>NC_140740.1:45175000-55175000 GCF_050655825.1 Lonchura striata | reverse complement strand
AATTGAAAACCAAACAATGCACTTTCAGATTCTGCACAGAATGATCAGGTACCAAGAAAAAAAAAATTATTCAATGGGAATTTGGCTTACTTATCAGGGACTGGTAGAATCGGAGTATAATTACCATTTGGATTGTGTAGAGAAAAGATAAAATCCATATGGTATTTGTAATTTTACGGATTGTTGTGTTATTGTTTATGTCTGGAAAAAACTGATGAAAAGGTTTTTTTCTAATCTAGTATATTTTATTCTAGTTATGCAGAGAATTACCCCGAACAGAGGCTTCATTACAATTGAGAAATGAGTGCATGTTTCTACATCAGTTAGCTGTGTCAAACAGAAGGAAGAAATAGCCACATCTCATCATTAAAGCTGTTTACCATACGGACACCTGACCCTCTAAGCAGAACATACAAGGAATCTTCATTCACATCTTGGAGTTTTTATTGATAAAGAAACAGAATATTTGAAGATCAGTCCTGAAAATATATTTTGTTTATAGGGACAGGGTTTATGTCTCCCCAGGTGTACATATGACTTATCTGGGATGATTCAGATTTCTAGAACCAAGAAGTGTCGCAAAAGACAAAAGTATTGATGTGTGTGTGTGAAGGCAGAGTTTTGGGCTGTGAGTGACTAGCCATTGTATTCAGAGAAGCAAATTTCCTGAAGTATAGAAAAGTTACTTGTACTGTACTGAAATTCCTTGGTATAGATCTTGGGGGTCTTGGGCACTGAAACACCTTTCTTCCTCTGGAAATGTAGATGTCTTGAAAGTATGAAAAAAAAAAATCAGCATAACATAGTCACAACATATTTTTTCATCATGTTTCCCATTTTAATAAACTATGTATTTATTGGGTGTGACAAACCCAGACTTGCCCACCATGGAAAAAATTGACCCTTACTGCCATGTAGTGTGGATATTCTCAGTTCAGTCAGAGAGAAAAGGAGAGATTTCTACCAGGCTAAGCCTGGGAAAGAGTCTGAAAGGCATGTAAATAATTTATTATCTCTCTTGTTGTTAATATTGTTTATAGCTATGTTCTGCCACCATGTGCTATTCATAGTGCACCAATGGTAAGACAAATGAAATTGGTCTGCACGATGTGCTCTATAAAAAGAGCAGTGTATTTGAAATAAATCAGTTCTCTTCTTGCCTCCTGACTTGGAGTCTTCATTATTCCCATCCTGCCTCAACAGCGACAAAGTAGTAGAAATTTTACACCACTCTGTGACTTTTTTTGCCTCCTGAACACCTACTCCAAGAATAGAAGAACTGTTTCACTTGATTTGTAACTGAATTGAGAGAAAGACAGAGATTTCTGCTATGCAGATTAGTATGGTGATTGTAAAATCACTGAATACCTGTTCTGTGAAGAGGCCACAGAGGGCAGAGGTCCTGCAACCAGAGCCAACCATGACTGGAGCCCATGGAAGAACAGGATGGTGCCACTTGAGTCCAGACCTGACAGGATCCAGCTCCATTTCAATGGCAAATTCAGAGAGAGCATAAATCATATGCAGTAGGTTTGGCTAGCAGCTCCCAGGCTGAATGTGCCACATATTTGCACATGTGGAGGCAAGTAGATTTTTGCTGTGCTCCAAAGAAGCTGAGGTAACCCAGCATATCCAGTCATTTCTATGGTGGTTCCTGAATTTGTGCCTACCGAGGTCTCTGCATAGCACCTAGTCTGCCTGGAGAAAGCATGTAAACATCTCTTGCCTTCAGCAAGTAGGAAATGTCCCAAAGTACCTATTTTTACCAGAGTGGAGTTGCTATGCTACAGCTGAAACAAAGAGTAATTAGCAATTCATTGAAAAGATACAAGAAAAGAAATCACACAAAGGGGAGTCCTTGCTGCTATCTCACTTTCCTGATTCTTATCTCTTACTTCCTATTTCTGGCTTTTCATTTTGGACTTTGCAGCTCAGCTTCCTTTCGGTGTTTTCCCTTTGAATTTTTGCTTCTCATATAGCATTGTGCTTACAGCTTTTTGAAAAGGAAGCCTGGGAAAAGGTTGGTTTGTTCAGGAATGTTTGGTAACATATTTTTAGTTTAGGGATTGTCTTTTAGAAATTAGAAACAAGGGTCATGCATTAAATATTTTCCTATGTTTAAAAAGATATTAGTGCTTCCTGCTTATCCCAGCTTTGTACATTCAAAAGACTGGATATTAACAGTGGCCAGAATGCTTAAATTGAGAAGACTGAAGGTGAATGTTTCTCTTTCTGAAGAGTAAAATGAACAAAGCACATAACTGTGCCCATATACCACCACAGACTAATCATGTATCATGAAGATTGCCATTTCATGGGGATTTTTAACAGGTGGGAGTCACACTTTTCAGAGGGCATAAATGCAACCTCAATATGTTTTGCTTGAGAAATAATTATTTACAAAAGAAATGCAAAAATGGTTCTCAGAAATGTTCTGCTGGAAACACAATGCACTGATATTAGATTGTTGGTTCCCTGTGAAGCATCTAACTCAAGAGTTGAAACCTTCTCTTCTGCTTCTAGGAGTGTCAGACCTTATATATGGTGATATAATTATGATGTAAGCTGGCAAAAAGACAATTTATGCTGTAAATTTGGGGAAAAAAATAGCTGTGATCTGGCCCAGAAGGTCTTCGACCTTTGAAATATATTTATACCACAAGTTAAATAATGGTGGCAAATTTTCTGCTGTCAATATCTGGGGAAGCTTTATTAATTCCCATTGCATCAATTTTCATGGAAGAGCTTAATTCAGGGTTTTACAGGATTAAACTTCTCACTGGAAAGGAAAGCTTAATGGATTCAACAGGTAAAACAACAGAGAAACATTAAAACCAGAGTGACACTGGATTTATTCCACTATCTAATCAATGGACAGTGTGGAAGATCACAGTAGCCTTATTTCTTCCATGCTATTAATGTATAATCCAGATATTTATCTGTTCATATTGTTTTCTTCCATTACATATATTTTTTTAATCCATTGTAATAATTTACTTTGGCCTCTAGCTCCAAGCATAGGATACAGTTTCCATCTTATTCAAAATAATATTGGCTAGTTGCTAGGGGAGTGTGCTGATTCTTTTTACAATTTCTTTTCCTCACCACATCTGTGTGTAATTTTTTTTATTTATCATCTCTCTAGGACATTTTTACTGTGAGAAACACAAACGTGAAATGTAGCCCTTTCAGATGTCCTTTGGTGTTTTAGACAAGGAGCATTTCCTAGAAGTATTTACTGAATAGAATTTTACCAGCTGGTAGTTGATACCAAGTATAAATATCTAGGTATGTGTGTGGATGGGTCTGCACTCTACACATCATCTCTTATCTCCTCTGAGTGAGCAAGCAGGTATGAGTTTGAAGTGCAGATGTGGATTAATTTAAGGGTGAGCCTTCCTGCTCCTTACTGCTGCAGACCTGTGGTGTACCAAGTGTGCAAAGCTCTTTTTTTTGTTATTTCACCCTTGGGACCAGATCTGGCACAAGTATTGAGAGAGTTACTGGCCTAGCTGTGTTCCCTGGTTCTCTGATTGAACTTAGCATCTCTCTCCCACATGAGGGATTGCCCAGTGGGATTTACAGTGGTTCCTCAGCCCCACAGCTTACAGCCTGACCTAGAAACATAAACCAATGTCAGTTTTAGTCAATTCTATGCCAGCAGACATGGGTAGTGGTTTATATCTGCTGACCTGAGAAGTATGAAGAAATACTGGGCTGGCTGCTTTTTTTTTTAAACAGACTTTTATTTTTTTAAACAGACTTTTTTTTTTTTTTTTTAAACAGGACATCAATTTCTAATTGATCTCCTAATCATAACCTTAAACTTGTGTTCCTCATCTGGTTTTGGCTGCAATTTTCATTTCCATCTTAGGAGTACTCCTTTTACTTCTTAGAGGATAGATACTTTTTATTTTGAACATAAAGATGTCCACTACTCATTGAGCTAATTGCTTTCAGCTCATCCTTACCAATAGTAATGCCTTGGTTTATATGAGACCTCAACCTAACTTTTTAATTTTTTTACCTTTTTTTAAAAAAAATAAAACATTGAGTTTTGACAAGTGTTAAACATACTTGGCCAGCCCCTCCCCTCCTGTCCCCTCCCCTCCCCATCCCAAAACAACACCTTACCCAAATGAAACATACAGTATATTTGTTTTCCCCATCTTCACAATACAGAAGAGTTGAGCATTTTGGTTTTGGGTTTATAAATTCACATTTGCATTCATGAAGAAAAGGCTTTCCTACTGTTCCTGTATTTCTAGTCTAGTCCTTTGTTTTACTTGGCAACCTACTGGCAATGTCCTTAGCCCACTTGAGACACAGGATTCCCAAATGACAAGCTGGTCATACACTGTTCAGTTTGCTTTGGTTCCCACTAACTTCATTGGCAGCAACTTTTGGTATTCAGAGGTTTATTTATGGCTAGCTTTATTCCCTTTTTCCTTTCCTGTAGATTTTTTTAATGCAGAAAATTTCATCTCTCCAGTGGAGCATCAGTTTCACTGGGCTCCACTTGTTTGCTGTTTCTTGTCAAGGCTCTGGCAGGATAAATAAAGTGTAAGAGAGGAGATGGGTGAAACAGATTTGTTTTCTGTTTATTTACATGGATTTAATTGAAGAACATCAGAGCATCTCATAGAGTTTGTCAGAAGAGAAGTGGTGTAAAGTGAGAAGTATCAGCCCGCTGGATTTATGTTAATGCTGTGCAGACAGTGCTGATGATAGATGGGGATTTCCCCTTTGGTTGTGAAGTTGGGGCAGCTCATTGCTCATTCTCCTGAACTTCCTATGGAAGACTCCCCAAAAGGATTGTTTTTTTTCTGACCAGCTTTAGTTCTAGCAGTAATCTTTGAGCAAAATGTTTAATTCACCTCCACTTAAATACTGATTAAAAAGTACTGTTTCAATGCAGGCAGACAAACTACTTAAAAATCTGAGTTTGGCTATCAAATGACATGATCTCATTTAATTCCCCCAAAAAACCATCCCCCGAAAGAGTATGGCAAAGATTTATTCTATTAAAGGTTATTCTTTCAGCAGTAAGATGATTCAGTGTGATTTTCTTCTGGCCATACATGCTGTGATAGCAAGCTGACTCTCCTGTCAGCAGTGTGCCCAGCATCAGAGCAATCTCTGTCCTGCAGGAAGGTATGCAACCTCCTCGGGGTTGATTGTTTTTTTTATCTTTCTTTTTTTTTTTCTCTTGGCAGACGTCCTTGAGCATTTGAAACGGATGTGAGAGAGTTTTTAGTCCTCATGCAAAACAACCAACTAAACATAACAGATTACATCAGCTCAGGCTTTTCAATTCCTGGATGGCAGCAGAGTGCTAATCCAACCTTCATCCTGGATTTCATAAACTGAAACAAGGGAGGCTGGCAGGAGCAGCACTGCCGGATTGAGGAAGCTGACGACGGTGCAACATGTGGGCAACACACTTTATAAAGCTGATAAACTTGTAGGTTGATGTGTGCAGCTACCACTTTGGATTCTGTACCGCTGCTTCCCTCAGCAAGAGGCACCAGCAGGCTGAGCACTGAGACTTGCTCTCTGGGATGGAGCATTTACCCCTGCAAGACATGAAGGGCTTCCTGTTCCTCACACTACTCCTGATGCCCGTGCCTGCTGGAGCTGCTTGGAGTGCGAAATATGCAGTAGATTGCCCTGATCCCTGTGACAGTAACGCATGCAAAAGTACCGCACGTTGTAAGCGAACAGTGCTGGATGACTGTGGCTGCTGCAGAGTGTGTGCAGCTGCTCTGGGGGAGACTTGCTATCGTACTGTCTCGGGTATGGATGGTGTCAAGTGTGGTCCTGGGCTGAAGTGTCAGTTTTACACTGAGGAGGATGACTTTGGTGATGAATTTGGTATCTGCAAAGGTAATGATGTTCACTTTGTATGCACCCACTGTGGCAATTTGACAGCAACATAAATGCAGAGTTTGCCTCTTGCTTGAAAGGAGTTAAATGGGATTTTTACAGTTCATCCTTTAGCCAAGGAAAAAGGGAAGAAATGCCTACTGTCATTAGAATGTACTGGGGCATGTTTATTAATGGGTGATATTGTTTACATCTGGGGACCTGTGTGAGGAAATACAGACAGGGTCTGCTTGGAGGTGAGATTTTTGACTAGGGCTTGGGACACCCAGGCACTAGTCCTGTTCTTTCTGTTGATTTGGTGGGTGGCTTTCTATAAATTGCAAAGACTTTAATCCTGCAAGTCTAACCTTGTCACGGGGTCCCTGTCGCAGCTGCACGGTCCTGGGGGTGATGCTCCCTCTGGCACTGCTGGCTGCCTGCCCGTGCAGGTGCTCACGCTGGGGTCTGGGGGATGGAGAAAGTAGCACTGCCTGAGTGCTTGAAGACTTTGTCTTGTTTAATTTAGTCCTGCCTTTGAGGTGCTCAGTCATCCTAGGGATGTGGTCGGGGGGGGGCAAACAGAAACCCTCCTACCTGAAGGATGGCAATAACAGAACACAAGATGACTGTGAGATGGGCAGCCAGGCACTGCATTCAGTTTATTCCATGTCACATGTTGCATGCTGATTTCTTTAGTCAGAGGCTGTAATCACACTTTTCATTAAGGAGCTATTCTCACTCCATTTAAACAGGGGAATCTTTAAAGGGTGGCAACGTATTATATTCGTAAGAAGTAGGGTGAATTTTTTTTAAAAACCAAGATATATTAATAAAAGAGTTTGCAAAGCATGAATGCAGCGGGTTTTGCTGTGTTTGTATACCACTTCAGTAAATAGATACAGATAAGCCTTAGAATAACTTCCTAGAATAAATTCTTGAAAGTGGGAATATCTTGACAGTTAAATATCAGGAGTATTAATAGACTCAGTTTAAAGTAATGACTTAGGACCTGATGCTGCAAAAAACACTTAGGCTGATTCACATACAGTACACACTTATTTACTTTATTTAAAATAAGCTCATGTGCATGGTTGAGTGTGAAACCCAGAGGAGTACTTTATTGCAAACATGTAGAACTTATACATATTTTCCTGGTGCACTCACCAGAAAAATATTTTACTGAAATAATTGACTGATCTTCAGTTTATTAAAAATAATCACAGTGCAAGATACTGCCTATAAATCCATTAACAATTGTTTTGAACTAGTGTGTATTTTTCACTTTCTTCATAGGAGTTTCTTTGCAATAGCACCCTTTGAATGGGAGAAAAGAAATATTATAGGACTTGAGATATGAATCCTCATAGCTGAATCTTCAGTGCTCTGTGGAAAATGAGAAGTAAAATGTTTGGGTTTTTTTCCCAATCTGTCAGTGGAAAAACTGTAATAAAAATTTAATCACTTAAAATTTAAATTGGTGTTTAAAGCTTCTATTCTCCATATATCTATTTCCACTAAATATAATAGATGTAATTTTGAATTATTTTTCTTTCTTCATCTCAACTCTAAGAGAGCACAATCTCTCCCTGGGGCCACATATTATTTTATATATCCATTTGCAGCCATGATACCAGATCACTCACCATTTTAATAACTTCCATGTTTCCAATAACTGACAGATGCAGGATGGCTAAATTCTCTCTGGCTTCCTGTTGCCAATTTACTTTGAGGTTCTGGCAAAATGATCTGAACTCTGTTTTTCAATTTCTTATTTCTAAAATGGGCAGTATATATTCCAGATCAATTTTTGGGATACTTTTATTATTAGGAGAGTGCATTGTACTATTATCAATAGCAATGTCATTATGGCTTGAAGCAAAGTACTTTTTGGTGCCCTTGCTTCCATTAAACCACTGGAAGCTATCTGCAATTTATTTAGGAGCAGAATCCTGTTAAACAAAAACCTTCTAAAAGACAAATTTACTCAGATCTCAGTTCCATGAAATCTAAAAAGTTGTATTAATGCCAGGATTATTCCACACAGAGCCAAGTGCTTTGGGTTCAGATTTGTTTCTATGCTGTTGTGCACAGGTTTTCAGCTTTTTGTCCAGGCTGAGCACCTGTAGCAGGCAGATTGATGATCCATGTAATGGTGCTCTTTGCTTGTCTCCCAGGTAGCATATGCACACAAGACCACTTCTATTTGAGTGGGATTGTGTTTTTGATTTATCTGGACAAGCAGCAGATCAAAGAGTCATTATTGGGAAGGGGAGTGTGCTGAAGCATAGTAAGATTCTCCATGCTGGAGTGACTTGCTGTGTAGTCCATTCCTGGGAACAGGCTGATCTTCTAGGGCTTTTCATTTATAAGAATAAATCCATGTATCCATTTGATACACAGAGAATTGTAAAATGTTTGCTGCACTATAAACACAAAACTGTAGTGCTTTAGCTTGATTTTCATATTACCTAGGCTGTATGGCAAAGTTAAAATTTGCATTCACTCAAGAGGAGACTGAACAAACTGAAAAGTGTAATTTTATTGTGGGGTGTTATATGCAAAGAAACTATGTTTGGATTGGAAGGTCTCGTAGCTGAAAAGGAGAGACAAAATGAGGAGAGAGATATCATTTGTGCTTACTATGTCACCTTTCCTAAGTGCTTTGTGGAGGCCTGGGCAAGATGGTTCCTTGGTCCAGCCCTGAATAATCATTCATCTGCCCTTAGGAGGTGAATCAGAAACTCTCCAGACCTTGCCATTTAAGGTGATCATGTACCTTGGGTTGGCAAGGACAGTCTGAACATAAAGGTCTTTTTCCTGGGATATCTCACACCTCTTCTGGGAATGATCACCTGTTGGTGGGTTTGGAAAGGACATGGATTTTCCCAGGCTCTGCCTCTTTAGTAATGGTTTTGGGAAGGTATCCTATTCAACAGCAAGGCTGAGGAAGACAAGGGCTGTAGCCCTTAGTTTAAACCCTCTGGGAAGTTATATGACCCAGCATGTGATATGTGTCAGCTATGGGATAGGGCAAATCTCCTGTACTTGACTTAATTTTCTTCGGAAAACATTTGCTCCCATTCTAGCAACTACTCTGTAGTGCTCCTCCTAAAGCTTGCTCAGGAATGTGAGGTTTGAATTAGGGCATTATGTGACCAGATGCAGCATAACCAGCGAGTTGCCTTAGTGCCAGAGATCCCTTCAGGGCATGCTTACTCTTTTGGCTGGAGATGCAGCCTAAAGAGTGAACTGTCTGCCATGGGAAGGTAGAATCTGTCTGTCTGAAAAGGTGTTGGGTGAGAGGCTACTCCCCAGGACCCAGTAGCATCTCCAGATGGATGGTGAGTTTGCTGGATAGCTCCTCAGGTTCAGGCTGCATCTTCCACCCAGACTACTGTCCCAGGTCACAACAAGCCTGCACAAGTATCAGACTGCAGCTCCAAATATCAATGGTCATGAAAGTCCAATAATATAATAGTGAACCACATAGTGAGTTCAGGGAGCTTCTGGAGTCATCTTCCTTCTAAACTCAATGCTACTTCTTTAACTAAATCTTCTATAGTTGTATACCTACGTATTCATACTGCCTTTAACTAAGACAATATAATGTAAGAGTGTGCTTAAATCTAGGAGTCTTTCAGGGAAGAATTACCAGTAGCACATTATAAATAAGTTACAGGAAATGAAATTATGTTTGTTAAGTGTGTCAAGGTTTGATAATATTGGAAAATACTTTTTAAAAAGCAGTCAGCATGCTGAAATCCTGTAGCTGCAGTCTAGCTGACCTCAAAGGTTTTCCACTTTCAAGCAGACCAACTATTAAGACAGCAGCTGACTTGGATCACTGAGAACAGCTTTGTTATATTTTTTTCCAGAGTGTCCCTATGGTAGCTATGGAATGGAATGCAGGAAAGCCTGCAACTGTCCCTCTGGCATCTGTGATAGAGTAACCGGGAAGTGTCTGACGTTCCCATTTTTTCAACTGTCTGCTTCAAAGCCTCCAAATCGACGAAAAATATCTTCACACACAGGTAAGACTTTGTGGGACAGTGGATTTTAGCAGAAAACACCTTGCACATGATCTACTAACACTCTGTATGTGAGTGGTGGGTACTTTGGTGGGGCTGTGCAAACCATTAACAACACAAGGTAGGTTTATTTTTCTTATTGGCAGCTTCCTTAACATGTAGCAATGAATTAGGCGAGCTGTGACACATGCTAGAAGCATTTTGAAATACTTTGCAACTGTTGCATGTTCCAGGTGTACATCACCTGTGCAGTGGGAGGCTGTGCTAGGATTTGCATCAGTCAGTTCAGGATTTCACTACATTGCATTTACTAGTGCTAGCTAATACATAGCAAAAACAATGTTTCTTTTTCTCCATGAGGACAGAGCTTTATATATTTTCAGTTGTCAGTGAATGGTTTTATTAAATGTTTTATTGTAGTCATTTGTCACAGTATCACTGGATTAAATTATTTCCTTTATATTTATGTCTGAAGCTTGTAATAGATCTGTCCAGAATTAAGACAAAAATAAAAACAAGGGAGTGTCACAAGCTGGAGTGGTTTTGATGCACCAAGAAAAGATCACTGAAGTTTTTAGAGGTGGGATAAAAATTTTCCCCTTTTTTCACACCTGATGATACTGAAGTATGTTTGTCTGAATGAAGTTTACCCTAAATATAAACACAAACCAAAATAAATACAAATGTGTAGAAGAAAAAAAATTCCAAAAATATCCAGAGGTTTAAATCTAGGTCTACTGGGAACTTTTATAGGATTTCACCTAAAGGTCTTTGGATTTAATTTCTTCTCAATCTGCAATTTGTGAGGAATTTTAAATTTTCTTCTGTTATATTAAGCTGTGTAGAGTTTGCTGTATTAATACAAGATTTATCTTTCCCCCTTTCTCAGCTTAAAGAAAGTTAGATTGAAGCAAACTTCTGCAGCTTATATCACATTTAAAATCTCCAAAAAACTCTTACAAGATCAATCAGCCCTGATATTTTTGTATTTTTCTACATGATTGTGCTCTTTTGCCTTTCCTTTTTCTATTTATTACTGAGGGTGTCAAAATAATAAGGGTGCCTTCTTTTTTCTGTATCTGTGTTTTATCTGTATTCAAACCTTCCTGGTCTATATGCATTGTTCCTCCTCCCCTTTTCTCTTCCCCACTTGCCTTTGGTCCCAAATTTTCTCTGACTCAATGTTTAGCTGCTTGACTTATCCTAGCCAGGATGAGATATGCACTGCATGGAAAAAAAACAGTGTTTTTTACCCTCGCAAAAGTTTCCCAATTACTTCTGTTCTCAGAAGTCTGTCACTGTTAGCAGATCAGGGACACTACGAGCAGTACTCCATGAGGTGGTCACACATGGTTTAATTTAAAAGTGGTCTTCAGAAGTAACTATAGCATTTAAGAGATCTCCAGTGAATCCAAACAGCTGTAAATGCTTCTGTTTTAAACAGGCAAGTTTCTGATCATATGTTTTATAAAGACCACTATATCTACATATACCTAACAAACTTAAAGGTGTCAGAAGTCCTATACATTGCAATTTTACTCCTTTCATGGTCTAACAGGATGGCAGTGGACAGCACACTGTCCCAGGCCAGCTAGTTGTGCCAGACTGCCTCAGTCACAGCTCAGAAATCAGCATCAGCCAGGGACTGTTTCCAGTTGACAAACTGAGTATCTTTTACCTATTTTTGGAGAGTAAGAGAGTTTAGCGGCACAGACCAGGCTATTCCATGCCAGCTGGCCTCAGTCAGAGAATAGTTGCAGGGGAGTTTAATTTACTGCTGTAGTTATTGAGGATGTGTTTCTTGGTCCTGTGTCACACTGGAGTGAGTGTTACAGTCAGAACTGGAAACTGAAGTCAACTCATCAGCCTTATGCTTAAACCATTAGAAAATAGATATGACATCTGCCTTAATTTGGTAGAAATTTTGCAGCTAGGTAATTGGGGGTAATTTACTGAGTTTTCTGCAAAGATGTCAGTTAAGGATTTTCTGAAGTATTTGTAAAACCAGGGACATTGCTGCAGAATAATATTTTAAAGCTCTCATGTTCATGAAATCCACCTTTATTTTTGTGGTTTTTTCAGACAATGACATGGCATCAGGGGATGGAAATTCTGTAAAAGAGGAATTCGTTAAAGAGAAAGTTAATCGCTCTCCAGTAATGAAATGGCTAAATCCTCGCTGATATTTACTTACACTTGTAAGACTTTCAAGTGAATGCATTTCTCACAGATTATTGAATATGCAACAACACACTTTAAGAACAAAGTGGATCTATAATGTATGAATATGTAATCTCTGAAGCTCAAATGTGACCTGTTTTTAATGAGAAAAATGTTTACTTAAAAATAGACTGTACAGTGTATATGACTTTTGATATTTGTTTTGATAAGTATTTGAACAGAGAAATGTATTATGGCTTTTTGAATGTATAGTAATACTGAAAACTCAACGTGATCATTTAAATAGTGCCAGAGCCTGACTCTTGCCAACCTGGTGCTGGAAAAGCTCTCACTGAATGAAGGGGACAGTTTGGGTGAGTGATACTATTGATGTGGAACCATTATGAAAGAAACACATATAAAGAACACCTCAGATGGGAGGAACACCCTTGTTCAATAACAATAATAACAACAAAAGCACAAGAGTGTAAATTAATTAAACCAATATTAGTTGTTAACAGTTTTCTGGTTTTTGGAAGTTTGGTGACAATTCCTTGGAGACAAATATGCTTTTGTTCAGAGAGAAAACACCCAGTATTTCAGTTTATACATTGTGAATATCTTAGGCAAGATGCTGCAGATATATATTGTATTTAGTTGAATTTCTAAAGTTAAATTTTGTACAGAGAAACAGCAGATTGGTAAATTCTACCGATTTGTAGAAGGGGATCTGAAACAAAAGAAGCTGCTTAACATTATTTAAATATATATGTTTCTATAAACCAGCTAGTTGGTGTCATTAAGGTGATACCTGCAGTTCTTCTGGAAGAATGGTGAGAGGCCAGCAAAAGGACCTTCATGCTTTCTATCTTCACTGCTGGCTATGGCCCAGATGTGACTCACAGGGAGTTTATTTGAACCAGGGAAGTCTTGGACCCTCAGCAAGTGATAGTGCAGCACAGACTACAGTATTTTGGTACCCATTCCTTTGTTTCTCAATTGCATGAGCAAGTGGTCCCATTTCAGCCAGAAGAAAAACTTAAATGTTTTAGAGTGTTGCAGGATCGGGCAGCCCCTCATTCAGTCTAAGTTGGATGATACACATGCAAGTCAAAAATCACAATTGAAAATGGCTTGCTAACATGTCTGAAAACAACCCGAGCCACACATAACAAAAATTGATGTTGCCATGTCAGACTGAACCTGGATGCCATGAGTTTAGGAGCAGCCTTGTAACACAGAGCACTCTCATTGGAAGTGTGGCTTGATTTTAGCATTTCCTTTGAAAATGACTGCAGTTAAGGAGGGAACACACAATATAGCAGCCAGAGTTTAGTTCAGGATCTGAAAGCATGCTTTTAAAACTAAGAACAACAGAAACTCTGATGTCTTTAAAGAGATCCAAAGTCAACATCTATGAAAGCAGAATGCTTTCACCTGGGAAAGCAGGCATGAATCATGTTGATTTGGAACAAGAGGATGATAACATCAGTAGACATCCAAATGTCAGGCTGAAAGTGCAGGTTCTCTTGCAATGATAATTGAAGACACACAAACATAAATCTCAAACTAGCATAATACCACATTTTAACCAGTATGTTAGGGTCTGAGAGGGAATAATGTTATCTTGGGCTATTTACTAGCAAGTGAATTGATTCTAATCTACTGATATCAAAAGTATTTTTTTTCTCAATTTCAGTGAGAGCAGGATCAAACTTGTGTCTTCCAACAGACTGATGAGAAATATTTTAAGAATGTAGTAAATACTGCATACATTATTAATATTTTGCAATAGTGTCATAAATGACATTATGAGTTCTTGAATGTAAATCTAATAAGTCAGTTGGTTGTAAAGAGTGTAATATTATTCTTGTTCAATAAAAAAACCCAACAACTGAAAGCATCAATGTCTATTGTGTCTGTCTATTAAGACAGAGTAAGCCTGCTGGTGATTGTACAGCCATGTTTCATGTAGGTTAGGTATGCTTTTGCTCTCAAATTCACAGAAACAATTTCACAATGTCTGCATCTATTTCAGCAAATTTCTGTGACCTTTCATGTTTGCAGAAAATAAGTGGTGTCCCATGTACAGAAAGATTTGTGTCTACACCATTTCAACCACTTTCATCTTCAAAACAAGGTGGTTGGATCCTAGCTGACTACTTGGAACAGCTACTCTTTGGCCAGTCTGTAGAGGAAGGATTTGGAAGTTGTCTTTTCTTGTTGGCCTGGCCATTACCATGCCTGGAGCAGAGCCTGCAAATTCTTGATACTCTTTCATTTGCCATACAGGACTAACCTATGAATCCACAAACAGCAAGTCAGGAGAAAGGAGGAGAAGGAGAGGCGTGCCTTGGAAACATTTTTGGATGATTTTTACTCTTCCATCAAATTTATAAAATGTTTTTGCATCTCTTCAGTTGCTTCAGTGATAGTTTGTTGCACACAGAATATATTTAATAATGAAATTACAGTATTTCATCTTTTTATTTATCCTTTATCCATTGAAACGTTTATCTGCTGCTACCAGTGACAATGGGACTACACCAATCTTTAAGATTGTTTGAGTCCAACTGTTAACCTGACACTGCCAAATCCACTACTACTCCTGAAGTAAAAGCTGTGAAATGGTTCATCACCGAATGTGGTCCTGTCATCTAGTATTTAATTTGGTTTTAGTGGGATCATGTTACTTACAGTATGAATATGTTTGGCAAATAGGCCTCATTTCTGGGAGGCAGCTGTTACTTTATCAACTACTGGACTGTAAGCTATGTAATATATGCAATGACTCTTATATTTTATCTAATGTGTGATGACACTGATAAGAACTGTGCTTTAATGCAGGTTTTATTACAGTCTGTATTATAGGGTATTGTAGATACTATTACAGTTCAAACAATACATAATCAAATGTTTTAGAGTATTGTCTGAAATGCACAAAATAGAGAAGCCTGAAATATATTCAGATGTATTTCACCCACAATTCAAATAATATGTAAGAAATATATTTCCAGTGTAGATAAACCTTTAATGAAAAACAGTCTTATCAACATCAACTGTGAGAAACATCTTTAATGTACTCTAATGTATGATTTTATTACATAAAACATTCACATTTGTATTGTGAGATTTATCACTGCCTAATCATTACAGTGTGATTAACAATATGAATTTGCTACTCTAACCTGCTAGGACACAGATATTGGAGCAAACACATCAAAGTATATATTTTTAATTAAAATATATGTATTATCACCTCTGCACATGCTGGCTACCTATTTAAATGGACTGTCAGGTCATAGCAGCACTTTGAAAGTATTTCCTGACACCTGCAAAATTGGTAAATATTTCCTGTTCTTGTGTGTGCCAAAAATAGGAATCTCACACACTGGACCAATAACTTCACAAACATCATGATTCACTTTGGCCCATCTTAATATGATATTCACAAGGGTTTGTCACTGTCCAAGGAAACTGTGGCCGACAAACTGGTGTGTTCAGGCTTTTTTTCCCCTCCAAAAGTGGCACCATCTATCTTCTGGGTAGCCAGAAACCATGCACAACTCAACTACTTGGCTTAGTTATTTGAATGGGTGAGTTTAGCAATCAAATAGATGTTAAAAAAAACAAGACATCCAAATGGTGAAGTATTCTTTCCTCTCTCCTTTGTAGCAACTGCCAGTGACCCCTGTACATGTGCTGAGTACCTCAGTCATGGTTGGGTGGTTGTGTGGCACCCACACCTAGAAAGACTGGCTTTTCTGCAGGCACCAGCAGGGATCCAGCCACAGTTCTGGCAGCCCCATGTCCCTTAGCTGCCTTCCTTGAAATGCTCTGTGTAAACAAACAAAATGCTGTGTGTAAACAAACAAACTTGTGTTTGGATGAAGAGAAAGACAGAGATTTCCTTATCTTTATTAGTACATGGTGCTGCTAATCCTCCCTGATCCCCTTCCATTCACTATGCTTCGAAAATTGTTGCACCTCAGATTCATGTGCTTGCTCCCTTCCTACTTTTGAAAGCTATTAAGTAAAACCTCAACTGAAATTAAGGGCAACAGTTGATTAGGCGTGAGTTTATCTTCACTATTCTAAGGAGACAGACTAATTTTTAAAAAAATTACATAATTGATGTAGTTTTTCTGTTCTGCAAACACCTAGATTGAATAAAGTATTTTTTGATAAACTGAAACAACTGCAATCCAATGAACATTACTTGAAAATATCTTTCTTCACAAGAGAATCATCTATTTTTGAAGAACAAATAATAGTTTGGAATGCCATTGAAATCCAAACACACTATTAGTATTTTCCTGAAAAAAAAATGGTACAATGCTGGGGGAGAATGCACCAGAGCCCTTGCAGTTGTGTTACACTTTCCTGTTTGTTATTTTTAGTTTTCCATTCCTGCTCTTTATTTTAGGCTTTGCTTTGCTTCCTATGTAGCTTCCCCTTAACTCCTGTATTACCCTGTCTTATATATTTCAGGCATTTGGCTCGCTCTCCTTTTTTTTCCTCCTTTTTTTTTTTTTTTTTCTTCAAAGGAAACCCAAGCAATGCTGTCCAGTTTCAGGAAGTCATGTTTCTCTTGGCAGTGACTGAGTTCTTGGTTTTCTAAAGGCATTTAGGCAAGTTACATTGCTAGTTTTCAGCTTTTAACGTACTCAGGCTTCATAAGCATAAGAAAAGAGCAGCACAAAAAGAAAACTCAAGCCTGTTCTGTGGGCAAGTATGTCCTGCACTTTCCACCTGGGAAGCCAACAGTATCCTGTCTCACCTTAATCCCAGCCTGGCATTTAAGAAAAAAAAAGGAACATAAATGAGCTCTGGTGAAACATTGCATCATAAAGAAGTTTTGTGTCTTCTCCCCCACACTCTTTGTTAATACATTGAAGTACTTGTAATCTTGTAAGCCTAAGTAATTTATCTACAGAACAGAGGATGTTTACACCTGTTAAAAATGTACCACAGATTTTGTGCAATGACTGAATGCTTTGTTAGCAGCCTAGGACCTTCCTGCAAAGAATTAGTTAGGAACCTCATCAGATGTTTAAGAACATACAAAGATTTTTGGGGTAAATTTTTGTTTATCCCGCAATAAACTTCTCTACAGGGGAATGCACTTCCTTGCATGTGTGCACTCAGAGATTCAGAAATCAGCAGCCATGTGCTCAATCTAAGAGATGGTGTTATAAAGACCAGACTAAATCCTTTAATGCATTGAAACTGATGTAATGATTTCTTGGGACTTGTCTCCCAAAAGAGACTGTGAGCTTGGGGCTGGCAATATTGACACTGTCCAACACAAAGTACAAAACCAATCACAGAGAACAGCAGAGTATCTCTTTCCCTTCCTTAATTCTCTCACTCCTCTACTTTACAAAGTCTCTTCAAACTGCAGTGGCCATGTCAAGAAACAACCTCTGGCTTCACCTAGCTGGTGTGATGGCTGGCACTGACATCCACAACATTTTACCACCACCACCACAACTGGCTTAAAGCAACCAATAAAGCAATGTTTGATGAAAACTATGCACAAATGCCTGGGCATTAATTAAGTCAATAAGGTTGGCATAAATGATCTTAAATAATTATCAAGGCTTTACCAATAATTACTGGGATAACCACCAAAGATTCTCTTTGTTGATCCCTTCCACAAGTGAACAGTGGAGAGAAAATTAAAAAAAGACTGAGTAAAGGACATGGAGAGATCACTCACTGAATACTATCATGGGCAAACCAGATTTGATGTGGGGAAATTATTAGAATTATCTACAAATAAAAAATCAGAACAGGGTAATGAAATATGAAAAAATCTTATAAAAGCACCTTGTCTCCACCTCTCTCTCCTTCCTGGGTGCTGCCTCCTCTCTGCAGTGGTGCAGGGAGATAGGGAATGGAGATTATCCTCAGTGCATCACACATTGTTCCTGCTGCTGCTCAGGGAGAGGAGTCCTTTACCTGCTCCAGTGTGGGGTACCTCGCATGGAAACTTCTTCAACCTGTGTCTTTCCCATGGGTTACAGTTCTTCAAGAATGACCCTAGTGTGGGTCCCTTTCCATGGTGTGCAGTCCTTCAAGCACAACCTGCTCCAGTGTGTGCTCCCTGCAGGGTCACAAGTCCTACCAGGAAACCTGCTCCAACATGGGCTCCTCTCTCCATGGGTGGGCAGGTCCCTGCCAGCACCTGCTCCAACATGGGCCTCCCACAGGGTCACTGTCTCCTCTCAGGCATCCATGTGCTCCAATATGGGTGTCCTCAGGGGCTCCAGATGGATTTCTGCATCCCCAGGGACCTCCATGGGCTGCAGGGGCATAGCTGTCTCACCATGGTCTGCACCACGGGCTGCAGGGGAACCTCAGCTCTGGAACCTGGAACATCTCCTGTCACTCCTTCTGCACTGACCTTGTGTCTGCATGGTTGTTCCTCTCACATATTTTCATTCTGCTCTTCTGTGAGTACAATTATATATGCACAATATCTTTTTTTCCTTCTTAAATAAGTTAATTTTCCATTATGTCAATGAGGTCTTATTATCTTCTCTGATGTGCTTAGTTTTGGCCAGCTGTGGGTCCAATCTGTGCCCATTGGCTCTGTCAGATGCTGGGGAAGCTTCTGTCAGCTTCTCATAGAAGCCACTCTTATAGTCTCTCCACTCTACCAAAACCTGGCCACACAAAAGCAGTGATATGGACTATACATGAGTCCAGATCTCTCCCTGGTACTGAAGGTGTTCAAGTTTGTAGATAGCTTTGCTTTGTCTTGAATAAGTAGCTAAGCAGATAATCATAGTGTGGTGGCTGTTTTTTATTGATCCTAAGGATGGATAAAAAGTAGAAGGAGATCAAGATCATCTGATTCAAGTGCGCAAATACTGGGACACCTGGAACTTGATGATTTCACTTAGGAAGCACATGGTAGCTGAGGTCTACCCATGCACATGATAAGATCAAGCCATCCAGTGCTGCAGTAAAAATGTAACCTAAGGAGAGAGAAAAACCATATTGGTTCAGGCTGGAAATTCTTCTAGTCCAATATGTTCTTCATAATGACCTTTAGCTCCCTATCAGCCATCAAACTAGACAGTCTTTTTCTCAGGACTTCTTTGGCATCTGGCAGCTCTTTCTAGTGACCAGATCTGTAATAACAACAAGACTGTTCTTCTGTATTTCAAACTGTGCTGGCAGCAGAGGTACTTGTACTGTGCTGAAAGACTCATCTGTGAACAGATCTGTTGGGCAGATTTCAGTTTAATCACTTCTTGAACTTACTGTCTACCTGCACCTTCCAGTTTCTTGTAATCTGAAATAAGATGAATTTTTTGAAACTCATGGTTTTCTATTTTAACAGGCAATTTTTAAAGAAGCACCATCCAGACTTAAGTCCTGGGCTCACAGGGGTCATTATTTGACTTGAGCCATGAGAGCCTCCCTATCCACAGCACATTAACAAATTCAGCTGCGGAGTTTGCATCTTTTCTTTATATAGAATCATAGAATGGTTTGAGGTGAAATGCAGTTCCAACCTCCCTGCCACGGGCAGGGACACTTTACACTAGATGTTGCTCAGAGCCCCATCCAACCTGGCCTTGACTGCTTCCAGGGATGGGCCATCTACAGCTTCTTAGAGCAACTTGTTCCCATGCCTAACCACTGTCACAGTAAAAAATTTCTTCCTAATATCCAATCTAAACCTACCTTGTTTCAGTTTAAAGCAGCTCACCTTTATCCTGTCACTACATGCCCTTTAAAAAGCGTGTCTTCATCTTGTAGGTTTCCTTCAGGTACTGGAAGGCTTTCACGCTCCCTTCATGGAGGGAGTTGCCACAATTGCTATGTGCCTGGTCAGACCTTAGCCACCTACCCTGCTCCAACTCAAATTCCCCGGATGTCTTCACAGCATTAAACAGCCCTTTCCAATCACATAAACTTTAAAAAAAATTTTAAACACTTTTTTTCCCTGTTCCTTATGCTCTTAACTTTGCAGTAGCCTCAGTAATGGGAGGAGGATCAGATTTAAAGGTCTGTTGAAAGCTTGCATTTCAGGGGCAAGCTGTACTGCTGCAACTACATGTGACATGGCAGTGGCTGGAATTAGCAGGAGAGGAGAGGCTGAAGACCTTATTTCTCCAATTAAGCCTGAGCCTATAATCAGCTCACTGGCCATACATTGTCCTCTTTTACCATACGCTGGATAAGATTTCTTTCTCAGGACACCTGATTTCCTAACTGCCAAAAATAGCTCTCTTTGCTCAGGCATGTGAATTACCTAGGTCCACGTGTAATTTTCTGCCTGTTCCATGTGCTTTTATGCTGCAAAGGACTGGTCTATAAAAGTACTAGAATGGCTCATTTCTTTATTTATGCTTTTAAGCATTTGAATGGAGAGACCAGTTCTTATCATTGTGACATTTTCCCCCTTGTTATATGGAGACAAGGAGAAGTTGAAGAACTAAAAAGCAGTGAAGAAAGGTGAGAACCATAATACGCCACAGTCAGGGACTCGTTTGTTTCACCAGTGTGAAACATGAAGTGTTTCTGTATTACATGTGAAACTCAGATAAAAAAAAAATATATATAATATATAATATACCTAAAACATTTTACTTTTATGCAATATCTGACATTTTCCTTTTCTGTTTAGGTTAGTAGAGCCCAAAAACTTTTGAGCAAATTATGCATCCAATGAAGGAAATAGTAAAGAATTTTGTGACTGGAAAATAAATAATGGGAGCCATATCATGCCTGCAGAATATGAAAGTGTGCAGGAAAGTATGAAACCTTATATGCTGTTTAGTAGCAGAGCAGGAGTCACTGCAAGAAAAACAAACATAAAACCAGGGTTAGGCATTCAGTGGACAGAAATGTCATTGCATTCATCTGTATTTATTTGTGTTTATTAGTTGGATGTTCTTTACTTTCCTGCATGCATGTGAAAACCCTTACTGAACTTTCCCAATTTTTCATCCATCTCTGTTCTCTGGAATGCTTTGGATTTGCAGCCAGGTCTTTGTTGTGAGTAAGGAGTAAGGTCTGTCTATTATCTTGTGCAGGGAAAAGAGCTGGTGTTCTTTTTAATGAATCAAAATATGTGTTCTCTATTTAAAAAACACAATATATCCTTACTCCCTGTAAACAATCTGACCTTTAGGTGGAATGCAGCCAGAGGTGCTATAAATAGCACCCTTAGTAAGAGAGGAGACAGAAGCATTGAAAATTCAGCTGGCAGTGCTCACATGGAGAAATAGCAGATGAGTTACCTATAGATTTTGTGCTCTGAAAAGCTCAGATGCAATGTCTGTAGGAACTTGGCTGAATTTGTGCTAGTCAAGTAGGAATATTTTTCTCCAGCAAACAACAACAGGGAGTCCTGTGTATTACAGAAATTTTTGCCCCTCTATGTTGCTTCCTCTACCATTTCACAAGTATCCTGCAGTCCACAGTGTGTTCCCATGGCCATACTCACAGACAGAAGTGCACTACAGGCACTGAAGGCAGCAAGTAGAGGGAAGAGGAGGCCAAGGTTCCCACCCCAGATCCCACTGGTACTCTGTGCCAAAGCAAGGGCTCTTACCAGCTGTTGTAGGTACCAGACCAGTGACCTACCTATTGCATCATCTTCTTTCATGAAGTGCTTTCTAAATATTTGCAAGGCACACCTTCAGGTACCCTGTGGTTCAATATGAAGAGGAATGTCAATAGCTTTATTTCTCTTTGCTATAATTTGGGATGGGAAAACTTGATTATGGTGCAAGGTGTGTACTTTTTCTGTATCCTGGAGCCTAACAATTTAATGAAGAAGATCTGAGCATAAAACTGCTACAATTTATTTACTTATCAGAGCTCTGAAAGTTTGTTCAACAGTCATGAATGTTTCCTCTGTCTCTGGACAGATGTTTGTTTCCAATGGGCTTTTGCATCTTTGCAACCATTTCTCCAGAAGGATTCATGTAAAAATATTTTATTCACCCAGGTACTTTGGGAACTAGCATTTTGTCACACAAGTATGTTTGTATGTAAGACACATGGTGCACATAAATTATACTGACTGTCACCTGCAATTAAATTTTATTAATTTCTTAAGGGATATAAATCAAATAATTGGAAGATCCTCTCCATAGCCTCCACCCACATATCTCTCTGAACCTGCTGGGACCTCAGTGTAGAAGCACTGAAATCCAGAAGGACAGATAACTCCAATATCAGTTCCTGTTATAGTTCTCAGACATGCTGCAAAAACACTGTATGTCCTACGTTTTATTTTATTTCCCAAAGTCATTTCCCAAAGTAGCATGTAAATGTGGAAGTCCTGCTTCCCTCCTCAAAACTAGGCCTTCTTCTCTTACAATGGAAACAACATCCTTCACATCAGAATAAAACTGAATAGACAGACCATCAAAGCTGTGTAAAAGCACCAGCTGCCCGGACACATACCAGGACACCAAAACTATTTACCTCAGGAGCCCTTCAGAGGATTCAGGTCAATTCCATTGTATGTGGAGTTGACTCACGTAACTTGGAGACCTCATTGTCCCTTTCCCTCTCTGCTTCCCTCCTTTTGTTTCATGCCATTGTTTCTAGGTAGACATTAACATGCTCTGGGACAAAGACCATGTCTTCCTGTGAACTTACACAGAGTAAAGTACAAAGAAGTCCCAGTACCGTATGGGACTGTACAGCCCCACACTGCTTTGAGAAAACCACACAATTTTAGAGCCAGGTAGCTAAGTATACACATGTGAAAACACCTCAACTTCAAATGCTGGCTATGGTTATCATGCACAGTGATGTATCACACCTGTAACTTGTAACATTAGTTCAATATCCCTGTTATTTCCTCTATGACTCTAAGGCTTAAGTCACACAGAAGGAGAGTCAGACAAGTGGTATAACTTTGTATGTGGACAGCATGCATGTTGCCCAGAGAAGCTGTAGATGCTGCACCCCTGGAAGCGTCAAAGTCCAGGTTGTATGGGGCTTTGAAAGACATGATCCTTAGGTTGCCTTCAAACAAAACCATTCTTTGACTCTATGGTGTGCTATATAACACTGTTGTCTCTATTAAAGTAGCTCTTTGAGCTCCTATTTAGTGTTCTCTTCTTGAGTCTTGCTAGGCTGAAGCATATTCAACCTCACTACTGTGCTAGTTGGTTTCTTCCTGACTGTGTTTTTTTTTCTAACTCTTATTATAAAAAAGTTATTCTATATATTTTTATCACCACAGATGTTATTCCAGGACACAGTTAAAAGTTACTTCTCAAATAAAGCATGTTTCATTCTCCTCCAACTCTGTAAGACAAAATGACTTCTCATTCTAAAACCTGTTATCTATTCCCTTTCCCACACAACAGGTTTAAATGATTTAATTATACTTATAATGTTTACTTCTTTATACTATTTCTGTCCAGTTTTTCTTGGAAGGGTAAGTTTCCTTCCATGATCTGAAACATGTAAGAAAAAAAAACAGAAAAAAAAATAGAATAAATATTAAGCTAGTGTTGAGGGCTGTGAAGCTTGTAGCGATACAGTGTGATTACTATGTTCTATACTTGTGATTTAAAAAATAGCCATATTTATTCCTTGTATAATTATCACATCCTTATCTCTAAAGCACATTTCCCTTTTCTGTTTAAAAATGAAGAAAGTAAGACTCAATGTACCAATGTAATATAGCCAGGGTTACCCACCAGACTGGGAGAAGTGGAAACAGACTCAGGTCTCCTGCAAATCCTTGCGGTATTGAAAATAATTTGTCACTCTACTATCTAAGTTTATGCCTTAGGATTCTCCCCATGAAGATGAATGTTCTCTTTCTGAAGTGCCTCCCCAATGAGTGCTTAGAGAAGGGCAAGTGTTATTTCATACATAGGGTGCAAAGTCTGCTAGAATTAATGCCTTGACCATAGTGCCAAGTTTCCAAGCAGCAGCTTAAAATGTCTTCAGATTTTTTTCCTTGCCATCATGCCATCATGAAAGGTAAATATTTTCCTTTCTGATCTGTACACTTAGCACTTGCAAATGTTTTCATTAGCCACAGGTGCTGTCTTCTTGCTTGAAATAAATGACTCAGTCAAAAGTTATATTTGATAAATAGTCTATAACTAATAAAGTATGTTTCTAAAAGAGCCAGAAATCTTGTTTAAACTCAGATACTCATTACCAGTGGTATAGGAAATCTCTCTTTATGCTTGAGAATTTTATTTGCTACTTTTTTTATTAAAATGAGGCATCATTTTCAGAAAATAACTTTGTGCCTTGTAAGTTGGAATTTTAAATTCCAAATACCATAGAATATTTCTGATTTTGGAAGAAGGGGCCTTGCCATTGAATTCACACAGACACTCAAACTTCTAGGGAGAAATAAAAACAAGAAAACAAAAATCAAAAGGAAAGAGAAAACCATAAACCCACACCCAGTAATGCTTACTGTAAAGCTGTGGCTTGCTAGATTGTGCCCTACTCAAATCCTATTTGTCTCATTACTTCTCTCCACCTTGGTTTCCTTGTTTTCTTTCATTCCCCAAGGTGTGACTTCTAGTGCTTTGGTCCTATCCCAGACTGTGTCTCCCTTGTCTCAGGCACACTTCTTGCTGAGTGCTACATACTTCCTATGCCTTTTCCAGGCATCTCATTCACAGCCCTCCTGAAATGATTTGTGTAGAGCCATATGGGCAGTGTAGAGGTTACCCTTGAGACCAGGCAATATAAACCTGCAGTCATGGTCCTTCCTCAGCTGGAGATGCCACCTCTGAGGGCCAACGTGAGCATAACCAGTAATACTCTTGCATGTACGGACTAGGGCATTCATGGAAGCAGCCTGGCAGCTGTCTGGCAAGTCCTTCTGAAGTGTGTTCCTCTTGCTGCCAATCTGAATCCATTTCTTTAGACAAAACAGGCACTGGGGGACAAGCAGGGGTCACCAATCATCTTGGCAGCTGTGCAGCACCAGCAGTGCATGGTGCACCCACACTGCTGGGCTGCCTGCATGTAAAAGTCTTCCTGTTCTAGCAGCACTGGCAACATTTCTTCACCTGAGCAAGAGAGTACTTTTGTTGGTGCTGCCTAAACCAGTTCAGAGTGGAAGAAACCCCACTGACAGAGACTCTTTTACCGGAATAAATTCATAGCCACTAAGGCTTTTCTTGGCAATTTTCTTCAGACTCACAGCCAACACTACCATGATGCACCAGCCTGCTGGTGGAGTGGCTATTTGCTCAAATCATAATGACAAAGAACCCTGATTCCAAGGGAAAGATCCACGTCCTTTGTTCACTTCTTTTTAAGAAATAAATAATTTCTCTATCTCTGTAAACTGTACTGAGATTGTGCTTGTAGTCAATCACCTGAAAATTTCACCATTGGCTGAAAAAGTGTTGCTCAGCTCTTGCTGATCTAAATCTCGTAATTAAATATTATTTTACTGGATGGAATCTCAGGAGTTAACACTGTAGTGCAAGAAACCAGGTGGAATCAAATAAAGAATTGACAAATGATGCAACCTGGACATTAGTAAGAATTACTGTGTTTAGTTTTTTCCCCTTAAAGCAGTAGCAAAGTTCTTTGTGAACATTGCAGGTTTGGATATTGGTGATGACTTGTTTTAAATTGTAGCTTAGTAAATTTTATGTAAAATCCAGATAAAAAATAAGGAAAAGCATACATCTTAGTATCATGCCATAAGCCATTATAACGGCAAGTAAGCACTTTGTACTTTAAAATCAAGTTTTCTAAGTAAAATCATTACTTATTACACATCAAATATTATGAGTAAAATCAGTAAGTAAAATTGTTATGATAACATATTATGTTGTTGGTATTTTTTTTAACTAAGAACTATCAAGTGACATCTATATTATACTCAGTTTTCTCCAGAATGTTGTTGGTGACATTAATGAGTGATTTTTGGTAATCATAACAATGGATTTAATTCTGGTGAAGAAAAAAATACAACAGATAAAGGCTTTTCTGTTTCATTTGTTTGTTTTGTGTGGAGAGGAAGAGTTTAATATCTTGTATTCTGAGACAAAAATTGTCGTAAAATGATATTGGCATAAATATCTGAAAAATGCCAGAGAAAAACATAGCTTTGGAAAAGAAAGAATAAGTATTTTTCAAGAGGAAAGATAGCAGAGTTTTATGTTTTAAAAATGCACTCTTGGTGGTAGACCTCACTGGCTGTGAGCTCTGTTCTCACATGAGATCAGCCTTATGAATGGTGTATTTAAATTTCGGAATATAAGTAATACTGTAAACTATATTCCATCATGCAGCTTTGGAAAATTGGAAACACTTGGAAATTTCCCTGCATGAGATGCAAATGAGATTCATGGGATTCTGTAGCTACCTCTGGGATAAATGGAGAGGCTGTCTGCATACAATTACTCCCATTTCTTGTCAGTCTCCTGATTACTGTGACTCAGCTCTCATTAGCCAAGTATGTCATCAGAGGACATCATTACAGCTGAAAAGACTTCAGGACTTAAACTCTACTATGACTGTGTTACATTTTCTTAGCTAAAACACAGATCAAAACTGTTTGGAAAAGCCATTTGGAGACTCAAGACAATTAGATCTCCTGGAGACATTTCTGGGGACTTGTGATGCTGTCACTGGAATTCCCCTTCCCACTTTATGTATTGGGTTTGAGCAGTGTCTCAGTGAGACCAGACTGCCTCCAAGGTGATGTTAGACAAAATCTTAGACTGCTTTGGCCAGTAAGATGACTCAAATATTTACACTTGTCCCAGCCTAAATGTATCTTCAAATCAATCAGATTTTCATACTAAGGAACACTGCTCTCTGTTTGCAAGCAAAACAGCAGGTAAGAGATGTGTACAATTCATCCATAGGCATTTGCATTACTAAAATCCCACTTGTGTAATTGATCTCTCAAGTAAAAAATACACATTTTAGCTGCAAAACTGGTATCTTGTTTAGGCATCTATGACAGGTATAGGCCTGCCTAAGGCTGACCTGTGTTTGCATCCTGCCTCTTCAAAGGCAGAATGTATCTGTCATTCCTTGTAATAGTGGCTGAGCCCTCAGACCATTCATTGCACAGCTCCTTGAGAAGCTGTGTACCCACTGTGTGCTGGGTGCCTCTGTGAGCTTGAGTTCGCTGGTAAATCACACCTAGACAATGAGCAGAGCTAACCCCCTTGAAAAGAAGAAAAGCTGACAAGGTGAGAAGGGGGTGCACATGCAGTACAAGGGTTCTGAGCAGGGTTTACTACATCAAAAGGAAATACGCTGCAAACACCACCAGTCTGGACTAAGAGAACCAGTTAGTGTGTCCTAGTGCCAAGGTGACACAGGGCTGTCTTGTCAGCCACAAAGCTGTAGTTGACCTCATGCAGCCTTGCCTTGAGGAGCAGGTTGGACTCCAGCCCTCCATTGTCCCCTCTATCTACCACCTACACAATTCTTACTTAAGGTGCTCAAACAGCTTTCCTTCTAAACCTCTACAATTGTAAGCCCATTCATTCAAGGTTATTCACAACAACTGTACACACTCGTCTGACCCACTCTTGATGTTTAGAGGGTGAGCGGAATTGTCTCAAAAAAGTTATCATTCTCTATAAATTATGTAAGGAATCTAGGGAGAGCAGATCACAGAGCCACAGAATCACAGAATATTCTTGGTTGGAAGGGAACCACAGAGAAACAGTAGATTCCTGTACTGCACCTGAGTGAGTTAATTGAGGTGAACACTACCTCAATCTTTATTTGTGAGATAAATATCACAGCATTCTTCTGGATCCTGTGTTAAAATAGTACTTATAGCTATATACATGTTAGATATAGTGAAATACAACACAGTACCAAGGACATACATTATCTGCCAGTTAGTGAGTGGAAGTTGGAATGGAATGGGTTGTTTCAGTTGGAAGGAACATACAAAAAACATCTCATCCAATGCAGTGGCAGGGAAATCAAGGACCTTCTTATTGTTATTTGACCAGTAGGAAGTAATAAGAAGAAAATAGTTGTCACAAGGGAAGTAGAGGAATATGCTGCTGATTGAATAGATAAGCACACATTCTGTGTCAAAATAAAATTTTCTGATAAGACATTGAACTATGGAAATAGAAGAGACCTATGACTTTTTGGTAAAGTTTAGTTTTCCAGAACTTGGTATTTCTGGAAGCAGGGCAGGGTGTGTGAATAAGTTTTTCTACCTAACATTGACCTTTGAATGTCTAGTTTTGACTGTTATCTTGAACATTTGTCCTCCTAATTGTGACAAATATGAAAGCAATCTGTTAGTCAAACATAAGGCAAATCAAAGTGGCCAAAGCATCCATACAGAGGAAAAGGCATTCCAATTTGGCGTCATAATTCTATAATGATCATGACAGACATCTCTGCTTTCAAAGAGCACTTAACAACAACAGAAATAACTTTTTCCTGTGGAATGAAAGAATAATAATAGAAATATCTTGAGAGAGATGGTAAACATATCAAGATCACTTACTGAGGTTTCAGAGAGATATAACAAAGTACAAGCATCTCACTATTTTTTTGGAAATGGCTCTTGAGGTAGTTACCAGAGAGCAAGAACTACAGAGAAACAACAGCAACAAAATAGTCAATGACTCAGAAAAATTACAGACGCTTTCTCTTCCTCTCTCATGAGGAGTGATCCCAAACATCAAACCAGTAGGAGTAAAGAATCTGAAATATTTTGCATAAAATGTAATTCTGACTACTTTCCATCCTGTGTGGTACTTAAATAGAAGATCCAGATTTGTATCTTAAACCGTTACTGAGGAAGGAAGAACTGTGTTAAGACTGTGCATTCAGAGTGTATCTGTGGATATGACTAGGGAATTAGGTATTTCCTAAATTTCCAAAACATTTTATCTGAGTTCATCTTCACCGGGTCAGCTGGCTCTGGCAATAGGTTAAAGAATACATCAGCAGTGTGAGTGAAATATTAAGCCATGGCTTAATTCAGGACAAACAATTGGTACAGCCAGGGCACAGCTTGCACAACTTGGAGTTGACACCCCAACAGGTGATGCTAAAAAGGCAATGTGTTGGGAAAAAACTGAAGGGAAATCAGGACTTTATGGATTCTTGAGGACTATGTGCTGGGAGAGAACTCAGCACCAAAGGTCTTGACGGGTGATATCAGAGAATGGGAGGTGAGCTTGTTGTTGTGTGGGGACTTAATATGTTAGTCCTGAGTTTTGCTAAGAATGGAAAAAAATTGACTTTACTTGGGGGGATGACACACTTTTATGATTTGACAGATACTTTTATTTATTGAAAAAAAATCAGATAGAAAACCTTGCTATAGCCTGCTTAATAAATAACTGTGGGTTTTGTAATTTTTTTTTCCCCATAAAGAGAAAGGTATCTTGCCTACTTTGTGAATTTTGCCTACTTATGAATTCTTAAACTGATAGCTTTGGGAAGAAATACATCTGACTCAGTAATGAACCAGCAATTTTCTTTCAAGGTGTGGAAAGTCCAGAGGATAAAATGAACAACCTAAAACTACTTAATAACCTGATATTTCTTAGCATTTCCTCATCTCAAAAGCAGCCAGATCTCTTTTGGCAGAGCTTACAAAAGAGGACAAATTCACAGAAATCCAGTGGAGCAGGATTGAAAAACTTTTTACAGAGCCATTTAGATTATATGGCCTGCCTGGGAAGGAACAACTGAGTATTTTAAGAAGTTGTGTAGCATCTACATGTTATCCAGAAATTAAACACTTCAGGAGGAGAAGGTAGTTAAAAACCTCAGTATGAAGTTATATGACATGGAAAGACAATTACAAAAGCATGTGGTAACAGAATAAGGGGGAATGGATTCAAACTGAAAGAAGGTTTAGATTAGATATTTGGAAGAAATTCTTTATTGTGAGACATCAGAATAGGTTGCCCAAAGAATGGATGCCCCATCCCTGTTCAGGGCCAGGCTGGATGGAGCTCTGAGCAACCTGGGAGAGTGGAAGGTGTCTCTTTAGAACTGGATGACCTCTAAGGCTCCTCCCATCTGAATCCATTATGTAATCCTATGATTTTTATTAATATTATATTACATACAGGTTTTGTGATCTTATTCTTAATCCCTAATACTGGCAGCAGAAATGAAGAAAAACAACAGTTTCACACACTCAGTGCAGCACTGAAGTACTAAGTACCGAATACAATAAATCTACAGGCAAAAATAGGCTGTGGACAAGTAGGTTCAACTCAGAGATTTTTCTCTAAATCTTATAGCACAGATGCTAAGAAAGATGCTATTTAACAATGATGAAACAAAATTATTAAACTCTGAGAATTTGGTAATGAATCTGAATAGCTACTACATTACTTGTGATGGTACTTTAGCCAACAGATATATTGCTCAGTGGCCTTCGTGGTGTGAGTTCTCTAGGACACAATGTCATTTTGCCTATAACCACAATATTTCTACAATGCTTTGGAAGAAAAAATATCTAGACCTCCCAAAGTTTGGCTTGTTGATAACTTTCTTGGTTGTTCTACTGCAATTCCTTATTGCAAAATCAAGATATTTTGCAAATATTTTTGGCTAGGAGTGTACCACTTACCCATAGAGACAGACATAAAAGTAGGATAGCCAAAACCACTGAAAAATATTTAGGAGCTACATCTTAGACACACTGGTAAATACAATTTTTAGAATAATAATTTTTTGCAGAAAGAATATAGGCTTCATGTATTCTTAAAGAAAAAAAACTTGGCAAACTATTGTAAAGAAAATATTTTTGGCCATGTTTCATAGTATTTGCTGAAAGGACTCTGTATTTTTAATTACCTCTATATCTCTTATGTGATCTGTATTTTCTCTCAAATAAAAACAGCCCAATTATGCAAATCTACACACACAGATGAAAACCATTCGAGGTTGTCTTTGTAAAATTTGACAATTCATAAACATGACCTTCTGGCATCTAAAAAGGAACACAATCAGAAAATAATTAAAAAAAAAATTTGGAATAATTTATCAGAATATGGGAGCAAGTACTAGCAAACAATGAGCTGTCATTGGTGTTTTCCAAATATGCAAACCTAGTTCACAATTCCACATTGAAAGTATTTGTGAGACTTCCAATACGATACCCAAGGACTGTGATTAATGTCATGTGCCTGTTTATTTTTCCCCTGAGAACCTGAAAGAATAAAAAAAAGATCACAACTAAACAAAAGCATATCAATAACAGGAAACTGTTGGTGAGAAATACCCTGATCTTCCTGTAAATTCACGTCACCACATTCCCCAGGGACAAAGGTGCGTGAACAGCATGGTAAATAATTATGATTTAATATGAGGTCTTGCTATGCTGTTTACAGTTTAACAACAAAAAGGAATTGTTTCTCAAGGCGCAAAATAAGCAAATAATAGAAACGCATATCAATATAATCAGGAAATGATGATGTTATGTCTGGGTCAGCTGCTGAAAACAGATTGCAATCTATCAAAGTATCAACCTGATATCCCTGTGCAGTCCAGAGAAACATCAGTGATGGGAGAGAATCTTTCCCTGGTTTACATGCCAGTTATCTAATTTTGATTGTTTTATGAAAGTGCTGGGGTCTTGCAGAAGACTCTCTACAGCTATTTTTGATTTAGGGAATTTGGCACTTGTGTTTGCTGAAAGCATCAGAGGAATTCCTTGCATTTTGCATAATAAAAACTGAAAATAAAACAGAAGGATAGAACGGAATAAAGAGTAAGAGCTGGTCTCTTTTGAGAACATTATTTTATTGAATCTAGCCAGCAATAATGAGAAAAACATAACATCAGAGAAGCAAACACCACTTTCAGCAGACACCACTGAAGATCCCTAGGTCCTTATTAAAAACGTATTTTACTGAGAAATAAAAAAAAAAAAAAAAAACCAAAAAAACCCAGAGAATCTCAGATTTCAATAATTTTCTCCTTTGGAAATATTTTTTAGGGCTGCCAAGACAAAATTACCTGTATAAAAGTCAAATAGAACAACTTATCTTTGTTCAGGTGACCAATATTGATAGTAGAGGCCTCAAGCCTTTAAATAGGCATTCAACTCTTAGTTAAAGAAAAAGTAATTTCAGACCCTGCTGGTCAGATTTTAAAATTAAACAGGGTCAGTTCAGGTCAAAGCTTGAACTAGAAAACATCAAGAATTTTCTTAGTGTTGCCTGAAATAGCACTGATGACTGGAGAGACTTTCCTCTATCACCCAGGGCTCAAGACTTGAAGTCTGTCAGGTACCAACTTCTAGGATTCCAAACATTCCTTAAAGCTTTCAAGAACAATAAATACTTGAAGAATTCTGGGTTTGTTTTTTTTTTTTGCCTTTATCCAGACTATTTTCCTTAAAAGGATGCTGGAGCTTAGCATCTACATAAATGTCAGCTCCTACTGAAGGAATCAGTCTGTGCACTACTGCCATGAATAGGAAGCCGAGGAAATAAGCAGCAGGCTTTGCACAGCTACTTTAATTCTCCTGCAATTAAAGCATGTGTTTTATCAAAGCCACTGCAGAATAAAGCTACAGTCATTTTTGTTTGGCTGTGCCTCCCTACCTTCCCAAGCAGATGATTTCTACACTGTTGTCAGAATAATGCCAGTCATCTTAACAGATGCTTGCACTTTTATCTGTACTCTGCATCACATTCCTTGAAGAGAAGGCTGCCAGAAACAAATAAGTTTTCTGAGAGTAAATAAAGGAACAATGGACAATAGGAGCTGTTTTATACTGCTGCATGTAAACAAAAACAACCTAGTTCACATGAAATGAAAAACACTCTTTACCAAGATGTATATCAGTGGATGGCAGGTGGCAAATGATATTTGGGATCTGACAAAGCATTAGAGCAGGCTACAGCCATTGAGTTTGTTTTAAAAAGTCCCTTCTGGGGTTGGATGGAGAGAGCAGTACAAATTAGGTTGGTTCTGTAAACCAGAGTAAGAAAAAGGAGACCATTTATTTATTCCTAGAAAACTCAAGACAAGTAATTCTGAAGTTTCCAAACAGACTATTTCAAAAGTTCTTTTGAAATAACACTTCAGGACTATCAATTGTCATAACTTTTTTCCAAATACAAGATTAGGAAAAGTATATTACTTTAAAACACACTAAGCTAGTTGTCAGATAGGGTGCTGTTTCCCTGTAAGTAGACAGGATACTTAGAAAGTATGTAAGGAACAAGAGAAGACATCTCTGTCCTCTCCAATCTTTTTTCTCTTCTCTTCTCTTCTCTTCTCTTCTCTTCTCTTCTCTTCTCTTCTCTTCTCTTCTCTTCTCTTCTCTTCTCTTCTCTTCTCTTCTCTTCTCTTCTCTTCTCTTCTCTTCTCTTCTCTTCTCTTCTCTTCTCTTCTCTTCTCTTCTCTTCTCTTCTCTTCTCTTCTCTTCTCTTCTCTTCTCTTCTCTTCTCTCCCCAGTTGCCTTCCTGTATAGTCTCAGATCCCAGACTCTGGTTCTGTTGGATGACACTGCTGGATAAGAAGAGAAAGGGAGGAAGGGAAACATTTGCCAGAGTTGGATGGGAAGGGGTGGTGGTGCTGGCAATAGAGCTGCTATTTTTGGCTGACAACTTCTTAAAGATTCTTTCAATTGATTACTAGGATTAAAAACCAAGGTTAAAAGATGTATTTAAGATAAATCTCAGCTAAATGCAAGTAAAAAAGTTGTAAGGATGCTTCTTTCCCTTGCTATCCCTTGACAAAGAAGAAATCAGTTTTGTTGTGATAAAATGGGAAAACTCATTTGTGCTTGCCTATATGCAAGCAAATTCTGTTTCACTGTGCTTGCTTTTCAGCACTGCTGAAAATGAAATAAACATTATGTTAATGCTTCCAATAAAATACTTAATTTCACCACATTTTCAGCACTATTCTTTCTCAAAGTACATCCAAGATATTCTACATGAGTTTGCTTCCTAATTGAAAGAAAAAATTATTCTTACCATCCAACAAGAATATAACTAAGACTCAGACACTTTAGAATTAACTGCTTATTTGACTATTCTTGATATGTCCAGAAAAATGATAACAAACAATGATGCCATAACTTTAATCCAAACATTATTCTCCATTGTTGCAAGAATAGTGTGTCTGCCTTGCATGCTTCCTAAGAAAGCCTTAATGTCTTCCTAAGAATGTTTTAAGTTAATTTTACCTATGTACCAAAACAGATCTGAGAATTAGACAGAGGCTGCATATATTTTCCCATTCACATTTGAAGAAGACAAAGTAAGAACAGGGGATGAGTCATCAGAAACATCAGGAATTAATCACATTCACACTGGAAAAAGAATCTAAGATTTTAATCTCTTGACAAGAAGAGTGGGAAATATTTCCAAATTTAACAAAATATTTGCAAATAAACTTAACTTACTGTGTCCCTATATCAGCAAATGAAGTTTGTAAAAGCTACATACAAAATATTGTATCTGGATTTTTTAATATTTTTAATATTACTTTTGCTCCTAACATTAATAAGACAGAGAGAAGCTGAGGAACTAGAAACAGAAAAATAATTAAACTCCAGCATGCTAGGTTACTCAGCTCACTGGAATATACCCTTCTCACCATGGTTACAAACAGCAACATGAACTCAAGTGCTCAGATGGTATCATCATTACTCCAATCACTGAAGCAGAACTGAGGCAATTTCTATCTCAGCTGGACTTGGAATCTAGTTAGTCTGTTGTAAGTTTTCACAAGTTCTCTGTGGAAAAGCAAATTACTGTAATGTTCAAATTCCAGTGATTAACTAATGGACATCTATTCCTAAGTCTCAATGGTCTCCAAGACGTCTCTTTTCTCAACTCAGAAGTTTTCTCTGCCCGATATTGTAGTGGTAACTGCACACTGGTGCTAGCATGTGCCTATCCTCACTAGCCAGCATAGACAAGATTATATGGCTACTCTGTGATTTCACAGACAGAAATAACTAGTGACTTTGTGGTTTCTTTGGCAACATTGACATTTAATTGCAAACCTTTCCACTGAAGATGAAGACAATGAAAGAAGTAGTAAACATTTAATTTGATCATCCAAAACAGCAGTAACTGGGGAATATTAAGTTTCAAGATAGGGACAAGATATTAAGATGATTGGTTAAGATGTGTACAAATCCTAACTCCATTTTCTAGACAAGTGAACAAGATGTAGGCTTTCTGAAAACAATTGATCATGAAGCAGTTTTGGAACTGGAAGGAGGTGCTGAATGCTCAACACTTTCAGGTAAGAAGACTGGAAGCACAAGGGAAATTCTTTCTGCTGGAGGATGGAGGGCTCAGCCATGCATTCCCTGCATTGTGATTCTGTGAAAGGAGGAGAATAACAGAAGAAGTAAATTTCTCCCTTTGCTATTACTTCCCTTTTGATTACTGCTACACAGATAGGGGAATATTCTATACAGAAGATTAAATACAGTAGTGCCCTCAATGGGTCTATTTCTGAAGTCATGCTGCATTCAAAGAAGGCTGAGCAGCTGTGAAATATAGTTCCTAGGCTACCCATACCAGAAGAATTCCTGTTTGACTGTCAGACAGAGAATTAAAGCTATCTCCTCAAGCAAACCCAAATGTTAAGGACATTTTTACAATAGATGGATTTTGATGTCAGAGCAACAGGCATTTGTGTAGCATTGTGTTTAAGGGAAAAAGACTAAAACACAACATGACTCAAATGTCAGCTATCAAATGACTAATCCTGTATTTTCTGTATGAAAAATGTCATACAAAGAAAGGCAACTGACTGCTTTCTTTCAAAACTCCAAATTCTTTAATAACTACAACAACAACAAAAAAAAACTATCTAGACCTATCAATCATTACACTTTATGAACATCAGTGGTACAGACCTGAAAACAAAGTTAGGAGTAGGATGAAAAAAATTACAGACACATATAAAATACACACAGGTGAATCTCATGCTGCTGTCATTGTCACCAGTGTTTTCAAACACTGGAGTTCAAATGGATTCAGTGGTGTCACATCACTAGGACTGAAGATGGAGTGGGGGTCCTTGCAGGCAGTCTGTTCTTTAGAAAACAGTTATGTAAGTACTTAGACCTGAGACCTCATTGCAAGAATTGAATTAGATTAGGCTCTGCCACTCTTATTGAGAAAATTGGGATAATACTGGGAAAATAAAGCTTTTGTAGTTTTAGAGTGTTTTGGTCAATGACTGCCACAAAGGGTTCTCAATAACCACACAAGATCAACAGTGGCAGAAGATGCAAAATGGCACAGATTAGTGTGCTGTGAATACTGTGCAATGGAGATACATGTCTATTTTTCTAATACGTTGGGTAGAAAGAGAAAGGAAGCCAAAATAAACCAGACATGCTGTGTTTAAAAGTGTTTGCAGAAGAAGCATGGCCAGAGTATGTAACAATAAAAGTATTGTTCTGTGCAAAGAATACAAATAGAGAGCCTCAGAAAATCACACTTCATTGTGAGCATAAAAAAGAGGGGAGAGAATCTCTCTTTTGAAGGGGAACAGGAATCGGCAATTTGCAATCAGCAGCTTGGGGATCTGCTTCTGAATTAATTCAAAGGTCTCCAGATTACCCTAGCTTTAGGAGAAACATTGACAGACTGTAAAAATAAATGGTCAATGAAACCCCTTCTGTAATTCATTACCACATTCATATTTCTAGTATCTCTATCCCAGTCACAGACCTACCACCTGCAGAGCAGACAGATAAGGAGACACTCTTTCCCTTCTCTTTCCACATTTTTTTCCTTTTCTGCCAACATTCCTTCCTCTGTCTTCTTTATCCACCTCCCACAATCCTTTCTAGTCTCCCATATAGAAGTTGGACTGACAAACAGAATCCAGGTTACCTCTGTTTTGAAGCAGTTCATTTTGTTTCCTTTTGACTCCAGTGGTGCTGCAATGAAGAATTTCTACTTTGAAACTCCATGCAGAGTGGACATGTCTTTAAAAAAGCCTGAGGCAGACTGGATATAATTTGGGAAGTAATACTGCCACTCCACATACTTGGCCCTATTTTTGCTTTCAGAGCCAACTCAGACACACTTGTATGATGCCATGGTTCAGTGAAGCTGCCATGATCTCCAAGCCTGCTACTGCTTTCAACCACCATATCACTCAACCCACTCTTCAACAAGAGCACAAGTTTTGCTAGTGCTGATAGTACCCCAGGGGCACTGGGAAAGCATGGAAGTAGCCTGCCTTGATGAAATCTGCCATTTTTAAACTGTTGAAGAGAAAAATAATTCCCATTCCAGCCTGAAGCACTGGTGAAGAACAATAGCTCTACACAGAACTGAGATGACCAGCAAAGCTTCTCTGGAAGAAGAAACTAACTCTCACAACATTTCCTTTTAAAATTTTGCACTGAAACACATTGCAGATGAACCCCGCTGACCCTTGTGATTCCTCAGGGCCTGAATGCATATTTCTTGTTCTACAAGCAGTCCTTGGTGAGCACAAGCTATTGAGATCTTTAAATGATTGTTGCCATCTGTGTCTTTTTTACCGAGTCTTCCTATCTAAATAACACCAAGAAAACAAACTTTCATCAGTGATCAGTCTAAAAGAGGTATACAGGATTAGCACAAGGTCTGACAGCCACAGGGTGACTGGATTACCTATATTGTCTGAAGGAGTGTCTGGGTGTATGTGCAATAAACTGTGGGACTATTTGCAGTGCCAGCAGTTGGGCAATGGCCAGTTTTACGGATGATTTATATACTAGGTAGGGAAGAGAGTAGAAATACAGTATTTCCTATAGAGTAGTCTACAGGCATATGACCTGGCGTAGTGAAAACCCTTAATAAAATGGAGTAGGTACCATGGACACCATTTACAGCTGGGGACGTCTGTGGCTGGTTTCAGAGTACATCTTTCTCTCTCCCAGCTACCCAAACTCCTGAAACATTCTTTGGTAGTAGCAGCACAGAGTGAACTGGCTTCAGTTCAGTTGGTCTGGACAGTGGAGTGGGATACAGGACTGCTTCCAAAATGTAATCTCAGAATTGAAATACCACACACCAGAACAAAGTATTCACACAGCTTTGTTATGGCAGTGAGAGATCAGACAGATAAGATGAGTCAAACATGCTCAAAATGTTAAGACATTACTTTTCAAATCCACACTGTCTTTCTTAAGGAAATTAATGGATTAAAAATGAAAACAATCTTCCTCTTCTTTCTATAAAAAATTGTTGTGGCTGGAAACCAGGAAACCTGGCTGCATGACAAGTTAGCCACAGAGCAACAAAAACTGAAGATATGTCAGAACTTTTTCCTGCTGTCCGCAAAAATTACAGCCATTAAGAATCCACTTCTACTGGTGCTCAAGTCACCTTGAGACCTCCCATGTCTCCATGCTTCTAGAAGTACTAAATTAATTTTTTTTTTCATTAAATCCCAGCCCTGTGAAGCTCAATGCAAATGTTTTTGATAGTGCTAGCAGCCCTTTAGGTCAGTAATATTATTTGTCTTGTCCAAGACCATACATCACTGAATTTGTGTCATCTGCTTAATCAAGGACAGTTGCTTTGATGTTGATATTCTCTTCACTCAAAAACTCTCATGTACTTTTTCAGATACTATTATCTGATGCAATGCTCCCAAGCATCAGAGCACCAAGCCAACAGCCCAGCCTTCAAATTCTATTCTTCCAACTCTGCGGCAAAGCTTACACTGTATATAAAATATTACATATATTACATATATTATAACAAAGTATTAAAAACCTACAGGCCACCTTTGCAGTCCTGGTCATCACATCACACCTAGGTCCACCATTTCACTCTTTTCTCATTATTTATGAGACCCATTTCTGAAACTATTGGGCTGTGACTGTTTTTAAACTGTCCATGCAGGGAGGAGTACAGCACTTTTATTACCCCAGACAAATAAATGACAATGATGCAACAAAAGAGAACTGTCAAATGAATTCTCAAGAAAAGTTGCAATGAGGCAACTTGCTTAGATATGAGAAAACCAAAAGAATACAAGTTCTAAAAGATGCATGAAATTAATAACGAAATTATAGAGGTTAAAGAGCTGCAATAGTGAATCTAATACAATGTGTATACAGGCTCTTGGTTGGGATAAATGTGGTAAACCCTGCTGAGACACAAGGCCAATATCAATGCCAGCTGTGCTCCTCACATGGGATATGGGGACCATAGTTAATAACCCAATTTTTCCATTGGTCTGATCCATCACTGAGAGGCTGTTATCAGAAAGCCAAACCACAGAAATCTGGAGCCTCTGGACAGCAGCATGGTGGCAGCCATCTCCCATGCCAGATACTGTAGCTGTCCTCTCCTTTGCCAGGTTTGAGGTGAATGAATTTCTCGTGGATTTGACAGTCTTGTCCACTGTCTAAGGCAGCACCAGACCATCTGAAGCAATGAGAGGAAAGACCTGTCTGTGACCAAGTCTGAGTGGCTGTACATTATTCTGTTCACCTCTGTTTCTGAAAGATGGTTTCAAACCGGCAAAGGAGGAGGAGAAGGCTGAAAACAACAGTGAGGATATTGAGAACTTAATTTGTGAGAAGAGGCTAGATGGACAAAGCAGGCTTGTTCAGCCAGGGCTGATTGAAAAAAGATTGCTAGCTACAAGTACATTGAGAAAAAATGTCAGAATACAGAGTTTGCTAACTGATTAAAATGTAATGTTGGCAAAAATGAGATATCAACTCCCATAAAGAACTTCAGCTGAAAAACAGTAGTTTCCAATCATATTCAGGGATAGCTTTGCAAAAATTGCATTAGGTAAAGGACAGGGATGAGTCCAAGCCATCTGAATGCTTTTAAGATAGAGTTCAATAAATGAGTAGCAGTGATTATTATATGATGTAATGTTTGCAGTAGCTGGAAGGTCTCATTTAATGATACAGGTGGTTCCTTCCACCCTACATTACTCACCCACAGCCAATATTGTTCTGTAACCATGGCTAACACATACACACACACACACACACACACACACACACACACACACACACAAAAAAAAAAAAAAAAAAAGGCAAGATCACATTACTCCTAATGTAAGTGCTTTAGTAAGAACAAAACAGTCAAAATCATGAAGGCTGTGCAAATAGCCAGCATGAGCCAGAGGTTGTTGAGGTTGTTTAGCCAGTGCAGCAGCATCTCTGTAAGACTGATGCAAGACAGGAATCCATTCAGATATCAATAGAGGATATTGATTAAGACAAAGACATAGCTTTCTGCATAGCAATAGTATGAACTTACTACAACTTCAATTTAATAAGTAATCCAAAAATCAAAGTCATACAAAATACATTTGCAAATGCACTTTTTAATATATTCAGCAGGAATGAGAATCATGTGAGTATCAGAGCAGGAGGCACCACTCACTTATAGTGATGTTAAAGACAGCATATGAAAAAATACAAGATCCTCCACCAGAACAATAACAGTGGCACTATGGACAGTTCTCACTGATCCAAGATGCGTTATTTTTGTTGGAAGAATCCAAAACATTTGCACAAAGAATTGAGAAAAACAAACAGATTGGTGTAGAGGAATAGAAGTGGTTTTCCTAAAGAAAATGTGTCTAACCAAAGGACACTGGGTACAAACAACACTCATTAAGGTTCTGATAGGCAGAAGTGGCATAAAAATCTGCCAAAGCCAAAAAGTATTAGTGAACTGCACAACCAGCGCAGCAAAAAAGCCCCCAAACTCTAAACTGTAGGAAAGTGGTTTTTTTTTCTATTTAGCTACTTTTACTTAGCATTCTGACATAATTGCTTGTAGTTGTAATTGAGCTGCTTCACTCTCTGATCCCTATACAGTCTCTAACTCAGCCATTTAATGGAATGAGATGATATTTTTCACTAAAACCTAAGAATCTGAATTCTTCAAATATCTTAAGAAAGACCATACATAACTTCCCTGGAAGTGAAGCCCTCTCCAGGGAGTTGCTTTATCTCTTTCAGTGTATTGAAGCCAGGGGCATGAAAGCATTTTCTTTAGCAGTATCCCTTTGAGTTCCTCTGCCTCCTTTGACCTGTACAAAAGCTGCATTCTAGTCTCCTCCCTGTGCAAAGATAACTTGCATAGTTTTGCTGTAGCTGCTGTTTTTTCTTTGCTGGACTTTTGTCTGTTGATTTGCTTTGGCAGATAGGAGTGAAGGTCTGTTTTGAGACTCCCAGTTATGAAAGATTATCTCTGAGGAAAGACTATCACTTTTGGAGTTGGATGTTTTAAATAGGTACCAAAGAAAGAAATTACCTCAGACTTTTGTCCAGATTTTCAGAATAGAGGACACTAAACTGCAACACTTAACACTGCACTTGGGGCAAAGGAAGGTTCCTTTTAAGGCCAGTGTGAAAATTCAGACTCTTTCATATATGTAAATCAGTGAGCACCTGGGATAAAGAACCACATTTTCCACATAATGAAGCAGAACAAGCAAGCAAAAATAATACAAGATAAGACTTTTGCATTGGTTCCTGGACTTCCTTAGTTTGTTTTTAAAATAATACATTTATTTCAATAATACTTAATATGCAAGCTACTATACTAGTTATTATATTCTGTAAATTAAGTAAATGTGTTACTAGAAAACAACAACAGTTTGATCTGTAACTAGGAGAAATCTCAGGGTGAGTGTCCTGTGTTTGCTAGCATTTACCCTACAGGGGATAAGGGAGACCCTATGCCATGGCATCATAATATACATTAATGCTTTTTTCTTTTCTAAAACTCTATTGCTTTAGCAGCCTTTATTAGTGCAACTGAGCAGCCATAACAATTCAAGCATGAATGTGAGGACAGCAAGTGAGGACAGCAGATCCTCCACTGCACAGCCTGAAGATGTACACAGCTGCAAACTGATGTAATTGAGCCTTACCACTCACAGAGGAAAAAAGGAGGATGAGCAAACCTTTACCTCATGAATACTTTAAGGGAGAAAAGTCTGCTATATGGCCTGCTTACATGGCTGTGATTTTTCTCTTGCACTGGTAACACTACTACAGTGGGGATCTCCATTGGGCTGGTGTCTTAATAGCTTGATCTCAAAGGCACACTACTGCCATGCAGATAAAGGGCACCACTACCCACCAGTCATTCCTCCAATTTCTTCTCTGCGTTTGCCAAACCTCTTCATCCCAGTAACAGCTGCAGCCTCCTGAATTGACTGCTGTGTTGAGTTTCTCAGACTATGCCATTGTAGCAGAAAAAGATAATTTTATCTTCCTGGATGACATATGCCCGAGTCAATCTCAGAGCTCCCCAATACTGCTCACTCAACATCAGAACGGGAGCAAGAGGTGGGCACTCATTCTGTTAGATCCTGGAGGGGATGAGAATGTGGTGAATACCTGAAGCAGGCTAAGAGGTATTGGTTTGAGACATGGCGAAAAAAGGAAGCATTTTGATCCTTAGTGACTGCCTATGTCTTCCTCCCACTTAGTTCAGAGCATAGAGCTTTGCCTTGCTTTAAGCTTACAATTTAGGATCTGCCACATCACAATAAATATCCCCAGTCCCAGTGGCATAGGAAAAACTATCATTGTGAGCTTCTGAGGACTTTCAGTCTTGCATGCATATGTATTTCTCTTTCAGATTCCTACAGTTTTCAAAATTGTTAATGTGGTTTAGGAACATGCATGGACCGGTATAGCACAGTAACTTGTGGAATGCACCAAGGCACTTTTAGGAAACCTATTTTTATTGCAAATGTGATGCTTAAAAGTAAAAGTCTTTAGCCTAACCTGAAAACGTAGAGTCTATCAATCTTAAGTCTCCAGTTATGTATCCTGAGAACAGCATAGCATAATTTATATTACCAGAAAAATAATGTGAGTGATTAATTTTGAATGATGACTCTAAATACATTCTTTATTGAAAAAAACACTTATTAAAAAATGCCCTTTAAAAAGTCACTTGTATTAATGAATAATTGCAAGCTTAGAATTTAGAAGTTAAATACTGTTTGATCCCATCTAAATTAACAGCTCCTTCATTTTTCCCAGAAGCTCTCTTTCAGCATTTTCATTTATAAGGTATTCTTTACTTAAGGAGCTCTTACAAGAAAAAAGGACTCCCTCTAGTGTCTTTTCAGTCAACATCTTTGGGGATCTGTATGGACCACTGAAAGTTTGTGCTTGCTTTTGATGAGACAACGGAACATACATACACAACTACTTGTAAGAAGCTTTGGTCCACTATTCTTCACCTCCATTCAGGAAATCGAACTTCAGTATTTTCCACCTGACACAGTGTAGCCATTGTTCAATCTTTCCCATTATATTTATCCAGGCATATCAGCTAAGTATTTGTTTCTTACCCACAACCACAATTTCAGCATAATTTAAGCAAATTCAAAGAAATAGGATGGAAGTTGTTTCAAAACATGTTGAGACCTTTTGTGGGGGATTTTTGTTTGTTTGTGCTTGGTTTTGTATTTTTCTCCCCTGTCTGAAAGCCTGTAGGAGCCCTAAGAAAATCTTGTCTTCAGCAGCAATTTGCAAAGACTATTATTAAATGAAAATTAATTGGGAACTAACCTTTTAAGTGTTTTCCAGTACCACAAGAAAATCTTGTCTTCTCAGTGGAACCTTTTTCCAACCAAATAAAATAAACTGTTATACTGATAGGTTGTCAGATGCAAACAAGCAGATTTCCATCATTATTAGGAAAAAATCTGTCAACTAGTTGCATGTTTTTACACATTTGCACAGAACTGTTCAGCAGTGAGATCAACTACTGAATAGGCAGCTGGCATATAGGAACATTCCATCATTTGAATTTTTTGTAGGCAACAAATCCTGCTGTGCTTTTAAGACATAATAAATCCTTGAATAAAATAGGCTAAATATTATAAAAAAGAAAAAAAATACCACCACCACCCCCCCCAAAATCACAGACATATGGGAAAAGCAGAAATAAAAAAGGAAGTAGATTGACAATGATGCTTAACAATGATGAAACCTATGTTCCACTAAAAGCAAGTAGGACCCATAGGTGGAAAATCCTAAATTACTTAAGAAAATGTGCCTTAAAGCTATAGGCATGTAGTCATTACTCAAGATATGGCCTTTCTCTTTTCAGAAGTCTCAATGTTTGTTTTAAATACCTATAAAGATTTCTGAATCACAGCACCACAGAACACTTGAGGTGGGAAGGTACCTGTGTGTTGAGGAATTTTTGCAAGACAATGGACACATTCAGCAGATGCACAATCCAGCCTTCTGGTAACAAAGGAACCAGTTCAAGGACCAAAGACAGTGAATCCTTGAGGACAGAAGAGTCAGTGAGAATCAGCAAGTTGTCATCAAAGTTCAAGAAAGTGGAAAAAAGAGGACTAAGGGTGGGGCAGACAACCACAGCAATACATGAGTAGAATTAGGTGATCCAATTAGCATTTAATCTTAGATGTGTGGACAGTTAGGATTGGTCAATCATGTATTAGCCAGAGGGATGTGGAAATTAGACTACATTATGAATATAGATTTCTGTAAAATAAAAGTTGTCTTCACTTGATCACATTGATCATGGCATGATGTCCCATTTTTGATTCTCCACACCGCACCTCTCGAGACTATCCAGACCAACACCTCTTTTCAAAGTAGGGCCACTGCCAGCTGGTTGCTCAGGTCTGACCAGCTAAAGTTTTGAGTGTGTATAAAGATGGAGACCCTGTCTGAGCTACCTGTTTTAGTGCTTTATCCCAAGCATGAGGAGGAATTTTTTTGTATTTAAATGCAATTTCCTTTATTGCAATTTCATCTTAATTGTGCTTGAACTTTCCCTGGACACTTGTAGTAAGTTCTACTCTTTCTTTTCACATTCTCCTACCACCTGTTCATAGACATTGATAGAATAATTTATTAGATTCACCTGAACCTCTCCTCTTCTCTGGGCTGAGCAATCTCAGCTCTGTCAGTCCCTTCAATTGGCCTCAGAGACAATTGCCTGTCTTTGGACAAAAGGCAAATTTTAAATGAGCATATAATGTTTTTTTTTTTTGTTTAAGGAAAATATTAGTTCAGTGCTTCTTGCCATTACTCACTAGAGACTGGTTGCATTTTTGTGACTGTACTGATAGCTATAAAGTGAAATAGATTACCCAAAATATCTGCATCATATTACCCAAATTTCATCCTATACCACAAATCATGAGGTATTTTTAAAAATATGGCTTGTTCATATTTTTTCATGTTCACAAAGTTTTTGTAGCTCAGTATCCAGTGTGATACCTCTAGCGACACTGCTTATTTATTTTCCCTTCTCTGAACTCAGACCTCGAGTGGTGCTCTGGTCCAGCACAGACGTGCCCTCTGTTTGCACAGTGTCCTCCTGCATATGTCTAACCAGGGTGTGCATGTGATACCAGGGCCTTCATGCTCCCTATCATGCTGTCTTTGCATTTAGCCCCAAAACCCCTCTCATGTATGGGATACTCCTTTACCGACCTTGTGCCCCTCATTTGAGCACCTTGCTTCAGTATCTTTTGACTACTACTTCTCAAGGCCCACAGTGCAAGTGATGAGATACCCTTCTGAGGTATAATCCAATGACTTTCCCTGCAAACTTCTCTGCACAGGGTAGGGAAAAGTTAAGTAGACCTGTGTAACTCAGATGAATGATGCAAAGGCAAAGCTTTTCCCCAGGCTTCCTTGCTGCTGCACAGGTGTTTGTTGATGCACATCTGGAGACCTGTTTCTCCAGTATCAGTCATGCTATAAATTGTTATCCCACATTAAATCCTCTTTTTGACCTTCTTGTTCACATCTAAAATACATGCTTTTCGCAGTACCTTCTCCAGGTTTTCACAAATCTTCTTTGAGTGTCAGTCTGAAGTGAATGAAGTTTATCAAGCCTCTGCCATTGAGATCTTTAATAAAGTTTTTAAGTGATATTTAGGGGAAGATCCCTTTCCATGATTTCCATCTGGGCACAGATTCTCCCTGCTGTCACATACATTATTCTAAAACTTTAAAGATAGCAAAGCCTACCAAAAATTTCTAAGGAAAATACTGACTAACTGTTGATAAACCTCAAAGGAAGAGAAGAACCAGACAGCTGACCCAGAAAAGATATTCATGCCATCACAATTTTTTCTTTTTTTTCAGTCTTGGTAGCTCAGTTACTTACTTTGCTTGCTTAGTCTCATATTTCAGATCACAGATTCCAGTCCCTATGTGTAAGGGAGTAACAAGTTAAAAAAACAACCAACCTGTTGAGACACATTGCAGTGCACCCTGATAGCTGATAAAATAGCAGAAAATTTTAAGACTGCAAGGCAGTTCCTGGCACGGATAATTTATGTAACTCAAGGCATGTCTGCATATTTGAATTAAGTGTGGTAAAGGGTTATAAATGACTGGCTGAAATGTGCTCTTTAAAAACATTTTCTAAGCTGACACTTTGTGGTTTTAAGCATAGGACTGCAGCGAGGAGGTGTGAACTGCATATTTTTTCTAATTTAGGACCTGTATTTTTAATAGTCAGACCTCATCACTATAACGAGCTTGGAGGACATTGTAGCCAGTTGGCGGTTAGCCTGTTCTGTCAGGAAACAGGAGGAGAGGACATGGTCTCAAGGTGTCCCAGGGGAAGTACAGGATGGACATTAGGAGGACTTTGTTCACAGAAAGGATGATTAGACACAGGAATGGGGTGCCCAGAGAGATAGTGGAGTCATCTTCTCTTGAAGGTGTTGAAGGAAAGGCCAGATGGGGCCCTCAGTAGCATGGTAGAACTGAAATGGTGGTGTTCAGTCATAGGCTGACCTCCTTTTCAGAGGTCTTTTCCAGCCTATGTGATTCTGTGATCATCTCAACTTCTGCAACAATTGTTTGGTCTACCTGTAATGTTTCTTCACTAAAGCAACGTCATGTGTTTATGGACAGCAAGCAAATACACTGAGGGATGGAAATGCTCCAGTCAGGAAAGGGGAAGATTTCGGGCTCCTCAGAGCAGCCTCCCACTGCGATGGGCAGGCAATGGAGAGTGTGCAGCGGGTGAACGACTGAACACAGCTGTAACCCACATGCGGGCAAGTCCCACCCGAAGCACGCAGTAACCCACAGCAGTGCAGGGCGCTGGAGACTACACGAAAGCACTCCCGCGTCCCCCGTCCGGGCTGGCGCAGGGCTGCGCTGCGAGGCGGGCGCGAAGGAGGGGAGGAGAGCGGAAGCCGTCCGGGCAGGGGCGGGGAGCACGGGCCGGGGCGGTGACGCTCCACGCCGCTTCGCAGGGCTGCGCCGCGGCCCCACGGCCGCCCGAGCTCGGGGAGCCCGAGCGGGCCGCGGTTGCGCTGCTGGCGCTGCTGCCGGGCTGCGGCCGGCCGCTCTCGCAGACAGGGCCGTGGCCAGGGCCGGAAGGCACCTGCGCCCGCGGGGAAGGGGCGGCCTGGCCGCAGCCCCGCGCCGGGATGCTCGGAGCGCTGGGCTGACTTGCCGCCGGTGTTCCCTCGAAAGCAGCAGCCCGACAGGGAGTGACCCGGCCCGGTGGGGGCCGCGTGGGCCCCTTGCTCGGGCCAGTTGCCGCCGCAGCCCCTTGGCCGGAGCAGGGCGGGCGGCGCAGGCGGCGGGACGGCGGGCGTTTTGTGCGGGCGTGGTGCCCTATTGCCCTAGAGTGAAGGCCAAGCTGGCCGCTCGGGTGTGACCCCGCCTTGTGCCTGCTTCCCCTCCTGCTGCAGAGACGCTGAGACTTGACATAGCTTGACTTCCTAATAAAAACGTGGATGCTTTGCAAGCAGCGTAGAAGTAAACCTTTTCCCTCCACCTCTTGTCGTAATTGTAGTATGTCATGAGGAAAAGTGCTGAGGTAGAAACAGGAATATTCCCTCCAATTCCTTCCCTGCTCCATACATGTGAACTAGTAGTCCCGATGATAAGTACCAGCCAGCAACTGCAGGTATCTGGGGTTTAGCATACAGCTTCAGCTGTCTTGTGCCTGGCTTTTCAAGACAGGCCAGTTACCACACCAGTAGTGATGCATGTTAAGGTGCAGGTCTTGGGCAGTCATCAAAATCATTGAAACAGCCAAAAACTTAACCTGCAAATTCTTTTTCTTAAGATGTAACTTGAAGGACATTGCAATTTAAGCTTAAAAGACTGGTAATAAAGTTCATTACTTACATGTATTTTAAAAACTATTGGATGGGCATACACCTGAAGAAGTGTGGTTTTTCATCCACCTTCTCCCACCTTCTATTCTTCACTGCAATCCCATGTGAGACAAACCAATCACTATAACATTCTTTTGAAATGTCTAGTGGTCAGTTTCTGTGGTTCTGTAGCATCTGTTTCACTAGCTGAAAAAACTGATCAGAAATGAACTAATATTTAATTGTAACCTTAAAAAATAGCTTTTACTTCAGAAGTTAATGAAGAGATTAATGAAAGGATTAAATTCAGATACTGTAAATGAAATACACCAATCTTTACTTTCTGTAGAGAATTTCAGTGCATGGAGCTCTAAGTGATGTTTTCATCACTTAGACTGAAGTTTTGTGAGTGAAAACCCTGCAGCCAGAGTGGATGGAGGAATTTTTTTATTCATCATAGGGATGTCTCAGACATACCAAGGATGTCAGAAGATCTGAGTGCCACTGAAATAGCAATCTCTAGTAAATAGTAGCATTGTCTTAAATGACATGACAAAGGCTTTTGTGAATATTAAGTGTGATGGTGGTGTTAGGCTGACCAGTGCTTTATGGCTTGCTGTTAGTGTCCTGTGTCCCTGGTGCTGCAGGCAGTGCAAGGCAGAGCCAGATAATACGTTTCCAAACCACCTGGTTGGGACACCTAGAAGCCTGCTGTTTCTAGGTGTGCCAACCTGTGCTGGCTCTGCTTGAGCTGCCTTCAAGCTGGGATTTGCTAGGCCATGTGGACTGACTTCACCACCAGGAGAGCCTGTTAAAATCCAGCTCTCTTCATTTACTCTAGGTGTTTCAGCTATAACCTCACCTCTGGGAAGGTTAACCTCACCTCAAAAGGGAAGAAAACAGTTGAACGCTGGGAAGGGAAAAAAACCCACGAGCTTCTTATAGGCAGTGCACTGAAATTAGGTTTTAAATGGCTTTCTTAACTCTTCAGTTTTCAGTGAGTTTCTGTAAAAGAACCAGAAAATAACATCAGCACTGTTCACTTCACATTCAGTACTTTAACTACAGGACTGTCTTTCATCTGGAAGTCATAGAATGCTTTGGTTTGGAAGGGACCTTTAAACATTGTTCTGGTGTGTAAAGCTTATGTAGATACAGTATGGGGATATTCTTGATTGTGTATGTTTTAGGTGAGTGGAAGGGGCTTACATACTCTGGTAATGTTTGGTTTACCCTCAAAATCTCACTAAATTTTACACTGAGAAAGTGGAATCAACCCTGAGAATTCCCTTTTGAATAATCGTTATATTTAACCTTAAGGTCATTCCCAATGTATCTGGCAGCTTCCTTTACCACTTTCATTTTTCATCTGTTACCATCTTAGATAAGCTGACAAAAATGTACAAATGTTTTTTCATCATGAAGTGTCCTATTTTGATTCTTTGGAGTTTTTTTCACCTCTCATTTTGATGCATTGCTTTTGCTATTTGTCCTTGTAATAAAGATTCATTAGCCCAACTTCTGTTTTTGAAATATCAGTACCATGTTTTGGAGAGTGTAAGATTTGTAAGCAAACCATATTATGTATTCTGTGGTAGTGGTGATGTTTTTCAATATTAACAGTGGAATTTGATCTTATCTGTGATACAGCAAGTATTGTGTAAAAAAAAAAAAAGAACATTAAAAATATAATTCTGCTAGCTGCAAAAGAAATCATGCCAAGGCAGTATAGGTGGTTCAAAATATTGTTTACTTGTAGATCAGTGCCTACCTGCCCCACCATCAGTGACAGATTCTGACTCTGAATTGAGAGTTTTATGGAAGGCAGAAGGTTTAACTTATGCTCCTTTTTTTTCTTTCCAGAAAATTAATATATGGTATGAAAATATATAACATTATATATTATGTATCTAATATGTATATATATATATATACACACACGTATATAAATATCAAACTGTTGCCCAGTGGTACTCTGCAAAATACTGACTTAACAGCTTCATTTTCATTTTTCTGAATTGGACTGAGTAATCCATAATCTATCTGCTTAATTTCTTTCCCCAAAATCCAATTTATGAATTTAGCATAATATAAAAAATTGTAATTATTTAAGCTATTTCCTATCTTATTAGTTAGTCCTTGCTTATACTGGGGATTTGTCTCTAGTTCTGTTATACTAATACTTGCTTTAAAGAGGAGGTCTTTCTTTATTTACCTCACAGAAAAACATTTTTAAGTACAACAAAGGCCATAGGTCCTCTCAATGTATACATTTAATCTAAAACCTGCAAGATGTGTTTGAGCTATTTGATGAAAGCTTCTTTTGAACTAGAAGCAAACTGGTGGGGAAGAATTTCTTTTTGTACCACTTGGAATAAATTTTTCTAGGCACAGTGGTGACTCTTCAGAAGAAATATAAGAAATATATGTATTTCAGTAATGTAAAGGTCTTTCCTGTGTTTCTCTGGGAACTTAGTATAACTTGATATTACACTGTTGTTGCCTGTGGGTTTTGTTGAAATCTTATTACTGGAAAAGCTACCTAGAATTCTTATATATCTTATAGCACATTTTTAGATACTATTATTGATTATTATTTCATGAATGGGCTACTAAATTAGGTCTTTGATTTAGTACTCTGCACAGAATCCAGTTCAAAGTCACACTTTGTTGGAGTTGTCAGAGTGTATTAGATTAAGCAAGGGGACAGCTAATGTATGAACTGGAACATTGAAACCTCAAAATTCCTCTTCAGTAATGCTTGATTTTAAAACGAGAAAATGATTTCAGAATAAAGCTAAAAACCTGCAAAATAAATATTTAACTGTTGGTGTTCTTACAAGTTGTATCCAAACACAGCTGAAAGCATCATAAACTTTGGCAGATGGAATTTGAAAATAGACACTTCTGGGAAAAAATAAAAGGTCAAGGATCAGCTTCAAGGAATCAAAACTTTTACTAAATCCTCCTTAAGTACATCAAGAACAAAAACCCTGCAGAGGGTCTGTGCAGCCATTTGATTTAGTTACTAGTATAAAAGAAGCACTCAGAAAGGGCATGGCTGTCGCAGTGCCTCCTTTGGTCTGCAGCTAGCTCAGTGTTTGGCACGCTTGACAACAAAGGCCACCCCCTATGACCACCACAGGTGAGGGGTGTGACCTGTGAGTTCTGCTGCACCAGGCTGGTAAAGGACCCTGTGTGACGGTGACAAAGAAACGGGAGTCATCCTTTTGAGGGTACCACTGCTCCATGTTTATTGGTAGTCTGAGAGACCACCCTCAGCTTGAATGGATATGCCCCAAAAGGCAACTGCACACCCCAACACATGGCTACTGCAGAGATGCTAAACTAAATGGCATTTACTGCTAGTTGGGAAGATTCCCAAACTGAAATTCCTTTTCTGGGGTGGTGGAAGGGGAGGAGAGGTGTTGACCTAAAAAAACTTGGTAATGAAATAACTTGCTTGCTAAAAGTAATATCTGATCTCATGCTTAAACTCCCTTGTACCTGAAGGATGGTGGCAGATTTTATGCCAGTATTTAGAACAATAATTACCAGGGGATTGTAATCCTTACATCCATAGCTCAAACTTGTAGGAACTGTAACAAAGGATAAAAAATGCACAACTGAGAAATTGTCTATAAGATTTCTTTAAAGAGTTCTTTACAAACCTCTTGGAGTTTTCTTGATGAGGGTGGACAAGGTGTCTAAGATTTGGAGTTTCAGAAGAGTTCTTATAAAGTTTGCTGCCAAAGGCTTTTTAGCATTCATTGGAATGCAGAGCTTTCTATATTAAGTAATTTATTAAATAGGAGGAGTGGTAGATGATTGATGCATTTTTTTTTAACATGTCAGAGGGAAGTTACCAGCAGTATTTTGGAGGATTTGGTCTTAGGATCTGTGCTGTTCAAAATAGTAATAATGGGGATGATAAAGAGAGTGTGCAGTCAAATGAAAACTCTTACTGGTGTTACTATTCCTCAGAACAGAGAAGAGAGGAGAACACAATGAAGGAGGCTGTTGCTTCTCTTTCGACCGCCACTTTGCTCTCGGGGGTTCCTTGCCGCTGTCCCCCGCCCCTCCCTGGCCCCCCGGGACCCTCCGGCTAGCTGTCCCCTCCGGGGCCGGGGTTTGCCGTGGTCCCGCTGCCCTGGGCTTACCAGGCAGCGGCTGGGTTAGCACGGTCCGAGCTGCGGCGCTGCCTCAGTCGCCGCTAGGATTTGAGATAAAGAGACCAAGAGAGACCAATGGTATGCTTGTCCAGATAGATTGTATTGCCTGAAGCGTTGCAGGGACCAAAGGCCCCAGGCTATTGCCCAGATACAGTTTTATACAGCAAAATTAAGAGATAAGGTCTTAAACAATAGCGACAGTGTTCAGCTAAGGCACATCAGAACCACCCCAGGGGCCAGGTCCAATGGGAACTGCTCAGGGGTGGGGAGAAGAGGGTTTACAGAGGAATGCTGAAGCGGGACTTTCCCGAGACAGTGGAGCATACATAAATGTATCTTTTACCTCAGTTTACCATTCCCAAGGCCTTTCTAAAACAATGGGGCATACATGAATGTATATTTTTCCTCAGTTTACCACTCCCAAGGCCTTTCTAAAACCTTCCTCCACGCTACCATGCCAGCATGACAGCAACAGGAGGCTTGTTCAGATCTGAGTGACTGGCCAGCAGAATGGTGGGGTGGTTGGAGGTTGCATACTGGAAACAAGAGGGCAGTTATGCCTGGAAGAGAGGGATGAAAACATCTGAAAATGACACTAGTGGCAGGAGACTTGGTCTTTTCTGCAGAGATGACATAGATTGTCTCTGATGGAGATGTAAGAGCATGTTGTAGATGAAAATGTTTCCAAAGAGAAACTCGAGGAATACTTCAGAGAGAAAATCAAATGGCAACTATGAAATAGACTGGGTGTGGCAAAACCCAGTCCATTTCAGAGGAAAACACCTGAAACAAACAAACAAAAATGAAGGAGTATTTAAAATAAATTATTCAGTATAATTGCATGGTTCTTGCCATTCCAGTCATCACTGTTGGAGATGAGAAAGGTGGACTGTATTCATCCCTTACCCATTCTGGTATGGCCATTGGGCTCCTATTAAATTACTTGGACTGGTGAATTTAATATCTGAAATTTATTTTTATTTGTATGTGAATCAGTATATGGAAAAGAATATAAATTATTTACATATATATATAGGTATTAATAAGAAAGACAAATTTTTTTTGTATGTGTGTGATTGATTTTCCTATTTATTTCCCTTTATTTCTTCCAGTATAATTTTATGGTGGTAGCTTTGTGGAGCTGAACATGGCAGAAGCATCCCCTCAGACATCCTTACAGTTGCAGTTTCAAACAAGCAAGCCACAGGGACTACTTTTTGTTGCAGCTGGGAAGACCAATTATTGTTTAATGGAGCTGCACTGAGGATATGTACAGGTATGCTTTATAACTGTAGCTAAAAAATATGTATAGCCCGTATCAAAGTTTTCTTAAGGCTGTTGTCTATAACAAGATATCTAAACAAGTTGCTGTTTAGAGAAATTGAAAAGTTGCTTAGTATAATTGATAATTTCAAAGTATGGCTTTTATTTCTTACAATTATATCTCTATAGCTTTTGAGATCTCTAGATCTTAAAATCAAGATCATTTTGTTCAAACCATGAGATTCAGCAAAGACAAAATTTCAGTGTTACAGAAAATGCCTGGATCTGAGTAGTTGTTTTTCTGCAAGGTAAGTCAATCAAAGATCACTTTCAGTTGGGCTCTCAGGAATTGTTATTTCTAGCAGAACTGCAGAGGAGTCCATTCCTGCTTCTGCAGTTACTCAAACATCTGTGATGACAAGTAAACCTCCACAGAATTTTATCCTTCCAAATCTGTTTTGTAAATTATATGGTTACTGGGAAAAGATATGAAAATTAATGCATTAACTATTTTTAATGTATGGTTGTGAAAAAGATAATTTTGGATTTTTATAGTTAAAATTCTATCTCTTGCAGTTGAGAATTAACTGGTGTGGTAGATGAATACTGTATTCTCAGCAAAGGTCTCAGCTGAATGATTTGGCTTGGCACCTGGTTGAACTACATCATGAACAAGATAACGTCACATTGGTAATTGATAAACATGATAGAACTAATGCAAAAGTGCCTGGAATTCTTTATGAATTAAACACTGATTATGGATTCTACATAGGTGATACTGGTAAACTTGATGTTCCCTACCTTGTTTGAGCGTTACCCAGTTTCCAATGATGTATTGATGGTATGTCATTCAATCAGTTAGACATTCTGATGCCTCTGAGACCTTCTCCTGGCTTCAAAAACATCCGTGAAGTTTCAGTGGGGTGCAGTGATGAATTCTTTGCAGATGAAGAAGAACCCATTAGTTTCTTCAGTTCCAAGTCCTATATTTCTTTTTCATCTTGGAATGTGGACGACGAGGGAATCTTCACGTATGTTTTACAAACCTCAGCTGCACGTGGCTTGCTGCTTTACCAGCCTGGGCAAGGGAAAGATTTCATTGCAATGGAAATGGAAGAGTGTTTAATTAAAGCTTTTGTAGGAAAACATGAAAGTAGAATCCATCTTTCTTCTCGTAGGTCAGTCAATGATAGTCACTGGCACTACATCAGGCTGAAATTTACTGCAGAATATTTGCAGCTAACAGTGGATGAAGAAACTGTGAAAAAGTCATTACCTCCCCAGAGTAAGTTGCCCCTTCTGAAGGGATCTTTCTTTGTAGGTGGTGTAGATGACAGCATACGATCGGAAGTGATGAAGTTAATCTCAGTATCTGGGAAGTACGCCAGAAGAGTATCTTTCAAAGGCTGCTTTAGGAATCTGAAAGCCAACTCAGAAGAGAAATCACTGAAGAATATTCTAGTAAGTAAGGACATTTCAGCTGGATGTGAAATGCCAAGTTCTTTTAAAACAAATCATTCTGTAGAGATGGCTGAAAAAAAACCCCTCTGTCAAAGCAGCTCCATTTGTATTTGCCATTTCCAATGAAAGCTCGATTTCTCTGGGCAAGGAAGACAAAAGCCACCTTTTAGTTCTGACTAACTTGGTTGTGCTAGAGGGTGAACAAGCTTCACTTGAATCTAAGCATGTTAAAGTTAACTTAGACTTTCAGATATTAGCAGCATATGTTTAGCATTACTATTACTCCAGTAAATGATGCACCTGAGATCATACTTCATGAGGGAAACTTGCTTCTTCTCTTAGAGAATTCAAAGGAGTGTTTGACTAATGACCTGATAAAAGTTCTAGATGAAGATACAGATTCTGTGAGTCTCAGACTTTCAGTGCTTGGAAATCTGAATACAGATGCAGGATTTTTGGAAAATTCAAGGTATCCTGACAAATCTATCACTACCTTTTCTGATGATGAATTAAACAAAGGCACTGTTTTCTTTGTCTACACAGGTGTCAGGAACTCAAGTATTGTTCTCAGGGCAAATGATGGTGAGGTGAGCAACACTATTGTGTTATGTTCATGGCAGTTCCTTTGGATTACAGAGTTATCAAAAATTTAGGAATAAATCTCCTCCAAGGTGTTACAACTCTTATAAGATCTAGGCATCTAGCAGTTGAAACAAATTCTGTCCTCCAGGAGCTGGAATTATGATATGAGATCAGAGCCACCTCACTTTGGTCAGGTGCAAAGGCAGCATTCAAGGGAGATATGGAAACAAGTCAGCACTTTTTCTTAATGCTCTCTTCAGCGCTACTGGGTGAGATACTGTAGCACTTTTAAAGGTATTCAGCTAGAAAACATTACTGACCGATTTAAGTTCAAAGTTAGCGTAGGAAACAGAATCAGTGAAGAGTACATAGTTCCAATCAGAGTGAAATGGTTAAGGTACAGTCTGTTGAACATGCTCCTCTAGAAACTGAAAAAACAAGAAAGAAGTACTTGAATTCTGATAATCTGTTAGTTGTGATTGCAGATCTAGAAATACCTGAAGATGAGCTTCAGTTCAAACTTCTGTCCCTACAAAAAAATGGGCAGATACTGCTTAATGACCAGACTTTGAAAAAAGATTCAGTCTTTAGCCACTGATCGATAAGTGGCATGAATTAATCAGCCAGTACCATGAAGATTATGATTCATTTAGATTTCTCATTTCTACAAAGTATCTGGATTCAAATTTCTATGACTTTGAAGTCTACATCAAATCAGATTTCAGAAATGTTATTTTGACTAATAATGGCCTTAATGTTATTGAAGGAGAAAGGAAATTAATAATAAGCATGAAAATATTTGTGAAAACACCAGATAATAAAACCTTCCAATATGAAATGATAGAGTTTCCTAAGCATGGGAAATTAAAACTTAATAATTTTTCTGTTTCATTTGAGAATAATGACAATCTTAAAACTTTCACTAACAAAGATATAACTGGTAAGTGCCTTATGTATGTGCATGACGATTCTGAGACCATGTTTGACGAATTTCTTGTCAGAGCTTCCAGCAAAGAGTCAGGAAAGGGGACTAACTTTGATTCAGAAGTAGAACCTTTGTCAGTAGAAATCAGATTCTGTATTTCTGTCCAGCTGAAGAATGATGAGAAGCCAGTTCAGATAATTGATAAGATATTTGACATTGTGAGGAATGGGCAGTGATTATTAACTTTGGTAAATCTTTGCTATCATGATCCTGATTCTGATTTTGATGATAGACAGTTGCTGTATACTAGACGTGGTATTTCCAATGGGGACTTGTTGCTAAAAAATTATACATTGCATTGACTCTACCAATTCTAACAAGTGGATCTGGAGCAAAAGCAAGTCCTGTTTATACACCATGGTGCAGATTTTGGTGTTTTGTGCTTTTTGTGATAGATGGCAAGCACTATACTTCCTTATTTCTGGAAGTTAATGCCACTGATCCTTATATTAAGTTGGCAAATAATACAGTATTGTTGGTTCAAAAAGGGAAAAAAGAAACGGTTTCAACAGCTAACCTAAGTGCTACTACAAACCAAGACATAAGAAATTATAACTAGCTTACATATACGAGATACTCTCCAAAAATATGGAAGAATATATGTGAATAATTTATTAATGGATTACTTTACTCAGCTTGATCTGATAAAGGGATGTGTGGCCTACAGACATGATGACAGCAACAACCTTATTGACACAGTTAACTTTATAGTCCATGCTGGAGATGTCCATCTGGGTGCTGGACTATAGGTTCGCATGTATTTGGAAAGTCATCAGCAACCACCAAGGATTGTGAACAAAAACAATCTCTTGGTTGAAGAAGGAAAACCAGTTAAAATCAGCGAAGGAAAACCAGTTAAAATCAGTAAAGGAAAACTGCAAGTAGGTTAACCATGATTCCATTCCTCCAATCTTGTGGTAAGTTTTCCTCAATTTTTTTAGCCATTGCAGTGTCTTTAGTTTGTGTCTTCTCTAACTTCTTTTTATTACCACCAATATGACTGCATTCTGGGTGCTTAGTTCAGGAGAGACTGACACTAGCAAGCTTCTATTTTTAGGAAGGAAAACCAATCATGTTAAAGAAAATACTGCCCACAGTCATTGACTTTATTACATATTGGTGTATAAGAAAATTATTTGGAGATTCTGCATGTATATATTTGTTTTAGGTGTAACAATTATTTGTACTCCATGTAATGGTCTTAATTGTGCTGGTGGGAAATGCCAAGGAAGAAAGGGTTTTGTTTGGTTTAATTTGGAGCTAGCCTGGTTAAAATTGTTTGCGAGTTACATCCAAAATTTAAAAAAGTCACAAACTTGAGGCCATTTCTGTTTGATTAATTCTTCCCTGCCCAGTTTTTGTGTGTAGCTTTCCAGTAACCACTGCAAAAGGGCTCTGGCTGCGCATTGCTGAAATCCTGAATTCCTTGTTTCAGGCAGGGATCTGTAGATGTGAGGCCAGTAGTTAATTATGCAGTAGGTTTCTTTTAAAACCTTTCAAAATGTATCTGGGGTTACAAAATTACTCCCATACCATTTATTTAACCATTATGCCATTTATTTATTTAATATGTGTCTGCTTAAAGTATTGTATTGTTTTAGGAACTGTGTAACCCAACTAAGAAGTTCCAGTTTAGTTAGGTAGACAATCCCAGAATTAAAAGTGAAAAATTCAGAAGAGAATTACAGAATTTCTCCCACTTTGTTTGAATAATTTTTGGGATATGTTCTTTAATTTAAGGTTGTTAATGAAAATAGTCCTCCATCTGAGATTGTGTTGGCAGTAAGACAGCTTCCAGTACATGGATACATTTGGACATTTTCCTCAGAAGAAAGTTATCTCTGTTCTGACCAAAGCCCAGCTTTGAGCTTCACACAGCAAGATGTCAATGAGGGCAAAGTTCAGTATTTGCAGACAGTTTCTGACCAACTAGATGAGCATTGTTTTCTGGATGTGACCAATGGTGTCAGAACAGTGAGTGGAATAGAGATCTCTGTAGACGTCATCCCCAGAATGATTTCACTGGAAGTACAGAACTTTACAGTATTTGAAGGGGGCTCAAAAGCTCTGGTGGAAGAATATCTAAAAATCTCTAGTAGACACTTTGCAGGACTCAGCTGTGAATTCATTTTAAACGAGCAGCCAAAACACGGGTATGTTGAAAACTCTCATGTTCCTGGAATAAAGTTAACCAGAAAACAGGTAATGCCTTTAGATCTTCTTAGTCGAAGTCTTGATTAATTATTTGCTTTGCTGAAAGGAGTGGATTTTGTGAGATGTAGTGAGATACAGGAGTTTGAGCTTTTTTCTGGCCTTGAGTTAAAGTTCTTTCTGTTTTTTCTAGCTGTTCATTTGGAGTGGGGAGGGAGGCTCCCTTGTTGTGGTGGACCACATCACTTTTTTGATGGCACTATTGAAATAGACTAATGTACTATAGCCACAGTAGACTGAAGGGCCACTCACATTCAGGCAGAGTTGTAGATACTCTGGAAATATGAGACTGTGCATTTTGAAAAGACCAAAGGGAGTGCTATGTAGATTGAACAAGAAGAAAAGTGGAAAAAGAAGTAAAATTTTAGGTAATTTCTTTGCTCACAGATAGCCACTACATGCACAATATGCTAATTTTCAGTCATTTAGCTCCAAGAAAAAAGATGGTATCACAGGTCACCATATACTGCGAGAGCTGTATTCAGTTTTTAGATTCCAGGAGACGTTGTTAAATATAGTGGGGTTGGATTTCCATTTTTCCTTCAGGAGGAAGGAAAGAATGCCAAGACTGGCAAGATATTCTGATTAGAGGAATGGACAGATGAGCCATAAAATTTACTGTTGTGAATGGAGCAAAGATAGAGGTACAGTCTGATATTACAGCATAAATAAAATGTTCATGCAACAAATACAGAGAGCCATGACTAGGATATTTTTCAATGTGACATTTATTTTCTTCTAGCTTCTTTAGTTTTTCAGCTTGTTATATTTTTCAGGTGGAACAAGAATTAATATACTATGTTCATGATGACAGTGAAGAGCTGATGGACAGTTTTACTGTGATAGTAAATAACATGGAGTTGTGGAAATGTTTGCCCCAAACTATGTTTGTAATTGTTTGTGCAGTAAATGATGAAGCTCCTGTTGTAAAAGTAAACAGAGTTCTTCAGGTATGTTTGTCAACATTTTGAAGTGCTAAAATTAACTCCATTAATTCTGATGCCATTTAATGTTTGTGTAATGTTGGTAGGCTATAAGGTCAGTGTCTGGTAGGCTAGTTGATATAATATATAGTAGTCCTTGGATTTAGAGAATTTAATGCTAATGAAAGGAGGCAGTACGTAGATGATTTGTGTTTAGGAAGATTTTGGATATGGAGAACTCTCTTGGCTGTTGTAAAGTTTATCTAAAAGGTTGAATGAGCATTCTTCTAATCCTGAAGTTAGATGAAGTCTCTTGGACTGATGTAGGGCTTTTGAGGGTGGATGGCTTGCACCTGGATGTTTGTTAGGTTTTCATGCTGTTTACTGTGATGTATTGAGGGCTGTTAATGAACATGTAACTTAGAAAAGTATCAAGAATAGTGATGGTGAGAATTCCAACTTTTCACTGTTGTATTTGTGCAGCCTTGTGCAGCCCTATGCCTCTTGCCATGAAGTGGCACTAAAGGGTCAGCTGAAGTACATTGTACTGCCTGCTCTTGTCCAGATATGCCAGTTGGATGGGACAAGAGTGAATTTATTATGTGTTGGGTATTTCTTACACAAAACAGGAGTGGTTCCCTTTTAAAAAGTTGCCAGTAGTGTAATGCAATCTGTGAAAATCTAGGGTCATCAAAATATTAGTCCAATCACTGAAGCTATTACTTCACAGTATCATAGTGTGATACTGTGAACTAAGAAAACACATTAACTTTTTCTAACTGCCTTCCTCCCAGAAAATCCTGAAGAAAATTTTAAAGTTACCTTTAGCTAAACCTATCTTTAGCGCTTAATAACCATAGCTGACTTTTTAATCCACAGATCTTAGAAACGTTATCTAGCACTACGGAAGTGACTACTATCGCTTCAGTTTCAGTGCATTTTCAGACAGATTAATTAATTGCTTATTTATAGTATTTAAACCAGGATGTATTTGTATAGTATTTCTTTGTGCTATGATAGCAGTCAATAATGAGAACCATTTTAGTAAAGACATTGTGCCCAGAAAGCTCCCATGTATAAAGACTTTCAATCTGAGATCTGCTGAATAAAAGAAATGTAGTGACTCCAAAAATCAGGATGAAATGAACATGGGTCAGCAAAGTGGTCACAGTGAGCCAGCTGGAGGATGTCAAAGCAGAGAAGGTATTTAGGAATAGCTTTGAAAGAAGATAAACAGGATATTTTGAAGCTGCAGTCATTCCCAGTGCTCTATGTTGCAGTTTATAAATAGGTGGTACCAAAATATGCATTTAATTTTATGTAGTTAGTTGTGTGTTGGAGAGGGAGAATATATTACTGTAAAGATTATGGTAATCTTGTGTTGTGTATTTTCATACAAGAAAATACATAATTTTTTAACTACCTGTAGTTGTAGTATTGTGCAGCTTCACAGTAACAGCAGGTAATCTGCAGATGCCCATAACAGGAGATAGCCTGCCCTGTGAAGAGACTGCTGGCAGAAGGGCAGACTGCCTTCACAACATTTGGGTGGCACAGAGCAAAATCTTCCCTGGTTGAAGTAATTACAGTGGTACTCTACAGACATCAGCACAGCATGTAGTAATCTTTGCCTAGTCACAAAGAGGACCATGTTCAGTCAGGTTTTTCGGTGTCTCTGTTCTGGTGCATTGCTGGCATTAAGCTGTTGGCATTGAGCTCCTGGAATTGCAGTCTATTAACAGACATAAGGCTGTGTAGTGCACTGCAATGCAGCTTATGGATTTTTCTAAAAATATCTGTCGATCTAGGCTTCCCAAGAGCAGAGATAACAAAGCTTCACCTACCCAGAGTTGATCCTTTCTACTGGGGAAGCAGTCTGCATACTAGAACCAGGATGTTGCCTTTGTGCCCATGGTTTTGCTAATCGTGCACAAGCTAGTGTTGAAAAATCACGTTTGTATCTGTTGTGAATGGCTACCAATATGTTCACATATGGTGGATCACGTGCAGTCTGTTGCTTTCATGGGAGACAACGGCGACCTGGTTGCAAGGAACAGCACGGCAGCCTAGTCTCTCCTGGGCCACTCGGGATAATGATATACGCAGGACACCAATGTGGTGGACGGTCGAAAAGCGTTTATTATCTTATCTCATGGGTTTAAGTAGTCTTGGGGGACTCTGCTACATCAGGGGGGGTTGGCAGGGTCTCTAGGGTTATTCAGGAGTGGAAAACTACTGGGTTAGGTGTGGTTACATTCTTTGGGGTAATGGATAACGTTGCAGGGTGAGAGGGGGATGGGGGTCTTTCTTTCCGTCACATCCCGAAATCTTCCGTTCGCCTGTCTCTATCTACTACATCTCCCCCCTCCTTTTTATAAATAAAATGAGGTAGTCGTAGATATAGGCACTGGAGTGAGGTACAAACTTGTAACTTGGTAAGGAAAAAAGGGCTTTGGTAAACCTGAGTAATGCTCACAAGGTGAGTTTTGAAGGCTTTTGCAACTGACTGTGTTCGCAGTTTTTGGTTTATAGCATTTGTTGCTGGCCCACGAACAGAATGTTCGCCCGTTCTAGGCGGGCCTGAACAAATGAGACTAGCTTGTTCAGCAGGCATGGTCTTACGGTAACAGCTAAAAGCAGTATTGCCAGTGGACTTACCAGGACAGAAATTAAAGTGGTGAGCCAAGGTGATTGATTGAACCAGGATTCGAACCAGCTCTGCTGGGTTTCCCTGTCTCTCTTTCTCTGAGCTAGTCTATCTCGGAGTTCTGCCATGGAGTCTTTAACAACTCCCGTATGATCTGCATAAAAGCAGCATTCCTCTTTCAAAGCTGCACACAGTCCTCCTTGTTGCATGAACAAGAGGTCTAGTCCTCGCCTATTCTGTAAAACTACTTCTGAAAGCGAAGAGACTGATTTTTCTAGATAGGAGATGGATTTCTTGATTCTCTGCAGGTCTTCATAGATGGTCATTTGCAGCTGAGAGAGTCCGTGCTGTTGGGTTGCGATGGCTGAGACACCCGTGGCTGTGCCAGCTGCTCCTAGGCCGAGCAGCATTGCGATAGTTATACCTGTGATGATTTCTCTTTTGTGGAGTCTGTCAGGTTCTTTGAAAAGGTGGTACACTTCTTCATCTGAGTGGTACAGGACCCTAGGAACAATCAGAACTTGGACACAGAAGTCGATAGAGTCATTAAATTTGGCAAGGAACACACACGGACTCACTCCGGATCGCTGGCAAACCCACATCCCAGATGCGGACGGGACCACCCACTTATTGGTCTTTCTGTTGGGCTTGACAACCTTAGTGCAGAAGTTGCCTTTCTGCTTTGCTAAAGTTGCATTGCCAAAACACTTGCCTTGTCCTGTGATTTGACTCAGGGTGATTCCTCTGCGGGGAGTGTCCCATCTGCACTGGTGGGGGGCACTGGCTGTGGAGTAACTGAAGGGGGTGTCTAAAATAATGCCTTCATAGAAAGGGGGTTTAACATCATAACAAAGCCAACAGGAGTTAGTCAGGTTAGGTTTGGTTTTGCTTAGGGTTAGAAAGGTAGCTTCTAGCATACAAAGGATTGGGTTTGGATCTGACTCAGCTGTGCAGCTTATCTGGAAGGCATCTACATGGCCAGCCGGGGTGTTGGTGACTTTTGGGGGCAAGGCTTTGGGGTGGGTTGTTACTGTTCTGGTCCCTTTTTTATATGAAGCATTATAGCTACTAATTGGGTGCTTTTCCAAGCTCGGGACGGCCCTCCCACTCCGTTCACTGAGGGGACTTCTTTGCATTGCCAGTGTCGGGGCCACAGTGCTTGGGGAAAAATCGAGCAGTCTGCTCCTGTGTCTACCCAAAACTGAAGCCCTATGACATGGGGGTCCTGACTGCCATAAAGGCGGCATGTCCCCCACACCTTCGGGGGCTCCTTCCCTATTTTCATAGCCAGGGCCACCCAGGGGTCCCGTTCTGGGGCGTCCCTTGCTGACCCTGCAGCACGGGCGCTGCTTGCGGTGGTAGTGGGTACGAAGGTACCGCAGGCTGTGTTGCAAAATTCGCTGGCGAGGGTACGAAGCTGGCTGCCTCCTGTGTGGGTATGGGGTATAAGGGCTCCCCGCCCCACTGGGGGTTGGCATAGATGGGCCGCCTTGCATTCGCGGCGGGAGGAGGCTGAGTGCGGCCCGCGCGCCCCCTCCCTCTCCCGTTTCCCTGGGGCTGGGACCTGCAGTCCTTAGCGAGGTGCCCCTTCCTCCCGCAGCCTCAACAGGCTCCTCTCGGGCGTGTTTGGGGTGGAGGCGCCGCGGCGGGCTGCTATGCCGGCTGGGGACCATTCAGCACAGGCTATTTTTATTTCTCCCCAGTCGGTAAACTGGGCTGGTTCGTATTGTGGCTGCTTTTTGGTGTGGCTTAAAGGTTTACTCGGTTTTGTTTTAAATTGCGTTGGCTCTGTTTCCTCTGTTTCAGGGTCCCAGCTGGCTTCCGTCAGCTCTTCCGAGCTGCCGGAGCTGCTGCTGGACTCAGAATCAGAAGTCAAATGCCAGTGCACTTCCGGGGCTCGGTGCCATTTTGTTCGGCTCCAACCCCGCTCCTCCCCCTGGGGGTGGCACCGCTGACGCCCCCCGGGCTCGCCCTGCCTCCTGCAGGGGAGGGTTTCTCCCTTACATGGTAGCGGCGTCAGGCACGGCTGCTGATCGGCTCCGAGCCCTCTGCCGCTCTCCTCCTCTTTCTCCCGCACACGCGCATTAGCGAAACTCCGCGCCTCTGGGTTCTTCGCGCCGAGACTGCCCGCGCCCCGCCCCTCCCCTTGGCTGCCGGCGCCATTTTCAAGGGAATACGGGGGTGGCGTGGGTAGGATCTCCCCCCGAGCCGCAGCTCCCGCGCCTCTGGCTTCCCTCGCCAGTCCCCGCCGACAGAGCTCTGCGTGCCGCTGCACCTCCGGTAGCGGGTCACTGCCCGGCGGTGGCGGGGTGGATGGTGAAGCCGCGGATCTTTGGGAATGCTCCGCAGGGGGTTCCGGGCTCCGGCCCGGGGAGGGGGGCGACACGCCGGGCCCCCCCGGATCCCCGCTCCCGGGCGGGTCACCCTCAGGGGCGGTTTGCGTTGTCGCTCCTACGCCTAGCTTGGGTGTAACCAATAAACACGTACGTGCTGCGCTCCATGTCTCCTGCTCTTCTATTGCTTTGCGTAGGGCTTTCTCTACTTTGCCCCATGCCTTAAGGCATTTGCCGCTGCCTGAGGATTTCGTGTCCTCGGCCAGCACGGCTGTGCATTTTTCCCATATCTCTGGATGCAAAACATCCACAGGGCGCTCAATTGCCCCAAGCTCAAGCAGCCTTGCTATAGCAAGATAAAAGTCTTTGAGCTTACACTCAATTCCCCATTGCTAATGAACCTCACTTACAACCCTGGCGATGGCGTCCATGACGACCGCGGGTCCTGGGACGTCTCCCCCGCTGAGAACACGGTCTCACCGGTCTGGCCGCTGCTCTTGTCCAGGTGACACCCGCTACCCGAGCGAATTATTCCCGGGTTTCGGCACCAGATATGTTGCCTTCATGGGAGACAACGGCGACCTGGTTGCAAGGAACAGCACGGCAGCCCAGTCTCCCCTGGGCCACTCAGGCTAATGACACACGCAGGACACCAATGTGGTGGACGGTCGAAAAGCGTTTATTATCTTATCTCATGGGTTTAAATAATCTTGGGGGACTCTGCTACGTCAGGGGGGGTTGGCAGGGTCTCTAGGGTTAGTCAGGAGTGGAAAACTACTGGGTTAGTTGTGGTTACATTCTTTGGGGTAATGGATAACGTTGCAGGGTGAGAGGGGGATGGGGGTCTTTCTTTCCGTCACATCCCGAAATCTCCCGTTCGCCTGTCCCTCTCTACAACATCAGTCTAAAACAAATCTGGCAGTAAGTTATCTGCTGGGAGTAATACACTGAAATGATTCTTCCTCAGATCAAACTTGCATATCTTCGGTGAATGGAAGAAAGTGGGTTTTTCTTAGTCCTGCTAAATATTGAGATGAAATGGGCATTCCTGTGTAGGGTGATGATGGCTGGTCCCATGTTCAGCCAAACAGTCTGTTCTCCTCAAGAACATTGCTGGTGGTAGATACTGAATAACAATGTTGCTTTTAAAAACTCAGTAGCTCTTTTATCTATTTAGTAAGGTTGGAAATGTATGAAAGTATAAAATGACTGACCAGTACTGTGAAAACAGAAGTCCAGTAGAACTGTTGGAGTTGACTGAAGTTTAGGACCTCAGACATTTTGCAGGTCACAATATAAAGAGTCTGAAAGAAATGCTGAATGATTAAAAATATAGGCTAGGATATGGCATCTACTGCTGAGAAGTAGCTCATGTGAAGAGGTGCATTATGTGGCTAGTGATGTTGGTGTGGGCATATGGAAGTTAATTTAGGCCTTTGTCATGGGATTCTGTCCAAATGCAAGAAACTATTAGGTGTGCGTACACATGCTGAATGAGTCTGACTCTAGCTTCCTCACTTCAGACAGCCATAACATCCCTTCTTCAAACAGACTTTTCTGTTGCTATCAACATTATGAGCACCATAGGGGGAGTTTCAGAGTGACAGACATCCAACCATTTTGGGAATTTTTCTCTGTTTTCTCTGTTTTTTCTCTAGGAAGTAAAAGTAAATAAGGTAAGGGTTTAAGGTGTTCACACCCCCCCACCCCCCCGGATTTATGATATAGCATCTGAGATGCAGAAAGTTTTACTGTCCTGAGAACTTCTGTAATGCATTTAATTTAAATCCTTTCTATTGCTACAAATAAATGAGATATATTCTTATTTAGAAACTGAAATTATCAGCATTTTAGATATAATTTCTTAAAATTTCCACAGGTTCTATGGACATTTTTTTTTCTGGAATGGGAATGGGTAAAGGAAATAGGATGTTTTTAAGAAAATCACTATCCTGGCATTATATGCTGCAATTGTTTGTGTTTAAATACATGGGTGGCAATGCTATGAAATGCTGTTGCCACAAGGGGGCTATATTTTCCTAGAATTAGGGTTTTTAAAAAACGCAGAAATTTAAACTGTTTTTGTTGTTTTCTCTAAATTGCTCTCTGGAGTGTTAAAATGTGAATACAGAGTATCTGGTAGAATATGTGGCATGCAAGGAGATAGTGATGAGCTGAATCCTATAAATAGAGCCGAATAAATTACTTTAAATCAGCAAAATCATGAACCTTTTTTTTTTTACTATGCCTGTGAACTATGTTAGGCACATGAAAAATCAGTTTCATGCTACATCATGGAAATTCAGATACAATTTTCATGGTGCTCTTCAAGGAGATTTTTATCTCAGATATGAAAAACAATATGCTTGTACAATTCTTGCTGTGTTCTCAGTGTTTGCTTCCCTATGGTTCTTTTCAGCTCTTTTCAGCTCTTCATTCCTCAAAGATTATGTTGCAGGCCATGTGTAGTACTTAAAAAGCATTAAAAGGTAGTATTTTGAGACAAGAGAATTAAATACTGACATTACAGAAAAAACAGTTTTCTGTAATTAGAAATTTTCTTTTTTCCTTTAGTAAGAAAAATAATTTGAAACTTAGTGAATCATTTGTAATAATATGTGTCCATTATCATTTCTTATATTTTTGCATATTCTGTATATTACCTTCTATTTTCTTCATAGAATAATCTACACAAGTGCTACTGGGACGAATTAAAAGGTTTTAGTACAAAACCTGTGACACTGATGTGCTTATTTGGCGCCACTCAGTAAGTCATCCTATGGCGTTAGTTGTCGTTCTGTTCTGTAAGTGTCATTCTTTATCAAAATTTAATATTAATAATTACATTACATCAAAATACATATTTCAGGGGAGAAAATAATTATTATTTGCTAGTTGAAAGGTATTTTCTATTATAAACTTACTTTTCAAACTTCTGATTAGAAAAAAAAATTGAACTTAATTTTAGTATCTCTTTTATCATAGCACATATTTTGTGACACAATGTAAAATGAAATCTTTCCTCTGTTGAAGTGTGGTCGCACAAATTTCAGTCTTTCAAAAGGTTTTCTTTCACAGTTCATGTTAAAAGTAGAATTAATACTTAGTGAATTGTGATTGCTGGTTTTTGGCTTTGGCAGAGGTAAAATGCTCTTTGTTAAGGATCATTTGTCCCCTTCAACCATTTGGTGTGATGTTACTACCAGATATTTATTAAGTGTACTATTAAGGGTTCCTAGGAAGACAGGAAGGAATGATGCAGTGTCTGTTTTGAAGCTCAAGCTGAGGTACTTAAGGTTTAGGCTCTTAAGATTTTACATTTTGTTATAAATTGTGTATGGAAATGATTGATATTGATGTAGTGAATATTTTAGAAATTTCATTTCATGTTGAGATAAATACGTATTGTTCTTTGTTAACACTTTTGTCTGTACTTCCAGATGTATACAGTAGAGGTGAAGAACAAAGTGGGCCACTGCTTATCCTTTCCAAACAAGGATTCCTTTCCAGTCAGATAGGAATAAAACCCTGAGTTCAATTCTTTCTGCTTGAAGTAAGGGACCTTAAAGATCATCTAGCCCCAACTCCCCCTGCTGTGGGCAGAAACACCTCCCACTGGACCTGCTTTAAGCCTTGTCCAGCCTGGCTTTGAACACTGCCAGGATTGGGGAATCCACAACCTCCTTGGGCAACCTGTTCCAGTATCTCACCACCCTCACAGTAAAGAATTTCATCCCAATACCTAACTAAATTTCTCTTCTTTCACTGTGTACCCATTTCTCCTTGCCTTGTCACTCCAGTTCCTGCCAGAGTATCCCTCTCCAGCTCCACTGTAGGCTTCTTCAGGTGTCTATGAGGTCCCCACACAATCCCCTCTTCTCCAAGCTGAACAGCCCCTATTTTCTCAGCCTGACTTTATAGAAGAAGTCTTCCAGTCCTTATAATAATCTCCGGGCTCTCATCTGGAATTAGACTTAGAATGTGCTCCAGGTTTAGATTTGCCAGAAGTAAAGAATGGTTTTTATACCATCTTTCTAAAAACTAGTTAACTGTTTTTCTGCAAGTGTAACCTTGTAAAATGGTAGGCAGCTGTTGGAGGTTTGGCTGTTTTTATCTCCCTGAGATGCTCTGACCTAGCATCTCTAGGATTTTTAGTGCACAAAAAAGAGCCTTTAGTGCATTTTGCTAGAAGAAAATAGTGCAGCTACAAGAAGTGTTCCATTTGTATTAGAGTTTGTGCTATCCCCAGGCTGTTATGCTTTCATCTTTTTGGCTGGTGAAAGTAGAACATATTCAGTGTCTTACCTGCTGTGAAATACATGACACTAATATTCATGTGTATGTGTTGGAAAGCAGCTCCTTCACTCAGTTATCATAATACAATTTTTTTTATGTTTCTAGGAATTGGTATAATGCTTGACAAATAGAGCACTTGTTCTCTAACTGTCTGAAACTCTTAACTGGTATAGGGTGTGTCTGCTTGTATTATTTCAAGGTCTTGTATTTTGCAAACTATTGGCCAGGATGAGCTATGTTACTCTGTGATAAGAGATTTGGATGGACAGTTTAGAAACCTGTTATAGCGGCTAGTGTTGCACACCACAAATCTTTATTTTATTCTCCCTTTTTCTTAGAGTCATGTGTCATCCATCCCTGTACCTCATCTCCTATTGTCACAATTTTCTTTTGTATGCATTTTATTTATTTATTTATTTTTAAAATTATTTTTGCTTTTCTAGGTCTGGGTGGGTTCAGTCAAAGAAATAACTGTTGGTGACCTCTGTGCAGAAGACAAAGACTCCTCACCATCAGAACTGGTGTATTCTATTACTCCACCTAGCAATGGACACTTGGCTCTGAAGTTTTCTCCAAACAAGAGCATCCTTACTTTTACCCAGGCTCATATAATTAAAGGGCAGCTGGTATTTGTACACAATGGTATGAAATACCCCATCTAATACCAGAATAGTGCTCCTATTCAGTATATTTGTGTTTATAATCCATTAAAGATCCCATTTTAATGTCACAAAGATCTTGGAATATTGGTTATGTGATGTGCTTATACACAGGTTATACATTATCTCAAAAACTAAACAAGATGTCTGATGTCCACTTAAATGTGTGCTCACTGGGATATCTTGGTGTTCTTGTGGTTCATGAGATAGCAGGCTTCTTTCTGAAAGCAATTTTGCAGTAGGGGTAGCATTTCCATGCACCTTTCAGAGATAGGAAATGCATTTTTTAACTACCGTGACTTCCTAAAGCTTTTCTGTCTTGCTACATTGCAGAGCTGTTCATGGACCAACAGTCTCACAGATACCTGCCATAGTGCAGTGATGGATGATAAAGTTATGGTTCATCTGTGTGATATTATTGTCCCTTTCAGGTTCTGAAATAACTAAGCTTTAAACACTGAGTCTTTCTCCTATTGTCCAGAGCTAGATATTGGGGTTTTTTTGCATTTGGGGGAATGTGTGGGGAATTAAAGAAGTCACGGCAGGTTTGTGCATCCTTGAGTGGCAGTGATTGGAAACTACAGGAGAGAACTTCCCAGTGGGGTTCCAGCCAGAAGAGGTAGGGCTTTCACAGGGTGATGGCTACCTGTTTCCTGCTTCAGCTGTATTACTACTCAACCTCAGTTGAAAGAAGAAAGGAGCTGCTACAGAAGGAATAAATAATTGCTTTGGGATGGAGATAGAATAGATGCACTGCTCTCCTGCCAGCCCTGAGGCAGGCTGGAGTTCCAGTGCTCCCTTGGGTGCATCAGTCACTCAATATTTGTATTGTGTTTTCATGAGGTTCAAGTACTCTGCCTTATGATGCACTGTCTTGCAAAGTGCATATGTGTTGCTGAAATTGCTTTACAATCAGCTGCTTGTGAGCTGTAAGTATCCTGCTCAAATAATTTGGTCAGGAAAGAAGATGTCAAGTGCATGATAAAAGTGAGCCAAGCTATTTAAATTGTTCCAAAGGCGACTTTGACATATTAAAAAGCTCTGTGATGGTAGGACAGTGTGAGGGAATTAATTTGTGTTCCAGAAAGGGCGAGTGCACATCTATAGTCTTAGAGAGTGAATCTTGATTAATAAAAGTGAAAAGAACAGAAAAATACGTTTTCCATTGAGTGGGACTGTAGAGTAAATTTGTAACATAAAATTACCCATGTTGTGTGTCAGGTTTTGGCAGCCACTCTGGCTCTGCTGTCTGTCCAGTGGTTCACAAAGTACACTGGTCATTTTGCTTCTTTTCATTTCTTGGTCAGCAATTTTCTTCCCTGCTTCATCTTGACCTGTTGCTGGAAATGTAATTGTTACTCCCATCTTATTGCTTCCAGCCTTGCCCTGGGCCTTTCCTTGTGTTGTTGCTGTCATTCAGCTTTTTATCCCTTTTCTCTATGTTTCCTCTGTTCCTTGTCATCAGTTTTACAGCATGTGCTGGCTTCTTTGTCTCCTCCCCATCTATCCTTCCTACTCAATTGAACCCTTTCCAAAGGGAAGAGCAGATTCTTCTTGGCTGAGCAGCTCTTCCATTCTCTGGCTACTCCTCATAGCACTGTACATTTTTTACACCTGTATGTGGCAATGACTCTTCATCCTCAGTGTCTTTTATACTGCCAATGAAAGTACTACCATACTTTGCTTTTATGACTCTAAATTAGACCTCAGAATTTTCCCTTCACATTGCTCAGGCTTATGAGTTAACATTATGCTGCTTATTCTGTGGTGTGAGTTGCAAATCTTCCTCTTTGCTCTCATGTTTTCCCCTTGGATTATTTCTTTCCTCCATATCCTTGATTGTTTTGTCACCAGTGTAAATGCAAAAATAGAACACACTTTTCCTTTTCTATTCCCTCTTTCAGCATAAGAATTCCTTTCCACTCTTGCTTCACTGTAGGGTGCTCCCCTGTCACTTCTGCAGTATGGGCCCTGCCCTTAAATGCTAACAGTGTTTTCTTAGGGCAGTAAAAAATTGAACTCTTGTTGGTTCTGAAGTCTTTTGCTTCTCTGTGCAGCTTTTGCAAACCCTCTTTCTGGTGTCCTTTTAATCACATCTGATGAGTCACATCTTTAAAAGTCAATTGTGATAAAATGATAAATGCTCTGCCCAAGCAGAACGTCAAGATGCAGTTCTGTTCCTGACTGCTGATGACATAACGTCTATGTCAAGGAAGCAGTTGACCTGCCTTAGCCAAAAAAGCAAGTGAGGTTGCATAGGTAGAGTTGTTTGGGTTTTTTTACAATTTAGTACAAAGAGTAGACTCCCAGATGCTTTTTTGAATAAGCAACTGGCTCTTTTTTGTCAGAATATATCAGAAAATAAAAACTTTCAAAATAAAAACAATATGATCAGACCTTCCAGAGCTGCTTCAGCTGCCTGGCTAATATAAGAGCATTTCTTAGGTGCATTTTTAACTGTAATCTCAGAACACACATTTGATTTTTCGGGTATGTTAATTTGTAGTTAGGCAAAGTATGATGATTTTTACATGAAAGTATATGGTACTCTCTGGCTTCCAGTATCTATATTCTTGTAGCAATATCTTATGGCTGAATTAGGCAAAGCAAATACAAGAGCATGGTAATTCTTTGCAACAGTTACTGTTTCACTTTTTTTTTTCGGTCTTTTTACCTAATTGAACAACATGGGGAACCTCTGCTTAAAAGCATCCTATCAGTTCTGAGACATGTGTTTTTACAGGAATCCACTCAGACTCCTGCAGGTGTTTTGCTATTGCTTGTGCCAAAGTACATACAGGTCCTAAGATTAAAGGAAAAAAATGTGCATTTGTTATGCGTACACATAACCTCTGAAATAGTTTAAGCTGTGACAACATACCTTCTTCAGCAAAGCTAAAGTGCAGTGAAGAGGCTAAGGAAACAACCCGAGAGTTTATTCAGACCTTTAAATATAAAACAAAATGAAAGAACTTTGAAGTTACTTTTCTCCCCAAATTTCTTTTTTTGCCAAAATGTGACTGCCTAAGTGCTTTAGACCCTCCTAAGACATAAATAGAGTTGGAAATTTTGGAGTAATTTTCTCCCCAAGTTTAACTAGATTTCTGCTCCACCAAGTCAGTGGAGAAAAAAACGGGCACTCCTGCTGATTTACATCTAAGGAGTGTCTGGATTTCACTGAAAACAACAGCCAGTGGTTCTTGGGGAATATGTTAATTGCATTACCAATTTATTTAATTCTAGTTAAGATACAAGGGCTCAAGCAAAAGTTGCTTTCAGGATGATCTTGGATGTATTGCTAAAGAAATACTTTCCTGTCTGCTCATTCAGGAGTCCCTTTGGCAGTCACACTGACACCATCCAGGACTTTGATTGTTGAGACAGAACCACCTTCTCATCTGGTGGCTCTAGTGAGCCCTGCTCGACATACCCAACATTCACACAGTCAAACAAGGTTTCCTCACTGGCTTCACCTCAGGTTTCCCTTAGCAGAGTCTCAGGTGCCTGTATCCCTAAAATAATTTGATTATTGTGCAACAGCAGAATAACAGCTGGCAGCCCCTGACAGGGGAGCCTGACCAAAAGACTTTGCAGTCTAAGCCACAAAAGTATGAAGTCCTCTGTTCCTGCCATGTCTCTGAGTGTTGGTCCCCTGGCAGCAGGTGCCTGTGCCATTTGTTAAGCAAAGGCTCAGCAGTTCAGGGCCTCTTGCCTCAGGCTTCTGCCATCCAGAACCCAACCTGCTGCTCCACTGGAGCTGCACCCAGAGCTACCTGCCCTGAATATACTTCTCAACAATATTTCACTGTAGCCAAGAGTGAATGGTGTCCAGTGCATGTTTGTGTTTTCTGTGACAGAGTAATACAAGAATAAATTTATGGTTTTGATTTCTACAGGAGCAATGTCTGGAGGCTTCAGCTTTCAGGTGACAGATGGTTTGAACTTTGCACCACGACAGATTTTTATCATCACAGCGCAGATGCTGGTCATTAGTCTTGAAGAGAACAAAGGGCTCGAAGACTTTCCAGGTCTGTTTTTTGAGATTATCATGATTTTGTCCACTTGAAAATATTGCCTAATACAGAATTATTTGTCAGATAATTAACTAACTAAACTATGGAAAGCTGTATCTGGGAACATTTATGTGTGTTTTTACAAAAAGGGTATGCTGCAAAAAGGGTATTTTTATTTTTATTTTTTTTTTTTTACAAAAAGCAGTATGCTGTTTGTTTTCTCAGAACAGCATACTGCTTTTTTGCTTTGTAGTCTTTAACCTTTTGATATATACATGCTTGGAGTCATAGAAACTGTTGGTGAAATGTTCAACTACAATGTGATAATAACACTGTCTGCCTAAGCTCTGGAGATTTCCTGTTCAAGTTTGTTTAAAACCTCTGTAGTCCATTCAGATATTTAGAGATGTCTTAGGTGGTTGTGATAGCACCTTGTAAAAGCAATAGAAGAGTGAAGCTTTTGGGCATGAGATTCTGAATAGCACATGTAAGTTTTCCCAATTGATAGTTCACTTTTCTTTTGTTGAAAATGAGTTATAGACAGCAGCACAGAATCACTGAGGAATCAGAAGAACTGAAAACTTTGATTCATATTTGTGCATTTGTAGCTATTTTGTTCAGCAGCTGAGTATTTTTTAATGAAATCATACCATTGAAGCAATTGATGTGCTAAGAGGTCTCACCAGAGCCATTTATTCCTTTGCACTTGAAAGAGTATTCCCTCATTTTGAGTTAGGAATCTAACATTTATTGCAGCATTAAAGGAGAAATAAAGATTAGTTTTCTCTCAGTAGTATCTTGCACCACACTTTTTATTGTGATGCCTTCTTTTTTCTGTTTCTCTGAATTTGATCTGTAGAATCAGAGAGATACTAAGAATTGGCAGAGTTCTAGAGGTTGTGATCTGTACCTTGATTAAGTAATTGGATATGGAAGAGAAGCCCTTTATCTTCTTACACTTCCTGAATATAAGTTGCGTAAACAAAGGTTTGCAGCAAAAGCCACTTAAACACAGGCAACAAAAATGAGATTGTAGTAGCAGCGTGATCTTCTAATTCAGTCAATATAAATGGGATTCACATAAATCCACTTAGAAAGCTTATTAACCTGCAGTTTTTGTGTATAAGGTTGCCTTGGGCAAAGGGATTTACTGGAATTCTGTCTTAAGCCAATGATAATTGTAAGAAAAATATGCCTGTATTTGCATAGAAGGCAAAGTCTCTAGCTGTCTCAGTTCTTCTTTTTACAAAATACAGTATTTCTTTCAGCACTGCGAACTGTATTCATCCAAGATTTCTGGTTTTCCCCTAAATTTTCACTTACTTTGGGTTAGCAAAATTTCTTTTAGATGTTATAAAGTGTTACTAGATTTTTACATGTTCTCTTTGTGGTACTTTTTAGAGCCATTCTGGAGCTGCATGGCTTTCAGCTGTACTTTGCCATCATGAAATGACTATTACAACAATAAGGATGCCAAATGGTTACTATATATAAAAACAACAGCCAGTGTCCTGTTAAATTTTATAGTCCTACTGAAAATATATTTTTGAGCCAGCTTGAGAAATCTTCTCTTTGGGGTAGTAAGAATGTAATTTATTGTGAATAATTTACCATGTCTTCATGACTGGTAAACTATTCTCTAAAGCATGTTGTTCTGCAATTGCATAAGAGCATGTACTGCTGTCTTTTTTTTTTTTTTTTGTATGTTGGGTATACCAGATCTGTTTATATAATTCATAGATTTTTCTTTTTCTGTTTTAGCAGAAGCTTGTTTTATTCAGCATACTCAGAAAATTGACTGCTAGATATATTAGCTTTTTCAACTGTATGCTAAATATGTGCAATGGAAGGATTTGCTTCTTCAAGAGGGCAATTGCTCAAACAAAAAATGGGCTGAGTTTCTCTGAGGAGAGTAAGCCTGACTCGTGGTAAATTGGAAGCAGAGCTGTGAAATCACTCTGTACATGAGATGATTTATAACTGTTCAGCAGTGGTAGGGAGAATGCTCATGCCAAAGCTTTTACCAAATCTAAAATGTAGGCAGCAAAAATGTGTAACAAAATTATCAGGCACCAATGTTATGCTATTGCACTCTACTTGAATTTATTAGCTTGGCCCTACTCAATGCCACTTGTTTGTCTTCCTTCTCTATCTGTTCCTGTCCCCGGTGTTTGGGTGGGGTTTTTGTGATCTCTCCTGTGATTGGGAACACACAGGCAGTGTTCTCACTTCATTTTCTTTCACCCAGTCTGCTGGCTGGCAAATAACCTTCTTCTCCCTGTTGAGGTGTCAGACCAGAGAACTACTGTGAGTGCCAGGGAAGTTCTCAACTCTCAGGTGAGAAGTGGGTGAAAGAGATGATATGTTTGAGAGAGGATGCTAATTTACAGAAGAGCATGATAGACTATGTTGTGTGTGTCTGTAAACTGTATTTCAGCTTGTGGTGTTCAGTGAGTGAGGTTAGATCTACAAGGAATTAAGGGGGTTTTGTGACAGATGTCCTTACTCCCCATGGCCATGCTCGATGATGGCAGTGGTATGGTACCCTGGTCAAGAAAAATTGGATCAGTAACTTCCATCACTACAGTGTGACCATGTTTTAGAGTTACTCTATCCTACTCTCTTAAGGCAATAAGGCCTGATTTGTATAACTAGCAGATTATGCAAATAACTACATTTGCAGGTTTATGTGGTGTGATCACCTGTTGTGCTAAATAGTACATTCTTGACCGTATCTGTTGTATGCACAAGATCATTGTTCCCTCCCTTCCTGTCACAGAAAAAAAGGAAAAGAAGGGAGATTCTTGAATTAGATATTGTCCAGGAGAATTTTTCTCAACCTGAGAGTCTCCTTCACTTTTCAAAACAGTATGGATGCAGAGACACATGGGAAGGTAAAAATGGGAAAACAGGAAGAGACAGAAGATCTTATAACAATTCTATTTCAAAGCAGTTGTTGTTTGAACCAGAGCACAAGCAGATGTGAACCAGAAGACTCCTGGTATTAATAATGGCTTTCAATCTTCACTGTCCTTACCATGTTTTTTTCTTCTGAATATTATGGCATGTATGCATATATATATATATATATATATTCAGACTTCAAGTATATTTAATACCATATAGTCTTTGAAATTATGTATTGAAACCTATAAAGCTTGTTGCTCAAGGAGAAGGGAAAATCTGAAAATAGAGGCAGACGTCAGATAATTTTTTTTTTTTATTTTAGGAAATTACTAGCTAGGAAATTACTAGAAGTCCTAGCTGTGTCAAAAATTGTCTTGGTTTGACTAATGCCAAAAAGCTATTTATAGTCTTTAAGATAGAAGGTAGTAACCTTAGTAAGGCTAGTGTTGTATTAAAAGAATTTTGTTACCACTCAGTCTCCATCTATCTTAATAAATAATACATTATTTCAGTTCAGACTTTTATTTCTGTTACATTTCTGTCTTCCTCATTTGTTTAATTCAGTACTTATATTTTAATTTTATTTACTAAAAATCCTATTTCATATTGATAAAGCATACTTTTGTTAATGATTGATTTTGGTTTATGTGTTCACTAGAAACTTTGTTGTTTTGAGTCTTCTCTCAGTTGAATGACCTATATCTTCTGTGGCAACTGGGAATACCAAAAATACTGGAGTTTGAATTCGGTTCTAGACATGTGATATAGAAACAGAACTTCTTACACTTGTTCTCTTCTATACTTCAGGTAGTTTTTGCAGAAGTCAGTATTTAGCAATTACATGTGCTGAAGAGAACTGCATTTTTTTCATTTTTAAAACATGGGTACATCCTACTATTGGGCTTTTTAATTGAAAAAGCTGTTGAAGGGTTGTAACCAGAAGGTAACTAGAAAAAGAGTAACCCTGCTGATCTTATAAAATGGTATTAAAATACTAAGTAGAATACCTAGGTGAGAGTGTGAATTGTGGATACAAAACTTAGACTTCTGGAAAAAAATTCTGTTGTAAATCTTCTTCCTATACTTGATGTTTTTTAGGTTCCAGGAAACCTATTTCACACCATGATCTGAAACCTGTAACCAATAATGTGACCAATGCAGGAAACAGAACTATAATTTTTGTGATTGTAACTTCCCCAGAACATGGAAGGCAGATCAGAATAGATTCTAATGATACCACTCAGGAAATCTTCAGTTTTACACAGTCTATGGTAAGCATTTACTTTATAACTAGTTGAGGGGTAGATTATTACTTCAGAGAGCATCTCAGTCATTCTTCATGCGATCCATTTATATCTATCTGTTAAGTAACCAAGCATATGTGACCCATCAGTGCAATCACAAAGATTTGCTATGTCATTAAATATCTGGCATCTAGTAATGAACACAAAAGGAACCTTTGTTCCTTTCTGCTTGGATACTAGCAGGGTCTTGGCAATTCCCACTGTTTTGCTTGTAAGACTATTTGTCAAGAAGAGCTGTTCTGGTGCCATTAACCATCACTCAGAGGTCAGAAGCTTTTAGTTTTTGGCAGAAGAAGCAGCCTTTTTCTGTATAAAAAGTCCACGTATGAGATCCATTTCAGCTGTACAAAGTCCCCATGGCTGTCCCCAAGATGATTTTTATTGACTGGATTGGCTGTGGTACTAAGTGTGTGAAGTATCTTAACTGTGATACAGGCTCTCTTACTGAATGACTAAAATGTGGCAGCTTATGTAACTTGATGGAAAAATTCTTTTGCAAAAGGAATTACTTGTCTGTGTGCAGAATTTGAATATGATTATCTTCAGCATACATTAAGCTATTCTCAGAAAATTAAAGTGAGATAAAACGGGGTCAATCTTCTGACTTTGCTCATGGGAAAACGTGTGTTTACAGATTTTAAATGTTGCTATTTGATTGAGTATATGAAGGAATAAGAAAATCTATTGACCAGAATTGGAAACTTGGGCAGTAAAACTTGGTAAAGGGACAACATTTTTATTTGTTGTCATCAGACTTTGAAACAACCTGATGAAGGATGGTTGTAGAATGGTCCTTGGACTTTACAAATCAAGATGAACACAGAATGGTTCTCATAAAAAACATATTGTCATCCCATTATGTCATTGGTCTTGTTTCAAAAGTGGCTGAGTTTTGTCTTATGAAAATGGTGAACTGTATAATGACACTTTACCTTTCTGATCCCAAAATATGTGATTTTTATTAGTATTAGATGAAACAATTAAGCAGGTTAGACAGAAAATATTTCACCTAAGGTTTTGAAGTGTAACTTTTTTTGCCTATGGATATGTGTGTTTATCAGACAGTACCATGTCATAACATGTTACTTATTTTTTGTATCTTTAGTTTTTAGTAATGTATAGCTAACTTCCTTTTAACATTGTAAGCTGTGAAAGGTTTTGGGCTGAAATAATATGTATGCATTTTTTGTCTGTTGGAGATATTTCTATTGGCCATTTTAATTTTAAACAAGTAGAGCTAAATGACTTCTTGCAGGTGGAATTCAAGTATCCAAACAAGATTGCTATTTATTCCAGTAGAGGGTGAGATTTAAGAGAGAGAAAAGGGATCCTAAATAAACTTTCAGTCTAGTGTGTTGTAATCACAGGGACTTAACTATGAGTAAAGAAAATCGCATTTATGTTACAAACATTGTACATTTTCCATGTAACAGAGAGTAAAGCATTTAGTTTCTGTTCAGTAATAAGCTTGTAAAACTGATTTGAATTGAAATACATTTTTCATTTGTGTAGGTCTGTGGGTATTCATTGACTTAATTCTGTGTTGAGGAACTTGAAAATTCACTTTGGAAAAGTAGTTACTGCTTTTGCTGGGGTGGTGAACTCTTCTGTACGCACTGTGGTTTATTGCTTTGTTGCCAAAGGGGAAAAAAACTAGCAAAAAGAAACAGAAGTTACTATTGCATTCCAAGACATTTTACTTGAACAGATCAGCTAATATAAGCAAATTATTTGCACATTAAACACTCTTGAGTAACACAGGAGTTTTTCAACAAAATATTTGACTGTTGTTTTTCTCTGCAGTACTTTCTGTGATATCTTAGAAGTATTTTCATCTCACAGCCAGCTGCAGTGTCTTCATTATATATGGTCATTGCAGAGGTAAACACATAAATCCTCATTAATTCCATTCTGTTCTTAGCCCAGACGTTAGAATGGATTTGCAGTCAAACAACCAACCAATTAAGATGGACACTAAACACTGCTAAATTTAAAGGATGTTTATTGTGCCTGTATTTGTTACAAAAATTTACTGTCCTCAGCTAGAAGTCCTAGAGAGGAAAGTTACCCTGAACTAACATATCCTTTTGCTATTATTTTTTTTGTTTGTCATATAATAGCCATTAAGAATTAAATCATTACAGGGAAAACAGAAACCTGGAGATGTGCAAAAAGGATTTTATCACATCAGTCTAAATTTTTTATAGAAAAATGGTGATTCTTTTGAGGCTGCTGAGAAAACTGACTTTGAAAGCCCAGTTTGCCTAGTGATCTCAGTGGGGGCTATTGCAGTAATTTCAGGATTCAGTCTCTGTGTTTACACCTCAGACTCTATGCTTCTAAACTTCTTCATGTGTGATAACACCGGGGGGGGGGGGGGGGGGGGGGGGGTTGTTTCCTTGTTTCACATCTTTCAAGCATATATCATAGAAATGTGTGCTAATGAGTCCCTTCAAGTTATTTGCAGGGTGTGAGGACCGTTAAAATAGTAAATTTCCATCACCATCCCAGAAAGGGATCTCTCTGGCAGTTACAAACTAACATGTGCAGGTCTGGTCCGTGGTTGCCTGGAATTTGCCAAGGATTTAATGGGTGTAACTTGTCATCTCTTTAGGCCAGTGAATGAATTATCAAGCAGACCAGATGCTGAATCTACTGAGTAAGATTCAGTAAGTGGTCTAGTCTTGCTATTGTTAGGAATTCTATTACAGTTTGTATGTATTATAGTATTGATCATAAAATTCAGGTGTAGTTCTAGCTGGTGAGAAATAACCTGAAAATACCACCTTTTCCTTTGGGGTCTAAAGAGATAAATGGTTTTATCCTGTATGTGCATTTGTTTCTCTGGATATTTATTGCAGTATTTTGCAATACTTGGAAGCTTGATTCCTCACAGTGGACTGATTAGATTCCTTGAGTGTGATGATCTGCAAGGTCAGTGCAGGCAGGGAGAGTTCAAACCAGATTCCTTTGTGTCTTTTAGGAATCCCTGTTTTGCTGTGATGTAGAAACTTTCCACTCTGTAGTTCCATCAACTTTTTGCTTGTAAGTGAGAGTAAATACCAGTGGTCATTACACTTCTTCAATTTGATTAGTCTCTTACCAAGTATCTTTTGCTATTTGAAGGAAATCAAAGTCCTTCTCCAGCCTTCAGCCTTTTCAGGACAAAAAATCCAGCCCTGCTAGTGTCCTTACAAAGAAAACCCTACACACAAATACTTTGATTTACTCAAAATACAGTCCATCTGAGCATGTGATCACCATTACTAGTTTGAGACAGTTTCCCGGTGTTATATATCTCTCTCCTCTTCATGTAAGGTTTTTACTAAGCATTCATGCCCAGTAACATTTCACTTACTTTCAGATGTTTTTCTGGCAACAAAGAGTCCATCTTAAGAGAAAGAGAAATGCATTATAATCTCAGTGTACATACAAGCTGGACTGATGGGCTGAGGCCAGTGGTGTGAGGTTCAACAAGGCCAAGTGCCAGGTCCTGCCCTTGGGTCACAACAGCCCCAGGCAGTGCCACAGGCTGGGGCAGAGTGGCTGGAAAGGACCTGGGGGTGCTGGTGACAGCAGCTGGACATGAGCCAGGGTGTGCCCAGGTGGCCAAGAAGGCCAAGGGCATCCTGGCCTGGATCAGCAATGGTGTGGCAGCAGGACCAGGGCAGGGATTGTCCCCCTGTGCTGGGCACTGGTGAGGCCACACCTCGAGTGCTGTGTCCAGCTCTGGCCCTCACTGCAGGAAAGACACTGAGGAGCTGGAGTGAGCCCAGAGAAGGGCAATGGAGCTGGGGAAGGGTCTGGAGCACAAGTTCTGTGAGGAGCAGCTCAGGGAGCTGGGGGTGTTTATTCTGGAGAAAAGGAGGCTCAAGAAAGCCTCTTTACAGCTGCCTGAAAGGAGCCTGTGGCCAGGTGGGGGTTGGCCTCTGTGTCCAAGTAACAAGTATTAGGATGAGAGGACACGGCCTCAGTCTGTGCCAGGGAATGTTTAAATGGAATAGTAAGATACCTTTCTTCATGTGCAACATAGCCGAGTATTAAACCAGACCACCCAGAAAAAGTGGTTGAATCAACAACCTGGTTATTTTAAAAGATGTTTAGATGTGGCACTTGGGAGATGATTTAGTGGTGGACTTGGCAGATCTGGGTGTGATCTTACAGGTCTTTTGCAACCTAAACAGTTCTATGATTCTGCATACATTGTGTGTGGACTAAGGTACAAAGGTCTCTTTGAACAGTGTTCTCAAGATACTTTTTCTGTCCTTAACACTCCTCTGCTTATAATCACCTTGCTCTTACACATATGTTTTCTTTTTACCTGGAACAGGTTGATGAAGGTGTGATCATATATGAACACTTACATGCTAAGTCAGCTGACTGGAGTGCAGAAGATTTCTTTATATTTACTGTATCCTCTCCACCATCAGCTCTGGATATCCAGATGTTCCATGTTGTCATTTCATTTGAAATTGACAGGCATGATCAGAATAGTCGACTTCTATCTAATACAGGTAAAAATGCTTCACTGTTTTGGCTCAATTGTTTTTGATCTGTCAGAGCTTCATTGAAGAATGGAAAAAAACCCCAAAAATTTCATTCTCTTCAGTAAGCAGTGACCAGAATATTTCTGAGACAGAGAGTACTGTAGGGTAGTAGCTTGGAAAGCTGTGTTTATTGCACCCTTAGATATGAGATAGCTACATATGTTTGATGCTTCCTACTGCTGTGATGTACTGGAGTTTATGCTTTTTACTGCCAAAGGCCATCTAACTGGACAAGTGTTGAACATCACAGCCATGTCTTTAGTACAAATTGTATCTGACCTGCAGATTTCAAATCAAGCAGCTTATAAATTTGGAAGCAGTGACCTGGATGCTTCTGACCTAGCCAGTTTAACAAACAGTGATCCTAAATTTGAAGTGATAGTGCCCCCCTCTCATGGAAGGATTGTAAAGAAAAGGTTTGTGAATGATGCAGTGTTTGAATATACTCAGACGTTCACCCAGGGTGACATTGATAGTGGTGTTTTGCTTTTAGACATAGACACAAATATGACAGGCATCAATCTGTTGAATAACTCATTTACATTTATACTCAGGGCAGATGCTGTGCAGCCTGCTATTGGCTATTTTCAGTGTTCCATTATGCCACACAGTCCTCCACTTGTGCAGGGTTTTACAACAGAAGTGCTTTTTGTAACCAGCATGGACCACTTTCAAGGCTCACTCTACCTCAAAGGATGAGGCACCAGTCTCCTCACAGAATGAAGAGGCTGCAGGACCATAGAAGACTGAACTAACTATGTGGCCAAGGCAGAATCACTGGGGAAACCTACATGAGGAAGATCCATTGCTATATCAGGCAGTGGGAAAAAGTGTATCTGTGGAGTTGAAGATTACAAACCAGGTTTATGCCAGGAATTCCACAGACCAGGCAGGTGAAAGCAACCCTTGGTACCTTATTATCCCCCTGGTCCTGGTGTCTGTTCTACTCATTGTTGCTGTTACTTCTGTGTGCATTTTGTTAATGTGTCAGAAGAAAGAGAAGACAAGACCTTTAGTCAAAAGTCAAACAAATGCAATCCTCAGTAGTGCAGATCGATGTCTGGAACAGAGCTTGGCTGTGCCTTCTGTCACTGTGACTCCTCTCCTGAAGGGGGCTGAGACAAGTACAGCCTTAACATTTGTGGCAGTAAAACATGAGCAGCTGTTCCTACAGTGGTTCCTTCAATTACAGAAAGGTATCTGAAAAACAGCTTTTTAAATCTTGATCCTGAAATGATCCAATATTGTCATAAAACAAACCCAACTTTGAAGCACAATCAGTACTGGGTATAGTTACACCAGTTTTGGTCATGCTAATTGATGTAGCATGGAAAAGTGAATATATAATTTGTTCTTTATTACCCTCATTTATTATAGGTCAAATGATACACTTTATATTAGAGGAAATCTGAATACCTGTGAAATAATAATAACAAAAATCCTTACTGATTACAGTGGCCATAATAGATTTGCAGTTGGTGTGTCAGCAAAATTCTCTCTTAATTCAGTGGGGAATTTAGCCACATGGATTTTGAATGCACCCCATGTGTGCTATATTTTTTATTTCCCATGAAAGGTAAAATAGAATGTTTTGTTGTGGATTATATATTTTTAATTGAATTGGTTTTGGGTTTGGGTTTTTTTTTTAACTGATTTTGCTATAAAGGTCTTTTATTCCTTCTGAATCACTGCTTCTCTTTGAAGAACTTCAGATTGTTTCAATAAGTAATTTTTCCATAGTTCTAATTTCAATAATGTATTTTGACCTGAAGGCTGTTCAGAGGCCAATACTAAAGAAAAAAAAAATTGAGTATTTTGACAGGTCACTAAACTGGATATACAGAATTCAGTTCAGCAACAATAATACAACAGTGAATAAGGATTCTAGTGGAATACTTTGAGATGTTGTTTGCTCGTTTGGTTTCTTTTCCCGATTTGATGCTGACCTCTAGCCTTTAGTGTCTGAAAACTGCTAAAATATATCCTTTACCTCTACTCCACATGGCAAAAATTGAGTATCTGTCAGTCAGCCCGTCTGCTTAATTATCTTTAATCTTACATTATGTCTAGATGAGCATAAAGTTTCCTGCTCCTGAAAAAGGAGTAAATTCTGCTTTCAGTGAAGCAAACACAACTTTCTCTTGAGTCTATGTGCTCAAGCAGATATCAGTAGAATCAAGGCCTGTGCTTGGGTCCTGAAGCTACTGACAGAAGCAATCTTGCAAGGTAGTATGTATCTTCTGAAGTTTCACACTGACCTTTCATCTTCCAGAACACTGAACAAATATACCTTATGCACTGTTGCCAAGTACTATGTACTCCAGCTTTGCTCTGGTGATGAAGTGTGCAATAATTTCTGTGCAAAGGGAATATTTCACTATTTTTGGAAATCAAAGCTCAGTAGTGATGTGCAGTCTCCAGTTAAGGCCCAATTTTATTTCCACTGAGAACAAATAATATAATTACTGTTGACTACAAAGAATGAACTGACTTCAAGGAAATGATGCTGTGATCGTAACCAGTCTCTTATTGACAGTAAACTTCTCATCTCTATTTTTTGCCTTTAAATTGCTACAGCTTCCGTCTAGCCTCTTTGTAAAAACTCTGTTCTCAGCATTATCAGCTTGGCACCCACCCAGTAAACTCTGAAATACCATTTCTATTTAGGCCTAATTTTATTTAGGTACTGCCATTTTTGCTTTTATAGAATGGATTTTCTGACCTCAAGATCCTTGGTGAGGTTCATTTCACATTACTTTGTTTTGGATGATTTTTAAAATTTTTGATGGTTAAGTGTGTTTCTATCATTTATATATTGTAGTTATGGGAAATTTTCACCCACAAGGAGGGCCAGATATAAACTGTGCTTACTTCTATGTTCTGGGAGCTGAATACAGGAGCAGTAGGGACAGTCCTCATCTTTACCACCTCTACCATGGGCAGACATGATTGTGGTGCATTTTTTAGAGGCCACTTCAACAAGAGTAGTCCATGTCAGTGGAAAATATACAAGCCACATCTTCAGATGGTCAAGTTATTAGAGCACTAGAGATTGATATGAACCTTTCATACACTCAGACTAAAATGTATTAGAACCTTGTCACACAGTTTTTACATTTGTCATTCCCTGATGCCAGTACATGAGTTCAAAGGGCTCTGGGTGTTCAGGTGTCTCAGGTGGATCTCACTGTAGATCTGTGTGGTGGACCTTTTCTGCTTTCCCAGAGGAGGTCTCTGGGACTGTTCTGAGTGACTCTCAGCCAGAGCTAGTGTTGCCAGGCACCACAGGGACACCTCTGCACCCTTTGTGGAGGTGTAGCTATATGTCTCTTGTCATTTCCTGTGACCCCTTCAACCAACACCAAGCAGACATCAGCTTCCTCCAGATCCCAGCTGTCAGATACAGCCTGCCTCCAATGCCTTCTAGACAGTAGCAGCAACCTCATCCCTTTATGCCTTCTCCAGGCCACACTTCAAATAGGAGTAAAGAATTTTAATCTCAGCACTTTCCTGACACATGAAGAAGCCTGCTTTGCATTTTTCTTCCTGCCAAAAGCAAAAGACACCTCATGCTTCAAATTCTTCCAAGCAGTGCACCTACAGTTTGATACCAAAATAGTGCACTGCTGAAAACTCCTGGAGCCTGGTGACAAAATCTACACTATCAGCTTATGACAGGGTGAGCAATGAAATATAGTCTTTATGTGATTTTGCTGAGTGTATCAGTGTAAAGACAGGCATGCCTAAATTTGTGGTGTTAAGTGTGTGGTGGAGATGGAACATAGGGCTGATGTAGTGCTGGTGATGTAAAAATTGAGACCATGACATAATAGTCAAAAAACCTGCCATTCAGTTATAACTCCACAATTGAATGTGCATTCTTGAGTTTCAGCATTTGCATGGTAGGAGAAAAAAGCACTACATAAGAATATCAAAAGAGGTAGTAGAATTTTGTGCTGGCTCTTTTAGCTTTAGCATAAGGGGCTGAAATATTGTTCTGTTTCTGAAATGGTTTTGGTTGACAAGAGATGTTAATTTCCAGTAGATTAACCATTACGAGATTATATCTTGTGCATTTTGCTCAATTTTTAAAGCACTGAATGGGTTTTTTCACTTTTGTTTTTGTTTTTATAGTGAAAATCAGCCTTAACACCTAATTAATCAGGGAAGTGCCAGCGTTCAGTTTTCTTCCTCAGTTTTGGCTGCTGTGAGACAACTGTGCTAAAGTGCCTACCATATTATTTTGATGAAAACTTTGTATGAATGTAAGTTTATTGCTAATCAGTGATTACTTGGTTTAATGCAAAATGCAGAGGCAATATTGTAACTGATAACTACATAAGAATTTAGCTTTAAAATCCCATCCTGCATCCCTAGTAAAAACCCCAAAATTAAAAACTCTGATTATGTTAAACTTTCCCTGTGGACAGTGGAGAATAGCCTTTGGCAGAGGACAGTTTATCTTGTTCATACATACATAGATATTTAATATAGATAAATCTGCTCTGGCTTAGCTAGTCCAGGTTTGAGATGATAAAAACTAGCTGGGATGAATCTCATACTGGGTTTCCTAAATTATAATCAGTCTAGAAAATGAAAAAAAAACCTACTCCATTTTGTGGTTATGGATTCTTTTGAGATTTTAGGAACACACATATTTTATGGTCAGAATCTGGCTTGAATATTTTGGTTGTTTCTCTTGGCCTTGAAATTGTGTGTTTTATTTAGTGAAGGTGGGGTTTCTGAAGGATTCCCCTTTTTACAAAGTGGAATTATAAATTGCAACATGAAAGTGCCTTGAACACATATATTAAATAAATAAACTTTTTGTTTATAATCCATGAACTTAATGTTTTTTGCTTTCTTTAAAAACCTGTGAAGTGCAGAGACAAGAAAATCCCATTGCCTGTAACAGCATTCTTCTGAGTTTTCTAATGTTGTATTTTTCAAATTGCACATGTGCTGGGGTGGATGCTGTGCTGTTCCCAGTGCCACTCAGTATGTGTGGTTGGAAAAGGAGAGACTTCTCACTGTGCACATAACCTGGCCATGTCCAGCACTTGCAGGAGTGTAACATCAAAACAAATGCACTGATTTGAACTTGCTCAAACAGGACTGCACTTTAACTGCATCTGATGTTAAAATATCAAGTTCTTAAATACATTCATGTTAATACATTAGTTCTGTTTCTTCTTTGATTTTCATCTTGATTGAAAGTACCCCCTCACTCCAGCCTCACACCAAATGCACTGTTCAACCTGATTGTTTTTCTCAATCAGAACTTAGCTGGTTTGCAGTTGTTCCTGTAAACTGAGGTAAGGAACTTCCTCTTGAGACATCAGAAATGCTGGTAGCCCTGGGGAGCAGCTTCCTGTACACCATGAATCAGTGCCCTGTGCACAGAAATCTTTCAGCAGTAATGAGTTGTGTCCCCCTCCTACACCTCAGAAAATACTGGTTTGGAAAGAAGGAAGATAGGACAGAAATGGTAATAAACCCTTTACATTCTCCTTTAATTTAAGTATAGATGAGGGCCAGCTACAACCTTTGCTGCAGTAGCCTTTGCTACCTTCTACAATTCCAAATTCAGCAGAGAGTCTACTTAAGTAGCCTCTAGTATGCTTTGCACTACTATTTTCAAGTCAGTCTTTCTGATGCTATGTTGAAGTACATTCTGTGAATATTTTTAAATGGGCTGAAAATAATTGTCCTGGCATATTCAATGGAAACTGTATTAATTTATCTTCACTCATTTCAAGCTAAGTAATTCCTGCCAGAGCTTGCATATCCCAAATGCACTCCCAGAACAAAATGTTCTTTCATTGCAACTGGTGAAATCTATATTTTCCCATCTGTTTGTAGAGAAATTCTGCATGGTGAAGTGCTTGCTTTACATGATCATTTCCTCATTTCCAGTCTTGCTGCTTGGTTGTTTCTGTGAAAATACTTTATACAAGCTGGTAGGCACTGCTAGACATGAAGTTATTTGCAGTTTGAAGTTTTAGGTGCAAAACATTTACATGGCTTCACAGTGAGAGGGGCATTACTTCACATAAATTTGTTGGGGAAAAACACAGGAGGAACAGATTGAGTATTGGGATGGGAGTGTCAGAACTCCTTGCAAGAACACAGGCAGTAGATAAAAAAAAAATTATGCAATTTAAAATGTGTGACTGATCACAGTGCTCCAGCTCATACATTTCATCTTGCATAGGTATAAGATGTGTTGCATGAAAACACATTCTCAAGAGAATAAAAAATAAATAATTAAGATCTTGCTTTTCCTATACAAGTATGGACATTCAAGTACATACAAATAAAGTTGAATCTCTTAGGGAGAGGCATGTAGGAAGTTGTTTTGAGACATGCAAAGCACCTAGGAAGCTGCTTTGCTGGCAGTGAGTGCTATGGAAGAAGTTGGTTAGAGAGGCAGGAAGAGACAGGAGGATTATGGACACAAGCTTTCTGGGATTAGATGGAGTTTCTAAAAACGGGAAGGTCATTTGGAAGCACACCCATGGGTTTGTTTGAAAGGCAGAGTTGTGCTGGGCTGTGCCTTAGGCAAGCAGGCTATGATCCACCACACTGCCTTTGAAGACAAAGTGTCAAGGAGAGTTTTGCTCCTACTAGAAGGGAGAGTCCTGCTTATAGACAGATGTCAAATCTTAGAAGCCCAGTTTGCCTTTTCTTTTGTTTGCCTCTGCAGTTGGCAAGAGATATTATTTCTATTAGAAAGAAATAATCTATGGCATGAACATTTTGAATTTTGACTTAAGAAGGTTCTTTCAAGAAGTTCAGTTGTGGACTTCATCAGATTAGATCACTAAAATTGTTCTTTATATAACCACCACACAGAGTGGCCAAGTTAAGTTGCCTAGGGTGTAATTCAGATGTTAAGTCTGTTGGCATGAATGTTACCTTAAAAATAGAGTTGCAGTGTTCCTAGTGTCTTGGTCAAAGTGCAGCAAGGAATAGGATGAACTTGCTTCGGATTTTGACTGATTGTATTAATTGTAAGCAATTAATTATTAATGATAAATCTGGCAATCTGCAGATATGAAAGGTATTTATAAGTAAGGCAACAGTGGTCTTGATTTTGAGCTAACTACATAGACGAAAATGGACCTGAGCTTAATCCTTGAAGAAATGAATGTATCTGGAGAGCTGATCTCATTTACACATAGTTGCAGAAAATACTGTTGAAAAACAGCGCTAGGATAAGATTACATCAGGTGGAGAAGTTAGCAGAAGTGGGATGAATCAACTAGAACAACTGCCTTCTTCATTAACTGTCTGAGTGAGACATTGAGTGTCTCACTCAATCTGTATTAGCCATTTAAAGTCCTGTACTGTTCTAGGAATGCTGCAATGTAATCATCAGTGAGTGCCTGTTTTCCTTTCTGAAGTCAGCTTGTTCCTGGTTGCAGCACTTACGTTCATTTAGTCTTCTCCATGATGTTGATTTCTGGGATTCAGAGACATCTCCTTGGTTCTCAGCATGGAATCTGCCCTCAGAAGACAAGTACTTCTGTGTGTGCCATTCAGGAGCAAGGAGGGAGGTAATGGTTTGTCACCACTGATCTCTCTAATGGCACTTATAAATTTAAAGGCACTTTATACCCATTTCCATTTTATTCGTTTCCCCAGAAAGCTGGAAAAGTTGTAAAATGGTGGGTTCATGGTACCTCTGTGTGACTCCACAGCTCAGGAAGCAGCAGCTTATTTCCTCAACACCAAGCTCAGCTTGTGCTGAGCTTGGCAGACCTTGGACATTTAGCAGCCTATTTCATGTCCCATTAGGCTGATGCACAGACAGAGGGTGAGAGCCTTCACTGCCTGGCCTCTCTGCACTCCTCCTGCTGTCAGGGAGAGCCCCTCTCCTGCATCTTCAGTGCAGCTGCAGAGGAAGGAGTTGCTCACAGAGGCTGTCAGGCAGTGGAGACCTGATCTAGTTTCACAGATGTCCTAATGCCACACTGCTGGGGAGTTCTCAGACTGACAGCTGTAAGCAGTGGGCAGTTCTTTACTAGGAAACACCTAAGTACATGTTCTGCTTTAGAGTTTCATCTTCCTTAAAAAAAACCCAAGCAACAAATCTGTCTCTTTTCTGAGAAACACTAACACAGAAGAAGAATATATAAACACAGATATATAAAAAGAAATAAATACATATCTAAATCAGACCCTCTGTCAGATATTGGAATAGTTGTAAGCAGTGCATCTCCTCCCAGGCAGAGTGCTGGTGCTACAGTCTATTATAGGATGGATACTGAATGCAGTTTTACCCATTACCTCAGTGATAGTTTAAGTCATTCTCCTTTGTGGATGCTGTCATTTTCTTTAACAAGTCTGACTGCCTAGGAATTCACTTGTCTTTGTTAAGTAACTGTTATGTGGTTTAATTGGTCATTGGCCCTAAGTCACCAATACGTGTTTATTTTATAAGGAAGTTCAATGAGAAGATGTTCCTGTGCATAGATTCTGGAACAGAAAGTTTCTAGTACTTCAAATATTTGAAAGTCTTTGTAACTCCAGACCTCTTGGAGCTGATAAGTGTATTTCAAGGAATAACATGGCTACCGTTGACAACTTGTCAAACTTTTACTACTTTGGAAAAAACCACACCAACCCTGTTACATGTGGGTAACTGTAGAATAATTTGAAATAAATAGCAAAATTTATTTTGTCTTTACACTCTTTTCTGGTATGCAAGACATGGTCCTGCTTATTTATTAGTTATTGATAAAATAAACAAAATAAAGCAAAAATTATTAAGCCAGTTGTTTGTACAGCCAATGCAGAGTCCACTGAGACTGATTGCTTTTCTTTAGCAAGTGCAGAGCAGCTGTAACTGGAAATGTGGTTGGATGCTATGTGGGTAAATCATCCAACTAGTTATACTGACAGCATATGCTTAAGAAATACCAAAGCAAGCATCCAGCAAGTATCTCAAAAAGGTGTTTTATTTTCTTGTTTACAATTTCCATAGATGAATGGAAGCTGTGGTTTTCCTCTTAGGAGGTACTAATATTTACAAAGTATTTGACTGATCTCACCTTTTTGTCCCATGCTAGAATAGATGACACAAATGACTAATAGCTTCTGCACAAGCATGTGACATGGAAAGAGGGAGATGTCTGATTCAAAGTCTCTGCAAACTGCCTTTGAAGATTCCACAGACACAGGAAATAGCATGGCCACTCTTGCTTTTAGGGCAGACAAACAGGACTCCTACATTCTTTGAAAATAAAATGGATGCTGGAAACTTGGATAATTACACAGCAAATCTGTAGCCTCTTTCATTGGAAGTGACTCCTCTGTGTCAATTTGCTCCATCAAACCTGACTGAGAAGGATCTCACATGGGGATGTAATGGGAGCAAGAACTGTTGGCATTAGGGTGTTGCTCAGCCTGTGAAATCTCCTGGGTTGGCCATAGCCACTGATAAAAATGAAGAACATCAAGTGAGCTCTTTCACTCTAAGGTTAAAGGGCAAGGATGTGGAATCACCATACTTGCATATTGGTTACATACACCAGACTTCACTAAACCTTCAATATCCCAGCAGGAGCCTGACCGTGCCTGGTTTCACTGGAAGACACTGAAATCAGAATGGCCTTTCTTTGGGCTTGCCTTGGATTTACACTCTGCTGATTGATGGAGTAGAGAGCCCAGGCTGGCAGTTCAGGGTCTCAAGTGATCCAGCTCTAGCCTACACCTTGCCACTAGGTTTGCAAAACCCATATACTCTGGGAAAGTCTTGGTAGGTTAGGTAAGGATTGTGATTGGGGCATTTATGTAATATTGGGGAAATCCAGATTTAAACCTTCTGTCTCTGACTGAGAAAATGTCCCCTTCCACTCCCAGAAGAGTGTCCAAACCTATGAGCCATACAGGCTCCTTGCAAAAATACTGAAGGAACAAGAGGACACTAAATCATGCAGGGAGCACCATCCAGAGAAGCAGGGTCAAGACTTTCGTAAGGCAGGTGAGTGTTCTTTTTCCATTACTATGTGTAAAAAACAAGGGAAAATATGTTTTCCTGTGGAGGATCCTCTAGGGCCTTCTGGGGAGAGCTGCTGAGCTGGGTTAGTTGTTACCTGAGTCACTGACTGGTGAGTGCTGGCAGTCCATGGTGAATGGAGACTGGCCCTGTCCTGCAGCCCACAGATGGAAACTAACCTCTCTTTCATGGCACAGGCTTTGTTCCTTTTGTTTGCCACAGGCAGCTCCAGGTCTGTATCAGTAGCTACTATGAAAAGTTTTTCCCAATACCTAATGCTCTGTATCTAACACACTACCTTGGTGTTTTTATTTGTGGGGGTTTTTTTGTTTGGTTGTTTTTGGTTTTGTTTGTTTTTGTTTTTGTTTTTGTTTTTGTTTTGGTGGGTTTTTTGTTTTGTTTTTTGGTTTTTTGGGTTTTTTTGTAGTTGTTGTTTTTTTATGTAAAGCCACTGATTCCCAGCATGTTTTTGTCTAAGTATTCAGGTATTCTGCAAAAACAGCATTGCATACATTTTCTTCTCCAGACAACCACCAGTAGATGTTAATACCAAGGATTTTTGTTTTCCAATTGTTTTACTAACTTATTTTTTGTTATTTTCAGTTCTCACACAAATGGTCCCACAGAAATCATGTAATCACACTTTCCTGCAGCCCCAGGAAAAGCAAATTTTCTGACATTTTACTGCCACACAGCAGTTACCCAACAGACACATTTTTGCATTGCTTTTGCAACAATGCTTACTTGGTTTTCAAGTTTTGATGGGTTATATTCAACTATGTCTTTGTCTTGACAGATTGTTTTCCAATTGCTGCTCCGCCTTCTACTGTTTTCACTAACATCCAATAAATGGGGCCAGCTGGCAGCAAATGTGATTTCATCATGGTACAGTAGAGTCTCTTTCTCAGATGAGTACAACACAAAACTACACTCATAAACCCCTGCTTTGGAACCACTTTGCAAGAGGTTACTTGACTTGCTTTTAAAAATGCAGGAACCTTCACAGAACACTCCCCAATCTTGCTGCTGAATGAACTTTTCCTAAATGCTGCTTTTTGAGAATGGGAATAATAACATAAGGGTGCAGAATCCCTTGTGACATCTTACCTGGTTTCTCAGGTCAGTGCACTTCAAAACCTGGTTCCGTACTTATCTGAAAGCAATATGAAAAGGTACACACATCTAAGCTACACAAAGGTTAGGGTCAATATTTGCACAAAGAAAGGGCCCTCATCAAGTGTAAATAAAAATTATTTTTATTGGAAACTGATATAAAATTTAATAAACTCAAATATTTCATTGGGCACAGTGATCCTTCACAAATAGTAAGGATGGTCTGAGGTGATGACTATGCATTGGGAAAAGGTGGCATAACAGGTATGTTTGTGTAATGCTGTCATCTCTTCATTGAGTTTTCTGGATTTAATGGAATTTCCCAGTGTCTTGTCTGTGCTGGTGCTCCTTATTATAGTGAAATAACTAACTAAAGCCACTGATCATTGGGTACTGAGTCCAGAATTTATCAGTGATTCTTCTTTCCTTGTTCTCATTAACAAGGTGGTCATTTCTTTAATATTAATTGGTGGAAGATGAAGAGCAGCAAGATGAACAGCTTCCTGTGGTTGTGTTATTATAGGCCCTGGTTCTGCCCTTGTTCAGGTTCACCTTCAGCTCCTTCCCCCCAATATTACATAGAAAACGTTCAGTGTTTCCTGTTGCTGATCTAGAGCTACATGTGTAGGCTCTGCAGAGGATCTGGACAGGCTGCATTGATGGGCTGAGGCCAGTGCTGTGAGGTTCAACAAGGCCAAGAGCCAGGTCCTGCCCTTGGGTCACAACAGCCCCAGGCAGTGTCACAGGCTGGGACAGAGTGGCTGGAAAGGACCTGGGGGTGCTGGTGACAGCAGCTGGACATGAGCCAGGGTGTGCCCAGGTGGCCAAGAAGGCCAATGGCATCCTGGCCTGGATCAGCAATGGTGTGGCAGCAGGACCAGGGCAGGGATTGTCCCCCTGTGCTGGGCACTGGTGAGGCCACACCTCGAGTGCTGTGCCCAGCTCTGGCCCTCACTGCAGGAAAGACACTGAGGAGCTGGAGTGAGCCCAGAGAAGGGCAATGGAGCTGGGGAAGGGTCTGGAGCACAAGTTCTGTGAGGAACATCTGAGGGAGCTGGGGGTGTTTATTCTGGAGAAAAGGAGGCTCAGGAGAGACCTTATCACTCAAAAAATTTCTTCATGAAAATGGTTGTTAAACATTGGAATGGGCTGTCCAGGATCGTGGTGGAATCACTGTCCTTGGATGTCTTCAACAAGTGACTGGATATGGCACTTAGTACCACTGTCTAATTGCCAAGGTGTGATCAGTCAAAGGTACACTTGGAGATTTTTTTTTAGCCTTAATAGTTCTGTTATTTTGTGCTTCTGTGATTCTGTGTCTTGACAAACCAGCCAAAATGTGCCTACACGCTGGCCAGATGGCTGCAGCCTCTTCCAATAGAGACATTGGTTTGGATCTGTCTTTTGACTCACCATGAAATACTAAATTTGGCTTCTTTCCACTTTTAGGCTGCTAATTTTCCAATGAACTTGTAATAACTTACCATCTTTGAGAATGTTGCACCTCTCTCAAACTTGGCCCAAGGTGGATGTTACACTGAAGCTAGAGCTGGGAAGCAGACAGGCAGATGGCATGGTTGTACAGCGGTGGTTACTATGGAAAACAAGCTAGAAAGGAAGAAACACAATTCAGAGTTCAGTAATTTTATGGTGTTTTATATATTGAAAGACTGAAATGTAAAACAGCTACACTGAAGGTACCTATACATTGTATCATGGTATTTTTTTTATAATTGAAGGTTGAGGAATTGTATTTTAAGATGCAGTCTGTGATTGTCAAAGATAGATGTTATTAACACACTGCTACAGTGCTCCCTCCCTTTCTTCTTCCTGTGGCACTCTTAGTTGTTTTTTTTTTCCCTCCCTCTTCTGACTCCATTTTTTCTTTTCTATATTTTGGTCGCAAGAGGAGAGTGGACTTTGGAAAAATGTCCAACTGCATTCACACATAACTATATCTGAGGAAAAAGACAAAAAAAAGACAAAATGGAGTTTTTACTCTTCCTAGAAATCAGTGACACTGAACAGGACCTGCACATGAATGCAGATGACAGTAGACAACCTGATCAGTTTAACCTGATCTGCAGCCCAGTGTTTTAGACCAAAGAGGGTAATCCTAGGCTCTAGTGGCTTAAGAAAGAAGTATTATCTCAATGCAGCATTAATGGGAGCAAAACGATATTGATTTTTTGATGCTGATGTCCATGTTTGTAGAGGTAGTTGAAATAGTAAAGGAACCTAAACTAGAGTGTTATAGTGAGGAAAGATATTTGAGGAAATCAAATTTCTCCCTCCTGTGAAGAAGATTAATAAGTCACAAATACATTGCATTTTGAGAAAATGACCAAAATCTGTCTTGATGATGGCCTGTGGTAGGTTAACAAGTAACCAAGGTAACAAAAAAAGCAGAGTGAATAGAAAATATTTCTGGTGCACAGCTTAAGTATTGAAAAAAAATACATGGGAACATAATTTTGCAGTTGTTTATTTGGAAGTCTTCAAATTAAGCCTTTAGATTAAACCTTGCTTACCTGAAGACATTTTAAGGCTTAACCAGACTTAAAGTCTGAAAAATTGTGAACTCAAGGACAGAGTAAAGTGTTGTCAAGCTGAAGTGCTGTGCTGAAAGAATGAAGTAAAAACAAATGCCAGCAGCCAAGCAAAGGGATCTACTTACCTCATCTCCTTGAGGAAGGGGGAAATGAATGGCTGGCCTATCCTGATGCCTGAGTACATCCTCATGGGCACAACACACGAATTCTCCTCTTCCTCGCCTCTACTTTCTCCCATTCCAACTGTCTCCTGTTTCTGGGTCCAGTGAAGGTAGGTACTGCCTGCTGGAACACGTGGACTGATGCAGTAGTGGGGTGATCATTTGGGCCTTCACTATTTCACACTTTGCTCTGACAAACAGGCTGGTGGCAAAGGTTCTCCTAAAATAATAGAGCCATTGTATACTCTACCTCTTGGAATCAGTCTATGGTGTAAGTGTTCTGACAGGCATTTTGGAGTCTAATCACAGCCACCTTAAATTTTAATGTTGGTCCCCGTGCATTTAGTCTCTGTCATAGCAGATGTTTTTTTCAAAGACTAGTGAAGTTTTGGTTTGGGAAGGAAGTTAAAGGCTTGGAAGGAAAGAGCAAATCTGGAAAGGTTGCCCTATACTTCCTTAGGCTTTGTTAACTAATGCTCTTTTTTGGAAGAGTCAAGTTCCATCTGACTGCAGCTGGGTGCCTGTGCAAAGCCCAGCAAAGACAGACCTCACAGTGCTGTGCTCCCTGAGAACAGCAGCTCTCCTACTGACCAATGACTTTTAGGTCATTCCCCATGTTTAAACAGAAGAAATCACTATTCCTTTTCAAAAGGAAATTACATTAGCATGAAAATGAACCTATCTAGCTCAGTGAGCAAGGCAGAGAAGTGCCTATGATACTGAAGAAAATTATTCTACGTGCTTTGTCCTGCATTTTCCCAGTATGTATACAGTTCACATTCTTGGAAAAATGAAGAAAATATGTTTCTCAACTCTGATTTCAAATTCCTAAAAGGCATTTTTATTGTATAACACCTAGCTGCTGTTTAGTCTCCTCAATGAAACAAGGACAGTATCCAAAGAAAAGGTATCCGTATCAGTGGAAATTACCAAAATAATTGATAAAGTGGCCAGAATCTCTGGGGATATGCAGGGTAATAAGCCTTTCCTTAATTAACTATTTTAGACTGTTAAACTGTCTAAGGTTTTTGGTTGAGGTTGTGGTTTTTTGGCTTTGTTTTTTCTTGGACAAAAATGTTGTGAAACATCCTGATGCTGTTTTTGGTATTGCTGTATTTCTAATCATAGAATGGTTTAGGCTGGGATGGGCCTTAAAGTTTCCTAATTCCACTGCCTCTACCATGGGCTGGGACAACTTTCACTAGACCAAGCTGCTCAGAGCCCACATGGTGAGTCCTGTATGCCCATCCTGAGCATTTTAATCAGGAAGTAAATGTTTGTATTAAATTAAATGATGGAAAATACAAATAAAACAAATTATTTAGTTTTAGAAAGCTCATTTTTCTTATTTGTATTTTGACACTACTATTTTGAATTATAATAGCTAAACTGTTACGGTGAAAACAATCAAAATTATTGCAATACAAAAAAATTATAGGTATACCAATAATTGCAACTTAAGAATCAAGTTACTTGACCCTTTCCCATTATAAAAATATGCAGTATCTTATAAGCATGATATATCATCAAAATAAGTAAAATCAGGTTTCAGAAATTTCATTAAACATTTAAATCGCAACTTAACAAAAATATTTTGAGCAAGAACAGATTTGTTGTGAGTTTTCTGCCTCAGCGTGGAATTTAAATTAGACTCAATTATTCAGTCATTTTATGCTTTTTAAGGCCATTAGATGATAATACCATTCCAGGAGAAACCTGTTTGCCAATCAATTAGAAAGACTCCTAATGGGTTGTATTAGAATGCATCCAATTATTTGGGTTACATTAGTATTGGCAAGAACCATGTATTTTAGGTACATATACAAAGTATTTATATATTTGAGGAATTATAGCAAGTGTAAGGACCTTAATTATACTAATAACTTGAAAATATTTTGAGTGTGACTTTTAGCTTTCAAATGTTAAAGGTAGACTAGCTTTCCCCTCTCAACTTCACAATAAATAGAGAATGAGTCATATTTGTGGTTGATTCTGCCTGAGATCTCTCTGTCATGAAACAAACTCCTTTCATTCCCCAGAATTTAGTGCTGGAAATTTTGCAGGAAAATATAAGCTTGCTTCATTTCTGCTAACTTCAGTTGAAGTTGATATACTAATGACTTACTAAACAAAAGGCATATTTTGTATTCCTGTGTTGATTAGAAGCGCATTCAAAGATTCAAGAATTGAAGAGAATTCAAGGATTCAAACTTGGCATCAGTCAGGAACATTAAGACAAGCAATTTAAATTTTGTCTATATGCTCCTCTTATTTCAGTTGAATTATTTCCACAGTTTTTACATCGTGTACAGAATGTGTAGATCTGTGATTTATCTGTGATCACTTGCTCTGAACAGGAGGAAGTAGAATAAGAGGTAGCTAAATATACCTATCAAGATTTTAGAAATCTAGCTTCTCATGGTAATTCACACTGATTTAGTCAATGTCTTTAGCTGAAGTTTATTCGTATGGAGACTTTTAGGCATGTCTTCAGTGCCTAAATATGAAGATCATCAGAGAACAATGGCTAAGTAAACACCTACACCTTATCTTTTGTTTCTCCCCAAAAACATTTCTTGACTGTGAATGATGATCCTCATCTTTGCCGACTTGACATAAAGATTTACATATTAATGATTTTAGAAAAATTTTTTGATGCTTATTTTTATTAAATCTGTGCAATTCAGCCATATTACAGTATCAGAAAAGTAGGAGAGCATGGAAAGTGAAGTGCTGCTATTAGAAGAACATAGGAGAAAGTGGTCTGAAAGCAAAGGTCCCTGTGAGGACTTAGCAACACCCCGGATGGGTGCCAGGACAGGGGCACAGGCTCAACTCATGTTTTTCAACTCATATTCTCACTTCCTCTTATGCAAATGGCCCCAGGGGGCAGTAAGCAGACAGCCAGTGGTGTGCAGTGGGATCCATCCCCTCCTTTTCCACAACAGTGGGAATAACCCACCTGTAATATAACAAGAGGTTATATTCCACACCTGCTCATGGTGGTCCATCCTTCTCCTTGCCTTAGTCATCCTGCTCAAATCTCACACCTAACTGCCTTTCTCCTGCTTGCTTAATGCCACAGAGTCCTTGCCTACAATTTTGACTTGCTTTAGTTGAATTTAACTGTCTTGATCTGTATATCCAGCTGTGGCTAGTTCCACTAGTGACTCTTTCAATGTGTGGTGGAGTAGTGCTGCAGTCTGATAGGCTGCTCATTGTCCAGAATTTTGAATACCAAGAGAATTCCTGAATACAAGAGTAAGGTCTCCTCAAGGGCATTAAAAGTGCAATAAGAGAGCATCTGTGGCCAGAGATACCCACATGTGTCTGAGTCTGTCCTAGTGGCAGTTCCTGACAGTTCCCCTTCCTTGCAATGAATCTGTTCACAGAATATAACCATGTTACATGCTCAACATTTTCTTTTTCATGTGTTTTTGGAAAATGCTATTTTATTTTATGTGATGACAACAGAAACATTTTGTCTGACTATCATAAGGCCTTTCAAGGCAAGAGAAAAAATTGTGGTGGTACTAGTGTGCATAAAACTTGTGTGACCTTGCTTGCAATATGCCTAAGATGGAGAATTACTAAGATTCAGGTTTTTTTAGTAACTCCATTATGTCAACATTTCCTGGTTGCATTAGTCATGGTTTCTCTTTCACTGAAACAAGACAGGTTGAGCAATTGGCCTCTTGCTCTTCCAGACAGCTGGAAAGATGATGCTACAAATTACATTAAATACGCTATTGCAGACCCTCTCTGTCCTCCATTCCCAAAGGGCTTGGTTTTCCCTTTGTTCCATGGGCACTTATGCTTTCCAATTTTATTTTTCACTCGTCTGATGAAGAAACAAAAAATGAAAGAGAAATACAGGGGAAAAAATATAGTGGGAAAAGTAATTGTCCCAGTCCTTAAATAATAAGGACCCCTCAAAGTGCACAAAGAATAAGGTAGTTCTTATCTATTATTATTTTAAGGTTATTTATTTCTGTAGGACTCTTGCTGACTTAAGAGGGATTTTACACTGATTAAAGATGACTGTCTGCATGATATTCACTTTTCCTGAAACTTGTACTCTTTTGCTTTATTCTAACATTTCAAGTTGATAACATGGACAGTTTGCAGATCTGCTGCTGCAACTCTATCTGAAGACCAAAACTGAGGAAGAAAGCAGCCAGATTTTATGAGTGGTAATTTCATATGTAGTTTGTTCATAAAAATGCCAACAAAAATAAATCTTTTATTGGCTTCTTTGGACTGAACTCCTATTGCTGGTATTTGTTCTCTCTTCCCATCCAGGAAAAATTACTTTTAAATTTCATTCCAAAAGCACAAGAACTTGTTGGTGCTTCTTTCTTTTTTTTTCTTTTTTTTATTTTTTCCAAAGACAAGTTCCATTTTCCTGTGTTAGCTGTCCAGAAGGATGTGTACTGGGGCCACCAAGTCCTGCCTGTACAATTATCAGTTCCACTGAAAGGTACTCATGGAACAAGGTCTCATGTCATCTGTGTCAGCATCAGAAGGAAGATGGAAAAGCTTGATTTAACACAAGGTCACGTCAGGAGTCTTGCAGACTGTGAGGCGTTCTCTTATGGGTTTTACTGTGCTGTGCTGGTTATGATCTGGGGCAGGTTTAGGGGCCATGGTATGATCTGTAGATACAAGCTATTGTAATTATAAAATCCAAATATCACTATTAGTGAATAATTTAAGTAACAGTTCCATTTGCTGATTGCATCTATGCTTGTATATCAATCATAACAGATTTTTAATGGCACAGAGGCCAATGCTCTTAGAATTCTGAGCTCATGGCTTGTTAACCCCACTTATATTTCTAAACATGATGGCCAAAACTGGAAGTAACCTTATCTAGGAGGTCTTGGGAGTCTGCTTGTTTTGTAAGACCAAAACCACACTGAGGGTGATCGTAATGATCTAACACCACTGAGTGTCACTGCCTAGGCAAATCCTACAACGCTGTTCAATTCCTTAGCACTGGCCTACTTAGCATGACTGTCTTCCCTGAGCTTCAGTGCAGTGCTAACCCCAGTGCACAGTGGTGCAGCTTGTGGCAGTACCATGTTATATCACTTTTCTGGGCAATGTTTCAGTTCCTGGACCTTATGTTAAAAGGAGTGTATAAGCCCCAAAATGTTAAGCCTCTTGCAAAGAGAGATTCTTCTCCTGAACACTGGAAGGCTCCACTGGAGAAGATAACAGCAAAGTTACAGCAGTGCCCTGTAGCTTGCAGCTGTACATTCCACTGTTCTGGCACTGTTGTATGAAAAAATAGCCCCATCTCCTGTGAGACTGCAAAGTCCCCAGAAAGATTTCCACATATAAAATCAATATGGGACACAATTCAACTGTTTACACCAGAAAAATACAGTGACTAAATGCTTAAACTGATAGTGGATGATAAGAGATTATAGAATCCCAGTGGCTTCACTGTCATATATAGCTTCCATCAATGAGTTGTGTTGGCCAATCTTTAAAAAATATATGTGTTCATATGTATAGTTTCATTTCCTGATTCTCTTTGCACTGAATTATTCTGCAGAACATGAAGGGAATGGCTTTAGTAGTGGCTGTGTTTATGAAACAAGCCATTAATAGACAGATCTGAGCTAGAGGATGTTGTGTGTGAAGGAAACAGGAGAGAAATGAGTGATCAGAGTGACTTTCATGACATCAGCATTGAGGAAGACAAGAACTGGCTTGCACCCTGTTTTTGAAAAGTATGACATCTGGGGAAACTGAGTCCTGTGAAATTACTCATTTTTATGGAAAAAACAGCTGACTGAAAACAAACAGAATTTAAGACTATGACCGCAGACATTCAGCATCTGACACAAAGTGCTGAGTAAGTGAAAAGATTTCTTTGCCAGCAAACAGGAACTGTTAACTAATCTACTGGCTTAGCTCTGATATATTTTTTAAAGAAATGTCAAAATTCTTGGGGTTTGTCTCCTGAAAGAAAGGTCTGATCCTACCATTACCTCCCATCCCAAGTGCTGTTGAGGCTACCTACCCTAAACTCAGTTTTTTAGCAAGGTGCACTTTCACCTGGCCAACTGAGTCCTTAAAACTGTTTTTTTTAACAGTAATTTTGTTCAGCTGGAAGAGAATAGACAGGGTAACTGCTGGAAGAAACAAGGAAAGGTTGATCTTTTCGTTGCAGAAAACTGAACTTAATGAGTAAGTACATCTGTACTATGATCTCACAATCCTGCTCATACAAATGAGGACCCACACTTAAAAATTAAGTACCGAGGACAGTCCTTCACTTCCTAGGGAATTCAGATTATTTCATCTCAGTGGAAGGACCCTGATTTATACACATTCAGCTCCTGATTCCATAATGGCTACTCTGTCATTAATTGGGATTTAATTTCAAAATAATTTTAAAAGTATGTTTTAAATATTCAGAACTAGTATTGCAGATAATCACATCCTTTTAGTGTGATTTGGAGCCTAGAAGAGGTATCTGGACAGCCTGATTAAATGATTTAAAGTTATTCAATGGAGATGGATGAATTATTAATAATGAATAATTAAGCTGTCCAACATGGAAATTTTTCTGCATAGAAATTGTACATTAAAAAATATTGTTATTGTTAGTTATTATTAATGTTAATGTTATTATTCATCCTGCCTTCACTTTTAAAAAGGCTTAAAATTTGGCCCTACCTACATTGGGCATTTCAAAAAGTGTGAAAGAAAACATCTTTTGTATCAGATTTACTGCCTAAATTGATTTTTCTTCCTTCTTCTTCTTCAAGATATTTTAAGGTAGCATGAACCAAAAAACGTCTGTGATTCTCAATGTGAAAGAAAGAAGTGAGAGAACACAAAAGTGTCCTCATGCAGACGTTAGGTCATGAGAGTTTGTGCTGGTTTATGCATTAACAGTTAAAACATAGGAAAGGCATCAATCTCTGTGTGCAGCTGCATATATTGAGCAATGTTTAACAAAAGCATAATGCACACTTTTCTGCTTCTCTGCAGAGAAGTGTGGCAGTGTTGAATTAACTGATAAATCAGTTCCTTGTTGCCTTTTATAAAACTGGGAGTGCTTTTGGAAGAAACAAGGTGTTTAAAAAGTTCTATCTGAAATAGCACAATTTGATTTTATTTTATTCTTTCATCTGCAGATGTCATAGTCTTTTCCATTGCATGGGAAAATACAGATCATTTAGAGGAAATTTAAGCATGCTGACAATTCGCTTGCCTTTCTGTTGCTGCTTGTGAACCTCATATTAATAGTCTACAGATCATAAACTAAAAATGGTAAACCAGGAGAGAGCATTGTAAAATGTTTTTAAATTACTTCTGTCATTTCATCAGTAGGATATAATGTCTGAGTTAAAATGAGGGAAAGAGTGCTCACTGTGACATACTTGTCACCAGTAAAGCTGTGGTGCTAATTCAGGAAGATTGCAATATTCACACTGAATGATACTGGGAGAGTAACATATCTGCCTTGACATTCCAGAGAATAACCACCAATTGTGATTATTCCTCCCAGACTGTACTGTAAACCATATGCTGGAACACTACACTTAGAAGTCAGGTCATGGTCTGCATGTCTGAAATAAAAATAATTTCAGCTGTTGCTGGTAGCCCATAATCTTGCTCGTTTTTCTTTACATCTGTGCTCTCCTGGGATTATTTTCATTACACCAAATAATCCAATTAGTCCATTACCTGCACTTAACATTTATCAAGGGAAAGTGACATATTGACTTGCGAGCATTACACAAATGGACAAAGCAGAAGGTGTCATTTGAACATTATTATTCCTTGGAAGTCAGGTTAGTTCTAAAATTCACAAGGCCTTTCCTTGTGTTTCCTTCTAAGTAAACAGCTTCATTTATAGAAAAATATGTTGTACGTGACAGGGACATAATATGTTTTAAAATTTCTCACTTGAGAAATTTTAAGATGTATGGAGGTGTAGTTCCCACAGATAGTTTAAAAAATAATGCTGTTTCTTCCATGTTATCATCAGTTTATCAATATATCCTGTGCACATTGAATCCATATATGATTTACAAACCTATGAAGACTGGGATAATTCCAGTAGCAATTTTAGAAGGTAGATATGTAACAAGTGCCATATTGGTGTAAAGGTCCATTATCCTGTGTCCTCCAGTGGCTAATATTGGATACCTATCCAAAATGTAAATCAAGAGAGGATGCATACACAAATTTCCTCATGTGATCCTAATATCTATGGTGGCTTTTTCTGCTGAATTTTTTTTAGTTGCTTCCTAAACAGATGTGATTTGTTTTTTTTTTTTTTTGCATAAGTTCCTGTGGTGCATGACTAAATAACTAGCACTTTGTTGAGATACTAAAAAAGAAACAAGTGTTATCCTAAATTTCATCATGGTATTAATAAGCATATCTATGTCTTTAATATATCTTCTGATTTGTTACTTTCCAGTCCCAGTCTGTATGGTCCTTCTGTATTTTCAGTCATCTGAATCTAGTCAGGATCTTATTTATAGGATAGCACTGTTTGTCTAAATGCATATTGAATGCATTTAGAGGGTGTGCCACCGTCAAAGCAGGTAATCCTAGTCATGGCTAGAAAATGAAGACACATCACAAACATATAAATTCAAGTGTAAAAAAATGTGTTTGCTGATAGAGATGCCTTACTGGCTAATCCAAATTATCTAACTTGCTCTGCAAAACGATCCCTCTGCTCCCCAGATGAAGTATCTGTAAAGAATGCTTTGCTTAATTGCTGAGCACACATTAAAATTGGCAGAAAACATGCTTTGCTGTCATTTTCCAGCTGAGCTTGAATACTAAACTGAGTTCCAGTGACACCACTGTTCAGCACAAGGCCATTGCCAGCAATAACCTTGTATTAAGATGAAATGTTTATTCTCAAATACAATTACAGACTACACATGATTGCTCTCTGCACATGCATTTCCAGTGGTATGGTAACTACTTGTTTCCCGCTTGGTGTTATTTCTGCTTCGGCTGCTTGGCTCTTGCTTACACTCCTACAGCCAGGCTGCCAGGGGCAGAAAGACCAACTCCAGATCTCAGAGACAGATGTGCTTTTGTCAGTCTAATCAATGAGCAAGGTGGAAGGCAGAGCCTCTGTCTTGTGCTGTGGCTCATGGGGCTGTCATTTACTTTGCTACCTCTGAAAGACCTCTGAAAGTTCTTGAGTAGAAGTGCATTTTCTAACTCAATTATCCAGCATCCCAGATGGAAAAGACCTTAAAAGCCCAGACCATGCAAAGAAGATGTAATCTGAAAGGAAATCTTGTTCACATGGCACATTAACCTGTGCATCTTTCTGAATTTTGCCTTATTTATGACCCAATGCATGCAGTATTTTTTGATGCCTAAATAAAGATTTATCTCTATTTCTGGGTCAGAGTGGATAATATAGGAAGCCCTTTTGTTGGAACAAGAAAGACTTAGCTGTCACCTAAGCTATTGGCAGCTCTCAAGCAGTTCACTTGGGATTCCCACCCAGGACTCAGTTAATACCTGTTTGTGTGGCTATGTTGATCTCCTCGGCACTGGGAAGAAGCAAGCCCAAGGATGCAGTGAGCCTGGGAATGTTGTGAGGCTGGAGATGTGGTGAGACTGGGGATGTGGTGTGTGTCCAGTGCCAAACCCTGGACAATGCAACAGAGTCTGGCTATGTACTGGCTGCAATCCAGTCACCTGAACAGCTCTAAACCCTGCATTTTTCTTTTAAGTAGCTCTCCAGGTTCTCCCAGTAATGTCTTCAGTAATCACTTGCCATCTTGCACCTCTGATTCTGTGTCTCTTACTGACGTGATAAATTCTGTAGGGTTAAGATGGGTAGGGTCAAACTTTGCAAAGTTTGTGGCCCTGTCCTACAGAACAAGGATCAATGGCTGCCCTTATGGCTGTGTGCTGGCATCAAGGCAGAGGCTGCCCATGTGCTGTCCCACTCAGGAGCTTGGAAGATCCAGTTAGTCCTATAGGATGTGAAAGTAGATGTTGAGTATTCCTGTCTTACTGCAAGGAAATTGAGTCACGCAACTGTCAGGACACATCATTTCATTTGATCGTATCTCTGTTCCTGACAATTTCCTCCAGATATTTACCATCCGGAATGCTAAAAAAAAACCACCACATTTCCTCATTTATCATGCATATTTGTTTGTTCTAGATTCCTGACATGGAGACTTCTGCTGTCTTAATTTGCTTAGGTAATAGTATTATACACACTTTCTGCACAGCTTTTTTTTGGTAAGTATTTTGTTAATATTACTTGTTGTGCATTTGGCCTTCACTTCCAATGACACCAATAACAAACATGAATACATAAACCCTTATAAAATAATGTAAATAAAATTTCTATTTTTTGTTTGTTGTCAAATATTTGAATTATTCAAGTTGAAAGAAGAATATCAAAATACAAAAAATGTATCAGACAACAGCAAGATAGGGGAAGGAGGATTCTCCTGAGTTTATAACTGGGCACTGCAAAGTAGGTGAAGAAGGTCTCAAGTGAAAAGGAGAAATCTTAACCTAAAAAGGTTAACATTCTTTCTAGTTGGTGACTCAAAATGTCTCTGTAATCTGATACTTAATTTAATCCCTCAATTTTTCTTTTTTCTTTTTTTTCAAGAAAGGTAGGAAAAGGGTAAAAAATATTGTTTTTTCACTTAAAAAATATTTGAAATGGTGTCTTTTGGATGACTTTTGTTTATAAAAAATTAAATGTTATATATTTAAAAACACTGCTGTTGCATGCAGGAACAACTAAGAGTGGATATATTGCAACACTTTAGTGGGCTGTTTTCCTTGGAAAAAAAATGGCACTAGACTATAAAAATTGTTTTCACACTCGTAAGGCAAACAGTAAGCCTATACAGAAATTTTTGTAAAATCTGTGTGACTTAGTGCAGCTTTCTCATTTTTTGCAGGGCCAGTGAAGTGGGGCAGCAGGAATAAAACATTGAAATTCTTAAATATAGAATCAAATTACAGAAAAGAGAAAAATTTATCCTAAATTTAGGTGGATCTTTTTCATGTGGTTTGCTTTAACTTGCTGTGTAGAGTACAAGACACCTTGGTAGAATGGTTACTAATGTTGTGATTTGCTTTATGTATTTGTTTCATGCACTCCACATTCTTTAGTTTATTTCACTCTGTTCCATCTGAAGTTTTGATGTTTATAGTGTGGAAGCAGGTAAATATGGAAAATAGGTGCAAGATTATGTAGAAAGGCGGAGAAAAAATGAATTGATGTGGAGAAAGTAATCCATGCACTGTATTAAGAGTCTACTTACAGAAAAGTCACTGTAGGTTTGATTTGGTTTGAAAGCTCCTTTCTCTAACTCCAGGCAGGTACAGCTTTGAATGGGACAAAAGTGGAAACAAAGTATTTAATATTCAAGCTTTTAATTGGGAAGTTAGAGTCCTGAGCCTGAGCTCAGTTTTGTCATGTATCTACTGACAATGACAAGGCACAAAAAGGTCACCTCGAGCAGAGTGCTGGTTTCATCATCAGTTTAGGCTGACCTCAGATGTCTCTGCTGGCTTAGACTTGGTCAGAGAGGCACTGCCACCACTCCTGGTAGCTTTGCTTTCCTCTTGCCCCACTTCTTCCCATGTGCTGCAACAAGTCAGGGAACTAATTTTCTGTTTTATGTAAACTATATGGTTGAAGTTGGGGCAAATGTTGTGGTTGTCATAATCAAATAAGAACACTGGTTATGAAGCTGAAATTTTTCTTTTTTATGAATGTTTTCAATGAATCACATTCACATCACAATGTTCAAATATAAGAGGTTTCTGAGGAGGCAACTCCCTGAAGTGTGGGAAAAAAGCAAGGAATATATAGATGTACATAGGAAGTTGGTAGAAAAAGTAAGAGGAAGGAAAGAATAGCTAAAATAAGCATGGAATGAATAAGGAGGAAATAATATGAAGTTGTGTGTAGATAACCTAATGCCTCAAGAGAAAACAGGAAGAATAATACCAGAGAAAAAATGGCAAGCACTAAAAAAGTAATAGAAAAAGGTCACTGTTGAGTGTCTGTAAGCAAAACCACAAAAACATGCTATTTGGAGATAGTGGTAGAAGCATGTAATAAAGTAATGGTTGATGTGTGACAAACTGATTTCTTTTGTTTCCATATATTCACAATGGAGGGAAATGGATACTGTTCTACCAGTAGTATCTACATACGATCATTTTTTAAAATTCTGTTTCCTTTGTGAACTTCAGAGAATTATAATCAGCTTTTGACAGGATCATCATCTCTCAGACTGCAACATAATTTGAGCAACAAAACCACTTCATAATGAAGCATAAAGGCTGGAGGTTTCAGGCCAAAGGAAAATGACCTGTGGGTAAGAGACAGGCACATGCAGGCTGGCAGCTTGACACATGGGTGGAAACTGTAATGACATCAGCCTTTTTTCCCAAGAAGTCAATAGGTGACAGATGTTGCATGTGAATGTCATTTCCCCAGGGAGGAAATAGAAAGGGTGAAATAAACTGAGTTCACAGCAAAGAAATTAAAATCATGAGGTGGTACATCAACACTTTAGATTAAAATACATGTAGAAAGTAGCTGTTCCCATAGGGAAGATGTGAGTTGGATGGAGCCTGGCAATGAAGCAAGAATCTAAGACAATGTCCTTAATATAGAATAGGCTCCAAAGAATCTTGGTTGTGCATACCATCCTCATGATGATATGCTCAATGCTCTTTGAAAAGTAAATTTTCAGCACAGACACTTCATGTAATCACATAGTTGTACATTGTCCTAAAAATACACCCTGTACATGTCAATTTTTGAATGTTAGTTAGAAAAGCCCACATCAGGGCTTAAGTATAGTACCTATGCTAGAAAATATGGAGAATAAAAGACTTACTCTAATTAATTTACATTATATCAACATGCAGAAGTTGACTCAGCTCTGTCTCTTTGCACAGCTCAGTATCTGGTTTGCTCTGCACCTTTTGATAATATGTTTATTACCCAAGAATAGAGGTGATTGCTGACTGAAGATGAGATATTTCACAACAGGTATTACTGCCCTGTTCCTCCACTCCTAAACTCCTAAACTGAGTTTCTGTTGACATTGTGGTGCACATTCAATAAAACTATTGCATTTTCCACATTAGAGATATTCTCCAATCTTTCCCATAATTTGTTAATCTTCTGTCATTTCCACTGGCAGAGTGTTACTGCATAGCAGGATACTCTCTGGGGTAATAATGAAACTTTCAGAAAATGTTTATGTTAAGCAGCTCAAGCTTTTAGGAAAATTCACAAGTCTCCAGACTGTACAGACATTCACAGATTTTCCATAGCTTATGATATGCTAAAGTTTGGTTCACAGTGTTTTGTTGGTTTTTTTAGATTTGAGATTAAATTAAAGTAGCTGGTGATTCCCAGTAACTATCCAAAATGCCTGCAAGTTTAAAGATAGCCTCACAGAATCTGGGAGAACTCATGTGTGAGAGAGGGGGCAAGAGTGAAAGGAATGTATAAATAAACTCTGGAGTGCTTTTGACAGCTCAAAAATTTGAAGAATGCTGACTGTCACAGCAGTAGAAATTAAACCTGCAGTTGGGTTCCTACTTGTGAGGTTTAAAAACCCAAATGGAATTAATAATTTTCCTACCCTATTCTATCTGAAGACCACAAAAAATAAAACAGTAACACATCCATCTCCTTCCACTGTGACAGTTGCTGTTCAATGCTTTCAATGCTCCAGCAGTACATACATCACAGCACTTTGTGATGACTCTGTGCACACAGCAGCAGCAGCTGGGCTACAGTCCTTGGGATGCTTTCATCATTAGGCAGCATGACATTGCCTAAGCCAGCACCTGGGAGAGGAGCAGGATGCTACTGAATACAGCTCTTGCTGGTGCAAAGGCATAAGAACAGACAAGCAGACATTGCATCTGCAGCCCTGTGACTATGGGTAGGTGATTAATTCACACTGGTACAGCTGGATGATTTATCACCCCAAAACAACATTAATTATTGCTTTTCCTATAGCTGGTACCATGGCTGCATACATAGTTAATGATGATGTACATGGTGTTCTTGATTCTGGTCAGTCAAATGAATGAAAGATACCCAGCCTGTACAGGACAACCCATTATATCCTGTCTTACACTCAGCCTTTTGTGCCATCCTTTGCCTCACCAAAGAAACTGGAGCCATCTGATTTCAATCCTAGGGAAATACAAGGGAGTAAATCAAAGTAACTTGGATTTACTGGTTCCTTACTCTAGATTTATTCTACTTTGTACTTATAAGATTACAAGTACATTTTACTTTATTTACTAATCAAAATAAAGATTTTAAAAGGAAAATGCAGCACTGACAAAGTGACTTCTGAAGTTCATTTGTAAAGGATTCTGGAAAATGTGATTACAAAAGCCTCTAGCCAAAAAGCTTTATAGTCAAGTGCTGACCACAAAGTCTGCCATCCAAAGTCTTCTCTCAGAGTAGCATAAATCTAGTTTAATACCCATGGTTTGGTGGAGCTACTCCAGTTTTACATAGCAGTAACTGGGAAGTGAATCTAGATATTTACCTTTAATTTTGTTCAAAAATGGGAAAATAGAAAAATGTATGCTTTTGACAGGGAGTCCCACAGGAATTCAGAGGGTCATCACATTGAATAATTTTTCCAATTGTTCCCCATGACTTCCCACAAAACAAACAAAAAACAAACCCACAACAACAACAAAAATAACAAAAACAGCAGTAGTTCAGTTGCTCAGTGTTGTGTCAGCTCAGCTGTCAAGAGAAAAATAATGCAGATTTTCCTGATGTACACATGAACATAGGTGTGAAACATTTGCAGTATGAGACATTTTGATAACTTGCTGTACAGTAGTATTGTGGAGAAGAAATAGTTATTTTCAAAGGATTTTTAAGTGTGTAGGTGAATTATGACAGCCATCATATTTGTAATCATTGTAAAAAGTCTTAATTAAGAAGTTAATAGCAGAACGGAACGTATGCACTCTTTGATCTTTGCAAAGACTGAAGGCTCAGGTATAGATTGCAGTGCAAAGGCACAGTGCTGAGGGGTTCTGTGATCAACATCTAGTACCCAGGATGTGGTTAGAAGCTCAGCATCCTCCAGAGTGGTGCATTAAGTGTAAGTGTCTGTATAAGGACTTACCCATGATTAACTCCATGTGTGGACACTCCCATTCCAAAATAGTGGGTGGAAGTCCTTAAGCTGGAGAAGCATTGTATCCCTCTCAGTATTATCCTTGGCCATGACCCCAGTGATGGTTCTGGGGACATCTGCTGAGGAAGCTGAGGACAAACTGGCAAATGAAACAAGGATTGCCTCCCCAGACAACAGAGAGGGCCCATAGTCTGGGGTGCTCTCTGAAACAAAGCCCTGGCATGATTGCTTTTACATGCAGCAGTATGGCAGGCTTCGCCTGGAAGGAAAATTGGAATCAGCTGTGTCAACATATGCCATAAATAGAATACTTTTCTAAGGAAAATAGCCAGCAAAAACAGAGTACAGTATTCTTCAGCCCAATATTTGCATACTGCTAATGCCAGAAAAAAGTGTTAAAAGGGACAATGGGAGAGGATAATTCTACTTAGAAGAACAAAGCATTAAGAAGGATATTAGAGTTCTACAAACTTGTGCAAAGAAAAAAGTATTCATGACAATAGATGAAAATTCTATGGCAGCATTATGGTTATTTGGAATAGCTTGAATCACTATAATCCTGAAGAGTCTAGCTGGGAATACACCCACTTGGCAATTTGCCAAGAGGAGTGTATCTATCTCAAAATGCTTAAAGGAGGTAGTTTATAAAACTGATTGAGAAAGAGACTGAAGAGTTTTATTAGAATCTCTTTCTTCTCCTAAGACTGTGGAATGTAACTGACAGATTCCCAAAGGAAAGACACAGCTCAGCCCAGTACACTGGCATTGGCAGGACTGTTTGGCTGTAACCTTCCTGAGTTTAGTGCTTGCAGCATGCATTATTGGCTGTTTTAGTCACCATTTGTAGAGTGACACTTGGTCAAGCAGCTGAGAACACCTTAGAGCAGCTGTGCCGTGTTGCTATGGGAATGCTTGCTGCGGTGTAGGGAAGTGAAGGGCAAGGTCACATCATTTTGAGAGGCTCTTTGTCTGATTGCAATACTGAGGTCTACGCATCCATAAATTTTTCCTTTCCTGTGTTTCAGGGTGAGACATACACAAAACAAATAGGCTGTTTTATTGAAATATTTTCATAGGGAATAACATTTCTGTTTCCCCCAAGCACCGTAGAGAAACAGGCGCTACTTAAAAAAATAAGGCAAGCAGATTACTGAGCTTGTCTTACTCTTCTTTCTCAAGTAGTTTTATCAGCTCTCTGCATGCATATCAAAAAAGGAGTTGTTACTCTTTGTAAATAGATTGTTTTTATTGTGCTGAGCAGCAGAAGAGAAATGTGGATTTGCAGGGAAGGCAGGGAAAGGGCAGTCAGCCTACCAGTGGTGCTGATGCTGACTGATATCAAGGGCCACTTTCTTACAGCTCTTGTGGCAGTCTTGAAAACCTTATTCTTTTGGTAGAGCAGCCACAGTATTACTTAGTTATAAAGATAATAATAACCTATGTTGAATTCAGTATGCTGTGATTAAGTGTAGCCAAATCATCATTCATTTTAAATAACTCACCTTTTTATCCAACTCCATCTGCTTGGCAGTTAAACACATAAAAAAGGCAATTCCAGCCACCTGTTCATCACTTGTAGTGTTTTACTAATACAGTGCATTTAGATATTTTAGTGTTTAGATTTGAACAGTCCATGCAAAGTTTTACTATTTGTGAGTGCTTTAGCACCATCAGAGGCACATGGTGCCATTTTGATTTACTCTGTGTGTGGGTGTGTGAATGGGGAATGAGCAGCTGGAGTCAGACCCCTGGGCTTGTGTGTCCATGGGGCCAGCAACTGGGGCAAATGAGTGTGTGCAAGTGAGTTTGGGATCACTAGAAGGTGTCAGGTGGGACCTGCTGGTGAGTAGATTAAATGGACTGGGGGCCACTCTGGGGCAAGTTTCTCCTTCTTGTTACTGGAACAGGTGCTAAGACTTTCATCTGATATTACCAGATATAGCTTGTATTTATAATGCTGTACTTATTAAAGTGGTTTATTTCTAATTTTTGTTCCATGCAGAGATTTTTGATATATGGTTAACAGGAAATTCATAGAAAAGGGACAACAGCTTTAAACTGAAAGAAGAAAAATTTGGATTAGTTTTAGGAAGAAATTCTTTACTGTGAGTGTGGTGAGACACTGCAACAGGTTGCCCAGAGAAGTTTTGTATGTCTCACTCCTGGAAGTGTTCAAGGCCCCATTGAGTGGGGCTTTGAGCAACATGGTTTAGTAGGAAGGAAGTGTCCCTGCCCATGGAAGGGGAGTTGAAATTAGAAGATTTTCACAATCCTTTACAATTCAAACAATTCTATCATTCTATGATCCAGTGGCTGTTATTCCTAAGTGTCAAAACTAGCAGAGAAAAAAAAGCACCTGCTGAAATCAGGTGAAGAGACCTAAGGAATATTTTCTAGATAATAGGAAGAGAAGGTTAATCCATAAGTGAATGCATTTTATTTTAAGATGTGTTTTTTTCGAGGCTTGATGTAATTTTTTCGAACCTCTGGTGACACAGAATCACAGAACAGTCTGAGCTGGAAGGATCATCAAGTCCAACTCAAAGGCAAATGAGTTGGGAGTGTGAATACAGAAATCAGACCCACAACTTTGGCACTATTAGCACCCATCCTCTAATTTACTAAACTAATCCCAGTGTAGTTGATGGAAATGATCTCATTTTTGCATGGTTTGAGCTAATGCATGGTTTCAGCAATAAATGACAGAGTAGAAAGAGACAAGTTTTGGATGTATTTCACTTCCTAATGTGGCCAAGGTAGATTATGTCTAAAATATATTTCTCTTCACTAGTGCTATAAAGAAGCCCAGGATTCTTTGTTCATCTGAAGATCTACTCATTCAACTTCCCTTGGAGGAAGAAATTTACATTTCATGCCATGTCTTTAGTGAATCTTAAGAGGTAGCACATACAGAATTTGATAACAGCCATGGAAGATATCATAATGGAAGTCAGATTTCTTGGTTTTATTAAGATCTGAAAAAAGTATATCAATCCTGAATTATACTAGATTTTCTAAACTGTATAGCTGTATGAATATGTTTGACCTCCTTTCTTTATTTTTTTCTTGTTTTTTTCTTTTTTTGTTTTTTTTTTTTCTTTTTTTGCATATCATAGAATTTCTTTACAATGTCCAACAAACATATGTCTTTACTAGGCTCATTAGGAGTCCCAAATATTTTTGTTAAAAATAAATTAGAGTTTGTAATGAAACTGTATTTTAATTTGACATCTACAATTTTTCCTAGGGAAAAAAGCCTTTTAAACCTAGTTAAACTTTATTTTCTGGAAGGCATTTTCTGTTGTGACCCTAGCTACTAGAAATTTTTCTGGCTAGATATTGAATTTGCATAATATTAATTGGTCCATCTGTATTTGATTGGTAACACAATGGGGCCCTTTAGAGTAGCTATTATTTCAGCCTGACTGTATTTAATATTTTACTGTGGCAATTCCCAGTGTGAAACAATGACTATGCTTATGAAACACTTGGCTTATATTCTGTGCTTTAGAGAATGCACAGAGAAACATCGTGCTCATAACAAGAAGCCACATCAAGAGAGGTTCATGCTAATCATAGCCAGAATACATTTACAATGTAATAGCAAAGATAATCCTAGGTACAGGAATGGATATCATCCAATGCTCTTGGAAAACTCTTACCTTGTGATGCAGTTGGTATTGGAGTGTTTCACACAGTTAGCAGCAGTTTACAGCACAGCATGGAAGCCTCGCAAGAATGAGATGTCTCAAACCTGGCAGTTCACCAGCTGGCAATAAGCAGCATTCTCTCCTTTACAGTTAATTTGTCCCTGCATCTGAACGCACTGATTTCTTGTCATCTTCACAGTAATGTCTCTAAGGTGCTGGGTTAATCTTAGATTTTATGAAAGCTAACACATTGGGGATACTTGGCTAAGTGTGTCTGCAAAACTTCCATGAGAGATCAGAGAATCATAGAATGGTTTCAGCTGGAAGGGACTTAAATATCACCCATTTTCTGTTTTGCCACCACAGGCAGGGATGTCACACACTAGGTCAGGTTGCCCAGGGCCCCATCCAGCCTGGCCTTGAATATTTCCAGGGATGGGTCATCCACAATGTCTCTGGGAAACATGTTCCATTGCCTCACCATCTTTCAAGTAAATAATTTCTTCCTGATATCTAATCCAAATCTCTCTTTTTTTGATTTAAAATAGCTCTCTTTTGGTTTTTTTTTATCACTATCTGCCCACGTAAAAAGTTCCTCTTCCTTTTTTTCATAAGCCCCCTTTAAGTACTAAAAAACCTCAACAAGTTGGCCCCAGAGCCTTCTCTCTTTCAGGCTGAACAACCTCAACTCTCTCAGCCAGTCTTCAGAGGCCTGTTCTAGCCCTCTGATCATCTTGGTGGCCTTGTCTATGCCCTTCTTGTATTGGCAGCCCCAAAGCTGGATACAGCACTCTGGGTGCAGTCTCACAGGGGCAGGACAGAGGGCAGAATCCCCTCCCTTGACCTGCTGCTCATGCATGCAGTGCATGGATGCTGGTGCTTTGGAGACAGCCCAGGACATGTTTGGCTTTCTAGACTGTGAGGGCCCATGGATGGATCATGTCCAGCCTTTCTCACCCACCAGCACCTCCAAGTCCTCATGAGCAGGGCTGCTTTCAGTAACTTCTCCAGTCTGTGCCCATGTCTGGGATTGCCCCAACCCAGGTGCAGCACTTTGCACATGGCCTGGTAAAACTTAATGCGATTCTCATTAGCCCATTTCTTAAGCTTGTCCAGGTCCTTCTGGACTGTGTCCTGTTCTTCTATTGTCAGCTGCTGTCATGGTTTGACACTGGCACAATGCCAGTCCCCCATGAAAATGTGATCCCTCCCTTGAATGCTGTGAAGTGGAATCTAGAACAGAGCAAAGCAGGCCCAAGCTTAATAACAGAAAAAAACTTTATTAAGCTACTACTACAAAAGAAAAGAGAAAACTAAAGAAGGGAAAAAAAAACACACAAAGATCAAATTAAAACCTTGCAAAGCATTCCTCCCCCCACCACCCAGCTCCAACAAACCACAGTGAGACACAATCTGGACCCCAATCAAGTTTCCACCCTCCAGACAATCGATACTCAGTCCATCGAGGGAACAGAGTCTCTCCTGTGCCACAGACCCCCCCATCCTGTGTTTCCATGTCACACATGGCACTGCCTGGAGAAAAGTTTGCCATGGTGACCCTTCTCCTTTCCATGCATAGTGCTCTCACCACTAAATGCATGGATGGACAGACTGCTTTTAGGATTTTTCCTTTCAAGGATGCCCTGCCAAGAGGGGAGAAAACAACAGTTCAGTTTTTCATTGTTTGGGACCACAGTCCCCCCCATTTTCCCCTGGGGCCGAGGGCTCAAGAACAGAGATCTTCTTCTCTTCTCTTTCCTTTCCAGGACAAGGGGGCGCCACCACAAACGCCCTAACCTTTTCTCTGTTCACTCCACTTTTGTCTTTTTCCCAGCTGAAGCAGGTCTCTTGACTCACTGGCATCCTCCCAAAACACAGTCCTTCTTGGAGGAGAAGATTGGTTCAGGTTGTGGCTAACACGAAAAAGTCCAGCCAAAAGCCACTCCTTGTCCCCCTCCCATCTAGAATTCCTCCTTCTAACATCCCAGGGTCCAAGGTGTCCCTCTTCCTCTCTTTCAAACCAAGGAGGGGAAGGAAAAAATTCACAAAGCTTTCATTTCTCAAGGAAGGGTTAAAGGTCCGAACTCCCAGGATGGCTCAATGCCCAGACTCCGGCAACTCCCACGCACTGGGTACCTTGCAGCTCCCCCCGCTCCTCCTTCCTCGCGGTGGAATTGCTGACAGGATTGCCACTGTCTCTTTCTCTCTCCCTCTCGGGAGAGAAACTCTGGGGGGAGATGGAGACATCCCAGATTTCTTCCACCCTTCCATCTGCAGGGGCCAGCCCGGTTCCAGTCCTTCCACCACACTTGGGACTACCTTTCTCAGGCCATGGGGCTTCCCCTCCCACACCCAGCTCGTTGCTGGGCAGGGGAGGTTTGCACTGCAGCTGACCGGAACCAAAGAGAGTGAGTTCCCCTGGGAATTCTGCTTTTAACCCCTCTGTGTTCTCAGAGGCGTGTCCACCTTCAATTGGTCAATATCTAAATTGACCTCTTCCTTACGGAAAAAATTCTCTTTCCGTGTCAAACCACGACAGCTGCACATGTCAGTTTGGTGTCATCTGCAAACCTACTGAGGGTGCAGTTGATCCCACTGCCCGTGTTGCTGATAAAGACACTAAAAGGTACCAGTCTCAAGATGGAGCCCTGAGGGGCACCACTCATCACAAGCCCCCACCTGGACACACAGCCATAGACCACAGTTCTCTGACTGTGTCCATACAGCCAGTTCCTTGTCCACCTTTCCTAGTTCACCTCTCAAACCCATGTGTCTCCAATTTAGAGATTAGGGTATTCTTTGGGACCACATCAAAAAACCTTAACTAAGTCCAGGTAGATGGTGTTGGTTGGTCAATGGATGGTTGGTTTTTCTACTCACAAAAACAGGGTTACTATTTTTCACATGTGTTAGCAATTATTTCAAAAACTGCAGTTAATTCTGTATTGCCCAAAATACAAACAACAGTGGAGAGTAAAATAATCTCTCCTTGTTTCCTTCTACACTTACAAGGGCTTGTGACATAAGTTGGTTTTATTTAAGTTGGCCCAAAGATTTGTTCACTAAGACGTTGGTTTAATTCCATGTTTTATGTTCACAAGAATGCCACCGTACCAGACTCTGTGACCCAGGAAGGCAGGACTGGATCTATCATGCTCCAAGACCTCTTTCATTTGGGTTTCTCTAAGTTTTTAACTAAAACATATCAATCTCTTACATATTTGGTTCCTGGCAAATGTGTATTTCTGGCTGGAGTATTGAAAGTTGCAGAGTTTTCCTTTTAGAAATGTAACTGTAGCAGTTTCCAAGGAAATCATTTGCTCATAAAACTCATCAGGGAAAAGACAGTAGTACCTAATGTGTTCACACATCTTTCAGCTGGTGTATGTATTAACAATTTGTTTGAGGAGGAGATTTTGTTTCTCTGTTTATCATGTGCTGTTTTTCCTCCAAATTGTTCATGTGTTTATCAGATTTCCTCTTGTGTTGCATATATATGATTTTTTCACTTGTGTTGCATATATATGATTGTTCAAACACAAGCTTAGGCTTTTCTATTTTGAAGACCAGGTTAGGCATGCATTTAAAGCCTGGTTGGTGCTGGATCTGAATTTGTGCCCTAGCTCAGAACACTCTAGTTCAGAAATAACCTTGGATAAAATCAGTTTTTGGAGGCTCAGCTACTTTACAATGAAGTAGAATTAGTCCTGCTATTTCTGGCATAGAAATGGAAGAGTCATGTCCTTTCCTTTCTTGTTTTGCTCCTTTCCAACATTACTGCAATACCTGAGTTTCCCAGAAACATCATGACTGCTTCCAAGCTCTGGCAATGTGTGGTAGGGAAGTGTGTAAATTTTTGGTTTCTATGTAGAGGATAAAGAAGGCTCCAAGACTCTATCAAACAGTTAGCATGACACACAGAAAGTTTGTTAGGGAGTCCTGAAACTAAAACTTGGTCTGCATGACTAACTTATGCTAACATAGATACGTTTTTTTTCCCCATATAATCACAGAATCATCAGTGCTGGAAAAGACCCTCAAGATCACCTATCCTACCATAATCACCCTAAACCCATGTGCCATATCCAGAGGCCTCTTGAAACACTTCCAGAAGTGGTGACTCCTCCACTTCTGCACTAGCAGCCCAGGACAGATTTGTCATCATTCAGGTGGCTTCCTAATTGGTGTCAAAGGTACAGACAGGGTGTGGACAACAGTCTATGTTTAGTGATTAAGCCATGCCACTTCTTGCCTACTTCAAATACTGAATGTAGAACAGGCCCTAAAAAAAGCCCACATCTCTTGGCAAAAAAGTATGAGCCAAGATGACAAAGAAGAAAAATTGTCTCTAGCTATCAAAATAAAAAAGCAAGGCTTTTAAAAACTTTAACTGGTGATGAGCAATTTTCAGTATTACAAGAGCATTTCAACTCATTGTAAGTGTTTCAGATAAATGTGAGAGGCAGAGGGAAAAACAAGTGAAATAAAAACAATATTCCAATAGTATTTTGTTTTGTAAAGAATACTCAAGGAATCTTTATACAAGAAACTTTTCAATGAATTTAAAAAATGGGGTTATTAATGAAACAGACAATTTTTATTCTTTGATGTTTGAAGAATACTAGTGTATAAAAATGTACATATTGGAGAGAATTATTTTTAGTGCTCATCCTGAAGAAAACAAAGCTCTAATATAATCTTACAGAAAGTGAAGTTATAGAAAAAGCAGAGTTAGGACCTTCTCAGAAGTGCACTGCCAGAGCACAATGGGCAAAAAGCAAATATCCAAATGGTGGTTGGATTTAAAGGAACAAGAAATCCTTGTCATGAAAGCAATTAAGCATTGGAACACATTCCCAGAAGAGCCATGAAATTTCTCTCCTTGGACATTATTAAAGCTCAGCTGATAACACCTTATACTTTCAGAGATTTCCTTGCACCTGCATTAGACTAGCTAGCACATTTTTACTTTTTTAGACCTAAATGTGACTTCTTAGGTTACCCAGCATAACCCAAAAGATGGAGGCAAGGATGCAGGCAGAAGCTTGGGTATAACCCTATGTTTACTGGATCTCTGTCTTTGAAGAGTAGGGTTTGCCATCATGCAAAGCCTCCTCTGCTGCCAGGAACTTGTGAGTTAGACTGAATATCTTTTTTGATGTGTAAATTTCTTATTTCTTATTTTATTTAAAATTCTATAGCTATTGTAATTCTTCATGATAAAATTAATTATATTTTAACAGTATCTTAGTGTTAGTCTTTTGAGGAGAAAAAGCTGCTTTGATTTGAAATAGTTTTTTTTTCCTTTGAGGCACAAAATGGTAAAAAAAAGAAGGTAAACTACATGGCAGAACAGTTCTCATTCTTTTTTGTCAGCTTCAATTTAGAGACTGCTTTGTATGCTTTTTTACCTTCAAAAATAAGCAGTTAGGATGCTGCATATTTTAAACATTTTCTAGCAGGAGAAGGGAGGAAATTGAACTGGAAATAGAGAATGAGGCAAACAAAAAAAAGATTAAGAAGAAAACCCAAGATATTATACTTTTTTTCAAATCCTTAAGAAATTCTTTTTGCTAGGATACTTACAAAATATATCCTTTTGAAGAATTACATTTGTGAATATGTAAGAATATGAAAGAATTACATTTGTGAATATTTTATGAAAGGGGATCTTAGATTAAACCCTGTTGAAATATTAATTGGAAAGATTTCAACCAGCTCTGACAAATAGCTTTTTGCTTCATTGTGTTCATTAGAGTCTGTTTTGTTATCTAATCAGCAAAAGCAGTGAAACGGATTCCATTAACATGCCAGGAAGGCAAAGAGGGAATAATTCAGTGCTGGGATGCTAAACACAAGTGCTGCCTGGAAACATATCTACAAAAGTAACTTGCTAAATTCATGGTAATGGTCTGTATTTAAAAATAAAAAGGAGTTATCTCCTGTTGCAAGTAACATCAATTTTCCTTATAGAGGTCACTTATCAAAGTGTTTGGCCACGGTCCCCTGCTGTTCAGCAGCAAATCTCTGGAAGAATACTTTGTCAGGCCTAGGAATATATGGTGTCTAGATCCCTGATTCCTGCTTTTGTTAGGCTTAAAGCTAAATTGCTGCCAGCCCTTTCCAATCACAACCTACTGTAGTGTACCGGCAGAACTCTAAGAATGTGGTTTAAAAGCCAGAAAAACTGGAAAGGATGACAGACACAAGTTTAGGGGCAGATCTGACATCTGAACTCACTGGTACCACAACCTTTGCAGAGAAAAAAATTCAGGTCTTAGTCAGCCACAGTTAAACACAATATAACAAAATCTTTCCCCTGCATGTTTACTTGAGTGCCTTGCTGGGTAGCAAACACTTCAATGAGTGTTTGGAATTTGTGATAAAGTACATTTTAGACAGATTCACATTCAGATAAAGGTAGGTATATTCACATAGAATATTCTTCCTTCTTATCTGTGTGATTAATGATGCAGGGATAAAATATGCTGTGTCTTGAATGATTCCCAAAGGAACTAAGAGACTTGCAGGAAACCAGCAAGGGAAATGTGCATCAGCTCTAAGCTATGCATGATGTTTCCCTCTGAATCAAATAGCTGAAAGTGTACTTAAAAGGGTTTTCCTTGGGGAATTTTATGAATAAGAATGAGGATTCTAGGCAGCTTATCTTAGAAGGAAAATGCTCTGTCGTGGACAGGAAGAAATAATATTTACTTTTACTTCTTTGGATTTGATACTCTGGTTCTTATGGCTTATTTCACTTGGAATTTTATTGAGCTTTTAACTGCAGGAAAACAATTTCACAGTTAGCACTAAACATACACAGAATTTTAGAAAGGAAGGGTAACGGTTATCTCTTACCTCTGTACAAAATCCTTTTGAAGTCAGTCCTTCTCGCTGTTATAATCTTAAAGCTTTTCCTCTGAGATCATAAGCATTTTCTTGAAGAGACAAGCCTGCAGTTCTTCAGAGAGAATAAGAATATTAATTCTGTAACTGAAGTGCATCCAAATTTGAAGCCATATTCTTGAATGCCATTAAAAGTTAGGATGCAAACATCAGCTATACATTAGTTTAGTAATCACTATTTCTGCACCATTGATTTTATTCTGATAATAGCTGACACACTTAAATTAAATCATCACTTCATTCTTATGCTGTGAAAAGTGTGTCAGTCAGCAAAACTAAAAAGTTTCAGCAGAAAGATTGTCAATGTACCATCATATGAAGTGTGAGTGTACATCTCTTTTTACTGAGTAACAGAAATCTCTTTTTCTAGAGGCAAAAGAGATGTACAGCTAAATACAATAAGTTAAACTATAATCATAATTCCCTCTTTATAATGTACATTTTGGTAATGCTCCAAAATATACAGCAACTGTAAAGATCACTGAGGAGGAAACTAAACACTCACCACATAAGTTTATTGCAGCTTGTTACTCAACTCTCCATCCTTGGCAAATGACTTTTGGAAAACACAAGATTTTATGACGATGTCCTATATTAATTTCTGCAGTGGTGGAAATTAAATTCCAAAGAAATGTACTTGAAAACATTAGGTGTTTTTTGCTTCACATAGAAACATCATCAAGAGGAGAAAAATATGAGCATCTGCTGTTGTACCGCAGAAAGGAACAATCAGTGCATGAACCTTGGTGGAAAAGCAAAAGTCATGGCAATGAAGTAGTGGAAGACAGAATTAAATCAGTCTCAGATAGCTTGGATCTGTTGACAAGATGTTGAGGTAGTTGGTTTGCTGGAGCTGATGTTCCAGACTGATCCCCAAATCACACTGCTATACTGTGACAATTTTTTCCATTGCTAATCTAGAAACAGTCTTATAATTTCCCCATGTAACACATATAAATACAGTGTTAATGCATTTGTAAGAATTGTGAAAGTGATGGACTCTAAGTCATTGAACTTTTAATGAGAATTTTTAATGGAGGGAAAAGTAACTGGTCTTTACAAATGATGCAGTGCCTGCTGTTAAAATGAGTCAATAAAAGGCTGCGGGCAAAGCAATTATCATATGCTGTCACTGATGTTTGTTTCTGAACCTGGTAAGAGGCTATGCAGCAAATTGTACAGTGAGATTTCTGGACACCTGTGGAAGAGATACAGACGCTTTTGCTTATTGTGAGCATATTGTCTGAAGACAGAACAAAAAGATACATGAAGGACTCAGTGATTTCCAGGTTAACTGCTAAATGAATGTTAAAATGAAGGTCGGAATTTTTCACAGGCTGTGCTGCTCTGGGTGTTTCACAAAGTGGGTCTCTCTATAAAACTCAGCCTCTAGAAAACACCACAGTATTTCCTCTTGTTCTTAAGGGGCACAAATTTAATGTTACAATGGATGTTAAATGGTATTTTCTGAAGCTGGCTGGTTTGGTGTTTACAAAAATAAGTTTTCAATTTAACAGCTAGAATTTTGTATCACACCAAAGCAAGCAGTATTTGACTACTATTTACCAGCAATTCTCAAATAGATCTGTATTTCTAGAACTCCAAAGCATCTAGAATCTCTGAAATGAAACTATGTACAGGTACTCAATACTGAAAGGGAAAAGCATGTACATTCCTAAGACTTCTTTTATTCCTCTTATTATTTGAGACCTCCAGAAGTTTCCTGCTGGCAATGACAGAAATTCCCTTCCCCCAGCATTGAGCCAGGCTGCAATTTTCCATAGTACTTAACATGCTGCTTCATATTCTTATTTTCCTACAAGTACATGCTCTGGGTTTCAAGTGCTTGTTAAACACAGCCACAGTAACTTTGTGGGGAAGCATCCCAGAAGGACCTCTTGCTTGAAGCTTGAAACAAAGAATTCAGTATACAATAGGCATTTCTCAGAGTTCCCAGAATAATGAGCAGTACACATGGCACAAAGGATTTCTGTTGTTTGAATGCTGCCTTTTTACCAGGAAGTGAGTTGGAAAAGGCTTGGCTTATTTATAAATAAAACAAATCTTTGGATGCTTATGTGATCAACAGCATTATTTGCAAAGTACAAGATTGTAAAGGTCAGTTCTAATTCTTCTTTCCATCACATCATAGAACAACACTTATAATGTCAGAATCGGTAACATTTTTAAAGTTTTGAAAGAAAGCCAGGATCAATATCATGACTGCCTTCTTATGCAGTGTCTTTCAAGATAGGGTATTACTTAATGGTAATCTCCTGTCCTGGTTTCTGCTATCCCTTAAATTATGTTGACAGTAGTGACTTTGTTTTTTTTTTTTTTAAGTACCCCAAATTTTGCTGGCATTAACAGATCTAGCCGAAAGGAAAAGATCCATAAAAAGTGTGGGCCTGGTTCTTCTCTCCCTTCTCACTTTTTTACTGACCCTGGAAGAACTGATCTCACTGACTTCCTCTGGAGCTAGGCCTGACTCAGCCAAACTCTACAACACTTAACTTCCATTACACAGGAGATCCTCTTCCTGTTCAGAAATTCAACTATAAACCCTTAATCAAGTCCCACTAGAGGCCCAGACAGGTAGGAGCCAGAAGTTACTAGGGTGCCAGAAATTAAGACCAATCCAGGGAAGGATGAGCACAGCACTGCTACACACCAACACATCATCAGGAGTCATAAACCCACTTGCTTGATTGACAAATAATTAGAGGGGTGCCTTTTGCCATGAAACAGATTGGACAGGGGAAAAGACATGTTCTTTTATCCTCCTATTAGCATTCTTAATCTTCAGGAAAACTGAAGTATCCAAGGCTCTGATGACTGAAGGCTTAAAGGACCATGCTTGAGGCAGTGAGGTGCTTTATTGAGGAGGGAGCATGTCCAGCCCTCACATGCTTGGCCACAGGACGACAATGTAGGGAGGTGGATGTTTCACCTCACCAGATCCACAGTGCTTTGTGTTTGGTGTGCTCTGTAATCCTGACTGAAAACTCCAGGCACTATTTCCTCTCACCATCTGGAGCCTCTGTCCAGGTTTTAGCCAGTCACCAGTCACTGTCTGCTTCCAGTGGAGAGTAGCTACCTACAGATTAACATCCCTTGCTTCTCCAAAGTCCTTCACCTTGCTGTAGCCCTGCTCTTCACTGAAAGCTAACCTCTATGCCATGGTTTACAGTGCAATTGCCTAAAAACCTTTCTGGGTTTCAGCCAAGTATGTTGCAGACTGAACTGGTTTTACCCTAGCCAGCAACCAGCATGGGAAGCACTCATACTGATTGTGCTGCAGTTTGAACATTTTGTAGTTAGATCAGTGTGAAACACCAGGTAAAATAAAGTTGGGAGAGGCCTTTGGCAGAATTTTATCTGTGGTGTGACAGGTACTCTAATTGTATGTGGGCGAGCACTGATGCAATCCAGAACAAGAAGATTATGTACAGACCAAACAGTTATTATTTTACCAGTGTGTGCTTGACTGACCTCTATAAATACAGTAGCAAACTTTAAGGCACTGTTTCTCAATCTTGTTTACAGTGGATCCTTGTTTTAGTTATATCCAATGCATTAAACATAAAATCTAATATTTAACTCAAGCTGAACTACCAATTAAACAGCCATGAAGAGGAGGAGGCATGGGCTCTATGGGAAAAGATTTCAGAACAGACACAGTGATACATACAGAAGCCACTTCCTTCTATAATCAGAGAACATTTTGGCCAGCAGAAACTTAGGTCCGTACAGCATGCCCTGCAGTCCTTATCCTTGCTGGAGTCCCCATGGGTACACCTGAGAGACCACAGCATAATTCCCTTCTGGGGTAAGAGGGAGAGCACTCCTTCATCTTGCCTGGGTACAGTCTTGGGATGCAGCTGGGTCATATCTCCAGAAATATAGACACTCTCATTGTCCCAGCATAGGCCTAAAAGGAAACAGAAGATGGAGGAAAAGGAAAGATCCAGGAAAATGATAGGAAAACATATAGCCTGGGAGAGAGAGAAGTAGCAAATAAACATGCAGTATGCAAACACAGAGTCCAAACTGAACAAGATCTGTTCACATGTCTTTTTCAGGTTGAAACCACAGCTGGCCTCGGGAAAGAAAGAGTCTTGAGAGAAACAAACTATTTTAAACTGCCCTCGTGCTCCTGCCCTTTCACAGTGAGTCACACTGTTTTGCCTGTTACCAGCTTCAAGGCTCAATCCACTGCTTGGACTTTGGTTAAAAATGTCTGGAGGCCCATACATACCTACTGACTGTGTGCCCACCTTGGCTCCTGGAGACCCTGGGGGTTGGGATGGATTGGAGTATCTCAAACCATTAAAAAAAAAGTTCCTGAAAAAGGAAAAAATAAAACTGAAATCACAAGGCTGCTAGGAAGTGCAAAGTGCAATGTCAGCACTGTGCTTGCCTGTTGGGCCAGCAGAGGTGGGGATGCAAAATGACTCTGAGCCACAGTGGGAGTTTTTATTGGAACTGTGAATGGTATAGTTAGAGCTGGACCCTAAAACGTAGCCAAAGCTGTACCACCCAGAGAAAAACAAAGACAAGACCTGTACTGTAGAATTCTTTTCATAGTGTGTATCTGGGTAGAGGACAATTTTAAGTCAGATTTCACATCACCCCTTACAGTAGAAAGTTATTTTTCAGTTAAGTCCTGAATGGGGCAGGATCAGTCACATGGTTAGTTCCAGTCAATGCACTAGTTCTGAAATAATCTCCTGTAGAAATGGTGGGACATAAAGAGCTGAAGCATGGGTATGCCAAAGAGCAAGAAAATGAAAGTCCTGACTCTTATGGAACAGCTGCCCTTGCATGCAGTCAATCCTCATCAGTGGTTATACAGTTGCCACTGTTAAATCATCTTCTACATTCTGTCAGTTTTTGTTACTGTACAAATCTGACCTCATCCTGGTCCCCTGCCAGTTCCAAAGAGCTGCTCTATTTACCCACTGTTGATGCAATATCTAAACTAAAAAGCTTTACAGTAACATTTTTAAGATGGAGAATAAAAACCAGCACTAGTACAGCAACTTATGTCTGAAACATAGTTTTAGATAGTTTGCCACTTTAAGAAAGAAACAAAACCCCTTTGGATGGTTTAATCAGCCTATGTAAAGGTCCAAAGAGTGCCAGAGCCTGGGTTAGGATCAGGGAGGATGCAACAAGCCTGTCCCTAACCATCAACCTGCAACACTAGTCCTGCTGCTCATAGGTCCGTAGCCTCAAACAGCCAGGAGGCACAAGGAAAGGCTTTTGAGCTGTATGTAATTACAGACTAAATGCAGGCTCTGCAACACTGCTCTTACATGTGTTTAATTAGATTGTGTAGATAAATATGCAGTTGCACCCTGCGGAGTACAGAGAGGGACCTTGTACAGCAGGGACAGAACATCAGAGAAGTCACAATGGGTCTAATGTCTTTATTAAGTCCTTATTTTTTCCAAAATTATTTTGTTCTCAGGATGCTTGTGTAAATATCCTTTTTTGAAAATTATGACCATGTACTCAGTATGACGTGACCATTTCTTTCAGAAATATTCTCAGAGTAGTAATGGGAGGCTGTTTTGTTTTGTTTTGTTTTGTTTATTGTTGTTACTGTTGTTAATTTTATTTTTTCTTGGTTTGAGCTTGCTGTCAGGGTTGCTTGGTTCCAGCCATATCATTTTCTTTGGGACTTAGCATAGTGGAAATACACCACACTTCAGAATAAACAGAATAAATGAAATATCATAACTGGTTTTATGTGTGTCTAACATGTGGTAACTTTCATTAAGAGGGTGCAGATGAACAGCAGGGCATCTGGCTGCTCTCTTTGCCCAGTTTTAGCTCTACTTCATAGATTCAAATAAAATTATGACGATGAAGCAAAGCATGCTTTGAGACATGGGCATGCTCAGCTGAGGTAACCCAGGATCCACCTCAGCAATGGTAAAGGCCTTTTTGGGTCACAGGAAGGCAGTGCCAAGCCTGAGAGATATCCATGGAGCAAGACCCTCAAGACCCAGGAGAGGCTCTTTTATTAGAAAGCCAGCAAACTGCTGGAGGTCATTAGAGCAAGAGCAGGAAGAAAAAGGATGCACATTGCACTGCCACCATGCATGGGAAGAGAGCGGTAGGGGTACTTGTTTTCAACTGCTCATGCTGGATTTAAAAGTCTCTTATTTTAATATACAATTATTTGTGATTTTCAAGACCAGCTCTCTCTATATTGGTGGTGTTACTGTAATTATACTTGCACATTGGGTTTACAATTACAGTGTAACATTCTGAATATTCTAATGCATTTACATTAACTTGTAATACTTGGAATTATGAGAAAAACCTCTTTTTGAGGTTGCTGTACTTCTAAGAGCTAGAAAGAAGATTGTGACGAGAGACAATCAATGCTCCGAAGTGCCTATCCCTGTCCCAAACTGGGTCCTGTGTGCATTTTTCAGACATTTTGTTTAACTTTCACTTAATCCAGACCTTTAGTTCCTGGATCACACAGTCTGTCATTCTGCAGCCCCTCCCACCCCAGAAGGAAGGGTGCATCACTTACCTCTCTTTCCCTGCAAGCCTTCTTCCAAACTCAGTTCCAGTTAAGTCTTCCCAAGTCCTAGCCTGGCTGTCGCTTTTGGGTTACCCCACTGCTGCCTACCAAGACATGTCTAGTGGGCTGCTCTGACAAAGTCTGCACAGAGGAGGCTCGAGGAACAAAAGGTAGAGTACAGGCAGAAATGGGAAAATACTATTTTTAGTCATGTCAGATGTCAAAATGTTTATAGAAGGTTCTTTATAAAGTTCTGAGATTTCATGAAACTCTTAAAATATCTTCTTTGAGCTACACCTTTCACAGAAGGAACAATCTTTCTTCCTCAATTTATGCATAGATCATATGCCAGCCACCTATCTTAGCTTGGCAAACTTTTCCTTCAGTGCAACTTCCAGTAGAACTTTATGTTAAACAGAAAGGAAAATGTTTTATGGATGTCATAAGCCCCCCAATTTTTTACTTTAAGCCAAACCACAGTAACTTAAAAATTTTCCATAATGCATCAGAGATACTGTGATCAGTAGAGCAGAAAATAATTTGTTGTAAAATTCTGACAGGAGAATTACAAAAAGAATCAGAGTATGTGTGATCTGTCTGATAAGTAGCACAATATTTGTTATGTGTCATAAAATTTTTGAAGTAAAAAAGTACACCACAAACAATATGTGAATCTAACAAAAGCCACAATGTGTATGGCTGGTAAATAATTTATTTTATTATAGAGAAGGTTTTTTTTGCTGTAGTTGTCATTCTTATTTTTATATTCTTATTATATCAGTGTAATACTTCCATACTATTTTTTTCTGATCAGATCTTCCTGTTGCTCAAACATGTTTCTCACTTGCATCTTGTTGCAAGTCATTGACCTTTTTACTTGTTTTGACTCTTTTGAGGAGTGTAGGAATATGATGAATAATTAACTTCCTTCTGATGTTATCTTACTGCACACAGTTCAAGTTGATTAGACACCCACAGATAAGATTTTTCTTTTATTCTCCCTAACGGGAAAGGGAAAGGGAAAGGGAAAGGGAAAGGGAAAGGGAAAGGGAACTTTCAAAATGTTTTCAAAATCCTTTATGGCTGATTTGCAAATTAGTGAAAAATCCTCATATTTTTTTCTGAGAAATAGCAAAATAAAGGTCAAAGATTCAGTAAAATCATCACACTGAAAGAAAATATATAAAATACTCATATGAGAAGCTTTTCAAGTTTGCCATGTTACCCAGGCTTTCCAGTGATTTTGTTTGATTTTTGTTGTTCATAAATCTGTGAAATACATTTATTACTCACTATAAAATCCATCTGAAATTTCTCTCCTTCCTCTGCAGATTGGTGGCTGCACAAAAATGTGCCAGTGCTCTTCATCATCCATAAATCAAGTGCATTAGCCACAGCTGTTCATGACACTCCAGCCCTTCACTAGTGCCAGTGGTGTTACGCCCAGTGATACACATCAGTTTTACCTTTGGTCTAATCCCCCAGTTCACCCCTTTGTAACTACAACTTGCTCTTCAGAAATATACAAATCACAGCCTTTCCTTTCATTAAAGGTTAACACACAATGGTTGGGTGTTGTTCCCAGAAAAACAAAAGGCTCCAGGGATCTTTTTTCTCAGCTCCTTCTAGTGTGTCCACGGATTATAGAGATGAAGTCAGTAATAGTTTTTTATGTTCTTAGTCCTAAAAACCTCAGCACAGCTGAGCTTTGCTCTGTCTTAAAATACTTCTTCTCTCCTTGGGGCTTTTAACATACTAAGTCTCAGTTTTACATCAAGCCTTGCCTGGCTCCTTAACAGTGCTCCTTCAATGAACTCCTTGGCTCAGATGGAGTCAATGACCTAAGTCCTCTGGCCTGTAGGAAAAGCAGGATTTCAGCTCTCATTCCTGCAAATTCTCTTCATTTTCACTGTATCCCTTATCTTTATTTTTCATTTCCTATTGTTATTTCCTAAACCTCCTTCATTACTGGTTTATAGAAATTTGTCTCAAATTCTCTATTTCTTTGGCATTTGTTGCTCTTCAGATGCTCCAGTTATAAATTTTGTGTATGTGCTTGTTGTGGGTGTCTGTGTCCTGTTTTAAATTAAAGCATCAGAGCCTCTTTACTGGCTGGGTGCATCTAATGCAAAGTTTCACTGCAAATGTATGTATTTGCTCAGCTCCATGAGCCAGCTGACTGTTCATTTTTAACACCATGTGGTGAGCCTTGTCTTGGGATTTAGGTCATTTGAGGATAGAACATGGAGAAAAGAACACAAACTGAAAGTGGGAAAATTTAAGCTAAATACAGGAATAAGTTTTTTCCTGTGAGGGTAGTGAGACACTAGAATGGGTTACCCAGAGAAGTTGTGGATGCCCCATCCCTTGCAGTGACAAGGCCAGGTTGGATGAGGAGTTGAACAATGTGGTCTAATGGGAAGCATGGGTCCCCCATGACAGAAGGAGTTGGAGTTAGATGATATTTAAAGTCCCTTCCAACTCCTAATATTCTATGAGTCTGTTTTCTAAAATAATGTTTTTCACTGAAAGAATAATAAAGTACTAGAACTGTCTCCCCAGGGAGGTGGTAGAATCACTATCTCTGGATATGTTTAAAAAAGGACTGGACATGGCAATTGGTGCTATAGTCTAGTTGAGGTATTAGGGCATAGGTTGGACTTGATGATCTTAGAGGTCTCTTCCAACCTCATTATTCTGTGATTCTATGATTCTGTAATGTTGCTTATGAATACAAACAATTCAGGGAACTTTCCTTCTTAATTAAACTGAACTTCTGATAGCTAGACCCACTCACATTTTTGGACCTTGCTGGACAAGTGGTGCAACAGGCACAGTCTCACACAATGAGATGCCCATACCTCCTCCTCTTCATGGCCCTTGAATTGGAGATGATTTTCAGAGGACTGTTTGATGTGTGAATTGTTTTGGCTGGCTATCCACAAGATGATATGGATATGTTCGTAGTGATTTCTCCTTGGATGGAATATATTTAAAGCAGGAGCTTGCAGTTGTGTTCTGGAATGCAAACAAGTGAAAAACAGAAGGGAAATACTGCCAGCCTGACTGGTGCCCCATTGTCTCCTCTGGAAGTGTAGAGGTACAATACAGAAAGAAAGATTGATTCAATCAATCTACTGGCCGGTGGACTGGGCCAAGCTGTAAGCAGTTTCTTCTCTAGATGTAGAAAATATGTTTATTCATGGCAATCTCTACTTAAAATGTACTTTTTATCTTGAAAACTGCCAAGCTAGGAAGCACTGTCCTTTGTGTTTTTTTCTACATGCATTTACAACATAGTGAGGTCCTAAACTTTCTTTGAAATGCCACTAAAAAGTTTTGTTGTGTTGAATCTGTGTTCTGAATCTTTGAATATTCAAAATCACAGCTCCTTTGGATAAGGAGCTTTCTAACAGTGGTACTCTTTGAAACTTCAGCCTTCAAATTGTTGACTCATACATACAGCAGTTGGCTTAAAAGAAATGGCAGTTCTGTAAACCGTGGGTTTTAGTTACAAAAATATCCCCTCCCTCCCAGCAGGGATCAGGAAGAAAGTTTCTCACTTCCCTTCCTCACCAACATTCACATTCACCAGAATGTTCCCTATTTAATTCACTTCATACCTGCTGTTTTTTTCTGAGTCCTGATGCTGTTAACATTTCTTCCAACCTTTCTAAATGCAATGGTAGAAAACAATGGTTTTCTTTGGGGCATGGGATATGATGGACCAGAACTCAGCTACTATCTGAAAGCATAGTCAGAAAATGGAATTTGAAAATATTGTGTCTTGTGGATGGAGTTACAACTGCATTATTTTGATTTCAGCCTTTCAATATAAATTAACATCTTGAAAAACCAAGAGCTGGCTGAAGGATCTTTTAGAAGCTATATGCCATGCCTGTCAGACATTCTTAAGACACGTTGTTCTAAAAATATCACAGGTCTAGGTGATTTTATCCTAAACATGTGAGTGCATGTGCATACTAAAAGGAATAGTGACAAATTTAATTTTAATTTTCCTTTGAGAATAAATATTATCTGTTATAAACCAGGCACTAGAAATTAGCAATTAATTGAAATTTAATCTCCTTGAGTAGATGGTAAGATCCTAGATGTGAGTTATCCTAACCAAGTCTGGACTAAGAAGCATAATCTTCTTTACTCTTTCCCTCTCAGGTGTGTTTGATAGCTCATATCAGATTTTGTAACATCACTTTGGCTGTTTTTAACCTTCCCCTCTACTTCCAGATTGAAACTGGCAAAGACTGGATGTGAACAAATATTCTAGCAGTGCTATGAATTGTAATGCCAGTGGTTCTTGAACAATAGAATTCCCTGCTGAAGAGCTAACACAGTTGTTTGGTGTCTCTCAAGCCCCGCTTTACTTGTCTTTTGGCAGTGGTCCTTGTGGTCAACATCCCTGCTCATGTCCAAGCCCTGCTGTGCAGGGATCTGGCAGGAGGAGCCTGCGCAGCGCTGTGAGCCAGCGGCTAATCAGCACAATCACACCACAGCCTCCAACTGACGCCTGGCCCTCCTGCATTTGGCAGATAGGCATAGCCTTTGACTCATCTTGTAACAACATCCAAGGGCTTATGTGGTTTGTTTTTGCAGCTCTGATATTTAAAATCAGTTTAATAACACAAAATCCTTCCATTCAGACTGACCTCTTCAAAAGAACTGGAGCTGTATTTGAAGAATACAGTTCTTGCTGTTTGGTAAGAGGTTATGTCTGGAGTGCTGTGTACACCCTAGAGCTCCTGAGTATGAGACATGCATGAACCTACCTGCAGGAGGGAGTCCAGAAAAAGGCCATGAAGGTGATTAAAGAACTAGAACATCTGTTGAACAAGGCAAGGCTGACAGAGCTAGGGCTGTTCAGCTTGGAGAAGAGAATACTCAAGAGGGATTTCATGAATGTGGATAAAAAAACTGATGGGGGAATCAAGGAGCTGTATTCTTAGCTCTTCTCAGTGAAGCTCAATGAAAGACAAGAAGCAACAGGCTGGAACTAAAATGCAAGAATTTCAATTTAAATACAAGAAAATAACTCTTTTAACCTGAAGGTGGTCAAACCCTATAACAAGTTACTGAAAATGTGGTGGAGTCTCTGCCTTTGGAGGTACTCAAAGCCTGTTGGAACAGGGTCCTGGACAACCTGTGACCTTGTCTAGAGCAAGGGGTTGACAAGACAATTGCCAGAGATGCCTTCCAGTTTCAGATGTTGCTTGCAGAACACATTATCAACAAAGTAAATCTAACCTGGTAGAGGACTAAGTGGAAAAACATCCAATTTAGTTGCTCTTATGAAAATTACATATGTACAAAACACAAACACTGTATGTTTTTTATTCTTTAAAATCAGTGTTAGCCATAAATTCTGATGGGCTTTCTTTCTCTCCCTCTCTGTCCCTGTGACAGAATTTCTCACTGTGACTACCATGTCCACCCTCAGTGTAGAAGAAGCCACATCTCTCCTGCTGTCACAGGTGGTGCCAACCACCCTATGGGGCTTCCCTGCTGCAGCTCGAGCTGTGCTTCCATGGTCAGCAGCAAAAGGTCGTCTCCAAAAGTGAAAGGGGCAACTTTTGAAATGGGCAGCCCTTGTATCATGAAACAGCAGCTAGTTTTACTACAGTTAGCGAAATTTTCTCCAGTAAAATATCCAGAAGATTTTGAAGGCTTTAACATGTGAGTACATATTTTAAGACATTAATAGCTGGGGGACTGAAGCTGACTTGAGGCTGCCCCTCAGGTCATAACTGAAGGTCATAAACTGAAGAACTGCAGTGGTTACAATGTTTGACATTGGAATGATTGACACAAAAGGACAGGAGATACCAGGTCCAGAGAGATGGTCACAAGGGAAATCATAAATGATAGTCAGGAAAAAATACAAGCTGTAGGACCTAGGAAGACTTGTCCTGATGCTAAAAACATTGCAGACTTGTGTAGGAAAAGGGCAGGGATAGAAAATATTTTAAATAAAAATCATGTGTTTTTTCTCTGTTTTCCCTAGGGGTGGTGGAGTATTTTCATAAATCTATGATTAAATTTTAGTTCTGGATCTCAAGCCAACTTTGCAATTACCTAAACCTTTTAGTATTTTTAGTGAGATTACTATATGGATGTTTTCAGCCAAGTTAGTCACACATGAACTCTTATTTTTTGCTTAAAATCTATTATTCATTAAGGTTTAGTAAATATGATTGAAGAGGCAAACAAGGGGTTAATAGTTCCTCCAATAATGAAAAGGTAATGTAATTTGTGTGACAGGTCAAACCTTACCCAGAACTAGAACAGAAAATAAAAATTGTTTTTACAAAAAAATGCCTATCTTTAGATATATAAAAATAGCCAAGTCTGTCTTTAAACTTGGCTTCTTCTATAAAAACATTATGGTAGATGGGAGTTAATGTAATTAACTGGTGCAGAGAGTAATGAGGCTGTTACTAAAGGGAAGTGACATAGCATGCTGGTATTGCCTGGCTGAATGTGAACCTACTGAGTATTATGCCAGTTCTTTCCTTAATTATGAACTAGTAATATGACTTTGATATGTTGCATTTTAGATTCATCTTTTAATTTTTTTTGTAAGGTCGTTTTTATAAATGATAAAATTCTTATAGTTAATAATATATTTAAATTTTAACCTTTTTTCTTTTCTTTCTTGCTTCTTGTAATATTGAAATATTTTAAATATGTGAAGCTCTATAAGTAACTTTTTGTTATATTCATATTGAAGTAACTCAGTTGTGTTGAATCTTGAAAAGTTTTATCAAGTATTGTAATAAATGAAAGCCTTGTCAGGTGCACACAAATATTTTCCGTAACACTATTTTTATGGTGAGTAATAAATAACTTTGTGAGTAAATAGCACAATTCTCACTCTGTGGGCATTAGAAATATATTACTGGATAAAGCAGTAATATCTTACTGTAGACTATATCTTGGCAAAGCTACTGTATGGATTTAGTTGCTATATAGCAGAAATTTATTAATTTCAGGCTTCTTGGGTCCCTGCTTTTCATTCTTTTTGGTATTTAATACTATTTCTAGCAAACCTATTCCCAATTAAAAGGAATAATTACAAGGGAAGTTTCCAGTTCAGAGTCTTTATAGGTACCTATTTGATTGCTGCTTGTATAAAAAACTATGCTTGAGGGCTGTAAAATTTGAATGTCAAACTCATTTTATATGTATTGTAGTAAAATACGATGTTTATTTTGGATTGGATTCACAGCTTATATATTTACCATTAGTACATCCTGTATTCCCTTACTAGAATTCTTAGTGGAGAACTTATTGAAGAACATGGGAATTCAGAAAAGAAGAAAATATGTGGTTAATGTAAAGTCTAGTTATGCTGGTTGTGCTGTTACAGTTTTTCTCAACTAACTTCTGGAGACTATGGATCTTGGAACAATTCTCTCATCTGTATTTGGTTCTCCCTCCATCTCTCCTTACAACAAGACTATAAAGGTGAGTGATGGGACCACTGAAGACCTCTGCCTCCCTCACTCCCACATGGTTAAGTTGAAAGGACAGCCTTCTCAGCTTGCCTGTCAAGGGGAAGCATTTTGTATTATGAATTCAAAATCCTGGTATTTTTGAGATGCGAATAAATGCCTCGCAGCAGGGAAATGTTTATCTTGATTATTTGTGTTTTTTCCTTGTTGACAGTGTTTCCAAAATCACACTGCTGTTTTGTTCATGGCCATATTCTGAGCCTATTATCAATCCCTCTTTTTTCATAGTGCAGCAGTACTGAGATGCTCAGTACATGGCTCCATACAAGCCCATAATAAAGAGCTGAAAGTCTTTTTTCCTCCTCTGAAATTATGTTAATAGGCCCAAAAGTTGAAAGGGCACAAAGCAGAGTAGGCAATAGATATGATTACGGCCTGTTCAAGTTTGAGCCCATTTTTGTGGGTAACCAAGGCAGTGGAGGTGCATGCTTTGACACACGTCCAGAGGAAACCCACCCCTTCAGCCCCAGGTGCACATGCTGCTGACAGGAGCTAAAGCACATGTCACTGTGACACTGTTGTGGCTAGGTGGAGACAGTGTAGGTTTAGCATATATCATGGTTTTGGTCCTGTAGACATACAGAATCAGACTGCAAAATAAATTGGATGGATTATGCATACCAACTGTCTAATACTGGCCAGTATTTTGTCATCTTTGGTGCAGAGACAATTTAAGGAGGAAAGGAAGGCAGGATGAGGAGAGCAATTGCTTGCTTTTAATCACAGCTGTTTTCTCTCCACTGCTAGGTGTGTTTGGCAGATTAAATCTAGGGTGTTGAGCTGGCAGTGGTGCTGCAGTTGTGTAATTTGCTCTGCACAGAGCCATAGGTCTGTGCCAGGAGCTGTGATGGAGGGAATGTGGTTTCAGAGGGGCTGAACCAGTAACAGCAGGGGTAGGTCTACTACTCCCAGATGACCATCTGTTTCTCCTTTCCCCCAGCCAATTCAGCCAGGTTTCCCTGATAAAGGGTGCATGAAGTGTCAGCACGTCCAAATGGAGACCTGCATAACAGTATCAGGCTCACATGCTTATATTTTGTTTCTGATGACAGTGTCAGCAGGAGAGGGTCTGTAGGATTCTGGTTTTGGAAGTCAGCAGGAGAGGAGACTGAGTACGACTGTGGCTATTTGGTTGAAGACATGCATCAGTTCTCAACTAAGTGTAGCAATGAACTGTGCTGTCCTTATTTCTCATCAACTGAAATGTCCTAAAATTGTAGAGTATGCTGAGTTGGAAGGAACCCTCAGAGATCATTGCATCCTAGCCCTATACAGAGCATCCTAAGAGTCACACTTGTGCCTGAGAGAATTGTCCAAATACTTCTTGAACTCTCTCTGGCTTGGTGCTGTGACCACTTCCCTGGGGAGCTGTCCGAGTGCCCAAAAACCTAGTGAGTGAAGAACATTTTCCTGATATCCAACATAAACCTCCCCCACCTCAGCTTCAGGACATTCCCTTGGGTCATGTCACCAGTCACACAGAGATCAGTGCCTGCCCCTCCTCTTCCCCATACAAGGAAGTTGCAGGCTGCAATGAGGTTTTTTTTTCTCAGTCTCCTCTTCTCCAGGCTGAACATACCAAATGACCTCACCTGCTCCTCCTATGGCTTCCCCTCAAGGCCCTTCTCCATCTTTATTGCTCTCCTTTGGGCTCTTTCCAGTAGTTAAAATATCTTTTTTTACATTGTGGCACCCAAAAGTCCTCCCAGCACTCAAGATGAGAGCAGAACAGGACAATCAATCCCCGCCCTTGCCCAGCTGTCAGTGCTGTCCCTGATGCTCCCAGGTCACCCTTGGCCCTCCTGGCTGCCAGGGCACTGCTGGCCCATGTTTATCTTGCCATGGACCTGAACCCCAGGGCCCTTTCCATGGCACTGCTGTCCAGCCTCTCATTGCACTGTCTGTCTGTACATCCAGGGCTGCCCCATCCCAGGTGCAGAATCTGGCATTTTTCCCTATTGAACTTCATTTGGTTGGTAATGGCCATTTCCTCTAATAGTTGAGATCTCTCTGCAGGACCTCTTTGCCCACTAATTTTGTGTCACTGTCAAACTTAAAATTCCTTTGAGTCCTGTGTCAAATGTATATCATATTGGTATATATTTCATTTGATTTTTAAAATAGCTTATCTTCAAAGGAAAAATATTGAATAAGCTCAAGAATAAGAATGCCAGAACAATTTCTTTTGTCTCCTACTGAATTATTTTTTGGAGGGGCAAACTTTTCTAAGGCAAGGTCTGGTTGTCAACACATATGCTGCCTCAGAGCAAATCTCTCCACATACAAAATTAGTTCTGCATTAAACAGTATACCTCTGAAGAGTTCATTCTTCTTTAGCAGCTGCAGCATTACAAATGAATCTTGGACCAAACACCTAAGCCCTGGGGAGTGCTGGAATTTCAGGTACATTGTTGTTCTCAGTGATTTCAGTGCAGTAATTTCAGGCAGCTTCCAGATCAGCATGACATATTATGGAATTGCTTGGGGTAGAGAACCTAGGTTTGAAAAGGCATGGGCTTGCAAACCAAAGCTTGACACTCTGTTTTTCAAAATTAGTTTCTTCTCAGCATAGCTCTTTCTTCAGGACAAATGATGATGTGAAATGACTCTTATTTTTGATTTGGAGCATAATGGAGGAACTAGAAAATCATTCAGGGTCAAACAACAGCATGATGTGTTGCAGCCACAGTGCAACAAACCTATGTGACCTGCTAGGGGTGGGCAAACCTGACTGCACAGAGTGAAAATGAGACTGGCCCCTGGGCTTCCTGCCAGCCAGTGTAGCCTGGCTGCTCTCAGGGAGCAAACAATAAAAAATGGCTAATTTTGTTCCATTTACAAGATGGTGCCCTTTCCTGCCAAAGTCCAAGTTCTCAGGAAATATATTTATTTATTGCTTAGGCAGTTTTGGAAAGGCAAGTGAGTTATACAGACAGAATAAAACCTGTCAGTGAGCCAGTGTTATTTAGCTAGTTATGTTATCACTGGTATTAAACCCCCATTTTTTCGTCTTTTTTTTTTTTTCCCTTGCATTACTCCATCTCACCTTACTTGTTTTACATATTAACTGAATTAATTAGCAGGGAAGGATTTGAGCCAGCTGGATTTTACTCCAACTAGATTACCTCACAGGAACGTGCAATCTGTCAGACAGGCTAAAGTAAACACTTAGCTGGGTCACAGTCTTCCTACAGCCCAGCCCATCTAAAATCCTGTATGAGATCACCAAAATCTCTAAGTAGATTACATGCTTATTGTTGTAATGTGGGGAGACGCTGTGATAACAAAACGTTTGCATTCAGCAATCAGACACTCTTGCCTCGGCCAACGCTGCTGGGAACAGGAGGTGGTAATAGACCTGTGCTCTTTAGTCATTTAGAGCATTCCCTATCTAAAGGCAAGACACATTTTGATTAGAAATGGGATACACCTACTCTGGTTTTATGGACAGCTGTTTTATTGTTTTTAAATACTTTTAGGGATGAACTTATTTTCTATTCTTCCGTCAATACAAGCCAAATCTCAAAGGTGTGAATGATGAAACACCCACAGGTCTAACTACACTGGCAAGTGGAAATTTGTCGATATTGTACTCGCAACAGGTATTATTATCATGGGTGCCAGTCCTGTCAAACCTGCCTGTTCAAGTCTCTCTGCTTACCCCCTTTGTAAAGCACCATCCCATTTAAGCTGGTTGCTGGCCTGGAATTCCCACTCCAGTGGGGAAAACCCTGTTCTGGCCCTCCAGCTACACCAACCACTGTGAGTGAATTCATGTGAATCATTAGTCTAATTTACTAAATTGTCCTTAAACAATTCCTACCAGCTGTATACTGCTCAGCATCACACCTCAGTGTCTATGTAACTGCTGTCTGCTGTAGCATGGAGAGGGTCCAAATCGTCTGCACCACATTGGGCTCTTGTAGCTGCAGTGGGGATTTGCTCCTTTATTTCTGTTTGGAGACTGAATGTGCTGAGCCCAACTGGCAGCATTCAATGGCTGTTCTATCTTCCTGCCTCCAGGGCTGTCAAGGCAGCAGCTTCTTTGTGTGGCAGAAATACAAATTTCTAGTTCAGCCATCCAGAATATTCAAATATCCTATACTGAGATTTACTACAAAAATATTAAAATAATTCTATTAATTAATACTCCCTCCTCCCCCTCCCCCTCCCCCCCCAAAAAAAAAAAAAAAAAAAAAAAGAAAAAGCAGAGAATTACATTTTGGGGTAATCTGGAAAAATGAGAAAAGAGGTAAAAGATCTGCTTCTGCTTCTAGCTTGCTGGAGTGACTTCATGGAATAACATCACTTTGAAATGTACAATTGCAACAAAATGGTTTATAAAGAGAACAGAGGAAACAGGAACTGTTAAAAAATGGAAAGAATGTAATTTCGTCATGTTTTGGAAAGGCTTTCAAGACAGTATATTATACTGAAACCAAGCAGCCTGGAAAATGTTTTGGAATTTTATTCGGAAGAAAACTGAATTTTTTGGCTTTTATCTAGCTTAAAATAAAGTCATGCTACAAAATATGAAACACTTTTCTGAACTGGAATTTCCATACTTTGTATGGGTGGTTGTATTATACATGCCCTACTTACGCTGCAGAAATGGCATGTGAAGACCATTGTAAAGTCAGTTTTTGGTAACAGGTACAAGGAGAGTGTATTCTTTCATACATTCAAATTTTCTAGTACTCTTCTTCTATTATTTTTTCTAGCTGGTGAGAGGTTTTCTGCTGTTTTCCTGTTGAAAGGGAAAATCCACTTAAATATGGAAAGAAGGGAAGTCAGAATGGGAAATCAATGCCAGATTAAAGCATAGGTATCTTGTCAGTATTACACATGTGGCAGGGAAGGAGTAAAATTCTCCAGAAGCAGCTGCTCAATTGGAGACAAGAGTGTAAAGCTCTATTCTTCCAAAATAATGAGAGTTTCCATGTGGGGCTTCAACACAGTGTGACTTATCTTTCTTCTGCATGAAATCCTTTGGATTCATTCACTGTAGAATCTGAGCCTTGTGATACAATCTCAATAACATTTCAACAGGCAAGGAAGTTTAATAAAGCCTTATCCTATGTTCTCTCCTTCTGAAACAGTCCTTGTGAAGGATGCCATGTTTGAACCCCAGCTGGTAACTCAGCCCTACCTAGACACTTGCTCACAAGTGGGGTAGGTAGGAGGACAGGAAGAGTAAAACTGAATTAACTCAGGGGTTAAGACACAGACAATTTAACAGGGAAAGCAAAAGCTGCACAATTAATTCCCTGCTTCCCATAGGCAGGAATGTGTTCAGTCACCCCCAGGACTGCAAGGCTCCAACATACACATAAACAAACACCACCACTCTGAACTTCCCACCCCTTTCCTCCTTCCTCTCCCAGCTTTACATGCTGAGCATGCCAGGCTATGGAACAGGACATCCCTGCAGTCATTCGTGGACAGCTGTCCTGGCTGTGTCCCCTCCCAGCTCCTTGTGACCCCTCCCGGCCTTCTCGCTGGTGGGACACAGAGGAGCAGAAAAGGCCTTGGCACTGTGTGAGCACTGCTCAGGGATAACTACATCTCTGTGTTATGATCACTCTTTTCAGCACAAAACCAAAGCACAGCCCCATACAAACTAATGTGAAGAGAACAAACTCCATCCTAGTAACCAAAATCAATTAAGATTTCTCTGACTCTTATGAGATTGTACTAACAAGATAAGATTCAAAGCACACTCATTCTTGCATCTGTGTTACCTCACCTGGCAGCCTATTGCTATGGACATTGGCCATTGCAATTAACACATAATTCTAAGTGAAGATATGCAACATCTTAATTCCTTACATTAATTGAGACAAACCCCTTGGAGATGCCCTAATTCCTTCTGTCTTTCATTTGGTGCTTAAGCAAATGTCTCACCTTTTTCTGCCCTGGTTTCCAACTTTGGTTTCAGGCAGCCATGCACCACCCCACTGCTTCTATGTAGATGCTGCAGTGGCACTGTTGTAACACACACAAGAACTCTCCCCTGCCCTGCTCTCCCTCCTCACACAGCATCCCTCTCCACAGTGGAGGATGCCTGAGTGTGTAGATTCTACAGGGGCCTCTGCTACAGCAGCCTTCCTGGGCGCTTTTGGCAGCTGCTGTACCTTGGAGTAGCTGCAAAGAGCAATCAAATCTTCAGAGATACTCAGGTGTGTAGCAGTGGATTATCCAAGATGAACAGCTGTCTTGGAAAAGGTACCACTGCACTGCACATCTGGGTTTATGGAATGGGGTATTTTTTCTGAAGCTACACACTAAATGTGCTTGCAGACCTTTTGTATGATAAGGGTGGCTCCAGGGAAACAAATCCGTGCTGCACATCTTTTAAAATCTCTCTCTCAATTGAGAGAGCACTCTCAGTGGATAGAGCACAAACACTTTTAATCTGCTCTGAAATGGAAAGCTCAGATTCCTCATCAGGTTGATTTTCTGTTTGTGCTCTTTGCTGGTCCTGTTTCTGTTCGGTATTTTCTCCAATACCAATTCAATACATACTCTAAATTATACAGAAACTCTTAGCTCCCAGGATACCTCAAACATTCAACAAATAGTACACATAATCAACAACATATCATACAATTGCCAAAAGCTGACTATTATTCTGCATGATCAAATCACTAAATCCCCTGTGTCTTTCTCCTATCTGGGGCATAGATTTAAAAGGCAGCTGTAATCTGACTTCTATTAATTTGTTTGGAGCATTGCACAAGCCATGCTAACAATTACATAAATCAGTTTTCGTTTAATGTTAACTGACAGACTTCATTGATCACTGGCCAAACTTCTTTTTGAATAATCTGTATTTAGTTCTGTATTTAATAACTCTTCTAAGTGCTATTATAAAAACCTGACCAATAAAGTCCTTTAAAAGAGTCATTTTACAATATCTTTCCTCAAAATTCAGCTCATTGCATTAATTTCCAAAACCACACAGAAACATTCTTTAAATGAGTATAAATTAGATGGAACATCAGAGCTTTGTTTGATCTTTGACTAATTTGGTATCCTGTAGGAGTACTGTCATTACCCACTGACTGCCCATCCCTGGGATAACCTCATTGCACCTGGTGCCCTTGCCAAGCCAATTGCATGTCTGTGACCATGCTCTCCCATCATGTTCTTTCTCCTGTTCCACCTTGTGGAACACAGGAACAGGATGGATTGATGGCTCATCATTTTTACTATGGTTATTTACTGCTGCCTTGCTGTGTGGGCAAAACAGATCTAAAACAGAGAGATTTAGAATACAAATACCAGCTAAGCCACGCAAAGCTGCTTGTAGATCCCTGAGTCAGCAGCATCCTGCTCTGTGTCTGGATGTAGGGGGAGAGAGCAGCACTGCAGTCTCCTGACACATTGCTCCACATCTCTGCAAGCTGGACCTGCCCTTCCTCCTTAGAGTGGTCCTGCTGCAACTTCACCTGATGAGCTTGCAGCAGGGATGGAGTGGGAGACTTCTGCTAGGTCACCATTTATCTTGTCTGATGCACTGTCAGTTAAGTGATCTCAATAAAATATTGTTGAAAAAGGGCTTTCACAGTCTGTGGGGAAATGGATTCCATCTGTCTCTGAGCAGTGACATGCCTCATCTTTGCTTATGTGATGTATTCTTTCTCATACCAGATGTTATGCTAGTTAGGCTTGCCAGCCAGAAACATTTTAGTAGTTTCAGAGGGATTGTGATAGCTCTTTGCTCAGCTGAGTTGGTATGTCTACCACAGTCAAGATTTAATTGGGTTGAAGACAATAAAGAAGAGCCAAGGAATTAATACCTTTATTCTTGCTCTATAGGAGCAACCTGATACACATTGCGTCTGCTGAGCTGCTTTAATGAGATTGCACTTGAATGTGAGATTTGATCCTAGGGCATTCTTGACCCATCAGCTTTAAACTTGTTGCCAACAGCCAGTTACTCATAAAGGTGAAAAGCTCCAGTTTATTCCAAGCCTGGAAATAAATAAACTCCCTCCAGTTTACTGGGCTTCCTCACTTCTTCCATCACTCATCTTTGGCAGAAGTGTTAGTGTCAAGATTCCATTGACTTTTCCATGTCTCTGGCTGCAGATGTTCTCAGCACATTAGAGCTGTTTTGAAACAGTTGTGGTGAAAATAATTAGAATAGCATAGAATAATTTACTTTGGGAAGCATGTTTAAGATCACTGAGTCCAACCACTAATGTAGAACTGCCAAGTGCATCAGTAAACCATGTCCCTGGACTTACAGTTATGTTCTTCCAATATACATTTGTAAGAGTATTGACTTCTAGTATATTCTCTGTTCTACATCAATATTTTCAAGGAACTGAATGTTTCTGAATCACTGGGTTATTCTATTTTTTAAAAGGAATTCTACATATGCCCCATTTAGGCAAGGATATGTTGTTCTTGGCAGACAGGTACGATAGACCTGTCTGTACCTCATTTATATTGATGTCACTTGGAGTAAACATTGATTGACCAAGTTTGGCACTTAGCATTTCATAGTTTTCTATTGTGCAAGGCATTGGGCTTAAGATAGAGATGTACAAAAAAATTGCATTTAGCTTTTATTTCTTTGGGACATAACCTGGGATCAAAATCCATCCCTTTTATGGCTTGTTGGAGTGTGTTTTGGAGATAGAAAACTGTGGCTTGTCTTATACTGCAGGTTCATTTCCCTTATTGATTGCTAAAACTAAGAAACTGAGGAAATAAACTATTTTTTTCTTCCTATTTATACTTTTATGCTAAAGCAACAAGCAACTGTGCCAGCAAAGTTTATTCAGGACATCCAGTCTCATCCTGTTTCTCTTTTAACAACTCAGACCAACTCTGAGAATGATTTGGAAGCACTCCTGGCAGCTGGGTTATGTGAGCAAATGTGTGAAAGGCACCCCCCAGCCACCTCTGTAGGACTTGTGCTGCCCCCAAACCTGGCTGTCCCATCCTGTGTCCCATTCCAGCTGCTGCTCCTCATGGGGAGAAGAATGCTGATGTCAGCAGGGAAAAATTGCCTGTCTGGCACCATTTTGACCAGCAGTTCCCATAAACTGGGCAAACTCCATTCTGACCTGCAGATCTGCTTGACTCCAACTAGCCTGCTTTGGAACCAGATTGTCACTGACCTACTTTTCTGTCTGTGGCCCAGCTTGGCTGCTTTTTCCACTGCTGCATGCCCTGGCACCTCACAGCTTCCTTTCAATCCGCATGGTAACACGCCTTATCCCACAACAACACATCCAGTTCCTAACACTTATCAGCTCATTCCCTTTGTGGAAAGATCACTGTAACTCAAAGTGCTCCCTCTGAGATTTGGCAGCTTTGCCTGGGGAAAGGAGCAGGGAAAGAAGAGTTAAGAGAGCATTTCTGACTGCAAGGGCAGATATTTTTGCCTTTTGTATATAGTTTTCATTTCCCTCAGCTAATGCTGGAACCAGCCAAAAGAATTCTTCCTTATACCAACTTGAGTACATCAAGAAGTCATTTGATGCAGTGTCCAAGTTTGGCCAGACCTGTTTTGATTTAGTAATGTCTCTTGCAAATACAAGCCAAAGTATCTAGTTTTCTAGTAATAACTTTAGCCCTGGCAATATGGCTTTCAGAACAAATACCAGGTTTTAAAATCTATCATGAATGTGTTTGCAATTAGTTCACTTTTTATCTTTAAGAGGAGGATTTAATTAAAGGTGGACAGGCGATAATTTGATCTATATATCAAAACAGGGCTTTGCTAATGAGGGAGAAAAGAAGCAATTGTCTAATATAAGATGTACAGAAATTAATCTATCTTTATAGAAAATTATTCCCTCTAGCACTTTTTCAAACTCACAATATAGCTGAGTACTATGATCTTTCTGCACATTCAGTTTGAAGTGATTCTTTAACACATTAGGGAACTTTAATATGAAAAGTTCAGGTTCCTGAGAATTTAACTTTTTGGGTTTGGAGAGCTTGCCAGATACCTCAACAAGAGAAGGCTTCTGCTTCTTTATTTTCATTTCTTCTTATTTCAGTGATTATAAAGTAAGGAAAAAGTTTCAGGAAAACATTCTTTGTGGGAAGTAAGTAACTTCTGGAAAGAATAAAATGTGATTTCTTAACAGGCATTTTGGAGCAATGAAGTTATCCAGCAGCCTATTAATATCTAACTTACTATTGCTGTTTCCTTGACTGTGGTTTTGAATAATGTCTGCCTCTGAATCTCTTTTTGTCCTTTTTCTTTTCTTGCTTTCCTCCTCCACCTCTGTGCTGTCCCTTTCCAAATCATGCAATAAATTCTCAGTCTAGGATACAAAGTCAAATCTCTGTTTCATAAACAACACAACTCTTCCAGATTTTTCCTTTATCAGGGAAAAAGTTAGAGCCCTCTCAGTAGCCAACACACAAAACATAAATTCTGATATAACTATACATTATATAAATGCTGATAGAACTATACATTAAGGAAGCTGGTTTAGTTATTGCTGGTGTCTGTGAATGTCATTTTCCCTCATACACTCTTGTCTGCTATTGTAACATGAACATTGTGAAGATTTGGGAGGATATTTCTTGACTACACTGTTTATTTAATTATTAGAATAGAATTATTAAAAATTAAGAATTTGCTAAATAATCTCCTTAAAACAGTGTTACAGAGGAGCCTCAGTTTGGACAGCAGCCAGTCAATCAATGCAGGAAACTTGTCTGGAATATTTGTATGGAACAGCTTGTATAGAATATTTTCTAATCCCTGTAAGATTCAATTTCCGCTAAAACATTTCCAGTACTTTGACTGCAATCCTAATGATGACCTCACATTTTCCTTTTTTTTATTTAATCACAAAAGATTACACATTTTAGTTTTCAGCAAAGTTTACAGTAAAAGCATCACGTACTTCAACTCTGCCTTAGTCTGCTATATCTGGTGCATTTGTTCTATTTACAGCAACCACAGATATTTCTTAGAAACACTTATATTGTGAGGAAAAATATTGCAAGTATGTATTCTTGGTGGAAGTATCAAAAATAACACATTTCACTTAGTAAATCAGCAATTAAATGTGTTTGGAAGTTTTCTTACACTGGTAAAGAGGGAGAGAGCACTGGGGTTCAGCCTGCATCAGTGACCTCCCACTCTTGTTCCAGACACCAACCTCCATTTCGTACATCAAGAAGCCTATTACAGTTTTAACAATTATGTGAGTAATGGGGTCTGGGCAGTACAAGGCACATGGGATCATCCATTACAGCTGCAAATTGTCATTCAGTTATAATGCTCATTCACAGCTACTCTGCTGGAACTGGAGTCAACTCATATAAACCTGACCTGAAGCTTAATTCCCTTTGCAGGAACAGATTTGCCCCCTTCTCATAGTGACTCACAGGAGAGTAAAAGAAGGCTCCTTGAGCAGACCCTGAGATTTCTGCATTGTTGAAGAAGCATCCCAATATTTGGGACTGCCTTTGGCCCAAGAAAACACACTTCATATGTGTATTTGGCCCTGGAAAGCCACAATTTTTAAGGAGACCCTGCTTGTGCATATGTGTAACAGGTCACTGTTGAACCTTCATCTCCTTGGTACCCACTGAGACACCCAGCTAGTACAAACCTTTATGGATTTAAAGACAGGTTAGCTCAGCAATGCAATGAAGTGGAATGGTAAGGCATAATCTGTATTCAACATAACATTCTTCATACTCCCATACATCTCAGCTGTATCTTTATGGAATGGCATATCAACTTTTCAGTCCAGCACTCTATCCCACATAAGACTTGGACTTCCAGCTCAGGCTATTCTTTGATACTGTGATTTACTTTGTATTATCATGTGGTGGCAGCTCCCTGTCTTTTGCTTCAGAACAAATTCTGTGCAAATTCTGTTCTGTTCTAGCTGAGATTCATATACTTTTACACCTAATAGAAACAAAAAATTTTCTTACTGATAGATACCTTTTGGGTAATAATCTTTCAAAAAAATTAACAAGTTATAAAACTACTTTGGAAGGAAGGAAGAGGAGAAAACTTTCATCAAAGTAATGCAACTGGAGAAAAACGTGCACTTCTGGGTATGCATCTGACCCCATTATGTCCTGAAGAAGCAGCTGAGAAAGATTTTTCATGTCCCAAACCTTATGAGTTGTTGTTCAATTTCCTTTCTTCCAAATCTTACTTGCTACATTTATGAGCACTGACTCTCTTATCATTTTAGATACCATGACAATAACAGCATTAGGGCCTCAAATTTAGGACATGAGTTGGGTCTTTCAAATCTAGTGGAAATACATGGAAGCCATTTGTCTCAGCTGCCTTGAATCAGATTTGCAAAAACAACAGAAGACATTTTTATCTCATTTATGTGTCTCTTGGTTAAAGCACAAATTTAAATTCAGTGATTACTTACCTGCCCAGACAAAGAAATCACTAATAGGCCCTAACTAAAGGTCAGTTTGAAGGGTTGTTGTTTCAATAAGGAATAAAAAATACATTCACATCAGTCTTAACAAAAGAAATTTTATGGTGGCCAATGCAAATAAATCCAGTTGGAAGCCAGGCATTAGAGGTGTTGCCCAGGGGTTCAGTACTGGGACCAGTTCTGTTGATTACTGCCATTGATGATCAAGACAAGGGGATTGAGTGTACCCTCAATCAGTTTGCAGATGACACCCAATTGGCTGAGAGTGTTGATGTGCTGCACATCCTCTGCAGAGGATCTGGACAGGCTGCATCGATGGGCTGAGGCCAGTGCTGTGAGGTTCAACAAGGCCAAGTGCCAGGTCCTGCCCTTGGGTCACAACAGCCCCAGGCAGTGCCACAGGCTGGGGCAGAGTGGCTGGAAAGGACCTGGGGGTGCTGGTGACAGCAGCTGGACATGAGCCAGGGTGTGCCCAGGTGGCCAAGAAGGCCAATGGCATCCTGGCCTGGATCAGCAATGGTGTGGCAGCAGGACCAGGGCAGGGATTGTCCCCCTGTGCTGGGCACTGGTGAGGCCACACCTCGAGTGCTGTGTCCAGTTTGGGGCCCCTCAGTTTAGAAAGGATATTGAGGTGATGGAGTGAGGAGAAGAGACAAGAAGGGCAATGGAGCTGGGGAAGGGTATAGAAAGTAAGTCTTTTAAGGAGCTGCAGAGGTATTTTGGATTCTTTAGTGTGGAGAAAAGGAGGCTCAGGGGAGACCTTATAACTCTCTACACCTCCCTTAAAGGAGGTTATAACCAGGTGGGGGTCAGTCTCCTCTCCCACGTCTCAACTGAAAAGATGAGAGTAAGTGTCTTTAAATTACATCACAGGAAAATGACTGGGGTAAAATCAGAGAAAACATGGAAGTCATAATCACATTCTAGTAGAAGTAATAGCAGTAAAGAAATTATAGGGTGAAATGCAGATGATACTCCCTGGATGGGATTACCCACATCCCAAGTGCAACCACTTCAGAGTGAACATGATGCATGATGAGTCACTCAAGCTCTCCTTAAATGCAAAACCAGTACAAAAGTAAGTTAAAAATGGGGAGAAGTAAAAGAAACCTCCATCATAATTTTTGAGATCAGTCAACAGGGTGAACATGTTTTCTTTCCCATAGGGATAACTATTGGATAATAATTGCACTTCATGCATGCTGAATTATTATCTGGACCTAACTTTTACTGGTGATTAGAACTTGTCTGTGTATTGCTTTGAATATATTTTTGCAGCCAAATACTATCACCATCAATCTTTGAACTTTAACATGTCACAATTTTCAATTGTATTAACAAGGAATGTATTCTGTAAACTGTAAGCAGGAGTCCTTCACAGGCTCCAGCAGTTGCTGGCAGCAGGTAACACACTTGACAGTGGAGACCCGGAAGGGGGTCTGTTGTTGTGTGTCTCTGAACAAGTAGAGCTGCCCTCCAATCCAGGTGGGGTCACCATCTCTGGAAATGTTCAAGAGGCACCTGAAATTCAGAGAGAAAACCTTTCTAAAGTCAATATGGATGGAGACTACAAGCTTCAAGCTAGATGGTGTGTATTCTAGCCCTTTGCATCAAATCCCGTGGATTTTTTTTTGAGAAATACATCAAAGCCTACTACACTAACAGCAAATTCTGAAGATACTGCTGTTAATTCTGGTACTTTCTCCAAGCACTGTGCATACAAGATATAGCAACATATAGGTTGGTGTAATTAACTTTTGAATCTAGGAAACTGTAAATCAGTACAAGATTTAAACTCTGTGTACTTGAAGGGAAACAAATAGAAAATTCGTACAGTGAGTATGCTGCAGGACATTTCATTGTGAGCAGTCAGTAATCTGAATAGTGCCCATCCTCTGGTGAGAATTATTATGCACAACAATTTTGCATGAATAGCTATTTTCAAATACAGAGAATGATGTGAATGTATGGATGCATGTGTAACAAAACAGGCATTCATAACTTGAAATTATGGTCCTGATATTTCAGACAACACAAAAAGCAATATAAAATAGAGGCTTATTCCATTGTCTTGTTCTGTGCTTGCTAAGATCTGTGTGTGATCATTTCCATGTACCTTCAGCAACCCAAGCTTACCCATTTGAGTAAAGCCCTCACTTCTGCACAGTAGCACAGTTCCTCCTTTATGGCAAGTTGCTCAGTGTATGGGAGTCTCACAGGCACAGCAACTTTCAGCAGACAGCAATAGTAGTGTTATTAGGCTGGAAACATTCCTCTAAATATATAAAGATACAGTTGCTTCCTGGTAAAACTACCATCAGATGGTATCTGTAATAAGAACCTCTCTTCCCACATCCATCTCCTTTTGCCAAAACTGTATGGATTTTTATACTGTTCCCTGACATTTCAAGCTGTTCCCTGGTCCTCTGATGGTTATTGCTGCACAGTAGTGTTTTTCACAGTTAATCTCAGTTTAGTATAAAAACATATCATTTCCAGAAATGGAGGTTCAAATCTTTCAGACATGGTCAAAACTTCCTTTTGGAGACCCTAACATGACTTCAGCATGGCACCTTTAATGGTAAGAAATTAGGATTTGTACCTTGAGATATTGTTGTGCATCACAGCTCTTGAGACAGAGCTAGGGAAATGACAAAACACATTGCCCTCTGAGATCAAGGCCAGGTGTCTCCCATGGCTGTTAAATCTCTGCCTTCTCATCTGCACAGACAGGGACTGACATGGTTATCATGCCTGCTTTCCTCCCAGATTTAAGTTAAATTTGTCCTTTTCTCCTGTGACTTTTACTCTGATATAGGCCAGGTGGATGGTCAGCATTAGGGATGACCCAGACAGACCAGAGACACAGACCTGGGCCAGAAAGGGGACAGGCAAGAGGGAGAGGCTCACCCAAACCTAGCAACAGCCATGCTGCTTTCCTCTGCTTTCCAGAGAGGCTTTTGACTGGAAACATCTTTTTTCTTCAGGAAACAGTGCCTGCAAAAGAATTTACAAATTGAAAAGATGACCTGGCAAATAATTTTTAAAGGGTGCTAGCTCCAGTGCAGCCATGCAGTCAGTGTTAGTACTGGGCAAGGAGCTCAAAGTGCTGGCCTACCTTGTTTTAGGAACCCCCAAGCTGATAATAAACATTTCTTTGCCTTCTGTATGGGAAATAATACACCATTATGCTCAAAATCTTCTTTGTGAACTAAGAGAAAGCATGACACATACATAAATAAAGCCAAGAATATATTGTTACTGCAACAAAAATCTTAATGGTCTACTTAAAGAATCATTAATTAATTTAAAATTCAGGAATGTAGATATTATTACAGGTGAAGGACTGCAGTTACAGCACTTCTATACAGTAGAAGTCTCAATCATAGCAATAATAAAATTGTCATGCATATATTTAATATTTTCTACCCCTCTCCTTGGGCATGTCTTCATCCTTCCACATTCCTCTGGACCTTCAGGAACTTTGGACCAACTGGAGAGGACAACAGCATCGACCATACCCCTGGAGTCACACACCATGAGGAATGTGATGATCATGGCATGGTATTCTTCTTCCTTCCTTGGGATAAGGGTTTGGTTTTTTTTATGTTTTCCAAAGCAGTTTTTTACCTTTCTTTTGCTTTCCTGGTCCACGGGTTCATTTTACAAATGTATTTACTACATATAGTACTATTTATATATGTTAGATATTATTTCCTTGTTCCCTTTGTTAGCTGTCAAATTAGATTAGTCCAGATTGTGATCCAGATTTCTAAAATGGACAACTGGTGAGTTTCAAGTGCCAAGCCTGTAGCCCATCTCTTACTGTTCCATCCTCTTAAGCCTCTTTGAGACATTCTGTATCTCCATTTCTCAAGTCCTCGGCTGATATACCACACCTCTATTTCTTTGCCCAATATTGTGGGTCAAAGTCTTAAACATCTAATTTAACACAGCACCACCACTTGCTACTACCAGCTATATAAAACCATGATTGTACCACACAAGGATAAACACAAGTAGAGGGGATTAACCATAAGCACTTGATTAACTGGAGGTTAAAAAAAGCAAAACAGAGCTGCAGGCAAGTCAAGAGGTATTCAGACAGAGCAAACCTGAGGTGTCTCAGTCCTGAGGCCTTGAAAAGCCCCTGCAGAGCTCATGGGTTCTTGCTGGAAGGCAATACTGCATTGCAGGGCTACAGGGTTACACAGCAGAGAGGTGTTGCTTCTGGAGATATTTAGGTTTCCATAATATCTCTCTAATAACAACACATTCACAAAGAACTCAAAACATTTCATAGTCATTTTCCACAATGTATGTGCAGGAACTGAGAAAGCTGGGGTTTTCTTTTAAAGCTGCTACATTGTAGGAGCAGCTGAAGTCACTTGGTTTGTTCAGCTGGAGAAGAGGAGACTGAGGGGAGACCTCACTGCAGGTACAATTTTCTTGGGATGGGAGGAGGAAGGGCAGGCACTGATCTCTTCTCTGAGTGCCCAGTGACAGAACCCAAGGCAATGGCCTGGACTTGTGTCAGGGGAGGTTGAGGATGGATATTAGGAAAAGGTTCTTTCCCTAGAGGGTGTTTGGGCACTGGAGCAGCTCCCCAGAGAAGTGGTCACAGTACCAGCCTGACAAAGCTCACTTGGACAATGCTCTCAGGCACAGGGTGTGATTCTTGGGGATGGTGCTGTGCAGGGCCAGGAGTTGGACTTGATGATCCTTGCGGGTTCCACCCAATTCAAGACATTCTGTGATTCTGTGAAAACCCATGTGGTGAATTTTGGTATTATCTATAAGAGGCTAAGCACAGCTCCAGATAATTCCTGCCACTGTGGTGCTCTTGTAGTCTGGGATGTTTGTGTGGCTGAAATACCTGGTGTCCTAAGTTTACTTCTTTAGATGTTTTTTGTATTTCTCAGTCACACTACCTGCACATATTTTTGGTCATTACTTTTTGATAAGTATTTTATTGTGTCTAAATATAAATATTTTCAAAAGTTCACTCATGTTGTTTCATCCTTAGCAAGGACAAATTCAGAAGTTTCAATTTCCAGTAGTTTAGCATATGAAAGAAAATTCTATTACTTATTCAGAAATTATTAAGACTTTGTTTTTTCCCAGATTGTCTGATCAGCTTGACTGATCCAGCATGTTTAGGACACTACATATGAACAGAGTTTAAGAACTAGAGCTGGCCTTCCCATGGGATGACAGTCCTACACCTAAGGTCAGCCCAGCTCCCAGTGAGTAGCAAGTTCTGGGCCTGCACAACAATATGGTTCATTTGCAGACCCACCTCTATTCCTCTGCATCTCTGTGAAATGCAAAACCCAACTTTTCAGACAGTCTTTTAAATGTCTCAATAATATTTTGAAAATGTTTAAACAATTCCAACTCCAGCTGTACTTACAGTTGGCTTAAATTTTTCTTTCATACCAAACATATTCAACAGAAGCTGCATTATTTTACAGCACATTGGAATTTCAAATTAGCTTGATTTGCTCTCATATTATTTCATTGCTTTTGATATAGCTTATACATAAGTAATTCAGACATGCTGAACATTGCACAGTGTTGTTGAAAAGTACCATGAAGAAAGGAAAAAAAGCCTTATAAAGTATTCAAAGGCTGCAGTTTTTAAAGTTTTTATATTGCAACACAATATATGAAAGGTTCTCTAAAAAACTTACTTTGTAACAGATTTTTATGTATTTAAATATCAGATCATTTTTAAAAAATCTATTATAATCTCTTTATTCTACCTCAGGAGACTTTAAAAGGTTTCTCACATGCTACGGTTGCCCTATAATCACACTTCCAAAAAATGAATTCAAGACTGAAAATATAATTTATTACCCTAGAGTAATATATAATGTGGTGATTCATATAATCTAAAAGCCGCTGATTTCTTTGTCACCTTTGTAAGTAGCATTCATTTCCCTGCCATGAGCACAATTTATAAATTCATCTCAGGGCCTAGATAGCATCATTAGCATATATTTAGCAATAGCAGACAGCGAGCAGCAGGTAGAAATGGCTGGCTGATGAGCTAATATGCTTTGGGCACTCTTCCAGCGTGTATGATAAGAGAGAAAATACACTACTTCGAAGTCTGCAAGTCACAAAATACTTAGCAGAAGAGAATGACAAAATGACATAAATACTCAGCACTGAACAGAGGGTATGGGTATACTGACATTATGTTTATAATTCTAGTTATAGAAGAATTTACAACCTGAATGAAAAGATGCATCAGTGTGTTACAGACTCATTTAAAGATCTGTTTGTCTCTTTGTGTGTTTTGTGTTTTTTGTCTGTTTGGCTTCTTCTTATTTTTCTTTTTTAAGGGAGGTGCTAGTAATGAAAAAGCAGGCATCTGCTGCCTACCATCAGTGTGGGCAAAAAATATCCAACAAATCATAGCTGGAAGATACTGCTGCCGACAGGATTTTAATATTTTCATTTCATTGAAGGATGCCAGTTTCCTTATATATGTTGATAAATAAATGTGCAAGAAATGAGCAAATGTGTTTGTTATAATTTGTATTCTTCCAATCTGAAAGTAGATACCTGCTACTGTTACTCAGTGACACCTGTATCAGCAAGCCCTGATACAGGTACAGAGTCCACTTCAAAACACGGTGATAATTAACCTTCTATTATGTTAAAAATACATACCTTGAAGAAAGTGAGAAAGACTGTGTTGCAGTTTGTGGTTTACCCTAATTCAGCCTTGTTTCCTAGTAACTGTGACAGTCGAAACCTAGTCACTGGTTTCAGAAGTGTTTACAGCCTGAGCTGGCACCATGCAGGACCACAATTCATACATGAAATATTGGCTGTTTTATCATACAGGACTATTCAGTGGGATCTGGATAGGCTGGAGAGTTGGGTGGAGAGAATCCTAATGAGGCTCAACAAGGGCAAGTGCAGGATAATGCATCTGGGGAGGAGTAACCCCAAATATTAGCTCAGGCTGGGGCTACCCCACTAAAGAGCAGCTCTGGTGAGAAGGACCTGGGAGTCTTGGTTGGTGACAAGCTGACAATGAGCCAGCAGTGTGTCCTGGTGGTCAGGAGGCCCAGTGGGATCCTGGGGTGCATCAGGATGTGTGTGGCCAGTAGGTCAAGGGAGGTCATCCTGCCCCTCTACTTGGGCCTGTGAGGCCACATCAGAGGCTCTCAGCCTAGCTGGTAAGTGTTGGGTCTCACCCTTGGCATGTAAGTGTTGGGACTCAACCCTCTGGAACCATGAATTCTCCTACCAGAGAAAAGCTTGCAGGATCAACCAGAAGAAACTGAACACAGCTTAAGGTTTCAGGTTTTCAAACATTCTTGTTTTGCAGCTCATGGCAGCAGCTCATATGTTGGCTTCACTACACTTTGGGACACACTTTTGCTTTGGGCTCCTTAGTATTGTTCATCAGGACTCTGAGATAAGAAAAGTCCACTTATATTATCTCCCTGCTGATAAAGATTAGGTTCTGCTCACTGTCAGACTATGAAATTACAAATATTTGAGCAGGAATTAAAAATGAACCAGAAAGAGTTCAAATTAACCACTGAAACAGTATTTCAGTGACAGCTATTCACAAGAGAAAAGAAGTATCTGACAAGTAAAATCTTGACAAAAGTTTTAATGAATTTTTAATATAAGTTCTAAGAATGCAGCCAGCCCAAATGAAGTAATGTACTCAATGTAGAAAGGATACATGTATAATAAGTTTATACAAAAATAGAGTTGTTTCAGACAGAACATGCCTGATGTACCAATAATAAGAAAAATGCCGAGTTACCCCTATTCATAAATATGTAGATAACATTGCCAATTGTTACAGATCACGGACCTGCTTGACAGTTTAATTTTATCAAGCTGTTTTTGCCTGTTTTCCTTTGTTTTGCTTGCTCCTCCCTCCGGCAGAGAGAACAGTGACTGGTCTGTGGGAATACAGTTCAGCAGAGGGTTGTAAAAAAGAAGGATGGCATAGTCTGGTGTGAAGGGCAGAAGGCATATCATGCCTTGCACATGTGGTGGTGTATTGCAGCAATGCTTGAGAACCATGTAGGCTCGAAAAGCCTTTTCTCACCCTGCCTTTTCTGCCTGTGGATAGGCAGCTGTAGCTCCTGCTGGTAATCTGACCTGTACTAGAGCAGTGTTAGCCTCTAATCCCAGTTTAGAAAAGATGCTAGGAGTGAGAAAAGTTGCTCAGATTTCATATAAATTCTAGAATATACAGGAAATTATTTGGCATCTTTTCTGTGCAAAAATTTTCAGACTCATTTGCATGTGTCAGCTACATATGGGAATTTAGGTATTAGAGCTGCATAACTCCCTATGCAAACACTGGACATTCTTGTTCAGTATTAAGCTTAATTTGATTTACTTTATTTTCATATGTGAGCAAATAAGGCTATATGGGAATAGCATGAATCCTGAATGAGAACAGGGACATAAGGTTTTAATGTGGTTTAGCTCATCTACTCTAGGTCTATTTCAAATGAAATTTCCTCATTATCCAATCAGGTAATTGTTTAAAGTCCATAAGGAATGCAGATGCTGTAAACCTAGCTTAAGGTGCCTGCTTATGGAGAGGATCTCTGCACTGGGTGACTTGACTCCCTGAACAATTTGCATGCACATTTCCTGGGGGGAGAAGCAAAATAACATATAGAAGTAATCAGTAGATGGAATGAGCACTTGGATCATGAGCACACAGCCTCTTGAGAGGTTATGTCCTTCCTGTGCAGCTTTAGATGAAAGCTTTTATAGCATGGGGATTAACATGCCAGACTACTCTTTGGGAAGTGGGCATCTACATTGTGTCCTAAGGTAATGCTGATCCCTGACTGATACCAGTGTGAATGTCACTGCCACCTGCATAATGTCCTGGATAGCAGTGAAATAATTTCACCCATGCGTAAGGGAATCCCAGCTCCCTTAGCCTCAGAAATCCAGCAACATATGTCTCAGGAACAGTCTCTGTGATAAGTGTGAGCTAAGGCTTATCGTTTCCTTGATGTCTCCAAGTGCAGAAGAATGCAAGGGAGGTTGTGAGACGACATTGAAGCCATTTGAGCATTTACTGCCAGAGGTTCCTCCTGGCAGGGCTGCTCCTGTATTTTAGACCAAGCAATAATGATTCTAAAGAGAAAATAGCCACAACTGCCTTCTGCAGGATACTTCACCCATTGGGCATTCACGATTCAGAATGATCCGAAGGGAAACCTACAGCATCTTTCAGTTTCTCTCTTTGGTTATCAACAAACAGCTCCACAGTCTGCACTTGGGCCATGAGGAAACAGACAACTACTTCCCCCTTCCTTCTCATCTTCCTGCCCTAACAAGTTCCAGACAGGCTTTCCTCACCACAGTGATACACTGAACAATGTTGAAAGGTGCAGAGTTTGCCCTTTATCTGGTTACTACTACGAGAGTTAAAATTCTTTCCATCTCACTCCCAGGCACAGGCATTCATATTGCTGAACTTCTTCAACCAAACACACTCCTTGACTGCGGTTCAAAGTGTGAGCAACCAGTTCTTGAACTGAGACACACTTCCTTGTCACTGCATGTTCTGTGGGGGTATGGACAGCAGAGCCCAGAAACTTAGCTATTTGAGACACTGAGAGACTGAAGTGTTGCTGCTGACAGCCACCTGGGGGAATACACCATCTATAGGACAACCTCATCACTGAGCTGCTCACCACTGCACCACTGATGCATTGGCCACATCCTTATGGAGGGTTTAACATGTATCATCACAATTTCATTTTTACATCTGACTTTCATGTCACTCAAAACAGAGCTTAAAGGCACCTTGCCACTCTATTTACCCTAAAGCAGAGATGCAGCTGCCTTTCAGCTACAGCTTCTTGAATGGATGCTGCTCTTGGAACAGTCCGAGCTGTCTGACAGCAACTGCCCATGCAATCACAAGTGACTCCCACAGAGACAGTGGCAAGGAAAAGAAAATAGACAATACACTACATGTTTGAAATTAAAGACTCTGCCAGAGAAAGTAATTGAGCTCTAGAAGGCATACTTTTCTTACCAACTAGCAATTCTTCATTAGCACATTCAGTTAGGTTTGCATTAAGCTCTTGGACAGACTGTTTCTACACAGCAACGACCCATGGGCACAAAGCAAACCTGGTACCACACTCTGACAGTAGTGACCTTACCTCTGATAAGCTTGCTTCACATCGTGAACAATGATGCAAGCAAGTAAGTTTTCCCCAATGCTTACTAAAGTTCTGGAAAACTTTCTGTATTTCTTACAATTATATTAAATGAAATCTACCCTTGATAGATAAGCACTGGCACAGATTTGACACAGCAATCAAATCAGCAGCATGGTCCTAAATTCCTTTGATATAAAAATTGGGGTAGTCATCTTGCCTGCAACATTTCTCTAAGCAAAGCAAAATGAAAAATACTGTATGTGGCAGCACCCTGACAGGATGGCACTGGGGGACTCTGACAATTACAATTTTGCAAGTGCTGTTTTGCAACATTGTTCATGTGTTTGCAACCAGATATTGCCTGAGAAACTGAACTGCTGTTTGTAACTCTTTCCCAGTCACCTTCGGAAGGAAGCACTGGGGTGAAGGTGATGGGTATGGCAGCCTCCTGAGGGACAGGGAGCTAGCTAAGTGCCCCTCAAGGACAGCGAAGGAACTAAATGTCTCCTGCAACTCTTACCTGAGGGCTAGTGACTAGAAATAGAAGAGAGGATACTCTTACAACCTTATTTCACCATCTGCACTTTCAATTAAAGAACTGACTAGTTTTTTTTCCAAAGAGAAGATCTTAAAAAATAGCATGGAGTGTACCAACAGAAATGCAGTCACTTTAACTCATTGCAAATAAAACTTTGTACTGCCTCACCTAGCTCTAAAGTTTTTTTGTGTATTTATATGAGGTTCCTCTTGTGCAGTATTATTTTCTGCATAAAAAAGAGTTGTTAATGCCAGTTAAAACATTCAAGACAGCAAAGATGAAATTCAAAATTCCTTATTTTATCTTCTCACAGAAGGTTTTTGTGCTCCTTAGAAATGTCTCTTAAAACCAAAAGCAGTAACATTCTTCATTTCAAATAATAATGTCATATTGCCCAAAATAGGATGTCTTTGATTAAAATTGCAGGATAGATCTTTTTGACAGGCAACTTCATGATTCTGTATGTTAGATTCAGTTGTAAATGAGCACAGGAGGGGAATACTCTGGGCTGAACACTTCTGATTTGATGGAGGAATGTAATTTCAATTCACTAAGCCTGATACTCTTCCCAGTGGAGTAAAGCAAAAAAAAAAATCCCATTGATTTCAAAGTGAGGCCAAATTAAGTGGTAAGTCTATCAGTCAGTCAATACAGGAGATACCTTTTAACTTTAAAAAATGAAGAGTTTTACTGTATCTATTACTAATTTGTATTTAAATTAACTCAGGCATGCCTGAGCTTTGCTGCCAACTGTATGAGTCTGAAGTGTATTGAAATTACATTACTTACATATACTACAAAATTTACTTTTCTATGTGCAACATGTACTATACTGCACTGTGTTACATTGAGAAATTACTGAATTACAAAGCAGCATCTCAAGCCTTAGGAAATGCCAGAAGTAAGTTAGCCCATGTGGCTAGTTCTGCTTTACTGTGAATATATATCCAAGATGTGCTCCAGTGATATGATCATTCTATGATTCATCTCAGAAGGCCTTTATCATTCCATTCATGGAATGAACAGTACCTGAGTGAGAATCCTTGCTACTCAACATGTGGCTTCATCCCTTATTCCTAAATAATACTCACACTTCATTCTGAAGGTTAAATATTAATTTTCTCAGGAGGGATTTTTAAAAATAAATCAATATCTAAAAACTAATTTCAAGGAGTTTATACTTACATTTGCAATATTCCAACAATATGATCTGAGTTTACTATACCTCTTTTGCTGCTAATGGATTACAAATGCTCTCCAACTTGTGCTGGTCTACCTAAAGAAATGAATACCTGATTTTTTTTTTTTTTCCAGACAACTTTGCATTTGAAGTATTTCCTTTATCCAAAGCAGAATGTGCATAACCTTCAGTGAAAATTGTCAATTCCCAGCACCTTATTCAGCGTAACTCCTGGGTTTAAACTCAAGCCTACAAAAAATGGAGAGCATATCAATGATTTATCTCACATGGCTTATATTGCATAGAGCCTGGGTAGAGACAGGAAGTCGAGTTCTCTGAACACCATTCTGCAGGCTGACAGCCACCCATACCTGATCTTCACTCTGCCTCGGTCTTTCTCACTACACAGAGTACAACTGATGCTGCAAAAGAAGTAAGGATTAGCCAGACAACAACCTCTCTGAAAGACCTTAAGCTGATTAGGACAATGCTTTATATCATTTGCACTTAATCAGGCAGGGAAACAGTGCAAAAAGTTCTTTGACCATGTCTCATAAGGTGTCATGATATACTAGTTACCACAGGAAACTTTAATTCTGAAATATTTTTTTTCTTTTTTTTTTTTTTAACTGAAAAATTAATCTTAGTATCCCTTAATACAGGAGTTTTTATGTGCACAATTTCCTAAGCTGATCTGCTCTTCCCAAGAAAAAAGGCGTATGACAGAACACACGGGGCCACAACAACACCCACTGTGCTGTCTGACTGGGCCTGAGACTGGGCCTGAATTATGGCATCTCATTCAGCCCTAAAACAGCCCTGTTCCTCAACAGTTTTCATCTGCCCAAGAGACCACTGAGCAAAGAAAGTAACGTCTAATGATGGAAACCAAACATTGCTGTCCTCACCACAAGCAGAACTAAAGTGCCCATTTTCTGACTGCTCATGATGGCTATTTAGAAACAGCAAAAGGCCTTGGATGCTTTGGAAGCCCAAGGTATTAATTAGGCAGTAGAGGAACACGCTCTTGTAGTCACAGGGCTTTCTCTCCTCACAATTTTCTTATCTTCGTGTTCCTCTTCAGCTATTTCTGACATCCAACTTCTTGTAGCTACCAGGCACATCAAACTTGTATTCCAGGCTGCTGCTCCTCTTCTCCCATAGCCAGGCCTAAAAAGCTGGCAGCACCTATTGATAGCTTTTTTTGCTCAGCCTGAGGTCTGAATGCAACCTCCTCTGAATGGAGAGGAAAAAGAATTACAGTCAACGCCTCACTTAGCTGCTGATGATTAAGGTTAGAATCAAGACTGCCTGGAGCAAAGGGGAGTTACAGAAAAATATATCTGTCAAAATTGAGCACAGCAGGGCCAAGAGAAACTTTAGTATAACTTAGAAATAGATGGACAAATTTTCACAGGCTCTGCAGAAAGCACATCTAAAGTTGTAAAAGATAATGAGTCTGCCAAATATCCAGTCCTTTCTCCAAAGTATGAAAGAATTAAAGATTTCCAGCCAAATTGTTTACAGAATTTAAAAAGAAAAGACTCTTTAAAGTTTTTTTATAAACTTGTTTTGAGAAATAGCTGAGCAATTCTCGCTTAAGCCTCCCAGAAGAATTTGGCTGCAGCAGACAAGCAGCATGGAAGATGCTAGCTGGAATGGTGAAGGTCTGGCAAAATAATCAGGTACTGCCAATCAGATCTTCGAATTCACCAAAAAGATAACTGTGCCACCAGTAATGTAGGTATTTCCAGTGCCAGCAGCTAATTAAAGTTTTCTAAAACCAAGCTAATTTTATTTGCAACAAGAATGTAGAGAACATGCACAAATCATAGGGTTAACTCTCTTCTGCAAATATCACAAAAGGGATAGGAATCAAACATCTAATATTTTTAGTATGCTGCTAATTTCCAACTATAAACCCTACAATTTGAACGGAAATATTATTCACACTTCACTTGCTGGTGATTTTACATAGATATATTACCCTGATGGGCTCATTCCAGTGTTCATAGGCCTCAGCACTTTTAACAAAAATCAGTACTTCATTGGATCTTCTTGCAAATATCAAACCCCAACAAGCATACTAGATTCTTACTACTTATCAACACAAAAATTGTGATGCACTGAAAACAAATTGTACAATTCACATGAAACAAAAGTGTTTATGATACAGAGCAAATTTGTTTTCTTTCACATTTATTTATTTAAATTGTTAGATTTCCTTTGGTGCTTCCATAGTCCCACACAATATACATTCACATTACTGTAGAGTACACTTGGATCCCAGATCACACCACTCAGAATTCAGTCAGACATAAGTGATCAAATACTTGGTCCAAATCCAATTAATACTGTAGTTCTTATATAGTGCAGCAAGCATTAGTGATGTTCAGTCACCCTACATCATAAACTCATAGAATATGCTGAGCTGGAAGACACTCGTCAGGATCATTAAGTCCAACTCCTGACCCTGAGGAAACTGACTCCAGACAGCAATCCTTCAAGACACACCATATGCTGGAGCATTGTCCAAAAACTTCTTGAACTCTGTCAGTCTTGGTGCTTGGACTACTCCCTGGGGAGTCTGTTCCTGTGCCCAACCGCCCTCTGGGAGAATAACTCTTTCCTGGTACCCAACCCAAACCTTACTTGACACAACTTCAGGCGATTTCCTTGAGTCCTGTCACTGGTCACCACAGAGATGAGACCAGTGCCTGCCCCTCCTCTTCCCCTCATGAGGATGTTGAAGAGCATAGCAAAGTCTCCCCTAGGCTGAACAGACCAAGTGCGCTCAGCTGTTCCTCATCAGGCTTCCTCTCCAGAACCTTCAACATTCTCATGGCCCTCCTCTAGATCTTCTCCAGTACTTTAATGTCTTCTATTGTGACACCCATAAGTGCCCCCAGCACTCAACGTGAGGCTGCCCCAGTGCAGAGCAGAGCAGGACAATCAATCCCCGCCCTTGCCCAGCTGTCAGTGCTGTCCCTGATGCCCCCAGGTCACCCTTGGCCCTCCTGGCTGCCAGGGCACTGCTGGCCCATGTTTAACTTGCCATAGACCTGAACCCCAGGGCCCTTTCCATGGCACTGCTGTCCAGCCTCTCATTGCACTGTCTGTCTGTACATCCAGGGCTGCCCCATCCCAGGTGCAGAATCTGGCATCAGCCCTTCTTGAAGTTCATATGGTTGGTGATTGCCTGGCCCTCTGATTTGTCTGTCTCTCTGTGGGGCCTCTCTGCCTTTAAGGACATCCACAGTCACTCCCAACTTAGCCTCATCATCAAACTTAGTACCCCTTTAAGTTCTGTGTCCAAGTGATTGATGAAGACAGTGGCATGAGGGCATAAGAGCGAGCTCTGTGGAACCCCACTGGTGACAAGTCACCAGCCTGATGCAACACCCTTTACTGTAACTCCTTGTGCTCCACTCATCAGCCAGTTCAACTTCAACTCTATACTGCCTGAGGAAAAGAAGGAAATGCTAATATAGATGTAGACTTGAACCTTACTGTACTCTGCAACAATTTAAACCAGGATTACAGCCATGATTTTCTGGTACATCAAATTTAACCAATTGTTACATTCACTCTTCCTGCGCCCAAATAAATTCACGAATGCTAAAGTAAGGTGAAGGTCATGACAGTTTATTAGGAAAACTGTACCTGTCTGGTAACATTGTATGAATACATATCACAGCTTAATTTCCTCCTGGACATGAACATGTCATTAATACTAACCTCCTAAAACACTTCTACTGAACCAAGATCAATTTCTGAACAGGTCTTAATACTTCCATGTAGAATCAGCTTGATTATAGTCTGATCTAATTACTGTAAAGACATTTACTAAAACAGTATCTGGCTTAAGCAAACATTAGCCATGGAATTCAGCTCAAATCTAGCTCATCACCCTGTCACATAATTAAATGACATATGGGAAAGCAGGAATACTGCTGCGAAGAGCTGTTAGGGGAAGTTTTGAATGTAGAATGAGACACCATGAGGAAGATAAAGAACGAGTCAGCCCTATGACTGTATGTAGGAATATAAAAAGGTAAAAGATTTTAGAAAGTGCAAAAGAGCCCCAGAAAGTAGACATAAAGCTGAAAAAGGCTGGGAAATTTCAAAACCTTATCCTGGGAAGCTAGAAAGTTAAGAACCAAGTGAATACACTTATATTTGTCATAAGGAATAAGAAAGAACAAGAACTTACTGATAGTTTGAGATGTGAAAAGGCCTAGATATATGCTTTGCAAAGATAGAAAAAGTTTCCATCTTATATAATGAATTGTTGTGTGTTGTTGAGGTTCACAGAAGTCCTTTAGTTAATGTTAAACCCACATGGGTCCTTTTCTTATTGGTTAGAGTATAATGAATTTGCACCTTTCCTTTTATGCTACTGGTTTAAAGAATATGTAGAAAAAGGCTTTGCATAAGCTGCCATCTTGTCTCTGATCTGGATTTGCATGGATGTTCTTATTTTCTGTGTCTCTTGTTTTGTGCTTGTATTATACAGACAGATAATAAACCCTAAGTCTGCAACCAGTCAGGGTCTCATCCCATTTTGTGAGACACAGACCAATCCGGCAACTGTGGTCCTTATTTTATAGTCAATCTGGTTTGCAGAACTGTTTCAACAGGCCGGAAATGGAATTTTTCCTTACTGATTGTCCTTTCTTTTACAAATACTTGCTTTCCCCTCTTCATTATTCTGTATTTTACTGCTTTATGTGTGTATTAGAAGCACTGCCAAACACAGCTTGTGCAAAACAGCTATCTCCAAACATTTGGGGATGAATCTTAGAACCAAAACTACATTCTTAACATGTTATTCCTCTGAAGCAGAGGTGTGGGGTTAGCCCACAAAAACTCATGATTATGTGAAAGAACTACACATTTCTGCTGCATAGGAGAGGAATGATTTGTACTTAACTCTAACTGTTGATCAACTTTCTTTTCCAGGCTTTCATTTGTTTAAGCTATTTTTAATTAATTCAATTAAACAAAAAAAATAAACATTTTGCTTCCTTGCAAAGGTTTGTTATTTTTGTTCAGAACAAAAAAGGTAGGATAAACAAAAACCCTCTTTCATACTGACCTATGAGAAGGAAATCAATAGGTAAGAAATACAGACTAATTCAAGAGAAATAAGCCATAAACCTCTTTAAAAGATAGTGTTTACATATCTATAAATGCACCCTGCTTGTCAAAAATATTTATACAAAAATTAAGACAATTGTTAATTCTTGAGTGTTACAAACATAAAAATGCCACCTGTTTTCCAAGTCAGTTCAGCCAAGCCTTCAAATCATTTATTTACTGATAATCCCCAAAAACTTTTAACTTAGTAAACTAATGAATCACAGTGGAGTTATACTCAGACAACTGGCAGTGCAGATGCAAGTCTGAAGTTAAACTCAATCAGCAACTGAACAAAGAGCAAATAATTTGAAACTTAAAAAAATGTTGCAGCATAGCTTGCATTAATATCCCCTTGATAGATGCAACTTTATTATGCTAGCTCTTCAAATTTCTACTTACAGTAATGCTGTATACAAAAAAAAAAAAAAAACCACCAAAAAAACCAAACCAAAACCCACCCCTCACTGTATTATTTATTTCAGAAAGGGAATTAAGTGGTGTATTTTTGTACATGTGCTTAACATCCTAGTACATTTAACAAGTAGTCTTGATTTCCAGGTAAAGTGTGAATAAATTTAACTTTTCCCTTTTGAGCCAACATTTTTCATAAGAAACTACTTGCCATGCAAACTGGATGGCAGCTGATTTTTTTTCCAGTCAATATGAGGTCTCATCATCAGTTCCCATCATAGGCACCAACCCTTCATTTATTTAATCATAAAAATGTGACTTACTAGAAAAGGAAAAATAGAGTCTAAAGGCACAGAATCACATAGCTGCTCTAGTAGGAGTCTGTAAACAGAGAATTGTTTGAATTTAGGAAATCCAAATCTAGGAAAGTAAAAAGGCATCGAAGCAGGCATTTATCTAGCCATCTTCCTTAAATACCCAAAGGGCTTTGAGGTCTATGAAGTATGCACTAAATACCATATTTCAAAAAGCAATAAGGCAAATAGTATGCTCATTATTTCAAAAAAGTTACAATGGTGTAGGCATACACAGTATAACTTAGTTACAATGTGTGGTACTGTTTCTACTACACAGCCCTATCTATAACTGTTTCCTTTCTACATAATCTGAGATTAAACCTGGTTTCCAGGTGAGCACAAACCCATCCTTGTACCGCCATCTACCACTGGCAACAGCTCTTCAGCAGCATTTGCTCTGCTGCCTGGGTCACATTCATGCTGAGCAAAGTCCACAAATCAGAGACTAAACACTGTCATACTTGTGAAGAGCTTCTTCTAGCTTTTGTGTCACTTTTTGAAAAAAGAGTATTTGCTGTTGCAAGAAATGCTGCATCTGTGATTTAAAGTCCCTCACACGAATTTTGTGGAAATGATTAATTTCTGCAAGGGTTGCAAAGGAAATAATGTTACAACGTTCTTGAATGCCCTCAGCTTTTTGGAGCTCCATCTTCCCCTCTTCCACGTGCCGCTTACTCTCCTTTACTTTGGTAAGGGCTCCTGTGTAAAGAACAAAATGAAACAGTTGAACTGTGAGGACCATGTAGACTTGACTACTGAACTTTAACAAACGATTTAATAACAACAAGGATTTGTACAAGACTTATTCTCAGTGTATTTATAGGTGTGTACATACAAATGTCTGAACAAAAGACAACAAAACCAAAATTTTTTAATGTAAGAAAAATCACGGACCAGTGGATCCTATGTAAAAAATAAACTCAACACTTTTTGAGGCTTAAGCATGCTAAAGTTACTAGAACATCCTATTTTACAAACTTAAAAATCAGATGGCGTCCTTCAGAGAATAAAAATGTTATCATTATACCAGTAGAGTAGTATGTAAAAGCACAAGACAACTAGTCAGATCAATTTAAGCCTACATAAATACCCAAAAAATAACTTTTTAAGAACTGGACTATGTGAAATACCCCTTTTCCCAATCCTTGTGAAATGTCAAAAGTTTATCTTAATACACAAAATCTTGTCAATACATGCTTTTACTTTTACACTATAGATACTCCAAAACTAATTATTGCTTACCAAAGAATCTAAAAGTTTATCTCAAAGTCAGATGCCCAAGCAGACCCTACACTTAGAGACTATTGTAAAACATAGCAGAAATGCAGTTACAGAACTGACAATCCTCCCTCTCCTAAAGCAGCTAACTGAAGCACACACATCGTACAAAAGCAAAGTATCATCCACAACAGACGACCCAAAGTAGAGCCATCTTAAGACATTCATACTGAACTCAATTTCCCACAGAGCAACTTCTTTGCCCAACTTATTTTATCCATATAACTAAACCAAATCAGACTAGTACAACTTTTATCATCTCACTAGATTTTTGTTCCTTTAAATATTTGTAATGTCGTAACTCTCAGATTAGACTTCTTATATGTGACTACAGTGTTCTGCCTGAAGGCCAAGGGCAGTGTCTGTCTCTGGGGACTTTAAGGCAGAGGCAGCATTCCAGACCTTCCTGGCTCCCATGGCATGACAGTGGCATGGCTAAGAGCTTGGCACTGTCTGCTTCTGCTGATTAACCTCATCATCTCCAGCCTGGCTCCAAAAACATCACTGAAAAACCTTTTCCACATGCAGTACTACCAGCAGTGACACTGTGCCAGAAGATCTGTATGTTGCCCTCCAAGGAGTAAGGAATCTGTGAGGTGGGATATGATCTGAAAAACACTTAATCCCTTCTCCTACAAAAAGAACAATTCTTTCAACAAATTTAGGCTTAGTAAAAATGTTTCTGCTTTCTGTGGGCATGACAGGAACTGATGCACAGTTGTAAAAAACTGAAGTTTGTGACTTACTGGAAGCCAGATGTAGCTGGTTAAATAAACATGACAACTCTTCAGTTGTGATGTGGGAAACAGCTTTAGACTGTTTATTTCTAAGATGACCAAACTGGAAAAGAAATCCTGAAATTCACAACATCAGCAGCTGAAAGCATAAGTAAGCTCTGGAGCATGTATAATCTTCAGATTATTTTACATCAATAAAAAACACACATTACCAAACAAGACTGCCCTCCAGATTAGATATATTATGCAATTTTTTGCTTTTAAAAAAAAAAAAAAAAACAAAAAAAAAACAAAAAAACCCAAAGATTTATAATTAGTGAAGGAGTCTAGTGGGAAAAGTACGGTACAACCGTTAACATTGCTCTATTAATGCACATAGATCATACTGGTCCTTAGTGGAATTTCCCTTAAAACCTGGATAGACTATAACCAGATGTGAGCAATAACTGACAAAACTCATACATATGCTTAAACATAAATAAAACTTCTTTATTGCTTGAGTTTTTGGTTTTTTGGTTTTTTTAATACTTTTAAACAAAGCTTTTAATTATTAGTAATATAATTAATCTTAAAATAACACCATAGATGGATAATTTTATCTTATTTTAGGACAAGCAAAGAATTCTCCCTAAACAGAGAAAAATCCTCCAAAGCCATGTGCTTTTCTCTAAGAAGACATTAATTATTTGTACCAAAATGTCATTTTTAAGCTATTCAGCATCTACTGGAGATTGCAAGACTTAGCTTTCATGGCTTTGAAAGCAGCTTAAGTAACAAAAAACTCCCAACTTTTTTCCAAACACCTTTCCATAATCTACACTTCTAGTACTTTAATCTATGTGAGCAAAACCCTGAGCTGGAACAGAGATTTACTGATATGGAAGGTTCAGTGATTCAACCTACAGTGAACAGGAGAAGACAGAAAATTGGGGACTGGAGAGCAGCCTGTTGTGCATATCCTTCATGAAGACAAAGGTCTTGTTACCACCAGAGGTAACAGAGATGCCTCAGTGGGTGATGGTAACCTTTGATGACTCCAGCTCACAACTCTGGACCTGCTGCACCCCAGGCTGTACACCATGAACTCCGCCAGCACCACCCTCACTAATTGATCCATCACACTCAACGCCTGATCTGCCACCTCACAGCTCCTGCTGCCACCCTTGGATGGGATGCTGGTGTGAGCAAAGCCCACCGGTCTAGAAGTACACCTGCAGAAATTTCTTCTGGTTTCTGATTTAAATTAGGTGAATACCTAGTATTGGTTTGGACAATAAAAAAAAGGAAGATATATTTAAAAGAAAAGAAGGCTGAATCACAACAGTCCAAAAAAAGGCTAAAACATGTTTTAGGAAAAAGAAACAGATGGAGCTACCTCCCAATGCATACTAGCTCAAGGAATCCTCCTGCAGAGTACATGCCTGGGATAAATATACACCAGTGCACAGTTCCCAGAAGGATAGAATACATAAAAATAAATTCTTGGACATTTTTTTAGATCCAGATGTACAAATTCTGTTCAATCTTGCTCATGCATTTAAAGACTTTCTGTAGGAGTCACTTCCCAATGATCAGACTAGCTTTTAACAAGTGAAGAGGGCTTGGATTAAAAATGATGCAAAAAACTGTGCCACATCTATTTCTGTTCTTAAAGGCAGGGAAAAGCTTATAGGAACGCTGTTTGTCATTGCCCAAATCCTTACAGTAAACAGACTCCTGCGCTCATTGCAGCTAAGGGTTTAAAAGAGACTCAGATTTCAGTTCTTGTTTTGAAATATGAAATTAGACAATACAACATGATAAAAACACATTCAACAAGGGACATTCATGCTAGCAAAATTTGTGCTAGTGTATCATGCTAGAACCCAAGAAAACAGGGACAATGCAGAGTTCTCATTAGAAATACATCATTTCAAGCCATAAAACAGTGCACTAACAGCAACTTAAATGAGTGCTGAGGAGTTATGAGGAAAAAAATAAGTGTATTGAGACAGTAAGCTACTCATGCAAGCATCAGATTGCTATGAGGTAGGAAGAGTTATATACATTCAGTAAAAAAAAAAAAACAAGTCCTGATTTGGGTCAAACAATATATTTTTACACCATCTGTATTTTTTTCCAGTAACAAATGTTTTGAGATTGTGTGAAGTGTCAAATAAGGATGTGTTTGGATCCATACACTCAATCTTCCTCCACATGAAGTACATGCGTACTCCTTTGAACCCATGCTGATGTATATGTGTTTCCAAGTCCAATCTGCAGCCTGCAGTGTGGCCAGAAGGCAGAAGTTTAGGGGTTCCTCTCTTGCAGACTGCAATCCAGACTGCTTCTCACTGAACTCCTTAAGTCTCCCTAGGAAGGGAGGCTTGCTCTGTGCCTACCAGCACATGCAATCAGAAGCCACAGAGCAGTGATACCTGCTATGGATGTACCGTCTCTCCCTTTCCATCTCTTCTCAATACACCCAAACATCAGCTCTCAAGTGCTGCTTGCAACAGGTAGAGTGAAACATCAGCTGTGTCCAAAGCTACTAATCCACACAAAGAATTCTTCAGGGCAGGGGCCCTTTTTTTGCTCTCCATTTGCACAGTGTTTACTACAATGACATCTGTTTCATGGCAGGGCTTTCTCCACTCTTAAAAAACACAAACAGTACATTGCTGTAGCAGCAACAATTTAACTGTGTACAGTAATGCATATGGATGAAACACAAAGAAAAATCAGTTCAACACAGCTGAATACAGCACCTGAAGCACTGGTAAGCACCAGCTGAAATCACTAGGGTCTGAAATTCACAGTCAGTCTCAAGAATCCATTAAGTCACCAATATATTGAAGTCTTCAGTATCTCACATCAAAATATTCAACTTCAAAACTCACCCAGCTTGTAAGAGCCAGCAGGTTAATTTTTTTATATCCTATGATTGTAATGCCTTTCACTTCAGTGATAAATTATACTAAAACAGAGCAAACACATTTTTTTGCAATTGATCAGCAGGTGTAAATCACATCAGAAAGCTTGTGCAAATAAAATTATCTCTGCAATAAATACTTCATCTTTCTATTACCAGCAAGCCACAAAATAGCATTTAGTGCACTACTTACTAGAAGTTAAAACAACACCCATTTCCACACCATTCATCTGTCCAGCATATTAAATACTCTAATAGGATGCATGATGTGTCCTTTAAAGGACCTTAATGAAGAGAGAACTTTGAACTTGTCAAACAACTTCCTTTGCTTTCCTTTTCTTACAAGAAATATAAGAAACCATCTCTAATGGAAAAGGAAAAAAACATATTAATATGCTGCTTTCATAAAAAGATGTAGAAGCAGATAATGTAACTAGAAATATTTTCTTTTTCCTTACTTAATGATAAGATTATTTAACCAGAGATCTTTGCTTAAAGATTTGAAAAAGCAAACCCTAGGTAGCTCACATGCATGGAAACAACATTATTTCTAATCCAGCAGAGTACTGCCAGAGCAAGTTGGTCTACACGGTTATCTCTCTTACTCTTGATCTAGCAAAGATGTTGTTACAAGATGTCTAAATGACTAATCCAATAAAATAATGTAAGTGGCCTGGGGAGACAGATGATGTCTTAGCTTTATCATTGGCTTAGCTATGTGATCAGATCAGCCCTGGGTTACACAATCATTCCAACACAAGGGAAATTGCAGAAGTATTTCATGACTGTCCTGTTTTCAGCTAGGGTAGAGTTAATTTCTTCTCAGTACTGTTACAGTGCTGTGTTTTAGATTCACAATGAGAATGGTGTTGATAACACACTGGGGTTTTTGGGTTTTTGCTATGGCATGTTTATTCCAAGTCAAGGACTTCTTTTTCTCACTCCTAGTCACGTGTTCCACCAGTGAGGAGGTGCACAAAAGAAAACTGGAGATAGCTGGACAGATGATTGGAACTGACCATAGGAACATTTTACACCACAGAAGCCATGCCCAGGATATAAACTGGGGGGAGTTATGCAGAAGCATGGCAGATCTGGGTTTGGAAGTGGGGGGGGTCTGGCATCAGTCAGTGGGTGGTGAGCAATTGCATTGTGCATCACCTGCTTGTTTATTATCATTATTACTATTTACCATTATTATTGCACTTTACTTTAGCATAAATTATTAAACTGTTCTTATCTCAACATACAAATTTTACTTCAAGTCTCCTCCCCATTCCACTGGGGTTGGGGTGTGGGGAAAGAGAGGAAAGGGCTGAGGAAGTGATTGCATGGTGCCTAATTTCCAGCTGTGCTCAAACCATCACAATGACATAACACAAAGCATGTAAGCTGACTCTTGAAAAAATCCAAAACTTCTCAACTGAAAGTGAAATAGTTTGTAACAGAACAGAGATTTTGCTACACTGACAGATTATTTTCTTAAGAATGCTCTGAGCACTGATTAACAAAAGAAGCCTACATGCTACAGATTCTGCAAATTCTTTACATTTTCTTGCCGAAATTTATAATGGAAAGCAGCATAATAGGAATTTGCCTGAAATTAAAACAAGAAGACTTTTTCAGTAGACACTGAACTAAAAGAAATGTCACAGGGGAAAGTTACAGTTACAGTTATTAATATTGGAATAAGTTGCTTTTTAAAAATCTAGTTTTACAGTTTTACACCAAAAAAAACCAAGTGATTTTCAAAACCAAAGACAAAATTCTGCTACTTGCTTTAGGTAAGTGCCAACACAATAGTTTTAAAATTCAGTCTTGGTATTGAAAAGATGACATTCTTCTCCTTTAGGGCACAAAACCACTCTAACAACCTTCACTTTTCCATATTCTGAAATGTCAGAAATATAAAATTCAAATACATGAAACTGCAATTACTTTAGTATTATTATGGTTTTTGTAGATATATGACAATGGCTATAATGCTTTTAGAACTGCAGCCTAACAATAGTTAAAGTGAGCTTTGTTTTTAGTTGTTTTGTTACCCCAGAATAACATAGTACTATTCTGTAAATTTAGGTTTATAAATTACAGCACTCTGCTAACAACTAGATCAACACTGATTATACTGTTATTAAAATCAGACATAATTATTTGCTCTTTCACTTACCCCATTGCAAAACTTATTGAAAGCTGACACTAAAAAACACATTCTTCAGTTCAAAATGAAGTCACTTTTTAATCTACACAACTCAAGAGCTCACACACAAACAGTCTTTGCTAGATATTTCAGAACATTAATTAGCTAGATATTTCAGAACCTCATCTGATGGTATTAACTTATAAATTTATTTAATTAACATAAACCAAATTAATAATGATGCCAGAATGCACAGCGTAAAAAGTCAATTTTTCAAAACTACCAGGGTTACTGGTAGTTTAACTAATGTCTAACTAATATTTTTTAAATTTTAAATAACATTATTATTAACATCTGATCAGACTCATTGAGCATACATCTGTCAGTTAGTGTACACAGAGGAAGAGCATACAGACCTGATTCCTTTATCCAAATCTACAAGGACTATAATCATACCTGTGCATGTTCAAAGAGTATAAAATTATCACACTACTGAAAAGATATTTAAATCTCCACACTGTCAATGTGCATTTCAGTCCAGAGTACCCCAGAGGAATCTATGAGCCTTGGTGTGTAGCACCTCCAGTAAAAATGTTTTGCTGGGCCATGCTACAACCACACTGCTTATGTGAGCAGATACCAGAGGCTGCCTTTGGAGGAGTTGATAATAGAAAACATGAGCAACATGGTCGAGTAAATGAAAGTAACATCACAGAATTATCATTTTAATGCACCTACCACCCCACATAATGCCATTAACAAATTTTTTAAAACCCCAACAAAACATAATGCTAGGTAGCCGCATAGAAAAAATGAGATTAGTATTTTTCCATTCAAATTTTGAATGCAGAAATGTTAAAACTGCTACCTTTTGACGCATTTTACACTACCTGTCTTCTAAACAAACCAATGACCTTATTTTAGGCACTTAGGCATGCTTAATGTGTTTGTGAATAGTTTTGTCTTTACAAGCACCTACAGTGATGTCTGAAAGGAGGCCCATCAGGAATCATTTGACTGTAAAATCCAATTAAAGTATGTGTACAGCTGTCTGTTACCACAAACATAACATTTTGCACCACAGCCTGAGGGGCAAATGCTAACTAATGCTGGGTTTGCCCAGTTCTAAGGCACTCTGAACTTTTTGGCACTCACATGTACCATTTAAAAGAGTCTTTTTTTGGTGTGGTTTCAGCTGGCAGTGCAGACTAGGGGGACCAAAAGAGTCAAATATAAACTAGGCTGGTCACCAGAAACATATTACATTTGCCCATCAGAAAGTTAGTCATGTTTTTCATGACCACACTTGAAAATTTAGGTAATTGGAATTAGAAGTAACAAGATGAAACTTTTCTGTCATGATTAGTACTTCTCATTAGTTTACATCTAACTGGGGCATCGAACAAGCTTCCTAATACAGAACTCTGCTTTTCCAGAATTGGACTTGGTTTATTACAGTTCAGTTGTCACAGGATTTGAACACTAATTTTTCCTAATTAGGATGCTAGGAACAAGCACTGTATGTTAGAAAGATACTCCAGACTTTTAACAGCTTTTGAAAACGTCCTGTTCATACTGCTGACTTCAAGACAAGAAGCATCAGAAATTATGCTGTCTGTGACTAAAATAAATTAACTTTCAGTAGAAATGGTTAACAAATGAGCAGAAATTATTCCTCCTCCTCTCCAAAATGGATGTAAGCACTATTACATTAAATGCTGACTTCTTTCAAAGTTTTTATAAGATTCAAGGGATGTGGAGGGACAGGGGAACACAGGTAACACTGTGTATCAACATCCAACTATTACTGAGAGAAGTGAGTATAAATAAAATTTCCACTGATGCTTATATCACTGATTTATTGGGGTGCAATGAAACTGCTTTTGGATGTTGTTTTCTGTTAAGGCTAAAAGAGAAGTAAAGAACAACAAATACAACGAGTGTTTGCCTGTCCATTATCACCTGTTTAGCTCCACTACTGTCCTAAGATGAGCATATAAAACATGTATGGGCAGTTAAACATAAATTCATATAAAAGAGTCAAAATGCAAATGAAATGCAGATACTGGTTTATGTTATCCTAGTCCCCTTTAATTGCCCTCTCCTAGATTTCTGAACTTTTCAATTTCTCTGTAAGAACAAAAATAGTTAGAATGACTGTTGCAGGAAAAAAATGTTCAAGGTAAGGCATCATTAATTCAACCAATTAAAACATGCTATATAATACAAAAGCAGAATGTTTGAAAATTATAATATAATGCTGTATTTACATTATTTAAAAGAAAAGCTTCTTTAGTATACTGCTAACTAGACAGCATAGCTATTCATACATATAAAGATTCAAATTCATAACCATTCTAAAAAAAATCAGAATAGTAAGTTGCTTTTACCATGGGACAACAAAGTATCATAAACTCCGAATCACAGGATGAACCTGCTTTTCACATTTTTAATGAATGAACTCCATGTAGGCACAGAAAGCATGGCTCAGTTCTTTATGATTACAGATGTTGTCCACCCATGATGTGTACTTACTGAAAACATCACACTTCTTCCTGTTCTGCTACAGTAACAAATCAAAGCCACTGGCAATAACTGAACAGACTGTTTAAATGTTGGTGGGTTGTTTGGCTTTTTTCCATTTTATTTAAGTCCTCATGGCTTTTATGAAAGATACAAACAAGATTGCATAAGAAAGCATGTGCTGTTTGTTTGCTCTAGTCTGCCGATAAGGCTCATGTCTGGGGACTCAGCCAAATGTAATTTCCTATTTTTTCAATTAAAATTTTCAAATTCTGTGTTATTTGAACCAGGAAATTTAAAATACATAAGGTGCCAACTGGATAAGTTTACACAGTCTACACTTACTGACTTGGCATTTTAACTATTCAAACAAAGTCTAACAATGAAGTCATGGAAAGATGCTGGAAAAGCTGAAACATGTCCTTGTTCTAAAGGTGACTTACAAACTAAAAAAGTTAGTCAGCTTGTTTTTGATAATGTGCTAACAAAGAACTGGAAGAGCTCTGGGATCTTCTTTCCACTTTCAGTATACCAATTGTCTTCCATGTTTGGATAGAAGCCATACCAGCCAGACTAAAAGTACCCAGAGCTTCAATAGAACCATCCCCCTATATAGATTCTTCATATGTCTCTCAAAAGGCATTACCTTGTTTTTGAAATAGAATTACTTCCTCCTTCTACATTATAATTTTTATTTAATGTCTACACTGTTCTACTACTTCCTAGCTGCTCACAGAGCCTTCCCATTAGGTAAGGCCTTACTGCTTGTGGTGAATAGTATTAGGGCATTTTTTATGATCTGACTACAAATCTGATGAAGATTTGTATTTATTTAAATATGCACTGCCTGTAGTCAAACCTAGAAGTGTGAGCTCCAACCAAAACTTCTGTTAGGACTAAGAGGGTAGATTGGACAGACTTTCAGGTGTGCAGTAATGCATGCAGTCTCTCCCACAGAAGAAACAGCTATAGTCTTCCTCTGATACCAGCAGCTTTTGAAAAAAAAAAAAAAAACGCACTTGTCTGCTGTGTATTAGCCATGAAATTGTATGATACCAGTGTATGATACTAGACTAGTTTCAAGAGGTAATAGGAAAAAAGACTCATCACAACAGCATGAATCTTGTTCCCTTAGAAAGCCACAGAGATTGTGGGGAAATGGAAAAGAAAAAAGAATCATACATTCAGAAGACCCATGTATTTTTCACATAGAGCACAGAAATATTTTTTTTTTTCTCTTACTGTTTAACTTTCTTCAAGCAAAGCCATTGATCACTTTTAAGTCATTTACTCCTGTCCTCTGACTTCACACAAACTAAGGCAGCTGTAATTTTATACAGTTTCTAAATGTGAAGATTCTTTCACATTTTAGCTCCATTTCCTTAAGGTTACCTTCAAATATTGTGAGACTATATTGGGTAATGCGCTAGGAAGTAGACTGCATTACATCATCCCTGTGACAGCTATGGGGAGGCTGACATGGCAAAAAATAGAAGACATCCTGGAGCAGTACATCCTTTCTCACCAAAGCTTTTACACAGATGAAGTGCTCATCTCTTTTTACTGCTGCAAGGGTCATCTGGCTAGGATTGCATGCCTAGCTCTTACCCAGCAGCTACCTGAATTGAAGCCCATGCAAAGTTTATGCACCTGAGGCACAGAGGAGAAAAAAACTCCTACAAGGTGGTTAATAGGAAAAACAATTATGAGAAAAACCCCATTTACACAACAAATTTAAGAAGGAAGTAAGCAAGAGAGAAAAACACTGCCTTTATATAGTTTTAACTGCCTTTATATAGTGTTAACTAGGCTGATTTATTCATTAATTCAAATATCACTTCTCCCTGGGGGGAGGAAGGAGAAGGAAACTGAAAATGTTAGAGAGTTCTAGGTTTCAATGCTGTTTGGGTTTTCTGGTGCTTTAAATTCTGATGCATTTTCATCTGGGTAGATTTTTCATCTACAGTTTTGTAAACAATAGAAAAATATATTTGTAATATTTGTAAATATTCTAAAAACACAGCAAGTGTATTCTTTGAAGCCTATGTCTAGATTTAAGTTTGCCTCGGGTAAATAATACTTTACTTTTCACAGTGACCAAAAACATTCAAGTATTTTTAAAAAGTCATTCAAGTCATTCAAGCATTTTTAAAAATAATTCTCTTAAATCCTGGCATGCAAAGGAAATGTAATTGCCTGTATCACAGGAAATATTTAGACCCCTTTTCCAGGTCTCTTTTGTAAAAACCATAACCAGAAGTTTCTCAGACATTACCATCATAATGTTAAGAGAGAAGAAATCTGGAAAGCAGAGATGAAATAGCATGTTAGTCAGTACTTCCTTCACTTTCATGAATCACAAGAGGCCAATTACTGTAATTCCTAAAACAAAACTTGAAAGAAGAATATCCAAAACTCCCCCAACTTTTCTACTCTAAGCAAATAAGAAGAGAAGAGAGCCAAACAAGAATGAGCTAGGATACTAGCATATACTATCTCCAATTCCCACAAGCGCATGAATTTTCTCAATTTGCATGGGCTGGCAGTGAGCATTTGTGTTGAAGATTACAGAAGCAGGAAGATCGCATCAAGTTGAGCAAAGCTTTAGCAATTAATAAATAAGAATTATTTCACCAAGAATGCCTAGGGAATTTCCCCAAGTAGACTTAAATGCATAAAAGAGAAAACATTATCCATTACAAATGGGAAGCTGCTTTGCTTCTCAAAATTAAAGATCTGAACCAGTATTTCTTGAACGATACACCAGCTCTGCAACAGAAAACGATAAAATGCAGCTTAGTGTTTTGAGCCTCTGTAACTTAACATCCCTCTTCTGCAAATGTTTTGCCAGAGGCTAAAGAAAACTGTGTACAATTGTATCTGTCTAATACATACCTTCCATTCAAATAATCCACATATATGCCCAAGAATACTTTCACGCATGCACATCAGAAGCATTTACCTACAAGGAGTTGAGGACTAGATGCATGAGAGAATTGGGATGTTTAGAAGCTTGAGACACCACTCTGCCATTGTCTACCCTGTTCAGGCACTGGTTCTCCCTAATTACTTAGTTTTCCAAACAAGACCTATAAAACAACAAGTCATTGTAAGGGATGTATGCCTTGGTACTGATATGTCCTATGCCAGCCTCAGTTGGACTGTCAAACCAAGTATTTCCACATGGAAATGTGGGGTTTCCAACTGGGCACATTCTTTGCTGTAGGGCTCAATTGAATGAATCGTCAGACCTGGACCAGGGTGCATATGAAACCAAGAAAGATCTCAAAGCGTTGACCTGTTGGTCCTCGACTGGAATGTGGTACAGAAATGTTCAAGTACTTTGTCTCTTCTGCAGCAGGAACTTTAACTCTTCCTCTGGAAAACTCCTTACACACTAGGAACTCAAGATGAAAGAAAAGGCATCTTGTAAAATCTCCTATTGAAGCTACGGCCACTTAATAAAATATCAACAATATTAATAAGATAATGAACAGTTTGAAAATATTTCCACAGTCTGTTGGTACATGTGTCCTACACAAATTGCACAAACCAGATCACATATGATCTCCTCAGCATAGAAGCCAGAAAGACCTGAATCCCAAAACAATTAAAAGGATAACAGTTAACACATTTTACTGGTAAGATGCAGACAAAGCAACAGGAAGGCTTACATGGCTTTGGTTCATAATTCTAGAGAAAAAGAAAAAGCCCACATGGAGGGGAACTTTTATTTCTGTGGCTTTTTTTGCATAAGTTGCAGAAAGTTTTTAAACAAAACCTCAGACATGCAGACTTCTCAGTCCACAGCACAAACTGCACTTAGAAAGCAGCTCTTCAGCTAGCTGCAGTATAGCAAAAGCATAACAGGACAAGACAGTTAAAATTACAGAATCACGGAATATGCCAAGTAGGAAGAGATCCACAGGTATGACTGAGTTCAACTCTTAGCCCTACAAGGGCCATACCAAGAATCACATCAGGTGCCAGAAGGTATTGTCCAAAAGCTCCTTGAAATCTATCTGACTTAGTGCTTGGACCATTTCCTTGGGGAGCCTGTTCTAGAGCCTAAAAACCATCTGGGTGAAGAACCTCTTCCTAATATTCATCTTCAACCTCACCTGACACAACTTCAGGTGATTTCCTTGGGTCATGTCACCAGTCACACAGAGATCAGTGCCTGCCCCTCCTCTTCCCCACACAAGGAAGTTGCAGGCTGCAATGAGGTCTCCTCTTGGTCTCCTCACAAACCAAGTGCGCTCAGCTGTTCCTCATCAGGCTTCCTCTCCAGAACCTTCAACATTCTCATGGCCCTCCTCTGGATCTTCTCCAGTACTTTAATGTCTTCTATTGTGACACCAAAAAGTGCCTCAGCACTCAACGTGAGGCTGCCCCAGTGCAGAGCAGAGCAGGACAATCAATCCCCTCCCTTGCCCAGCTGTCAGTGCTGTCCCTGATGCTCCCAGGTCACCCTTGGCCCTCCTGGCTGCCAGGGCACTGCTGGACCATGTTTAACTTGCCATGGACCTGAACCCCAGGGCCCCATGGCACTGCTGTCCAGCCTCTCATTGCACTGTCTGTCTGTACATCCAGGGCTGCCCCATCCCAGGTGCAGAATCTGGCATCAGCCCTTCTTGAAGTTCATATGGTTGGTGAATTGACCATCTGTCTAATCTGTCAGGGTCTCTCTGCAGGGCCTCCCTCCCTTTGAGGGAGTCAAGAGTTCCTCTTAGATTTGTATCACCTGGGAACATGCTTAGTGTCCCTTCTAGTCTTGCGTCCAAGTCATGTATGAAGATATCAGAAAGCACAGGCCTGATGATGGAGCCCTGTGGAATGCCCCATAGTGACAGGTCTCCAGTCTAATGTCACCCCTTTCACTTTAACCCTTTGTGCCGAGCCCATGAGCCAGTTCTCACCCATGCCATGATGTGTTTCTCCAGTTGTGGACATTTTGTCCAGAAGGATACAGAGAGAGAGAGAAATGGAAGCTTTACTGAAATCCAAAGAGATCACATCAATTGGTTTCCCTTGGATTACCTTGTCACAAAAGGAAGACTCAATAAGCAGGACTTTCCTCTCATGAAGCTGTGCTAGATGTGACCAAGGACTGCATTGTCTTTAAGGTGTTTTTCAACACCTCCCAGAATAAGCTTCTTCATAACTTTACCAGGCACTGATGTGAGACTGACAGGCCTGTGGAAGGGGCCCTCCTTCTTGCCCTTCTTGAGAACTGGGACAATGTTTGCCCCAGCTTCCAGTCAGCTAGGACCTCTTAGAATTTCCAAGACTGCTCAAAAATCAATGAGATGAGCTTTGTAACGATCTCACCCCACTCTTTGAGGATTCTTGAATGAATCCTATCAGGCCCCATAGATTTGCAAGGATCCAGCTTGAGCTGGGATTTAACCATTCTCACATTCGTGGTCTTCCAGTTGTATGCAGAGACACAGACATGTTTTGGTGCAGCTGCCTGTGCTCGTCCATCCTTCTCAGGTCCAAAGGGTTTTATCAGAAGTAATCAATATACTTGCATTATGTAGCAAAAAAAAAAGAGCACTACTCCTAATTTCACAGTTCATAATTTTAAAGGCATGGCCATTTAAATAATGCATCAGTCAGGCTGCTGCTTCTGCCACTTAAAAGGGTACTTTGGTGTCATTTTACTGCTTAATGAGATTGTACAGTAGAAAATAAAACCCTTGAAGAAAGACATAGCAACTCTATTTTTCAGATTATTTCTTATCACAAACACAGTTTCATAACTGTTGAATATACGGATATTTGTATAGTCTATAGTGAAATATTATTTCTCAGAACTGGCAACTATCCCAGACAGTAAATGTAAAACAAAGCCTTTATGTTGCAAGAACATCAAACAGTTCATATTTTCATGTGAAGTTTACAGATTGGCATTAAAAAGCTGTACCTTCTTAAAAGTACCCCTTAAGAGTAACAAGCCAGCAATATAGAATGCAAAACACGACTCTCTAGTTTTCATCTAGTTTGCTGTCTTGTAACAGAAGCAACAAACAACCCACATAAGTCAGTTCCTGTCATGGCCATGTACACTCAAGAGACCACCCTCCCAAGCCCCTGCCATATTCCTAGTGTGTACCATAGATGATACTGAGAACACACTGCTAGTTCAGAGGTGCTGGAGCTGCATTAATAGCTGCATGCTCCAGTCTGCTCAAGGATAGTGCTCTAGCCCAAAAATCAACTCTACATACTTGATGCTCATGCGCTGCTCTAGTTATTTAAACAAACCTTCAGCAATTCAGCAAGGTACACTTTACCAGTAAGTGTAAATTCAAATAGAACCACAAAAGAAATAAGGATGATTTCAGCATACATGTTATTATTTCCAAATCCTCTCTTCAAAGGCTTGTTTCCAAAAATATTTCAATGAAGACCACCATATAATTTTAAAGCTTGAGGACGTATTATTTAAATAGTATATACAGTCTGCTGGATTTTTCCATCTAATGCAAGTGTATGTCCTTTTATTTTTTCCCAGAAGCTTACAGATAATCCTACTGGATGACAACTCACTTTACCATGCTCTGCTCCCAAACATGAGGCATTGCCAAGGCCACTCATCTCCCCAAATCTAAAATACTTGAAAGCTGTTATCAAAACACAAGGCCACAGAAGCTAGCAAAGAAACTCCTCAATTGCTAATCTTCACACCTCCCTTTCTTCTTCAAAATAAAATTTAGATTGTTTAAATTTCCACTCACAATTTTTGATATTTGACAGGGGAATGGAAATCTGACTTTGATGCATACAATTTTTATGAAAAGCTTATTTTCTTAAATAACAACAAATTGTGCACTTTGTAGCAACTCTCTTTCCTCAGCTGTTGCCAGCAATGCATACCTCTGGACACCTGTCTTTCTGCTCTGTTGAAAAAACTTTTTCAACTCTTTTTACCAAATTTAGTGTACTGTTCCAGATGCAAAACCCCTGGAAATGTCCTATAAGGACAAAAAGGCTGATTTTCTCTGGGTGACAATTCACTTGGGATTTAATCTCCAAAATAACTTTCTACAAAGCTCATGCATTTTCTTGGATAACTCATGGATACCCATTTCTGCAGAATGTATGTCATGTTTTCTTGGTCTGTTTTACAGCTCAAATGCCACACTCTCCTGCAGTTTGAGTTGAAAACTACAGGTAAGGAAGATAATAAAAAAATTACGGACTTACCTATGTGCAATGGTAAAGAATGTATGACTATCAATAATTTAACAGCAGCATCTCCTCATATACAATACTACAAACTTCTGTTTTTCTGAACAAGTGTCATTAGTTATACAGTAGATTTTTTTTTTCATTTCTGAGATTCTTTCTGACAGGTCACAAAGTACCTTACAACTAGCAATCTGAACCTGGATAGCATATTTCAGCTAGAAAGATGCTGAAAGGATAACAGGTGAGCATCTGTTCACGACAATAAGGGCGAAGGTTGAACAAGTAAGAACACTGTGGCTGAACATTACTCTTTCACAGATGCCACAGGACACTTGGCTGAACAAAGATGTCCCAGCAGACTTAAACATCTCATCAGACTGATGCTGCAAAACACACACTTCCACATGCACCTTGAAGAGAGTGGTAAATCAGAGGAGCAACGGCATCAACATATTACTTCATATTTATTACCTAATAGACAAAAGATTCAAGATACCTCACATACCTCAGAGTAATAGATGTTTGCATACCACTTGATTTCCAGGGTTTGTAAACAAGCCCAATAATCTTTAATGGATAGGCAGTTTAGTTAGATGTGGCTGCTTTCAGAGATACTCAGCCAAACACAGCAACCTCTGATCAGCAAAACTCCCAACTATGTTTAAGCCTTTGGCACAAAACAAACTGTCACTGATGTGTTTTTTTGTATTTATATTGAGAGTTTTCCTGAGTAAACACGAGAAGATTGAAAACAAGGCCAGCAAGCCAGACACAAGGCAAATTTAGGCACTGGTTCCTATATCAGTTGCATACCACTGACAAATAAAAGTTAAATTTTTTCAGAAAACACATACGGGTCTTACCTTTCTGCACATGGATGATGTCTGGAAAGTTGGCCAAATGCCCCTGATATAACGCTAACAAATCCATCACAGGATCTAGGTCCTGCCGGGGCTGATCTGCAAAGAGGTCCCCGATGGCATCATAGGCTTCTGCAGTGAAGGCTATGGCCTGGTTGAGGCCAGCTGAAAAGGCCTGCTGGTCCAGCTCAAATGCCTGACTGAGGCACTTGAAGGAGTGCCCCACCTTCTGGTATTCCTTCTTGAAACCAGTGACTTGTTTACGGGCAAACTCGTTGGCTGTGTGATTAAGTTGCAGGGCACTCTCATCCATCTTCTTGGTGAAGGCTTTGAAGCCATCCACCTGGCTTTCCACCTCCTGCAAGTCTAGGCTGGCCCCAGAGCCTGTGGGGACACTGATGGTCAGAAAAAAGTTGGCACCCACCATCTCGTCTTTTTCAGCCTTGCGCTTGCCTTGCTTCCAGGCCTTCTCATCTGTGCTGGGACAGGTGAGGAAGTGCTGGAAGGCATCACACTGAGCGAGCACAGGGTGGCTGCACATATGGTCCATCCACCATGCTAAGCCTTTGCGACGTTTAGAGATGAAGTCCTCCTCAAAGCGGCCAGTGGCCTGCTTCTCTGGCAAGTGGGGCACGGAGATGACAGGGAACTTCTCAGCTAGCCGCCCGTAGAGCCAGTCAAAGTGCTTGTAGCGGCGGTGCACCTGCTGCCCGGTGTGGCTGGGCACCAGCTTGTAGGCGATGTAGCTCTTCATGCCCTTGAATTTGGTCTGTTTGGTGGGGTCCTCGATAGAGCACTGGAAGGGGTAGGGGTTCTCCTGCCACTCAGGGCCCCGGGGGCCCAGCACCACGCACAGCTTGTCCCCGTCCTTCACAAAACCCGACGCCTCGCCCAGCACGAAGGCCTCTCCGCCGGACTTGACGAAGGTGGAGAATCGATTGAGATTGCGGCTCACCGTGGCCGAGCTCTTAGCGGCGCCGCCGCCGCCGGGCGGGTGCGGGTGCCCCGGTGGGTGCCCCGCACCGCGGGGGCCCAGGGACGGCTCGGAGCGGGTGGACAGTCGGTACCGGCCCGAGGCGCCGCCGCCCGCCGCCTCGTAGTCGGGGTAGGAGCTGCCCAGGGCGCCCGGCTCGTCAGCCACCGTGGAGCTGTCGTCCCAGTCGTCGTCCCAGTCGTCATCGCTGCCCTGGCTGGGCTGGTAGGAGCCGCCGTAGGGCGGAAAGGGATACCCGGCGGGGGGCGGCGGGAAGGGCTCGGGCGGGGGCTGCTGCGCCGCCGGCTTGAAGGCGGCGGGGGGCGGCAGCGGCTCGAATCCGCCGACGGGGACGTTTGCGTAGCGGGCGGGCGGCGGCTCGGCGGCGGGGGCGCGGATCACCTGCACGTAAGAAGCCGGGAAGAGCCCGCGGTCCCCGCGGCTGTTGACGCCCTCCAGCCACCCCTCGATGTCCTGCTCGCTGCACAGGCTCAGCACCTCGTGCTCCCGCAGCGAGATCTCACCCGGGTTCTCCGACCTGAAGTCGTACAGAGCCCGCGCTCGCAGCGCCATCGCCGCCCCCCCCCGGGGCGCTCCCTGCGCCACCGCCCCTCACTGCGTCGCGCTGGCGGGGCTGCCGCACCAGAGTGCCGCCGCCCTCGGGCTCCTTGTCCCGTCGGCGGCCTGCCCGGTGCCGCTCCCGGTGCCGCTCCCGGTGCCGCTCCCGGTGCCGGCGGCAGGCGCGGGGCCGGGCCGGGCCGTCCCACGTCGCCAGTTGCGCTAATCCAGAGCCGAGCGGCAGGGCGGAGCAGCCGAGCGCAGAGCGGCCGCCCCCATCGATAGCCCCCGCCCCCCCACGCCCCCTGCCGGCCGGGGGCCGCTCCCGGGCCCGCTGTCCCTCGGGCCCGCCGGGCCCCGCCGCTCCATTGCCGCCGCCGCTCCATTGCCGCCGCCGCCGCCGCCGCCTCCCGAGCGCCCGGGGGCGCGTCAGGCTTCCCTCCGTCCGGCCGGGAAGGCTCCCGAGCCCTCGGGTCTTTCCCCGCGCTCCGGGGCAGCCGCCGCGGGAGCCGCGCCGGGCGGGTGCTGGGCGGCCGCGCTGGTCCTGCCGGCGCTCCTCCGCTGCCTGCGGCGTCCAGAGAAAATGTTTTGCTGGGGGATAAATCTCGTTTTAGCCTTCGCGGCACTGGTGTTGGTTTTCTGTGGAACAGCCTCAGTCCGATCGAGGTGCTTTTTTCCCTGCCTGGTTATTTAGCCACTTGTTTCTCCTGGTCCTGTGTTGGCTAGTCATATGGATCCCGTCCCGTTAATCATCTTTTACCTCTCTTTGCATCCCTAGGTACAAGTTTCTCTCAAAATTTCTGCCTGCTCACGAGCAATTAGAAGGAAGTGTTTCAGAGGAGATGTTCAAAGTTTCTGGTCCCCAGTTCTTCATGTGTTCTTATAAACATCTGGATATCTTGCTTATTTCTCTGCCATATTTTAGAGAGTATGTTTCTTCATAGATTTGTGTCAAATAATTTGTCTTCGCCTGGAAGCAATTCACTGGAATGCTACAAGACCCACTGTTTCCTTTTATTGCTGGTTTTAGTGTTTGATACCCGGGGTTTACTTTTTACATTTCTTCTTTGGACCTTCATTTTCTCCACAATTCGTTCACATGTTATCACAGTACTTTTCTGTTATTTTTGCTCAATAGTAGCTTGTCTACTCAATTTTTTTTTAATATGTCAGCTCACCCCAGTCCAGCATGTTAGCCCCCAGTTTCCTTTAATGCTTAAATTTGGAAATCTGTTTTAATTAGTGAGTAAAGTGACCAAAAAACCACATCATACACCTCACAACCAATTCCTCAGTGGCAAGCCCTGTGGAACACATTTGTGGTGCTGCAGGTTTACAGAGATCAATTCTGAGTGTCTACAGCAGTGCTAAGCTGAGGAGCATTGGCTGTCTCCTGAGAGAGAGCTGGCAGCTGGTAGAAACACCCTGACCTGGCGTGGTCACTTACTACTGACCTGCAGGCCCCGAGGGGATCCTCAAACCCTGCATCAGCACCTGTTAGTGTTCTTAAACCACCAAAGCTCTCTTTCCATTAGTCAGTGTTCTGCCCCTTCAGCTGATGCACCATCAGTGTCTGCCTTTCACACAGGTCTGGTTCTCTTCTGCAAAACACAAGAGATAGCCTTGGCAGCTGGCCCACAGCCCACCATGCTGCTGTCCACCCATGTAATCAACCTAGAGTAAGGACTAAAACCCCACCATGAGGTAGATGTGGATCAGTTTGATCTTGGTTTTAGATTTCATCCCAAATTCTGACTGCTGCAGATCAAGGTAAGTGATTGGGACTTCGTATTCCTTCCAAAGTCCTTCCAAAGATTTCCCATTGATCTGGGAAATCTTGTGCATTCATGTGAATCCTCATAGGTTAAACTACAGAAGAATAGTCCTTGATCTGCCTTCTCTATACTACTTATTGCACTATATATATTTGACTGCCCATGATCTAACTCCTTTCCTAAGCTTTTCACTCCTATTAATCTAATTTTCAATGTTCTTAATGATTAATGTTGTTTTCTCTGAGTAGACTAAATTCTTTTTTGTCACTTGAAGTGAATGGTACTAGACATGATGCTGACCAACTTGATTTGTTTTAAATAGATATTTAAGATTTGCTCTCATTGGACAGCCTGGAGTGACAAACAGATGCCTTGCACGGGTGCAAAGTTGGTTCAGGAATGGTATTTTCCTGCTCCAAGTGGTCATGCTGACAGTGCCTGGCTATGACTGTCACAGCCAGGGCAGGACAAAGGGACAACTTCAAGGTGGGCATCTCTCTTAATTCCTTAGGTCTGGTGGAGGTGGCAGCTGCCCTATTCCTCCTGCTCCCCTCAGTGCTTTTGGCCTGATTTTTCTCTGGTAAGTGTTGGCTTGAGTTTTGCATCTCAAATGAACAGAAGCAAAGGTGTCAAGTCCAACAGGGACAAAAACTGCTACCAGGAGAATTTGAAGGTGTAAGATCTACAAAGCTAATGAAAATAGTATTTCTTAATTACATAGGTGTAATTTTTAAAGTAGTTATTCTCTAATATCTTTCAGTTTTATCTGAAGACTTTAACAAAAAAATGAGTTACGTGACATTGAGTCATGATTTTTCCAGCACTAATGCTTTCAATAAGGCAAAAATATGAAAGGAAAATGTGTGCTATGTTATTTTCCTACTGATCAAACTGCAAAGAGAATTTGGAACAATAAAAAGGTTGCAAATGACGTTTTCCATCCTTTCACACCCGTGAGCCAGCTCTGATTTCCACAATGCTGAGGCACTCTGTTGTGGATATTATAAATAATGTCTTAAAACCATAAATAATTATTTTCAAGAAAACTAACCTGCAAAATTAGAAGCAATTCTAACAAACATTTTTTAAATGTTTGGGAAAAAAACCAGCTTCCAAAGTCCTCAATAACCATCTGCAGTGCCAAGCAGAAGAGCTGGATTTATCGAGCTTTGTTTCTTGCTGTTTGGGCTAGGAGAGACAATAGTTTCAAAGTAAGAATGGTACATAGTGACTTGGAGCATGTTAGCTGCACAAAGTGTGTATCTCAAGGCTTTGCTTGGTCGGGAATTGAATTTTCAGAGGCAAAGTGAATGTTATTATAAAGACCAATAACATGTAATTCAGTGAAAATGTCTATTATTTACTGTGTTCCTAGGACCTGTAATTTGAGGGAGTAAAGCTGGAAGCCAGACTAAAACAAAAGACTATATATGAAATATCTCATTGTATGTGAGTTAGTTGTCTCAAGACACCATTAATATGTGCTAAAGGAGATGTTTGAAAGCAGCATGGTTTTTTGCTGATCAGGTCCAGAAAATTAGAGTAAAAATTTGGAAACATTTAAACTTTTTTTTTTTCATGTATGGTTTTAATCTGTCTTGAATAAGAAAAAGTGAATGAAGAGAAGCTCTGAACTCAAATGTAATGGAAGCTTATATTTCCCCTTTTCATTGAAAGTGTCAAATCTTTCCATCTTTATTTTGTTACTGGTCCTTTATGCTATTACTTTGCTGTTTTAGTAAGAAAAGCAAAATGAATTTTCATGAGAGAAGATGAGACTTTTGTGGCACTACATCTTTTCTTTATGATGATGCTCCTCTGTGGACCCCGGGAAAACCATGTGTCTGGACATTGAACAATGCTCTAATAGGAAATACACCGAATAGTGCTTTGTGCAAGGAAATGGCTACAAATAGGTTGGTTTTCATCAATATAATTTCTAAGAGCAAATTTGATGAAATGCTTACACAATATATGCGATTTTTTGGGGGGTTTTGCTATTTGTGGTAAATCTGTAGCTAGTATTACTAACTCATCATAACTAGAGCTGAGTGTAATTTTTTTGAAAGCATACAGATTAATAATAAATTTCACTTAGTAGGGGAATAAACTGTTTTGTTTCCATTTTTATGTAATGTCTGACAGGCAAGGCACAGTTCAGGTGCCTGGCGGGGCTGCCACTAGAGGGCACAAAATGATTTTAAACACAAAATTGTTTAAACATTTCACTTGATAAAACTAAGACGCAAAAGGCAAATAAAGACTTTGAACTATCAAATCAGTAAAGAAAATGCAATAAATTTTATAAACATGTTATTATAGTGTTATTTTTTTAAGTTTCTGAAAGATGGAATGTAATTTTATTTGAAATGTTTTGTAAAATCTTACTTGAAAACATAATCCAAAGAGAAATTTAGACACCTTATAATATTTTAAAAACAGAAATTTAGGAAAAAATTCCGTGAGATGTAGAAGAAAACAAAATATTTTTCAGTAACAAGTATGAATTAAGTAAAAGTTGCATTGCTTTTTTCAAACTAGGCTGTGTTAAGCTACAGATAATTTATCAGAAACACTGAGTTTTTGCTTGGTCTTTGCAATATGTATTGGCTATCTCAGCCCCAGTCTGTGTAATAAGTGGCTGTTACTCAGTTATTCTCCACTCTCCATTTAATATTACTTGGAATGCATGTCTGTCTCCATTTCCTGTCTAAAAGGATAATGTTTCAAACCATCTTAGGATGCTGTCAGGATAAATCCTTTATGTATGCAGCTCTTCCATGCTGTGGCAGGGGTGGTATGTGCTAGGCTGACATCCTGACGGTGCTGAGTTTCTCATGGTTATGGACAAATGGACCCATGCCAACTGCTGATCCCTGGGCATATGCACAGGCAGAATTTGCCACCTGAATAAAGACTGAGACAGCAAAAGAGGATGAATGAGCCTGCACTACTTTGTCCTGAGCTACCTAAGTCCTTGAGTAATAATCTCAACCTTATGTTTATCAGTCCATTACGTTTAGTAATAACAAATACTTGATAAAAAGCAAAACTGAGAGCTAAGTGGGTAGCTGTGTTGAGGCCAGCGTTATATCCATGTACCATGTAACTGTGGCAATGAACCCATTGTATAGGATGAATAAGTCATAGGATAGTGAGAATAAAGAATTGAGAATTCATTAATTTCTTTCATACATATTTCCCTGTCTTCACCCAGGACAGAGAAATTGCAGAGAAGACCTCCTTAGAAGGGTCTGTGCTTGTGTTATCGCTGAGGTTTACTATGGGAAAATAAATGGTTATTTAAAATAACCATTAGTAAAGTTATATAAACTATAATAAACATTAATAACATTATATAAAATATAATAACCATTAATAAGTTATATAAAATAAAATAGGTTCTAAAAATCCACAGGACTTGGGCTGAAGTTGTTCTGGTCATTGCAGAAAGGTGCCTGTCAGAGGCTGGTTGCAGAGTGAAGGACTAGTCACTAGCAGGTCCTGAGTTATAATGTCATTGGATCAAGATGGATGAGCCTGGACACTACTTTATGAGTATTTACTGTCCATTGTTGCATTTTATGAGTGACTTCTCAGTCTCAGCCTGGAAACCAGGACAAGTGCTCACTAACTTAGGCAACAGACCAGTTTTGGTGGAATTTTGACCATCAAAGTATCTTTTACTTTCTCAGAGCTTGTGTTTAAGCTAATACAGTGCATTCTGTATGAGGAGACAGTGGCATTTTTATTAAGGTTAATTAATATTTGGGTGACATTGTTTTATCTTCAAGGAGAATAATTTTGTTCAAGTTGTTGCTTGTGGACATGGACTATCAAAGGATGGCCAAGGAATTACTCATTTGCCTGTGACAGCTCAAGACATGGAGAGTTCTGAGAAGCTAAGTGTCTGGAAATGACACTATATTACTCTATTTTAGCTTCTGTGTTTTGCTTGTCTTTTGGAGAACACAGAGGCTTGCAAATATTGAGGTGGTGAAAAAGGTTCTTGCTGTGCTTGCTTAGGGCCATGTATTTGTGAGAAAGTGAATTACATTAATTCCCTATCACAGGTGGTATAGCCTGGTGCTTCCTTGTTTTGAACATTTGTTTTAGGACAGAGTTCAATGCAGAGATGTATTGGGCATCCATACCATTAGTAAAATCTTAAAGAGATTATAATTTCCTAAGAGAAACAGTGTCAGAACCTGGCTCTGGTTGTTCTGTATGCATTTAGAGTGTTTATTGTTACCCATAAATACGAACTGTGCTCATCTAAGCAGAATTACCTAATTTTAAAATAAAATGTTATATAATGGCAAGTGAAAGTAGAAATGGAAAAATAAGGAGTTGGTAGCAAGCAATATCAATTGATACAGGAGAAAGCTCAGAGTATAGTAAAAATTATATGATCAGTGGGAGGTCAGGACTTCTTCAACAAGCAACAGAATCCTAGAAATAGTTTAAAGAGTAGGACATGAAGATGGCAAAATTGCCAATGATGATACAGGTATCCATAAGGTACAAATATATTAAATACATGCGAAGTTATTCAATAAGTATTTCTGCTCTATGTGGAAAAATTATATTTGCAGTTTTTCATGTTGGTAAATTCCTTTGTATTCTATTAGTAGCTGTTTAATTATTAGACTGTTTAATAGAAAGCATTATGCTTTTATATCTTTGTAACTCATAAAAACAGGATAGTAGAAAGACTGTGCCAAGAGCTGTCCATAGTATTACTTTTAATTTTAGGATAAAATTATCACTCAACAAATCTCAGGGCACTAGGGAAAACCTGCTCTTGTAGGCCATGATGATTATTAACACTTGAATAACTGATGGAAAGGTGTGATGAGTTTCCCATCAACTGAAGTCTTGACATAAAGATTTGATCTCTTACTTAAATACGTGTTCTTTTTCAAACATATTATGGGTTGGCTTAATGAGTAAATTATCAAGTGAGATAATGTGCATTCTGCTCAGGTGTCATGCTAGGGATCATCACTGATCCTTCTGACCTTTAAATCTGGAATAAAATAAATATGGAAACCTTATCTGTCTTGACACTGTAGTAATTTCAGACTGAGGTTTCTAGAAGGTTTAAGTTAAATATTGCTATAGTTATTATTTTGGGTCTAGAGTTCATATTTTTTCACTTAGTTGTCACATAGTCTCCTAATCTGTATTGAGTCTCTCAGTTTCATACCAGGATGAAGTCCTGAGGCTCCATATATACATTAATGCAGAGACTATATTTATGATGTGTCTTGTACAGTACATACTAATCATGCCACCAGTGCTTGGGTAATTGTGGTAAAGTTGCAATAATTGAACTGCTATTAAAATGTCTGCTGTCACCAGAGCAGGTAGCTTATGAGCTTGTCTGCCTCGTAAAACAGAGTACAAGAATTATGTTTTTATTAGTCACACTCTGCTCTGAAAATAATTCCCCTTCATTAATTTTTCATTACAGCTATGATCAATGGAACAATTTTTAGTTAAGAGCTGGACTTATTTAAACCCACCATCCAAATTCCAAAGCAACTTATTCACAGACAGAAGCCATGCCTGCCCTTCATGCTTACTCCAGTGTGCTACTGTGATGTCTGTGGAACAGATGACTCCTATGCCCAGTCTGAGAAGAGAATGGCATATCCTGGAAAATGAGGAACTAAAAATAACTACTCATGTGGTCCCTCTGGATGTCTGAATCAGCTGCAGGAGCAGCCAGCTTCTACTCTTGGTACAGTGGTGGTAGAGGGAAATGTTCCAGCCAGCCCTGGATGCTGCATGTTGGCACCTGAGTGAGGAGGTCTTGCTGGATCAGACTAGCTCCATGCAGAGCCAGTGAGAGGGACAGCTGCACAAGTTAACTACTTTATACTGATTCAGTAAACCAGTTTGAGCTGATGAAGGCTTAACTAAGAATTCTGGGGTGTCTAGTTTAGGTAGGGCACTTCTACTTTTATCCCCATGTCATCCAAATCTACTAAGAACAAATGAAACTTTTGGAAATTCTGACATGCGATGTCTGCTAACATGATGAAATGTATAATTGATAGATAAGATAATTGAAGAGATGTGCCCTTGGAAAGAAACATATCTGAAAATAGTAGCTGAAGATACTCTTTCAGCCTAGGATACCAAGGGTTCAGTCCATGTACGTTGTTCCTTTTCTATTAAAAATCAAAAATTTTGGAAGTAATTTTAAAATGTATTTCACAGCCCCTAAAAATGCTCATTTTACAAAAAAGTCAAGTATTTCTTGTAGAAGGTTTAAATATTGTGTCTTCAAATCTCTTCATATATATATATATATATATATATATATATATATGTATATATGTATATATATCTACTGGTTTTGCCTTCAGATTGAGTGTATTTTCCTGACAGTAGCTGCTATGGGGCTGTGGTTTGGATTTGTTGGAAACAGTGTTGGTAACACAGGGATGTTTTAGGTCTCCCTGAGAGAGCTGTGTGCCAAGACTTAACTACCCTGGTTCTACAGTTTTCTGTTTCTTCATGCACAGACCTGCCTGCTGCAGCTTCTGTGCCATGTAGCAGAGCTTCATCACCAGTACTTACTGGGGTCAGGGTCAACCCAAAGCACAGTAAACACACCAAGGAGCATGAGAGGAACTGTAAGTTATTCTCTGTTTGCACCAGTTCTATTTGTGCAAGCTACTGCTAGACATGCTTCCCATTGAAAAGGCTGGCATCAGCAATATTACCATGTGACTAAAGTGGGCTACTTTTAAAGTAAACTGATGGGATTTCTGGTGAAAATGCAGCCCACCATGGCATAGACAGCAGAAATCTCCACTCTAGCACTAACCTGAATGGGGAGTCCTGAGCTGGAGTGCCATGTTTCTCATATCTCTCTTAATGTCCAAGTGGTTTTATTTAATAAGGGATGACTTTTCAGCCTGAGCACAGCAGTAGAGTCTGAGGTTTCTGGACCTGAGCTGGCACAGAGTTAACACAATTGGGCCAGTTCACTACTGCAATGTCGTGTACAGATGTAATTCTTTAGACTTAATTTCTGTGTTCACAATGTAGGGCTATTGAGCTGCTGTCCTCTGGGTGAGAGGGGCCAGCTACTGTCTCTGATAGTTGGCAAGACAGAGGTCTGCGTCTCTTTCAAACAACAGGAGGCGTACCTAATATTTTCAGAAATATTTGTACTTGCTTTAAAAACCAGTCTTGTACTGTTACTGAGATTTAAAAGGGATGTTTTGATTCCTGGATATGAACTAAGAAGTGAGACCTTTCCTGATACAAAGTGAAACGTTCCCCTCTGAGTGGGAGAGTCACCACTATGATATACGAGAGATTTCCTTTTCTGTTTTCCAGTGCTGCAGCTAAGTTGTTATTGAGTGACTGGTAGGTATCATGTCAGCCTTGGTTAACTGTATTACCAGTATTGGACTCTGTAGGGAGATCTCAAATGCCCTGGCTGTAGCAGAAACTATAAAAAGACAGTAAGGCATTTTTTGGGCTTTCGGCCCACAAGAATCTTACAGAATTTTATTTTTTTTACCTTCTATTTGGAGACTAGTGCTATATTGATAAATTTTCTTCTGTATGAAGGCATTTTTTACAGTACTTACATTCATGCATTAAATAATCTTTATCCATTTGGAGGAGCAGTTTGATCAATTACAAAGGTAATTGATCCCTCACTGTTGGGAACTGAGGAAGCTCAGTAATACTTGGCCTGCAAAAGCTTGCACAGGCTTATCACTTATTCTGGGCCAGAATTTTATAGACATCCAATTTCACAGTTCCTAATTTAACCACATCAGCATGTCTTAAACCTGTCCTAAGCTGTAGCTGTTCTGAAATCCTTTGCTGTTGATTAATATCTTGGCCTCCTGCCCGTGAACAATATTAGCAGCTTTCTATGTGACATTCACATTCAGTTCTAATCAGATTATAAAAGTAAAATATCATGTAAAATATGTGAGAACAGATCTTTCCAGATTATTCCGAAACTGTCTGCCAAGTACTTTGAGATTGTTCTGGTAAACACCTAAAATCATCCATCCAAGATCTTTTTGATAAATCACCACTTAAAAAAAGGAGGGAAACATTTTCCTATGCTCTTCTTGGTGCTAAAATGCAGGAATTCAGTGGCAGGTCCATACTCCAGTGTGGTCCCTGTTACGTCAACACTCAGGTGGCAGGTCAGGGGAAGTTTCCATTTACCAAGGAGCATGGATATAGGCTTTTGTAAAGATCTGTCTATAAGAGAAGGTAAAGTTTAGCTGTGCTATGTCTGGGTCAAGGTGTGCCAGTGATTTCTGACTGATGACATTGTGCGCAAGTACAGACTTGGGCACAGTGTGATGCAGAGAGACCTGCAATACAGAAAAATCAGTGTTACATTCTCCACCCAGATTTGTGAGGCAGGCGTGTGTGTAACTGTGGTATTAACATATAGAGAGCAGATGATATGATTTTGGCTGTATGGTCTAATTCCTTGCCAAGTTTCCAGTAGCTTAACCATGATCTAATTTGAAATAATTAAATCAGTTATTTTTTTTTAGAACGTCTTTCTCATCTATAGGGCTATGAATATCATCACTGCAATCATAGCTAGAATATTATAAGTTCAAGTCATAAAATTTACAAAACTCTCTGCAAACAAAAATCACTAAAGCAGATTGCTAACTTGTGATCCTGAACACTATTGTGATAGTTGTGTCATAGGTGGTGTAGAAACCATGGTTTTAAGCTTGTACAGCTTTTATAAAGCTGGCCTGTAAAAGTTAAATCCAGACCTGTATCTAGAATTCAGTTTCTTAAGTCCATGTTACATCTTCTACCAGATTGCTGTTTGATTAAGCTCCTAGACAGAGAAATCTAGATCTGATTTGCTGTTTGATCTTAAACCAATATGCAGATTGAACACAGGCAATATGAGGGAAAAGTGTGGGGTTGAGTAGAAATGCAGGGACATATGTTTTATATTTGATTTAGTTTGGTAGAGCACATTACACTCTTGACTTCTGGTACATTAAAAATATAATTGCATGTGATGGAAATTCACAATTCAGACTTTGTTCTGCCTTTTTTGTACTAATTTCTTGTGAGTTTTAGCACAATTAATAGGTAAAATACAAAAATTGTACTACCCACTTTTCTAAAACCAGTGGCTTCAAATATCTTTAAGTCTAAACAACAAAAATGTAAATCTTTTTCATAAATGGACATGTGTGGACACAACTTAGGATTTTAACTTGAAACAAAAGCAACACTTTAGCTTCAGCCAGAGAGAGCCCGGGTTTTGTTCATCATAGTTTTCTTGTATTCCTAAAATTGTATTTGTATTCAGTTTCATTTGAATATGTTTTTGATTTGTCCAAACAGCAGATGGCTGTGATAAAGAGTCTGTTTTTAACTTAGAACTTTCCATTCCACATTCCTCTACTATTCATAGCACACCAGTCATAGTAGTCTCCAGTACACATAAAAGAAGGCAGTTCAACTTGCAGATGCAGTTACCCTCAAATATGTGAGTATTTACAAACCCATAGCATTATTTCTTTTTAATATTGAGAGGACCACATACTAGATATAGAAGTGGATATTTTTGCATCTCTGCCACTCTCATGAAATGTGAGACACTGGAACAGAAACTAAAGCTGTGTCTGCAGCAAAGAACCCCTGTATTTAAAATTAGATTCATGTAGTCTGTGTTCCTATGGGCAGAGGGGGATTATCATTGGCAGAGAAATTTGCTCTTGAAGACAAAGTTGTGGGATTTCAGCCTAAATTGTCAAGGAACATGGACAATTAAATACTCATCTGATTAAATAACAAGATTACCTAAAATGTGTAAGAAAAAAGGCATTTGTTCAAGAGCAATGTCTTTTTATTACTGACGTTTTACAAAGAAGAATTTGGTGCTTTTGTAAGCAAATACTTTTTTTCTTCATTTGTTATGTTAAACAAAACCAATTTTCTAAAATGTCTTTAAAGGTTTCCTTTGAAATTAATTTGACAGAAAGTATAATTTCTGTTTATTGTATTTTCAAGCAAATAACATCAAGCAAACAAATTCTTTTTTCTTATAGTTTGAAACATGCAACACACTTCTAAAAAGTAAACTCTTGAGAGTTTTTTTGTATAGAAGCTTGAACTGTAGAAATAGGGATTTTTTTCTTGATGGTCTCTTTCAGTTCATATGCTTTTCCAGAGAGAAGAATTTAATCTCAAAAATTAGAAAACAATTTTTTTGGTACATAAGTTTCCATAAGATTGACAACTTGTCCATTCCTTCTTTAATATTTATGACTATGTATGACAAATACTTATTCCTTAGAAATATAATTCCTGCTACTTCACTCAAAACTCCATTTTCAATATGTTACCAAATAGATTTTTTTCTTTTCTGCTGCTGAGACTAACCTGAGTTTGCTATTGTTTGAACAGCCTGTGTTTTCAACCTATGTGTAGCTGGAGGCAAGCAGTATAACAGTTCACATCAAACAGTAAACTCAGCATACAGAAAAATATATACAAATAATTTCCTTCAATAAATACATGCTACATGCTTACTACACCCTACAGAATTGCATGATTATAATTTTGTTAAATTAAGAATTATTTTATCTCACCGATAACTATAGACATGGTTCTAATTCGTTTCCACTGAGTTCTTCATTTCAACAACCAAAATGCCATCATGGCAGAAAAGTGCAGACAAGTCTTTGTTCTCCACTCCGTCAGGTAATTTGTATTGTCTGGTGAAGCTTCTGGATATGAAACCATGTTCATCCATCCTGGGCCCATGCTGAGCTTTAATCAGGAGCCAGCCTTCGAAAGTCTGGATAATGATATCTTCGGGGCGGAACTGCACAACATCCAGCAAGACCCGAAAATGTGTGTTTTCCTCCTCCTGGCTGCTCTTCCTGGCCCCAGCCGTGCTTTCTGTGGTGCACCTTCGGTCGCTCAGTGCAGTGGTGGCAGGGCCTGGCAAAGCATATAAAAGGTGGTTCAGTTTGTGTGCTTCCAGCTCTTGGTCAACAAACTGCTCCTGGTAGCGTACAGGAGTTTCCACCCAATGTCTTATGACAGCTTCTGCCATTGCTGAGGCAGAAAATCAGCTGCTACTCCTGTGTCGGAAACTGCAGAGTCAGACTGAGCTTTTCCCAGACGTGTGTTGTACCCGCAGACCAGTCTATCAGTTGATGTTGCCTTTCACTTTTAGAACAGGCAGAGCTCAACATTTAGTACAGTGTCCTGTGCTCCAGTGCTATGAGACTTGTTTCATCTTGTATCCACTAACAATAGAGCACTATTTATAGTGATGCAGTCTTGAGTGGCTTAAACACATGCATGTCTTTCACGCAGGACTAGTAAAAGAAAAATTTTAAGGCATGTCTTCTTATTGCAATTTTGTGCTGTTTATAATTATGAATAATGATTACACAAATAATGTGAAAGATTTTTTAATTTAAATTGAAGTTGAATACTTTTGTTTTTCCAAGGGATACATGGCAATAAGTACAAAATCTAATTTTTAATTGATTTCTAATTGAATTGCATATTCTAATTGAAACGTGTAGCTAGTGAGGGAAGAGGTTTAATTACCTTGGCAGCAGGAATGCAGCAGATTTCTGGTTAGCTAAACTTAAAATTAGCAAGTGCATTGGTCATTTTTGCAGAAGCTGTGCATAGGTGAAATTTGGGCATGGTCACCCCAGAACACCATGTTACTGGTGGGAGGAGGAAACCATCTCAGCCCAAAAAGGGGGAGCCTGAAGGGCTGAATCTGAAATTTTAGGGACTTACAAACACAGCAGAGACGTCTCCAGCATGTCAGGAATTTAGACACAAGAGTGCAGACAAACTACAATTAAAGCTCATGCTTCAGAGCTTCCAGAAGAGGGTAGAGATATTTTCCCTCAAGAGCATAGTCAAGACTATTCTAAATCCTTAATGCTATCACATTGTCCCAGTAACCATCATCTTCTGTTGCTTAACAACTTGAACCTGTGATCTCACCTACTGCAGGTGTCTGCAAAGCAGGACTGATGACCTCCAGAGCCCTCTGAGGTGTAATTATGGAATCACAAAATGTTTGGAAATGCAAGTGACCTCTGGAGATCATTTATACCAATCCCCCAGCTAAATCAGATTCACCTAGAACAGGTTGCACAGGATCACATCCAGGTGGGATTCGAGTATCTCCTGAGAAGGAGCTTCTACAACCTCTGGCTTGTAATGTTCTTGTTATTCTGTGATTGTAGGGCAGATAATGCCTACAAAGGTCAATAGTTTGTTTAACAAAAGCTAAGAGAAAAGTACAATAAAGAAGGAAAGTAATTTCTAAATTTTAGTATGTTTGCTAGATATCGCTCTAGCTGAGCTTGGTAATGTGAAAAGGAATGTGTTATGGCAATTGACGGTGAAGATTTTTAAATTTGATTTGTTAGATGTAGTAAGAGTTGCCCTAGAGCTAGAAATAATAAAATAAGATACTTTTATTCCTTCTTGTTTGGCTATCATTGTTCAGAGTTCTGTCTCTCCTTTGTCCTTACACGTTCTGTTACCGTAGTTATTATAGGATCTTTGGTTGCTAATGGAGTAATGAAGAAAGAGACAACTAAACTTTGATATTTTATCAGATATTAACTTCTTTATTGCATTAATAGCAGGGCAGGATTACCAGATGTATGTGTAATTAAAGCTTTAAAACTGCCATTTTATTTTAAACTTAAAAAGGCTGCATTGGAAGGTAAGGAAATTTTCAAAAGTTCAAGATGATTTACATTAATGACAAACTGTTTAATTGAGTATTGTGAGAGAGAGTATTGTGAGTAAGGAGAGTTAGGCTACTTTATTTAACTGTTGGCTCTTTTCCTGTTAAAGAGTCCTCCAGAAATAATTTAAAAATGCAATTCTGAATGTATGGCTGACTAAAATAGTTATAAAACCAGGCTGGAGCATTGCCTGTTACCTGTTCAGCTGTTTTCTCTTTTGCTAGCAAATGATTCACTTGACGAGGAAACTTTAACCCTGAAGTGAAGCAGTATGCCTGGCTGGTTGTGATATTATGCTTCTACAGATTCCTGAAAGCTATTGGTGTCCCTAATTAATTCTGTGATGATAGCCTGACTTATTTTACTTCAATTTTGCATTTCATTAATAAATGTACTGTACAGGAATATCACTTCTAAATTTTATTTTATTTATTTCCATTATCTCTGGAAAAAGATACACTTGCCCATAGCTACACTTCAAATTAAAACAAAGTCACCATCTCACTGCAAGTCACTGTGGGACAGCTGTATCTATTCCCAGAAACAGCTGTGTTAGTCTTTCAAATGTCTGTGCTAAGCATACTTGAAGCTATCTGGTCTAATTAGCCAGCAAGATGCTTTGAATATCCTGTGGAACCTGTTTCTGCTTTCCCATCCTGCCCTCTCCTCTGTTCAGTCCCTTCTCTCAGTTTGTCACCTGTGGGCTTATGAATTAGCGCAATGCTTTTTATCTCTTTGTTACTAACGCCAAGTGGAACACGCGAGCACCCTTGATTTTCGGCGTTCAAATTTAAACTTCTGAGGCACTTCTGATGCCTTATGGCGCCGTACTCTTCCAATACCTACACCAGGATTCGGTCCAGCAAGACGTTTTAATAACAGTTGATTACTGTGGTCTTTTTAAACCTTCAGAGCAGATCCAACAGGAGCAGGATCGATGACCTAAATCACCAGTTCGGTGCCTCACGTTTTGTTTCCCGATTTTACAGTGCCTGCGAAGGCCTCTCTCCGTGCTGCCCAGCGGGTAGGAGACCGCCCGGGGAAAGCGCAGCAGAGCTGCTCTTCCGAAGCAGCAGCGGGCGGCTCGGCCACCCGCGCCGTCCCCGCCGTCCCCGCGCTGTCCCACCCAGTCCCTCCCCGCTGTCCCCCGCTGTCCCCCCCGTCCCTCCCCGCTGTCCCCGCTGTCCCCGCTGTCCCCCCTGTCCCCCCTGTCCCCGCTGTCCCCCGCTGTCCCCCCTGTCCCCCCTGTCCCCGCTGTCCCCGCTGTCCCCTCTGTCCCCCCTGTCCCCGCTGTCCCCCGCTGTCCCCCCTGTCCCCCCTGTCCCCCGCTGTCCCCCCTGTCCCCGCTGTCCCCGCTGTCCCCCATGTCCCCCCTGTCCCCGCTGTCCCCCCTGTCCCCGCTGTCCCCTCTGTCCCCCCTGTCCCCGCTGTCCCCCGCTGTCCCCGCTGTCCCCCCTGTCCCCGCTGTCCCCCTCTGTCCCCCCTGTCCCCGCTGTCCCCCGCTGTTCTCCTGCCCCGCGCGCCCCGGGTCGGCGCCGGCTCCGCGGGGCATAGCGCCACCTCCTGGCGAGGCTGGGCAGCGGGGACGCGGCCCCCCCTGCCCGCTCGGCCAGGCCGGATAAAAGCTCTGCACTCTTTCACGCGGATATAAACTACTTCCTCAGTATTTTGGAGGCGGGTGGCGGAAAAAATATTACATTCATGTCCTGGGCCACATCCAAAGCAACGTGGCCTACGGGTCGAGGGAGGGGATTCTGCCCCTCTGCCTGCAGGGCTGCATCTGGCTCTGAGGTCCTCAGCACGAAAAGGGTATAGAGCTGTTGGAGTGGGTCCAGATGAGGGTCAGCAAGATGATCACAGGGCTGGAGAACCTCTCCTGAAGAGACGGGGTGAAAGAGTTGGGGAGTTGGGGTTTTTCGTCCTGAGGAAGAGAAGCCTCAACAGACACCTTATTGTGGCCTTCCAGTATGTAAAGAGTGCATACAAGAGAGCTGGTGAGGGATTTTTGAGGGCATGCAGTGGTAGGACAACAGAGAGTGGCTTTAAGCTGAAGAAGAGTAGGCTTAGATTTGATATTTGAAAGGAATTAATTATTAGATATTCGGAAGGAAAACATGCAACACCGGAACAGGTTGTCTGCAGAAGTTGTGGATCCCTTGAAGTGTTCAAGGCAGATGGAATGGGGCTTTGAGCAATCTGATCTAGTGGGTGACATCCCTGCCCATGGCAGGGAGCTTAGAACTTTATGATTATTAATGTTTCTTTCAACCCAAACCTTTCTATGTTTCTGTGATGTTATTAAATATATAAAGTAAGCATTCTAGTAAAGCTGGATTTTAAACTGCAAAAATCTTAAGTGCAAAAAGTCATGAGAGAAGCACATTTTTAATGCATTTCTTAAATAAATACAGGTTCATCTTGCTAGATACAACTTTCAAATAGTAGCTTACCCTGTCACAATCTTCTGTGTGCTTGATTCCCCAAAGATAAATTTGTATTTCAACTACCATTGAAATTCAGTAACTGCTGAAAGGGGGAAAATGTGAAAAGGTTGGCAGGCAGAATTGAACAAGAACTCTTACAGAAGAAGCTAACAGGCTAAATTCACATCTGGGCCATGTAATTATCCAAATGAATCTAGATGAAACTGCAGTTACTTTTATGAAAGCACCCAGGGATGCCACTCAGTATCTACTTCACATGTCATTCAAAAGAGATATTGTCACTTAAGACTTTGCAATACATATGAAATGAAAGAAAAAGTAGTTAGTTCCTTTTGTTTTACTCGTGCTTGTGCTCTGTTATGCTCAACTGGGCGATATAAAGTTTGTGGTTGGTACCAAAGAGCTAGATAGTAAAATAAGATGTATGTGATAATGTTAATGGGATGATACATATGAAGACTCCATGCTAAAGAGTTATTTTTCACGTGGCATTTAATGTATTTGTTTAGAGTGAGAAAATTACCATCTCACTTCCACCACTTTGAATCCATTGGCCCTTAAAGCTATGACCTGTCTTTTTAGCTGGATTTTTAGATCTGGATCTGTGTAAGCTGTGAAGAAATAAGCAACGTAACCCCAAGTCCTGCAAGTGCCTAATCAGCAGATACTAAGTGTTCTGTTTTCAATAAATATTGAGGGATTTTTTTAAGTAATGTCTCATTCCAATCACATGGTGTTTATATTGGTCAGTGAATCACAACAAAACTCTTTCTGCAGCAAGACTTCACGCTGTGTTATAAAAACTCTTACAAGTAGTAAAGACTGTGTTGTTACATAGGCAGCTTTACTGAAGGGAGACTTCTTTTTGTGGGTCATGTCCTTCAAAACCTGGAAAAGGCTGGATGTGCTCAAACTCTTGGAAAATCTCTCCAGGGCACTGATTCTCTCTTGTAACTTATGGGCCTCTTAAGAAGTGGAAAATTAATCCTAGCTTTTGCACTTAGAATCAAGTGTTTGCTCATTTGTTAGGAAGTATTGTAAGAAATATAAGTGATCATGGAATGGACTATCATTTTGACACATTGCAACCACTATTACAAGACTGATTTTTCTTGACATGTTGAGATAATAGAAGAGCAGATAAAGGTTGACAGAACCATAGCAGCTGCTGTTGGAACAACAACTTTACAGAACAGTGAAGGAATGAAATACAACATATATAACAATTTTAAATTTCACATTACTATAAAAGTTAAAGTGATGTCATGCAACTCTTTACACAAATCTACTTTGTTATTCACATGGCTTGTTTTTAAATATTGGTATGTATGCTAGAGGAAAATGCATCTGTGCCTCACAAATTCTTGAGGGATTCCTATAGAAAGCAAACTCTAAAGAGTGATGATAATCTTTTCAATTCTTGCAGACAAAACAGTAGAGAGGAAACGAACAATTAAAAGAGAATAATGTGCCTTAGGGGGTCAAAAGCTCTGTTTTGCTATTGAAAATCAGGATCCAAAGCAGTCTTGCTGTGGAAACAGTCTTACTTTTCACCAGTTAAAAATCAACTAGTGTTCCAAAAAGAATGTCAATTTTCAGGTTTCCTCCTCCTCTGCCTCACTGAAGGTTTCACTTGAGACTTCGTAGGAATAGCTCAAGGCAATGAAGTGCAGTAAGACTTGTGTATTTATTTTGGGCCTGTTAAAATTTCATAGCTAGTGCTGGCATGTACATTTAAGACATGAAACCCCTATCCATGGGGACATCTTCAGCTGTGCATGTTTTCATGTGGACCATTTTAGTAAAAATAATACAAGTTCTGAAAATCTCACCTATGAAGTTCTGGAAGTAGCAAAATTTATGCTCTTTAAAATTATGTACTGTGTAGGTCCTATGTTACACAGTATGTAATTAGGACAAAACACCCAGTATCTCCTTTTGGTTTTTGATGTTTGTTTCTTTATTTTTCCTAGTAACAAAGTGAAGATATGTGGTGTACTGATCCCCTGGATATATTTGTCAAAGTAAGTGCATACCAAAAAATAATTGAACTTACTAAATGAAGTTTGAGATTTAAGAAGTTCTGTGTTCAAAGAATCCCTGAAAACTCAACCGAGAACTCATTGGGGCTGAGTGTCAATGTGTTGGTTTGGAAGGTGATCAGCCACTAATCCTAGGGTAGAAGTACTTCACCCAGAAAGTCTTTAAAAAGAAACTGCTGGGATTTGTGAAGGATTTACAGGAAGAGTTTGTTGTGGTTACTGAACAATTCCTCTCTGGAATGACATAAATATGCTGTTTAATATCAATGTACCTTGGGAATTAACTACTGGGTCAAACATCTTTAGCTGACGAGCAGCTGGAGACTGACTGGCTAAGTAATGAGAGTGGAAGGCTTACCCCAAAATCTCAAATTTAGAGTGATTGTTAGGAAATTGATGGTATCTCAATGCTATTGTCTTCATATGGTGCCTTAGTGGATAATATGAAATTCCAGTATTCGAAGGAAATTCATTGGCAAAAATACTGTCTCACCTTGCCCCTCCACATGGTGAAAGCCAATCAAAATCTGGCTCCTGTGTCAGACCTGTTATTTCCTTTATTGTTGGAATTAAACAATAGTCTCTATTGCCCTAAATTCCTGACTTTGGCAGTGCCAGAAAGGCTGTAGAGGTGGTAAAATCTGCTACTAGAAATCCTTGAAAGTTTTCAGTTAAGTATGAGGAACAAATTCTGATATATAAACTACATAATCCTTTATCTTTACTGGACTTGCACTTAAGTGTGTATCAGTGCAGAATTTATGTCCTTAATGTTAACACTATGATCCTTACAACTTCTAAAATGACATTTTCTTTCATGGTATGTGTTCAGCTCAGAAGACAGAACTTGACCAGACTTTTTTTTATGATTACCAATTAATTTACTGTGAACCTTAATTTACGGGATGTGGTAAGTAGGTTATTCCACATACATGAGTCGTGAATACTTTAAGAGTGTTAGGTCTGAAATTTTGAAATTTTTTTCTCCTCTCTCTTATTCAACCTTCTGTTTATACATGTTAGAATCTGAAAAATCTAAAAATGTTTTCTGGCCTGCTTTGTACACTTGCTTATTTGCAAAGACCTCATGCCACATATGTTGGAAAAAATTGAGATTTGTTTTTCTTTATTAAAAAGCCTTTGTATCATATAAAATACTGGCAGAATCTAACTCAATCTTTGCCATACCCTTTAAACAAAGATCTCTGTACATGTAAACATTTATTAACATGACCAGAAACCTAGTTAGTAGGTAAGGTAGCACTTTATTTTCATTACTACAATACTTTCCACCCAACACATATTTGTCAATACAGCTGTTTTTATAACACAGATCAGAACTGCTGTGAAAATCTGTTGCTTGTATGTTGTTCTACTGAAGGTCAAAAGCTCTTTAATTAAACTTTACTTTGCTAAGGCTTATGTTTACATAGAATGCTCTGCAAGAAGTAAAGTGTTTGTAGTGAGATCATGGGAGAAAAATAATATTTATAAAGGCAGATTTAACTCACATGATATAGAAACAATTTTATTTTCACAGTAGACGCTGCTCTTTCTTCCATATTAATCTTTACTCTACCAAGGAGTCTGTGCAGGCTAATGGGGTAGTTCTATAGTCAAAGATTAGTAATTAGTACAACTGAACTTGAATGTGATTACTTATTCTTAGAGGGAAGTTTTTAAAAATAATTCATATCTTTACTGGGCATAAGTGTTTACTTACCTATTCCATACAGCTTGTAGCTTTCTTTGGGGCCAGTTAAAGCTATTTACAGATAGAAAACTATGGACTCCTTTGTTGATAAAGTGAAGAGGGGCTTCTTTGTGAAGGGATGAACAAAGTCACAGGAAAATAATTCAGAAGAGTTAATCATGAGCAAAACCACAGAGGGGATTTTGACATGCAGTCAAAGGACTTAGCATTGTTGATATTTTGTTATCAATTCAGAACATACTCAGTTTTACAAAGAGAATGACTGATGGGTGGATAAAGAAGATTGAAGCAGAATGAAAGACAAAATGTTCTAAACACAAGGAAATTTGGTTATTACCATAAAAGCAAGCTGTTATTCAGCAAACTGTACAGAGTGATAGTGGCTAAAGGTAGCTAGATGTTGAATAATTCGTGGTTATCTGTCTGATTTGTCAACTCCCTACTCTCATTGCTATTCCCAGAACATTCACTGAGGATATCAGCAAAGTAAAGGCTACAGGATTAAATCTTATTCTAGCAAAAATACAGGACAGAAAGAACCACCAGACAGTTTCAGATAGACTCCAAACTGTCTCACCACTATTCATTTTCTACCACTGCTGGAATTTTGCTGTGGAAACAAACAGCAAAGAAAACAATAACAGGATTAAGAACAATGACAGACTATTAAATCACATACCAGTGGTTCACAGCCTATGGCATTTTTTTCCACTGGTACAATGTTAGATTTCTTTTGGGGATGGATTTTCTATTTTTTTAATGCACAACATTTTAGAGTTAAGAACATGACCTAGAGGAAGAAGGGATGCTTTCTAGTTCCCCCCTACCTTGATATAGTTTTATGTTGTTTTTCATTTAGTTCTCCAACCTCTATGTGTGGAGTTTGGAGACAGGCCCCTTTTCTGCTCAGGAACAAGAGTCAGGGCCAAATAAGATGCCAAATCATGCTCCATTCTTCCTTTACTATAGCAGGCCATAGAAAGCAGCCATCAGTGAGCAAACAATAGTAATGAGTTCTTCTACTAACTATAATTGTGGGAGGGCTAACATGCACAGACTGCAGCACAATAGAGATTTGGGACCAATATACAAACAACTAGTAATTCTGTAATCTAAGGTCTAGTCTAGAACCATGGGAAACCAGCATCCTAAGTTTAGGTACTTAAATAGTGCAAGAGGCCTCTTCTATTTTGAGAAATCAAATACAGTTTCCCGTTCTTATTGTTCCCAGAGTAAAAAATGCATCCTGTTGATACCATAAAAAGATACCATTCTGCAATCTGGAAAAGTGTGTTTTAGTTATTCTACTGTTGCAGTTCTACACTCTGATTATGTAGAATCATGATGTTAACATCATGATTTTTTCTCAGTAGTTCAATTTCTTTAGTCTTTAAAGCCACTTTACATACTCTGATAATAATTTTTATTTCCTGGTTTCAAATGTCACACATTGATTTCATGTATGTATTTTTTTTAATCCATGTCCAAGTGTAAAGCAAGCATTTTGACAACTGGTTACAGGACATGCTTGCTACATACCAATTACATGTCAAGTGCACAACTACTTGCAAAATTCAGTCCCATTTGAGAAGACAAAAAGCCATTAGGGCCTTCCAAAATGTAGTTGCTGCACTTGCCTCCAACATCTTGTTACCCTTCATGTTCCCATCTCCTGTGTGGGTGAGTTCATTAGGAGTTATCATTGCAGCTCCAAGCTGGATGGCATACGAGGTTGACACATGCCAGCTCTGCCTTTTGTACCAACTAATATGGAGTTTATTGGCTGCATGTTTGAAACAACTGGACTTATACCTTCTGTTACGTGATACAAACCCCTGCAGTTATTACCTCCAGATGTGGGGAGAAAGGCTAGAGAAAAAGCTGTAAGCCCATGGTTTGTTCCACTACAGCAGGTCTGAGCTGGAATGTCAAGACCTACAGCAGTGCTAGGCACTGAGAGCTGTACTTCCAGGAAATATTAAAAGTGGTCTGGCAAATAGCTACTTGGTATTAAATATTACAGAATCCTTCCTGGCTTATATTAGGTGCCCAAAATCAATAAATACTTTGACCTTTAACTTTCCATGCCTCATTCCTGCTTCTGAAAGAAAGTTAATAATAATAATCTCTCCTCTTAGTGGATTGTAGTGCAAATGAACTGACTAGTATCATAGAATCATAGAATCTTAGAAACATAGTATCTGTGAAGGAGTTAGTGTCAGATTATGAGACCAAAAAAAAAAGGATTTCTAACCTCAGACAGAATTTGTCAAGTGGTGAGTAAAAAACATAAGAAAAACATGAGGCCACAAACATCAATAATTCTTTACTAAAAAGTAAAGAAGAAGGAAAATTTAATTCTGGCTGATATAATAGTCAAGTGGAAAATACACAGTAGAGTTATATAATTGGACAGCACATTATAATATACAGGCACATGCAGGCTGAAATAAATGTGCACAGGAAATCTGAAATTTAACACTTCCTAAGTGTTTTTAAAATTTACTGCACTACAGCCACAATTGTTAGGTTTCTGTTCCTCTTATTTGTTTCTCACAAAACACAATTTGCTATAAGGCTGTGAGATATGCAGAAAGGCAGAATCACATTTGGGAATTAATTCAGATAGTAATGTACAGTTTTCAAAAGTGAAGTTAGATCTGAGTACACTGTGACTTCTGTCTGCTCCTCTCTCTTGAGAATTACAAGTCAGCTGATGTGGTAAAATGAAAACTCTTGGCACTTCACTGTCTAGAGACTGAATTTTTTAGGTGTTTTCTACACACTGTTCCAGCAGAGATACACCAGTACTTCCCCACCTGCAGCAGAATGATATTAGGAAATGTAGGCAGAATTTGGTAGGACCCAGGTTAAAATGTTTAGATTAGAAGTCTATATACCACAGAATTTTTTGTGACTTTTACCAATACCTGTTTGTATGGAGTACTATGTCTTAGTCTTCTGAAAGGTAGCCATTCAAACAGTGAGTGTGTGAAAAACATGACTTTCACCTATGGCTCAGTTTTAAGACAATGCATTAATATGCATGCTGAACTGCTGAGCAGGGTGAAAATGAAGGATTAGTGATCAACACTAACAAGAATCATTTGCTGTAAGCATAAATGTACAGTGCTTTTTGCTCACAACATAAACAACTGTATTTGCAAGAATCTCCTAGTATCTGGACAATTTAGTACCATTTTTATGTGTTTTTATGTTCAGAATAACAACAATATTTAGCTTTAATTCTCTAAATAAGTATTAACAGAATTACATGTTAATGAATTAACAAATTCATCTCCATTTTATTGTTAAAGCCTCCACATAGAAGCAAGAGATCAAAGTTCACTTTAGTTACACAGAAAAGTAATTTGTTGTTTTACCAGGACTGTAAAAATAGTATATTATCCAGATCTATCCATACTCTTCATGCTGAAGTAAACCAGAAATAAAACACAACAGATATTCCTTCTCACATATTCTTCAGACGGGTTAAAGGCAAGGAACATATAGTTTGGCTGCTGACCTCTCCCTCAATGGAAAAATCTAAAATGGATTAATGAGAATAAACCAGCCCTGTAAAGCATGCTTTGGACTTGCTTTAAGATATGAAATCTATAGTTATCACATAAAATACTTGGCCTTTAAAGAACTTTTACACAACCTTACCATATTTCCGTCTGTTTTCCTGATTTGAGATACAGTTTGGCTGAGAGCAACATCAGCATCTTTGACACTGTGATTCATAGAACTTTTCTGCATGGGAAATGACCAAAAAGAACCAAGTCCAACTCTTAATTAAGCAGTCTGTAACAGGGATTGAACCTACAACCCTGTTGTAAATAGCACCATGCTCTAGACAACTAACCCAATCTCAGGGCTGTTACTTGTACTTCATGGTACAGCTTCTGGGCAGTTTTTTTCCATCCTCAAGATTTTGTGGTGGATGTTCAAAAGACAAACCAAGTTTATTCCTAAGGAAGAATTCTTAAAGATAGACTCAGACTATTCATATCCTTGTCTTATTTTCCCTCTCCTTTGGAGTTGTAATTGCATAAAGGATAGACAAAAGAATTGCACTGAAGTGGCTGAATTCACATGCTATATTTTGACCCTCATTCTGAAAACACATAAGAACAGTGAGAAAAATGGGCAGTATTACTGTAAAGTTCCCACTCACACAGTAAATTGCCTGAGTGGAAAAGCACTTCCAAGAGCATATGCTCTTGTTTTATTTTTTCCTATACTCTTGTTTTTTAATGCAGCTAAGATTCTTGGATACACAAACTGTTCCTTAGCAGTCTAAGGAAAAAATGTCTGCAGCATTGTTTGTGCTGCTTAGATGATTATCACTAACTGGTTTTGTTACTGACAAGATAGGTTTATAATCCAGCTGCCAAGATTTTAGCAAGAAAGGATGGTTGGACTTTGCCTGACTGCTGTTTTTTCTCTTTGGATTCTGGAAAATCAGTCTCTTTATTCCACTTTCAGAGAGTATCAGCATCATAGCCCTGTTTAGATTATTATTATTTTTAGGAGAAACAGTATCTTCTAATACACATATGCAAGAACTTACACAAAATATCATATGAAACTTTTAGAAGAAAAAGAGCAAACAAGGAGGATCATGAAAATTTTAAGTATGAAGATGTGCCACTAGTGACAAAGAAGAAATTTAGTTCAATATGAACATACCTTTAACATTCTTGATGAAACCAAAAACAGCTTGCTGACTCAGGTATCAGAGGCAGTAGAAGGGGAAATTCTTCCCAGCTGCCCTACTATGGCATCAAGTATGTCACTTGCTAGTGGGTGTGTGCTTGGGCATCATTATAGTGCATCTGATATTACAGGAATATCAGATATTATAGTGCATCTGATATTACAGGAATATCCTGTAAGTGGAATCTTACAGGATTCCAAGTGGAGAGTGGGTATTCAGAAAATAAGAAAACACATTGTAATTAAAGTTTGTCAAAGGGTTCAATTTGAATAGAAATTAAGACTTTTCAGCAGATTTACCATTTGCTTCTGTTGGTAAAGTAAATATAACTGTATTGTCCTCTGCAAGGCTAATGTCTTTGTTTTACTCACCCATAGAACATTAGGTTGCAAAGGAAACACAAAAAGTGCATATTCATAGACTTATAATACTATAGTATTATTAATGGATTTTGTCTACAAGGAAAGCTTTTTTAGGATAAAATTCTTTCAATTCAATTTAAAATTAACAACTGTACACTCAACTTTCAGCCCTCTCTTGGGCAAAGTTCATATTGAAATTGAATTTTGCATTCCTTTGGACTGAAAAGGAGCAAAGGGACACAAGAATCAAATATTTATTTTTATAATGCCTATAGTGTAGAAAGAGTAAAAAAAATAAACCTCAGACACTAGCTGGACATTATTAGGAAAAAGTGTTGAAGAGAAAGATAAGAGAGAGAAGTGACTGTATATGCTAAAGTGTAAAACTGCATATGTGTAAAATGTGCAACAAAGAATAAATTGCCATTAGCATAGTTGCTAGAACCCTACAAATATATACTTTCAATTTCCTGTAAATAATAACATGGAATTTTAGTAAGTCACTTAGAATTTGTATAAAATTAGGAGACTATAAAATGAGCATTCTGCCTATTCTTAGTCTGCAATTACATTTTACTATAAGGTATATGGAATTAGTTTCATTGCTGAGTCTCTCCAAAACTTAATGCATATTTAATGATACAGACCTTTGCACAAAGTCTGTCAGCAGGGAGCCTTATTCTGACAGAAATCTAGTCACACATTTCTGTATCCTGAATCCCAAAGCAGGTTAGTAGAGCCTGAAAAGTGAGTGGCATTGATAAGGAATACTGAGAGATACCCTGATTCACAGCAACTTGCTTCTGCTTGTGAACAGGATAGCTCTTTCAGAGTTCCTTATTAATATTTAAAATAAAATATTTGGCATCTCCATTTAATTCCATTATTTAGAAAATACTAAGTGAGTTTTATAATGCACTAGTTCTGTGGTTTTAAATATGGTAACTAATCGTGGTTATCTCAGAAAAAAGCAGTTAATGCAGGCAGATCAGGTAATCTTGCCTGTAGTAAGAGCAAGTTCACATATACTGTAATTGTCATTAACATTTCTATTCATTTGGTACCTCTTCCCATGAAAAAAAGCAAGACAGATGAGCACATAATCTCTTTCTGGACAGAATCCTTCCCTGTCCCTGACCATCTTCTGTTCTCCAGGGCACAGAAGCACTTAGTCCTTTGTTAAATGGCAATAACCCTTACTCCATGCTTTTTGTGGACAAATGGTTAGATAATTTTCACGCCCTTAAAAAGATTAAATTTCTTAGTTAATATACTTGGAAGTTACAACAGACTTTGCCTTTAGCTCTTTTCTACACCTAATTTTATACAGCCCAGTGAGCAGAATTAAATTGTTCAAATAGCTTATTTCTGTCCAGCTAGTTCAGTAGATGTCTTTTATTCTTGCCAACCTGTATTTTTCTCAAAAGGATTCTATGCATTTTACTTTATTATTTTTCATATGTTTGCTTGGGAGGGAAAGAAACATTTCTCAGAAGTTTTCTTCTGCAAGGAGGAAGAAACAAAAACATAAACAATTTATGTATTGTTGTAGAGTTCTAGCAACTGAGTCATCTTAAAGGTACAACTGTACAACTACTACCAGCATCCAAAAAGCTCTATAAAAGGTAGCAATGGGTATTAGAGACTGTCCTCCAAATACCCAAGAGAAAACAGGGCTTGCTAAAAAATCATTCACGTTTTTTTCATGGAAATCAGCTGAAATCTGTGGAGGCTTTTCTCATCAATACCAACAGCAATGGGCAAGTTCAACTTTCAGGCACCACCAAAGTGAACAATAGTTTGGGACCTTTTTTGCAAGATGTGCTGGGGGTTCATTTTTCTATAATTCCACCCCTTTCCACAAACTTGACTTTTTCCAGTCATCCTTCCCACTGAAACATCCTAAATCCAGTTCCAGTTCTTCTTTCTCTGCTTTCGATCAGTTCTAAGGAGTGAAACTCTCAAATAAACTTGTTGAGCATTGCCACTTCTCCACCACAGCAGAAATCAATACTGATTTTTTCCCATTTATTGCAAATAAATCTTGACTTCTGAGATGTCATAAAATCCTCTCTCTGACTCCTTCCAGGTCTCTATTATGACTCTCAGGGGCCAGATTTTATTTCTATGCCTCCTATGGAACTTTGTAAAGCAAAGGATTTAAACAAACAGAATCCCACTATTATATCACTTTATCTTAATTCTTGTTGCCACTTCCCTGTGCTTAAAGGATTCAAAAGTCACACAGTGTGCTGTTATAATATTGGATGGTAGCTTCCAGTCATTCAAGAACAGTATTACTAGAAGTATCTTCTGGGCTGGGAGCAAGATACAGTGGAGAGAGCTATGAGAGCAATGGCGTTTCAGGGTCAGCTGCCCATGTCCAAACAGATGGCATCTTGTTATCTCTCATTAAAAAAATCTTCCATGCAGAAAGTAACAGTGTCAGATCTTGTCATGCTGATTTATCCTAAGTTCAAAGACAAAATATGTACTCAAAAAACACATAGGCTACATAGTCAAAGTGCAAAATACATATTTTGATCAGTGTGCTAGTTATGAGACAAGTAATTATATAACAAAATTTCCTTTTAGAGTTTAGTTTTGATTGGATAAACACATCTAAGCTACTTTACTTGTTTGCTTTACATTTCCCTCTTGGGCATGGATGAGGTATGCTGGGTAACCAGAATTCATGAACTATATTTTCCTTTCAAGTCTGCCTAGCTGTAGAAGTAAGTGTGTAAGACCTATGAAAATCCAGTTCAATTACCAAGAAAATTTCTGAACAAAATAGTGATTACATGAAAGTCAGGCAGCTGGTGTCTTGCTTCTGTTGAAAAGAGTGATTTTAGTAGAAGCATGAATTAGGTCTTCAAATCAAGTATAGCATCTTTGTAAAGATGAGTATAGGGTTTTCTACTTCTTCTGAGACAAAGGGTCCCATCTTCCAGAGAGATAATGTTCTCACTATTGCTATAATCCTAAATGTTATGCTGAAGATGCAAATATTATTTATGTTTTTAAAAGTAGATTTCTGCATGTGACTTCAGAATAAGCAACCATTCTCATTATGAAGATCATCCATTTTGCAGAGGGTTCCTTTCTTATTTCCACTCATACTAATAGAACAGTTTCTTAAAAATCTGTGATACAAAACAAATAGTGAAAACTTGATCTGTGGATTTCTAAGGCAAAGCTGAGATAAGAAAAAAATTAGAAAGATCTATTTAATATCTGCTTCTATAAACATTATCAATAGGCCTTTAGGATGTGCTTTAAAGAAAAAAAGAGCTCCTAAGGATATGTTGCATAGTAAAATGCAGGTTTAATTATAATTTGTTTTCACATGCCTGCATAGTTTAAATTGCCTAATATGAATAAAAGAATTACATTTGTGTGAACTGGTAAGTGGCATTCAGACTCTAAGGCATGTGTTACTACTTTGCTTTTTCTCTTCTTAATGTATTACCTAGATGAGACTAAAACCTGACGCAAAGGTATGTCCATACCAAGACATTATTTTTTATTAATTTTTAGCATTTATCTTATTATTTTTGCTGGAGAGCATATTTATTTTCATTTGGTACTCAGAAACAAAGTAAGTTAAAGTGTAGAAAAACCTTGAACCACAGACACTTTGTATCCTTTGTATCTCTTGATGGATATAATGTTCATTATAGCTGAGCGCATAACCTGTTTCTGGACAGAATCCTTCCCTGTCCCTGACCATCTTCTGTTCTCCAGGGCACAGAAGCACTTAGTCCTTTGTTAAATGGCAATAACCCTTACTCCATAATGTTCATTATATCCAGCAAGAGATTAAACGGTCATCTACATATATTGCTGCAATGCTTTGCTAAGCATATTCCTAATATATCCTATAATTACACTACAAGCAAAGTTTAGTTTTATGAGTTTGTAGTCACACTGACTTCTTGGGAAGAAGTTACTGTTAAGAAGATACTGTGTAACTATATAAAATGGGACAACACATTCAGTATAAATATGAAACACAAGCTCGTATGGAAAATGCACTTTCTTTTGTTTCAGAATTATCTATACCTTTGCTTGCATTTAGAGTTTATAATTCCTCTCACCAATGAATAATGTGCCATTATTGAATCTTCCTCCTTTGGAGTGAAGAGAAAGACTGATGCAGACACAGTCACACATGTTCCAGCTTCCTGCAGAGCTTTATCTGTGTAATGTCCTTCCTCTCCTTTGAACAGGCAGACCTGTGGGATGGGCACTGTAAGTCTTCAAACACAACAGATGCATTATGTAGCTCATAAGATACATTTTCTTTTAGTAAAGCAATGGCCTTTTTTTCCATACCTTAGGAAGACTATGATGTGAAAACTTATGAATATAAGAAGAATTTTCTGGGCCCAAATAAGAAGGTGGAAGGCTGAAGGAACTGGATCAGAACCTAGAGCCCATTTTATAATTTGAAAGATACTGAGTATTGTATCTTATTTTTTTAGGGGTAAATTTGGAGCAAAAGCATAATTCTAGCCTTACAGAGCTCTCATGATGGAAACAAAAGAAAAAGCTACAAAGGGACACATGTACTTGCATGTTAACACTAGAGTAAAGACCACAGAGTCTAACTGTACTGCTCCTATTTACATATTCATTCAGTAAAAAGGCAAAACAATCTGAACATGAGCAATAAATATTTAAATACTTTGTAAACAATATTAGAAATAAATGCACTACAAACTTTGAGCAAAATTGTAGTCCTCATAAAATGTACACCACACTTAAGTCACAAAAATTGAAAGACTCAGTTCATCCCAGAAAACCAGACATTATAAAAAACAGGATTAGGTTTCTTAGGGTTTACCACCCATGTTAGCAGGGACATGAAGGTAAGATACAGCTGCTAATCCATCTCTTGAAGTTTTCCACAGTGCCACAATCAATAGAGAATTAAACCTGTTCAGAACTGTGAACTTATTTTTTTAATCTTCATGAGACCACTATTTTCTACATTTCACAAAAAAGAAATCAAGCAAAGATGCAAATGCTTTCTTAAGTGTATATGAGAAGAAACTCTAAGGCTCTAAGTCTAAGGCTTCGAAATTCCTAAGTCTCTTAAACACAAAAACCCTGCTACCAAGGCAGATATATCTCTGGCTATTTAGTCTTCAAATTCTGCAAGTAATTCAGACAAGGTTAGCAGTTTAGGACTAGGACTGTTAATAACATTATTTATTGCTGTGGGACTGTTTGGAAACCTAACATAGAACAGCCACGAAATTGAAAATGAGTCTACAGCACTACCAACTTGAGCTGGGATGACATAGAAATTAAAAAATATCATATGTAAATTCTAGCCTACGTGGCAATATAATCTATTCAAATTTCTTCATGCAAATTTTTTTTGCATCATTTTATCAACAGTAACAGTTTTTGGTGCACAGGAAGGAGTAAATAAACTATATAAAATCAACGGTAAGATTATAATAACTTTATTCATAACCCATAGATTTAAATTAATTATTAATTATAATTATCCTAAATTTATATCATTGTAACTACAGAGGGAAACTGGTTTCTACTTTTGACCTTGTTCCATCATTAACCTTTGCTTTTAGACTGCCTGTTGTTATTTTGCCAGTGAGGTTACCTGAAGGTCAGCCACATATTTCAGGAAACAAGAGGGAGAACAGGTGAGAATTCCTTTTCAAGATCTGTTTTCTTGTCTTCATATCCATGTGTTCTTTTACAGACAAAAATAAATAAATAAATAAATAAATAAATAAATAAATAAATATATATATATATATATATATATATATATATATATAATCATAGCACACATGGTGACCAAAATGCCAGAAGGTACCAAGGCATAAGAGCAAAGAGAAAGATATTTTTGACTGAGTGGTTTTGCTTCTCTTGTAGCGTTCGTTCACCTTTGGCTGTAGAATCTCTGCATGTTGACATTTGTCAATATATCAGATAAAGAGCTGCAAATTGCTTCAAACGTTATTTACTCAGAGCACTTTCTCCCTTTCCCTGCAAGTTACATGAGTTTGATTAACAGAAGCCTCTAAGTAACTACTGAAATTTGAGCTGCAACTAAAACTGCTGACTGCTCTTGGCATCTATTTAATATTCAAACTCTCCTAATGAAAACCTCATTCTTTCATTTCTCTGTCCAGTTATTTTTATGTATTTATGCCCTTCTGGATATTTCTAGGAAATACTTTTGGTCACAATTGGCCACATGCATTTATTGTTAAAATGCATACTTAGAAATCTATCACCATTAGACCATTCAAATATTTTTTCCTATCAGTTTTCCAGCTGGTGAACAACAGAACTGTTCTAACTAATTTTAACTTCCTGTTTGGTCCAGCTTCTTTTCTATTCTGCCAGTGAAGTCAGAGACTGTTTTATCACATCATTTGTATTCTTGAACTAAGCACAGTTTGTACCTTTTAGGACATCCAATTCTAAATTTCTAGCCATAACAAATAAAGATTGTTTTTTTTGTTTTGTTTTGTTTTTGGTTTTTGGTTTTTTGGGTTTTTTTTTAGCATTTGGGAGCCTTTATATTACTGTATGAGCATCCTAAATCAAAGAAATCCACATTTTTATGTGAGAGATTTTTCTACAGATTTAATTTTCCAAAGTAAGTATATGGTATTAACACGAAGGTAAAAATTATGTTTTGCTTTCCTGCTAATTATCCTATGAGTTGCTAAGATGGGAGTTTGTGCATGTCTGCTGTAACAACCTTGTACCATGGAAAACTAATGTTGAAAATTATGAGTAAAGTAGCCTCTTTCAGTACTTTCAAAGATAATAAATGCTTTTCTTCTCAACTTTAATTTGAAGGGTAAAATATTTTGCTCCAGTGATTAATTTTCTTAAACAGAGTTACCAGGGCTCCTTATATCAGTAAAACTTGGTAATTAAAGCAGCCACCTGCTTGCTAATCATAAAGGAATATTCACTTGCCTTTCCCCTATTAAAAACTGGGTGGGATGTAGAGAACAAGGTGAGAACAAACATACCATGTACTTTGTCCTTTTAAAAAATGAAATTATTCTCATGTGGAAAAGTGGTTTAGATTGTCTCAGTCACTGGTGTGCTACTGGGTGTTTTTGTTTTAGGGAACCTGAACCTTTTGTAAAATACCCAGTTTTCATGTCATTCAAACCATGATGTGCCAACACTCTATGTACATCTACTGCATGAATAGCATCACTGCTTTCTGCAGGACTTCTACATAAGCATTATTTTGACAGAATCTATTTAACTAATGAGAATGGAAATTAAAGCAATATGATTAAAAGATCTACTATAGTATGCCTGTCATTCAAGTTGTTTTCCAAGATAATTCTCACTAGACAATTTGTCATATATACTGCTGGATATGCAATTCCAAAGACAATACTAATTCCATTCAAATATGTTTGGATATAGACATACTCATTAGTATTTACATTTTAAATTCCCATTTTGCTGATATCTATTAAGTAACAAATACACCTTTATGTCAAATTCACCACCAGAGTTTGCTAACTGCTAGTGCGACAAATGCTTGAATTTATCAGGTAGCTACTCTTAGGTTAAGATGTTCAAATTCATTAAATTGCACTGACAGAAGCAATGGATGATAGAACGTTGTACTGAGATTCTCAGGGTCAAAATCTGAGTCCCAGATTGATTATTTTTCATACAAGTTTACAGAAAATTATTCTTGTGACAGGATTTCACTGAAGATAAAGTTGTGCTTCTGTGCATAAGCTCACTTCCATTTTTGGAACCAGACTAATTACCTCACAGCCAACATGACATTTGCTCCATTAAAATACTTTGATCTCTTCCTTCCTATCTTGATGTACAAGTTCCTGCTGACAAGCTTCTTTACGAAGATAACTAACACTGCATTACATATATATTCCAATATGAAACTGAACTTCATTTTAGATGAAAGAAATGTTACAAGACTTGCTAGGAAAATCTCAGCAGCATCATGACTGCTATATAGGCTGGAAGGCATGCCATAGGACTTGTTTTCTGCTTACATTCTGCTATTTTCAATGTTAATCTCCACTTTATGTAATAAAATTAATGTACATAAGGCTATGCAATGGCCAAAGGAATAATGTGTTTACAGTGAACAGAAGGCCTAATACATAAATTTAAGCTTGGCTTCTCTTTTGATCAAGTTTGTGGGATTTTCAGTGTATACATGAGAAATTTCTTGATTTTTTAAAACTGATTTTGTGTTCAGATCATGAGGTCTTGTTTATAAACTAGAAAGAAAATCACATTTATAAAATAGAATAAACATTTTTCTTTGGATATATAAATACACTGCATCTTCATAATCAGATCTATTAGCTTCATTTAAAACAGAGGGATCTTCTAGCTCTTTTTCTCCAGATGTACATCAGTGCTAAGTAACTAGACTAAACTACATCTGTGAAGTGTTATTATAACTCATGGCTACTTTCAGAAATTCTACTAGCTTTGATCGTGTTGTCTGTCCATGTTTAAATATCCTTCCCATTATTTTCCATTAGCTGAACTGAATCTTCCTTCTTGCAATGAAAGCCAATTACTTTTCCTATCACAGCAGCATCTCTGTAACAACTCTCTAGATTCATAGATTCTATTTTCTTCTCAATCAGCTATACAAGTAATAATTCTCAATCCTTTCCTATTTGTCTCACAGGAAACAATTCTGAAATATCTGCTTGTTCTTGATGTTCTCATTTCAGTCACCCTTCATTTAAAGAAGCATGAAAAGGCAGCATGTCTCAAGAATAAAAAAGAAGAAATAAAAGGTTTTAATTGTTAAGGGGAAAGCACTGCAAAATGTTAAAGATCATATATGATGACAGACGTATGATGAAATCAGTTTCTAGCAGCTCCTGTGTTATATTATTGAGAGGCCTACTTTATCCATCCCTGTAGTGGCTAAAGTAGTCTTTACACTGTGGTTCTCCCTGTCAAAAGGACACTTCAGGATCAAGAGACAGTTGCCAGAAATATCTGTGACTACATGAAAAACAGTCACAATGCTGAAGAGCAGGAAGGGCCAAGCCTGTATCCCTCTTTCCACCCATTACCTATTAAAGTACTAAAATTCGTCAACTTCTAAATGATTAAAAATTAAAAAATTCATATGTAGTAATTTAAATTAAACTTCAGTTGCTATTCAGATGTATTTGATATTGAATCCCAAAGTAAAGAAAGGACTGCCAAAGGAATCAATTTTTTTCTACACTAGATGTATGAGGAAAATGAATTATCCATTGGCAAGGTGTGTTTTGGGCAGGCACAAGGAGAACATTTTACTAACATTCTCCAGATACAGTAACTGAGACTGTCCACAATTAGTTACAAAATTCAGAGCAGTAATTGTAATTTTTTTTTACCCCACGCCAGTTTACTAGATGTAAGTTAATCGCTCACCAGCATCCTTACAAATACTGATTTGTTGTTGCTCCTTACCTACTTACCTACTCTCCTAGTTAGTTTAACTACACTCTGGTTTTTTTTGCCTTATTTTTTCACTTGATGCCTCATTTTTATATTTCCTATCTGACTGTCATAGACATGGAGAACTTCCCTTCAACTTCTCCAGGAGTCAGGCATTCCTACCAACACCTTACATTTGTGGAAAAGCCTCCAGGTTAGGATGTCAGGTTGCAATAGGAGACATGGGCGTTGCTTTCACGGGTGCTTAGGGGAACCATCACAGAATCGATTAGAATGGGAAAGAAACCTATGAGTGCATCGAGTCCAACCTGTGACCAAACACCACGACTCAACTAAGTGGACGTGACCATGACACTAAGTGCCACGTCCAGTCTTTCCTCAAACACCCCCAGCGACGGTGACTCAACCTCCCTGGGCAGCCCACTCTAGTGTCTAATCACCCCTTCCGTGAAGAACTTCTTCCTAATGTCCAACTGAATCCCCCTACCCCCGGGGCTGCTTAGCACCATATCCTCTCGTCCTGTCACTGGGAGCCTGGGAGAAGAGGCCAACCCCCACCTGGCCACAGGCTCCTTTCAGGCAGTTGTAGAGAGTGATAAGGTCTCCCGTGAGCCCCCTTTTCCCCAGGATAAACACGCCCAGCTCCCTCAGGTGCTCCTCCCAGGACTCGGCGCTGCAGCCCGTTGCCCTCCTCTGATGTGCTTGGCTGCGGGATAACACAGCCCCGAGAGCCGCCCCGCGCGGCCGCGGCGCGCCTACGCCTTTAAGGGCGGCCCGGCCGCGCCCCCACGTGTGCGATCAGCTGACGGCGCGTCCCGCCCCGGCCCGCCCCTGCCCGCTCCCTCCGCCGCGAGGTGCGGGCGGCAGCGCGGCTCTGACAGCCCGCCGGGGCAGCGCCCGCGCCCCCCGCCCGCCCCCGGCGCGCCCGCCCGGCCCCGCCGCGCCCGCGCCCCGCGCCGCCGGCCCCGCCGCTTCCCCGCGCCGCCGCTGCCCCGCCGGCCCAGCGCTGCTGTCAGCCGGGCGGGCGCCCGCGGCCCCTGCAGAGAGCTCGGCAGCCCGGCGCCCGGCGCCGCTCCGGTACATGGATTACCTGGTAGGTTCCAGGCGGCAGCGGACCGTCGGACATTTTACTGAGCGGCTGGGTCGGTGTGGGGGGCAGCCCGGGGCCGGGGGGCAGCCGGGTCCGGCCGCGCTGCCGCGCCCGGCCCGGCGGGCTGGTAACGGGCGATAAAGCGGCCGAGCCCCGCTCATTTGGCCGCTATTAGGTCGCTGAAGCCGTGACCCGGGTCGCTGTTTTTTTCCTAAATGCTAGAGCTTAGGGCATGCTTCAGTGAACTAAATTGCTGCCGCGGACGGGATCAGCCGAGCGCCCAGGCAGCTGGTATTCGGGGGTAGTGTTTATGGCTTTTTAATGAATATTGGCTTCATTCGTCTGTGAAAGATCGTATCGCGGGCGTGCACCTCAACTGGGATCGTGGCTGGTGTTTGCACTCATCCGCGCACCCTCGGCGGACAAAAACCCTGTGGCGCGGCTGGCTAATGAGCAGGTGGCTTTGTTTTAGTGTGGTACCCGCTTACCTGGTCTTTTCAGCCTAGCAGTGGGGGGGCGTAACGAGCACATCCCATGGCTCTAGTCCGGCTGGCATCCCGTTGCTCCAGTCTTGTTGCTTCGAGTCCTGCACTGTGAACTGGTGCCCGCTCCTTCACCGTGAAGTGCTGCGAAGCGTCAGCTGGGGCAGTGAAGAGCAGGTATCTTCTGGTCATCCCTGCTTGTTGTTGGTGTCAAGTGCGACCAGGAAGTATTTGGAGTCAGAATCTTGACTGTATCATTCATACTTTTTCACTCGGAATGCTCATGGATGTAGGCTTTCAAGAGAGGGTCAACATATGCAACAGAATCTCTGGAGATGCTCTTTATAGTGAGCAGAATATTTGCCTTGCTGAGATGAGAGCTGCATGCAGTGTCTGGCTTTTCATTTTCTGGCAGCTAACTAAACCAGCAATATGTTCAATTAATACTTCACTAATCTTGTGTCTGTGGAGCTAAGATTTATTTTGGTTTATTGAGCCTTGCAACCCCCAAAAATGTTTTAGGCTTGCCTTTCTGAATTTGAATACTACATAGAGACACTAGAATATGAGTTCTGTGTGGCAGAAATGGTAGGCAGACTTCTCTTTAACAACCTAGTTAATGAAATACTGATAATGAACTTGCTGGGTATCAAGTGCAGCCTCATAGTTCCTTGAGAGCCTGGAGCTGTTTCTGAGGTTTTTTTTTTTCCCTTTATAAGCTTATGGCCAGATGAAACTGGCCATTCTGTACTTTTTCAAATGCTTGCATGAACCTTTGTGATTGCTACAGGCTGTTGTGTGGAAGGCCAACCACTCTGAGAACAATAAATTTAATAAGCCATGCAAACTAAGAAGATGTTTTTGTATTAACTACAGAGGGGTGGGGATTAAATAGCTCAACTTTTTTTTTTTCTTCCCCTGACTCTTGTTCTCCAGCAGGTCATTTGCCTCATTTTTGTTGTGTGGCCTTCTTTGGTGTCAGTTCTAAAAAACCCTCATAGATCATGAGGTTCAGGCACCTCAGAAAGTCTGCTGTAACCAAAAAAAAAAAAAAAGATGGTCAGTTAGGCAACTAGTTGTGTACCCAGTCTGCCCTGGTATAAAGATGGGCCTACTCTTTATCAAGTTACAGTGTAAATATTAATCTATAGCTGTAGAACAATTGTCTCATTATTTCCATAGCAAAAAGAGCTATACATTTTAAGGAATTTTGTGTTTTGTGCATTTATGTTGGGTTCTTGCACGTATATGGGCATGAAAACACAAACAGAAAGTCTCTTTGCTGGTTCCTCATGTTGGGTACCTGTGTTGTGGCCTGCAGCCAGTGAAGTTTTCTCCTGTGCTTGCAGTGTGAAGCAGAGAGCAAAGGATGAGTTGTTTCCTCTTGCAGAAGTGCTGAGACAGAGTATTTGACAGAGTTCTGGTTATCAGTGGGGCTGAGTGAGGGAGTGTAGTGGAAGGACATGTGGATATATGAGGTCAGGTTTGTTGCTGCATGAACTCAGGGGTCAATGCATCTCCACAAGGAGTCTACCCTCTTCTAGCCAGAAGAGTCTAGCTAGCTCTTCCCAAACTTGCATAGGAAGGTTCTTTTCCTGATTTTAACTGGATAGGACCTACATTGATGGAAATGTCTTTTTTCCATTAAGAAGCAGATACCAAGAAGTAGTGAACATCTGAAGCACCTTCCAATATTATCAGGTTATTGAAAGCATTCAAAACCATTTGGAGCCAGCTTGAGCTATGGCCTGAAACTTTTATGGGCAGATGCCCAGAACCTGCATAGTGCCTTCCTTGTGATCCTTGATTTATGGCTAATGCCCTTTGATAATAAATTGGTATTACAAAAGGATCTTCTGTGAGGCTCTGGTTTGTTTTTGCAGTTTTACATTGTACAAAAAAGTATCACTGGCCTCTGTATCTTTGATAGCTAGAAGAGGCTCTCCAACCTGGTGCCTTTTTTTATTTCTGTGTTGATATAGTTATGATGTTAGGAGTGGTGTGGTGGTTTTTCTTTCTTTTTTTTTAAATCAACATGGCTAAGCCAAGTCCAACTTCTAAAAAAGAATACATTTTCACCCAGAGGAACCTTTTACTTAAATGTGTTGTTCTGCTTGCATTTAGTTAACTCTTTTCAAACATACTATGTGAACACAGCTGTGTCAACGTAGATTTGTAGGTTTTTGTGACTACGTAATCTAGAGTACTGTCTGCAACCTTCTTCAGCTTCATTCTTGCTACATTATGTCTGGAAGGATTTTAGTGTATTCAGAGACTTGTGTTGGTTGGCCTCTGTTCAGTAGACTATGCTTAATTTAAGAAGTTTTACACCATGATGCATCTTGTGAAAAGCATGGCATGTGACCAGTCTTATAGTTCTTGCTTGGAGAACTTGTGAGAAAACAATAAAAAGGCTTCGGTTTTTCTTATGTGCTGCAATTACAATGCAGATTTTTAAGCTCCTGAGTAGGCTTTCAAAATACACTTCTTCAGTGGAATCCTCTGCACTAGATGAAGTTCCTACATGCTTCTGTTCAGTGTAGCAGCCTGATCTGTGTAGAATTTTTAAATAATGCTTGAGAAAGTGATGTAGAAATTTGAATGTCTCTTCACAAAAGAAAGGTGTTTGTATTTGCCTAAGAGGTTTATAATAAAAAATTAATAAGCTTTTTAATTTTGTATTGTTAGCATTTTTATTATGATAACTTATCTATAAATTATATCCCAAGATACTATGTACTCTCTTAGTTGTAGATAAAAATATTCCTTGGACAGGTATTGAAGAGCATATTCTGACCTGAAATGGAAGATATCTCTTCTTCAATGATCACCTACATCAGCTTTAGTAATTTTTTTTTTTCGATTTTTTTGGTCACTTTTCTGAGGAGTTAAACAGGATCATGGGTTCTGCAATGTCAAGAGAGTGCATGCTCCTAGTGTGCTAGAATCCTTGTTGCTTTGTTGGGGATTGGTTACTTTTAACTATAACAAGTTTGGGTGGGTTCTTGTTGTTCTTTGTACACTTGTTAGCAGATACAAAATATTTTGCTCCAGTATGCATGCACATGAAATCTAAAATTTAGTAAGTGTTTTAGTAAATTCAATTAATTTTTTGAATTTTAGATGAATATGTGAATAGGTCTTGAAGTGTTTTAAGAATTTCTGCTTTGCTTCTGAACAGTTTGTTTGACCTCACATTGTAGATAGTGTTCAAACAAAATCTTGGAGGAAGCTGCATAATCCAAATGGATTAAGTATCCATTTGTATCCAATTGGTATAAGTATCCAAATGGTGTTCTTAAAGTGTTAGGTGATACTAAAAAAAATTAAATGTTTTTGAGCAACTTTTCTTTCTTGGGCTGCTTACTTGTAAGACCTTTCTTTTAAATAGTTAGATTCTTTAATTGGACAGATTATATTCAGAAAGTGGCAATATGGGATAGATCAATATCACTTAGTGATTCTGGTATACTGCAGATCCCGTCTTTCCATTGCTGTTGCCAGTTTCATTGTTTGGTATCTGCAGGTCATAGAAAACATTTTTTCTCACATCACAAATGTGTTAGAGAGGCATATGTTTGAAGGTAAGAGTTTTACCTCACCAAAACTTTGTAAACCTGTAGGTATTGTCCTTTGAATAAGGAGAAATGGGTTAAGGTCCATACTAGCAAGTCTGTATTTTTCTTCTGAGGCTTATGTGTGACTTGGATACATTGCCTGCAACATGAGCAGCCACGGTCTATGCATAGGGCCAAGTCCTCTTACTGTTTGCTGAACACCCCCCTCATAGGAATTTTGTCTTTTGTCACATAACAATAAGGATTATTTGGGCTCTATGTTGACTGATATATCAGCTATAACCGCCTTGAAAATTTACACATTCTGTAGAGCACAAGGGCTTTTATTTTATTATCCTCCCTTCAGTTTGGGAAGTTGATTGGACACAAGGATAAGGGGTCTGATGGTTGTTTCAAAATAAAGATACAGCTGAATGCAGGAAAGAAAACAACAGCTTTAAGGTACATGTAACTGTATTAGTGTTTGGATCAGCTGTAAATCTTTTAATTGAAGGAGGTGATGCTTGTGGTTGTAGGTTTGCATTGCAGAATGATCACAGATGACATGCATTTAATACTTTTCAAATGAAACCAGATTGAAAGGTTTACTTCACTAATGGGTTTTACACCACAGGCCTAGATCAGAACTAGCATCTGAAGTATGTAGGAAGAGTACTTGGTCTTCACTTCCAGCTCTTGCTGTGTACTATGACACCTGTTGATCTGCAGTGTGCTTCTCCTGAATTCTTCAGTCAGACATCCAAGCTTCAAGGCAACATGCTGATGAATTTCACAAAAGGTTAGAAATGCAAGCTTTTAGTAAGTGAGAATATCTGCATTTGGTAAGGACAGAATATTCCTTCTAATACCACATGCTGATCAACATTTTTGGCTTGTTGTCAGTATCATCATCTCATGTTTTTTAATTCTGCCAGCTTGTGATGTTTATTCTTTTAAATGGAGTTCTGAAGTTTTGTGATTGTATGAGGATATTAGCTCTCCATTAATAAAATAAGCATTTTTAGTTTAGTTTAAAACCACAAATGTGTGCCCAAAGAACTGTAAAGCCCTAAGAAAAAAAACCCACAACAATATTTAAAATCTTGTGCTTCTTTGTGTTTTGGCTCTCTCTTTTGTGCTGCTCTGCAGTATGTTGGTTTTGGTGTTTTTCACTGTGTTTGCAGGATAATTTTCTGAAGGGCGAACTGTCTGACTGTGACTATATAAAAGTCCATGTGGACATAAGTAGGGTATTTGTAATCTAATAAAAGATGGCTCATCTCATGCCAGAGCTCTTCAACCTACAGAATTTATTTTTTCTCTCTGATAACCTGGTAAGATGACTAAATTAATTGCCAATGAGTGTGTAAGTTCCTTCTGAGGAAGAGACACAAATCAGGAAATGTAACTGACAAGTGCTCTTATGCTAGATGCAGTCCTGCTCTACAGCTTTGCTGCTTAGAAGAACAAAAAGTAGGAAGAGCATGAATCATTGATGCTCTGCTGTATGTTTTGGTGGAGCAAGAGAAGAGAAATTTGTTCACAGGACCCACATTAGCTTTTGGCATTGGAGAGTCTGAGTAAGCAAGATGACATCCAAAATCCACTAGGAGCTGTTGATATGGGGGAAGTAAGTTTGCAGATTTCTTTTTTTTATTATGACTTGGAGCTTTTGTATGGAAGAAACATCTGTTTTCCACATTTTATTAGCTTTTACAACAGTAATTGCTTAGTCTTCCTTGATATGATTTTTGACACTAATAGAGGTGAAAAACTTAAAAACAATTAAAAATGAAGTAATAATTTTGTAATCTGTAATACAAATTTTATGATAAATACAAATGAGCATTGAGAGGACAACTCTGGCAGTGAATATGAGGGAAAAGTGAATGCAGAGATTACAAGGGAATTTCATATTTGTGTTTAGTTACATATGCTTTGGATGGGCTGATGCAGGGACAAATATTTAGAATGCATGTTGAACCCAGGAAAAAAAATCTAGTACCTCTTTTGATATTCGTAACAAAATGGCAGATGAAATTCAGTGTTGACACATGCAAAATTGCATATATTTTTAGAAGAAGTCACATGGCAGTACAGATGCATGGATAGGCCCTAAAATACCATCAGTACTCAGGAAAGGGAATGAGGCTCCTTCTTTAAAATGTCATCTCAACTCAGGCGTCTGTCAACAAATTTAGAGGATTAAGAAAGAAAAAGAGGGAAAGATCTCATTTTTACACTGTTGAAATGTAAGCATGCTGCATTTCTGCTTGCATCATCTCAGGAAGAGTATTGAAAAACTAAAGAAAATGCAGAGAAGGATGATGTGGTAATTGAAGAAAAGCAATTTCTTCCAAACAAGCAGAGATAAGTAGTTACAGTCCTTCAGTCTGAAGAAAAGATAGCTGACTGGTATGAGGAGGTAATATACTAGATATCTTTGAAATCAGAAAGAGATTAGGCAATAAGCAATTTTTCCCGTATAGAAGAACTCAAAATTATAATCTAGGAACTGTGTTTTCATGTGAGTGTAGGTGATTTCTCTCTTTTACAATAATGTTAGGGATGTGAAAATGAGTAGACCAGGAATTTGTACAGTGTCTTCAAAGACAGGTCCATTGTGGGTGGTATTAAACGTGATGTTCAGATATGATAGTAGGAAATCCTGAAGTTGTGATTACTGGAACACAAGGATAGGTCCATGGGGTATGATTCGCTGGATATCCTGATGCTTTGCTGTGGACTAAAGACATCCATTATTCCTCTCATTGAGGAGGAATCTAGAGTCAGTTTTGGAACAGGAAATTGCAGTTGGAAAATTAAGATATTCTGAGTGGTGTCCAGGAGTGCTGTCTGATGTAATCAGAATTGTGTTGAGTGCATAGGAGGTGAGACATTTTAATTCAGAGGTATTGATGAAGATACTTAATCTGCTCCAGGATCATGTAGCTAACAGATTCCTTCTGCTTGGAAGTACTGCCTTGATGTATGAAGAAAGACTATTGACTTTCTGACATCTGTATTTTAACAAATGTATAACTTCTTATGTAGGGCTCACAACACTGAGTGAACCTGAAACTGTATAGACAACCTGTGTAGAGAGATGATGCACTCTACAATGAGTGATCTCTTTTCCTAGTACTTTCTTCTTGCCTAGAAACTTGCATAATTTCAGGTTTCAGCAAGACTGGAGAAAAGGTCCAGAATTATTGAGAAATGTCTATCCTGTTCTTGCAGCTATTAATTTTCTACTGGCTAATCAGTATCTTTCACTGCCTGAGCCACTGCAGTCCTGGAAACAGTCATGGAAAACTGTTCTACTGAGAATATTGCTAAAAGAGAGGAGAGCATTGTTCTCTGATGCATCCACTTGATTACTTTTTATGATGACAAGAGAGTTCTTGGATCTAGTCCTATTTCCTGTTCGCATATCATTGCTTTTCCATCAACATCAAGTTTTTTCTAGTCTCTAAACTGAGATTTATTTTTCTAATGATTAGGTACAAGAAGATTGGTATTTTAGAAATCTAATTATTCAGCATTAAAGGAGAATATGAAAATATTTTCTGTGTCTTTTATCCTTGAGAACAGTATTAAAAAGAATTTGGGTGTTTAAATTAGAAATGTTATTAATAGACTGTACTAGAGGGCTGTGACATCTTGTGCAGAAAGGGGAGCCTTGGAGTTACTAGTTGGAGTTCAATACACAAGGTTAGCAAACAGCAGTTCTGATCAAAGTTCCTGCTACCTTTACTGTAGTATTGTTGTGTGTACTTTTTGGCTACCCACGTGTTCCTTACAACACATAAGCACTGGGTATTTGTTTCAGGCTTCATATTTAAAGGTACCTTAAAACCTGCATATTTTATACACTTGTATTACTAATTTTTTGTAATTTTATACACTGAAAAATATGCAGATAAGTGTAGAGGTGGAAAAATTTTGCCTGGAAGATCCAGCAATTCCAAGTGGTTACTGGATTGTATCACTTCATTATAAATGAGCAGAAGTGTGCCTTGATCTTAAGTGTATTGAAGAAACTTATCACCAGAAAAAAAAACTTCTAATATCTTCCTTTCTTGTTTTACTTTCTGTTTTTGTGGTCTTGGAGCTGTGTTCAATGCTGTGATTTATTTAGGTTTATGTCAGAGTGAGTTGAGGTCGAGGTGAACATTTCTGCTGGGTGGCAGAATTGACTGGCTCCTGCAGTTCTGTCAGGTGTTGAGCCTTTTGATTTTTTCGTGAGAACTTGATTAGGATCAATCTCTCCTTTTGCCCACCAAGGTTCTTGAGGCTAATGCTTTCAACTCAGTGCTTGAAGTCATCAGTTGCAGAACATGCTCTAATTAATCTTTTCAAAATCTGGTCTCTTGTAAATATTATGAGTAGGGATTTAATACTGTATTTGCTGACAAAATAGATATTTAAAACAATGGCTTAGTGAGTTGCAGACTCTGTGCCTGTGTCAGAGCTGAATGAGATTTTTTTAAAACACCAAGTACTGAAATTGCTTTTTACTGATATTTGTACTGATAGCTGAATACTTGAAAAAATGGACAGAGCTTGTTGTGAATGTTGAACAGCTGCAGGGCAGACATCTTTCTAAGTCACTATAAACAGCCGCATTTTTACAAGGTATGATTAAAATAACAAAGTCTTGGGTGAATAGGAAAGTTAGCCATAAGTTTGCTTTCCAGTAGGAGAAATTATTTAATGTTTGTGAGATGACCCTTTGCCCAGGCAGAAGAGTGCTTTTTGGCAGAGATGCATGCATATATTGTTTGACATATTTGATCTGATGACTCAGTTTTTTGGTTTAGACATGTGAAATCACATCTGTAAAGAATTAGTCTTTGTAGAATTGTGTCAAACAAGGTATCTTTCATAGTATTTGTAGGTATATTTTTACATTTTTTTCTTTTATTTTCATGCTTACCGTGTAAAATCCTTTCAGAAAGCAACAATAAACTGTAAGTAAATTACTGTGTAATTTTTCCAACAATCATTTTGTTGCCCAATTGTATGGTCCCAAGTGAGTTGCACAACCAAAGTAATGAAAGATTACAAGTATCAAGAGTAAACTCGCCATTGCAGCAACAGATTATCAACTATATCTTAATTCAAAGTGTTCACACTAATAGTCTGAAGGCTAGTATCACTAAACTTTTAATTATTTAAAGCAATTCTTGTCAGTTTTTCAAGGATTAAACTGAAATACTTCTGGGGAGGGAATGTAAATTTTCAGAAGAAAGGGTAAGTGAATGTAATAGATATTAATAGTAGTGTTGGATTTAATGACCATTTTTACCACAATAGAATATAGTTTATAAGCATTATCTTGGAGACTTGAAGAAGGGATTATCTTAATATTTCACTGGGAAATGCATAAGGGAAATATTAATCAGTACTGTATGTGACAGAATTCATGCTGTGTAATAATAAAAACAGCCAGTGGTTTTGGACTGTTAACAGTAGCAAACCAAACAATGGTTAAGTAAGGTAATATGGGATGTAGGTTGTTTTTTCTGCTGAAGCAAAGGTCTACAGGGGCTTGCTGGAGAATTTGAACTGCAGCTTAGTTCTCCCAGTAATGCATAGCCTGGAAGTAGTGAACAAAAAATAAGAAAAAGAAAACAGTTTATAATGCTGTGCTTGTCTAGAATAAAAGCGAACTGTGTACATGGAGAAGCTATAATGGTTTGCTGCTGCTGCATGTTCACTTCTCTTGCAAGCTGAAATAATAATTTACTTTGTACATAAACTTGTGTCTGCCAGCAACATAGGTTCTGCCAGGATACTGAAAATGCAAATCATTCAGTGTATCATCTGGTGTTTAAGTATGGGCTTAAATTGCCACAGACCAAGGTTAAACATTAGGAAACTTTCTAGTAGAAAGGGTAATGAAGCACTGGACTAAATTGCTTGGGGAAGTCATCTATCCCTGGAACCTTTGGAACAAGGTCTGCAAATACTGTCAAGAGGGGTATAGTTTATGATCCCGCCCCACCACTTTGTGTAACTCTAGGATTACTTGAAGTCAGTTCCTATTTCTCTGTCAATTTTTTCTGTCTGGGAGAAGCTCAGAGCACAAGAGATAGACTTGGATGTTTGGTCTTAAAGCTGAAAAAAAAATCTCCTTAAACTGAAGAGATGTTTCAAGTCAGCATCTCCTTGTCATTAATAGCATGCTAGATTACCTCCAGGAAGAAATGAAAATCAATTGTGCTGAAGTTTGTTTTCAGGTTTTTGTGCTGTGCTTTTTGACTTTCAGACATTTCAGTGAAATACTGTTTGTTTAAAATTTAGATATAACAGTTAACAACAAAAGAAAAATGTTGCTACACATTTTTTTTATTACTTGTAATTAATAAGATCTGGGTTTTTTTTGTTTGTTTGTTTGGTTTTTTTTTTAATCCCAATTCTAATTGAATGGGTATTTCAATTCAATTTTTTGTTTTTGGAGGGAGGGAGAAATTAGAAAGCAGATGCTGAAAAGATGTTTTGTCTGATATGTTTGAAGTCTATATCACCCAACACTTTATCTTAGATTATATGTGAACTTCTTAAACGTGTAATGAAAATGTTCTACCTGAAGGCTTTGTTTTGTCTTTCAAATACCTTATATAAAAGTAATTCCTCAATTACTCTTCTGAATAAATAATTGTAGCCTTAGTTTATTTTACATAGTTGTATAGGAAATATAGCAAACATACAGTAGTTTTTATTTTGGTGTTGGAGAGCTACATTTATTTTCTGGCTTTGTTGTGCTGATTAAAGAAGGTGTTTTTCATCTGTTTCATCAGAAATTCGTAGTCCATCCTCAGCCTCGCTGGGTGACTGCAGAAGACATAGAATTGTGGCATCACAGCAGATTGGAAGTTGAGCAAGTTGAGGGTAAAAATTTTTAATATAATTATTCCCAGTTTAAATAAAATGTTCTATTTCCATGTTCTCCTTCAGAAAACTAAAGCAATAAGGCTCCAGAAATGTGCAAATGCTAAATTATATGCATTATTCTGGTATATAGAGGAAGGCAATTTCAGTGCTGGTAAAGGGAGAGAAAAACATAAACGCAGTAGCTCTTTATAGTCCACTATGAGACCAAAAAGCACTCTATTAAAATGATTCTTGCAGATTGTTTTTAAATCAGAACAGATTAAAATAAATGAGACTGAAAGCTTACATGCAAATCATTAATGTTGTGTACAGGTATTTGTGTGATCATTAATTTGAGACCTGTAATGATATGCTGAACTAGTGAGTGTGAAAGTGTTGACACCTCTACACTTAGCTGCTTCTGTATGAAAGGTAGTGTGTTTCTGTATAACCTGAATTTATATGGCATTTTTCTAAGGTTGTTTAATACAGCCTTGAAGAAGGTGTTGCTTTCAGGGGAGAGGGGAGAGATGGGAAGAAAAGTAGTTCTTAATAATAGCATTCTTGATAATGTCTTTATTTTAATTCCTTTAGACTATGTCTGAATGTATCCAGCTCTCATTTGCTGTTTGTAGAATTGGCATTTACACGGTAAGGCAATGTTCTAACTAAGTATTTTTTGTTAGTGTTAATGCCATTTGAGTGAAAAGAAGTTACTTAAGTTTTTTAAGATTGGATTGAAATAATGCAGATAGCAGCAGGGATTTGTCATGCTAGTTTGCATAAACAAACTACAGTAGATTTTTGTCCTTTCAAAGATTTACTAAAACCAGAAGAGAAGTATCCTTCACTTTAGTTAAAAAAAGGTAAAGAAAAATTCAGCCAGCCTCTTGAGGTGTAAGAAAATTTAGAATTCATGGGCATCAGTTGCTGAAAATTCTTGCATAATGTAATTGCTGGAGGGTTTATATACATTTGCCATTAAATATCTGTGTTTGAGTAATGTCACATATTAAAACATGTTAGCTAAATGCACATATTTTAAATTTTGTCTGGGGAGCCTTAACATTTTAGAAGTGCTTTTAAGTTAAAATTAGCAAACCTTATATAAAAGAAATAAGAAGTTTACTTCAGTTATGTATCCCAAATATATTAGCATTTTTTTTCTGCTCACAATTGTTCTACTTAATAATGAGAATAGCTAGATGAATGGGGTTTTGTAAAAATTAAATTTAATTAATACTTTACAATAATGTACGGGAAACAGAGCTTACACAGTGCGTAAGACTTGATTGCTCAAATCATGCTTCATAACCTGGAGCTTTTGGAGTGGGAATGCTGCTCCTGATGTTAACACTTTTCAGGAGGAAGTCTGGAATGTACCACTTCATACAGTCAAAAGTATAGGTGAGTTTTGAACAGTGATGAGTGCTATGTGCCATCAGTAGGTCTTACATGAGGACAGAATCTCAAAGCTTAACATTTGCTTTTGTTCACAGAATTTGGTTCCAGGTAGTATTTAATATCTGCTTGGGGTTTTTTTCCCATTATATTTGTCTGCTTTAAATGGTAGAAAAAGAGGAGTCAAAGGCACATTTCCTTATGGTATTTAAATTTCTTAGGAAGACTTCCTGTATAAAAATTACTTTCTGTATAAAAATTACTGTGTGATAAGAATCACACAGTAAGATCCCTGTCTTAAGGATCAGGGAGGGTTACAGTCTGAGGTTTCAATGGTTGCAAGGTACTCAAATGGTCTGCTAGCTCTTTAGAGGCTAGAGTAAGCTGCTCAAATTCATTTGAGAGAATGTCCAAGTATAAATATATGTGTATTTCAGACCTGGGTAGGAGAAGGTAAAATGTAGTACATCTCTGACAGTAATCAGTTCTGTTTTAGTTTAAAATAGGTCAAGTGTTACCTGTATGCTAGAGTGCTCTGCTAAGTTGTGGTAGCTGCAGTTATAGTGATAGCTGAGTAACTGGTATCTCTGACATTTTGGGCAGCAAAATATTTAATTTTATCAAATGTTTAAAATTGAAAAATAAAGCCAGCTTGTGTCATTTATTAAAATGCTGAAAGAAATTTATTTCAATGACTGCTGGTACTTAAGGGAGGATAGTGAGGAGGATGATGACTAGGCTTCAGAGCATCTGGAGATGCAGTGTTATGGCCACAGTGTATCAGGCAGAGCATGCCATGTAAAGTGCATTTGAAGGCTAAAATAGCTCCTTTAGGAAAATGCTGGCTGCAGAGAGTACTTGCTTACATAAAATGCCTGTCATTGCAAAGGTGAGTTTCTGACTGTCGTTGCAAAGGTGAGATGATCTGACTGGAGAGTAGGTTTGTACAGTTGTGGTGTCATAGTAAACAGAGAGGCCTGCTGACATGAGAGCTGTGCAGAAACATAGTATGATAGCTTCTGCCTGTGCATCATACCCTGATTGTGCTTGTAACTGTCACTGGATTTGTTGCTCAGGTGTGTCAGAAGTCTGGCAGCTGTCAGGTATTGAGTGCTCCATGTCAAGAATGTCAAGAAGCAAACCTCCACAAAACTCCAGTTTGTATTTCCCTTCTAACTAATTCTTTGGGTCTTGTGCTTTCTGCTGTGTGCTATTTTGCAGATTCAGTTGATTTTGTTTGCTAGCTGATTGATTTTTATCCAAATCTAAGCAGTCTCTCAGATGGTAGTCCTTAGCAGCACCATGTGTTCAGCTTGTACTGAGGTACTTGGATACTTCCTGTTCTGCATGTCCTCATGGTACAATGCTGCAAGTAAGGCTCTTAGTCCTTTGGACTACAGATATCTCAACTGTTAGTCTGTTATCAAGCTGCTTATCAGTAGCACTCTAAAGCACTCATTAAATCAACTGTACTACACCATTAAATAGGCTTCCTGTTTTTATGGAATGTACAGATTATGAGATGGGGGAAGAGTTTATATGGTGATCTATGGCAAAACAACCTGTGCTGCCTTCAGCAAGGAGAAAACCTGTATCTTTGCAAGAATACAGGAGGAGATGTAATGCCTATTTCAGGTGAATTAAGTAGATGAGATTATTTTTAAAGTGTATACCCTTTAAGGGAGAAAGAGAAAAGCAGAGGTGGTTATTATGAAAACTATATAGATATTTGTAGGGGTCTGAATTTGATAGATGTTTCTGTTTAGTTTTTCTTGGTTTCAAAAATATTTGTCTATTATTTATCTATAAATTTAAAAATATTTATCTATTATCAATAGATAAATTTGTTTCAAAGCAACACAAAGATAACAAAAAGCTCACTGTAGCTCTTTCTGCTTTCAAATGTTTGGTATGGCAAAAGTAATGCACTGTGGCAGCATTGCATTAATGCTGGCATCTTCCTGAAAATCATGAATAACCAATATCTTAGTTTTAGAAGCCTCTTAGTTTGAATTTGAATGCAATGAGAAGTGGGAATAAATTTTGCATTTTTACAGCTTTGCTTGCTATAGTTTGTATATGGTCAGTATAGTAAACAATACAAATATGCTTTTAGTTTTCTGATTTACTTTGGACTTACTTACATTTGTGTTTGTTTATAATGATAAATTCATGTCTTGAAATGGTTTGGCTGGAATCAGCTGTTGTACTAAGGAATTTGTCTGATGTTAGAACAAAACAGAAATAGCATTTACTTATGAAGTGGTGGAGAGGAAGCTCTTAAAAGAAGAGAAATCAATTAAGCCAACAACTAAAGGCAGCCATGAAATAGGAGGTAATCATGGGAACATGCCTGGGAGTTTTCTGGAGCCGGCTTCTGACTTAGAGTGTGGAAAGCTTCCTATGATTCTCTTCCCCTCCCTGACATGGTTTCCCATTGGAAAATACTAAGTTAAAGTAATAACAGTGTTCATATAGCATATCCTGTCTACTCCTCCCTTTCCCATGTCATGTCCTTGACATGAGCAGCAAAACAAAAGCACTAAAGTGCAGCAGGAAAAAGTCCTTTTATGTGCTACCCTTGGGGAAATGTAGATAATTCCATTCACAGTCAATGCTGATATTCTGTCGATAGTCTGTTGGAAAGGAAGGGTCTAAATGTTTTTAACTTCCAGCCTTAAGTGAAAGGTTCTTGCTGTCACTCCAGTCCTGGCAGTGACTTTTATTGGTGGGACTGTGCCTGCTTTGTTGTTGCAAGCCTGTAGTCAAGCTGCCTGAGCCATGCTAGTTGTGATTTGTGTTGCTACCAACCTAAACAGGTGAAAGCAGGGCAGACTGTCCTGATGTGTGCGTCACTCTGTGTGTATGAATGTTAGATATATTAAGGGTTTTGTACTATGAGCTGAGACTTTCTTTTCTACTTTTCCTGAAATAAAGAACAGTTGTAACATTTTTTCAAATGAGGAAAGTAAAGTCAGGTGAAAGGGGAGAGCATCAAGAGTGGGCCAGGAGTGTGGATCAGAATACAATTCTTTTCCCCTTTTTCTCCACAGAGTTTATTGGTTAAAGTGAACTGTGCTGACATTGCTGAAAGTCTGTCCTTGTGGTCAGAGCTCATGTTACCTGCCGAAAGAGCTCAGCAGCTTGGTGCAGCCAAAGCTGCTGGGACAGCATTGCTTCCCTGGGCTACTCAGTGACATACACTGCATTTCCAGCTCTTTGAGAACCTCTGACAATTAGTAATAGATTTCACTGGAAAAGGTATGGTTTGCCAAATTAGCCTGTTAATTTTTGTCAGAATCTCCATTGGGCAAACTTGCAAGTTGGAATAGAGCTTTGTCCTGGCTAGGGACTTCATGAATACAGGTTTTGTTGCATCTGATTTGTCTCTACTGTCCACGGCTCCTCCCTGCTCTAGAGAACAGCAGTGTTGTTCCACAGGCCATTAGCTTTAGGGAGGACAAAAGGAAAAGCCCAGATCATCATTACAAAAGGCTCAAATATTTTCTATTCCAACAGAATGTTGTTCAGTTTGCATTTATCAAAGCTGTGGTGTTAGTTATCCTGTACATAAGCGCTGTTTTGCTTCTTCCCTTTCGAAGTCAGGATTCCTAATACTCATTCTTGCTGCCTGTCCAGAAAACAGTTGTGTAATTTGTTGTCAAAATTTTGTATTTGCCTTCATGGTGCTCCACATGAAAATAAACTACTCTTGTTAGGCTCAGGGGGGTGATGGTATGAACATGGAATTTTTCTGATGGTCTCTGCTGAGCATCCTTTTTTTGGTGTAGTTTTCAAAGTAGCCTCTTTAATTACAAAAGGAAAAAATAATTTAATATAGTAGTTTTAGAGATAATTTGTAAGTACATTGCAAAGTAAAAATATTCAAAATTCAGACAGTTTCCTATGAAAAAATGATCTGTTTGAAAACAGAGGTGCCCTCAGATTGTGGACTTTGAAAGACAGCAGGGGATTCAACTAATGTTGAATTAGTGGCAAATTGAATATCTATTAGTTCACTGTATCATTTGAATTATTGAGCAGGTGAAAAAACTACAAGTCACTTTTCAGTGAAAGTGAATTTTTTCTTTCGCATTCTGTAACCCTGTGGTTGGGACCATGCATAACAATGAGATGTGCAGAAGAGCAAATTGATTTACAAGGATTCCTGACTGGGCAATTCTAAGTTGTGATGAAAAGCAAGCTCCCTGTGATTAGGATCAAAGTTGCATGTCCTGCTTCTATGCGCATGCAGTCATATCCTCTACTTTGTACAGCTGGATAAGTAAGAATCTAATAGGTGATCTGGAAGTGGAAATAGGGAAGAACAGTAATATGTATCACTCATAATGTTTTGCATGTAGCTGCAGGATTTTTTTATTGTTCTGGTTTTTTATTAGTCATAATCTTGCCAAAAACTGTGTTGCTTTTGTGTGTGAGTTGTAGAGTATTTGTTGTTAGTCTGTATTTGCCTTTAGTAGGAATTGGACAACCGCAGACCACTAGAAATTAAGCTTGCAGAATAATTGCATCTTTCACAAGACTCCATATTACAGCAGAAGTGTGAAAAGTTTGTTCTGCAGCTCCTAAACTTTTGTTCTGTGAGCTTGAAAATTGTCTATTAGTCTTAGAGTGAGAGAAGATTGCTTTTTCCTGTGAACATGCATGCACTGTATCCTGAGGCCATCAATAATAAGTTACTATTATGATTGCTACTGTAAATAGTTCAGCTGTTTTCTGAAGACATCCTGTGTTTGCTCAAGAATAGGTATCTGTTAAGGGAAGAAGTCATACAAGTGGACAGTAGACTAAAAAAGAAAAGGAAATGCATCAAATGCCACAAAAATGAATCTGTTCATGAGTTAGTTTTTCTTTTTGGTAGAAAGACACTTTTAATTCTTACCATCACTATACGTATATCCATAGTGTTTTTAATTTTTCTTCTCTCCCTAAAGTTGAAGATGTTTGCCTAGGTGTTGAACTTAATTTTCAAAGTTGTTTGCTGAATATCTGTTGCTACAGCTTCTTTATAATTATAGTCTTCTGACTTGAAAGTTGTTTAAGATTGTATTCATTTGTAATTAAATCCATAAATGATTTTGGAAAGGCTGTTCTACAGCATCCTTTAGAGCCTTTTAAAGTAAATAGTGCTTTTAGATTTGTCTTCTATTACAGTATTTGTGTTTTGATAAATTTGATTATATTGCATACAAATCATAAAGCTAGTTATATTTTATCATATGAAAACTTTTGAGTGCCATTTCATTTTATGGCAAGGATTTATATAGTACAAAACTATATTGAATTTTTACTGTGTTTATATTGCTGGGTATTATGTTGTTTAAGAGTAGAAAGCAACAATGTTTAATAGATGTCATAAATGTCATTATGATTCCACTCCTATGACTATATGTACCTTAATTTCAAAAGGAAGCTTTTAAGTATGTGTTACTAGATCTCAAATGCCATTTTGGGCAATAGACCTTTAGGAAATGGTAAAAATGTAAGAAGTGGTATAAGAATATCTTTTGTCAGGGAAAGCAAAGCTCCATACAGCTATGACATAGAGTGTTGTAACCAAGATTTTAAAATTCTGTTTCTGGTATTGTCACAATTTTCTGTGTCAATGCAGGCAAAAATCTAATACCTCTGTTTGCAGCCGTGTTTGTCCCAGGTCTTCCCAAACTTACAACTTGATTTTTTTAAGCTTTATTTAATGCTACCAGTGAATGTTCTAGATCTACCTTGTTTCTGGTGTCTTCAAAACCTCACTGACACAAATTATTTGTCATGCAATTATTTTATCATGGAATGTCCTGTGTTGGAAGGGACCTGCAAGGAACAGTGAGTCAAACTTCTGTTGCTGCACAGGACAACCCAAAAAATTCCAGCATGTGCATTTTCAAAATCCTTTTTGACTCATTTACTGGGACCTTTACATATGTCAGAAAAATAATACTGGTGGATCTTCAGATACAATCTTGCAGATCTTCTCATCTGAAAGAGGGTTTTTAAAAATTAGAGTAAGGAAAGCAGCAGCAGCCAATGGCATGAAATGTCCTACTTTCTCCTCCTCCACATCAAAGTGTAATTTAAGAGAGGGACACACAAGTCTGCTGTATGTTTCCTGGGCTTCCAGCTGGATGCTAATGACAGAACTGAGAGTAGCTGCTCAGTAGCATTTTCAAAGCTTCATTTTAGCCTTGGGCACGTGCTGGCACCATGTTGAACAGATCCGTAATCTTCCCGTGGTTTCTTTTTCAAAACAACATGTTTCTTCTTTTTCAAAGACAACCTGTTTCTATGCTGCAGCTGGGACTTTTACAAGGGCATGTAGTGCCCTTGTAAAGGAAAAGGGGGAATGGCTTTAAACTGAAAGAGGTCAAATTTAGGTTAGATATTAGGGAGAAATTATTTACTGTGAAGATGGTGAGATGCTGGTACAAGTTGCTATGAGAAGCTGTGGAAGCTCCATCCCTGGAAGTATTCAAGGATAGGTTGGATGAGGCTTTAAGCAACATGGTTAGTGAAACATGTCCTCAACATTAATAAATGTTGCATCTCAGGCAAAAATTCACAGCCCATCTTTTTTCACATACCTTTGTATCAAATTCCATTGATCATGGAGTTTTTTAATGATTCTTTACACTGAAATGTAGCCAGACAACATACACTTCACCCTAATGGAAGATTATTATTTGTTCCTCAATTCTAAAAGTGCACACACTTCCAAAACACGTGAGCTTTTGTTTCTTAACCAGGCCCATGTTGTGTTAGTGCTGCCTTGGAGATCTGCTTACTTTTAGTTGTCATCTTGGGTTTTGTGGAAGACATTCCATTGCAATTCTCTAGAATGCATATGTGTAAGTAGTAACCCATCTGTACAGGGTCATACCTAGAGGCCTGACAGAGGTTGCTACTTTGTTCCATACTGACTCAGGTCTCTGCTGTGACAAGCAAGCTACAGGCCGACAGGGATTACCTCAAACACATCAGTGTATTGGGAAATCATGCAAGATCTTGCCACGTGCACTTCTTGTCTGTGTGTGGAAAAAGAGGTGGGATTTGTAGTGATGTTAGATCTTTATAGGTAAAAGATCTGGAAGTGTGGGGGGAAAGTGAAGCAAATGTGTTGACTAAGACTTGACAAAGACTTCTCGTTATTGACATCAGGATTTGTGTTTCAGATACTTTTGCCTTGCTCTTCATAAGAGTTGTGTGTTGTTTTTTTTCTCTGCTTGAATTTATTTGCCTTGGAAGAGAATGAGTCTACTAAGAGAGAGACTTATGAGCAGACTGGGTCATAGTGTGGGATGTTAGGAGGAAGTAACTCTTAGTTTCAGTGGTTCTAAAATGCTTTTCACCATGCCATCTCACTTGACTTTGAACAAGAAGATGACTCTGAAAAGGATCAGATGGGGATATACACACCTTTTCATGCCAGATTAAAAAGCAATGGCCACGGTAGGTGAGAATCCCAAATACTGGACCTTAGCCTTGCAGAAAAGAATAATATAGGGTCATAAAAGAGTTTTAAATCCAAATAACCCTTAACTAAAAAAGTCAAAATGTATATTTAAAAAGAAAAAGAAGAAAACTAACCAACCAAAAACATAACCCAAAACAACTAGAAAACCCGAAAACCAACTACTGTGGAGTAAGCTAAGCTGTACTGAGGCTCTAGTACTATTGGATAATAAGCAAGAAAACCACAGTAAAAGAAACTGTTCTTTTAGGTGTGTTTTGTGCTGAGCCTGTAATTAATTAATCTTTTACAAGCAGTAACTTATCAACCACAATTTAGTGGTTGATAAATCAGCTCTAAATGGCAAATATGAATAAAGCTCTAAGTAAGTGCAAAATCTGAATGTATTTGGAATGCCTGTGGAACTCTACCTCATGAGGTTTTTATTATTCCATATGCTTATACTCTTAAATCTCCCAGATAGTGGCTCAACTTTCCAATGAGACATAAGCTATTTTGTTTTTCAGCAGGCTAAATTGAGGTGTAAAACCTCAGTGGCATTACTGATACTCCTCAGCAAGTTGTATGCAAGATCTTGTGGTTCCGAATCACAGTGCATGCCTTGGATGATTGGTGTCTGGGCATTTGAATATCTATATAAGCCTTCTACTCTTTTTATCATTGAAATTGGAATATAATTAGAAAGAATCTGTTGTGATGGCAAATTTGTTTGCAAATTCTTGCATGGGATTCAAAAAAGGGGTTTTGTGGCTTCCTTTGTGGGAGTTAAGTATTTTCTCTTTTAAAATTGTGTAGTGTGGGAAGCTCTTTCCTGAGGAAGGAAGATGTTAGTAATCTGCTCAAATTCTTGAGTAATTTTGTAAAGAATGCCACTTCATTTCATGTTGTCAGTTCTCTGTTCTCCTCTGACTTCTTTCAAGCTTTCTTTACAAGGCTGTTTTATAACATGTGTGCACCAGGTAAGCTGGAATAATTTTTTTCTCCTAGCATGTGATTCAAATGAAGTAACCATTTTTTCCCCATATGTGTTAACTGTGATATTGTGTGTGACCAGGGTTCAAGGTTTTCTGGTTTTGATTCCCTGTTCCCTTCATTGCTGGAATATTTTTAAGAAAAGCTGCTTGTGTTATATTGCAGCATGTGTATTGCCTGCTTACTATATCTACTGCCACAAGCAACTGCCAATTCCTTCTTTTCTTAAGGAAAAGTGGAGGACTGAAGAGAAATTATACAAGTGGTGTATAAATTTTTACTATTATATGTTCAGTATGTTGAACTATTGAACTAAGGACATGGCTGTATCCCTTAGCTCTTAAACTGACTTAAGTAAATTTCTGTTGGTTTTGTCTGTGTTTTGTACTGAAAACAGACTCCTTATTTGAAGAATAAGCTTTGAGTCTTGGTGGGATTTCCCAAGATGAATTTGGGGTATCAAAAAAAGTCTTTCTTTAAAGGTCTTTTTTAATAGCTCTTTTGGGTTTGACAAGGTTGAAATACATTTTGGAAGAAAGGCTTAAAAAAGTGCTTTATAGACAAATGACTTAAAAGTTTATGTGTTACTGACACAAGACTTCATGGAACAGATTGGTGAAGTATAAGAAGCCTCAGAAACAGGGAGTCTCCCTTAATGCACAAATGTTTCTGTTTTTCATGTTCACATGATGACATCATAACAAATAGAGCTGAAAGGAGCAAGAGTCATCTAATTAATTCCTGGCTCAGAAGCAGGATGAACTATGACCAAACCAGCTCTGACCAGACTGCTTTTCTAAAGAAACCACATCGGGTTCAATAATCTCTTCTGACAAACTCTTCCTGCACTCAATGGGCCCTACTTTCTACACACTGTTTTTCTAAGATCTAGTCTGAATTTCCTGTTAATCTTTCTTGCTTCACTTTAAACTTTTTAGCTCAAGGTTACATGGGGCTTAGAGCAACCTGGTCTAGTGGAAGCTGGCCTTGCCCTTGGAAGGGAGATTGGAACTAGATTATCTTAATGGTCCCTTCCGACCCAAACCGTTCTGTTATTCTTTGTCTTACAGACAGCAAAAAGGTGCACTCTTTGTTGGATTAAAAACTGCCTGGATGGCTGGGCCCAGAGAGTGGTGGTGAGTGGAGTTCCATCCAGCTGCTGGCCGGTCATGAGTGGGGTTCCCCAGGGCTCAATACTGGGAAAACTTCTGTTTGACATCTTTATCAATGATCTGAATGAGGAGATCAAGTGCACCCTCACTCACTTTGCAGATGACACCAAGTGGGAGTATTGATCTGCTGGAGGGCAGGAAGGCTCTGCAGAGGATCTGGACAGGCTGCATTGATGGGCTGAGGCCAGTGCTGTGAGGTTCAACAAGGCCAAGTGCTGGGTCCTGCCCTTGGGTCACAACAGCCCCAGGCAGTGTCACAGGCTGGGGCAGAGTGGCTGGAAAGGACCTGGGGGTGCTGGTGACAGCAGCTGGACATGAGCCAGGGTGTGCCCAGGTGGCCAAGAAGGCCAATGGCATCCTGGCCTGGATCAGCAATGGTGTGGCAGCAGGACCAGGGCAGGGATTGTCCCCCTGCGCTGGGCACTGGTGAGGCCACACCTCGAGTGCTGTGTCCAGCTCTGGCCCTCACTGCAGGAAAGACACTGAGGAGCTGGAGTGAGCCCAGAGAAGGGCAATGGAGCTGGGGAAGGGTCTGGAGCACAAGTCCTGTGAGGAGCAGCTGAGGGAGATGGGGGTGTTTATCCTGGAGAAAAGGAGGCTCAGGGATGACCTTATCGCTCTCTGCAACTGCCTGAAAGGAGGCTGTGGCTGGGGACAGTCAGCCTCTTCTCTGCTGACAATGTGATAAGAAATGACCTTAAGCTATGCCAAGTGAAATTTAGAGTGGATGTTAGGAAAATGTGTTCCGTTTCTTTTTTACTTAATTTTTTTTGGTATTTTTACTTAATATCCACTAATACCTTCCATCAAAATTGCGCCATGGAAAAGGGTGGTCAAGCTTTGGAACAGGCTTCCCAGGCAAGTGGCTGATTCACCAACCCTTAGGGTATTTAAAAGCTTTATAGATGTCGCAGTAAGCGATTTGTTTTAGTGGTGGACTTGGCCATGCTGGGTTAATGCTTGGACTTAAAGATCATAAAATGGTTCTAAGAGTCTTTCCTATGTATAATAGTAAACTTTGAACTAAAAAAAAAATTTCAAAATACATCCATCATTGGGTGGTATTTGGTTTACAAGGAGTATGACTTGCTGTGTAACTAGATTACAGTCCTTAGTTACCTGCATTTCACAGAACTGTAAAAAAGTTTGTGTTGGTGTCATTGAAACTGCAGGGAAGACAAAAACTCTCCAATGTTTTTAGCGTTACAGAATTAAAGCATTACTTTATTCTAGCCAGGATGTTGTTCTGGCCAGGATGTGCAACAATTCCATGTCCACATTGTCTGTGTTGTGCAGAGAAAATTGTCTAATCACACATAATTTTTACAAGAAATTAATTGGATCATTGTTCATTGGTACCAAGTTACACAGTTCTTTGTATTTGGTTTCCTATTGGTTATTGATCTCTTCGCCTTTGATGGTTCTCATTCTTTGTTTTCTTACCTATCTTTTCCTAGACCAGCCATGCCAGGGGTGATTTTGGAGATGATGTTTGTTAATGGTCCTTATCTCTTATGTATTTTCTGTGTTACTCCAAATCTGCTGAGGTGTTAAGGTCATCAGGCCTCGAGTGATGAAACAGTCCTTTGAAAGGAAACTTAAAGCCCTCTACCCCAGGCAAAGGTGAACAAAACCCCTGACTAAAATGATATAAAAATTTTAAACTTTTATAATTTTCAACAAGATGAGGAAGGAATGTTAAAGATCATCCAGTTCCAACCACCCTTCCATGGGCAGGGACACCTTCCAGTATCCCAGACTACTGAGGGCGCCTTCCAACCTGGCCTTGAACACTGCCAGGGATGGGGCATCTACAGTTTCTCTGGGGAACCTGTGCCAGTGCTTAACCACCCTCACAGTAAAGAATTTCTTCCTAATATCTAACTAAACTTCTTGTCTTTCAGTTTAAAGCCATTGCCCCTGATCACTCTCCCTCTTATTTATGTATTTATTTTATTAATTTAATTTTTATTCATTTAGTTATTTTTGATTTAGTATTCAGTTTTATTATTGTTTTATTATTACAGACCAAGTAACTCCAGTGAAGGTGTTTACTGTGGTCTTTTGCAGGGAGAACTCATTCTATTTGTGATTTAACATTCAGAAAGTTGCTAAAAGTTGGAAATGTGTCTATAGGGCTAAGCCAATATATGTGGTTTTTATGAACTGTAGTGTTCTCTTTTTTTTCTTTCTTTCTTTTTTACTGCTAAATATATGAACAAATGGTAAATTTGTTTCACATTCTGGTTGCATGTCACCAAAGGCCAACGATTGGCTGTCAGTGCCAGAACTCTCTTCAACTTTATCTTCAGACAGTTCTTGCTACTTTTTATAACTTAATGTTTCAGTAACAAAACATTAGATTACAAAATTACCAGTTTTTGAGGTTTTCTCCCAATTTGTGCTTTAATTATATGCTCCTACTTACTTGAATTAAAAGGTTAAAAATCCATTAGAAAGGTTGTAATTTTTTATGGAGGAGAGTTTCTTGATTACCCACACCAGTTTCGGACTGCCCTTGTGAGCTGAAGAGGCAAATAGCAGTCCTTACCAAGTAATGTGATTTTTTTTTTTTCAGTTCTATCACTATCAAAATGGCACAGTTGAACTATGTCAGAACTGGTTCAGTATATTTACAAGAAGAGATACTGTGCAGCTGGTTTTAGACCAGCTTATATCTTTGAAATACCCTTACACATTTCCTGATCAGCAGGTCCTAGCTGTCTTATGAGGTGAAATTAATGTTAAACTTCTCCATTTTGTACAAAACCTAATGTGAGTTCCCCTGTTTAAAACTGAGGTGGAATGAAGTTCAAGAACAAGGAGAAGAAGCTGTTTAGGGAGAAGTAATTTTTCTTTTAAATTACATGGTGGAAGTGTGGAATAAGTCCTCAAATGGAGTAAAAGCAAACTCAGAAAAATGAAAACCACAGGAATGAAAACTAATTTTCAAACAATACATTTCCTTGGCGTATTTTCAAGAAACATTTGTAAGCAATTTGGTTTTGGGCTAGTTCCTATTGTGTAAAATTAAAACAGAAGTAGTTTGTATTGTTAGATATTATTGTAATACTGATTTTTGCATGGCGTATTTATTTAAAATTAAGCCCAAGTATACAAGTCAGCTTGTTTTCAATGATGTGACTGGAGACAATTATCTAATAATTTGAGCAGATGGCTATATACAATTTCTGTCCTAGAAGTACCTTTGCAATTGTGAAAGAAAACATTATATTTGTAGAACTCAGCATCACATGTAGTTTTTTTCAAAAGAACTTGAAAACAGAATGCTTTCATAATGGTGGTTAATAGTATGAAATATATTTTACAGTGATTGTGACAGTAAGATGATTTAAAGAAACACTCTCTGTATATGGAGGACTTCACCCATAATTCAATATTTTTGAGGGTTGATTTGGCTTGCTGTGTTTTTGTGGAACTTGTTGGGTTTTTCTCCTCCCCCATGCCCCAGCTTCTCTTGGTCTTCTTTTACAGAAATACAGTATATAACTTGAACTTCAAATTGTATTTTTGTGCTGAAATATAGAATTATTCTAGTAGATGATGTTCTATTTCATGCCAACAATAGTAATAAGACAAAGTAAAAACAGTTATGTATGGGTCCAGAGGTGTTCTGTGCTAGCTTGTGTCAGATGAGTGTAAGTATCTAGAGTACATTTTGTCTTGTAGAAAAAATCTGAATATAAGGAGTGCCTGAATGTAAGCTGTAGCCTTTTCAGGTAACCTTTCTCTTTAAGTAGGCAAGTGTCCAAGTACAGTCAGGCCTCAATTACATTTCAGTGCAGTGCTGCTATAATTAAGCCAGGAAAGGGTCCTTAGGCAGTGCCCAATTGTGCCTTTTTCAAGGGTTATGAGTCTTGGGAATGTGCAGAAGGGTGTAGAAAAACAGCTATACAGTAGCTTCTCTGGCAAAACTTGTGTTTGTTTCAGTCAAACATTTAGATCGAGCTACATAGACCTATAAACAATAACTTGAGTATTTTTTTCTATAGTTCAATATCCCCTTTATATTTCTTTGCTTAAAACTTAAAACCAACTGCTTCATGAGGAAATGATAAGGCTAACTTTATTTTTGTTGGGGAAATCCAGGTTGAAAGTTCTAAGTTGCCAGAGAGTGTGAATTGGAGGATATAAGTACAGGGAACCTCCCTATTTTAGCAGAAGCCTTTTTAAAGCTTTACACAAAGGGATCTATGGAACATGAACTAAACTTTTTTTCTAAATGGATAAACAGGATGTAGATATAAGTAATAATTCAATACAAACTTATTTTGGTGGAGCTTTCTCACACACAGCTTCTTGTATATTGAGAAATGCAATTTCCTTTCAGAAACAGGTTTTTCACTAGTTTCCGGATGGTGCTTAAGAAGAATTAATGCAACTAAAAAAGTATTTAAAACCTATTTTTCCAAGGGGTTGTAATTTCTTTTTGCTAACAGTATTTTTTTTTCTTAATCAAAAATCATTCTGAATTTTCTCAAATCTTTGCAAAATGCAAATAGTTGAGCAAGAAAGTGATCAGGTACTGGAGTAGAGACTTCTCATACCTACCTTGTTAATAAAACAAATGTTAAGATTCTGTCTTTTTAGAGCACTCCTATTCTTGAATACAAAGTTAATACTAGTTTAATGAAACTTTACTCAAAAATTGTATTCTGATTTATTGTAGTAATAATCACTCTATCAATTTAAGCCCCCTTATTTTTGTTTTGTTTAAATGTGCCTGCTCAGTAGCTTATCTGTAGTTTATTCCATACAGTCAAATCACTGTTGCTGACATACACTTTCTACATAGCAACAGTGAGAGCCTTTGTGAAGTTACCACAGACAGAGAGTTAACAGAGAGGCAGTAGCAGCATGTGAAACCACTTCTAATTCTGGCAGTATGCTTGACTACTTAATCTTCATCTTGAAAATCCTGTCCTACCTTGAGGGCAGATATCATGGTTGATGTAACCTGAAGAAAATAGGAAAATCTTCTATTGGCCATGATAGGGGAGTTGGGAAATACCTTTGTATGAAAGCAGGAAAGAAATGCTTGTCAGTCTTGTTGACATTTTATAACATCTTGTTCGGACAGGCTAGTTTTGAATCACTGGGGTGTCTTCAGGTTTAAAACAGTGGGAGTGAATTAAGGTACAGTTGGAGTTGGTTGCTTGGTTTTTTTGGCAGCATAGTTTGTATTAAGTTGCTTCTTGCTTTGAGTGGTGTTGCCACACAACAGACTTTGTATATTTTTATTCCTTTGTATTCTCCTATATTATCTTATTCTATAAAGTTAACTAGCTAAAATGTTTATTTTTCCTCCAATTTGTCTTTCATAATTAAATTTGAGATAATTCTCAGAGCAATACTACTACTAGCTAATCTTATAAATTTGCTAATTTCTTATATAATTTCTTTGAAGATGGACCATCTTATCTCAGCAGAAGTGGTTTCTCCTTTTAGTTGGGTCTAGTTTATAATACCTGATTCTTTCTTATGAGTATCTAAATTGTTGAGGGGAGCCAGGATCACCTTCTCTATCAGTGCTGGTAAGGGCTTTGTGCATTGCCTTCTACATTTGCCTTACCTTGTGTTATGGATTTATATGCTTGTTTTTTGCATTTCAATGGCCCAACTTCTGCTTCACTCAATCACCTGCTTTGATGAAATAATATGTTAGCTGTCTACTTCTTGAACTATGTTTGAATGGAAGGTCACTTGCGACACTTAAGCTAATCTGTTTTGTCTGTGGATCAAAATCATTCTCTATTATTGCTCCTCTGTTTTGTATAGAGAGAAGATTTTGGGGAGGATTCTGAGACCCAAGAGGTGTATGCATGCAATGTGCACTCATCCTTTCTTTGCCTCTTCCATGGTGGTTTTTTCTAATTGTTACAAATGGAATGCTTACTGCCTCAAGTGCTTGGTCTGCAAGATGTCTGTAAAGTTTCTTTGTTTTCTTTCTGTTCTAACCTTCCTCCTTTTCTTTATAATTATTTTATTTCATTATTTTATTTTATTTTATTTTATTTTATTTTATTTTATTTATTTTATTTTATTTTTTTTAAATGATCCTCCTTTTAAGCCAGTTCTTTATCTGAGCCCTGACTTAGGCGGTGTCTTCTGTAAGCTACTGACTGCTAAAAGTTCTCTGTGACTCTTTAGTTATTGTCTGTTATTTGATTTATTTCCTAAAACATTTTCTGACTGAAAAGTTATTCCTCAAAGAATTTTTTTGTTGTTGGCAGGCACAAAACATTGGTAATTTATCTTTTTTCTTTTCTGGTGAAGTGCTAGTTTTCTGACTTTGGAATTTCTTTTTTGTAATCTTTAATCTGCTATGAAGAATTGATAGATGACTTGAAGCTCAAAATATGTCCAGGGATTAGGAGAACAGAGCAAAGTAAATCTTCAAGATTGAGATTGTTCATCTCCTTATATGAGTAACTCTTTATATGAATAAATCTTTGTTTGGATACCTGCGCTTGTGGAAGACAGAAATTAGTGACTCAACAGTGATCATATCTAGTCCTGTGTTCCCACTGAAAGTAGGAAGATTCAGCACAGTGCTGAATCTTGAGTTTATCAAAAGTGGGTTTTACTTTCTATGTAGTTTACGCTGAATACCTCTCATGCCTCTCTGAAGCTGCTGTGAGTTCTTACTCCCAGCTTTTTGAATACACACTGCTGATTGGTTTTCTTCAGTCTACAGTAAAAACTTCCATAAATTAAGGGCTGTGGTTCTCAAAATCCGGTAATATGTGTTCTCAGAGAATTTTTAAAGGAAACCTGACAATTATTCTATCTCAAAACAAAAACTACCCCACCTACCTTTCCCAAATGAAAAATTAAGAGGGAGATGAGAGGCAGAGAGGAAGATTTGTGTTTCAGCCTTTTATGTGTAATTTGTGGAATTTGGGGAAGATGCATATTCTTGTGCTGAGCAATTTGTTATTTTTGTGAAAGCCTTTTCTAAGACATTGAAAGGAATGTGGAGGACAGTGGTATCAGGGTTCCTCATTGCCTGGTCTCTGGTTCACATGACTGAATTAAATTTGGTTGTTGGATCTGAGATCAATAATATGTTTTTTCTGAAATGAAACTATCTGGCCTGTGTTGCTTCCTTTATTTCCACTATGTTGGGAGGTGGTTTGCCTATGAGCTGGTAATTTTACCTGCTCTGCACCCTGAATGTGGAGCTCAGGTGTTGATAATAGCCTCCTACTGTCAGTTCTTTGGCACATTTGATTAAGGCACCTGGTAGCTAAAGTAATTTAGCACAACTGATGTCTCGGGGTCTGTCTCATAGTAACATTTGAATAAAATTAATGGCATACATTATTTGAAAACTCTGGTTATAGTTTCCATTTTTCAACTAATTGCACTTTTTTTGAAAATTAGTACCAGAAGCAGTGACAATACTTGTTGTGAGCAAATTACTCATGTAGACATGGTCTGTTCTTCTTCCTGAGTCACAGTCATTATTTTGGCTTATGCCTTTGCATTGCTAATTTGACTGTCTCATAACAGATTCTGTAAAATTGCTCTCTGCTTCAGTTGTCTTGCTGCATGACTGGTCATAAGAAACATGTCCTACAGAGCTACTTTTTAAAGCTTGTGTGCTTCTATACCATGTGGGTATTGCCTGAGGGTTTAACAAACTGGGATTGCAAAGCAGTGTTTGCTTATTAAAACTCAGAAGAGTTTATCACTTACAGTATATATAGTTTAATGTAAAATTACTGAGAAAAATCATGCTATGCTTTAGAGAGTGGTTATAACCCATTAAATTACTATCTGGTGATTGCCCCCTCTCTTCCAGGACTGTGGGTTTAGACATTGTGAGACTGGTCCTTCTCTGCCCTTATTTTCAAGTGGACATTCAGCTATTAAGCATGATGTTAGTTTATTTTTTCCTAATGTCTCCAATCCTTTTGCAGAAACTTATGGAGAATTTAAAATAAGCAAATATTCTCCTTAAATTTTACTGGCATTTCTTAAAAAAATCTTGCAGACTAGTCTTCTCCACTCCCCAGCACTGTCTAGCAAGAGTCAATGTTACCAGTGGTTATTCATCTTAACTTTAACTGCTGCTAGTAACTTGTTTCTTCCAGGTCAGGCAATTGAGAAACAGCTGCAGTTCCTGGATATAGATATCAAAGTTCACACCTTGCCCTGAAGTGGCTGAGCTGTGGCCTGCTAAAGGTAGATAGTTGTTCCCTGGTTAATATAAGTGCTTCAGGAGCTACTGTGAATTGTGTAGCTCAAATCTTAATTGGTATTATTGAATCTGTTGACTGGCAGACTCTGGGCATAAAAATTAATATTAAAATACTATTTTATCTTTTGTCAGATGTCAAATGAGTTAGTGCACAGAAATTGAACAGACGGTATCATAAGTTTGTGATACTAATACATTATTTGAAAACGAATTCAGACAGCAAGTGGACTCTTGAGAAATGACATTGAATTGAATGTTATAAAAATACAGTCTGACACAGCCTTGGTGTGTAAACCAATTTAATTGTAAATCAATTAAACTGCACATGAAGAGATTTCCTAGGTACCAGTTCAAAGGGGGAAGATAATGAAACCCAGAAACTGGGTATAGTGCAATTAAAAAGGGACAGATTAGCTGGGTTGCAAAGGGGAGGTCTGTACCCACTTAACAATTGTTTCATATTTTAGTTAATTTGAAAGAAATGAGCATGAATGCATGTTGAATGAAAGAGCTACTGAGAAGGGACAAAGCTATGACAATTAGTGGACTGCTATGACTGGATAAAACTTTGTTTTCTTTGGAAAAGAAGCAAACATGGATGCTAGAAACAGGATAGTGTTGCAGTTTGATAAATAACTGTCGTTCCTTTACCTAAAGCCTTGACAGAGGTCTTTTTTGGTCTCTCTGCTGATAATGTATGGAAATAAAATCTGTTTAAAAAAAAAAAGGACAGTTTTAAAATCCTTCACATTCTGATTTCAGAAGCTACTGCAGAATTTGGGACTCTTATAATAATTGCATTAAAGCAGAAAATTAATTTTTGTAGAGGGTTGTAATTTTTTTGTAGTATGTAGAGGAGCTTGCTGCTGTAAGATCATGTTGGAGTTTAACAGCATTTGGAGGACTAAGTATTTATATGGGTATTTAATTATATTTGCCCTGAATAGCAAACAGTTTTAGAGGTATGAAACCTCAGGTTTTCATGAGGTAATCTGCAAACAATATCTCAGTCTTACACACGCATACTTCAATGCTTTGTTGTACATTTTGCCCTAGCAGCGACTGCTAGACATAGAATCACGGGATCAATTAGGCTGGAAAAGACCTCTGAGATCACAGAGAGCACCTTGTGAACTAGACCATGGCACTAATCTTCCTTAAACAATTCTAGGGATGGTGACTCTGCCATCTCCTTGGGCAGGCTGTTTCAATGCTTGACAACCCTCTTGTGAAGTAACTCTTCCTTATGTCCAACTTGAACTTTCCCTGGTGCAGCTGGAGACTATGCCCTCTTTTCCTGAAAATTTACACTGAAATCTGTTTTACTCTCCTTACTAAAACACAATCTGTAAATGTCTGTTCCTAAAAACAATCAACTTTTATGAAGTTGCAATCTATTTATACTTAGCCCTGTTAGCATTTTCTACTCACTGCTGAAAGTTCTGTCCTAGGATTAAGAAAAAATTCATCTTGTCTCCCCTTTGACAGATGTACCTATTAGTAAACTCAGCCCAGTTTTAACACATAATCAGTCATAACCTTCTGGTTATGATCCAGTGCTGAAGATACAGAAGGACTTCTACAGAAGTATCTTTGGAACTGGCAGACATATGTGGAATGTTCTGGTACCGATGACAAAAAACACTTCCTTGTCAGTGTTCTGGCATCTTATTTCTTCTTCTTCATTAGCATCTAAAGCTATGGTCAAATGCACCTTGATCTGCCTGGAATGGATGGAGAAAAGCATGGTTTCCTGTCTTAGCTGATATAACATAGTTAGAATGCTCCCATATCTGCTCAAGTCCAAGTCACCCAGTTTAGTTTTAAAGCACTGTCTTTAATAATTTATGCATTTTCTCTTTCCAGGAAAGCAAGTGGAGATTCTGCAAGTATTCCTTTAAATCTGACATATGAGTCACATTTTCCCTACATGTATCAAATTCTTCTAGACCATTCAAAATTTAGGAGATATTAGAATTTGTCTGATTGCAAATCCAGGCTGTCACAGATTGGGAAATATACAAGCAAGATAATCCTGCCTAATTTGCCTTCTGTGTTTCATGTGTGTTTTGGTATAGGCTTTAATTACCTAACATTGCTTTGTTTTCCTTCTTCCTTTCCCCATTGAACCCATGAGTCATTCATTGCACAGGATGGGTGGTGGTGGTTTAATTAGCTACTGCTAACAATTGTGGAGAAAAAATGAGTTAGATGTTTTTGCCTCAAATTGTTTTTTGCTGTTTGTTCTGAAGGTAGAATTAGAACACAAAGATGGCCATATTAGGTCAGTCCAAACACATTGCTTGACCAGCAATTGCCATAAACAAATTCTTAAAAAGTTGTAAGAACAGGAAATGTGTTAGCACTAATGTTACCTACATTACAAGTTTTCAACTCGTTTAAGTCCAAGAGATTTTGGAGTTTTTTGTGGCTTATGTTCTTTTATCATCAGTAGATTTGCATCTCTGACTGTGTCCAGCTTCTTCAAGAAGTCAGGAAGAATACTTGGCATCTTTTGCAAATGAGCTGGTGGTTCTTTGGGTGCACTACCAGTTCCACAAGGAGCCACTTACGTCCTTCTGAAGCTGTGTCTGATGAACTGGACTGAATGGCTGTTAATCCTTGTGTGAGAAGAGGTGTTTGCAGTTACCTTTACCACCACGCTCTAGAATCTACCTAAACCTTCATATTTGTGCCAGACCTCTCTAAAATTCTCTTTTCCTAAATAAAGAAACTAAGATTGCTTAGGTTTAAGATTACTTGAAGCAAATGTTATCCCATATTTTTATTGCCCTTTTTTGTCTTTTTAAGAGCTTTTTCTGCATCTGTTTACATTTTTGATATGAAGAGAATAAAAAATGTTGTATCTTAGGTATAAATATGGTTATATTAAAACACAGATTTACACAATGGCTTGATGATGTTCCTGTCCTTAATTCTATTTCTTTTTTTCAATCAGGGACTAAACTCCTGTTTTAAAAGTATTGCCATAACCCCAGATCTCTTTTCTGAGCAATAGACCATATCAACTTATTAGGACTGCTGTTTTTTTTTCCCTACATGTAGATCACTTTATTTGCTGTATGTCACCTTCCATTCTGGAGTCTGTTCAGTTTCACATTGTCCCTCCATGAAGCTTTATCCCGTACTGTTTTGAGTAACTGGATGTTTCTTTCTGCTTATCTTTGCCACAGCAGATCATCACAGTTCATTGAGAAATTCTGCAAGTGGCCTCCCTGCACTGCACAACTGACCCTCTGTTTCCTGACACTTAACCAATTACTTGTCCATACAAGGCTTTTCTTTTTCTGTCATGATGACTTGGGTTTCTTCAGGTTTTGAATAATTTTGTAGAAAGCTTACTGAAAATACACCTTGACTATGCTTTTGTGGATCTTTCTGTGGCGGTTGTGGCTACTGTCAGGGTACCTCACAAGTGCTAAATTTTATTTATTCATATTGTAAAATATCTTCAATTATGGAGCAGGGCGTAAAGTAGCTGAAGTCTAAACTGTGTAATAACTTACTCCCCAGTTTCAGACTCACTAATTTTTTTCTCTCAGTTTTTCCCCCAGAATTCTCATCCTCCTGGAACATGCCATAATTTCTGCTACATATCCATAATGCTGACTGTAACAATGACTAGTTCTTCTGTAAGTCATGCTCCACCTAAGTCATGCTTCTGTTGGGTATCTAAAATAGCATTTCTCTGTGAAATGTGTAAGTGTTCTAACAGAGCCACTCCGTGGCAGAAACAATGGAATTACATTTACCAAGCTGGAAGTCTTCTGCTTGTAATGAGAAAATCTTTTACCTTGTTCAAATTTCAACAACAGTGTTGTATAGTCTATAGATTTGTAAAACAGACTAAATTTGCTATAATTTGTTCTGTATAGTCCAGGATTGTTGCAGTACCTTTGTCTTCACTGTCAAAAGACTTAAGAGGGACAAATAAACATAATTACCAGAGACATTTCTTTGTCACTTCAAATCTGAGATTGGTGTTTAGGACACCAGTGGTCCTGTGGTACCATCCAGCATTGTATGGTGTATGAAGAGTACAGCAAAGGCCAGCAATGCACCACATAATGATTGATCCACATAATGATATGTGGCAGCAATGTGATAGCAAGTTACTTTTCAATTTTATTCACTGTACTCATATACTTTTCCCAGGAGTTGTGTGAAATGCTGTGTAAATTATTTGTTTTCTTGCATTTTGAATGGCACATCTCCATTTTCTTTTAAATTAAATTAAAATAATAATAAATTAAAAGACAATTTAAAAAAAAAAAACAAAAAAAAAACCCAAACAAGTTTCTGTAGAACAGAAAACAGATGCATAGTAGGAGACAACATGGAAAATCCCCATTATCCCACTATTTTACTGTAGTGGAAAAGTTGGGCTTGGAAAGAGGAGGTTTATACACATAGATTTTTATTCCTGTCTGGCACAGAATTGGATTTAATCACCGTGTCCTGATATTGTGAAAGGAGGTCTTCACCAATGTTTTTTGGTAGTCAACACATGCTGGGGTGTGCCCTAAAGGTACCTTTGAGCCCAGCCAGTAAAAAGATTTCTCTCTGCTGCAATCTTACAGCTGCAGGGGAGTGATAAATTAAGTGTGAACGTGAGAGTATATATTTGCCAGTAGATAATAAAATTTGGCAATAGATAGTTGTCTGATCTACTGTTGTTGTCATGCAAGAGGTAGGAGGCAGAGGGTAAGGGAACAAGTAGGAGAAAGGAAGTAGGAAGATGGGGATTTGTTTCATTCGCCATCCCCTTATGCTTCTGCATTTCCCCAGGTGAAAGTAACAAAGTGTTTTTAGGATTTTTATTAACATTGTAGAGTATTAAGATTTCTACTGTTCTAGTATTGCCATCTATAAAGCTGTTTTTCCACATACACATGTAGTTCTTAACTGGTGTATTTATAGTAGCTGAAACACTTGAAGCTAGCAAAGAAAACAGGAAAGGAAGGAAAACAGAGGGAAGGGGAAAAGCAGATCAGTAGTTACAGGGAGTTTGTGGTAGATTGATTAGGAGGGGTGATGTATGTATTTGTATGCTTCTTTTTTTCTGCAATTTTTTGCATATCTCGGACATTTTTCCATTGGCAAAACAGAACATTCTACAAAAGGTGGCTTTTAGGATCTTTTAGTATAGGCCACATGGCTACAGCAGCAAAACCAGGTAATTTCCTAGACTTTGTGCAACTTTCTGCTCGGTCCTAATGTGTTGACTTCTTGCAATATTGTGTATGTAATGACTAATTGTAATTGAAATAGTAAGTTCATGTATAGGTAGAGCCTAAGTGAAGAACAAGAAGGTCAAAATGCTAAATTTTATTTCTTATTGCCTTTCCTAGTAAATCTCATTTTCAAGTGACGCCTTTTTTAGACCAGAGCACGATAGATGTAGATTATGTAGTGCACCTAGTGTGGATGGAGCTCAAGATGATGATGCACAAGTGGGCCTCATCAGTTTCTATAGCTCTGCTTTTGGATGTTGGACCTGCAGAGTCTTGAGGTTAACAACCAGATGAGATGGTAAATTGTTCCAAACTTTGGCAATCGGTGTATCTAGTGTGGGTTGATAATATAATGCCCAAAAGTTGGTAAACCTGAGTTATCAGTAACTCACTGGTTATGTGGTAGCTATTCCTCTTTGTGAGCCTTCCTCGAACTGCTGAGGATTTGTCCATTGTGGAAATGATAGGTTGTAATTTTCAAAGCTATTCTTAATAATGGTTGGTGTTTCTCAGTCCCTTCCACTTTTTTTTCAAAATATGAGATTCCTGTAATTTATAGCCATCTAGGAAACTTTTGACTAACTGCTCTACAGCATGCTTGTTAGCTAAATGCTGTTCCCTCTCAAAGCATTCCTACTTTCCAGTAGAGACTGGAGGGGTAACACCTATTTCATACACCACTTCTCATGTGAAGAGCTTAGTACCATGTACAAAGTTTTAATCAGTTTACTTATACAAGAATCAACTCCTCTGTTAAGTAATCTCTGTCATGAGGACTATACACAGCAGACCTTTACAAAAACAGACATCACGGTTTTGCTAATGACTAGTAGTTTGATAATGACTGGGAGACTCGCATGTTCTGTGGTTTTTTTTTTTTTTTAAGAATTATGATGTATCTTTTGCTTCAGCATTGGAAATTTTGTTTGCTAACACAGGGACTCTGTCATCACTCTGCATGCCAGCAGCACATCTGCTTCCTGTTTTCTCTGGTACAGGTGAATGCAGGTCTTTTTGCTTCTGCTCTGCCTATGAAAAGTTCTGGAGCTGATCTTTTTTTCTCCCCATTTTAAAGAGGGAATTTAGTTTTGGTTCCAAAAACCCTGTATGTTTTGTGTCCACTACTGATTTTCTTGAATGTTTTTTACACTGGCTGCAGGTAGAGAGCAGCACTGAGCTTTTTCTCACGACTTTGTTTTGTTACTGTATTACCTGCTTGAAGAGTCATGCAGTTCTTTTCATACTTCTGATGACCACATGTAATGAGAAGAGTAATGTTTCTTATGAAAGCTCATCCTCCATCATCTCCAAGAGCAGGAAAGATGATACCATGCAGGCTTGGGGATTCATATTAGTACAATTTTCACTTTTCTGTGTCTTTCTTCCATTAAAGTAGGTTTGAAAACATGCTGTCAGTTTATAGATTGAATTTTTAGGAATATGGTCACCCATTAAATTAACAAGATTAAAGTAGGTGAAAAGCTAAGGAGCTCACTAGACATTCACTTTTGCATTGCAGCTGGCCAGCACTGAAGAGGACACTACAGCTAAGGATGGAAAAGTCTTGGGTGTAATCTAGTCTGACTTTCTGCTCAAAGCAGGGTCAGCAGAGATGCCAGACCATATGGCTCAGGGCTTTTTGCTTCTGTCTAAATAACTTCCAAGAGCAGGGATCACACAGCACTTCCGTACAACCTGCACCACTGCTGCACTGTTCTGTAGGAAAAAGATTTCCCTTTACCTCCAGTTTGAACTTGCTGTCTTTCAGCTTGTGCCTGATGTCATTCAACCACCATGACACAGCCTGACTCTTTATTGTCAGTAATCTGTCTGTAGGCAGAAGAGGGCTGCTCTGAGGTGCTCTTGAAGCCTTCTCCTCTTCAGGCTGAGGCAGCCCTATACCTCAGGGTCACCCCACTGTGCAGGTGCTCCAGTTCCTGAGAATCCAGGTGGGCCTGTGTTGGACTCACACCAGTTGGGCAAGTGGGAGTCCTGCAGTGGGGAGCCAAAACCAAGGACTCGGTATCTTATCTTGGTGTTGAAAAACTACTGAATCAAAGGGGAACCATCACTTTCCTCCATCTCCTGGTTGTGCCTGTACTACTGTAGTGATGGATACTGTTGCCCCGGGTTGCTCCCAGCCCCCAGACCTTTTTTGCAGAGCTGCTGACCAAGCTGGCCATGATGGTCTAGCCTGCTGCCTGAGGCCCTGACTTCCTTGGGGCAGGGCTTTTCTCCACACTGAACTGCGCAAGGCCCTCCCTATTTCCTCCACCCTGCCTTACCCAGGTCCCTCTGGATGGCAGCCCTTCTCTCCAGTGCATTGGCTTTTCCCCCCAGTTTGATGTCATCTGCAAACTTGACAAGCATGACTTCTGCTATGCAACTGATGAAGGACTGGTTTTGCTTCTGTAGTTCTTCCCTTCATTACTGCAGTCCTGCTAGAGTACAATACATTAACTGTTGCCTCTAAGGCTATCATCCAATCAGTTTTTACCCATGCTAAGTTGTCTGCTTAAGACCGTAATCCTTTTCCTCTTGTACAGGTCTTGCTCTGTGACTTCCCCAGGGACCAAATCTAGACTGATGACCCTGTAGGTCCTTGGACAGTTCTTCTGGAGCCTTTTGAAGATGGCATACTATTGGCATTGCTTGGGACCTATCCCCCTGCCCCCATCTCAGTCACCATTGAGATCATCCTTGAGTGGAGCCTTTCTGAGGGCCACAGTCTCTCACACAACCCCTTACTGTCCTCTCACACTGCTGGAAATTCTCCTTGTGAACAGTCTATGGGTGATACTTCTGGCACAGTAGTGAGGGTGGCAGTTTTTCTGAAAGGGAAGGGTATGTGTCTGAGACTGGTGGCAGAAGAAGCTGAAGTACAGGAAAGAGGCAAACTTCAAGTAAGGTCTTCTAAAACATTGATTTTTAGTCTATTTTCTAACTACTTATATTTCCTCAGCATTGTTATAATCTTCAAAGAATGTACTTTGAACATGACTTAGATGTGTAGCTGGTTCAGATACACACAATGCCTTGTTGCTGGTTATAACTGAAAGTCAAGGTGGTTATTGGACTTTTCAGACTTATTGTGCGAAGAAATCTTTGTATCTTTACTTCTGTGGTTTTCTGATACTGACAGGCAAAACCCAGGAGGTTGAGTTGTATTTTTAGATGTTAATAAAACTTGCCTACTTTCTTTCTGAGATTACTGAATGAAAAGTATTTCCTCTAGTATATACAGTGTATAAGTTTGTGTGATCATCTTGAATTTTCTCAACTTGGTTAAACTGAATTTCTGCAGTTAGTTTTAGAATTCCCTGTTTAACGCATATGGCTTTAAGTTGCAGTTTTGTTTTGTTAGGAAGAGCTAGGAGACAATAGCATCAAAAAATTACTTAAGAACTTGTTTAGGAAATGAAATATTTCAGATTAAAAAGCTGTTTGCTAACAAATGCACTCCAGCAAAGGTATAGAGGGAATTTAGCAAGTGCAGCTCTTAAGCTGCCTTTGTCTCAGTACCAGTTCTGCCTTTCAGAAAAGTTGGCTGCAGTCTGGCAACAGACCACTGAAATTGCAGTTCAGAAGTGTTATCAATTAAATGTATTTTTATAGAGGTTTGTTTAAAGTCTGTTATACACCAACATACCCACCTCCCCCACCAGGAAAAAAAAAAAAAAAAACAAAAAAAAACCAAACCCACAAAAAAACCAAGCAAAGCAAAAACCAAACAAAAACAAAATAAATAAAAAAAAAAACCACAACAAAATAAATGAGGAAACGAAAGTATTTTTATTTTAAACCTCAATTCCCGTTGGCGTGTGTTGCCCCCAATCCCGGCACCCGGTTCCCTCCTACATCTATGGGATCTATCGTTTTCCTTACGAATAACCAGACTGCTGGCTTCTTTTGGAAGCTTGGCCCGGTCTGGCAGCCTGCGTGGTAAAAGCAGGGGTGTGAAAGCCGCAGCAGCAGGACACAAGCGCCGTGCGCGCCGCGGGCTGCCTGCGCGCCGGCCGTATTCGTGTCCGTGTCCGGCCGTGGCCGTGTCCGGCCGTGGCCGTGTCCGGCCGTGTCCGTGTCCAGCGGTGGCCGTGTCCGTGTCCGGCCGTGACCGTGTCCAGCGGTGGCCGTGTCCGTGTCCGGCGGTGGCCGTGTCCGTGTCCGGCCGTGGCCGTGTCCGGCCGTGGCCGTGTCCGGCCGTGGCCGTGTCCGGCCGTGGCCGTGTCCGGCCGTGTCCTCTGGGGTGGCGCGGGGCTGGCGGGACGCGGTTCCCCCGGCCTCCACCGGGGGGCGCCCTGCGCGGCGGCGAGCGGCGGGCCGCGCCCCCTGGCGGCCGGCGCGGCCTTCTGCGCCCACCAGACGTGGGGCTGGGTGAACGTAGCGCGCTGCCGCTTGAAAACGTTCAGCGTTGCAGTTCAGAGCAGGATTCTTCTTCCAGCGAAGAGCTGGCCTGCCGCGTTGTTGTGAAAATACTACCTGCAGGTAGTCTTAATTTTAAGCTGTAGTTTAAAACATGGAGGCCTCATTCCTACTGGGGATGAGTAAATTTTAGATCCTGCCAAAAGGGAGGGTGTGACCTAGAGTCCTATTATGAGGAGAAGGCTGAGAAGAGATTGGGACCAGAGGAATTTTCCTGGTCAAGCGGACGGGGGGAAGTGAGTGAGTGAGTGTGTGCATGTGTGTGGCGTGAGGCGAGGTGAGAGAGCTGATTTTGTTCAGGTTTTGTCTCCATTGTTTTCCCTACTATTATCATGCCTTCAGTACAATACAGAAAAGTCCTTGGACTAGGATTTGCAAGTATCTAAAGCAATTACTGGGAGACTTTTGGTCTGAGGCACAGGACACTGGATGGAGTGATGAATAAAGCTTGGAGGAAGTGTACCTGCTTGTTTAAGAGAACAAGGATGGCATGACCCTGTGAGTCTGAGCCTACAGAGAGACTCCAAGGCTGGCAATAGCAGTCAAGACTGCAGAAAGGGGAGTATGTTGGAGTAAATTGTAGTAGTTCTCTTGGGGGTCTGTGAAATGGTGCAGTGTAGCACCTCATGGAAAACAGACACTTCCTGCACAGTGGAAGTTTTGGGTGATGGGTGCCTGAGCCTGACACCTGAGAGACATGGTGATAGCAGGAAATTAGCAGTGTACTGGTGTCAACGCAGAGGGATGTAAAATGTAAGAACAGAAAGGCAACATTCCTATCTTCAGCGCCCAACATTTCTGGGGTTTTGTCCTGTGGGAAGCCAAGAGACAACCACCTTCTGTGCTGCTGCTGCTCTGCAGGAACAGTGACAATACACATCAATCTTCCTCCTTGGGTAAACAGGGGAGAAAAGGGAGGAAGGTGGATACTAGGGAGGATCCACAGTGGTCTGTTTTGTTTGTAGTTGTCTTGCAAATCTGTATATCTGTTAGGCTCTGTGTGATTTGCCTTAGGTTTTTTTTTTTTTGTGTTTGGGTCTTTTAAATTTGATTTTTTTTAGAAATAAAGCACTTGTGGTCATGTGACTAATGCGTAGTAGAATGGTTACTCCTTGTAGCATTTGTGTGGGAGATAAGAACATAAAAACTGTCCTGCTTTGTATCTGCAATCTGTTTGGGGTTTCCAGTATTCAGTAAAAACATAAAAAATGGAAGTGGAAGTTTATGAGGATTTTTCACAGTGCCTGATGTTAAATTTGGGGTTTAAACACTTTGTTTTCCTTACTATCTGTTTTATTCCTAGCATTGCAGCTCTCTAAATGTGTTTGCTGGTGGGTGAATGGGTAGAATCTATTTGGTTCTTGTCAACTATGTTATTCTGTACTGTGTTGTAACAGTAGGGGTTTACTGTATTGTACATTTCAGGAGGGGGAAATCTTGTTTGTCTGTTTGTTTGTTTGCTTGGAAGTAGCAACTCATTTAACATAGTTACTGTTTTTACAAGTGCATCATCTTCAGATCATTGTGCAGTTTTCTCCAGAGAAGGAATTTTATCCATCTTATTTTTCCAGTTATGCGGTATTTGCAGAAGAGAAAGGGCAAAACTGTCACTGTGACTTTTCAAGGCAGGGTTGTTTTTACATAGCTAATTATGTGAAATAGGTGCAATATTCTTGAGGCAAGCAGAAGTTTTCTGTGACACCTTTACTCCTCTGTTTGCCATTCTGGCATTTCCATTATGTTGACTAAGTTATTGGGCACTCTGAATAAAAGACATGCCAGGAAGATAGATTTGTCTGGTGTACAAGGAGAAACCAGTGTAAATCCCTTCTGGTTAGACTGTTGTTGGCGGAGGCAGGTTCTGAAATGTCTCTCCTTAGGTCTTGTTTTGCAAAGCTCATGAAGAAAGCTGATGAGTGCCAAGACCTACAAAGGAGAGAGATTCTGGATACATTTGAGAACAAACAAAGCCTAGAAAAAAACCTCAAGATGCAAAGAAACAAGCCGACATTGAAATTCAGCAGTGATTCCAAATGTGAAAGAGCATGGTGTTTATCTTGGGGAAGGGTGTGGAGGGTGGAAGGCAAATGAAGATCAAGTGTTCTTAACTCTTAGTTAAAATTTCATTGTTGTGGACTACTATTGTGATATTTTTTAAGTTCTTTTCTAGGTAAATGTTGAAACCTGTAAAATGAGGGAATAGTTAAAATGAGACTTTGGGGGACAGCTGGGCTACCAGGACAAGTGTGCTGCTGAAAAGGGAATTTTGCTCTGAGATTTATGATCCCCCCCTAGCTTTCTACTTGATTTTACATTGGAGATTAAGCGTGTCTGTGTGTGTGTAGTGCTTGTATTATCCTGTTTAATTTTTTGTCAGGTTTGCAAGCTGGCTTATGTTTTTCACCCATATGGGGGATTTCTGACAGTTCAGTGTACATGAATAGTCTAAATGAGGGACCAAATTAGCACCAAGGGCTGATGGCATGTGAGAGGCAGGAATGTGCAGTGCAGAATGAGTGCAGAATGGACATGGAAAGGGGTGAGCCTACCCTTTTGACATCACTGAGTGCTAGATGTCTCTTGACGTCTTTTGCTGCACCTCTTTGAGTTAATACAGACCTAAAAAGTGTCCACTCCATGTATGCTCTTGTTTCACACTATGGTGGAAAAGGTCATCAGCCTTTATGTTGACTGTAAATGCTCTGTGTAGGACCTCTTAGTTAATTTCACAAACCAATACTGTGCACTTGTTTGTAGCAGCATTGTAAGCTTCTTATTTGCAGCAGGGTAATGAAGCTTGTATTGGTGCTGTTCTCAAGATTTCAAGAAAATTTTGCATGAAAAGGTTAGTTTTAAAAATTTTGTAGAAAACAGTAAAAGGACAGCTAATAGAAAGGAAAGTGATCAAGGGTATTCTGTTCATATTATCCTATTGCTAATGAACAATGTATTGAGAAAGATGTTTCTTAATTCAAATGCTTTATTTTCTTTGAAAGAGAATAGCGAAGTGTTGGGACATATTTTGAGAGATTATAACATTATCTACAGTGTAGACCTTGGAGAATTTCTTCAGCTGCTGAGTGGAAAGTTGATTTGCGAACATCAGGTTTCCACAAGCCTTCTTCCTTTGTACTTTCTAGACCTTCTGAGTTTTTGCCACCTGTCGCTGTATCATCTGTTTCTCTTAGTGCCTTTAAATTGCTGGTTGTTGGAGAAACGGGAAAAGTATGTTGAAGATGTAATACTGTAGCTCAGAGAAATCTTAATGCTGGAGTTAAACTGTTCTAGAAATTTAAGCCCAGAGAACTGATCACTATTTAAAATTGAGGGGTTTCTTTCTGCTTATTTATTAATTATGTAAGCTGCAGTGTTAACAAGAGGAAAGTATTTGTTTATCTGCTCTTACAGGTTTGCGATGTTTCAGGCCTTGCAGTTCTTTCATACCTTGTTGGGTGACTCGGAAATCTCTTCTGAATCCATCTTTGCTGTGTTTTTCTGATAACCTTTATTTAACTGCTCTAACTCCTAACAAAAGCCTTTTCTTATCAGATTATATTAAATATACAGAAAGTACTCTTGAAATTATATTCTTGGCTTTGAGTGAGAGTGGATTGGTCTTCATGAAGCTTCCATGAATGCTCTTGCACTTCAGGCGTTTACCAAGGAAGTCTTGCGTGCATGTTAAAAACATTTCGCATGTTCATGTGAAGTTGATACTCTATTCATATTAGTCATAGGAGTGTCTGGTCCAAATTAGGATGTTCACCAAGACAGCATTCCAGTGCCAGCTTTTCATCACCTGTTTCAATGTAAGTTGCTGAGAAATTCTCGTAAGCAGTTCTTTCTGTTTGGCTTCATGTTTAAAGGAGGGGTGTTGGCTTGAACTCTGTTGTTATGTCTAAGAGACCTATATCATTAGTCATCAAGACACAAATTTTGTAAGAAATTTGTGCCTAATTTTGTTCACAGATGTCCTCTATCATACTTCTGGGCATTAGTATTTGTGGTTTTTTGGATCATTAATTAGTCTCAGTCTTTTTATCTTAGATAAAAGCCGTACTCTATATTTTGCTACATGTGGCAGCTGAAATACATTCTGTGGCACTAATGTGTGCTAAATAATTCCTAAATAGTAATACAAAACTGTGCAAGGTAGGAGCATATGTCTTCTATCTGCAAATTGTTACCTGAAGCAGAAAGAATTTATCATTACTGGAAAAAATTTATCATATTTAACGCTTGCTGTGGAAAAAGTGTGCCTTATATGATTTTTCTATGCAAGTTATTAAATGTAACTAAATTTCCAGGGGGAGCTTTCTTAGAATACTGTATTGTCTATTTAGCCACATCTGTTTCATTTTGCATTTCTTTGTAGAGGGCTGACATTTGTGTTGTGGCTTATTGAGAGTTTCAGGTCAGGTAGAATTTGTTTGTTTTATTTTGTTTTTATCCATGTTGGCTCCATTTAAATTCAAATTTATCTTGTATTTTAAGACTGTCTTTTGTTTATGCCTGTTTGGCTCATGAGAACATCTCCCAGACTCCTACAGGCCTTATGTAGTTCAGAATCATTCCAGACTTTTCTAACTAATATGTTCTGAATTTGACCTGAAAACATTAGAAATTACTTTCTGCATTTTTTTTCAGTCTATCTTTTTTTTTTAATTCCCACACTGTGCTTTGTACAAACTTGATATTAAATAACATAACAAACTACAAAACTGTTGACATCTTATGTTTTCATTGCTAGCAAGTATTGTTTGCCTAAGATTTATCTCCTGAGAGGAGAAGGGATTGCTTTAGAGAAATATGCTTGCCTTCACTAGCCTAACAATTGGTAATCTGTTCCAGTGTGGGTGTGTATGCACTCTCTTCTCTGAAATGTTTTCTCAGTCATTAGGTTCCCTATAGTAAGTTCCCATATGGGAAAAGGAAGTGTGGTTTCAGCAGAAACTGATCTTTTTCTGAATGACAATTTTGGTGTCTTTCCTTCAAGCTCACTGCACTTAGGATGAATTTCCTCTACTGCATTGGTTTGAATAAAAGCTGTCTAAATTAAAATGTGGTCATCTACAAGGAACCGTTTCAATTCTTGAGTCAGTGCAGACTTTACAGATCTGTTTATATGAACACATAGACTATTTTTGGATCTAAATAGAAAAAAAGGACAGTTTGCTACTTCTCAAAATGGAGTAAATAAAAGCTGTTTAAGTCAAACTGCTCTCTGTGTTATGAACTGGTGTTGCTTGCTTCACTGATTAAATTGCTGCTGGTGTTCAGTTCACTCTAGTTAATGTTGGGCACATCTATTAAAATCATAGGGATTGCATGCATGTGACCAGCAGGGTAAGTTAGCCTGGAGAACCTTTTACTAGATGTGACAGGTGAACAGCATATCTCAAGTTCTCTGAAGTTCTCTGGAGTGATGCTTGCAAGCAAAACAGATTTTTTTGCATCTGCAAAACAGATGCATTTTCTATAGAATTTAGTGAAATGCACCAAGTGTGGAACAAGATTTTAAAGTTTACAAAAAGCTTTCCGAAGCAGACAGCCAGATGAAATACACTGAAGTCAGTATGTTCCATCTTTTGGCTCTGTCCTCTTAAGACTTAATCCATTTGACACGTTGGAGTGGATGAGCAAAGTTCTTCCTTATTTGTGTCCAGCTGCAAAGGTTCTTGCTGTGTCCTCTCAATTGTAGCAGGAGTAGTGACCATCTTACTTTCAACATCTGCAGGTCTTCTTCCTTTCCTTAACCAGTGCCTGTGGCTGGCTTCTTATCTATATCAGGGAGACAAAGTGAAAATTACAAAAGGGTGATGTTGTTCCCCCCGTCTCCTTTTGTTTTGATTCTTGCAGAAGTGATTTCTGCTTCCACATATTTCAAAATCCTTGTGATAGGCTAGGTAAGCAGGAAACCTTTTCTACTGCTCTGTCCTACAGGACATCCTATGGAAAAGTTTGCTTTTCTTCTGGGTCTGACATGCACCAGAGTCCTCCTGAAAAAAGTATTTTTCTCAGCATTGGAAATATTGTGCTGTTTTGTTTTAGAAGGGGAGTTATACTGGTTTTGTACTTTATTCTGTTTGTTCTCTCTGGATTCCTTAAGATTAATAAGATGAAATCAGCCTATAGCAATTGTAACTTAGTGAACTCTGTGTTGTCCGTGTCAGCTACTGCTCTTCCACCATTCCATTTTGTTGACTCTTCCCTGACCTATTTGATTCTGTTTTTCTCCAAACTGAACACTCTGCTTTGCAGACATGAGAATAAGCAACACCAATGATATGGGATTGTTCTTGTCAACTGCAGATATCATAGTTTCTTACTTTTCCAATTCAGTAATTCCCTAATCTCCAAAGCAGACATTGGTCCTTTGAGGCTATGACTGATCCTTATAGATATCCTGTGCAAATTTAGTTACCATACCCAAAAACATTTTCAGAGGCTCTATTTCCCAAGGCAGAAAGTACTATTACCTTTTTAATGTCTAGATAGAAATGTGCACAGCTTTGTTTCTTGTTAGGCCTGCCATTCATTGCCTATGCTCAGAGCAGTCAGTGTCGCCTGCCATTTGCTTTCTACAGTCTTATCTCTAAGAAACCCACTACACATACAGTCACTTTAAACAGAATTACCTTCCACAGATTCCTTCAAGCAGTATCTCTTTCAAGTTTTGTTGTGTTCCTGGACACATAGGAATATATTGAAAAACTGTGTTTTTCATTTTTTTTCAGTGTTCTTTCACTGTTTCTGATGATCTTGTGCTTCTTTGGGATAGGGCTAGGTCCTGTATAATCACAGTAGAAATGCATCACTCCATGACAGTGCCTTGTTTAAATGTATAGCCAGGAGCCCATCGATCTAATAAATTTACATAGTTTTGAAAGTATTTTGTTGGTATTGGATTTTTTTTATTGGGGTAAGGAAAATACACTCAGTTTGGCACTGTAGGATATTTGAGAAGACTAAGAATATTACATAAAGACTTACTTTTTACACCCAGTTTAAGAACAGTAAGTGTATTGTCTGTAGACCTGTTGATTTGCATTCATTGTATAATTTATGTTAATTGTTCATAATCAAATCTTTCATCAGCTGTTTCACTACATAAAAATTATTTTTCTTTACAAAATCTGCTTTAGGCTGACAGGCATAATTATTTAGTGCATCCAATTTGTCTTTTGTAAATATTGACATAGCAGTTCTGTTCTTGCTGTTCTGGTGAACTTTTCCAATTTGTTTTTCAAACCTTAATGACAGTAAGCACTACCAGTCTAGCCAGTACCTATGCCATCTCTCAGCATGCTTGAATCCAAGCTGTCCAACTTTGCTGATGTAAAAGTGTCCAATTAATAGCCGCTGTTTAATATCATTGTGAGCTACTGTTGGAATGGAAACTATTGAATCATCATCATAAGAATGTTGTTCGCTTTTTCTCAGATAGTTGTGTGTACTGAACTTACACTTTTCTGTGTTATTTTCAGGAATGCTACAATTTCATGGAATAATGCATTTTTTTTTCCCTCAGAAGTAGAGGACATCTTAAAGACTGCTTGTCAAACAATTCTAGCTATTCTATTCTCTCTCTGTTCTTTTTTGACTTACATAATTTTCTTTCAGTATTAGTCCCCAGAAATCATCTTGTGATGAGGGAACAGCTGATACCCTGTTAATGAAGTGAGATTTTAATTAGGCTGCCAAAGATGAATTAGTATCTTTTGTGTAAGAAAAATAAAATAGCTGAAATAATTTTCAGTATGAGCACAAAACTATTTCTTTACTATAGGCTGGTTTTACTTCTACATCTAATCATAGGAATATACCTGTGACCTTAGATGTTCACTTTGGAAAGAGAAGAGCTTTGTTTTTGGATGAACCTGCTTCCTTTTACTGGTGTAAAGAGCAGCAAAGAATTTAAGCCATTATTAGGCTTCAGATTTATACATGACTTATGGTATACATGTAAAGCTGATAATCTTTTTTAAGATATAAAAAGGGGTACCTACCAAAAGAAGCATCTAGATTTCAGTTAGAATTATTTCCTTTTCTATTACCAAGATTTTAAGTGTCTCTACAGGTAGGGTTTACCTTTATACCTCTGTCATGGTTTGACCCCAGCCAGCAGCCAAGCCCAGGCAAGTGCTTGCTCACCGCTCCACCAGCAGGATCAGGAAGAGCATCAGAAGTGTAAAAGCTGGAGAACTTGGGGTTAAGGTGAAGGCAGTTTAATAGGGAAAGCAAAAGATGCACACCATGGAAGAGCAAACAAGGAATGAATTCAGTGCTTCCCATGGACAGGCAGGTTTTCATCCATTTCTGGGAGAGTAGGACCCCATTACACAACAGTGTCTTGGGAAGACAAAACACAATCATTCCAAATGTCCCCCGAGTCCTTCTTCTTCCCCCCCTTTATATATAAGCATGACATCTTTTCTTTTCTGTTACCAAGGCATGAAGTGGTTTTTTAGAAGTAGTATTTACCTTTGTCCCTTTGTTGTGGTTTCACCCCAGCCATGGTCTGGAATCTCCCTTTGGTCAGCTGAGGTCACCGGTCCTGGCTGTATCTACTCCCAGCCTCCTAGTCACTCCCAGCCCCCTCACCAACATGGCAGTAGGAAAAGCAGAAAGGATTGATCTGTGTGAGCCCTGCTCAGCAATAACAAAAACCTGTCTGTATATTATCAACCCTGTGTTCAGCACAAATCCAAAACACAGTGTCATACTTGACACTAGCAAGAAAATAAACTCTACTGTGGCTAAAACCACATTGTTCACAGGTGACTTCAAGTAAAAAAGTAGCTTGTAAGAGAAAGGTAATAATTTGCATACATAAAAATCAAAAAGTGTTCTGTGTGTTCCAAATAAATTCTTCAGGTTGAATTTTACAGTCTACTAGCTTGTATCTTACAATCTGTTTGCAGATCTGCTGGAGAGATAGAGTGAGTAATGTGGTCCACACTTCCTGATGGGAACTGTATGAAAATTGAGTCTCTTTAGCTTGCCAGTTTATATTACCATAGGGTGGTTTGGTTTGGAAGGGACCAATAAGATCATTTACTTCAATCCCCTTGTTGTGGGCCAGTGCACTTCCATGAACAGGTTGCTCAAAACCCCACCTAGCCTTCTTGTGAACACTTCTAGGTTTGGGTCGTACCAGGTTCCCTGAGCAACCTGTTCCAGTGCCTCACCAGCCTCACAGTAAAGCGTTTCCTACTAATACATAGCATGACTTTATCCTCTTTTGGTTGGAAGCCATTCCCCCTTGCCCTATCACTACACACCCTCATCAAAAGTCCCTCTCCAGCTTTTCTGTAGGCTCCTTCAGGTCCTGGAAGGTGCTATAAAGCCTCTCTGGAGCCGTCTCTCCTCTGGACTGAACAAGCCCAACTCTCTCAACCTACCTATAGGATGGGTACATCAGTCCTCTGAGCATTTTTGTGGCCCTTCCTGGGTCTGCTCTAGGAGGTCTGTGTCCTTCTTCTGTTGGGTGCCCCAGAGCTGCATGCAGTGTTCCAGCTGGGGTCTCATGAGGGCACAACAGAGGAGCAGAATCCTCTCCATTGCCCTGCTGGCCACTTATGCAGTCCAGGACATTATTGGCTTTTTGAGCTGTGAATGTATGTTGCTGGGTCATATTGAGCTTTTTGGCTATCAGATGTCCCAAGCTGCTCTCAATCTATTCTGTGTTCAGCTTGTATTTGTGCTTGGGGTTGCCCCAGCCCAGATGCAGCACTTTGTTAAACTTCATGGGTTTACATAGGTCCTCTTCTCAAGCCTGTTAAGACCCTTCTGGATGGCATCCCTTCTCTCCTGCATGTCACCTGTACCACACTGTCTGGTGTTGACAAACTTGCTGAAGGTACACTCGATCCTGGCATCCCTTCCTTCCTGCATGTCACCTGCACCATACTGGTGTTGTTGACAAACTTGCTGAAGGTGTACTCAATCCCACCATCCATGATGCCAATGAAGATTTTCAGCCAAGCTGGTCTCCATATCACCTGTGAGGAATGCCACTTGTTACACTCCACTTGGACACTGAGTCATTGACTGTGTCACTTTGTATGTGGCCATCTGGGCAATTCCTTACTCACTGAATGTTCCACTTATCAAATGCAATCTCTCCAGTTTAGGGACAATGTTGTTATGTAGGACAGTGTCAATGGATTATTTAATTTGCTCTCCCTTGATCCACTACCCATCCCTAATCCTGTCAGAGAGAGCCACAAGATGTCATGATTTATGCTTTAGGAATCTGTGCTGGATATTACCATTCACCTCCTTATTTTCCTTGTGCATTAGCACAGTTTTTAGGAGAATCTGCTCCGTGATCTTGCTGGGAACTGAGGTGGCACTCTCAGCCCTGTAGTTTCCTGTGTCTTCCTCATTTCTCTTTAAAAATGGAGACTGTACTTCCCCTTTTCTAGTTAGTGGGAACTTTACTGAACTGCCATGACCTCTCAAACATGATTCACACCAGCTTAGCTACTTCCTTGGCCAACTCCCTCAGGACCCGTGGATGTACAATATCTGGTTCCATGGGCTTGTGTACTTCACATTTCTCAGATGGTGTTTAACCTGATCTTCTTCTATGGTGGGTAAGTGATTCTACATTCTCCCAGTCCCTGCCTTTTCCTTCTGCAACTTGGGCAGTATGGCTGGAACATTTTTCAGTGAAGACTGAAAGCAACAAAATCATTGAGTAATTCAGCTTTCTCCTTGTTCTTGTCAATTTCTTTCTGAACAGGTACTATGTTTTCCCTAACTTTCCTTTTATCAGTTGCACAAATATGCCCTTGATATCCCTGACCAGATTTAGTTATATGAGTTTTTTAGCTTTCCTAATGTGATTCTTGGTTGTTTGTTGTTTCTCCCAGGCTACCTGTCACTTGGAGAAGGAAGTTACCACTAACACATTCCGAGAGCCTCCTGGATTGCATATGCTCTGCTCTGTTGTTCCTTCAAAACATATTGGGGCGGTTGAAGTTCTCCATGAGGGCCAGGACATGTGAATGTGTGGCTGCTTCTCTCTGTCTCTGGTTGACCTCATCAGCTTGGTCTTCCTTTTTGAGTGGCCTGTAGCAAATCGCCAGTATAATGTCACCTGTAAAGAAATTAGTCTGAATTTCTTTTTGTATACTGGGACTTGCTTTTGTGGGTTCTCAGAGTATTTTCACATTTTCTGAAAAATTAAGAAGAAAGATGGGTAGAGTGTTTGCAGAGGTTTTTGGGAGAGTGTTTTAAGATCTTAAAGATTCCTGAAGTTTCTGAAAGGTTGCTCACAATTTGATAGACTCTGCCATATAGAAACAAAAGCCTCAAACACCACAAAACAACAGCAAATAAAAACTGTCTGTGTAACTTCACAATATTCTAATTACAGATTTTACAATTGTTCACAGCTTTTTATTCCCACCTCAGTTTTTTTCCACCTCTACCACTTGTCGCCATTAAGTTTCAAATTGACACAGGTAACCTTTTATTGTTGTGGAATCTGGGAGACTTGAGTAACTTTGTACTGTAATTGTATGACACTTGCCTTGTAATTGAAGTGATTACATGGTTATTTTGTATCCTACAAAACAGTAATAACTTTTTTGTTTTTCATAATGAGGTGGTTCAATTTGTCTTCAATGTACTTACAGATGTAAGATGTAAATGTACTACTTTCAGTAGTTTAATCATCATTATTACTATGTGAGATGTGTGCGCTCCATTAACAAAATCCATAGTCTCTTTTCTTCAAATTTTGTGCATCAATTTCTAGTGGATCAAAATTTGTTGTTAGTGGGAATAGCACTCTTCAGAATGGATTCTTCAAAACCTGTCAAGCTTACTGGTTAAACTTAATTTCTTTCAGTTAGGCAGTAGCACAAATATGTTTTTGTGCTTATATTCTGCTAAATTCTTTGTCATTAAGATTGTGATTGAAATGGTTTGAACATGTCAGTTATTTCCTAGCAACTCTTAAGCAGCTGAAATACTTTTTGATTAGTTAGTCCATGGATTATCTACAAGCTTTATTTTAAAAAGACTTGAGTCTATAGAATTTGGTAGAAATAAATTTGTTGTGCTAAAATTGAAAAAACTAATTATTGATTTGCTTACAACACTGGGTATATAATTCATGTAGCCTTGTAATATTTGTGCATGTGTGAAATGGATAGCTTCTCAGCATACAAACAGATCAATGACTGTACTTTAAAAAGGACTGGAAAACAGAAAAAGGACTCCATGTTCAGGAAGTGTACTGCTGCGTTGGTGGGAAAGCAGGAGAGGGCACTGCGCAGCTACCTGGTGACTCCCTCTGGAGAGCAGCTGCAGCTCTTTTCCCTCTGTGCTCCAGTTAATTCTGTGCTCTGCAAGACATTTGAGTAAAGAAACACAGCCTTTTGTTTCGTATTACGTGGAATTACAGAATCGCTGGAGGAGTTACTGGTGCAGGTGTCTTCCTTGGGACTGGCTTCTCAAGGTTCTGTCTCTGATTCTGCTTGTGAGAGGTGTTGTTTCTAAGCTGATGGAGACTTTTTGGAGGTGTGTGGAAGGGTTGTGCTGCGACAGTGAGCGGTAGATGGCAGTGCTGTCCTGTTGCACAGCATGAAGGGGAGTCATTGGAAGTTTAAAGTCCTGCGAAATATGCCCTTTGCTATGTGTCTGCTGCTGAAACATTGACAGTTGGGGCATATATTTTTCTGCCTAAACTTAGAATATTTCTCTTAAGACAATGCTCCATTTGGAGGAGACTGGAGATTCTGTGTATTTTCTAAACAAATACTAAGTGCATGTGTATTCCTCAGTTATCTCTTTGGTATATGATTCTGACATGAAAGAGCCTGATGCTAGTATGATGCCATTTAATCGCGTTGTAAAGGTAATGAAGAATTGCTGTGATATGTACACATTTTCACTCTCTTTCCTCAAGAGGAAATGCTTGATTTCTGCTGAAACAAGTGTTGGTTTGTGATGCACAGTTCATTCCTGTAAATCTTCTACTTCCCCAAATTGAAATATCTCTACAGTCTGAAAACTTGATGACTCATAGTGTATCAGTCTTTTGAGTCATAAGTCAGGGCCAATCTCTTGGCTTTTCTAGTACTGGAAGTCTTAGTGGAGATTTTTTCTGTTTATCCATGAACACACTTTGAACGGAAAGACTACTTGATCACTTTTTTTTTTTTCTCTTTGTGTTAAAGTAATCTGATTGCAACAATAATTTTTCTTTCAGTTCCCCACCATTTTTTAAAGAAAAATTATTTTCTTAAGAATTTTTTGTTTGTTTGTTTTATTGGAATGTTAATCTTTTAATCTCAGTCACAAAAAAAGGTTATAATAATTGATTCTCTCATGGCGTGGTAGCAGAAATTTCCTCAGACTATTTTATCTCAGTAACAGTCTGAAGTTATTTCTCTTCTAAAGTTATTGAAAACTGTATATATAGAACTCAGATATTTAAATGTGAAGAGAATTGTAGTGTCCACAGTAGTACTGAATTAAAACATTTTGATGACTGTAGTGTACTTTTTTTACAGTTTTATTTCAGTGATGGACCACAATATATAGCTGTTGTAACTTCATACCTACTTATACAAATACGTATTTTTTTCAAGTTAGATGGAGAGTTAAATTGTGTTTGGAAGTTTAGTTTGAGTGATTTTTGTGATCTTGTGTGCAGATATACAGGATTTTGGCAGGTTCTTTAAGTATGGAATTTATTTTTCTGCGGTAATTTTATGAAACTTTTAGGGATGCACTATTTTATGACAAGTCATTCCTACTAACATACTAGTTCTTTTTTTTTGGCAATAGGGAAATTACTTACATCAGCTTATAAACTGTTGAAATGCAGTAATGCAGTTTTAATAGTTATTTTATTTCCATTGAGCTGCTCGTAGTGCTCGTAGTGGCAGAAGTAAATTTTGCTAATTATCCTTTTTTTTTTTTTAATTTACAAAGAAAAGTATTTAAGGAGCTAGGACTGTAATCTTACAATGTTTTCAATATGAAACACCACCATAACAGTATAGCATCACAGAGTATCCTGAGTTGAAAGGGACCCACAGGAATCCCTGAAGTCCAACAGTATTCAGATTGCTTTCAAAAGATTAGAGAAAAATACTTAAATGATAGGATGTCAGCTTTTAAAGATGGGACTTGTATCAAAATAGTTGTTAAAACCTGCCTTTGCTTCCTAACTTCATACATCTTCAGGATCAGCAAATCAGTTTTATAGACAGTTTTTCCAGAAAGACTGAGGATTGTTTGTTGTAAACTTATACATCATAAAAAGAAAACAGAGTTAACTAAGAAGTACAGTTTCTGTGGTCAAAAAGCTGTGAACAGTATAATTGCTGGAAGCCTAGTATTAGTGGATACTTAACAGAAAGAAATGGTGGATTTGATGACAAAGACAAATGTTTTGTTTAGATTATTGATTTAGATACATAATGCATTATATTTTAAAAAATTACAAGAATCTTTTGAAGGGCCGTACTAAAAAAGCACCCCAGAAACTGTCAGAAGTGAGGTTTGCAGGAAAAAAGCCCCTAGTAATCTTTGTTTTTTGGTGTTGTTTTCTTTTTGTAGTAGCTGAAGCTTTGACAATTCAAAGTTTCTGGTATACTATGTTATGTTTAACTATTTAAGCTGTGTCATGGAAAGCAGTGATTTGTTTTTCCAAAAGCAGGAAAAAAATTGTCTTTATTTTTAGTTTTTGCATAGGCAGACTTGCTCTTAGGTTTGTAATATTTAGAGAAGTTCAATAGGGGGCCCTTGGTGCTTTGATCTAGTGCCATGCAGCAGTTTAATGAGAGAGGGTTTTTCAATATTGTCTGCGATATTGCAAATTCTGCCAACTCTGTCTTAAATAAGAAAATGCAAGATTTACACCTCAGAAACTTTCTCCTTTTTCTGGGCACTCTTTCTGTTTGAAACAGGTAATTACAAAAACCTCCGGATCAATTTTTGTAAAGGGGCACCCTGATGGGTGCCATGACTGAAGTGTGACATGAGCCTTTTCCAATACAATGGGTGGCCTAACATTCCTCGGGAAGGCCAAGCTCATTAAATATTCTCTTCTTTTTTTCCACCCTCTCCCCCTCTTCATGCACTTAGCTTGAGTTGTGCTAAGTCTGAGGTTTCTTCACTGAGGACTTAGGAAAATTGCATAGAGTTCTCAGATTGAATTTTTTATGTGTATGACTTCATGATGGCATTAGCATGTGCTTTGATCCATGTGTGAATGGCACTGGGTCGGCTCTTATTGCCATATCCAGATGGTGTTACAGGGAACAAACAGTTGTGTTTTAGGATTTCTCAATAGACTGTCTAGACTGGTCTTGCAGCAGACAGATACAGCCACCCATCAAATTAGCGTTTGTCAGATTTATGGTAATGGTTCACCAAAGCCTTCCTGTCATTGACATTAAGATTTACGCCTCCAAAGTTATTTTGTCTTCTTCAGCGTGTAAAGTCTGATCATATGTATGTGTGTGATTATCTATATGTAGATGTATATTTGCATATACGAATTTTTAACTGAAGGGAAGGAAAGCAACTGAAGAGAGGTAATTGCTATAATAAGAGGCAGAATTTTTAAAGTATTTTTTAAGAGGCTGATTCCTACAGCAGTATTGATTAGGGATGCTTCCCCTTGCCAGTCCATCCCCTCCCTTCAAATAATATTACGGATGTTCTGTTCTAGCCAGTGTCTCCCATATGCCCTTTTTAGAAAGAAAAACATGTATGTGGATTACTACGGCTAGATTTTGCACTTTCATGTTACACTGCAGTAATATGAGCCGCTCCCGGTACGCAGTGGGAATAACCTTTTGACAGGCAGTATGTCCATTCTCAGTGGAAATGTTTTTCCAAGTCTGGTCAGCACTCCTTTGATCATGCCACCTCAAACGTAGGGGTCATAGCTACTATGCAATGTAAGAACCACTGATGGTTGACCAGAGGAGAGATGATTTTGAGGAGAGCATGTTTAAAATAAGCCAAATGTTTTGAAATAATTTTTTTTTTTTTTTTTGGGGGGGGGGGAATCAGTAATTTGTGTTGCAGTGGGAATGCTAAGCAGGAGCATTGAGGAAATTTTGAATTATGCTGAGACATGCTGGTACATTTGATGGTGGAAACAAGAGGTGGTGTAAAAAGTGGTGTAAATTTAAAATATCTGAATTACAGTGGCAAGCTCTGGACTTTAACATGCCAGAACATGTTTTGAAAGTGTTTTCCTGTTACAAAGATATTTCAAGAACAGCAAAGGGAGTAATGAGATGATGAAAGGATCCAGATGTTATAATAAACTATATATTTGAGAAGCACTACCACTTAATGAAGAAACAATTTTACACAATACTTGAATTAATTTGCAAGTCTCTCCATGTATGTGCTTTGGAAAGTCTATCCCCTCTTTGCAAGGAATAATTATCACTGATGATGAATCAGAACAAGAATTCAATTAAATATAAAGCCATTTTGCAGATAATTTTATCCTCTACTATTGCTATTTTTCTTGCTTTAAGGAGTTTTGTAACATTGGAAAAAAGTAACTATATCTGGTAAATATGCAAATAAAATTAAATATGCAAATACTAAATGACAAGAATCAGCTCCAGGGAAACAATGTTCCCTGTGCACTGTTTTGGGGACTGATAACCTCCCTGCTACACAGCAGCAGTGTATTGCTAAATCTTGGAAAAAGCAAATACTTTTTATTTTGCAAATCTGTGATCAGAGACGTTGATGCTATAATACTTGTTTGTGTTTTTTGGTAGATTTCTGTGATTTATGTGTTCTGAGCATGTTTGACTGTTACAGCTTTCTTCTTTAAGTTCTTTAGTGAAAATAATATTAAATATCAAAGAAACACTCTTAACAGGAGTGCAGGAATTCTTTTTATGCAGAGATGGCATAGGGCTGTTCTTTATTTTATTTTCTCTCTTTTCATATTTCTTAGGGATATTATCTATGGCTGTTGGGTCTAATAGCTTGCCAAACTTCTCTGTTTTACCTTCTCCTGTCTCAGTGGCAGCATATTTTTCACTCTGCCTTTTAAGCAGAGTAAGAGAAACATTCTTGGTTCTGATTTTCCTTCCTGTGCTCCAGTTTTATCAAAATAAGCATATGTTGTATTCAGATATTTTAATTAACCTGCTAATTTTCCATATTAACTTAATATTAACTAGTATTAATTCATCATTTAAATAATCGAGTAAACATTGTAACTTGACTATAGTTTTATTCTGATTTTAACTGGGTATTTTGAAACATGTATCTACACAAATAAATACAGGTTTCTTTTTACTTTTTTTTTTTCCCTGATATCAGTAAATGATACTTGGTTACTTTTTTTACTCCTTGCTTATGGTGCACTGGAAAACTATATACAGCCTGAGAGGCTTTAGATGTAAAATTTTTCTTACAAGTTGAAGACTTGAGATTTTTCTTTGAGCATAGTTCTGGTTTTGTTTTGATACATTGAAAACTTGGAATGAAATATTACTCCGTACTGCCTTAACTTGTATCAATTAGCTTAAAATTTTTACATAGTTTACATTTTCAAGAATTGTTACTTCAACAGCTACTTTTACTTACTTATACACAAGATAATGAGAGTATTTATATAAGCATTGGTCACCTTAATTAATGTGGTTTAACATAACTTTGTTGTTCATTGAAAAAGAAATTGTAAGAGGTGGGCTGAAAGGTTCACATTTTTTGTCTACTTGTGTTTTGGTTTCCCTCAACCGCCTAAGTCTCCCTTTCAGGTCAGTCTAAACTTAGAAAAAGTAACAGAGGGACTGATAACAGAGTGGGCCTGGCCAGGTTCCTGGAAGGATGGTGTGTTGTGCTGCCTGAGGTCGCTGTGCTACAAACTATTGTCAGTTCTGAGAGGCAAAGACTCCTGATACCACAGGGAAGGATGGTTTGCTCTGTGAGCATGTGGCTGGAGTGGAGAAGGAAAACTTAAGAGCTGCCTGTGTGGTGGTGCTGGGTATTGCCATCACAATGGCCAGAGGTTCTCCTTTGCAATACGTTCTAGAAAGAGATGGGCCACCCATGGTGCCTAACTCAGGAGATGTGCAAGCAGCAAGATTTAGAACTTTTTGTTGCCTTTGTGCTTGGATGAGTCACTCTTTTTTTTTTGTTTATAAAGAGATTTTTTTTTGACAGGTGATGAACTGGGAAAGAAGGTACTTCCATCTCCCCTCTCTTCTGACAATGTGAAGAGAGAAGTGGGAGTGGGGAGGAAACAAACTATGGCAACTGGTGTGCGAGACATGGGGGCAGAGGAGTGGAGTAAGTGTTGAAAAGCAAATGAGCAGCTGAGAGTGTCCTGATTTTTAAGATAAACTGAGACCAGCCTGTCCCTGCCAGCCCAAAGGTAGAAGCTTCCTGCAGCTTCCCTGCCTGAACGACAGAACGAGGGCACTCTACTGCTGGCATCTGCCTGGGCCACTGCTCTGAATCCCAGGTCCATCCCCTGCACCCCAGAGCCAATGTGGTCTCCAGTTTTTCCCCTCAGTCCTCCATCTGTGCAGAAAATTGGGTGAGGGGGGAGCAGAGCTGCTTGAGCTAATCTTGCATCAGAAGAGAAATCCTGTAGAGCCATGGCCTAATTTCCTTATCAACGCACACTGCCCTGACACCCAAACTTGCAAGTGTTTTAAATCCCAGCTATCTGGCCTAGGTGGGAATATAAATTAAACCTCAGGTATTGTTTAACTGAGTCTGGCAACCTGCCTGCTGTGCAAATGAGGATACTGAGTAAGTAGGTCTGGCAGTTCTTCAGAGCTGTCCCAGAGCTCTCCCAGAAACACAGGCAGATTCTTGATGATTCCTTCCCAGTTAATGTGCGAGAGGGTTCTCTTTTCCCCTGATTGCAAAAACAACGCAAAAAACACCCTGGTCATTGTGATACACCTCTAGAGATGTTTTCACTGGTAAAGAAACAATAAATTGGGTACTGATTACTCACCATGTGACTAAGCTGGTGTGCGTGCTTTGGTCTGAGCACCTGGGCAAAAGTGGCAGTGAATCAACATGCCTACATTGGATCAAGCAGTCTGTGGAAGTCTGTTTAAATTAATAAACTGTTCAGGTTTTTTAAGGGCTCTCCCAAGTGACGGTAGATTTTTAAGAACACTATTGACTTACATACTGTGTTTCTTGGAAAATGTTGTCACTTAAGACTTGTATTGATGAAACAGGCCCCACATAAGGGTGCTGTAGAATTTGTGTTGCTTTCACAGGACAGTTGAGGTGGAAAGATATCTTGGAAGGTCTGTAGTCTAACCTTGTGGTCAAAAAAGGGTCAGTTTAAGGTCTGACTAGGTTGCTCCAGGCTTTGTTCAGCTTAGTTCTGGTCTTGAAACCAAGTGGAAGAAACTATCAAAGATAAGAGCTGTGGAGCCTGTCTGGGCAGTACTGGACTGTTCCTGTGGGCAAAAAGCATTTTCTTCAATCCTGTCTGAACCTCTTGGGCTTCAATTTGTCCATTGTTTCTTGTCCTCACTCCATTTACAGCTGTATGCATCCCTTCAGAAAGTTCCCAGGACATTTATCTGGATATCTCAATTGCTTTAGATTGTCTCAAAGATTATTATGTGTTTATACTGCTGTGGCTTTCTTAGATTTTGTAAGTGAGATTTCTTTTAGCAGAGTGTGCAGCTCAAGACTGCACTGTGATTTTTGAGAGCTGGCACATTCTGTATGCCACATGTAGGATAACTACAAAATAAATTCCAACAAATAGAAATTTGTATTTTTGGCAGTATTGTCATCTGAAACATAAGGAAAAAATGTGATGCCTTGATGCATTTGCATAAACAAATGCCTGTTCTGAAATGGGGAAATTAGTGTCTCTGCAAGTAACAAAGGGAAATGGGTTTAATATATATATGCTGCTACATTTAAGGCTCAGAGTTGAGAGACTGATTTTAATTTCATGTAGGAAACCTAGGGCATCCACAAAGACACTAAAAAGTCAACAGAACCAAAAGACAGCAACATGTTAATATGCTACTGTTTTTACATAGCAGGGCAACCTGAAATTGATGTTAAAATATCCAGCTCTATGAAAACAGATGGCTTTATTCTCTCTGCTCCACAGATAGATTTTTCTTTAATGGCTATCAAGTAGGTAAGTGCTTCATGTATTTCTCTTTTGTTTCCTTATGACTTTTTGATAGTCATAAGGAAGTATGAGTTGAGCTACATGCTACATGAATACATGCTGAGCTGCAGTCTAGTCTGTGCACAATTTGCAGTGTAATTAAAATTAATTTGGAAACACTTTAGGTACGTAAGCAGTAATCTGTGTGTGAGAGTTCACTGAGTTAACTTGCATGAAGTATGTATGTAATGTATGGATGTACGAAGAATCCACTTCTAAATTAATGTTTGCTTTCTTTTTGTGTGCTACCTGAAAATGCTGAAGTATCACTTGTTTGTGTGTAGCTCCACACAGTTGTTGGAGCTGTCTAGGGCCTGTGTAAAGTACATTACTTGTTTTATTTTTAAATCAGTGAACCCCCACTTTTAAAAAGGGTCTGTGTCATGTTCTCTTTCTCTGCCTGATCTGGATGCATTGGAGCTTTTGGTGGCTTGCAATGATTACTTAAAGCCTGTGCCTTAGGTAGTTAATTTTCTGCAGTGGTACAATAGCATTTTTGATGTGCAGAGCTGCATGTGAATAGCCAGTATTAAAAATCGAGCATCAAGGCCAGAAACTATTCTGTAATACAAGGATTGACTAAAAAAAAGTACTGTTTACTGAAGTGAGTAGCTTGTTTATTAGAGCAGAAAACTAGGAGTTGCTGAAACTGGGAAGACATGGGAAATCGGAACTACAGAATAGTCTCTGCCTTGATTGATCTACTTATTTATGTTACCTCTGTTCCAGCTGAAAACTAACAAAATTGGATAAAAGAAATATATTGTAGGTCTTTTGGTCCCACCCTATTCTTACTTCTATATAAAGCAGCACTTTTTTCATTTTTTAAAAGCTTTCCGTGCAACTTTTAAAATCTTATTTTGTGTTAAGACAAAAATGTCTTAACACAAAAAAATTTGTCTTAAGCTCAAATGTTCTTTTCGAAGCGCATGGTAATATGATATGAGTGCCTAGGGAAATTCAGTGTGGTACTCTGAGATGGTACTTCCCTTTTTCTCTTTGTGGGCACTGAACCCATTCCTATAATCACAATGCTATCACAGAGGAAATTTTGCTGAACTAATAATTGTCTTGTGGTTGAGACACCACCACAAGTATTTCACTGCTGAAGTCAGCTGCGGTGGAAATGAGCCTCCCTCCCCTGATTTGGCCCATAGCAATGATCTCTCAACTGCCTTCATCACAGAAATTAATAGAGAAATGGATCCCCTCCCACACGCTAGCATGAAATCAAGCACCCAATCTTGGAAAGAATCTGCTAGCAGACCAGCGGGCCGCCTGGTGCGGGTGAGCAATTCCCACGTGCCGCTTCCCAGGGCAGGGTGCCTCTTGATTCAGTTGGAACACCTCATCCCTGGGGTGTAGCACTCAGTGACATTCAGCCTAGGGGTGATGAATACACGGATAGCTATGCTTGAATCCACATTCCTGGAGAAGGGGTGCAGTCTCCTGGACAGCCAAAGATGGTAAGTTTTTAGCTACTGTTACTATGTAAGCATCTAGGAGTACTACAAATAGTTCTCAATAAAAAAGTCTAATCAAATTCCTCCTACATTCTTTGGGGTATGTCAGTCCTTTCAGTAGTCAGGTTTTGAAGCCCTAGCCTCCTAGGGTTTAAAATTGGCAATTGCAACAGGAAAAAACATTCCCCCCCCAAAACAACAAATGAACAATTCCTCCTGAAGGAAGGAAGCTACACCATCCAGAAGATTCTCTTTTTCTTAATGTGTTCATTTTGGTGAGGCCTATGTAAACATAGTAGATGTTGATACTGAAAATAAAAACTTGACTTTTACCATGCAGTACATCTTACCCTGGGATGATGTGACTGAATAAGCCAACTGGGGAATAGCATCTTTTGAGTATTGAAATGGTTTCCTTTGGTTGTTTGCAGGGAAGCATTGACCGAAGTGAGTCAAGCACTGATATTATTGGGCTATAGGACACTACAGAAAAAAACTGATTGGAACTTGGTGCCATATTCCAAAATCTCTTCCTACAGACTCATGAATATAAATGATATTTAAAAGAAAATATTTGAATACTGGCTCAGCTGGTAAAGAGAAAACTGTATTTACTAGGTGGGGTATAAAAATACAGTGAAATAATTCAGGAATCTTCACCTTCATGATGTTGAATGCTTCTAGAACTTTTAGATCCTCAGATTTCTAAATTAAACTTTCGAGCCTGCTGCAAATGTTGGGGATCAACAAAGTGTGCCCATTCATTTACAATGTGGAGAATACCCAAGTTAATAAGCAGGAAATGCTGAAGGGTATGACTGACAGTTCTGTCACATAAAGTGTTTGGAATCTGCAGGATCATTATGTCAGTATTTTTTTTGAGGGGAAAAAATGGTTGTGAAATTGTAACTGAAATTTCTCCATTTGACAGAATAGAAAATCAAAGGTTTTGTTCATTCATTTTTAAAATTATGTTATCTCATGTCTGTATTGGAAGAAGAGCATTTTGTAGTGTTGGAGAAGTATTTTTCCTTATGTGTGGTCAGAAAGAGAAATTCAGAAAGTATAGGATGTTTCCTTTCTTTGCCAATATTTGTTTTCAGTATCAATTTATTATGGCAAAAATGATGACATCAAATTCTTTAAAAACGAATCCGTACAATCTGGTTTTTGTTTTCACTGTCCTAAGATATCAATGATGAAGTCTGTTTCTAATAACTAGCTAATGAGCCACTGAAATAGCTCTTGTTGCTGACATTCTTTCTGGGAAGATTGATTAAATTGTCCAATATGCTACAGTAAAAAAGTAGATCTAGTGTGCAACCAACACAGGAAATGTTATGAGCAAATTGCTCTTCCACTCATGGTGGTTCTTACACTGAGACTAATGAATATTGCAGGAATTTGGAATGCAGAATAGGACTAGTATGACTTTTCAAATATATTTGGAATTTGTGGAATGGCAAGCATGAGCAATTTTGCTTAATTTTTAACCCTAAAGTAACTAGAAAAGTATTTCTCTGAAACTTTTCTTGAGTTCTGACTCTGCTGACCAGAGTACAAAGTAGGTAGTACAAGTGTATGGCGATGGTCTTGTTCTGCTTTAGAAGGATTGAAACTATTGTTTCAAATCAAGATCAGAAGAATGTCCAATATATGTAGCATGTCATGCATCTTAATCTACCTTAAACACATAATACATAAATAACACTGACCTTCACTTGGCGTGTTAGTGATGCAGAGGAGTTAAGAGTTTAGATTTTGTTTGAGCTCAAGGTAGTGTTAATTCTTGCTAAAATAAGTCATCCACAATATGCACTTAAGGGAAATTCAAAGCTATTACAGCAGATGGCCTGCCAAAAATCATAAGTCATCTATGACAGTCTAATAATGTTAAATTCTTTGAATATATGTAAAAATGGGGAAACTTGCAGGTCTAATTCCTGAAAATGTGGGAAGCACAGAATTGTATGAGAACACTAATGATCGAGTTGCACTGCCAATTCACACAATTCTTTGTTATATATAGTTTATTTTAATGGGCTGTTTAATTGTTGATAGAAATTCAGCAATTTCTTCAGGAAATATGTTTTTGTTTACCCTCAATTAGATCCTGTGTGGCAAGGTAACCTTTTTTTGTCACTGTTTTTGTCTAGCCAGGTAGCACCAAATTATTTTTAACCAGAAAATTATGAACAGGATTTTGCTATCCTAAAATACCACATATGAGCTGCTTTTATTTCCCAGTTAAAAGATTCATGATAGCATAATAATGCAACACCATCATGCTGCTTCTTGCATGTAGACTTTTTCAGGTTTTTTTTTTTGCTGTGGGTCTTTCCTACTGCATGACTTTTCTGATACTTCTGAACCCACATAGCTTTAAAATTATGGAATGAAGTCCAAGTCACACACTTGATGTAGTAAAATTTTGCTAAAATACATACTTCTACTACATTTTCTGTGCTGATAGGTTTGCTAAGGAAATTCTTTATTTCTTGGTTCAGTATTATTTCAACTGGCATCTGTGGTATATCAAACTGTCCCTGAAGGATTTTCTTCTGTGTTTATCTGACACACAAGAAAAATTTTTCTAGGAAATGCCACTGAATGGTATGGTTGATTGGAGGAGAAAATATATTGCTATTAAGCTGGAATGTAAGGTTTAACAGAAGAGAAAAGCAGGAGACAGCAGGAAGAAGAATCATGATACATTTGTCATTAAAGTACTTCAGTATGCCTGGAAGGCCAAGTAAGTTTGAATGTTTTTACAATGGAGTTCATATGTATGCTTAGTGCAAAAATATTAACTGGTTTCATATTGTTGAATAGTGTGCTTATTGCTATCAATGTGATTTTTCTAATGTGAACATTTCTGAATCAATTTATGGTCTGTTGGAACTTCATCTTATTTGTAGATGATTATTTTTCCAAGGATTTTTATTGGGAGAAGACTTAACTGTTTTTACCATTTAAGGCTGTATAATGTCTCCAGCTGAAAACATCTTCAAACATTTAGACTACAGCTTAATAGTTCATTTTGATTCCTGTTTTTGGATACAAGTCAAAAATGAGGCTTCTCTGCTCAATTGTGTCCTCTTACAATAAACTGCTTTAAATTATTCTAGTTCTCTTGTGCTCAATGGACATCACAATCATGTCCTGATATTTTTTGATGCCTTTAAAAGCAAAACTAGCACTGCAATTTGCATTTTGTTGTTGCTTTAGACTATGTTTCCATGCAGAATGGTTTTATTTTGAAGTAAATATAGGTTAAATCTGTGCTACAACTAAATTCCAAATCTGAACAAAAAAAAAAAAAAGGTCATATAATTATTGCTTTTCTTCTAGTGTATGGACCTTAGACTCTTGGCTGCTTTACACACATTGCACTGTGGCTTGGATTATGTTGAACTTCAGTGATATTTTACTAGGAGTAATACATTAATAGCAACATGTTCTTCTCCCTTCATGCTAATTTTCTTAGGGTTTTTTTCCCCTTCTCTTTCTCTAAATTTTACATTAGCTTCAACTTAGTGAAATTAGGTACATTTAAAAATAGGTTTAATAGAATTTATTTCTAAGAATGAACTTAAAAATAACCTAAGTTACTGCTAGTGTCAGTTTGAAAATTCAGGCAAAGATGCATTAGTTTTGGAAATCACAGTTGTCCTCCTAATATCCAAGACCTTTGTGTGACTTTTTTAAGGAAATGACTCAAGACAGCATATATTCTCTAGAATTTCTCATTATTTATTTAATTTTGAACCCTAGGCCTAGATATTTTGTTCTTTTCCATCAAATTATTTCTGACTTTGAAGAGAGAACATTTAATGCTTTAAAAAAAGCCTGAGATATTTTACTTTCCTGTGGTAAAGAACTTGGAAAATTCAATAGGAAAAACAGTAGCTTTTAGCAAATTTTCAGATTTTATCAGTGTGATTAATAGTAACAGGGTAACTTCTGCTTCATCATTCTGCCTAACTGGTGAGTCCTGAGGAATGATCAGTCTTATGCTTTTTTTTAAATATGTTGCTCCATATTGTTTTATTTGTTTTTCTTGGTGCACACCAGTGGAAGATAGTGACCTGACAGAATTTGCCTTTACTCTGTTGCAGGAGATGTAGGAGCTTGTGCAATCCTTTGGGCACCAGAAATTTGGACTTGTCAGAGAATGCAAATAGCACTTTTTTTTTCATTTATATAGGTTGTATAAAATGCTTGTATACAAATGAGTAGAAGACATTTTTTTGCAGTAAGGTCAAGTCTGTTCTTGACCTGTAGAACTGGAAGTGACTGCAGTCTTGAAGGATCTCCTCTTTTAATTCCTTTGGTTCAATATATATCCAGAAGGTCCCTGATACTTACTGCTCAACTAGAAAAGTCCAAGCTGAGTTGTCCAAGGTTGTATGTAGAGCTGATGCCTCACTACCAGCTCTTACTCTGTTGGTCTGTGGGATTTGGACCAGACTTTTTGCTTCCTACTAGTCTGCAGAGGAAGTGTTTCTAATACAGAAGTTCTTCAACACCCTGTTCTTCTCTCTGTTCTGCAAACCTCTCATGTAAAAGTTCATCTATGTGCATGATGATTCTATCTCCAGGTGCAGTGTGTGCAGTGCACTAAGAAACCAATGTCTTTATAGATTGCCATATCTTCCTGATTAAGCATTGATCTCTTTAAGACAGAATTTGTGACTGTATGCTTTTCTGGGAATAGAAAAGGAATTTATTGTGAGGATGAGGAAACCTGATCAATTATACATTTCTTCAAATAAATAGGCCTGTATTATTATTACTTAAGAAAGTAAAATTCTACCAGTGCTCTTTCAGTTACTGTGTTTTTTAACATTTTAGAGCAGTTTCTTCTGACATCCTACACTTTGTAACTTTATTCCCAATAATATAATCAAACTGTGCTGCACTTCTTAGTCCTTGTATAAAATGGTATGATATATTCCATGCCTTGTTGTATCTTTTCATTGTAATAAATTGCTTTGAAGAATTACTTTTGAGCTGTGAAAGCATCCCTTTCAGTTAAAAATCTCTGTGGCATGAATAGAACTGTGTGCATCTTTTCTCGTAGACTATTTGTTCCCTCTGTTTCAAAAGTACTGATTTAATGATTTGTAGGTGATTGGCAGTTGCTGAAGTGTCACTGTTTCAAGTTTATTATGCCTTTATATTACAAAATCACAGCTTCAAGTTCTTTATTACTGTTCTTTAGTAATCTTTAGGAAAGTGAATGTAAAAATTTAAGATACTTAAAAAGTTGAGTTAAAGCCAATGTACTGCTTTTACAACTAATCATATGTCTTAGTCTCTAAAACACAACTGTCTTCCATTTCTTAAGCGTGTTTTTATTCATTGTCTCATTCTGAATCATGCTACCAGCTACAGATTACTTATGTTTCTCTGATAGACTCTTATAATTATGGTAATTGTCCTTGGTCCTCAGTGATTTTTTCTCTCTAGCCATAAAAAAGTAGTTTTCCAGCTTGGCAAGATTTATGCTAATCTAGAACAAAAGATACAATTTTAGTTCTCGTAAGAAGCAGTGAGTCAGTTCCTACTGAAGTGTCTGCAGATTCCTTAGAACATGTATTAAATCTCCACAGCTAAGTATTAAATCAGCTGAGGAACCAAGCATCCCAGAGCTGTGCTCAGTTGTCTGAATGTTAAGTGTATTTTTGCTTGGATTTGTGATTGTATTCCTCAACATCAGGTGTATTCTTAAGTAACAATCTGTTGCTTTTTTAAATGACAAAAAATTTTATGGAACTGTTGCATAATAATTATCTGAAAAAAACCAAGACACTTATCACACTTTCAATGAAAGCAGTATTATTGGGAAACAGATTGTACAGGAAGGGTTCAGGTGGAGGGTTTCTTTTAAAGGTGTTAATTTCTTAGAGCTGACTGGAGGCTGCACCTACTCAAAAGAGAAAAATTGAATTCCCCTTAAAAGGCTTTCAACAGTTCTGAGACTAAAAAAAAAAAAAAAAAATCTGGCATAGTGATACACTCTAGTGGATTGAAGTGTTTCGTGCCTCTTAATTGATAAAAAGTGGTGGTTGTTTCACCAGGAGAAATTTCTTGACTTGGGCTGTCAGCACCACAAAGCAGGCACACTGACATACCCGTGAGTCTGCATAGCTGTATGGCAGGCTGTTTTGTGAGCAAAGCCACAATAGTGGGTGTTTTTACAAAAAAATAAAGCTGGTTATTGCCAACTTCCATTTTCACCTAAAAAATGTTAAAATTTAGCCAAAGCTTTTCAAAGGTAATATAATCTCTGTGTCCAGAATTTGTCTAGAGAATATTTTTTACCACTTATTTGTGGTTTTTTTGCCACACCTAACTTAAAAAGATGAATCGGCACTGGTCAATACTTACTAAAAAAAATTCCTGTTTGTGTGGTTGTTGTGAGTTTTTGTATTTTTTTTTTAAATTTGGTTTTGTTTATTTTTTTAATGATGCAAACTCATGAAAACAACTATTTTCTGTAGATGACACATTTATCTGTAGGATCTGTTCTCTTCCCTATCAGCTGGAAATCCCCATCTCAAACTGAGTTGTGTTTCCCAAACTTTCAGGCAGTAGAAGTAGAGCATCTCCTGGCATTCTCTTCAAAATGGTTTAAAGGCTATGTAGTCATTGGTTTATGCATTCTTGGAAATAATAAATTTCAGTTCTGATTTTGCAGTTCTAAGTGAACAAAATAGTCAATGGAGTCTTCATCAGCAGGATTGCAGCTGAGAAGCTCCATGTAGGTAGACATGCCATATGTAGGCACAAAAAATATCCAGACTTGCAACTAGAGACAGGAGAAAGGTGAAATGCCTGTGTTGGAGAATGAGATGTTTTCAATGGCTGAAGTTTCTCAAACCTAGTTTGATTGAGGCTAAACCTGTTCTGCATTCCAAGAGGCTCTCATTGATTAAAATTTGAAGAATTTTTAATGGTACTTGAAATTCATATGCCTTCCTCTAATTGTATATTTTGGATTAATGTTTTTGTGTGGGTTGGTCTGTTTCCTCCTATGGTAGTAATGTGTTGTGCTAGCCAAGTAAAACTGTTATACTGTATAAGGGGGTGGGAAGAGAGGTTCCTGTGCATATTCCCTAGGGTCTTTTGGTCAAAATAGGTATTCTCTTGAAGTTTCTAATTTTTTTGTAAATATATTGTACTGAGAAAGTAAGAGGAAAAGGCCATATAAGATTGAAATAATTCATAGGGAACCTAATGCATAAGAGATATTTATATCCTGCAATTATCTAGTATTTCAAATTCAACACTGGAGACTGGTAATGCCATGAACTGGTAATAGTCCATTTGTGACTGCACTAATATTGGTATAATTTTTAATCAATTTTTTGGTGTTGAAAAGCAGTCTTGTCTTTAGTGTTCCAAGCAGAAAAATTCTTTGGCCAGAAGACTTGCACAGTCTGCAAAATCAGGCTGCCCTTGTTCTGTCCACCTCCTTCTATTACCTAAATCCTCCGATTCTTTCTTGTTGGATTGTGCATACTGGTAATGCTATTTGGATGTTAAGTGCATACACTGTTTCTATTTTAGTAACTTTTGTTGCATCAGTTTCTACTCATGTTTTCTTTCCTTATCCCCTGATAATTTTAGGGCAATCAAACATTTGTTGGTTTGTTCACTTCTTGGTTTGGTATGCATGAGCAGAGAGCAGCAGGGATTCCTGAACAAGTTTAAAAGTCACACTTTAAATTGTATTTTGCCTCTTAATATACTGTCACACTGTCATGATTGTGTTTAATTTTGCTGTATGGTATTTTGCAAATGGATTCAAAAACTCTCCTGTTCGTGGCTTTGCCCGGCCCCACAGATGTCAATGGGTTCTTTTTTATCTCTGTTTTTCTTTGTTTGCTTGTTAGTTTTGTTTGTTGTTGGGTGCTGGTTTTTGGTTGGTTGGTTTAGTTTGTTTTTTTTTTTGTTGGTTTTTTTGTGTTTTTTTTTTTTTTTTCTTTGTTTAGTTTGGGGATTACATTTTTTTTTTTTTGCTTTGACTGATACTTAAAATCTTCTTGTACTTACTGTTCTATCTTAGGTATGAACTTGTTCAGTAAGACCAGACCTTATAGAAAACAGTCTGGACTGCTGTCCTCAGAGATTTCTCCTCCTGTCTCTCAGATTTGATGTCAAATGTTAGTTTTGAAATCTTTCATAAAAAGGATCAAGATATATCTTGGGGCTTAATCTCAGAGGAAACTTGGCTTCAAGTAAACATTAGTTATTTCTACTTCTTCCCTCAAAACACTTAAAGTTTCTCTAGGTTACTTTGCTTTTGATACTCAAGAGAAACACACAGCCCAGGAATTACTTTTTTTATTTATGATTATGATGCCAGACAACTCTGAAAGCTTTGGATGAAACTGGTTAGGAAAAATACACTGGAGTTTGCCTGTTTCTGCAATGTTACTCTTACGATGGATGGTGTTACGATGGAAGAATTCAGATCTTGCTACTTTTTTCAGGGGTGTATTCACTGGTATCACCTGAATGCCCCTTGAGATCTTCTGGCTAGTTAGTGCATGAAGACAAACTTCTCTTGTTTGTGCTTGGCTGTTCTCGTCCTTTTTTCAACTATGTTTCAAATTAATTTGTGTTTATTCCAACTTAATAGATCCTTTTGTAAAATACAGAAGTTTTCACTTCACAGGGCATGATGGGTCTTTCTCTCTTAGCATACTTTGAATTTGCCTGCAAATTTTAAGAGTAGGACAGCAGCAGTAACTTTTCTTGTTCTTCACTTTTTAAATGCATGGAATACAATGCAAGTCTTCATTTACCTCAATTTATTGTACAGCTAGATTCCTCTTTGAACCAGATATATTGCTCTAATTTTTGCCCTTGACCCATTCTGGCATGGGGCTTAAAGATGTGACTCTATCATTTCAATAAGCCCTCTTTTTGATGTTGCTACCAAAGTAGTCCTATGTGTGCCATGTATGTCAAATACTAATGTTCAAAGTCTTGTGTACTTGTGAATAGTTTTTGAGGAGAAAAAAGAAACAAAGCATGCTGTTGCATGTAGATGGCATGTAGTTGAGTATACAGCTCAGAAAAAAATCAAAGAACACTAAGCGGTCTATATGCTTCTTTCTGCTTTTGTGATTCCATATGAACAGAACAGAATTATTCATTCTATGCTGAAAAAAAATTGTTTGGTAGCCCACCTTGTAGCACACATAAATAATGGAAAAGCTTTTTCTGTTTCGGCTCAGAAACTGTAAAGGGATGACTTTTAGCAAGCCTGGACACTCAAAGGTATGATTTTGTTTTAGTTGTGGTTATTTGTGTGGTTTTTTTGAGGGGGCATATTAAGAAAAAAATTTATACATCCTTTATCCTTACCAGAAATTAGAAGTGACAGCAAGTGTCACATCCTTAACTTTTTCACATTTGGGTTTTGCTGCTACTGCCTTTTTTGCTGGTATTTTTGATGATTCTTCAGGCTTTTTTTAGTGTGATTGTATGTCCTTAAGTTGTGAAACAAACTGTTTGCAAAAGCTTTCATTCATCTTTTTTGTTGCCTTTGTCTCTTGCTGTTAAATGTGAATGGATGGGTGGATTGAATGAGTTACTCTTGTGCAATAAAACAAGTGGAAAGCAAACTGTCAGAGAGGAAGCAACTTGAGCAATAATTCTACACTTGTTGGAACTTAGAAGTGTCCAAAAGCCCCCTTGGAGCTTGATTTGACACTGCAATGAAGCGAGTGATTGTCTTCTGTTCAGTATACCACCTGTGCATGTGCTTGTAACTGTTTGCTGACTCAGCTATGGTTTATCATAGCTGTCTGACATTTAATTTTATGTAGGCTTTTAAATCATACTACTTCACTGAATATCTGAGTACATCTAGAACTTGGTATTTATTACTTTATTCTTTCTTCTAGTGTGAATGTAAGGGAGAATCATAATTTGGTTTTGATTTTATAGGGAGTGGACAAGAGATTAAGGTCAGAGAGGCTCATTTTCCATTTTGGATGTGAGGTTTGTGGTTTATTTGGCTGATGGTAGGGAAAGGACTCCTGTTGCCTTACAGCTTCTTCCAGGGGAGTTATGTCTTTGGCTGCATTTATTGAATTTTTATGATTCCTGAACTTTGGGTCAAGCCTTCATCTAAGAGCAGTTCATCTGATATCAGATAAAACAAATTATCTCATGCAATTTGACCCACTGGAATTGTATTATCATGACCATGAAGTCCTTTGAAATTATAGCTCTGAATGGCAGCGTCATATTCGGCCTGTCAGAAGTCATCTAGTTCTTTCTTCTTAACTGTACTTCCTCTAAGCCTTCTCTGTTGTTAACAGAGTTATTGAATATGTTAAAACATGAATATGTCTCTGTCATTTGTCTGGTTTTAGTGCTTGAGCCTGTGTCTTATGTCTTGTTCATCTGGGACTACAAGGAATGTTGAAAGTCTTTTTTTTAAGTTTGTTGCTTCTTTTGAGGTTCCAGAGTCTGGCAACTCTGGAATACCAAGAAGCTTTTGATAGGGGATGGTAAACAATTACAACCAATGAATCCAAATGTATTTCTTCACGGTCAGAAGGCAGAATTTGAGATTCCTGGTGTAGACCATATGTTGTTGCTTCATTCCTGTAATAGAGGAAGATCTATGTGAATGAACCACATGAAATTCAACAAGGTCAAATGCAAGGCTCTGCATCTGAGGCAAGACAATCCCAAGCACCTCAGGCTGGGCAGAGAATAGGTTGTGAGCAGAGAATAGATTGTGAGCAGCTCTGCTGAGAAAGACTTGGGGGTTCTGGTGTATAAGAGGCTGCAATGACCCAGCCATGGGCATTCACAGCCCAGAGAACCAAATGCGTCCTGGACTGTATCCAAAAGGATGTGGCCAGCAGGGCAGGGAAAGGGGATTGTGTCCTTCTCTGCTGTGGTGAGACCCCACTTGCAGCATCCAGCCCTGGGGTCCCCAGCACAGGAAGGAAATGGAGCTTTTGGAGTGGGTCCAGAGGAGGCCTGAGCATTTCTCCTATGAAAACAGGATGAGAGAGCTGGGCTCACTCAGCATGGAGAAGAAAATGCTTCAAGAGATCTTATAGCACCTTCCAGCACCTGAAATGAGCAGCCAAGAAAGCTGGTGAGGGACTTTTGACAAGGGAATGTAGTGATAGGACAAGGGGGAACTAAAAGAGAATAGATTTATATAAGTTGTTAGGAAGAAATTCTTTACTGTGAGGTTGGTGAGACCCTGAAGCAGATTGTTCAGAGTGTTGTGGTGATTCATCCTGGGAAGTGCTGGATGGAACTTTGAGCAACTTTGTCTGGTGAAAGGTGTCTTGGCCCCTGGCAGGGCAGCAGGACCTAGATGATCTTTATGGTCCCTTCCCACCCAATCAATTATATGATTCTATGATTTCTGTGAAGTAGGATATGTAGATGCTTGCTCTTTAAAACTGCCTCACTTTCTTGAGAAATTGTTTTTTTCTGTCCTTTTTTGTATTTTCCTGTCTTTAATGCCTTGTTGGGTTTTCTGCAGCACAGGCTGTTATAAATTGAGGAGGAGGAGTGCTTTTGGTTTAATCCTTGGACTGACCACTCACTTCTTAGCCAGGTTAAACTAGAGGATTGCTTTATCCTGTGTGAGGAATGGTGTAGCAGGTTAGGATGCCTGCCTTCCATTGGAGTTTGGCTCTTTATTGAGGTGGAGGATCTTGAGTATAGTGGTCACTGCTTAATGAGTTTATGGACAGTCAGAGGAGGTGTCTAGTCATGATGCTGGGATTTTTATCTGTGCCAAACATCACTCAGGCTTGCAGTGGTTACATGCATCTACTTTCATTTCTATCAGTAGCCATGAAATGAACAGCAATCTTAGGTTTTGTCCTTATTACTGAAGTCATATAGATGAAGATGAATCCTGATGGATTTTCTTTTTTTTTAGAGGTACAGTTGCCTGTACAATAGTATGGAAATTGAGGAACCTGCAACTTTAGCTCACACTAGAAATGCATGAATTTTGTTGTACTAATTTAAAGTTAAGGTATTCATACAGTTAAAATTTAGTTTATTTATATATCCTTCACCCCTGCCACCCCCGCCTCCCCCCCAGCCCTACACAGTGTATCATTTCATTCTGGTGCCTTGCATGTTTTATTACTTTCATTCAATTATTCCATTGCTGTTCCAAATTTGTTCCTATAGCTAACATTATGACTGTCTGTCTTGTGTCATTGTGCCCCCCCTTCACATTATCTCTTCAAGGTTTGAGATTTCTTTGTGCTTGCTTGTTCTCAGACAACATCAGAGCTATGAAACCTGCTATGTGCAAATTTTACTTTTTAAAATAAACTCCTTGAGTTTTATCAACAGCTTTAGATTATTAACTAGTCCTCTAGATGTGTGTGCAAGTACTGGAGTCTGTTTGTTCAAAGATACTTTAAATGAAAAATTAACTGTAAAATAAGACCATATCCATAAGTAAAACCAATATGGGGGGAAGGGAGCAGAGTTAGAGTTGAGCTTTCAACCTTAATTCTGTATTTCAAGAGTTCTGAATGCTTGGTTTGTTGGCATTAGTGCTGCACTAACTTAAAGTATTTTTCCATGAGTATATGTGTGTGTTTAACCAACTAAGCATGAAATCCCTTGCTTCTATTTGTCCCTATTAAATAGTGGCAACAAAAGAAACAGACAGGAGATGGGTTCAGAACAAAGCAGGAATAATGGAGTATTTCACCCCAAAAAGGATAGTGAAACGAGAAGTACAATGAGTAGGCAAAGACAGACTCAACAGCTGGAGGTAGTGTAATGTGTTGTAGAGAGTACTAATTCAGGGACATTTGCTGCCCGGATCTTCAATCTGTGATCTCTGAGCGGTATATATATCAGAAGTGTTTGGCCATCCCTGCTATAAACAGAATATGCTTTTCCCAGAAGAAATCTCCATAGGACTTTAAAGGGACACTGTCTAGGATTGTCAGCATAAATACTGATCTGCCTAAAACAGAGAATCATCTTGTTGGGTTGGAAATCTGTGAGGAGGAGTAGAACTGGATAGCTGCTTCCCTTAACTGCTAAAAAATGATTATACATGCACAGGCAGCATTCATGCACACTGACAAGTAAAATGAAAGTAACAGTGCTGCTGCATATTGCAAAAAATTTCGGCAGACTGCAGCATCTATTACTCCCAGTTTCCTGGATTAATCCATCCTTTTTTTCAAAAACTGATTTAATGCATACATTTTTTAAAGGTACCTTATTGTTTTATTTTCAGTACTTAAAATATATTTGTTTATTTTAAAAAATAACTCTGGACACTCCCTACCTACCTCTCTTTTCATGCCTATATCCCCCATCCAGTGGCTATAGCTTTAAGTGTGGTATTCTCAAAAATTATGAAAGCTGACAATTTGACATGTAATTTCCTTTATACTAAGTAAGGTCTTACCCTAATAAGATGAGAAGGCTCAAAAAAAAAGTTCTGTTTTTGTTGCTAGCAGTGGGGTCTGAATACATGACCATATCCCAAACGACCTTTTAGTTACTGTGCCAGCTAGCTCTTCTTGATCCTGTATTTGCAGTAGTCCAATGTTTTGTTTTCTGTCTGCTCCAACACTTCCTCTAAGAGGGACTGTTTGGATTTAGAGTTTGTTTTGTAATACCTAAAAGGCATGATTTTATTGCCCATTGAGCAAATCAAGTTTGGAAATCAATGGAGGAGACTTCCAGGTCTATATCTGGCAAGTTAATTTGGACTTCTTTTATGCCTTTTGAGTTGACTAAATGGAGTGGAAAGTATGCTGGTTTGGGAAAGGACTGACCACTAGTAGTCAATTAAGCAACTCTCAATTTTTTTGATATATTTGTATTTTGGAATTCTGAAATGACTTTTTTAGTTACTGGTATGCTTTTCTTGCAGTTTTGTGGTTTTTAGAGTGCATTGTAATATCTGACAATGTCTTAAATAATGTGTGGCTCTAGTCCATGGTTATAAAATATTTCAGGATGTATTTCCTGTCTATAACGAAATACAGAATATAAGATGCAATTTTATTTGCGTGGTCTGTGACTTCTGAATTTTCTACTCCCCAGAGATACTAGGTAGCTACTAAATGCAACTGCCACAGTTGTGGCAATAAAGGTTTAGTCTCTGTTATGGATGCTAAAATGGCCGTAACTTCGTTAGGGAGCAAGTAACTTTAGGCTGCGGAGAGAACAGGAAGAAGGAAATCAGATTGTTTGTATAGTGATATTTCCAATGTGAAAGATGTTCATTGAACTTGAGTAAGGAGGGTTGCAAAACAAGTTTATAAAATCTAAATCTGTTATTACAAGCATCCTCTACAATGTGCTCTAGAATTTCTAATCTCAGCTGCTGCTAAGTGCTATACACAGTAGTTTAAGTTTCAGCAGCTTTTTGAAGCTAGAATATTAAAAAATTGTTTTCATTACAACTAAACCAAGCTACTGAAGGAAATTAGCCTAGCAGAAGGACAAAGTCATTAATATAGCAAAGATAAGGGGATCATACTTCATAAAATACAAGAGTGGTCTGGAGGGAGTCATGTTCCTGTCTTCTAGAGGTCTGTCTGAAACTTTCATGTCTAACTGTGCTTAGCAGTGAAGGATAAGAGAGGGTGATGAGTCTACATATGCTACTTTGGAGATGCAATCTGCTCTGGATTTTTGATTATGTGTTTCATCCACAGCATATAAAGATTCTCCAGTCTAAGTCGGACTTAAGGAGTTTACAATAGAGAGATCCTGAATTTCACAAACCTGCCTGACACCCATAGGGCCTCCATATATGTTTTACAAAGAGCAGAAATTATCTTTCACAGAACTATATGTTATTAGATGTTGTTAGGGCTCAAGTGTCATGTTTGGTTGCATAAGAACCAGCACAGTGGCTGGACAGAGAAGCACAGAATTCCATCAACTTGTCCTTTATGTTTTTCTATGTCACATCAAGAGATTGTTGCAAAGATGCCATGATGACAGGGACAAATGGAATCCTTTTAGCGACTGGCTATAGAGCGTCTGACACACAGCCTCAGGAGATCTGGCAAGCTCTGAAGGATTTTATGTGGCCTTCAGCTTGATATCCATTAAGTGGAAGCTCTATTTAAAGGAGTTTATCTTTTTCAATGAACTCAGTTTGCCTTTCTCACTTAAGTACTGCAGTACAATGTTTGCTGTGGCTTTGTAGAGCCTGTAAGGTGAGTATAAACAAGTAAATTAATAGAACATCAGTGAATAAAACTAGTAGGCAAGTTTATTCCTTTGAGGTATGGACACATACAAGAGCAAACCTTCTTAAAGAATATAATTTTTGAATCAAATCTTCATAGTGGCAAAGCTATTATTTTAAAATCTGCTGCTTTTATTCAGCTTAAATATTATTTTACATATTCTTACTTCTTCTAATGTGTTGCCTTTCACTCTTTTAAAAGATGTTGAAGTAGTTTTGTAGCTTTCACTGAATTTATCTTTTGCTTCTTCAAAGCAATGAAAACTGTTTTGGCAGCATGTGTAATAGCTTACCATCTATACTGAAAGAATCCAGTTAAAATTCTGTGTTGAGTGAGCATCCTTTTATAATCACATTCTCACTGGATGACTTGCTCACAGGGTCAGACTCCACTGTTTGCATTAGAGCCTTACTAGTACCATGTCAGTTTCTCTGCTCCTCCAGTAGCCCTCAGTGAGAAAACCTGGGCAGTTGTCAAGACAAACTAGGTTAAGGTTGTAAAGACTGGATTTCTTTTCCCACAATTGGTGCAGTGCAGACTTGTGGTTAAGATGGAAATAAAGAGCTGGGCTATGTAAAAACAGTATGTGTGAGAAAGGGCTGATTGCACAGACATGTTTTCCCTTCCCTATTAGAGCAGATGTCATCCTTTGGTAAAAAGGTGGCAGATACTGGGGAAAAAGTTATTTATATCTATGTATATTGGGGTGGCAGAAGTCTACCTTGGAAATTAGTGGGTAATTATGCTTTATACATAAAATATAAATTTCCTAGCTTTCCTGGAATTAAATGCTTTTAGATTTTTACACAAAAAGTTTCTAAATTGCATGTAAACAAAGAAGTTAACAATTAATGAGGGCCTAAGGAGCCTTATGGAAACTTGGCCTACTTTGTCAAAACTGTTTAAGAGAAGTGAGCAAAAATCTGAAGTAGGCTTTGTATAAGAGATTTTTATTTGTTTACATTGTGATTGATTTATACTTCTACAGGGAAAGTGAGAGTTCTATCTGGATTTTACTAGTTCTATGTTCAGAAGATTCATTTGTTTATTTATTTATTTATAAGGTGTTGTTCTGAGCTGAAATGCATGTCAAAGCAAGCGCAGAAAGGATATTAGTGGAACAATGGTCTCTGATTCTTTTCTGTGACAACAGGTAGAGCCTGGTCAGCAGCTGCTCGGGATTGGCTCTGATATTCACACCAGGCATTGCATGAAATGGGTACAGGAAGTAAAGTTATGCATAGTCAACTGTAGAGCTGTATAGGGCATGAGCCTGTCTTGTGGTGTGAGCAGTTTGTGCTACTTGGGAAATGCACACACAGCTTTTTGATGTTTAGGTGAAAAGTTAACATGTATACTTGTTTTCTTATGAAGTTGTTCTGGATTTTAGTTGAGGTGGTCTTAGTCTATTAATTGTTGACTCAGTCAAAATAATAAGTTGGAATAATAATTTACTTCTCTTCAATGCCTTCAAGTTTATAAACTTCCTTCTTAGAAGGTTAAAGGAATAAACATTTACCAAAAAAGAAGACTAACCTCTTACTTTTGTTTTTGTTTTGCCCTACTCTGGCAGTGTTTTAGAGCACTTTGCTGCAAGGGACCACCACCACCACGACCTGAGTATGACTTGGTTTGCATAGGCCTCTCTGGTTCTGGCAAGACAAGTCTTCTGTCTCAGCTCTGCAGTGAAAGCCCAGAGAATATTGTATCTACCACAGGTAGGATGCTGCCTTTATTCCATGGTGTGCTGGAATGTTGTCCAAAGATGACTCCTGAAAAGACATAGGAAAGGTTATAGAGAATGTCTGCTTTCTTACCTTGCTGTTGAAGGTATCTAATGTATCCCTTTGTAGCTACTACTATTGTCTTTCAGTATTTGTTCACATGTTGGGGAATATCCATGAGAACATACAATTTGGAATATGTTATAAGTCAAAACTGTGTGGTCTAATGAAGCAGAACCATAACATACAGTAGTACTGTACTGTAGACACACATTAAAATGTTGATATCTTCTCATTTTACTTTTGATTTTTAAACAGTCTTATTATATATTGGAGAGAAAGGAGGAGAATATGCTTTAAAATAGAATAGGACAGTGATGCTCTGAAACTTTAATTGGGATTTATTTCTGTATGTACTTGGTCCATGCTGCCTTGTGATATATACTAGCAACCAAAAAAAAAAAAATTAGTGGAAATATGATTTTTTTGGTGATAAACCCAGTTTTTTAGATGAGTAACAGGCTTGTTTATGTAGTAAGGGCAGATTGTGATCAAAGTATCAATTTACAGAAAGTTTTGGTGGTATTGAGGAGATGCCTAAAAACAGACAGTACAACCACAGATAAGTAATATCTTAAGTCCAAAAAATTTGAATAGGCACCTTGATAATGGTGAACCAGAATGCTAATACTGAAAAGCATGTTTTGATTAAAAGAAAAAAAAAAACACCAAAACAAAACCAAGAAACCAACGAAAAACAAACCAAAACCAAACAGCATCAGAAAAATTAGAAACAAACATGTGAAGTAAGAACAGGGAATACCTGGCTGGAAAGTTCAGAAAGAGGGCAGATTATATCATGGAGATTGAAGAAATCAGGTTCAGTGTCTGCAGCAATTATTAAACTTGATTTGGTGATGTACTAAGTGTTGTGCAAGTACCTTGTATTTACAGTAACATGGCTTCATACTGTAGCTGTGGTTCATGGGCTCGAATTTCATGATTGTACCTTAGCAACCCCGTTTTTCAGTGAATGTTTTCTTAATTTACCAGAACATAAGATTATTTAATACAAATGTAAGTAAGATGTAAAACAGGTACAAGAAAATAATGTTTTTATTAACTTGTGAATAGTTAACCTGTGGCCTCTCTAGTGGTGTTACTGGCAATGTTAGAGAAATCTGACAGCTGTGAGAAGGTGACTAACTCAAAAAGTTAGAAGGAAATTGTAGAGTAATGAGCCTTTATAAAAATTTATTTTATCCCTCTCTTAAACTTTATCTCTGGGATTAAAACTGATTATACTTAAACAGTTTAGACCCTGAAATAAATAGTAACAGCAATATAAATAAAAGTATAGAGCTATCAGAGAAAGTAATGAAAATACTGCTAATTAAAAATTAAATTGACTTCGATTTTCTAGAGAGATGCAATAAAATACCATTATATAATTAGGCAACTTGAGGAATGAAAGCCAACTCTGGAGAATACTAGGCAGCCAAACCAAAATGATGCACACCTAGGGTATTTAGCTTATAGTAAATCTTCTTAAATGTGGCATATCAGATAATATTGTGGAGAATCCAATAATATAATTTGACTTAGGTTTCAAGCTATAATGTGTATTTCTGCTTTTTTCATCTAAGCCACTCAGGTCCATTCCATTTTTTCCCTTTTTCTAGGAATAGTTTAGGATTTCTTTTAAGATAACAATCCCCAAAATATTTCTTAATTATTCCCTTCAGATTTTCTTGTACTTTCCTGTATTATATCTAGCAATTTCCTCTATTGTATCTACCATAGTACTGTAACATCTTATTGGTCTAACCAGGGAGAAAAAAACATATTGTTTCTCTTAAATGATAGCTAATAAATGTGAAGTGAAACACATTTTCTCAAAACATCTTTACTTGGTTCTCAGGTATGTAATCATGTTGAAACTACTTGTGCTAGATGGAAATAAATTTAATGTCTGGATATTTTTTTGCTGAAAGAGCACACATATTTTTTCCTTTATAAAGTATTATGTACAGTTATATATATGTATGAACTGAACATTTGAAACTTAGTCTATAATGCATTGATATGGCTGGGAGCCTTTCACATTCCCATTCTTTTTTCTGTCTGAATTTTCAGTTAAGGATAAATACACATTTTGGTGGTATGGGGGTTTTTTTTATCTTTTTTTTGTTTGTTTGGATTTTTTATTTTTATTTCAGTTTTAAGCAGACTAATCAGACTAATAGAGGATTCATAGATATTTCCAGTGTGCATATGACCATTTTAATACATCCAGCTAAGGTCTGTAGAAGGATCTTTCAGTTAATAGCATTTCTAAAAAGAATTAATATCCCCGTGCTACCAAAACCTATGAAGTTTAAATGGAAAAATGCAGTGATTTGAATTCCACATTATTTTAAATGTCTCCTAAAATTTGCAGAATGATTACCACATATTAGTGGTAGTCTGGATTGTCCACTTTAGCTCTAGATGCAGGAAAAGATGATTTTATAGAAATATATCCTGGTAGAAGGTCTGGATGTAAGTTTTGTGCTAAATTTTTTGTGCCAGGTACTACTTATAATTGAAAATTGCATTGCTTATCCTGATTTATTTTTGTTCCGCTCTATGGCACTCCTCCATCTCTTACCCCCTTCCCACCCCCTATGACTGACTTTTAAAACCCATTGAAACAGACTTTCTCAAACAAAATCCTGGTTCTTGATGAAAAAAGTTGTTTTTTCTGAATAAATGCAACTGATTCCAAATGGCCCCTTTAGCAAGTAGTGTACTAATGTTCTGTATTTCTCTTCTTAGGTTTTAGCATAAAAGCAGTGCCATTCCAGAATGCAATTTTGAACGTAAAAGAACTTGGAGGTATGGCATTTATTGCTTTGTTTATAAAACATGCATGTTTAAATCTCATCATAATTGTCAGTTGTTTTAAATTGTTAGTTATTTTAAATTTTAAAATGATAGATCAGTACAGCTGGAGTGATAAATGTCAGCAGATAAAGTTGAGAAAAGCTGTACAAATCCTAACCTCAAAGAACAAAGGCTAAAAAGCAGGAGGAGTGGAAGGCATGTGGTGTATCTCTTTAATGTAATTTCTTGGATAGCAGTGGTTAAGTTACACAGAAATACAAACTGGACTGTAATTTTAGTATGGCTCATGTGGCAGCTCAAGGAAGTGTATGTTTCTTGTGTTTATTGTATGTATAAACTTTCACTTATGAGAACTGGCTCAGGTAACTATGTGAACATTTGTCAAAACCAATATATTTACTGCACCACTGAAAGTGTTGCAAAGGCAGCCAACTTATAATGAGTTATATTCTTTGAGAACTGTTCTCTTGTTGGATTTATTGGATTTTGGAGCAATGGTTGTTTTATGGTTGTAGGGTTTTTTTAAACTTTTCTATATACAGGAAACCTGTTTGGTTTAGAATTTCTGTGTATCTTCTTTATTATTTGTCTAAGTATATTAGACTTAATATTTAGGATATTTATTAGCTTTTTCAACAAGCTTGTAACCTATCTTGAATGAACTGGGGTAGAATTTGATTTGGTTCTTGAGGAAAGCTTCAGATCTAGTTGCATAGTAGTTGTCTTACATGAATTTGTTCCAAGAAGACTTTGAGATAAGCACATGTGGAAGGCATAGCACATAGCATTTCCTCTTTACTACCACTGGTCCGTGGACTTAAGCATACATGTTCCTGTTTGAGCATGTATTCTGTTAAAAAAACAAACAAACAGTAAGTTTTCTTCCATTAAGGGACCACTCCTCAGGGATAGTATAGATGCTGCTTGAGTGTGTTATGTGCATTATGTGCCCTTAGTCATAATGTCACTTTTTGGACTTTTTTTTTAAATAGAGTGAATAATTTTCAGTCTAATTTATATGTTCTGCTACCTAAGCTATATGAAATATATAATTCATGTAGGTAAATACAATTTTTAATCAAGAATTGAATCAGTGTATTCTATAGCAGATCCTTGTTAAAGTTGCTTAAACTTTTCTGATCATACAGGTTTGTGTGTTCTGAGAAAATTTATCATAGTGGAAAGTTTTGGCTCATGATGAGAATATTTGATTTGTTATTTTCATCCATTTATCTCTTCTCAAAGACAGAAGATTGTCAGAATTTTTTACTGCACATTTTACTTCCTTTTTCCTTTGGCCTATGTGAGATTGCATCTGTATTTAAAAATTATGTAATCTGATTTCTTATGTGAAATATTGAAGAAAAATGCTTGTTCCATTACCTTTTCATTGTCTGGTAAGAAAGCAAAAGCAAGCTTTCAAGAGTTTGTTTTGTTCCAAAAAATGGTGGTCACTAGTGTTGTTCCCCAGGACTCATTATGGGTCTTAGTTTTGTTTAATATCTTTATTGATTGTCTGGACAAGGGGATCAAGTGCATTCTTGGTTTGCAGATGATGCCCAGTTGGATGGGAGTGGCAGAAAGGCTCTGCAGAGGATCTGGACAGGCTGCATCGATGGGCTGAGGCCAGTGCTGTGAGGTTCAACAAGGCCAAGTGCTGGGTCCTGCCCTTGGGTCACAACAGCCCCAGGCAGTGTCACAGGCTGGAGCAGAGTGGCTGGAAAGGACCTGGGGGTGCTGGTGACAGCAGCTGGACATGAGCCAGGGTGTGCCCAGGTGGCCAAGAAGGCCAATGGCATCCTGGCCTGGATCAGCAATGGTGTGGCAGCAGGACCAGGGCAGGGATTGTCCCCCTGTGCTGGGCACTGGTGAGGCCACACCTCGAGTGCTGCGTCCAGCTCTGGCCCTCACTGCAGGAAAGACACTGAGGAGCTGGAGTGAGCCCAGAGAAGGAGCTGGGGCAGGAGATGGGTCTGGAGCACAAGTCCCATGAAGAGTGGCTGAGGAAGCTCCTCAACTGAGGGAGTATTTAGAAAAGGATGGTCAGAGGTGACTTTATCACTCTCTACAACTGCCTGAAAGGAGATTGTGGCCAGGTAGGGCTTGCTCTCTTCTTCCTGTCAACCAGCGACAGGATGAGAGGGCATGGCCTCAAGCTGCACCAGTGGAGGTTCAGGCTGGACATCAGGAAGAATTTCTTCATGAAAACAGTTGTTAAACATTGGAATGACCGCCAAGGGAGTCACCATCCCTGGAGGTGTTCAAGAAACAACTGAACATAGCCCTTAGTGCCGTGATCTAGTTTGCAAGGTGGTGATAGGTCAAAGGTTGTACTCGATGATCTTAGAGGTCTTTTCCAACCTAAATCATTCTGTGATTCTCTAGTCAGCATTTAACCTTTTAGCTGAGAAATGTGTTCCTGTTTGATGAAGGTAAAACCTGAACTTTCTGGGGTAGGCATGTTTATTCTCTTGCTCCTATATGAAAATAAATGAAAACGTTTTTCATTTGTCACCCCAAGACGTCACTGTTAAATTTTGTTTTGGAATTTCTGCTTCTGGTGTTGAAGAGAAACCCATGTTTTGCCTGATTGCTGGTGATTTTTTGTATTATTCCTGGTTTTTTTTTCCTTCAGTCATTATGCTATTGTTATATTATTTCTCTTTACTGTAATATGGAGGTCTTGTCCAGACATTTGATCTTGGAAACTTGAAGGAAGGCAACTTTCTGTAACAACCACTGCCTGTTGTTACATGTTATTTACAGAGTGACACTATATAGTTGTAATTTTTTGTTGCTTTGTCTTTTTAGGTTTTGGTAACAGAAATCTTCATATGTCATCATACAGTAACATATTAACAGCCAGTATTTAAAACACAGCAGAACTGATAGGCTTAAGGTTCTTCTATTCAGCAGCCAAGCATTTATGTGAAACAGATGCTGACTGTGTGGCATACTCTCTGTTTTGTTGAAGCAGTATTCTTCCTTGAGGTCAAAGATGGTGCTAGTTTTTTACTGTACTGGTTGTCTCCAAAGCTGATAATGAAGCCAGGTTTTATTTGTTTCTACAGGGATTGTAAATTTTCAGACTACTATAGAGAACATAGTCTCCCTTCTTTAATCTATTCAAGGACTGATTATCTCTTCATCTTCCTTTAAGATTTAAAGACAGGGAACAAAGTTTGTTGTGCTCTCTTTGCAGAAGTTTTTCTTTAAAGGCAGTGATTCTAGAATATTAAAAATTCAACACAATTTCTGGGTTTTTTTTTAATTGTTTTTGTTTCCTAGGAACTTGCAGTCCTAAAAGATAATAAAGGGTTTATCCATTTTGATAAATGATAAATTTTTTGTTTAAAAATCTAGAATCTGATCCTGAAAAAGTAAAAATATACAGAAAGCTTTCAAATCTAACATTAGGCTTTCTTAAATTACTTGAAAAGAAAGTTGTGCTTTATGTGCTGACCAAGTTGAGCTGCCTGTTCTTTAAGTTCCTATTTTGATGTACCAATAATCCCTTGTTCCCAAGAATCTAAAAAAATTACCATTTTCACCCCCAAAACATTTTGTGGGTAAGTGCCATGCCCTAGTCCACATTCTTTCAGAACGTACTATTACAAGGACAGTTGGAAATATCTGTCTTTATTATGTGACTCAGCTGAGTAATGGTGTGGAAAAAAACTACAGTTGTGATGATTTCCACTTACAGTGCAGTAATTCGTTGTGGGAACGAAGGTGACATTGTGTGTGATGAACACAGAGAAGAATGGGAGAATACTGAAAAATAAGACAGATGATAACGTTTGTTGTTCAGAATATTCTAACAGTGTTTTGCTGAAAAATGTTTGGGATGCTGAATTCTGAGGTTGGATTTCAAGATAGATAATGGAGGTGTAAAGTCAATAGGAAACTTTTTCTTTGGTTCTAACAAATTCCAACCTGGAGACACAGTGGCTGAAAGCACCATTTATTTCCTGTTTTTTTTAAGACATTTGCCCTTGAATACTTTCAAAACAGAATGTAAAGTTGTGGTTTAGATATTAATTCAGGTCTATATCAAGATTTAAGGTCCATCTTAGTCAACTAAGAATTGTCTTTTTAGAAGTTATTTAATAATTTACTTTGGTATCTTGTAAACAGAGGCTTAGAAACTACAAGTGAGTTGCCAAATTATGAACCATGTCAAATTTAAAAGAATGATTCTGGATGTGAGCAGCTCTTCTTCTGACAAAGTTTAAAAATACTAACAACATGCTCTAGGATTTAATAATGTTCCCTCTTTTATTTATTTAAATGTATTGTCATATGTTTATGTTAGGTTTTGTGATACACCCTAAAGCTATTTTATCAAACACAGAGAGTACATGTTGTGTAGTCATATTGGAAAATGAATTTAAGACAAAAATCTGTTAAGTGCTTAGCAAGAATTGAGTAGTTAATATCAGGAATGCTCTTGTCTCCAGTTGGTTTAGCATGCTCAGGAAAAGAGATGAGAACTTGCCTCCCCACTGGAGTTACTTCTTATGCTTGATTACCAAAGTAATAAATTCACATTCTTAGGCCAGCTAAATTAAGTGTCTAGGTGACAGCTTGAGAATAAATGGCTTTAAATAGGTTTGGTTAAACAAAACATGCGTGTTTTGCCTTAATTTGGAAGTAAAGAGCAGCAGAAAAGAGAGTAGGAGGAGAAGCCACACTGTTGCACAGTCCAAGTTGAATGGAAAATATGAAATTCTGGAGAAGAGAGCAACAGTTGTCATGTAGTATCTACCTGGTGGAAAAAAAACATATGGACATGGGAGAAAATAACGTTGCTTTATTAATTAGTTTAAAATTCAAATATTTTTGGGAAATTTCTCTCCCTTTGCTCTATGGAAGTACAGTACAGAACACCCTTCTAGCAACATAGAGCAGTTAACATTTCTTCAAGTTAGTCATCAGACAACTGATTCCACAAGTAAATGCCAGCCTAAGTCATCTACAGAGGGATGAACTAACACAAAGCAATAAAATCTCCATACTGTACTTGACTAAAAGGCACTTGACACCTCTACAAAATCTGGTTGTGGAGTACATGCAATGCCATCTGTGACATAGCTGCATCAAACAGTTTACAGAGTGTCTTAGCAGATGAAATTTTTAGATGACCCTGTTGAGCTGTCCATGCTGTGAGTCGCACAGATACATTCCGCTTCCAAAAGCATTAAAGTTAGATCTGTTTGCTATCAATCATGCTCAGTCTGCTGCTCAAATGGTGCCTAAACCCAGGCTCTATCCCAGGCCACATAGTTTCCTCATTTCATAGATAAGAAAGATCATTTACACCTGCTTATGGACCTCTTTAATGGGAGTCTGAGGAAGCTCTTTTTCAGCATAGTGACATTACCACTGTTCTTTGGAAATACTGTGCTTTTGCTACAACTGGGGTTTTTACAGTGTGAAAAGAAAACCTGCAGTTCATCTCAGTGCAAGTAGGAACCATGCAAGCAATGCCTATCAAAATTGTGTAAATAGGATAAGCAAAATACAGAATTTTCTAATAAAGCTTTTTGTGGGTGTGGAGGGGTTGTTTTTATTTGTGAGATATTTTGTGGAGAGAAAAGCAGAACATTTGGTTTGCTTAAAAGTCTCTGCCTTCTGTTGGGCTTGCAATGCCATTTTCTTCAGGTAGAATCAAAGGATAGAGTGTAGCAGCTTAGTTAAGCATCAGAAATTATGCAAATATTTCAGGAACATCCCCCAAAGTTTTATCTTTGATTCTAGACAGCTAAAGCTTTGAACTTCTGGTGGCCAATTTGCAAAAAGGCTAAACAGAAATAAACAGCTGTGGTGGACTTGCCACTTCTTTTGTATGACTACTATTTGAAGTGCCATAGAGATGTGTTTTGAACTTCATTCGAGGTTAGCTGCACTATTATCAAAGCTGTGACTGTAGCTCAGGGGAGGGTACATTTGAACCTTGCTGGGTGCTGGCAGCAATTTTATTGTCGAGTTGTGCCACTGCTTTGCTCTGGCTGTCTCAGAGTATCTCTAGCAGATGTGGGAGAAGAATACAGATGCAGGTTATCTTGATGCCAACTAGTCTTTGCTAGCCCTAGAGGGCACACTGTGTGTTTGTGAATTTAAAAAGCAAACAACCCCAAACTCATTTAAAAAAAGAAAAAGAAGGGGTGAAGAATGGCTATCTGTGCCACCTGCTGAAACTATTAAATCTTTAGATATTTGGCTTAAATAGATGCTAAAGCATGTTGTATGCCACACATATCCTTCTCTTTCTTTTAAATTAATTCGTAAAGTTTTTAATAAACTTTATAATTAATTTTATGTTCTTGACTAGAACAGGAGACACTTGTTTCAGTTTTCAAGGCTTTTTTTTTTTTTTTAACATCTACTATAATAGACAGAACCAAGTAGATCAAACTGAGTTTCTGCAGGCAGGTATAATGTTTTTAAAACTTCCAAGAACTTCAAACCTGAATGTTGTTTCACCAGATTTAAATATCAGAGTAAGGTGAAGATTCAAATTTGGAAGCAGCATTTAAGTTAGTTAATAAAGAAAATACTGAAGGCTTGACTTTCAGATTAATCTTACTGGGAAAGCCTGGAAGGCAGATAAGAGATGACAGAGATGGTTTCCATAAACTTTGGTTTGATAAGAAAAATAAAATGACGTACCATAAACTTATATGCATTTTTGATTTTGTATGTTTTGAATGCAAAGGCAGAAAATATTTTCCTGAACATTTTCTCTCTTTTTTTTTCCTTCTATGCTGTTTTTTCATACTATATTTGAATGGCTGCAGTGAATATTGTTGATTTGGCAATCTCAAAATATTCCTTTTTCTGTGTAAAAAGTGCCAATTTCCCACTGCCATGTTTCATGCATTGTAGGAGTACACTGCCTGAAAGCCTAGATAAAGTAGGTTGTGATCACTTGGTCTTAGACCTAGAAAGCAGAAGTCCTGGGACTTTTCAAAATGGAGAAGGTTTTGGTTTAGCATCTGTGTTGTTGCAGTAGCCACACAAAGTAGACATAGAATGATGACTGACATTACACCAGTGAAAACGTTTGTATCTCTGTATGGATGTCTCTGTCAAATGGGACAAATTCCATGCAGATTCATTGCAGGTATCTTAAGCAGGATTTCTAAATTTGTGTGTCATAAAAAGGAGCCAGCACATTTAAAAAAAAAAAAAAAAACAAACCAACCCAACCCAGCAAACAACCAGCAAAAAACCCCCTACTGTATACAGGATTTATTCAAGGGTGAAATACTGGGAAACCTGCCCAAGATAGATAAGGAGCAGCCACATCTCTTGAATGTGTTAAGATTTCTAAGGTTTCAGGCATGTTCTTGACTACTCAGGAAAATACGCCAGTTTTACTTGTGAATATATGGTGTATAGTGAACTTAAAAACCCTACATAGATTTAGAAACATGTATCTTCCAAAAGTTTTCTTGGGAAAACCTTCTTTTGCAAGAATGGAAAAGAAATTTGTTTTTCCCTTTCCTTCTTTCTTACTCCCCCACCCATGGACAGTGTTGCACAGAAAAAGATTTTGTGGTAGAGTCCTTGGCATTTTTTCACCTTCATGCATATTAGTAATGTTCTGTTTAATATCAGTAGAGGAATGATCTATGTAATATTTTAATTAACTAGAAAACCTTCAGAGTATGTAGGTGAGTTGATATATTTGAAGTGGTAGAACAGCTGTTTGCAGGCTACATTCTTTTATGTACCCTAGTTAACTGTTTTTGATGGGAAGGGAAAAAATAGTTTTTCCCACTATTTGAGACTATAACTTCTCCAGACCTGTGATGTATTTTGAGGTTAACAAGATCTTTAATTTGCAGACTAGACTGTGTTGAAGCAAGGACTCTGTGACATTCATTGTGCTCTTGATGCAGAGTTGCTGCAAGTCTGACAAGTAACAAATTCGACACATGCAAATTTCTTTTAGTGAATTTTTTCTGTAACGCTATGTTCTGTTCTCCTGAAAGTACTGAAAAGAAGGGAATTGAAGGTAACCTCAAACCACCACTGTGAATGAAGCTGTAAATAGAAGTATTCATAGCTGAAAGGTAGATTTGCAGCTCTGTGTTTTGCATAATATTTGCAAGAGTGTGTAGTTGTACTTGTGTGTACTGGTTCAGATGCTTGTTAAACTGCACATAACTCAAAATCTTCCTCCCAGCTCCCAAGGGGTACTGTTAACACTGATACAAATAATTAACAGTGTTAGTATGGGCACACTGTTCCTTTGACTGAGGATAAAGAAAAAATATTTATTTGATATTTAAAAATATTAAAATGAAGGTGTTTAAAATTACAGTTAGTTGACTAAACCTGTCCTGTAGTAGTGCTAAATGGTTGGGATTTTTAATTACATCATCCTGTCATTTTTGTGTAAAGAGAGGTTTGTTTTTTTCCCTGTTATAAATTAATTCAAACCTATGTTTGATTGAATAGCATTTTTTCTTTTAGAATAAGTGGTGTGATTGTGTTGTAGTTTGGATTTTCATGGCTTTTTCCCCATAGTTCATTTGTAAATTGCATATTTCAGTCACATCACAGGACTCAACCCCCTCCTGTAAGTTCCTTCATTGCTGAGGGAAACAAATCATATATTATATGTTCTGGATTTCCAAAGACCTCAGACTTTGAATCTTCCTGTATTTGAAACCTATGGAATAGATGAAAAAATTAATTAATAAGATAGTTTTGCTGAACTGCACTTAAAAAGAACTGCTTGCTTTGTGAGGCTGAATTTGTCATACCACAAAGTGTGAATGGCCGAAATACTATTCATAGGCAAGTATTTCCTTCCCAGGATAACTCCACGCCACTGCTCTGAGGAAAGAAGCTGAGAGCAGATGATGTTCTCTGCATATGAAGAGTTAAGGCAAAAGAATATCAGGTTATTTGTCTTGTAGAAATTGTGACTTCCAGCTGCTGATAGCTTATTGATGCCAAGAATTATTTTTCTAGTGCATTTGCCAGAAAAAAATGTTTAAAATGGCACCCTAACTTACATGCTTTATCAGTTTTCCCCTTGTCTGCTTAGTGCAAATTATTTTTATTTTTAAACCTCAGGTGGTTTCCTCAGAATTTAAGTATAAGCAATTTCAGGGCATGTCATTAGAGTAATGGAAGATCTCAAAGAAAACACCAAGTTTCATGGGCCGTTGTTCTTATGGGAAGTTGGTTCTTATGACTATGCCATGGTGACTGACCAGGGTGGAGAGAAGAGAACTGCTATAATTTGGTGGTGGTTCTTGTGGGACAGCTGATGTGGAGGAACAAAGTTGAGCTGCTAAAGAACCTGAACCAAAGAGACATAACCTTAAGGTCAACATAGCAGCATACTCCTTTTCTGGCTTCAGTGTCCCATGTAGGGATCCATGAGCTGCTTTCTTCCAAGTGCCTGGATACAAGAGGTCAAATGCTCTGCAGTTCACGACAGTTTTTCTTTTTAGAGTGAGTATGGTAACAAAGGTAAGACTCAGATTCTAGCAGTGACATATGATTGAAAAGTAGCTGACTGATGCTTGGAGCACATAAGACAGATGTCATGTTGCTAGGAAAAAAAATACGTTCAAAGAACTGATCATGGTCTTGGTCTTTAAGTTAATAGAAAATTATTCTCTGCTAGTTTTTAAAGTAATGCGATACTTCAGATGCCTGCAACACTGCTGTGTGTGGCTATGTAAATAGTGTCCCTCTGGCAGCTTGCTCTACTTTGTGCTGAAGTAGACAGCTGTTCGGAAGACTGGGGCATCTAACAGATGCTATAAAATTCTTTACAAGTACAGTTGACAGATATTCATGTGCTACAGAAACATAGAATTAGCTTTCAACGCAGTCACTCTTCTGTATATATATTATTAATCCTGAGATCCTGATGATGAAATAAATAAAACATCCGTCCTGTTTGGCATTTTTATTTTGAATCTGATTAAATTAACAGATTAAGCAAGGTCTTGACTAAGTCCCACAACTGTTTGTCTTTAAGTAGTCAGCTCTGTAGGTCTTTTGCAGAAAAAAAAAAATATTAGGTGTGACTTCAGTATTCTCTGTAGGAAAAAGTGTGTGTGTGTTTGTGTGTTGACAGCTTGTGCTGGGTGCAGATACAGAAACAAAGTGTTCAGGGTTCCAGTGTGACTCGTAAAAAGACAAGAGTAACTCCATTAGGTGAGATTTGAATACTCTTGAGTTGCATACCTAAATTTGATGTAGCAAATGTTTATTTCTTCCTTCACTTGTTTTTAGAAACTGTTTTTTTTGTGGCACAATGTGCAAATTAAGTTAGTATTATAAGTATTGTATTAAAGTTGTGGTCATTATATTGCATTAAAATCTCATTATGTTTCTCAGAAATTTTGTGTCATTTTGTTTCACTGAAAAGTGGAATTTTATTATTTTAAGCTCTTGGTTCTTGTGTATATATGGAAGTTCACTTCTCCCTGTCTCAAAATAAGAAAAGTATGTAAAAAAGGTACCTTCTGCACATTTCTGCAAGTCATTGTCTGGCAGACATGTCAAGTTTTCTAGACTATTGCTGCCTCTGTTCACTGTTTAGTGTTTGTCCCCATGAGTGTAGTGCCAGATCCAGACATACAAAGAATAGCCCATATCCAAATCATAGTTTAGATAGTTTGACAGCTGTCAAATACAATTTTTTTTTTCCTACCTCATTGCTACGACATATGCTGCTCTCCAGGGGAGACAAAAGCTTTCTGTTGATAACCTTAGTGCTTGGCTTCTGTTGAGATGGCTGAGTGCTGCTGAACTGTGTCCTAAAAATTACTGTGGCATATAAGCCTATACAGTCACTCATGTGTCTGCTGTTGGGCTCTTCCAGAACCCTTAGTGTGGTTGACAGAGCAAAAGTAGTTGAACTGAATGCCTTTGCATGTAGTCACCCTAGCTCCTCATTCACTGTTCAACTCACTATTGTATCATCATTCTCCTCATTTAGTATCTAATTACTTTAATAGGCTTTCCTGACACCTTTTTTCCCCAATTATGAAGTGGGTGCCTGATGGTTTGGAGATGAACTGGAAGACATCAGAAAGGAGCAACTGCCATAACAGAAGCTGCAGGTTTATGACAAGGAGCTGCAGGGCAAAGTGAAAAAGAATGGGTAAAGATTTAGGTATTAGTGCCAAGATATTCCAGAGAGAAAGAAAAAGATTAAGCTCTGAGGTACCATAAGCATGGTAGTTCTGCCAGTACTCATTTACAGAGCAGAAGCTTTAATGGAAGAAATCTGCATTGAGACAACTTCTTTCCTTATTTAAACAATGTTGATTTGACATTGGTGTGTGTGTATGTTGGCTTTTTTATTGCTTTTATTTATTTTTATTTTTTGAATGATTGTTAAGAGAGAAAAGTAATTATTTTGATATTTCTAAGTAGATGGTTTATTTTCACTTACAAGTGTTATATTTATTAAACTATTATTGTTTTAATTAGTTCTCATTGTTGTCTTGAAAGGAGCTGACAATATCAGGAAATACTGGAGTCGTTACTACCAAGGATCCCAAGGGGTTATATTTGTACTAGACAGCGCCTCCTCTGAAGATGATCTAGAAACTGCTAGGAATGAGCTTCATTCTGCTCTTCAGCACCCACAGTTATGTACTTTGCCGTTTTTAATACTGGCCAATCACCAAGACAAGCCAGCAGCTCGCTCAGTACAAGAGGTATGTTAATGTGTCAGCTTCATGCCTGTTTGTATTTACTTTCTGTACACCACCAAACCACTAACACTTACTACCCTGATATCCTGATTAAGGACTGGCCTCAGTTTCTTCTTTACAGTAAGTATGCAGACCAGAAACAGTCCCAATCCCTGAAAACTTAGTCCACTACAGTCTATACAGACTTAGTTGTTCTGGAAAACAGACAAGTAATACTTGGATACAAACAGATCTTCTGCTTTCACCATATTTTGCTTAAGGGAGGAAAGATGTTTTTAAAACTACTCTTATAAAAAGCTGCTGGGACAGTGATTTTTTTGTTTAACTTGGGTTTTTATTTGCTATTACTTTTAATTTTGCACTGTTCCATTACTCCATTCTTTTCCACTGCTTAAAGCAATACATTGCAGCGATAGGTTGTCTTTTTTATGTAAAAGCTTTTTTTTGAACTGCTGTGTACTGATGTCAGGTCAGAGTTGCAATTCCTGTTCTGAAGTCCTGAACTGGTTCTCATCTTCCTGTTCCAAGGAGTAATGTTTTTGTCTAATTTCTAGCTATCTCACAGTAAATTATGTAATTGTTCTATTCAGTGTACCTTTTGCTCTTCAGTTTCTGAGAAATTTTCTTGCCTACATTCCTATCATGTCAGATACATTTGAGGAAATGCTGAAAATTACTTCTGAATTTGTAGGAAGAAGTTAAAATCGGGTTGTGTCATTCTGTTCATAAATGTCATTTAAAGGACTCCTCCTCTTAAAGATTATATGAGAAATCCGTTTGTTCTGCGAGTGCAGCAGAGTGAAAACTGTTTCAGCACCTTATTGTGCTTTGATGCTTTGTATTTAAACTGATTCTTTCCTAGATTTTTGTTTTTTTGAAATACGAAGTTTTAGACTTTCAGCTCAGAACAAACTGATCTGCAAAATAGCTGCTCTTAGTACAGTGTAATTGAACATACAGCCTTTGTTTCTTTATTGCTACTTATGTCTCCTTTCCGAGTCAAAAGAAATTAAGCTTATTATATGTTAGGAAATCGTGTAAATGTGACTGGAGTATAGCAGTGTTTTTAAGAAGAGATTGTGACAGTTTGTAAAATACACTGTAAAGTATTTTAAAAAATTGTTGGTCCTTTTTCTCTGAAAATTCATTCTTAGAAAAAAACGGAATTTGGATTGAAAATATCAAGTTACATAAAAAAGTATGCAAAAGTTATGCAGGGATAGAACCTACAAATTCTAGTCTTGTTCATATAAAAAACAGACTTAGAAAAAAGTAATGGCTAGTTATAGGAAATGTAATATGGATTTTGATATGCAAATTTAATTATTTGGCCTAGTTTGTTATAAAGCTTAAAAGCAAATTTGGCCTAGTTTATTATACAGCATAAAGGCAAAAACCTCCCACTTAAAAAAAAATTACAATATCCTGAGACAAGACTGATTGGGTTTTATCATCAAAATATAGTTTATATGCCTTGACTTTAACTTTTTCATAGAGCAATACAGATCATATTTTTCATCATCATAAGGGCTATTTCTTATATGATTTAAGTATTTCGTATTTTACTATGTTTTTCATTTTCAAAGAGGCCAAATTTAATTCAATATTAAGTGAAATTTTTGATAGCAAATAAAATTTAAGAAATGTTCTTTGTCCAATTTCATATTAATAATGAATGCAATGCCAGTTGGTTTGCTTTACAGCAAATTATACTTGTAACTCTCTCATTTTGCATGTGAGCCGATGTGGGTAGACTTTTGGGTCTGAGCTGAATTTTGTGTGTATTTAGAGTTAACATTTCTGTTATTGGCAGTACCATCATTTTCACCTCATTCTTTATTACAAGTTCCTTGAAATCTCAGTAGGGTAATACATCTCTATATGCTTACAATAGCCTTTAAATGGGTTTCTACTATATGCTTTAAAAAAAAAAATCTTACCGTTTATTATGGTAGCAGACAAGTCTTGGTTGCTAATGTATGAGTACAAGAGAATGTGTGCAGAATACAACAATTTTGTTAAATGTGCACAGTGCATGCATATTCTCAAGAAAAACACACCCTGTATCAAGAGCTCAGTGATTCTGAAGTTCTTTAAGAGTAGTGGAAAGTGAAATTAAAAGAAAAAGGAAAAAAAGGGACAAGAGAGAGAAAATGTCACAAAGTTCTTACGTTGTTCCTGATAAAAATGATTATTCATGTTTGCTGAGTATACAAAGTAGAAGCCTTCTTCGGTCATTTTTACCAATGTTAAAACAGTAATTTCTTGCTTTCCTAAAGGCTCTGCTGTGCTATTTTCCTCATTATTGAGATGTGGAATATAAGTAAATTGATGAATTGCAAGACCATTGCTTATATAAAACCAGCATATTAAAATATGTAACAAATGTAATATGTTGAGCATTGAGAGTTTTATTAAAAAAAATTTGCAGAAATAAGTCCATTAATTATAGGTATTTTCTTAATTTTTTTCATATGTCAGAAGACAGATGAATCGCAGTTGAAATTTAAAAATATGTATGCATTCTTTTAGGCAACAAATTGCCTTTCTTTAATGGATATGAAAGGACTCCTTGGAGTATAATTAAGGAAAACGTCTGCGTTGAGTGGTGCATAATGGAAAACGTAGAAAAATATTTATCTACAACAAAAATTCTTCACAAAACTGTGCAAGTGCCAAGCAGTTTCTGCAACAGATGTTAGTTATATTTTTTGTTGGGAAGTGCAGTTGCTTCAGTTTTTCATAATGTTATACTTTATTTAATGTGTTTTTTTCCATACATTGCTTAGGTAGAAATGATACTGTGGAATCTATGTGCTGTAAGTAATAAACAATGCCATGAATAGTTCAATTCACAGCTATAATAGATACTTGTAAAAGTATCTATTTGTAAAAGTATCCAAATAACTTATTAATTTATGAAATACAATTTAACCTAATTAATTTTGCAGAATATACTTCATATTACTGAAGTGACCAGGGAAAACTACAGGAGAAGCCAAGCTGAAATAGTAATCAGAAAATGTAACCCTTTTTTTTCCCTGAGTTCTGTTGCTGGTTAGCTGTTTTGTAGTTATATTTTGATTTTTAAATGAACTCAAGAAAGTAATGGCATGGCATTTCAGTTAAAAACTATAAATAAAGATGTCTGTCCAGTTTCTCTTATGTAGACTTCTTTGATGATTATTCTGTCTTCCCACATCAAAGATATTTTAAAGCTGTTTTGTTTTTCCTGTGATAATAGCACTTATTTAGATGTTTTAAAATATCTGCTAAGTTATTCCTAATGAGCAATGCTGAAATAAAGACGGTGGATATTAACCAGAATCTGAAAATCATACAGTTGTTTTTGCTTCAATAGGTTTGCTCCAGAATAACTTTATTTTAGATTAAAATTACATTAATGAAGAATTAATCATATATAAGTAAGTTCTGACTGTAGTTTTGGAAAACTTATGAAATAGTAAATAAAAACTTTTACAATTGTGAAATAAATTTAGGGAAGGTGGTGGCATATCAGTTTGGCCATGGTTTCCAAAATACAGGCTGTTTCAAAACAGTTTATCTAATTATATATTTTTTTAAATAAGTATCTTCCTGACAGAATGTGCTTTTACTTTCTGACACAAAAGTACTTTTGATTGCCAAAACTGGTTTTGATTGGTCAGATTTCTCTTACAGGTTTAAAATATTGCAGGAGAGTAATACTGGATATTGCAGTGGATTCTTGTGAGTTGAACCAGTGTGCACTTTTCTCCCGGGTCAGAGTAATATTTAGGAGTTGCATGTGTTGGAAACTGTCCATAGCCACTATATTTTAGGAGCAGGCTATTCTCTATACTTGTCTGAATCTGTTTGGGACTCCTGGAAGCCATATAGAACTGGCCAAAGGAGGAACCAAATTTAACTACCTTTTCCAGTTCACTGGTGAAAGAGCTTCTTGTTTGGCAGTGTGTTGACTTTGAGATGTTTCTATTTTTATATTTAAGGCTCTTTTTAAGATTGTAGATGCATTAGGTCCACTCCATTTGAACTATTCTATTCTAAGACCATATGTGCGAAGACATTCATACAGTATAACCTGTTGGTGGGTTTTTGCTCAGTTATCCAAAAATTAAGGCAAATAATAAATTTCTTTCATATATTTAAATCGTTGACCACTAATAACAGGAAAAATCACTGAAGACCTGTTCTAAATTTCCATTTTTAAAAATGCTAGAACTTTTTAATATAGACTATCTAGTTAACAGTAAATCAACCTATTCTCAGTCTATTTTAAGATTATGCCATTGTTTTAAATATACTTGTTGGGAAAAGAATAGTGTAGAAAGCTTACACTGATGACAAGTGCTGTTTTTTTTCCTTGCATATGAGACCTTACTTTATATTTTACTTGATGGGGGTGTGAAACTCCATAGAAGAGTAATTTTCATTGTCCTTTTTTCTTTGATAGACCAAGATTTTAAAAAATCTTTTAAGTGCAAACAGTATATTCAAAAGTGAGTGTGAAAGGTTTGTTTCATATTTATATAGATTGTGATGTATTTATCTTTTAAAGATTATATGGATTTTGAATCACTGACAGTGTTTAATTAGGTTTTCTGTTAGCAGAATTGTAGACGGTGACTCTCCTTATGAAAACAGTCATCTTAGGGCTGTGAAGGCTGTTATCTAATTACTCTGCCAGTTTCTTCTCTGTTTATGTCTAATTTCTAGCTATCACTGTGTTATTTTGTAGATACACAGTGTCTTCTTGAAGCCTTAAATATTTCAAAGCTAAATAACCATTGCAGGAGAACGCTCAGGTTTGCCAGCATCTGTGGAGTCTCTAACTGGTGGTGGGGATCTGGATCATGCTGCAAACTGGACTTTCTGGGCCTGCCAATGATCTAAATTGGCTGCCTAGTATGACAGGCTTAATTCCAGGATGTAGTCACTTCTTTATATTCCAATGTCTTTGTACTGCTTTTCCATAATTCATGCTGCTCGTGGTTTCTGCTAGTTTGGGGAAAAGGGTTTCTTTGGAAACCCTTTCAGTGTATGAGTAATAGATATCATTACTAGCAATCTGAAAAACTGCATTGAACAGTGACTACTAAAGACGTTTAGCTTCATAGAGTATGTAGCATCTTAGCGCACAGTTTTGAGCAAATGTTTTCTCCTGGAGCGGGTATGCAAAAACTTAGTCTACAACCAAGAGAGAAAATGAAAATCTTCTCTGCAGTCTGTCCCATCTTCACCGTGGTTAAGACCAGATGTTGCAAATCTGTATACTTTGTGACAGGGACATCTAGAGCAAAGTTAAATCGGGGGCAGATTTTTGGTTCCTCAAGGAACTGTTTCTGGATGATTTATCTTCAGATTACTTCATTAAATAGCCAAAATATAGATTCCTACCCTGTTTTTGAGATCATAGTGACCTTAATGACCTTAATATTTGCAATCCCCTCACTGCAAATACTTCTTTTCGTCCAAGGTGTATCCCCTGATATTTGAAGATTGTTTTGGAGCTGGATTCTGCTATTTTGAGTATTGGCTGCTTCCTTCACAACTGTAGCCTTTGAGGGAACAGAAGAGTTATTTGTCAGACTTCAGTTATGAACACATTTGCAGGAGAGAATATTAAACTAGAGTTTAGACAATATTAGTTTTGCCCTGTTTAGAACAATGAAGAAGTAACTCCTATTTGCATTTCTCATATGAACTTCCATTCTGATTAAAAATTTCTTCATACCTATTAGGAAAATGATTTAGATACAATAATAAAAATAATATATAAAAAATGCAATCTAAAAAGATAACTGATAAATGTGAGTAGATCCATATCCTAGCTAAATGTGAACAGCAAGGAATTTCATAGTTGCAAGATTGAATCCAAATAGTAACCACACCTTTTCCTTACATGAATTTGTGTTTCAATCATGTTTAAAATAAGCAAAGCCGTAACAGATAAAACTGTCAATATATTCATTAGCTAAAAAGATTAATTGGTATAGTTGGTAATGTTTTGGTGAATAATATCACTTAGTAAAGCTTAATATTGCATATATATACATATTATATATGTGGGACAAAGAAACAAAAACTTAACAAAGAAAAGTTTCTGAATAGTTGTACTCTTGACAAATATGTAAGTCTGCAAGGAAATGTGTTCAAAGACTACTCCTAGAAACTCTGATTTGGAATTGTGTTCCTGAAGATACCAAAACAAATACTTGACAACACCTGCAAATGTGCACGTATTACACAATGTACAAGAAGAAAAAGAGTAGGAGTAGCTAGGACATAGGAGTAGAAGTACTGTCCACATACACCCATTTCACAACATGAAACTGTATTTAGAGAAATAAATCTCTTGAATGGCCCTTTGTACCGAATGGTGCATAGCTGCAAAAAAAGGAGTTGCATGTCTTGGAGTAGATTTTGAAGAGTATTGCTGTATATAGTTTTGAACGTCAGACATGGATTTTTACAGCACTATTTGGGTCTTCAAATAGTTGTTTTATATGTATATAAATGATGTGTACTTCTAGTATTTGTTTTATCAGCAGTATTGGTTTGTTTGTTGGCCTTCTTGCCTCCCCTGTCTTTCAGGTGTGACAGTCTGTCTGTACAACCATGTGATGAACTGGTTTGGACCTAAAAATTACTTAACTAATATCCTTCCTCAAGGTCTTATTTTTAAATAAACTCAGATGAGAAAACAATTGGATAATTGGTGTACAGACTCAAACAGAGGTAGGAGGAAGGTATAAAACTCAAACTGGTGTGGAAAGTTGGAAGTGTGGACCTCTAAAATCCAGTGAGATTTGGGCCCTTCTACCTACCACATTACTTCTCATGCTTTTTTGGCTTATCCCCCTACAGTGAACTATAGTAAAGGAAGATTATACGGGAAATACTGGAAAATAATTTTTCCCTCTTACTTAAAAATGAATGTTCTGGAGTAGGTGTGCAATTACTTTTACTGGACTTGAGAGAGAGATAGAAAAGAAGCATAAATTTTCACTATGTGCTTTGAAAATTTAGTGTCTTTGTTGATTTCCAAGCAAAGAAAGAAGGAAAATGTCATTCAAAGAGAAGGAGTTGGCTGCACTTGCAGAACTAAATACAATGACTGTAAAGATAGAGCATAGACTCTAAAAATAAAAAGTGAATTTATGAGAGAAAGTTTAAAATGCTTTCAGATACAAACCTATATGCATAGTTTAGTAAATGTGTTTAATAAATATTCGTATTCTTACAAATACTTATATAGTATTTGGTAAGGACTGTTAGAGAAGAGCACAGCTTTTTACAGTTCTTTTTGAAACCTTTTTGGCTTGGTAAAAATTTGGTGTGCTTTAGTAGAGAATTAAATGAATTTCTGATGCCTGTTGTATACAAATCTGACCACACAATCATTATGACACTTTTGAACCTCTGTGTCTGTGATATTGCTGTTCTGGGGAATTCTTGAATGTTCAAAAATTTAATTACTGTTAGTGACATCTTACATAACCATGAGAAATTGTATTTCTCTCAGAATTAATAACTATTAAAAATGGAACAAAATAGTAGCTATGTAACTACTTTCAAAATATAACTCTACCATTTTATCAAAAATGGTCTCAGGATCAGTTAAAAAATAGTGGAAAAGTATTTAGTAATGCATTGGACCAAGTTTGTGAAAACTCTTCTATTGTAAAAGTGATTTAGTATGTGTTTTTCTTTCAAACACCCATCTTCCACCCATATACATACATATACATACTAGAATGAAATCTTGAGTTCAATAATACAAGCTGCTGATTTTTAAAAGATGAGGACTTATTAGTCCATTTTTCTTTTTAGTGCTAAAATAAGTTTGCTGATTAAAGGCAAGTTAAATATACTGTGAACCTTGTATTTACCAAGGAAAAAGTAATTTTTTGTAGTTGAACCACATAATTTATATTTGGTACTCAATATAGCAAAGTAAATTTTAAAATAAATGTTTTTCAAGTTGATTATGATCATATAATCTTCATTCCATCAGAGTAGGTATGCAGTGTATTAAATTAATTTCTGGCCACAGTCCATTCTGCAGGAATTACACACTTAGCACACATGGGAAATCATGATGAGCATCTTAATTGGTTGTGTCAGGGAAGTTCAACAATAACCACAGCAGGAGAAAAATCTATCCATTTTATATCTCTGTAAGTATTTCAAGTTGGATTTTAATTATGTGCCACAAAAGTAGAAAATTTTCAGCTGCATCAATACTGTCTACACTGTGACACAGCATACGTTATTATTGTCTGTAATTACCAACACCCTGAAGACCTTACTGGAAATATGTGTATGCAGAGTTTCTTAAAACCTGTGTCAAATAGAAGGTTCTCAGAGCTCAGCCTGAGCATGGGAGGCTTTCTGTTCCTTTTGAAACTCAACATTTCTGAAAATGCTTGAGGAGAATTTCTCTTGAATATGGGCTGCAGTGTGAGGAAAAACAAACCTGAAAATTGAGGTGTCATTGGCCTGTCAGAGGCTGGTTCTTCTTTAGATTTTTGAGCGTAAAATTCCTATGAGTGAAAACAAATCATAAACCTCTGGAGATGGAGATGTTGGCATGTATGTGAGAATTCATGAAACAATGATATTTTCCCAAGTGACAGGATGGGGAAAGGATCATCTTTGCATCAGTGGTCTGGATGTTACTGAAACAATGCTACAATTGTCAGAGTCCAGGAAGGAAGCACATACTACTGTAAGGTGAGACTAAATTCTTTCCTATCCCTTCTCAGTTTTGAACTCATTTTTTTTACCTTGGCATTCTTTCAAGCCATTATGCTCCTGGAAAAATCTTGGATGCTCTCTGGGTGTGGTGGAAGACAAAAATCAAAGATTACTGTGAGCTTGATTGCTGGGCAGGACACTGCTCTTTTTGCAAATAGAATTAATCAGAGAGAAGGAGTAACAGGAGCAAGGGACGGGGTCTGCTGACAAGTCTCATGCACCTCTTCCCCTGTTACTTCCCAAGACTTCACTGGCAGTAAAACAGAAGAGATGAGTAGAGAGCATTCTGGGGTTCAAACAAAAACAAAGAATGGAATGGAGTTCTGCAAATTCAAAAGTAGTGAAGGGCCCCACAGTTCAGGGGCAATGAGGATGCAGTACTATGAGTTTTTACTTAAAGAAAATTGGAGCCATTGAAGGCCTTCTTCTATAGTGATATAGGCTGAACAGTGCCCATTGTTTCATCAGAAACCACTTCTGTTCAGTGCCTAATGACTTTTGGTTCAAAAAGAGGAAACCATTTTCCCATCCACTTCTTGCAGTGATTCAAGAGCAGATGCAGACATGCTTCTGAAGAAACATGAGTTATCCACTCTAGCATCTGGGAACAATTGTTTTCATAAGACTAGAAGCAGAGTTTTGAATATAGCGACATTATTCTAATGATGATTTGTTGATACTGCAGCATATCATTAGTTATGCTGGAATCCTTATGAGCATAAATGTTTTCTCAAAATAGTTTAAATGTTTAGAAAATCTATTACAGCAGTCTGACATGAAACAGTAACTTCTGTTAGAATTTGAACAGCCTGAAATTTTGAGTTAGTCTAAAAAAGAACTTTTTGAAGGATCATACAAATTAACTAGGTAGCATATTAAAAAAAAAACGAAGTGAAGCAATTTTTTACTTAAAAATGTGTTCATTTATTATTCAGATTTACACACATCATCGTATTTTTTCCTACTGTTTTCAAAAACAGAGTATTGACAGTGTATTGAATAATCCATAGCTATGACTACATATTTCTCAATATCTTTGCTTTTTCTGATTTCTTCTCTTATATTTAGTTGTTCAGGTTCTGATTAGATGTGAAGTTGCAGGGGTCAGAAAGCCTGTGCTGTATCAATACCGTCTTAAAAGTAAAGACTCAGTATGAATGTGTGGGCATCTTTAAAGTTAATACATGCTGGAGTTTCATTTCAAGTATTAATAGGCATCTATTGCCTATTAATAGATGTGTGAAGCATCTAGCAAACTGATTAATAAAAGAAAAAACAACAAAAAGCCCAACCTGCTTTCATGAATGAGCTTTGCTTTAAAGACTTCATTTCATCCACACATATCTTCAGAGGCAGATAAGTTGGATTACTGCATATATTGTTATATATTTGCTACAATTGCATTATTTATTTAAAAATAAGTTGTTTCATCAGTCTCTCTGTTAATACAAGCATATTTTGTAAAAGTTTTTCAATATTTTTTCATAATATACTATTACAGCATTTACTGTCTCATTTTGGTTTTTATACATTTTGGTTTTTTATACATTATATGAAACATTTAAGTACTCTAAAGATTTCTTTCCTTTGATTTCCTGTAGCCTTGTTCTGTTGCAGTAATGCTTTTACAACAGACGGTATTTTAACTACAAATCTACTACAGATATTCTGTTCCAATTTGTTTACTTGTTGCTAATTTTGCCTTTACTCATGGTTGAGGATAAAGGGAGTAAAAGAGTGAAATTTTAGGGCAGAGAAGAAATCTTATCAGAGCTGTAAACAAAAATACGCTCTGCCACCGATACTCCAGGAAACAATCAGGTCCCTTTAGCTGCAACAGCATCTTCATTACTACCACAGTGTATATTTGTTGTTTTAGAAATACATAACTCATTTTGAATAAGCAGTATTAATGCATGTGATATCTATAACAGACCCTTATTAAACAGCAGTGCTCTTCACTGAGTAATTTGATCTGTTCTGTGAATCAAAATTTATTACTTAAAATTATTACTGTATTTTAGTTTTTTAAAATTCAGTTCAGGCTTTTTTGTTTTTGTGATTGTTACTAAAAAAATTGCCCTATGTACATAAAAGATGAACAGAGGCCATATTCATGGTACTGTACATTCTTGAAATATTGCACATGCCTGCACATCTGTCATGTAGCAGAAGAGTTCAGACTATGTAGTTTTTGCTTTACTACCTTTTTTGTGGACATGCTACCCATATAATTTCTCACAAAGTTCAGAATGTATGATTTGTTTAAATTAAAGTCATAATTGAATGAAATTGATGTTGACTCATTTTAGAATAGCTAAGTATTTATATGATGGAGAGAAAATCTCCATTATCTTCCATTATTATTCCTCTTGTCAATTTTCTTAAAGTAAGTTTGAGTTTTATTGAAACCTCAGTCTTAACACTTTAAAAATACTCTTACTCTTATAAAATCTTCTGAAAAACAAGAAAAAACATTTTAAAGCCAAAATGGACTGTTGTTAAAGTGGGGAAAAAAGCTTAGTATTTTTCTATTCTGATTTATTATACAGAAGGCTGGGGGTTTTTTTACAAAAAAGGGCTTTTTTTATCTTTTTTTTTTCTTTTCTTTTTTTCCCTCCACTATTCTCAGTCTCTTTTGATCATTGATCTGGGTGACCCCACGCTCAGGGGTTTTTTCTTCATTTGACATGGACAGATTTTTGAAGTATAGCTCTCCTTTGGGAACCTCGGGCAGTTCCACTTGACTAACCTGTGATCTAATGAGCAGTAATGCAGGGTTACAGTGACCATTTTGTTTGCTTTGAGGGAGGATGGCTAGACAGAGAGTGGGAGAGAGGCGGTGTCTGCTGAGAAAAAAGATGCAGGGTGATCGAACAGTGTGAAAAAGACTTGTTAGCCCACATTAGTGTGCCTGATTTACTTCACAACAGGTCAGAAAAGGCCAAAGGCAGGGTTGTCATTAAATTGCAAAGTTGAAAATCCTGGTATTCAAAAGCATTCAAATTTCTGAAAGTTGTAAATTAGAAAGTTTGTGGTTCATGTTGAATTTGGCAGAAAGATATACAGAAGTACCAGCGTCTATAAAACATGAATGGTACATTATAAAATCATGCTGTAAATAAAAAGAAAACCAGCTTTTTAAAGTACTTTCATGGTTGACTGTTTTACAATGAGACTGGGTGCGAAAGAAAGGCCAAACACTAACAAGGTCGTTGCACTTTCTTTATGAGCCCTGGGGACCCCTTAATTATGTGCCCGTGCTGCTTATTTTGAGATCTGTAGAGTGTATGTGTACACGTGTTTGTATAATATATAATTTTTATTTATATGTATTAAATCCATACATGTATATATATACACACACACATATGAATATGTATATAAAAATAAGATTTTAGCTCTACTTGCCCAGGAATGTAGATTTTGAATCTTCTGCAGCATGTTATGATACTTTTTTGCCTTCATATCCTTGGTTGTTTTTCTTGGAGTAAACATTGATCTTCATGCCTTGCGTCTTGAAATAGGCATAGATTTATCTGAAATTTACATTTACAAATGCAGACGCACACAAAAATTGTCTTTATATACTAAAAAGTTATTTTTCTAATAGTAAAGCTTGCTTCTGAACACTTGAATTAGACTTGACAGTCTGCTGCTTTGCAATTGCAAAAATGAAAAATTGAAGCTACCTATTCCTGAAATTACATTTACTTTTCTTTCATTCACTTACTTGGCAGTGGCCTGAATCTCCATGAGTTGAAGAGTACAAGCAGTTGTACTTGTCATTGCTATTTCTAATGTGGCTGGCTTTAGTAAAAATCAAAGTGCGGCTTTTTAGCTATATTATCATTGTGCATTGTAGCAGTAGGTAATAAAACAAATTGGTGGTCTTAGGGTAAGGTACTTTTTTCTCTCTGCTACCAGCTAATTGATTCTTACTTCTGTTACCTGTCAAAAGTCAGGTTTTCACTATTGCCATACAACTGTGTTAACTTCTAGATTGTGCTGCATAGACAGAGATGATTGTCTTGATCCTTGTGTCTTTTTGCAATTAGAAATACATGAAATGAAACAGCTGAGAAGAGCTGACCTATAACTAAGACTGTATTTCTTACCTGACTTCAGGGGCTGTGCTCCCACTGATCATTCAAATAATTTCACTGACAATCAAGGGAGTACCTCTTCATGGTTGAAGGGAAGACAAGAGGACATCAGACTTCAGTGTTCACATTGAACATTAACTTTCGGTTTTATCTTATATTTGATTATGTATTAATATTGTGGTGCCAGATTATTTTTGGTTTATCTTGGTCATCTTTTCTTTACAGTGGATATAAGGTATAGTTTTACCTCCTGGTAACCTGAGGTTTAACTGACAGTTGAATGTGGGTAACAAAGTACATTTTTTATATTCAGTGCTGCATTTCTGAGCTAATTTCACAGTATGTCATTCCTGTTTTTAACACATTGTAAAATTCACTTATTATTAGAATTTGAAATAGGATTAGTGTATTTTGAAACAGCATGGTGTTCAAAGTGGTATGGTTGTTACTATACTCAAACATTAATCTTGAAAAGAATTTCCTATGATATGTATGCTTCCATTTTCTCGATTATTTTAACTGATACTTAGTTGCAGCAACTTGGTGGAGATACATTCTAGGAAACTCTGCACTGAGCTAGATTTCCATATAGCTTTAGGTCATGTTGGTCAATGGAAACTTATTAGGGCATAAAATTATGGGGAAATGTTTAACAAATCAGAATACTGAATCAAGGCACATTTAAGCCTTACTAGTATTCTCTTTCCATTTGCTTTATCCATTCCCTAAATAATGTTGTCTGTGCAGTCTCTATGTACTCTTTATTAGCTCTTCTGTTTGATTTAATTATTCAGTTACTCAGTGTGTCTGAATTAAGTCATCTCCGCCAATCTGCTTATTACAGAGCATTTGGTCAGTGAGAAGAGACTAATGTCATCTTGCTAGACTAATTTTTCTGGGTGTGTGTTTAGGAATCAAGATACTAGAGCAGTATTTCAAAATGGGTTTATAAAAAAAAGTCAGTCCAAGAGTATATTATTGATACTGCTAGTCACAGGCTCTGGAAGAGTAAGTATTACTTACTCATCTAAAGAAAAGGGAAATTTTCATAGGTTCTTCTCAGCTTTCCTTAAGATGTGAATAGCTTTTGCAGGTTGGTGCTTTAAAAACCACAAAAAGTTTACTGCAACATAAACATAAACTGTTTTAACATAAACTTGCCAGGTATTTTATTAAATTATTAAGTTCTTTTTTGATGGTAATATTGTTGCTTGCTTCAGGAAGACCGCTAACAAAAGAAGAGGGGATATAGCCAAATGCAGGCTTATGGATTTTTTTTTTTCTAGTTCATAGTTGCATTTTTAGAAAGCATTTCTTTTAAGACAGATATTTTAATTTTTTATGCAGGCACTAGAATGCAACATGTGAACCTTTTCCTTTTTATCTGGATGTCATGATATAAAACCTCCAGCAAAACCTTCTTTAGGTTCAGTTCCCATGGTTTATCCACTCTATAATCATTAATAGTGTAAAGTAGTTATGATTTAATCCACATAATGGATAGGGTTCAAGCACAAAGTTTATCAAAACAAGAGAAGCAAAATATAAAAGAGTTTCAGGCGCTCTTTTTCTAAAGAAAATGGGTGTGACTTCTTACATTTCTCTGAAGCCATTGTTTGCATCTCAGGCTATATTTGAGAAGTATAACTCTCAAACTGTTCTAAACTGGGAATGCAGTAGCTAAATGTTGCATTATTTTCTGCCAATGGACTCTGACAGTTCAGTTTTTAGTACCTGTAAAATGGGCTTAAAATGTTCCCCAGATGTATTTGGCTACCTCTCCTTTTGGAAATCATTCATTCTGTGCAATAGGTAAAAAATATGCTTAACTAAGAAAACAAATTCAATAATGCCACCCTTTCCCTGCATAAATAAGAAGGTGGGGGTGGTAATACTATGTCTGGGAAAGGAAGCAAAAATGCATGCTTGGATATCCATTGCTGGCTGTTGTAGTGAGTGTGCTTGCCAACAGTTTCTGGCAAGCATATTTCTTCCAAACGCTCTCCAAACTTGCCAGACATTTAAAAAGTCTTTTGCCTGTTAGTCACCTTTCACTTACTTGTAGCATTAGAAGAAATGTTTATTGACTGAAGAACTGCCTGTTTTGAAATCAGGAGCATTGAATTAAGTTTTTTGTTTTGTTGCATGTTGGTTTGTTGATGTTTACTTGACAGCAGGGTTTAGTTAGGAATATACTTACAGGCTGTTAGTAACCCAACTATGTCAAAGCTCAAAGGGTCTGCTCTTGTGGGTAGTAAACTCAGGGTTTGGCTGATGTTTTTTGTGCATGTAAAAGGCATCAGATCATCAATCCCTGACCCCTGTGCAGAGGGATGGATGCTGTAGAAGTAGATTGCAATTAAACAATGGCAAAGCACTTTCTCAACTTTTGGTAAAACCTAGCTGAGAGAGAATTTCAAAAATCTCCTGTGTCTGGCAGTGGGGCATGTACGGTCTCTTTGTGTTAATTTGGTTCAGTTGTGGTCTGGTGTTTAAATCCACTTCTGTATACTATTGATTAGGATGTGCATGGGTCTGAATCTCCCTGAGGCATTTGAGGACTAAACAAGTAGCGTATGTGTCTGAGCCTAAAATAGAGACTGATCAGAGAGAGAGGGGTTGGAGGGAGGAATCAGATACAATGAAAGAGGAGAAACTTGACTATTGTCCTAGGTAGAAGCATGCCATAGGGGAAACTAGAAATCTAGCTTATTGGATACAAAATATTTTGCAAAACTGCCCTTTTCAGGAAGGGTCAGGTTCATAATTGTGGTTCTGTTCCTTCTACTCAATTTTAACTCATAGTTGCAAAATCTGGATTAAAGAGTTGTAAGTCTTTATACCAGAGAAGGCTGGAGTTACCTCTGTGACTGCACTGCACCTTCCTTCAGGGTTTTTAGATGGGATGATGTCTGGGTCTTATTCATGCATCCTGCTCCCTGCACTTATACATTAAGTGAAGTAGTAGTGTAGTATTGGAGCATGTCAGTCTCTTAATTTAATTGCTTGTCATCTCTGAGGCACGGAAGATGTCTGCCATTGTTTTACAGTAATTTAAGCACTAGTAGACTTATCAGGTACAACCACAAAGCTAATGGCCTTTTAATTATTAGTAATTCCAAGGAGAGTTTGTATCTTAAGCAGAAATTAAGATCTTAATGCAAAAGTTTGGACAAAACAAAGGAAAACAAAGGAAAACAAGCACCAACTGGTGCTATCATTCTAGTAATTGAATACTTCTAATTTTCTCAATTTCTGACATGATTGTTATTCAGATTGCTTCACAGTGCTTTTATATGCATAGAATCTGATATACACAAATTAAAGGAACATGGTATCAGTTGTAAGAACTGTGGTCACAGAGAGTCCCATACCACACATATGTTATTGTTGTGGTCATGGTATTATTTTCTCTCACTGTAGGAGTAATGCAAATATTTTACACAATAAACCAGTAGGATGGTCTTCTCATCCTGGCTTTGCAATTATTTCAACTTATGTTTTCTGAAAAGCACAGTTTCAATTATTCTGAGAACCTTCAATGGGTAACTGCGAGTGCTTGAGAATACAGTGTGTATTGCCAGGGTATTGTGATCTGGCAATGAAAGAAGAGTTGACTTGCCCTCTCAGGATTATCCACCAGACACTCACTGTGTTAAATGACTAAAATAGATCAAATGTTAAAAAACTCTGACAAAACCTATTAGGTTATTTTATGCATCTGAAAATCGATTTTGTTTTTTGAATTAAAATTTGTTTAAATTTTGAATTTATATTCAAAATATGGTTTTTAATGTACTTATACAGCTATATGATGTTTTATAACCTGCTGGAGAGCAATAGCTACAAATTTAATTAAAAGAGGTAGTGATGTTCTCTGACACTTCAACGTTATTATTCAAAACCTTTCTTGACACTTTGAAAAAATATTTTGATTTCTTTAATATCAGTTTGTATTGTCTTTTATAGCAATTATTGGAAATAACTATAGCACTTTCAAGTTCTGAAATAGCATTCTTGAGTTTCCTGAGACATATATAGCATCATATATATAAATATATAAAGAAATATATAGCATCTTCTAATTAGTTATCTGTTGTAAAGAAATTACACTGCATGCTTCATTCATTTCAGTATGGATTAGTATTTTCCTGTGAAGGATGTCTGTCCTAGAATCACTTGAGTCACGCTCTGAGTTTAATGCTTTTTGAGAACTATGTTGATGTAATATTCTCTATTTATATGATCACTTTCCTTCTTGTCAATTCAGCTATGGTATTAAAGAATGCAGAAGTAATCCACAATCTTTTTGCTAATGTATAAGTCAAAGGCTGTAGTTCTCCTTGCCTTTGAGATTTTAAATTTTTTGTTACATTTACATTGTTTCAGTTGTTTCCATTTCTTTTGCTTGACTTTATGTTCTTAATAGAGTATCAATTAATCTTGTTTGCAAAAAGAAATATTTTTATTTGGTAGTATTTCAGAATTCCTAAGTCAGACTCTTGGGGCAATTATTCAGACTATTATGAATATACAGAATCTAGTTGCTAATAGATAACAACTCTTTAATTTTGATTAATATGCAAAAAGTAGTGTCAGGTAGCTTGTTCAGTGAAGTTGTTTGCAAGCTTTGATAAAATTCTGAATTTTTCTACCCATGAAAAGGGAGCTGTAAATCTGAAATCCCAGGTCTCTTCTATGGAACTTAAATGTTCCTTTATCAGTTACTTAGTTCTTAATTTAGATCAATGACGCATTTCAGAAGGCAGTGTGGGTTTCTTAAAGACTGTTATAAAGTATTACTATGTAAAACTTGTGGCAACCTTGTACCTATTAAAGGATTTCTATTTGAGCTCCACAAAAGACTCATCAGGAAACTTATGTAGTTCTATCGAAATATGGGAAAAATCTGTCAGAAATCCTGCAAAACACCCCAGTATTCTACAAATATAGAATTTTTCATCTGACTGCATTCTGGACAACTACTGTCTCTCTAAAAAAGTGATAGGACTGATCAGGACCATCAGTCTAACAACCTCTATCATAATTCTCTCTTGTATCTTCAGACTTCATTAGATGGATGCTTTTTGCAATGTTCAGAAATAGTGAAATGTTTTCCTATCTGAATCTTTTTTTGCTGGGACAGATGTGATTATTCATTACCAGGATGTTTATAACTATCTTACTCAAAACCACTATGAAAATCTAAATTTCTGCTTATAAGAGGAAAATTTAAATCTATTCTTGTTGAGCAAATGTTTACTTCTTGGCTATTGAAAGACTTTCAAAAACAGTTTGATTCTGTCACCTTATTATTTAAAACTTCTCTGATTTTAGTTTCAATTTCTAGATATTATAGAATGACCTGGGTTGGAGGGACCAGTTCCAACCCCTCTGATACAGGCAGGAGGGCCAGCCACTGGCCAGGGTTGCTCAGGTTACCATTCAGACTGGCCCTATCTACCATTTAGTGGAATACTTACTGTTCCTGCAAAGGAAGAATTATGGCTACTACCACCATAAGCTTTCTGTTCATGAGCTTTCAGAATTAAACTTTATCATCATAGTTTTCTATGGCAAGCCTGTATCAATGCAACCCTGCTAATCATTCAATTTTACTTCTTTAAATTGTGTACATGGTACTAAATTCTGCAAGGTTTCCCTGTACTATGGTACTATATTTTAGGGCCATATCAGCTTTTTTGTATTTCATAACACTAGGAGAATATTATTTACACATAGTATCCAGAGTTTTGCTTTAGAAGAGACAATCTACATGTCTCTTGTAGTCTGTTTCTGAGGCTGGCAGGCTATTGTTAGAAAATACAAGAGAGTTTTTCTTTTGTCATGCAGTAGTAAGCTCCTGCTTGTCTTTGCAGACCTGAGGTTTTCATCTTAAGAGGCACATAACAGGGGAGAAGAGATGAAGAGGAGAAAAGCAAACTATAGGCCTAGAAAATTCCTTTTCTTTCTTTTTTTTTTCCCCATGAAACTACTTCTGCAGGAAAAAAATATTGACAGACAGAGTGTGCCAGCTAATGTCACCAAGCATTGAGTGGAAAGAAGAATACTAAAAAGAAGAAAATTAGAGCTGTTCTTGCCTGTTCACTTCCCCAAAAGAATTGAAATTGCCAGCGTTTGGGACTCCTTGTCAGAGGCTGAGATCCTCACCTGTCTGGTGCTCTGCAAATCAGCTCTGGTGACCATCATCCCTCAGAAATGTGTGTCGGAGAGCAATTAGAATTTTACCAAAGAATACTGAAAAAAAAAAAATTAAGTACATGTATGTCATGTAGTTTCTGAATTCTTTAAAGATAGAAACAAAGGCCACCACAGAAGCAAATTAAAGCCCCTGGGAGCTGACATGGTTAATGAAAGCTTTAACAGAGCTGCCCTGCCATAGAAACCTGCTTTCCTATTGTCATTCATTTTGGTCTCTGAAAAGAAATTTATGATCAAAGTTTTGTTTGAGCACAATGTAAGCACTCAGATTAGATTTTGGCAAAGTTAGGGATTTAGATATTTTATTTTAATTTTTTTCCTTTTTTTGGCACTTGTCTTCTAGTGAGAAAAATATTTTGCACTTAAAATGTTTTGCCTTTAAAAAAAGAGTATCTGTTTACAATATTTTCTTGAATTACATTAGATCTGTGTTTCTTGTTTTATATCTCCTACTACTGTTTCATGATAACTCCAGTCTAGAGCATCTTTTGTGGGTGATGTAAATGAAAACCTCTGTACACTTAAAATATTTTTATTCTTAAATTGCTTCTATATATAAAGCTTCCACCTTGAGGATTCTCCAGTAAATGCCCACTTTCCAGTTTTTCAGTTCTTATTGGCAGATAGAGGTTTTATTTTTAACAAAATACCATAATAATGCTTTATGAGCATAAGAGCTAGTGATCCATTGTTTTGTTGCATAATTAATACAGTTTGCTTTAAGGGAGTTTTTGAGGGAAGGAAATTAAGATGAGAATTAACCATAGAAGGAGAAGTCACTACAATCACTAAGGTGTATGAAATACAGGTTGATTTCTTTGTATTTACTGTGGACTTGCTGCATAAGACTTTGTGGGAATAGGTTATTTCTGTTCTCCAGCTTATGTCCATATAGAAGAGTCTTGTAAGTGCTCTAAATTATAATGAAGATCTGAAATTTTGATTATCTTGGAAATTCAAGTATAAGGAGAAGGAACATTGATTTCTGTGAAAGATGGAAGTTTCTTCTCTACCACAAAAAGCTTGAAAAGATTGTGACAGTGAAGTGAGTTAATCATATTGATAAGAGGTAATTTAAAACAAGGATCAAGAAAAATCTGAATGTATACATTTCCCTTAACTTACAGTCCTGCTGGTATAGGCTAAAATTATGAAGTAGCTTTAGAAGTTCTGTCTCATTATATGATCAAAGCAACAAATATAGTCAGCCTATTTAAGTCTTCTGTCTTGAATGCCCATGGAAGTAGGAATGTTAACTTAGTTCTGCATGTGAGATTTGTAAAAAGAATGCACTAGAAGCTAAATAACAAATTTAGAAATCTGCCTTTAAGATTGTGTTGAGAGAAAGAAATCACAATAGAGGTTCCCCCTCTGCTGGTAGAGAGTTCAACATTCAAGACATTTCTGTGTGTCTAGACACAGGTAAATCTGAGTCTGAACATATGTATGCAAAGAAAGAGCTGCTGTTACATAGTGTAAACTATTGCCAATCTGCTAAAAGAATTTTAAAGTGAAATATAGTACAACTGAAGTTATCAAGTTCCATGTCCATTTATTATAGCTGGCATATAAATAATTCATGTCAGGTGCCCAATAGGGAGTGTAAGCTATTGTGTTGTCAGTACCTGACCAGTGACTGTTCAGCTTGGTATTTACCCATTTCAGTGCTGTTCAAGATTTTTGTCCTAGTAAACAAACCCTTTTCACTTATCCTTTTCAAGAGATTTTCAATTTGATTTAATTAATCATCTGCTTAAAATATTACCCTATGCATACTTGTCAGGAGAATTTCTCAACTCCTTCTGTGGTGGGAAGTGCCTGTGCCAAATTTTGCATATTTTCTTTGAGTACTTGTGAAGAAGAGTGAAAATTTTAGAGGTACTGGAGACAAGAGAAATAGATTATGTGTGGTGGGAAGCAGGCCGTGTTATCCACTAGAAGGTGAATTAGCAGCAAAGTACAAATGAAAATACAAACAAATATCCATCTAATTTAAGCTCTCAAAGGCCTAGGTGAATTCATACTGCCCAGTGTGTTTGTCCTGAGGCTGGTATGAAAGCTGTTGTCTCAGTAACCCCAACAGTGCAGTATCTTTTCCTCTGCCACAGGGGTGGTTGTTTATCAGGAATTCTACTGCCTCTTTACTGTGTTTTCCCAGCTTCTCTTTCTTATGTTTGGCTAGGTGAACGCTCACTCAAAGGTGCAGATACAGTGTTCAATAAGGTGGTGAATCAGTTAATTCTTTAAAATTTAAAGTGTTGTAGCTACTTGTTTACCTCTGTGTGTGTGTGAAATAAAATGTAAATGGTTAATACTTCTGTAAAAAATATGCCAAAGTTTCAGGTTTTGAAATAGATAATGAAATGTTTGTATTTTGGTATAACAAATATTAATACAATTTTGAGTAGGTATTTGGAATCAATGTTATGACCTATCTCAAGTAACTTCAATTTTTTTTGTGAATATAATTAAGGCTCTATTAGAACTGTAAATCAAAACCTTTCTATTTTTCATGTATTCATATAATGATATGAATATAAAAGTTAAATTTATTTACACAGGCTTAATGTTGTCTCTCCATACATCTAGACTGTGTGAGACAGAATGAGGTTTTATTCCCTTCAGAGATGAAAATCATAAGAGGACCATGGATGATGACCATACTATGAGTTGATTTGAGCTAAACCTGAGTGGAATTTCTGATACCAAAGAAACAGCACCATCAGGCTAAGGGGTGTTCACCTCCTTTGAAGCAATGAGTAGTCTTGAAATTCGCAACATGTATTTGTAGCTTTTTTTACATTAAAAAATATAGACAGTGGTAATACTTCTTTCCCTGCTCCCTTTATTTAGTATAAGCTGAATGATTTTAATGTGTAAGAAAGCAACTAGGCTTTTTGCCACAAAATTTGATTTTGATTTTCATATTTTTAAGATACTTCTGGATTTATGATCATTCTCTCTGTTCTTTTGAGAAAAAGTTGCTCTGGCTTTTTGGTAATATTTTTGTATGCAACTATCACTTTCTGTGGCAAATGTTAATCCATATCAATTGTACTTTCCTTTTGTTGGTTACTTATCTTAGATTTGAATTAAGAACAAGCATGACTTCTCAACCTTCAGTTGTATACTTGCCTTTCAGTATGGTAAGTTCTCCCTACTGCTAAATCTATTACTTAGTTTTGGGCAATATAGTTAGATATGAGTAATTTTTCTCATTACACTATCACCAAAAAGAATCAGTTACTGTACAAACAAGGTCATAATTGAAACTTTTCAGATAGTTTTGTATTGTTTAATTTTCTTTGAACTTAGCAAAATTTTATCTAACTTTTGAGGATAGGTGTTCAGAATTTGATTATATACCTACTTTATGTATCAAATACTAATATAAACTGGTGAAGGGTAGGGTTGATTTGAAAATTTGGCTACTCCTGTAAGCATGGTAAGTTAAAAATTTTCCCTGTTTATACAGCCTTTGGCAATTTATGCAATGTGGTTTGTCACCTGTTTTGCTGTCTCGTGAAGAGCTGGAACTTTTATGAAGAAATAGAAAATATGACTTTGAATCCTTGATGTCTTTAAATAAATGCACATATTGATAGTGACAGATTGCTAAACTTGGCGTTAGACACTTAGTTGTGTTTCTTGCCAAAAGTAATCCAGATGTGCATAATTTATCCGCCTGCCATATGTGCACTGACATGTCTTTCTATAATCAACTGTCTGTTGAGTATTGTTAAACAGTTAAATGTTCTTTATCAACTATCTTTTTGAATAATGCTAATAACTCCTTTAAGGAGATAAGAAGCAGCAAGACCAAAACCAGCTTTCTTAAACTGAAGAAGGTAACTTCAGTTTTTTAATTGTCCAAAAAAGCGTGCAGTTTAAGGAAAAAAATGTTGGTAAAAGAAACTTATTTAAAGCCCATCTTAGATAGTGTTATACAACTGAGGTGGATGCATATTTTATGTAATCTCATTATGATGGGACAGATCTTTGTTGTGACTGTGTAAAGGAAGTTGCTATGGAATAACAACATTAATTAATAAGAATTTTTTTTGTATGAGGTGCTTGTTGAAAGGAGAAAATGAACTTAACTTGATAAACAGTAACCAAACATGTCCTGGCATTAAATTCAGAAGGATTTGTAGGAGGATATTTGTGTCATTTGGAGTATTTCATCATATTGTTGGAAGAAGCAGCTCCCATTTTATGGCCTGTTTTGCAATGTGTTTGTTCTTCATCTGTCTTCAGAAAGTTACTTATTGATTAGTAGAGGTGCATGACCCAAGTGGAAAAATTGCTGTGTAAAAAGAATTTCTATCCAATGAGTTTCCTACCCCAAAATTCTGTTTGCCAACAGGATTCTGTTTGATCCATAAAAATAATCCTCCTTTGTTTCCTATAAGCTTATCCTTTCACCTCATTGACATAATAGTATCAGAATATTAAGATGGATAATCTCAGTTTCATCAATCTCTGAGTCAGGTCCTAGTGCTCACCTCAGAGGTATATAAGAAGGTGTATGGTGGTCATGTAGAGCGAAATTCACAGTGTCTCATGGTTCTGAATTTTCCCTGAGGAGAAGGGTGTCTGGCGCTGTCTGATGTTCCTGTGCATACAGGTATTTATCCCTACAGTTATATAGATATCTATCTGTTGTACATAGGCCTGTCTTTGTAGCTATCTGCTTTGGTTTCTTGAACTCCCCCCCCAGCAGTTGCATAACTTGTGGCATGATTAGCTGCTCCTCTTCATCATCGTGGGAGGTCTCAGTCGTGACCTTTCTAACTGCTGATCTCTGTCATTAAGATGAGAATAGGTGTACATAAGCTGTTGAGAGCACCAACTGTGTGATTCTTATTTCCATAAGGTCATCTACATTTGAGCAGCTTATCTTGGTTTGTACTACATAATGTCCTAAAATTGGGTTGTCACACTAGGCAAGGTAATAATGCAGCTATATAAGACCATCCTTTGAGAAGGCATCTTTGCTGAAATGGTCAGAAGACACTCCCTAGTTTGTAGAAGCATACTTCTTGTTTGTAAACTTTGCTGTTTAAGATTTCATCTTAACTCTGGCCAATTCACATGGTCTAAACTGAAATACTGATTTAGTGCATCAGTCCAAGCTGTTACACTGCTGAAGTTCTCAAAGGTACAAGCAGTGTGGATATGCTATGGAAGAGTACTGCCATGCAAATGCCAGCAATAACCAGGAAGGTTGGACAGCTTCTTCAGCCAAGTTTGTTGGGTGTTGGTTAATACTTCAAAATCATCTGAAGTTGCTAGGGACTTACATAAGTTGATCGTAGATTAACATTGATCCATTGCTTCTTGAAACCCTGTGCTCATTATCCTGTGCTAAAAAAACCAAGTCAAACACTGAAATCAAAGCTGCATGGTGTGTTCTTAGCTGCTTCTGAGAATTGATCATCATATTGAGCTGTTTTGTAGAGAATGCAATTTGTAACCAATTTTTAAAGTTATATAATGTTTTTTAAGTTAATGTAATGTCTGATGGAAGACTAGTAGCATGCAAAATATGGGGAAGTACATTTTATGAAGATACTGTCATTGTTTCTTATGAAGGTACAGCTTCTTGCACTTGAGAAATACTGTGGAATCTATGTATCCTATAGCAAACAAGCAGTTTGCACCTGAAAGGAAACCTAACTTATTTCAACAGTTGTTCCTTGCAACGTGAGCTTTCTTCAAAAGTGTAAATGACACGTTTTGAAAATTATATACTTTGGGATTGGGAAACTATAGTTGCTTCATTCTCTCATTTATTCTTGGTATTTTGTCCTTTGTTATAATATTTAGTAAAATGCTGTGAAATTCATGCATGCATACACACACCCATTAAAGAAATACAAAACAGAAAACAAAACCCAAAACCTCATACATTACCAAAAAATTTGTAATTTTTGATATTCCTTGAGGTAACATATATCAGGGATTAATTGACTTCTTTATTAATGTGCATTCAGTGTACTTTACCTCAGTTTTATAATTATTTCCTAAAAGATACTCTTTGTTATTTGATCACTTCAGATTGAAGATAACTGCTTTTTATAAAAAGTTCCAGGTGAGAAGATACTGCTTTTCTTTTCAGAAAATGCTATTGTGAATTCTCAGATATGTATTGACACTTGCACTTGAAATACAATTATATTTTCCATTGTTTGTATCTTAGGTAGTTTTCTAAACCGCTGAAAACCCTTTAGCCTCCACAAGCAACAGACATGTCTTATATGAAAAAATCTCTTCTGTTCTGATTAGTTATGTCCTGAATATGATAGAGCTGTCATTGTCCAAAGAATTATGCTCTGGAATCTTAATTTCTAATTTTCTTTCTTAAGATTATTCTGTTTTAATTCTGTGAGCCAGAAACTCTATTGAAAAAAAGCAATTTAATAAATGTTACAACAGGTATTACTTTACATGACCATCTGAAAATTAATAATTGCAGCATTTTAAAAGGCTTATCACTGATCATTTGATAAGTATTGGTGACATCCTAGCCACTTTTAATGTGATGGTTTTTCAGTTGTGGTGTTTTTGGGGAGTCCATGGTGAAAAGAGGAAATATGAAGGAGAGGAAAGATAATTCAAAATTAATCTGGATATGTGTGTGTGTTTACATACATCTTCCAACAGTGCTGCAGTGAATATTTTCTGTATATGTTCTGTAATAATGTATATCTGTACACTGTTACAGCAACATTTAGTGAGTTTAGTTTGTCTTCAGTTACATATACCCAAAGACTAATTAAAATACTAGAAAAGGGGTTTTGGCCCATGAAGAGCTAGCCTGACAACTGAACTCTCTCATTACATTTCCACCTACCTGTCTTGCTAAAGTAGGCAAGATTCTGGATTGACTATACTTGGAAAGGTTAGTTGAAAAGATTGAAGGTGACTTGTAAATGGAAAATGGCAGCTTTGCACTTTTGAATTCTAAACACATCTGGTCTAATGTTCTTCTTGCTGAGTGGTAGGTCTGCCAAGACTTGTTGCAGACTTTGTAGACACCAGTAATAATAAACCTGTTCAGAGGTTTAAAAGAACTTGGCATGCCATATGACAGGTTCTTGAGTAGTTTGTCAGGAGCCAAGTGTACTGTAATAGACCTTTTTTAAATTGTTGGCTTACACAAAAACTAGAGATGTCTGCATTTTCTCTTTATTTGCCCCCCTTTCCTTGAACTACAAAAGGCAGATGAATTTATTAAAATGCTTCTTTAGTGCATGTTATTGAGCTGTGAAAGAGACCAATAGATAAACATTCTGTTTATCTAAGTTTGCAGATGCACTCTCATTTATGCCTGTAGGCAAGGTAATTTATCTACTTATGTTAGAGGAGCTTTAATCAGATAATTTTTTATTGCAAGCAGTTTAGATCATGAAGTGAGTAGTTTTTCAACAGGTCTGTACAGTGTGTGTAGACTTTGCTGGTCCTGTTCTTCGTCATGAGAAATATAAGACAGAGTCAGGTGTAAGGAAAATAAGTAGTATACTTTTCACTCTTGCCTTCGGTAAAGTATATGTAACTGCAGAAATATACAATATTTCTAGAGGAATATACAGGCCATAAAATATTGTTCATTATATTACAGAGAAAACAACAGATGTTTTGATAACAACATTCTTCTAAAGAAGTAGGAAAATGGCAGGAGAATGGAAATACGTACAAATAACATCACATACAGAATTTTGACCCTTTTTCCTAGAAGTGAAGGAGATTGAGATTATAATAGAGGCCTAAACCTGTAACATCCAGCATGAGTTTTCCTGTGCTGAAAAGATGTGTGCTTTTTTGAAGAATAAGTTGTCTTACTGTGATGCTCAAATCTGTGCTGGTCTTTATTTCTGGTTTGGTTTTTTTTTTTCATGGTCTTACAGAACTTGCACTTTACACAAGAAAATTTCTGGTTTAGTATATGGAAACCTTAATCCCTTTGACATCCTCTACTCCTATTCTGGAAAGGTTAAGCTTTTCCGAAAGCATCTTCATCTTATTCAATATGAAGCAAGAAGTGAATGCCACACATAGATGCGTTTAGTGGTTGGATGAACATTTTCTCTGAGAAGAAATTCTATGTTCATGCTTCTTTCTTGCATACAGATCAAGCATTTAACTGTTTATTGAATTTCTGGTGCAGGATTGTGTAGTTGAGCAAAAAACCTCAGGCAGAATCACTTCAGTATATCTGTAGCATTCATCTTGATTTTAGCCTTTCTTCTCTGTGTGATGGAGAGGTCCCTAAAGAGGAGATAGCTTAGAAGAAACCAGGGAAATCCCAGAATTTATTTATCTCTCAGAATCACTCTTTTTTAAAATTATATTTTATTTTTTCAGTTTTTGTTTGCAAATTATTTATGTATTGTGTACAGTAGATTTAACATTCTTAATTTTCCCAATATTTTCAAATCATGTTGCTTTCAACATAGCAGTATGTCCTCAATAGCACCAAAAACATTTTTTACAAGTGCTTGTTGTTGTGTTTCAGTTCTTCAGGGGATTTACGGTGTTGGGAGGTTAATTGTTGCATTGATTATTGTTTTAAATTCTTTTAAGCCACAAAAACTCTACCAGTGACAGGAAAAATGACATTGTCGTGTCAGTACTGACTATTTAACATTATAGCATCCTCAAGAAAGCTATTTTCCAGCTTAATACAAATGGAAGATGAGACAAGGGAAAGGAGAGGGGAACTTGAGAAGCACAGGAGATTTTAGAGGATTAAGAGAAAACTTGAGGACTGATCACCTAATCTTTCCACCCAGATAATATGAAAAGGAAAAGAGAACTCCCAGCAGGAGTACTGATCTATAGTAATTGCAAGTAAGGGCAAAACTATTCATGTGTCTCCTCTCAGAGATTTCTAATTATTTGGTAATTTATAGTAAATTTTTTTTTAATACTGGAAAAAAAAAATACCACTACCCATTTTCCTTTGATCACCTAGAAAAATATTCAGGAATATAAAAAATACAAAAATACTCCAGAAAGCAAAGACTGGTTAACAGACCTCTATTCTTCAATCTCTTTATCCCTCATACCTCATGAATTTTCCTTCTCTCAGTAAAATGTAGACTACTGTAAACTTTGAGCAAATTGAGCAAGATTTTGCATTCAGGCAGAAATGGCAGCCATGAACTGAACTATGAGTTTGACTTGTGAATGTAATCTGATTAATTTGAAAAGTTTTTAGAATCAGGTTAAATATATCTTTCAGTATGAATTTCACTTTAAATTTAATAGTATTAGCTTCTCTTAAAATCACTTGTAATGGAAACCTGCTCTTCTGAGAAAGTTTTTCATAAGCATACTTAAGGATTCTGAAAATGAAGTAGAATACACAAGACTTTGGCTTAGGTTTTAGAACATAATAGGGTGAAAAGTTTTCTGAAAGCATCAGTCAATTGCATTTATTGCAGTTGTGCAGCTGCTTGGCTGCTCTTCCTGTCTCTGCCTGGTTCTGACATAGAGAAGCAGCATCTCACTGGGTGTGAGAAAGCATCTCTGCTTAGGTTCCTTTGGGTTCCTTTTCATTCTGTAAGGATGGAATACAGAAATGGACTGAGATTTTTGAGTCCAGTGACCAAAGCCCAAAATAAATGCTCTAAGGAGCTATAGTTGCTTTAATTGCTGTGTTACCTGAATGAAGAGGCGGGGAGGCAGGGTGTTTGAGAAATAAACAATCACCAAGCCCCAGCTTTTGTTCATTATATAATCATAGAATGTCCTGAGTTGAAAGACACCCACAATAGTCATTAAAGTCCAGTTCCCGGCCCTGCACAGGGCAGCCCCAGGAAACACTCCATGTGCCTGAGGGCACTGTCTAAACACTTCTTGAACTCTGGCAGGCTTTGTGTTTTTAAAATAGTTTGGCTCTTGGGTCTGCTCTAGGAAGAATTCACAGAAAGGGTGATTAGATGCTGGAATGAGCTGCCTAGGGGGGTGGTGGAGTCACTGTTCCTGGAAGTGTTTAAGGAAAGAACGGACATGGCACTTCATGCTGTGGTCTAGTTGACATGGTAGTGTTTGGTCTCAAGTTGGACTCGATGATCTCAGAGGGCTTTTCCAGCCTAACTGATTCTGTGATTCTGGCTTTAATTTGGTTTTATATGCATGATGGTAAATAGACAGGTCACAGGATTTTTATGGTAGTGTTTCTGACATGGTTGTTCTTTCACTAGGCTCCTATATCCCTTCTTTACTCCCTAAGCCTTCCTAGCACACTCTAATCTCATTGATTTTTACTGTATTTTCTTTATTTGCAGAGTATTTTGCAGTCAGTATCAACACCAAAGTAGTACTACTTTACCAAGGAAAAGTTCCACTTAGGTTCTAGTCTCTTTTTTTTCTGGTTTTCTCCTTTTTTTAGAACCTGCTAGAGTGCTTTGGTGGATTTTATGGAGATGCAGTGTGTCAAGACTGGGTCAGCAAAGCATATATCAAAATGTTTGCATACAAATGTTTCCCAAGGGTTTTGAAGTAATAAACCTACAATCATAACTGAGGTCAATCATAATCTCAGGTCAACAGATCAAACTACTTTTAAAGATGTAGTTTCATCAGTTTTTCAAGTGGGAACAGCGATTGTGATTACTTGCAGGAGAGAAGGAATGCACTTGTTTGTCCTGGCTGGCTCCACACAATCTTCAACTCCTGCCCTAGTTGAGAAACTGGTGGGCAGTTTAGAGCTCAGTAAAATAGATGTGTATTTGATCTTACTCCTTTCAGAAGCCATTGATGTGAGGCATCTCACCTTCATTTGCTTTGGCTAGATCTCTTTGCTCCCTTTCTCAATCTGAATAATGATCAATATTGTTTAATTTTTAATTTACATATATATATATATATATATATATATATATGAATATGTAAAGTGTATTAATATTTATAATTGTTATTGAAATATGCATGTACATTAATATCAGCAGAAAAATATTCTTGAGTTTGTGTTATCTATTCATTAAAAACTTACACAAGTCATTTTCAAGCCCATGTCATGTTGCATAATAGTTCTGTAAACTCAGCCTCATTACTTAAAGCAGTGCCTTTGTGGCATCTCAGTGGTTTACTGATGTATGAGAATTTCACTGGGCCCCACTTACAAAAGAACTTGATATGGCATTTATTATGCAGAATATGAGCCAATGATGTAAAGCTAAAAAAAATAAAAAGCACTCAGAAGTTTCCTGCAACAACCAATTTTCAGTGTTTCACTAAAAAAATCAAGATATCTTCAATCTTTAAGATCAAATAAGAAACAATATGTAAAATCATCCAAAGATGAAGAGCATATCTAAATATCTACAAAGTTCTTGTTACAGCTAAAAAACCCCAATAATTCCTATTTATAAAGATCTTTAATGTTACTTAGCTTTTTTTTTCGGTTTAGCAGCCTTGACAACATTTGCACAGAGGCATCCAAAATCTAGCAATGCACATCTGGGAAGAAAACAAGTGTTGTGTTGCATTAATTGATCTAATTTCCTGTCATGCAGCATCACTGCAAACATAGGTGCCTTGTGATGTGATGTGCAGACTGCAAATAGCTAATTGACTCTGATCTCTGTTAATTAGTGCAATTAAATCTTATAATGAAGCTTTGAAGAGGTCATCTGAATTAGATGAAAGCTGAGGCTTTACTCAGTGTCAGAGCCTTGATGTTAATTGTTGAGTCCCTTGACCCAGCAAAAGGAAGACTTACTGATAATGTGGTCTTAATACAAGAGTTTCTGTTGTAGTATTTTAAAAATTGTGTGATTGTGTCACCACCTCTGTTTTACTATAGCTGTACTTCAGCACATGATGTTAAATAATTAGACCAAACCCTGATGGCACCCCTGTATTATGCTCAAGACATAGTTTAAATTACAAAATTAGCTATCCTAATATAATGAAAAAATGAAAACTTAGAATACTGTATTTATAATGAAATAGCAGTTTTGGGACACAGAGATGTGACTGAAAAAGCAGTTGACTTTTGACTTCTTTTTTCCTACCTGAAGTTGGAGATTAATATCCTAAAATGTCACACACTAGACTGGTCATATTTCTGTTTAATCAACCTACCTTTCTAGGTGTAGGGAGTAATACTTTGTAAGCTATAGTCTCATATAGTTGTTATTTTTGATGTTGTATGAATTGTTATTTCTTAAAAAATGCACTTACCTAGTTTTATAAATTATCTAAATGATGCTAAAGAATTGCTAGTTCAAGAGTCAGATTTCAATAATTTGGAAGACTGAAATGAGAAAAAAACCCAAAACAAATGCCAGATCAGCCCAGGTGGGGCCTCAGCTGGAGTGTTGTGTCCAGTTCTGGACTCCTCAGGATGTGAGAGACACCGAGGTCCTAGAGTGGATCCAGCTCAGGACAATTAAGGCACTGGAATATTTCTGTTGTGGGGAGAGGCTGGAGCTGGGCCTCTTCAGATGACTGAAAGGGCACGTCATCAGTGTCTGTCAGTGCCTGCAGACAGAAGGCAGAAGAGGGACCAGGCTCTGCTAGGTGGTGCTAAGCAACGGGGCAAGAGGCAATGAGCAGAAACTGATGAACAGGAAATTCCACCTGAACATGAGGAAGAAATGCTTTACTTCATGGGTAACCAGGCACTGTAACAGATTGTCCAGAGAGGTTGTGGAGTCTCCCTCCCTGGAGATATTCCAGAAGCAAGTGTATGCAGTCCTGTGCTGTGTGCTCCAGGATGACCCTGCTTGGAGGTTGGACCAGACCGCTGTGGGCCCATCCAGCCTGACCCATTCTGTGAGAACAGAAACTCTCAATCCCAAATAGAGGTTTTGATGGGAGATGTGTTTAAAAGATTTAAGTATTTTCCAGAGTACAACCTAATAAAGACTGAGTGTTATATGAACACAGGTCATCGTTTCTGGAATATCCTGATGGTAGTGTTTGCTTGCTGACACCTAGTAAGTTGAAATTTAAATTTGCCACAATGTAATTTATGAAGCTGCTTTAGAGTGTAAAAATGATCTTTTAGCCTAAGCTCCCAACATATTAATAGTGGCTTAAAGGACCAATTGCTAGCTGTGGAAATTATCTTAATTTCCATGTATAATAAAAGATGCTTGCATGTCCTGTTTATTTGGGCATTGGAATTGTGCCATAAAATCAGTGCTTGTTTCAAGAACACTTGAATACATAGACATTGTTTTGTTTGTCTTACACAGAAGATGTGGGGTTTATTTTCAACATAACAATATAAAATTAGTCTTTATAGCAATAACTAAAGTATATATATTTATTTTGATTACTACTAGGAGGCAGTGCTCATTTAGGTGGCTAGCTAGAGAAACACTTAGGTGGAATAATTTTAGCTATATGTTGTTGATTAAAATTATTTTTGTACATGTATAATTTCTGACAGTTATTACAAATAAAGAATTTCAGTTGTTAAAAAAAGCTGGAAATTTTTGGCTTCCAAGCCTGTAAAACTTGCTAGTGAAAACTGAGTTGATATAAGTTAATTAAGTTTCTTTGTGTAAAATAGAATATAACATGCCAAAGGACAGTGGTGGAGTTTCTTAATGTAGGGGAGAATGTTGTGCAGTGCAGATATGTGAAAACTCCTTCTTTAATCTGCTGTGCTATAAAATGTATTTTAATATAAATACCATAGCCTTAAGGGATTTCATAGAATATGGCCCGAGTTGCATACCTGAACTATTTATAGAAGGACAGAGAAACATGCCCAACAAAATTGCAGTTTTGTGAAATGCATTCTTTATTTCACTCAGCCACAGCTAGGAGGGTTTCCTTTTGTACCATGATGTGAGATGTATCCTTCACTGAGCCTGTGGCTTCATCAGATCTTTAGAACGTGTGGTATGAAAATCATGATTATTTCCTAATTGTTCCTGGATGGTGATTCAGTTATCATTCATCCCCATCTTGTTCCTAAAACCTGATTGCCAGACTGAGGAAACAAGGTGGGCTAGGACAAGTCCCTCAGGTAGCATAACCATGTTATTGGTGTGGGAGTGTAACGTAACTCTGCTAAGTCAGGTGGCTGTGTGGTTTATGAACACAGGGATAGAGTTGTTTCTTTGCCTGTCTGCATTGTGTGTATGGAACTTTTTTAAGGGATGCCATCCTCAGAGATAAAAACAGTTGCCTTCTCACTGCAGTAACAAAGTAGTATCTGTTTCCTATGATTTGGGCTCCAATTTTGCCAGTTTTTGATTAAAATTATTGTTGAACTATTTCCCCTTTACCAGCTGAAGATGGGTTGCAGTTTTTCTCTGTAGCTGCAGACTGGACTGTGGACATTTTGAATTTCTTTGGCTATGTCCATAGTAAAAGTTTCACAGAAAAATGTCCTAATTAACTTAAAGCCAAAACCACTGAGCTAATTTCTGGAAGCTGTTTGGTAGTCAGTGTTCCAAGGATCAGTCCCTAAAGACCGTTTTTGGGAGGTGACTCTGTTTTGCAGACTAAGGGAGTATACCACCCTAGACATATGTCATTTTGTACCAGTTGGCCTCAGTTCCCTGGAAGTTACTCATGGATGTGTTTAATTTACAGTTATAAATGTTTCTGAAAGGTTTGTTGTATATGAACCATTTTGGCTAAACATATATTGTGTGGTACTGTTCCATGCTGGGTGACAATGAACGGGTAGTGAGTAGTGACTTCATTTGGTTATGCAACAAGCACCTTCATGGGCAACAGGGGGAACTGCTCATGTGTGCTGAATTATGTAGCCAGCAGCATATATAGAGTGCTGTGCTTCTAACCTGCATGATTTTTTCATGAATTCTGTTGCCCTCTCAACTCTCTGCTAATATCTTGCAGATGTGTGTAAAATATGTGAAGCTAATAATTTCATTTTTTTTCTCTTTAGGAGGTCACAGTTTTTACTGGTGCATTTTCATTCAATCCTTTTAGTTAATTTTCTCTCTTTGATTCTCATGCATCCCAATTCAGAAGATCATACCTATTTCCAAGACCCTGCCATACAAGTATTAGATTTTAATTAAACTGTGAATAATCTGTTTCAAATACACTGTACTTTAAGTATAAAAACTATTTTTAAAACTCTTGAAGATATTTTAAAATATTGAACTTATCACTATTCTAAACAGCTTCAGAACCTAAAAGAGTAAATGTGTATAGACGTTGCTTTCGTTATGTATAGGAATACAAGTAGCAGTAGGGCTTGAGGTCCTCTGTTCTTTTGCATAAGAACCAGGGTTCTCTCCAACAACTCTCACTGCCATGGTGGTGGAATATATGGCTGGCTTGGACTCTAAAAGCTAAATAGAACCATTGTGAGTAAATTGGTCTTTCTGCAAGTCTTATGTAAGCAAGAGTTAAGTCTTTGGTGTAATATACATCAGTTAGAAATAAACAGGCTTTGATTTCAGTGCTAGACACTGCCTTAAGGCAGAAGAAATTACACTGTCATGCAGAGGATATGTAGCTGTTTCTATTTTGGTATTTGATTTCTTCATGGTCACATAGTTGAAAGCTGTCCAAGAGACGAAGAAGTGTAAGCTGACAAGGGAAGAAAATGACCAGCTTATGGAGAATATAGGACTGAGGAGTAGTGTATATATGTAAGAGTCATTTGTACTACTTACAGCTTTTCTTCTGTGTATCTGCTCATTCTCAGGGAAAGTGTTGGCTCCCAAGGATAAAATGCTTCAAAAATTGCCAAGTAGCAAAGACTTAAAAGGGTTAAATGCTGATTAAATACTTTAGTAATCATTCATGAAGGTGGTTATCATCTGACTGATGGTAGTGCACTTTGCCACGATAAAAAAGATGTATTTTAATAACAGATATGGCTTTTAATACACAACAGTGGCTGTCTTGAGTTTTTAAGAAAATTCCTGGAAGTATCCAGTGCTGGAAAAAGACTTGTCTGTAACAGCTTGTGAAAATATGTAGTCATCATGCTTGTCATTGTGTGTTTCTTCAAAAGACTCGAGGTGTTTTAGATCCAAGTTTATAAGTTGGAAATAGACAGTTTATTAACAGGTTCTTTTAAATATATATGCTACTGCTAATGAATGAACAAATGACTAATGAACTTAGGAAAACATATCCATAACAACTTTAAAAAAAAAATTGTAGGAGTAAACATGAGGCATATGTAATTGAAGCCATCAGCAAATATTAAGAAATCCAGGTAGTAGCTGCCAATAAATCTCACTCAGGAAGTGAAACATATCTGACCTACCCAAGAATGAAGTTATGTGACAGTATTCAAAATCACCTTGCATCTCTCGAGGAGATCAAAACAAACATCAACAGTTTGATGCTTTCAAACATCTCAGCAGCAGGGCAATAACTGCCTGCGTTCTTGCATACAAATTGACACCACCACCCACATTAAAGGGGGTGCTGGGACTGGTTTGTGAGGGATGAGTAACAGGGCTTAATATGTATAGCCTGGTGAGGTACATGTAGGCTATGAAAGCAATTGTTTATGAGTTAACTGAAGCAACTGTTTATGAGTTATTGAAGACTAATAGGAAGGGAGAGTTTGTTCTGATTTGTGTAGTAATTGAAATTAGTATTGATGACATTAAAAGATGTCTCATTTTGTGTGATTCTTTCCTCAAATGATACTGAGGATGTTGGAGGAGAAATGGTATGAAGCACAAGAATTACAGTATTTAAAACCAGTGCAGGACAAATTCAAGAATTTTTCTGTAAGAAGTTAACTTGTATTGGGGCTGTTAAGCAAAATACATGTCCTTAAAGATACTTTGCTCTAGCTGTTTTGACACGCTTTTATTGCATTTTCCAAAATACAGTGAAAAATTACTCCCAGTAGTTCTGCAAGAGAACTGAACATTCTTCCTTTCAAACTGGGATGAAGAGCCAAGTAGTAGGCTAGGGTAAGGGAAAGAAGAGCTGTAATGACAAACTTGTGGACTTGCCTAAAGAAATGTTGTTGAGGATCTCTCTTAAGTGCTGGCTGAAGTGCCACACTAACTGTGGTAAAATCACACCAGCAACACCTCTGCTGCTTTCATTAAGAGCAATATGGGAAAATGAATACTTAAACTACCACAGTTTATTCCATCAGCCTGAAGTCCTCATTTTTTATGTTGCCAGAAAACTTTACTTACAACAATGATAATATTTTCTTAAGAAGTAGATTTTGGGCTCTGAATTCCTCAAGCAGATAGATTTAAAACAAACAAACAAACAAACAATGTTTTATTGAATTCAAGGGAACTGACCAAATTCATTCTGTTTGGGGAACTGATGCTAGAATGAGAACAAGAGGAAAGTCTGAAGGAAATGTTCCTTGGACAAAGACTGGTAAATAGATAAATAACCTATGAATATCTTTGCCAACCACTTTTTAGTTGTAATTGTAATATCATATAAAATGACGTTTTTTATAATGAGGGAAATGATAAAATATTTATTTTGAAGTCTTTGAATATTATGAGAGGGAGCAAAACTTAATGGCAAAGAGATGTGCTGACCACATAGACTAGCACTTTTTTTTTTTAATGTGAATTAATAAAACCCTGTACTTTAGTTTTGTAAGATATTTGCTGTTTTTTTTAGTGTATATTCAAGTTTCCATCAGTGAAAATATTTAAGGAAAAAAGGCAGTTTGAGCTATCTTTTGTGTGGAGGCTTAAATTCTCTCCTTAATTGCTGGGAACAATTAGTTGCAGGAAACATTAAGAGATATCCCTGTCCTCCAATTCTCCTTCATCAGGTGTCACCAGTAATTAGTAATTAGTTTTTAAACAAATAAACAAACCCCAAACCAACCAACCAACCAATCAAAAAAACCTCAAAAACCCAAACAATTTCTTATTTTATAACTTGGTCACCACTTTTTTTTGTCACAATTTCTTTCTTAAGTACAATATCGAGGTAACACATAAAATCCAAAAGTGTTTAGTCAGTGTGAATGAGTCCTGTCCCATTGTTTCCCTCCCCCAGACATTGTACGTCTTTAATTTTTCCAAGTCAGGGTTCTATATTTTTACTTTAAATCTCATAGTAATTTGACATGTAGTAAAGATTTCACTGCCTTCAATTCTCTGTTTTATTAATGGCAGACACATGCTGCATCATTCTGATAGCTTTACAAGTGTTAAGATCTTTCAGATAAGAAGATATTTTGCAGCAAACTCACGTGGCTCCTATCTGCTATTATATGATTATTGTTTTTAAGCCATAAAAAGAAAGAGTTCTATCTTCCAATCATGTTAGTGTTTTCTTTGACACCTCAGGTCTCTGGAAGAAGGAAAAACAGAGGACAGCTTTCTTACCCTATCAGATTTGGACCATCCTTTTTTTTTTTTTCCTCGCTTTTGCATGTCATGCTGTCTGATGAACTGTGAAGATACTTTCATCTACAGATTGACCACAACTTAGTAGAAAAGTAAACACTTCACAGGAAAACAGTTTTCCAGGTCTGAGAATACTAGTTTGCTTGTATACACTTAAAAAATGTTATTTTCTGTGTAGTTGTTATTTCTATTTGGCTAAATTGTCTAATTAGCTTGTAGATTTCTGTTGAAGAAAACTAAGTCTTAAATATTCATTGACTCAGCTGGAAAAAAAATGTTTGTGTATCTATTATATATAAATTAATAAATGTATGTTATTTATACTTTTTAAAATTATAGTTTTAAGGCCATCATCATTAGTATGCAATGAAATTACTTCTGTCTGTCTGCCTTATTAGCTCTGTCAAGCAGTGTCCTTCATAACCATTTAACACATTTTCAAGATGCTGGTGATGTGTCCAAGCTAATTCCTTTTATGTATCCTCCATAATTACTCCATCATTTAAATGAGATCATTATCCAATATTTAACTAAGTGCTAAGAAATCCAGACTTCAAGCTTTATCTTGGAGCAAAGACTAATTAAATACTTTAGTATCAAAACATGTTTCTTACTAAATACTATCAAAGTATCACCAAACTGCATTCAATTCTGCTTAAAAAAGAAAAGCAAAGAGAACATAGCAGACAGGTTTTGTAATGGCAAAATAAATAGGCACATCATGTTATGATATATTTATGTCAAGCTCTATGAAGCAGATTGGGTAGTCTGGTGTCTTCCCAGAACCAGAAAAATGCATCTAAAATTTTTATGGATACTCATTTTAATACCCTTGGTGATATCCTCTTTGAAATGCACCTAGTTTTTTCCAGTAGCTGTCTTAGAAACAGTTTCTAAGATAAAGTCTTAGTTATTGACCTTCCAATGTGTTTGGTGTTTTAGGCTGTCATATAAGTAATAAAAGCAGTTCCAGTGCTACAGCTTTTCATACTAGTTCATGTTATATAATAGTATGCAATAACATTTTGAAAATTCTTCAGTTTGTACAGAACCCATTACAAAAATCTCACACTTTCCCCCTTCTTTATTTTGAAGGCAACTTGAAAGTGTTTTTCACTTGGCTTAATTAAGAGGGTGGAGTTCTTTTAAAATCATGATGAAATACATTTAGCAGTTGTTCTGGGAATCTGGGAATTTGATCAGTCCTTAGCATCCAGAAACAGAACCGTCTTTATAGTGACTTAAATTATTTCTTCTGTGGTAGCGATGTAAGGTCACAGTTCTCAATGTCAATTATTAATATGTATTTGTATAAATTACAAAAACTGTGCAGTGCATTCAGAAAATGTTAAATGTAAAATTAAAAGTTCTGTATGCTTCAGAAGAATTGTCAATAGAAAAAATACCCTAAAAGTCCTTTTAATAAGAGCATGTTGATTTACATAAATTCTAGGACAAGTTGAACTAGAATAGTTCATGTTTAGGACTCAGTCCTTCTGAGAATGGAGCGTTACATTCAAAAGTTCATGCAGGTATTCTCCTAGAGAGCTCTTATGTAGAATGCTGCAGTTCATAGATTTCAAGGTCCTGGGATGGGAAGTATATTTAATACAGTGATCACAGTTATTACTTCACTATTTTTCATTACTAGGTTAGAAGATTTCAAGTCTGTTCTGTTCTGGAGTGGTGTGAGGTTTTATGTTGCAGAACCAGATGTGTGGTTGTTTGGCTGGAGCACCACAACTAACAGCTCTGCCCTGCCCTACATGTGTACATTGGGAGCAAGGCCTTTCTGGACGTGCAGATAAACAGTTAATTTTTAAGAAGTATAGCTGTGATGACATTTAGGTTTTCAAGTCTTCCATAGAAATGCCCAGCAGCAGTATTATAGGATCATGCCTGCAATTTCTAGAAGGAACTACCACTGTTCTCCATAATTTTCAGTTATTCTTAGAGGAAGAAGTACTGGAAGAACATGCAGCCCCCCTGTGTCCCCTTTTTTCATTTTCTTTTGTGAAAGGTACACTAGATGACAGTTGCATCATTATGGTCAAGATTTGTGTCTATCATAATATCAAAGTGAAAAGAAGGGGAAAAATTGTAGAAAATCAGAGATAACAGATCTTAGATTTTTTTGCTTTCCTTTGGTCTGAGAGTAGGATTTTGTCTGCAGGACGTTTGTGTGAGAACACTATGTAGGGTCAGAACACAGATAAAGGCAGTACAATGGTGTCATTATCCAGGTAAAACAAATGCATGAACAAGAGGTTTGGGCAGTCTGTGCCCAGACTACTGTTGCCATGGAGCATGACCACTTATTCATGTGCATCCCTTTTACCTGTGGTTAGAAACTGGACTTCTAATATTATTTGGCTGGTTTAGGCTAAAGATCCTGATGTAAGTATCTCAGAGAAAACTAAGTTCTGCACACGTTGAGACAGGCAGCAGAATAAGGGTCAGTCCCACCAGTGTCCTTGGCAGTGAGAGGGCTGCAGCATCAGATGCTGATGGTCAGAGCTGTATGTAACACCTTGATATGTGAATATGGGAAATTCACATGCAATTAAAGGAGCTTGGATTGGGTTGGTTAGTTGGTTGGCTGTTAGTTGTTTGTTTTGGGTTTTTTTTACTAACTTAACAGATATCCTATTAACATGTTTGTTTAGGGAAGAAACAGTTGTTTTCTCTCTAGTCTTGCCTTTAAAAGTAGCTTGCTCCAGTTTGTTTTCCTACCTTTATTTTCCCATCAAACATACTAGAGTTGTGGTTAAAAATACAAAAACCAGGGTAGTATCTTTTAAAGCCTTGAGTGTTGCTCTTATTGACCTTGGCAAAAAGAATATGGTTTGAAACTCAGTTCGAGGATGAGTTTCTTCATCAGCCTTTTATTGCTCACTACATGTGAGCAGCCCAGAAGGAAATTCCCAGGGAGGTAGGAAAGAAGACAAGGTCACAATTTCCCTAACAGGAGGAGGATGCCACATTCCCTAGATGCCCCATTTGGGCAAGGGGAGGGTAGATCATCTCTAGTTCTCATTTTTGGACTTTCCTGTATTTTTAAGAAGTCTTCTTGTTTATTTCTTCACAGTTTTTATAACCTATGGCATGCTTCAGGAATTCATACTCCTTGTTTACTGCTGTACAAAAGTGCCTCACAAACACCTTATGAAAATCCAAGCTTACTCGTGGCAAATGTGGGTAGATTTCTTCAACAAAACACCCCAAAAAATGAAAACTTAAATACTTTAATTAAAGTTAACTAGTTAAAGGATGCAGTCTGTAAAAACCTCCTAGTCTTGCAGTATAAAGAGTAATAAAATACATTTTTCTTTTAAATAAATAAGAGGTAATTATATTAAGGGGGTACTATTGTTACTCTTTTAGTCTTTGTACAAGACTGTGTACAGTCTTTCTTCTTTTGCAGATTGCTTTTCGAAGTTTGAAGACCATCCAATGGAAACTAGTTGGTTTTAGATTTAGCACATTACATTATTGTGTAATTACTTCTACTGGCTGAGCTGCTTGAACTGGGTTGGTTAGATGGTATCTATTGCTTCCATTCCTTTTTGCCACAATGTTTGTTAAATTTCTTTACAACCATCTGGGACATACTGTAGCTGTCAGAGTAAGAATAAATTCAAAATTAGAGGGTATTTGATAAAATAATTGGGTGACAGAACCTTCCTCTGTGTGTAGATAAAAATCAAAAATGGCATGTTCTAATATTCTTTTGACAATTTAATTACCAGTTTATGAGTTCTAAAAGGGTTTGTCAATTAGGATAATGTGTGAATGTTATGTCAGCCTGAAGAATTTGACATTCAGACATGTACATAAATTAGGTTAGCTATTCCTGGACTTTTAAGATTGAGAAGAACAGAGATGGGCATTTTTCTTCACTGGTCATTTCCTTGCACATCAGGAGTACATCTCTCTGTGGTTACTGTGCTTAAGAAGAGCAGTCTGCCCCTTCTAAACACCCTCGCAGTTCACTTTGTGGCTTGGAATGGCTCATTTTTTAGTGAACAGTGTGTTTCTTTTTGATCTGTTTTAAGCTTCACCTCCTAGAAGTTGACAAGCTATAACATTAACACATGAACTGGGAAAAACATTTTTCTTAACACAGTTTGCTTATTCATAAAAAAAAAGAGGCAAGAGAGCTCCATAGCTAATAGCTACTACTGCTTTTTTCTTGTTTTACTGCTGACTTCTTATCTATTTGCTTTTCTGTGGTTTTGTACTAAAGGTGCAGGAATACATTATCCTACTATGAAAGCACCTGAATTGCTTTATTATTCTTGTTTTTAAAATCAAACTCAATTGTCAGTGATCTACTGTTCCATTATACACAAAAATCATTACTAGCACAGATCATTATGAGTCTTCACAAAGGTCTATGGGAAGGAAAGTGTTATGGTGTGAGATCAGCTATTAAAACTGAAAAATCAGGTGGGCCAGGAATATAGAGGCTCCCCTGAAGTTTAACAATACTGAAAATTTTAAAGTACGTCAGTTACCTCTTCAGTCAGACTTACCTGCCTTGGTAGCCTGTGTAATAGAAAATGTTCAAAATATGGACTTGTAATACAATTATAAATGTAGGTGCAAAACTTGCAGCTTATCTTTTTGAAGTATTTGTGTCCAAAGCTTGTTTATATTACATTTCAATGTTAAATTAACTTTCTGCTCTATTAGTTTAAGAGAGCCCTCCCCACAGCCACACCATTCATTGAGGGTGCATCAAGACAATCAGGTAAGTATTTAGAGAAGAAAAATAAACACACTACGGTGATGAAAGAAGTAATATTGTTTCATTTTTTCAGTAAACAAAGGGTTTAATAATTAATAGTTTATGCTAAGATAATCGAGGACTGTCCATGTTGATTCTTCTGTGGTTTTTTCTTCTCCTATGATTTTAAACTGTTTAAAATCTGGACACAGGGATATGGCATGGGACTACAGTTAGTGTATCGCTGCTTATTGGGTTTAGACACTTGTATTAGCTTATGTAGTGCCTGTGTAGGTAAAAGAAAGTTGATTTAGTGACTGCAGAAAAGCTCTGAAATACCCACTATTTCTAGATTTCTATTTTTTTTTCCTTGCACCAAGTCTCCATGCAAAAGCACATATATTAACTGGCTGTATAAATGCCTTGTTTGCCCTTTTTGTCAGTGGGTTGATGGCTTTGTTTCTGCAGAATGACTGTTTTGTTTAGTATCTGCCTATTTTCAGGATTTTGGAAACCAACTGGTTTTGAGGATATTTGTATAAAATGTACAGCACAATCTAAACATCACATCCCTTATCTTCCTGATTAAAAAGAAGGGATGGTCTGTAGTTTAGTATGATGTCCATTCACAGTTATACATTTAGAAATATTTTCCTGTTTTCCTTTGGTCAGTATTTTTACTTTTCTTATTTATGTCCTCTGTCTGGCAACAAAAAGCAGTCTCACACCCTGTGGACTACTGGAATGCTCTGAGTCCATTATGGTCCCAGATTGAGAGAGGATGGATTGACAGCTGAAAGTATTAATAGAATAATAATAATTTAAAAATCTGAAGACTGAAGCTTCTGGAAAGTATGTTTGCTCAGAAGAGGCGCAGGGCTTGAGTCTTACTCTGCTCTTAATCTATACTGCATGAGAACTATTGAAGAAACATAAAACTTTACCAAAATAATATTGATGGATAAAGCTTTCTATTTAGGAAAAACATGAGAGGAAACAAATTAAAAGGCACATATTTCTTAGACCCATTAGTGTGCTGGTGGAAAACGTCTGTGGATTATTCACAATTGCATTGTGGTAATCTGGGAATAGAATTGAACATTTTGCTCCCCATAAGTATTTTCTATGGCTAGAGAGGGAGTTCATATTGTGACTGACTTTATTCGAGTTAAAACAAATGAAAACAAAGTCTTTATAGACTGGATTTCTCAGTGTATTTTATAAACTGCTTCTATTTTGTTCACTACTGAATTTTAAGAATGCATTTTAAAGAATGTATTTTCAATGAATTTTGAAATGTATTTTAAAGAGACTCTAGACTTGTTGGTATTCATAGTAGACACATCTAAACATAATTAATCTCCTTTTGGCAAGTACTGTATTTTTTAGTTGAGTTAAAGATACTCTTTGCTATAGAGCCTTAGGGATTACACCTGAATTTCATTAAGGAAGTCTAAATAATATCCAGAGGAATCTCCCCATGTAGAATTGCTCTGGACTGGTTAGGACAAGATGGGATGCAGCTCTCTCCCCAGCCCCCAAAACAGTTGTATTGTTTGCTTTTTGTAAGAATAAAATTGTATTGAGATGAACAGGATATTGTCTGTGAATAATTCAGAGAGTGAAGACAGATCTATTGTGCTGGAGTTTCATTTTCAAGGCACAATATGTTTCATAAGCATTTTTTAAATAAAATTGTCAGATTTTAACTGAATACAAACAGTTGATGTACAATACAAGATGTTGGGAAATAAATTAGTTATAAGAACATCACTTAAAGCCTAGCCTGCCTAGGTGACTGAAAATTCATGGGTATTATTCACTATTCATATTATGTCCATTTTTCTTCTGTAGGAGAACTTTGAAACTGTAGATTCATCCACACAGATTATTTGTTTATGAATAGGGTAAAGATTTGAAAATACTTAAGTCTTCTATCCCATGCTAGTTTTGGTTTTTCTTTTCTTTTTATTTAGGGGCAAAGAGTCATGATCATTTTCGTTTTTTCTTTTTCTCCTAAACCTACTGCTGTGCATAACAGAGCCCACTCTAAGAACTGAGTTATGTATGACAGGTGGTAAGAGTATTACCTGTGCTTTATGTACTACCAAACTGGGAACATTAAGAGGAGATTTTTTTCTTATCTGAAACAAAAGGCTTGACACAGATTTTGAGATATTTGTTATCAATATTAAGTCCTGCATTTTTGCTTTGTGCCATATAGAATTGCTCTCCTGGCATTTTACATTTTGAATTTAGAGAGTTACCAAAGTCCATTAGATTAATCTATTGGACCCTGTTGACAATCAGTCCAATGCTTGAGTTATTGTAATATATTGTTTCTCACAATCCATTTCTGCACAGTAAAGAACTTTTGTCTTTGTCAGTTTCCTCATGAGATTTGAGTAATGAAACTGCTCAAGCTCACTCACCAGGCATTAAAGTAGCTGGATTTGAAACTTCTAAACAAATTTCTTTTCTGGGAACACTTACGGTGTTTGTCAATTTGTTAAAGTTTGGACTAGACACAACTCCACGATGATAGTTGTGCAAATGTATTCCTGCAGGCGAGACCTTTAAAAGTTTACAGAATAATTCCGGTTCTGTTTAAGGTTCTAACTAGGTCAGTTCAAGGCTTATATAGAGAAAACATTTCTTAAAAATTACAGCTTTCTGATGGCTTGGCCAACTGTTCCAGACTCTCGTGCTGCAATGAATTTTCTATCATTAAACTGATTGCTTCTGTAACTAAATGGATTTCTTTTCTCCCTCTGAATTAAAATGCCTTGCAAAAGTATGACACATAATGAAAGTTTGTGATGAAGGGCTCTGTATATAAAGTGAGATAGTGATAGTGTCCTGAAAATTTAGGTGAACCCTGTTTATGTCTTGTACTGAGCATGATGTTTCAGAGTTATGAGGATCTCTATACAATTAGTTATTCTAAGTAGTAATCTTGATAAAGAGATTTATTACCAGTAGAACAGGTTCATGTTAGGAGGTCCTCACATTTAAAACTTCTGGCAGTTAAAAAAATGTCTTATTAGAGTTGTAGAACTGGGATTTTACAAGATGAAGGCTTACAAGGGTTTTGCAGGCTGATAACTGACTATTATAAGGGAGTTTTACTCCTGTTTTGTCATGCAGACGGTGTCTGAATTTTTCAGGGGAAGTGAAAATTTGTTGTGCTATTGGTACTCCTTTCAATATTAATGCTTCCTGCTTCGAAAGGATTTTTTTTTTACTTGCAGCAACTTCCTTTCCTGAAAAAGAAAGGTAGAAAGTGGGGGGGGGGGGGGGGGGGGGTACGTCTTTTGCTAGCTCCTTGAAAAGGTTTGGAGAGTTGAGCAAGTTATAAACCGTTGAAAATTGTCATAATCTGTCTAGCTTTTCCTTTGTACAGGGTGTTCCTGGATTCCTGCCAAAATCACTAAGCATTATTAGCACAACACTTGAACCATCTTAGTGTCTTGCGTCAGTATGACACACATAATTTAAACTCCAGACAGGACGCAGATAAAATAGTGGTGGCTGCGGCTGCAGCTGCTTTCCTCCCTCTAAACACCCTTTGGCCCAGACAAAGGTGTCCTGGGGCAGGTAATCAGAAAAGCATGAGATCAGGTGTCATGTCTGCTGGCTGATGTTAATAATCTGTGTTCTCCTAATCACTCTTTTCTGAGGAAAGAATTCTGACCTACCCAAGGCTACTTGCTGTGAATCCTCACCAGCATCCTTCTTCTTCTTCAGGTACCTAAACACACTGGCCCTTAAACCAGGAATAAAACCCCAAAACAGGGGGTTCTCATTTTCTTTTGCTCCATGAATGTTCCCACTGTAATTAACTACCTTATGGTAATGGTGAATTCCAGTGCAAGAAAATTAAAATTGAGAGCTTCTCTCTTTCTAATTGGAAGATACAAAAGCAGATCTCTGCTTTTGTCACACAGCGTCATGCAAATTGCATAGGTTATGCTTTCTTCATTAGGTCTAACCTGCACATAGAGATGGAGAACTCATTCTCCAGAGGCTGCCTGGAATCACAGAAACAACTTTACAGAAAATGGGGCCCTCCTGATGAATGTAATTATTTTTGCATTTTAATGGCAGTTGAGAGGACAAAATTCAATCAGTATAAGCAGGTCTTCCCCCCCCCCATTTTACTTGCTTCTGAGTACTTGCTTTTATAACACTATTGAAATTTCAGGAGCAGAGGATGGTAATTGGTCTGGAATTACTTTGTTAATATGTGAAGGGACTTAACTTCTAAGACTTGGCTTTTAGATGAAGAGTTCTAATCTTGTTTTAAATGAGACAGAGACAGTATTCTGGCAACTTGTTTGATGCACAATCTGTAGATATGAACTGCAAAGGAGTAATGTTCAAACCAGCTTAGACCCAGAAATAGCAATGGACTCTTGGAAAGATTTTTTGGATTAGAGGAAGAATAAGCCAGGTGGTGTCACTGCTGACTAATAAGAGTGTGTTCTTTAACAGGGGACATGCTAGTTGTCTAGTTTGGGTTTCCGTTCTTGAACTTGGTGTATGTTTCTCTCACCTACATATACATTAAAATCTATAGTCCAGATGAAAAGCTTTAGTGTCTGGAAGGCTGGATGCAAGAGGAGAAAGCTTCAATGATTAGATTTGAGAGAACTGCTGTGGTAGTCTTCTGCACTTTTGTGACCAGGTTGATAGTGTAGAGAAAAAGCTGTTAGAAAAATCTAGAAGCCTTTAAGTGTTTGGGTGGGAAAGAGGGGAGCAAGAGAACAAAGCTGGACTGTAAAACAGCTAGACATAAAATATGTCTATTTCTAACAAAATGTAAATGAGTGGATGAGGGTGAAGAGAACGAATAAACAGCAGATGGAAATCATGCAGACTGTAGAGTCCAAAAAAATAATCACTTTGTCATGGTGTATGACTGCATGTATCTTTTTTCAAGGCTTCCCACGTCTTGCCTTTGAGCATCTTCTTTAACCAGGTCATGAACAGCCTTTTGATGATGTCCAGAAGAGTTTTGTTTTCTGCAGTGCCCTGCTTGTTGTCATGTTGAGAACATTTTTTTAATAAATGGTCTTACATATTTTGGTCTTACCATCCTCTGAGACTGAGTAATTGATTTCCAGCAGACCTGCTTTTTGTGTGCTCAAACTTAGTTTAGCATGTTCCAAAACAACAGGGATTTGCCAATGTTTAAAATTGTTTATGGATATAGGAAAACAATTATTGTGTTGCATCTTTAATGTATGTTGCAATATATTAAATTATATATGTGAAATACAAGTAATTATTGTAATTCCATATTAAAGGATTTAAACTTTCAAGTGAAATAAAATCATCTTTTATTGCAATGTTGATAATGCTAGCAGATAAGGATAGGACAGGGTTATTACATGGGAAATGAATATATTCTATTACTTTGGCTGGAGTGGGCTGGCTGGCAAAGTTGGCTGCTTTTGAAAAGAGAGAGACATCTTACTTACCTATTTTGTAGTTTCTCATTTGACAAAGTGTGAAATTACATTTTATTTCTTTCGCTTTCCCTTTGGGGTCTCGAGTTTGCTGTTTTCTGTCTTAAAGTTACTGGAAGCCTTTCTCTTGATGGATGTATCTACACAGTTGCACATGTTTTCTATCATCACAGAACAGGTTTAATGCACCATTTTACATTTTGGATTAGCCGTGCAACTGCTATATCAGAATAGGTACTTTTCTGTTATAAAGATGAGGAAAAAGAGCAATTTCAAATTGAGTTCTAAAGATTAGGTGCTTCTGGAGTTCTAAATGCGTAATTTCCTAGATTGAAACAGCAAATTTCAATGTTTGTTGTTTAAAAAGAACACAGCTAGGGAACTTCCTTTTTAATTTGAATGGAAAATGTCCTTGTACAATGGAAAAATATTAGTGACAACTTTCAGGGTATGACAAAGGAATGTTCAGAGTTCACATTTTCTATACAAATGCTTGATGAAAAACTGTTTAAATACACAAAGCTTTCTATGGATGAGAGGTATATTGGAATTTAGAGAACTTGGGATAAAGAATACCTGTGTTTACCCACAAAATTGTTTACAAAAGACTGAAGCATTGTGGTGGATGATGTAACATTAGGAACTATGCCAAGAAAGGTATCACGTAAGGCTTGCCTACATGAAGAACTAGCCCAAAATATCTGTCAAGGAATAGCTCTTCTACAGTAGCTCTCTGAGAGGATTTTAAGAGTGTCTTTTTTAAGCCATTTTGAAAGTGGATTTAGCTAAACCACAGGAAAGTTTTTAGTAAAAGTCTGTGGGGGAGTTGAACAGAATAGATGTAGTACTTCTGCGTTTACAGAATGCCCTCTCCACAGAGATTTGTCTTTGCAGCAATTTTGACCATTTCTAGGAGAATTTTCCTTTTGGGTTCATGACAGCATACAGCTTCAGAAAACCTTGTAAGTATATTTATGAAATAATAAGCATAATAATAATAGGGCTCTTAAAAATGAATATAACAATGCTGGTCATGAGCAGTTAAATATGCTATATAAACATTGATTATATATTTCTGTCTTGATAGCAGAAATCAATTCAACCTGTACAACTTTCAAGATCATAAAACTCCTGTACTTTTGGCACAGAAAAGGCCAGAACTTTTCCAAACAAGCCAGATGGAAAGTCAGGTTCTGGAATCCTTCAGCTTTTAAGGCTGGATGTGAATAACAAAGCAAAACACAGATCATGGATGTGGTCAGAAAGTCTAATATATGTTAGCAACAGCCCAGGAAAAAATTTTGTTGCATGTTTAATGCTCAGAAAGGTGGTGCTTAGCAATGTTTCACCAGAAGAACTGAAACAGAATGGCATGCAATTAAAATTATCATCCTTGTCACAATGATCTCAACAGATTCTTCTAATATTAAAATATGTAATTTTGTAAGTGCTTCCAAAGTAATGTTTGTCACTCTAATCAGAGGCCTTGTTATGAAGATATATTATTCTAATTTTGCATTTTAACAACAAGAATAAATAAGTTTATAGTAAAATTCCCATGTTTAAATCTTCCAGCTATATATACTATACTGAAGTTTAAGATACTATTCACAAACAGAAGATGATATAATTTGTTATGAATCCTTTTAGAGAAAGTGGGTTAAATGCATTCTCTGTGTGAAAGAACTTTCTTTGTAATCCACTGAGTCATTCACACTCTGTTCTCATGCTTTTCTCTGTTTCAAATGGGGTATTGCTGCCTCTTCCACCAGAGACAAGCTTGTACTGTAAGAGTTCAACACAGAGTACTGTGGAGTTTCTCAATGGAATGATGGGCCTTTCTAATGTTGTTTAGGTTCTCACCTCCTCGGGAAAGGTACAGCCCCTTGCCTGTATGTGTGTAGTGTGTTAAAAGTATTGTTGTGTCAGAAACGGGGAAAACTTGGTAGGTGTTGGTGTTTGCAGTGTGTGACCTGCCCTGGCTGAAGCACACAGCGGCTCCTGAGGGCCCTGCAGCTGTTTGTGGCACAGGCAGCTGGGTCTGTCAAGCTGCATCTATGTGGAAACTCCTCAGCTGCAGAGAGCCAACCATTGGTCTTGCTTGCCTTTTACATGGTAAAATATTTAGCCTCTGGTTTTGTTTGCGAAATTGTTTTGGTAAATGTATCACTTGTATCTAAGAGCAAGTCTTAGCAGTAGGACAGGAATAGCTATTCATGACTGGGAAATTGTCAAAGAACAAAGCTTAGTAAGAGCCAAAATAATAAAGAAATTGATCCCACTCCTCCACCAGTTCAGTCTGCACATATTATCTGAATGTGGTGTCAAAACAGCATGGCCAGTTATAATAGATTAAAACTGCTTTTTGTCTTTTTTTTTTTTTTCTTGAAAGACCAAACTTTTCTGTTACTGTGTTTGTGACTTTGCTTCAAGGACATAGGGCTAGACTTTACGGTTTGTTTAGCTATGAAGGGATGACAGACTAGGGGGGTGGTAAGGGGAGCTTAGTTTTGGAATGTAAATACATGTAGAGCTCTTCTCCTTTTGTTTAGCATCTCTTTAAACTAAGACAAAAAAAATCAGTGAATGAATGAATAGCAGCATGGTGAAATACCTAAATGTTTGAGTTAAAATTTTTGGATGTTTGAAATCCTATTTGGATCCTTTTCCCAGATCGCCGTGCATTCATATGCACTCAGCAGGAAACTTCATGGAGATGCACATTTGGGCAGAAGGTCTTTGGCGGTGCCTTTTTCTTAACTTGCGTCTTTTCTTCTTTTGAAGAAAGTAATGGCTTAAGTCTGACTGAAGAACAATCTTTTTTGTATGTTTCTTATAAGAATTTACTTATGGTTCACAGATTTTACCCACCATCTATGTCTGCAGTCCTTTGGATTTAAAACAGCATATATCCCTCTGCAGACAACAGGAAACGCCAAATTAAAGACTTAATGACATACTGCTGAAAGAAGACAAAAGGTGACAAATTATAAAACAGCCAGCTAAACTTTTAAAGAAAACGCTGGAAAAAATCCCACATTCAAACAGCTTGAAAAGGATACGGATATTGTTACACTTGCAGACATGTTAATAGAAATTCAACTGAATCATGCTGAATATTAACTTAAACATTTAAAAAGAAGAGGTTTCAAAAAATAGTATTTTCCTAGAACAATGAAAACAGCTTCTGGGTTATTTTTTAAAAGTGAATAATATGTTTGAACCTTGTTACTGGATGTCTCAACCAGAGACACCATTTTTGCAATTGTGGAACCAGTGAATATGACTTCTATCCTTTAAAAATTATTAACCTCTGTTGCTGATGTAAGTGCAGTTGTGTTCATTTCCCCTGCAATTATGGCTTGGCTGTGTTCTCCAGACTGGCAGCCTCTAGCTTGATTTACTATGGATGGAACGTCCTTTGATCTCCTGTTGAGTTCTGGAGAGATGATAGAAAAGGAGCAAGATAAGTGAAAAAGAGAAGGGAGGGAGAAATATACAGATGAAAAAGCAATGTTACAGACCTTTCCTCTCTGATCCTGGGGACCGTAATCTTCTAATTTATTTAATAATTTTAATATTAACATTCTTTGATGGTAAACATTTTATGTTTTAGTATCCTTGATGCCATGAACTTAATTTCGGAGTGTAGCACTTAGTAAATTAACAGGAGATGCTACTTTTGGTCAGGAAATGGCAAAAATGTGAATAATTTTCAACTGATAGTTTTGAGAACAGTTGAGTTGTATTTACGTTAACTACTGCTCCCAGTTTACCCTAAAGATTTGTACTTAAAGGATTACCAACTCAGTAGCTTACTCATACAAACCTGAAGTCAGATCAGAGGGAATCTGTCAGTAACTTCACAGTAAACAATCACCATGATAAGACTCTTGTAAATCTTTTTATTCATAGGCTCTTATGTTTTTATATTTCTGTCACTGCCTTTGTAATATTTTGAAGTACACAGGACCCATACATGGTACCCATTTGACTGATAAATGCTGTTGATGCATTGAGGGGTTTTGTTCAGTGGGTGGTTGGTTTTGGTTTTTGTTGGTTTTTGCGGGGGCATGGGGAAGGGGGGGAGGGGCATTTGGTTGGTTTGGTTACAGGGGGTTTTTGTTGGGGTTATTTTAGAGGTTGGAAAAAAAAGAGATTGATTGGTTGGGGATTCCTCATGGAATCCAGTTGCATATTAAGAGAGAGAGCTCTTTATTCATTACTTCAGTTCTCATGAAAATAAAATGTTTAAATTTGAGTGTTTGCAGGCCTATGTGAAGTGTTCTCTGTTTATGATGATAAATTCAATTGCTCACCTAACACTTAAACAAGCATCTTCATCCTCTGTGTATGCTTCAAAAGAAGTTTGCCATATATATTTTGTATTTCGAAAGATATATAAGATCCAGTTATCTGTCACTGTGCTGAGAAGATTCTGACCAGCTTTATCTTGTTTTTGGAATTTGTCTGCATCCATCTGCTCTTTTTGTTGTTACACATGCATTCTAAGCACTGAGGCTGAGCCTCTGTTCTCTATGTGCAGTATCTATTGCAATGGGTGCAAGTCAACAGCTGTGCATCATGCATTGCAGTAAATCTGAGTAATTAACATGTGTGTGTGAGAGATGAGCTATTGTCATTGTCAATGTGCAACACTAAAAAACACTGTGAGATGGGTGAAAGAGAGGAGGCCCACCAAGTTATTTTTTATTCTTGATAGTGTGAGAGGCTGATTTAATTTCCTTGGCTTAAGGCTAAACTGAAACATTTACCCCATCTCTTTCCATACAAAAAATAAATTTGCCATTGCAAAAGCACTCCTTTTTTGAATGCTTCAGCAGTTAAAAATTTGATTAATTTTTAGTTGGGCTTGCTTTTCTAAAAGTGGTATAAGTCCGTTTGATGTTTGTCTTTTAATACACTGCTTCTCAAAATGTTTTTAAGCTGAAGTGCTACTTAATCTTTAAAAAAAATATGAATAGTCAAACTCAAATCATAGTACTTTCTTGATAGTCTATGCTCTCAAGGGTATTATTCAAGCTAGTTTTGAAGAACTGAACAGCCACACTGTATTTATGTGTATCATAGGAGAAATACACATTTGTAAACTCTCTTGGGCTGCAACTGAGTTCTAATATATGTCTGTACAGCACATCATGGAGTGGGGCCCCAGTTTCTAGTGGGGTTTGTAGATTCTACCATGATAAAAAATAATAAAGGAGAATCTTCTTGTAAAGATAATTTATCCTCAGGGTGTTGCCTTTTTGTGCATGCACGTGTGTATATATATATTTATATGGATACACACACAAACTTAGCTATTGAGTTATTAGCAGTTAAGCCAGAATGTTTGGTTTAATACCTACAAAACCATTAGTTTCTCATTTGAAATAAAGGAATGCTAAAAATTATAAAAAATATTCCAAATCTAATTTACAAAAGAGGAAAAGTAAAAATTAGTATAGAAACTATTTTTTATAATTATTTGTTTCTGTTATTCATATGATGGAAAATAATAATTCAGATATTTCCTAGTGATTTTCAGTATCTGGTAGAATTTGAGCAGTACTTGAAGTATGATAATATTGCAGAATGAATGAATAATCATGAACAGTATTTAGCAAGTGAATTTTAAGTTTTAAAAGTAGCCACTCTTATCAAGTCCTGCCAGAAAGCAAAAACAAAGATGAGAAAAATCAGTCATCTCAGATAAATCTGTCGCTAGCTAGAGCAAAGGAAGTTTCCTGATGGGATTACTACCTTCTGACAGAACAAGGAAAGGGCCATTAATCCCGCAAGAGGGAGACAGTGATTGTGACTGCTGTTGAGGGGCTTGGCTGGCATGGCATGGAAGCAGCAAAAGAGTAATAGGATTAGAGTTGTTCCTTCTTTAGGACTTTCCACCTTTCCATTTGTGGTTAGAAGAAGAAGAGAGCCAGCTGTTAGCTCACCTGGGTCTTTCAGAAGCCTCTGGCTCCTAAAATTATACTTAATGGGTGTGGACATCTTTTTGTTACATTTAGGTGCAAGCAAACAGAAGTAGTTTGTAGGTTCTGCTAAAAAACAAATAATAGTTACGCCCAAAGCTAATTTTGTGTTAAAGGAAAGTACATACTTTCTGAGCAAGTTCAGGTATAATATTCCAACCATACAAGCATAAAATTAGCTCTCTTTACAGCTATAGTCTCTCTTGATGCAAATATTATTTTAATCTTGGCTTAGGCTCTGTGGAGACAGCATAGTAGTTAGTCCTAAAAACTGTCCTGTGTTTATGCCGAGAAGCTGCCTGCCCAGTGTATTACAGCCATGACTTCAAAAGTCAATTCGCAGGAACGGGAAACAGTGGTTTTTCTCCTGTGCCACTTCAGCCTTGGGTCTGAACTGCAGAGCTGCCAAAATTGCTAGTCATCATGGTAGTGTGAATCAAGGGGTTTGTTTATTACTGAGAATGCCAGCAATTCTAGAAATTAAGCAAGACAGTCAACCAAATTTGCACAGGCTATCAAACTATCAACTTGATGCCATCAAAGGGCATCAACTTTTAGTAAGATATAGTCAAAATTATCTTCTGCAGAAAATCCCCAAAGGCATTGAAAGAATGATGCTGTGAAGAACAGACCTGCCACTGGCAATGCTCCAGCCCTGCAGATGTGAGGCGGAGGAGGTTTTGCACGATTAGGGGAGTGGAGAATATGCTGCATTCAGCCTTGGAAACTCTGCCCTCGTTTACAATCCTAGGTTGCTTAATATGGGTAGAAGGTGGCAGAAACTAAGAATATTTCATAAAATTGTTTAGGCAAAAAGTGAAAGCAAAAGATGAAAACAACAGAAGTTGAACTATGCTTGCAGCGATTTAGAAAGTGATCATAGTTCAACCTATGTACAAAAAGGCTTCACAAAAATGTTTAAATAAATGTTTAAAATGTCACTTCACAAAAATGTTTAAATAAATAAAGATCCATAATCTTAAACTGGCCCCATTAAAACTGTGAAACTGTGTTTTGAATGAATGGTTTTAATGGTTGGTTTGCCATGTATTTTTGATGTCACTGAAACACAGCTCTCTCGTGGTGCACCAGACATTTTAAAGTGGTTTATCGCAGTTATCTTGGCTACCACCACTATTCTGTATTGAGCCAATGGGACTCTTCACTACTCCAGTGAAGTTTTCTAACCACTGAAATGCAACACAACAAAAACCACCGTAGCTTACCTTATGCACTTCTTGAAATGGATAACCCAGATCCTTACTGCCTTGTCTCATTTCTTGAGGGAGGGGGTGGCTTTGTGTAGTTTTTGTTGGGTTTTTACCTCTTGATGTTGGTCTCCCTCCATAAAAGGCCCTTGGACTCATATTTCTTAATTAGTAAAAAATAATCTCAAACTTAACAGTATTGTTTTAATAAGTAGAATGCACTTATCTAGCTTTTCACCAGTTTTCTTGCTCTCTGGTATGAGCCTTTTTGACTCTCCTTATGGTACCATTTCCTTGTGATGGCCTGCTCATAGGGATGATCCATTTAGCTGCCCTTCTTCTTGTAGTTCATACCCCACTCCCAGGTTCCTTCTTCTTGAAATTTGCCAATTATGCAGCTCAAGACATGAACTAGCCATTTGTTACTTGGCTGGTGTCTCCTTCTTCTCTTTCCTCCCAGATGATATGTGTTCTTCTTGTGTTTTCACTCTTGCTGTGTTTGTGTAGCACTTATCAAAACAGACCTAAACAATGTAATGGATGTATGTGTCAATGATAATCAAAGCCACAGTGTTTAAACTTCTTTGTGAAGTTTTGGGTTTCCTCAGTGTTCTGAGGTGTGTTTGGAAACAATTAGGTCTGTTTTTTGGAAAGAGATCCTTCAGAGTAGGAACAGTTTTTCTTAATCCATGCTTAAAAATTCCAAAGGGAAGTTTTCTGTTGAGTGGTTTAAATAGTTCTGGGAAATGACAATCTAGATTAATTTTTCTACATTCCAACTTTGCATCTGAACGATACTATTTCTGAAATACAAATTAAATAGCTAGTGTAATAGCCCTCGGACAAATGCTGAGTCTAATAGGCAGGTCTGTATTATAGTTGCACCTCTACCGGGACACAGGTTTCAATCAGGATTTGTCATATGTAGTATGTATGTTTTGCTAAAACCATTTGCAAATAACTGCATCTGTTAGCTATTGGTGTCCTTGCTTAATTGGCAAGTTTAAAATAACTGCTTATACTTATGTGCTTCTGATTCTTTCTTTTGCAAAACAGATGAACCTCTGTATTCCAAGAATTGTTCCAAATCATATTTTCTGGCAGTGCTTCTTTAGCCATTGTATGAATTAAAATGTGCTTTCCAGCACTTGCCTAAGTTGTCAGAAAAGTCTCTATAGAATTGACATGCAAACAGTTTTTGCAATATATATATATTTTTTTTTAAGCAATGTTAAATTTTCTTGAGCAACATCTCTTGTTTTGACTAGTGAAAGATCTAAAAATACACTACTGTATTGACTGAACTAATTACATTTCAGATCTAGCCACTACCATCTGGATCTCTCTCTTTCTGGTTACATTTTCATTGCACAGATTGCACATGAGTGATTAGTACCATGAATGAGTTGTCCAAATTTTGTTCTGGGTGTTAGCAGCAGCTCTGCAGAGCTGCACACAAGTTGTTCCCTTTCTCTTCTTCTGTGGATACTGTGTTTCAGTCGGGGAGTCCTCAAGTCAGTAGTGATGTGAAGAAAGTGGGGACAGTCCAGTGGCAAGCTGCCAGGGTAACCAGGACCCACCTTCTAAGCAAGAGAGACTGCAAGGAAGCTGGGTTTCTCTTGTCTGGCAAAGAGAAGGCTGAAATGCACTAAGAATACTTGAGAAACAGTTAGATAATGAAATCAAACTCTGCTTGGTAAAGCCAGGTGACATCAGGAGTAATAGCCAGAAGCTGTGTGTTGGGTGGCTCAATATGGACACTGGGAGAGGATCTTCCCCAGCAGAATCATGGTGGCTCTCAGACAGAGGAGTTATGGAGTCTACCTTAAGGGATTTTCAAGACTCACAGAGATAAAGCCACAACTAACCTGGTATTATTCCAGGCTTGTGCCTGAAGTCACACTGAGTGAGCTACGGAGGTCCCATTACCCTTTGCTGGGGCTTCCTGATGCTCATGAACAGAGCTGAGTGAGATCTTGATTCCTACCAGTGAATAATGGACAAAACTCTCTGCTCAAGGCAAATGCTCTGCCAGGCCACAGGTTTCAGCCCTTGGTAAGTAGCTATTATGTAACTGAAACTTCCTTAAGGTTTTCAACCCACTCGTCACTTAAACTGGGAATTTTTCATTCCTGGCTGTAGTGTATAGCATGTACCTGAGGAGTACAGTTTAGTTCTGATAGATTGCTGGCTAATGGGCATGCTGCCTGAAGGAAGCCTAGCTGAAGCTATCGAGGTCAGGCTGAAGGGTCTCCTGCACTTGAGTGAAATGTTCTGTACCACACATATATACTAGGCAGCAATGCTTGCATGAAGTCCTAAAGTAACTCTTGACGATACTGTGCACTTCTCTGTTCTGTCTGCTGTTTCTAAGATCATTTTAACATAGTCTTTTCCCTGTCATACTTGTAACATATATATTTTTGCTGCTAGCAGAATGTCACAGGTAATAGCTTGTGGATAAAACACTGAAACTAGAGAGAAAACTGGATGGCTTGACTGGTGCCATCCATGAAAAAGAAAGGTCTTTTATTTATGTACCTAATGAATAGTGAGCTAGTGTTGCTTCTGAAAGATCTGTGTTAAGTTTCCAAAACATAGGAGGTTTAAATTTTGCCACTCCAAGTCACATGATTTGTTGTAGAAAGTGTTCAAAAAGCAGCAATCCAAAGTCATGCAGTCCACCAGCATTAGCAAAAATGGTGACCTTTGTTTTTTTTACTTGAACCAGCCAATAATTTGAGAAGAAACGGATTTTAGGGGAGACTGTCAACAACAAATAAGGTATGAGGAAGTGATAATCAAATAATGTACTTTAGAGAGATATGAAAAATTCTCAAATCGATCCAGTGATGAATAGGTTGAAAAGATGGAGAAAGTTTAAGTTAGATACTGAATTTAACAAGTCATCTTGATTTTTTCTTTTTTTTTTCTCCTGCCAGCTATGTCCTTGTCCAGTTTCTTCTCCAAGCTACAAGATTTTGTTACCAGTGGTGGTACTAACACTGTTGTTGGAGCCAGAGGATATACATGTCTTTGCTATAAACAGAATCAGTGAAATTCTGCATCTCTCAGTGTAACTTACTTTCTTTTCAGAGAGAGATTTTTGTTATAGGATGTCTCCATGGTCCATTTTATAGTGCAGCCACGCTGTAACATGGGAAGGTTGTAAACTTTTTCCAGTCATTCTGTTGCAGAATGAGACAAATGGGATACTTCCCAAGAAGTGAAAACTTGCACTAGTTCTGCTTCCACACTGCTAGCAGTTTTCTGTCCCATTATACTGTTTGTCAGTCAATGCTACATTAACATCCAATATCATTTTCTTCTCCAATTATTTTCCTTGAGTTTACAAAGCAAGTCTGAAACATTTTTTTTTTTTTTTTTTTTTTTTTTGTATAGGTCTGTTTTTTGTGTTTAGTCATTGGGCCAAAGCAGCTTCTCTTCAAGAGGGATCAAAAACAGTTTGTCAGTGATAGCATGAGGTTTATGACCTGCTCCATGGGGCATAATTAAATGTGGAATTCAGCCCCTTCTTGCAGAATAACTTTGACACATCTGGTTTAAACAGTTTTAGTGCAGTGAGGAGATAAGTAGAAGTTTCTTTGCACAGTAGATTAGTTTCAGATGAGGTATAGGATCCTCTGAAATTCAGGTTCACAGAAGTAGTACACCAATGGGATAGCCACCCAAGGAAAGTACAAAGTCACCCATTGAATAGGTTAAAATAAATGGTAGGCCTGCAGTGCAATAAAATAAAAAAGAAAAAAAAAAATAAATGTTCTGTCACAGTCCCAGAAGGAAATGTAGGGCAATTGCCCAGAAAAGGAGAAGGACCAGTGCTGAATTCTTTTACAAAATCCCTGTTCTTTCCCTGCTTTCTTTGCCAGAGCACCTCTGATCCAGTTTTATTCCATGTTCCCCTTCAGTATGTTTATGTTTTTACAGATATAGCACGTTTTTATGGCACCCACTAAAGTTATCTGCTGTGAAATTCAATTATTTAAATACGTTGTCCTTTTGTTACCCTTTTCTAATGGATTGCCAATACATATTGCTTTCTCATCAGATACTGATAGTCCCTTTAGTAGACTTTCCTATTCTGTAAAATGGTGATGAACACACAATATGGCTTATAGGTAGTGCAGTACAAAGTAGTTGTTTCAGCACTTTGCTCTCAAATAGAAAAATACAGTTTGTGTCTGCTTAATATTCACTAGGCTATCCAGTGTTTAAGGCGTATTTCTGGTAGGTGACTATGAACATTCAGACATATCATTGCTGCATACATTTTACAAACATATTTTTCCTCATTTTGAGGAAAATTAAGATATGAAGGAGAGTTTTATCAATATATGTGTGCATTAAGGCAGTATTTGTGAAGGCCTTATGAAGTCTTAACACGAACTGTGTGTTTATTGTGTTAAAAAGTAGAATACATAGTATGAATTTCTGACTGCTGGAAGTTAGCAGACTGGTATAAATAAAGCATGGGACATCATGTAGATTAATTTTTATGTAAATTATTTCTAGTTCACATTTTATTGCTTAAGCAATCCTTAGTTGTGTGTTTTGTCAAAGATGACTTGTTAAGAATCTGAGATATATGATATTTAGGTGGTTGGTTGTAAAATCTGTGAAGTAGCTCAAGAAATATCTCACTTTTGCACAGACAGCAGAAATACAATAGTTCTTGACCAAAAGTTGAAGTGATTTAAATGTTGAATGAATGCAAGTGTGCTAGCAAAGTACTTTTGTCTCCTGTCTCAGGGGAGGTAGAGGAGGGAGATCTTTGTGTAAGCAAAGGCACAAGGGTTATTGGTGTGTTAGAAACCATGGAAGTATCTTAGGAATGGTCACAAAGGACTTAGAGTTTCTTTCCCCCAAAAGGTAGTGGGATCAATAGTCTGTGCGCACCTATGCCTGCAGCATGGGAAACAAACAGAAGGAGCTGGAAGTCTTTGCACAGCACAAAAATCATTACATAGTTGCCATCATGGAAACATGGTGGGAAGAGTTGCACAACTAAAGTGCTGTAGTAGAGGGTTAAAAATTCTTCGGAACAGATTGGCAAGGAAAGAGGCAGTGACGTAGCCCTCTACTTTAGGGCATGTTTTGATTGTCTAGATCTTAACAATAGTGACAAGAGGATTGACTGTTTATGAGTAAGGATCAGGAGAAGGATGGCAAGGCAGATATCCTTCTGGGAATCTGTTAGAGACTGCCCAACCATGATAGGGAAGCAGATGAAATATTCTATAAACAGCTTGAAGAAGTCTCACAATCGCTGGCACTTGTTCTTGTGGGGGGCTTCAACTTAGCACATGTCTGCTGGAAATTCAATACAGTGGAGAGGAAACAGCTAAATAAATTTCTGGAGTGTGTGGAAGACAATTTCCTCACACAGCTGGTGTGTGAACTAGTGAGGGAAGATGCCCTGCTAGACCTGCTGTTTGTTAGCAGAGAAGGAATCGTAAGTGATGTGGTGGTCAGAGGCCATCTTACGCACAGCTATCATGAAATTAAAGAGTTTTCAGTTCTTGAACAGGTAAGGAGGAGGTTCAGCAGAACTGCCATTCTGGACTTGCAGAGGGTAGCCTTTGGCCTGTCAAGGAATCTGACTGACAGAGCTCTTGGGAGGCAGCCATGAGGGGCAAAGGAGTCCAGGACAGCTATTCAAGGAAGAAATCCTGAAGGTGTGGGAGCAGGCCCTCCAGTGTGCTGAAACACAAAAACTAACAAACAAAAGACAAAAACTAACTGAACAAAACTAACTGAACAGAGGGCTTTGGCTGGAACTCAGGGGGGAAAAAAAGAGTTTGACCTTTGGTAGAAGGGGCAGGCAACTGAGGGAGCCTACAAGGATGTTGTGAGGTTATGCAGGGAGAAAATTAGAAGGCCTAAAGCCCAGCTAAAACTTAATCTGGCTACTGACATAAAAGGCACTTATTTATACAAACACAAGTGTTTGTATAAATATCTTAGCAACAAAACACAGACTAAGGAGACTCTCCATTTATTGACTGCAGGGGGAAACATAGTAACAAAGGATGAGGCAGAGGATGTGGTACTTAAAGCCTGTTTTTCCTCAATCTTTAATAGTAAGATCAGTTGTTCACTCAAGACTATGAGGCCAGATGGGAACCACCAAAGGGTACTGAGAGAACTGGCAGAAGTGGTCACCAATCCACTTTGCATCATTTACAAGCAGTTTTGGCAAGCTGGTTGGGTCCCAGACAGCCTTCCCAGAGGCTAGCAAGTATAATGCCAATCTGCAAGAAGGACTGGAAGGAGGATCTAGGGAACTATAGGCCTGTCATCCTGACCTCAGTGCTGGAAAGGTCATGGAGCAGTAATTTGACTGCCATCACACAGCATGTACAGGATACACCAGGTATTAGGCCCAGGTAGAAAGGCAGATCTCTGCTTAGCCAGAGATCCTTGCTGATCACCTTGTGTACCAGACTGCCTGCCTGGTAGATGAGGAAAAGGCTGTGGATATTGTCTATCTGGACTTCAGTAAAACCTTGGACACCTTTTCCCACTTCACTGTCCTGGAGAAGTTGGCTTATGGCTTGGACAGGTGTACTCTTCACTGGCTGAAAAACTGTCTGGATGGCCAGTCCCAGAGGGTGGTAATAAATGGGGTTACATCCAGTTGGTCACTAGTGGAGTTCACCAGGGCTCATTTACCTCTTTATCAATGACCTGGATGAGGGGATGAAGTGCATCCTCAGTCACTTTGTACCTGGCACCAAGCTGGGTGAGAGTGTTGATCTGCTGGACAGCAGGAAGGCTCTGCAGAGGGATCTGGACAGGCTGGACTAATGGGCTGAGCTTGAGGTTCAACAAGACCAAGTACCATGTCCTGCACTTCAGCCACAAGACCTCAGGTAGCTCTACAATCTTGTGAAAGTGTGGCTGTAAAGACAGTAGAGGTGTCTGAACATGAGCCAGGGTGTGCCCAGGTGGCCAAGAAGGCCAAGGGCATCCTGGCCTGGATCAGCAATGGTGTGGCAGCAGGACCAGGGCAGGGATTGTCCCCCTGTGCTGGGCACTGGTGAGGCCACACCTCGAGTGCTGTGTCCAGCTCTGGTACATCACTGCAGGAAAGACACTGAGGAGCTGGAGTGAGCCCAGAGAAGGGCAATGGAGCTGGGGAAGGGTCTGGAGCACAAGTCCTGTGAGGAACAGCTCAGGGAGCTGGGGGTGTTTAGCCTGGAGAAAAGGAGGCTCAGGGGTGACCTCATCACTCTCCAGAACTGCCTGAGACGAGGTTGAAGTGATATGGAGGTTAGCCTCTTCTCCTAGATAACAAGTGTCAGGATGATAGGAAATGCCCTCAAAGTTGTGCCAGAGGAGGTTTAGATTGGATACTAGGAAAAATTTCTTTACCTAAGTGGTTGTCAAGCACTGGAGAAGTGGTCCCTAAGTGGTGGACTTGACAGTGCTAGGTTAGTGGTTAGACTCAATGATCTTAAAGATCTTTTCCAACCTAAACAAGTCTATGATTCTATGATTTTTAAATTTATTTGAGAGTGCACATGGTTTAAGTCAGCGTAGGTGGTCTAAGGAAGGCCATTTCAGATGTGGAAAAGGGGTAGTGTTTTCATTCCCTTGTGCTGTATGTACAGTATCATGGTTCAAGCTAAACTATTTCCAAAGTAATTGGAACACAAGGAAGTTGGTTACTAGCAAATTAATTTGACCCGCCTCCTGTTGTAAATCTTTTACTCTCTAGAGAGGATGCATTTTTTTTTAAAAAAAAGGAATTAAAAAATGTAAAATAGAAAAGTAAAGTAGAAATGTGTCATTCTATTAAGTAATTAAGTATCTGACTTCTTTTTATGATAATACATTTGGGTGGTCTGTTCTTGAAACACTTGATTTGTTAGGAAACATTACCATTTCCGCAAGTAATCTCTAAGTCCTAAATATTTTGAAAAAAATTTGCATTGCGGTATTTCATCAGTGCATTACTCACCAGTTAAACACTCTAAACTGCTGTCGCTTGGCATTGGAGAGGGCTTCCAGGTTTTTTTCTATCAGCAAAAACTGCTGTAAATTATTGCTTGGCAGAGTGTAAAGAATAAATGCTAGAAAACCAGATGATATAAGAGAAAATAAATGGGAAGACTTGAATTTCATTTTACTTTTCCTTGGAAAAAAAAGTCTCTGTAGTTTACAAAACATATGAAGTTTGAAATTGCCTTCAGCCACAATGTTTGTTTAGGTGTAGTGACCCTTTTGTATCCTTGTTGTAGATTCCTCTCAATCAGCACAATTCTTATTGTCCCCACTGGACACTGAAGAGATTTAGCGGCTTGCTTGCTGCAATGAACCTCAATGATTTTGAGGTTAGGCATGTTGCCACTGAGACTAGCATCATTTTAACTGACAGTGACAGTAAACTGATGACTTTTTTGGATTAAAAAAAAAACTTTTCAAATATACTAAACATTATGCCAATGTTCATAAAAATGAATAGGTTTTAATAGCATTACTACAACCAAAGCAATCTACTCCAAACTAAATTTTGTAGTCAGATGATTGTCAAGTTCTCATTCTGTGCACAAATGTTTAAACTTTAGGTACCAGCAGGAAACAGCTAATGCACTAGATACTTCCTATAGTTTATAGTTGGTGAAGGGTCAGTATTAAAGTGTTTCTGTGTTGCAGTTGATGAAAGCAGTCTGTGATGATTTTTCCCAAGCCTGATTTGCAACACTCTTGGTGTACTTTTCTAAATTCATAAACATCTGTAGAATCAATTTTTGCAAAAGAAATATACTCATGGAAAACCAAATTGGCCTTTTGAAAAATTACAAAGGAAAAGAGAAACAAAAATAAAACCAAAATCAAATTATACTTATTTGCTTATAGTTTTTTAAATATCGGCATTCTTCTCAGTTTATTTTCCATGTGGTTCCACTGCTATTAAGTTACAGGTTTGGTTATAAAATAGAAATGGTGATTACAGTTGAAGTAATCTGATGCTTGAGTTATTAGGAAATTTAGGACACTGTTACATTTCCTTCTTTAAGACATTCGGGAATCATTATGCTATCATCCCTTTCTTCCAAACAAGAGTGAAGGCGGGATGTGAAATGAGAGCCTTTGCTTCCTTCACTTTTACTCTGTGCATGCTGCTGTAGCAGCAACCAAGCTGTGTGGTGTGAGTAGTTAAAAACTGTAGCTGTGTCCTCAAAATAGGAATTTCGTCTCTTGCTCATGTGGCCTGAGCTCACACAGTAGAAGTGTCCTGATGAGCACTTAGAAACCTATGAAGAGATTACACATTTCGTTCATAGGTAGGAACTGTGCTCAAGAGAAAAATCTCTCTAGGGAAAAAGCAAAATCCTCCCTTGTTATGGCTCAGAGATATGCTGATGCTGCCTGCTAATGCTCAAGTTTCTGCTGACTGTCTAGACGGTTTTCCTTCGGTAACTCTGCTTTTGTTTCTTATGATGCACTGTGTCTGCAAAGACTGTGCTGATCACCTACAAGAACATTCTCTGTGGCTTGATTAAGTCAAAGCAATCAGAAACTGTAGAGGAAGGTTTTTCCTATAAGGTTTGTTTTGAGTCTGTAGTCATATGCCTTCAACAAGTTCATCATCCTTGAAGTTAACAATAAAGGTTTTGATTTAAATAGAAAGATTTTACAGTGCACAGCTCCTACTGTTCACAATAATTTTGCCTCTTTTGAGGGGGAAAATGCCAATGCTAGGATCTTGGTAACTCTTTAACTGTATTATTTCTCAAGCCAGTACAACTTGAGTGCGTACACTGTGCATTTACTGTTGTAGATCTTTGTATAAGTGAACTATTTTTTAAAAAACAGAAACCTCCACAGGAAAACATCTACTCTCACTCAAAAAATCCAATCAGACCATGCATTACTCTTGACCAATATCTCTGTGAGCTGGTAATAAAGCAGATACAACAGTTCAAGAAAATGCAAGCCTGTATTGGAGATATGAGAAAAGGGAGAAATATTGCTGCCTTGTGAAAAAAAGGCATTACTTTAGCTGCTGCAGACTCTTAATGTCATTTTTCTAAAATCCTGGACTCGTAGGTCACTGATATGAATACTTATTATAACTCCCTTTGGGAATGATACTATTAATTTTTCTTTAAAAATTATTTTTTTTACAATAACAGATATGTCTTCATAGCTTTGTTCCTTGGTACCAACAGAAGATATTGTATTTGTTGTGGCAAAAAAAAAAAAAATACCATCTATCTTACTGCCTTTGACTTGAAAGTATACTTACAACAATCAAAATGAAAATGCAGCCAAGTCAGGTTTTGTGAGGAGCTTATGACTATAAGCTGTTTGAGAAGTTACCCCACAAAACAGTGATTACTGGCCCTGAACTCCAATGACATACCCAGCACTGTAAGTGGTCCTTTTTATTTTTGGAGCAAAGTAAAATGTGCTGGTGTAATTTACGGATGAAGACAGTTTAAGTTAACCTTTTCTTTAAGCTGACATATACTAAAGCATATATAATTAACTATTTTATCTTGCTCAAATGAGAATGTGTAATGAGAGTAGAAACATCTGCAGCACAGTACCTATCTACATATCAAACTGTTGAGCAAGAAGATATCTAATTTTCCTTGGTTCTGTTTATATCTGAGGTGTGAAAAAGAAAAGCGCTTTGTACCTAAATCGAGTGCTATGCAAGAGTTGGGATATGTCATGTTCAAGCATTATAAATGAGCATCCTTTAGTATTTTGTTAGTCTTCCTATGATATCTTGGACCTAGATAAAATATTATCTCTTACACAAATCCTTGGTCCTGTTTTGGATCATTCATAATAAATTTCTTTTTTTAATTTCAAAATATATATTATTAATAATTTTAGCGTGTTTTAATTCCTTAATTTGTTTTTATCATAATCCATTAAATTGCACATGAAATGCTCCAAATACATGTATCTTTGAGTTTGCCATGATTATATAATTAAGATAATTTCAGAAAATTAATCAGTCTCCTCTTCGGCTCAATTACATTAGTACTGTATAGAAATATTTATATTTGGATCACATGATTTTTATATTGCCATAGAAGTGTCTAAATGTAAACAGATGTGGAACAGCACTGTGTCCTATGTCTTTAAACTCTATGGGCAGTAGTGCTTCATAGAGCAGTTAGTGACAAGGTTTTATGACATACTGAGCTGAAGCAGTGGCCACTTTGGTGGCCTGAACATGTGAAATAATGCACATCAGAGACTTGCAGAACTGCTGCATGAAGCTCGATCTCTCATTTTCACTTGGTGCCTCTGTGACTCTATCAAAGTCACTTCAATGGCTCGAGCTAGGACACCAGCCTTCCAGCTGAGCTCTGCTCAGCCTGTGGGTGTGTGAGTACTGTGAGTGTATCTGTTAGATGGAGAGTCTGCAGAGGTACACTTAGGGAAAGAGGGTTCACTGCTGAGTAGAAATATATTGCAGCTGCAATGCCACACTCTCCCTTTCTTACCACCTTTTGAATTAATATACTGAACATGAAAGAGTAAATTGAGCTTCTTGTGTCTTTAAACCAGAATGGCTTCATGCCTATGAGCTCACTGGCATGCTGCTCAGAAATTAGTTTGAGTTGTGCCATATGCAGCACCTGCAAGAAGGCAAATGTGTTCAATGGATGAGTAGCAATGGGTTTCCCCAATGTAGTAAAATGAAATGTGACTTCAGACAAAACTTGTTAACTTAGTTGGACCTCTATTGGCAGTAAGCACTGTTCTGTTATCTGCTTCTCTTTTTCACGGACAGACTGTTCTTAAAGCTTTGTCAGGTAGTTCAGTGGATGGCTGCCTTTGTTGTTCAACAAACTCTGGAAAAATTAGTTTTATTTGGGGAAAATATGTTTTGATCAATTATAAAACTCCAGCTGCAGACTGGTGCCTGGATACTGTTTAACACCCTATATGAAACAGCACTGTACCTCTCTAAAGAATCATTTGTATACCCAGGCATGCAACAAAGCATTAAGCAGACATGCAAGTAAATCTCTCCCATAAAAAAGATATTGTGTTATATTGTATATGACCTGCAGCCCAAGACATTTTTATTAGCTGCTTATCCACTGCCACCCCAACCCTACTCTTGTCTGGTACCAACACTCATTATGAATCATCAGGGTTTCTTTCTCTTAATATTTTCTTGCTCTAGTTATGTTCTATTTTTTAATAGTACTTAATTTAATATTAAGAAAAATATTTTTAAGAAGACTTTTTTGTTTTTAAATGGATGATTTCCCTGATTTTTAAGATAGTTAGGATAAGAGAACTGCTGCAAACTGTCTGTCTGGAGTTACTAAATGGCCGAGAGGGTGTCTGTCTGGGTGATCTGTATTCAAATTGTGTCATCTTATCCTCATTATCTTTTTGTGTAATTGTCTGGCAATTTTTCTGAAGGATTCCTTTAGCACAATTCATAATATATGATTCCTGATATTTCATTTTTGTCTGTGTGTCTTAAACCAGAAATATATTCAGTTTGGTCCATGAAGTCCTATTGGGTCATTATTTTTTGTACCATTATGAATTAAGTTCTTTTTCTCCATCTTCTTTTTTTTGTCATCCCTGGATTATTTGTTCACTGGATAGAGCTGATGCCTGAAACTTAGGAGGGGGGCTGTTTTCCCCAGGCTTTCAAAGTGTATTTGTGTTAAATCACAATATCCAAATTTTAATATGGATTTTTTTTCTCACATAATCTAATGATGGTGGAATTTTTAATCAGTTTTGAAGGACCATTCTGAAACAGTCTGATAAATTTGAAAAATATTCCAAAAGAAGCTGTCTGACTAGGTCTGAGATACTCATTAACAAACATCCATAAATTCATAATTGCAGACTGGCTTCCTTGTTTACCGTTTTTCTTTCATAAGGACAATGAGACATGACAGCTAGTCCCAGGGGATTACTGCACTTCTCAGCTGGTTGATGTCACTATGCCTTTAGACCTGCATCTTGCAGAGTAACCAAGGGAATCACTGATCTCCCACAAATGTGCTACCTGTCACGTCTTATTGTCTTAAAACAGACCCGTCTGATTACTGAAATGGAGAAATATTTGTGCATGAGTGTTTAAGCACATCTTAAAAAGACTACCTCTCCTTCTCTAACAGATCCAACATTGAGACACAGTTTAAATTAAAAACGCAGGAAAAACAATTTCTTTTTAAAGACTTCATTTGTCAATCTACATTACTTTATTTGGGTGCTGGGAAAAGCCACCAAACAGTGATTTGTAAGTACATACAGGTCTTCCACTCTAGCAGAACTCTCCTCATTACATATTTTTTACTTGATATCTCTTGAAAATTAAAATTCTTCTGCTTGATCAGTAATTTTTCAAGGTGAAGTGAAAACCCAGTTTCAGACTTTCTCAAATGTAATGGGTTTGAAGTAGAATTGGTTAGAATTTTGTATCTGGGTAAACCCAAGTACTTTTTTGGCCTTTATATTAATGTGTTTTGGTACATTTATTATGATTATTAAATAAATACTGGGTTTGTGTTATAAATTCTGTGGTCTGATCAGGATGTCCCCAGATGCTTCTCAGTTGGCTGCTACGTTTTGGATTCTGGACTGAATTTTAAACTGGTGTTTGGATCTGCTCAACTGTGCCGCTTAAAATCTAATTGTCATTTTTGGACTAAAAGAGCAAGAAGGATTATTCCCCAAAGGTTTGGATGTGTTCATCATTTAGCCTTAAAATTGTTAAGCTTGCAAACAATTTGAACTTGATTATTCTTCTGCAGAGCAGTGTCCTCCAAACAAAAATTAATGGCTGAAACACTTTTGAATATTTCTGGGAACAGAACTGGGCTCCTACAAACTCCTTCCATGTGCTGAGCTTTCTGAATTTTACTCAGGATAGGTATTTCTCATTTATTTGCTATGATGCTTAGATCTTCAGGCCATGTGTCTGGTTAGTCCACAAATGAAGAACGGGTTTAGCCACTGACACATGCCAATCCCTCCTCTGCCAGGAGCCCCTAGTGCAGAAGCACAGCCCAGCAGCCAGTCTCAGGAGGTGCAGCTGAAGGCTTCCCATAGTAGAAGGGCATCAAAATTTCTTGTATTCAAAGCTGGTTTCAGTTTGATCAGTAAGTTAATGAACATTTTACTTGCCTGACTCAGAAATAATTTGCATCTTGCTCTGGCATACTGAGATTCATCAAGTTTCTTGTGCTGAGAATTGTGAAATTGCATATTAATCACTCCAAATGCATTCTTGGTGCTGCTTTCCATTTCCACATCACAGTCTCACTTGCTCTCTGTATCTTCCATCAGCTGGGACACAGTTGTTTGGGAAATGGTGTATTTTAATTGTCAGTTCCTTTGATGTGTAAGGCTTTGATACCTGTGCAACTCAAGGAGGCATGTGTCACGCTCCCAGGGCCTTGTATTTGGGGACCCTGCTGTGACATGGTGTCCCATGCCAAGCTCTGAGAGCCCATCACATCTCTCCCCATGTGTCATTGATCAGCTGCTCTGTGCACACCCTTTTACACCCTTTTGTCTGTCACTGGCCCCTGTCAATTGAATTCTTTTGCAAGATTTGCAAATCCTGCACTATTCTTCCACAAGTACCTACTACCCTCCCAAATATTAAATGCTGGGCTGCTGAAGTAGAAATAAAAACCCCTAAACCTTTTAATTGAGACAAGAAGGAGTTACATGGACTAGTTTCTGAATATTTACTTTTATTACTGATAATAAATCATAAATAATTAGTAAATTATTAGTAATTAGTAAGATGACACACCCTAGTTTTCCTGGTTTGACAGATTTCAGGGAAGATAGCAACCTTTGTCTGGAAAAGTGACATTGTAAGCCATTCCAGTTCCATCTTTAAGTACCTTAAACTGGCTTCTAACATGAGATGTAATCGTGCAAAGACACGAAATATCTCCATAATTACCAGTTTTACGAAGTACTTGAAAATGGTGAGAGGAAGCATATTGCAAATTTCTAAAAATAAATAGTTTGTAAGTCATAATCATTATAAAACAGATTTACTCGAGGAGACAGTATTACACATGTTAAGGGTAGTCTGTCACTTACAGAGTGTAGTACATATGTGACTTGAAAAAGCAAGCCAATAAGAGTTGTATTAATGATGAATTTTATTTCTGTTCTGTCATTTTAAGTGATGAAAAAATTGCAAAAATTAGAAAGGAATTTATAATATTTTTAAAAATTTAATCCTGAGAACATGTTTTTTTTAAAGAAAGCTTAGTTTTTGGAAACATGAACTGATTTTAATTTGTGAAAAAAAAGCAGAAGAATTGACTTCATCAATAGGTAATCTCTCATTTTGACCACCTCTCCAATTGTTTTACTTTTTCTTTCATTACTTTTAAACTTTAATTTCTACTGCTGGCTATGTTGTAAAACTACTAAAATACTATCATTTTCCAGATAATGTTTGTAACTTTTTGGCATGTGTTCCTTCTTCAAACCCCTTAGGATAATCCACAGTTCCACAAAAACATGAGTCAAATACATTACAAATTTCCCTCAGAGAATCTACATATTTTCCAGCTGTTTGGATAGTCTGTATAAAACCTGACCAGACCTCTCATCTCCCAGTATTGTTTTGTGCTTTTATTTTTTTTTACTTTGATTTGTTCAATGTCATAATTTCTAAACTGAGCCAATAATTTCAGTCTCTTTGGTTTTCTTTAAAATATTTGCACTGGACAATAGATCGATCATTTATCCAAAGAAAATTGCATTGTTTTCAACTGTTTCTATTTACAAGCGCAAAATTTCTTACTCATGTAAATGAACCCCCTCTTAAAAACTCCCTAGGGAGTTTCATATATTCTTTATGGATTAAAATATATCTCACTATACTCCTAAATAGACTTCTACTTTTCTGATTGGTTTCAGATAGGTGAACAGAAATTATGAGGGCCATACAAAGCTCTTGGTAGATGTTCCATTTTAAATATTGTTCTGGCAACTGGGTAGCTTGGGTTTTTAAAAACAAAAAAGGGAAAAAATATCCATGTGTAATCATTGCAGTTAATTCTTTGTGTATTTTGTCTGGCAAGGTAGTGTAAATCTAATTGTAATAGTGTTAAAAGATTGGCAAACTGTATAGTAAGCAGCATAAGGTGGGAATTGGGCCTCAGAAGTTTTCCATCTCAATTAGCAAAAATAAGCTTATCCCCCAGTCTGTGTACCCATGATCATTTGTTTTAATAAACCTTCATTGATGATGGAGAAAGAGAATTATATTAAGACAAGGCAGAGTTGTACCAGCTAATATCTGTGAATAATAATATTTCCTGCTCTACTGTTAATTTGTTGCCTGCAATTTGTTGCCTTCCCCCTGCAAGGGGAAGAAAGCAAAGGAGGTTATAACCATAGTAACATTATGTCCCAAATCTCACAATATATTAGATCATACTTGTAAAGTGCTGTATTAAATACAATAGCCAGAAAGCAGGAAAGCATTTCACATTTGAGTTGCCCAGGTCATTCTCGATGGATGCACTAGTTGTATGTTTTTGTGCCCCATGATGGACATGAGTTGCTGGTTCCTCATGAGCATGGGGACTAACACAATAATGGCTCTTTGACATTATCAGCCACAAACTACTCTGGTGTTCAGCAAACTGAGTGGCTTGTAGTTGTAGTACATGGTGCTGCTCTGCTGGCAGCCCTTCTGAGAATCCAAACTCTGTGCCTGGACCAGCTCTGAAGGCCTTGAGATGTCCTATCAGTGCTGGGTTGCTTCTGATACATACCAGTGGTATTCAGCTCTTGCCTTCCTTCCCCTTCCTCTTCCCTTTCTCTGGCTGCTGACCCTCTACAGCTGAGCAGAGAGAATATGTCCTGTTACCCCATCTCTGCTCGCCCTGTTTGCCTCTCTGCTCCAGGATTCCCTGACACTGTCCCTTCTGTAAGTTAGTATCCATCACATAACCCATGCGGTTGCTTATTACTCCTCTATCATCTCTAGGCTTAAATTTTTGCCAAAAAATAGTTTAAAAACTATACTACTGATGTAAAAGCTAGCCTAAGAAATTAGAACTGAACTACTTAAGCAAATAATTGTTCAAGCAGTTATGCTAGCATATTGTAGGGAGAGAAAAGTTCTGACATGCCAGGGAAAGAGCTGGCAGGTGGCAGTGACAGCCAAGTTAATGAATCAGTCTTCTCACAGAGCTCAGCTACAGGCACCACCATCAGCACAGGCCCTGCCCAGCACATGGCACTGGGCTGCCTTCTGCAGGCCCCAGCCCCGCAGTGTGCTCTGTAGCTGTATGCTACTATGTTAAACCACAGTCTGCTATGCTTGGGAAGTCAGCAGTTTCTTGTTTTTGTCCACTGTCTTTTAGAGATGTATAAAGAGTTGGCACCTATGGACTCACCTCCAAAACCAACAAACCTACAAAAAACAAAACCCCAAAACTTCTGTGGAAAAACATCTGTCAAACTGTAATGAATCCTTTCCCTTGCCTCCCTCATCTACAAATAACACACTTGCTTTTGCATCATATATAGGTAACCCAGCAATACTTAAGAGCTGCCTAGGTGTTGTGTCCATGTTCTCTGAGCTTCTCTATATATGATAATTTAAATGTGCTGTGCATTGAATGATTTTTTGAAAGAAAAGTTGTTTTGCAGAGAGCTTTATTCATTGCTATGGAGCCTGAGATAGTTATGGTCAGCAATCCTGGACACAGTGCACAGTGAACATTACTACTTCTGCTAAAAAGCATTGCATGCAGATATCCTCATGATACTCTTTGTAGAATTATGTGTAGATCTTACATAATAGATATTCTGTTTCTAAACTTAAATGTAGAATGAGTTTTGCATACAGTAAAAATTTGAACATACTTGTTAACTCCCAAATTGTGCTAGTGACTACGCTGTGAATTTAGGATGTCTAATAAAATTTTATTTAGTGCTATGCCTGAGGAAGAGGTCAGAGTATGGACATCTTACCACTTTTAAGAAAGTAAGTGCCTACTATTTGGTAAGACTTTGAACTCAAAATAAGTACTGTTGACTGTTTTGCAGAATAGGTGTTCACTGGCTCTTTGAGCTGTGAGAGGCTATTTGCTAGAGTCTTCAGCATTTTCAGTGCTGCTGGTGAAAACATTCTTGTTTTGTGAATCTAACTGATTTACTGGGACATAAGTTATTATTAATCTTTCTCACTATAAAGACTGCATTTAGCTTCTGGCAGTATGCAGCAGTCATTACTGTCACATGTTTCTAATTTCTGAAAATTAATTTTTTTAAGATAAACATGGGGAAAAAAACCCACTCTGGACACTTCATTAACAGGAAAGTAGTTGAAGTTCTGCCATAAACACTTATGAAAAACTGTATAATACTGTTTGGCCCCACATAATTTCCTAGGGAATTCAGATCCCTGAATAAGTAATAGTAGTTTTATAATATTCTGTGACAGAGAATGCTTGTTATGTAAACATAGTTACTAAAGATACTAGAACAGATGTGTTTAATACTATGAATTGATCTTACTTGAGCATAAAAGTGACTGAAGTCCCTTTGAATACTTTTTAATACACCTAATGCTTATGCCAAAAGGCAGAATTTATCTGAACCTTTGAACTTTATTAAGTCTTTTGGTCTTGCATATGCATTTCTGAGCTTTGTCTCTAATTGCAAGCTGCTTGCTTTAGAAAATCAGCCCATAAGCTTTCCTTAACATAAAATTGAATCTTGTTTCCAGTCAGAACAATAAAGCTAGGTGAGCAAGATACTGAACACTTGAGGTAGTATGTTTCTTATGACATCTTGAAAGAAATCTGTATTCTCATATATTCAATGTACCATGCCCTGTTCTGCAAAACACATTCTTAATGAAATTGCTGATGTTATGGCACTTGCCATGAGGAGCAGGAAAAATTGTTAGTGTTACTCTTATTAATGTGTAATTGCCTTGTTAGAAGAATGATGATGCTGTCTAATGATCAGTACAGGACTTTGTTCTCCCCTACACCCACAAGATCTTCAGATTGTAACTACTGGATAGTTCCTTATCTTTGTTTCTGTATTTTGGAGGGGCTGTTATTTCTACTGTAGGGTTATGAGCTTGCCTGTGTTTACATAGCCACAGCCTCTTGGTTAATGGCTGTTATCTTTGACAACAGCATCTGACTGATTTTAAAGGTGACATATAAATCTATGTTTGCAGCAGAGACTTGTTTTGATTTCTGTGATGTAGAAAAAAATTGATTAGGGCTTAAACAATATAGAATATATTTTGATTATTAAGTATTTAAATCAACAGCAGTCTATATTTTACCAGTCTTCATATTTTTATAAGTATTAAAAAACAGTACTGTCAACTGTTTTGTTAATATACTTTTTAAAGATTAATTAGGCAACTAGGAAACCTTTTCTAGCTATGCCAGTATGTGCTCTAACAATGGCATGTTTGCAGCTTCTGGGTAAATAGTAAGTGTAAACATGCTAGTGGCAAATGTCTTTTTGGTTGGGTCATGGCATCTGCTGAATACTTGTTCTTCATCCAGCTTGACTGCTGTACTTGGGTATGGTGGTCAGGAAACTTGAGTGGCTTTGAAAAAATTTGAGAAAGTCCACCATTATTATGTTGACAAGTTTTTGTTTACAATAGGAAGAAATCATTTGCTGAAACTGAAATATGTTGTGTGAACTTGTGAGTTTAATGACACAGCTCTAAAAAAGCCAGTACTTTGCTTTATTTTATGTTGAAAGATTGTTCCTGCAGTAAAGTAATACAGATTATGAAAAAACAGTATTCAAGATGAAATGCTGTACTTCAAAATGTGAAAGAAAAAAAAAAATCTACCAACTTTCTCCAGCCAGTAGAGAAAGATTTTTTATTTGTAGCTAAGACTCCCACAATCTTGGTTTTTTGCAATAATTGCTGTAAAATTTAAAAATATTGTAACTAAGTAAAAAGCTTCTGACAATACTGTTGTTTTTGTATTTTCCTACTCTTTTATGCTAAATAATATATGATCTTTATAGAATAAAATCTACTGAGTGATAAATACAATTTTTTTTTCTTCTCTCAACTCAAAATGTGGCTGAAGATTTAATACAGGAGATGCGATAGTGATGTTCTCAGGTTCTGCACATGAGCTCATGGCAATCAGATAAACAGCTGAGGTCATGGAAGAACCACTTATTTTTTGAAAACTTTTTTTCTTTTTTCCTGTACAATCTTCTTTAACATAGTACTGGGAGGACTGTATGACTTTCAGATTAATTAATTTAAGAGAGTTGGGATCTGGGGTGCCAAACCAGTCAAGAATCTCAGTGCTCCCTCTATTACCAGTATTTAATTCTGAATTAGCAATTAATTCAGCCTTAGAAATGCCTCAGTGCCCTAGAAAATTGCAGCAAGATGGCTTTTTTCCTTAGAATTTTCTATTCCCTGGAACAGGATTTTAGATTTTTGAGCCAGGAATGTGGTGTGAACTCTCATTATTAAAATACATGATTCTTTTATTATTGTCATGTCACAAGTGAGGTTTTCCTTTAAAATAAATGTCCTTTGAAGAATTGTTTTTGAATATTGGTTTCGCAAGAAAACAAAGCTCATGTGACGGTGTTTTCTGCACGTGAGCCTGCTTGTGTGCCCTACTAGCAATAACTTTTGACTCCTGTCCAACTTCAACATTTCAGAGCAGTCTTCTGAAAAACAAATTCACCTCTATAACAATGAATCAGTGCAGGACACAGAAAACCAAATTTTACTTTTTCATCTGCTTATGGAAATGCTTGATTCATATGTAACATATGGGTTTAATTTGTTTCTTTACCAAGTTGGGAAAGGTTATTTTAAAACTCAGGCTTCCATGATTTCGTCTTGGTCCAGACTGGTTTTGTTTTGATGGGGAGTTGTGAGATGACAGATTAAGTTGTCATACAGGTGAACAAGCCAGGAGATCTGCCTCTGTTTGACTGTGTGGACACTGTTTCCAGTTTCTTTGTATGATGTGGCTTGGAAGCGGAGATCTTTGTCTGATATTAGTGACCATATCAGCTATTCTTTCAGTCTTTTTATTTCAAATAGGTATTTTAGATTTTCTGTAATTTACTTGAGAATGTGTTAGATGGTATTGTGAGTATGAGTGTCTGCTGTCCAGCATGACTAGTAAACCATGGATATTTCCATCCTTGCCAGCCCAGTTATCCATAGAATCATAGAATTACATAATGTGCTGAGTTAAAGGGGACCCATCAGGATTAACTAGTCCAGCTCCTAGCCCTGCACAGGACTATCGCCAAGAATGGTGCCATGTGCCTGAGAGCATTGTCCAAATTCCATTTGAACTCTGTCAGGCTTGGTGCTGTGACCACTGCTGTGGGGAGCCTGTTCCAGTACCCAACCAACCCCTGGATTAAGAACCCTTTCCTGATATCCAATCCAAACCTCACCTGACACAACTTCAGGCCATTTCCTTGAGTCCTATTGCTGGTCACAGAGAGAAGAGATCAGTGCCTGCGCCTCCTCCTTCCCTCCCAAGGAAATTGTACCTGCAGTGAGGTCTCCCCTCAGTCTCCTCTTCTCCAGCTGAACAAACCAAGTGACCTCATTTACTTCTTGTACAGCTTTCCCTCAAGGCTCTTCACCATCTTTGTTTCCCTCCATTGAACACTGTCTATAGCTTAATGTCTTTTTTATGTCTTTTTCTTGTGGTACCCAAACTGCACACAGGACTTGAGGTGAGGCTGCACCAGCTTAGACCAGAGCAGGCCATGCCTGCCTCCAAGCTATAACTAGATAACAGAAGAAAGGTGCATTTCTCATTTGAACTATGGATACCTTCTGCTTTCAGTTCAGCATTGGTCCTACAGAAGCTTGGGGAGCTCTTCTGCTCCTACATAATTGTTACTTGCCAGTTTTTGTCTTGTTTTTGTAACAATTTTATCCCAGCCATCCTGTTCTTTCACCTTGGCAAACATAGTATTTCCCATGTGCCTCTGCCCTCCCCAGGGGCAAGTGCAGAGCACCCAGGGGTCTCTCCAGTGGTAGCCAGGCAGTTGCAATGCGCTTCCTCTCCTGTGCTCCTCTTGTCCTGTATTTCCTCATTCACCTTTGCCTCAGGCCATGGACTTGCTTTAAAAAGGAGCTGCTTGTATCCTTATATGGATGCTATTGTAATCTGCTATTTAAAACATAAAGGAATGATCATTATGAGTTAGGTTTTTAGCCTTCCTAAAAATAAACTGTCTGTCTTTGAAAATCAAAGTACATTCCTTTTATTAGAAATATATAGTTTTGCTAAACTGGCAGCAAAAAATAGGAGAAGGACTTTTGGATTTACTAATATCCTGAAACTTCTGTTTACTGAACTATCAAATATAATACTTGTTCAGTCATTTATTCTGATTTTTTACATTGAAATAGTATAAGAGTCATTACTATTAGTATCTGTGGTGAGAGTTTAGGGAAAATCTCTTCCTTATTATTCAAATCTGCAGGACAACAGAAAGGTTGATCAAGTCCTGGTGTCCCCAGTCACATCTTTTTTTCTGTTTCTTTCATTTGTAACTACTTGACATGAATGATAAGGAGGTTGGTAAAAGCTTTCTGATAAAATTTTGTTGTTTGACTCTTACATTGAGGGTGTGTTTAGAAGATACTGCTGTTCAGCATAAAGCAGTCTTTTTCTTTTAAATATGTGCTGCAGGACAGACTCTGAATTCAGGTTGCACTTAGCACCTTGATGTCAGGCTCGTTCTGTTTGGTTTAGTTTAGTTAATTTTCTACTACAGCTAAAACACCAATGTTTTGTCTAGTAAGAAATGTGTTATGAGTTTCTGCAGGAAAAAAATATGTCATGTTTTGTTTCTGCAGATAGGTTTTATGGATTATTTCCTTCTTTATCTACCATCTGTTGTTGACTCCTGTTCTCTTGGTAGGTTCTTCCCACCCAACTCTCCCAATATTTCCTTTTTTAGCAAATACATAACGTAGCTCTTTTTTCTGTGTGACCCGGAAGAATTCAGTAAGTTGTTCAGTGTATTTGCCACTTGGATTAAAAAAATGCGTGAAATTCAGTGATTAGAGTCTGTAAAAATATTTATATTACTTTAGACCCCGACCAAATATCTTCTGAGTGCCTAATATCTTCTCCTGGAACTGAAAGTGATTTTTGTTTTTCAAGAATAAAAATAAAATGTCCATAGAAAAAAGTTGGAAGAGTCTGTTCATTAACAAAAGGAAAGTTGTTAATATCTTATCCAACTTCTGAGTTAGAAAGAACTAAGTGAGAAGTAAGTTCTTAGTACATCTGGCTTTGCTCATTTGAATTAGAACATAGGCTATGTATTTTGAAGGGAGACATATAAATTTAAAAAAAATAAGTGCTTGTACATGGCATAAAATAATTGAGAATTTTATTTCCCTCCTTTTTGTATTCTGTCATTTAAAAATGTCAATTTTATATGTAACATGGTACTAAGCCTAGATTGACAGGTATGTCACACTACTGGAAAGAAAAAAAATTTGAGAAATCTGTAGTTGCAATATGTAAACTGACCATTTCAATGTAATTTCATTCATTCCAGTTAATTGTACTAAACCACAGGGGAAAAAAAATTTATTTTGATTGACATCTTCACATATTGATAGCTTGGATAACTCTGCCATAAATTTAACTCTGTCATTAACAGGAGTGAAAAATATATTAAATTTTCCACCCTGTTATATCAGATGTGCTTTTTGATTGTAACATCTGGGTTGTTGTACGTTTTTCATTACAGCTGTATCCTGTACAAAAATGCTGCTAAAATAGTCATATCTAAGTATTGGTTTAGACAAGGAATAGATACAGATTTTGAGGGAAATGCTTTAGGAACTGCATGAGATATTTTATTTCAGTAGCATAGAGGTTGATATAGCTTCATTTACTCTTAGCAAAGGTGAGTGATTACATTCTTGTCAAAGAAACATAGTTATGAGAAGAATAAGTCTTAGATTGGAATGGTGAAGTATTTTTTATCTACTTGCAAAGAAGTAGCATAAAGCAGGTTTGTTTTGTGAAATGACAGTGTTATCCTCCAATATCCGTGTCAGTACATCTTACTCAACTAAAACGACTTTAGTGTTAACCTGCTGTACTTACTAGAAGAGCGTGGTTTAAATTTAAGTACAACTGTGGTGACAAAGTTCTTTGTTTGAATGGTTTTACATCAGATGGTTATGTCCCCTTGCCTTCTGGAATGATACAAAAAGCATTCTGCTCAATATATTGAGATTCAAGTAGTCAAATTGGCAGGAAAATTTTGAATATTGAGCAAAAGTCAGGGTGAGATTTAGCTACCATTACAGTAAAAGCTGAACTTGTGGGTCTGGTTTTTGTTCCATGGTCAATGGACACCTGCAAATCCCTCTCTGCAGAGTGGGCTGTTGGGCTGGTGCCTGATGAGTTGCATCTTGCAGTTGGTACAAGATCTGCTATGTCAAAGCAGGGAGTTTGTGCATCCACAGTCATCAAATATAGATGAAGTTTACCAAAGGGATATAAACAGACTGGTAAAAGATCAACCCTGCATTGGTAAAGACAAAATGTCAAAGAATGCATGCAATCTGAATAGGTATATAATATTGCAGGAATTACTCTTATTTTTAAGCTATACTCTGAATTTTTGGGCATTCAGGTGTTTAAAAATAACAGTCCATAGAGCCTTACAACTCTAACAGATGAGCATAGACAACTTTTTATGACTAACACTTCATTTGTTAGCAAATTATCTTTCCAACTTGCAAGGTCAGCGTCTGCAATCACTGTGGACTGTTTGAGGGAACTTTCTATTTTTTACAAGAAGGAATGTATGTAAACACAAAGGGCCAATCTGGGCCAACTACTAGTTGGTTCACATCTCCTGAGACCTTCCTATGAACTCCATGTGGCAGGAACTTCTGCTGAAGTAGTACATGAGTAAAATCTCAAGTTACTACTTTTTGGATCCACTATTGGGTGAATGACAGCAAAAGGCAAAGAATGCCAACAAGAGTAAAGTAAAAAAAAATTCCACTGACTACCATTTTCTTTTGTCCATGCATCTTCAGTTGGGTTTAGACAAGCTTAAGCATCATTTTTTCCTCACAAATTCGCTTGTAGTGAGGCAGGTAGAGGCAAGCATAATTACTGAGTTGAGAGGACTCCTAAAATGTCTTTGATACCAGATACTTCTACTTACCAAGAAGGTTTGATTTAAGCAAATTAATTCCCCTCACATAATGGAAAAACTCAAGCAATGATTAAAAAAGCAGGACCATACTGCTCTCCCCACCATCACAAAATCATTAAGCAGTTCAAGCAGGTGAAATCAGTGGCAATGGTCCAAAAGTCAAGACCAGGCAGGTGATGTGGGTGGCTTTTTTTGTTCACTTTTCTTGTGAAAACTACTGCAGTATGCTTAATGGAAAAAAAAATATTTTTTGAGACGGCTGGTATAGGTGAAAAATTGAGAAAAATGGAGAATTCAGAGGCATTAGAAAAGATGAAAAGCACCTGACTATGCTTCAGAGATGAAAATATTCAGATGACAGAGATACAGCAAGACAGAGACCTGGAAGAGAGGTTTTTTTCTGAATGGTTCTTTTTATATGAAGATGAAAAAACTCTTGGTGTATTTCCACTTCCTTTAGGAAACAAGCTTGTTTCTCCACTAGCAGAATAGAAGTACCTATGTACATCTATGCACAAGGCAGGACTTGCACAAATAGCTGCTCTTTATCAAAGTGATGCTGATCATCCAAGTATCTTGAAGTGGCTGTTAGTGGTGTAAAACCTTACAAGTTTTCCCCAAAACCTCCCATTAACTCTACTGTCCCTCTCCCAGTATGAACAAGAAGAATCTGACATTTTGTCTGTTGTCAAAAATGAATCCAATTAGTATTAAGGACTTCAGAAGCAACACCTTTTAATCTAATGGAAAGTGTTCCTTCCTATGGCAGGGGTTGGAGCGAGATGATCTTTAAGATCCCTTCTGCTCCAAGCTTTTCTGTTATTCTGTGATTTATTGTTTAATGTTTTATCAAAATAGTACAAAATATTTTATATCATAAGTATGAAGATTTAATGTGATTTATCAGGGTTAGGTGGACATGGGGACTGTTGAGAGCTTGTCTCTCTGACTAGGTTTATGCGTCTATTCTCATCCTACAGTTTTTCTCAGTCACAAACATAAACGTCAGACAATGCAATTGAAATTTCCTAGGGGATTTCTAATTGCTGCTTATGACTTGGAGATCTGAGCCTGAAACAGGCAAGCTTTTGTGCCTCAAGCTGACTTAATAAGGAAATCTTAATGCTTTTCCAGATCAGGATGCAGCTTTGATTTCATTAATAGTATATCCCCATCCTGGTTCAATTGTTTTGCTTGATTACCCTCATGTCATCAGCATTTTATTAAATAATTTTTCTGGAAAGAACTTCTCTTCAGTGCACAATCCAATATATATGATCATCAAATATACTACACTGCATAATTTTATTACATATTATGATATTTGAGAGTGAAACGTTTTGCAAATCTAACTCCTTCAATTAAATAATAACATGGCCTGTGATATTCCATTAGGTTTGCAGTTCAACCATATAAGCCACAGCTGTATTAGATGAACATAGAACTTCTACTTCCACAGCACTTTCTATGCAAGTTAGGTGGTTGTTTTTGTAAGGTATTATGATATATAAAGAGATGTCTGCTTCAGTATTTGGCCTTTGCACTTATTTTTTTACTTTTGTAGGCTTAAACCAGACCCCTTATATTGCTTTAATGTATTTTTACATGCATTATAAGCACACCCACATTCCAGCAAGGCAGCTGATTTAAAAAAAATGTTGTTAAACAAGTTGAACTGGTTGGCACATATCTGAAGAAAGAAATCAAATTAAACAGGCAACTAAAGAGAAAGGGAAGTTGATATTGGCACATCATCACAGAGGTCTCTAGGTAAAACATATGCAAAAGCCCTTAAAATGTAGTTCTACTTTGAAAAGTGGCTATGTAAAATGTCACCTTACTCAACAGATCTATTCCTTCTATGTACTTAATGTTGCATCCTCTTCCCATAAAATAAAATACATTTTTTAATTTCAGTTTCTTTTCTTATTAACTCCACGGTATCAGTACAAATCTAGCTTGCATTCTTACATTTTTGCTACCAAAGGTAAGTCCTCAGACACAGTTTTTAAAGAACTCCTCAAAGTACAAGTTCTCTCTTGGATGAGCAGCAATAATAGATCACACTTAAGCTGTTAAATTCTAGGCTGAGTTTGAATTAGTGGTACCTTAAACTTCATGTATCCCAGTCCCTTTGATAGAAATGTTCAGACTCAAAATTTCAGTTTCATTGGGCTAGTATTTTATGAAAGGGTGTAGAAAATGAATTCTTGAAATTTAAGCTTACAATTGCAAATGGAGTCAGTCTGGTCTGAAGAGAATGGCATAGGAAGAAGGAGCCATTCAGCTCTTTCTGGAATTACTTTCTACATCAGAAAAATACTTTCAGCTAAAATTGTTAGAAGCGCTGTCTGTATTATAGCCTTGGTGTTCTTATTTTTCTTTTTAAGGTTTAATTTTGTAGTATTGAAAGTAAGTTTTCAGTCTTGCCCTTTTTCCTTAAGTGTAAAGTTGCTTAGAAGATCTTTTTCTCCCTAATTATCATTTTGCAAGATTCATTTTGTCAAGGCAAGGGGCCTTTTTCTATCCTTTTATCATGACAGACACTTCATTAGGCATGCCGAAAATAGAATAATGCTTGATCACATACTTTTTGAACCCCTGAACATAGTGCAGATACTCATTTTTGGATCTTCTTTTCTGTGTGCTTACTTAAGTTTCTTGCCCTTACTAGATGTAAAGTAGCATTGAAATATGCAAATAAATGAGAGGTATCTAAGTATGTGTTAGTCAGAACTCTTAAAATCTGATTATCAGTGTTATTTGTAAATATGATTACCTGTCCTCTAGTCAACCTGAATTTCTTTTGCAACTTCCATTTCTTTTATCTGCCCTTGTATGGTAGTGCTTTCCTTTTAAACTATATGAAAGAAGAGAAAAACATACCCAGAACTGACAGAGAAGAATTTCAAATTGGACAACAAAAAGTGTTATTACACTGACAAAAGTGTTATTAGAGCAGTCTGATAGGCTCAGAGCTTAAAACTTAAAGGTACTGCCTGAGTATCAACATCACTATTTTCCAACCTGATCAGGAAATGGGATGTTGCAAGAATTTTGAGTTGCTTGATGTGAATAAAGAAGGTTTAGGTATTTTATCACACAGAAATTTTTCTGAATAGTCTTACAGTATGTGGGCACTGACACATTGTCTGGCACAATGGAAATGCACTTAGCTGATGTCACATCCTCTGATAGGATCACAAAGATGTTCAGAATTACGTGGAGAGTGCTAGAAAGGCTGCAGAACTTATTTTGTGGTATTCTGAAAAAAGCTAAAATTTAACCAGGATTGCTAGGTTTTTTCCTTGGTGTTGTAAATCTTACGTTGTGGTGGTATAGCAAACACTGTTGTTCATATATTTCTGGTATTTATTGTTGGGACCCTGGAAGCATTTGGCTCCAGGGGTGATTGTGTGAACAGATGAATTAAAAGCCGTGTCCTTCCACCAAGCCTGAGATATGCTGCAGCGTGTATTCAGCAGAGGACATCAGCTGAGCTCACAGCCAGCAGTTTGTGGTGACCCAAGACTGCATTTCAGCAATGGAAGGAGCCATCTACATGCAGAACGCTGTTCCCAGATATGCCTTTTGTCCTAGTCAGCTTTCCTTTGTGGCTGTAGGGTCTTCTAATCCCTGTGTGTGCTGAAAGAGACCTTCACATGTTCATCTCTTCCCTTCCTGCTCTAGTGGTACAATAGCAGTTTGTTTGGAAAACTATATGGATCAGACTAAGTACATTGGGATAAAGGTATGGCTTATTCATATACACAGCACATACTTTAAGTATGTCTTCTGACATGGCTTTCTGCATATGTAGAGAATACCCCAGGGGATTCATGACAGTCATGGGGTTTTTCCTCTCCTTTCAAACAAAAAAGTAAATCTGGTGAAATTTTTCTAATCTGGTTGTTGTTACCATGGCAACCTGAAATATGGTTTTCTGTGTTTGTACTATAAGCTGATTTGAGATGCTAACATTAGCTAAAGTACTTTGCTTCCATTTCCTTTTCAGTTTTTGTGAAAAAACATTCCCATGCCTAACACTTCTGGATGGTATCTTATTGTATGTCTGAGAAACTGGAGTGCAGCACATTGCCTTTATCTCCAGTTGTTTGAATTGTCAGGAATGGGGTCCATGAGTTATAAGTCATACAAGTAATTGTAGTGATTACATAAAATACCACCTGAAATACCATGTGTGTGTTACTCAAATTGTAAAACTGAGTGATCTGATGGTCTCTCTGAACCTTAAATCCATGGACTGCATTCTTATTCTGAACATCAACATTTTAGAAGTTTTATGTATGCAGCTGAGTAATATTGAAAGTCTGGCATGTCATGTTTTGATAATGCTGGACTTTCATTGGTCTCAAAGAGAAAATGTCGCACACGGTTTTTGGGGGAATTTTTTTTCATTGTAATGTGGGATCTGTCATGGCTGTGCCAAAAATCTGTTGATGTAATTTCTCTTGCCAGTGCTTTGAATCAGGGATGGGGGAAAAACTCAAAATAAAAACATATGTCATAGAATTTACGATTTAAATCTAAATGCCAGTTTCTCATGTTGGCCATAGGCATTATTTGTCTGTAAAAAAAATTTACACCCACTACCTTGAGTTACTGTGACATGTGTATTTTTCAATCAAGACATCCTACTGGGAGCTAAAGGTCTATTCTTTATTTTCATGTCCATTTTAGAGGTCTAGAAAGTGATTTGGAAAAACACTCCCCTCTAAAGATTATGGGGTGATGATTTTGTTCTTTCTGTTCTTTATACATGGATCATACTGATTTTCTAAGTACTTCCATCTCTTCCCTAAAAAAATAACCAGAACTGATAGCAGTGAATTATTTTGAACTACACTAAAATAACTAGTTCTATTAATAATTACTGCAGATTTTTCCAAACTGGTATTTGGAATCTGGTTTCTGATTTATACTTTTGCTTTGAATAGAAAATGGCTTCAGCAGAAAGAGAGAAGGGTGCTGTGTTGGTTCCAAGTATGTAGTAACTTAAGTAAAGCTTACAAAGCTCTAAAGTAATTGCCAGGTATTTAAATTTAATGTAAACATCAAAAAAGTTTAAAATTTTTTAAAATAGTACTCTGCAGCTCCTGAGAATATGCACAATTCTAAGATTTCTCTTAGTGTACTTGATGATATAATTTTTAGCTCTTTTTGATTTAATTCTGTCTGTTCCATTCAGCATTGTAATCAGGAATAGCTAGTTACCATCCAGGATTGACTCCAAAAGTGTCTGAAGGAAGTCAGCTCTCTGTTTAGATTTGATCTGTATTTCCATATGGTAGAGAGCCTAGATGATGTTCTTAATACTAAACTTGGCAATTTTTCCAACAGGAATGAGGGATGCCTTATTAGCATTATCAAAACTAAATAAAGCTTTGAATCTTTTAAAGCAGTTGCTGCGAGACAGCCCCTCATTTGAAGGAAATTCAAAGTGTGGTAGTAATATTCAGAGCTGTAAGTCCTTTCATGTCAGCCATGTTTTATGTCCAGAAACTGCTTTTGCTTTGATATTACAGGCAGACAAGCTCTTTCAGTATGTGCGTACTCTTGTGTATATTAACTTTAACTTCTGCAGCTTCTTTCACTCTATTCTCTTTTGATTCCCTTGACACTTTGGGAGGTTCCTATCTCATTCCCAGCTGCATTATTTAAATGCAAATCTCCTTTCTCCATTCTTGCTTAAGTGACTCAGGAGGTCTGGAGACTACTGATTTTACTTCCTGCCCACTTAAGTAATCTCCAGATAAATCTGTTCCACCACTATTTTTAATTCTGTAGAATCAAGCAACAAATTTTAAATCTGTTATGTATTAAATGCCTTGAGATGTTGATTATAGTTTCAAATTATAGTTTCAAATTGAGGCTTCAGCCTCTTCCTTTGCAAGATACAATACTTGAGAAGGATTATGCTATTAGAGTTATATTTAATGAGCACTCTAGTACTGTGGATAGAATCACAATTGAATACAGGCAATTTTTATTACATTTTTATTACAATAAAGTGGTTTGTAACTTTTAGTAATGTTTTAATTGAATGTTTTAATGTTTTAATTCTGGTAATGTTTTAATTGAAATGGTAATTCATAGTCTGAGATAAACACTGTAGCTGACTTCTACTGTCACTTCTATTTCAGTGTTACTGATTACCACAAATAGTAGCAATTTAAATGGAGTTTTATAGTCTATATTTTATTGACTGTTTTGCCACGACATGTTCGGACTTTGAACTTTTTACCAGTCTTATTTCTAATGGGATTCTTTACTGTTCAAAAATATTTCCATTTTACTCAAATCTAGTGGTTTTATATGAAGGCAAAGACTTGTATTTTTGTATGCTGCTACTTTGTCCCCTGCCATCTTTGTATTGACTAGAGGCATTTTATGTTTTTCAGTCTGTTTTCAACTTATTTTTTTAACTGATCAAACCTTAAGGCTGACACTCTAAATGTTAGTGGTAAACATCTGGAAATTTTCAGAGATGTTCAGATGTTCTTAATGATCAAGTATAAATTGTCTGGGTTTTCTTATGCATTTTAGCTGATCTTGTCCAGAATTGTGCTTAGATTTGCGTTTTTATCTTCACTATTTGGGCCATGTTTGGAGTTACTTTCTTTTAAAAAATAGTTTCTCCACCCCATTCACCTCACTACAGTAATTTATACAGAGATACAGTATTGGATTAAGGTTGAACTTTTTTCTTGAGCAGACTTGAGATATGTTGTGTTAGTTTTATTTATCAAGTATCTGGATTTTGTTGCTGAAAAAACTAATCAGGAGAACATGTAAAATGTGAAGAAGAAATAACTATGGAGAGGCACAAGAAAAAAAAAATACATGAAGAAAATTGAAGGGAGGGAGGATTGCACTGATATGTGGTAAACTTGTACTTTTAAGTAAGTACAAATAACAATATGAAAGTGAGTAATCCCTTTACAGGCTGTCCAAAAGATACTGACAGTCTATGGAGATAATGGAAGAGTAAGAAGGATCAAATAGAATAATCTGGAAACTTCACTGAGGTTTTCAAAATTCATTGAGGTTTTACTGCTTAGTATTAGAGGGAGTGTTATACAGAAGGGTGGCTCTCTTTATGGGTATAGAAATCCAAGAAAATAAACTTTCAAATTATTAAACAGTTTAGATAAGCTGACAAAAATTTGGAAACAAGAAAGGGGACGCACAATCTGCAGATGCTAAATTAAAAATGTGAAGATGATAAAAACCTTGGAAGGAATCTAAGGTACAGACTTCTAATGGATTTGAGTCTTAAAATTGATCAGAGGATTATATCTGGCTTTTCTGTAGTTAAAGTACATATGCTATTATATCCCTCTGTGCCTTCTTCAGTTTCTAATGAGGTTTGGATCTGGGCTTCATTCTTTAAGAGAGTGGGTCAGTTAATGTGATTACAGTGCTCTGCACACTTGTTGATCTTCCTGAGACTTGGAGGTTTAATAGACTGGTGGCATTACCTCATCTGCCAAATTATTGGGTGGATAGGGTCAGTCGAGTAAGTCTCTTAGTGTATCAAGTATTTTTTCTGCTGGAAAGAGAAAGAGGGAGACAACTAATTTGACTTAGATCCTTATCAAAGAACATTTTTAAAGTGTTCAGAGACTGACATTTCAAAGGGACAATTGGTTGATGTAAATGGTGAAATGAAGCCATGAGAATATTGGGGTATCATCCCAAGACACAGGTACACAGCCCAAATGTATCTTCTATGTCAGAAAGTAGAAAAATGAATGAAACTCTTTAGGAGCTATGGTAAGTTGTGTGTTGGTTGAAAAAAATCAAAATATATAACTATGGGTGTTTTAAAATCACTTTTTTCTTAGATGTGAAATTTAATAACTATTTACTAAAGTGATACACACAACTAACTCTAAAAAATAAATGTAACATATAGCATTTCCAGCAGAACTAGTTTATGGGAAAGTTAGGATTAAACATGCAGAAATCTTCTACTCTTAAGCCATAGGGTCATACACCCATAATAAAGAAAAACTGTGATGTGGGAGAGTAGAAGAGAACGAAAGCGAAATATATTTCATTGTACTGAAGCAAATATACACAATAATGCATTTAACATCATGGAAGGACATAAAATGTACCTTTTATGTGAATGAAACGGCAGTACGATGGAAGATCCACACCAAGAAAAACTGTGATTGTTTGTGAAACAAATGTATATTTATGGTAAATACACCAGTAGTCAGGTAGGTAGAATCACAGGCAGGCAATTAAAACAAGTAGAACAGGAAGTACCTTGCAAAGACAAACTAGAAAGCACTGTGAGTAACTGCTCATGTAAATTTCCAGGAGCAAAACTTGAGGCACTCTACTTTGAGCTAGTGCAGGGTTGCATTCTTAGTTCAATGGTCTAGACAGCTGGAGGCCATTCTAGACTTCAGCCAATTAAAAAAATTAAGAATGAGACATAGGATGCAGAGATTAAAGTCAATTATGAAAGGAAATAGATGAAGCAGATTGTATAGACAGAATTTCTTCATTGCATCTCATCTGTTGAGCCTCATAGTGTGGTTGTTACTTCCAGCAAGCTATTCTATGGTTATTTTGCTTAAATGACACATCTAGTTTGATCTGCTGTCTGAAAGATAACAGGCTGCCCTTCTCAAGTGTCTGGAAAGCAGCTACTACACTGAAGGTTTGAAGCAAATGCGTGAATATTAGAAGCGTTTAAAGTAGAATCCAACCTTGCATGGCTACTTTGTGTGTTATTCTACAAAAGGATATGTTCGTTCTCCTTCATAAGAACTCTGAAAAAAATCTGTAAGGTATCTTTTCAGCAGTTTTTTTAATTACATAGGTAAGGAATCTATGGCAGAAACTGAGAGAGCAAATTAACTTCTACTTCTAAGCAGCACAGGATACTGAGTTGGAGACTAATTTAAGAAAGAAGGCTTACAAAATAATATCCTAAAGCAATTCCTCTACATATTCTAAAATGGTACATACTAACTTTCTTGATCAGATGTGGTGGTGTTTTAAGATCTGATTCTATAATACAGTACCTTTTATATAGACTTGTGTAAAAGGTATCTTCATTTTCCCATCGTATTTTGCCACATCAATGACTTTTGTTGTAAGTCTGAACAGTCTATTATAATTGGCAGTATAATTTAAAATATGGGATTGTTATTTAAATGAAATGCAACAATTGGAAATTAATGTTAGATGAAAGGGAGTTTAAATTGAAATAATCTAACTGGATGTAATTCAAACATTTTAGAAAGGAAAAAAGTTAATTAGGGACAAGCAAAAAAAAAAACAAACATGAATTTGTGAGAAGGCCAATGGGCTTAGGATGTTGAGATGGCAAACAAAGAAAACTGAGTGGATGTTTATTTTGACTTCCAAAAAGAATGTTAGAAATTAATCACATCCAGTATTGTTGGCTAAGGTCAGAAATCTTGTTGCCAGTGTAATATGGTTTGTGAAATAGAAAACTCACCTTATAATGTTAAGCAAACCATAGCAATAGAATATAACAATTATTTTAATAGTCAGAAATTACTAGTGCTTACTGTAGGGAATGATTGTGGGTCATCTAACTTATAAACATACAAAAGTTTCCATTATTGCATCACTGTGGTTATGAATTCAGGAAATGAAAACGATATGATTTATAAAGTAAAGTTACTTGGCTGTGCTGTACTTCATGTGTTTGTTTTAGCATTTGAACAGACTTTTAGTGCTGTTCATTCAGTGGACACATCAAATTTCAAGTGTTCCTTTCCTGCAAAACGTTTCCCCAGGGAGTTTGAAGAACTTCTTGTCTCTTAGGGGAACTCTCCTGGCATCAAAATCCAACAGGAATAGAGAGCTACAGGCTTGTTGCTGTCATAATCCTATCAACATGAGCTTTTTTCTTTTTAAGATGGTCTCAGCAGTCTGTCACTGTATTTTGGAGGACTGGTTGATGCACAAAAGTAAGTTGGTTGGCAGAAGCTCAATCAAAAGAAAAGAAAGAAAATACTGGTTCTAGTTTAAGGGAAACTACCAGAAAATTTGGTGGAAGTATTCATGAGCTACAAATCCTGCTAGATTTCTAGCTGTTGGCAATGATCAAGTAGATCAATGGCCAAAAAAAACATTTTTCCATCTGTATTTTTATAGAAGACTGAGCGTAGAGCACTGTAGTGCAGACTTCTGTCTGCTTGTGATTAGATGTTTGCAACATGAATTTTATTGAACTGCATTTTAACCCACCTTCTTAACCCAAAGCTGGTAAGGAACATGGTAGGCTGCTTATTTAAGTGTATTTACTTCCAACAACTCTTTTCATTTAGTTCAACAAGTGGGGTTTTCTTGTCACTGTGTGGCTCTGGAAACTGGGATGTGGAAAAAAAATTAACAAATATCCTGAGACTCGTGATAAAATTGTAAGTTAATAATGCTGGTGGTGTTCTTGGAGTGGTATTTAAAATATTGACTTTGGCCTGTGGAACACCTGAAGGCTTAGAACTTGTCTAGGCAGTTTGTTCTAGCAGTGAGCAACAGGGGAGCTCAAACAAAAGATCCCCATTTAAATGAGAGCAGCAACTGGCAGTGCTTCCTCAATATTGCAATGCAGTTTTCTCATTGCCCTCATTTTTATCTTACTAAGTTTATTGCAGGAATTAGAAGAGCTTGTAGAGATTTTGTGGGCTTTGGATTTATTTTGCTATAACCACGCTGAGACTTGTACACCATTAGCAATGCTGAATCTTCCTTCATTCCGGATATGCAGGAAATTTCTACAGATTGAAAACTTTTGGACCCATTTGCTCCTAATATTTTTTTAATGTATTTAATTAAAAATCTTAAGTTCATTAAGTTTTAAAACCACCTTTTATTTAATGTGTTATTGTGATCTGTAGTGCATGCACTGTGGTTGAATGGAACCTCAGCTCAGGAAGTTTATTCTTTTACCAAAATCAACTTTTAGTACGAAATAGATACCTAACAAAAACTGTTTGAACATTCAAATGAATGTCACTTGGGTTCAAATAAAAAAATCATGTGTATTACCTGATAAAACTTTTGGAAAACATTAAAAAAATAATAGTTTAAAAGTGTAATCTTTTGCTTATGACTTTGAAAGAAAAGGTAAAACAATAATTACTTGTAACTTTAAATCCTCTTAGCTTATGAGGATAGATGACATTGCTCTTCCCTCACACATTGAAAGAGATACAGAACAATGAGTAAGTCCCTTCAAAATCCATAATATGTGTCCTTCCAGTCCTGCTACAATGCATCTGGGTAATGTTATGCAAGTCTGTGTTGACCTGGAAAGTCTCTTCACCTTTGTATTTGAGATTCAGACTGCAGGCCCCAAAAATGTGTGCTAGAGAAAAGTGTGCATGTGTGCTGCCTTGCAGAGCCTCAGTCACAGTGTGACACCAAATTTGCTAATAATAAAAAGAATTGCAGAACAGTTCAATTGCATTATATCAGGAGCCTAGATATCCAGGACAGTGTGGAGACACTCCAGCTCCATTAGATGTTCATTATATAAAGACTTCCTGCAAGGTGTAGTTGAGTTATACTTAAAGGATACAGGCTTGTTTGTGGTGGTATGTAGTTTGCTGACTGATTGTAGTCAAACAGATTTTGCTTATTGCTTCTCGTCTTGGCAATAATTTAAATATTGACATCAATAACTTGATACTACTTATATCTCTCATGAGCAGCTATCTAAGTGACATGCAGACATTGCTTCTGGGTGAGAGTGGGAGGATAGAAAATAGCGCTCTGTTACAGTATGTAGAATAGGAATCCAAAAGAGATTTAAAGGTCTACTATATGCTAGCCACAGCTTTTTTTTCTCTCTCTTTTTTTAAATCAGATGGGCTAGTTAGAAAATTAACAATACCATGTAAGAATATTATTTAACTTCATGGTCAATCATGATAAGATGAAACATTGCACAGACAAAATGATATGTGGTTTGCAATATTGGAATTTCTATGTTTTCACTGATGCTTCAATATTTGCCTTAAGACAGGAGGACTTTCTTGAGCAATAGTAACAGCAAAGTTGTCTTTGAATACCAAAGACTGAAACTACTATTCCTCAATCAGCTAAAGAAAGCATTGTCTTTATAGGTCCAAATACTTTCTAATTGTTTTTGCCCACATTTCTAACAGATCTAGAGCCTGTTTATTAGAGTCAAGTGTTTAGAATATCTGATTTCAGATACAGCAAAATCACTTACTATTAATTAAAATAAGAAGCTGTGTCTCTTACATGAACAAGTAAATAAACCAGAAATTGCTATAATCTGTAAGTGAACACATGGAAGATTTTGAATAGAAGGGTATCTTAAATATGAGGGAGTTAAATACAGAAATAATTTTCCATGCTCTGCAAAGTGTCTGGTGGGGGTGGGAGGAAAGATAGTTGCAATGGGATATGAACTTGCTACAGGTCAGCTCATTCACGATCATACTCCATGCCCACTTAGCCTTCAGCAAGCACAAAATCTAAATGAGGTTGGTTCTCAGAGGACATAAACTGTCTTGAATTTGTATTGGGCCAAGGTAGACTGTCAGCATGGTGCTTGGAAACATAACTCTTTGTTCCACAGTGACTTATTCCTATGTCAAAGCTTCTGCAATTTTTAAAACTAGACCAGAGATCTTGCTTTGAAGTTTGATTCTAGTTCAAACAATAATGGCTGTGATTTGTACAGAAACTCTGTGGATTGTCTGTAAGACCAGAAATTGTCATAACTGATGTAACTGTCAGTCTGTCAAATCAGTGATTGACATAACAGTTCTTTCTAGCTCAATTGCTTTTCCTGCAAAAAGAATTTTAAGGCCAAGTCTAGTTAACATTCTACACTGAAATTTTATAGATTATTCTACTGTTGACTATGCAAGACTTAGTTTTACAGCACATATGTTTACATTATAAAACCTCTTTCTCAGAGTATTAATGAGTAAATGTGACCCTTCTCAAACATAGAACTAGATACCAGAAAAAGCAACCAATTTGCTTGTAAGAAATAGATTTCTGCATGATTACATGTCCTAGTATTTTTAAGCCTGAAGCAATACAAAATGTTAAGTTGAAATTGAAGCAGTAAATCTTTCTTTAGAAAGATGCACATTGTAATGTCTGCATCATTACTGAAACCATTTTACTTTGAAGCTCAGAAGGAACACTTAATTTTTATTTACTATTATGAAGGAAACTCTTTCATTACAAGGGAAAAGAGTCTGACAAATATGAAAATATGACTGATTTGGGCAGAGTTCCAGAGATGGAAGAGAGTGATGCTTTTATCTTCAGATGGTCTTTGACTGCTGCATTTATTCCATTAATAACTCCAGTATGGCTAATGTCATACTTTGTGCATTTTTCTCTGTGTCTGGCCTTTGTATAAACTGCAAGGGAAGGTATTTTGATGTTTAACTCTGCTGGGAAAAATGGTGCAGTAATATTCTGTGTCTCATTTCCCTGGATTGCACGGGACACCATGCTGATATGTTCTGTTTTGACAAATGTGGTTTTTTCATACTTTTATTCTTCCCAATTTGAATTTTAAACCCACTGTATTAAAAATCTAATTGAATAAAAATAATTGCTAGTTATGTATGCTTATGAATAGTTTCTTCTGTAGTTTCAGATGAAGGCTGCAGTAAAATTATTTATCAGACAAACTTAAAACTGCTGGGCAGTCTGTAGGAAATACCAAATCTTACCAAAGTATAAAAGAAACTGAGTAATGAAAGTACTTACTGTGACCATCAGTAAAACTTTTGTGCTTTGTGATCAAATTTATCATCTACACACATGCACTCATTCTGTTCTTACTCAGTAAGATTATTGGATGTAGGTTTACCTGTTGAATGCAGGGAAGTAATATTCAAATGCACTGTAGGACTTACTTAGTCTTAATTTCTGCCAAATGGATGAATGGGGGATGTCTGTGGATATACATATATGCTGAACAAAATCATAATGACTATAATGACTTGTAAAATAATTTAGAAAAAACAGGTGAAGAAAAAAATCTGTCAGTGAAAATTATTTTGTGTTATCTGCTTTAGCTGAAGTGAAAGGATTCCATCTACACACACTAATTTATGTGTACTCAAGGAGAATAAATCATAGGACCTGAAACTTCCATGTCATTGGCCATGCCAGGATTTTTGGAGTGCTCTGCAGTTGTTAATGTGAAAATGCAGCCTACCTAACTTTGCCTTCCAAAAACAAAGAAAAATGAGATCTCAATGTAACTCAATGAACAGTCTGATTTCATTGCATTGATCCTTAGCTATATGTTTTGTGGTGATACTAAGCCTTTAGAAAGGAGATTGCCACTATCTGAAAAAGCTGTTCTGGTCAGCCGAAGACTGTACATTTAGGGGTTTATTATATCATACCACTATTCTGCATAGGTTTTAATAGGAATTTGCTTTGTAAGACTTCGAGTTTTCAAATCATTTGATGAATGCAAGTAATTTCACCTTCTGAAAGGTCCAGCAGACTGTTAAAAGCTTGTCTGTACGGTGGTAGAGACAAGGAAATACAATTTCTAATTGCCTCCACTGAAAATAGGATAGCCATACAACATTTACTTGTCCAAAATATTTGACAGTGATACAGCAATGGTTAGATCTACAGAACTAATATCAAGTATTTTAAAATATGGAATACTCAGTAATTCCATACCCTAAAGGGTTCTTTTGAAGAACTGAGGTGGTCATTTCTAATAGTTTGTAACTGAACTTTTTATTTCAAAAGTATATTTTCTGATATAATAAGATCTTATTTTGTATGTATCTCTATATGGTGAGATTTGGAGAAGTCTTTCTGCAGGGAAGAATGCTTGTAAATCACAAAATCTGTGATTTGAAGCCATGCTGAAGAAGCCACATGAAAATTTTGGGAACAGTTTTGAAGGCATGGAGATACGTGAGGGAAATGTATGACTTCTTAACATCATTTTAAGACTGTATAGTAACAGGAGTTTTGCTCAAGCATTTTTTTCATGAGACTTTTTTGTTTGTTCTATTGCTGCATAAAGTTAGTGTGCAAAAAAATCAGTAATGTCAGAGATCCACTAATCCATCAATACTTGCCCTCATGCCACTGAACACCTCTATCAGAGATTTTCACTCTTCTAAAGATTTTATGCCCATACACCAAACAAAGCTAGAAAAAACTAGAACCCAGGGGACATGGTCATGGAACATGGTCAAGTCCTGTGCTTCAGTCTTGCATGATACCTCCTGCAACTCTTGGCTCACACTGACTTCCTACTGAGATCCTATGCAAAATCACATGGTTTTACTTTTTTTTTTTTAAATACTTAATGTTTGTAATCTGTTTAATTCCCAAGCTTGTTGTTGGTGAAAACAAGATAAGATCTAGTCTAGATTCTCAAATAATGCTTTTCATAAATTCAGTTTACTTCTGTTATCCATCATGTGAAAAGAATCTTCCTATAACTGACCCCGGGCTGACTGCTAAGAAACCTAATAGCAGTCTGTAAATTTAAAAAGGTTGTGTTTTCCTCTTTTTTTATATACCCAAAGCAAGAGGAAAAACAACCAGGAAGTTTGGGAGGTCTAAGCTTTGCTGACTTCCAAGGTTGTATTGTCTGCATGAGTTCCTCCACTTTAGTTTGTAGCTCATCTGTGGATATCTTTTGGTAGTTTTAAGTGATGCTAAAAATATTTATGCCTTTCACACTATGTCAAATATCCTACACTCAAAAAGCCTCTGAAAGTCAAGTCCAACAGGCAGCTATCCAGAACACCAGGTTACAGCACATATTTGCTATTGATTTTTAGTAACGTAATGTTAATAATATAAACTAGAATGCTATGTGATAGAAACCTAAAAGCTGCCATGCACATCATATATTAGCCTAATTACTAGTGGTTTATACCTGAGGAATGTTCCCTCCTTCTCTGCTGAAGTATTGAACTGCACCCTGTTGGCTCAAGCTTGCAATCCTCCCCTGAAGTGCAGGGATTTTTACACTTTTGATGGTTCAGCCTCACACTTCTTTTTGAAATGTTTATAGGTGTTTTATGTTGGTGGAAATCTGCAATTGATGTCCAAGAATTAGTAATGATATTCTATCTCTTTTTAACTTTCATTTTATTACATTCAGTTAAGCAACTGCCTTGTTTAAAAAACCTAGACCTTTAATACCATTCAATTCTTTCATGTTTTACTTTATTTTTCCTTGAAAACCAAAGACACAAACTCTGATTTCCAGCTCTTTTCTTATACTGTTACTTTTCCTTATTTACATTGGATCATGAGAGGTGTGTAGCCCCCCAATAACATCTGCTATATGGTGTTGCTTTGGCATCCTTTGGCTAAGTTTTTTCTCTTTGAAAGGAATTCTATTTTTTTAATCAAAACTGTGCTCCCCTTCTACTGTCTGAATATAATCTTATTGCTCAAAAAAAATTGGGGTTTTGAATCTGATTTCATAAGCATTGCTTTTCATTTGCATTCAAATATTGCCTAGGAAATTTTGTTGTGTTTTCTTGGTTAAGGAAATACCGCACTCTCGCCCCAAGTCCCGGTTCTCAGTCCCTTTCTGCCCCGGCTAGCTCTCCAATGGAGCGAGAGGGGCAAATGGAAGCACCCTCCGCTGAGCCCAGCAGGGCTTTGGAGACTGCCTTGTAGAAAGATGCAGCTGAATCCCACAGTGTAACAGAGAGTCTCTTGTTAGGGGCTGAATCCAAAGTTTATTGGAACAGGGCCCAACAACACCTGAATGATGCCAGCTAACAAGAGCACCAGCAGGGTGCTTGCAACATCTTATATACTAAGAGGGAGGGGAATCGACCGGCCAATGGGAGTACAAGGAGGAGTGGCTCTTGTATAGACAGACACATATGGGAACCAATGAGGGATGAATATGGGAGGGACCCCAGGCCCTTGGCCAATCACCCAGCACCTAGGATGGAAGCTTCTGGATGTATGGGAAGGGATACCGAGTGACTGACAGGGCACCTGGGAGGGGACAAGGGAATGATTCGGCACTTCAGGGGAGGATTGACACTTGGGTAAGGTGGGAAAACTAGGGACAAACCAAGTTGAATATGGGAGGTACATAGGAACAAACCATTACATTATGAAATGATAATAAAATATGTAATAACACAACTCCACAAGGAAACTGATATATGATGCCATTGAGTAAGAGAAATTTTCCATAATCCGGGGTCTTTTGTTCCTGGAATTAGTGTTTTTATGTGCTATCATGTCCAAAAACTTCTTTAACTGTCTTAGATACTTCACTATAATTTTGTGTGTTCAGAAAGTATGGAGCATTCTTTCTTTTTAATAGAAACATCTCTTCTTGGACTTAAAATATGGCAAAGATGCCTTCTCATAATCAAAATTAAATTTAAAATTATTCTAAATAACTTCTTGTTAAAAATATTAATAACATTTTTCTTAATAGGGGTTCAATATTTTGATTGGCAAGACAATGTAAAGACATGTGTACTGAGTTGTTCTTAGTGAAGTATGAATATACAGACTGCATGAATAGGTTCATGCGGTTCTCTGTGCACCAGTATCACTAGACAATTGATCACTCTGGTGTTTGTTTCAGTTTATATATAAAAGATCTAGGTATGATATACAGAATGGAAGTAGATTGTGTTTTGGAAGTAGATAAAAGCTTTGGTATGGAACTGCAAGACACTAAGTTCAGCACTGAGTCACACCAAAGGATCATTTTTCCCAGTGTCGTTTTCTGACCATGGTTGGCTTGCAGTGCCATTATGCCAGTGTAGGTACACAGTGATGCTTCATCCATCATCCTATCCTAGTTTTGATTGATCTTTATGTCCTTTCTAATCATGCAGTGTTGCATTCATACCTTTCCACCTAAAATAATGCTTCTCCCATGAATTTGTCAAATTAATTGTTGAATCTATTTACACTTCTGGCATCCATAGCATTCTGTGGCAGCAAGTTTCACAGTTTGGTTGTGTTTTGTGTGTGGGAAATCCTTTTAAAGAACCTGTGTTCATGAGTAGGTAGGTCATTGCATTGATAGAAATTTAGACGCAAAATACTAGCTGGGGAGACAAAATTTGCAACATGCATTCTTGTTTAACTAGATCAATCTGATGTGGTTGTATTTGGTTTTAGATGTCTAATTTTCCTTCATTGAGCTTTATCCATTTGTTACATGTTGTATATGGCTTGTGTAAGAGGAAACAGATATCGTGAAAACACTGAAGTTGCTTCTCCATAAGTTGTGTTTTAAAGTATATTTTCTCCTAATAAAATGTTTTGTAATTCCAGATACAAGTAAGAATCAAAAAATAGTTTTAAGCACCAAACACTCATGGTATTACATATTTTGGCAGATGAAAGTGAAGCAAATGCTCAAATATGTGGGCTATCCTAAAAATGGCATTTTATTACAATTACTACAAACAGTCCATGTGTCTTCTGACACAACAGTGTATGAAGTCATTTATTACTCTATACATATGTCTAACTAACATGCTATTATGTATAATATGACATTTGGGGGTGAAAAAGGAAATTGTAGGAGGGAGAGAATTTTCCCTCTCAGTTCTATGAGAATTTGTTTTTATGTAGATAGATGAGCATTTGCATATGAAGGAGAAAAACATTTCTCTTCTAGTTGTTCAATTACTTATTTTGAGAAAAAGTTAATTTGTTTTTTGGAACCTGTACTAAGGTTCTGCCCTGTGTGCTTGGCTTCCAGTAAGTACATGAGATAGGATCTTGTTGGTATGTGGGAGAGAGGGCTTATGCTTCAGGCACATTTCTCTCTGTAGCTTTCTGTTTCTCTGCTAATCTTTGTCATCAAAAATAGAGGACAGTGACCAGATTAACTGAAGTCTGTGTGGAACCATGCCACACAGTGCACACAGGTGACTTTTGTGTAATAATTTTTTAAAGTTATAATTTATTTTACATTTTCAGTTGGTTGCATGTAGGTTAGTTGGTCTTCTTTCTGAGCATACTATGGTTTATGTTCAATGTGAGCTGCATTCTTCTTGCACTTTGTAATAGATAACACTTATGTTAGTTTGATGCATAATTCTGTTTTATTTTTAATTTTTGTGTGGATGCATTTCAGCTGTGGCCATTTATGGAAATGTTTTCTCTGCCCAGATGATTTACAATCATCTTCCAAAAAATTATTCAAAATTGGGTACAACAAAGAACATCAATGCTATTTCTTTCTGTTTCCAGGTTAAAGATTAGCTGTTAAAGATTGGCTTTCTAGCTAGCTTGATTTGGTTTCATGTAGCTACAGTGCTGAGTTCCATACTGTTATAAAACCACAGTCACTACATGATTTTGGATGCTTCTGTTGGTTGTTTCATTTGAATAAAGTAGTGACTGATTTTAATTTTCTCATCAACAAAATTTTGAAGCAATTCAGCCTAACCTCCAATTATGTTACATATAATTTATATTTAGGTATTTCAACAAATGGTGTGATGTTTGAAGTCTGAAACCCTGAACTTTGCAAGTTCTCAACACCTCTGAAAACTAAGTCAGCATTCAAATCAGCATTCCTGGGTTAGGAATGTAACTGTAAGCATCTCATTTGACAAATTGAGCCTAAATTAATTCCTGATTATTTTTGGCATTCCATATTGGTGAAATGTTAATGTCAATTGTGATACTGTACTCTTGACATTGTTGGCTGTTAAACTTCCTTCTACATATTCTTCTGCAATGTCTTTGTGAAAGATGTGCTTCACAGAGCTTAGTACCAAGTATGGAGAGCCTAAAATGGGCCGTCAGAGAGTCTGAAGCACATGCAGATACTTCAGTGGTAAGGCAAAAGAGTAAGATTCAGCAAGGGCTCTTTTAGGACTCTTTTAGGAATATTTATTAGAGTTTAAACCTTGATTCTGCAAAGCTTTAAAACATAGGCTTACTTTTAAGGATGATAAGGCTCCTATCTCTGGTCCTTAAATGTCTTCAATTCTTTTTATATATTAATGGTACATTTTAAATATTTAAAGTTCAGCATGTGCTTAAAATTTTACTTAACATTCTATTTAATGCTGGTTCTATTTAATTTGCTGCCAATCCTTTAAGAGAGGAGTAGGATCCTATTGGAAGGATATGCAAGGCAACGCACAAAGAACTATGTGGTTGTAGTAGTTGGAGGCTTCTCTATCTGACTGCTTTTATCATAGATTCTGTTTGTCAAGTGCCAAATAGGTAATTGAAACCTAGTGGTATTTACTGGTTCCTTTTTGTATTTTCTCTCAGCTCTCTTCTCTTGATACTCAGCTTGAGAGAACTTTTCTATGGTAAATATTGACCATGAAAGACTTAGTATGCACTTTGACTCTGGAAAGTGCTGTAAAATGCTACAAACATTGACAAATCAAGCTATGAATGTCTGGATCTTAAAATTGATTGAAATGCTGTTATTTATTTCTGTAGATCAGTTTTGTGCAATAGTTGATTTGTTCATTCACAGCTGTTATTCTTTTAATGAACTTTCTACATATGTTCATTTGTGTTTTGTTGGTTTTTTTTGTTTGGTTTTTTTTTTCTCTGTGCAGATAATTTAAATGAGCCTCCTGAACTCTTAGTTTAAAACAGTGTGGTTTTGCATATTAGATTTAGAGGAATTTCCATGGGGATATTCCCACTAGAAAAAAAGCCCAGTCTCTTCAGGTTGACATTTCTCTCTTTTTATTTAAGAGCTCTTTATTCTCAGTTGGGAGGTTTTGCACTCAGTCATACTGATGTTGCATGAGCAGTCTGTAAGCAAGCACAACCTGGCAGAGCCTCACATGTGAATGGTTGCAGTTGAACTCATAGTTGCCCTCACAGGGAGCAGGAGAGGACACAGTATTTATGAGCAGTTCTTCCTTTATTATCACAGCATTGGTGGTAGTTACTGAGACTCAGCAGTCTTTTTCACAATATCTCTTTGGAGCATCAGGGCATTTAAAACAGAATTAGCTTCTTTGAGCTTGAGATGCCAGCCTGGAGATACAGAAAGTCAGTATTCAGAAATAATTGCTTGGGTAGCACAATAGGTATCTGTTTTCACTCTCTGGCTGAATTGTGCTTTACCTTTCTGCATCCCTCAATAGTCCTGGCATAGACAAAGTATCATCCTGATTCTCCAGTAGGAGAAGCAGAAAGAGGCACCAGCTGCCGCAAAGAGATTAGTAGTGCTTCCTTCTGCCTTTCAGCCCATTACCTACAAGTTCCTTACTTTGTGACCTATGGTATCTAGTTGGTTTCTAAGTAATTATGCTTTTTTCATTAGCACTAGATTATTTTTACCTTTGACAGGAGAAGACTGCTGTCTGTAAAGAGCCTTGTAACTTGTAGTGTTTAAGAACCACCGATCTCTGGGTGGGGAAAAAGATCATTATCTGAAGGTACAACTTCCACTGTGCTTTTCTCCTCAGAAAGGAAGATTTGTCCCAGATGAAGAGCTTTTCCTACCTTTCCTGAAATTTGTGTACAGAGCACCTAGGAAGGTGTCAAGTCTTCATCTTTCCTACAAATAATCTTTGCTATAGCTATTTAGGAAGCATCTGTCAACAGCAAAAGGCTCAGACAAACAACCAGAAAAGTTGTGACTGTTTTTTTAAGTACTTTTGTGTTTGAAACTCCTGGAACACCTTTCAGGAGTAAAAAAACGCTACTGAAAGTAATTTGCATTTTGCAGTGGAGGTGTACAGAGCGTAGTGCCTTCACAGACTGTTTAGATTTATTACTTGTCTTGATGCTACCAATCACTTTCATTCTTTCCTTTTGCAGACATTACAATTGCTTGGGGAAATAATTTCCTTGTGGTTTTTTTCTTGCCTCCTTTTACTGGTTCTTAAGCTATCATTACTGCAGTACCATATTGAAATCAGTCTTGCTGTGATGTTCCAGGATTTTATATCAACTTTTAAAATATTTTTCAAAGTAGGGAAACAAAGATGTTCTTGTACTGCAATTCATGTATCTCAAACTTGGTTTAATGTAATACAAAAGTTTTATGGAACTAATGTTTATATTTTAAATTTAAAAATATGTAATATTTATGGTACTAATTAGGTAGTCACAATGTTGCTTTATATCAGAGGCTCTCAATGCATTTTTCATTCGGCTGTCAGTGGATTATTATCAGAGTGTATACGGCAGTGGTGAGCAGTGAAGAATAACAGCAAGGAAAGACAATGCTATTTATCTTGCTTAATATAGCTGTCTTTCTGTATGAAGATTTCACGTCGTAGTTGTTCCCATATAAGGTACCAGTAGGAAAGTTCCTCTGTTGACTTCAGGTGGTACCTGAATCTTTTTCAAGTGAATGGTTTTGAGACTATTTTAGGAGTTGTTTGGACTTTTTGCAGTTTGGCTAATTTCTGTGTCATTTTAGTTTGTGCGTTTAGGGAGAGGATGAGGAGAATGTAAGGGAAGTTCAGTACATAAACATACATATTACTATGATTTAATTGCCAGTGTAAGTTCTACTACATAGTAAGCAGGAAACAACAAAGAAGGATACATTATAATTCCATCTGAATTCTTCTGCTGTGGAGTTTATTAATTTTTATTATTTAAAGTTCTTCTATCTCTGGCAGTAACCCCTCCCCTTCTCTGTATAATTTTTATAGTCAGCTTGTGAAGTCAACTAACTTTAATGCGTGCAAGCTTTACTGACCTAGAATGGATTAATCAAATCACTAAAATAAGCTCTGGTTTTGCATAGCAAGGTGTTAGCACCCCACATATAGTTCTAAGAGGTCCTCAAGAAATGCAGAGAAGATGTGATACCACTACAAGACTTGCTGTAGTTTGATGAAGCATCATTTTAGAAAAAAGCATATTAAGAAAAACAAGTTGTCTGGTGTTAAACTGAATTGCACATCTGTTTTCATTGAATGTCCCAAAGCTTCATATCAGTCTCCTGCTAGAAGGCATTTACTTGTCTGCCAGAATGCATATAAATGATTTGAAAATAGACTTGGTGGAGTGGCTGTAAGAGGGTGAATTAGTTCTGTGTATGGCAGCAGCAAGTTGGCCCAGCGGACTTCTGACCCAGAAGGATCCTGAGTCACTGCAATCTGTTCTGTGGGAGATGGAAGGCAGTATGACCTGGCTGTTGGACATGTTTTCAGCAGTCGTGAGAAAACAGCCTGTGGGCTAAGTGATGCTATAGTTCTCCATGCTATTCCTGGCCTTGTGGGCTGTGGTGCTGCAGCAGATGGTTCTTGTCCAGTTGGGTGGATTTGAAAGATCAGAACAAGGTAAGCACAGGAAAGGCACTTGGCTGGGGGGGAGAGGGGAAAGAATGAAGAGGGATAAACAAGCCATGTTTATTTTCTCTTTTTTTCTTTGAAGTTTTTGCTTTCTATCTTTAAATTCTATATAAATATCTTAACAAGTAAACAGTAAGACCATTTTAGTGGGCAAGGAGGACAACAAAAACCTACTGTTAATGTTTCCATAATCAGCTAAAGTTCTGACTTTCTGTTTGTATTTACTTGGAGAATCTTCAGTTGTGTTCATTAACTCTACATCCACAAACTTCTCAAAAGTGTTGGGAACTAAAATGAATTAATATTAGGGTTGTAGTGTCACTAAACTTAAATGGAAAAGCCAAAAAAAGATCCTGGAACTTCTTAAACATCCTTGGTTTTCTAAATACAGTCCTTTTGGTATTTAAACACAGGACTTTACAACCAAAAAATCTGGCTTCTCATGCCTTCAGTGTTTTAGGAAACATAAAATCTAACATCAATATTCCTCTATATTCATTTTATATTCTGTTATGAAGAAAGTAGTATTTTATTCCTGAGATTTGCTATGAAATTCTTGACTAATGGGCCAGCTGTACTTCAGAATATTACTGTTTGCAGCCACTGACAGAAAGGTAGTTCTACCTTGCAGCATTCATCTTCTGGACTATGCAAAATTGCTATGCATTGACCAGCTATTTTTACCTTATTTAAACAGAGTTTAATGGGGTAGTTATGTTTTGAGTGTTTTAGATTGGAATTTTAATGTGGGATTTCTAGTTTCCCAGCAGCACTTGCTATGTAATTATTGACATTGATAGTCTGGAAACATTTGGTTTTGATTCCTTCAGAAAACCCCATGTTCCAGAGAATATCAGCTTGATAAATACAGATAAGAGCTGTATTAATTCTAGTCAGGTTTTGGGGGGTTGGGATTTTGTTTGGGGTTTTTTTGTAATTTTTTAGTTGGTTGGTTGATTGGGTTTTTTAAATTATTATTACTCTACTGTCTAGAGTATGAATACTGTCTGCAGACTTACTGAGCACTGTGCATCTGACACAATATGATTATATTGCTGTACACATTTAAATGGTCAATTACTAGTCTGCTGCCAGGCACTAATAAAAATATATAAACCCTCTGATCAAATTCTATTATTTTTCTCATTTTCTTTCTAGACAGTTTATGGTTCCACAAGATTCTTTAATTCCCAGTCATGATACACTGCTAATGGGCTTTCGGATCTTGTCTCCTTGGCTTCATGCCAAGCAGAAGTCTCAGCTATCTTTTGAACAACTATATGTGTGACATATATATAGCACTGGATTTCCTGATATAGCTGTTAATGTGAGGAAATGGCAAAAATTTGTTCAACCTACTGCAATTCTTTATGCATAAATTTACCCATAAAAATAAGAGATAGATATGCTAATAAAATATTATTTGTATAAACTTAGTTTTACTCTATTTTTAACCCACTGAATTTGTGGATTCAAACTTACCTGAAAGGGAAAAATAATTAACACTTAATATGGACATATGATTATGCAAAAAAGTTGAGACACGTAGTGAGAAAGATTACCGTGCTTACAACGTAGCATTCATTTTATTAGTAAATACTGGGAAAGAACTTAATTTAAAAATCCTGGTTTTTTCATAATTCTAAATTACTGTAATTTTCTGCTTCTGCTTTGACCAGATCAACATTTGATCTGGACAAGCTCAAGAAGTTGGCCCAAAGAAATCTGATGAGATTTTACAAGACCAAATGCTGGTGCTGCACCTGGGTCTGGACAGTCCCAGGTACCAGCCCAGGCTGGGCATGAGCAGACCCAGAGCAGCCCTGCCCAGAAGGGCTTGGGGGTGCTGTGGGTGAGAGGCTGCACATGGCCCGGCCATGGCACTCACAGCCCAGAGAGCCAAACGTGTCCTGGGCTGCATCCAGAGCCCCGTGGGCAGCAGGGGAGGGAGGGGATTCTGCCCCTCTGCCCTCATAGAGAGTCCACCTGGAGTCCTGGATCCAGATCTGGGATCCTCAACATAAGAGGGACACCAGCTTGTTAGAGAAGGTCCATAGGAGGTCACCAAGGTGATTGGAGGGCTGGAATATATGTGTTATGTGGAAAGTTAAAAGACTTTTCAGTCTGGAAATGAGATGTCTCTGAGGTTACCAAATTGTGTCCTTTCAGTCTCTGAATGGAGTCTAAAGAAAGATGGAGGGGGATGTTTTACAAGGTTATGTAGTGACAGGACAAGAGGCAATGACTTTAAACTGAGAAAAGAGCAGGTTTAGAATAGGTATTAGGAAGAAATTCTTTACTGTGAGGATATTGAAGCGCCAGAACAGCTTGATCAGACAAGTTGTGAATGATCCACAAATGTTCAAGGCCAGGTTGGATGGAGCTCTGAGCGCCCTGGGCTAGTGGATGGCATCCATCCCCATGGCAAGGTGGCTGTGAGTGTATGATCTTTAAGGTGCCTTCCATCCCAGGCAATTCTGTGCATTTAAAGAAATTACCTAAGAGAGATAGATCCTCCTTTGTCCTTGAAGGAAACCAACCCTCTATACCTTTTTCTATTATTCCCTCCCTGGCAGTCTAACTTTTGGCTAGCTAATTGAGTGAGAATTTGAGTGTATTCACTCCTCTGTAAGGAATTGATTAAATAGCTAGGTGATTAGCACTAGCACTAATAATGCTCATGATTTCCCAAAAGACAAAGGGTTCTAAGGAAAACCCAAAAACATGTCACAGCTCCTCACCAACTCAGCTGTGTCATTCCCCTTCTGGAGTCATAAGATGTGCCAGATTCAGGTGCTGCCAGAGCCTGTTTGTGAGTCTATTTTAGGAGGCAGTTACTGTGTAGAAATGACAAGTTTCCTGAACTTCTCCAAGGCACAGACTCAGAAAAGAACAAGTCTGAGCTGGTGTGAGTTCCTAAAAAGAAATGTTTTTCTTCTGGCTAGTCATTACCTGGCTGAGCTTATTCCAACATACTTGGGAGGGGGTGGCTGGGAAAAATTGGAAAAAATTGCTTGCATGTTAGAAGTGAAGTATTTACCCATCTGAATGGGACTGCTCAAAACTGGTAATCAAACACTTGGTGATGTAACTTGCCATTTCAGGATTGTAATCTTTCCTTTCCACTTTTGATCTGCAAAACTGGGAAAACAATACTTATTTAGCTCATGGGGATAGATGATATTTCCTTCATTAATATCTTGGGCATGAGATAGTATTCTTGCACAAACGTCTTCAAAAATTCAATAGTACTTTTGAGAAAGAGAGCTGGTATCCCTTTTGTAATTTATGTTAATTCTAAAGCTTGTTTATGGCTCCTTAAGTGATGCCCAAAGTAGTGAGCATCATTTAGATGTGGGCCCCCTTAGAATGAGACAAAGTGATATAGAAGTAGAGAAACCAAATTATATAAAATAGAAAAACCAAATTTGCTGAACTCACAGTGCTCAACAGTTATGTTTATGTTAAAAAATGTTCCAAGATCTGAATTTTAATTTATTGAAGACATGGTTCAAATCTTTAACCTCCTCTCTATATATGATATATATGATTATCTATAGCACTCTAGGTGTTCCTTTAGAATTATATATAGATTATTCATCCTGAATATTAGCTACTGTAACTGGGTATGAGGATGGTAAATGTCATCATATTGTTTTATTAGACATGCTTTCAAGGTATATCATGGTGATGATTTGCATTTGGCAGTGGTATTGTTGAACTAGAGTGGATAATGAAGTGGTTTGCAGTTGGTACTTGAATTAATTAGTAAGCATGAATTATGAAAACACCCCTCACATTGAAACTTTTCTAGGTTCAGGTTGGTCTGACGGATAGGAAGTAGTTTGATATTCCTTTAGTATCTCAGTACTATTTAAAAACTAAATTTTTTTAAACCCAGGTTTATGACCCAAAATATGGACTTTATGGAATGAAAGATTTAAGCTGAAATTAATGGGAAACACTGGAGAGAAATGAGTAGCTGTAATGAAGATGGAGTTTTTATTCAATAATGGCTCATACTGACCTCTTGTAAGCAAAATTAATCTGAAACTAATAATGATCTGAACTTTCTGATTTGAGTTCAGTATGTTTTTCTGTTTCTAATGGAGTATATCTTTCTTTTGCTATATATTTCCTTCACCATTTTTTCATCTATTCCTGCCTTCCTGGGTTCTCTTTTGAGCTGAATTATGGAAACAAGAAAATGAAAAAAAAAAACCTCAACCAACCAACCAACCAAAATACCCCACCAAATAAAAAGAAAAAAAAATCTCCCAAATAAACAACCACCTGCACTTAAAAATGCCCAACAAAAAGTCCCAAAAGAAACAACCCCCCCAAAACAAAACAAAACAAAAAAAACCACAAAAAAAATCAAACAAAAAACAACAACCACCAAAAAAAAAAAAAAATCCGCAACTGCACAACTGTGTAGACCTCTTAGCTTTCTTTCATTTCTGTTGGGCATGCTTGATTTTAATGTAAGCCTACAACTGGAGCTGTAGCTACCCTTTGTGACTCCAGCATTTGTACAGGGCTTCAGTCCTGCAGTATTCACCTTTGTCCTGACTAAGATGGACCTCTCTGCTGCTGCAGTTAAATTTGAATAGGAAATGAAGCAGACTTTGCTCATGGCTGGTGAATGCTGAGAAAACTTACCTCCCTTATTCCAGGTGGCTAGTCAAAGCTAAAATGATGATCATTTAGCTGTGGAGTCTGGGAGTAAACTTTTTCCTATTTGACTGCTGTTGATATGCCAAATTCTCACCCTTCAGCCTAGCTGCAGCTGGATATTTGGTTGTCACCGGGAGCCAAAGGTGGGCTGGCAGCTCTCCAAGTGAAAGCTCTACTTTGCCACATATATTTTAGACAAGTTCAGTTAAAAGTTTGCTGTGTCTTTTACTTTGAACTTAAATGAGAAAGGAAGTTAGAGGGCTTTCTGGGAAAGCCTCTTCAAGAAGCTGGGCATAACTTAGCTTCTTTAACAGCACTCTGTATGCAATTTTTAATTATTGTAATTTGTTAGGTTAGTGCTTTTTTCTTTGTTTGAAAGCTAATGTCAAAAAATAAATTCCTCAGTCACTAGAAAAAAAACGACTTTCCAAGACAGAGAATATATGGAAAATAATGAAAATTGTCACAAAATTATACATCAGGTACTTTTGCAGTGCATACAGTGCTTTGAAAAGTGGAAAACTCCTAAAGGGGAACAAGAGCAGTCACACTTAGGCTGTCAAACATCTCAGCCACCAGTATGTGGCTATAGGAAGTTTTGAATACCCAGGTGTGTTGCTGCATCCAGTTGCAGGTTGGCTATAATTAGCAACTGGCTTAACTACTTACTTGCCATTAAAATTTATGCCTTTGTTGTTAATTATAAGTAGGGTCAATAGGTTGTTTTGGTTTGTCAGACCAAGCTCTGCTCTTAGCAGTGATATTGATGAACTGCAGCTCTGTAAATGTCATGGGAGAGTGCTGTTGTCCAAACTCCTGCCCCTCTGCTAATTCATAGATCAGTCCACTGTCAGTTTTTCAAAAGAGACTGTTTTTTTTGTCTATAGTTCTATAGTTCCAAAAATTGTATCTATACTTGTCTAAAGGATTTGTTAAAATGTCTCCTTTTCATGGACTTGTAATAGCAAATGGTCTCTAATGCATTTTTAATTAGTTGATTAAAATTAAATTATTAATTAGAGATTATTTTCTGTGAAGCAGAAGAAATGATGACAGGAGTAATCAAACATTAATTACTGAAGATTTTGCTGATCAGCTGTCTGCTGAACATGCTATACTGTAGGTGTGCGATAGAAATCATGCCTTTTCAGGCTTACCTAAAAATAGAGGCCAGACAAAATTAAGAGAATAAAAAGCAGAATTACTTATTGAAGGGCCTTCAGTTACATTTAGGGCAGACAAAGCCCACCCAGGGGCTACACCCAAAAATGGATGATGGGTCACAAATTTTCACACTTTTGTAAGTTTGATCCATTTGCATATTGGGGGTTAATCTCCAATTACAATTTCAAGTAATGAAGTAATTTACCCCAAGTTTGCTCCCCACCAGCCCCCCCAGCTCACTTTTGTTTGCATTTCTTGGGGCCTGGGACAGTGAGGTGTCCTTGATCCCCAGGCCTAGAGAGGAATTGTTTTGTCTGACCAAAATGTGAAGACAGTAGTTAACACTGAATATGGAGTTTAGACACTAAAGAATTACAGGAGTACAAATATGTTAAAAATATAAAAGCTAAAATCCTCTGGCATCAGGAAAAGTAAAACTTTTCCATAACTTGAACTCCAAAATAGGTAAACTGCACCTCAATCTGTTAGAGATGGAAAATGCTATTTTCACATATGTTTTTATAGCCATACCATTTTAAGGAGCATATTAACCTTTAATTGCTTTCTATGTGTACTGCGCATAATAGTTCAAGATTTATTTAATATTCATCTGGCATTATAGCACTATAAAACTGAGTAGTCTATAGAGGGTGATATTATCTTTCATGGTAAAAGACTCGTGGCAAATCTCCTTTTATTACAAACAGAGACAATAGATTTTACTTTTAGGGTTACTGCCTTGTTGATTCCCTTTGCTTTCACCTTAGGTTTCCTGGTTTTGGTAGCTGGCTGTCAGTGCAGCTTTACATTGTTGGTTTTTAAAAATCATTTGGGGAAAGAGAATATGTTTTGCTTGTTTTATGCATGAGGAATCATAGAACACATAATTAATAGAGGACTCAAGAAGTTAGAGTTTAAATTTAAACTATGAAATTTTCTTTTTGAGCAAAAAATTATCTGCAGTCCAGTAGGACAGCTACATGAAAAACATTCAAGTATGAGCAGTCTGACTATACCAGTGGCAAATAAGTTGAAGTGTTTTCTGAACTAAGAACTGTTGTCCTGGATAACCAGAGAGCTGAGCCATTCCCAGGTGGACTTAGAAGCATCCAACCCAAATATGAACAGGAGAGTTAGGTTCCAAAATAAATTATTAGGAGTAGACATTTGTAGTAGACAAAGCCAAATATGTTTTTCCTCTTCTGCTTTTATATCAACAGATGATGGAAGTTATTTAGTTTATACTGAAAATGTTGGAATGTGATAGTCAAGCAGAGTTGTCACACCTGTGTTATGCTTTCCTGGTTGTCTAGACATTCCAGCCTCCGTTCATTCCTGTGGATCTGAATCCATCACCTGTGCTTAATACTTAGGTCTGTTGAAAAAAAAAAACTAAATAGTCCTCCAAATGGTATGTCAAGAACATGCTCTTCTAACTTCAAACAGGCCCTTAATTCTCTTGGGTTATGTGAAGTATATTGGTGTCAAGATAGAAAGATTACTTTAAAGAAACCAGGTGTTCATTCTCTGAGATTTTTTTATAGACTTACCCATATATCTCCTGCTGTTTTCAGCTACATCAGCACGAGGAAGCATGTATTTTTGACTGTGGTGCTGCAAGCTTTTCAAATATATCTATGAAAGGTGCCATCCAGTTTACTGTAGTGGTTGTATGTCCTCCTTTGTTGCAATATGTCTTGCATTACCTAACTCAATTTCCTTCTCTTGAAAATGAATCTTATTCCATCTTCAAAAAGTTAAATTTATTCTCTGAGTTTGAGACACTAATGCCACAGTTCACTCCTCTTTTCCTTACCTCAGTCATCTGTCATCTTTCCAAAGCTTCAAAAATCTCAAGAGAATACAATGAATGTCAAATGTGTGAAGAGTGCTGTCTCTGTAAGTTTGACCTGATCAGGAAAATTTTCTGCTTTTCTTCTCTTTCCTTTTCACCCAAAATGACTTCTTCAGGAAACATCCAATCTTTCTGTAACTCAGTGGATCAGAGTGCTGTATTGTTGGATCTTAATCACATATTAATGGCTCCAGAAGGGATCAGAGCTCTCTTTGTTCATTAGAGGCTTCTAGGCCAAAACTAGTGCCAGCAGCCATAAGGGAAATATGTAGACCTCTGTCTGGTCATTCAGTGTACCATATCACTCTAGTTTTGACCCCCACTTCTTTTTACTAGCTTCCTTCTGCAGGAAGGTGGCCTAGATCATGGCTGTAAAATATATTAATGCTAGCAATTGTAGGCAAAGGGATTATTTTTGTCTGTCTTTTGGATGTGTCTGCTAATTTTTCTCTGTGCTGTTTCCTTCTTCTTAATGTTATCAGCTTTAAGCACAAACTAGGTTCAAAATGTTCCAGATTTGTCTGTATCAGAGTGTGGTCTACATCATTGTGGTGTCACAGTGGCTTGTAAAGTGTAAGTGCTAAGTATGTGCTAATATCAAAGTGTAAGACCATAAATGTTCGGGGTTTTTCACATAAAATATATTTCTGTTGTGCTGGGTGTTTTGCATATTGGTACTGGTTATAGGTAGATGGACTTCTGTATTAATAAAATGTTTTTACCAAGTGATTTTACTTCTTTATAGCCCATCAAGATATTGGAAGAGCTTAACAAGACATAACATATTGGATAGGACAAGATTAACAAGACATTGTATTTCTCCTTTTGCTTTAGCTGTGCATTTTTGGGCAGCCATTTTAATGATAATGCCACTTTATGTTTTTATCTCACAGAATCACAGAATAATGAGGGTGGAAGAGACCTCTAAGATCATCAAGTCCAACCTATGCCCTAACACCTCAACTAGACTATAGCACCAAGTTCCATGTCCAGTATTTTTTTAAACACAATACAATCAGCTTGTATCCAAGCTGATAAATTTAATATTTCTGAATGTTTGTAGTGAAAAGAAAATGGAGAATGAGAAGTTGCACATTATTCAGGGTATTTGTGCACAAACATGAGTGTTGTTGTTTATTGGATTATCTGTCTTGTTAATGATATGCTTTAAAATGTCATCTAATGAAGAAATTAAACCAAACAACTTAGCTGATCAGTCATATACTCTGGATACTGAAAAGAAAATAATTCAACTGTTCGTGTTTGCCCTTTAGGTTAGAAAATTAATTGGGCAAAGTAAGTGACAGAGTACTCACAGAAATAAGGGTTGGTTTATATATATATATCTGCATATAACTAAAAGTGTAACTTCAAATGTAGTTTCATTGGCTTTTTGCCTCCATATACTGTATTCATGAAAATAGACAAGGCTAAAAGGGAAAGACCTTTGTGTTTTGTCTAACAGTTCTGGTAAAATTAAAAAAAAAAAAAGAGTCAGATATGTCAACTTCTAATTAAAAATGGATTAGTCAAATCCTACTAGAACCATTTTGGTCTTGCATATGTTTTGTATGAAATGAGCTCTCTTATTGAGAATTCAATGAGAATTCTCTCTCAGTGATAATTTCTGTCTTCCCTCCCACAAGAACAGCTGAAGATCTAATCAGACCACTGGACAGTGGATTTTTTTAATAGGATCCAGTTGTACTTTGTCCATGCTTGTCTTTAATCTAAACCCAGGTGATTTAATTTATACCTTCTTTTTACCGATAAATACTGTTAATATATTTAAACTCTTGTCAAGGAAACAAAGATGTCACTGTTCAGTCTTGATTTTTCTAAGCATTGTTCACTTTTCAGTATACTCTTCTTCAAATGTTTAAGGAGATTTTGCGGATTTGTGCTTTCTAGCTGGCAAACATCAAGCTGATACACTACCAGCTGGACTGGAATTTTTAAAATATGAAGTAATTTTTGCTGTCATGGATTAGACGTCTTTAGAAGCAGGATGTTTTATTGCTTGTAAGTCATCTAAAGCCATTTTATATGGCTGATCTCTACTTACCCTCTCCAATTCCTGCTGCACTGCCTGTGATCTGACTGACATGATGATGACACTGTCATTTCTATTAATCTGTCTGCAACTGGTCTTATAAAACAGTGTGGCTGGTGGCACTCTTAACTGCATGTTGAGTAAATTGCTGTACAATGTGCAAATACTTATTTATTTGAAGTCTAAAGAATTTGATCCATCTCCAAAACAGTATTGCAGTAGGAAGCATTGCATCTTTTCCCACTCTTCTGGAGCAATATATAAAACACTTTGTAATGTTAATCTTTTAAAAAATTGTTGTTAGTGCTTCATCTTATAAGGAGGTGATTTCTTTAGTCAGATGACAGTTGGAAACATTACATTATTAATATTTCAAATTCTAGCTCTTTACCAAGTACACCTTTTTTGTTATAAGTCACTGAAGCATCTGAATTATTAGCAGCATACCATTAATACACTGATTCACTATAAAACAATTGAACCATTTTTCAGTTACAGAAGCAAACATAAAATATTAGTTTGCAATTTCTAGTCTTTTCAGTAAAACTGGCATGATCTGTCTGTTTATATAGGACTGTGCTAAAAATTCAAATCTAAAATGTTATTTAAGAACATACTTTTTGTGGGTTTTTTTTTTAATTTATATATACACTTAAATTCATTACCTCCTTGCAATGGTTTCTTTTCTTTGAAATCTGGACCATGTAAATCTGAAAACTGTCTTTGAGCTGGAGATTGAAGAATATTCTGTAACCTGTTGCTATCCCCTTATGCCATCCCCTGAATAATACGCATAACAGGATAGTAATACTAAATCTAACTGGAAGTGCCAAGAAAAAAGCTATTATATAGTGCTACTTTCAGACTATAGAAAAATCACAACTCAGATTTAGTTTTGGTGTTAATGGTTGGAAGATGTTCTATTTGTTATTTTATTGCCTTTGTAATACTTTGGAGTTGCACAGGCAGTGGTGATATAACAGTAATAATATACTATACATCTTGGCATAGAAATAACAGAATAGTTTAATCATATTAAACCTTTCAATTACTGCCTCACAAATGGCTATTTGTTTTTGATGGGTTTCTCATTCAAGTAACCCTCGACCTCATAAAATGTTAAACTCATGCTGCAACTTACTCTTTATAATGCCAGATTTTTCCCATTTTCAGTTTATGCAGTTAACTTGTATCAAGTTTAAAAATAATGCTTTAAAAGAATCAATTTCATGGTGAATGCATCAAGTCAAACAACTCATTTAAACAACATCTTACTCGTGTGTAGCAGACCGTTTTACAAGTAACTGAGAGTTTTACAAGCCTGTGTTTCAGACAGGATAATTGGTTGTTTGTCACATGTGAGCTTGAAATTTAAACTTGTTAGCTTCAATATACAGAACCATTCCTGTTTTGGTAAGGAGTATTTAGTTAAGGTCTTTTTAGCTATAGACATATAATAATTTTTATCAAGAAGTGGTAAAATGGTACCACTTTGAATATGTTCTGTAAAAGCTAGTGGTTATAACCTTTTCATTTGCCACTAGTGGTCAGCAAACTTAGCATGTAATTTCTAATGTAATGTAAACTCAATTAGGAGTTGCAAATGTGCAGATTTCTGACTTATTTTGAGCACCAGAACCTCAGAATTTAAAGAGGTGATTTTACTTCTATTAGACCCCAATTTTTAATAGATAGGTTGCTCTCTAAGGTAAGCAGAGAATGCTTAGAAAAATCTGTTACATTAAGATATTTTAGTCAAATTATATTAATCTTCTCATCCTCATAAAAAGTTTGTATCAGCTATTCATTTGCTATATTTGATTTCATTTTCAGTGCTTATTTATTCAGTGCAGTATTTATCAGTGCTTACCCCAGGTGTAATGCTAGGGCCTGTTGGTAAAATAGCAAGGCACATCCAAAGGAGGGAAGGAGCTGTCTGTCAGCTTGCAAAAGCCAGGTTCCTCTTTCTGTTGGAATCACTTGACAAATATCTGCTTTTGTTTTTCATTGGTACAGTCATGATAATTGGGGCATTACTAAAACATAAAACCTGCCTCCAGATGCTTTTCTTCAGAAATAATCTGGTTTTTCAATGACTTTAAAGGTATTCCACAGTTGGTGTGTACAAAGGAAAGCCTTAATTCACTTAAAGTAGCAATAGCTTTATTACAAAACCTGTTTTACACTGCTTCAATATTATTTTCAGTAGCTCTCCTTTAAGAAGACCATGAATTTTACAAATGCTCTCAGTCAGAGTTTGGCCATTCTTTGGAGATGTGAGAGGGATATTTTATAAGGTCATGCATTGATAGGACAAAAGGGAATGGCTTTCAAGTGAAAGAGAACAGGTTTAGATTAAGTATTGAGAAGAAATGCTTTGCAATGGGGAAGGTAAACATTTAAAGAGGCTTCCCTGAGAAACTGTGGATGCCCCATCCCCAGAAGTGTTTGTGGGATGGGACTTTGAGAAGCCTGGTCTAGTGGAAGGTGTCTTAGCCCATGATAGTGGGGTTGAAATAGGATGATCTTTGAGGGTCCTTCCAACCCCAAGCCATTTTATGGTACTTTGGGGATGGTTTGGATTTTTTTATGTAAAGGTTGATATCCTTCCTGAAGTACCCATGTATCTTTCTTCTTTCTTGTATGTGCAACTCCTGATAATTTAATCTCTTTCCTTGAAGTGTGTATCAGTATAATGTAGGGAAGGGATCTCTCAATGCAGTAAGAGAAAAATATTCATTACTCATTCCCTTCCCATCAAATATTTTTACTAAAAAGACTTTTCAGAAAGGTAGAATTCCCTGCTGCAACCTATGCTAATGGAAGGAATAACTGTGGCACTTAAAAAGCAGAGAGAATCTTCACCTTTAAGTTCAAGAGTCAAAAGAACAATACTCTTCTTCAGCGTCTCATTGCTTTCACCCATCTCCTCCAAATCCTCTGGTCATCCATGTCTTTTCCAGCACCACTGCTGCAAATCTCAATGCAAATTAGTTTGTTAATACTACTTCCCATGAACTTGACTTAAAACATTCTGTCTTGCTGTAAAGTGCTCACTTTTTTCCCCATATCTGTGATTGTTTATGCATTTCTTATCCTTTTTGGGTTAGTGGCAGATTTTTTTTTGACATGGATGTTCTCCTGTGTACAGGACTATGTCTGAATTAAGCTGTGTAATTTTTCTCTTGGTATCCTTGTGCATTTTGAAGAAATCTGAAAGCAGTGAGGGAGCCTTACTCAAGAAAGGCCCGGTTAGAAAACCTGGAGGAGTTCTGCTGTAATTCTAGGTGGACAGTTAAAAAGTGTCAAGAAATAGATGAGTCTGGAGCTGCCTGGAATAGTAGTTTTAAGTGGTGGCTTGGTGTGAGTTTGGAGGCATTCATTTTCTTAGAAGCATGGATCTAGAAAACACAAAGTACAAACTTGCATCCTCTAATCACAGGGCAGAAAGAAATCCTCAGAAAGAGATCCCACAGAAGTTCCTCATGCTGGAGCAGCTGGGAGGGCCACAGAGCCTGTGGCATTCTCACAGCCAGGAACTGAACCTGGCAGTGGCATGGTCTCTGGGAACAATTTTTACTTAGCAAGTATTTTATGTTAACTTTTTCAAATTGATTTATTACACAGTTTCTGCTTTTGAACAAGGAATGGTTAATTGTAATTAGTTCAGGGCTTCCACTGCCTCTATGCAGACTTTGTATAACAAATAGTTCTCCCATTGGCAGAAGACCTGAAGGGAGGTTGGAAGCATCCTATACTAACATGCTGTGCTCTCTGTACCTGGTAAGGAGCAAGGGAAGTAGGCACAACTACTGTCTCTGTCTGCTTGTGGGAGCACACCCCTCACAAAACCACAGCTGCTGCTGAGTGACTTTTCTTTTGTACTCAATCTGACTGTTAACTTGGAACAGTGTCAGCAGTGTGGATGTGTGGAGCCAACCACAAAGCCCTTAGAAAGCCTGCTTTTTGCTGCTGATACAAGGGTACATGTCCATACATTGTTTTGGTGCTTTGCAGATGTGGGCATAGTATACAGATGTTATTTGTTCAAGTGCTAGATTCATATGCATGTTCAGGCAAATGCAGATGAATCATCACATAGGCACTTCTCCAGAAAATACTGCTTATCTGCTATTGGAACAGAAAACATGCTATTTACAGAAAGGATGTCATAATAAGGATTGATCTTTGGATTTCTCACTACTCTAAAGGTTATTTTGACATTCAACGTCACAGGTAAACTTTATTGGGATGGGGAGGGAAAAATCTCAGCCCTTGTGTACTTGTGTCTCAATGTTGTTACTAGTTCAAACCACAATTTGAATCTGTTGATAAATCTGTAGATAAAACTAACATGTTTTGCTGCTGAAATCAGTATACTCTGTCAGTAGTTTTATATTCTGAAGTAAACCATGAGTACCTGCAGTCTATTTAAGAAAAAAGGATGCTACAAAAACTCTGAATCTCTGAAAGATGTTTCCTAAAGGTCTCGAGTGTTGAGTCTCTACTAGTTATTTGAATTCCTTAAGCTATTTAACTGAAGTTATAATATAAATAAGCCTGAGTCAGACATCGTGGAGAGGAGATGGTTCGTGGTATAGTAAAATCTTTCAGTAGATTTCCTGTAAAATTATCTTTGGATATGCTCCATTCTATACTTTTTGTTAACAGATTAGGGAAACAATAGTAACTTAAATGAGTTATCCTAAGTTTAAATTGATCTTATATTCAATCAGTCATTTTCAGTACAGCTTAAGAATATACTAGGATGTGCTAAGAATACACTAAAATACAAAATTGCCTTTCTATACAGTAAATTGGCAATTTTTGTGTCCATGCACTATGTGCAGGAAAAAAGATAAGTGAATTTTATATGTCCTCCAAATAGCTATCTTTAACCAGGGCTAGTTTTCAGCATTTCTCTTTAGGATTTTATATTCTAACACTTCATGTGTAAGTACGCAACTGTCAGACAGCTATCTGTGGCAACCTACACTGCTTAATAGAACACAGTGGGTAAGAGAGAAAGTAAAAGGAGCAGGAACTTAAAGTGATGTTTGATTTTCACTTCTGAGTAATTCTTTGAAGTAAAATAAAGAATTAAAGTGGTGTTAAAGAAAAATATTTTACTATGCTTTCATTACATGCATTTTTGTACAATATCCTCTTATGTGTTCTTGTTTCCCTTATCACTCAAGATGCTCTTTCACTCACTCTAGGCTTGGATAATTGTGAGCCCTTATCTTGTTTTTCTGGTTATATGGTTATATGAATCTTCATCTGGAAGTCTGGTTTTACCTATATAGATATGCTGTTCCTCTTCTCGTGTTATTTCTATTTCTTCCAGTTGTAAGAAAAGCACATGCTTATATGAAAGGACTATCCTGGGTGAATAAGACATGGAAGGCAAAGTATAGGTGTATGTTTTTGGCTGCTACACAATTTGCTATTTCTTTCATACAAAACAACAGAATCTAACAAAAAAAAATCTAATGCACTGTAGTACACCGTTGTGAGGTAACACAAAGAGTGTGTGCAAAGAGTTGATGGATCCTAGTGGCTTCTCAAAGCCTTGCTTCCATCCACATACAAATCTCAGTGGTACTTCTGAAACCTCTGCAATTTTCTGTCCTCACTCTCATCCATCTTATTTTTCCAGACTCATTGTAACATGACTCTGTCTGTCTCTACAAAAACACCCCAACTTCTCTGTTTTAAAAACCTTCCAGCTCTTAGCTCTTTAGCTCACTCCCCCTTTTCTTGTCTCCTGCTTGCATTTGCCAATACTCTGTGCTCTCTGGAATAGTGTGGCTCTATGGATTTGTCAGGCATCCTATTTCTTCATTCTGAATAGTTCGTTATCTTCTTTAAAATACATTTCTTTCAACTATCACTTGTAATCTGAAAAGTGTTGTGACTTGTGGCCACTGGAGATAGCAAGAATGGAAACGTGCACAAAGCACTGTGTACATTACTTTAAGTGTCTCTATTCCCCTTTGTAAAGACTTAGAAGCCAAAAATATCATCCAACTCTCTTACAAAGTTGGGTTTGGATGTGTTTCAGGTAGTCTTTTATAAAAGGCAAAATCTTATTAAAAAAAAAAAAAAAAAAGCAAAACAACAAAAAAATATAAACAAACCAAAAAAACCCACCAAAAACCAAACCCAAAACAAAACCCATTGTAAATCTGTACAAACTAGAAATACCAATTTGTAATGCAATCGGCACTACTTGTGAGATGTACTAAAAATGATGGTTTTGTAATCTTGTCTAGAGAAATTGCTTACCCTGCTATGACACAGAAATGCTGAAGAAGACAGACTTGTTTTTTCTTTTGATTTTACTTCAGCAGGTTATATTTTAAAGTTAAAAAAGGCAGCTCAATTACATAAATCTCATTATCATATGTACTTAATGGACTCACTGCAAATTTTTAACATTGTGCATACAGACTTCAGATTCCTTGGCACATTGAAGTCAGTGAGCAGTGAAATATATATCCTCAAAGAGCTAGAATATAAAAGCATTTCTGTTGCTGAGAGTGTTGTTGGACCTCAGCTGGCATTCCTGGGAGTAGCCCTGTGTATAGGTTGCTCCAGACCACAACATATCACCATCCCTTCTCATCAGCTGAGGCACTTTCATTCCCCTCCCTGTTGTGTAAGAGATATTGCATATGGAATCAATAAACATGAGGTACAGGTGCTTTAGGAGGAGTGCGTATGATGCATAGGTGCATTACAAGGATCCCTCTAGACAAGGATGAGATCACTGTTAAGAAGAAGCATACGAGCAGGCATACATGAAGTATCTTTTTAGGAGAAGTAAAGTGTCTCTGTAGGATGAATAAATATTACAAAACTTTGGCTGAGAGTTGTGCATGTTACAGCTGCTCTGGTCAGACAGGAGGTCCTTTTAGCCAAGTGGACTGTCAGATAAGAAGCTTTCTAGCAGATTTTTCAGGAAAAGCATGGACATGAAAACTCCTGTATAACAGTCGATTGAGCTAGTTGATTTAAGATTAAGTGGTTATCAGTCCACTCCACACAATCCTATAAATCACTGTACTCAGAAAAGAACTCAGAAAAGTTCATGTAGCAGCTTGGGAGGCTGTGCAGTTTGCAGTCGAGCACACCAACATAAGCTAGAGTGGATTTCAATTTACTTTTTAGCATCAGTGGTGATTTAAGTAATGAGTTCTGCTCTAATGTTAGTAGGTCAACATTTGTGGATTCTATTTAATCTGCCAGAATTTCCTGTCTTTTGTTTTCTCTTTTCTTTTTTTAGACATGACTTCTTTTACCTCTAATGCCATCCTTTTCCTTACTGCAATTGGTGAAATCTTTTTTTTGTTTATTTTAAAGTGATCTGAAGCAGTATAAATATACTCTGAGCCTCTAATTATGGTATTTTTTTTCTGTGCCACCTGCAAACATTTTACTTTTTTAGCTGCACAGTTAATTTTCTTTAAGTTACAAATTTTATGTAATCTCCTTTTTTAAAACTTAATCCTATGTAAAAGTAAAGTACTATTGGCTTTTTCTCTTCTCCAGATATATTGAATTTGCACAAGAATTGTTATAGACAGCTTTTCTGATGTTTGTAGAAACAGCAAGCAAAATTCCCTCTCTGCTGTGTCTTCTAAATGGTTGCTCCAAAAAGCAGATTTTTATGATGTCTGAAAAGATATTATCAGCATCAGAGCTCAGTGAAACTTTCACAGTGTTACTATGGGCTACTCCAGTCTCCCATTATCACTTTGTTTCTTGTCCATGCAGATTTGGAATGGATGAATGAACCATGTCTTATGGTTAACACACGGATTCAGCAAATTAGATTATTTTAGTTCAATTAATATCTTCATATTATCCTTTTCCAGTAATAATTGGTAAATCCTGTGAAAGTCTTTCAAGAATTTAGTCTAGTGGGGACACTGACAAGACCAGGCAGCCTTTGATTGGATATAATACACATGTTTTGTTACAATTTTTTTGTCCCAATGAAATTTTTCAATAAAACAGCAATGATGAAAAAATATTTTATTCAATAAATTCTCCATTTACCAGCCTGGTAATGTAAGTGACTATCTGAATTTTGTATTTGTTTACAGCAGATGTTTATACAGTGGGCTCGAAGCTTTTCTATGTTGATGAAATTTGGTAGTATAATCTTGATTTTGAATTAAAAATAACACTTTTATTCAACTTTTTTTCATGTTGAATAATATAGATTACTCTTCTCATATATTAGAACATCTAAGTTTTCCTGTAGATCTTATGTTCACATGGATGGTGAACTGACTAGATGATGAAGTTCAGTAATAGAATGTAAAAAAGCTTTCAGCAGGACCTGGTTACTCAGCTTACGTATATCAATTTAGTAACATCAGTTCCACACTGCTAAGATAATTTACACCAGCTGAGGTTCTGGGCACTGATCCTTTTTATTGTGTCTTGACTTTTCTAGCACGTAGGTTAAGCAACATTTGATAACCATATGTTTAGCATATTGTGCCAGTAGAATAGGACTTAGAAGGTGGAGTGTGGGAAGAGTGGGAATTGCAAACATGTACTGTTAGATTTTATTGACTTCAGAATGTGGCGTAAATACAATGTCAGGTTCTCAATAAAACAAGGCCCCCATGTGGAGTCAAGACATCCAGTGCTAACCTGTAAAAATTAGTAAAGAAGTCTTAAAATCAGATTTAATTGATTGTCTTTTCTTCTAAGATTGTATCTTTAAAAATTTAGTAATCTCAAAATAAACTCTTGAAAATATAACGCCAGTATGTAAATGTACATCTAATGCAGAATACTTTTGAAACATGTTTGAGTCTTTATATTTCACTTCAGCATCCATGAACAGGCAGAAAGTTTTTCACTGTTTGTGCAGAGGGGAAGAGAAGAGCTTCTCTTAGGAGCTCACCCCTTTGTGCTAATGTGATTGAAGGGAGCTGTAAAATAGTAACTGCTGATTATGCAAGAACTATCTAGGTGTGTGAGTATTCAGTGAATTTCAGCTTTCTTTGGACACTTTGGTGATCAGTGTACATCTTCTTAGGAAATCTGCAGGGAATGAGTGTGGATGATGGTCAGTGGGGCAGAAAGGAACTACAAAAATAAATATGGATGGAGAGCTGAGTGCATTCCAGGGGAAAACTAAACTGTTTTAAAAGAATTGGGCATCTGATTGTGTCAATCTTTTCATGTTTCATCTGTTGCATGTAAAAAATGGTTCTTTTTCCAAGTGTGAAAAAAGTACTTGCTTTTAGAACAGAATGACTTCTTCCGAGTAGAAGGCAGAAGTTACAATAAATTGGAAAATATTTGGGTCTGCAAACTTATTTCTGGAAGTTTCAAAGTCCAAAGAGCCCGCTTGCAAAACCTTGAGGTTTAGCAAACTCCATTGTGATATGAAGTTTACATGAGGAAGTATAGTAACACACCACCAAGTGTCCCTTGGGTTGTGAAAAATCACTTCTGTGCTACTTCTGGTTTAGTTAGTTATTATTTGTAAGCCAATTAGTGTTACTTTTCTAGATTAGTATTAGACATGAGTCATCTAGTGAATCTTTTTTTTTTTTCTGCAGAAGGTATGAATGAAACAACTCTTATGAATATAAGCAGTTGTGCTTTCATGCCAGTATCAAACCCTCACATTTTAAAAGCAGCCACCTAACAAACACTTTCATTTCAGCATTCGTTTAAGACCTATTACTGCAGATACTCTGAACTGTTCCTTAGTGTGAGAAATTATGACAGCACATCACTAATTTAGGAACATTTTGATTATACAGATAGAAGCAGAAAAAAATACATTTTGATCAACTTTGGCTATCCAAATAATTTGTTGGCAAAATTTGCTTCACTAAATCTGTTGGCATCTGCAGTCACTGAGATACAGCTTATTTTTCTTGGCTAGAGGCTACCTTGATAACTTGTATTGTATGTGCCCACAAATGCACAAGACTCAGTGCTAGCTACTGCCATCATTTCCTTGAGCATGTGTTTCTACTTTTAAACCCAAGTGCTGTCCTTGGGTTTCAAATGTAATGACCTTCCTTCATATGGCAGAGTCTTAACCCAAGAGGCTATGTAAAGAAGATTGCAGACTGACTTCAGTGAGCTCCAGGGTCTGATGGCAATAGTCTTCCAGTAGAGGGGGTGTGGTGGACATCCTCTGGGTGGTGGGTCTGAAACATCTTAGATTACTCAGCCATATTTGTCAGCTTAACACCAGCGGGCAGCTCTATCCGCTAGCTGCGCTGACACCTTGCTTTGTTATTTTTCTGTGCAGTTTTACTTCCTCCCCTCGTGTGACAGTCAAGGAGGCTGCTGCTGGAACAGGCAGTAGAGCTTCCTTGCCCTGCTTTTCCAATACTATGATCAGTGCCATTAACTCAGTATAGTGATGGGGGTAAATTCATGTTGCTGGAAAAGTTGCAATACATCCCTTGTAGATATTAGTATTTTGGGTCTTATGACATATAAGTGTACTAACATATCAGATACTGATGTGGCACTGAGATAGCAATGCTAAAAAGTTGGTATGTTGCTATTAAAATACTGGTTTGTTGAAGCCCCATATATTTCAGCTGGTATATTTTCTAAATTTGCTTGAAGGGAAGTGAATATCAAGTACCACACTTCATTTTCAAATGAAGGTACAATTGGTACAATTATGCTTTGGAGAAAAGAGATTTAAAATTTTTCACAATGTTGTTTCTGGGTTAGCAGAATTTCTTGTCTCAAAACCACCATTTTTTCCCTAATATTTGTCACTAAACATTCTGGTTGAAATACCTTTCTAAAAGAACAAGAGAGCCTGCCTGATCATGGTTGAATTTTGAATTATATGAGTTGTTACAACTCAACTTGTTTTTTTCTATTAGAATACATTAATAGATAAACAAAACTGTGGTTTATCAGTAGACACTATAATAGCTACACAGAGATGCTGCAGTTTGTGTGGGGCTTTCCAATCCTTTTTTCTTCCTTTCTTCTTTTCATTCCTTCTGCACATGGAGTCTTACACAGTATGCCTCCAGTTGCCTGTTTAGGGCCTCTACTACTTACCATGTTGTGAGTAACCTTTCCTGTAACTGTGCTGCGTGTTTATGGCACAGTCTGTACTAAAAGAAATTAAGAGTATTTTGCAATAATTGCAATGAATAAGAATGTGCAAACTAATTCAGGACTAAGTATTTCTCTTGATATATGGACAGTAGCAGGAACTGAGTGATGTAATTTTGGATATAAAAACTAAAATTCTATTAGACAGGTCAAACATGAGTAGACTCTTGGGTTGAATACCTTCAAAGACTAAAATTTTAACAAAAACAGTAAACAGTGGGCCAATATAATCTGCAGGCTGCTGTTCTCTTCTAAAAGACATCAAAAACTTGTTTTGATATTGTACTTTCTATTTTGAAAAGTGATTGAAGTATACTACCAAATTAAATGCTTTCCTTTCTCAGTCTTTCTGGGTCTGTATTTGTGTCTTGACAGTAGTTGCAATGTCACTAATGATTCATGTTTCCAAGAAACTGCATCATGTGTCATGTATAGAACTTACTACTATCCTATTAATATTAGTGTGTTAGTCTTCTACATTTAGTTTTAGAAAAACTAAGTAATTTTGGAAGAATTTTAATTTTTATTGGATTTTCTTGGTCACAAAGAGATGCTGTGCTATAGCTCATGTTTGACTGGAGTTTTAGGATCTGAACATTTTTTATGTTTAATGTGTGAAGTTACAGTAGTATGGTGACAAATTCTATATCTTAACTGTTTACTAGTAAGAATATAATGAAACATACATTTTTAACATTGAAATACAAACACCATTTCTTATTTACTTTTGCTGGTTTGGATATGTTTTTGAGTACATGTTTCATGTGCTTTGCTGTTTGACTCAAGTCAATTCTTCCTCAGACTTCCCATGCTGTTAAATGTATGGGTAGAATGGTAACTTCCAAGCACCCCTAAAGAAAACACTTCCAGGTCATGTCATATAACCTGTATAATAAGAGCAGCTGTGGATAAGATTCTAAAAATGAATGTCTTGATTTTTTACATGGTTTGGTTTGGTTTGGTTTGGTTTGGTTGTTTTAGATGTGAGACAGAGTTGTCGTAATATAATACATTGGTCTCTCTTTCTTTTCTTAATAGATAAAAAAGTATTTTGAACTTGAACCACTTGCACGTGGAAAGCGCTGGATTCTTAAGCCCTGCTCCTTGGATGATATGGAGGCAGTAAAAGACAGCTTCTCCCTTCTAATAAACTTGCTAGAAGAGAGAGACTTCGAACCTTCAAGAATGTGAAAGCCAAGAGAAAGAAGAGGTTCCCATGCATCGCTGTACCTGCTCACTCTGTCACAGCTTAATTACAGTGTAGTATCAAGGCTGAGCTGTGATATGTTGTTCATACAGAGTTAATGCAGAATGTCCTTTGGTTAAAATAAATGTTCTGTGAATCAGGTACACAGCTATTTCCAGTAAAGTTGTCTACACTACTGAAGTAGAAAGTTCCTCTTTGTTTACCACTATTCCTGCACACTGCATGTTGCTTTCTTGCATCGTGATCATCCTTGGTAGAAAAATTTACACGCACAAAAATAGCGTAGTCCATAAAGGAGGAATTCCACGTGTTATCTTGAATTTTAAAAAATATGTAATGTCTGAAGAATTTATGCGTCTAATTTAGCTAGTTTATTGACCTCATATTATGGAAAAGCACAGCCACTGAGAACCTTAATAGGATACCTGAAAGGCAAGCAGTTTCATATTAATGCTAAGGTTATTCCTGAGGTTTTACTAAGTGAAAACACAGTTGAGGTAGTGGTCTCCACAAGGTAGTTGAGTCTTTTCTAAAGTGACTGCACAACCCTGCCAGAGGCAGTATGATATTTTGCTGTGAGTTTGCTGGAAAGTAAATTAACAAACAGATGTGTACAGATAACAGTACTTGGGGAAATCAATTGACATAAACAGGTGATCTAAGTAAAAAGATTTTTAGAAGTATATGAAAGATTTTAGAAATATACAGAAGTTGAATAAAATAATAGTTTTCATTGAAAGTAATTTTCCATAAGCAAAGCAGAGCAAATATCTCTAAGTTCATCTGTGGAGGCTTTATTACTAGTTAAAAGTATAAGTGATTTTAAATACTTCCTTTATCAGTCATTTGTAGACTACTACTGTTGTAACATTGCAAGGCATCTATCCCGTAATTAAGGGTCTTCCAGTGTTTGTACTATAAGCTTCTCTTTTCAAGGGGATTATATCTTGTTCTTTCAAGCTTCCTCTGGACTAAATGTTACTTAGAATATGAAAAAGTAGTCATTGGAAACATTTGTAATACATTTAGAAGACGTCGATCTGGGTCACGTAACACAGTCCATTTTCCTTTCTGTGTTTTCCCCATTGTAGATTTGCAGTATTTTGGCTATCTTTTGTTGATTTTCGAAAAACTCATAAACTGATTTTGTCCATTGAAGAAACATGCCAGGCCACTGGTTCACAGTGACAACAGGGTATGTGAAGATCAGTCACAGGACTGGTGCACGCCTTGAATGCTGTGCCTTGTATATTCAGCTACCCTTGTGCATAAGTGTCTGCAAGCACAAACTCGAGTGTGGTGTCATTAGTTCCTCATCAACTCTGCTTCTGTCTTGAAACACACAATGCCTTGTTTTCAGGGCTTAAAGCAATGTATCTTTCCACTCTGAGCATTTATCTTCTGTTTGAAGTTTATTGTAGTTTCTTACTAGTTTATTTGGGGATAAGAAAATAGTAAACATCTACTTTTGAAGGCTCATAAAAGCCATTTCTCTATTAATTGTAATTTTGCTTTTTGTTAAACATAATATTTCTAATAAGTATTCTAGTTTACTTTTCAATTTCCATGAATTTCCTGCATTGCTCCCACTGTTGTGACTGCTTCCTATTATCAAAAGGAAGCTGGGAAAACTGGTAAACTCCTTGTTTAATTTTGAGATGGAATAGGCAGGAAGCCTGAAGGGCATGTCCTTGCTTTGTTTTATGTTTTCTTTCCTGTCAGGTCAATCGTCTCACTGCTAATATTCTTAGAAACAACCAAGAACTGGAATTGTTCATTTTAAAGCACAGAGGAGCCCTGCTTTGATTCAGTTTTCTCTTCACACTTTAGTCAGGACCCAGTCACCCATCAGTTTCTCTTGGGAGGGCTAAGGAGGTTCCTTTCCCTGGATTTAAAGAGGAACTGGATCTAATTTACATTTCCAAACTCTCTTGTTGCTGACATGAGCTTAAAGGCTACAGTGTCCCCAGATTTCCCCAAAGTCCCCAGATTTCTGTATTATTTAGGGACAATGAAAAATAAGCGGGGAGGAGGAGTAGGAGCATTATTTTCCAGAGAAGACAGGCAGTTGGGAAGCAAAATGAGCTTTTACTGGTTTTTCATTGGCCATAAGTTAGAAGATGTGAAATAACTTTTTTTTTGTTTTTACTATTTTACCCTGCTTCTGTTTGGTTATGGACCAAAAGGTACAGGAAATTAAAATAAGCCCTACTTTCTTGCATTCTTGGAACTGTACTTATTTCTGCCATCAGTTAGTTTGTCTGCTACAAAAACATCAGTGGCTCCAAGTTACCTTTGGGTTGTGATCTCCCAGCTATGCACTGTTTGAAAGTGCTACATAACTAACATGGAAAGGCCCAAGAAGTCCATGATAATGTGGTTTTGGAGTATGCCAGTGGCCATTTAGACTAGGACTTTTTGATACTTCAATGTTTTTTCTTTAGGCAAATGTCAACTGCACAGAAGCAGTGATTTTAATTTTCAGAATTATTTTGAGTATGCTTTTTCTTACTAATATAGTGATCACTCCTCATCACAGGTTGAAACAATACCTCATAACTGCTGAAGGCTAAGACCAACACTTTACTTTACTTTGAATGTAGTACTTCTGTGGTTTTGTGTTGTAGATGGACTTAATGGATGTGTACCTTTTAAATGTCTATAAATAACTTCACCTTTTTATGAGGGGATAACAATGTTCATAGCAGCTCATGTCATACTTCCTTGTCTATAGTGTTGTTGAATGCTCTGGCTATGATAGAATATGTAAGCACCATGCAGTTTTTATTCAGATAACCAATCTTAACTGCTTTGGGTTTTGTTTGTTTGTTTTAATCTTTTCACATGTGTTTGTCATTTAGGTGGAATAAACTTGGGCACTAGTCTCTACTTTCCATGCAAGTTCATTAAGGAGTGAACACTGTCTTTTAAAAAAAATATATTGTGCTTTAATGTTCTTTAGCCATCTGTTAAATTACTTTGTGTGTGTATGTGTGTGTGCCCACACTGAGCTTCTTCTCAGACCTGTGGCTGTCTGCGGTGTCTCAGCCGTCAGAATGAAAACATTATCAATCAGTATCCAACAACAGCTGGTTTTGACAACCTTCTGTCTGCTGCCTAATGCTTTACAACTCATCAGTAAGACTTCTTTGTCTGCCCACTCTGAGCTGGTAATTTTAACTGCTTCATGTTGTGTCCTGTACTTGTACCTTTAGCATTTGTATGGCTTAAAAGTTAAGTCTTGGTGGGTTTTGCTGTTCTTCCTTGCTGTATAATGCTCCATGTGTATCTTAGCTTGCCTATTCAAATGCGCTATACAAAAATCTCTGATGTATTATTTCGTTTAATTTCTTGCATTTCATTATATTTATAGAAGTTGCAGATTTTTGTACCGTATTACTTAATACAGTTGCCTTTTTGTAATGGCAATTAATTTATATTACAAAAGTTTGTATCTTTACAGTAGTCAAAAGTATTAGTTAACTGCCATATTATCTTGACTTTATACTAAAAATACAGTATCAACAGAAGCTGACCCAATCAAGTGGTCAACTGCTGACATGGGGAACTTGTACTGTTTGTGATTTATACATGATTTCCACTATCAAAAAAAAAAGAAAAAAAAAAAGAAAGAAAAAGAAAATAAAATAAACACTGTGTAGAACTGACTTGATAAGTTTTTGTTTCTTGAGTAAGTAGCCAGTTTAGGAACATAGCATATTACCTTGATTTGGATTCTTCAAGGTAAATTATTTACTCATAAGTGAAAATAAATACTACTGTATAATTATTAGTACATCATACATAATTGCAAACTCACATACATATGTATGAAATAGAAGCTTCCAAAATCAGCTGATTTCTTCCACAGCAAGATGTTTTTACTCTGGAAGTATATCTGAAAGATAGTGCAAGTTTATTGGTGAAACAGAGATTGGAATAATCCCTGCACAATTATTCCATAATATAAGACTGAGGGACATATTTATGTGACTAGAAATTCTTTTTAAATAAATGACATGGCAAAGTACATATACAAAACAGAAGTTACAGAAGCTGAGCAAAGAAATATATTCTGGAAAAAATAGAAGCTTGCTGAAATGGCTCCATGTTATGCTGTCAAACACTGTTTAAGTAGGAGGTGCTCTCACAATGCAAGTTGTAACAGCTGATGGAAGAACACCACTGCTAAACTAGACTGGAGTTGGTAATGCAGTTACTGAGGTATGCTTTTATCATGTCACTGTTTTTTTAAATCTGCCTCTTAAAGGAGACTAGGAATGAAATGAAAGATTTCTAAACTGAGAATTCTTTTTAATTCTTTTGTGTCATACAAATAGGAACTGAAAACCATCTAATTATGCCTCATTTAATAGCTCTTAAAAGAATTTTCATTAGCTCATTAGCCCTTTGACCTAATAGTTTAAACAAATAAAAACATCTGTTTGTGTCAGCTGTAGGATTAGTCATCCAGAGCCCAGGCTAACATGAGGATAAGAGAGAGTCCCATATCCAATATAAAAACAAAACCCATACCTTTTTCAGCATCTGTAGTTGAAAAGGACACCTGAAATCAAGTAGGCTGTACTGAATTCTCTTAGGTGAAGAAACCAAAGAAAATCGTTACCCTTTTCAATCCTCTGCCTTCATGAGTGAACTGACTAATTCATTGTGTGGGTTTGACTGAAGTTTCATTTAAATAGTTCTGAGACATTCTTAATTCTAGATGTTTATAATGTCTTTTAGTTTTTATCACAGCTATGTTTAGAGAAGTCAAAATAGGCTATAGGCTATAATGCTTGTTCATTATAGATTAATTTCATAGGAGAATGTAATATGTGGTATTCTGGTGGGGTTTAATAGGATATATTCAGCACAGCCTTGCTTGTGGAGGGTGCGTTTGTGCATCAAATATGTTCAGCACTTCCATTTATAATGTTTTAAATATACCTTAATTTTTTAATCACCGAGTTTCTCTAGGAAAGGCATATATGTGAATGTCAGTATTAGTACCAACATTAGTCTGTGGAGCTCCAGTTACCTGTGGCAATAAACTGGGAGAGACCAGAAGTATTCTTATCTTGTCAGGTTAATAGAAAACACAACTGAAGTAATCAGAAAAGGCCCAGTACTGGTCTGGGATGATTACAGCAAAAGAGATACTCTTTGTCTGAAAATAGCCTGAATTGCATAATATTCCAAGTTGGAAGGAGCCCACAAGGATCACTGAGTCCAACTCTTGGCCCTGCAAAGCACCACCCTGAAGAGTGGAACCGTGTACCCGAGAGCATTGTCCAGAGGCTTCTTGAGCTCTGTCTCAGCTCTGTGGCCACTTCCCTCAGGAGCCTGCTCCAGTGCTCAAACACTCTCTGGGGCAAGAACCTTTTTCTGATATTCAACGTAAACACCCCCTGGCACAACTCCAGGCTATTCCTTCAGGTCCTGTCACTGGTCACCACAGAGATCAGGGCTTGCCCCTCTGCTTCCCCTCATGAGGAGGTTGTTGACTGAAATCTCCTCTCAGTCTCCTCCAGGCTGGTTTTGGTAAAGATCTTATTTGTGATAAAAGCTGTTGCAATTCATTTTTAAGCACAGAAACATATTCTCATACATGAAAAAACTATATATGTAACTATATATATGTATATGAAAACTGGCCATTTGCTAAGAAGCAAGAGTCATGAATTGTACCTAAAAATGACAAGAAATAAAACTAGCCACTGCAGTACTTCTTTTTTCACCTATCACCTTGCAAAAGTGAAATGTTGTTATTTTTTTTTATTACCATGCAATGTAACTATAATTTATTGCATTTCAGTGTGCACTAGAAAGCATTTGTATGTAATAAGAAAAAAAGAGATAAAAAAATCGTTTTGTGGTTTTGTAACCTCCATGTATGAAGAGCTGCCATATTTCTAAGAAGGCATTGAAGGAAAAGAACTTTGTAACTTCATTATAAAACAGTGTCAGCTGAAATGCTAAATCATGGAAATCCCAAACAAAAGGTCTGGTGCTGTTCAAATGCATACTCCCAGACATGGTAGGCAGGAGAGAGGAAATCATGACTTGTATACGAATGTTGGAAAACTAAAACAAGTTTAATGGCTAATCACACAGCAAAATGTTTGCTGTTTTCACAATATGACAGTCTTGAATTAGGAAGGTTGATAGATATTTCAGGATCAAAAAGGCATCCTGTAAAAAAAATGTTAAGAGTCTAATTTTACAGTAGGTTGCATTTTTGGGTTGTCAATTTTGACGTAGTCCCTTGAAAGCAATAATTCCTGCTGTGCATTAAAGTTGGCACTTTAAAAATCTCATCTATAGAAATGAATCCATTTTGTGTTCTGTTAACTACACTAAAATAGCATTTTCTGTTTTTTGTCACCTTCTCATTTATTTGAAAGCACATATCCTAATATTTCCTCAGATAAACTTATACTCAAATTGCTGTATTATTGTAACTTTCAAAGACCCTATTTCTGACAGTATCAAATTTTAATGCTTGTGAAAACAAATACCTGTTTACAAAACTACATCAGAACTATTTTATTATAGCATTGACACATATGGTATTTTTGTAGGACCTGGAGATTCAAGATGTGAATGGGATTTGCACCATTTAAAATTAACACTGATTAACTGCAGTATTTGGAAAACATTTTTTTTCTTTTATTTTTTCTTTTTTTTTTTTCTAACAGTGGAATGAAAAATGCAATATCATCCTTTTCTCAATATTTATCTTGCTGCAGAGAAGAAATTAGCACTTATTTTCAGTTACATGAGTTATAACAGTATTGGTCAATTTTTAATTAATTACTTTGCCAACTAGGTAGCTGTAATCCTCTCTGGTTTACACATGGGCGTCAGAATTGAAAGAATTGAATTTAACTTCCTTCAGTTATTTGAAACTAATGTTGATTTTTAAAAATGCTAATTGCCTTCTCTAAAATATTTTTTGCATGGTTTGCAAAAAAAAAAAAACATGCAAAAGAAAAAGGGAATGTGATTGATGCAGGAAAGTTCACTTTTGCCTTTAAGATCTAGAGCATGACCTCTTGGTTACAGTAAATACAGTACTTCAAGTCTGTGAAAGTCATCACATATACTAAAGGTATTGAGACCATTTACCTCACATTCCTTTCTATTAGCTTCCACAATTAACATGATCCACAGCTGAAAAAATAATTCTGGTTGTCAGTGATAAATGGGGTGAAATCGTCAATCACTGAAGTTGACAGTATTATTTTTAAAAGATATTGCAAACAAATGTTTACCCAAAGATAGCAGCATGTTGCTGAGGCTTTTTTCTTTGACATTCTCTCATTTCATTTACATGGCATGCTGACTTCCGGGCTCACTCGCAGACTAATGATAGCTTCTATTCCTTTTCTTTTTTTTTTTTTTTTTTTTTTTTTTTTTTTTTAATTTCTGGACCTTAAGAACACCCAACATCCGTGCACCAAAGTCTTTTACCTCTTACTAGGAACATTCCTGGTAAACTTCTGAGATCTGAGACAGAATGTCAGCTTTAAAATGCAGGAGATGGATGCTACATCAGCTCTTTGTTTATTTGTTTTCCTTTCTTGGTATGGTTTATTTATTTTCTTTTCTTGGTGCAGACCTGAGATTTCAGTTTAGGCCTGTCTCCACTGAGAGGTGCCTGTAATATAGGATTCTACTATTATGGGCCTAAATACCTTGCCTATTTTTAGCACTTGCTTTTGATCTCTGAAGTATTTTAATATCAAGGTCAAATATGGTGGTTTCATATGCAGATGTATTGGTGACATAGACATTTATAAAAAAAGTATGCAGTATTTGTAGATTAGGAATATTTGTTTTCTAAATTCTCAATAATGGGGACAAATCTGTTACTGCTGTGGGATGGTGAATCTTGTTCTGTCTGCTTAAGAGAAATTCAGAAGGCACTTTTGCTTTTAGATTTTTGTTCAAAGCAAATGAAACTGAAACTCTTTTTTCTTTCAAGTGTGGTATTTTATACTATGCGGATACCAGTGATTAGCATGTTCTCAAGCACTTGGTCTGTGACAGCTATTTCACATCTAACCTGATTAAGGCCTGAGGATGTGTTCACTAGAAGTCATTGTTTCCAGTTAGTGACTGGATCCTTTTAATTTCTGCCTGCTGCAACATTTTAAAGCCCCTTGATGTTCACACCTGTTTGCACATCTCTCTCCCATGTCACACAAGTGTGCCCTTGGAGCGGTTGTTAACACAGATCTGGAATTCCCCTGGCACCCAAGGACCAGTTCATTCGTGGTTGTCATGAGACACAGTATTCTTTTCTTTCTTCATCAGAGTATGCATGAAGGCTCATTTTCTCATCATCATTTGTGTTTCCATATCCACTTATTTTGGGTCAGAATTCTTGTTCATGCAATAATTGATCTTTGATGTTGGATTTATCTTTCATCAAAGCAGGGACTATTACAGGAGGGTAATTTTGAGACTATTTTATGATCAAGATTACAGGTTACAATACAAATAGCTAGAAAATATAACTGTTCGTAGATGACATTGACTATAACTGAAAGCCAAGATCAAATGTGTCTTTGTCCAGCTGACTATGCTGAAAGTTGATTCTCATTTACTAATATCAGAATTAAATCAGAAAAAGTTGCCAAAATTAGATAATGTCTGGTTCAGCATAAGGAATGCAGAAGGTGAGCCTGGTGAGGTGTGGGCAACCATTCTGAATGGCACTGAGTCCTCGTTAGGGATAGCCATCTGCTTCAGCCTGTGATCTACCACTTGTTTGCTGCAGAGCTCGGGTGAGACACCAGTTTGAGGAGGCTTTGGTAGCGGTTCTACCTCACCAGGTAATGCCAGCCCATTTCCTCCAGAGCTGGGTGCTGATGACCTGCAGTGGCTGCTCCAGTGGAGCCACTGCTTGCTAGTGGTGTCTCTGCCCCAGGAACCCTGGCTGGCTTGTCAGCAGCAGTGTGGAGTTTACAGCCAGGGACCAGCCATGCCTGGCTTACAGAAAGAAGCACATTTCAAGGTGATGAAAGAAATACTGAAATGGGAAAATAACTGCTGGTGGCATGCCTTCACACCTGTCATGCTGTATTACAGTCTCAGTCTTTGATTATTGGTCCCATAAAGGTGTCATTTTCTTCATGTTATTAAAGCAATTACAGTTATTATACTTAATTTGTCCTTTCCGAAGGGAGCAAGAATAAATGAGGGAGGATTTGCATACAAATTGAGCCTGATGTGGGGGGAAATTGCAGCAGGTGGTGCAGCTGAGAGGAGATGTAACACAGGAGCATGGCCAGAGCTGCCCTCCTCCGCAGCCCTGTGCTGGTGACCCTTTGAGGAATGTCTCACAACTGTCTGGTGGATTCATTTGAATGAGGACAGTTTGGCTCACTGTCATCCTGGGCAGATCAAAGCCTCTGCCTTGGCTGGCTGCATGGACAGAGGAGGCATGTTAAAGATCTCCCCACCCCCTGGTGAGTCCTTTTCCCGCTACTCAACTGTCCCCACTATTTCTTGCAGGAACGTGCCCCATTCCCATGCATCCTGTCACAGGCTACCATGAATCACTACCATAAATAACAAAGATGCTAATTTTTGGAGTGCAACTCTATGAACTTCTTCAAAAAGCATTTTTGAATGTAATCTGTTCCATCAGAAACCTGTTTTATCTCTACATCTACATCTGTTACTCAGTACTATTCTTTATATTGTGCCCTCTCAAGCATTCTCCTTGCATATAAAGTTTTCAAAAGCAAACACTTTCCAATATGTTTCTGCATTCTTAGTGAAAACAAACAAACTTACAAATAAACCTAGATGTCAGGATGTTCAGATAACGTACAATGTGTTTCTATTTAATGCAAAGAGATACAAGAAAAAAGACATGTTGACCTCCCTCCAGTAAATTTACTCAAGAACATTGCAAAATACATGTCAACTCCCTTGGCCTATTCAACCTTTCCAGATGCATCACTCTCCTGGGTAGTTAGACAGATGTAGAGTCAAGTGGGAGTGCAGATAAGCATGCTGGATACCACCACTGTGCTGAAATATGTAGACCTCCATATGGTAAGGTAAATGCCATCATTTTTTCCCCATTTTAAAATTTCCTATGAGGAAACTTAAGCCGTATCTGTGGTTACAGAACAAAGAAAAAAATCTTGTCTACATGCATTTTATAAAATATCTCTTTCATGTAATCATTTATGGGCTGTGATAGCTGGAGCACATAAATTGTTTCAATATTTATTTCTCCTTCAGAATTGCTTGGATTTTTCTTCACCTGTCAAAATGACTTGCTTCTATTGAGCAGTGTCTATATTCTGCATGTCTGTATTGTGTGGTTACATTAAGGCTACAGTATATAGGATTCAGTTTATTAAACTAAAAGTCATAGAAAATTCAAAGAGAAAAATATTACCAAGGTAACTCATTTAAAGAGTCCTGTAGGAAAGATCTTTGTATATGAGAAAGTATCTTGAGAAACAATAACAAATATTACACTGATGTTTCAAAGGATGCAAATATGAAATTCTGTTACTAGAACTATTTTAGTGTCACATACACATATCTATAATTAACTTTATTTTGAAATTTTGTCATCTATCATAATTTCTCTGTATGTCTTGGTTACACACCTTTCCAAATCACACATGGTCTGGTTTTAATGCCCAGTAAAATTCCCTGTCCTCCTGCAGTCATTCCAAATGTCAAAATTAGGTCATGACTGGCCTACCTTCATGCTAAAGCAGTTTATCAACCCTTTTATGGGGACTTACAGCTACCTGTGGTGTTGATGGTCTCACAAACCATTGGGGTTTCACATTTTCCCCTCCATCTGTGAATTTGCTGTATATCTGCAGCATTTATACAGCATGGAATGAGTGTCCAGTGGATGAAAAGTCTTCAGTGAATGAAAAGACAGAACAAAAATATTTGGAGTAAGAGAACATTTCCTTAGCAGAGCATGAGTGCAGGGTGAATTTAGCAGATCTATATTACCTGACTAGAGGGGATGATGAGTGTCACCTTCCCTCACATAGGACAAATGTAGTTCAGAAACAGAGGCTTAATTTATTGGTCCATTACCTTCAAAACAACCCCCTAATCCTTGGTTATGGGATCATGGTTGTGGGTCTTGAGGATCAGGCAGAAGAGGTGAATTTTTTCTCTCTGACTGGCCTGGTCACTCTCTATGCCTTTTTACACTAGGTCAGGCAGGTTTATTTTTTTCCATCTCAAGGCTATTGGGCAGTTCCCTGAATGGATAGGTCTGGTGCCTGCCCAGAAACTGCCTGGTTCAGAACACTGGTCCTCACCTTACTTATTGAACTAAAAGCACAGAAACCAACTAAACTTTTCTAGATTTGCTGCTTCATTTCTTGGTCTTCAAGATCCTGAATAAGACCCCAATATCCAAAGGATGTGATACCTTCTTCTCATACAGCCACAAGTAACTGTGAGGCCTAGGAATGCCTTGAGCAGTGACTTGGCTGCAGACAACATCTTCTCCATGAAAGGTGTCTGTGACACAGTTCAGCACAGAGGCTACCTAACAGCACAACTTAGCCCCCTTAACAACGTGGCACAACACCATGGTACATCTGCTCAGACCATTGCCAGACAACATCTCAAAATAATTCTGGGAAATATTTTCTAAATTCACTGTTTATCTCAGATTCTCTCTCCTCTTCTCAAGCAATTGAAATCTTGCTGGGAGAAAGGGCAATCTTTAGAATGTTACATACAACTTAGTGTGGAGAGTGGTAGGATGTAGTGCTGTCCTTCAAGGATGCCAGTTTTTTCTGGAGCCTTCCACAGAATCTCCATTGTCTATTGGATATGAGATGAGACCCGTTGTGCTACTGACATTCATACCATCATCACATGAAGAGTTGTTTACAGGTGTAGGTAATAGATTGAAGCACGCATATTTTCAGACAGCAGCTGCTGCATGACCTGTAGCTATCTTGCAATCCAGACAGAACAACAGTTAAAACAGATGAATTTGTGTCAATATTTCCCTGTTTTTATCTAGGTTTCATGAAGTGCCTTTGAATGTCTGTCTGGGCAGTACTAGCTGTTAGCTCTCTAGGGAAGATGTTTTGTTTCTACCAATTCTCTTTCAGACACCAATATTTAATCAGTGCCATAGTTTTGTGTTGCTGGAACATCCTGACTTAGCCATTATCCTAACTATAGCTCTGTCTCCTTTGTTATTCAAATAACTTTACAAGCCCACAGCATTAAGCCTCACTGCATTCTTTACAAAAGCGAGGACTTTTTTTTCTTCCATTTGACAGAGAGAAAGATCAAATGCAGAATAATTTTGACCTAAAGATCATCTGAACTCTGAAGCAGTGCTGGTGCTTGAGCATAGGCTCTCACTGAAATGCTTTCCCTATGGAACTAAGGCCTCCCACAGATGGTACCAGCAATGCAAATTTGTAATCCTTTCATATTAATCTTCCCAAGGCACTTTCACTTTCATAACTCAACAAAATTACTGCTAACAAGGGGCTCCATTTCACTAATCACAACTAGCTTGCAGTCCAGTTGCACCTTGCAAACATCTACGACTCTCTCTCCTTCAGCTGTTCTGCAGGGGAGGCAAGATTGTGTCCCTAGCATAGCTTGAGTTTTAGTTTTGTCAGAGTCCTTTGGTGTTTTGCATTGCAGTACTATGGATTTAGGTAGGCAATGTGCACAGCGATGTAATTTCACCTGGTACAGGCATTGCATATTTACATCATGGGTCATATTAAGAAGATGATTGAATGATGGTTTTCATGAAAGACTAATTTTGAAGAGTCTTTTGTCTAAACATTTCATAGATTTATCTTTTTTATGTGGTCTGTACAAGAAAGGATCTGTTGGATGGAGCTAATTTCTTTCAGCTGTAGCTAGACATTCACATATATCTTTTAACCATGTGAAGTCAAACCCAGTTAGCCATAAAGAAAGGATATTTGTTCACAGTTTGGAATCTATTCTATTGCTTATTTTAAACCCTTGCTATTGAAGTGATGGACAGTTATTTAAATATGTCATTTGTTTTTTGCTATAATTCAAATCAACTATTTTGTAATTTTGAGGCAAAGTTAAAAATTATTCTATTTAAACTGAATTGTGCAATGTGGCTACTTCGCCTCAAATATTTTGAACTATGTAAAATATTACAATTTTATTGAAAAAATAGGGAAAGAAATTAAAGCTTTCTATAAATTGAAGTTATTTATTATTAAGAAACTTATTTTCAGATGAAAATATACTTGTAAATTTGATGTGTCATGAAATTACATCTCTTCTGAACATGATATATCCATCTGTACAGTTATCCCTGACTCACCAGAGCTGAATGGCAATTGAACACTGTTCAACAGTGAGTCACCAGTGGGACTTCTTGCAACCCATACTTGGTTTTTCAATAGGTCTGTTCCTACCTACTGCTCTTCATGATCTGAAAGGACTGCATGCAGATATATTGCAGCAGATGATTTAGGTACATGTGGAGAGAGTATATGCCTTATTTCTTTCTGGTTTCCCTCTGGAGTTGTTTTCTACATAGTACTTCATACAAGATTAAGTTCCATCCATCTTATTTTCACTAATGCTTTCCAGTGTAATGCTTTGGGATGACTAACATCCAGGTGAACCTGCAGCCTCCATCTGGTTCCTTTGGTTGTGAACTTGTGAGAAGTATATTTCTGCCCTTACTCCTCATCTTCAGCCCCTGGTGCTAGCACCAGTGCCTCAGTTTCCACTATGGCAATGTAGAGCAGCAGCACTGGGAATCAAAAGTTCGCACTGACAAGTGTATCCCTTTCTCAGAAAAACAAAACTGTCTAAATAATTACCACATTCTGAAGTGGTATAAACTTTCATCTTACTTTGCAGTTTTCAAGATAAAATAAACTAGTTTCCTGCTTAACTTTAGCTTTCTTGTAAATCTTCTAACAGTCATCAATCTTCTACAGCTTGCACATGCCAGGCCAGCAAGCACAATAACAGAGACTCACCAAAATGAGATAAGTTTACTGCAGGTTCTAAACACATGGCCCAATTTTTGTGCTGTATCATTTCAATTTTGTGATGTTATCTTTTCAATTAAGAAGTTGCTGGTTTTTTTGTTCATGGAGATAAAAGCAAGAAAGCAAACACATAACAGGCAGTCCCTGGTTTGCAGTATTGAAATAGATGACACATTTCACTGTCTTGATTGCACACTTACAGTGCACTCAAACTGGATACATTAAAAGTCCTCTGACCCTAAATAAAGGTATATTAAATGTCTTCTTCAATTATATTGAATATGAACCAATGCTATTTTTAAGAGATTGTCTCTAGTATGTCTGTATTCAGTCCTGTTTCTTCCCCCACATCCCCCCGCTGCCTTTCCTTGTTAATTCATTTAAACAGGGTTTCTTTCTGCTCAATTTGCATTCAAATGGCTGTCAGGGGAATTTATGGAAATAATATAAGTGCTTTTATCATTGTGTATTTAATCACATGTGCTAATTTTCAAAAGATGAACTTGTCTAGCATCTTAGTAAAAGAAAGAGTAAGAGTCAAGCACCAGCATTTACAAGGCTACAAAGCCATGAACTCATCCCAATTAACGATTTTTTGACTCAGCTGGTATATCTTTGTCTGTTCTTTTAGATGGCCCATCTTATCCTATTTCTGGCAGATATTTTCTGCTTCTTCTTCCTCTTTTGCAATGGAGGTAGCATAAGCTACGCATCTTGAGATCCAGCACACACTGGAATCTCTTTCTTATTTGTCTTTAACGTAAAACACATTTACTGAGTTTCAGAAATTTCACTTTGTGTCCTGTTTCTTTTCCTTAACTGAGCAATAGAGCAATAGTAGGGCACATTTCACAGTTAGCAGTAGCTCTGCAAAGGCCACCATGAAACAACAGTGGGTACCTCTGTGGATTGATTCTCTGAAAGCTGATTCTGCCCCCTCCTTTTCTCAAAGTAGCAGTCAGCAGATTCCCCAGTCCTTAGTGTATTTAGTAATAGCTTCAGCAAATTCACAGCCAAGACAAACTTAATTTTGACCAAATCTGACATCACTGACTTATAAAATTGAGCATGTAGTTACACCTTAGGCAACATAAGATACTTTTTGGTCTGGCTCATTTAAGAACCAAGTAACTTGTTCTTTTTGACCCTTGATGCCAAATGCTTCCTCCTCTGGCTTCTTGAAAATTGGAGTAATCAGTACAGAAAAAGACTTCCATAAAACATGTAAGTTGTTTATGAAAATAGTTGGTGACAGAAGTATAGTAGCTTTTCAGACAAAATGGTAGACATTTATATTTTAGATCTACCATTAAGCTGTCTCAGTGGCAGATTATCCACTTTACTTTCACATATTTTCTAGAAGAAATGAAGGAATTGTGTAAACATGAAAATTATATATTTCACGCCTTTCAATCTAATGAGTTTTAGATAATTTTTTTACCCTGCCCTTTTTATTTGAAAAGTATATAATTTATATAATGCCAAAAAAAAAGAGGCCCTATTCATTAAGTGAGTGTGAGTTACTGATTTAATTATGAAATTCCTGAAATGGTGGAGGGTCAAAGGGAGAGTCACAGAAGTTTTCAAATCTGTAGCTCAAGAAAAGTAATGTCATGTCCAAGTATATTTAGTGAATGATAATGCAAACCACAGACAAATACAGAGGAAAGGAGAAAATAAATTCCCTGGCTCAAGCTGGGAATGTATTGAATGCTTAGAGCCAGAGAAACAATAATTTAGAGGGGAGTATTTCCCTGGATTCTGCACTACTAATAAATCATTGCTGGTCATGCAATTTTTAGTGGCCCCAACAATGATTACATTTTGCATACAATGGTCACACTTCGAGCCTACATACTGTCATTTGTTCTGCTCTCTGCTGTCTGCATTACTAATGCTCCAGGTGCTCTCAGGTGCTGAGGAACAACATTTTTGTATAAAAAGGAAGAGGTGTGAATCTGTCTTTATGCAATACACTCACACATATGCATATGCCACAGCTCAGGTCCAAGGAAAATATTGTTTATGATACAAGTTTTTTTCAGAATTGCCATTAGGAATTAGAAAAAAAATAGTAAATAGGTAGAAATGTTAAAATTTAAATTAAATTCTATTTCTGAGCATATTTTCCTCGTAGAGAGAACAAGAAGCAGCAAAACCTGCAGTCTATCTCAGGTTATGTGAGTATGAGTTACCTTGTGCTCATAAATGACTTAAAATTCTTTGAAGAAATGCAGTACTAAGGATAAGTATCATCTATCTGACTTGCAGTATATGATGTCTTCATCTTAAGGAATTGTGACTCCTTGGGCTGTGAACAGAGGTACTGCATATGCTGCAGTAAACTGGGGGAACAGACTCTAGAGGTGGGTGCTGAGCCATAAACAGCACAAAGCCTGAAAAATTATGGAGGAAGGAATGAGTACAACTCATTCATTTTTTTTCCCAGGCAAATGATATATATGCATACTCCAAGCCACTGGATGAGCATTCACTAATGCATGTATAAAAGTTTGAAAGGACAGTTGAATCTGAAAACCCTTCTTCCAGAAAGGACAAAAAGTCAAAATACCCAATGCCTATCAGATCAAGAACTTATCCAAGATTAATTGGTGGGGAGTTTCAAAAAGATCCCTATGAACATCTGTGAAAGACACAGAGTGCTTTCTGGAAGGCAGAGTTGTTTCTCCATCCCTGTGGAGCTGGTGGAAGGACAGCCCAGAGACTGCAGATGAAAATCCTGGCACCAAGCAGTAAAAGCCTGCTGAGACGAACAGTGAACCAGCCGCCAAACCCCAGCAGTGATGGAGAAAACTTTCCGCAGACTACAGAAGACTCTGCCAGGTGTGCTGCTACTAGGGAAGCCACTGGGTTGACTGGACCAAAGCCTGGAAGCAATGTTTGATCTTTGTTTGAAAATCCACCAAAATAAAATGTCAAGACACGTCTATTGCAGAGCTGTGCTTACTTAGATGTTGTCACCGTATTGAAGCACTATTACTTATTAAAGCATTAGCAGAGCAAATCACAAATCAAAGCTGGGATTTAAGTTTGTCTTTTAAGCAACTCACGAATGTGAGCTAGCTGAGTGAACTAAAGTTTCTTCAAGGCTGAAAATACGTAGCAGCAGAAAGAGCAACAGGGCTACTGACAGTGGAAAACAAAGGATGGGGATAGTAAAATGCAGAATAATGTTTCCAAGCTGAATTGGCTAGGTGCAAATCTATAAGGAACTGGGAGGAGGACGGGAAGTGACCTTCTAAGTTAGAAATATGTGAGTGTAGAACAATTTCTGTGTCTTTGAATGAACCTGTGCCTTAGGTTTCCACAATACAGATAAAACTGAAGATTACACCAGCCCACAATCAAGCTGCTTGTATCGGTCCCCTGGTCCTGTTCAGCAGCAACCTGGTCCTCCACTAAGATCCAATTTTGCTACAACTTCCAACCTGATATATTTAGTTGAAAATAAACTAAAAAATAATTGCTTAGATGAAGTTCAAAATGCTTTTCCTTATAGAAGAAAATCTCAGCTACACCAACTAATAAAGTCAAGTGGAAGATATAACCTATTTGGGCATCTCAGTGTTAACTTTCTCCCTTGACCCATTTCAGAAACATTGAACTATTTACTGTCTCTAAAACATCTGGACTTTCTACTTGTTTCATAAGTCTCTAACAAAAAATATCTACACATCATCCATCAATCCACAGCCACATTCTTTTCTCACCCTATCATGATTAGATTCTTTGGGAGGTTTCAGGGGGTTTTTTTCCTAATGCTTTTCTCCCAGTTTTTCTTGGACATCCTTGTAGTAATTATTAATAGGCTCGATATATACTCACTTTGAGCCATCAGAAACTAAACTAGATTGTTATATGAGAAAGAGAAATGAGGACTTTTGGGGACCTGGCCTCTTTTCTTAGCCACAACTGTCCCATTCTGGAAAAACTGAGGCATATCTTGATCACTGTTTGGAGAAAGTCCACCTCTTGTTAAGATGTCAAGAGCAGTGGTACAGTGTTTTGTCCAAGATAGTTTTTTGGTAGGAACATCCAGGTCAGTGCTCTAAGTGAATGGAAACACCTAAACCACCCTCTGTAAAGAAGGACAGAGGTGCTTGCTCCATGATAAACTATTACTCTGTGGATGAAGAGCTGTGTAGCCTCTGAGCCTCTGTGGGAGTCCCTTTCAAAGAACTGCCAGCAGTTGCTTACCTGAGCTACATCTATTGTGATATTCAAAAGACTTGCATTTCCTATTGTGGAAATGCCATTTTCCTATTGTGGAAGTGCCATTTTCCTTCCACGTTAAAAGTCATGGTTGGGGAATTTTCCACCCATGGGCTGGCACTGGGGGAAGGTTTCTTGCAGAAGGATGAGGACAGCATGCCATCAGTGATTTTAAGCAGAGGCCAAGCCCCTCTGGCCAGCACATATTCCTCCACAGTTTACACTACTGAGTGCTTTGCCTTTCTCCTTCTCTTTTGCACCAGTGTCCTTTTTCCACATTATTCTTCAGCCAGATAGGTCCCCTGACCCAATTCAGTGTGCAATTGCATATGTGCAATCAGTGCAAGACACTTATAAAATTAGTTAGCTGTGAAAGTGCTGAGCTGAGGCCGGCAGGGAAGTCAGGAATCTGGCTGAGCCCATCTGGGGCTGCCACGGTGGAGTTTCGGGTGGGCGAGCAGCCTCTCAGGGCGGCCAGTTTGCTGCCAGGTAATGAGAGGAGCCAGCTGATAGCACAGCCTTGTGTGGGGATTGTTTCATCTGTCAGGCTGCCAGGGGATACACAACAATTGCAATCTCCACTTCTCCTCCCTGCCTCGAAGATTAGGGGAGTTAGTCATGTGGAGCTATGAGACTGATAGGAGAGATGATAACAATGCACAAACATTAGACTGGTGTAACTATTAAGGAAAAAAAGAATGGTTCAAGGATGTGTGTAATTAAGAATAATGGCATGAAATAAAAACATCTTTTTATATGTGTTACTATTTTTATATGACCTCTGTCTGGAACTCAGAAAATAAAACTGAAAAGGAATCACAATCTTCTCAAGGAATATTACAAAGTTAGACCTTGCTCTTGAAAATAAATCAGCATGTCAGTTTTAAATTTATAAATTTAATTTGTTTGAGTACCAGATTAACAAAGAAAAAACAGTTCAAAAATAGGCCCTTCTTTCTGATCAGCCTGTAAAATAGTCCTGTAGTGGGAGACTGGGATTTTTTTAGGGTCAACAATAGTAGAAACCCTGCTATGATTATCAGATAATTCATCCACTATCTGTAATAATCTTGTTAATAAAAGTAGTAGGAAACAGACTATGCCTGAAAGAAGGAGTGAAGAAAGGATATAAGATGATTTTATTTTCTCTTCTAATCAGTTTTTCTATTAGGCATAAAAAAAAATAATCAGAAAAACACTGGCAAAAATACCTGGGCAAAATAGCTTTTTATCAAACAATCAATCAAAGGTGCCCTCTAAAATCCCACATGGGGGAAGGGAAGATGGCAGTTCCTGTGTCCCAGGCTGGAAGGTAAAAGAAGATGCCCTGTCCACATGACATGAATAGTGAAGAGGGGAGGCATGGTGAGCTGGGGTGGGCAGAGGTGTCCCAGGTGCTGCTGCCAAGCCCCAGTCAAACTCCCAGCAGTTTCTAGCCCATCGTGTAGCACTCACCAGCCCAAATCCAGGCCAGCATTTTAACCAGACATTTGCTTTGGCACCAGACACTTGGCATGAGGGACTGCACATGAAATCCAAGTACTGGCTGCTCCTTACGCAGGGTAATGCTAGAAGAGGCAGAAAAAGGACAGAGAGTATACAGGTGGAGGAAGAGGGTGAGGAAAAGAGCAGATGGAGGTGGTGAGGAGAGGAGGAAGAAAGGAAACATAGGAGGGCATCAAGAGCAGAGGAAGCAAATCAACAAGACAAGTGGACAAAGTGAGGAATATTTTATACCAAAAGAAGACTTCAGGAATATGACAAACTCCATCTATTTTATCTCAATGCTCATCAGAGCTTTTTGTACTGTGCTGTTGCTCCTCTGTGCCTTTGCCCAGCAAATTCTGTCGAACAGCCAGCTGGGTATGCACCATGCTTCTAACACACCAAGGCAGAGCCAGCTGCCCTTCCAGGCTGTGCTGGAAACTTGGGAAAAAGAGAAAGAAAAGAAATTCTGTTCTGCAAGGCCTGGTGGTATTCCAAGTACTTGAGACAGAATGTAGGCTAATGTAATGGGGATTTAACATCTCACCATTACTAATCAAAGTTATGAGTTTGCCAGCAAAGCCATCACAGACCACCTTTTCAGGCACTGAGAACTTTGCTGTGATCATATGTTCTGGGAGTAACAAATTTTCTCTGTTTGTAAAATAAAAAGCCATTGTGTGGCTGCTTAAGCAGTGGAAGCTGGGATACACAGAATGTGAGCATCAGTGAGGAATGGTTCAAATTTATGAGAGCAGGAATAATGTCTTCTCAGACCACTTTTAATATATTGAACAATAATGGGAACAGAGATTAACACAGGACTCTAACTTAGGCAACTACCTTAAATTAGTAAACTCTAAAGGTTGCTGTAAATGTAAAAGGGTGATATAAACAGCCATGATTTTCACTGTCTCCTGAAACTGGATAACTACAAGCTTTGGCAGATGACCAGAAGCACCAGTCTCATCAGTTTGTATCAGTATCTCAGAGGTGCCTTACTTCTGCTCCTGGGAGATAAAACACCATGAATCATGAAGAAAAGTGAATGAAGCTGATTGTGAAAACTCTGCAATGAGATAAAGGGAAAGAGGCACTTTACCAGGTAGGTAGGTGCCACTAAGATTACTCAGGGACTGAGAAAAGAATAACCAACATCTTTTCTAAAACTGCAAAACTAACAGAAAACTGTTGAGAAATGGGCTTCTCCCTGCCCCAGATAAAGCATTTTCCAACCAGGGTTTAGAAGTGAAAGCAAGGAAATGATCCTTCCAGTGTGTTAAATATCATCTTTAAGCACAAATCCCATAAATTTTAATGTCTTTCATGTCCCCTCAAGTGTGGCTGCAGCTCACATGCTTTCACAGTGCACAGTAAATAAAAAGCTTCATTATAAAACCTGATGTTGATGTTCAGTCTCTGACATGACACTACTTCCTATTTTAGGGAAAGTACTTCCTTGAGTAGGAGGCTGTTTTTCCCTCTGGATAAGACAGATAAATGACTTTTCACAGACCATTTTAGGAACAGAAACACTTGCAGCAATCTGACTTAGTAGTCTCTGAAGTAAGAACGAGATCACCCCTGGCTCATTCACCTAATTTGATGTGCACCAGAACATTTCTGTCACACTGATCATAACACACAGTGTGAAATACATGCTGGCTTCACACTAGCCTGTGGTCGCAACATTACCCAGCAACACTTCAGAAAACCAGACCCAGCAATGAGAGTTTTCACTGAATCATAGCTTTGCAGTGTGAGGGCTTTTTGAACCAGGATGCATTGAACCAGCATTGCAGATGACTCCTGCTAGACCATGGGGTATCAGTAAAATTAATCTACTATGATGTATCAGTAATAGATGTATCTACCATGATGTATCAGTAAAATTAATCTACTATGAAAAAATATATAAAAAGTAAAAGTAAAAAAGTGAAAGTAAACACACACACACACACACACACACACACACATATATATATAAAATACAGATGCAAAGTAAGAGAGAAGAGGAGAAGGAGGTTAATGAGTTAAGGATTTTAAAATTAGACAAGATATGATACACTGAGTTCATCTCAGTAAAGTGGTCAGTCTAATTAAAATATCATCAATAATCCATTGGATAACTGGCAATAGTTTATATTCATCAGTGATTTGTTAAAATAACTCCATGTATTTCATAGCAATGGAATTTACAATTTTGTTCAGAGGGGAAAATAAACAAACAACTATTTCAGTTTTGAAGAAGAACTTAAAAATATATGGTGTAACCCATTGCAATGTCATGTGCATGACTCCAATTAGAATCTGAAACAATGCCTCTAACTTGTGGGAATTGATCCAATTTATCTTAGTCCGGTTCCCTGTGGTTCAGAGCCCCTGTACTCAGTAGGGCAATGGCTACACAATTTGGCATTTCATCAAGGTGCCACCAAATTCAGCATTCCCTCGTGGAATTCCCTATTTTGCTGCAGGCAGTTGCTCAGCCTTTTGTTTTCTGTCTTCTGACTTGCCTCTTACCTCCTCTCCTTTCCCCATGGGGAGGAGGTAATTGAATTCCAAGGCATGCTCCCTCTACTCCTCCATGGAGTCAGGCAGCAGGGGGTTGGAAAGTGACCATCTGAGTGCAGCCTGTGGCCAGAAGCAGAGTAAAGCATATTGGATCACATGCTGGGCCTCAAAAGGAGCACAGCAGCTATGGGATCTGGGTAAGGGCTCCTGAAACTGGCTGCAAGAGCCCTGCTTCTCTGGCAGTCATGAGAAAGGAGGTTTAATTTCTATTTCCAAAACAACACTATGGGAGCCAAGATCTTGGGTATAGGCTGGGGCCCTATTAAAGGATGATAGAAAAAATCCCAGCCTTAGGAATTATGGGGCCGGGAGGGTGGTTTTGCAAAAAATCAAGTATTGCTGAATCCTGGTCATCTTGCCACTTTGTCCAAATCTAGAGAAAAAAAAATATATCTTATGACAATTATATATAGTTTATTTAGTTTTTTAAATATCTACATAAATGCTTGTGTATAGAAACCTGTTAATTGTCTCAGTACTCTCTCACATAAATGGAACTAAGTGATATTTTGGCTTGTGTCACAAAAACTAAAGGGTTGTTTGGTGATGCATAGCCTTTCTGCTTGAGCCCCTTTCCTACCCTTCCCAAGTTTTTACTCTTTCCTCTGACAGATCCACACATACCTGTCATCCTGACTTTTTAAGACTTTCTAAAGCCTTCTGAGTTTACATTCTTGTAGCAAACTTTCTCACACACTTTCTGTAAATAACTTATTGCTTTTGCATTCCTTCATAGAGGCGAAGAAATTTGATGAACTGGTAGTTTGTCCAGTATCATTGCAGAGGTGGCACTTTCACCCTCCAATCCACTGTCACCTTTGGAAAACTATAAATGCTGGAGTCAGAACATAAACTGGCCTTTTTTACCTTTACAATAGCAGTGACTTGCATTGTGCTTTCTCATGTCCTATAGTGACATGTACCCATCCTCCATTTTAGCAATTACACAAATAGGCCACAGCAACTGTTTCCCCCCAAACCCAGCACCTTCATGCTGTCCCGCTCCAACAGGCTGGATCTCCCACAAGGACTGTCAGTCCCCTGCTTGGAAGATGAGAGATGTTGTTTTCTTTCTTGCTGAATAACACTCAAATGTGCCCACACTTTTCCCTCAGCCCTGGTTCCCTTCCAGTGTTTGTGATGCGCTGCCTTCTGTCACACAGGGAGCATAAAGAGGCCTAGAGGGCACCACTTGGGGTTTTCTCAGCTCCAGGTCTTGTCTGGGATTCTGCAGCCCATCTGTGCTTATGTGATGCTGTGTCTTGGCTGTAACATGCATTTTCAGCCAGGATTTCATACTCCTCCTATAGTTGTAATGACACCTTTCATTTTTTTAAATATTAGGGAACAGTATTGCCTGGGAACTCCTGGAAAAAGCTAAAGCATTTTAAACTGTTTAGTTCAAATAAATATTAACAAGTTTTTTGAGGATCAAGCACAGGGCAAAATAATATTTTGGGGACATGAAAATGTGTAGAAAATACTAAAATTAAATTTCTACCTGTTTTGCAAAGGGAAAGTTTTATTGTGGAATTCTTGCAATGAAGCAGTTTTGAGAAAAAAAATGTATTTACTACAATATTGTCCTATCTTTGTAAAGCACCATGCTATGAGTATGCTCTTTGTCTTCATAACTACACAATCCTAATAGGAAGAAGAGAATCTAGTTCTCGCACCATGATGACTTTGTCTCCTTCTCATCTCTCCGTGACATAATGAAATTGGAATTGGAGGGATAGGACAAGAGCCTCAAAATCATCCCACTCTGACAGCTTCCAGGTCAGAATAATAGCCAAAAGTTTGCAACTGTACAAGTTCTACCTTTAGATTTATCAACCATCAGGAGTTTGAAATCAGCTTTCAAAACATGGGTTTCGATATAGAGTGGTGGGGCTGAAAAAAATTATGTTGTTTTATCTTTACAGGAAACAATTGCCAGGATGTCATATTTGTGCTGGGCAGTGGCGTGAGGCTGCAGAGGGGCAGTGAGGTGCATGTGGAGGCCTCCTTCCATTTGACAGTACAATTCCAGACAACATCTCTGTTGCCCTTGGTTGTGTCTCTGTGAAGCCTAGCTCAGCCTTGGAAGCCTCTTGTTTTCCTGTAGTAGTATAGAAGTCTAAACAGATCAGACTTTGTTTTGTCTGCCATTTAAGCTTACCACCAGTGTTGTTCATCTAGGCATTCTTGGTTTGTCATTGCATCTTCATGTGGAATAGCAGCAGAAGGAAAACAAAGCTCTTTCTGGTTTTTGTTTTATGCACCTGTGTGTGTGTGGGTATCTGCACACATCTGTGGCTTACCCAGACACTGTGCCTGGATCCTGCTAGGAAGTAGGAACAAATACTGCACCAAAATAGCAGGGAAGAGAACTCAAAGGGAATGCAGTGGTGTATTGTGTTAGTGACCCATAATTTCAAGTAGTTTGAACTAGGCTGCAAATCAAAGCATAGCTGCAACATGTTGCACTAAGAATCTTTAGATAAGAAATTCCATTTTGTGGCCAAATGTGACAACAAACTGTAAAGACATTTTGTCTGAATTACCTAAGGTTTGACTGCATGCCCTACTCTTACTTTGTTATGATGTTAATAAGTGATAAATTTTACAGATATAGAATATGCATGTAATTGACAGAGACTCTCTTGCCTTAATCTTTAAAAATAATAGAATAGTTTGTTTCAGGTTGTTTTACTTGTAAGATCTCGGTCCTGTAAGCAGCAGGCTCACCTTCATTTCTGCCAGGTCTCATGAACTTAACTGGTGAAGCTAAATCTGTGTGTAGAATTTGATCAGTTCTCTTGAAAATCTTAACGTTGAGTAAACAAGCCAAATATAGAAAGATTAAGATTTTTTTTTTTTCTGACAAATAGCATACAAATTTGGCTGGACTACATTTACAGAAAGAATTTTAAGAGCTTTCAATGAAATTTAGTAAATCTCTTTATAGTCCTGTGTATGTTTTAACAATGCAAATGTCATCCTTCTGGGGAAGGGGGAAGGGAAATGATGTTAAGACCCTGTAGTTTCTAGGATGTCATGCTGCTTATTTTTTCACAATATTGTCAAAAGGTTCTAATAACCTCTTTCTCATAAGTGTTTCTTTGTTCACTCCTGAATCTTCATAAAGTGAACATATACCTGATAAGGGATCAATTTTCTATAAATTACCATAACTCAGTTTGGTTACTCTTTTTACCTTTTTCCAAAGTTTGTTAGAGTTTTAAGGCTGAGAAATGTATGCAACAAACTTAAAGTAGAGAATTAATCTAATTTTGAAATGTCAATATGGGAAAACAGATACTGATTTGATTTTTACTCTAAATATGTAATTATGCTTCATTTCTTAAAACAAAATAATTCGTCCAACATTTAAAAAATCAACAGTCATACTTTATGAAGCTTTTACTAATTTAAATTTCTCAAACCACTTTTAAAATTTTTAAAGATTGTTTAAATTAGATCTTATACTGTTAGTAGTCCCATGCAGCTGAAACAGAAAAAAAACCAAAAAATAATAGCTGCTCCTTTAAAAACAGTAAAGTATCTGCAAATTCCCCTATTAAAAAACCATAGTAAATAAATATACTACAGAGTTTAGTGATACTTGCCCTTTAGTGATTCATTATTCAGTTTATGTCTCCTATATTCCTAAGAAAGGCATAGAAATTAGATAGACTAAAAAAACCCACTGAAATTCTGCTATTCCTCCACCTTGTTATAAGTGTACATTTTCTTTCTATAAAGGTCCTCTTAGGTCTGAGGAAAAATATTGTAAAAACAGCACAGAACAGAGCTATTTCCCTCCCACTGTCAGCTGAACAGGTCTGTGTAATTGCTGAAGGCACAGTTTTTTAGATGCCAGTTGAAATACAGTGGTGGTACTGATGTTTAATCCCGGATACTTTTACTTACTTAGAAGGTGGTGTGATACAATCCACAGTTTTAAGACTAAACTGTGATTATTTCTGTTGTTTGAAAAGGAAAAAATAGAACTTTATGACAAATACATCCTGTGTCAAATTGGCTCAGTGCATTTATTTCAGACAATTGCCTATCAAAGAGCAGAAGGTAATTTGGCAACAAAGGACTCCTAAATATTTAGATGTCTAAAAAGTTAAAATGTTAACTTTCAGTTCACACAGTGCCAGAGTTTTGCCTATGTTGTGGGGTGCAGACTTGAAGAGTAATGTCAGTTTTGTGCTGTACCACTAGTATAACTCCAAATGAAGTTTTAGTAACAAATAGGGACAAACTCAGATTTATAACATGCAAATCAGTTTGGGACATGAAGCTAATTTTGCAGACTATCAGAGGCTGCTTTTTAAAATTTTTTACTATTTCTAGGTTGCTGTAAATGGTACAACATGGATGAAAGGCATAGAAGAACTTGACTTGATATTCCGGGATTAAAAAAAGAATCAAATGTCCTTTGCAAGACCGTCGCCATCTGATTTCATCGCAGATGGAGGAAAAAACCCCTTACATTTTAGTCTCCCATGTCCTCCTTTATGTACTACAAGAGAAAATGTATCATGTTCACTGAGTGGGAGATGTATTACATTTTTAAAGAGTACTTAAGGGTTTTCTGCTCTGCAGTGAGAGAATGTAATACATAAATTGTTAACTCTGTAGTGATAATGTGCAAACAGAAATAATTATCCAGGAAAAAAAAAAATCAATGCAAGCATCCCATAGACAGAGAGGTGATATTAAATGACAGTATTAACTACAGATGTTTTCATTTGGATATAAACGTCTTGCTTTGATGGTAGCTCTAGGAAGGAGCTGGAAGAGAGTAAGCAATACTTTCTCCTCCTCACTTCTGGTGTTTAACGAGCACCCTAGCCACGATGGGTTTTGTTGTATGAGGCTACTAATTATTTTGTAGTCAGAAAGTGCTCTATAAAAGGCATAAGAGAGTAATTCAATGCAGTTTCCTTTTATCTGCCTTGCCAATTGATGTCTATACAGAGTAAGCAGGGCTCCCCAAACACATCAGTCTGTTTCAGATACACAAGATTAAGTAGCAAGTGACATTCAAGAGCAATCAGCCCACCCAGGAGGAGTGAAACCAGCGGAAAAGCTGTCAGATTCCGCCTTTTCTCCATTAATCTTGAAGCTTTTCAATGCTGCCAGGTCGCATCTCCATCAAACAAGCTGGGAAGAGTGTCGGGCTATTTTCTTTAGTCTCACCCTCCCCTCCCCATCACCCCATTAACCCCTGCCATGCCAAGTTCCTCTGGTTTGGGAGCAGCTCTTATGTTAACACCAGTAGGTGGTGCAGCACAAAGGTCTGGATGCAGTGTGGACCTTTTTTAGGTGCAGGCCAACATTGAGGTGCTTAGGAAAGAATGTGGCAGGAGTTTCTTCTGTGATGGAACTTCATAATGCTTATGCAAGAAGGTTGGAAATAGCAGGTGTGTTTGTCTTCCGTAGCCAGAGTACTTCATATAATGAAGTATTCTCTTCCAGGTTGGTCTGGTTTGGAGTGAGCTGTATTTTCCTTAGTGTAGATTGGAAGTGTAGATTAGATATGTATATTCATGCTTTCCTTCATTTGCAGGTGATTTTTTGCCAATTTTAAATGAGTTGGCTGTGTTATGCAAGATCCCAGAGTTGTCCATGGCATAGATATGAACCTTACTCTTCCTTGGGTAGTTCCTACAGCAGTTGGACACACTGTGTAGCTGTCACGGAGGAGGCGTGCAGACTGGCGGCAACCTTCAGAAGTTGAATCATAGAAGCAGAGGGTGGCTGAGTGGCCGGAAAGTGGCACAGATTGTGAAGTGTTCATGTCAGGAATAAGTGATAATATATGTTGGAACTGGAGCCAAGTAACTGTGTTCCTCTGATACGAGGGGATGGGCCTGGCTGGAAGGAAAGAGGCCTCTTTACTTTAGTTCCTAGGGTTTGCATCCTGAGGATCATATTGGGGAGGGTGTGGCTCTCAGAATGAGGTAACTATTGTGGAGGCAAAATCCAGGTCTGAGAAATTAAATCTGTGAGTATAAAGAATAGATGTAGCATGTTAAGGCAACAGTGCATCTCAACTGTCTCTGACAGCAAATGTCTTGGGAAGATTATATGAAACGTATAGGCATCACAGAGTGCTAGCTCCTTGGATAGTCTTCTAGTTTGCAGTAACTTGTAGGTAAGGAATTTCCCTAAAATGAGGTGGCATCTCTCTCCCACCACCTCCCCCTCTTTGCTATAATAATATAATTGTAGTGCTTACAATTGTGTGTTCTATAGATCTCTTAAGTTCCTTTTCTACAAGTGATATTTGAATATCTGACAATCACAGATATAGGGACAGTGAATTTGTTTCTACCATAAATCAGAGAGTGAGAATCATGGAAGATGTGTGCCCCTACCTAAATCACATACCACTATCCCCTTTCTCACTTTTCAAGCATAATCAAAGTAAATAGTCAGGGAGGAGCTGCAAAGTAAAATTATTTCAAGTCTTAAACACGTGAGGTAACTGTTCCTAGCAGGAAGGAGTACCAGAGAGACGTGGCCATGGTCAGTCTGCAGGAAATGTTTACTTGTATCCTAACCTTGTATCATACTTTGGAAAAATCTACCACATATTTCACCTTGAATGTTAAGAGGGGGGAACATACTTCCTCTAAGCTATCTACTCCCTAACACCATTTGTAATTCTCTCTCTATGCTGCTACAGCAAAAAGAAGTGATATGATTTAGTTTGTAGGTTTTTCTTTTAAAGGAATTTAAGAGGACTTTTTTACTAATGCAATCTAGGTTACTCCTTTTTTTCTCCCTACTAGCTACTGTTAAACCAGATGTATTTTACTTAAACATGAAGAAACTGCATTAGAAAGTATAACAGCTTTTCAGTTACTGCTGTAAGTATGCTGCTAGTGAGTATGTTTCAATATGTTTGGGTTCTTAAGCTATGTTTGTAGATAATAGGCCTTCATATTTTTTATAGAATTCTGCCTTTAATAGCTAGCTGTGTGTAGTTCATTCTCCAACTGCTCTTTATCAATCTGTCTGAGTAGGGTAGTTGTTTCTACTGGTCGTTTTTCACATAAGACAGAACTCATGGTAACCTTTGTAAACTGAATTCTGTATTAAGGCAGTGCAATCTGCAGCAAATGGGGTATTAATACATTTAATGGTTATGACAGAAAAATCATGCTCCTGGAAAAGTGTCTGTGTCATTCCCAAACATACTGCAGAAGGACAAATAGTGTGTGATATAAAGAATAATGTGAGGGGGAAACAGCCAAATATGAGAATAGGCTGCAAATGGTACTAGGAAAGTTAACAGCTTTGGCACGGGCATAGGAGGAGAAACACATCCACTATTTTTTTCCAGACTACTGGCAAGTAAATATCCATATATATGCAAAAATAATGCATTTTAGGTGAAGAAAATTTTCTATGTCAGAAGAGATAAAGACTTTAATACTTACTCAGTTGTAATCTCAGAATGAGGCTGACTAGCATGTTGTGGATTGAGATCCAGTGCAGTGCCATGTCTTGTTAGCAGGTGTGATTATAGAGGCCTTTATGAACAATCACCACATTAAAGGTGAGTCATTTCCCCTCTGCCATTGCACTGAACATGCAAGCAGAAACATATGGGCGTGCTGAGATAGTCGCTAAGGCACTTAGTGTTTACTATTATTTGGTTTGTACTCAGCAGACAGAGCATTTAAAAAAATAATGACATACAGTGCTGGTGTAAGAACAGAATAGACCACTTGAATAAGACACTGTTTCCCAATGCTCACGACTCACCCATGCACCTGGCATTTACCAAGCCCACACAGCCAGAATGTCCCCCTCCTAATTTTACACAATGGCTAGACATGAAGTTTTCCATTATGTTAATTTATAATTTGATGACATTTATCTTTACTAACAACTACAGTAGCTGTCTGTTCTCCACAATGGATTACTGCCAATATACAGAAATGAATGACCTTAAAATATCTCCCCTAAATATCTCTCTACAGTTCCTTTTCCCATGCACACTCTTCACCATACTCCCTAACTTTCAAACTGCCTCCCAGGGGTAAAAATAAAGTTATCAGTTGTCTCCTTGTACAACAAGATTTCTCTCCTACTTTTCTCTTAATTTTCTACTTTTATCACCCATGTCCTTTTCCTACTCTATTTTCCCGCCTGTTCTATTTTTTGTTTGTTTGTTTGTTTTCCTGTCTGGTTTGTGTTCCCAGTTAAGGATAACTGATCTGTTTATAGCCCAATACTCACATTATGTCACACCTTTCCATAGTTGTAACTACTTTAGTACTGCAAATTGCTCTAGTCTTCTCTCATCTCCTATTTCCATTCAAGCCTTTCATCATCTACCAAGGGGTTTAAGCTCCAGTGCTTTTCCTTTCAGTTACTGGAGTTGTATTTCTTCACAACTTAATCTTTCTTTATAGGCACAAGTCAAACATGAGGTTTGGGATATGTTTGTGCCTGCTAGACTATGCTAATTAAGGCCACAAGACCTTCCTGATGAGCAACCTTAAGTAGTACTTCTGCGAATTCCTATGGGATCGCATATATAACTAATTTTGGAAACAATATTTTTGCTAAATTTCCATGCAAATTCCTGCCTTAAAAAAACAGGTGGGGCCACCCCACCCCATCCTCGACATCATCTTCACACAGTGGATGTGAGTCTGTTAGCCCAGCATGGCCAAGTCTAACACCAAACCATGTTCCCAAGTGCCATATCTACACACCTTTCAAGTACCTCCACGTAGGGTAACTCTACCAGTTCCCTAAGCAACTTGGCCCAATGCTTGAAAATTCTCTCAATGAAGAAATTTTTCCTAAATTTCTATTTAACCTCTCCTGGCAAAACTTGAGGCCACTTTTCATCCTATCACCTATTACATGTGAGAGGAAGCCAACCCCCATCTGGCCACAGGCTCCTTTCAGGTAGTTCTAGAGAGTTCTAGTTCTCTCCTAGAGAGTGATCAGGTCACCCCTGAGCCTCCTTTTCTCCAGGCTAAACACCCCCAGGTCTCTCAGCTGCTCCTCACAGGACTTGTGCTCCAGACCCTTCCCCAGCTCCATTGCCCTTCTCTGGGCTCACTCCAGCTCCTCAGTGTCTTTCCTGCAGTGAGGGCCAGAGCTGGACACAGCACTCAAGGTGTGGCCTCACCAGTGCCCAGCACAGGGGGACAATCCCTGCCCTGGTCCTGCTGCCACACCATTGCTGATCCAGGCCAGGATGCCATTGGCCTTCTTGGCCACCTGGGCACCCCCTGGCTCATGTTCAGCTGCTGTCACCAGCACCCCCAGGTCCCTTTTCATTGGGCAATATTCCAGCCACTCTTCAGTATTCTTCTGGGTTTGTTGTGACCGTTATGATCCATTATGATCCATTTCCACCAGTTTATCCTTCCTGGATCTGTGTTGCATTAATAAAAACCAACTAGAAATTCCAAGATTCAGGAAAAAAAGTTCATTACATTCCTGCCTCTGTCTTTCTTCAATTCCTTTTTATCTAGTATTTCTACATATGCAGAGTTCAGACACCTGTGTCTTTAAAAATAAAATTACTTAATCTAAAGCTGTAATCTGTGACTAAAAGGATCTTGCTTTAACCAAAATGATCTGTTGAAACCCACACTATTTTTCCAGAAGCACAAAAATAGCTTAGAAAGAGCTAAATTACCACTTTATTATCATTCTTCTTCTAGTATTTCCTAAAAAAAGAAAAAAAAAATTCCAGTTATCATCCTTCAGTGGATCAAGAGATTCAGAAATGTGTTTTCCTGATAAGGTGAAGTTATTATCTAATGTATAATACTAGAATAATTGGTGTATTAAACAATTGTCAGCAATCATTCCTTGGAACACAATATCTCAGAGATGAGTAAGTGAAAATGATGGTAAGTTTTAACATCTAATCTAGGTATTTATTAAATTCAACAATGTTATCCATGTAAGCTTCCATAAGTAAACTTTTGGCAGAAGAAAATATTTAAAAACACTGCAAGACCATTAATATTCATTTCTATTGGGGAACATCATGTTCCTGAAATCGTTCTTAGGGCAATATGTTCCAATAACATTTCATTCTTTGTTGAAAAGCTCAAAGGAAGTTTGATCCCTGACATATACAGACAGTATAAAGAAAGGGAACTGAATTTTCCTTACAAACTCAGAGTCCAACAGAAAAATGAAAGTCATAAGTCTGCTAATGAAAAGAAAAAAAATTATTCATGTACTGTCTGTTTCTCTGAAAGGCTTGCTTGTAATGTTTGAAGGTTGAAAAAATTTAGGGTACCTATTCATATGTGTTGCATGAAGTTACATAATAAATAACTGATCTAGAGGACCTCTTACCTTCTTTTATACCCAAGCAGAGCCTTGGGTATAAAAGAACTCTGGGAAAATGAGTGTAATTTTGCTTGAAAAATCTAGATCAACTTACAAAAGATTTGGCATTTTGAAATTTAGTATTAGACCATTTTGATCTGCTGTGAAGCATTCTGGGGAGTGTGGAATAGAGTTTGGTGGTTTATTTTATCTTTATGAACCTTAAGGTCTTCCTGTGATTCACAGAGATGTACATAGTCAAATAAGACTGTCGTTTCAAAGCCAGCCAGACAAGCACCCAAAAGAGGCAAGAAGGCATTACATAGAATATCTAATAGAGTTCTAAATTTCTACAATCATATAGTCAGCTGGACTTTAACATCCTTTTACTATCAGATTTTTAAAAATACTTGTGATTTTTCATAAACTGTTTTACTTTATAGGCTCTTTAGAATTCTTAGCGCCAATCTAAATTTGCTGGTAACATTTTTAATTTATTTGTTTATTTGTATTGTAAATTATATTTTAGAGGTCTTAAATAGTCTTTCTTAGCCAATATAGAAGTAGTTACATTTTCTGTTATTCCACTGCAACAGTGACACAAACAGGAGCTGTGGACCACATAATACACAAAAACCAGCACAGTCTGTATAACACCGAGAATCAAAACTGAAGTCCAGACTTCAAAATGGATGTATCTGTACAGGTATCCTTGGCCACTTTATTTTTTGTTTACATTTCTAACCCCTCCTCTCCTCACAGTTCTAGAAAAGAGCTTGTGCAAAGTAATAAAAGAAAGACAACTCAGAGTTACAACCACTGGGGTTTCAGAGCAACTGCTATATATTGCATTACAGGAGCCAGGAGCTACAACAAAACTTCAATTTTCACATTGGACGTATTTTCTAATAGAAGACTAAATTGACATTATTCTTTTGGTAAAGTGGAATTCTCTGTGTCTCTGTAGTGGAGACATGTGATGTGTTCAAGAACCCACACAGGATTCATATTCTACACACAGGTTTCAATTACTGCCTTATTTAGAAATCACAACTTATCTGCAGTACAGCAATAATTCAGTAGTATAGCAGCCTGAAATGATAGACCTGAATTATATGTCACCTTTTTTCAGAGTACGTCAAAGAAATATGCCTCTCTCTGTCCAAAGGTACTTTATTCTCTGAGCATTCTACATCCTCCTACTGAGTGCTTTAATTGTTACTCACATATCGCCAGTCCAAAGACTAAAAGCATTTGCTGAGACTTCTTTAGCAGCACTTCGATTTATTTCTGAGGAAGTGGATTTTAATTCCAGAAACCATGACAAACTCTTCCTTGTAATTGTGCTGTACAGTGGCAGAGCATTCAACAGGAAGTTTTCTAGTAGACTTGTGAGTGGAAGTATGCCAGGCAATGGAGACTTTATAAAACAGTATTGAGAAAACCAAGAAGAGAACAGACTATTCATTATACAGATAATATTATCAGGATGAGCATAATTTGTTGTTATACACTGGAGTGTAGAAAATACCCATTACCTACTCACTCCCTAATTTGAAGTGCACGTCACTTAATGCTCCTCTGTGCAGCTTCTGGGACAGCCACTGAAATCCCTGGAGATGGCTACTGCACAGCAACTGGCTGAAACATTTATGCCTTAAAAGACCCCAAGTCTACAGAAATGTGTTACATGTTGCCTCAGTTCTTGCAGACTCTTACAAGGTTACAGCCTCCATTTGAGGCACAATGACAAAGACTGAACAAGGTTTATACGGCTCTGCTGGGAACAGTCTCCAGGGAAAGAGGCATCCTACATTCTGAGTTTGCTCAGCCTACTGGAGTTCTGCTTAGCCTATAGCTGTGGATGAGTTCCTCCTTTTATGGATATGATCTTGGGCGTGGACCTTATGATCTTGGGCATGGTGTGCACCTGACAAGTATTTTACAACAATAATGCTGACTGGGATATAGATTCTTTCACATTAAGAATTAAATACATTTAGACTGATTCTTGCCTGGTTAATTTAGGTCACTTTATCTTGCCATAAGCTTCTGCCATGCCTCATGACAAAGGCATCAGACACATCCAACAATAAAAAACACCAGGTGGAAAAGAACACAAGTGACAGGCAGTGCTCAGCTGAGTTAATACTGCTTTTTGTATACACTTGTTTACCATGCTGGATTGAAAGTCTTGCTCCCTGCCATGGAGAAGGCACTCACAGGGTCTGTTTTTCACTGCAGCATCATCCTATCTTTTTCTAGTATGAAGCTTGCTGAGAAGTTATCATGGCCCATAGTACCAACAACTCAGTTTTGATCCCACACCAAATGCATAAAGAAAAGAATGCTTGTTGGTGTTTTGAAAGGCAGGGCTATCTTGATGGCTTAGGCCAGATGCTATATTGGCAGAAGGTGTAAAGGCAACAAGAAGAATACACTTTCTCCTAGTCTACCAGCTCTGAATGCTCTTTAAGATACCATGTTCAAAAACACAGCAGCAACTTCATCATTCAACAATGAGCAGCCAGTCATGCCCTCTTTTGAGGATTTCATCTGCACAGCTTTGTCTCACTTCTGAAATCCTTTAGCTTGCCTTTAATGACAATGGGGACTTTGGCAGAGCACAGAGGATTGGTTAGCTAAAACGCTGTGTTTTATTCTTATCTTTTTATTTCCATTGTTTGTATGCTGCTATTTCATATGATAGTCAAAGGTTGTTATTACTGACAATTCAGATAATTAATCTCCCTCCAACAGTTCTTCCTGTGCAAGGAGCAAGTTTCCTCTTCATTGAAAACACTCTAACCCAGCATTTTGTGGCAAAAAATAGCCCCTGCATTTCAGTTAAAAAAAGAGAAATTGTTTTTCTGTGCATTCCTCCTTCATCACACATTTCTTTCTCATTGTCTTCCAAAGTTGCCAATGTCACTAGCATGGAACTTGGAAACATGCAGGTTTAATACCTTACATCTGTGATAAGCAACCATTTGATTTATTGATGCAATTTTGAAAACATGGACACACAAAATAAAAGTGTTGCAAATGCCATCTGATTGAGAGGTAGTTTCCAAACCCACTTCTATGCCAGAACAGAGTGGAATGTCTTGTGGACATAGCCAAGTCCCAGCAATTCAGAGAATTGTTTAGGTTGGAAAAGACTTTCAAGTAGAGTCTAATCATTCACCCATATTCCTCTTCTTTTCCCTTATCCAAACTAGAATATATACCTATGTGTATCTCACCTGGCATCTCTTTCTGCAAAAAAGCTACCTCAAAAAATTATATGGCAGTGCTTTTGAAGTTCCTAGAAACTGTAAAGCAGCTAATTAAAACAGCTATGTAGTAACATAGTAACATAATAACAAAGTAAAACAAGCACATAGTAACTTGTTCAGGATATTACTGTTGTCAGTTTTTGAAAACTAACAAGTTCAAAGAATAAATTTTGTCACAAAACTTTGCAATTTCAAGCTAAAGCTCACATACTGTTTGGCAGTCTGACAAAAACTAAACTTCGCCTGGATTTGGATGAAAATTTGATGAAAATTTACTTTGCTTACATATTTAGCTTCTTTTAGAAGAAAGTTGTTGCTACTGTGTGGAGGAAAGTAAAGCCTTTCATCCACTGGAAACAGGCAGCTTGATGCTTTAACTGAGTTGTTAATATTAATTTCACTGAAACCTATATATTTAGTTATGGTGGTTTTCTTAGCTCTAAGGTTAAGTTGAAGTTAAGTAACTAAGGAAGTATGCTTTCAAGTAGAGTTTATACTTTTTATAATGCATATTTCTTTCTTCAGCCCTTAAATAAGGACCAAAACAGTAAAGCTATCAAAGGAATATCTTAACACTTTGCCTTTCCTAAACAATTTGGGCTTAGCAAATCAACATTTGTTTCAACAGTTGCAATCTTGATATACATTGACCACTGTCACATTGCAGTTTGCACTCCTGATGAATAACTTCCCTTTCTCCTTCATCTATCTTATTTGTGACTACACACAAATAATCATCCGATTGGCAAACTGTGTTGCAAATGGAAGGTAAATACTAGAAGACCAATCACCTTCACTGGCACTGTTCTAGTAGGAAAACAATTCCCATTTGTTATTTATTGACTATATTCAGTTGACTCTCTACTTGTTGTTTTGAAGTTTATAAGACAAAGTTTGTAGAGAGAGATGACAACAGTTTCAGGCCAATTGATGATAGAATTTTATTGGAAAAAAAATACCAATAAAAACTCAAAAACGAAAGTGAAAATGGAGACCAACCCTCAGTACTTTCAATGCTCTAAATGGCTATCCATTTTATTTATGTATGTATTTATTTGTTCTAGCCTCTGGACATGTCTCAAACATTGAAATAAAACTGCTAAACCCAAAGTACTCCAGTGCCATCAGAAGGCAGTTAAAAACTACTCAATCAATTCCATGTTTGATTGCAACATGTTAATGAGTTACAAATTACTTCCTTAAGAAGTAAAGAAAACAGTAATAAAAATCAGAGCAGCAGTTTATTTTTTCCAGTTTTTGGCTGAAAATTTTCAGTGTCTCCATTTAATAGATTGACCAGACTGGTATTCCAGACTCTCCATTTCAGAATCCGATTTACAAGTCACTGCCAAATTTACAACATCTTCTACTGCTGAGAAAATTCTTAGGCTGTGATCTTTCATACTCAATCAAATGCTGGTTAGGGTTAACTGTACTTTGTGACAGAAACATGTTTCATCAGCTCAATGACGACAACCAATTACAATTCTCATTCTGAGTAATGTTTTGACTTTGCATTAGGCATGATTTATGCATAGAAGAAATTAAAGCAATGGCTACCAAAAGGATTTGGCAAATGACAAGCTACTGGCCTGAAAAGAGATTAAAGAAAGAGTTTGATGTACTTAGTTTGTAATCAAATCCTAAAAAGGAATCTGATTAGGTATTTTAAATCAGAAAGCCCTTACCAGAGAGGGAATATTGGTTAAAGCACCTAAGTGGAAAGTTGTATAAACTGGTTATAAATGAAACTAGTCTGTAAATAAGACTAGAGTTTTGAAGATAAGCCACTATGGAGTAGCATTTGAAATAATGACTACAGGAATAAAATACTTTATACCAGCAACTCACAAGTGTGTAAGTGGGACTTGATGACAGAGTACAAGTGATTCTGTTGTTCAAAGTTAAAACTTGTGATTTGTATCTTTGAGTGGTTGACTTATATCAGTAGCAGAGCCTTGAAAGGTGACTGCATTTCCATATATCTTTTTTGCACCATGTTTTAAATACTTTAATGCTGCCAGCTGTTTACCTGCAGGGGCCAGATTTACATTTGCCTTCAGCGTATAATTTGGCTTTTGGGGAATGAAGGTAGACAGGGTTACTTTCCTTTGAAGCATCAAAAAATGACCACAGAAAGTAATGGGATATTGGGGCAGAATCTACTACTATTTTAATGATATTGGAATTAAAAAACCTTGCCTGTTTCTGTTCAAAGAGGTCCAAAGAGGATCCTGATTGTCAGATCTGTAGTCACAGAGGTTCCTATCCTATTTTCATAATGGAGTTAACAGTCCCGTCTGTTTTCTGCCCTTATACATGGGGTTAGGCAGTGCTTACTTTCTAGATCCACTAGGCAGTTTCTCTTAAAAAATGTCCTGTTGCTAAGGCCATGGCTGGGACACTGGTGGCATGTTTAATTTTTTCAATTTTACTCTCACATATTATCTTCTAGGGTGGTTGGTGTGGTTTTTGTGTGTTTCTTTTTGTTTTTCCTTTATACTGAAGGAAAAACATATACTTTTTCTGAATTTACAGCATACATCTTCATAGAAAACAGCAGAATATATATCCATGGTTAGCTGTGATTGACTCCAGGTCCCTCAAGACTTGTGTTTCTTATTATATGAGTTCACAAAAGTTGTTAAACCTCTGTGAGTGTCACGAGCTGGAAAACGTTTGATGCCCTATGGAACATTAAGCATTGTGAACTGCTCTGTATGTCCTTTGCCTGAACATTCTGAGAATGTGGAGTTTGCAGATGAGATACATTTTGGATTTCTATAACGTAGTCATTCTTAATTCTCTTGTAATCTCCTAAACTCTATTTCACCAGTTGATCAACTACAAGAGTAAGTTCTAGATTCTGGGGATGCAGGTTTGTAAAAATCACTTCATCTAGGTTTCCATTCTAAATTCAGCACATAGGCATGTTGGCAATACATCCAGATTTGGTCTCTGGAGAATGATTTTGAAGATGTGAGGTGAAAGTCATAACCTTCTATGCCAGATGGCATAAAAAACATCTCAGCAACTTACTTATCATTGGTATTTTCTGGTACCATTCTGAAAGCAATGTAAAAGATTGAATGTGCAGTAGGCTCCCTGCTCACCTTTCTGAGATGTCATTTACTGCTTCCTATCCTTCATCTTGACACTTGGAGAGTATAGGCCATTTCTTTTGTTGCTTCCAGATGTACAGTTCTACAATTAGATTTATAATGAGTGAGACATTTTTTGGAGGAAGAACAGTCACTTCTACTAACCCAGCTCATTCTATGTATTCATCAGCACCTTGATGATGCTGCTACACACAAAGCAACAGGAAATCCTATTCTCCCTTGAATGTAAATTCTAGAGCTAAAAATGCTTCGCAATATACTATGAATTTTCTGTTGAACATACTGACTAACCAGACCGGTTATTCAAGGATCAGTCTTGGGAAACCACTTTGAACCACCCTGCTGGAGCTAATATGATGTCCATTCACTGAGCAGAATTGTGAAGATTCCAGAAAGGAAGAATAATTGATGTATCCTTAGTTATTATTGAATTAGTAGCATCTACTTGGAATTACAGCTCAGCTGTTGATAAAATGGGATGGGATGTAGAGAGAATAACCAAGAGTTGGCTAACAGTATGCAGATATCAAACCAGTTGGACACCTTCAGGGAAACATTTGAACATAAACTTATTTGATTAAGCAGCATTTCAATCTTTATTTAGCTGGATGGCAAACATCACTTCCTATCACTGGATTAGCATCTGCAAGGTACCAACAGTGAAACACATAAACACTCACTCAAAGGATACTCCACCGCTGCTGGGATGATGACTGTTTTATAATACCAGTTTGTGCAATGACTCTTCACTTGTTGTACACATATCACAAATACAGAGTCAGAAAATTTTGTCTTGAGTTGTTAGAAGGTCTTCAGTGGAGTCCCATATATCTCCTTCATTTATAATTCTGTTAAAAGCTTTGAAATAGCAGAGTACTGCCTACATGAATACAACACAATGAGCAGTTAATTTGGGAAAACTGAAATGAGAGAGAAAAGGTATAATATATTTTACTTCTGGACATAACTTCATTGGCAGGAGGTAGTTACTTAGTGTCTGAAGATTAAAGTAGTACTTTATCAAAATAAGCATACAACCCAGACTTGTCCCCCAGGGAGCAGCGTTTCATAAATACATAAACAGGTGGCATAGCGCATACTCCAAAGATGGGAATATTTCCAAAAGAAGCTGCAGAAGCTTTTATGAAGTAAATCTTTATCTGACTGGGGAGAAGGTTCTCATTTAGCTATCTGTTAACATAGAGAATTTGAGTTAGCAATCCATATGGGTTCATTTTGGGAGAAAATCTGCAGTACTACTTGCAAAATGGTTTATTCTTTCTCTCTTTCAACAAAGCCAGTCACCTCAAATCAGGGTTGGGAATGTTTTAATAAGATCCAAATACCTGTAAAATGTTCTAACCACAGAATGGTTTGATTAAAGATCATCTTGTTCCAAACCTGCCAGTACACCTTTCACTTAGACCAGGTTGCTAGAAGTCCCATCCAGTCTGTTATTTAACACCTCCAGGAATGGATCATCCACAATCTCTCTGGGCAACCTTCACAGTAAAGAATTTCTTCCACATACTTTATCTACTACTCCTATTTTAAGCATTCTCTTTGTCTGTTTGAGGCCATTCCCCTTTGTCTATCATTACACACCCATGTGAAAAGTCCCTCACCAGCCTTCCTGTAGGATCCTTTTAAGTATTGAAAGGTTTTACTAAGGTAACCCCAAAGTGCTCTCCAGACTGTGCAGCGCTAACTCTCTCAGCTTTCTTCAGAGGAGAGATTTTCTTAATAGTAATTAAGTCATTGACATAGAAAGCTACAACTACTTTAACGAGAAATTTTGCTTTGGAGTTAAGGTAAGGTGGACTTCTATTGATTTTCAAGAAGTAGAATCAAAATGCTCATGAAGAATCCTATATTCACACAAATATTTAAGAAATAAAAAAGTTAAAAACAAGTCCTTGTACATTTCACCTGTAATGTTAAGAATGAAGGACTCAGTAACTGCACAGTGTACACACAGTAATGCTTTTGAGGCTATAATGAGCTGGACTATTAGCTGCTAAATTAAGCACAAAGAAATCTTGAAACTTGCTCAGACTTCCCAGGTCTCAGGGAAACAGCAGGAGAGCTTATTTGGATGAACCTGATTGCAAATCTTTTTATCAGAATCACTGCAGGTGAAGGTTGTGAGAACAGCCTTATATATACTGCAAGAGGATTGTTCCACCTGGTATGAATATTTTAGTCTCTGATTGTTTTAGTCTCTGAACCAGGATGCCCGGTCAGAAACACTTGCAGATAACGAAGACAAAATCTGGCTTCAAGAGAAACAAACGCACTCCATGTCACACAAAGTATTCTCAGATTCAGGTTATTATTGCCCAGGGACTTCTTTAAAATTGAAGCCAGTTTTACCGATTGCTATGAATGCTCTGAAAGCCAAAGTCTGCAAATTTGCTTCAGTAAGATGGCATTAGAAATTGCATTTATTTTTCTTTCTAAGCCAAGATTTTGGCAGAGACTTGTGAGGCAGCATATTCTGTCTGTGATCTGGCAAAGAAGATACTCTAAATTAATTAGAAGTAGGTGGGGAAATATTATCCCCGAGGACCTTGCCTGGAAATAAAACCTAGAGTTTTTGAAGTTCCTTGCAAATAAAAATAGTAAGATAGAAATAAACTACAGCAATTAACGGTCACAGCAACTTCCTAGGAGACATAAGATCCAGAACTGTTCTGGCTTTCAATCCGACCTGGGTACAACGATGTGAGTATCCCATCAGAATCTATTCTCCTTGCTTCAGTCACTTCTCTAGAACAGTCCTATTTCCTGTAAATAACTGGGTATTAGTTGTGTCAGCAAAAAAGAGGAATTCCTTAGCCTAACAGCTAGGGAATTCACCTGGGTTTTAATAGCAGCATGTGCCACACCCTTAACTGCATCTTACCAGATACTGTATTTTCCTGCTACTGGCTACTCCCATGCAAGTTTAGTGGTTTTGATCTGAAATCATTCCCAGGCTGCAAAATATTTCAAAACGAATGTTACTTCAGCCAGAATTTTTCCCCAAATCAAAATTATTTCAACCAGTATTATAAACAGTATTTCCCAATATTAACAATTTTTTAACAGAGTATTTCCAAGCTGCCAAGACTTAAGACAACTTCTTACACTGCTGACAACTCTAATAGCAGGGCTGTAATAGGTAAGGGAAAAAAAAAATCAAAATGATGCCTAAAAATAAAACTTTTTTTATTTAGATTGCTACTAGATTAATGACATTATGCAGATAAAAATAATTAAGCACCTATCCACAACTAGCAATTCTAATCACAGATGAGGCAGTTGGCTACACTGCCATTTTATGCCCCCAGGACATGGTGAAGGTCATTTAAGTGCACCAATGTGGGATGCAAGCCTACTGGCCAAAAAAAAAGTTCCAAACTCCAGAAAACGCAGCAGCAGAATAGGGCACACACAACCACATCACTCAAAGACTGACTGCGAATCTTTAAGCCAATGCCTATGGAAAAGAATAAAAGGCCCAGGATGTGCCAATAAGAACTGGATTTTTGTTTTTGTGACACCATTTGTTTTCTGTTATGGGTATTTGTGTCTTAGGTTAACATTCCTCTAGATAAGGCCTCCTACCTGATAACATTCATCCCCAGGCCAGGCCACTGATCTATGCCCCTGGCACGACACAACTGTTTCTGTCTGGATCCCAAAATACTTCCAAGAACCACATCACTTTGAGTCGTTTTTCGTATAGAGAACTGGCCAGAAAAATGGTCCAGTGAAAGAAATCACGATCCTGGAAAGAGACCCTGAGCACGTATGAAAGACCATATGGTAATGATCAAAGCTGAGGAAAACCAAAAAGCTGCTTTCCACCTGCAAAACAGAATTGTCTGAAGATAGTGAAATGGGAATGCTTTGAAGATAAGCCATCATGTAGTGTGGGAAAAGGAGGCAAGAAGTGAAACCTGGTATTGAGACAATTTCCTAAGGTGTATTCTGTGATTGGTGGGTGGTGGAGCCAGGTGCTGATTATTTTCTACCCTGTTCTAACATGTAAAAATCAGCAAAAGAAGTGGTAATTGTATTTGTTTCCCGCTTTTCCTCATAACCTGTTTTCCAGTGTATAGAAAGCAGGCATGGGTGGATCTAAAAATTATCTGGTCTCCCTCTTTCAAATAATTTCAGGTTGTAAAGTAAATCATCTGCACTTCCTGAAATGAAATTCCTATATTATCTTCCTTTTGGTCTTCTGGCTCTCTTCAGGAAAATAAAGGCTTGATTTCAAACATTGGGCCTGCAATTTCCTCTCCTGTGCTTCTTAATCAATCTGAAATCTAAAGATAGGCACTCACGTGAAGATGCTATTTTTGAGGATACATCAAGAGAACTGACTACACCCAACTTTCTCCACACTTCTGTTCCACTGACTGGTAGCATCTATGCCTCATTCAGAAAGCATACAGTATTTTGAGACATATGCAGGACTTTGACACCAAACTAAACTACAAGTCTGGAGAAAAAAAAGCAAAAAAAACATTCTTAGCCATTCTTAGTAACAGCGGAGGATGCTTCAGCCATCATTTTTAAAGCAGGCAGAATGAAAACCTGAATGAACTTGAGAAAATACAACAAAATAAAAATACGTATGTAATTCAATCGTAAGCTGTGTAAAGCAAGGAATTTCAGATATAGAGATATAAATCCAACAGTTTAATCATCACTCAGATGATATTTAATTCAACAGACATTAATTATCTCTCAGACATGAAGAGTGGTATTGATGACTGAACTTCAGGTGTTTACACCTGAGATGGCAGTAATTTAACTGGTCTCTGTTTACAGTCATGTAAGAACAAAAGGTGGTTATGGTGGATCTGTCTAGCCCAGGTCCTGTTTCTGAAGGGGAGCAAATGTAGACAGCTGTCTAGCTTTGCAGGGATGCCTGCTGAGTCGTGTTCCTTTACTTATTCTGACAGCCCTCAGCCATTTGTGCTTTAGGGAATTCTATGCTGAAGTTGGCTGCTATGTGTTTAAAAACCCTTCAGGGTTTTTTTTCTCCCCAAACAACTTGTTTAGTCTCTCTTTTAAGACATGCACTTTTAACATTCATTCACATCACATCCACAGCAACAGACAAGGTATTTCTATAACTCCATGCATCCAACCTCTTTAGATTTCTGCACTAGCTAAATTAATCTAAATCCACCAGCTACTAAAGGAACCCAGTAAGTTCCTCATATAGTGAATAGGTGCAAATATCCTCATATTGTTAACGGTGGGCAATTCTCACTTTACCTCATTTTAAAACAGATACTGTAAGATTGTGGATTTTCAATTTTACCCCAAGTTTCACTGATCAGTTGCAGCAAAGTTGTTTGCAATTTACTTCGTTATTTTTAAAATTTGGGTTACATTAACAGTATCAAGTTTTGCTTTTTTATAGCCTAGTTATTTTAAGTATTTTTTTTAAATCGTTTTACTTAGGTAGTTATTACACCTGTGCAAGTGCAGCCTGTGGAATTCAGTTAACTGTGCATTCTCAGTGATGTGATTCAGTATTCTGGATTGAGACAAATATATCTTTTGCTCCAAAGTTTTGTTTTACGCATAACTGCAAACAGCAGTTGCAAACTAAGAATAACTAGAAATCAGAAATTACAACACGCCCCACCCCCCCCCCTCCAAATAGTACTTTATTTTGTAATGTGTCTGTGAAGCTCCTTAGATTGTGATGAGAGCTTATGTCTTGTCTAGAAACTGGGTATTTTACATTTTTGAAGGCTGTACTTTTTGGTGTTGACTACTAAAGGAACTTTGCTATCATATCTCAATAATAAACTGGAAAGACAGAAAATGCACCATCGAAAAGCTAAAATTTGAATGTTCCATGCAACAGAGCAATGAACAAGACATTCTGAAATGCAAAGGGCACTGTAACTAGCATTTCTCAAACATATTTTCTCAAGCACTGTACAGATATTCCAGGTGAAGCAATAAAAGAGGTCAGGTGTGGGAAAGGGTGAGAAAGCAAAAATAAATTTCATTTATAAGTAGATAGTAATTTTGACAAAACTATCTGGCAGCAACATTGGATCATGTAAACAAAAATAGTGAGGTATCCAAGAACTGAACAAAAAAACCATGCTGGAATAAACACAGAATTTATTAGGGACTGTTTGTAATAAGTGTGTCCTGGTTTTAAATTTACAGTACTCCTCAGTTTCATGTTTGACTTCCCTTAGCTGGTTAAGGAAGAAGGCAGCAATGACAAGCTTGCATTCAATTATAGAAATCATCTCAGTAGACTGACTACAACTTTGCATACATATTCCTGTAACAGACAACCAAGGCATGCCAGAAGACAACTGCTTTACTTGATAGACATGATAAGAATTTTCTCATTTTCTCTACCTAATAACAGAGAAATTAAAATATCTTCCAGTATTTATAGGCACAGTACCAGAATAAACAGTTTTCTTCACTTCTTCTTAGTGACATATTTTTAACAATAATTGTAGTTATTTATCAAGACTAGCCACTGTTCATTTAAGTAATTCTGAAGTCCTAGAGAATACTCTTGAATCAGTGGGATTTGATCACAGGTAAGTATCTGAGTATGATAATCCATTCTAAAAACCTGGTATCACTAAAGATCATGACAGTTAACGGTGAATGTTGTTCAGCGTCAAAGTAGGAACTGTTTGTGGTCAGTTCTTCACTATAAAGGATGTATTTAATTATCACAAAACACTGACAAAACACAATACCATACAATGTTGGAACACCATAATGCTAAACAGTACAAAGAATAGCCATTCTGAGCCAGATCAGGATGGACACCTGAACAAACCCAGCTTTGCTAGTGGCTGATTAAAACAGGGATACTCCAAGGATCCAGAATATTCTGGGATACTTTCCTAGCTGCAGCAGCATTTAGGTTAGGGATTTTACTAAACAGGATACTATTTTATAAGTAATGCAGATTTTTATAATGCAGTTCTTGTATGGAATCTAGTGTAAAGCTAGTTTTGGTAGTCAGAAAAGTGCCAATGAATTTCAAAATCTGCTACATGAAAACATACTTATTCTCATGAGATTGTTGATGTGCCTGTTTAAAAGCCAGTGGATTATAAAATTTTCTCTTTTTACTTGTGATTTTAGATACTAATTTTCAATCCTCTCTCCTCCATGTTAGATTTGCTCCTCAAACGAAAGATACATCTTCAGGTGTGTTGTTTCTCTGTGACTTTGCAAGAGACCTTTTTGAAAGCCCTCTGTAAATCCAAATGAACTACTCAAATCACCCTGCCCCATAATCAACAACTACAATGAAGAATGTGACAATAATTATTTATAGAGTTTTCAAGGTGTAGGGAGGAATGAAAGAAAACCCAGTAACAAAAGACCCCAAAACATGTCACCTGTTATTCAGAGGAGAATTTTAGGAAAAATATTTAAACCACAAGTTAAATAGCTATACAGTTTCAAATTTCAGTTACTTCAAGACTGTGGTCTTATTCTAATCAACTTATTTGTACTTATTCTAATCAACTTGTCCTAAAAGGTGTTAAATTCACGTTTTCTGTGCAGGAGGCATTTTTACGTTTTAACCTTTTTACGTTCCCTCATGATGAACAGGATGTGAAGAATCAGTATTTTACATCCACTGAAATCAACATTTTAATACCAATTCAAAACTATTTTGCACCCCTTTTTTAGAAGTTGCTGTAAGCACAATCTTGTGAAGTTGGTGACATACTCGAGTATTAAGCAAGTGGCAACTAAATGCAAATCCCTCTCAGAACATAGGAACGAGAAAAAGGAATTATCAAAGCAAGTTGTCTTACCAGACAGGCTATAACTTACTATGTAACTGTTGAAAATTATTTTCTTAGGTTATTCCATGTTTCTTTGTTTGCATGTTTTTTGTTTTTGAATAACAAAATATGCTGACCTCCACCGTAACTAGACAGAGTCAGATAGCTGTATCTGGCAAAACCAAACTATGCAACTGTGAAAATACAGGCAAAAGCTGGTAATTGTCCAAATTAACTTCTCCTTTTCTAGCAAATGACAAAACTTTGCATATATGGGTAAATAATTTTTCCATATCATAGTATCCATTAATAGTCTGATTTGTTTTAAATTATCCATCAAACTTCACAATTAAGGAATACTCTACTAGAAATCTGAAACTGTGCTTTTAGATTCCTGACATTCTTAATGTTCCATTATAATACCATGATTTTAAGACTTGCAAGGCCTTTATTATTAACTAAAAAAAAGAAGTTAATTGGAATTATGCATGATGCCAATATTCCTGGTCCCTACAAGATGCACACTTGGTATCAGCTGACAGGAACATGGAAACACAAATGTGTGGTAAAATAAAGAAACTAAAGTTTATGAGTGAAGCTAAAATTTCACCAAAACATTCTTGGTTTTATATAGGAATTAAAGTACTGGAGTGGCCAACCATTCAAAACTCATGTACAAAAATTTCAAGTGGACAACAGACAATAAAAGTCCCCCAAACCTATATATCCACCTAACTTATAGAGTTGATGGGAGTAAAAAGTAGTAGCATACGCGAGGAAAGATACTATGATGCTGCTTGTTTTTTTGAAGAAGGTACTTTCACCAAGACTTGACAGAAATAATCCAAACTCATGATGCTATGCTGGCTGAGACAGCAATGACAGATAATAAGCCTTTTTCAGAAAACTGGTGGCTCTGTGGAACAGCTAGAAATGGGAACGAACTTTGTCTCTAGCAGCAGCATGCTGCCTCCAGCACACAATGGAACTACCAAAGCCAAAGTGTAAAATACTTCTGATCAGCCCATAATTTCCACAGGGCTTTCCAAAATAATGGAAGCTAAAAAACTGGAAAGAAAACACCTCAATTCTAAAACAGCTTGGTGAAAAAATGTAAATGTAACATCTGTGGTACTTTATTCTGCAATACTGCAACTTCCTAGTAATCCTTTAACATTTTTTTGCTATTGCCATGTAAAGTGGCAAGACACGTGACCTGCAAACAAATTCCACTTGGTAAAGAACATATTCCATTTACTTGGGAGCTTTACACTTTTTCTTTACCCAGTAATGATTTTGTTACTTTCACAGGTTTCAAATATTCTTCCAATTAAAAGCTTATATTAATTGGATGCAGCACAGCTGAATCTTCTGCCAAAATGAATTTGTAGTCTCATTCAACATTCTAATTCTCCTTCAGATGAATTGCTAATCTTATTCGTCATAAATTACCAATTATGGTAGTTTACTTGTTTTGTCTTTTGACATATTCAAGGTTCAGGAGCAATTTTACTTATCCCAAAACACTGTGGAGTAAATAGAAGCTGGAGTTCACCTATCAAACATTCACTTCTGAGAGTACTTAAGACAGCCAGATCATCTTGTACAATTTCTGTTTCAGCCTAGAGTTGTAATAATTTTGTAAAGTAATGAAAGTGTGATCTCTAAAATGATCTCTAAAATATGTTCTTGTTGCAACTTTCCTTGCACACTCATGCCCTCAGTACTACTTCTAAGGTTTGAAGACCATAATGACTACAATCAATTCTATTCTCACTGTCACCATGGTCATTCCTAAACCATGCAATAGGATCAAAAAATCCAAGTCTTATGAAAATGATGAAAGGAAAAGAAGATCAGGGCTCAAACACAACTTAAAGACTTCAAGGTGGCATGAATTATACACAATCATAAACAAAGAAACAAACAAAAATATTTCTTCCTTAGAAACATAAGGGGATTTATCAAATTCTCCTTTTAAGTATTTACATTATCTTTCCAGGAGAAACAAAGACATAAGAAACTCTGCTTTATGTGAAACTGGTTCTAGTTATGAGAAGTATAAATTAACAGAGAGCAATTTCATTAATTAGGTGTTCAAAGAGAATGTTAGGTATCTAACACTAATCAGTCAATTGCATGGACCATGTTATTTCAAAAACCAAGCTGTGTCTCTGCTGCATTAGATACCTGTGGATTTCTCATTTTGATAATCTGATAAAGCTTGAAGATCATTAAATGAAGAACTTGCTGCTTTTACTTGGAAGAAACAGAAGAAAAAAACTCCAATGAATGGCTTTTCTTTTTATTGTCTTGTTAGTTAATATAAGCATATTAAGCTGAACTGGAATACAAAGAGATGCAGTAGATTGTGGCTGCGATTCCAGTTTGGTGCACTTTGGTACTCCTGGAGGACTACAGGCTCCACTGCAAAATGCAGCATTCAAAATTCAACAGAAGATGAATTGGAATAATAGTTTTTGTCTGTGATAGGAAAATAGCAACTTCATCCAACTGGCTGATTATGATGAAACTGGGTCAGAACCAATGCTTTACATGAATGCTAGCCAGCATATAGGGAGCTGGTTAAAACTGAAACAAGAATATACACCATAAAATAATAAAACCTGGGCAATACAAGAGAGTTTTATGCCTTCTTTTTGTTAAAATCTAACACAGCACTCACACCATTACTTAGATCTATGTGGAGAGAGCTGTTTCAACTGTATCGTTTGTGACAGGTGGTATAAAACTTTCAGTTGCACAGGGAAAAGGTGTACAACCCCCCCATTTGTAAAGTGTTTTACTGATCATGTACCAATGCCATAACTTGTTAAGTTAAAGCATTTAAAGCAACAGCCAGTGATATATAAACAAACATTTCAAATATAACATTATGCCTTTTTAAAACTATAATTCAATAACATTTAAGACAAATTGAGCTTAGAATATATACTTGCTGTTAAGGCTGAGATGCTATTGCTATATCTCCTGTTAAGTAACAGGAAACCTCAATTCAGATAAACAGGTAACCAGCAATAAAATACCCAGAACTGTAATTATGCAATTAGTATATGCTGATACTGTGTGAAGCACTCAAGTATTCTGATTTAATTTGTGAATGTTCAACTGGCTTAGTTTCACTTTTCAAGAACATCACAGACAAACAACAACAATCTTTATCTTCCAGACTAAACCTGCTCCATAAGCAAAACAAAACCCAGTGCCTTCTATTCCAGTCATAAATGCTTCTGAGATAATGACAGTATTAATCTCAGCAGAAAAGAGTTATGTAATATGGATTTATACAGAAGAGTCTTGAGTTTTATCCACCCTTTGCTCTTTAACTGCCAACACTGTCTTGTATAGAAAGAAAAAACCCAGCTTTTATTGAAAGACTTTGCCTATGCAAAACTTACTGAACTTATAGAAGTTCAGAAGTTTAAAAACGGTAGTAGATACAAAATTACCATCAAAGATCAATCATAACCTCTAAAGTTGCTGCTGATTTCAAACATTCCTTTTAACAGATTCCTAGTACAGCAAGTTTTTACAAGTATGAACACTTCAAATCTCCTCTATATATAGGGAAGTTTATAACAGGTTCAATTGGAGACATGAAAATCATTTTAAATAGACATCACAAGATGCATCTGTAGTTTAAAGGTCAAATTTATTAGGAGATTAAGAGATGTATTATCCATGAACTATAAATACAACACAGCTGACTTTATTCACAGTCACACCCCCAATGCCAACCTATTTTGTAGATACTCTTGTTCTTTTGTTCCAAGAAAAATTTGCACCATAGGACTTGGATTTCGGTTTTGGCATTTTCTTCTCTTCAACATCATAACTCCAGCCTAGAGGTTATGGGGTAATGGCAGGGTGAGACAAGAAACAGCAAGAATTATATTCTCAGCATACAATATACAGCAGATCCGATATAAAGGTTTTAATATGTTTTTTAAATGTAAGCACCCACTAATTGTTCCTTTCTAGTTGGCAAGAGAGAATAATGAAATGCCATGTGGCAAATTACCATTCTGTGAGATGGGAACACCTGACCATACTACAGACCTCCATGCAAAAAACTTGACAGTCATCAATGAAAAGCTCAACAGGGAAGACTGACTGTCCTGTAAGTTCATGGCTCCACAACTCCATAGCACACAGAAGCACTAAGGCTCTCTGTATGTTGGCACAGGAAACAAAGAAGGTAAGAAAACACATGCCATAAAACAACATACAAAAGATCAATCTCAAAGGCTGGGAGACAATGGACACCTTGGAAAGCTAATAAGAAAGAAAAGAAGGAGAACCAAAAATAAACCAAAAAGCAAAGAAAAAACTTCAACATTAGAAAGGAGCTTAATACTTAACATTTTTTGTAATAATATAAAAAATTAGGAGCAAAAAGAAAAGGGAATGAAGTGATAGAAGACAAGTAAATTATGTGATAGTTAAGCAAGAGAAATGCTTAAAAATGTCAGAAAAGAGGAGGTGGAGACATTAGTGTTTATGTAAATCAAAATGCAAATTGATTGCAGCCTCCAGGTGCCTGGAAAGTTGCCAGGGCAGCACTCAGTACTCCAAAGTTTGGTCTCTTTAGCTGCAATATTTCACTCAAAGTTGAGATACTTCTGTTGAAGCCAGAAGTGGTTAAGTATGAAGTTTTAAGTGATACTCATAAGACAGTACTTTTCTTCCTTAGTTTTAAAACTGAAAGTTGCAAGCCCTAAAATGCTTAATATATATCTGAATTTTTATACTTAAGGTGCTCACAGTAAACAGTCAAGATACAGCTACACATCAAAATATTCTCTAAGATACACAAGTTGTCATGTCACTGCATCAATTTTGCTTATTCACAAATGTCACACAAACATTTTCTTCATGTTTATTAGTTTCAACCAGTGTTAATTTCCAAGTTAACTATTCTCTGTAAGAAACACTGAACAGAAATTTTTAAAACATATTTTTCCATCTGTGAAAACACTGGCTTTTGCCTCCTGTTCTGATTAAAAAATATAGGCTTGAGTAAACAGCCAGAACTAGATCCAGAGACAGACTTCAGTATTGCAACATTCAGCATTGTAACACCTAACATTGAGACACTTGGCTGCTGGAATGGAATCTACAGCCCCAAAGTATTGCTTCATCTTTTTATACACCAGATGGAGAGGGGCCGAGTGCCTCTAAAAGAGATTTGCAACTGCCAGCACAATGACTTGCACTGCCACAGATAGCCAAAACGCGTAAAATCAGTTACATCTAACTAATGATTGTAAGAGGCCACCATATGTGATTAGGTTCCACACATTGGAATAGACTCCTTCAGACCAGCACTTTGAGGTGTTCATGACAGAGAGCAGAGGTCACTTTTATAAAAACACCAGACCGTTGGGGGAAGTTCCTCTTGCCCAAAGCCCTGCCATACAAGCCATGTAGACAGAAAGCAGATTTCACCTTCTCTAGAAGAACACCCTCACCACCTGATTAAAGGTTACTGTGGAGTAGAAAAACTTTCCATCCTTGTTACTTAAGCTGTATGTTTCTAAACAACTGCTTCAGTGATTCAGACAGGACAAAAAAGTTAGGTCAACAGTCATAATTTTTTCATTTCTTCCAGTTAAAAATGTTACCTCCTTGCCTAGAACTCAAGACCATCCTCAGCTGTAATACACTGGACAGCAATGTCTCCTGTTACTGTATCCAGTCCTGCTATTCTGACATTAGAAAACACATCAGATGGGGCAGGCAGAAAGACATCTCCTGCTCTCCTTAAGTTCTTAGGTGAGAAAGAACTCTTAAGTTTACTAACTGTACCAAAATAACCTGCACTATCTAGAATTTTCAGAAATTACATTCTAGGTTCTTAAGGAATTCTGTCATGGCAAATTTGTGTGCTACATACAAGAGGAACAGAAAGACATAGTAATTTGTGTTCCTAGACTTAATGTATGTCTCAATACTGTCTTGGTCATGAAGCTAACATCATGTTAACTTCCAGTGTAAAAGTGTGTCTAAATTTCTAATGTCTTTTAAAAAGCAGAACTAAATATTGAAAAATTTGTATTTCTAGCTACACATGACATTGAAGCTATCACCACAGAAAATATTATGCACATAACATATACATAAATAAAAAATGAAATTAAAAGTTAGGCAAGCCAGTATCTACAGAAAAGTTTGGTGCATCTCAGTTATGGTAAAATTAAGAGTACAAGCTAAGTGAATAGTGAATTGCTAATATTAATACCAAGTCATAGCCTTAGTTTAGCTGGTTCCATGCACAATGGAGTAATTTCTAACTCATTGAAGGCATAAACTTTCTACACTGAACAAATGCATTTTACTTGAGTCTGCATTTTGTAAAGTCAAAATGTAACATCTACAAAGAGATTACATAAGCAGGTCATTACATTAATTTTCTTTTCCTGTATGCTGAATTGTTCAAGAAATAACATGAATGATACAGAAGCATAAATGCCAAATTCTCCTTAATTTCATTTGTTCATAAGCCAGTAAAATACACTAATAAAATTGCATAGATTATCCAATGCAAATGTGATCTTATTAATTTCTTAGATAATAGAACCTATTTTTCAATAAAATTAGTACTGCTAAGCAAAAAAAAAAATCCATTTAAAGAGAAACAGACAGATTATATTCTAGCTTTTACTATTAGAAAGTGAAAATAAATTAAACATTAAATGGTTTAGTTTCTTAGACTGACATGTTAATGGACTTATCACATTTGTGGTGCAGAATATCAACCATCTAGCAACTTTGCATAATTTGGTCTGACCAAGAAACTTTACTATGTACACCAGACTAAATATAGTTGAAAGCTGCACACCACAGGGAAGACTTCCAAAGAACCTTACACTTCATGTGTGCTATTCCTGACTTTATCTCAATGTAATTAATCATCTTCACATCCATAGGGACTAAGCATCAAGATTAACTTTTTAATGAAATTTGAGTTGATTTAAAAGAACAAAATAAGAAAAAGAAAAGAAAGCAGCAAAAAATTCATGCTAACATTTGAGAAACAAAGGACTGCTGAATATTCAAAACACTGAGATTATGGGTACTGTTTGTGGTACCATCATTCTGTCAGGAAATACAAGCCTAACTAAGTTTACAGATACATTCCCTCTGATGTGACATTGGCTTAATAATTATTAAGTAATTATACTGGCTTTTCTACTGTCTTTTTCATGAATAAGAATAAAGTATATGTGTGTAGACTCTAATGATGGGCAGAGATAGACACAACATCCTAAATCTACAGGTTCCTCATGGGGAGTAGTGAGGGGATGTGCTGATCTCCCCTCTGGTGACCAGTGACAGGACAAACACCTGAAACACCTTTCTAGAGAGTGGAAAGTCTAAATTCAACGCATTCAGCACCCCTGGAAATATCCTCCCTTCCCATTTTACTCCTCCCCATGTAGAACACTAGTCTAACAACTCTGCAGCACAGAGGGAAGGTAATTTATCCTGTACTTATTGTGTTGTTAATACTTTGAGATCAAGATTACCTATGAAAGGATTAACTTCTCATAGCTCATACATACAATACGTACCATTTTTTTCAGCAAAAGCAATGGCATCTTCTTTAGTAGAGAAAGTAAGAACCATGTTGGACAAAGGATCAGCTCTGTAAGTAATCAGATGACAATTTTTAGGCATATTGGAAATAGAATAAAAACTGTATCTGTATCTCAAATGTTAAATCAAATTCTGTATTATACAGCTCACTGCAGTATGCCAACTCGGAAACTATTCAACACACTTCTAAAGATTATTTTCAGGGTCAACACTTACTTTCTGCAAAGTACTGTTTTACTCTTTCAGAGTGTTAGACTTCCTTCACAACTACTTGCAAAAATTAATTGGGTTGTCAGACACACAATGTCTAACCACTTGCTGAGGTTATAGTAACTGCTCTGTGAGACTCTTTAAATCTGTAAAATCCCTTTCTTTTTGTAAGATCAGGAGGTCTAAGGTAATTCTGAACATTTCAAGGAGACCAAGTGTCTGTAGAACAGCTAGGCGAGGAATAATCACGGACAGAAAAGAACAGAATACTGAAGTGAGCAGAGAAGGAATTAACCAGAAACTGAAAAGTATATTAAAAAAATACTTAAACTTCTGCTTTGGCTGAGGTCACATGACCCCCACAATTTATTCCTACACAGCAAGCAGACCACAGGCCACAACTGCAAATAAAGCTCCAAAATGCTAACTGCTAGCTAACTAATTACATAGTGGTTAGTTTTAGATGACCAGCTATTCCTCAACTGCATGAATGAAATACCATAAAGGTTTTTGAAACAAATTAAATTCTCAGTAAAAACATAAAATTGCCTTATTTGTTGCTATAAAATCTCAATTTAAGAGTAATGACAAAGGATTAAAAAAAAAAAAAAGCAGACTTCTAACTCTTAAAGAAATTAGATACTGGCTGTAGCAACACAAAGATAAATAAAACCTCCCTGTGACAACACTGCCTATGAGCCTGGGAGACAACTGGAAAGACAAGACCAAATTGCAACAAACTATTGAAGGAGCTGCCTCTCAACTGTTCTCCCTTTGAAGCTAGAAGGATAAGTGAAAAAAAAAAGACTGAAGATACACTGAACTCTCTACAATAAAGGGCAAAGCCTGTGACTGGAGAAGGGGGAGGGGAAAAGGGGGAATCTCGCTTCCAGCAAAGACAATGTAATTTTATCTGATGTACACATGGAAAAATGGAGTTCACTATATATCCAATATATTCCCCAATAAAAAAAATCAGAAACAAACAAAAAACACACAACAAACAAACAAACCAGGATAAAGACAGAAAATACACTTTCGCAAGCCACTGTGATAAGCTCTCTTAAAGATATTTAAAGATTTTTCTTATAATAGCAGGTAAGTGAATTAAAAACTAAGAATTAGTTGATGATATGACCAGTGAAGCATCAAGTGGCCCCAGTGTACTGCAATGTAGTGACAACTTCTGCTTATCATTATTCTCTTCCATAATTGGGGTTGGAAAAATCTTTTCAACACTACTAAAAAGGAACAAAGAAACTTTAGAAATGAAGTGTGGTGAGGGACCAGTGCCTGTTCTCCACTGCAACTATGGCAAAAGCCTTCCAGGACAGAGACAGCTGGAAAATGAGAAATGTGCAGAAATTATTGTTTCTATTTAATGTGGAATCATCTTTCATTCAATCTAAATAGATTTCTGATTTATTTCCATAAATGAACTCTGTGAGAAAACTGAATTTCAGAATGTCCAAAACAGGATGAAAAGAACAGGATGTCCAGTATGACATCCTGATAGTGTCAGCAGTACCCAGTGTTGCAGAATTTCCTATGCCTACCCCCAACTGTTCTATCAATCACTGAAAATTAGGATTTCGCAGTTTGTTCTATGACATCTCATACAATGAAAACTTCGCACTTCCCCGTATTTCTTTGTTGACAGCTTTATATGACAAGGTGTACCCAAGAAATGTATTTAGGCATTCTCATAATGAAACCTCCTAATTAAAAAAAAAATTGTCATGGGCCCATTTTACTTAGATCTATAACTGGAAAATTTTCACTGAAAAAAAGCCCAAACAGTCAAGAAACAACAAGTGCAAAAAAATTCTAGCCCCAAATAAGACTGAAATATATTAAAGAACTGACAGAAATATAGGAAAGACCTACAGGTCTTTCCAATATACTCAAGTATACTGAGTTAAGAGAAAAAAGGGCTTTAATATGTAGGCCCTAGAGAGCTCTTACCCACTAATCCCATTTATAATATTCAAAAGTAAATGGAAAACTGTCTAAGAAATGTTCTTTGCAGAAATTAAATCTCAAGAGAAGAAACTCTTCTCAGGTACTTTTGGATGCTGAATGGTAACCAGAGTGTACATTAAGAGTTTTTACAAGAACGCCTTGAAAATTAAGATACAAACTCATTTACAAAACCTTTAATCTACTAGCATTGAATCTCAACAGAACACTTGTTTTTTATCCTACCTGGAGCTTGCTAACCCATGAGAAATTCCTTTCCCTACCCTAAAATAAAAAATATATGTAAAGCCTTCTCAAATTTTCATGAGAAATCAATGCAACAGGAAGACTTAATTTCAGAGTTACTTTGAAATAAATTTCTTAGGTACTTTGAACTAAATTTCTGGATACATTTTTGTTCTGTATATAAAAAAATAATTTCTGTGACTGGGTTTAGAATGTTAATACATCTCAAAAAAATTCATCCTGAAATTATTTAAGGTTTTATAGGTTTTTTTTTCATAAAATTTTGTATTCTCTAATGATAAGTGTTGATATGATTGTAGCCAGACACTTTCAGTACACATTGTATTCTTTCTGAAGTTTGAAAAATAATCTCTAGTGGTTGATTTTGGTTTATGTCTAATAATTAACTATTCTGAATACGCCTCAAAGGAGACAGCTCCAAATCAAAATTACAATATTGTCAGAGGAATTGCTGGTATAGTTCTCAGAGTCTACAGGAATTTTAACCACACTGTGAAATGTAGGTAATGAATTCATATGAGGAAAAAAAATGAATTAAAAATTAGATGCATACAAGTTGTAATTACATCTCCAAATTACAGTATATTTACCTAAGAATAGTACCTATCTGGATTTTTAGTGTATTTAAAAGATTTTAACGCTAATATTGACAATGCTTTAACAAATAGAATAATATTTTAAGTAGCTGGGCTTCTTGTGGTTTTTTTATTAGTTATGACTCCTCATTTTAGATAGGATAAAAAAAAAATCTGGAAGTATTGTTTTTGTTTAAAAGATGCAAATGAGAGCTGAGAATGATTAACTCCTTTAAGTTACTAATGACTTCTGGTCCTGATGCTGCCACACAGTAACATTCCCACATTGTAATAATTTAAATGTGTGGTTGTTAACATCTTTTTCGAACTTTTCCAGATGACATTGTGACCTTTAAAAATCTGCTTTTAAACTTAACAGATTACAAATAATACAATAAACAAACCAAACCACTTACTGTAAGTACTGTTATAATACAATCAGATTTACAGGTAGAAATAACTTAATATTTTGAATTTAATTACTAGAGAGAGCCAAATATAGAAGAAAAGTGTTTTCAAAATCACTAAGTACTCACGTAGATGCCCAGCCCATTAAAGGGTTCTCCCAGCGCTCCCTGTTATCAAATTCCATCTTCCACTTCTTTGTATTGTTAGCTCCTGACTGCATTGCATTGCGTGCTGGAACAAAAATGTGAACTTTTCTGGTTTTGATGTGCTCATCTGGAACACCAGTTAAAGTAGTGATATCCTAAAAAAAACCATAATGTGACTTGTCAAAGAAGGATTCATAAGAGACTCATAAAATCATACTGCTTATGCTTCATACATAAATTCATGCTTTATTTTTAAAGTTACAAAAGTAAAAAAAAATTAGAAAAATACATTATGATTTTAGCTGAACACAAATGAAGGTGACACATGTTAGGGCTGCTATTACTATACTTCCCCTGGCTGAGTTAGATTTTGCTTGGATCAGTTATGTAAACTTGCTCATCTCCCATCTACAAAACAGCTAGAGCCAGAGGGACAGGAAGGACATTTCCCCCCATTCTCCTCTGTCCACAGCTGCAAATTCAGGACTGCTTCAACTTGTACCAGCTAAAGTAAATGTGGAAAAGTGCAAACACTTTCTTCCTTCAGGAAAATATTAAGAGTGCTGACTGAAACATTGACAAATCCCAAAATATGAACAAGACCTATTCACCAAAATACTTGCTAGCCAAGTGTGTGCTGAAGTGTAACTGCTTTCCCTTGGGCTTAACTCTGTATATTGTTAAGTAACACCAACACCTATAGTGACTCAAGAAACTATCCTTAGCATGAAGGAGGAGGCACAATATGCTACTGATTGTTTGACAGTGCAGAGAAGGTGCTAGAATTTAGCTCTTATCTATCTAGCCATTCAACCTCGTCATGTATGCAGTTATGACTCAGCATTTGACAATCAGTTATTTTGTTCATGTTCAAGATCAAGAGAGGGACATTTGATGCTGATAACATTCTTCAGTATATTTGTGAGGACAAAATTATTTAGGAGAGTCCAAACTTCAAAAAATAAAAGATTTGTAACATTGTATATAATCAATAATAGGATGCCGTCCTCTGCTAGGGAGGGATAAACCTTCAAAATAAACCTAACAAAGATAAATCCTTCAAACCAGCCTAAAAATATTAACTGACATTAATAAAGTGTAAGATACAGAAAAACCTCACAAGAATTGCTATGAAAAATTACCCTCAGCAACAGCTGATATAATTAAAGTGAACATCTTTGCTAAAAACTAAACAGTAATTATGCAAAATTAACCTGTCAGTTCATCCTAGTAAAGACTGAAATCAAACATCAAATCAATCTCTAAGGAGGTTAAACTACTCCTGTTCCTTACATACTTAAAAGGCCAGTGGGAGCTCCTCAGTCTCCCTTCTCCCCTCCACTCCCCTCCCTTCCCCTCCTTCCAGGCACAAGTAGTAAACTGGTCAAAATCAGAAAACTGCAGCAAAACTTTGGGCATATTGAACTTACCTTGACACTATTGCCATGATTTGAACTAAATGAGAACTTTAAATAGAACACTGTCATTTTACATAAATGTACCTACTAACTTTATGGGACTTTCCTTCGTGGCAAACTTGAAACTTCCTGATGCAGTCACCAGACCATCTTTTGAGAAGCTGCAGTTCTCATTTCCAATTTGATTTTACAAAATTTGGGAGATCAGTCCCTCAAAACTATAAAAGGGAAGAAGTTTAAAGCATTTGACTTACATTTACAACTAGGACAGCAGGGGCAACAAACAAGCATCCACACTAGCTTTCCAACTTCTGACATTTTTTCCCAAATTACCATAGAAAAAAGTTGAACTATCTTAATTCAATTATAAATGCTTTCATTAGGACCAAGTCATGCTTATTTTTAATCCAAGTCTAGCAGTGATATGAAAGTGAAGCAGTACCAGCTACTGGAATGTTGCAACACCTATGTAAAAATACCTTCTGACAGACTGGCACTTCTCACTGCTGAAGATTAAGCTGCAGTTTAGGAAGGAATTTGCTTAATTTTTTCTAATTTGAATTGGCAAAGTGCTTTGTTTAACAAAAAGGAGTTTTCACCTACAGTAAAGTCTGGCAGAGATTCAATGTTTCAGCTTGCTTATTTATATGAATAGGTTGAAATACTAACCTCTATATCTATATTTAACAAACATATGAAAATGCAGTAATAGTCACAAAAAATTTATTTTTCTGCTCTTTAATAATATGGTATGTGCAAAAATGCTGGGGTAGTTATCATCAAATACTTTCAGACATAAAATTTAGAATAGCTCAGAATTATTTTTTTACTATTATTACTCTCAGCAACTTTTAAGTCTGAATTATGAATTTTATGCTTCAGATTTAGAAGTTTTTGAATTCTTTCAGAATAATCTGGAACTACTAAAATAAAGATACTACATTATATAACATTATGGACATATACTATTTTCTCTTTTGAAGACTTAACACAAGAAAATCATAAAAATGTTACACAGTGCATACATAACACCATCTAAAAAGAGTGTTAAAATCAATAAATGCTATATTTCTGAGATTAACATAGTAAAGAAATGCCTAGGCTTGTTTATCTGGATGAAAGCAAAATGAAAACCCCAGACAAACCCTTCAAGCCATGTTTTTTGGCACTCAGTTGGCTCTAAATTGAGGTTATTTCACTAATAATATAGGATTAATCCCATAAAAATATCTTCAAACTGAAAATTAAAACCTCCCTGCTTTCCAAAACTGAAATATCTACATGGTGTTGCTAGTTCTCCATACTAACATTCATTATAGCTAGAGTTTCCATGCCTTCTAGCAATCATTTATTGATATCTTCCCCATTTTAAAAGCTGGCAATTGAACAGACAGTTGTTAGGACAATGAGTTTCTGGTTGCTGAAGCTCAAGTTGTCCTGACATAAAATCACTGATTTTTGCTTGCTGTAGACATGTAAGGTACTGTAGCATAGCTGAGCTGTTGCCAAAGATATGGAATAAAAAGGCTTGGCATCTATCACATACTTGACACCTAAAGAGCACAGAAGCTCTAAGATTCCTATTCCCTGTAGGCGCACTCTTAGTCTAGACAAACTGATTTCTCACCATTTTAAAATGCATTACAAGACTCTATTGTGATCATTTCATCCACACAGCTCCAGCTAGTGACAGAAGAACCTGTCCTTTAAGCGACATTTCAATGGGCTAAAGCTCCCGCTCCAAGATGCCATTAAAACAATATAATACTTGAAAAGAGCTATGCTGCATTGGGTTAAACTCTTTGCTGGGTCTTCAGTGCTTTGTTCTGAGTTTAAGTTCTCATTGAAACTACCTGTGAACCAACTTTCCAAAAACAAAGATTTTTTGACAGCTGGTTTCACATTAGTATCTTTTTTTTTTTAAAGTATTCCTTAATTTTGCAGTATTAGCAATTTAAGATACTAGTGAGGTGTTCAGCATTCAAAATCTTAAAAGATATTAGATTACAATATAAAAGACTTGAGAATTGAACTGTACAGGTTTACTAAAAATCTAAAAATTAATAATCCTGTTTCACATTTTTAAAACAGACTGCCACCTTAAAGGTGCATTCTGACATTTTGGTTTCCTTAATAGATGTTATTTGAACAGTAAACTCTGATTTTTGGGGTTTTTTTTGTCGGTTTTTGTTTTTTGGTGGGTTTTTTTGTTTGTTTGTTTGTTTTTTGTAACTCAAGAAAATTTTAATACTCATTTGGAGGCATTTTGTCTCTTCTTGGAAAAAGTTCAAAGGGACAAAACCCTTTTTTTTTAATGGTGGAAATCACATAAAATTTCTTAAAAACATAGGGGTGGTTATTACAACTTACATTACTTAAGAATGTTTGCCATGGTGGAAAGCCTGCTAAAGCTGTTCTGGAAAGGATAGTAACAAACAGAACGTGCTATGCAGCAATAAGAAAAACTGATTCACAGAGGCAGTGTCAATGAAAGCACTATTCAGCATGAAGATGACTTTTTAAGGAAACGAGAATTTCCTTCTTTTAAGTACTCCACTAATAGCAGAAATTCCAATGGGGACAAGAAATGGAACTCTCTAATTAAAGGAGAGAGACAAAATGATTGAAAGTAGCTCTGAAAACAAATGGTTTTGAATAGATGGGTCAGGTGTACATAAAGGTGTTATCTTTCTTCTATGGCATTTCCTTCACCATGAAGACAGAAACTGTACATAGCTACTATTAACTACCTACAGTTTAGCACTCCCTCCTTTTTTTTTTCTTTTTCTTTTCTTTTTTTTTTTTTTTTTTAATAAAGGAAACAGGGAACAAGCAATGGGAAGTTGATGTCAAAACAGAGAAAAACCTCCCAGCAAGCTTCCAGCAACCACCCAGGATTTAGAGTCTTGCTAGCCGCTCTCTTTTCAATACCAGAATTTCACACATTTCAATGACCATTATGACTTCAAAGAATCAAATTTTCATCATTGTCCGTCATCTGCCGGTTGATTTGTATAAAGCAGTTCTTCTGCATGCTTTCCAGACAAAGAGCTCCTTACTTTCGTGGCTATATATCAAGTTTAAAAGTTCTATTTGTGACAGTTGTGTCTGTGGTAAATTAGGATAACACTGAAGGAGTGCAGCTGCTCCACAGGAACCTCCTTTTTGGCATCATTTCACTTAAATAAAAACTGAATAATTACCTTCTGCCTTTATTAAACCACAAAAATGCCACTGGCCTTAGCAATTACTTCCGGTTGCCCCACCTACTTAACCTCAATAGTTTTACACTTGTTAGAATGGAAAGTAGAAGTTTTCTGTACTTTTTATAAGAGTTTACAATAGCTTGCTCTCTTTCCCCACCTCCAACATGTTTTACCAGACTAACTACGTAAAGTTTTGCTATAAATCCATGTTGCAATTCACTTTATTTAGAAGTTGTTATATCAAAGCACAGAACATCTTGCATAATACCACAAAGTAGCTGCTGTGAAAAAAGTTTTTTATTTAATGTGCTCAGCTGCTTAACTGTAAGTCAGGATCAGAACATTTATGTTTCTACATTTCAATACAATATTTTTGAAGGAAATGCAAGAGAATAGAATCTGCTATGTAAACTGCAAATGGAAAAATGGATCAGAATAAACTAAACATGGTCGGACAACATTTATCTAACAGCTACAAACAAAAAATGAGAAAAAGCATATTTGCCCTTAGGAAACTCTGTATCACACAGGATACAGTTTTCTTTCAGACTTCACAATCATTTTGCATTATCACAGTAAATGATGAACAACATGGTATTACTCATAATATATTCTCCCATGTAGCCATCCTGCAGAATGATTAATAAAGAAGCTGAAAAAAGCACCCAAAGAATTGTGTTTTTAAAAAGAAAACCAAACATCGTAAACAGGAAACATAATTTGATAATAACAAAGATTTCATTAAAGCATCCATTTAAAGAAAATCTCTTTTCACAAGCAGTTTTGTAAAAAACTGAAGAGAAACTCAAAATGCAGAAAAGTAGGTCTAACAGAAGCAGAAACTGTCACATTACTGGAATCAAGGTAAGTCCACTATAATACTTTTTAGATTGCTGACTGCCATTATGCAACGGAAGTGTCAGCATCCAAAACAAGCACTGGTATCTTCAGCATTTCTATTCATCAGTTTGTATTTCATCGCTGAGACAATACTATAGCAACCATGATGTCTGAGCATTCACTGAAGTTGCAAAAACTCCTTGAAAACTTCCCTGTTGTCCTGCTCTAATGGCCCATTACACTTTCCCAATATTCTACATGCTTGATATTACTCTAGACTTGCTTGTATGAGATACTACAAATAAAATGCATAACACATTCCACACACCATTGAACCACAAAACTCTTTGAATCTGTGATTTGAGAAAAACACTAGGAGAGAGCAAATGGGAATAAATACTGGAACATGACTTCACAAAAATAAGTAGAACACATCCTTCTCACCTGCCCTTTTTTCATGTCTTTAAAACACTTCACTTGAAGTCTGCAATGCATCCCCAAATTTTCTACTCACATCTCCTCCAAAAGTCACAGAGAATTGGTATTTATAAAAGTGATTACTGGCAAGTTATGGGAAAAGCTGCTGAGTTGTCTTTTGTTAGTTTAAACTACAACACTGAAAAGAAAAACAAAAATCTACGATTTGCACTTCTCAGTACTCTGACAAGATTCAAAACAAAGAGGCATTTTTCTTGACACACTTGCAAAAAATACCAACCATTTAGTCTGCATTCTGATAGACAAGTAAACAACATTTTACAAATTTAAAAATGAAAGACCTGGAACACCTAGGTTCCACTTTTAACATAGACAGATTATTTCTTATTCAGCATCATTTTTTGGCCAAGAAACAAAAACGTATTTTTTATTAATACTCTATTTTTTCCTGTAACAGTGTATCTTAGCTGTGTAGAGATTGTCTGGATAAATAAAAAGATGTTAAAAAGAAAGGAAATCAAATAACTAGGTTTACACTTTGGTTTCCCAATATATCTATATTAGGAAACTCATTAAATAGCGGTAAAGTGGGGGCAGTCAGGGGCAAAGAGTATATTTCATAAAAATAGATTGATGTTGCTACTAGTACTCATAAGAGAATTCAGTGTAGATGCAATGTTCTTCAAACTGACAAAATGACAAACAGCATGATTATCTTGAACAAGATGGAAAAACATCTGAATTACAGAAGATCTTGCAAATTACTTTTTATTCTAACACAAAAATATTTAAAGAAAGTATACTATCTAGAACTCATCCAAACCATATGTAAGCAAATCTTTTGCTTGCATGCATAGACAAGTGGCTAGGTCTTTTAGTGAGGCCTTTTAAAAATACATTTTTCTGCAGTGTATGGATTTCAAGCACTCTACTAGAAATTCATAATGCTCAGATTACAAAACATGCAAGAAAAGCAATTAATGAAGAATAAAACTACAGCTACATTTTTAGATGACGGACTTTCAAATCAAAGTAGATTTTTTTTTTGTTTACCTGCATTTAGAAAGTGAAAGTGGGTAGCCAAACAGTTGAAATAATCTGATCTATCATAGGGTAATTTATATTATGGTAACACTTCCCTGCTGTACTAGCATAAGCAACTGCTCTTACAGACACTATCAGTGGAAAACAAGAGAACAGGCAGGAAAAGCTTTGGAAGAAAGCAGACAGAAGTACTAGAAGATAAACACTACCTAGGATAACGAATTTTGTACCTATTCCCCGAGTTAGTTCCATTTTATAGATACTATTAAATAAATAGCATATTGCAGTTTACTTGTAGTTTAGTGATGGCATGTTTTTGAAACATAATTTATTCAGTTTGAAGTATTTATAATACAATCCTAGCATAAGTCACAGTACAGCAGATTGTCTTGCAAAGTTAAACACAGTATTTTAATAGTATCTTGGTGAATTATTCATTACTGATGATTTATAGTCTATAAAATGCAATTTTGATCATGGACACCAAAAGCTTTAACGAGCAGTTCAGGATAAGGTCTTCATATCTGAGGTGAAAGCCAAAATTCAAGCTACTTTTGTGCACTGAAAATAATTTCTGCATTTTTTGTGTGTTTCTGATGCCATTTTAATAAAGTACTACTTTTAACTTTTACTAAAAGTTAAGTGTATTTACAAAATAAACCATTACCATATGACTTAAATGATTTTTTTAATGTTACTGGTCTTCAGGAATAAGAAAATTAAAAATTATGATCTTCTTTATGTCCATCTAAAAACCTTAGAAAGCTTCCTTTGAAGTACCATTTAAGAAAATTTCCAAATAAGGCCTCAGTAGAGTTCCCAAATTCAGGTACCAGTTGATTCATAATCTTCAGCTTTCAGAAAGGCTTTCAATTGATCTTAAAATTGATCTTAAGCCCCCTTAACCACTGAAGCTGCAAAAGACTCAAGGGAGCAAAACATTCAGAGCCTGCAGGAACTAGGAAACTACTTATACACAGGTAGTGGAATTGCTAATGTGAGGCAGGAACACCTTGGTCAATTCCTCATCTAACCTGGATAGCAAATATTCTAAGGTCTCAGTTGCTGAGTACACATCTGGATGTACTGCAACATCTTAGGAAGTGATAACTCTGGTAAGATTTTTTTTATGATGAGATAATAAGAAAGATTGTAACTACAGTGTATGAAACATTAACTGTGAAGTCAGTTTTAACTAACCAACAATGTCCTAGAGCTGGAAGCTAGTGCAAAGAATACTAAAATTTAAATCTCACTGTCATGCGTTTGCTACTGTTCTTTTCCTTTCACCTCGCAACTACCAATTAATTAATTCCCTCCTGAATGGTAGCTATGAAGCAGAATTTAACTTAAAGGCTTAAAAATAAGTAAACTATTTATGCTTCTGTTTATTAAAGATAAAGGTGCTCATCAAAGGTGAGGGTAAAAAAAGTCAAAAAGTAGTTTTTAAAGTTTAGCTTGACAGTTCTATCACACTACTTCATCTGCTGCTAAGAGTATCAAGAAATTCAACCAATGCCCGCCCTAATTGTGATGCATGTTCTCTATTCTTCACATCTCTTTTATAGAAAAAATTATTTCTGTAATAGATCTTTGCCCATACACTTACAAGTGGTGTGAGACATGAGAGAAAAACAGAAGCAAATCCCCAATCAAGAAATGCAAATTTAGAGCAAAATCCCTGTTAGTGCATTCTTTTTAGAAGAAGAAAAGTTGCACTTCAGAAACAACAAGGAAATCAGACCTGTTAAAAGCTGCCCCTTACCCTAATGCAGGATGTAATGCTTCTGTGTAATATGCATGCACTTTAGAAGTTGAAAGGAAGTGCTAAATAGTGTACATAATTTCCATACACAGCAGGTAGTGAAGCAAGAAAAGAACTGACACAGTTACCCCTCATTAAAGAGATGCACAATAGAGAACTGTTATGCAGTGTTAGCATATTGAAGGTCTATGCATCAGGGATGTTGCGGCTATTAACAGCTTAAATGTTCACTGCGTTTTGTTAATTAGTGCATATAGCTTTTAAACCTTAACTGTGTTTTAGAAGGTTCTTTTCTAACAGCAGCACACTCATTACTTCCTGGGGATAGAAAGAGTTGATGGGGCTTCAGCTGTTTCACTGTTATCAATGAAATACACGTTAATACCACTGGAAAAAAATAGGTTTCTTTACATTTACCTATATAGCTAATTAAAATGGATAGTTTCAAAAATCTCTCTCTAAAAAAGCTGAACATATCAGTACTACTTCACAACTGGTTTTAGCAAGTTATCTCTAGAAGTCCATTCTTGTAATTACTGCTTTTAGCTTTATATGCTTGGCCTTTACTTACAGGACAGAAATCATGGTCTTATACTTTCTAATAAAATAGAGAAAAATCCATCATCAAATAAAATCAACTTGAAACACTGATGTTTCCTTTAGAGAAAAATCCATCATCAAATAAAATCAACTTGAAACACTAATGTTTCCTTTCACTTTTGTATTGTTGTGGGGGAAAAAAATAAAGGCGAATACAATGTACAATTGTGTTTACTCAGTGGTGATTTAAAAGTAAGAATTTGTATTGGAACCAGACATTAAAGATATTCAACTTCTGACTGAACAGATGCAGAATGAGTTAATGCAAAAATGCTTTCAAATAGAGTCAAAATCAAAACAACAAAAATGTGGTCCTAAGAAAAAATACAAACCATAAGAATAAAAAATAAAGTACTAGTGCAAGCTACACTACTTATCTTAAACCAGCTTCTGCCTGGTTAATATGATACTCAGCAAGAACTTCAAATACATGATTTACACAAATGATGTTTGCCTACATAGGAAAACAGTTGCTTATTTTCATATGTGAATTTATGTGCACATCCAGAAAATAAACTGATAAGTAAAATCAACAACTTCTGCAGAAATTTTAACCTCAATTATTATCAATCATAATTTTTCAGAAATATTTGGAGCACAATTAAAAAATCTTTTAAAAATACTTACTGTCTTTGGTATGTCTTACCAGCATTTTGTAGAAATTCCTTATAGCTCAGCTTCTTAATCACCTGTTAACCAAGTTTTCAGGGCAACAGGTAATAGGATAAAAGTTATTTTCCCATCAGCAAAGACTTTCTTTTGCTTTAAACTTAGAGTGAGTAGAACTGAGTAAGCCAAAAAAGATACACAAGAGACTAAGCAATTTCTCTACAATGCATGTTTCACAGCACAAGAACTAAATGACATTAAAACTCTGGTTCTGACAATTAGATGCTCTCTCCATGGTCCATCTCTCCACTTAATACAGGTTAACTTTGACAGTATGAGAAAAGAGCCCTGAAAGTACTTAAAGATACATCACATACATGCCGTCAATAATCTGAAAAACTGATTCCATCATTGACGATATGAGTAGGGTCAGAAAGCAGTGAAGAAGCCCCAGGCTCTCTTGCAGCATGACCGAGATGTTCAAGGATTCCCACGAAATTACCAGATTTTACAGACAAGGAAAGCTTTTCCCTTTTGACTTGATAAAATGATTCAGCTAGAACTTCATGACTAGAAGAAGCAGCTTTCATGTCTGTACAAGGAACTTAGGATTTGTGGTTTTCTAGCCTTTCTAAGGCTAGGATTTGTGGTTTAAGTATATAACTTAGTACTACAGAAATGCAGAAAGACCCACTTGAATACACCGAAGAACTAGCAATGTACAGGACCTTTATTCATTATTCCTGACAACACAAAAAGAATTCATGCCATCTACAGCAGTATTTCATAACATGGGACACTAAGTTGGGTTTTAGAAAAGGTTCAGATAATACAACTGTTTAATGAGAACGTGGACATACTCTCCTTTAAAGAGAAAAAACTATTGAATAAAACAGCTCCAAAAAATGAAGTTACTTCTTTTTCCTGTTGATTACTTGGTTGTATCTATGACTTACTTTTATCCTTTCCAGCAGATTAGAAACATGGTTTGCATATTTAGACTTCCAAAACCAATTAGGTGTTTAGATGCTGACTAACCTTTTGGAAACTAAACACAAAACAGTGATGGCCCTTTAATTTGTTCTGAGCAGCCATCACAGCAAACTCTTCAAAAGCATTATTCTTTCACAGAAAATTAAATACTATTTAATGAAAGGGAAAAAAAAAAAGCCTACATACATTTCAAAAAATATACTTTGACCAAGTGTTCTAGATCAAAGCCTTGAAAGTTTTGCACAATAATGCTGTATGAAGGAAGCCCAGACAAAATTGACATTCAGAAGGGCTGTGAAACCTCAATAGCAAACACTCCTCCTTCCAACAGCCAGCAGAGAGAGCCACTACTATGTACCAAAAGAAAAGACCCTCACACCAAAGAAACACAAATACTTTACCCAAGCCTAAACCCAAAATAAACCTACATAGGAATGAGGTTGAAATTGCCCTCATGGATACAATGATCCTATCACTTTATACAGGGTTCTGAGCTACCTGCAAAATACAGTTTTCTAAACTGAACACCAGAAGTACCTTCAATTGAATTTTGGTAACACAGCAATATTTATTGCTCTTAGAAGACAGATAAAGGTGATGGCATTTTCTACTTGGACTGTCAGAATTATAGAAAGCTTCTTTATCACAGGGAGTAACTTGCTGCCTAAAGATATTCTTACAGAAAGCACTTCATCATGCAACTGGGTTTTCTAAACCGCTGCAAGCTTCATTGGACTACAGCTGCTTACAAAAACTAGTTGTAGCAAGTAATATAGATTAACTGAGCTAGGATATTCCAACTGAGAAGGGATTTAATTGCCAAACAGCAAAATATAGTAAATATGATGTATTAAAAGTATGTACATAATTAGACAAACTGAGCTTGTACTGTAATTAAGCCCAAATGCAGCTACAAACCATAACTATAAAGAAGAGTAGGTTTAATTATTTCAATTAGAAACAAACAAAAAAATAATGTTTAGAAACAAATATACACTCTGGCAGACTAGAATGGTGTACATGAATAAGAAAGGTAATCACTATCTCCAGAGTCATTAAAGACTTCAAATATTACATTTCATTTAATCTGCTTCTTTAACTTAAACAAGGTTTTTTCCTCCCCAAAGTAGTATTTCTTAGTCTTCACTGGGTGAGGGGAGAGCAGAAAATGCAGAAGTGTGGGCAGGGTATAACAGAGAAATATGAAAAAGTCTTTTTAATCTATTATGTTTTGCAGCAAAAATGCAGTTTCACACATAAACTATCAATGACTGCAGAGTAAGGGCCTTTAAACATTTAACCCTACGCATGTCCACTCTTAGATTAGGCAGTTTTATTAAAGTAGATGTGCATTTTTACTTCCTAATGGTCATCTCTTTTGAATATTTTTCTTTTATTGAAATAATTGAAGTTTTAAACAATTCCAGAATGTAGTTTAGACCTTAGTCAGCCCCTAGCATCTTTCAAACATCAGAGCAATTAAACACAGAACTGTAGATGATCAAAGGCAAACAAAACACTTTTTAAAGTCTTGCATCTTGAAGGACAACACAGTTCAAATAAGCTCATCACCTGCTTACTTGACACAGCCATGATCGAAGAAAGTACTTCTCCAAATCACAGGTTTCATACACAAAGCCCCACTGTGCAAAACTAGAAACTGTTTCTCAAAACATATTTGCAAAGTAAAGGATGGAAAGAATCTTTATTTGCCTAATTTTACGTAACAGCTTTATTTTTTTAAATTAATTTTCCACTATTCTAAAATAAAATGCAAGCTGCTGATCTAATTTAGAGAAAAAAATAAACAAAAGGAGGAGCAGGCACAAGAGGAAAATTTAAGGCTAGGGAGAGGGAATGAGTAAGTTGAAACCCCTGAAGAAATTACCATCCTGGTCCTACATATGCTTTGAATATGACAAGTTCTTATCAGAGCTATACATGTGAAGTACAGAAAAACTTGTAAATTAGATTCCTCATCTGCAGAGCAACACTGTCCTGAATTGAATACTTTACGGTAGCCACTTGAATAAATACTGCAGCTAGAGTGGATTAAATGAAAGATTATTGCAAATTCTTTTATCCCATTTAAGGTAATTTAGGAACAGCTTCAACTCACCCTTAAGGAATTAACCCACAATGGGTTAACAGCACTTTGAAAACCAAAACATAGAACATCCACTATATCCTTACTGTTTAACACCGTGGTAATGCTTAAAGAATTCTTGGCTGAAATAGTAGTTTCAATAAAAGAAAATCTAGTAAGCCTGTCCTTAATAAATGCATACTTTGCCAAGTGTTTCTCTTCACTGAGTTGCAGAAACAGCTCCTACACCCAGTCTTCAATGCAATGTCACACTGTCTCACACATGACACATTACTATGACACATTACAGTTTTGGTTTTCAGAGTAGGGTATTATATACCCTCAGTTCTTGGGAAAGCAATGATTACACTTCAAAATGCATGTTAAAGTGTGATTTGCTATGTCCTTTGTTTCACAGCACAGTACACTATCAGACTGGGTTTTGAAGAAGTTTCATCATTCCAGACTATTTTTCACTTGTTTGTATATTTTACTTTGAGCTGCAGTATTATCACTATTTATTATAGTAAAGTCTAGGGTTCTTTAATCAAACAAAGATTATACAATTTCACTAATTTTTAATCCTAGCCAAAATTGGGATTTGGATAGTGAACAAACTATGACTCAATCCTGAAAACACCGTGTGATGTTTGCTAATAACACAGTCTTCTAGAAGAAATAGACTGGAGTGTTTTTATAACTTTTTTTTTTTTTTCTCTGTGGAAAAGGTTAATACTCGAAAAATCCTATTATAAAACAAACACTAAATGATACCTCTACAAAGCCAAAAGGAAGCTGCTAAGATTCTTGACACAGATACCACAATAGTTATTAGAATCACAGAAATCACTGCAAAGGCCCATAAGACAATTGAATCCAATTGTAAACTCAGCCCATCACTAAACTATGTTCTGAAGTGCCACATCTACACAACCTATATACATCACCAGGAATGGCAATTCAATCACATCTCAAGGCAGCCTGTTCCAATACTTTACACCCTTTCCTGTAAATAAATTTTTCCTAATATCCAACCCATCTCCTCTTCTCCTATCAACTCCTGCTTAGGAGAGGAGACCAGTCCTACCTATGTCCTCCTTTCAAGTAGGGAACAGTGATGTGTGCTCTGAGCTTCCTTTTCTCCAACCTAAAAACCCTCAACTCCCTCAGTAAATATCATTTCCCCAGCTCTGTTGCCCTTCTCTGGAGTCATTCCTCAATGTCCTTCTTGGATTCTTTCTGGAAGGGCCCAGAGCTGGACACAGCACTCAAGGTGTGGCCTCACCAGTGCCCAGCACAGGGGGACAATCCCTGCCCTGGTCCTGCTGCCACACCATTGCTGATCCAGGCCAGGATGCCACTGGACTTCTTGGCCACCTGGGCACACCCTGGCTCATGTTCAGCTGCTGTCACCAGCACCCCCAGGTTCTTTTCCAGTAACTCTTCTCCAGCTTGTGGCACTGCTTGGCATTGTTGTGACCCAAGAGCAGGACTTAGGTCTTGTTGAACTTCACACCATTGGCCTCAGCCCACCAATCAGCCTGTCCAGATCCTCTGCAGAGCTGTCCTACCTTCCAGCAGATGAACACTCCTATTCAAGTCTATGGTGTCCACAAACTAACTGAGGATGCACTCAATCCCCTTGACTAGATCATCAATACAGACATCAAACAGGACTAGTTCTGATATTGAGCCCTGGGAATACCATTTATGATCAGTACAACTGGATTTAACTTCATCCACTAACCACTCTGTGGACTTGGCCTTTCAGTATTTAACTCTTGACCATCCAGGCTTCCCCTGAGTGAAAAGTACACCCATATAAGCCATGAGCAGACATTTTTTTTCAGGAGGAAGATGTGGGAAAGGATTTACTAAAATTCATGTAGATGACATCATGGCCTTCCCTTCATCCACACTGACTTACATCACTGGCCTAGGCTGCTGAGCAGTATTGCGGCAGAATTTTGAGTGACCTTTCAAAAATATGAACTGCTCACCCTCAAATAAAGGGTCAGATTTTCTGTGCCCAGTTTGGTTTATACAAGTTATTTTCAGTGAGTTAGACTGTTTGCCTACAGTCTGATGGAAAATGGTCCTTACTGAGGTTCAGGACTAAGACTTCTGCACCATTATTTGGAAAATCTTAACTTCTGGACACACGATGAAATGTTAATAGCATCATTTTGTTTAGCCTTTCATGCTTGTAATAGGCTGCCCCTAGATGCTCTCACCATGCTGAAAAAAACTATTTTATTACCATTTAAACTGCAATGTGTAGCTCTGCCTGGAATGCTCAAACCTGTGCAGCAACTCATTTTATCTTGGCCTAATGCAGAATAAAAACATCTGTGAGGTAACTACAACTCCCCAGTTACCAAGCCCTAACTGCTCTTGCAATAATTTCTGCACTGAGCTACAGAATATATATTACTAGTTGAATATTCTGCTTTAGCAATGCAATGGGTAATTTCTGACAGTAGTTCTAATTTTGAAATATCTAATATCTATATCTAATTTTGAAGTTCTAATTCTTGAAATATCACCATTTAACCAATAAAAAAGTCTTTTTGTTGACAAATATTTGTCAGAACCTTTCAGCTGCAAACAGCTGAACCTCCACCAAACCTTCATCAAAGTGCCTAACTCCAGGCTAAACATCCACAATTCAGCCCTACCAGCACTGACTGGGAAGTCTGCTTAAAGCACATATGCTGAACTGGATGACTTTTAGCTACACACAGTATCAGTACATCCTATTCACAACAACTGAAACGAATCACAGGAATTAGAACAGCTGAAATTCCCATTTTCAGGCAAAACCACTTCAACTTTTCATAATTATGATATAATGATGTACGTTATACCATACACACAAACAGTTAAATAATTTGGAACATTACCTGAGTGAGATTTGCTGCTGACAGCCTTTGCCCTCTATAGCCCAGATTTCCTAATGCAAGGAGGGTCTTGAGAGACTGACTACTTTTCACACAGCTATTTGTCCAGACTCTTGGAATATGACCTAACTGGTTGCCAGAGAATCAAAATGTGATGCAAGAACTGTATTTCTGTTGAGCTTTGTTCATTTTGTATGTTATTTTCTTCAGGTTTTACTGCTTATTAAAGTTATTTTATTCAGTATTCACTGAAAACAGCTAATAAGTGAGACAAAGATATAATTTCTTGGATATGTTCTACATAAGCTCAGCATTTAACTCCTTTTACATTAAAGAGACACACCTGTTTTCTAGGAGACCAATGAATGTGGTTTAAACTATTGGTTTTCCTACTATTTCATTAGTACTCATTTTTCTATTGTATTCAACAGAGTAGAGTATAGGCTGCAGTAAGGAAGTGACTGACTCAGGATGCTCATACATCTTCTATTTAATTTGCGTTTCTTAATACAAGGAATATTTTAGCACTGCTAGAACCAAATGATTCTATTGAACAAGTTCTAGCATATGCATGTACACATAGGAATACAAGGTCTACAAGAGCACTGGAAATATAGATTAATTCCACTACAATATGTAGTTAAAAGTTTTCAACAACCTTAGCATTACTCTCCCAGCCTTGTAAATATCAAGTCAGAGAAGAGTTCTGTTTTAAAATAAGTTACAAGACGAGACTGGTTCACAAGGATAACCATATCCACTCTTCCACCTGTTCTTACTCCTTCTGAAATGCAAGCAAAAGGTGAAAAGATTATGTCCAGCTTTAAAAAAAAAAAATTAAAAATACATCAAAGATGACAAATCTATCAAAGTATGATTTACTGATGTCTAACAATCTGTAATGGAAAATAAGTCTTTTTCAATTATATGCAATGCATCAATTTCCAGTACAGTTTAAATACAACTTGCATTGAAATAATAGTTTTATGCTTTGTAACATTAATTAATAGAAGATACCTGTAATATGATAAATTAGTCTCACTTGGTTGTAATTAATCATACTTCAAATTAGGAAATATACTGCAGTGACCTAAAATAAGGTAAGACAGTACTCTACTTTAAAATGAAATTTAATAGATGTCTGGAGAACTTCTTCTAATGCTGAAAGAATTGAAAACCACATCAAACCAAGACAATTTTCCTTACTAATGGGATATAATTTTTGCCCATTAAAAGAACATGAATTTACAACATTATGGAAACTATTCCCAAAATCTAGTGAAATGAAGTTTCTAATTTTCTGTCATTTTGTTTCAGGCCCTATAATAATCTATAAAAAAAAGAAGAAATAGTTTTGCATTTAGAATGTGGACCTAAAGAGCACAACGTTGCAAGAAAACACTATTCAATCTGACATTTAACCTAATACTAAAGAAACAAAGATAAAATAAGCATTTAGATACATTATATGTATCAAAGTAAAAAAACTTAATGGCAGCTAATATGAGATCTCAAAAAACCTCAGCAAATATGAGAGTTTTTAACTTGATGACAACATATAATGACATCAGAAATATGCTCTCCACGTACAGTGTATTTACAACACTAAGGAAACTAAATAGCTGCATTTCAAACTAGTTTCACTTTAACTCAACTGGAAGTATAAACTCTAGCTAGACAGGGTAACGTACAACATTAACTCTGGAAAATGTACATTTGAATTCAATATGGAAGAGAGAAGAGTATTTCTTTTTCTGGGTTTGTCTTTGTATTGTAGTCTTTTAGACATAGGTATCCATCACCCAAGGCGGCAATAGGGAAATATGATACTTTACAGGCATTATAAAAGCTGTATTTAAATATATATGTGTATTTTAACATTAAAGAACAGTGCATTTAAAAATCGTTTAGGAAAATGTACATCTACTGACTTGCTCAATCTTACTTACACAGTGACTCACGATCTCTACAAATTTCCTGATTCCAAGTTATGCAAGTTAGTTATCTAGACTCAAGATAATCATATTTTTGAGAATAAAGTACTGTTTTTTTCCTTAACTTTTAAATCTAAGATTATACTGTTATTTCTTAAATTCAGACAGAAGTTTATGAAGTAACTGATTATTTTTTTACTCATACATAATTATTATAGCTACATCTATATACAAAGCATGAGAGAAAAAAGCCCTAAAGAGCTATTAAAGTGTTGTTTTTTTCCAACAGCCTGTTAAAACTTCAGCTGTTTCAACTTGTACATTTAATTACAAATGTACAATTTATAAACATAAATTCCAAAGATTTCTTAGGTAGTTCATATAGCTCCAGGGATACAAAAAAGATACATACAATGTGAACTGTCTGGTACATATGATAGGAACATTGTTTTCCTGGAGATTCAAAAGTGATATGAAAACCAATGAAAGGCATGCTTCTGCTGTGATGCACTCCCCACAGAAGTCTTACAAAAATTATACTATTGAATAATGTAAACATAAGTGTCAGGTTGCATCTAGAGTAACAGACCACACATTATGGAAGAAGTTACAAGAAAAGATTGCCAAATTTCTGATCTGCTACTGATTAGCAGAAGAATGTTATGCATTTGTTTCCAGTTGTAATCTAACCTTCATGCATATTCAAAAGCTACAGTGTATGCACATAGTAACAATAATCTTCGATGATATATATTTAGATAGTATCTTTAGTAATATTGGTACCAATGAAGAAAATTTCAGGAAACTGGCCAATCACGTATAATTTCACTACACAGAAAATACACATAAATTTCAAAAAGAACAAGCTTGTTATTAATTACAGCTCACATTGGTCTTTGACTATAATAAAAAAAAGGGTACTCATCATTTTATATTGCTTAACACTTTGAATGCCATATTCACATACTTATGTTTTACTGATGTTCCACTTTTAAAAGTGTATAAAGGACTGCTGCTTTGTAGTTCACATTTATACAGCTTTCCTAGAAGAATGCAGAATACCATACTGAATGCCTATTGTGCAGAAATAACCCTGAAGGCTGTATCATAGTATTCAGTAGAAAACCCTTACCAATTTTTCATCAACTGTGATGAGTTGCGTGTCTCGAGTTTGGTTCTGCGCCAGCCGCCATGTGGAAGTGTTCAGTGACCTGCAGTGCAAGACTTGAAGTTAAAAAATGATTCATGCAATGAGAAAATAGAGGCAGACAAATCTTACATAAACAAGTTACTTTAACAATATCCGTCTTGTAAAAAAAATTGAAGAGGGAGAGATGAGGGCACAAAAATCCTTTTTCTCCCCAATTAGTTCTGTCTGCTGAGTTTTTGGCAGACTCCCACTTAGCAGTTCACAACAGGCTGCACTTTATGTCAGCCTACAGGCTCTCTGTCACAGAGAGACTGCCAGTGGCAAAGACTGTACTGCTCTATATGAATGTACAGTAGCTGGTTTGTCACGAAGAGACAGAAAAATACAAGGCTGCTGCAAGCATTCTGGAATTCTGATCCTTAAACCAATGGCATCACAGGAAAAAAATCCTAAATCTATTTGTAATGGTAAAGCTCCAATTCTACACTTCAATAACAGGACATTAACGAATTCAAAAAAATCCAAGCCAAGCAAAAAAAAAAAAACCAAAAAAAAAAACCCCCCAAAAAAACTAAACAAACTCTAGCCCTGCAAACACAGTTTTCAGGTTGTGAGTGTGCAAAACAACTGTTTTGCTTAATTTCTAAATAATTTTCTGTCAGCTTATTCTTTTCCAAGAAATACAATTTATCTTCTTACATAATTGCTAAATCTGTAAGATACATTCAGAAACAGAGAACACAATTCCACATCACTGAATTAACTAAATTTGCCTGTAGCTTACATTATGTCACTAATGACAGGACTAGAACCTTTGAGTATAAATCATCTTTTGGTGAAATAATGCAACAGCAGGTGAAACAAGCCAAGAAACCTAATTCTCTGACCTCATGATAGAATACCAGGTTGGAAGAGAACCTCAAAGACCATCTATTTCAACCTTTCTTGGCAAAAGCATGGTCTAGACAAGATGGTCCAACACCCAATCCAGCTGAATCTTTGAATTGTCCAAAACTGAAGAACCCACCACTTTCCCAGGTTGATTGTTCCAACAGTTGACTGATTTAACTACATTGTGAAAAATTTTCCTTGTGTCTAACCAAAACCTCAACAGGAGTGATTTTTACCATTAGCTCTTTTTGCATGTTACTCACTGTAAAAAAGGACTGCCCACCTTCTGTGTAACCAAACCAGTCCAGTTCTTTCAGTCTTTCCTCACACAGCAGGCTTCCCTGTCCTTTGATGATCTTTGTGGCCTTTCTTTGTACCCTCTCCAGCCTGTCCATGTAGTATTTTAGGTATGGCCTGAGACATGCTAAGAAAAGTGGGATCATAACTTCTTCACATCTTCTGGTTATGCTTTTGTTGATGCAACCCAGCAATCTGTTGCCTCTCTTTGCTAAGAAGCAACTGTCCACACAGACTGAGACTGTTTTCCTCCAGGATCCCCAGATCCCTTACCCCAGTGTCAAGTCAGGTAAATCCCAGACTATACTGCAGTTCTGGATTATGATTCACAGGTTGAACAACAGCAACTTACTCTTGCTGAACTTCCTAAGTATCTTGTTAGCCCATTCTTCCAGCCTGTTTAGGTCTTCCTGAAGGATTAATTTCCTTTCCAAAGTGTCCACTTCCCCACTCAATTTGGTATCATCAGAAAACATTTATCAGGATTTGTCATGATCCCACCATGGATCACTTATGAAGATATCAAACAGTGCTGGGCCCAGAGCTGATCCCTGGGGACCTCAAGGGTAACAGGCTGCCAAAGAGACAAGGAGCGAGGCGCCGCCACCCTCTCTCTGAGTGCTGCCTGTCAGCCAGTTCCCCACCCACTGCATGGACCGCCTCACTAGACTGTAACACACCAGCTTTTCTGGGAGAAGGCTTTGACAAAGTGTATCAAAAACCTTGGAGAAATCCAGGTAGACAATAGTGTGCTCCACATTTGATTAGAGCCATTTTAAATAAATGAGGAACAAAAGTGCAGGAATTCAGTTTTCTCTAAAGAACCTTCTGAAACTAAGCAATTGCAACAAAGTTCATTTAAGAAATATCTAATATAAATCTGTACTTTCAACACAGATTACATTCTACTAAATTATCTTCCCTCTGCTATTAACAACTTCAAAACATCTCCAAAGCACAAAGTATATAGAGTCACCTAACTCTGTGGCATAGACAAACATATCTATTCCTATTTAAAGTGACAAAATTTGTCAGGAAAGTTACTTTGTTTTAAAATATGAAAGCTTTCAAGTGCAAGGAAGCACAATAATTTCATAAAAATTCAAGGTAACTACTTTGCTAGCTCAAAATCTCTGTACCAGAGAGCTTCTGGCTCAACACAGCCAGTACTTTTCAACTTGCACATGTAAGATAAAACATCATAGAATAGAGATACTGGAGCACTAGGAGAACAGACTGTTACTTGGTCCTTACTCAATTACACACCAAGAGAGATGTTATCCTAAGAGTGTCCTGAACTGCAGCATTACACTTGTGTTCCAGACTTAAGCAGCTAAAGCCAGAAAATATTCAACCTTAAATAAGAAAAAAAACATTATAACAGGAAAATTAGTTTCGCTCCCACCACAGTAGCTTTACTATCAAAGTAATATTCTGCAGGTATTCCAGAACTTCATGTGATACAGTATTCACTACATTACTTAATGTCTGTCCAAAGAAAGACATTGGATTATACAATTTAATTCTTTCGTTCTCTAAAGAAAACTGATCAATAGTATGAATCAAGAAGTTATCTGAAACTTGTTCTGTGGAAAGATCTGATCAATATATAAAGATTCAGGTATGCAAGGGTTGTAAAGAGGCTGATCAGGATGATATTTTTTCTCATAACATAAATTCAATTGTGAACAAAATTTAGCACCATTTAGTTTGAACACAGTTGAGAGTGAGTTGTTTTGTTTTAAACTGGAAAAACATTAATCAGGTTTAAAAAGTACAAATGCTGTACCATTGAAAATTATTTCCACTCAGTGTTGCATCATTAGACATTGTTTTTACTAATGCCATGATAAAGAGCAGGGTAAAAACCCCACCAGATTAAAGGTGGGCAGAATCTCTTTCTGAGATGCCTCCTCATTTTACAGAGAGGGAGCTGGGTTTTTTGCATGAGATGACTCTGTCAACTGGGATAATTTCCAAGGCATCAATACCTTATAGCTCTCTGTGATATTTTAGCTATTCTTCAAAAGCAGATGGACAAATTACTACCCTAAGTCAACTTCTCCTCCTCTTCATCATTTTTCAAAGACATTTCTGTGATAACACAATTCTGGAAAACACACAACTGTTACTGGAATTTGCAACCTTGCACACTTCTTAAATGAGCTGCGTTCTGTCCATCCCTGGACTGCAATGAGTTGGACAGAACATACTTCCTCTAAGGACTTCCTAATTGAAGAGTGGTTGAAAACTGGCTTTTGGACTAGGAAAGTGAATCTCAAGTCAGTGGAGGGGAGACCTCCAGGTGAAAATACATAAAACATAAAGTTGTGCTTGAAAGATGACAGGCTGATGATATTTCCATTTGTTGCATCTCTCATAGGAAAACAATCTAAAGTTTGGAAAAACTAGCAACTCTGAAATGTCATGTGAACTGAAATACTGCTATTTGAAAATTAATAGGAAAGTGTAGCTTGATTCCCAGAATGCCTGTTTAATTTTCAACAGGCTTCACTGCAAGTGTGTAGCTAATGTCAGGCACTAACCTGAGGACAGAACCAGGAAATGCACCTCTTTCACACAACACTCTCTTCTCAAACTCTCACAATGATAAGTATCATTTCATCACTCAAGCTTCACCTTAGAAATTGTATAAGCTTTATAATATCTATTACACCTTCAAGTTAAATGAATTTGCAACCTAAATCACTTAAGTGAACACCTGAGTTAAGCCTTTTATTTCATCCTCAACAGTACAGTAATTCTCAAAAATTATCTATTAATATTTGCCCACATCCTACCTTGATTTTTAGGTAGCTTTTAGGTAGATTTTTAGGTAGCTTTTCTGATTGATAATCTTGCAGAAGTATAGAACACACATTTTACACACAGAATCAAACAATCACTGGGGAAGACCTTCAAAATCATTGAGTCCAATGCAGCCCCAACACCTCAGCTAGAACTACAATTCCATTCTCATAATATCCTACTGCTTTTTCCTATTGCTAACCTCTGAAAAGATAATCTGCTTTCTTCCTTTTACTCTGTAAACAACATGGGTGTACATTACCCCATTTTGCCTCTTTTTGACTGCTTATGGGGTTTTTTTCCTGTTGAAATGTCTTGGGATGAGACCTTATGAGCAGGAAGTTCTACTTCTACCCTGTTCCAAGTCTAATCAAACTCTGATTTAGAATTACTGTACACAGAATACTTAGAATAATCACAAATAGACTGCTAAAATAATTCAGAATTTCAGAAACTATACAGAAAGCTTTACATATAGCTAGCAACAATAAACCTTGCTATATTTTAGGCTCATTAATGACCTATTCAGAACATGTACCAAATGAACTTCCTTCATGGTTACTATCTAATAAACAAAATGTGACAAGGCTCCAAGCCCGCCACAGCTCTCTTGTGAATATGCCCAAATGCTTTCCCTATAGTGAGCTTGTTAGTGATAAACAAACAGGCGTTCAAATGTAAAAAACTAGGTTTATGTAAAAGCCTGCCTTTTAAAACAAAATCTCTTCAAAATTACATAAAACAAAAATAAAGGTTTATGAAAAAAGTCACCTCTGTCCTTTATGATTGTCCATATACTTTCCCACAGTATAGCAGCTCCTTTAACTTCTGTGTCTACTGTTTAAATGTCATTTAATTTATATTAGCAAAATTATTTTCTTCCTGCCCCATGCCACTGTGCTGGGAATCTCAATTCCTCAATTTTGATCTATATGATCCTATACCATTATTTTACACTACTTTAAGTTAAGATTTTCTGTAGTTTATGATAATTTCATTACACTAATTTCTACAGTTCATTTAAACTGTAACACTGTTTACCAAAGCGTTGTCTTTACCACCAATCTGATTACTTTAGCATAGATTTTGTTATATATGTGATACAAAACAATATACCTTAATGATATTTCTGGGTCTTAGGAATTTTAAAAAGGTCAAAGTAACTTTTTCTTCCACTGTACATAGTTCTTTAGAGAGGCGTTAAAGAACTGGACATTGCATCTAGAAATACTTATGGCTACCATTTGTTATTTTGGAATCTCACAATAAATCTAGATATGTAAAGTATCTTTTACACTGTATAGAGATGACAGGAATAAATATTTGGCAAAGACTAAACTACACAGTCTTCTTATTAAATATTTGTAACTCTTACATCAGCTTAGTAACGCAGAATGAATTACTGAGGACTACCAGCAAAAGAGTGTCTTTGAAGAATTCAAAACTTTCTGTAGGTACCATTGTCCTGAAGAAACAAATGCTGTGATCATCTAACCATGTCTTCCATGATAAGTGTGTATTCCTATTCCACCATCATCTGTAGTTACAGCAAAGTCAAAAATAGTTTCCACATCCCTGCTACACAAATGAAGGAATTCAGCAAGAAGCCACTGAAATTCTTCAGTCTACTGGGAAACTACAACATTCATAACAGTATCAGGTCTCTCAACCATCTTTTACCACTGTGGGATAAGGACATAGTAGTTCCTTGTTGCAAGGTTAGGTCTTCACCTCCCTGCTTAAGTTATAGGCCCCAGCTCTGCTGGAGCCATTAACTTCTGTTGAACAGAAGAAACCAAACAGTAAAAAAATGGTCAGGGGATGTTTTTTATGGTATCTGAATTAAGGCATCGGACTTAAAGACATTACTTGGTTGTTCCGGGTATCTATATTCAACTGCTAAAACTCAACAAATTTGACCACTGTAAATATCTGCCAAGTAACCTATACTTAACCCCTACATAGTAAGAAGCTGCCATATTTACACAGCATGAATTTGTCTTCCTTGGAGAGCAGTGCTGTGATTGGAATGTTACACAACATCCAGATGTGAAAACTTGTATTTACCTGACACAATTCAGTAGCTGGGACTTAAAACCATTGCACAAAAAAATGTTTCCTTAACCTCTTTATACAACACATCTGACTGTTTGATCTACTAGTACCCCCTTTTGGTCAACTGTTGGAGATATGGTTAAAAAAATCCAGGTATCACCAAACAGGTATTCAAATCAAAATCTGATATAGGTAAAACAAACATAATCTGTATAGGTAAAACAAAGTCTTGAAGAAAGCCCCATGTGCCACAGGAAAAATGAAGGCAGTCATCAAGAAGTAAATCTAAAGGATGTTTTAAATAAAGACCTAAAAGACCAGGGCACCAGTGGATGTGAATATACGTATATGCAGAAGCCATGATGAACAACGCAATAGACTGAATATTCTTAATACTTAGAAGACCAACTTTTTAAATATTATTGCATTTAATATTATTTCACTTCTACTTATACAAGCTTTAGGATGTACAGCCACCATAAAAATATTAAATTCTGAATACAAATAACAAAAAGAAACACTACCAGCTAACAACTTCCACATCTTCCAACCTAGCCATACACTGTGATTAAGCAGACTAAATACAAATCAGTATGAAGTTCTGGCACATAAAACACAGGCAATAATGGTACAACATCAAATACAATACAGATCACAGTATTCAATATATCATATTTTTATATAGGCCCTATATAATGCATTTTTAAAAAGACAGCTTGCAAAGTTAAACTTGCGAGAGATGAATTCAAACACAGCAGGATAATGTTTCCTTGGTATTAAAGTCACTATTGTAGTTGAAGTGATAGTGACTTAACAGACTCAACGGTGTTTTATTTTTACTTGGTTTTACTAACTTGTTTTACTACTTTCCAACAGAAGTAAAATATGGAACATAGTGCCAAATACTGCCCATGGTGACGTGTAGTTCTATTTTGTAGTATGAACTGCAGGAGTAACTTTCGTGCTCAGAGGAGAATGAAGTTCCTGAATTAATAAATAATATATGGTGAAGTTGGCTGATCATGCTTTTTCCTTTGCCTATAAAATGATGTTAAACAGAGTAAATTACGCTTCTAAAAGGATTAATGCAGTATTAATTATCTAAACTACTGAAATTTCTGTACTAGGTTGCTGAAATGATAAAAATTGATATATAAAGACACTGCTTATACTTGCTAATAAGTTAATATGCAAAAAAAGAATTTTTTTTGAGTCATGTGTTCAGAAAACAGGGCAAGAACAGACTATGCTTTTCTGTCAGGCAAAACTTACGGAAAGAAGAAATGGTTATATAAATGTACTTAATTAACATGGACATAAGCATTTGACTTGTGGTTTGGAACTTTGAAACTAAATACAAAATTAACCTGCCTTTACAAATATTAAACTACAGGCCTGTCAGTCTCATTTCAGTGCCTGGTAAAGTTTCGGAGAAGACCAATCTGAGAATTACTGAAAAGCACCTGAAGGACAATGCGGCCATCAGTCACAGTCAGCACAACTTCATGAATGAAGAGTCCTGCTTGACAATTTCCTTTTATGACAAGGTAACACACCTAGTTGCTTAAGAGAGCCAGCTGATGTAATCTTCTGGATATCAGCAAAGCTTTCAATACTGTCTCTCACAGGATCCTTCTGGACATAACTGTCCAGCTCACAGCTGGACAAACACATCATGGGATGGGTGAGAACTGGCTCATGGGCTGGGCACAAAGGGTTAAAGTGAAAGGGGTGACATTAGACTGGAGACCTGTCACTAATTCCACAGAACTTCATCTTAGGCCCTATGACTTCCAACATCTACATTAACAACCTGGATGCAGAACTGGAAGGGATACTAAGCAAATTTGACAATGACACTAAAATTGGAAGGAGCTGTTGAAGGCAGAGAAGCTGCATAGAGAGATCTTGACAACTGACAGTCACAAACCAGATGAAATTCCACATGGGTAAGTCCTGGATTCTGCACCTGGGATGGGGCAGCCCTGGATGTACAGACAGACAGTGCAATGAGAGGCTGGACAGCAGTGCCATGGAAAGGGCCCTGGGGTTCAGGTCCATGGCAAGTTAAACATGGGCCAGCAGTGCCCTGGCAGCCAGGAGGGCCAAGGGTGACCTGGGAGCATCAGGGACAGCACTGACAGCTGGGCAAGGGAGGGGATTGATTGTCCTGCTCTGCTCTGCACTGGGGCGGCCTCACCTCGAGTGCTCAGGCACTTTTGGGCACCCCCATATGAGAAGGTCATAAAGCTATTAGACAATACCCAGGGGAGGGCCAAGGAGGTATTGAAGGTTCTTGCAGGGAAGCCACATGAGAAGCACCTTGGTCTGTTCAGCTTGGGGGAGAACGAAGAGAGACCCTGTTGCAATCTGCAACTTCCTTGTGAGGGGATGTGGAGGGCAGGCACTGATCTCTGTGGTCATAGTACTTGAGGGAACAACATGAAGCTGTGTCAGGGTAGGTTTACGTTGGATATCAGGAAAAGGTTCTTCAAACAGAGGGTGGCTGGGCACTGAACAGGCTCCTATGGAAGTGGTCACAGAACCAAGCAGAACAGAGCTCAAGAGGTGTTTGAACAGGAAACTCAGGCATGTGGTCTGACTCCTGTGCAGGGCCAGGAGCCGAACTCACTGACACTTGTGAATCCCTTCCAACTCAGAATATTCTATAATTCTTTTAAATTAGATACATTTTCAAGTAGTGATTACATCATCACATACAAAATAATTTTAGTTTTTAGATTCTACTTTAATTATCCCACAGGTGAGAAAATGCTGTTGACCTGCTATATTCAAACAAGTATCAGCTGAACCACAGCACAATGTAAAGACATAGTCCGTCCAAAACTACCACAGGACCAAAGCATATATCCATACTTGAATCCCAGTGAGTTTCTCAGGACACAAGTCACTTCTGTGAAGACATGAGTTGCCCACCGTGAGTTTTCTTCATTTAATCAGCTTTCTTGCAGTCAAGATATAAGAAAGGTTATCTCTGATCCAGTACCAAGCCTGCACTTTCCCTGACTCAGATGGGACCTATTTGAGCAGCCAGGTAACTGAGGTGACAAGAGAGTGCACAACAAAGACCAGTCCTTCAGAAGGCTCCGCATGAGGCAGACAGTATGCCCAGGCCAGCTCAACCTACTCCTGCAGAGCTGGTGTCTTTTGAGATTTTGAGTATAAGCTTATGTGCAATGCAAACAGCTTGAGCTGAGGAAAAGTTCAGCCAAAAATCCACAGAACTAGCCTGAAGGCTCAAGTCGGCACACTCACAAGCAACAGCTGCACATCCTGAAACAGTTCTCTGCAAGTCCCAGCCTGGTATCAAAACACTTCTTGAAGTGCTTAGATGCAAACTGAGTCATTACTTGAAACTACACTTCTAAAAAGCCATGTCAGTGCTCCTTGACCCTTCACATGCACATGACTAAGAGCATACCAGTGGTCTCTTGACAGATTACAGAAAACAGATTAGAAACACTTTTGAGAGAGGGGCTTAACATGTAAGAACAAAATTACCCAAAATTATTTAAACATTTTTGTTGTAGAAATAAAAGAACTCATTATGAAAGGAGACCAGGTATACTACATTTACAGCAATACAATACATAATTTGTAGGATGTCCAACTGCTATCAGGTCACAGGAACTCTGAATTACTGCCACCTGTACAGTTACTAGTAAAGTATTTCACACTACTCTCCCAACTGGAACACCTTATCTTAGGAATTAACCTCAGTTCACAACCTGAAGGCTGCTGAGAACCAGAAACTTCTTATAGGCAAGTTAGTTGGAAGACAAATAATACTAGAAATCTGCACAGCCCATAACAACTATCAACTAAATTTACATTCTCTAGTTAGAAAGCCGAATAAAGTTAAATAAGAACAGAGTTAAATAAAGTTAATAAAGAAGAGTTAAAGTTAAATAAAGTTGAAAAATAAGTAAAAATTAAACAAAGTTTAAAAAGAAGAGAGAAAAGTTGTGTAGGGTGTAAAGATAAAATACCCAGGTGACACATTTGCTTTGTTTGTGCTTTCTAAATGTCAAACTCCCCACACATACACATTCAGGCATTCGTACAACTTGACAAAACTAAAAACTGTGCTCTCTTTATAGAATGAAACAATAAAAGTCAAAGGGTTTCATTTCAAAACTGTGAGGAATGAAACTAATGTTCTACATCCCACCTCTGTCTTATTTTGTGCATTTAGAAAGAAAGCCTTTGAATCATTAAACAGAAAAACAGAGTAAAGATTCCTCTGTGTTTGCAAACTGGTTTATGGCACAGCATGGTCCTGAATTTCACCCCTATCCACTCCTGTTGATTTAGCCCTTCAATCTGACTGCATTTACCAGTTTAATTAATTCTTATTCTAATTATCTAAGACTTGTAAAACACAGCATATATATTGGCATATCTATATATGTATATATGTATGCATATCTATGTATACATACATACATAGAGAAAAGCAACTTCTTTCTTATTTAATGCTCTCAAACACTTGAACTGTAAATTACAACACAAAAAAGAATCCTTTAAAGTGTTACTGGAAAACTACATCTTGGTTTATAATGGTTCGTGAAAATCAAATGAACTATTTGGTAAATAAGCCTTATGTGTTGGGGAGCTATGACAAACTGTATTTAAGGGCTATATATTAATGTTTTTAGTGCAAGCCAGTTAGAGAAAGCCAAATCTTTAAAATGCACCATGACTTACAGGTTTCTTTTCAAAACTGTATGCTCATAGGAGTTAGTCTAGATGAGAATGGGATAATCTAAGTAATATTATTTTGTATGATTTAATTTCACACTTCTTTTGTGAACTTTGCCTTGTCTCAACTACCTTTCTCTTCAATTTCCTTTCTGACACTAAGCTTTTGTCCTCAATTCCCCTTTGAACTGTTGCCATTCCTCAAGTTATCATGTACCTTAGCTACACTCCATGTCATACACTTTAGTCACACCACTTGATCTGTCAGCCCACATGGTTCTTACACAGCTCTGAGGAGAAAAACCTCTATGATACTTCAATAAATTTTTTACTACTGAGTTACACACAGAGAAGATACACCAATGGTACCACCTTATATGCAAGAATATAGTTTGAGTTTTCAAGTGTTCTAACACTGTCAGTCTGAAGACAAACTCTCTCAGACCACGCATCAAGACACTAAGGATACCAGCAAGTCTTAATGGCCGTGACCGTCTCATACAGGGCTTCCATGAACATATCCTGCTTGTGGCTCTGGAGTTCCATTTAAAAGCTCTGCTCTGGCTCTTCAGCCCTTGCTGAAGTAGCATCATTAGGTGTCTCCACCTCCAGCCCTGGTTCTGGCTCTTGCTCTGGTCAGTAAGGGCACTGTCCCTGCTGGGGTCCCAAGCTGGTTTCCAGCATGCCTTATCTTCTGGAGTAGACAGCCTTTGACGGTCCTTGACATTTTGTCTGTCATGAATTCCTATCAAATAAAATACAATACTGTTTTTTTCCAATCTATGCAATTTATCTGCACTTGGTTTTCAGCCTCATATTACAACCAAAGCAAAGGACTTTTTTTTAATGTAGTCTCTCTATAATGACTAATTTTAAATCTCATCTTGTTTTAAAACGATACTAACTACATAAGCTTTTAGTTGTGGGTACCAGCATGATTAAATACCTTCTACAATACACATCTGTCTTGAGATGAAAACAAATGGTTTGCTGCAGTGTAAGCAACCTATGTGTCTCCCAGTTTAAAAAAAAAATTACCAAACCAAAATTTTTAACTCCTATTCTACACACAAGTGCAAGCAACAATTACATGGCACTAGCTAGGAAAAAACCTCCTTCCTTTCTTTTGCATACTCAACCAGCATCCGCAATCTTGAAACAACAATTCTTTAAAATGACAATTTAAAGACAAATTCTTGTGCGCTTCAAGAGAAATATAATGACACTACGAAGCTACATAAATGAAGTCTGCATTCAAAGAAAGCTTGAATGGTCTGTTTTTCCATAATTATCTGATTTAATTTTATTTCCATCTGTTATTTTTATTAACGTAAATACACCTCAGAAGCATTTTTGAAAACTCACCTTTGAGAATAAAAAAAACCTCATCAGCTACTCTATTTATGTGTTCATTTCTACACTGATCCTCATACACCAATCCCCTCCTCCTCCACAAGTACTATTCTTTCTTACTTTTCATATTCTTACTATCTAATCAGCTGTTAGCTCTCTTTAAAAGGAGACTGGAAGTATTGATATTACTCACGCTTTTCTAAAGCCTTAAGGCAACACTGGTGCTTTAAAAACAAACCTTATTCTTGAATTTCAGTCCAGACAACATGCAAATTATTTGTCTCTTTCTCTGATAGGCACAAACACTGGTGTATGAAAAAACATCACTCTTGCAAAAATTTCCTTCCAATAACTTATGCAGCAGATGCAAATGCTCCTCAAATATGTAACAGAATAGTCAAAGCTACAGCATTAAGAGCTTTCTGCCTTTTCCCTTTATTTAAAATAGCAGAAATATATTACATAGTAACTTCTGAAAACCCAATATCCATAGAAATCTTACTTTAAAACTACTGAATTCTATAAAAAATTAAGAAAAACTCAACAGCGATCATCTGCAACAACATTTTTGTTTGGACTTCAATATAAATGGCATTACTAACACTTAGCAAATTACTTCATTAACATTTAGCAGAAGATTACTTCAACAGACTGATCACAAATGACAATATCAGAGGTGATCACATATAAAATAAACATTAATAAAAGGTCTAAAAATATTTGTCTCATATACATAAAGTCTAACTATAAAAAAAGGAATAGGACTTGTTTATGAACTCTTTCATGGCAAGACCTCAGTAATAAGCAGCTGCAAGAACTGTTTGCCCACACACATTCTGGAGCTGCCTACAGACTCTCTTGTTGAGTCAGAAGTTACTTTAATTCTTCAACATCAGTCATGGGTCAAGGGAAGATTCAGACAGAAACTACTGCACCAGAAAGAGCTAAGTAAATAGTACCTAAACATACTATTACACTGCCAGGAACTAGTACACTTTGAAACTCAGGAAGAAAAAATGTCATTAATTTCTTACAAAATATGAAAACAGACATTTATAAAGAAGGTCATGTAAACTGTTCATCTTTCCTCCTGCTAGCTTAGAGATTGCTTTTATTAGAAACAAAAAAGGATGTGATCTTAAGACAGTTCAGAGGTATATTTTTAAACACACTCAGAATCAAATACTTACAAAATCATTTTAAAAACATAGCAAAATCCATTGTATTATTATAAGAATGAAAACCTGCACATGGGTAAAACATATAAAACATTTAGCTATTAAGGATCATACAAATTTACTGAAATTATTAGTATAAAATAGGAGTTGTTAAACTTGGGGTTTTTTTAAAACTAGTTGCGAGTAGGTTCACACTTCCCTGCTAATTACAAAACTCTCAGCATTTCAGTCTCTTAAAACAGTCAATTTCATCTAAGACAGACAATATAAGGTCAATTGAGTCAAAACGCTCAAACCTATACTAAGGCAAAATCAAGGTCATTTTTAAAATCCAAACAGCAGTATTTTTCCACTGTAAGTTAAATCTGTTGAACATGTTATATTAAACCTACATCAATAAAGCAAATTCAATCATTATGCTAACACAGATTTGAAATATTGTCCATTGACAGTTGGCATAATTATTCCCCTTCCCATGTATCCATCTGGTATTTCATAATCTTAGTATTGACTAATTTATTTGACAAAAAATGTGGTTCAACTTGGTGCAATAAATTCTAAAAATATATTTCTCAAACTTTGAGATATCAAATATTTGGTATTAGGATATGTCAACATCGAAGTCTTTCCCATAAGAATGTTCGAGGGATTTTCTTGAAAACAAAGGGTCATTTTTCAAATGCAGTGTTAGAGTTTATTTTAAATTGTCTAGTCCCTGAAGGAAAATATTATGTCCTTCTGTTTTAAGATACTATTGACAACAAATTTCACCTCTACCCTTCAAAGCTTTACTGAGGGGTTGTTTGTTTGTTTGTTGTTTTGGTGCAGTTTTGGGGGTTTAATTCTATTTCTACTCCACTTCAAATCACCTAAGTAGAGAGAAGATTACTAGGTTCTCAAATCAGCAAATTTTTGAAAAAAAGTTATTATCACATGTAACAATGTTTTTTTAAAAGTATACCAGACTTCATGCAAGCAAGCTACAGTTCTGAGCCCACAGTGGTTAGCTGCCACAAAACTGGGTAGAACTGCATTCAGCTATTTTAGTGGAGAAGCAAGCACATTGCTTATTTACTAGTTAGCTTTCAACAAAATACCCTTACACATCTGTCTGCTTGTCTCTGTTTAACCTTTACTTTCTGGAAAGTGTTATTCTTCCCCTCTGAGTTTCCAATTCCAAAAATGAAGGAACTGAATGTAATTAAAATAAATCACCTCAAGTTGTATGACCAATAAGAAAGAGCAACCTAAGAACCCTTATCAGGAACATTTTGCTGTCATGATGCCTGCTCTACATACTCCACAACTACAGTACAAAAACTGTCATTTCCAGAACAACACATCTCCTCCTTGCCCCCTTCTAAAACTTTGGCTCTCCTAAACTTTTTTTTCCTATCTGCCCCTCTTGCTTGCATATCTTTCTATCCATCCTCTTCCTCCTCTAGATGAATACTGAAAATACATAAACTTTCACAAACATGACAGGAATCCCATACACTTTAAGAACTCAAATGAGATTAATCTGAATTCACCACTAAACTACATGATACCTGGTATTTTTCACTTTTTCATTGCGATGGAATTGTTCACATTGACAGCAACATCCTACTGCTCCCATGTTTCACTAGCATCTTCATTACTCCATGGGGACTTTCCAAAGCTTACTCTTTCCACTCCAAAGAAACAAGGAGCACTCTTACACCCTACTTCCAATAAAGCCAGACAGAGAAGGCAAAACCAGGAAATCTAAAACACCATTCTGATTCATCATAGTCATTATTATATCTTAATAATGGTACATACCCATGAACACAACAGACATGAGTAAATTATCCTGTTGCAACTACTCAAGTAACAATGGATTAGCAGCTTTGAGATACCACATCAAATACTTCAAAGGAACTGAAGTCATCCTATTTATCAGAAATTTCCCCTTCCTCAAAGCATGCAAAATTGTTGTGGAAAGAGGGCTGTCCTTCACAAGAGCCAGACACAAGCTGCCATTAAATAACCTGTGACTATAAAAAATAACCACTGATACTGCTTTCAGTCACAGTAAACAGGACAAGCTCCTAGACTCTCTCTTAAACACACAATCACTATTTGAACGGTATAGACAAGAGTAAAAAGGAGCTGTTTTTAAAGGAATTATGCACTTCAGATACATGAAATACCTACTCCCAAACTACGGCTTCAGGGTGTCTACAAGACCAGAGAAACACTCACTGGTGCCTGGACTTTTGTTTTTAAACTAATGCTCATAAAGTGTATGAACTATAGTGGATTTCATATTTTCCTCCTGCTGTCTATGTCCATTTGTCTCTCCATATCTTTCACCTTGAGTCTTCTCCAATGCTTCATGTCATCACAATCTTACAAGCAAAAAAAACCTGAATTTTATTCCAGATTTCAGTTTACTCCAGTGCTTTTATGTTGTATGATACTTTGACTCACTGTACTTGCTCTGATACACATTACAAACAAAATACATACTTAAGACAAAACTCTAAAATTCCAGCCAAATAGGTATTTTAAAAGCCAAATACATCTTTTTTCCCTGGTGACTAACTAAAATGGAACTATCTATAAACATATCTTATACAGCTAAGGCAAGACTGTAAAAATACTGCTTTTTTCTCCCGGTCTTTAAATTTTATTCCAGGTTCTCTATGCAGATTATATCAGTCACTGGAAATAAGTTTAACAAAGATAAATTGTATAGAACTATGTTTTTTATTAATGAAAACCAAAGCTTCTGATGTGTCTGAGCCTGACAACACCACACATACTTTTATATAATGTGTGGTATAAAGGAAGCAGCAGGAATGTATTACAGATGGATGAAATAATAAATAATACAACTTCTGCAACATGCTACCAATTCCAGACTTGACAAAAAACCTCACAATGGCTACCACTAACACTAGCAAAATAGTGTTTCTACTAGCCAGATTCAGTCGGGGCTTTGTGCATCTTTAAACAGCTCTCTGCACTACCCAGACTCTGTGAAGTCTACTAAGCCATATTTTAACACATGCTTTGGTACTGACATACAACAAAAATATCAATATTATTTCATGAAAGAAGAAAAATCAAACCCAACCAAACAATAACATAAAAGAGTAAGCTATTATCTTGCAGAATTCGTTTTTTTTAAGTTAGTAAGCACTTTCCCTATTTTTTTATGGAAGGACGGGATAAAAAATTAATTCAGGAGTTTATTCTGAAGTCCTTTATTTTGCCACAAAAATGGCTTCTCCCTCATTTTCCTGAGGGGGAAGCCTGCTTATAAGGACAGCAACTGAAAATTGAGACATAAATGGCATCCCATATTTCCTCAATTTTTTGAGAATGAACTGAATAATAGGCTTCATACTACACAAGTGTCCATAATTCTTTACTTTCATAACCTCAGATATCCATTTACGATTGTTTCAGAGACAGACGACCTGCCATAGTCTGCTGTTGTACAGGTGGATAGGATAATGTAAAAGTCCTTATGGTTAGTTGGTAAGTAAGACTATCCTTCAGTAAGGAAACTATGTATCAGTCACTTGGTGGTCTTCATCCTGTGAAAGGGCAATAACATACAATGGCATGGAGGTGTGATCATGGGCTGCTATGATCTCATCTCATGCACTGGCCCTGCGTGAGATGATGCTGAAACTGCCACTCCTGAGGAGGTGATGTAAGGGGTGGTTTGGGGTGAACAGGATGGGAGGACATGATGCACACAGTTTTCATCCAGGGTATGCCCTGAAGGTGCACAGCCTACATGCCCTTCCTGCCTGAGCACCATGCTCCATCTCCTTCTCCTGCTTGGCAGCTTCTCAAACATCCAGGTGTTGGTATGTATTCATGCAAAAGTGATTAATAAAACTGACTTGCTTTGCAATTCTTACTGTGTCCTGAGTTTTTTGTGCATGGGCATCCTCTTAAACCCGTAACAACGATGAACCAGCAAAACATTTGCTGTCTTATTCAGAGTCTTTACAACAGCATTACAAGAGGAGGCTAACACATTTTGAAAAACCACTAAAAAATGACATGAAAAATTCATTATCATGAAATGTAAAGAGTGTGTGGCCATACTACACCTACACACAAAACATTCTGCTACAGCAACAGAAATTAATTCTGACTCCAGTACACTGTGATAGAAAGGTCTTCTCAGAAACACTCTGGAGTGGCTTGGAAACAAATACCTGATTCCCAGTTCAGCAGGGATTTGTTTGAAGTTTTTGTTTCCAGCTTCAACTGGCCATATTTCTAATGGAAGAAAACACTACAATATTTTCAGTCAAACTAGTGAGAGCATGTTCAACATAATTTCAAGCCTCCTGAAAACTTCACAGATCTTACAGTATGAAAGCTTCAAATTATGATTTAAGCAAAGGAGACACTTTTACTTTCTCAGTCAACTCAAATATCTGCTGATAGCTATTAGGCTAAAATAATGAGGGATGTACGTAACCACTGCTTAAGCAATTTAAAACAAGCACTCAGGATTTCATAAAGATATGAGGAATGCTGCATGTTCTTTTAATTTCAGACTGAACACTTATGTCCAAATTGTGGAAAAAACAGTACCAGTTTAGAATCATAGGGCAGCTTGGGCATGCGTATGTTAAAGTACCTAAATATGTCCCCATAAAAGCAGTATTTGTGCTAGATGATATAATAAAATTTCTAAGAACCAAATATCACTAACAGAAATCACAACAGAATCTCTCTTTTAACTCTTCTAAAGTGATCACATTATTATTTAATTGAACTTCTGAAAACTAGAGCACTATATGAAGTTTCACATGCAAAAATCTACATAAAAATGCACTGCAAATAAAACTACATCTTGAGTGCTTAAAATTTAATCCTACAGATTAAACAATATTACTCTGATAACCTAATTTAGGCAAGTGACATGAAACTTGCATTAAGTTTTACCAAACAGCCAAACTTTAGTCTGAATCTAAGTAAACAAAAGCACAGGGCTGAACTGATATAAGAGTCATTCAAATGCCCTCACAGTTGACAGTTCCAGAATCTTCTTTGTTCCTCCCCTAAGAACACCAATAATTTTTATTATTAGTAATTGTAATACCTTTATTTACTTAAAGATACACATCTAGCATACTGGTATAACACATTCTTTCTAAAGATTGACAATGACAGAGATTACTCTGCTAATAAATTAGACAAATACTTCAAAACAAAGAGATTACTTGTACCAAATTGCATCTGTCAAAACACTTTTCTGAAAGGAAACCAGTACTGCAGGATTTATATATACAATTGCAAGATATGCAGCAAACTACTGACTTGTCAAAGAAGTAGTCTTTTGGATAGTTACTGATCACTTCAACTGGAAAACAAGCTCAAGAGGTCTTTGGTAAACATTCAGTTCTGTGTGGTCAGGAGATGTGAGACACTAAAGCTAAAAATGCTACTTGTACACTGTCATATTTTGAGGCATCTATCTGTATACTGAAATTTATCTAGGTTTCTGATAAAATACAAAGGATTACATGCTCTGCATGAAGGATTATACTGTATGTATAGAAGGAAAACAAATAGTTGCATACAAGAAGCTATATAAAGTGAAAAAGAAAAAGATACACTTTCTCCTTATTACTTTTATCTCATTTATCACCTCACTATGAGCTGTAGGAAGACATTTTGAATTTAAAACACAGAACCCTAAAACTTTTTTCTGTAATTATGTACGTTGATTCATACTCCCAAGCAGAGAGACTACAGACGCTGGTTAAGAATAAAATTTCATAAGAAGATATTTTTATGTAAAACAGTAACAAGATTTAAGTTTTGGTGCCTACCTAACCAGGACTTAATTACTTTGCAAAACTTAAATTCCATAAATGACAGTCCTAAGCATTTCCTCATACTGCCAAAACCATCTTATTCTGAAGCATCTTTTCCTCATTCCATGGAAAATTTCTCATTCTAACAAGGAGTGATTAGAAAGCCATGTACAAAACTTTAAGAGAAAATCATAATGCTCTCCCTCTTCTCCAAGAAACCTGCCGACCTATGATCAGGTCACTGTCCTACAGAATGTGAAGCATAAATTTCAGTCCCACTCAAGCCAATATCCTCAACATCTCTCTTATTGAAAACACTAAGGGACACTAATTTTTCCTCACTCTCTATGGCAAGCAAGGAATTTAACATACTGTTTCAAAAAAGAAATACTAACTGAAGTGTACCTACCTCCTACTTCTATGCTTCTCATACCCAGCCCTGCTACATCCTACTGTTTTTTTTTCCTGAAATAATTACTTGAAATATAGAATGGTAAGACTTTAAAACAAACAAACATTATTTTTAGCCTGACTCACTTGACTGATGCAATTTATGACATGGGACAGGCAACAGTTCTGTCAACACCAGAGGAGGAGAAGGGCGGAAGGAAACAGCTGAACATGAACAGTAAGTTTCTGGATTAGTGTAGAGGAACTCCTAAATTCATACTCACAGATTTCAAAGCATTTTTAGGAGACTGACAATTAACCTTCAACACCATAAAACAGGTGCCATTTTAGGAGGAAGAAGGCAGCAGCCAATGGAACAATCAGAGGATAAAAATGTATAAAAATAGTACATCTGTAGTTTTTTCTCTGCATGTATATATAGTTTTCTCTGTGTGTTTCTATATGCATACACACATATTTATAGACACATGCATATTTTAAAAACCCCCCAGATTAAAAAAAAATTACTTGAACTAACTTGTATCTGTTAATATCTAAAGACTTAAGCAACATAAAACGCAAACCTTCCACATCACAATTAAAGACATGGAGCTACATTTTTTGTCCTGACTAGACTGGGGACTTACACAAGCCTTGGGTCTGTGAAATGCACAAAAGTAAACACATGCATGCATTTTCATCTCGTGGTTGGGTCATGTACGAGACTGCTAACACAGATATCTGCATTAAAGGAACAAATAGCAAAGTGCCACTTAAGATTACAAAGTCATTTCCAATATAATTTTTAAGAAATCAACAAAAAGCCAGATATTCCTTCTCTGAAAAAGTTAACGTGTTTCGAAGAAAGGACGAAGAGGAAATGCAACACGATAGAAAATAATGTGGAGTACAAATCTCTGGGAAGACTGCTGGCGAGGTTACGCTCCCCGGCAGCGAAGCGGCGACGATCAGAACCCGACCTTCAGGCACCGCAAGGACATCGGGCGGGCGGTCACCGCCAGGCAGACAGCAAGGACGGGCAAGGACATGCCCCGACAGGCAGGCACAGGCAAGGACACACATGAACGGGCAAGGAAGCGCACGGCCTGACACGGAGGAAGCCTCGGCCCGGCGCCTGCTGTCAGTCTGGCCGCCCCCCACCCGCGCTGGGTCCGTACGCGGCCCCCCGGCCCAGCGCCCGGGGCGGCCGCGGCGGAGGTCCAGGCCCAGAACGGCCTCCTCAGGTCCCCGCGGGCACCGGGGTGCGGCGGTGCCCCCCGGGCAGCCGGCGAGGAGCCCGCGGTGCCGTTACCTGGGCGGCGGCGGGCGGACCGCGGCCGCACCGCTCCTGGCGACGAGGCCCCGCAGCGCCGCTGACATTGGGAGAGACGCCGCCATGATGCTCAACGCAGCCGCTGCGAGACGGCGGCGCCGGAGGGCCAAACCTCCTCCGCCCGGACAGGAAACGCGAAGGCGAGGGCGAAGGAGGCGGCGGGAAGGGCGGGCGGGGCAGGGACTGGGACGGGGACAGGGAGCGAGGGCGGAAGGGCTCGGCTGGGGCAGGAGCAGGAGCGGGGGCTGCTGCTGGCGGGAGGGAAGGCAGAGGTGATGTGTCCGGAGCTCCCTGGAGGAGACATTCACGTGTTTGGGGTGCAGATGCTCCTTTTCCCCAGCTACATGTTTGGCCCAGAAACATTTTCTGGCAGCGTTGGTTGTGACACCATCTTCTTTATGGGCACAAGTTGACAGAGAGGAAATTTAGGTTAGCTATTAGAAGGAAATTCTTTACTCTGAGAGTGGTGAGAACAGGTTGCCCAGGGAAGTTGTGGATTCCCTCATCCTTGCAGTGTTCAAAGCCAGATTAGATATAAAGCCTTCAGAAACCTGGACTATGGAACCAGAGATGGGTCCCTGCCCCATGGCAGGAGGATTGGGACTAGATGGTCTTTAAGATCTGTTTCAGCTCTTAACTTGCTGATTCTGTAATTCTCGATGGCAGGGGACAAGCCCAGGGAGGGCAGGTGTCTGGGCTGGCTGGTCCCTCTGTGCCTGGAGACCTCTGTTCTGGGCACAGAAGCTGGGCACAGGGATTTTTGGCCCCATTCTTTCCCATTATATTTTGCAGACAAAGTGGTGCACTCTGTACAAAGACATGAAAGTGTTAGTACATCTTCTTGCACCTGTTTTTTAGCATACTTCTTAGTTTTGCTGTCTGAAATGGATTCATATTCTTAGTTCGCTGAGATAAGGAAGCCCCTAGCGTACTGTGGCACTTTCAGGAGTTCTGTTCTACTTTTAAACCAATTCTAGCCTTACCTCCTATAGTAAAACAAGGAAGACTGACACAACCACCAGTCTCTTGAAGTCATATGTATAATACATTATCTGTAAACCAGAAGTAAATAACAGTACTCAAGCCCTACAATAATTAGGATTTTGTGTACACGGCTGAAGAAGACAGATGGCTATAAATCAGAAGTCAAGTATGATTCTGTTCGGTGCCAAGAGCTCAAATGACATAAAGTTTCCAAAAACACATGGTGCAAAAGCAGTGTTAGAATAGGATCTGCAACATTGTGGAGAACTGAAAAGTTTCTGGTTCTGATGGTGAAAATAGATTGTATTCTTGAAATTACTGTAACTATTTTTATATCAAAAATCTGATGACATTTTGAGGAAAAAAAAAAAGCTTAAATGAAGTTTCAGCTTCAGAATGAAGTTTTTACCTTTAATTTTACTTAAAAAATAGAAAATATAAGATTAAAAAAAAATACCCAACCAAAAACTAATTAATAGCTACAGGAGGGGATGTTGGTTTTGACTAATTGTTTCTGCTTTGCTCCAGGAGAAGCAAGCCTTGTGCTTGATTTTGACAGCAGTATTTGAGAGGGTTGAATGCAAAGATTCTGCACAAGCAAGTAAATTCAACATTTTCTTGTCCTAAATGAAGGAGGAGTGAAAATTATTTCTAATGAAAAATGAAACAAACTTTCAGTAAATGTCTTCTGCAGTATCAAATCAACAGAACGTTAATTTTCAAAGCAACACACATACACATATTGTCTTAATGAATGTCAGACCTAGAGCCATTATTTCATAGTCTTTATATTAGGCGGTATTCTTTCTTCCCATCAAATATTTCTGATTTACGGGGAAATGGAAGTGTATGCTGTTTTTCCCTTTCAAATCAGAAACTGCTTCAGAAAAAGGAGAAAAGTGAAAAGCCTGTCTGGGCAGCACAATAGAGCAACACAGTAACAACAGCAATTTATAAATTTCGTGGGTTTACAGATGTGAGTATGTAAAATTTAATTTTTCAATTGTTAGGGTGTATGCACAAAGTCAGATGTAGTAAGACAGATAACAGGAGTAATTTTGTAGCAATGATGAATTGAAACAGTTTATATGGGATAGTGGTGTCTTTTGTTTAATGCAGGTGGGAAAACACCCCAAATTTTTGAACCCAGCAGTTTTTGTCCAGTGATTGTGAGGTAAAGACTTGAAAAATTGCTTCCCACATTTATTTGGGATATCTTTTTCACAGCTGTACTAGTTGTCAGCCTAATAATGCATGTCTCTCACATTAAAGCTTCAGTCACCTGCAGAGAATACATAGCAAAAATATCTGCATCTCACGAAGTTTATTATTTATTCTCTCTTCCAAAGTCTTTGTCCAGTGCATGAATGATGACAGCATTCACACCAACTCAGATTTACATCATCTAATCCAAACTTTTCTCTTTTATGGTGCTTCAGCTAGGAAGAGTGTCCTGTCATTTATGTAAGCAGGGGATGATTTTATAGCCATTGAAAGGCACCAGTGGTTTGGTGAAGCCAGTTGCCTTTGAAGACTCCATTGTGAACTGAGATAAATTGTCAGAGTCTGTCTATCAGCTGACAGATTATCACAGCTCAGCTGAAGATCTTTTGGGCAGATCCAGCTTTGTGTTTTCTCTCCCTGCTAGAGAGGAAGCCAGTGGTTTGGGCAGTATGTGAAGCCTCCTGTGCTTCATGTAACCCAGTTCTTCAGACTCCTGCCCTCCCTGCTGCCTCTCCTCTGGGTGGGGAAAGGACAGAGGTAGCACATGGCAGCTGGAATTTGAAGTTGTCACGTTATTAACTGAATCTGCCAAGGGAGGATGCCAAATTCAGGAGCTGCTGTTGGCAGCTGCAGGGACAGGATGGTCCTGTGTTAGATCACGACTGATGGGCCTGAGCATGTGTGCAAGTGAACGTGCTGCTAATTGCTTGCACAGCCCCTGGAACTGTTTTGACCCTGACTAATTAGCACCATCCCAAACAATGTCTGAGCACAGTCTGGGAATGAGCATGAGCCTGGGGAATGTTCCTAATAAGCCGTGTGGACGAGGCCTTTCTGGGTTTTGGGTTGGTTTTTTTTGAGTAGGGGAGAAGAGGAGAAAGAGTTTAGCTCCAAGAATGTGAGCTGTGCCATGTAAGCTGAGCCGCATAAGGGGTACAAAAGGCTCCTTAGACTGTTTATTTACTAATTTAAATGTAACCATAGCATTTGTTGATGAAGTATTTTTGTATATTAATCACAAAATGGTGAGAGACTATTTCAAAACAAATAACCATAGCTCTCTCTTCACATTTGTGGCAACTCCAAGCACAGTTTACCATGAAATTAATATGCACCAACAGTGCCTTGCAGTCTGGTGCCTGAGAAAGAGAGAGACATGAATTTTTCTGTCTCTCACTACTAGCCCAGGTTTATAAGTAGACCTGTAAAATAATCCTACACACGTTAAATATTTATCTGATTTGCTTAAAGTTGTGTAAATGTATTCACACGTATAATGCAACACCTTTTTTAATCATCATGTCTTAAGTTAAACAAGTGAATTTTTGTGCATAGCAGTCTTAGAAAATGGAATGTCAAATGCCATACTCCTCAAAATAGTTCAGTGCATCAATTTTTGAGGTGACTGCAGAGGTATCGTTTGAAGTCAATACTTTCACGAAGGCTTAAACTTTTCATTCATAATTCTGGCTGCAAGCTGATCTTCTGTCACTGATATACTGTGAAGCACTGTCCCTCAAGACTGAAACAGTTCATGTGCCAACACTTATTGTGCTGTACAGTATGCTCACAGTTCCTATTGTCTCACTCTATGAGAAAGCTTATTAGCTTAACTGTGAGACTTAAGAGTCGTGTTTTCTCTTCACAAATGTGAACTGCACACATTGTGAAAACTGGAGAGAAAAATTTAACTTAATTTTTTTTTCTGCTAGGCTGAGTTTGCATGGCCTTACTTCATGCCCAAATAAACCAGTTCTGGTAGAAATAATTTCATAGTCTCAAGTAAACTACAGTTAGCAATGACCAGCAGAACTCTTGAGCTATTCCTTAATGTATTGTTGCTTTGGATTAGTTTGTTTTCTTCTGGGTGGCAGAGGGGAGCTATGTAGGAAACAATAGCATCAGTCTTGATCTCAACAGTCTAAAGGGGCAAAGAACTGGTGGAAAAGGGATACAAAATACAAGAAAGCTGATTATATTGTCTAGAGCTGCATGAATTCCCTGTTTCATTTTATTTGTTGGTTGCATTGATTTTACATACAGAAGCTATGATTTCAGTGTTGGGTATCTCTCAGATTCTGACCCTTCAGACAAGTAAGCATGACAGTTTAATTCAAACTAAATAACTCATTTACTTTTGCAGAACTAAGGTTCAGTTTTTAAAATACTGCATTTTAGTTTATTTAGTTTTATTTTTAAAAGTTTGTCTTTGTAAAGAGCTTTTTCTGTATAGTGAATCTTGGCTTCATTCTATCCAAAATAATTTACTTTGCTGATGAAATATCAGCTGCCTTTATGGTTGTAGGGCTGTTTAAGTACTTGCTGTGGGACAGAGGCTATTCCTATGTATCCTTTGCAAACCTTACAACACTTTAGGTGTCAGGGTAAATTTAACGTGAGAATTTGTCCCAAATGTCAATTTCTGCATTACAAGATGAGTTTGCATAAGAACATGATGTTTCGGGATGTTAGTATTTATTTACATTCTCTATATGGCAAGCAGGTTGGTAAAAAAGCTGATGGTATTTTCGAAATCTGTTTGATTGCATACGAGATGTTAAGTGCAGTTGGAGCTGTCTGGATTTAATTTTTCTCCCCCTTTGGTATGGGGGAATAAAATATCTCAGCTCATACAGGAGAAAAAAATTAAAACCAGGCAGAGCCATCCCCATTGTAAGCTTCACATGCAATCAGACATCCTTGCAGAGAAACTCCCCTTCCTGGCTGCACTGCTGCCACTAGTGAAACACAATTTAAAAAAAAAAAAAAGAAAAAAAGAAGAAAAAAAATCACTTTTTATACTCGCTGCTTTCAAGCTAGACATTGACATGTGAACCAAAATCTTCTTTTTAACTATTGCCCGGGAGGCCACCAAAGAATCCCAGCTGACCCCCTGCCATCAGAGTGAGTGATGGTCTGCTGCTGGTGTTGCAGCTCACTTCCCCCAGGCTGCCACCCTGAGAGATCCCACCATCCACCGTCGGTATGAGTGACATTAGCCCACTGGGCTTTGAAAACACTTTTCAGGTCGGTCATTGCGGAGAGATAGCTTCCTTCACACACACCATCAGGGTGAGTGACGTCAGGCCACTGGGGTTTAAAATACAGACCCTCAGGCTTGCTAAGCTGACACTGCTGAGAAAACTGCTTTTATTGTTGTACATCAGCAGGGACCTCTTTGTCTTTTTTTGCATTGTTTACTTAGAAGCCAGCCTTCCCATTCCCCGACTCCCACCCCAGACAATTATTAACATCTGTAGGGTAATTTCTATGTCCTCTTTCTTTCTTTTTTGTTTTTGGTTTTTGTTTTTTTTTTTCTTTTTCTTTAACTGGAGGTAAAACAGATTTCAGTCTTTGAATTTTTATAGCCATCTGCCTTCTCATATGATTTTTCAAAGATCCTAGGTATGGTGGCATTTGTTAGTGGAAGAGTCTTAGAATAATGAAAGTAAAACAATTGTTAGACATCCTAGTTCTTTTAGTTGTCCAGATCAGACACTCCTTCACTGATAAGGATAGTCATTCTTCCTTAGCTTTTTGTGAGGCTCCTGGAATATTAAATCTTCAGGAAATTATTCCCTCCAGTCTTGAGATAGCATGGCTTCCCTTGTCCTTATAGTTCATGCTGCAAAAAAGGTTTCTCTGTTGTCAAGTGTTATAGAAGTTTTTACCTGGCATTTTGCATAGTTTTTGAACACTGAGTTCAGATGATGAAATTTTAGAGGCTTTCTGAATTACTGCATGGTATTAATATAAAAAAACCCTGACCTAAACTGGTTAGTCTGGAATAAAAGAATTTAAAATCCCTGTTCTGTAATATTGCTGGAAAAACTATATTATGTAGTAATATCCAGAGTGTAAGAGAAGTCCCATTTTTCTGAACTCTCTTTCCCTTTCATGAAAAATTAGGAAATGTTTCTTGATATAGTAATGAAAAGTAGTGATGAGATATATATTCTATCAATATGTACTATAGAGCTATATTATTTCTACTTTTGTATCCATTGATATATATTCTATATTCTGTATATCCTATATATCTAAGGTTTATATTTATATGTAAAGGATTTTAATTTTTTATGAAAACAGGACTCATAAGTAAACGAAATAAATACCTGCATTTGAAAATCTAGGAAAATAAATTATGAGAAATATTACTCTATTAATTATTAATTTATTTAAAGGTACAGAATTGTATTGAAACCAACATTTTTTATCTAATTTGTGACTTCATTTCCTTTCCTTTACTCTGTGCAATTTAAAGTTCTTCTCTTACTGATCTGATCTTCATTTGGATGCATAAACTCATTTTATACTCAGTTTTTCGCAAGAGCAGTGTTCAGAGTACCACTGCTCTGTGAGAAGTTTGATCACTGCAAATAGTCTATCACTTCAACTTGCCTATTTATTGGATGGCATCAGCTACAGGTAGATGCTGAATAACTCCATCTGCTTTGAAGAAAGAGGCTTTTGAATGTTTTCACCAAAAGTAGTTATATTCAACACAAGGAAAACCCATGGAAATAAATTAATATTTCATCTGAAACAGAGACTATTATACACAGATAGGTCTTTTCCACTCAGTTTAGTGTTCCTGTTGAGTTTAGCTTTAACTAATCTGGATGGCAAAGTCAGTCATACTTGTGCTTTTTGAGTCAGATATTAACATGTCAAGATTTAATTGGAGAGATCTAGCTCATCCATTTGTTGTTAAAGCAAGGTTCTTTCATGCAAATGGTATGATCATTACTTTTTCTCTTCCTGCGCTCCAATGACACAGTTAAGCATTTGGTAGATTAATTGGCTTGTGAAATTGCCTCTTACTAGTTCTTTTCTAATTGTACCAATTTATTTATTATCACTTTCCTTCCCTTTCTTCCCATGCTTTTTCTGGCCTCTAATCTTACACTAGCAATTTTCTTTCTTTGAATAATTAGTTTTAAAATTTTTTTTTCAGAGAGATTATCCCATTCCATGAGGAAAGCAAAAGCAAAAGCAAATTTAAATAAGAGACATTTCATCAAAAAGACTTATAATCCCTGTTGTGTCTCTGTATTCTTCATGTCTGTTTGAAAAGTATCATTAAAACTCCCATTCTTTCTGACTACTTTTCTCATGTATTTTCTATTTTATATCAATGAAGTGCTGTGAAAAGCAGGCAGCAAACTGTAGTTTTAAGTATTTTTAAATATTTTTAAATTATAATTTAAGTTAAATTTTTGCCCCATCTGATAAACAACAGGCTAAATACTACCATAGGTCTCATATTTCTTTCTTTTTACTTTATTCACCATGTCATACAGTGGAGACTTCCTCATTTTCTATTTTCCTCATCACAAGATAAAGGGTAGTAGTATTACAGGAGTGTAATAAATTCCCTATTCACATGTACATGTCAGTGATCACAGAAATTGTGACTTAAATGACAGATACAATAAGTGTTCTTCAGGGTCTTTTGTTAGTTTAGATTTAGGTCACAAAGTGTATTTCCCAGGCTGTCCTTCTATGAGGAGCCAGTCTTGCAACATAAATGTTTCACTTTTTCAGAGCACTGTGTTTGTAGCAGCATTGAATTAAGAGTTTTCAGAACTTTTGCAGTGTTTCTAACAATCCCTTTAAAGACATAAAGATTAAACAGTACTTTTCCTGCTCAAATCCTCTGCCCATATTTCCATATGGTTTCATTTTAATGCCTGTTAATCCATACTATTATTGCTTGCCTCCTTTTACTGGAATTCATTGGAGGAAAGTGCTATTAGGGTTTTCCTTTTTGAAGAGGAGGGTAGCTGTTCTGAAGAGAGAGCACAAGATGAAATAAAAGAGTACATTTATGAACAAAATGGATATAATAATAAAGGTTTTCCATTGAATCTCTGTGGTCTAGAGAGGAACCACTGGCATTCTGGATGAGAACAGAAGCTCCCAGAAAAAAAATCAAGACAGCAGAAAAATTTTCAAATTTCGTCTTATGTCTCGTATCTCTAATTCACATGAAAATTAGAAATGGGAAAAAAAAAATTATCTGTTCACAAAGATTATTTTAGTTAATATGCATAACAACTGTTTAAGTAGTATCTGACAGTATCAGACAATTTCAAGGAAGTCATTTAGCCTCATATTTTATATTCAATGCATTCCTAATTTCTATTACCTTTTTTATATTACCGTATTCTAAACCAAATGCATTTTTAACAGATATTAATGTAAAATACTGTGTAATATTGCCTCATATATGTTTAAAACCCAGGTCTATTTTTGACATTGATATTATAGAGTCCTTCATACATTCAATTGAGCTATTCATAGCCCTAAAGAGACTTGGAATGTACTAATATACTTTGCTGAATTGAGGCCTCTAATTCCAATAACCTAAAAAAAACCTTCAAAAAACAAGAAAAGAACTGCAAAAAAACCTACAACTTTCAGAAGAAGATTTGAATAAAACTTGCCATATTTTATGTCTTAGAAAAAACAAATGCAAACTTTTGCAGCCTCTTGAATATCTCCTTTATTGACAAAGTTGCAATTCGCACTTCAGAAAACTAGACTCCTAAAGTACAGTGAACATAGAGAAGGAATTTTCCCTTTTCTTAGTTTTCTATCTTTAAGAACACAGAAAACAATGTTGAAACAAGTTTTTACATATTTCTGAATTTCAGTTTTTAGGGATATTCTTGAAAAAAATTCCAACTTATGAAGTCCATGCACCACATTCACAATTTCTGTAGTTTTATAATGAGCAATGTTTGATTTGCCAGCAGGAAAATGATATATCTGGTAAACCCCTAGAACTTTCTATATTGGTACTATCATTTGTTAAATTGTTACTGATTTACTACAAAATGCGAGGGGGGAGGGGGGCAGGGTGGATTTCAGGAATGCTTATATATTTTTTTTTAATTTTGCATTGATTAATTATCTCTATGACCTTCTTCATCACCACACCTTTCAGTCTTAAGGTCTCCCCACAAAGGCAAAGCCCACGGTTTCTTTCACATATTTACTCTGTTTTGGCTGTTGTCCCATCAGGTTTTAACTTTCTATCACTTCTTGGATTTCTGTGTTCAAATTCTTTCCTGGAATGCTTTAAATGTTTTGAAGTGATAACTTCCCAACATTAAAAACTGGAACAAGAAAATAAATTTTAATATAAAGTTGTTGAATGCAGGTTATCGCCCTTATAAATTGCATTTCTGGAAATAATGTCGAAGTGTTTTGGTCTTTTTAACCAAGAATATATAAGATTAAAACGAGTATTTTGGCACACCCAATCTCCTCCTGTTTTAGGCAACTATATCACATAACCTTTTTTGATAAAGGTCTGTCTTAAGAACAGGACTGTTTTAAGATCTAGATTAATTTTGCCACTTTGCTCCTCACAAAAGTCTGTTCAAGAGCTTCATTGCTCTTTGTATCTTGTCCTGGGATTGTGTTTGTCTTGAAGTTTGTTCATATCATACTATTATCTTGTATCACTTTTAGTTGTTCCTCACCTGCAGTCTCATTTTTTGTGTTTGCTTTCACTAGCCAATTAAGCATGGTCATATAATTCTTTCTCGGTTGTATCAGTGTCTTTATCTGTACTACTAGCATCTATCCTAACAATTGCTGTAAATATCTGTTTACTTGGATTTTGTTTCAAGGTAAAGTTGTCAAATATTTAAACAAGATGGTTAAGAAGCACTCAGGTGAAATATTTTATTTCTTGGGACCACTTGTGATTATCTCATTTTTCTTCCTCTTTTTTTTTTTTTTTTTTTTTTTTTTTTTTTTTTTTAACCTGCTGTATCATCTTTCCGGTAGTCCCCACCTTCTTCTAGCAAACTAAGAATTTCCCTTATGGTGTCATGGCATGATTTTTCCTGATGCCCAAGTGGATTATCTCTGTTTCAGTTTCTTTGTGTGAAAATATATTGTTTATTTTAAATGTGTGCAATGCTATGTTTGATCAGAGGTTGTTATTACAAATACCAATCTTATCTATAGGGAAGCTTCATGGAACCTGAAGCTTTTCCCCCCAGGTCTTAAAGACCAAGAATTACAAGGCAGAGAGTTTCCAGAATGTCATTCACTTCCTTTTGCTATGTCAATCAGCTGAAAGCTGTAAGTCAGAAACTAAAATTTGCTTATTAATGGAAAAATACAACATTGGGATTTCTAAAACTGTAAGTATCAGTGAAAATTTAAATATTTTGATGTGAAAATAAGCTCTAAACACAGACTTTTTAGGGAATGTTTTTATTGGAATTTGGCTCTATCTTAATCCAGTTTCTTGGGTTTGTATTCCTCATTCCCGTTTTCACAATTCACCAAGTCATGCTTTTTTTCTCGCATAGATCACTCCTTTTTATAGCAAAAGTAGATGGAGAGGAGTCAGTAGAAAGGAATCATAAAAGATCCTTTTATTTTCATATCATCCCATGTAAATATTTGGAGGAAAATTGTATCTCTTGTAGTATCCTAGGTACTTGATGTCCCTTTCAGCAGTGCTTGATGATAAGTTTCCAGAATTGGAGTATAATTACTATGTAACCTGTCCAAGAAGGACTTGAAGACCTCTTGCAAACTTTACAGCAGCTGAAACCCTACAGAATTATGGATTTGGAGTGCAAACTACAACAAAAAAAGGTTCCCTGTTAACTATCAGGATGGTTATAGTAAGCTTTCAGAACTTCCATCTATTTAGTCTTAATTTTTTATGTATTTTTTATAATATGTGTGACTTTTTATTTATTTCAAGGTAATAATTTCTAGGAATGAATGTGATTTCCATAGTAAAGCACTTCTTGACAGTATCTTTTAGAGGTGTACAAGCAATCTAGATACCTTGATAGAAATAATAATGGTGTAAAAAGGTGCAACTGGCCCACAAATCCTAATGTCTACAGGAAAACTGAACAGTCTTCTCTTCCTTCATGCATGAACCAAGTAAGTTAGATCAAAACTTAATTTTAAGGTAAGATATTTTCTTGACAGGTGAGATAATTTTTTGACAGATTTCTTCAGTTGCAATTAGGTCTGCTGGATTAATTAATGAATTAATTGCTTCCTAAAATTAGCATCAGAAATGCAACTATTTTGCAAGTCACTATTTTGTCATTTTCTTGTCCCTTTCTAACTTATTTCTAAAGTTGGGATTTCACCTTTGCCGAGACTGATTGCCAACTACAAATCTGAAATTTAAGTCATCAAAGTGGTGGTGGCTGTCTGAGATTCTCAAACAGTTCTACTCAAGACAGGATGTTCTTCCAATAGAAAATGTAAAGCGCTTCTCTTATTGCAACATGATAGATTTTCAGTAGAACACCAGGCTTTGTGCACATAAAGGGACTACAGCTTTCAGAAGTGGAGGACTAATATTACATGAAGCTCCTGGGCTGACCTGAATGTTCAAATCAGGTGCAGATTTCTCCAGCTGACATTAAATTGAAGGCCCAGAAGCTGTAACTTCAATACTTTCTATTTTTTTGGGTTCTTTTTACCTCAGTGAATCAACTAGTTCCTGCTAATTAAGCCTGCAAAACTAATGAAGACAATGCAATTATCATACTGCTCTGAAGTAGCAAGGCAGTAGCCTTGACTCTTCTTAGTTACTTCTGGAAAACTAGAGTGCTTTCTTTTTCCACAAGGGTGTTCCAAGCAGGTAGCTTTTAATCAGTTCTGTGCTGGAAAGCCACCTTTCTAGAATGAAAAGAAAAAAAAAAAAGCACATAAGCATCTGTGATTTAGCTCCTCTTATTTGTTTCCTGGGACTCGGTAGTCCATCTGGCTATTTTAATATGCTTTGTCATGCATTCTTCCTTTTTTTCCTTTCTTTTTCTATTTTGATATTTGCTTTAACCTTGACAACATTTCTGTAATCTTTTCTAAAACAGAACTTCATGATTATTTTTGTTCAGAAAGTTAAATAACCTGTTCTCATGCAGACAGATCAGTGACATACAAGAAAGGAAATGTGAATTATCTGCCCACATCCCATAGTGTAGATAACATCTCAGACTGAGCTATGCACCTGGAATATTCCTAGTAACATTAAGAACCCATGAAGTGTGTCCAATAGCACTTCATTCCTTCTCATTCCTTCCTTCAGTCTGCCTAGCTATGTTTGTGCAGACAGTAGCTCTTTAATTTAAGGATGAAAGAAATTATTCTAAGCAATTTTTTACTGAAAGCACTTTGCTCTTGAAGTAACATGTTGATTCCACATGTTATGCAGTTCATTACTCAGAATATCAAGACAGAATTGCCTAATAAGAGGAGCATAAGACAAGATGATTTACATAGTTCAGTTGAACTTCAGAGTTTGCATTTCTGAGCAGGAGAAAATGCCAAGATTCCATAAGGCAACTGCTTATTCCAAATCTGGCATTTCTCCTATTCAGAAACACAGATTGTGAAGTTCACTGAAGTTACTGAAATCAATCAATTTTTTACTGAGTATTTTAATAACAAGTACATTTTTTGTTTATTAGTGTTTTGCTTGTATACTGTTTGCATATTAAGATATTAATTGAGTATATTCACTTAACTGCTGTCTCTTTCCCGATTCTCCTAGAAAAATCCCTGTGGTACATTTAAAGGTGTAAGGAACATATTCAGGTTGGTACATGCTTGCCTTTGCTGGAAAATTAAGATGAATATCATGCACAGCTCATTTGTGGCTTTGTCTTATGTCATTCCATCAGTTGCAAGTTATACAAGTAATTTCTAGAGCCATATAAATAAGGTGTTTCACACAGACAGTGTGTAAACCTGACCTGAATGTTGTGTCTCTGTGAATGAATAAAACGGGCTCTTCTTTGAAGCCAAAGCCTGTGTCTGTTTGGCTTTTCCTCATGACTGTATTAACTGTATTCTTACTGGGGATGATCCTTGGCTTGTGCAGATCCTGGAAATGCAATTTTGAATTGTGGAAAGGAAGTAGTTGGCTGGCCTGAGCCAGAAGTATGCCAGGATCCTTGATAACAAATTAATGTTACATTCTCACATTTATGCTGTGACCTGCTGAGATTATCAATACAGTATTACCACATTTTGTTGTATCCCTGCCTGCCTTAGGCTCTTAAGCCCCAGAACAGCTCTCTGTACTGAACTCAGTGGCTTAGGGATATGTGCCTTCACATAAGTGGAAGGGCAAAGACCATCTCCTTCCTCAGCCTAGATTTTTTTAGTGGCAGCAGTGCTGCTTTGCAACCTGGATAGAGGAAAAAATAAATATAATGGTGGATCTGTCAGACCTTCCTCATGATCAACAGCTGTTATACTCCTTCTACTTTGTTGAGCCTCTTGTTCCCCCATTGGAGGCTTTAAACAATGATCTCAGCTGTGGTTTGCAGGTTTTGTGAAACCCACAGAACCTTTGAGGATTCAGTGCACAATCTGCCTGAGATAAGACAGCACAGCAAGTCATTGGAGGTACAAATAATGACATTTATTTAGTTTCAGTATCCAGAAAGTTTGTGCATTTTTCCATGTAACCTGGAAAAAGGCTTGCACATTGAGTTGCTGAAAACCTGATTTTAAGTATTTTCATTTCATTAGAAAAGATGAAGATTTCACAGTGACAGACATATTCAACTCTCCTTCAGGGGCTCACATATGTCAAAATATTATGTTTGGGGTTTTTTATGTTATTAGCATCATGAGAAGAGTGAGAATATAGGTTCTGGGCTTGGTACATGCTCTTGAATGTTTCACAAGACTATAATAAAAGATTATTTGGTATGTTCTTACATGATTTGCTACTGCAAAACAGTGAAAAACAGCTATTAAAACTATTGATAAGCAGCTATGGCTACTTGCCTCTGTGAAAAATCTAATGCTAAATAACAATTTGTTTCTGTGGTACTTCCAAAAATTGTGTATTCCAGTCTGGTCTATACAGATAGATACATTTTACTGACATGATTATGTTTGCTAGCAACAGTTTTTGGTTTTTGTTTTTTTTTTTTTGGTCATGAAAACTGTCCTTTTTACTACTTTTCCAAAGATGCAGGTATGCTGACTTTCTTGATGAAGATACGACCCTTGCTTCACTGCCAAAACCAGGATAGACCTTTAAAACATGTTTAAGCTATAAATTCCTTTTCTATAGGAGGATAATGATTTGCCCTATGTGGGACTAATTAAAAGAGGTGTTCTTAAATGCAGGTAAGACTTCCACTTCATTGGACAGAGTTCTGAATAAATAAAATACTCTGCTTCGCAGCAGCCTTACTGGCCCTTAATGACTTAATAATGTTTTTCAATATTTGTTTTTGTTTTGTTTCTTAAAATCCCTAGGTTCTTGCATAACATGATTGCTTCATAGAAGCCTATATTTCTAGTATCTGTAGTTGTGGAGAAAAAGCTTGAAAATATAATATTATTATACAATCCCCACTTCTAACAGAGGAAATGGAGGATCTGAAATGTGCAGTTTTTTTAAAATATAGTAAACTTTAAATGAAGTTCATTTTCTTTTGAAACTTACCATTTTTAGTTTTAATTATAATGGCTACTATAAATTTTATTTGCCTCAGTTAATTTCAAATGTTTGGATCTGAGTTATCAAAATGTTCTGGCAAAAATTAAAAACATAATTTTTAATAAAGTTGCAAACATTAGAAAAGCAAGTTTTTCTAATTTGGAGACTCCTACTCAATATTGTAGCTGTTTTCTCTTTGGAAACTGATTTCAATAAGTATAGTTGTCTTTTTAAATGTGCTCTGGGAACTAAAACTTGGGAGTTGAACTCTATGCAAATGCTGGTTATTAACATTTCAAGATGTGTAGATTTGGAATAAATTTCACAAGCACAAGATATCCCACCATTTTGTGAAAATAAACAGTGTCCACGAGCCTGCTCAGATGTTGTATCAAGAAGGGGCTTTCTGCCTGTGTGTGACTGTACACATCTGTTAATTCAGAGATTCAAATGTGAAATCCAGCACTCAGGGAGACCAGGTGGATATCTGATCGTCTCTGAGGAATTTGTGCTTCATGAACCATTCTATAGATTATTCACAGCCATGTCTTTTCCTTTGCTTGTGACATAAAAAATATGGATGAAATATTTGTACCAATAATTAATCCTGGTATAAATCAACACAAGTAACTAATTAATAAGAAACGGAGACATGTTGTTGCCAAAAATCAGCTGTTAATGCCTCTTCACTTACTGAAATGGCATGCTGCATATCACAATTGTTCTGTTACTGACTATAAAATACTTCTCTAGGTGAAAGTCAGAAATACTATCCAGCTCCACAGTGAAAGCTGTAGTCATGGCTGTCTTGGTTCGACAAGACAGGAGTCTGTGAAAGAGGGCAAAGCCTCCTGTGCAATGGAGAACGGCAAACCCCCCTCCCTCTGAATTACGAGGATCTTTAAATTAAAAGGCTCTCAGGCAAAGATATGGGAGTGGGAGTAACAATTCTTTACTAGGAGAAAACTAGACAACAATTTAAAAAGGCAAATGCAATCGGTACAAACAAAACCAGTGAAAGGAAAAAAAAAGTCCAGAACCTGCGGGGTGCCAGTATCAGTTCTACTGGGACAATTTGCTTCCTTTGCAGTGGCTGGTGAATTGTAGCTGCAGTGGTGATCTCTAGAAGGGTATAGTTTCCTTCTGAAGATCTGGTGGCAGTGGGGCCGGTCTTTCTCTGCGCCGGGGTTGCCTCTGAACTCCGCTGCCGTCGCCTCTGCGCGTCGGCTGCTTCGCTGCGAGTGCCGCCGAAGAGAGAGCGAGAGAGAGCTGCTTCCCCAGGAATTCCGCGAAGAGAGAGAGAGAGAGAGCTGCTTTCCCCGGGAATCCCGCGCAGAGAGAGAGAGAGAGCTGCTTCTCTCGGAGTCCCGCGAAGAAAAGGGAGAGAGCTGCTTCTCTCGGAGTCCCGCGAAGAAGAGGGAGAGAGCTGCTTCTCCCCTCTGGGTGGGACCCCCTTCATTGAATCAGTCGAAGGTGTATACACAAACCATTGTCTCTGAGAGAGATAACAAAAAACCTGTCCAACCGGTTCGCCTTCGACAGATGGCAAATGGAATACAAGCTTATCTTACAACCCAGGACATTATCCACCCCTTATTCTATTTCCATCTGCACACCATGAAATCTTACACCCAGTTCTCTCTTAAGACCAAGTTTCCCTGTGGTACACAGCGGGTCTCCCCATCTTCCTGCATTACCCACCAAGTGTAACCAGGTCCTTGAGCAAAGACAATCCCACGAATGGGTTGGTCTTTGCCTGAGGTGGGATTAATCCAAACAGTTTTCCCTAAAATACCTTTCATATGTACTACAGGGACCTTATCTCCATCTACTGCGTGTAAGGGTTCTGACTGAGCAGGGCCAGCTCGACTGACAGACCCCCGGGTGTTGACCATCCAGGTTGCTTTTGCCAGGTTAATTTCCCAGTTTCTAAATGTTCCCCCACCAAGTGCCTTCAGGGTAGTCTTAAGGAGTCCGTTGCACCGTTCAACTTTGCCGGCAGCTGGAGCATGATAGGGAATATGATATATCCATTCGATACCATGTTCTCTGGCCCAGGTGTTGATAAGGCTGTTCTTGAAATGGGTGCCGTTGTCAGACTCAATTCTCTCAGGGGTGCCGTGTCTCCACAGGACTTGCTTTTCCAAGCCTAAGATGGTGTTCCGGGCAGTGGCATGAGGTACAGGGAAAGTCTCCAGCCATCCAGTGGTGGCTTCCACCATGGTCAGCACGTAGCGCTTGCCTTGGCGTGTCTGGGGCAGTGTGATATAGTCAATCTGCCAGGCTTCCCCATACTTGTACTTGGACCACCGCCCACCATACCATAGGGGCTTCACCCTCTTGGCCTGTTTGATGGCAGCACACGTCTCACAGTCATGGATAACCTGGGAAACACTGTCCATGGTTAGATCCACCCCTCGGTCTCGTGCCCACTTGTAGGTGGCATCTCTGCCCTGATGACCTGAGGCATCATGAGCCCATCGAGCCAGGAACAACTCCCCCTTATGGTGCCAATCTAAGTCTATCTTTGACACCTCTATTTTTGCTGCCTGATCTACTTGCTCGTTGTTTCGGTGCTCCTCATTAGCCCGACTTTTGGGGACATGGGCATCTACATGACGGACTTTCACCGTCAGCTTTTCCACCCGAGAGGCAATGTCTTTCCATATATCAGCAGCCCAGATTGGCTTTCCTTTACGTTGCCAGTTGGCCTTCCTCCACCTTCCCAGCCAGCCCCACAGAGCATTGGCTACCATCCATGAATCAGTATAAAGGTAGAGCTTTGGCCACTTCTCCCTTTCAGCAATGTCCAGAGCCAGCTGAACGGCCTTGAGTTCGGCGAGTTGGCTCGATCCACCTTCTCCTTCGGTAGCTTGTGCAACTTGGCGTGTGGGGCTCCATACGGCTGCTTTCCACTTCCGGTTCATCCCTACAATGCGACAGGAACCATCAGTGAAAAGAGCGTAGCAGGTCTCTTCTGCTGGTAGTTGGTTGTATGGTGGAGCCTCTTCAGCCCTTGTCACTTGTACCTGCTCCTCATCATCAGTGAGACCAAAGTTTTCACCTTCTGGCCAGTTCGTAATTATCTCCAAAATCCCAGGGCGATTCAGGTTTCCAATACGGGCGCGTTGAGTGATGAGGGCAATCCATTTGCTCCATGTTGCGTCAGTGGCATGGTGGGTAGTAGGAACTTTTCCTTTAAACATCCACTCCAGCACCGGTAGTCGGGGTGCCAGGAGGAGTTGTGTTTCTGTGCCAATTACCTCCGAGGCGGCTTGAACTCCTTCAAAGGCAGCCAAGATTTCCTTCTCTGTGGGAGTGTAGTTGGCTTCAGACCCTCTGTAACTTCGGCTCCAGAATCCCAGTGGTCGGCCTCGAGTCTCCCCAGGCACTTTCTGCCAAAGGCTCCAGGACAACCCATGGTTCCCGGCTGCAGAGTAGAGCACATTCTTGACCTCTGGTCCCGTTCTGACTGGGCCAAGGGCTACAGCATGAGCGATCTCCTGCTTGATCTGGGTGAAGGCTTGTTGCTGCTCAGGGCCCCAGTGGAAATCATTCTTCTTTCGGGTAACCAGATAAAGAGGGCTCACAATCTGGCTATACTCAGGAATGTGCATTCTCCAGAAACCTATGGCACCCAGGAAAGCTTGTGTTTCCTTTTTGCTGGTTGGTGGGGACATAGCTGTGATCTTGTTGATGACCTCAGTGGGAATCTGGCGCCGTCCATCTTGCCATTTCACTCCCAGGAACTGGATCTCTCGGGCAGGTCCCTTGACTTTGCTCTTCTTGATGGCAAAGCCAGCTTCTAGTAGTATCTGGATGATCCTCTCACCTTTCTCAAACACTTCTGCCGCTGTGCTCCCCCACACAATGATGTCATCAATGTATTGCAGGTGTTCTGGAGCCTCACCCTTTTCCAGTGCAGCCTGGATCAGTCCATGGCAGATGGTGGGGCTGTGTTTCCACCCCTGGGGCAGTCGGTTCCAGGTGTACTGCACGCCCCTCCAGGTGAAAGCAAACTGAGGCCTGCATTCTGCTGCCAGAGGAATGGAGAAAAACGCATTAGCAATATCAATGGTGGCATACCACTTTGCTGCCTTGGTCTCCAGCTCGTACTGGAGTTCCAGCATGTCCGGCACAGCAGCGCTCAGCGGTGGAGTCACTTCATTTAAGCCACGATAGTCCACAGTCAATCTCCATTCTTTGTCAGATTTGCGCACAGGCCAGATGGGGCTGTTGAAGGGTGAGTGGGTTTTGCTGACCACCCCTTGGCTCTCCAGCTCCCGAATCATTTTGTGGATGGGGATCACGGCATCTCGATCCGTCCGATACTGCCGGCGGTGCACTGTCGAGGTCGCAATTGGCACGCGTTGTTCTTCCACCCTTAGGAGTCCTACTGCAGAGGGGTTTTCTGACAGTCCAGGCAAGGTGTTCAATTGCTTAATGTCTTCTGCCTCTACAGCGGCTATTCCAAAAGCCCACCTGAGTCCCTTTGGGTCTTTGTAATATCCGTTCCGGAGGAAGTCTATGCCTAGGATACACGGAGCATCTGGGCCAGTCACTATAGGGTGTTTCTTCCACTCCTTCCCAGTCAGGCTCACCTCAGCTTCCACCAGAGTCAATTGTTGTGATCCCCCTGTCACACCAGCAATGGAAACAGGCTCTGCCCCCACATGTCCCGATGGTATCAGAGTACACTGTGCACCAGTATCAACCAAAGCATCATATTTTTGTGGCTCTGATGTGCCAGGCCATCGGATCCACACTGTCCAGAAGATCCGGTTTTCCCGTGCCTCTCCCTGGCTAGAGACAGGGCCCCTCTAACACTGGTTATCATTCCTTCCCTGGGCATACATACTAGAGGTCCCTTCAAGGGGGTCTGACAGATCGTACCCACAAGCTTGGTCACGGGAGGTTGAGGCTACCTTCACTTTGGTGGAACTCCCCCGGTTAGAGTTTCCCTCCTTGAGTTGACGGACCCGTGCTGCCAGGACAGAAGTGGGTTTCCCATCCCACCTCCCCATGTCTTCCCCATGGTCACGCAGGAAGAACCACAGATTAGCCCTTGGGGTGTACCCTCTCTCTCTAGCTGGGGATTGTTGGGTGCTGATTCTGGGGCCTGTGACTCTCACGGGTGCTGTATTAACTTTCCTTATCTCCTCCCTCATCTCCTCTTTAAACTCCTTAATCACAGCTGAGATATGAGCCTGCATTGGGCCATTAATCATACTCTCATAATTCCTAAGTTTGTTGGCAACAGAACCTATTGTCTCCCGGTGGGTGTCAGCATTGATCGTTGCAATGAAGGTGGCGTATTGAGATGGCCCAAGATTTGCCAGACTCCACAGCATTTGTCCCGTACACCTGACCTTGTCAGGATCATTATTGTGTCGTCCATCCCTCCCAAAGAGTACCTCCAATACTGCCACTTCTCTCAGCTGTTGGATCCCTTCCTCGAGGGTCTTCCAGCGCATTCTATGATGGTGCTCTTGCATTCTCTCTCTGTGGATAAACCTCTCCCTGACACTCATTAAGAGCCGCTCCCAGAGAGAAAGGGACCCTGGTTCCCTTACAAAAACCTGATTTATACCTGAGTCCTGGGTCAAGGGTCCCAAGTTCCTTGCCTCACCACCGTCCAGCTGCACGCCTGTACCCATAAGATCCCAAACCCGGAGTAGCCAGGTAGCATAAGCCTCACGCCCTCGTCGCACAATGTCTTTATGCAGATTGCGAAGACTTTCGTACGTCAGGGACTCGGTGATGATAGCAATCTCTGGCTCCCCTGTGGGTTGTGAGGTTCCTCCATTCCTGTCCCTATCTGCAGGGTGCTCTGCTTTCACCTTAGACTTCCTTGTTTCTACCGGGGCCACTGCTGCTGACCGTGACTGCCTTTGTGGTTCAGCTGGAACCTGGACAGTTGTAACATCTGTGGGTTCCACAGCTGTACTATTAGACTGTCCCTCCTCAAGGCAAAGGGCCGGTTTCTCACCAGCTGGGGAAATGCACTCCTTCAGCATCTCTCGTATCTCCTTAACCAGAACCCTCACCCAATCTGGGCGGTTCATTTCTGAGGTGGGCTGTGGGGCAGGGTCAGGCTCTGGAGCAGCAGCATCTCGAGTCTGTGGTGTAGGTGTGAGGGTAGTTATCCAGGTTAATCTTCCCTTATCTCTGAATGCTAAATATAACAGGACTATCAGCAACACCACCCATTGTATGGTATCATTAGCACTTATAAAGGATCTTAACCCTTTGAGAACTGGTGGAGCAGACCCAAAAAGATGGTTAAAAGGTTGAGAGAAAGTTTGCCCAGGTGCTATTTCCTCGCAGTAGGTACCGTTATTAAAGTAACCCCAAAAACATACAGTTAACGTGTGATAGCTATGAATCCATGTACCTGCCTTCCAGAGGAAATTAAAGATCCATGAATTCCTCACCCAATTAACCCAGAAGCCAAACTTGATAACAGACACCGTAGCCTTAGTTATAGGACCCATTTTTAGATAAGGGTCTGCAAATGGGAAAAGTATAGCTACGATCACATGCCACCCAAACCACGGTAAACTAGACCACATGGTGATGCTGAAGATGTTTTTACACACAACAAAACCAAATTACTTAAGAACTGTTAATCCTTTTTCCCTCTCAATGCCCTCGGGCCTCACGTTGATGCGCCAAATTCTGTCTTGGTTCGACAAGACAGGAGTCTGTGAAAGAGGGCAAAGCCTCCTGTGCAATGGAGAACGGCAAACCCCCCTCCCTCTGAATTACGAGGATCTTTAAATTAAAAGGCTCTCAGGCAAAGATATGGGAGTGGGAGTAACAATTCTTTACTAGGAGAAAACTAGACAACAATTTAAAAAGGCAAATGCAATCGGTACAAACAAAACCAGTGAAAGGAAAAAAAAAGTCCAGAACCTGCGGGGTGCCAGTATCAGTTCTACTGGGACAATTTGCTTCCTTTGCAGTGGCTGGTGAATTGTAGCTGCAGTGGTGATCTCTAGAAGGGTATAGTTTCCTTCTGAAGATCTGGTGGCAGTGGGGCCGGTCTTTCTCTGCGCCGGGGTTGCCTCTGAACTCCGCTGCCGTCGCCTCTGCGCGTCGGCTGCTTCGCTGCGAGTGCCGCCGAAGAGAGAGCGAGAGAGAGCTGCTTCCCCAGGAATTCCGCGAAGAGAGAGAGAGAGAGAGCTGCTTTCCCCGGGAATCCCGCGCAGAGAGAGAGAGAGAGCTGCTTCTCTCGGAGTCCCGCGAAGAAAAGGGAGAGAGCTGCTTCTCTCGGAGTCCCGCGAAGAAGAGGGAGAGAGCTGCTTCTCCCCTCTGGGTGGGACCCCCTTCATTGAATCAGTCGAAGGTGTATACACAAACCATTGTCTCTGAGAGAGATAACAAAAAACCTGTCCAACCGGTTCGCCTTCGACAGATGGCAAATGGAATACAAGCTTATCTTACAACCCAGGACAATGGCACAGTATAATTTTAGATTGAAATAAATGTGCATAGAGCATGAGAAGTAAAAAGATGCAACTCTTTATGTCCCTTCAAAACTATTTAAATGACTTACAAGCCTAAAGGCTCAAGTCACTTATCCACAAATGTGGATCTTTTTCTACTCAATACTCATTGACATATCACAGGCCTCATGTGGGGTGTCAGAAATTACACTGGAGCTATGGAGAAACTCTCTCGTTTGGGTGCAGCAGCTGAAGACCAACAAAGATATTCTTCTACAGTGCCTGAAGTGGCACTAGATTAATGGGTCCTGGCAACTAAACCTTCAAACCTTTGCTGGTTTCAGTCTTAGGATCAGCTGAAGGAGGTATCTGTCCCACTTCTAGAAGATGTCAGACTTCAGAGTGGTTATCCCTTTCTGTTAAGTATTTTTCTTAACCTAGTAACTGTTTATTCAGCCAACGTACTTGCTCCTTGCCCTAAGATTACTTTATATAAGATTATGTAAAGTGGTGAGGGACAACCCCCATGTTCCCCAGTAACAGAGTTCAACAAAACCCAAAGAGTTTGTTGCATGCCACAATGATGACCAGGTGGTGTGATCATGCTTCTGAAAAATGGCAAAAGTGGGAGTGATTTCTTCTGGCCAAGGATTGTGAGAGAAGGGCTCTAATCTGTAAATTGTAGCTACTAATGGATATTTTAAAGAAAATGGTGGATATGTCTTTACCGTATTATGTGCCTTATCTTTTCAAGATGTAATACTCAAAATTCTGAATGTAATTCTAAAATCTCTCTTCATATACGTGAGACATTTACTTGAATCTGGCAATAAATCAGTCAGAAATGAGACTTAACTCTGAGAAATATAGGCACTGGTAAAACCTTTGTCCCTCAGCAGTGATTAAACATACCATCCACGTAGGGGTCTCACCTAGTAGCACAACATCAGTGCTTCCCAAAATTTTCCCTTGGCAACCCTACTTCCAGGGTCACAACCCTACTTTCATTTTCACTTCCAGGCTTGTGGGCCCCAAGTGGGATCATGACCCTAACTTGGGAACTGCTCTATAACACATTGAAAAAATTAACATACCAGCTAGTAAATACATCAGCAAAACAAGCCCATCCAGTCTGCCCAAGACCCTGCCTGTCTGCCATCCCTAGGGGCCTTACCTATTAAACCTGGAGTTTCAAAACCATGTATCTACTTGCGAGCTCACATACTGCTTGGTGTATGTGTTACCATTATCTTGTAGTCTTCTTTTGTGCTAGTTAGCTAAGTGTGGTGTTGACAAATATGTGCTAACACTTCTGAAAATATGACCTCCTTTTTCTTGCTTATTCATGTTGGAGGTGCTGCTTAGATTTATTATTTGCACATAACAGAGTTCACAGTTATTGTGTGTCAGAAACAAGATCTGGAGAGTCTACTGTTCCCACAGCTGGAGCAACACATACACATCTGGTAAAACTGCAGCTTAAATTGTATTATCCTTAGCAATTAATCACTTACACTGTATTCTATTAATTCTCCTCCTTAACTCCTACTGGTCTTTACCTTCTCTTTTCTTTTTCCTCATTTGTCTTCTGCTCTCCATTTCTTAAAAGTCTCACATTTCATTTTTTAGCATTTTGTCCAGAAGTTCTGGGTTTGGATGCAGACATGCAAAATTTTCTACTTGTCTTGCAGAACATTCAACCGCTACATTTCAAAGAACTTTGCACTGGTTGTGAAAGCACACACATTCATTGAAATCTCAATATCTGCCTTTTACAGTGGAGAGATTATAACACAAGGTCCATTACCTGCAGTCACCAAAAAGTCAGTGGCAGAGAAAAACATGGATCTCCCATTCCATGTAGAATCCCATGGTGGACTCCAAGCAACATGGTTAGCACACGATATACCAGTAGATGGCACTTCAGCGTTCATAGCGTTGCTCATGCATCTGAGGGTCTGCTACAACTGGACTTCACATGCAACTTTTAGCACAATTTTATCTCTTTTTGTTCTTGTAGCTTTACTATGCCATCGTCTTTTTTTTTTTTTTTTTTCATTTACCTTGCTGTGACACTTTCCTGTTACTTTTTAATCTCTCTCAATTTTTTTATATTTGGTATGTCTGATTTGAAAAAGAATAAAAAACCCACCCCCCCAATTAAAAAAAAAAACAACCACCACAAACAAATTAAAAACCACCACAAAAAAACCCCAACTCACTGATTTTTTTTTTTTTTTTTTTTTCAGAAAAGAGTTATCTAGATCCTGTCTAGTTCATTATTAAGGAGAATTGGGTGGTGGTGAGTCACAGCAGTAAGGTTAACTCTCAGATGTTCTGAAGACTTACCATGTATTTTTTGCTGTGTGAGGTGAAGAACACTCTGCTAACTTGCAATGTATCTGCAAAGCACACCTCTACCCTTGCTGCACACAGGCTGTTGCTACACATTTCAGGTTCTGGCTTCTTTTCCAGAGAGGAAATGAGGATTTTGTTTGGGCTTCTGCTATGGGCCATGGCTGTGTTTTGCCCCCTTATTTCATGTGGTGCAGCTTGCCATGTTGCTGACAGTGCAAGTGCCTTTCAATTAAGGCTGAAGTTCCATCAGAGCCTGTAAGTGGAGAATGCTGGGAAGATTAAAAAAATAATTGCCACAGCTTCCAGGCATGCTGAGTTGAGAAGTACAGAAACTCTAGAGTTTGTGCCCTGTGTAAATTTGGAGCTCAGGCTCTGTGTATTTATAGGGATGGGCAAAATCCCTTTTTCTTTCTTGTAAAAAGAATGAAAATTAGTTTCTTTAAGGTTGAAGTCCAAATGTGGAAATACTCATTATTTGTATATCTTTAATGTCACACAGTTTAGGCTTTTTGCAGTTTGGGTGGGGTCACCATTTGAAACAAGGATTTGAACTGATCTGACTAAACCACTGTAGGTGGGGGAAGAGTATGGAAAACATCCCTGAAGAGCTTTATTTACTTGCTCCAGCTGGTATTATCTATTATATTTCCAAGTGTCTTGTCTTGGGCTCGGTTTTTTTGGCTTTCCTTGCTGTCTTGACCAATCTAGCTGGTACTAGTTATTGTCTCTTTGAAAATTATTGTACTAAAAAAAAAATTGTAAATCTGAACAATAGCATCATTTTAAACTCTATTTTAACTGTTTCTCTAATTTTATTTATTTGGTTTCACTTAAAAATATAGACATTTAATGCATTTTCTTGCATTTTATCTACTACACAATTTATGCAGCAGTAATTGTTCTAGGGATAGGTGTCACTTGCCTTGAAGTCACTAAACTCAGTGGGAAAATAGCATTTATGGGAAATTTTAGGATTACTTAAAGATCATATAATCAAAAGACGTATTAGAGGAGGAACATTCTGTATTCTACTGACTACTGCATCCTAGATGCATGGTGATGTGGTTGCTCCTTTAAGGTTTCTTGAGAGAATTATTTCTTTTCAACTGGATATTCCTTTCTGATTTTAGAGTTTTGACTTGGAAGTAGATAGGCATGCCTTTTCATAGAATCATAGGATAATCCAACTTGGAAGGGTTGTCAGGAGATCATCTGCTGGATTGTACTAATGTGGAAAAAAGTTCTTCATTAAAACCTGTGTGAACTTCTCTTGTTTCAGGTTATGCACACCTTGTCCTGCTACATGTGCTGCTACAGAAAGCCTGGCTCTGACCACACCATGATCTGTCTGTAGGTGGAAAAGGCTGATCTGAGGTGCTTCCTTTGTCCAGGCAGAAGCAGCTCCATTGCTCAGACTCCCCTAGCAGGGCCAGTGCCCCAGCCCTGCTGGGACACTGCAGAGCCCACTTCTCATCAGCACAACCTCTGTCTCCATTATCCAATGAGTTGCATAATTAGCTATCTCTCTTATCTATGTGGTTTGCCCTGTGACCTTTTTTATCAGTGCTCCTAACTTAAAAATAAGATGGAAGCATATTTTGGTACCTTTGGTGGCAGCCCACCAACATCAGCCTCGTAGTTCCAGGTACCTCTTAAAATATGAAGGTAATTTGAAATTAAAATGACAAGTACATTGCATGAAACTCAGCAGAAGATTATAGAAACACTGTTGTTATCTGAGTAAGAATACTTCAAATTGCTAAGGGATCTTGGAAAATTGATTAAAACTGTTCTTATGTAAAACATTTTGCATATAACCATGATACATGGAGTAATAATGATTTTTTTAAAAAATACTGCTTTTGCTGTGGATCTCTAAAATGCTATTAAATATCCCAGTTAATTTCTAATTCATTTTTAAATAGTTCAAAATTTTGAAATACTCAATTTTCTATTTTTAATAGTTCAAAAATCTTTCAGGACTGATGGCTAAAATTTGGATCCGGAATATGCATGCTGTGGTTTCATTTTGAGAATTAATGAATATCTGTAAAACTCGCTTATACAGTAGGAGATTCAGATGCTATTACTGAGTGGCCCTGAGGGAAATTCAGAGCCCTTATATGCTCAAATCTGTACTTCAGCACCTTGGGAGACTCATTTTCCTGTAGCATCTAGAACATATGATTAGCTCTTATCAAAGTGCATACTTTCTTCTCAGTTTTCTGACATATTAGCATTGTTCAATCACATGGTGAAGTTGACCGAGTCCATTTAAAGATTATGAAATTAAAAAAAATGTAATTATAAATGACAGAAAATGAACCAAATGTGTGGGTTCAATACTATATCAGTCTCTGAGCCAAACACTATGGCTTGCACCTCTTGTTTTTCTCCAGACTGTGATAATTTCATTAGCTAGACTGTTTAGAAGTAACAAATGAATGTTAATTATACAGATGATCCCAAATGATTATGACCAAAATCCAGCCAGTAGTTTCTATTATGTATTTATATCTAGGAGGGAAAAAAAAAAGTGAATTTGTGCAAATTATTTTTCATATAATACCTGCAAAACTCGGGCTGCCATAGAGGGTGAGATAGGCCTTGGAATTACAGGAATATCAAACAAAAAATGTAATGGTTTTCTCTTCAGGGAGTTACGAATTTCACACCTGATACCTTGTGAATACCTTGGTCTATATACAAATGCTATTATATGCTTTCACTAGAAAGCATGGAATCCTGTTTCTTCAAAGGGATAAGATACAGATGTTTCTGTGCTGGTGATTCATGGTGTAGTAAAATGCCACTGCCTGGAGAATAGCATGGCATACTGAAATTTAACTTCACCTGATCCACCTTTGGAGGGAAAGAAGAAAACCTTTCCATGAAGGAAAGGAAAGAAAGGAAAGAAAGGAAAGAAAGGAAAGAAAGGAAAGAAAGGAATAAAATGGGAAGGGGAAAGGGAAAGGGAAAGGGATAGGGAAGGGGAAGGGGAAGGGGAAGGGGAAGGGGAAGGGGAGGGGAAGGGGGAAAGGGATAGGGGGAAGGAAGGAAGGAAGGAAGGAAGGAAGGAAGGAAGGAAGGAAGGAAGGAAGGAAGGAAGGAAGGAAGGAAGGAAGGAAGGAAGGAAGGAAGGAAGGAAGGAAGGAAGGAAGGAAGGAAGGAAGGAAGGAAGGAAGGAAAAAGAGAAAGAAAAAGAGAAAGAAAAAGAAAAAGAAAAAGAAAAAGAAAAAGAAAAAGAAAAAAAAGAAAAAGAAAAAGAAAAAGAAAAAGAAAAAGAAAAAGAAAAAGAAAAAGAAAAAGAAAAAGAAAAAGAAAAAGAAAAAGAAAAAGAAAAAGAAAAAGAAAAAGAAAAAGAAAAAGAAGTAAAGAAATAGCAGCTGTTTAAAATTTGTAGAGAGACTCTGAATGTAGCCTTATTTGTTGTGCATTACAGGGAGAAGGCAGCAAAGAGGTAAAGGTGCAGAAGAGGTCTATGATATTGTTCTTAAGTCTGTCAGAAGAATGTAGCTATCAGAAATGCATTCGAGTGTGACCAAAATTGAGTATATTATTTTGCCTGTGTTTCACAGACAAATACATTTGGGAAGCAGGGCTTTAGAGGCAATATTCGTATTGCTCAAATGCCTCAAGCTGAGTCTCTTAGAATTAAGGTGATTTTGCTTTAGTGCCAGAATGTGGGGTTCTGTTTTCAAACACAAGCACTCTGCTCCAAGTTATTTCACCTGCATTTGTGAATGGAGTTCACAGACCTGGGACTCAGTACAAGAGTATACTCCATGGTGATCCAGGAGTTTCAGAAATGTGATTTACAGCAAGGGGAATATGTATTGCAGACAATAAAAAACACTGAAGAGAAAGATGTTTCTGAAAATTTGTTTCTCTTCTAATTTTAGGAGCTTATGACTTCAGATCTTCTTATACCTTTCCATAATTAAACATCCCGAGATCTTTTTTCTTCATTTAAACAACAGCCAGGATAGCCTGTGCATTAAGAGAAGAAGCAAAATAAAATATAACAAGACAAATATATACACATGCATGCACACACACAACCCCCCACTTCTTTACTGAGGAAATAAAAATCACATTCCCATTTCCCAAAAACTTCCCCATGTAATCACCTTGAAGAGAGGAAGAAAAAAGGAAAGCCTCTCACTCTTGTTGTAACTATGACTCAATGCTGAAAAAGATTTGAGATTTGTAATCTTGATTTGAGATTTGTAATCTTTAAGCAGAGAGTTAAACATGATTTCGTAGCTCAAGGATGGACACACTTACCTGCTGGGAGAAGGAGGGAGGGAAGCAACCTGGATTCTGGCTCCTGCTTCAAGCACTATTTATGCATGTTACTCAATTACAAATGCAAAATGTGTAGGCAGACCCTGGGGCAATAACCCAGGACTTCCTCTTCAAAAGCAAAACTATTAGGGTTGCAAATGCTCCCTTGATGAATCTTGCTTCCTGTCCAATACAGAAGTATGTCTTCAGCAGGCATGACAGACAGTTCTCCAGCTTGAGTTTCACCTTGAGTTAGTGCTGGATGCACTCTTGGGAGATGTTGGAAAGATCTCCTCAGAAATAGATTGGCTGTGAACCTGCATCTCCCAATTCAAGAGCAAGTGCCTTATCTACAAGTATGATATTATGTAAAATGTTGGCTATTGTGCTTCCACAACCTCTGGATGTGTTTCTGGGAGAAAGTCTCTGTTGTGATTCATGATGAGGCTGGTCTATGGTAGGCATGCTCAGAAGATGCTTACTTCAGAAGCCTCTCAGAATATGCCACACCTGTACATCACAATCATGCTTTCATGCAAGGTAGGTTTCAAGATTTTCAGCTGTATAGAAATAGCAGTAGCAATGAGAGATGCAGTTTCAGAACTTTTAAATAATTTTATCAGCAAAAACCTGATGTAGTTTTTTGTGGCCATTTAGCATACATGTACTTCTGTAAATATATCTTCTTGGATTTTTTTGGGTTTTTTTTGAGTTTGTCCATTGGTGTTGTTCTCAAAGTTATTTTGTGAACCACCAGCAAGACATAAAACTAGAACCCAGAAATCCTGCTCTGCTACAGTCTCTCTATAAGACATGTAAATATATTTACAATTAAAACCAATATTTTAATGTTGTTTTTTATGTTGGAAATGAAGTTGCTGGCACCTAACCGAATATAGGAAAAATCTTCTCTCATAGTCATTCTATCTATTAAACAGGTTGTTTCTCTGTCGTTGACATGAATTTATTAGTTCCTTGAGTGGCTTTCCAATAGATTCTTTTTCCATATCTTTGTTCTTCTGGCCTCTTTTCCCTTTTATTTTGGGTTCTATTCCCTCAGGAGACCAAAATCCTGCTCCCTTTACTCTACCCACCATGTACTGCCTTCCAAAAGGACTATTTGTATAAATGAGGTAACAGGAGGTAACATGAAGTAATGGGCAAATATTTTTGCTATTACTGTGAATACAATATTACAAATTCATGCTTGTAGTTTTTATATATTCAGAGATGAATAAATTGTATTTGCTTTAGGTAATGCTAAATAATCAATTACAAACCAGAATGTTCTATATAGCAGAAAATATACAGAAGACTATAGCAGGAAATGCTTCAAATATTTGTATTTAAACTAAAAGGGTAAATGACTTCGCTCAGACGTCAGTTCAGAAAAGTACTTAAAATATAATTGAATAAGATGCATAAGTAAATTGTTATGTTTCATGTAATTTTTGTAAGTAGGGCCTTATTTGTGACAACAACATGACCAGGTAGCACTGAACGAGATTCTGTTTCCTGCTGTGCTTATGCAGGTTACCTTTCCTTAATTCACTGTTGTAGCAGCCATTCTCAGCATCCAGTCTTAATATAGGTTTACCAAAAAGAACTTCTGAATTAAACTTCCTCTTGAGAGAAAAATAATTTGCAAGTGATAATGTGCTCTCAGATTGTTTGTTGGATTTTTTTTCTTTGCTATTTATTTACACATCTTGAATTTGAGCAAGATCCTGCTTTGCATTTTTCCTACTGGTCATCTAAATGGATAGATGACCAATAGATAAAAATGGCAGATGATGAATGGACAAAAATCCGAATGCATGTCCAAATTCTCCTAGAAATATGAAAGTAAAAGATGTCTAAAAAGTGTGAGGCAGCAAAGGGAGGAGATGCCATCCAAAGTGACCTGGACAGGCTTGAGAGGTGGGGCCATGCAAACCTCAGGGAGTTCAGCAAGGCCAAGTGCAAGGTCCTACACGTGCATTGGGGCAGTCCCAGACACACTCACAGGGCAGAGAAGTGATTGAGAGCAGCCCCGTGGGGAAGGACTTGGGGGTGAGGCTGATGAAACACTCACCATGAGCCTGCAGTGAGAGCTCCCAGCCCAGAAAGCCAAGGGAGTCCTGGGCTGCATCCAAAGCAGCTTTGGCCAGTGCACTGAGTAAGGGATTCCATCCTTCTGCTCTGCTCTGCTGAGACCCCACTGGAGCACTCCATCCAGCCCTGGGGTCCCCAGCACAAGAGGGCCATGGAACTACTAGAGCAAGTCCAGTGGAGGGTCTTGAGGTTTGTAAGATGACTGGAACATATCTCCTGTGAAAACAGGCTGAAAAGGTGGGATTGTTCAGCCTAGAGAAGAGAAGGTTGTGAGGCTTGAGAAGGTTGTGAGGCCTCTTCTTCAGGTCCATCAGGTCCAGTATCTGAAGGGGCCCACAGGGAAGCTGGAGAGGGATTCTCTGACAGGAGCTGGAGTGACAGGGCAAGGAGGAATGTGTACACACTGAAAGAGGAGAAATTGAGACTAGGTGTTAGGAAGGAATTCTTTACTGTGAGGGTGGTGGAATACTGGAAAACTTGCCCAAAGAAGCCATGGATGCCCAATCCTTGGCAGTGTTCAAGGCCAGGTTGGATGGGGCACTGAGCAACCTCGTCTAGTGAAAGATGGTAGGGGAGTTGGAACTAGACAGTCTTAAGGTCTGTTCTAACCCAAAGCATTTTGTGGTTCTGTGAAACTACAGACTTCTTGTTGAGAGGATTGAGAGTGGAAAAAAAATGACCAATCTCTTCTCCTCTATCACTCACTTAAACAGTAATGAACTGAGACATTGTCCATATCTGAAAAGAGGGTTTCTTATAGCAATGTGAGCTGAGAGCTTTGGCCTTAAATGGTGTCACATGATGCAAAAGAATCCAGAGGACCAAAACCATTCAGAACAAAAGACTGAGGATTGCCTCTAGGGAAAATTCCACTTTTTATTTTTTTTCACTCATCATTTATTTACAAATACACATTATAACTTTTATATACATTGCACATTTACATGGTAGAAAAGTACAAAACTATATATTTAAATGAATTTATATTTAACTCGCCATGTTTGAAAATATAAAATTGCATCAGAAAAAAACTATTATGAAAAGCAAGAAACCTGAACTGATAAAGCTTTGATATAACTTTTAGCCACACACTGATTGGGAAAGAAAATTTTGAAAGCGGTACTGCAAGACCATCTTAAAGGAAACACCTGATAAAACACTTAAGCATATGAAAAAAATTAAAACAATAAAAAGAAAATAAGCCTTTATTCTTATTACAGTTAGGCCTGTAGATGCTACTGAACTTCACAATCCAATTTCTTTGGGTTCAAAATTTGTATGATACAGTATAAACTCGTGATACAGAGATAATTTCAGTACACAATGTGATGAGAAGTAAAGAAAATTAAGTGTAAGAAGTTTCCTTAAAGATTGCCTCACTGCACCTTGACAGTATACTTTTGTCAGTTACAATACCTTTTGGTCAGTCAAGATTCCTTGTAAACAAAAACACGGGGATCTTTTGTGTACAGAACCAGCAAAAAGAAAATCCAATAAATAAACATAACAGAAACTGACATGCAAGTTTGTTAAAGTGGAAAAGAGTTAACATCAGTGAAACAAAGAGATGAGATCATGTGGGTAGGCTCTAAGGAATGGATTTTTATAGTTTACAAGAAAAAAGAAAAGCTTTACTTTACAAGCAAGAGACCTCACAATAAATAACACTGCTCTTCCCGTAACGAATAAATTTCTTCAAAAAACAAGGTGTACGGTCAACCAGACATTTTATGTATAAATTATAAAACATGACACAGTATAAATAAATGTCTACAAGACTCAACTATATGTATACTTTTTTTTATCTCCCCAAAATAAATAAGCATACACTTATTTACAGTACGGACATTGATTTTGTGCCCAATGGCTGTTTCAAAAGTGATGGATGTTTTACCACTCTAGAATGGAAGATATAGGAAAGCTGTAGTCCTGGTCTTCATCTTCCTCTTCATCTTCTGGGTCTTCATTAATTGCTAGATGGGGGAACACAGGGGAGCTGTTGTTTAAATTAGGACAACAACAGCGCAGAAGCAGCTCAGTGCATGTTTTGAAAGCCCTCTGAACAGCCATAATACAGCGTTGCATTTTATGCGACTTGTAGTGAGATGCTCTTTGGCATCTGCTGTTATGCAATAAGGTTTTTTACACATAATCTACGAAGTCATAACTGCAGAAAGTTCTGAAGAATCAATGGCTCAGGTTTTATTGGCAGATTCCTGAAATCAAATAAAAAGCGCTCTGGTGTTTTAGTTCAATTGCTTTGTGTCCTTCATTCAGAGTTAGCAGAGGCAACTGTGCTAAACCAGGTGCCACGTACTACCTTTAAGTTTGTTCTTTTGGACCGAGTTAAGAGTTTATCCAGGTGTTAATAAAGCAATCAGCAAAGCACATGAGAGCAGACAAAGTACAAAAAAAGTCACTAGAATTACACTCCTCGGGCAACCCCTTTCTGATAGAATGGCTTGTCCTTGGAACATCCCCAAAAACTCCAACTTGAAGGCCAGCTCGTTGTTGGAGATCTATTGCATTTTATCAGCAACCAAAGTGTGTGCGTGAAAGATAGATACTTATATTCTACTGTACCTTGAATCAATAAATCAATCTTTCTTATGTTTAAAGGTGTAAGTCTTCATTACCTAGGTATCGCCTTCAGAAGCCTTAAGTGTCTGCAGAGTTAAAAATCTCACTTACAGTTGCAAGATCCAGAGTGCTTAACTTCTAGAAGCACACCCATGGAGCAAGCTGCCTCTTTCATGGCACACTCGCTTGGGTAAGTTGTGTTATCACTGGCACACACTGCTTCTTCTGACTTGCTTTCAGGGCATAGCTCATCACAGAGGGCACACCGACCTCTGCCAACCTTAAAATCCCACAAGCACTTCTTCCCAGCACTGCATTGAATGTCTTCACAGGATTTGGCTTCTAAAAATATACACAGAATACTAGAGGTAAGTGAGAAGATAAAGCAAAAAACAAAGCAAAGACAAGCAACCCCCAAAACCTCCCTTTTCCCAGTGAACTGTGAAGAGAGAAAGCTCAGATATAGTAGATGTGATGGTACTTGCTGATTTTGCTCAAGCAAGTATTCCCTTGGACAACAATGCCTGTCTATATGTGGAGGAGGAAAGACAGCTGTGCCAGCAAAGCTTGGCCCTGGGAATACAGAATTACATTTGCCTATTGTATATGACTTTCCTGCTCCATTTCATGTCAATGGAAATTTGGCTCCCCAAATTAGCGGTAAATGCAGGATTTGTCAACAGGTGCAGCATTTCTAAATCTATTATTTTTAAACTAACCCACAGACAGCAGTTGTCTACAAGATTTGAAAGAGAATTCATCACAACCTATGCCAACTAAAAGCAACCTGAGACTTCCCCAGATTCCCCCAGCAGTTTTGGGGAGGAGAGGCTGCCCTGCAGGTGCTTCTTCATAACACACTGTACTATCAATCTTTTCTGGAATCACTTCCAACACAGAATGTCAGGTTGCACAGAAATTATTTGCCTATCTTCACCCACCCACTGTCTCCAAAGCCCACAGTTATTTCTAAAGAGGAAGAAATGATCAGATGTTTTAAATTAAGTTAACGTAGTCTTTGCCAAGACCACTTGAAGACAATTGTTTCCAGGAATACAGACCCACTCAATATGGTGACTGTATTACATCTTAACCATCTCATCATCTATTTCAGGGAGGCTATTTCTCCATTGGATACTAATGTCAGCACCCACAGCCACAATAGGATCAGGCCCTCTTCTCCCTCATGCCTACTGCAATCTTTTCCAGGACTAAGTTCACCCTGGCTCTCCTCTTCTGGGAGGGGAGCACTAACGCAAGCTGCTGAAGTCTCTCTTCCTCCCCAGCACTAACAACATCGGTCCAGTTACACACACTGGATACTTTGAAACAGGTGATTGAGGAAGCTCCCCACACACAGTCGCCTCCAAAGATACTTACTGACGCATTTTCCTTCATAGGCTAATCCAATGGATCTTCCCAGGAGGCAGGTAGCTTTCCTCAGGTGGCAGGCACTGGCGTAAGTTATGCCGTCATTCCCACAGAGATACTGTTCAGCGGAGGTAGGCTCTGGACAAATTCGGTTACATGTCACACAATACGCGTTGTTGGTTTGGTCGACCACACATGTGGAGCTGCCTGGGCATAAGACATCTCTGCAGGTTTCTGAAATAAAGACAGAAACAAAGTGATTAGTAGAAGATACTAGGACCCCAGTGATGAGTGTACAGGTGACAACAAGAACAAATGGCCGTATAAAAGCCTTCAGCAGCTCTCCTCGTTTAAGGGCTGCTGGATGATGCCTTCATATCTCAGGGTAGCTGTGTGAACAAAAGTGCTGCCAGACTATGGGGAGCTTTGGTTCAACTACATCCTTGTCTGCTGAGCACGGTCTAGTTACTCTCTCCCAGCCTGGTTCCTATGAGGAAGTACACCCAATATCTCCTTCCTACTCTCAGACAGAAACCCTTTGGCATTTGAGGGAGATTGGATTAGATTTGCAAACCTACTTTTGCATTTGCCCTGATACTGGACTTCAAGTTCAGGCTGTTCTTTACATCTGGCTTTGAGAAGGGCGCACTCGTTCCTGTAGGTTTTCCCATCTAAGCCACACACGGGACCCTTCCAAGTGATATTAGAGCAATCCGGAGCACAAACACACCGAGGTTTGTTCTTCTTGTTCATTTTACATTTCTTCCCGGGTCCACAGTCCACATTCTCGCATGTTTCTGATGGAAGGAAAGAGGCACCACTTTAGTACCAAGTGTGCAGAAGAGACCTGGTGTCAAAACTGCTTAAAGAAAGAAAGATACCGTGAACCCAGAGCACAGAGCAAAAACACCGTTCCCTCCCGTTCCAGGACACGCCGCTGGAGGTAAATTCCCTCCCGCCAGTGAAGGCAGGGGGGAGAGAGGGTCTCTCCCATCCTCCTTGTGAAGTGCAAGGCGGCAGGCAGAAATGGGGGGTCCCCCCCACGATCCCGGGGCTGGTACGAGACGTCCCTCAAAATCCCGACGAGGAAGGAAGCAAGAGAACAGGGCTGCCCCCCCACAACTCCCTCCCCGCTCCTCCTCCCCCTGCCGGAGCCGCTCCTCAGCGAGGAGCAGCTCGCCAGCACCCCCTCACCTTTGCATGGGATGCAGTTTGGGGCTCCCCCATTAAAAATCATCCACTTAAAAAGCGTATTGTCGTTGACGTCCTCCGCCGTCCACGACGTGGTCAGGCGGCCGCTCTTGCAGCACTCCTCCTTGCTGAGGTCGGTTTTGTAGAGGACCTGGCAGCGCCCGTTCCGCGCCTGGCGGAGCCAGCAGTTCCCAGCTGTGGGGCGGGGGGCGGGGGGGACACCCAGACGGATCAGTGGCGGCCACCAATGACCCAGACACAGCACGTGCGCCTTGCCGTGACTTTTACTAGACTGCTTCCTTTTATTTGTCCCGTTTCATAACCCGCAGCTACTACGGCCCATTTGGAAGCGCAGTTTAAAAAACAAACAAACCCTCCCCCCCCCACCAAAACCCAACCGAACAAAAAAATCCTCCCTAAAACCACAAAAGAACTAAAAAACCCAAACCAAGAAAACAAAACAAAGTCCAAAACAAAACAAAACAAAATGAACGAAAGAGAAGACCGAACCAAAACAGAGCTAGAGTTTTTGGAGGTATTTATTCCATATGTAGAGCAGAAGGAGCACTGCCGACACGTGACAGAGGCTTGAAAAGGATGTGCATTTAAAAGGGAATAAAAAGAAAATCGCGCTTGCAAATTCCTTCCTCCTCCCCCTGCCCTCTCCTCCTCACCGCGGCTGCACAACAGCATTGTTTTAGTGCTGCACAGTTTCACTCCCAGCCCATTTTGCAATCTGCACGAATTTGGAACATTTGCTGTTAGCGAAGTCTTTCGAAATCGCCACATTTTGCTGTTTCTATTAACAAATGTCTCCTTCACTAACATAATTCAGCAGAGTTCCAAAAAAAAAAAAGTGGGCAAAGTACATAAAATACAAGGACACTTATAGTAGGAGGTCCCTATAGAGTTTTAAAAATCGATCAAGCTGGCAAAGTAATAGGTTCCATCTCTCCTGCAAACATTTCAGAGGAAAGTACACTGTCCTTACACAGGATAGAGTGGGTTTTCTTGGGGTTATTTTTTGTCTTCCTTTCCCCCCCCCCCGCCCCCCCCCGTATCCCTGTTATTTGTGGAGTCCAGCCAAGAACATTGGTCCAAGCAACTCCCCCTTTTTTAGCTGAAGCATTTTAGTTGAGATGGGTCTCCCGTGAATAACCAATGTGACTTCTCCAGCAACTCAATACCAATTGACTCTCCCGCTAATCCAGCCAGGGCTCGATCCTTCCTCCTTACTCCGATAGGAATGTACCGCAGCGCGGGGTGAGGATCGGCCAGCGGAGATGTTGCTGAGCGCGGGGGAAGACACCCCCCCCCCCACCCCGCTAAAAATCATTAAATCATTGAACAAACAATGCCCTTATTAAAAAAATAAAAAGTTTTATGTCTTACAGTTGGCTAGGTTAGATTAATTATCGGTACTGGGGAAGGGAAAAAGAAAAGAAAGAATTATAAAAGAAGCAATGCCAAGACGTCCAGGTTGGAACATGGTCAAGAATAGGGGAAAAGCCCACAAACTAAAGATCAATATTCCCTTGTGTCGAAAGAGGGCTCTTAAGAGTTGTCAATATCAGATTCGGGTTTGTTTTGCTCACACGAGGAAAAAAAAAAAAAAAAAAAAAAACACACAAAAAAACCCCCCAAAAAACCACCACCAACTCACCAACTTATTTAAGCATACTCTTCAGTGCAGGAGAATTTACAACGTTAATATTTACTCAGACACACACTCAAAAAAAAAAAAAAAAAAAAAAAAAAAAGAGTAGGGAGGAGGAGAAAATTCCAATATTAAAGTCAATAAAATGACCACTTATTGGTTTCTAAAAATGTCAGATGTAATCCTGGGGTTCTCCATCACCACCTCTCCTTCAGTCAGTTAGGAGAAATAAAAATCTGAACTAAATTACCAACAAACTTCGTGCATTCATTCGGGAGCCGAGACTGGGAAAGTTCCCTCACGATGCTGCTCTTCATTCACGCTCCATAATAACAATAAAAAAAACAAGAAATAGCCTATCTGTCCTCTGTTCCTTTGCTGAGCAGTGCGAAGATCCGATTAAAAAGGGATCTAAATGACACCTCTGCACCTCGCTACAAAGCCCATAGTTAACTTCTGTTCTGTTGGACCTTGGAGAGAGGCGTTTAACACCGCAGCAAACTAAACCCTGCCCGAAAGACGGAAAACATTAGTAATAATAAAGAAACATATGTGCGAATAAACAGTCTGGTCTTACCCTGCACTGTGTGATCTTCCATGAAGTGGCACAGAAACATCAGGATTAAGAGCATGCCCGGGTGGATTCTCTGATTTAACATCCTCAGTATAGCAGGGAGTGAGAGAGACGCAGAGACAGCGTGAGGGGGAGTAAGGAGAGGGAGCGAGCGCTAGCCAGCCTGCTTATGATCGCTCTATTGAATGAACGTCAGGCTCTGAATGCAGTCTCTCTTTAAATCTATACGGGGGTCCTAGCTGTCTGCGGTGGGCGGTCTCCTAATGTGTGTGTGTGTCGGGGGTGGGGAGATTTAAAAAGTTCAGTGTGAATCAGGTGACATTTCCCACCTTCTGGAAACCCTCTCCAATTATCCGCTCTAGGTGCACGCACACACAGGCGCGCACCCGCGCACCCTGAGCGGCGGAGCCGCCGGCGGGGGCAGCGGCGGGAGCGGCCCCGGCCCGGCCCGGCCCGGCCCGGCCCGGCCCGGCCCCGGCTGCAGCCCCCGCCGCGGAGCCGCCGCGGCCGCGCAAGCGCCACGGGAGGCTGGAGACCCGCGGGGGGTCGCGGCCGCCCCAGGGGCGCCCTGGCCCCTCCGGCGGGCTGGGGGTGCTGCCGGGGCGCGGAGCGGAGCCCGCCCGGAATCGGCTCCGCGGGCGTGGTCTCAGCGCGAGGTGGCTGCGGGGGATAACATCCCACTCCCCGCACCTCCGCCGGCCGGGCGGACAGATCGCTCGGCCCAAAGAAACCCCAAACCCCGATCGACTAGCCCCAAACCTGAAAAAACCCCAAACCCCCAAAAGACAGAACCGGCTAAAAGTTTAATACCTAGGGCCGTTCCCGGGTGATAGGCTTTTCACTGGGAGAGCCCGGGAGGACGAGACGGCAACGGGGGCGACGTAGGCGGTCTCCTTTCAGAAACAGAAAGATTGCAACATCGATAATGAACTTCTAGGGCACTAGTTTATTAAGCACAGTCTGGCATTATTCTCTCCTTAGAAAAGTTGGCGGTCTCTCATTTATAACATTTTTTGGCACCGCTGAATGAAACTGAGTAGGCGATATTTCCTTTTATACAAAACGATTACTTAACGGAAAATGGTATTGTTTATTCAAAAGCTGCCTTTTAAATTTCGATTCTTTCGCTTTTCTGAGCCACCAAAGCACAACAGACTGCGAAGTATGCAGACAGGAATGCCCGGACAGTGCCGGGTCAGGGGCCGGTGCGCCGCGGCCGCCCGCGCCCTCCGCCCGGCCTTCCCCATACCCCTCCTCCCCGCTCCCGCCCCCCCACCCCCCCTCCCGACTGCCCCCTCCCCACAACTGCAAATAACTCAGTGATAACAGATTTTTTTCCACCAACTGCAGGAGATAGTGCTAATCTTTTAATAAAAGATCCCATTACAATGGGATCTGTCTGGACAGACTATAATAGATCCAGAAATACAGCCGTGCTAATATTAGAAGACAGTTGTTTGGGTGCCTCAGGCCGGGCCCTGGTCCCGCTTTGAAAGTGGGCATGAATCACAATGTCCCTCGGTACCACCTGCGGTCACACGCATTAAGGAGCAGACTGGTAAATGATTGACCTCGCTGCGGTTTTTTTTTTGGCTGTTTTTTTTTTTTTTTTTAATTATTATTATGATCCTCGTCCTCCTCGTCCTGAGCATCGCCCGGGCATTTTAAGCACTTCAGAAGCTCCGGGACTCCACATCCTTTTTAATCTTTTCCCAGATTGGTGCCACTCTCCCCCTGCCCCCCGCCCCTGCTGCCGGAGCCGCGCTCATGCGGGGTTGCGTAGTGCCCTCTACCGGCGGCGGCGCGCAGCGGCAGCGCCCGCGCCCCGGCCCGAGCCGCCCCTGGCCGCGCCGGGTTCGCGTCCCGGGCAGCGCCGGCGCCCGGCCGCAAGGTGCTGCGGGGCCGCTCCGGGGCCGCTGTGCCCGCGGGCTCCGGGCACACCCGCTGCGCAGCTCGGGCGGCAGCACAGCTCCCGCCGGGGCAGCGCTGGTGCCGGGGCTGGTCCGGGAGGAGTCCCGCGGGAGGCTCGGAGGGATCCCGGCGGTGGCGCGGGGCGCGCTGGCGGCTGCTCCCGAGCTCGGCTGGGCTCGGCCCGGCTCGGCTCGGCCCGGCACTGCACGGCTGCCCGGAGGGCTGCGGGGTCAGGCTCACCTTCCCGTGTTCCGTTTGTGTATGTTTTTTAGTAATTGGCCAATACAGTGTTTATCCTGAAAATGTTTTCAGTTATAGAGGGGCGTTTTCAGGCCGTGTTCCTGGAAATGAAACGCAGAATGGGTCGATAAGGTTTACACATGTGCTTTATGCATGCATCATCGGGAGATCAATATGATTGCCCTGGTATGGAGATTTGTATCACACCTGTTCTCTGACATCACTTAGAAACAGCTGCTGTTTCTTTTACTGTTCCCCCCCCCCCTTTTTTTTTTTTTTAATTTTATTTTTCTTTTTTAAAATGCTAGATACTGGATTTGTGAGTAAGAACATGTCAGGGACATATTATGTAATCAGACATGATTTCTTCTTTCTCACTATGTGTGCTGCTCTTTATAACTCCCCCACCCCTTTCTGCTTTGCCAACAATCATATTTAAATTACCAAAAAAACAATAGCGTCGATCTGTAACTGAACTGTCAGGCAGCACAAGAAAAGAGTGTTGTTTTCAGTCTGACAGGTTTCACAACTTTTTTCTACCAAGAAATGTATGCATTTTAATATAGGCTTTTGGACGTGAATCCAATCTTTGCAGCTGGCCCTGATCTTGGAATAATAGAGCTTTTAAAAAAAAACCCTTATATACTTACATCTCAGACTTTCAGAAAGTTCAGATTTGGTTCTCAATTTACATATTTATGTGTTCTAATATAGCAATAGCCATAGCTACAGCTACAGCAAACTCCATAATACAAAATATTAAGTGGCTGGCCTCTGAAAAAAATAGCAGCAAAATATGAAGAAGGAGGAAAAGTAATCAGCAAGTTACCTTGTCAATATGTGCTATTAATTCACACACAGATGCAGACACACACATACATACACATATGTGGAATAATAACTTTGTGATGTCAATATTAACTATGTGATGTACTAGTATTGATATTACCTTTTACGCCCTTCCCCTCACTCTGTTGCCTAACAGAAGAGTGGTTGCTGGTATCAGAAGTGGACCACCTAGGAACCCCCTCTTTGATAAGGAACATGTTTGCAATAAAATTTTTTAGGTTGTGGATAGGACTCCAGGCCAAAACTGATTATTTGGAAGAGATATGGATTTTGATCAAGCGCAAATGGGAAGGCCTATCATGGCAATCTAACATTCAAGGGAGCAAAAAAAGACTCAGACACCCTCCTGTGGTCCTGGATGCATGTATGCATCATCCCATGCAGTTTCTCACACAACTAGCCTCTCCCACTCAAATAAAGGTAGAACGTCCTCTTCTGGTAGAAGACTTGTTACCTTGCTTTGTTCCCATCTAATTGCACTGATTATCACAAAAAGAAGGGCCTGTTTCTGAAAAACTGCAATTTCATGTAGGCTCTCCTCATTTGCATCTTAGATACTAGACTGAAGGACTTTTCTGAGTACCATTGTATTGTACTATTTGAAAAGCTTTCCCTCCACTTTTTCTTTTTAAGTATGGGAGAATAATTACAGACCTTAAATAACTTTTCTGTAGAAATTTCATGTGCTATTTCTCGGAAAACTGTAGCATAAAAAATTGTATTACAAAATTTGATTTCTTGATTTGACCAAGACCTTTTGTGAAAAACAAGTAAGTTCCTGATGAAACTAAGCTCTAAAATATGTGAGCTGAATTTTAATATCAAGTATTGGCTATGTGTGCTATTCCACTGAAATTGTTCCTGCACATCAGTGAGACTATTAAACATAGAACTTGCAGTGCATGCTCTTGGGGAGTGTTGTGCTTATCGGATGAATACAGAGATGCTGAACAGTTGTTTTTTCTTTTTTTATTAAATTGACCCAAGAGGTTATGGTGGGCAATGGACTAGATAAAGAGGTAGTAGGGAACTTACCTAATAAATAACACTGGTAAAACTGTTCATTCTGGTTCACACTGCAGAAAGGTCATGTAGGCAGGTGTCATTCATGTTTTCGGTCAAATAATATTGACATATATGTGATATGAGCCAAACTGACCCCTTCCTTACCTCCCTTTGGTGGTTCAGGAAGTAGTAACAGAAATGTGTATCCCCTAACAGTTTGAAAGATACCTACCTCTTACTGGAAGTACAAACATGACAAGCTGTCTTGGACACTCCAAAGACATTCTCTTGTCTTGTGCTGGCAGTACCACAGACCAACACAAGGAACTGCAGCAAGTCTTATTATTCAGTACCCATTGCAAACGGGATGTGGTGTGGCAAGACGAGGTTTAATGTGCCAGTGGAATGAAAACAGGTTATTAAACAAATTGCAAAATCTTTCTGGATTGTTGAAAATTTGGACAAAATTGTGAAATTCCAGTAGAAAATGGTATTGGAAAAAACTATAAGGGAACTCTTAAAAACATTAACTATCTAAGGAATCAAAATTTAAAAAATTATGAAGGAGTCTACTGATCTATTTCTTTCCTGATTTGTTGAAGAGGTGCTCCTCTGTATAGTTTCAGACAATATTAAACAACTAGAAATGTGCAATAGATCATGGAATTTCTGGGACAGGTCTTTCACCTTGTTGGGATTGTAATGTTTTCAAGAGTACCAGGAATTCAGATGTAGATTCTAAATTAATTTTTTAAAATTTAAAAAAACTGTTAAAAAGGAAAGAAAAGATAATTATTGTGGGAAACTTGCTCTTCACAGTTTTTAGGATGCTGCTACTGTAAAGAAATGCCAGAAGGACAGCACTGCTAGTTCGAGACAGCCCATTTCCACATGAAGGCTTAAGAAGAGGCATGGTAGGAGGGAGCATGGAGTTTGCATAACAGTCAAGGCAGAACAGCCCCTGGAAGGCCATTTCAACCTTTGGCTGTCTGAAGTCATGTGTTAAGTGAAGGATGGCTCTTGCCCAGCTTCCTGACAGGCAAATTGCATTTTATACTTCCACAACTATTCCAAGTGAAGCTATGTCATTCTTGGTGGCAAAACTTCAAATTTTTAAGTTGTAATTAGAGATGAGGAGCACAGTGCTTTCACAATGGCTAAATCAGATTATGTGTGGGTATTGTGCTTTTGAGGTCTGCAGCATTTTGTAAAGCAGACTTCAAGAGACATATAAGTTGGCAATCAGTTGCAGCTGAACCAGGTCTGGAGACTAAACCAAAGATATAATGAGGACAGACATAGTTTGTAAACAACTACTTTGAAAATTAAGTCAGTTTTTGCCATTACTTTACATTTCTTTTTGTTAGTTTTTTGTCTACTTATTAGAATTAATGTGAAGTGCATATCTGATTATTTGGAAGTGTGGAGTCACATAACTCTCTAATCCCAAAAAAGTCTGTGTTTGACTGTAGGTCCTGGATTGGAGCTTAATGGAAAAAAAAAAAAATCACTATTAAGAATGATAGTCAACTTTGACAAGCTGAATGTAGCAACATAAAAAGGGTAATAAATGGAGAGCTTCCAGCTCAATGCATATATCTGGTGATATATGTACTGGATTGTGTTTCTAGACTAAGAGAGTAAGTGCTTGACTGCATCAAAGTTACAGGCTTGCTAAGGACAGATCATTAACTTCTTGTTGTGTGGTTTGTATTTACTTTATTGCCAATCTAGGAAGAGGATCAATTTTAGTGGCTTACTTTCAGGTATTAATGGAACCAAATGGATTTTAGACTGCTGTTTAGTCAGTGCCAGCTTACTGGGACATTATCAAAATTGTCCTATATGGTACCTCTTGGTAAACTCCAAATGCTCCAAATGTCACCTTCTAGTACTGCCTTAAATGTGCTCGTCAGAATAGAAATGAATTATTGCACATTTCTAGTTGTTTAATATTGCCTGAAAATATACAGAGGAGCAGCTCTTCAACAAATTAGATATCAAAAAAAATGAAGATCTAAATGTGACTAACTGTGATAAAGACATTTAGAGAAGATCAGGTTGTGTCTATGATGGAAGCAAAGAAAAGCTTTTATCCCAGTTGTGATGAACTTCTTTATTTTTAAGAGCAGAAAAGGAGTGTATTTCAGGATATGGAGCATCATCACATATGTATCATGTCCCTTTACAGGTAATAAAAATTTTTGGTCCATTAAAAAGTACCTTTTTACTATCACAAAAAACAACAGTGAATTTCCAAAATTATTTTTTAATACATATTGAAACTATTGTACTATATTAAGTACATGGTTCTGCATGGGCTTCTGTAGACGTGTCCTGTGGCAGTGCTAGCTAGTGGTATCTGGACCATCTAAAGTCTTATTTTGAAGTCAGACTTTTATGAAATAAATACAAATATTAGTTAGCAGTATGAGAAGGATGAAGACCACAGGGTAATTTTTGCTTAGTTTTGAGACTTCTTGCATAAATTTCTTTGCAATGGATGCCCTGCATGGATCACTTAGAGTTTGTTGGCTTCACAGTATGTACTGTGGGAATTGTCTCCCTTCAGTAGCACTAAAATTGCCTTATGTCCTCTTAAAACTCCACTGAGAAGGGCATCTAGTGATCCCTGTAGCTCCTGTTCTGTCCACTAATGTGTTTCATTTGCATACACTTTCTTATATACTTGATCATGAGGTGACTTGAGTAGCCACAAGTTATGGATAGAAAGATATGTCTCCAGACTGCCAGTCCCTACAGTACCCTTTCTCCCTGGATGTCTGGGAGAAAAGGTGCATCTTCTGTACACCAGGTAGCAAGTTTAGTTACAGATTTGCAAGGCAGTCAGATTGCATGGGTGTGAACTTCTGCTTTCTTGCCTCTGCATCAACTCTTGCCTGTTCTCATGATCAACCTAAGCAACTCCGATTTCCACTGGTTATCAGTGGGAGGGATATCTGTGGGGCCTCAGACTCTGAGAACATGCTCATCCTTAACAGGTCTTGTTATTGTACAAGACTATTATGGGAGCAGGAAGAGTTAAACATGGAGATCATCTACATCTCAGATGAGAAGGTTTGAGAGGCAAAGGCAGGAAAAGGTTTTAGCCATTTTTCTGTATTATATTCTGTGTAATTCCAGAAGTGTATGGTAACATATCTGGTAGCTTTGTATAAATAACCTGGGTACACTTGGACTTGACAAATGACATTAAATATCTTTGCTCAGGTACAAAACAACATCCCAAAGGCAAAGGGATAGCCTGTGGAACAGCAGGGATAAACCCCAAATCTTAAATAATTCTGTCTCCACTGGCCATTCTTTCTTGCTGCTGTGTTACCTTATCTCATTTATGCATGTAGAAATCCTTGGATTGGCTCCACATTTTAAAATGTGAAATAATGAAGAAAAACTGATTGTGAAAATAAAAGTTGTTTCATTGATGCCTCATAAAATTCAGACATTGAGGATTTGGTCTATATTAGGTGTCTTCTTTTTATTTATGTCTATTACATTTACCATCGATTCATGTTTTTCTTTTTTTGATAATAAAATAATTAATGAGGTTTAGTAATTAATTTTGTCCTACTTTCCTTCATTACAGGCAGTAGAAGGTGACAGTAATCTGGTCCAGAGTCCAAGTATTCCTTGTTCCTAGCATCTTAGTTCCCCCTCAACTGTACAAGCTTGAAAGTCCCATTTCCAAGAAAGAATTTAGTCTGTTTCTAATCCTTCACTCACTGCCCATGTGCTGCAGAGCTCATGGAGCCTTCTGAGCATCCTTCATGGTATCCAAAAGAAAGATGAAATTCTGTGGTGGTGATGGTGAGAAGGCAGTATGCTTTCCACCTTCTTTATATATGAAGACTATGTCTGCAAATGGAAAAATTCACAAAATTGTTCTGTCAGAGCACCCAAATGCCTTCTAACCTGAATGCTAAAATAGTGTATTTCGCTGTGTAGGGTTATAACCAGCATATCTGGGAGGCTTCGCAGGTCCCTGCTTCTCTGTAACAAAGACAGTAATGGTCAAATAGAGGATGCCTTAGGTCCCACACCTCTGACCAGAGGATCTCACAAGTCTTTGTCTTTCATGGTTGCTCACCTCAGTAAGCTGCAGTATTGCCAAGGCCAAGTGTTCTGAATGTACATGTGTCACAAGGCTTGATTCAAACAAATCAGCTTAAGTAAGTAGTTTTAAATCCAGTCTGTCTTTCTTATTTTCTGGTTTCTGAGATGGCAATCACTTTTTTAAGTCTTTCTGCAGAACAATGACATTTACAAGTAACTTTTTAAAAATTAAAACAGAGACTCTAATATGTGTCCAGGATTCCAGTATCTGTCATTTAAAGAACGTCTTTGACAGAGATGCTAGGTTTTCCAACAAGGAGATTTAGACCTGCAAGGTGTGGGGCTACACTGTCCCTAAAAGGTGTGAAAACACAATAGTAAAAGCAGCCTACTTTGTAGAAATATAATTGTCAGAGAAAGACACTTTTCTTCATTTCCATTTATAAAACACACAGTTTTTGGTAGAGGAGCAGGGGAGAGTGAAGGGAAGGGATAACGTGGTAAAAAATAATTTTAGTCTCTAGAGAGGACTGAAAAGTAAAGAATCAAACTCATGCTATTAGATTTCATTTAGTGTTCATGGAACTTTATTAGAGAAAGAAGAAATTTAAGAGTTCTTAGCAGCAAACACAAAAAGGGAGGTTTTGAATAACAATTGAAAATCTGAAAATATAGTATTTTAAAAGAGAGTTCACTACTCCAAACTGACTTATAGCAACAAAGAATTCACAAAATAAGAGAGACCTCTTGAGGACTTCGAATGTATTCCAATAGCTTGGTTCTTCTTAGATGTCTTTGATGCATGTGTAGTTTGATAAAAGGGAAAGAGAATAAAGAAAAGCATTCCTGAGAAAGCCTAAGTCAAAACTGATTTTGCATCCATTAGGTGGAAAGAAAGTCTATACCCTAGTTAGTGCTTTCCCCACAAAATTTTGAAGCATGCTTTAGTAGCCTGCTACTAGTAAAACACAAATCCTTAAAAGAATTCATTCTGAAATATCTCAAAGATGAAGACATAACAAATCTAGACAGTGTGAGAGTAATTTAAGCATCAAACTCTGTATGCTATTTGGCTCAAACCGCAATATCCCAAAATTCGATAGTGCAAGTGAAGTAACTGACTCTTTTGAGGAAAATAACAGCATACCAACAGTGTAACTTGCAGTGTCTGGAACCACTTAAAATGAAATAAATATACTAGTTTTATCCTCTATTGTTTAAAGATACACATATTTTTTAAGATCATTTAAAAATCTCTTACAAACTTCTTTCTATCCTGCAGCAGGACATTAGCAGGTAATCCTTATCTTATTCTAAGAGTACAGTATGAGAGTACTGATACAGTTGAACTTGTTAAAAAACAAACAAACAAAACAAACAAAAACAAAAAAACCCACAGAAAATCTCCAAAACGTACTTGGAGCTTCTCAGAACTAAAATAATATTATTTTCACAGAAAAATTAGATTAAATTCTGGACAAGTTTCAATCACAAATTAAAAGAAAAGCAACAATGTGACATAGATGAATGATAACAGATAAATTATGTCTGAATGTAGGGAGACAAGATTTATTTGCAATTACTTTTCCGTTTTTATAGTTTTAATATTTTATTTAAAGTGAAAAAACACTAGTGATTCAATTACAGTAATGTTCTTTCTGCTGCAGTAACGAGATTATCTTCAAACGTGATCTCTGTTTTTGGAGCATTCCTGCTCAGATATGATGCACATGTAGAGGTGGTGTGTGTTACTAGATCAGGACCCATCACTTTCTCAGTTACATGGTTATTATACATGGCCTTATGTTTAAGTCATGTTTTCTACAATAGTTCCTTTTGTATTATGTAAATACATTTTTTCTTATATGTTTTTTTTATTTGTCAGAGGAGAAGAGACATCATTCAGCAGTTTCTTTTGTTTTAATATCTTAGAATCTGTCAAGTTTTCATGCTCCATAGGCAGCAAATTCAGGCTAAGATTTGTAGGAGGAGATTTGAAGGCTCAGAGACAGGAGGAGTTTTATGCTTCATAAATTACTCCCGCAAGAAAAAATGGTGTGTAAACTGGAGGCTGTACCTCTGTATTTGGAGAAGGACAATTAGCACTGCAATGAGACAAAGCACAATGAGGCTGCCCGTTTCCGCCGCTGCTCAGCTTTGTCCTTTCGGCATAACCCTCTAGTGGAACTGGTTGGGATTTCAGTCACTTCTGGAAATGCCTCCAGTGTTCCCTGAGCGGCATGCCTCCAGGAATACTGTCCCCTGAGACCGCTCTTCCTTTTTTTTTCCTTTTATGGAGGCAGCAGAAAATAGCAAATGTTCATTCACCTGAATTCCTTGTAAAAAAAATCACCTGCAGACATCCCAAGAAAAATGGAAATTCTAGAGGATTTCTATAGGGAGATTTGTGGCAGGGCATTTTCTTGACAATTCAGGTTGTCAGTAGGTATTCATTTTGATTTCATTCTTCATGAATTTTACTGAATCACATTTTTGCCCTATGATGACATCTTGTATTGTTCACAGAGTGCTTTCTTTTCCCCAGGTAACTGCTCCAAGGAAAGTTGGAATTTTATGCACACAGATCAGTTGCTTTTTAGGAAATAATTGTTTTCTCTTGCTGGATATGTTAGCTATTACCAGAGTCAAAGGGTTTATTCATCCTATTAGAAATAGCTGGGAAACAAGGAAAGGGGTTTTATTTCTTCTGGGCCTCATGCAGTTAAGTATTTTGCAAGAAAACCTTCAGGAATCCGCTGCTAAGCAATAACGTGTTGGATATAAATGGACTAACATTGTATACATAATGTCAATTTGCAAAGAAGACAGATGGATTTGGGGTTAAAATAGAATATAACAGTTGGAAAATCCCTACTGGTCTTTCTTGTGTAATTCTAAGAAAGTAGTTTAATTTGTTTTGTTCTAGGTCACTGTAAATTTACGGTAATGATAATGATGATACCTTCATGTCATAATTGGAGTGTAATTATGTATTAAATATTTGGTCCTGGGCTATTTTGAAGCACTCTTGTCTAGTACAGAACTTGCACCAGGTAGCTGCAGGAAAAATGCAATTATTGACAATGGAACTGTCTATGTGATTACCCAGATAAGGGAGGATGTACTTGTGTGCTGTGCTGGTGGTGGAAAGGGAGTCTGCTGCTGTGGAGAGGAGGAACATGCTGTCACATCCCAGTACCATCCAGTCCTGACAGAACATGCTCAAAGACTGCAAAACCAACTTTTGCCTTGTGACTGTTTTCCTGAGATATGCGTTAACAATGGGGCAGACGGGAATAGGAGAAGTATGAATTTCTGTGTAGATGAGGGTACAAACCAAGTAGGTGGGAGTATGGAATAGCTTTTTTCAGCTCCGAAGTCAAGATAGACTGTGGCTGTAGAAGTAGCTGCACCTCTGCTGTTGATGCTTTTCCTCCTGGGCATGTCAGTGCTAGGTTGTCCTAAAAACACAGGTTGTTTTCTATCCCAAGTTGCTGATACTCTCTTTTCCCTCTCCCAGTGAGATACTCATTCCAAGATTGTTCAGGATTTTGCTTATCAGTCTAACTTAAGTAAGGATTTTTAGGTTTCAAGGAGTCCTTGTAAGGTAGCTATGCAATTTCTTCTTATCATTCAGGGATGTAGAATGACAGGCTTAGAGTACCTATGCTGTCATCTGTAGAGGTGTAACAATGAAGGTCTGGCATATGTCACCCATTTTACAGGTGGTTCGGTTATTAAGAAAATGCAAGAAAATTGGTCAATGGACTTCACAGATGCAATGCACAGTTATAATTAACATTTCAGAGTGACCTAGCTACCTATATATTTCTTTATGCAGAACTTGTAAAGGGTCTTGTGGAAGCACCATCTGCTCATTCCCAATAAAACTACAAATGCTGTGGAAAGTTTCTGCTGCTGGTTGTGTTGAAATGGATTGAGTGCTACATACTAGGCTTCCAGCTTGGATCCAGATTTGAATTGAAATGAGTTGTTTATGTTGTTCTGTGTTTCATGGAGTACTTTTATTTCCTATAAAAACTAGTGGAGAAAAACTACTACAATCTGAACTTCTCTGTGCTTTCCAGACTATCCTGTATAATCTATCTGATACTTTTAATAATGACTCTTTGTGATATTTATAAACATCCTAGGATGCTCCACTTCCTGATTACTTACATGATAATTATCCAAAACCAAACCACCTAGATCTAGTACAGGACCAAGATGCAGTATATCAACTGACTACACTAGAGTCAAAATGCAGTGATTCCTTTATAGACCTGTTGTCTGTAGTCACTAATAAAACAAAGGAAAAAAAATTGTCAAGGAAACAGTGGTTGAATGGATTTTCATGATCCTTCCTATACAGAGTGACATGGAATACATTAAACTCAGAAATAGTGGAGGGGACATGATATTTTCCTGTACTGAATAATATTTGAGAAGAACCAGGGCATCTTGACTGCATTATCAGATCTCTTTTTATGTATGAAAAACTCTGCTTCATATTACAGGATTTCATCTGAAGAGCCAAGAGAGGAACATACATTGTGCTTCAAAGTTAATGAGAATACCCTTAAGTAGTGGTGAGAGCCACTTCAAAACACTGCAGATTAATTTTACAGGATAGGTAAAACATGACTGTCTTCCTCAGACTAGTTGTATAAATAAAGTTTGTGGGGCTATTCATGGGAGTAGTATGAGAAATATTTGACCCATGATCTTACATATCAAATATCTTTATGTATTATTAAGAATCTATAAAGCTGGACATAAAAATGTGACTTGTTAATGCCAAACTTATGTCATGTGGAACAGGAAGAGAAAGAACAGAGTCCTTCCTATATGGTTTGACAAGACCTTTTCAATAAACTTGTAAGTGTCCCATGGCCATAGGTGCAGATTATAAATTAACTTGGAGGCAGGTGTTTCCATGGCTGCAGGGAAAGTTGTGCCAACATATATTCACAGACTGTGTCCACAATATCCACACTAGAGGAATGTGCCAGTGCTTGCAATAGACTACAAATGGAAGCTAACTTGTGATGCTAGAATGGATTTTCTATCCACTGAAACTAAAACTGGAACCATAAATACTATACCTGGAAGATTATATTTGATCTTTGACACCATTATGATTCCTATCTCAGGTGTTCTGCTTCGAATCGTCCTGTTTCAATATGTAAAAACATAAAAGGTAGTATATTTTCTCCCCTGTCTTTTTGTTTTTCTCTGTGTCTTTCATACACATGAAGATAAAGGTTAAAAGAAGGCAAAAAAAAAAAAAATCCAGTTCTTTGACTGGGATGCAGAAATTATGACTGACTGGTCTAATACCTGCAGTAGAATATTGCTGACAGAGATCAACCCTACCAGAAGTTTCTAAAGGGATCAAGAGGCCCCAGAGCAGACAAATATGGAATAATGTGACCACAGAGAAGATTGTCTATGGGGGTAGTCAGTCAGTGATGAGTCTTGTGTGTGAACTATGCATCAGTGCTCTGGCTCTTATAGAGCATGTGGTCTGTCTGCCACATTCAACTGTGGTGGCTTTGACTTGTCATAGAGTCTAAGCCTTTTGAATTCTTCTAAATTCTTTACTTAATTTTTTACCTCATAGCAATGAATTTAACACTTAAATAAGCAGGTCTTTTCATCACTCCTAAAAATAACTCCTACTTTTGATGGAAATGTGAATTAGAAACATGTAATCTGGGACCATTGCCATTTAGATTCTTATCTCTGATCATTTACAGCATTGAGTTCTCCAGAAAGGAGAAAACTATGATGTATGGCACAGAATGTTTGGAGTATTAGTTGGAAACATTTGGAGCTCTGTGCTTCGGTTATGCTTGTTTGTCACTGTGAACTGCTCAGCGTGGTTGTGTGCCAAGGCAGGGTGGTGGTGATGGAGGGGGAAAACAAGGGGATCTTCAGTTCTACTTTCTGCACTGGCAGCCAGGAATTGCAGTGTCCAAAGTAACAAGGGAAAAAAGTCCTTTCCAAAGGCAGTAATGTTGTCCTCCTTGCCCACAGTGGTGTATGAAGCTGGCAGGAGGCTGGGCTGCAGCAGAGTTGGGTGAGCCACCTGTGGGAGGGCAACTTGCTCACAGATCTCTTTCCTTCCTCAGCAAGCAGGGGCTGCTTCCCAGAGATGCATGAGCCCCTGAAAAGCCACACTTAGGGTTATGTTATAGGAGTGTTTCCTTTTGAAATGGGTTTCCTTTTAAATGTAATGGTCTCCTTGTTGTTTTATGAGGACAAAGGGTAAATAAGATTATTTTTGTTATGGAATTGCCTAGTGACCATCTGTGAGCCTCATTATGGCAGCCATGGCTCAAATTTAGAGTAATAGATATCTTCTAATGTTTGTATTGCAGCATCTAAATAGACCAGACAGATGAAGGGTGAGAAAAGTGGCAGAAAATGCAAGCAAACAGAGTATTCAATTTACACTCTTAATAACATTTAATTTATGGTGTATGTTTGCACTGTGACTGCTGGTTTATTTGTTTCCAGGCTAAATAATCCTAACATATTAAGGCTTCTTGTGACTGTAACATTCTTATCAGTTGTCTCCAGTAACTTTCTATTTCTGTTAAATGTTTCATCAGGTGGAGTAATCAGAAAAAAACACAATATGCAACATGAAGACATACCACTTATTTGCATAAAAGCATTCAGATATTCTCAGTAATATTCCTTATTACTTGCTGACCAAGGCAGTTGGAACAGATGTTTCCCCTGAGCTGTACACAACGACATCTAGCTGTTTTTCTTGAGTGTATGAGCAATGCAGAAGTGGTTCAAATTATGCTTGCCATTGTGTATTGCTTCCTGAATTAGAGTAGTAATTTTATTTATTGTCTGCTCACGCTCTGTGAAAAACCTCATGTTTTCCATAATGCACTATGTTAATGGGGATGGTGGAAGGCTTCCCCTCTCTACAACTGCAAAAGTGATACCTTTTTAATGAATATTTTATAATCCTAATATCTATTTTTATTAATATAAGAAGTATTTATTATTAAATTATTATGAAAACTTCCTTTGCTGCATTTTTTGAACATGGAGAAGTTTCCAATAGCTAGGAACAGCTATAGAGAGCCAAGACTTGGGAGGTTGTGTAATTATTACATACTCCTCATCTTTCAAAAGACAAGCTTATCTACAGACTGCCATTCTGCATAAAAAGAACACTTGGGCTTGGTAATTGACTTCTGCTTCCCTTTCCCTCTTCTGGATCTTTGCATGGGGAATCATCAGCCACACTTGCCATGGTGATTGCTGAGGGTGACTTTCTTCCCACCCTTTTTAAACATACATTTTGGGCAGTATAAATGTAAACAATTTAATAGACTCTAGCCAGCAGTTCCTAAAGCTAATATAACCATATCACAGTGTTTGTAAAATAGCAATGAAGCCAAATGCATTCAGTCCTGAAGCTTTAGACACTATGTACAGACTTGATTCAAACCTACCCTCACCAACCCCCAAATGATGCATCAAATCAATAGCTCACATGTACTTGTGGGATAGTTGATCTGCAGAGATCAAGAATACAGTATAGCACATATATAATTTGTTGTCACAATATCTGCACTTCTAATTTCTTGAAAAGAATTTTGCTTGTGGAAACGATTTATAAAGAAAATCAGTATTATTGTGGTGTGTCTTATGTCTTTTTGTCAAATAACAGAATCACAAATTGACTTCTGCACCTGCACATATCCTTTATTTTACATTTTGAGGCACAATGAAAAGAAACAATGCTGCAGTGTCCTATATTGAGATGCATGGAGCTGGCGTCAAGGCAGTACAGACCTGTATGAAATGAGAAAGTCTGAGGGCTTTGTGAACTTTTATAGAGGATCAGAAGAAAGCTGTTTGGCACAGGTGTTTCTGTAATTGTGATACATTGGAAAATTTCAGCATGTTCAAGGGCACTTATGCTGTGGCTACAGCTGTTCTAACTCACACTGCAAGGACGATGTGGTGTTTTAGTGCTAGCACACTTGATTGTGTAATATAAAACAAGTAGGAAAGAAAATATTAGTGGTGCTCCTTTAGTCCCTTCCCCCTCCCTTTTCTGTTCTTTTTTCTTCTTTTGCTTTTTTTTTTTTTCCTCTCCTTTTTGTTTTATGAATTTTTATCCATTCACATAGAAAAGCCACGGGCAGAAACAGAATCATGGCAAAGAGACCGGGGTGGAGAATAATCAGACATATTCTAATATTTCTACTTCCTCCTGCCATTCATATTCATGTGTGCTTGTTTTCCCTGAGCTAGGAAGGATAAAGCACAAATGCAGATAGAACAAGGTGGGAATGTCCCAAGATGGGAATCTCCCACAACAGTGGAATATGGCAGTATAAGTTAGTCTTCTGCTCCCTGGTTTGCAGTTTGTTCCTTGTGCTTTTGAAGGCTATCTTGAATTCTTAGGTGATTAGGTTGCAGAGATTTAGTTTGAAATCTATTGAGGTTGTACTGTGTTTATCTGGTCATCTGAATTAATTTAAAAACAGGTCATGACATTAATTTTGCTACTATCCAACCTTTCTATCTATAGAGCAACAGATTTATTTTACATGGAAAATGAAAATGGTCCTCACCTACATGACAGTCCAGTCTGTGATGGAAAAGATATTTATGCAGACTGTACTCTGAGCTTTCAGTCTGCTAGTGTGGGTGCTGGCTTAAAAAGACCTCTCTGAGTGGCCAGTCTGATCCACCATCTAGCTGACTTCTCAGAAGATAGGTTATTCTGCAGTGTGTTTATTCTAAATGAGGCTGTGCATCTGCAGTCACTTAGGCATTTCCACAGCAGTTCAAGAGACATTTAACGGCAGGTAGTAGACTTTATTCCTAGTAGGGCAATGAACAGTGAAGCTACTGAAATACACTTTCTTACTGAACAGTGTTTTGTGGTTAGATTCCCAAGTGTCTAATAATTTAGAGACTCATGCCATAACCCTTTCAGGGACACTGATAGGAGCTATTTCCTCATTCTGGCTGTCTCCATGAAGCTCATAAACACTTAACATCTCTGAAAGTAACTTTTCTCTGCCATGTGAATTAATTAAGTGGGATAATGACTTCAAAAGCTCTGAAACATGGCCAGCATTGGTGAGAGAGAAATACATAAACACATAAGCACTTGTGTACACACACCTACACAAAATGGTGCATATGTAATACACACCACAGACAGGCTAATAAGCCTTAAACAAAGGAGGTAAAATGTAAAAAAAGAAATGAGGAACAAAGCTGGTAAAACTACTGGAGTAAATTCTCTAACATAAGCAAAAACTTTAGTTTGATTTCATTTTACTTATGTTTTGAGTTTGTTTGTTTAATTAATATTGATGTGTCTACACTAATTTCAGTGTCATTCATTGTCTTATTCACAGTGGTATAAGTGAACAGTCAGTCAAACCCAGAAGGATCAACAGAATGAGAATCTTGGTATGGGATTCTGCTGTAACCATCAGGGGTGTAACAAGGGTACATTTATGGACAGTTTTATTATAAAATCCACAATAATTTTGGAGGCCAAGCATTTTCCAGGAACTTCAGTGGAATGATGATAGTTTATGCCAGACACCAATAAAAAGAAGAACAATAACTCTGATTTTAACATTCATACTACTTGCTTATACTTTTCATTATTGCTAGAGTGACACTTGACAGACTTCATACAATGTTTGGAATTAGAATCACCTGGCTTTTATTTCAAAAAGTCAATCTTTTAGTATGCATTAATTAGCTAGCCTCCTGAGGGAGAGAAAAATGAAGTCATTTTAGTGGCGATTTCAGCATATAACAAATTGCACTTTGGAGGTACCTTTGTAGTTAACCAAGACTAGTAGCTAAAGCAAGATATACTGAATTGGAATTGCTGATACGAGGAAAGATCAATATCACCTACAGCCTGGCCACTGTGTCAAAAAGGTCTTTCCCAGAGATTGTTATGATTCATTTGGCTTAAAAATTCGTACTGATTACAAAGTATGTGCTTGGAGATTTTGTTCCTTTTCAGAGATTTGCAAAGTGCTGCTGATGGAAGAATTCCTGTTGGTTGGTTTCACGAGTAAAAGGTTCATGCTGCTAGCATGTTCTGCTTGTTGTGTAGCTATACGGTGCCTTTAGTGGCCACACATCACAAGATGCTCATGATACCCCAGTTTTTATAGAGTTCTGTTAAATGTTATTATAGGTATGAATGGCTGGGTAGTACGTTCCCCAAAGAAGAGTTCTGTAGTGAGGAAACTCTGAGGCTGGTTTTTGTCACAGTATTGTCTATCTGTTAAACAGTGTTTCACATTAGATGGTTCATAAATCTTCTTACAGGAGGGTGATAATATCTTTACACAACACACAGAAGGTAACATCTATCTTACATTTCTGTCTTATGATTCATACCATTTGTATGTGAAGCTTCAGTGTAGTTAGAGTCTGACAAACATAAAATTGAACTTTGTCTAAACAGTTAGTGAGATCTATTAGTTATTAAAATCAGGCAGAATAATAGTGTTTTTATTTAATAGGCATTTATTTTATAAAATCTGTATTTTTTCTTAAAGGATAATCACTGTAAAATTGAAACACCACTTAACACATAACTTACAATAACTTCTAAAGTTAATACGCATAGCATATCAGTTATTAAGCCTGTAAAAACCACAGCAGACTGGTAATCTTAACACTGATGATAAACTGAATTTTTCCATTTCTACTGCTATACTAATAAAGAAGAAGAGTTAAAGACCAGCCGTTCCATATGGGTTGAATATTCTATTCTCTCCTGAATGGGAAAGATGTTATTTTCTATTCTTATTCCTTTAGCAGACATGTATGTAAAAAGGCTACCTCTTATTTTATGATGGCTGGTGTACACATCTGTTAATTTAACTGTAGTGTACTGTTGTCCTGCTGTTGTATTCAGGGCATTACATTAAAGTAAAATCAGTCCTGCAAAATCAACTTACTCCATTTGCTTATTTCCTCTTCCTGAGTATTTCTTCACTCCTCTATCTATCTTCTAGACTTATTGGTTTATTTAAATTCACTCAAAGTTGAACTTTATTGTCAGATATTTTTGAGCACTCCATGATAAAAGTTCACTGGTGTATTTTACATCTAGGTGAATATAGAAAATTCACATTTCATTTAGTCCTGTGGAGTTATGTAGCACCTTGACTATAATAATAATTTCCCAAAAAGAAAAAAAAGAGAAAAAAAAGTCAGAAATTGAACTTAATATCTTATCAGACAGTAAAATCAATGCTAACTGGTCTGTAAGTGGGTTCATGACAATTCAGAGATCTTTGCTGCAAGATTGCAATCTAGTAAACAGTTACAATAGTACTAAGATATTTGCCCATGGGCCTTTAAAAGAGATGCAAATGTAGTTGACCTTCTTGTCTCCTCTTGTATGATCTGACATACAAGGAATATTCTGGAAGAATGAATGAACATTAGTAAAACCAGAGAGCAGAAATCTGACCTCATGTTGCGAATGTTTTGATAGAAAGACAGGGAGGAAGACAGAGTTAACATATAAAGTGTTTCTTGGGAGGAAAGATGCAGGAAAAATTGAAAAGAAAATTCAGAAAGGGTAATTAAGAAGAAATGTAAGCATTCACACTGAAGCAGGAGAGAAGGGAGAAGGGGAATGGAGGGCACACTAAATCCTGATGTTATGTGTGCAGTGTTCAAATTAGACTGAACCGTGAGTTGAGCATAAAACAGAGCTAGGATTTTCTGGAGTCCTGGCAATACAGCAGAAGTAGGAGATGCTGGCTGGTGTTTTGCCAATGGTGTGTATACAAACAGGATGAAATGAAGGAAGACAGGAATGAGGGAATTCTGCTATTAGTGTGATTTTATAATGAGGAAAGAGTGAATTTATTTTTTGCTTCAGGTGAGCTATTGATAAAACACAAGGCAAAAAAACCTCCAAAAACAAAAAACCAAAAACCCAGTTACCATTTGGAGACAGCTGGCAAAAGAGGAGATGAAGATGATGGAGATGATCTTTAAAAAGCCAGATGATGGGAGGGCGAGTGATGCAATATTACAAACATTTTACTCATCCATGAAAAAGCACAGGTGAAGGGGGATCTGGAAGGAACAAGGCATGTCTAAAATCAATGTTTCTAATGGAACAGTGAAGAGATAAATTACTCCTGTGCTTTGCACTTATAAGAGAACATACTGCAATAAATGGTGTCAACTGAAATCTGAAGAGGAACACCATCTGAGAGGCTGAAAATTTCCTTTCAGACATGAATTTATCTCAAGCTGCTGTATCTCAAGTTGTACTGAGACATCCAGGTTCATCTTAACTAAACACGGGTAGGAAGTATCTGTAACAATGCCAAACATCAGCTCTAAGTCAGGGATCTTGTATTCCCTTTCCAGGCAAATTAATTGAAGATTACAGGTACAGAGCCTCAAGTCTACATGGAAGGGGCATGGACAAAGCTTGAGATTGTTCATCTGCTTGTCATGCTTTAAGGCAGGTCTTGAAGTTTGGATGTAACTTGTAGTATAATTTTGCAGTAATAATTAAGTTACATGCTTTGTTCTCACAATTTTTGAATATATAATTGATTAGGAATTACCAAATACTAGTGTGTTACTTCTCAAGTTGCAAAAGACTTTTCCTGTTTCCAATGAAAAAATATTTTAAGTTGAAATTAGCAAAAAAGTGAGAGAAGCAGGGAGAAAATATGCAGAAATAAATCACAAAGGGGTACTGTCATACAGCCACAAAAAGAAATCTGTCCATAGCAGATTAACAGGGTTCTGCCTTAGTTTTGAAGGCAAAGAAGAATAATATTACACAACATATTTGTTTTTACATTTTTAATACAATTTTGTAGAAATTGAAAAATAACTTGTTTTTATGGAACTACTATCAGTCTGTAACCCAAAACTTCTTTCAATATTTAAATGTATTAATGTAAACCATTCATTCTGAACTAAGTAAAAAAATATGTCCAAAATGGAAATAATCCAGATAATATGGTCTGTTTTCTTTTACAAGCCTCAAATAGCTTCCATTTTGCTAACAGTTTTATATCTGTATAAATGTAGGTAGGAAATGTTTGTAACATAAAGATGTATGGTCACTTTTTACATTACTGAATGAATTGTATGCCGGCAGTGTTTTAAGCATATTATACCTCAGCTGACTGACTGTGGTGTTTATTTCTTTGTAGAGTCATCAGAGCGTTACAAAAAACCATCTTGTGAAAGCCATTGAGGACTACTTTGTCATCAGGCCAGTTGGATCTCATTTGGACTGCTTGTCATCAGCTCTCTGCAATAGTTTATTTTGTTGTCACAAGCCCAGGTAACCTTTTCTGAGGTTTGGCCTTTAGCTGATTGTGTAGGATTCTCTGTTAATCCAGTAGAGGATTGTGAGAGTGCTGATTTGAGTGGGTAAGCAAATAAAGATTTGTATTGAGGGGAACATGAAAAGTTAAGGACATGGTAGACACAGTTTTGCAAAACTTTTAAATGCCATTCTTTGGAACACCTCAAATCACAAATCAACATAAAAAAAAAAAAATCAGCCCCCACAAAATCTTCTTATTCTGAATTTAGTTCCACTGAAACATACAATACTGTTTTACAGCAAATTGAAAGTGCTGTAGATCTGGCTGGTGGGAACTGCAATCATCTATACGTCATCTTGTAAAGTCTTTAAATTGGCTCTCACATCTCTTGTGGGTGACAAAATTGTAACTAAATCCATGTGTATTCGTATTGAAAAACATGCCTGGAATCCTGAATATATTGTTTCCTATTTCAGAAAGAGGACTTCCTTCTCTGAGCAGAAAAAAATATTTCTGTATTTTAAATCAAGTGCCTGACTTCCTGATCAGACATGGTGAACCTACCAAATGAATAGCTGAAATAGGCACTTCTTATTTAAGAGCAGCACTTTTTATTTTTATTTAAGAGCAGCTATTGTCTACTTGTCATCCATTTCCTGGGCACTTGCAAGGTCCGACAGTGCTCAGCATTGTCCCAAAATATTATTTTCTTGTCTGTCTGGATTGTCTTCATTGTCAGTGTATCCCTACACTGAATACTAAGATCATCTTCAAAAAAATTAATTGTTCAGAGATCCAGTGATTCTCCATAGTGCAAAATTTCACACTACATAAGGACTCTACATGAAAAACCACACGTTGTTAGGTAGGAGAAGGCAAAGGAAGTGTTTGGATGCATGAGAAGAAAAAGATGTTTAAAAAACTATCCACAGACATATCCACAGACAGAGCATTCTGATTGCAGCATTGACTGACTCTGGAGTCTCAGTGATCACCACCAGACAGGATCTCCACCAAATATGCCTTGGCATAAGAAGACTACTGTAGTTGATATAAGTTGCAACACCAAGAACAGGAGGGCCATCTAAACCAGATCAAGGGATGCGACAAATATTTTTTAGTGATGCTAAATAGATCTGAGACCTGGATGAGTTCAGCTATTAGTACTGTCTTCCATCTTTTTTTCCTTGCTCTTCAAACATTTTATTTTCCACAAAACCTGAATGCATCCAATCAAAATGTGAAACCACCTCTTTTTGGTCTATTCCCAACCTGCTTTAAATGTGAGGAAAGGGTAACTTCCTCATTTATCTGATTGGAATGGAATGTGTGGTAGCAACAGGCAAGCTGGGTAGATACAGGTTATGTTCTATCCAACACCTTTGTTAAAATCAGTTTAGAGACACAACTCCTCAACAGGAAACAATTTTCTAGTGTTTAACTTACAGTTGCAAAATCTCCTGAAAACTCCAGCAAAAATCTCTATTATAAATAATTTAACATGTAAATCATAATATTGTGAAATTCCTGTGTTTGAAATACACCAGTTGTTTAGGGACATCTGTTTAGAAACACCTTTTGTCTTTAAATTTCAATTATTTTGTCAAACATGTGTCTTCAACTGTTGTATTATCTGCAGAAGTTTTTGTTTTTCCTTGTCTATGTTTTCAGTGAGGGAGGGCAGGAAGTCAGAAATTATTCATACCATTTTGGGATGTGCTGCTTTTCCTGACAACATTGATTACAAAGCTGAACCCACTTGTTATCAAAAGCAACACAGAGGATGTTTTTAGATCCATCCTCTTATTAATCACTTCTTAGTTCTTGTAAATAATCTGCGCAAGTACATCCTTAATACGTCATTTGCACACTAATGAATAGAGTGCAGCAGGGGCAGCTCAGCTTTGAGAAATCTAGCCCAGAAATTTTTATGTGTGTTTTCTCACCATTGTGGCCCTTTTTATTTCCATTCAATTTAATTTGTCTGAGGCAATAATTTAGAATTTCAGAGCCTTGATTCAAAACACTTATTTTTTGCAGCTATATTTCTACCCCCCCCAAAAAGGGCTTATTCAGAGAAGCAGCCTTTTAAAAATCAGGAAACATGTATAAAAAGAAAACTATTAAACAATGTGTGTCTGGGTTTCCACTGATATTTTTACTGAATTATAGAAAACATTGGTATTTTAATGAGGTTTTTTCCATTCATTTGCTTCTTCAGCTTGATTTTTTTCAGTGAAGATATAAATCCTGCATTTATGACATCAGATTTTTTGCCATGGAATGTAATGGACTATCACAAACACACCGTTATGATTACATGACAATTTCAAATCAGACAATAAAATACATTCCAAGTGAGAAAACATGACTTCGAATCAAGAATACATGAATAGGAGAAGTAAATCATTCTTCTCAAGTGCTGAGCACCAGTGTTATGTTACACAGACATAGACTGAGGCATTTTCTATTCTTTACAGAGCTCACTACCTGATGCAGACAAAGGCATCATAACGGCCTCTTGTAATATGCCTGTCAGGGATACAGACTGGAACTGGTGGTGAGACTGACAGTTGTTGCAAGCGTGTTGGAAGAACGGGTGGTGAAAAATAGACAAAGGAAATTTTTGAGAGCCACTGGACTTAGAGGTACTCTTATGCACTTGAGAAGCAAGATGGGCTAAGAAAAAACAGAGTGAGTTCATATTTACAAAGCTTCTCCTTCAACATGAGCAGGTGACTGAACTATGGAATTACTTCAAGGGAGTTAGGGAGTGCAGCAAAGCAATTGGAGGAGTCTGGGCAGGGCAGAAAGCACAGAGGGAGAATCAGTGGATATTAGTGTAGGGGTGTAACCACAGCTCTATTGTGCAAATTTTGAAGAGCTGACTGTGCCCTGGCACAAAAGGGATAGTGAGGAATTCAAAGGGATGAGCACTGTTTTCTTGAATAGGAGCTGAGTCTGAGCAAATGAGAACAAAGAGAAAGAGACTAAGGTAAAGTATTATGGAAGAAAATATAATGAGTAACTAAGGCATAAGTAAGGCTTTTTGTGGCAGAAATGAGAAACAAAGGTTAAGTACTGGGAGAACACAAAAGAAAAACCACAGGATTTCCCAGGAGTTTGATTACAAAGAGGTTTCAGGTAGAGACACAGAAAGCATGAAAACTCTCATTCAGATACAAACAGAGCTACAAATGTATAAGCTTATCAAAGGCTTGGAATCCTGTCTGGGAATGCAAAAGAGAAGAAAAGTACTGAGATGTGTGCAAATAGTGGATGAAAAACAAAGACAGGCTGCATTTAGATGGTAACCAGGAAATAATCAGGGAAGTATCAGTGTGGTAATGGACAAAATGGACAAAAATGGAAGTGCTGGAAAACTGTTGAAGGATACCTGAACATCAGGAAGAGGAGCTGTGGATACAGCCACCCTCTCACGGATAGATGCTGATGTCTGTACTATTTTCAATGTTGTGCTTTTTCTATTCTAGTGAGTCCTGCAACTCCCTTGGGGAACAGATTTCTGAACTAATGACTTAAAAATTTGCCAAAGACTGACATAACTGAAAATAGAAAGTATCAGGACAGTGCTGTACATATGCATTGCACACACATTACACACACTTACACATGCCAGGGTATGTGTTCTTTCTTCCATTCTTTTCCTAACTAGGTTTTTCTGTGGCAGATATTTTCCACCTTGGTGCCAGGCAACTTTCATTAGTGCTTAATGATGAAAATATTAGCCAATAGTTTTTAAGCAGACAACTCAGAAATGTGTAGCCAGTTAGCAGGAATAAACCAGGCTATTCCTGATTAAAACCTCTGATTTGGCTCAAAGCATACAGCCCACTTTATAGCGTCATCTTTTTCCTAGATTGACATGGCAGTGGCACTGCAATGGACATATAGGGACAGCTTCTTCCTGCCATGAGCTATTGATTAACCAACTTTAGCTGAAGCTGTGCTAAGTCAAAACAGGAAAGATTCAGATCTGCCCTAACTATCCATTTAAGCATTTCTCTGGTGGGGCACTGTATATGCTGCCTCCAGCTCGAAGTTCTTCCTGTGGGTTCAGCACAGTTGTCCAGTTCTTGTAACGCAGCTTCAAAGAGTTAGCCTGAAAACTTACTGGAAAAGATGCACAAAATTAAATTTCTTGTCCTTTTCCCCAAGGATGGTAATACATGAAAAAGAATTATGTGCTTTATCAATAAAAAAATGCAGACATAACATTTTTAGGGCTATTGAGACACCACTGTAATAACTTCTTTATTTTTTTAAAAGCATTCATTGTTCTTGATCTCATGTTAGCAACACATTAAAATATTGGCAGAAATTATTATTAATTCCTTTGGTGTTTTTGTAACAATGTAAACCATGATGAATTAATATGGTATCAATATGGATGTCATAAGTACTTTATCAGATTTCCAACTCAATTCATGACTAATTATCTTACCATTATTTTAAGGAGTTACCCAGATGTGCTTATGATAGAATTAAGGTAAACAATGACTGATGCTCAGTCGTTATGATTAGAGCAGCTCTACACAATTTGACAAAACCTCATGTGCCTTTCAATATAAAGCACCTGCCAAGCCACATGTGCATCAGATTTCTTAAATTTCTTGTCACTCATTAATACACAGATGTAGACCATATTTTAAAAGTCAATGTGTAGAATGGAGATTTTTTTCAAAAGGCAGTCAGGTTTTCTCTTCAAAACTCACAAGATTTGTAATTGAAATTTTTAGTGACCAACTTGTCTGCTAGTTAAAATACTGTTGCCATGTGATCTACAGTTTTTTTACACCAAATTCAGTAAATTATATCAACATAGTAATAGCATGCCTAAAAATGTATTTTCACAAAATGATACAATTTAGGTTTGAGAAAGACTTTTTAAATTCAAACTTCTCAACTTCCTACCCTTGTCAGGTTGTTTCCTACTTAAATTTAAGTAGGTTTTAGTAGTGTTATTTCAATATTTCTGAAAACTTTCAAGGAACTTAATTACTTCTCCAGGGGAACTATTGTAAAATCTAATAAGTCAAAATGTCAGTACATAATTCAACCTGATTACTGCATATTTGTTGTTTGCATCTTTGGATATTTGTTCAGCTTCTTATTTCTGCAGACAAGTGGGTCAGAATTGTAATAAATTATTTAATAAATAGCAGACAACTTGGTTTGCAAATTATCTGGGGAGTATCTGATGACTTTTACTAACTTTTGGGTTCTGTGATTGAAGAATGTCAGAGCAGTAAGGGAAGATTACAAGGCGGTGGAATGGCTATCTTGCTACATTTAAAAGAGTGTATCCAGTCAATTTAAGATTGAAGAGGACAAAAAGCTGCTTTGTTTAGTTTGACCTTTGGTCTTGGATTTCAAAGGTGCAGAAATGTACATATTGCAGACTATCTAACTTGAAAGGACTGAACATAGCCATATAGGAATCTGACTGTTGTTTTCATTTTGAGTTGGACTGCAACTTCTATTATGAGTTAGAGATGAGGACTTAAGCAATGAATTTAAGAAATAAAAGTAAGATATAAAAAAGTTCCTCTTGCTAATAGAGACCATGGAACTGATCAATAGTCTGTGGGAGCTCATGGTGATCCAGATAACATGTACTATTTTTGATTACAAAGTTAGAGTGATATAATTTCTTGTTCCTAAAGTCTTTAGGTGCATATTTTATCTATGCTTATAATACCTGTAAGTAACTTTTCTTCTTTGACTACATCTTCTACAGAACCACAGACCTACATAGTTATTTAACATAGTGTTCACCAAGTGTGTAAGGTTGAGTATTGGGTGAGGGTACTACAAATGAAGGTGATACTAGCTTCAGTGCTCTTTTAGTAATATCTAGGACTTATGTGGCACTCATACCAGAATTTCAGCTGGGCTAGTGTACTTTGATGCTTTGAAAACCCTTTGCACTTTTAAAGGCCTAAAAAATGTAGAAAACATGTCACAACTTAATTAAAGTTGATAGTATTTTTTTACATATTAATATTTTTATTTCTTTCACAGACAGTTTTTTTCTTTTTCTCTTTCTCATTCTTTACATAGGCAAAGGTAAACTGAAGTAAGTATATCTGACAGAATTCAAGATTGTTCTGGCATTCTTGCTTCATATGTCCTTTTCTGTTAAAGTGCTGCTGCAACATCTAAGTTTATTGAGTGAAGTAGGTGAATATTTATGTACAGTTAAGTGAGCCATAAGTTAATTATCCATATTTTATCTTTTTAATAGAATAATTTAGCTTATTAGATGTAAAAATGCTATTAATACTTTGAAAATGCAGCAATTTTCAAATTATTGTTTTACTATACCACAGGAAGGCAATTTTAATTCAATGTTGCTACACCATTTTCATGAACCATGAATTTGCCACCAAAACTATTTCTAAACAATGACCCTTTCAGAAAATTGTCCCACAAACCAGACTTCTATAGGCAGATTGGAAAGAAGAATATAAAACCAAAAATATTGTACCATTCAATGAAAATAGACTCTATTTTGTAAGGAGTTTGTGACCTATAAAGAACTTTACTCTAAAAAATATACAACCAAATATGCTGCAAAACAAAATCCTTCTTTTCTGTGAGTGCTAGCAGTAAGGAATTGACACTTTATGTTTTATTTGCTAGGTCTTTTATTCAACCACTCAATGTTAAAAGATAAGGAAATTCCGTAATGGAAGTTATGTCAATGCTATTCCTTTTGGACTTAATGCTCCTCTCACAGCGTTGCATATTTTACTTCTGTGTAGCCACTCTTGGGACTTTTACCTGAGTAAGCATGAAAAGAATTGGGCTGTTTGCTTTCAATAACTTTGTAAACATAGAACATTGAATTTTATCTCTTCCCTTTGTCTCTGGTGTTTGATTGTGGTCCTGGGGAGTTGTTTTCTCCTTGCTCCTTTCTCAGACCTTTCTCAGAATAATTTTAGAGTCTATCCTTGGACTGAATTGTTGATATGTAGTTTGTGGTCTAGAACAGTGACTTCTTGTGGTTGTCTACATGTACTCCCCCATCTTCTCATGATCCTGATACCTATTTGGCCTATGGACTTCTGTGCAATTGTAGTGCCTGGATATGCAATACTTGAAGGACCACTAGGATCTGGATACATGCTTGCTACTGATCTTCTGAGCAGGATTCCACAAACCTAATACCCTGGGTTTTTCCACTGCCTCAGTTGCCTCAGGGATCAGGCCAGGTGGCCAGGTTTTATAGTTCTTTTACAGTATTATTGTATCTCTCTTCTCAATCATTTTCTTAGTCTGTCCCTACTTTTTAATAAGCAAATGCTGTAAACTTTTTAAAATGGGAGATCATACATTTCTGAATAATATAAATGGTCCTAATGCCATTTTTCCATTTCAGCAGCTCCCACTGCAGCTGTTCTTTAGCTTGTAATCAAAGTTTGGAAGGGATAAAGTATATTTTGTGCCCTGATGGAATGTAGTGCTAATAAACCACCAAGGAATGGGATGTGATGGTACTTGCCCCACTTCTGGTGCTTTAAATGATACCCAGCTTTCGAGGTCATTCACTGTTCCTTGAAAATCCTGATTAGTTGGAATGAAGAAAAAAGAATCCTGTCTGATTTCTGGGTAATACTTCAAAAAACATAGATCTGGTCACTTGTTAGGAATTCTAGTACTATTATATTATACTGCTTTCTCATCTGGCACCTTTCAAAAGAGTCCAGGAGGAAGACCATCATGATATCCTCAAAGGTCAGCCCTAGAGTTTGTGATGAGGTGTGGAAAGTTAAGGCAAATCAAAGCATCTTATAATCCAAATTCTCCCCTCTGAGGTTACAGATGTACTAGAAAGATAAGGATTACTCTTTCTTGCTACAGTCCTCTGCCTGGATCAGTGCCATTTGAGGTGGCTGTCTGCCAGTGAGGTCTGTGATCTTTTGATTATTTTCTCAGTGTGAACCATCTGCTCTTTGAGTCCGTGCTACAACTCAAATTTCTTAGCAAGTTTGAAGTTGGCTACAATTTTCTCAGCCTCCCTTATTTTCCAGGAAACTCTCTAACACAAAACTCAGATTGCTGATTACCTCTTGATTTCTCTTTACTACTGAATGATGGAACCATTTGTTATTGATTTTTCTAATGAACACAGACAATTTTTCACTGATGAACTGAGGTATTTTTCCTCCATCTTTTAAGTTTTTCTCCAGGGTCTTCCTGGGAAATTTCCAGATGCTGCTATAATTCCTTATGTGAAGTTTCAGCCTCTGACTTGAAAGTATCTTTGGCTGTCTTGGACTTTAGCATGCCCAACAGGAATCTCAATTCGCAATTTCTTCCCCTGGGAAAATCCTTGATTTCTTCTTCAAAAAGGATTTCACTACTAACACAATTGTTACTGTTTTCATAGAGTAGGTAGCCATCATTTGTAGTTGTTCAAACTGATTCCATTTTAAGAGCAGATACGTACTATAGCCATGTACTTTTTTATGGATGCTCTTTATTTACAAGGTGTACAAAAAACCTGTTCAGATTCCAGGAAAGGTCATGCAAGAGAAAGCATTTCCAATGTTCACAGATACAAGTGTTTTTTTAAGCCAGTGCTCTGTCCCCCGGATTCCATGAGTTGGCTTTCTTTCAAAGCCTCAAATACTTGTCTTGATGTCTCATTGGCTTCTTTGCTTGCATCTGGCTATTCCTACCCATGAACATCCAAGTTTTAACTAAACAGCAAGTATATTAATTGAATTTATAGATATTTTCCAGCAAAAGTTTTTCACTACCTAACTCAGTTTCTTATTCAACTTGCATATGGCTAGAGGTTTGAGCAGTGTCTCACAAGTTTCAGCTGTTTTATAGGCATTACACTACAAAGGACCACAATGGCTTCTTCTGTATCTTGTATATGAGGGATACATCACCAGTGTTGATTCACTCAGCCTTCACCATAACAGTAAGTTTATATCTAAGGAGGGCTGCAACAGATCACAGCTATATAGTCTGCCATAGAACTGCAACACAGTTTAGTTTGTGCCTTAATGCATTTTGATCCTAGTGGTTTTCTCAACAGCAGTCCTCAGAAAAGAAGTTCTGTGAGTTAAAGCTGACCTTCTACTTGTTCTGCAAGACATGGGCTAATGGACAAAACTGTTCTCTGTTCAGCCAATTCTTTGATCAGTCAATGAAATACGAGATTACCAATAAATGCAGCTTCACGTTGTGTTTTCATCACTTCCTGTGCCAGTAGGGTATTGTGTTGGCTGTAGTTGGCAGACTTGAGGGTATCCTCTGTGGCAGGAAACCAGGGGCTGCCCTGCGCCCCACTGGTTCCAATGGACCCATGGCAGGATGGGGCTGAGCCCACCAGTCAAGCTGATGGCACCTCTGGGAAACAGAACCAGGATATGAGCAGAGGAGGAGCAAACAAAAGAGAGAAATGGTAGGTGCAGAAAACACTTTTCTCCTGTATGTGAAGACAAACAATTTTTGTAGGAGGGTCCTGGACAGGACACAGGATCTAACTGCTGCCAGTCAGTGGAAATATAGACATACAGACATCTTTATCCTCTTCTAACTTATCTTGTAGTTACAATCAGTAAAAATGAAAGAGAATGTTACATGCCAAAGGTTTAGATATAACAGAATAGTCTGAATTTAACACATACTTAATTTTAAAATAAATTCTAGAATAAAAATGCTATTTATTGATCAATAGTCATGCAAAATGACCCCTTCCAAATAAGACTACATTTTCTTGATTTTTTTTTAAAGTTTTATTAGTAATTGTTGGTTATTAAGTGCATGAAATTGCATTAAGGCACAAACACACATAAAAATATGAAAACATTAATATTCTTCTGCAAAGAAGCTTTATGGGTCCTTTTAAAGCTTTATTGAAACTACCTTTCTGCTTTCTTTTCCTGAAAAAACACACAGACACAGAGACACACACTTATTTGTGATGTTTACCTCCAATCCCAATATGACTTGTCTCTCACTATGAAAAATTAAATTGCACAAGTTCAGTGGAAACCTAAATTAACTCTCCCTGAAGATGGAATAGTTCTGAGAACTATGATGATATCTTCATCCTTGAGCTGGGACACTGTTTGTTTTGTGGTTTTTTTTTTTTTTTGGTTGGTTTTTTTTTTTTTTTTAATTTATATCTGTTTACTTTTGCCTTAACTATTCTGGAACTTTTGTTCTGGCCAAAAGCTAATCAACGCCATTCAGTCCTTTTTATTTTTTATTTAATTTTCTGATGGACTTGTGATAATACAGAAAAAGTTTTTCAAAAATCTGTTTGTTATTATAACTTCATTCTAATGCCTCTCATACAGCAGATGGATCTTAGTGTCTCAAAACACAAAAAGTTCCTAAACATCTCAGGGATTTAAAGGAATTAACACTGCTTTTGAAAATACCTAGACAGCCTTTCTAAACAAAGAAAACAAAAATAAACAAAGTGCTTTAGGAAGCCTATAGTAATAAAAAACTTGTTATTTATTTGTTCTTTCTTTATACAGACTTTATCCTATTTCTTCTTTCTAAAAAAAACCTGAAAGAATAACATGGAAAATATCGTTTGTTACCTTAGCAAACTCCAAATTTCTACAGAGCATAGCATTATGTAAAGCATGGGAGAGCAGTTCAGTTCTGCTGCCACTTTTGTTGCTTCAAGGCTGCATCCTGACTATTTTCCCCAGCTCACCTTTCATGTTCATGGACACTAAAAGAGTGCTTTATGTAAATTCAAGGGACATACCAAATAAATGTTCATAAATTCTAATATCACTGGGTATCTGTGGTACTACAATTGTTTGATTGCCCACGTAGTACTCCTATCCAGATCAAGTATGGTTTAGTCTTCACAGTGTGTAAGACAAACACAAAAAAACGACAACAGACAATTTAGACAGTCTCTTCAGTGATGAGACAGAATTAAGCTCCATATCTTTCATCATCAAGACTTGTGGTTAGAACAATGATAAATCTGCTGGGTTTTCAGTTTCGTGATGATTAAGCTAAATATTTTCATTTGTATTTTACAACTTTTGAATTAAAGAAGAATCCTAAAGAGAAATAAATTTTAGTTGAATTTTACTAATATATCTTAATTAAAATCCTCATGACCAATTTATGTAATGATAGTTTCTAGGTAAAAGTTAAGAACACTTATAGAATTTATATAGGAGGACTTATAAGATTTAAAAGACTTCATGATTTTTGTGTTGGACATCCTCTGAATTCTGTGCAAGTTGTGCAAAAACATATATCCTTTTAGCCAGTGGTTTTGTGAGCATTTTACAGATTTTGCAGGTTTTGACGAGAAAATTACTGCACCACTTGATTTGGTGGGATAATTTTAAATATAGTTTCAATAGAAGTTACACCAGATGTCAAGGTCTTTGAATATTAATAATCTGATCTATTATTGGTTAACACTATTGTATGGTACTCAGGCAATTTCACAGCAAGTGTGTGATTTTTTTTTTTAATTCAAAAATTTTAGGGCAAAATTTTTATATTTCTCATATTTAGTTGTGCATTAGTCCTAAAGAATCTCTAATGGTAATGGAGTAAGCTGATTTTCAGCATGGGAAGTGAAAAAATAATCAGGCCTCAGCATTGAAAACAGTAATGAAATACAGACCTAATTAATAGAATGCTAGAGCTACATTAACACAATGTTAAATAATATTTTATTCAAGAGAAAGTAAGTAGATAATGATAGTAAGTAGACAAACTTCCAGTGTATCTCAGTTAAGCAGCTTATGCTGAAGATGTTATTTGTAAAATAAATAAGTAAAATGTTCAACATTTTAAAAGAATTTGAGAATAATTCACCTTAAAATTAAATGAAAAGCTTACCCAAACAGTCACTGCTATTTGTACAAAGTTTACCAAGACAGTGTCTTCCATCTCTGATGTGGCTGGAAATACAATTAATTAATAGCAGTATATAAATGAACTAAATTAGTTTTATTTTACATATACATAAAAAACCCCAAGCAGGTAGTACACAAAATCCTATTATAATAGGAGTATACATAAAGAATCTGACTACACTGCAGATAATATAACAACAGTTTTCCATCACTGTTGAGAGGCATTAATATAGTCCCTAACAGATCTGCAAATTTCCCAGGTATCTGACTTCACTTGCCTACATCTGCTTACAGCCAGTTTAAGGACCTAGGTGTCCATGGCTTGGTCTAACACCACTACTGTGTTGGTTCCAGTGGAGGAGGCTGCCTGCAGCCTTCTTAAGTAACAGAAGTCTGGTAAGTTTGCATGACTTTGATTTCTAAGAATGTCTTTATAAAGTTACTGTAAGAAACAGAGCTGTTAAGGGATAATGACTCAAAAATTTTCCCTGATTTGTGGAGACACCAGGAATCTCTGCTGAGGTGGAGGAGGTGAGCTTTTGGGTGTGCAGTGGCTAAACCTCTGATCTGAAAAGACAGAAGGTGACAGATGGGCCGCGAATGAGACAGGAGAGGGTCCTGTGGAGTCGGGCAGGTGCTTCTGTCCATGCTCAGTTGTGCTGCCTTGCACAAAACTCTGCGTATGGGGCTCCCTCTCCTCCCCACCCCAGGGAAGTACTGGGACATTGACTGTGGCCTGAGAGTTCATCTCTGCTAAGGACCGTAATGGGCCATAATTGACCCAGCTGTGCTGGTGTGATGGGCAACTCTGCTGTCTTAGAAGGTGTCAGGGAACTCCTAAAGTGTCCCCACCCCAGGGGAGGTACCTGGGCATTCTCACATGAGCCAGAGTGGATATAAGCCCAGTAGATTTTGTGTTTCATGGATTTTCCTGTGCATTTCTCCTCACCACTTCTTTGCGACTTCAACTATGACCCAATGGATTCAGTTTGTAACCAAGACTGTGAAGCAGCCAAGTCTTCTTGTGAAGCCTACAAGTGGTGAGATCTTCACACTGGTGTCTTTTCTCTCTCATTCTTTTCCCTTTTGCATTTTCTTGGGTGGTGTTGTTGCCCTTTCACATTGCAAGGCTTTCATATTTTTATAGTACTATAGATAATAATAAATGAAACAGCTACATACCTGCTTTCCTTTGCTACCAAAATTTTCTGTAATAATCTTACGTGTATACAAACACTTAGGCTTGTTCACTCTAATTCATCCCATGGGATCTATTAACAATAACCTGACTTGCCCTCGCCTTTGGTGGCTTGTAACATTTTATTGATGTTGTGGTACAGGATTTCCCTGGATGCTGTGGAGTGATTAGTATGGTCCAAAGATATTTTAGGATTTTCTCCTGGTAAATATTCTAACTAACCCCCAGGGGATGGTGGAGAATGGACATTGACCCCCTGTGGGTTGCTGAAAGAAATTCTTGCCAAGGGTAAGTCAGCTGGTGGCTGTTGCCTCATTGTGAAGTTACAGCAATGATTTTTCTCCTCTTGCTATTACCTGGGCACACGAGACCTACTGAAAGGTTTTCTGTAATAACTTGGACCTGTTGAAAGATTCTCCCCAGGAGAGAGTCAAGCTGACACTCAGAAGGATAACAGGGAGAAAGACTTAGATCTATGTGGGTAATGACTGATTCAAAAGGAATGATTTCCCAGGGTGAGCAATTTTCCCCTCTGAATATCTGTCCTTGGTTTAGAATTACTTGCACATGCTGCTTTGTTGGTTGCCTTTAAACCAGTATGGAAGGAGAGATTGGGTGTTCAGAAATCCACATATGATATGATAAGACTGTTATATATAATGAATGTAATTCGTGCCAGTATAATATGATATGTATAATATTTGATATAGTTGAAAGCACACACGCCAGCACTGGGAGTTGCCCCCACATATTCGAAAACCGGTTTCTGACAAAACCTCATCGTTGTGGCGCATTTTGCTTTAGAGTTCAGGTTTGCCCCCTATTCTCCTCCCTAACCTCCTCCCCTCCCCAGTTGCCAATCTTCCCAAGCTCTTCCCTAACCTCCTCCCCTCCAAGTTGTCAATCCTCCCTTTCCCTGCCCCATTCCCTAGAACATTCTCTGTCACTCCTTCTAGTCCCCTCCCCTTCTTCCAGAGTGATCTCAGTCCATTTAGTTACACTCGACACCCTATTTGTTACTTTGTGTTATTCCACTCCCCTATTTTCCTGATAGGTTTATGATATGTTAGTCCTGCCTTAGACCCCTCCCCAGTTCTACCTTCATTTGTTATTGTTCCTATACCCCTCCTCCTGAGTTTCTGTATAAAACCTTCTGTTTGCCTTCCCAAGTTGGTCTTGGGGCTCTGTCGCTGTCAAGGCAGGATGGGAATGAGAAGATTGACTCAGAAGGCTGCTGAGGTAAAACTGCGGTTTATTCAAAATACACCGCTCTTTTATACAGAGCTTTGTGAGGACCAATGGAATTGGAAGCGAAAACAGCGCAGCATTGGTGCAAAGTGTTTGACGAACAGTGATAGAATTTAACTATAAACAATGTGAATAACAAGAGAGATAAAGAATTATTTACATTTTTCTCCAACTCTTTCCCAGGCTTCTGCCTGACTAGAAACTCTCCGTTTCTCTCTTTGACCGAATCTGAGACCCACAGGGCTCCATTTTCTCCAGCTGTTAAACCCACTCTGGAACACCCTAAGTCTTGTGTCATCGTTATTTGTCCCTGTGCTGGCCCAGTCGATAACTGGGAATTGCAGAGCTTGCAGGGGGACAGTCATGCCCCTGCTGCAGCTGCCCAGCATGCCCCTCAGAGCGCTGCAACACCTCATTTGCAAACTAATACACGTGGCTCGCCCGGAGATGGGTCATTTCTCGAGGTGATACAGGAACGCTTAGGTGCTGATCATCCCCATAACAACTCTAGATTGGGATCGCTGAAATCCTCTGGCTGATACATCTGAAAGCTGTTCTGTAACTCCATCAAGAAGATTCATCACCACTGGACCCTGAATTGTTCTACCCCAACACAGAGAAAAGAGACTTTATGAATATGTGAGACTTTGAATGGGAAGAAAAGACAGATTGCTGAAATCCCAGCTTTGGGCAGAATATTTCCTATAAAAACTGCTTGTACTAAGAAGGTGGTGTGTGGGCATAAGGAGAACCTCTGCTGAGGCTATCCACTCTGTGACGCACACAGTGCCAGTCCTGGGCTCAGCAGTGTCCTTTTCCTTGTGGCTGGCTCAGAAAGAATTAGATCTTAAATGAAATTTTTATTTTTTTTATTTTTAATTTGGCTGGACCAATTTTTATGTATAACAATAACTTTATGAGAGTCAGAGAAAGCACTGCATTTCAAGTTAGTTGTGGAACATGAAGGAGTTTGTATAGAAAAGAAAATGAATCTATTCCTTTATCTGGCTTTCCAGGAGGCAGAAAAGCTAGAAACAGAAATGTGTGAACTACAGGACATCAATTTAAGGTGCTGTGGTCTAGTGGGCATTATTAAATCCTTGTACTCTGCTGGCAAATTGGAAGAGTTTAGGCAAAGATATCAGGAAGACAAAGTATCCCTTCATTAAAACTGAAACTACTAATGGTGGCTGGGGGAAGCTCAGCAAACTACTACATGGACTAACCTGCACACAGGAGAAGTCCTGGCTAAACTTCAGAAAACATACAGCTGAAGGGCTGATGAATCAGACTCAATATGTGTGAAGGGTCTCCCTAACTGAAGATCAGATTCTCTTGAGTCTGAAGTGAGGACCAAGGGCCTTTCTGGCTATGAATTGTAACCAAGCACAGACCCTATAGAAAGGGGAGATCCTCGCACAATTAAAACCCTCATGAATGACATCTTGCAGAAAATGTACAAAAGACAACTGATGCAGTTGTCCAATTAATGAAGCAACAATTATTGGCCCTGCAATGATGTTTGTCTATGGAATTTGAGGCAGATCCACAGAGGTTTCCTGTCTTGATCTAAGGCTTACCTGATTCACTAAGAGTCCATGCTAAACAGTTACAAGAGGGTATTATGGCTGTCCCAAGGCCCGGAAGGATTGCACCACAAGGAATAACCTGGTTGCAGGTAGGCCAGGAATTAGTTACTGCTGTTCAACAACTGTGGGTCTGTGGTTCAGGTGATCCTAAGCCAAAGATGAATATGAGGACGCTAGAGAAGGTCCAAAAACAACCCTTGACAGGTAATTACAGACAAAATGTGTCAACTAATGGGCAGAGATACAGTTCATAGACAGAGGGTGTTGCGAAAGAAATTCTTCAAGAAGTAATGGACAAAGAACCCACAACTATTCTGTCAGGCTTGATAAACAACTGGGATAAGATCAAAGAATCTCCTATGGGTGATGCCCCTCAGGAGTACAATACTGTGGTCCTCTCAGCCCCTCTGGAAACAGAACTAACCAATTTAACCAGCACCAAGCCAGCAAACTGGACTCTTCAGTCTCAGTGCATGTGCTGAGGAATGTTTGGTGGATTTATATGAGAAGGCTCACAGAAAGCTTCCAGAGACATATAGTAATCATGTTTTCTCTAGGTCCTTTTACGTCCTTGGCTACTTTGGTAGTAGATACTGGAGCACAAATATCAGCACCTCAAATTGAAGTTGCCACTGATTGTGGCATTAAGCCAGACTAGAAGAAGATATGCTTCTGGTAAATCCCAACACCAGTGAGCAGCTCAGGTGCAATGTTGGTTATCAGGGGATGACTCAGCCGATTGTGGAGCCACTACTGCCTAACATCTTGGAGTTGGATCTATTAAAGGGACATATCTGGACAGATGTCAGAGCGAGAGAATGAGTGTTTGGTCTCCCATCTCCCTCTGTTCCTCTGTTGTAGAATGCTGCAGGTCTGCCTCCTTCCATAACAACTAATGTGAAACCCTGCCTCACTCCTTTTAGGAGCATGTGAAGAAATTGCTCCAGTGATTGCAGAATTGCAGGAGGAAGGGGTAGCTGTCCCCATACACTCACCATGTAACTCCCCTATATGGCCTGTCCATAAACCTAATGGGAGGTTGTGGCTGAAGGTGTATTACTGATGACTCAATGTTAACAGCTGCTGTGCCTAACACAGCCAAATTGATTGCCACAATTCAGGAACAGGCCTGTTCAATCCTTGAGACTACTGATGTCAAAGACATGTTTTTTATGGTTCCTTAGACTGAGGCAGACAGGGATTGTTTTACTTTTACCTGAGAGGGGAATCAGTACTCCTTTACTCAGCTCCCTCAAGGATACCAGCATTCCCCTACTTTGTACCCATAAAGCACTAGCATAGGAGCTGGCACAGATTGTCTGTGCAGGAGGAACTAAAGTATACTAATACATTGATGATATGCTGGTGGGTAGCTCTGATGTCATCTCAGAGGGCAAGACACAGGTAAATATTATCACCAACATGGAGACTTTGAATTTTCAGAGAAAAGGTATAGCTTCATTCCTCTGGGGTTAAATTCGTAGTTATATGATAAAAAGGAGGAGCAGTGCATATTCCCCCTGAAAACTTGACCACCCTAGAACAAGTTAGGATGACTATGAATAAAAAAGAGCTCTAGCACGTTTTGGGTTTGCTTGCTTTTTGAGAAAACATGTTCCAGACTTCCCCATTATTGCTTGCCCCCTGTATGATCTAACATGAAAAAGAACAGACACCCCATTCATGAGGAAGCTCCAAAACGACTAATTTGAAGGCAGCCTACATAAAACTTTTGGGGCACTACATCACACGGACCCACTGCAAATTGAATGGGTATTTGCAATCCTTTGTCTACACATACATATGTGGCACTGAAGACCTGAAGGTCCCACCCATTGGGTTTTATTCTTTAGCTTTAAAGATACTGAGAAGCCATATTCTGCATGGGGAAAGGGCTTGTTTGTGGTTTGCTTAGCCCTGCAGGAAGCAAAACCCCCAATTTGACAACGGTTGATTGTTTTGTGAGGGCCTTTTAAAGTTTTGAAACTAGTTCTGTCTGCAGCTCCTTCTCTCCCTCCCCTCCTGAGGGATAACTCAGAGGGACACAGTCTGAAAACTGTGTGTATAAATTGATCATCACTGTCACTACCACAGAGTAACTGAGGGAACCCCAATAACATTCAAAATACAAGAAAAATCTGCTAAACAACCTGACTTGGCCCTTCCTCCTTCCTGATAGGTGCTGTATAAAACCTGCTCCCCCTTTTTAACCTCACCTAAAGGATTTTTGGTTTAGAGATGCATTCATCAGATGAGAGGGAAAAGTGTAGAAATACTGAGCAGTGGCTTTATGAGTTGATTTGGGGAACAAGGTGGTGACAAAAGAAGGGAGTGCCCAGGTGGGGGAATTATAGCAGTATGGAGTGTATTTACCAGGGAATCAGGCACTGAGGAAGACATGTACATTTACACAGATTCTTATGTGGTATTCAAAGGATGTACAGAGTGGGTCCCCTTTTGGGAGCAGGATCATTGTGAAGTAAATAGAGTATCATTGTGGCAATGAGAAAAATGGGAAGAATCCTAAATATTACCAAATAAAATACCTTTTGTGAGGTAGGTTCCTGCACACCAGACATGGAATAATCCTGCATACCTCTTGAATAATCAGGTAGATTCACTGACATGATTAACTAGGGTAGCAACAGGGGTAGAAAAGGAAAAGGGTGAGCATCTGTTGTAATGGTTGCATGTAAAAAAAGGCCATTCAGGAAACCAAGATCTGTTTAAAGAAGCAATCACTAGAGGGTGGCCAGTGACTAGGGAACTATGCAACACAGTGATCTCTGCTTGTAGTCTGTGCCACACTCAGCTGAGAGATCACGATCCACTGAAAAATCCACCACTGCACCTGACAAAAAACAAGAGCTTGGTAGGTAGACTATATTGGTTCCTTCCAAAATGCTAATGGAAAATAATACATACTGATTGGGGTTGAGATAATCAGGAGTAATTCTGGCTGAAGCTGTGCAACAAGTTATGATAAAAAAAATACTGCAAAACCTCTAAAGTTGAGGTTCAGTTGACTGCCTAAGCCAAAGTCTATCCAATCAGATGACAGAAACCATTTCACTGCTGGACTGCTACAGGAGTTGGCCTGAGAAGAAGAAATTCAGTGGCCTTTCCACACTACCTTTTATTCACAAGCAAAAGATATTCTGGAAGGAATCAATGTGCCCCTAAAGCAAAATAAAAAGCTACATAATTCTGTTTGGGCCTTCAGAGTTTCCAGTGCAGTAAGCAAAATTACTAGTCAATGAGTGGTTGCCCCTGAACTTCAGATTCTGCCCTGAATCTCCCACTATTATGCTGGGCTAAAACGAAGACGAATATCCTGTAAACCCACTCCATTATTAAGGCCAACCTGTATTAGTGAACCTACTCTCTGAACAATTGGTGCCACACACACTAAACCTCCAAAATTCCTGGCCAACCATTATGCATGGGTACCATTATTTTGCCATGGAAAGGACAATCATATCAACACTTGACAGATTTTTTTCTTTTTTTTTAATATTTAATTAAGGCCCCAGCTTTTCTTAACTGATTTTATGGGAATGTGGGCAGTTTTTTAGAAGGATAGGATCATCCCTCCTGGAACTGAGTGACGAAGATGTAGGCAATTCCCAAGCCAGGCACATATCACTGAATCCCACCCAGTTCTAAGAACATTAATAGAACAGGAAGCAAACACTGCTTTTGCGGTATTTCAGTATGACACATTGCATCATTATGACTGAGTCACAAATGGAAAGTGTTTAATTGTGCCTTGCAAAAATCTGCTTTCCAGTTTAGTTTTGGTTTAGATAATTTTCCAGAGTATTTATTTCATTATTTACTGCTTAATTTTCTGAGTGCGGAAAGGAGAGGTGGAAATCCCTCAGCTGATTTCAGCAGTGACATTTAATAAGCTCTGAAACCTAAAACGCACAGTGCATGTGCTACAAGTGGCGTGTTTTTCCAACCCCTCTCTTGAAGGCAAGGTAGTGACCGGATGATGGGCACAATACCACAAGATGTCTGATGGTGACAGCCCTTCCCTGTGCTATACAGCACACAATGTGTTGTGTTGTCATACTGTCTGCTGCCTTTGATCTGCCCTGGAACATGAAATTCTTTATGGAGAACAACCAGATACATCATCCAGCCTCCAGATCTGGATCTGTAAAATTCTTAATTAGGGCAAAATATTCCTTTGTATTCACCCTGTATGATGCATCACTCACTGATGTAGATAGGTGCTGCATATTTTAAATGCCTGTATACAGTGAGTGAGGACCGAAGGCAGAACCCCTTTACCCGATCTACTTTCTTTAGCAGATACATGTGCTGCTGTATGACACAAATTGACTCAGCTACTGTTTGACTTTGCATAGTTTTTAGTCTGAAGAAGATAGTTAATAACTAAAACATATATGAAGTGTTTGCTAATTATTATTTTGCCTAATCTTACAGCACTTAGAAGCCATGAACTATTTTATTTAAAGAGAGGAATACAATTATACTATTAAAACTAGTAACGACAGATCCTTCTTTCACAATCTGTGTAAGCTTTTTCCCTGCTCTTGAGGGAAATCGAAATCAGAAGGATAGCCATTGCTTTGCTGCAGATTTTCTTTAGGTTTCTTATATGAAGTTTTGTAGTGTCTTCCTGTTGAAATTATACATGTTGGATGGAGAGACTGAAGGCATTAGATGCTAGCTCTTCTGACTACACGGGAATTGAGGTGGCAGGTAAGAGCATCCCAGACTGTCAGGCAGCACATGAATGGGATTGGGTGAACTGGTTTTGTCAGTCAACTAGACAGAAGGGTAATTATCACATGCGGGAAATCATATCTCTTAGCGTCAATGAGTGGCACATAACAGGATCCATATATCTCAAGCGGAAAAAAGATCTTAGCTCAGGAATTATTAGGCCTGTTGAGAGAGCTTGAAACTAGGTTTTAAGGGGATGGAGACATAGCAAGTCTTGACAGAGATAATGTGTGGGAAGGGGAGGACTACTGTGACCACCCTAGTAGCAAAAGGACACTTACAATACCTTGAGCAAGCACAAACAGACAAAGATGTAACCACAAGACAGGACTACAGAACATCTCTTTAGACCCCTACTGAGATACTCAGACAATCAAATATCTCTGTAAAGTACTTGTACAACATATGGAGTATGAGGAACAGTCAAGATGAACTAGAGATCTATGCACAGACACAGGATTTCATTGCAGTTACATGGTGGGATAGCTCACATGACTGGAATGTTGTCAGGAAGTACTACACCCAGTTTAGGAGAGCCTGAGCGGGAAGGCGTGGTGGTGGAGTTCCTCTTAATGTGAAGCAACACTTGGAATGTCTTGGGGTGGATGATGAGTGCATCAAGAACTTATAGGTTAAGATAAAAGGGCAGACTAATGAACACCCACTGTTGTGGGTGTTTGCTGGAGGCTAACTGATCAGGAGGAGGAAGTGGATGAGGCCTTCTACAGGCAAATAGTAGGAACCTCCAAATCACAGGCCATGCTTTTTGTGTGGGACTTTAACTATCCTGACATCATCCTGGTGATGCTTGTTTGTCCCTTCTAACTCAGAATAGTCTGTGGTTCTGTGACATCTGCTGGAGAAGCAGCACAGTGTAACACAAACAGTCCAGGAGGTTCCTGGAAAGCACTGATGGCAACTTCCTGTCACAAGCAATGGAGGATCTCACAAGGAATGGTGTGCTATTTGACTTTATGCTAACAAACAGGAAAGGCCTTGTTGGAGATGGGAAGCCTTGGCTGTAGAGATTGTGGAGTTCAGTATTGGGTGAGGAGGGAGGAGGGCAGCAAGTAAGATCATAACTGTGGACTTCAAGAGAGCTACATTTAACCTCTTCAGGGATCTTCTTGGAACAATCCCATGGAAACAGACGCCTGCAGGGGAGAAGAGTACAAGAGTGGCAAGTTGCCACTGAGATTAGCTCAGTTGATTAGAGCATGGTGTTAATAATGCCAGGGTTGTCAGTTCAATCTCATACAGATCGTTCACTTAAGAGCTGGACTCAATGATCCTCATGGGTCGCTTCCAACTCAGAAGAGTCTGTGATTCTATAATATTCAAGGATTACTTCCTCTAGGTTCAAGAGCAATTGAACATGCCTTCCATTCAGAAATAAGTTGGGCCAAAAAGGCAGGAAACCTCCATGGATGACTAGAGAACTCCAGTCATTACTCAAGTATAAGCAAGAAATACAAAGGAGATGGAAGCAGGATAAGGCAGCTTGAATATAGGAGATCATGTCAGAGTAAGTAGAAATGAGACAAGGAAGGCCAAAGCTCATTTGCAATAAATCTGTCCAAGGATGTCAAGGAAAGCAGGAAGGACTTCAAATACATCAACAAAAAAAAAGAAACCAAAAGATAATGTGGGGTCATTACTAAATGGAGGGAGGACCATGATAACCGAGGATGAAAAGAAGACAGAGTTACTAAATACCTTCTTTGCATCAGTCACCACTGACAAGACCAGCTCTGGTCACAGATCAGGGAGGGATCACTGACCCCTGAGTCCAAGGTAAAGGAATATTATAGTGAAGATTGTCCCTGCATTCAGGAGGTTGGGATTAAAGAACACCTAGACAAACTTGACATAAGTCCACGGGCACTAACCAGATACATCCACAAGTGCTGACAAAGCTTGTGTGGACACCACAGCAAGGTTACTCATGATCATCTTTCAAAGGCTGTGGCAGTCAGGAGAGGTTCTTGAGGGTTAGAAAGCAAATATCACCCAATTCTTCAAAATGGTTAAGAGAGAGGACCCATGGAACTATCAGCCACTCAGCCTCACCTCAGCCCCTGGAGAGGGGGTGAGCACCTAATTCTGGAGGCCATCTCTATACACTTGGGAGACAAGCTAATCAGGAGTAGTCAACATGTATTCACTAAATGTATGTTTGTTTGACTGGCTATATCGCCTTCTACATAGAAACAACTACTCGGATGGATGACAGGAGAGCAGTGGATTTTGCCTACTTTCATTTCAGCAATTTTTGACACCGTCTTTCACATCCTCAAAGGAAAACTTAGGAGGTGTGAAATTAGGTGAGAGGACAGTGCAGTGGATTGAGAACTGCCTCAATGACAGATCCCAGAGGGCTGTAATCAGAGACACAGACTCTAGTTGGAGGCCTGTCACTAGTGGTGCCCCATAAAGTTTAATGCTGGGCCCAGAATTGTTTAACCTGTCCATCAATGGCTCGGAGGAAGGGGCAGGTGCCTCCAAAGCAGGTTTGCTAATGATACAAAGCTTGGAGGATTGGCCAATACTATGCAGTGCTGTGCAGCCCTTTGGAGGGGCCTTGATAGATTGAAGATTTGGGCTGAGGAGAGCAACCTGAAATTCCACAAGGACAGACATAGGGTCCTGCACCTGAGGAGGAATAATCCACTGCACCAGTACAGGCCAGGAGCTGACCTGATAGGAAGCATCTCTGCAGAGAAGGACCTGGTGGACAACAAGCTGTCCATAAGCAAGCAGTGTGTCCTTGGGGCCACAAAGGCCAACAAAACCCTGGAGTACATTAGGTCAAGAGATCTGATCCTGTCCATCTACTCAGCCCTGGTGAGGCTGCCGTCTGGAAGATTCTGTCCAGTTCTGGGCTCCAGAGACATGGAGCTCCTGGAGTGAGTGCAGATGAGAGAAACAGAGATAATTGAGGGACTGGAGAACTGCTTTCATGAGGAAAGGCTGAGAGAGTTGCATGTTTTCAGCCTCAAGAAGTGGCCGAACAGGGACCTCCTCAAGGTCTGTCAGTACCTGAAGGGAAGGTGTCAGGATAAAGGAGCCAGGCCTTTTTTGATGGTGTCAACCAATAGGACAAGAGGAAATGTGCAGAAACAGATGCACAGGACTTTCTACCTGAACATGAGGAAGAACTGGTTTACAGTGTAGATGACTAAACACTGGAACAGACTGCTCAGAAAAATTGTGGAGTCTGCCTCACTAGAGATACTCAAGAACCATCCAGATGCAGTCCTGCGCCATGTGCTGTGGGATGGCCTTGCTTGAGCAAGAAGGTTGGACCAGGTAACTCACTGTGGTCCTTTTCAACCTTATTTATTCTGTGGTTCTGTGAAAATTTCTCCTGAAGCAAGAATTGCCCACACCTGTAGGACTATGGATTTTCCTTTAGCAAAGGCAAATTACACAGTGAAGCTCTCTTTCCCTCAGTAAACTCACCCAAACCAATATCAGTATTTCCATCTTTGAAATCTTTAGCTGACTGACTGTTAAAGGTCTTATGGCTATTGTCTGGACTCTTGATAAAAATTACATTTTCTGTGTATTAACACACTCACAAACTGTAGGATGCAAATACCTCCGTACTTTCCTCACCAGAAACTTGACTTGAAGGAGACAGACTTAGGGATTACTTCATTCAACCTATGCCCTCCATGAACTTGTGTGATCTCTTCACTGAAACTGTGAACAATAGCACAGCTAGCTACGTGAATCATAACAGTGTGACTGGAAAAGGTGTATTCTTATTGTATCAGCAAATGCAATGGATGGCTTTGTGCTATGGTCATATGTAGGCTTAAATTACCAATTTATTTCATAAAAAGCAACAATGTTTTTTATTCATCATCCAAAATCTGCAGAAGCTTATGTGAATGTGTTGATAGAAATGCAACTGCCAAACACCCATAAGTTCCCCATGACTGCCTTGACTGCTGTACAGGCCACTACAAACCACTCAATATCAGCTGGAACTCCCCAGTGTGTATGAGACAGAGATAGCCTCAGCAGGAAAGGCACAAGGTGTTCCATCTCAGGGATAGAAAAGGTAAGATTTTAACCCATATGTGCTTCTACTCTCTTGCCTGAGTACTTGTTCCTCATTAAATTTTGGAGAAATTAGTTGCTTAAGCATCTGTTTGTGTTTTAGCAGCTAAAATATTAAAAAAGGTAAAAGCTTTTCCTCCTGAAGTGATGCCTGGCTTCCTGGGAAGGATCCTCAGATAATGGTAACAAGAGGATCTTCTTGCTAAATATGTCTATAGAATCTTCCTCTGAGGGGGAAGAACTTCAAGAAAGCACTGGAGGCAGTTCAAACAGGGAATCCTACTCTCAGCTGTTAAAATTGCAAATCTGGAAGTATTATTTGTGACTCAGACTTGCTCATTATCCAGACATTCTTCACATGTGCTGCATATACTCCTAGGGTGGAGGTTTTAAAGTGGGAAGAGGGAGAGCTGTACATTTTCTGGAGTTAATTTGAAATAAAAGGTTATTACAGTTTTTATTTATTACTCTTGAATAATACATATTTAGCAAAAAGTTAGCCCTGAAAACCTGTAAAATTCAAGCAAAATTAAAAAAATAAAGGAGAAGGAACAGCTGAAAACAGTGTAGGTCATTGCAGCTGTGTTGGAATCAGAATGATTCTGTCATGGACTAATGAAAGATATGTGAATAATTCATTTCATATTTATCTACTTTAAGGTCATGTACAACATTTATTATCATAACATTTGAGTGCCTCACAGTCTCTATTGTTATCTTCACATTTCCCTTGTCAGATCCTATTATTTCCATTGTACAGCTGGGCAATCAAATCAGCCAGCAACCCAGAGAGGATTTACCCTGATTTTATACCATTTACAGCACCTAAGTCAGACACTCAGCCCTTGTGAGGAAAACTTGTACTCAGGAGGAAATGTCAGGTCTTGCCAGAAGATGGCTGAGATGTACCTGACTTTTATCAACATACAGAAGGACTCTAAGTGCTATGAGTTGGATGAGATGAAAGTGAATCTCTGGGATTTGCCCACAATCTGACAAGATACTAGAAGCAGGCCATGAAAATATGCAGCCTCCTAGTTCTATATCACTGACCTAGCTGATTCTGATAGCTGTTTTCTGAGAAAATTCATGTTGTTTTATGCAGCTTGGGACAATCTATGTGTGTCACCAACTTGCCCAGAAGCCTTTGAGTTGGCACTGATATATGGTTAGAAGATAATAAACTATTCTCCAGCCAGCACTGTATGCTGTAATACGTTACCCAGTACAGTCCAGCATCTCACTACAGCTGAAGTCTATTACTGCCTTGCTTACAGTGTGTCTTTTTAAAGGCAGATAAACTGTAGGCTGCTCAGATTTTATAAACATGTTTTCTTCTTCCCAGCTGAAAGAAAAACTGGCCAAAATTCAGGCTTGCAGAGACACCAATTTAAGTCCAAAATAAGTCTTTAAGTTATGTTTTTTAAGATTTGCATGTATGTAGTCAGGAGCAGAATTTAGATTGTTATGTTTAATCTAGCTTGACTCCTTTTAATTCTTTCCTGGTGCGAGGATATTAAAGCTTTCAAGAGTTAGTTTTTGTTCCAGTTTGTTGGTGTACCCATGGCAGGTTTATAATTTTTATGTTTCACCAAATTGGAACGACAACCACATGCTGTATGATTTTTCCCCTCATTACACAAACCTTCACTATGTACTCTGCTGAGCAAATGTCTAGATGATTTTGTGTCAGTTGAGTAAAACTTCATGAGTTTAAGTGTAAGCCCCAGCTTGCTTAGATTGATTCAAATCCCACTTTTCCAGTTCATTCATTCTGGCTTCAATATTGCTTGAGACTCCAAACTTCTTAAGAGTCTTGAAAGGCTGGACTTCTTCCCCTTACTGGTTGTATTGATGATTTTTGACATATTAAACATTTTATTTTGAAAATAAAAATACTTTGCATTAATATAGCTTTTAAATCTTTACTATTCTTAGTTTAGGTTTTAAGTGACTTGTCCAAGGCAACAGAAGGAGCTAGAGACAAGACTGGATTAGACACAAAGTCTTTCTGTCTCATTAACTTAAGCTCACACCTTTCGACAAGGCTTTTCTTTCCAGGATATAAAATTCCTCTTTCAGGTATTTCTAATACTCTTTCAGCTTTAGAAAATAAGTCCAGTAGCTAATCTTATAAAAACTGTCAGTTGAGCTCATTGAGATTTGACTTAGAATTTCCCAGGTGGAGGTAGAGATCAACATAATTTTTTCCTGTCCAGCTTGGTTCTAATTTAATTTGTATCTTTCTATATTGTCATCCTTTTTTTTTCTGTTATGCAGAAAGATGTGATATTAGTATTTGATTAATTTTGCAAAACTTTTGCCATTTTAATTAGCATAACTGTTAAGACTGTGTTACTTCTTTCTATTCTGAATTTCTTCTGTCCCCTAAGGCAGCCTTTTAGACTAGTATCTATTTAACTGAGAATCTAATAGTTGATGATACATTATGGATATGATTGGTTGATTCTTAATTTTCCTCTAGTTAAGCCGAATAGTTAAGCAGGACTCCCTCAATGTAAAGTAAATTTCCAAATTACCGATTCATTCTCAAGATTCTTTCTGCAACCTTATGTGAAGCATCCACCTATTTTCACGAATATGTACACTGGAAAAGTCAGAGTGGGTGGGAGGAAACTGACCAAAGGTGAACTACTCACTCAAGAGCCCTATATGTCACTGATGAGGGACAGTCACTTTGAAGACAGAATTAATTTTGCAGATTTCAGAAGACTGCCCTAAATTATTCACACCTAAAATTTGCCCATTTCTCATTCATTACTATGAGGAAACCCATGGTGAACAATTCTTTGTGGGTGATCTGATTGAGGTGGTATTAATGCTATTTAATATTCCAAAAAACAGGCAGACTCTTTTCAGAAGAAATGAAACATTTTCCTCATGGAGATTCCTCTAGTAGGAAATATAAGGGTTAATTTACTATTCTTTGGTGTGCTGGGGAAACTCAGCCCACTGTTTGTGAGGTGTTTGCAGCCTTAGGGTGTAAGTTCAGCTTGTGTCCCTTCAGTATATTTTCTGGAGCGACTTCAGAATTAATAGCAGGCTGGGGAAGTTGTGCTGGTAGGAGGGCAGCATGCTCCCCAGAGCCACCTCTCTGGACAGCCCAGAAGCCATGTAGCCCTTTGGCACAAGACATACAGCCAGACTTAACCAGGGAGACACAGAAGCTGAATGGTGCCATGTGTGACTGCCTCCCAGCTCTGTTGCATACACAGTTGCCCAGCACTACAAATTCTCGTGTGTACTTGTCTCAGCCTACTTGCTGTGCACATGCATGCTTGTCCCAGACATTTGGCAGGTAATGCAGCTGTAGTAGTGTTTCTTTTCTGTCATCCTCAAAAGGTATGCAGCCTGTCCAGGCAGATAACTTGGATGCTGTTGTCTATCCCAACAGCTGATTTTCTTCCAAGACCACAGAATATCTTTTCTGAGTTGTTGCTTACCAAACTGAGCCTTCTTCCTCTTTAAATATGACCTCTCATGCATGCTTGATTTTGTATTTGTATACTTCCAGTTTTCTAGCCCATGAATTTGTATACTTCCACTTTTCTAGCCTCAAAATTTATTTGCATCAGTGATTTCTCTCTTTTCTATCTTCTATCACTGCTCCAATATTTGCATGGTCTGTAAATTTTAATACTAGGAATTTTATGTTTCACTTCAGGTTGTGGATAGAAGTCCAAATAGAGAGGAATGATGAGCAGGCTGTAGAGCAACTTTAGAAGGAAGAGTGATTATCTGATTACAGCTGTAGATTAAGGCTTATCAGTCAGGCTGTTTAAACCTATAGATCACATTTACTTGGAATCATAGAGTCATTAAGGTTGGAAAAGACCTCTAAGATTATTGACTCAGCACTGCCTAGTTCACCAGTAAACCATGGCTCTTAGCACCAATACCACAAGTTTTTGAACATTGGCTGGGATAGTGATTTTACCACTTCCCTGGGAAACCTGGTTCAGTGTCCTTATGTGATGAAATTTTTCCTAATATCCAATCTACACCTCCCCAGGTTCAAGTGAGGCCATTTCCTCTTGTCCCATCTCTTATTACTTGGGAGAAGAAGCCAACCCCCTCCTGGCCACAGGCTCCTTTCAGGCAGTTGTAGAGAGTGATAAGGTCAGCTCTGAGACTCCTTTTCTCCAGGATAAACACCCCCAGCTCCCTGAGCTGTTCCTCACAGGACTTGTGCTCCAGACCCTTCCCCAGCTCCATTGCCCTTTTCTGGGCTCACTCCAGCTCCTCAGTGTCTTTCCTGCAGTGAGGGCCAGAGCTGGACACAGCACTCGAAGTGTGGCCTCACCAGTGCCCAGCACAGGGGGACAATCCCTGCCCTGGTCCTGCTGCCACACCATTGCTGATCCAGGCCAGGATGCCATTGGCCTTCTTGGCCTCCTGGGCACCCCCTGGCTCATGTTCAGCTGCTGTCACCAGCACCCCCAGGTCCTTTCCAGCCACTCTGCCCCAGCCTGTGGCACTGCCTGGGGCTGTTGTGACCCAAGGGCAGGACCTGGCACTTGGCCTTGTTGAACCTCACAGCACTGGCCTCAGCCCATCGATGCAGCCTGTCCAGATCCTCTGCAGAGCCTTCCTGCCCTCCAGCAGATCAACACTCTCATACAGTTTGGTTTCATCTGTTAACTGACTGAGGGCACACTCAATCCCCTCATCCAGTTCATTAATAAAGATACTAGACAGAACTGTCCTAAATACTGAGCCCCAAAGAACACCGCTGGTGAGTGGCCACCAACTGAATATAACTCCACTCCCCACCACTCTCTGGGCCTGTCCATCCAGGCAGTTTTTACCCCATGTACAGTGCACCTGTCCAAGCCATGAGAAGCTAGTTTCTCTCAGAAAATGCTGTGGGAAATGATTCAAAGGCTTTATTGAATTACAGATAACAACATTCACAGCCTTTCTCTCATCCACTTTTCTACATTCCATCCCATTCCATAAGTGATTCAACTTGCCACAGAAGGAGGGAGATCAGGTTGTTTAGGCAGCACTTGCTTTTCCTAAACTCATAATGGCTATGCCTGATCCCCTGATTGTCCTGACATGCCATCTGATGGCACTCATGATGACCTACCCCATAACTTTTCCCTGCACTGATGCCAGACTGATTGAAGTTTCTCAGACCCTCCTTCCAAACTGTCTTCCAGATGTATTTGTTTTCTCAATCACAACTTTATGTAGCAGCCTATCAAACCTCTTTCAGAATGATCACATAGAGCTCCTAAATTAAAAAAAATTGCTTGGGAAAGTAGGCAGACACACAAAATATTCACATTTTCTTATAATTACTTTGATTTGGAAGAAAAAGCTCTTCAGTGGCTTTTAGTAGACAAATTACCTTTTCTCTTAACAAAGTACTTAATAACGTCCAATTATACAAAATACAAAATAGCATAGACTGTAGCGCAGACAAAACCTAGGTAATGGAACTGCTGGTTGGATTTCCACAGTCTGGCTGGCACAGTCATCAAAAAGCAATGAGTAAAATTGTAATGATAAACACAACTTGACTTCATCTGTGATAACTTGAGTCCTCTGGTTCACTGAGATTGTATATTTGACCCTTCCATCTGTACTATTGTACCTTCTGGTTGCATTAATAGAGCTGCTGAATACAATTAACATCTGAAACTACTTGGCTAGCCAGACATTAAACAAATACTTTCAGTGAGAATCTTAAGTCTTCAGACAAATTTCAGTTCAGACTTGTTCTTCCTAAAATGCAACAAACTGTGTTCCATGACTCTACCATGACTAAATCAAAATCCTCATAGCCTTTCAAATAGTACTTAAACTTTCCTGAACCAGGAAAGTTGCATAGTGTCCTATAGGTCTGTGTTCCATCTGACTTGAAAACTGAGCAAGTGAGTGGGGACTCACAGACATCTTCATTATTCTAGAGGTTAAAATCTTTATAAACATTCTTTCCCATTCTCTTGCCTTCCCTGCTGATGTTATTTTATAAAGTCTGTGCATCTGGAAAAGTTATATAGTCTACATGTAGAAGCATAGCCCTATCATTCCTAATGATATTGGAACTAATCAGAGCTATTTCCCGAAAATCTCTGAGCATGATTAAACAGAGCACATTAAGGAATTTTTCATGTAGAATGGGAGACTGTTCCAAGCACTGTCAAAGTAAAGATACAACTACAAAGAGAACAGATGGGAAATGTATATTTGATTTCCACATGAAATGGAATGAGGAACTGAACGGTCCCTAGACCAGCCCTAAGCTGGAGGCATGATCGATAGCACTGCACTTCCAGGTATGTCTGTCTGACCCACTTATGGTTCCCCTATCTTTTCTCCATCTGTAGTGAGAGTGCTAAGGAGTCTGGTATTATTTACAATATGTTTGCTACACCTGTCATAGATTCAATGGAGATTTAATTCTAATACAAGCCAGCACAGGTAGAATGTAAACAGGAGAGAAACATTACAACTGGCTCTTGTTGACAGACAGCCTCTAAGTGAATTTGGATAGCTGTCCTAACTAAAGTCTGATCCACTCAGAAGAGAAGCTTGTCGCTGTGGGACACGTGAAAGCACAACGCGGACCACCTGCTGCTTGCAAGGTAAAAAAAGGAACGTTTATTATCTGACTCTGTCTTTTATACCTTCCCAAGGGTGACATTGGATTGCAGAGTGAATGGGCCACCTCTCCAAAGACATTGGACAAACCACCAGTACATCATGTTCTCCACCCCCATAAAAGAATGTAAACAATACGTTGTTTACAGAAATTGTGTGGGAAAGTTCTCCAAAGGAATGTAAACTCAGAAGGCTTTAGGAAGTCTTAAGAATCAGGGTGACAGAAGCTCAGTAGCAACACATTACCAAGATGTTGTCTGAGAAAGATTGAAAAAGAATGAAGAAAATTCTTGGGTTTTTTAGCACTGTGCTCATTATACCAATGAAAATTACTGGGTATAGAATCATAAAGTGATTTGGGTTGGAAGGGATCTTCAAGATTATCTGGTTCCAACCCTCCTTTCATTAGCTCAGGTTTCTCAAAGCCCCATCCAACTAGGTGTTGAACACTTCCACAACTTCTCTGGGCAACCTGTTTCAGTGCCTCATCACTTACCCAGTAGAGAGTTTTTTTCCCAGTATCTATCCTAACCCACCCTCTTTCAGTTTAAAGCTATTCCCACTTGAATCAAAAGCTTCCAGTACAGGAGAGATGGATATAAAGATGATTTTGACTTTTGGTCATTTGTATAGTGACAACTCCCTTTCTCCTCTTATTCCTCATTCCCTAATTGTGCTTCCCTGGAGGTTCCACAAGTATATCCATCACAGTGCTAATTTTGCATCTTTTGGCAGGATCTTGCATGATGCATTCTACATTCCAGAAAAAGAAAAACACTGGCATTCATAATTGCAATTTTGATGAGCTGTATGGCAGCTAAAATCATTATGGGTGAAATCTGATCTTTGCTTCCAGACCACAAAAATAACATGTCTACATTTAAGTAGGGAGGGGAACACTGATTCACATAAAATACAACTTGAATCATACAAGAATGAATGCTTCTTGAAGGCTTACAAAGTTAGGTTAATTATTCGCTTTTAGTGTGCATTTTGATTTCCCATGAGGCTAAGGAAATGTAGAAATACTGTCCTAACCACAATAATACTTGTCTTTGCCATGTTTCTAGTCCACAGAAAGGCAAGAGGTCTCCTTGACAATCCTTATCCCACCAGACTTCCAGACTTGTTTCCAGAGAGTAGAGGGCAGGTAGGTCTGCTTAACTTTCAAAGTTTGTCTGCATGTCAAAACTAGCTGCAAAATCTGTAGATGATGTAAATCAGCATAATTCCACTCATTTAAAGAGAGATGCATCAACATTCACTAGCTGAGCATCTGGCTCCTCATCCCAGCTATTGTTCCAGACATGTGTGCACTAAATATTTCACCGTATCTTTCTGACATTAATAAAGCTTTTCCTCTTACCCTGTCCCTCACTATACTTTCTAAAACAACTCTCTTACATGTGTTTGTACTTTACAGATATCATTTCCATATAATAGCCATTATTTTACTTTTAACTATCAAGCTGTTTCTAAGACTACATGAGTCATTTACCTGGGTGGAGAAAAGTGTCATATCAGATTATGTTATTGATTTTGACGCTGATGTACAGCTTTATGTTATATTTCTGCTATTCTTTCATATAGAAAAAAATAGATAATCTTGCACAATACATGAGTGTTTTCTTAAAATGTTTATAATTACAGACTAATACAATTATATTTACCAACTGGCCAAACTTTCAGATAACAATAAGCAACTTTCCTTTAAAATGTCTTCACAGTTTTGAAACACACTTTTCCTCAGCTGGTCTTACCCCTGTGGAAGACTAACTCATCTCATTTCATACCCCGGTTACAATACTATTTGGAAGGAGTTCAGGAACAGATTCTCATTCTTAAGATCTGTATCCCAGAGCAGCACTCTCACATTAATGTGAAGCATGTGGCTAAATCCCTTGAATGACTCTGAAAACATCAACCACTTTTTTTCCCCCCTCTTTTCCCTCTTTCCTATTTTTTTAATGTTCCCTGGCTCAGCTCCTACTGTTAATCAGATTTTTTCCCTAGTATTATTTTAGAAAATAAAGAATAATGGAAATATAGATTTGAATGAGATTTGTCTGATAGTTTTGAGATTCTCCAAATTTCTTTAGACACCCTTAAGAATTTAGTTTGTGCCCAACTCCACAATACAGTTACAATGCTAAGAGTATATGTAAGCTGAATTGATTAAAGTCACTTCAGTTGGGCTGTCAAGCTTTAATATCCCACTTTGACTGCAATGTAGGCACACCCACAATGTGGGAGAGGAAACAGAAATAAAGCAATATGCCCAAGATTACAGAGGAAGCCTGAAGCTGAGCAAGCAAGGAACTCTGGACTTGTGGCTTCAGGACCAGTGTCTTCTCTTCCCTTCCAAGAATTTGTAGGAAGTATTCTACCTTCCAAATTTCAGGCATAATGGGATTTGTAATTTTGGAATTTATGGTGTATTTTGCTTTGATTCCTCTCACATTCTGCCCTTTGTTTTTTGATCATATGAAATGTTTGTGGATATTATCTGCCTCCTTCTCTTATTGTAAACTAGGGATGTAGAATGCCTGCAGATTTTTTTCCTGTAGTTTAAAAATTATATACATAGTTAAGAGTGGAACTTTTTATTGCTGTTTTTTATATTTTCTGAGGCCTGAGGCATCCTGTAATACTGTAGTTTAGGTAGTAAATTATAATTTCCTTCATTTTCCACCATCAATAGTACAGTGTTAATGTCAACTATAAAAAAAAAGTGATAAAAATAATACAATCTATAGTGGTTCTTAGGGCTAATAGGAAAAAGTAGAAGGAATCATCCTGAGAGATTGTTTGAGAGTGATGTAATTTTGCTGGTACTCAGACACCATGGGAAAGAAAAGCTTGGAAATACTTAACATAAAGCTCCAGTTGATTTTAGGAGAGATTGCGCATTAGGGTGGAATTTGGCCTTACTAATTTGCAGTGGTCTTATGATCAGACTCATGCTTATTTCAGCTCCAACAATACATGCTCCCTCTCCAAAGGCTCACTGCCATGATCCTTTCCAGGACTGCACAGGAAGGGCATTTATAATGCAAAGTGAGGCACTGTGGCATAGTTTATTCCCAGTTCTGCCACTGTCTTCCTGAATAACCTCAAACAAGTAATTTTACCTCTTGAGATTTTCCATCTGTAGAGCACTTTTAGATTGGCAGAGGAAATATGCAGCATAAAAGTAAAGTATTATTATGGACATGTTTTAATGAAGTTATTTGTTTGCAATCAGTTGCTTGTATCATATAGTATGTTTATATTGCCTCTTTACACTTCACAGCAACATTTTCAGACTCATCAGTAGTATGAACAGGGAGAACGTGACCATGAAGATGAGTCATTTGATCCTCTAGGATACAGAAATTATATCAATTATGCCTGGTAATCCTTATACCTGTCTCAGCCTTCTGGGAAAGAAAACTCTTGTTTTAGTTGGTCTTTTCTTAAGCAGTGGGAATTTCCCAAGTAATGTTATTTAAATACCATCTCTAAATATCCATGCTAGTTCCCAAGACTCCCATTTGTTCTAAGGGTACAAACAGCACAGCACATGCATTTCCCTGGATCAAAGCAAAGAAATGCCTAAAGGTTGAGTTTACTGGCAATACCTAGGTGGTTCTGATTCTCCACTTTCCTTGCGGCCTTGTACTCTCAGTAGACGGACTACCTGGAAGACCACAGGATGTGGGAATACACAAAGCAGAGCGATGTTATTGCCATGTGACAGCTGTCCTTGTTACTTCTATTTAGGGATACTGGACAGGCAGAGATTTCAGGGGCAAAGTGTTCATCCATTTACCTTCTTCCCAACAAACTCACAGAGCAGCCAGCAATAGCAGACCGTTGAAACTCCACTAGCCAACAGAACTTACTCAGAAAAAGAAAGGGTGTGTGGTTCAGCAAAAAATAAGGGCTTCATAAAATTGTTTTATTTGGATCCTTGCCTACAAAATCACAAAAATAGTTGATATTCCCAGATGCCCCTTTGGTCACTAAGACAATATCCAATCTTGTTTAAAGTGGTTCTCACTAGGAGAATATTTTTTCTCTCATCTCACAGAGGACAATTTCACAGCCTGATACACCTCATTATCACATTCATCCTCCTTTCATTTTCTTAGTATTTTCATTTTCCTATAATAATTCCTCTCTTATCATACACCTTTCAAATATTTATCCATGTGGTCCTTTCTCCCCAGTTATGACAGATTTAGTACTTAATCTAGATATTAAAATAAATTCTGTTCTCTACTTTTATTTTATTATTCTCTCAATCCTCTCCCACACATTGGTTTTCATGCAGGACATAAGCTCCTAAAATGTAGTGGAGTACTGCGAAAAAACTTTTGCCATCCTGCCTGCTGAGGATATAACTCTTGCCTATGCAATTCACAGCTGCAATACCCTTTTGGATGTTATGTCATGTTCCTAATGCATTACTCACTTTCTATTCAATCTCACCTCTGGATGTCTTTGAAATTACTGTTTTCCAAATTTCTCCATTCATCTGAATGGATTTTATCTTAAATTCATTTGCCTCATTAATAACTAACCCTTGCTTTCTTTGCTCCTGTTCTTTTTCCAAGTCTCCTTGGATCTTTTACTGCTATTTTATATCTTCAATATTTGCAACACATACTTTAATATTATTTGGGCTTATATAGGAGTTCCATTAGACAGAAGTGATCATAAAGACAAAAAAAATCAAGTGATAGAATGCAATGCAATGAAAAAAATCTTGATTATGTTATTTTTTATGAAGTTTGAAAGTTTGCGAAGCTCATGCTACAAAAATCAGGAGGATATTTCTTCTTACTACAAACAAGAAGACTGATATTCAAAACAAATCCTCTGTGAAAATGGTTTTAAGAAGTATTTTCCTGATGAATGCTTTTCTGATTAGTTTTGTGAATATGCAGCTCTTGTTAATCTCCTTGGGACACTTCTTAAGCTAAAAGCAGTATGGTCAGACAGTTGATATGTCAATTACATTCATATTGAGAGATGTTAGCTTCTGGATATTTCCAACATATCCAAAACTAAGGAACAGTTGAGAAGTCTTTGTTAAAAAGGTTTGGAGAAAAGATCACATTGCATGCAGCAGCTGTTTGCGTGGATTACCTAGTCTAGCCATTCTGTCAAGGCTAAAAAAAATACTGTCTGAACTGCAGAGAGAAAACAAGTCACTGAAATATCAGTGAAGTAAGGGCATGTTACAAGCAGAATGGCTGGACTTCCTCTGTCAAGCTCCAGCTTGGGCAAGTAAGTAGGACAATTCTAAACAAAGTCCTTGTTTGGCTGTCCCATTTAGATGCATTTTTGGAATGAAAAAAATGGTTCATTTTAAATGGTTATTTTCTAGCTCCACAATAGTGGAGCTTTCAGACATGTGTGGCTTTTCACTGTGTATTTATAACAAATCATAGAAATCTATATACAAATCTTGGGGTTTCATTTTTTTATAATGTTGGACTTGGCTTTTGCTTGTTTTGTCTCTCTGTGGCCTCCCTCCCTCTCTCCCCCCCTCCCTCCCTCCCTCCCTCCCTCCCTGCCCTTCCTTCCTTCCTTCCTTCCTTCCTTCCTTCCTTCCTTCCTTCCTTCCTTCCTTCCTTCCTTCCTTCCTTCCTTCCTTCCTTCCTTCCTCCCTCCCTCCCTCCCTCCCTCCCTCCCTCCCTTCCTTCCTGCCTCCCTCACCAAAAAGTTTCCTAGAGGTAACATATCTCTTTACCCTTCTAAAATCTGCTAAGATGCATATTTATCCTGGAAGTCCTCTGCACTCTGGTTACTCTATTCCAAAATAGAAAGTTTTGCCTTTTTTTTTTTTTAAACCCTCTCTAGCATTCTGGTTTCCATTTCTAAGCTCTCGCTTTTCTTATTTTAATGAAAAAAGACATTAAAACTGATCACAGGACTTCTGCAACAGATCTAGATCATCTGCTATAATGACCTGAAGATATGACAATGACAAAACAATAATTAAAATATGCCTAGTGACAGTCTCTTGAACCTAGCAGGTACATAGTGAAGCATGTGGGAAAATATTCTTTTACAGATGTTAATTGCTCAATATAGTACACAAAAGTAATTCCCACGAAAGAGACTTAAATTCAGAATATTTTTGAGGTTTTGGTTCAGGCTAGGATTTTTTTAGCTAGTGTTGGTTTATTTGTTTGGGTTTCTTTTGTTTTGCTTTTGGTATTTTAATTTTTGTTTTGTTTTTCATTTCCATATGGGCGGACACCTATCACTGGTTTCAAAACCTCTTTACTGAAATAACAAAGAGGGCATGGCTCCCTGGAATCCATCAATGCTACTTCTAAACCAGCTGAAGGAAATGAAACAACCAAGACATTCTCCTTCCATCAGAACATGATACATTGACAGGACACATAAGGCTGATGGTGCCTCTGTGGTTGTCATGATCTGAACCTAATTAGTGTTGAACCCCCCAGATGGGAACAATTATATCAGCTCTATCAACATTTTAGTCAGAAGGAGAAGACGTGGAATCCCTTGTCTTTTGCAAAGTTTTGTATAGAAAAATCCATTAGTATTTTCTACCAGCCACTTTTTGAACCTCAATCGTCTGCAGAGCTCTAAAAATCTAAAAGAGGCTGCAGCTTCAGAAGGAGCAGCAAGGACACTGCCTTTTGACTTGTGCAGAAACAGGGCTTCAGTCTTCCATCTTTATATATGAAGAAGAGTGATTTATCCTGCCTGTCTCATGTGGGTGCAGTTAATATATGCAAAGGTTGTCAGGTTTAGACCATCCCTTAAGCTTTCTGGATTTGCAGTCTGCTGGAGATTTCCCAGTGGACATTCAAACCCTTCAGAAAAATATCCTTTAGTAGGTTTTCAAGTCACCTAACAGAAGGCTTATTTTTCATATCTGCTTTTTTTTGACCTCTCCCTCCATCCCAAAACTCTGGAGGCAACAGTATGAGCATGACTGGATGCAGAAAAACAAATACATTCCCACACTGGTTGTATCTGATTTTAGGTATTGGCACAATGTTGCCAGGTAGAACTAACACATTTTTCTCTTTCGTCTAAGCCTCAGTATTGTATTCATAAAATGTCATATGCCAAGGAAAAAAAAATGTAAACTTCAGGCACTGATGAGTTGGTTGTAAAAAATCAGTTACTTTCTTAGAGATGCATTTTTATCAACTCCCTTCCTAGGGTATTTGGGGCACAGATCACTGATGTCTCACTAGAACTGTTAGGACATGTATACATTTCCCTCTTATTGTTCATTACAAGATAACATAACTCTAAATTGGGCTGGTGATTCACCTTCCCCTGGGGGCTGCAGTTATAAGAGAGTTAATTATTCACCTTCCAGTCATGGAAAGATTCCATGCAGCTGTTGGTATTGGTCTGTCTTTTCTTCACCAACCACACCTACTGAACATCAAGGAACTTAGAGGGGGAAGGGGTTGGGGTTCTTTTTTCCTTTTTTTTTTTTTTTTTTTTTTTTTTTTTTTCTTCTAATTGACCAGACAAGATTCTCATCTGTGTGTGACTCAATAGCTTGACTATGCACTCAGGTTTCATGAATGTGGAGAAATCTCAATGAACTTTCACTTACCTCCCTGAACTTATGCTCCCTCTCTCTGTTTTAAAAGAAATAAAAAAAACCAAAACAAAACATATTTTGCACTGGATGTGGCTAACATTCCCTGATCTAATCTGGTCTGCAGTTCACATTTTGAGTAAGAGATTAATGCAATGTTAAGGTTCCCTCAACAGGACTTAACTCTAGCTCTGTAAAGTTATGCATTACCACTCCTCCATTTTCCTACTAGCTGGCCACTTTACAACTCATCAAGTAATTAGTAGGACTCCCCTACACTTCTGTTTTAATTTCATTTGCATTACACTGCCAACTCTCCCTCCTGAGCCCTTGTTCAAAGATACAGTGCCCCTCCTTTCTGGTTTGGGTTTCTAATAGCACCGTACCAATCCCAACACAGGTAACTAACTCCCTGCAAGCACGCGTGCAAGCACACACACACACACACACACTCACACACACACACACACACACACACACACTCACACACACACACACACACACACACTCACGCGAGCTCTACATTGTTTTGTTCTTCCTATTTCTGTCCTTGTCAGCTGTGTCTGCTTTCACTCAGCACTTAACTCTTTCCCCATCAGTAGCAAACTTAATGATCACTTAATGGCAAGTGCAGAAACAGTCCTGGGACCAGAGGTCAGAATCTGTAACATTCTCCTAGGCACCAGGCTGCAGAAACATGCTTTTCTCTTGCACTCTACATCCTTGGCTGACTTGGTCTTAGACGTTTTCTGAGTCTGCTTAGTGGCAACAGCTTTTCAAAGACAACCGTTTCCTTCAAAGCGATTTGTGTTTTAAATCAAACAGCTATAAAGTATTGTGCAATACAGTGGCCATCTCCAGCCTCTTAAGAGACTGAATGAAAGCGCTTGTCTACGAGAAAGAGTTTTGGGGAGGACGGCTGCAGTGTGAATAGGAGTGTCCCAGTCCTATTGTCTCCTGCTGGCACACCTCACCCACCTTAGCATACAACCCCTGTAAGCACGGTTTCTGGAAGTTTGTCTTTCCCCTGATCTTTACAGACTGTTTGATGTGTCTCCTTGACGTGGTGCAGCGAGACAGGCACGTACGCACTTGGTGTCTCCAGCCTGGGCTGTGTCTGGCCCCCGTGTCTCAGCTGTGCCTGTTCCCTGGAACAAAACCTGTCTGGGCTCTAGTCCCACATGAGACATAAACCAAGCATAAAAAAGGAAGCTAAAAGTGTTTGTTGGAGTAGGACAATAACATAGTGAGATTTAAACAGAGAGGGAATTGAGATGAAGACTGACTGTAGCAGAATATTAGATACTTCCCTGGGAGTCATACTTGAGATGTAACTCCCAAATCAAGAAGAGAGAATTTTAAAAGTCTTCTGTACTAGTATCACAGACTACTGTTAAATTAATTGTATTAATAGTTAAGCGAGCCAGAAAGTCTTGCTTCTGGCTGCCTTTTGTGCCAGGACTAGTCCCATCTGTATACTTTGAATGTATCTGTCTGCTGGTCCCGGCATAAGGGGAGGAAGGGAGAACCTTTTTAATTCTGGGTTGAAGCAGGTAGCTCAAGGTTGTTGCAAGTTTTACAGCAGAATGTAGCCCCGCTAGTGTGTGATTTTGAAGATTAGTGTGATACTTGTGTATTATACTTGGGAGTCTAACTTAATGAGAAAATACCAAAGGAGTTATTGTTTTTAAAATAGATTATTTAAAGTTAGATTTTTAAAGGTATTTTTGTTTCTGAGAAACAAAAAGATCTTTCATGACTGTCAGTTGGGATTAAATGATTTGAAAACTCTAACATTGTATGAATCAATATGGTTTATTATCACAGAGTATTTTTGTATAGGTAGGTTTTTTTGTTAAATAGGGTTTCTGAATGCTGCTAGTTCCACAAGAGTGCATCTGGTTTTATTAGTTTTATTTATTTATTCTACCTTCTGTTTATAGTTCCAGTGTAACCTGTGAGGAGAAGCTGAATGACCATCTTACCTGACTGTTAAATACTTACGGGCACTTCACTGTAGAGCCCTTGTAAAATCATGTTCTTTTAGGACATTGTAAAACACTGCCTGGCAGCTCCCCACTCTGATAACACAGAATATGATAAACAGAGATGGGGGGCATTATAAATTAATTCCCGTGAAAATGTGTCCAGAGAACATAATATCAAAGTTGCCATAAAATGTGTTCACACTTAACCTCAGTGTAATCTCATTTTCCGTTTCACATATATAGATAGTGTTTTTTTCTAGGTAAATAGAATAAATAGAATTTTTTTAAATGGAACATATGGTCTGCTAGGAAATACAAATATAAATGGCCATCCATGTCTTCATCATTATTCCACTTTCATTGGAAGGTTCAAACTCCAGAATAAAGCACATGTAAATGGATAGAAAAATTGAAACTTTCTGCTCCAAATGAACTTTCAGCTCTACATAATTCTACCTCATATATTTTCATCATCTGTATGAGGCTGAGGGCCTGATTTATCAAAATACTTCAGCTCTTGACTGTCTTTAACTTTGTGACTAATACTATTGACTCCTAAGGAGCTACTCACAGCTATATATATGTAAATAATGTATATATGTATACATGTTTATATATATACACCTACTTACTAAATGTATATACAACACACATATGTTTAAATATATACATTAATTATATACATTAATAAACATCCAGATGCATAATATATTAGCAGAATTTTAACCTTAAAAAACAAAGGAAATTAATATTGTATTCCAAAAGAAAGAGTGCTACTTCTTAGAAGTTAGGGAACAGAGATCCCCAAATATTTTAGATTAATGGTGAAGGTACACAATAAGCACTTCTTGTACTGTATAGCTTTTTTTTTACTGCAAGTACTGAGTAGGGACTTCATTAAATTTGCCCAGTGATCCTGAATTTTCTGAGCTGCAGTGAGATACAAATGTTAATATGAGAGATTTTACTGTTTAATACAGTTGTGGCTGTGGTAGAAAATAGCTTGGAAACCATGCATATAAAAGGTTTCTAAACGTAGACAGAAAGCTTGTATGACAAAAGTCTAAATGGAATTTGTGTTACCAGATGTGTATAGAGCTGCTACTATTTGTTCTTCTACATTTCTCCTGCTGCAACAACTTCTGCCATAGTGCCAGTAAAAAGTGAGTAAATTACTGATGATTTCAGAAGGTGACTGGGAGAGTTAGCAATTTATTTAATCTTGATTTTACACTAATGATTGAAAAGTGCATATTGTTATATAAGAATGCTGTGTATCACTGCATTTTCCAGTTCAAACGTTTAGGAGTAGAATGTGCCCAGTCTGCATTGTAAATGTTATTCCCACATAGAGCAAGTATCTTTCTTCACCTTTCCCAGTCAAAAAAGTCCATGTATGATTTAGGTGCTCATACAGAGCTTCTGACTCATCCACTAGCTGACCTGTGCAAAGATCTTAATCTCAAGAACTGAAATACTGGCCCTTGATTTAAGCTCTCAGTCAAACAAATAGGAGTGGTTTTTCTAAGATCTGCCCAGAATGCATGGTTTATCAAAAAATTAAAACCAAACTGCTTGCTTCAAGGCAGTAAGTGGAAGTCCTGCACAGTGTCAATATCTTGTCAGTGCAAGACATCTTCTTTACAGGTAAATGTAACAGTAGCTGCTGATCAACAAATTCTTCTGGCACAGACTGTCATGTGTCCTTTGATTGCCTCCCCACACAGGATAAATAAGTGTGGTGCCTTTAAGTTTTCTGCTTTCTTCCGATGATCAGTGGCAAATTTCCTATTAATTGATTGTCAGAGGCCTCCCTACTAGTCAAGAAATAGAATCTTCACTACAGGCATCCCTCTACAGTGACCCAGTCTTAGCCTTTACCTATTGCTAACAAAAAATATCATAAGTAATAATAATAATACAGTGATAATAACAGGGCTGATAATAATGATTATAGTTATAGAAAGAGTAGTAACAACTAAAAACTGCAACAAGTAATAATGTACCAACTCTGAAATAACATTATTGCCAAATCCCCTATAATTTTTTAAAAAATAAGATATTTAATTGGAGCTATGCAAGGATTAGAAAAGGACTTGCCATTTGCTGAAAATGACAAATTACTGAATTCAGCCTATCTGGAAGAAGAAATGGTCAACTTCAGAGTGGCTCAAGCCCCAGTCAGATGTATAATAAAAATATAAAATATTTATTAAGCACTTAAATCTTGTGTTCAGTCAGCAAATTTCCTAGTATCTCTGTGTTACTGTGAGTAGTGTGGTTTGTGCCAGAGGTGAGGCCATAGTAGCTCTAGCCATTGCATGGGGTGGTCATTACCACCCGAACACAGATGGTCAAAGGACTAAGTAGGTGCAAGGCCAAGCATGAGTTGTAACAGATCTGATACAAAACTCTGGGAGGTTGTTTCAAAACACAAGTGGGAAGTTTAATGTATCTGTACCCTGAATATTAACAAATATAAAGGCTGAGCTGCATCTTAATTTTGATGGCACATTTCCCTTTCACACATGTGCTACACTATTCCTTTTAATGATTGTTTGAGGAGGATAAGGAAAACCTGGTTTAGATTACATAGGTTAGTTAAATTAGAGATATCACAAGGTCCTCGCAGGTTGTGGGAGATGGCAAGCAGAAAAAAGTAATTATTCTTGACTTATGAATAGCACTTTATTGCAGTCACAATGTGAAGGTTGTAAAACATACATATGGAATCAAACATCAATTAGTCTGATAAACCACGAAGGTGTGCTCACACAGATTAGCTTAGGCTATGCAAACTTGCCTGGGACCCCCTGTGCTTATTGTAATGGGTAACACATTCTGGACTTAATGATGCAATGATTTCACTACTATTGGTTCAAGTAACACAGACTGTCAGTCAAGCCAGGACATGACAGGTTGTGGCTGGGGCATACTGCACCCCAGTGACACACAGCTAGTATAAAAACCTGCTTAGAAAACAGCAGCATTCAAAGAGGCTCAAAATCACACCATATAATAAACCTGCCACAACAGTACCAGAGACCGTAGGAGAAAAAAGGTGACTTAGACTTACAGCTATTGCTGTCTCACTATTATAAATATTGCTGTCTCACTCTTCTCAGATACTTCACATGCAGTCCAAAGTTAAAGTAAGTTTAACAGAGCCAAGAATCACTATGAAGGTGTAAAATCAACTAAGAATTAAAAGCTCTGGTACATTATGTGGAAAATCCTCACTGAAGACTAATGCAATTTTCTCATAACTTGTGTATGTACCATTTTTGTTCTGCCTATTTTCCTTTTTGACATTGCAACTGAGCAAAGCATACAGTGTGAAAAAGCAAAAAGTTATATAGCAAAACAACATTAGTTTAGAAGGTTTAGAAACTATGTACACAAAGCACTTTGCAGCCTCGCTCATTCTGTTCTCCCTTCACCACCCTCTTCTCTTACTTTCTTACACTTTCACAAGGTGTTTTTCTGCCTGTAATTGGTTTTCTTGTTTTTAAACTTAACATATATTTGCTGAAGTCTGAACAGTCCCAGTACACTTGCACATAGTAAACACAGCATTTCACAATTCTCTCTGTGCCTGGATACAGAAAACAGGCTATTTCCAGAAAAGTCATTTTCACTAAACTAGAGTGTGTGGTCTACTAAAAAAAAAATACTTAGATGGAAGGAGCCTCAGTAGTGTGGATCATACTAAAAGCTTTCTCTTTTACTTGAAACTGGTGGAATGTTCCCTCCTTACAAAACACTGCTTTTCTTTTTCTGCTTGGAAAAGGTATAAACCAGAAGGTTTAAAAGGTAAAAAGGTATAAACTAGAAATATGCTAGCTAACACATTACTCTTCTGTGGTGAATTTGGCTTCTGTACACATCTACAAGGAAACTGTGAACCAGGCATACATTGATAGTTTGCAAAATATTTATCGTGTTTTTAAGTGATGTGTTGCCATCAATGATTTCAAAGAGACAATTTTTGAAGATTGCCATGCTTTCGTTTTCTGGGGCTTGACATAAACATATTCTTTCTTGTCTCCCAAGATTCTTTTTTTTTTTTTTTTTTTTTTTTGTGTTTGCTCAAAGCACAGCAGCTAAAATCTGTGGATTTGTCCAATGTGAAACTGAGCTGGTGAGAAACCTCTATCAACTGCAGAATTTCAGGCTGAAAGAAAAGCTGGGCTAAGTGCTGTTCGCAGTACAGTACAGGCTGGTGCTCCTTGGCATCCTGTCTGGCTGTCAATGCAGTAAGATACCTTGCAGCTTCATTGCTGTGGGTCCTGCTTCATTCAGCCACCCAGAGCTTTTTTCCTCAAGCTGCACACAGAGCACAATGAAACTTAAAATCTTCTGTTACATATAATGAGTACTTTTGTTTCTTTTTTTCCCTTTCCTATTGTTCTGCAAATTCCGAATAATGCTGCTCTTCAAGGCCAAGGCTGTTACAAATAGCTGACTTTCTTAAAAAATGAACCTTGACATCTGAAAAATTTGCCTGTTCTTCCTTTTGTAAAGCAGGTATGGGCACACAACTGTTTGTAGATTAACCTTTGCTTCATTAGTAGGGAATTATAATAATAAATGCAGAAGCAATGTACACTATTGGATCTAGTCAGTAGTCATACTAGCCTTAGTATTAGCATAAACAGTCTGTATTTTACAGATCTAAGCACTGTAGCAACCTAAAAAAAAGGAAAACTTAAATATTATCCAGAATATTTATTTGCCTTTATTTTTTTAGAAAAGTAAAAACTTGCTGTATTTCAATTAATAGTCCCCAGAAAAAGTTCATAACTAAATGCAAAATTTTCCAATCAGCAGTTTAAATTAATAATAATGGGAAAATAAATAAGAATGAGCTCATATGATGTGTTTGCCCACATAAGACACACAGCATTTGAAGAAGGGTTACACATAGGTAGACCATGCTTAACAGAAACTGGTAGTTTGCTGGACCATGAATTTCTCCTCCCTCCTCATTTGTCCTTATCCTTCTCCAGGCTGCCATGCTCTGTCCCTAAACCCTTTGGGGACTTTTGTCTGTACCTGAGGTGGGTGGACTAATCATAGCAGAAAAAGACCTACATCTGAGAGAAGCCCTCACATGAATGGATGCTCCTTACTCTTCTTGCAATCTAACAGCAAGCAGTTATTTCTAACACTGTATATCATAAAGTTTTGATAACTGTTTAAAAGTTATGTGTTTTTGTGACTGTTGGACAGGAATCTGGCCATGGCCTTCAGATGTAAAGAGCCCTTTCTGCCTTCTGAACCCACTTTACCCTGAGACTGAAGGTAACCAAGTCTGATAATCCCTGGTAAATGGTATTTTAATTGAAGGAAGAACAAGCCTTAGGCACAGGATGCATCTTCTAAGACTATCAATATAATTTCAGAATCCCAACCCATCCCTTTCCAAATTCCTTACAAGGATTTTCATGCTTCTGTATTTTGACTAGAAGGCAGTAATTATTTAGGAGTACAGCAGCAACACAGCACTCAACAGATTAAATACCAAATCAAATCAAATAATGCATATCCAGGCAAAATTTCTGGGTGTATCCAGCTGTCAGGATATCTGCTCATAGACCTTTCTGGAGGAATCAAATGTTAAACTGATGAAAATTCCATTGACAATGTTCAGGACCACTTTGTAAAACTGACTTAAATGCCTAATTTCAATATGAAATGTTACTTTTTTTTTTTTTTTTTTTTTTTTTTTGGTAATCCCCAGACTACAGCTTGTCTTGGAGCAGAAGTTTACTATACATCTCAAATAGTACAGCAGTAAGAGGAGAGCCATTCTGGTCGTGCAGATGCCAGATGTGAGGACTGAGGCCCACAAGAGAAGTCAGGTGTACTAGTTTGAAAGCAAACAAGTGGGAGATCCCAATCAGAAATACAATTTAATAGGAAAATTAAAATAAATGCAATAATACAGAAACACAGAGTCAGAATACAGCCTGACACCCACCCAGCTGGTCAGGGTGTAGGTAGCAGACCAATTAAATGGTGTTGCAGTCCTGTTGAAGTGATAGATGTGATTTGTTGAAGCAGTGATGCTGTAGATGTATTTTATCTTCCCCTAACTTCCAGTGGTGGTTATGGAGCTCTTGTCCTCTGGGAATTCAGTGGATAAGGCTGCTTGTGATGTTCCAAATATCATATTCTATCCAGGTAGGAATGCTTGGTTCCTCCCTGTGGATAGAGCATCTCCCAATGGGATAATGTAATTTTATCAGTCATGCAGTGAGACTCGGTGGCTCATTAACAGAAAATGTCTCCCAGAGTTATCAGGAATGAGTAATGAAGGACATTAGGAACACTGCCCCACCTAGTTTAAACAATTTATGAAGATGGTGATTGAGTACATACTTTGGGGTACATTGTAACATAAGACAACGGGCTAGGTGGGCACTTGCAGCTTATTCCCTCCTGAAGTTCCAGCCAGATCACTCCCAGCCTATGATTACCAGGCTACAAAGCTGATCACAAACAATAGATCTTACTATAAGATATGGATTCTGGTACCACTTGGTGTGTTCTTGGCCTTTCTATACATATAGTCACACACAGACCTTTCCAAAAGGCACTCATCATCGAGACACTGGTGATATGACACAGTAAGGGAAAATTAAGTGTCATTAAAGGAGGGGTAGTAGCAGCATCTTTAACCTGACACTTTAGTGGGAAGGTAGCATATTTGCAGATCAACACCCTTACTTTAATCCCTGTTTAAAATAGCTTATTGTATGGAGGAGAGATGCCTCATTTCTGTTTTCTTTCTGAAAAAGAATGTAGGCTGCTTCTATTTTGGCAATCAATTCATAATTTTTCAAAAATAGTGACTAATTGCACCAGAAAAAAAAAATAGCAGATTGGGCCTTAGATATAAAAACCTAAGAGAACTTGGAAAATAGAAAGAACATAAATACTTCTGTTTCTTTGTTGTCAGTGTGGTCTTGAAGGGGTCACTTAGTAAAGGTAAACAAGGGTTTCTAACACTCTACATTGTGCAGCCTTTGAGCCTTTGAGTATTGAAACTGCCTTGGCAGAGAGGACCACCTGTAGGATGGGAACATTTATCTGGAAGAAAATGCAAGTAAGAACAGTGCCAATGTGTACTTCAAAGGCAGAATGGTTCTTACTCTTTTGTGGCATGTCTGATTCTTCTGGAGGTTTACCTGGAGATGGAGTCTCTTCTGGACTATCAATAAAGGAATCTAGTGTAGTACTTGTGGTTATTCCAAAGGATCAGTCTATGATTCCAACAATATTGGGCACAGTTCTGTTTCCTTGGAAATATAAGGAATTCTTAATAATATTCTGTAGTCACCATTCTCACCTTCATCAAAATTTCTTTGCCAAACTAAATACAGACTCACAGAGCAGTGGAGTTAGTAATGGATGAGAAATCTTTATTGAGAATCATATAATATATTGCTTCTTTGAAGATTTGGCCCTAGCCAGAAAACATACACCTGATCAAGATTTTGGAAGACATGATGAGAAAATCTCTCGTGATAAAGACGAGAAAATTTTTACAAGGTTCCATAAAAGCAAAATTGTGCCTAGGAGATAGCAGGTAAGCAAGATGGCTTAAGAAACAATTTTGTGTGTTTTTGTTTGTTTTTGCTAATTGTTGGGTTTTGGTGGTGTTTTTTGTTGCTTTGAGAGTGTTTTGTTGTTGTTTTTGTTTTGTTTTTCTTTGTTTTTAATTGTCACAAAAGGAGAATTGAGCCTTTAAATTTGGAAAAAAACTAGGTCCTCCAAATTTAATGTGGGAAAGCATTTGTGATGTGTTTTAATGATAATGACTTAAAGAATGGTAAGTATTCCTCACTCTGAAAACAAATTATTTGCAGAATTAATTAATTAACTTTTTTCCTCCCAAGCCAACTGGAGCGTCATTCTTTAAAGGCTTACAGGCAAACTCCCTCATGCAGACATATATATTTCCCTGTAATTTTTTTGAAAGACTAGTTAATTTAGCTGTGTGTCTAAGAAACATCTAAGCAAATAGAATTTTTCAATACACATGCCAGGTGAGGAAAGGAAACGCAGACTACAGACAAGAAACTAGAAGAATACCAAATTTCAAGCATTGAGCAGGGAGTCTGAAAATTAGGTTTTAAGCATTGACTTACTTAGTAGGCCTTGACCATGAATGGGAGCTCTGGCCACTTTCCTATAGCAATTAAAAAGTGACATAGGAAAACAGAAGATAACAGCAGCTTACCGCACAAAGAGATTAGAACAACCTGTTTTTGTTGCTTGGGACTGCTGCACCAGCAGTGTTCAGGTTGTGATGTGAGCGTGGGTGACAGGCCAATGTGCCTACACACATGACAGGGAGGCAGAGAGACACTCAAAATAAAACGTTCTTCTGGTGGCCTAAATATTCTAATAAGACAATCAGAGCTTCCTGGCAAGAGTGAAAATATGTCAAAACCAACTTTGTGGGCAAGAACTTAGCAGGGAGGAATTAGCAATATGCCTAGCTGCGGTTAATGATTATTTCATATGGCCAAAGTGGTATATATGACAATGATTTTGGCAGATAAGACAATTGAAAGTATACATACTCTTTATGATTTTGCATAAGGAAATCATATAGGATTGTGATAATCATTTGGGGTTCAATATTTTTTTGCTCAGAAATATAAAATTTTCCCCAAAGGTCTCTCTCTGTTTAGCTTATTGCTTAACACTGCACATTAGGAAAACTCACATAAAGGCATTGGTAGAGAAATACAGGTAGACCCCTTTAAATACTGCAAAATTTCTTTCACTGAAAGGTCAGTGTCATGTATCACCAGAAAGAAAATATCATCAGAGTAATTTTTAAATTATAGTAGTGCTTTAATTTTATATCTTGAGACCCCATGCATCTAAAAAATTCCAACAGACCAATAACCAACAGAAGGAAACTCTGAATAAGAAGTTCACAAAATAATCTTCTCAGGGATAAGCAAAACATTAATATTTTGTTGACTATTTTACTAAATAAGCAATCTTTTGTCTTATTTGATCTTCATCAAAGCCATTTGTGGTCAAATACAGTTCTTAAAGAGACTGCTGAGATAAAATTCAGACATCAAGAGAATCTTTGAAGAATTGATGTTTTGGTCAGCAAAGGAATTGTTTAAGAAACACTTGAATATTCAGATCAGATAGAGGCAAGTAGCCATGGAGTGATTTGAAAAAATCATAATAAATCAGTCTTGCTGTTTCAGACCTTCAGCATCCATCACGATCCAATTAGACAACCACATCCTTCCATAGCATAAAGCACCAATTTGGAATACTGGTCTCTGAAGGTGAAGCATTCTTTCAGGAACTTGTTAGCGGACTTCATACTGGAAGTGATCAATCTGAGCCCAAACTGACAGTGTTTAGATCAAACCATAACCTGTTCGAGGAACATATTCCATCCTAGGAAGGGTGTCTGTGAATAAATTCCATCCAATTAAAGACTGCAGAATATAATTGTTCATGCATGCTTAAAAATGAAGGTTATTGGTATCAAATAAATGTCTGAAAGCACTTTGAAAGCATTCAGACTGAGAAAAATGATTTCCAAGTATTCTTTGACTAAATTGCCTACATAATTTTTATTGTAATTAAATTTAATTAATTTTGCAAATGTTGAAGTTAAATATTTTTCATACTCTACCTTTGAATAATATTTCATATTCTTATCATTATTTTTCTTCTTAAAAACAACCAAAGGTAATTTATCATAGGGCTAGTCCAGGATTACACCCCCAAGCCTTGAGTGATGGTTGTCTGGTGGCTAAGAAAACACATGTAGTCCTCAACAGCCACCAGGCAAACTTGAAGACAAACAGTCCTTGCAAAGGTGGAACAACTTACTTAGTCTTTTATTTTCCTTTCCTGCTGCTGGATTTTGGCTCCACATCCTCATTAATCACCTCTGCCTAGCTGTCTCTTTGGTGCAGAATCTCCATCCCTGTGGCTTGTACTTCCTGAACTCACACTTTGTTTCTACTGCTTTAGATTACAGTGACTGCTTGTAAGTCAGTGTGGAATGAAGCAGTTATTAGAAAGAGATGCTCTTTCTAATTGTATTGCTCCAGCAAGTGACTAAAAGCAGACATTTAAATGTGCAACAGATGAATGAATGTGTCTTGGGATAAATATCTTATGAACTGGAAATCATCATCCTGTCCTATCCAAACAAAATTTCTATGTGCTTATGTGGTGAACTCCTGTGGTTTGTGGGCAGCTGATTTGGTAGGAGTTATGAAAAGCTCACAAAGTTAGCATTTAATCTTCATTGCCTCACAGCCCTTATACAGATGTTCATTGTTACATGTTGCATGGATATGGGACCGATGTACATGCAGCATTCAAGACCAAATGTCTCTGCAAATATTAGGCAATGAATATTATATTTTAAAAACAGTAGACACCTTACAAATGTTAAATGGAAAATTAACACCAAATTGCAAAGATCACCAGGAACGTAAAATCAATAGCAGGCAGATTTTATTTAAAAAAATATTCCTGTATTCTGGAATTTTGGAGATACTTTACTTTTTGAAATATTATTTTGTCAATTTTGTTTCAAAGTAGGTAGTTGAAGTTGCAGGTCTCCATTTACCTTTTGAGATACTGTCTCTGCTGTATATACATGTTGAGTTCCTATTGCAAATTTGCTGATGTATAGGGAAAAATTATCATAAAATTTTCAAGGCTTCTAGATACTTACAACAAAGCAGTATCTAATTAGAATTTTTAAAGCTCAGATTAGTATCTAACTCCTGCTAGATACTGAACCACAATAACTGCACATTCATTTTATGGTGTGTGCCATTCCTTCTGATTCATCCTGCTTGTGCTCCTAGGGACACCAGGGCTAGCCAGCTTTTGGAGACATTATCAATCTGGGGCTGAGAGTCACATAAATATTCTGTTCAGTTCTCTTCCCTGAAGCCAGCTTCATCATGTACTCCCATACTTTGTGAAATTCAGTTCATCGTCAGTGAAACTTATTCACGTGCCCAAAAGGAAAAAGGAGAAAATAGCAAAGAAAATAGAGTATGTAATTATTGTATTTATTTAACACTAGACACAGATTCCTTTTAATCTAAACTGCATTAATAAGAGACTGTAGTATACCTATCAAGTTGTAGAATGATACTGTAATGATTCTAGTTTCCAAAATAAATGAGAGAACTTATTAACTAGCTTTACCTTTGTCCTACAAAATATAGTTTGAGCTGTTTCACATGTTCTTCAATTAATGAAATCTTGGATCTTATCTCTTTGTTAGAGTGATTCATGCTCAATACTTTGAATCAATTCTAAGAAATTAATGCTTCTCTGGTATTTTGTTGTGAGACAAGGTATCAACCACAGTTGCGTCATATTAGTGATTCATTAGTCAGACTTCTGATGCTGAAGCCAATCTCGTGACATTTGTATGGAAAACTTCTGTTCTTTGTTGGTACAGTAGCTCAAACAGTTCAGTACTCTCCAATTTTAATTTAACATAACATTAGTGACTCATTTGTTTTTTCAGTTTCAAGTCTGTTTGTCAGGGATTCATGAATTGTATTCTTCTTACCTAGTAATTCAGTGTCTCTAAATTGCTCTCTGTCTTTCCAGGCAGTGGTTGTGATATTTTAGCATGACAGTCCTATGTCATGTCAGAGGGAAATCCACCATTCACCAACATGTTTGAAGTAGAGGCTGGCAAGAGGGCACAGCAGTGTTTTATATCAATGCCTGGAAAGGGGTTTTGGGGGAAGCATTTTGAGTACAGTACTAAATGTACTCAAAATGATACACTTATTATTTTGACCAGGTAATGGCACTCAAAGCAGGCCAGGGAGTCACAAAGATGATAAAAAGAAGATGCAAGTTTCTAACATTCAGAATTTTTTTGGCAGCATGAATGTGCTTCTTTGTGCAGAACAGAGGAAGAGACACATCAACACAAATACAACAATAGAGAGGGGGTATAAAAGGCATAAAAGGAATCAGAAAACATGATGTAAGGTTGACAGGGATGAATAGCTTTGGATCAAACACATCAAAAGTACTAAATACAGTTAATAGGAGTTTATAGTAATCCATACAGAAATTTGTGACTTAAAAATTGAGTTTTAATAATCCAGGCTTCCTACAGTTGTATAATCTAGCTGCACCGATAAACAATTCTGGCAAGGTGGCAGAAACTGATGAGGAGCCTGAAGTACTCAACAACCTTTTAGTCTTCAATGGCAACCTCTCTTCCCACACCTCTTGAGTGGCCGGAATGTAAAACAGGGACTGGGGGAATGAAATGTTTCCCACTGCAAATGAAAATCAGCTTCATGACCACCTGAGGAACTCGAACATACAAAAGTGTCGAGGCGTTGGTGAGGTGCATCCCAGAGTCCTGAGGGAATTGACTGATGTAGTTGCCAAGCCACTCTCTATGATATTTGAAAAGTCATGGCAGTCAGGAGATGTGACTGTAAAAATGGAAGATCTGCTGGGAAGATCAGGTAACAGATCCTCCCAGAAGCTGTGCTAAGGCACATCAAGGACAGAAAGGTGATCTGGAACAGCCAGCACAGCTTCACCAAGGGGAGGTCCTGCCTGACCAATCCTGTAGCCTTCTGTGGTGGAGTGACTACATTGGTGGACAAGAGAAGGATTACAGATATCATTTATCTTGACACTGTAAAGCCTTTGACACAGTTTCCCCAGACATCCTTCTCTCTAAATTGGAGAGAGATGGATTTGAGGAATGGACTATTACGTGGCTAAGAAAGTGGTTGTACAGTCCCATTCCAGAGGGTCATGGTGAATGGCTCAGAGTCCCAATGGACATCAGTGATGAGTCATGTCTCTCAGGGCTCCCTATTGGAACCAGTGTTATTTGCTGTCTTCATCAGTGACATAGACAAAGGGCACCCTCAAGTAAGTTTTCAGATGACCCCAAACTGAGTGCTGCTGTGGCCACACCTGAAGGATGGGATGCCATCCAGAGGGACCTGGACAAGCTGGAGAAGTTGGCCCTTGGGAATCTCATGAGGTTTAACAAGACCAAGCCCAGGGTGATGCAGCTGTGTCAAGGCAACCCATGGTATCAGCAATGGCTGATACCCAGAGCAGCCCTGCCCAGAAGGGCTTGGGGGTGCTGTGGGTGAGAGGCTGCACATGGCCTGGCCATGGCACTCACAGCCCAGAGAGCCAAACGTGTCCTGGGCTGCATCCAGAGCCCCGTGGGCAGCAGGGGAGGGAGGGGATTCTGCCCCTCTGCTCTGCTCTGCTGAGACCCACCTGGAGCACTGCACCCATCTCTGGGACACCCAAATAAGAAGGACAGGGGTTAGTTGAAGTGAGTCCAGAGGAGGCCATAAAGATGACCAGAGTGATGGAACACCTCTCCTGGGAGAAAAGGTTGAGAAAATTTGGATTGTTTAGCCTGGAAAAGAGAAGGCTTTGAGGTAACTTAATTGCAACCTTGCAGTACCTGAAGTGAGTCTACAAGTTATTTGGAGAGAGATACTTTCAAGAGAATGTACGGATAAGGACAAGGTCTTAAACTGGTGGAGGGTAGCTTTAGATTTGAAATTAAGATATTAAGAAGAAATTAGATTAGATATTAAGAAGATATTCTTTACCATGAGGATAGGGAGGCATTGGATCAGGCTGTTCAGGAGCTCTGGATACCCCATTCCTGGAAGTGCTCAAGACATGTCAAATGGGGCTTTGAGTAACTTGATTTACCAAGAAGTTCCCTCTCCAAGGCAGAGGGTGAAACTGGATGATCTTTAATATCCCTTCCAATGCAAAATACTTTGTGATTCTATGAGAGTCAGAAGTTCCAGGTGCTAACAGTTGCAGTGTGATAGCTAATGCAAAGTATTTCATTTTGATTCCTCCAAAGACCAGAAAGGAGAAAGGTCAAATACAAGAAGGGTGTCAGGCTCCCATGTGGGGTTTTTATTTTGCTTTGGTTAGATGTTGATCTGATTTGAATTTTTCAACAGGAATCTTGGAAGGTATCATTCCAATATTTACACTATCATTCAGGGTGGACTATTAATTTTGTTCTGATTGACATAAATGTTCAATAATCCAAAGGTTATTGTGAAAAATTGAAATGGAGAAACTCATAACCAACTGAGAAAAATGGAAAATAAGCAGATTCATCCTTCAAAGTTTTTTGGACATGGAACCCATAAACCTAGAAACTTAGATGCAGTTCTTGTGCTTTCTCTGGCATTATATAAAACATAACACCAAATCTATTTTATATTATACAGTTCATCCAAAATATACCCTAAAGCAAGTAATAAAATGGAATGCACTTAGACACACCCAATTACACTATAAAACCAGAATGCTATACAGCAATTAATCCAAGGTAATTCATAAATCTAAGCAAAACCACTGAGAATAAAGTAAATTAAACATAATAATTTTGATTTGGCATTTAAAATACAATAAAAATAAAATATAAAACTCTAGGGGTACATTTTGAAAACTCATCCTTCTGACTTGCACCTGTAAATTACAAAACCAAGTTGCTTTAGTAAATGCAAAATTCTACTAAAATAAGTTATTTAAGTCACAAGCATGTTTCCTTTGAATGTTTGCCTACTACACTGTGCTGACATGTCGAATACGTAGATCAGCAAATAACATACATGGCAGGGGCTTTCTTTTTTACTGAATCCTGCCAGGAGCAAATGTCCCTTTTTGACATTTGCCAGCCTGCATGTTCCTGCAAATCAGAGATATCTGAAATCCAGAGATCTGTGTGTTTGGGCCAAAGTCCATTGGAATCAATGAACCTCTAACCATTGACTTTTAAAGGCACCAGATCAAAAAAGAGGTTACCTAAATGGAAAGAGCAAGTCACTTCAGGAGCAGCGTTGCAGCCAGCAATGGTGAAAGTTTCAAAACATTCCCAAACACCAGGACATGGACAGAGATGTCCTGAGCATGACCCTGATTTGTCCAGCCTGTGCTGTCAAGAGCAATTCTGAGGTGGGTACACTTTAGAAGTTCAGTGATCCAGAGCCTGCTGCCAAGAGAAAGTTTTCATACAGCCAACCTTTTTTGGAGGCAAAGGCATAGTCTTGAGCCACGTGGTGTCAGCTGGATTCAGTACCTGGAAGCTCCAACCACAAGTGTAGATGGAGTTGCTGTGGGTCAAAGAGTGACTCTAACAGGGGGTATGGTTAGGTGGCCATGGCCCAAACCTGAAGATTGTATCTCATATGACCAGTGTCTCAGCAATCCTGGCTAGGAAATAGAGTAGAACTTAAAATGGGAATACTATCCCTCTCAGTGCAAAAAGTACAATAAAACCATTATATTAAGAAACTGAGACAAATAGCACAAGTGTGTAGCCTACTTGAAAAACAAGGGCTGTTATATATCTTCATGTAAAGGATGTGTTGGTTCATAATTTAGCATGCAAATATAAGAAAGTATGGAAAGTGTGTGGTGACTGGGAACAGCTGATTGTTACATGCAAGTTAAAAAACTGGGGAGGTCTGTGGCACTGAATTGGCTGCATTTGCACAGTAAGAATAATTTGATAGAAGTGAGTTGAATTGCAGAGATCAAGCTTACTTGCTGCAAAAAGCTTACAGTGCTAGGTCCATAGCAATGCACAAAATCTCCATTTGGTGTATGTATGAACCACACAAAGCAATCCATAAGCACAACCCTTAATAACCCTTAATATTATCTCTGCTGCCTTTTTGTGTGTGTATAAATCTCCTGATCACTATAAGCAAGCAGCAACAGAACCAAATGAACATATTGATTTAAGTAGTAGCCAAAGAGACCTTTGTGAGAGACCACTCTGCTCACCTCCACTGGAGGTTGCTTGCTGTAACCCCCAGGCTGGAGACAGCTCTTCTGCAGTGTCTTGGGTGTCATGGGCTGACACCATCATACCCAGCTGAGTTTTGCAAGGGTAAAGCCTACCCACACACTCTGGGGTCTGCAACTGCTTTTGGAGAACAGTGAGACCAATATGGCAAATGCTGGAACTTTTATCACTTAAATGGGGTTTAGAGAGTTCAGTGCTTCAACATGAAGTGGTAAGGTTGTCTAGGCATGGCTGATACACAAGGAGCTCAGGTACAGACTCAGATTTACCAGATTAGCTGTTAAAGGCAAATGTTTCATTATTCCTATTTAGCTAGGACACCAAATTTTTATGAAATTCATTACAATAGTAAGATGTGGGCCTAAAATAAAAATGTTCTCCTTGGTGAGTGGTTGGACATAGGTAGAAAAACACCTGACTGACATCTGCTATATTTATTTTGGAGAGTGGTTCAAGAGCACCCTGCCAGATACTGGTGCTGGCTGGCACTCCACAGTAGCAGTGCCAAAATTAATGGAGCAATTTTTTTCTTTCCTTTTCTTTTTCTTTTTAGCATTTTTTTAATGTGAAGGAATCTTGGCAGTAATTGGAGAAAGACACCACAATAAATTTCCTTTTAAATTCAAATGGTCAATCCCCATGATTGCTTTGTTGAACAATGATACACTTATTATTTTGACCAGGTAATATGATGAGAGGAACTAATAGTGCTGTTGGGAATAAAAAATTATGGCTGTCTGCACTAAAACAGGTGGTATAAATATGTTTCCAGTAATTCCATGGCTGTATAAATTGTAATGTAATTACAGAGTCCTTTAGATGTCACAGCTCTATGAACTATCACCTGTGGATTCATTTAAAACAATTGCCTCTCTCTAGTAAGGGCAAAATCTTTTGAAATACCCAGCAAGCACATATGTCTGCTGGAGTCTGCAGCAAATTAAGAGATTAGTAGGTTATGATTTCATAGGTGACCATTTTGACATAACCATCAAGCTAAAGTTTTGACATTTTGTACCTGAGAGTGGATACTTTTTTCTCCTCATTGCCATAAAAAGCTGATGAGTGGTGACAACTCAAAGTTACCCCTGTGTCTTCTAAAGAAGTGGAATAGGAGATGAGGCATTGCTGGCAACTACTGTGTGGATACCAGAGTTTCCCCTGCTTTTCACGGGGCTTTTGTCTCCACAAGCAGTATCTACATAATAATTACTTAAAACCTTTCACGTTGTGCAGTTATTTTGTGAGATCTGTATAAGCTGGCAATGTGCTGGTCATGTGCACAAAAAAGAGGAGCAGTAATTTAACCTAAATTAGGACCAAGGCTTCGGAGTCATGCTACAGGGCTGTAGCATAGCCTCTCACTTTACGCAGGAAAAACCTGATTTTGCTAGACTGTGCTGTACTATCCCAGTATCATTGCCCCTCTGTCTACACATTGTTGTAGCATCAGTGACACAGAATCCATCTTCATAGTTGCTCTTCTTACTGCTGCTTTTCAGGATAGGTTTTTATTTAAAAGAAGAAGTTGACCTTGTGCTAACTCTTTGTGCCACTGTGAATGTGAAGTTTTCTCCATCTCTGAAGTAACTATGAGTGCTGAGGGCTTTGTCAAGATGATAAAATTAAAAGTGAGAAATGTTCAGGAAAAGGAAATTCCACATTGTCTCAGGAAAGAGCCTTTGGTGGCCTGTAGGATTGTGTCTTCAATCTAGCAATGTTATCTGCTTTTGTCAGAAAAGGTAAAATAAGGTCATCTCTCCCTGCTACTCTTGCTTTCCTCTCTTCCCTTCCTTACTCCCTAACCGTGGAGCTTTTCTCAGCCTTAACAGACTGTATTTAGTAAAATGGAAAGTATAATCTGGGAAACAGACAAGTGACTTTGACCTATTGTTCTCTTAAATGCTAAAATTAACCTTGAGTATCTCATTTAGTTTTCTAAACTATGTTTGCTTTATATTGATTTTGCAGTTTGGCTTCAGGGTTCTTTACACATGTAGATGTCATTAACTTGTTGACCGATATGGAAAGAGAGGGAAACACTCACTCTTTTTGTGGTAGCCCTCTGACAGGTGCACACACACTGCTGTACCCATCAATAAGGACACAAGAGCCAGGCAGGTGATCAATGTGTGGCTTGTTTGTGTGGGATATCTTTTAATGATTCCAGGAGAGGAGGCTTTTATTATTTTGTCCCTTCTAAGATAATAAAGCAATGGGTATATTTTGCTAGGAGGAACTCATGCAACAGGAAGTGGAAAGCAGAACAAGCATGATGCAACACTAGGGTCACCCATCCTCTCACCACACCTTGCCTTGGGCAGCAAGTCCATTGGTTCAGTAACACAAATGCTGTCAGCAGTGTCCTAACAAATGCTGCAATATGGATTTCACTGGATTACCAGCTCAATAGCAAACCACTAATTACCAAGTTTGTTTTTACAAACACGAAGTACATGGGTGTGTAGCGCCTACGCTGCCCTACATATCTCAAAGCCACAAAGACAAATATCCAATGAATGGACGAGAAAAGAGGTCAGAGAACAGGAGGCTACTATAAAATTATCTTGAACCACACTGTGATCCAAAGATTATGGTAAATGCATATATTTGTCATGAGTAGAGTTTAAAGACCTGGACAAAGGACTAGAATGTGTAAAAGAGACAAATAAAACCAATGGTGAGGGGCAACTAGTACCAGTTCTTGGTTTGGGCTAACAGCCAGTGTTTCTTCTCTACAGAATAGTAACTCTGGAGAGAAACTTACAGGCAGCAAGAAGACTTCTGTAGGAAATGTGGGTCATGGGAGACTGAGGAAGGAGTTGTCACTCCAGCCAGATGGAAATGCCTGGCTGGAGCCATATATAACTTGTGATTTACTTAGACACAAGTTATTGGGCTTATAAAGGGTAATTAGGGAAGGTTAATGGCCTGTGACACACAGGAGATGAATCTAGATGATCTAATGGTCCCCTTTGGGCCCCAAACACTATGAAAAAAAAAAGTGGAAAATTTTACATTTCTGTAAATTTTTTTACCTTGGAAGGATATCAGATTCTTTTATTATTCATAGTAACCATCATATTTAGCACTTATGGTGTTTAATGTGTTTTTAAAGAGGCACTAAAATGTGAACTCTAAGAGCATCAGTGTATGTGTATGTGTGTCTCTAGAAGGACCAGAGGTATGAGTTAACTGGCACATTAAGTTTAATGCCCAACACCTGGTTCTCTTTCAAAGATGGACCTTCAGTGACTCCAGAGAAGATCAGACTTCTGTGTTGCACCTTATCCAGATGAGAAATGGTGCCTCCAGTACACAATTGTAATGAGTGCTATAAGACATCAGTTGAACTCTGAATCACTGACACAGCTTCTCAAATCAAACCTGAACAGCCCTATATGATACAGACCTCTCGTATTTAATCGCAGTTCCCATAGGTTGGGGGTGGAAATTTATCTTTTTCCTCACCCTCCACAAGAATGCAAATTGCATTCCAAGAATTAGGACTAGAAGGAAAATTTAAATCTGTTTATTTGCTTTTAAAAAGAAGTACAAGAAAAATTTATGAGAGGAAATGGAAAGATCAAATTATGGTGCTTGAGATTTCTCCTTTGTGTGAAGACAGCATAAACCCCCAAGTTTTGCTCAGTACTGAATCCTCAGTATTAACAAAACAGGTGTTGAAGAACATTGGTAATTGGACCAATGCTCTATGTGCAGTTTCTGTAAAAGATTTCAAAACACCTGCCTTTCCCTCATGACGTCAACAATACCCTATGGGCAGTGAGCTGAAATACACATGTCAACCTGCACCTCTGTAATTGTGACATAAGATATCCAGTCACTTGAATGTAAGAAAAATCTCTGCATTTCTAAATGTGGAGGTTAAAAGGTCTGCATCTGAGAACAAAGTCCTGGGATATTTTATCTATTATGCAGAAGCAAGATGGAAAAAGACTTAAAGATACCACAAGAAACTCTTGTTAAAAAATGTTTTTTTAAGAAAAAGCTCTTGTATGTCTTCTTTATTGTGCCAAGCCTAATGCTGCAATTATTGGCTTGCTCTGAGCAGGGTGGAAATTCTGCTACTTTTAGCTAGTTGCATGCAGTAAAGTATTCCTATATATAGCTCTTACACAATTCTACAAGTATGAGGAGAAAATAAGCTAATCCAATCTAATATAATACTCTGCTGCATGCTTCTAGAAACCTTATGAGGAAGCTTGGCCAAAGGACTGCACCAACATATTAATTAATGGATATTAAAATTGATATTTTAGTTGAATAATCACTTAGAAGGTAATTTTTCTTGAATGTTATGTGTTAGAAAAGCAAAATATTTGTCAGAAAAAAAAAAGGTAAATGTCTCTGATAGACAACAATGAGAAGTGACTGTTGAATATCTGTCTATTGGTTTCTAAGACTGCTTATAATGTTTGTTATACTGAAGTATACTAACCAAGTCTATACTGAGTTGTTCCACTCCTAAGTTTGCATTTTCAGTAAAAAGTTTATGAAGCATCTCTCTTTTTTTCTAATCTGTCTGGCTAAAATTGTTCATTGCCCTTACTTGTAAGGGTAAACATGTTAACCATTGAATAAAGTGATTCCAAGATGATTCCTGAAAGGATTTATAATTTTATTTAGAGCACTGATTCTGAGATGAGATGCAGTGCATACAGCTGGCTGGGGACTTCAGGAAGGCTGCTGTGGGAAGCTGCAGTGTTTGTTGTAATGAAGGGAGGCACACAGGCTGTGGAAATATTGCCAAAATGGACCTGCAGCTGCAAGTGCTTGACAGATCTACAGAGCTCAGGGCAGTCAGTGACAGCACCAGCAGGACACATGCATAGGGAGAACGCCTGGATCTGGTCCATTTCCAGCTCACTCTTGTCTGCTCAGAAAAAAAAGGCTGGTTTGGATGAGGACAGTTCATTCATGTCAAGGTTTTGTAATGTTCTGAGTGCAGGTGATTAGCGGCGTTCTTAATCAAGACTAAAGGAAATTAAAGTAATTAAGTAGTGAAAACCATTAAATATCAGACATGTCTTACTGATCTTGTATTGGTGCATTAAATTGAGCAGGATGCAAACTCAGGTGGGAAGATACCTCTTCCAAGGGCAGGCACTTGCTCAACATAAATTCAATTATGAACTGTCTAGCATTTCCAGCTCATCAAGAAGCTACTCCAGCTGTTCAGGACCTCCAGGTTTAAGCCACCCAGAATGCAATCCTATGTCTTTGCAGGTAACTGGACAAAAATTACACAAACAGTTAATTAGGACATTGGAAGGAAGAAAGGTGCTACTATCCCATCAGAACACAATGGAAAAATTGCCTTATGGAGGAGGAGTGAAATATACAGCATCGCCAAGAACAAATCAACTCAGGTACAAAAAATGCAGTACAAGGTTTAACTCAAAATAGCAGTAAATTGCTCTGTTATGGACTAATGAAAGGACAAAGTCAGGAGTGCTAAGAACTAAAGGGAACACTGATGGACAAATTTAAAAGGTCAAAATTTATTTAAAGAGGCCCATGGCATAATTAGAACTCTAAGAGATAGAAAACACAATAATGTTATTCATTCTGAGCTTTCTGCCTTTCAGAGTGGGCCAAATTGAAAGCAAAATTTTCCTATGATTTTGTGGAACAAAATTGAATGTTAGTGAATTGTGAGGGTCACCAGTCTTTTCTTAGATGGCAACAGAGTGATTTACAGCATTTTAGATAGTGCATAAGAGTGTCTGAGAGGAAAACGTATGGATGCATTTTACTTTTTCAAATGACATAATTCTTAGCTTACTTCTAATGTTTCAAAGATACTTGAACTAAAGTTCAGCATCTGCTTTGATGTGTGTGGCCTCCCACACTATTTCTTCAGATGTATTATGTTGCCCAATGTTTGCATCAATACCATCTTTCCAATTTGTCTTGGCAAACATTGCATTATTTATTATTATTAAGAAGAGTTACTTTACTGTTTTATAGGTCAGGTCCTCATGACTTTCTATCTTAAATACACCACCAAATTCCAGCTTCATCACGTTTCTAAAGCACCTAGCATTGGACCTAGTCCAGCACTTCACTGAAATATAATGGTTTCTACAGACTTCAGCAGAATATAGAATGTACCTAAAGGATGCAACAAATGATGTTTTTTCTTTCACAGCACACAGAAAATTAAAGCAACATTTGCTTTCAGCTGGTGTACTCATATTGTCTTTATATTCTGAGGGAAGACCAAAGCTATCAGGTGTGGTGTGATGCACAATTTGCAGATGGTATATTAGGATTTTCACCTTTTATAAATATAAACATAGCATATTTATTTTTCTTGTAACTTCATAATTATTATTCACTTGGTTTCATGTCACACACAAAATTCTATGGAGGAAAACTACTTTGGTAATTTTTTTGTTGTTTACAAGTAGTAGAAATGAAAGGATAGATTATTGCTAAAATAAAAATAACATTGCATTATTTTTGTTGTGCAAATTTATTTTAGACAAAAGTTGTTACTGTCTGGATGGTAATGTGTATTACTCTTCTGTTATGGGGCTGTAGCAGAAATTGGGAGGTCCCAGAAAATCTTGGTTATAAAATGCTGTATGCATTCATGCAGGGGATTAGGATTGTCCACATCCTGCCTGAATATAGGACAAAATTTGTTGTAGGGCTGCTGTCCTCCATTTGAACAGCTACTCCAAAAAAAGATTATATCTGGTCTTCTTCCTCATAATTGCTATGGGCTCAGATCTTAAATGCTTCTTTTCTTCCTTTAAAATGTAATTTGATATTGTGAAAATAACCTCAGAAGTAGTACCCAAAATACATGCTGAAGCAAGGAAAGAGAGGGAAAAAAGTGATTAAATGGACAGCTTTGGCCAAAAAACCAGATGTGGCATCAATAATTTTCTATAAACTACAGAAGAAAATTAAAAAAAAATTGTAATTCCTGTAATTTCTGTGCACAAGTATGGGTCTCCTCTCTAGCCTGTAATTAATGTCTTTCATTCTAACCTGACATAAATTTTTTTCTTGCCTGACCCTAGTAAAAAAGGCTATTTATGATTGAAACACAAAATAACTATTCAGCATTTGAAGTACATACATTACAGCGGTGCTTACAGACCAAATCCAGTGCAAATGAGGTCAAGTACAACTCATTTCATCCAGTTGTGTCTCCTTGGCTGCAACGAAAGCATTTTAAAAATTACTTTGTCTTGCACAGTTTTAATTTCATTCTATGTCTGAAATGAAATAGTAGAATACTTATATTAACTCTTCTGAGGACATTAAGAGTGTATAAAGTTATATCAGAAGTTGCATGGACTTCATATAATGAATTCTGTTGCAGTTCTTGCCTTTAAATGTGAATAGGATATTAATTATTTCAGGTAGCTCCAGCAGCATAATTGTATTTGTTGTGCTTGTTGTTTACTGTATACAGCTCTTCAATGTTTTTAAAGCATTTATATAGTCAATATGATTTATCTGGTGGTCATATTTTAAAATAATTTTGTTTCCTTTATAATGACAAGTACTGACATTTGTCTTTTTCTTGGGTCAACATGCTGATAATAGTGCAGTAATAGATCTATTGTGAAGTTCTAACATCTCTATTTTTTTCCTAACTTGTTATGCCTGAAACCAACAAATTGAAAAGAAAAAACCCCATCCAAGTAGGATAACATACAACTTTATTTAAATTATTCAAAATAATTCTTTGGAAATCTTCACCCCAGGCATTTTGCATTTAAGCAGACAACTAGGAGAAAAAGGAAAAGAAAAAAAAAAAAGAGAAGTGTCTACATAAGGCTCTCCTGTTCTTAATTTTGGTTGAAACCATGCATATCCCTTTGAAGTATTGGCTGTAGTAATACACACCTTATTCCTCTCTGTGCCAGCCATATGAACCTATTTACATTGTAAGATTCAGCCAGAGGCCAGGAAAGAGATATGTACAGTAATTCCAAACACAGTCTATAAGGAAGTGCCTCAAAGATTTTCATAAAAGTCAGTGACACCTATCAAATGGCATTAAAAACATGTAAGCAGGCATGGCCATGATTACCTCAAACTGACATGATAGTACCTGTCTCAAAGAAATTGCACTTTATTGAATTGTCTTTAAACATTTATATAAAGTAACAAAGCCAGCAAAGTAGTTTAAACTTCCACCAAAACAGATGTCTAAGAGTGACTGTGCTTTGAAATATAAATGAAGTCAAGGGTCTTCTGTTGCTTTTGAGTAAGACAAGCTGACTGAAAAGCAAAACAATTTAAATGAAAAACATTGTTTTTCTGTTGTGGTAGTTTTAGCCATAACTATCTGTCTGTCTGTCTGTCTGCCTATGTAATAAAAGTAATCTGTGCTCTTAAAGGTAAAGAAACAAGATCAAAAATGCACTCCAAAGACAGCCTTCAGTACTTTGGAATTACAGAAGTTATTATTTTCCATCTCTGGATCCCTCTGCAGTACCAGGAACCACATACCCTTATAAGGAATTACATAGATTTCAGCAAAACTCACTGGGCACCATCAACACACATTCTAGGTATGATGCTAAATATTTTGGAGATTACTTCAGCGACCTAACTAGGAAGGATGACAGTCTGGTGTATGTCATGAATCTACAGTAAATTGTAAATCTGACACAAATTATCATAATAGAAAGGGTACTGAGATAAAGCCGTATACTTACAGTGGTAACAGCTTTGGATCACCACAGAACATATGTGTGTGCTTGACTTTAAGTACTAAAACCATCTACATTCTTCAGGGGAAATATGCGCTTGAGGGACTTTTTGCTTATATCATCAAAGCTTTGGAAAAACTGTGTTTTTCAGAATTTTCCAGGACGGAATTTTCTGGGACCGAATATTCTGGTAGGACTTTTTTTTTCTTTTCCACATTATACAATATTGACAGCATTTGTTGCTCTGTCATTGTCAACAACTCATTGGGCGTAGATCCCTGGATACTCACACTGTAGCACTTTTCTGTTGTGATCTCAGTCTGTGTATGAGCATGTGTTGAACACATTAAAATGAATCATCAAAAGGCACCAGGTGCATGGAGTGAACAGAGACATATAAAAAAGCACGAAAGTCATAAGTAAGTGTTATCATGCCTTATTTTCCATGAAACAAACAAGGGAATGCTGCACCATTCCATATTTATTATGGTGAAGGGTTTATTCAGCTTCTATAGTAATCCAGACCATCCATAGGCCAAAGAGTTCCATGTACTTAGGTGGGGGAGATCATGGAATTAACTTCAAAAGTGCTAAATATCCATCAAATAGTTTTGCTGTGGGCTATGTCCACATACACTTTGTAACACTTTCCCAAATACCAGAATTATTTAATAGTGTTTCTGCTTTGACTATAATGCCTCCAATTGAGATGGCAATTTTTGCTCTGAAGCTTGATCTCAGGAGTTTAGTGATATTTGGTTTTTCCCAGGTTGATGCCACTACCCAAATTCTGGCATTCCTGAACATTTATATGGAAATAAATTTGCTAGACTTCAAATTCCAACCAGAGCATTTTTTGCTTTTGCTCTGTGTACATTGCTGTATCACAGAGAGGTATACAGGGCTCTTAGGTCCTTTTCTGGGTCTCCATCCTTGTGTGTTCAGCCTCACCCTTGGATTTATTCTGGGAAGTGACTGTGGTGAGAGGATGCTTTGTGGATTCTCTACAGTCCAGCCAAACCTCCATCCTTTCACAGGGGGAGATGACCTCCCTCTGATACCTCACCTTGTCTAATACCCATGTTCCATGTAGAAGCCAACAAAATTCAGCACCTAAGATCATGGGCGAAAACTTTTACACTAGGCTCTGTGCTAACTTTGTGCTAGGTGACTGGGACATAAGTTCCACTCTTTATGCCAGAAGCTCTGGAACTGGTATTCAAGTAGTTTCTTAATAATTTTCTTGTTTACTACTTCTAGCATTACTAAGAGGTCTCAAATGCCTAATCAAAGTAAAAATTAGAAGTGCAAGATTAGTTGCTTTCTGAGTAAATAGTAAAGCACCTGGAAATGAACAGCAGATTGACATTTCATTTGCATTATGCTGATATACAAATCTACTTAAAGCAACCAAAGAAAATGTTCTAGCATTACTGCTGGAACATTAGGTCATATCCTATTCACTTTTTTGAAGGCATAGTGTAATTCTCCATATCTTTACAATGAGCAGTTCTGAAAATTCTGTTGGAAAAAGTACCGTTCCTTAGTGTTATTACCATAAATTATTCCTATTGCCATCGTTACGGTTCATGCAAGATGTTATCATTGACAGCCGATACCATGGCCCTAGCATCCAAGCTCAGAGTATCAATTACAGATTATAGAAGTGGCCAATACACTTCTGGAAATTCCCTCAAAGTGCCCCCTTTACACATACACGCGTGCCACAGAGGAACTATATTGGTGGTCTTCTGCCTGTAATGAGCTGGATTAAGTACCACCCTTGCTGGAGACATGGGCAGCAAATACCAGCTGGACAATTGACATGTTAGCCACTCCTAGCAAGAGCTTTTCTGGAGAGTCTTGTCTACATCAATGCTTCCTTTCTTTCCAGCTTTATGCTGACAGGTTATGCTGTTACTGAAATGCTGTCAGTGTAGTGGATTTGCTAGGAAATGCTTAAAAAAGTTAACCAGTCATGCTCTCACAAAGTCATACCTGGAATCCCAGAAGATGGAAATCTTGCCTTTCTGCCGGCAGGCAAGCTAAAATCCTAGCCCTGGGGCGGGAAGGGCAGCGACTGTCATCCTAGTGTTGTGCTAGCACAGCCAGCTTCTTGTCAGCCTCCTTGCCAGCCTGTCAAGCTTTGTGTGCCTCATGCAATGGAGGGATTTGGCAGCCCTGTCTCGTCTATCCACTCCTCCAGTGCCACATTGAGAGGATAACAAATAGCCTTAGGAATGAGGCACTAGCTGAAAATACAAGGTTTCAGTTTACCACTGCAAAGGGCTGACAACAATCCTGTGTGCATCACTAACCATATTTTTGACACTTCAATTTTTTTATGTCCCTGCTAGCAGAAATCTATTGTTCTGACCCTACTCCTTTGCTATGGGTTGCACAAGATCATCCCACCCACTGTGGGGAGCAGGTCCCAAGTGTGACATATCTAGTCCTTAGTCCCATTGCTTCTCAGAAGGAGTCAGCCAAATTCTGAGCTCTGCTTGCTCCATGCACATTAACAGACAGCGTCTGAATGGAAACATCCGGATAGAGATGTGACTGTGTCACAAACAGCCCTACAAACTAGCAGTATATTCTGGGTCCACGACCTGAAAGTGGGAGGATGCCAAGGAAAAAAGCCTTCTTTTGCTGTCCTCTGTAGGGCTGTATTGTATTCTGTGTGATGCATCTTCATATCTGGGATTTGAGGGGACAACGTTTGTAATCTGAAGGAAGAAGAATAATAATAGACTGCAATTGTAATGGACCACTGTCGCACAGTAGTCTTTCCCCAGATCTGAAACAATTTTCTTAAAGCTTAAGCAAGACAGCAATCACAAAAATTAGCTCATTAAAAAATGGCTTCAAAATCAGACAGAGAACTGCACAAATCTGTGGCTGCTAGACACTATCTCTGCATGATCCCATCAGCTGGTAGACAAGGCTGAAGCAAGCTTGCTACAGCCCAATATTGAGCACAAAAAGAAACTGTCTTGTTGCACTTTGGAAAGAGAGAATGTACAAAAGTGTTGTTTGACATATTTCTTTTAAACTTCTTTTAGGTTTTAGTGGAAATTTATAGAATTCCTTGCATGTCGGTGGCAGAAATATATGAGTGGTGTATTCAGTCATACACCTCTCATTACATTTGTATTTCTATTTCTATTCCTATCACTTCATTGTTTCTCAAAGTATTAGAATTTTTTTCATTTGTGTAATTAGAAAATATGGTATTTATTACTAAGAGGTAGAGACTAGAGACAGGAGGTGGGGAGCTTTCATCCAGGGAGACAAGTGCTCTGTATGAGTATTACTTAATGTGGAGCCATGACTCACACACAATGTCATTTTAACAACTTTCTGTGTTTAATTTCCTTTTCTTTAACCAGTAGCCTAACAGAACAGCATTCCAACTGTGGTGTATGGACCACCAGTGGTTTGTAGGGCTCTCCCAGGTGGTCTTGGAAGTTCAATGTTTTGGGAACTACAATACACCCAACAGATCTCAGGGAAAAGAACCAAGTGGTCCAAAGGTGATTTCTTTCTTGCTGTGTGAATGGTCTCCAGAGGGAAAAATAAGCTGGAGAGACCTCTTTATTTCTGAGGGAGAATTGCTAACATTTGAATTTTGGACACTGTTTTACATTCTTAGTGTCTATAGCAGTCAGAAAGTTTTAGACCTCTGCAAGTGGAGACAAAACAGAGATGCAGATGATGCAGAACAACATGGCCAATTGCTGCAGAGAGTCCTGAAAGCCAGGGAAGTTTAATGCACCTGACATTTCAGGGAGATTTTGAACAGTTGAGTCTCATTACTTAGGCACAATTTAATTTGGCTTGTATTTCCCAGGTCCTGCTAGGTCCCAACATCCTCAAGGGAGAACTGCCCTGGGTTTCCTATCCCCCGATCCTAAAGAGGTTTTGTTTGGCAGTTGACAGGTAGGAGGTGATGGAGCAGATGGTTATGCCATTTCCAAAGCCACATGGTGTGTCTCTCCCAGAGGGATTGCATGGTAGCCTGTATCAGTGATGAACATGCTGCCCTGGTGCCTATGTGGGACTCAGCAGTCATAAGTGCTGACTCTGTGAAATGGAGGGGACACTTGGCACTCTGCTCACGACCTTCATGGACCTGAGGGGTGACTTGAACTTGAGTTGCAATTTGGATCCATCCCACAGTGACACAGACATGGCAGTGTCATTTTGGTGTGAACGCCAAAGAATAGGATGCCGCCTACTTAAATGCCACTCATGATTCCTGCACATTGAACCTCTGCATGGAGACCCTCTCTAGCACTCACTGACCTAGACTAACCCTGCCTCAGCTTTTGAGATCCAGTGAGCTCATTGCCTGAGGGGGGAGGCTGCAGGCCAGATGGGAGAAATGTAATACTGCATAGTGTGTGTGCTTCAGTGCTCAAAAATGCAACAGTTTCCAGAGGGGAGAGAGAATGGGGGAAAACTGAAAAACTCTTTGCATGTCCCAAATTAGACCTTGCACTGGAAGAGAGGACAATATAACTAGTGTACAGGGAAAGAACACTACCAGTAAGTATCATTTAGCCTATTTCTAGCAATGAAGTATGTCCTGGGAAATTTCCATTGCATTATAATGGGCTTAATTAGAATGGTTATAATCAAAGAAGTGCACTTGGCAGAGGAGTGGGAAAGGAGAATGCTACCATTGTAAGGTTAATTGTGTTGCCTGTCTTTTGCTCATTTTATCAAATGGTACCTGCTCAGGTGCTAGGCTTCAATTTTCCTCAGGTACAATTGCAGTGGTTTCCCAGGCTCATAATCAATTTGGGGATGCTCAGTTTTAAGCATTAGTCCTAAATGGCCAACAAGTCCAAGTAGACCTGGGGCATGCAGGTGTTATATAGAATAATTTGAAAAGTAATATTAAATACAGAAGTACATTCTGGTTAAATTATTAGGTTGTGGAAGCCTGTTATGTACAATCTAAATATTTTTGCTGTCCATAAATGCTAGATTGACCTCCATTAGTTTGGACCTTAATGACTTCAGTGGGATTAAATTTTAACGTCATGTAGCAATTTCAAGTCTTGCAGTACTCCTGGGAGTCTCATAACTGCTCAAAATTGCTAGATTAGATTCTGGGATTCTGGTGTGATCCTATCTAGCATCCTTACTCTTGGTTTTTCTCTTGCTTTAGAGATATTTGGGGAATGCTGGAGATCAGAGGGACTACCAAATGGGAGCCTCAGAGGATACCATAAAAGAGTTTAGTCTTTTTGAGAAGAAACCTTCCCTTTCATACAACTGTTATATAATGCTATTTTGTCCTTCTATGTTATGTGAAGTTTAACAGGAGAATTAAGGCTTTTTTTGACTCTTAGTCAAGTCTTCACTCTGAAAATGTTTTTAGAGCCCTAGATTCTATCTATATTACTGGCATGTCTTACCTGGAAAAATGTACTGAAGTATTAACTCTACTTTCACAAAACATTTTTTTTTTGTTACATCCATGAAATTAGTTAGAAATTCTTCAGAATAATTTTCTTTTTCAAAGTGACTAAAGAATTGTACTCGGCAGGGTATGAAAAGACCCCAAGGGCAAGAACTAAGGGCCAACATTAGAAAAAATAAAAACAATAACATATCAAAACAATCAGCTCTCAAAAAACCTCCCTAAAAATTAAATTTTGATATTTCTTGTAACTTGGCACAGAGAAGTTCCAAAACTTGCAATAATTTTAGAGCAAAATTGGGCTAAAAAAAGACAGAACACAATATACCCCAGAGAATCAGGAAGTTCCACTTTCCTTTCCATACAATGTTTACTATACTTGCACTCATACCAATGCCATGGATGCCTTCAGAATTTCAACTGTTAGCAGTAAACCATTTAAATGGCAGAGTGCCATTTAAATACAGAAATTCCTTTAAAAAAGGTGTAACACAACATGAAAGCAAATTCATGCTTCTCTACAGTCAGGAGATTAGAAGATAACTAGCCAAGGAAATGTAGATATATATCACATTTGGCTTCTAGGCTGAGAACTAATATTTTTTTTACCAGATTTTAAACAATTTTATTGTAGTTACTAAAACAATACACCACTAAGCCACCAAAATGATATTTTTGGAATGAAATGAACATTCAGTAGAATTTGATACTTCCAAAGTACTGTTTGTAATCACTTGAGAGAGAAAATTTTGCCTTTTTTTTCTTTTTTTTTTTTTTTTTTTTCTTTTTTAATCTTCCTGTGAAGTGAAAGGAATGTGCAAACCAGTACAGGCTAGTAAAGCATATGACACAAAGCTTGGCTGTACTGAAGTCATAATTGGATGAGACTATGATCCACCCACAGAAACAATACAAATCCTTTAACAAGAGACTTAAGAACTGTTAACTAAAGCCAACATAGCAACAAGCTTCCCCTGAAAACACACCTTATCTCAGGAAGTGAAAACTATTCACTGCCTAAATTTCAATTAACTTTGTTACACTTTTCAGAACCACAGCAGTTCAAGCTTGAGTCACATTATGATGACTGATAATTGCTTTTACAGGTCTGATTTGGTGGAACAGTGGAAAATGTCTTGCCAAACTGTATAACATGGGTGAAAAACATTAAATAGATAGCTAACATGTCTCATATCTTCCTCTACTCTTCTCTCTTTTTCTTCCCTATATTTTGTAACCTCCAATAGAGGCTTATTGTGTGTGCATCTGTGTGTGTCTTTGTGTCTGTGTCAGTAAAAGCCCAAACATTAGATCACAAGTTCTTGTTTATATAAGCTTCAATTTACCCTTCAGGCAGAAATTTAGAGATTTCCAAACACACAGATGCTTGCCACTATCCAAATTCAATTTGAAATGCTCTGCACAACATCTCCTTTAACTTAACTAACCTTGTATTGTTAAAACACTTCATAATGGGTTTTGATTGCCAAATATCATTACTAACTTTGCCATTGTTAACAAAGTTAATTGAAACACAAATAAATACAATTCCATAAAATGTTAAATCATCTGAAAAAAAATTGTATTCATTTTATTAGACACACAAATATGATTTTATAAATAATTAGTGTGCTAAGTTATTATGCAAAAAAACTATTAAAAAAAAAAAAAAAAAAAAAGAAAATGTTTCTACCTGGTATTACCTAGACCCTAGGAAAGATCCTAGAGGACTTGAAGGAATAGGCCATTATCTGTCAAGAGTCTCAGGAATACAACTCATTCATATAAAGCAAAACCTAAGAAAGGGAGGCTGAAACAAGAAACAAAACAAGGTTTTTAGAGAATAGGCTAAGAATGCTCCCCTCAGGGGAAGATTTGGAAGTCTCTGAAAGAGAGAGGGAGAAGGGCCAAACCTAGTATGCTGTCATAAAGTTTTCAGACCACGGTATACTGCAGTTTCTTTTGCTGTGCACACTGTGGAGAAGCAGTTCTGCACTCTAGAAATTATGGAAATAGGAGAGATTGAGGAAGAGAGAATCAGTGTCACTAACCTCCAAAAAAGCTCATGCTGCAAATAACACAAAGAAGTCTTCAAGTTCTCACTCTTTATGGATTAATTTCAAGAGAATACACAAAATAATACACAAAGAAAATGTAACTTATTTACAGGCATGATTAATCTCCACTTTTCCCACATTGCTGGAAAGTAATGCTTCTTTTAACTGCAGAGGTTTTTTTTTTTCCAGATACAACATGATTTTGAAAGTGGATCCTTATAACTCTCCTAAATACCATGAAAATCCAAGTCTGTAGCAATGTCACTGTCTGCTAGATTCATCCTGTGTTGAATCAGGAAGTGGTATTCTGCTTGAAAATTCTTCTTCAGGAGGTTCTCCTGCTCCTGTTTCTCCCTAGTCATCCTGTGTCTCCCAGAAAAGGAATGAGGGATCAAAGTCTGCAATTTCCATCCTATGAAACAGACACAGATGAGCTCTTAATGACAATTAACTGTCTAAAATTACAACAGTTTTACTGTTTGCAATTGTTCTCTAATGAGTGAGTTGCTGCAGAGTAAATCTGTGGCAGAAGTTAGAGTGGCCTGCAACTCTGAAGTGTCTCCTCCCAGAGATGATGTGAAAGGCAGTGAAAGGCAGACAGGATGCACTGGATATAGTGCAAGGTACAGTAGGTGATAATCTGTGCATAGGATGATATCTCAAACAGCTGAAATGCTGAAAGTTTCCTTCCTAATTTAGTCAATAGTAACTTGCTAGTCTACCTATATGCATTTGATGTGCGTTGAATATATATTGTTCATGCCCACAGGATATCCAAATACTGTCCTTTTCTGGCACAGCATAAATTTATTGCAGAAATTTTTGGATAGTTTGAAAAATGTAAGCACAGCATGTTCTCCAAGATTCATAGCAGCATATATCTGTGTATCTTGTTCAAAGTTGTGCCTGAAAAATGCTAATATTCATGTATAAGTAACGGCACGTAAAAGGGTTTTTGTTTTAGGCATATTTTACCCCTGGATTTATATGGGCATGAGGTAACACCTACTTTTTTTTTCCTTCAAAGAGCTAATCCACATGCATAATTGAAACAAGTCCTTATTTTGCTCACTATAAATATGTACCATATGAATCTCTTTTAAATGTTGTATTTTGTAGCATGGTGGGATTTGCTAGTACCTGTAAGTTATGTCAACCTTCATCCAAAGGGAAATAAAAATTAAGAACATTGCATTGTGTGATATTATGTATCCTAGACGTAGTCACAGCAAGTCTATAAGTACAGTAAACAGCTACATTATCACCCTATTGATTTACTTTGTGTAATATGATGGTTTGATTGCTGTAAACAGGAATCATGCCACTAAAACAACAAACAAAATTGATTGTACTGAAGCACACACATTGTAGTTTCCACTGACTTTTAGGCTTGCTCTGGTATTCACTCACAGGTCACAGGGTTATGATTAGCTGTTCTTCATAGTCTAAGAAAACACTAAAGATGTGAAAATGCTGTGAATCCACAGCATTGCACACTTAAGAATTAACTTAAGTATTGGGCTATTCACAATTTGAAGGCTGTGAGTTTAGAGAGCTAATCACATGACAGTGCCTGACTTTAGCTAAATAAACACTGGAACTTCCTTCAAAAGCCTTTTTACAATACAAGTTAACCTTTTTAAAAACAGAGGTGTACTGCAGAAGGTGCTATTACTTTGGGTGCAATCTTATGTCTTTAAAAAATGCTATTACATTATACCAGATATGGACCCCCTACTCACTAGGTCCTAGTGACCCAATAAAAAGCCTTTCACCTGTGTTCACCAGCAGAAAACCCTGTGTGTAGCCCTAGAGATATAAAACAAACTAGAGAAAAAGCATAACACAGCTTCAAAGCTTTCTGAGATGTTTATCCTCTCATTTGTACATCTGCTTAAAGTCTCTGTTTTCACTTAATATATTAAAAAATACAACAAAAAAAAATAGAAATGCAGCTTGTGAACCAATTACTAACAAGTAAAAGTATAACAGATGCAAACAAAGAAGTGCAGTATTTTTCACCATATGTTTCAAATCAATCTTACTCCTTCATCAGTTGGAAACAAAGCATAATGTTGTGGTTCTAACAGTAACTAACCTTGATCTATCAAACCATAGAAAAACTAGCAGTACTTTGACAAGCCACTTGTCCTATTTATTGTAAATATTTAATAGGATTAACTAAGATTCACTATTAATTTAGAATTATATTATCTAATTATGCCGATTTCAACTCCTTTTCTAATTGCCCGCTTGCGTTCAAATTCCTTTATTGCTCATTTACTAGTTTCTACTCTATTCAGTTGGCATTTTATTTAACAACCTCAAGTCTGGAATTTCAGGTACAGAGGTCTGGAGGCGAATGGCATGGTGATGGAGAGGAGGACCTGGGGAAAGGACTGTGCAGGACTGCAGCTGCTTCCCCCTCACACACCACAGATGGTGCAGAGCACTGGGGAGCACCAGTGCTATGGCTACAGTCCCTGATGTCCTCCTGAGAAATCCACCCACACATAGAGGCACCTGCACAACATGGTGTTTTTACTGTCTTTAAAACAAGCCATTCATCTTGAGGTTAATGGTAAAAGAGCTCCACACATTCCAGTTGCAACAAGACTACCTACAGACTTTGACATGTGTTTTAAAACTAGAGGCTCTTTCCTGAATTCTCTTTTCTTTTTTCTTTTTTTTTTTTCTTTTTCCGTTTAAGCTTTTATTTGACTTTTGTACTCTAGAGCCCAAAATGCACTCCATATCTTTGAATCTGTCAGCATGCAAGGGGCCTGAGAAGACAGTAAGGCACTGAAAAGAACCCCACAGTTTCAAGCTTCAGGTGGGAGGCATGACTGAATAATCTCAAGAGATCCCTTCCCACTGCTGTTTCTGTCATTCTCACTTGCAACTTCCCTGTAAATGTGCAGAGATATCTTAGTAAGGACTACAGATGCATTTTGTCACCTGTCTCCAATGTGTGCTGCAGTGGCTAATATTGTGCAAAGGTGCTTTCAGCGTGGTTGTCAGGGTCCATTTTACCACCTGTAAGCAATCAGCCGCAGTGCCAGGATATTACATGCTGTGCTCACAAACAACTCGCAGGCTTGTTAAGTACAGTTCCCTGTGCACGCGGTGCTTTAAGCAATGCTAGCAGGGTAATCTCCACAATGTCACAGCTTTTACAGGCACAATGGTACCAGATCAGTCTCTCTGCTCTCTCCCAGTTTGCAGCACTGAGCTCTAGTGAGGCTGGTGCTTGGGAGGGTAAATTTAATCTCTCTTGCTTTGAGGATGTATAAACTGTAGAATCTGAGTACTGTAGGTCTGCCAGATTCTCAGTTCTCTGAACCACCTTTTCTTGTGTTTGCCAAACTTTAAGGATCCCTAGCTTATATTCATGAACTCAGTGAACTTTGCACCTAAATGTAAGGTGAGAAAGAAGTGACTTTTAATGTAAATGCTATATTCAGATCTAAACATGGCTTTAGGCCAGGTTCAAAAGAGGACTTAAGCACTTTATATGGGATCTAGAAACTAGAAGTCTAAAACATTATACTGAAAATGCCTGCCTATCCCTGAAGACACCTGGGTTTAATAGGGTGTTGATCCTTTTCAGCTTAAACTTTCCTCCAGAGCCCCTCAATCTGTGTGTCTAAATTTATCCACTTGGCATAGTCAACCAAATTTAGTTCCCTTTTGTTTATATGATTCAGAGTTATACGTCCTCCCTTTGAGAGAAATGTCCTGCCACCAGACTAAACCAATTAGGGTAAACGTACAATCCACTGACAAGACTCCAAAGTTTATGGAGTGAAACACAGTTCACTAATTTAAGTGGGTATGTAGCTTAACTTGGTAGGAATTCTGAGTTCTGGTTTTTGCTCCCAAGACAGTATCTCTATTTTATAGGTGATACATTAAAATACAGGAATGACCATAGAAACTAGCACCCAAACTGTGTCTCAGCCCTAAGCCTAACCACTAGACCAGGGACTCATGCTCTGCCTCTGTCACTCAGTCTTTCATATTTTGTGCATAACAGCCCCATTTTCCCAAAAGGGTGAGAAGAGTCCTGTTCTACTTCCCAAAAAAGCCTATGAGGAATAGGCCACCTCTTGGTGATCTCCATCTTCTGAAAAGCAGGAAAAGGGGGATTAAAATATTCCAAGATGAGGAAAGAATTTAGTCTGTTTCCTCTTGAACATTCTCCCTACTTTTGAAAGAGGTGGAACAAGTTCTAACAATGTTTTTAAAGAAACAAATTAGCTCTGCCTAGCTCTTTAGAAATATATACCTTCCAGAAAGAGTCTTAGCTGTACATATAATGTGTGTAAAAGCAATTTTTTGCAGCCTGTAGTAAAGGCTAAGATCTAAGACACAAAATATCCTTAGAGTTTATTTTTTGTATAGTTACTGGCAGCTGTATGCTCACTGACATAAGGTAGCTCCCAGCTTAGCTTGCTGTTAGGTTTTAAAATGTGGGCATTCTAATGTGCATAACTATGCATGCACCATTTATAGACAAGTAATTTTGTGTTCTAGTTTTCATGTGGCGGTACCAGACATCTGAATGGGTTTGAAGACTAGACTGGGTATGTAAAATGACTTAAGTCTATAGGATGGGAGTAGTAAAATTTCATGTGTTTTCAGCCTTTCCTGTCCCTCCCCTGCTATGTAGCAATGAGAGGGATATATAGGCAAGGCCATGGCACCAGAGTAAGTCCCTTGGTCTCTGCCGCATTACTTTAGCCTTCATTTTCATGTTCATCTTCTCCCTTCCTCCCAGGTAGGGCAGCTGAGATCATGTTATCTAAGGAAAACCCCCTTTCTCTTCTCCTCATTTACCCTTCTCACTGATTAAAGTACAATGCTGCCACAATGATGTCACCCAGACGAGGTCTGTCCCTGCCTCACTGGGTGCTTGCATTGGCTGGTGCAGAGCCAGAGTCTTTGTTATATTAAAGATTCACAGACACATGGGTTTGTTGTGCCTGCCCTTGCAGACAGCTGCAGCACTCATGGCTTGGTTCTTGTGGCCAAGACTCACTAGAAAAGCCCTTTGCTCCTGTTCAGCTGAGTAGTGAAGGGGCAGAGAGGCACAGATAGGGGGACTCAATGTCCTGAACTGAAACAAAACTGGTAAATACATGCATGTGGAGAGACTGGATTACAACCTTCTTTTCTGTTTGGTGTCAAGCCAGTATCAGCTAACCAAAGGTCCAGCAAGAGTGTCATAACTATCTAATTAGTGATTATGAAATGGGGTAACAGAGCATTTCTGACTCTACCTGTTGGCATACTCTCTGAACTGAGGGCCAACATAATATTTTACATTAAACAAATCCAGTAGCAGTAGTGTCTATCTCTGGGTTTCTTTTCTTATAAAAACATAAAGAACAGGACATTACAATAATCCCACCTGTGACTGTTCATTACTACTTGCTTAAGTTAAAAATGGGGCACATATTCATCGCTTTTGCTCCTGCTAAATGCATGGACATTTTCTCCAAGGAGAGAATGCTGGAGCATAACCCCATATACTTACATCCATGCTGCTCTTATCCAGTGGACTTATTACTTCAAATTCTCTTGTGATTCAGCAAGATGTAACCAAGTCTCCAATACTTAGTTTCCTTCATGACTTTGGTTTTCCTGAAATAAAAATCCCAAACGTAATAACATGACTGGAGTTATTGTCTCTTACACTAATTTTGACAGACAGTGTTATGGACAGCTGTCATGGTTTAACCCCGTGACAGCTAAGGCCCATGCAGCCACTCACTCCCCCATGGTGGACTAAAAGTAGGTTTTGATACAGACGGTTTAATAAGTAAAGAAAAAGCCACACATAGAAGCAAAGAAAAACAAGGAACTCATTCACCACTTCCCTTGGGCAGCCAGGTGTTCAGTCATCTACAGGAAAGCAGAGCTCCATCATGTGTAACAGTGGCTTGGGAAGAAAAATGCCATTAACCACAAACATCCCCCCCATTCCTCTTTCTTCCCCCAGCTTTACGTGCTGAGCTTGATGCCATATGGGATGGAATGTCACTATTGTCAGCTGTGAGGGCGGCTGTCCTGGCTGTGTTCCCTCACAACTCCTTGTGCCCTCACAGCCTCCTCCCTGCTGGGGTTCAGTGAAAAGCATGGGAGATGCCTCGACACTATATGAGTGTTGTTCAGTGATAACTAAAACATCCCTGTGTTATCAATATTTTTTCCAGCAGTAATTCAGAACACATCCCCATATCAGTTGCTGTGAAGAAAAAACTAACTCTATCCCAGCTAAAACCAGCACAACAGTTCACAGGGTAGTGTCACTATCTTTGAATGTTTGGTATGGCTCGATTCTCTCACTGATTATTAATTATAGGCTGTGACACTGCTTTTATCAGAGATCTCCACAGTCAAAAGAAGGACAGTGACAGGTCAAAAAGGTTCACATTTTTTACACATGAAATGATCTTACACACATAGAAGTTGTCCATCTTCAAACCACTTCACTTGAATTTCTCTCTGATTTGATATTCCCATGTTTAGCACAGTTCCTGTGGTACAAAAAAGAGCATATGTCCTACAGTGTATTCAGAGGAAAAGTATCCCAGCCAAGTGACCTGCACCCCACCTCTGAGTGGCCAAATCCTGCACAGAACTCTGGGACTTGAACCTGGCTAGATGCCAGACATCCACAAAAGCATTTCTATCTGACTTCTCCACAGCTAGACAGGGGAGAGAGAAGGATTCATGGGTTGAGATAAGGTCCAGGAGAAATCACTCCCCAAATACCAACTTGAATCATAGATATTAATTGAATTTATTATCAACAAAATCAGAGCAGGATAATGACAAGTAAAATAAGACCTTAAAAACACCTTCCCCCCACCACCTCTCCACCTTCCCAGCTTTACCTCATCCCCCACAGCAGCACAGGGAGACAGGGAATGGGGATTACAGTCAGTTCATCACACACTGTTCCTGCCACTGCTCAGGGAGAGGAGTTGCTCTCCCTGCTCCAGCACAGGGTCTTTCATGCAGGAGAAAATTCTCTATGAACTTCTCCAATATGAGTCTATCCCATGGGCAACAGTTCTGCACAAACTTCTCCAAGGTAGGACACTTTTCCATGGGTAGAGTTCTTCAGGCACACTGTGCTCCAGTGTGGGTCCCTCCAGGAAACCTGCTCCAGGCATGGGCTCCTCTTTGCACAAGTCTGCAGGTTCCTGCCTAGAGCCCACTCCAGGTCAGGCCTCCCATGGGTTTACAGTCTTCTTTCAGGCATCCCCCTTCTCCACTGTGGGCTCCTCCATGGCTTGCAGGTGGATCTCTGCATCCGTGGGGTCCTCCACGGGCTGCAGGGGCACAGCTGCCTCACCATGTACTTGCCTGGAGCACCTCCTGCCCCTCATTCTCTATTGACCTTGGTGTCTGCATAGCTGTTCCTGTCTCATATTCTCATCCCACTCTTCTCTGGCCACAGCTGGACAATAACTTTTCTCCTTAAATATATAATCACAGAGGTGTTACCACCACTTCTGATTGGCCCTGCCTTTACCAGCAGCACATCCATCTTGGAGCCATCTGGAATTGGCTCTGTTGGACATGGGGGAGCTTCTGGCAGCCTCTCAAAGAAGCCATTCCTGTAGCCCTACAGCTACCAAAACTTGGTCATGCAAACTCAATATATATAAAGATCAGGGTGACAGCGGCAGGCAAAAATTTTATATAGATGAAGTAGTCAATTTCAGAAATGGGTTTGGAGTCAAATTATTCTTATCAATCACCTTGCTATAACATAGGAAAAGTCATGCTATGGCTTTCATAGAAGAAAAGGAATAATTTTTGAACATAAAGGGCATTGAAGGCAGAAAATCATGCAGTGTCCCAGAGTAATGAACAGGCAATTTGCCACTTAATTTAGAAGATATGAATTTATATTGTTCATTCCTTGTAGCCATGAAGGATATATTGTACTCATTAAATATGCTGCTATCCGGACACCATACTGACAAGTTGTTGCTGTTGAGTACAGGTAAAGCCCACAAGCAGTGACCAGAACACATCTTCCATGCAGCAACATAGCCACATACTAAAGCAACATGATATAGATGGTTTAAAATGGCAGTAGCCAATGCATGGTTTCACCTCTAGAATTTTGAGAAATTCACTACTAGTGGTGGGAATTGATATTAACAGTGTTATTTTCAAATATTGCCCACAGACAGCATGGCTTCACAATGTCTGAAATCTTGTTTGTTGTTTATTTCCTTCTATAAAAAGGTAACCCAGCCAGTTGATCAAGGGAAGCCAGTTGATGTGATCTTTTTGGACTTCAGCAAAGCTTTCAGTACAGTCTCACAGGATTCTTCTGGACAAAATGTCCAGCTAGATGTTGAACAAACACATAATGGGATGGGTCAGAACTGGCTCATGGGCTGGGCACAACAGGTTACAGTGAAGGGAGTGATATCAGACTGGAGACTTGTCACTACTGGGGTTCTACAGGGCTCCAGCCTTGGTCCAGGGCCTTTCAACATCTTCACTAACCACTTCAGTGCAAAACTCTAAGGAATTTAAAGTGTATTTGCCAACAACACTAAACTGGGAAGGGCTGTTGATTCCCTTGAAGATAGGAAGGCCCTGCAGAAAGACCTTAACAAATTAGAGGGCCACGATCAACAACAGTATAAAGTTAACAAGGGACAGTCCTGGATTCTGCACCTGGGATGGGGCAGCCCTGGATGTACAGACAGACTGGGCAATGAGAGGCTGGATAGCAGTGCCATGGAAAGGGCCCTGGGGTTCAGGTCCATGGCAAGTTAAACATGGGCCAGCAGTGCCCTGGCAGCCAGGAGGGCCAAGGGTGACCTGGGAGCATCAGGGACAGCACTGACAGCTGGGCAAGGGAGGGGATTGATTGTCCTGCTCTGCTCTGCACTGGGGCGGCCTCACCTCGAGTGCTGAGGCACTTTTGGGTACCACAGTATAAAAAGACATTTAACTGTAAGAGTCTGTCCAAAGGAAAGCCACAAGTGTGGTGAAAGGTCTGGAAGAGTCTGGAAGAGAGGAGCAGCTGAGGTCACTTGGTCTGCTCAGCCTGGAGAAGAGGAGACTCAGGGGAGACCTGCTTGTGGTCTTCAATATCCTCATGAGGGGAAGTACAGGGGCAGGTATTGATGTCTCCACGCTCTTGACCAGCAACAGGACTCAAGGGATATATCTAAAGATGTGTCAGGGAAGGTGTAGATAGATATTTTCTCCCAAAGATTGGTTGGGCAAAGTGATCACAGCAGCAAGCCTGACAGAGTTTGGACTGAGCTTGGACAACGCTCTCAGGCGCATGGTGTGATTATTTGGGATGTCCTATGCATGGCCAGGAGTTAGACTTGATGATGTTGATGGGTCCCTCCCATGTCAGCATATTTTATAATTCTATGGTAATAATCTTAGAACTACAAGGAAAAGTAAAGCACAAGAATAAACCCAGATTGTCCCACTGAAGGTGAAAAGACATCAATTTCCTGAAAACATAAATACCTTTTGCTTACTATGTTTCCTTCATGGTAGAGGTCTGTAGCTTTTGTATCCTTTGGACAAGAATTATGTTACTTAGAGATACTTGTGCCTCAACTCCACAAACAGTAGATACACACTGGAATTACTAGTCTCATTTACAAACTTCTGAATTTGAAAAATTGTGGAGGTTTAGGCTTTTTTAAAAAAAACACCCAAAGTTAATTTTCTCCATTTCAGTAGTAAGAAAAGAATAAAAATCTCTGGGAAAAGTCTGTACCACTGCAAAGGAAACAGTTACACATGCTTGTCTATTATGAAAATTGATTTGTTCTTAACTATTAACATTACCACAATACAAAAATCTTAGTGAAAAAAAGGAAGATTATAGTTTTCACATATTTTGGGAGGCCCCCAGATAAGAGGAAAATGTGAGACCAGAGGTAAGCTACCTCACACTAGGAACAGGAGCAGAACTGTGTTCAGCAGGACTTCACCCTATGTTTTTCCAGTTCTTGCCACAGAAGCAAGTCACTGCAAGCATGGTATAGGCACAGGGCTGCTTGTGGTAACTATCCTGGTGTCTTTTTTTCATGGAATTGACTCCTTCATGGCAGCAGGAGTAGGATAATTGTACTTACTACAGAATATGATGTGTGAGGAACAAATACAGAGCAAACAAGTTAATGCATAGCTATGTGGTAACAAGTTTATATGACAAAGTCCTAGCATAGGTGAACTCAATGAATGTGGATCCTTCCTAATGAAGACAAAATGACTGCCTAAGTGTGCAGCGCGTCTATCCATCTTCCAGGATGACTTTCCTCTCACAAATCACTCTTGCAACTGAAGGACATGCCACTAAGAAGTCAGACACCACCTTTTACAAACAATACCTCATTCTATCAGTACCTGCTTTATGGCTTGTCTCTCTTTTAACTGTTGAAACTGTAAATTTACAGAAACTTTCCTTAACCAATGAAATCTTATTTTAGGAGCTATAAGAAAGCTCCTTTACAGCTCCTGAAGGTGAGGAGAAGGTGGCAGCTCCACCTCTTCTACTGTTGAAGTCTTCAGTGAAATCTTCCAGGCCTTACCTGATTTAGAGAAACTTGGATATTCCCAGTGGCAGGAATAAGTACTTGCAGGTAACACTCAAATGCTGTGACTACTGCTATTAATGTTTTTTCAAATTCTCTTCAGAAAATATCAATTTTCAAATATACTTTCTGCTCCTTAATTCAAATCAGGTTGTTACTGGGGAAAGCTATGCTTTAAATTTATGTCTAGATTCTAAACTGAATCCAATGATGTTCTCATATATTCATTGGATGCCAAAGCAAGAAGAATATTAACAATATGACTCAGAAACTACTAAGTTCTCCACCCCAAAATTGTTGCTGCTTCTATATTTCTGACCACTGTATGACATTGCAATATCTTAAATAGTTTGGTTCTTTCATTTCCAGAACCCAAAACTCAGGTGTAGTGACACTTATCTCCTGTGTACAGGTGTTTTGAGGTTTTATAAATGTCCCAAATTGAAAAAATGTAAACACTATAAAATGTAGGAAGCCATACTGTCAAACCAGAGAAGACCAAATCAAACTGCCCATTCTCTATTCAAGAATTAGGGATGCCAAAAACTACTGTAAACTAGAGTGTACCTGTAGCTCTTGCTGAAGATTGAGGGACTTCCAAAGTTAAGAGTGTTAATTCAGATTACAATTTTCAAATTCATAGACACTTGAAAATGCAGAGGATATATTCTCATTTTTTATATAGCTACACATTGCTATGCATAAATATTTAGATATATGTGCGATCCATAATTTGTGCATTCTGCACTTCCATGTCCACATTTCAGAAATTTTCTTTCCTCCAGGAATGGTTTGCAGGTGGATGCAGCCTTCTTGAGATCACACAGTAACATTAAGACATGGTATTTAGGTTGAAGCTGGACTGTTGTCCAGCACTGAAGCTCAGAGTCCTTCTGGCCTTCCATCCTGTCATTATTTTTACAGGTCCCCTCCTTGGGCCCTTTCTAGGATCCTTTCCTGGTTTCAGCTTGTACTAATGAGCGTTTTTATACACAAGTTTACTCTACTGCAGATGTTATTTGTCCACAGCCAGAAACACTTCCCAAGAAATATCGCAGCTCAATAAGTAAGTTCAAAAAACATCTTAGTGAAAATAAACAGTACAATGAAATACTGCTCGTATCAAAAAAGAGATTAACAAGTATCAACCCCTATGAATACCATAGCTGATTCCTTTTCATGTCCCTCCTTTTAGTTTTAACAGTCCAATCTAGTACACTAGTATTGGAAATATAAATTACTATCTATATATAAATATATATATGATTTAATAAGACTTAGCATTTTGATCTACCAACACCTGTGCTGCATTAAAAACATGATAGTTTGTGCTTCTCTAAATTGTACCAGATAGTACTGCTCATTCAGAGTATAGTGTACTTTGCACTGCAGGAGTGTGGTAACACGTGCCTTTTACCATGGAAAATCCTGGACATGTTTTTAATCATATAGCTGGAATTTATTCTTTGTGTGCAGGCCATTAATTTTATTTATTTTGTCTTAATTTTAATCACCATGTAAAGAAGAAAGCAATCCTGGCATACTGTTGATATTTCATTATAAGCATAATTTCTGAGAAAATATGTCACACTTAGAAAAAACAATGGTAGGAAGAAAAAGGAAGAGTTTTGTCATAGGTGAAGACTTACTAAGAAATGTTAATGAGCACAAATTTCTTCATATCAATACCTGTTTCTCTTAGTGAGCTTTAAGAATGGGCATTCACCTCTTAGCACTGCAGACTTTATATAAAGATTTGGCTCCTGCACTTGACATATTTGAGAGGAACAAATTTGAGATACAACCATAATGAATAACACATTATAATCTAAAAAGAGAGGCAAACGTGTACTGCCACCAAATGGTCAACTAAATGAAAAGCACATTTCTCCTATACACCAGGCAAAATGACCAATATTCCCAGAAATTACTTATGTTGTCTGTTAAAAAAACATGGTTTTATTTATAAAATAATAAAATGGACACAGTATTTAGTATTTCAAGAATAGAAAATATAAAGATAGGTGTTACAGATCTAAAGGGAAATTATTATTGTATTAAATAAAAATACCTTACATTTTGAGATTCCTTTTCCCTCCTTTATTCTCTCAGTTCCGTCCTTTATTACACCATTTCCTCACTGAGATCTGACCATCCCCCATCTGTACTGAGGTTTGTCCCTTCAGTGTTGCATGAGGGAGCCTTTTTTCCCCTTTAGTACTTTTCTACAGCTTTTGTTCCACAAGCACACCCAGCACTATCTTGTCAGGGATTTGCTGTCTGTCCCCTCACTGGGACAATAAAGAAAAAACCTAACCAAGCCATATGCTCCCCCATCAGTTTGCATGATTTTGTCTACTAAATTCATCTTATTGGCTTCCAGTTCTGTTTCAGGAGTTGCTCCTGACACTGTCTGATGGCTGATGACAGAACCACAGTGGTCAGTGACCAGTGCTGTCCAACACCACAGAAGTCCCAGTGCATGATGTAGCACTGTTCTTTGGTGACCAGTACCAGCCTACAGCAACTAGTCACCCTGATACATATCTCACCTTGTTTACAATGCTACATTTGTTTCCCAGATTAAATTTTAAGTTTTCCAGAGAAAAGCCTGCTTCTTTTTATATGTTTCTATGGTGCTGAACACAGCAGAACCCTGACTGGGACATCTGGCTACTATTATAAAACAAAAAATGAATCATGCCAATAGTAGCTGGGACTTGAAGAAAAGGCAGCAAAGCTTACAGTCAGATTTTGGTGTTTGCAGCATAGGAATGTAAAACAGGCATTTTCTTTCTCATGGTCTCAGGCACAGACTGTCATAATACTGGTACTTGGGCTAAAAGAAAAATAAAATCAACAAAAAACCAAAGACGAGGGATGAAGTATTTGGGGCGAGGACTACTCTAGTGCAGTACTTAGTACATGGGAGCTCAGGAGGACTTTCAGATATTGTCCTAGAACATAAGTGCTACCCCAGCTTTAACTCCGCAATGAGATGGAAAGGTCAGTCCTTATCCAAGATGCCATTTTGCAACAGATGTCGAAGTGGGTGCTGAGCCATGTGGAAGAGCAGCATGACCCAGCTTGCAAAACAGTTAAAGCCTTTAGTCTACGTAGTCCTTGGGGCAGCACTGTGCCTTCCATCTGCCTGAAGAGGTTTTATTTATTTACCAGCACCCCCATTTGTGCTAGAGATAACACTGGGGAGGGGAAAGCTGCCTCCAGCATGAACCTCTCCCTCTCTGAGTTTAGATGGGATGAGACAAAAAAAGGGAAGTAGAAGATATGAATTAATAAAAGAACAAGATAAAGTGCTGAGACTGGTGGTAGTTAGAGAAGGCATATGACCAGCTTGGAATAACATATTTTTTATTTCCCAGCCCTAGTCTTTACAGAAATAAAATTGTCCCTCTGGTCCAAGTTTCTTGGCTTGTGGGATCCAATGATGAGGACAAACCAAGGCATAGCGGAGGAAAAAGTGAAATCTGTGACAATGTGTAAAAGTGCATTTGTGAGATTAAAGGGGTATTGAAGTTGTCACCACAAGAATGATAGAGAGGAGATAGAAATGCCAAAAGAGAAAATTTAAGTGCTCAACAGATTATTAAAATGACAAGAATAGAAGAAAGTATCTATAAATCCTGTTAGTCATTATGCACAAAATAATTTGTAAATATTAAGTTGTTTTTTTTTTTATGAATGAGGTGCTGGAATATAAGCACATGCAGCCAGAAGACATGCTCCAGTACACCTAAGCCAAGCTCTGGTATGCTCTTCTAGACAGCACAGTCACAAAACTAGACTGGGGTAACACAACATTAATGCGTATATTTAGGCATCTGAGCACACCTTAGATTTTGTAGATTTATAAAGGAAAATGAATTCCATTCAATTAAAGATAGTTAGGAAAAATTATATCCTGGAGAGCAAGACATAACAAATACTGAGATCTTATCCTATGCTTGTCTGTGGCAGCACTTGGGCTCAAAAAAGAAATCAAGTAAAGGGGAGACATTAAAAAAACATGGAAAAATCAGTCTCAGTTTGCATATCCTCTGGAAAATGTGTCACTGTGCTGGTTCAGGATTAATTAGAGTTCTGACTCTGCTTTAAGGATAGAAAGCCAAGTATCAGTCACAATAAAACAATACGCATTGTATATAATGTGATTACCTCAAATACTCAAAACTACTGTAATGTTCTGAGAGGACCCTTACAGAATTTTTGTGCCTATCCTACTACACATATAACCCTTCTGCAACTGTAGTTAGTAACAGAGGCTTGAGCACCAGGACCTCCTCCATATTGATTTATGGGACAAAGAAATGTTGCCTAAAAAGCTCGGGAAATAAAGTCTCCCAGAGAGGACAATAGGTTTTCTTTACAAAACATATGTGCTGAATTTCCATGTTTTTACTCTTCTCTGTGGGTCTGCTCAAGATGTATTGCAAGTTAATCACTTTATCACATATGATATCATATATGAATATCAGCCATCCTGGAAAATAATATCTTTTAGGTTTCCTGAAGTAACAATGTGCTTTTGCCCTAATTGAAAGGGAGGAGACAGGGGGTGGGGAAGAGGAGAATACAAAAAGAAGCCTGAAAATGAAAGACTTGTGCCAGACATGCTGGATCTGTATTTGCAATACCCTTGCTTCAGGGTATTTGGATGTATCCTGAATTTTGATTCAGACCATTAGAAAGATAGAATCCAACTGTAAAATTCTGAGATCTGAGCTTAGTATGTATTTGGATGTAGAGTTTTGGCTGACCTATTTAAAGGATGATGTTATGCAACATATAGATTACTCCATAATCTAGGCAAGTGTCAAGACATATTTAATAGTAAAAAAGTAGCCAAGATCTAAAAGTCTTCTCCTATTTATTTTTTTAAATAAGAATTGAAAATAAAGAACTATATATCAAGTTGTAGAGTTTCACAGATATTTTCCTGTAGAAGTCAATATTTCTCCTAGAAGAAAACAGCATTCAAATTAAAAAGGGACAATTTAACCTTATTTCTGTAAAATAAGACATGTTTGCTGGGGTTATGAAACAGTTGTGAGGTTTATTTTCCAGTAAACTGGAAGAGGTTAGTTAGCTACCACCTAGTGATCTGTTTAGGCAGCCTCACCTAACAAAGGCTCAAAACCAAGCCCCATTACCAGAGCTGTACTTTATCTCTATTTCAGTTCTTCTCTTGGACTGTGCACAAAACCCAAGAGGGTTCAACATTATTACTATAGTTTCTGTGTTTTTTTGAAACACTGGATCAAAACGCGAGTGTTCTAAGAAGCACTGTGTTGAGTTAGTGTGCTGAACAGCAGGGGAACTTAGCAAGGAAAAGGCATCATCTAAATAATGGACAAGGAATCAGGATTGTAATCTGTTTTCTGGTAATGATTTCTTTGTGGCCTGGAGGAATATTGTGTATTCCATCTGCCTCTGCTTCCACATGTGAGCAGCCCAGTAAGGGGATAATGATCTCAAAGCTTGCTTTAAGAATTAGTTAATAAGGGTGTTGACAATGTCAACTAGCAGTTTTGTATAACAAGAACGTGATCTTCAGCATGAATGAGTCTTTTCCTGATGAAAAGCTGATGTACAAAAACCAGATTTAATGACAAAAAAAAATGTCTTTTGGTTAAACCTGGGTGTTGAAAACATGAAGTCTACTACTGAAAATAAGCATCTTCAGGTTAGAAATGTGGACAGAGTATTCACTGTTATAAAGTAAGGCCGTATTTGTAAATATTTGTAAATATTTACACCATACCCCAAATTCACTCAAGTACGGATGCTGTATAGTCACAGAAAATAGGTCAAGTTTATAGATGTAGTAGCTAACATACAGATAAGCACTACCACACACAGAGTATAACTGATAAAATACATTAGGTGGGTGAGCTGATCCTGAGTTTCTTTTTGTTGGGTGATGACATATTCACTAAATTCCGCACATATTTGCAACAGTTTGATGGTAATGGGCTCACTTTGGTTTCTCTTCTGAGAAAAACAATCCCACCATTTCTATTGGGGTATTCAACTCTCCAGTGAGCCTCAGGCATACCTCAAAACATAAAAAAAAAAAAAAAGTGGGGGTGTAAAACAATCAACAGAACAACATTTATCAAAACCCACTAACTGTGGAAGTCAGATTTGCACAGATGGTGGAGAGCTGGGAGGCTGGTCCTTCGGGAGGCTGTGTGCTGCCCACCCTGCTGCAGTGCCACAATGCCCGCCATCTATTAAACTCTCTTCCCGATGGGGTGGGAATTCTTATGTTCCTAAACCACTTACAGATAATTCATAGGAATAATGGAAATTTAATTAATTGAATAAAATCTGTGCTGTAAGTTAGGCAATTGTGTCTAGCATATTCTCTGAAAACTTTTTGCACTCAATTTCAAATGATTCCAAACTTAGATACAGGGATATAATTTTTGATTTCCTCTGGCTCTCAGGACTTTAATGTCTAAGTACTTTACCATCTGTGGCATATTTATTCTCACAAGACTCCTATGTTATACAGAGGGACTATTAAATCAATTTAAGATTCATTTTAAGAATGAGGAATGAGAGCCAGAACAACGCTGGGATCAAACTGGTGACTCAGACCTCAGTAGGATATGAATTGAAGCTTTCCTTATCATCAGCTAAAGCCTTAATTAATGCATGCTTCACCCTCCCAGTATTATCTTTGCTGGGAGGTTTTTCAAGCTGAGGAATTCTGTAGAGTTGGCAAACATTCTATGAAAATGATTTATTTACCTTTTTTAAAATCTGGATGGATTTTCTTAGAATGGAGGATATTGGAATGAGAGTGAAATCTGAGATAAGGGATATAGATTTACAATCATAACTTGAAGGAAGTTTTGTGATATCAGAGAGATAGATATTCAAGTGAGGCCTGGAAGAGGAAGGGAATGAGAAAATTTCTTTGTAGTAGTGACAAAAAAAATCATAAAAGCAATGCCTTACACTTTCTAGAAGTGTACAAAACTTAAGAACTCTGCATTGCTCTTACCTAGCAGTGCTGGTTCACTTGTCAGAACTGCATATAGGTTTAGTTTTCCAAGTTGACTTGTAATTCCACCCCTGCTGCCCCTTACTGCCTTTTCCTATGAGTGTCAAGTCCGGAAATATACTTTTTAGGCACTAGATGATATTACAGACATATAAACCACTGTCAATCATTATTACCATAATTTTTGCTGATATCCATAAATTCTAGATTCTTTAGTTACATCAGGTTGCATTTTTTCATACTGAATCACAGTATAATACTTCTAATTCATATTCCTTACCTTTAAGTGTGGACTTTATTATTCTGGCCTTCTTCATGTTTATTTCAGTTTCCAAACCTCATTACTGTAGTTTTGATATCTTTTTCCACTGAACCAATAATTACATGCAATGAGACTAATCTCTATGATACTGTATGGATAATTCATCACCAGTTTACTGTCATGAACTGTTATTTTCATTTATAACCCTTTGGCTCACTCTCTTCCAGTGAATTTACAGTAATTTTTTAAGATTTTGAGAAGCATCAAACAAATTCCTGTTCTGTTTTTGGCTAGATTTCCTATATATACAATGCCATAAATGTCACTGATGCTGATTTTCATGCTGCAATGACTATTAAGAAAAAGATCCCTCTATCTCTCCCTATCTTGATATGATAATTTCCATTTTTCAGTAATTGTTTGCTGCAAAAACAATGATCAGATGTTGCAAAGTGTGCATGTGGCACATTAACTGAGCCCACTGATGGAGAGTGCTGTTAGCCCACAGCAAATAGACTTAATCTTCAAAGGAAATTGTTTACTTTTTTCCATGACTTTGTGACTAGTAAAGGCTAAAACCCCCACACAACTACCACACATTGAATTATTTATGACACTTTTATTGCTTTTTAAAATCAAGAGTCATAAGTCTGCATTGTAAATGCTTAAGGCTTACAGTTACATTTCCTCTGATATTCCCAGTTTCAATATATTCATGTTGTATCATGAACCATTGAGAGCAAATACAACACCAGTATTGTATTGCACTGAATGGCACTGGAACTCAGATTCTGGTGTGAGAGGATTCTAGCTGGATATACCTGTGAGAGACTGAATTGTTAAAGGATAACAACTCAAAACATTTCCCTGATTTGTGGTGATGTCAGGGTGCTTTGCTGAGGTAGGTGAGCTTTTGGGTGTGCAGTGGCTAAACCTCTGATCTGAAAAGACAGAAGGTGACAGATGGGCCATGAATGAGACAGGAGAGGGTCCTGTGGAGTCGGGCAGGTGCTTCTGTCCATGCTCAGTTGTGCTGCCTTGCACAAAACTCTGCGTATGGGGCTCCCTCTCCTCCCCACCCCAGGGAAGTACTGGGACATTGACTGTGGCCTGAGAGTTCATCTCTGCTAAGGACCGTAATGGGCCATAATTGACCCAGCTGTGCTGGTGTGATGGGCAACTCTGCTGTCTTAGAAGGTGTCAGGGAACTCCTAAAGTGTCCCCACCCCAGGGGAGGTACCTGGGCATTCTCACATGAGCCAGAGTGGATATAAGCCCAGTAGATTTTTTGTTTCATGGATTTTCCTGTGCATTTCTCCTCACCACTTCTTTGCGACTTCAACCATGACCCAATGGATTCAGTTTGTAACAAGACAGGGAAGCAGCCAAGTCTTGTTGTGAAGCCTACAAGCAATGAGATCTTTATTCTCTTGTCCTTTCTCTCTCTCTCTCTCTCTCTCTCTCTCTTTTCCCCTGTGCATGTTCTTGGCTGATGTTGCACTTCCATATTGCAATGCTTCCATATTGTTGTATTCCTGATAGGAAAGATGGGTCTCTAATGTCTTTACAAACAACTCAGTGGTGAGGGCTTTAGGAGAAATAGGTGCTAATGTCTTTGAAATGGGTCTTAATGTCTCTATCAACCTCAAGCCACACAAGGTTTTACAGAAAGCAGACAGTGTGACTGCAGTTTGAACTACTGAACTTTAGGGCAATAGACAAACTGATCCACACTAAGTCTATTGCAGGACTCAGATAGCTTGGATTTCTGAACTTTGGAGGAAAATTATGTGGTAGGCAGTTTGAGAAGGTTGTACCTTCCTAGTACCTCAGCCAATGGGGAAAGGAAGAAAGCAACAGGCAGCCAGGAGTTTAGGATCAAAGGACACTGCATCCTCCAAAAACTTGAGAAAGTGCATGAGTGTATGCCCCAGTAGACTCTCCTTTTATTCAAATAAAGGTGCAGGACTCCTCTGTCTCCTTCATAGACACTGTATTTTCATAGCATGATTTTATGCACATAAGTATATGCAATAATAATCAAAATGCCTACATACCTGCTTTTTTTTTGCAACCAATTTTTTCTATACTAAACCCTACTTATATATATTTACAAACACCAATCATTCAGTGTTGCTCATTCTAATCTTCCCCAAGGGATCTACTGAAAAAGCCTGGATTACCCTTATGTTCTACAGCACCTCACAACAATACCCAGAATGTTTTTTTTTTGTTGAATTATACCCCATGGAAGAGTTAGAATTTGGTGCAAAAATGTGAACATTTTAGAGCCAACTCTTCATGACTAACTGCCTTTTCCTTTTTTTGAGTAAATTTTGAAAAAAAAATCTTATATATATATATATATATATATATATATATATATTTTTTTTTTTTTTTTTTTTTTTTTTTTTCTGTGTAAGTTGCTGCTTCTGAGAAAAGGCAAAATAAAGGCACAAGAACTTCTGGCAAATTAAATATTTACAGATACCCCTATTCCTATTACTGATTCATGTATTTACAAGAAGTCCTTTAAACACGTTGACCAAATGCAAATGCTAGTAATTAGATCCAGCATCCCTAAGCATTCCCATTATTGTTTCATATGATGACATTTTTCTTAATATCCCTTACTCAAAAAAGCTGTTATTCCTGGCATGGTATGGCTACCCTATTCTTCTGTAACAGTAACTGCATTTCAGTGGTGGGTGAAGAATGATTTTTATATGTACAGTCTAAGTAAAACTCTTTGCGATCTGTCATGATGAAAGGTGCTCTGTGTACAGCACTATTATTAACTTGTTGCATTTCATCAGGTTATTCTATTTCACATCATGCCACTCTACTGAAAAAGCCTTGACAAAAATAAAAGCTGTGCAATGTCATCAATTGAGAAAACAGACTCCTTCAAGAGGCAACGTAGCATGGAGATAGCAGGCATCCCCTCCAGCTGAGGCTGTCATTGCTGGAGTATGCAGGGATGACTGAGGTTTTAGCATGTTTTAGATGTAAGACATGGTGTTCTTAATGTGAAATGAGAGGCAAAATAGGAACAGAATTAGATTTGAAGAATGATTAGTTCATCAGCTTTTGAAGTAATACCTTTTCAGAACTACTGAAAACAAATATTTTATTAGTTAATGCAGTTGGATGTAATTTGACAAATTGCGCAATGTCTTGTTAATCATTTTAGCAGTCCTAATAAAAAACATCTGAGTTCTGAAATAGAAAATTTCCATTAAACTATTAATTACTTCAAGAGATAAAGTAAAACTTTTTATACTTCCATTTATTTTACTGGAAAGTCAGTGCCTATTTCCTTTAATGAGCCTTTTTTATTTTTTTTTTTCCTAGCTAGCTCTTTGTTATAATATAAATTTTAGCATGGATTTTTTGAAAAATTTATAGATTACTATTGTAGCTAAAGAAGAAATACAATGGAGGCTAAATTTAGGATCTGATGATTTTTGACTTGTGACTGTAACTCCTGAAATCCTAATCATATTCAACCAGCTCATGACTCCTAGATGTATTCTAGAAGAGCTCATTTTAATGAAAACTAGACTCAGAACAATATCTAATGGGTTTTGAAGCAAAAAAAAAAAATCACATCAACACTTTATTACTTGTTTTGCAAACCCTTATAAAAACAAGTACTACTGTGATTAATTCATTGTATTCCCAAGGTCTCATAAATTTACATGCATTCTGTGACAATATAATAACAAGTTTTGTTTTGAAGGTTGTAGCTAATACTCTAGCTAAAAAATTTTCCTTTCCTTAAGGTTGAATAGAAGATTTGTTCCAAGCCTGGAGCAAGAGCACCAGTAAAGACCAGAGCTGTGTTCCAGTTTTGGGAACCACTGTCTGCCTTGGCCACCTCAGTGAGGTAAGGAGGCAGTGATTACACCAGGTCTCTGCCCTTTAAAGGATGTGTCTCAAGGGAGCCAGCACAGCACACTTTGTACTTCCACACTTACAAGCTATCAGATAGCCCTAAATTGATTTTCTTATTTACTGAAAAGAAAAACTATCAAAGATGGATCAGGTTCTCTGGTAAACAACACTGTTCTTAAAACAGGAGAGTTAAAAATGAACAAAGATGATTTTTCTCTTCACCTTCCTGATTCTGCCCTATGCCTGAAAGTGGTCTTTCCTTTGTGCAACTTAGAACAGTCTGAAAACTGCTCGGAATTAGACTAGGTTGAAATAGATCTTCATAGGTTGCATTCTGGTAACTAGTAAAAGCACCATGGCCATAACTTCTGCAGCCATGGACTCAATGGCCCCTCATCACCTGCACTGGAATAAGTGGTATCCAGGTTACAATTAACCTTGCAATATGCTAAGGAATAGTCTGCATTTCATTCACAGCACTTCTTTGAAAGCACAATGATGCAGTGTCAACACAGAAATAAAAACCCATGTCCGATTAGGTAGTATAAGTTAAAGTAAAAACTAAGGTTTTTCATTTCAGAAAGACAGGGAGCTATACCAGAATACTTTTTACCACACTTCTGGTAAAATCTCATAGGGTACTATTCTCAGCCCCCTGTGGCTGTAAGCACAATGGGTGGACTGAGCATTCGCCCTGCATATGCTGCTTGGCATTAAGTCAGACTTCTTAACAGTATCTCAGTGGCATTTTCCCCAGGCCAATTTCCTTTGTTGGGTTTTCTTTTCTTTTTCTTTTTTTTTCCTTTTTAACAGGAAAAAAATATATGTCACTGAAGAACCACATGAGAAACAGTCTTAAAATTCTGACATATCCTTCATCTCAATGGAAATGCCCCCAGTGTTTCATCTTAATGACATTATTGTAGGGTTGCATAAAAATGTAACTTTTTAATAGTAAACACAAGAAAAACAATAAGAAATATACTTGCTATCCTGAAGTGAAGTAGATTAAACTCCACTGTATCACTTTGATAGAAATGACTGATGTAAGAGAGGGTATCAGCCATGTAAAACATCAAGGATGAAGATGAGGAGGTTTCAGCAGCAGGGAGAAGGAAGTGCTGGCAGAGGTTGCTGAACAGCTGCCTGCCCAAAGGCCTTGTAATTAAAGTCCCTGTAATTAAATAAAGGCTGGATTTAAGGTATCTGTCCATTCAAGTCCAATAAAAGAAAAAATCATGTATGGTACAATTCAGCAGCCATATCTCTAACCCAAAAAGTTGGGTTAAGCTAACACACCACAAGCTTTTCAAATTGCCCTGACTGGGATAATTTTGACAAAAATTTGAGTTCTACAGCATTGCAGAACTGCCATAAAATTAACAAATATTTTACCTTCAAATCAAATGAATCTGCAAGTAACTGATACTTAGTAAATATAACTGGGTGGCAAAGAGAATGCATAATTGCAATAAATAACAAATAAATTCCATGTATTTAATATGTATTTAATATAAAGAGCCTCTCTCAGACCTTGAACATACACTTGGCTTAAGGCTTTCATACTCCACCTACTTCCTACAACACTCTAATCTTCCATTAATGGTCAAAAGTTTATTTTTTGTTTATTACAATTACATAGTTTTTATGGGTCAAGCATGAGGCCTTAGGAAAAATGCTGGGATAGAAAGAAGGGGAAAGCACTTTGAATGCTGATGAAGAACTAATTTAGAACTCAGTTCTTCCAGGCTTTTAAGGATGTTTTCTTTCTGGAAAGACATTAGAGGTATTTAATTCATGTGACCTCTATGCCATTTAGGACAATGCTTTTATTTTTTTTACTATGCTTTCTCTTTTATCTGTTTTATTTGTTTAATTTAGAGGTCTTTGTTACTTATCAGATGTTTAAACTCTGTTGTAATTACTGTTTTTCTTCTTTCTCACATTTATTTTATTAATGTTGTTACTTAGAGCAGATTGTTTAAATATTTTGAGAACCCTTCAGGGATTGATAAAGGGCAATTAATATCAACTGTTGATATTGTCTTTTCTTTTTCCTGGGCTCCCTGGATCTTATCTTCAATTTAAATTAAAAGGATGATAGAAGGAAAGGAATTCTAGTTATTTGGACCAGGATTTAGAATGTAAATGTCTTCAAAGTTTTGCTCAGTTGTTTTGGCTTAGCCTTCTGCAATGACAGGGACCATCTGAGGACTTTGGACTTGCATCCAGGTTTGGATTCCTTGGAAATGAGTTTCATACACAGAGGCAAAGATAAACACACAAACATACACACAAATGTTCAGGCTGAACTGGGCCCACCTCTAATTGCATATTTATAAATATATTCTAGTATCATAACAAGGTTTGTAGTAGAATAATCATGCATAAAGACAGATGGTCAGAGAAAAATTGGGAAACCCCTAAGACAAAAACTGAAACACTATTTGCTAGACACTCTTCCCTCTTCTGTTTGCCAGTCTGGCATATAAATTCAGGATATTAGATCCTTGCATATTATGAATGAAGTAAAATATTTTTTAGAAAACACTGACATTTAAAATGCTAAAATATTCTGTGTCTAATGAGCTACAAAATGGTTCCAAGTTGGCTCAGCAGTGAAAAGGAGTGCACCAGACCCACTGCCCTTATTCATGCATACAAGCTTCAGTGAGATAGAAGGAATCTCAAACCATTGCAGGACACACTTTGCAGCAGATTGAAGTATTTTACTGGAAAAAAAAAAAAAAAAAAAAAGTGGGTAACAACTGAGAAAACTGAGAGGAGGTAGAGAAAGCCCTCTGATCCCAGAAGTGTGAGAGGCTAGCAAGATGCTGGTATTGACTGTGAACAATTATTGAATATTTGCAAAATAACAGCTAGATATACTAACTGGAAATATTTAACCAACAGAGAAAAAAGAATCCAAGCATATCAGCCATAATTCACCTTTCTGATTTTAGCCAGTTTTGCATTTCTCCCTTCTTTTAAGTTTCTCAAATTTTACTTTTTCTGTACTTCCAAACTATTTTGTCACTTCATATTTGCAGGGTGGAAAAAAATCCAAATCAGACCCTGAATCTCATGGATGATTTTTGACCTACTGTTGGATTCCAAACTGTAACAGGATGGAAGAGTTGGAGTATGGGGTGATATGGAGATCACTTGCACCAAAACAGACTTTGCCAGGAATTAGGGGTTCTACATTTCTCGCAAAAAACCCAGATGTATATTCTCATAACCAAAGACTTTCTATCAGCCCTCATCTTCCTCTCTTCTTCCAATCTTCTACCTCCTCAGTTCAGCATCTCTTTTTTTTCTCTTCTCTGCCTGTCTGTTGCTCAGCCTCCAAAAACTGTTCCATGCTTTTGTTCATCTGTGGTCTGTGGTTCCTGCTGGTGGGCAGGTTTGGACCTTGAGACATGCCATGTAGCTTGCTATTGTTAACTTCTCCATGAAAGAAAAGTTAATTAGCATGGAGTAGGAACCCACACATTGCTAGTAATGACAATGTCATTGACATATGAAAATTGAAGGACAGAAGCACAGAAAAAAGGTCAAACAGGCTGGATCTGTATGACTCCTATGAAAATTAAATTGTGGATTCAGACTGTACGGATTAGGGCTGGCCTTGATAGCATTTGTGTTCTGTCTGATTTCATCTCACCTAATTCTGGGTTGCTAGCCAGGTACCTTAATCAGGAATATATTAATTATTAGCTCCCTCTTGAAAGAGAAGAGGATGCTTCTTATCCAGCTCAATCCTAACACTCCCTGAAAAGGCCTGTTTCTTAACAGACCACTAAAACAGCTTAGTGAAAATATGATCCTAAATTCAGTCCCTCAAACTGAGAGAATTAGATCTTTGCATTCAGTTGTGCCCCCCAAACTTTAACTCTGAATGCACCAAACTGAGGAAGAATAAGAATGCAGGCAAGACAGTGGTGCAGCTGAATCCTGTGTGACACTTCTATTCAGCCAGTAGCATGGCACATGTCATTGCATCATCTGGCACCCCACATTTGCTTTTTGGAACATACGGTAACCAGAGAAGCCACAGCACTGTTCAGTGCTAAAGGCAAAAAACGTGCCAGTCTTTGTCTCTTACATCCCCAGAGACTCAGCCAGCAAGAAACAAATGTTGAGAGGTCTGAAAGAAACCCACAAAAATTAGTCAAATAATGGAACCAGGTCTCCTATGCTCCAAGGAATAGAAATAAACAATTACATTTTCTGCAACTTAGCAGTTTACAACCTAATGGATTGAGAAAAAAATCTGGGAAGAGTCCCACAGGTTGGGCTAGTTTTATCTGGGGATCAGCACTTTGTGTTCCAAACCGACTACCTGGTCAGAAAGAAAAATCCAGACCATGTGTCAACTAAAGAAAAAACATGAACTTGTTAGGGTATTTTTGTGTATTAGGGCTGATTTCAAATTTCTGATATCTCTGACCATATGAAACTGAAGTCAGAACACTGAGTACACAAAAGTATTTTGGCATCCTAACTATTAAGAGACAATGGCCAGCTTTTGTTCTCAAGAATATGTAGATCAGAACTAACCTCTCTCAAGAAACTTGTGTTAGGCTGCTATAAAAGCAGTTTTTGTAAAAAGAAATTAATATTCTATTATTCATGACTAAGATTATTCAGTACTTACCTAAGACCAAAAGAAAATTGCCCCACTTTTAAAATCACATTTATTTTGTAAAAATCCTCCTTTTCTCTTTCTCAGTCAGTTATTTTATTTTACTAATTAATAAAGGCCCAAGTCTGAGTAGACAATAAATGTCCCTGAGCACAGGTATCTGCTGTCTATTGAAGTGCAAGAGTTGAAGAAGTTAGCTCTTTCTGTGTAAGTTCTCAAAATAATAGGCTAAGAGAAGAACTGACTGTAGGATGGAGCATGGGATACCACCCAATCTGAGAACCTGCTCAGAGCAGGACTACCTGCAACATCAGCTTAGGCTGCTTAATGCCTTGCTCAGATGAGCTGAATGGAGGCCACACATCCCTTTTGGCAACCTGTTGTAGTGCCTGCCTGATCCCACTTGAAAAATATTTTCCTTAGCATCTTGAAGGGGTAATTCCCAGAGTAAGAGCAGGTATCCAATTATCTTGAACTGATTAAAAGGTTGAATGTTTGCATTACAAAAATTTTTTCCTGGAAAAGATAAAAAAAGTATTTTCTCTCTGGAAACTTTAAAAATTCATGTTACAGATATATTGTTCTTCCATTTATCTCTTAAGAAAGTTGTTCTTGGAAGAATAGCCCCTTCAGAAATTGTTATAGCTGGAAACCCTAGGGATGCCATAGAAAAATGAAAATAAATGTGGCAGATAATGGAGTTACTAAGATTTTTGTTTTCTTTTCATAAATGAGTCACAGAGTAACCTATACTTTTCTGTCTTATACTCAGTGGAATTAGAAAAACATTGAAAGAGATGTTATTGACCTCTACAGATACACTCCTGGCAGTTCATTCTATGTCAATGCTGACAAAATTTCAATGTCTCAAAAACATCCAGGAGAAAACACTCGACTACTTCAATGGGCCCTGGCTGCAGAGCCCTGTAATTAGACAACTTCATTGTCAGGGTCACTTTAAATCAATTATGCACTTGATCCCTGTTTTGAGAGACTGTTTACAACAACTTCTTTCCCCATGGCTATATATAACACTGATGTAATGGCCAATACCATTGATAAATGCCAAGAGCTAAAGGCCAGTCATATGAGAATTACCTAGTTGCAATTTTTCCTTCAGGAAAGGTACCAAGGAAAGTTTATAATATGTATAATTGCATATTATCAATATCTAGCAGTTTCCTGTCACATACTCTGCAAATTTGTCAGTCCCACCAGAAGTATTCTAGCTGCCTGGGATTGCACGGTGAAATAAAACTGAGGAGCTTCATAGTCATGCCCTGCTGTGGGGCTCTGTACTGAATTCCCAGAACATCGTGACCCATTGTCCCTTACACAAACTGCCTCAGCTGTAAAAGCTCCTACCCCAGGAAGCCCACATCCATGGGACATGTACATGAGGGGCACTGAGGAGGTGTCATGATCTGTCAAAGACCTACTTAGCTCTCCACAGACTCATTGCTGAGGCCTTGCAGCAGAGCACTGCACATGGTACAAAATGATCAACAGATTCAGAGTGTCCCCTGCCCCTGGGGAGGTACCTAGGCCTTCCCACCCAGCCCAAGCGTATATCAATCCACTGAACGTGATGTTTATTTTCACCATAAAGAAGCCCTCATGGAGACCATCAATGGGACACCATTGAGATCAACAGAGTGGTGGTATTTTCTACTTAATCTGTTTCTGTCACTCTCTTTCTTGCCCCTACCTCTATTCTACTTCTTTATCTTTTCTTTATCTCCCTCCCCCCCACCCCCCGACCACCATTTGCTGTTAAACAAAACCCATTCACTATTCACTTTGGCATATGGTGTCATTTGCACCTTAATTCAGGCAGAGGCATTTCTGAAAATTTTAGTACCTGGATCATAAAGTTATGAGGGGGCTAGAAACCCACAGTTATATCAAGTATGGCTGTTCAAGGGGTGCCGGGTGTGGCCCTTTGTGACACAGGACACAGGTGTGTTGCGTCAGGACCCTCGGTGACATGGGACATTGTGATGCCCAGAGCTCTTGTGATGTGACAGAGCCCCATCCTGCCAGCGGGGTACTTAAGGGGCACAGAGACAATCCTGTGGTGACCAATTCCACGAGAGCTTCCGTCTCAGGAGGAAGCAGCTCCCAGGATCCTTCTGCATGTCTGGGATGGAAGAGAACAAGGTAAATCCCAGTTCCCAGCCCCCAGTCCCTTGACCAACTTTCACGTAGACCTGAGGGCAGAGGGCAGCTCAGTCCCGCCCCCGTCACAGGCTGAGAAGGAGGGAGCTTTTGTCAATGTGGATGAAGAGCTGAAAGACAATGCAGGTCAAGAAGTTTCCCCAAGGAGAAATATTAGTGGCCGAGAGTTTTGCCTGTGGGAAGAGGTGAGAGTCCAGGAGTTTTACCAACAGCAAGAAGAAATGACATTCCAGTGTGAGGTAGGTATGACAGTCCAGTGGGGAGATGGAACACAGCAAGAGCTGTACCACTGGGAAGAAAACGTGACACTCCACTACCCATGGCATGAAGATGATGACAGATACTATGAGTACTCCCAGTGGGAAGAAGATCCAGCATACCAAGAGCTGTGCCAGCAGGAAGGGGAGGGATACCAGGATCTGTCTCTTTTGCAAGATGTGCAAGGTCATCCACATATGTGCCAGCTAGAAGTGGACAAGAGAGACCTAGAGTTATCCCAAGTAGGGGGTTACAGTGACAAGGAATTATCCCAAGAAAAAGGCTACAGTGTTGAAGAGCTGCCCCAATGGGAAAAAAACAAGAGTGATCAAAAGCAGTCCCAACAAGAAGAAAGTATGAGTAGCCAGAGTCTGTCCCAGTGGGGACAAGGAGTCAGATATAAGACCTGGGACAAACTATTGCACACAGAGAACCATGAGGATGCCCAGACTTGTGCCCAGCAGAGGCCCAGCTCTTCCAGCAGCATAGGCAGTAAGGTATCAGGAGAGACAGTCCGTGAGCTTCCCAGCACCTCTCCTGCCCTGGGAACTCCCATGGAGGCTGAGCAAGCAGTTGTTGCTGCTGTGACTGGAGGTGCTGAGGAGGAGAAGCCCCCTGAGCCTCTGGCTCCCAGGGAGGAAAAAGCACCAGATTCTCCTGTAGACAGTGATGAGGTGCTGTTGTCAGGGACAGAGAGCCCAGAGACAGAGACAGACAGCCCAGAGAGCCCAGGAACAGAGAGCCCTGCCTCACACACCACCCCAGGGTGCTGCCAGGCTCTGCTGGACTTAGCAGGGCACATCAGCTCTGAGGTGGTGTGCAAGGCTGTGCTTGAGGTCCAGGCAACTGGCCAGCAGCCAGAGGAACAGAGGGACCAGGAGCAAAGCATAGCTGCAGAACTGGAAGCAGCAGCTCCAGCAGAAAGGAAAGAGAGACCAATTTCTGCCCCACTCAGACCCTCAGCCAGCCCCTCAACCAGTCCCTCAACCAGCCCCTCAACCAGCCTGCTGGGAGCCCAGGCACTCAGGGAGCAGCAGGAGGAGGCAGACAGGGGGTCAGGCCTGTCAGAACAGGAGAGCAAGAAGGGAACCTTGGCTGGGGAGCTTGAGCTTTTCCAGTATGATGATGAGGAAGACCCAGAGCTCTCCCATCAAAAAATGAACAAATACCAAGAAGTATCCCAAGAGGAAGCCTGCACAAAGCAAGAGCTGTCCCCAGGAGAAGTAGGTAGCTACCAGGAATTGTCACCAGGGGAAGCCTTCATGGAGCAAGAGCTGTCCCCAGGAGAAGTAGGTAGCTACCAGGAATTGTCACCAGGGGAAGCCTTCATGGAGCAAGAGCTGTCCCCAGGAGAAGTAGGTAGCTACCAGGAATTGTCCCCAAGGGAAGCCTGCATGGAGCAAGAGCTGTCCCCAGGAGAAGCTGGTAGCTACCATGAATTATCCCAAGGGGAAGACTGCACAGAACAAGAGTTGTACCTAGAAGAATCCAGGACCTACCTAGAATTTTCTGACTGGGATAAATGTACGGAGAAAGGGCTTTCCCAGGAAGTTGGTAGCTCCCAAAAACTGTCTAACTGCAAAGAATACAGTGGGAAAGAGCTGTTCCCAGAAGTCAGTAGCTACCAAGAACTCTCTGACTGGGAAGAGTCCATTGGACAAGAACTTTCTGAAGAGGAAGATTCCATCGGCCAGAAGGTGTTCAAAGGGAATATTAACAGACCTTCCATGCAGCCCAGCCAGAAAAATGACAGTGATAAAGAACTCATGCAGGACAGGTGTGAACACATGCGTGTTCACAGCACTAGCGTCAAGCACTTCTTGCAGAAGGAGGACGAGTGGGACGATCTGAGTGTCTTTGAGCTGTCTGAAGAAGACACAGACAAAAGACTGGGATGCTTTGTAGAGGATGAGCTCCCAGCGCCTGTCTCTCAGGAGGCTTGGGTTGAGCCATGCCCCCAAGTGCCGCTTTGTGCCTTGCCTCCCCATGTAAAAGCCCAAGCTCCCAGAGGACCAGCAGTTTCTCCTGCCTTCAAGAAGCAGGTGCCAGAGGCAGGTCCTGCCCAGTACAGCTATCCCAGCTGCTCCGGTCCCTGGTTGGGAGCCCAAGCCCAAGCCTTCAGGTGGCAGCCAGCCCCCCGCAAGAAACATCACAGGCCAGCGCTATGGGTGCTGTGCAGACAGGTCTGTTGCCCCTGCCTGGCACCGCACCCTGAGGACTAGGGTGATACCATGTGGGCCCAACAGATGGCAGCTGGCATGCAGCCTGACCCACATCCTGAGGGAACCACAGGCTGCTGCTGCATCCAAAGACATAGAAGGGGATGCTGAGGCAGGGACACCCTGGGAAGAGACACACCTTTAAATCAGGGTGACACAAAGAAATGTTCTACCACAGATCCTTGTGCCTTTATGCTAATAATCCAAGTTACATCATCCCTTTTCCCTTCCCCAGTTCTAGAATGTTCCTCACTTCCTCTTTCCGTATTGGTCCTCATTCCTTACAGCTTCTCCCCTGACTCCTGGTTGGTTGTTACCCTCTAACCCTGCCTCTGTACCACCCCTATTCCCTCAACCCATTGGCCCTCAGACCTGATGCTCCACCTCCCTAATCCGGTATATGATACTGGACCCTCCTTTGTTCTTGGTTCTTTGTCCCTGGCTCCCTTCAGAGTGCTGTTAATTAAGGCCACTGGAATACCATACAAAGAACCCCTCCCATATGTTTTTCTCTCTGTCGACCTTTGTGTAACAAAGCATGGTGCGAGCGTCTGGTGTGCAGAAATAACCCTTCTCAAAGAGGACACTCTCAGGAAGGCAGTAGTTTAAGTAGCTCCTGCCGTGCTGCTGCAGGTGGCAGCCAGCTCCCCACAAGAAATATCCGTCCCGTCTCAGACAGGTGCTGTGAGCGCTGTGCTGCCTGTTCTGCTGCCCCTGCCTGGCGCCACAGCCCGAGGATTAGGGCCGGCTGCTGGCTCCAGCCCGGGCCCCACAGGTGGTGGCTGGCACGCAGCCTGCCCCGCATCCTGAGGGAGCCACACGGACTGCCTTTGCCTGGACATGGCACTGCAGCCTCAGCAGTGTCTGGGTGCTTTGGAGCATCCCAAGTGGGTGCTCCAAAGACCAAATATTACTGATGCAGCCAGCCTCAAACCAGTACTCTTGGAGGACATTTGGTGGCAGGTGGCTCAGTGGTGAATCACAGAGATTCACCAAGATGGGAAGACACCTTGAAAGTCATCCAGTCTCACTGTCATTCTGGCACCATCATCATCACCCTGAAACCATGTCCCCAAGTGCACATCTGGACAACTCTTGAACGCTACCAGAGATAGTGACTGTACCACCTCCCTGAGCATCTTCTTCCAATGCCTGACAACTCTGTCAGGGAAAAATTGTTTCTGATGCTTAATTTGAACTTTCCCTGGTGGAACCTTCCTTGGAGGAAACCTCACATCTTGATAGGATTACCTGCTGATCCTTTGGGTTTTTATCCTTGAGGAAAGGGTACAGACAGGAGGTATTGCTCCCAGGGTCTCAGTGCACACTGCAGGATTGCAACACACACAGTTCATTCAAAACAAATTATGAAAGGTGGGTTTAAGAAATAGCAGTAGTAAAAAAAAGTAAACCCACACAAAAAAAAAACACCCACCAAAAAAAAAAAAAACCACACAGAGAAAGAATAAGAATAGTAACAATTATAAAATAAGATTAAGAATATGAAGAATTTGTAGTACTAAATAATAATAATAGTAACTGTAACAGTAATAATAATAATCATAATAATTTGTAGAAGAAGAAATAGTAATAGTAGTAAAAATAATAAGTAAAAGAAGAAAAATAATAAGAATAATAAGATGAAGAAATAATAGTAGTAAATAATAACAATAATGATTCTATTGATGATTATATTATATTATATTATATTATATTATATTATATTATATTATATTATAGATGATAATAACAATAATATCAAGTTAAAATACACATACACACATATTCTCGAATCACAGAATGTTTTGGATTGGGAAGGACCTTAAGGATCCTCTAATTCCATCTGATTATCTCCTGTTCTTTCTCTGAGACCTCTTTCCTATTTGTTTCTATCCCTCTAATTCACATTTCTTGTTAAATAAAATCCATGTTAAATAAAATCTGCATGATTTTGTCATCATACCATCTCGTCTGTGTGCTTTGGTTTGAGCAGAGGCATCTCCCCCAGTTGGTTTGGAACATATTCTCTGCTCTGCCTGTCATTATAGCAGAGGTGCTTCAGCTCTCTGAGGATCTTCATAATTCTCCTCTGAATTCTATTCTATTCTATTCTATTCTATTCTATTCTATTCTATTCTATTCTATTTTACATCCTTCTTAAGCTTGGGACTCCAGACACAGATATAATGTTCTAGGTAGAGTATCACAGAAATGGACTAGAGGACCACAGTCCCTTGACCTGCTGCTCTCCGCTCCTTTCCATGCAGCCCAACTCATAGCTGGCTTTCTGGGCTAGCAGCACAGATTGCCGGCTCACGCTGAGCTTCTCCTCTATCTGCACCCCTAAGTACTTCTCCTCAGCCTCTGCCTCGCTCAGCTCACTGTCCCCTGCAAACCCTGTGCTGATTATCCATACAATGTCTGTGTCATTGGCAAAGCCATTAAAGAACTCTTGTGACAAGGCAGAGCCCTGAGGGACGCCTCTCATTCCCAGTCTGCACTTTGACATGGAGCCACTGACCAAAATCCCCTTGCTGCATCCATCTGCCCATTTCATGCCCTGTATAGTTCACCCTCCAAAGCCAGGCCTTTGAACTGTGGGGCTTGGGGTGTCATGTAGCACTGTGTCCAAAGCCTCACAGGAGATCTGGGCACACCAGAGATGTCAGAGACTGAAATGTTATGGGTAACGGTTTAAGCATTGCTAGGAAGCAAGCATTTTCCCATTATGGCAAAACTGTATAAAGAAGCTGTGACCACCAAGGGGAACCAATCCTTGACCTGACTGGAGCTTTGGACTGTGATTTAAGCTGTCCAACAGAACTTAGGATACAATAGTGATACTTTTGTTTAATTACCTCAGGTTGAGGGACAATTAAACAAAACTGAGGGAGAAGTATCCACAAGAAAGGCAAACCATGCAGCTACCCTGAAAATTAGCTCTAGCTGGCTTTGGCCTAGAGGAGGCCAGAGCCCACAGGCTCATCTGCTGAGGCCAGGTTTGCTTCTTAGTTCCCACCAGCTAAGAAGGAAGGAGAGGAGTTTTGGGGATGTGGCATAACCTCTGGTCAGAGGCAGTAACCAAGATGCGCCAGTTCAGGGAGACATCTGTGACATGCATGCATCAGTGAATATCCATCCATATTTCTCATCTAGATAGAGAGCGGTGTTATGTTTCTCCTGTATATATATATATATATATATATATATATATATATATATATATATACATATATATATATATATACATATATATATATATATGTATGTATGTATATGTGTGTGTGTGTGTGTGTGTGTGTGTGTGTGTGTGTATGTATATACATGTGTGTGTGTGCATGTGTATATATGTGTAAATATGTGTAAATATATTTATATATGCAGTATCCTTTAGTATCACACCGTCCATGAATGTTAACAGATTCTGTTAGGATCTTTATGCTGTTGTGCTCCCTTTCCATCTTGACATGTATTTAAGATTATGGTGATCTAGGCTGCTTTAGTCTGCATGATGGTGAAATTAAATAAACTGGTCTTAAAAAGGATATTGGGTTGCATAATTTTACTGGATTATATTTAAATTTTCCTCTTGGGGTAGCACCACTGTGAAAACCCTTGTAGCCTGGGAAATATCATGGTTTTAAAGGTTGTTTCTGTACTTTAGCTCCTAAAGAATGACGTGTACTTCATAATGTACACTATTTTCTCCCTATATATGCTTATAACTAAAGCTGTGACATTTTTCTCTTCATTTATTAAACTGTAGCAAAATCTCTGAAGCACCAGCAGTCTGACTGTAACAATAAAATGCCTTTGACAGTGGGCAAGCTAGAATTGAAGAAGCTCCAAGATGAAAATTTAGAAACAGTGGTAATGTAAAGTCTTTGAAAGAAAGGTATTCTACTTTTCCTTTCCAGCACTTCTTGACAGTGTTGCTCTGTCTCATTCATGTGGTGGAAATATATGGCTCATCTATATACAGTCCTTTCAAATACTGGCCTTTGAATGTGGGGACATTAATTTTCCTTCATAGCTGCCAAAACCAATGTGCTATAATTTGCACTATCCACATGAAAGGACTGAAAAAAAAAAAAGAAAAAAGAAAGAAAATAAAAAGAAAGAAAATAAAAATAAGGGGGAAAAAAGGGAAAAAAGGAAAAAAATAAAATAGATCCTTTGTTGGAAGAGACAGAAGACAAATCTGAATCAGAAACATACAAATGCAACACCAAGATGAAAATTTTTCAGTTTTCATGTATATCTGAAGTGGTGTTGTGCTCTGCATAAAGTATTAAATTTTCTTCATCTGTGCTGTTATTCCTTTTAAAGGAAGTTTTGTCAGGAGGAAACAGGTACAGAAGGTATAAATAAAAGTCTCTGACATGGCAAGAGTGTTTGCAAGCCAGGATTGTCACATATCAACAGAGTGAAAAATAGACAACACAATAGAAATGATTCACAAACCACTGCTGCTCATGTACACTATATGACTTGTCACATGTATGCTGGATTAACTCAAGTCTTTTAACTAACAACTCCTGCTCATTTTGCTACAAAGAAAAAGCATCACTAAACTGAGTAACAAGTTTTTGAAAAGAAAAACCTAACATATCCATTCTATATCTATTTGAATCCAAAATAAAGGTCTAAGGTAAAAAACATAGGCTTGTAAGATACAGCCTTCCCCTAATCATTTGAATTTATGTGTGGATAACTGTCCATTATTCAGTCTCAGTACTAAAGAGGCTACAACTGCACATGGCCAGTTTTAAATTGGTCTAATGCCAGTGCTGTGTGCAAATAAGATGGGAGCTTAGAAAGTGCTGTCTAAAAAGAGACATTTTCCCCTCAGTCCTGAGAAGCATTCTCAAGGTGTAGCAACAGAAGCACTGAGGAAAAGATTAATTACCTTGGGGTCAGTAGACAAGGCTGTGTAGTATTTGAGCTCCTATTTGGTCTATTACAGATCACATTTATTTCCCAGGTTTGAGATCTGAGTACTGAGCCCAAAGGAAATTCCATATTATTTTCTACTTTGGAGAGTTTAATTTCACAGAGAAAGCTTTATTCCAGATTAGTTGAGTAATCCATAGGCCTTGGTGTAATGCTAGGAGCTTACTTAATACTCTAGCGATTTCTCGTTGTAACTTCAAATATAATTTTTTTTAGTTTAGCTAACCATTTGTTAGTCTTTAATTTGACAAACCAATCACAGAGTCTAGATATATTCTCAAAATATAGGGCCATTTTACTTTTCAGGAACCACTCCTAGGTCTGCACAAAATTATGGCCTGTGTCTTAGAGCTGCCAGCACCCTGATTCCAACTGCATAGGGCAGCTGATGATGTGCATGGACAGCAAAATGAAAGGCACCCAACTTCATTAATTTAAAGCTTTGTTTCTTTGACAACAACATGCCTATCTTCATGCACAAGTTTCTGACCTGTTTATTCTTTGAATTTAATTTTGAGAGAATGAGTACATTCTGGTATCAGACATCTGGAGCTCTTTTTAAATCTGTGTTCAGTTTTCTATTCTTAAATTTATGGATGACTAACAAAAGACTTTATCAGTAGTGCATGCTGAAATCTCAGGTCCTCTCTTATGCATCATTAGATTTGTCTTCTTCTCTAAGGACATAGAATTTTTCTCCTGTATTATGTATGCATCAATGTATTACAATATTATCAGTGTATTACAATATTATCAATGTATTACAGCTACATTGAGATAAACTGAGGTCAGACTTGTACTAAAAGTGATCTAGAATCTTAGAAATCTTCTGGTGTTTCCAAAGCATCAGACTTTTCAGATAATGAATATATATTCAGCTAATCCAGATTTCTAGGTAGCTGATCAAATATTTTAAGGATCAAGCAGAACTTCTTCTATTGTAACATTTTAAACACTTAATGGCTATTTTTTTCCTTTTTATTTTTTAGAAAAATATAGGCTACTAAGTCAACATTTTGCATTAGTATTTTCAGAAGATTCACATTTTCTCAATTTTTTAGTACCTGTTCCCATACTCAGGTTACTTCTCATGCTATAAAACATGCTTGTGTCTGTATCTGTGCTTCAATAAAGACTGAGGATAATTTAATACCTTTTCTGATTTTGCCAGCCCTATGGGCTTTCTGCTGAGAAGAAATTTTCCTAGGCTTTCTCCACTCCACTCAGAGAACTCTGTTCTACCATGATAACTTTAATATCAAAAAAATGTCATTTTGTTTCTCTGGGGAATATATGTACCAGGGGAGTATATTCCCCAAGAGCGAGATCAGCTTCAAAACCCTGATTTCTCCAGTTCACACCAACAGTCAATGGAGAAACATTGGCTTGGCCAGGAGAAACCAAGAGAAGGTAGTTTCTTCAAAATCATTATTTGGAAAAGCCTTTGGGTTTCCACTACTTAGAATCTAGAAAGGTTAGCTTCACTAAGCTAAAACTTTTTGTGAATGTACACTGAAGTATTTTTGAAGTCCCTGAATTCAAAAGTAAAATGAAATTTTTCTTCAAAAAGTTGTCAACTTGTTTTCAAAGAAACATAACTTTTACATCTCTTTTTGTTGTGTGCACTCATCACTGTCAAATAACCCTGCAATCTACTTGGGTACCCTTCCCTGAGTAGCTAACAGACTGATACCTCCTCCTTACCACATGCAGTCTGCTGGTCAATGAGGAAAGCCTCAAACCTTTGCAGTTTCGATTGTCTGAAACTTTAGGAGGTGGGAGAGGAAATGAGATTGTTCCTGTAGTGTATATTGGTCAATGTTCTTAATATTCAGCAAGGAAAGGAAGTGGACAAGCTTGGTCTTCGGTCCTCAGCCTAACCCAGAGTACAGTCATTGGTACTCTGTACATGTACAGAGTGCATCAATTACTCTTTGAATTTTTTTTAAGATTGTATAACTTTTATTATATATAAAAATAAAATAGTAAAAATAACCTGATTTTATGCTTGTCTACAAATGGAATGGGTGTTGATGGCATATTGTTTTGTGTTTAATAAGAATGAAACTAAAACTTCGGGATATTTTTCTGTTTCCAAAGCTAAGAAATAATAAAGTTTACCAATTTTAATGAATGTTCCCTCAGATTCTATTTTATAGCCAAATTTAAAAAAATTGGATTTTATTTATTTTAAAAACTTAACATCCCCACATCTCTATGTGATTGAATTATATTTCAAGATTTCTGCTGATGTAGTGTTTTGGGAAAGTGAAAATATTGCTGGCCAAAGAATTGAAAAAAAACCCAAAATTGGAGAACTATAACATTTAACAGCTTGATCTTTACTCTAGCTCTGCAAAGATGGAACATCCGTTGGTAAACATGTTCATTTTAGAAACAGATTTCATACTGGTCTGAGAATAAGATGTCAGCTGGTGCCCTCATGTGGATAAGTGTGCCATTATATATAATAGAAAATGAAACTTTTAGTCAAAACAAAGCCATAGAAACTTTAACATCTGAGATTTGCACACAGAATTTGGACAGATGGTTTAAGGGTCTTTCATTATCCACCTGCAGTACAGGCAATGCCATTTACTTAGTTGTAAGCAGAATTTGCTACCTGGATGCCAGTATACAGCATAGCTCTTAATGTAAATTTTAAGTATGAAACTGAACTCATTCTTATCTGCAAAATCACAATCTCTCTCCCTCAAAAAACCCCTATGGATTCATACTAAAATTGTAAGTGTCAAGTGACTGGCTTTCAGAACTAATCACTCAGCTTTTTTCCAGGGTTTGGAAAATTTCAATAGAATATAATCTTTTTAAAGAAACACCTTTCCTAATTACAAAGGAAGCATTCCAGTTGTCAGCCATCACAGAGAGGAGTTGTATATGGCCAGGGCATATAGGCAGGTGGAACTAATGCTTCATTGGATGACATTATCAGTCAAGATCTAGGCTTGATTTCCTGGAAGTGTGCAAAACAGGTGAGTGAAAAGCATAGATCCCTTTCAGTAAGAATATTAATTCAGTTTCATACATGGACTGTGTGGTGGTGAACCTCTGCAGACTGTCAGCAGGGATCCTGTGGATGGCAAGTAGGCAGGTATGACAGCAGGCAGAAGCAAGCTGTAGCCCACCCCTGGCTGGAGCCAGAGCAGGTACACTTCCAATGTTTACTGCACAACTGTTCCTTTGGAGTGCTTATAAATGTGTATTCATTTTTAATTATATTTCTTAAAAATATTAAACTCCAACTGTAGAATTAATCAAATTGTACAGCATTCTATAGAACCAGCTATATAATATTTACATCTTAAATGTAAGGAAAATATTAAAGGCAAACCTTGTACAATACTTTAACAGATATCAAAAGAATCACCATGTCATATAGCCAGAATCTAAACCTCAGATAGACTGCCATTTGCAGTATATTCTATTACAATTGTGCTGTGTGTGCCCCCAGTGGCAGCTAAACAAACTATCTTGCAATAAAGATACTAAACTGATATACTAATCTGAAATAATAGTAAGTAAAAACTTCAGCAAAACTTCCCCATTCAAGCTGAGTAAAGCAGCTATAATGATCATAAATAATTGAAAGGCAAGGTAACTGCAATCTGCAATTTGACATTGCAAATTATGAACCGGTAGAGGTTTTCTTCATTTTCATCTGTCAGCCACAGATCTGAGTAGTTCCTGGGGAATTCCATTGGCTTAAGAAAAATATTTTAATATTTTGAAATATATCTGATATTCTGAAATGCTTCTTACTTTGTACAGTGTTTCAAATTCTTACACATTATGATAATTAGAATGCCAATAATATAATTTGGGAATTCAAACCAACAACTATTATTTATATGCCAGCCTTTCATGTCTCCCTGTTCTAGGTGCTTTATGAAAGGACAGAAGTGCATACAAACTCACTGAAATACATGAGAAATTTTATCTTTCTAAACATTATTTCAGACATCTAATTTGATAGTATTTCAAATTCCTTGCCCTATAACCACTTTGTTACAGAAATTCAAGACCTTTGCAGGAGGCAGTACATTTTTAACAACACATTTTTTTTCCAAGACAAATAATACATTTAATATTTTAATATATAGATAATCCAGATCAAATATTAGCCAGGCAGTTCAGTACAAGGCAGTTTCAAATAGGATGTTCTGTGGGTTAAAACTTGCACTTTGCTTTGGCATTGAAGTTGCAGAAACAGTTTTTACCCTCACATCAACCCTGAATGCCCTAAAACCCTTTCCCATAATTTTGCAGAGCATCTGTTGTACAACTTAATAATAATCAAAAACTCCATAATTGGCTTTTCTTGAATGATGATGGTGTGCATTCCAGTTTAATACAACCTTTTTGGGCAAAGGACAGTATTAAAAATGAAAGAAGTAATCTCTCTAAGAATACTGTAGTTGCCAACAGAAAAATACTTTATACAAACCCTGAAAATTTGTGGATTTTAAAAATCTCATTGAAGAAGTTACACATTTCACTTACTGCTGTTGCTCAATAAAAATAAATTATTGTAGAAAAGACTTGCCCATAAATGAAATAGTTGAACAGAAAGACTTGTGTGGCTATGAATTATAGTTCTGGACTGCTTATACTCTGCCTTAAAGCCGTGTATTCTTTCTTTGTACTTGTGCAATGCAATTATATTAGAAGGCCCTCTTAAAACTGTGTGATCTATTGGTTTAGGGAGCTAAAGATTAATTCCAGATGTAGTCATGCTCTTCTAGCGCTTCAAAATGTAACTACTGCACCATCTGTTTTGTAATAGACAATTTCAAAGAGTGCCAAGGGAAATGTTGAATACATTGGTCAAACAGCCACATATACCTCACACACGTGAATCCTAGAGGTCACAGTGTCTCAGACAGATTCACATTTTCAAGTTTTTCTCTCAATTGTTCCACAATGGAAACTCAAGGAACAGCTCTCCTTCCATCCAAAACAGGAAGATGTTTTCCAAATTATTACCAGCATTGACATGTATGATGCCAAATTCAGACCTGAATTCAGTGGAATTACTGAAATTCACAGTGACATATCACCTATACCTGCCTGACTTCTGGATCCTTGTAGATTATTCCAAATGGCTTTTGAGGTTGTTTGTTTGGTTTTTTGTGGTTTTTTGTTTGGGTTTTTTTTTTTTTTGGTTTCTTTTTGTTGTTTTTTGTTGTTTTTTTTTTTTCTTGAGGAGTTGAGGTGTTTGTTTTCCCTTCTTTTCCTTTTTTTTTTTTTTTTTCCACAGATGAACTCAGTAGAAAACCCCAGATAAAGTCAGTAGAAAAAATGTGATGCTAAAATTACTTCAGATTAGGCTGGTTGCCCAAGGAATATGAGGGGTGCATGAGGTAATGAAGAGTTATTCTATGTCATAAGTGATAAATTTTATTTTCCCTAGTTATTTCAGGAAGCTTGAAGTAAAGGAATTTTCTTTGTTTTTCTAAATAAAATTTTATGCTTCAAAATCTCAAAAAAAAAAAAAAAAAAAAAAGCACTCAAGTCTGACATCAGCATGGCCTAAATTCTTCACTACAACAACACTGGAGTAAAACACATTCTCTCAAGATTTCCCAAGTATAAATCTGAACTTCAGAGCAGCAACTCATGATTTATACCAAACAGTCCTGAGAAAATGTTTAAAATGAAAACAAAAGGAAACAGAAAATCTGCTAGAAATTAGACAATCAAAATCTTGTGCAGTCCTAGAGAGACTTTTTCTCAGCAGTGACATTAGGTAAATCATTGGTAAAAAGAATTAAAGATTAACAACATATCTCCAATTCAATCCACTTTGCTTTTCCCAAGATATCCAGTCATATTTTATACCAATTATTGTAATAAGTTATTACAAAATTAGCTTAGGACTAGCACACAGAGTACAGTACCCATTTAAGTATTGATGACTTTTTTGTGGTTCTCTCTATTCAACATCAGATGCAGAATCAGTGCTTTAGATTGTAAGCATAGTGTCTGGGCAAGTTCCTGCTACATCTAAAAGTTCAAAGTTTCTTGATGGTAAGTAAAAGAAAATAGGAGGTAAAACACCCCATCTGCAATTCCTTAGAAATAAACTTCTTTAATCTGCTATTTGGGTAGTGTAAGGAAACCCCATATATACAGGAAAATTTGCAGTTTTTCATTATTAAACATTACTAAAACAAAGAAAAGTTGTAAAGTGGAATAGGAAACACCTGTTTTGGAGGACTTCATAACATAACTTTTTTGAAATTGAAGACATCTGAAAGTAATAAATTCTGAAAATATACACATACTACATTCTGGCTAATGTACATATTGGCATGAGAGAATACATACACACCTTTCTGCTGCAGCAAAGGCCCCATTGCTTAGGACAAGATTTAATTGAAAATAATAGACTCAATAAGTAACAGAACTAGATATTATACATTGCAGATACCCATATTCCAATCCAAAAGCTCCAAGAAGAAAATGGTGCCTGAAAGGAGGATAGAGAACAGGAAATATTTTAAGGGAACATCATATAGAGTTAGTCTATATAATAGATATTTTTGAATCCTGGTCTGTACAGAGCTAACATATCTCCTCCAGAGCTATGAAATTATGTCTTATTTAATCTTAGGTAGGTGTCTATACTCTCCCCCCAAAAACACCAAACAAGCCAAAGAACCAAATAATCAAACAAAATCAATCTGGATAAAACTCATTATTGCAAACCAAACAGTGTAGTTGCCAACTTCTTGCTGAAGCTGGTGTTCCCGGAAGATAAGACTTCTAGAATAAAGTGGTATTTAGGGATAATTTTGTTTCTGACAGTAATACTACACCTCATCTTAATTCCTGGTTTTGATTAAGAACTTTTAACTACTTCCTAGCTGTTCAAGAACATAGATAATGGATCATAAGAGTCACAAATCATACTCTATTCCTCTGCTTTCTAGGCACATAATCTGCCTTTGACTAAATTATACAATGCAGAGCTGAATACTGATACTTGGAAAAATACTCAAGAATTAGTTTAGGTAAGTTATTTTTTGGAGAGCAAAGAAAGAAAATCCAGAAATTCAGTGTCAGTAACCCATCTCTCCTTATTCCATAGTTGTCTTAACCCTAAATGTACAGCTAAGTCCTCCAAAGCTCATTGTTTTCTGGGCTGAGAGGCGATCTTTTTCCAGCTGAGGCTAGTACTCCTCCACTTCACTCTAAGAACACCTCTTATGGTACACCTTTTGCATGGGAAAAATGTGCCAGCCACTTGCTAGCTACTGGCTGGGTCATACACACCATGTCTAAGTGATCTATTCCATCTAAAATGTATAGATCCAAAATTACTCAGCCCAGAGAAAAAAGAAAGCAATTATTTTATTCACTTGACACATGTGTTTAGGAGAATTCAATTTGTAACACCAGTTAATCATTCTTAAAAGAACACAGTTTTAAAAAGTAACATATTTGTTCCTTGCAGCAGAGGATTAAGACACAATGTACTGAATAACTGGTACAATGCAGTAACTCTGCAGAAATGATTTCTATCACACACTTTTTGGAAAATGTAATCGCTTTAACTTTCATTGAGTTTGTAACTCAGAGGCAAGAATTATTATGCAGAAAGGTCTGCTTCCTTTCTCAGTCATCTTTTTAGTTCTTTGAGGTTTTTAGGGTTTTTTTTGTTTTGTTTTGGGGTTTTTTGGGTGTTTTTTTCTTTTTTTTTTTCTTTTTCTTTTCTTTTTTTTGTTGTTGTTGTTGGGTTCTGGTCTTTTTTTTGTTGGGTTTTTTTTTTTTTTTTTTTTTTTTAACAGACAGTGTTGCATCCAGCAAGGATTGATGTTTTTGTACAGAGAAGGGCAACAGAACTGGTGATGGTTCTGAAAAACAACTCCTGTGAGGGGCAGCCTGAGGGTGTTTATCCTGGAGAAAGGGAGGTTCAGGAGAGACCTTATCACTCCCTGCAACTGCCTGTGGCGAGGTGGGGGTCAGTGTCTTCTCCCAAGTAACAAACAACAGAACAAGAGCAGATGGCCTCAAGCTGCACCAGGGGAGGTTTAATTTGTATATGAGGAACAATTACTTCACTGAAATGGTGATCAGGCATTGGAACAGGCTGCTTAGGAAAGCGGTGGAATCACTGGCCCGGGAAGGGTTCAAAAAATGTGTGGATATGGCACCCAGGGATATGGTCTAGTGGTGAACACAGCGGTGCTGGAGTAACAACTAGACTCAATGATCTTAGAGGTCTTTTCCAACCTTAAAAATTCAATGACCACCAGCCCAAATCACAATTACTGATCATAAACTCTATGACACTGATGATACGAGGAATGGGTGTGCATGCTTTTACAAGCAACTAGATAACCGGAAAGAACCAATCAGGTTCTGGAAGAATGGGTGTAGGGGAGATATGTAGCACGCAGACCTCTGAAAGGTTGTATTTTCCTAGTAACTCATCCAAAGGGAAAAGTCGGAGGGTGTTTAGAATTAATGGAGGCTGTGTGTGCTAAAAACTGGAGAGACCCTAGATGGGTACGCCTCAGTGGAATCTCCCGAGTTTTCAGTAAAGTCGATTTTTGCAGGACTCCTCTGTCTCGTTTGTGTGCTCGGGCTTTGGCAGCATGATATTCTGCACACTGTAAATGGCTGTGGACTTGCCCCTGGTTTATCTGCCTGGAGGAGCTCTTCCACTACTGTTGTGAGGTTACGAGTGTCAAAGACAAACACTACAGAAGCGACCCTGGCCAGCCACAAGGAGAAGCTCTGGCACACAGTTATGCCGTGTGGAACACCTGCTGTGGGTCTCTCGGCAGCACTTTCTACACGCCCCATCACCCCCCTGCCCGGTGAGAGCCACCCTGTTGTCCTTCCGTGCTCAGTTACTGCGGGCACAGGTGAAACAGGCCCTAATCCTGAAATCCTGTGTCAGCATTGAAACGGATCCGTGGCTTTGACACGCCAACTATACCTGTCCTGTGCATTTAGTAGATGTTTAACACGTGCAAGGCATTGGACGCGTAATGTTAGCGAACATCTGCACTCCCGATGAGCACAGGGCTGCGAGTCCCCCTGAAAATCCGGCTTGTAAAGCACCGTCCCCAGCACTGCACCCCGAGCTCTGGGGCAACGCCGCGCCATCTCCCAGCCTCGCCACCGCCCGTGCGGGACGGAACTGGCGGGGCCCGGCCCGGCGGCGGAGCGGGGGGAGCGGGGCCCGGCGGCGGAGCGGGCGGAGCGGGGCCCGGCGGCGGAGCGGGGCCCGGCGGCGGAGCGGGGGGAGCGGGGCCCGGCGGCGGAGCGGGGCCCGGCGGCGGAGCGGGGGGAGCGGGGCCCGGCGGCGGAGCGGGGCCCGGCGGCGGAGCGGGCGGAGCGGGGGGAGCGGGGCCCGGCGGCGGAGCGGGGCCCGGCGGCGGAGCGGGGGGAGCGGGGCCCGGCGGCGGAGCGGGGCTCAGCGGCGGAGCGGGGGGAGCGGGGCCCGGCGGCGGAGCGGGGCTCAGCGCTCCCGGCCGGGCCGCAGGGGGCGGGCCGGGCCCGGCGCCTCTCGCCCGGGCGCAGGCGCCGCCGTGGGCCCGCGGCGGAGGCAGCTCGCCCCGGCACGGCGGCTCAATGCGCTGCCAGGTAGGTGCCGCCAGCCGGAGCCCCGGGCCGGCGCGGGCAGAGGCTTGGCCGGTGCCGGGCAGGGCGGCGGGGCTCCCGCTGTCCCTGGCTCCGACGGGCAGCGGGAGCGGCCTGGACGGCGGGCGCGGATCGCGGGCACTCGCCGCCCCCGCCCGCTCCCCTTTCCGCGCTGGCCTGACAGCCGGGACAGGAGACAGCGGCTGAGCCGATCGGCATCGAGACGAGCATGGGAAAGGTTTCCCTGGCGCTCTGGTTGGGGTTGCGTGTGGGTATTTTGGGAGCGGTGTCCGGGCAGGCCCGCGGCCTGAGCGCCGTTTGCCCCGGCAGGTTTCGGTGCTGTATTTCGCCAGGAGCGCGGAGCTGGCGGGGCTGCGCTGCGAGACCCTCTCGGTGCCACGGGAGATCACCTCTCTGCAGCTCTGGGAGGAGATCGTCAAGGTCCACCCCAGGTATGCAGCCATTTACCCTTGAGGTGCACAAAGCAACGTGGATTTAAAAAAAATATGTTTGCAATGTAAATTCGGTGTTTAGCATTGGGCTGGAGCACATAGCAGTACTTCAACAGCACAAAAACAGTGGTGTTACCTTCTTTTGGTGACCCGCCCCAAATGTTTTGTGTTTTGCACAGCTGGAAGTGTTATAGCTTTATGCATACAGAAGGAAAGCCTAAGTGCAGGAGATGTACCCAAAACTGGGCCTGAGAGTGCACGTGGCCCATTGTCCAGGAGGGCTGTGGTGTACTAACCTGCAAACTACTATGTTTTTAGTCTTTGGAGAAGATGAGATGTTGCAAGGAAATATCAAGCATGGTCAGGAACAATAAATGAGAAATAAATGATAATAGGCGAGCTTTTCCAATTGCTTAGGTTAGCCATTAGGAAGTTCTTCATTGACAGGATGCAAAGACATTGGAACGGGCTGCCCAGGGAGGTGGTGGAGTCACTTTCCATGAAGATTTTTAAAGAAAGATTGGACTTTGTGCCATGGTCTGGTTGACATGGTGATGTCCAGTCATAAGTTGAACTTGATCATCTTAGAGTACTTTTCAAACTTAGTTGATTCTGTGATTAACTGCACTGTAAGCCATTGGTCTGAGCCTATGTCACACTCTGCAATTCAAATCATGAAGGGAGATGAAGCCTCCACAATTTTTCAGCCACTCAGCCCTGATACAACAAATATGTTCAGCCACTTCAATGCTCTGAAAAAGACCCACACTTCTGCTTGCATTTCATAAAGGGTCTGGTCCTGAGAAAGTACTGTGTATGCTGTAAGGGTCTCAGCAGCATTGGTGCTCTTGGGAGTGTCAACAAAAATGTCCCCTCTGTTTAAAGCTGAGGGAATGTGCTCAGTCCTGTCAAGAACTAGTCTGATGGACAAGGGTGAGCACCATTTTGTAGGGATAGAAGAGGGTAAAAAAAAGTGAGGTATAAAAGAGGTTGTGGTCCTCAGAATTTAGTACTAAGTGCTCTGTAATAAATAAATAAATAAATAAATAAATAACTTTGCACATAGGTGTCCAAGTCTTCCTTTAGGCACAATCTTTCTTTAGTAAAATGCTCTCAAACACCGTGAAAAAAAATGAACTATTTAACATTGCTATCTGTTTCCAAGTGAAAAACTCTTCACAAAACACTGCACCAGGGACCGTTTCCTCACAGAGAATTGAAATAGTGTGTTTGGGTGCTAGAGGCAGTAGGGAATGTGTGTATTTTACTTTGCAGCATTTTCGTCTATGTCAGAAGCAGCAGCAGTACCGTTGGTCGTTTTGCTGTAATTTGTCAACTTTGTCCTTTTATGAATGATGACTTGGGGCAGTAGAATTTTCTGGAAAAACTCAATATAATTGTAGGGCATTGACCACAGACTTCTATTCATGTTGCTAATGGATATTCAAATTGGAGCTTGAGTGTACTTGACAGTGCTTTTCTGTTCCACACATTTTACCCAACTAATTAGCTTGCAAGGGACTTTAATTAGAGCCCATCCTTCTAATGGGCACTTCAGTTTCATGGAAGTGCACAGTTCTTTAGTGGCTTGCTTTGCTTTCATACAATCCCTCCCTTCAGTCTGTTCTCTGAATCACTGCTACTGTGTTTTGTCAAGCCTTTGCCTTGACTACTTTTGTCTATCTGGCTTGTAGGAAACAAGATGATTTTTACTTGTACTCTTTTGGTCTGCTTACTTGTTTCTAGGTGATACAGCTGAGCTGGCTGTGCCAGGTTTTGTATTCTCAAACAAGAACTGTTATCATGCCTGCACCATCTGAAGTAAAATGCAATTCTTTTTTCTACTGTCTTACTGCTATGGCCCTCATGCTTGCTATGTAATTGCGCTTAGTCATTGAAATGATTCCCTGCCTCATGATGTCCAGAACTATGGACTCTCACAGCAATATCTCATGTAAAAAATATGTACAAGATGTGCCAGAAAACACATCACATTTGCTCTCTTAGTTCTATGGGCACTCCTTATCAATAGCAGATTTCAGATCTGTAAGTACAAAAGACCCAAAATTTCACAAAGTCTAAGCACATACAAGAGCAACTCTCTGACCACTGAATCTTCATGACATCTCATGAACAGCATACCACAATGCTTCTTGGTGTGTAAGAAAATTGTTTGAGTCCTGCCAGACTGCATCAAGACAGTATTTCCTTCTAATCCTGAATTGGATGGTTGCTGCCTCTTGAGTTACCAACTTTTTTATTGTAAGCTTCTGAAGTGGGTCTGATATGGATTGGCTTGTTCTGACATAGGCCTATGACAAATCCAGTTCCTGATTTCTGAAAATTATACTGATCTCATTTTTTCTTAGCCATTACAAGAAAATCCAAGATTAGGAGGTGGGTGTTTGTTTGTATTTTTAACAGTGTCTTGGAAGTGAATTTGTATAAGTCTCAGTGGTTTTTACCTCAGCTGGCCTATACTGTGCACCAGTTTGCTGTTTAATGAAATCTCATGGCTAAATGCAAACATTGATTGGAAATGTATTTGTGCTCTTGGCAATCCCCCTCAGGCTTGCTGTCATCCGGGATCAAGTGGTATTTGCTGTTCGGCAGGAGTACGTGCTTCTTGGAGATCAGCTTCTGGTCCTGCAGCCTGGAGACGAGATTGCCATCATCCCACCAATTAGTGGAGGCTGAACCTGCCCAGGTTCTCTTAGGTAAGTATCACTTACTGACTAGTTTCCTGTGGAGTGTAGTGCTAAAATACCTCATGGATTCTGTGTGATTTTACAAGAACCTTTTCTTGTTTAGGTCTGAAGATGTGATTGCAATTCTCTCCCTTCACCCCAGTAATCTTTTGAGAAAACCCAACTTGTGTTTCCGTCTGGTGAGTGCAGTTGTGCTGAGCGGAAACTATTAGCCAGTGCACCAGTAAATGATTAACATGTATGCAGTAAATGGAAGACATTTGCAAGAGAGGTCAGGCATTGCTTTGAATCTGGGTTTTAGGTCTTGTTACTCTTTCATGGTTGTTTCTTCCTACCAGTGGAAACTTGGCTTGCTTATACAAGATAATAATGAAAAATTTCCTTCCACTTTTTAACAGAAAAGATAATAAAGTAAAAATAATTGACTGCTGCTTAGGAATTTTGTTAGTTTGTTGCTGGTAAAAAGGTGTCCTTAGAATAGCTTAATTTCTTTGCCTGCTTTCAAGTGGCAGTCCATCTATTCACTATAGCTTGTTCCATTGTTGCTGATCAGATTACTTCTCATTCCTAGGTGATCTGATGACTGGCTTCTACCCAGAAAAGTTAGAAATGTCTCCTGTGTGTCTGTAATAGATAGTACAAGGTCCTGAATGTCCTGGAGAGCATACTCAGCTTTAGGATTAGAACTCTAATCCATGTTTATCAGAAATCTCTGTTTTAAACTGCTTGATTTGATAAGTAGGAGGGACTGACAATATCATCACAGATTTACCAGCACTACACAGTGGTTTGTGCTAGTTGAATGTACTGTTAAACCAGGGCCTCGGGCTAATTATAATTTCCTCCCACTGTACCAGACTTTCCTATCAGAAAAAAAATATGTTTGCAATAAAACCAAGACTTTGCTTGTTATTTGTTGTTAATATTCTCTCAGTGAGGCTCCTGAGAAGTGAATTTCACATATAGACTAGTCTTTTGGGCAAATAGATAGTGCCTGTGTTGTGCATAAATTCAGGCATGAGCAGTGGATAAAAAGTTGTCTGATGCTAGTATCTCCGGGAACAACAACAGAGTCTGTCTGGTTTCAGTTTTTCTGTTGTGATATGGAAGAAAGCGAAGACGTGCCAAAAGATTTTATCAAGCTCAAGTCTGAAAAGCTCTCTGTTGATGAAGTGTCAGAGCTGGTTGTTTCACCATACTGTGGGGCAGTGTCTCTGTTCGTTGGTGAGTTTATTATCTCTGAGCTAAGTCACTGGATATGTTACTAGTCTAATAAATGTAACTTACTTAGTCCACATCCCAGACTTGTAGTTCTCAAATAAATCAGTTCCTGCTCTGAGCCCATTATGTTTAGAAAACATGTTCTGAATCACTAGAACAAGACCATGGATTAAAGTGGTGTGGAACTTTCTGGCTGGTATGGCTATCATAGGACTGAACAGAACAGTAGCTTTGAAGTAGAGAATAGCCTGGGAGTTGTTCCCCTGTCCCCTGGATACTTGTTCAGGGTGGGAAATGAAATATTGTGGCTATGCCAACTATATGTCCACACCTGTATGTGAGGTCCTGTAACTCAGGTCTTGAAAGTGAAGTCCTCTTCTACCAATGGGCTGGTGAAGATCAGGCTGCTAGCTCTGTTACCATGCTTAATGTACATGGCACACATATGAAACTGCTCTGTGCTTAAACCCTAGTGCTACTAGGTGCCTAAATACTGGGTATTTAAAAATTACATGAGCAAATGCCATTATAGCACCTTAGCAGTTACCACAGAAGATGTCCCAGCCTTGGGCATTGTGGGCTACAGACCTGTATAATGTGTAAACTAAATTCTTCCTTATATAGTAAAGATTTATCTTGTTCAAATAATCTCATTTTGCAGTCATGATTAGGGGAGGTTGTTTATACAGTGCTGACCTTGACCATAGCAACAGATTCTGGGTTTTTCCTCTGTATTAATATAATATATGAGGTGTATTACAAAGGTACAATATGTATTCATTTTTGTTTAGGTACTACAAGAAATAATTTTGAAGGAAAAAAAGTGATTCACTTAGAATATGAAGCGTATACTTCAATGGCAGAAACTGAAATGAAGAAAATCTGCAGAGATGTTAGACAGAAATGGCCTTCAGTCAAACATATTGCAGTGCACCACAGACTTGGGTATGTATGTCCAGACCCATTTCTTCTGCAACTGGAGTATCAGTCCTTGTCTGCTGCATGGCTCTGCTTACGTAGTTGCAGAACCCACAGGAGTGTTTAGAACCCATAGTGCAGCAAGGCTGGCAAGCTCTTGCTCTGGAGCTAAAAATTTTGTTTTCAAAAATGTGTTTATTTAGGTTTATGTATTTATTGAGATAGGGTTTGCTGGAGTCCACACTTAGCCTGGAAAGATGTTTGATGCTGATATGATGTTTTGAAAGTGGGGAGATATTTCACCCTAGGGAAGGGGAGGCTTTTGGTTTATTTTGTTATTTATTTTTTAAAGGTGTGAAGTTGGCAGCACTTTCTTTTTTCTCCTCTCTCCTGTTGAGGAGCTGCAGAATGTTCTTATTGTCAAATTTTATTCTAGTTGTGCTACAAAATGTCTGGAAGCTTAGGCTGTGGGGCGTAGTAATTGCCAGCCTCCTGTTGTTCCTTGAATCTTGGATAAGCATATTCCTTTTGATTCAAAACGTGGAATACTGGTGTCTGACATACTCTTGGGCCTTCCCAGTTCAGGGAAGATTTCTTGCTGAAACTAGCAGGATTTGCAGAAATCCTGAAGGAACTTGGGATGTGATTGCAAAGGGTAAGTAAGATAAAAGACCTGAGGGGTAGTTTCCCTAGATTTCCTTTATAGTCAACAGAGAGGGTGGCTGTCATGAGGGCAGCTCAAAGCATTTATGCTGAGATTTCTTCCTGTGGGCTGTGTTGAAGGAGTCTTACTATAGAGGGAGGATTGGGAGTCAGATTTTGGGAATGCTACAACTGCAAGGAGAAACATGGAACCTTGTGCTTCTGTTAAGTTTAACACAGCACACCAACTAAGAAACGAGAATCTAAAATCAGAATTAATCAAAAATTTGGTTTCATTTCAAAATCTGCATAGTATGAGGCACTTAATTTCTTCTTTCACAAATTTTTGTGCAAACTGAGATGATTTCTTAGGTTTTTAGATACAAACTGGCTGTTCTAACTTGTTATTGTTCATTATTAAGCCAGCTTCCAGTGAGTTTCCTATGCATTGTTACAAGTTAACAATTTCCCCTTCTTAATTCCATAGGCTTAATTTTAAAAAAAGAAAGAATGGAAGAAAAAAAGCCTATGTCTGGTGGGTTTACTTATTTTAAAGTGTGGAATTCTAACATCTGGTACTGATTTTGGATGTGGTTTTCTTTCTTTAAAAAGTATAATCTTTTGGATGTGGTTTGACACTTGCTCAGTATGAATGAGTCAGGAGAGCATGTGGCCAGAATACTGACGTGACATGGCTGCAACTTTTGGGTGTTCTTGATGTTGAGTGTTAGCTAAAGCTGCTGTTGTTCCTCTTCTCTCCCTAGTGTGGTTCCAGTAACTGAAGCAAGTGTAATTATTGCAGTCTCCTCTCCACACAGAGCAGAATCCCTTGAAGCTGTAATGTACTACATCAATACCTTAAAAGCATCTGTCCCAATATGGAAAAAGGTATGTCTGGGGACAAAATCAAATTTAAGCCTATCTAGTCTTAGATGTCTGGGCTGCCTTAGCAGCATTCCAGGCAGCAGCAGCTGGTCCTGATGGGTTGGCAGTGTCTAGCACCAGTGAGTTTCTTCTACTGTAGCCAGGCTCATATACAGGAGGTAGAGCCTCTGGAAGGTTCTCCTGCACTTGTACCATCTAGCTCCTCTTTATTTTGGAGCCATCCTAGGGTGAAAGCGAAGGAGGCCTGAGCTGTCCGCTTTTGAGTAGCAAAACTCAGTTCTGCACAGGCTTGTGAAAGAATTTGAGTCAGCTTTGCTTTGGACAGCATTTCAGTTTGGAAGTAAAAGGAGCATTTCTTGCCATTCTCTTTGCCCCTCCTCACTGTGGCCATGAGAAAGCTCTGAGCACTAAGCAACAGTGCACAATGAAGGGATGAGCAGAAGTCCCAAAGCTAGTATAGGCACACAACACTGTGGAGAAACTACCCCAAGTCTAGAAAGAGCCTCATTGTATAACCTCAGTGTTGCATGCAAATAATGAGCATTATGTCTATCTGTGTCCTCTACCTGGCAGAGCTTGGCATGTGGTTAACAGTGATATTCCCCACATTACTTCACTTTTCTTTACCTCCTTGAGGGGATGGAAGTTCTCTCAGAATAAATTATCAGGGACTCAGAATTTGCTGCTTAGGACTGGACTGCAGCTGGGTAATCCAGTCTGTCCTTAAGATCTATTAGTAGTTTATTTAGTGTATTAATATAATTTTTATTTTAATATTGACATTTTGTTACATCTAAATTCTCATCTCAAAACAATGGTACAGTAGGTTAATGTAGCAGCATAAATGCTGTGTACTCTACAGCTATTACGTAATTTCTTCTAGATCTCTGTTGAATTGACTTCAGCATAGGTAGGCCCTTTTAAACTCAGTAGGGAACAGCCTGGGGTTCAGCCAAGTCTGTATGTTCTAAGGGTGCTGCTGTCTCTTCTGCTTGCCAGCCAAGTGCTGTGCAGTCCTCATGTGATCAGTAAATAATAGTGGGATGGCTATTGAGTAGTTTGGCCTGGTTTGTAACTGTATGTAGCAGACTCACAACATTTCCCATTCTTTGTTTATATTACAGGAGATTTATGAGGATGAATATTCTTGGAAAGAAAACAAGGAATGCTTTTGGGCAAATTCAGAAAAATAATTGTACTCTTTTGAAAATAAAGTGTCACTCTTCCTAATGAGCATATTTACTTTTGAGTTTTTACAGAGAATCTCTGTTTCTAAACGATCCAATAGATATTTAAATCTCAATCATTTAGTTTGGACTGAGTGAAGTGAATAAAGATTAATTAGGGATTTTAGGTGTCTTGACTGTCCTTTGGAATTGCCTTTTTGTGCATTTTAACATGGAGTTGGTTTTTAAAAGAATCTTCCCTAAAATTCTTTGTTGCAGCGTTTAGACTACTCTGTGATAAATACTGTTCTAATCCTTTTACTTTGCTGGTCTGTGTTCTCTGTCTGCATGGGAGGTCAGCATGGGACAATTAAAGTTCAGAGAGGTTTAATTTTATATGACTACAGAATTAAGTTTGCAAGCTTTATGCTATTTTGGCATTCTTCTAATGTGAAAGGTACTTGAAGTAGATGAACTATTTTAGTGCAAAGAAAATATAAACTATACCCCAGAGTTACTAACTGTTTAGTAGTGCTTATGTTCCAGCAGCTCTGTCTCACAGAATGATTTTTACCATGCAGATGGTATTACGAGTCCATTACATTAAAAATATATGAATAGAGATTGATTCAAAATTAAAGCTAGTACTCTACCAGCAAAAATAATTGCCTTAGCAATAACATGTCAATCTGTAACTACTTAATGATGTCTAGACAAAATTTTGAAGGTGACTTTTTGGTTGTGTAGTTGTGTGGTGCTCCACGAATTAAAACCCAAACCAAATATTAATTACAAATACACAACAATGGTGTAATTAGCTTCAGTAATTTGACTTCATATGTGTGGGGATTAAAAGTCTTCAAATGGAATAGTTTTTCAAAGAAAAGGGAGTTTATTGAACTTGCTGCAATTCATATATGCATTTATATTCACATTTAAGATTTAATCTTATTACAGTTTTTCTCTTGTTACTGTTTTGAAAACTGGTTAAATGAACTGACATAATATGCTTGGGTTTCACTGGAAATATCAGGTTACCTGTCTGAGCAAGGTAATTTTATTTGTTATTCTACATTGCCATGGTAGTGTTTAGATGTTAAGAGTTTGAAGTCCCATTGTGTATGGCATTTCTGCTAATGCTGAGAGGCAGTGTTACCTAGTTATCATTATCAGTGTAGACAAGCTAGATAAAAGTGAAGGAAAATAAGGTAATGCAAAATTATTTGCTCAGTTGCTCATATATCTGTTTCTACATCATATATAGTTATTTATAATCCAGGTGGCAAGGTCATACTCCTGAGTCAGAGCAATCCTAGTCACAAATACAAGCTGGAGGGAGAGTGGATCAAGACTTGCACTGGGGAGAAGCACTTGACGGTATTTGTGAACAAAAAGCTCAGTATGAGCTGGCAACGTGCACTTGCAGCCCAGAAATCCGGTTCTGTCCTGGGCTGCATCAAAAGCAATGGGGCCAGCAGGTCAAAGGGTTTGATTGTGCTCCTCTGCTGTGCTCTCAAGAGACCCCACTGGAGCACTGCACCTGGTTCTGGAGCCCCCAGCTCAAGAAGTGTTGCTGTTATGAGTCCAGAGGAGGGCCACTAAGTTCATCTAAGAGGACTATAACACGCCTCCTATGAAGACAGGCTGGGAGCTTGGGTTTTTCAGCTTGCAGAAGGTTCCAGGGAAACCTTACATCACCTTTCAGTACCTAAAGGGGCCTGACAATAAGTTTGGAGGGGGAATTATCACAACAACATGTAGTGATAGGACAAGGGGGAATGCCTTTAAGCTGATCTGAGGGTAGGTTTAGATCAGCTATTAGGAAGAAATTCTTTACTGTGAGGGGGGTGAAGCATTGGCACAAGTTGCCCAAATAAGCTGTGGATGCCCCTTCCCTGGAAATGTTCAAGGTCAGCCTGCATAGGGCTGTGAGTAACCTGGTCTAGTGGAAGGTGTCCCAGCCTCTTATCAGGACAGCTGCAACTAGATAATCTGTAAGGTCCCTTTCAAACCAAACCAGTCTTTGATTCTGTAATCATTACATCACGCACCAGTGAAGCCTCAGCTGTATATTCCATTTTATTCTGTCTGCAGTAAAAATCTACTAACAGTTTCTAGCTGCATAAAGTAAAATGAGGACATTAGGTGATGATCTTTTTCCCCCCCAGGGATTTGAATCACTTTTAATGCTTAGTTACTGTATCTGAAGTAAATTGTAAAGAAACATACAGCTTCAGGCAGAGACATCATTTAACTGTGCTTATTAACTTACTGATGTACTTTCCTCAAGTGTAACTCAGTCCTTCATCTGCAGACAGCAGCTGCTCCTTGCGTGTTTGCAGATGCACACTCTACAAGCCATGTGGGCTCTATTATCTAGGCAGAGCTGGTCAAGTACAAGACTGAGTTTTCCTTTATTTTGGAGGTTGGAGAGAAGCCCTCTGCTGTTTGAGTGTAATTTTTCATAGGAATTGTACAGAATACAATCACTTGCTCTGTGAAACAATTATTTTTCACTTTAGAAGAGAAAGAAATACATGAACTTTTTCATATTTGGTGTTCATTTTTCCATGTTTATGTTTGCTGTTACCATGCAACTAATTAGTGTGTTTAATTTCACAAAAATAAATGTTTAGCTTGTTTTTCAGTGGATATTTTATGAATTAAGTAAAACTTTTGCAGTGGTTCCATTACTAGTGTTGTGCTCTGATACAGAAAATCAATGGAATATCTTAGTTACCATTGTTAAATTCTACTTGGTTCTTCATGATCAGGGGCAATTCCTGAGTTGCAGTAGTGTCTCTTTAGTGCCTTTCTAGCACTGCAGTCTCCTGGAAGATTTTTCCAGGGTGACCTTAAGTGCACCTTCCCCATCAGCAATGCAGCTGGGAAGGAGGATGCAGAAAAGAAGAGAGAATAATTGTATACTTCCCCACAGTGACCAGGAACAATGAATGGAAGAGATGTTGTACTTAGTCACAGCTGAGTGTTACAATGTGTGTATGCTGCCATGGTAGAGACAATGAAATGTCATTTTTTGTCCCTAGCTGTGCATGAGGCAAGTACTCCTTTGTTCTGGAACAATGATATATCAGTCTTGTGTAACTTTGGGTTCTTCAGCTGGCATGTAAAAGCGAAATGGAAATGTTTCTGGGAGGGATGGTGTGCTAATTAGAGGTAAAATGTATCTCATTGAAACTTAAATCCATGCTCTTAACTCGGCATTTTGTCTCCCTCTGTAGGCTACCTTCTCTGCTAGGGCAGTATTATCATAAGAGGGCAGATTACTGTGTTCACTGTTTAAGCTGTGTCTGAAGTGACCCAGAAGTGTTTCCAAACTGCCAGGCCAGGGGATGAATCCCGGCGGTGTCTCACTGTGTATTAGGAAAGATGTGGCTGTGTTTATCCTGCTGTCCACACTTGCAGAACTACAGTACTGTATGAGGGCTATTCTGTGTTATGGTGAGGTCCATTGAGCGGGATGATAGACAGCTGCAGATGTGCCTATCTCAAGGAAGACTCAGCTTTCTGGAATAAGTCCAGCTGTTTCTCTTCCTTGTCTGTAGGGAAGGTAATCCCACCTCTCCATGAGACCATGAGACCAGCTGTGTTGACTTAGTGGCTCTGGTACATAGAGGGATGTTCCCAGACACAAATACTGCAGACCCAGAGGGTCACCATGTGATTCCTGTAGAAATCTGCCAGATGAGGGCTGTCTGTGGAAATGCATGTCTTCAGAGCAATAATTTGTCCTTCTGAAAAGATGCCTCAGTTTTGGCTGGCAAAATTTGAATACACTGATCCACCCCTTTGTCTGGCCGAACATCCATATACCAGCACTGATTTTAAGAGTTTCCTTTCCTGATTTTGAGCATTGTGCTCTGCTCTCAAGAGAAGCTCAGCCTGATGCATACGATGAAAACAGCAACTGATGGATTGTCCCAGAATAACGGGGCGGGGGAGGAAGCGAGTTGTTTTATAAGGGGCCAACCCAGGAGAGGGCAGCCGAGAGATGGCTAGGCAGAAGGAGCAGCTCCTGGCCCACTCAGGTGCTGGCTGTGCTGGGAAATACAAGCCCTCGCTTTGGCTGTTGCCTGTGAAAGTGCCACTGCTGCACTCAGGAATTAAGGTTTTGGATTGCTCAACTTTGAACTAGATTTTTGGCCTTTCTGCTCACTTTATGCACAGCGGTTCCAAGTAAGTTGTAGTTTTATAGAGTAGCACATTAATTTGTTGCTTCAGAAGCATTAAAAAAAAGAACTGCTAAATCTAATTATTAACAAGTTGTATGTTAAAGCAGACAGTGCTGCCCTTTCTCTTTTAAAATGCTGTGAAAAACAGTCTTGAGCATTTAATATTATTAAGTACAATTAAATGTCCTGTGGAGGTGATTGAAAAGAGTTTGGCATAGATTGATGACTGTAAATTACCAGTTTCTTTAAGTACATTAGGCCAGTTTTTTGAAAAACAACCACACTATAAAGTTTGATCTTATCAACTTATCAAAAATTAGTATCCTGATGTATCTTTATAGCAGTTCTTTTTATAAAATTTCCATTTTGACCATTTTAAGAGGCAAATACAATTTAAAAACTGCTACCATACTAAAACCTGTGATTGCATACAAATAATTGACCAATTAACTGAGAACAGAAAGATTCAATTAAAATGTAGGACTCAAAAAGCTGTGAAAATGTGCATTTCATTTACTTTCACAAGCAATAAAAAATTGAGGCAATTACATACAGATTTTGAGATGCATTTTCATACCTTCATTTTTTTAGTCTTTAATTTGCAATCTTTTGTTGTAGTTCTGTTTTGGATGCGCTTTAATCCCAGTCAGCAATTCAGCCCCACACAGTCATTCACTCACTCTGCCACTCGTGGAATGGGGGAGAGAAGAGGAGAGTAGAAGTGAGAAGTCTTGTGGGTTGAGATGGGTGACTATCTAATAGGGAAAGTAAAAACTGCTAATGCAAGCAAAGCAAAACAAGGAATGCATTCACCGCTTCCTATTGGCAGGCAGGTTGAGTGAGCCCCAGGAAAGCAGAGCTCCATTGCATGTGACAGTGGCTTGGGAAGACAGACACCAAATACTCTGAGTGCTTGTGGTCAGTTGTGGGCAGTTGTCACATCTCTGTCCCTTTCCCACTTTCCTCTGCACCCCCAGCTTCCTTGCTGGTGAGATGGGGTGAAGAGCAGCAAAGGCCTTGGACCTGTGAGCACTGTGTAGTGACGGATAAAACATCCCTGTGTTATCAACAGTTTCCAGCACAAATCCAAAACACAGCCCCATACTAGCTACTGTCAAGAAATGTACCTCTGTCCCAGCCAAAACCAGCACATACATAAGTCAGTGTATAAGGAATCTAGCTTGTAATTCTGCAAAACATTGAGACTTGCTGAAAGACAAAACTTCGTGCCTTAAGATTAGGTTCATGTGATATTGTATGATGGAAATATTAAAATTAGTAGCCTACCTGAATGGTTATATACCACTGTTAAAAGCATGGAGGAGCTGGAAGTGAAAATAAGAAACTCTGTGAAAGTGTGTAATTTTCAGGTGGTAGTTTATGACAATATTGTCTTCCTGTCATCTTTCTATTCATAGTTGAGTTCCTCCTTCTCTTCTTTTGCTACATTGTTCCTGCTGAAAAGTTGAATTCAGCTTTTTTTGCACTAATGTGAGTCAGGTTACAGTACAGTACAATTTACTGGTAATGTCACATTCTGGAGTATGATTTGCAAGACTTCAGGTGCAGTGTCTTTGTCTACCTAGCAGAGTGATCCCCTTAGGTTCTCACTGTGTGCTACTGGGACAAAGCCATATTTGGCCCCATTTTATGCAGTGCTTTTTCAGTAGCATTGCTTTTCTTTAGGTTGCTGTCTAAAAATAAATGAGTCTGTGTTCAGCAGTAGTCTTGGGTTTTATTGCAGTAATGCTGTTAGGCCCTCAGACAGGCCACCACAGTGATACAGTCCCTGCTCCCATAGAGCTTACATGCTAGCTTTTAAAAGTCAACTTTATTATAAATTCTCTTGTACAGTCCAAATTTATACATAGGTCTATATGAAACCAACTCAGATTTTTGGACTTAATTCCAGTACTTCAGGAAATCAGCAGCTAGATTTCAAGACTAGAATCAGATATAACTTGAGCTTGCTGAAGGTATTGCTGACTTTTCTTGCTGCAAGCACAAACAGAAGTACATGCTGAAGCTCAAAATTTCAGGGTGTTTAAAACATGCTGCTTTAAAAAAGTAAATTAAAAAGAAAAAAAAAAAAACCCTTGCACACAATACAAAATATACATAATATTTCCAGTATTATTTGCAGCTGTGCCAACTTAAAAGTGCAAGACTTGCCCATTACAAAAAACTGAATTACCCATTTAAGTATTAAATGGGTAACCTTTTGAAAGAAAAATAAACTATTAACTTGGAGTGGTTAGGATACAAAAACCTTACCCATTGTTATGTCTCCCCTTTATTTTGAAAAAGCAGTATTGTGTCCAGACTGGGAAGGGGAATTACATTGTCCATGTCAAAATACTAGTGAATTGAATCATTGCTACCTAATTGATAAACTGGTAAATCCCCAAAGAAGTTGCATATTGGATATTAATCTGTACCTCCCACTGAAGGCAGAAGAAGGAAGTCTGGGTGAATGCCTGAATTGCCCTGGTAGGCAGCACCAGAAATTGAAAATTCTACCATCTGGTGTATTGTGAAATTCCCTCTCTGCTCCGGAGTGCATGACCCTGATTATGTAGGAGTTTCCCACATACATGGCTGTAGGGGTTATTTTTTTCTGCATAAGTTTATATAAGAATTGAGGCAGATATTTTTTTTCTTTTTACTCTCAGCGCATTTGCCCTCAAAGTTTATAATTACAAATCAGGAGCTTATTCGTTAGATTTATGCAATTTCTATTTTTTTTTTCCACTTTTAAAATATTTGTTTTGGTTGCAGACTCAGCTGATGGCAAGAATCTTGTTTGATAATTGATATAAGAATCTGAATTGTTTTTCAGAACGTTAGAAAAACCACAACAAAATGTCTCAAAACATAACATTTCATAGATACAAAATAAATTCAAAACACATATGAAACTACACTGAGCATAATCCAGCTGTTGCTGCAAATGAAGCTGTTATTTGCCAAAGAGATGGTTGGCTTTTGACTGATTAGCTATTAAAAAAGACTGAGTAAAACTTTCAAACATGCTTAAGGCTAGTCCCTCAGAAAATAATGGAAAAGTGCCTAAGCATAATTACAATCCAGTTTTGGGGGGAAGACACCATGAATTCATGTTCTCAACCAGGCACATTTGCATGTTTTACTCTTCAAGTAAATCACCTCAAGTTGGAAACAATCTCACTGGCATGGCAGCATACATACAAAAACCATACACATCTTCTCTCCCAATCAATTGTAAGTGTAACTGCCAGGCATGAGAGAGAAAGGCAGCCAAAAGGCCAATTCCCCTGTTGCCAGTCTTACAGCATGGGCCTTTATTAGACCGAGCTTTCATTATAACCAGGCAGCGTAACAGCATGTGATAAACTTGAGGTGTGTAACCAACACAAAGTCACAGAGCACTACAGTACTTCACCGTATAAAACATAAGTTAACTTCACCAAGACATGAACAGGTAGGACCAAAAAAAATGTGACAGGTAAGGAGGTTGTACTGAACTTTGGTCTCCTGGAGGGCACCGAGATGCTAAAGAAGTGCAGTAAACATTTTACAGAGCTTAGATCTTCACTATCCCCTTTTGTAACGTGCATAATTCCTCAGTCAGCTATCCCCTTTAGTTCAATCTATGCTCTTAGTCTTGCAAAATCTTTCAGTACAGAATTAAAGGCAAGATCTTGACTGTCTTTTCTATTTATGTCAAAAGCAAAACTGGTATCAGAGGGACCAAGAGTATAAAGGCCAGCATAACAGTAGTGGTAGTTCTTCTCAGGATGAAAATTGAGTGTTAATGTTGCAGAAAACATGCCATAAGTGATTATGAAATTCATCTTTTCTTCTCAGGGAGAAAGTATGCAGAAGACAGTTATACATATCATTTGGCAATACTTCCCCCAAACAATATCCTTTAGTAATTTAGTTGCAACCTTAGTGCAAGAAATGTGGTGAACTTTTGGAAGACTTTGCCTAGCCAGTTGTCCTATAGCAACCAGACAGACATCTTCATACACAGTTCCCAGTTTATAAATTAGTTAAAGCAAAGGTTTGCTGGTGGAAATTATTTTACTAAAACAATAAGGATGGAGCTAGTCAATGAAAAAATGACTTTTCTTCTTCCAGTCTGGAAGCAGTGTTTACCACACATTCATCATCAACTTAATAGAAAATGTCCTTTAACACATGTGGTACTTGTCAACTGAATTACAAACTGATGCTGTTCCACAATAATCTGAAATAAATTCTTGTTTCATTCTACAGTAGATCAAGAGAAGGGCTGCTGGAACAGTATGTTACTGTATACTCCGGACCTGCCAGTTCTAAGGGTTAAGTTTGTTTGAAAGGCAAAAATTTACAAGAAAAGGCATTATAAATCATTTTTGAAAAAACCAAACTGTCCTGCAGTTACTCTTACAATAGAGTAGAATCTGTAAAATATTTAATCTATAAAGACACTTTCATTAAAAATGTTTAAATGTTACTAAGCTTTAAGGCACTCCAGCTGAAGAACTGCCTGATCACAACTACTACTGGTGGCTCAGATCTCCTCTTTGTCCATCTAACTCATCTTCAGTCTTTGTCCTTTGTGAGTTCTGCAATTTCATCGACATCTTCTATATCCTGTGTCATTTTCTCGTACTGTCTCTTGAAGAAGCCAAGCTGTGAGAAGTATTAAAATAACACCACATTGCAGTCAGTCATTGATAATTCATTACTCAGCAGAACTAAATACTATGATGGTAAAAATGCACATGTGCATGCATACACTGTAGAGTGATTTGTAGACAATTCTTGCCTCTAAAATGAAAGGAGGTTGGCCTTAAACTCCTACCTGGTGCAACTAAATGCTAGAGCAGCAGTGCTGATTAGCCAGTTTTCTCCCTGCTGACATTTCCATGATGCCTTGATAATGCTAAGGAGCACTTCAAACACCAATCCCCTGGCACACAGAAAAACTTTTCCCTTTTTCTGTGTAACCTTTGTAATTTACTTTTTGTTCCTGCCCTTTCTTTTGTCTGTTGTCTGTTCAATATATATTCTCTCTCACCTTGGCTGTAATCCCCACCCTTGTCCACTGGGAATATCACAGGTGTTCAGAGCCTAGATAGGATATTATCGAAGGAGGCAGACAGGAAAGGAAAAAAGTAAATGCCACAGCCCCTGTTTTGAATGACTGGCAGCTCATTTATCATCTTCATGTTGCTGGTTTCTATAAGGACTCATTTCATAAACCCGTCTAAAATATGTTAAGGATGTAATGTCAGTGCAGTATTATTCACACCACCAAACTGCAGATGTGGTTTTGTTTCACACTAGAACAGAGATATTGCAAAGAAAATAGCCCAAATTTATTTATCCCTTTCTGGTTTTAAGATACAATTACCTACTTACTTTCCACAAAACAGCAACCAGTACCAACAGCAAGAGGAGTCCAGCCAATATGCTGCCAATCACAACACCTACTGGTACCTCAGCTTTCTCATCCGGCTTCATTATTGTAACTGGGATCTGAAAGCAGAGAGACTGTGTTTTAGGGGCTAATGTTAACTACAAATAGGGTAGGATTTGTAAACCAAATATCAAGAATGCCTGGACTGCATATATTCCAGGATGAATGACTGGAATGCACCAAGCAATTACAACCCTTTCACTGGTGTCTGTGGGTGCTTGGTTACACTGAGGACTAGAGGCCCTCATCACTCTTGGCCATGCATAACAGGCAGAGAAGAATCTCTCCTGCCAGCTGCCTCTCTATTAACAGCAGGCCTTTCAGAAGCTCCACACTACTACATCTACTACAACATCACTGTGTAGAACAGCCATGTTTACATGAAGGCAGGGAATAGCCTGGTGTACAGCCCCAAAATCAGACTGCTGGAGAAGCACTACTTTTCACCAAGTCTTGTCAGAGCCATTATCTGTGTTCAGCAGCTGTAGGAGGCAGTACTAATCACTGAGACCAGACACCATCCCATCTGTTGAACTCCTCCTGCTGGGGAGGTGCCTCAGTCTACTTTGCCTGCTGTTCCTACCTTCTATGAAACCACGATTTAAAGATCTCATCTGTTAAATCATGTGTTCTCCAGGGTCAACTGCATGAATTTGCTGCAAGATGTATAGGTCAAAGAGGAGCACCTCTAACACACCTACATTTCCTGAACCACACGCAATACCAAAGAGCTTCCAGAAGAGCACAGAGTGTCTGGAAGTTAGTTTTCAGGTGATACCCTATCTAGTTGGATTAAGTATAACCAAATATATAATTACATATAACAGAGTTTCTCGGTGAGACATTGCTGTAATATTTATGAACTGTCAAATTTTTGGATTTAATCTTGGAATGACATGCAGTTAGCTGAAAGTTTTTTTTCCTTCCTGAAACATGATAAAACAAGTCACACTGGTTTATTTTCTCAGGGTGGTTGTTCAGTGCATTTGTCTGGAGTAATTTAATCTTAAGCTTTCTGGGAAACTTGCACTGGACTGACATTTCTGTGATTTAAGTAATTTCTGTTGGAAGGCTCCAGTGTTGTGCTAGGTGTAGTTATGTGTATTCATTTCACCAAGGCAGGATGGCTTTGTGTATTTTCTAACTGAATGGCCATAGTGATGATTCTAGCAGGTTACCATTCTGGCCTCCAGCTGGCAGACCTTTCCTACTTGGAAAAAATGTGAAAGCTTTTACGTAAAAATACCTAAGCAACTTCCCCACATAGCATCACAAGGCAATACTAATTTATTTGGCTAACCAACAACCCAGTTCATCCAATATAAAAAGCCAATCTCATATATGCAGTTTGTCTAGTAATGCTTTCTGCATTAGATTAACAGTGAAGTGGCATTACTGGAAAGAAAAAATAATGCCTAAGAACAAATTATCTTTCCTGAAGTTAAACTGTGGTCAATAAGACACCATAAAACTGGGATTCAGTTAATCTGGTGTTTTTCTACAAAATGGTTCCTTGACTCTCAAAGGAGAATAGGCTTTTTTAAAAGCCCAATTCACCCTAGTTATTTTCAGGATCAAATTTAGGATGAGATGAGCTGCATTTCAGAAATACCCATTCTTTACCCAGGGACTAGGGTATATAGAATATGGATGACTAATGCAGATATTAAATTGTGAATCCTACCACATCCATCTAAATTAACAGGGTAAGTAAGGAAATAAACTCTGTTGCTTCTGTACTGTCCTGTTCCTAGGGAAGTGTGAAGGCCAGACTGGGTATTCCTTGTTGGCCTGACAAGAAGGAAGTACTGTGCTGGGTACTGACTCCAAGTGTCAAACTGTCTGCTCTAGGGAGAGTGTACCTCCACAACCTGGCACATTTACCAAGGCTTCTCACAGGGCAATAGGTCATTGAGTAAAGGTCAGTCTGGAAGTCACCAAAAGCCACTTTGTTTATGAGGAACCCTGTGGATAACTTTCAGCGTCTGTTCAGCTACTGCCTCAAAGGTGTAGAAGTCCCAGCTGCGCAATGGCTGGGGGAGGAATTGATTTTCATTTGTCACTATCATTTAAATAATAAAATTCTAATTTTCCTGAAATTGCCAACAGGACTTCTGGTAATGTAGATTTGGCAGTACCATGTTGCAAATGTGGAGAAATACTTATTAATACATGGTTTATGTGTTACCTAAAAAGCCTGTGCAATTACCTGGAATATTTGTATTTTATAGTAATGAGTTTAATCTCCTAATAAAAATAATATCATGCCAAACTGAAGCACTCAGAACACTTCAAATACTGGCATGTAATTTTTCTGTGAAAACATACTTCCTTTGTTCTTCAGGCACTGGAGGTTTTACTGATTACAAAACAGCTTATGAGTGATCCATGAGAAACCAATGATTAAAAATGGTATTGGATAGTGATTGTATCACAGACTGAGAGAGATCAATCTATAAGCGCTTTTGTATACATTTAGTTGAATTCTCTATTGCCTGTGAATGGGCTATGCTGCACATTCTTACAGATATTTGACTCATTTACTAATTTGCATTTTGTTTTTTAATGACCTTGGTTATTTGATGGATAAAACAGGCTACTAAGTCCTGTAAAAATAAATCTGAAGTTAGTACTGCAAATGGAAGGGTGTTCCTCTCAAGACAGAGTAAGAGAATAAGATGTCCTCTTTTATTACAACAGTACCACAGTGCTACTGTATTCTTCCAGAGTTTTTATTTTTCTGTATAGCAAATAGAAAGCTTAGAAGAAGAATTTAGTACTAATAAAGCAGTGGTATGGAGACTTCTCTTGAGATTAGCTATGTCCACATTGTCCATATGACAGCTATTCCAAATGCTAAAAATATTCCACATTCCAAAAAAAGAGATTAATTTCTGGGGACCTTTGCCAAACATTTGTGTAGAAACCTCAAACCATACTCTTATAGAAGTAAGTAAGACTGTAAGTCAGATTTGTGAACATGTTTCCCAGAGCTCATTTTTCTATAACAATTAATTCCATTGCAGCAAGAAAGCCAAATCTTGATCTTTTCAAGAACAGAAAGCTATGTGAATTTCAGGAGTTTCCAGCTGACTTTTTCTCAGAGTTCTAGAATTTATTTGAGACCTACGGGTTTTAACTATGTCTGGTTTATATAGCAGTGGGCTGAAATAAAAACATTTTAATAACTTAAGGGATTTGTATATAGTCAAATGATACTTTAGTTCAACATAATCAAGCTGCTGTGTACTCCTAAAGGACACTGAAAATTTAATACTATCACTTTAATACAGTCAAAGATAGAGAAGTTGAAAAAATATACTTAACCATCACTTACAGTTAGGGTGTTCTCTCCAATGATAAATAACTCAGGGTTATTTGTATCAATTTTTGCTTCTGCAGAGAGTTGTAATGTCTGGAAACTTAACTGAAAGAAAATATTAAAACAACTGTAAAGCTCTGTTGTAGGGCAACACAATTGAAATGTAAATATTCTAAAATAATTCTATTGCCTTGAAATGAAGACTTCACAGCCATAAAAAAAAAAATCATAGTAATAAGAAAATTAAAGCTATTTTAATATTTTCCCCAGCCAACATGTCAATCAAAGTAATAATATATCAGTAATCCACTTAGCAATGACATTGAGGAACTGGTTTTTCTTTTTATTTAATGTACAGTTCAAGCAAAACAGAAGGAAATATTTACATAACCCTCTTTATAGCTATTTCAAAGCTGTCACTGCTGCTAGGAGGGAAGAGATGGGGGGAAATAGCAGTGAGAAAAGGAGACACAGCAACAAAATACAGATGGGAATATATCTCTGGCCTTTGAAAGAAATGGAAACTGGATGTTCTTTTACTTCCCCCAGCCTGCCCTTCTATCCAATGCTTCTGTTTTTCCCCATTTATTTTTTCCTTTCACTATGTGTTCCTCTCCACATCTCAAATTCTGACATAGCTCTCTCAGCTTAAACAGAGAAGATGACAAAAATCTTAAGCCAATTCCTATTTGAAAAGGGACCTTGTGCCAGACCCAACTTCCCTCTGTGGATGTACTGGGAGGAGAGGTGCATGGCTGTGTAGACACTGACAGTTCACTGCTGTTCTTCCACAGCACCACAAGGAATGGCCTCAGGTTCATGGGAGCACAGGACCACTCTCTCCAGGCGACCCAAAGGCAATGCCTGCTCTGCCCTTTTTCCTCCTCAGCCTGTCAGGGCCAGGTGCCATGGGCAGCTGTGGGTCTGCAGTGGCCAACACACCAAACTGACTGGCTCTGCAGTGCGAGTTATTGCACTCCCTGCACTGTGGCCATCTGCCCAATTGGTGTGTCCTGGACACCTAAAAGTTTAGAAGCATACCTGATCACTATTCAAAGCATCTCAATTCCTAAACACATCTTTTCTTTGCTTAGCAGGTACTGGCAAGTCTGCTATGGCCTTCTTGGACTTCTTGGATTGCCACTAAATTAAAAGGCTGATGATATGCATGATTGAGTGCTTGCAAGATTATTTGTGCTGAATTTTGACAACGAAATAGAAAATTACAAAATGGGAGACGCGAGGGGAACTGTGACATATGAGCTTTCCTTCCCATCAGCCAGTGATAGTAAACAATCCATTCCCACTCACTTTTTTGTGAGTAACCTTTTGTTCAGGTCTCCACCTTCTGCATACCTAACAGAACTAATAAATGGTCTTGACCCAGCTGATTAGAAACATACAAATGCTAAAGACAGACAGATGCTTTTCGTCACACATTTCCACAACACATTTAACACCTATCAACCTGACCTTTTCCTTTTAAGAGTTGAATGCTGGAGCTGACAACAGCCCTGCTGTTAAATGTCAATACCTGCCACAAAAATCACCAGACACACTAAGGAGACTGCATCATGTTCCTGATGCATTAAGCAAACCCAGGACTCCAAGATCATTTGGTTGGTTGCCTAGCTAAGAAGCAAACACAGTCTAACTTCAAAAGTCTGTTAACTCATGATGAGTTATATCCGGAGGACACATGGGGATTGAAAATAGGCTGAGATATTGACGTTTCTTTTAAAAAATAGGTCTTTAAGCAAGGACTGTTTCTTTGACACCTACTCTAACAAACACAAAAAATAAATTGAAGATATTTTCCACACTTTATCAAATAAAACTGGCAGCACTAACAGGGTTTTGGTAATTTGATATGATTTAAAATTATCTCAATGTAGGTTGTGATGTTCAAAAGCTAAAAAGCGCAATTACTTTACAGGCTATGATGATACTGTGCTCTGCTGTCTTATGATGAGTTTTGTGGAAACTGAAATTCCCCCAGAATGAATCTAACAGATGTAGAAAACATTTTTCCAGCTGTGAAGGTTGTATTATTACAGCATTTTCTTAGATTCTGTGCTGAACTGAACTTTTATCAACTCTGTTATACAGCTTCACTACTTTAAGTTCAAGATTTCAATCTGGAAAAACACAAACCAATATAAAGGAAAGGAAGGTCTTTCTAGACTGTAAGGTCTCTGTACTGAACTTCGAAAAGTATCAGGAGTTTGAAAACACTTAAGTATATATCCATATATATATATATATATATATATATACATACATATATATATATATATATATATATATACATACATATATATATATATATATATATATATATATATATATATAAATATCTCCAGTACTTAAGTACTGGATCCTTCATAAAGATGCAGCTGATACTCACGGCAGCAAAGGTTCCATTCCAGATTTGGGTGGATATGTTCACAAAGTACTCTCCCTTCAGTGCAATGTCTTCCAATTTGCATGTGATGGTACTGCACTTCACGTTCTTACAGTTCTTCCAGGAGAAACAGCAAGAAGAGACAACAACATGCATTAAAAATGCACTTTAAAAATATTCTTGCAACATCCAGACTTTTTGCCCTTGCCTTTGCTGTTCTGTGCATACAAATTAAGTGCTTGCAGGCTGTGCTAAAGCAGATGCAGTGTCTGTAAGAACATCCATAGGCCAAGCTCCTGCTCTGTAAATGAGGAATGCCACCCCATCACAGCTTTCCTCACAAGTACAGCAATAGGCTCAGACGGTCAGCTCTGCTTCCCTCAGCTCAGAAGGTCCTGCTTACTGCAGCCCTGGGTTTTACTCACCAGTTCTTTGGAAGCTCTGAAGTTCTCTTTCATGAAAGATGGAGAATAAGGTCTTTTCCCTATTTGCAGTGGATTTATCTGAGCATCACAAGTAACACCTCTGGCCTAGGAAATATGGCAGGAATGAGACTGGACAACATGCTACTTGGTAGTTTATACTCATCATAATAATATAAATTTCTGGGCTTAGATGGTGGCGGTTAAAGGTTGAACTATGAACACTGAATTCTTTAGAAAACTAAAAGTATGAAATAAGTAATTCTTATGACACTTTCTTTTTTGTCCCTAGATTGACCTGAAGGGTTTTTCCTCATCTAAAAATTTCATTTTTACAATAACTTTCTCAGGAACTTGGAGAAGGACCTAACTGAGAAGATCCAGATACTCTACATATGCCAAGTAATTAGGCTAGTGTACTACTGGCATTGTGGTCCCTCTTTTATGAGGAAGGGACAAGGAGAAAAAGCATGGATTCTCTTAAGCCATAATATGGGGAGATAACAGATGTTTATATTACTGATAAACCCCCAAAATACAGTTCAGATCTATACCTCATCTATGGTGACTGCAGTTAGGTACATCAGTGGGTTGCCTTTGCTGGTCAGTTCGGGAAGAGTGATTGTTACTGATGACATCTTTACTGGAATATTTCCTGTTATTACCTGCAAAGTAAAAAACTCGGGAGTTAATTCAGGTAGCTATGCATAAATTATTTGATGCAGCAAGAAAATTAGAAATAATGGATGAGTATGGAAGAACTGGACTCCTTTTACATCAATTTTTTTCTTACTAAGACACTGGGGTAGTAATTTTGTGAATAGTAAAGCAGAAAGTATACTGTATAGCTCCAGGTTCCTGTCTGTTTTCTTAGTAAAGCATGAAATATATTTTGAAAAGCAAATATTTTGCCACGGCCAATAGGCCTGTTTAGTCTTTGAAGTAGCAGTTACAGGAATGGAAATGGAACATAATTTAACTTTCTTCCACGTTGCATATTTTGATCTAAGTTTTTTTCTGTGTTATGTAATAAGCACTGTGATTTGGCTAGTTCTTGCATCAGGTTTGAGCTCCTAACCCTTGCCAAACTTCCAAGTTTCAAAGTCCAAGCCTGCAAGCACTTGTTTTTCTTTATCAAGTTGTCAGGAGACTCTGTGAAAAAACAGTCTAAGTTGGCCTAAAGTTAAGCATTAACCACCTTCTAAATATGTACACAGTGCAGGACCAATCTCTCCCCCTTTCTAGTTGTACAAATGTCATCCTTAACCTTATGAAGACTCCAAGAACTTACGCTATTTGCAATTATTTTTTTACTTGACCTATTCAAAAGCCTCAAAATCAGACAATGAAAGCAGGAGTGTTTTTTTAAACAAGGTTTTGGGAGCAGGCTACAGAGGGAGCTGAGGCAACTTCTTGAACCAGAAAAAAACAGACTTACTAACCTTAACTGAGAAGTTGAATGTGGGGCCAATATCTTCAAAATTATTCACAGTGGAAGGAATGTTATGATCAGAGTATACTTCATAAAAGTTGATATTGGCAAGCCTGGTTAACAACCATAAAACAATACATTTCAATTTGGCAGCTGCTTTGAAAACATATGTTACTGGATATGGCTTTGTGAAACAGGTCAGAAGTACAGAGAAAGAAGTAGTCAGTCACTTAGATTGTTGTTTGAATTTTACAAAATTGGTTAAGAAAATGGTGTACTGAAGCCCAGAGCTGGAAAAAACATGTGAAATTAGGACAAGAGAATTGTACAGGATACAGACTCTCAAGCTTTTAGACCCTGCATTGTTTCAGGGCCATACTGCAAACTCCTCTGCACACAAATTCACCCTTGCAGTCATCATTTTTTCCCAGGAAGGGCCTGAGTAAAAGGCTGTCTCCCTTGGTACATCTGTAACTGGTGGGGTGTGAAAACACAGGCATCACCCTGCTTATGTAGATGGTACATATCACATAGTCCTCATAGTACTCTTGGGCCACATTCTTTAGAAATTATGGGGTTTAAAATCCAGCATTTCCAAAGTAATACAAGGGTGGTTTCAGCCCTCTGCAGCATGGAATGGCAGGTATGTGATGGAAGGACATGGTGCTTGAGGAGCTCTGTTAGTTGGAACCATGCTCAAAGGCAAGGAAAACATCCCAGTGCATTACACCCACTACCTGCTACCTGTGAGCAGCTACTCTGCTAAATCATGCCAGAACTGTGTCTGCTCTTGATCATTAACTTTCATTAGAAGGCTAATTTGAGCAGTCAAAAAGCAAGCTGGTCACTAGAGGCTATTACAGCTCCTACATCAGCTCTTCCTGTTCCACAAGGAATCTATCATCTTTACTGCTCTCCCTGTTTAATCTGGTAACATCTGGGAATACAATCCCAATATAATGTGTGTGCAGTCACACAGATGTGCTTCCTGATCAGTGTTGGTCCTCCATACTGCACTATGGATCCTTTCTGATCCTCCATACTTTCTCCCATGGGCCCTTTCCTTGAAGGGCTTGCTCACAAGGACTCCAAGGAAAACACACATATTTTCTGCTTCCTTTCTCCTGGAGATTCCAGTCCTTCCAAGATGCAGAGTATCAACTTCCATGTCCTTTCAGAAGTCTTTGGAAAGACATACTGCTACATCTTCTCCTAGAAACTCAGGAAATTAATCCTAGAAAGACTTCGCTTCAGCAAAACAATACTCTTTTCTCAACTCTTGTATATTAAGGGATTACTTCTTGGCTACATTACCTGCCTCAGGAAGGAACAAATTCCAGGTAAATACTTCCTAAGCCAAGTTATGCCATGGCTTAATATGCATTTCATTTAATTATTTTAAATTTATCATCTCCAAGAATAAAATAACCATTTTCTGGCAGTAGGTATTCCTTCATTCCTTGATGTGCATATGAAATTGCATTTTTTCATATTCAGGAGATGTAGCTGAATTCAAACCCTTGCTTTCCCTTGAATAACTTTTATAGACTCTATTCCTCGCTTCTTCCAAAGCATTTAATTTCATTTCAGTTCATATTTCTCAGCTAATTAAACCCATTGACTCAAGTTGGCACCATCTGAATTTCCTAAGAAGTTAGCCCTCTACACAGATGTTCCTGCAGTCTCTGCTGCTGCTGGCAAGGTCTCATGCAACTTTCTCAAGGAGCTGAAAGAACTTGCACCATTGACTCAAATGCTTCTCTGTACTTAAAATAATCTCAAAAATTCCGCTTGACTCTGAGACTGGTGCACATATTGATGATGCAGGGCCTTCAATATTCTGAAACTACTTCTGCAAAGATTAATTAAAACACTAATCTTCTGTACTGTGGTCCCTATTCTAGCTCATCCTACACAGAAGCCAACAGTTCTTGTAGCTATGGTGGTCTCTGAATATTAATTTCCTGGATCCATTGTTGCTGGGCATTTTGAAGCAGCTCCCTCTTTTTAAAATTTCTGTTATTCTCTGAATATCTACTGGGTTTTAAAATATTTGTTTATATTTATAAATTTGTGAACACTTTGGGATGCAAAAGCCTTTGTTCACCAAGAATTGGTGACTAAATGCATTAACTGTAATTACATGTTGATCCTAGAAATGGAGTATTTGGGAGAGATAAATAAATCTTTTCTTTGATGAAAATTCAAATATCCTACCTTGATCTGAGAGTGACACCAGTATATTTTTGTTTCAGTTGCAATCTAAGTTAAACTGTAACTGAAATGTTTCTTGTTTGGAACAGTAACAGACTCATTACTGTTGGAGTTCATCCCAAGTCAGCAAGCATTTCCAGGCTCAAGATACGAACTTTCAAGATCATATGAAGATAAAAGGCCTTAAAAGGCTTTTCATGGTCTCTCCCCCTGCCTGCTCAGCTGCCTCTCCTGACAAATTACCCTTCCCAGGGTAAAGGATCTCTCTTCCAACAGCCCTGACTTGCCTTCTACATGGAGAAGAAAGGGCTGGCACCAGGTAGAGGGGGTAGGTTTGAGCCAGAACCTGGATGGGTGCAAGGGAAAGCAGGGTGTCTGCTTCCAATGCCAGTGCAGCTGCAGCAAGGGAGAATCTGCCAGGTGTACCTCAGGTTTTAGTTCAAATCATTATCTCAAACTGATAAAAAATTTATATTCTTGCTCCAGGTTTAGCAAATACATCCATATTTTTTTTATTTTTTTTCTTTCCCTCCTTTACTGAGGGGGTAATATTTTTCCTTTTGAGATTCTTTTGTTTAGCTTTAATCACAGTAATTCCAGATTTGATCCCAGGTCATTATATTTGAGCCAAGAAACTCAATGTTATTATGCAGTATATACTATTTATGTTACCTAAACCACATGCACTGTTTGGCCTTTGTATCAATTCTGTTCACAGAAGCATCTGTAACAAGTTTTGGGAGGTAAACATGAGTCCACAACTTTCCTAAATTTATATATAAGTTTGGTTGGAAGGATGGACAAAAAATCTGCTACTACTCGTGAAGAGGTAATTTCTTATGACTTCCACAACCAAAGCAAAGCTTTGCTATATTTTAATGGCCTTTCAAGACTGTTAGTTCAAGTAGCTTTGCAAAATAACTGTGTCTATTTACATAAATCAGCATACCTTGTGAAGTGAATTTCTGCATCGTATCGCAAAGGAATTGATAAGGTGACCTGGTTGTCCGAGTCTTGCTGTTCCTTACTTTCACTGTTCATCAAAACACATTTGAGTCAGGTGTAATAATATTGTTTTATACAAATAAGCTTTTAATACCTAACTTGATTTAATATCATTATGTACTTTACCTCCATGTATGAAAACTTAGAACTGCCACATTCTGAAGATTTTTAAGGTTAAAATTAAAGCTGATATCAAAGGATACCTACGGAAGAGACAAGGAACACAAAGTAAATGAGTTGGTACAACATCCTGAAGGACATTATTAATGTGTGTAACAGTGTAACAGTCTAGAACTGCCCTCTGTATCTGAATTCTCTACAGATTTCAGTGTAATATTTTGATAATTTCTTAATATTCAGAATTGATTTGTTCTTAAATTCCCCTTCAAGTTGGCATTCTTACATAAACATGAGTTATTTGCATTTTAAAATTGTGTACAACTAGCTGTAAACTGCAAAAAAAGGTGTTCACAATTCCTTCATTCTAAACTCTAGCATTAACACAAGCTTTGTATTCACTCTTTTCTTCCATTTGTTCCTGCAGGTCCACTTTGAGCAATTTCATTAACATTCAGAACAAGCTTAACTTTCTATGTATGGGTTTTTTAAAGCTATTATTCTATATGTCATATATAGAATAATATACATGTTTATATATAATAATCATGTATATTATATAGAATAATATACATGTGTATATATATAGTATATATAGTATATATTCTATATAAAATACAGAATAACATCATGTTTCTGTTCTTTCAAGCAAGTTTTTTGTTGCTCTAGCTGATTATGTTAGAGGCTAGAACCCTGGTTCTGCTCTGCCATTGAGGAATAAGAGATTCCATGAAACTGTGGATATCATGAGGTTTATGGTATATATGGAAAAAGAAGATACACAATTCATCCTGGGGCTGTGTGGGCCTCCCATCTCCTCCCAAAACAATACTTGGAGAGATAAGATTCACAGAGCAGGTGAGGCAGTTACTCCAGGTTCACACTGCAGAAAGGATTTAATGGGAATTGTGCACAGTTCTTAGGAGCCTGCATATGATGCTCTATGCTTCTCTGCACCCAACTTTCACTCTCTAAAAGGTATATAGCTGCAGCAGCATTTGGAAGCTGTGGGTTGTGACAAATGAGCTTTGAGAGCCCTTTGTCCTTTAATGTGACAGGGAGTCACAAATTTTAAGCCCTAGCTTGCCTGTTTTAATGCCCTCTGTTGTAAAATCTAAGAAACCCTTATCAGCAATAAATGCAGAGTTATAGAAAAACAACAGCAGAGAAGGTTTTGGGTATCATTCAAGGTTATTTAAACATGCTAGCTGTACCTGTTGTCCTGTTCTGAAAACAGGATAGCTTATTTGGCAAATGACTGTACTTTGTGCTGTTCCTGTTTGACACAAGACTTCAGTCCCATCACTCTGCAAAGAAAACAGACAGAAACACCATCTTATTTCAGGTTTTGATAAGGCAGAGAGGTGTGTACCTTCAACAGCATATGTATTATACTAAGGAGGAGTGAAAATAGGTGGTATGGTAGTAAATCCAGGAGATGCAGCAGATGGGTGGGTCAGGGCCAGGAGGAAGTCACAAGGAAGGTGGGACAAGGACCATTTCCACTCAGTTTCTTGTGGGCTGCAATCATCTTACTAGAACTTTGTGCTGAGCTTGGAAGAAGGAATAGAGGCCAGAGAGTACAGATCAGCTCCACCACTTACTTCTATGAATCCTTTTTCACAGAATTTTTACAGAACTTTGCAGACATATTTACACAATCTTAGACCTGGAAGAAATCAAATATTCTGTAGGAAAATCTGCCACACATAATAGTTTGTTTACTACTTTCTAAAATATTGGCTTGTCATCATCCTTGATTCAAAGACAAATTCAAAATTCAGAGCCAGTTATCAACCCTTGGAAAAGAATTTATTAAAAACTACTGTCTTTTGTAAAAAACATTCCTAGTAAACATTTACCATTCATGAATTGTGCTACCAAAAAAACCCTCAAAACAAAACCTGCAAAAAGACCCATAGTAGATTCTCAGTTTGTGTTTTTCTTCCCACCTTAAAGCAGGCACACTTTTCGCCCAAACTTCACTTTCAGGCTGAAGTGCTTCTAAGCAAAAGGGCTTTTAAAGCAAAAGAAAATTCTAGCTCCAGTGTGGTCTTTTGGCAGGAGTGAAATGAACAATCTTGCTGCACAACAGGATGGGGAGGTAGAGGGGCACCCCCAGCACTGTGTGCAATACTTTGGCCAATTCATTGTTCAGAATAATGCTGCTCTTGGGCAGGAATGAATGCTATCCCTCCTCTCCCTTCAGTACAGGGATTGCTCTGGATTTCACCCCCAGGATTATCATGCACCTCTCCAGTAGGAGCCTGACCATATAAACCAAGCACTGAAATCTGCATTTCAGCCTTCAATTGGGAGCAACAATTTAAATTATAGGTATGCTGCATTCCCCAAAATAGTATGCATAATTCCTCTCTTTTGCTTTCTCTAAGATAAAATTTGTTGGAAGAAGAGCTTTTGGTATTAGCCATCATGTCAATCTGATTAACTGTCAAGGCACTGATTACATGGCCTTGGCAGTAACACTATTTCTAGATCCCAAGTCTGTGCTTTAAGGATTCATCATCAATGCTGCATGTCTGATTTATCAAATACAAATTCCCTGTGGCACAGAAACTGCTTAAGTCATGCTGCTGGGACTTAAGAAGTAGATGTGGGTGCCAAGGCCTAAAGTGAGGAAAAGATGTCTGAGGTGAGGTCAAACTCAAAAAGTTGCCAGCTTTTATGCTGAGTTGGAAATATCTCTCCTTGACCTAAATAAACTGATATGCCGGGGGAATAATTCTGGTATCCAAGAAAACAAATTGTGAGAGAGTTTTGTACACACATTCTTTTCTGGAACAGGCACTGCTAGAAAGGAAAAAAAAGAAAATTTCTCTGAGAACCTCAAAAATCAGGGGCAATAACAGAAACAGTGAAGTTGGGTATCACGCACCGGTAAAGAAGATGAAGCGAAAAACAAGTTGTCTGAAAATGTAGCCTGGATTCTGGTGTTATAAGCATTTTCCTTTTTATTTCTCAATTTCACATTGAATGTTAGTCTTCTGTTTTTGCTGCTGACAATAAACTGTTGTTTGCTGTTGGAAAATAAAGTCCATTGTTGTAAATAGAGGTACTAGAACAGCTGTGGATCAGGAAAATGTGTTGCCCAAAGCCCACAACAAATAGCAAGCAAAGCAAGACATTTCCTACATTGTATAAGCTTAAATGCCCTGCTTTCTAAATCCCTTGGTGTAAGAAATTCTGTGATGGTGTTTCCTAAAACCAGATAGAATTATTGTATTCCAAAAGTGCAGCACTTTGACTACGTGTTGTCAAAGTTTCTGCTGAATTTTCAAGGGGTCTACCCTGGTGGGAAGGTGGACAGAGTGGGCAGCACACATGGGCAGCCTTATTTCTGTGATGTACATATGTGCATATACATTTGACGTGGACTTAGAATATGTGCTGCCCAAATAGCTGACCAAAACTCCCCTGGCACAGCTACTGTAGGATCCTCACTGCTCCCTGCAGGAGGGATGAAGACAGCTGCTGCAGCTGCTGCTGCTCTCTCTTTGTGCTCCCTTTCCCAACAGCAGCCAGTCAGACACAATTTGTTCAATAATCACTATGTACTCATCTCTAAGGTAACAAAACTTGGGTTGGTCTAAGCTGACAAGAGTCCTACTTCTGTGTCTGTGTTCCTATCCTACCTCTTTTTCCTTGATTAAATTTAGATTAAAATGTCATTGCATTTTTAATTGGTACTGTTTCTAAGTAGATGTTAAAGTGGAAAGGTGTTCTCCTCTAGAAATTAATCCAAAGCCTACAGACAAACCAACTGTTGAAAACACTGGGCTTTAACAGTTCCACTGATTCAGCTCTTACCTGTCATCTGCCTTCTGCTGAACATTCAGAACAAGATCACAGATACAAAGTTCATCTTCACCACAGTCTTTAATAAAAGGAATCTAATAAAAACAAAAACATTTTCTAAATGACAGGGCTCAACCTTTAACATTATCTGAAGACACTAGAATACAAACATCTTCAAGCTGAAGCACGTTCTTGGCTTGTAGATTAAATCCTCTTAGGACATGAAAACCCTCTGAAGGACATGAAAAATATTGGCAAGTGAATGAGTGAAGTGAATAATGTGTTGCTACATCTCAACTGATCCAAGAACTGTACAGACAGGTTACTCTTCAATGACAGCAAAGGTGATGTAATAAAATTAGTTCCATCTCTCTTCTATGTACTTTTTTACTGTAGATAAAACTGAAAGAATTCGTCTTTGCCATCAACTAGAAGTTCACATCAATAGTAACATGGCTGAACTATATGCTTGTTATGTGCTATGGTGGCTGGTGTGTGTGTGTGTGTGTGAGCAAGCTCATGTAATACAGGCAAAGGAATGAAAGGAACCAGGGGACACCCCTCCATGTGACTTACTCAGAGCACCAGTTTTCACTTGCATGTACCTTTTTGGTGTTTGTTGGGGCCGCACATTATGGATGTGTATGGCCACGAATAGTAAATCTGCATACTTACAGTATAGGCCACAGATGCTGGAGAAGATATATCCAGGACAGGGCTGGAGCCAGGATTTGCAAGGCCAATGTCAATGCGCAAGCTAAGTGAATTCACTGCATCCGAAGGCTCCTGTAAAACATGCATGGTTCAGATGATGGCTGCCAGCACAGAAAACAGGGTAAAAATGATAATTTCTATTGTGAATTGAGAATGGGCAGTAAAATAATACTTGCTCCAAAAAAGGAGTAGCAACAGTTCAAAGCTTCATTTCTTAAAGAATATAATTTTGTGAGATTGACTAGTGTGGATTCCTGTAGATTAACAGTTTTCAGTGTGATTTCCATGATAAAGCTGATTTTTCTAGGATTCCTGGAGACTGTGCACATCAAAGTAACTACTAGGACTAAGGAACATGCAGATTGTCTGCAGCTGTAGGAGCTGGTTCTCAAAGCCATCACTAGGTAGCTTTCATTCTCATCTAGCTGCAGAAGCCAAATTCCTATTCCACTCTGCCTTACCATCACAAAGAGCATCTGGGCCTGAGTGACACTAAAATACAGTAAATGCCATGTTTCCTTTTTTTCTCAGTCATGGATTAATCACTGTCTAGTCCTGTGGCTCACTGCTCCACATGGCACTAAATGTGATCAATAGGTTACTGCAAACCAGAGCAGGGACAGAAGTCCTTTACCTGACCTTGCATCATGCAACAGAGTTTAAGGCAAGTCTTAAGGCTATGTTCAGGCTTTAGTTCTGGAGAAACATAGATACCTCCTTATTTTTATTAAATTCCTTGGTGTGTACCGGGGGTTAGAATGCATCCGAAGTCTGCCTGAATGTTACTTTGAAGAAAACATTTGCATGTATGTTTTAGTTCTTACAGAAGAGTCTACTCAGAGGGAAATTAAAATCTATTTAAACTATAGACCATGGGCTCTATATTACACCAAAGCTGAATAACAGAATTAAGAACCCTCTTTCCTATCCTAAAAATCTGTACTGAATATGACATTTATTAGTTTCTATGAAATCCTAAACTTATTAAGTATTTCTCAGCTGTGGGTATTTGGGAAACATAAATAATTCAGTATACCATGCATGAAATTCACATTACAGACAAAAAATTAATCCATGCATTCCTCTGATCTTTTGCTATGCAAGAGTACGTGCAATTGCACTTACTTGTACACTGAAGACATCATGAACACAATTCTCTTCATGATGCACCACAAGATCCCTCTGCATGTACCTTTCATTATTTTCTTTGAAAAATCCTCTAGAAGTCACTCTGGAGGACTGGAGATCTGCATCCAATGTTGCATTGTACTTTATAGCTACAAGAAGGATAACAGTACATTTTTGACTGAGCATGGTTGCCTGTGATCTCATTACTATGCTTGATGTTACAGGGACCAGGCTTTCCAAACCACACTAAGTATTTCATGTTTTTCATAGCTAAACACAGGGCAGTTTCAAAATGAAAATACTTTCTCTTATGTTTTCCAAAGCAGTCAAACAGGTTTAGGTCCTGATCTGCAAGGGGCACATTAAATGGCAATCAATCCAGCCTCCACTGCAGATGTCTGAGCCTGCAGCTCAGGCAAGAAGCCTGTCAGCAGGGCCAGGGTTATTCTAGATAAAGCAGCCTTGCAACAATATCACTGAACTCAGAGGTGACTTTAAAGAATCTGCATCTTCTCTTCAATCACATAATACTTTCTGCCACCTCCTTTTTATTTTATGACTATTATGTTGTGGAAGTTCATTGTTATTTTATAGCTTAAAATCATGGGTTCCTAAAGGCACCCTATGTTCCTATGTAGCACTGAGGCAGTCCTACTGGCCTTGTCTCTGAGACTGAACTTAAAAACTTCATGGGAGCCCACTGCTGGTCACAGAAATATTCATTGTGCTCTGAAAACAAGAGCTTCTTCCCACTGAAAACTGCTCTGACACTCTGGAAAATATTTAATTTTCTTTTTCTGAAGAAATATGCAGTCTGCTGTTGAAAACAGAAGATTGGATGAACATAGCTCCTCATGAATTACATTTTTGGGGATTGTTGAACCACAAGGACACAGCTGTCCTCTATACTGTTAATTCCCCACTTTTCAAAGAGTATGGAACCAGTGATGAATTAGGTCTTAAAAACACTTTCTCAAGCACTTAAGTTTTATATTGATTTTGTGATTCTTGACATTCAATCTAATACATAAATGGACTTTCCATTGCTCATTTAAATAATGGACGTTTGAAGAAAGTAATATAAGAAAAATAATTGAAATACTCTTACCTACTTGATTATTTTTCTTAGCAGGTCTAAATGAAGCCTGAAAACATATTTTGACAGTTATATCCGTATTCTTGTTCAGCAGACTGATTTTCTCAGGTTTAAATGAAGCAGTTATGGACACATTTGCAATGCTTCTTGACCTGTCAAATATATTTAAAAAGTTACATGGTTTTTGAAGAACACTAGGTAACATAGAAGCTGTTGTCTAACATTCTCTGTAAATGTTAGTATTGATTTTTTTTTGGTTCCCAATGTCAACTTCTTTTAATGGCACTAGAAAAATTATTTTTCCTTAGGTATACATGAATTTGTTGATATCATTGCTTATAGTAATAATGATATGTAGTTTCATGTCAAGTTAATGGCTGATTGATGGCTTCATCCTATGGTCTAATCAATCCCTCAAGGTATCAGAGAATGAAGCTCTTGGCCTATTTTCCAAATAAGTAACCTTCTGCTCTTCTGGGAAGGTGAGAATGGGTAATTTTTCATTTTATTTAATAGTGTAATTTTTCTGAAAAAGAACTTTGGTGTAATTAATCAAGATTTTGAAGAGTTTCAAAGGAACCCTACATGTAAAAACAAACACTTTAATCAAAATTAAATGCATTAATCAGCCCAAATGTAAGAGTGAAAGAAGAATCAGCATCTTCATTAATCAAATTTAAATAAATGCTGGTACTTCAAGGAGCATAATTTTCTTTAATAAAATTCCCAGCAGCAGCAGCAGTGGCAGTCAAAAGTCCAAACTGACCATTCATTTTTAATTATCTTGTTTCATTATGAAAGAAGTAGCAATTCACTGGTATTTTTCTTGCAATGGGGAGCCTTAGGCATGAAGACAGGCAACAGATAGGAAAGGAAACAGCATTTGAATTTAGTTCCTCAAGCAAAGAGTGGAAATCACAGCCTACTTAGGAAGGCAGATGATTTGGGTTCTGTGAAACTTTTTTAAATTTTGTGAAAGTACTCCAGCTTCTGTGGAAAAGGCAATGTGCCATTAAAAATGTGTTTCTTGCCAGAACTACTTGTCAGCTCTCTATTACTGCTCTCTGTCCTTACCCTGCAGGACAACGCTCCCCCCATACCAGCCATCAGCCAGTAAAGGTCATGCAGGTTGTATGAGACGTGGTTTCATCTGTCTCAGGCTCAGCTATCAAAATTATACTGTGGCTACTTAGGTGCACAACCTGCTACAAATACCCTCCATCAAGCCCCATTCCCTGCTGCTGTCCCTTCCCTCTGGACCATGTGTCTGCACAGCAGTAGCAGGCAGATGTCTCCTGGCCCTCATTCCTGGTCAGGTCCCTCCCAGGCTCTGCCACCTGGCTTCCTCCCACATGTCCTGGTTCTGCCCTGTGTGCTGCCTTGGCTTTCAGTGGTTTAATGATAAATTCCTAAAAGAGATTTAGTCTAATGCTCTTTTTTTTAGGTAGTTTTGATAGCAGTGATGAGGCAGTAAGTGTGCTAGCACTGAACACGTTGAACAAAAGAGCTTTTTAATTTGCTTATTTTTCCTGTTTAATTAACTGCATGTTCAGTTGCTGCATCTGAAGCAGTAACTGCTTCCTTTCTAAGAAAGAGTATACTTACCATAGCACAACCACATTTCCATCAGCACCAACTGATACGTCAGTAATGCCATCATCATCTAAGTCTCTATGGCCATCTACTGATCTTCCAAAGAATTGGAGCTTTTGTCCAAAAGCAGAATCCGATCCTAAGATTTTCTGGGAAAGAGTTTGATTACTGAGTTTGCCAAATCATGTTTAAGTCCACAGATAGTACCCTAATTTTAACTGATACTCCCTGTATATGCAATGTGTTGTTTAAACAAAATTCATTTGTGGGTGTTTTATCAGATGCTTTTCTAACACTTCTTTCTCCTCTGTTGGAGCAGACAAAAGACTAGATTTTTCTGTCTTGGGAGCAAATCAACTGGCCGCTTTGTGCCAGATACAGCTGGGAACATTTTCCATCTCATATTGAGCAACTCTAAGAATATGAAGCTTAATAAGAGTTCTAACAAATACTTGCTGCAACCAGAAAATCTGCATAGAAAGAGATAATAAGATTACCATTATAGTATATATGAAGACCAGTGAAAGACTTTCCCTTTAATACTATGTATTTATAATTTGCAGAGCTGGGATTTATCTAATCTTCATTGCTGTACATCAACACTAAAAACCTGAAAATAATGAGTGTCAGTTTTAGGGCAGTAGTTGACTTCACACTCAGGTATCAAAAATGGCTCAGAATGAGCATTTTGCATGCTCATGCAAATGAACCTCTATATGGTTCATTTATAAGCACCACAACTCAGCCTGGATATGTTGACAGCTGAAAGGAGGATAGGCACAAAATGTAAAATAAACCATGAGAATAACAGTATTCCTTTAAGAGGTTGAAACAACACCCAACTAAAGTACAGAAGACCTTCTGTTTTCCTCTAACACATTTAAAGGCACCAAGTACAGCATTATGCAACAGTTATTTACCTGAGAATATTTAGTACGTATAGTCTTTTGAAATCCATTATAAATATAAATTGCTCCAGAGTTTTGGTTTTCCAGTGGCGCACCTATTACAACATCATTAGAACCATCCAAATCAATGTCTGCAAGTGCTGTGATTGCTGATCCAAAGCGTGCATTTTCTGACCCCTGTGGACCTTCCAAGAGTTCTTGTTGATCCAAGATTCTCTTTAAAAATTGAAAAATAAGAGAAAGCAGAAACACAGCTACCACTGCACCAGATTAGACCTATCTAATCTATCTATCTATGTGCATTGTTTTTTGTTTCTGTTTTCCAGTACATTCCCCTCAGATAGCTCAACACTGAATTCCTTCCCCATTGTATTGCCCATTCAGTTTGCATTATGTCTCAAAGTCTTGGCAAGAATTACACAGCAAAATCAAAGCATGCTAAGCAAAGTACTAACAGCAAATATAACCATATGTATGAAGCTTAAATGCTCTCTCTGTCCTCATCTGACTGTTCTGAAGTTTCACAATACATTGAAAAATACAGTTTCCAGTTTTGGATTACTGGTTTTTATGCAGAGGGAATGGAAATTATGTAACTGGACATAATTCTTTGAAACAGAAATGGAATTTCCTTACAAAACTAATGCAAAAAACATGTGTCCAAATGGTAAACTCCTGACCTCTCCAATGCCAATGAAGAAAGATTGGAGATCTTCATAGTTAAATAATCCCATTTACATTAGATTAAATGCAATTCTGGCAAATAGCATTCTCACCTTTAACTTCAGTTTCCATACTGTCTTAAAATTTTAGAAATAACAACCAAGTTATTTATTAAAAATGACTAGAAAAGTATTGCTTGTGCAACTTGCACAAATTGAGATTATTCTTAAAAAATATTAAAAGTACCTTTCATTATTCTTTCTTATTTAAAATTTAAACCCAACATTTGACAACAACTAAAAATTTTAAGATAGTCATCCAATTTATTTGGTTTTAAAAAGCAAATTAAAAAAAATTCTTTTGCTTTTCTTTTCTTCCATATCTTATGTCTGATACTACAGGCAAAAGGCCAATGTCGGCTGCCAACGTTCAGCTCCTCCATTGACCTTGAAATTGTTCTAGGGTAGTTTCCTGTTGCATCAGGATACTCTGACTGAGATCCTGCTAAGGAGCATGGTCCTTCCTCTCTATTTACTTAATTGCAATTTACCTAGTAAAGACACCATTTTCTATTTTCTCTGATGGATGTCAGATATTAATTTACTTGGCAGACATCCAGTGAATGAAAGACTGTTCAAAAATGCCAGAGGGCTCAGTATGGTCTATACATATATCCTAAAAACATCTACTACAGGTCTGAATAAAAAGCACTGTCAGTCAAGCATCAGATAAATAACTAAGGCTTACTGAACAGAGGGGACAACAAGAGTTATGGTAACCATCCAGTGTTAGAGTCTATGAAACAATGCAGAAAGCTAGTAGAAGAGCATTTCTTAGAACTGCTTTGGGAATACTGTCAGGCATTGAATACATTCACCAAAAACAAATGGCAAATTACTTAACAAAAGCCTTAAGCTAAATTTTTCAGAGATACAGCCAACCCATGCTGTATTAGCATGAAGCACATGGCCTGACACCAGGACCAGGGAGACACTGAGAGCACCAGGCCTCTGACCACTAACAGTGCTTAGCTACTGCCTTGCTCACTGGCTCAATTTTGGTCTGTTCCATCTGCCTAATTCCCAGATTACATGCACAAGCAGTTCTGGGGCAAGTTTGCAGCTGCTACTGAAAAGCAGAACATGAAAGGCAGCATTAGAAAGGTCTCCACACACATCCCTCTAACCAGGAAGGCTTGGCACCATTCATCCCTGCCCTTATGCCACATCCCAGGATAAGCATGTGCTCTGTTTTTTATTAAAAGAAAAAAGTCACTTTAAATATATCTAACACTTTGAAAAGATTCACTAAATAGTGACTTTGAGGATCTGGAAGAGCCAAAGGCCTTTTAAGTATGCATGTGGCCAATCTGATTTGAAAGAAATTAGCCCTAGAGCAGCGTTTAGGGCTTGAGCCATTTTTACCTTTGTGATGGAAAACATGTATACTCTCCCTTCTTCCTTCTTCAGGTCATTCATAAACATTGGTGCACCCACAAGCAGCACATCTGTCACAGAATCCCTGTCAACATCAACTGAACACACCACACTGCCAAAGTAGGAGCCAATCTGAAATCAGAAGTAAATAGATTGTCGCTGTGTATGGTTTTTCTAAATCATGTTTTAGCACCTGATTCAGAAAACTTACATCCAGTAATATTCCAATGCTACTGAATGTTGAGGAATTAAATTATTTTGTAGCATGCTCCATTGTTGGAAGAATCATATCCTTACACATATTTCACTATTTCTGTCCCGTAGTTGCTATGGCTTTATCACTCAGCAATACAAATACCAACAGAAATTAAGATATGGGAGGTATATATTTTTAATAACTGCACATGAAACTATCCAGCCTCTGATCTACTCTCAGATTTGTCTTAAAGATGATACCAAAACCAACTAATACCATTCCTCTTTTCCAAACAGAGAAAAAGTGATTGCGTTTCCATATCTGCCTTCTCATGTCAGCTACTTCATAACTTCTCAGGCAGAGCAGAGTTTACTGAATGTCCATCTCCTGATTTGTATTGCTGGCAGAAGGATACATTAGTTAGATTTGTATATTATCTTCTGCCACTAATTGGATGACTTCCTAAAATACTGTTTAAGAGTTAACCTAACCTCATTGAAATAGTCTAGTGGCAGAGAAAAGTTCAAGTGGATTGTAAATGCTTTGAGACAAAGAGGAATTTTCAAAACAAATTGCAATTTACTGCTGGGTCAATAAAAAAACGATTCCTGAAAGTCTGTATTCATGACCAAAATATACTTGCCTGCTCTCCTCTCTGTGATTGCACAATTGCAACATTACCATCACTGTCAACATTATAAACCACCACTCTGCCAGTGTAGTTGGATCTTGGTGCGCCAGCAACAAAATAGACAGAGCTCATAGTTGAGAGAACAGCAACAGAATAACCTGGGTATAGAAGTCAATATTTAACATATGTGAGAGATCTGCAATTACAATTTATCAGCTGGTTAGCCATAAAGGCACAGAGGATGAGTCAATCTGGTATGTTAATTGCACAGAGTGGCGATTCCACATGGGAAGTTATGCTGTCACATATGCATAATATTTGCAATATTCTGCTGGAGAGAACAATGACACACAGATCAAGTTGAAGCAGGTCTACAGAATAACACAATAGCTTAGCCTATTCAGTAAAATGTAGACCACAAAAATGTCATGCTTATGAAGGAGACAGGGAAAAAACGTGCAAAGAGTATCCTTGGAAAGGAGAAATAAAGAGAAATATGAGATGAATGTTTGAACCAGTCTTCAAACTAGGGAGGAACACCTAGCTTCTGCAAAGTTTGCAGTGCATTTTCCCACAGCTCACTAAACCACAGACCAGTGGTTTGTCTGAATAGAAGAGGCTATATTAACAGCTTGTCAGCTGAAGGGCTGATTGAAATTCTTTGAATATTTTAATGCTCATTACCATTATTTTAGCATTTATTTGCTTTCAGGAAATGTCATTTAATACTTGTAAAAATGTAAACATGTATTAGCAGTATAAAGCTAGCATTAGTACATACTTTAGATTTCTGTGGTTTAGTTCTAGCAAATTTATTTTAAGCAAAGAAAACAAAGTCATTCTTTATAAAGTCTACAGTTAATAATAAAATGCCAGTGATAGGACAGAATATGCAGATCTTTAGCAAGCTTCAGAACAATATGAGGAGCAGTCTAACAGGATTATGGCTTGATCTTTACATCACACCAGTCTAATTCAGATTTTTTGTTCAGACACAGGGTGAGAACAACTTTTGTGACTGAAAGTTCAATGAGCAACAAAATGAGATTTTATTCTGCAAGTTAAGTTCGCACCTTCCTAATCAATGCAGAATACAATAATTTGAAGTGAGTGGGTGCCATGCGGAACAGGGGCTAATTGAGCAGGCTGTGATGTTCTAGTGGCCCTTTAACTTACACTCTTCCACACTGGTGAGAAAGAGCTGGCATGGAGATCTACTGGATGACAGAAAGTGGAAGGGAAATAAAGGGACAGAAAAGGCAACAACATTGGTTGCTCCAAAAAGATTAAAGAAAATACACTGATACTGCCTCGTAGAGAAAGAAAATTACCTGAGTTTTTAAAAATTATTAAGAAAATGAAGTAAGACAAAGTCTAAAGAGGTCATACACGCAAAAAGAGCTACTGCTCATTTGCTTGGGTTTAGAATTATTAATTTTGTTGGATGCAAGTAATGCTGAGCCATAGTGGAAAAAAAAAGAGTATGTTAGTTGCAAAAACAGCACATTATTAAATATCTTTAAGAATGAGAAAGTCATAGATGCTTAATGTATTAGCATTATTCAGGGATGGAACAGCAGAGTAGGCGTGTTGAAAAACAGTTACTGAAAACAGTTCCAATGATCTGAGAATACAGACTGGCTTTATTGGGTCATAAAAGCATGTCAAAAATACACATGGAGATTGAAAGTAAAATCTCTATTGAGTAGCAGCAATATTCAAAATCTATAAACTGAACTGGAAAAGGCTAAGAGAACAGCAAGCACACATGAAACAACAGAAAGTCAATCAGCTTCTCATCCACATTGAACTGTGTAACAGAAGCAACTCATAATGATCAGTATGATTCACTAAGCAGTCTTTTCAAATCCCATGATTTATTATTTCTCTGTGACTGTGCTGGTTTTGGATGGAATACAGTTAAAGTTCTTCACAGCAACTGGTGTGGAGATGTGATTTGGATTTATGCTGGAAACAGTGTTGATGACACAGGGATGTTTTAGGTACTACTTGAGCAGTGCTCACACAGCGCCAAGGCCTTTTCTGCTCCTCTGTGTCCCACCAGCGAGAAGGCCGGGAGGGGTCACAAGGAGCTGGGAGGGGACACAGCCAGGGCAGCTGTCCACGAATGACTGCAGGAATGTCTCGTTCCATAGCCTGGCATGCCCAGCATGTAAAGCTGGGGGAGGAAGGAGGAAGGAGGGCATGTTCAAAGTGATGGCATTTGTCTTCCCAAGTCACAGCTGTGTGTGTTGGAGTCCTGCTGTCCTGGGGATGGCTGAACACACCTGTCTGCCCATGGAAAGTGGTGGATAAATCCCTTGATTTGATTTGCTTGCATGCTTGACTTTCACTTTCTCTGTCTGTATCTCAACCTAGAAGCTTCCTCACTTTAACTCTTCGGACTCCCCCATTCTCATTTTCCTTAAGAGGATTGACTTGAGTGGCTGCTTAGCTGCTAGCTGGGGTTAAACCACAGCAGTGACAAAGACTGATTTTGCTTTTTTTAGTAGGATTTTTTTTTAAAATTCAAGTTTTTATTCAATGAACTGCTGACAAGCAAAAAAGAATCTTTTTTGACCAAAAATTTTTTCACATTCTCAAAGAATTTTTTAATACAAATCTGGCTAGGGGAGAACCTTCCAACTTACTTAATATCTTAATCAAGGTTTCATACATTTCCAGATTTGTATTTCAGCCCCTTACCTAGATATGAGCTATGATTTCTGTCCTGTAGAATCTTCTCAAACACATGGCTTGGAAAGGTGATGGCTCTGTCTGAAGACTCCTGAACTACTGTTCCACTCCAGTCATAGGCCCCAACTGCACCCAGCAGCAGAACATCCTTTAAAAAAGGAAAGTCTACATTTTAGAACTACCTGATTTAGAAAAAGTGTGATCAAAGCTGAAGGTCCTATGCATAGTTTCCTACATCACTGTGTCTAAGCCAGTGATGCAGACTAAAGCCTGCAGGCAGCTGATTGGAGCAACTATGAGCAGCAACTATGTCCCATTATGAGGGATCATCACCCTTCTGCTGCAAGAGGATAAGTAACTGCTTTGGTTCCCATGGCACTGCAACTCATGATAAAATGGGCTTATTTAAACACTGTGATAATTTCCTATGTCTGTCCACACTGGGCTTGTGCTTGCTAAATCCATGCTTTTATGCACCCATGATCCTCAGAAGACTGAGGATCACACAAATGCAGCTGTACAAAAAAGCTAAAGTCCTTTTTCTCGACAACAAAAGTGCCAATGACAGCACAGAAAAGCTGATGTGAATAGATACAGTTTAATTCATTACATAAGGAGATGTTCTTGAGAGAAGAGTTAAATCTAAAATCCAAATTAGCATGGCTCATTATACAGAATACTTCATACAGAAACACTTAATCTTATACACAGAAAACAAACATAGTTCAGTTTACTCAAGTTATTAAAATTCTTCACTAAACTGACACACTGTTATAGAAAACTGAAATAAAATTGATTGTTATTTTCCTAAAAAAATGCTCATATTTTTCTCTTTTTTTTTCCATTTCTTAGGATCAACTGCTTCAAAATTTAAAACTTCAATTTGTGCAAATACAAATTCAGTTTTATAAAAATTATTTCATTCATCTTTAAGTGTTATGAGAAAGAAATAATCTTCTGGTATTTTCAGTTGAAAACTGATTGAATCACATTTGGATTTTATAAGAATGACTTATTTGATAATCTTGAAATTGATTAGCACTAAAATATATCTAATATTTTGGTTCTAATTTTTAAGTGAAATATGCTTTAAACAAATATAATTAACTTTATAATTTATAGAGAAATTATTTTCTCTAAAAAGAGATAAGATTTGATTTATTTATATTTTGGTGGCTGCCTACCAGCTTTACAATATAGCTAGTCAGAAACAAGGAGGATTTATATTTTTCTTGCTATGTGATTCAGAAATCACTGCAATTATTGCATTAACACATCTCAAAATTAGTACCTGAAACAAACTATAATACAACTATACTTATTAATACATATTTAAGTAAAAAATGAAACAATAATTTGATATACTCCTGCTTATAAAAAGTTTTAAAACTGGACACTCTGTTTTTGTTCCTCTTTTCTTACACTCATGTGTAAATATGTGTACCTATTTGTACCATTAAATAATTAAACTCACATACCTTTTTTTGTGAGTAGTATGCACTGAAGCCCACCTGTGACATTTCCATTTGGAAGGTATCACCTTGGTCAGTACCTGGTAAAACAGATATGCATATATGGTTATCTCTACGTAAACACACAAAATCCAATGTTGCTGCCTCTGAGTTTAGCTATATAGGGGCTGTGTATATCCACCAATTTGGCTAAAGCATTTACAAGCAATGGAAATCAGAGCTGGTAAAGAGTAGAAAATTGGAGGATTTAATGGCAAATTGATAAGATGGAGCCAAGAGCCATGCTATAAGTCTCTTCCAAAAAAAGGGCAGAAGGTGATGCTCAAGATGGTTTGAATCAATTTGCACAGTCTTGCCGTTGTGGCTGGTCTCATTTTGTGTTTCCCAGGAAGCATTACCACCCTGAAATTAACAGCTTTAATGACTGTATATTCACAACTTCCAAGCAGAATAGGATTTTTTATTTTCGTATAGGACTTAAAAAAACATGTTGGAATTGTACTGTGACATCCATTTCCTAAGCTAGATTGATAGGAATTCAGTGGGAGCACTCAGTAAAAATACTGATTCTCTTGCTTTGAGTAGTAGCATGGGCCTAGCAAAGAATAAATGAAGGTGAAAGAGAAGGGAAGATTTCTTCCTGAGCACAGGAAAGTGGCAGACATAAGCTTGTTAGGGAGTTGAGGGCGGGTTACACATCTCCAAGGCAAGATCTGAATTTAACTTAAATTAAAAAGCTGGCTTTTGGGATAGCCAAAGTACCTCTGTGACACCTTTGCAACACCTTCCTCTGAGCAATACACAGGAGTGTGGGTGGTACTAGGGAAGGGGCCTGGTAGGCACCACACAAATTGCTTTTTCAGTTCTGTAACCCAGTCTGCTGGTTTGCTTTGTTTGGGTTGTGGGTTTTTGTTGGCTTGGTTTTTTTGTGTTTTGTTTTCTTTTTGTTGTTGTTATTTTTGTTTGGTTTTGGTTTGGTTTTTTTGTTGTTTTTCTTTTTTTAATTTAAAATATCTTAGGATTCACACAGGTAAAGCTCAAAAGCATAAAGATGCCTTTATTCTTCTGGTGGTAAAAAATACATTTGGTTGCATATGGAAAAACTCCCAAGCCTGAAGCCCATGATATGATAGAAATTTTCATTAGCTGGGGAATGTTTTCCCCAAACTGCATAAATTAACTTAAAGCTCAGGCTAATTAGGGGTGGAGTAGCTGGGGGAAAAACTATGAAAACCAGAGCCCTCCTGGTGAGCAGGGAGCAACCTGCAGCTCAAGCTACCCCCTCACTTTCACAATACTGCACCAAACTGAAGCTAAATAAAATCCTATTCTTGTCAGCTGGGAGAATCTTATCTAATTTTTCAAAGATGTTGAGTATTTTACCTTCTATACTAAAAATGCGTTCTCCAAGTGTTCCTGCTTCTTCCAGCAGTGCAGCCTCAGACGACACATTGAAGAAATACTTTTCTGTTGGGTGACTAGCAATTCCCTTGATTTCTTTAATTAAGTTTTTAGTATCAAGTTCATGCCTTATTAAGTATCCCAAAACCTTGTGTTGAGAAGCAAAGAACAAAATAAGAAGAGAGAGATCATGGTGCTACTTAATTTCCTTCTGTATTATATTAGCAAATATTCTACATAGTTTTAAAAAAGTTACCTTTATTCATATTACTGAGTTGCTTATTAGAGTTCGTTCCTATGCAAGGGACCATTCATACAGGAAAAGTACATAATGCTTGGCAAGGGAGCAAATCACTGAAGTTGCTCAGGCAATTCTAGTCTTGCTTTTTAATCCAGTGAAAAGACCAGAATTTCCAACAGTTCAGAGGATTAATGTGACTTTGCTTCAGTCTCACTAGCGTAACAATGTGTGCATTACATACCACTTTTGTATAAAACATGTGCTTTGATACATCCATAACAAAACAACCTCTCAAACATGCAGTAATGTATAATTTCAGTATTACTTACAGCAATGCCAAATCTGGTTATATTGTCTTCATTGCATTTACCTATCACTGTTTTCAAGTTGGAGCCATCATGTGATTCACCGTCTGTCACAACAACCATGACTTTTGTGGCAGTCGGGCGTCCTCCCGACTCAGCTGAGAAGGCATACTGTCTGTTATAAAACATTGTGTTTGTCACACATCAATCCACAATGGATGGAATCCAGCACATATACTGTAACGGATGTGTCCATCACTTAGAATTAGAACAAGTTACTTCTGTAGTGCATAAGAAGCAACTTGGAATGCCAACAGGAATCGGCATCACCAAGCTCAGACAAGAATGGAACAGATTTAATAATAGGCTTCTCAATACTACAGCAATTATTGACTCCACTGTAAGCTGAATCTGTTCCTATGCCAAATTCTCAGGTTCATTTGATTCAGCATGTATTTTGGCCTCGAGTTCTGTACTTGATTAAACTTCAAAACAGCATCTTCTGTTGAGAAATTGACCTAGTTTGTATATGTTCCCAGAGCCTAAAACATTGGTTTAAATTTTCCCTATTTTTTCACACTCATGGTGCTGCAGTGACAAACAGACAACAGACAAGAGGGTTTATTTTCTCTGCAATCAACCAAAGCCTGATCTGCAAACACAATTGTTACTGGGCCCACTGAATCCCTGGATAAACTTTACTTTTTTCAGTGATTTTGTATCTTTCCTAAAACCTTGTCTGCTCTGATGCACTGTCATGTTTAGAGATATGTGACATAACAAGCAATTCTCTTGGGTGCTAGAATTCCTTTAGAGCAGAGTTCAACCCAATGGTTAACAATATGCTTTTCAGCAATTCTAGTTTACATATTCCTGTACCAGTCTGCATGGGACACTGTAAATGTACCTGATGGATTCTGCCTAGTGCTGGGAACCTACTCCAGAGGTGCTGGGTACATGGTCTTCCAGTGGGAATGAAATTCAGGATGTTCTCATTGTCATGTAAGTTATAATAGTTGCACAGTAAATCATCAATGCATCTCACCTTGCATTGTCAATGGCTTTGAAAGTATTAGTGAGATCTCCTCCCTTCTGAAACGTTTTCTCCATTGCTTTAACAACTTCATCCTTGGTTTGGTATGTATTCAAGTTGAAGACTACTCGAGGATCATTAGCATACTGAATTAAACCCACCTATGCAATTAAAAAAATGGTGTTAGATTATGATGCTTTACAATTAGTTACATAGAATCATGGTGATTGCTTATGCATCAGGCTGGTGTAAAAAGTCTGCAAATGCACAGTTCCCTTTCAACACATATGCAACCAATTAATATTAACACATTTGAAAAGCAAAGAAAGCTAAAATGCTCTTGCACTTTGTATCATTTGTTATGGGCTACAGTATGTTACTGCAAATGATCTGAAATAGTAGACATTAAATGTTTGTTTGGTTACTTCCGGAAGGGCTGATGGATAGCAATATACAAGGAGCTCCGGGAAAAAAACAGAAAATAGCAATAGTTCTACAAGCTGACAGCACCTTAGTCTCATCTCTTCTAAGGAAGTCCTAAAGGTTAGTTACTTTACAGCACTGCAAACCCTACTTGTTTTTAATATAGGTGAAACTAAAGATGTAAGATAAGATGTGCATTTAAAAGAAAGGGAAAAAAGAGAAGATGCAAAAGGTGAGGTTCAGAAGGAACTGAGCAGGAAGCCTAGCTTTTAAGCACCTCACTTCCAAAGTAGCCAAAGGAAGAAGGCAGCCTTTGGGAGAGAGATTTCCAGTGCCCCAGTCTTTGTTCTCAGAACTGTTTGGGGAAAATGGACAACTGTAAAGACAGAATATGTTTAAAACAAAAAAGGCAATAAAATTTTCCTTACCATCATCAAATCAAAAGGAAAAAAACCCCTCAAAGATCAGTGAGTAAAGCATCAGGAAAATTTCCTGTTTTAAAGATGCAGCAGTTGGAAAGTAAGAGTTATATGAAAAGTCCATTAAAAGTATGTTCTACTTTTATCACATCCCCAAAGACTATTTTCAACTACTTTTACATCTAATGCGTGAAAGAGATCTGACTCCCCTAGATGAAACACAGACTTCTATTTCAGCTAATTTATATTTTGGATCAAATTACTAATATGTTTTGAAATAGGATAACCATGAGATAAAATTCCAAACACTGAGTAGGATAACCAAGTAGGATAATCTGTGGCTTTGCTTGAGGTACTCTAGTTACACAAAATCATGCTTGGTTTTCTTTAAAATTGGTTGGTTTACATTTTGTTTGGGTTTTTTTGGTCTTTCTCAAATATGTCTTTAACTTACCTGGGTCTTGTTAAGGCCTATGTCTAAGCCTTGTACAAATTTTTTCAAAAATGCCCGCACTGCATCCCAGGGATAAATGCTGTTTGACTCATCACAAACCACCACAACATCTATAACAGAGGAACACTCTAAAACAAAAATAGGAAACGGACATTAAATGCATCTGCAGTCTCAATATACTCCTCAGTTAAATCCAGAGGTGCCTATTTAGGTTTCACACAGGCAAAATTTCAGATCAGGAGGCTTTGCCAGAATGAGAACTCAATAAGAGCATACGCAGGTTTTAAGCCAGCACTGGCATAATATATCTGTATACAGAGGATTAAGACCATATTTGCATCAGCATTGGATCACAATTTGTCAGTCTTTGCATATCAATCCCAGGACTTTGTTTTTGGCACATACTTTTTTCTTTAAGATATCAAAATTAACAGTCATCAACACAGTATCTCTTGATTTTGTTTGATATGTTTGCTTGTTTGTTTGAAATTGAATCTGTTTTGGACATGTTGCCTTACTTTGAAGAGCTGGAGAAAAGCTTCTTAGGATCTCAAAACTTGGGCTGATTTCCGAACAAACTCCTGTTGCGTAGTACTGTCTTCCACACTGCTGTGCCCACAAGGGACCACAAGTCTTAAAAAAATAACAGCAGAAAGAAAGGATAAAAATAACAGATACTTGTCTCACCGTACCTATACACAGCCACCCCAGCAGGACGGCAGGCACATGGATCAGCGCGGCTCCGTCGGTGTGGGCGCAGCCGGCACCCCCCGACCAGCTCCTCGGGAGCGCAATTCCCGCGGGCCCGCTGCAGCGCCGCCGCCGGCCGCCAGGTGGCGGCAGCGCCCCGCGCGGGAGCCGGGCGGGACGCGGGCGGGACGCGGGCGGGACGCGGGCGGGACGCGGGCCGGAGCGGGGGCGGCAGCTCGGAGCTCTCCGCAAACCTCCTCCCAGCGGGAATTCGCCTGGCAGGCACAGGCCGGGCTGCACCACCTCCCGCCTCGCGGTGAGCACCGGCCCATTCGGCCACACCAGCGGGAGAGGTCCGCCCCCGGCCGCGCATCCCCCCAGCTACATGTTTTGTTGGCTTTGGGGGAAAATGACCCTGCTTCGCTGCTGGAAACAGTCCCCGGAAATAGAAGTATTTTCAGCTGGATCAGCCTGCTGTCATTTACGTCTTTATACATCTTTATATGTACTGATAGCAACCACATATTAAGACGGTATCTTGCCGTGAGAATATAGGGGGAGCTCTGTGTGTGTGTTTGTGTATGTGTGTGGGTTGGGGTGGCGAGTCGGTGTGGGTGTATTTCCTTGTTCAAAGAAAACATTATAAACTCGAGGAAATAAATATAACCTCTACATAACCTCTCTCCAACCGTTCTGTGAGAAATTACAGCTTCCTTATATATACACTCTGGTTGCACCAGCCTTTATTTAGGAAAAGAGGGACTTTTCTCAAGAATACTAGAGGGCAGAAAAAAGTAATTAAATTCAAAAGTAAGTCGAAAATGAGCTAAATCACCCACTGGTTTCTCACTGAGAGACAGCATCAAACTACCCTAAGATATTTGACCAGATGGCGGATTTTCTAGATGAGAAAGGAAGTATATCCACATTATCTGATCCTGAGATAAGTGCTTTTTTTTAGCTGCTACACAAAGCATGGTTAGTTCATACTGAAAAAGACAGATTTTTAGACAGGTGAAAGGTACAAAATAAATCATCTCTTTGAAGTCGGAGGAGAGTTACTAGCCTTTAAAATTAATAAAAACTTCATTTTAGATCAGTCTTATTTGCCCATTTTCTAACTTTTTTTTCTGTATTGGTGGTAGTTCAAGACATATCGATCTTGGAGCAAAAAGCAAAAATGTTCTAATAATTTTTGTTGATCATCCGAGGAACAAAAAAGAGGAGAAATTAATGTTCTAGCATTTGCTTAAGTCAGAAATTTAAGATGCATCATTACTGAAGGGGAGATCACATATCAAGGACAGATGAACTTGAAAGGCAAAAAGTTATAAAGGGGCAGAGACTTGCCCTTTAGGACTAACATTAAGAAATTGGGCATAAACTGGAAGGTAATTGAATGGAAGGGAGAAAAGCACATGGATTGGGCACTGGATGACTGCAGGGTGTCTGCAAACATGCAGCCAGGATACAAAGCAAATATGGCTTAAAGATGTGTGACAAGAAGCTGTTGAGTTGGAGAAATACCAAATACACTGTAGTGCCCGGGAAATACTCAAATGGAATACAGCAGAGACCTGATCACTGATGTTTGAGAGAGACATATTTTAAAAAGAACATTTCAGTCAAAAAACTCTGTATTTGTTTAGCAAGGCAAAGGAGAAAGGTGGTTGTGGGCTGTCAGAAAAGGGAGATTTTACATGCAGGGAGATGAGAGCTGCTGCTTTCAACTAAAGGCACAGCACTGCCCAGTAAACAACCTGATAAAAATATAGATTGGAAATCCAGAAAAACTTTGTTAACTGTCAGTGAAATTCTTCTGCACCTCTCCAACAGGACTAAGCATGCCTCAGAAAAATGTAATGAACGTGTGGGAAATGACTGCCTTGAACTTAGAATACCTGTGGGAAGCAATCCCCTGCCATCCAACAGCCGAACCAGCAGGACTCAGGAGCTGCAGCACAGACATGCCAGCCTGAAGTCACATTCCCAAGCCAAAGAGCCCAGGACTGAGCACCGGGACAGGCAGATGGAGGCTGAGAGAGGCCACAGGAGGAAGGAGAATGGTGAGCTGGGAGGAGGAAGCCCTGAAATAACCCCCAAAGCCACCACACAGGCCAGCTGCCACAGAGAGAGTCTTGGAGCAAAGTCCCAGCTGGAAGCAGCTTGCAAACACAAACAGGCAGTCCACACATTGGGTTCAATACCTGCCACAACTAAGCCATGGGGCTTTTGGTATTTGTTGAGGTTGAGTCACAGATAAGCACCTGTCTCCAGTACCTCGTTCTCCTTATGTCAAAAAAAGAACTCCTGTTGATGAAGATGTGACTGTTTATGTCTTAGAATTGAACCTGGCTTTTTGTGGGTTTGTTTCTTTTTTTTTTAAATCCATGCAATTTAAGAAGACTCAATCAATAACGTGGATCAGGAAATACTTTTTATTGGAGAGAAGTTCAAAGATTATTAGAAAATACAAATTTCCCTGCATGAGCTATTTTAAAACAGTGAAGTTACTCATACTAACTAAAAGTCAATGTGCATAGGACATTAACAGTAATTGAAAGTATTATTCAGGAGAGAGAATAAGATTTTTTAATCAAGACCTTTTCAAGACACAAGTCAGGAAAATTACTGTTGCTGTAGTTTGAAGTTATGAATAACTTTACTCATCACATGAGATCTTCTGGAAAAGTTGGAATTAGGCATACTTCTAAGTACTTCAGTGAACTGAACTACTTGTTAATGAATATAATAAATACTTGAATACTTTTGTGATTACTAGGAAGACACATTGAAAAATACAAAGCATAAGGACAGCCTAGAGCTCTTCTCTCTGTATTTTGTTGTTTTACTTACGTACTGCACATGGCTACATCAATCTGAAATACACCTACACACCAAGAGTTTTCATGCTTATGATTAGGATCATAAAATAGCATATTAAAGAGGCATTCATTTCCTTTCAAGTAAGAATTCTATTTTGCAGGCTCCAAGGACAGTGGTTTGTGAAATATACTCTGAGAAAATGACAAGGTCACTAACCAAATAAATACACGACAAATCCAAGAGACCAGAAATACTGACACCTCAGGAGAACAGTGCCTGTGCAAGTGTGAATGATAGAGGAGTGATTATATAAAGTCCACTGAAAGTACAATCAGAACTATACAAGACTGCATTAAATAATTTAATGGTGGAAATATTCTTGCCTATATTGTCTGACTTAAATTACTGAGACATTAATTAGTATAAGATGTTTAGATAAACAACAAAGGAGAGATCTCACAATTTTCCTGCATTAATGATATATTTCACAATTTATTTTGGACCCTAGGTAATTGCAGTGGGATATACAAATCCATGCTCCATAATAAAATACATTTAGCTTGGACTTATGAAAAAATGTGGAGAATTCTGGTTTCTTAATTCTCTTCAGAAATTTCTATGTACACTACATATGATCTTGATACATACCAAAAATACTCCAGTTTTTGAGTTCTGTATCAGAGTCAAGCCAAGGTTCATGTCGTCTTTAATTTCAGTCACATTTGGAATATTTATTAAAGCTGAAATAAAATTAGATTACATAATTGCAGAAAAATAAATGAGATTTAGAAGCAATTTACAAACATAGAATTTGTTTCAAAAACTTGATTTTTCATAATCTAAGGTGGCTTTTCCAAATGGCTGCATACAATTCCAAGATAAAAGAAACAAAAGCCAATCTTTGGGGGAAAAAATTGCTAACCATCAAATATAGAGACTGATTAAGTATGGCCTTTTAGAGTATCTTCCCTCAAGAGAGCTGAAGGCAAAAGAGAGGAAGAAACAATCTACCTATTGCGTGTTTTTGGCTGGCTGAGTAGATGCAGCTGAGTAGCTATTGTTAAATTCCTCAGGACACCAGACTCCTCTGATCCAGTATCAGGCTTTAGACAAAAAACTGGAAGGGACAGCAGAGGGCAGAAATTATCTGCACCACAAATAAACAGAAAGGAGGCATCTCAGCACACCCAGCTGCCTCATATTTTCACTGTATCCAAACTTGCACTCCATTTTATAACTAACAGTTTGCAAACACAGACACACATGCCTACCTGGTTTAGGAAGGACAGGGACAGGCACCCGCCCCTGGATGCCAGCAGGGAGCTTGCACCCACCATCTTTGGGACCCACAGTGCTCCTGCCCCATGGCTGGAGGGTAAAGACCCCAGGTGCTCCAGTGGGTGACACTGAGACCCCAGTGCCTCCAGCAGCTGGAACCACCTGGCCTGAGTACAGTGGCAGGCAGCAATTTTTGCTCAGACAGACACATCTCATCAGTGCTGAGGCCTTGCAGCACATACACACACCTCCACAGAATCTGAGATCATGCAGACAGATAGTTAATGAAAGTTTTAATAAGGTAGACTGGCCTCGTACAAACGCAAGGGAAAACTGAACATGTGCAGCAAGATACTGTTAGTTAGAACGTACCTTGTAAATTCAATTTTTTACATGTGTTTTTGGACACACCAACAGGACATGCATATATATCTCCAGTTCTGTTCACAGGATAGCCACTCCAGGGTGAACCAACTAACAGCCTAAAGGAAAAGGAACTTCATTAGGTCCTTAACCATACTGAAAAAGTTCAGCAGCATTGCATGGCACAATATGGGTACCAGGTAGAGAAGCTTTCACAAGCACCCAAGGCATTCAGGTGTAGTAATCTTCTCCAGAATTGTTCTGAAGCTTTACTTGCATGTCAATACACTGCACTGGATTCACCAGGGGCAGCTTTGGTGGAGAAGAATGGGACAGTCTTTGGGGATTCATCTGCCTTTCAACACGTGTACCATTTTTAATGTGATATTATGTCATAGGTCAGAAGAAATACAGTGAAGGTACTAATATACATAGAAACATAAAAATATATATGTTAGGGATCAAGATACATATTACTTATTGTTCCATCAGCTAATGGTTAACTGATTCCTTTTACATTATTCTTTTAACTGATGGAAGCATTTTCTACAGGATCTTCTCAGCAACAATAAAACACTTATGTCTGAGCTTGAGCACTACCACACCTCTGAGTCAGAAAGAAAATACTGCAGGTTTTAACAATATGCTCCATAAAGTCTGTAATCCTGAACAAGAAAGTTAATACTTATGATAATTTTGCCTGCAACAAAAAGTGATTCATGTTCTCTGACTCATTTGTTCATCTGCCATAAGGTTTCCCCCCAGCATCTGCTCAAGACTCTTATCTGAAAGCCTTCACAAAACTGTTTAGTTCACCTTCTTGGAAAACTGCTTAAGGACACATATGTTTCATCAAAGGTCTCTAAATGATGGTCTCAAGGGTTATTAAAAATAAACCAGATTATTGAAAAGCAGGGACTGTGGGTATTTGCTCCAGCAGCAATATGACTTTATTTTCAAACAGAACAATCCATGGTAGTAAGTAATGCATTTTGGAGACCGTAGGAAGACAAGCAATGGGGCCTCAATACAGAATATTGAATTAAATTAGAAATAATTTTTTTTTAGTCCATCAATAGGTTGTTTAAAGCAAAATTGCTATTCTATAAAATTTTACAGGTGGCTAACACAAATATATCTTGTGGTATTAAAATTGTGAAATTATTATATTTTAAAGCAATTTCTATATACATCATATTAACTTCATAGGGATCATCTGATTTTACTGTTGTGATGTTAGTTTGAATAAAATGGTTATGACAATTAAGAGTTTTAGATGCATATGAAAGAGCTTTAGACCTTTTGAGTATGCTCAGAGAAAATACTGCTAAACTGCATTTTCTTTTTTAAATGTATTCCACCTTGATTAAACACAAATAACATTATTTTATCGATTCTGCTGGGGGTTTAGTTTCAGATTTCCTTTCTTGTGTGTCTGGGTATTTTAAGAATGCCTAATTCCTTCTCAGTTACCTTGTTGGAAAAAGGTGATCATGCAGGCAGCAGGAACAGGACTTTGTGTATTTCTAGCATCTCTAAATATGCAACTTAGCTTCATAAAAACACCTCTCTCTATCAAAACAATTGCAGTAAATGTGAGGAGGCCTCTAATTTTCTTGTTATTTTATGAATGTTTCTGAGCCTTTTCAGCACAGTGGAAACCAGAATCACCACAGCTTAGGACCAAATAAATAGAGCTCATAAGCAGCTACTGCACTGGTCGTGTGCCAAGAGATAACATAATCTGCAAATACTTGCAGACACAGAGGGCTGGAGTTGGTCAATAGTAGGAGGAAGAAGGAGGAAGAACAGGAGGAAGACATGGTGCTACACTCTCTCACCTTGCTAGGTACTACTGAGTTAGGTACAGGCATAAAATGCTAACTGGGCTGATGGGGGGGAAGGGTTAGGAGTCTGTGGAAAGAGGAAAGAGCTTTAAAATGGATGGTAACAATGTGTGTGCAGTATCTGAAACTGGAACAACTTTCCATCATTAACTGTCAAGCTGAACATTGCACTGTGTACATTTATAAACACTGGCAATTTTTTATTAAGTTTCCCAGAAAACAAACATATTTCAGTTCTTTCAGGATAACAGCTACTGTTCAGAAAATGGCCTTGTATCTTGGAAATACCCCCTGCATCCATTTCCATCCAGTCATGAAACTCACTGTGAATCTCGGTGTTGTGCTGGCACTGCTCTGCAGGCACAGGTTTTCCTGGGAGCCCAGAGCACACAGTTTCACTCACAAGAGTGAGTGAGAAGAGAAACAGAAGCATGCTTGAGCACTAGCTGACGCCAAATCCAAGCCTATCTCCAAGCTAACTCCAAGCTCCACCCCTGCTATTGGCATAGGAACAAGCATGATCCCTGCTCTAGCATTTGCTCAAAGCTGTTCTCTCCTTTTCAGCATGCATACTTTTGCTCATTCCATGGGCATTATTTGCCTCCTATTTTCCCTGCCCTCAACATTTACTGCAATCCAGACATCTGCTTATACCAAGGAACTATCACTTAAAACTTGATACTCACAAGATAATTTTACTTTGCTACCCCTGAAACTAACAGTGGGGTTGGCTACATGGTACAAACAGGAAAGATAAATGAGATGAACTTTTCTCATTTTAAATCCAGATTTAAATCTATGCCAAATAATGAAATTTAATTTTGTCTTTCATTCGTCCTGCACTCCTCACAGTTTACTGGGACTTACTTTATTTATTTTTCTGTGTTCCTTGTAGATTTGCAGTTTGTGAATCTCAATGTCATACCTATATTGCAGGCTAAAATATTGCCACTCCATACACAGAATTCACGCTTAGAACTGACTGTTACTGAAAGTGATTTTCAGAAATCAACAGAGCTCTCAAACCTATGGCATTATTTGACTTAACTAGTCTAACCTGTCATCAATACATGCCTGAGAAAAAATTAGTAACCAACTTATGCCAAGCTTAGCCCTCTACTTTTAACTGCCAGCTTTAAAGGCTCTAGGAAATAACATGATTTCTATTTCTTTTGTATTCTTTGCCCTACTTAATGTTTAATACCAGCCTTAATCTATATAAAGAATCAGAAAGTTCTACTTGCTGATTAACATAAACCATTACAGTGGGGAGTTACACAACACTGCTCTGGGAAAATGCATGTGTATCTTTCTGAAACGTTAGAAGTGAAGACAGCAAAGGAGTATCTGGCTAGCATCCTGCTAACTACAATTTTTTTTTTTACTGTAATTAGACAGGATACATGACACAAACCGAAACGGAATATATCAGGAAAGAATGCAAGAAAGCAGTACGGAAATACTTGAAAATTCTTGTTTCCAAATAAACTGTATCATGTATAGTGTATTATGGCTCTTTTTCAGCCATGAGTTAAATATTTATTCTTACAAAACCTCTTTATGTGTCCTTGCAGACCGTCTTTACAAAATACTATAGTGAGTATAATGTAATATTGCTACTGATGTTATTATTCATCTCCCTAATCATTCTACAACACTGTGTACAAAGCAATGGCACTAGGAAGTCAAATGAAGTACAGCCTTACCACACAAGCTGTAGGAGTGGCAGATCAAAGTGCAACAGGAATTATTTCTGGGAAATTACACCATGACAAAGCCAGTAATCAGCAAACTGTGATGTAGCAGAAAGTAACATCAGAATTCATAGTAAAGGGCTGAGTTCCCAGCTGTTGCCAGAGCATGTTTTGTGTTTTCTAGTTTCTTTATTTTTTTCTTATTTCTTCTCTTCTTTTATTGTGTTGTGTTTTGTTTTCTAAACACAAAGATTGCTAATAGGAAAATAAGAGTAGAAAAGAACCTCTTAGATCATCTGGCCTTTTTTCTACAATTACAGGAAGTGATGAGCAGATATGAAGACCAGAAAACTCCTCATGCTCATAGAAGCTTCTCTGCACACACTAAAACACTTTTCACCATCTAAAACTTTTGATCCTTTTAACAAGAATTAGAATTTCAAAAACTACAGTGAGCTATAGCAAAAGAGTTTGAATTATAAACTCAGAAGTCCTAGAAAAAAACAACCAGAGCTTCTGCAAGCAGGAAAAGGGCAAACTGTGGTGCATGCAGTCAGGGAAAACAAAACTGGGTAAAGAACTCAGCATTAGTAGTGGCTCTGGCACTGAAAAGACAGAGCTGCAACAATGGCAGCTTCTGTTAGGAGGGAAAAAAAATCAAAAAATTACCCTCCTCAAAAGAAATGGCCTTCCTCATTAAAATCTGAAAGCTTTGAAAATGTACTGATTTCAATTGAAGTACATACAGAAATGTGTCTTTTTGGCAAAATGTCTTATTGGTCTGAAGAGGCCATACAGAACCTCAGGAGAAAGGCCACTATATTTGGTGACCAGTGAACAGTAGGCAATGATTTCTCAAAATACTTTTGATTGTGAAATAATTATGAGATACATCAGTAAGTGCATTTTGTGCACTTGCTTATTGTGTCATTACTGACATTTGAGATGAAACAAAATATTTTAAGACAAAAATCCCACAATATAAATTCAAAACCAAAATAATTTTTAAAATTGCAAATTCTAAGCACACAGACACAGCTGAGCATGTGTCTGAAGACATGTGTGTAGGAAAAAGCATTTCACAGCTATCTACAGCTATTTCAATCTTCCTCACCTGAGGAAGCTATAAAATCAACTATCAGCATGAAGTAAATATGGCTACCTCTGAGGAATATACTGTCAGCTACTGTTCAGGGAATATGCATTCAAGATGAATTTGATAGGGTACAATCTGGCTTTCTAAAAAAATTATATTTATAAAACAACAGAAATTTAAGTCTCAATTTAAGATAAGATTTAAGACCTCTTGACAGGTAGAGCCACAGCATAAACTGAATTATGTTTCTATGGTGTCTAATTACTTGTGTGATGAACTGCTTTTCTAATTGACGAGTTTTCATTGGTATTCACAATTTTTCTCAAGTTCATTAAAGACTCCTGTTTTGAAATTTCCATCTGAAATTGTGAAAAGCTTGAGCTGTGCTTGACTTGCAAGTTTGTCCCTATTTATGAGTATCACACACCATCAAGGCTCATCAATGCACAGCGGATCAGTGCCCAGTTATCCTGGATCCTCTGTCTCTAACATAAAAAGTCTTCCTTGGTGGTTTGTGCCACAGCATCCCAACATGTACCAGACTCTTCAATAGTCCTGCATTCCCTTTTGGACTGGCTTCCCTCTTCTCTCTGAACTCATCTCTAAGCAAAAGTGAAAACCAGTAACAATTCTGCAAAAATTCTTTCTTTATCATTTCTTTAGTTCTTACAGCCTCGGGAGATGCACCTCCCAGAAATACTGCTGAATAATATAACTGCCATCTGCTGTATCTCTCCTTTGTACTCTTTGTGAGCGCACAGGAGGTTTTTTAAAGCTGTATTTTATATAGACCCCTGTGAACTTATCAAGCAAAATCTAGGAAGTGATAAAATTTCTTGTGGATCTCAGATTCTGGATAAGTCTCTCTGGGGACAGATGGCACCCCAGCAGCACATGGTGTGCTGAGCAGCCACTTTGCTGTGCCTGGACAGAGTTTCCTGATACATCACATTCTTGCTGCCGACAGTGACGACATCTTCACAAAAGCATATGATGATAAATGCTCCTTTCAGACAGAAAAATAACCCTGATCTTATCTCAGACTGTTTATCTTGTTCCCAGTTCAGCCATGTCAACAAGAACTCTGCGCATGGGCTACAGCCTCCACATTGCTCATAGGAGAAAACAACTCTACTGAACAGCTTGAAAGAGATTGAATGTTCTGTTTGGGTTGGGGTTTATTTTTGTCTATTTGGTTGGGTTTTTGCTTTGGATTTTAATTTGTTTGTTTTTTAGTAATGCACACAAGAAAAAGTTCTATTGTCCCAAGAGAAAGAAAATAGCCTAGAAATTAAGAGAACAACACAGTAGAAAATGATTGACATTTTTTTAAGCTTGTCTAATGAGTTTTTGAGTGGGAGACTGAAAAGGGCTTTTCTTCACTGAAGAGTCTCTAACAAGTCCTGGTTACTTGAACACAAGCTGATGAAATTTCCCTGATTTTTGGAGATAGGTCAGACAGCATGCAGTGAAAGAACTAATGGTGAAGTGCCTACATACAGAAAAGTTTACCAGATTCAAAATATTCATATACTTAGGAGAAAATTAGGTTGAACTTAATGATCATAAAGGTCTTTTCCAACCTAAATGATTCTGTAATTCTGTAAGGTAGGAAAAGTTAAACCAAAGGTACCAAAGTTACTTTCCTTTCCCTTCCATCCAGCGTACATTATCCAAGAAAGAGGTAGTGGAGGAGGTTTTATATTAGAAACAAAATTAAAAGGGGGAAATATAAAACATAAATAGCTTGAATGGATCAGGCAGCTATTGCTTATTCTTCAAGTTTTCAGAAAAACTCATTAGAAGTATAAAACACAACAATTTCTCCATGTTTGAGGCAAAACTGTTCAATTCAGTACAGGCACACATTCCTGTTCTCCTTCAATGGCTTCTCACAGAAGCTGAAGGTTTTGTTGTTGTTGTTTTGTGTTTTTTGGGGGGTTTTTTTGTTTGTTTGTTTGTTTTTTTGTTTTTGGTTTTAAGAGATATCTGATCTATGGGTGACTAAATACATAATTAAAGCAGACAGAAATGCAGTAAGAAGCCACCACAGCATCAGATGAAGAGTGCGGGTAGGTTGGAAACCTGCTCAGCTGAAGGAGAGAAAATGCCAATGTTTTAATTCAGAGACTACAGCTCTGGTCTCCTCTCGCTGTGTCTCCTGGTCCTTGGAAGCAAACACTGCTGAGAAGTCAGAGTTGCACGTTTGCATGGGCAGCTGACAGCAGCAGCAGCGCCACCACAAGCCTCTCAGCTGCCTCAGTAACTTTGTGCTGGCTTTTCCAAACTTAAACTGCAAAATAAATTTTCACGTGCGGCATCTTACTTTCTCTTTACTGAAAAAAAGTGCAGTTACTGAGGCTGCTGTCACAAAAGCACAACTGCCAGTTTGTGGCTATTTGGGTTCTGACGCAGCTCCTGTGCATGAAGGATGACTGGTCTGAAGTGTCTCAGCATACCATAATATGTACAATCTGGTGTAATCTTCTGCTCTAGACTTAAACCCATGTATACACAGCCACTGAAGAGTTCAGTCGTTCTCAACTGCTTTCAAAGACTTACAGTCCTAACACATAAAGACACCTTAAGATTTGTGCCTGCTGAGGTTGCAGAAGAGGAAAAAATGTGTCTTCTATTAAACGCGTTTATTCCCAATAATATGTTAAAGTTCTCCTTGAAACCAACATTACTAAGAAAAATATTTTACTAATTGCTCATTAAGTCCAATGTTGTGGCAACAGGGGATTTCAGGTCAAATTTTGTGGCTGAAGAGATGTAGCAAACACAAGTCTTTGCTATATAGTGTTATCATATACATCCAAATACACCATCCCTTCCGAAGCAAACAGTTAATACTGTATCAGACACAAAATTATATCAATTTAATTTAATTTTAATATTAATAACTAAAACTCACTAGACCTGATAATTTGTTTTGACCTTAACAATGTTAAAATGGAAGAATATCCTACGTATATATAAAGTGTAACAAAGATATTCTGGTTACACAAAAGAATGAAATGCAAGTTAGAATTCTAAAGAAACTATAAGCCTAAGGAAATTAGAGTATTGGAGACAAGGTAAAATATTACCATGAGAAAGACCTCGGGTCATATGGTGTTAAGGAAAAAGGCATAAATCATCACATTCATATGCTTTTAGAATATCTCAACTTTTGGTTTAATAACATTAAGTATTTATTTGTAAAAAGATAGCTCTAATATAAAAACCAATTGGCCAGAATCTCTTTAAATGAGATATGGAATTATAAAAGAAATACTAAGAGTTGCAATATTTTATACTTAACCTTTTAGCTGGACATAAACCAAGCCATTCAAACTGCTTACCATTTGCCTTGTTCATTTATAAACTGTTGAACTGCATATCCAAACTGCTCTCTTGGTGGACCAGAAAATATTTTTGCTTCCAGGAGCCCAACATTGTAGGCTTCACAGCAGTTATGAAGAATGCCTGTTAACAGAAAGATTATAACAGAAGCAATTAAAGAAGAATTTTGATCCCAGTGAAAAAGTCTCTTCATCTGCGACAGCTCCCCCAACAGAAGAAAATAAATACAGCCTTTGACACATGCTTGAAAAAACAGCGATATTGCTACAGTACCCTGGCCATGTGAAATGCCTCTGTAGCTCTCTTTATGTGTGTTGCATTACTGTGGGCAGAGATCAGTGACTCATTCACTGTTTGGCTTAACAAAAGTTGCAGCGTTACTAATGGGAATGTTTTAGCTGAATGGAGACAAAATGTGTGATTCAGACGTCTGTTATCCTCCTTTACCTTCAGGCATGAGTTAAGCTTATGGCACAGCAAATACATCAACAGCCTGCTGAGGTACACTAGAATCACAGAATCTTTTAGGTTGGAAAAACCTTGCTGACCCACTGCCAAATTCACCAATAAATCATGTCTCCAAGTGCTACAGCTAAATATCTTTTAAAAACTCCCAGGGATGGTGATTCCACCACTTCAGTACTTGACTTCCTTTTCCAGGAAGAAATTTTTCCTAATTTTCAGTTTAAACCTTCCCTGGTGCAACTTGAGCTCATTTCTGCTTGTGCTATTGGTTGTTACCTGAGAAAAGACACTGAGCCCCACCTGGCCACAGGCTCCTTTCAGGGAATTGTAGAGAGTGATAAGGTTTCCCCTGAGCTTCCTTTTCTCCAGGATAAACACCCCCAGCTCCCTCAGCTGCTCCTCACAGGCCTTGTGCTCCAGACCCTTCCCCAGCTCCATTGCCCTTCTCTGGGCTCATTTCTTGCAGTGAGGGGCCCAGAGCTGGACACAGCACTTGAGATGTGGCCTCACCAGTGCCCAGTATGTAATGAACAGAAAAGCCTCCCTGGTTCCCATGGCAATACTAGGATGACTGCTGGCTTTAGCTGAGTACTGATACTGAAATGTTCATTAGCTAATTGCTCTGTTTGTTTACTCTAAAATACCTGGAGATCACCTGTCCCCACCCCTCCCCCCCCCCCCCCCCACTCCCCTGGCCTTCTAGGACTAAGATGCAAACAGGGGAACATGGGAGAGTGTTTTGGGGGATAAAGACACCCCTAAATGGAGAACTAAACACAGTAGAGGAGGCTGGACAGGTGCCCTGGCTGAGGAAGAGGGAAACACATCCCCTGCCCGATATTTGACCTGTCACCATCACTACAGAAGAACAGACTGGAGTGGGCTGTGGGAAGCAGGAACGAAGAGGCAGACCTTCCTGGTGTTACCGCAAGGAAAGGGGAGGGGACAGCTGCTGATCGCAACTTCAGCAACAGGCTCTGCACACCTCCTCACCCTTCGGCTACCTGGAAAAAGCTACCTCTGCCCAGCAGATCTTTTTAATAAAGAGCTGAACATAATAAAGGCATTAGCCCTGTTCTTTTCACAGCACAGGGGGACAATCCCTGCCCTGGTCCTGCTGCCACACCATTGCTGATCCAGGCCAGGATGCCATTGGCCTTCTTGGCCACCTGGGCACACCCTGGCTCATGTCCAGCTGCTGTCACCAGCACCCCCAGGTCCTTTCCAGCCACTCTGCCCCAGCCTGTGGCACTGCCTGGGGCTGTTGTGACCCAAGGGCAGATCTGGCACTTGGCCTTGTTGAACCTCACAGCACTGGCCTCAGCCCATCGATGCAGCCTGTCCAGATCCCTCTGCAGAGGATGTGCAGCAGATCAACACTCCCACCACTCAACTTGATGTCACCTGAAATCTGACTGAGCATGCACTTGATCCCCTCATCCAGGCAATGGAGATATCGAAGCAAAACTGAGCCTTGGAACACCACTTGTGACCATTCACCATCTGGGTGCAATTCCATTCACCTCAACATTTTGTGCTCAAACAAAATGCCCTGACTGTATCTGCTCATACTGTTTATATTTGAGTTTGCAGCACTGGAATAAAAATGAGATTATCAGATGCATCATAAAACCTAAATTTTTGAGTAATTTCATTATCATGCCAGAAGCTTTTGTTTTCAGTCCAAACAGTCTGAACAGTTGTCCAAACAGGAAAACTTAGAACTATAAACATGCAAGGTAGAACAGCATTAATAAATTGTGACATTTAACATTGTAGTTCTACTTAGCTGTGGTTTTGTTCTTAATTGCTTTTCCTTGGTCACTTATGTGCCTGGGTATAATGGTGTGCCATTCCATGCCATTTTGGAAGGAACTGGCTATGTAAACTGGGGACAAAATTGATTTTATAGGACATGGGAGTCCACTCCTCATTCACAAAGGGCCTGATCTTTTTCTGGTCAAGAACTATAGGTGGATACCTAAGAGAATAAGCACTGGGAAGGCTGCAGGGAAAAGACCAGACTCCCCTGAGGGACTCTGCTGTGAGTAGGTAACTCCTTCCCCACTGTGGAGGTGGAAGAACTGAGACAACAGTGGGATTCCAGGAACAAGCTACAGCCCAATGGAGGAACACCTCAGAGCTCCTGAAAAGTGTCCAAAAATGGCAACGATGGAAGAAATCATGACTTGTGATTTCATTGTGCAGCCACTCCCTGAGGTTCCTAGATGAGGTAGGTTCACAGAGCTGCTCATGGGTTAAACAATGTCCCTCATGTTTCCCCTCCCTTCCTGTGTGCCCAGACAGAATGAGTTTTATCTGCTTTACACACAAATATGCTTCACCACGATTACTTAGTATGAGTCATTGTGTAGTAAAGAAGCAGCCTTTCCAATAATCCTTACAACAAGGATACTTTAAGGAGAGATGCCATCTTAAAAATATAATCTCAAATTCTAACCATTTCTCTAGTTTTGATGGGAGCTTACTGTTGGTATCACTATCTCCCAGGTCCCATGAGCAGTTTTGGAAGAGAGGTTAACAGGGTTTATATCAGCATGGAACAGTCCATCACAATAGCTGAATTGTAATAGTAAGAATGGTAATAAAATCATAGTGAAAATATTAAAATCACAGGTTTGCAGGCAAAGTTTATGACCTGTAAAAAGTATATTTTGTACCCCTGCCCTCACTATTCAAAAAAGGAGGATCTCTAGCGGAAGACTAAATACAACTCTAGAGTTACCACTTTTTTACCACAAACTCAAACAGGAAATCATATATTAGTTATCTCAAACAACCACATCTACAGTCAGCCTCTGGAAAGCAAGAAGTCACCCACTGCTAGAAGTATAGTTCCTGGAGAAACATCCTTAGAGATAAATATATTTCTTGAGTCAAGCTATTTAAGACTGGAAAAGAGAATGTGTACAGACTGATTACCTTGTTTTGCAAGTCTTTTGACACTAAACACAACCTCATATAATCACAGTTTATGTCTGGGTTATGAGGATAAGGAAATGGTGTATTGAGATAGTAATCAACAATTACCAGTAATTCCTTTGTGATCTAATATACTTGTATTTTATAAAAATATTTTTTTCATGTCATTCCCTGTTTTTTTTTTTTTTTTTTTTTGTGTCTGTTGTTAAATTGTATTATCCTCAGTCAGAAATCAAGCATAATATAGCAGTTTCCCACTCTCAAGAGAATAAACAAGACTATACCACAGCATCATCCTGCATGTAAATACTGAAGAAGAACCCTCCACATTTTATGTTGTACATGAAAATAAACCCTGGCTTTCAAACTTGAAATATGGAAGCAATCTAGAATAATAAACAGTTCCAATCTGACCCAAAATCCAGTGACAATTTAGAGAAAAACTCTTGAATCTCTGGACTGTTACACACTTAATGTCAAATCACACTGCAAACCAAATGGTAACACTGCTGAGTGCACTGGAAAACTTCGGTGCAAATACATGGAAGATGTTTCTAATTTGTGTCCAAGGTGAGTATGACAGCCAACAGCCTGAAGGAGAGGTCCTATGGTTCAAATTCCTCTGGGGTGCTGTAAAAAGTCAGATGGGGTCAGCAAAATGTGTGGTTGGTTATATGTTGCCTGTTCATCTTCTCCCTTGACCACTCACTACAGTGTCTAACATCCATCCATGAACCTCCCATGACTCTCTCTGGTCCTATTTTCCCCAAGATGGGGACTTATTCCAAGGAGCAAGGGCATTGCCTGTCCCTGCACTGGGCAGCTTCAACTACCTGTAGCTCCCCTGGGCTTCACCACAGCTTACTGAAGCAATGTCCTTTTTCTCTTCCCATGGTGTGACACAGGCCTTCTTCTCACTGAACTGTTTCACCTGTCCTTCCTTCCCATTTACCACTGGGGCTTGATTTTATTATTTTTAATCATTTGCACAAGTGCAGCATTCAAATCTGCCTCTATCATGTTCACTTTCCAGACAGGCAGCCAGTCAAGGACAGTGAAAAGAGAACAAAAAAAATCAATCATAAAACCCAGCCTCTGAGGGCACACTGTTGTCTGCAGTGTTCTTACAAATCAGCTTTGCCTCTCACCCACAACTGCTTTGCAAAAATCAACGCAGAAATGCTGGAAAACACAATCTGAATCAGCACAACCATTGTTAAAAAAATCCAAAAACCTAGTTTCAGCATATTTCAGTCACATTTTAAATTCCACAGACTTTTTAGATCTACTCCACACAAATCTTAGTTGGCTTGGGCCTAGCAAGTATATACTGGCAATAATATAGTAGGCATTTTTCCTGCCATTTTTCTCCATCTTATAGAGTGCTTGCACTATAAAGACATCTTTTATCCATTTTGCACATCTATCTTAATATAGTATCCATAAAAAGAAACTTAAGTATTTGCAGCCAAAAAAAGAGAAAATTCTAAGTTTCCTTTAGACCTATTTTAAGCCTGTGCAAAATAAGAGTCTCTTACATGTTAAAAGGGTACCAATCATTGAAGTATCTAGGTTCAAAGTACTGTATATTCTAGGCTGGAATGATTCAGGGTCTGTTGCTGCCTTCAGGCAATGAACTTTGATAATTTAAGAATCTTGAAATAAAGAAAACTAGTTCACTATCTGGATTTTAATAGCTTTTGGTGACAGACTTCTACTTTGTGACCTAATGATCATGATGAGAGATTGGTTGAGCAAGTAAAAATCCACTTCCTAACTTCTGTCTGTAAATGGCACTTTATTTACAGTCAAGTAAACAGACTCCATGGAACAAAGGAAGCTAGATGCAAGCCTACAGCTTTTGAAAGCCCCTCTGCAGTCTTCAAAAGGAGCAGCTCCTCTCCACTGGGAAAGTTACTTGAGCAGTTCAGTTTAAAGGGAACACCTTCACTAAGTAGAGTAGTCCCAACACCAAGCTTCAGAAACAGTGCAAGAAAAGATATCCTAAAGGGATAAAAGAAACTGTAAGTTTTCTAATAAACTCCAGTATCTCTCTGTATGGTATTTTTTTTTCCTGGGAATTCCCATGTTTGAGCAACTGCATTATTGCAGTGTGAGCCATGGGAGCTGCAGTGTAGTTATATAGCTGGTTTTATAATTTAACACCAGGATTTATTTTTTTCTCCTAGCAGGCTGAAAAATAATGCATGTTATGACTGGGCACCTTTAAGCCTCAACGTGTGGGAATTCCTTTGTAACTATAAATGACATGTCTAATGATAGCTCTAATGCTTTCTGTTTGTGTCATTCTATTTGCACTACAAGCTGAAGCAAGTTTTAATGAAGTAAAAGCTCATATTAGGTACACCAAATTCGTATTTGTTTTGATTTTGTAAGCAAAGTTCACAGCTTAAAGTGATCAAGCAAAAAATGTATGATAACCATTTGATGTTAGGATTATAATAGCTGTTTTATTGAAACTTCTTATTCAGATTAACATCAAGCATAAAAGCATCAATGGGATAAAAAAATTGAAATCTGATTTTTATGTATTTGATTATTGCATTTGGTGAAACAACTTTATAAAACTCTAATAGAATGTACTGAATGTATTATTAGCCTGTATTTTGTATCATAGGTATCATCATAAATGTGTCATTTTGTTTTCACTCTAAATAGTAAAAATTGAATTTTCAATCACATTTTTCTACATTGCAAAGGTGATGTGCCAATTTAAGATGGCAATAAATTACAAAATACTGTAATTAGACTCAGGTATGCCATGTCTCACCTCTTATTAAAATATCCAGCCTAACAAAGGCATTCTGTTCTGTTATTTATAGCTCGCCATCAAACAGGTCTAGCAAAGACAGTATCAAGAGAAAAAGAGACAATGGACTTTGACCACCAGCCTGTAATGATCCATCACCCACTAAGTTTTAAATTTGTCTAATATTAACCTTGCCAGTAGGAAAGTTTGTCTTTTTTTCCTTAATGTTATGGTGTTCATGTTTTTGCACAACTACTAGCTATAAACCAGAAAAAAATTGTTATATAACCCAGCTAAATAACCTTTTGTCTTTGTGAGTGAGCATTTGTGTCAGTCACAATGCCAGGAGAGCATCCTTGGCAGCTCCCCTCTGCTGGGTAGGACAGCCACAGCTATAACCACAGCACCTAGTGCCAGCTCCAGCAGGGCAGCCAACCCTGAGAAACCCAAACTCCAGGTCATCAGCAAGCTGAGGGATTTGGGGGTAGAAGGGGTAAGCATGTAGTCACTAAAGCAAAGCAAGGCCATGACCTGCCATTATGCTAAAACCATGCACTATGGTTTTTCATCTGTAAGTTATTTTGGGTGGAAAAATGAATCAAGAATACCCCTCTGGATTATTGGCTGCTTCTTTAATTAGTTTCTTAGATTGGCAGCCACTAAGATGCGTGCTGCTGGCATTGCCTTAATTGCTCAGTCTGGTCTTTTAAAAAGTTATCTATTCATTACAGAAGAGGGCTTTGCTTTGCCCTTTATGTTATACTGCTCCAAGAGAGCCACTACAAATTCCATGAAGAAAATTTTTCTGTTGGTCTCATGGATTTCTACCTCCAAAGAACACGCATCAGCAGGGACCTGAAGCCTGTCAGACCCTGCTGAGGACAGAGAAAAGAAAGGGGAGAGATGAGAGAACTTGTAGCTGTTGTTTTCCACTGACTTCATCTCACAGCGGATGCGCACTCTGGTTCAAGCTTTCTCCATTGCAGCAAGGGCTGCATGGTTGGGATGGATGGAGATGAAAGATCTCTGGAGTCAGGTCTCAGGGTACACGGTTTATTGTGGGCCCTGCTCAGAGCTGCCACAGCCCAAAGTAGGCCCCAAGGAGTGGGGATAGGGTGAGATAGAGAGTTCTAAGTGAGGGTCCAAGAGAGTAGGAGAAGCAGCTGGAGCGAGGGATAGGGGAGAGAGAGGGGAGAAGAAGGAAGAGTTTTGTCTCCTGGGAACACCTTAAAGGGGTTTCAGAGGGGGTCGCGGAAAAGGACTTTGGATCAATGGGATTACTGATACATCATACTTCAGGGGATGGTTACAGGTGCAAGATAGACTCTACATTTTTGAGGAAGGAGACAGAACACTTTACCTGACCCTTTGATTTGTCTGTGGGTCAAAAAAGGCAGTTACCTTCTACTAGCTACACCACTCTCCACCAGTGCTTAGCAACCAAGGTCTGCCATCTCAAAGCTCATTTTCATCTCAATCTGGCTTGCATTCTCTGCACTTTCCAAATCCCCCAAAAGGCAATCGTACTTATAAGGCCTTCTTATTTCATCTTACCCAACACTCCATGACTAACATATTTCCAAGGGCTCTCTTTGGGGTAGATTTTCAGCTATTTTCTGTTGTGCCAAGTTACACTGGATCTCTTTAGTTGTCAGGGAACTTGAAAAAGCACTTTTGTCTTTGCCTGATACCCAGCTGGTTATTTTTTTCATCCGTCTGCAAATGTTTGCTGAAGTTGGCTCATAGATTCCAGAGTTAGAGAGGGAGTACAGGCACCTACAGACCCCCTTCACATTATAATCACCTACTGTCCTTGCAATATGAGCCAGAAGGTGGAATGAAGGCAGGAAGGGGAAGCAATAAAGTTATGAAAGAGGGTAGTCAAGTAGTATTTGCTTTGTATTAAATATATTTAGTTTTACTTTACTGTTTGAACAATATTTTGGTTTAAGAGTAATGTTACTCCTTTATTATTCAGAACATATATTATCAGAGCAATAATCCAACTGGAATTACTCAAGTATTCTTACAGAAATAATTACCCAGCTTTCATAATATGTTGTGCTTTGAATGCTTTATTGACAAGACTGTGGAAACATGAAGGAAAAAACAACCAGCATGCAGTTACTTTAATTATTGAATTGCAATATGGATAATGTTCATTATGGCATTCAGAAGCCACTGAGCAATTCTCACTGCAATAAGTAAAATCTTCATAAAAGAAGAAACTCTTTTTTTCCTTTTGTAATGTACTAGTCCAACTATATTGGTTTCACTATTTGGGACTTTCCTACAAATGAACACAAATATAAAATAACTTTTTTATCTGTCTTTAGAATACTCACAAATGGTTACAGGGAATCCAACCCAACATGCAAGGAAAATAGGGAGTACTTATACTTCAATCTGGAAAGGTGTATTAGCCCTTACCCAGTATGGTCAACATAACTGAAAAAAAAGTTCTCATTAGTTTTCTCTTTTATATTTACTTTCCTACTTTCTATAATAATTTTATTCTTCAATATGGACACCCACAGCATGTAGATACCTTCAGCTCATATACTAAAACAGAAGTTTTATAATCACATTTAATTTGTTTTTACTTAAAACTGAACAGACTTACAGTTTCCTATATAGAGACAATGTAATCCTCTACAGGAATCAAAAATAATCAAGAAAGTGATTGGCAAGACACTGCTTTTTATACTGGCAGTTGAGACATTGTATAACCCTCACTTCATTTTCTTTGTCATTGTTTCATATGTTTACAGGAGTTTGAAAAATGCAAGTCGTTATTTTACTACTTCATCTAACTATTTTACTTTCTGTTGTCTTGAGATCAACATTTTCTTTACAACAGCCACAATAGCTCAGGCTTCTTAATAATTAACAGAAATCATAACATTTAGAGTAGAAATAAATTATAGGCAAAAAAGTCTCCCCCAGATCCACGACTTGGAACAAAAGAGAAACAATGCCTCATTTAGTAACAATCCTCCCACCCTTCTTCCTCCCCTTCTTTACAACAAGTTTTCTTGGCTCAGTTGGCTGACTGCTTCTTCCTGGAAATAGGTCAGCTCCCAGCCTGAGAGCCTCTGTGTGTGTTGAAAGCCTGAGACACTGCCTTTCCCTTGCAATGGTTCAGAATACAAAAGCTGCACTGAGGAGTTATCAATAACCTCCTATTAAAGCAGCCCAAACCTGATAGGACATGAATTGTGACTGAAAAGTTGGAGAGACTGTGATAACACAGCTAGGAGCTGTCTATGTTGTTGTTCTAACACTGCTGCAGAATAAGAGAGCTAATTAAATTTATCCACAACTTCATTAGTTAGTCTACAAGACTTGTCTTTCCCCTGATAACTCCCTACTTGTGGCCCAGATACTGCCCTCTTTGGCTGCCAGAGCAGACAAATAAACCACCCATCTGTAGTTAAGAAATCCAGACAACCTACTATACACAAAAGTGTATAGTTATAAATGCTTAGGAGCAGCTCCTGCAGGACTGACAACTTCCTATGAGTTTTTAATAAAGACAGCAAGTATTCAAGCCTACTCCAATTTATTATCTTGGCATGTTTCCATCCATGTTTTCAGTGGTGAAAAGCTTAATTTAACAGAAAATTCACTTAAATTCTATCTTTTTTTGTAATGACATGCTGTTTTTCTTTTATCTTGGTACTAATTGGATTTTTAAACTTTGTCCTTAGAATACCAAAGTTGTTTTTCAACACCACAAAAAGATTAAAAGCATGTGAGGGTAACAAGCTGTACACATACACATGTTATTTATGCAGTTGTCACTGGCCTTCGCAAGTAATGATGATAAACACAAAAACCTTGCATGCTTCCCTATGATAAAAACTGACTTTACAAGTGGCATTTCACTCCAGCAGTTTCTGTTCCCTGTGTCAACATTATCAGTGGTTGCATTTTCTCTTTTTTAAAAACTAGGAATACTTCCAAATATAGTCAGGGAAGCATGAGCCACAGTACAACCATAAGAGAGGAAATGCATGTCACCACATGGAAAGCAATGTGACTGCTATCTGTACACCCTGTATGCCACATTTGCTCATCTCAGCTGCTATGAAAACACAATTGTACAGAGCATGTTTTCACACAGACATCAAGAAGAGAAAGCAACCACGGGTATCTTTACTTCCCTACCCATATCACACTCTAGCCTATATGAAAATTACAGTGTATTACACCATATTATATTGTGTGTTATATCACCGTTAAATGTGACCTGATGGGCAAGACTAGAAAAAAGCTGAGGGACTTGCCATCACCATCCACCCCTCTGCCACTCCAGTGTCACAGCCTAAAGCATTAGGACTGCAGTGGGTCCAGTGGTCGCTCTATCATACCATTTTTAGGAAAGCATGTTTAAGACCCTGTTCCTCCCTCACAGCTTCTGAAGCTATCTGGAAGCTTTGCTCTGCACACAGATGGCCACAGAAATAAGAGAAGCTTCAGCTGTAAAAAGTTTGCTACATCAGCTTCCTGCAAGAAGAAAAACTCCAAAGCACCACAGGATATATAATACAATACTTGGAAGAGCTATAATTATCAGAACATTTGTTCTCCTATGCTAGAAGTAATGACTACTTCTCTCCTTTGATTTTAATGGGAGCTCATGGCTGGGCATCCTGAATGATAGGCAGGTGGTCCTATTCACTCACCTGAAATTGCACCTTAATGCACCTTGAAATGATCAATTCTGGCACCAGATAGTGTCTAGGCAGAATTTAGGCACATTAAAATCAGGAAAACAATTCAGGAAGCCCAGACTTCAGCAGCTGGCTAACCCACAATGAAGGTAAAATTACGTGTCACTTAGGTGTCATTACACAAAGTTGCACAAAAGTTTAGAAAATGAATCAGGTGTAGAAGCACCCTGTTTAACAGTGAAGTATTCTACCCTACCACTCTGATACCACAGTAAGAGGTAATGAAGGATTTTCAACTTATTTATTTTGACTTGTAAAAATTAAGTGATTTAACTAAATAGTTAAGTAACTTATTTTTATGCACAACCAAATTACCACATGTGAATTGTATGGGTAGCTGGTCTCAAAAAGCCAGCTTTGAGCTCCTTCCAGCTATATACCCAGACATTAGGCCACAGGCAGGATGTATCTTTGCCTGTCTAGAAATATTAATATACATCCTGGGGTGAGCTGAGACCTTGTTTCAATTTATGATGTAAAGACTGTTTGTCTGGCTGCTTTGTTGCCAGGTGATGCAAAGATGCATCATCCAAGAGCTGAATCTACATCACCATGAGCCTCAAGGGAGAACTAGACTTATGTTTCCCAGGTAACTCCATTACTTATGAAGCAGCTACCTCTTGAAAAAAAGCTGAACTGGACACGTCTCCCAAAATTCTTCCCCATCCTTGACCTCTGTAGAAGGAGGCACCTCGTGCTGGTGCCTGAGAAGGATAGAGTTCAAACACCTTTGATCCATCTGTTAGCTGCAGGAGTCTTCCTGCTTTGTAAGAAGCTGGCTTTTTGTGCATTTTAAGGTGCTGAGTCCAAGGCACCTAACCCTGCACTCTGGGGCAGGGGGACTATGTTTTAGGTGAGGAAGGGACTGCAGCAGGCACTCTCCCAACCCTCAGCCCACACACCAGACAGGGTCTACCGAGATGCCAGTGCTCAGGTTGGTGACAGGATACTGTAGTTAAGAGTTCAGAAGGAAGTTTTTTTTTTTTTTTTTTGTAAAATGAAGCCATTGTATATTTTGGGGCCAGAGAGAAGGGCCCATGTACATTTAAGAAGAGTTTTCTAGAGATAATACTTGCTTCTACAAAAGCAGAACAGTTGCTTTTTTGTCTTTACAGAGCCAAAGTCTATTGTAGCTCTCAGCTTCTCAGAAAGGCAACTCCAGAGACTCAAGTAGTTTCTTACTGTTCAATATGATGAACTGGCTTTTGGCAGCTTGGAAGGGAAAACAAAAAATAAAATTTAAAAAAAGTGTATCAACTCCCATTCCCCCCACCCAAAAAAAAAAAAAAAAAAAAAAAAAAAAAAAAAAAGGGAAAAAAAAGGATATTTGGCTAGAGTTAAATGGATAACTATTATTAGCAGAAGGACTATGTGAGTAGTACTGCTGGATTTTTTTCTTAGTTTATTGTTTTGCCCATCTTCCTAAAAGTCCTTTCTCCATCATTTTTGCTATTTTATATTTGACCTATATGTATTTCAGGCATGTTTAAATGGAAACTTTATTTGGTGAGCACAATTAAAGAAAGTATTATGTCACTTAATTTTTTTTTCTATGCAGGAAAGATTAGCTAAATCATCATTTGAGGAATTTCAGCTAAATCTGAGTTTAATACATTACATTCAATCCATTCTACGTGCATCTAAAGTACTGCATATAAAGACAACTGAATTTTATATTACACAGTAGGAATAATGGATAAAATAGTTTAAAAATTCATTATTATAGACTGCTGTCATTATCTTATAAGAATTTACTGTAAAGAAAGTTGAATTACTGGAAAATTTTTAAATAAACTGTTTCACTATTCTTTAGGTAGCAATTAATACTCTCTTCGAACAGAAGATTCAAATAAGAATAAAAGCACAGAGACATTTGAGTCACACACCCTCCTCTGCAGTGATACTTGGTAACTATCTAGGATGCACTAGTTGCCTCAGGACATAATACTCCACTTGCTGCTGCTTTGGACAGGTGCCTCAAGGAGATTCTTTTGTGTTTTACTCTCCTTATTGTAGCTTGTTGCTATAAAGAAACCAGGACACAAACTCTTGACACAGATTTGACACTCTTGCCCTGCTTTGATACCTACATAGACATCTACTCAACAAAGAGAATGGGACCAATAAATTTAGGCCTGAATTGCAGTAATTTACTGTTTTGTTCTTTTAGCTGAATATATAATGAAGTAGAATTTCTTACCCAGTGTGCTTTCATAACTGAAGGGAAACTTGAACACAACAGTCACAGAAACTGACAAATTATGAGAAGTGACTTCTGTGCATGTGCAAAGTTAGACATACTCATAGCTAATTCCACTGGTTTATCTGTGTGCAGCTGCCTTACTTCAGGTAGCATAAGGCATGGCACAGGCATTTCCTCCAGGAAGTGCTGGGCTGACAACTTCTAGAAACAGCATCCTTAGCTGCACTAAGCAGGCAGCACAAGCACTAAGCACTGGCACGAGGCATCTGCTCCTCAGTCAGGTAAGAACACTGATCGTGCAACTGGCTGAGATAGTAATTTACCTGGTAATCCAGTGGGTGAAGTAGCCTGATCATCTGCAATCTTATCATCACACAAAGCTTTGTATTGCAGTCTTAACACAGCATCAACCGCTGCCAGCTTTTCTTGCTTAAGGTCTCTTATGTTTGAGACAGATAGCTAGGCAGGCAGATAGACTAGCTGTCAGAGAGATAAAAGGTAAAAATTTAGTTCAATCCTTCATGCCCATCCACCCCTCACTCACCACTCCATCCTCAAACTCCACTATTTCCTCTAGGTATTTCTACTGTGCAATAAGCTTCCTCCCTGAAGCCTGCTGTTGACAGTAATTCCTCCAAGATTTCTTTATTGTCTGTCTTTTACAAATAGCCATGTTATGCAAGAAAATTTTTGTGATTAAGGAAAAAAAAAAAAAAAAAGGAATGCAACTGTATGATATAAAGGAAGAATGATAAACTTGGAAGCAAGTTGCAAAGAACAAAATAAATCAGGAATAAGGCAAGAGTTCCATCAGGGCTGTGCATAACTTCCAAGCCCTTTGCGCTGCCTAACAGCAATTTGAAAGGGACAAAAGAATCCGTGACATTCATCATGTGTGACACTCAACCATGCAGATGCCATTCAGTGGCACACAAAATGTCTTTGCTCATCCTCCATTCAAAAAGTCTGTTGATCCTTGTTCTTTGCCTGTTCTTTTAAGTCCTGAATAATATGCAATTTTCTTATATTTTTACAGCATATATATGTCCAGGAGAAAATTAAATTTTCTCTGTTGAGGATCCTGAAATGCTACTCAGGGAAAAATTCAAAATAACTCAGAATATTGAGTTTATTTGGTAATTCAGAAATCACAGCCTGATTTGGAAGTAATGGAAATGCTTATGTTGACACCACTAAATGCCTTTAGTGTTCACCACCTCCAGAAAACCACTGCAGTATGAGCAGGAAGAAGATTATTGCATACTGCTTCACAAAGATACATACTCACACTAGACTGATAAAGACAGAAGGTATTGTTTGTCCTTTGTAATTCACACTCACTTATTTTTATTATCCTTTTATCAATGCTTTAAGACGGGGTATGTTCCCATAACTATTTAGCACAGATGTATGTCAGTCTTCCACCTAAGGGTTTATAAATAAAAATCCTTCTGTGTTATCACTTTTAAGAGAAAACTAAGGCTCAGACAGTTCTCTGATGTCCTTGATTAATTTAAATTGGAACAGTAGAGCCAAATTATTTGGCTCTAAAAAAAAAGCTTATCAACTTGTTCTGTCTTGCTGCACAGTCTGAAATCCCAACACTGTGCAGTATCACAGGGCCAGAGATCACTATGTGATCTAAAAGCGCTAAAGAAGCTCTAAACATTAAAACTGCTAATGGAAATGTCCTAAGCCAAGCAGATAACATGTGTTGGTATGCAAGTGCATGGCTATGCCGATGAGAATCCAGTCTGTGTCCTGTCTGCATTTCAGCATGGTCACCATGGAAATGGGAACCAGCCTGCACAGAGCCTAACAAAGGAAACCTTTAAATGAAAATAACAACACTGGATAGAGGCTGCACAAGATTTGTGCTGGGGAAAATGAATTGCTTTACTTATCTGGAGATGCAGAAACCCCCTTTTACCTGCATTTATCCTTTTATAATACTTTATTCACACTTAGCTGTTTTGACATTAAGCCCTTACACTGGTAGTTCCAGTTATTAGTCCTTATGAAAATACATCACACAAAGTACATACAAACCCCACTTTCATTCATTCAAAATTACAATAGTGAAGAAAGACCACAATGAATAATATTTATATAATGACTACGAAGCACAATGAAAAAAAGGAGCAGCTGTATTTTACTTCTTTAACTTCTTAAATTAAAGTTCTGTGATACTGAATCAAAAAAGCAAAGAACAATTCACATGTTGTTCCAAAGAGAGGCAGCACACAGTTAAAACTTATTGGTAGGATCTCATGTTGACTTTGACCAAATTATGCACAAATAAATATTAACTGTTAATGTGTTTAGGTGTCTGATGGTAATAGCCTCTATGCTTTCTAAAACAAACATAATACAAAATACAAGTCCTGTAATACAGTATGAATGAAGCCTTACTTCAATCTGCAATGCTGTGAGAGGCAACACTCCAAAAATAATACATAGTAGTGCTGCTACTTCTTGCTACCTCAGAAAGAAGGAAAAACTAGAGACAGGTTTACTTTAAGAAGAGTTCATGTTTAGGTACTCCTTTCATGCCATCTCCAGATTCTAGAATAATTTTTAACATTAACATTACTCACAAATATGATAATAAAACAACAAGGTATCAAAAGATGATCACAAAGAGGGAAAAAGGCAGAAATCAAAATAGGCTGTACAGATTTGACTTGGTCTGCATGATTGCATGTTAAAAGCATCCCAATGTTATCTTCATTTATAGCACCAAATGTTCCATTTCCATTTGCTATTCAGTTATCAGTTTAGTCCATTCTGCTTTGTACATTGCCATGTCCTTTTATGTATGTAATTTTAATCTTAGCAACTTCCTTGTTGATTATTGCCTACATATAATGAAAATAAACATTTAAGTATTTGCATGTGACAGAGGATTTATTTTTCAACACTCAAGTGAAATGAGAGACCATCCTTATCTCCATAAAAAGAAAAAAGTACTTACCACTTTTGGATATCTAGTGATACAGCTAAACCCTTATTTTTTTCACATTTAAAATACAATTTCCATTTACTTCAGTCGCAGCTGTGACTACAGAGCACTTTTGCACACCAAGATGCACTTGCACAACCAGGTCAAGCCAGTGGAAGTGACAGCTACTAGTGAAAGAGACTTTTCCAGCTTTCCATCCTCTGGCCACGAGTTCTGACTGTACCCTATGCCAGCACTAACAAATAAATTGCTCAAGTGAGCAGGACCAGTTTAGCTCATCTCCAAAACTAACCTAGCTCAAAAGGGGGAAAAAATTATTCAAGCAAATGAGTCCCTGGCCTGTTCCTGAGACTAAGCCATAGTGATAGCACAGAGAAACTGGTGGAAACATGCATACAGGAGTGGACGAAATGTCCTTGCAGCGTCAGCTCCACATTCAGGTCAGCTTAACCAGATCGTGAAAACGCAGCTTCAGTTTTGAGAACCCCTGGCTGAGCAAAGAGAAAGAGAAGAACACAAAAGCTCCAACCACATGTCGAAGATTTGATTTAAATGACTCGTCTGAAATTGTACTCAGCTTTTGCGGGGGGTGGGGGGGGAAATAAAAGAGAGAGAGTGAGAAAGAATCCACTTTTGTAAGGAAAACAGAAATTTATTTCTCTTAATCCTACATTTCATTCTCATTCATTAGACCACTTTCTAATTCCAAAACTAAGCAAGGCAGGAGTTCTAGCTGATTATCTGATCACAACATCTTTCTTTGTTCATAGGCAGTGACAGTATGATGTAGTGATGTGCAAAAGAGACAAATTCAGGTGGCTAACTTACTCTGGGCACTTTCCAATTTTTGCATGTTAAATGCCATTATCACAGCTTCTATCCCAATTTAAACAAAAGCTTACTGAAGAAAATAGTTTGTAAGTAGGGTCTCCTATTCCTATATAGGGCCTTACAGCCTATTACTTACAAGAGTTTCTATCATTGGAAACTCTATTCTACACAGACACCTCAGTTTCAGGTAGACCTGTTTTCTCCTTCAGTTTGCCTGGGTCCCACAAAAACGTGAGAATCCATGGCACTCATGTGGTAGACCTGTAGCCCGAAAGCCATAACCCTCATGTTGCTTCAAGTTTTCATTTCAGAATTAAAGAGTTCAAGGGATGCTTACTTCACAGAGTGGAGCTTTTATGAATGCAGTAAGAGTTGTATCATTCACACCCTGGGCTGCTGGAGGAAGGTGCATGTTAGGCTTCAATATGAAGGCTTGCTGAGACAGTATAGGCGAGGTCACCCTGCATTTTACTTCCTTCTCTAGGTTTGGTCTTCCAACACTATCATTTGGTAATTCACTCTGAAGTTAATTATTATTATAAAAAGGAGAACAAGCTGGTTCATCTGAAGCCCAGGAAACAGTTAAGAGCATGCAGTACAGACAGTCAGGAGACCACCATCCAGAAGCAAACTGGAAAGCAGCAAAAAAACTGGAAGCCAGCAAAACTGGCTTAAACAATGATGGATATTGCTTTAGAAATAACAACTTGACAAGTCAAGAGAGAATTTTTTTGTATTTGCAGGTATATATCTAAGACCTCACACAGAAATATCTGACTAAGGTCCACAACAAGGTGGACATAACTTAGAATCTAGCTGATAAAAATGCATTTCTTTCCAGAGGAATACAGTTTTGCATAGACTTGTTACCTGGCCAGATTTAGGTAGACAATGCAAATAGTTCCTTCCTGCCAAATTTCAAATATCTCCTCTGAAGCATGGGGGCACTAGAGCTTTCCAAAGCAAATGTTACCACAATTGAGCCCAGGAAAGCTACACTGTATTTTCCGCTGGCTTCACTCTCAGAGAGGGCTGGGCTGTTTTGGCTCTGAATTTTAAGAACAGCATTAGGAAAAAAAATGCAATCATAAAATGTAAATTAAAAGAACTGGATGTGGCAAATCTATCGGCAGCATGTAGCAACAGAAAAGCTTCCAGCTTTGTTGACCCTGTTAATACATCATTTATTCCTCTTAATGTAATCTATTCCTCTATGCTATACACATTTTGGTCAACATTAACAAGGTTGGTAGCAAAGTCATGCTATCATATTGATAATTCTCTTTCAGATGTCTTCTTCTTACAGCATCTACAAAGTCTTAATGACTTTCCAGACATTAAATTACGCATCAGCAAAGAGTAACCCATTACTTCACTGTTGCACAGCAATGCACCCCATGTGACCCATTTTATTCAGCTGATAATTCAGTAGTTAATATACTGACATAAAATTATGTCTGGAATAACTTGGAATATTTTCTGGAAGTAAAGACTAATTCAGCCAAGCTATCCTAATTAAATTTAAGAACATCACCTTTGAAAGAAAAACAGTTCACTAGAATTCAAACAACTCCAAAATTATTGTGGGAGAGCTACAAGTGTATCACCATAGCAGAACTCCAAAAACACTAAAGAAAAAACTCCCCTGTCCTGAAACTTTCTTTTTGTTGCTATTCCAACAAGATCAAAGGCCTTAGCAAGTATTAACCCACTAATCAAGAGTCATGACATATTTGAAATAAAAATTTTCACAGCTTTCAGATGTATAAATTGAGATAAATCATGGGTAGTGCCTAAAAAAGTAGACCTATCCCACTTCTGTCATTCAAAATGCCAGGGAAATTCTTTCACAATCAGCCCTTATCGCCCGCTTTCAACAGCCTTTGTAAGTCTTAAGACTCCATGAATTACAGTGAATGCTAATGGTCCTGGTTTTCAGTAGCTGTAACCAGGAGAATAATGGATACATTAAGAAAAAGTACAGGGTGGAATGTTTTGCCTACTGCTACTTTTCAGAATTTTTCTTTTTTTAAAAAATTGCCAGGTTGCTTTTGTTCTATATATCACATCACAGGTTAATATTTTTGTATTTTATTTCATACCCTGCAGCCACACATTCCACTGCAATGTACGCTATAGTTACTGAAAGAACAAGTTACAACAGCTCATCAGTGAAAACTCATTTTCATGCTGCCTCTTCGGTGACTTGCTAATTAAGGGTTTTTGAGAGTATACAGTAATATTAAAACTCTAAAACTGCCTGGGAATTTGCTCATGGCAAGTGAATATGATTGCTTATAGTTCCCAGGAAAATAGATGTAATGGTAATTAAGTTAGCCAAGAGAAGGAGGAGATGGTTCAAGTTTCCCTATCCTTGTCCAAGGAGCAACATCTGCCCAACAGTATAGTAACAGACCTAGAGGACTCTTGCAAATAGGAGCAGCATTCACAAAAAGCATTCATCTTCGCGCCTAGAAAGGTATAATCATAATATAATTCTAATTTCACACATCAGATTGTCCCCGTTCCCTCCGTTCCAGCGCGCACACACAGACGGAGTCCCTTTAGGGGAAAGTGAAATCTATGCCGCTCCAGGAGTTCAACCCGCTTTAAAATCGCCGCCGGTGCATCTCACTCGCCCGCAGCCGCAGCCCACCAGCGGCAGCTGCGCGCCCTCCGCGCGTCTCCGCCCGGCCCCAGGGCGGCCCCGCTCCGCACCTCGCGCCCGCCGGGGGACCATCCCTCCCTCCTTCCCTCCCTCCTTCCCTCCTTCCTTTCCTGCTTCCCGGAGCGGCGGGACGGACAGACGTACCGAGCGCGAGGAGCAGAGGCGGCAGCGCGGTGCCCGCGGAGCCCATGTCCGGCGCGCTGCGAGGTCGGGCCGAGGCCGCTCCGAGCTGGCCGCTTCCCAGGGCGACACTGAGCGCCACCTGCTCCGAGCCGCCCCCAAATACTCTTCCTCCTCCTCCTTCTTTCCCTCCTCCTCCTCCTCCTCCTCCTCCTCCTCCTCCTCCTCCTCCTCCTCCTCCACGCCCCCTGCGGTCCACGGTCGCGGAGGGGCCGGAGGGCGCTCCTGCCGTCTCCCGGCGCTCGCTCCGCGCCCGCGGCGCAGCCGGCGGTGCTGTACCCTGCAGGCTCTGCCCCGCTCTCTGCCCCCCGGTGTTACTCACTCTCTGGAGGAGCCCCCGCGCTCGGCCCGCCTGGTGCTGCCTCATGGCTGCGCTGGAACGAGGGCTCCGGCATCGGGACACCCACCACCCCTGCCCTGGGTACCCTGAGCACCCTGGGCACCCTGAGCAACAGCGGTTTGGAGGGCTGGGGATGCCTCTTTTTTCTTATTAAATTGCATATATGATGACACTGAGTCTATGTCTTCTTATTTAAATGAGATTTTTGTAGAATATACCCCCAGCTATGCAAGAGTGAAAGAGAATCCAGAAGCCTTGCCACACAACTGTCTCAAACTTGGCAATGATGGTGAGGATGTATTGCCTAGGCAAAATTACTGCCTGCATTGCTTTAGATGCCAGGCCAATATCCAGGCAGACAAAGAGAATCGAAGCCAGCAAAATCAGGGAGGTGAGGAGGTTGGCTTCCGGAGAAATCAGAAAAAGTTCCTATGCAAGATGCTGTGTAGTTTTCAGTCTACATAGCCTTGCCAGCACTGTTTGAATACTGAATGTGCAGAGTATTTGAGAAATATGCATTTTCTCCATCCCACAGTTCCAGAAAATAGCAAAATTTATGGCATTACCTTTTCATATGGAATGTATTTCATTTTGTGCATTGAATTCTGCTGAATAATTTTAACTTCTTGGCATTAATGTTGTGTAATGAAAAAGACAGTTGGTCTGGAAAACTGAAATAAAAAAGCTTCCTTCCTTCATCGTCCTTGCCATCTATGTCATGGCCATTTAGGTATGACACACTGTAGCTATTATTTAAGGAGCACATGTATTCTCTTACTTGTTTTTAAGCTTTGGAAACTGAGCTATGAATTAAAATGAAGATGTTTGTCAGCATTTGTCAGCAGGTGGTGTTCAGCACGTTTTTTTGGACAAGAGTTTTATACGGACATCATGCAATTAAAGAAATCTCCATGAGGATGTTAAAATCCACTTGATGGAAGTGCAGCAGGGACCTGTCTTTATATAACTTACATTGGATTCTTTCATGTATTTGCTTTATGGAACACACAAGGAGTGTTACCCAACCTAATGCAAGAGCTTGTACATGGACTCACTGTGCACACTGCCCAAGACACAGTTGCTGCCGAGCTCCAAAGCCCTTTCCAAGGCCCTTGGTCAGTCATCACCAGGGATGACTCGCAAGTCTCTGGGAGCACTCTGTTTCCCTTGCACAGTGTCACAGAAGACCTGCAGACACATCAAGCAGCACTGAAGTGCAGATATTGAAGCAGTAACACCAGCTTCAGCACCCAGACTGGTCCAGTGACCAGTGGGAAAATTGTGATGGGAAGAGCAGCCATGGGAGCTTTTCTTTCCATCTGCACTGAGTGTATAAATGTATGTGCCGCTCCAGGATAAGAAAGAAAATCTATACTTCCACAAGGAATAAGAACATAATTAATAAATACTAATGAAAGGACAATAAAAAATAACAAACAAAAATCCACAGCATAGAGAAAAATGGTTTGTTAATAGTGGAATACACCTAGAATTGCCTCTGCCTAAAATAACCTCTGCAGACTAATGTCTCAATTTCCTAAGAAACCATGCCTTTGATACAGTTACATAATTCTTATTATAAACATATCCTTAGGATATGAAACTTTCTTATAGGAGAGTTTTTATATTGTACAATATTTCACCTTCTTTGATTCACTTCAGAAATTTTATACATATATTGAACATATTCAGGGAAATTATTATTTATTATTGTTCACCTATGCCGATAATCAAATTACTCAGAGAACAGTTTGGTTGGTGCTCCTTATCTCTGCACTATAAAATGGGGTCTGATACACACCCTTTGCTGTACTCATGTTTGTTGTTTAATGATGTTTGATAGCACCTTGTCATGTCACAGGGACACTGGCCAGAACCTCTGTATCTGCCTGAGGTAATTTGCAAAGTTTCCTGCGTGGTTCTATGCAAATACAGTGTTCACATTAGAATAAACTATAATTTGTTATCAAGGGCCAAACAAACTTTCTTTTTCACAGTAAGGACTGTGTGAAGCATGTTGTTTGATCACTATGAAAAGATCACTATAGTTTTGCATTTTCAAGAAATAGTAGAAGTTGCAGAGTGAAGATGAAGAAATCTTGCTTTTAAAAGATATTCTGATTAACATATACTTAATGATCAATTTTACAATTTATTCATGTTATTCTAGATTTTTAATGTGATGAAAAATGCTCAAATTAATGCCAACCTTTTTGGAGAAATATGCGGGTATCTCCATTTTTTTTTCATTTGCAAGGGCTGACCAGAGAATTAGAGTTTCTGTGGTATGCTAAAATTAGTTATCTGTTAATGTGTTTCTGGGAGGAAATCTTGGAAAAGTGATTAATTTACACAAAGAAGGCCAAGATGAATGGCTCCAGGTCACTCTTTGATTTGTCTGGAGATGCTAGAGGAAAGGGATACAGATATTAGTTATTGTTTTTAGCAGAAATATATTGTCTATAACAAAAAAATGTTACATTAAGGGCTTCACTGAAGGAAAAAGAACAAGCTACTAAAAAAACCCCTAAATCTATAAAGGAAATGTTAAAATTAGCTGTGAGGATGTAGTTTAGACATTACTAATAATTCATTTGTGAAATAAAACTGGAAAAGTTCAAAAATACACTAATGGCATCTTAGGTATCATATAGGGAATGAGCAGAGAACAAACCAGCACTTTGCTACACTATGGTGCAAACCACACATTTTGAACGTTTTTTGCAACTTTGGTTCAATCATGTCAAAGTGCTATACAGGAACTCTCCAGTCTTGGTCTTGATGCACAGCACCACTTTCTACTCTGGATGTACCAGCATGCATTTACCTGTTTCTTGCTATTTTGACTGAACTGTGTTCTACCCAGCACAGAATGTATACACATATTTCTACCAGTTCTTTATTCAGGTAAGTAAAGCTTAAACCTGCCATGGGGAAATCATATAAATGGGATGCAGTGAAGCCAGTGAAGAAGAGTTCCATTCACCTGTGATATCTAAAGTGAAGTCCTACAGTGGAGCCTGCTAACACAACCTGTGTAATTTCAGGGTCTCTGGAGCAGCTGATGTGCTACTCCAATTGCCAAAATAGATAACGTTGATACAGCTCCAATAACCACATGGACTCTTAAAAATAGTGTTTATCTTTAAAATATTTATCAGATAGGATTTAAAAGTACCCAATGAAAAGACAGAAGCCTTTTTTTCTTTAGAATGTGCCTTTGTTTACATTTTTGACCATTTCTATTTTGAAAATTTTATAATTGTTTTGATTCTTTTTAATTAAAGTCTATAAATTATTCCTTTTTATTTGCCTGACATCAAAAGTTACTCTAGAATTTGGTAGACAATTTTTAGCAAACCTGACTTCCTTAACAATTTCCACTGAATGCCACTGAATTTTTGACTAATTATGTGGGAAATGTTTAAGTCTTACTGCATTCTTTGTGACGGATTTGTTTTCCCTTTTTTTTACCTTCTTAGATTGTTTGCAATTTAGGTGTGTGAAACTAATAAAAAGTCATATTGAATATAAAATAAACCCTTTAGTAATAAGTCTTTTAGTAAGTACTGAACTGGACCTATTCTCTCCTGGTTATTTGCTACATTATTTAGGATTAACAAACCTTGAGTAAAAGATGGAACATCAGAGAGGTGGTGGACAAAAAGTGGTAATGTGATCATGTGTTATCTAGTAAAAAAGTGTTCACAGTATCACAGAATCAGTTTGATTGAAAAAGACTTCTGAGATCATCAAGCCTATTTCAATATCTAAACATCCTTTCTGTGAATAACTATCTCCTGATGTCCAGTTTTAACCTCTCCTGGTGCAGGTTGAACTTAAGTCCTCTCATCCTGTCACTGCTTGAATGGCAGAAGAGATTGACCCCCATCCAACCACAGCGTCCTAGCAGGGAGTGATAAGGTCTCCCGTCATCCTCCTCTTCTCCAGGACAAACACCCCAGCTCCCTGAGCTGCTCCTCACAGGACTTGTGCTCCAGACCCTTCCCCAGCTCCATTGCCCTTCTCTGGGCTCTCTCCAGCTCCTCAGTGTCTTTCCTGCAGTGAGGGCCAGAGCTGGACACAGCACTCGAGGTGTGGCCTCACCAGTGCCCAGCACAGGGGGACAATCCCTGTCCTGGTCCTGCTGCCACACCATTGCTGATCCAGGCCAGGATGGCATTGGCCTTCTTGGCCACCTGGGCACACCCTGGCTCATGTTCAGCTGCTGTCACCAGCACCCCCAGGTCCTTTCCAGCCACTCTGCCCCAGCCTGTGGCACTGCCTGGGGCTGCTGTGACCCAAGGGCAGGACCTGGCACTTGGCCTTGTTGAACCTCACACCACTGGCCTCAGCCCATCGATGCAGCCTGTCCAGATCCTCTGCAGAGCCTTCCTGCCCTCCAGAAGATCAACACTTCTTCCCAGCTTCATGTGGACTGTGGATTTAGTAAGGGTATACTCAATCTCCTCATCAAAATCTTTAAGATATTGATCAAGATAATAAACATATTGGACAGAACTGTGCCCAACAGTGAGCTTTGTGGAAGCCCAAGAGTGACTGACCCAGCTGGATGCAGCACCACTCACCACCACTCTCTGAGCCTGGCCATTCAGCCACTTCTTAACCCAGCAAAGAGTGCTCCTGTCCAAGCCCTGGCCTGCCAGCTTTTCCACAAGTGTGCTGTGGGAGACAGTGTCAAAGGCTCGTCTGAATTCCAGGTAGACAACATCAACAGCCTTTCCCTCATCTGTCAGGTGTTTCACCAGGTCATCAAAGGAGATCAGGCAGGGTCTGCCTTTCCTAAACCTGTGGTGGCTGGGTATTATCCCTCTGATCCCTACAGGTTGTTCTGCAAGTGCTGTGTGATTGCACTCAAGATGGTCTATTCCATAACCTTCCCTGGGACCAAGGTCAGGCTGACAAACCTGTAGTTTCCTGTATCTTCCTTCCAGCCCTTCCTGTGCATGCGAATTACAATGACCAGTCATTGTGGACCTCCCTCAGTTCGCCAAGACTAACAATAAATGATGAAGAGTGCCTTGGCAAACTCTTCTGCCAGTTCCCTCAGTACCCTTGGGTGAATCCCATCTGGTGCCATTGGCTTGTGGGTGTCTGAGTGGCACAGCAGGTCACTGACTATTTCCTCCTGCATTACAGGGGTCTGTTGTGCTCCCATCCCATGTCAAGTTCAGATGATCACTGGTCTTACAGCTGAAGACTGAGGCAAAGAAGGTATTAAGGACATCAGTCTATTCCTCGTCTTTTCCTCGTATTTCCCCCACTGAGTCCAGTAACGAATGCAGTTTTCCATTCATCTTCCTTTTGTTATTAACGTTTTTATAATATTTCCTTACCAGCTTGCAAAAATCTTACCCACTTTTTAAGAAAATTTTTCCTGGGGGGAACACCAGGACAGCCCTCAAAAACTAGAATAAAATCAGAAAGTTCTTTGCATGAGGGGCTGGTGGGATGGTCATGGAAGAAGGGGCATGTGATAAGAGAGGACATGCCCCCTCTGAGAGTTGGTGACATATGACTGAAGATGTGCCATTAGGCCATGTGCAAAGGTGTGCATTTAGCATCTTCTGTAGATTTTATTTGGTCACTAGTTCTATTTCCCCAGGTCTCAGTTCTGGGTACAGTTCTGCTTGGTATCGCCATCAACGACCTTGACAAGTGGTTGGGTGCACTCAGTCTGGTTGCGGATGTCACCAGTTTGGGTGGGAGTGTTGATCTGCTGGAGGGCAGGAAGGCTCTGCAGAGGATCTGGACAGGCTGCATCGATGGGCTGAGGCCAGTGCTGTGAGGTTCAACAAGGCCAAGTGCCAGGTCCTGCCCTTGGGTCACAACAGCCCCAGGCAGTGCCACAGGCTGGGACAGAGTGGCTGGAAAGGACCTGGGGGTGCTGGTGACAGCAGCTGGACATGAGCCAGGGTGTGCCCAGGAGGCCAAGAAGGCCAAGGGCATCCTGGCCTGGATCAGCAATGGTGTGGCAGCAGGACCAGGGCAGGGATTGTCCCCCTGTGCTGGGCACTGGTGAGGCCACACCTCGAGTGCTGTGTCCAGCTCTGGCCCTCACTGCAGCAAAGACACTGAGGAGCTGGAGAGAGCCCAGAGAAGGGCAATGGAGCTGGGGAAGGGTCTGGAGCACAAGTCCTGTGAAGAACAGCTCAGGGAGCTGGGGTGTTTGTCCTGGAGAAAAGGAGGACGAGGGGAGACCTTATCACTCTCTAGAACTGCCTGAAATGAGCCTGTGGCCAGGTGGGGGTTGGCTTCTTTTCCCAGGAAGCCAGTGACAGGATGAGAGGACATAAGTTTGAGTTTCTCCATGAGAGCTTTAGATTGGAGATCAGGATGAATTTTTTCACAGAATGGATGGTTAAGCATTGGAACGGGCTACGCAGAGAGATGGTAGAATAATTATCCCTGGACTTGTTCAAGAAATGAGTGGACAGGGCACTTTGTGCTGTGGTTTGCTTTGGTGTTGTCAAAGGGTGAACTTCATGTTTATAAACGTCTTTTCCAAACTTAATGATTCTATGATTCTATGCTGTAGCACACATTATGACGTATATATTACTCTCTAATAATTGTTGGCTGGGTGTTATAGGTAATTTTACAAATACTGGGAATTCATGACACACAGAAGCCAGTTTATTTTGGTAGTTTCTTCAAATAAACAGCAAAAAGCAATTAGGTAATTTGTGAGATTCTGAGAATTTCAAAACCTTAATCGCCAGAACTCTTTTTTTTTTTTTTTCTTTTTCCTGTCTAACAGGGTCATTGGAAATTTTAGCTGAACCCTAAAAGTTTTGAGATGCAACAGCATCTATTCTGGCACAGTGAAAATGGCTAAGACCAGAGTAATAGGCTTTTTGTCACTGAGATTTTATGACCTGGCATCCAAGAAAGTGAGTTATTAATGGCTATTAGTTTGGACCATGAGAAAAGCAAACTGAGCAAGATTTCTCCGTGTGTTCTCCAAAATGATAGAAAATAATTTACTTTTCCCAGACTATGTCTACTGTCACAGAATTGTTAAACTTCAAATGCTCTTCAGGGAAAACTGAGGATATCCTCTGTTTTTCATCTTAACCATTTTGATGGAGTAAAAATAATATAATATGAAGAAACGTTCACTAGAGAAAGAGATTCTATTTCTTTACCCCAGGAAGAATACCCTGAACATGAATAAATCTTAAGGACCATAAGTAATACTGAACCAGATATGTGAAGCTTTGCAATAAATATTAACTTTTGATATCAAATCAAGCTGATCAAGAAATGTGATTTCACCACCACTGAAAGTGAGTGGGTGAAGGGCATGGATAGATAAAATGTGCCAAGACAACTGGCTCACTAGATCTGTAAGTACAATCTACTTTGAATACTTCTGCTCCCTATCCCATTTATTTGAAAATCCCCAGGAGATGCAACATTCAGGGAGCCCTTGAGGAATGTTTGTCCTTTTTGAGAACACTAAGGAACTGAGAAAAGAAGGGCAGAAGGGTAAGAGCATGAGCAGGGAGAAGCAGTAAAGTAGCTCTATCCCTCACTGTACTAGAGTCAGAATCAAAATCTGCCCTTCTGAGGTCTTTCACTCACTTTTTTTTAAATTGAATGAACAAAATCCAGTATCTCTGAGGTATCAGCCTTCAGTCTTTTTAACTAAAAAATTATTTCACTGATAATAGATCATTTTATCAGCCACTTTACAAAACAGAATCCAGTTGTGCTGCCTAAGTTCTGGTATCAGCCAGTTGTTACAAAAACTTCATCAGCATGTTAATCTTTATGAATCTTTATTGTTACAGGGTTCAAACCCCACCCACTCCCTGAAATGGTATTATCTCTGAACTCTGAAGTATTACGGCCTACTTCTGAGGAACACAATTAATTATAATCCAGTTCTGTAAAAATCACACATCATATCACAGTTCTTGCTGTGAGAAAGTGACTCTGGTCATTCATTAATTCCACTGAAAAGCAATTTAAACCAACCAAACAAAACTAGAGATGGATTTTTTCCCCTGATTTTCATTGAAATGCTCCTATGATAAATGTCCGTGGGCAATGTCCTACAAACTCTTAATGATCAGATCCATACAGACTAGTTAATTTGGTAAACACTCCCCCATGACTAGACAGGATGTTGCTGTTAGAGAATGTGATTCAGCATCGAAGTAGTCTCTGATGAGAGAACAATTACATATTTTGTAGTGTTTCCTAAAAGTTAATGGTGATATAAAAGATATAATCTTTATCTTCTAAGAAGTTTTGATACAAACATTTACTAGGTATAAGGACGTTAATGAGAGTAATTTATAATTATGGAAGACCATAAACTATTTGGGTTACAGGAATAAGTTGTAAAGAGGAATTGCTGGACAGGAAGAATGGTTAGATGAACAAATGAATGTGTCTTTCAACTTTTATTTAGTGTCATGGAAAGAACTCTGTGCCAGGAAGTCATATGATCTTCTAAAAAGCTTTCAAACATGGATATAAGCACAAAGTCCATGAATCTAATGGCAACATATTTCTGACAGCTTGACCACATCAAGCTTTCCTGGATGTGATGCTATGCAAAATGCCTGTTTCTACAATGCCTTTATATTGACAGGTAGATGAATCTGTTTTTAGGTACTGCGATGACTTAATATTATTCCTGTATCAATAACAAGCAAATAAACTACACAGGAGACTTGTTAGACTCTTAATTTCTTTTTTAATCAATAAAGCACATGGAATACTTTTACAGGAAAAAGAAAATGCTATGCAGAATGTTGTGGTTTTCTTAAAAAGTATGTAAATCCCCGTTTATTCCTGTTAAGTGGTATAGTTAAGAACAGTACAGTCTGATTATCTTATCTGCTTTTATTTTTGAATGGGTCATCATCTACACAATAGGCAATTAAAGAAATTACCAATTGGGTTATGTAGAATTCATTAGATGAACATGACCCTAACTCCAGCCTCTTGGTGCCAGGTGAGATGAAAACCCTTGGCTTCAGTTTTGGGTGGATTCCCCTGACTCAAGCTCTGAAGAAGAGGAACACTATGCTCAAAATGATTCAGCACAGGATATGTACTAAAGGGCTCAGGTAAGGGGTCAGGGTACGTGGGTTGTGTCTGTAGTAATAATGACTTACAGTGAAACCAGACAAGCAAAGGAACTGCCCACAGAACACAAGAAGCTGCTCAAGATTTCTCTAATAGAGATGCTGTTTCCTAAGATTTCTAAAATCATGTATGGGATCAGCAATCTCTAAAACAACCTGATATTGAGGCAGGAGTGTGCAGATAATCCCTGCCCTATAGAAAAGGAGCTTGTCCATTCACACTAAGTTACCTACTTCAGTGCTGAAGTTCAGAACTGAGCTGGAGGGGCCAGAAACCTCTGGTTGCCTAATCTCTGGTTGCACATCCAATTTATTATTAATTTTTACATAAATTTGCTTTATTTGCTTTGCCAAATAAAAATATTTATCTTCATAGTTGTTAGAATCACATTTTAACCCAAATGTGTCTATTTTTAGGAATAAAACTGGTTTCATGTTGTAAAATTAGGTTCTGGTACCTTTTAGTGCCTGCCAGATTTAAGTGAGATGTTCCTGATGCTTGCAATATTGCTTTCAGTAGGTTTTTCTGTTGTATATCAAGAAAAGCAGTAACATACTGCTCTTCCAGTGCTGCGTGGAAAGGCTAGTATGGATAAAAATAACAAGTTTACTAATTGCTAAGAAATGTGTACGAATAATGTGCTACAGTGCTATCCCCTTGACATACTTATATGTATGTATGTATACTTATCTTTTAAATAGACATTATAATTGAAAACATGATAATAGGAGAAATGTGAAAAGAAAGAAAGCATCATGAAAGAGGAAAGTAGTGTGGTTATACACAGCTTATTACCGTTTTTACAGTGCAAAGGAAGTCTAAAATGAAACACTGATCTTAAACATACTCTACATTGATAAATACTGTTGATTTATATTTGCATAGTCTTCATCTAGGGAGACAGACTGTTCTTTTGATTTATATATTTTTCAGTTAGGCTGATGCTTTAAAATAAGATATGAAATGTCACAGGGAAAAATGAAAAGCTCTGGTTAACAGCTTATCATAACTAAATAGTGAAAAACTTAAAAGTATACTGCATAAGAATTACGTGTGTCTTACGCAATTTGTGAGTAATTTTATGAAGCTGGGAAAATGATCTAATTGTTAACAAACTGAATGAATAATAATAACTACAAATATTTTTTCTTCTACCATAGACTTCCTACATGTGCATAGGTGAGTCACAATTCAAAATTCTGTTCCTTTACAAAGTCATAAGAGGCTAACAATACTGCTGTCTTTTCAGAGATACTGTGAGAAAAAGAATTACAATTCTGATGTGTTCAAATGCTGTAGTGACAAGCACTATTTAATTCTTTCAAACAAATGGGCAAAATAATACATTTTCCTAAAGTAAAATCTATGTCTTACTTGGAACTGAAATCACTGCTGTATTAATTTATCTTTACAATTCAACAAATAGATTTTTGGTTTCTTTCATAATGAACGAAGCAGGGTTTCTATCCACAATTCCTCTATGTCACTTTTTTCCTTCCATTCATGTGTTCTATGCTCAGACCCCCTTCAGGCAGGGGACCCTTCCAGCTGTCCAGATGAGCACAGCAACCACATCCCACTGCCTCAGCAGATCTCCCAGGCTCTGCAAAGCACAGCCACCCACAGTGTTCCCACAGAGGGCTCTGCCCTCTCCTCTGAGTCATACTACTACCTTCAGCAGACTCCTGCTATGAAATAACCACCTTTCCCACAGACATGAGAGAAATTGCCAACACTTTAAAACTCAATTCTATTTGTTTCATTCACAAGTCAGCCTTTCCCAATAGCTACTTTCTCTAACTTAGGAACTAAATTTTCAAGCAATGAAACACCTTCTGGCACACTTTGAGAGTTTTACTTGCCAGCATGTTCAACCCAATCTATATTGTCTTCTTGAAAAATAAGTGTTCATAAAATTTATTACTCTTTTTTGAGCTATTACTATAAATACAGTGATAAGCAAAAACATTTTGGAAAACTGCCTTTTTTTTTTTTTTTTTTTTTTTTTTTTTTTTTCTCCAGTGATATTTGTCCCAAGAGGAGGAACAAATTTTCCTGGCTTCCTTAGCAAGGCAAAGCTTTTCTGCCAACAAGTATGTCTTACAGAACTTAGAACACCTCCTCAGCATTTTCTGATCTACTGACAATCAATACTGAGTCATGCTGAGGCAGCATTACACTTTGCCAGAATGCATCCTTTTTCTTCTGTAATTTCATGTGGCTCCAAGAAACACAGGAAGCTCTCAAGGTCATGGCACAGCCATGAGCCTCAGGGAGAGATCCTCATGGGAGGAAGACAAGTGCATGACAGAAAGGAAGAAACTGAATGATCTAAATAGAAAGAAAAAATTTCTTAAAGAAACCTTTTGCTATCTACATTTCAGTGTATTCTCATATAAATTTTAAATCTTTGACACAAAATAAACATCATTTTTAAGTGCTAGTTTAGTATGCAAATTCTTCATAACTTCTTAAATTCCCAAGTAATAAAGATGAGCTGTGACTTATTATACTAGAAGAAGCTTGCCAGTGCTGAATTTCCTATCTATGCTCTTTTGATAATTTCCATTTTGTACACTTTAAATTCATTGGATTAAATAGCTACACAAGAAATTTACAGTGACAGTTTACAAAGCACCCTGCTGGCTACTCCAAGATATACAGCAAGAGTCAAACTTTCAGGGTGCCTCCAAACATTTTCTGCATAAATATGGACATTTCAATTTGCAGACAAAATTATGCCCCTGCTTATTTGAATATGGTGTGCAATCAGATGGACTTGAATGATTTGCACATTTTTAGGCCTGCCAAAAATATATTTCAAGTTCAGTCATGTGATTTCATGGATCAACACTTTATGGCCCTTGACCATAAAAATCTCTTTTTTGCAGTATCCTTAATTCAGCTGGACATGCTAAAATAAGCAGAAAGAGAAATCCATGGTATTTCAGTAATTTTCACCCAATATTCTGGAGGTGCTTATGTCTTCTGAGTTGCCATTGCATCAGCTATCACACAATATTTGGTGAATTCTCAAAGTTTACTTCTTCTGCCTTATGAATTGAGAATCTGCTTCCACAGAACTGACGTTAGGAGGGAATTTTGAAAATTGTGCACTTTCCTCTTGAAAATCATAAGGTGATAGAAATGACTGGGATTGCTACATCAAAGCTGATCTGTTGTGTAATTTGGAATGAAAAATGATTCCACATACATAGGTATATAAAAATATGATTACAAACTTTCTGTATTCAAAAATGTTAGAATCTTTGAACTCAGTTACTCTCGAAAAATGAGCAATGCTTAAAGGCATATTCTTGAAGATCACAAAATGCTGCAAGGTTGTTAATTCTTTTTTTGCCTAATTTCTTTGCATGTGTGCTTTATTTTCTTCTTGTTTTGTTGTTTCTTGTTTGTTTGTTTTTGGTTTTTTCCCATGCACCAGCATTTGGAAAGCATTGTAACCACTGCATGTAAGTTCATAATTTTACAGTAACACTTTGGAGGCAGACCTGAGCAAAAATTTCTGGTTTTTTTTTTTTTTTTTCATTTCTCCATTTTCTTCTTTAATGGCCTTTTGAAAAATCCGGCCTGCAGAAAAGAAAAAACATTACTAAGAACTGCTCAAAGTGCACAAATCATACTCATTACATTCGTGTGCTGGTTCTAACTATTTCAATACTTCTACTTCTGTACAAAGTTAATGAATATTTTATCATTACAATGTTTTTCCTGGAATGGAGAAACTAAGTACAGTTAATATATAGTAGAGTGATTGCCGAATCATTGTTTTGCTCACATATTGTCAAGGGTTAAAGTGCTTAATAGTAATATTTGTTACTCAGTTGAATAAATTATATTTTATTTTATAATTAAAAATTTTCAAGAGATTATGCATGTTGAAATTTCTAAGCTGTAACCCTCTAACTTAATTATGAACAGAATATTTAGCCTGGAGAAGAGTGCCCACTTGTGGCAAGACTTACACTACAGGGCTTAGCATCTCTTGGACAACAAAAAAAACCTAGTTGAAAAAGATCATAGCCAGAGCTGATAAAAAAAATCATTAATAAACCCTTATTTGTACTAAAATATCTTCTTATTTTTCTTTCCTAACACAATGGCAATATAGGTTTCAATCAGGTGGCACTGCTTGCTCCACATCAGAAAAATGCAGTATAATTATTTATTTTGTCATTTCTTTAAGATTTCACACCACTTATTAGCTAAAATTATTGTCTGTGAGGTTCAAGTTATGAGAAAGAAATGATGGAGAATTTGAACATATTTGTTTAGGCTCCTGAAGACAAGGATGTGCAGCTTACCTTCCACAGAGCAAATATAAGCAGTGCAAGAATCAAGAGTCCGGCAAAGATACTCAGGAGGATAACCCACAAGGGGACTGTACCCGGTGGGTGTTCTTTGGAAATCTTGATCATGGTCTGCAAAGCATTCAGAACATAAGCAATAAATAATGTGTCCTTCCAAAACATCAAAACAACAGCAGTGATTAATCAGTATGCAGAGATTTCCCAGGGTACCACTTCAATTTACCTATATGAGTTAGTAGGAGGGAATTAAGAAAATCTCCAGCATGAAAAAGTGGAGATTATTTACACAATACTTTACACTTTTGTAAGTGCATTCATTTATGAGAATGGCTCTGCTACAAGTCAATAAACATTGTTTATTAAAGGACACAGGACCAAAATCATGAGCAGTGGAAGGAATAAACAAGGACTTTCTTCAGTACACTCTTCACTCAGTGCCAGCCTTCCTGAAAGATGGAGATAAGCATCAAGTGTAAAAGCCTGTGTAGACACCAACTTGATTTTAAACATGGTATATCTGGTGTAAACCCAACAGAAACAAGTAGTATTCACCTTTTAATAAATGTGACCATTTAGGAGTTTGAATTAACTAAAGAATTTATTAGAGACCAACTTTGTAGTTAAAAAAAGCATTGAAGAACTGAACAATAAGCATGAAATTATGTCCCTAAAAAAGGTAAATCTGAAATTCCTCGTCCCTCATTATCTTCAAGCTTCTCAGCTGTGTTTATTCCTGGATTGAATTTTAATCTATCACTTAAAAGAAATTTCTAGATACAAAACCAGCTAACAATGGACTGAGTTTTACATTTTCAAAAATATTTTGTGCAAGATGTAGTTCACACTGAATATTATTTTTCTAAATTTTGGAGCATTAACAATAGGAACTCCTAATAAGACTTCTGCTTAAAAAATGGATATTGTAGTAAATAAGTTACTCCATGTACAAGTCTATCACACAAGACTAATGTTTAAACACTAGAAATGCTTGGAGTTTAGTACTAAAAAGATGAATAATACCTCTAACAAAATTTAAAACATTTGTCTTTATATTTGATGCCACTACTATCATGTTATATACTTCCTTATCTAAGAAAATACTAATGAACTTCTGAAAAATAAAATATCCTGTTTCAAATATATATCCTGGGTAACAAAGTAGAAGGAAAGAAAAATAAGGAAATAGCAAAGAAAATACAAAGTATGAACTATTTGAATAGATACAGAACAATTTTCAAATACTACTGATTCATTAAACGAATTTAAATTATATTTTTAATTTACATAGCTGCAGGAAGTATTTATATTACAGCAAGCAGAAAAAATTCAGCAGTACTTATCCTTACCAAACTACATTGGTGGGTACTGGGCTTTTGGTGTTATTTTCTGACTAATTCTGACATTTCTACTGTAATATAAAATCACTTCTGTTTAGAGTAGGATAATGCATTACTAAACGTAACAATCAGTTCATTAGTAATGGATGAAAAAGAATTATTCCACAGCATAACAAATTCTATGAAGAACAAATACATCAATTATCACATTTTTACCTCCAGTTTTTGATGGTCGTTTCTCAAAATGAGTGATGAGTTCTCACTCCTAAGTAATGCTTTCACAACAAGGGTTAAGCTGTGAATACTGGCCTGAAAGAAGAGAGTAGTTACTAGGGTTTACACTTAGGTATTTTTGGTAGAAAGCTTTGTAACAATGAGAAGGATGAAGGAAAAACATAATGCTTTGGGGGATGCTGAAAAACATGGAAGTCAGTGAAACTGCTCATGTATATCACCTTCAGCACACACATTATTGCCTGCAAGACAGCAATACTTCTTTGAAAGGGTAGATGGCAGAGATTTCAAAATAATATTAATTAATCCTGGAATCCTAATGTCTCTCTTCTGTTTGGTTTTTTTAAATAAAAAAAAATTCTTTCTAGAATTGAGAAATCTTCACACATTAAGACTTACTTAAAAATATGTGCTCCTTCTTATACCTGCTGGATTAGACTTTGTGGATGCATAAGCAGCTACTAAAAAAGGACCATCAATACAGAATAAGTAAGGGGTGTCTTACTATGGCTTTAAACTCCTGCTGAATTAGAAGTACTTACTTTAAGGACAAGAAAGAGCATCTGACATAGCTTTAAGGAAGTTTTAAAATAGCAGAAGAAACTACTTTAAATACTGGAGAAAATACTTCAAATACACTTAAGAAAATGAAAGACACTATTTTAATAGACAGTAGAAACACCGGCTTAGGTTTCTCAAACCCAAAAGTATTCTGAATACAAGCAGGATTTACTTACTTTTATGATGGTAGGTTTCCATACTCTCAATGAAACATTCACTTGGTATATGTCAGATGGGACCAGGGCACAATTAATAGAGGCACAGCTGTATGTATCACAATCCTGTTTAAAAGGGACCAGCATGAGGTAATAGGAAGAGACTTTTCACATCATCAAAACAAAAACATGTAAACTACTATATATACAACTACAGTATTAATTACTGTAGCTTTTTATGTAAAAATGACACTGCAGTATATAAAACAGGTTGAGATATTTGTGCTGTGCTAGAATAGGCTCAGTTTCTGCAAGCTGGCAAGCCCTGAGGAGTCTCTGTTGCTGTAACTATGGAGCAGAAGTCATCACAGAGCCCCTAAGGGAGGCACAGTTTGTAAAAGCAAGTGGTTTTCTACCAACACAGCTATGGCTCTTCTGAAGTGTTTTTCAAATCTTGGAACATCTGAATCTCTCAAGCAGGGAAATATGTGTATGTGAAAATTCAAGCAGCTTTACTTCCTAGTATCACTTGCTAGCTGTGAGTACAGCAGGATTACGCTGTAAAAAGTTGGGAACAGTCATTTAGCCTAGACCTTTTTCACCTCTGTGAAGTACAACAATAAGCATGACAAGATACTTTCCCATGACATGGTTTCATTTGCACTCAGAAACTCCACTAGCACCTCTGTGCTGAGGACACCTTCCCTCTGACATGCTAACATAACTACAGCATCAAAATCCCTTTGTAACTCTTTTATCTAAATGTAAATGGCTAGTCCTTTCCAAATGGGATCATCAATTACAGTTGCATAGAAAACCTGCCACATCTACTGGATTTCTAAAGAAGCTGAAAGGGACATAAGAAGCATTTAAGATATTACTATTTTTTAATTACAATGGAAAAATAGACTAATGATTTTTCAGCTGCTAAATGGGCTACTGTTATTTACATATTTTTTAAATTAAACCCCAAACTATCTAAATTCAGTTTCACATCATGTTTTGCAGCCAAAAAACAAGCTCTAGCTGACATAGAAAAGGTTTTCTAAGTTATTAATACAAAGTGAGTTTTCAAATTCAGAGTAGCTTTTACATATCTTTTTCAGAAGTATTTGGCTCCAAGATCTGGATTAATGTCTGGGGTAAATATATATACTATGAATAGGCTTACCATAATTGTATCCCTTGTAGGTTCTTTTATTTTTGACAGCACAAATGGTTTCCCAGTGCCAATCTTTAAGGGATCTACAGGGTAACTACTTTGGCAGATGGCATTCTGTAAGCAGAAATACAAAGAATATCTTATTGTCTCGATATGCAATCTATTACGAAAAATGATCTGGAAATAAGTCAACATTGATAATACTTAATATTTAATAACTATCATAATGTTTATTAGCCACTAAATAAAATAGCATATTGCAAGAGTGCAGAATAGGAAATTCAGATGTCTATGTATTGAAGTATTATTATTTAAAGAGCACATGTAATATTTATAAATAACTCTATGCAGCTACTTAAACATCTGTACAAGCAAACAAGAACTTCCTGCAAGATGACCATTATGTGAACCACTAAGAATTGTCTATTAAATAAGCTAAACAGCTTTTGCATGGGAAATCACAAGCTTCTGCCCTAGCAAGCAGACAAGCAAGTTAAGTGCAGGATGCAGAATCCTCACTGGCAACATCCAGGGAGGGGGAGTGGATGCTGGAGCACTGATGGATCTCTGTGACTGCTCCACAGGTAGCTAGAAAATTCTTTGGTGTCTTCAGTGTGGGGGAATTGATTTCTTTCAGTCAGGTCATTGACTTTCACACTGTAGCATGAAAAGGATTACAAATCCTCTGTAATGCACTTTGTCACACTACTATCACTAGGTGTAGCTAGCAGGACATGAAATTTGTCTTAGAAGAAACAAGATTTACTGAGTTTATGTGCAAACATGTCAAATGGGTGATTGACTAGGAGTGGCAATAATGGGGAAAGGAAATCAAGAGCAGACAACTTTTTTGTTTTCTAAATATGTTTTTTTTTCCTCAGTTGATATTTGTTTTGTTTTAAAGTAAGCCTTGTTCATATATTTTGGTTTATTTTTCAATTGGGCAATGCTACAAAACTAAGTCGTTTTAAGAAATTATTAGCAGGGAGGTGCATGCAATTATGTCTCTGAGTGAAAGAAAAAAGAAAGGAGGTTTAGGCCACTACTTAGTGAAAGCTGGGTTTTTCAGCTATGTAGTTATTGATATAACTGTAATATCTGCGCTCTAGGATAATGGAATTTGTTGGAATTGTGATCTCTGCCAGTTGCACTGGAGGTGTGAAATGGAAAAACACAAATGACGGCTGCAGTGAAGAGCATTAGAAACATACAAACTACCCCTCCATGATGTCTCAGTGCCTCAGAGAAGGAAGAAGCCAGAGGACTGCTAGTACTGGAGAGCAGACATGCATGAAAGCTAATTTCAGTATCCGAAAGAAAGGTGACAGGAAGCTGGGCTCTAGATGCAGGATTCCAGCACTTGCAATAATTCAGACAATGAAGAGAATATGAGGCTCATATCCGAGTCTGGACATCTCAGCACTTGCAATGTAACAAACTAGGCTTGTTACAGTGCAGTTATTGTTCAACACCATTTTAAATCTACTTGTTTCCTTTTATGAAAAATTGTCCCTCTGTCTTATGTACCTCTGTACATACTTTTAAAACAATAGTATCTTGTTATTTAGAATAAAAGCAATGCATAATCCCAAATGTTTGCAATTTGCAGTTCCTTAAGCATAAATTTCAAATTTAAATTGATCATAAAAATAGAAATTCCTGTCTTACCTGGGAATGTGACAATGCAGTAAGGTAGAGAAGAGTGTTTTTGGCAGCTGTTACATTGGGAAATAAGATCTGCAGTGTGAGGTTTGGCATTGGAAAGTGTTCACCTTTTTCAATCTATAAAAAAATAGAGAAATGTTTTGACTAGTACTTTCCTCATTTTTTTTGAATTTGATTGGGAGTTTTTTCCTTTCTTGTGTTTTTGATTTCTTCTGTTCATTTAGACATTTCCACAGTTAGTTACGCAAAAAGTGCTTTATAGTGGACAGTAGCCACTGTATCAGTGATGGCTCCTGCTGGTTCATCCTCAGGTGTGCTTAGGTAATTGCTCTTGTGCTCACCTGTTCCTCTCTCCTGTTTTCTCTGAGAAGACAACAGGACATATCTGTAAGCAGCAGCTCTTTCTGGAAAGACCTACTGTAGAGGATTGGGTAACCACCAGGTGGAATTGCTGGCAGGGGAATTGGTGATATCATCTCTGAAGTGGACAAACTTAATAAATGCTCAAGAACCTTTTAAATTTTTTCCTCCTGGGAAAAAATTGTGATTAGCTGCTTGCAAAGATGAGTTTTACTTTACAAGGTCATAAATGGTATGGTCTACAATCCAGCAGGTTTTAACTCAGAAAACATGGATTGGCAAATTAGATGAATAATGCCTTAGACATCCATAATAGACAAAAAGAAAGGTAGCTGAAAAAACACTGTAGTGGCCTAAAAGAAAAGACCACTTGTCATTGATATTCAGAGAGAGCAGGAATTTTATCATATCCCATTTTTTACAGATGAAAGCTGATTTAGAGACTTTTATGCTTTTATATGGGACCCTTGATCAGTTTTGGATTTGACACTGGGAAATAGGATGCTCTCAAGATAACAAATTTCAGTTTTGCTGCAACTTTAGGTTGGGCTTTTTGTCACAGAATCTTTTTCTGGTTTAGGTTGGAAGAGACCTTAAAGATCATCTAAAATTCCAAACCCCTGCCATGGTAGGGACACCTTCCTTACACCTGAAGATGTTGCTCAAATCTGGCCTTGAATACTTCTAGGGATGGAGCATCCACAACTTCTCCAGTGCCTCACCACCTAATATCCAATCTAAACCTACCTTACTTTCAGTTAAAAGCCATTCACCCTTGTCCTACAATTACATGCCCTTGTCAAAACTCCTTCCCCTGCTTCTCCTGCTCCCTTGAAGCCTCCCGTTAGTTACTGGAAGGCCCCAATAAGGTCTCCACAGAGACTTCTCTTCTACAAGTTCAATAGCCCTGACTGTTCCAGACTGTCCTCACAGGAGTGATGTTCCAGCCCTGTGATCATCTTTAAGGCCCTGCTCTGGACCCACTTCAGAAAGTCCATGTCCTTATTTTGGGAGTTCTAGAGCTGGATGTAGTAGTGCAGCAGAGACCTCACAAGAGCAAAGTCCATTAAATATCTTTCCCTTGTGATTTTACTTTGCAGTATCCATTCAACCAGGATGACCACATTCTTGAAGAATGGCATTTACCCATTATAAACCTGACAGGATTTTGGAAATGGCTGTTCTAACCAGAAGCATGGGTAGTCCAAGTTCTCATTTACCCAGGCATGCTCTCTTTTCCCAGTTGAGGATAGAAGGTCTAAAACCCACCAGAACTACTCTGCAGGAGACAGACCATCTGAGACCTTCTAACTCACTGTATTCCAGAAGAAGGAAGGAAAAAAAAATGGTTTTAAGCACAAAATAAGCATGTAGAGGGCTTATGTGTTGTATACCTGCTATTTAAGTAATTCAAACCAAACAGAAAAAAAATTAAGACAGTATCTATAAAAAAACACATTATTAGTTATTCCTTACCCTATAATGTAGAGTAACTTCATCCCCAATCTGCTCTGTTGTGTTGATTGCAGTAGGGACAGTTTCATTTGCTGCAATTATAACATGATGTTCTTTGAAAACACTGTGGGTTAAAAAAACACAGAAAAAAGTAAGCACACAGACTTCATAAAAACTCCTAGGCATTAATAATATAGGTATTTTTATTATTTAATGAGTTTCAGGACTGGTCTTGCAATTAAAAGTGTATTGCTGCGTCCACTGAAGTTCAACTGCTTTGGTCCCTGAATAGGCCCCACTTTTTACCACCTACATTTAGAATGTGTTGGAATCTTGGATACTGAGAATTTTGAACTTTGCTTTATGGTCTGTTCAAATATAACTACTAAAAAAGAAAATAAATACTATTCCCAAAATTAATACATTAGGGTCTGATTTTGCTGTCCTTATTCTAGGTGTGCCCTTATCCTGGGCATTGACATGTGAAACAGGCAGGATCCTGTAAAAGACATAATCAAGCAAAACCAGAACAAAGCCAGCATATTCTAAATTCAGCCTTATTCCCTATAGGACAAACAAGTCTGGATGTGAACCACAAAATACATGCAAAATAAATTTGGGTTAATTATTTTCACCTGCACACCACAAAATGTTTTTTTTTTTACCAGTTTTCAGGGATGAAATTTAACTGAATTTTGGCTGTTTCTGAAAATAAAATGTACTACAAGACCTGCATTAAAGTGTAAGTCTGAACTTAAAAAACCAAACACCCAGAACCTAAAATTAAGTCTAATTTTTGAAGATGGAAATCAAACACCACACCATGCAGTATTATAGCAATACAAATCCATGGCCATCAGGAAGCTGGAAGTATTTTTTCTCTTCTGTTATACTTTCTTATGCTTCCTTCATTGCTGAAATGCCTTTGAACAAATATAGCAAAGTACAGGAGCCAAGCAAAAGCTGCTGCTGTACTTGCAAACTGTAGACCAAGTTTACATAGAGCAAATAGAGTTTCATCAACTTAGGGACAGTAACTGCTCCATTATTTCATGACTTACCTTTTCACTGAAGCCTGTGCTTCTGCTTTATGAGCTTTGAAGCTGTTGCCTATAGATACCGAGCACATTTCAAAACCAAAACAACACTATATTCTTTGAATACCTGCAATTTACTGTGCAAGCAAGTAAAGTACAGGGAAGTGTCAATACCTTACAAATATTAATCCTACTTCATATTTTACTGGAATTGTAACATGTCCTCTGTTGTCACTGAGGGTCTCAGGTGGTTCTTCACTGTCACTGAAACAAAACAACATACATCACTCAGATCAGACTGCTGCACACACAACACAACCACTGGCTCTGGATATGAAAGTATGCTACTCATTTCCACTCAACTACTATCTTCTAAAAATAAATTAAAAATTAAAAATACCTTTTCCAAGAATTAATGATCTAAGTCCTGCACCAGCCCCAGCTCATAGATGCATCTTTGTTAAAATTACAGATGGCAGTTGACTGAATTAAAACAGATCAATTAAAAGCCACACCATCCCTGGATTTTGCAGGGACAGCAAACACTGAGGGCAAGTGCATTCCTTTACCCTATCAGGGACAACTTCTGCAATGCTCTTACTCTTTGAAGGCCAAGCTTTTTGTTAACTGTGATTCATGCTAAAGTACGCAGTAATTCTCTAGGACAATAACCCTTTGCTGAAGGTGAAATAAACGGAAATTATGACTCACTTGTAACTCTAAGGCTGTAGAGAGTATCAACATTTATTTAGTCTACTTAATAAACAGCTGGACTGAATACATCTGTAAGAGTGCCAGCTCTACAGAAAATTTAACTGTTTGTGAGTTCAGAAGCCACTTGTGTTTTACCACGAAATAAAAAACTGTGGAGCTTTACAAAACAAAAAAACAAAAACAAACCCAGAAGGCAGAGAGTGCAACTAACCTTGTTGCATATACGTGAATAGTAGCATTTTCCAGGAGATAGGATGCGTTGAATTGGAATGATATTTTGAAGGAAATCTGTGTAAAAAAATACATTGCACATTTTGAAAGGAAAAAAAAGCCCACCCTAGCAGGGATTGATATAATGAAAAATGTCCAAACTTTTGCTTTTATCTAGGGAATTCTTATTTATGTTTTACCAGTTTTCTGTGAATTTGAATGAATCCACTATTTGGAATTTGCCTCAACCAAGAAGGAAATCCAATAGTTATCACTTATTAAACAGAAGCCTCAAATTTTCACAAACCTCAAGAAAAAAAATCTATGTAGCGTATTACAAACAGATGGCTAAATACAGCTTAATCAAAAGCAATTGGTCTTACAAGCAATTTATCAAAACATCTTTTTTCTTTCTAAAAAGAAAGAAAAAAGCTTCAAAGCCTGGCTTTTGCAGTGGAGATGAGCTGCCCTGTAGAAGGCTGCTGGATTATCATTTAATATATAGTAGAACCCCTAGAATATCAAAAGAAATGTTTACAATGTAAATAAAGGACAAACCACTAGATATCAAAAAAATCTCATTGTTATTATAATCAGGGCAAATCTATCATAATTTGGATTTACAAAAAAATGAGGAACACTGTCCCAAATGCTCTTCATCATATCCTGATGCTTAAGGGTAATTTTATACAAAGCAGAAGTTTTCTTATTTGTTACCATATAGAATTTTCAATTCAGATTTTTATCATTACTTTTATGTGTGCAAATCTTTATTACAAAGTTGTCCACAGAAAGTTGTCCTAGATATTCATATTTAAAACAAAAAACAGCTTTTGAAAGGAATATACTAGGAATGTTTATCTGTGAATCAGAGATTAATTGATTTCTAAATGCAAAGAAAAGTGTGAAATTTCTAAATTTAGGGCTTTACAGCTACAGACAAACTAAAAAGCAAAGCATGAAAGGAAAATGTGAAAAATCTAGTAAAGCTGGGAATGGAACACTGTGGGCAGAGGCATTGGACAATACACTTATTTGGCTTCAAGAAGGTAACAGCTAACTTTATGCCTACAAGTCCAAGACACAAGGTGGAACATTTGTGTGGGAGGCAGTGTAAGACGACATCTCTCATGATCCTCCCAGTGCATGACAGAGGGGCAAACAAGAAACTTCCAGGAAAGATTGTCTTATTTGCATGCAACTTGATATTTCCCAATTAAAGAGCAATATCTAAGTACAGATTTTCGAAGCCTTAGTTTAACTAAAGCTCCCTCTCCATTCCAACAAGAGATACAGACACCACTGGAATTGCCCAAGATGGAGTTTAAGTGGACTACTTGCTGGAAAGGCCTCTCATGCCCCACTGAGCAGAGGTGAAGTCATGAAGTCTGATTTTGGCAGATCTGGGTTAGCACTTCTACATAACATCTTATTTTTCTTCAATCGAGGAACTACATTTCATATACAAAGTAAGTAAACTTATAGGCTCCAGGCTGTGGAAAACCTCCAGACAGACACTTGTGGCCAGGTGAGCCACCTGCATGTCACTTGTGTTCTGACAGTGTCAAGGATGGCAATATGCATGTATTACATCCTCACATACCACATCTGACTGCCCAGGTACTGCAAATCTGATGGTTTCCCATCTGGCTGTGTAGAGTTGACATCAAGGATAGCTTGGGAAACATGCATGGATAGTTTTTTGGGATGAACAAAAGAACTTCAGAGCTGATTTGAACTGCCCTGCCTTTAGAATAACATGGGACAAGGAGAATTTGCATGCAGGGGACTTTTTACCTCTTCTGCAGGTTTTAGAAATGGATATCCCACTTTACAGGTGATGTTGTGATTAGATTCACAGCTATCTTTCTGTATATCCTGAAGGGAAAAAGACAGTGAAAGCATGGCTTTGTGCAAACTCCTTTAAAATTTTGACTGAGCATCACAGACAGACCTGTTGAACCTATACACCACTGCCACTTTTCACTATCAATATATTGTGAGAGTCAAAGCCTTAGTTGAACTAGAACAAAAATATGAAATTACGAATTCTGCAAGACAATTTTCACCTATGGACATTTTACCAATTACTTGCCATTATGCCTTCCCAAAGACAGTGTTTGGAACAGTCACAGTTATATGCCTACTGGACATCACGCAAAATAGTCATGGGGTCTAGCAATCAACATATCTGTAATCACACAGTTTTCAAATTTTGTAAATGTGTTCTTTATGTAGCAATAAATTCACATTCATATGCCATCAATTATTGCCATAGGATCAGCAACAGTGCTATGGATCCCTGACTCCTAATGTGTAGCGTCACGACTGCTGACAGAAAAGAAACTGCCCTAAATGCTTCCCATCTGAACTGAGGTGTGTTTGTACCATATCTGCTGAGGCAGGAAGGAAAACAGCCACTTTTGGAAATGCTGTCTGAGGTAGGGTACACAGAGGTACTGATATATCTTGTCCTACCATGACAGTGGTTTTTTTCTACACATGTGCAAAAGGAGAATTTTAGAGGCTCAGGAGTTCTATTGATAAAGAACAAGGAATTTCTGGCTCTGCAGATGTACATCTGATGTTTGTCTAAGAGGCAGGCACTTTTTCTAAGTGCCATTATGAAATTTACATCTGTATTTTGTGAACAGGGCTAGGCAAGAGTCCACTCATATCAGAATAAATACACTCTTTGAAGGCATAAGCAAGAAGAGCAGCCCTGGAAAATTGCTTTCAAACAACTGAAATGATGCCAAAGCAGACAAATTAAAGTTTAATAAAAAGGCTTCCTCATATATCTATAGCATTATATGTTATGATAATGTAAAAACAAATCCTACCTCAATGCCAGCGAAAATAATATTTGGAGAATACTGAACCAAAACTCTGGTATTATAGGCACTATCTTTTTTGTTCTTCACAGAGAGCTGGATGGTGAACTTATCATTGCGTGACTTTACAATGAATGGAGAAGAGCTGTAAAATAAAGTAAGAATGTTGGACATCTTAACTATTGAATCAGTTTTTGACATCAAGAGAAACCTCTGTGTCCAGACTATCATGTTTCTGAATTAGAAAGAAAACCCTGGCAGAATGTATAATTCACACAGAAACTTTATAAAGATATCAAGAATACATTAAACACAGTGCAGTTACCTGTCTCCAGCTATGCTTGCTTTTACGATGAGAACAAGGTCTGAAATGCATCTATTTTTGGCTCCACAATCTTTTGTGAAAGGAATCTGCAAAAATAATATGCCTAGTCTTAATTTTCTTACATTTATTATCAAATACTTGCATTTTAATGCACTAATTTTATGTAAGACCTTCTGTTTAATGATCAAAGAAGTCTTCCCTTATATTAACCAGTTAAACATGCCAAAATCTTGTGAAATGCAGGGGTGAAATATAAGCATTATTATCACTCCCTTCTAAATTATTCCCCTGGATTCTGAAAAGAGGCATTAATAGAAGTAAGAATGATGGCGAACACCACCAAAGGAAATTGATAACACTCTGCTCCACCTGCCTAAAACCTGACAATAAAATTGTTTGTAACTATCTTCTATCTTCAGTAAGCTACGGACAGCTTTGAAACCCCAGAATGATTCACAAGCACATTGAATCAAACTTTTCACTCCTGAATACTAATTTAGAGGAAGCATCTCCTGGACAGGATCAATGACCCCCCCTTTCTAGTGAATTTGTGGGCAACAGCTTCAGCTCTTGTGTGGGCTATGATTTTTTACCTTAAATACATTGGTTATTGATACAGCATTTTCTGACTTACATATTCTGCTATTGAATTTGGCAAGTTGCTATCAAGGACAGGTCCACTCTCTGGATCAGAAAAATTGAATTCCAGCAAAACCTTTACTGAGTCCTGAAAATCAGGCTTATCCTAGAACATAAGGAAAACAAAACTGCTGTTATGAAAATTCACGTTAGTAACTAAGGAGGTTAGAAAGACCCAAAAAGTGCTGAGGTAAAAGATTTTCCTGTCACACTGCTGCCATTCTTCTAGAGAAGCATCTGAATGCCTGCAGTTAATGAAAACATATTAGATGTGCCAAGCATTACTTATAAATATTTACTAAGGTTTTAGTGTACCTGATCACAAAATTTCAAATAGCCTGAGCATATCCTACAAACTTTCATTAAAGAATATCTCAACTGTTGACTCACTGTTTCTCTTCTAGTTGTGCTCAAAGGATCAGTAAGATAAGTATCAGCAGTGTCACCTTTTGTGATGTCAAACTTAGGCCTGCTGTTTGGTGAAGGAAACTCTGGGTATCATTTACCATTAGTTTTGCATTAAGACACAATTGTGAAATCACTAAACATTTTAAATGTACTTACAGTGTGCAATTGCAATCACTCCACACATTAGCTACAATCTGGGCAAATTCATATTCACAGTTGTTAATTATGCTTCTGTTTTGCAGAAAAGAAATACTTTCTATGGCAAACCCGAAAGTTTATTTACAGTATTTTATTAGGAGGAATTGCACTAAAATGCAAACTGAAATTCTCTCACATGGTCCTGCCGAGTTTTGAGTGCACCTGAACTGCTAACCATGACAGCTGCTTGGTTCCACCAAGTGAGTTATGCTCTTTCTTACAACAGACACAGAGACATAGCTAAAAAGACTGCATATAAAAGTACATTGTTAATACATGTATAAATAAATAACTCTAAGTTTTAAACAAATTTTATGCACACTCTTAAGATTAACTTTGAACAGAGATTTTGTTGTCCAATTTGCAATTAATGGAATACATACTTGGGTTACACTAGCATCAACATGAGAAAAATACTTTAAATGATTTACTTGCCAACATGTAGAAGTTATGTTTCGTACATTCAGACCCTTTGATAGTTATATTTTTTTGCATTTTCCTCTCATGGCTTTCTGTGAACAAACTTCGAGATATTTGTCTTTGTGCATCAAGGGTAATCCAATACTGCAGACCTGCAAAGGAGGTTGAGATCAATATTGTGAAGCACTTTGCCGCTACACATTATTTTTTCCCAAAATATATCTTAGATGTGCTTTGAATTTAGAAGACTTGAATTCCATTTTTTAATTAATAAATGCATGCAAGCATAGGAGTTTTATAGCTTAAAGCTTCCATAGCTTAGTACTTATCTACTTACTGGATTCAAATATATCTTCTTTTGACTTTAGTTTGGTCTTAAAACAAATTGTGGCTTCTATGCATATAGTTTTTCTTATATTTATCTGACAATTTTGTTGTTGAATATTGATGCTTTTAGGTATAAATTGCATGGAAACATTTACTTCCGCCACGTCACGAGACCTTGAAAAAACACAAAGAAAGTGCTTGGAAATAAGAACAGCAACTTTTTTAAACTTAAGAATTAACACACAAAATATGCAGCATTCAACATTCAGATACAGACATAGAATCACATTGGAATAATTTTGGTTGGAAAAGACTTTAAGATCATTTGAGTCCAACTGTCAAAAAGTTTATAGCTAAAAAGAAAAAATTCCTTAATGTTCTTTGAAAAATAACAGAAGCATAAAATCCACAATTGAAGTGAGATTCCTGTGACACATGGTGATGGCACCACGCTGTAGTACAGTAGCTGACACAGCACTGGCCATGTTGTGCCAATTAAGAGGCCATATATTATTTCATGTTTTCTGTCTTGGCTGTGTGATGCTATAAAAACAACTGGCAGTTGCAAGGCTCTTCTCTGGCCCATTGTCAGTCTGCATTTGCCTTTCTCCAGAGTACTGCATGCCTGTTAACTGCCATCACAGAGAGCATTCATCATACAGAAAACCAAAAAGTGAGCAACAAAAAGAAGAGGCAAAAAAATGTCCTCAGCAGCCAAAACCTATAAAGCATTAGAGCATATTTTTAAAGCTATCACTCAGGAGGGAAAGCCCCTGAAGAACTGGGGACAACAACAACATGATGGTCTGGAAGAGTAATTAACTATATATCCTACATCTAGTACCAGTAAAAGAGGAATTATGGAGAAAACACTCACAGGATTTCTCTACAGTGCTGTACTTTTTTCAGAAAAGATATCAGGTGAAATATTTCCAAAAGCATTTAAGCAACTCTACAGATCCAGATCACTTTTAAGAGAGACTGGAGGCCTAGACCTATCCTTGAGAGTATCACAGATGAACACAATATTTTACATAAGTTGAAGGATAGCAAACCATCTCTTAGGTTGTATGTAGATAAACAGGCTAATATTTGTCCCCATTTTGTTTCACTTTAAATGTTCTTAGTTCCTGAAATGCATTCCTGTCCGATTCAGTTCCCTTTTGGCCATGAGATGCAGCATGTCAGTGTACCATCAAAAAGTTTAGCTGGCAAAGTAACTTTCTTCAGAATTGCGGTCTCAACAATGCAGTGAGGGACATAACACTGTGTTTACACATGGAACAGTTAGGAAGAAACTATTAGGTGAAGTTCAGAAGAACCTGGGATCTTGAGGATGATAGCAAGCCTTGACAAATTTGATCACTTACTTACTCACCTAGTAGGTAAGTGATCAAATTTGTCAAGGCTTGCTATCATCCTCAAGGTGAAGCAGCAGGACAGAGAAAGCAAGGAGCTGGGTTAGCAATTTCCTTACCAGAAATAGAAATAGTTTTAGTTGTGGTTTAGAAATTAGATATTTAATATCATATTGTTTATTTGTCTTTTCCCTTAAAAATTATATTGCTCACTACTAGATCGGAATCATACTCATATAAAGAAAATTAATTGACTGTTAACAGAAGGAATTGACTATTAAGCACAAGCAGAATTAGTTTAATTTTACAGATTTTACTGTAGGGACTCAAATTGCAGTTTTCCTACTAAGAAATAAAATTTGTTTTCTCAGTGACCCCTTTATGTTTGAACCTCTTATTGATATTATTAATAAAATAACATGCAATATACTGTGAAAAAGAGAGAAATTCAGTTTTTTTCCTATTTTACTTAGTGTCACTACTGGAATCAGTTTCTATTTTGAAGGTGGTCTAGGAGGACAAGTTCTTCATTCTAGGCTAGCAAGATTTCTATAATATCCCTGTACTTATAACAGTGTAAATTAAGTTTAACACTCATTCCTCTAGAGAGATGTGAAAAGATGAATATCTGAAGTCAGTGTCAAAACATGAGATGAAACCAGTAACCTTACAAAGTCCAAACAATCATGCATGCAAGTTACACTGGTATCCAAGCAGTTTTTTTCTGTCCTGACAGTTGCTGCGATTCTCCATACCAGAAGAGGGCAGCCCCACCAAGGCCTCCGATGGTAACATCAATTAGCCCGTCATTGTTTAAATCCATTTCTCCGTGCACAGACTGGCCAAAAAATTTCACTTTTTCCCCATCTCCACCTGATGCAATACGCTGTGAAATGCATAAAGAGGTTAATGCAGTGCACTTTGAAGGGTTTTGTAACAGTCAAGATGCATTTGACAGCAGTGAGATGGGGTTTAGGCTCTTTAACTACGCTAAATTTTCATTACAATACCCCTAAAACAGTTACCATGGTGATGAACGCACTATAAATTTTCAGATTGCAAAATATCTGCTTTTCTGGCTGTTCAGAGCATGTCAGAAGGTTTCTAATAAAAGTGTGTGAGCATATTTTTTAACAATATTAAGACTTGGATTCAGTTAAATCAGTATGAGTTTAAAAGTATAGAGCAATTTAAAAAAGAAGCTGTTACAACTGGTCAAGTCACAGCCTCATTCTATGTTGGGAAGGCAGGATTAAAAACATCATATACATTAGCGCAGCTGGCAACCTGCAGAGTTTTACTTCATACCTGTGAGTATTTTTTACTGATTGCTTTGCCACGGCCATGATAAATATAAACAGCTCCCCGATGGTCATCTTCCAAGGGAGAGCCTATCACAATGTCATTGTACCCGTCCAGGTTGAGGTCCTTCACTGCAGCAATGGCAGTCCCGAAGCGCGCACCGCAAGGCTCATTCTTGAGAACTTTGCAGGTATCCTGCTTTAATGGTGAGCAGCATGTTTGCTTTACGGGTTCAAGACTCATCTGATACTCAAATTTTGTCTGTGGAAGAACAGATTTAGAGTTTGTGAATTTCCACCAACATTTCATCAATGCAGGCTTTTAAGAGCTCCTGTCCAGGAGATAAATGGATGAATTAAACAGAACAATTACAAACTATTCCTAGTGGCTATGTGCACTGTATAAACTGTGATTCTACAACTGTAATTCATATGTTCTTTTTGAGCAGCATGTGGCAGTAACATACTTGCTCCCTCTCTTTCTGCCTCTAGATGCTTCTGCATATTTCTCAAATATGAAAGCACAGTTCACATGAAAGCAAAGTATCATACCAATATTTGAATGTTCTTGTAAGTAAACCACTTCTTTCTTTAGGGAGTGCAAAGAGTTTTTCTAAAGGCATTCTCTTAATCTGAGAAGTTAGCCAAGTTTCTAATGAAACACAGATGGCAATACTCTTATTTCAGAACAAAAGATAGCATTTTTTCACACAGACTGAATTTTGTTTCCAGTAGACACATACACTGTGGCCTAACATATATATTCTGATCCAGTGTGTATCATGGACCTAAACCACACAGACACTAGGGCACATAACCAATCATTCCCATGAATTCCATGTCAGAAATAAGCAGTAGCAAGCAATTACTGCATCTCCTTTATTTGGAGCTGGATAACAGTAAGCACAGGAAAAACAAATTTCAAACCCCACACTACTGGAGGACATAGAATTCTTGTTTTCTCACCAACCCTATTCACCAGCAATTTGTTGCTGGCAACATGCATGTAGAGACTGTAAGAATTCCTTGTCAAAAATATCGAGAGGAGAGGAGAGGAGAGGAGAGGAGAGGAGAGGAGAGGAGAGGAGAGGAGAGGAGAGGAGAGGAGAGGAGAGGAGAGGAGAGGAGAGGAGAGGAGAGGAGAGGAGAGGAGAGGAGTTGCATTATAATCTCATTTGTCAATACCATTTTCCCCTATTTTCAACAGGTCATCTTCCCCAGTTCAAATTACTGTATTTCTTTAAAATACGGATAAGAAGGCAAAAAAGAGCATGCTCTATTCCTGATCAATAAAAATCACTGCTTTACCTTGTTCAGACTGTAAACATATACTTTCCCTTGCTCCTCTTTCTCAGTTCCCATATACATAGGAGCTCCAACAAGAAGAAGATCTGTAAATGAGTCCCTGTCAATGTCGACTGTGGTAATAACACCCCCAAAGTATGATCCAATCTGTAGGAAAACACAAAGTATACATCAGAGACAGAGTGAGCAACATAATGCTGCATTTCCTTTCAGAGACCTACTTCTTGCCTGCAACAATAACAAATATTAACCACTAGGCATAACATTTCTTTACTAGCTAGACTTTTTTGGTCTGTTTGTTTTTAATGCTTATTTTCAGTTTTACCATTTGTCTGATTTTTTTTTATTAACAAGTGGGCCATTTAACTTTCAACTCCTCTGAGTTTGAAAGGATAAAAGGGTACTTTCTACATGTTATGGGGAGTATGACCCCTTAAGACAGCACTGGAATAAGAGTATCTTGGGGAAGCTAGTTTTCTCTACAAAAAACAAGTAAAAAAGCTTGGACAAAACCTCTGAGACAGCTCAGTGCAGACCACCAAAAGTTTCAAGTTATTATTTTCAGAGGAACAAAATCTACAGGAAGAGATAGATACATTCATAGTTCAGGTACAAGCTATAGGATTTATCTGATTATATTCACTTCACAGATAAGCAAGATACCCTGCACTTCTTTTACACTTAAAAGGAGAAGCAGCCTCCTCTACCAAGATACATCTCCTCTCAAAGAGATACTTCATGTAGTCCAAATGTCTCAAACCTTAAAAATCATAGAATCACAGAATGGGTCAGGCTGGAAGGGACCACAGTGGGTCATCTGGTCCAACCTCCTTGCTAAAGTAGTGTCATCTTTAAGCACATGGCACAGCATTGTGTCCAGATGGTTCCTGAATATCTCTAGTGATGGAGACTCAAAATCTCTCTGGACAAACCAGAGAGATTCAGACAAACCATTCCAGTGGTCACCCATGAGGTAAAGAATTTCTTCCTTGTGTTCAGATGGAGCTGTATCTCAGTTCCTGCCCATTGCCTCTTGTCCTATTGCTCAGCACCACTGAGCCTGGCCCCTGCTCTGACCTTCCCTGCTGGCACTGACAGACATAGATGAAGTGCCCTCTCAGCTGTCTCTTCTCAAGTCTGAATAGGCCCAGCCCCCTAATACCTACGTTAGTTCACTGACTCTAAAAAGTGTGTTTGATTGAGTGATTGATTAGCTAAGTTGCAGACATCAGCTATAGATGAAGATTAGGTAACCTGAATTCTCCAGAGAGAAGCTGATATTGCAGCCTGAGGACATGAAAATAGGTAGGTCTTTCAATTCTCATAAGCATAATATTATCTTAATAATACCATCCTTAATTATGCAATTAGGTGGAGATTTTTCCTCCTACAGCAGCTCTCAGTGAGCTGCTACCCAGCATAACAAGCAACTATTCAATATTTCAGTCTATCCCAAAACTCATCAAAACTCTTTCCTGCCAGTGACATGCTCTTCCTTTCAGCAGACAGAAAAAATTGTGCATACAGAGATGGCAGCAACCACTTTGACATTGGTGAAGATTTAACCCTCAAAGACAAAATTCCCAAGTACCTACTATACAGTCCAATTTGCATTGCTAGTAATACCAGAGGATCTGCCTAACTTTTCCTTCTGATCTTGCTTACAACTCCCAGTTTCATGTGTTCTCATTTGAAATATTTATTTCTTCTGCTATATTAATTTTGTATGTTAACTGTGAATGCATACTTACTTGCTCTCCATTTAATCTCTGAATCACTTGCACCTCTTTTCCTTCCATCTTATAAATGATAACTTGGCCAGTGTGATTGTATCGTGGCTGTCCTGCTATGTACAGCACACCTCCAGGTGTCACTGCTGAATTCACAGTATATCCTAGGGAGATGAAAGAAATCAAAATGCAATACACACAGAATGCATCAGAAATACTTGCTGTGATTCAGAGCCTTTGTAAGGTTTATTCCACAACCGTTTAGCCCTATTCATGGTAGAGAGCAATAACAGTTAATTAAAAGGCCTTTACAGCCTCAGAATGAGGAGCATCCCTGTGTTATTAAACTTGTTCCCAGGCTGGTGAGCCATGTTCATTATGCCATTCTCACACAGTGTAAGAAATAACTCATGAATAGCTGGCTGAAAAGCTGCTTTCAAAGAACAGTTGTCACTGGCCTGCTGTCAAACTCATGGAGTCTTCAAAAAGTGATCCTGGGGGCATTTTGAACCTACCTCTGTTCGTTTAATATTAACAACAGTTTAACAACTTTGGTGAAGGAAGACTTGAAAAATTTGCAGTGAAATTAAAACTGTGAAAGAGTTGCAAGTATTAAGGGAGTTTACAATCTTAATTTGAAAATGACATTACCATATTGGAGTTGAGAGTTGTAATAAAAGGCAACAGCTGAAGGCATTTGACAATGAAGAAAGTGTACTTAGGGAAAAACATTATAATATTCTAGCATTGATTCTTCATCTTTAGAAGTATGAATTAAATGAGATAACAGAGCAAAGAGAAGCATAAGGTATAAAATGCAAGACCTAGAGCAGAGAGTAACACCACTGAAGCTTTTTGATAGGAAAATACCCTGCCAATATGGAAAACATTATTATAAAAAAAGATGTTGGTCTTGCCGGTTTTGTCCATTGAGTGACAGAATACAGGCTAATTTTAAGCAAATATTTGGACTTAATATTGTATAAGAGTTTTTAACTATCAAGGCATAGAAAAACTTCATAATGATACTACAGCAATCTGGGAAATCTTTGAACGGATTATGCATCTCTGTTGGGAAAGTCTAGATATACTTAGGTCTATGTTTGGACTTGTTTTCTAATTGTAGGAGTTGTTTTTATTTTTTTTAAAAGAACATAAAAATCAGAGAGTAGACTTGCTCCCAGGATCCTGCAATATAAAATATTCTGTAACATACTCCTTTTGAATGACCTTTGAGAGGCATCTTGTAGCACTTGTTGAAAAGTGTTGCAAGTGGGCTACTTCTCTTACCTAGGTAGGCTGCAAGAGGCTCATTTCTTTCTGAACGCCTGTCACGAAAGGTGTCATTAGTTGGCATTGAAATACCAGTGTCTTTCACCATGAGTACTGTGCCATTCCAGTCATATGCTCCAACTGCTCCGAGCATGATCCAGTCCTTAAGGAGAGTAAAACAAAAAGTCTGTTCCCTATGTGAATCATCTTTTCTCTTTGTGAATCATCTTTAGACATTCATGGTTCAGGATGCTTACATCTGGGTAATGCTTCCTGCATATTTACATAGGTAACCTTGCTTTTCCTATTATGGTACAGGTCCCACAATCATAGGGTCATAGAAAGGCCTGGGTAAAATTGCTCAGTTCCAACCCCCCCATTGCAGGGATGCCACTAACTAGACCAGTTTGTTCAAAGCCCAATTCTTTGAACACCTCTAGGGGTGGGGCATCCACAGCTTCTCTGCACAATCTGTTCCAGGGCCTTACATTGCTCAATGTAAAGAATTTCTTCCTAACATCTAATCTAAACCTCTGCTCCTATAGTTTAAAACTGTTCCCTCCTTGTCCTGTTGCTAGCTACCCATGTAAAAAGTCATTCTCCCTCCTTTTTATAAGCCCCTTCTAAATACTAGAAGGCTGCTCTAAGGTGTCCCTGGAGCCTTCTCTTCTTCAAGCTAAGTAACCCCATCTCTCTCAGCCTGTCTTCACAGGATAGGTGCATCAGCCCTCTGGTCATCTTTGTGGCCCTGCTCTGGAACTGTCTTTCAAGTTAAAACACTGCCCCTTGTTTTGTCAATAAAGGTTCTAGTTAAAAGTTTTTACTCAGTCTTTCTTAACATATTTTTAGGGTATTTTCCTGATAGAAAGTGCTGTGGGAACACTAAATTTAGAGTTCATGTGAAGTATATATGTACTCTCTCAAACTTTTGGTGTTCATAAATGTTCTTTACATGCATTTTACAAAAAAGGTAACTGGATCACAGGACACTCCAAAACCTCCAACAGCAAACAGGACTATACAAATAAATCTGAAACACTTATTACAAATTCACAGAACCACCAGCAAAAATCTACTTTGCAAAATAACTTCTACTTTCAAACAGCTTGTTTACCTGAGAATAATGAGCACTGAAACCAGCTTGAGACATCTCCATTTCAAAAGAGGAGGCCTGCTGGTCTGTTGTTGCTATTAAACAGAAAAAAATAAGTTTCAAAAATAGATTTGTTCCAATCTGAAAAAGTAACTGAAGAGTGTTATGAAAACAACCATGTGATTGTAGAGGATAGCATAAATAACTATCATCTATTCAATGACTGTAGTTTACTATAGAGTTTTATAATAAACACAGAAATAAAGACCTGTGTTGAATGCTACTATTAAGTACAGGAATTTCTAATTTAAGATCATGTCTCAGAACTTGTCCAACAAAGTTTCTGGACTAAAACTGACCAGATTTGAACTCAGGCTGATGGTAAGTATGTTTGGAATGTTTGATTAATATGGTTAAGCCATTTTCCACTTGAGCTAAGTGAACAATAAAACACCAGCCATGTAACCCTGGCCTTATATTCAAGCAACTAAAGTTTTGTAGGCAGCTGGAGGAACTTTAAATGAAAAACACTTGATATTTGTATGAACCTTTGCAAAAACAACAAGGAAAATCTCTGCTGTCCAAGATTCATATGCCTCAGCGAAGTGCTTGGGAATGATAACCCTGCCCTGACAATTATATGAAGATCTGATTCTCTTAAATGACTTCGTATAAAAAAGTTATCAGATGATTTTGTACTAGCTTCAATATCTTGTCAAGTAGTCATATGCTAATTATTAAACTTTGATGGGCTGTTTTTCTTCCAGGTAAACTTGAAAATATCATCATGGAAAAAAAAGTTCTGCCTTTTCCTCTACTTAAAAGAAAGATAAGTAGCCCTTAATAGTCAAGGGCTATTTTGCCACTCTAAGTGGCCAAGTAGGGGAACCATATTCTGCATGTAGATTCTTCCTTGAGAGCAAGATATTCCAGCAGGCAGTAGAGACAAGCTATGAAATCTGCTCTGAAACTCGTCCAGGAAGAATCCACAGTTTGCTACCAGCTGAGAGCTGCAGCAAACCTTCAACTGTGTGAATGAAACTGAGCCATAGCAAGCCATGGTTGCATGAATTTCAGACATCTGGACTATTAAATAATACTGAACTTTTCATACTCAGCAACCAAACCCCAGTGGTTGCTCCGGAGGACATAATGGCTTTTCTAATTGTTGTAATTTACAGCCAGTCCTAGGAAGGAGACATGATCTCAAATACAGTGTTGGACGTACAAACAAAGACTATCATGTTTCACAAGATGTAGCTGCTTTGCTAAGTCTGAACAAGTCATTTTTAGGCATAAAACTCTTAAGCTGCACATCTGCTGATAAACAATATTTTCATGCAGCAAAGGATACTCCTAATGAGCTGAGAAAGACAGAATTCTCACAGCCTGAGGCAGAGGACAAAGCTGGTACTGTTGGTGTGTGCAGCTCAAAATACTACTTAGATAATGGCCCTTAGCCTAACTTTCCATTCAGTTTTAAACTGCCAAGCATCTTACAAAGGATATTTTGTGAAAAAACATTTGTGCCTGCCTATGGGTTGGATAAAACATAAAATTGCTGTTAAAAGCAATGTCCATGCCATGAGACACAGAGGCATATGAAAAAGATTATGTGTAAAAATTCACTGGCTGTCAAGCAGGAGTTTTTGTTGGATTTGATTTTTTAAATCTCTCCCAATTCTTCTTTGAATTTTTTAACGAACCAAAATGAAATTAAGAAATCCAAGAAAAAGAATCAAATGTACTACTACCCTACTAGCAATTTAAAGAAACAATTTAGATTGATAATTTAAACAGATTCAGATATCAAATTTCAACAGCCAAGGTTCTTGTGATGCACAGAAGCTACTATGTACAGAGCTGATTAATCTCCAATTGAACACATCCAATAAACTGGCTTGTCAAAAGCTGCAGGGTACAGAATTAATGCTTGCTTCCACCACCAGACAAATGCATACATGGACACAGTTGTGAATCCAGAATTCAACTGAAAGGTTTTGGGATAGGACAAGAAGCTATGCCTCAAGAATCAGCAGAAATCGATTTAGTCAGTATTATCTAGCTCCAACCCACTGGAGCAGCTTGACCTTGCTATGCTTTGAGAAAAAAATAAAATCCTCTTTTTATTTCTATTCTGATTCTCTTGCATAAAAATTACATGATTTCTGGAACTTAGTTCGAGGAGGAGACATTTCTCATCTCATATTGCAGGAGTCTTATGTAGAAATCTTAGTGCATCTCTGAGTTCCTACAGAAAATCTTCAAACCAAGATGCCTTTTGGCAGTAATGAAGTTAATTAGATTTTCAAAAACTCAGTCATGTTAGGTCTTAAATCCTTCACCTGTTGAAACATTAACTTCTATATTCATTATAGCTAATAGATGCAACTAACATTTCATTCTGACAATGGAGTCAAGTATTTTTCTCACTTTTTTAGAAATATAAAGGACAAATTGAAGACCAAGTTTTCAACCTCTGTTTGAACAACTATATTCCCTCTAAAAGTACACTTCCTAGTACACAGTGACTTAAGAAAAGAACACCCTATTCAATTAACTTTGAAGTACTCAATGGCTCTAAGTAAGCTAAACTTAGAGCTTAGAGAGATTAGATTCTTCTCAAATTAATTTGTTGCAAAGCTGAGGAAACCAAATAGTCCAGAAGGTAAAAAAGAACATAAATTATATTTTAATAAATTTTTATTGCTGGAAATATTTAGTAATAGCTGAAAACATTAACATTTGACCAAACTAAATAATACACAAAAAAAATCTAAATATGTCTGAGAAATACAATTACAATGTCAAAAAAGGGAAAATACTTTCTCAATTTTGTACATTCAAGTCAATATTTTCTTTTGTTCCAGTTATAAACTACAGTATTCTAGCTACTTGGAAAGTTGAAGTGTTGCAAAAAATAGTCCAAATAGATGGATGTTTTCTTTGTACTACACGAATCCCTTCAGAGTTGGCCAGTATAATTTATAACTAATAAACTCTGTCTCCTGTTACCAGTAGTACTTGAAACAAACAGTTGTTTGGGCAGTGTTGTCTCATTTGGAATGTAAGCAGACATGAGAGAATGACTTTTCTGTGCTACAATCTGAATACTGTCAACCTTCCCAAAGAAAAATCATCTCTTGTTAACTCTATACAGCAAGTCCCTGCTGACTTGTATAGCAAATTAATATGCTGTAATTAATAATTAACCAAAAAGAGACTCAAAACATTTAGGCAGAAAACCAGATGATCACAGGGTAATTGGGGTATGATCTGGTAATATTTTTTACCTAAAACAGGGCAACTTCCTATTTATCACATTCAAACAATTCTGGTTACTTACCCTTTTAGGCTACTGTCTCCACAGGCTCTAACTCCTATGCACGTAGTTGCATCTGTATCTACTATTTGATGTCTATTATGAAATATCTTTATAACCAGCATGGAAGAAATAATTGCATAATAAAATTTACACAGCACAATGCATTTTCAAAGGAAGGTAAAAATAGGTGTTCTTCTATTTGTTTCAGTTGTAATGCAGGCATAAAGGAAAATCTTAAATAATGTCATACCTTCCAGGGCAAATATTCTCTCTCCAAGTGCTTCAACAATGGTTAAAAGAGCTAATTCATCTGAGACATTAAAAAAATGCTTTTCAGTAGGCTTACTGGCAATTGATTTTATTTCCTCTACAAATTTCTCAGTACTTAAATTTCCTCTGCTGTAGCTGCCAAGAATCTAAAGAAAATTAAAAAAAACCAAAGAAACAAAAAAAAGTCAAGCATATATTTCATAACCTGTTTAAAAGGATATCATTGACGTAAGTTGTCAGGGAATGGTGGAAAATCATATCTGACCTTAATTTGTTTTGTTAAAACCTCACTCAAATTGATTTGAAGCCATTCTTTCTCAAGGAGAACAGAACTGTGTGATGGCTCAGTTGTTGTTTTGAAAATACCATTTGACAGGAAACAAAGCAATAGTATTGCTATCCTCAACTGTAGTTTTCACATCTTCACAGAATTGTAATAATTTGTTCTCTGATTTGTTGAAGTAGGCCATAATTTTGGGAAAAACCAACAAAACACTTCCCAACCCAGAGTACAATTACACTGGCTTCTGCATAACCACAAGTTCTTATCGTAACATGCTATACATGCAATTAATGACAAGTGGATTAGGCATAGAATAGTTCTTTATTCTGTGAAGATTTGCCCTACAAATACATATAGGAACAACACTTCCATTCAGTGAACAACTTCAAAATGATACAAGACTTTAGATTTGGTCTGCAGTTTTAACAACACTGCTGTATTCAGGATACCTCAGAAACAAACACCGCACTTCTCTTAATTCCCAGACAAACAGACATTTTTCATATGAAAAATGGCTCATATAGACTAAACTTGATTTGAGAGGGAGACAAAAACCAAATTCCTATGGTGTAGCATCTCAGCCCACTGGAGCAATTCATATTTGGTTCTAAACAGGGATTTTATTGCTAAAATTGTTGCAGTGTCAAATTTTTCTTTAGTTATCTCTAATTTTATGAAGAAAACCACCAAAAATCTGTGTGCTGCTGGACTCAACTTTTGGTTTATATCCTTATTTAAATTAAGTATAACTTGTTTCTTTAAGTTTTATGGTTTCATACCACCTTATTTTACCAAAAAATAAGATCGCAAAACAAAGAAAGATAATAATGGACAGGAAACAACCCAATGTCCCTTCAAAATTAACAGGAGAAAATAGAAGATTTGTGTATAAAATAAACAAATATAGTGGAATATTAATACCAAATCCATAATTAGTGGTTTCATATTTCTTGATACAGGCTAGTCTTTATTCTCATTCAGCTACTGTTTGCTTAGCATGAAAATGACAGCTTTAGAATGCAAGCATACAACAGAGACATAATGAACAAGTATTTTTTGATGGCTTGCATTTGCTTTTTTTTTTTTTTAAATAGGTAATGTTTCCATAGAAGTTGTTTAGAACTGTATTAGTTCCTTTGCTCAGCATTGCTTTTAACAAAAATTATTTGATTTAGAACTGTCCCTCAAACTCTTCCTCCTTTTTCTTCACACAGACACACACTTGTCATCACACAGAAGACAGATAAATTGCTTTTCTTATATGCTATAAAATCAGAAAGCAAATTTCTAATGTTTTTTTTCAGCTTCTTCCATTCTAAAATAATTATATTTCCATAAAGATTCTGTAAAATGAACTTCTAAAACTGAAATTACATTTAGAAAATGAAACATGCTTTTAACATTCTGAATTTTCCCATTAAATTTCACTTACAGCAATAGCAAATCTCTGAATGTTTTCATCTTCACAATCATCAATCACTTCTTGTAATCTATAGTTGTCATGTGATTCCCCATCAGTCACAATAACCATTACTTTTTGCACTCCTCTTCGTGCACCATGAGCCTCAGTAAAAGCTTCTTCCCTAAAGGGACCATAAAGTGTTTTGGAGAAAGGCAGTGTCAGCATTTAGCATATGCATCATATTTGCATAGCCAACCATAAAATACAAGATTTTATATTAACCAGGAAGCAGGAAATGGAGATTAATGTTAACCATGAACAAATACAAGCAGCTTCAATTGGAACTTACATGACAGTTCACAGCCAAAGTTTCACAAGCATTCATTCATCATTCACTCACTTGAGAGCAACAGCAAAAAATACAAATCTGGATAGTGAAAAATTCTTCCCCTCTACAAATAAACTTCTGGGACTTTAAAACAGCTTTTGGCATCTTAAAAAAAGACACAGCCAACACCCTACCTTTCCAAAAACCTATGTAGAAAACTCTCACCTACTTCCACCCTACAGTAGCACTTCAAGTGGTCAAACTGTTTACTCAGCTACCAGCACATCTCTGCACACCCATGTTAATTAACACTGGGTGTTGGGGACGTGGCAGAAATAGGTTGCAGGTAAATGGAGGAATATTGGGGCACCCATTTGAATTCTACAGTTGCAGATGGACAAAAAGGCTCTGAGGTTTTGGTCAGCTGTTCTGGACCTAACAAGGCAAGGCTGGATTAGGACTCTGAAGGAGAAGGAAGGAAACAGGGCTTCCTCTTTTCAGAAAAATACCACAGAATCCCAGGACTGGCCACATAAGTAAAAGCTGAAGTTTACCACTGAAAATGGCCAAGGGGGGATGACTGTGAGAACAGAGGAAGCTTTTGATGATAGTTTCTGTATATACAAGCCTGCTGTAGTTTGTGGTATACAGGGGCTTTCTGAACTAGATGTGGTTTCTGAATATTTGGCAACTCTCAACTGGCTCCACTTTCATGAACTTGTTTAGACTCCTCAAGCTTCTACTTGTATCTCAGGAAAACCTTAATATATAAGAATTCAATTGTACACCACATCAACAAAATTTTGGTCAGATAATCAAATTGTTCTTCAGAAGGATGCTGTGTGTTTCATTAAATGGTTGTTTGCAAAGAGTGAATACAATCTTTTGCAGAATAAAACACGCTTTTGTGATGGAAGAAACAAACCCAGAAAAGAAAAGAGCTACTAGGACAACATTGTACATTTTGAAATTTTCTGAGAGATTTTACATTTACTGTCTGTTCTATGAAAGTCAGATTTCATTTTTCTTATAAAAGAAACATTTCTAAATATTGCTATCGCTACAACAGGTCTTTAATCTCCCAGTGACTGAGAAACTTCAAAGACTTAGAATATAAAATTTTTAGGCCTTCTGACAAGTGTGGGCCCAAACATTGTAATATTCAACTTCAGAATGAAAACTAATTAACATTAAATTTTTTTTTCTTTTTTTGCTTTTCCTCTGAAAAACTTGATTTTCTTCATCCTGCTACATATACAGTTCCTACCTGCTCTATGTGGACATCAGATAATGTCAGCCCCTTGCTCCGTATCTATTATATTTTCCTAATTCCTCCACTCAGGTGACAGCTGCCTTTCATACTCAATTGCTCTAGGTGCTGGATAGAGGTATGCTTATCCATCATAAATATTGCTTGCTTAGCTAAAATGAAGTCAGACACTAGCATGCCATGTTTTTAACACATAGAATCAGAATCACCACCCTGCCCTGTTAGCTTCTCCCTTGTGTGCGTACCTGGCCGTGTCTATTCCCAAGGCTGTCATGGTTTGCGTGCCGCCCCGCTGGCGTATTCTCGAGGCTGCAGCCATCACATCTTCTGTTGTTGAGTATGTATTCAGGTAAAATTCATGGACTACAGTCTGTCCATACTGAACAATTCCAACCTGAAACACAGAGTTCATGTTTGAAAAGAACTGCCCTTAAAGAAAATATCCCTGACTCTTGTAGTAGGGTAAATGTCTGTTTGTACTTACAGCCAGGGGAAGAATTGAACTCTTTGCATTTCCCTCAGGATGAAACACCTATATGAGTTTGAGCAAGCCTAGATAGATGATAGTCTCATGAAACATTTTGAAGTTTCTAAATTGCTTTTATTAGAAACTGAAATAAAGTCAAAATCTGTCTCAAGTCCTTGGTCTTCCTGGCTTGAATCTGGACGGGAGCTCTGCTCTCCTCTAAGCCAAGCAGACCAATGCCCCAGCCATAAGTCCCAACTCTTCAAAAATGTTTTCCTTATGGCATACAAAGTCATGGCTCACTGAAAACTCTCTTCATTACACTCAAATATAATATTCATACACCCCATACTTTATTTTCCCTAAATTCAGCCTAGAAACAGGAAGACCCAATTATTCTTGTCTTGATGAAGACAGCAGGGACATCCATTACATGCATGTTCTCCCAGAAGGAGGTAAGTTGAAGTATCACCAGAGGGTAAAACATGAAGGAAATGGAAGCTTTGGTATGAGGGAGGGTAATGCAAAGTCCGTAGATGACCTTAGCAGAGCAAGTCTTTGTCTGGAAGATCAAAACATGGGTTTGTGCAATAATCACAAAATGCTTGAGGAAACCTGCTGCAAAACCAAGATAGGAATAAAAAGACGAGCAATATTCTTAAATATTAATTTATTTCTCCCATTCATCTCTGTCAGTTTTAATATTTTGTCAGGTTCCTGACAGCTTTTACTGGGAAGAAGGCACACAATGTTCCATTAGCATATTTCAATTTTACGTTGCACATGGCAATTTATAGGTGTTATTTAGGATAATGCAGCATTGCGTGGCATTTATATCTCACTCATCTATTATTAAAAGCACTCTAGCATAAAGTTATTGGAGATGGGATGTTTTTGCCATCGTATTACTTTAGAAGTGGCTTAGTATGTACTTTACAATTGCTTTACAGGGTTTTTTTTAGGTATTTTCATAGCCCTTCAGATCCTGCTCAACATTTGTTTACTTGTAGCAGAAGAGTTAGAATTGGATAAATATTTCACAGTAAATATCAATAACATGATCATGAAATTATAGTTATAAATGATTATGGGACTATAATTATATTGGCATGTGATAGCAAAACCTCTGCCACTGAATGTCCGTATCTTTTTGAAAACACAGTCATATCTGTAATAACTAATGTAGGCTCAAACTTATAACAAGTTTCTGTCTTTCAGATATTTGTCTCTGAAAAAGACCTCTCATAGAAGAGGTATGCCCTCTTCTATCTGCAGCAGAGAGAATGCAGAGGCTGCAATATTCCTGTAAGCAGCAGGCTATGGACCCTGTTCAGTGTTTACAGAACCGGCCAGGGCACACTGTCTCATCACTCAGAACACTCATGTGGCACTGAATAAATTACAACCTGAAGATGAAATTTTTAACCTGTTCCCTCCAAGGCAACTATTTTGTGGCATGCATCTGAAATGACACACCACATTATCTGAATAGGATGCTGTTAGTCTTTTAAAAGGACTGCTGTGAACTGGTAATGAACAAGAGATTTGCATCATGATTGATTTTCTGGAGGAGGAGTATATGGCTTAAAAATTCCAGTGTCATGCACCAATTGTAGCCAGAGACTATAGTATGCTGGGAAGCTGTTTGGTGTGGATTCATGTCTCCTTCTGTGCAGCTTTTGAGGTACCAATAATGAAATCATCTATTGACTGCTGCCAGTGTGAAAAGCATCTGCCAGTCTTTCATGGTTCTAGAGACCCATGTTGGTGTTGTCATTCTCCTAAAAAAAGATTACAGGCTGACATTGAGTTGTATAATTTCCTGTTTGAAAGGAAATGTCCATGATCACAGCAAGTACACATTTTGAGCATTTCCTTCTCAGGAAGTGAATGGGAAGAACATCTGAGTCTGAAAACAGCACTGTGCAGCTTAGCTTGTAAATCAGGAAGGAAGGGGGGCATGTGGTTATCTTATAGGATACAATTGTCATGTGCGACCCTTCCTAAGCACTAGCTTCAAAAATACTGGTCATTATATTCAACATAGTCCATGATATCAAAGAGGAACCATTCCTTAATAAAAGGTAACAAAAAGTCCCTGAGAAAATGCTACTAGGCTCCATGTTCCAGCCTCCTACAGGATCACAAGATGATCACCTTGCAAAATTAATATTTATAGTTATATTCTATTAGACAGCAATGAAGGTTTGAACTTTTGTAGCCTTTTCATCTTACGAAAAACTGAAAGTGACACATCTACATGATGCAAATGTGCCTTTATGGAACTTTAGCAAGCCCCTAAGTATGATGCTTACAGGCATAATATGTTCTGATTTCCTTGTTTAATATATATCTGGAAAATGCAATAGTGCTACACAGAAGGACATAATTCTGCTGTACTCCAGAGAACCTATTATTTTTCCCAGCATTACTGACCATAATCTATTGAACATTCCTGTAATTCTTAAGTTTATGTTCCCTTCCCTAGCATTCCATGGCTTTTACATTACACAAGGGAATAATTCTTTAATTGTCCCCAGTTCCTGTGAAAAATGTTGTACAAGAGAACAGGCAAGTGATGGACTGTTCTACTTCGGAACAAAGCAGTTCTCAGGGCTATGATTTATTGTTGTCCTATAAATGAATACAGACCCTTATTTGGAAAGCGCATTCTGGCTTTACCAATAAATTATCAAGCTAATCAATTTGGAAAAAAAACAACAACTAAAATAACAAAATGAAAGGAAAACCATTTGGTACATGAAATCATATGTGAGATTTTTCAGCATTGGGATGTGGAGAGAAATCAGGAATTTTTTTGGATGTTCTGATACTTAATGTAAAAGAAAAGCAGAGATGCCTTGGGAAGCACTAATGGACAATATATTTTTTCATAAGGAGATCTTTTTAAAGGCATCTGAATGAAAAAATTTTAATTCTACCACATTTTGTTTACTTCAAGACACAAGTTACTTGTAAACTCTTGCAAATACCTTTCTTTAATCTTTGTAGTATCTCTTAAATACACTTCTGTTCTTCTGAAGACAAAACTAATCATAAGATATGACATGGCATGACTTATCAGTGTACTGATACAGTCCCTTTGGAGATGCAGTAAGGTACAGGCCAAACATCTATAACTGCCTAGGTCATATAATAATGTAAAAATAGAAACGGTCTAAAGATTTCTGAAGGCCTTTCCAGCATAGCTTTGAAGTTTTGAAGCTATGCTGGAAGAAGAATTGAACTTATTCAAGTATTCTGCTTTCTTTTTTGAGAGAAATCCACAGAAAGTTACTCATATGCAAATGATTAAAAAACCTACCCCTCCATAGGAAAAAGATAATTATCTTCAAAACAGTTAAAAATTAGGCAAAAAAAGGCCAAGAGAAATATCTTGATTTTGTTTCTACTTCTACTATTTCTACGTAATTCCTCCTTCTTTTTCTATTTTTCTATCATCACTTTCCATTTGTTTTTTTAATCCCAAAACTCAAGATATGCAGCTTAATCATCAGTATGGTGCTGCATATCTGGAGAAGAGAAAGAGGAAGGGAAGGAAAAAAATGCCATAAACTTTGACTTTCTGCATCTGAAACTTCAGGCTTCATTTTTAAATCTGCCAAACATGGGACACTGAGCAATTTCTCTCGACTTGCTACTAGTCTTGCTACTAGTCTAATGACCATTGTTCATGAAAGAGGTAAGTGGGAAAAAAAATTTCAAAAGCCTCTAATCAAAACACAGTTTTGAACAAGTCACACCCAATCTGCTAAGGAGTTATTCTGTAATCACCTCATTCCTTTCCTGTGCAAAACAACCGTAAGTCAGTGAAAGTCCACTGATTTCTACATAAGCAGTAATAAAAATTTAAATTGGAAAAGTCAATTTAAACAGAAAAAAAGTAAATTATTGTTCCAATGCTTCTCTTCTGGACTCCCAGAGGAGAGGGGATAAAAAAGCCTGCTCTGCTGTTTCTCCTGTTTCCTATTGTATAGTCACTTGAACATTTTTTCTGAGAAAGCAGACAGAGTGGGTGGGTGACAGAATATAAATTCATTACTAACTTCAGCTGCAATAGGGCTCCTAAGCAAGGGGCTCAGAGGAGAGGAGAGATGAGATGGAGAAGGAGGAAGGTAAAAGGGATTGAGAAAATTCCACTGAGCTTTTGTTGTCCATTTCCAGTTTTTCAGCCTCTCTCCTCCTTATACCATTCTTATCTCCCTTTCAAATGTTTCTGCTCTGTAGCAGCCAGATGCCAAAGCTGACGTCCTCAAGTGAGTATGTGTACGTGTGAGAAGAAGGATGCCAAACTGTGGGCACAAGGGATTTTGTAGGTGGAGATGGGAAACTGCTGGAGTGCAGGCCAGAAAGGGACCTATTGTGCACCAGCTAAGCCACACAGATGAGGCAGTATTCCAAAATTGAACATAACAGAGGTGTGGCATTGTAAAAATTTAGGAGTTGCTGGGTGAGGAAGAGCAGTGAGGGTGCAGTGGAGTTGATTGCCCTGAGTACCACTCCCATGAAGACCTTTGGGCAGAAAACAGTGATGATTTCCATGCAGCCAATGCTCTATACTGGGAAGTTCAGATTTAAGTAGTTCAAAATGATACATGTTCAAGTAATCATCTATTTAAAGGAACAGAAACAATTTTTTTCCTTTCTGCTGAATTTGACAAAGTATTTTTCCTTTTTCCTCACAATATCTGAAGAAGAGTGTGTTTAAAGTAACAGGATATGATTGCGAAGTTGACAGTCTGTAAGTTATTTTATCAACCAGGGTTCAGTACAGACAACAGAGGGCCTGGGTGGTAACTGAAAAACCCTAATTAACATGGAAAATGATGCATAACTCTCTGCAGACAGAGATATCCTTTACATCTTCTCACAGTCTCCTTTATGAAGGCAGGAGCTGAATGTTAGGAGCTAATCCACAATTGCAAAACTGCCTGTAGCATATAATTAATTACAGGAGGCCCTGGAAAACCCTTGATTTTGGGAGGTGGAAAATAGAGAAAGGAAAGGAAGAAACAGTTTCTTCTGTTGCTGTTAATAAAGGTTTTTGTGTTAATATGTATCCCAGACTCAACTGTTTTTCCCTTCCCAGAGTTCTTTTAGAACTGATATTTACATAATCTGTTAAACAGCGTGTGGGACATATGCCAGATCCTCAGGGGGTAATTGGTCATAGCTCCATTAATTCTGATGGAACCACATTGATTTACTGCAGCTGGGAATTTGGCCCTCTCCACTTATTATATAAATGCAGCTTCTGCCATTAATGACATGCAGCTAAACAGCCACTTGCTAATTAGGATCTCAAGGTTTAAAAGCTGCATGCCCAATGTTCCACAGTACTAGGAACACTGCTCCAAAAAAGCTTACAATCAAAGGCTGTCCAAACCACGCATGTGTACTTCAGAAGAGCAGAAATGACCTTTGTGCAATGAAGTACAAAGGAAGACAAGAAGGGGCTGTGGAGAGGAAGGAAGTGGGAAAGGACAGTGTTCAAGCAGCCTCACTTAATGCACTTTACTTTTGTCTCTAGGTTAGAAAGTTTGTTTCTCCAGACTGCCTGAGCAGTGGGGGGAGGGATAGTCTTCCTGACATTGCTGCTTGATGACTGAGTACTGACTTAGTTGTGGTTTCAGCTATTTTGCTTTAGTATCCTGCTGCACCAAGTTCTTAGAATTGAAGAGGTCCATAGATGACACTATTATACCATTTCCTGTAAATTATTTTTTCTTCTTAAATTAAAAAAAACGTAAAATATCTACCATGTTACCTGTGTTTGCTGAGGACCTATATCCATGTTTCTCAGGAGGCTGTTCAGAAAGTCTGTGACACTCTCCCATGGATAAATGCTGTTGGACCCATCAAGTACTATGACAATGTCCAACTGGGTTTTACACTCTGCAACACAAATTGTCACATAAGAATTGACAGTAATAACAAGGATCAGACTTCTCTCACAGCTCCACCTGCTTCTGTCATCAGTAACAAATGTTTATCATTCTGCAGTGTGGCTGAACTGACATGCTTGATGGCAACTATCATTGTTCAACTTTTGCATTGTATTTCACACGGCTTGTGTTCCCTTTATCAAGAAGGAGTTTTTTTGTAAGCAGAAATTTAAGAATGGAAGAAGATCACATAACTGGAGTATCCCCCTACTTTTGCCAATGTCAGTCTATTCTAGGACCAGGTCTTTAAGATTTGTATGTATATTACTAAACTGGGCTTGTATTAGGTCTCCGTATGCCGTCATTATTTAAAAGGAGTCTTTTGGCCATAAGTTAATAACATAAGCAACTATTTTTAGCAATTGTGTTTGGATGTTACATAGCACTGTAATGATTGTTTATACTGAGATAAATTCCAAAAGTAGGAAGAATTTAGGTTATATACAGACAAAGAAAACATTTACTTAACTTGGTAATGCTGGTAGCTAAGTTAGGCAGTTCATTTTTTTCAGTATGCCTATGTGTATACATTTGTCTTGTTTGGCACTCTTTATTTTTGGACACACGGGAAAATTCCTGCAGCATGCATACCTTGCACAGACGGAGCAATGGCCCCAACAGTTTCAAAAGTGGAGCTGACATTAGAACAAACTCCAGTTGTGTAATGCAAACGTCCACATTTATAAGCATAAAGTGGTCCACATGCCTTTAAAAAATAAAAAAGGGTGAAATGTTTTTGTTATGATATCCGAGAAAAAAACAGACTTTCAAAATTAGCAAAAAGTCCTTTCTTACCAGAAACCCTCCTTTTGGGTTAGTCACTAAGGTTGTTCCAAGAGTCATGTTTTCTTTTACTTCCACGACATTAGGAACTGAAGTAGAAGCTATAAATAGATTAAAATGTTAAGTATTTGGGAACATGAAAACAAAATGTTAAATTATATATCCCCTAGTATGGAGCTTCCAGCTTCTAAAATAAAACCCAGACTGACACTGGTTTCATCAAATATTTTAGCACCCTTCCCCCTCATTCTTCAACTGCAACAATCAAGAAAAATTTCTGAGACTGGCTTTTATCCCAGAAAATTTGTCTGGGTTGCTGTCTCAAATAGTTTTGTTGAACCGCAAGAAGAGAAAAAAAAGTAAAAATAACAGCACAAAGAAAACAAGATACTACTATGCACAAAGTGTTGTTGATTAGGGAAAAAAAATTCATTTTTTTACCTTGTCTTGCTATGACTGACTTAATAGCTTTTCTATTTGTTACTATTATGTTGCATTACTGACATTTAGGTTTTCAAGGAATAAAAGGAGATAAAAAATATCACAGCAGGTATATTTAGTGATGTTCATATTCAACAGGAATTTCCTTCTAGTCTACATCAAGTATCTCTTGACTTGACCAAAAAAATTATTAAAGTTTACCTTTGGCATATTAAGATGCATCAGCCTAGTTACATTTTCATCAAAAGATTACTGATGGCATTATGAAGGCTCTTGGCTTCAGAAAGCTTTGGAAAAGGCAATCCATGAAATAACAGTCTAAGACCTTCCTGGCTCAATGGCCAGGACTGCCAACCACAGTCAATTAAAGTCAGTCATAATAAAGTTTTGATAACACAACCACATCCCCATTCTAAAAGTATTAGCATGTTTCCTACAGGATAGTGAGAAGCCTTAAAATATAATTATTTGTAATGTTACAAACACAACTTCCTTCACATTTAGCTCTGAAGCCCCAACAAATTTTCACTAGAAAAGCTGTGACACAGCTTTATTTCCTTTCGTACCTGGTAAATTCAGTTTTATGCAGGGTGATGGGCTGTCCCTTCCTACAGGGCATTTGTAGACATCGCCTGTTCTTTTCTCAGGTTGGCCAACTAGTGGTGAACCAATAAGTACCCTGCAAATTAAATAAATTACCTGAAATATCTTCTTTCTATCAAGGGACTAAGGTGAGCAAATAAAACTTGCAAAGAGAGGACAGCTGCAGCAAGCTCCATGCTACCAGTATAGGATTGAGAAAAAGAAAGTATCTATTATACCAGTCCAGATGCAAGAGAAATAATGAGATGAAAAGGAAATGTGCCTATATACCAAATTACAGAATAGAATAACACTTAAAAAACTCCAGGGGAAAATCAAAGCAATATAGGTGGGCAGACAACAAGTCTTAGAAGTAATACAGAAGGAAAAATATGCTTTGTTTAATATTGGTCATTACAAGAGCTTAGATGAAAACCTATTTTCCATGCTCAGGGACCAAATGCTAAAGGAGACATTACAAGCACTCAGAGGAAGAATTTTGTCTTAAAATAATGTGGAGTAGCACTGTAAAAGACATGTTCTTCCCTGTCATTAATAAAAAAAAGGTTATTAAAACAATTTTAAACTTATAAAATGCAGAGAAGCTGCGTGTACATGACATCCCCTGGGAGGTGATCAATAGGCATCAAGTTCATGCCCCTGTGCTGTTCCTTTCTCAGAAAGAAAGAGCCCCATGAAGAGTGGTCTGAAAGGCTATTTTATTTTGTCTTTTTGTATGAGGGAATACCCAAGTTATTGAGAAACAGATGCAGTCAGGTTCAGAGACCATTTGATGCTGGAAAGATCTATTGGTGCCCTATAGGTAGCATTAAAGCAGTAGAAAAATTCTCAAGGATCTTTTGTATATTTTTAACTATCAACTTACATATTTTCTGCTTTAAATACTGATGTGCTGAAAGCTTGACAAATTACAGGAGCTCTGAAGTTCAATTTCAGAGATGTCCAGATGTAGCACAATAGTTTATATCACTACTGGTAGATCCACCATTTCCAGATCATATTATTGCTTGCTTTTGAAAGGTCTCAGGACTGCTTACAACAATACAGCTTACTTTGCAAATTCCCAGCTCCTAAAACAGATTCCATTTCCTGAAGGTCTAAATTAGCTCAAAGAAGGTCATTATTCTTATTCTCTCACGACCCTCATACAAATGTGTATTTAAACATCCTACAATTGCAGCAGTCCAGAACTAGCACATTCAAAGGCAGTCTCTGTGTTGCAGTGGTGGTCGGACTCTCAGAGCCTGGCAGACCCAGCACATGCAGTGGTGATTGCTCACCACAGAACAGTCTGGCCTGTCTGTCACAGACTCCTGCTGCCTGTCATTGCTGCATGCTGCAGGAGTCCCTGGCTTACCAAGAATTGTCAAAAGGGCTCTGGGAAAACCAGAGCCAGCTGCAAAGAACGATAAAGATCTCTTTCCCAAACCTTTTACCATACAATTGTTATTTCAGTCCTCCAGCCCAGTCATCAGCCTCTGGGATTTAACAAGGGAAAAGCATAGGCAGGTGTTTATCAAATGACCAAGAAGCAATGACATGGGTGAGCATACCAAATTACAGCCTCTACTTAGAACAACAGGAAGGAAAAAAGAGGTTAAGATAAAGGCTCCAGGTCCTCAGTGCAAACATATTACCAGTTACAAGACATACTTAGCCCTCCAAAAGGGAAGGCAGAGGGAGTACTGTACTAATTAATATTTTGACAGGTAAATCTGAATTAAACATATTTAAAAAATTCAACCAACAGAATTAAAAAATTCAGTGTAGATAACCCCTGACAGAAAACTTTAGAAAAAAAAAAACAAACCCTTAATGCAGAAGTAATTTCATTGTAAATACATTAACAAGAGAAAAAGGTAAAGATTTCATTTGATAAATGGAAAAAACAGACCTCAAAACACAGTACGTTCTCAGTTCCATCAATGAGGGAATTTACCCATTTTGTAAAGTCATTTGTGTCTTCGAGGACATAATTGGAGGCATGCATGTGGATCTCTTTCTCTCCCAATCTTTCCAGATTTCCTAAGGGCTTGTGCATAGGTTTAAGAAATATACCTGACAGAATATGACTTTAACTTGAAAATAAAAGCACAGCACCTGAGTCACTGAATACCTGATAATTTGGAGTGTTCAGTTAAAAAAAAAAAGAAAAAGAGCTTACCATTTCCCTTCCTCATTTTCATACTGTTGGACTGTGTACCCGAACATATCTTCCAGAGGCCCACTAAAGGTCAGTGCATTTTTCACATCAACATTGGAAGTGCAAACAAGGTGAAAGAGAGCTTTAAAAAAATAGTATTTAAAAAAAAATTAGTATGTAGAGTATAAATAAACCCAAATACTTCTAAGAAACCAACATTCAATTATGACTTAATGAAAGGTACAAGACGTTGAAAGTGGCATTTGTGGCACACATATCACAGCTTGTAAGAGATTTAAACCATACTTCCTCATACATAGATACATAACTAAATTCAGAGTTGTTAGCAACTGGACTTCTGTACTCCAAACATATTTTTCAAACTCACATCACTCATTTTAAAATCAATTCCAATGACAGTAAGTAAAACTTCTAAGAATAAATAACTATTTAGTTATTTATTTAGTTTAGTTTAGTTATTATTTTAGCTCCATTCACTTCTAAAGCAAGAATTTAATACAAGTGTTCCCTCATTCAAGTAATTAGTTATAAAGGTTACTTAAATTGAGAAATAACTATTTTTTACCTGAAAATTTTTGAACAAAAAGCAAATTGGAAAAGAATAAGGAAAAGCTTTCAGATGTATTTAATTTTAATCTATATTAGAGAAAAAAAGTATATAGTTTTTTTTTAATTCCTGTAAACTATTCATATGTGGAAAAGAATAAAATAAATTTTCTACGCAATCTTTTGCTGATCTCCATAGTACCTATATGTGATTATTTGCGGAACTCTGATAATTGTGCATTTAGGAAAAGTTGCTATACGATGGTGATCTTGGACTGTGAAGAGATCAATGAAAAGAGCAAATGCTTCTTCCGACTGATTTCCCATACCCTAAAGTTCAGTAATCATCACCACGGAAAATACTACAGAAGTTTGACTGTATATCAAGTTTCAGAAAAACTTGAGATACAGGGTAAAAATCCAGCTTGAAGTGCTATCTATAACTGCAAGGTCCATTAAGAAGCATAAACCACTATTTATATTAAAATATAATTATTAATAATTTATATTCTTATAAATAATTTTATATATAAATAATATATAACACTATATATATATACAGATAATGCTATTTATCTTTTGTTTATTTACTATTTCTTATAGTGATCTATTCCATCTTTGTTGTGTAAATCAGTTTCAAAAGTAACCAGTAACTCTGCTGCTGCAGAGCTGTATATTTAATTCACAAAAGCAAAAAATTAGGGGAATTTGTAGAATGTTTAGGCTGCTTAAAAGCACAAATATACATAAATTTTATTTCATTTCAAAGAAGCATTTCATGATCATTTGCTGACACAACAGTTACATAAAAATACCCAAATACCCAATACTTGCTGCATGTCAAAACATCTAAATAATGTCCAGTTACTGAAACACATCTGTGTTATTCACCATTGAGTTGACAAAATTCTCATGGAAGGCTTGTTACTATAATTAAGCTCCCAAGTGGTCAATGCTAATCTGTCTCTCTCAGCATCTTATTTCCTGCTTAATGCAGTAAAATTATCACAGAAGACAATTTGTCATTTAGTAAGTATTTCCAGTTTCAATGGACAGCAAAAAAAGGAAAAGTAATTCGTGTTATTTTAGTTTTTCTTCCTCCAGTCAGAATCAGGAAATATAAAGAAGTGAAAGAAAGTAAAACAGAGATTAGTTCTTCAGAAAATATTCACTGCAAGTGATAAGAAAAAGTTAATCATTGTCAGACTGATGGGAAATAATTAGTTGGAAAATAATTTTGTCTCCCTTAAACATTTATGCTTAAAGAAATTCTGCTATGCCTGTTCATGTACAATAGGCATTTTCCTCCCCTATTCTCAGTCATTCAAGTATAATTAAAATGAACAAAGCCAATTTTTAGGAATTCAGTCAAGCTGTCACTAGTTCATGTCTTCTTTTGTTAATTTTAAGTAAAAACTGAAATTTACTACTAAAAGAGTAACAACAGTTGTTAGTATTACTTTCAAACCAAATAAGAGATTGCAACTGTGTCATTTACATTTACAATCTACCTGCTACACAATGAGACAGTACTAATGAGTCACCTGCTAAAGTAACTGTTCATTATTTAGTTCAAGAAAAATTTAGAAACAAAATATACCCATGTCAGCTTCTCTCTTCATGATCTCCAGAGGGTCTGTTCACTTTAGTCTCTGAACAAGGAGAGAACATCCCTCTAGAGGTCTTTAGAGGCATGCTCTTCCCCTTTCCCATCTTATGATGATGTTCAACATGTATCATGATATGAAATACCAACGGCCACAAATTCCAGCCCATTTGCTTTCTCCTGTTCGCTTCACCATTATATCCTCCACCATCATTTTATCATCTAATGATAGAGGAGGAGTTTCATCACACTGATGTAGTATTGACAACTATAGATTTTTATTATGTAGTCATTAGAGAAAATGGTCTTGAAGTTTCCTGAATTAGTTATGTAACTTTTACAAATCTCTTAATTTTAATGCATGTGTTTATAATCCTCATAGTTACAACAGCTGAAAATATGTAACACTAGTAAGTAGACAAATAAAAAATGCAGCTATTTACTACCAACCACCCAAATCCTCATTCTTCTGAATGAGGTTAAATTAGAATCAACAATAATAATGCTTTCCTCTAAAAAAAATGAAGTTAGACAAAACAAAAGAAGCTAGAGGGGCTAGACTAGTCAGAAATGAAACTGAGGTGGTGACTACACAGAGCAGAACAAACCTGTAGACTTTGCTGGCAAAGAACATTTTGGAGGCTAAATGTAATGAGCTTAATAGGGATCTGAATAACTCAATGGAAGACAAAACCACTGCAGTTTACAACCCACACGGAATGCACATCTGGTTCAGGAAATTTCTAGTTAGAGATACTTGAAAACTGGAAGAGGAGTGTTACACATGATAACTTGCATACATGATTCTGGACAAAACATGATCTTGATTGGATCCAGTATGGCTGTGCTCTTACTCTTTCATCTTCCCTTTCTGTATTAGCCGGAAGTCAGATGCTTTGAAGTTTGAGTTCATGCACAAACAGTTTGGCATATTTAAATATGCAAATATACTGCATGGCCTTCTCTATGTTCTGTGTGCTTTGAAACATCATGAGCATAATTTTTTTGTGTTAAAGTAAGCGTTATGATAAGCAATGTAAAATTAACTTACAAATAATAAATGTATTTAAAGGTAGCTTGCTGTATTTCCCACAGGTCCTGTAAAAGAAAATCTTACAAGCCAAAGAGATGTTCAAATCTGCAGATGGTAAATGGAATAGTGGAGTTTATGGTAACCTACATTACATATCTAGCTAACAATAATCTACTGATTATTGTTTATGGCAACTTGTCTTTCATCCTTCATTTCATTTTTTAGTAGAGAAAGCACTATACAGTGCTAATGATTTAGAACATTTAAAATATTACTGATTGTGACTGTGAAAATTGAGTTATTAATAATACCTAGCTTGAACTCTTTCAAATTTCCAGCTTCTGTCTAAGATGGCATACATTCTCTACTGTTTCTAGCTGACTTGTGTATGAATTTAAAATAGTATTGGCAGAAGCACTGGAAAAAGGAGAACTACAGGGAAGTTGGAGAGGATTCTCCTCAGAATTACAGGAATTAAGGAGAAAAAACCCCATTTTTTCATAAGGTGCATAGTATTTTACTTAATCACAAATAACATAGGTAAAATACAAGTTTGAACTCTTTCATGTTATGTTAACAGAATGACTGCAAACAGATCAAAACTGACTCACACAGTTCAGAAATGCAGACTATAAAAGTTTCTCAAAGCTTACAACTGAAGTTCCATTTTCATATTCATGTTCTACAAGAAACAAGGCACTGCAGAAAACCAATGTCCCTCTCACTATTGATTTACACTGGGAACATGAGCTGATACATGTACCATTCTTTGCTTAGCACAGCTTGTACCTATACATAAGAAGTTAACACTCAGTCACCAAGACGACAACACAAATATTATTCCTATTACAAACCTGGAGTAGTAGCTCATACTTGTCCAGTAGCCACTAATAAATTCTTCTCTGTTTTATTTAATGAGTTCTTTTAACTAAACTTTTGTGCTGTCTGGATAGTTACTCTGCCTCCAAACCATGAAAACTAGACTTTCCTGGGACTTGTTCACAAGCATGTTGCCTGGCTGGCCACTCTAACCTTACAAACACAGAACTGGCACCCTTATTTTCCTAAAAAGATGGATATAAACCTAAGCCAAACTGTAGAACAAAGCCTAACACCTGGTTCTTTACTGATGAAAAATAGATCACCAAAAATTACCCACAGTAAATGGCATCATGAAGACCAACTTAGACAGGAGAAGATAATAAATTGAGTAACAGTATTTTAACTGTGTATGGTCTGTAGCAAATAACAACTGCATTCTCTATAAATAGAGATGATCCCAAGAAATACAAATATTTTCTTTCAAAAACAGGAAAGGATGAATTTAAACTTAGCATTGGAAAAGGCTAACACATTGGCTAACACCACTTCTCCCTGCCAGCATGTGGTTAAAAAGCTATTTTTTGTTTAATTTCACACTTACTGCTATAGCACTTCAGATGTTTTTATCAATTCATTTGCATTTTGCAGGAGACTGAAACAAAGCTGTTCTAGGTGCACCAAGGAGCACACCAAAACAAGTAATGTTTTTCATAAGTATGCAGAATTGGAAAACACTGGGAAATTTAAACAAAAAAAAAAAAGCTAAAAAAATAAGACTATCTCTCTCTTGGAATATAATAAAGAATGCAGAAATTTAAGCTGAAGCCTAAAATAAGATTAAAATGTTTTATGGAGTTCTCGTATCTTTATCTTGTATCTCGTATCTTTAGGTATCTTGGAAAATAAATTAAAAGAAAAAATTCCGTAATGTTTGTACAGAATATACTACAATCCGTGGTCTTGAAAAGATATTTTAAAAACCTGCAAATAGAACAGGTGTACAATACAGCAACAGGGAACTGTGCATGTGATCACAGTGTACTGAAAGTGTTATTAGAAAAGATGTCCAAATTTTAAGACAATAACTGACCGCCTTTAAAAGTATTTTACATTGATGTTGCAAAGACTACTTGTCTCATCATCTTAGAAAACCTTAGAAACCAAATTTCAACCTGCAATTTGAGAACTCTTTCACTTGAGGAAGTAGATAGCACTGTGTGTTGGCACCTGCAAGCCTGCCCCGCAGCTCCCAGCTAGCTGCAATCAGCTGCAGAGAACTGATTGTGTCCTCCAGCGCGCAGCACTGCGCCTCAGGAAATGAACCCTCCTCACAGCTGGATCCTTTGGCTGCACGGACACAACACCGTGCCCTTGGGCCAGGCCTGGGATGCATCTGGCTGGTAGCAAGGAAGATTAAATGTGCTTCTACTTGCAAAGTCATACCTACAGAAATGCTGGTTTTAAAATAATGTCTCAAACATGCAAAAGTGGATTATTTGCTGGACCAGCAAACCTACACACTATTTTTTGCTTCACTTGTGATAATGTCACTGCAGAATTACACAGTCTTTTCCTGTGAAAAAGAGATTTAGCCACTGGCATACCAAGTGGAAGAAAATACGACAGCATTGTACAATTGCTGTCTGTGAGCTCAGGGGCCACAGTGCCTTGGTCTTACTCTGGAACGCCAAGGAGGCCGAGGCAAGAGTTCTTGTTGCATTCAGTTCTGCCTGGCTAAATATCAACATATTTCAAATAAAGCTGTATATATATATACATATATATATATATATATATATATATATATATATATGTAAAAAAATCAACTTCAGAAACATTTTCAGTAGTGCTTAAATTGAGCCTTTTATTTTTCAGGGCCACAAAAGAACTTTTGTATGATTTTGCCTCTGGCATTTTTTCTTTAATCTTTAACCTTTGAAGAGCAAAAGACTGACATTCTGGAAAGAGACTGAATAATTAATAAACCACTTCTTATTAAAAGTAGATAAATACCACAGAAGATCAAGAAATATATATTTGAAAGCAATTCCAGATGCAGTAGCCAAATACTTTTCAAAACCAATTAAATGCTTTGTACAACCCATTAAATAAAGCTCTCTTTGCTGTTTTTTTCCTAAGTATTTTGTGCTGGAAAATAGCTTTATAATGCAGTATCAAGTCTGAAAATATACTGAATCAATGCTTTGTAATGTGTACCAAATGAATAACACAATGCAACAGACAAAACTTTTGGAAATATAATGGCAGAAACCAAGAATATGTCCCCCACTCAATTAAGAGTAATCACAATAAAACTATTTTGTGCAAAAGTTGGAAAGTGGCCCTCTCATCTTCACAATCCTTAGTACTTTGCAGTTTCTCACAAAAGAAAGAAAAAAGCCTTAGAAATATGCAGTCACATACAAAGAACTTTACGAAGTCTGCTTCTCAACTAGTGCAGATGTACAAAGTCTTAGCAAATTTAGCAGCTTGATGGAAGTGAAACAGCTCCTAGAAAATGTTTTATCTTGTTTCAAATCATTTCCAGTCCATCTTTTGGATGTAGTTCTTTCATCAACACTTCACACAAGTCCCTACAATTTTTGTATTCCCTCAACATCCACCCTCCTTTGCTATCAAGAACCACTCCTCATGAACACTCTGCTGGAACTTTCAGTTCCTACCATACAGCTTTATGTGTAAGCCCCATATTCTAGGCAGAAAACATAGCAAAAAAAAATGTGTACATTGTTTTCTGAAATGAAACCCATCAGTAAGAATCAAATAGGACATTTAATTCAGTTTTCTACAACCACTTTTTCAATTATGATGTATCCCAGCTTTTCTGGCTGGTAAGCTTTCCATTATGTAGCCTTCTTGAAACCAGCATCGTAGGTCAAGTACACCTTGTGCTGCAGGAAACACAAGATACCAAGCCCCAAAGCCAGTTCTTCCACAGTGATTTTTCATTTGACTTCACACTGCTAGTCAGGCTGTTTTTCCACACAAGTATACTTTATGTATTACAGGTCAATTTTCTTGCTCTTAGCCTAAAAAAACACCCACCTAAGTAGAGCCTATATGAACCTGTTTCTTTTAAACAGTATGATGGTAATTGAGTATCAAGAGTGTTATTTTTCATATCATGTGCAATAATTAATGAATATTTCTAAATTTTCATTTCATGTTTCCTACAAAATTAAATTATGACACTCGCTAATGGGAGGAAGCAACACTAATCTTTTTTTTGTTTTTCATTCTAAGCTGCCATACCTTTTCTATCTTATCAAATCATATATATCATGCCACTTAGAACAAAAGTTCCTCTAACTTTCTGTCTATGATTCAATCCAAAGATATACCTGCCTTGTGCAACAGGTAGCACAAACAATTGAGAAGGTCAACCTATCCCTGTCTGGTTAAAAAAATGATATGACCATCCTTACATAGTGCCACTTTATTGTAGTTAGCAATTGGTTACTGCAAATGTATCTTTGAATCAGGGGAGCATTTTATAATACAGAGTTTTCAAAACAGAATTTACTTCAGAGTTGAAGCTCATGAAAAAAAACACACGCAAGGCAGTAGAATTATTTCAAGAAATTTCAAGGCAGAAAATGTAATATGTGTTCAACAGTACAAGTCATTTGTGATTCAACTGAGGATTTTTTTGAGAAGATGGAGACTGGTGATTTATGTCATCATGCAACATGATCTACATCTTTCACAGTTTTAGTATGCCAATATAGGGACTAAGAAAAAGGAGGTCCTGAATACTCATGACACTGGTTAATTCTTTGATTTGAGGAAGTCACTACTTGTCAGTGTTCAAATGTGAATTGAAAATTACATTGTCTACATATTTTTAAGCTTCTTCTGAATCCATGCTTTGTACATATTTTTTCCCTTAGCAACTTGCAAGCTATCTTTGAAAAAAACCTGTTAAAATGGAGAAATAAATACTAAACACTGCAGGCAAATCAATACACTTCTGAAGGTAGATATATTGCCACTGTGTTGTTATTTACCTATTAAAAAAGTCTAACTGGACATTGCAACAGAAAGGGCTCGCAAACGAGTCACTCTAACTGATAAGCCTATGCTTCACCAGTCTACTCCATCAGATTTAAAAGCAACTATCTATAAAATGCCCCAGGACAGCAATTCCATTTAAACTTTGTGGGAAATGTGATAATCTGAGAACCAATGCAAAAAATAATGCCTAACTGAAAACTCATGCAACTATCTCCCAGTACTGCTCCTTTCTCTCCCTGAGATGGGACCTCTCAAGATTACTCCTTGAGGAATTGAAAGACTCCCTGCAGCAGCACATTCTCAGTAAGTGATTAACAGCATGCTAAACTCTGACATCTTAGCTAAGTGCTACAGAGGATGGATTGTGCACGTACAGTCCTTTGGACATAAGCATTGACTAAGCCTAGAACCAGGAGAGGATCTAGTTGGACCTAGATTGATTCCTCTGTGAGACGAGTTTAGAAAGCAAGGAAGTCCTTTCTGAACCTCATGACACAACAGCAAAGCCTCTCCAACAGATTTATCTGTCTCTGCCCTCTACACTATTAATAGTCTAGTGTACTTTGCCATCAAATCTTGTAAAACCACATTTAACACTGAATTTTGTAAACTCACTGTTTTATATCAATAATATATTGGTGTTTCACTCTTATGAGTTAAGTACATCACTCTGTTTGTGACATGGATGAAGGAAAATTACTTTTTTCCCTACCTGACTTGATTCCTTTGCCCTTTCATTTCCTCACCCAGGTGTTTTCAGAGATTTTCAGGTAATTTTTCTCAAAGTCTTAAGCTAGTACTTTTTCCAGTCCTTTACTTCGCAATGACTACTAACTTCTATCTTTCATTGCCTTGAGCTGAGCACAATCATTGGCTTGTGCTCAAGCAAATCACTCAAAGCTTCAGGAACAGAAAAAATCCTCCAAAAGGAAGTGCAAATACCTTGATATGACCCTTTCGCATCCAGTTAGCTAGAGCATCAAATCTAAGCCAGTTTTTACATAGTACAACAAAAACACAGATTGGCTCTATAAAATGCATAAATATCAATTTGTGAGCGTACAATGAAAGGGAAAGGATGGAAGCTTATAAATACCTAGTTTTTCCTTTGGTCTTAAACAATTTTGCTATGCAGTGATTTGGGGGGGAAAAGCCAAAATGCAAGAAGCAAGCTTAACCAAACAAAAATGACAGAGACAAGTGGGGCAGAGACACACTTCAGAATTAAATCTCAGACATGTACGTTAAAAGAAAAAATCAACTTGCAAAGTATAGTCAAGATGTATAGAGCCTACTCAGCTATTATTTCCCATAATAAAACAGCTATCATAATTTTCATTGTAACACAACAGTTCATTTTTAGTTGAACCACTTTCTAGTACAGTAAGAGGAAAGTACTATGTTTCTGTAGCTTTTTATGTCATGGCTACATAAAGTAGAGTTCTGTTTCCCTGTTTGTATGCATTCCCATAATACAGCAGAGACCTGAAAACTCTTAAACTTTAAACTAAGACTTAGCTTATTCTTCAGACAAATTTATTATATAAAGCTAACAGGTTCCAGAAAAAAACATAAATCAAAATAATATTCACTAAACTGAATTGCATTTAAAAGATAGACAGAAATACTAAAACTGTCTAACACAGAAAACACTTTTACTTACGTTAAGTATTCTAGTAATGTTAAAACAATCAAAAAATTGTATGGGCAGCTTTCTAAGAGAAGAACTGGAGAGTAAGAGATAAAACCTACTGCTACTAAAGGCAAATTTTCAGGTTTAAAAATGCTTGGCATGGAGCTTGGACTGAAAATATGAAACATCAGCCAAATAATTCCTTTTTCCTATTGCCTATGTTAATTCTTTGCAATGCATCAAATGTGCTGTCAATAATATTGTTCTAGACTATTTTTTAACTTTTCCTCCTATTGGTAACCAAAAAATTGCTACAGTGAGAATATAGTTGATAAGAGATTGCTACAGGCAATAACGGAAAATAAGTCACATATTTGTTGAAATGCTGGAATTTCTCCATGAATGGTCCCCAGATGCTACTAGCACTCTTACACAAGGTCAGATGGAAATGCCTCTTCATCCCCAACTGCACAGAACTGAAATGCCCGCAGGGAAAGCCAGCCTGTCCTGCATAAGCATGAGGGAGCAGGCACTGTGTGTTTGCACAGATCAGGTCTGACTGGTCATAGCAAAATCCTGAGCCTGTTCCAAGCATGTGCCAGCATGGGTGATTGCAGTAGTGACTTTCTACTAGGACATACAGAGCTCTCCTTGTTTGAAATCTTTGACTTTTTCACTGCTAAAAGAGAAGATAATCAGTCAACTTGGTTCCTTAGTCGCCTCTATGAATTAACTGTGATGAGCAATCTTTTATTGTACTGGACAATTTAAAGAACATGGCTCTTTGATAACTTAAAGTTTACACTTAGAATTGACAAATCCAAGCAGACAAGCATGTGGAACTGAAAATTACCACAGTGATCATTAAATCAAATTTTCCATGGACTTAAACATAAAAATAGCTGCCTAATCTAGTAAAGGCTACAAAAAACCACACACATATCATGGAAAAAACCCTAAGGAGAAAAAGTTTACTCACTTGGTCAAAGAAGACCAAAAGAACACCTGGTATTGCACTAGTCAATTCATAAGGCTGCTGCAAAAGGTATTTTGCAGCTTAGCTCATTTTATGGTCCAAGATAATCACAAAGACTTTCACATCTTGATGTGTCATATGATAGTAGTTCATCTTCAGTCTACCTGTGAGGTGAGCATAATCGAAAGGCAACAGATAAAACTGAACTTTCTGTAAATGGATTCCCAAAGCAGTAAGCCAGAATTGGCATACAGTGTTCATCTGTGACCATGAGAAAAAAAGACAAAACCAAAATGCCAACTTTCAATCAATATTACTCTTGAAATAAGAACAGAAGATGTACCTCTAACAAGAAACTTATTCCCTGAAATAATTATGAGGGATATGTTTGGAATAAAATATGGTCAAGATTGGTGACTATTTCATTGTCATTCCACAGTGCAACTGGAAAACAAAGCAATTTTAAAAACTGCAGTAAAATGTTATGGGCGTTTAATAGTCTTATTTTATGTGGTATATTTTTATGGTCAAGATACTTTTCCTTTAAGTGAAAACCTAATAAATTCTCCAAAAGCCACTTCATCATAAATTATCAATACTGACTGGCAACATACTGAAAACTTTAGCATAATATGCATCACCAACAATATCTACTAATTTTTAAGGACTCTGGCACTCAAGTATTAGTAAGAACATGAATATCTCTTTTGTTGTATCATTGCTGTAGGGATAAACCAGTTGGAAGCACTGCAAAATTAATCTTAGGTCTTTTTACTGCAAATGTTCATTTTTATTCATCAATAAACAATTCAGGGAAATTTGGAACCAGCCATGAAGAGATTATAAAAGGAAGGTTTGTTCCCCCCAAAAAAAATTAGAGCTGGATTCTAGAGGTAGAAAAACATCCTGTTTTTTAGATGCACTTTAAGATAGAGTTTTCTACATGAATTACTGGCACTAATAACTTTAATTTCCCACCCACAGAACTGAAGTACACCCATGATTTTAAAGATATCTATTTGGACCAGGCCTATTCTGAAAGTTTGAAAGTATCCTCATCATACCAGGACTTCTATAAAGAATCTGTTACTCTTTCTTTCAAAGATCTGCATCACCCTCACAGAACTACCACAGAAGTTTAATAGTGAGATTGTTCAAGCAGAATTAAAGTTTGCAAAACTAAGGTCATTTTTCGGGTCATTTAAGAGTGACTCAGACTTCTAAAGTGAACCAGCAAGTCTTTTTATAAAGGACCTCCTAAAAAGGTACAAATGAGCCCTTTGCTACCGATTTATATCCCACAACATTCCTGTTATATATATATATATATGTGCTACCTTATCACAGATTTAACATCAGTCTTATGCAAGTAGCACCTCAACTATAGTTTCAGCAGCAGATCACTTCCAGCTTTTCCTTCCTGCCCAGCTGTGAGGCAGCAAAGCAGTGCTGATGCTGAGGTATTTTTATTCTTTTTTTGGTCTACAGCTCTTTGGATACCACAGTTGCTCTTTCATGGGATACTACAGTTGGCTTTGTAAGACTTTTCCAAGCTATGATGTGATTGATACAGAAGGCCAGCGTGTAGCTGCTCACTCAAGAATTACTGGAGAAAATATGCTTTCTAAAGGAAACTCACTTAATGATCAATGACTTCAGTTTAATGCCTGTTTACAAATAAAACACTCAAAAAATATTTTTTAATAGCCTTCACAGCTCCTGGAGGACATCTAACTGGCAGAGATGGAAAAGAAAGTACTCATTAAATCCTTATCAGGTACCTAATCTAAGCATTTTTGCATCATTAGCTCAGACAGCTAATGCCTGTCACACAGGAGGTCAGTGTTGTGGTGAAATTTGGTGTGATTGCTGCGATGCAGTGTGAACATATGTGCTAAGAATTGAACAGATCTAAACAGGGCAACATACAATGCTCTAATTAAATAAAAACAGCAAGTGCTCTGCTTCTGTTCCAAGCGTGGGTACAGAATTGCTAAATTAATTCCTATCTGTTGCTGGTAACTACATCACATTTCTCAGGGTAAACAAATTCCATATAAAAGTGACCTTTTGCTCTGATTTTTTCTGACTGGAAGGCTGTTCCAATTTCTCATTTTTTCAGTAGTCGGAATGTTCTGCTCTCTAACATACATTTGTTTCTTGCCAGTCCTTATGTCAAAATAAATGTGCTTAAAGTGGGGAACAAAGTAGTTTTAAAAATGTTCTAGAAATAAGAAAAAAGCACAAATTCAAATTACTACTGCCTAAAGCCCTAAGCATTTTTTCAGTGACAATTTCCACACTCTTTCCAAAAAAACCCACATCATTTATAAATTTGTATTATCTATTTACACAAGAAATACATGTCTTTAAAATTATGAAAGGCTAGATTTATAGTGTCAACATTAATTGTTAACATTAATTTTGTTTTTTCTGAACACTTACCTTTGTTCATAACAAAATACTTTGTCTCATAAGAACAATAAACAGGACCATGCAAATCTACACTTGGATAAAACAAATGTAGACAGCTTGAAACAGTTTAAGTGGTCATAATTGACCAAGATCACAATGTTTGACTATGTACTAATAGTTTTAACAACTGATTTCTGGGGCTTTCTTGAGAAAAGGTTTAAAAGCCTGTCATTTGACTTACTAATCTTTTTATCTCAGTTGAAATTACCTGAAAACTGTTAAAAACCAACAACAAACCTTGTTACATATGGTTTCATCTGTCTTTCTCTTTTTCTTCTCACCAGGTACCCTCTCAAAAAGCCTGTAAGGGTTATTTCAATCAGCTTCTGATGGTTTGAGTTTTTTTTAATGTCTGACTAGAAATTTTTCCTTTGCTTATCACACAGACTGCCAACACAACACAGTGAGGTGTTTGTTTCATAAAGCAGTATTTTTGAAAAAGAAGTTGGTTTTCAGACAGGTGTGAAAGGAAAACAAAGACAGTCTTTCACAAGCCTCAGATACAGCAACAGCAGGGTGGCCGGAAATGACTCCATAGTGAGAGGATTAGTGAGGTCTCAATATCTCTAGAGTCCGTCTCAGGCTCAAAGCTCCTCTACCAGATACACACAGAGAACTTAGTCACATCAGCTGGCATCTTACCCTCAGCCGAGCATGAGCCGTTAGAACTGAATTCAGATATTTCAAACATTCACTGTGCCTCCCTTTGGGGAAAAAGTAACATACCCAAAACAGCACCTCATGTTTTCCATTAAACCACAGCTTTTCATCTTTCCTCACAGCTCTGGAACTTGGAACAGCTCCCTCCGGAGACAGCTGCTCTTTTTCTGCCTCTCACCACTGCTGTCCCAGTAGCTCCTACATACAGCCTTGCAGCGAGGGCAGCCAGTGCCCCAGGAGACCTGACTGTACTGGAAGACTGCCAATGTTCACCCAGCACTGTCTGCAAAGTCCATTTCAGCTTCTCTTAGACAATCCCATCTCAGAACAGAAATTTCCACTCAGGAGAGGAATAAATTATATGGGATACACCAGTTCTCTCTCTCAAATGAAGTGGTCTTATGGTACCTGTTTGGGCAAGATAAACAAATGCAATTAATTAACTTCACTTAGACCTAAACAAAACTATTTATCTAAAACACTTGAACACTGCAGGTCAAAGAAAAGGCCATTTTCTTCAGCAAAAACTGCTGTAGCTTTCAGAGCTTCAGAAACCATTAAAGGAAATGTCCATGAACATTTAAAAACTGTCAGACTTCCTGAATTTATCACTTGCTACCGAGTTCCTCTTACAGTAAACAAATCTTTGACTCTTGAAGATAATTATCAACCCCGCATCCTGAGCTAATCCTGCAGCTACCAAAGCAACTACAAGCCGAGAGTCAGGCTAGCTTTTTCTTTTACTAAACATACACACACATCTTCGCATACAAATCCGTTCAGCAAAAAGTTTGCCAAAAGCATTTGTTCTAATCAAACAAAAAGTACTGTATGGGAAAGAATCTGACCATCTTCAAAAGTAGATTTCCTGGTAGATGTCAGGTCCAAAATATTTTTGAAACATGGACGGACCACTGTTCAGGACTTTTTTTCTGAAAAGACTACTGATATAAATGTGTTTGGTAGGAACAGTCCTAGTTTTCAATTATTTTCCTTTCACTTTCAGACCAGAAATCTGAAAATTGCTGCCCTTATTCCTTCAGACATCATGCCTGAGCCAGTTGTAGATATCTCAGACAAGATACAAGAATATCTATTTGTTCAGTGTGGAAGTTGCACTTACCAATGACACTGACACAAAAGGGTGCACCTTTAGTCTAGTGTTTACTATGAAAGAGAAAATGGCCTTAAGCTTTGTATCTTCTGTTCTATTTGACTTCTTAAACCACTACACTCTTTCTTTGCTATTCCAGGCTTGGCTTTGACTAGAAATTCCATTTTGGACCAGAGAAAACACTTCCCATCATGTCTGGTATGTACATGCCTAAAAAGGAACGTTTCAAAAAAGATTTCAACTAATTAACATTCTCTAATGGAATAGCTGCTTTGACAGCAGATTCATGATCAGCTCTAATTTAACTTCTAAGTAATTATTAAAGCAGCATGACAGCAATTACATTAGCTGTGAATGTAGCATTTCCCAAAAAGAGGGCAATAAATTAAAGACTGATATAGCAAAAAACTGTCAAGACCTGGCAGGGCTTGAAAGTTGCTGCTTCATGTTGCATTTCCCAGAAGACACTGACTTGGAAGGAAGGGCTGCTCTGATACCACTCCCCTCTCTGTTTCTTATGCAGCTCTCAAGTGGGACAAAAGGAATAATTATTTTCAGACAACAGAAAAAAGAACTATGATTTCAGAAGCCTTTTCCTCACACTTTATTTTAGGCTAAGACACCTTAGGAGTCAATTTTTTCACAGGAAAGCTACAGAGCATCTTTAAAACAGTAAACTTCACAAGTTGGCAGGGTATGATATGCATTTTGGTTGTTAGACTGCTGACATGTCTTTCCTTTAGATTCTGTATCATGCAAGCAGTTACCCTCAAATCCGAGTCAATGCCCTATTTGAGTCAAGCATAAAATATGGGGCAGGACTAAACACTACATTTACTCAGCAAGCTTTCGGGCAACTGTCACACAAGACGCTTCATAGCCTGCCTTTATTCTTTCCACTGCTGAAAAAGCCCAGGCTCAACTCCTGTTGGAGCCTGAATTAAGAATCGTAATTATCACAAAACCAAATGGTTAGGCATTTTCTTAACCCTAAATTTGCAGAATAATGAAACATCAAAATAATTTTTTCCCCCGCACAAAATCTAAATTAAACAGTCCCTAAAAGCAATTTGTAGGCATTACAGGAGAAAGACAGATACGGGAAAATTATCTACTGCAACGCCTTGTCACCACTCTCTCCCCACTATCTGCTAAATCAAATGAGAACAGACAAATCTCCAGATTAAAGCAACCAATGCAAGAAAAAACATCAAGTTTTAAGTTCTGCCTATCTAAAAAGTAGATCAAATACTTTTCTGAAGTAATTCATTTTTTCTGTTATTATGTCTCCGGCAGGGATTCTGATTTTAGGTTATAAACACGGATTCCTAATGGCAGACCTTCCAGATGCTGCTTCACATTTTAAAAATTGTTTTCGTAGGTCTTTTGTAGAGTCAGTACTACACACTGTAGAAATACGGCTTCAAGTAACACATTCTGACAATATGGCGGGTTTTCCCCCTAAACTGTGTCTATTCCTTCATGAAATAGACTTTTCTTTGAAATGAGAGCTATGAAAGTCTCAAGAGAAAAGTGAGTGGACTGGGTGATCTAAAACACACATGCATATGTGTACATTTTTCTGGACTTACAATCCTGCTTCTATAAAGAAATTTGAGAGGCTCAAGTGATATATCAGTCTCTAATGAAAACTGAGCTATAATATACCTTCACTGAACAAGGTAAACCAAGGTCAGCAGCTCAGAAGTTGTAAGAAATTTTCAGAGGGTAAGTTAGTTTTAAAATTCAGGGCTACTTAACCTGCAAGAGAACAGTAGCAAATGAAAATTTAGACATTTACACAGCTTTAAAAACATCATGTCTAGTCCCAGCACAAATCAAACTGAAGAGCTATGGGCTCTTAGCACAATGGTGGTCAAAAGATCATTTATTACTAGCATTTTACTTATACAATGGTAAAGACAAGAGGAGGGAGACAAAGAATTTCCTGGTAAAATGCTTTACAATTTTACTGCAGGATTTATCTTTTATTTTGCCTTGTAATTAGTAGGATTAGTTTGGTCTCCAGCTGGTGGTGACCTTGCATTTTGCACTAAGCTTTAGCTGATTAACAACCACAAAAAACATATGTGATAAGTGGATTTAAATGCCAAAGGTGACAAAACTAATAGACTGGGGCCTGTTCCAAAATACAAATTTGCAAGAGAGGCAAATGAGGAAATAAATTTATTTGAATCACTGTCTAGCACAGCAGGGTTCATGATCAATCTAATTTCATACTTTTTAAAGCTTTCTTCCTACCAAATGTAACAAGATTTAGGAAGTCCTGCAATATGTCTTCATTCATTTTGAACACAGAAAAACTGAAAGCTAAACCACACTATTAATTCACAGAATTATGCCAGAATATAATCCTAAACTAAATGGAGACATTTCAAAATATATTTTTTAGTTTAGTTCCAAACAATAAACACAAAAAATATTTTCCCATGGCTCTAGCACTCACTCCTTTGATATGCTGAGAGCATCCTCTTCTGTGCAAGTGTTATCTATACACACAAACTAAGGTCTGCATTGAGCAAGCAACTTTGTCAGAATGGACTTTTCAACTATTCAAAATTCCTTGAAATGTAGAAGACACTAGCAACCCTGGAACTTGGCCAGGTCAAGCACTGAACACAGCCAATTTTCAATACCAAGCCCTTAAGCTGTTTCCTGAAACAGGATGCATTTGTATACATAGAGATTGTATATTTATTTTACAACAAAAATGCTTACCAAAAAAAAAAAAAAGAAAAAAAAAATCCCACCCTTCCATACTTATTTTCTTTGGGCAATTCCATGTGTATTTCTTTCAGAGATATAACAACATGATAGCAATAGCTAAAAAAAAAAAGAAAATTACACAAAATATAAAGTCAAGACAGAATTTTAATTCTAAGTATAAATAATTAAAAGAATCACTATCATCACATTTTTAGCAGATGAAACAAAAAGAAAAACAAAACTGCAACAAAATGGCCACTTCTTTTCCTTGATGGTAACTACAGGCACAAAACACAAATCCATCATTGTAATCATGTAGTACTCAGCAAAACTCTTCATAATTTCTGGTTTACAATGGAATAATTGGAACCAATCTGGTTTGATAAAACAGCAATCCATCCCACAACCAAAGAGGAGTTTGATTTGTCTCTCGGAGAATTTTCTGAGAAAAACTAAGAATTTGTGGTACACTACAAATTAAAATATGTCATTTGTGTACAGTTGCAACAAATTTGCACTACTTAGAAAATGGGAATATACTGCTATATCATCCTATATTATAAAAGCTCAGAGAAATTAATGATTTGTTTAGATATGATTTTATTTAAGGCCCTAACTTGCTGCCTATAATTAGTATTTCCAGGTCAATTTCTTCTGCTTCCTGTTTTTAACATTAAACTAGATATAACAGGAATCAAGGTGCTTTCTAGCTAAAAAGTGTATGATAAACTTAGGCAAATAAGAAAAAAAATAAATTATTTTAAGCAGTCTTAACTACTAAATAAAGCCTACCTGAGCATTCTATGACTTGTGGCACCCAACACCATTCAAGACAAAATGTAAAGCTCAAATAACATAATTTATGTGTGCAAGCTGACTGTAAACAAGTATCTCAATGGGCTTTGCTTGTCTTCAGCAAAAGAAGAATCAAAGTGTTACAGCTCTAATATAAGTTCTTTTCAAGGATTTCTTAGACTGTGTGGATGATGTGGAAGAGGGGAGATGGCTTTAATTCAAAAGTACTTTTCTATCAAGAAGTTTAGATTTGTGTCTCAGCTACCAATAGATAGTATTAAATTCAGAGAATTGGCACCCATGAACATAGGGGACTAGCCTTAGTTTTAGAGAAATAATTTTTATTCTACCCAGACTAGGAGTTCTGGTGGTTTTGTTTTTTAATGGTCCACTCTTACAATACTTTCCATGTCACAGAATTCTTCTGTGGTTCCTGTTCTCACCTTCCATCACATCTATAAGAGAAAAAAGTCTATTTACACACACAAGCCCCATCACCAAACCTTGGTTTGAAACAATACAACCACAGTTTATGTCTGAATCTGAAAGCAGTTTTTGCTTCCTCAATGTAAGATGTATGGCCCACTGAAGAAATAAAACTCCTTCTGGCTCTCAGTACTTTGAGCTGATCAAGTAATTGAAAAGGTAATTTTCACTTTTACAGTTGCCGCTAGCTAAAGCTCAAGTTTGATTTATAATTTTGTCATCTTTATTTCGGTATCACCATTTAATTATGTTTTTAAAGAATTATGCAAATAGAATACCAGATTATGAAGTTACCTAAACTATTTGCTATCAAAAGATTCTTTGTGGAAACTCAAGTCCTGATTTTCTAAGTTTTTTCCTATACTTTCTCTGAACTGGATGCTAAATGCCAAGTTAGCAGAATATAGTCAATGACTCCTTGTTAGTCTTCAGTACAATCTCCCAAGGTACAGTATTCAAAAAGATAACTAAATGGGTGCACTGAGAGCCACCATTTGTCCTGCATCTACTACTGTGTTAGCAAAGAAATGTAAAGTTATGGTTAAGATAAAGGGTCTCACTGCTGAAAGACTGCTTCAAGTGTTTCACAGAAATATTCAAGTGGTTAGACTTACATCACCACACTAAGCCCTAAGAATTGATATTGACCCTATTCCTTTGACACACCTTACAGAGAACAGGGAGCACCTATGAAGATCGAGCACAGTTTTGACAAGTCTCCCAAGAAGTTTGCATTTGTTTCACTAAACTCTTTTCAAGCATTTGAAAAGAAATATTACAACATGAATTTCGCCCTGTTAGCTTACTATTTTTTCTTACACATTTCACCTAAGTTGGCAGTATGCCTTAACATGCAGACCAACCAGCACTGAGGAGCCAAATTAGTTTCTTGTACTGCTGGTGGTCTGGAACTGCAAAAACAGTCAGCTCAGCACAGCATATCAATAATTATTACCATACATCAGATATCAAGTAGTGTGCTACATAAAGCTATATATATATGCATGTATATGTTTATTATTAAACCTTTTTAATTACATGTCATGGTACATGTGCACACAGTATTCAGGTGAGGAGGACCTTTTAATGTCATTTCAACATGACACTGAAAAGAAACTCTGGAATGAAGCCACTGTTATCAATCCTCTTCAGAGCTAGATTCATCTTCCTGGTCAGAGAGCTCAGCAACTGGAAAGCGCAGGATAGCTGCCACCCCTGTCAGCTGGCCCAGCTGCTCTCCAGACACATGGAGGCTGGAGAAAATGCGCACTGTGCCCATGTTCTCCCGTACGCTATCTACCAATTTAACATATCGGGAACGTGTAGCCACATCCTGGTGCCGAAAAAGCTCATCACTGATCAGCAGGGTATCAATGGCCATGGCTTCATTGGCCTTTTCCACATGTTTCAGGCCATAAAAAGCCCGGTCAGGCTCATGCTGCAGCATTTTATAGAAGTCATCTAAGGCTTTGACCTCACCAGCTGCCTTAGTGTCAGAAAGACGGCTAGTTACAGCTGGGTCGCAGAGTGCTTCTTTCAGTGCGTATTTATGTCCTGAGGAAGAGTGGACCTAGAGTGAAAACAAAGTCAAAAGTTTGGTGTTTTTGAAAAAAAAGGACCATTTTCTTTATTAACCAATCACAAACACCCTCCATGATATGTAATATTAATCTCGATAATTATCTGGGGAACTTGTGTCTTTCTTGACATACACATGATTCTTTTCTTAATCTCTCCTGCAACACAGAGCCTATACCAAATCCCTTAAACTGTCTTTGAAGCAGAAAAAGACAACTGCCTCTCTTATTCAAAGCCTGGATTAAATATACAAGCTCAACAGCTCCCAAGATACGGCTACTTGAAACTACCAAGAAACTCAAATCTAAGCCTACGCCTCTCTTTTAAAGCATTGAAGAAAAGGAAGGACCCTCAACACTGCAGGCATATAGTGTAAAAGCATCAACTCTGTGCAATTATTATGGTCACAAAGCTACTTCTCTCTATTATCACTTTGTTACACATGGAACAGGAGGGTTTTCTTGGTGCACTGGGTCTCCTAAGTACTGGGACTCACTTCACTATCCCTGCCCCCAGATCACCCCAGGCCTACTCCAATCTAAAAATAATACAAGAATCCTTATGAAAACGTATTTTAGGTCCTGAATATGACTATTTTAGTATAAAGCTAAACCCCCATGCACTCAATCAATGAGATGACTAAGAAACAAGAAAAAAAACAGAGCCTTTAAATATGTGGTACAAAACTAACAATGAAATTCTAGTTAAATTTGTTAATACAAAATTAATTAACCTATACCACATTCAGGTACTTTTAAAAAAACATCTTTGGAAAGTTGTTATTAAACATGGATGCTATACAGGTGACAACGTAACAGTGCAAAGTACTTTCCAACTTAAACTTCACACTTAATTGAAGAGCCAATATGCCTTTACAGGGAGTTTGAAATATCTAACACTTTCTCTATTCCAGATAAAGGTATCCTATGTGGGAACCATCCTTATACTACGCACAACTCATTTATAGTTTGGGAGACATAAGAATAATTTTCTCATGATGCTCAGTCAGAAATTTATTTTCTTTAGTGACTTATTTCCCATGTAACTACCTTTTACTATCATACGCAACTCTCAAGCCTCTTTTTACCTACTCTAGAAACTGCTTAGATCCTTACCTGTAAGAACTTGGACCTGTTCTCCAGCAGAAGTTTGTTGTCAGTCTTGACTGCCTGCTGGAACATGTAGTCACAAAACTGCTCCCGCACGAAGCCTGGGCTAGCCACCAGTACACACTTCACCACCTCAAAGTTGATATGCCTCTGGATGGCTTGCACCACCTGCTCGTAAAACCTCTCCAGAGCCCGGTCGTGCTGACTGCAGTTCCCTTTCCGCTTGCGGGGGATGTTCACCTCCACCTTGGCTCGAGTCAGCGTCATGCTCGGGGTGACCAGGCAGACGTGAGCCAGCCCCTCCTGCATGACCACGGCCGCCACATCGGCGCTCCAGGCCGGGTCGCAGGCCTGCTCGATGCGCTCCAGCACCACGCTGTCCCACTGCTTCTTGGCCAGGGTGAACTGACGGTTGGGCTCCAGCTCGATGGTGTGGTAGGCGCCCATCTTCACGTACTCGTTCTCCTGGATGTTCGTGCCCTTAACCCGCAGCTGGCAGGCCTGTGAGTCGAAGTCGATGGTCTCCACGCAGAGGGTGAGGGTGGTGCGGACGCGGTTGCTGCCCACGCTGCCCGTGGACGACTCGGTCTGAACCTTGCGGATGGTGGAGGCGCGCAGGCTGTCACCCACCTGTAGCAGGTTGTAGGTGTGCCACATGTCCTCAGGCTCCTCAGGGATCAGCGTCACCTGCCCCGCATTATCCTTCTCCAGGTCCTTCCTCACCAGCTTCATCCTGGCGGCTCCTCGCGTCGCTGCCCGTGTCGCGGCGGCAGCGGGCGGCAGGCGTGCCCCCGGCGGGCAGGCTGAGGGCCGGGCCCCGCGGGGCGCACGCTCCCGGACGGACCGACGGACACCCGCGCCGCCTTCCCGGCGCGCCCCAACCCCGCGCTCCCGAGCGCGCCCGCCGCCGGCACAAACGCGCACGCGCGGCGTCCCCGGCCGCCCCACGGCGCACGCGCACAGACGCCGCTCCCTCCTGAGGCGCCGCCGGGGCGCGCTCGGTCGCCGCAGGCGCGGCGCATGCGCGAGGCGCCGCGCGCGGTAGCCGGGCGGCGCGTCCCGAGGTGCGTCCTGCGAAGGAAGAGTGCGGGGCGGCGTGAGGGCGGGGCGCGGGGAGGGGCGCGCTGCTGCTGCTGCTGCCGGGCGCTGCCCGCGCTGCTGCTGCCGGGCGCTGCCCCGCGGGAAGGGTCGCCCCCCCGTTCGTCATTCCCCTCCAGCGCTGCACAGCGGCCGTCCAAACTCCTGGAGTCTCCTAACGCCGTGCCACACGTTTCAAAACACGAGAGGCGAAAACCAAACCAAAACCAAACGGCCAAAGCCAAGCAGTTGTTGGAAACTTAGAGGCGCAGCTGGCAAAAGAGGCAAGAGGTGCCGTGGTTCGGCGAGGCCAAGGAGCCAGGGGACGGCAGTGCCACCCCCAGCGCCGCCTGACTGAGGCGGAGCGAGGCGGCCGTCACCCATGGAAACGAAAACCAGGCAACATCAGAACATGACCTGTTACTTGGCTGCTGCTCTTAAACTGAATTCCGGTTTAAAAGGTTTTGGTTAAATTTGCAAGTTACATTTCAGCCCGTGCTGAACCTTGACCAGCTTCCTTCCAGTTCTGACATGCTAGGGAGGCAGGATGAGCACGTTTCAAACGAAGTTGGATGTTCACATAGAGAAATAAGATGCCTTGATAAAAGACATATAAAGAAAATGGACCTGAACCATCATTACACAGCTGAATTTTCAGCCTAAATGAATTTAGCAATCCAGAAATAATGAAAAGTTCTATCACTATACAAGAAGGGAGGAATATTGGAGAAGAAGAGAAGGCTGAGACCTCATAGCAACCTTCCAGTATCTTACAGGGAAGAGGGAAGCTGGAGAGGGATTCTTCATCAGGAACTGCAGTGACAGGACAATAAGTAATAGGTACAAACTGAAAGAGGGGAAATTTAAGTTACATAACAGGAAGAAATGTTTCTTTGAGGGTGGTTACACACTGGAATAGTGCCTAACCCCTGGTTGCCCAGGAAGGCTGTGGTTTCCCCAAACCTGGTACTCATTGGACAAGGAATTGAGAAGGCTGGGAATTGTTGAGTGGGAATTGTCCCTGCGCATAGCAGGGTGGGTTGGGACTAGATGATCTATAATGTTCATTCCAATCCCTTAAAATATATAATTCTGTAATTCTGATTTCTGTAGCTAATTTTTGAAACAGTGTACAACACTAAAAACTCCATTTAAGAATGAATGTTACGAATATAGATCATGGGAAAGAATGAAGAATAGAAAAAAAAATGCTTGCATGAGAAATTATTAAATAAAAATAGGTTGAAAAGTTCAGCACACTAATATGCCATGCTAAGTGTGTCAGGGCAGTTGCAGCAGATAAGTTTGGAATGATTACACACTCGGTCTACTATAGAAAAGCATCTTCTGATGGCATCTTCTTACAGATGAGAAGGTGGTCACAAGGAAGTTTCTGGTTTCTATTAGCTATTTAAGAAAAAAAAAAACCAACTCACTATGATTATGGAATTTGCTGACTTGGGAAGGCTTTGGAGTCAAGAATTTGATGAGATACAAGGCTACTGTGAGCAAAAATAATCCCATATCTTCCATTATGGTGAACCTATAAATTTCTCAGAAGTATCTAGCTCTAGTCAGTTGTGACAGGACAGTGAACTCAGATTTGGCTCAGAAATGTGCGTTCCTTTTCCCTAAGCTTGATACTGGTGTAAAAACAACTTTATCAGATATTACATAATAGGATTTATTTATCAGACCTCAGACTCTCTTCCTGTGAGTACACATGCTTAACTCTGTTAGCATGAATTGTTTCACAGAATCAAGCAGGACCACCCAAGGGAATATAACATAAGCACATGTGTAAGTAACTGTTTAACTTGTTTGTATTAATAATTTTGCACTACTGTGCATTCAACTTTACTTTCAGAGTTCCTTTCACTTATCTATATAAATGCTGAATGTGATTTTATGGCAGATTTTCTTCTTTACATTCTTTGCAACTATAAAATTTCAAAGGTTGACCTCACGCTATTCTTTGAAGAAAAAGTAGTTGTGGTGCATATTTAACTTCCACATTAAAATGTATTTTACTTTTTATTATTTTACAGCTGTGTATTTACAGACTTTTCTGTGCTTATTCATTCCAGTCAAATTTTTACAACCATCCCTGGAGATGCAATATATTCTAGATAAAGGTTGCAAGTTGGCATCCAGTATTATCCAGTAAAAAATAAACATTTCATTCAGGAAAATAAGTGACTTGCTGCATTAAAAAAACCCACAATAACACACACGGGTGCATACACACACCCCGCCTCACACACCCCAAAAGCAAGAATTCAGGAAGAACAAAACCACAACCAAAGAAGAAAGGCCAACTTTGAAACAAAGTTGCCACTCAAAAGTTTCAATTACCTGTTGTAGAAAGAAACATTTTGATATGGGCCTTTTCTCAAACAGCAAGTTGTAAGATTTATAGAGTTGTGAACAGTGATCCACAAATATTTAGTGGCAAATGTAAACTTCAATGGATTTACCCACTATCAGCAGGACTATTGTCAACTTAGAAAGGAAAATATTTACTAGAGATGATGATGCTTTGCCTACTCTGGTAAAAAAAGTAAATATAGGATATTATTATTTGTTTGAGTATGTCAAAGTATGAGCAGTAGAAGAAAAATATCTCAAAAAATTAAGAATCACAGAAGTTTCTAAGTTTATTCTAATTGTGCTAATGACAGGAAGAGAGATGAATTTGACCATGGTAGAGCCAAAACAAGTGGGTACTTCCAAATCCTCATAGTTTTAACATGAAAGTTCAAAATGGCATAGGTTGTTCCTGTCTTGGTATAAGATTGAGACTATGTATAGGACCTAAGAGTTCTTGCAATAAATCACTTTGTAAATACACTTCTATAGGTATTAATAATTGCAGCAATTTGACATCCATTTTTGGACCTTCTTAAGTACAATGCAAGATAAAATGAAAATGGTGGTATCATATATTCTTAGGGATTTTAGAGCCATGCTGGTTATCTAAAGCTATTATTCTGAAAATGTTTGAGACTCGCTTCCCTATGTCTTCAACTCTTGGTCAACTACTTTATGAAGATGGGTTACATACAGATTTTAGACAAGGAGGGGTCATTTTCATAGGAAATCTCATCTTCTCCATATTATAGACACTTTAGCTAGAATTCATGCAAACATGCTTACATTCTGGATAAGAAAAACTAATGGAAAAGAATCTCTGATGTAGGGGGAAGTCTGCTAAGAAATGTTGGGCATTATTATTTCAAGAGCAGAGGAATATAAAAGAGACAGATGGAGAGGGGAAACTTGGGAAAACATCTGTTTTCATGCTTTGCCTTTGTCCTATGGCTGTCCTGCTTGTACAGACTCTGAACAAAGATCACTTCATTTTCTGCATACAGTTCTGTCTTTTTCTATTTATCTTTTCTGTTATAAAGATGAGTACAGCAAGACCATCATCAATAAAGAAGTCCAGGAGGGAACAGGCTTTGCATAACACTGTTAAGTGAGGGAGCTTTTAAAGGTAATGGAACCCTTTAAACTGACTTCTTCATTCTTTAGTTGTTGAAATGTAGGGCTGGAGAAAACTTCAGCAGATCCCTAGTCAAACCAATTGCATAGAGACCAGCTGAAGTAAACTCAGCCATCCCTTATGCTGTTCATCTAACTTAATCAAAAGTCCTGATGTAAGAGATTATTCAGGGATAGGCTTTTTTTTGGTAGCCTAGCAATTTTTTACCTTAAGAGTAAGAAAATTCTTCTGAATATTCCCTAAGATTTATGCATAGTCAGTTACATTGATTTTTCTTTTGGCCTTTGCTGGATTTGGAGAACCAAGTATTTATCAATATCTTTGAAAACCAACATATGTGATGTGGAAAGTCATGACTGAGTGCTCTCACTAAACAAAGAAACATTTACATCTGGAATAATATTCTCAGCAATAATATTTGGATATCAAGATATATTTAAAATGTTCAATAATTTGCCTTTAGTTTTCTTCTACTAGATAGACAAGCCTAACTAGTTCAGTCTTTTGTCACAGATCATTTTACTCAGCTCTTGTCAGGCTTCTCAATTCTCTGTGCACTTCAGTCTGTTTACATGTCAGACTTTCTGTGGTCAAGATTCTCAGAGGTCTCATCAAAAAAAGCCGAATTAAAAAAGAACAAAAATCTATATAAATACACAAATATACATAACATCTCTATGTGCCTCCTTTACTCTAGATTCTTTTTGTCTGCTAGGACATGCCAGATTATTTGCTGCTTTTTTCTTTAAAGGAAGAACAGAGTGTCATTTATTTTTAAATTATTTTTTAGTGTCAATATATTTCTCTTGGTGAAGAAAGCCCCTTTTCCATATTCTTATGATATTTTGACTTGTTTATGTAGGACTACTTCTCTTATTTGTCAGAGACAATTTGAATCTTTTACCTGGTATCTGTAATGCTTCCTCTTATTTCTAAATCTATCCTCTTTCCCACCAATCTTTTAAAAAAGAAACCCCCATGACACCACTACCAAAAAAATAATTACCTAGTAAATCCAGATGAGACTTGAAATTTTTTCCTACCTGACAGTAAACATTTTTTTTCATTACTGATGAATTCATTGTCTGTCAGCATTACTAGTGGTAACTCTGCAACTCTGAAGGGAAATTGTGGCACACTAAATTGTTGGTATTTTACAAAGTGTCCTTTTTTGAAGGAACACAAACAAAAACATGTTTTGGAGTATGTCACTGCAATAATAATGAAGACTGTTAAGGACAACAACTAAATATGGCATGCCAAAATACTATATTCAGATTTTCACATTTTCCAGTATCTGTTCTGTCTTGCACAATAAGTACAGAGGGAAGAGGGGAAAACTCTAGTTTTGCCTTTTCCCCACTTGCTGCTGCCTGCATTTGGATAATTCTTATGAAATTGATTTCTTCTCCTGTTTCAGGGGAGAACTGCTTCAGGTTCACTGTGTGCTACTTGCCTGCGCAAGAGCTGCTGGGGGGAGTTCAATGTCCAAGTTTCCAAGCACATGAATCCCAGCATTGCCTTAGCTTCTTCCCCACTTCTAGGGTTCTCCTGATTTCAGATCCAAAATGTGACTGCAGACTGACTAGCTAGGGACATTGTTACTTGCTGCATTCCCTTTTCTAGGAAAGCAAGTAAGTCACTAACAATCAATGAACCCCTAAAAGGAAATATTACATATTTCATCTCCGGATGAACTCATCTTTCTGAAGTGAGTGAATGAGTGCTTCCTCACTTCCCTTTTGCCAGTCAGAAGTCTGAAAGCCAAACAGAAGAAAGCAAAAAATCTACCCTAATTAAAAAAACCCTCCAAAGCCAACCAAAAACCAAATCAACAAAATCAAACAAATTTGTTCCAAGCCAGATTCAATTACAGTATGCCTTCTCAGCCATTCATCCTCATCTAGCAACCACCCCTTGCCCTCAGATTCTAAAACTGGTTTAGGGTTTAAAGTTCCCAGGGAGAAGCAAACCGAGGAGGTTCCTCACCGCCTGCGGCTGGAGAGCAGCTCCGGGAAGGGCATTCCCGAGGCAGGGATCTGGGCGGGAGGGCGCCGTCCCTTGGGTGCCAGACCCTACCAGCTTCACCCGCTTCCCGCCGGGAAGGGCTGCTTTAGGGACCCGAGTCTTCAGAGCAAGGCAGAGACAAGGTTTTACTCACCTGTCAGCATCCAGTAGGAGGCAGCCATGCCTGGGCTCCTGCGAGCCGGGGCCCGGAGCCTGGGCGGAGGGCAGGGGTGGCGGGAGCGGTCCTGCCGCCGGCGCGCCCGGCTGAGCTGCGCTGCCGGTGGAGCTCAGCGCTCTGCACAGCCCGTCCGCCTCGCAGCCGAGTTAGGCATTTCCTGTTTGTTATCCACTCTTTACGTTGCTTCTTCGCGTTTAAGAAGAGTTTAGCTTCCTCCCACCGCACACAGTTTCCCCCCCACCCACTCCCGTAAAGGTCTCTGAGTTTTGGAAACCTCCCCGTTGAATTAGCCCGGCGTTAGGATGTACAAATAAAGCCAAATCTCCCCCACTAAACACTCTCGGAGAGCGCAGCAGACCTTAAAGGGACATCTCCCCGTTCATAATTAATAAGTGTCTCCCGCCGGCCAGCCCCTGTCCCAGTAGGGCAGGAGTGAGCTGGGTGCGCTACAAAGCCACCTCTCTCGCCTTAAGAAAGAGAGAAACACGTCGTTGAGGTAGGGGGGTGTGTTTGACTGCTCGAGTTTAATTTCTCTGACATCACTCCTTAAAAACGCACTCTTACGGCCGGTCATTTGCCCGCAAGAGGAAGCCAGCCACCCCCTCCCCATTCTCGGCGGCTCTGGAGGCACAGTAACTCTTCAGACAGTGGGCGATTCTCTCGAGTCTTTGCGTCCTCCTGTGCTTTGGTGCATAAATACCAGAGAGCTGCCTTTGCCCTCATCTATCGAACGTTTGCATGGCATGCCTTCCCACTCTCCCTGCCCCCAAAATGACTTCACTAGTAAATAACTGAATAAATAGCAAAGGTAATAATCAGCCAGATTCAGGCCCTTGAGCGGAGATTTTCAGGGTTTGTTGCACACTGAGGAAAGGAGTAGTTTTGCAGGACTTTTTGAGTTTACCAGACTGATGCTCAAGTGGAGTGGCACCCCTTCAACAGTGTATGAGTTCCCACACTGTAGCTTAGGAAAAATAATTTTATTGTTTATAAAACAAGGGAATCCATAATCCCTCAAGAAAGAAAAAGAGAAACCAAAATATAAGGATTTGGACATTTTGGTTCTTCTAGAAAAAATCCTCTATCATTTCCTTGACTTGGAGCAAAGAATTTGGTACGTGGAAATTAGTGGAATTTTGGCAAGTTCCTTTGAGACTAGTAAACTGCAGCTTTTAATAAGCATTATAATAGTTTATTGCATCTTTCAACTTCTGTCTTAATTTTATGAGAACACTTAGGGTGCACCTTGTAGATCTATGGAAATTTTAGAAAACTGTCCAATTTTAAGGCTGGTTTTAAGAGCAAAAGAGCAAGAGTCCTCAGTGGGATGATGAAATGAAGTACATGTGTAACTTCTACTGAAAGAACTTTAGCTTGGTTGGTGCCAGTTTAAAAGACAAGACACATTTTTTCCAGTCAAAGGTTTTATGCATGAAATTAAAGGAAATGGAAATGGCATCCAAACTAAAAGAAGACTGAGTTTATGGAAAAACTGTCATTTCATTTTTGCCAGTCATTTGTGTTACTACTACTGTTATTCCAAAACAGAGTTCGTAACCCAGAGTTCGTTGTGCTAGAGCCAACCGCACGCAGAAGTTTATTACAGAGTCACAAGTCTGGGTGCTTGGTGATAATCCACAAAAGTCAGCACCCTCTGGGTTATAAAGTTGGGTTTTTCTAATACCCTTTTTACTGATGTATTCCACCTACATATAGACTTTAAAATCAAAACCAAACAACCAAATCTTTGTATTCCCTGTGTCACTATGCTCCAGCTAAAGGCACATGAAAGAGTTGAGCTTACCTTCAAATTGTAGTGAAGAATTATTTATTTATTTACTCATTCATTCTGATTAAATATATTACATCAAGGAAAGAAGCAGGGAAACAAAGGACCTTCTCCTGAACAAAAATAAATTCAAGCCTACATGAAATTTATGAAGCATTTGATAATATGTAGAGACTGAATATCATGTTGGAGAATAGCACTTCTTGAGAATAAAAAGAAACATATTTGATGAAATGTTATTCATAATTTTTACCAAAATACTCTTAATATTATGATTCATTAATTTGTTTTTGTGGTGGTGCCCTATATGTCTTGCATAGGCAATGTCAAGAGGACAACATTAGAGAAGATGAATTGCTGGACTGAGCTAGCATTTCTTATTTATTTGAACACATTCAAGAAAGTAAAATACACTACAGACTTACAGACAACTGTCTGTTTTGGAGTGGCCAACTAGAAAAAAACTGCAAACACTCCTTTTCAAAGTTCATGTTGCTGCATGTGAAGTAGTTCAAGTGATGTTAATAACATCTTGCTAAATTTTCAGTGTTCATTTTTATACGTTAGTATAAAACTTAATATAAAACTTTGTAAGGAGCAAATCTATTTTAAGAAGAAACATCTAGATGAAGCTCACTCAGGCCCAGAAGTATACAAGATACTAGTTTATTTTAATGTGAGAAAAACAAGTAGTATTAATTTCCATAGTTATGGAGAAAAAAGGTCAAATTAGTTTAAAGAGTATAGTTGGCTTGCATAATTTATGTCTCTTTATTAGATGCCACCGAATGCTGAGGAAGGATTTTTTATTAGTGCTATAAGTTAAACATAATTTGTAACTTTGAACTGTGCCTTCTAATTCAGTTTCAGCAACTTGTTTTAGAATATGTGATATAGAAGAAGTACACCAGTAGTTCTATAGAATCTGATGAAATATTTGCGATTAAAGATTAGTCTAAGGACTTTGAAATACTAGATTTTGAAAAGGCAATAAAAATTAAAAATATCAGAAATTCTTCTCCCCTCTAGGAGAGGTTATTCCTGCAAAAAAACCCCAACCAGTGGAAAAGAGCTTTTTGTCCCGAAGGTCAGTGCTGAAGAAAGAGGAACCAAAGTTTTTCAAATAGTTTCAAAGGCAGGCAGTCTTACATAGTGTGATTGTGATTTACATAGAACTAATTTTCTATGGAATTTTTTCTTCCTCTCTTAAAGAGGGTATGTGCAGTTTTAATTTATTTTACTTGTTGGGTGAGAAGGATCCCCAGTCTGTAACACAAGAGAGGAATGCATCATGCAAGACTGACTTCAAATAGCCAGGAGAATGTCTAATTTTCTTCTATTAAAGGAATAGTATGACAGCATTGATATTGTTAGAGAGATGTTACATGCTTCTGTGTTGTTCACTGTTGTTATTACGCTTCACTATGCACTGCATGGAAAATACTACAGAATGTGTTCATATAGCTTCTAAGTGAATATTTATCATTTGCATCTCATTTTATAATCTTGGATAGTTTACATTGCACTGTGGATTAGTGATCATTTACATTTATGGTTTTTTCTTACACTTGCTTATTTGCACTCTCCAACATGTCTTTCACCTTGATGACTTTGTTGTTCATTTTTATAGTCTCTGGTTTTTTTCCTATCTGATTCTAGGACCATACTAGAATTCACTTGGCATAACTTGTGGATCTGTAGACTGATTTTTATTATGTCTGAAATACTTGAGGGCTTCTTCTTCAAGTACCAGAACTAAGACCTTGAAGGATTTGGTATGGTTCCAGAAGTACCCTATGCATAAATCTTTTCATGTTTTACAGCTCAGCTTTTAACTGATACTTGATATTCTTGGAGAATTCCCATGTTTCAGCTCCATCTGTATTAACCAGTCATACAAATGTGCCAAAAATCCTTTTTGCTATATAATAGATCTTTATAAAACTTTTATTTTGCAGATTGTGTTAGTTTAAATAATGTTGGTAGGAAATGTTATGGAAAATGCCCTTTGTGTTCTGTGGTAAATCTATTCCCTGCAATATCTTTTATTTCTTTTGTTCTTTTTTGGATTATGTGTCAGATATCATAGTGCAATTGTGAACCAAATCAGTATACAGCCTGTGTTCTTTCTGAAATTTCTGATTTGCCTTCTTAACAGTTTTCAAGTGTTTCAGTTTCACATTCTCAGCCATGCTGCTTATCTTTATGCATTTTCTCTAGGTGCAAGTTTTTAAATATTCATTCTAAACTTTCAGAGATCAAAATTAGGCATACCACAAAAGTACAGGAAGACCAAAAAGAGATGAGTTTGTACAGCATCATTTACTGCTACACATTTTCCACCAATCTCTTTAATTTTTGATAGTTGCTTTATAATCAAGAGAATTTTAAGATTAAAACAGATTTTAACATGGTTGCAGATTATATGCCTATGTTTTTCATAATTCCTGATGCTGTTTATATTTCCATAGAGTCAGTTTCTTACAAATTTAGTCCTGATTAGCCATTTTTTCCTGCAAGAGGGAGATTTTCTGCTTGCTTATTTACTTACCTATATACCTATTTGTAAGTTATCTTTGAGCTCTATAATACATTACCAAACTTTAACATTAATATATTGTTCTTCAAAATATACACTACAGAACACAGTCTATTCCACATGAATGAGGTACTGAATTCTCTGGCCTGTCAATTTTTTTTTTTTTGTGTTGGAGCACTGTTTCTGCAGCACTGAAGTCACTGCAGCTATGGCATTGAGTTTGAGGGAAATGGACCTGGTAATTTCAAGTGCAGGGGGATGAAAACCGAAATTAATATTGTATTACATATACAATATCAAGGACATATACATATACAAAATCAAGGACCTAGAAATTGTAATGTGTTTTTAGGATTTTTGACTAAGGTAGGTATAATAGGTAGGTATAATAACTCAGACAGTGTTGGCCCATCAGTGTATTAATTCTACTGCAATATACAAAGAACATTTGCAATGAGAACAGAATTTAGGTTTAGAGGGTTAATTGCTTTCATTAATGCCTTGGGCTTTCTGCAGTTCTGCATATGCATTTCTTTTTCTTACTGTTTCTTAACAAATAAATGTTTTGTTTTTTTTTTTTTAACATGCTGCTTGTGGTATGTTGTATAACCAATATTATTATAACTAATATTATTTATTGTTTAGATAGATTTGATTTATGAAGCTGTATAAAAGAATAACTTAACTGAGAGCATGCTGTGAAGGGAGGCTAATTGATGTCACTAATGTCTCAAAATGATTACACAGTCTGCAGAATCTTACATTGTATTGCACTGCACTGTATTCATCACCTTCACAGCTGGTCTGCATAATATAGTTATTTATTACTGTTTGGTTACAGAAAAAAGGTAACTTTGTTTGTAATAACTCTGTGAAAACTAGAGTTATTAAACTCTTTTTCTTTCCTAATAGATAGAAACATTGTCACTCTCCTTTTTCCTTGATGCACACATTCTTCTTCCATGTCTATTGCATTGCTTTTAATGCAAAAGCAATATTAAAATATAGATCACTGCCCAAGCTTTCCTTTAATCTTCTTAATAATGAAGAAAAAAAATCTTGCTTTTTTTTTGAAGGAACACAAAATGTGGTCATGATGACAGCCTGTGTTTTATGGCCTACTTAAAAATAGCAAAATAAAACAACAAAAATCAACCAACTAACAAAAACGCCCCAAAAAACCAACAAAAAAAAAACCCAAAAAACAAACCCACAAAAAAATCATAAGAAAATCCAGCACAAACAAACACACAAAAGCCACACTAAAATGAAACAAATAATTCAACCCAGAAAAAGAGCACAAGAAAGAAAAATATCCCTGTAATGCAGAAACTTCAGTTTATTGCAAGGATTACCTCTTTAATTTTTAATGATGTAATTTTACAAGAAATTAGAAGTTTGCAACAATCTTCCTACAGTGAGGAACACATTGCTACCTTTTTGTAGTGAAGTTGCAAACCAGGCTCCTGCTGGGGTTTGAATTCCTGTAGATTGGAGTAACTCTTTTTTTCACGGGTGCTACAATAATTTTTACCTGCAGAGACCCGTAATTCACATCCCACTGCTCCATCTACCTGGCTATATAAGTAACTTGTTTTGTGGTCTGTAAGTCTGGATCTTTCTGAATGTGGATCATATTGAAATAGTGGACAGCTGACAGAGAAGGTAACATGCATGATTTTATTAGAAGCTTAAAAAACCTCTTATCGTCAGAGTTATAAATTGCTCTTATTCTTCACATTGAAAGACTTTTTGCAAAGCATCTCAAATTTCCCAGAGTCATGTCAAAACCAGCAGACTTTTGCCTAACTAGTTGTAGTGTTCTGTTGAAACTAGTAATCTGTAATGGAGAGCTAAGGTTTCTTCAGGCCAGAAGCAATCTGCTGAACTGTAACTTTGGAAATTGCTGCAATGAACCTTTTTTCCTTATGCAGGCTGTGTAGCTCTTGATGTCATGAGATGTGTTCTCCACAAGTGACCAATATATTAACACGTGTGTCACATGTACATGCCCAATACACATTTACAAGCCCTGTCAGATGAGTACTATGCAGATATATGAGGATATTTTGCATTTGCATATCCACCCTTTTAGATGTGATAGGCATGAGTACGATTGTGTATGAAAGAGGTGCAGCCAGGAACTCGTGGAAAGGGGTGGCAAAATGCAAGGCTCCCAAGGCAATTCATACAAGGACCACTCTGCCTACACCATCACAATAAGCCTTCAGGTAGCCAGGAGAATCTTTAAAGTGGCTGAATTTTCACTCAATACGCCCAGTCATTTTAGATTAATTCACTTAAGTGGAAACGCCCTGAACATGTCATATGGAATGCATGTCATCCTAGAAGAAGAAACCAGAGACCAGGACTCATCACCAGAATGACTACTTAGTCTTCTTGTCAAAGGACACAAAAGACCATTTCCCTTGCAGTGCAAATCACTCTGAATCAATTTGTGCTGAGCACACTCTGAGTGCATCTACATGACCAGGCTTTTTAGTGAAACTGAAAAGAAGAGCTTCTGATCTGGAGGTTTGATCCGGACACCAAAGTGCTTTGGAAGCACAATTCTAGCCATGCAAAAACCAAAATGCTATCTGGAGAACCTCATGGATAGACCAGCATCCAATTAACTCTTAAGTTTGGAGAAGAGGTGAAAGCAGAATTTTTAGATCAAATGTTTGAATTTAAATATGCAATTTAAGATATTAATTGCTTTACAGTATCAGTAGATCTAGATCAAGGGGCAATCATAGCCTTGGATTTATTTTTTAATTTAAAAAGAGAGATTTATTAGAGTATTTTAATCAGATGGTGGTAATAGTTGCGGATTAAAAACCCCAAGAAGGAAAACCCCATCTTCCATTTCTGCAAAATGATCCTTGAGTGTAACAAATATAACTTTAGCAATTTGTAGAAATTGTTTAAATTGTGTAGTCATAATAAAAGGGGAAGTTTTGTTGTGTTATGTTTGTGATTAGTAGCTTTTTGTTAGTTTGTTAATTTAATACTCTATGAAAAACAAAACTTTATTGCTCATATTGTATTATTCTCCTTTTCAGCTGCTCAGCTACTGAGTTATAAATCAATAGAAATTATACTATAGATCTGTCATTGCTATGCCATTTTGCATGTCTAAATATGCCTAAATATTTGCATATCTAAAGATTTTCTATATGTTGTAAAAGTAAAATCTGAAAAAATAAAGATGCACATGTTTCCTCCAGCTCATAAAAAATTCTGAAATTTTAGAGACCAGAATGAACTCAAAATTAAAGAGGCAAGTTGTTTGTTACAAAGAAATTTTCAGAATTCATGGTTAACATCATGGTTAACACTGTATGAACCAGGAATCCCAAAAATGGATGTGCAGTGTTTTACTGTTGGTTCTATTGTGGAGTAGCATTTATTCAGATGATAGTGGCAGATTCAGAGTGGCCTGAGGGTGGATTTGTACCCAGACAGAAGTAAAAAAAAAAAAAAAAAAAAATTCATAAATGTCTTATGTCATAGCATCTAAAGAAACATTTTTTCTTCAAGACAGTTGTCAGTGTGATAGACATGAACAATTTAATGTGTTTCTGCAGTCTATATAACTTTTATGTTTTCTCTCTAAAGAAATTGTTACCTTCATCAGAGTTGTTTTATTACAGTATATCAGTGTCCAAGTATCCAGTGACCACATTGGGGTTAGTAAAATAAACAACATATAAGCCAGAGGCAGAGTTAATTTTATTAATAGCTTATTGATGAAGCAGTGGATGTGAGTGTTATGCCTGGATTAATTTGTGTTTGCTGTCTATAGAAATCTTATTTCTACAATAGGGCCTGGTTCAGCGGCAAGATCTTGTTTCAGGTCAACACATTTTGCAGAGGCTTTAAAGTTAGCTCAGCAATCCAAGTAACTCCCTGTGGAGCATTTCAGGACAATATTTTCCCCAAACTGCAGCCAAACTAGCTTTTTTGACTTTGTCCAGAACCCATATGTTGCAGCTTCTCAATTAAGTTGGTGTTGCATCATTATCAAATACCTGTGTACCTAATATACATTTAGCTGCCTGACATCTTGAACTTATTTAGAAGTTTTCCAGGCTCTAATAGAAGGAAGGTCTTGTATCACCAGAAAAGAACAGAATTCTGACTGCTTAAAGAACCAGATTTGTTTGCTTTCAAGAGTGCTCTTTGAGTGCTCTTATTAAAATAAAATGAATGGTCATATCACTGATCATGCTTGTTCTCAAAACTATTTCAACTGATTTTAGACTGTTTTTGAAAAGTCCTTTCTCATGGCCTTTTCTAAGAGTATTTTAGTCAGACGAGGAACACATATCTCAGATATCAAAAATGTCATAATATCTTCTAGTAATCTCTTTCCTTAGTACTCAGCTAAATCATTATCAGTGCTTTAAAGCTGCTTGAAAAAAATTAGAGTATTTTCCTTAAAAATATTTTTGGAAGGCTTTTCCTGAGATTTTGAAATATTGTTCAGATGGCTTTTGTTCAGGAATTGTCTGAAGTTGTTATCTCACCGGCTGGTCCATTTACCATTCGTTGCCCATTCTTTAAGTTGATTTGGGGACAGTAATCACTGTCCAGGAACAGTATTTTGTAGAGTAATGGTACCTTATAAAATGTACTTTCTAGGCCCCTGGATTAATGGTCTGGCCAGGAGCAAACTATTTCAATCCCAGTTCCCGGTTTATAATTTCTTGGATGACATGAATGCTGGTGTACCTGGATGCATGGAGGTTGCTAGATACTCTCTAAGAATTAGAAAAACAAGGTCTGCGGTGTGATGATACGAGCTGGTTTCCCTGAAGTATTCCACTTGCTTCACTGGGTGGTGAACTGGAACAGGAAGAAATTATACTTCACATCCGAGAAGATTCTACTGTTCACATTTACCCCGCTAGAGAGTTCCTGGCAAGGAGTAGGCAAGAAATTGTAGTGCTTGGGCTGCGGCCACAGTGTGGAGATTTCTCAGCTAGCACGCTTCCTGTGCCCGGAGGGCCCCACGAGAGTGGCTGCACCCAGATCTCTTCTGAGACCTCTTGTAGGGTGGCACTGCTTACAGGGAGTTGCAGCTCCCTGCAGCAAGCTGTGGTGTGGGTGACACAGCTACTGAGCAAGACGAGGATCCAAGACGAAGAAACAGAGAGGGGCCACTTCTATGAGTTCCAAGGCAGTTTATTACCGAGGAGGTTTCAGGCACAAGTAGGCAGCAACTGAACAGGTGCAACATCTTTTAAAGAGAGGAGGGTATGAGGGGTGGAAACGACCTTCTGCCAACGGGGAAGCTTGAGGGGAGGAGAACACAACCAGGGTTGTCCAATGAAAGCAATCCAGGGGAGGAAGGAGGTTTGACAGTCCAATGACATATTAGGGAAGGGGCACCTGACAGGGAACATTCTGGAACAAAAGAGGTGTGTACACCTTGACAGGCAGGGGGTAGGGGGCAGTGCAGTGGGGATTGACAGGGACTTATTAGGAGGCAAGGGAGGTACTGTGGAAACTGACATTGGGACTGACAGGCACTTGGTGGGAAAATATTGAAGTAAACAACTTAGGGCTAAATCATTAGAGGGACAAAATTGGGTACATGAGACAAACCATTATGAACAAAAGAACTATTGTAAAACAACAAACCGCCACAAGAAATGTACACCAAATCCTTCAGGTACTTCCAGGCTGAGAATAAAACATGCTTCTGTATCATTAGGAACTGCCCATCATACAGGGTGCAGGAATTAAAAGGTATGATTACATCTGTGAAATGTTATCAAAGGAAGCTAAAACTAAAGATTGGACAATGCTTCCAGAGTCAAATATAAGATATGCTAGCAATGAGTTATAGGAACTGGACATAGGTTTTGTGAAGGAAAACCAAGCATTCATGGTGGCTGTGACTGTGTGACATGGGTATCCTGACACATCTTTAGAAGAGGCCATGATGGAAAAACTAAAGAAATACCAGCATCTTCACAAACTCATTCAGGAACTAACAAATGTGGTAAACCTTGTATTTATAGGCTTTCCCCTTGAAACATGAGGAAAGAGTTACCATAGAAATTAGGAACTTTTGAGGACCTTGAGTCTCTGCAGATTGAGGCAAGAGAAGACAGCCTGGGCCTCCAGAATGCTCCTTGCTTCTGTAGATGTTTTACATATCTTTGCAAGTAAAGTATGTACTGTTGTATCATCTTAATTAAAAAAAAATTGCCAGTGAATGCTATGAATGCAGGGCAGCCACAATCCAGCTAGCACCAGGCCTGGATAGTGTGTGGGGGCACCAATGGACTCATATAATGATGTGTTAACCAGGGTGGATGGGCCATCTGTACTTAACCTGGAAAAGGAACGTATATAAATTATATGTGTTTGAACAGCCATTCCCATAAGTCATGTAGAAAAATTTGGAATTATTTTATAGCTACTTTTATACTTATGTTTATACTAGCTCTGATTGTGTGTTTGGGTCATGTAGCCAGCTTCTGGTATATAGAGCAACATGAAGATCTTTCTAACTAGCAAGATAAAGAAAGGGGTACAGAAGTAGGGAAGTTTAGACCACACTCATAACTGCCTTATAGGCATAATATCTAATTTAAGATAAGCAGCCATCTTGACTGCAGCTATGACAGCAAGATTTCCAGTAGTGATTACAATGCTGAATCAGAATTTAATATTTCACATGGGAAATAGCAAGACTGGGGAGAAGTGAGTTTTGAAAAGTCACAGGATTTCTGCTTTTCAAAACGGTCACTCAGGCTAACAGAGAAAGAAACGCTGAGATCTGATTTTTAATTGTTTTTAGTCATGTGTACAATGCAAAAGGAATTTATGCAGGGAATTATGTAGCAGTGTAGGTACACAGTAGGATTTTCTATGAAGCATGAACATTCAAGACAGTGAAGCCCAATTTACTATTTGAAATTTTGTGCATGGTATATGATATTTTGTAAACAAAGAAAATTATGAATGTATGTCAAGAATACTCTGAACTTGATCTTTTTTTAGTTATTGTCTTTTCCAAAATTTTTCTGCATAGACAGCTTGATTTACAAATTTGTAAGGGATTGTTTTAGGAAGCAGATTACTAGTAAATTCATATATTTCGTAGAAATAAAATTAGAGTAATTAGTATATTGATGTAAAACATATAATGATACAAGCATTATAATGAAAATCTTCTAGAGCAGGCTGCTTATAATTTTATTGAAATCTTGATACATTATATTAGAACAATTGTTTTACATTGTTTTATCATCATTTGGACTATTTTGGAGGGGCAAAGAAACTTGTAAATTCAGATAAATACTCAGTTTTGTATTTTCTTCAATCAATTCACAATAAAATATATAATTTTAAAATAACTGAAGCTGTTGAATCCATCAGTTTGATCAAGTGCTTTGCATGTAATATTGTCCTTGGTCCTGACATTTTCTATTAAAAAGGTAAGTTCCTGCATGTGTTTGAAGATATATTTTACTGAATTTCTCCAAACTTTTAGGCCTGCAAAGTATAGAAGATGGCCTATCATAGTGAAGGAATTTTCTGTGCTATGGCCATAAATTTGTTTTAGAATGAACAGATATTAAGGTCAAAGAAATTATTATGGTTATTATGGTCATTTAATACAACCTGCTGTAGCATGCAAAGTTCTCATTTAAGTATTCTCTTTAAGTCAGATGAACATATACATTTATATAATATTAAAAATATACCATTCCACCAGTTTTAGAAACAAATTTCAATTCTGTTAATCTATCTAAACTATTAGTTATTGCTTTTTAAACAGGGTTTAGAATATCCAGATGTGTCTTCAATTCAGTAAGGTTGAGGGAGAAGTTAGAAAAACAAAGAAAAAGAATGGCATTAGAACTGATACCATTTATGGTAAATCAAAGATTTTCCTTACTCTGAACACTGACAATAATTTTTGTGTAAGCAGGCAGTAGTTAAACTTAACTTAGGTCTGTTTTTCAACTTTTTAATGGATTTCATTAGACAAGCATCAGCCACTTTATGAGAGAGGATATGTGCTTAAAAGTATAAAAGAAAAAAGTATGTCATTAATGAAATGCCGATTCTTACATAAAAATATTGAAATGACCCCTTAAATTAGCTCAGCATATTTCATGCTATTAAAAACTGCATTCAGTCATGGATGTATTTTGACTAAGTTTAGGAGATTAGGAGATGTGATGCAAAACCAGATTATATATATATATATATATATATATGTATGTATATGTATAGTTCTATTTATATTTATTTATATTTATATTATTTATATTTATATTTATATTTATATTTATATTTATATTTATACACATACATACAAATATGTGGAATGCCAACACTATGTTTTGGTTTAAAAGTGAAAATTGATTGCATTTGAGTAGATCTTGGGAATTTCAAGGGGGAAAGTGAGAGGGGCCTAGAGGATGTTTCACAATATTTTCCAAAGATGAGGAATATTGTGAATAAAAGGAGAAAGGACTGTAACCTTGCATAGCAGAAGGTAGTGTTAAGCTATAAGTCCATCTATTAGGGTGTAAGTTTGCTTATTATGAACTCAATCTACTTTCCTGTTAACAAACTGTTTTCTATCCACTCTCCAGTATATTTAAAAAAACAAAAGAAACCAAATCCATTTACTACACCTATAAACATTAACTTAAGATCTGTTAATGTTTGTCAAAATTTCATATGTAAATGAGTACTCTTAAAGCAGCTGAGGCAATAAAGTAGCAGACAAACATAGGACAGTGTATAATTTTGACATTTTTTCCTGTCATGACCTCACAAAATGAGTTCCTAAAAATTGGAATCTGAGCCTTTACATAGTCATAGCAACTAACAGAATGGATTCTTCTCAATACCTGTGAACAAGAATTCTATTTATTTTTTTGTTTATTGTTTTGTTTGAATGATGAATTTTTCTTGGGAATGACAGTTAAAATTTCAAGCAGAAAACTCTGACCATTTTTCCTGAAGAAGGAAAAGTGAGCTCCAAAGTATACACTTTACATTGAAAGATGCTACTTGTAATTCACAAGGAACTCAGTACTGGCTGTCTTTACCTCCAGATGTACTAAGTTCTGGTAGTAAAATTTATTGAAATAATTGGTGATGTTTTCACCTGAGCTGGTTAGTTTTGGCTTTTCTAATAACCAGAGAAGAGAATCAGGTTTTTCCAGTGTCTTAATGATATATCATAAGAGGTCTGAAAAAGTTTAGCTAACTCATGACCTGAAATAGTCTTTTCTTATCTGTTGTCTATAAGGCATTCTGGTGGATAGCTGAGAGGTAGAAATCTAAACTGTAAATGTACAAATCTAAGAGTTGAATCCATATTGGAAATGAAATCCTTAATTGAGAAAAACCCATGACAGCTTTTCATAGCTTCATTAGGGACAGAATGTCAACACATGTTCTGAAGGAAATGTACACATTATATAGGAGGTAACTAGGATTGCAAAGACTGTTTTTTTTCCAATTTTCCACCCATATGATTGATGTAACTGGTAATTATGGATCCATCAGTAGGGAGGACAACTTTATATTGCATTGTGGCCCATAGAAAAATAAAAAGTGGAGATTCCCTTGTTCAGAGACTCATGAAGAGAGAAAACCACTTCTGACCTGATTTATTCAAAGAATGTCACTGGGCATTTTCAGAGTTAAGCATGCTCAGTTTGTGTCTGTAGTAGTCACCAATCTCTTCTGCATCTGTTGACAAAGGAAGATTTATCAGCATAATTAGGAAGGGAGGAAAACCTCCACTTTGTCTAAGGCAAACAAAAAATCCCACTGTTTTCACATATCTTTGTGATGACTGATAGTGTCAGAGTTCATTGTTTGGATTACATGGGTATTGCTCAAACATTATTTTTAAGTGAGATCTCCTGTCACAGAAAGAGAAGAAGAAAATAATGAATAATGAAGAGAAATGAGAGATGTAATGATATGGAAAAGGCACTGGAAATCCACTAAATATATTTTCCTTTCAAATTCTCTTACACGTTTATTTGTCTATATTGAAAGACTGTAGCACATGACACATAGAGAATTCACAGTCACAATGCCTAGTCTTTTGTTATATGCCTTAAAGGAAATATTTTTCCATTTTCTTCTTTTGTCCTTGTCAGGGCCCTGCTTAAATGCAGGAGAAAAAATTTGTGTAACTGTGGTGACCCCATTTGGTCAAGGAAATGGTGTTTTCAAAAGATAAAAATCATATTCCCTATTCAGTTTCTAATTTGCTGATTTTAATCACCATTCTGAAGTTGAAGATTATGCAATTATGCTGTCAGCTTATCTGTTTTATTGAATATGTGCCATTTCCCCAAGTAATCTTTGAACCTAGCAGTCAGTTTCAGATGATTCTATTTGCAGGAGAAACAGAGGACTGGGTATGGTCTCCCAAGTCTGGGGAAGTGTGGTCAAATTGTGTTAAATTAGATACTCATCTTTTCCACCAGTTCTGATGTAGGATGATGTTAGAGTCTCAATGAAGCAGCATATATAATACCAGAGAGATAATTATAGTGCTTAGAAGTTCAGCATAGCAACAGCATTGTTTTGATGACATGGGGAAAGGTTTTTGATAAGAGATGTGGGTGAAGGGAAGAAAGAAGTCATAGTAGGTGAGGAGCTATCTGCTCTCAGAAAAATAGCAGTTTCCCTTCCCTTCCCTTCCCTTCCCTTCCCTTCCCTTCCCTTCCCTTCCCTTCCCTTCCCTTCCCTTCCCTTCCCTTCCCTTCCCTTCCCTTCCCTTCCCTTCCCTTCCCTTCCCTTCCCTTCCCTTCCCTTCCCTTCCCTTCCCTTCCCTTCCCTTCCCTTCCCTTCCCTTCCCTTCCCTTCCCTTCCCTTCCCTTCCCTTCCCTTCCCTTCCCTTCCCTTCCCTTCCCTTCCCTTCCCTTCCCTTCCCTTCCCTTCCCTTCCCTTCCCTTCCCTTCCTTAAAAAAAATTTTAAGAAAGAATTTTAAAATTACAGTCATTAATTGATGAATAATACATGTTTTGTCTCTGTTAATTTTTTTTCACCTTGAGATAGGGAGTGAAATGCTGTGACTCAAGTAACACAAGAGAGTATCTATGATAACTTGAACAGTATGATTATGGTATGATTTCTTAAAGTAGATGAACAATTTAAATTCTAAGTACTTTTACTATTGAAATACAATCCTTATAATTAGTGTTATAAGCCTAATACATATTTTTAATTACTCAAATACATAGTTACATATGCTGAGAGGAATTGCATTGTATTTCTAAACAATAGATAGTATTGTGTACTATTTGCTTATAAGAAGAAGCTAGTGAAATAGTTTTCTAAAGCTAGTTTTTATATGCAGCTTAGCAGCTTCTTTTTCCAGCAACTTGCCTGAAACCACATAGTTTTTCTCCGATGTCTTTCTGCAGCATGATGTTGTGAGTTATGCTGTGATGCAGGACGTCCAGAAATACAGAATAGCCAGCACAATAGCAAGAAGGCAAGATGTTATTTATATTTTTTATCACCAGCTTCAGTGGGTCATTTGTGCTCTATTTCCTGTTACAGAGGTCAGCATAAAAGCAGATGCTATATTAATTAATAGATATTATTTTCCCACCTATGAAAAGCCCTGGAAATTTTCTTACCAGCTTAACTCGTAACTAGAACAGAAATACTTGAGGGAAAACCATATACTATATTTTGCTGTAGGAATTAAAAATATTGGCAGATGTATATTCTCAAAAGAACAGTGTTTTGTATGAGGTGGAAAGGCTTTAAACACTTTATAACAAAGCAAATTCCTTGTAAACATAGTTTTCAGGAAATTTCGTATGCAAGCTATCCACGCCTTTTCCTGACAATGCATTGTATGACATCTCTGAAACCACAGTTCTTTATCCCAAGTCTAACCCTTACAAGGATTATAGTTATCTTAGACAAATGGAGGGTCAAGGTTTAGTCTTTTTTGTTTAAATAAAAGTCACTGAGGAGTATTACTTAAAAGATGGTTGGATTTAAAGCCATGTGTAGAAGTCAGCTCCAAGTGTAGGAGTTGGCTCAGAGCATGCCTTGAAGTGTGATATAATTTGCTTTCTCAAACAGACCACTGAGCACTCATGTTTGTATCTTATGCTCCTTAAATACTGAACTGTGCAAGTTTTTTTAACTTCTTGGAATATAAAAACGGTTTTCCTGAACTAAATTAATAGAATACCTCCCATAAGAGATAAAATCAGTTCAATGAGATTTCCCTGGCTTTGTTTTTTATTGAGACAGATATTTTATTTTCTTATTTCCCCAGTACAACAAAACATGTTAGGCTTTTTAAAGCCCTTGATCTATTAAATAGTTTAGGTAGTTCTTCACCTTTCAAGAAACAATATGTCTAAAATGTGCATTATTTAATTTCTATAAAATCTCATAAATTTTTAACTGGCATCATAAAATTATCTGACAACAGGTTTCTCATATGCAACCAAGTGAAATAGAAATATATTCTTTTGAAAACTGTAAAGGGGCATAAAATCTCAAAGGCAGACAAAAATAAATTAGATTAATCCTTGGATGAAATCTAGTGCATTGCATATTAGACACAGAATTTTTAATCATCATTTCTCTCACATTTCTAAACAGTCCAGATTCCCAAATTAGGTAGTGGAGAGGATTCTTTAATAAGTCACAAAATTGCATTTTTTTTGCTAAAATATGTTTTCTGCATTTAAATGTGTCTTTCTAATCAAAGCCATTTGTCAAGGCTCATTGGACAGTCAGTGAAATTAACTTCCCCCATAGACAGATCCAATCTATTTTTCTTAGATCAGCTACAGTAGCTCTCTTGTACTTTCTTTTTTTCCACCAACTGTAGAGGTAGCCTAACTGCCAACTTAAGTTGTGAGTACAGCATTTAAATGGTTAAATATAGGGGCAGTTAAGTTTACCTTCTGTTATCTTTTTCTGTGTTTATGAACTATGTGGAAGTATTACCATTGTTATTGTTAAGAAGTTATAATTTAGTGTCAGCTAGATCATAATTTGATATGGATGGGTATTTTTTCTTTATTGCTTGCTTCCTCCATCTCTAGTTCCATAGATTTTGAGCACTGTTTTTTTCCTCAAATCCTTTTTTAATATCAAAATTTACCAATGTTTTATTGGAAATTTTTCAATGGTTTGGGTGTGTTTCTTTTTGTTCAAGTTAATTAGCTTGGAAGTGAAAGTAGCTAAACAATATCAGACCTTGAACAAACCAACATGATTTAACACAATGTAAGTGAAATTCCTATCCAAAATAAACAATGTGGTAAGTTCTTGAAATGATACAACATATTTTGTTAACCATTAAAAAAGTTCTGTATGATTAACTCCATGTTTGAACACTCAGGATAAAAATAATTTGCACCTTTCCCCAGGTGCTTCATCTGTCAGGGATGAAGATCCCTCTCTAGTATGAGACCTACAATGATTTATTAAATAAAAACAGGTCTTACCTGATGCTACGTTTCTAGCTGGGCAAATATGTGGAAGATGAAATGAGATAAAAAGTTTACCTACTGAGATTTTGCCTGGAACTGTAATTTAATCTGTGAGTAGTTAGAATCTGGACTGTCCTAGAATGATGTGCTGTAGGACAGCTTGAGAGATTTTCAAGCAGGAAATCTGAACTAAAATTAAAGGAAGTTCTTCATTTAAGATGAAGAATTTGCAATATTGGCTTTTCTTTTTCAATGCTTGAATAAATCTGAAGACTATTTTCTAACATTGATATGATAAAACACTACATTCTTTAATCCTCAGGTTTGTTTGTCCTCAAACTGGGTCAATGTTCTATGTTATATAAGGGACATGGTTTAAGTGGTGCACTTGACAGTGTTAGGTTAATGGTGACACGCAATGACCTTAGAAGTGTTTTTCAATTGAAAGGATTCTGTGATTCTATGATTCTATGTATATTTGCCAAACATGAGCATGACTATATCTAATTTTTGACATCTGAGAATGTGGTGAGAGCTGTTTTTAAGGCTTCCTTTATTGCTAAAAAAGAGGAACTGATTCTTTAGGAGCTGATTCTTCCCACCTTACAGCAGTAGGCAGGAGAACCTACATTGTCAAGCAGTTGTCTCTTGGAAGTGAATGCAGAAGGAGCTAAAATAGTGGATTTTAGAAGTCACCTGACATAGAGATGCTGCATATGGTAAGATTATTTGTACCTGAAACTTCTAGGTGCTAATAACTCCACAGAGAGGATCTGCCTTCAGAAGTCTGTCTCACATGTTAATATTGTCCCCAGACTAATTTAGTCCCTTTAGAGGAATTGTACTCAGAGCAGCTGAACTCTTATTGGAGGCAGCCATGTCCTTGAAAACTGTCAATAACTTCAGTACAATATAATTTTTAGATTGGTAAATCCTCTCTTACTCACTCAGTCAATAGTTTCATAGAGAATGTAATAGTAAAAATCTGTTCATGTGTGTATTGCATCACTCTGGCTGGAGTACAGTGATCATTGCCAGGTCATGCCTCTTTAGAGTCTCTCTTTAGAGCTTGTTCTCATCCAACAGGGCAGAAAACTATTAAATTAAACTTCTGCCCCTGAAGACCAGTTTCAGGGAGACATCTGTCCCCATCTTAATATGAATATGGATAAACAGCTGGCATCACAGACAGTGTTTCTTTCAGGAAATCATTATTTGCTTCCACTCTGAAAACCCAGTATATTTTGCACCCAGCTTCAGAAGCTCTGTCAGTTTCTGTTGTAATACTGCTATAAATTTGTACTTTAGGTTTTATTGCCATAACTTGCATTGGCTGCTACAGTTTTAGACTTCTTTAAGAATCAGCTGCATCTGTTACATCTTGGCTGATAATTCCTAAAGAAACCTGACAATTTCTTCCGGTGCTTGACAGAAAATTCTAGTAGTTTTTAGGACAACTGCAATGCAAAATTATAAGGAATTTTCTACTGTGTCGATTCCCTTCTTTTGTGTGCATTTTTAAATTTTTGACTGAAAAAAACCCAAAACCCATACAACTGCACAAACCCATCAAGATTAGTGCTGTTATTTTTGCCAATTGCTACAACTTCAAACACTAAACCACGGAACCACCAGCCTCCACTCCTCCTGTTGTCACATCTCTAGAAACATGGCTATGCCAATAAGAAGAGATTTTGTTTCAGCCCTAAATGGACTTTTATTCTATAGACTTGTAATGGCAATTCAATATTATCTTTTGACATAGTTGAAAATACTGACATTGTTAAAAAAACAATATAATTTGAAATAGCTTGTGAACTTTAGAAGTAACAAGACAATTTTAGCTGATTGCTGACTGCAGCATGGGAATTGCTGAGTCAATTAATGACCTCTAGTTTCCTTTTACAAGAAAGTTCATTAGAGATGAACATAATTTTGCAATGTTAAGTAATGACCTCTAGTTTCCTTTTAGAAGAAAGTTCATTAGAGATTAACATAATTTTGCAGTGTTACTGTGGAAAAGGCCATTTGACCTTCAAGCTTGCAACAGCAAAATACTTCCTTGTCTTTTCTGTTGTGTAATTAATAAATATTTGTTTTCACAGCATTTATATTTTGAAGAATTACTTCTTGCTTATGCAACTAGTCTTTTCAGACCAGTTGAATTTGTTCACTTAAATAAATACTATTTTAGTAATCAAATGCTTCATGATTGAACTCCAAATATCAAATGCTTTTCTTAGTTTGGATCTATATATGATATAAATAAATTATTACTTTATGATAATTGAAGCAACCTAACATTTTAAAATTTCCAGATTTTAAACTAGATTTTCTCAGATTTCTGCACTGATTTTTGTGTTTGGTACAAATAATTTTGTATGTTGTTGTTTTAAGTCAAAAGAAACAAAACAAATTACAATGTGACATGCTTCCTATTAATTTCAATCTAACAAGAACACATACTCTAACAGCATATTCTCCTCTCTCTCCATTTAGTGGTTTAGCTGGTTTTTTTTGTCTTTATGGATATGTTTGTCTTCATGGTAGGTTTTTCTTTGTTAGTTTGTTTTAGTTTTATTTTGTTTTGGTTTGTTTTTTAATTGGGCATGTGCTTTTAGCCTTGGAAAATCTTGGAAGCTGAACTTCGTCAGTCATTATGCTTCCTGGAACCCCCTAGTCACCTCTGCTATAATGTCAAGATCACAGAAGAGCAAGCTGAAAGAGCAAGTGAAACCAGAAGTGATTTTGGATCACAAAAGGAAGAATTCCTTTGTCAGGGAAGTACCATCAGCCACAGTTGTCCTGAATTATGAACTATCCAAATAGCAGATGTTAGTTTTTAATTGTGATGCTCACTGTCAATGATTTGACCCCAAATGACCTTGTAATGAAGTGGGATGAATATTGATTGCTAGATCCTGAGTGAAAAATTACTTTTTCAATGCCCATTGACATGCTGGTTTGATGCCACTCCAAGTAGAGAGTGTTTATCTTCAAGTGACACAACTCCTCTCCCTCAGTTTTTCCCACTGTGGTGGTATCAGCACTTTTTTAGCTTTTGCTTTTCTGAGTGCTTTACTCAGCTTTGGTCTTAATATTAGAGTTGGTAGCTATGGGCAGAAATATAGCATACTAATACACAGAGGATCTTAACCCATCAGCCTACAACCTAAAACAACCAAGAAGTACCAGAGCTTGTCATGTGGAGAATGCTTTGTCAGACACAAGGAGAAGAGGGGGAGCTTGTGGACAAAGAAAACTGGGCCTTCCACTGTAATAAACTGCTCCAAATCCACTAAGACCCTGCCAGATACAATACTTAAGCAAGGCAACACTACTCCTGATTCAGGCACACTGAGAAGGTAGAGTGAGAAAAAAGGTAATGGAAGTGGAATTTTTATTTGGGATGTCTTCAGTCCTGAACTTCCAGCTTCACTTCTTGCTGTAAGCACTGCCAATGTACAAGGAGAGATGGCAAGTCCTCCAAGGGACAGAACTGATTGATTTCATTGTCTTTAATTCTGACTAAATTTGTATTGATATGTGACCTAGTAAGGGGCAGAACTGATACAACAATTCCTTGACTGTTTCCTGAACCAATATGCACTATGAACTAACTGAGAGAAATGTAGCACAAATCTCTCATTTGCATTTGAAAATTGGTTTCTGGAAGAAGAACAGAGAAAGTAAGCTTGCTGGAGTTCTCTGTATGCAATAACCTTGTAATGCAGGCTTCTGATTCCTCTTTGTTTTTTTCTGAGAGTAATATACTTGCTAGGTTTTTTTGTGTTGCTGTTTTCACACTCAGTTTTATTTATGGCAGGACACTGACAGAAATAACACAGCATCATTTGGAATGATGGAAGGTGTAATTAAATGTGTTTTTGAAATTACCTGTAAGGGCTGGCAACATCATATTAATGAAGAATACAAGTATTAATGAAGGAATATGTGATGTACTATTTAAATTTGCCTCTGTAGTTTGTGGAGTAACTTGAAATAATGAAGCAATATCTGTTTTTGCAACTCCCTTCTCATAACATTGTAAAACTTTTCAGTCCTTGATACATAGCTCTAGATATTGCTAATAAAAGCCAGAGGGCAATTTTAATGAGAAGAAATCATAAATCTAGGATGTAGCTACCAAGAAACAGATCAGAAGCTAAAGGATAGCCAGGCTGTTTCTAGTTTAGCTAGATTTAACAGAAAATAGAACCACAAAGCACTCTGTCCTTTGCCAGATATCTTTGTCATGAAAATACCATTCTGAATAAAGGAGAGTTTTGAAAAAAGGAATGAGTATTTTGACTCCCATGAGAAATTGTGCAGGTACCAAGCCTTAGGACAGCCATTGTGCCAATAATGACTGTGCCCAGATCCATTCTTCCAATAATGGTTGTGCCCAATTCCATTCCTTTGGATCAAGTCTCTTACAAAATTTTTGCTGCATTTCTGGGTATGGGTGTTAAAAGGCTGTGCCCTCTCTTTGTCTCTCCCTCAGCTCAGAGATGAATAGTGGTTCCATCCTTTTCCTTTAAGTAACCTGTTATAGTTCAAGAACTCTGTCAGGAGTTTCTAATTGATATTGTGACAGAAATATTACAAAGTGCTTCAATGTCCAAATCTACTGTGAACTGACAAGATGTTATTTGTGCCTACAAATATGAATCATAAAACCATATAATCAGAAAAAGATGGGAATGTCATATGATGTAAATGTGCAGAAGTTGCTCCACTGACAGATGGAGACTTAAGGGATAACAGATTGGGGGTGTGTGGGGTGTGTGAAGAGTCAGGAGAGAGGCAGAGAGAAGGAGAGGGAGAGAGAGGAGAGACACAGAATTCTGGGGAGATGCCATGGGCATTGTGCCCTCCTGGCCACCACAAATCACTCCTCTGGGGTTTTTATGATTCCCTCTCACCCTGCACCCCACCCCCACCAGTATTTATTTTTAGCATGGTAGCAGAAAAAATAGGTTACTATAGCAGAGAAATAGGTTACTATGAGGATTTTTTCAAAATATAAGTGTAAATTAATGGGAAGTTAAATTTGTTTTAGAAGCCTAAATGAAGTGTGCTATATAGCTACCTTATGGCTTTGTTTATTAAATTCTAAGTGCAAACTGCTGATATTGTGGACTGTATGTAAAAGGACATGTTCCAGTGAGGAGGCAGTCACTGAGGGGAGTGGAGTCCCTATATCCCCATACGTGCAAGTCTGCTTGGAGAAACACCAATACCTTCTGTCTGGGCCAGGGAAGCTTCAGAGCCCAGATGCCCTGTAAACCAGAGAAACACCAACCAGCCAAACGAGACCAACCAATCAGAAAATGCCCAGGATGAGGACAGTGCAGCAGGAGTGCTTTCATCTGTCAGAGGGACAACAACTTTTAACCTGAGCAGGAATATTTTTGCTAATAAAAGTAATGAGGGTCGTGTGGGCTGGATTGCAAAACTTAGTAGTGAATGCTGCTCATCTGATTTTTGGTTTTACTTTTTCAAATGGAAGTATAATTTATTTTTAGCTGTTTCAAAAACTAGGTATAGTACTTGAGATACAATAACACATAATGGGATTTAAAATATAGATGCCAATGAAGCTGAGGATTATGGAACAGCAATCCACTAAATAAATTGAGGAAAATAACTATTATCATTGTGTTAGAATGTAAGCAGTGTCTTTAGTATGTCAAAATTTTTGTCACGTCTGGGTAGTCTCGGGCCAGTTTCTTAGATAACTTTAATAATCAGTGACATTAGTAGGAGCTATATTGCTTGATGAATTCCATGGATTTGCTTCTTTCCAGTTCTGCTATGAAAACCTGAGTACATCTCTAGTTAAATCAACAGAGTAACAAAACTTTTTTTCATTATTTCTTCTTCACTCTCTGCTGACAGTGAATTCCCCAAAAAATAACACAATATAGTAGGCTTGAAAACAATATTGTTAACATCTATTAATGTTAACAGGGAATGTTCTTAATATTAATATGTTAACATATTAATTTACATAATATTAATATGTTAACATAATCATGTTAACATTAATCTGTTCCATTCCTTTCCCATTGGCAAAACCTGTGTATTGGATCAAGCTTGTAACTTAAGAGGGGAATATAATGTAGCTGTGAATGCCTGCTGAGTTGTACTAGCTCTTGTTTTGGTTGCTAGCAGGAGAGTTGGCTTTTATAAACAAATATATTTTTCATTACTTCATTGCCTTCATTTTTGCATACAGCTTCATTTTCTTTCAGCCTCAGTTATAAAATCTAGGAGCTTCTATGCTCACTTGCCAGATGTTCACTTCCATTACAAACAACAAATATGTTAGGAAAACAAATTTGGAAATGTCCTAAACACCAACATTATTTTTCTGCACTATTGCTCATACTTATGTATTACCTAATTACTATAACTCAATATCTAGAGAAAGGCTTAAGCACAGAAGAGTGATGCTGAACACTGAGTGATGTGTGCAGTGTTCTCTGACACCCCTAACACTTCTTTCTGAAATTCTAATGGAATCATTTCTGCTCTTCTCCATCCTCCTAGGGAGACATTCTGATATTGTGCTCTCTTATCCCCATCTTGAGCCATCAGAGGATCCCTTTTACCCTGACTTTTGCTGAACTATTCCAACCTGCTAAAACTCTCACCAACATTTCTCAGACTCCTGCCCACCTCCAGGACTTCCTGGACACCACCCAGATACTTGTACAAAAATACTGTGCAGCTGAGTGGGAGAGTAGTTCTGTTCAGGTATCAGAGCTTAAAGAGCAATATACTGTAATGTATAAGCTTGAGTCAAATAACAGTTTGAAGATTGCAGGAAATGCTAAATTTTTTACAAGTCTTCTTGGTTTTTATTAATTGGAAAGCTTAAGACAAGGGAATTCTACTGGGAGTTACAATAGCTGTTGCCATACCAAAAAAACTAGAAAATGGATTTTGTTTTACTTTTCAATAGAATATATATATATATATATTTATATATATATATATCTGCATCAGAAGAGACTCCTTACTTAAAGAATTCTAGCCAGAATCACTCTGAGGAACAGAAGTTAATACCCAGCTAATTTTCAAATGGTCATGTGATGTGATAAGGGCAATTATTTTCACTGTGCTGAGGCCTCACAGTGCTAAGCAATAGAACATATGAAGTATTTGTCTGGTATGTTGTGCATTTGTTTTATACAATGATCTGTCCACACTTTCATGTTCTCGGTACCTGTTTTCAAATCTGTATTAAAATAACTGGTAATTCATGGGATTTTTCAGTGTTTTTCTCAGTGCAGCCACATGAAAATTTGTCTCATTCAAAAATGAGTTAAATTGTAACATAAAAATGGAGATCTCTATATTCTAAACAGCAAAGCCCCATTATTTTTATTTGAATTCCTCTGCAAATTACATCAGAAAAGAGTTCAGAAGTATGCCTACTTTTAAAGTGGCTTTCTTCCATGCTTTACATCAGAGAAGCTGCAGTTACAATATTTCATCCTTCCTCTATACTTTCTGAGTTGTAGACTTAAAACCCAACCCAAACCAAACAAAGAGGCAGAATGGTACTTCAATAGGATTGCATTACCCTGGAAAAACAGTGAAGGCACTGATGTGTCTACTTAAAACTGCAGTTGAGTGTGTTTCAGAAAGTATGTCAGTTTTTTACTCAGTATTCTCTCCTTATTTTTAAAACCTTGCAGTACACCAAGTACAGCCACATCATGCAGGAAAGTACTTGGATATGAATTTGAGTTTCATTTCCAGGGAATGCAATGAAAATATAGGTATGAAACTACTCAAAGGAATAGTATTATGGGTTCATCTTTTGCCTTTAAATATCTTTATATTGATACAGGTTTCCTCAGTGTATGTGAGGGGACAGTCTTAGCTTTTGGAGAAAATATGGCTCCCTCCTAAACCTATCGTTATGCACCAAATTGCTGATGCAAACCACGAGCAGCAGCAGACTTTTCTGTGGAAAAGTCCAGAAGTCAAATTGCTGTAAGGTTTTCAGGCGCTGTTTTCAACCATTGGTAATATTTTATTTGATCTTAATTTGTGCTTTGTTCACAGAAGGAGTGTATTTAGGAATTCTGTTAATCATTCCATGAAAGTGCCAACACAGGAGATGACAGATAGGACACAAATACCTATTGGTCTTTCAGCTTTGCTTGATTGACTAGTTGCTTGCAGCTTTGAATATGGACTAGAATAAAGAACACCTGGAATAGGAGTGCTTTGAGTAACCATGTGATACATCTAGGTTTCATATTTTGTATGCACACAGTATATATAAAAGACTTAATACAGTGGAAGTATTATTACTGACTCTGCACTACTCCTTTTTCAAACTGACATCAATTTCAGCAGGGATATTTAAAAAAATTACTCTTGCCAATCCAGTGCCCATGATAGACCATTGCTACACTGTTGCTATTACCCTATTGATTTTTTTCTTTTTTTTTAGCTTTGTTTTAGTTTGGGGTTTTTGTTTGTGTTTTTTTTTTTTTTTCTTTTTAAAAGTAAGCTTATCTCTTTTACTCTGCACAGCAACCCTATTTTGTAAGAAAAAATTACTCTAAAGCAATTATTTTTGAAGTATTAGACGGGGCCCTGATTTTTCATGTCATGCATAATTTTGTTTGTTTTTATACAGATCCCCAGGAACTATTACAGTTTTTATTCTCAGTCTTTCATCAAGCCAGAAAAATTAATGTGGGAATCATAACACTAAATCAGACAAGTGCTCCACTGAGTCCATGTCACTGTCCAATCTCTAATTAAAACCAACTGGTGGAAACTGGGGCGCATAAAACTACAGAAGATTTTGTTTAATGTCCAGATCTTCTTGACTATTTGTCTCTGATCACATCTTAAAATCATAGTTAATGTTAGTCTCTGCTTTACAGCTGACAGCAGTAATTTAAACACTCATTCTCTATGCGACATTTTCTTATTTTATCTTTTCCATTAAAAGTAATCTGACAATGGATGTGGCAAAGAAATCAAAATGGTATTAAACTTATTGTGTTTTTCCTAGACTTAAGAAATGATTAGTTACCACATGCAGGTGCTCTCAGAGCACTAAAATATTCTCGACCTGCTGTCAGACCAGTAAAGAGTAAAACACTGCTGAGACAAACATTAGACATGTTTGTCTAATCTGATTAGACTCTTACAGAACTAGATATGTAATTGATATAATTCAGGTTTTAGTCAGCTGATATGGTGCACAGAAATTCCAAAAATGTGCACAAGATTGTGAATGGTACTTCTAGAGTTTATTAGTGCCTGTCCAAATGGGAATGGAACAACTATAAAATCTCTGTGCATGGTGTGCCTGGTTCTGTACACCACTGCAGTACAAAATATCTTGTTCAGGAGAACTGCAAATGGCATTTCTGATCACCCTGAAGTGGCATTCCAGCTCCTGCTACACCAGAAGGCAATTAATCTACCTCCAAGGAATTAAGAGGAAAATCAAATGAGGATTTTTTATTTCTTCAATTACAAGGGTTCATGTAATATCTTTACATACAAAGATACTGATACTGCAGGTGTTTATTTTGCCATCTACTGGTCCTTCTTTTTCTTATAAAGAGCAATTTTTTTTTTCTCTGTAGATATTCTGTGCAGTAACTTCCAGAAGTTGTGAGTAGAAAAACAGTTATCATTTTCATTATATCTCTAATTTATAGCTATAAATTATGTTTACTCCAAGGTAATAAGATTCTGCAACATTTTATTTTTAGTCATGCTATTATTGGTAATTATAATGGTGCACTGATAAATGGTCAAATATTAATGTCAGCCTTTCATATTTATATGAAAGTACTTCCTAGATATCTTTATAAGATTGTGAGTTTGAAAAGTTTGCCATACTCTCTCTCAATAGAAAAAAGGATCAACAGTGTCATTATAAAATGTAGTAGGAAACCTGCTTTCTGACCTGTCTGAAAAGATAATTTATGCAGTCTTCTGACTGTCTCAGGCCTGAAAAGAGAGGAAAAAAAAGAGGAGAGGGAGAGAAAAAGAATCCAAAGCCTATTTCAAACATCAAATGCTAATTGCAGCTAAAGAAAAGCACCTGAATTTCTGCCACAAAGGGAGAAGAGTGTTGCCAGGAGCATTGCACTGACCATTTGACATTTCAGCTGTCGGCCCTGCAGCATATAATCATAGGGTGTATTTAAGTACTCCAGAAATTGCAAGCCTACAAAAAATGTAGTATTCTGACAGCCATCAAGCTGAAAGAATGACAGGTAAAAAATACACATGAATATAAATTGCATGGTGATTTTTGTTATAAAAAGCGATTGAGCTTGCATTTGAGTAAGTTTTCTTTTCATTCTTCTTCTTTGAAAACCTTGAAATCACTTGGTAGCAATAACACAGTGTAATTGTTTTATGAAGCTATTATGAGTATTTAGCTTCATAATGACTACCTGTGCACTAAGTAGCAGAATTTTTTTCACTGTTTCAGGATGAGAGTCTTTGTGCATTTGAAAAGTGCATGCCTTTTCCCTCATGTCACACAGTTTCAGGAATGGTTGTGAGAGATTTGGAAATCCATAGCCGTCATTCTTGCCTACTCCACTGGAAGCTATCTATGCTAACAACAATAACCTCAGCTTCTTCACATTATAACAATCCCAGAAGTAATGTCTTCTATGCAATGGCTTCCACATCAAAGTCACTGAGTGATCTGTGAGCCAAAGCCTAAAGAAATGGAATAAAATGCCATCTTGGTGCCATAGGGTAGAATCCCATGTTACAGGCAAATAGCAGTTGCTTACCTGTATGCTTATGGAATTCTATTTGAAAGCTTATCTTCAAGTGCTAGGATACTTAAGTAGGTCCCTACCCAACATAACATATACATAGGTATAATATGATGTATAGTCATAATTTTAATAAGACAACAATAGTCTTTACATTTTGCAGTTAAAAGTCTCAAGTAGACAATGCTATGCAGGCAGAATATTGGAATATTGACAGAAAAACATTTTAAAACCACCAAATCAGGAAGAACATTTCCATTGTATCTGAATCATAAATTTTCTTTCTCTTCAGTAAATATCTTCCTTGAAACAAGTCTTCTTCAACTTCATCTCACCAGTGGCAAAGGGATGAGTTTGAACATCAGACATTAAGAAGATCCTTTATTTCAATACTTGTAAAGATATAGCATAAAACAAAGCTGTGATGCAAGTCAATCTCAAATTTGGAGTATTGTGGACACAGCTAAATGGGATTAGTGAATACAGCCTAAAATAATGGATGTGTTTATTCTTTCTGATTGCATATGCATTGCTTACCCTGTATGATAGCTTAGTTTTTGCTTTGGGGCACCTTACTGGGTCTTGCAAGTATAGTTTATACAGCTGAATGTTAATTTCTGATTAATTTTGTTGGAAGCTGTGTCTAAATAATGACACAGAAATGGAAGTTCTATGTGTGACTGGTAATCATTTGGAAAAGCACAAAAATTCTCTACCTTGCTTGCAAAGCTGGTTTTGTATTAGATGCATATACCTGAGTTTACATGGAAATAGTGTATAGTTTAGAGCTAAAATAGTGTCTCCAAAACAAATTAAAACTGCAAGATTTATGAGAGTATCAGCCCCAAGGCATGCCAAAATGATGATTCAGGATCATCTACTGCAGCATTTTTCTTGAATAGTAAGAGGGTAATGAAACTCACCCACCCTTCAAAATATGCCTAATGCCAGGAGCACTTGAAAGCTCAAGAAATTATAGAATTAAGTAGAGAATGAATGTAAGAAGACACATCTTGTGTTCTGATGTGATAGAATCTTGAGAGCATTCACAGCAACCACACACCCAGAATGAGGGCAGATTCTGGACTTGACTGTGGTATGAGATGTGCTCATTCTATGTCATGGCCACAAAGCTTCTACAAACAAGGTTAAAATGGAGATATAAAAGGAATTTAAAGTTGGTTTTATGATTAAAAAAATACAGAAGGATGATATTAAATGCAGGGCAAGAGGCCACATACAATCCCATAGCTGAATATTCCTGAGGGGAAAAAGAGAAAGAAAAACAGGCTGACATGAAGAGGTGCCCCTATATTAATATTAAAGCAAAAATCTGTGGTGACTACTGATCTGAGATGGTTTATTCCCCATCTCTGGCTGTTAAGTTTACAGATCTCAGCTGGGCCCATTTGGTATTTATCTTTTCTCTAGGGAGAGAAGGGAAAAAACAGAGTACAGACTTCCCAGTCTTTGAAAGCCCAAAATAATAGCTGTTACACTTCACATTGGCTGACCTTTGTGAGTGAGGACATGCCTCCAACTGGCTCAGATATTTTCTCAGTAGAGATGTCAGTGTGCTGCACATACTCCATGTTACTGAAGAAAGCTTTAGGGGCTTCTTAGTAATCAGGAAGCAGCTTCCATTTGCATGAGAAGATTCCCTTCAAACTGCACCTGGTGTGTTCACTATGTTTAATTGTGTGACACTGCTAAACCTAACAAATAGTATTGCTTCATAAACTAAACATATGCTTTATTGCAGTAGTACATCAAGAAATGATGCCTTAAGATAGTTCTTCAGGTAACTCCGTAAACACTATAAAATAATTACTTCAGAATATGAAAGCACAAGAAAGACTGTACCTCATGGCCTGTGTTACAGACTTTATGACCAAGACTTTAACTGGATCTGCTCTAGCCATTTTCTTTCAACTTCAGAAATATGACAATGAATGTGGCTTAAAAACTAAGATTGACTTTTATCATGAGAGTATGTAATGACAGTATGTCTGTCTAAAACCACTTTTCTCCATAACAGTGCATCGGCCACTATTTTAAGGGCTGGGGTCAAGTTTAATAAGGCTGTATCATAGACAGAAGAAGGGAAAAAGCATGAAAAAAATTAAATCAGCTTCAAAATAAAATGAAATTACTTCATACTCCAAAATGTTCTACTTTTTGAGTCATATAAATACATCAAGGAAATTGAAGGCAAATGTAGAGGAAATAAATATTATTTATAATTCCTCTTTGAGTGATACTGAAGACTTACTATTTAGGTAGCAACAAGAAAACAATGTTCTATGGCCATGTAAAGCACCTAAATTGGTAGATGGATTGCAAAGTGTGGAAAATAGTGGAAAACACATTCCCAGTATAGGCGTAGTGGTAGGCTATATTTTAGATTCCAGTTCAAAAGAAGTTAAGAGAGGCTTGGAAGATCCATTTACATTTGCCTGGAATGGTATGTGTGAACTTTAGATAAAAGTTAAATGAACCAGAACCTCTTGAGGGTGGAGTGTGGAATATCTTCCTTTTACAGTTACTGGTCAGATGAATATGTTCTATTTTGCAGCTGCTATATGGCCACCTTGTATCCATTCCCAAGTTCTGACAGCCAATGGTGTGTGGGTCAAAATTATTTTTGTTCAAGACCTCTTCTACTGCAGTATTGATTTTAGAGCAGAATTAAAGGGTGCAGAATTCTTTCATCTCCAACCAAACACAGCAGAAGTTGAAAGCATGCAGACTGGACCTTTTGAGGACACCAATACCAGCTGAACATCTTGTGGGAAACAATCTTTGTGCTTACATGACCATGCTGCTCTGTGTTACGTATCTCGGAAACATAAGATTAATGTTGTGCAGGAAATACTGTAATAGGCCAGAAAACTAAACAAACAGCAGTCATTCCCCACTCTCAGCTATTTCATCAGTTTTCTGTAATTGTTACAGATGGCTTAACTAAAACCAGAAAGAAGTGTCTGAGGACCCCTCCTACAGGAAAACCTGCAGAGCAGTATAACGAATAAGAAATCTCTGCACAGTCTATTCAAAAGTTCTTCTCACTGATTCCAAATGGGGAGGAGGAGGCAATATTCACTTTTCTGTATAGGAACACAGCAAATTCCTGTGCATATCGGCTACAGACTGATGTCAAAGTGATCCCAGGCAATCAGCTGCAGAGCAAACCATTCAGACATGGAGATATCTAACAAACTTGCACAAAAAATTATCCCTGGGGAGAAGCCTCAGGAATAATTGCACACATTCCTATTATGAAAGAAGTTCCTTGTAGGTTTTTAAGGTTAAATAACATAAAGGCCCTCCCAAAATAAAAACAAAACAGATCATCAGGGAAATAATTTCTGATTGTTAGAGTATCAGAAAAGTGTTGCCAGTTCAAACACTCCAAAGGAGATTTGTCTGAGAAACCATATGATACAATTTATTGGACAGTGACCTGTGCACACAACAAGCTGCTGTCTAGTTGCTAAAGCTGCGGTCATGAGGAGGGGAAAAAACAAATTGCTATAGAGTGACCATAACATTACAAGCAGAAAGTCCAGCAAATGAACTTAAATCTCATGAAAATGTGATTCATGAAACAAAGATTTGTTTTCTGAATTACAGACCAGAAGAGGTATGTATTCCTAAAACTTAGTTGAGTTTTAGGTACATATGAAATCTCTGTATGAAGAATAATTCACAGTTTACTCAGCATGAAGATCAGTCATGATAATCCTAGGCAGTCATGGTTTGGTGTGCAAGGTTTTGATAGCAGGAAAGCTACAGGTGTGGCTTCTGTGAGAAGTTCCTAGAAGCTTCCTCTGTGTCTGATAAAGCCAATGCCAGCTGGCTCCAACACCAGGCCATGTGTCAAGGCTAGCCATTGGTGATACTGGTAGCATCTCTGGGATACTTAAGAGGGAAGGACCCTGGTTCAATAAGAGCAGCAGCAGTCAGAAGTGAGGAATGGGAATAAGTGAAATTACTCTGCAGACAAGGTCAGTGCAGAGAGAGGGAGAGGAAGTGCTGTAGGTGTGGGAGCAGAGATTCCCCTGCAGCCCATGGTGAAGGCCATGGTGAGGCAGCTGTGCCCCTGCAGTCCAAGGAAGTTCATAATGGAGCAGAGATCCATTTGCAGCCCATGAAAGCCCTGTGGGAAGGCCATGCTGCAGCAGGCTCCTGGAAGAACTTGCAGAACCTTGGAGAGAGTAATTTTGTGAAGCAGATTTTTTAGCATTACCTATTACCCCATAGGGGACTCATGCCTGTTCCTGAGAGACTGTTGAACGGACCCATACTGGTGTAGTTAATGAAGCATTGCAGCCCATGGGAAGAATTCACATTAGAGAAGTTAATACAGTGCTCCTGTGGGAAGAGCCCCAAGATGGATCAGAGTGTGAGGTGTGTTCCCTCTGAGGAGGAAGGGGCAGCAGAGATTATATGTCTAACTGCAACTGACTGCAGCCCCCACTCCCTATAGCCCTCCACTACTGTGAAGGAGGAGTTAAGAAAATCAGAGCAAAGCTGAACCCTGGAAGAGGAAAGGGAAGGTGTTTTAAGATTTAGTTTTCTCATTATCCTGCTCTGAGTTTATTGGTAGTAAATTAAATTATTTTTCCTCAAAGTGAAATCTGTTTTCTATCTTTTGGTAATTGTTGAGTCTCTCCCTGTCCTTTTCTTGACCTGTAGGCTTTATTATATTTTCTCCCCTCTATCTTGCTGAGGAGTGAAATAATATATAGTGGCTGCAGAGGGCACCAGGTGTCCGGGTGAGGTCAACCCACCACAGGGTGTTTTAAGCAGGGTGAAATGGTATGTATCTGTTTAAATTAAAATTTAAAAAATGCTGCAGTATGACAAGCAATTCATGAAGGAAGAAGAAACAAAAAATGCTTACTGGAAAAGGGTGGACAAGAGAAACGTAACTATTGTGTGAAGCACATGAGAGCAAATCCATTCTGTAAGTAAACACTTGCTGCAGCGTGAAGACTTGTCCTTAAATGCAGCACTGGGATGTCACGAACCCAGTGTTAACGGTTAGTGTTGTTTCTGCCTTTATGATGTATATACTAAATTTATGTACAACTGAATTCTTCAAAAACTGATAAGCCACAACTGCATGTGAACTGTCAATAGCATATCTAATTATTACTATATTATTGCTAATAAAACCAGCACTTACAACCTCTAGAAGAAAAGCAGAAAGGCATAAGTTTTTCATCAGGAATTTGAGTTTCAGTTGCTAGAATGGCAGACTAGTACAGTTGCACCCCCCTCATCAGTTTATCTATTATCTTATCTCTTCTAGAGTTGAGGCATTTCTCCCCAGATTTACATGCTCTACTGGCTGTCATTGTCCCATTGTTGGCTTTTCAAACACTGTTAGATCTTTTTCCATCCTACTTCTTGCATTTGTAAGGAGATTCCCAAGGCTGCAATGTTTCTCTCTCCAGCTAAATGCATTTATTTTTTTCATCTGTGATGCTTCCCAAAATCTTCTGCAATAGTTATGTTACTCATGTGAAGAGTATTAAGATGATAAGACAATATCTTTGCTGCCTCTACTGCTTCATCTGGCTCTTTCCATCTGTTGATTCCTGTAGACTGCAAGACATTTTCACTCAAGATTATAATTTTCTTCTGTGTTTGTAAACAACATAGAGCTGGGATTCCAGCAGGGCTCTTAAGAGCTGGTAAACAGAAACAGCACCAAGCAACAACAAAATAATACATGCAGTAGAAATACTTTTGTTGATGACTCTCTCTTTAATGGAGAAGATTGTAAATATAGTAAATATTTTTCCTAACTTTTTTTGTTGTGCCTTTTTTTTTTTTTTTTTTGATAATTTAGTGACTGGTATTACCAACATTAATAAACTAAAAGTGCTGCACTGAAAGGACTTATGGCCAACATATGGTTTAGAAGCTGCTTGAATTATTTTGAGGGAAATAGCTATATTAAAATCATGGGGATTTGAGAAAAATTAAATGGTAGCTGGAATCTGTGCAGGTAGTCATTAATGAATGGGAAAGGAAGTGAAGATAGAAGGGGGTAATGTATACAGTGAGAGCGCATCAGAAGGAATCATTGACTAATGTAAGCAGATTGTTGTCAGAAAATTATATTAAGTAGTGATACAGATCCAGGAAATAAGAAAAAATAAAAAGAGCTTTGAGGGAAGAACAACCACAATGTAGAAATGGGTATGGGACAGTTAAGACCATAAATATTTGAAAACATTTAAGATGCCTGTCTTTCCAAAGAAAATGTGGGAAATGAGATAAATCGAGTATGGACTACTTCAGCAGTCAAATGAAAAGCAGAATAAACAAATTAATAAAGGATTGTTTGTTTTTTATAAATAAAACAAAGGAGTCTGCAAAGATAAAATTAAAATAGCCAAAAATTTAAGTAATTATTAGTGTAGTTTGATAGCAAAAACAAAGGAAACAAATAGATCATTATTTACATCATTGTAATCTAGAAAACCATGTTCTGCATCTAAATGTAAAAGATGAAAAGATGGTAAACTATTGGTGAGAGCTGAAGCCCACTATTCAGATATTAACTTTGTTACACAGATGATTGTTTTTTCCTAATTTGGAGGCACACTTATGTTAAGATGCAGATATTCTCATATACTGCTTTGGATAAATTTTTTTAATAGGTGTTTCAGAATTTCTGTGAGGGATTGTAGTATGTAAGAAGATGATAATAACAGAGAGATAATCTGCGTTAGGCCCATGGTCCATCTAAGACATATACATCAAGATTATTAGAACTAAAGGAAACACTGAGTAATACTTTTGGTATATCATTACAACATTCACTTATTCATTAAGATACCTTTACGTTCCATTTATTTTCTAACTTTGTTTTTATTTGTGTGTGTTTGTTTCTTTTATGACTCATTATTTCTTTCTTTCTTTTTTTTTTTTTTTAAAGAAAAAAGCTCTTTATGTGTCAGCCAATCATGGAATAGACTTTTTTCCAGAGAATTTAAACTAATAATTTTTTTCTGACAAGTAAAAACAATTTGACTAAAAGTTGTCAAATTGTGTAAAAAAGCAACAGATTATATGCATCTCACCCATCAGAAAAAGATCACCTCACATTATAGAACAGAAGTTTTGTGTGACCACCAATGACCACTGAAGTCTCCCCAAATAAACCTCCATGTGTACCTGGAACCTAGGCTGTAGGATAAACCTACACAGTGGGAACTTGAGATAAGATAAAGAAGGTATTATTGTCTGAGTGTTATCTCAGACCTATGGGGAGGCTATCAAAGCTGGGGAGAAGAATATCACTGGTAATGGACAAAAAGAACACAGAATTTATGGGCCACCCACAGACCAACCCACAGACTCAAAGAAGTGAAAGATTAAGCATGTGGGCTAATTAGGATTAGGAGAGGGGAAATAATTTAACTGGTAGAATAAGAGAACTCTATAGCCAATGATCATCAAGTCCTTTTTTTGCTAAAACATATTGTGAAAAGTCTTGGACAGTCTCAGGTTCCCCACCACTGATATGCCCTGAGTAAAGAAGGACCGATAGGACACTGCTGAATTCACAATGGTATGGATCTGTGTCTGTCTCACTCTCTCTCCCTCTGTCCCTTTTCTATTTCTATTTCTCTACCTCTCATTTTATTGTTAAACAAAATTGAATTTGGCATATGGTCCCCTTTACACCTTAATTCAGGCAGAGGCAGCTCTCTCTGATCAGATCTTACTAATCACCATGCTGAGAGTTTGACAAGGAATATATAGTTTGTGAATTGTTCCTATGGTCTACCATTTAGTACCTATCCTTGCTTTTTTGAGGAAAAGGGAATTTGGGGATGATATTTCAAAAATTTTTCTCCCTTACATTTAGATTTGCAGCTATGAAAGTCAACTGAAACATCACCTAAACCTTCCCTCTTTTTGTTTGAAGCCATTCCCCCTTGGCCTGTATCACTACAGGCCCTTGTAAAATATCACTCTCCTGCTCTCTTGTACCAGTACCCCTTTAGGTACTGGAAGGCACTACAAAGTCTCTCCAGAGCTCCTCCAGGCTGAACAGCCCCCATTCTCTCAGGGGACTTGCTTCAGCCCTATGATCATATTCATGGTTTCCTTTGGATCTGTACTAATAGGTCTGCTTCTTTCTTGCATCTAGTCCCAGACTGGATGGAACACTCCAGGTGGGATCTCACCAGGGCAGAGCAGAGGTATAGAATTGGCTCCCTCATCCTGCTGGCCAATGCTGCTTTGACTGCAGCCCAGGATGTGTTTTTCTTTCTGGGCTGCAAGTACACATTCCTGGGTCATGTTGAACTTTTTGTCCAGCAATGGCCCAAGTTCTTCTCAGGACCACTCAAATCCATTCTCCACCCAGCCTCTATTTGTGCTTGGGACTGCCCTGACCCAGGTGCAGGATCTTTTACTTTGCATTATTGAACTTCCAGAGGCTTATATGTGTAAGCCTCACATGTACATACATCTCAGAGTAATTTGTACGTTTGCAAAGGGACATGTTCTGCTTTCAGAGCAGAGACAGAACAATCTTCTCTGAAATAACATTGTCCAAGGCCTGAGTCTGAGGTGACCCCCTTTTTTTTTTTTTTTTTTTTTTTTTTTTTTTTTGATAGATAGCAGTAAGCTTGTCTTAAAGCAGAGGTTAATAATCTAATTGTGTTTTTATGTTTCAGGCTAATAAATAGAGACTGAGTGTGATAAAAGATTGGAAAAATCCAGAAAATATTGGATGAAATATTTAAGGACAGATAGTAAAGACAAAGATTTTACAATTAATAAGTAATACTGAGGTGCCATGTGGTAACTTAAGATTAGTTTTCTGAAGAGCAACCTGGAACTACTACAGTCAATAAGAAAGAAAAAGAATGACATAAAAAAGAGCATACTAGCTATAAACAAATACAATAGTGAATATAAATTGCAAGATAATTTATAAAAAATTGCTTTGGTAGATTTACAGAACAGTGGTGGCACAGAGAGCACTTAGAATTCATACTGGAATTCAGAGTTTCTGGATAGAACTCATTGTTTCTGCTAACAAATGGAGGGTTTACTTCTTTTTATAAAAAAAGTAGGTGCATTGTGAAAATGCATGCCGCTGGTTCAGTGGCTTCACATTACTTATTTTTACAAGAACAGGTTTAAAAATTGCCAATACAGTAATGTAATAAACCGAAATTCTTCCTCAAGACATCAGCGATTACTATTTATGCATCTGAATAATTAAAAATAGGTTAATATTTTGTAATATAATGGATGTTAAATGTAAAATGGATATTTTAGAGATAGCTCAGCTGTTTGTTTCATTTGCTTTAGTGGGTTTGAGATAGATCAAGACAAAAATCTCCATGTGAAGTCATCTATGACCTAATGAAAAAATAGCATAAGCAATTAATAGAAATACAAAAGGTTTTTCATGACTGTAATCTTGTCTTAGAATTTAGATATTTTCAAGACTGTTGAGAATTTTCTGCTTCTGTCTGTGGGGAGAATTTGGTCAGATTTCAGCATCAGAGACATTCTTCTCATCATGAAGTCCATATTTAGGCACAAATTCAAAAGCCAATGATTTACTTGACAGAAAAAAAATTATCTCTCTGCAGCTGACGCAATTTGAGTTTCCCATTGGCTCCAAACAGAAGCTGGAAGAGGCTATGTGTGAGAAGGTAGCTGTTGATCTCTCTAGCAGACTAATTCATCTTTGCTGCTTTTAAATTAATTTTCCATCACTGCCAGATCAAGCAGTTTCAGTTTCTTACCATGCTATCAGACCAAGACATTTTTTAGCTAGATGTGCTAGAAGAAGGCAACTTGGTTTAGATAGCCTAGATAAAATCTATGGATTTTTTTAAAATGGAAACAAAACCATACAAATTAAAATAAGCTAAAAATAAAATTAGCCTCACATCCAGTCTTGGTATTATTTAAAGTATTGCTTAGCCAGGTTCTAGACAAAGTAGATTTCTGTTTGCATAGGTAAGCAATTTTAATATGGTCAGACAGGGAAGAGCTTTTTACTGTCACAGTATGGCAAGCTATTTCCTTCTGTGCTTTCCCCATTCACACTTCCTTCATTCCTTGTGCTGTCCTTTCCCCACCTACACTGTTAATGTTATTTTCTGGAATTGAAAATGTCTCCCTGTTTTTTTTGGCCTAAAAAAGGATGGAGAATATTTCCAGACAGGAAAATTGTATGCTAAACAAATATATTTTGGATCTGAAATGTCCTCAGAACATTTATTTCCTATGTAACAATGATGTAAAAATCTTGATGCAAATAGAAACATTAAGTTTGGGAGAAACAAACCAAATGATCATAGATTTTTGGCTGAAGTATCAGCTTGAAGAATAAAGCATTTGTCTTAGTGTCTTACTGCTGGCAGGATCCAACTTCTTCAGTGGCTATCAGACTCTGTAGTTCTGGGTTTGGAGATTTCCCCACTTCATCACATAATTGTCTCAATCTGCTGTTTCATACAGTGCTGTTCCTATAATTTATTAAGGTGGAGAAGTAAGATCATCATTCACTGAACTGCTACACTTCTGCGGCATGAATATTATATTTTCATTTATATTTCTGTTGAAATAAGTGAAAAGGAATCAGAAGTTTTCCTGAAAAAGGGGATATTCCATTTCATTTTTACAGATATTACAAAATGGTATATATAAATAGATTAGGAAGCAGCCAGTTTTAGGGGCAGTTAGAATGTTCAGATATGTTACATGGGCATTGTGTTAAGCTATCTTGATTTCTGCCTGCAAAAGATGAGAGCAACCATTAAGAGCTGATGTAAAATAAGAAGTTTTTGCTACATAGATCTTATGTATTGTTACTTCAGTTTTGATAATGCTGTAGACTGTAGATGATGATGATGATGTAGATAAAACTCTAGGATATTGAGTGGGCACTGGAAGGAGAGAGAAAATAACTGGAAACCTATTGGACTCAGTTTTGAACAAGTTAAAAAGAGAATTCTTTGTGCAATATCTGATGACAGCAACTCCCTGCCAAAGGATATTGTGAATAATAAAAAATCTACACGGATTCCAGAGGAAAATGGAAAACTTGATGGAATGGAAATTCATTGGAGATTACAAACTGTATAGAAATCACTTCTTTCTCATGAAGAGCTGAAAAGACTCTCAGGTTTTAAGGAGGGACAATATATATCCTTGTCATGCTCTTACTTATACTGAGGTATTTGCCTGTCAGTCAGCCCTACTGGAGACTCAACAGAGTCTCCCAGACAGTGGGCTCAACAGACTTTTGCTGTTATACAGCAGATAATATTCCCATATTTTAGGAATTGAAGTTTAATATTTACTAATACAATAAAAATTTTTCATGTACCATATATATATATATATATTCCATAGCTGAAAAAATAAATATACAACACAAATACATATAGTGTCTCTTTTTTTAAAAATTTAATATTCCATTTAGAAATAGTGATGTCATTGTATCAGTATGTGTCTCCACATGAGCAATAATTGAACTACTAGGAAAGTTTAAACTGAAGGTGCTTAGAAGATTTTCATATAGGAATCTCTATGCTTTGTAGTGGTTTCAATTGTCCAGATTGAGCAATCAGACTTCTCCAAATACCAGATATCTTCACTGTGACATTTAAAATAGAAGCATTAGACAATTTTGCTGGCATTATGAATACTTATTTTAAAGAAAAACATTTTTCCAGCCAAAACAGAAATACATATGGATAAGTCCCTTTACAGTGAAAATCAGTGCAGACAGAAGGCTATACCCATACAGATTAAATTGTGAGACTGCATTCCAAATATATTTGTCAGTAAGATATCTATCTAACCTATCTATCTATCTATCTATCTATCTATCTATCTATCTGTTAATCTACTCATTTTCTGTCTATCTCTAAATGTATTTCGAATATTCCCTGCCAGCTCTATGATCAACACACTGAAGGTTTTCCAAACAGAAAGCATGTGGTCAGTGATATATAATTTTGTATACCTTTTTGATAGCAACCCATAAACCCTTTAGCAACTTTTCTGTCTTGGTATGAAAAACAGTGCCATGCATAATGGAGTGAGAACTCATTGATTTATAGCATTTCAAAGGACCAATTAATTTGGTTCATCTGGTATATGCAAGAACAAATTCTAGAAAAGCTCATGCGTCTTTTACCCTTTTTTTCCTGAAACATTGAAAAATTGTGTTTTAATATTTGAAATTTACAAGAAAATGTATGTTGATTTCAATTGTTTTCTGAAACTTGGTCCAAACATTTTGAAATCAATGAGATATTTGATTTTATCTTGATTGGTCTTGGATCAGCCTTTTAGTAATCATAAAGTAAGTATAGACTCTATTACAATCAGGTCATATCATATTACCTCAAAACTTTAACTCTGTACTTTAGTATTAAGTTGATATATTTTAATAAAAATTTTATTTTAAAGCTTTTTCTGAATTCTGCATGTTTAAATTGATCTCTTTTATTCTCTTTTAAATTATTAATGTCTAACATTTATCAGAGTTCTGCTGTTTCCTTACCTTAATTCCTCTATTTGTGATTTATTCTCTTCTTATAAATAGGCAATTTTATTTTTTCCTTGTAATACCCTGTTTATGTGTAGAAACATTTGTGGGATACTGAAGTAATTTCACTGTAGTATTCAGTATGCATGAGTGTGCATGAGGAATCATGTGGCAGTAAAGTACATGATGAGTGAGTGGAAGTCATGTCTTTTTTCTTTTGTAAAGTACTATTCAGTGGGTATGACTAGTTTGACTTTTTGTTCAGCATCTGCATTTAATCAGCAGTTATTTCCCTATTTCCTAGACTGGTTAGTATAATCCTTCACCACTTTATCTCTCTTCTCTGCCAACCAGTCAATAAAAGGAAGTTTTCTAAGTTTCTCCTCTATGTTTGTGGTCAGCCTTGATAAAACCAAAATGTCTGATTTTCTGTAAAGAAGTGATAACATAAGTAAAGTAATTGACTAAACAAAACTTTTCAACTTTTTCTGTAAGTTTTGTGAAGCATGGCACAGCCATGACTCAGCAACACAGAGTAGGCTGAAAACATTAAAAAAATACCTAAATTTAAGTTCAGATATTAATTTAAGTTTACTCTAATTACAATTGAAAAAGAGCAGCGTTTTCATGGTTTTTTGGCATATTAATGACATTACCATGTATTAAGATTTTTGAATTTTTATTAAGGGATTCCCAGCCCTGAATGTCCCCCTCCCTACCTGACACAAAAGTGCTTAATCTCATCCTTCATGTAAGAAGTGGATCAAAACTGATACATATGTCCATGGAAAATCACACAGAAAAACAATATATATTTTAAAATTACCTCCAGATGCTAATTATTCCAAGAATAATTAGCATTTGACAATTAATAAATAATTAAAATTTAAATCCCTGTTACTTTCCACAGAGTTAAATCTCACGTGAGTTCTTTAATTATATCCTGTTGCTCATCTACTCCCCATGCTCTCTGCTTGCCATCATGCCTGAATAATATGGAAGGATTTTCATCCTATGTGTAATACATATAATACATCATCACCACAAGGATCAGGTTGGATTGCCCCATTTGACAATGCCCAAAGACTGCACATGAGAAATAATCAGTAAAAAAATCTCAGCAATTTTTCCTTCCTGTAGTTGAGAGGTTCATGAGACCCTGTGGAGATTGATAACACAATGAAACTAATGGCCCGTTCACTCCAGGTCATGGAAACTGGGGAAGATGCCAAGAAATTAGTAGAATATGGAAAATATGTTTAACAATTTTGTAAGTTAAGAGTTTAGAATCCTGTATCAAATGTCATGATTTTAATATGTTGAAGAACTGTCTTCTGTCCATGAAGGTGAAGGATTTTAAAATATTCTCTATAGGGGCTAAAATCTGTCTCTAAATACTAAAGATCTGAATTGCCTCAGAGCATAAACCCTTGAGGAAACCTACTCTTGAAGTGCAGTGTCAACATAACGTAAACCATAAACTAAAGAGAGAAAAAATAAATGAAATGAAAGTATTTTTTCACTCTGCAATACATTGCACAAGCACAGACAGTAAGGTAGCTGTCATCCTTTAGAACTCTGCAACAAAATTGCTTGATAGTGATATTCAACTCCAAATCTTTGTTTCTCTTTTAAGAGTTTAAATTGAGAAGAACTGTAGTTCTTGGGTTGTGAAATAAATTTTAAGTCTTTATCTTTAATGAGATTATGTTACACATTACCCCAATTTTCCTTTCACTGAACTCCAAGGCACAGCTGAATGCCACCATAAATGTCATTAAGGAATGTCTGGGGGCTGTTTTTTGGGAGTGGGAGGACAGAGCTATGCATGGTAGTTTTTTTTTTTTTAATATATGCTTTTCTTATCTGTTTGGACAAATATTGCATCATAAAAGTGACTCAAATTAAAGTTATTCTGCTACCTTGTGGCTGTAGCTTGAAATATCATGTGTTCAGTGGTTTCATTTATAAAATTCTCCATGATAATGATACTCATATCATTCGCTAAACTGCATCCAGAATACTGTACTTGATTTTAGACCTCTTCCCAGAACAGGAGATATGTCTCTTCTACTAAAGCCTGTTTGCCAGTGATGGTAAATCCTTACTTTTCCTTACCCTTCTTCAATCTCACATAGCATAGAAACAGAGCATGAAGGGGAAATTTTCACTGCAGTAGTTCTTTTGGCTGCACATATTTCAAAACTGATAAGAGCAGACCAAGGTCAATGGAAAATGTGATACATAATCCTGGAGAACTTCAATCTGTAACAACTGTAATATTTAAATAAAAAAGAACTCTATTATTTCAGGATTAGAACTTTATGTGCCTGAGTGTTGCAGAGATTCCACCTTAGATACCCTATTTTAAACTCTTAATACTGATCATACTTTTGAATATTTTTTATTCTTCTTGAAATAATAAAAAAAAAGCATTTATTTAAGAGGAATAATCTACTACACACTTGCAGTGACCATGTGTGTCATATTTCTTTATCAGTAGAGGACAATAAACAGTATAAAGCATTTTTCCAGTCTGTGTGAATAATTGATCCATAGGGTACTTCAAGGCACTTCTGGAAATTTCTTTATGTGCTACTTTAGACATGAGAAAAATATGATTTTTGGTAAGCTGAACTCATTCATTGGCCTGTTCTCCCTTTTTCTGAGGGCTTTTTAGTGTGATGTCCAGATAAATATTTTTCTGGTAGTAAATAGTGAATGTATAACACATTTTAACTGAAAATTTTCCTATTCTGATTTAATTAAAATGAGTTTAAGTTGCTTATTATAAAAGCTATGTCAAGATTTTGAATCTCTGGACTTTTCTAATTACCTAATTCTGAAAGATTATGCAAATTTTATTACAATTCCTAAGTGTTTAGAATACCCCATTTGTGGTGCCTGACTGTAGCTGTGCTAACATTGAAGCATTGCTGACCTAATACCTAAATAGTGTAGAAAGAGTGAGATGAACCTCATAACCATAACAATAAAAGTAAGATTATTCTGACATCCAGGGTCCCATTCTGTTCTAATGATTTTGAAAAATACTTTATATAACTTGATGTGTTACTCTATCTTCAGATGACCTCCAAACATCTACTGTCATTGAAATCAGCTTTAGATCTGTCCTGGTATTTGTAGCTATTCATAGCAGGAACTCTTTTAGCAATTTCATTCATTTGTAAAATAGTGTAAAGTAGTGACTGAATAGCATCCTAATTGCATCACCTTTCAAACCACATTCTACAGCAATAATTTATTTGTGGTAATATTGGTGATGATAATAAATTACTGAAATGAATCATTGTTGCTTATGACATATCTGCAGAATAGTCTTTCCATCATGATCTTCGAATTACATTGCATTGAATCAGATTTGCTAGATGGACTGTCTTCATCTTGTATTTTATGTAGAAATCTATTGGCAAAACTTCTCAATATTGTTCTCCTGCAAGAGTTTTTAATTATATTTATCGATATCTAGTGTCCTGCTGGATAGAAAGAGCTGTTTAACACAAGAGAAGAAAAAAGCCTCAATATTTGAGTTATTGATTCAAAATTCCGTTAGAGGCCCTAAATACTAATTTTAGTACTATTTAGTACTATATAGTACTTTAAACATTTAAAAAAGCTTTTGCTTTTGAAGCTGAAGGGCAAAAGTCTACTTCTCTATCAGCAAAAGAACATCTAACAGATATAAGCATAGATCAGTGTCATACATCAAGAAAATAAAGAAACCTTATGCAGCAGAAGTTGTTTCAGAAAGCATTTTCATCTGTGGAAGTTTCTGATAGAAGAGGAAGAAAGTTCCATTCATGCTACAAATAAAGCATTTCAGTATAGAAGGACACTGACATGAAAAATAGAAGACCCACAATTATGGGGAGACACTAAGCACCATATATGTACAATAATATATGCATAAACATTTTTGAAAAATGTCATTATACATAGGAGATATTTGACTGGCATACAAATGACAGTTTCATCTTATTGTAAGAAACTCACAGCATAGATTTTACCTTACTGTGGAACCTCATTCACAATATATCTCACTCCATACTTTTGGTGGCAAGACAGTTCTGTAATGTAGAAAAGAAATCTTAGAAATGAGGGACATGTACGTTATTTAGTATGAGTTTACCCATAATGTCAGGGTAACAGAATGTCCCGGGTTGACTATACGTTTGTATCCCCAGTCGTCTGTTCTGTTTGTGCTGAATAATAGTTTTGCACCATTAAGACTTGTTCCAGGAGTGTAGGGGGGGAGAAGAAGCGCAGAGTTTGTTTTCAGAAACTCTCCCACCCCCTCCTCCACATTCCCGCTCCCGGGCTGTGCTGTCTGCAGCCGGACAGACAGAGCTCTCCTTTGCTTTTAGTTAGTTTTAGCTAGCCAAGGTGAAGAAGTTCCCTGGACTGGTTTTTTCCTTTCTTTGGCCCTGCTTAGCCCTGCTCTGGATGAACACCGGAGCAGCAGCAGCAGCAGCAGCACCTGTGCCCCACCGCGCCGGGCCGGGGCCGCGGCGTTTCCAGCACTGGAGGGGCTGCTCGGAGACCGAGTGAGCCGAGCTGCACCCGTGGAGGGACTTTCTGAGTTTGTCCCTCTTTTGGAGCAGCAAGAGGTTTTATTGTTTCATATTGTTTAGATTTTCTTCTTTAATAAACGGTTTTTTCCACTTTTCTCCAAGGAGGTATCTTTCACAAACCAGCTGGGGAAGGGGCCGATTGGATCTGCCTTCTAGAGGAGCCCCTTTGGGGGTTCTTTCCCAAATTTGCAGTGAACCAGGGCACAGAAATAATCTGGAATGATACCAAAGCAAATGCATGAATCCCAAACTGTTTTTTCCAAACTTTTTAAACAAATATTTTTCTTAAAACATGATTGCTTAGATTTAAAAATACTAAATATATATGTAAATCCTATTCATATTGATATGTTAGTATGGATATTTATGAGTCTCACTGATTTTTTGACAACATTTTAAATTTTCTTTGTCCAGTCTAGAGCAAGAGTTCCTTAGCAGGGAGACGGAATATTACTTTGTGTGGATAGCATTGGATAAAAATATGATGATGCTTAAGTGTGTGAATTAGATATGAAAGTTATGTATTCCTAAAGAGCAAACTAAGTGGCTTTTCTTTGGATGCATATCTCAAATAATAGATTAAAATTTTGCCGTCATGAAAGAAAGAACTAGAGAATGCTCTCATCCAGACTTTCCCATATATCATGTTTTAAGCAGATGAACAGCAATTGCATTCAGCTGTTTCTTTTTCAGATGATACATAGAATAATATTTACATGGCTAAATGAAACTATTTTATTTTTATTTCCCATTATTTTAATTACTCATGCAGTCTGCCATGAAAACTGTGTTTATTTATTATAAGATCTTTCTGACTGACTTGTGATAGGAGAATTCTCTTTTTTTTTTTTTAATATTCATCAATGTAAGCTAAAGTCAATTTAGGTCAGAAGTTTTACACATGGAGGGGTTTTGATTGTAATTATAGTTTGATGCAAAGGGTGCATTCATTTCAGACTTCTTATTTCAACCACATTTAGAAGCTGAAGAAAATCTTAACAAGAAGAATGTTTCTATGGATTTTACATATACAACAGGTGAGTGAGGGAGTGGAACCCAAGTATTTTGTCCCCAGAAGAAAGTGGAAGCAGAACTCAATTTCTACATGTTTTAAATGGCCACAACACTGCTGATCCTTTTCCTGGTGAAGATAGGAAAGTTGTGTGTTGAATTATACAAGTGAAAAAATAAATACAATTTTTTCTGAAGCAAAGCTTCACTGACTGTTTACCATAAAACCATTTTAATTGTAAGGGTTTCATTCTTAACCTATAGTCAGCAAGTAAATGTTCAGCTACAGTTTATATTTTACATCTATCACATTGGACTAATATTACTGTTGGATTGTGATATAGTAGGTATTATTTCTGCTGATCTTACATATGACTAGACCTAGGCTGGCAGCTGTGCAAATTGCATTTGAGGATGCTGTACCTGTATTGTAGTCAAATTTCCCTGGTATGACTTAAGCTCTATCCTGTTTCCAGCATTTCTTACCACACAGTGCCTCAGCTCTTAAAATATGCAGTTGTAGAAAAATTTGGGTGAAAGGGACCTCTGTGAGTGTTGTACTGTGGCCTCTTAGGCATAATTCACATCAAACCTCAGTGTATGATTCAATGTCCAACTGAGTTTTACAATCCCTAAGGAAGGAAATTCCACACTGTCTGCAAGCAATCGCTTCCAGTCCTTCAGCACTGCCACAGAGAACCATTTTAAAAATATTTAATTACAATTTCCTCTGTTGAACTTTCTGCCCCTTATCTTTTCCCCTTGTACATCTCTCTGATGAGAAAGCTAGAATGCACCTCCCTGTAGGGAAATCTGCAATCAGGTCCCCTCTTCTTCAGGCACCCTTGCACAGTCCCCTCAGATACTCTTAGCAGCTGGTTCTCCAGTCCTTGATCACCTCAGTGGGTTGTCCTCTTCTAGATTCTCTCAGGTTTATCACTTTTTACTTTTTAAAAATCATAGTCACAGAATGGTTTGGGTTGGAAGGGGCCTTAAAGAGCTTCTAGTTCCAACATCCCTGCTGTGTGCCTGGGGCATAGACTTGGTTGCTCAGACCCTCCTCCCACCTGGACTTAAACCCTTCCAGGGATGGGGCAGACACAATTTCTCTGTTCCACTGCATCACCACCCTCACAGTAAACATTTTTTTCCTAATATCTTATAGAAACCAACTCCGTTTCAGTCTGAAGCCATTAAAGGTTAGCTGTATAAAACTGAACCCACTATTCCACATGCAGCATTACAAGTTTCTAGTACGGCAATGCAATTTGCATCAGTTTTTTGGTCACACTGTTGTTAACACAACCCAAAATATGTTTCATTTTCATACTGCAAAGGTACAGTCTTCACTTTTGACTACGGTGAACATCCCTCATTCACAGCTTAATTGTTATGAGGCACATTTTAGTAAGCAGTGAACAGATTCTTCCTCGAAGGAAGAATCCTCTTTATTTTTTCCCCTCAAATTAAAGCAAAAACCCCAAACTGAAGCACCAACCTAAGATGCTAATCAGTTCCAGGTATTTTGACCTGTGTACTTGCAGGGTAGCGTAGAGTGGAAGATGTTGCTGCTCTTCTTGTGTCTTGTCTCCATTTTCAGTCTGTATACCATAATCACAGCATTCATTCACCTGAGGCTGACAGGCTCTGACTTCAGTCTTGTGCTCACTCATAAATTAACCCTGCTTTGGAGGTCTGGTTTATGAGAAAACTTGAAGAGAACTGCATTCACCTGAGGAGTAACAATTCTTGTGTTAAGAACCTCAGGTGAGAACTTCTGTTGAGACATTTTACCAGCAGGCTTGCTAGTGAACAGCATCCTTCTGACTGGTTGTCTTTGAAATGTACTTTGTGCATCTTCTGCTTTGAAATGTCTGTTAATCAATTTGGTCTCAAGACCAATTTCACCTACTGTAAAACACTAGTGACCTGCAGGAGTGTTCACTATGTTTTTTCCTTTCTACTTTTTTAAGACATGCTTATCCTTGCTACATGCACGGATAAGGTAATTCCTTGAAATCCCACTTCTAGTTCAGTAGGCCAGGCCTTGTGCTCATTTCAGTGCCATGGATCTAAAGGGTGAGAAAAATCCACAGTTTTTATGAGTCTGGGCCTTAATATTCCTTAAATCTTCTCAGTCTATATATTTAGGTGTTTTTATGTGAATCAAAATATTTAAAAGGTGTTCAAGCTTCTTGGAAAAGCTTTTTCTTGCATATTTTATTCTTATTAAGGTGATAATATCTGACTCATAATCTCTGCAACTGTCATCTTTTACAATTTTACAACCCCATTTCCAGATGAGTTTCCACTGAGAACTTTATTTTCTGAAACTGCATGTTTGGTGTTTTCCAGAAATTGCTTATGGCCAAATATTAAAGCAAATGTCTCAGTGTCAGTGTCTTACATACAGCACAGGAGTACTTTCATGTTGTTGTTGGCATTAGCACATATCATAAATTAAGCTTATTTTGAGATTCTAATCAAGGATCAGGATGCATATTATCTTATAGTTTCTATGGATGCAGGGAAAAGATAGAGTGATTTGTGTAAGGAAACAGGTACCTAACACAAAAACCTAATAGGACCTCTAATGAGGCGTATCAGTCACGTGATCTTCATTTCAGATTTATGTAGGTAACTAATAAATCAAGAAGAAAAATCTTTTGGGAGACCCAGGAAAAGTGAGACTTGTGCCGCCTTCTGAGTTTTATAGAGTTACAGATAGGAGAATTTTCTCTATTCCATCCAGATGTTGTGAATTATGTGCTTGTTATTCCTCCATCATGTATCCTTACATTCTAGCACTACCTACTACCCACTAGCCTGTGGGTTTCCTTCATCCTGGACTTCCTTCTGTCCCTGCCTTCATTCAGGATATTTTGAATCCAGATATCACAAAAGTGGATTTCATGCTTTTGACTTCCTGCAATTAGGAATTTGCTACAGTTATTAACTTGTTGTGGCTGAATAAAAATTTTCCACATCTTTCCTTCTCTGAATATAATGCTGGTAATTCTAAGATACAAATTTGATTACAACATACCAGAAAAATGTCTTTTCAAGTAAATTAATATTTATAAGCTATCTACATGAAACTACTTTTCCATTTTTACTTAGACATATGCATTTTCTTCAGCTGCCACAAGATGGGAGTGTTGACACTTAAAGCTCTCATTTTGTTCTTTGCTTTTTCTTTACTCTTGCGCTGTGCCAGAGACTTAGAGGATATATATTGTTCCTTCCTGAACAAGTTCTCTGCAATGAATTAAACTGGAGAGAATTTCTGGGATGTTTAGAGAATGGTAGTCAGCCTTATTCCAATATTGATTCAGGAGGCAAAGATCACATGTACATTAAAAGAATTTATTGCAACTAAGCATCACATTTCTCTGATACAAATTTCAGAGTGATTCTTTGTCAGTTCTGCACTGATCTGCCACCTTTTCAGATAATGGGTTCCCTTTAGTACACTCACAAGGCTGTAAGAATAAGTGGAGCAAGAGATCAAAATGTTTCTTGCTGCATTTACAGGTCACTATCTGCAAGTTGGAAAGAACAGAGCTTATGTGATAAAATTAGTGATTGAGTAATTTTGGGAAAAGGAGCTTATGTTAAGAAAACATTAAGGTCAAGAAAATCCCAGTTAAATGTTAGTATATGTAAACATACTACTAATTGTTCTGCCTTTAAGATTATTTTTTGAAAGGTTTGAGCATGCAGATTTGTTCTCCGGTTTGTACTATTGTGGCCCTATATAGTACATATGAAGGCACTAAAAAAATAATGAACCAATTCAAAAGTTTCTGAGCATTGAGGACCATTCAGATATGAATATTCGTGGCCTGTGCTTAAAGCATTCAAAATTTCATCTGCACATAATGTGACCCATATCCCTCTCACATCTGAAACACAGCATCATCCAAGATGTCTTTTATTGGTTTTTCAATTTTTCATTGTCACACCAGTCCTCCCCTTCTCCTTCAGTTAAAGAGTGAAGTATTTTATAAAGGACTGTGTAGGAGGTACTTGGATACCTTGTTACCTGCTAAAGGACATTTTATATGTGTTCAAAACTCTTTGTCCTTATGGTGAATGATGTCCTTGATCCAACTGGTACTAAGAAGAGAGAAAATTACTTAACTGTTACATGCTTTTTGCAGGTATTAAAACAAATGTAATCAGACAAAATATAATTTCTGGTTTTGTTAATTAGATGCATGCTATAAACAAGCAACATTCTAATATATTTTCCAAAGAACTTGATTCCTATTTAAATAATTCAAAGGAAAATCAGGGTTTTTTCAGAAGCCACTGTGAAATTTTAAATCTGGTTGTAGGGTGTTTTGTTTGTTTATTTGTTTTTATTTAAAGTAGCATGCTGAAGTTTTTTTCTGGTTTTTTTTTTTTTTTTTTTTTTTTTTTTTTTTTTTTTTTTTCATTAAAACCTCCTGGAATTTATGCTGGGTTTAAATTGGTTTACTAATAGTAGGAAAGAAGATACTTTGTTTGTTTGGTTGGGTATTTTTTTTCATGTAGATGATATGGGTAACAAACAGCCATTACACTTTGCCTCGGTAAATATCATCTTTTCAGGGTTTGACATCTGTATCTAGCTGCAAATAATTTGCCAGCTTTGGTCTACTTTTTAACAAGATGAAAACTTGAATCTTCTTGCTCCTATGCTGTGGACACACTGAGAACTTTAGTGCTGATGGTCCATCTGGGTACACAATCATGAAAACAAAGACTGAGCTGACTTGAGGCAAGCAGTGACAAAATTGCAGCGGATATATTCGTTCCCCACATGATTAGGTCTCTTGCTAAATCTGAAACCTCGACTTCCATCACTGTGATCCTTCTAGAAGCTTGATATTTTGGCCTCTAGGATAAAAGAAACTCATCTTTGACATGCTACAGGAATAGCTGAAGAAATATACCTGAGACTTAGACCTGTATTTAAGGAATTAAAAAAGAAATCTTACTAAGAGAGGAGGAAAGGACATGCAGCATCTTCATGGCAAATAGCATGATATCTGTTTGACAGAAAAGTGACCTTGGAACAGTATGCTTTCTGCCCTCCTTCTCTTGTTGCCTGTTTTTCACTGGATATGTAGAACTATGATAAATGGCTGGCAGTAGGTTTCACAGAAGATTACTTCAGTGCCTCCTGAGTGTGACACTACAACTCTTCTGCAGACTGCCCTTTCAGGCCTTCCCGAGGCCCTCCTCAGCCATCTGGTGCATATTTGTAAAGGACAGGGATTAATTCCCAGGTGAGAAGCAGATGTAGCTCAAGGAGTACAGAAAATTTAAAATTCATGGTTACTTTGATTATATTTTGGGAATGCCTCTGGAAAAATAGAGCTGGTTTTCCTTTCTTTATGAGTACATTTTAATTAAGATATTAAGTTCCTGGTTGTTAAACTGCTTGGTAGGAGGACATATATGAATACTTTTTCTTAAATCAGAACGCTTTGGATGTACATGTAGAAACAGTGAATCAGAAAATATAATACTGGAGATGAAACTTTATTTAAAAATGTTATCTGATTAAAGGAACCCCCTTATAGCACCAGGCTGTATTACCTCTGTAGTGACTTTAAGTGGGGTCAATAGTTTATACAGACAGTAAAATTGAAGACAATAATGAAAATCATGTCCCCGGGCATGGAAGGCTGAATTTAACTCTGTTTCCACACTCTGATAAGATCAGGTCCAAAGGAGAATCATAATTTGGTGAGACAGGAGATGCAAGTTGATAGGCAATGCCATGTCTGGGGCAGTTAACGGGCCCAGCCAACATGCACCTCATTTTTGGGGGAATTTAATGAGGTGTTTCTAACTGCCTCACATAGAGAACTTTCTAGTGATCTTTTGTGGATTTTAGTATAAGCAAAACAATTCCATGTCTGGCTCAGAGCTTATGAGACGATTCAGTAAGGTATTTTATGACTTCCATCTTATACCTCATATACTAACTCAGTAATTTCAAATGCAATGGCAGTCCTAAAGAAACCAATGGTCCTTGTTAGATATTGAGTCTAAAAGGATGTTCTGTATTCCTAAGATGTCACCCAAAATAAGAGATCATGCTATTGCAAGGACAGTATGGATGAGACATATGGCTCTTTACTGTAGTTGGATTTATCTTGTTTTTATTTTGTTATCTTACCATAATGAACTTTGAGTAGTGTTTGGTCATGTTTTGTGGTTTTTTTTCAGTATGGTGAAGAATATGTTAGCAAAGTAGCATCATAGAAGTATGAAAGAGAGAGGAATAATATTGTGAAAAACTTTAGAATAATTCAGCTTTTCATCACCAGTGGTGACTAAAATGTAGGAAAAAGAATTTTCTCTAAAGGTCTAAAGGCAAGTGCATTAAAATTGAAGGCATTTTGAATTCACTGAAGGCTGTAGACAAACACAAATATTTCCCATATTTTGTACAAGTTTAGAAAGTGTTGTGGAGGAAATCAATAATACAAACCTTGTAGAGGTGGAACAGCAACATAAAGCATTTCTGATCTCTTTTTTTCTGTCATCAGGTTGCAATCTGATGTAGCTGTACTGCTCAAGGAGCTGTCTAATGGATAGAGATCATGTGGGCTATGCGCAGCGTGGCCTGTTGTCTTTTCACACTCCCTGGAACAGCCAAGGCAGAACAAGGAAGGGACAAGGCTGGCTGGGGCTCCAGTGGAACTGAAATTCAATTCCATGCCTCCTGTAGACCTAACGTCACTGTAAAATTGGACTGACAATTTTACCTTTAATCGTGCCTGTGTGAACTCTCTTTGATGTTAAAGATGGGCTACCCTCATCCACCTTTCTTGTCATACTGTGAGCAAGCCTCACTAAATTGGTTAGCAAGATGCAGACCTTTCAGGAAACCCAGATATGGACAGCTTTCTCCAGCCCTTGAAAGTACAGGGGATTGATCTGTTTGCTGTACAATCCCCAAGCCCCAGGCTATGGATAAAATTTCTTAGAAGAGAGGCAAAGTAAATCAATTCTATTCTGTTGCTGGGGTAAAGTTGGTCAATAGATGATATTTTAAAGCACCTCCATCAACAATTTATGAGATTTATTCAGTTTATGCGAAAGAGCACTCCATAATCATCACTACACAGTGATAGCCCAACAGGGTGTTGCTAACTGGATATCATTTAATAAAAGTTTTTCAAGTGCTCAGCATGCTTTCATCAGAGGGTGATTTTTGTTTTTATCCTTGTTTTGTATGAATGTTAGGAGGTAATCAAGAAGTTATAAAAGTTGATGATTTATGAAGCTTTTGAAGTGGTGGGTGAAATTGTAGGCTAGATATAATGCTTATATTGATCACACTGTTGGTAAAAGCATGATAAGACTGTTGACTAAAAGTACTATTTAAATAAATTTCATGACAGGCTGTTAAATAGAGATCTAGTATTATTTAAATAACTTGATTTTGGTTAATAGTGGTCATGGTCAACACTGGGCAGTATTGTGTTGATAGGCATATAAACCTTACAAATATTACCATATTGACACTGTGTTTTCAGAATTGAAAAACTAGTTACATAGTTACCAGTCTCTCCCAAACCAGCCCTTTATTTTCTTTTATTTCCAGCTATATTCTTGTCTCTTACGCTAGCAAACTTTTGAAATTTTTGTGCCATGCCCATGACTTCATCCCAGTCTCCTTTTTCAGTAACTTCTCCTGCTTTGTTGATAAGTTGTTTTTTTTTATAAATACAATTCTACTTTTACTTTCTTTTGTTTTTCTCATATTTTGAAATTACTTTGATTGTGGTCCTGCTTGCTCCAGTTTTGAAAGCACAAGTGAGAACAATGTCATAACTTTTCTTTTTGCATATGTAATCCCATATCTAGTAATTCCTATTACATATTAGCCACTATTTAAAAATATTTTCAACAGCTTATTTTTAAATGTTCGTTGGTTTCTCTAATGAAGTAATTTTTAACCTTTTTTCTCTGACTATGCCTTCATTTCCATTTATAGCTATTTGCATTCTGAAGAGAGTGTCAGAATTTAAAATTCTCTTCATGAAAAATCACCATCTCCCCTAAACAAACAAACAAATATTTCCACCCCCCCCAAAACAAACAAAAATAAACACAGCAGAAAATTTTGACCAATTTTTTTTGGTTCTCATTTTGATTTTACTTTTACGTCTCCATTCTCTAATTTATGCACTCTGTTTCACTGTATCTAGTTGAAGAGCTGGTATGTGCATACCAATGTGTTTTCAATTTACTAGTTGTTATTTAAATTAATATATGCAAAGAACCCCAAAGTTTGCAAAAACAATCCAGTGCTATCCATTAGGGCCGTTCAGCTTCACTCTCTGTATTTTTAATGTGCAGAATTTATTTTCTTTATTTTTGTCATATGGGTGCTGGTTGACATTTGTCATAGAAAAATACTGGTTTGTATCCTTTTGGAATGAGATGTCTGTTTTTAGTCTGCTTTCTCACACATCTCATGTACACATCACAACCTAGTCATGATATGAGAAAGTCCAATCTTATGAAGAAAAAACTGCAGAATCTGTTTTATACTGTGGAATCGTTTCTCAAAGCAAATAAATGTGTGTCATGAAAAACACTTTTCAAGAACCTCACCTGATAGTGCTGCTGCCTTGGTCTCTATTTGTGGGTGATCATCTGAGGCATGATATGATCTCCATAGGCTACGTTGTGCTTCTTTTGAACAGCAATTCCCCTTCAACCTAATCTACACAAGTTATTTATGTTTATGTTGTCACCTTTTCATATAAAAGTAAATCAAGTAAAATCACTAGAATTAAATTATCAGTGTCATAAAACCATCATGAAAAGGATTCATTTACTCTTTTAATGTTAGACTTGGTATTTTGCTATTCTTCTAAAATCTGCTTTTAACAATAATTTTAGATTTTTTTTCAGATGCATTTCAGAAGCTCACTCACTGATATGAATAAAGCAATGTTCACTGCTTTAACTGGTGTTAGTTATTGTCTTCATTATATAACTGAATAAATATCTTAAGACATTTAAAATTGAGGAAAATTCACAGTGCATCTACTGGAAGTTTTTTTCAAATTAATTTAGAAAATGTTGCTGCCTATAGAAGTTTCTTCATTATTCAGACAACCACTGATATCAAGATTAATATGGCAAAATCTTAAGCATGTCAAGAAAAGCTGTCAAATCTGCATGTACCTTTCAAGTCTCTTGAAAATGTGATGGGTTATCTCTGGAGTACTTCTGAAGTTGGGAAGATCTAGGTCATATTGGGAGGATTTTTCAAAACAAGTGTTGGTATATCTCTATTGGAACGTTTTATTCCAAATCCATAGAAAACTAGTTACGTGTACAGAAATTATATCATATACTATAACTAGACTAAATTTGTGCCTAAAGAGTAAGAATAAATTTTATGTCTCTTGCCAATACACTTTAAATATAGTCTTTCCTGAAGCACATAGCATAGTACAGAACATTAAAAAAGAAACAATAACAATAAAGAGGGACTAGATTTCCCAGAAAAGTTAGTAAATATCACTGCAATAATAAAATAAAACCCTTACTTGTTCAATAATTTTTGCTCTTTTAAAATCCTTATTATACCTCTCCTTGCTGAAATTTGACACAGGACTATAACCATTCTTCTTTTAATAGTGAAGAAATAATAGTGAAGAGGAATTCAACCTATAAAGACAGTAGGTAGTCTAGGGTTTGTTAGGCATATGTATGCAATGCCAGTTTGAGAACAAGAGAGTTGGGAATTTAAAAAGAAAAATGTTTAAATCCTTTAATTTCTGTAAGACATGCAATGAAAGATTAATTACAGTGAGAAAAAATTGCTGTAGACATTAAACATCAGGAAAAAATTGTGAAACAGAACACAAAGGAGTGGGGAGTGGATGGCATAAGAATGACCTTACATCATATTCACTTATGTGAACTTGAAATGTATGTCTGTACTTATGGAAATTAGATCAGTATGTAATCCTTTGAAAACTCATTTAAGCATTATGACAGTTCTGCATGTTTTCATTCATGATGACATAAATGATAACAACATTGATAAGCCTAAATTAAAAAAAAAAAATGGAGGGAAGATTATATCACTATTGATTTTTTTTTTTTCCCCCTTGCTATAACATTTAACTGAACCATTCTGTGTAAATTCACTGAGCTACTGGATCATCTGGCTTGAACTTTACAGGTTCAAGCTAGGGAATTGCACCAGTTTCTTTTCATAAAGGTCCTTATTCTCACCTGAACAGATGTGAAAATAATCTTTTGAGGTGTGTTAGAAAATTTGCAATAAGTTTTCTATATTCTGCACTGGACACTGATCTTTTTTAGCATGGATTCCCACATGATATAAACCAGAGCAGCTCTGCTGAAGTCACTGGAGCAAATCAATCAATACTGGCTAAGAATTTTGTCCCAGTCCCCAGTGTTTTGATGGGAAGGCAGAAAAGAGACTCTTCACTGTCATGTACTGAGAAAAATCATGTGTCTTACTGGGTTAGGCTAAAGACTGCCCTTTGGAAAAAATATATTAAAAAAATCACTGCCTCTTCGCTAAGCAAAAGAACTGTGCAATTTTGAGTACAAACAATAGTGCCTTTGAACTAAGGATATGCAGGCATGAAACTGTCTGTTTATTTACAAGGAAAAATGACCCACTTTTCTAGGAACATGACCCAATTTAATCTGCTAGAAAAAAAAAATTGAAATGCTATTTGACCTAAATTTTCTGAAGCAAAAGTTGTGTGGAAAACAGAGAAGTGTCTTTATAGTATGTGAGGCAGCTTCATTTACAGGTCATTTGCTCCATGTGTCAGGCAGGATTGTGTTTCTTACAATAGGCTGTGATTAGGATTACCTGAAAACTTCCACAGAGCTTTGATCTGTCGTATCACTCTTTTGCAGCTGTCTTAGGGATGCAAGTACCCTGTAAACACTGGTATCACTTAAGTACACTCAGAGTCTCAGGATGGGCTAAGATAACATTTGGTGAGAATGAAGTACCTTTCTCAGACAGATGTGCAGAGGCAGAAAGACCTGATTCTTGAACTGTTAGATCTGAGATAATTTGGTATGATTTTCCTAGGAGATCAGCCCTACAATGCCACTGCTTTTAGAAATAGACAGAAAAATTATCTTTTTATTATTTTGGATGGTCAGGATGGTGGAAATCTCATATGCCTGCCTGGTCTGAAGAAATTCATGTTCCCTTGTCCATGCAGGAGTCTTTCCTAGGTACAAAAACCTTCTCTGACTTTGACCTATTTCTTTTTCTCTACATATCTATGAATATACTGAATCATCAGAGACAGTCAGAACTGGGTCACTGCAGAAGAATTTATTCACTGTATTTCAATGGCAAGTCTTTCTGTGTACTCTTCTCAATGTGCATACCAAATCCTGAAATTTTAGAGAACAATGTAATTGACCTGTGGTATTCAAATCAGGTTGTAGTTTTAATTGAAAGGTCAGATATATCCATTTCCCTTCTCATATAAATCAAAAGCTGGAATAATTGTGAATGCTTGATGGTCACTTCTCCCCTACCTCAACAAAACTGCAAATGCAAAATGACTAATAGATGCTTCATAAATTTTGCTTGCAGAATTATGAAGATATTTAATAATTTAGAACAAAGAATTATATGAGCACTCTATCATGCAAGTTTTTTTGGTAAAACTGACTGTGAGATAGCAGTAGCAAAAACTGGTTTGCGACTGTGACCTTTGGTCACAATTGTGATCACAATTACTTGAGGTACGAATCTTCATGTAACTTTCAGCATTTACCTTGTAGTTGTTTCTTCTTTTATGTGTGTAGGCCATATGCAACAAATAGGAGAATGGATCTTTAAAATAAATCCTTCTACACATTTGTTACTTTGTAGGTATTTGTATTTACCTCCATTTGACATTTTTGTATTGCCTCTGGATGGGCAGCAAAAAGTCACATGTGAACTTGAAAAGAACCTGAAAGATACTTGGAAGTAAAGGAAGACTGAAGAATATCATGGTGATAGTACATGATCAAGGTACATGACGACCAGAGGTAGATGGACATTAAAGAACTTTGTTAGAGCTCAGTAATCCTACCTTTTTTGGTAATTTATCTTACTATAGGTAATTCTTTTGGTGTCATAAAACTTCAGCTTTAACTCTCTGATTCAGTGGCTATAACTGCTAGGATTTTTTTACTGCCATCATGATAAACAAAATTATAGGCTTTTTTTTTGTTGAAGGTGTGTAGTAAGATATAGCAGAGAGCAACAGATTTTCAGTCTGCAGAAATCTCAACTTTCTCTACTTCCTTTAGCAGAGGATACTCTGTGTGGTTCATCAGCCACTGGAAATGACTTTATGTAAGTGTATAGATGCAGCCATGTGACATGTGCAAGGCCTAAGCTGGCCTTTCCTGTTACCCCTACTCAGCCTTATCTATATTGCAGAAACTCTAATAAAAGTTGTAAGAGTCCAGTAAGATTGGCCAAAGTAGATAGCAGTCACCTCAAGCACAAAAGTGGACCACACAGCAGAATTTTCCCAGCCCAGGTGTGTATATATCACATATAAAAATATTTTAGGAATGTCATCATATCAAATTCATTCCTTTCATTTGTAAAAATTTTCAGATACTTATAACTTATAACTTATAATAACTTTCAGTATCTGTACAATCTGTGCAACTGAAATCCTTTCTTTTTCTGAAGAGATAATTATCTAGTAGTATCAATTTTGGCTGTGATTCTCAGCAGACAATCACAGAAATTTTTTGTATCTTCAGTGGATTGCTGTTGATAATTTTAAGACACAGGGTTTAACTCTAAACTAAAAAGAGCTCTCTAAATAGTGTTTGAAATTATTTGATTGCTTTCTTCACAATACTGATCTACAAGTTTTCTACTTTCATATTTGCCCTTGTACTAAGTGGAGCTAAGCATTTATTGTATGTCCCAATGACAGATTTACAGCCTTGATTACTCATGGTTGTTGTAGTCATCAACAATAGGCATTTGCATATGAACTTTTCACAACAGGCTTATTTTATTTACAGATAGTATGTGGCTAGCCATGCTCTTTTTAATCTGAAACTGGAATTTAACATTAGAAATATAAGCTAATTAAGCAAAGATAACAGCACTGCCACTTGTTATACAGTTGGAAATAAATAATTGGGATTAGTGGCAGAAAATAGTGGAGCACTGGATTGTTGAGGATAAGGAAGTTTTTTATTTTTTAAAGGAATACTTTAGAATTATTAATTTAGCAAGTCTTAGTAGTAAAAAAACATCTGTTCAGAATTTTCTCTGACAAACACATTGCAAAAAAGAGTACTGCTTTTAGAAGTATTTAATAATGAAAAAGGATTGTAGAGGTATATGGCTGACAAAAGCCTCTACCTCCAAGGTGACCCACAGTTCCATTTTCCCCCTTCTGCTCCCTGCCTACACTTCTGCTCAAAGTGGTACAACTCCTAGAAACTATGAATGAAGAAAACTTCTTATGGGCATTTTTGAGATCAAGTATAATTGTACAGCTACTGCTTTCCTTTTCTATTATTTAAAATCTGAATTATTTCTTTACATTTAAGAGATTTTTTTGCCTACTACACACATTTACACTTAAAAAAATCTGCATTCTGTCACTTATTTCAGGTATGTTTATTTAAAAATTATTATTTAAAACGATTTTTTTTATGAGAGTACCTATACAGTTTATACAGTAATAGTATTAATTAGAGTACCTATATGGTTTATACAGTACTAGTCAATAGAACATACTTTTCATTACTGTTTATTTAAAAATACTTCTTGTGTTTATTAGCAGCTGAATTCTTCTTCAAATTCCTCTCTGAAGAATTTATTTAAATGAAACTCCTGCAGGTGAAGCATGGAAGGTTATTTTTAAGAGAAAAAATTGATTTATGCATGTACTGAGTGCTTCTGGAATAGAGTTTGCAGATTCAATCTTACAGTGCTGCACAATTTCTTACAGAGATGTGATTCAGCCACTGGCTTAGGAGTAAGGAATGAAATGAAAAGAAAAAGAGGCCCTTATCCCCCCCCCATACACAAAAGATATAAAGTAAATTAACATTTACCATGTTTTCTAAATCATCTTCTGGAATCTAATAACATCTTTAATAGAAATAACAGCATGACTACTTAATAGGTTTTATTTTCCACCATTGCTTTACTGTCATACCTTTTGCCAAATCTCATTCCAGGAGTGCACAAATATCATTGCTGAGAGTGGAAGTGTGGTTTATTCCCATAGTTTGCTATTTGGGAAGGCAAGTGAAGTAGAAGCTGCAGTAGTCTTATGGTCTTCATCTTGCTCTATTTGTTTCAAGCAGTCTGACCTTCATCCTGCTGAATGAAACCATGGCTTACTTTCCTCCACTTGAAATAATCGCCTGTCTTCTGGTGATTAATTTAGTTATGCAGATTTTTTTTCTGCTTATTTTTGGAGCCTCAGCCATTCTGAGATTTTAATCATCAAATCCATTGCTCATAAATCTTTTTCCATGCAGATGTTTGTTACCTCCAACATGGGTGGTATATTCTGAGCAGTGCACCCCTCACTCAGCACTCAAGAGGTCACACCCACACCTGAGACCTCATGGTCAGTTTTGATGTAGCTGTTCACCCCAAATTCAGCTCGTTCCTGTTCATTTTCTGAAAGTATTCCTTCCACTAACTGGCTATCTTTGTTCCAGACCCTTATCCAAAGCTTTTTCTCTCTGAAGTTGTTTTTTGCCAAGTCCTGGTTCCGGGACAGAGCACAGAAAATCAACAGTTCTGACCATTGTTTACTTGGGAGGAAATGGGATCTTTTCCCCAGTTTCCACCTGGATGGAGAGGTGCTTTAGTCCTAAGAAATTTCCTTCATCATTTGATGACCCTACCAGCAGGTTGTGTTCTGCAGCTTCCCCTCTCAGAGTAAAAAACCTAAACATTTTATTTTAATAAAATATCTTCCTCCTTTGCAGTCAGCCTCACTAGCATACTACAGTTCTTTTTGCTTTTGGCAGCTCTCCCAGAACTCTGGGCTGAAGGCAGAAAGAAACCACACTGATTCTGTGGTTTCTAGAAGGGACCAAGGCTCCTTACATATTTCATGCAGCTGTGCTTTCTTGGCCATCTCTCTCATTTCCCCAGTTAAGTCCCAGTCTTTTTTTTTCTCCATTAGCACATATGGTTTTCTAAGATGATCAGGTCAATGACTCATTGTACACACTTGTTAAATGGGATAATTTTGAAGGTGTTTTGCAGTGAGGAGGTCTGGTTCAGTTTGGGTGTATTGCAATACAGAATTGCTAGTCTTGACTTGGAAAGTATAGGCGCTTCTATCTTATGCCTCCTTGCATATTGGTAGGCAACTTTTCATGCCAAAATACACTAATTTATCAATATCCAAACTGTATTAATTTAAACCCATTAAATACCTTTAAAAAGGTTCACTTCCTTCAGGGTTCTGTTAAGGAGGTTATGGAAATATATATTTCATCTCTGTGACCGTATATGTATGTGAATATATATATTTCCATATATACGAATACAGAGAAAACATACTTGAACTTACATTTCTTTCAAGATATGTAATGACGATAACTCACAGTCAATGGTTGCAGTATAAATTCCAAGAAAAAATAATTAAATTGCTATTAGAATATGTATCAGATAGACAAATAATACACACACATGCACACAAAATACATTGTTTAAAAACAAATAATCCAAATTATATTTGTATTGTAAGGGAAAAAAAGAGAGGTGTTAAATCTGTCCTTTTACATTGCAGCAATTCCACACATACAAGTAGATTTTTGAAGAAAGTAAAACATTTTTCAAATATAAGTGTTTAACTTCTGAAACATTTTTGAAAAAAAGAATAGTTGGACAATATAAGGCCATGTTTGAGTTAGAAAAAAGTGTTTATATTATTGAAGGTTAATGAAAGTATTTTTAGATTTATGTTTTCCTGTTATAGTCTCTTTATTTTTTTTCATAATAACCATGTTCCTACAAAAGAAACAAGTGTTTACTCTACATTTGAAGGTGCTCAGAGAGTAATAGAAATGTGTTACAGGAACCTGTCGCCCTGTGAATTCTCAGAGCTGTTTCCTGGTACAGTTCTGCAGATTCTATACAAGTGAAATGCTTTCTTTGTGGTAATTATAAACATGTGTTTTAGGAAGGAGAAGTCACCAGACTTCATGAATTGAGAAATTGTTATTATGACTTACTGTCACAGGCTTTCATACAAAGATTGAAATGGCTCTCCCTGTCCAGATGGCTGCTCCCATCTCATCCCTATCTTCCAGTCCCTTTTGTGTGCAGGTGTCAGTCCAATTATATTTCCTGACACCTGATAGCTGTGTTTAGCTATGGTTCCCAGATCACAGATTTTTCAGTGGATACAGTGAAAATGTAGGGAAGTACCAACAGCAACTTCACTTATACTAAAAGTCTGCATTCTGGATGTAAGGAAAATACTTTGTTCCTTCTCATACTGTGTTATGAGGAAAGCAAAGAATAGTGAAAACAGGGTTTCTAATAGTGAACATGTGGCATGTATTATTTCTGTGATATAGAGAGGGGTCCCTACATCATTCAGCAGCAGTTTGAGTAGATCAGGGTGTCATAAGAAAAAACCTGGAAAAAAAGATAATGCTGCATTACAGCTCTGATGTTTGGGCTTGTGCATTTTGAACAATATTTCTAGGTTCATTACATTTTTTAATCCCTAGGATTAAAAACTGAGAGAATGAACTAAGGATTTTACAGAGCTAATCACTCATCCTGAATTTGTCTTGAGAAAAAGGTAGAAGCATCCCTCTGGGATTTTGCTTCATTTGACTGAATAATTCTCTCTGTTTCATTGACTAATTTGGTAATTAATCTTAAAACTCTTCCTAGCCTCTTATACCTCTTCCTAACTTGTATGGCCATGGGTCTCACAGTATTGCCTATCTTCACATTTTTGTAAATGCTAAAATTCACTTCAACACATGGCATTTATATACTTCATCTTGAGGGTGTGATACGGCAGGATTCCAGCACTGAGTAAAAAGATCATATGAAAAAGAAAACCACAAATATTTACAGCAAAAGTTCTGCATTCTTATTTGGTACAGGATTTCTTGACCCTGTGATGCACCAGGGAAGACACCCTCCTTCAGATTCAGGCTGCCATTTCTTTGCAGCTGTACTCTAATATAAATTTTTGAAAAGATTGCATGAACTATGGCCGAACTTCTCTTGGCTACTTTGCTGCTGAAAATTTTCCTTCATCACAAAACTCCCAATTAAGTTTTGGTTCATAAATGCCCTGTAGTGTCAACTAAATTGTTACTGGATGCAGCTGTATGTGCTAACTATATATGAAGTTCAAGAATGTTACATTTTTAATGGGATAAAACATTCTTATAGCAGAAAGAAAACAAGTACCTTACTTTCATTTATAGTATGATAGCCTACAAGAATTGGGAAGAAATTTTTCTTCCCTTATGTAATTATCTAGTTACATTAAAAGGGTGAAAGGGGATTTGATTTCCAGTGAAATCTCAGGTGCTAGCCTCTGTAGAAAATATGATGATGACTAGATTAGATGAAGTAGCAGTCTATGTTAGGATGGAGACACCGATTATTCATAGGTTTTAAGACCCAGAAGGGACCATTATGGTAATTTAGTCTGACCTCTTGTATAACATAAGCCTTATAATTTCACACAGTAATTCTTGTGCTGAACTCCTAACACATTCCTGTACATTAGTAGACCAGTCCCGAAGCCTTACTTTGGCACAGAAAGAAAGTGAAAGTCAGTAAGACAAAAGAATATTTTAGTCCTTTCCTTATTCTACCGGAAAAAAATGATAATTTCACCTGAGTACATGAGAAAGGACAGTCAGTAAATGTTTTAGGAGCACAGGTCTGTATTTTTATCCAGAAATTTGTATACTATTATATCCCAAAGTTTAAACATAGTAGTTTATTTTAATTTGGTGAAAAAAAAAAATGGGATATTATAGCTTAGACTAACTGGCAATGACTCATTACTATTTCTGTGAATGTTTTTTCTGTATCACCTTTAGGACCATTGAGGTAGCTAGGGCACAGCTGGTCTATTTGGTGATGGAGGAGGCAGTGGGCTCCAAAATTATTTTATTTTCCATATTTCTAAATCTATGTTAGTTCCTTTTTTAATTAATTTTAGTTATAATGGACTAGTCTTCAGTCCAGTTTAGTCTTCATTGCAATGCTAGAAGATGAATGAAGAATAAAAAGGCCATGTTCTTGGGTTCAGGTGGATCACATCAGGGATATTCAGCCAATTTGCGTGTAATTGCTTCTGTTTGAACTTGTGTACATAAGATCCTTAGAAAGAGTTGGGTGAGGATTTTTGGGAAAATCTGTTTTGCTTGTCATCTATCTTAGCTGGAGATTTTTTGTTTGTTGGTTCTGTCGGGTTTTATTCCTCTATGTGTTGTTTTGCCTGGAAAGTAAACCTCAAGCGATTGTTTTCCCTTTCACTTTCAGTTTCCTTCCTATTTCTCAAATGCTTCTGTTCTCTGTGAGTGTGTGTTTTCGGGTGTTTGCATCAAGGAATGTATGCCTTTTTTTCCTTGTACTGTGTTTTATTTGAAGTATGTGGAAAATATTACAGTGTGTTCACAATGTACCATTTTCTTCAAAATGCATACATAGTTGCAATAAAATACTTTTTGACCAATCTACTCATGTAGTCATTTCAAAAATGATTTGACTAGATGAACTGAGATGCTAATGCCATAACTAAATGCAAAAGAGAAAAAGGAAATATATATGGGTTACATTTTTATCTATTTTTCTGCTTCTTGGATGGCCACTAGAGAAACTACACCATCTAACTTGATGAAAATAGTAGAATTTAATCTGTTGCATCATTAGTTTTGAACATCCTCCTTTTTCTCTGATAATACATTCCTATTTGTCACATGCACCAGGACAGTCTGAACTTTATTCAAACATGAGCAAAATTAGACACATGGTCCTGACACAGTCTTGACACTATACTTCTCTAGCATAAAAATTTGTAAGTGTGGATAAATTCCACTGTTTGTGTGTGTCTGAAGATATGATAGCTGAAAGTCATCAAGTTGAAGATGATGCAAAGCTTTGGGCTTTGTTTTTCTTTGAGGAAATTAACTGCTCTTTGAAATGGGGCTTCTCAGTTTATAAGCCGAATGCAGCTTGCCAAGAGAACTTGTGATCATTAACTTCCAAATATTTGTTTCCTGAGAAGTTTTGAGCTCTGATCTAGGCCATACTGGAGAGCCTTCTCTTGATTGCTTTCTTTCCTGGATCTTTACTCAGGCCCTTTACATTTTTGAACAAACACAGAGCAATGTATGGATTGTGCCATACATCATTGAATGAACTGAACTCTTCTATGAGCTAGACTAAAACTGTACTAGCAGGCACAGAATTGGAAACTGTCATATCATGAGACTAGGACTTGGGAATAAGACCCAGAAGGATGAATATTTTCCATTGATGTCCATTGGCATGTAATCATCTATTTCAGAATGGTTATTTTATTATTTTTATATTTTTTTCATTACTCTTAATTCACATAAAGATAAGCACAAAACAAATACTAATTGCAATTACTCTTGCCACCTAAAATTATGGTACTTTATCATCAAAATATTACTCCTATTTTTTCCTGGTTTTTCTAATTTTACTATTCCTTATAGAAGTGGCCACAAGGGAAGGCAATCATTCACTTTGGTGATGGTATTTCTTTATTATTTCCTCTACTGGTGTTCTTATCTCTGAAAATAAATTCTATTATGCTTTTTATGCCCAAGAAACACAATATTTTATTGTTATTTTATCATATGTGTTTGTCCTTGAGTTTACTTTTAGGAATATATAGAAAATATATTTGTTCTGTAGCTATCTCAGTCAGCTAACATATATAAGTGACTTACAACATAAGAAATGAGGAATTTAGAATTCTGCCTTAGTCTTTGCTGACTCTTAAGCACAGAATGAAATCTGAAGATATTTGTGAACCTGTAGCCTCTTCCTGAATTTAACATGGAAGCATATAATACTAGGATGCATCAACTACCTTGAACTATAAATAAATTTGAAGTAGTTTTTGCATCTTAATTCTTCAGTAATAAGTGTATATGTAATAGAAAATGTATTTGCTTAGAAGAAAAAAAAAAACCTCCTCATCCTGTCACACACAGCCAAGCCCTCCCCAAGCAGAAGAGGAGCACCTAAAACTTAGCCTCTAAAAAGGAACCAGATATCTCTAGTCTGATGCTTCCAGAGAAACACAATTATGAGCCAAATAATTTCCCATTTTGTCCTCACTCTTATAATCTGTGCAGGGCTAGCTACCAAAAGGAAATACCAGCGTGCTGAGACAATGAAACTGAGGACGGTTTGTGTGAATATTGTAGATGTTTCAAGATATTTTCTACAATTCCCTATAATTAGGCTCCTGCTGACACATTGTCTGTCTTCCAGTGATGATTCTCACTTTAAAATGAAACAGTCAAAACTATGATGATCCAAAGGGGCCTTGGGCTTCTTGATTGATGGGAAAGTGGGAAAGGAATTGTTATTTTTTTTATTTTCTCAGATGTCTCTCTCTATTACCAGAAAGAGCAATGTTCTCTGTGCTTGCATTTTCCATGTATCTTGAGTTTACTCAGAACATTCAGTGAAGCAGATGGCTAGGGACCTTAAACTGCATGATATAAGTTTTATTAAAGATCAGTCTGGACCACAACATCAAAAGCCAAACAATAAAATGTATGATAGCACTGAAGAAAAAGAAGAGAGATAAAGACGAATTCTGATGCAAATATGATAAAACAAACAAACAAACAAACAAACCAACAACAAAAAACCAAACCAAAACAAAACAATTAATTGGAACTGGTTAGTGCAAGAATAAGGGAAAATTGGATAAAAATTTCAGCCTTCAGTGACTAGAAAAATTTTAATTTTCTGGAAGTGTAGGCTAAAGTTTTTTTTTTTTATCCTTTCGATTAATTTAATAATAAAATTTTGAAGAGTGGAAAGAAAAGGAACATGAAAGATGCATAAAGTCTCAAAGTTATTTTTTTCATCACTTGTTTGAAAGCAGTTTCCTCTTAGTTTAATTACACTTTGAAATCTAAAACTTAATTAGTAACATAACATCCATATTCAGGCATCATGGATCACCTTCTGTTGGGAAAATGTGAATTTTAAATCATATACTGTATTGTAAAATATCCTAATTTGTTTAATGTGTTTTTATCTCTTACTATCATATCAGCCCTGATTCAATTAGCCCAGTGGTGACTCCCTAGTTTTACTGCAACAGGATTTTTCTATTTGACATATCTGATTTGCAGAGGAGTTGCCTCCTGTCATTTCATTCAGAGACGGATGAAAATGCTAATTTTCTAGGGAGGAAATCTTTGTCTGCTGTTTTATTAGTAATATGACTCCAAATCATCTTACAGGTGTTTTTCAGTGGTGGAGTTAGACTCCATCTCAATCTGATAAGGAGTTCCTAATAAGAGAAAATTAGGTCAGTACTCGCAGAAAAAAATTAAGTACCATATGTCCTGACTCTTCATAATGATCATTAAATCCCTAAAGGGCACCTACACAATACATGCAATTTTGAGAAAATAAAGAAAGTCTTCATGAAACGGTTACAGTTTTCTGAGAGCTAATTAGGATCAAGATATTAGGTACTCTCATTAATGTGAGAAGATAAAAAAACATGCCATAAACAGAGAATTTTGCAAACTGATCCTTTTTACCAGCCTTGATAAGTTTATTTTTATGCATGGACAAAACTAAATATGAAACAAATTGGTGTATTCTGAAATATAACTTGGAAAACAGAGAGTTATTATCCCATGTAATTTACTTGCATTCCTCTGTTTATAAACATTTTATAAAGATTTCCTTCATTAAAAAAAAATATATATTTTTAGATTAGAGTTTTCCAAATCTTATAGAACATATTTATAAGCAATATGATATAAACTGTTCAGGCAATGTAAGCCATCCATTGTTGCTGATTATCTAAATTTGAAGAATGAAATATTCCAAGTATCTTCTCATTTCATATTTGCTTTATATGTATGAAATTATAAACCACAAATGTATTGACATTGGAGACAAAGACAGATTTTATACCAGGTTTTAATTTTACACAGATCAGTGATCAGATACTGGTGCCTTTTAGCAGCCTATCTATGAAAAAAGAATCACTATTCTCATTTGACTCACCCTTACCACAGCCAGTGTTCATCCAGTGTGTTTTATAGGATGTTTGTATGCATGTTACAGTTTAATTTTAAAAGAAGTATTGGAACTCAGTGCTTTGAAACACAATTTGGGTTTGCTCTTTATATCAATAATTACAAAATGGCACTTTATTTTGGCCTAGTAACAATAGATAAAGGAGTAGAAAGAAAGTGAAAAATACACTATTAGGAAAATTCAATTATCTTACGTTTTTCAAAGCAGCATGAAATTATGCATTGTGGCAATTTTAAAAATATAGGCAAATGTAAAAACCCTACAAACAATGGGAATTTTTTTCTCTTTAGACTGAAGTGAAGCAACAACCACAAGTGTCATAAATGTAAATGCCAACTGCAAAATTCAATTGTTTTAATTTTCAGCAGAAGTAAAATTTATTAAGATAAGCATTGAAAAGTCCTAACTATACTGTGGAAAACATACAGTTGCCTGTGTTAAAACATTTTTGAAAGGAAAAAGCCACTACAGATGCTTAAATTCAGTGCAAATAACTCAGAAGCATAGGAAAATATGCTAGTATGGTAGTTCTCTGAAAGAAATCCTTCCCTTGTTTTAGGAAGGGAACCACATTTTAGGAAGGAAACACATTTTTCTGCTGCAAAATAAAACATGTATTCTAAAGAAGTATCATTTGTCTTTGATTTATCTTAGTATAAAAAACACTATTCAGAGAGAGATTTATTAACAGAGGAATTGCATTTTCTCACCCCTAATTAGCTCTAGGGACAAATTAAAGTTTATAGCCTTCAGGAAAGTGCAGTGTATATGTAATCCAGGATGATCCAGTGGTGCCACTACTATTTCTACATAGATCTTTTCCTCTTTCTAGTTTAGATTCAAATTTTGAAAGCATTTTGGTTAGAATTGGGTGCTATACAAATAATTTTTTAGAGTTTTTATATTCCCACCACCACTGAAAAATCAAGCAGTTTAATGAGGTCTTGTGCTGGTTTCAGCTATAGTAGAGCCAATTTCTTCTCAGTAGGTGTTAAAATGCTGTGGTTTGGATTCAGAATGAGAAAGGTGTTGATAATGCACTGATGTTCGGGATTCTGCTAAGGCTTGTTTAGCCTAAGTCAAGGACTTTGTCTCATGCTCTGCCAGTGAGGACATATGCAAAAAAGCCTCCCAAAACCCAAAAACTAACTGTGAAGGAGCATAGCAAAAACAGGTGATTGCAACTGACCATAGGAACATTTTACACCACAGAAGCCATGCCCAGGATATAAACTGGGGGGAGTTATGCAGAAGCATGGCAGATCTGGGTTTGGAAGTGGGGGGGGTCTGGCATCAGTCAGTGAGTGGGAACAATTGCATTGTGCATTACCTGCTTATTTCTTCTTTATTATCATAATTACTATTTACTAGTATTACTGCATTTTACTTTGGTATCAATGATTAAACTATTCTTATTTGAGCATACAAGTTTTTCTCAGATTTTCCTCCTCATGGTGAGGGCAAGAGAAGAAGGGTGTTGAGTGAGGGGCTCTGTGGTGTTTCATCTCCAGCAGGGCTTAAACCATGACAGGTGTTTAATATGAGAAGTGCCTGATTTTAAGTTTGAGGAAACTGGCATTGTATTTATGGTCTGGGACCCCCTGGAAGAGAATTTAGGTCTGATAGTTTTAGCCAACAAAAAATAAGAGAACTGAACACTCTTGACTATGTAGCTCTGGCCTCTGTTCATTCCTAGCACTGTCCTTTGCCAAATTCAGCAATTGTATTAGGGAGAGGCCTAAAGACAGATTGCTATTTCATGCACTCAATTATACATGCATGTAGAGAAGAAAATATTGTACTTCCATTACTCCAGGAGAACTATCAATTCCTGTGGAAAAACTATAGATAAACCTCAAAGTTCTCTTAAACTTCTAAGGTTTCAGCCTGTTAAGAAGTATGATATTACTATCTCTTTCTAAATAAAACCATTTTTTCTAAAACCAGCAGTACTGTAAAACATGGTTTATTCCTGTACTGGAGAAGTGATGATTACAGTGTTCAACTTAGCCAAAGAGCTAGAGAGGTAGCAGGAGATTTGCTGCTTTAAAAACAGCCACAGGGGAAAGGTGAAAATTTTATCAATGCTGGTATGTTTATTAAATTCCAAAATTTGTTCAAGATAGCAACAGTAGCAACAAGGCTATCACAATTAATTACAAGTATGGCTGTCTGTTCACCTATTGTGGCACATGAAGCACAGAATGGTTTATATTGGAAGGAATATTAAAGATCACCTAGTTCCAAACCCACTGCCATGAGAGAGACTTTCCACTAGATCAGGTTTCTCAAATCCACATCCCATTTTTATCTGATAAGCAGTGGCATGACCAAAGAGAACAACATAAAGCTGTGTCAGGGGATGCATAAATTGGATTTTTAGAAAAGGTTCTTCATTCAGAGGGTGGCTGGGCTCTTGAATGGGCTCCTCAGGGAAGTGGTCAGAGTTCAATAAGTGTTTTCAGGCAGATGCTGAGAATCTTTGGGTTGTCCTGTATAGGATCAGGAGCTGGACTCAGTTATCCTTGTGAATCCCTTTCAACTCAGGATACTCCATGATTCTATGATACAATCTAACTTTGATCATTACCAAGAACAGGTCAAGAAAACTTATTTGGGCCAACCAGTTCCATCCTCACAGTAAAGAATTTATTTTTAATATCTAATCTAAGCCTTCCCTCTTTCAATTAAAAAGCATTCCCTCTTGCCCTATCACTACATGTCCTCGTAAAAAGTCCCTCTCCAAGATTTCTTGTAGGACCCCTCTAGGCACTTGGAGCCTGCTATAATGTGGAACTTTCCCCTCTCCAGGAAGAAAACTGACCACTGTCTCAGCTTTGGAGAGGTTCTCCAGCCATCTGATCATCTTCATGGCCTCCTATGTACCTGTTCTAACAAGTCTGGGTTCTTATTTTGAGTGTCCCACCTCTGGATGCAGTGCTCCAGGTGGGACCTCACCTGAGCACAGCACAACGGCAGAGTCCCTCCCTCCCCTGCTGCCCACGGGGCTCTGGATGCAGCCCAGGACATGTTTGGCTCTCTGGGCTGTGAGTGCCATGGCCAGGACATGTCCAACCACTCACCCACAGCACCCCCAAGTCCTTCTCTCAGATCTGCTCTTGATCCATCTCCACTCAGCCTGTATTTGTGTCTGGGATTGCCTCAACCCAGGTGCAAAACTCACTTGGTGTTCTTGAACTTCATGAGATTTGCATAGGCCCACCTCTCAAGCCTGTCCAGATTCTTCTGGATGGTATCACTTCCCTCCAGTGTGTCAGCTGCCCCACACGGTTTGGTGTTGTCTGCAGAGTTGCAGAGGGCACACTCAATCTCACCATCCTTGTCACCAATAAAGTAAAACAGCACCAATCCCAATACTGAACCTGAAGGATGGTACTTGTCACTGGCCTCCACTTGGGCATCAGGCTACTGACCACATCTCTCTAAGTCCAAACATCTGTCCAATTCCATTTATATGATGTCCATCTATCAAACCCATTCCCTCCAGTTTAGAGACAGGGATATTGTGTGGGACAATGTCAAATACATGACTGCAACTAGATGGTGTCTTTTCCCTTGCCTACTAATGCCACAACCTCATCATAGAAGGCCACCAAATTTATGAGGCAAGGTTTACATTTTAGTGAAGCCATGCTGTCTGTTACAGATCACCTCCTTATATTCCACAAGGCTTAGCATAGTTTTCATAGTATCTCCTCCATGATCCTCCTTAGATCTGGGCTGACACTGATCTGTAGTTCCCCATGTCTGCCTTTTCTCTTTTGAGAGAAGGAACTTTCTCTGACTGTGAGCAATTCCTGTACTTTGGAATACACTGATGTGAGCCATAGCTTCTTCAATGGATTTGAACTCAATCTACATGTTGCATCTCTATTGTATTGCCATGATTCATTTAAAAACAAATGCTTTTGAGCATGGCTGTCTTTTGGCTTTCACAGTAGGGTGGGCAGCCAGATAACAGAAACACTTCAGAGCTGGATTTTTATGGCTTATATCTGGAAGGGAAAATGGCTAAAAGCATTAGTCTCTTTGCTATTCAGAGTTTTGACTACTTTAGCTAGAGGGGTTGGATTCATGATCCATTTACTGTTTCCTGTCCAGCATCTAGTTGGTACATTATGTTCCATGTCTCATTTCATTAGCTGAGCCCTACATGATGTCAATTGAGAAAAGCAGTAGCTGTACATTATAAAATCCTTGTAATGGTATGACAATGACAGTATTATAGTGGTCTTTTTCTTGGTTCCAATGTACATTTTACCATTAAATTTCATTCCTTCGGCTCATATGCAGTGATAGAAAGAGATTCAGCTATACCTCAGCAGGAGTTGTAAAATTTTCCTTGAAACGTTACATAAGGGAACACTTGATAGATGGAAAATACTGATATTGCTTTCAGTTCACCAAATGTAGAATAGTAATCTTGGTAACCAGCCTGACAACATCATAGATATTCACCTCCCTTTGGGAAAAGAAAAAAAAAAAGGAATGGGGAAGGGAGGGCATGGGAAGGGAAACAAACCCTTTCTTACCACAGTAGAAATCATAAATTGTCAGAATACATTTTTATGTAAGTCTTATGTCAGAGAGAAAATTTTTGATGAGGAATGAATGAGAGATGTGGTTGCATCTAGATTTGGAAGAATCACTGCAATGCACGTAGTCAGATTTAGAAGTAGGGAGGCACTGTCTGTTTTGTAAGAATTGGGTGCTCATTCCTAGTTGGATTTTACTTAGACTGCATACTTACTAAAGGCAATTGTGAAACTTACAACATCTTATTTCATGCCCAAATTTATGTAAAAAAAAATGTAAAATGGGAATGTGTTGTACAAAGCAACTATTCATTGACTTAACTGCTTTCAGTTATCACACGCACACACAAGAGACAATAATTGGGAACAAATCTTAATGTCTATCGATATCTATACCCAGAGTGCCCCATTTTCGTGCAGGTTTCTCCATTTGCTTTTATTGTATGGATAAAATGAGACTGTAGATAGGACTGCTGGGCATTTACAGCACTGTCTATGGAGATGTACTTGAACTTTCATGAGAGAGTGCAGCTACAAATACATTTTCTACTAACCTACTAACCAAATCCAAACCTCTGTGAGATTTATTAGGGACAGAGTATAGAAATATCTCCTTAGAGCTAAAAAAAACATTCCCTTCTGAAAGAACAGTTTCAATTCCTTGCAGTTTTTTGTCAGTCCTTTATGTCACAAACCAATATTTTCTAGATTCATGTACAGAAAGTATGAATTTTGCTCCAAGTAAGGCAGGTGGGATGGATGTGTGTGTGTGTGTGCGTGTGCGCATAGCTCTCACTATATGAAAAGAAACTAAACATTTTTAGCAAAATTCATAGTGGTATGAAGAGCATGGCTAGAAGGAGACACTCCGGAAGCTACTGTCTGAAGAAGAGAAAAGTAAAACTAGACTGCACACTTTGAAACATTAAATGCATAGTGTCCTGTATTAAAGAGGATAAATGCATAAACTGTTGTATTTTCATAAAATGTTGGGATAAGAAAATATTTTTACACACATCACAACAAGGCTTGCTTACTGTATTGTATCATTTGTGATAAAAACCAATTTATTCCTAAGGAGTTCACCCCACAAAAACTGGTAATGCAATCCTTTTAATACCTCCCATTTTTCAGTGTTTTTTATTTGAAAAAGAAATGGAGTTTCTCTTGTCTCCAAACAGAATAGATGCACACAATCATTCATTTATTTTTTCCTTCCACATAGTTTGCTGTACTGATAGCTCAGTACAGATTGCCATGATTACCAGAATACAAAACATTTCCTCCAGTCTTCTCACTTCATGGCATGACAATTTTAGTTTTGCTGCATGTTGATCTGCCGATATCAAGTCTCTGATTCTTTGCACAAATATCACAGTCTTTTTTATGTCTGGACTGGAGCTCATGAGAATCACAGAAGCAGCTGAAATTATTATTACCATTTTATACTCTATAAACCTTTGAGGCTGCAAAGGAATTTAGAGGACTCTACTTGTGCTAGGGTCTTAAGCTATTTTCTTATGATATTAGTAGTCATCCAGAAACAGTCTATGACAGAAGGTAAACCCCTAATATCAGAAAAGATTCCACAAGACTTCTGGTCAGGTATTAAATATAGATGAGAAATGAAAAACTGTTGAGTATAGTCTTGAAGATCCTGAAGACTGTAAAATTGCTATTACTATATGGTTCATTCCTAAAGAATGTTTAAATCTGGAAGAGAAAATATATTTATATTGCAGAATGTATTGTCAATATATTATTTGTTAAAAGAGGTTATGAACTTCTCCCTTTCAGCTTTTCCCTATGTATTTATTAAGAAAACGTTCTTAACAGTATAGTATTTTGTAGAAATAGTGGACAAATGAAGATTTAAGAACAGTTAGTTGCCTTGTTGCCATGGTTACCAAGAGTAATTGACACTGATTGCTGAATACACTAAAATAGAAACAGAATGTACCATTTTAAAGAGGGTACATATAGAAAATTTAGAAGAAAATTAACACTCAAGAAAAGAACAACAGCACAATTTATTTTCAACTGAGTTCTCTACTTGATATAGTTTTGTGCACAAAGCATACATTAAATGTGGCAGGGTGATAAAAGAAACCTCTCCATCATTGGAAGTGGTTTTAAATAATATCTCTTCGGTTCTGTAGAGGGAAGTGCATGTGTGCGTGTGTCTGTGTGAATGTGCAGACATGAATATCTGTTGTAGGACAGTAGACAAATACTGTTCTTTATTCCAGATACTGATAATAGCATACAATTTCATCTATACTGTGTGTTTTAAAATGCTTACTTATTATTCTAGATTATAGATAATTTAGGAAGTCAGATTGTCTGTTTCCAGAGTTTTGCTCCATGCCATAATTTCAGATGAAACTCTTAAATAAGGTGTGTTACTTAGTATAATAGAAACAAACTAATGGGGAATATATCAATTTTTTTTTTTAAAAAAAACAACAGTGTGTTTAGCCTCTAGAATATCTGCATAGTAATACAAGTTAGAGTTGATTGTGGTTTAAGGTTAGGAGATGGACAGGTGTGATGAACTTGCAGCTCATTTATCCATGATTTTCTTCCAAAAGAAAAGGTTTTGTAAGAGACAATTCTACCCTAAGGTGGAATGTAGAAAATGGTGAGATTGTTTAATACTCTGTTAGTACAGAAGGTGCATTTCTGCAGCACTGTAGTTTTTCATAAAGTGTTAATTACCTTGCAAGACTTGCAGGCTACAAAGAAATATTATATACAATGACTTTCACTAAGGATATTGAGGTAAATTTTTTAAGTATGTGTGATGGAGTTGAGCCATTAAATGCCATCATTTTCAAAAATCTCAGGTCTCCTTAAGGTTAATTTTTTAAAGGTTGCATGTTACTAGGCAGTTTTCAAAATCTGGTTTCTTACTTGGGTTCCCAAAATTGGGCTACATCATTAGCAGATATAAAAGTGAAATGCTCAGAGTTCTAGTGAGCCACAACCATAATCTAATTTACTATTGAGCTCTACTGTTTTCTCTTGTTAACTCACACATGCAATTTAGTTGGCAACCAGTTTAAAATGTTCTCTTGGCAAAATACTTTAAAATACTCACCAATACAGCTTTAAAAATTTTCATTTCAGTAAAAATCAGCCACACAAAGCAAAAAAACCAACCTGGATGCAACTTGACATTAGCAAGAAAGAAAGATTTCACCAAACCAAGGGAATTTCTCATGAGAGCCTAATGAAATGACTGGAAGAATTGAAATGATGAATTATTGTGTTAGTGAATAAGAAATAATGACCATTAAGACACCTCTGTGGTAACAATCTTGACTTACAGTAGCAACATTTTCAGAGGGCTTAATCAGAACTCTTATACTGAGCTTGTTGTGATCAAAGCCTTCCCAAGCTTTGGGACTGCAATTCTTTGCATGTCTCCTTTGGATTTCAGTAGACCTCTATAATTTCTCAGAATTCATGCTACTCACATATTTCTTTATGCAACAGTACTGAGTAGGAGACATCACAACAGTGTATATTTATCAGTTTAAAGCTGGGATCAAAGGAATGTTTTTGAAAGTTAGGGAAAGGCTTGCATGGACGAGTTTTGTCTGTAAACCAGCCTAATAAAGAAAGGGATTGAGAGCCAGGAAAGCACCTCTTGCCTGAGTCTCATGAGCTACTTAGATGTGTAAATACCAGTCGAATGTCAGCGCTTTCTACAGCATGTTGTTCTAGGCAAATGACACCCGAATAATAAAGACAAGAAGATTAGAGTGAGCCTTTTGTGAAATTAGAAGAAGGGGATTTCCTAGATTTATTTCTTGCAAGGGAAGGAACTACTTCATCTACTGGGGTTAAGGAACTGAAGAGGTAATCCTCAACCTACTCCTTCTATCCCAGTTTAAATTTGATGCTTCCTTTGTCATTGTTCCTCTGCTCCTGTCACCTAGGGATCTGGGATTTACTTTGTGTAAACTGAAGTTTACTTCTGACTAAAATAATATTGGGGTAGCTATATATTGGGGTATTTCAGTATCCTAATGACTGACATTAGCTTGAAGAAGTAAAAGAGCCAGCTTGAGGTGCTAGTCACCAATGCAAACACTCTGGACACTGTTTCTCTGCAGAGGGAAGCTGTGCCAGGAATCATCCCCATCAGCTGCTACTGCCTCTTGCTAATCCCCTCAGGGTACATCTATACTTGCAGTCATACGTGATTGCCATGTTTGCTGTGTGTGAAAATGCACATTAGCTAGGTTTAGAGGTTGAAAACATACCCCAGAAGCAGAGTAAATAAGCTTAGCAAGGTGCTCTCTGTATCTGCTCAGGGCTTGTAGTAGTAGCCCTATTCTTTGTACCGGATCAGGGATGTTAGCAATAGCTCTTGTGCACAGGAAGGGTGAATTGAATTGCTGCCGTGACAGCTGGATAGACAGATCCCAAGCTATTAAGGGAGCTTCACAGTCCTATTCTGAAATTGTGTGTTTGAGGTGTTTTTTTTTTTTTTTTTTTTTTTAATATATACACCAGAACCATCCCCTTATTTTTTCCCAATACTCTGATGATAAATATAAAATCACAAAATCACATTTGTATCACAACGCCTTATTGTAGAACTAGAAAATTGTATTTTTAGTCTTTAAAAGAGAGGCTGCCCTGTAGGTAAATCTGAAGGAAGCATTTCTGTTGTAGTGACTGTTTCACAAGAGATAGCAAAGTATTATCCACAGGTTTAATTTTATTATTGCTCTTAGTTTTCTTCCAAGGATGCCTAATAAGAAAGGTATCATCAAAACATAGACAGATTTTTGCTGAATGACATAAAACTGTCAGAGATGCTGAGCTTTGATGTTCCATTAAGTGATCGATGTGGATTACTGACTTTTGGCTAAATGCTGCTCAACTCTGTGAGGTCAATATTTGTTAGTTCATTGGTAGAATAATTAATCAATCAATACAGGATGCTTGAAGTCAGGGAAAAAATATTGCCAAGACTGAATGTCTTGCATTAGGAACTAAAATTATTTCATAATGTCTTTGGAGTATTATTAACTCCCTGTTTACAGAATTTATTTGTAACCATCACATTTCTAGTGGAAGGAAGAAAAAAAAGCCAAGCAAAGAGCACTTGTAACCTTGAGCTGCAGGAAGGAAATACCTCTAACAAGCAGAGTGCATCATCATTAGTTCTTCCCTTTCACATCATCACACTCAGCTTGGAAAAATAATTGCATGCAATTTTTCTATTTTACAGTTGGGCTACATGACATAGTATTCTTTCTTTAGAGCTTCTACTCCAGTTCTCTCATCTTGCCTTTTTTGTAGTCTTTAGCACTGCCAGTAGCCTCTCACATGTCTCCACTGGAAGCTTTTACAGCACTGCATGTACAATGCCTTCCATGACAAGGCTCTGAACCATCAGGCAGAACTTTTAGAACACAGACTGCTGCAATAATATTAATGAATATAGATAAAAGGCATCAATATGAAGACTGGGTATTTTCCAGATATAATAGCTTTAAACACATTTTATTAAAGTTTATAGTCTAATGCACCTGCCATTGCTTTCAACTTACATGTAAAAAAAATGTGTATAGACTTCTTGTCTAGAATGCTAAGATAGGCACTTCACCCACTTCATGTGTCCAGAATGTTTTCAGGCTCTGAGAATTGAAAGTAGTAATTCTTTCTCAGAAATTTACAAAAGGTGTTTTTAATGAGTACTTCAAATAGTTTAAAGCAAATTCCTTCTTTATATGCCTTGTTTTTGTACATGCAGAAATAAAATAATTGCGGATAATTGAGGGTGCACTCAATTGTGATATCCAAAAGTCCTGAAAATTTAGGAAATGACAGATGAATATTTGAAGAATAAATAGTTGACACCCTTCATTAAGAAAAGGATGTTTTTCTCCTCGCTAAATGTAAACATCAAACTCAATTTAACTAATATCAAAACTACTTAGCATAAGTGGGAAAAGGAGTTGCAATAGAGATACTAGTTTTGCTAGGATCCGTTGGAAAAGGTAGAGAACAGCTTCATGGTGTTTTCAGGGGTGGGAGACAACAAGCCAGCTGGCTTGCAAATTCTAGACCTTAATAAGGGCATCTCCCTGGCTTTGGTTCTCAACTAGGCCATGCTCTGGCTTTATGTAAATCCCTCAGTCATGCAGTGGGGTAGAAGGATTCTGCAAGGGTGAGGCTGAGCACTGCTGTGCTGTAGTCTGTTCCTCATCACCTGAGTGAGAGGGCACATTGTTCAGAGAAACTGAGGCTGCACCGAGTAGCAGGGATGAGAAATTATGGTCCTTTAGGGCCCACTTTTTCTGGCAGCAACAGTATAGAATTTTTCTTCCAATTTAGCAATGGAGAATGGAAGCACTAAGAGCCTACATATCTGGGATTTAGAGCAGGGCAGGAAACTACCAAGCCATGTATTTATTGAATCAAGTGAAAATGCATAAGCCTCTTGGTACTTTATTAAATTTATTAGTATGATAAACTCATAAGAATTTTGATTCAAAAGTTATGACAGTTATGGGAAACATTTTCTCACACAGTTATCTTAATACTATGTATTTTTTGGGGTGTTCTTAATACGTAACTATATAATTTGATTGATTTTTTAAAGAGATTATTTTTACAGGAATAATGATTATTGGTTTTGTATGATGGAGCACAGAAAAGACAGGCTCAGAGTTTTTCTCTCATGGTTTTGGTTAATTTGAAGGTTTTATAAAAGCAATCTAACACAACAAATTGCAAGAAAATTTTCTTACATAACTTCTGTTAAATATTTACAGTTTGGCTGTTTCACATATTACTGGAATAGTTTATTGCTTTCTGTTTGTCTGTGTTGGATTAGAAGAATGTACTTCAAACATTTCAAGTCCTGTAATAACATCATAGTTCCATCTGCCTTGCAGTGTCATTTACTCATTCAAATTGAGATGACTGTAGGTGTCAGATTGTGTGATCTGTTTCGAAGGGAGAAAGAGCACTTCAGTGGAATTTCCTATGTACCATGTTTCACTGGATTATACTGGGTTACTGTGCCACAGCTTGTTATACCACATTGCAACTAACATGTCATGACAGAAATAAATCAGTAAGGATACAAGGTACTACAACACTTAGCTCTGGCAAATGCATACAAAGCTGAAAATGAAATGGCACTGAAATAGATGTTGTATCTCAATAACCATAGTTTTTTTTTCACCAATAGTTTTCATACAATGACTCTAGAATTTTACACTGACAAAAGGCTGTCATGATCTGAACTGTGGGTCCAGGCAGAGGTTAAGAATCTCTCTGAAATCTTGAGAAACTGTTACTCTGAATGTCACACTTCTGAAAAAAAGTTTTCTTCCTAATATTGAACTTCTAAACACTTTACTGTTATTATGACCCCTGTTGCACTCCATCAGGTTGCAAATATCTCAGTAGTGGGTGCTATCCAGATATACAGGAAGATACATAATATGATTCAGCATAAGTGACTTGAAATTTGAAAGTGTTAGGAAGAAAGCTGGAAGTCCTGAAAAAGCTACTTTTGATGACAATCAATAATAATAAAAAAAAATTCATTCTGATGAGCCTGTAAGTTACAGCCTAACAACCTTTTCTATCAGGGGATGCTGCAGAGCTTCCCAAAGGAGGTAATGTCATTGTCTCTGTTTTATAGAAAAGGACAAAAACGGATGAATTTGTTCAGTATGACCCAGGAGATGAGTGGCCAAGACTAGACCATGGTTAATGTCATCATAGAACTGAGTAAATACTACTTTGTCTGCTCAATGGGGTGCGCTTTCAATGGTTTCTGATGACACTTTCCTAGGAATTGCAACATAGTCAACATGTACTCAAATGCCACATTAAAACTGGTTGCCTGTAATTTTCCTCCTTTTATTTTTAAGGAAGGGTCTCAAAAAAATTATGATATTGCTGAAATATTATATACTTCTAAGAATTTTAGCTATTGGAATAATCTTTTTTTAAAGAATTTTGTGCAGATGAAGTTCTTGACATTAGTAATTTGCTCATTTTTTTTCTTTTTGAAAGCTTTTACTTCAGAGGCAAATTCAAGTATCTTCTTTCTGGGAATATTGTTCCAAACAATTTTTTTTTCCTGATAATTGGTCAGAAATAGAGGCCAATAAATGCCTACAAGAAATTATCAATCTTCTCTACTTACACATCTTATTTTATGTTTGGTTACACTAAGATAACACATATATGATTTACCACTGTTTAAATGTGAGTTTTGTCTTGAAACACATCAGAGTTACTAGCACTCAATAAAAACAAATAGAAAATCAGCAACAGGCAGGAAGAATTCTTACAAATAGAATTAGTGGATGTCTCAGAGATTTTATCCAGTAACATGCCTGGATGGTATCTGTGGTTCATATCCAGATGCATCTTCATATGGAGACTGATAGTTATCCTTCAAAATGGGATGGTCATCAGCTAATTTCTAAGACAGGTTGCCAACACAGAAGGACAGGAATAGGAAAGAATGCTGTAGGCATGACTTCTTCCCAAATTAGAGGAACCTGCAGTCCTGTGAAGTTTCCTCTGTAGAGGGTATCTGGACAGAACTAGACATTTGGAAGTTAAGTACATGTATATTGCATTCCTCAGTATATTGGCATATATTTTTCACGTATTTTTAATGGCCAGATACAGAAGATTTGCAGGAAATCTGATGGTGTACACATTTGCTAGTATCCATTATACCCAATTAGGAAATGCTGCAATTGTAGAAAGAATAGGCAGCCTGTATATTATGAATTCTGGTGTGAGGCAATAAACATGAAAGTTCTTTGACTGCCTGAGGGCTGTCTTAAGTGCTAGGCTTTTGATCTTAGTGACAGTTTTAAAACCCTTAAGCAAACCAGAACTAGGAATAAAAAAGCTGACAGCTATGGTTCACCTCTCTGTCTCTCTTTGCCTTCCTATTATCCTAAACCCTTGAAGATCTTTGGAGTGAGACACAGCTCATAGTGCACATATGAAACAGCACTCATCATGTGTCTCCTGGAAGTGCACTATATATGTCTTTTTTACTTCTCTCAGGTTATTGAGATGACTAAAAGGTATGACCCTAAAGATATGAACACATTACTGAAAGAGCTAAGGTGGTTCAAGTTTACAGTGTATGCTGGTGTCCCTATATCTTCATGAATATTGACATCTTGTTGCTATCTTATAGTATTCAGGCAGCTTGCAATTTATGATGTGAAGCCAATGAACTACTTTGTAGGGAAAAAAAAGCTCTTGATAGGAACAGGGAAGGCTTATAGACCACATAAATAAAAATATAATTTTATGATACAATAGTTATTACATGTTTAGAAAGTTTCATGTTACAGTTGGTGAATGAAAGCAGATAAAATCTGAACATGTCAGGTAAATAGTAAGTCTATTCTGGCTATAGATGTTGTTGCTTTAATTACGACATTCATCATCACTCTAGAAAAAGCCAAAATCTCTGAGTGTAGATATATATACACTCAGATTTTATGTGCAAACACAAATATCTTTTTACCAATGCAGCCATGTAACTGTGATTTTTGTAGGTATATATGGAAAGATATGTTCAAAACAGGGTTATAACACCTACTACAACATAAGCTATTAAGATTTTTTATGGAAACTCTAATGCCATCTATACAAATTCTTTATCACAATCAGTTCTGCTGAATAGCTGCATGGGGAATTGTAAAGGCAGTAGATGAGCCATTCCAATGATGGCCTTGGAGGACATTGTAATGATCTATTGTCTGAGACTGTCAGTGCTGTGGCTTCTATACTCTTTTCTCCATATACCACTTTCTAAAGTCATCATAGTTTATTGATGAGAATGACTGATTGTATATTTGGAAGCATTGCTGACAGAAATTATGCTCTAACTATTGCTGAGAAAGTTTTCAACTTACTGACTGCAGGTGAAATGGAAGTAAAAAATAAATAAAAATAATTTTCTGTGATAGCAGATGATAAATCTTCAGTATATTTTTAATATTGTTGGCTGACAAACTAATAAATCATTGCACTTAAAAGAATCTACTTAAAACCAGTTAGACTTCTCTAACTGCAGGGAAATTTTCTCTTGATTTCAAGATTAGAACAGAGTCATAGTGAACTGTGTTTGTGGTAGATGAAGTGCTCCTTTCTTTAATTTGGCAGGCTAACATTAGACTAACATTATTCACTGAGTTTCTGTGAAAGATGTAAGAATCCACACTGATTTTTTAAAGACCTGTACTGTTAATGGACTTACAATGTTTGGTCAGAATTGCTCCTGCTGTAGTATATATGCACACACAGTATGCATAATATAGTAGCAAACAGGTAAATAATATATAAACACAGTTAACGGGGATGTAGTGGGCAATAAAAATATATTTCAGGTTTCCCAAAGCAACATTTTAGCAATACCCTCAATCTGGATTTGATTGTTTTAGTTTAATTAAGCCTGCTAGCTGAGAACTATGAAAAAGATTGTGGCAAAAAACAAATTATGGAAGAGATTAAATGATTCAAAATTTTAAAGGTAGACAGAAAGGAACACTGTTTTTCTTACTAGGTCCAGAATCAACAAAGGAAAATGACAGTGTGATTGTAAGAATTGATCTGGCTCCTGGGTCCCTCTGAGCAATGAGAAAAATATTTAAACTGCAAAAAAACATATAATGTATAACTGTAATATTGTATTTTAATGCCAAATATTTCTAAGTTTGAAAGCCTAATAAGCTGGTGAGTAATGGAAAATTAAAATTTCAGCACTGTAAGCTTTTCCAAGAATGATTTAGAGTTATGTGCATCTTTTTAGGTTCCTCTCTAGAAAGTATTCCCTGTTTTGAAAAGGTACTATGTAAGAGCTTTGCTAAATGATATTTCACTGAATAGGAGCTGTAGAGCTGTTACATTGAATGTGCCAAGCTTTTCAATACATAGTTAACTTCTAAAAAATTCACTATTATCCTGTTCCTCATATTTGATGATGTTGATAAACCACTGTCAACATTAAACTTTAGTAGTTTCAATGACAGAAATCACACCAAGCAATGTAACTAAGTCTAGATTCATACAGCTGAGTAACTATCTCAGAACCAGCCAGTACACAAACATCTTAAAAATTTTAAACCCCCAGCAGAATTAGAATTTGGAGCTTGATAGAGCCTGGTCTAAACATAAAATAGATGTGATGTGAAACTCCAAGAGCTACTATCTAAACACAGGAAAGAGTAGTCTCAGAATCTTGCTCTAGGATTGAAACCTGTCATATAACATAGAGACCTTATTTTAGAGTAGTCTTTTATAAAGTGCTTTTATAGAAATTTTGATAACAAAAGTAATTGTTTTATTCTGTGTTTATAACATAGCATGTTTATTAATGCACAACAATGAAACAATTATAATGTATAAATATGGTATAGGATAGTATTTTTTAAGAAACAGAAAGGTTCATTTAATTTGATTGAGGTTTTCCTGCCCAAAATTTTCAATGAGAGCAAAATTATTTTGTATTATATACAGAAAAAAAAAAAAAAAAAGGCCAGGGAAAAATATTGGTACAGATTAACCTGTGTGTACAGTGGTTGTAGTGTAAATGGACTTTCCTTTGTGCATACAATGATGTTATCTTTAGCAACCTATGTTGCTTAGTAGAAGCTCCTTAATTTACTACCATAACTGCTTCAAAACACTCCTCATTGCTTTCTTTTCAAACAGCCTTTTTTTTTTCCTGGTACAGTTGTGATGACCTTGATAGGTATTATATCCTCTTTCTATTGTCCTAATGCCCCACTTTAAGCCTTGATAGGCTGATGATAATTTCCTCACTGTGTTTGTAGGTGGTGACAATTTTGATAAGGTACTTTGACTTCTGTAGTATTTCAGATTAAAATTTTATGCAGTATCTCATTTGGTTATTAGTTTATTAGTTCTAATATTTAGTGGAACATCAGTCAGGTCAAAGTGAAGGCAGAATCAATAAAGAATAAATAATGAATAGAGAGTTATTATGCATAAAGAGACATTACCACTATTTCTGAATTATTTTTTCTGTTACAACAGAAAGACCAACTCTATTATTTTTTCAAGGACACTTCACACACTTCACACATTTGCATAAAATCATTTTATTAAAATCAATAGAAAAAAATATGAGAGTTATCCATTAAAATAAATGCTCAATTACTCAGTTAGTAAAGAATGTGTTCCACATATCCGACTGACCTGTGTACCTAAAAAATCCATCTCCAATTTTTTTTTTTTTGTTTTAGTGGAATTTTAAATACCTAACTTACCAATGAATTCTTAATTCAGTAAGCCAAGAAGTTGAGTATTAATCCATTGATTGTTAAGAATCTGGGAAACATCTGATAAAAACAAACCCATACTGAATCATCCTCTGAATCTTCACTTACGTATTCCAAAAGAGGGCAGCAAATGTCTGCTTATCCAGTGTTTTCCAGTTCTGGTCAGCAGTGGTCACTGATGGCAGGCTGATGCAGACCTTTCTTCTATTCAAATCTTAAAGCACCTGTTATGAACAGGAAGGATTTTTCAGGGAAGGAATGAAAGCCCTATTGGCTCATCTGAGAAATCCTTCAAAATATTAGCAGAAGGAAGTCGCTGCATGTTAGATGTTTCCTTTATTTTATTACAGGTCTAGTAAAATGTGATTCAGAGCAGACACAACAAAATAATCTGTGCAGTTCAGAAGAAAAAGTCGCATGATTTCTTTTACACCAGTATGCAATTTCCCCTTTTTTTTCTCTTTTCTGATACTGAAAACATTGTTTAAATATAAATAGAGAGCCCTCCCTAATCCAAAGATACATGCAGAAAGCAAACAAAAAATTCTTTGCAGTATGGAATTTTATTTACAGTCCAGTAAGGGGTTTGTAGAACCAATGTGCATTTTCAGAAAGGATGATGAAAAAAATCAAGGAAGAAATTAAAAATTTCTTATTCTAACTTAATACTTTGGGTCCAAAGATTTTGCTCAGAGAAAAATCTGAAAAATAATGGACATATATATAAATTATTGAGTATTTAACTGTTCACATAGAGGTGGCTTACTATCTCTCATGGCTGTGAACGTGTATTGTTATGTTTCAAATTGCACACACCTATGCATGCTTTTGTGAATTTCCTTTCAACAACTACATTTTCTACTTGTTTGCATGGATGCTTATTAGAAAGTAGCAAGTCTTAAACAAAGTAGAATAAAAAAGGAAAAAAAATACTACCATATACTGCCAAGAAAATAAAATTAATATCTCTCTTTTTAATAAAGAGATTAAAATTGGAATTTTTAACAATTCTGGTATATCTCCAATTTTTTTTGAAATCTAGAATGATGCATTTTAAGAAAAATAGGATTTTAAATATAATGACACAATAGGCTGGCTTTTACAGATTTGGAATATATTTTATTGAACAGTGTGTAGGAAGGGTTAGCAAGGATAGAAGGTACAACTATATTCTGATGTCAAAAGACACATGGTGCATTAAGAATAAAATACCTTGTTGGTAAATTTTTGTAGTGTTGTACTATTTCAATTCTATGCATTTTTTAAGTATGGGAGAAAGCTCTCACCCTGTCCATTTTTAGTCTGTTTTCTAGTATATTAATATTGTTTGTCTCTCCTTTAAAAGCATTTGGATTTTCTGTCTCTTAATTCACTTGCTACTAGTTACTGAAGGTTATGATTAAGACTTTGTGTACTTTGCAGAAATGCTCAGAGCAGGGCTAAATTCAGACTTAAATTAGCCTCCCTGGGACCTTGTCCAGCTGACGTTTCAAGACTTGCAGTAATAATGGAGGTTTCACAGCTTCTCTAAGTGACCTGTTCCAGTGTTTAAACACTTCTAGAGGAAGAATTGGCGGTACATCCAGCTGGAATTTCCCGTGTTTGACTTCGTATCTGTTGAACTTTTACATTCCACTCTGCACCCACCAGAAGAGTCATCTGTGTCTTAGTAGCTCCTTTTCAAGCACAAATACATCTATGGGAAGACTTGACCAGAAAAACAAACTATGAACTAATTTTTAAGACATTATCCACTGGGTCCCACTCTGCCAGCTGGGCAGCAGACTGCACAGATATAGGAAGGTACTCTCCCTCAGGCTAGAACACTGCATTTGCCTTTGTTAAGCTCATGAGGTTATTGTCTGCCCATTCCATCATTTGAGCATAATGACCTTCAGATATACACGAGGAAGGAGAAATGTACTGTCCATAACTGTGATGGACAGAAAAAGAGGTCATGGCCTACATTGCAGCAAGAGAGTCCTAGGTTGCTATACAGTCCTACGATGTTATTTGTCTGCTATATGGACAAATCAAGTACTAGAGTCTGAAAAACTGAAACTGGTCACTTAGAAGACCAGACATTCAGTAACGAGAAACATAAATCAGATCTCTTCCAGTACAGCTGGTTCTTTAAATGGACCTTAGGCTTTCACTTCAGGTTGATTCCCCAAATGATGAAAAACTTCAGTTTTCCTTATATCACACATTTCCATAAGGAAATATGTCCTTCTTATAAATATAACTCTAACAGAAATACCTGTATTTCATTTATTCAGAGAAGAAATATCCATTTTCTAATACTAGACTAAAATTATCAAAGTTAGAAGCAAATGGAAGTTAGTCCGATTAGATAGAATTGGAAGTTGTTTTGCTTTCCCTCTTATTTTTTTTTTTTTTTACTTATGGAGCAATTGCTCATTTAATTCAGCATTTTTTAATTCTCACTCAGTAACTAAATAAATGTAAACAATTACAATGCTTATGTTGCTACTGCAACTAATTGTAATATTAAATTCCCCCTGTGAATGGAATTTTAATGTTCTTGGTGGCATTTTGTCAGCAATTTTCCTGCTGTTTAAAAGATCACTGTCTAATGGGATTAAGTTGGATAATCAAATCTCAAACTGGAATTAGGCTATGAGGTTTAAATGCCTGGGGAATACCTCCTTACTAAATATGAATGAAAGATGTTCAGTGCAAGCCGAGGAGAAAATAAATGGAAGGCTGCATTTTTATGCTGTGGTGTTATCTCAAATATTGACAAGAAATCTGGATTCTTTTCCTGACAGTCAGATCATTAGACAATTTATCATTCAATGTCTGGGACTGAAATAATATTTCAAGAGATTTTATGGTATGTTACATTACTTGGGGTATGTTGCTGATTCCTTAGGATTTTAGATTTTGACTTTGTCTACAATTTTTAGTGTTGCATTGAAACTGTTACTGATGTTTTAAAAAATATTAAGCATTACTTATTGGCACAGACAATTTTTGGGAATTAACTTAAGTCTGCTCTTTCAAACACAGTTCTGGACTTTGTGCATGTTCATGTAGCTGGGAGAGTTGGGGTTAAAAAATATGCCTGGTGTTCAGTGTTCATGACTTCCTCCATGTGATATGCATGTGGGAACTATGAAACTTTTTAACTTCTTAAAATTGCAAAAAAAAGTGATAGAAACTGATTTCATATATGAGTATTAATTTACATAAATTGAAATAATAAAAGGAAAAAAAGAGACACATGTAAACACCTGTGAATTGCTATCAGATATGTTTGAGTGTAGTTTGTAAGCCGAAAAACTGATAGGCAGAAGTCAGCCTGTAGAAGACTGCAAATATCAGGAAAGTGTCTTCTGTGTTTGGTTTGGTATAATCTACAGGAATAAAGCCTGTAAGGTGTTTTCTCCCTCAGCTTCCCTTGCTTCAGTGTTTTATCCAAGAAAAATAATTTTTCCATCAGAAATAAAAGGATAATAGTGTTTATTTAGTTGATGGTGATGATAGCAGTTGATACAGGTATTGAAAGAAGACCAAAATACAAATTTGGGAAAAAACTTGAGCTGAATATTTATACACTATAACTGAGATCAGTAGATGACACGTGTCCTTTGTAGTTTCTATGGAGATAAACAAATATAAGACATGTACACTACTGCTCAAATGCAATTGTCCAGAATATTTTCTAAATTATTCCATGCAATTTTCTTATTTCTAGACTAAGAAGTGTCCTCCAGTAGTACAGAGGCCATCTTCTCAAAGATAATAATGTTTATATACTAATACCTGGAACTATACTGACATATACCACCATATATCCTTGCAGTAGTACATCTGTAAATAACTGTGAAAATTAATTTAATGCACATTAAAATTGCGATTAGATGCTGACTTGTTAATATATTTTGACAAGATTTTTCACAATTGGTTTAATTCCAATCTGAGATCAGGGCTATTTAATGAATTTCAATTCAATGTATTTAGCCTTAATTGTTTAAATCCAATTATTTTAACTTAATTAATAGGCTGATTGTTTTATTACAACTGTTTAATACTTACATGACTCCTCTAAAACACTAACTTTAGACTTGTTATTAGCTCCAGAAAGTCAGAGGAGTGTGAGACTTTATGTATCTGTAACTCCACTAAACCTCTTTCTAAATTTTCCCTAATGACACTTTAAAAAACTGAAATTAGTATGAGTATTCCAAATACCTCTATGGCAGCTGAGTAATATTTTTAGCATTAACTGTTTTAATCAGAATTTTTTTTGGAGCTGTCTCACTTTTGTTTTCAGGACTGGAAGAAAATATTTACTAATGAGGAAAGGCTTTTTTTTCCCTCCATCCCTCCTTCCCTCCTTTCCTCCCTCCTTTCGTCCCTCCCTCCCTCTCTCCCTCCCTTCCTCCCTCCAATTCATCTTAAATTATTTAATTTGAAGATATGTATTACAGTGCTGTCAGTAGCTCTTACTGAATGTTTCATTTTAAGGATTGAAATTTTGATTTTACAGAAAATCTGATGAACTGTGGGTTTTCAAGATTTTATTTTAAGGGGTCTGCAGGCATATTACTAAATATGAATTACTGTTTACAGATGTAATTCAGACATAATTTCTGACACTGAAAACTAAACCACAAACTAATTAGAGGAAAAAAATCAACTTGTTTTGGGCTTTGATCATTTCATCACTTTGATGCATGTCTAATTTCTACAAATTAGGAGAAACTACACTAGTATCCTCAGATTGTCCTGTGTGCTCCATAGATATGTCATAAAACATAATTTCCACAAGAATAATTTACTGAGGCAGTATAAAGGAAGAATAAAATCAATAGCAGAAATGGCAGATGTCACTGTTTAAAATTGTAAGGACTCACATATATATGTTATTTAAGATGGCTTAAGTTTTACTAAGATGGGCTAGTTTTAAAGAAAAAAATCTGAGTAGAAATTTAGAAATTTAGAAATCACAATCCACATGCTTAGGATAAGTACTGCTGCTCTCCATCTGGTACAAAAGGTTTTGCTTAATGATTTCCCTAGAGCTGTATTGGTGTATATTGTTCGAGAATATAACCCACAGCTTCCAGACTTCAGCACCTCAACAGTGCAAACAACATACAGTAGAACTGTGAATGAATAAAAATGAACCAGCCCATTTTTACATGGTCACAATCATACAAAATAAAAGCTGATCTATGAAAAAGGGGTGGAAACACTTGGTGGCAGTGAAGTGTCAACAGCAGCCAAGGTCTTTGCATTTGCTCACTGTCTTTTTCACAGTGTGTTATGCTCTGTGTAATATATTTACTCTGGATACATGTTTGCCAAACACAGGGGAGACAAGGGGTTCAGAAAACCAAATTTTGCATCTTATAATATTTACGATGTTCTCATATACACACAGCCAGGGCATTGAAAATACAGACTAAAATGGTCTTGCAGAAGCAAGGGCTGGACTGTCTTTTCTAAAGCGGTGGCTGTGCAACTCAGATGGACATAGTTAAATATGTCAGTAGAAGCTGAGATCTCAATCTCAGAATTATCAGGTCAATTATCCCACCCACTGCTGTTCTTTAGTTTTCTGGTGGTCACCCAGTATCACACAAGGATGTTAGAAATTTAAAGCATTGTGCTTTGTCTTGCCTCTTTCAACACAGAACATTATATGCAGTACTTGGATACCTATTGGGATAGGGCATAACCATGCCCCAGCCCTGGTCTCTGTGGGCATTTCCCTGCTGATGTACATGATAAAATTGATGATAAGTGCGTTAATGCACCTTTTGCTGCTGATATTACTGATTGAACAAGGCTTTCTGTTCTTCATCTCCACCATTTTCCTAGCATTTTGCTGCCCTTCTTCCCCATTCCTGTTTTGCATATCAGCTGAGAGATCTCTGATTGCCGATTAACTCTGTTGAGTCTCCTGAAAAATAAGCAATTTTCTCAACTTTGAATGTCATATGTTCAGATTGCAAGTTATGATGATAATAGTACATTTAGTTCTAAAGTGTTTTGTACCCACTTTCATTGCTTATTCAAGTTCTATAAATAAGAAATTTTGAAATGCATCTCTTTTCTACTGCTGTTGATTGACTGAGCCCCCTGAGGCATGTGTGTCCAAAAGATTCAATGCTATGACAAATTTTCCAGCCTTAAGTTTACAGGAGACATGCTATGAACATCAGCAGTGGATTCATAATAAAGAAATGTAGATATGATAACATTTACTAGCTGTGCAAAGAAACAATATAATTTATTGAAACAATGGAGGGTAATGAGGCATTGTAAGAACCTCTCCTCTCCATTTAATTTCTTCCCTCTTAGTGTAGATTGCAAGCTTTCACCTATCTATTGAGACAACAGTAAGTTGCTCATGCTCTGTGTCATTTTTAGGATCATAGTTAATGAAAGAACTTGGCTGGGCCATTTAATGATGTTAGTTCCTTTTTTGTTTGGTCACTGAGAAGTCTGCTGTTTTCATCCAGCAAAGTGGAAAGTCTCACCAGCTGAGTGTGATCTTTTCATTGCTTCCTTGAAGGCTGTATCCCTAAAGAATGCAAACACAATTGAAGGGCCATTGATGTTTATTCCTTTACAGAACATGTCAAGAAGTGTAAGGTAGGCGCCACAGTCTCCAGCATTACACCCCATAGTAGTTGACTGTTGACACGGCATAGAAACATAACCTACATAATATTAATAAGAAATACCATGATTAGGGAAGTTGATCTATCTAGCTATCTAGCTATCTAGCTGTCTAGCTATCTAGCTATCTATATCTATAACTATATCTACTCTATCTATATCATCTATCTATATCATCTATATCTATATCATCTATATAATCTATATCTATATCTATATCTATATCTATATCTATGTCTATATCTATATCATCTATATAATCTATATAATCTATATAATCTATATCTATATCTATATCATCTATATCTATATCTATATAATCTATATCTATATCTATATCTATATCTATATCTATATATCATCTATATCATCTATATCTATCTCTATCTCTATCTCTATCTATCTATATCTATATCTATATCTATATCTATATCTATATCTATATCATCTATATCTATATCTATATCTATCAATCATATATATGTGAGACTATGCCACTCTAGCAGTTATGTTAATTGTGATGGCTGAAAAAGCAGCCAACAGCTGAAAGTGAATAGTAATTATCAGCATCACCCAAATTTATACCAGCAGTGTCCAAATTCAAATATATAAAGAAAAAAGGAATAAAAATCAACATACACAGATCTGTAGCATTGCATTCCTTGTGGCAACATTAATTACTTTAAACAATAGATTTTGTTGATGGTTGTTTATTTTTTGCTTGATTATAAAAATAAATTCTAAAGTACAGTTTCATAAAGTGCTTAGAGAATGTCATCCAGAGGGACCTGGACAAGCTCAGGAAGGGGGCCCATGGAAATCTCTTGTGGTTTAACAAGACCTGGTATAAAGTGCTGCACCTGGCTTGGGGCAGTCCTTGGTGCCAGCCCAGGCTGGGCATGAGCAGACCCAGAGCAGCCCTGCCCAGAAGGGCTTGGGGGTGCTGTGGGTGAGAGGCTGCACATGGCCCGGCCATGGCACTCACAGCCCAGAGAGCCAAACGTGTCCTGGGCTGCATCCAGAGCCCCGTGGGCAGCAGGGGAGGGAGGGGATTCTGCCCCTCTGCCCTCATAGAGAGTCCACCTGAGCACTGTATTCAGCTTTGGGGCCCCAGCACAGAAGGGACATGGACTTGTTGGAGACATTCCAGAGGAGGCCACAGCGATGATCAGAGGGATGGTACACTTTCTTATAAAGAAAGGCTGAGAGATGTGGGAGTGTTCAGCCTGAAAAATAAGAAGGTTTTAGGGTGATCTGATTGTAGCCTTCATGAAGGGAGCTTACAGGAAAGATGGAGAGAGGGTGTTAACAACAACATGCTGTGCCAATGCATGACAATATGCACTGGCACAGGCTGCTCGGGGAATTGTTGATGCCCCATTCCTGGAAGGGTTCAAGGCCAGCTTGGATGGAGCACAGACCAGCTTGGTCTGGCAGAAGGCATCCCTGCCCATGGCAGAGAAGTGGAACTAGATGATCTTTAAAGTCCTTTCCAATCAAGCCGATCAATGATTGTGAGATAAGTTACAATATGTAACTTAGTTGTAGTGATTGCCCTGCAACTACAGTGCAAAAGGGTCATTGACAACATTAACTATCTTTGTCACTCCACAGCTATTTTATACCAGAGAGAAACAGGGCATCAGGAAAAGCTTTAGATTTTAATACCAGAAATGTTTACCTCATGAAGATCATTAGACTGAAAACTCTAGAGGTGTCATGTAAAGCTGCACATCCTTTAGATTCCCCTAGTTAGTAATGTTCTTTAGATTGTGATATACTTCCATGAAATGTATTCCTGCTCACCTTTCCTATCAATCCTTCCCACTGCATCTAAGGATGAAAAAAGGATAAAATTTGATTGATAGTGTTTTTGAGAATTATATTTTATAATATAATCTTCTATATGACAAAATGCTGCTTTTATAAGAAAGATCTTCATTTATAGATGATGCACATTCTGAGGAGATCCAGAGCCACATAAATTTGACTGTTTTTTCTTTCTTTCTTTTTTTTTTAATTTATTTAACTTTTTATAGATTCTGCTAGGTTATAAATGAATTCTGCATGATAGTATCTGTTCCTTTGGAGAAAAAAGTTTTAAAAATATTTTAAAAATTAATCATGACATATATTTTTAAGTTTTCTGAAATAATTTTTGAAAGTGAAATATTTGGAAGCTTTTTTGACATTTAATAATACTTTTTAATCCTCACTAAGCAGTCATTTTACACAAGAGTAAAGTAGAGTGTTCTGCTGTACTAAAATTAATGATCTGGTGAAAAAGAATAATTTTTGAAAATTCTTATGAATCCCCAGGGAAATGCACTCAGTGGGTCAAATAGTATTTTCACTTATACCTCTGTGTACACAGAACTGCTTCCCTGAAAACTGCTTGATTCCTTACACCATAGTGCAAGGAAGAGGCTATGGGAAAAGGTTATACATCCAGTTTAATGTTACTCCAAAAGAGTAATATTTGCAGCTCAGCATTTATATTAACAAAACAAGGGCATGGATTATCTGAGAACAAATTCCTTTTACTTTTATGAACTAATATCAATAAGTGCAGCACTGAAAGAATTGATTCCTCCCACAATTGACTGCAATTTCAGTCTGTACCATGGCCTGTTTCACCTTTGTTGCACAATATAAACTGACCCCAGCTGCATTTCTTCATTGCTATTGGATTTTCTGTCTCCATTCTTTTTGTCAGAGTTTCTCATGAGTCCATTTGGTCTTGAAGAAAGGTTTCTTTCTTTCTCCCTGTATTGTTTAGTGATGGAAGTGCTGTCTAAAATTCATTCTTTCTTGTCTACCTGTGTTTTTGTTAAAATTCTCCTCTCTCCTTTACACCCTTTCCTCTCCAAGGCTCTGACAGTTTCTGGTCTCCTACTTTTGTTATGCTGGGCCTCCTGGTAGGTGGTGAGTGCTCCTCCATTGAGGACCAGTAGAGTCAATTTTCAGAGGCCTGAAAATCATGTGTGTATTCTGTTGCCATTTTGCTATTCAAAAGGACTGGAGAATGAATCTGTGCTATTCAAATCTGTTTGAATCATGACCCAGGTTTTTACCCATTCCTTGTTTAACATTTATCGTTTAGCAATAAAGCCTCTTGTGAAAGTTATACACATACAACTGTTAGGAAAAGGAAGAAAAAATGAAACTTCTCAAAGGAGTGCATCACACTAAACTCTTAAAAACTGTATCTATTCATATTTGGAAGAGTATTAGATTTTTTTTTTATTTTTAACACAGCGTGAATTACCAAATAAATATCTTGAAACTAATCCTAAAATAATGAATAATACTTGACGTCTAACCAATCTTTTATTTTGACAAGTTTTGGTACTTTTATAAGAATTGTTAAAACTGAATATGAAATAATATTTGAAAGTAAGCTTATTTGGAAACTGTCAGAACAGTGAGTTTACATTTTAGTTAACAAAAGGTTACATTTCCCATATTGTTTGCACAGCAAAAGCACACATGTGATAATGATCCCTTTTTTTCCTCCTTGCTCCTACTTCTCCTCTTTTACGCACTTTACCCTGTAATATGACAAACTTATAGGGTTTGTTTCCTGCAAAGAAGATCTGAATATGGAGTAGGTCATCATACTATCTAACAAATGTTATTTCAGATTACAGACTAAGTATATACATGTGATCTTACACAGGATTTCTGAAATAGCTGTTTCATGTCCACCTCTCTGGACACTTGGCTCACTGCAAGAATATTGCCCTTCCAAAAAGGTCTAAACTCAGTTTAGGTCTGGGCTTTCTACAAACACTACCTGCCATAGCAGTAATCACATATTTAAACCTTTGCTTACAGCTTGAGTGAATCATAGCTTAAAGTCCCTACTGAAGAACTAGCTGCTGCTGGTGGATGCATCTGCTTTTTTTCTGACCAAAGAGTAATGCTATGGTCTTAAAAAATGCCCGGGAAACATGAAATATTTCAGAATTCAGGTGGAATAAGGACTACTTAGTTCCTCTGTTAAGGAAGCCTGTTATAAGTCAAATGCTGGATAATTTAAAGTTACAGTACAAAATACAATGATTGCCTTTGGAAAGTTAACATCTCTTGCCCCCATGCATCAATAATTTATCACTATATTCGGTAGTAATAAACTGTGGATGCTTTGACACCTTGGTCAAATTAATGAAGAATGTTTTAATCATATGAATAGGATAACAAAATATATGAAAATAATTATTATCAACATTCTAGCTCTTATTACTAGCTATTTTTTTATTTTAATAGTCTGTGTCTTGTTTTCTCTGATGTCTTCCAGAATTAGCTTATTTTAAATGGTATTTTTCATTCAGCCTTTTATCTTTATTCTTAGACTGTTGGAGTTTATAACATCAGTTTAATATCTCTCTCATGTTTTTCTCCTCTTATTTTAGTAGCAACAAATTTTCTTCAGGAACGAAGCTTTAATGTCTTTTAACGATGCGTCATTTACAGAAGAGTGCTCTGGTTGAAGCATATCCACTTCTGGTTTAATTAGACTGCTGCTCTTCTAGGTTCCTTTCATCTTTCAAAATATATCCTGCCATTCTCTATTTTCCTCTTGCACTTCTTCTATCTTATTTCTAATTATCATGAGAGTTGAAGAGCTTGCCTACTTTTAATGTTCTTTGGCTTCACAGAGCCTGTATCATAGCTTGCAGATAACAGGTGCTGGCAACAAACAAACCTGCTCAGTGAGTTCAGATATTTGTTTTTCCACAGGGAAAAAAAAAGAAAAAAGCAGACAAAAATGAAAGAACAAACTATGCATCATGAAAAAAGGAGAGACTCTTTACAATACAAGAGAGAGAAATATTGAACTTATTAAATTATTTACTTAGTAGTCCACTTGTATCCACACTAACATAAACTTTGTCTTGTTTCTTTAACCCTGGAGGGTAGCCATGTGATATAACATTAATGAGTTTCTCCGTGTTTTTGAATGTGCTTTGAACACATCTAGTCTCCCAAGTGTCTGTTGATCACAATCTTCGTTTTCTGAAGACTACCCAGAGTCACACTTTAGCCTCTCTTTCATGCTTAAGATGAAGCATCTGCTGCCTGCTTTTTTCATTATCATCATAAAGAGCTAGAGTTTAAAAGCTAGAAGGATGGTGAAAGAGTGTAGCATGCACTTGAAAGGTAAGAGTCCTGGAAAACTGGCAACCTATGTGTGTAGAGTTTTTGCAGGGCTACCTTTTCTTCTTTTCCTCTGCCTTTTTCCCTCTTTCACAGAAATAACATTTATAGTGGTCTTGTACAACTGATTAGTGCATGACAAATTGACTGTTTTTTTCAAGCGGAGATATTTTATTCCATTTTAATTTTGTTTTTCAAAAATAATGTTGCCCAAAGAAGATGGGAGAAAATTGACCCTTTTCTTCTGAGTCTTCCAAATTTCATTTTTCTGTAATCTAGGTGAAAAATGAGAGCAAACACATTTCAAAGATCACTGTGGAAAGTATTGATGGTTTCTCTTCATAAATGAGAGAAGACTGACTAAAGAAAAATTAATAACCTTTGAGAAGTAGAAAACATAAATCTATTTGTTTCATAACACCATTATAAATGGCTCATATTTAGTTGTTGGCAATTTGCTAGATTAAGATTTAACACTCAGAAATCCACATTACTTATTTTAAAATCATTGACAAATAATTTGAAATTAATTTCTATTTTTTAAAATTTTTATTATTGATAAAACTCTAAGTTACCGAATTAAAATTGGCAAATCTGGACAGCTGTTTGATCTTTAGTCAGTGAATCCAAACTTTCCAGTTAAAGTCAAAGTTTCACTGCTTTTTCACAAAGATGCAGTAGGTGATCATTTAGGATTAAACAATCTCTAGGAGGGAAAAAAAGACAGAAATGTAGAAGCAGTCACTGCTTTACAGAAAGGGAAGTGGAGCAGAGATACAGTGATTATAGTGATTCCTCATCTGTTTGTACAAAAATGCAGCAGTTACAGGAAACAAGAAGTTAAAACACTTTATGAAAAATTTCTCTTGTTTTGGATAATACTTTCAGAGTTGAAGCATCAATAATTTTATTCCCAAGAAATGCACACAATAGTATTATTGCTTTCCAAATGTGGTTTGTTTGCAACTACAAATGGCAACCTAAAATATAGTTCTTACTGTTCCCAAGTAATAACTGTAAGGAGACAACTGTCAGACTTTTTTACATATAAAAAAATCCCATCTTGAAGTTTCTATCTGAACTTGTAGTAGTATGCTGCACAGATTTTAAAAATCACTGTAAAACAGAGAGTCATACCTTTTAGTCTCCGCAGTCCTGTAAATTTTCACTAGAATTGGATTTTTTCTTTTTTTTCAAGAAAAAAATCCAAACAACTCCTGTATCATTGATTAAGTGAAAATTAGAACTTGCAATTAAGGTTGTTAAGTCCTAGTGAGCAGATTGGAATTGAGTAGAAATGTGTTTTCTAATACTGAATAAATATGTCATGCTTATACCAGTCCAGTAGCAAGTTACAATCAAAGACACTGTATTGTGCTCTACACTGTATTTAACCAAAATAAATAATGACTTAAAATAAACAGATGCAACAAATTAACATAACCCAAACAAATAAGAATGAATTATTATTCCAGAATGAAAGAGTGATGGCAGATGGCTCTGTATGACATATCCAAGTTCCACTACCCATGTTTGATGTCAGCTTCTCAGTGTAAGATGGACTTTCAAATCAACAGAATATTAATAACCAACTTTATCCCTGCTGATGGTAGGGATCTTTAAGGGCAATCTTTAAGGTCTCTTTCAAACCAAAACATTTCATAAACCCATGATTCTAACTTCATCTGTGAATTTTTATCTGAATGACCACTTTTAATTTGGCTACATGTGAATCAGGAATGCTGACTCACATTAATAACTCCATTGTGAAGTCAAGACCTAAAGGACTTAACTGCCCTTGATACCACCCAGTTCCATGCAAATGTATGAGATTTCCAAATATTTGGTGTATACACCAAAAATGTGATCACTCAATGTATGCAGGTGATGTGTACAGATCCAAAATCCAAGATGATACATGCAGACCATGTGCCTGTTTCACATGACAGAGAGACATATAGGAACTCTTCAACAACTATACAGTCTTCTCTGCTTTTATTACATATAAAGAAAAAAAAAAATAAAAAAAGGAATTTCTTCATTTGGCAATCAGTGTTCAATATTAGAATCATAGATCCATAAAATCATAGAATAATTTGGATTGGAAGGCATCTTAAAGACCACCTGGTTCCACCACCCCTGCAGGGAACCTTCCAGTAGACCCAGTGGCTCAAGGCCCTACCCAGCTTGGCCTTGAACACTGCCAGGGATGGGTCATCCATAGCTTCTCTGGGCAACATGTACCAGTACTTAACCACCCTCACAGTAAAGAATTCCTCCCTAATTTCTAACATAAACCTATTCTCTTCCAGTCTGAAGCCATTCCCCTATTTCCTGTCACTACCTGCTCCGGCCAAAAGCCCTTCAGATTTTCTGTTGGCATCTTCTAGGCCTATCTGGTTCTTCTCAGAGATTCTCTTGATCCATTTTCTGCCCAGCCTGTATGTGTGCTTGGGATTGCCCCAATTCAGGTACAAGACCTTTCACAACACTTAGTTTTGTTGAACTTCATGAGGTTTACACCTCAAGCTTGTCCAGGTCCTTCTGCATGGCATCCCCTCCAGCAGGTCATTCTTCATTCTCCCAGTCCATGCTTTTTCCTTCTGTGACTTGGATTGTGTGGCTGAAGCACTTGTTGGTCAAGACAGGCAAAAAAGCTAGTACCATAGCCTTTTCCATGTCCTGGGGAAGGAGGTCTTCTGTCTCCGTCTGGAGAATGCCCAGACTTCCCTTTGTCTTCCTTTTATCACCCACCTACCTAGAGAAGCTTTATTTGTTGCCCCTGAAATCCCTGCTGGAATTCTCTCAACCAGGTTTTCTAACCTCGTTCTTGGTTGCTTGCACAGTTTCTTTGTATTTCTTGCAAGCTACTTTTTCCTGCTTCCATTCTCTACAGGCTTCCTCTTAGATTTTGACTTTTCATCCACACAGATCTCCTGGATTTTTTTGCCACATTTGCTCTTTGTAGGGATGCATTTCTCCTGAGATTGGAGGCAGTGATCCTCACATATCAACCACCTTTCTTGGGCCCCCCTTTCTTCCAGGGCTTTATCCCATAGTCCTCCACCAAGCAGATCCCCGAGGAGATCCCATGTGCTCTGCAGGCACATGGGTGTCTCTAACTCTTGTTTATGCTATAGTTTAAAAAACATGTTTTTTTATTTCTTTGGTAATAAGGAGAAAGTATATTGTTTTGATAAATCTTAGATAATTAAATAAATTTTATTTCTTTCATGATATGTGTGAAAATAAAGAAGATGATGAAAAAAATTCTTTGCTTTGTATATATTTTTCTAAAACTATAGATGTTTACTGGTATGGAGAATTTAGGACTGAACAAAACCCCCTGCTTTTAAGGTCTTCCAGTACATTGCATTAGGAAGACATCATTGCTTAGAGGTATTTTCTAAGTGTCTGATTTTCCATTAATTTAGGTTTGTTCAGAAAACTGTAAGATTTCTGCATTATATCCTCACATGCCTGCTAATATAGTTTATTTTGCAAGGTTCAGTATAGTGTTTTCTCATTTTTCTATTTTAGCAAAACTTCAAGTATCATCAGAGTAGCAGATGAAAAAAGGAAGCTGAATGACCTGTAAAATATTTTGAATGGGAAATATTTTTGTACAGAGACAAGAAAAACAAGTGTCACATAGTCTCTTCCTCAACCATTCTGGAGTCAATAGAAAATTGAACTGTTCCATTATGTCAATATATTTCAGCTAAGCTCATTAGGACTGGTAGTGATGACTCTGCAATCTGTTCTTTTTATAGATTCATTGAAGAATGTTTGGAAATTTCCAAAAATTGTATTGCAGAATATCACTCTTTATATAAAAAGTTAAATCCTGTTGAGGTTACAAAAAATATTTTAATAATCATTTTACTAACCTAGTATGATGAAATTTTATATTGCATTTACATGATATAGGTGTCTGTTAAAGCAGTAGTAAATGCTTTGAAAAAAAAAAAAGATAGACATATTAGAAATTTAATCATAAAACTGATGAAGAAGGGACACAGATTCAATGAATTATTTTCTGGCACTTTTAATAGGCCACTTACTGATTTGATCTTATTTAAATCTTATTTCCTGCATAATCTTAATAATTTTTATACTCAAAATGCTGTTCATATACAGTGCATATAGAGTGGTAGAAAGTTTATTTTAAGGATTAGGGTCCTTCTAATTAGGCCATCCAGAACATCTGGTTAGTTCTACTTGTCTATCCTTGTATTTTTTTTTACCATGCTATGGAGACACATGTCAATGTTTGAATCAAAATTTCCCATTGGTCAGTAGTTCTAGAATTTTGAACTCTCAAGTAGAAAAAAAAATTGAACCTGCTGCTGCCTGAAATGAGTATTTAAACCTCTGACTCATGCTAGGCACTGCTGCAGCAACGCCTAAAGTGAATTTTCATACTAAACTGTATTCTGAACACAGCTCTCATATGAAGGCCTGGGAAAGCACAAAGGATTGTTCATCTTAGTATCCTACTGGGACTTGAGGTATTTAATTCTGCTAATCAAAGAGGCATATCATTCTAGCAAGGCTGAAACCTTCCAAAGAGTAGATTGTAGGTCTCTGCTCAAAACTCCTTCACCTCCAGACTTTATTTGCTTTTAGGAGATTTTAAATTTATGCTGTCTAATTAGAGTGCTATTCAGTTATTTAAGGATGATTTAGTTAACAGGGGCTAATGAAAGGAGAAAGGATGCAGGGAGAAGAAATGATAGATTACAAGCTTTGTAAAATAAAAGCTTAAATATATTTCTAAGCGTCACAATGTGACTTTCCCCAAGGAAGAAGTGCTGACATTAAAGGACTGTGTATATATTAGAATGTATTTCCTTGTCTCAAAAATGTCACTGGAATGTGAACTACTGTTTTCTTGCCACTCTTTCTTTCCCAAATTTTTCTGTCACTTTCTTCCACCTTCAAATCTACCTTTATCCTTCCTTTTTTTCTGTCTAGCCTGCTGTTTATGCTTCATTTAAAGTTCTGCAACTGGAAAATGAAGGCCAGGGGTCCTGCTTATAGAAGTATGCATTCTGAAAATAACATTATTACTCTAGCAGTTAGAACCATGCCTTATGTATACACAGACTAGACCTGATTGAATTGTTTACAAGCCACGTATCTGATTAAAATTAACAGAAGAAGTGAAATAGCTCATCTTGAGTTAAGAAAGGATTTTATTTCTTTCTGTCTAAATCTTTGCAAAACACAAACACAGGCTTACAGTACTGTTGCTTCAATCCACTGATCCCCTTTTACATTTTGTGAAATGAAAACTAGTGCTAGTACAGAAATGTACAAAGTGAAATAGGTTATTATTTCATGAATAACTGCATGCACTAAAAATCAGCTTCACTGATTTCTGACTTCTGGGAAATTTGGAAGAACAAGCTCAAAGACACAAAAATAATAAAATTCCCAGCAAGCAATACACAGCACCAATTATCAAAATTCTGATGTAGCAGAGAAAACAACTGAAAAATTGTACAAAAAGAATATCTCTCAGAACTTTTGTACAGGGCATAGACATTTAATCTCAGAACCTGCAACCAGGAACTTTTTAGGATCCATCTCTTGAACAGTAAGAGATTATAATCTTGCAAATTTTTTTATTTTGGGGGGAGCAGTAAACACCTGAACTATTGCAACAACACACCAGGAACTAAATTATTTCTAGACAAAAATTCAGTCCACCTTATACAGTTGTGACAGTTACCCTATGCCTTTTTGGGAGAACAGCTCAGAGCATCTTTGCTTCACTTCTTTAGTGAAAGAGAGAAACCAAGCTTTCTATGCACTTGATGGCTGTAGACCCAGTTGGGCCATCACCAAAGACTTGGTGAAGGAGTACTACACAGGGTTTAGTCCTTATTGACTGTATTGAGTGAAAGTTATCATACAGGATGATGATAATTTCTTGCACTAGATATGAGCCTGACACTGACCAGTAAAAGTTATTTTTATACTATTGCGTTGAAAACACTCCATTTTGTAGCAAAGTGCAAATGTCTTTTCTTCCCTATGAATGAAAAAACTGTTCCCTTGAATGAGATGTTACCAACTATATTTCATCTTACCAAAACCTACACATCAAGCGACAATAAACTGAGGCAGGTGCAGCCTGCCTGGCCCAACTCAGCAGTGTGCATTTCAACTGTACTACAGCAGAAGACAAAACATCAGTCAGCAGCAGCAAGAGGGGGCTGCAATTCTAAGGTACAGGTAAAAGGCAGTCCTCTCTTAGTAGCTGTGTGTGGCATGTGAACATCTAGTCCAAGAGCTCCCTGATCATTGCAGGGATTTGGACTAGACAGCAACATAAAGGTCTGCTCCAACTCAAATTATTCTATAATTCTGTCATTCTAAAACACTTTCTTCAGCTGCCAGATGTGCATGGTACAGTCAGACTAGGGGCTGGTGTTGTGAAACAGAAAATTCTTGTTCTGTGGTTTGCTTCTGCAAAATGCAAAATGATATGAAAAATGTGATATTGTGAATATATTCCCAGGATATATTGAAATGAGAGGGTTTATCCACACAACTAAATCAGGTTCTAATTATCTGTAAGGTTTGTTCTATTAGCTTTGCTCAAAGTGCATGCTTCTTTGCTCTGTAAGCATAATATTGTTAAATTACAAAAACCCCATAATTTCATGGTAATTGAGATTCCATTCCAACAAAATTATTGAAAAACAATTATTTTGAGGAGTTCCTCTAGCAAACAAAACTCCCTCTGGCTTTATAACCTATGAAAAATCAATTATATTTACTTGACAAAACATAAACAACCTATGAATAGTTGATTCCCTGGAATGAAATGGGAATCAGAAATTCAATCAAGTTTATTATCACAAAAGAAAACATACAAAAAATTCTTTGCAAACAAAAAGAACAGTGAAACTCAGCACCTAAGTGATTTATTTGGGAAATCTTAATTGTATTATGTTTGTCTTAATTTTGGTTTCTGACTCTGTTGTTCTACCTAAGATCCCTCAAAGAGTGAAGAATTCTACAGTGAGGAAATAAACATGAAACACCTAGATACACAGAAGGCACTCTTGACATTAACTGTTAATAATGAAAATATGGATCAACAAAGGAAACACACTGATGTAGTATGTCTGAAAGCTTATTGATTCTCCCGTGCATTAGTTCTTTTCACCAAAGAATTATTGTCAAAGAATGAGTCACAGGACAAAATATAAGATTAATTTTTCACTGTTCTCATTTATAAGATTTTTAAAAAAGTGATTAATGTATTTTTGATTTATTGTATTTTAATTTAACACACTTAAGTCCCAAGAATGTGATCTGTCTCAGAGAATGTTCCATATCAACAGATCATAGTGGTATTGGGTAAAGAAAATTCAGCAAAATATTTATATACACATATAACTACATCTATAAATATAATATATATGCATAAAAGACAGGAGGACAATAAAAACATGTAATAGTAAATAACAGCTGAGCTAATACAGGCAAAGAAGGTTATTTTGGAAAGTAGACAATTAAAGACTTGTCTAGAAAAGGAAGCAGATACAGCTACAAATTGTCACTAAGAGAAAATCCCAGCAACTGTTTATGTCTGCTGAGTTTATATTTTTTTCAATTTAGTTGTTCATCCTCATTATTAAGTCCATATCAGTCTGTTTGTGTGAAGCCACTGTTAACTGCCCTTTCCAAAGACTTAGGGAAAATTGCTAGGATTCATGCTTTCTTTGCAATTTTATCATGGAAAAAAACCCCACTTTGAACTGGGATTAGGAATTCTATTTAATAGAAAAAAGTGAATTAATAAAAAAAAATTGTTAGCTTAGTAAAAGTATAAATGCAAAAAGTGTGGTATGTCAGAAACTACCCCGAGCACTCAAGAACACTCCTCAAAATTTTTGTTTACTCCAGAGATCCATCATGGTGATCAGCATTTACTGAATATACTTCTTCCTCTATTGATTACTGTGATAATAGATCTCTAATGAGTCTCAGAAAGCTGAAGTGGAAAGACCCTCTTTTATGTTTGTCATACATTGAATTGTCTGTATATTTGCTAAAGGATCACAGGACTCTGATTTTTAAATTCTCTGTATAACTTATAGTTTCATTTAAGACTCAAAAGGCTAAAAAAACCACTACCATTAAAACGAGGAAGCACCACTGAAAAATTATAAAAATATTTTGTTTTTTCTACTTTTGTGAGACAGAAACAGAAAAAAAATTATCTTTCCTTCTTCATTTCCATTGGAAATGCAATTGACTATTAGGCTGCTATATTACATCTAGGGCTGCTCATGCTTAGGAGATTGCTTCCCTGATAGACCATGTAATTAATGAACATTTCTAGATTTTTTTTTCAATACCAAAGCTGTGTTATTCCAACATTCTAATTGAGCAGAATGGTGGTACAAAGGCTTTGTTTTCACTGTTGACTTTCCATGGCTGAAAGGTAGAAGCCTTGCTCACCTGCAGCCTCCACACACTGCTCCGCTGCTCAGGTCCCAGGCTCCCCATCCAATGATGTCTGTGAGCTGACTGCACTCAGGGTAACTGCCTGGAGCCCAAGGGAACAAATTAGACTTATGACTTCAGAGAGATGATGGTAGCTTTGTTCAACTTCCCTTGACAGCCTAGAGTCCCCTGAGATGGAAAATGAAAATATCTCCCTAGGTTAGGTGCCGCCTTCTATGCTAGACTGATGCACATATAAAGAGAAGCCAGAGACTTTCCCCACTTCTCTGACCAAGGCTGAGATTTTATGAAAGAATCCATAGAGACTCCTGAGGGAAAGTTTTTTATGTGTTTTTTTTCAGACCTGATGCACAACACTGTAGGTGCTGGCATTTCCTAAGTCTCCTTCTGTAAGCCTTTCTTTCTCATTTGTTTTCCTTATCACAAAAGACCTACTCAACTTTTTAACCTGTTGAACTTAGCATTCCTCAACCAGCTAGCTGTTCTGCTGTAAGGATGCATGAAAAGAAGTTATTCAGAGTCTCTGACAATCTGCCTTAGGGCACAGCCTCAAGGTTATACACAAGTAAAAGTGTTGGTTCTACATAATCTGTATAGTGATAATAAAACATAAGGTTATAGTGTACATTGTTTGACTTGACCTGCAGAAATCATGTAAAGTAGTTAAAATTTTTCCACAAATTTTTTTGAAATAGTTTTTTTTTTTTATTCCCTTGCAAGTCAGAATAGCAGTACTTCATACTGATATGAGTGTATATTGGTATATTGCCTTTCTATCTACTTAATACATTTAAGTCTATATGGTCAAATAATCATGTCAGTTTAGGATTTAATAGTGAGAATATTGCACAATTAATCAGAAATCACAGAATATCAGAGAAAAAGTAGGATTATATAGAAATTCGTTTTCACCCACAAAATATCATGAGGTACAATTGCCTAAATGACATTCAAAAATATTTACTAGTGTAGAAAAATTATCACATTAGTTACATCTTCCACACTGCACATGCCTGGTTCAAATCCTTGACAATTTTTTCTCATGGCAATTGAATTGCTGAAATTACATAAGAAATGTCTGGGCTAGTAATCTGTACTCTAGGTCAGTATTACTGTATCATTTACAAATATTTTCAGCAATAGCTAATGCTAAAGGCTTTTGGTGCCCAGATTCCTGGGAGAATGTAGTATACCATTCTGGTGTTTCTGTCAGTGAAAGAGACCTGCTTAATTAATATAAAAGGAAAAATTTGATCTGAAAACAGGACAAAATAAGAATATTGCAATTTCAGTTGTAAAATTAAAAAAATATATGGTTTAATCAAGCTATTAGCTTGTTTTTCTGACCTTTATATTACAACAGAAATTTCAGTATATTTGATTTAATATCAAGTCAAAATTTAATTGAAATATAAAATTTGAATAGTCTCATATAATATTGTTATGGTGGATAAATTTTCCTTTAAGTGAGAATTTTAAGCAGTTACAGCTTAAACTGATGAAAATTGGTACTGAAATTCCTGCAGTCAAGAGCATCACAATACACCTAATACAACCCCTATAAGCTTGAAATTAGAGGCAATTAACCAAGCAAAAGGGGTGGATATCTACCTCTGTAGTGTGCAAGGCATTGTAGACTTGGTACTCTTTTCTAAAGCAGCACAATCTTCTTGACACTCTGTAGAACAATTTGCTTGCACTTCATCCGTAATTCACATTTCTCTTCTCAACCTCAAGGATTGTGATTTGGTTTCCTATAGTCCAGGTCTCTCCTGCTAGGACTAATGGTTAATTACAGTCATGAGGTTTGGTTCACCCTTTAATGAATGTTCATTTCAACCTTGTCTGCAGAGTTGAAGAGAAGGTAAAAAATATCCTGATTTTATTAGCTTCAGCCTGTAAATAGAAGAGTTCTAGATTGCTTTTAGTGGTCTTTTTAGTACTAGTTTTTGACTGTTTCTTGAATTTTGTGATAACTAGCAAGAAATAAATTTCCTACAACTAATGCATCTCAAATTGTTCCATTTACTGGTTATCAATGTTGTATTAAAATTAATGAGTTTAATAAGTTAATGATGACAGTCTTCAATCATGCAGGTTTTTTGTCTAATGTTTGGATGAACCATGGCTTCCTGTGGCACTCCACAGATTTTATGAGAGTAATTGCAACTCTCTTAATGGGAGCTATGACCCTTAATCTTAATGACTTTTAATTGATAGCTAATTTTTACATAGGAGATAACACCTCATGGGCCATTGCAGTTTTGCTCATATTTTGATGGTCTAACATAGCAAAAAAATGTTTTTAGCTGAAGAACCTGAGACAGTGTGGGCAGCAATGATCTATCTCTGAAGGATGTGAAAATGAACACATGAAATCAAATGTTGCTGTCATGCTTGCATGGTAGCGTGGAGGAAGATTTTAGAAAGGCCTTGGGAATGGTAAACTGAGGTAAAAGATACATTTATGTATGCTCCACTGTTTAGGGAAAGTCCCGCTTCAGCATTCCTCTGTAGACCCCCTTCTCCCCACCCCTGAGCAGTTCCCATTGGACCTGGCCCCTGGGGTGGTTCTGATGTGCCTTAGCTGAACACTGTCTCTATTGTTTAAGACCTTATCTCTTAATTTTGCTGTATAAAACTGTATCTGGGCAGTAGCCCAGGGCCTTTGGTCCCTGCAACGCTTCAGGCAATACAATCTATCTGGACAAGCATACCATTGGTCTCTCTTGGTCTCTTTATCTCGAACCCTTGCGGCGACTGAGGCAGCGCCGCAGCTCGGACTGTGCTAACCCAGACGCTGCCTGGTGAGCCCAGGGCAGCGGGACCGCGGAAAACCCCGGCCCCGGAGGGGACAGCTAGCCGGAGGGTCCCGGGGGGCCGGGGAGAGACGGGGGACAGCGGCGAGGAACCCCCGAGAGCAAGGTGGCGGTCGAAAGAGAAGCAACAATCAAATGGGTCTTTATTAAAGGAAATCCAGCTCAGATACTCAGATGTGTGTTATGAACATTAACCATCTTTCTTCTTAAATGTGGATGTCAGAAGAGTATTCAAAAACAAAAAGATTAAGATAAAAAACATCTACCAATGTCATAAAATATTTCAGTTTCTCTGATGGTGCTAAGGCAACATAGTTACACCTTCCTGACATCTTTGAGCCTCACAAAGATGGTAGAAAATTGGATAACAAAAATTTTTACCTAGTTACCCTTATTCTTAAATATGGACATGTTAAACATCTTTTTAGTTATATAGAGATATCTACATTGAGAACTGGCAGTATTGTTCAGATTATTAGTTAATTTTATGCTGGTGTTACAACAACCTGATTTGGACAGTTCACTTCCTAATGTCCTGAACCAGATTCATCAATCAGTGGAACTCTTCAATTATAGCAAACATAGTTCCTTGCTATGTCCTCCCAGATATCCTGAATTAATCAAGGGATCTCCAATGCAGCTCAGCAAGTATCACTCTTTTGATAGCAGCACCCATCTATTTGTATTGCTAGGTCATACCAAATCATGATAATGGATCTTCTGGATGTTTACCAGAGGCTGTGTCTACAGGCAGAAATTAAGGCATATGTGGTGGTGTGGTCTATGACATGACTTATCAGAGCTCCATGGGCAAAAAGAAAGGGATGATCCACCATAGTTAGGCAGAAATGGTGTCAGTGATTTAATATATTCATATAGGAGTTAGTATTTCATAATCTCCCACACATATCAGGTAGTACTGTCTAATATATATAAATGTCTTTGGTTTTCCTGAAATATTTTCAGTAGAAAGTAAGTGATGTTGGAAAATCTGATAGCCCTACTCCTGGTGTGGAATGCTCAGAAATTCAGCAGTACCATCATCATCTTGATCACTGTAAAGGCTGCATGGATCCCAGGAAGGATATTATTATTCCTCCATTTTGCTTCTGAGAGATGCCATCCCTTAACCCCGAAACAATGTCTTTATTTTATTTATATGAGAAGCAAAGGCCAATCTGAATTCTGAAGTACCGCGAGTAGCTTGCAAATATTATTACTTGCTTGGTTGTTTTTTTACAGATGCTGTAGATAATAGGTACTTCAGATTTACTAAAGTGCATGATTGCTTTTTAAACTGTGCATTTCTTCATAATAATGCATTGTAAATAAGTTGTAGCACTGTAAAACATCATCACTCTTACAAAAGCCTCTAAAGTTCCTAAAAGCACTCACTCTTATTTGGCTTTTAAAAACTAGCTATTAATATTTACATTTGTGACTGCGCACAAATACATAAAATCATCATAAAAGCCAGAGGTTTAAGTGCCTGCCCTTCCATTCACCAGGTCAAGAATAACTTTTAGATCTGTCTCAGAGGATTTCTTGCTATTACAAATATGAAACTAGGATGTTAAAATGAAAAAGAAGCAAATTTAATAATAATAATAATAATAAATACTTGCAAGGGACAGAGCTCAGCTTGATGGTTTCAGAGAGTGGAAGGAGATTATGTTAAAGCATAAATGGAGTTTTAACATTTTTAAATCCAGAAGGTCTAATCTAATCTAATCCTTTTCAATCCAATTTTTTTAATGCAGCCTAGACATCAGATTAAAGCTTGCACTTTTTTAGGCCATTGCAAACAGAATCAGCATCTGTGCTGCCTTTCTAATATTCAGCACCCAAAGGGGATTTTAAATGAATCAAAAGAATAATTATAAAATATAAACAAAAAAAGACCTATAAAATAGATACCAAGTATCTTATTTTTACTTTAAGGTGAAGCAACTTAAAATTTCTTGTCATAACTATGTCTTTTCTGGTAAATGAAATAACTATAACAAATATAAAAAGAAAGAACCTATTCTGAGGTCATATAATACTATAAAGGCAATGGCTTTACAAAATAATTCCTTTTCTTTTGTTGTTTTATAAGTAGTTTAGTGCCAATAACTCTGTAAAATCAATGATTTGAGTTTTGTCTGCTGAGTTTTTAGTGTGATGCTAATGAGATATACCAATCAGACAGAAAGCCTTGCTTTCTTTCCATGGTTTTTCTGGTTTCCTTTCTTTAAATTTTTAAAATTTTTTTTACATTTTTCTGCATTTTGAATTTCTAGAGAATCTTAAATCCTTGTAAAGTTCAAAGTAATATAGTCTATATTACCATGTCCCATACAGCAGCTATCTGCCTAGACCAAGAATTCCAAGATTTCTCTTGCCTCCTGTGTCAGTCAAATCATGAACTACTTATTGCTGATGAAAATATGCACCTTGTTATCTTTATTTTAAGACCCTTGTTTTTCCCAGGGTACCTCCAAAATATGATATGAGATGCTTTCAGTTAGATTAGCAAGTTCATTGGGACAAAAAAGTTAAGAACACTTTAGGAAAATGACCACCATCTATGTATGTTAGAATATAATTCTCAAGACATTTGGGCATGGCTCTGTTCCTGGTAAAGTCAATGACAAAGCCAGAATGGGATTCTTTCCAGCAGAAATTAATTTAATTTAGAAGTGAAAAATTTGAAAATACAGCCTACAAATGCTAGACTACTATTGTTTGGAGATTTGTGGACCCCCTTAAAAATTTTTAGTGGCAGGACAGATTTCTTTAGAAATATCATGTGCATAAATGTGATTTTTTTTCCATATACATCTTAACAGGTCTTCAAGACTAATTTTGGGACTCCTGCAGTTCACTAGTCTAAACTGGATCCCATGATTAAAATTTTACTTTATTGAAAGTACCTCAGAATAGTTTTGTATAAGGTGATGAGCTGTGGTGGACAGATAAATGAAAATTATTTATATTCTTCTGGATTAGTAGTTATTCAAATAGAATGTCCATGGATATGAATCCGAGTAGCCTGAACATACATAGAGTAGTTTTAAGTTTTAATGTTCTCGACAGAAAAAAAAAACCCCACAAATTAAAAAAACCCAATCAAACAAATAACCACAAATCTATACTAGCAAAAAACCCCAAAAAACCCAACTAACCAACCAAAAAAAAAAAAAAAACCAACCCCAAAAGAGCCAAAGATCCATCACCACAAAAAAAACTCAAATAAAAAAACCTAAAACAAATAAATAACACACAAACCAAAAAGGAACAGTCTAGTGTTTTCTTTCATAAAGAGAAGAAATTTTTACAGCTCAGAATAGCAGGTGGGACTAAAGAACCCTTTTCATGAAAAAACTAAGATAATGGCAAATAATTAAAATACACTGGGAGGCACCACAAACTCTGGTCTGTAAATCATACTGAAATGAACCTTTAGCATCTAATTCTGAAGCCAAACTGATGGATACCCAACAAACTGGCAAATTCAAGATCAATTTATACTTTTTGCCTTTTGTATAACACCCTGTAATTAATCAGTTTTGGGATGAAATAAACAGTATACAAGACAAAACAGGTGCTTTCTGGTGTTTAAAAGTGCATATGCAAGAAATAATCAGGATGTCCTTTTGGAGGTTATGTTTCCATGTATACTCTCAAGTGACACCAAGGAAAGGGAAGAGAGGCTGGAGAAGTACGTAATAGAGACTCTGAAATAAGTGGTACCTATATCTTGAGCAAAGCCAAATTCTTGTAAGTATTTTGGCTAATAGACTGTTATGATCTATCTCTTTTTATTTTTTCTGTCTCCTTCTCCTTTCCATATGCTTTCCATAAACTTTCCAGTCATTTTGAGATGAAGTTAAGACAAACATAAAGCTACATCTCTCTGCTGATAAGTATAGCAGAGGTGCTGGACAGCCAGAGCGAAGTGGGGGAACTGAGAAAACTTCCCATATCTCACTCCAGATGTATGCAGGTTGGTCATTGGAATGAATGTTTGTGCACCACAATCTGCTGGAAAAATATCTGAGTAAACAAGGAAATGGAGACTTTAATGCATTTGAACTGGCCCTCTAATTGGGCAATTCAAAAGACCAACAGTTTGGATTGCATGTGGGTACAAAAAAAACCATACAATTGTTTAGACAGTGTGTTGCAAAAAGAAGAATGCACTAATGCTATCATAACACTAACAACTATTACTACCAAAGCATCTCAAAAGTGAGCTAAAATTTAGACTTACCTGTTTCGCTTTACACACTTTTTACTAGTACACTGCTAAAAAAATACCAATAAGCACTAAAATATTTTAGTTCATATGTGGCAAAACATGCTGGTCACATTTTTTTTTTCTAAAGAGAATATCTAAAAGGTGCAGTCATGTAGATTATACATTTAAACTATCAAAATAAAATTCAGTTATTAACTGGAGGATTACTTAAAATTGGTGTAGAAAGTGCATGTGTATTCAAAGCACGTAGTAAAACAGTCAAGATCTGAAAGGATCTGAACATTTGTCAGGCAGAATAACAAAGACCATTTTTTTCATATGTTCTAAAATTCACTGTAAGGATGCATAGAAGTCTCTGAGTTAGGGAACATAAACTCTTATATTCAATACCTTGCTTATATTTACACTTTCCTAATTTCATATGAATAAATGTCTGCACAGAATATTGGGCAATGATGAATCCAGATATTAATTTTATGTAATGATTATTTCTCCATAAGTTGGCCTTTCCACTTCCAAAATTACACTCTACACCATGCTGTCAACCTACAAAAATAAACCGACCCATATTTATCTGAAATAAGCATGAGATATTCAGCCCAAATCTTCCCCTGATCAGTGAACATTTTTTGCAACACACTTGCACTTCTGGACCTGCAAGGTCTTACGTGTACCATGGCTGGGATCTGACTAGATGTTTATTCATTCATTGAAAAGCATCTTTCATTCATTAGAATGGATGTCATTGGAACAAGATTGTTGCAATCTTGATTTTCTGTTTGCTCATTCATTTTGTGGACAGCACATGATCCCTCCAGCTGCTTGCCCTTGCTGTACACATCTAACAAACAATGCATACATTTTTAGGGCATGGGTAGTGGGGTGTAATCCGAACTAAAAACCAATTTTTTTACCATTAAAATGGGATACTAAAAATTAATATTAAAGCCTAACAAAAGATCTGAAATATCCCTCATCACTTCTGCTTTTGCTTATTTGTGTAATCAACTGCATCATATAACCCATAGCAATTAAATAGTGAAAGGCAAGCTCTTATGGTTGCAGAAAGTTTTTATTATACAACACAGTGATAGCTTTCTTCCCCCTGCTTCTGACTTTCTGTTGACATTGGTGTTGCTTATCATTTCCAGCCTCCCATACATACTGATTACTTCTCTAACTGATGCCCTCAGTTCTCCCTTGACTTGCTGCTTTATCTTGCTCTTTAACACTTGTACATTTTTAGTTACTTCTATTCATACATATGGGCCAAATTTATCCTTGGTTTTCTGCCAGGGAGTTACATCAAGTATAAATTTGACCCTCGCCATCTTTCTTACTGCTTCTGAAATCAGGTTTCCAAACAGATGAAGACTGGGTAACATGATAAAATATTTATAGTGTAAGGCTTGACCCTGCACACTGAGAGAAATGCAAAGTCTCTATTCAAAACCAGACCTTCATCAGAGGCACAATCACATGATTTTAAGTCTGTGAGAGACCTTCTATCCTCCACTTGTTGTCAGTGGTTTCTGCAGTTACCTGATTAGCTCATAGGTTTTGGTGTGTATTCTGTGCTGTATCCTGTGTGTACCTCCAAGGCTGATTTGAAGCCTTCTTTGTGATCCTGTTATCTTGAGCTGTTGGTATGTCACTGAATCCTCCAGCCTAAGTCGGAGGAGGACAGTGTCCCCAGCGAATGGCTGAGGATTGTGCCAGGTTCCAGAGACACTTCAGCAGTGCCCTGCTTCTCCTGGGAGTGATATGGAAACCTCTGTGACAGCTTTACACATGAGCTTTATGTGAGCCTTCTGCAACTCTAGAGGAAATGTCACATCCAAGGGATGCATATCTCTTGGGTCATAATGTAGCATAAATCCTGGAATATAATTTTATTTTAAAGTACAATTATTTTAAATCCCAAAAACGCAACAGAAGCAACACAGTTTACCCACTTTCACTCTTGAAGTACAGAAAAGTGCTGCTCAATTTGAAAGCATCTGAAACACACAGCAACAATTTTAAAATGAGATATACTGACTGATATATGCCCTCTATGGCTTTGTATTTAGTGCTTCACTCATTGTCCTTGAACATTTTCTGACCTTAGGAAAGACTGGCAAAAATGAATGGATTTAGAATGAATTTTTTTCATTGTCATTTTCAATGATGTCACACATCATTCTCTGTACGTTTTTTGCATATGGATTTTATTTCCAGATTACAGCAAAGTTCTGCATTCAAATTTATTGCAGAGGGAAAAAAAGAATATAAAATTTATATTGGTTTACTAATAAATTATCAAATTGTAAATTAATTAAGTTTCTTCATTTCTCAGTAGGATAGATAGGCAACAACTTTTAAAAGTATTAATATAAACATAGTAAATGTTGTAAAAAATTAAGAATGATGTCTATTTTAATTACTTGAACAACATGACATTAAGGACAGCTTCCTAAGGGAAATATTTTTAAAGATGAGGAACCTTTCACACCTTACTGGTATTGTGTTGTGATAAAATTCCCCATTTTAATGCATTTTTTCCTGAAGCAACTGATATAAAGAAATATACTCACAGTGATATATGTATTTTTATATATGGCTACAACTGGATTTGCATATAAATTCAGCCATTTAATATGAACTTAGAAAATTATGTTTTCACAGGGATGAAAAAACAGATTTTAAGAAATTTACATAATTTTCAATGCAACCACTGAAAAATATATCTTCTCTGACAGAACAGGCAGGATATTGAAAGCACCTTTAAAAGATATCTCTGATCACTCCATTCAATAATATCATGAAGAGCTTGTGCATTCACTGTGCAGAAACCCACAGGGGATGATTCCTTACTGCCACTGGGAGATTTATTCTAGCAACATAAAACACTCCACTGGTAGAATTTTTGCTCATATTTATCTTGCATTTCCCCCTTTTCAAGTGGTATTTTATTACACCATTCCCTAACTCTTATTTACTGTATTTTAAATGTTTTAAATTATACTTCTAGTAAATTTTATCAATTGCTATGAAAATCTGACTTTTATGGTGTTTGTGAAGTCTCTTCTTTCCTAGTTTCTCCCTAATGGGAGCTAACAGTGATAAAAAATCTAGATTAGAAGCAGAACTTATCAGAAGGACTATGGTCTGATATACAGTTTAATAAATACATCATAATATATTATTGTTATAGTACAATATATCATATATCGTACATATCGTACAATATATAATATATTGCGTATATTAATATATATTATAGGAATAATACAATCTTTCTGTGTTGAATGTAACCTGCAAAAAGGGAAGGCAATTTGGAGACAAAAATAGAAAGTTAATGGGTTTTGTTTTCCCCATTCAAAAGAAATTTAGCTGTTATTTTCCAGACAAATGTATTTTTCATTAGTTTTTAAAGTACAACCACGAGGATATGAAATATATATCACTAACTACGAGAAACACATGATTTGAAACCTTGACTATTTTCAAGATTTCATTCTTGTCCTGGCAGGGGCTCAGAAATATGACATTTTTGTTATAATCTTCTTGTTGATCGACAAGATTCTCAGAAGTCTTGTCAGTAAGCACTTGGTGTCTATATCATGCTTCAGAAAAAAACCCTGTTCAGCCATCCTATTTTTAGAGCAAAAAACTGAAGCACAGGGATGTAGACTCCCACCCGTGATCAGGAAAATCCTAGGTCTCTGATCTTAACACTAGGTGAGGTTTCCATTGTCAACCTTCATTAGAGAGAGAGAAATGATGGTATTTGTACCTTAAAAAAGTACACAGAAACATAATAATCACTAACTGAGCATTGATCTGGAGAATAGAGCTCTGACAAAAAGCATTTTCACTGTCAAGATGTCCTTCCTGGGATCTCCTGTGGCTGATCTCCAAAGAATAGTTTGAGGGGCAGTTTGTTATGATTTGAGGCTTGCCTTGGTGTTGCCTGTCCTTTCCCTTGCCAAACACATAATGTGATTCTGAAGCTAAGCCATATTTTTAAAGTGAAAAAAATCTGTATTTTACAAATTTTCTCCTGCTACAGAAGTCAAACTTCCCAATTTCAAATGTTCCACAAAATCTCCAGTCTAATATGTGAGGCATTTTGAGTCTACCTCTGGCAGTAAAGTAGATCTACACTTCTGCAAATAATAATAAACTCCTAAATTGGGCAGATTTCTCTCACCAAGTATGTATTCCATTTCAATATATCTCACACAACTCAGATTCTTGTCTTAAAGTTACAAGCTGAAAGCAATACCAGCAGAATGACGTGAACATTAACAGTATTAACATGAGAAATACTGGAGGTTGTCTGCCAGCCATCCAAGTTTTTGTTTTTACTGGTTTTTATTTTGTTCAGTACAACACACACAAGTTTGACAGTGTTCTTTCGACTCATGCATGAAAAAAGTTTTGTCAGTTAAGATATTTTAATGTAAAAATGGATCACTGTATTGTCTCTCTCATATAAGAAAATCAGCTATTGGTTTATTCCTAATAAGATAAACTTATGTTAATTTTTGGTGAAATGCTCTGGAAGAGTAAGGTGGAATACTCCATAGCCAAAGGAAATGTTTTCTTAAAGCCTTCATAAAAATAAGTAGGGTGATTAAAATCATCAATCCTGCATTGAGTATTATCAACCCTGAGCCTCCAAATAACAACACGCATTGTTTGGAATTCACATCCAAGCCCGTATGATGGGAAATTTTATATTGAGAATTGCTGGTACCAGAAAGTCCACGAATAATCACCATTAGATATTGACTAAACACTTAGGTTCTTTTGAAATCAATTTGTATAGAGAGATTGAAATACCCCTGGGTCACATTTAAACTGAATACAAAACATTGACCTCCATCTGTTTTTCTATTTAAACTAAAACCAAATCAAGCAGAGAGGAGAAAAGATTTCTAAAAATCCCAAGATAAGATGTTAGGATTTGATTAGGCTCATCTGGTTTTCATAGCTCAATATACCATTTCTTTTATTGTATTAAATGTTTTGAATATAATTTATTTTGTTTGCAATTATGCTAATTAAGGTCCTCAAGAGCCTCACATTTGAATATCACTAGATGATCAGGAGACTTAACTGAGAAATTTTCATGCTTCTCCCTTATATGCACATCTAGCCATACTTGATTATGTTTATCTCCCTATCTTTTGAAAATCTAATTTCTGAGATTTCTGTGGACTTCTTGGCCACAAGGAAAGTCACAATCTGAGCCACAGTACTTTGCAGAAACAAAAGGTGTAAGAGAGAAGCAGGAGAAATACCTGTGTAATGGTGAAAACATTAGAAAAATACAGGTGCAGGGGATTTCAGGGGACAAACAGACCAAAAGTTCAAAGGTAAAAAGTGTTATAAACTCAAACAGGAGAACTAAGACATAAGGAAGGAGGGAATTGGCTGAGGCAGAACTTGTGGTTACTCCATTAAGTTACACCTAAAAAAGAAATGACCAGGATTTCAGCGAACTTATTAAATTTTGGATACAGCTGTGACATTCCATCTGGTAAAATTTACATCTTCACATAAATTCCAATTATTTTTTCTTTGTGAATAATAGTAAGGGAGCTGCTGCTTAGTCCAAACACTAAAGCCCAGGTGCCATTTTGGGTGTGTTGATTCTGTTGATTCTGAACCCCACTGAACCCATGCAGCATGACTGAGGTCCCTTGCTGGCCTGTCACAGGACAAGGGCAAGGTAGGTGCCTGGTGGGGATGGTGAGAGGGGTGACCTCTGGACCTTGCTAAAAGGGTACTTGAGAGTAAGCAGGGTCTCAGCAGGAGTCCAGTCTCACAGGAGGATTTCTTTCTTCCCCCAGACTGCCTCAGACCACCTGAATTTATTGTACTTCACATCATCCCTGTGCTTCCCTTCATGCTCAGCTAATACTTCTCTTATTATTACTTCACTGCCCATATTCCCTGTATTCCATCAAACTTTAAAGATAATATGTCTACTTTGCTTCCTCCCTTTGCTATAGAAAGCTCATCAATATTAGCTTGGGAAATAGCAAGAGAAGGGTGGCAAGTTCTGCACAGGTTAAATGCTGTTTTCCTGCATTTCCTGTTGTCAAGTTGTGTTGGACAGATTTGATAATATTGTGGTTCCTCAAAGTGGATGAGCTACGTGTGCTTGGTACCAGGTGTGAAGAAGCTGATGAAGAACAAAACAGCCTGGGCTTGCATAGGCTTGTTCTGCTGGCATATACATGATACAGCTGTCCTGACCCTGCAGTATCACAGAATCTGTTCTGTCACTCTTGCAACATCTCAGATGGTTATCAGCCTTGGCAGAGTGCTTCATTCTATGTCAGACTCCTCTCAGAAGGGCTGCACTGAGATTGCTCAGCTTCCCTGCTTGGTTTCACTGCTTCCTTTCAGTACAGAAAGCCCACCAGACAAAGCTGGTCAGCCATGGAATGGTGGAGCAGAAGAAAACCAGTAGGAATGTATATATAAGATTGGCCCATGAAATATAGCTGTGTGGAAGAAATGTCGGAGACTGGTTTTTCTGACCCCACATCTTAAGAGAGAGGGTTTTTCCTAATGGGGAAGCACTGTTCTGGTGTTTACCTCCACACAGGGCAAGCCAGCAGGCTCTATATATCTGCAAACTGTTTTTAAATGGAGAGAAGAGGAAAATCCTGATATTTTTCCTGCTGCATTGCTCAGTAGTAGGAAAGGAGAAAACAAGGCCTTATTAAAGTTTATAGTCAAGATATTAAAATACAGGAAGTATACAAATGATAATGTTTTTCTTCACATTTTAAACCCATCTACAGTGCCACTTTAAAAACATTAAAATGTATTAATATTGGTATAAAAATTATATAACTAAGGGGAAGAATATGCTTAGGGAAGCATGCAGGAGACTTTAAAATCCATAGTACCATGTATAAGAAAAGTATAATTCAATATTTAACATTGGATTCAACCCCTATCATTCTGACTGAAAAGTATATACTACTAGTTGGCAGAATCCCAAAGTAGGACTAATAAAGAAATTAGAAAAAATTCTCCACCAAAAAAATAAAAAACCTCCAAATCTGAAATAAACCAACTGAAGAGATATCATTTGAGAAAAAAACAAAACTAAAAAGGCAAAAGTTGTAGTATAATGAACAACTTAAGGCATGTAACACATGTTCTTCAATCTTTTCTGTAAATATAAGTGCACAGAATCAATTAATTCTAAGGTAAGACAAGGAAATAGCCTTCACTAAGCAAAATGAGCCAGCAGTATTTGTTATATCCTGGTAATATATAAATGCTACTGAGCTGACTGAAATGTTCGGTCTAAACATGGAAAATTGTTTATTGCAGGATTGTTTCTGTTAAAACATCTGATATTTCTATAGTAAGAGGCTTTTGACAAGATGCACTGTTAATCCAATCTGATGTGGTGATTTACATATCTGCAATATGGCATCCTCTTTAACTGAGCAAGGTTAAACCCTAGGCCAGGTTTAACTTTGCTAAGTGTGCCTAAGCAGCTCCACACATTCCTGCTCCTCTCTCCTCAGGTCTGGCAAACCATGTAGATAGGAGAACTACAGATAAGTACCAGGTGTACAATTAACAGCATCAAATGACGAGCAATCTAGTATCTTCCTAGCATAGGTACAAAGCGACCAATCCAAAATACAGAAGTGGAACAAATATTTAAGAGATGGTTTATTTGCAATATGTGCAAGGAGACAGTTGCACAGCTAATTCTGGTAGCTGATTACTCTTGTCTATTTTGTAACTCCTTAGAGGAAATATGGAGGTGAAGTGCATCCAGAAAGCTGTGAGCAAAAGGTCTATGAAGAAAATAGGGAGTAGTTCCAACTCAGTTAAACAGACTATTTTTCAGGGTTCAGATGTTTGTTATGAAGATACACAGAACAAAGGAAGAGGACAATCAAGCAGGTGCATACATCTTTATCACTTCCTGCATGCAAAGCAGCTCATGTCACATGGTTCATTCATATTCCCATGGCTTTGCAGATCCTTGATCTTGATATAATTGGATCCATCAAATGACTAGTGGCAGGAATATGGCAGTTTTTTGAGACAACCTGAAAGAGCAGGGTCTGAATCAGGGCCTGGTGAGGAAGGAATGTCAGGAAAAACAGCATCTTCAAGCTGACCAAATTGCGCAGAATTTTAAACCTAGTTCAGAGCCTGAAGCTTCATTCTTTACCCAGATACAATACTCAAATTTTACTGCTATTTGTGAAAGGAGCACAACTTATTTGTCCCTTCAAACCCTCTCATTTCCCTGTGTTTGCCTTCACTAATGTGTGGTAAATGTGGCATGGTAAAAGCACACAGAACCTGTAAAACGGACTTCCTTTTCAGCCTGCACATTTGTACTCTATGGAGGATTTAGCCCTTATCACCCACTCACTGGAGTCACACGTGAATGCACAGCAGAGATTCGTCACTAGGTTAACCATTAACTGACAACCCTTATGAACCTGGACACCAAAATTCGTGGCTTATACAGCTTAGTCATCATCCACCTTGAAGGAAGTGAGGGGGACCTATAAATCACTCCAATCAATTACCCCCTCCCCCTAAGAAATGTAGTCAAAGCACTCCAGAAATAAAACCATATGGCACAATCATGTCAGGTCTGTTTATATAAGCTGTTCCTAGAAACAGCAGTAGTGTAATAGCAGATTTCCATATACTGAATCAATATTTGAGTGTTTGAGACCAGGTGTTTTATAAGATGCCATTAAGTGAGCAGAGCACATTAGCTGGTTCAAAACAGACTGTGGAGGGTTCCTCAGCCCCTGTGCCTCCACTTGCATTCCTCAGTCTCACAGCACCAACATGTACTCTCCAAGTCCTTTTGATTGGATTCAGCAGACCCAGACAGATTGTGACTTCTGTGCCTTGTTTTTTCTCAGAGAGTTTCATGCATTTAGGACCAGCAATAAGAAACTAATGATCTGCTTGTTTATTTGACTAACAGCTCCTGGTAGATGTGCTCATTGGGTTACACAGGCTTTCAGAGGTCTCATTTTTGCATTGCATTGTTTCTAGGTTGCAGTGTGGTGGCTTTAGCTGTACATTAATGAGTGCCTGAATGGCTGGAGACATTTGTCTGTCATTCAGCTTAAGACAGAAAAGCACAGGCTGTGCTGACTGGTTTACCAAGCACTTGGTGAAATTGTAGATGTATGGTTTGAAATACGAGGTATAAAGTTTTACTGCCATACTTATCAGTATGGAATTTAGCTTGTTTGCAAGAAATACAAGATGTGAAGTCAAAATCATATGGGAATTATTCTTGCTGTTGCAACTCTGTTGTGTCATGTTGTATATGACTATGTATTTTTGCATTACTTTGGATTTTAAGCCAATATCTGAAAACCAGAATATTTTACAATCTACTGAGAAATTTATATTTTCCTAGATATATGGTATTTTATAGGAATAAAATCCATGTTACATATGTTTGTCTTTTTTCCTGTGCAACAGCTGAATTAAAAGAGAGAGAGCAAATGTTAACTTTTTCAATTTTCCTCAGGGAGAAGAAAACTTAAGGTCTACCAGGAACTCTTGGAAGCTCCCAGACTGCTGAGGTGATGGATGACAAATATATGTATCTGCTTTATTTTCTCCCCACTCTCCATTGCTTACTCCCAAGTCAGCTCTAGCCTGCTACTAGAAGAATATTGAAAATTCTTGCCCAGGTAGTTTTGTTGATTCCAGTCTGTTTGATGATATACTGACAATTTTCTCTTTATAATAATATTAATAAATATATAATAAGAAAAATAATAATTATTGATTATTTACTTGTTATTTAAGCAAATTACAACCATATTTATGAACACTTTAGCATGCAAACATAGATTTATTTAAAAGATAGTCAATTCTAGTGGTTAGAATATGAGTTTAAATGGAAGGTAACTAAAATTTAATTTGTCTGTTTCATTTTTGATAAAATATTTGAACACTGGATCCAAATATAGGCAATGAAAAATATTTTTTATTCCTGTAAATTTGAGGTCAGAAATCTCATTAGTCTTTTTTTATCAAAAGTCTCTTCTCCTCACCCTCATGCTTAGCTGGAAATTAAGATTAAATCTGACTTTCTATTTTGCCTAATATTCAGTTTACAAAGTTTGACAAACAATTGTAACATATGAGTGCCATCTTTCTGATAATTGATTGTTTTCTAGCATTGTTCCCTGTGACGCCAATGCAAAGCTAATTCCACTTCTGGAAAGGCCTGGAAGAAAATAACTGGCAAATGGTTTTCTGGTGGTTTAGCAATGTTCTGCAGTTCCCATGCAGCACTCTGAAGGCAAGACAATATTGGCAAAAGCATTTTATTAAATCATTATAAAGCCTGGTATAGGTGGGCTCCAACAATATAATTTTTTTAAGAAGTAGTTTCCAATAATTAGCCTGTCATCTTATCAATCCTTATTCTTTGTGTGTGTATATGTGTGTGTGTGTGTGTGTGTGTGTGTGTGTGTATAGAAACTATTGTTTATCTACCACTATGTCTTCAAATAAGAGACTGAATATTATTTTAGTTATAGTCAGTGGGCACCATTTAGTAGCGTGCTTTTGTGACAGATTTATCATGATAATCAATGTGGAGTTTTTATTTTTGTGAGATATTAGAAACTGCCTGTGAAATTACTTTATGTTTCTTTACTTTATGGGTCTTTTAGGAGTGATATTGAAGCACTGAATGAAAATAAAACATTGCTCAATGGTTCATATGGCACTCAGATATCACAGCAATAATACTGTACAGGAAGGAGAATAAAACAAATGTGAGAACTCAGAAATTTTCTTTTCTAGCAAAAAAAAAGGGAAAACTATACTTTTTTTTATCATGTTCCACTGCAGACTCTTGATAGAAATTTTGCTGGGATAGAACCTAGATACCAATAAGTTTGTAAAAAATAGATAGCTGTCCAAATATTGTTAGAAACAAGATCCTTTTTTGGCTGTATATCAGGTATATTGTAGCATAAATACTGTGGCTATTAGCAGAAAATGGGTTCTCTGATTAGCCAGAGCAGGTTAGACAAAAGATTGAACAATTATTTCATTTGTTGAAATTCTTTAGTATTCCTAAAAAATTGAAGTAAAATATCTCAATCCTTTTAAAAATGGAAAAAAATTAAATAAGTTAAAATTGTAGGCAATTTTGTTGTATTCCATTTATCCTTCAATTCTCTTCTGTGACCAAAGCTTAAGGAAGATGCCCCAATTTTCCTCTTGTTAGAGCTTAGGTAGTCCTTCATAGGACTACAACCACACTCTATCTTGGAATTCAGAATTAAAATTCTCCACCTGATTTAGAATGATTCTGTGTTTTAATAAATACAAGGGTCCTGGACCAGATCCGAATTAAAACATATCTTCAGAAATGGAAGAGTACACATGTATTGTGTTTACAATAAAATCCTTCAGCTTGGTGATTGAAACTCACTTTCAATCTTAAAATGACAGTTGTTCTATGAAAGATTTTTGAACTGATAGTCCCTATTATTTTGAAAAGGTATATTTAAAGATCAGAATTACTTATAGGACATAAGATTTAATTTACAAAAATCTTTCAACTTCAATACATTTTAAATTCTAGTAGTCTTGAAACCCAAAAAGCATATCAGAACTAAATGGGATTGTCAACTGAAAAATTTGACAATAGTGTTCTTTTGGGCGCTGAAAAGGAATCCCTGTTTTAGTAAACTTCTCACAGTTTATTAAGGAGGCATTTTGTAAGACCTTATAAGTTGAGACTGTTGAGCCCTGTGTTATACTCCACTAGCAACTAGTTACCATGAAGCCATACACCCGCTGCCCACAAACCTTCTGATGGGTTGGGCAAGGAAATCAGAAAAAAAATCTGAAACTCATGCGTTGAGATAAGAATAGTTTTATAAGTGAAATTAAGTATACTACTACTAACAATGAAGAAGAAAAAGAGGAATAAAACCCCAGGGAGACAAGTGACGCACAGTGACGTGGGTGCTTGTAGGTGCGCGCAGTGGTCACAGGAAGATGCTTCCCAGTCAGGTTGCTAATTTCTCCAGAGGATTCAAGGAGAAATGACAATAATTGGAGGCAAAAATCTGCTTTTATAGGGAGGCGGGAATAAGGGAAGGACCCAACCTTTTACCAATAGGAAGGCATTAGGGGAGGCGTGCAGGGTAAGGACTCCCCAGTATAAGCCACCAAGGGGAAGGAGTGAGCCCTGCACCCTAATCTTGCTTCAAGGAAGGGGTGAATGGCAGGGAACATTCCAGAAGGAAACAAAGGAGATACAAGGAGATTGACATGTGTATGGTGAGAGAATCCTGGGTAAACCACTCAGGACTGAACCATCAGGGAAGCCAACAACAGACTACCAGAGGTGCTCAGCACCTGCTGACTGATGCCCAGCCCGTCCCCCAGCAGCTCCTGGCTCCTCCCAGCCCACTCCCCCAGTTCACATCCTGGCCATGTCAGTCTGTGTATGGAACATCCCTTTGGCCAGGTCAGGTCAGCTCTCCTGGCCATGCTCCCTCAGCCCCTGGGGCACCTGAGCAGTGCAGAGCACAGGACACTGAAATGTCCTGGATTTAGGGCGAGCACTACTGAGCAACATCCCAGACATCTCTGTGCCACCGACATGATTCTCACACTGAATGCAATGCACAGCAATGTACTGGCTGCTAAGAAGAAAATTAACTCTATCCCAGTTGAAATAGGGCAGCTGTTAATGTAATATACTGTGAAATTTAGTAAGGTAAATGTCAACATTTAACTTAGAACCATTTAGTAAAACTTTGATAAGTCATTTCAACATTTTTCACCTGCAAAGAATTCTTTCATGCATTCACAATTATGCATACGAATGTTTGCCTGTGTGTGTTAAACCTTTCCATATCAAATGTTCTTTCTGCTTTCCCAGGTTTTGTAAGGCAAAAAGGCTAAAATTGCACATTTTCAATGGTAGAAAGATTTTGTTCTTACTAATGTACATTTGTATAAAGTAGCAATTTAAAACTGACAGTTACATTTCATTAAGAATTAATCTGTGGCTTTGTTCTGACCAAAATTCCACAAAATGAATGTTATTGAATCATGAGTTCAGCTAGATTTGAATAAAATAAATAATGTTTGCTGTTGTTATAGGTAAAAATTAATCCAGCCAAATTAAAAAATATTAAAAAATTAATTTTATTTAGTGATCAAATTCTATCTGAGCCAGCCACAAAGAAAAGGACAGTGCTGAGCCTGGGATCAGTGCTGGGTGAGACACAGGTCTGACCACTTCAGCAGAGGGTTCCCTATGTTTCACGGCTGTCCTGTGCAAGCTATTTTTATACAGTTTATTTCCCTCAAGGCCAGAATTTTGGTGATCAGCATCTTCTTTTCATTCAAAGTCCCAAATATACATAGTGTCTCTTTTCTCTGTGCTGAGTTGAACAAACCAACCAAGGAAGCGATGTACATCCTTGATGGAGTTATGGGAACCTAACATTGAGATGTATCTTTTTGGTGGTTCCAGGGATCTCAATCCTGGGTAGTTGTTAGGGAGTTGCCTGGGAGTTCCTAGATCACCTTGAGAAACAACCATCTCCAGAGGAGCTATGTGTATTAACTTGCAAATGAAGTCTTATCACCTATAGTTTCAACATATGTGAAGCAACCCCCTAGCTCTGGCTCATATACTTTATGCCAATAATTTCAGTAGTATGAAACATTGCACACATATCACCCGACAAGTGTGAATTATCTATATTTCACATAACACTGTGCTTAACTATGGCTAGAAATAAAAAATAAGAAAAATAGAAATAAAAAATAAGAAAAATCCAAAATGCAACTAAAATTATTCCTCTGAAGTGTGAACATGAGAAAGGAAAATTTTGAAAAGATACTAGATAAGAAAATCCCACAAATAGTTTAACTGTCTCTAAAATAATGGTTTCCTAATTGAAACGCAAAAAATACTGCTTTTACCATGAATCCTTCATAGTGAAGTGTCCTGCATGGGCTCTTTTTGTGAATAGCAAACACTGACTCAAAACATTTTCCTAGTTAAAAAAATAAAAGCAAATCCCATTTAGAAGTCAAAAGTATAACTTGCAAGCAGAAAAAAAAAAAACAAAAAAAGGCCTTAAACTGGTTAATGTGCCTACTCTCATACCCAAACTACTTTCCTACACATATTATGACTGCACTCAAGAGACAAGATATACAAAGACTGCTGAATTTTCAGTGATGATACTTGGTCTTTGGTTTCTCCACTGCCATTGCACTCTGCTCAGTAGAGGAGAGACAGAAAAGCTGTTTCCTGGCTACAGTTAAAATTTAGTATATCCACTGAATGTTTTTTTCTCATTTCTATTCCCCAAGAAATATGTTTCATATCCTGTCTATTGTAACTTCACCCTAATAAGCTGTGAATTTACCATATTTTAACAAAATTGTCTTCTAAGCAACTTGTATACCTCTACATTCTCTTTGAGTTGGAATCAAAATCTCCTGGGAATGATGCAGTCCTTTCTTCCCTTCATTAAGTTTACTGTCGAACACCAGCATAACTCTGGAACATACTGACAGATATTTGGAGATCCCTGACATTGTTGGTCCATGAAAAGGAATGCGTGAAAGTTCCTTTTTTTCTCATTTGCCTTGAGATAATCTGTCATGAAAATTTTTTAATCCTTAGGAGTTTAGCTATTGTATTTCATTTGATAGAATAATTAAGTTTGGAAAAGATCTCAAAGTGTCATTCCTGTGATCTACATTCACCTAAGCTGCTTGTGATTAATGGGAAAACAAAGGAAAACATTAGAGTCCAGTTTAGAATTTGCCCTTTGACCTACTGTTTTTTACTGGATACAGTAAAAATTAAGTTCCAAATGGAAGTAAAAAAAAATAAATAAATATTTAATTAAACCACTGAAAATTATTGTAAAATATTTATTTAGCAAAATTCCTTATCTAATGCCAAAAATATATTTTGTTTGTTTCAGTGTTATCTGAAAATACAGAAAGACTATGCCTTAAACTATGGATTTTAAACAGATCAGTTTTTTACCAGTACTTTCTTTTTGTTTTTTTCAAGAAATAGAAAGACAAGAGAAATATACTCACCAGGAGAATGACCCATATGCTTATAATTGGGTTTGGTTACTCACTTGGCGATTGGGGTTGTTTAGTTATATCAGATTTCCTTTCTAAAACCATAGCTAGAAAAAATAATAGTGGCTTCTTTTTGCTTTAAAATGGAACTATAAAATAGTAAGACATTGTTTTTACATTTAGCATAATAATTTTTACTTTTTTCTTCTTTCTTTCTTAATCATATGGAAAGTTAGTTGGTGATTGTAGATGTACTTCAAAACAGGAGAAAATAAAAAAAGCAAACCTAATCAACAGTGAAAACAGAAGGGAAAGATCCACTCTCCAAAAGCTTTAAGCAGTTCAATACCCGCTTTGTGGGAACTGTAGAATCCCTTGATTAAAATAGATAGATAGCTAATTTCCAGAAGAAATAACAAGATTTCTCAAGAATACAACTACTAAAAAATGAATGATGCCCAGGACATTTACAGCAGTCTTGGAGAAGTATTTTTTCAAATACTTACCTCAAAATTTAACATCTATCTATCAGATTTATTTTCACAGCCACCAATACTAATGAACATCTTCACTGGTAGACTGCCTCTTTCTTAGGGAGACAACAGACTCAAAGCTGAACCACATGTTTTTGGCTTAGGCTTTTTTTTTTTTTTTTTTCCCCAAGCATGCCAAGATAAGACTGCTTGAAAACTTCTCTTACTTGGACAAGAATAAAACAAAACATTGTTTGTAATGCTGATGCCTTCCAGGCACCTCTTCTTTATAGGAAAAGTTACAAATTTGTACATTCTGCATAACATTGGTCTGAGATAAAAGAATATCTGAATCTAAGAATAGAACTAGATGAACTTCTGGAATACTTTCTGATTTTATATTGCCATAATTTTATTGTATAAAGAATTTGCAATTACAATCAAGAACGATGCTTGTTGGTCATATTGTTGATAAATTACATAGAAAGTACAAAGCATGCATATTTTTTTGCCAAGAAAACAATTTTATTTTTTGTGAGATGGCAGTGAATTGAAAATTATGAATTGTAAATCCTTACACTTGTAAGAAAAAATGTATCAAAACTGCTTCTACATCTACTGTATAAAAATATTATCTTTATTCCTCTGTTATATTCTTGTGATAATCCACAGTTTTTGAACAGAGGCAACTATTAACACATTGTCACTTGTAGAACTATCTTTCCGGACTGATGGAATATGACACAGAAACATTTCCTTTTAGAATTCAGAAATTTTGTTCTGTTTGTGCCTGTTATTTATTTTGAACATCTCAAGTCAGTTTAAAAATCTGTGATGTACAGACTTAGAAAACTAAAATACTTTGAGGTAGAAAACATATTTCCAACTGTTTGAAGCAGCAGCCATTCTGCTGATGAAAATAGTTTGGCAAGTTGCATTTAAATTTTCATCTGGCCTGTAAGTAGTGTTGTTGTGACTTGAGTGGGCGTCTTGAGAATATTTCAAGAACATGAGAATATTATATGAATATTATAGTAGCCTATAGGTCTACATATGCTTCAACATCCTCAATAATTGCCATTATTTTAAATAAGGATCTTCTCAGATTATTTTAGAAATAAAATACAGTCATATATGGTCTTTTCGTGACATGTCCCACAGTGAAGAGTGTCTTAGAGAAGAATATTGTAAGCAACACGTATCAGGTTATTGTGCAGATGATTTAGGAACCAAGCCAAAACTTTGAGAGTGTTTGGATATACCTGACACATTTACTCATTTTATGGTGATTACTACTTTGCAACTTTTACTTACTTTTACTTTCCTGAGGGTTAATGCATATACTTAGTAATTTCTAGAATAAGGTATATTATAAAGGATTTTGAGGCTATTGAAATGGAAAACTTCATACTACTGCTTTTATATATATTTATATACATATATTATATTTATATATAATATACTTCCATTCACTTTTGATCAAAAAAACTTCAAAATATAGAAATCCTGTAAATAAAAATGCAAAATTTCAAATATTTTTTCCTTTTATATACTTTATAGACACATAACTGGGCTTCATTCAGCATTTACTGCTTGCAGTTCACTTTGAAATTATTGACCACACACATAAATTTGGGTAAAGGCAGAAAATAAAGCATATGGTCTCTTCCAATAATAACTCATTATTAAAGTTCAGAATCTTTGTACTGTTTTTTCACAATATTAGTTTAGTGAAGAGAAAAAATATCCCTTGTATTTCAAAACTTAAATTTCTTTACATTGTTTCCTGCTTGATGCATATTTTGCATATGATTTTCAGTCTAAAGTAATGAATGTAATGCTGTTAAGAAGTCCCTCAGTTTTTTTTTTTCACACTTAGTAATGTGACTTTAGGGTCCTCATTTTTTTTTTTTTTTTTAAATCAAGGTTTTATTTGACCCTAATGAATAGTGATTTGGATTAGGAATGAACAACATCCTTTTACAGCCATGTGGTTTTTTTATCCCAACTCTTAACTGAAGATCAAAATAAAGATGTGCATGCCAGTGTGGTAGGGGACTTGGGAAAAGCCCCCCCGAATATGCCTTGGGAGGAGGCTGTTGTATAGATTCCCGCCTCCAAGCTGCCCATCAAACCTACCACTCCCCTTATGTTATGTAACTGTCAGTTATGCCCATCTTTATGTCAATCACTTTTGTACCTGCCTTTAGTTCCAGAATGTTCCTAAGTTCTTTGTCTGCAATTGGTTCTTCCCCGGTTATCGCCCCCTTCCCTCATCCCCATTTGCTGTACCCCAATTATCCCATCCCAACTCCTCCTCCGAACCCTATTCCTATTGGATCCTTTGTACCCTGTCCCTCCTACTTGCCACCTGTTATAAGCCCTACCCCGCCCCTTATTCGGGGCTCTCGGAGCCTGCTCCCTTGCCGAGCGGACGGGTCGCGGATTCTCCCTGACACCCAGCCCTCAGCGAATAAAGCAGCGCCTGAGAGACAACCTGCCGTGGTGTACGCATTCTTATTACCACCGTATTGTCAGGGCCTCCATACCAGAGAGCCACGACAGATATAACTGGCGCCCGAACACGTTGACACCACCCTGGTGTCAAACGGGAGCGTCTCCGCGAAGAGACAGGATCCGTGACCCGCTCTTTGTCGGATTTCAAGCGCCGTTCGGGAGCTGGTCCACCAGCGTGCGAGCTTCGTTTTAGGAGACCGCTCGCTCCGTGGGCTGCAAACACCTTCTCTGCTTGGAAACCGCCGCTCCGGTGGAGCGCCCAAGCCGCGGAGAATCGCAGCGCCTGCACCACCCCAGCGAGGCACCTTTTCTTTCGGCTGCGGTCCATCTGGATTTGTGAGTATTTTGCCCCCCTCTGCGGGCACCGACCCAGCCTCTTTTCTTTTCTTTTCTCCTTTGCTTCCTGGGGCTTTTGTTAGTTGGGGAAATGGCAACCGCCTCTCCCCGATCCAGCAGGACTTTTACTCCCAAGTTAAAGCTTCCCTTGTGTTGGGGAATGTTTCTTTTAAGAGAGGGCAGTTGAAATCTTTTGTTAATTTTATTTTCGATCACCTCCCTGATACACACAGGGAGGATTTTAATTCTGTTCCGTTTTGGGGTAAAGTCGGGAGATTGTTATACGATTTACAAGTTAAGGGGAACCTTAGGGTGGGACATTTCTTTTCTCTCTTTCATTCTATTTTTACATTATTTAATAAAAAGCGGGAATGTTTGGGCCCCAGTTTTCCTACCCCTCATGCCGATTCCCCCGTTCCTACCCCCGCTTCCCCTAAGGGTGGATCGGGCGACAGACCCTGCCGCACTGAGGCACAGGGCTGCTGCCGACTCCCTGCTGTTCCCCAATCCACCCTGTCCCTCTCTCATGCTGGGACTGGCCATCCCAGTATGGGCCATTCCGAGTCCCGTGTCCCGCTCCCCAGTTCTCCCTGTTCAAACCCCTTTTGTTCTATAGACAAACCTTGTCCCCATAAGGGACAAGAAGAACAAAATGGCGCCGGCCACATGGCCGAGTCGCCTTCAGACAAGACAGAAAATGGCCTCCCAAGACACCTTGTTCCCGCCATCACTCGGCCACCCCCACCTCCACCACCTCGTTCGTCGGGTGCCGCCCCTGCGTCGGGTCCCCCCCCCCCTCCTCCAGCGTCGATCGCCCCGGCGTCGGGATCCACCCCTCTGGCCCCTGAGACCGCACCCCTGGTGGGAGGGACCTGCCCACCCAAGGACCCCGCCCCAGTGGGTGGGACCCCCGGGGGGGAGGGCCACGCCTCGGTGGGTGGGCCCGGACGCCCCTCCCCCTCTCCAGCCACTCCCGGTTCCCACGCCACCGGAACCAGAAGTCGGCCTGACCGGAAGCAGGCCATCTTGGGCTGCCGGGCCTCTCGTCACCGGGGCCCCTCGGTCAGGGAGAGGCTCAGGGCCCTAGCCCGTCCTGCCTCATCCTCCTCGGAGGATGAGGACAGCGACAGCCCCCGGCCCGCACATCGGCCGGGGAAAGGGTGGGCCCTGATCAGGGAGAAGGCGATCGAAGAGGGGGATGTGGAGTTCGCTAAGGACTTGGAACTCCTCGCGGCACCCGTGACTCGGGGTAGAGGGGGAAGGCCACAGTGGGACCAGCTGCCTTACGTTGAGATTAAAGAGCTCCGTAAGGCAGCAAAAGATTACGGGAGAGACTCGCCATTTTTTAAGAATGTTTTGGACCTCACCTTTTCTGGACATACACTTGTTCCCCGCGACCTCCGGTACATTGCGAAATCACTGTTCACACCGACTGAACTGTTACTGTGGGAGGTCCAGTGGAAAAAGTTACTAAAACCTCTCCTCAAAAAGTACAGCCTGGCAGCCACACTAGGAGAGGGAGAGGAAGGACTTGAAGCTTTGGCGGGGGAGGGCGATCTGAGCAGGCCAGAGGACCAGGTTTTGCTGCCACTGGACCTTCTCAATGATATTAGAGAGGCCGCTCGGATCGCTCTCCTAAAAATACCAGATGGGGGGAAACCCCTCCAAAGCTTTTCTAACATACTCCAAGCACCTGACGAGTCTTTTATCAAGTTCGTCGACCGCCTGTGGGAGGCGATCGACAGACAGATCGACAATCCGGCTGCAAGAGAGGAACTCCTGCGTAAGATCGCCTTTACCAACGCGGCCGAGGAGACAAAGAAAATCTTACGCACGTTGCCTCAGGACCCCGAGCCAACCATCGCTAAAATGGTGGAAGCCTGCGCCAAAGCGACGTCGACTGAAACCACCGTCGCCTTGGCCGTGAGTAAGGGAGTGGGGGAGGCGATGCTCAATATGAACACTATACGGTGTTTTGGGTGCGGTCAGATGGGGCACATTCAAGCCAACTGTCCCCACTGGCCCCCCGACCGTTATTACCATCAATATGCTCCCTCCCCAAGACCAGCTCCTAGGAACCCCCCGCCACAGCCCTATCCACCGGCGGGAAACGGGCCGCGGAGCGCGAGGAGGGGCCGCGCGAGGACACCAAGTGGCCCCTCACGGCGCCCTGGCCTCCCTACCATCCGGGAGGACCAGTGGCCCAGCGGCCAGTTTCAGCGGATTGGCGGAGCCCAGAGGACGGACTCCGCCTCTTCCGAAGGACAGACAATCTAGATACTGGCCGCCGCCGGGTCCTCTCCAGCTCAGTCAACGTCACCTTTAGGGATGAGGACCCGGTATGCGTCTCTGCAGGGTTCCTGGAGCCCCCTTACTCCGGCCATGATACCACCGTCCTTATACTTGGCGATAGCAGGCACACCCCTGGAACTTGACATCTTTCCAGAAGTGGTGTGCTTTCCACCGGGGTTCGAGGTGACGGTCTCTGTTGTGTGTCACAGCCCGCCATTCACGCTGGAGAATGGAGCTCCTCTTGCCCTAATGTATATTTTGGACAGCACAGCCGATGAACTCGATCAGGACCAGGGTGGGGGGGACAAATATGTCTTCCTCACCCAAAATATATGCCGAGAAAGACCATTAATCAATACCATAATCTCTCAACAGGGGAAGTCCATCGCGCTCAAACTGATGGCAGACACCGGAGCAGATGTCACCATCATTCCCAGGGCAAAGTGGCCTCGCGACTGGGATTTGGTGTCCCCTTGTGGCACTATCTCTGGAGTGGGTGGAGCGGTCAATTCCCTTCGTAGCCGACATCTGGTAAGCGTGGAGGGCCTGGAGGGACAAATAGCCACGGTGAGACCCTTTGTTGTCTCATCGAATATTATGCTGTTGGGAAGGGATGTTTTGTCCCAGTGGGGTGCCTGTCTGGACATTCCTTGCCCTGCGTGGGATTTTTAGTATGGGCCACTGCGGAGCACACCTCCCCACCGCTGAATTGGAAAACTGATGATCCGGTGTGGGTGGACCAGTGGCCCCTTCCAGAAGAAAAATTATTAGCGCTCAACAACTTGGTAGAGGAGCAGGTACGCCAGGGGCATTTAATACCTTCCACCAGTCCCGGGAACACACCTGTCTTTGTAATAAAGAAACCTGGCAAAGACAGGTGGCGCCTGCTCCAAGACCTGCGCAGGGTCAACGAAGTCATTGAGGACATGGGCCCACTCCAACCTGGCCTTCCCTCCCCTTCCATGCTTCCCCGGGATTGGCAGCTCGCAGTCATCGATATCAAGGACTGCTTTTTTAACATCCCGCTGTATCCCGGAGGTGCTCCCAGGTTCGCCTTCTCCGTCCCCTCCATCAATCGGGCGGAGCCTTACAAGCGCTATCAGTGGACCACTTTGCCTCAGGGAATGAAAAATTCCCCGGTGTTGTGCCAGACGTTTGTAGCGCAAGTTTTATCCCCGATTCGGAGACTGTTTCCAGAGGCCGTCATCCTACATTACATGGATGACGTGCTTATTTGTGCAGAAACACCTACATATTTAAAGACTGTTTTAACAAAGACTATAAAAGCCATTAGATCTGCAGGATTTGAAATCGCAGAGGAGAAAATTCAGCTGATGGCCCCATGGAAGTACCTTGGATTCATCATCACGGGAAGGACCATCGTACCCCAATCCGTCACCATCAAGCACCAGCCGAAGACACTGCGGGACCTGCAGTAGATATGTGGCACTATCACCTGGATCCGACCTCTCCTGGGACTCACTACGGAGGAGCTGGCACCCCTCTTCAACCTCCTGCGGGGAGACGGTGACCTGGCTTCTCCGCAAGAGCTGACACCTGCCGCTAAAGGAGCCCTGGAGAGAGTCGCGGATGCCATCAGGTCCCGCCAGGCTCATCGGGTCGATCGGTCGCTTCCCCTGGACCTTGCTATCCTAGGTAAGTGTCCCAACTTCCATGGGTTGCTGTTCCAATGGGACGCTGGGCGGAAGGACCCACTCCTTATCATCGAGTGGTTGTTCCTTCCGCACCAGCCCTCCAAAACGATCTCTACTCCCGCAGAGTTAATGGCAAAACTTATTATCAAGGCACGGCACCGTCTCCGGACCCTCGCAGGGTGTGACCCGGCATGCATTTACTTACCCTTAAATCTGGAACAATTGGAATCTTTGCTCCAAACAAATGAAAATCTGCAAATTTCGATTGATAGCTATCCTGGCCAAATTTCAATCCATTATCCTAAACACAAATTGTTTAAAGATACTCTATATCTGGCTCCAAAATCATTCAAAAGTAAAATACCAATTAAAGGTGCTCTCACGGTGTTCACCGACGGGTCGGGAAGATCCCACAAGTCGGTGATCACTTGGAAGGACCCGGATAGTCAGAAGTGGGAGTCTGACGTCCAGATAGTTGAGGGTTCCCCCCAGATCGCAGAACTTGCTGCGGTTGTGAGAGCATTCAAGAAATTTCAGCAACCATTTAATTTGGTGACAGATTCGGCTTATGTCGCTGGGATAGCAGAGCGGGCTGAACATGCCTTGCTCAAAGAAGTCAAAAATGAGAAATTATTTCAGCTGCTCTCGGATCTTATTTGGCTTATCTCCCACCGGGAGCAACTGTTTCACATAATGCATGTCCGAGCTCACAGAGACCTGCCTGGCCCAATTGCCGAGGGCAACCGGAGAGCGGACCATCTCGCCATGCCTGCCACATTCACTGCACCTGCACTTTCTACAAACTTGCCAGACACCTTTGCGCAGGCGAAGCTGAGCCACGCATTCTTTCACCAAAATGCGCCCGCGCTCACTCGCCAATTCAAACTATCTCTATCACAAGCCAAATCCATCGTCGCCACATGCCCAAGCTGCCAGACTTTCGCTCTACCACCGTTACCCACTGGGGTCAACCTCCGAGTTCTGGGAGCATTGGAGCTGTGGCAGACAGATGTTACTCACTATAACCCATTCGGACGACTTAAGTACATGCACGTGTCCGTCGACACCTTCTCAGGCGCCGTTTTTGCTTCTCTCCACACTGGAGAGAAGACCCGGGATGTCATTAAGCACCTCTTCATGGCCTTTTCCACACTCGGGGTGCCTGAGGCCATCAAGACGGACAATGGACCAGGGTTTACATCAGCCCGGTTCAACCACTTCCTCCAACAATGGGGGATTGCCCACACCACTGGCATCCCCCATAATCCAACAGGACAGGCTATTCTGGAGAGGGCCCACAAAGAACTTAAAAAACTCATTGAACAACAGCATGATGCCGCTCTAGTGATGACCCCTGTGGAAAGGGTCTGCAAAGCACTTTATGTATTAAACTTCCTCAACTGCTCAGAAAAAGAGCCTGACCCTCCCGTACTTAGGCACTTTTTTAACAATACGCGGGCACACTTAAAAGAGCGGCCTCCGGTGCTCATCCGGGACCCTGAGACGAAGCAGATCAGTGGCCCGTACCCACTCATCACTTGGGGGAGAGAGTACGCTTGTGTTTCAACAGGCCAAGGTCCAAAATGAAGTACATCAAGCCGTTTTTAGAAGACAGCACCATCGCAGATCCTCCCACGAGAACTACAACAACGCCTACCTCATTGCCACCAGACTCCGTGGTCGCTTGGCGCCGACGAAAAAAGAAGATGTCACGACAGACACCCAACATCGTATTAAGGACACTGCTTACCAGACGCTACCTTTCCCCACCTATCAATGACTCCCCTCAAACTCCATCCCCTCCTGTTCCCTTCCCCTTACCCACTTACCTTACCCGTCGTCCCTTTGCTCCTGATTGCCCACCCCACAATTCATTTTAGTACTTTTATTAATAAGAAAAGGGGGAGCTGGGGGAGAATCACAGTATAAGTTCTATATTAAATTTTTTTGTTACAGCGAGCCTCAAGAGATGGCTGCCCAAAGAACATCCACCAACAACCCACAAGAGTGGACGCCCCAACGTATCTGGCTGGCTGCAAGCCTCACGCTTCTTACCATCATGTGGCTGCAGGCGGCGGACGGCTGGATTGTGCCACAGCCGAAGGAAAACGTCTGGGTAACGCTGGCAAAGTCCTTGCAGCAAGAGAACTTTTGTTTGGCCATGGGCAATGTGGACAACCCGTTGTCCACATGCCTGGTGGGGGTCCCTCTGGTAGCTGACGATTGGCCGGTTTCCAACTCCGACCTGCTCCGAACCACGGGCAGGAGACCTAACCCGGTCGACACTTGGGACACGTGGACGAAAATATTGCCAAATTCAAAAGGGGAGCCCCAAGAATTGGATCTGTTGGGGTCCTCTCCTGCCACATACTGTGTAAAGTTTTATTTTAAGAGGCCAAGTCAGAATTGGCATGGAATTGACTTGGCCAAAAACACCTACAGAAAAGATGTTACGCCATTGAATAAAAAATACAATTCGGCTAGCTGGTGTAACTATACAAGTCCAATTATCTCTGTTTCCTCCATTAGTCCCAAGTCGTTGCCCCGGGGGACGTTTCTTGTCTGTGGGGACAGAGTATGGTCAGGCATCCCATCTCAGCTCCAGGGAGGACCGTGTAGCCTTGGCAAGCTTACTACCCTCACTCCAAATAAAACCCAAATTATGGATTGGAAGAAAGAAAGACAATTGGCCAGACGAAAAAGATCATACGGCCAATTTGATCAAAATTGCAATGACAAAATTTACAATTGGGGAAAAACAAAGAGGGTTGCCGCTTCCATTTTCCTAGCGTGGTATGCGGTTGCTAAAGCCCTTGGTGAGCTTTCTCACCTGGAGTGCTGGATAGCGAAGCATGCCAATGCATCGTCCGCCGCCCTCTCCGATCTCTTGGCGGACGAACAGACCACCAGGCAGGCCACCCTCCAAAATCGGGCAGCAATAGACTTTCTGCTGTTAGCCCATGGCCACAGCTGTGAGGACTTTGAAGGACTGTGCTGTTTCAACTTGACATCGAGAAGCAAATCTATTCAAGCCAGCATCCAGCGTATCCAGATGCAAGTCCAACACCTACAAACTGAGACTTCGGCTGTGGACCCTGCAACCAAGTTGCTTTCTGAATGGGGCGTCCCGGGATGGGCAGCCTCAATTATTAGAGGACTTTAATGGATTTTAGTTATTGTTCTTATTATTTTCATTGCTTTAGCGATTTTTAAGAAGATGTTGGTTAAAACTCTAGGGAATGTTTATTTAATTAATAAAGAAGGGGGAGATGTGGTAGGGGACTTGGGAAAAGCCCCCCCGAATATGCCTTGGGAGGAGGCTGTTGTATAGATTCCCGCCTCCAAGCTGCCCATCAAATCTACCACTCCCCTTATGTTATGTAACTGTCAGTTATGCCCATCTTTATGTCAATCACTTTTGTACCTGCCTTTAGTTCTAGAATGTTCCTAAGTTCTTTGTCTGTAATTGGTTCTTCCCCGGTTATCGCCCCCTTCCCTCATCCCCATTTGCTGTATCCCAATTATCCCATCCCAACTCCTCCTCCGAACCCTATTCCTATTGGATCCTTTGTACCCTGCCCCTCCTACTTGCCACCTGTTATAAGCCCTACCCCGCCCCTTATTCGGGGCTCTCGGAGCCTGCTCCCTTGCCGAGCGGACGGGTTGCGGATCCTCCCTGACACCCAGCCCTCAGTGAATAAAGCAGCGCCTGAGAGACAACCTGCCGTGGTGCACGCCTTCTTATTACCACCGTATCGTCGGGGCCTCCATACCAGAGAGCCACGACCGATACAACTGGCGCCCGAACACGTTGACACCACCCGGGTGTCACACGGGAGCGTCTCCGCGAAGAGACAGGATCTGTGACCCGCTCTTCGTTGGATTTCAAGCGCCGTTCGGGAGCTGGTCCACCAGCGTGCGAGCTTCGTTTTAGTAGACCGCTCGCTCCGTGGGCTGCGAACACCTCCTCTGCTTGGAAACCGCCGCTCCGGTGGAGAGCCCAAGCTGCGGAGACTCGCAGCGCCTGCACCACCCCAGCGAGGCACCTTTTCTTTCAGCTGCGGTCCATCTGGATTTGTGAGTATTTTGCCCCCCTCTGCGGGCACCGACCCAGCCTCTTTTCTTTTCTTTTCTCCTTTGCTTCCTGGGGCTTTTGTTAGTTGGGGAAATGGCAACCGCCTCTCCCCGATCCAGCAGAACTTTTACTCCCAAGTTAAAGCTTCCCTTGTGTTGGGGAATGTTTCTTTTAAGAGAGGGCAGTTGAAATCTTTTGTTAATTTTATTTTCGATCACCTCCCTGATACACACAGGGAGGATTTTAATTCTGTTCCGTTTTGGGGTAAAGTCGGGAGATTGTTATACGATTTACAAGTTAAGGGGAACCTTAGGGTGGGACATTTCTTTTCTCTCTTTCATTCTATTTTTACATTATTTAATAAAAAGCGGGAATGTTTGGGCCCCAGTTTTCCTACCCCTCATTCCGATTCCCCCGTTCCTACCCCCGCTTCCCCTAAGGGTGGATCGGGTGACAGACCCTGCCGCACTGAGGCACAGGGCTGCTGCCGACTCCCTGCTGTTCCCCAATCCACCCTGTCCCTCTCTCATGCTGGGACTGGCCATCCCAGTATGGGCCATTCCGAGTCCTGTGTCCCGCTCCCCAGTTCTCCCTGTTCAAACCCCTTTTGTTCTATAGACAAACCTTGTCCCCATAAGGGACAAGAGGGACAAAATGGCGCTGGCCACATGGCCGAGTCGCCTTCAGACAAGACAGAAAATGGCCTCCCAAGACACCTTGTTCCCGCCATCACTCGGCCACCCCCACCTCCACCACCTCGTTCGTCGGGTGCCGCCCCTGCGTCGGGTCCCCCCCCCCTCCTCCAGCGTCGACCCCGGCGTCGGGATCCACCCCTCTGGCCCCTGAGACCGCACCCCCGGTGGGAGGGACCTGCCCACCCAATGACCACGCCCCAGTGGGTGGGACCCCCGGGGGGGAGGGCCACGCCTCGGTGGGTGGGCCCGGACGCCCCTCCCCCTCTCCAGCCACTCCCGGTTCCCACGCCACCAGAACCGGAAGTCGGCCTGACTGGAAGCAGGCCATCTTGGCCTGCCGCGCCTCTCGTCACCAGGGCCCCTCGGTCAGGGAGAGGCTCAGGGCCCTAGCCCGTCCTGCCTCATCCTCCTCGGAGGATGAGGACAGCGACAGCCCCCGGCCCGCACATCGGCCGGGGAAAGGGTGGGCCCGGATAAGGGAGAAGGCGATCGAAGAGGGGGATGTGGAGTTCGCTAAGGACTTGGAACTCCTCGCGGCACCCGTGACTCGGGGTAGAGGGGGAAGGCCACAGTGGGACCAGCTGCCTTACGTTGAGATTAAAGAGCTCCGTAAGGCAGCAAAAGATTACGGGAGAGACTCGCCATTTTTTAAGAATGTTTTGGACCTCACCTTTTCTGGACATACACTTGTTCCCCGTGACCTCCGGTACATTGCGGAATCACTGTTCACACTGACTGAACTGTTACTGTGGGAGGTCCAGTGGAAAAAGTTACTAAAACCTCTCCTCAAAAAGTACAGCTTGGCAGCCACACTAGGAGAGGGAGAGGAAGGACTTGAAGCTTTGGCGGGGGAGGGCGATCTGAGCAGGCCAGAGGACCAGGTTTTGCTGCCACTGGACCTTCTCAATGATATTAGAGAGGCCGCTCGGATCGCTCTCCTCAAAATACCAGATGGGGGGAAACCCCTCCAAAGCTTTTCTAACATACTCCAAGCACCTGACGAGTCTTTTATCAAGTTCGTCGACCGCCTGTGGGAGGCGATCGACAGACAGATCGACAATCCGGCTGCAAGAGAGGAACTCCTGCGTAAGATGGCCTTTACCAACGCGGCCGAGGAGACAAAGAAAATCTTACGCACGTTGCCTCAGGACCCCGAGCCGACCATCGCTAAAATGGTGGAAGCCTGCGCCAAAGCGATGTCAACTGAAACCACCATCGCCTTGGCCGTGAGTAAGGGAGTGGGGGAGGCGATGCTCAATATGAACACTATATGGTGTTTTGGGTGCGGTCAGATGGGGCACATTCAAGCCAACTGTCCCCACTGGCCCCCCGACCGTTATTACCATCAATATGCTCCCTCCCCAAGACCAGCTCCCAGGAACCCCCCGCCACAGCCCTATCCACCGGCGGGAGACGGGTCGTGGAGCGCGAGGAGGGGCCGCGCGAGGACACCAAGTGGCCCCTCACGGCGCCCTGGCCTCCCTACCATCCGGGAGGACCAGTGGCCCAGCGGCCAGTTTCAGCGGATTGGCGGAGCCCAGAGGATGGACTCCGCCTCTTCCGAAGGACAGACAATCTAGATACTGGCCGCCGCCGGGTCCTCTCCAGCTCAGTCAACGTCACCTTTAGGGATGAGCACCCGGTATGCGTCTCTGCAGGGTTCCTGGAGCCCCCTTACTCCGGCCATGATACCACCGTCCTTATACTTGGCGATAGCAGGCACACCCCTGGAACTTGACATCTTTCCAGAAGTGGTGTGCTTTCCACCGGGGTTCGAGGTGACGGTCTCTGTTGTGTGTCACAGCCCGCCATTCACGCTGGAGAAGGGAGCTCCTCTTGCCCTAATGTATATTTTGGACAGCACAGCCGATGAACTCGATCAGGACCAGGGTGGGGGGGACAAATATGTCTTCCTCACCCAAAATATATGCCGAGAAAGACCATTAATCAATACCATAATCTCTCAACAGGGGAAGTCCATCGCGCTCAAACTGATGGCAGACACTGGAGCAGATGTCACCATCATTCCCAGGGCAAAGTGGCCTCGCGACTGGGATTTGGTGTCCCCTTGTGGCACTATCTCTGGAGTGGGTGGAGCGGTCAATTCCCTTCGTAGCCGACATCTGGTAAGCGTGGAGGGCCCGGAGGGACAAATAGCCACGGTGAGACCCTTTGTTGTCTCATTGAATATTATGCTGTTGGGAAGGGATGTTTTGTCCCAGTGGGGTGCCTGTCTGGACATTCCTTGCCCTGCGTGGGATTTTTAGTATGGGCCACTGCGGAGCACACCTCCCCACCGCTGAATTGGAAAACTGATGATCCGGTGTGGGTGGACCAGTGGCCCCTTCCAGAAGAAAAATTATTAGCGCTCAACAACTTGGTAGAGGAGCAGGTACGCCAGGGGCATTTAATACCTTCCACCAGTCCCGGGAACACACCTGTCTTTGTAATAAAGAAACCTGGCAAAGACAGGTGGCGCCTGCTCCAAGACCTGCGCAGGGTCAACGAAGTCATTGAGGACATGGGCCCACTCCAACCTGGCCTTCCCTCCCCTTCCATGCTTCCCCGGGATTGGCAGCTCGCAGTCATCGATATCAAGGACTGCTTTTTTAACATCCCGCTGTATCCCGGAGGTGCTCCCAGGTTCGCCTTCTCCGTCCCCTCCATCAATCGGGCGGAGCCTTACAAGCGCTATCAGTGGACCACTTTGCCTCAGGGAATGAAAAATTCCCCGGTGTTGTGCCAGACGTTTGTAGCGCAAGTTTTATCCCCGATTCGGAGACTGTTTCCAGAGGCCGTCATCCTACATTACATGGATGATGTGCTTATTTGTGCAGAAACACCTACATATTTAAAGACTGTTTTAACAAAGACTATAAAAGCCATTAGATCTGCAGGATTTGAAATCGCAGAGGAGAAAATTCAGCTGATGGCCCCATGGAAGTACCTTGGATTCATCATCATGGGAAGGACCATCGTACCCCAATCCGTCACCATCAAGGACCAGCCGAAGACACTGTGGGACCTGCAACAGATCTGTGGCACCATCACCTGGATCCGACCTCTCCTGGGACTCACTACGGAGGAGCTGGCACCCCTCTTCAACCTCCTGCGGGGAGACGGTGACCTGGCTTCTCCGCGAGAGCTGACACCTGCCACTAAAGGAGCCCTGGAGAGAGTCGCGGATGCCATCAGGTCCCGCCAGGCTCATCGGGTCGATCGGTCGCTTCCCCTGGACCTTGCCATCTTGGGTAAGTGTGCCAACTTCCATGGGTTGCTGTTCCAATGGGACGCTGGGCGGAAGGACCCACTCCTTATCATCGAGTGGTTGTTCCTTCCGCACCAGCCCTCCAAAACGATCTCTACTCCCGCAGAGCTAATGGCCAAACTTATCATTAAGGCATGGCACCGTCTCCGGACCCTCGCAGGGTGTGACCCGGCATGCATTTACTTACCCTTAAATTTGGAACAATTGGAATCTTTGCTCCAAACAAATGAAAATCTGCAAATTTCGATTGATAGCTATCCTGGCCAAATTTCGATCCATTATCCTAAACACAAATTGTTTAAAGATACTCTATATCTGGCTCCAAAATCATTCAAAAGTAAAATACCAATTAAAGGTGCTCTCACGGTGTTCACCGACGGGTCGGGAAGATCCCACAAGTCGGTGATCACTTGGAAGGACCCGGATAGTCAGAAGTGGGAGTCTGACGTCCAGATAGTTGAGGGTTCCCCCCAGATCACAGAACTTGCTGCAGTTGTGAGAGCATTCAAAAAATTTCAGCAACCATTTAATTTGGTGACAGATTCGGCTTATGTCGCCGGGATAGCAGAGCGGGCTGAACATGCCTTGCTCAAAGAAGTCAAAAATGAGAAATTATTTCAGCTGCTCTCGGATCTTATTTGGCTTATCTCCCATCGGGAGCAACTGTTTCACATAATGCATGTCCGAGCTCACACAGACCTGCCTGGCCCAATTGCCGAGGGCAACCGGAGAGCGGACCAACTCGCCATGCCTGCCAGGTTCATTGCACCTGCACTTTCTACAAACTTGCCGGACACCTTTGCGCAGGCGAAGCTGAGCCACGCATTCTTTCACCAAAATGCACCCGCGCTCACTCGCCAATTCAAACTATCCCTATCACAAGCCAAATCCATCGTCGCCACATGCCCAAGCTGCCAGACTTTCGCTCTACCACCGTTACCCACTGGGGTCAACCCCCGAGGTCTGGGAGCATTGGAGCTGTGGCAGACAGATGTTACTCACTATAACCCATTCGGACGACTTAAGTACATGCACGTGTCCGTCGACACCTTCTCAGGCGCCGTTTTTGCTTCTCTCCACACTGGAGAAAAGACCCGGGATGTCATTAAGCACCTCTTCATGGCCTTTTCCACCCTCGGGGTGCCTAAGGCCATCAAGACGGACAATGGACCAGGGTTTACATCAGCCCGGTTCAACCACTTCCTCCAACAATGGGGGATTGCCCACACCACTGGCATCCCCCATAATCCAACAGGACAGGCAATTGTGGAGAGAACCCACAAAGAACTTAAGATACTCATTGAACAACAGCATGATGCCGCTCTAGTGATGACCCCTGTGGAAAGGGTCTGTAAAGCACTTTATGTATTAAACTTCCTCAACTGCTCAGAAAAAGAGCCTGACCCTCCTGTACTTAGGCACTTTTTTAACAATACGCGGGCACACTTAAAAGAGCGGCCTCCGGTGCTCATCCGGGACCCTGAGACTAAGCAGATCAGTGGCCCGTACCCACTCATCACTTGGGGGAGAGGGTACGCTTGTGTTTCAACAGGCCAAGGTCCAAAATGAAGTACATCAAGCCGTTTTTAGAAGACAGCACCATCGCCGATCCTCCCACGAGAACTACAACAACGCCTACCTCATTGCCACCAGACTCTGCGGCCGCTTGGCGCCGACGAAAAAAGAAGATGTCACGACAGACACCCAACATCGTATTAAGGACACTGCTTACCAGACGCTACCTTTCCCCACCTATCAATGACTCCCCTCAAACTCCATCCCCTCCTGTTCCCTTCCCCTTACCCACTTACCTTACCTGTCGTCCCTTTGCTCCTGATTGCCCACCCCACAATTCATTTTAGTACTTTTATTAATAAGAAAAGGGGGAGCTGGGGGAGAATCACAGTATAAGTTCTATATTAAATGTTTTTGTTACAGCGAGCCTCAAGAGATGGCTGCCCAAAGAACATCCACCAACAACCCACAAGAGTGGACGCCCCAACGTATCTGGCTGGCCACAAGCCTCACACTTCTGACCATCATGTGGCTGCAGGCGGCGGACGGCTGGATTGTGCCACAGCCGAAGGAAAACGTCTAGGTAATACTGGCAAAGTCCTTGCAGCAAGAGAACTTTTGTTTGGCCATGGGCAATGTGGACAACCCGTTGTCCACATGCCTGGTGGGGGTCCCTCTGGTAGCTGACGATTGGCCGGTTTCCAACTCCGACCTGCTCCGAACCACGGGCAGGAGACCTAACCCGGTCGACACTTGGGACACGTGGACGAAAATATTGCCAAATTCAAAAGGGGAGCCCCAAGAATTGGATCTGTTGGGGTCCTCTGCTGCTACTTATTGTGTGAAGTTTTACTTTAAGAGGCCAAGTCAGAATTGGCATGGAATTGACTTGGCCAAAAACACCTACAGAAAAGATGTTACGCCATTGAATAAAAAATACAATTCGGCTAGCTGGTGTAACTATACAAGTCCAATTATCTCTGTTTCCTCCATTCATCCCAAGTCGTTGCCCCGGGGGACGTTTCTTGTCTGTGGGGACAGAGTATGGTCAGGCATCCCATCTCGGCTCCAGGGAGGACCGTGTAGCCTTGGCAAGCTTACTACCCTCACTCCAAATAAAACCCAAATTATGGATTGGAAGAAAGAAAGACAATTGGCCAGACGAAAAAGATCATACGACCAATTTGATCAAAATTGCGATGACAAAATTTACAATTGGGGAAAAACAAAGAGGGTTGCCGCTTCCATTTTCCTAGCGTGGTATGCGGTTGCTAAAGCCCTCGGTGAGCTTTCTCACCTGGAGTGCTGGATAGCGAAGCATGCCAACGCATCGTCCGCCGCCCTCTCCGATCTCTTGGCGGACGAACAGACCACCAGGCAGGCCACCCTCCAAAATCGGGCGGCAATAGACTTTCTGCTGTTAGCCCATGGCCACAGCTGTGAGGACTTTGAAGGACTGTGCTGTTTCAACTTGACATCGAGAAGCAAATCTATTCAAGCCAGCATCCAGCGTATCCAGACGCAAGTCCAACACCTACAAACTGAGACTTCGGCTGTGGACCCTGCAACCAAGTTGCTTTCTGAATGGGGCGTCCCGGGATGGGCAGCCTCAATTATTAGAGGACTTTTATGGATTTTAGTTATCGTTCTTATTATTTTCATTGCTTTAGCGATTTTTAAGAAGATGTTGGTTAAAACTCTAGGGAATGTTTATTTAATTAATAAAGAAGGGGGAGATGTGGTAGGGGACTTGGGAAAAGCCCCCCCGAATATGCCTTGGGAGGAGGCTGTTGTATAGATTCCCGCCTCCAAGCTGCCCATCAAATCTACCACTCCCCTTATGTTATGTAACTGTCAGTTATGCCCATCTTTATGTCAATCACTTTTGTACCTGCCTTTAGTTCCAGAATGTTCCTAAGTTCTCTGTCTGTAATTGGCTCTTCCCCGGTTATCGCCCCCTTCCCTCATCCCCATTTGCTGTATCCCAATTATCCCATCCCAACTCCTCCTCCGAACCCTATTCCCATTGGACCCTCTGTACCCTGTCCCTCCTACTTGCCACCTGTTATAAGCCCTACCCCGCCCCTTATTCGGGGCTCTCGGAGTCTGCTCCCTTGCCGAGCAGATGGGTTGTGGATTCTCCCTGACACCCAGCCCTCAGCGAATAAAGCAGCGCCTGAGAGACAACCTGCCATGGTGCACGCCTTCTTATTACCACCGTATTGGCGGAGCCTCCATACCAGAGAGCCACGACTGATACATGCCAGTACAGTTGGCATGCATTTTATCAACACTTCTATATTAAATAAGCATTGTTCCTTTCATGGATGTAAAAAAACCAAGTTTTTTGGAAAAGTAGCCTTCAGAAAAAAATATCTTTTTTCCTGAATTCCTTTCATATGCTGTCTAATTCAACTTCATTCTCAGTGGAGAATTCATTGTCTTTAGTTGCCTCCAGAATAATGAACTGAAAGGACACTTAGAACAGTGAAAAGATACTGAATCTTATCGGTAACATTATTGTTTCCATAGTATCCTGGCCCACAGGACTGACAAGAAAAAGCTTCACTGACTCTCATCTCAGGTATGTGTACTTTTGCTTCACAACTGGTAGAAAAAGTCATTGACTTGTTACAGTCCTCTTCTGATGGTTCAGTGTAATCCTTGGAAATAGGTTACTAGGATTGGTGAATCCCTTGTTTAACAGATATTCTCCTTAGAGGTCCTACTCTAACCCAGGACTCACAGTGCGTGGAAGCTGTTGAAATATAATTTCTGAAATATAATTTCTCTTTGCACACACCAGCAGCTATGACTCAAGCTATTTGTAAATTATGACTTTGCCTAAAATTGCAAATATATCTATCCTTCCAATTGGGTAATTGTAATAATAAAGCTTCAGACAACTTCCATTTAAAAATGAAATGCTTCACCAAATTTGAGGCAGTTACAAATCTCCAAAGCAGCTGTTTATTTCACTAAGTGCTTCAGAACTTTTTCTTTCACCTTAGTTCATCTAAAATTGAGCAATATTTTTATATATTATTATAATTTAAGATCTTTTTTATTTATTAAATCTGTTCTAGCAAGTATATTTCTGTTCTATAACTGCCATCATCTATTTCATATGAAAATGCTGGTGAAATGCTAATGAAAAGTTCTTCCTGTTTTTCCACTATTATGAAACACTTCTGTCTACCTGAAAAATCTACTTCAGGTAGTCAGGAAAAAAATATGCCTTGTACGTGCACAGATAAACTTATTTTTGTCATTTAAAATGACACTAGCTGCCCATTAGTGAGTGGTCCAAAGCAGCCAGCAATAGATAGCATGACTTATTTTTCTTCAATACATAAATTGATATCCCTAAAAGGAGAAGCAATATTTTAGAATTCTTTAGGGGCAAGAATACAGATTGCTTCTTGAAACAGGTCACTTACTCATGGATGCCGAGTAATCTCTGAGGTATTGCACAGAGGGCTGGGACAACACATAGCTGACACCTACTTGTAATGCTGCTAGAGTCAGGGGTCTTCTGCCAAAAGCATGTCTTCAAATATTTAATGTATATTAAAGCAACCTGAAGGTGGTCAGCAGAGACTGAGATGGAAAACATTAAGTTACATACTTTTCTATTCTTTCTCAATATGTCACATATTGATATAAGCCTTGACCCTTTTCTTCCTGCTTCACCATTTTTATTTCTCTGCATTGCTTTGTCAAGAAGACTGGATGTTGAATAAGTGAATAAGAGCAAATTTAAATGTGCTTGTCAAAGCAGATAGGGCTTGTTTTATATCCAGTCAGTTTAAGATTAATGGAAGTAATTCTGGAGACCTAGATATTGCAATGATCAGCAGTATGGATTTCTATACAAATAATTACACAACATTATGCATAATTCACGAACACAGACTACTCTGCATTAGAGGTGACTTCAGTACCATGAGGAAAAGAAATCTAAAAAGACAAATAGGTATTTTGATAAATGACCAGTTCCACCCTCTTCTGCTGTTTCTCCCTTCTGAACATGGTACTATATCTGTGATAGAGCTTTCTGTGCTTGAACATCATGCCCTTGCTCTAGTGAAATGTGTTAGCCTCCAGGAATGGGTACAAAGCCCAAAACTTATGTCCTTGGGCTGCTGAGACAGACATCAAACTACTGAACACCTACTGTGGAAAGACTGAACACTTCAAAAGAGAAACATCCTCAGTAGTTCCACTTGTATGATCGACCTCCTGCATATGTCCTGATGTGTACTTCAGCTGGCCTCAGGATTATTTCTGTGGATTAAACATAAATCAGTTTGATTATATGCTTAAAACTGCATGTCATCTAGACCAGTCTGTGTTGCTGTGCCTATTCCAATTGGCTGCTCAGTGGTTTCCCAGCTTCTCCATTATAGTGGACAGTGGCGGCCACTCTCCCGTTCCCCAGAGGGTCAGGAGGGCAGCTATGGGCTCTGACTCACACTGCTGGAGATGCTTTGGTGACAGGGGCAGAAGAGAGTTGACTCTTGCTGGGGTTCACAGTCCAGGTTTATTGGAATGCTCTGAGATGCTCCTCAACCCAGGGCAGAACAGCTGACAAGAGCCACGAACTGGGGTGTGCACCAACATTTAAATGGGGGAGGGAATAGAATGGTCTTTTCACTGACCAGTGGGGAGGTAGGAAGGAGTGGCAGCAGGGAGAACAAGCAGGGACAGACATCAGTGGGGGAGCTCTGGGGAGGGGACCCCAGTGTCCCGACTGGGGACTCAGCGCACCCGATGGAGCTGTCTGGGCAGAAGGGAAGGACTGTTGAGTGTCAGGCAGACCCCAGGGTGTTGTTAGAAAATGACTCAGTGGATTCCAAGGGGCAGAAGAGGAATGGGATTGACACCCAAGTAGGAGGAGGTAAGGGTGAGCAGAATCATTTGCTTAGGGGTACAGGATCAAGCCATTAAAGGAAACAAAACAGCTTAAACCACGTAATACAAGTCTGTACAAGTAAAACCATTCTAATATCTTCCTTTCCTTCTGTGCATTTGGGTCCATGAAAAAATGACAAAAAGGGAAAGGAGATATGTGTTAGATTTATATCCAGCTTAAAGTATCTGTAGGCCCTCATATTTTTAAACATTAAATTTACGAAAATTTAATCATTAAATAAGTTTAAACCTTGCATTTTTAATCCAAAAGGTGATAGGTTCAGACACTAGATACTAGGAAGAAAATTTTTACAACAAGCGTGGCAAAACACTGGAACAGGTTATCCAGAAAGGTGATGGATGTTCCATCCCTGTAAAAATTCAAAAGTTGGACAGGGCCGTGAGCAAACTGATCAAGTTGAAAATGTCCCTGCTTTCTTCAAGGGAGTTGGACTAGATGGTCTTTCCAGCTCCTTTCCAACAAAAATTCTATTGTGATTTTATGATTCTATATAGCCTAAACATAAAAAATCAAGAGAAAAAGTAAAAAATAACTTTACTATTAACCAGTAATCAACTTCCTATCTTCTCACTTGAATTGATAGGAAGGGAGAAAAGGAAAATACATACTCCTACACCACCATGTCATACAGGGACATAATACAGAAAGTAATGATAATGATTATGGAGATGATAGCACCTCCTTAACTTTTCTCCCTTCCCAGTGCATATGTTCCCAAAATACTTCACATAAAGGCAGTTGGTGAGAATGGAGGACAATTGCTGATATCTCAATTAGGAGCATTTTCTTACTATTTCATAGCAAAATGAAATCATTTAGAATTAAATTTAATTTATATTTTTTAAATATTCAAAACAGTAGGGAAAAAAGAGAAGAAACTCTATCAGAGTATTTTTTCATTTACTTGTTCAGTTGAACAATAGACATCAGAGACATACTAAAAGGAAGCCACATGGGTTGTATCACTGAATAGAAACACAATACCAAAAGGATAAACATCATTTAGACATTGAAAATTTCCCAGTCCATTGAATTTGATGCTGATAGAGATAGAATTCCTTTGAAAGAGCAAAGATTCCTTTTGATCAATATCTTGGGACAGTCTTATTATTATAACAAGTCTGCAAGTGTTTCTTTGCAGGATACTTGAGCATAGGAGAACTGTCCAAAAGATTAATATATGGAATGTGAATAAATTGTGACTGTGACTGTCTGCATGGACATGTCTGCATGTCACAAAGTGGCTTTACAAATATTCATGGGAGAAAAATTTCATAGCCATGCAGAGCTATGCCTTATATTTAGTTGAGAAGCACCTCACAGCAATTAAAATATATTCTAGTCTCCTTACACACAGTGCTGACAGCTGGATATTATTGTATGAATGAAACAAGTTTTGTGATCAGGTAAGTTAATCAAAACCATATCCTTGTGCTAATCAGTCTGGTTTTAAACTAAATCTGGAATTCTTTTTTGCTGCATGGAATGCAATTCAAGCAGCTCAGAGTTTTTTTACTGGATTGGGTTTTTTTTGCTTTGTTTTTATATTTTTAAGTGAAGATGCAAAATTTCTCACAGGAAAGTACAATTCCTAAATGAAATTTGACATAAATATATATATTATGTTAAGGAAAGGAATAAAAGATATAGAAATAAAATCAGGTGTTTTGTTTCATTTTAAAAGCTGCCTTCATATTATTTTATTGACTATTTTTGTTTCATGAGCAAGATAAAGTGGGTATTCTCACAATTCTAATAAAAAGACCTAGTGCAACATGTAAACTTCTCAGCCAAACATGCTATAAAATTGTTCCAATGTCTTAAAAGTTTAAATAAATGACATTAAGACAGTATAAGTTTTTGTCATTTTAAAAGCAATAACTATTTTTGCTAATTATCTACATCTCAGAAAGTTTGTATGGCAGCTGCTGGATAAAATCATAAATATATACTGAAAATGAATGTGAATTTTTAGAAGTGCCAGGATTGTGCAGGCAGTTTAAGGAGTGAAAAATAAAAAGTACTTCATTTCAGCTTATTCTGCAAAATGAGTAGAATTTATTAATCTTTTCTCTTCACAGAAAAAGTACTGGGCAGCTTAGATAGTTGATATTTTGGTATATCAGGGTGGCTGGATCTCAAATTTTGTGCATAAACTTTCCAGGATATGTACTGGCATAATTCCAGATTAAAATGATGATGCTTACCTTTAGTCAAGTAAATGGAGTTCAAAGAAAGCCATGAGAAAAGTAGCAAACTCTTAAGAAGAAGCCAAGGTTTTGTATAAAAAAATCTCTCAAATTTTCCTACTACCTTGTCCAAAACTGTGGACTTTAAGGGACTTTGATGTATTAGCAAGCAATACTTATGTGATAGCTTAGAAATTTCTTTAAGCAATATTCAATTATGCTAGACATAATGCAGTTACATTTATTTAGAAAATAAATGATGTTTCAGGCTTTTCTCTGAAGCAAATAAATCTAGGGGTAAGTAAACTCTCAGGTGTAAAAATCTTCCGATGTTCCCTTGGTGATGCTTTACACTGTATTCTTAGGGATGATGTATGCATTGATACCTGACAGTTCTTGAAAAACAGCAAGGTAGAGAAATTCTATTTCTACAAAGTATGGCATGACCTGTCCTAACATTGCTTTCACAGGCAAATCCACAGCAAAATTAACACAGTTCTCTCCCCTCCAGGGTATCCACTTAAGGGAATTTTCTCACGGGTCATGGTAATGAAAGTTAGGAAACAGCAATATTCTCATTCAGGTAGTTAGTGTCTCTGAGAGACCAGCTGAAGGAAGGACATGGGAAGGCAGCAACTTTCCCCTCTAAGAAAGCCAGAGGGGAAGGACACCCTATTGTTAGAAGGCTCTTGGGAAGACAGGATTAGTTTGTCCAGTCTATTTAATATGATAGATCAGGACAGTTGTGGCTAGTCATTGTCAAATGTTTAGAATATCTCTGTTAAACATGCAGGAAAAACACTGAGGCACAATGGAATACTGCACTGCAAGCTATTGTCAAAGAGAAACAGAAACCTGATAAACTTAACCTACTAAAATAAGTATTTCTTATAGGTGTAAGCCATCTCATGATTATTGAAAAAAATATTGAAACCCTTAGAAACAGATGAATTGTAGGTGCTGCATGTTTTACTTCTTGCTAATATAGAAAGCTTAATCCACAAAGGAGCCATTTATGGTCTACAGAGCAGAGCTAGGAAATGCGTTCCCAGACTTATATAGTCCTGGTTTACACAATTACATAGCTGAAATATTCCATGTTCAGAGGAAAGAATTTATTTTGAAAACCTACTTTCATATGCAAAATTATCTCTTGAGCTGTTTCTTATGTTTGAGGTTTGAACTAGTTATTTACAGTCTTTGAAATGGTGCTAATTGTTTTGCTTAAAAAACCCAGATGTCCTGAGTTAGAATACACTTTGAAATACAGAACTAAAGGTGAAGGGTGACACAGAGAACTCCTCTTCATAAGAGAGTAAAAAGGATGAAACTTAATTCGAAATTCAGTATTTCTTTGTCATACTAAAATAGATGAAACTTACAATGGCCCTTACAATGCTGTCCTCTATTATCCTTGCCACCTGTCCTGAATGAGTTCATATAATGTTTTCATACTGGGTTTTCAAAGCTGAGATTCTGTCATGTAGACAGAAAATAATATTTTAGTGTCACAAACGTTTGCATAAAAACTCAAATATGGAGTTAGACATCTTTAAATTGATTGCAGGCTGCTAAAACATTGGATTAGCAGAATAGAGGAATGCATTTCTTGTATTTGAAGGTATCTGAATCTTTGAAGGCAATTGTTTTTTGCCATAGTTTCCTTAAAAGCACAGATTAAAGAATACTTGCTTAGTTTTTCTTACATTTTATTTTGACTTCTCTCTTTTCATTCCAGTGTTACAATAAATCAAGCATCATGGAACAGCTAGGCATTTCACTTAACTGAGGCTTCTGTTTTGTAGTGAAATCTCTTGATTCTTGATGAATTATCTAAGCTTTCTGCATAGTGCCTAGGGAAAGGGTGGACATCTAGGAAAGACATATGAAATACTCAGGTAGCAATACTTTGCCCTAGTTCTGCATTCTTTTAAGTCCAGATATGAAACATGGGCGGTCTTATAATAAAAAGGTTTCTAGTCCATCCATGGAATGTATTTTGATTGTATTGTGAAGTAAAATTTCCTCTGACATTGGCCAGGGCTTTATTTCCCTAAAATATTTAGTCAAATGTATGTATAAGGTCAAAACACAAAAATAAATCTGATATTCTGAATGAATTATGAATAAGCCAATCAGACCCAGTACACCAGAACTGACAATCTTTGTGTCCAATTCAATCATGATTTAGACTGTGGTAATTACACAAGGCAGCCAGGAGTAACCAGTAGTGAACTTGATTGGGAAATTCTGCATGATTTTATTTTCCTCTTTTAGCAGGTGAACACTAGGAACGGTGGTCCTAGTCACAGGATGAAGTCTGTACCGAATTTGTAACAGACCTTTAATGCTTCTGATGTTTTTTAATGCTTCTGATGTTTAATGCTGTATTGGAAGACGAAACTTGTTGGTCTTTATATCTTGTATTGCTCCCCAAATACTGATAGGTCGAATATTAAAACCTGAAATATGGATGACAAAATTGATCTCAAGCCAAAACTTGAATTAAAAAAATGAGGCTGGAAAGCATTTGCTTCTTCCCTTTTGGTTACTTGATAGGATTTCTGTTTTGTGAATTTTGTACTTACTCAAACAAGTATTATCCTGTTCATTTAAAAGTTTTCTATTAATTTTTTAAAAAAGAAAAATCAATAAGGCTTTCTAAAGTGTTTTGTATTTATCATTCTTTATGGAATAATTTACTGGAAAGAAATTCTGCAGGTTGTAATAAGACAACACATTTCATTGTATTCATTCTGATCTGTTTCAAAAATGCATGTCCTCTTGAAAGATGAAAGTGAAATGGTAATGTGAGATCAATTTAAATTATGTATTCAATTGCTCTTTTAGGTGTTCCAGCCTAAATATTACTTGACAATTTAGACAGGCTAAATTAGTATTCATTGAATGAGTGGAGTTTTGGCACAAATGCTGATGACAATTACCAGAAATTATGTCTGCATTGAATATTTATTGTAAATGACAAGTGGATTACCAAGTTTTCTGTGGTTTCCAAAGATTAACTCTAGATTAATATAGGCCTGTGCAATGTTAGAATGCCTCAATAAGAAAAAAATTCTGTAGAATGTTTTTAAGACTAAGGGTGAGCATAAAAATTAGAAGGAAATCTTAATAGATGATAAACATAGAATCAAAATTATTAAGATTCTTATTGATTTTATTTTCTGATTTCCTCAAAATTTTAGATGCATCTTTACAGAATGGGAGTGTCCTGATAGAAAGCAGCTCTGCAGGGAAGGACCTGGGAGTGCTGTTGGACAGCAAGTTGCCCATGAGCCAGCAGTATGACCTTTTGGCCAAGAAGGACTATGGTATTCCACAGACTATTAGAGTTAATTGTCAGAAAGTTCTGGGAGCTGACCCTGCCCCTCTATTCAGACCTGGTGAGGCCACATCTGGACTGCTGTGCCCAGTTCTGGACTCAGTGCAACAGATATGATTAACAACAGGAGCTCCTCTATTACACGGAAAGGCTGAAAGAGTTGGGCCTCTTGAGCTTTGAGAAGATGTGACTGAGAGGGGACCTCATCAGTTCTGTCAGTTGCTGCAGAGGAGGGACCAGGCTCTGCTCAGAGGTGCTGAGGCAACAGGCAGTAAGTGATGCACAGGAAGTTCCATCTGAACATGAAGAACTTTATTGTGTGAGTGACTCTGCACTGGAACAGATTGCCAGAGAGGCTGGGAATTTCCCTCACTGGAGAAATTCCAGAAACATCTGGACACAATCCTTTGCTGTGTGCTCTGCAATAAGGCAGGGAGCCTTATCCCTGTGTGAGCAGGGAGTTTGGACCAGATGACCCACAGTCCCACAGTGGTCCCTTCTAGCCAGACAGATTTTTTGCTTCTGTTATTTTGTGAATATGTGATTTTATTAATGAAACACTTTTCTTCATTATCAAAGCCTGTTGGACTAAGAAAGAGAAATATAGATAAGCTTAAAATGGGGTTTTATCATGTTAAAATGATTGATTGTGTACTGTTAATATTTTTGAAACCGCTACAAAATCTGACTTATTCCTTAGGCAAGAAAATGTTCTGCCCAAGTAGGTTTTATTCAAAAAATCAGGTGGACTGGAGTGTTCCCTTTGATTTAACATTGGAAGAGTATTCATTATTTTAGTCTAATATGCAAAATTGGACATCTGTTTAATTTTTTCTCTAAAGAAAAGAGTCTGCTTTCATAGAGGAGATGTCAGCATCTTCCCAGACAGCTCATCCATTTGCTTTACTAATTTCACGGTTAGAAAGTATTTCCTAGTAACCAGCCTATTTTTTCTCTTTCTAACTTGTCTGCCCCCAAGCATAAGGAATAAATTATTCTTGTTTGCAATAACTATGGAATACATATTTAAAAATGCAGAAAGCATTATGTCACTGTGTTTTTCTTCTCTAGACTAAACAGTCTTATTCTTTCAGCTCTTCCCTTCCAAGACCATTTTACCAGATCTAGGAACATTCATGCTGTCATTCTCTAGATTTTTTCCATTTGAGCATGTTTTTCCTGACATGGCAAATCTGAATTCCAAAATACACTCATTTTGTTAAAGGCCACATTGAATAGCTTGCATTGAAAGAGACACTGATGGTTACATAAATCCTTTTTATCACAGAAAAGTCTGCCTTTAGAGTAATGCCATGAAAATGTTGACTCACAATAACCATTAAATCCTTTTCTGCAGATCTGAAATCCAGCCAGTTATTTCACAGCCTGCTCTTGTAAAAGTGATTATTCATGCCAAGTGCAATGCCTTGTTTCCCCCCATTTGATTAAATTAAAAATTATCTCTTTGGTTACTAAGGGAAATAACGGATCACAGTTTGTACTTGCAAATATAAGCCCCTAGATTTTGATCTTGAAAGACTGAGTTTCCTTGGGCTCTTGCCATGCACCTACAAGCTCATTTTTCTCCTCCTGCCTCAGTGACTTTCCTTTGGTTTATCAAGACCAAAGGCCAAGAGTAGAAATATATGAGTTGATGCAGCAACTGTACCTGGCATGAGAGATGGTTCCCTCTCTGTCATTTCACATCCAACCTGACATTTTGTCTGGTTTATCCTGTTTAGGTTTCCCCACATCTTGAATAGTGAGGAGTAATTCTGTGGGAAGCTGAGGATATTTGAGCACTATTTTGCACAGCATTACCATGATCGTTTTAATTTATAACCAAAAATAATCTAAGGGAATAATATTTATGGTTTTTATGTCTCCACTGGTTTTGCTTCCATTTATTCATCAGTATGATTGCCAGTGTGGATGGATGGGAAGGGGTTTAGCAGATGAGAATTCTGTCGTTCTGACTTAGTTTAAACATGTGTAATGCCCATCTCTCCAGTCTTAAGAGAACCAACATTTCAGCTTCTTCTTTACGTTATTTGCAATTTTATTTTGATAGAGATTTTTTAGAGATAGTATAACCTTTTTGACCTTTCAAGAACTGGTTTGCCTAACCTTTGTATTTCAAACTGGGTAAACTTTGCTTATAAATGGCAGCCAGAGTTACTTTAATCTTACCTATATCTGTATCTATTACCTTTCATTAGACTTCCTTAACTTTCTAGTTGAAACAGACTAGTTGAAACAAACTAGGACAAGATATTGCCAGAGTGGCTATTCTTTATCTGTTTAAGAATCAAAGTAGTAAAACCATAATTTTACAAAATATTAGATTTATTGTCTTAAATATGCAAATAGTCCCTGTGCAAAAGTGACGTATATGTTAGAAGTCCCAGATCTTAATGAATAGATGTCAAAAATACATTTTATTTATGCTTCTCTCCACATCACTATTATGAGTGCACTGGTTCTACCAATTGTCTTGTCTAAGCTTACAACAGCACCCACGTGGAAAGCAAAGAAATACTAGTGTTTTTAAAATCACACATGTTTATTTGCTACAGTTAACCAGTGAATTGTAAGACCTTATAGTAGAGTTACAACTTGGAAATGAAAAGTTCAAACTCTTAAAGGTGTGTATCTCCCTCCTTTGCAGGTTCAAAGACTGTAAGCCTCTGATATTCAGATATTGAATGGATGACTGATAGGTGATACAATGCATCCTCTTTAGAAAATATAATTTTTAAAAGACACATTTTTACACTTAATATGAAATTTGAGAAAGAAGCTACACCTGAACTGCATGTGTACAATAATCCAGACAGTCCTGGGTAAATCAGGAAACACCATATATTTTTTTCATTTCCTTAGATGTTTCTCCAGGCTTACTGCTGTGTCAAGGCTCAGGGATATGATACCTGACAGTGTTTAGAAATTGCCACATTTTATTTGTCTGCATTTGCCTCAGTCCATTTAAAACCCTCAGCCAATATTTGGACTTGATTACACTATTAGGGTCAACCATGGGCTGTTCCCAGTAGTCAGGATAAGGTAGCTCTGTTTTCAAGGGGATAGATTTAATATAAGATTTAATATGAGATATAGATCTTTTATATCAGCCCACTGAACCCACAAGGGATTACTGATATTGACACAGTTTAATACTAGGAAGACAAACAAACAGCTTTTAAGAGAGCACAAAACACTTTTGATTACTTACTCTGACTGAAATTATTGATTGTTTTATCAGGCTGGGTGCATGTATGAAAATGGCAGGGTCAAAGAAAGAAATAACAAAACAAAAAACTCAGAAGAGATGAATGGAAATCTTAAGCTGGTGGGTACTCAGCCAGAGTAGGCACAGCAGCAACTGCTATGGCTTGGCATATAGCAGCCTTATATGCCCTTGTAAATATAAGGGTGTGCTTAGAGACAAGGTGTTTCATCTGTTATTTTTAATTTTGCAAATTATGTTTCGGTTGGCTTCTGTGATGGGTAGTGCAATCTCTCCAATTATTATGCTGGCAGCTACATTAGATTTTGATTTTGTTGTTTAACAATAGCTTGCTTCAGGAAACTAAAGATCTTGTTATATGTAAATTTCTGGAAAGATATTTGATATCACTTCTAAGTGACCATATTATAAAGCCTTTTATGATTGCCAGTAGCGTTGTTATAAATCTATTTTGCATAATAATTAAATAGTATCACTCCAACCCTGAGAAGTCATAGACCTTTTGTCATCATTAGACAAAATCAGGCTGAGTGTAAACACAGCCTAGTTTCCTCCGTGTTTCTGTATTTGTATGCAGCAATTGTCAGCATGTCGGCAGTGGACAGTGATAAAGTGCATTTTTCTGCTTGGGTGGTTAGCCCTTTCATTTTTACAAGTGACAAAATAAAAATCTGTTGAAGAGTGAACATGCTGCTTTCACTGTGTCATCTCAGCCCTGCGGGTCATTTTATTATAAAAATGTAAAAATCCAGTCAATTTTATTTAATCAGCTGAAAAGGAAAAGTGTTTCCAGGTCATTAATCAAGTGCTCCTTCTCTGTGGGAACTTGTCTCTTCAGAAACTACCATCTGAATCATTAATAAAGCTGAAAAGATTTTGTGCCAGCAGGTTTTTGAGAAACCTAGATGTTATCAATATAACTGGAGTAAAGTAATTTGAGGTCAACAAATAAAGCTTTATATATTCATTGCTTCAAAAGCTGAATATTGCCTATTAAAAATAGTTAATAATTTTTTAAAAGCATTTGATTGTTGGAAAATATGCAACTGTTTAGAAGGTATTTGATAATATATTCCATAATTACATGTTTTCTTTAATGTTACCTAACCATATATTTACTGTAAATTTTATGTGAATTGATCAAAACATGATGAGACATTAAGAAGAGATAATTACTACTGTATCCATAATAATAATGGTAGTAATTAAACCACAGAGAACTACATTCAAATAATGTCAAGCTGGAGACTTAAACCTCTATTAACAAAGACACGGAAGGCACTCACTGCTTTTTAGCACATTCACCTCCATTCATGCATTGGTGCAGCAAATTGTGCTACCTGTGGCCAAATATCTGTGTACCTTTTGTGGCAGGCAAGGAGAACACACTTTCTCATCCCATGAACATGTTGTGTGATGAAAAGTGTTTCCATCCCACAGGATGGGCAAGTTGAAAACCTCACAAAATGTTGGATAGATGGTAGATTTTTAAACTACCAATAGAAATAGCATAAAAATAGAAAATAAGCATGAATGTGGGAATTACACCAATGTCCACTCAGGTTCTTACCCGTCCTTGGGAGGCTAAGCTCTGATTCCCTGTTCTTTCACTGGTTTTCTGGAAAGAGAGTAATACCAAAGGGAGGAAACTGAGTTTCATAAATTAAAAAAATTATATTAGTTTTCATTTTGCATGGGGAGCATAGATTCAGGTATGTGTTTTTCATCAAAGAGAGAAAATATTTGAATCCAGGAACTCAACTACTGTCTCAGGACTGGTTTCTTACTTCCAGGTTTACCCTTAAAACTGTTAATTTGTTTTTGACAAATCTGAACACATTAACTAGAAAATTCCTTCTGCCAGGAGCTTCCTATTCAGATTACTTATGAATACCCTGGTTTTGTTTACACTAATGGTCTCTGGAATTAAGAAGATAAAAGAAGCTTGCTTGATTTGTATTTTTTGCTTTACATTGTATCTTTTGTAATTCATTGGATTAGCCCCAATTAAATTAATTAACTAGCTTTTCCTATTGCATCTAATGGTTCAATAAGTAAGAAATTAATGTTGATTTCTGAATATGTTAAAGTTATAATTTCAAAAGCTATGTAAATCTATTCAAGAGGGCAGTATTAATAATATAGGCTTATTCAGGAAGGCAGTATTTCAAACTATACTTATATGGGTGAGCATTTATTCAAGCATATTCTAGTGAAAAAATTCAAGCATACTCAAGTCACAAAAAATACAACAAAAATAGAGCCCATGCCAGTTTTTCTCTGTTATTTTAAAAATATTTTTAATCTTATACACAGTATCTTATATCTGAATTGAGATGTTGACTTCTCAGTGAAAGTTCAGAGCCCGTTAAATATTCTGAATTCAGTACTATCATTATAATTTAGATTGTATTATATTCTTCTTAACAATGTGCACTTAACAGTTAATGCTAATGACCATCGCCCTCATAACATATTGTAGACTGGAGACTTTTCCTAAATGGTCCTGTATCTCTGCAGTGAGATTGCAGTCCATGTAAAGTCTGCATAACACTCTGGATGTGCTTGGTTATGTTGGACTTTGCTTAATGTGGGAGATGGTTAGGTTGACACAACTGCATGAAGTTTGGCATGCAGGCTTGCAACAGGACACTAAAGAGCCCGAATCTAATTGCATTTACACTAGTTCAATTCACTTGGAGTTGTTTGTACCTGTGTAACGGAGTGAAAAAGAGCCTGCAGGTCAACAGCAGCAGTAATTACTTGTCCACTAGGATCTGAACTGAGGCCACCAATGCATTTCACACAGTTGATCACACAGTCATTGGATGGTAAGATGTCTTGTCCTGAGAAACAAAAGCTTCTCCTAACATGAATTTAGTAGTGGAGGGCTTCAGAGTCCATTTACCAATCCCCAGGACTCAAGGGCTCATGAGACTGGTAATGTGTTATGAAGTCTCTCACCATCACAAACTTACACTTTTAAGAATATGTGTGTGTGTGAGCACATGCTGCTTTTTTCTCTCCCTGTAGAAAATTGACTAAGAGTGTCCTGCTAGCTTTGGAGAAGAACATCTTTACCCTGCTGTGATAATTTGAGTAGTGACAGAATTTTGTGATTCAAAGTAGGTTTCTTCTTTCTTTTGTACATTTTTTCTCTTCAAATGAAATGTCAGAGCTATTTTAGTCTTAATATATACTAATCACTATTGCAATTATCTAAAATAAATTGAGCTGTGTAAATAATCTCATTTTATAATTTCTCCAAAATCACTATTTTTATAATTATTCTATATCAAGAAAAAAAAATTATGAAGTTTTGTTTGAAACTAAAACATGGTTGAAAAAAGGCTCCTGTAAATCACAAAGCTCTAACAAGTTCTAAATTATCACAGTGGGAGTAAAGATGGTATAAAAATGATAAAATAGCTAGCAAAGAAGCTTAGTCCCAGTACAAATGAAAATTCCTACAATTCCTTTGGTAAAAGACCTAGTAAAATTTCAGAAATTGGTATTAATTATTGTTGGCAAGAAAGTATCAACAACTGTCATTTAACTATGTCAGTTATCATTAAGACAAATCTTTCAGGACTCATTTTTATAAACACATACACTTTGCACTGCTTTGGAAAAGCAGTATTTTTTCAGTTGCAAAATAGATTAAGCTGGGTCAGAAAATGTAGAACAATGTCTACTTCCAAATTCATCAATTTTCTGGATTTGTTATGTTGTGAAGACATTTACTCCTCCTGTAAAAGCACTGTCTGGTTGATTTCACAGAATCATGGAATGCCCTGAGTTGGAAGGGACCCACAAGGATCAAGTCCAACTCCTGGTCCTTCACAGGACACCCGAAGAATAACACCATATGCCTGAAAGGAATATCCAAATGCTTCTTGAACTCTGTCAGGCTGGTGCTGTGACCACTTCCCTGAGGAGACTGTTCCAGTGTCCAAGCAGCGTCTGGAGGAAGAAACTTTCCCTCATACTGTCCTTGTCAATGTCATTCACCTGTCTCCCTCCCTCCCCAGCACAGCTTCATGTCCTTCTCTTGACTTCTGTCACTGGTCACACAGAGCAGAGGTCATTGTCTGTTCCTCCTCCCCTCCCAAGGAAGTTGTAACTGCAATGGGGTCCTCCAGGCTGAACAGATCAAGTGACCTCAGCTGCTCCTCATATGGTTTCCCCTCAAGGCCCTTCACCTTATGTTTTGCCATCCTTTGGACTCTCTCTAAGTACTTTAATGTCTTCTATTGTGGCACCCAAAAGTGCCCGAGCACTCAAGCTGAGGCTGCCCCAGTGCAGAGCAGAGCAGGACAATCAATCCCCTCCCTTGCCCATCTGTCAGTGCTGTCCCTGATGCTCCCAGGTCACCCTTGGCCCTCCTGGCTGCCAGGGCACTGCTGGCCCATGTTTAAATTGCCATGGACCTGAACCCCAGGGCCCCATGGCACTGCTGTCCAGCCTCTCATTGCCCAGTCTCCATGTACATTTCTGCACACATGGAGTTGCCCCATCCCAGGTGAAGAATCTGCCATTTTCCCATGTCAGCCTTCATACAGTTGGGGATTTCATAGCCATCAGATATGTCCAAGCCTCTCTGTGGGGTCTCTGCCTTTGAGGGAGTCAAAAGCTCCTTCCAATTTAATATCACTGGCAAACTTACTTATTATGTCTTTATGTATCAGTAAAACCCCCAAACATACAAACCATATTTGCTTATACTTGCAGTTGAAGACACTAGGTTGACTCATATGTACAGAGTTACAGGTTGACTGTAACAATAGACATGTAGATGCTATCAGTATTGAAAAGCCATGTAGTAAAGAATTCAAAAACTGACAAACATTTATAGCATATTTTATCTCTTTCTTGCTCTTTAATGTCAGAAATGTGAAACTATTTCTCATTCTATCCCAGTCTCATTCAGTACACTTGTCAAAATAAAAATCTAGTATCTTTACCCCTATTGTTACCACAGTTCACAGGATATTTTTCTGTGTGGCATGGGATCTTAGACTGGAACTGACCTCTTTTAGTCATTTCACTCTGATTTCATACTAGTGCAAGATCTTGCTAAATTTCCTGTCTTAATTTTTTTTCTGGAAACATATGTTTCTTCAGGTTTGTTTTTACTTATGTGTTCTATTTCTATATATGTTTGAGCACTACACTTTTGGCTTAGAAATTTATTCTCCCTAGACCTTACTGATAATCAAAGACTTCCCAATGTTCATTCTGGTAGACAGAACTAACTGCACTACTTTATGACATCTCTCTGCTTTGAGCAGATTGTCCTTTGCATCTCTTCTACTTTACTTTTTCTGGTGGTTTTTTTTTTTTAGTTTGTTTTTTGTTTTGTTTTGTTTTTGTTTTTGTGGGTTTTTTGTGTGTGTGGTTTTTTTTTTGTTTTTTTTTTTTTTTTTTTTAATTTTTCTTTTTCCTTCTCCTCCCAATGCTAGTCTGAGTGGCTAGAATTTCCCTAATATTTCACATCGGGCTACATCAAGTCCTAAGAAGCTTTTTTGCTAATCAAATATTTTTCTATGTTTCTATATAAATTTCCTCTTCTGTATTTGTGCCTTCAGTGCAACTGTCACCATCTCCCTTGTTCACAAGCATTCTCTACTGATTTCCTTCTACATCTGCTTAGCTAATGATTTCTTTTATGGAATTGCAGCAAATGCTTAACTGAAATGCAGAGATAAGAGCTTCTAAATGTAACTTTATTGAAGACAAATATCAGCTGCTTGATGATAATGCATTTTTACTTCTCAAGACCTTGGAACACTTTTTAGAATAAGTATTTTGCCTTCTGTTTGAAACCTTATAAAAATCTATACTCTTCATATTGTTATTGAAATTTGTCTGGTTTTTATGTTTTGTGACTCAGAAAACATAAAGTGTTGCTTTGTAGGAAAATACATGAATATTATGTACTTGACTAAATATGTATCCAGAACTACAGATGTAGGATCAGATGCAATACAAGATATAAAATATGTCAAAGTATTAGAGAACATCCAAGGCGGGGCAACAAAGAAGGAGAGGGGAAGCCATATGAGGAGCAGTTGAGGTCACCTGGTCTGTTCAGCCTGGAGGAGACTGAGAAGAGACCTCATTGCAGGTACAACTTCCTTGGGAGGGGAGGAGGAGGGGCAGGCACTGATCTCTTCTCTGAGTGCCCAGTGACAGGATCCAAGGGAATGGCCTGAAGTTGCGTTGGGCTGGGTAAGGTTCTTCACCCAGAGGGTGGTTGGGCACTGGAGCAGGCTCCCCAGGGAAGTGGTCACAGCACCAAGTCTCACAGAGTTCAAGCAGTGTTTGAGACAGTAGGACAATGCTCTCAGGCACACAGTGTGACTCCTGGGGATAGTGCTGTGCAGGGCCAGGGGCTGGACTCTGTCAGCCTTGTGGGTCCCTTTCAAGTTAGAATATTCTGTGATTCTATAACAGGGCTGCTAGGACAGATTTAATTTCCTCTTTGCTAGATGTACTGTCTGGTATATTCCTGTAAACTTTGACAATATCTATTGATTTGTATCTGCAAATTTTTCTCTTTTTTTTTTTTATTTACATGAGAAACTACTGTGCAAAGAATATCTGTGGTACACAAAAGAAAATGCAAAAGAAGAATAAAAGAGATATAGGTATTTTTAAGAACATATTTCTTAACTTTCTTCTTTGTCAAGTAACTACAGGCTTTTCTCTTTTCCTGTATTAATATTAAACACATATTTATGATTTCACCATATCTATTTTCACCTCTGCAGTTTATGCTGTTTTAAAGTTAACCTAAAAGATTTCCTAAAGTTTCCTAAAAGATACAGAGAAATTCTGCATTTTCACTACAGCAAAGGTATGGTGAAGCTATACTATCTCACCAAAACTCATAAAAATTAGTGGAATTATGGTTTGTGAAGCTGAAGCAAAATAAGCTATTATCATCTGAGTGCCTTTTTCTTCTGATTTTGGTAAATTAAACAAGAAGTTTTCATATCCCTTCTTCAGGGTAGCTAGCACAGTATTGATGTTCCATAAGCATCAAGTGCTTGGGATATTTTCCCAATTAGGAGACCAGTTAATGAATTTTCTTTTCTAGTTCTTTTTTTGACTCTCATTAGAATGGTGGACATTCTTGAATTTTTTGAAAATCAACCTTATCATTCTGTGAAGATTTTAATCTGCTTTTTCCCTCCTCAGTATCCCTCTTCCAGCCCAATGCAGTAAAAATATGAGTTACACTCTTCATAAAATACTAAAATTTATTCTGATTTTTTATACACCTCCTAGTAGCAAAACAAGAGATGCAAATAATATCATCCATTTTATATGAGTCTGAATTCTATCTAAATGTCTGAGAAGTGCACAATTTGTTTTAAGCCAACAAATTTTTCTCTCTATTCTAGAGATTAATACAAACGTGACTGGTTTTTTTGGACAGCGATCACAAATGTGATTTTTTAAAAAAATAAAATCCTTAAAGATTTACCTTCTAAAAATGATTCTGTATGTGCTTCATCACCAATTTTTCTTTTAGGAATAAATTTCATGGGGTGCTATTGTCATCTTTTTTGAAGATGCAATTCCTTATATGCAAAGAGAACTAAGATAATGTGAGCGCTATTGCTTTTACTGTGCATTTATAGAAGTAAGTTCAGTGATGTGGCAATGGTATATTTTCAGCTATGTGCTGAAAAACTATGAAGATTTTCATAGTTTTTCAACAAAACAAAACCCTACTGTCATGTTAAATAATATTGAAATGGGTAATAATGGGAAAAGGGAAAATGTTCTTGAAGGTTGTTTATCATAGCTACAAGGTGTAGTGATTGTCACTCACAAATAGGAGCTCTGGCTACTAAATCCCTACTTGGGATTTACAACAGAAAGGCCTCCATTCCTGCATGACCACAGGTGAATGTTAAAACAGTGCTCCCCGCTATTGTTCACTTAGTTCAGCATGTGTAGAAAGATGAAAAGCAGATGACAGATACATATAAGTAATTTTTTAGAAAACTGCAGTGCTCCATAGGATGATAAAATATTAAAAAAGAGGCTTTACATCACAATAATGTAACAGCTTTTCTTTACCTGACGGGTTTTCCTTTCATACACGTGGAGGACTTGTTCCAGAAAACTGTCGTAGACCTATTGAGTTGTTAGTGATCTTGGATCTCCAGTTCTGACAAGTCTAGTCACAAAAGGAAGGAGGTGAATTAAAAATGCATTAATGCATAAAGCTATAAGATGCATGGGAGACTTAGCGTTTTGCTGAAGCAGATATTTGCATTTAATCTTCTATTTATCTTGTTGATCCTTCAGTAGAATAATCTTATAAATATCAAGCCATTAATATGTTGAGTTGCCTTCAGAGCTCTAAAAGCCACTTGAGAATGGTATAGAGAAGTTACTCCTTATTTGTTTCTGGGACAGAGAAAAGAATTACAACAGCATTCTTTTTTTTTTCATGGTAAGCACTTAAAGTAAAAGATTCCTGAAACTTTTTTTCAGTTTTGCAATGCAATACTCTATTATATCACATGATGAAATAGAAAAACTTCTCAAAAAAATATTATCATATGCATAATATTAACTCATTCTATTTCAGTCAATTTCTTCTCCTTTCTCCAAAGTGGAATAATTTATTAGTTATCAATAATGTATGCTTATGTGTATTGTGTAGACGTCCTCTGTTTAATTCCTCAGTGGTTTTGACTAATGTTTCTGCTTTTTGTGTTCTAACTGACAAATTATTTTTATACTCCAATATATTTATTTATTATAAGAACAAACTTCTTTAATGGCAGATAAGTCTCTGAAGCTCTATGCACAACTGTGCTGCCACAGAACATTTATTGCAAATAATAAGTAAATAATAAGCACTGAACTTTTTACATTCATTGTATTTTTCACATACATTGTATTTACTATCAGTACTCTGCATGTTATTATGGATTTCATAATATCTAAAAGCATGAAGGAAAACATTTCATTTTACAGAAATCGTAGGTTTGTGGCGGGGGTGGGGGGTTGGTCCAGTTTTGGTGTGCCATGGAAAGCATAGTGGTAATCATTCCCAGCTTTTTTTAGGACATCCAAAGACAAAGGAACCTGTAGAACCTTTGCTTTTTTGAAACGAGTTTCATCTTGGTATTTGGAATAAAAATGGTAGTGACATAACTTCGGAGAATAATAAGAAATAAACAGATATTGAAGAAACATAGTAAGAAACAGAATTGAATAACGCCCACCAGAGGTAACCTTCAGAAGCTCACACAATTTGGTATCCAGGAGCTCTTTTTCTTTCCAAGTGACAATGGCACTGGTGTCTTTCTCCTAAGTAATGTGGAAGCAAAAATGTGGCTTTCATGTGTGTCTGGACCACTGTCTAATGCCCTATCAAGTTATGGAACAGAGGAGGCTTTTATAATGGGTGTGCATTTGTGTCTGGGGCATAATAGATTTGTATGTGACTTCACTGCTTTTTAAAATCCCAAAATATTGAGATAAACAATAGGAAAAAAGAATATATATTCTATGCCTACTCCAATTATACAGACTTAATATACCTTCAGAAATTCATTGGGCACAGTATGATCAGCCAGACCTCGGGGGTATATTTAGTATCTTGTCACTTCTAAGAGGAGAAGCTAATTTCAATTTGAAACTTTAAAAAAATTTAGAAAATAGTTTGAACCCTTCTGTAATGTGAAAAGCACTTTCAGAAAAGTTGTACTATAAAAGTGATGCTCTCCAAGGTAGGTCTGAAGTTTGCGGGTCTGTGTTCAAGAAAGGGGTTGAGGTAAAACTGTGAAATAGAAAAAAGGACATCTCTTGTCTAAGTGCATTTTCTCTTCCATCAGGGTGATACTTTATTGAAATGCAGGACTTGCAATTCATACCACCAGAAGTATACTACAGCCTCCTGTCTTGTTGCCTATCTAATAATAGATTATTATAGATCTATGTTATTAATTTTTTTTAACTTTGAAGCAGGAGTATTGTCAGTATTCAGTAAAATCTGCTGTTGCACGGAGATCTAGACAGTGCTTAAAAATATTCTTATGTTGGCATAGGGAAATGTTTGCATGGGGAATGAAATCTCTAAGACGGAAAGAATGGCTGGTTGTGTATAAGATGGTGAGGAGTGTCTCCCTGCAAGAGTCTTCAACTGGATCATGTTTCCAAGACTGTTTTCTGATCAGTTCTTAAAACCTCTCTGGCCTGTGGTCCTGCATGTTCACTGCAGTATGTGCATGTTTCATCTCTCCTGATTATTAAAAAGTACATATAAAGCATACAACTATCTTAAGGATGAACAAAATGCTGTCCTGTTCACACAGACATTACTTCTACATCTGTATAAAGAGTTTTTACTGAATAATAACAATAATAACAAGTGTCTTCTCTGAGTACAGTTCAGTCAATTCTGTGGTAGGAACAGCTGGGATATCTCTTTGTCTCATGTAAAAGTCACATACCTTGGTGATACATATTAGCAGCAGATAGACATCTACCTGTTCCATTAAATCAGATGTAGCCCTTTTATCTGCTGGCTTTTTTATACAACCTTGTTATTGTTTTTGTTTCTTTTTGATTATCATTAGTTAGAATTTTAATACTGGAGGCTCTTCAGACTGATTATGCTGTGGACACCTTAGGATGTCTATCATCTCCTCAGGCAGCCTGGTGTATACCAGGGAGCAAAGAGGAAATACCTTGATTGTAAAGTTATCCAGATTATTTTCAAATAATTGCAAGAAAATAAAGCAGTGAACTGATATTCTCAAATGCAAAACAGCAACCTTGTTTTTGTACTGACTTACAAAGTTACACTATTTCTTGTTGAAATGTTAATATAGTGTTTGCTAATTTTTTTTCAAATAAACTTATTTCTCTTCAGTGAAATTTGTCTCTTGTACTGGATACTCATGCATTCTTTGAAAATGTAAACACGATGCACTCTTCAGACTCCTGTCACTAATTTTAAACAGCATTCAAATTCAAAAGCATTTCTGTAAATTAAACAACTGACAGTACATCTAAGAAATATAAACCAATTTTCTTATGACTAGGGTTATTTTGTCCACAGTGATGTGGGTTTAGATTTTTGAACTCAACCATGAATCACAATGGGGATTTTGTACTATATTCTTTCATTCTATCTTTCCCAAATTGTCCTGGAAAGATATATTGCTATATTGAATCTTTGTACTTAACTCTTGTCCCAGACTAGATGAGCCAAATCAGATTGGAAAGAAGGTTTTAAAATTTTGAACCTGAACTATGTGTTTGTTCTTCCTTTTTTTTTATTGTTTTCTGCAAAAGTTTTGTTACAGAGACTCTTGTTGAAGCATCCTCACAACATCACAGAGCAGTGACTTTTCTGGCTCAGTTTTCTGGCTTTAAAAACATTTAATGTGAGAGTTACTAAAAGGTAATTTCCCAATAGGTAGCTGCAGAGAACAGATTGAGCTCTTAAAATTAATAGGAAAATTATAAAATCTTAATAGCAGGAATAGCAGTAGTTATTTGTGCATTAATTGATTTAAATTTGGTGCTTAGGTCTCTGAATGTTTTCATTATAAAACCAAAAATTAGTGGAGAAGTTGTATGTGTAAGTCAACTGTCCCCACACTTAACTATTCACCTTCATTTCCTCAGTTGCTGCATATACACAATTTAAAATCTTTTTCTCTAGTACGTGGAACTATTTACTCTGAAGACAGACTAATTGGAGAGTCATGCTAAGAATGTGTGAAGCTTTTGATGGAGTGCTAGAGCAGAGCACTGGCATGAAATGAATTGCTTAACCATAACACTTTTCACCAAATGACACAAATGTCATATGTAGTGGGAAACAATAATGACAGAACAATGACACAATCAAGTCTGAATTTTTAAATAAAATTTTGTAAACAGGAAAATTAGTTTGTTTTTAAAAACATCCCTCAAGTCTCAGTATAGGACGGCTTATTTAGTTTTACTCCAGAACCACCTCATCACTAGATCATTTACATATGTGCACAAGCCAGTTTCTCCTTATGCCTCTTTCATGTGGTAGAAATATTTGAATCTTAAATGTACATTTGTGGCATCATAAGATGACATTTTCATGGCATTGGTAATTGTCATTGTACAGGTGACATGGCAGCTCACATAATATGCTGAAAATATCCATGAATTAAGGACCAGCAAAGCAAAGAAATATAAAATGGCAGTCTTGTGGTCAGTCTTGCAGTTTTTTTTATTTTGATATGTTTAAATCTGGCCTTAGTAAAATCAAAGTTCAGTATTCACATTTTAATTCATTGATTTTGCTGTATATTTAACATGAGAAGAACTTAATACATGATAGCATAACAGTAGGTATTAGGGAGACAGATTTATATTAACCAGTACATAGGTAATTTTGGTGGTCTGGGTTTTTTTTCTAAATTCAGGAGCTCAGAATAAAAGCATGTGTTATTTTCTTTTTTTCAACTCTAACGAGTTGAGAAAAAATAAATGGAGGCATAAATAATGTAATATTGTAATGTAATATGCTAAAAGAAAGTTATTAGTGTTAGCAAATACTAAGAGCATATTACTGCTTTTACCATAGTGACACTCTGTCTCTTCACCCAAATAATGCTAAATGTAAGCATCCTATAGTTTTGTGAAACAAAGGAATATGCAGCAATAGGACTCGTGCATTAGAATATGATTGAAGATAGAAGAGGATTACCAAAAGTCACAGATTGTAGGTTTGTGGGAAACGGGGCTTGAGTTAGGTTATGAGGAAAGCCAAAAATCAGAATGCTTTGGGGGTCTCACATGAAGGTCAGATGCACTGAGTGTGTAATAAGTGGGAGGCAATGCAGCAGCCATTATCTTCCCCCTGACAAGAGAGCAGCTCACTGACCTCGTATGTTGACAAATGGAGAGGAAAACTCTGCAGTGAGATGTAAATTCCCCATGCAGGTCCCTCATGAATATCTTGTTTCCAGAATTCAAGCCAGTGACCTGGAAAACAAGGTTCCTCCCCAGTCAAAATGACAGGCAGAGCTGGTTTCCTGTTAGGAAGACTACTAGATGTGTAAAAAAATTATGATTTCTGAGAAGAAAAAAATGAGATGTCACACAGAGCAAAATATTACTTTCAAATGGTCTTCTGCATCTCCATTGAATGGCAGCTGTTAAGAATTCAATTGTGTGTATGACATACTGCAATGCACGATGGAAGTTCTGTTGGGGAGCAAAAATGAATAGAAATTTTCAATTCAAATACTCATTTGAGAATATTTGAATATCTGTCATTCTTTTTAGCCTAAAGGTTAATTCTTGAAATGAATTTCCATTAGCAACACAAATTGTAACCTTGTCAAATCCTCTTATGTAATGCATCAATGCTGAAAGACATACTCTGCAAAACTGTACTATTAAATACATAACCTTGGTTCATAGTGAATTTATACTTTTAGCAATTTCTTTGATCTGTCAGTTATTTGTATAGGATTTTATGGTTTTCTCTATGTACTTGTGTCAGCATATAGAAAACATTTTATAAATATTACTATATTCTTTTTCTACATATGTATGTTCTGTTGCCATGCTCTCTTTATTTCATAGATAGTAATTAAGAAAATTGTATGATGCCATTGCCCTCACATGAGACAAGTGGCTGTCTAAGGAATTCTCATCAGTATGACAGATCTCTTTACTCATTCTGTGCATGTATGCCAATGTTTTATAAGTATGTCCATTATTATATTTCTGCAGTCCTGATTCCTTGTAGAGAGAAAAAGTAATTATGATTTTTCTTTCTGGATGATGATTTAGCTCTTATTTCACCAACAGTCAGGATGCAGAATTATAGAGTATTTGGATAAATATCATAAAGTTTAATATTTAAGGGTGCACAAATTCGCACCATGAACTGTGGGCATGGAGAATATAGATTTTTGTTAGCGTCAGACAACCTTAATGTACTGTGGTTCTCCAATCAACAACTTAATTTACTTAAATAAAAAAATAAAGCTACAGAAATAAATTTTATAAATTAAGTTTTTTCTACTGTGGCTAGGTTTTTTCTGCTGTGAAAACTTCAGACAGATCCATTAGAAGTTTTTCAGAATTATGAAATAATTTCTTTTTTATCATGGCAATAAAATCTGTTTTTCAAAAATATTTTTAAAGCTTTTGGCTTTGCTTTATAGTGAATTTAAATAATTATCTGTACTTCACTATATTATCTTCCTTCATTCTCTTTCATTCTCAGTTGTACCATGCGCTGATGTAATGTTCATGGTCTTTTCTGCTGCTTGGTACAATTTTTGTTAAGAGACAACATGGTTGGAGTTTGCACACAGATCTTAGGCAGAATTAATATGTTAATAAGCTCCAACCTCAGGTTGCACACTCAAATTACTATCAATTGTGCATGCAATTTTTCCAGGCTATTTGTTCTGAAAATAAGTACTAAATTATGCATTCAATGCAGTGTCATATATGAGTACAAAATAGGAATTTGCTCAAATATTTCCAAAAAGGAATATTTGTGTGTGCAAATATGATGCAATTCAATTATTTTATGTACCTACTTTAGCAATTTGGAAGCAGGAGGACAAAAAACTTATCATATTGAAGGTGGGAATGACTGAAAGACAGTCAACTGATCCTGTGACTTAAAGCGGATGTAAGCAGGCCTTTTCAAATTGCTTAGTCTGCATAAAATCCTGAATTGTGGAAAACTAATAGAAAAACATTATTGTGAGCTGTCCTAGTGAGGGATATATTGTCAAGAAACTTGCTTATAGTTGTTATTTCCTTGTTAAAGGCTGGTTTCAAATTCAGACAGATCTGTTAGGAGAATACACTTTGGTCACAAATCTAAGACTGTCTGAGACTGAAAAAAGTTCAGATCTGTCCAAGCAGCAGACCATGTGCAGGCTGCATATCTACTCTGCTGATTCAGCTCTGCACTTTTTTGTTTAAATGTGTCAGTTATTTTTCTTGGAATAGCAGGTATAAGTCGGACCAACTGATGGGACAAGCATACAGGGTGTACTTAGGGTGTGTTTTCAGTAGTCCAAGACTCACACATATTCTTTTAGTTTGTAGCTTTACACCTTTTTTAACACTATAGCTGCAAGCCCTATATGCTCTGTCTCATATAGGAGAAAGCACATACTAGATACCCTCAATACTCTTCTAACACATTGAAAATTTCCAAGCTGTAAAAGTAAACCCTAATGAAAAGCAGGTATAGGTATGTATGTGTGTGTGTGTGTGTGCAAGTCAATCCCACACTTTCAGAGCAATGTGAAACAAATTTGGGAGGTATTATGAAGCCTTTGCACGGAACAAACACAATTGTGATAGAAATAGGAATGATGTATTTGAAACCAGATGGATATGGATAATCTTAGAAAAGAAACACAATTTTAGATCCTCTTGGAGTAAACATGTCAAGCAAGTTAACTTCTAGAAACAGACAGCAGTTCCATATCTGCACTTGTTAGACTAATGTGATTTGAAGTCATGGAGTTGCAGATGAAAATAACTTTTGAATTCATGTGGAATGTTTTCCGTTGAAGGTCCTAATATAAACATATGGGTTTCTTGTTGGCCATCTAAGAGACTCCTCCGCTATATTGGTTTCTCAAGCCCCAAAACTTTTCTCAAAAAGGGGTGAATTTCCCTGGGTAATTATGGCAACCAGGTCCTGAATCTGTATTCCTAGTGCAAGCCAGGAGCAGACAACTGTATGGTAATTTTGAAGATCTGTGGCAAGGGTTCAGGGGCTGGTGAAATATATTTAAACATGTAAGATTTCCTCTCCTCAGTAAAAGATGACACTGGTAGGAAGTAGACAATAGGTTATAGCAAGTTCTCAAGTACAGGATATAAGTTTAGTAAATTAAATTTCGCATTGTGTTAATGTATAGCTATGACAGCCTTTGTTAGATATCAAGCAAAGTTATCACAATTTGTGGTATGAATTTGGACAATCTGCTCCTGTCTGCTCCAGCTTTGGTAGTGTGTGCAAAATAGAGTTGAGATTCTGTGACATTGAAGACAATGCTTGTTCACAATCTAATGAATGCTGAAAGTGTTATACTTCAGGACCCTTACCTATTATCCTGCAATCATAAAAAATAAATCCTTCTTTTTAATGTGGCATTAAATTTAAAAAATGTTATATTTTGTAAGTGATAAAATCGGAATATCTGCAGTTAAAAATACATTTGTTTAAGGCAGCTAGTGGTATTTTTTGTTCAAAGAAAGAGGGAATTTTTCCCCATACAATGGGGAAGTCCTGTAATGAGTTTGCATAGAGAGTCAAGAGGGATTGGAAATTTCCCCTTTTGGCTGGGACTTCAGATCCAATCTGAGGATGAGAAGTAAGAGGTGCTTGCTGACACAGGAATCAGCATGGAGCTGAGCTTGGTAGAAACTGTTTTCAAATAAGTTATGCTAAAGTAGATTTGGCCACATCCAAAAAAATTCTGCCTGAATTTTTAGATTGGTAGATTATCTTTAAACTGCTTTTTCAACAAATTCAGTGTATTGTGTGTGATAGTGCTGCCACAATTATGTATGTTCTGATCTACACATTAGATTATAGGAAGGAAGATTTGAACTGGAATTGCTGAGAATGGCAGAGTTAATGAAACTTGAAATGTAGGACATGTAACATAAACACAGCAGTTTCAAATTATCAAGACACATGGAGTTGTGGAGTCTTTTTGTCTTTTAAGTTGTGTTACATTTTCAAGAGGAGAAAAATCAAATATTTCTTTGCCCTTAAATGTTCACAGTGTTTTTCAAAAGATGTCTTACATTTATTTTAGGTGATAATTTGAAACCTAGACATGAAAGAGGTTGAACTGAACCTGCAGTAGAGTACACATCAACCATCAGTTGACTTCTACAGAAAGCTGTTGAGCATTACCTCAATGAATTCTATAAGGAATATAAAGAATAATATTTAATTGAGGAGTAGGAGTGTGAGGGAAAGACTTATCTTTCAGTCTCTAGAGGCTTTGAACACTAGCTGCCTACAGAGAAACACTCAGACTGAGATAAACTTGAGGACAATTACCCAACAAGAACTAGACTAATTTCTTTTCCTGGAAAGAAAATTACATTCAACCTCATTTATTACTGCAAAAATATTTCCTCATCTTCATAATATGTAAGCATCCTGATTATTGGAACACAACAATTAGTCTTACTGACAGGCTAGATAAAAAAAAAACAAACAGATAAAAAAAAAATTTATAGGGCTGTAAATAAAATTCTTCTAAATTATGTGCAAAACAGTGTCCTTTTTCTCCCAATTGTGGCTATTAGATGCTAGGCGAAGTAAAATGAAAAATGAATACACTTATAAAGCTCTTTTAACATATTTGAAGCAAAGTTAAAAAATAAGCATCAGATATACCAATTTTTATCTTTGTTTTCTATATCTTGCTAATTTAAAAGGGTTAAGGCAGTAGGCACTCACTAAGTGCTCTTAAATAAAGAGATAAAGGGACTTGCAGTGCTTGTGGTCCTGCATCCAGCTATCCTGGGATACATATCCTTGGTTTCCCTTTAAATTCCTCCAAATACTTCATTTGGAAGTGTGAGAGTAAACAAATGGATGTAAACTTATGGTTTTAATAATACAGAGGCAACCACTCCAGGTGAAATGTTCAATCTATACACAGCTATTCATGCTAAGATACTTTAATGTGGATCTAGATAGAATGAATTTTGTGTTACATACCTACAGGTTTTCTCTGGGGCTCTAACTGACCATTAGAAGATTATGATGGCAATTTTTTTCAAATTTTGTAACCAGCAATTTGATGAAGAATGGCCTCAGGACAGAAACACTATGTAGCATAGAATCATAGAATGTCTTGGATTGAAAGGGACCTTGAAGATAATATTTTTTCAACCCTCCTCCTGTGGGTTTCCACTAGATCATGTTGCTCAGAGGTCCATCCAGCTTGGTCTTGAACACTTCTAAGGATGGGACATCCACAGCTCCTCTTGGCAACCTCTGCCAGTGCCTCATCATCCTCACAGTAAATGCTCTTGTATTAAGTCCCTCTCTATATATCTTTCTTGTATGTTCCTTTCAGATGCTGAATTAGGTCACTCCTAACCCTTTTATTCAGGCTGAACAATTACAATTCTCTCAGCTTTTCCTCATAGGAAAGGTGCTCCATGCTTCTGTTCATCTTCGTGTTCCTCCTCTGGGCTGTCTCCAGCAGATCCCTGTCCTTCCTGTGCCAGGACTCCAAAGATGGGTGCAGTGCTCCAGGTGGGTCTCAGCAGAGCAGAGCAGAGGGGCAGAATCCCCTCCCTCCCCTGCTGCCCACGGGGCTCTGGATGCAGCCCAGGACACGTTTGGCTCTCTGGGCTGTGAGTGCCATGGCCGGGCCATGTGCAGCCTCTCACCCACAGCACCCCCAAGCCCTTCTGGGCAGGGCTGCTCTGGGTCTGCTCATGCCCAGCCTGTGCTGACAGTGGGCCTTGTCCCTGTGGATATTCTGTCATTCAGGTTGTCAACCACACCACTCAGCCTGGTATTGCTGCCAATTTGCTAAGAGTACAATCAGTCCTTCCATTTATGTTATTAAAGATATTAAATAGAGACCTTTGAAGGACACTACTTGTCAGTGATGTCCATCAGGACTCTGAGCCATTGACCACCATTCTCTGGATGGGATTGTACAACCACCTTCTTATCCATCTAACAGCTCACTCATTGAATGGAGCTCTCTCCATTTTAGAGAGAAGAGTTGCAGAGAAGAGTGTCAAAAGTTTTACAGAGTTCAGATAAATGACATCTGTAATCCTTCCCTTGTTCACTGATGGAGGTGAGAAGTTGGTCCGTCAGGACTTCCCCTGGTAAAGCTGTGCTGGATGTTTCATATCATCTCACTGTACGCCGTGAGCCTTAGCCCAGCTTCTAGTTCCATTTATACTCTTTTTAAAGAGAGTACGAAGTCTCCCTTTTTCTGGCCAACTGGGACTTCACCTGACTTCCATAACTTTTCAAATATCATGGAGACTGACTTGGCAACTAAATCAGCTGATTCACTCAGGGCTCTAGGATGCATTTTACCAGTTCCCAGAGGCTTAGGTAAGCTCAGATTTATCAAGTGGTTATGAGCTCAACTTCAAGTTACAGTGAGAGGGGCTTTGCTTCCCCAGTCACCATCATGATATCTATGCACCTAAGAGGTGTGGAAAGAAAGGTTGTAGTGGAAAACTGGAATAAAATATTTGGTAGGTTTCTCAGCCTATTAATCTGTTGTTACCGTCTTTCCAGTGTTATCAGAGGGAATTCACCTTCTTTGACCTTTCTTTTCTGGTTTACATGCCTGTAGAAGCCTTTCCTGTCATTCTTTATATCTTGCCATATTCAATTCCAGCTTTGCCTTTGACCTTCCTCACCCCATCCCTACAAAACTGAACTTCCTCGTTACAGCATTCCCAGGTTCTCTGTCTGAGCTTCAGCTGTCTATGTATTTGCACCTTTCCTTTATTTTGACAGAGAGATCTCTGCTCAGCCATGCTGGTGTCTTGCCCTTGCCCAATTTCTTGTGGGTGGAGAGTCAGGTGTTGCACTCTATGGGAGATCTCCTTACAGATTTGCCAGCACTGTTCCACTCCTTGGTTTCTGAGGGCAATCTCCCAGGGAATCTCACTATCTCCCTAAAGACCTTTAATTCTGCTTCCCTTAAGTACAGGGTCCTTACTTCATATACTCAGGATTGTAGGCTCCACCAGTGAATGATCACTGCAGCCCAGTACACCTCTAATCTTGACATTCTCAGTTAGCTCACTTATACCGATGACCATCAGACCTATGTGATATATTTGTAGAAAAAGAGAGTAGACCTATTTTAAAAATTTAGAAATTATGGAATATTTGTTTTATGAGCCTTCATTTTGAAGTTCTCTATGAGTTGTCAAAAAACCCAAAGCCATACTGGAAAAATGGTTTTATCTATCTAATGCATTACACATTTCTTGTAGCACTTACAATTGTATATCAATGTACATGTAACAGGTTTGTGATGCATGCTTATATTTACCGTAAAAATGAAATATCACCAAAATGACTATACAGTGACTGTTCTTACTATACATTCCTCAGAGAATATGGGAAAAAGCTTTGTAAAAATACTGCTGAATGAAAGTACAGATAAAAGGGGCAAAATTCATAAATATAATTGTTTGTTGACAATCTCAGTGAAACTTCTCTCAGGTTTGAAAAATAATGCAGAAAACAATTCTACAGCATGGTATACAGTGCATCCAAGTAAGTGTGCTTTGAGACTGACATGTAATGAGACCATTGCATTCCACCTACCCTATGTTAGCCCATGTATTTAATTAAATGAACACAATGCATTTTATTGTGGTGATGTACTTTGGTCTTCTACAAACATTCACTGAAATAATTCTGCTCTTTAAAAGCAATATGTCCTTCAACATTAACTAAGGCCTTCTGAACTTCATACTAGCAATGAATTATAACAGTAAACAAAAATAATACAAGAAAAAATACTTGCATAGAGTATTTATAGGACCATATTTTTATGCAATTGGTCTGACTTAAAGAACACAAGATATCTGTTTCTCAGTAGTCTGGATGCATCAGACATACTGAAAAATAGGAAGGACTATTCCTCATAATTTTAATATGAAATGTGGTAAAATCTGGGTGTGTTTTTTTCTTTTTTTTAATACTATACATATTTAATTTTTTATTTGATTTTTACTTTTGTTTTAAAAGTGCTATTCTTCTGTGGAAACCCATGAACTTTATTTATTTATTTATTCTCTAATAGACATAACCCCTAAGCAGAAAGTATGACAGGTTCAATAATGACAGAGCACAAGGTTTCTCTTCTTTGTTTGCTTCAGGTTAAGCAGACTTGACCAAATTACGATCCCAATATTAGGATAATCTTGGGGTTTCTGTAATGATGCTCTAAGTACTTATGTTTGGTAATATGAAAAATTTGGTGTAAATATAAGAGTTATAAATATAGGAGTTATAACATATTATAACTCTTTCCAGATCAAATGAAAAAATGTCAAATTAATTAGAATTTGATTCCAACCATATTTTTCCCCCTAAATTAAAAATATAATTTTTAATTTACTAATTTAAGCAGTCATTTATGCTGCTATATTTACATTTTTCTGTATTTGATGCCATACAATTGGCATCACCATATATGCCATTGTAGAAGCTTCCTGGTTAAGTTAAAACTAAGAGAAACAATGAAATATTAAAAAATGCTTTATTTGACTAGGGGTTACTTCTTACACTGAAAATCTCTAATCAAGTAAGAGGGTAAACAATGATGGAAAACTGAAATCTCTAAAATACCCTCACAGAAATATCTCTGATATTTGACTAAATAGAACAACTACTCAAAATGATTTGTGATCAGTTTTACTCTGCTTTACATTTTTGAAAAAAATACCCAAAAACCTATAAAAAACTGCTGGGATCCTCTCAGATTCTGAGACTAAAGTAAATAGGATTGAATCTCTGCATGTTTATGGTAGTTAATATGTAGAGAGAACACTTTTATAGAATTAGTTTGGCTCCTGTTCAGAATCTAGCAATATCCATAATAAATTTCTATTTAAATCTCTTGTAGAGATGAATAAGTAGAGGATTAACATATTTTTCTGCTGTGTTCTTAGTATTTTTCTTGACAGTTGACTCATATGCAGAAATAAAACGACAAAATATATCCTCATTCGGGCCAAAACCATATTATTTTTTAAAAAAATAATGAAGACATTGATTTTAAATATAAACATAGACACATTCTTATAAGTGTTTTTTGTAATCCCTTAAAAGTTAAATGAAAATTCAGCTGAATGAAGTGGATTGATACACTTTTTGTCTCATGTAAGTTGTGTTGAAAGTTGTTTTAGAAGTTTTTTGACTCTTTCAAAAAAAAACTTGAATGAAACCAAAAGTGCATCAAATCCTCTGTATCCAGCTGAATTTTCATATAACCTTTACAACTTTACAAAAATGTCTGTGAATTCTGCAGTGTACATGGAAATTATCAGAAATATAGTTGAGCCATCATAAACAAAAAACATCTATTTTTTCATCCGAGAGATAGGCAAAATCTCCAAATTTCAGGGACAACTTGCACTTCCTGATGGGAGCCTCATTCAGAAACAGACTAAATTTTTTCCATTTGTGAAAGTGGGGGAGGATGAAAAAGATGAAAATATTTCTTCATGAAGTGGCCAATTTTCAGAATAGCTTAGATGCTACTTTGTTTCCTTTCTCACCATTCTCCAGATATTTTCTCATCTCATGCAGTCATTCAATTAGAGGAAAATAGGATTTGTTTCATAGGCTTTCCTTTCCCTATAGTATTACTTTAGTTTTATTTCAGGCTTCTGGACCAATACCCAATCTACTATAAGATTTGCATTTACAATCAGCCTCGTGTTAAGATAGGCTTAAATAGTTTCATAAAAATTGAAGACTAATACTCTCTCACATGATGAAAAGCTGAAATACTGATATATTTATGAATTCTATAAATATTGTTGATTTAATGTAATATGATTTTATAGAAGACATTACTTCTTGAAGCATATTATAAAGAGCTTTAATGCTCAGCATAGGTATGCTGCAGTGCATAAATCAAACTTTTAAAGTGTCTCATGCTGGAAAACAATACCAAGATATTGGAAAATCACTACCTTTTCCTCATTTTAAATTTGTTTTATCTGGAAGATCTAAAATGTACTTCTGTCTCCTATGAATATTGTGCTTTAGAATTCTGCAACAGATGTAATTTCCTATTTAATACTGTACTCAATTTTTTTAAGGAACTTCATTGTTTTGTGACAGGTGAAATGATATTTCACTACAGAGAGTTTAGTACCCTTATGAATATTTATAAGCATAGTTTTCACAACTATACAGCAGACAATCAGTTTCAGTGATTTTCATATGCATTGGATTATAAGGTTTTCTTGTTTTTTGTCCTTTCCTGATTGACATTTTTATCCTTTCTCTTTTTTTTTACTTTAAATTCTAATAAAAATTACAGCATCTTCCTCTAGTGTTCTAGAGCCTGTCAAATACCACACACAATGAGAAAAACACCAGGGTCTTTGCAGACCACCGTTCAGCCATCACACTGACAAAATAATTGTAGAACTCAAAGCAGACAAACTGCATCAGGAACAGGACACTCAGTCCTTGACAGAAGCTGGTGGGCTATTAAGGAAGTAGCCAAGTAGCAGCATGCTGTTCTGACACTTTTCTTGCAGTCGATGAATAGCGAGTGACTCCTCTGTGTGAATGCCAAGGCATCATGATTAGCATAATTAGAGCATACCTTTGTGGCACAATTATATCTGTACGAAGTTGCATCAAGAAAAGCTTGGTTGCAATTTGTGATATGCCTCATTATCTAAACACACAGCTTCTGATTTCAAAGGCTGTCAAGTGAGGTGGAGTAAAACTACACTTCACTTGCCCTGGTGTTTCCTGATAGAAACCTTAAATGCCTTTTTCCTCCTTAGCTTAAAATTAAAGTTATGCTTTGTGCTATCTTTATGCTTTATATTAACAGCTGAGCCAGATAAAAAAAATTACCTCTACAAAGTATTCCAAATTGCCAACTGCCTAAACAATAACACATATAGGAAAATCACACCCTGTTGTATGTCTAACTGAAGGACAAGAGCACACTTCAGTACATGGCTCATTGTGCCTTTTCAAATGTACTAATATAATAAAGTGTGATACAACACAAGTATGATGCCGAAACCCAGGAGACTCTAAAAGCTTTCAGCAGAAAATCTATTTAAAGAAAAGAAGTCTAGTCCATTACGTAGTAATAATAGTTCTTGTCCTTATAAAGAGAATCTTTCAGCATAGTTGAAAAACTTTTCTGCTGCTATCCTCTCACTTAACAGCTCCTATTCTTTATTACTCACTTCTCTCTGGGTCTCTGTTGTGTTCTCCACTGCACCTGCAAACCTCAGACACAAACATGACCAAAGATGCTTTTACTAACCTAAATTGTTCAGTTCATGATGTCATAAAACAAGTTAGAAGTCCACATCTGTAGAAGACTGGATCAGACAGTAAATACTCAGTTAACTGTAAACTGATTAGAGTTATGTTAGATGGCCTACAATGAGGGCTATCTCCTTCTCAGCTCACTCTACGTGCAATAGCGTGTGCACGGTCAGTCTGCCAACTGTTTCTGGTCAGCCTTTCCCAGACCAGCACAGGAGCAGAACCTCTGGTCATTTGGTCTAAGAATTGCAGATTGGGAAAACTCTTAACTCTTTGCCAAGTGTTTTCAGTTGTCATCCCTCTTGACCTTTGTCGACATCTTCTACTTGGCTCCATATTATTCTTCAGCTCACATAATCATGTTGCTCTTTCTAACAGTATTTGTAAGAATTATGTCTTTCTTTACCAGCCCTTTCAATTCCTCCTTATCTCTCCTGTATGCTGCACAATGAGCTTTTCCTGAAATCTTTTTCTTTTCTTCCCTTTCTTTAGCAAAGCAATTTCCTTTTGCTATATATTGCACAGCAAAGTCATAGCAGATTCTACAATGGTTTTGGATATTCTTGCGAACCAGAACTAGTAAATCTGTATTTTAATAAAACTTTTTAATAACCAGTTACAGATCTGTAATTGGTTATTTAAAAGTTTGTTATTTATAATTCAAAAGTCAGTTTATGATATTTCTCGCCTTTTAAAAAATTCTTTGCTGAAACTATTGTGTTGTACAAAGACATATTTTACCAAAGGTGTGAAAATGAAATCACTATTTCATTAGGAGGATTTTTCCATTCCTCAAATGAAAGATCTTTCTTCCATAAATCCAATTTTTCTGTTTTCTTCCTTAAAAAACAAAACCAAAAACCAAACCAAACCAAACCAAAAAAACCCAAAATAAACAAACAAACAAACAAAAACCCCACATCCAGATCAAAAGTCTGTTCACAAGCCATTATTGATTTCTCAGTCATAAATGTACTGTGATTTTTGAGCCAGTTATCCATATGCTGTGTTTCTCAGAGGTTTTAAGTATTTCTGGTGATCTTCTCCCTTTGCATACAAAAAATAGAAAAACCATGAAAATGAGTTCTAAGACTGAAGTCCTGATTCTGTGATAAGCTTTTTGTGCATGCTATTATATGGCAAAACCTGATGTTGCAAATAACCTGGCTTTATTATAGCCTTGTATAATATCAGAGCATGCTTCCTATGATTTTTTTCCAGTCATTCTTTCTAAAGTCAAGGAAAGAAGAAGTGAATGAAAATCACATTTTTTTACCACCCACACACAAACTTGTGAAGACATAACTTTGTCTTAGAAAGAAAAAACCCTTACTTTTCATTCATAAATCTTCTAAAAAATTAAATTCCAGGTAAAAGAAAATAATTCCAGATAGGAAGAATCTGAATATACCTGTGTAATGAAAAGAAGGACAAGTACCTAAATTAAACTAATTCACACAATTTGAAGGAACGATTCTTGCTTCAGCTTGATAAATAGATTTTCTAAAGGATATTTATATATAATACAGATAAGTATCAAAAGTAAAACTAAAAATTATTTTTATGTCTCTAATTTTATTAATCAACTGCTAAAACAAATGCAAGTCTTACTCTCTTCTCAATGAAAACTCCCAAAAGCTGTCATTGATTCATTGACATCAAGTTTTCAACCTTAATCTGCCACTAGCAGCTAATTTATCTAAGATTCCAATGCTGAAAATCTTCAGGTTTTTCCAAATATCTATGTATTTTTATGCCTGTGTTATTAAACACAGGCTAAGCCTTATCCTTATCTACATATAATAAATTGTTTTTCATTAGGACCAGATGCTGAAACATGGAGACTAGCAAGAAAGTACAAATGACACATTTAATAATGAAGTTCATATTGTGTTTAGTTGAAGCTATGGCCAAGGAAAGAAGCATGTGCACAATGCTGAAGGAAAATTAGAGTGATATCTGTTGCCTGTTTTCCAGAGGCTGTAATACACCACTTACCTCTCCAGCTCATGGAGTAAGGAAAGGCAGAACTGAAGAGTTATCTCATCTATTGGTTTCTCTCACCAAAATGACTACTCAAAAATCTCTCTTATTCCTCTTGCAAAACCCTGTGTATATCTAATTTCATAAGTTGCTTCTGTGTTTTATTTTAAATTTTCCCATGTAGTCTACAGTTTTCTACATCTTCCTATAACTGCAGTGAACTAAGTAGTTTGATGCATGACATCACGTGGCTTCCCAGATCTGGATATTTCTCCATCTGTTTTTGTTCCTATGGTGTATGAAGACTAAAGATGATGGCACAGAGCCTGTAGTGAGCCCTGTCTCTCACCTCTGTGGGAGGAAAACTCCAGCCTGCAACCCTTTTTCAGACGTGGCTTTGCCCGACTCTGCTGGCACCACCTTCCCCATGACCCTAGAGAGCAAGGATCTGCATCAGAACTGGAGACTTGTACCTAAGCTTTGATTTTTCATGGGAAGATCTAAATAACTTTCAGCTCAATTCCTACAGCTCAGCTCAGCACACACTGAGAGTACTGAATGCCCATACCCTCTATAGACTTTCTTCAAAGCATACATCATATGTATAGATAAGAAAATGCCATATTTTTGAGTTCTGTTATACTAGTTTTCATTCATATACAACAGCCACAGAAGAAGTTAAGCTCTGAGTGTTCATTTATTACTATTCATAGTTATTATTGCATGTAATGGTAAAGTAACACTTTGGCTTGTCCTAAGCACCTAACAAATATTTTGTAGGAAAAGAAATGCTGTGTTCTGAATTATAGCCTTAGAACATGAAGGGTTTCTAAACAAAATCCCATTCAATAAGAAATGGGATTTCTGAAGTGAAAGAGGTCAAAAAAATCATTCATAATGCTAAATCATTCATAAATTCTTCCACTCCATTGCCAAAGTCAAGATAAATGTAAGTGGCAATAGATTTTTGACATTTCTAAATTTCATAGGGATATGCTGATATTCCAGACATCATATGACTATGTTGTTCTTAAAATATGATGAAATTTAAATGTGTAGAGAGAGGGAAATGCAACAAATTGTTTACTGTTCACATTATCTCTCTGAAGTACCAGGAGCATTCTTTTGGAGAAAATGAAACCAATATAAAGAAGTTGATATTTTCTTTTAGAAGACATTGGACTTTCCATCTAACTGCAGCAGCCCTTAAGGTTATTGGCTATTCTAATGCCCTTGGAAAAGTGATGCAAAAAATTGGTGCAATTGATTCTGTGAGAGGTTTTCAGGTATGTTATATACCTACAGAAGTAAAACTTGTCATAGTCGTCATCTGTACATGACTGCAAAGTTTATGCAAACATTTATGTATAGAATTATAACATCCCCATCTTCTGGCACTGGCTGGGATGGATGCCGTATAAGATGTGGAATGCAAAACAACATTTGAGAAGTGCCATATCATTGGGAGAAGACAGGCTTTTGTTACTTATACAAAGAACCTTTTGAACTACATTGATATCATTAATGACACAAGAGAGAAGCTAAACTGGGTGTAAATACCCAGTTTTATTCTGTATTATTGTTTGTTTAGTCTCACAAGTTTTATAACTTGTGTTATACTCTTTGTACAACTTTAAAGTATTCAAGGTCCAAATTATAGGTCACCTTGGTCAGAATACACTGGTACCTCCATCTTTTGAACAACTTTTAAACAGAATTATTCTTAAGACTTGTCTTTTTCAGCAATTTGTCATTTACTTAAAGACAACTGAAAAAAGTACATCGTGTGCAAGAATTCTGTTTTTTGTTGGTTGTTTTTTCTTTTCATGACTGGAGTGCATGAAATGCCTGATATACTGGGGAGTGATTTTGAAGTGGAGGACCTAGTGCTGTGCCACTACTTGCACTTGGAAACCAGCTGTGCCAGTTGCTGTATTGGAAAAAATGCCTGCTGTGAATCTAGTCTGCATGTGTTGCTTAATTTCCTGAATTATCATATTCCCCTAATCAGTTTCTGAGTTAAGGACCAAAATTGAGGATCCAGGTGAGCAGCAAGGATTTAATGTCTAGAATGAAATAGTCTATTTTGTCTTCTTCTTCTTCTTCTTTTTTTTTTTTTTTTTGCAATCTTTGTGTACATTTATTCCATGTATCTTATCTTAGCCACTGAACATTCTTTTGATTCCACTTCATTTAATTGACCTAAATGATATTTCCCAAACTCAAGAGACTTAAGCAGTATTATAAGAATCAAATGAGGGCATATCTACCATAGATCCACAAAATAAATAAAATTGTCAGACCTAATAAATGGAGACAGTCGAATTATTCAATATGAACTTAATATTTACTGCCTTTCTCAGTACATGTGCTTTCATTGAATTGGTCACAGCTGTGATTAATTTTTTCATATATGTAACTTCTTATATACAGATGCTTTGAAAAATACAACTTGATTTGGCACAATTAAATAAAGTTCACAAATATCTTGATCACAGGATCAAGGCTGGACCTGTAAACTTTTGCTTGTTTTATATACTCCATAAGATGTAAAAAGATTTATGTTGTAAGATTCGTCACAAAATCACACAAATCTATCCTTGCCTATTTGATTCCATTTGTTACAAAAACAGCAGAAGGGAGAGATTTCAATGTCCATAGAATCAGGCTATCCTTGTGCTTTTGGAAGACATGTAAGGAAATAATTTTATGAAAAATGAAACTGTGACCTGGTGTCTGTGAATGAAATACTCATTGTTTATTGGCTATGAAATCTCATGAGACATAATGCAAGTTTACAAATCAAAGAAAGAATAACTCCATTAAATGGCTGTTGGATTATTGTTTCTTTTTAATGATAGATGAATTGTAAATTCGGATGGGCATGACTGCTTGACAATTTAATTGCTTCAGTTTGAATAGTAGCATATGCTAAACTGCTACTTCTTAGTAGCTGCACAAATGTTTTAAAAGTACTTCTGGTGATATGCTGCAGCACCATACTGAAAATAATTTGAATGGTCTCTGATGTTATCTCAAATCTTCTTTCAGAGGAAATCTTGCTGTTAAGAGAAAGTACTTATTTAAAGGATAACATCTGCTGCCTGTCAGCATTAAGTGACTACTTAAATGCTTATTTGTGGTTAATAGAGCAAGCTTAACTATGAGGTTTGAGGTACAACACATGTAGACTTGGTCTACAGCATATTTTCTCCATGTCCTGGCTTTCTCTGGTGTTGGATTGCTACATGTGTCTGGTTTAACGAGCCACTGGGGGTGTAAGGTGGTCAGGTCTGTGAAGTCTTGTCCTCCTGCAGTTTTTACTGTGAACAGAAATAAGGATAAAGGGGGGTGGAGCACCTTACCTTACAAAACATAACCTTTTATGAATGCTGAAGGGGACAAATCATCTGCAGCTTAGGCTGCATGTGTGTTCATTTTCTGCTTTCGGGGTAATGTGAAGGAAAAGGACAGTGCTGAGGGGGTAACACTTTTACAGGCTCTGTAGTGGAGTGGCAAACATTATCAAGAGAGGGGCAGACAAGTTCTTTCTGTTCCCACTAAGCTTTTTTCTTCAGTAATGCCAATGATGACCTTCCCTCTTTAACTTTTAACTGGTATGAGAAATGTCAGGCTTCTAAAAACTGGAAATCATGCCTTGAAAGATAGGCTTATTTAGTTCCTATCATTTGGGTTCATTTTTATTTATGTAGACAAAAATAAAATTATTCCACACAGGACACTTAAAAATACCTTTGCAAAACCAGATGTTGAGACATCCTCTTTTCCTCATGAAATACAATGTTCATGTTACATTTTAAAATTAACCATTCAAAATATTTTGTATATATATTACAAAAGGATAATTTGGGCCTTGATATTTGGGAGTTTTAATTTCTATACACTAATATAAAATTTCTTTGACCACGCTTTTTTGTGTTCCCACAGAATGGAGGAGCAAGCAATCAAATTTCCAAGGAAGATACCTTTGGCAAACACACTCAATCTTTGCTGGCAAGAACATACTGAGTATTAAGTGCTGTCATCTGTCCAGATTTGGGTACCCCAGCACAAGGGCATTGACACAGTGGAGTGAGTCCAGAGACGAGACACCAGGATAATTGAGGAGCTGGACTATATGGCATATAAAGAGAGCTTAAAATGTCTGAGTTTCACAGAATCACAGAAGGCGCACAGTTGGAAGGGACCACTGGAGGTTATCTGATCCAGCCTCCCTGCTCTAGCAGAGTCCCCTCCCCATAGACTATTACTCAAAATTGAGTTCAGATGATTTTTTAATATCTCCAAGGCTGGAGACTCCACAACTTCTCTGAGATATCTGTTCCAGTACTTGTCCAGCCAACCGGTTAAAAAATGTCTCCTGATGTTTAGAGGAAACCTCTGTGTTTCAGTTTATGCCCAGTGCCCCTTGTCTGCTTATGGCACACACTGAAAAGTCCCTGGCTCCTTCTTTTCTTTGCATTCTTTTTTTGAGCACTTACACACAATGGTGAAATCTTCCTGAAGCTCTTGTTCTTCCAGCTGAACAGTCCTAGATGTCTCAGCCTTTCCTCCTGTAGGTGGTTCTTTAGCCCTTTAATCATCTTTGTGCTCCTTTTAGGAACTCTTTCCAGCAGCCTCATCTCTCTCTTGTACTGAGGAGATCAGGACAGGACACAGTATTCCAGATATGGCCTCTCCAACTTTGTGTAGGAAAAAAGGATGCTGTTCTTCAATCTGTTGACAATACTCTGCTTAATACAGCCCAGCTATTGGCCTTCTATGCAGCAAAGGCACATTGCTTGCTCTTGTTCACTTTGCTGTCTACCAGGAATTCCATGTCCAGCTGCTTTCCAGTTGGGTGGCCCCCAGCATACCCTGATGAGTGGGTTTGTTCCTCTCTTGGTGCAGGACTTTGCATTTCTCCTCATTAAACTCTATTAGGTTTCTGGCAGCCCATTTCTCTCCCTGCCAAGGTCCCTCCGGTTGGAAGCACAAACCTCTGGGGCATCAGTCACTCCTTTCCAGTTTGTGTAATCCGTACCTTTACTCAGGATATACTTTGTTCCATCATCCAGATTATTACTGAATATATTAAGCAGGACTGAACCAATATTGAATCCTGGGGTACACCACTAGTTATTGACCTTCCTCTAGACATTGAGACTCTTGATCACCAGTCACTGGACCCAGACATTCAAACATTTTTCAACCTACCTCCCCCTTGGCTCAACTAGCCTGTACATCAACAGATTGTCTATGAGGTTCTTATGTGAGACAGTGTCAAAAGCCACTTCCATAATCCAGTGCTTTTCTGGATGTACAAGTGCAGTCACAGAGAAGTTTTGTCAAATTGGCCAAGTATAACTTCCATTGGTAAAGGTGCGCTGACTACTCCTGAAAATTTTCTTGTGCATAGTTTCCTGGAAAGAGTTTCCAGGATTTTAGAAGAACTTCTTCTTCTATGATTTGTTCATAAACACTAATTTAAGAAATTAATCTATTGCTGTTTTTAATTGGATATTATTACTCTTATTAAACTGGATAACCTTCATAGATCATATCCAATCTAATTGCACAGAGGTGGCTAGCAGGAACAGACTAGGAGTATTGCCATGCACATTCAGTCAGTGACATTGCATAATCTCATGATAAATAGATTTATGTATTTCAAATTGTAAGCCAGAATACACACTTCCTATTTGTAATGTTGTTGTAGGGCAGTTGGTCTATAGGGTCTTCATTATTTTGTGTATGGTGTAGACATCCACTAAATAAGCAGATTTATATCCTTTTTCTTGTCTAGTGGATAAATGTAAGATGACTTCCATGTAGGAGATGTCTTATTCCTTTCTTTGATGCTGTAGATTGTGTTATCCTTTATAAAAGTTTCTTATAGTTTTCATTTTTTCCCTTTATAAAGATCAAAATAACTCCTGTGGACCTACAACAGACTTCAACATAACTGAAATCTCTTTCCAATGAAGTATGGTGAGCAATACCATGTATCTCAGCTTCACAGTAATGATAAAAATACCAAAGTCGAATAAATAAAGTCTAATTCTGCCCAGCATTAATACTCCCACTGATTCTTGAGTAACACAAACCTCACATCACACATGGTTTGCAATACAGCCTCAGTTCCAATGTCATCTGCAATTCCCATTAGGCATTGTGTTTTGAACCATACGTGCCTAGCTTCCCTCCCTCTGTCTCATGTGGGACTTGGTTCAAGAAAATAATGCAAGATTCCTATTTTCTGTACTTTGTAAATTGAGGTAGCTCTCAAGAAAACAGGACAGCACTACTAAAATGCATGTCCACTAACGAGCACATAGTCAATGTGAGAAATTAACCTGTAGTAGAAGAATGCTTTGGGGTCTGTTTAATGTCCTGTCCACTCAGCCACCCATTGTACAGAAGCCCTTTCATAGCACAGGTGATTAACCCAGATGAAATTATCTCCTCCCTACTTACAATCACAATTTTATTTTATCTCTGCCAATGGCACACATGTATTCTTTTTAAAGAGAAATTTTCTATCTTCATTTGCTAAAATCTATTTTAAATGAAGGAATAAAAAAGATTTCATGGCATCTGTTTCCCCATTTGCTAAAATAATTGCTGATGATTTTGAACATATTTCTATTTTATGCTGTTTTAGTATTAGAACAACATATTACTGTGATAATCAATGTTATTTGATTGTGTTATGGCTGAATGCAAATTAAAACTTAACACAAATTTATATTTTGCTTAGTTTTCTAAGTAGATATTAATAGCAGAATTTCACTTGTTTTTCACAAAACAATTTAATTGTTAATACTGTGTTGGGCTAAAACTGGCCTGAGTAATAATCCACTGAAAGATGGATTTAACTGCTTTGATAACTCTTCCATGACCTGTCAATATGATAAAACATGATTAGGTAATATTACTAAGCTTTTAATCAGAAAAAGTGGGGGTTTCTTTTGTGCAATTTATAATAATTTCAAGGCCTAAGAGATAGAAATAGAAACCTTCTTATACTATAGTGCTTCATATTTCCATTGAAATCAGATCACTTTTTTCTGTGTTTGCGATGAATATCCTTGACATCTTGGTTTAATTATGAGAGATGTTTTTGTTTAAATCATTGTGTTACCCTCTTAGCCCAACTTGTCCTATACTAACTCCTTTTCCTATATGATCCAGAAATGAAGTCAAAATGCCAAGGTGTAAAATCTCCACAATTTCCATGGCAACAGAGATATGATTTAGTGAGCACAGACTTTATTTTCTAGAGAAAATCATGTAAATAAGAGAAAAATCCCATCCATCCTCATACAAATAGTGTTCAATTTTATTTTATTTTCAGTATTTAGTTTGATATGAGGCTTTAAGTTACATCATTGCAGTATGAGAGCTTTTTGGACACAGCAAAATACCAGCTTGCTTCTTCAGTGCACAAAGAGAATTTTTCCCATTGAAAATATCCTACTGAAGAAAAAAGTATCAGTGATTTAGTAGCTTTGTGAACCTCCAGTGAATTTCTTCCTCTGCAAGAAGATATGGACTATATGGTGGAAGATATGCACTCTCCAAGATGACATCTAAAATTATTGTTTTATAAAAACAGGAATGATGTGCGTTTCAAAAGGTTCCTTATTGTGTCTACCCTTTTGATAACTCATATAAGCTGTGCCACAGTAAATCCTTCCTGTAAGCCTAATTCTGCAAAAATGTGGTAACTGAAGCTAAAATATGTTTAACATCATGCACTAGAGTTTTCCCAATATCTTGCAGTGGAGGAAAACACATGGGCCCCACAGTTCAATAAACTAAAAAGTATTATTGACCAATAGGATGGGAAGTGAATTACAAATACGAGGCTATTTTCAGCTAATTAAAGGTCCCATGGCACTATATGCAAGAGTAGGAACATCTGCTACTGTGTCCTAGTCAAATTACAGGTTCAGTAATTACTTTCTGCCTAATTGAGCTTCTGATTAATTTTAGCTGGATTTAAGTATTTGTCATGCCTTTCTGTATTTTGTTGCTGCTGTCAGTATGGTGGAGTGAACCACTGGTGAGAGAAAGTTTCTTCTGCTTTGGCTTGTGCTCTCTATGCTGAATGTGAATAATAGCTCAGTGAGGCACATGGGGATTATGAAAGTCAGTTTGTGTTGGACTTGTAAGCAGTAGACAAAACACAGCCTTAAACACTTCACTTCACTGAGGTCTGTGTACTACATAAGGCCATCAGCAGTTTTCCTGGAGAAAAATGAGTATTGTATTGAATAAAACTCTTGTGCCCCACCAGTCCCCTCCACAGTTTACAAAGAAACTATTTATATTAATTATTTTAAATGTTATGATGTATAGATTCAACAATTCTATTTGCTTTAGAGAAGCATCTTAAAAGCATATTCTATATGACTGATTCTCATATGGAATATGATTCCATATGATTCTCATATGGAATGTTATATTCTCATAATTAATTTAAAATTCATTTTACAGGTGGAATATTCCAAATTTCTGATGAAATAAATTACAGGGATATTTACTAGACTTTCAGCCAAAACACAGAAATAATTCAGGATCATATTAGCATTTTGTATTCCAGTCACTTAGTTGTACTGCAGTTGTATGTATGGATGTAGTGAATTGTGAAAAGGCTGGTGAATTTTATAATGGATAGTATGCACATATATTTATACATCAATATGAATAATTTTTAGAAGGAAAAAAGTGAAGCATATATGTGGTGTGGTAATCACATATGGGACTATGTGAGAAAAGTGGCAGACTGACAGAATGCAAGTCATTTGGTGTGATCGCTGTCCTCTTGATACTATCTTTAAGGAGACTTCTGTTTCACTAAACTAAGTGAGAATCAGATTTCACCAACTGTTCCATGACAATAGATTGTGGCTAAGTCTGACAAGGCCCCTGGGAAAGAGTGCTGCCCTCTGTCACCATATGGCCTGGAAAGGGTTTCATACCTGCTACAATATCCTGAGGAGAGGGATCATCACTAAATCTATGCAGGCTCATTCCTAATCCCATGAAGCTAATGATCTGTGAAGGATATCTTAAAGATGCTTTCTGTGAATAAGCATATTATTCAGACTGTCAGACTTAGGTTTTGCCTCTTGCATTAGTTTTCATTGCACAATGATTGCACTCCTCCATTGAGAATACATTATCAAAAATATTGAAAGACTTGCTTAGTCTCTCTTAATATTCATGAAAATCAATTGAATATAAATATTACAAACTTACTGGTATTTTAGGGCAAGATACTTAACACCCAATAGAAATGCTAGTTCCTAAATTGAAATAATTCCCATGATAAAAATATATTTTTCTATTTCTAACACTTTCAAGTTTACACATAGTACAGAATGATGTTAAGCTCAATTTTTCAAGCAGAATTTTTCTCCTCATGGCATGTGCATTTTAATCTCTCTTGAAGGTTCAAGCAATCTTCTAAAGTCCCATAAGATTGTGAAGTGTTGAATTTGATGTAAATATCAGTTTTTAAGATATTTTCCCACATATAACTTGGAAAAAAATTGCAATTCACTATTCTGCTTATGCATCAGTACTTTCCTTCCCCACCCTTATATCTCGAATAATCTATGGATAGCTAAATTGATATTCAATAAAGGATTAGGTTAATGTATATCTTCTTTTATTTGTAGGCAACATAAATAAAATAAATAAAAAGACATTAAAAATCTTCAGATGTGAATTTATGAGGAATTCAGAGAGATGTTAAATGTCCCTCCCACAGCCATTAGCCTCATGCAATACCTTTACTCCTGCCCATGGAATACATCCACATGGATAGCAGGGTTCACCCATATTCCCCTTCTCTATTACCTACTTTATATATGAGTAACCTGAAATATCTGAAAATATCCTCCTATCAACAAGCATTTGTATAAAATATTTAGGAGCATGACATTTAGGTACATATCGCCTGAAATGCAAAAAAAACGCCAGTTATTATTACTTCGCAAGAAGGCACAGAGTTAACCTTCTCTTTCTTCTTGCCTAATGGGCACATTTTAGCGTTAGATGGTTTTGCTATACAAAGGTGTTCAAAGAAATACTATTTCCTGTAGCGAGGCTGGGGGGCAGTAGAAACAGGAATTTATTAATTAGTTATTAATTCTCGATATGGTTATTTTAATTCTCTGAAATCTGTCTTGAGACACTACCTCAACTAAGGAGGGAGGATATTTAAACATTAGACCATGGCACTGGAACTGGAGGAAGGAATAATTCTATATGCTTCTAACACTTGGGAAGAAATATCCTTGGAGAGTAATAGGATTGCAATGGCACTGAGTAAAAAAAATTGCCTTGCTTTTTTAAAACTGTAAAAGCTAACACAGGGTTTCATGACTGAGTAACATGGATGAGTCTTGAGTAGAAAAAGTAACTTGGAAAAGTATGGATTACTGTGGTCAGAGGCCAAGAAATATTTTGTTGAATACCAAACAATTTAATGAATACAAAATAGAATTATTAATTAAGTGCACTTTTTTGACATTTCTGTGACAGAGATGTGGTCTGGTATGGTCTTTATGGGAACTCAGGAACTGGAGTTCTTGGGGAACAGTGAACCAAAGAATCTCAATTTAAATGAATGCAGAAATGAAATTCTTCAAATTACCTTGCCCTTCAAACTTCTACATGTGTGAATCTCACCCTCACTTTCACTTTAGGAGGGTGGGAGAGTGTCAGAACAAACAGAAGACATAAAAGCCTGGTGATCTGTTTAAATCAAGTTCCAGAGGATGAGATTTGATGGGAGACCTCCATGTACAGGGTTTTAGAACAGTTCCTTCCTGTTTAAATTCCTGGCCCACCTAATTCATTTTGCTTCCTGTGGGTCACCATACAATGCATTTTTTCCCTCCCACACTCAATGAAAGCACCAAAATTGTTGTGGATATAAAAGCTATTCTTACCTGAAATAAATATAATACTCTTTGAAATGCTTACTCAACAACAGAGAATTCAGGACTGATAAAGCCCTTTCAGGGCTGTACTTCTTTTATTATTAATCTTACAAAGCCTTTGGTTCATATCAAAAGAAGCAGATGATCACTGTTCCAACGTAAAATTGTTCACTCTCCTACATGTATATTGCTCCATCACCTAGTTCTTGAATGTGTCCAACTAAATGGTACCATTTGCAGAAAGCTGAAGGCTCTGCTTCTTTGCTCAATCATCTGTGCAGTGGCTGGATCTCCCTGGCCATCAAAAACAAGTTTTCCCAACAACTTTTGCTGTGTGCAGATATAATGTATTAAGTGACGCGCTTCAGAGAATGTCCTTCTGTATTGTGAATTAGGGTCTGCTCAATTAGGAGGTAGAAGTTTATGGGATGAAAAAGATAGCAAATATTCCTTAGTCCTATTCAGTTGATGAAGTCAAGGGACACTTAGCACCTGTGCAATGCTCACTGTTATAGAGTGATACAAAAGACATCCCAGTCTTCCCCTGTCACTTCTGACAGTACACTGGTGAAAGTTTCAGACATAAAACTTTCCTCAAGGCATGCAGGGCAGAATCAAACATGTAATCAAGCTGACAACAAAAACCTCAAACAACCCAGAACAATATGAGAAAAATAATAGGAGTGATTAAACTGAGACATTTCTAATCTTGATTTGTACTTGCTTACACATATATTTGGAGCTTGAAAGAAAAGGATTAGCAGCCCAGTAGGTGTTTCTAGAGGGCACCAAAAAATGTTTTTAATGACCCACCTGAATCTGAATGACCTTTGAGAAATCCTAGTTTGGTATCAGTGGGAAATTGCCTCCAAAAGATTACACACCATCCAAAATCTGGATGAAAAGAAGAAGAAGCAAGAAAATAACATGATGAATTCAAAGAGTAGTTTCCTTCTCTGGAAATTCACGTAATTTAGGACAAGTGATTGCATAGAAAAAAAAGTCCATAAAAAAAGAATGGAAAAATTACTTTCAAAATGCCAGGACACTCCCTTCTCAAAAGGACAGAAGGCCCAATATGCTGAGTCGAACAATTTCTTTGAGAAGTGTGATGACTCCCTAGGGCCTGAGTTGAAGATCTGAAGAGAAATGTTCCTACCCTGGTTCAGCCCTCAGATTATTGTTCATTATTTTTTTTATAAGGTAGGCAGTGATGGAGTTGTAACAAGAAATCCAAGGACAATCTGAGACAGACTTCAGGGACTTGGTACAACTGGTTAAAGGAGAGTAGTGTTCTACTTGCAGTCACAAGGAATGATTAGGGAGGAAGCAGAGACCCTGCAAATCAGTATTTGCCTCTGAGCCTGGTGTCACTGAAAGAATTTTGGGTTCTATGATCATGAGTCAGTTTAATTGACATCAAGCCTGCTGGCAACAGACATGGTACACCTGTTTTAAAGGGGGAAATGGATTTTTGAGCAAGGTTCATTGTTTTGAAGGAGGAAAGGGATCAGACCAGGCTCACTAGTGATAAGCCTAGAGGTATTTAAAAGACAGTAGATGTGACACTGCAAGACATAATTTAGTGGTGGACACGGCAGTGCTGGGTTATCTGTTAGACTTGATCTTGGAGCTCTTTTCCAAATAAATGATTCTATGATCCTTCTATATATCCACAATACATACTGAAAGTAATAGCTTTGTGTATGATTTTTTCATGTTTATATCTGTGTGGATACATGGGCAAAGATTGCAAAAGTATATAGGCATTCACGTGAATATACAATATGCCTTTCAAATATTCTCTATCTTAATTTGTAAGAGTATCTCTGCAATAAACATAATCTTTCATACTTATTCCTAGCAACTGGAGTAACCTGGCTAATTTTACACACCATGTTTTTCAGTGGAAGCAAAATCTTTTAATATTTATAAGGCTCCATTGGGAAAAGTAATTTCTCAGTTTTGGCTCTGAAATAGTATTTTAGTATATAGGCTGGATTTTCAAAGCCTGTTTTAAGACCTAGTAAATATGGGCTACTTTAATTTTTGAGAATACTATGACTAGATAACTCTCCATGGGGTTTAAAATAAAACAGGAATAGAAGAAAGCCGTGGGTTCATAACACCAAAAGGAATGCAGCGAACAGAGAAATGGAGAAACATGCACAAAGAAATGAGCACAAAGTAAAATCACTATAAAAGAGCTACAGAGACAAAGGAGAGAGGAAAGAGATTAAAAGGTGCTTTTTTCCCCTTTTTTTTTTTTCTTTTATGCTCAAGAAAACTTTTTCACAACTTTTTTTACTGTATTTCAAGAAAATGAGTGTATACATCACAGGAAAAATGAGGTCAAAATAATTAAGTAACTGGTAACCTCCCAAATCATTTGACTGATTCACGAAGTCCCACACAGGCTTTCAAGTCTGATTTTGATGGATACAGTTTGTTGAGTACTAAATATTTTTTTGGTATGTCCAGGTAAAAAATATTTAATTACATTTGATTTACCTGAACATAACTGAAGTCATATTTTGGGCCATACATGGGCCAAAAGATATTATACACATGTTCATCTTATATTTTGAAGTAAAGGATATATATGCAGATAACTCTTCTGGGGACTTTTATATAAATTCAACATTTTTGCAGACAGTCTACATATGAGTGACCAAAATCTGCCTTAAGAAAAATTCTTTACTTTGGGATAAATTCAACATGTTTTTTATTGCCACTGTCTGAGTCAGGAGCCTGGGAATAGCAATGGGCACCTTACAGGACCCTGAAAATGGACAGATTAATGTGCCACCATTTCCTCAGGGGAAGAATTTCAAAAGCTGTAAAATTTAACTGAAATTATGCAACTACGTTCATTTAAAGTCCATAAGTTGGATATGGCTTTACTGTTTTTTCCACTGGAATTACAATGGATCTGTGAAGACATGCCCACCAAATCTCGGAGTCTTTTAAAAATCCTAACCTGGATTTTGCATGCAGCTAATTACCTGTGTAGAAGCTGATAGATGACTGGCTACCTATAAGTCCTTTGGAAGGGGTTGGAGAAGCAAAAGACAATTTATTGGTTTAACGCTGTTACCCAGTTACTGAATCACAGTGGTGACATTGTTTAACAATAAAAAAAAAATGTTTTAATTAAGAATCAAAACTGTCACTGGCTGCAGTTGGTAATATTCAAAATTTCCAAGGTGGTATCCTTGTGCTTCAACTTTTTTTACATTCTTAATTTAAACAAATTCTGAGAGTAAATTTTCTGAATATGAAGGAAAAAAGCACAGAAGAAAGCTCTTTTTAGAAATATCCTATGAGAATTAAAAGAGTCTCTGAAACAATCTCATTCTCATAACAGATGCCTTTGAGAGCTCATAAAATACAGCCAACATTGCAAGAACTGCAAAAAGAAACACACTGCATAGACTAACAGAAGAGAAAAATGGAACTATCAACTTATATTGTGTTTCCTGAAAAATCCTGGGGAAAATGAGCTAGCTGTTAAAAACTGGAGAATAATAAAGCCACAATTATGATATAGCCTTATGTGAGAATTTTGTATTCATAGAGCACCATCAAATTTCAAGGAAATCTTAGCCTGGACACAAGTGCTGGAGTGCAAGTTAATGTGCCCTGAAAGTATTGACTGGTGGTTACGGTTGAAAAGGCTTTCATGGAGTTATATCCTGCCCATGGCATATGTGCACTTTGAGCTGTCATTTCCCTCAAGGACAGAGAGACATTGAAAAAAAAAAGATATGGACAATCACCAAATGCATGAGGTTTAGCAAGAGCAAGTGCCAGCTTCTGCACCTGGGATGGGACAATGCTGGTTGAGTGTACAGACTGGAGACTACGAGGCTAGACAGCAGTGCCATGGAAAGGGCCCTGGGGTTCAGGTCCATGGCAAGTTAAACATGGGCCAGCAGTGCCCTGGCAGCCAGGAGGGCCAAGGGTGACCTGGGAGCATCAGGGACAGCACTGACAGCTGGGCAAGGGAGGGGATTGATTGTCCTGCTCTGCTCGGCACTGGGGCGGCCTCACCTTGAGTGCTGGGGACAGTTTTGGGTGCCACAGAAGCAATTAGTGTCCAAAGGATGGCAACAAGGATGGTAAAGGGAAAGCTGTATGAGGAACAGCTGAGAACACCTGGGTCTGTTCAGTTTGGAGAAGAGGAGGCTGATGGGAGGCAACACTGAAGTCTCCAACTTCCTTGTGAGAGGAAGAGGAGAGGCAGGTACTGACTTCTTCACTTTTGTGACTAGTGAAAGGACTCAAGGAAATGGCTTGAAGCTAAGTTCAGAGACATTTAGGTTGGATATAATGGAAAAATTCTTCACCCAGAGGGTGGTTGGGCTGGCTCCCCAGGGCTGTGGCTACAGCACTAAGGCTGACATAGTTCAAGATGCGTTTGGACAGCTCTCTCAGGGACATAGTGTGGCTCTTGGGAAGTCTTGTGCAGGGCCAAGAGCTGCATTCATGGGTTCCTTTTGACTCAGTTAATTCTATGAGCTAAGGAGCACATTTTTAGAAGGAGGTATAATTTCAAGCGTCTCAACATCCTTCCCAAACTGAGGAGTGAGAACTGGACACAGCACTCAAGGTGTGGCCTCACCAGTGCCAAGTACAGGGGAAGAATGACCTTGCTGCTCTTGCTGGCTACACTGCTCCTGATACAGGCCAGGATGCCATTGGCCTTCTTAGCCACCAGGGCACACTGCTGGCTCGTGTTCAGCTGCTGTCACCAGCACCCCCAGGTCCCTTTCTGCCTGGGTACAGTCCAGCCGCACTGACCCCAGCATATAATGCTGCAGGGTGTTATTGTGACCAAAATGCAGGACTCAGCACTTGGACTTATTAAACTTCATCCTATTGGACTCTTTCCATCCATCCAGCCATTCCAGGTCTCTCTGCAGAGCCCTTCTACCTTCCAACAGATTGACACATTCTCCCATCTTAGTGTTATCTGCAAATTTGATAATGAAAGTCTCAATGCCCTCATCCATGTCATCAATAAAAGTGTTGAACAGAATTGGTCCCAGCACAGACCCCTGAGGGACACCACTGGTGACTGGCCCCAGCTGGATGCAGCACTGTTCACCACCACTCTCTGGGCCCGGCCATCCAGCCAGTTCTGAACTCAGCAAAGAGTGCTCCTGTCCAAGCCGTGGGCTGCCAGCTGTTCCAGGAATGTGCTGTGGAAGGCGGTGTCAAAGGCCTTGTCAAAATCCAGATAGACAACATCCACAGCCTTTCCTGCATCCATCAGGAGGGTCACCTTGTCATAGAAGGAGTTCAGGCTGGTCAAACACAACCTACCCCTCCTAAATCCCTGTGGGCTGAGTCTGATACCCTGGCCATCCTATAGATTCTGCATGATGACATTCAGTATAAATTGCTCCATTATCTTGCCAAGTACTAAGGCGAGGCTGACTGGTCTATAATTCTAGGATCCTCCTCCCCACACTTTTTATGAATGGGTGTCACATTGGCCAGCTTCCATTCATCTGGAACCTCAACAGTGAGCCAGGACTGCTGGTAGATAATGGAGAGTGGCTTTGCAAGCTCATCTGCCAGCTTCCTCATCACCCTGGGATGGATAGATTTATGGGCTCATAGATTTATGAACATCTAAGCATCTCAGAAGTTCTCTGTCTGCCTCCTCTTGGATAATGGGGGGACCATTTTCTGTTCCTTGGCACCATCAACTAACCCAAAAGAAGAATTGTCCTGGGGATAAGCCATCTTCCCACTAAAGACTGAGGCAAAGAAGGTGTTAAGCACTTACTTCTCCACATCTGTAGCTACTGAGTTTCCTCCCTCATGCAGTAAAGAACAAAGGTTGGTCCTACCTTTCATTTTACCATTAATATATTTGTAAAAACATAGTTTTATTATCCTTTACAGAGGCCACCATTTTAAGTTCAAATTGAGATTTAGCCTCCCTAATTTTTTCCTACGTGCTCTAGAAACTCCCTTAAATACTTCCTGAGAGGCCTGACCCTCCTTCCAAAGATGATACAGCCTCCTTTTATTCCAAAAACCTCCTTGCCCATTCAAGCTGGATGTTTACCTTGTTGACTTATCTTTTAGCACACAGGGACAGTCTTTTCCTGTGCCTTCGAGATCTCTGTTTTGAAGCATGCCCACCTTTCCTGAACTCCTTTGTTTTTACCCTTTACCCCTTGAATCCTTTCTTTTTAAGGGCTGCTTCCCAAGGAGCTCTCTGAATAAGTTTCTTTAATAGGCCAAAGTGTGCCCCTCGGGAAGTCTAATGTAACGTTCCTCCTCATTTCACCAAATATAGAGAACTCTAATTTCATAATCACTCTGCCCCAAGTGGCTTCCAACCACTACATCTCCCATGAGCCCATGTCTATTTGAAAACAGCAGGTCTAACATAGTCCCTCCTCTGGTGAGCACACCCACAAGCTGCAACAAAATGTTGTCCTCCATACACTCTAAAATTAATTTCCTGGACTGCCTCTTTTCTGTGTGGTAAGCATACCACATTTCTGCTGTATTAAGTTCCTAGCAGATGTCTGGCAGGTTGAAGTCACCTAAACTTACAAGAACAAGGGCTGATGAACAATGACAGTATTTTACATATGAAGGATGGGATGCCATGCATAGGGACCTGGACAAGCTCAAATAGTGGGCCCATGAGAACCACATAAACTTCACTTAGTCGGCTCATCTTGTGCATTAACTGTGGTAATGTGTAGATGACAGAGAGGCGTGGGCAGGCAGCATGTTGGTTCTGTGGCAAATACTGATCATGTCTGAGCCAATATCCTTAGCCTTAGAAGACCAAGAACCCTACTAATTTCTCAGAAGGAAATGCTGTTTGCATCTGTCAGGCAGGTCTCTGGGATATGGATCAAGGCAGGAAGAGATGGCCTTTCGTCACCTCTGAAAACAAGATCTACCACCAGACACAGGTTCCTCCTTATATAATATGCTATGTCTTCTGTGTCCTACACTTTATTGGAATCTGAACCTTCTCTAAATATGGGAAGTACACTTATTTTTTCTGAAATAAACCAATGATTTAGGTAGCATGGTTGGAAGAGATATGTAGCAAAAATAACTGCCTAGTCTCAATTTAATAAGATATTTAACTAAGTATTAGGTATTGCACTATGAACTTACAGGTATTTAAAATCGTCATTAGATCTACTTCTAAATCAAGACACATTATCCTTTGAATTTAACCACAGGTTCTTGAGATACCTATTTTGTGCAATGTTGTTGAAGGAATCAAGAATTGATTATTAGCCTGGAAGAGGAAGTTTCCACCCAAAGCTTCCAAGGAAATATGAGTAAAAAATATCCAGTGTATGCACAACAGTATAGAACCCCCATTAATTAATTGTGAAATGTTTAACCCATAGGTATAAACTGACCCTTCACAAGAAAAAGATGTGTATTCTGCAGCCAGGAGGAAAAGTGATATGTCCAAAAAGATGGCAATTTCTTGGAGAACATCCAGAAAACTGAAATATTACGGATGTATCTCAGGAAAATACTCAGGTTTTCAGTGTCAAGTACAATCCTGTATAGGTGAACCCAGTGTTCATCTTAAAATTTCTCAGTACCTAAATTGAATTAGTACTTTAGTAGAATTTTCTTATTTGATCCAATAATGCAATAATCCTATATATTTGGAAATAATGTTATCAATAGATTTAAAAATTCTGTAGCCATTTTTTCCCTTTCATATTGAAAATATTTAGAGGGCTTAACACTTTCAGTATCATGGCAGACAGTTTATGAAAAAAAACAGAGTAACAGTATTTAGAAAAATTGATACATTGAATCAAACAAATTTAGGAAAAAATAAATCATTTTAAATGAGACAAATGAGAGTTTAGTTATGGTTTAGTGACATCAATGATAAACAAAATCAACTAAAGAAGATCAAACTGTCTTCAGCAGTCATGTTCATTATGTTCTAAATTCAGAAGATTATTTTTATGGATTGTTTGATTTTTTAATTTTTTTTTTTTTTTTTGCATTTCTTATGGTGTCTTCTATATATTCCTTGGCAAAAACACAGGCAGAATCCATGCCACCATCAAAATTATCAAAGGAATGTCTAATCCCATTTTGAGGTGAAACCATATTTATGGCAAATATGCAGGATGACGCTCTGGCCAAAATGCACTCCGGTCAAAGACCAACAAAGCAATTATTAATTTTTTCACAAGTACTTTTGTGAGGCCCATAATTTTCCAAAAGGAGAGCTACAATCTTATCCCACAGCCTTTCTTCCTTTCGAAAATGTGCTGCTTTCCTTATTGTGCCAAAAGCTGGTGCCCATTTTGAACTGTGTGGTGCCTGTATGTGTTATGGCAAGTACCATGAGCAACACTCTACCATGAGAAATTAACTTCTGACTAATGATAATTACTGTAAACTGCTGGGTGCTATTTGACTGAGTGAATGGTGGTTCCACCTACCCAACAGCCCATGAATGTATTTTATCTGATCTTGCCTTTCAAACCTTGCATGGAGCTAGACAGAGAGTTGGAAGAAGCTTTTGAAAGTTATGATAAAGGTAAATGCTGAATAGTAGGTTATCAAATAATATTGCAAAAAAGAAAGCATAAATACAGGCCTTTGACAGGGAAGATCTTCTTGAAGCTGTATTTGGGAACTAAAAAAATTAGCTGCTTGACACATAAAGGTAACAAGAGGCTTCACTTATTCTTTGTCCTGTTGCAACTGCACTGAAATATCCACCTGAACTCTTGAAAGTTGTTGTAGGAAGCTCTGAGTATCATTTATCAGTATTTTTAACTGCATGTAATTGATTCAATTTTAAAACTTCCCTCCTTTTCTTACACTCAGAATTATGAAATGAAATTGTCTTTTGTTTTTTCTTCCTGTTGGGAAATGGGACAAGAGCACAAAACTTCTGATTATAACATCAATTTTTGGGAATTAATTTTATATGTTCTTATGCATCTTGACTATTTAGACAAAACAGTCCAAAGTGAAAAAAACATAATAGATATAAATTTATTTATACCTCATTTGATTGCAACAATTCACATTATTTGCATCCTTGAGTCAAAGTCTTGAGGGAGATGCTATCTGTTTATGGGAACCAATGTATTTATACTTCAGGGTAGAGCTTTACACTGTGCATTCTTCAGGTTATGGGACTCCATGGACTGCATGATAATTACACAACCAACATAATGTGAACTGGCAGCATAACTTTTAGTAATTATAAAATAATATTTCCAACAGTTAAATCCAACATATTTAGCATGTAAAATGCATTGGTCTAATATTTCTATCAAAGTGAAAATCAAAGATTTTCCTGAGAATTTCTCATTGTGATTTATATGCTGGGCTCAAATCAATGTTTTGTTTTATTTGGGTTACTTTGTACTGCAAAACCAAATTACTTAATTCCAACATTTTTTTTCCCCCAAAAGTTGCAATTATATTTATGACTGGCCTCTCATTTTTAACCAATCTTGTTTACATTTATTGTGGGGACTTTCCATAATTCTGTAAAATCATAGAATCAAAAGATAGCTTAGGTTGGGAGTGACCTTAGAGAACATCTAATTCCAATGTCCTGCCATAGGCAATGATGTCACCCACCAGATTAGGTTAATTAGGGCCCAATTCAGATTGGCCCTGAACACTTCCAGGGGTGTGGCATTCACATTTTCTCGGGGCAACCGTTCCAGTGTCTCTGAGTAAAAAATTTCTTTGTAGTATCTCATCTAAATTACTTATATTTAGTTTAAAATCAAATCTCTTTGTTATATAACTGCTTGCTTCTGTAAAAAGCCCATTTTAAGTGCTGTAAGGCTGCAATGACATCTCTCCAAAGCCATTTCATCTCCAAACTGAACCATTTTATCTTGTCTATACAAGGGAGATGTTCCATCCCTCTGAATATTTTTGTGGCTTCACCTGGACCCTTTCCAACAGGTGTTGAGACTCAGTGAAGACTGAGGTGAAGGACTTTTTCAGTACATCAGACTTCTCCTTGTCCACTGACACCCGTCTTCCTTCTTATTCATCAGGATTGAGGTGTGGGGAGGGTTTACACAACTTTCTTTTCTAATCTGTGTATTTATAGAGTCACTTCTTGTTATTGTTCACACCTCTTGCAATGTCCCATTGCATCTGTGACTCCTAATCCCTATATATTGTAACTGTATCTCTGTCATCTTCCCAGGCCACATGTCCTTTCTTCCATTGGCTGTGCATTTCCTTCTTGCTTCTCACTTTGAGGAGTAGGTTTTGCTCAGCCGTTATGTTTTTGACCCTTCCTTGCTTGATTTCCTACATACAGGGATGAAGAGCTCCTGCCTTAAGTGGCCTTAAAATGTATGTATTTTCATATACATTTTTAGATTTTTTTTGAATTAAAAAATTATAAAGCCTTACAATGATTTATTTTTCTGGCCAATATATGCTTATTCCTAAGCATCTACAAGGTCAATAAAAAAAAGAAAACCTATAGATTTTCATGAAAAAGTCCCAGAGGAATTCTTTCTTTTCAGTTATGAGCCTATACAATCTCATAACACATTTTAATGCAGAAGTGCATTAGAGAGTAAAATTTTAGATATTGAATTTCCCATTAGAATCTAATATGTCTTCAGACAATATTCATACTATAACACTATTATGTTGTCTATGGAATTGGATGCAGTAAAGAGAGAAAAAGGTATCAAAATGCACTTGATTCTTTAGGTCAGAATCCTAAGTGTTTTTTGAGGAGGTCCAGCTCATATAGATAATACCATTGGATTTGTCTCCCTTAATCACCCTTAATATTGAAAGTCATGAAAAAACATGTAGGTCTCTCAGATCATCAGATAAAATTGTGTGAGCTCACTCAACAGACATCTCTGCAAACTTTTACGTGCTTCCTATTATGATGATGGTTACAAACATCACAGTATTAGTAGTAACCATGATATATGACCATTCATCATTTTCTTGTCTATCTGCATTCCTTGGTTTGCTTTTTTTTTTTCCTTTTTATTTGGAGCATAATAATTTTTGATAATTGTACCTGTAAACCAATTTATAAATATGTATGCTTTTAAAAGTGCAACTAATGAATCAGAGCACCAATAGTCTAGAAACTGTAATCCATCTTAGATAATTTTTTTTAAATTTAGCATTGTAAGCACCAAAAATCAGAAAAGCTAGAACTATGCTTTAAAAACCAGTTTGAATTACTTTGTTCCAAATGAATATAGACATGCAAAAAGGCTTATCTGTGCAGGTGGCTCTTGTACAGGAAGCAGAATTATACACAGTTTGACAAAAAGTCACAAAGGAATAAATGCAATTCTTTTTGAACTTGACAATAATTTATTAGAGCTTTACTTAATTTAGGTAACAAAATGGCACACTAAAGCTTCAGAATTTTTTTTGTAAACGTTCATTTCACCATCTTCACTCCATCTGAAAATAAACTGTCCATAGTGAAAAAGAAGGAAGTCACTGTTTGAAGATAGTTAGTTAACCCTTTGGATAAAAGTTTGACATTAAATCATAAGAAGCGACTTATTTTCCTTTCTTTTTCTGAAATCCTTATCAGAAAATCTACATGTTCAATGGTTGTTTTGCTCCAGGCTGAAAGTGTTGTACTTTTATGTAGTAGCAGTATGTAAGGAAAATCCAATGGAAAGAAATTAAAACACTGTTTTCTAATCCACAGAAATTATTTATAATTGAACTGCAAAGTATGTTTTTCATGCTAAAGTCACATCTGATTCCAATAAGTATTGTCAAGAAGAAACTGGCTTGTGTCTGAGAGCAAATTTCAGATTTTTTTTTTTGACTGTTTGCAATGGCTGCATGCCAGCCAACATTGACTGCTTCTACAGTTGCTTATATTGGCTGATTAATTCACATGTGTACAGGTTGACACCTGAGCTATATCATGTTTAAGTTTGCACACAGGACTCAAAGCATGCATACAGGTTTTGAAGAACCTTCAATATGAGGAACTGTAAAGTTACAAACAATTATTCTTATTAATGAAAAGATTAACTCCACAGATGTATATTTGATCATACAAGGTACTGTAAGCATTATAAACAAGAAAGACTGTAGAGAGCACAGGTGCTAGTACAAATTCATTTAGTCAGATGGAAAAAAATTCAAGTTGTAAGATAATTTTTGTTTGCCTATGCCAGGAAACTATATACCAATATATTTTAAAAAATTGGCCACGAGTTCTCAGAAGAGAAGCCAGTGGCACACACCATCTGCAATGCTGGGCACATTGCCCATGGCACTCTGATTCATGATGTGACATAGCAGTTTGATGTCTGCCAGTTTAGAATGGATGTGACTACATAAGTGACTTTAAGAGAACTTTATAACCATGCACTTTTTCTCTACATTTATTTCTATCATGCAGCATAGGCCATACCACAGGAATCCTATGAGTCTGCATTGATAGCATTTTCCTCTGACCAATTATTTTTGTTCTATCTTTCAGTTAACTCTTAATTGGTACAATCCCTGACAATGTAATTACTTCTAAGAATCTTCAGTAAGGAACCATGTCAAAAGCTGCTTGGGTATTAAAAGGGAATAGATTTTCACTTATGAAAGTGGCCCATGTTCTTTTCACACCTCAATCATATATTGGTCTCATAGACTCTCTGGCAGGATTCTTACTTGTGGACTGTTACTTCTGACATATGACATCAAAATTCTATTTTTAACTCATGAGAATTAATACTCCTCCCATTTTCCTGTTTTGACACATTTCTACTTTTTTAAGATTTGTATATTTTTAAATTTGAAACACCTCCTTTAAGCAAATAATCTGTCATATTCATTTAAATACTTTCTGGTGGGTAATAGAATCTTCCTTGAAAATTAATTTGAGTATAGAGCACAGTGTATTTACATTTTTTTAAAATGTAAACTGTAGGCATTTCAGAACCTCTCATGATTTTTTTTTTCATTACTTTTGGATGAATTTTCTAGTTGCTTACAGAAGTGATAGAAATTAAATGAAATAATTTCCTCTCTGTAGTGCTTGGCCTTCTTAGTAGTCTTCTTTACATACTTCAACTTCTGTATTTACACTTCAACTATACTTGTTGATACATGGTGAGGGGTTGCCCCGATGAGGACTTAGGTCATTCTATGTTCAAGTCAGAGCTTTTTTTGCCAGTCTTGCTTGAGAAGTTCACCTCCCTGACCTGCGAAACCATGGCTTCATTGATCTTTGGTGCATTCTCTTTGACTCTCTGTGATTGTCAGTGTGGAAGGCAGCAACAACCTCTATGCAGTTTTTGCTTCCAGAACCTGATAAAAATGTGATGATGCTCCTTGGAAATTTTTTCTTACTATCTACTTGCTGTAATAGAGCAGATACCATACAGGAGTGCATTTATTCATTATGAGTTATTTACAGCTTGTTTTTGATAGAGTCCACGTGTATAACAATAGGGGCATAGAGCAAAATGTTGCGATAGCACGGGATACATGGTTTTGAAGAATATATTTACTACATGGATGGCAAGAAGGCCTGGTAAGTATACAGAACCCAGATAACAAACCCTGGCACACCCTCTGGGGTGTTTTACCATTCACTTAGAAAGACTGCAGTAGCTGAACAAAATAGAAAACCAGGAAATTAAAACCTGAGGTCACCTTTGGGCCTTTGGGAGTAATTGTTCAGCACAGTATATAACTAAAACACAGATAAATTACACTTAAGAACATTTTTACTGAGCTCAGCAGCTATATTTGAAAAAACATGTTAAAACATTTTAAAAATTCAAACTTGTATTCCATTCATTACCAAAATTGTAATTTTGAAGAATTCTCAGTGTGGCACTGACAGTAGTTCTGAAAATCTGTCAGTTGAAGAGTTTCTGGATATTGAATCATAAGAGAAAGCCTGCTTTTCTATCAGGTGCATGAATAATCTAGAAATCTGTATTAGCTGGAGGTTTTGAACACTTGAAAAATCAGTGGCTTTAGAAAAGTGTATCCTTTAAAATAGGCATATGAACAATGCCCTTTTTTTGAGACACTGCAGAAATGCAAAACATACCCCTAAATCCATTTTTCAGATTGAGTTACCATTCAGGTTAGCATCAGTGTGAAGTCTGAGATGTTTTACCCTCAGGCAATGGAAAAAAAAATCAGGCTGTGTTTCGCCTAAAATCCTTTAAATTTACAGAGGGACATGACACGACTTTTTTGCAGTAGATATAGAAATCCCATGGTGGAACAAATTATTCACCTTATAGAAGCAAGAAGCGGGTGACTCTGACTTTACATGTAATGTGCAACTACAGAGCTGAGGAGCTCTTTTGGGTGAGTGTTGGTGGGTGAGGAAGCCCCCAGAAATCACCACACCAAGCACAGTTTATCTGAATTTTCCTACTGAAACATTAGCTTCTCCCTTTCCTAGCATCATCCCTCTCTTTGTTTTCCTTTGTAACACTCTGGTTTGTTTTGTTAATGTGGGCTCTTCTTTTGTTGTGGTGCTAGAAACCATGGCAGAGCACACCTTTAATTTGCTCTTGCACTCTGCTGTGCTCAGTCACTTGTCACACAGGGTTGTGGAAGATAGCAGCTTTCATAGTATGTATCTGAAAAACAGACCAAAAGCAATGAAATCTCAGCAGTGTGAGCACTTAAATAGTAGTATCATTAGAAACATCCATCCAGGTTATTTTTTATCTGTGGTTTTCTTAAAGCTTCCAATATGTTCCTTATTTTCCTTTAGCATTTAAGATGCTTATATTCTGTGTGGGATAAGAGGGCAAATGAGATAAACCAAGAAAACCTTTACTCAAAGAAATTGTTGAACTTTCTGCAGCAAAATCTACAAGTGCCCCACACCCATCTTCTACAAACCTACCCCAGGGCTGCTCCTCCAATTTGTGCTCACACAGCTGCACTGTGACCTTGTTCACTTCCTTACGCAGACAGCCACAGAGTTGGTTTTAGCTAAATTATATTTAACCTGGCTCAGCCCCAGTTCAGCTCATTGCTTTAGCTCATTACATGGAAATGAACATCCACAGATGGAGGGAGCCATACTGCTAAATCCTCTGTTTTCAATGAGAGCAGTCATCATAAAACCCCAACCTCAGCATCAGATTTAATTGTGTCAAAGAGTAATTTGAAGTGACATTGGTGTACTAGACTGCTAATCAACCTAAAGCACTAATCAATTAATGTGGAGGAACCTACCCGAGTATAATGTATTAGTAATAGGCATTTTCTCTGTATCACAATGAGCCTGTAAAGCAGAAGGCATAAAAGTATGATTTTTTCCACCTCACAAGCAGAGAAACCTTCACAGTATCAAATCAGGAGAAATGCTGCTCTGACAGAGGATCAAAGAGGCATACTGAAATGAAAATGATTGCAGACAAGAAAAATTGCTCCCAAACATCCAAATGAATGTTTTATTAAATAAACATTGTATTTATTCATGCTAAAAATTTAAAGCAGAATTGCAATCTGTTTTAGATACATTAATAAGATGCTATTCAAAAATTCTTGTAATAAGCTAGTTCCAAGAATGACCCAAATAGTTTAATCAAAAAGATATAATTCAAGGGACATGATTAAGCTTTAGCAGTAAGATCCATTCTTCCTATTTGCTCTGCAAATAATACTGGAGTATCCGTGTTTTGCTATGCTGGATGTGTGGCTGACTGAGTTTAACATCAGTGTGAACAGAAGGGGGTGGTGTTACCTTAGCTTGTGCAAGACTGTACTTCCTAAGAACAGAACAAAAAAATTACCCCTAACTTCATTAGATCCACTGAAAGGATAAGATACCTAGGAAAAGAAAAATCTGACATTGTTTACATTAAATAAGACTTCTAAAAGTTTTTATTGCCATTTGATATGGCTTTCCACCCTTTCTATTCAGCATTGTGGGGCTAGCTGACTTACAAAAGACACCTGAAGTTCATACAGATATTTAGATTAGAGTTCTGCAGCATTACTTCACAATGCTCAGTTTCCACACTATCTTATTCTTGAAAATCCATATGTGTATATATATATATATATATATATATATATATACAGATAATGAAGTTATAAAAGATGCTTAATTTGAGATTCAGAAGGCTCTCTGTACAGCTTGTTGGAGTGTGGTGGGAAATGAGAGAAGATGAAGCAATAGCTCACAGCTGTGGAAAGAGAGTACAGGTGGATATGCTGTGGTCATGGGAATGTCAAGTAACAGCTCTGCTCCAAGGATAACCTCACAGAGGGAAAATTGTGATGAGCTATGCCACTGAGACCAGGAAACTTACTGGGAGCTTCTGTACAGGAGGTCCAAAGTATAAGAATTCTTGTCTTTTGCTTGCTTTTGTGTGTTTGTGCTTGTGCATAAGAGAGTGAAAAGCCTCCTCTGATCCTTTGTCAAAGTAACAATTGGTCTTTGGGACTGGGTATGCAGGCAAAATGATGCAGTTTAACTCATTGACATAACCGTGCTTACATAAGCAAAATTTATTACATAATTATATTCATGGCTAGGTTTTAATAAAAGGGACAAGTGTGTTGGATAAACACATTCCAGCATAAAAAATTACTGAAGTGTTTTTGTCAGTTGAGGAGAATCCATTTAAGAATGCTATGGCAGACAAAAAAAACCACTGCTATTCTGAGAGCTTTTTAGAATCTAGTTAGAATTCTTAATCTAAAGATTAATTTTGTGAGCTTATTTAAAAAATATATTTTTTTGCCTAAGTATCTTGTAGTAGTATGTGGACAGATTTTCTTCTAATAATTTTCTCTGAGAAAGAAAAGGAACTTTTCATAGCCATAATTTTTCAAACAGAGTTACATATATTTTTCTCCTGCACTGCTGATAATTTTGATTCACAAAAATGTCAAGCTTTTAAAATGTTGTATTCCTTTCCCAAGGTGAAGCTAAGTGTTCCTAACACCATGCAAAGTAGTCTGAGGAGAAGTGAGAGTTTTGAAAACATGCATTTATGACTCTTTGAAGCTGTGATAACCACTTGGAGCCTTGGCAGTGTATCATCAATGACCTTTTCTCGTGAGCACTCTCATAATTGCAGAGATATTAATTAATTAAATTTTACTAAAATGTTTTGAAGATGCAAGATTTCAGATACTGTAAGTATGACATAAAATGTAATGAACTATCTACTTATCTCCAGAAGAGTCTGCTTGGGGGAATATTTATGCACAGTAAAATATTGCAAACTGTAGAATTCAGAAAAGCAGCATAAAAGCCTGGTCTAGGAAGGAAAAGACACAATAGTATCATATTTATCTACAGTCATCCTCTTCTATGGCTTTCATTAAGACCAATACATCCACTGAATTTTTATTTTCTAGTACAGGCCAAGAAGTGCTACACGCTGCCTGGAGTAAAATCCACAGAAAAAGTGTTCAGAAAAGAAGTGTTCTTAAAGAACTTGGTTTGCAAGCCCAGCTGGCCTCATGTTGCTCATCATAAAAATGTTAAGTTTTCTTGATGTTGCAGGTTAACATAGTAAGATGATACAGAAATCACAGTATTGGATCAGACAATTACTTCAGTTTTTCTTATTCCAAATTTAACAGTGAAATTAAGCATGTGCTTAATTTTAAGCACATGTGTAAATCTTACTGAAATCAGTAGGATTTAGGCACATATTTAAGTGCTCTTCTGAACTGGAGCCAGTAAAGAAATATGACTAATCTCATTAATAAAGGAAACAGGAGTTAGTCCAAGTTACTTAATCACAGTCAGTTTCTGGGGAAAGAACTGTACTTTTTACATGTTCATTTTTTCACACTTTAAAAAATAAATAGAAGCCAGAAAGGGAAATTTCACTTTCTATAATATGATGATCTACAATTTGTGCAGTAACACCTTCATGATAGTTTTTTTGCATGTTTGTGCTACTGACATTTCCCACCCCCCAGCAAGTCTATCCTTGGATTGGCAATCCATTTCAAAATTAATCCTCACAGCTCCACAGCAATGATTCAAGCAACATGAGTTGAATGCTGGCTGAGGTTTTAGACCTCAGGGTTGGGTGTTTTCGTCCGCCTTGCATAATGTCTAAAGAAGAATTAAAACAATTTTAAAACAATCTTAGACTTGCTATTCAGAACTGTCCAACTACTCAGTTTGTGGTTTTTCCCCTTGGATTGCAAAAGGCATACATAATCTTGGTACATCCTACCTAATCTGCAGGTGAGTAGTTGTGATTTGGCAGTACAAATCAGGTAATGTGTTTTTTTGTTGAACATGAGTATAATTCTCAAAACTTGAATATTACATTGAAATCGACAAGAATAATTATTCCAGACTCTGATTCAGAGGTTTCTTTCTATGGTAATGATTGTCTATTAACATTGAAAGACTGTAGGAAAAAATACAGGGGAAAAATTTTTAACTAATATATAGCTGGAGGATTTAACTTTTTTGTTTATTTGTTTGTTATTTGTTTTTCTTTGTTTTTGTTTTTGCTCTTTTTTTTTTGCTTTATTTTGTTATGGAAAAACATGGTTTATACATAATAAAAGAAACTAGAAGTTCCAATATTGTAACATTTTACACAGAAACACATGTGATAATTATTAGATTTCATTTTATGTGTGCAAAAATTACTTCCAATAAGACAAGGAAGAAAGCCAAAACCAGCAAGGACATTGCCACAACTCAAAACAAAGACAAGAGAAGTAAAATTTCAGCTACAAGGAAATAACAACTTTAATGGAAAGACAGAAGACATATACAACAGATTGAAAACCAAGTTTCCTTTTTGTCTCTTTTTTTGGATAGAGTCTATAAATTTTGTCTGCCCTAATGTTTACCAAATAGCCTTACAGAATCTGAAACTCAAAGCAATTATTTGCTAGTTTTCAAATACAAATCTCTTGGTCGTACATTGCAAGTGTAGTTAAGAACTGAAGATTGGTTTGATTAATCATTTTTAGCATGACCCTCCACAGTTGTCTATATCCTGTTGGTAAGAGAGAGATAATTAATACAATAAACTACCACAGAGATACTTTTTCCATCTATGGGGCTAATTAGAAATCTAATTTGCTCTGGGATGCTAGCTGCCCATTTTATTTTTTTGATCTTCTGGGGTTGCTGTTATATGATGGGATGCTGGGATGTTATTGAACATACTTTCTGCAGGTTTTATGTTTACTAGCCCTTCTAAGTTGTAGAGAATGAAACATGAGGTTATTAAGCAGGCTAGCACAGTGAGTCTTTAGTAAACACCTGTTTCTCTGCTGTGGTTTACATTTGTGATTTTGCCTGAATTAATTGTAGTGCTTTTCATGGCACAAAAATTAACTGGCTGCTAGCATTTCTGTGGCATGTATCCAGTTTCAGAAACCTATAAATTAGGTGTAAAATTTTCTCCAAACTGAAATGCTCAGATTTAGTTATTCAAAACTTTGCCTTGCTTAAAAAAATAAAAGCCCTAAGCTTTGAGTACCAGCTGATATTCAGTAAATTAAATTTGATGTGTTTTTAAATTGGGAAATCATTTATTATACTCCTTATGAACTCTATGTATCTTTCCATTGCTCTCAAAATAATTAAGTGGAAACAGGATAACCTGAAAATCCATATGTAGAAATTAAATATGTGAAGAGAAACTGCAGAAGAACTATATTGGGTAGGAAGGCTCCAATGACAGGAATCTGAAACTTGTGATAACTAATTTAAATAAATTTTGAAATTTGGTCATTACTCTGACCATCTAAAATTTTAACACTGGGAATATTACCATCAGTGCAAGAGTACAGCAAAAGAGAAAGGAGCTAACAAGAAAGGTTTTAACAAATACTTCATGTCAATTAGATGTCTGTCTACACTCTGATATGTCCTTTAGGGAAGGGAAGTTTTCTAGGCAAGGCTATGAGCAGTATTTCTTACCTGCAGGTTTGGTGACAATGGGTAGAAAGATTGCCTGGGTCAAAATATTTTTGCAGAGTGTGCCATTGTGTAGGGTACTACAGTGGTCATTGTGGCAGAACACAGAAAATTTATTAGGAGGTCTAGTGTGATAAGAGCACAAGCCTCTACTCTAGATAATTTTGCAGTGTAAAATGCAAAGCCTGTGAAGCTTTTCTTAAATAAAAATTACTGGATTAAACAAATGCTTTAACTCCCTGATAGTGAGTGGTTTGTGTTTCAGAGCCTTCTGATGTATATAAATTTTGAGTTACAGATAGACTAAATGATTGCAATGGCTTGTTTAACTGGGAAATCTTTCAACCTCTTTGCATTCATGTCCAGATAGTAACCAAACAGCAAGTGTCAACAGACAGTGAATTCATAAACTTCTACAGTGATGGTTGCCACCAAAGGGAAGGTTTTCTGGTGGCCATTTTTATCATAAGTGAAAGTATATATTGAGAAAAAAATGTCAGATTGATTCAGCACCCTCCACTGTGAATTCATCTAGTTAGATCTGTGAGTAATTTCAGTTTTTCATCATTTAGAGTCCAGATGGATGGTAGAGGGATTGGCCTTGATAAAAACAATAAAAGAGTGATTTTTCAGAAAAAGCCAATATGGGCTCTTGTTTCCTTTTAGTTTTCCTAATTTGGTACATGACCCCCTCAGAGCCAAAAGCAGTGGTGCTGTCATACAGTCTGCAGATTTGAAAATTATGTTACTAGTTCAGTTTTATTCTCTCTTTAAACAAATACTGTGTGAACAGCTGAAACTTTGGAAGGTCTGTTCCCCACGGTTCTCTCCTATGATTGATGACCTGGTGTCTAATCTAAGTTTCTACCTCAAGCTTCAGGCTCCAAATTAGTAAGGACTAATTTGTGTCTCTTTCTTCTAACTAGCTATCCATTTTTATGTAAGCAGGATCACTACTTTTGTCATAATTAATTGGAATTGAAAAATATAATCCAATATAAATAATTTTGTATATGCAGTTTCACTGCATTCATGTGCTACAACTGTCACTTAACACAATTGTTTCAGCAACTGAATAGCTCTTTTCCAAAAGTCCTAACAACACAAATTTAGTCACAAATTATCACAAAGGAAAGAGGGCATTAGTGAAATGAGATATAATAAGAGAACCAGGAGCAGATTAATACTACCTGTTTATTTTTTTAAATGCTTTTACTGTTCTTTAGTGTTTGAGCAAAGAAAGAAAATAGCAAAGGACTATGCAACAGAATTTTGCATGTAGTGATTGCAGTCTGTTCACCAGAAGAAACCCAAAGCTAATGAAAACATATTTCTCCTTTTCCCAAAGAGTAAAAGAGTGGCAATTCTCAGAATTCACATTGATTCCTCTCATACTTATGTGCTGAGTGTTTTCTGAAGAGACCAAATCTTCCAAGGGCATGTCAGAGACCTCAATAATTATGGGATATATTAGATTTTAAAAGTCTTTATTTTGACCATATTTTGGTTATATTCCAGGATTTTGACCAGATTTTGGTTATATTCTTATCCTCTGGAAATTCATATAGTACAGGACGCCAGCACTCAGGCAAAAAATTAGTCAATTACTCAAACTATTATTTCATAAATTCCAAATATACACATGTGTCACACTGTTGTGTTTTATGGGCATGCCCTATTTTGTTATAAGCCTGAAGGGGAATAATACACAATGCCATGTCACATCTTTTCCATCTAATCCAATGCAGAGCTAGAACTTGTCTTCCTGTTCTTCTTAATGAAAAGACAGTATCCAGCTTCCTCTCATTTCCCACCAAAGAAGTGAGTGACTGTGTGGGACTTGTACTTAGAGATTCACTCAACTGTTAATGAGAACACTTAAATTCTTAAACTTCCAAGATAAGAGCATTTTCCCTCCATACAGTAAGGGATTAAATCCTTCCACTCCCATGAGGTAGACACAGCATCCATCAAACCTGCAGACATTACAGGAAAGAGGTATTTCTTTCAAATCTATTTTCATGCTCTGAAAACCCCCAAACAGCAATTTTACCTTATATTTGGTATAAATTTCCCAAGATAATGATGTATTTTCACCACATTTTCTTCTCTATTTGACACAAAAAGGCTATTTTTGTTCCAAAAATGTGTTCTGAAATATGTTTACCTTTCAAAGTAAATCCTATTAATGAAATTTTCATTAGATCTAGAATTATTAATTTCTAATTGTCGTGGGTGAATGAATCTGTGCATTGCATGATTCTGTTACCTGAGAAATTTAATACAATTATTTTACTATTAGCTGGTAGGTATAAAAAGCAACAAGTACCACAGATCCTAACACTTCTAGAATGGTAGAAGAACAGTATCAAACATCACAAATCAAATATCTGCAATGAGTATGAAAAAATGGCAAGAAATTTGGTATGACCTATACATGAGCTTTCACAAGTAAAATGTACATGTGGATTCATTCAAATACATTTTTATTTAACCAATGGCAGCAAGAGGCAATATTATTACTGATTTTTTGTTCGCAGCCTTTTTTGAAAGCTGTTGCTCTTAGTGAACAGGAGTTGAAGTCTATTCTCTTCACACCCCAGTCTGACTGTTCAATATAACTTGGAATATGATAAAACTTATTTTCCATCAATGTGCTCATAAGAAGAGTACCCCTGACAAAGTCATAAATGATGCTGCAAGTAGCAGCTGTGCCTTTGCTCTCCAAGCTCAGGCTGTGTTTCAGACTGGATCTCAAGAAAAACAGAGCCATGCAACATTACATCAAAGCTGTTACCTTCCATGCTGTGTAGGACTTTTAGGGACATAATGACCATATGGACAGTCATTGACCAAACATTATGCAGCAATGGAAGTGAAGCAATGTTTGTTCTGATCTGGGAAGTATCAATTGACAGACTGCAGACAGTTCAGATAGTAACTCAGAAACTATCAACATAAATGAAAGGAAATCATAGAAGGAGGAAGAAGGTAATATGTCATCTTCAAAAAATAATAAACATTCCCATGTGAAAAAGACATTTATTCAGCTAATGAATAATTAGGATGTTCAAAACAATGGTGTTTTTTTAGGCAGTTAAGACCACTATCAGCAGTTGTGTAAAGCTGGCTTCCCATTTAGATCACCATCATGAAGAGAGATCCAATAAATTATTTTCTGCCAACCCATGTAACACATCTGTTGGAAATATGAGAGGGGACAAAACACATCATGGCAAGAGTATTTACATTGTGAAGTCTAACTTCTTCAGCTATTGGAACTTATTTAATTAAAACATGTAATGAACACTGAGAAAGTATGCAAATTGGCATACTCTGAGTACCATTATTGATTTATTCCAAAAATATCTGACACAGACATCCATTTTAGGCTGAATACATACAGCCGCATTTTCACTTTTCCAAGATAAATATCTATTTATGCTTATATTTCTACAGAAAAACAATGTATATGTTTTAATTTATACAAAAATATGCCAGGATATGGAAGGAGAATTCAAAATGGCATAATTGTACAGCATTTGTGGAATAAGAAAAGACCAAATATAATTTTTCAGGGAGCTTAAATGCCCAGAGTTTGAGTCTGAGCAATTTAAACATAAGAACATCATACTACAGTGAAACCTAGCCACTTGTGGACCTTCTGGTTTGTCCCACTTCACCCACAAATCAGGAGTGGAAAGATCTCCTAGAAACAGGGACATGTTCAACCATTTACAAGAACCATGTTCTGTCTTCATCCAGTGGTGCTGAGAACTGTGGGGAAAGAAGACAGAGGGCAAAGGAGATCTGTATCCACACTGGAATTTAGAAAGTGAAGCAAATCACAGTGAGCAGCAAAGATGGCTCTAGCCCTCAAATGTGAAACATTTGCCTGCCGCTCTGAAATGTGGCTGAATATCTGGTAGCTGCAATGCCTTCAAAAGCAGGGAGGCACATCCTGAGTTATTTCACTCAACCAGGGAAAGAAAATTCTGCTGAAGAATCTGCCTTAAGAAACATTATATTCTTTAATTTTTTCCAATCAGAAAAGTCTTATAAATTTTCTGGACACAGTATATGTATGGTAGGAAAAAAATCTCATGCTAACAAGTTATTCTTTTTCATCTCTACAGCTCTTCAGAGTAAGACTAATAGATATTTAAACAAGAGTTTATTGTTTAATTTTTCATTGTCTTTAGGTTAATTTGAATGTGTCAGAAATATGAGCTACATTTTATTCAACTTGGTTGCTTCTGGTAATCAGGATATGCAACTTAAAAAAATATTATCCTTTTATTTAAATATTATCCTTTTATTTTTTAGAGAAGTCCAGCCGTTAAGAGGTTAATTTGTTAAAACTCTTAATATTGCTCAAAAACATGATGAGTAATGTAAATTAACAGTGTTTCAATGCCATTTTATGAAATAAAAATCATGACTAAAGTCATCTGAATAATCCTTGAAAATAACAGCTTTAAAGAGAGAAGTTAGTTTGTAATAAAATGCCTGTTACCAGCTTCCACCTGTTGGGTAATCTGTTTTTACCCTGCAACTCACTGATCTGCCATGCTGAGGTGTCTCAGAGGTAGCGCTTCTCGAAATGACACATGAGAGCCAGTGAAGGTGCCTAGTGCTGAAATACCATTTCTTGATCTGGGCTCCTGAAGAAGACACACCCAGGAGCAGCAATCCACCGGGCTGAAGCACAGCGCTAATTTGAGGAGGCAGCTGATGGCAGGGATGGGAGAAGCTCCTATGCCTGTAGGTTAAATGAGATACAAGAAAATTCCCAGGTCCCAAAGGATTCACATATTTAAAACCAATATTATTACCCTCTGCCATGACATTTGTACAATGTACAAATGTAGCTTTGCGTCTGCCTGGAGTTTGTGCATATTCCTTGAGCATGGTCTCTGCTGGAAGGTGGATAAGTTCTTAACAGGCATTTCTCTGGCATTTAGTTCCTTCATAGGTTTTAAGTTCAGTGTTTTGTGGTTCCTGGCTACCAAATTTTCATTGATATAATTTGTTGTCATGTACTCAAAAAAGTGAAGCCTCTGTGATCAGAGTGTGTGCCTATCTTACTGTCCTCATTCTTCAAGCCTGAGCAACTTTGACAGTCAAACAAGGATTTTAAAAATAAAGAAGTTCATGTAAGTTTCCCTATACAAGAGAGTAGGCAGAGGAGTACCAGCATAAATTATCCAAGGCCATTTTATCAATTCCTGTCTGTGGATATAAGAAAAAACTAATAAAAGAGGGGCCTTTTGAATGGCCTAACTAGGGGAAAACCCTTAATCAGAATCTTCAATCAAACACAAGGGACAGATCTTAGTAAATGAAGTGCTGCTGGCTCTGGTTCATGGAATTGTTTATTTAACATAGCTGATGATGATAAAACTCATAAAGTTTATGATTAAAAACTTCCTACTTTTCTCTTTGCCCATGTGATGGACTGTGCACATCCATGATTTACAAGGATAAATGGATCATGTGATTCACCCTATTTAATTTACCAAAATCTTTTGGGTTGACAAAAATTATTTAAACTTCTTGACACAGAGAAGCATCAGTTGCAGTTTTAGATTTCAAAGAAATACTTGGAATGGTTTAATGTGTTTTTAAGTTTTCTATTGTGAATTAAAATTATGGAAGTATAAATCAAGCTGATTGGTTAACCCCTAGTCTCTCCTACAAATCTGGGTCATCTCTGTAGGTAACTGACTGCTGATATGTGAGAGCTCTGCTACACAGAAGAAGTTTACTGCGATTTTTTTAAAAGAATGATGTCTGTGACACTCTTTTTGAAAGTATTTTAAGGCAAAAATTGTGATGGAGTCTAAGAGATGCAAACAGCCCCTAAGAGTAATTGGATTATATCTTGTGTCCTAAGAAAATCCACGATGGGGTGGACTATAACTAGTGTTGGGATATATCAGTAAAACAGAAAAATTGTAGTAAAATGTTAAGTATCTTTATCCATTATTAAAAAGTTTTTCCTAGAAACTCTCTCATGGTGCAGGGTGGTGTGAGTTCAAGGGAATAAGCGCTGTCTAATAAAATTCAGTGTATTAATATGTCACTTAAATCTCAGCATTCTACTTGCTCAATTCACCTTTTCCTTCTTGTCACAGTTTTCAGTGCAAAGCAACAGTGCAATCACTTATATTTCACTTTTTCAAATACAAGAAAAGAAAATATGTTCAGGTCTAGTAAGTGCTTCCTGAATTGGTAAAGGAGCAAAGTAGAGGAAATCATGCTGAAAACATAATAAATTTTGAAATACAATGTGTGAATTTGGAAAGAAAAAAGTGTTTGGAAGATAAAATATTCTGCAGAAATGGGATCTTTAAATTATTTGGAAAAAGCAAAACTGGAATAAATCAGGACAATACAAAACTATATTATGTCACATGTTTACATCTACCTATGTGTTTTTAACAATCTATCTAAATACAACAGTATCTATAACCCCAAAATTAGTTCTATTTCAACCCAGCCACTGCTACACACAGACGTCCAGTGAGTCTGTGCATGCTAGCACTGATATCTACAAATCTATGCCTTTTGAAATAAATTGCACCTTAAATTTGAAGGCAATTTAAAGTAGTTTGGTGTGCTGTAGGATCCCATTTTTGATATTTAGCAAGCCTGAGATCTTTCTAACTTATGAAGTCTGCATGTCTACAAACTAGTATGGATGTGTTTGTGTTTATTACCTTTTCTCATGCATGCCTTGAAATGACTAAATTACAGGTATTTTACATGTATTTTGTGGTACAAGACAGATACCGTCTGTTAGTATAATTTATCTTGAAATACCCTGTTTTACAAAATTATAGAAAAGCACAGCAATTTACTCTTTTTTTTCTTTTCTTTTTTTTTTTTTTAATTTCCAAGACTATGGCAAAATCTTCAAAGCCCTAGAAGATGCCTTCTAGCCAAGAATTTAGCCATCTAATAAACAATTTTCATCAAAGCACTGGGTTTGTGGAAATAAGAGTACAATTGTAGAATCCAAATTTTGATAATGTTCTGTACTTATTAGCTATTTTGTCTTTTGTATTTTGACCTAATTCAGCCACCAAACACATCAACCCTTATGTAAGATTAGATACACATATATACACATACTACAGCCCAGATCAGATTAGCTGCAATCAAGGTAATTACGTTGAACAAAATTGTTCATCTGTGCTTTGCAGCTGCCATTTGGATCTAGTGTTTGATCCCAAGTGACTGAGTTGTACATATGCCTTAATCCTGGATAACTTAGGTTTTATTTTAAGACATAATCACCTCTTTAAAACTCAAGACCGAGATTACAAAATATTTAGTTTTGATAAATTAACTCTTATTTTCTTTTAATGTTTTTCCTTGGTATAATCCAAAGTTCTTTAATGGATACTACCTGGAAATGAGCTTCCCAAAAACTGAAGCTGTCGTCTAGGCAGCCTGCTCTCCTCCACCTCTGCTGGCTGACAGAAGCTACTTAGTCAATTTTCATGTTCCTCCAGAAGTTAAAATTATTACTCATGGATATACTCAGAGGGCTACACTGCACAGTAAACAAGCTGGTTTTATTCCTCTGTTTTTATTCTGCTCTTTTGCAATCTAGACATAAGAAGGCAGTATGAATTCTCATCAGGTCCAATAACTGCTTAAAGGAAAAATAGTTATAAATACGCAACAGCCCTTCCCCCAGAAAACCAATGGCTCCAGAGAATTTTGGTTCAGAATCATTGGTAGAATTGTCACCCAGTTTTGCAAATATTTAGAGTTCAGGCTTATGCTTATGGTTGTACCACAGTTCATAATCATAAATTTTGATTACACTGATGTCTGAGTTCTAGTAGTGTTTATCATATTAAAACAAGGTTGCTATCAATCCAGAAAAGCAACAGAGTGGAAGACAAGAAAGAAAGATAAATGCTAATTTTGCTTAGGATTTCAACTATTAATGGCTTCTTGTAATAATAATAATAATAATAATAATAATAATAATAATAATAATAGTAATAATAATAATAATAATGTTATTGATGTTGTTGTGGTAGTAGTAGAAATAGTCATACTAATAGTAGTAGTTGTCCTCCAGCTTCACTTCATAAATATTTACTCTTTTATAGCCTGTAAAATGAGTTTCCTATTTTTGTAAGAAAACAAGTTGCTTTTTTTAGTACACAGAGATCTTTTTCTATTGTATTTAAAAGATTAAACCCTTCAACTGCTCTCTAATGAGAAAAAGAACTTTCTAAATAATATTTGTGAGCTATTCTTTATGAAAAGTAAAACAAAGGATGAGAAATAAAATTGGCATTTGGTATATAGAACACATATTGAAACTGAACCCAGTTATCTAGGTTAGTTTCTAGGCAAAAGACATAAAACAGGATCAATAAATAAATTTTTTTTCCCAAACTTTTGAGGCTTATTGTTTGCTTTTGAGTCTCACCAGTATTTTTACAAAGCAGAAAAATTTCAGGTTGTTGTTTACGGTAGTTACTATGAAGGAAGAAAATGTTACCTTCAAAATATCTGGATTTGAGCTCCAAATTCTGTGTAAGAAAGAACCCAGTTTGCCCAAACATTATCTTGTAAGTATTGTATAAAGATCTGTGAAAAGGAAGAGGAAACAAAAAGATTAGGAAGCACTTAATGAGAAGTTGATTGTTAAGCCTCTTTTCTACAAGCTTCTGTCCTTGTGTAAATCAAAGATGTTGTAAAGTCTGGAGTAATCTCTAACAAGTTTAAGGGGGATTTTCCTAGCTCTGCTTTTCCTTTGAAAATACTATAGTTTCTGTTTTTCCCTTGAGGAAATAACCTATGAATAAATTCATAGAGCCATATGCCATATTTCAGATTTTCTCCACTGTCTGCTTTATAAATAATTATAACCATATCTAGGAACACTCCATTCCAGAATTCTTGTTCTGTTGTTTCAGTAGTAGAACTTGCCTAACAACCCTACAAAAAGGTGTGTATGTATATATATATAGGTGTCTATATATATATTCATATATATACGCATCTCTCTGTCCACAAATATACACAAATAGGTTTATACATATCTATATGTGTGCATGTAGTGTGTGAATATATATCTATATCTATATCTAATCTATATCTATCTATATCTATATCATCTATATCTATATCTATATCTATATCTATATCTATATCTATATCTATATCATCTATATCTATCTATATCTATATCATCTATATCTATCTATCTATATCTATATCTATCTATATCTATATCTATATCTATATCTATATCTATATCTATATCTATATATCTATATCTATATCTATATCTATCTATATCTATATCTATCTATATCTATATCATCTATATCTATATCTATATCTATATCTATATCTATATCTATATCTATATCTATATCTATATCTATATCTATCTATCTATATATATATATATATACTTATATAAATAAGTAGCAATAGATTTTAGAGATGACTACTCTTTTACAGCCCAACTACCATGTTGCATATATGTAATTTTATCACTGTTCTAAAAGTGGTTTGGTGTAGGAGGAAAGCTGGAGTGCAGTTTTGTACTATTAATCCATTTACAGTGGAGTTTACACAGCATTTTCCTGTACTGTCCTCTTTGCTTTTCTGGTTTTAAATGAAGTTATTCGGAGTCAGCTGCACAATATCTGCATTTTTACTGGGGTTTTCTCGTGCTTTTTATTGACTTGTTAGACAGTAGGCATTGATCTCATTAATGAGTAGGTTATTCTTGGTCACCCTGTAAAGATTGTTGCTCATGTGGTGAAAATAGATGTTTTAACTTTATATTAGACTTACTCTCCTCAGTGCCAGTGATGGTGCCATGTTTGAAATGATCTTACACAAATAAACATATTCTTGGGCTTGAATACTAGGCAGCACAGTGCCCTACATATATTGTTCCTATGATTTTTGGGAAGCCTTTGGAGCAGACATTCCAGTAGTATAATAGTCTCTCATTTAAACAGTACAAGTTTTTCCACAATGTACAGAACGACTGAGATCTGTGTGGAGGTACAAAGAGTTATTTTGCAACCTTGGGCAGGTGCCAATATCCTCCATCTGTTTTCCTATCTGTCCTCTTTAAATTATTTTAGAACTAGCCAGGAAATGTAACATGGTTCCTAAGAACCAGATTCTGGATAATTTTTGAAGTTTTCCATTTGGGAAGAATAAATTAAACTCAGAATTTCTTGAATTACTAAAAATTTCTTTACAAAATTCTTCTGTGGCTTTTTCTACTTTATGGAATTTAGAGGACCCAGCACAAGTAAATGTTAATTTTCTATATAGAAATATGTAAATAGTTGTACATAATCAAGGTGCTATCTCACGAATTTAAATATACAATTTAATGACATGAAATAATTAACAGCTTAATGAATTCAAATGTTTCACCAGTTCCAGAAGTTGTTTACTATCAAAATAGTCAAAAGGAAGATCTGTAATGATATTAAATGAACCTTACAAAATACTTAGATTGAAATAAGAATACTAAAAATGCTGTACAATTCTATGTATATGAAGCTTCAGTAGAGAATAAAACAGTCTGTGCCTAAGTTTTCTTCCTATCATCCCAGCAAATTAAGTTTGTGGCAGCAGGAAATTTAAAACCTTTCTCGGATGGGAAATGTTTAGAAAATAAACACAAAAAGCCATCCTTGCAACTACAAATTATATGCATTTTACCAAGTTTCCTTCAGGGTTGGATAAGTCTTACTGTAGCTGTCCCTGTAAATATGACAATAAATTTTTAAATCTCCAGAGAACTGGCAAATACAGGCAGATGCACTTAACTGCTGGTGAGCAACAAAAGTCAGCCTGCAGGAAACTGTGGCACTAATGTAGTTCTTGATTAATCTCTAATTACACTTTTGTCATCTTAGCAGGGAGACAAAACTATAGCAGTTCCTAAATAGGCAGGCAGCATTTTGGCACCTAGCAACCAGCAGTTCTTTCATATTAGCTGCAGTGGACTCTGTGCTGTTACATGGAAGGTTGTTATGGATCACTGCTCTATTATTTATAGAGCAGCATTTACAGAGGCCTTCACAACAGTATATAAATTAGCAGCTTAACAGGCCATTGCTAACTAAAAACATGGCATGAGCAGAAGCATCAAGTATGAAATTAAAATGTGACTTGGAGATAATAATGTTTCTAACACACATAGAAAGGAATGTCGATTTATTTTCCTGTTAACCATTTCGCAGGCAGATTATAGTGCGGTCTTTAAGAATTTTTTTGTGGATGTGTGTGTGCTCACTCATTTTTCATATGCACATGATGAGTATGTATGTGAATATATAGACATACATACTTATGCCTAATAAATACTCTGCTATATTTTCTCATGTAGGTGTTTTTAAAGATTAGTGTAAAATCTTGCCTGTTTTTTTTGCAGTAGGATAATATAGCACATAGATGGATGAACAAGGAGAACAGTGCTAAAAGGGATCTATCTGCTAATTGGACTGCAGCCTGTAATAGCACTACAAGTGTCTTCATAAAAGGGTCTTGTTAGCTATCAAACAGGAAAATAACACTAACTTTCTTTCATCTTCTGTTCTTTGGTAACTTGTCTAACTTGTCTGTGAGAAGACCAACTCCAATGAGAAACCGCACACCTCTATTTAGTGTCATTCAGAGTGAATAAAAATCAAAAGTGATCAAATACTGTAAATGACTCCTGGCTGGCTGTAGTTGATTCCTTATTTAATCAGCTAAAGAAAGATATAAATTAATGTTTATATACTAGGGATTCTGGAATAAGGGAATAGATTATTAACCATGGGAACACATAAGCAGAGGAACTCTAAGAACATTCAGCTTTTGTTTGCAGTCCTGGCTTAATTAAATAAATGCTTGACAATAAAAGACAGTTCTGATCTAAATCATGGTGGTTTCTTATGCTTCTGCTAGACTGGATTGTGTTTTGTTTTCCCCTTCTCAAATGTATCACCAGAGAAAGTTCCTGCAGAGTAGGAGAGAGCCTGCAGCCTGGGCAGACATAGCAGATGATGGAAGGGAAAGAACCCAGCTGCATTCAGTCCCTGTGCTCACGCAGCTAGTGGTGACAGAGCCAGAAAAGGGAGGCTGCATTGGGCACTTCCATCCATAGAAATATATAGTAAAATTCCTCTTATCTTCAATAGAGGATGAAATTGTCTTCAGTTTTATATCCAAGAACCCATTTCTAAATGTGCTTTATCAAGTAATTTTACTTGTCTGTGTTCTTAGTTACTGGATATTTCCAGTGATGATTTTTAAAGGGCTTAGAAGTTAAATGGGATATACCTTCTTTTATTCAGCTAGTGGTGTTTTATTTTCAGTTGCTAGCTCAGAAGGCTATTTCCCTCTCAAGTTTATATACTATATGCTCTTTCCATGTAGAGATTATCCAGCAATTTGTTTTGTGAGTATGATCTAAAGTGAAGCATCACACAATATTCTCATGGTTAAAATAAAATTAATTACTGAAAATTGGACCTCAAAACTATTCAGAATGCCTCAAATTATGGTACCACAGTTTCCCCAGATGGCTGGTCTTTCTGTAAATCATTATCACAGAACTGAATATCATGGGCTTAGTCCAAGCAGGTAACTCTATGCCTCTAAAAAATGTTTTCTTTAACAAACAAAGAATTTAAACCAAACAAAATAACCCAAAATATAGCAAACAATTTGCTGGGCAACCTTGTGAAGGTTGCTGCTAGTGCTATCTCCTCCACCAGAGACATCCAAAGCCCTGTGCCCTGTGTGAGATGACTGAACCTAATGTTGGATTTTACACAGAATAGAAATCACAGTATATGCACAGTGTATGTCTGGGCTATTTAAAAGCAGAAGTGAAACTTAGAAACCCAAGTATCTCACTTTTGAGAAGTATTTTCATTGCTTTCTCCTAGATTTTCATGAAAGTGTAAAACTGTGCTTTGTTGTGGATGTGTTTTTTGTTTTGATTTTTTTTGTTGTTTTGTACACAAATACTTGGTGAATTAGACAAAGCAGGAACATAAGGATGATAAAATTTCTTACAAAATCTCCTAACCACAGAAAAAGAGCAATAATCATCAAGTTATTGTCATCATAATGCTACAAGATGACTTAATTAGCTAATTGATTTCTACAGTGATGTCAAAGAGATGGGGTTTGAGATGCATTTGAGACAGGAATTATGAATTTATATGGCACCAAGAGGCTAATCAGTTGCTCCCACTGCACTGTTATTGTGTTGGCTACCAATGTTTCAACAAAGCTGTTTGCTAAGTGTGGGTCTGGCAGCTGTATCCCTGTGGCATCACATTTGCAAGTTGAGCCAAGCCCATGTGAGAGAGATCACTTATACACAAATTATCCCCAACTTTTGTCTGACTCTGGGGCTTGTTTTATGTTTTTATTAAATGTAGCTTTGGTAAGGAAATTATTTTTATCAGTGGATGCATAATGACATAGATTATGAATTTTTATTTTAGTTTTCTAAACTTCATGTCACAAAACTGAACACCTGCACTAAGGAAGGTTCCTGTGCAAATATGCCTTGCAATTCAAAGAAATATATAACCAGAACAAGAAAAGCAAAAGAAAAATATTGAATGTTGTGAACTCACAGTAATTTTTCTTACTACATGATTTTGCAGCTGCACATAATTAAGGTTCTCAATACATTTTAAGAATTCATTTCCATATCTTTGATTTTTTTAAGTACTATTGTCCTCCAGAACCATCTACAAATTCACACACTCATTTAGGAAAAAGAATTAAAAAAGCCTCAGTGAAGCTCTCAGTGTTAATCCATACATATTTTTAATATCGTATCTTCAATCTAAACTCCATGTTAATTTATCCATAAATTGAATTAGTTAATCTCTTTTATGCTGTTGGTGCATATGACATATGCAGTGGCTGTTTTAGCAAAACAGAGATATATTTTTTGCAGTCAGTTTAGTAAAAATTAGAAAAATATTTGTATTTCAAAAATTATTTCAAAAGAAAAATGGCAAAGACATCACAAATGAAATTAAAAAGATATATTGTCAATTACCTCTGATGATACAATTTCAAGCAATTTTTTTAAACATGACACCTGTGTTTTAATTAATCACTTTTGAAGGATATTTTTCAATGAAATATCTCTCTCTGGGGGATAATTTAGAATAAATAAATCCATACTTGTATCAATACAAAAAATAAAGTCCTTTTATTAGCATTCTCAATTTATTAGACATGGATATTTAAGGATTAGAAAGAACTTCTGACACTAAGGTTTAGGGTCATTAAAGAGGTCACTGGAGCCTTCAGCAGTAAATCTGCGCAAGACAGTTTCAGCTGATTACTTCAATCAGGAAATTTGTATACCAATCATTATAAATTTAATTTCATACAATATATAGACTCAGAGAATCTATATAATATTTAAAGTAATCTTCAGACTCTGCTCTATTTTTGTTAGCATTCAATGAATAGTTCATAACAGTATCTTTCCCTGCATTTTAAATTCTAGAAATGAAGTCCCTCCTTTTATTAAAAAAAACCAAAAAAGACACATGAACAATCTCTGTGAATCCAGCTTAAATTTTGAAATGATCATCACATGAATCTGTGAAATGACACAATTGAAAAGTGTAATATTATTTGAAATGGAAGCCAATTCTGTATCTCCAGAAAATCACTAGTGTTTCTGGGGTGTTTAACCATGCTAATGATATATTAATTATATATAAAAAATGAAAAATAATTGTGCTGATATTTCCCATTTATGACAGGTAGGAAGAGACAAGCTTTCTCTTTTCTTTTACTGTTTTCCATTATTAGATGGACCTATCCTGATGTCTCAACATTTTAAATATGAATAATTGGCATTAGATATTGGAACTTGAAAATCACAGGTTAGGAAATGTATATATGTGTGTGCATGTGTACATTCAAAATTTGATGTAGCTGGTTTTGTATTTCCATTTCCTTAAACCAGTTTCTGCTTTCTATATGTACCCCTTTGACATTTGTATTTTCTACTTCTACAGCATTTATAATAGCTAATTGTCAATATAGAAATTTTCCTCATAATGAAAATACTTTGTTATAACAGTTTGTTTATTTCTCTGAATATATATGTATGTATATATATATGAATTGTGCACCAACTTCAGAATGCATTCATCCTATGCTTTGTGCTGTTGACCGAATTAGTTCTACATGTAATTTTCCTTCAAAAGAAACAAAAAATTACCTCCAGAAGTGAGACAGGAAAAAATTTAAGGATTTTGACTTTTTATTCTGAAAGATTAATGTAGCACAATATCTAACAGAACTAGCAAGTTTTAACCTACAATTTATATTATTTTAGAGCTCTGTGTAAAGGATTTTACATGGGAATAGGCATGTTCTGTTATGGGGAATAAGCTGTAGTAAAAGTATTGGCAAAAAAAATCATGGTGTTGGTAAGCACATGTGGTAAGCTAAGCATGTATTGAAACATTTTCACTACAGGTGGAGTTAATTAACTTTTAAGCCATTTTTTCTTTGAAATTTCATGTCTATTTAGGCACATTAATTCTTTAATAAAAAAGGTTTTAAAATACATTATGAAGTTGTACATTTTTAGAACAAGACTACTGGAGGACATAATGTTGACAATCTTATCTTATAAAATAGCTAATTAACAAATATTAACCATAAATCAGAAACTATGACTATGAAAATTTTTACCATTGTGCAAAAAGGAATTTTCCTGCACTGCAAAATGAACATATAAACTAAATTAAAATGTTACCTAAGACTATCAGTAAGTGTACTTTTTTGTTTTTGTTTTTCTTGTGGTAACATAAATAAAATGTATATATATTCCATTATATTTACATTCATATATAACAAAACAAATTTTACTTTCCATTCATAGACACCTTGTACAGTGTCCTATGCTGGTAAATTTTCTCTGCTAAAATTCAATTTTATCTACTTGGTACTTTCATATTTAATAAGCAGAATAGTTAAACTACATACAATGACAGAGGAAATCTGTACATGCTTTAAAATAAAAAACAAATGTATAAAACATTGTATAAAAGTAGAATTAATGTATCTGTACTCACCTACACGTGGCCTATTTTAGTTCACTATCGGTTTTAGGAAGGTTGAAAATTCTCAAAGTCATAAGGTGTAACAGATACTGCACTTGTTGAAAGCAAAAGGAATTCTCCCCATGCTTTTAGACTGTTTTAGGCTTGCTCTAGTTTTTGAATGCACTGAAATGGCTAGTAGTTGTCATGTTTTTCTCCATACAGTGCGATTCCTTTATGATAAACAAAAACTTCAATATTTTAGTAAGAATGTTGCTTTCTTTGTTTTTGCAGCACTAAGAATTGCAGAAGAGCTGGACCCCAATGCCAATATGCTTCTCCATAAACATACATAAATCTGCTTGTAATAAAAATAGACAAAAACATTTTTTTGTTGCTGAAGCTTTTTTTTTCCAAAAGGTGGCTTTAGGAATACAGTTTTTCTGTGAATACATGCTCATGCTGTACATCAGTAAAAAATAAAAAGAAAGAAAAAGTACAGAAGTAAATAAAAAGTGACTATATATTAAATTTTTAAACACTAATATTTTACTGAACTGTTTAGTTCAAAAAATCTATTAATTTTATCTATTAAAAAGCTTAAAATTACTTCTGTGAAATGGGACATGTTTTTCCAGTCAAAAGGGAGCTATGTTTCTGGCAAGATCTTAGAGGGTACCAATTTTATACATGGTCAGCTCCTCTGACTTCAGTGCATCTACAGATCCAAGTGCAAGGCTAGGTTTTTGTCTCCTCACAGTCTGATTGATAATATGTAGAAAGACTACAGAGAGTTGCCCATGGTTTAGTCTGTGTAGATATGGTTTCTTGTTTCTTCTTTTCACATGCATTAAATATCATCCAAAGGATTTATTTCACATCTGCTCCTCTGTTAGTCTGCAGTCACTGGTTTTCCTACTGCTGCAGATGAAACCTCAGAAGTGGAGCTCTAAAAGGCAGTACTGTTTTTGCAGAAAAAAAGGAAAGAGATGACAACAAAACTATCACACACACAAAAATGTCTCTCTTTTATCATTCTAATCAAACCTGATTTTCATTTTTAAAGTTTAACTCTAACACTACACCTGGAAATAACTGGTCATTATGGCTGAACCTGCCACAACAGCATGTACATGGCTGGACTTGTCTGAACTCCATGGGATAGAGCTTTAGCTGGTAAAAATAAGGATACCTGCATGTGGATATAGTGGAGTTGTGCTGATTTACACCATGTCAGGGACTAGTTCTGTGCACTGATTTACTGCAACAAATTTGAACCCATTAGACTTATGCTGGTATAAACCTGAGGAAACCCTGTGGTGAATCAAGCCCAGAAAGAAAGAAATCTTTAGATAACTACTTAACAGTTTTGGAAATATGGGCTGTTCTCTTAGGATTTCATTACCACATCTGATGAGAATGCTAATTTATGGAGACCAGTAAACAAATCTCAGCAGAAGGGTATCTCAGAAAAAAAACAAGGAAACATATGCAATGAAAGAACAGATTCAAGGCTTGCATTTTCTTGCAATGTCTGAGCTACACAAAGATTTAATGGAAGACGTTTTTAACTAACACTTTGAATTTAAAGGCAGATGAAAGAAGCAACACAAAACCCCTGTGGCCTGTTGATATAAACGGCCGGGGGCAAGGAGGATCCTAGCACTTGGTTCATTGAATGACTCATCATGTAACACTGGGCTCATCACTTGACCCCTTCTTGCCTCAGTGAACTCAAGTAGAGATTAGGGTGAAAAATGTAGGTTCCTATTGGAAAACAGGTGATTTATAAGAGAGCTTCCTTGTGTAAATACATTACAAAGGACTGGTAAATCCATAAATTTTACATGTACAATCATAAACAATGGAGTGTCTGCAACAACCTCAATTTCTTGTTCATTCTTCAGGTTGCTTTTTTGTCTTACTGCATTATTCTCATCATAAAACCACACACATTCTCAACAGATCAGCAAATGAGAATAATGTTGTTACTTTCTGAATTTGTGGTAAGGTAGCAGATGCAAGAGTAAAACCAGATTCCCACTCCTCCCATAAATCAGCGAAGGCAATGACGCCAGTTATATCTACTCCAATATCAAAAGTAAGTTTTACAAAAATTGTTTTGGACAGCTGTCTGGACCAAGCAATTTCAGCTGCTGATGCTGTATCCACATGTGTGTGCTGGAGATGTAGAGTGAAACCTGTTCACGATCTGTTTTTCAGACATAAGTGCATTTTGTCCTTTACCACATGAACATGTGGCCAACAAATTGTATCATAATGAAGGTCATTTTATTCAGGAATGAATTGTGTGCTCTACACCTTCAGATTTCACAGAGAAAAAAACCCATTAAAAAAATATCAAGTTCTCAACAGCTTTTGTTGCCTTAATTTTACATTTTAATGATTTGGACATAATTAATCACTTCCATTTTATTAATTGAAATGATCACAAAAGTTTTGACTATGAACAACAAAAATATACAAGTGTTCTTCCAGTGTATCAGACAAAAGATCTAAACATATTTTGACAAAGTGCTGCATACAGAGCAAATGGTATAAGAAATGTAAAGTTAGGTTATGAAATACAGTAGAAAAAAAGCACATTCCATAAAAATTTGGATTCTTTCAAAGTTCAAATGTCAGACAATTAAATCCTCTGTTTAAATGCTGATACAAAAAGCCACAAAGATCTCAATGCTATCTCATCAGAAGAAGGGGTTTTTTTACTTCCCTGCTGGCAGCTTGTAGATGCAAAAGGTCTTGATATAGAGAAGGGTGCAAGTATAGCAGCAGCTAAGGAGTCTCAATCAGATAAAGTGACATCTGTGACAGATAGCTTTCTTACACAGCAGTCACACAAGCCTTGCTTGCCTTTCTCACGGGAATGATCCACCACTACTACAGTATCTCTAATGCGGCTACTAACATGAAGTTTTAAACTCATTCACAGTTTGAAACAAGATCGCATTTACAGTGAAAAGCCGAAGTCTTAAGTAGCGTGGAAACTCAGTTCAGTTTTCCTTATCACTTCTTTTCTATAGCTTTAATCAGGTGTTTTATTTATTAGGGGTTCAAAAATAGTCTCAATGAATAGCCATTCATTTCTCCTGTACTCATCTGTTTCGTACTTTTGATGCTGCATAAACATGTCTTCAAATAGAAGTCTGAAAAAGATTTTTTTAGAAGTTAAAATGATTTGCACTTTCATGTTATGAATTACAACATTTGCACAAATATTGAAATAAAAAATAATTAAAATTAGGTTTTGTATGCATTGAAATGCATATATACTACAATAAAAAGGCATCAATATGATTTCCTAGCATGTTTTCCACATAAAATTCAATCATTAGATATTCCATTCAGTTCTGAACAGGCAGAAAAAAAGAAAAAAATAAAATTAAAAGTCTTACCAGGTAATTTCAGAAAAATGTGACTTCACCTTGGGGTATCAGGAAATGGTAATTTAATTGAAATTTAAACTGGAAATTTAATTGAAAGGTACAGAAGAAGACACATTTTCTAGAGAGGGTTTGGGCATTTTTTTTATTAAACAGGCAAACTGGAAGAAAAATAAAAATTTAAATATTAGATGAAGGAATAGGATGCTGACACTAATGATAGGAGAATAAGCAATTTAGAGTATCAAAGGAAAAGAATATTACTGTTTCTATCTGGAAAATTTCTTCAAGCAGAAAGTGATACACTGTGTAAAAGGCATCAAGGAAAGGGTTCAGTATACCAAGTGAATACTACAGAGAAATTTAAATCAGGTTGCTAAAATAAAATATCTGATGTCACATTGCAAGTAGAGAGGAGGATGATATAATAATTTCAAACATGAGTTTCCTCTTGACTACAGTAATCTGTGTTTGGAATCTTAATTTCTTTGTCTTCTGATATATTCTGTTGTTTTTGTTCTTAGTTCTTCTTTTTAGTAAATTAAGGAAATTTTTTCTTAATTTAAGAAATCAGCTATACTCTAAACATGGCCCCCCATGTCTCAAAAGAAAGTGATTTATCTTTCAGACATTGTGCACATATATTTATTCTTAGTAGGATTACTTTCCATGATTTTTTAGTGCCCTTGAAGAAAAACCTATACTTTCCTTTAATTTTAAGTTGCTATTGACCTGCAAAGAGCCTGAAAAAGTAAATTTTATTATCAAAGTAAGTATCATGAAAATTACCAATACTACTACAGATGATACAAAGTATTTACACTTTTTTGAAACCAGAATGGCACAAAATATTTAATATAAGGTAAAAAGTATCCAGTCTTTGCAGAGAGATATATTTATTAACAAATTGCAGATTTTTTTTTTACTCCCTAGAGCTCTTACAAATGCACAAGATACAATCTCAATACTTTCAGGAGCTGCTTCAAAACAGATTATTGATATTCTGACCCACAGCTCTCTTGGAGGATATAGAGTATCAGCTGCCTCAAAGGTTGGCGCCAACCTTCCTCTTCTATGCACCACAAACCAGAATTAATTGCAAATCAATCGAACAAACTACAACTGATCGGTAAACCAATTAGTAATTTTAGCTGTTCATCCTGTCTTCATTTACTAAGGGGAAAGATGTGGGATGAAGGAAAGTGATTTCTAGTTAACATTTACGATTTTTTTTTCACTCTGGTAACAAGGATGCCCTTGTAAAAACATTTCAAGCAGGGACATATCCAAACTAAGCAATTCCAGCACTTTCATTGTATTTTTCTCATGGTTCTTTTTCCTTCTTATGGTTCTTTTATTTTTTCCCCCAAGTCTTTCTTCTGATTTTACCGGTGTAAATTTTTACACTTATTTTTTCTAGTGTTTTACCCATGAGTTCACCACTGTTTCTGAATATATTCAGAACATTCAGAGTGCAAATACCTACTCCCATGTGCATTAACTACTATTCTGACTCTTACTGGATTACTATGTTGCTGCTTGCTGTTTCTAAAATCCATAGCTGCCTCTGGAAAACCCATAACTATACTCTCAAACAGTAGCTTTTATTGTAATTTGATTGAAATTTGATGATTTTTTTTTTCTTACCTTGAAAACAACACAAGAATTAAATTATTTTTTTCTAACAATCTACATATCACTTGAGTATAAGTAATTTGCAGTTTAAACAAGGTAATAATGCATGTGACATCTACACTGACTTCATCTTTCTCATTATACCAAAGTAGGTGATTCCATGGAAAATCTATTCAGTTGAATGTATTACAAGTGGTCATTAAAACACAGCAGATTATATTTTATGCAAAAATATATCTTGTGAGGAAAAAGAGTTATGTGGGAAAAAAGTACTTTAACTGAAGAAGTCAAAGGAAAAAAAAACCAACTCACATCAGGCACATTTCAAGGTCTTAAGAGTTCTTGAAACATCAGAATACATGTACAAAAGAAGTTTTAGGTCTCTTCCTTTACAGCAAATAGGTATCCAAGGAATTAAATGTCTAGAATTGTCTGTTACTAGTAGATTACTCAGTAGACCTTTTTAGAATTACTTTTAATAAATGTAATTATTTTTTGCATAATTGTTTAGTTACTAAAATCTGGATCATCTTGATAAGCAAAGAGACTTTACCCAGAAATAAAACGAAATGTAACATATGTTCTGGTCTCAAACCACTGTATATAACCTCTAATAAAACAAAAATATATACATATTTTTCCAGGGAAACAATACATTATATGTGAGACTGTCTAATACTGAGAAGGTTGAAAACTGAACTCCAAAAGCCTGACTGATTGTGACAGCAGCACCTTTCACCAGCTGATTGAAATTAACAATTTCTTTCAGTTGTCCTAATTAAGACCAATGGGAGTTCTGGAATTCACCAAAGGTGTTTCAAGTTGCTCTTTTGTTTAAGTATTGGTGGTATCAGCTTCTACTTTATTCAATGAACAGTTTAGTCTAACTTGAGATCAACTTCTTTCTTAGGGCTCTCTTTCAATAAGTGCTTGGATTGATACCTTCTATGAGTGCTTCTTAATAGAGAGCACTGCAGTTAGTGACGAAAAGAATGTAATTTCTGATGAAAGATTAATTCATGGTGGGAGCAACTCTGACAATGTGAATACAAAACTGTTACTGAATAAGCAGTTGCTAAGGACTCACAGAAAAATCTGCTAGCCTACAACTCCTCTGCTATGAAAAGGCCAGAGGTGGAACATAAAGTGAGGACACCACCACTTTCAGTGCTGAGTCCTTCAGGAGCCTTTCATAGTTTATAATCTGGATGCCTGGGGTTAGAGAAAAGGTTGCATTAGAATTTTCCTTTCAGGAGCAGGTTTGAGGAGCATCCTGGCCACAGTCGCAGAACTTTCACACCAGGGACATGTCTGGATCTCCTTGTGCTCTGGGGACTGGTACTGCTATATATTTTTTTTTTCTTAGCACTATCCTATAAAGCATGATGACACATACTGCAAAGTATGCCTATAAAATGGGATCAGATGAGCAGGGCCCAATCTTTTATTTCGTAATATGGCAGATCCAGCATGCACCCAAGGATGGCAGGCACAGGCTTAGCCCCTAGAGCATCCTGGGAGCATCCTGTATTTAAATTCCCATCTGTAATGAAAATGCTGTGCTCACAAGTTTGGTTGCAAATATGTGCTTGCAATTTCACATACCAAACCATGTCTGCTGACCAGCAGTACAAACCTAGAAAGGGACTGAGGAAAGTATGACTGAGAACCACAGTGAATCCTGCACCTCTGGTCCACAGACTCTCCAGACTAGCAAATGGCTGTAATTTGGTGTGACTAAACATTCACTTCACTAAATACTCATAGTGAGGTCTGGAAAGTGAGAAAGTATTTCAAATTCTCACTTCTGAGACTTGCCCAAGGTTATTTCACATGATGCATCTACTTCATAACTGTAATTTTACAGCTGTTACATATGACAATTCTACCATGCGCAGAGTTTAAACTGGTTATTAGATGTATGCCCATAAATTTCAGACTTTACTCTTAAATGGATTTCAAGCACATTAGGAAGTCATAAATTAAGTGCTATTATGTTTGAGAGAAAACTTTAGTATTGAAATTTTCTTTAAAAGTATTCAAAATCTCCTAATTTTGTCTTCATTGCTATGAAGTAAATGGTTGTAGACTCATAAGTCATTTCATGTAGTCATTTATATTGTGTCATTCAGAGAATGATGTATTATTTGACTTTCATTGAAGAAGTGAAAAAAACCTTGAAATAAAAGTTTTATGGTGGGTATGTTGGGCTTTTTTCTCCCTCTTGGAAGATTAATGGGCCATTTAACTGAAAGATGCATGTGTTGTAGTTCATCTTTTTAAATGTAATTATTACAGAGAAGGTGGAGGGTTTAGACATTTACAAAGATAAAATTGTCCATTGTTTCAAATATAATTGCAGTAGCAATGAATTTGGTTCCATTTTCTGACCTACTTGGGCAACTTAATTGGTGAATGTTTTTAAAATATTTGCTGGTATTCTTCTTGTTAAGATCTGCTTATGTAGTGCGTATACATGTACTCTTGATGTGCTTAATCCTTCTTGTAATATTTCTCACAGTCCTTACCATATGCACTATGCAGAGGAGAGATAGTTCATGATGGTTACCAGGTCTACGTCTCACAATCCGGGTTTTCTTCCTGGATTTTTTTCAGCATAATTTCCTGATCTAGATTTCCTGTGCAACCTTGAGTAAACACATCTGTATCCATGTCTTCAGCTTGTTTTCATATCTGTCTCCATGTCTTGGCTCTTCTTGGTGTTGTCTTCAACTTTTGCTTTTGACTAATCGTTGATCCTGAAACTGTCCTCACTTCTGCAGATCTCTATTCAAAGCATCACGGCTCTTCCTGAGAATGCTGCCATGTGCTTTATTCTTTCTGAATTTCTGAAAACTGTAAACCTGGAGCTTACTGTTTCTGAATGGTATGTTTGAACTCTGCTTCAGTCCCTGTCCCTGAGCAAAGCCATAGGTGGACCACCTGGTACCAGTGACAACCCAGGCACCTTTCTCTCAGATCAGGCATACCAGTGGGCAGGAGAAGGGCACAGCATGGTGTCTGGATGGCCACACTGAAAGTGGACACACTGCATAGCTCCACTTCTTGTTTCCAGGTCTTTTCTTCCTCTCAGAAGTGAGGAAGAGTAGTTGTTCATGTAAACACTGGGGTGTCAGTAACTGTCTTATAGCCCAGAACCCAAGGCCAGTACCTGTTTCCTTGCACTGTAAAATAAGTGGCCCTGCCCCTAAAGGTTATCAGGAACATCTGAATCATCATTCAGAGCTTGCCCAGGTATGAGCAGCACTTGAGTCAGGCTAGAATTCTATCAGAAGGCTTATTAGCAGTTATATGGGAGTGGGCTGAGCTCAAGTCTAAATCCTATTCAGTTTCCTGAAGCAGACAGACAACCACAGCAAGTGAATGGGACATCTGAACTACCAGCATATCAGCAGAGAAGTAGGGAAGGTCTACAAAATCTTCCCAAGAAAGAAGAAATGGAAGGAGAAAGGAGAGAACAACCCCACATGTGGATTTAGCACCGTGGCACTACTGACAAGAATAATAAAATGTATAATGATCCTGTTCTTTGACAAATCTCCATCATAATTATGTATGTTTATAATACCAAAAACTAGGTGACTAATATGCTTTGTATTTGATATCAGCAGGTGTGAATGCGTTGTGATTGACTTTGATGGCAGACACTCAGAATTGGATTGTCCTCTCAAAAAAATAATCCATCGCAATAAATATAGATTTTTTTATTACCTAATTTTCCCCTGCTCCTAAAAATGTATGTTCTCTTTCCCATGTTTTCACCCACATAAAAATTCTGGGTGATGTCCTACCAACTGAGAACCCTTAAGAACAGCTCTATTCCCTGAAAAGTTCCATTCCATCTCCAGCTACACCTATGTCGATAGAAAGGGACTCATGTGCTCTAGTTGGAATTATTTTCCCAAAGTGAGAGGACAAGTAGCTCAGTTCACAGGGGAATTACTCGCCCCATAGGAAGGCATAACATATATACATATGTTACCTTTATTCCAAACTGCCGTTAAAAAAACAAGCTTCTTTCAGCAATGGGGTAAAAAATTTTAAAGAGACCAAATACTTCAAGGCAATTTCACAAATACTGAAAATTTCCAGACTTACTGGTCCTGTCATATTTAATTTAACTGATGACATAAACACTAGGCAGGGTTACACAGAATTATTTTATGTTTTTTTATGAACCTCAATTTTTTTTCTCTATTATACTGTTTAGCACTTACAATTGCCTTGTGAACTGAAGGGAAATGCATCATTAATCCCTGAAAAGCACCATGTGTTTAATTATTTAGACATGTAGGGAGATTAGGCCTCTTAAGACAGAAGTTCTTTTCAAACAACATAGTCTTAATTTGCTTCTATTTTCTCCTACTCTTTCTTTTTATTGTCAGATTTTGGAAATTTTTACAGTCATTTTTACATTCATATTTTTATACTATTCTGCATTATTATTAAATTCACAGTGGGCCTTAAAAAGTCCTTCTAATGGAGTGTATTTTTCAAGGCACTGACTGTAAATTTCCAGAAGAAACTTTGCCTTTTCTCAGATATGTGATAGGTTTTTCTCTTATCAAGTAGGAAGTGAAATCTGAAATATCTTCAGGTTTTAGGTAATATAAAAATGCCTTATCTTAACAGTGGAATAAATTTTAGCAGTTTTCTAAAGTTCTTTCATTTACCAAGAATAGATAACAACCACAGTATTGAGAATTCATCTAAGTTTCCACATTTCTCAAGAGATGATTAATTGATCAGCCTGGAATCATTCATGGTGATAAGTATATTCACTTAAAACTATTTCAGAATGATTTTCAAATTTTCAAAGCAAAATACTTTTCTTGGAACTTTATTTTCACTTTGGTATTCAAGTTTAAAAATTGTAATGGGAGAGGTTTTAAATTCTAGGATTTAAAAAAAGAAAAAAAAAGGTGTCAAACATTCTAAAACCTATATATCAGAAAATACTGCTGGCTTATTTATAGGACCAAAGGTCTTAATTTTACTATGTTCATTACTTGATGGAGAGCTGATAAATTTCAGTGAGGTTCTCCACTGTGATATCTCAGAGCTGACAGGGTATGAGCATGCTAGATTAAGTGGCATGAAAAGTTGAAGAGGTATTCAATTAAAGAAGGATTGAAGAACTGTCATATACTTAATGCTTGTTGACATGAGAGTGATTTTTGATTTTTTTCTTTTTTTTATTTTCCCCCTGTTTAAATAGGACCTGTCAAGAAAATATGATATTCTTTTTTGATAAGATTCCAGTTTGTTTGATAAAGATAACCACAGAGATATAAAATGTTTAAACTTTTAACAGCTTTTGTGTTAGTATCACCTGACATTCTGCTTGATACTGAATTATGCAGTATCAATAAAACACATATTAAAATTTGGTTGTTAAAAGGTTTTCAAATAGTATTTGTCCAAGGTGAATCATTGTCAAATGAGGAAATTTTACTGGGATCCACAAAGACTCAATGCTACTCAACATTTTAACAAACAATCTGCAAGTACGTGTAAAATCCCTGCTCTTAAAATTCGAAAATGACATAAAAATTATAGAATTTTAATACTGATGAGGAGACAAACAGCCATAATTAGTCATCAAGTAAACTGGGGCATCCATTATGTGTTTTTTCACCCAAGGATAAAATAATCTGCCAACAAATAGTGAACACAGGAAACATCTTCATGAGATAAACTTTGATTCTGCAGGGTTTATGGTAGATGAGACCTGAACATGGCTATAACAAGAATTAATTCTTGGATATCTACATGAAAGAAAAAGGTAGCAAACCAAAGAAGATACTGTAGAAGTAAACTGTAGAAGATACTGTAGAAGATATCATATAAGAAAAGAACTCTTAAGAGCTCTGTCTGTTTAACTTCACAGAAAGATAATTGAATAGTAATTTGATTACAGGTTGGAAACCAGATATCAGTGATATCTTAATCTAGCTATTAGAAGTACAATAAAAACAGTAGTGGGAAGCTGAAACCAGACATGTAAACTGGGAAAAAAGCCATGAGTGTAAAAAAGACTTCATCCATTTCAAAAATCACAGAGGTTGTGGACTTTCCATCTCTTGATTTTTTCCTTGAAGTCTGATATAAAGTGTTACTAAATATTCTCTGAGTTCAGTAGATAGTAGATTTTAATCCAAATTAAATATTAGAATATTATTTATCATGTGTTCTTCCCATAAAATCCATGATGATTAGGGCCCGCCTTAGTATGTGCTGTACAATATTGAGGAATTTAAAAAAAACGCTGGAGACAGATGGGAATTTGGTTGAGGTCTTCAATCTGAGAATGACTTATATCCTCTGTCATGTCTAGAACAAAAATCATGTCTAACAAAATAATTCTACTGGATACATAATTAAATGTTTATGTATTGCTCAATCATTAAAATGATCATGCATACTCATAGTGTGAAGAGTCATAAATTCAAATGCAAGACCTTAAAGAGGTAGGAAATTAAATTGAAGAGAATTGTTTGAATACACAGGGCCTGCCAATTTCAAGATGGAGCTACCAGAAATAAAAATTGGTTACCTTTGATTTTTGTAGAATAATTAATTCTTGATTAGCTTAATTAAAAATTACTCATAGGAAACTTGATTTAAATAGTAGCTCACATCTACTATAAAAGAATTGAAAAGAAGTGGGGCAGGTCTAAAATGTATTCATTCAGTTTCCTACTCTATGTTTTTTATTTCGACTTTGTCTGGCAATGATCACAGAGGTTTGAATTATGAAACACAGACAGCAGATTCTGGGTGATTTTCAACACTTTCCAAGACTTCAGGATCTGAAGGAACAGCTGAGATGCTGTGTATTTAGGAAACCTATGCATGTATTGCTTATACTGCAGTTGGATTAGGACAGTATCAGCTCACTGTCTAAAGAACAAGCTATAAGTCTATGGGAATAGGTGACATGTGTCCAATGGTTGTGAGGGAACCAGGGGATGTTGTTGCCAAGTCACTCTCTATGGTATTTGAAAATTCACGGTGCTCAGGTGAGAATCCCAGGGACTGGGAAAAAGGATCCTATTTTTCAAAAAAGGGGGAGAAAGGAAGACCTGTGGGACTACATACCTGTCACAATCACCTCTGTGCCTGGGAGGCTCATGGAGCAGATCCTTATGGAAACAATGCCCAGGCACCTAGGCCACTAGTCCCAGACTAGAAGGTTGTGTGAGATAGCCAGAAGGTTTCACCAAGGGCAAATTGTGCCTGACCAGTCAGGAGGCCTTCTACAGATGGAGTGACTGCAATAATAGACAAGAGAAGGTCAACTGATGTCATCTCCCTAAACTACTACAGAAGGCTTTTCCACAGGGTCCCACATGACACTAGTATTACCAAATTGGAGACACCTGGATTTGAAGGATGGACTTGGTGGAGAAGGAATTTTCTGGATGGACACAGTCAGAGAACTGTGGTCTATGGCTGTGTGTCCAGGTAGGGGCTTGTGATGAGTGGTGCCCCTCAGGGCTCCATCTTGAGACTGGTACCTTTTAGTGTCTTTATCAGCAACACGGGCAGTGGGATCAACTGTACCCTCAGCAGGTTTGCAGATGACATGTAGCTGAGTGGTGCAGATACAAGAGAAGGATGGGATGCCATCCAGGAGCTCCCAGGTAGGAAGTGTGCCCACAAGAAGCCACATGAAGTTCATCCTGTCTAAGTGCAAGGAGCTGTACCTAGGTCAGGGCAGTCCCAGGATTTGGAGAAGAGCATACTGCGAGAAGCCCTGTGGAGCAGGATGTGACAATGCTGTTGGATGAGAGGCTGAACACACAACAATGTCCACTCACAGCTTGGACATTTAACTTCATTCTGGCTGCATCAAAAGTATGGTGGCTAGCAGATCAGAGAAGGTGGATCTCTCTCTTTAACTCTGCCCCTATTAGATCCCAGCTGGAGTGATGCATCCAGCTCTGGGGTTCTCAACACAGGAAAGACATGAACCTGTTAGAGATGGTCCAGAGGAGGCCCAAAAGATGATGAGAGTGATGGAGCAACTGTCCTACAAAGTCAGGCTGAGAGTTTGGGTTGATTAGGCTCCAGGAAAACCTCATTGCAACCTTTTGGTATCTTAAAGGGACTTTCTATTGAGCTTATACCAGGAATATTAGGTTAGTTTATGAGCAAGTCTAGAAAAAGACAGGACAAGAGGCTTCTCAGCAGTTAAAGTGAATGTTGCTCCAGTAGGTATAAAACACAGAGATAGTCATGTAAGCGAGGATATCAAGAGATGTTTTTTAGATATAATTGCAATAGAAAAAGTGGAATCTAAGCTTTGCCTTCATTCTCTTTTTAGAGCCCCTGCTGCTAGTTAAACTTCCTCTACAGAATTTTTGTCAATGCTTTACGAATATTTTTAATGCCACTTATGTGATGTAAGTTATATATGTCAGACACCAAACTAGATACTAAAGTTATCTATCTTCCTTTATAGTCAATTAATTACTTTAGTAAATAGTAGGTGATGAGGAAATAGAAGGCATCACATCCAGCATATTAATTTCTGAATGACAAATGAAGGAAAACTTTCCCAACATTTCAGATTGAATTGCCAGTGAAAGCCATAAGGTCTATACCTGTCACCACTAAACCAAGCTTAGTTACTTAAGATGTGAAAGCAGTCCAGTGCAAGATGCTATTTCACACCAGGCAATCTGAATACATGCTCTGTTTAGAAAATATAAATTTTCTGTTATGAATTACTATTGAATTTAAATATTTTATATTTTCCCTCTTAAGGAATGTCCATTCTTTACATTTAACAATACACTTAACAAAATCCAAAAACTTTAACTTTACACTTAACAAAATCCAAAAACATTTCAGACAAAGTGTATACCCTTTTATTTCATCAAGATGAAATAGCATAAATTATTAATTTTCTTTTGGTTTTTCTTTTTTTTGTTTTAATTCATTGGATCTAGCACATGTACAAAAACAAAATTACCCATAATAGCACTGGGATACTTTATTAAAAGCAGCATTTATTATTTCAGTTCCTAATTGTTTCATGTAATATTGGGTACTTGCCTGAGAAGATGAATCTTTTTTCTTCTTTCTATCTGCCACAGTTAAATTATATATAATTATTACATAATTACAGGTGTGCTGTTTTCCTTTGCAGGATAATGATAGGCGTGACTTAAAAAAACCTGCAGGTATTTAGGTAAAACAACATGGTAGGTCAATTGCTAAAGTACCACAAGAAATTATTCTGAATATGTGCTGAACAGTCTTGTCAGCTATTAACATTACAGCTATAGCTCCAAAGATGGAAAGAACTGTTTGCTTAGAGGTGTTTATTAGCATGGAACAAACAAATGAGAAAAAAGCACTTTTGCTTATAGTTTCTCTGATAAGAATCTGTCTTCTCTTTAAAATATTAGGACTACATTATTCACTATTTTTGACAGAGAGGTATCTTGATTCACCAATTGTCTCCATGGCCAATAATCTTGTTGGGTTTAACATTGATGGTTATTATGCACAGCACATCAGTAATGGATGGATAACAGAAACATGCTGGTGCCATACTGTCTAAGATGCCAAACTGATAATTCAAACCCAAGCCTCTGGTACTAATCTTCCAGACTTAACAACTTTTTATTCATATATGTTACATGAGAAAACTCAGCTGCTTTGCGTGTTTTCACTCAGCAAATATCTATTCAAACTCTTACCTGATTGTTACATTTCAAAGCCAGTACTCTGCTGCTTAGATTGGACTGTGTACACCCACAGTTCAGAAGAGAAGAGGTAGGAACAGTGCTTTTGCTATTGTCGTTTTTACTTGAGATTTCTAGGTAAATGCTGTTGATCCATTATATAACTCCTATCAATCGTAAAGCAACCTGGCTTATTGGTGATGTATATTTGTGTATTTCCTCATTTCCTTACAGTATACTGCCCTAGCAGTATTGTCAAAATCTGAATGCTTTCCTTTTACTTGTATTTAATGTACAATAACCTTTTCTTTGCATCATGCATGGGGTGATTTTTGCCCCTTTTTATTGAAAGGGATAAGTTATTTTTAAAATAGTTTTTTTTCCTTTTTCCTTCATAATGCTATGCATTTGGATTTTTTAAGGATACTGCCAATGAAGTTAAACATTCCTGATACTGGAAGGCTAGCCAGCACTGCAAAAAAGAACTTAGAAAATACCTTTCCACAATACAATGAAACTTTATCATCAGAATACTGCTTGAATAAAACAGGCAAAAAGATAGAGTCAGTACAAAGTTAACCTCCCCCCCCAGCTCATATTTTAGCAGCTGCTACCACCTGTAACTACCTCATTCTAATTCAATACCTCTACCATGGAGCTGTTGAAAGGGTGCATAACTTGATACTGTCTCAGTCTGCAGGAAAGTAGGAGTTGTGGTTGTAGCCCAAACACAGAGCCTAGTATGGGAGACAAGACTCTTACAGTTAGTTCCGAAGGATATGTCACTTTTCTGTGAAATGACTGGATCCTCTAAAAAGACAAGATTTTTAATTGTCAGACAGTCAGATAAAAACATAAAAACCTGTGTGCCAGGCATGTGCAATTGTATCCATCTCACTCCATATTCACTGCATTTTCCTATTTCTACACCACAAACATTGCTATGGCAGGGGATCCCATTACAGCCCAGATGACACCTCCTGGTTAAAGCACAGTTCAAGCAGTCTAGTTTCTTATTATCTAGCATTTCTGTTGAAGTGAACCATAAGAACTCTGAGTGCAAATTGTTTGTAATGGGAATGAAAAAAGGAATGAAAAAAGATCTATCTGTCCTAAAAAGAGATGCGTTCACACTGGGTCTATCACACAATAACTCTGTAGCACATCAAGTCATTGGACCTTGCACTGTGCACAAAGCTGTAACTGTGAGCATTGATCAAGATTTCTTGTCTTTATAATCACTTTTACTTACAGCTGCCCAGACTTTGTACTTTCTGGACACAGAGATCCTACCTACACTGCAATGCACTAGCTGCATTGTAACTCTGTGAGACAAGAGAATATTTTATTTTCTTGTCTAGGAACCAAAGAAAAAGGTTTCGCACTAAGAACAGAGAATTAAAAGGGAGCTCAAGGGAGTGTAAGGAAAGATATTTGGATTTGGAAGTACTGGAGGTTATAGAGCTATAGCAAAATTGGGATGCAAAACTATGTTTGATAAACACATCCAGATTCTGTGACAGATATTTAGGTCCACAAATAAAGTTAAAATTCAAAGGAATGATTGTCCAATTTTTTTTTAAGAGCTTAAGAACAATGGGGGCAAGCAGCTGCCTATGGTACAATTTGCTACTGAGACAAAGAATTCTCTTAAGTAGACCCACAGTTGTATGAAGTTTATACTATTCTGGTAGTGGTGCAATAAACCTGAAGTACATCTAAAAATCTCTTTTGGGTATTCTGGAGCAGTATCAATGGACTAGCACTTAATAGATTTAATCTGTAAGAGGAATCTTGACAGATTGGATGGATGTGTTGAGGACAGCAGCATGAGGTTCAACAAGGCCACATGGTGAATCCTGCCCTTGAATCGCAAGAATTGAGACAGGGTTGCTTGAGAGCTGCTCAGCAGAAAAGTCCTGGGAGTGCTGGTGACAGCAGCTGGACATGAGCCAGGGTGTGCCCAGGTGGCCAAGAAGGCCAATGGCATCCTGGCCTGGATCAGCAATGGTGTGGCAGCAGGACCAGGGCAGGGATTGTCCCCCTGTGCTGGGCACTGGTGAGGCCACACCTCGAGTGCTGTGTCCAGCTCTGGCCCTCACTGCAGGAAAGACACTGAGGAGCTGGAGTGAGCCCAGAGAAGGGCAATGGAGCTGGGGAAGGGTCTGGAGCACAAGTCCTCTGAGGAGCAGCTGAGGGAGAAAACCCTGGATAAAAGGAGGCTCAGAGAGAATCTCATTGCTTGCTAGAGCTTCCTGAAATGAAGTTGTAGTGAGGTGGGGATTGGTCTCTTCTGTTGTGTTTGAAGTGAAAGAACAAGAGGAAATGGACTTAAGTTGCACCAAAGTAAAGAAATTTAGAAAAATATCACTGTAAGAGGGATTAGGCATTGGAATAAGTTGCCCAGGTGGTAGAATCATTGTCTCTTAAAGCAAATTCATCTTGCTCTGGCACTTGGTGATACAGATCTGGGGATTGATTGCCGCTATTTATTATGATGGTACTAGGTTGGACTGGGTGATCTTCCAACCTTCATGATTCTGTAAGGGTAGATTTAGGTTGGATACTGGGAAGAAATTTACTGTGAGTGTGGTGAGGCAGTGAAGCAGATTGCCAAGAGAAGCTGTGGCTGCCCCATGTCTGGCTTTGTTCAAGGCCAGGTGGGATGGGGCATTGAGTGATCTGATCTGGTGAAAGTTGACCCTGTTCATGGCAGGAGGGTGGTAACTAGATGATTGTTAAGGTCCTTTCCAGCACAAACTATTCTGTAACTTTATGATTTTGGTTAGGCAAATGATTTCTAAATGGCATCAGCTCCAGAATGACAGCACAGTCCTGGTTAGTGTTTCATCTAGTGACATTAAGCTGCTATCTGCAGACACCTGGCCAGATCCTCAGCTGATTTAAGTGGTTGACACGCTGTTTATTTGTTTAAGCATTTGCACCAAGTGAATAGCTTGACAGTGTCTTTATAGACACTGTCAGACACTGTCTATGTAGTAAATCACACATAATTTTGTGACTGCATGTGTAGTTCATTGATCTTAGGTATAGTTTCTGTGTATGAAAGTGACTACACATAGTCAGATCTTTTTATGAAATACATGCCAAAAGAAAAATGTAATCCATGTTTTCAAAATTTTTCAGCTTAATATAGTAAGGAAATAGTTCTAGTAAATACATATGCACAAAAGTACAGTAATTTTATACATATTCACATATAGATAGACAGATATGCATTCCACACTGCCTATGGTTTGTACACCTTTACTGTATCAACAAAATTGAAGAAAAATTATTTGCATTAGTAAATTATTTAAAGTACAAAATCACAATCAACAGCACCATTTGGTGATTATACTTTGAGCACTATTTGGTTAAGAATTGATTTTTTAAAATTCCCTCCTAATGCAGTATTGAATTCCACAAAAAATGTAGCACCTTAGATAATAATGTTACGAACTGGTTTGTCAGTTATACTTCTGTGATTCCTGAAACAGAACTTTTATCAGAGGCTAAATTTCTCTCAATCTTTCAGAAAGTATTATCTGCATTTGACGAGCCAGAAAAACAAAGTAAAATTAAATTTCACTTTATCGTCTTTCTAATGCCTTCCATAAACCACTATTAAATTCATGCAAAGCAAGATCAAGATCTCAGTGTACCATAAATATATCATGTCTTCAGGTCATTGACAAACTACTTGATGTCAGTCTAGTGATCTCAAGAAACTTGGAACATGAATTAAGTTTCAATGGCTGTGTTTTTTAGGAATGGAATACTAGAGAGCACAAACAGGAAGACATAATTTAGATAGAAATGAATTCTTGAAGAATCTCTCAATTTAGGAATTAGTAACAGTATTTTCAAATGACAGAAGTAATCCAACAACAATAAGGCAACACTCCAAAACAACCACAAATGTTTTTATAGGATTTCAATTAGGTTTAGATTTTTAACCCATCACTACATTAAAATATCAACTGCACATTATATTTTCTTTTTTTTTTTTCTTTACATAGACACTAAATCTTGTAGTTATGACATGATTTGTGTGGTGTAGTACTAAGATTTTTATTAAATCATTTACCAATATGAACGTTTTAGCTAACAAATTGCTTGTAGGGATAAAATGCTATTTACATGGAAAATAAATGAAAGTATGAAAATGTGAAAATTAATAGCTTCAATTAATTGGCTCATAGAAAGATTCCAACCTATTTTTGGATCCAAATCCAAATTATTTCAATATTTTCTTCACCCTGTTTTATTTATTTCTGTTAGCAATTTTAAGAAATTCTAAAATGTGCAACAGCAAGAAGAAAGTTTCCAGAGGCACTTACAAGGGTCTCTTGGAGATAAGTGGCACTTCTGAAATAGCTGCCAAGGAAAACAAGTACATGGGGAATCACCCATTTGCCCAAGGTAGGAATAAAAACAGAGCAGCAATCCAAGCTGTCAATGCTGCCACACACTTCCCCAGGGAAAAGGGAACAACAATTTCAAATGAAAAAGAATGTTAGTTTAGCTGAATAATGTCACAAGAGGGCCAGATAAATACAATAGCAGAGTCAATATTTCCACAGGCTGCAAGGACAAAATCAAAACTGATTTTGGTTTCAACATTGAAATGATAAAAAAACAGTTTTCCAGATTTCACTGGAACCAGAACACCTATGGAATGGGCATCTTGGTGGAATTTACGTTACTTTCAGAACATTTTGCCTACAAAGACAAGGCAATCTGTGCCATAGGTTACTGCCAGAAATCCATTTTTTCCTCACTGCTAAGTGCAACACTGTTCTTGCAGTGCTAATCCTTGAGAAGCACCAACTAGGATCTACACCCTACATAAAGTCCAAGCAACCAGTTCTTGCTGTGAACACACAGCTATAACATTAATTCAATTATATTCTCTTCCTACATTAAGTTTTCTCAAAAAAATGGTAAGATGGGATATTAATAGCATAAATTTTAAAGATTTGGGACACATAAAGGCTGCAGTATGTATAGGTATATATTTTAATCTTGGCCATAATTTGCACAGTATAGACAGAACAGCACCAGGTTTCAGCCTCATCCATTAGGTGTTCTTAGAAGCTATCCAAAAAAATCTGTCTTCAAAAGCCCCAAGCCTTCAACATGCTTCCTGTGCTACAGCACAACCTCAGATGTTGGTTGCAAAAATTACTCTTGCAAGAGACTATGCTGTATCTTTTTACACTGATTCAGCTAATGCAGGATGAAAAACTGATATGGTTGTGGTTGCGCATACATGCCATAGTCACAGAAATAACACACAAAAGCCATAGAGATCCAGGTCAGTGACTTGTGGACTGGAGCAGGTTAGAGTTGAGCCACCCTGCACTCGTATGCTGGAGCCAGAAGCCATTCTCTGGGGAGGATGGCACACGCAGCCAAAGAGACCTTGAAATGAAAAAGGAATATCTGGAACAGCTGTGCTACTGCTGTTGTCTAGAAATCAATAGCTGTGTAGTTCCAAGACTCTTGTCTGTAAGACCTGTCTTCCTGCAGATCAGCATGCAGAAGGAATATTGTTAGCATTTTTGTGCTTTTGCAGTTTTCAGTTTTGCCTATCCTGCAGGAATCATTTATTTTTACCATAGCAATGCAGTGATATTTAATGGAATTCATTTGAAGGCCAGTACTGCATGTTTATACTCTTCATGAAAAGGTATTGTTCTAATTTTAATATAATGAAATTTTCATTTCAGTAAAAATTGCTATTATATTTTAACAACTCAGTAAGACTCTGTTTGACTCTTTCCCTCTCATTGTAGTCAAATGTTCTCTATTCATTTGCATGCAGTTTGCAGCCAAACCATTAAATTAAAATTACTATATTCCTTTTTCAAAACCTAAGGCAAAAAGTAATTACAAATCAGTGCATGATTCCCAGTAAGAGGCCCAGTATTTGGCTCAATAATCAGTGTCATTTCAACAACAGAATCATAAAGACTATTTAAGTTTCTGAACTAAAATTTTATTAAAGGAAAAAAAATAAATTGAATCCAACTAGAACCATAGGATGAAAAGCTAATATCTCTGTCTGCTGCAAACCTGCTATTTAGCCTTGGGATAAATTTCTGCACTACTGTCTATGTTATAATATATTTTTTGTTGTATTCTAAGTATGAAACTCTTTGATTAAATACAATGAAGGGGTTAATGGTGCCAGGGTAGGTAATTTCTTTGTAAAGAAAAAAGAATAGTTGACATTATGTGCAGTATAATTATTTTTTATTAATTGAATTGAAATACTGAACATTAAATTGTGATACTTAGTCATATAATCCTTTGTAATTACATATTCTACAATAAAAAGGCTTTCAATTAAATTTTATTACAAGTCTAAAATTCAAAAAACACCTATCTTTACAACAGAAGCAGTCAGTAGCAAAGCTTTTTGAATAATTTTTCTTAGAAATTAAAAGCAAACAGGGAAAATTGGCATTATTTTGTCATTTTAGAATTACAACATTTGCCCACCAAATCCTACACAATTGTAGATAAAAGCTCCTACAAGAGCAAAAAGCGTGTCTCTTTTTTTTTCTATTGCTACCAAATATTGATGAAGTGCTCTATTGAGGTAGAGAGCTCATTAATTATTTGATTCACAGAAAAAGAAGACAGAGGGAAATGAGTGCTGGGGCTAATGCCATGATGTACCATCTTGAGACTTAAGATCCTTTTAATGTATTCGGCAATGATGCAGCTGAAAGAGGAAAGAGGGAACTGAATGGATCCATTAATTTAATTGAAGTGAGCTCTGACAAGAGATAAAACATCTCAGGCTCTGCATCTCTTCAGGATGCATCAGCACTATAGTAAACAGTAAATGATCCACAGACGCAGACACAGATACACACACAAACACACACACAAAGTAAAAGGTATACATAGATTTTTCACACATACACACACTCACACACACACCCACGCACCCACCCACTGACCTCCATCCCCCTCCCCACAGTTACTCTCACTCACTCACTCATTCACTTGCTCACTCACTCACTCACTCACAGGTTTACACAGACTCTAGAGACCTCAAGGCCAGAGAACACTTCCTTTATGCAGCTTCACAAAGTATTCAGCGTAGAATCATAGAATAGGCTGGATTGGAAGGGACGTTAGAGATCATCTCGTTCCACTACTCTGCTGTCAGCAGGGATAAAAGATCAGATTACCCAGAGCTCTATCAACCTGGCCTTGAACTCTTCCAGGGATGGGGCATTCACAACTTCTCTGGGCAAAATTTGCCAGTGCCTCATGTCCCACAATAAAAAAATTTTCTTAATATAATAAATATAATAAATATAATAAATATAATAAATATAATAAATATAATAAAGATAATAAAGATAATAAATAATATAATATAACATAACATAATACAATATAATATAATATAATATAATATAATATAATATAATATAATATAATATAATATAATATAATATATATAATATATATAATATATTATAATATTATATTATAATATATTATATTATAGAATATAATAAATTTAATATAATAAATAATAATAAATAATAAAAATAAATAATATAATAAATTTATTATATAATTTGTTATATAATATAATAAAATATATTATATTATATTATATTATATTATATTATATTATATTATATTATATTATATTATATTATATTATAATATGTTATGTTATGTTATGTTATGTTATTCTATTCTATTCTATTCTATTCTATTCTATTCTATTCTATTCTATTATTATTTATGTTATATAATTAATATAATAATATAAATATCTCTCAGTTTGAAGTTATTCCCTCCTGTCCTGTCACTACATGCTCTTGTAAAATGTCCCACTTCATCTTTCTTGTAGGCTCCCTTCATCTACTGGAAGGACACAATTAGGTCATCAACTACATCAAATGTACTTTCATGAACAACTTCTGGGTTAGTTGTAAATTATTCAGATTTCTTACAGAAAAGTTGCATTTGTTTTTTGGGTTTTTTGGGGTTTTTTGTTTGTTTGTTTGTTTGTTTTTTATTTATTTTATTTTATTTTATTTTATTTTATTTTATTTTATTTTATATTATTTTATTTTATTTTATTTTACAGTTTTACAATTTTTTAAAAGGTGAAGGAGAGAAGCACACTTTACTGTTCTTTATAGCAACTCTGGTGCTGCTTTGGGTGTGTTACTCCTGTTTCCCCATATGACAGAGAGAACTTGCTTTAAAGAAGAATACTGCTTCTAATATGTAAATTCTTCTTAGTGGTTACCATAAGCATTCTCATTTAATACCATAATCAATTCTTATAATGATATGAGACGATACCATTTTACCAGTACTGTAGAATACCTGGGTTCATATCCCATAATTACTGTGAATAATAGCATGGGGCTAAAGCAGCAAGACAGTCCTAAAGGGATATAAAATGACAACACTTTTCTGACCACAGTTTTAATGATGGCATGCTTCCTGACATCTGAGCTGATGAGGAGAATTGAACAAAATCAGAAGACAACATTTAGATACTGGTCCTGAACATTCTGAATTTCTTGGGAAATTTTATACTTTCCTACATGATACTACTTATTGCTACTTAATATAGATATTAAGACTCAGCTGAGCTAGCTGCAAACACCTCCCATCTGTGACATGAACAAACAGAAACTTCTTTCAAGGAATGAAGGTTCTTACAGGAAAGGGACACTGTGAAGTTACAGTCCTGGGTAGTTCAAGGTTTTTCAAGTTACTTTGCATCCCAACAGTCTTTCTGTAAGCCTAAATTGATTGAAAGAAAACAATTTAATGCAATTTCAAGGGCCAATTTTATTTATTTTACACATAGAGAATATAGGTTCTCCTTTACTGAACTATGGAAATTGTATTCAAAGAATAAAATTTACTTTTTCCTGCCATATGAATATGCTTATATTTTCTCTCATGTATTCTTTTTGCCCTATTAATTCACAGTAAAACAAAACCAATATTTTGTCTTTTAAATTAAAGTCATGTTTCTGATCAAGAGTTTAAAACAATTTTTTACTAAATAAGAAAAAAAAAAGGATATATTTCAAAAGTAAGTGGAAAATCAACATAGTTTCTTAAAATAGGGGCTGCAAGCTCAGCATTACTCAGGGAACTGGGGACAGTGAGGAATAGAATAATTCTAACAAGATTTTAAAAATTCAGAGACTGCTTTGGGAGTCATACAGAGATGGATCCATGTGTCTGGACTCAGACAGTTAATATCCCAGAGCAGACTGCTGGAGTGACCATTTTAATATCTTTACATCTGCTTTTGCTGTGGCTGAAACACTAATGACATTAAGCAAAGAGGCAGTACAACTCAGCAAAGAAGAAAATTGTATCTAGCCCCATATTCCTGTGTCTAGCCATGCAAATCAGAGGATCTATTTCCTAACCAAAATCAAACATTCAGTCAAAGCTGTTTTGTTCTATGGTTTATAAATATGTATTTCTGTCTGTATCTTTATGTGTCCATATTCAATGAATTTCCAAACAAAAAAAAAAACAAGTCAAAAAATACAAAAGAGAATTTGTAGTGAAACTTCACTTGGAAAAATACTGAAAGTGTGTCAGTATTCCAAATGTAAGCCTTTGTCAATTCTGGCATTGACTGCAGTATCAACAGGTATTTATTTTAAAACTATGTTGCAACATATAATGTGAGCTTGTTTATCTCTCATTTATCCCTCAGACATTGAAAATTATGAAATCCAATAGATCTAATATAGTATTCACCTTAATTGTTAGCTGGATTGCTCACATTTACCAATAGTGCATTTAAATTGGTTAAAAAAAAAATAGATGCAAGAGAAACAATCTCTATCGCCTTAAAGGAAGTCATTTGAGCTGATTATACAGAGTGCAATGATGCATTAATACATCACTGGATGTGAAATGTGTACAGTGTATCACATAATTCTTTACTTAGGGTTTATTAAACAAGCATTGACCTTCAGTCTTATCATACAAAAAACTACATCCTCATAGTTCGATAAAGTCAGTTGTCAAAGTAAATATTTACAGCAGCTAGTAAAATAAAATCAGGTTATTTTCACTAATGGTCTGTAGTGATAATTTATTTATTGAGCAGCTATATTCTTTCTGTCAAGAGGAATCCCTCTTTGGTATTAAAGATCCCATCCAATGTGAATCCCTGAAAGCAGGCAACTGATTCAGGATGCTATCCTGTAGCTATTAAAGTTGGATTTTCTAGGACAAGAACACCAGAAGATTTAATAACTTCATTTACAATGGCTCAGCTTTTCTGACTGATTGAGAAATGAACCGGCAAACACTGCCTGGTGCTGTGCTACTGAACATAAAAGAACATTTCTTTCCTGGCACAAAAGAGAAGTGCATTCATTTACCCTCTCTTGTTAGGGTAACCAGTTGGCATCAAATAACCATAGAATCTGCAGTATAACCAATCTTAGAGGGAAAGAAAATGACAAATAAATCAGTTAGCTACAACTGACTGTCACTGTCATCTCATTTCTTGATGTATTTCTAGTATAAAACAGTGCTTCATCGTACAAAAAGAAGAAGCACTGTTTTATACTGTTTTATACTTCTTTTTGGCTGAAAATACAGTTTAGAAATTGTTATACAATATTATCATCCAAATTATTATCCAATATGATTGATAAACAGAATAAAACTTCTCTACAAAGATTATTGCATTGAAAACTAAAGAAATTAAAAGAACATATGTAAATGTGGTTGTAAATGTGAGCATTGTAATGTGGTTTTGTATATGTACTTATTCTTACTCCAGGTTTTGTATAAGATGTTACCAAAGCATTTCTGGAGAGATACCACATTTCTGTCATGTCTGTAAATCTGAACATTTAGAAATACATGTTTACTGATCATATATGAGGGGGCCTATTTTGGCATCAGTGTTCTGAAAGCAAGGTCATTCAATTCAGAATCCAATGTTGTATTTTAACAAATGTCCTTCATCAAATTATAACTGTGCTCATCAAATTATAACTGTGATCTTAGGTATCCAGAGTCACCACACCCAGCAGTGTAAGACATCCCTAAATACCAAAAAAAGAAAGAGAGGTGGAAGCTGAACAAGCATTCCATATTATATATTTAGAAAGGACTTCTTTGAAGCATAATAATTTTCTTATGTATAACATAATTGTCACTAACCTTAAAAAAATAAGAGAAGTAATAAATCACAAACTAAGAGAAAAGCCATCCATCCAGTCTCTCATGTGCTACTGAAACAGTAGCATTGTCAGAGGATAGCCAGTATCATACCTGATCACATTCTGATGGTCTTCAGCATAAACAGGAAAGTAGCACCTCAAATCCAACAGAATCTAGAGTCACTCTACTTTTATCAGTGAGTGTAACAGTTTGCCCAGTGCAATTCTGGTACTGCTGGCTTCTTGGAACAGCACTTTAAAAGGCTTTAGGTGTTACCTCACATGAAATATGGTACAAAACACTGGTGATAAAATAGATGGAGATACACAACCTCTTTGGACCACCACATACATCATGACATTTCCAGAGAACCATCCCAATGCAAAGCTTTCCTTGTGCATTCGTGGGCACACCAGATAACGTTTTGAGGGACTATAACAAGCATTAGACACAATACTGTAGTTACAAAGAGGCTTATAAGACAATTAAAATGGCACATCAACCATAATGCAAGATATTCTGGAAAGTTCTGGCTTTTTTTTCTTGTTTTAAGCTGGCATTCTGTCAGCACCAAGACAAAGAAAATAATTCGTAGCTACAAGGATAACATGCATAAGAATGCACAACTTTCAACATGTAATAGCAATATATTGTAGTCTGTAATTAATGTCTGTTCTCAAACTTCTAATTTTATTTTATTTCATTTTGAAGTTCAGATCCAAGCTATTAGTTTTTTTTTAGATTTGGGGGTTTTATTGGGTTTCGTTTTGAATTTTTGTTGTTCTTGGTTTTTTTTTCTGTTGTTTATTTTGTTTTTTTCTTTTTGTTTTGGGGGTTTTTTTAGTGTGTTTTTTGTTGCTGTTGTTGGGGTTTTTTTGTTTGTTTTGTATGTTTTTTGTTGTTGTTTGGAGTTTTTTGTTGTTTTTGTTTTGTTTTGTGGGGTTTTTCATTTGGTTGGTTGGTTTTGGTTTTTGCTTTTTTGATTTCTCAAGGAGACTGTTACTCAAACACATGTATATATGTTTTAAATATAGAAGCTGGGAAAAAATCAAAATAAATAAATAATTAGAACTTCTTGGTATCGTTGTAATTCACTAGTACACTGGAATAATAATGTTTTCAGTTCTATTTGTTCCATTGAGAGTTTTAATAAAGAACCTTTTAAATTGCACCAGCCATACAATAATGGAATAAGATATATAGCAGCTTGACAAATTCACCTGATTTATAGTAAAAGCTGTTTTTTTTCCCAATACCAACTATATCTAGAAGGGGAAACAGGCTGGTTTGGTTTCTGATCACTGGTTTTCTACTTACTCTTAATTTCAATTTAACTTGTATGACAACAAATTCTTCCATTTTCCCCACTTATCCTTTACAGTCCCTTTATAAAATTAAGAGTTAGAATGGAATTAATGCAGGACAATTACCTAAAAAAATTTTCCTTCCCCAGCCTCAGTGGAGATTAAGGGAAGGTTCAGAATAGAAACTGTGTATCCTCCCCCAGGTCAGAGTATAAGTAAAATTTTCCAGAGGGAGAGAGAGCTATTCAACAAGAAAAAATTTTTATTGCCAGTTTAAGATGGAAGAAATGAAGATCAAACTTTCATTTCAAAATACTGACTTCTTCTCTGATCCAAAAGCAATTGGAAATGATGCCACAGGTATGTGCATAATATATTTCTATGAGATATTGCAAAGAGACATTTAAATAATACAAAAATAACTTCAAAAAGTGCATGGTACAGTTGTTTGAAAATATTTATGATACAAAAGCTAAGTAAAGACATGATAAAATTTAAAAATAACAAATCAGTGATTTCTTTTTTTTTGTCACAGATTTCTAATTAAACAAACAGTTTTATGACTCACTAATCTCCCAGTTTTTAACATAATCCAATTAAAAGTATATTCAATACGACATATATTTCCCTGAAACAAAACAAGCCCAAGATGTACTTTTATTTTGTAACAGAAGTCTTGCATTTTCAAACTTCTTCTGAATCTGCAAAAGTTTACAATTCTGTAAAAGAACTATGGCCATGGTAAGACTAAAGGGGAATAGAGACCAAGGGAAATGTGGGACATCCTAGAAATAAATGTGGGAGCACAGTAGACTTGTAGACAAATGAGGGGACACAGGAACTTGAAGGGTCATCAGACTCCCTCATCATCAGCAGTGGGTGCTATGGTCTTTGCAGCTTCAGGCTTTTCAACACAGAAGAACTGAAACCAGAATAAACCATTTCCTACTTTGGTGTCTTAAGCCTTGTTAAAAGAATCAATTCATTTCTATTCAGACAATGTTAAACAATGTTTTTAAAAATTATGTGTGAAGAGTGATTCATAGACTGCAATTCCAAGTTTACTGAAGAATGAAGAGATGCAGCAGTGCTGCTATGTCCTCAGCAGGGATGCTGTTATGTGTCCATTTACTTCTTTATCCAGGTATTACTCTAGATGGGAAGGATTTCCTCTCATCCATCCCATTCTCCCTATACACCCTGGCTCTGACTTCTCAGAAACACTCTGTAGGATGAAAATTTTTTCTAATAATCATCAAATTACTTTATAGCTAAACTGTTGTGAGAAAGACTTCTAAGTATTTACTGATTATGTTGCTTTTTGAAAATAATTTTAAAAATTAATTTGTTTTGGTAGATTTACAATGAGATGAAAGACTGAACAAAACAAGACTACCCACTAATTTATATTTTAAATTAGGGATGAAAACTGTTTTATTTTATGGAAGAAAAAATTCATTAGAGATGGACCGAATTGATGCTGCTCAAATCTAAAGGAATATTGTGGTGTGTGGTCTATTAGCTACATGAGGATGAATGACAAAACAGAATTGCTGAGAAACAGGTACAGGTTAAGAAGGTACACCTGATCATAGTAACTGTTTGTGTGTATGCTGGGTCAGCAAGATCAGATTCAGACAAGAAGATAACTTAAAAAGAATGATAAGAATAGCAAACATAAGCAATTACCAACAGCTGAAACATTGTATCCTCAGGCCTTATTTATTCAGTACTAACTTGTTCATATGTCTTGATTTGCGCTACATGTGTGTGAAGTTGGTATTTCTCTCTCAGATTTCCCAATAAAGGCATCAGTACAGGAAAGAAAGGGGGGGAAAAAGAGTATACTGATAAGTAATCTGTTCTGTCTTGGACTTGTCTTCTGTCACTGGATATAAATTGTAGCTAGTCCTCAGCTTTGTCAAGAAGTCAAAAAATGTGCATTAAGCACTCCAAACAAAACCAAACCTTAGCCATATGAATCCATGAATAAAAGTTACAAATATTTCAGTAAGCATTTGGGGTTAGAATAATTATTTTAATGTTTGTTGTCATGTTATTTATCTTTATTTCCCAAGAAGAGTTTATTAAGCTTGTATATTCTTCTGTTTTAACAATGGTCCCATCCTTTTTCTCTTGTCTCTGCCTCTACGTCATAACTTGTTGGAGCGTTGGGATTGTTCAGCCTGGAGAAGAGAAGGCTTTGGAGAGACTTAGGTCAGTCTTCCAGTAGCTACAGGGGACTTGCAAGAAGGCTGGAGAAGGACAGTTCATGAGGGCACCTAGTGATAGGACAAGCAGGAATGATCCTATGCTGGAGGAGAGTAGGTTTAGATATTAGGAAAGACTATTTTCTGTGAGGGTGTGAGGCACAGGCACAGATTTCCCAGAGAAGTTGTGAATGTCCCATCCCTGGAAATGTTCAAGACTAGGCTGGATGGGGCTCTGAGTGAGCTGATCTAGTGGAATGTTCATTGCCAGTGGCAAGGAGGTTTTGGAAAGGATTTGGAAAGGAGGTTTTGGAAAGGAGGTTTTGGAAAGGTTAAGAACCTTTCCAAACCAAAGCTTTCTATTATTCTATTTTACTATTGTTCTATGAAAACTTCCTAGTATGAAGGTAAAAAATTATAAATAGATTATGTTTCCACAGAATAATTTACAAGCATTTTATTTACATATATTTTTTATTTGGATTGCCAGTTTTTCTTCTTCTGCATATTGTAGTTATCTTTGTGTGTTCAAGTTATTTGGATTTCAGTAATTAAAGAGCCAAAGTACTGTTTGAGCAACAAATTAGCTGCACAAAGGATTCTAAAAAGTTCTCAACATTCCTTAAAAAAAAAATCAATAAGGCTAACAGAATCACCAGTTGCTTTTGAAAATGGACTAACTTTTTGTCTAAATACCGCAACAATATGTTCTCTTTTCCAGAACTGTACATAGTATTCATTGTTGTGTTAAGGATTTCTTATGAATTATTGAGTTGGCATTGAGAGAGCTACAAACCCAGTCATGCTGTGGGTCCTTCTTTATATTTTCTCCACACTGGCCTATTTCCAAAAAAGGGAACATTATTTGGCTTTCTTATGAAAGATTTTCTTAGTTGGACCTGCTCTTGCACTGTTCTCTGACATTATATAAAGCTCAGCTGTATTATCAGACACTTGGATCTCTTTTACTTCACTCTCACTTGCTGTCAGCCACTCATTCTTGCCAAATATGGAGCCTAGCCCAAAACAAATCACTGTTCATGTTTTGGTTTCAAGTGCCCTGACCAGTGTGATTTCCAGTTCTCTTCAGTTTTGGCCAAATGCCAAGTGCACCAGCCTTATTACAAACTCCTGAAAATTGGGGTTTGTAATGGAAGTGCTGACACAGGCCTAAATATTGGCATGAACAACATAATTATAATTATGTAAGGAGAGATGAGCAAGAAGGACATGACTGTTGAACACAGCAAAAGAGCTGCTCTCATTAATCATCTCATACATTTGAGAAAATGACTTTGGAAAAGGAAAGGTTAAAATGCTGAAGTACTGAAAGAAGGTGAAGAGAAGATCACAGTTCATCCCAGCATTCCTATTATAGCATCCAGAGATAATGAGGAGATTAAATTTCTCTGAATAAGGACTGTACTAAATATAATTGTTGTTTCCTTAGGGTCCAGTATTAAGCATTGTAGCAAAATGAAACAGAAGAAATCGGAGCCAAACTCTGGGAGAAGCTGATATGGATACTCTGCTTCAGGTATTTTCTTCCAGGCTGTGACATGGTTTCTAATTTTACACTGGCTTTCAGCAAGCCATTATTTTATTAGAATTAGATTAGTCACAGGGTGTGACTAGCCCTTTCAACCTGTTAGAAAGAGGAGGAAATATATAGATAGATTGATACAGGGGCTCATGTGTGTTGTTGTGCATGGTCCTAGACAAACATACAAGATATTTATTTGTTTGGATGTTTGTATGTGGACATTCAGGCACAAACACACAAACTTAATGTATGAAGACCTATAGTAGCTTCTATATGGCCTATTATGTAGAAGTAAATAGAAAATAGAAATCCCTCCCCAAAACCTGAAATTTGTTGCCCACTGTACTTATAATACTACCGGCTTTTTGCATGAAGTTATCATTAAACTTGCTCTTACAAAACCAAAAGACCTGAAAAATAATAGAAAGAAAAATAACCTTTTTGAAACAAATATTGAGTCAGTATTTAAACACTGGGAATTAAAGTCCTTATTTTCTTCATTTCTTCACCAATAATTTTATACATAAAAAATGTATCCTTTATGCATATTGACTACAATTTCTTTTCAAAAAATACTTATATAAATACATAAATATCTCACAGAAGAATAATTAAACAGATTTATATGTTCTTTAATATATAAAACATATATAAAATCAGAAAGCCACAATAAAAGTAGGTGAGTGAAATTTCTAGTTCTGGCTTAGTGATTTAAGAGGCATTCACATCTGTTGCAATGTCTAGATGGTTTGTTATGATGCAGTCATGTGTGGAAAATATTAGGAAAATATTAGCTTTTTAGTTTGGACAAAAAAAAAGCCAAATGTCAGTTAACAGTTTTCTACTGTTGGTTTCACAGATATTCTCTTTAACTGAAAGATACTTTATATCTTAATTCCATACAACCCTGGCATTACATCAGAACTGTAATTTCTGCTGAGTGGTTCCACAGTCCATAGTTTATAATCTCATGCCAATGCCTGATAAAGGTGAATCTTTTATCCTAGATCCTCACAATGGTCTAGATTGATGGGTAGAACTGGAAAAGGTCATCAGATATTAACACTGAGGTGCCACCATCTTACCTGTGAATAAAAGGATGCTGCTACTCAGAATACATATCCCATTCTAACCAAGTGCAAAGATGATGAATTAATATTTCATGTGAACATACTCTCATGTGAAAGAAAGGATCAAAATTATTAGAGCTAATAATCTAAAAATTATCAAATTTTTCCTATGGTAAACTCCTTACACACATAACATTTTACTAAAAATTTCCAAACCTTAAAAGAGGACAGAATCTCCTTAGTTTTCAAACACATCTCTAAAAAACATGCAGTAGTATCTAGCCCTATCATAAATAGGTGCAGTTCCCAGTTCAGTTGGTGGTCAATATGGTTCTCTATACTTTAGTTTAATTTGACTCTTGAATCATTATATCTGTAGATTTTTAAAACATTCCTGTGTCTTAGTTTTATACCTGTTGGCAGATAGATTTCTTATGGCCCCATACTTACAGGGTGGCTCTGGGATATTAAATAAAATCAGCAGGCAGAAGGAATGACTACACAATTGATAGACTGCAAAATTGCTAAATAGTTAGTAACTTAACTGTAGAATGAAAGGTACCAGCTGCTGAATGTGAAAAAAGCAGAGAATGAGAATGAGAGTAGAAGCAGAAGTTCAAGACATTTACCTGACAAAAAATCCCTTGACAGCTGTCAGAGTGTTGCTATGTCTTAAACTGAGAGATTTCATAGTTATTACTTACTTTAGACTTTTTGCAAGAACAGGTATCTCAGATACCTCTTTGTGCAGCACAAATCGTGAGGCGGTATCTAGCTAGATGCCATGCACTGAAAAGGACTGAAAGAAATGTGTAAAAACATGAAAACAATGGAATAGATGTAATTTCTTTCAACTGAACTCATTGCACAGCATTGTAAAAGTTTGTATGTGAAAGCATCAAATATCATCTCTGCAATTTAGCTCCATTGTCCTTAGAAAGACACTCCAGATTTTACCCATGTGTGTATGATCTATAGTCTCTTTATTAATGCTATTTAATGTTACAATGTGGTTAATGACAATGTGGTAAAAGACAATGTTTCAAAAATTGTCTTTTATGTACAGACAGATTGGGCAATGAGAGGCTGGACAGCAGTGCCATGGAAAGGGCCCTGGGGTTCAGGTCCATGGCAAGTTAAACATGGGCCAGCAGTGCCCTGGCAGCCAGGAGGGCCAAGGGTGACCTGGGAGCATCAGGGACAGCACTGACAGCTGGGCAAGGGAGGGGATTGATTGTCCTGCTCTGCTCGGCACTGGGGCGGCCTCACCTCGAGTGCTGGGGACAGTTTTGGGTGCCACAGTATAAGCAGGACATAGAGTTGTGACTGTCCAGAGGAAGGCAACAAAGGTGGTTAAGGGCCTTGTGGAGAGTGACTGATGTCATTTGTTCTGTTCAGCCTGGAAAACAGGAAATTGAGGGGAGACCTCACTGCATTTACAACTTCTTCTGGAGAAGAAGACGAGGGGCAGGCACTGATTTCTTCTCTCTGTGACCAGGGACAGGACCTGAAGGAGTGGCCCGAATTTGTGACAGGGTGGAGTTCGGTTGGCTATTAGAAAAGTATTCTTCACCTAAAGAGTTCCAGCTGGGCACTGGAATAGGCTCCCCACAGAAGTGATCACAACACCAAGTCTGAGAGAGTTCAAGCAGCATTTGGACAATAGTCTTGGGAACGTGGTGTCATCCTTTGGCATGGCGATGTGCAGGGCCAAGAGCTGGACTCAATGATTCTTATGGGTCTTTTCCACTTCAGCTTATTCTATGATTCTTTGATTCTATGATTATATTATTCCCTCCTAACCTCATTCACTATTGAACAAGAAAATGCTCAAAAGTGGTGCCAGAGTAGAAAGATGAAGAATGGAGTTTATGTGAAAGCTAATCAAATAAGGTTTTTTGTTAGATGGCTAATTCTAATGACAGTGAAATAGAGGTAAAAATGAAAACTAGAATGACATAAAACCTCACCTTGTTATTCACCATGATGGAAAAAAACCAAAAAAGATGGAAAATGCTTGATCAAATTGTTTAAGATACTGAATACGATTTATGAGCAGAGGGAAAGGGGCCTTTTGGGCTGGAGACCACTGACTGGGCTACTACTTTTAGCTCAATGGGCTACAGTGCAGTATGTGAAAAGGTGCTGCTGAAATTTGGGGGGGTTTGTCTTTTATCCACTGAGGATCACGGTGGTCACAGCACCAAACCAGTTTAAGCTCAAGAAGCATTTTGATAACACTCTCAGGTGCTGCTGTGATTCCTGGGGTGTCTGTGCAGAGTCAGGAGTTGGGCTAAATGATCCTAATAGGTTATTCCAACTTAGCATATTCTATGATTCTATGATCATGTCCAAAAACTGGAATGCCACTCTTTCCCATACAGAATCTTGTCAGTCATGTTCAGAGCACCCTTTCAGGCAACAGTTTAAGCAAAACAAAAGCAAATTTCAAGTATAACTTTCAAAATAATAAAGCTCATTAACATTGATTGTGAGGGTCATTGAAAAGAATATGAGAGGTAGAATAGAAGATTTCATTTTAAAGGCAATACATTTACATGAAAAAAAGATATGTTACCTGTTGTGTTATTCAAAATGAATAGAAAAATTTTTGTTGTGTCTTAGTATTTTTTGCTGAGAGTGAGAGTAATGGCTATAGTTTTTCACCGATCCACAGTATGCTGACAAAACAAAAAAAACCACAGTCTCCTCCCAGTCACAATTAATAAACACTCAAAGAATGTGTAAAGCAGTCACCTTTATCATGCTGATTAATAAAAACTAAGGCCGAGATCACAGACTGCTGTTTACAGAATTTCAGATGCTGAAGTCAACCAAGATCTGAAATATCTTGGTTATGACAAGTTTTCCAACAGATTACATTGTCTCATAAGAGGATTTCCAGGATCCTTAGCTGCAATTTCCTTAATTTAAGCTGAATATTTGTGTTTTAAATATTTATATATCATTGAGAGTGTCTTTATTCTCATTTAATAAATATCTATAGCTTTATGTTAGAGATAGGCAGACAGAGTTTCAGTGTTTAGTTACATATACAGAATATTCTGTGAATATGTGTTTAAATGCAGGTGGTTATTACTTCATATATAGAGTGTATTATTTAATGTCTGTGACCAAATTGTGATGGCTCTGCTTGGACTAAAAGGTCTTATACCCCATCAGTGTCAGTGGACAAAATAAATCACAGTAAAATTGAGTGCTATTAGGAGGCAAACAAACAAACAAACAAACAAAAAATAGTTGTTTTTTTTTTCACCCAAAGAATTTCTTAATTTCTATGGTTGATACAGATGATCATTTGTAGACTAATGAAGTTTTTCTTCCTATTCACTGTGTGCCTTTTTTATTTATTTAGGAAACTGTGGTTGTTCTACAGCTCTGCTGCTAATTTACTGTATGTATTTACTGTGATTGGACATTTACTATCATGCACATTTAAAATTATAAAGATGCAATAAAAACAACCAATTAGAGATTCTTTTTAAAATTTATTGCAAGGTATCAAAGATTGCAGAGTACCAAAACCAACGTAATAATCCTGTTTGTTTTCTAAAATATGTTTTCAAGGCTTCTGTTTTTTGTTCAGTTTTCTACTGTGTTATTTGGTTAGAACTATTTTGCTCACTCTCAGTATTAATATCAGATAATCTTTAAAGATATCAGCTTTGACAGAACTAAGTGGGCCATTTTTATACATGAAGTTGTAATGTTTTCAACATTGCTACCACAAATATTTCCTATTAATATCAAGTGAAAATTTTCTTGCCTTGTTCACTGCATAGATACTACCATTGAAAATACTTTCAGCCTTTCTTTTTATTACTCATTTTCTGTCTTTTCTCTGTTTTCACTATTACAAAACTCTTGTGTGGACCTGAAATTTTTGCCTTCCTGTCAGGACTCCTATTAATTATGCCAGTGAACGTGATATTTATAACACATTCCAAAACTCTATTCTGTTTTGTGTCCAGTGTGAGACACTCAACTCAAGGATAATTAATAGGTGGGTGAGCATGCATTCAGAAAAATATCTCTCAAAAGAATGTAAATGTATTTGATACCAATTAGTTTAAGAACATCCCTTCTTAGGGAGTAATCTTACAAATCTTACAAGTATTAAGTTTCAACTTGGCAACAAAGCTATTGAATAAATAATGAAAAATTTTCACTATGAATTTTAGCAAATATTGACTATGGAGTACAAACTAAGGTATAAAAGATCGACATCCACTGTGGTGAACATTTTCCAAAAGACTGTTAACACAATTTATGCTTGCTAAAAATTCTGAATTCTATACAGCTAACTTTATTAGGAATTGCATAAAAATAAGGCTAGTAAATGCATATAAAATTCTATAATGGCAAATGGAAATTTTATAGCGATTATAACAGCAAGGGGGAAAGAAATCCTTTGTGAAAAAAAAAAACCAAACAACTTTGTAAATGCAATTATTTTTTTAGTCTAATTATAAAGTAAAACAATAGTAATGACATTGCCCAAAAAATTGACAATTTTATGTAAATCTTTTCCCACAATCTCAAAACAACCTCACAAATCTAGAATTTGTTCCAAGGGAGGGTGGCTATTTCATCAAAGGTCTATGGCTGCTTTAAGATACGGAAAGGTTAAACAAAAAGCTCTTCAAGATGGGGAAATACAGAACTGAGATAACAGCAAAAAGAACTGTAGCATCAAGGTCAGGCTATGCTTCTATTTTTCATAAGAGAGAAAGAGGGATACCTATTGAATTTGCCAGGCAAACAAGTTTAAAAAAACAAGTTTTTCATTAACTGAAACATTGCATATCACAGAACATATTAAAATAATCTGCATTTAATTCCAGAACTTTTCATAAAGAGTTTGGAAAAAAATTAGACAAAGTAATGGATGAATGGTCCATGAAAAAATCATAAATGTGATGACAGAAATTTAACCGGTAAAATAAATGGAGATGGTAATGAATTTTAAATTTTTGTTCTTTGCTTGCCCTCTTGTTTTTATTTCTTCATAATTTTCCACTGGTGGTGGACTCACTCAGGGGGGCCACTATTAAGTCATGTGTCTGTACATGGCTGTTTAACATACCCTTAAATCTGTTCTCAATCTTTATTTTTTTTTTTTTTAATGACAAATAGCAATGGGAATTTGCTTTTGCCAAATCTCTGGATTACTTCAGATGTGGCTTTGGATAATGAGTGAATTCAGCCTGTGGAAGAGGAATGTGCACTCTCTTGATTGCATTCCTATTAACATTTTAATGTTTAATGAGAAAGTCATCTGTCACCTAATTCTTGCCCATATTTATACTTTTCTTCTCTTAATCCACCTTACAGAGTAATGTGAAAAAATTGCCACATGATTAGACATGTTTAGGCTTTTTTATCAGGACATATCACTCTGGAGCACTTTCTACACAAACATTATATTTCTTAAACGCATTACTCCATGAAAAACATATGTATTTTTTGGACAATAGCATAAATGATGAAGGGGCAAAGAAAGAGGTAAAAACTTTTCACTTTAACTATTTCATCATTATGTAGACATAAGTGTAAACCTGAAAACATTTTAACTTAAGTCTAAGAAAACACATGGCTGATGATAATACATTTTTCTGTATGAGTTTTCATCAGAATACACTGCAGGTAGAAATTAATTGCATTATTTCCTAATTTTTTAAGGAAATTATGTGTGAGAGAGCATGTTCAAATGCTAAACTCTGCCTTGAAGCATAAGATGTGCAATAATTTGTTAAATATTTGCTTTATACTGACTTAGGAAAAATGCTGCAAATTAAAACCTCATGTTATTCGAATATATTGCTGAAAGTACCATGAGTTTAAAAATGCTTTTTAAAATAAACTTTTTAAAGAGAAGTGTGCTATTATCTTCTCTTATGATTCAAGTAGCCATGATGAAAAAATTTTCTTTGTATGCCACTCTAAAACTGGAGAAAGAGCCCTGCACTGTGAACTATTTCTGATTTTTATACTTTACAAAATTATGTCCATATTTTTGAATTACATATGTCTCCTCCTCAAATACCTCAGTCCATGCAATTAGCCCAAAGATTTTCTAATGTGAAACTCAATATAATTGACTAGTACGTGTTTCTGCATTAAAAATATAGAATAATTTGAACATGGTGATCAAATTTAAAAAAAAAAAGATAAACCCCAACAAACAGCAGGAAGTGTATTTGAAGCAGAGAACATAATTCACAGGACTTTTGAAAACCTTCCTTTTTCCTTGAGGAACTAAGGGCAAATCCATAGTTTTCAAAATTGTAGTTAGTACACCTTTGTCCCAAGATCATTCAAAATTAATTCAAACACAAATACAGATTATTAAAATTGTGTAGGGATGTCAGCATTTATCTGTATAAAACGTATATAAATATTTTATGCAAATAATGCAAATAATTTTATGCAACCGAACCAGGATGTTGCAATTTCTGCTTTTGTTTTTGCTGTTCATTAAATTTGTATTTTTTACTATTTTTAAACAAATGTTTTATTTGTGGAACCTGTTTTCTCATTTTTACTAGATTTATTGAGGAGCAGATAGTTTTATTAGACCAATATAAGGCAAGCTTATGAACATTTTTGTGAAGAATATTGGGTAAACTTGATATAACCTTTTCAAAAAAGGGAGAGTGAAAACAGTTCATATGAGCAACATCTTCTAGAATATATTTGCCAATCTGTAAACACTTGGTAGTTGTACTCTAAATGTTTATTTACATAAAATTGTATTAATGGCTTGCCATCATCAATCTGTTTTCCTACAATCAACCCAAACATATTTAGTTTACTGGCTCATGGAGGTAAATAGAGTATCTGTAGGTTAAAACTTAAAATAAAATAATTTATTCTAATCACATTTGAAAGATTGTTAGTTTTGCTAGGAAAGAAAGATCTCATCCTACCTAATCCTGAATTATTATACTAATTTCTCTGTCTTTTCTCAACACCATATCAGACTTCCCTGACTTTGAAATAACTTCAGATTTTGTTTATGTCTTCCTGACAGGACCCTCATCTTTCTTTAGATGTCCAGTACATGGACTTTGTCAAGTTAAGCTGATGACATGATCTCACTGGCCAGAAATTTATCACTAAATAAAAGGAAATGTTTTCACCTGGAAATGTTCTCACCTAGGGAAGAGCAAGGTCAAGACTCAGAAAATTCAGTTTTATTATTTATAGCAGAAAAAAATTGTCAATGTAGAATTCCCTTTGAAAAATATTATAGTGGCTACCCATCAATGGAGACTTTTTTACATATATATTTTATATATTGAATAATTATCTTCTAATTCCAAACCTATTTTCACTTACAAAAAAAAGTTGCATGTTTTAACTCCACTTCTTATTTCTCTTGGCCTTGTATGAAGTGTCAGCTTTTTAGCTTTCTTATGGGCTGACATTTTTCATTCAAAAATTTAAGTTTAGAGGATGGTGTTCCAAATGGGAAAGACAGAAATTAAGAAACTCTCTGTGTTTGTAAGGTATTGCTTTTTGCAGCTGCAGATTAATTTTATATCAACTAAAATGGTCACTGGAATATTGCTTTCATGTAAAAAAGTGCATTTCCCTTTTTCTTAGCTTGATACAATGACCTTAATGACTAATGTTACCACTGTATATTCGCAGGAACTGATTTCTGTCATTGGTTTGTCTTTGGCTCTCAATTTCTGAAAACCACTGGGTGTATTTTTCCAGTCTCACAGAGAAAAGAATTTTCATTTAGTCACCAAAGCTGATCACAATTGTATTCCACCTGGACTGAAGGTTAGACCTTATCTGTGAGAAGTAATGAAACACAAAGGCTTGTAGTTGAAAATAGTCTATTTATAGAGGTATTTCTGCTAATATTTTGGTAATTCAGTTCAAGTTACTTATCCAAGATACTATATACCTTTATGGTGTCTTGAAAAAGTGAAGGTAAAAGTTTTCTCCTTGTCAGCAAACAGGTAAAGTTTTCTGCACCCCAAGGATTCAAGTATTTTCTCACACATTTTTTTTTTTTTCAGAGACAATTAGAATTTTCATTCATTTTTCACTTCTTTTTATTGTCTAAAAGGTGTTTTGGACCAGGGCATTCCGGTCCATTTTGATGCCACTAAAAATGGTGCCTAAGAGTCTGTAAGATGACATTTAAAACATTTTTATTAGAGTTTACACTATGAGAAGGGAATAGATTTATGTTTGCCACTAACTCCTTGATGCACAGTGGACTTACCATCAAGATCACTCAGGGTCTATACTGATTCCAGGGAAGAAGAAGACACTGGATTCTCCTCACATTGATTAGGTTTCTTATTATCTTGGTAATTTGCCTGAACTAAATGTACAGACAGTGAAAAATAAATCATGAAAATAACCCAAATGAACTGAAAGAGCATGGGGAAAAAAACCGCAGTAACAGTTAATTTGCTATGAAAGATATGAGAAATTGTGGGAAGGTATGGAAAATACTTTTATAATTCTAATCCTCTGTGACCTTAAATGTGTTTTTCAACAGGGATTATAGTATTAAGGAAACAGGACAAGAGGACAGAGGCTCAGATGAGACCTTATCTCAGAATTTTTTAAAAAAACTAAGACTGGTAAACTGGAAGTTACAAGCAGACTGGAAACATTTGAGACCCTGGAAGCAGATAAGTCAGTTGTTCATTCTAAATTAATTTAGGCTTTTGAGAGATGACAGTGATGCTAGGTAAAGAGTAATAGGAGCCCAGGTAATATTTATTAATTTTTCATGAACTGCTTTGCCTAAAGCAAAACCAGAGGGTGGATGCAGACATGCAGCACAGGGGTTTTTTTATGTCTGTGCAGTATTTGGAAGCATCACTGATATATTTAACTTAGATAATTAAACTATGGTCACAGTATGTCACTAAATTTGCAATATTTTGCCATTTCTTAATGCTTTTTGTAGACTGATTCTTATCAAAAAAGGTGGGGAAAAGCCATTATTCAAAATAAATTAATATGGTGGACTGGAATACACAGCATTTTCTTCCCTATTTTTGATGTTATTTTTTATTTCTTAGAAATAACTGTGCTTTTAAACTCTTTAAGATTTTGAATTCCCATTTGAATGATGTCACTTACTGCTTAAATGATTGTGAATTGTATCCTTTTAAAATCTCTACCTGTTAACTTTAATATTTGGCTTCCAAGAAACTTAATAAAAATGTAGGAACATGAGATTTATCCCATGTAAACAACAATGTACTTACATTCCATTGATTTGCTTTCACTATAACCCTATGAATAAGCTGCCCAGGCTGTCAGCTTCCCAAACAGGTACTTGTCTTGGTCAAGAAGCCACCTTTCTCCTGAGCAGAGTCCTTCTCTCTTTGATTACCTTTAAAATAATGTCAGAAACATATTTTCTGGGATGGCAAATTAGTCTGCTAGGGCGCAGGAAGAATGAAGGTAAAATAAAGGGATATGCCCTTAATGTCTATTGCCCTTAGATGAGTATGTATCACATTGGATCACTTTTGTCTTTGAAAAGAAAATTATCTTCTCAGCACACTTCAGCTGGTAGGCTGTCACGGTCCAAGATGAAAGTGACAGTGTGTGATTAAATGGGTTCAGAAAAAATCGCACTCTTAGTCACAAGTAAATTAAATGTTAATTATTCACACAACCTTTCTGTTCCATGGCCAGCATGATATAGCCAAGGAGAGAGGGTTGGAAGCCAACATGGTGGCCCCAGCTGGTGGCAACAGGCTGGAGGGCTTCCCTGCCCCACAATTATGCCATTCACAATCCAGGAACCCTCACACACCCAGAATCTCTGGTACTTCTAGAACTGGGTAGAGAATACCCAGTTCAGGCTGATTTAAATCACACAGCCCCTGCTGTGTTGGCTATTGCTGGATGGGCATGCACAGATTGACTTTCTGTAGGGTTGGCCACATTAGCTGTAACTTGAGGGTATCTGCACCATATTGCCTGCATATTTGCTCCAGACAGGGAAGTGGAAAACACACTTCTGTCTTTCAATCCCAGCCTGGGATCACTAACAGGACATGATTATAGCTCCAAACATCTGTAGCCTCCATAGAGAAACACACTAAGTAACTATGGTAGATGTGCCTCCTAGTGATTTACTACAGCTTGTGTCCAAAATTCCACTCAGAATGCTACAGCTAGCAAGGAAATTAAACCACAGTCAATAGTGAAAACATCAATGCTGTAACATACATTGGAGCTGTAAAATATTTTTGAGACACCTGCTGAGTATTATGAATTTTAATAATGGGAAACAATGTTCAAGACTGATGACAAGATAATGATTAGTTGCTTCTTGTATAGTCTCATTATAAGGATCATTGTTTTATTGATTAGTAAAAACTGCATAATCTGCCAGCAATACAATTGAGGTATTAATTAGAAAGGTGTTCTAAAAAAACCACAGCTGATAAATATTTCCTTTTTTTTTTTTTAATAAAACAGCAACACTGAGAAAAAGGAACTGCTTCCTTCATGCTTTTCAGCTTCCTTTTTTTGTGCGACAAAAAAGAGAAAACAGTAGCAAAAATGCTTGAACTGATATCTGGCCAAATTTAGAGCAAATATTACTCTAATACATATTGCAAGATATTCTATAGTTTTTGGTATGCAACTCCTACTTTTTTTTATTGACGGCAATGGTAACTCTGAAGCTTTGCAGTGAAGGTGCACCAGTGACTGTATCACACGAGGTCAAATTTACCTAAACAAGATAAATATACTCACCTTGTGAATGCACAGAAATTAACATTGTAGTCTGAATGAAAACTGCCTGTAGAGGGGTGTTTTGGCCATTTCCATGAAGAAATTATAATTTTACCCTTTTGGTAGAGGAAAAAAAAGGACTAGAATTGTCATCAAATTGGCACTCTAGACAGAAGCACAAACCTGACTCTTTGATCAATATGTATGCTTATTTAGAAAATCTTATTAGAGCAGTAGCCTTAATCACACCTAACAGGTAGAAGGAGCTATGCTGGGGCTAAATAAATACTTTGAAATAAAACTCGGAAAAAACAGCAACAGGTGTAGTAAGCTAAGACAGTATCATTCACAGGAGGAAGAGAGAGAGGTCATAGATTCAATTTCAGATTGTACTCTATCATACTGGATTTCTCAATTTCAGTTGCTTTATCTATTGAGTCCCATATTTCAAGGGTTTAAGTAGCCAAGTAGTGTAAACACTGACTGCAGAGGTTTCTGGCATGATACATACCCTGTTGGTACTTGCATGCAATGAAAAGAAATAGGATGAAAGAAAAAAATTCAAAGTATGAACAAATGTTATTGTGCAAGAAATGATGATGTGTTTGAGAGTTTAGGTAGTTTCTAGGTAATTTCTAGGTAGTTTCATAGGAAGTACTGAGCAATTAGCATTATGGATAAGATTTCATATTCCCTTTTAAACACTTGTTCTGTAAATTCATAGTCTGTGGGACTCAGTTCTCACCCACATTTAGCTGCCCTTTTGTATAATATTATATGTGAGCATGTCATTTAACTCCTATTACAATCAGGAAGTCCTGACCAGTACAGTCAATAGACTTCAACAGGGTAAAAAAACCAAAATGGAAGTAGTTTGCTGAGTTTCACAGAGAAAATAAACCCCTTTAAATTAATACTACTGGACACCATAGATTATTTTTTCACTGTAGCCAAGAGATTGTTGCCAATCTTGACATTTCTTGAGGTTCATGCTTACTCTGAATTATGTTACATATAATAATAAACAAGTATCTCAGGAATATTTTTGGCACAGCTTTTCTTCACACCAACATTTTACAAAATGTCAAAAAATGAATGGAAAATAGAACCAGCTATTTGGAGTTCCTAGAAAGCTCAATCAAGTAACTTTTCTTTTAGAGGTACTTCTTTTTTGAAAGTAATCTTTAATCACAAGAATTGCTATTGAGTACTGTTCCAGTAAAGCCAAAAACATGAAGCTGTGAGTCAGGAACTAAGTTCAGACTATGTTTTATCATTAATATTAAATGCATTTTTTCTCCCTTCTGGATAACTTCAAAATAATACCAAAATATAAGCAATAATAACAACAATTTTTGTCAGTATTCTATTAGGAAGTGAAACACCTTTCCCTTCATTTTAACTATTGACCCCTTCAATTATTTTCCCAATATTGTGGGTTTTGTTCAAGCTACTTGGACAGAGGGACAACTGCTTGTATTTGTTTTGAGACCTAAAAAAAATTATGCTTTCTAAGTGTTGGGAATTCATCATAAATCATCCCCTATTTCTTGTTTTCATGGGTCTTGAAGTTCAGTGCTTGGTAATTACAGATCTCATTTTCAAAGACTCAGTAGATTAAAATAATCAGACTTAATAGTCTTATGTTTGGGAATAAATCTTGAAAACTAAAAGTTCCAAGCACTTATAAAAAAAAAAAAACCAAAACAAAACAGAAAAATGATTAAAAGAAAATTAAAAATCTAATTTTAGAATATGAATTTAGGATATTTATAATCAATTATTATGAATTCATAGCCAGATGCATAGTATGTAAAACATTAATTTAGCCATGTGTTGCATACTCTCCATTCATGTTTGAGAAAGTTTGATAGGCTAGCTCTATTTTTCTAAATTACTTGAATGATATATAGTTTTGGTTTTGTTTGTTTGTTTGTTTGTTTTGGGTTTTGTTTGTTTTGGTTTGGGGTTTTTTTTTTTTTTGTCATAGCTCTTATTATCCAGAGAGAATTTAAATGCTTGTTCCACGACTAAAATTCATCCTGTGACATTGGCTGAATTGTTTGACATTCATGTACCCCTGTAGGCTGAAAACCAGATGAAAACTCTGCAAATAACTCTGCAATAGCAGAACCAAATGAATTAATATATTTTACCATAAAAATAATAATCATAAGAGCTAGTCTAAGTGGAAAGGGTTTTGGGCAGCATCACTTTGGGGGAAAAAAAGGATTTGTTTGAGGTTTTAAACTTTCATAGCCTAAACTGTCAGAAAATTATTGTTATGAATAATAGAAAAAAATCCCAATGTATTCAATTTGGGAAGTGCATTACTGTGATTTTTAAAGGATATTTATCCATTACAACTTCGTCATCAAATATTGCCTGTGGCCTATGGTTATCATCACTGTGCATTTTCATTTCAATTGTAAAAAAAGCCACTTTCTTTTTGTCTTCCCTGATTAACATTTTGAAGCTCTGTAATTTTCTTGCTGCTCAGAGAAACAAAGCACCCAGGCTCACAGAGAAAACCCATTCAGCAAGATGTAAATATTTGCTATTCAGAAAATCTCAATGACGGTTTAGTTATTTTAAACTAAAGAAAGAAAATTACTAATAATGATTGGTTTCAGCTAATGAAATGCTTTTATGCAAATATGTGAACCCTAAATATGACCTGGAAACAAAAGACTGCTTAACAGTTACTATTAAGCAATACATTAGGAGATCAATTAAACAGAACTCTTTCTAATGAATAAGCTCTACAAGAGTTGCTATGGAAACCTGGAAGGAGAAAGCCCTAGAATACCAATTTGCAATTTTAAGAACATAAAGTATTAGAGATCTGCTAGTAGCTGGCTGGCAAGTCATATACCAAAGTTTAAAAATGTCTTAAAAAACTCACCCAAAAAAAAGAGAAGGAAAATAAGGGAATTGAACCATACTATTCATACCCAAGAATGACTTATGAATAAATTGAAATGGGATATTGTATCTGAAGGGGTAGTTATGAATACCTCATTCCAAAGTGGACCATCAGAGGGAGCCAGAAATTTCAGTTTCTCCATGGAAATCCATTCATGATAGTCTAGGTGGGAAAATAGACACTTCCTCAAGACGTACACAATTTTTGAAGGATTATCAATACTCTTGGTTTTTTCATGCTTATGGTATTTTCTATTAAAAAAACCCCAAACATATTATGGACAATTACAATATATGAGACCCAAAAGATGTATTGGAATAAAGGTGAGAGAACATGAGGGCCAAATAATTTCATTCAGAGTGTTGAGTGCATTTATTTTTCAACATAAATTATTTTCATTTTAGAATATGAAGAAAAAAATGCCAAGTTTAGAGACATAGGATTTTTTTTAAAAAATCACATCAGATTTTCTGGGTTTTTTAGTAAATGGGTTAAGTAAAAATTAAGACTATATTTTATAACTTCTACTTCAAGATACTGCAACAGCAAAAAAAATGGTTTAATTTTTCACACTGAATTCAGTGGCAAGATACTAGGCTCTTTCAACACTAGGCTTAAATTTGAAAAGTAAAATTGTTTTGTTATTTTGTTTCTCATTGAGTGGATGCAACAGCATGATCAAAATATGGCTTAATGAAATCTAAAACTCTAGAGCTGAAACACAGCTCTTGGTTGCCCCTGCTATTTAACTTAAGGACCAATTGCTCAGTGAATGGGAAGGCCACACCATCTCAGACTTCAAAATTTCTATTTACCCATGAAATGACTGCCAGGGCATTCAACATTGCCATCTGCAAAAGTAGCTACAACTTACGGATCACAGTAGTGCTAGAAAATATACACAAATATACTTTTCACCATGATGTGGATCTCTTGATCCTCACACCAGAATAAACATAGTGATTTTATCTCTATTATGGCCCTGGTTTTTCACTGAAAAAACTGAAATATATCCACAAGCATATAATTGCAGAGCTGAGGGCAAACTCAACCTCCACTTCATTTTTCAGTACCAAAAGATCGGGGATAGTTGGTATATTTCACAGACATTTTGTGAAAAATGTAAAAAGTAAAAAGTTTGTCTTACTATCCCAAGTTCAGTGAAAAGTTTTCTTAACTAATCTATAAACAATCTAAAGAGATGCATTCTTAATTCTACTGATAAATTACTGCCTTTTTAAAGTTCAGAATTATGTGATAACTTTAAAAATACAGATTTCTTAAATACTGCCTCTACCAGTTTACAACAGTTACCTAGGGTAATGTAACAGTACGTTAGAAGTGAACCTACATTGCTGTTAAATATTTCCTTTATAAAATAATGACATATATATTTTTGTTTGAAATCCAGAAGCATAACATAGGTATACCAGTCTTTTGAAATACTGCACTGAGCTATGGAAAATTTCATGTAGAACAAAGACTTCAGATTCAGATTATGTCCTCCTACATTCTATTTTATCTTTCTGTAATTCAGAGAAATGGCATTAGGTTTCTATCTAAACAATGGTTGTCAATGATACATAATGTAAATATATATATATAATGGAAAAAAATATATTGTTACCAGAATTTCTAAGGACTGGATGATTAATACAAAGCTTTTAAGAGAGATATGTTATTCAGTAGTTTATAATAGTTGCATTTATTCCTGTCTTTTCACATGCCTGAAGGAGATGACACAATACGTAATCTTGAAAGTGGTGTTTATAGTGACATACATTTCTTCCTGAACTCCTTTTATACTGTACTCACAATTTCTCCTTTCAACAGAATAGAATTCTTCATATCTACAATAATGAGAATTACTCTGTGATGTGATGATAAATGTTGCATTTGTTATAGTTGAATGTGCACTATCACAAACATTCCTATGCACAGGTGGAAAGATATTAGACAGTATGTAAAAAAGAGTCATAGACTGGCCTCTTTCAGTGCAGTTTCCCCCAAATGTAGGAGACTGATAACTTAACTCTGTGGATCTGTACATTTTGTCTAAATATCTTATTAAATTTCAGAGCAAGTTTATATCTTGAATACCCCTTACATTCTATATCAGTAGAAATATGAGTTTCATCTATTTTTATATTTATGGGAGATATCTACCAAGATTAAGGGGCACAATTCAATTTATTTTTCATTAAGTAATACATGACTCGCAATATTGACAAGAAACAGGAAATGCAAGTGTGAATATACATTGACTATGAAAAAAAAGGATAAATTGATGTTTGATATGAACTTGAACATCTTAAGTTGTTCAAGCTTAGCTACAACTAAAACAGCATAATTGTAAATAAGAGAAAGGCTAGAAGTGCAGGATCTTGATTGTCTGTGAATTTTTCTTACTTGGTGAAATGTCTCTAGTGACATGTCTCTAGTAGTGACACTGCAAAGCAGACTTGGAACATGTGAAAATATATGTCACTAGATCTGCTTGGTAGTGATAGCCAAGACTCTGGAATAGGTGAAAAAGTCCACATAAATGTGGTTATGGTATAGATACTTACAGCTCTGAATAGCCTCAAGGCACAAAGAGCAGAGGGAGAGAATTAGGCCATCACTCCACACTCCAGCACCTCACTGAGGCACAGCTGCCTGGTGGTGCAACTTGTGCTCCCCTCAAAGGATCACGACAGGAAGCTTTGCCTAAGTGACAGAATTTAGTCTTTAGCTTCAGTGTCAGCTGTGGAGAAGATGAGGAATTTTCCAGGCAATCATATTTTTAAAAACTCATCAAATCATCAAAATAGAAACTTCCCTGAAAAAAAGTGCTCTTTGACAGTTTTCTGATGTAAAAATGAAAGGGAAAAAACCCATCCTTGATACTGAATTGCATTTTCTAAGCAATGTATGTTATTATTATATCAAAATGGCTTTTTCTTTGAAAATGCTTGATATAATTTTAAAATGGTTAGTCTCTTCCAAATATTGACAAATGTTATTGACTTTTTTATATTCAACTCTTCATAACTGCTTTATACATATGAACCTGATTTTCTGAAATCAAGATTTTAGATGGTAGAGAAAAACTTTTCCACGACAGTTTTAGTGAACTGACAATCCCTTTCTATTTCTTCTTAAGGGATTTGACAATCTAAACCAGTTTTATTCAAATTCTACTGTTAAACCAAGAGATTCTACATTGACAATATTCTCTTATATGGGTTCTACTAGCAGTGAACTTGACTGATAATTCTAAACTTTCATTGCTACCAAAGGAAGACCAGCTCTCCCACTTAAATGGTGCTACTCTGAAGAAAGCCTTACTCCCTAGATTTACCATGGGTTTATTGACTAAAAGAAGATATCCAAACCTGAAAAATCTAGGCTCAAATCTTTATCAACCATTGAAACAATTATTTTTACTGGTATTTATCCCAGAGCTGTTTTTCCTCCTTCTTATTAATAACAGAAGAGCCCCAGATGTGTCACAACTAAATGTCTTACAGGAAGAGTTGTAATGTCTGTGAACTAGAAGTAGTGAATGTAGTAAACTGTCTTCTTTTCTAAAATTTTTTAGCTATCAAACCCTAACCTGCCCACTGACTCTGAACTCAAAAATAATACTACTAATCAATCTCTTAAGAACAGACAAGCGATTAACACAATACTTACTTTAGTAAGAAAGACAGCTTTTCTACTTGAGCTAAACTGTGGCAAATTTGTTGCTTTATCTTTTTTTTCTGCAGTGACCATACCATGAGATACAAGGTTAAAAAATGAATTTGGAGAAAAAAAGAGACATATGTTGAGTCATAGAGACAGGATTAACAATATATGAAGCAGAAACATGACAATTGTTTCACTTCCCATTTTTTTCTAAATATTTTAAAGCCAATAATGAACACTATGTATTTCCTATTTACTGAAAATTATTCCTTCTGGGAGTCAAGCTGTCAATAATGATTTCAATTCAGTAGAGGCGGTACAATGCAGTTGGTGTTATAGCCTGACATTTTTTTCCAAGTATGGAAATATCATATTTAATGACACAACAAAGTGAGAAGTGGTGAATGAATTGAAGTAAAAAATGATACATTCAGTTGATTAATTAAAGGGTAAACTAAATTTGTCTCTATAAAATCATATCTTTTAATGATTCTGTCTTTGACATGCTGAATGCAAGCTTCTGTGTATACTTTGTTTGAGAAAAGAAACATGGGAAGGGTGTATTGTTTACAATCATAGTAAACCTGAAGTATTTCATTGTCCATTTCTTCTACTGGTTTTTTTTCCCCCCACTTTGGGCAGATCAGGGTGCCAATTCAATAATCACTGGTATTTTGAATTAGTGTCCTGATGTCATTTATATAAAGACAAGGCAATGCTTTCCCCCATTGCCTGCTCTTCTCTCAATTTATTTCTCAGCCACAGCATCCTCCAAGGAGAGAAAAAACTGAAAAAGCTGTTTGATATTTGTAGAAGACAGAAAGAATTTGCCAAGGAGATGCTGTGTGTGCTTGCTGGAACTTTTAGTGGCTTTGGGAGGAAAGAGTGTAACCTGATCCATGGTAAACACAATAATGGTAACAGTTTTGCCGTGGCTACTGGCGCTAAGATATTGATTCTGTACTACCAGGACTGTTTGAAGTAGACTGTGAGCATTAGGAAAGAAAAAAACCCCAGCAATTATTGACAGCTTTCACCAGCCATACAACGTGTGGTGGCAAAGACATGAAGAAGTGGTCTCTCTCTGTTATTTGGGTGTCAGACAGTAACCTGATACAGGAGCCAGTACTGCTGCCTTCATTTAATGCCCTTCAAATTTCATGAAATGCGATAAATAATTGACAATCTGTGTTAGCCCAAAAAATTAACTATTTCTACATATATTTCCATTGTCTTTTTCCTACACAACTACAATGAAATTCAGCTGTTGCCATAAATGCATTCCATGAGGAGAAGTCACACACTGGCAACCCTTTTAAATGCCTTTTGAGATAAAGTATTGTTCAAAAAGATGCTGTCAAGGGTCTCCTCCAAGACTAAATTATGTGCAAGATAACTCTCTTTTCCAGAGTTCATCTTATAGAGAAGCATAGGAGTTCTGAGAGGGATTAGGATACTTGACTTGTTTATGCTAATAAAGTTCTTTTTACTGCTTCTAGTATAAATTTTACTGTCAAGAATACACCTATAATTTTACTTTTCTTAGAAAATGTTTTGTCAGGAGATCTTGAGATTTTATTTATGAACTACTTTCCACAGAGGAGTTGAATCTAACTGATGTGCCCTACCTCTCAGGATGCCATTAACTCTGTGACACTTCACAGCCTTTGTTAATCAAAATTGCTTTAGCTTACTTTTAGTAAAACAGAGGCAAATACAGCCTTCCTTGTCAGTACAAGCTTAAGGTACACAGATTTATAGTCTTGTGATGAAGCTGCTCTGGAAACTTCATATATTTAGAAATGTAATATCTTTAAATTTCTCCTCTACTTTTTCCAGTATGTTCCAGGTAGAGTTTGTAGAGTTTTTCCCTTATTCAGTTTTGGAAGTTTTTCTTTATATGTATTAATTTCAAAATGCAATTATTGAAACATAAAAGTTACACTCAATTTTATTTTCACTTTCTGTTCTCTTTTCAAAATAGTAGCACCTAAAATAGCAAATCTCTGTAAAATATGAAATTGTAGTAGTTAATTTAAGCTTGTTACTCTGGAAGTAAAATCTGGCTACTGTGGAAAATATTGCATTACCTCCATACTTTACAGATTGTCAGCTGGCTGTGCTCTGACAGCATTTTTGCCAATGTCCAGACACCCAAAATGCATTCTAGCAACACTCACATCTCTGTTCTAATCCATACAGTCACCAGAGAAAATATATTTTACTGGGCAACCATATCTTATAAAGAAAATGTACAATTTGACAATTTTTATTACGGTAAGTTAACCAAAATTACATATCTCCATTTCATCAATCCTATGTAGATACTCATTAACCAAGAAAGGCAGATGACCATGGTTCAAGACTACACTCTGCTTCAAGCTTGCACATGACTACATTGGATCCTAATATAGAGAATGAGGTAGAAACAAACCAAATAAGTACCTTTCTTAAATAGACACTCTTCATTGTTTACAGACCTGCAAGAAATGGAATTTAATTCACCCCAACAAGCATTGGTCATTTTTCAAAGCTAGGTCTGACTTCTACATTCAAATATTCATGCTTTGTTTCAAATTGTATTCAGTCTACGCTCTTGGACTATACAGCTTATTACAGCAGTAAAGCTCACAAATTAGATTTACAGACATACTGAGTCTACACTACAGACACCAACTATACAGGATTATAAGGTTACAAAATAGGCATGTAGCTACTAAGAGAACTCCTTCTTTAATAAACATAAACAAATTGCAGAAAATGTTGTTAGTAATGGTCAATTTAAATGAGGGCAAAGCCCAGCATCTGGGGAAGGGAAAGATGAACCTTTTACTTTTTCCCTCTGTCGGAGGCCAATTATATGCTTTTAGATCCCGCTGAAATCTTTTTATCTGTCATCTCACCTGCATCATTTTTTGTTTCCCTTTTATCACAATGTTCAGCAATTCCAGCATTCAGGCTCTCCTCCTTCCAACTTTCTTTAACTGATATTGCTGCTTCTTCCCAATGGAACCTCACCAGCTTCCTGACTCTGGTCTTGGCTTGCTGTTTAGATAGTCTTCTTTCCAAAGCAGTACCTAGAAAGGCCTTCCTTGTCTTTCATAAATAAGCAGCATTGGAAAATAAGACTATTTTCTTCTCTGTTTAAAGGAGAAAAATGTACTTTTTGTTCTTACCAACTGAGATGAGGAGTCACAGACAAGATAAATATACATTTAAGTAAGCATAAGTAAATTACTGCTATTTTTTTCCAATGCAAACAATCTGCTACTAATCAGAGAACAAATGAGCACAAATGCCATTTTCAGTACTTCCTGTGCCTGCAGTGCCAACTGCTGCCAGCCCCAGGGTGGTTCCTGTCAGCTCCAGGGTGTGCTCACTGTCCTCCAGGGTCACTGGGCTTTTTCTGGAGAGCTGCTGCCCAGCCAAGCCATATCTAGACTGCCCTCTGCCTGAAGCTTTGATTTCCCAGAAGAAGGGCTTGGCATTTCTCCATGCTGAACTGCACAAGGATCATTCCAGCAGCATGACCCAGTTCCTCTGGATGGCAACCCTGCTCTCCAGTAGTGACCAGCTGTCCTGGTTTTGTGTCACCAGCCAGCATAAGAAGCAAATGTTCCTTCCCCTCCCCCTGGTCATTGGTGAAGATGTTAAGCACAACATGTCACAGTATGGACACCATGTCCTACCAGGTTCTAGCTAGAATACAACCCATTTGCCAAGACTCTCTGAGATGAGCTGTCCAGTGAGGTTTTTGACTAACTGCTGGCCTTCCATTCCCACTTATTCCAACTAGTGGCATTCTAACTTACATAAAACATTGTGGAAACTAATTACAAAAATCCTGCATTAAATGCAAAGTTGTAAATCGCAGTAAATGTAGGTGATATCTTCTAGTCTCTTCTTGTCTCGAAATCTAGTAATTTATTATAGAAAGCAATCAAGTCAGCCAGACATGATTTTGCCTTGCTAAACTCATGGTTACTTCCACACCACCTCTTCCCTAAATATTCAGAAATGTTATTTTGACATTCATCGTCTTGACTATCTATGGTCTTGATACTATCAAGACAATGTCTCCAAGCTGACATGACTGCATAAATTCACAAGTCTTCTTTTCAAATAAGTAACAGTTTCAAAAAGATTAATGACAGCCTTTCAATAGACATTACATGTTCTCAACACCTCCTGAAAAACTGAGTTATCAGAGGCTTTGCTGTGTCAATGCACACTTCCTCCACACAAGCTGGGAATGAAACCGAGATCTCTTTGGGATTCATCTTCACCAGTATAGGGCAGACATTTCTCTCTCCGCCATAGTGCATGGATTTAGGTGTTGCAACAAGTTGCTAAAATGCTAATACATCCAGATGTAACAAAAAGAAGTGTGAAACAAAGGCATGTGGTCAGTGTCATCAATTAAACAGAAAATAATCTGTCAGTAAATATAAATTGGAGGCCATCTCAATTAATAAAAGGCAAGTATAGCCAGAGCCAGCTCTCTTGAGAGGCTAATTATTTAAGAGCTGGCTATGCTGAACAGACTACACAAAGAGTCTCCTGAGTATTCTCTGACATCCTATATGTCAGAACTGATATCCTGTAGATCATGGTTTCATCACAGACCATGGCTCTCCACACCACCAACCAGGCACCAGAAGCTAGTTATGTGCTGTTGCCTGTATGAGAGCCTGAAGTGCATTTTGAGCTTTCTGTCATCGGGCTAGCTATGAACATTTGATACCTGGTACTACTTACAGTTGGAAGACTATCTGTGACATATTTACTAACATGCAATTGTTGACATCTATTCAGTCCTTTTGCTGTGAACTCCATGCTCTGTGGCATTTTCTGAGAGCATGGGTTGTCAAGAACTGATAAAATTCAATTTTCATGGAAGATTTTAGTAATTACAGTAGCAGAAAAAAAATCATTATATGAGAGTGAGTATTTTTTACAAGCAATTTAAAAAGAATTTACATGTCTTTATTATGTTAAAATGACAGTTTAAAACTATTATTCTAATAGTTATGCATTACAATTTCCATGTAGGTTTCTATTATATGAAATCATGGTCGGTTTGTTTTTTTGAGGAAACATCTGGAATCTGATTGCAAATTCTTCTCCCACTTTGCTCCCATTTTGACTTTAACAGGGTTCAAGTCTTGATTTGAAATCTGTGCTTGTAGATACAAAAGCCAGAACTGACACTCTCCTCAACCTTTCTGGATAGTGAGGGAATTAAGCCATTCCAGATCCATGGCACAGGTTGAAGGGCTGGTACCAAGTGTCAGTGTCAGAATACATGTTAAAGAAACAATCACATATTCAGAAGGACTTGTTAGACATTAGATAGTCTAACAATTTAGTAGATAGTCTAAAAGATAACAGAAAATCAACGTAGCTGTTTTAGAAAACAATTGAGCATGACATTTTCACAGAACCACAGAATTAATTAGGCTGGACAAACCTCAGAAATCACTGAGTCCAACCTATAACAAAACACCACCGTGTCAACCAGACCATGGCACTAAGGTGCCACATCCAGCCTTTTCTTAAACTCCTCTAGGGAGAGAGCCCCCACCAACATTCCTTGGCAGTCTATTACAATTTCTAATCACCCTTTCTATGAAGAAATTATTCCTAATATACAACCTAAACTTTATCTGGTACAGTTTAAGACTGTCCTCTCATCCTGTTGCTGCTTGCCTTCTTTCAATATAAAACAAGATTTTCAGAATCTCAGAAGTTTCATTTAGGTGAGAGGAAAATGAGATCACAGGGAAGCAAAATGATGCAAAAATTAGATCTTGACCTGTAAAAGGAGATATTATGTGAAATTTAGCCCAAACTTCAAAAGGAAGCCAATCTTTTATTTTAATTCTAAAGTCAGTCCCCAAGCTGCTGGACTCTAGACACATTTCCAATTAAAATATAAACCACAGGAATAAGTATTGGAGAATAATTCTTGTATGAACACAATACACTCAGTAGCCATAAATGTAGACTCTAATTCTTTACAGAACAAGCTGTGTGCTTACTGAAAGGAATAAGGAAGACACATTTTACAAGCTTACTGACATATTATTCCTGTGCAAATCCTTTCTTTAAAATATGTCTGAAACCCTCACTACTAGTCAATATCAAAGATCGGCCATCATCTTACTAAATTAATATATGCAGTTAGCATAGCTGCAATTAGCTCCTACTAATTGCTGTAGGAGTTCAACGTGCGGACAAGGTGAGCATGGACACGCCAAATGATATTGGTATTTGTGAAATACTATGTCAAACATTATCTCAGATTAAGAGAGGAAGAGACCAACTGCAAGTTCGAGGTAGAAAGCAGTTGCTTTACCTACTATATTACTATGGTTGCAGAGTCATTTATTAGTAAAAGCTGCGAAGGTGAAATCACCAAGGCATGAACATGGCTGTACAGCAAAAAATAGGTCTGCATGGTAGCAATCAGTGTGCACAGAGTGCACACACAGAGTGCAGGGCAGGAAAGGCAGCTCAGCAGCAGCAAAACTGGTTAACATGACACCGAGTCAGGCTGTGTGAGACAGAGTCCGGAGACATGGGAGGTAAAATGCGACACAGCAAGTAAAGAAGGCTGTGGAAATGACGACTGCTGAACATCTGGTAGTTATTTAATATTCAAGATAGATGTCCAAAAGTCTAAGAATTGAGGTATTTTAAAGAAAACTGGATATATAGCGTATAATCTGAAACTGTTCCAAATTCAACATTGTGATTATGAAAGGGACAATTAAAATATATAAAGCAACCCTAAACTATAAACTGGCCGCGATGTAAAATGCAATAGAAAATGGTATATAATTTAAAGTTCAGCTCTAAAAAATGAGCTGTAGACAAGTCCTGTCTGAACTGACCTGTGACTTTTTGGCAAGTTTTCTTTTGGTAGCAAGGATGAAGCTAGGTGCAGGATTTAAGGATTTTTTAGGTGAACTGTTTTGAAGAAAACATGTTTTTAACTCTGTAGATATCTGGCCTCTGTACTGTAATATTCTATATCAACAGCAAAGACAATTACTTCGGTGAATTTAGGACAAATTTGTGCAAACTGTGCAAACATAATGGTCTCACAGTTGCCTTCAAGCAGGACAGATGAATAAGAAAAATGAAAGTGTTAAAACAACAGAGGAATTACCAAGTAAAATTATCATGTATAATTTGGTTATGGATAATTTTCATATTTAGGTTGTTCTTGTGCAGCACCTCTCAAATTAACTAGTTTAAATTCCTTTCTTTGCTCTTTAAAGCTAAGATTTCAGTGCCTTCAACTGCACATATTTTCAATAAAAGTTTACTATAAGAATCTTAAAGTGCAATATTTTTCCCAAGACAAAACAAGATTATATGTTCCATGAATCCTATAATTTTTATACTAGGATCTCCAAGTAGTAGCAACATATTTAATGATTTATATTGATTTTATCAATAACCAAGGTAAACTTCTCCTAGTCATGCTTCATTTCTTAGAAGGTGCCCAACTCCCAGCAACTCTCTTTGTGCACAAAGAGTCTATTGAAGGCATTGTGTTGACATGAAAATGAACAATTTACATATTTATTGCCTGTGATTTGTGTGCTAGCTGAACCATCAGCAATGTTCATAGAATGCTATGTGAACTGGAAGGGGAGTGATTCATGGGCTCTGAATGAGACCAAAAGGGCAAAGAACAAGTACATGTATAAAGAGATTAGCAGCTGAATATTGTTTTGAAGAGGAAAGAATGAGCATGTATGCAGAAACAATATCAGTGAAACATTGTATTGCAAAGTCTATCTATTATATTTCTAAGGTTCTTATCACAATGTCACCTAATTACCATATATATAAAATAATTTATCTCCCCGGATTTCATCTCTTTGTAATTCTACAATTTCTCTTCATCTAGAGTTCCTGAATAGAAAAAAAGTCATTTAATTTTTAAAGATATGGATAATATCAACATCCTTCTTTTATCAGGAAATGGTGTTTTAACTGTGTTAGTTACACAAGAGTATAAAGTCTCATATGAATAGAAAAAAGTAGCAATTACATCATATGCTGATGTACATACACCATCTCACTTATGTAATCGTATTTACTGATTTATTCTCATTGAAGGAAGTCATAGAGATTTCTAAACACCTGTAGAATTCAATTCACAGTAGCAGTAGGCCATCATATTTTTGCATGTAGATCCTTGGAATGTAGATAAGTGAAAATAAATTCAGTAAATGAGCTTCAGTACATAATCTAAAGTAATTTGCACTTACCCTTTACTTATAGTTGCCTTGGAGTAAGACATACTGATAATTTGCTTTTGAGTGGATAAGAGAATGTGACAAATATGAGGTATAGCTGTTGGTATTTTTTCTTGTGTTGTATGTATTTTCTTAAAGTTGTTGACCCACAGACATGAATTTTTTATCAGTAGCTTAATTCTTCCATTTCCTCTAAAACATTTGCACTAGTCCCTGCTGGGGTCAGAAGCCTGGGCCAGATAGATTTCAAATTTTATATAATATATTGGTGTTGTTTGCAATTAAAAAAAACCCTATTTTTTCAAAGGAAATGCAATTACATAATTTATATTATTGCTGCTAGATGTTGTGGGATAGAGAATTTGTAGAAATGTTTTGTTTTATATATGCCAAATAAATCTGTTGTTATGCTGATTTTCCTGCATCAGAATGTTGTGTATGATTTTTGTAAGGACTTAAATTCTGACTTTTTTCTCCTTTTGTTGTCCCTACAAGCAAGCTTGTGACATCAAAGCTAGTGCAGATTTGAGATTTTTTTCCATGAAATGAGACTGAGTTTTGTTCTGATCAAAAGACACCAGAGCTTGTTTAAAAACAAGCATTTAATGGAATGATCCAAGCCTTGCAACCAGTGAGAAAAAGAGGAAATTTCATTAGGATAGCAATAAAATCTGCCTCATGTACGGTAGAAGGTGAGAGCTGTCTAAGCATGAAGTTTTCTTAAATTACCCTGCCTGCTGCTGCACATGTGGACAACAAATATTTACCCATATGAAATTCATTTGTCCTGTATATTACACACAATACAATCAACACATCATAAATGTTATCACTCTGTGTGATAACTGCTTTATATATTTACTGATTCCTATTCTTCCTTTACAGGAGGTATTTGTTTCAGATAACTCTCCTTTGCGCCATGTGCAGCACTGACAAACTGAATACACAATATGCACTGTCAATTCATGTTGAAAGTTCATTCATTTTTCCAGATTGATAATGATTATACTTTATCATTTGGCACAAAAGACTTGTATTTAAAAAGTATATTAGCTTACTGGGCACTCATTTATAAAAATTGCATTGTTGAAGTCTTGCTGGTGACTTCAGCATGGCAGACTCCTTTGAAGTGCAGACTTTCTTTTAACATGTTTGCACTTTCAAATGGACATATCACCAGCCTCTGCTTACCTTTTCCTTGACATATCTCTTGGGTTGGTAGTCATGGCAGTAAATATTAGCACTAATAAGCTGGCAGGCTGCAGATGTGTGTATGTGAGGGGGCTGGTGGTGATGGTGGTGGAGCATGTTTGATAGTTTCTTTACTGTCTCTCTTAACAAAGGGGCTAAATTCTGCTATCATTACTGCTATGGTCTATAATCAATGTAAAATTATTGAAAAATTTCACAAACAGGTAAAATGTTCTTCTGGAGCAAAATTGGAAAGGTGATATTTTTGCCTCAGATATTTTGTTTTGCCCTAAAAAGAATTTCAACCTGGTTGAGGAATATCAGGTGCAGATGAATTATATGAGCTAAATCATTTAAATTTGTTATAGTCTATCATAAACGTGACAGTTATGGTAGCTGTTTACTGCCTCTCTTTAGCAGTGTCTGAGAACATTTACGGCATTACTGGAAGATGCTACTTCCTTCCGAAATGAGAGATTTCAGTAACTAGAGGTTAATCTCTACATTTTAAAATATTTGGAATATTATTTCAGACATAGAAGTAGATCAGATTCAGATGTCCTAGTGCAGTCTTCCTAAACAAATTGAACAAAAAAGGTAATTTCCTAGGAACAGCAATTTCCAAATCTGGAAGAAAAAAATTGTAAGAAATTTCATCTGAAATCATGTTTAGGTTATGCTTGAACAAATATTCTTGAGGAGCATTATTTTTAACATTGAATTGAGAGTTTTTTGAGCATGGCTTTGTTGCTTCTAGACCTGATGTATTCAGGGGCAGCTGTTGGACCCTTCAGCACTATTAATTCCTCAGCTGCACATTTTGCATGCAGTGTAAATATTTGTCCTCCAGATTTTTAAGATGCAAGGAGACTCACACATCCTAATTGTCTCTGAGTTTAACTTCATATATTCAAAAATGTCATTTTAAGTCACTTCCTCAAGTTCAAATAAGAGGAGGAACAGGAACATAAATGCAAGTCTCTTAAGGTAACTTAATGTTAGCTACTACTATTCTTTGTGGACTTCATAAAATAGTGAGAAAAAAAGATATTCTGATATTAGATAGAAAATATTTGATTTATCTATATAGTTTCTGGGTTGTATTCTTATTCTGAAGAGCCTTGTCTTTATCATGCTATGAGTTTAATTCTCTAGCCAAGAACTCAAAAATAAAATTATTGCATGGGAATCAGTATTACACAAGGTTATATAAGAGACATCTATAATCTTGGCTTGGCATTATATTGTAACATTTCATAAACATACTTTTCTCCAGTCATAACTGTTTCTAAAGGTTTCACAAATTCTTAATTTTCATAGACAGTGTGGTTAATTTCAACAAAAATAAAATTATAAAAATGTATCCCAAAGGAAAAATTCATATTAAATCTGAGCAGTGAAAAAAATTATTCTGAGAAGATATTGTAAGACAAAAAATGTTAATTATTATTGAAGCATGGACTGCAACAATGCACTCAAAAGTATTCTATGAAAACTGAATACAATAATAAGTGAATAAGCAAGTGTGGCAGAAAAAATCCCCATTAATCTGTAAATTTTATTTTATGGGAGGATGTTTCAAAATCCTTTGATCTTCATTTTGCTTATCACTTTATGCTGCATGTCTGTAATGTGCCAGGGCATTTTAAGGGCTGTTCAGTAATACTTATCCAGTCTGTCTCCTTTTTGGCTGCTGTTGCCAGTGTTCTGTTCTCATTATTTTAATTTCTGTTTATTTTTCTTCCCCTTTAGAACTGGCAGGCATATATTTCAATTACATAATTTCACCTGGCCACACAGAAATCAGCGCATCTATTTTTGTCTTTGAAGACCTTTGTTCAGATAGACCACACAATTACACTCTACTATTGTCTATAAATTAAAAAAAAACAATCTATCACTGTATTTCCTAATTAAGACAATTATTAATACTTTCTACACTTTGCAGACTTAATACATACTTTTTAATTTATTACAACTTCGTTTCACAAATAAAGCCCAATAAGTTAATAAGAAAATAAAGATTTACATTTTTTTCCATAGACAGCTGATATGTATTCCCCTTGAGCTAAGAAAGTATTATTATTCCTATTTTAGAATTAAGAAAACCAAAACAGGAAGGAGACATGCAATGCCCAAGAAATTCTAAGGAAAAGGTACAGATCACAGGCCCTTGTGGCTTCTAATTATTTTTTTTCTAGACAGTGGTAAAGACAAAGTGCTGGAGATCTAGGAAGATACTTTAGTATATTTAATACTCATAATCTTGAGCTTGGCAAAGAGCAAAGTCAAGACTCTGAACTTTAGAGTGGTAAACTTCCATCTGTTTAAAAAAACAATGGATGAGATTCCCTGAGAAACTATTAAGGACAAGGAGTCTCACCAGAGCTGCCTTTAAAGTAATTTTTCTTAGAGTACAAGAAGTCTCCATCCCAGTGTGGGGGAAATCAAATCAGGTAGGTCAGAAAATGGCATGGCTGAGGAAATACCTGCTCCTCACACTGAGAAGTAAGACAGAAATACACAGCCAGTGATAGTAGGGACATGTTTCCTGGGAAGAATATAAGGTTTGGATAGGTAAATCTGGAGTCAGGAAAGCTGAGGGACAGGTGAGATGGTATATGATTTGAGAAGGCATATGAATAGTAATGAGAAGGTTTTCTTTAAGTACATAAGTCAGAAGAGACAGGCCAAGGAGAGTGTACCCTTGTGCCTTGTACCCAGTAAAAGAGAAGGAAGAATGGGTAACAAATACAAAGAAGGCTCAGATAATCAGTAACTTCTTCACCTTGGTCTCTATTGTCGGTCTGACTTCCCAAGTGTCTCAAGTCCCTGCACTTACAGGAGGGGATGGGGGAGAAAATTCCATCTCATTGTAAAGGAAGGGCAGGTTCAAGACTACTTGAAGAAACTCAGTAGCCACATATATATCTATGGGTTCTCTCAAAGTGGCTTTCAGGGTCCTGAAGGAACTGGCTGTTGTTGCCAAGTCACTCTCTATGGTATTAAAAATTCACGGTGCTCAGGTGCGAATGTCAGAGACTGGGAAAAAGGATCCTATTTTTCATAAAAGTGGGAGAAAGGAAGACCTATGTGACTACATACCTGTCACAATCACCTCTGTGCCTGGAGGCTCATGGAGCAGATCCTTATGGAAACAATGCCCAGGCACCTAGGCCACTAGTCCCAGACTAGGAGGTTGTGTGAGGTAGCCAGAAGGTTTCACCAAGGGCAAATTGTGCCTGACCAGTCAGGAGGCCTTCTACAGACAAGAGAAGGTCAACTGATGTCATCTCCCTAAACTACTACAGAAGATTTTCAACAGGGTCCCACATGACAAATTGGAGACACCTGGATTTGAAGGATGGACTTGGTGGAGAAGGAATTGTCTGGATGGACGCAGTCAGAGAACTGTGGTCTATGGCTGTGTGTCCAGGTGGGGGCTTGTGATGAGTGGTGCCCCTCAGGGCTCCATCTTGAGACTGGTACCTTTTAGTGTCTTTATCAGCAACACGGGCAGTGGGATCAACTGTACCCTCAGCAGGTTTGCAGATGACATGTAGCTGAGTGGTGCAGATACAAGAGAAGGATGGGATGCCCACTCACAGCTCTGAAGATCAGCTGCACCCTGGGATGCATCAAAGGAGGATTGGCCAGTAGGTCAAAGAAGCTGAACACATCTTCAAGGTTCCTTACCATTTAAACTTATCTCCTAAACTTATCTATTTATTGTAGCAACATAACAAACCATATAGGAAAAAAAAAAAGTAAAAGGTACCTCCCAACTGTCACATATACGATACTATACAAGTACTATGATTTTTTACACACAGAGTAAAAAATCATAGTACTTGTATAACAGCAATGCAAAGGAAGAGACTAAAAGAACTTCCCTGTAAAAGGATAGTTCTTCTGAGAGCACCTTAACTTAGGCCTTAGACAAAAAAGTAGAACATTTTAGATGAATACACAGAGGATCAAAGTAGCAACAGTTGCCCATAAAAGCCTAGGCCAAGCTCTGAACAGATCAGATAACAAATCTAGAAAAACAGATCTCAAAGTACTAAGGAAGAAAACACATTGCTGGTGCTCATAAATAATAAAATAAACCCTTTGCATTGTACCCTTATCTTTCACGATTCATGGATATTGAAATGGCTAGAGTATTTACAAATACTAGAAACAAATGAGGAAAATGCGCCCCCAGACAAATGCAAATCCATCTCATACATCTTGATAAGCCATTAGCAAAAGATGAAGATAGTCTAGTCCTATGTTTTTGTTACTTTTTACACTTAACATCATCCATCAACTAAATAATTTGGGCATGAAAAGTCAAATCAATAAATGAGTGATCTCAGCTTTTTTTGATTCACATCCTTCTATTACATCATCTATAAAACCTCTCTTAGTACAGCTTGTAGTACAGATGTCTGAATCTGAAGAAATTGGGGAGACTATGTCAAAGTGATAAACAGCTAGTGGTTCATATATCTACATTAAGTGATTTTGATAAGTGACCTTTCCATGTGGACTAGTACAATCATTCAGGACCACGGAGTATATGCATTACCTCATCAAATCTTTTGGCTTATCACAATATCATGTTAATTCAGATGCAAGACCCTTCTGCATTCCAGTTCTGATTCACCTTTCACAACTGCTTCTCCACTCTTTCTTAGGAATGCATAGAGCTATGTAGCTACCTAGGAAAAAAAGTTAACGTCAGCCTAATTTCACAGTTGCATTTCATATAAATAAATAATAAAAAAGTTTCATTACATGGGTTTATGCTCTGTTTAGCCAAAGGGAAGAAGTAGTGACTGAAAATTAGGGGGGAAAAAAAGGCAAAAGTAATATAGCAGTGGAAAAGGAAATAACAAATGTATTCTTTTTCTAAAGTTTTTGCTTCACCTTTCCACACTATATGATAGTCTTCTAACACAATATAAACTTTAAGCTACAGAAAAAGACATCATAATATAGATAATGTCTGATGTACATATCTAGTATACTGTGAAAGTTAAAATCCTGCTTGTTTAGAAGAAGGCAAGATCACATTTGCAAGATCAGTTGCAAAGTTTGATTGTTATGTGGTTGTTATTCAATAAATAACAAAGAAGATGAGCAATGTAACAATATGCTATTCAAATTCATTAATGAAACACTTTGAAAAACTGTTTAAAATGAGAGTGTACACTGGAACACTTTCAAAAACTGTTTAAAATGAGAGTGTACACTGGAACACATATTATGTGTGGAACTTAAGTTCCCTAACCTGCTCTGGAAACAGGATTCTGTCTGGTCAAAAGCTAGAAAATGGTAAAGGTAAACTGCATTACAAATAATAGGCCTTATTCTCAAATTCATAACCTCACTTCAGGGAGCTTTCAAGCAGCCACTCTAAATTTTAATAAGATTTTACTGTGCATACCATAACTTTTTTTTCCCTAAGACAAGGTTAAAGACCAGGAACTGGGAGGAAAACAACATAGATACCCTCAGAGTTCTTTCTTCCACCTTAATATGTGTGTGAATGCCATCTTTATTTAACTCAGAATACTCACTGCTGTGAATCTCAATAAGCTCTAAATATTCTTAAGCAATATGTTTATATCTAAATTTGTTTATCTTTGATCTGTAAAAGAGCTAAGAATGCAGGCATTTTCTAGACCCAATAGAGACTTTAGTAATTACAACAGTTCCAAACCATCGTAATAAAATAGTACCCTGACTCATGCAGAAAGTATGTGCAAAATTGTATGATAAGGAATAGATTTATTTGGCCAGGAACAGAGAAGCAAAGTCAGCGGAACATCCTGCTTGTGGTATTTTTTATATATAGTCAGCATGTACTGTTTGTCTGGACTTTAATGTACACACTAACACACATTTTTTATAGTGATCACTCTCCTGCAATGCAAATAACACATTCTGCTAAGTCTTTCAATAGGCTGCTGATTGTGTCATTATTTCACTCTTGGGGGAAAAAAAAAGTTAATAAAAGATAAGGTACTTTTGAAGAAGGTGAGATTACATTATTTTTAAATTATACATTTCATAAGATAAGGTTTAAACACATGTCAGGAGAAGTCAACATTGTGTTATGAATGGTAGTGATTGTGTTATCTGTAAACTTTGAAGCTTTACGTACTGATGTGAACAATTGACTTCGTTGTTTTGTCATTACCATCAGCATTCCTCTTTCTGCTGTTTGTGTAGCAAGAAGTGAGGAAAGTTTGTTTACCTGCTAATATTTCATTGACTGTTTAGCCTGAGTTGATAGTAATTTTTCATCTTTCTGTCTGCTGGATCTTTTTTTTTGCCTGTATAGTAAAATTGACTGGATACTAACTCCTTCACCTGAATCATTCATTTCAAATAAAATCTTCCTTAAATTGTCAAGAGTAGTTCCTAAAATAACACACTTTACTAAAGTTTACAGACATTGCTAGTACCATTTTTATCTAATTTCTTTATTCTATTATGTTGACCAGCAGCATATAGTAAATATTTGGCCATCAGTTCAATGTCTAGTAGCTTATACGCAAGAAGAAATATTTATTTTTTAATTGCTATAGAGATTTTTCTTGAAAGTCATATTATATATTCTACAAACTGCATTGTTGTAAGGGGATGAGTAAAATAAAGACTTCAGTGTATTCTCTGAGTGTTTGACAAAGTATATTAGAAAACATGTGAAAATTATTTCCCTCCCTCCTTTTTCTCTTCTCTAGGATTCACCTTCCTGCAATGAATGGAAAGAAAAATTAGTCTTAGTCTATTGCATGACATTTGAAAACAAAGTTTAGATAATAAAAGCAGAAGTGGTAAAGGCTTTGGCTAAAATGGAGCCAAAGCAATAGCAAGAGATCTTATGACCCAGAGTTATGTTGCATGTTCATTCCAAATAAATTAATCAGATTTACTTTGTGCACTGTAACTATCAATATATATTTTTGAGGCCTTTTTTTCCCATTTCAATCTTGTTTTCTCAACTTTAAATTGTTACAATGTAGATGGCAAAGAATTTTTTCTAGAGATGTCTAAATTTATAACTAATAAACTGCAGGTTTTACATTTTTAGTGCTCAGTTTTCGAAGTTTAAACTAGATTTTATTATTAACAGTAAAGAATATCAGGAAAAACACACTGACAAAAGTTCCTTTATAAAAATTCTGTGTATACACTGTATTCATTGCCAGAAAAATACAGAGTGCTGGCATTTCTGTAATAAGAACACTGAGACTTAATAACCCAAGTAAGGTCTCCACATGAAATCCACAAGTATATTATTTTGTTGTATGTAGGTTTTAATAACAGAATGCATTTCTCACTGTAGGGCTTTTTTTTCAGGTCAAAATTAAAGTACAAAGTAAAACAAGGCAGAAGTTTCCCTTCCTGCCACAAGACCAGTTCAACATCTTTCCCTTCAAGAGCACTGAATTAATATAATACAGCAAAAACATAAATTCAGGCTCATTAAAGAGAAATATGGCATGCAAATAATTTAAGTATTTTCACAAAAACAAACTTGTGAATGGACTAAAATGATGAAAAAATGTCATCACTATTTTAACATTACTTTTTTGATATTAACTGTATGATCTGATGATAATTTGAAGGCAAAGAATATATAGGAACAGATTATTTGTACTTTTAAGAAAACCAAGAGAATCATCTCCCCTCCTCTAGAAGGTATAATATTACTCTGTTCCAAAAAGTTATATTATATGAAAGATATAGTTTCTGTAGTCACAAATATTCTAAGTATTTTTTTAGTTGATAAAAATGTGGAACTTGTGAAAAGTCACGTAGATTCTCTTTAAAAGAAGAAGGAAAACCCAAGTTAATAAGTCATAAGAGGTGATGAAGGGAACGTGAATGCACATTAAGGATAGAATATATTTACAGGTGTGAGCCATGCCCGTGAGTTCAGGATTACCAACAAGTTTTATTTAAAGGAAGTGTTTGTTTCTGTAGGAATAGCACCTATCTCTGTTGTTACTGTATTTGTTTTGTCCTGTTTTTCTTTGATATGGAATTTGTGATTATATGTACCAGAAGGAAAAGACATAAGTGGGTAGAATTGATATTACATGTAACCCACATGTCAAAGTGTGCAACTTGCAGAGCAGGAACTTAGGAAAGGAGGACTTCTGCCAACTTCAGTTTTGTGGCATTCTGTAAGAAAGGATTTTTAATGTGTGATTTTTTAAAATATGACCATTAAGACTTGTCTTTCATGGCAGTTCTGACAATCTTGGCATACTGTGGAGTCAAGGTGAAGCTAGGCAATTCCGCTCATTATTGCAGTGACAGTCTTCCTTAGAATTAAATGCTGATTTATTAATTGACAAGTGATTGGATAACATGAACAATCAGGAAAAAGCAAAAGGCAGTAGTGACTGTTGATCAGAATTAATTAATGCAGCTGTGTAAGAATGTAATTGTTTTCCTGTTTCTTTTCTGCACATTGATTTTGTAGTAAAATATGTCTCTTACAGAAAACTCAGCTACTTTGTATCAGTGTATTACCACTACAACCCTCGTCTCCACGCCCTGAAAAGGTGACTTTTTAAATTTCTAAATGCTTCTTCATTGTGTTTTGTACTATTGAATTTAACTTTCTCTTGCTCATGTTTGTCCTGTAAGATTCCCATCCTCTCTTTAGTCACCACTAAAGAGATGGCTCCCTGTTCCCTCTCTGTCATTGGCATGCACTCAGCTTTCATGCAACTTATTAAGGATATAAAGACAACAGCTATTCAAAGATCATTCCATGAGGGAATCCTCTAGCAGACCAGTAACAACTTCATCAACACATGTTGTCTCCTTTCACTAGAATTTGCTTTTTTTCCTCAAAGGAACTTATTAATTTACCTTACAATTCCTGGACTAATCCTTTACTTCCCTGTGTGACCTCAAATCTCCCACACAACAAATACTATGTCAAATATTTTACTGAAGTCCAGATTAAAATTATTGTATTTCCTCTGTTTAGAGGAATTTATCTTATCAAATAAGTATACTTAGCTATTTTGGCACAGCTGACCCTCGGTAAATCATTTTCCATTTACTGATGTAGTTTTAATTCTTTTTTTATTCCGAATCCATTCAACAACCTTGGTATTTGACTTGGTGAGTCAGTTTCTCCACTTATGAAATGGTAGTCAAGAGTGCATGATTTTCAGATATTACACAACAATGCATGGGCATTGCTAAAATGCTTTGTGGTCCTTAGCAGAATATTACCTGAAATACTAAGCACTCATCTTTTTCATGAGCTACATTCAAAGGGGAACCTCTAAGAAGTGTATTATGTTTATTACTCAAAGAGTTCTTATTTGAATGGATGCTTTCAGTTGTGAATGCTCTTTTTAAATTAAAATATTGTTTTCTTATTTGTCAAAGCATATCACTTTTATGAGCTGTCAATCAAAATTAAATAAACTCACACTATTCTTGTTTTATATGTAAGATATCATGCTTTGATCAAAAAGACAAATGTATATGTCAAGCATTGTCATTAGTATTAATGACTTCAGACCCTTATCAATCTGGTATTTAATATTTTCTTACTAAATTGTGACTATTTGATTTGTTTTTAATTTTAAAGCTTTAATTAAAATATCCATTCACATCTGTCTAACTAGAAAAGAGCAAAGTAAATTTTATCATTCTGTTATTAAAGGGATAAATTAATTAGTCTAGAATATGGCTAGGAATAAATAAATGCAAATAACTGGGAAAAGTTTTAGTAAATTCACATGATATTGGCTTATTACCATCTTTTTTGGAAAAAAAAAACAAGTCATATCAATCATTACACCATAGGCAATTATTTGTACTTCTTTTTCTAAAGTTATAGAGAAACCTAAATGGCATGTGTGTTCTCCATCTGTCTATGCACCTGAGAGAGAGGGGAACATATTGCAAAGGAAAAAAATTCAAAATTAAGAAATTAATATTTTCTTAAAATTACAGGTATTCAGTGGACTCATCTTGGCATTTTTCACAATAAATTCTATAGATATTAAGAAAACTAACACTGAAAATATTTTTCAGGAACTATTACAAAATTCACTGAACTGAAGAAGACCAAATTGCTTTCTAAGATTTTAATTATCTCTAATTCTACTTTGTATTTTTCTTGCCATTATTTTTATAATTTTATTATTTAAAATATACATAATATGATTGTATTTTTGGTAAGCTATTATCCAGCATTTTAAATATTGAATATGAAAAAATAAAGCATAGTTAAATCATATTTATTTTGATAGTTTAACAAAAGTCCTGAGCAGTTCCACTGAAATTTCCTGAGCTGGGACCATTCCTGACACCAAGAGCTCATTTCAAGTTCACTAAACCCATATCAGTGAACATGGCTCTGACACTGCTTTACAGGCATGCACAAGGCTTCACAGAAAATCAAAGATCTCTTAAGATCATCACTGTATTACATGAATTATTTATTTGGTTAATTCCATAAAACTTTGTTGTTTCAAAGTGCTACTTCTTTTAAAACTCACTAACATACTTGATATTAATCAGATAAATTACAGAATTGTACCTTCCTTTGTAAGTCACATAGCATTATTTTAATATGAGAATAACTTTTCCTACTTTGATTGTCCGTGTTCTTCACAGAAGAACCAGTTATTTATTATACCTGTCATAGGTTTTCAGATGATGATGAGTGAATGGCTGTTAAAAATTCTAATTGTAGTTGAAAATCCCAATATTTAAAATACTATGTGCAGTTAGACTACAATTTTAAAGGAATATAGCAGTTATACTCTCAATCAAAAGTTGTTAATAACAGTAGATGCCAGACTATAGCATTTCTTACTTTCTAACATGACTTATTTCTTGGTTTGGTTTTGTCTAGGGAAATTTTATTGCAGAGGAATCCAAAACAGTTCTCTCAAAAAAATGTCTGGATGTGGTTTCTAACTCCTATCAATTTGAAAATAATTCTGTGAGTAGCACATAATGCAGCAAGCGTCTGCAAAACCCCCGTGTATTGGTGGCCTACCCACAACTTTTCCAGACCCTACCATCCTAAAAATGCCTTTCTTAGATGTTTTTCTCAGTGAAGTATTGCTAGGAAACTCAAAATTATTAATTTTTGATGGTTTTGACTGAGCTTAACTGACTTTCATTGCATGTTTATTCTCTATGCATAAGTTCAGATTCATAAATGTTCCTGATGTTTCTCCCTGTCTCCACATAACTTTCATTACGAATGGAGTTCTCACTTGACTGCCCTTTAAGACATGATCTTATTTGTTGCTTACTCTCAGGCAGTATTTGTAAAGAAATTCTTAAAGTATGAATTTTTAAAGGAATTTTCTTGTTAGGCATACTTCTCCTTCTCATTTCACTCTTTTGAATTGAGCTTAGTGTGCCTAGTGAACTAAAATTCTAAATTCTAAAAGCAATTAATAATAAAACTGTTGTGAATGAGCACTCGTTCCTGTGTCAACACTGTGTTGCAAATTATTTTTGTGGGATAAGAATTTCATAATTAACTTTTGCCAATATTTATTGCTCATCACCTTTTATTTCTCAGATACTAATGAATAAGATCAGTTACAAAGGAGGAAAGCTGTTATGAAATTGAAACTTGAGATTGCTTTTGACAGTTGCTGCTGAAAAGTGTAAACCGAAATGGACTCTACTTCAGACACTAAAATGCAGCAGACAAAACTCTTATTTCATCCCCTGTGGGCCACTGTCTCTGTTCACTCTTACTTTTATGTCGTCATGTTAGTTTGACACCTATAATATGTTTAATAGGTTTTTCTCTGATGTTATTATTGGCTAATGATTCTGCTTTTCCCTGGAGATGGCAAAAATGAGAAGTCACACTGTTTTATTTTATGTAGCTCTACAGGGACAGTCTTAACCATAGTACTTTATGGGAGTATGTAATCTTAAATCAATGGATAGGAAGTTAGCCTTTAACATTTGGATTGCTTGCTTCAGTTTTATAAATCAGGCTAGCATTTATATGTATCTTGATTCGTATATTTTACACTTTCATTATTTAAAGAGAACTAAAACAATGATTGATTTATAAAATATTATGAATGTTCTTTATGCAACATTTTGTTTTCTAATAGAACAGTTGTCACACACTGATATCTGCAGATTCTGAGAGATCTTGTTTCACTGAACAAAGTCTTTTATACCTGACTCATCATATTTATCTTTAATGCTTTTCTTCCAATATCATAGGCAGGAAACACTGAATTACAGCAAGTTTTACATTTCTGAAATAGTCATAAGAAAAATATAAAAAAACATTAAAAAAACATTAAAAAACTATTTCCAAGCTTGCTACTATGTCAGCAATAAAATGTACATGTTTTAATGAGCTCTTCAGCAATCTTAAGTTTTTAATTAATTTTCAGTTAAAGATCAAGGGATAAAAAAATACAATTATCTTTGCATACTGTGAGCAAAAGAAAAACTGTTCTAGATTTTCTGTGCATTTGATCTTCACTCCAAGGCCTTTCCACCTAACTCCAAACAATCTCTCATTGTGCTGGAATGCTTTCTTTAAAAAAATGAAAAATAAAAAGTAATCATATTAAAAATTGAAATCTTAGGAAGTATGTTTTTGTGGATCATATGGGGGGGTGCTGCGAGGAATTGAACTGGAATTGGCTGTTTAATTTTCCTTCCTTTTTTCAGCTCTATATAATAGAGTGTCAGCTGCTCTCTGAGATGCATGTAAAAAATATTTAGCTGCAAATTTAAAAGTGGAACATTGTCAGATATTCACCATTATTAGAAAGTGGTTATTATTTTCAAGTTTATAACCTTACTTTCTCTAAATCAAGAATGGCTAAGTAAATAATTCATGATTTTTTGGTAAAAAGTTGAAAGCAATTCACCCTTTATGCTTGCATTATCTGCAAAACAGCTGGGAGATGAAATATTTGTCCCAGAATTATTTTGGTTTGATTTCTTGTTAAATAAATATTTTAGAAAAGTTCTATCTATTAAATATTAAAAACTAATTGGAAACACTTGGTTGGCCAAAGAAATTTTTTTTTAATTGAAGAGTATTTTCAATAAGTACAATTATAAATATACACACATATATATACATATAAACAAATATAGATTTTCCATTAAAGAGTACTCACACATCATATTATCTGGGAAAATTCAGATGAGAAGGCATACAAGAAAGGATATGTTAGTAAGACTGCCCATCAGAGATAGCCTTGTGTAGGCTTTATATAGTCTCAGTATGTCTGAGTGTTTCCATTTTATAGGTGAGGAGGGGGACAATGATAAGAAAGCTAGGAAGATTAAATATTTGAGTTAACAGAATGGATAATACTTATGTTATAACACAAAACTTTTTTCCCAGACTGATACCACCACCACAGAAACTGCTAGAAAGAAAAAGAAGCAGAATACAGAGCAGACAAGCAATGGTGAAACTGTATTGTCAAATATTTAAGAAAATGTAGACACTTGTTTATTGTCATTAATATATTATTCACTTGAACGAGGCCTGTATCATAAAATTATCACCAGTAATGCAGATAAAAGCTTGAGACACCTTTAGTTAAAAGCCTACTTCTGCCTAAACAATGTAGAAGAAAATTAGCTGCATAAATTAGGAGTATATGGTAAACAAAACCTTAGCTCCTATTTAAACCTTAGTGTTTCTTAGTGAAAACTATTTTGGGCTTTTCTGTTTAGCTCTTCTAAGAAGAGTGAATCCTAAATGAACTCAGAAATGGCAAATCTACACTTACCTGTAATGATTCTTGAACTGTTTGGGAAGAAAGAAAAAAGGTGTGAACTGAAGAGAGAATATTAGCCAGGATAAAAAAAAAACAAAACAAAAACCCCAAAACAAACAAACAAACAAACAAACAAACAAACAAACCCAAACAAAAAAAACAAAACAAAACAAACAAACAAACAACAAACAAACAAAAAAAAAACCACAAAAAAAACCCCCAAAAGAACTCCCTAAGAGTTTTTTCTCCCTAAGACTTCCATGCTTTTTGGTTCTTAAAGCCTGTAACACTATATAAAATATTTAAGTACTTAAGAAAAGGAGTGCAGTTGCAAACTGTTTTGTGCATACAACATCAATTAGAAACAGAATAAAACAGACAATAAAAGCAAACTTTTCAAGTCAAATTTTGGGTTTATTTCTTCATTCTTATCCATTGTTTTACTTTTTAGGTCCTTTGAGGAAAATAATACTTAATGTCCCATTTCTTTCACCCTTTGCATGTGTAAGAAAGAGGGAAGAGATGCTAAAGATTGTGGCCTTGAGGGAACATTAGACTCTTAAAACATCATTCTTCTGAATAGAAATAGTATCCAAGTTTGAAATTTCCAAGAATAGATTAATGGGGGTAAAAAAGGTGTAAAATATTAAATGATTTTTTTTTCTGCCTCCCAGTATTTGCTATTCTTAAACAGTGACAACTTCTGTGATTCTACAGTCATTTACAGTTTGGTTGGAGTCCCAGTGGTGCTGATGGAAGGTTTGTTTCTGGCTTTTTTGAGAGGAGTGTCAATTCTAGATTGAATCAGTGGAATATTTAAGGTCACATTTTAAAGACTTCACAGAATAAAAGTGAAACAGTTGCTCTCAATTTTTGCAGATCTTCATGATGAAAAGATAGAGTAACAGAAAGGAAACCTTGAAATTCACTGATTTAAGAATTTTCCCTGACTCTGCTTATGTCAAGCTTTTCTGATTTACTGGCTATAAAGATGGTAGAGAAATGGATAGGTCTTTTGATCTGAAAAATCAAGACCAAAATTACAGAATACATGGAAAAAGAACTGAGAGAATACTGGTCATAAAATTGATTTTGTGAGTCTAATTCTCAGGTTTTCCTTTGCTACACGAACCCTGACTAGCATCTCATCCTAAAAATAACTTAATTAATCTGTCCTGTAATAAATACCATACAGAAAATCATTCTAGATTCCTACCTTGGCAGTGCTAATTTATGCTACTTATTTTATATTTTCAATGTATATTATTTGAAGAAAGAGTTTTTCCTTGAATTTATACTTCTTATACTTTGCTCAGTCTTCAACTTCTTTCAATTTATATTCATTTCCATTTACACTTAATTACAAGTGTAATTGTAGACAAGATATTTAATTACAGAGAGAATTCACGTTAATTGAAAGTAAGCCCACCAGCATTTTGCAGGTTCACATTAATGAAATTTTCTTAAAGAAATCAAGTGAAAATTTACTGGCAAATGGGAGCTGAGAGAGAGAGCTAAAAAGTTTTTTCAGCTAGTGCCCTCTTTCTTCATGAGAATACTATTTCATGTCATTTGACAGAATGGGTCTAGATTGCTATACACTTATGAAAACCAGAAGGACTGAAGAAGAAATGTTAAAGAAGATTCACAGAAGTCTTAAATAAATGCCATATCCCTGAATTGTTCTCTGGGGCTGGGGATGGGGCACCAGGAATGGAAATCCAAATGCTTAAAACTAGTAAAACGCAGAGGTTTTTTTGGCATTCCAATACTGTGTATTAATCTCACTCTTAAGTATATTCCATTTGAAGAAGTGGAAGAAGAACTTATGTTTTTTCATGCAAATCCTAGCATGAGTTTTCAGATATGCACCTGGAAAGAGAAAAAGAAAAACTGATACCCAAGTATTGCTTGTTCTCCCCCTGGCTACATTGCCAGTACAACCATCCATCACTGAAAAGTACTCAGTCATAAATTTTAATTGAATAGGAGAAATTACTGGACTGTCTGCTGCCTCAACTGAAACCAAAAGGCTTCTCTGTAGAATTTTGCTGTCTTCTAATCACTAATGATATGATGCTTTCTTTAACAGGCACTAGGCTAAAAATAGCCAAGAGGAACAGGCTTTAGCCATTTTAAAGAGCACAAGTGACATGCAGGCTGACCTCTTGACTGCATGTGTTACAGCTATAGGCAACCCAAATGGTGCCAGGTGGAGATTACACGGGACAGAGCAACATCTGCTTCACTATCACAAGGGTAAATGATATGTTATGCCTCATGTTATGCCATAAACAGCCTGAGGTAAGAAAGACTTGTAGAGTTCCTGCCACAAATTAAGCTATTGCCAGCAGGTAGGATTCCACTCCATCTGTCCATGTAAGTAGCTCAAACAGAACAGAGCTACATAAAATATTATCCAGAGAGATAAAAGGCAAATAATGCAATTTATTTATGGGATGGAGCCAGAAATGAAAGCAAAACTAAATAGAAAGAGAAGATGTTTTTCCCTATGATGAATGGAAAGTGCTGTGCTGTTATATAATCTCTTTTCAGAGGTAGTGGATAGAATTTCTGAAATGCTTGTTTTTCCTTTTGTTTTTCTTCTTCTTTTTTTTTTTTTTCTTACAGCAAGTTTTGTGCACAGACAAGAGACAGAAGCATGAAGTATATATCTTGGATGTATACATCTCATAGCTCCTAGAACTATATTCCAAATGTTTATTTAATCACTCCCCTTTTTCTTTTTTTTTCCTACTTGAAGATGTTAATAAGACAATCAATAATTGTGGTTATTGAGTCCACAGACAACTTCATGAGGAAAGCAGTGTGAAGTACAAAATTCCAATGCCTCCTTAAGGCTTAAAAAATGCCTAAGAAATAACTGTAAGTCCCAAGGGCCACTTATATTTTGGATAGTAAACATGACCTGTCCAATGGTCTAAATAGCCAAGTACTTGCTAGATGTTCAATTTTTTTGTATGTAGACAAGTTTAATGAATAATTCACACCTATTTGGAGACAGTAGATGAGTTTAAATTTCTCAGTGAAAATGCAAGATGCACAAATACATTAAGTGCGATAGAACTAAGTTATTCAGTAAAATTCGTTTCAGTTTCAAGACACTGAATATTCTCAATTCTTTCATTTTCATTTCCACTAATGACCAGTTGTGACTTGTATACAATATAAGGAAACCCCACATTTTTAATACCAAGTATTTTGTAAGTGTGTGGTATGTCTTGGAAGTGTCTTAAGCTCTCAGTTTCCTAAGCTTCACTTAAAACAGAGAGAGCTTTAAACGGTGATTAGTAGAAGTCAACTTTTAAGATATCTGAGTTCCCTAAGAGTGTAAATCAATCCTAGTGGGCTTTTCAATATCCCATTAGGATATTGTCATAGTTATATTCTATGCCCCGAGTTATGTCTAAATAGTTCTAAAAAATTTAACCTTTAATGAAGTATTTATAGAATCAGACAATAGGTATCTGTATCAGTTAGAACACTCAGGAAAATATTTCCTTTTACTTTGCACAATAATAAAATTTTTGTGAGTCTTGGGGTTTCTAAGAACATTTCTTTAAAGTTTTTTCTGAAATATATAGCTCTTTTGCTTATTTATTTGTTTAGGATCATATTAAGTAGACTTCCAGAGATATCTCAGAATATTATTTTTGAGAAATTAACACTGCCACCATATATTTTTAAGTGGCCTTCTGAAGCAATAAATTGCATTAGCTTTTAAGATCATCTTGTGCTCCCTTTAAAACATTACATTGACCAACCTAACCTAAATATTATTTATGTCCTTTTAAGCTAATAATGAATTAGGAGAGGACATTTTTTTTTCCCTGAATGAGAACAAGAAGTCAATATTCTAATTCCTCAAAGAATATCTCTCTGTGCATTTATGTTTTTATTAGAATGAGCCAAGCTGGAGCTTATATTCTAACACCAGATGTATATAAAATGATCACTTTGGTCAACACTGCTGAGATTAAAATATCAAAAGTATTGCAGTACTTGTGCATGGAGTCATTATGAGTAAAAGAAGCCTTTAGTGTTAAATTTGCGAAAAATTGGTTCCACTCAAGTAAAAGAGGAATTCAATGCAACTGCAGGAACAAGAAATTATTGAGAAAACACAAAATTTAGGGTCTGTTTTTCTTTTGGTAGAAAGGCCACAAGTCAGGAGGTATTCAGGTGGAACTAAATTTAAGACTGAGTCAGTTGTCTTTCAGAATATATGACAAAACAAAATAAAACATAATACTCATTACACTTTCTATATTGTAACCTACTAGAATACACAATGTTATAAATTAAAAGTGAATATAGGACTAAATTTTTCTTGGAGCCATTAATTATATTGCTATTAGTGTGAATAGTCAATGAACAGGCAACTTTCATTACTTCTGCCACAGCAGCCTGCTATTGATTCATCACTGCCTTCATAATGCAAAAATAATGGTTATTGTAGGAAATATGCTAACACCTCAGGTGATGAATGGCACTCATATTTTAAAGATATCAAAGAGAATATCTACACTTATTGCTGGGTTATTGATCCTAAAGCACAATGAGAAGAGGAAGAGAGAGAAGAGCTTGATAAGAGAACTTTAAAAATAATTTTGAAGTTTGATTGTATTTATACACAAGGAAGAAGAGAAAGTCAAATAAAATTTTCACATTTAAATTACCATACCAAAGAAGAAAAAGGCAACTAAATGAGCTCAAAATGACTTTGGAATATGACAGTTTTAAAAAAAGCCTAGTCATGTGCATTAAGGTAGTAAGTAGACACCCTGATATATTCAAGGGCTTCAGAAGTAGCACAGTTTTCTACTTTAGTATTTTTAAACCTTGTGAGTGTTAGTCAGTGTTAAAATAGAGAAAAGAGAGATTCTCAATGATAATGACACATCCACTCTCACATGGTGAGTGTGGCCTAGAAAGTTTTCTTCTAGTCTTTTTTCAGATAGAAGGAGTAGGTATAGGTCACTGAGAATGGGAGAAACAGAAGAGCATTTCACTAATGACCACAGATCTATGGGACAGTGATTATGTTACTCATCAGAATAAAGATTCAAGTAATGTCTCTGGAGACAATAAATAAGGATCTTTGCTGGTTAAGGTGCTAAGGAATATATTCAAGGCAGGTAGCTCTGAGTGCAGCTCCAGTAGAGCAGCAGGTTGGGTTCTGGATGGCAGAAGCCTGAGGCAAGAGGCCCTGAACTGCTGAGCCTTTGCTTAACAAATGGCACAGGCACCTGCTGCCAGGGGACCAACACTCAGAGATGCACCAAGAGCTGATGACGCCAGATTTTCCTATTCTTAGACTGAGAGGTCATTAAGTGACAGGGGTGTCCTTTGTTCAGGCTTCCTCCTTGAAAGCACCCAGCTCAAGTTGTTACTTCATTCTTCATATATAAAGCTATTTGAAGTGTCTTAATATCTGAGACAGCTATGGGAAATGTGGGGTTAAGTCAGTGAGGAAGCCTTGCCTCACGATATCAGTGTTGTGTGTAGGGAGTCATGTGGGGCACCCATCGGGTCATTGAAGCTGCCAGGTGCAAAGGGGCCTCAGTCCTAGTTCTGGACTACAAGTCTCTTGGATGGTCAGGCAGGAAAGTTTCCTTAATAAAGAGAAGTTTTGAAGTCTGTCCTTCCTATGGAATAGTCCTGGATGACTTGATTGAGATGTGCAGCACCACCACAGGAGTGAAGGTACAGGACCTCCAGCATTGAAAGGCAGGTATTTTCAACCTTGTCAATTTTCAACAAGTTTGCCCTTTTCCTTTACACTTTCTCAATGTACAAGTTGCATTGTTCCCTGTAGTCTAGTGACTTCATGTGATAATTTTTTGCAGGAGTTTAACTAGTCCCATCAATATGGTTTGGATTCTGCCTGTCAAAAGCACACATACTCTCAGTGTGCTGTACTATGCCATGCACATTCTGTATGACACTTCAAAGACCTAAGTCTCCATGCATCCTCAACACACCATGATAAACAGTACATTTCTTTCATAAGACATCCCTTGAAAGAGAGAAAACATTGCTGTTACTGACAGTAAAAATTCTGTGTATCAGTAAGCCATTAGTTTTAAGAGTAACTAAATTAAATGCATATTCATTTGAGTCCAAATTTGCAAAGAAACAAAATCCATAGAGCAATCTGTAAGCAGATGGGCACTATAATTTCTTTAAATGTGTTTTTTTTTAATATAACTAATTACATATGGCCACCTGGGTATAGGCTTTGCTAAAGTGACTAATTTTAAGTTCCCTGAATATTTCTTCACAATAATTTACATTTCAGACAGTGATAGGGCTCTGCAGCCATAGGTAGGTGTCTGCCAGCAGGGAACCATGCCTCTATTTTCCATACATCCAGGTCTTCGGGCAGCCCCCAGGCAGCTTGTCTAGGTTGGTTCCCCTGTGGCCTGAAGCCTGCTCCCTCAGCACTAACACAGCACTCTTGGACTCGGCTTTTGCATTCGCTGTCCATTTGAACAGCAAATCTTGTTGTAAGGATGGCCTTGGGGGCTATTCTCAGAGGACAGTCTAGACATACATTATTGTGTACAGTCCATCTCTTTTGTATACAAGAGAGAAAGAGTTCAATGAAGCTTTTTCCTAATCGCCTTGTAGCATATTGACAGGCACAAAGCAGGAGAAGAATGGCATTATGTATTTTATATAGGAACTAGGAACATGCAGTGATTACTCCTTTATCTCCCCTATCTCATTTGCTGATTTACCATTCACATACTGCATACTCAGTTGCTCTTATTCACTCAAGATGCAACTTCTTTGAAAATTCACTATTGCTTTTTTGTTAACTGCATTGTTTATTAGAAAATAATGCTAACTTTTCTTCATCCAAAGCTACTTGTAAACAGAAAGTGCTCTATACTTACTCTGTGGAGAAAAATAAAACAGACTTCCTATGCTTAAATAGGACAACAAACTGTCCTTTCTAGGACATTATTAATTCTCAGCCACATTTTAGTGTAAAAAGTCATATTTGGTCTGTCTCTCTAGTCCACTTGTAGGTGTTTATGTTAACAGATAAGGAGGTTGCCACATATTTCTGCTGATTTGTTGCAGAATCACAGTGCTTTACAAAGGAATTTCCATGTTTCCTGAAGACGTATCTATATTTTCAATGGATAGGAAGAGTTGTCTGAAGTAAGTTTTCATGGTGGCTAAGTATTAGAAAGAATTTAGTGAAGAAAGATTTTCTTATAAATGCATCCTTAGGATCAAAAAATAATGTAAAACTAAATCATTGTCACTAGCACGAAAAAGACAGTCATATATTATTAGCATATTAACTGAAACATTGGAAGTGTAAGAATTCTAATTATTAAGAACTTTGAGTAAAAAGAAACAAATATTAAAGGGAGAAATTCTATGCATGTTTAGTTTTATAAATGAAAAAAATAAAGTAGACAACTCTCCAGTAGCAAACTACCTTCTTTTTTATTCCTAGGAATCTGTGAACAATACAAAAAATATTTGAATCAAGCTGTCTCATCTTTAGTTATCCTTTTAAAGACAACTAGATATACTTTTTCAGCTGGAAGAGTTTTAGGTGCTTCCTTCATCACTACTTGTTACACAAGTGGTCAAGAAAGGCAATGGTATCTCAGGATGCATTAGACCAGCAGGTCTAAGGCAGGAGATTCTGCCCCTGACTCAGTCCTGGGGGCCTCACCTGAAGCTCTGTGCTCAGTTCTGGGTTCCTCAGTACAAGAGGAAGACATGGATCTTCTGGAGCAAGTCCAATAGAGGGCTACGAAGGTGATTAGGGAACTGCAGCACCTTATTCATCTTAAATACTTGTTCAAGGAATGCAAATATCTGAGTTGTGATGCTACCAGGTACCTCTACACTTAAATTCTGAGAAGATTCCTGAAATAGACACCCAGCAATATATTTTCTGTGTTCTCAAACTCAGTCCAGAAATTTATCTAGAATAGGTTTATTGGATTGATCAGACAGATGGAGACAGCTTCTATTTCCTTCCAATGCTACTACAGCCCTTCAGCTTCTACTTCAGCTTCTACTTCATCTCCTTCCTCCTCCTCAGACTGATTTGCATTGGATTTTGAAGTCAGTTATTGTTCTTATACCCTCAAAATGGATTTACAAGATATTTTCAGTTGGGGTCTGTTTCTAAAAATATGCCTTCTCTGATACAGATACAAATTCTCAGACAGACCTCTTAATCTCTCCCAGGTCAGATGTTTTATTTCATAGAAAATCCTCAAATATTTAGCTCATTTTTCTGGCTTTCCCATTTGCTTTCCCATATATGTAATCAGACACACAGAACAGATGAACATCTGTTCATCCTTATTTTGTTCATTAGATTTTGATCCAGCAGGGCTTGAACATCTGCTTATTACAAACTATGATTTATGTTGAAAAAACAAGTAACTTATAAACAATGATGAAAATAGAAGAAACAGCCTTTTATTATCATTATGATTGTTGTTATCATCATCACCATCATATCTAACAATGTATAATACTAATATTACTACTGCTAATAATATTCAAGTTATACTGCAGGTAAGGTACTGCCTTGGAAAATTTAGAGGTGTATTTTATAGGGCTATAAATGTGCATAAACATCAATAACACAAAGCAGGGAAAATATAAAGATCTTCAGAGAATGAAAATCCCTGCAAATATCTCTGTTAGTGACTAAAAAATTAACTTAAGCTTTAAAGCTCTAACTTTGCCACTGCAGGTAATAAATGGAGGCATGATAAATGTGGAATTCGGTGCAATTTCTTTTTTTCCTTTACAGATGTAGATGCTGTTTATTATACATATTGCAGTATAATATAATTATGTTATTTCAGGCTACCTGCAAGATATTGTTTAAAGACCTGGTTACAACTTGATTATACAACTCTTAAAAGTCTTAAATTATGGTGTTATGATGCAAACCAGAATCTTAGGCAGTGTCTACATTTAAATTTAGCCTCTTTAGGTTAATATTTAAATAAAAGTAATTTATTTCTATTTCTATCTAGTGAACCTTTACTGTATTTAACTAAAATCAGATTTGTACCAAAAAACAACAAACGAGATTAAGATCTATTATGTTTATGACCATCTTAATATATGAAAGTTAGATTTTGATTATGTTTGATCAAGTAAAAAATTAATCTTTAATTCTGCAGCAAATTTTTCAACTTCCGTTTGCATAAATTAAATATGCATAAGGCTCTGCCAGTTGGTTGTTAAATGGCAATTGCCCACTTTTGGTTCTGCTTGATTTCATTGTTCTTGTAGTCATATCATGAATCTGTTAGTGCTCAAGTTTCCCAGGCTAAACCAAAGGACATACAATGACATTAATTCTATTTTATTTTGAATAGACAAAAAATATATTTCTTAAATTAAGGGATCATTTTCAATCCAGGGGGAGTTTCTTTTTGAAACTTATATGAGAAGGAGAAAAAAATGTTAATTGAATCTTCTCATTTACACCTTCCATCTGTTTTTGTTCCAGCTGCATCTGCTTAGATACTTGAGAAGCAGGTCAAACTAACACTTAATGGGTCTCAGCTGATTATTGTAGTAATAATAAAATTGCAGCAAGTAGAAAGTGGAATGGGAAGGAGGGTTATATTTTTATATTAAATGGAGAACGTTTAAAGTAGTTTTCTTGGCTTTAAAGGTTATCAAAATAAGTTGGGGAAAAATGCATAATTCTCTTCCATAGGGAATTTAGTCTACTTTTTTTTTTGAGCTTTATAGAACTTCATTCTTTTTTTTTTCAAATAATGCTTATTGAGAAATTGCTATTTTCACTTTTTTTTATCAAGTTCTATACAAAAGTTATTTTTTTTCCTTCTGAATCTTACTTTTCTGTCTAATATTCTGTCTTTTCTTTGCCTTCTCTAATTCTGTGTGTTTAAATATTTTTATATTTTATATGCACTCTAGTACCCTGCATGATGTGTCTGAAGATACATGATATAAGATTTTTTTCATGGTATTTAATTTCTACCTTTGGAAAACTAAGCCCTTCACTTTCTAGACTTAATGTTGTTATTTCAGTAGCCAGTGATCTAAGTGAAACATATTGTTTAGACATTTAAAGTATATTTCTTTCCTTCTAAATATTCCTCTTTTTAAAAAATGTTATCTTATAATGATAAACTTTCAAACCTGCTTTTACAAAGCAGGCCTGTATCACCTGCTTTACATTGCTAGAAAAAAATTTTAGTTTCCTAAGGAAGAAAGATTTACTTTTTTTACTGGTAAGATTTACATTTTTCAACTTTGTCCAGCTAAGAGTTAGTTTTGTTGATTATTTCCTTAACAGAGACGGTAGAAATTAATTCATTCCACCTCTGGACTCCATTCATATATGTGTATGTAATTATAATTAATGTACCAGCTAAATCATTCTAAGCATATTAACACTATTCCATCCTGTGAGTATTTGTTCAGCATGAAAAGAATAATTGTGAATATACTGAAGGTCTGCTAACTATTTCTTACTCACACAGATCTGTGCTGATTAAATGTTTGCAACTCAGTGGAAGTAATTTTGCTCACAAAACAGTGGGCTTACAGAGTGTCCTGTGTGAGTAAGAGGAGAAATTGTGGCAGATAAAAAAGTCAACAAAGGCTGTGGTGAGGTAAATGCTACCAGGTGCACACAAAGTAAAAAATAATTATGCCTGTTCTGAGCACATTTATCAAACCAGGCACACAGGTGGGGAAAGATGGAACCGTGTATGTCTTAACAGATTGGTAAAGGTGGATAGGAATATCCTTCACCTGTTTGGGCTCAGAGGTATATAAATAGAAGGAGACCACAAAGCATGAAGGAATTAAGCTAAAAGAGAATTAATAAGAATAGCCCTTTTAACAGATTTTTCTGTGAAAAGTTTCTGTGAAAAGTGGTGGTGAAATCTTAAAGATCAAGGTTGGTGCGAATATTAGAGAGTAGGTTGATGATGCAGAATTGATAGAAAGGTAAATGAGAATATATTTCTTGCCCTAATATTGTAGACATTTAGCTGAATGGTTTTCAAGTCAGAGAGTCTGTCTGCCTAAGATTGAACAAAATGAAAGTTGTCCAATTATTATAAATATCAAATGTGATGAGTGCTGTGCAATTCTAGTGCTTCAACTGGAATTGAAGTAGAATAGAATGTTAGTAGGGTCTAGATAAGGTGGGTATGGAGGAACACACAAGAAGAGCTAAGTGCCAAAGAATTAATGTGTAAAAATTCCATTCCTTTTCCTCCTATATTTTTCTTTAAAACCAAGTTCTCCAGCTTCACCTGACAGTAATAATTATGTCTATGTTTATTCCTATTCTGAGAATGCATCCTTTACTTAACTATATCTAAGCACTCCTAAGTATTCTGGTTTACGCTTTTCTAAACAAATGCATTTCTAAATTTTTTTCCATCAGCGTAAAACTTAGTTCATAGTATATAATTGGTTAGAATGTAAAACACATACTGTAAATCCATATAAAAGAACTTGAGCTTGATTCAATATAAATGGTTGGGATGATGAATGGAGGTACAATTAAATCATGCTTAATAGAGCAGGGAAGGGAAGGGTTTGAAAAGATTTGGCGTTTTCCTTCAGAAAATTTTGAAATCATAAAACAATTCAAACCCCCAAACTTAAATGAGGATAAACTCTAGTCAGAGCTCAAATTATTGTGTTTTAAACATTACTTATGTAAATCAAAATTCAATTCCTTCATAATATCAAACCTCTGTGGAAGTGAAACTGTGACATTCTTTGAATGCTTCTGTTTTCTGACACTGAGCAGACTACCTCCCTGCACAGAGTCAGAAGTGGAAGCTAGACAAAAAGTACATGAGGTCACACTAAAAGAAGGGTATATGGGAAGGCAAGAAAAATAAACAACAACAAAAAAGAAAACAAACAAACATCCCCACAAAAAAGTAGAATAAGAAGCTAGAGTTTATGCTTTCTGATCATTAACAATTCCCTTCTTCACCATGTCTCCATTTTGATTAGATTCCCAAGAGGCAAAATACTGCAGAGGGCCTGTCTTTTTTCATGTATGATACTTTGCTCCTGTTTATTGAACCATACTTTGTCTGACTGACAGAGAAATAGCAAAATACAAGGTTTAGAAGCAGCACTCCTGATATTGTGTTAAGAACACTCTCAGAAGCCTCCACTCTCCTCCTTACCAGGTACATCAGTGCTGAATGCAGAGAAGCACCTCTTACATCAACTGCCCATTATAGTTTTTGTTTTTTGGAACCACTTTTATCAACAGATGCTGCAGAACAGAGAAAAACTAGAGAGTTAAATTAAGTCCTAGTGCAATTCTCAGATTCAGAGAGTCATGCTCATAATTAATTTGGTGTCTCTTTTACATATCAATTATTCATCAATATGCTCATCCAGTAGAAGTTACAAAGATAATATTTTGGACTCTAAAAAATGTACTTCAATGAAAAAATTCACTAATATCTAGCAGAGACCTTGAAATAATTTTCTCATTATTTTCAAATGTTATGATTTGTTCATACACCTGCTTTCATGTGGCCTTTAATATTCAAAAAAGCTAAATATGTCTTTTAAGTAAGTATTCTAAAAACAGTTTCAGAACGAAAGCAAAAGTTGCACACACAAACAAAGCATTGCTTTACAAGTTCCAAATCAAGGAATTAAGTCATCACTTCCCACAGGAAAGTAGGGTTCAGCCATCTCCAGGAGAGCAGGGCCCCATCACACTAAAAGTTACTTGGGAAGGTAAATGTCAACACTACAAATGTTTCCGCCTTCTCCCCCATTTATATGCCAAGCATGATGGTCTGGAATATCACTTTGGTCAGTTGGGGACACCTGTCCTGGCTGTGTTTCCTCCCAGAAAGTTCCTTGCCTCTGTGTAAGCCCTGCTAAGCAATAAGAAAAACATATTTATATTATCAAACCTCTGTTCAGCCCCTCTGAAAGAAATTATCTCTACTCCAGCTGAAACCAGCAGACATAGCTTCCTACTAAGGATCAGTCTTTCACACCTTCAAAGCAAATAAAGAATGTGATTATTATCATGATTTTGCATCATGGCTAGAAATTGTTCATAATAGCTTTTATAATCATGATACATCCAGTAAAGTTTTGGCATCTAGTTGAAAGAAAAGGAAACTAGCTCTTTCTAGAACTGACATTGCACAATCAGTACAGATTATATTTATTTATGTATTATATATTCGTACATATTTATTGAAAAATATAGCTGATTTCCTTCTCAGACTTCTATGCATATATACCAGAAAAGCATGGAAAAGATATTTGTATGACAATGTCTGTGAGGAATGAAGATGGTCTTTACTACCCCATTTCTTCTTTTTTATTGATTTATTAAATTTAGTAGTATTATCTTTCATTTTGATGGTTATAGCATATCAAGAAATTTTAATTAGTACAAGAATTTCTTAGAATTAATTAGTTTTTATGTAAAAACTACAATATAGATACATCTGAAATAACCATGAAGGGCTTTAACATTCTTTAACTTTTTCTTTTAGCTGCAAAAAGTACAAACTATCAGTACCACTTTTCTGTTTCATTTATGCCTCACCTGGGGTGACTAAGGGGGAATAGTTATTCTCTTCACTGTGTAAATCAGGAATGAGACTTCTGAGAATGTTCTGGTAGTATTCTGTATTTTCTCCCTACTTCTTGGCACCTGGTGTTGTTCCACTTCAGCCTGTTTGTTTGTTTGGGTTTTTTGTTTGTTTTTATTTCCTTACTCTAGTATCTCTCCCTCTCTTTTCTAACAGTTGTATTTCAGACCTGTCAGTGTGAATTTCCTAAAGGCACGCATTAACTTTGGCTGGCCCCTCTCCAACCCACTCTCTCCTTGGGATATTAAATTCCTACTGCTTTTGTTAATCATGTTATTATAGCACTTCACTGTGCTAGGCACAGTGAAAACCATTAAAATAAAAAAGCCAAAGGTGCTACCTTGCCTTATGTCATTTGTCTGTTCTCATCTGCTTTATTTTCCTTGGTTCCTCAAATGCTCTGCAGAGGCTTCTTTTGGGAGAGTGAAAGAAAATAGGAATTTCACAATAGGAATATTGTGAATTTTCTAAAAATGCAAGTGCTGTCCAGAAATACTGAGGTGAAAAAGGGTTTGAAATAAGCCCAGAAATTTCTTTGTCATTATGATGTACAGCTCAAATTAATAATTTATTTTCATTTGCTTCCTGAATGTTTGCGGTTGTTTTCTGGGATTTCTTTTTTGTTACTCCCTTTGATAAAAATAAATTAGGAGTTTAAAGACAGGACTTTCTTGAATAATTTATCACTTCAGTTTCATTATCTTTCTTTGAGTTTGCATTTATTTATAATATTTGGGTATAATTTTAACTTCAAATAGTTAGAATTAGATAAAAATGTGAGAAGGAAGGGAGTATTTGCAGAGAGATGGTCTTGAAACAAACCCCAAATACATTCTGAAAACATGTTTGGATCCTGTTCCAAATATCATATTTGGTAGCTCACTTCAGTATGTCATCCTGCACATCCAGCATATCCCCCTCCAATGACAGACAGGGAAAAGCTGCCAACAGGATGAGAACATATTTCTGTAATTTGTAGGGCAGGGCCTGTCAGGCCACAGAAAAATTGCAGTGAAGCTTGCTCTTCAATGTAGATACTAGTCAGCCAAATATCTAAACACAGGCTGAACATTATAGGTGTCCTCAAGCTTATTCAATCAAGTTCCTACAGGCTGACTGACAATGGAGCATATGTTTGTCTTCTTTGATGGGAAACATCAGTGCTATTGGGCTGTGGTCCTATTGTCCTATTATTTCATTGCTGGGATTTTTAGGAGAGAAGCAGCTAAAAAAACCCCAAATAACTTTAACTGACCTGAATTGCACTCCGAAATCATGCAGTCATAGAGTACCCTGACCTGAAAGGGACCCACAAAGATCAAAGCCCAGATCCTGGCTTGGCACAGGAAAGCCCTAAGAAACGTATCATGTGCCTGAGAGAATCATCCAAATGTTTTTTTGAAATCAGATGTGCTTGATAACTGCTTCCCTGGGGAGCCTGATCCAGTTCCAGCCACCCTCTGGAATAATATCCAAACTAAACCTTCCCTGACACAGCTTCAGGCCATTCTTTTGGGTCCTTCCACTGGTCACCAGAGAGAAATCAGTGACTGCCCCTCCACTTTCCCCTATGAGGATGTGTTAGACTGTGATGAGGTTTTCCCTCAGTTTCCCCCTCTCCAGGCTGAACAGACCAAGTGACCTCAGCCACTCACTCCTAGCTGCCACGGCACTGCTGACTTGTATTCATCTTGCCATTGTTGAGAACTCACAGGTCACCTTCTGTGGAGCTGCTCTGCAGACTCTTGTTCATGAGTCTGTATATACATTTCCCATATAAGAGTGTACGGACATGCTTGAAAAGTAATTAAAATTACAAATGATTTAGAGAAAAATAAGATCATATTACTAACAGAAAATTTTTAGAGCCACTTCCAAAAGTAGTTGGTTAGATGACAGGAATAACTATCCACATTTTGTGATCTAAGTATGTTGATAAATGGCAGGATTTTTAAAGTCTCTGCTGGTTCTAAGTAGTTTGCATGCTATACTCCACTATTCATAAAGTGTTGGAACCCCATGTGTGTGCATTACTATTGTTAAATTTTAAAACACAAAAATAATTGGTCATGTTAGTTTTCCTCAAATTCATTTTAATTTGTCTGGCATTTGGGCATCTTGTGTCTTTTGAATGTCGAATGCCTGCACCTAGTAAAAAAAATGTAGTGATGCGCTGTATTGTTACTGCTTTCCAAAATCAAATGAACTTTGTTTTGAAACCTCCCTGCCACACAATCCTTTCATTTATCTTGGAATAAAATCATATTATTTTATTTCTGTCATATATTCTTACTAATGCTATTATACCCTGACTCCATGCTTGCAAGCCAAGCAGAGATAGATTACATTAGGACCCTAAGCCATTACTGTATGCACTCCCCCAGCACACAGTCCTGCTGAGTGAGCTTGCCATTTTGTGGGACTGAGTTTCTGCTGACAAAGACCTAATGCCCTTAACGCTGCAGAAGTCCTTCTTTACCCTTTGGCTGTGGGTGGGGCTTCCCATGCTCCGAGAAGATTATTAGGTGCAGTCAGAAAATTTTGCCTATTTGATTCTTATTTTGGCATGATGTGGTAACAGTTTGGCTGTCTGTCTGGGATTTAGCATTATTTAAAGAAGAATTGAGCATTATTTGAGGAAATGGGTTTTGCTGCCAGTTGTTCAGCTTTGCAGTTCTAAAGGAACTTCCTACACCTTCCCTGTCAACATAAATAAGCAGGAATAAAGCAAAATTCCTGAAGACACCAAACAAGGCAGGTCTAGAATGCCACCAAAGTTCTTTCAAGGCTATTCTGGTATCCAAATATCACAAGTCAAGCAGATGAGGCAGAAGACTACTTGTCTGAACAGGAATCTTGGAAATAAGGCAAAAAGGGAAAATATATGTCCAGTGAAAGCAAGATTGAGTGACATGGGAAGAACACAGAAATGCTGCTTATTACTGTGGGGAGAAAATTTGTGCAGCCAAAGCTGAACATGGCCCAAAATGTGAGAGACGATAAAAAGACTTTTCTCAAGTATATTAATGGCACAAGGCAGTGAAAAAATAACATAAACCCATTAGAGGATAAGGATGGTCACCTTACAAACAGAGACATGGACAAGGCAGAGGTGTTCAACACATTCTTTGCCTTTGTCTTCAGTATGGATGATGGAATGGGGGTCTAATGCCCTGAGATGGAGGACCATAACTGTTCAAAAATTATCAACTCTCAGTTGACCCTAAAAGTATGCAGTCATCAGCTGCTGCAGCTAGATCCCTACAAATCTTTGAGTCTCATGGGATTCACATGGGAATCCTCAAAGAACTGGCTGATGTCACTGCAAAATTTCTCTCAGTGATTTTTCACGGATCTTGGAAATCTGGAAATGTCCCAGATGACTGAAAGCTGAGGAATATTTTCCTGATTTTCAAGAAGGGCAAAAAAGAGGACCACAGAAACTACAGGCCTGTCTATCTCATTTCAGTGCCTGGTAAATGTGGAGAAGATTATTGTGGGTGAGGATTTAAAAATATTTGAAAGACAATGCAGTCAGCAGAGTTTCATGAGGGGAAAAGGTCTGCTTATCAAATCTTTTCTTACAAGGTGACCCACCTACTTGAGCAAGGGAAGACAGTTGACGTGATCTTTTTGGATCTCAGTTAAAATCTTTGTTACTGTCTCTCACTGTATCCTGCTTTCTATCCTCCCAGCACACAGCTGGATAAACATCCTGTGGTGGGTGAGCAACTGGCTCATGGGTCAGGCACAAAGGGTTACAGTGCATGGGGTGACATCAGACTGGGGACATATGATCTGTCACAAGAGGGGTTCTTCAGGGCTCCGTTCTCTGCCCCATGCTCTTTGATTCTGCACTGGGATGAGGCAGCCCTGGATGTACAGACAGACAGTGCAATGAGAGGCTGGACAGCAGTGCCATGGAAAGGGCCCTGGGGTTCAGGTCCATGGCAAGTTAAACATGGGCCAGCAGTGCCCTGGCAGCCAGGAGGGCCAAGGGTGACCTGGGAGCATCAGGGACAGCACTGACAGCTGGGCAAGGGAGGGGATTGATTGTCCTGCTCTGCTCTGCACTGGGGCAGCCTCACCTCGAGTGCTGGGAACACTTTTGGGTGTCACAATATAATAAAGTTATTAAACTATTAGAGAGCATCCAAAGGAGGGTAGAAAAGATGGTGAAGGGCCTTGAGGCTAAGCCATATGAGAGCAGCTGAGGTGATTTGGTCTGTTCAGCCTGGAGAAGAGAACCTCATCGCAGTTACAACTTCCTTGGGAGAGGAAGTACAGACACGGATCTGTGTGACCACTGACAGGACCTGGGGGCGTGGCCAAAAGTTGGGTCAGGGTGAAGTTCAGTTGGCTATTAGAAAAGAATTCTTCACCCAGAGTTGAGATCAGGGAGGCTAAACAGGAATCAGGAGGGATAAAGTGGTTTGTACAGGAGGTCCCTGCACACTGGCTGTAGTGCCACAAATGAGGGCTATGCTCTAGGTCCCTGTAAGAATGGTGAACACTCACCTCAGAGCTAAAACCAGTGTTTTTACAGAGAAGGCCACTCAGAGATCTTATACTTACACTCAGAATAGAAAAGGAAGGAGACAGGAGAGCCAGTAAGTCATAATAACTGCATAGACCCTTCTCCTAGAGGAAATGTAATTACCTGCAAAAAAAGTGTCCATATCTGTTGCATCAGCTGTCTGAACTGAAGGAAACAGTTAAAAGGCTGGGTGCTTTTAGAGGGGCCAAGATTGGGATAGACAAATGGTTTCAGAACCATGTTCCTATGAGGGAACACCACCAAAAATATACCAACTTATGACTCATACCAACAGGGTTCTGCTTCAATCTCCACCCTTTGATTTTTTTGCAATCAAGATCAGATATGAAGCTTTAACCTGTGAGCAAGATCTGCAAGGAGAAACTGTACTAGAAACATGTACAGTATTCCACAACATAGAGAAAGAGCACATAGTCAGTGACTCTGTTATGGTGTACTGAGATGTGTATCTGCTATCTTGATAGGGACAAGAGGGACACTGTCTTCCAGGAGAAAATATAAAAAAAATTTGGCTACAAAACAATGGTCCCTGAAACTATCCACCAGAGAACTGACTTCATTGCAAGGCCATTCTGCATAATCTTAGAGATATCAAGGAGATTGAGGCATATCTGAGAAAAATGGAAGAAGGCTAATGCCACCCCATTGTATAATGCCACTAATTGTATCAATTGGCATTGATACTGCTTCTATCAATAAGAGCTTAGAAGAGGATCCAGGAAATTGCAGGCTTATATCTTACTTCAGTTCCTGGTACAGTTATAGAACTAGTCCTCCTGGGGAGGTAGCATGTGACTGGGAAAAGCCAGTGCTGAATCACCAAGAGCAAGTTATGAATGACAAACCTGATTGCCTTCTATGACAGAATAACCTCATAAGCAGTGGACGTGGTCTGCCTGAATTTCTCCAAGGTTTTTGATACACTTTGTCAAAGCCTTCTCCCAGAAAAGCTGGTGTGTTACAGTCTAGTGAGGCGGTCCATGCAGTGGGTGGGGAACTGGCTGACAGGCAGCGCTCAGAGAGAGGGTGGCGGCGCCTCGCTCCTTGTCTCTTTGGCAGCCTGTTACCCTTGAGGTCCCCAGGGATCAGCTCTGGGCCCAGCACTGTTTGATATCTTCATAAGTGATCCATGGTGGGATCCTGAAAAATCCTGATAAATGTTTTCTGATGATACCAAACTGAGTATCACACTTTGAAAAGACTTTGGAAAGACTCATCCTGCAGAAAGACCTTTTCACGTGGAGTTGTATAAAAGAGAGTCTAATGTGCACAAGCTACTCCTGGGGAGATTCCAAATGGATACAAGAGGAAAAATTTTCACAATTAGATCAGATGTTGCAGCAATCTCCCCAGGGAAATGGTGGGCTCCCCAATGTTGAACACTTTAAATATTCATGTGAACAGGGTGCTGGGCCATCTTGTCTAGACTGTGTTTTTGCCAAGATAGATTGGACCACACAATCCTTGAGTTCCCCTTCCAGCCTGGTATTCTCAAGGGGAATAATCTGGTAGAGAACATGTTTTCAATTTCTGCTCATGCCTTTAAAAAACACATTCAGTTATTGAAAATATATTTGTATGTAAGTGTATTTCTAGATTTATACTTTTTTTAAAGAGAAATACATATTGAAAATCATAGTTAAATCTTTTCTTTTTCTTGTTTTTCTCTCCAAAAATTTCCCAAGAATAGCTAGGCAAAATCAGGTTAAAATATTGAATGTAACTCAAAAATGCAGCTTCTTTTTTTTTCTGCTCATATTTATGATTAGACAACTACTATCTTCCCCCTTTTATTTTGTTTAAAATATGCTGTTTATTTAAAAAACCGAGAATATTCAGAAAGAATTAAAACCTATACTTTATCTCTTGCTTCTCCTTGATACATGTAGTATAGATTTAGGATCTTTTCTCTTTTGAAACTTTCCTTGAGTTTTTAACTTCCTGCCTTGGCAATTGCTGGCTACTGAAGTGCTGAGCACAGCACTTACTGTGAACCAATAAAAAGTCAAAGACTTGATGTCAGGCTCTCTTAGACTTATTTAATCACTATGAGTGGAAAAGAAGACAGATTCTGATTAAGACCAGCTAAACCGATCAATAAAGTCCTTGAACTTGCATAAGTCACTTCTGGTTACTTTCAATAGCAGTGATAGCCTGTACCTAGGAAGAAATATCCTTCTGTTAGGATCTTTACATATGAGACATCCATGTGGACTACCACTGAATGCTCCTGTAAGAGGGTGCATTTTATTTCTTAACAGTCCATTGCTGTCACTCTTGGGGGTATAGCTTCAGCCAATTTCTTTTGCACTGAATCTCTGAGAAAATGGAACTGGAAAATGACACTCAGATTCTATATATAAACACAAAAGGAGACTAAATATATAGTGAGCAACATGACAACCTTCAAATGTGCAATTTTCACTAATTCCATATTTGATATACTAGTCCAAGTTCTAACAGGGAAGAAGGTCAGGGTGGAGGGGCAGTACTTCAGGATCCTCTAGATCTGTTGGATATGAAACTTAAACAAACATGAAATTACTTTCATTGATTAAATGTAGATTGAATTAGTGGGAAAAAATGACAGGCCCTGCTAAGGTTGTGTCCCCTAGTCATTGTTTAACTCAGCGTGACAGATTCAATCTGCTCAGCCCAAAGGAAGGCCAAAGATGTCACTCACATACTCTGCACAATGCTACAGCCATAGAAGAGCAAAATCGAAAAGTTGCACTTTATCAACTCACAGCCTGGAGCCACTGTTCTCATTCGGGTTGTGTTAGCAGAACAATGAGCTACAGCAGGCGCAAGGCCGCTCCACATAATAATTATAGGTATCCCACAGGCAAAGCTCTTGTTGCTTTTAAGACTTGACAGAATGTGTCTTGTAGGCATGACCTGGCAGATGGGGGACTTTTTTATTTCATCTTTTCCAAAAAGCCACCCAGGAGAAAAACATAAAGAAACCTGATAAGGGATATATTTTCTTCTAAACAGGTAGGTTGATTACTATAACCTGCTCTTCTTTTCCATTCATGCTTTAAATAATTGGAGATTACCTTCGTGGAAGAAAGTCAAGTATAGCTACAGAAACAGGGATAGACCTTTAGCTCTATCCTGCTAATTTGTGTCACCTACTGCACTGCCTTACGTATTGATGGTAGAAAAAATGAAGCAGAAAATTAAGTCTGAAAGGCATTTTTGTCCTGCTGTCACTTTGTACAACATTTAGTTCAGTTGACATGACACTGTGCCTTTTGTTACATAAAACTGTCACATTGTCCCCTTCTGGTTAGCCACAGTTGCCGACCAAATCAATAATGTCTGTCAAAACTGTCAAATAGTGAAAACAGCTAAAAATATCTATTATAATAGATAATATTTTATGACCATTAAAAGATACAATAAAATTATGTCACCGACAACATGAGAAAAAAAAAGATAGCATTAACAATTAGCACAAACTGAAGAAGGATGTCCTCAGATATATTGCAATATCTGGACATTTTAATTATTTCATACTAATTTTTGATATTTTAATATGCTACTAATCTTGAAATACAGTTTATGATTGCTGAAGGACAGTTAAAACACGTAAGTGTATGCAATTATTTTGTAAGAGTTGTTAGGTACTATTTGTTCTACTTCAGTAGAACATAAACATAAACTACCAGCAGTCTAAAAGAGTACAGAAGGAATCCAACAGAAATGCAGAGACTGATTCTCTTTTTCAGTCTTCCATTCTTGCTTGGACCATGGTGTGATACAGAAATTGAAGGACAAAACCACTAAGATTTGCAAATCATAGTCAACATCTTATAACTGTGTTTTATTTTTATCTTCCATCATTGCAGATTGAAATTCTCCAGATGCTTTTTTTGTTTATAGTTTTAACCCAGAGACTCTGGTAAACATGTAATTTAGCTAGAATATGGAAGAGAAGATTGTTGCCCCAAAAAAGACACAAAGTGTGTCCAATCACACATCTCAGTGATGGCATGTGAGATTGAGTTTCCCAGCTGGATACTGCTGGAACCTCCACAGCCAAATTTGCCCACTGTTCCTTCCAGCAGCCACAAAGATAAATATCAGAGCCATTCATACACTGTCCTTTTGTTTAGCATATATTTTTAAGAGTGACACTTGGACTTAAGAATTAAAAAACTGTGGGTTGTGTGGTTAGTTCAGGTTCTTTCAGAAAGACCCAGCAGGGGTAAGTGGCCTCAATCATCTCCTGTTTTGTAGAGAGAAACACATGGATTTGAAAACCTGTTGTAATTTTTTTTATCCAGATAAAGACACTCCTGAATTTATGCCTTCAGTGGTTTCACAAATGTAATATCAGTCCATCCTACTTACTAATTAGCTTCTTAATTAGCCCCATCCTACTAACTAATTTACCTTGACATTTTTTATATGTATTTTGGCCACATATAAGTTGAAGAGAAAAGGAAAGATTAGCAAAACAAAGCATCCAACAGATCCAAAAACTCTTTAAAGCAAACTCAAATCCATTTAGAAGTTGTCCTGTGTCAATAGATGCCAGTAACACAGGAATTACATTTCTCCTTTTTTTCAGCTCAAAAACTTTTCTCTATAGATTTTTAATCACAGAATCATAGAACAGATTGATTGGACAGGACTTTTAATTTTCATCTAGTTCCAACCCCCTCTGCAGTGTACAGGACATTCAACTAGGTCATGTTGTTACAAGTCCTGTCCAACATGACTTTGAACATTTCCTGGGATGGGACACCTATCACCTCTCCAGTCCACCTGGTACAGTGTTTCACTACTCTCATTGTAAAATATATCAGAATCCCTTTCACTATATTTCAGTGCTGTAAATGTGGAGGTTTTAATTGTGTACACTCAAAATTTTGTTTATAGCAGTAAAATTATAATAATAGTTTAATTTTTAAAGTATTTTTTACTTAAAAGTTTTGAGGGTACTTACCCCACCATTTAGATGCAATTCTGGTTTTACTAAATTCATTGAATTAATTCATGAGCTGTGAGATTCCTTAATATCGAGTAAATTAATTGGAATAATTCTCAGTCTGAGAATGTCATAGGTTATATTTGTAAAGTCATAAGGTAGAATAAAGTGTTGAAGTCCTTATATTCTCTATGTTCTGTTTAAGATCTTCAATATACTGTGGTAAATCACCCTTGTATCTCACAAAATTAATTAATTAGACTTTCAAATTACAGATTTGGTTCATACATTTTCAAGATTTAAGTCAACACAAAGACAGAAATTTAACTATTGTGAACTGATTTCTACTTTTTGCCAGTGCAGTAGGATGAGATAATCCTGTGACAAGGAAACCCCAACTGACAAAACTTCCTTTCACTTGTTTTGATCTAAGATTATATTTTGTAGTGTTCTATCATATTTTCAAGCATATTTGAATTATGTATCTGTAAAAAGTAACTTTATATTTTAGCATGTATCTTGGAGAATTAAAATTTTGAAAGTTTCATATGCTACTGACACAAATAAATAAAGTATGTTTAGAAAAGTGCAGCAAATTCCATTCTAGATGAGACAACCTGAAACATTCTCTACTAGCTGCTTGGAGTGCTAAACAAGGAAGTGACTCAAATTTTTACCTCAATTATTTGTTTATTTTTTTTAAAGCTCTTGAAAAGAACCTACAGTGTTGCCAAATCAGTTTTCCACAATGTCTGAAAAAAGCAAACTTCTGTATTTTCATAGAATGCAGCTTTTTTGGACCATGTTTTTTGGACCAGAAATTTTGCCCTGCAAATTTCCCAGTGTAGTTGCACATCTTTTTGAAAGTCCATGCTCTACAGTTCCTATGAAGATCTCTGACATTCTTTCCTGTCACTATTTTTCTTTCAGCATAAATTCAAAAGTGAGGTCTAACACTACTTCCAGAAAGAAAACTTCTCTGGGGGAATCTCCACAGAATTTTTGTCTAGTGGAGTTAAGTAATTATTCTACCTTTTTCTTTAAACTATGAGATGAACAAATTGAGTTCCCTTTTACTTTCTGAAAGGGTAACTCTCTGGAACAACTCTTCCTTTAGAAGTTGAATTTCAGCCAAGAAGAAATGAGTACGCCTTCAATTCTGATTAGTTCTGTGGTGAGAGTTGAGTAAGCTGAGAGCTATTTTATTGATGACAGTCCTACTTATTGATGATAACATTAAAATTTTCAATAATATGAGGTACTTTGCCTCCTGGATCACTTATTCTGCCTTTTAAAGGCCTCATGAGTCACCCAGGAAGCTTCCATATAGAAAACACACATTCACATTGATGAGATACTTTCTTATTGCCCTTACAAGGAAATTAAATTGTTTATTGGCCAAAAGATCTATGGCTCTTGCACAAGGAATGCTCATGAAGAGCTGGACTGTCCCTAGGACTGACAGAGCTGTGCTCAGGAATGGGAGGGAATGATGTTCCACTAACCCATGCCTTAAGGGCACTGTGGCTCTGGACACCTGTGTTAAATTAATCAAAGTCCTAGTGAACTTCTGCCCCCATCAGCAGATGGATGGTGAGCATGTAAATGACTCTACATAGCAAGCAGGCTCTCCAAGTGGAATTCTAGGAGTAATCTGCAATATCTGAAAGGGTGCAACAGTCTAAACAATCTTCATTTTCCTGAATGTCTGCCAGATCTGGAGGGGGATTGGGGAGGAAAAGAAGCACAAAAAACCAAAACCAAAGCAAAATCAAAAAACAAATAACTTCCTCTGCTGCCCCCTACCCCACCCCTGGAGAAAAAAAAAGGAGCTTTAAAGATTAAATTGTTTCATTTTTTGTTTAAAAAATGACAGTCTTTATCACTACTTGTGTTTTCAATAAACACCATAAATGGATGTGGGAAATTAATTGATAATTCTTTATTTTCTAGATGAACTGCAGCCTCTTACGTTTACATCTAGTTCCACAATAAACCTTTAAGGCAGCATTATTTGGCTTCAACCAGCTATTTTTAACCCTTGAAGTCTGTATGTGTGTGTAATGATAAGAAACACTGAAGATTATTCCAAAAGCCTTAGACAAGGCCTAAGAGCCATTTAAGAAACCATTCTGTAATTGTTTAACCCATTGTTTTAATATTTCATGTAATTGGTAGTATGTTAAAAAATACTGATAATTGTCCAACACAGTGCAAATATCCCAACAGAGAACTTGTCTACTAGAAATAGAGGGCGGAAATTTTCTGCATTTCAACTTCCATTGAAAGTTTCAATTTTGGTGAAAATAGATAATTTTTTTTTTAAAAAAACTGTAGTATTTCTTTAGCAACTTTTATTGAATTACATTTATATTGCAAAGCAAGAGTTCTAGTCTTCTTCACATGGTTATATTTCTCATTTCATACCTTCTAACATGTCAGAAACTCACCTTCAGAGACTGTTGTCTTATTTATCAATCAATATTCACTTGAGTAAATTTTTTTTAATTCTGTTGTGCTCTATGTCACCATCTTGATATTGTTATCCATTATAGTGGATCCTCAAAGATGGTAAATCTGTAACCCTATACAGTTCAGTAGTTACTCTTGTCTCAAGAAACCTGGCAAAGCAGAAACAAGTTTAACTGAGTGAATTAATGTATTATGGAGTAAGCTAAATGACATAAAATGGATAACAGGAATACAATCACTGAAGGGAAGCAGCAGGGGATCTAGGATGTTAAAGGAGCAAGTGTACAAAGAAACTTGGATGCCACAAATATTAATCTTTTTCTTTATTAAAAATATGGTGTCCTTGCTGTTTATGAGTACTTGTGGCAGAAATGAAAGGAGTATTTTTAAAAATGTTTGATCTTTTCTTCAGCTGCAGCAATTTTCCTGGCCTCTGTAGTGACAGAGCTCTGGAGCTGTCAGGCTCATTCCAAGCAAGGAAGCAGCTCAAAACATTGAGTCATAGCCTGTGTCAAATATTGAGCACCAGCATAAAGCCATTTATGAATCAGTTCAGGTTCAACAATTATGCAGGCATTATTTGGCATATAATAATGAATAACAAATATGCCCAAGAAAATTTCAATTTATTTACATATTTTACCATTTACAAACAACACAAAAGCAACACTTTTTGTACACTTTTTTTCATTTTGAACTTCACAACATGCTCAATTTATAATGAGCACCAACATGGTCTATCTAAAACAAAACTCTCATTAGTTAATCCTCAAATACAGTTTTCTCATATTTTCTTTTATTTCTGTATAACCATTATTTATGCATAACATGGCAACATGTTTTAAAGAACATTCTGTTATGTAGTAATTTAAGACTGGAACTGAGGAAGGAATGGTTGTTTCATTCTGTGGGTTTGAGTGAAGAAATCTACCATTTTTGTACACAGAAAAAATATTCAGCTAAGGTGATATTGAAATCACAGTGAGGATTTTTCTTTTCTATTCAAAGTAATTTTCCATTTCAGTCTTCTTTTCACAAACAGCCATGTATGTGTTCAACATGCTTCATTGGTGATTCATCAGCGTACTGAACCTCTGCAGAAAAGGACATAAAACAAAATAATTTTGTAGGAATATTTTTTTAACACAGTTGTAAATTCTTGCCCACAGTAACATGCCATACTGCTCAAAAGATTATTACATTTTAAAACAAATAATTTTTACAAGAATGCTTATATCTTAAGACAAAAAAATATCTTGACAAGTGGGCCCTTGGAGATCTCATGGGGTTTAAGACCAAAAGCAATATGCTGCACTTGCATTAAGGTAACTCCTAATTTTTAAATTAGGAAATTAATATATTTTAAAACTGTGCAAGATGGACTTGGGGAGGTATTTTAAATAGTGGGTGAGAGGCTGCACATGGCCCAGCCATGGCACTCACAGCCCAGAGAGCCAAACGTGTCCTGGGCTGCATCCAGAGCCCCATGGGCAGCAGGGGAGGGAGGGGATTCTGCCCCTCTGCTCTGCTCTGCTGAGACCCACCTGGAGCACTGTATTCAGCTTTGGGGCCCCAGCACAGGAAGGACAGGGACCTGTTGGAGACAGTCCAGAGGAGGGCCACCAAATAACAAGAGGAATGAAACCTGTCTCCTGTGAGGAAAGGCTGAGAGACTAGGGACTTTTCAGCCTGAAAAACTGGATGACCTAATTGCAGCCTTCCCATACCTAAGGGAGCCTGAAAGAATGATAGAGCAGGACTTGTTAAAAAAAGATTGTAGTGACAGGACAAAATAGTGAAGAAGGTTTAGACTAATCTTAGGAAAAAATTCCTTACCCTGGGGTATGAGGAACTGGCAGAAATTGCCCAGAGAAGATGTGGATGTCTCATTCCTGGCAGTGTTCAAGACTGGATGGAGCTCTGAGCAGCCTGATCTGGCGGAAGGTGTCCCTGTCTGTGCCATGGGGATTGCAACTAGATGATCTATAAGGTCCCTTCCAATCCACACTATTCTATGATTCTATGATTCTATGATTCCAGTTCTATCCTACTTATTTGTATGCTGGAGATTGGTCAGCCTCTAGAAATATACCTCTCCATGGTATTAGCAAGCATCCAGACCTCAAGGCTCTCATGGGCTATACAAATCCTCTTTGGCAACTGAAAATTTTCTACACCATCATTGTTATGCTTTTTGACTCCATTTGTTGACAATGTAAAGAAAAATAAAAACACATAGAGGAGGAATTATAAAGACCAGGAGACATTATGAATAGAATAGCCTTTTTCAGATTTAGAACTGAACCTTTCCAACAAAAGAGAAACACTTTGAACCTTTCTGTAACTTTCTCTCTAGTCATTAATACAGACTTCATAATTTGTATGTCTAGAGCACTGAACAGATGGCACTTGAATCTAGTCAAAGCTGGTTTAACTAATTTCTGCCAATCAGGAGGGCCCATTTCCTTCAGTTATGATAAGCAGTAATGATAAGAAGGTAACCTTCTAATTGACTGTGACATACAGACATCCTAATACTTTTATCTCTCTCAACTCAGAGATTTTTCTCAAGACATATTTCTCCTAGGTTTTATTCAACACTGAAAGAAAAATAAATGCAGTCGTTTGTCTTATTAACTCTTTACAGTGTAACTGGAAAATAACTATGATTTTTTTCTGAAATGAAGACTTTTCTTCTACAATTACCTTTCCAGTTTCAGCTGTGCACAAACTCTGGAGAGAAGGTGGTGTGTGAGTGGACAGCCTTCCACTGCCTAGGGGTTCTGGCATTCATGTAAACATGGAAGTCTCCTGAGGTAAACTTCTGTTCTCACTAACATTTATGATTTTTGTGGGTGGTTGTTTTTCCTCAGTGGCTATGTCACTTAAAATACACAAGAGAATCTGAGGGCAGAGATCAGAGGTAAGGTCTTCCTCTTCCCATAGCAAAACACTCCAGTTTAAAGGGTAACACTCACTAGTTGACTTTCTGGCCTGTGAAATTCTGAATGTTTGCATGTAGAGTTATAAATAAAAGAAGGCAGACGGGGAACAACCTTCCAAACACAACTGCTGTTATTGGTGTTCCAGATATGTTTATGTCACAGAAAAATGCTGAGCTCTTTGGTCCTATCAAAAGTGTAGGGTTGGAAGAAGAAGCAGAACCTCAAATATGGTTTTTTTTGTTGAAATTAGGCTTGCAGGACCAAGGAATGACTGAGTGGAGGATTTTTCAAAACTGGATCTCGGACAAAATCAGTCAAACCTTCTCTTACATCTTGCTCTTACTGGGCATGAAATAGAATTGTATCATGAAGAAACACATGCTTAATTTGAAAAGTTTTGTTATTGACCATTTTCTCAGCTGCAAAATAGCCAGTGCCTTCAAGACCCTAAGGTTTTTACAAAATTTTAAAGGAAAACTGAGCACACTGGCTATGAGTATGATACTTTGACCATCCCAAATTTTTAATTAAGTCTGCAAGAAAGGAAATCTCAGCTGAGCATATTCCTTGCAAACTCATATTTTGCATGCGTATGTTGCATGTGTATCTGTAGTGCTAAATGCACTATTTTGGTCAGCCTTTACACTGTTCTGATTTGCTAATGAAAGTAATTTTATAGCCCTACTTTTTAAAAATTCATTTTCTAAAATTGCATCTGCAAACTTATGTATATTTTTTCATGCTCTTTTCTACCATGCTGCCTGTACTGTGCTATTTTTTTAAATCTATAAATTAAAAATAGAAGGCTATTTTGAGCTATAGCTTTAGTTATCAATAATGGAACACCTACAGAGCACAGTTTTAGGCCAGTTTTGTGCATCCATCCTGTCCAGAATGGATATAGTAAGATGCATCTTATCTATAAATGCATTCATGCAGTGATGGATTTTATTACTTCCTTGTGTAGAACTGAGCAATTATGATCATCCTGATCTTAAAAGATGCTCAATAACCAGAGCTCTCAAGGGATCTAATAGAAAATGCTCAGCAAAAAAGTCCCTGCAATGTCAATTGTCATGTTGGAAGAACTTAATGGAACTGTAGGAATTAATTCTAGTTCTTTTCTTTATTTCCTTAACTATAACATTTTGCTATTTCGTAATCCTCTAAGGCTGTTTCTGTATAAAAATAAATCACCATACTAAATATACTTTGTTTGGTTTCGGTTGCTTGTTTAATTTTCCCAAATGCTCTATTCTGTCATTTGACATTTTTTCTTGTTTATTATTTACATAATCTTGAGAGCAGTGCTATCTTGAGTTTCATTGCATATTTTTTATGCAGCTTTAACTATGTTGATCTTAATGTTATTCTAGTCTCACTTTATAGTATCACTTTATTAAAGCAATAGTGTTTATAATGCATGCTCCCACAAGAAAGAAAAATTGCTAACTAATTTGACAAATTAAGTGGATATTGCTTGTTTCCAGATTGATACTACTCTATAATAACATGGGAAAGTTAATATTTATTAATACCTGTTATAAAGGATCACTTTTTCTCTCTCAGTTCATAAAAATAGTCATGCATTTCAGGAAATCGGGTGTTTGGTATGCAGTTTAGGCATTAATTTTATATATTAAATTAATTATATTATATTATATTATATTATATTATATTATATTATATTATATTATATTATATCATATTATATCTTATTATATCTTATTATATCATATTATATCATATTATATTATATCATATTATATTATATTATATTATATTATATTATATTATATTATATTATATTATCATATAATATCATATTATATTATATTATATTATATTATATTATATTATATTATATTATATTATATTATATTATATTATATTATATTATATTATATCTTATTATATCTTATTATATCTTATTATATCTTATTATATCTTATATTTATTTTATTATATTATATTGCTTTATAGATGCTTGTATGTTTGTGTCTCTGTGTAAAAATACATATTTGTATATAGAGAGATTAGACGTTAGACAGAGAGATACCTGCATTGCAAAATATGCAAACACAGTTCATTGGGTATTGCTATACTGATACAGAGTACACTTACTATATATATATACTGCACTGCTTCCAAATAATATTTGTCATGTTCCAGATGCTTGAAATGACAGTCTTTGTGTATAATATGTCTCCAGCACAATTTAGACTACCATACGCTCATTTGCCCTCAAGTGGGCCTATTTAAAGTATAATTGACTGCCCTGGCAATTATTGTGAATAGCAGCTGTCTACTGGTAAAAAAAGAGGCATATATATAATGACAGAGAAAGGATCAAATACAAGCAATAGAAAAAGAACATAAAGAAATATCTATATAAGCTATTTTAAACCAGATTTTATAGTGGAAAGCCACAAGGCCTATTAGCCATTTCCAAGTAAGGACTATCAAAAAATAAAAGAAAGTACTCAACTATTTATGAAAGGCAGCTGGGTCTACCCTAAATATAAAACTGGAAAATGTTTATTTGTTCAAAAAATTGTTACAGCTACCCCACTTCATTTATTTTCATTAACTGTGTTAGGTTTTGATGAAATCTTTGTTGTATCATGTACCTTCTGTTTCAGACAAAAACACCTTGCTTTGTTTTTCTCCTAAATAGCTACATAATTAGATGGATTATTTCATGTGTCTGTGCGTGTGTTTGCTGAAGAGAACAAGCCAGATAAATTAGCACTTAGCAGAACACACAATAGCACATAATATGTCCTTGTGTTTCATATAAAGCTTTATTTGTCATTCACGGGTGGTTGGCAAAACTGACTTTGCTTTTGAAAATGACAGGTGGTACTCTGGTGCTTTCTGTATGAAAAGGAGAAACAACCTTCACCAAAACAGTGTTTCTCAATAGCTCCTGTGATTTAGTATTCAACCCTGGACTTGTGTTTCCTCTAAACTTTTGTTTCATTTGCATGTCTTAGGTCTGACATCACCAAGGCAGTTTAATAGTTGAGATTCTATGCCACAAGTTACATTGAGTCCCAAAAAGACCTTCTTTACTCGAGGCCTGATTATAAGACAGGTGAAGTTCAGTATATTTCAATAAGCTCTGCATTCCATGTCAGGAATCAATAGCCCTCCTCCTTTCTTTAGGGGTTATTAAATTGCAGCTGTAACATTAGCCTTCTTTATCTAATTGATTGTCTTTTCACAGGGCTGAGAAAATCAATAGCAGTCAATGGGACTGCACTGTTTTTCCTTAATAGATGTTTTCTCCTAATTGGCTGCCTGGGTGGCTTCAGTGAGCTCAGTATGTTTTCAGAAGTCCACAATATGTTGCAGTTCTTGTAAACTATTTTACCATGTGCAACGGTTATTGATTTTATAATGAAATCTAGAAAATTCAATAGCAATCAGGAATATAGATCAGGATTCCTAGGTACGTTAAAGCAAAGGGCAAACTCAGTTTGCTACCACTTCAAGCTGTGATCCAATTAAATATGTCATTAAAGTATTATGGTAACTAAATACTTTCTCAAAAGACAGTTGGTCATCTCGTCAAAATTTCATATAGAAGAAAAAGCATCAAGAAGTTTTAAAGTTTTTTTACCATGATGTTCTAATTATAGTTAAGTTTAAACAGTTGATAAAAGTAAGATTATAGGATATTTTCAAAACTGTGCTGGTCATTAAGTCTTGTCTATCTTGACCTCTTGAAATATTCAAATAAGATACCTACTAGAAAATCAAGATAGAGAGAGAAGGCTGAGGTAGATGTGGAGTAACACTCAGCACTACCCAAATTATGCATTTGACCTTTGTTGAAAAGGTCAGCATGTCAAATGCCTTATTCTCAGAGTCCACTCAACACCTAGAAACTCAATTCTACCTTCAGACAAATTTTGGAAGTGGCTAAATATCATGAGCATTTATTTAATGTCATTTATCTGTATCATACTTCTGCTAAAATTTTCTTCTATACCTTAGTGGGTTATCTTTACCTTGCATGACTGTCAGGCAGAACAGCAGCATCAGCAGCACATCAATCACAGTCTGCAGAGATCCGCAGTCAGTGGTGTAAATAGCAGAAATTAAAATGCACCCTACATTATATAAATTTGTTACTGACTTAAGACTTGCTCTGCATTAGGGCACTATATTTGCAATACAACTCCCCATGATAAAGTGACAGCAGCTCAAGTTTTTCTGATAATGACAGGAGCTCAAAATTTCCCTATTGAAGAGAAGCAATTCTGTCATTTAAAGGATAGGAAATTTTTCACATATCTTTGTTTTTTAATCAGCAAGGTGAAAGAAAATAAAATAAGGGAGAAAGAAAATTCCATGTCACTTAAATGACATAAAGAATAAAATGTCTCTGATTTTCTTACTTTTTATCTTTGTTGTCATTGTTGGTGTTCTAAGTAAACAAACCAAACCTTTTTCCTTGTTTTCCATCTTCAACAAAGGGTTGTTTAGTGAAGTGCATCATCCTGACATGGCAAGATTTTGGATGTATAAAGAGAGAGCTGCTTATATAGAAAGGTACAGTGATGAGACAAGTTTATATCTATAAACAAAAGACTGATACTCAAATAGGGTGCCATTAAAGGGAAATAACGTTAACGAATATATGAACTGTAAATATAAATCACTAGCCTATTTTAAAATCACAGGAAATGTTTTCCTCCTAGTATATAACTATTACAAACATTATGGAAATCTATGATTAGAAATATTGAGTTCCCTATAAATATTCCAGTTTTGTATGAAATGTTAAAATGAATGAAAATTTGTAACTATTATGTAATTTTTGTTCATCTATAATGAAGAACCACATGCACAGTTTAAGACATTGCATAATAATGGAGAAAAGCCAAATCAAATGTATATCCACATTAAATCTGCCAACTGCATATCCTGTGTAATAAGAGGAAATTGGAAAAAAAAATTGAATATGCAAAATAGCATCCCTTGGACATGTTTTAGCCAGAAGGAAAATGTTTGTAAACATGCAATAAAATATATTTGATTCTACCCCAGATTTCTTCTATTCTGCACACAGATTAGCTAAATAATTGCCAGACCATCTGTATAAAGAGTTTTCTTATGCTTGCCACAGTGTTCTCTGTGATGCTAGTTCCTTCTTATCAATCCAGCACACAAACTATGTGTATATCTTTTGTGGCTGTTGGGAAATCATGACAGATCTTCATGCGATCTGTCCCTGGGACCTTGCTGAATCTTTTGGGCACACAGAACTTGTCCATTTGCCCTGCTACAGGAAATGAAAAATGGCTTAGTGGAGCTTTTGTTCCTTTGCATTCCTGTTTTATTTGGGATACATGTAAGAAATTGAGAACCTGACCTGCTGAGATGTTGGAGAGAAGTCAAGTTTCTTCAGCATATTGCAATTACAAGTCCTGATATCCTGGCCAATGGCACATAGAAGGATAAACTTGCTAATCGCTTTGCAGCATTATGGCCTTTAGGCCCAGTATAGCAGAAGGGCATGGCAGTCCTCAACATAAATCATTCTGGTAGTCTTGGTGGAAATTTAATTCTAAAAGCAAAGGGAATTATTTTGTAGCCTTTGTTAGACTATAGAAATGTGTAAGTGCAGCAAGAGAATACCTAGCAATAAGCTCGGTATATACAATGAGCTTGGTATATAATAAGGCATATGCAATTTTTTTTTCCCAAAAAACCCAGTTCAGTTTCTGGGGCAGGGATGGAGGGGTGGGAACTCTTCTATTTGTTGCAAACTTAATTAGGCCTCCAGTTAATGTGGTCAAAGCAAGAACAACAAATATGAATCAGACTTGTTCTCTGTCTGGCTCATAATGTAACTGACTGAATGTAAGCCAGAGCTCACCTAGATTGTTGCTCACAGCACTTCCATCCAGTCTGAAATATGCAGAGAAATAGTGCTTGCTTAATTCAGTTCTTGTTCTATTTAATTATGGATTCATATGTTTTCAATCTCATTAGTTACTAGAAGGATCACATGTTAAAGACATTCCATTTCACTTGGATGAATATGTATCTTGGATCACAATGATATTTGAGTATTTCAGCTCCTATAGCCTCATCGGTTTTTATTATTTCATTATGTTTCACTTCTACATAAATTCTTAGAATCAGTGTAGGAAAGGATGTTTTAGTTAAATGCATATCTCCTGTGATTTATCTAAAACCTAAGACAGGAAGGAAGCATCTGAGAAACTGGAAAGAAAATATGTAGGCGGATAATAACAAGATGTTTTTTATGGTACCAGTAGAGAGACACAACCAAATACCAAAAAAACTAGGCAGTTTTTCATTGTATCACAAAAAAAATCCCTATTTTTAAAAGAATAAAACAAAAATGAATATAGTCTACATACATGTTTAAACGTAAAGGCAAGAAGTCATATACATTTCATTACATAAAATTTTCACAAATTTTTTGGGAATTACAATTATGGAATAATTTTCTCTTCAGTAAGACCTACTTGAATTTCATCAGAAGTATCCATTCAGTAGCAGTAGTGGTATGAGGAGAATGGCTCTGCTGCTAGCATTCCTGAAATTTCTCAGTATGGAATCATACCACAGAATCATAGAATAGTGTGGATTGGAAGGGACCTTACAGATCATCTAGTTGCAATCCCCATGCCACAGACAGGGACACCTTCCACTAGACCAGATTACTCAGAGCCCCATTCAGCCTGACCTTGAACATTTCCAGGGATGAGGCATTCACAGCTTCTCTGGACAACCTGTGCCACAGCCTTACCACCCTCACAGTAAAGAATTTTTTCCTAATACCTGATCTAAACCTACCCTCTTTCAGTAGGTTTTTCCTGTCACTAAAGCTCTTGTTAACAAGTCCTGCTCTATCATTCTTTCAGGCTCCCTTCAGGTGCAGGGAGGCTGCAATTAGGTTGTCCTGAAGCCTTCACTTTTTCAGACTGAACAATCCAAATTTCCTCTATCTTTTCTTTTCCATCTCTGCTTCTTTGTGTTCCTCCTTTAGACTGTCTCCGACAGATCCCTGTTCTTAAGTGCTGGGAGCCCAGGGCTGATGCAGTGCTCCAGGTGGGTCTCAGCAGAGCAGAGCAGAGGGGCAGAATCCCCTCCCTCCCCTGCTGCCCACGGGGCTCTGGATGCAGCCCAGGACACGTTTGGCTCTCTGGGCTGTGAGTGCCATGGCCGGGCCATGTGCAGCCTCTCACCCACAGCACCCCCAAGCCCTTCTGGGCAGGGCTGCTCTGGGTCTGCTCATGCCCAGCCTGGGCTGGTGCCAGGGGTTATTCCTACCTGGGTGCAGCACCAGCACCTGGCCTTGTTAAACCTCTTCAGATTCCCAAAGGCCACTTCTTGAGCTTTTCCAAGTACCTCTGGATGACATCCCATCCTTAAGGTTTGAAATACAAAGATGTGAGTTAGCTGTGTAAAAGAATATAAATTTTCATGTAGAAATGTGAGTTTCCTAGAACATTGAATGTGTCCATTCAGTGTTTTAGTCCTCTGACTATTATGCTTGACTGGAAACCTTTTCTGCCTGCAAAATGGGCAAATGTGTAGATGTTTCTTAAAATTAGCATGCTAATGATATTAATGTTTATAAAAATATAATCTGTATGGATAAAATACCTTTTTAGTGTAGGTCACTGAAAGAGAAACCTTGGTTTAAGAAAAAAATATTATTTCATGTAAGATCCTGAAATATTTAATGTGGCAACAAGGGTTTCTCCCAACTTGACTTGCAGCTTCCTGAATGCTTTTCTGATAGAAAAGCCTACCTTCCTCAGGATATATAATTCTTGATAATGTGCCTTAATGTGCACAAGTAAACTGCACGAATTATTTTTAGAGTTCTTAAAAGTGCTAATGGAATTCAGACAAGATTTTACTGAAAATATTTCTTAACTACCCAGTAAAATTATATGAAAAAGTGTGATAAAGTTGTAAATTACTATTGCAGTGAATATATATATCACATAATAATTAATTCTGAATTTTTTTATATTTACCCTAACCATTTGCTTAAAAAATAATGGCTAAGAATTTACTCACGATTTCTGTTTGTGACAATATTAGCTTTTTCACCATATATAATTATGAGAACTAATTAATATTTATTCATATTGTACTCCAATATTTTTTCACTTTTCAGACAACACGCTGTTCCTAATGTTCTCAGTTTCTGTCTCAGAGACATCTCTTCTAAACAACAGAATTTCTTACTCAAATTCCTAGCATATGCCATATCTGATATTAATCACAGTCATTAATCTATTTTATTCTATTGATTCTGAGCATATTTATGCAACAGGCATATTTTTCTAACATGAGGATAAGAATGCAAATACTGCATAATTTAAACTAGAGATCTCGTTATTTTCAACTACATTTTTCACTTAAATTTTATAATATATTTAAGTCACAGCAGAATATGATTTATTTAAAATTGGTCATTGTATTTCTACAGTAGGCTATAGATGAACATTAAAATAAGGTTTCACATTTAATAAGAAGTATTTGCTCCAGCTAGCTCTTTTCATCTGGAGGGAATATTGCCTTAAGTGCCTGCCAATGTGCTATACTTCTACAAAATCATAATGGTCCTTAAGGAAGTGAACATCACATTCAAGGCCAAATATAGTAAAGGATTTAAAGGAAGCAAGACTAGGACAGAAGTTAGACACTGAAGTTGTAAACTATAGCTCTATTCTGAGTTGCTAGCTGTCTCTGGAGATGTCTAAATCTCATAAACTACTCTGTGGCTTTGAAGTTTCCCAGTCAGCCTGAGAGAGGGTCCATTTGTGCACACCTTTAGAGTTAGCCTAACATTCCCTAACAGGATATGCATCTTTTGAAAGTATTGTTGTGCCAGACATTTTGATCTAAAGTACAACCAAAGCAAAAGCTGGTTTTGCAGCTCAGTGGATCAAGTTTTTATTTCAAAAGCAACAAAGACTGCCCCTTCCACCTCTCCCCCCACAAATACAGCTAGATACATAGATTCAATCTCACTCCTTTCCTGTACTTCACATTTCCTCTAAACCAATCAGAATACAAGCTGCATTGGCAGAGATATCCTTCTGCTTAAGATGTGCCACAGTGCAGAAGGAATTCAAGATTTATTCAGCCAGAAAGAGCTCACGAGTGTGATTCTCTAGCCCTATGAATAGGGCACCCATTTGTGACGTAAGGGACCACAGCCCTGCTTGCAGGACTGCTTCTGTATTTTATCCAGTGACTACTTAATGGATGTGCAAGCCCAAGAGAGCAGGTAAGGAAGCAGATCTTCCACTCAGTAGATGAAGGCTGGCTTTTATGTTCTTTACGTAAGGATATTGAAATGTTTTTTTTAACCCTTACATCCCCATGTGGAATGCTCATAATATGAACACAAAATGGACAACAATAATTGTACACAATAACACACTTTTTAGTCTACACAGGTTCAGACTCAAGTGTGAATCACATTATAAATAATAGAATCTAATAAAGCAAGACATAGCAAAAGAAAACTGAGCTTCTGTCCTGCAGCAAGATCTTGCAAGCTTTTTTCTTAATAATAGTATACTAGTGCCTATACACCCTACCTGAAATATCTCACCTGGAAACAGGATCTCCCTAGGGTGACTTCATGAAGGAGAACCTGAAAACTTGTAATTTCATATGTAAATTTGATTTATTATTTCTTTATAAATTAGAATAGAATAGAATAGAATAGAATAGAATAGAATAGAATAGAATAATAAAAAAAATCTCAGTCCTTGCTAAGATAACAAAAAAAATTTTTTCTGTAAAGTTGATAGGAGAAGAGGTAAAAATTACTACTACACTGCTAGGATGGAACAAAATACTAAAGGAAGCAAAAAATGTCACTTTAGAGTTTCTTTGCTGGCTTCAGAGCAGGATCAATTCATGAATCTGTATTAACTTGTACAATTATCCAATCTGATTCAAAGACTGACTCCCTCTGTTTTCCCTGGATACTGAATGCCTGCCTACTACTCTGAAGTGCAATAGCATGAAAGTGAAATAGTGAAATAGAATGAAAGGTGGGCCTATTGCTTTGAAGTCGAAGAGCAGAGAATGAAGGCTAGCCATATGCACAAAGCAAATGAAACTAGTCCGTCACTGAGGTATCATTCTTGTCTCTTTTTATTCTTCCTCTCCTTCTCAGTCTCCCTTTGTCATTTAGAAGACGCATTTATTTGAACATAATTTTTGCTAACAGAATTCATCTAACCAGATTGTTGCTGAACTGGGGTGGAAGAAGACAGTGCCTTAATATTTCCAGTTTATTAATAGAGGCAAAAAAACCTTTCAGCAGCAACTCTGCAGGGGCTATCAAAGGGTGCGTTGTCCATAGAATCAGCAGTCCTCTCTATTGAAGAAGACAACTGCTCTTACCCCAGGTTTTCCTATACCTCAAAACAACACTATTCACACTTTCTCAGAACTATACCACTTAGTTCAGAAATGTTGATGTGCCAGAAGTCTGTATCCCACCTACATCTCTGTCAGTAGGTGACTTCTCACACGGTCTGTAGCATGTGGGGTAAAGAGTGCCTGGACCTTCTCGTGGTGTGGTATCTGTGTTAATCTTCTTGCTGGCATTTTCTTATTTATTCACTGTGTGTCTTAACTCTGCAAAGACACTGCTGAGTCTAGACTTGATTCATGGTTATCTGAATTGTAAGTGCATAGATTATAAAATCAAATGGTGCTGTCTAGTCCTCTCATTTGAGGCAATGAATATGTAAAAAACCAAAACCTTCCTGCATTAAATCCTAGCTTAAATGGGAATTAGTCCAGTTACTTAAATGGGCAGATGAGGTCCCATATTCTGATAAAAGATATGCAGAATAAATAGACCAAAATAAAAAAATCTCAGGAAGAGATTGACATCAGGGCAGGGAATTAATTCAAGCTGGGAAGATATGGGCACTTCCTGGAAATTCTCAAGAAAATTTCCACATCAAGACATAAAGGACTATTTATATATATTGAACGGAATGACATGATAAAATACCAGTTATGAAATATCAACACACTTGAAATGATGATTGCTTTAAATAATAAAGTAGCCTGTTCACAAACAAGGATGGTTGACAGCTGGACTTGATGATCCTAAGGATCTTTTCCATATTTAAGGATTTTACCATTCTATAAAAGATGAAGCATAGCTGTTCATGAGAAAATTTAAGTTACCCACAACAGCACTAAATCTATAGAGCAAATCCAGCCCATTAAAAGCTAATTTATTCACTGACCTAAAACTGAAATGTTTTCTTTTGCCTACACATTGGTCTCCCATAATGCTACATGACACACACCTGTGGTATGTCAGCTGCTGCCATTTCAAAGTGTTAAAAGCAATATGTATTTCAGACATTTGATATATAGCATAGCCAAAGTTTCAGTGAGATGCACTTTCCATTGTCCATGGCAGCTCTGCCTGCAAGCACCTGGCAGAACATAGGCTGTGGGAGGGAGGGAGGATCTGGTATGCGGAGCCTGAACATGGCTATTAGTATAACAATAGAAACTGCAGAAAATTGTTCCTAGCAAGTTTATTTCAATAGCACTGTAAGTTGTGTGCATGTGTGCATGTGTCTTTATCACTTAAGGAACAGTTGGATGCATTTGAAAAGCAGTTTTAAAAGGCATGTTGAAGAAAAGAAATTTAAAATAGGAAAAACTGTTGAAGAAAATCCGTGAAAAAAAATCCATCTCTAAAATTTTTACGGCCTAAAACTAGGCTTGATATGTAGTACTGTCAGAAGAAAAGCCTTCATGCACATTGTAACCAAGCATTCTAAAGGAGTCAACTAGTGTTCCAAAATCCTGGCTGGGCATAAGTCTCAAAGCATGGAGGGCAGTTGCAAGCTCTCAGAATCTTTTTTTCAAAGAAGCTGATAAGAGTGTAAACCCAGGTTTCCCATTAGCAGATATGCTAATATAATTTTTTTCACTGTCTGAAGGAATACTGCAGTATTTGTCACTCTCCATTTCTCAGGTCCTTCTGATTCCTGTCAACAAGCTAAGCCTTTGCTGTAATGACTGGGGATGGCCAGCAGAAAGTGTGTGAAACTGCAATTGCTCTCTGAGCCACAGGGGTGGAGAGCAGTGCAGTGAGTTAGGCTCAGGTGTTTAAAAGAGCTCTCCTGCTCCAACGCTGCAGGCCTACAGACCTGTGAAAGCAGGTCTGTTTCTTCATACATTATATACACTGTATAATCTATGAAGAAACACTGTGATAACCAGCTTACTAAAACAGAAAACAACATTTCTGGAAGCTTCAATATGCAAATCACGTGGCTCATGGGGATGGTTCTTTCTTTGATGTTTGGGGAGGTACAGTAAAACGGGACATATCCTAGCTCCATTCTTTCTGAGATTTAATAGTTGGGAAAACTGAAGAGTTATTTGTTATATTATGCAGTTTTCATTCATCATGAAGTACAAGATGTGAGCAGAGCTCCATTGATATTAAGGTACATGTACTTAGAAATGAAAAACATAAACTGAATGATTGCCAATATCATTAGGCAACCACCAATTTCCTTATTGAGAAAAAATGGCAATGAGGCTCTTAGTAGAGCTCAAACACCACCAGAAATACTTGTGGTGTGCATCCTTCATGTTCACACAAGAGCTACCTGAACCTACAGTTCCATATATGCTTCCTGCAATTAGCTCAGTTGCAAGGATGCAATATATTGCTTATGTGAGTGCCAAGTTTTAATTGAAATGTTGTGAAAAATTTCACTGCCTAGGTCAGATGCTATTTTCTGGTTAAGGAGGCTTTAAGCCAGTCTCTTAAAAAAGCCTTCCTAATTTTTTTAGTGTCCATCATTCTGTTCCTGGAAATTTATTCACCACAGATATGAACTTCTTGTTCTAGGTTGACCTCTTCCAAAATTGTCAAGACTCAGTTTCCTTTACAGACATTGGCTAAAAGTGCATTTTATTAAACGGGGTTCTATTTTATTTGTGTGAAAATAGGCCTTACCAAATCAATAAGACAGGAAGCCTTCATTTTATCGTTTTAGACTGGAAACTTAAAGGTCAAATAATATAAACAATGTTAAGCACATAGCAAAGAGAGAAGTAAATGTTCCAAACCTCAATGCACATAATCTTGGTGGCCCTTCATGGGAGAAAAAGATGGAAGGCATCTTTGTATCTTCTCATCTGAAAAAATAAAAATGTTCAACAATGTAATATAAGTTTGGATAGAAAACATTTACAATGCTAGTGTACTTGTATGAACATATAAATTAAATATAAGATTTCAATTACTGTGTTAAGAGGCAGATTGTAAGTTATAAGAGTCCTGAATAAACTGCATGGGTGAGTAGAATTAAAGTAGAATCTATAACTCTATAAGATATCTTTGTGAAGTAGCTATAGCCTTAAGAAATCAGTGTATCAAAGGATTTTCTAATACATGGTTTGAGTATTTTTTTTTAATATACTTACAATAGACTTGTTAAATATCTATAGTGTTGTACATGTGCTCAACAACGTAGTTATTTCAAATTATATGAGTTTCTGTGTTACAAAACCACATTTTACTAACTACACTGTATTTGGTAAATTAAGGTTATTTCTAAATAGCAACTTTTTGCAGCCTCAAGAAACAAAATATGTAATTGAAGTCTTTTGATAAAAATACTAAAGTAGAAAAAAATTGCCACGCTAACAATTCAGAATCACTGAGTCACACAAAATAAACTGGACAAAAAATTACATTTATTATCCAGTGTTCTTGTTTGTTTACTCAAGAACACTTAGGAAAGTAAACAAGTAAACTTATGAGAAAAATCTAATTATATTTTGTAATGTAATATATAATAAATAATGTATGTAATACATTATATATAATATTTCTATAAAATAAATGCTTTTTATGTTGTAATATATTATTTTATTCTTACTGAGATTCAAGGAAAATGGAATTCTGACTTCCATAATTACCACAGATAGACCTCCTTCATAATTTACTTCATGTATTTTAATGACATTTAGAACAAAGGCTCAAATTATTATCTTTAATAAAAAACCATGACAATTCTAAAGTTTGCAATTAAAAATCAGAATTATTTTCAAGGGAATTTTTTTCCCTCCAAATAAAGTTTCCAAGTGCAAGACTTTGTGGATATAGAGATATTACATTTTTAGAAATACAGACAGAAAGAAAGAGAAGATGAGAGACACAGAGAGGCAGTGAAAAAGAATGTGTCTAATTAAGCATTTAATGATTTTGCTTCATAATTTTAAATTTTATCTAATTATATTTATTTATATTTATAATGACATATATATATTTGTATGCATATATATCGTATATATGATGTAAAGTATAATCATGGCCGATCTGAATGCTTCTACCTTTCAGAGCAAGATTGCCATGTTCATCTGAGCAGCATCTATGCCTTTACAGCCTTTCTACTCCATGTTTTATCCAACTTGTCCAGACTGGGTGCATTCCATAGCCCTCTGGCATATTTGTCTTAGGTTGCAAGATGGCAGTGTGTATTCCATTGACATCTGTTAGAGATGGGGTAGTCATCTTCTGTTAATTGGGCCACCTGTTAAAACGAGGTGGGGTAGTTTTCTTTATCTCTTCCACTACCAATTGTCCCTCCAGGGGGATATCTTCTGTTAACGGGCCATTGAGTGTCACTGCATGAGTGACAAAATTACATCATCCCACTGTGAGATGTTCCACCCAGGGGGAGGAGCCAAGAATTCCTACATGGATACAATCTGAGTTATGGAACACCACAGGCAGCCTTCTCCACTGGATTCCCAGAGGAAGACCAGGACCACCCACACCACCACTGGATCTTCAGAGGAAAACTACACCCTTCTACAGGATCGCTGCTTCAACAGAATCACATTTGTCACTCCATGGAGAATTGCACCCACCATTTCAATTAGACTGCTGTCAACACCCTGACCGACAGAGTATCAGGTCCTATTCTGAAAATGTCAGCGTTGTTTTTTATTACTGCATTTTTATTTTTAATTTTTCTAATAAAAGAACTGTTATTCTGACTCCCATGTCTTTGCCTGAGAGCTCCTTAATTTCAAAATTGTAATAATTCATAGGCAGAGGGTTTACATTTTCCATTTCAAGAGAGGCTCCTGCTTTCCTTAGCAGACACCTTTCTTTTCAAACTGAGACAATATTGTAAGCAGGAAAATACAAGGTCTCAGCTAGCCTGGTTGTTTTTGCATTTTACCTGCTGTTGTAAAATCTCCTCTGGGGCATCCACATTTTAATCTCTACCCTGTGAACTAGAAGATCCTTCTGGCTGACGGTTCAGCCTCCTTTGCTGACATATATCTTGCTGCCAAAGTGGTGTGTCCCTTAAAGGACACCATCAAGCATCACAAGCCATAGAGGTGGCCCTTGGCCATTGCAGGTTACTAAGCTGTGGTAGCTAATGGCCAGGCAGAGATCTTTCATCAGTTCTCACTGTGCTCTGAATTAGTGTTTTAAGGTCCCTTAAAGATGGCAGGAGATTGCCTGAAGAGGGGAGAGAAACATGGAAGAGCAGCAACAGTTATTTATACTGACCCCAAGAATGGCAGCCATCAGGCCTTACCCTGTTATTGGATGATAGAGGGACAAAGCTTCTTGCACAGGTGTAATCCTTGTCCTTAAAAGCATTCAGACCTATTGCTTGCCCTAATTCCATAGCCAAGAGTTTTCTCCATCTGGTCTTGTAACATAACCCTTTGGCCCGCTGTACCATGAAGTAGTTACACAAAAATACCTTCACGGCGTTTGCCTCCAGGGATGTGGCAGAGGTCACCTTCAATGGGACCCTGCCAAATTTAAACACAGAAGATCAGTGAAAGTATTTTCCTAATGCCTTGACTTTGCTGCAATTTTACCATGAACCATTGGGATCTCTGTGGAAATTTTCTGAAACTGTAATAGGAAGAACAACAACACAGTCCTTCACTCTAGAGCAGGCAATCTTCAAAACCTTATTTTGTCATTGGACAGTTAGACTTCACAAATTTCTGTAAATGTTAGCTTTAGTTACAAGGGCTCAGTGGTAAGGTGCCTATTTAGGCACCCATCATTCCTTCTTGCTTGCAACTTTCAAAGTTTGTTTTTATATCAAATAACCTTCCACTCAAAAATAATTGAGAACTGGCATAAGAATCAAAAGTATTGTACTTAGACTGTGTTAAGTTTTGCACAGAACTGCAAAGACATGGTGGTCTAATGCAGTACAATGCAGAAGAATCTGATGACCCAACGAAGACTGGGAGAAAACAGGCCAGTACTACATCCCTGATCCTAAAGGGAGTTAGCTCAACCTTAAGCCACTATTTCAGTCATGCCCATGTTTCTCTAGGTGAGACAGACACAACTTTCAACCACAGTACAGGTGTGGATGTGCAGCGCATGCAGTCAGAGAACTGAAGTGTGGGTGCAAGTCATAGTCAAGATAATTGGATCAAGTAGATGTACTTGCTGCAATTGTAACTTGATAATAGCTTAAGGCCACCTGCATCTTCATCAAAGAACTGTAGCCTCACAATGCAAAGCACCTGTCTGTTACACTAAAATATTCTGCATTGTCTTTCTGCATGTCCAGCCTTCCTGCAGCTAGGACAAATCCAATATGAGAACTTCACACTATTATAAACTTTGACCTGGTTGTGTATCATTGCTTAGTGCAGATCAAACATGTGATAGTGTATGATCCATTACAGAACAGTCCCTGTATTATCAGTCATCAGAATATGGCTTCTCCAAGATCAATATCTGCTCTACAGCAATCATTAATCTAGGCTCATATGCAAAATAATTGCCTTTGCACAGCTGGATTAATTCCAGCAGGTCTTCTGGAAGCAAAATAAAATTCATCAGGAAAAAGACTGACAGAACCTAAGCCTTGTGACAAACTAAGACTAAAAATAGGATATTATCAAATATTTTGCTTTCCAAATCAAGCTTCATCTGATAATTAAAAATACAAACAGTCTTTCTCTTGTGCCTATGGCTCATATAAAATTTTTTTTACACAAGATAATCTGTTCTCTTCCAAAGGATTTTTATTGTGGTTCTGAATTGGCACTCTTCAGTTTTCATTTGGCTTTTTTATCCCTGGAATAATAGTTTTAAATGCAAATCAAGTGGGCTCTGCTCCTGTGTGATCCTAAGCAGATGCCAGCTGTTTACAAGCACAGGTTGTTTGTTGCAAACTCATGTAAACCATTCTGCAGTCTACATTTACTTTAGACCTTTATGGGAGATGAACAGCTTACAAGATGCTAATCAAAGTAGAGCTAACTATCCTTTGCTTTGTCAGCTGCTTCACTGGGGTTCTGCAATTGAAAATTCTTTCCTATTTTACTAGAAGATAAATGGCAGTTATATCTTTCTGGCCTTGTTTCAGAGGATAAATTCCTTTCTTTCAACTGTAGGTGGACTTGAGCAGCTAAATACTACCTATGCACTAGCACTTAGGTTCTGATCTAGTTGTCATAAGCACTTGAAGGTAATTCAAGTATTTATTACTTCTGTGCTTTCTTCTTTCTCCTAGGCTGTGAACATGGAGAAGAAGTATAATTTTATTCTCTCTGTGAGAGGAAAACATACAATGAAATGTTAGATTGACAGGTAAAAATCTTTGGTCTTAGGAAATTCAGATTTTATTTTAAGGCCACATTTCTAGACAAAGTATATTCAAATGAATAATAATCAAGCAGTCAAGCCCTCTAGGTATGAAATATTGAGGAACAATTATGTGTGGTGTTATACAGACAAGTAGTTTTTTTCCTCTCTTAGTCTACTCATTTCTAATTTTACTTCTTATATAAATCATACACAATTAAACAAAAATACTGCAAGCCTACATCTAAGTGACAGGATTTTTAGAAGTGCTAGAATTCCAGTTCATGGGATATGTTTTCACCAACTATGAACTCATTTTTGAAATGCTATTTTAGTGATTTTTATTTCAGGGCATATATGGTTAAAAATTGCAACTTTGAAGGCTCTGTGTACATGTATGAATGAATCTGTGAGTAAGGAGAGGGAAAGAGAGGAAATAAAAAGAGAGAAAGCTCCCTTTAAGCATAAAGTTTGAGAAAATGAAGAAAAATATTTTTAGGAGCACAGGTATTTTCTTTAAAGTACCAAAATAAGTTTGATCATCAATATTAATACCAATTTTGACTTCCAGACATTTACCACTGTAAGTGCTTCCTTTAACTAAATCTCTTCACATGGCATTCATACCAGGAGGCATTTCTAGTACTGGCTATCAGCATGTCTTTTGCCATGCTGCAGAGAAAAGAGACTCTCTTCCTTTGCACCCAAGGTTTCTATCTTTACTGTCCTCGTACCTGAAGTGCGGGTAGAAGTTTCAAAATAATGGTGCTGCAGGAACTAAATTATATTTAGAACAAGAAATGCTGAGCCTTTAAACTGAATGTTGAAACCAAAATGAAAAAGAAAAGAAATCACACAAGTAAGTATTTTCATGTTTGGTTGCATTTCTTTCTAGAGGTAGTCAAGCATATAAAACACCTTTGTCTGAAGGAGTACATTTCTGTGTAGTGATTACTAGTCAATATGAAATATCTTGTAAGTTATGTAAGTTATCTATGGAACTGTCTCTATAATACAGCAAAAAAGTTACAAAGGGTTCTTTTGTAAAAGATCCTGCTTTCCCCCAAAAGATATAGTTTAATTTGAAAACAAACTACAGAAACATTCAAAGTTATCAGCTAAGCAGAAATTATCTCTATAAAATCTTCAAGAATATTTAATGATATGCACCCTTATAAGAAAGATTTCAAAATCCTACTTTCAGCTCTATATTATCATAGTAAAGCAAATTAACCTAGCAACTGAATAAATTTTTAAGACTAGAGAATAAATCTATGAATTGAGGTTAAGTGAATAAATCTATGTATTTGGAGGGGAATATCCTCTTCCAAAAAGCCAATGTCTGAAATACTAAAATGCATCAGGTTTTAGAAGAAAACAAGTAGTCTGTAAATGTTCTCTTAAGAGATGTCTTTTTTTTTTTTTAAGGCTGCAGAGCATGCATGAACATGTTTACCTGTATTCTTGTGGTCAGTACCACTGACATGCACGATGAAATGGTTCACAGGACTGTTCAGTGCCTTCCTGAAGTGTGCTGTGTGAAGTCATTAAGTTAATATGCAGTCTCAAGTACCTTCAACAGGTTAGTGATAACTCATAGCACATATCTTTCTACAATGCCAGACATCACAAAAATCCCACTTAAACAACTTTGAGGAAAGCAGAGGTACAGCCTGACCAGTAATTAAGATACAAGACATTTGTATCATTAAAAGCACCACAGGCTGAAGAGCTATTTATGGTACACATTCATCATCAGGAGTGTTGGAAAGTTACCATGACTTTGATTACTTACAGTGGATAAAGACAGAAGGGAATGAAAAATATATATTGAAAAATAAAGATTAATTCCAAGTTATTGGCAGTAAGGAACTCCAGCAGGAACTCTTTTTGCATTAAAAAATCATGCATATCTTCCTAATCTCCAGATACAGTTGCAGTAAGAGATGTATTCTTCAGTGATTGAAAAAAGTACTTCATGTTTTTATGAAATGGCTTTAATATTATGAATATGTTAAGAACATACATTCTGACATTTGCAGAGGGAGTGTACTTCCATCTGAAGAACAATATTTAACAGTTATACACTTTCATTTTATAATTTTTAATTAAAAATATATGACATGTATGCTGTATGTATTTTACATATGTTTTTTCATTCCACTTTTAGCATACAAAATATAGTATAAACAAGTGCAATCACACTTACAATAACAAAAATTATTATAATTAGCATTATGCAAATCACCTGTACATATAAATACATGAAGATAATGTATATATGTGTGGTATTAATTGCTTAATAGAATGTCTATGCGCATCCCAATATCTTTACACTTATACACTATTTAAATATTGTTGATGTTTACAAATACTGGTGACATAACTGAACATGCGAAGCAATTGTACTACAATTTTGGGGAGGGGTTGTTTCTTTATCTTGTATTTTCTTACAAATGGATCTCAGCTGCTCCCTTTCTCGATTTTACTCTGAGGCAATAAATAATTCAGTGTGCTAATTTGACAGATGACTCTCCAGGAGCCTCCTACCATTACTAGCACCATTAGGCCATAATATGCATGATGGGCATAGACCATTCAGCAAATGTCCTTCACTTGTTTACCCCTAAAGAGCTGTGCTCTGCGCAATTAACTAATGAAGCATTATGAGCCTTTCCCCCCCCTTCCCTGCTATTTCAATATATCAATGCAGATTGTCTAAAGGCAAAATATATTTTGTTTTCTTTCAGCAAATGAGTATTTATGTGGAAGCTGTAAACTTGCCTTAAGTTCCACCTCTGTAAATAAAGAGAAAATAATAGGATGCTGAAAAGAAAATCTTTTTTTAAATTATTTACACAGCACATGTACGAGGAATGCTTTATATAGGAATGACAGAAAAATCTGAAGTTAGCTTCAGTATTATATCAACAGAGAAACAGTGAATATATAGTTCAGGGTTTTGTGCCACCTTTGTGCTGGTTGTGTTCTGGTTAGCTGCAAGGATCAAAAGGGAATCATATTAAAATTGTGAAAAGCAATCAGGAATAAATAATGGCCATAAAGTATGCATGTAAGATGAATACAGTATTGTGAGGAATATTTTAATCCTATATATACATCACAGCAGCCAAATTCTGTTACATATATTTGTAGAAAGAGAAGAAAAAAGAAAATGTTTGATGATAGTTTTAAAAAATTAAAGAGAAAGCTACAAGAGCACCTATTTTTGTTGGTCATCGTATGGATTTATATTTTTTGTCCCCTGGCAGATATTACTGCTGTTCTCAGTCCAGCAGAAAGTGGGTATGCACAAATAAATCCACAAGAAAGTCTTTCAAACTGTTTTGTATTTTTAATAATACGTGGGTAAAAGCATACTGAAATATAATTAAAACTGATTTTTTCCCTTAAAGAAAATACTTCTCTCTCTTTAAATTTCTTTTTATTTTAATGCCTCCAGTTCCCCACCTGTACACATCAATTTACTCCTCCCCTTTACTCTTCTTGCTCCCCTTTTCCATAGCACAAGCCATTCTTTTCTGCACTTCAAAAGAGACTCTACTTTCTATGGAGAGATAATTTTGTGTGATATATTCCGAAATCTTGGGGTGTTCCACAATTTTTAAGAACAAAATGATAATATTGGAAAATAAATGTGACAATATTGGAAATTAAATGTGACAACTTTTGTCATATGCTCTGTAAAATAGTTTTCATTTTCTGTTCAAATCTGTTGGTTTATTCACTCATATGCCAGTAGCTCTTCTTAGCTTATCTGAAAACATATAACTTCTTGCTGTCCTAAATAATCTTTGTTACTGGTTTCTATTCCCAAACCCCCTTTTCCATTCTACAGAAAGCCTTGTCCTGCCTTGGCTAGTATGCCATGAGGACAGAGGTGATATAACAAGATATACCAGGAAACTGGAGTGCTGCACAGGAAAATCCAGCCTGAATCACTTGTACAAATTACTTCTGCTCAGAGGGCAGAGAAACAGGAGACAAGTTCCATCCTCTTGCCTGTACCCAGGTTTATCTGCCTATCAAAGCCATAAAAACAATGCTAACAGTCTTTGTAGTATCCTAAGCAGATCTGTTCTTCATTTATGTTTATAAACGCTAATAAACTCTAAACAATAAATAGTATACTATAAGCAATAAACAATAATAAACTCTAAACAATATAGTTTTTCTGTCCATCTGAACAGTGAGAAATAGCACCAGAGGAGAACAGATGATCTGGACTCCAGAGAGTGAGGTATACAGTCCCTTGCAGCAGAAGGAAAAGTGGGCTCATCCTCCTCTGGGGGATGACCTGGCACACAAGTCCTACATTTTTCAAGAAGCTGTCATTAAGCAGGATTAGTAAATTAGTTATGTGTTCAAGTGCTTTAGTAATGAGAACTATGCAACAGATTGAAATATATTTTAGTTTTTCCTTATGTACTCCAAATTTGAATGTATATTTGTACTGATCCTCCTTAATAATCAAAAACTTCTAATTTTCAAAGTATTTGTTAAAACATTCATAACCTTGAATCTTCTCCAATAAATCTTCTCTATTTCTGTTTAAGGAGTGTAGCAACAGTCCACTAGAAATTCCTATTCTCAGAAACAACAGAGTTTACAGCTGATGCAAAGTGCTCTTATGGGAGATATACACAAATGCTTATAAGTCCTAAGTATTAATCATGTGAGTGATTATAAAATATGCAAATAAGCATGTTCATATAAGATTTCCTATTTCCATAGAAATTACTCTCAGTAGCCTGTGGCCTTGAGTTACATTTTTAAAACCTTGATTAAGTTATTAAAATATAATTTTATAAAAAAATTAGACATTATTCTAATTATTTTTTATAAGGAAGCTTAGTTTTAATGAAACTTTCCAGCTTAGGTTAAACAAGCTTTATGCCTGAAATGCAGCATACCATAGCAGGCAGATAGTAATATACATGGGGCACATGGGATGACAACAAAAAGCGAACAATTTGCATTGAAAACAAGGGTTATATGGTTGTAGTGTGTGCCCTATTGTGCCAAACAATGGCATTAGCACCCCCTTAGGCTTCATGGTAAGCACTGGACATGTGGCTATAGAAAAAAGAAAGTTCTCTCATCCCACTTTCTCCCAGTGGTGCTTTGTTGGCTCACAGCAAGGGTCTGGCTTCTTGTCCTGATCCCACTTTAAGAGGAAGTCCAACTCAATTCAATTTGCCTTTCCGCCTTTTAGTAATGAGACAACATACATGTGAGCAAACCCCATGATAATGCAGAACAGATGGGCAGATTTTTGTCTAATTGGATTCTGGACAGCTTGTTTGCTTGTAGTAAATGTGCATATATTTAGAGATTTCACACTTATTATAGAGACAACAGATTAGCCAAAGACAAGGACAGAACACTTTCAGGTTTTTTTCCCCTGCTTTGCGTAGGTGTAGGTCTACTAAAGAGGGCTCTTTGGTAAAATCTACAAGTGTAATTGAATTGCTTGTTGTTGTCACGCTTTTCTTGGATTGAATGGTCTTCATTTTGATGCTAGAACACAATGCACCATTACACAAACTTTTCTTTTTGAACTGCCCACTAGTAAAATAAAGGTTTCCAAAATCTGTGCCACATATATTGCAATAGTTTGGCAATACATTTCAATTACTGTACAAAAACAATGATTCCAAAGAACATTTTGTTAGTCACTTATAACTATTCTCTTAATACATATTTATTAGCGTGCATTTTTTGTTCCATTACCATCCTCAAAACATTTTGAAAGTTTAATAACAAAGCATTGAATTGCTTTTGGAGGCAAATTTTCTATAGATGTGGAGTCATATTGCCTTATGAACAGAAAGCACAAAGTGCAATTTATGCAAAACAATATTGCAAGACAGGAAATATATTTTATCCAAGGGAATATATAGTATGGCACTTAATTGAACCTAATAAGTTTTCTGTACTTATTAGTTATTTTCTGAGAATATATGTTGAAATTATATTAAAATGTATGTTAGAACAAAAAGAAAAGGCAATTGTTCCTTTTAAGCATGCCATGCTATATATCAGTCTAATTTCCATTCCTTATGCATTTACAAGTGACTTTAATCTTAAAGTTTAGACTAAAGCAAACATGTCAGCTATTTCCAATATTAATAATACAATTTAAATATAATTCAAAGGATAGTGGTGTTTAGCTGCCCATCATCCTCATGAGTCTTCTCTTAAGAACATCACAAATGGGTTCATCCTCTTTTCCCTTCACTTCATGATCTGGATGTGGAGTGTTAATGGGATGAGACATGGATATATTGATGCCATTCATCTGTCTTGTTTTTTACAGGTGTAACAGCTGGCACAACACCCACCACCTTACTTCTATTTAGCTCAGCATTAAGCTGTGTGAAACTGAAGTAACGAGGGTCAGAGAGGAAGGGTTGCTTTGAAATACTAAATGTTTTAATTTACCATTATCATACTCATTTGAATTACTCTGTCACAATAAGAGGCTTGCACATCCCATGTGCCAAGTATTTTCTGCATAGGTGTAAGTAAGAGTGTTCCGATTGCTGTTTGGATTATGGCTCTATTCTTTTCTTGTTACCCAGGGTTTCCTCAGTGAAGAACCTTGACAGGCCAGGTGGGTGGGCTATGGGTTACCAATCTCCTAAGGTCTTTGACAAACAGCTGGTGAGTCTGTTGAACAGACTTGGAGCCAGTCATGGGGGTCGTGCACCATCTCCAAAGCACCATATCACAGCTTTTTTTTTTTTTTTTTCCCTAACACCTTCTTTTAAAGAAGAATATTCCACACAATGGAAATATTGCTTCTCTTATTATTATAATAATGTTTATCATTCTAAAGGAGTTAATTTTAGTATAGCACTGAAAGGAAAGACAGTCATAGTCAAAATACAATTTCAAGTGTATTATAGGATAGATCTGGAAATTGTGCTGAGAGGCAAAAGAGAGAGCAAAAAATCATGAATTAGAAAGATGCTAGAGAATTAAATAGCAAAAATATTGACTACTGTGGTATTATCACTAATCAAAGAAGGGACCTTTAATAAATGGTGAAATTCTATTATCTGCCAAATAAAGATTGATCTAGATTAATTTGAAAAGTTGTATTTTACTCAGAATAGGCATGATTTATGTCCTTCTGTGAATTGTTCAGCTTGAACAAATTTACCCCTGACTTATGATTAAAGTGTATTTTTAATCGCTATTTTAAAAAAATAATTTTAAAAAATCCAAGTATTTTCCACTTTTGTATATTTTATTTAGTTTAGCTACTATTTATTTTAGCTACATCATTTTCTTGTGGATTTTTCATTTAATATTAGTTGATTAGGATAAGTCTTCTGAGAAAACTCTCCTTGTACTTTGTGTACATTCTTATTTTCTGCTTTACCCACATGTGACAAAACAAGTTACACTAACTGGCTTTTCAGAACCTAGAGATTTAATTACATTTGAGCTTTTTTATTCTTGTGGGATGGTGTTATCAATGCTCGAGTGACCTGAACATATTACTGCCTGGCTCTTAAATTTTACACTATATTTTTGGTTTGCTTAGTTTTCATACTATTAAACATTGTTCCCTAAATCATTTGCTCTTTCAAGTAGTCAGAACATGTCCCCTTCTTCCCACTGTAACTGGTCTGGGGCTTCACTAGACCAAACAGGAACATTGTGCTGATGTGATCATAGTCACACCTCCTTTGTGGAAAAAAGGTGTAATTCAGGAACAATCGCAGCCTAGGTCCAAGCTTGGGGAAAATACAAACTGCACTGAGACAAATGCATGAGCTAGAGGAACTCAAAAATGCTGGAGAGGGAAAGAAGTAATCAGGAATTGAATTAAAGAGTGTTTAATTGAGCAGTCTCAGTCACAGCTAGTTTCATGCAAGAGAAGGTACTGAAACATTGAATGCTTGGGAAAATGTACAAACATGACAGGTCAGTTAATAAATAATAAACAAAATATTGATATATTTTTCTGTTATACTATGAATGAATGAATCCATGTTTTTTCATCACAGCATTAGCCTGGTTCAGATAGAAATGTAATCAGCTCTGGCCTTAGCATAAGAAAGCCTGATACAGAATAAGTTCATTTACAACAGGAGGCTCTGAAGTTCTTTTTAAAATAACCACCCCAATTTTTAGCAAAAAACACCGTATTTGTCCTCTGGATCCTATGACAGCTGAAGCCTGTAGTAATACTACAGCTTTAGAAGAGCAGAGACATAAAAGCAAAAGTACAGTATATTTGTTGACTATGCCACTAGTGAACATGTAGTCAAATATAGAAGGCTGTAACTTGCTTCTGGATGGTGCAGCTTTATATAATTGTATCTCACATTAATCTTATTTTATTTTACTGCTCACAATTAGGAAATTTGCAAACTTAAACATGTGAAATTAAAACCATGGATGATTTCTTAATTGTTCAACTCCTCAGTACTCAATTAGCATCGTTCTTCTTTCCCCTAACAACGATGTAATACTGTACTAATGAAAAACAGGGCTTCTTTATTTGCTATGGCCTTGGGGTCAATTATCAATTTATCACTGTGTCCTGCAGGTTTAAAATAAAATAGTCTGTGCAATGTTACCATTGTACAAAATTGACATTAAGTAGATTCTGCAAGTATGGACTTAATAAAAAATACAAAGAGTGCTGCCTAAAAGGGTTCTACTCCTATAAATTCTATTAGGTTGCCTTTAATATAGGACAGTAGGAAACTGCAAAACTAATTTAAAGGTTTTTTTTTTTTCCTTTTACCATCTTTGTATATTCTGTATGACAATAATCAAGAGAGAGCTAAATTAAAAATAGCTTCAATTGTGTTTTGAAGATTTGTTATGATTGCAAACTTAGCTTTGGTAATAAAAATGTTGCTAGTGCGCTTTACAAATGAAGAATTTAGGGTTTTTATCTTATAACTGTCAAATACTGCTACAAATTACTGAATTCATAAGTCAATAAAAAATACTTATATATGTGAAGCATTAAAAATATTTCATTTAGACAACCAGAAAATAATCAACTGGAAATCAAGTTTATTAACTAAGCATACACCTATAGTTAGGTTGTTCATTTTTTGATTACTTGCAGCAAAAGCTCCATCCCTTTAAGTTCCAGAATTATCCTTTCTTTGTTCAACTCTGTTATACAAAGGTGAATGGACATATGAGGGACTTGGAAGAAGCAAATGAAAAATTCAGTAAGTTCCTTGTTCTCATCAATCTGACACCACTTTTATGAAGACTTTTTTCCCAGAAATATGTTTCAAGTATATTAGCCAATTCTGAACATTTTTGGGAGTTTTCTCTTAACCATGACACCAAACCTGAGGTCCCATATTTCAGTATCTAGGTAATTGCTTTGCATTTTCATCCAAAACTTTTCTCATCTTTGCTTGCTCTGGAAAGAAGAATGCAATTTCTGCATTCCTAAATCTTAAGATAATTCCTATTTCCCTCTTTTTCTCAAGAGCCCAGCAGAACCTGATCATCACCTTGGAGAAGGTAAGCACTGTTCTGTTTGTCTTAGGACCAAACATTTAGATCTGACCCCACCAGAAATTGCCCTCTGCCCTTTTCCTTTATTGACAAACCTCTGCCATACAACACAGCTTTTCTTCAACCACTTGCATTAAATATGCAGGTGGTCATGCAAAGGCAGGTATTGTAGTATCACTCCAGCTTTGACATCACTGTGGCTGTCACTGTGTCTCCCCACTGCACACTGCGCCATACACTGGGGACGGTGTTTCTGTGTGGGAGTAGGGGCTGCTCTCCCAGCCCTGTCAGAGTTGAAAGACAGAAAGTATTAGAACATTGTCATATCTTCGTTTTCCTCTTTCCTATTTTTAATCTTGAAACCAGCTTTAAATAATCCTGCTTTCCTCCTACTCTCCTGTGACTCTTTTCCTCCATTAAGCTATGCCTAACTCTGAATAAATTCAACAGCAGCCACACATGTACAAAGAGGTGATGGAAGACAGACAATGCTGAGAAATAGTTTTTCACACCAGACAGGTTTTCCCACCATACTGTCATAGATTTAGTTCAAGCCTCTTGTGGTAACAAGAGCTTGATGTGTATATCAATATTTTCATTCCTGAAACTAAACCAGCAAATATCACAAGAGGAGAGTAATTTTTCAACTGGCGCCTTCTTCTGTGGCAGCACACAGGGTGGCATGACTGAGATACAGCCTGTTTAATTGATTAGTGCACTTGAGAAAGGGCTGGGTATGGTCCAGTACAGATCATTCTAAACATTGATAAATTACCACCTTTGTGTGAAACAGTTGAGGTGGGACCACTGCCCTTTGACAAACCAGAAAATGAAATGATTACTATTGGATTCTATTGACTTGTCTGGTTAGAGCAGTTGTGCTTCTTCCCAAAGGTTAATTGGACTTGAACTCAGGAAATTAAGGGGTCAGCTAAGGTCACAGTGACAGCAGCCAAACTTTTAACTTAGCACTGATAATATTTGTCAGGGAAAGCACATGACAAAGTCCTTTAGCCATGACTGCTCAGGGATTCACTATAAAAAAAATTCTTTGTCTACAGTATTATAGAAGCTGTAGGTCTATGTGGTAATAATGCTCATTAGCATTCTAATTTTCATCTAATTTTCATCAAATACTGTCACTCAGATATCAAGACTGTGACTCTAGGCTCAAGAAAATTGAGCCAATATTGCACAGTTATATCACTGGGGATCAGAAAAAAATTATTTTAGAAATGTTAGGAAATTTAATGCAAGATAGTCTGGACAAAAATTCTGTGAGTTGAGTGTCTGTGACAAAATTCTGAAACTCTGGGGATTCTTAACTTTGTTATTGTTTCGATTTTATGTGCTTGATTCTTCCTCATTGTATAAGTGAAGATTAAGAATAATTATAGAAATTCACTATTTGTTTAGTATTTCACTATAGAAATTCACTTTTAGGTAAAAAAACCCAAAACCCAACAACCCATCATAAGTTACGAGAGGACTGGGCTCTATATTATGTAAGGAAGAAAGAGCCGCAAAAAATCTTCAGTATCTTTGTCTAGCTGTTGTAAAGATTGGACTGACCACATGTTCTTTCACATTCTTGAAAGACCTTAACAGGTTGGAGAAATGGGCAAAGAACAATCTGAAATTCAACAGAGGCAAGTACAGGGTCCTGCACATGGAGAGGAAGAACCCAAAGCACAAGCACAGGCTGGCTGCTGACCTGCTGCAGAGAAGAACCTGGGGGTCCTGGTGGATAACAAGCTGTCCATGAGCCAGCAGTGTGTCCTTGGGGCCAAAACACCTTGGGATGCGTCAGGAAGAGCATTGCCAACCTGAGGCAAGGTGTGTCTGAGGGAGGCGATCCTGCCCCTCTACTCAGCCCTGGTGAGGCACATCTGGAATGCTGTGCCCAGTTCAGGGCTCTCCAGTATGAGAGAGATGGAACTCTCATATGGAGAGATGGAGAGATGAGAGAGATGGAGAGATGAGAGAGATGGAACTCCTGGGGCAGATCCAGTGGAAAGTGACAAAACTGATGAAGGGACTGGAGCATCTCTCCTTTAAGGAGAGACTGAGGGAGCTGGGCCTGTTCAGCTTTGAGAAGGGACTGGTGAGAAGGGACATCATCTATGTCTGAAAGTGTCTGAGGGAATGGAATTAATTCAGTCATTCTGTGACACTTTCAAACTTTTTAAATAATAGTATTACTAATATATGATTCCACATTGATATCTCTAATTCTCTGTGTATATAATAGGATATATGCATATGTAAAGATATACACTTTTTTTAAAATATGCTATGTATTTTTTATAATTCAAGATAATTAAGTATTACTACTATTTAGTGAGAAGTCAGAATTATACTCAGATGTGATATTTGCTAATTTTAGTTTACCAAATTAATGGCTCAGATAATTTACTTTTTCAGATTTATCCTTAATTCAAACAGAAGGGAGTATAATTCAATTTTCTGGTCTTCCCATGCTGGAATATATTAACTGGAATACTTTTAAAATTTTTGTCTTGTATATGTGCTACACATAGCTCTAGAATATCATAGTAGATTCAGCTGATGTAGGAAGTGGAGGGAAGATTACAATTGCAGCTAAAAGTGAATATGCTTTTGGTTAGAAAAAAATCAAATTTTTTGATGGTGCGCTTGAATGCAGATTATTGCTTGTATGTATGTGGATTTCATAATTGCCAAAGTATGAAACTATATTATACAGCTTAGATTGAATTTGGACATTGGTGGTAGCTGCTCTGGTACTGATTATAAACAACTTTTCCAGAAATGTGAATCCATGAGAAGAATTAGAGCATTAAAACCTGTCCTTTACTAACTTACTGAAAAACATAAGGAAATTTGTTTTCAATTACTGGTTTTAATGTTTTTTTAACAAACATTTTCAAATGTGTGAAATTAAGGACCTACAAAATATGCAGAGACAATCAAGTCCAAAGACTTTAGATGAACTTTAGAATAAAATCTAAATATTAGGGAGGTAGCTGCAAGCCCCTCCTACACTGGAACTTTAATCAATCAGGTGCAGACCAAAGGATACCAACTAATATAGTGAGAAGACCTTCTTGTCAAAATAAAAAGTATCTACTTCCTTCAGTAGAAAGCCATGCTACATGCAAGAAATACAAAAGCAGAGATAGATGGAGCAAGAGAAAATTTTTACACATTTTGAGACATTCATTTAGGAGCAATATTCCTAGGCAAAAAAATTAAACAACAAAATCTCACTTTAACTGCTATTCTTATAAGATTAGCTTCAGCACAAATGAGTGCAACCAAATAATTTATATAGTGAGAATTTTGATATAATTTTTCTACATTGATACAAAGCTAATGAATGATCAGAAAATAATCAACATACAAAAAACATTTTTAGTCAGTGGACTTTGATTAATTCTCCGGGTTTTAATCTAAAATTTAATCTGGCATTATTTCTTAATTATAAAACTTGATCTAAGGAATTAAATTTTAAAAAGTCTTTTTAAATGGGAATAACCCTATTGGAGTAGGGAGTAGCTACTGTCACTCTAGTATTATATATAATATATCATCAGAAATCATAAAGAGGAATATACAATATCACTTCTGAAGATTCTGTTGTATGAACCACAAACATATTATCTGTGTTTCAAATTTTGCTGTTCATAATAGTGCACTTCTTATTTAAAAAGGCCTTTTTGAGCAAATGCAACACTGTAAAATTTTCAGCACCTACTATTTGCCTGTTTTGGATGTCACGAGGCAGAAATTAATTTCTTTAAAGAAGCATACAAAGCACCTAAACCAGCAGTGGTCTTTGCTTCTCTGAATAAAGCTTTAAAGGCATTCCCTCTACAATATTTATGATGAGATGCCCTATACAGTTCAGTTTCATTTCTAAAGTGGGAAATAGAAGCATATCTCTTTTTTCTGCCAATGAGATTAATCACCTAAGAAGGTGCTAAACATCAAGAGAAAGAGTGGACTACATACAGCCATTTTCTCTCTCTACACTGCAATGTTAAATTTGACAAAAAAAAAAAATAAAGACTGTTAGTACTTCAGTTCCGGAGTTATAACCTTGGTTTCTCTTGTGTTTAGAGAAAAATCAGGTTATGACTACACAGCAGAAAAGTTACAAAAAGTATTCTTATTATATCACATTGCCTTTGGGTCAGCACTTAATGCAATTTGCCTTTAGAAAGAAGTAGAGTCCCTTTAACCTAATTTTCTATTTGGGAAGTGCAATAAAATAACCCTTTTGGAACTGGCGCATTAAAGAGTGGAGGAAAGTAGAAGAGCAGCAAAGAGAACAAAGAATATATTTCTTCTAGTCAGGCAGATTTGGAAATTTTACTGGATTTGTTGCCGTTATCATTGGGTCTTAGATTAGGAGAAACTTCATGTCTTCAATTAAAATAATGATGGAATTAGTTGGTTTTGTATTTTAGGCACTTTTTGATTCCTGCTATTAACGGACCGCATTTTTGTCAACGCTTCTAAGTCCTAAGACTAGAAAATTAAAAGATCTCTCTATCAGAAATTTGTTCCATTTACTTAAAATAAATCCAAAGTCTTACCCTCATATTTTTCTGAGTAATAATTTTCTACACAGATTTGATTAAGGTTGTAACTTGTCAATGTTAAATAGCATGTTACATCATATAAATGGCTTTTAGTGACCAAATTATGTTTCTTAATGGCATTTTATGAGATAAAATAAGTTTGCATGCACATGGAAAAAAAACCTTTTATATATAGTTTAAAACTCCCACGTGCAGCAACAACAAAAAAATCATTAGCTTTAAGCTCTGTACAATCTACTTGTAAAAGCATGCTGGAATTAAAAAAGAAAATAAAACAATTATAGCAACTGGTGAATATTCTGCCCATGTGTACAATGTATTTTTCTGAGTGAAGCACTATTGCTAGCAATGAATAGTAATGACCTATACGTGTATGTATTTACTTAATGTGTCTTCAGTTACTGCCATTATTTAATAAAAAACTAGGGGTATTCACTGTAAAAGATTTTATCTTTAATCTTCATACAGAAGATTTTAAGGGTTTTTTTAAAGCAAATTCCTTATTTCCATCTTTTCACATCTACATATCTTGTTTTGTAAATTCTTGTTGCCTCAGACTTTCCTGTCTATTGCTCTCATCTTCAGTCTCAGGTTCAGGCACATGAAAAATGTGTTGTTCCACCTAGTTTCAGTTCATCCCTTCAGAATAAACTAAATAAAACTGCTTTATCAAGGATTAAGGAGCCAGAAAGAAAAGATAAATCAAGCTTTTAATCCCATTATTCTTGTCAACTCTTTAAATATGTTTTATAATTTTGACTTTACAATCAAATTACCAAGTCTCAGCTTTAGGTTTGTTTCCATAAAGAAATTATATTAACATTTATAAGACACCAGGATGCAATATTGACACATGGGAAAGAAATTGCTGAAGTTGTTTAAAAAATGTATGTCAAAATCTAGCTAAAGCCATGGACAGTTTAAAACAGTAAGTACCCATTGTATGCAACCTATCAATTTAAAATGCTTCATGAATTATTTTTAAATCTAACGTGAGATTAAATGTACTGTTCACAAAAATAAAATGCAGTTTTGGTACCATAACAAAACCACAAGGAAAAACAATCCCTGTGTGCCCTTTGTGGGACAGGTTCTCCCAGCACGCTGCTCCCAGCCTAGTCAAAAATTCCATGGGGTACCATGGAAAACCATGGGGTTTTCTTTCAACTGAGGAGCACAGGACTCGTTGAAGTACACACAAAGATTAGGCCTGTGCTACATCCTGGCACACAGGAAACTGCAGCAATCTTTTTGCCTTGATATGTATAGGAAATATCACTTTTATTATATAGTGAATATATGCCAGAAAAATAAGAAGAGAAATAACTAAGTCCATTCTGACAATATCGGAGGGTTATTTTTTCATGTTGAAGAGATTTAATGTTGTTGTTATAATCCCCAATTCAAAAAAGTCTAGAAGATTAAAGCAATCAGGGACTGCTTCTCTCTATGCATATATAAAAATGCATTGGTTCACATTTACTCAAGCAAAAAGAGAAACTCTTGCTTGAACAATTTGCTGTAGTCAAGGTATCAGTGACAATTTATGAGGTAACCTTAACAGGACAAAAATTATTCTTACAGGTAAATTTCAATCAGCCTGATAAAGCATATGTAATTTTATAATTTGTCTTCTTCTTTCTAATTTCTTTGTTAGCTTAGTTGGATAGTTTCCCTCTCCACCTAAAGCTAAAATTCAGTATTTGGAGCAGTTATTTTTATACAACGCAGTAAATATTTTAGTGCCCTTGCATAACATCCATCTGAATGAGTTATTTCTAATCAGGTTTAAACTGTAAAAGCATTTCAGGCTGAATTTTTTAAAAGTCTCTAGATGCTAGATGTATGTGCCATGCATAATGTTACTGAACTCCAGCCTGAAGTGAGGCTTCTTATGAGCCAGTGAAAATGCTAAAATTTAAGGAAAACCTACAAGTACAGCTACAGGAATTCAGACCTTGTGTTTAGGAAGTCCAAAAGCCTCCAGCGCTAGATTGGCAAGTCTTGTGTCTATGACAGTAACTGCCCCAGGAGCTGTGTGAGAAGAAGGAAGGATGGGGTCTTGAGCACTTCGGTGCTTTTCAGTGCTGCTGTGCCAGTGGTGCCTTAGAGTCTTTGTCTGCTCGAGCATAATGTGATGTCTGCTTCACACTTTCATATTTATATCTAGACCTGGCTCCAGAACTCTTTGGGAAGTAGACAGACTTGGTGCTGAATCCGTCTTGTTACTCAGCATGAAAATTTCTTAAAGATTATATTCCTCAGTATTTGCTTCTTTTTCCCTGCTAGGAAGGAGAGACAAGGAATATGATTCTGTGTGTATCTTCCCATAGGTTCAATTGAAATTGAAAAATATTTTTTACAAATTTCAAACAATTTGTTATTTTTCCATTATATATTCCCATTTTCCATAATTAGAACAGTTTTTGATAACTATGTATAGTGAATATTGGGTTTTGAGTTCATTTATATACTTTTGTTGTTTGACTGTTTTACTCAGGTTGGGCCAAGGTTGATCAATTTTTTGAATTATGGGTGATGGTACTCACATATAGATCTTTATCTGAGCAAAATACTGTCAAGATTGCTAAACTCAAATAAAAGTTATATTTTATCAATATTCAAAGTATTTTTCTGAATGGTTTAGCATTTAGTAAACCTCACAAAAAATTGTCTACCAATGTACTAAAAATTTTTGTGAATATCACATCACTTGTTAAAAAATCTGTGTAAATTTTTAAGATTTTGGTTTAAAATAAAGGAAAAACAAAGTTTGCTTACTAAGGGCTAAAGACTACTCCAGTCTTTTCCTTTCAATATAAAATTTTTTATGGAGAATAAATTTCCCTTCCCTGCTGCAACAAACAAGTTACAGTCCTTGTGAAATACTTATGGACATTTCACTGGTGCTAAGCCATATTCTTCTTGAGAAAGGACTTGCAAACTTCTATATCATGTACATTCCTGAGTGGTACTTCCAGAAAAATTTGTGAGTTTTAATTTATTTTCACCCTATCCATAGGTTTATTGCCTTTCCTATTACCAGTAGAGTTATATTAAAAGTTTAAAACCATATTAAATTTTTTGTCTTTTATTTTCAATGTTGCTTCAGCACCCCCATAGCAGTGCATTTCTTGCAGTGCTGCCTGTTTCAGTGTCAGCCACACCATTCCCATCTCAAGCAGGGAGAGGCAGACAGAGCTGCAGGAGGGACAGGGGATGCTCTTTTTTTGCACTGTCTTCCTCCAGTGCCATGTGCAATCAGATTTGTGGCATGTCTCTTCAATCTGTCAGCATCCCCTTAGTGCTACTCAGTCACCCGTGAGGAAATACCTTGTGTGTTGGCAGAGAATGTTCTCTAACAACACCCAGTCGCTCAGTCAAGCAGGCTAAAAGGGGCAGCAGACAGCACCTTCACACCAGTGTATGCTAACTGAGATCTCTGTCGATGTGTCTTGACCCCATAAGAAGACACAGCAAAAAGGCATGGGTGAAGAGCAGAGAAGGGCTACTCTTGCCTTGTCTGCTAAAAATGGCAGCTTCCTTTACTACACTCAGTCAGAAACAAACATATTGCATACTTGTGTGGGTGTTCACTTGATTTTTTTAATATATAGATATATAGATATATATACATAAACAAACTACACACACAATTTCCTTTTTTTGCAGTATGGGAATGTAACCACTAGATGACACCAAGAGATAGTTCCTATAGACCTGATTTTTCATTCTTTATTCATCTGTCTGTTCCAAAGGTGACATTCTTGCTGAGATTGTAATTAAGATTACAGACATACGCAAATTAAGTCATCTGGCAATTATTAATAGTTACCTCACTTTAATATTATCAATTACTGTCCTAGAGTGCAAAGAGCTTAGAATTTATGATCATTTGGACAGTGGATCTCAAACATTACCTCTCCTTCCCTGCTGTGCATATCTTTAATTGTCTGCTACAGAAGCATCATTTGTATTTTCACAGTCAAGAGTCTGCTGGTGCTCCTGCAGCAAACTTTCCTGTTGCAGTGGTTTATAATTCATGTCTGAGAATACACAGAATGAGAAAACTCATCAGGTCTTGCTGCAAGATTATGAATTTATACCAGATGAGAATTAAATCTTTTCCCTACTCTGCTACATTTAATATTCCTTTGAAATAAAGTAAATTCATGGGGTTTGATAACAAGAACTAAGAAGTGTTTCCCTTTATTGAAAGAATGTAAAAATGTATAATTTTGTATGAATTTTTGATTTAGGTTTTGGTCATGAAAAAGAAGAAGCAGACTAAAATTGTTCTTTTATGTTATTTTATTAATAAACAGTTACACTACCAGATAAACAACAACAAAAAAAATGTATAAATATCCAAAGCCAACAGGTCTGGATGGATGTTACATTACACAAAATGACTGAAATTTGTAAGTGGTGGACAGAAATTTATTCCCATGTGTCTAAGATATAAAAGCAATGTAATATGAATCATGTCACCCACAAATACCATTTAGACACACATCCTGCTTGAAAATACAGATAATTAGCTTAGCCATGAAAAAATATGAAAGTCTGACAGAAACAATGCTCTTCAAAGAATTTTAGCCATTCTTACGTCCTACCCCCCATTTTCAGGTATTAACATAACTAAGCAATTTTTTTTTTACAGAAAGAAATAATTCATAAATATTCACTAGCTAACAACAACAAAAAAACCTGGAAGACTGGAGTAGAATAGCTTTTCTTATATGTTACAAATATACATGTGTGTCATACACTTTAATATTACTGGTCAGAAAAACTTCAGCAATTCCCCATTGTGTCTATTGTGGCCATCATTATAGTGATAGTAAATGGAAGTATTTATGAGGAACTTACTGGTGAATTCTACACAAGTAAATGAAAATGGGGAATAGAACACAAAACTTCTATTGAGTCACATCCTCAGTCATTGTTTTTTTATAACAGTAATTTGTATTTTTAAGCATTTTTCTGATGAGGCAATAAATTTAAATATCATGGATGAGACCTCTTAATCACAGCTTGCCTGAGTGGTTCAAAGTGGTTGCTGTCATCCCTGCTCTGTCACACAGTGAGAGCTAGGAGGTGCACGAGCATCCACTCTGCCCTTTGCCCCTGGTCCAGAGACAACAGTTTAAATTTCTGAGTGCTAGAGACAAACCCAACCACCTGGTCCAGATCAGGAGCTACTGGGAGGCATCCATTCTCTGTAGGTTCTTGGCCCTGCAGAAATCACATGAAAACCACACCATGAATGTAAGCGCTGCTGTGAGGTGAGAAGCCTGCCAAGGCTGACTCCTGGCGAAGGGAAAATAATAAATCAATGAGTGCATGAAAGGGAGTCATTGTGTAAAGAAATTATAAAGGTTATAAGGCAGGATCACATGCCTGTTGTATAGGACAGAAGAAATGAAGTCTTCTTGTAACCCAAGGAACTTGGGGATGTGATTTCTGAGAACACACAAAACCTACCATTAGCTTTGGTAATACAATTAAGAAAGACTTTCTTGCCCAAAGACTTTATGGAAATGTGGCTTGCACAATGTCTTAAGATTCTTCAGAATAAAGTGACGAATGCCTGTGAAATATAATTTCTATGTAATTGCTAAAATGATTAGCACAGGGGCACTGCAACTATTAGTTTGCAAGTACTTGAATAGAAAAAATGACACTTTCATTTTACCTTTTTATGGGTAAGACAGACTTTACCTGAACTTTGCTCTTTTGAGGTGTTTGGTTCATTTTTCTTTTTTCAGAAACCACATGGAAGTACTTCCTGTAAAAAGTCTTGGACCCGCTTTTCAAACAAATAGAGTGTATAGAATAATTGTTTGATTTTTGATTTTTATTTCACATCTGAACAACAGATCCCATTTTTACGTGGAACAATGACAATTGTCAGTGAAAGCACCATATACTCTGTTTGACTCTGTTGTTAAAAATCCAACTTGTTTTGCCCTCAGCAGTTTTACAGGCAGTTCAAATTGCCTCATAAAACTCTAATGGTTTTCCTCATACACAATATGTATTGTGTGACAGGCACAGAAAACACATCTTATCACAGTTTACGCTAGGTAAAATACGCATCCAACTGGATCACTGGTCCACCTTCAATAATTTTTACTTGTAAAATAGCTCTGAACAATATACTATCAACTAATAGAGATTTTCTAATTTAACCCTTTTAAAGTAAAGCAATGGCATGTTCATGTGTATTAAAACTTTTGTGTATTTTGTTGTATCATAGATGGGAAGGTTTTAACAATCTAAGAAAATATTTAGAATATTTTTGGCAGAGGTCTTATTTTATTAGAGAAATAAAGGCCTTTATTTTGGGGGAGATTTACACATAAGGACCAGAATTAACAGACTTACTTATTGTGTTCAGGAGAAATGCATAAGCTGTGATATTTTCTAACACCTTATAATTTATGTAGGAGAGATGTACAGATGAGAACTGTCCCAGATTATCTGATTATTCTTTCTAAGTATGTTAAGTAAGTGCTGCTATTAATAATTTAAAGTGTGCAAAATCTGTGAAAGTTATTTGTCAGAAATCAAGATATCTGCTTAGAAGGAATGAAGTTCATGTAGTGTTACCATATTTGCCAGATTCTTTTCATCTGCTACCTAGATATTTCATTTTAAAGGACACTGATTTCACAGCTTCAATATTTTTGCAGAACTGTGAGGTTTATGCATCTAAATTAAATCTTGAGTCTTTATGAAATTTTACCAGTTCAGTAGTTGCAACTATTAAATATATAATCTAAAATACAAAATCCTGCCACAAGAGTTGGCTCACTGGAGTGAAAAACATTTTTACATGTTTGTATGGGAGCTGCAATATCTAGGGTATGATTAATGAGTCTTAGAATATTAAGGGGATTTTAGTTTAGTTTTGTCTTTTAATTCTGTTAGATTGCCTTGATGTCTTGCAGAATCATTCAGTCACATCAGCTCCACCCTACATGGGGTTGGCTGCTCCCTTTCACTGAAAAATAATTACAAATACAAATGTATGGTGGCTCATACAAGATATGTAGCTCTAAATTGGACACATTGTGCTTACCCTTAGACTCAAATGTTTAATCAGAACTGACTTTCAAAAACTATGTGGCATATAATATTTGGCAAAATATTATTAGGTGTAGTTGTACTATTAATGATGTTAGACATTATCATTAATAATTATCATCATCATTATAGCTATTGCTAATCAAGGAATACAAGCAGTGTAAGATTAATAGGGACAAGTAATACTATTTTATGAGCCAGCTAATACAGTTTGAAAAAATAAACTAGGACACACAAGCCTTTGACATACCTGAAATAGAAGCAACAAACTTCAAAGGTGACCTGGGTTTATCTTGACCATATTTTGTATTAGCACCTGCAGACAGGCATAGTGGAGATCCATTGTTCAAAGCGCTGTACAAATAGAAAATAAGAGACAGTTCTTGCTCCACTGAGTTCACAAGCCAAACACTGAGCTGGGGAAAAGCAAGAGGGCAAACAGGCATACAAAGGCTAAGCTTTAACAGCTCAGTAACACAACCAGAAAGGAACTCACATCTTTGGTCTGCAATCTAGGCCCAAATTGCCCAGAACACATTTGAAAGGCAAATGGCAGGTTTTTACCTCCTCCCTCATCACCCTTAACCATAGAAACTTACATGTTAGAAGGTCAAGACAGACCCTATGTGTGTCAGTGCCTGGGGCCTGGTTCTGCAAATCACTAGTCTGAGCTGCAAAATTATTACCCTGCAAACTCATGGAAATTCAGTAGTAGAAATCCACTGGTGGAAAGACAGCAAGCCCCATGGCAAAGAAACAACTGATGGGATGAAGTCCTTTATCTGGAATTCCTTATTTTTATTCATTTTATAAACACATATCATAGTTCTGAAAGGGACACTTAGCCAGCATTTTTATTTGTTGATTATTAACAGCTAATTTAAGATTAGCAATTTCTGGGGACTTGATATATCAGAAAATAGGTTAAAAATGATGTAATGATCTAATTTACTTTTCCCCCTATTTTTCTGATAGAAATATTTCTTTATTTTTCCCCATTTACAGGTGCAGAATTAAAGAACATGTTCACTCACTATATTATTGGTGCACTTAAGAGAAGTGTTCCAAAGCATATAATTACCGTGTAGGTTTATGGCCCTGAAGTAGATTGGGATAGTGGTGCTGCATATCCATGATTTGAAGGACATACAGTGATGATTATAGAGGCAGTACTCTACATCCATTCCAGCCCTTTTGTGTTTAGCTGGTTGCCATGGAAAATAATTGGATAGAATTTAAGCCACTTTCTTCCAAGCGGGAACTTCATAATTTTACCCTTCACATAATTTTGAACATACTTTTAAAGATTCTTAAAGTTTATGCAGTAATGGAATACAGACTTGGAAGGAAAAAAAATGGATTTCTATACATGGAAGGACAGTTGGTTTGGAGGTTTCTTTATTTCACTTTTTTTTTTAATCCAGAGGATTCCGTTTTCTTAACAACATGATATTGCAAAATGTGAGCCTAGTGAAAACAAAACAAAAAAAATATTTGCACCCAGAGGGATAGGAAATATGAAAGTGAATTATCAAATACAGTTTACTTTTCAATTGGTATCAAATAAAAAAAGATGGGTAATTTCATGCTCTTAATTTCACTAATGTATTTAGCTCAAAATTTTTAAGCTTTAAAAATATTAGTAAGGTTGTGTTTATGATTAATGGTATGCATCTTTCACATCCTTATTTTTCAATTTGGTTCTTTTTCTGAAGACACAGTTAAACTTTTGGAAAGATCTGCTGTGATTGCACACCAGTGCCTGACATATGCCACCCTGACTCATTTTGGGTTTATTATCCTATAGACTTCACCATCAACTATAAAGCCTCAGGAAGCATTTCACAACACATTGCAATCATGGCGAAGACAGAGCTTCTCTGCTTACAGTAATATTTTACTGTGAGGTTTTCTGAAGATTCACAGAACACAAACGTGTTTTGTCCTGTTACATTAGTCCTGAACCTGGCAGGACCATTGCTGCCTTCTTGCCTAATTTAAAGCAAGCAGCAGTCTAAGGGAGCAAGAAAGTACAACTGTTGCTATAACACGTACACATGGAGAAGGCCATGGTTGCATTCACCCCATTTCCCTTAAAAAGATAATTTGTACCTACTGGTTTAGTGAAACATCACTCCTAAAGTAAGCAACTTGGACATTAGGAGGTGACTTTGATCCCTGTGGAGAGGGTCATATCTGCCTGCATTTTCTGCGACTAAAATAGGTGGACAGAGTAACTTCAGAAGGACACCTTTATTTTCATTGGTTAGACAAGAAACCTAAGCTGTTTTCTTCTTGTTTATATGTTTATACCTTAAACATAACCATTTCCCTTAGAGATACTGAGTGACCTAGATTGTGACTGTACTTGTGATGTGGGGATAACAACAGTATGCCTGATCTTCCAAATTTTTATCACCTTTCATAATAATAATTTTGTGCCTTGTGATCACAAAAAGAACATTAGTTTCATGCTTTGATTTTCACTTCTACATTTCAAATTTCCTAACAAACTAGATTGTGGTTTTGCTTCTCTTTTGACAGTAGTATCTAACCCAAGATTCAAAAATTATATACTGACACTAAGTAAGCCTGGTTATTTCAGAAACTAAATTAAAAGAAAGATTGGAGATTTAAAGTTAGTTCTAATCAGCAATGTTATTTCTCTAATTTGCCTTTTTACAATCTTGATTTAGTGCTGCAAGTAAGAAACTGAGTAAGAGGGGTTTTGTTTTAGATTTGACGGCATTGAACACATATAGTAGGATATGAAAAGAAGATGTCTATTTGCCAAATGCATTCACCAGTACTTTTTCAGGTTTTTGTTTAGTTTTGTTTTGTTTTGGGGTTTTTGTTTGTTGGGGGTTTTTGTTTGTTTATTTGTTTGTATTTTGTTGGGGTTTTTTTTGGGAAAAGTTTTTCTGAAAATTTTATCCTTTACTGAAAGATTCAGCATTCAATCAATAATCATTGATTAATTTTAGTAGCATTTTATTATCTACAAGGGGGCATATTTTTTTCAGAGTGGAACTTAGTAGTAAATTAATTTTTAAAATTATAACCTGCCTAGAACCTTAAATAAGAAGAGCTTCTAGCTGACTTGTGAAGTAATCAACTTTGGGGATCTTCTTTGAGTCTCTTTTGTATGGTGATGAGAATCCACATTTTCTTTCCTTGTACCTAGGTCCAAGTACCTGGTAATAAATTTCTTGTACCTGCATGTCTCTGATAAGGACACTTACTGCTATGAAATTTGAATATGGAGAAAACCAATGAGAAAATCTGGATTGTCCTTTGGATGCTCACTAAAATGTTCTTTTTAATGAGTCTTGGATTTGTATCTTGCTACCTCTCTGAAGATGTGCTGCAGTTCAGTGCAGCAAAGGCCATTGTAGCCTCTTTTTGTTGAGCAGAACTAAGGTTATTTCCTGTAAATAGGTATTGTGACATCTTTAAATACTAATTGAGATAACTTAAAATTCAATTTGTTAACAGCATGCTTAAAAGCATTCTTAAAATTTTGATAGATATTGAAGAATAACATACTGAAGAGGGAAAGCATCTATGGGATGAGATGGAGAAAAGAAAATATAAATACTACTACTAGTAACATATTAAAACCCTGTGTGAACTGCAGAGCAGAAGGCTTGGATGGATAAGGCAGCTAGACTAGGAGTGCCTCATCATATTATAGATCTGTTTCTTCTGAGCAGGTTGGGAAAAGTCCTTTTATTTCTTACCTCTTGCATCAAGTGCTGCCACAGATTAATATATTGTGCTAAGAGAGGTCAGTTGTGTCCATGACAAAAAACTAATCTAAATGTTCCCAGTGTTTTCCATTCCATCAAAAAAAGCAAATGATCGCATTTAGAGCTCATATCAAATGGAAAACCTGAGAGTCTAGAGTAGGAGGCTCACCTAGTAGGGGCAATATACATGGAAGAAAAACAGGAAAAAAAAATAAAGAAAAAGCTACTGATAAATACCTCAGCTCTACATAGTGGATGTAGTGTCTACGTAGTAAACAGCTCCTACATTGAACTAGAAGCTGGATGTACACTTGAAAAGCAATTGCCAAGGCAAGTCACTGAATTTCCCAGCAGCATAAAGGTGTAAGTACAGAACATGCTGCTGAGTCTCCTCTGTCAAAATTTAGACAAAATGACAACATCTTAGGCCACTGAAATGTTTTATTCCATATGCCCAGGCAAACAATGGCTGTATTAATTAGGAAAAGTTCTCTTCCCCAACCAGTTCAACAGCAAATAACATCTCTTGCTCTGCATCTCTATGTCTGCCTGCTTTAAGTCTGCACAGACCTCAGCTACATCTTTTGCTTTTTGTTGTTGTTGTTGAAGAATTGAAGAATCAGTGTGATATTCCATCCCCTTCATGCCCACAGCTGACCTCAACTCTCTCTCAGACACCTCTCAGGTTCTGTTCCACAAGGCTTCTGCATTGCGGATTGTGAGGCCCAGAAATATTGGCCACTCCATCTATTTAGCAAGTATTAGCAAATACACCTAGGTATATTTGGGTTTAAATTATGAACAACATAAATGTTGTTCAGAAAGTCCAGTATGAAAGCCATTTATTCTATTTCCATTAGAATTTCTTTTAAGTTTTTGTAAAGTAGTCCCCAAAAATCACTAAGAGCTCTTACAAACTCTTTGTTGCCTTCATAATAGATTATGTTAGTCACATGATATGGGAGTCCTTAGTAGCATCACTACTATTGAATATACTTTTTTAGGGTAATAATTTCTAGAAAATATATTTTAATTTTTTTAAAAAAGAAAAAATTCATTCACAGTAAAAAGATATTTTATGCTGTAAAACAATATTTTATCATATTTATCTGACCAATAAAATCCTATTGTTTAATTGAGTCATCACTTTGTATGTAATTTATTTTATATACAACAACCTATAATTTTATCATAAGACTTTTTATTTCTTTGGGATTTCATTGAGTTTTCTTATGACAATCAAAATACCTACAGGCTTCAATATGTGGTTCTAAATATCTGAGCTACCTGTTAGATCAAGCCTAAAAATTAACGAATTCTAAGGATTCTCTTAAAGCACTGAAAAAAACCCTTTTCATCTCACATAATATTTACAGCTTGCAGCAATATACCTCTATTTCTGTTACTTTCCTCAATACAATACAAAGCAAGACCAATTCAGTCCATAGTGGAAATAGTTTATTAAATACATGAGTTAAAACAGCAAAGTTACATCTGCTTGGTTGTCAAAAGCACCACAGAACAAAGTGGATGGCACCTACACGTATTGTAGATTTTTGCTCACCTATGTTAGATGGAGTGTGAGAGATGGTGTAAAGACAGAGAAAGTGCTGGCCTCACATTCTGGAGATTTCATCCAAGTTTTAGAGTTACAAAATTACTGATATGAAACATTATTTGGATAAAAATAATACCTATGCTCAAAATCAATAATTTTCCTTGAGTATAATTCAGACTTCTGAAAGAGCCTTGCCCTATTCCTGCACAGTATGTCATATTCAGGCCAGATAACCTATGGTCTGAGGTGACTAAAGCCCAGACTGTCGCCTCATATATCAGAGCTCAGTGTAGACAAGTGGATAAGTTGATGGAGTGATGGGTTAAAGCCAATGGTGTGAGGTCCAAGAAGGCCGAGTGCCAGATCCTACACTTCAGACACAACAACCTCATGCTGCACCAAAGACTTGGGGCTGGAAAGCTGCTAATCAGAAGAGCAGCTTGGCCACCTCAGGGTGCTTGTCAACAGCAGCTGAACACAAGCCAGGGTGTGCCCAGGTGGCCAAGAAGGCCAGTGGATTCCTGGCGTGGATCAGCAATGGTGTGGTAGCAGGACCAGGGCAGGGATTGTCCCCCTGTGCTGGGCACTGGTGAGGCCACACCTCGAGTGCTGTGTCCAGCTCTGGCCCTCACTGCAGGAAAGACACTGAGGAGCTGGAGTGAGCCCAGAGAAGGGCAATGGAGCTGGGGAAGGGTCTGGAGCACAAGTCCTGTGAGTGAGCAGCTGAGAGACCTGGGGGTGTTTATCCTGGAGAAAAGGAAGCTCGGGGGTGACCTTATCACTCTCCACAACTGCCTGAAAGGAGCCTGTGGCCAGGTGGAGGCTGGCCTCTTCTCCAGGCAACCAGAGACAGAATGAGAGGACAAGGCCTCAAGCTACACTGCAGGGGGTTGAGTTTGAACATCATGGTAATCGGTGTTAAATGTTTGAATGGACTGTCCAGGAAGATGGTGGAGTCACCATCCCTGGAGATGTCCAGCAAATGATTCGCACTTTGTACTAAAATTCAGTTGACAAGGTGGTGATTAGTCAGTGGTTGGACTGGATGATCTTAAGGGTCTTTTCCAACCTAAATAATTCTGTGATTCTGTGAATTGATGTGTGTCAATAGACAAAATCTAGGCACTCTAATTGAAGCTACTAGCTTTATTAAAACACAGACTGAAAATGTTTGTGCAGCCTGCAGATGTAAATTAATCTGCATGTTGATCCAAAAAGTTTTGCTTCAGAAATGCCATGTTTCAATGGCTTCAGATAATATTTTCCACAATTTTATGTGGATTGAAGACTCTAATATGTAAGACAGATATTTTCATTAGTTTCCAAGACATGCTTTCAGAGTCAGTCTCAGGAATACAATCTTTTCAGTCTCCTACTGGGATAGTGTAACTTGTCCATCATTCCTTATTTCAGCCTTTAGTCACAAACAAACAATCCATTGTAGATTTGTGCTCTGCTGCCTGCAATTAAAAGCTAGACAAAGGTTCCCTTCAAGGGATTACATAGGTTTTGAGCTAGTTATGGCTTTTTCCTAGCATGAAATAAACAGAGAGAATAAATTTTAATTAAAAATTCATATTTTGCAAGTACTAAAGCACCCTTTAAATTATTCTGTAACATTCTAGAAGACAAGCATATAGAAAAACAACACTGACAAAACAGATGTGTATTAAACAGCATTATCCCAGTAAATATTACCTATCTGTAGTCTTAAAGATGCATAAAGAAGGCAGAATTCTTGGCCATGCCTCTTTTCTGTAAATGGAGTAGAAAGTATCTGCCATACATTTCCTCTGTCATGAGGAAAATGTCGCAAGTCTGTAGGAAGAGTGGACATCATGTTCCAGAGGAGACCATCATCCCATCTACCCATACCTATCACTGCACTAGAGGGGGACCATGAGGGGCCCCCTGCTGATTTGATTATCGTCATCTTCATGGAAATTCAGACTGCAGACTGCTTCAAGCACAGGCTGGTGCCTGCAGAGGGGAAGAACAGGGACTTGGGTATGCATCCTTGCGTAAGTTGTCTGCTACATTGTGTCCAGGCATGAAGAAGTAGAGATATGTCTCACTGTGGGTTCTTATCTCTATTTTCTTTCTTTTGAATAATAAAAATTATTATTAAAAAAATTCAGGAATTCTAGCTGTCATCAGACATTCCTTCTTATACAGGCTTCATTTAATTACATCATATACTCTTGCCAGGGAACAGTGATGAAGACATATCCAATTTTGAAGCAATCTTCAGGGCAAAGCTCTCTGCCCTGCCTGTCTGAGCTGGAAAATATCACATGACATTGGGTTCTTGCTTCTATCCCACTGTAAATGTATATTCTCTGTGCCTGAACGGATCAGCAGGCCAAGAAGAAATGCCATAATCAACAGGTAACAAACACATTTTCACATTCATAGACTATCAGGTTGAAGAGGACCTCAAGGATCATCTGGCCAAACTTTCCTGGTAAAAACACTGTCTGTACTAGATGACTCAGCACCCTGTTCAGGTGACTTTTTAAACTGTCCAGCACTCAGGAATCCACAAGTTCTCTGGGTGGAATTTCACGTTTCTTATTGTGAAAATTTTCCTTGTGTCCAAGCAGAATCTTCACAGGAGTGATTTGTACTCTTTAACCCTCATCTTCTTCATGTGACTCCTTGGATAAAGGGAGCCTCCATTCCTTTATAACCACTCTTCAAATATTGTATATAAATATATAATGTGGTCTCCTCTAAGATTTCCTTTCTCAAGGCTGAACAAAGCCAATGCTTCCATCTTTCCTCACATAGCATATTTCCCAGGCAATGATCTTTGTCATCCTTCTCTGGATGGTCTCCAGGTCCATATCATTTCTGTATGGCAGGAGCTAAAACTGAACACAGACTTGAGGTTTGGCCTGACAAGAGCTAAAAGTGGGATAGTGACTTTATTTATGCTTGTGATGCCCTTGATGCAACCCAGCATCCTATTTCCTTTTTTTTGATACAGAAGCAACTGTTCACTCATACAGACCTTGTTTTCCTCCAGGAGTGAGGCTATACAGTGCTGGTAAAGACAGAGTTGGAGAATTCATCAAGAACTGTTTTTTCAGTGCTGTTAGTGGCTGAGTCACTCTCCTGTTTAATAGCAGGCTGATTTGTTTGTTTATTTGTTCATTTTTTTGTTTTGCTTTTTCCCATACTTTAATAAAGAACCCTTTCTTGTAGTTTTCATTATGTCTGACCAATCTAAATTTGATCTTAGGGTTTGCTTTTCAAACTGTATCTCTACATGCCCTGGAAATGCCCTTGTAGCTCTCCATGTGATCTGTTCTCCATCTCTGGTATACTTCTCTTTTGGTTTTGAGCATGCTCTGAATAAAGTCAAGGTGGTCTTCTGCTCTTCTTGCTTCCCTTCTCTTTACCTTTCAGTTGTCCACATTGCTAACAATGTCCTGAATATACTTGAAATGCTTCTCACCATCACCACCATGTCATAATGTTCTTATGGTGGGAGCAGTGTCTTTAATCCAGAAGCACTGGTTCTTTCTGCAGTACTCTCTGTCTGTGCACATATTGAACTAAAAGTGCCCTTTCAGGCCTGGTTTACTGGGTGAGGCTCTGTCTGCTTTCCTGGCTTGTGGCAGGGCAGGCAGCCACTTGCATACCCCACCTGCAGCACAGAAACCAAGAGGCTCTCCCTTAGCATGACAACTGACCTTCATTCAGATGGTGTTTCCCCATCAACAATGAAGGTTGGGGCAGGCTCCTTGGTAGCTTGAGGAGCCGAGCAGGCAGTCTGTACTCCTTCAGCCTGTATACATTTGGCCTTTGACCCTCCTCAAATGCCTGTTCCTGCCTTGTCCTGCTATGTGAGATTGCAGAATGGGACTGTTGCTCCCCTGATTCTGTGGCCATTTGGCTCCCTCTTCATCATGGCAGATTTGGGCACATCATACATCACAGTCATGGAGCCCAGGACTGTTAGCACAACCTCAGTATGAACTTCTGTCTTTTATATCCAAAAACCAAAGAAACAAAAGACCCCCCCTTACACATAATTCTTCTATATCACTTTTTTTTTTTTATAATTCTTTATGTCAGAGATGTGATGCAATAGTGAGACAAGTTCAGTAGAGAAAAAGGAGAATTCATATTTTTCCTTAAGTAGCAACCCACCAGAGACCATTAGGGCTATCTTCTACATTTGAAGCTGATAATTATCTTATCTACATTATCTTGTCTTAAGCTGCTTTTCTTAAATGTATCACTTGGAAGGAAGTTTGGAGGCCCAGCACTGATGGCAGGGACATAATTTAAAAAGCTATTTACTGCAAATGCTCCAGTATTGTGAGACTTTATACAGGCTGAGAATGGAAAAATGGTATCAATAAAAATATAATAACAGAATAGAACTTGCTTCAGTAGGTTCTGGACTGAATTCCTTCTCATCTGGCAGACAAAATAAATTGCCTGTATATATTTGTTGAAGACTTTTGAATGCATGTGTGCTGGCAAAGCTGATTGTTCAATCCCTTTTGCCAGTTCATTCAGCCCACTAAGGTCTGGGTTTCATCAAACTTCTGGAGTGGAATTACTATTGTAAGTCTTTCTCTTGGTAGAAATAATGCTGATTTAATTTGAAATTGTAAGAGTTTTCATTTCATATTGTTTCATTAATACCACAAATGAATACTGAGGAGGAACAGAGAATTATATTGTATGGCCTAAATATACTTTCTGTTAGGCACTGCTGTGCCACTGTTGTTGATTAATACGTATCTAATCAGCTACGAAGTACTTTAAATATTTTAAATTAGTTCTTGCAAGTATGAATAACTCTAAAAGACAAGAAAACATGCAATAGAAATGTAATATGCATAATACAGGTCTATGTAATTTCCTGTCTAGAACACTACAACTCGCAAAGGTATTCCTCTTGATTTTTTTAATCTTGCCTGAAAAGATTTAACTATCTTTTATGTTATTTCCTTTAGCACTCCAGTCATTTAGGCAACAATTTAAATTGATGCTATTTAAAACGTCTTAGGTTTTTTGTATTTTAATATATTACTCCAACGCATTTACCTACCTTAGTGTTTCTCTCCACATGAAAAGAGAAAGGAGTATATGCCCCTCAATTTTTTCTGCTGTCCTCACTACAATAAATATGAAAATTAGTCCTTATGTTAATTGATATGCATAAATCCATTAAATGAACATAAGACCTAGTGAGAGGTTATAGTATCATTGGTATAAGCCCCAAGTACAGTTGGGATATAAGGCTGACAGTGTAAGGCTGAGCATATTATTGCATTTATAAGAAGTCACTTCTTTCTGTGACTTCGGTAATGGACTCCAACCTGTGCAGATGTGGTTGTATAATTACACATCTGAGAAGACCTCATTAACTAATTGGGATTGTCACTGACCAGCAAGTCATGCATGTTTGACAATTAATCCTATCAAAAATAGGCCTCCTTAGGCCACAAACAGGATCTTCAAAAGAGATACTTGCAATTATCAAAATTATTCTAAAGCATACAAACAAGAGAAGAAAAAGAAGAAAAATAAAATCAACTCTAACATAAAGAGTATATGACATTTGTTGGGTTTTTGCCTTCTTTCTTGTATATTTCATTGTCTTGGTAGTAAGAGATTCTCTCACTGAAGTCATCAGTGTTCAGGCTCCACTGACAAATTAGCGTCTCTGTGGACCCTGTAAAATAAGGACAGAAATCTTTGATTCAAATAAGTTATAAACACATTACTTTTTTTGTATCATACTCTGCCTGTTTGTATTTCTCTTCCAAATACAAGCTGTAGTAATATTTTCTTGTCATTTTTATTCTGCACGAAAGTATTTTATGTTCTAACTGGTGATGGAAAATAATAATAAAATGTGTGGTTAAAGCAGGTGCTGTTTGTAGTGTTTATATAAACACATTAGCACTCTTTTGACACAGCATGACCTGAACAAGTAGTTCATCCTACTAGTAACAGGGAAACAATGGCTGAGCGTGCCAGAGCCGAGTTCATTCAGATACTGCAAAATTAACACCAGATTATGAATACGCTTGCCACTGGTAATTAATCGTGAAAATTGCTGGAGGAGTTCCCCTACTGTGAGGGATATTGGCAGAAGTATTTACTGCTAATAGGCCTTGTTTAAGCTTTTTTTTTTTTTTCCCCACCCCCTTAGAGATAAAACTTACAATTGACTGCACTGGAACTGATAGATTATTGCATATTCCTCTGGCCTTTCTCCTTGTTAGCATTTCTGAATATCACCAGTGTTTTTCTTTCTGTTATTAGAAACATACATTGTGTGTTTACATTCAGACCATTAAACTGTCCTTCACAAGGAGGATAATTTCGCAATCTGGATACTGATTTTCTATATTTCACAGTGATCTAACATTACCACGTATTTTGTAGCAGTAATTTAGGGACATCATAGGAAGAATTTTTGTATTTCAAATAACATACAAGCTTTTATAACCTTAGGTAGTGGTTACATGATCTACAAAATCTTTGATGTGCCTATCATTTTAAGCAATTTTCCGTATATATGCCTTTTATTATGTGCTTTTAAAGTGTAAAAAATGACCAAGATATTTTCTATGGTGTTTTTAAATGCAGTAAAGGTAAATGAACATGACCAATTGACAAATTAAAAAGAAAACAATTAAAAATAAAAAAAAAATTAATTAATTAACTTGTGGTAGGTCACACACACTCCTCTACATTATTCTAAAATATTTTATGCAATATAATCATATTACATATTTCCTCCTTAAAAAATAATTAAAAAAAAATATACCCATTATGACTGGTTTTTAACAGGTGTGTTTTTGGATGTAAACAAGCTAGTTTCTTAATGAAATTAATGAGAGATTTTTCTATTGATATTAATTAAAGTGAGGTTGAGGCCCATATCTGTTAAAAGTTTTGTTTGTACAATATGGAGGGTATGGGGGCATTTTTTGCTGATTTTATGATGAATAGTAACAATTCTTGACCGATATATGCCAATATTTGATAAAGTCTCCATGTAACACATTCTTAAAACAATTTATTTGACAATTATAATAATTTGATTTTTATAAGACTTTTTAGATTGATCTTTTTTGCAAAAATGGTTAACTATATCTTTTGAGAACTTGTTAAATGTTTTTCCATTGATTTAAATGATAAGGAAATTTTACATTTTCAATATTCAGCCATCAAGCACTAGAACTAGTATTTCTTTATTAAAGATTGGTGGTTTTATTTTTTCCAAACTATTGAGAATCTGGACTTCATTTCCTTAATTGGTCTTTTTCCTAATAAAACACATACTTTCTTCATCCTTCCCTTTCTGGGACCAGTCAGTCTAAACAAAATCTTAGCGCTATATTTTTCTGTGCATTAGGTGTATATTTTGTGGCCTATATTTAAGCCCAGTGCAGATTGTGGAGACAATGTAGACAATAGACACCCCACTTTAGAATTCAATCATTCATACTGAATTCTTTTTTTTACTGAATTTTTATTTTTCTTTTCGGCTTCAATAGTTCAATTAAATGGAGGTCCTCTCATTAGCTTTTTTCTTTTTTTTATTCATTCAAACAGAGGCACTTACAAGTGGCTGGCATATTTCAGTGGGAAAAATCACAGAGTCAAAAGTAGGCCACATTGGTCAAAACAACTACACATTATTTTGAAGATGCCTTGCAAATACTTGTTCATGGTAACATGCTTGTATAATCTTCTCTCTGTCTTTTTTTCAGGCACTCTGAGACATTTTTTTCTGTAGCTGATCGCTCAGGCAGAAAGGAATAACATCTAACAATTAGCAGCTGTCACATTATTCCAACAGAAAATAAAATATTGCAGAAGATAAACTGTTTCAGATTTATTTTCAGAGGTCATTTGTGCTTCTAGCATGAAAATTTCATAAAATTGAAAATTTTTATATTAAATTGCCATGTTGTGTTTCATTCATGTAAAAAACCACTGATCTTCATTCAACAAATTACTTCTAATTTGAGCTAGAGTGCAATTGTCATTTTAGGTAGGTGAAGGCTAGATTCAAAGCAAGAAAAAGGTCTTCAAATAAGAGCTCTTTTCCTAGGTATCACAACAGCTGTCTAGTATTAGCATTTTTACCTCTGAGAAAGGAAATGTTCAAGGCTTTACGTACTGCTTTCACAAAGACAGTCATATTATTCATGGTGTCCTTTGTATCTTTCCAATGTCATTATCCATTTAATGCAACACTTTTGTTTTGATGATTGTTTACAAAATGCATTCCATATTATTCAAATAATAATGATTTTTTTTTAAAAATAGGCCTTTTGTTGCAAAGGACTTTTGAGGTCAGGCACAATTAATTCACAATTAATATTAATTAATCTGTGTCACTTTTTGTTCTACATAGCATGAAAAAACATGTCTGACTTCTGGTAATAATAAAACTTGTTTGTTGAGATAATAGATGTTATTCATCATTTGTATTCTTAAGGGTCTTAACAGCTTCCTCTCAAATATCTTTATAAACTGACATTACCAATAATTTTCTTTTGTTTTTTTAGCCTTAAAAAGTCTCTATTTGTATGTCAAGGAAGTTCTGTTTTTGATTGCACAAATAATGTTGCTGTAATTCAATTAAGTAAGTTATAATTTTATTTTTTCCAATCAAACTATTAAACTTTAATATATGTCAAAATTCAGTGATATATTGTGGAAATTGAACACTGTTATGAAAAACAATGAAAAAATAGATGTTTCCAGATAATTGGTTGTAGGAATCAAAAAAATGTTTTATTTATATAATCAGAAAATCCTTGATTTATAAAGGAAAAAAGATAAAGAGTCAAGTTTATTTCCACAGGTCTGTGGCCAGATTCACTGTAAGCAGATCCATGTCCACAATGGTAGTATAACACAAAAAAAAGAAGAAAATAAAATTAATGACCTTTATATAACAGAATTGTGCACATCCAAACCCAAAACTTCTGCATACATGTATGAGCTAGGCTGTAGAGGGCTTTCTCTTCATCAAAAAGAATAATTTCCCTTTTCTGAAGCTCTCCTTTGAAGACAGAAAACAAAGGGTAATGTAATGTCATATTCTATATGACTGCATTGGACGCTGGTGCCCTTGAGAGGGATCTGCATCTCTCAGCTGAACACTTTTCAACTTCCTGCAAGACAAATAGTCCTGCACATGTGAAATGTTTGTGTATGTACATACAAGTAAACTATCAGAATTAATCATCCTGGGCTGGGTTCTCAGGGCCCTTCAAGCAGCACTCTGCACTTGCTGTGTTGCTAATGGCACAAGAACTTATGCCACCCTTGAAGACAAAGACAAAGTCACATTTTAACAGACAACCATATCATGTTTACTTCTAGCACTACTTACACACAGTGTTGCCTATGGTGACCTAATCTTTTTAAAATCCAAAATGGATGAAACATTTCCAGCACCCCAAGCAACAAATAAGTGAAAGTGGCTGAAAAGGATTGATTTATCATCTGAGTACTTTCTTTACATGACTCTGAAGGAACTATTATGAACCATCTTGTCAAAAAGCCATTTTTAAAAAGTATGCTTTTCATGTGTATAACAGACTGTGTAATTACAGCATATGGAGCAAATAGTATATTTTTTAAAAAATTATTATGCATATGAAAACACATGTTTACCTTAAAGACTGTAGTAGCTTTGAGGCAGTTATTGTAGTCCATCAGGTAAATAGCACACATTTCCTAAAAGCTGCACAAATATATGTTATTATGCAGTATGTGTGTCATTATATAATGACTGCAGTGGCTTTTAAAAAACAAACTATTTTGTTGCGTTAATACTTCTAAAAAAATCATGACATCATATTTTTATTTGCCTATGTTAGCACTAAAATATTAAAAAGTAAAACAAAACAATGTACAAAGGGAGCTCTGAAAAAATAACTGAATCTTCTACCCTTCCAACTCCACAAAAATCAGTAGGGGTTTCCTTTTTATCTTTCACCATCTCAGAGCTTTTCAGGTGGAACAGAAGGGTCTACTCAATGTAGTAAGAAAGGGAGTGAAAGCTTTAATTTTGTGTGTTACTAATGTCCTATTTCTTTTTGCAAGAGTGAAAGAATAGAATTTGCTTAGCCTTGACATCAAGTTTTCTCTGCTATGATACATTCTGTCTTCTTACATTTGTATGGTATGTGCTGGAAGTATCAGAATTATTGTTCTGGCTATGGGCCCTGCAGAACTGAAGCAGCACTTAAGCAGAAAATACTAAGACAAACAGGAAAAGTTTTGAAAAACTAAAAACTAAAAAAAAAAAACTAAAAACAAAGCAAAACAAAAAAACACCCCAAAAAACCCACCCATATCAAACTAAAACCAAAATCAATCAAAGGATTGAAAACAATCAGCTTATGAAGATAGATAAGGAAAATACCTACTCAAAATCCAAAAATGACTTTGCATGTATGAGGGTATTCCTTAGGTCACAATGGACCAAAAGAATGAGGGCCAAAGCTACTTTTCCCCTTTTTGCCAGTCGTATGCCTTCCAAATAAATCAAGTAGTCCCAGAATCTAGAGCTGATAGAGGAAAAGATTAAATAATCCATCCAACCCTATTAATTTTTTTAACTAATTTGGATGACTTATTTCTGATCATTGGTGACAACTTCAGCAAAGTTCCAAGAGTGCACAGAACAAGAACTTTCTGTTATCCTAAAGATTAAACACTTTGGATAAAATCGGAATTTTATTTGCTGAATGAACTGATTTCTACTTTCTAACCTGGAGAAAAATGGTACTTGCTTAATGAAAGAGATCCTTATGTTTCTCCTTTGAGATGGAAGAAGTCAGTCATGAGCCCATACATTCAGTATATTAATAAAGTGTAGTATACAGAATACATTATATTAATAAGTGTAACATGTCAATTAATTCACAAGAAATGCAGGAAAGTGGAAGCATTTTATGTAGGCAACTTAAAAAAAATAATTACCTAATTTGTGTTGTTCACAAGTTTCACAATTTGTATTGTTTCACAATTTTCACTTTTGTGACAGCACTAAAATGACCCAAATTAACAGAATGAGCCATATTAACATAGTTAACAGATGGCAGAAATCTTAGGGTAATTCCCACAATTTTTATATCTTGTACTGATTTCAGAGTAAAAATTATATTTGACCAGGAAAATTATTTTGCTACATTATTTAGGAAATCTTTTCAGTATATATTGCTGAATTATGCATACTACTCCCTTCCATCCAGTGGTTTCACAGTCAGGATTATGGCTAGACCCAAAGTTTTACTTATATCAAAGTGAATTTAAATTCAATCATTAAATTTGTTAGCAAATCCATTTATACTGGGGATAAAAATTCTGTTTCCCTTTTGTGTGTCTGTAATGTTGGAATTTTGAGAGCAGTCACCAAAATTGTTCTTCCTGCAGAAGCCCAGGGAAACTAATTCTCTGCAATTTTCAGTGATGAGCAAAGAATTTGCCTTCTGAAATGAAAAGCTTTCTTGGCTTTTCCAGCATAGTAGGTCTGAAAAGAAAAGCACATTTTTTTACATTTATATATATAAAATTATTTTTGTATACTGTCACATTTATTCTTATTTAGTGCAGTATTTATTTTTTCAATGTGCACAAAAAGGTTATGCAATAAAATCATGACACAACTCTGCAGACAGCAATTCCCCTGCTTGCAGGGATCCTTTGGTATTTTAGTCCCAGTGATGGGGGAAAAGCAGTTTGTTATGAGTGCTGAATTGCTTTTTTCTTTTCACATGTAGTAGCACTTAAGTGTCATGTTAAGCCTGAGACAGGAAGGACTTTAAATGACCTGTTCTGACTGGAATTGTGTTTACTGTACTTTTTTCAAAAAGCAGTGCAGGATCCCTTTCCTTATCAGTACCTAAAGTCTAACAGCTTGCAGACTCAAATTTCCCCTTCCAGGCAATGTTAGATTTGCCTGTTGTTTTTCACAGCAAAGAGTTTCATGAATTCTGAAGTTTGAATATCTGCCTTGTATTACCCAGTGCCACCCTCTAGGCTAGGAATCAACATTTTCCAGCTCCCAGAAATTGCCCAAAAGGCTGCTAGAAGCAGTGCACATTTTGATGTGTAAGTACACATGCTTCTAACAGTTCGCATCAGGAATTCGGGCAGAGAAGTTGTAGAAGCACTCTCTGTTGGATTAAACCAGTGAACAATGAAGCAGTGTCTGTAGGGAGTGAATGCCCTTGGCATTCATGATTGCAGGTGTGGCATGCAGGCTTTGCTCACTCAAACCTTCATGGAATCCATATGGCAGAAGAGCACATAAACATAATGAATGTGGGAACTTCTCTCCGGAGAGGGACTCTTGACATCACTGCTCCCCCCAGTCACAGTTCTGTTCTGTATTTCATTCATCCAGACTGCACCTTGTGTTTTTCATAGCGTGCCTTACAACAATGAAAAATAGATAATGTTGTCCTATCCCCGCTCCTTTACAAAACACAACTCCCAGAAATTAATTATTCCTTGAAGTAATTCTCCCCTGCTCCTTTTACTATGTCCTAGAAACATCTTGTAGATTTGTGTTTGTATTGTCCTTTCACTTCTTTTAAATTCCTGTCAAAGAAAGTTTTATTTTGCCTCATTTTGTGCTACCTTCAGGTAGGTACACCAGGTTGTTGCTGGCATCCTAACAGCATAAAATGCAAGAACTAGAAGTTGTAGCATTTTGTTGGGTTAGGCGTTGTTTCTGGTTGTTTATTTTGGTTTTTTTTTTCTAATGGGGGAACTATCTTGGACCAACACATATATAATATGTGCATGCATTTTGGTTTCTTATTCAGCATCAACACTGGCCTTAGTGGCAGCACTCCTGCATGACAAAAGGAAGGACAATAGCTCTATGATGTCTTTTATCAGCAGTGGGCTGGTGGTGGACCAGTAACTCTGAAATATTTCTATTGCCAACTTAATAGCTTCAGAGGAGCTCAAAATCAGCAATTCCTCAAGTCTGTCATCTCCCTGTGGTTCTGCTTCTGTCTTTTACCTAGACATAGTTCATTCTTGAGGAAAGACATGAGGGCTGAACTGCAAAGAGTGTGTGAACTAAAGAGGCATAATCTAATAGAAGCTTCATGAATTGAAGCACACACTGGAGAAGACAAGCCCAGCAGAAGGCGAATTCATGTTTCTGAGGGGCTTTGTGGATCAGAGCTAGTGCAAAACAAATGCAAGTACAGACTGCTAGCCATTATCTTACAGTATGATGAGATCCAAAGATGTGGGAGGGAAAGTAAGGATCAGCATGTACCTTCCAGATTGGAGAAAGAAATAGGTATGCCATAAGTGGGATTTTGTAAGACTAAGTTTTATCTCTTCTGGAATGTGCCTCTGATGAATCAAATGCAAATATTTGTAGTGCTAGAATAATGCAGAATATAGTATTGCCTGAACTTCAGGATGGTTGCCATCATTAGGCAAAGAGAACCTATAATGAAAATAGGTGTTAGCTAAATTATTTCTGAATTTTTTTTTCATTTCAGTCCTGCTAAACATAACAAAAAATAGTTGGAAAATAATGAAGTAAGCACTAAACATGTAAGACTGTCTGAATCACACTACATATGGCGCTAGAATTGCTGCTCAGTTTCAATTCTGGTTGCTGAATATTTGCTTTCTTTTTGAAGAAGAATTAAGATTTTCAGATTATTTTAGCACTTAAATAGCGTAGCTTTTAAATCAAATTAAAATTCCCTAAAATCAGAACAAATGACACTGAGAAGTTTAAAATATTGGACTTTTTTTTTAATTTTAAAGAATATTTCAACAGCATGTTGTTAATAATGGAAATTATTTTAATACTAAGATATCAAATGATAAAACTGCAAATTTTTAAATAGGGATCATGAGCACCACTACTTAGAAAAGTCGAGATCATTATAAAATAACTCTTTGTGCAAGTGCTCCTAAAGAGGGCTAGTATGTCTATATTACTTACTATAATGCAACCATTATTTTTATTTTATAAGTCCTAAAATTAAATTAGATACAAAAAAATATTAAGATGAACGGGTAACATTAATACCAGTTTTAAATTAATTCCTTTTTTTTTCGTCTGTTTTAATATAGGAAAGGAAACTCTTTCAAATAAATTCCATGGTTTTTAAAGATGATGTCTAGGAATCTTCTCTTTAAGTTGAATACCTGCATTCTTACCCACTAAAACATCTCCAGAGTACCAAAGTTATAAAATATAATAAATTAAGTTACTGCTCTTATGAAGAAACAAAGTTAGCATACTGTTTTACTGACTTGGGAAGTTACCAGAAGTGCAGAAGAAAAGGTCTCTTAAAATAAATTACTTCCGAGTTTCCAAAAACCTTTAAAGAAAGAACAGATATTTACATCCTAAAGTACAATTAATCCATCACTCTTGTTTAGAATGTAGTCTTGAAATATTTACCTGTATATGTACCTTAAAATTTTAAAAATCATTCCAGATCTTTATATATAAAGGTGAGCAAATACACATCTTTGAATGATTGGTTACTCTGTTACAGAGGCAAAGATGAATGAACCAAATATAAACTCCATTTTTATCTCTTTGTTTTAGCTGTTGCTAAATACAAAGGCTTTATAAAGTACTAAAGTTTTGAGTATACATAAGTTTTTAAGAATACACCAATTGTGCCTGGTCAATGAGATAAAATTCTGAAAACAAATAGCAAATGTCTCAAAACACTAACCGATTGTGATTTCAGTTCATCTCAAAACTAATCCCTTTGTTACAATAGTATTTTTCCATTGCTGTCAAAGTTACATTGCTATAAAGCTAAAGGAATATGATGATGAATCAGTTTATTTTTCTGTTATATATATTTATATATATATATATAAAAAACAGAAAAGTAACCTGATTCAGCATATAAAATCCCAGTACATAAGTCATATGGTTGTCAGTCTTTTTTCTCCACCAGCAATTAGTTTAAGAAGCGTAAAAGGAATGGCAGAACATAAATGAAGTTTCAAATCTGAGATTTCTCTGTCCCTTTTGTAGGAGATAGTTTATGGGAGCTTTTGATCTCTACTACGAATGTCAATGTTTACTTCTTAGACTTGGGGTTTTTTCCTCTTCCATATGGTTCCAATTCATTGCAGATCATGCTTTGTTTGCAGAAGACTTCTACTCAAGCCTTGGTTTTACAAAGTGAAATAATTCTATATTGTCTTCTTGGTCTTTTATCAACAACACAATTGCAACCGCTCTTTAAGACTTTTAACAGCAGAGAAAACCAACCAAAAGATGCTTGCTTCTATATAATGAATATCTATATTCCCTTTAATACACCTCATCTGAAATGTGTTTTCCTTCAAGTTCAAAAATATTATATCAATTCATTTAGTCCATTTATATCAATATACTAATTTAATTTTTAGCTAAGCTAGACTACACAGTCACAATCGGGAAATGAGTTATTGATGAGAAGATGAGAAGAAAAAAAGTATAATTTTTTTCATAGAACCAATTTATATGATCTTCTTCAGTTTAAAACTTTAGGTCTTGTAGTTTAGGGACACCATCCAGTGACAGATCAGGATACATTTAATGTCTCAAAAATGAATTGCATGGCCTCACTGCTAACTGAATCATCTATAAGCTCATCATTTTTCCAGCACAAACAGGGAAAAAAAGGGAACTGTGAATCTTGAATGTAAAATTATTCTAGTGAAATCTTTTCATTAAAAAAGTAAAAGAATATCCTAACATATATCAGAAATTAGGAACAACAGGGCCCCAGATGTAAAAGTCCTTTCCACTTGTGAATGCCTAAATGAGATTGTAATCTAACATTTTCAGATGCCTAATCCAAATTTCTCCAAAATCATAATTTCCCCTAGAATTTAATTGCTCAGAATTGAAATTTAATTTTTTCTGCGTAGCTTTCTCATCAGTGGAAGCACTGTACCTGAATGTTGTCTTGGTTTGAAAGACAGGTGTCTGCTAAGGGAGGGGGGAGCGTCCCTTGGAATAGAAAATGTGAACCCTCTGAATTATAATGTTGAAATTAAGAGGCTCTCAGGCAAAGATATGGGAATAGGAATAACAGTTGTTTACTAGCGTAGGCAGGCACACTAACTAACCAGGCAGGCACACGACAGCGGCTCTGGCATTGACCCCAAGCAGAGCCGGGAGCCCAGTCCCCCCCTCAGCCACCGGCGCGTTGCTCTCTGGTGCAGTTCTGGGCACGGCCAGCAGGGGCGCTGCTGCTCCCGGCGGGCGGGGCAGGTGCGATGATTCCTCCGCGCCTGCGGGGGCGCTGTGGCGCAGGCCCGGGGATGGGAAGGGCTGGAAGAGAGGCTTTGCTGCACGGACCCTGGGGCACTCGGTCCCGGTGCCCCAGCAGGACTCCGAGGAGCAGCCGGCTGGAGCCGCAGGAATGACAAAAACAGCCTCGGGGTTGGTGGATGAGATGTATCAGAAGCCCAGGAGCTGTAGCTGGAAACGCAGGACATCTGGGATGGCAGGGGCTGTGGGGTTACGGCAGAGCGTAAGCTCGGAGCCGTGATGAAGAAGTAGCAGGAGAGGGACAGTGGCAGCTCTGCTCCCAGCAGGGCAGAGAGGACCAAGCTCAAAATGCCCAGGCAGAAGAAAAGCAGGACCGGGCTGGGCTCTGGCGGCAGCAGGGAATGTGTTTCCCCAAGCAGCTCCTCCCAAGGCGAATGAGACTGCCAGCCTAGCTGCTGCCCCCCCTTCTACCTGCCCAATTCTCAAGGTATCTCCACCCTTCACAGAGAAAGATGTCTGAGCTTGGCCACTTCTTTGTTTTCTTAAGTACCCAGTAGTTAGTGTTTCATAGCAACTTATGGGAAAAATTGTATAGGTAAGAAGGACCAAAGGAAAAGAAACCTAAACCCCAACAAATGTCTATTACCAAAGGGTAATAGAAAGAGAAAAACATCACATTTTTTTTGTTTTTTCATTGAGCAGCTTCCCCACAGTCACACAGCTTTGTTAAGCAGAAACCAGTTCTGTAGATACAGAGATTTAGTTCAGTACAGCCTCACACAAGTTTTCCACTTCAAATAATAAAGAAAGCTGCTATTTTCCCTCAAAAAATTGCTTGCAATGCATTCATTGAAAAAAAGATAGACGCATATTTGTTAACTATTTTCTAAAAATGAGGGAATGTGAAAATTGCAGAGGTTCAGGGTATACTTAAATTTAAGTGTGGACTTCCCTACATGGAGAAAAGAAAAATCTGAAAGCCTGATTAGCTGTCATCTACCTGGTTTTAGTACAATTTAAGTACAAATGTAACCCTCCATATGGATTTGTGAATAATTTCACATTCATTTTTTGGGACTTGACTAACATGATTTATTCCAGTTGTGATTTTTTTCTCTGCAATGTCATTGCAGTCTATTCTTTGTCTCTAACGGAAAATAAATGTCTTGCAATAGAAATCAAAATACACAATCAAACCAAACATATCAGATTACCCTCCTCCTGGTTTTTTCAGGGTGCACCAATCTTACTTTGAGTGCTACTTTGGATTTAAACCAGTTGCTAATGGACTTTTGTATTACTTGCAGAACTCACCATAGGCACAATTCCATATAGGTAAGTATTGTACAAAAATATATTTTAAGAGTACAAACACCTATCTCTAATACTCTCAGCCTTCATAAACTTTTTGCAGAAATACGATTTTTCAAGTAAGCTGAGAAAACGTCCAGTAACTCTAAGTAAAATTTAAACAAATGTCTAATGTGTTCTTAAAAAAAAAAAAAAAAAAAAAAGAAAAGAAACAAAAAAGAATAGAAAGATTAAAAGTGTTCTCTGTGGCTTATACCAGGTAGAAGAATTCAGAAATTATTACAAAATATGCCTTCCAAAGTGAATTTTTAGTGACCATTCAATATGGGAAGAGTTTTTAAATATCACACTTCAAATGATTAAAAGCAGATTGTGAAGATGATAATATTTACTGGAGACATTTTCATTCCTAGACAGGTTATCTCTGGTCATGAAACAGTGCTGGAAAGTGAAGTTCTTTGTTTCATGAAGAGTAGTCTGTTTCAAAGCAAAATTAGTGCCTTTTCTGTCCTACTATTGACCTCGACTTTGACCTGGCTGGACCACCCTTACTAGAATTGGAGGCAATAAAGTCCCCAGGCTGGCTCAGCCCTAGGTCTCAGCTAAGCATAGACTATCAATCATGTGAAATTAAGTGTAGTGGTTTTGTGATGTGGACATTTACTAGGAACTAAACTGAGATCACCAAAATTTCCAAGGAATACTTAAATAAATACTAAAATATTAAAGTAAGATTTCTGAATTTTTTAACAATTTTCAGGTGATAAGCAATTTATTTTATTAAATTATTGAAATTACATTATTTTGAAATTTAATGTTTTAAAGTGCTTTGCTTTAAAACAAGTTTTATTATCCTGCGTGCAATAAAGAAATATAACAATTGCAAGACAAATTCAACAATGAATGATTTATAATTTTTATATTTTAATTGACATAAAAATGAAAAAATTCTAAGCATTAATCAAAATTAATTGCTTTAAAATTCAATTTTATAATACAGCAAAATAAAGCAGCATATAACATTATCCCATTCAGTTTTAAATTTTTGCTCATCAAAAACTCTCAGAGAATTAACAAGATTTCTAGAAGTCAAAGAGCTCATGAATATTTATTTATATTATTAACATAGTTCTTAGGGGTCCCCAGTGATGCAGGTCCTGTTACTTTCAGTTATACTTAAATTTTTAGAATTTGTCCATCTCAGAGAGTTTATCTTTCCACATAGGAAATAAAACTTAGAAAGTGAGGGGCTAGCAGGAGGAAATAAGGAAAGCAGAAAGTGGCTGCTGTGCAGAGCCAGCATCACAAAGCAGCATGATGCATCACTGTCAGATGTCATTGCCTCCCTTGAAAGAGGTGCTTATGAAATGTTTTGTGGTGGGACAGCACAGGTTAGCTTGTGTATAAAGGAGACATGCTGGCTGGCATTCCTGGACACTGCCTACTTTTTGTACATTGGCAGGTGAGCACAGGACTGAGACAGCCTTTCCCCTTTTGAAGAGAAGCCCTGCTTATGTGGAAAATTTGCTTTTGCTGAAAGAGAACTTTTCACAGGTTTTATCTGCTGGACAAAGAGAGGACAAATGCTGTTTCTTATACCCTGTCTCAGGATCTAGCCATAGTCTGTTTTCCTGTATCCATTAGTCAGGATAACTGTTCCTGGAGCTTATCATCACAGTCAGAATGTCTATAAACAGATTTAAATAAACGCTCAGTTTCTGAAAGAAACTTTTGCACTCCCTAGAAAATAGCCTCACTATCCACCACAGGGTCATGACCCCCAGGTTGGGAATCAGCAGTGCTGAAGATATCCTGTGTCAGTCTCATGTGGCTCAGCACTGCTGAAGGCTTCTGTCTTATTATTCTCACACCTCCAGAAGAGAGATGTTTGAGTCCCCTAATGTTGATTGTCATATCTCATTTCACTGCTAGGTTTCCTAAATTTTATTTGCGGGGGTTTTACAGTGTTGAAATGCAGATTTTACTTCATGTAGAAATTCTTCTCAAGGGTACCATCTGGGAGACATCTTTTTCATCATGTATAATAAAAAGTGCTTTATTAACAGTGGAGATCAGCTCATTCTTGCTGTCCTAAAAAGAATTTACTTGATCCGTTGCTGTTCCATGTGATTTTACAAAAAAAAAAAAAAAAAAAAAAAAAAAAAAAAAAAAAAAGCTTTTATTCACTATTTGATTCATCTTAAAGTTTAAAAATAAAACAATCAATCAAAATTTCTCCAATCAATCAAAACTTCTCCAATATCTAAATTTCCCATTTAACATTTTCTGGTATTCAAGCCAAAAAAATAAAATTGCAAAATCCTTTCTTTTGAAAAAGCAATATGAGGGAGGTTGCTGTTGAATTTAAGAAAGGAGTGTGTAATTTGGCAGCCAAAAGGTTGATGCCATCAGGAGCTCTTCAAACTTATTTGCTGAGAAATCAAGATGATTGATACCCATTTGTCAGGCTGCTTTCCTGAGAGAGTGACTGCACAACTTGATTTCAGGACTTGGTTAGCTTTGTTGGTCCAAAGCCAATCATTCTGCACTTGATAATGTTTTGTTGACACTAGAAAAATCTTTTAGAAATTCCTAATTTTTTAAAATATTAATCTCTGATAACTCCATTGGTTGTCAATAGTCTAAATAGTTATCCTGCTGGTTTTCTTTATCATTTGGCATTTTGTTTAATGCTGCTGTGAGCAAACTGATATTGAGTCAGTTAAGTGGTACTATCAATGGTGAGCACTGAATTTTACTAATTTAATTTCCTTTTAATATTTTCTGTGTGTAATTTCACACACTCTTGAAAAGCAATTCAAAATCCTAAACAGATGGATTATACAGCCTTATGCTGCCAGCTCTGTGCTTCATAAGCCTGGGAAACTCTCATCCACAAAGCCAGTTATGGACTTGGTTTGACTGGATAACTCTCCTGGTGAGAACAGGTTGCAGGACTGTGAAATATTTGTCTCAATGATGAATAATAATGAGAAGAAGGAAAGGAGATTAAAACTCGATATCCTCTCACTGAAACTGTATCCTATCCACACTATGGCCCTGATACAAAAGTGCTAAATGCATTTACACTCTTGGTATCTCAGACAGCAACTGGAGTTCTAAAACTGAGTATTTTGAGGTAGTATATCAAGATTAATGGTATTTATCACTGATAATTCTTAGTTTTTCCCATGTGACAACCTAAGGAATGTTGAAGGGACTTTTTTGATTTTGTTTAATTTTAGGGATGAGAAAGAAGAGAAATCAGTATTTTAATGGTGTCCCTACACCTTTTAACTCTAAATTGAAAAGAGACAAATAATCAATATGTTGCCTTAGAAATTCTTTCTGCACCTGATATTAAATTATAAGAAATAAAAAAATTGTGTACTAATGTACAATTTAGATTAAAATAGTTTTATTCTAGACCTGAGTCATATTCTTTCATTATTCATATTCTCATTTACAATTCCCAATCCTTCAGCTGTATCAGAAAAAAGAAGCTACTAACAAATGATAATAGATTGATAGATCTGACTGATGTGGATATACCTTTACAAGAACATACATTTCATTTCCATGATCTCACTACAACTGTAGAGACTCTTGAGACTCTTCCTCTTCCCCAAGTATTATAAACTTTTATCTTGTTCTGCCCTGCATTCCCTCCTCACATTGCACTTATGTAGTGCCTATGCATGCATACTTTAGAACTGAGAGACAATGTTAACAAAGAGTAACTTTTCTTTATGATTTATATAAGGATATTCAGCATTTTGTAGGTCAAACATCATAAAAGCCCTGACTTTCAGATAGGAAGATAGATTGTTCACCAGAACAGTGTGATTGATAGACATGCGAGTTGTCAGGTACAATCATCAATCTTGGACAAACTCCAGGACATTAAACTTTTTTTAAAAAATCAGGCAACCTATTTTCAAGCATTTTCTGCTTCACCACTGTTCGGTATATGGGAGTGAAAGTGTCACCTATTGCACATGTCGTTTGCTTTCAGTGTGCTCATCAGGTCTTTCTTCTTAAGGAACAATGGGAAAAATACCACAATAGGAAACCCTCTGAAGTAGAACTACGCTCAATAACATCAAGCTGAGATACAGCACTTTCCCTGCTTTTATTTTCATCCATGCTTAGTAATGTAATAACACTAGGCATTACAGAACTCACACATTATGGAGCATGATTGAAAAGCTCTGAGTATATGAGAATTAATCTTCTTTCATCATGACAGACTAGCATATTAAAAATGGTCCCACTTGTATAACTATTGAAAATTGCTTTTGGAATTCATTCAAGTAAAAGAGGTTCAAAAATTCTTTTTGAAAACTGCATGAGAACAGAAAATCTGGAAAGTATGCAAAGTACCATAAAGAAAGGTATTTCAAATGTATTTTGAGTGTCAGAGATAGATTCTGTGAAGATGTGGCAAAGAAATTGTGGTGCTGCACTGCATCTAAATGGGTGGTTACCAACTTATCTAGTAAAATAAATATATGTGGCAAATGACACATACCAATTTAATGACACTTTGAGTTCATGTGAAGTTTGTCAGAGTAATAAAAGTCTTATCTCTTGCCTCCACTGTTATTGCACAGATTTAAACTGCTGTCTCAGAGGCAGTTTTACTATCTTTTTCAATCTCTGCCATAAAAGTGAGACTTGATTTGCTCAGCATGAGAACAGATCAATAAAAGCTGAGTTACACAGTGGATTAGATCACTAACTCAGACATCAAAGATGTTAAATACAAGTTGTATAGGAACAATTAGATCAAAAGTTAAGTTCAAATGTACTGTACTTGTTTGTAAGTCTCAAAATAAATATCAACCTGATATGAAAAAGACATTGAAAAATTGTCAGTTTTGTTTCTTTTGTCTGGAAAAAAGAAAGAACTTCATTTCTGAACAGCCAGAGACAAAATTACTACTGATAGAATTGTATTATTACAGGATTTGATTATTCTAGGCAATTTTTCTTATTAATGTATCAGAAATCTATCAGCATCTTGTCTTGTAGAAAGGGAATTGTATTAGAACATAACTGTTCGACAAAGAAGAAAGGTCAATGACTCCTGAAAGGTTTTGAGGTACTGGCAATATCCTGAACAATGATCTCTAGGCCTTCTATATGATTTAAATATATGTACATTTTTTTTAAAATAATGATTCAATTAAAAAATAAATGGTTTCCTATTCAACAAGGATATTTTTTATTTATATGGGTAAGGTTCACAAAAACTTAATTATTCAATTAAGATGCTGTTAGGAACTAGAAAACGTACTAGTATCTGCAGCTTACACACAGACATATGCAATAGATTATATATTATCCATAACATAAATTTATGCCAATGAATATTTTTGATTAAGTAGTTCTATTTATCTATATCACAGAGGTATAAATGTTGTGAAACTACTCACTTGGCAATGGTCATTTTAGTTTAAAACTTTGTACCACTCCTTGAGTATAGAAGTAAATTATTTTCCTTTGAAACTTATGTAATTTCAATTCATGCTAATATAAGAGCCACATGGGGCAAAACAGCTCTTTTTATTTCCAGTACAGTGTAATGTAATTTCTTATTGAAAAATAAAAAATAAATAAAAGAGACCCTGCCAGCTTTCTTCTTTGTTTGGAATTGTCTTTTGACTTGAAAAACTAAGTAGCTGTGTCATAATTCTCTAAACACTCAGTGTGTATGATTCAAATGCAGATTCTGACTACTACTATCATAAAGTTCAGGAAAGCAATATTTTTTTTTTAAATAATGCTGATCTATTGACTAAAAATACAATGGCCACTAGCCAGCAGGGTCTTGGGGCCTGTACACAGTTTTTGTTGAAACACATCTATATTGCAGATGTTTGAGAAGCAAAACTAAGCATCATGATTTTTGAGTCTCTAAAATTCTTTGATATGTGAAAAAACAATACTTTATTGGAAAAAATAATTTGTTTTGATAATTTTAAGAGATGGAATTTATGTATTTGTTCCATACAATTATTGGTAATCAGATAGTTGAATGGCTTATACAAGCATATTTAAGTTGCTGATTTTAAACATCTAGAAAATAGCATTTTCTGAGGAGGAGCAAATTTAATTGGTAGCATTAGTTATTTAATATCACACTAAAAATAATGTGCACTATTCAGTTAGTTATTTAAACCAGAAAAAAGAAAAAATACATTCCTTGGATTGCTTTGTTTGACTCTTGTAAATTATTTTTGTTTCCCTTTCCATATTTTTTAGATATTGCCTACCATTGTTCACTTTCAGGAATATGTAAAAATTAAAGCAATTAATGGATAGACTTCTAGAAAGAATTCTCATATGCAAATAAAAAAAAATTATCAGACTCTTACAGGTATACATAGCAGATGATGCATACCAGGACTAATTGATACCAAAGTAATTCCTGAATGCCCTATATTTATCTGTTTTTTAAGAACTACATTTGTCTAATTCCTGTGTGTTTTCAGTCTGACATGAAAAAAATTCACAGCATTAGCCCCTTTCTCTCCAGGATGATTAGTGGCAGATGTATTCCTTGAATTATCTTGCATGGTATCTGTCCTTTCTACTGCAGCCTGCATGGCAAGCCAAAGTCACTAAAGAAATATTTGATGCCTCACATGGGAAGACTGCAATCTCTCTCTTACAAGTGCTAAGCTATTTATTCTTTTTAGAGAAATAGAGAAGTGATCAAGATGGTCTTTCAGAAATCTTTCAGATATTGACCATCTTTCTCTTTTTGCATTTTCAGGTAAAGCCTCTTGTGATAACAATACCTTGCTTTCTAGGTGCTAGCTATCCTCTCCCTCATTTTCTGCTTTGATCAGGATATGACAGACAGGCATCAAGCTGCTAGGTTTCCTTGACTTATTCTTGTTTATAAACAAAGATTCAAAGTCCACTCTGTAATTCTTAGATATGTCATTTTTTTTCAGTATTGCAAATCACAGCTGGCTTTCAGTTCGGTGCTCTAAAAGGATGTGACAAAGCTTTTTTTTTTCAATATCTACACAAAACATGGTAAGATTGAGGTTATGGTAGATTTTGAGGAAGTGCCTTGTGGCATGGTGCAAGTAATTCTACAATGCAAGAGTATATTTACCACTTTTCATAAAGAATATGGCAGTATCTGAGTCAGTTTTCTATGATCTGTATTTGTCCCAGAGGTTGCTGAATATCCCACTGGAAACTAGTTTTGAAAGTGGACCTGACCAGGTTACCAAATAAGAGCAAAAGATGTCTGTTTTTCCCTGGCAGAGGGACTAGGTGACTGGTCTGCCATTTGAGCACCTAGGATGGTGTCTATAATTTTATGAGGATTAACAAAACTATGCTTCCTTTATGATAAATCATGATAATTCCTTCAATTCCATTTTTAATTGAAATATTTATATTTTAACAATTTAGTAGGACTTTACAAGGAGAAAAAATAGGACGCATGAATTATTTCCTAATCATAGTAAATTGAAGAAGAACATGCACTGGCACCCAAACAAGATAAGCAGAATGCAATGACTGAAGTCATGCTATTGCTCCTCCCTGCAGAAGACATTGTTTTAATGGCTTGTATTTCCATGGCTTGTGTTTTCATGGTTTTCTAACCTATATACAGTTCAATTTCACAGTTTCACTGACTAGATAGAAGTGAGGGAAAGTGGTGGAAGGTATGGTGATACTGAGAATATCACATAAGATTTAAGTAATGACAAATTGCAAGGAGATTATTGTAATAAAGGAAACTGCTGGGTGCATTCCTGTGGGTGTCCCACCTTTCTCTTTCAGAATGCTGAATGCTTCTAATTGAACTCAGTGTGAAAGCAGCTGAAGAGAAAAAACACTCATGCTACAAAAAAATTCATTATGTCAGTTTTATAGAAGTCTTGTAAAGAGAAATGTAAATGTGGACTCTCAGTTGCTTTGATAATTAATTGTGTAACACATTCCATATGTTTGAATTGAATTGCTGAAAATATATATTACATTGGTAAAAGAAACCTCAACTGGTGTAGCTTGTGTGGAAAAATGAGAGGCAAAATAACTGCTTACAAAGTATAAATCACAAGTGCACACTGATAAGGTCATTGAATATTGAGTTACTTCTCATGAAATAAAAGTTAATACTAAATATATTTGCTAAATGTAAATAATGTAGTTACATAATTAAGAACTAACAGAAAATTACTGAACTAATTGAAGTAGAACTCCATAAGCAATTTATCTCATTAAATTTTTTATAGTTCTCCATTTGCATCAAAGTTATTATGTGGTTAGTTTAAATAATTATAAAGGAGACAAAATCAAGGTTAATTGGCATTTTAATTATGAATATCTCAATTAAAATTGTCTTACATATAGAAAAGATTTCCCATGTAAATAACTACAATATGGTCTCTTATTTATCCTGTAATTTTAAAAACAGGATTAAAGCAAATACAGATTTCTTCATTGTGAGTTCCATCATGGTATTGATGGCTGTATACAATCCTCATTTGTTATCAACCTCTTATCATGTAATAATTGTTATATGGGGGGAAGTCTGTTCTCATGCAATTATTTATAAGGATAGCTGTGGTTCTAGATGGATTTTCCACTGGGTGGGAGAAAAAGCCATTATCCATGCATGAGACCTAGATGGAAGCAGTAAAAGGTATATATATATATAAAAAAGATATGGACAATAACTTTCCAAACCTGCTTGGACCAATGGGTTGACTTTCTTGTGGCTTGCCATGACAATTCTCAAAGATGTTTTTGGTCACATGCAGAACATGAATTTTGATATCTTTATGTCTTCTGTGAAGGACGATGCTTGCTTTCAAGTATCTTAAGGTTGTCAGTGGATTACAGACAGTAATGCAGATGAAAGCCAGATGATCTACTTCACTATCGGATAGAGAAGAACCTACTTCAGCAATTTGAAAAAGAGACTTCCAGAATTTCATATGGTTTACAGCAAACAGAAAAAAAACCATCACAATTCAGATAGACAATATTAATACAGATTTCCATTTTTGTCATATCTGCCAGGTGGATTTCCTCTCTGTAAATAAAGAGACTAGTAAATTGTTCAATATACAAATACTCATGAAAAGTGTAATCCCCATTAATTGTCTATCTTTCCAGTTTGCTGACAATTCCCCTCATATTTTGTTTAACTTTTGTTAAATTATTTTGCAATCTGAACCCTAGACTGCACATATACATATATATGCATATATGTATATTGCATATATCTATATATTTCATATATATACACAATATACATATATGCATATATATGTGTATATTTAAGATACAGACTACCATTGGGTAATTAATATAAAAAAATCCAAACATTGGTGACGAACTGTATTTCTATGAATGCATTGGCTAAATGTTCAGTTTAATGGAGATCTTTATTTTTAGTGGTTGTTCAGTCATGTCTCTTTCTACACCAGAAGAAACAGGATATGGGAATGAAAACCTATGGATTTCATTTTTTTTTTCCAGAAGCAACAGGATATGAAATGAACATTTATTAATTTCTGTTTTCTCATTTTACGTATAATTCTTCTATCAAAGGCCAGTTTTCTGACATTTTCTTAAGGCAAATTTCCCTTCCTTAAATAGAAAGCACAAATGTAGCAGTGATTTCACTCATGTTTAATGTAATATATGTAAATATGTGTCATACTCACTCTTATTGGAAGAATGTTTCTATATGTGAAAACAAAACATTGTCAAGCTTTTTAAAAAATTAATATAATGAGATACCACCTGCAGCTACCCATAAGCCAGGTAACCTGGGCTTACTTTTTGAGCATGCTGCTAGGTGGACCTGATCTGAATAAAATAAAGGGAAGACTTTAATGTGCACAAAACTGTTTGAAGCCTTTTCAAATATTTAAAGGCTTTGTTCAAGGTAAGAAACAGCAAAGCCATTCGGGAAAGCTTTATTCTTTGTAGAAAAAAAATTATTGTTTTCAAAACAAACTTTTAAGTTTGACACAGGTAGATATTGTTTTTATTTTTAAGAATCAAAACAATAAAAATGCATTTCATTAAAAATGAGAAAATAACCAGGTATTCGAAATAGTTTTAATGCTGAAGCATTTTGCTTTTGCAAATTTGCTTTTGTAGAAGAGACAAATATAAACAGCATAAACACAGATACTTTCAACAGGAAATTCAGACCAGATCTTTCTGAAATCTTGAAAACATTCTGAGTGATATTCCTACATTTAATGGTATTGACTGCCTGCTGTGTCTCTCCCTCGAATCCACAGGGATAAAACCCCTGTGGAGCCCGGCCAGCTGGGCAGTTGGGTGAGTGGGCAGAGTGAAGGAACTTCTCCTTGGATCCTGGGGGCTTGGAAAAACTCCCATGTGAGTCCAAAGACGAGCTGGTCCCACAAGCAAAGAGGTGCTCTCCCTCAGGATTAGTTCCAAAGTTTAATGAGGGCCTGGAGAGATCCCAGGCCACACGTGGCTTTGAAGGACTTCCCGAGAAAGAGAGCGAGCCCCGCCCAGAGCAGCCAGATATAGGGAGGGTGGGGAAAACCGAACAGAAGGACAGGGGAGTGGCTCTCGGGGGGCAAAGGAGGGGGAAACTGGGGTAGACTCCACAGGTACAAAGAGGGGATATGGAGGGATAAACCAACATGAGGGGATATACATTGAAAACACAACTCTACAACTGCACTCTCAAGTTCAGGGTTATTCACAAATTTCTTGATGGCATACTTTCGCTCCTCCTCCAGGCCATTAAAGGTATTGAAATTGATAGTTTCCAGAATAAGCCTGCTGCGCTACACTGAGGCTGGCCTCCAGGAAGAGCAGAATCTCCTAACCCATGCCATGGAACCTGATGAAACAATTGTTTGTTTACACATGAAACTGTCTCCCTGTCTGAATGTAGTTTTTATTAGAACTCACACTAAACAAGATGCTTTCTGGAGAAACCAAATAGACAGGCTAGTAATTGGGCTGAATGCAAAAAATTCCTTACTATCATCTCCACTAAGAGACAGGTCCTTGCCTTCTTTATTCTCACACTTCAGAAAATTTAAGTTTTATTCTGAATTGTAAAGGGATAGGTATACATGTGCATGTACTAGCAATGTATCTATCTATCTATCTATCTATCTATCTATCTATATATATATACACACATATGTATACATATATATATTTATATATAATTTGTACAAATATTCTTTTAAAAATCTGGTTTTTCACTTTTCACTTCCATAATGTGACTTTCACTTTGCTTCCATCAGAGATCCTCTTCCCCATATGCTTTTCCTTGTGGTCTCAGCTTCTGTCCTGGAAGTCACTTTTCCTTCCCCTAGGTGTACACAGGGAGGTGCCATTAATTGACACCTTAGAAGTAAATTGAAATTAGTTTGAAGTAAATTGCTGCTTAATTGGGTTTATAATGCCTTGATGCAAATAACAGCAAAATTCCTACAATAAGTACTGTGATAAATTCCAGATGTCACATGCCTAAGTTTGGATGTTTGTTTGGAAGCTGAAGATAATGTCAATGAAGACAAGTTGAATGTTCTCTTTGGTAATTGAGCTTAAATTTTGAATTTAGAAAGACTGCATGAAGCCTAACTTGGCAGTTTAAAAAGTATCTTCTAGTATGAGTCAGAAAACAGATGAACATCCATAATGAATTTGGGATGGTAACAGAAAAGATGTGAAAACTCCACAGCAAGATACCGTTTCATTAGGTTGCAAGACCAAAGGAAATACAGTACCTAGCCAGTTACCTGCTCTCCTGAAAATGAAGTCTTGTGTAGAGCTTGTAATTGTTTTCTCACTTTTCTCTCATACCCAAGTACTTTGGAAGCACTACAGGGACAATCCCTATAGGCAGGCTGGTTACAAAAGTCTATATTTCTTAATGAAATTCCTATTACTTAATGAGTACTTGAAATTACGAAAAGTTTCTAATGATGAGGGACTCTTTCCAGCTGTCTGGCAAGAGGCTAATATCATGTACTTCGTCTGAGGAGGAAACCCTGCAGAAGCAAGTGGAGTTTCTGCACTCCACTATATGTTCCTGTAAAGGAGAAACAACTCTTAAAGCTGGGTTCTCAGTTTACACTGAACATCTCTCAAACATAAGGTAAAATTTTACAGTATATCTGGTATAATAATTATTGGTGCATCTGGAAGATAACATGATTAGTTTCTATTTCAGTGATTCTGATTCTTAATTAGTGTGTTATTATAGTATAAACAGTTTCCTAGCACAATATACAGACCTCCCCAGAACAACACATGGAACTTGGCTCACATTTTACACTTCCTAACACTTTTGGGTACTCTCTGGGATGCGCAGTGCAGTAGCTTGGCTCCTCTCCTGCCTTATGCCCCAGCTTGTGCAACACAGCTCTTTCCATGTTTAGCTGAGAAGGTGTCTTCAGTATACAGGACTTGAGTAGGAGTAAGATGTTGTGCATGACATGCAGTGCTCAAGAGGGCTTTTTAATGTGGTCCCTGGCATTCAGCACGAACTGCAATCACCAAAGCAAGTGGTACAAGAGCAAGGTGGTAACAAAGGGTCCAACCTTTTTGCTGTTTGATCTGCAAAATTGTCTTGAGCACTGGAGAAAAGCAAACTTAAGGTTGTGCTAATTCATCACTTAAACAGACATGGTAAGTTCAATTTTGCAGTTTTTATTTTTCCAGAGTCAGAATTTGACAGCACTTCTGGTGGTAGGCACAAGAACTTTGTACTATATGATTCCCTTAAGAAACACTGAGGCAGGATTTATGACAGCAGATCGGGCTTGGCAGTGCTAAGGGTAAAGCACAAAAAAAAAAAAAAAACCTGCAATGCATATTTTTCAAAAATCTCTGTTTCTATGACTTGTGTTGGTCTTTTGAGAAATGTAAGTGTTGTGGCAGAACCAGAGTAACAAAGAAGTGTGTGTTTTTCTTTTTCCACAGAAGAAGATCATTAGCATCCCTTGTTTATTTTAAGTAGGTATAATGAGGAGATTAAAAACAGTTTCAGAACTTGCATATCTCTAAGTGACTTTTTAGTGTCAGTGCAATGTTATAACTAACCTACAAATTATAAAGACAGTATTTTTTTTTTTTGTTTTTTTCTTGCCTAATGACTGTTGATAAGCATCTGTGATAAGACTTTAAAATATGACTGTCAAAGTCTGAGACATTTCTTTGGCTGGACAAAAAGATCTTAAGAAATCTTGAAGAAAATGTTGCTATTTTTCACCATCACTCACCAAGCACAGAATTGTTGTGAAATGAAATCTATGTTTAACACAAAACCTGAGATTGTGTAGTTACTAATCACACAACTGCACACACATGGACACACTATTGCATACAGAACGTACAGGAGTGTGCTGGTTTTGACTGGAGTAGAGTTAATTTTCTTACAGTGGCTGGTATGGTTCTGTGTTTTAGATTCATACTGAACACAGAGTTCATAATATAGAGATTTTTTTTTTTGTCATTGCTGAGCAGAGCTCACAGAGCCAAGGTCTCTTCTACTCCTCATACTGCCATGGTGATGAGAAGACCAGGGGTACATGGAAGGAGACACAGCCAGGATAGGTGACCCAAATGAATTTCAGGGATAGTCCAGACCATGTGAGATCATGCTCAGCATATAAAGCAAAGGGAAGGAAAAGAAGCAGGGAGAAACACGGAGTGGTGGCATTTTTCTTTCCAAGTCACTGTTTTGTGTGGTGGGGCCCTGGTGTCCTGGAGATGGCTGAACATCTGCCCACCCATGGGAAGCAGTGACTTTATTCCTGGTTTTGATTTGTTTGCATGCACAGCTTTTGCTTTCCCTAATAAGCTGTCTGTATCTCAACTCATGAGTTTTCTATCTTATAGCCTTCTAATTGCCTCCCCTATCTTGCTTGTGTGGGAGTAAGTGGCTGCATGGGCTTTGGTTATTAGCTGGGGTTAAACCATGACATGTAGAAACATATTAATAATCATAGAAAATAAAATCAAATGGTGAGTGACAAAACCAACATGCTTTTCTTTTTTTACACACATACACACACAAACATTATTATTGCTATCTATTAGCTTTCCTTATCATTGCGGAAGGCTAGATTTGTATGTTACTTTGGCAACTAGTGTAATGTCAAATCAAAACAAACATAGCTAAGATTCCCTCTCTATTTCTTCAGTTTTCTTGTCTAATTTTGTGAGAAGAAAATTCATCTTCTAGGTCATTTGTGATACCCAAAATTGCAATTGAGAGCAATTATTACGATACAACAAATTAAAACAGATCAGCTCAGACTATCTGCTTTGTTGGCTTCTGTTCATCAGTGTGTATATGGAGGTAAAAACTCTGTCATGTCAAGGCATGGTGTTACTAAATTCAAACCAAGTGTGTTTTCAGTTGGCTTGAGAGGAAATAGGTTCTAGCTCTCAGCAGAGCACAACCTGTGTAAATAGGAAGTATTTCACATTTTCAAGTTTTTTAAAAATGCATTCCTTTCAGCTGTACTTGTTTTCTGCTTTGAGCAGATTTGTTTGTATGGTCTATGTGCAAATGTGTGCTCTCTGAATTTTAAAATGTTGGTATATATTAATATAAAAGCATAGAACATTTTCAGAAATCATACTTTAAAAAGTTAATTCCAACAGGATTTTTTTTATATAAAATAAAAAGATGATGCTAAAGAAACTGTTAATTCTATAAGAAAAATAAATTGCCACTTCTGTAGTAAAACCTATGTCTACCTGTGCCTTGTGTTTAGAAGAAATATTTTCTTTTCATAGTATTTTCCAAATAAACTGGGATAGTTACTAGTAGATAACAAGAATAAATTTCCAGCAGCAAATTTCATAGAACAGGTGACATTTTCCCAATTAGGCCTTAAGACCATTTCTTTACTGGTAAGATAAAATCTGAGGGTATCCCAAAATCTGTAATGTGAATATCTGTCTCCAAACTCTTAAAGAGGTTCCCAGTTCACCATTGGCCTTGTCAGGCTGGCACTCTCCCAAACAAGAAAGAGTCAGACTATAACAGGATCCACTCTAAATACCTAAATATTGCCTGATTTGTACCTATCTTATTTAGTGGACATAAGACCTAGCCAACAGAGATATGGGTGTTTCTGGGTCTACATCGTTACTGCATAATTGCAGCCTATGCAGCCTATGTTCTGCTACAATTTGTAAATTAACTGCACCTAAGGAAAAAAAATTAAAATACTCTAAAAAAAGCCAATATCAAACTTTGCCAGTCTTCTCCATACACTCTGTGTCTACTGACTGCTTTGGAATCAGGTGCTACCAACCAGCCTCAGTCATGGTGTGATACTCCAGGAGAGAGCCATCTGCTGATGGCATACTGTAATTTTAAGCAAGAAAATTTTTGGATTAAAAATACATTGCATGAAAGATGATACAAGAAAGGAGGGACACATTAGATTGTTGCCTCTACATATTGATGTGTAAAGTGTCTAAGTTAGTAAACTGTTGGTTACATTGTTGGGGGGTTACTTTCTCCCCTGTTCAACTATAGAGTCTGCTAAACAATACATTTGTTGTGACCAAAAAAACACAAACAGATAAACAAACAAAAAACCCCAGCGAAACAAAAACAAACGCAAACCCACAAATGAAAAACCATAACAAAACAAATCAAATCAATCAAACAAACAAACAAAAAACAAAACTCCCCTAAACTTGAATCCAGATTACAAAGTCTAATAGTTTATGCATTTCAGAATATAGAGAAACTTGATTCCAGACAGGTTCCCAACTCTGTTTATAATTTTAAATGAGCCTGTGCAAAAGACATAAGCAACACAGAAATTCAGTGGCATTACTGTTGCAACATATTTGCTTCAATTATGAAGCAGATCTGCCTCTGTATCTCAGTGTTGTTCAAGAGCTACTTATCTTTTCCAGAATAAAAAAGCTTGTACCGTTGACTTCCAGCCAGTATTGCTCTCATCTCCTGAGCTATGCCATGTTATTTCCAGAATGAATGTATAAATATATATTATAAATTTGAAATATGAATATGTATTTAATACAAATATTATCTATTTACTCTCCTTTCACTTTTTAATTCTTCTTACTAACCAAAATTCTGTTTTCTGTGTGCTTTTCCCACTGGGATATAAAATTGCAGCAACTGACTTCCCTTTAGTGAAATGATTTTGTAGACTCTTACTACATACTGATGAAACAAAATACAGAATTGATCAGTACTGCCTTTTGATCAGTACTCTGCTCAAAAAACTCTTTTAAAGAATCTTCTTTAAAGGCATTTCCTACCTTTGGACGTGTCTTGTGTTTTTCACTGCCTTCATTTTTTTTTTCTACATGCAAGAGAGACACACAAGCCATTGCAGAGCTTGTGCAATTGGTGAACTTCAATGAACTTTCATTTTGAAAAACAGCACATGTCTTTGTTTCCTAAGAGGGTCTAATTCATTAACTGACCAGATGAAAAGCTGTGTTGCTGGACCCCTTTCTTTCCAGAGATGATTTGTGTAACTTGTAGCAATATTGTCTTGGGGGGGGGGGGGGGGGGCGGAGTGGGGGGGAAGTAAGCAGGAAACAAAGGAAACTTGATGTTGCATGGTGTCTGTGACTTTAGGTTAAGCTCATGTGTAGGTCCTCTGCTGTCTCTTAAGTGTATCATTTCTGCAGTGGAAGTGTGCCTGTGTGCCTCTGACGCATACTGTCTAATATTCATTTTAGACAGTCATCCAACATCCCAAATAATTCCATCTTGATTGGTAAGGAAACTACTTAAAGGAATCAAATTAAAAATGAATTGTCAAGTGGCAAATATTCAAATATTCTTCTTTAAGCATTTTCTTTAAGAATATTTTTATAGATTATCTGCCAGCATATTTGATACTGATAAGAAGTCACCAGTATATGGTCTTCCAGAAATTGCAAATACCTACAAGAAGAGTAAGACTTGCCTTAGTTCACTAAAGGGGTAAAAACCAGAGAGAAACATCAAGCTTGTTCAGGTTTTTCTGAAAGAAATACTAAAAATTATTTTGCTTTTGTCCTTATCCCCTCTGTAGAATTGTGCGCTGTTCATGTACACCACTGAGGAAAAATATGTTAACATAAAGAGGGCTGGTGAATCACAAAGGGGAATTCTTTATGTAGCTTGTTTCCATATGAAAGTAGCAACATTTGTGCATAAATGGCTTGCAGCATTTTTTTTTATGAATTGGTCCCTAAGAGCTCATGATTGTCCTAGCTATTCAGTTTTCAGTCATTGGGTAGCGTTGAAACAACAGGAAGAAAAAAATGAAACATTTTGTAACTGTGGTACTCACTTGGACAACAGAATCTTAGTAAAATAGCTACAGTCTTTTTCCTTTTTGTTACAAATTATACAGGGAGAAAATGATGTGTGAATCAATGAAAAGGAAAATAATATATTTCTGAAACATTAATAGTCAGTGCCATACTCCAGATAAGAGGGGGGGGAGAGAAATTGTTACACTGATTTTTCTATCTGATTTAAATTCACTTTCCAATCTTTGCTAACCTGGCTGCTGCCCTGACAGAATTAAATTTTGTATGGAAAGCGAGATGATGATTCTCTCATCTCCAGGTTAGCAGTGCTTTTCTCTTTCTTTCTTTCTCTCTTTCTCTCTTTCTCTCTTTCTCTCTTTCTCTCTTTCTTTCTCTCTTTCTTTCTTTCTTTTTCTTTCTTTCTCTTTCTCTCTCTTCCTTCCTTCCTTCCTTCCTTCCTTCCTTCCTTCCTTCCTTCCTTCCTTCCTTCCTTCCTTCCTTCCTTCCTTCCTTCCTTCCTTCCTTCCTTCCTTCCTCCCTTCATCCCTCCCCTCCCCTCCCATCTCGTCTCATCTCGTCTCATCTTGTCTCTCCTTCCTTTTTCATTTCTTTATAAAATATTCTGGGTTGGAAGATACCCACAGGATACTCTTAAGTCCAACTCCTGGTGCAGGAATCGCATCCTTTCCCTGTCCTCTAAATGTGTCTGGAACTCTGTCAACCTTTGTGCTGTAACCACTGAAATAAGGAGCCCATTCCACTTCCCAACAACCTTCTGGGTAAAAAATCTTTTACTAATATTTAACCTTGCCATCAGGGAAGAAGACTGGCCTGGCTGATCAGGAACCTTTTTCACAAAATCAGAGAATAAAAAGGGCTTATTTATGTCCTTTGGAAGAAGGGGCAGGCAACTCAGGAAGACTACAAGGATATCATTTGGTCATGTAGGGAGATCATTAGATAGGCTAGAGCTCAACTAGAACTAAATCTAACCACAGCTATGAAATATAATGAAAAGTGATTTTATAAATCCAGCAACAACAAAAAGAAGGCCAAGGAAAAATCTCTGTCCTTTATTGGGCATGGGGGGAACACTGTCACTGAGGATGTGGAACAGATTGAGCTACTTGATGCCTTCTTTGCCTCAGTCTTTAACAGAAAGGCTGGTGATCGTCAGGGCAAGATCATCTTTGACATGGGATGGGAGCACAACAGACCCCTGTAATCCAGGAGGAAGTAGTCAGTGACCTGCTGTACCACTCAGACACCCACAAGCCAATGGCACCAGATGGGATTCACCCAAGGGTACTGAGGGAACTGGCAGAAGAGAGAATGGTACCTGCCCCTCTGCTTTCCCCACCAAGGAAGCTTTAGACAGCAAGGAGGTCTCCTCCAGCCACCTCTTCTCCAGGCTGAACAGATCAAGTGACCTCAGAGACTTCTCAACTGGCTTCCCCTTCATCATCTTCCACATATTAAACATTAACATATTTAGGAAGAGATAGGTCTTTTTATCTGGTTGTTATATCAGAATTTGTCTCTAATGAAGATAGTGGCTCCTATTGAATTCTTAATATTGCAATATGTGGATTTTCTTTAAGGGAAATGCATACAAGTAATGATAATGATAATCTGATTTTAACTCAGATCATGTGATGAGACCAGGGAGAGCGTCACTTACCTGTATGTTTGTGTAATAGCCAACTCTGTTTGAGATTTGTGCATTCAGTAAATAAACTGAGAGTGTATCTTCCCTCAAGAAGAACTTCCATAAAGATATGCATTTTAAAAAATGGTTAATCTTTTTAAGTTGAAGGAGAAAAAAAATTATGTTAGTAGCTATCACTAGTAGGTGTAAATTGTAAAATAATGTTAAATTTTAGACAGTTTTCTTCAGATTAATATTTTATTCCAGACTTAGAATAAAAGATTGCCTATGTAATGATCATTGCCTCCAAACTTCTAAATTAATATCATAAGAAATTAATTTATGAATTGTTTCTAGTGACTGAAGTTAGAAGTTGTCAAATGTGTCCCTCAGCCTACTTTCAGTCTGTCTGGTAGTGAGGACAGTGAACCTGTCTCATAGGTAACATATCTGGCTTTACATGAACAAAAGAAATACTGTTCCCTATCTCTATATCCCCATGAGTTCATAAGCACAAGAATATATCGAGGCTTTCTTTTTCCTTTTCCTTTTCCTCTCTGTCTAGACAACTTACTAGCCGTCCATCAACAGGAGATTCTGCAGCAGGTTTGGGAGACAATTGCTTGTAAAATGAAACAATCAACCTGATCTCCTGTGCTTCCAGGCTGGGTATGACAGTGGGCTCAGCATGGGCATATGTTTCCTTGGTGATCTGGGGCAGTTGTGCAGCACTGTACCCTCCAGCCTTCCACTTTGGCATTACCACCAGCCCCTGTTCGAACCTGGGCTGAGTAAACTAGCAGTATTTAGCTCAATCTCACTAACAAATCTGATCATTAGCGTGTTCTAAAACTCTGTACCATGGGCTCCTGCTCTGAAATGGCTACATGGTGGAAGGGGAGGAGGACCTGGCAGCAAGTAAATGACAGACTCAATTGTAGATCAATGTGGTGATTGTATCAATTTCAGATTCTCTACTAACAATAGGTGTCTGATTGGACACCACTGACTTTATTGGGAAGTAGATGAGATATAATATACCTTCCAGTGCATTAGTTGTTTCTGCTGATTGGATGAAGGATAAATTTCACATAGAGGGCAGTTTGAGTCCCATCATTCTCACAATTACGTTGAACACCAGCTAAAAGTGTCCTGTTGCTGCTGCACTTTACAGCAGCAAATTAGAAGGATTTTCCTAATGCATTTCCTCACCATAGTCTGGGCAGCATCATTCTTCTGTAAACTGAGATCTGGGTCAAAATGTCTCACTGTTCTTAATTTCAATAATTCCATTTAAAGGGTAATCACTTTCTCTAGAAAAGGAAAATGACAATAGAAAGAATAAACAGAACAGTTGGACTCATGGAAATAGCACAAATAAATTGAATGCTAAGAAGCTTTTATTACAGTAAATCTTGTTTTATTCCAGAAGACAGCAATGTAAACTATGCAGTGAAAAGAGCCATTAAACAAATCAACACCCTCTTAATCTCATAACCCTACCTCACCCCCTCCCCCCCATCATGAATTTTAACAGTGTTATATTATCTGGACCACCTCCCTTTGTTTGAACCACCAACTTAACTATGCCGAAATAAATGTGTGAGATTTTTCATTACTGTTTTGGAGATTCAGCTCTGTAAGATGTTGAAGTTTCTTCTAATGATCTAGTAAAGGGAAGGGGGCAGGAGCAAGGAGGGGGGAAGTCCCATAGTTTGCTGAAGAGCATGTTATTTGTCTTCCACAGACTTAAAGCTTTGCACGTTAGCTCTGTTGGCTCAAGGCCAGACTGCATAGTACCTTTTAGAGTCACACCCTGAGACCCCAGTTCATCAAGATACTTAAACATTTGTCTGATGTGCAGTATACGAAGGAATACCAGTTAAATTGGAGTTTAATTATGTGATTAACTCAATTTATTTAACATTTTAAGCAGAGCATATAAACAGACCATGTAAATAAAGGGTGGAAGAGTTTCTTTCAAGAGTAATTCAATAGCTGTTAAATATTTTCTATATGGTTCATGAATTGTGTGGCCTCATGTATTTACTTTTTAATTGTTCAAGACTATTGGGATTCTAAAAACAAACAACTGAGAACTAATCTGATCTAAGGAGCTTTCTAAGGAACTTTTTTATCATTTATCAAGCCCCCTTTGCTCTGTTAGACTTCACAGAATGACAAGGCTATTTTCAAGCCGTAAACCCCCATGCCCCATGCAGTTATGGCATGCAACCAAAGAAGTCTGGAGGAGAAAATGAAGTCATAATTAACAACAGCTGCTCACGCCTAGCTTTTTCTAAATAACATCCAAAGATTTTTCTTTTCTTTACCCCCCGCCAAATTCAGAATCAACCCAGACCCTATTGATTTATCTTCAGGTTAAAAAGAGGAAGCCTCAGTCCAGTCTCTGGAGGTCTCTTTGTTGTCCAAGCAGTGCAGGAAACTCTCATCACAGGTCATTTGAGAGAGGTTTCACTGTTGTTTGCTTGTTACATTCAGTGAACAAAATCAAAGCAAAATGACAGTAATTTCCTTTACTCATGTATTGTTATTAGTGTGGTGCAAGGCTTTGTCATCAAAGCACATGGGAGTGTTCTGTCCTTTAGAGGATAATATTAAAATATAGAATGGAATGGTCATGTTTTATTGGCTTAGCCTTTCCCTGCACTGCTTATAAAAACAGACAGTGCTTTAAAATATCTCAGTAATGCTTATTTTCCTGAGGGTGGAGTTGACCTCAAGTAGTTTACAACTTGGCTGTTAGTTAAGACTAATTAACTTTGACTTTGTTGTTAGAATAGTCTAATCTGCAGTTTCATCTTAAATAAGTCAAAAAATTGTACATTCAAGCAAAACAATGGAAATAGTGAGTGTTTGTATGTTAGCTATATAAGGAGGTCTTTTCCTCAAAAGTTTTCGTCTTTATCTTCCTAGAATGTCTGTGGTTTCACACACTTTTATAATTCTTTTTGACCTGGACCAGAGCTCTTTAACAGTGAAAAAGACCCTTTGTAACTTGCATGCTTTATCTGCTTGTTTCCAGGTCCTGTAAGGAAGCAATACAATTACATTTTTAAGCAGTCTGTGTCATCTGAAATAGCAATTTTTCTTGAATGGTACAGATTAATGCTTCTAAACAAAGACTATTGTGCTAATGACTAAATTTGCAATGCTTAATTGTATCATTAATCCTTGATGTACTCTCTTTGTGGGGCCTTTCTTATAGCATTATCACTCTGCAAGAGTAAGCCATATTTTATTTGTGGAAAACATTATTTTATTCAAGCAAGAGGAATGGAGAGGCTTGTGGCTTTATTTTGTTAAGATTACAAAAATGACCTTATCATACCACTTTTGCAAAGAACTAATTTGCATTAGACAATAACTTTTGAGTAAATAATTCTCTTCAGTAACAAAAGTAACATAGATTAGTTTATATAGTAGCCATGAAAATGGCTTTAATGTAATGTTTGTCTTTAATATATCAATTTTATCAATACATTTAGCATTCCTTTAACTTAAGTAAAAGCTCAACAATTCAGTTTTAGAGAAATTATGGCAATAAAGTTTAAACCACTCTCTTCAAAGTTTGGGTTTTTGAATCTTCATCCTCACAATTGACATGAAAATGAAAACAATTGATAAAATTATTGCTATGACATTAGTTTTATTAAACTAGTTTTGTTAAATATATTTTATGATGTCTTGAGCTGGACTAAAATATCAAACTGGACAGACTGTGAATGAAGCTGTACAATTGTGGTCTAAGAAACCTCCCTCACTGCATTACTCACACTAGCAAGCCTTACTGTCTGATGGACACCACTACAGCACCACCAAATAATACAGGATGAGTCAGTTATCATTTCAGCCTCACAGTAGCCAGATCACTCTCTCAAATGCATTGATTTGTGCATAAGCCGTTCATTAGGTGTTTTTCACTTGAGGATTCTGGAGGAAATGAGACAGTATCCTTCCACATCAATCAGGAGTTTTGGTAATTAATTCAACCAATTCAAAGAACCTGGAGTTGGATGTTAAATGGAGCTTTACTTTGTTACACAAGTGAAGACCTAGAAGCTAGAACTACTGCAGAAATGTGGAATTTTGATCTAATGAACTTTCATTTGCAGAAGTAGTGATGCCCAAAAAAATTTTCCTTTTTCTCCTCAGCTCCTGAAGTTGGTCTCTCTGGTGTCTCTATTCTTGCTTGAGGTTAAGTGCATACTTGAGTGTCTTTGTTCATAATTTTGAAGTAGAAACAATACATCCTGACTCTAAAGAAAGGGGAGCAAAGGTAATGTGAGGTATGTAAAATCAGGCAAATATTTTCAAGTCACACTGGGCTACTTCTCTGCTATTAACAAGGGGCCAAAAGAAGAGGTTTGGGAAGGAGGGGCTCACCACATCTCCCTCTTTCCTCACAGTTTGCTGTGATGTGCAGTGGTGCAGTTCACAGGGGCACTGCCCTCAGTGCTTCTCTGAGCTGTGATGACCCTCAGCCTGACTGTGCATGGTGGCCTCACTGAGGCCGTCAGAGCCTCTGTTGTGCAGACTGAGATGTGAAAGCACTCTGGTTTAGTCTCTCCTCTCAGGAAAAGTCACTGATTCATCTGATAAATAAATAGCAAATACTAAAACTTTGAGCTATGGATTAAATGGGATTCTGGGGACAGGACAAGGTGCTTGATAAAGTTTTTGCATAGGTATGCATTGAACTTTTTGCAATAAGACATTCTATGCAAAGGTTTTAGTTAATGCATTTTATGCCTTAATATATGTGTCTTCTTGAAGTGTGACATGTAGGTGTGTTTATGCTTTTCTAAGTTAACATTCCTGTGGTTTAGTTTTTCAAGTTGTCTTATTGCTTGCCTTCATTTGCTCTTGACAGTGTGCCTTCAAGAAGTATTTTTATGTTATATGCTTTTTGGCATCTCCAGTGATCTGTTAGAATAATTGTCAGCAGCTGGAACTATTCACATCTATTTTGCCTTCACCTCTGTTCTTCAGGTAGTCTTTTCTGCTTGTAACCTTCTTAGCAAGTATGATCAAGCAAAGAAATTAAAAAAAATTTGCAATGTTTGCACACTAAAATCAAATTCTTCCTAGCTGTTAAAATTACATGTATTTTGGTGGAATTGGGTTTTTGTTGGGTTTGCTATTTTTTTTTTCTTTTAAATGGAGTGAAGCTTTTCCTATTGCAGTAAGTGCAATAGGAAAAGCTATTGCATGCAAAGGTCTCTTTAACTGTACTCTTTCAGCCTCCCTTTTAAGCACCTGTAACTCTGCTCTACAGAGGATACACAGTGAGGACACACAGTGTCTACAAAGGGTAGATATTTTGGTTGTTCCAGTTGCTCAAAAAACTTTAGTGACAACATATTTCTCATCCAAATGGACAGAGAGGGAGACTGAATGCCATCATGGATGTCTCAAATTCCCTTATTGTGAGGTTTAAAAAAAAGATACATGGATAGAGGAAAATGGTTCAGGCAAGGTGCCTTTGAGAGCTAAATGTGACTTGCTTCATTTGATATTCCCTTTTTTCCTTTTAAATAAGTAGTGTTGTTAGATAACTGATCTATGTTCCTAGTGGATTTTTAGTAGCTTTTCTCTAGATTACCAATGGAGAATGTTCTAGATTTCATTGCAGAATGAGGCAAGTTATTTTCTTATACAAGGGCATTTCAGTCAGTCTAGACAACAAAGTAAATCTGTTTATGACCCCAGTTTTACATATTGAAACTGCTTCACCTATATAATATTGTATTAAAAAAAAAAAGGGGGGGTGCAGATTGATTTTCTGAAATAGTTTCTAGGCTGGAGCTGCACTGCAGAGAGAAAATGAGAATAGTTAACATGAGGTTAATGTGCAGGTAGTAGAGGAAGAAATATAGAATCCTATTTGCTAAATATGCCTTCAAGTTTGCTGAATAGACTAAAGCTGTTTCTGCAACTTTGCTAACTTTCTGCTGAATATGTGAAAACGATACCTGCTCCTTAGTCCTGAGTCAAAGCCAGAGAAGGGGTTTACTGTCTGCCAATGGCATAGAATAAAACGGTTCAGATTAATACTTTAATGTGGCCAATCAGGCACCAAATTTTATTGGCTATTTTTAAAATTAACTTTATTTTAACAAAACACTCAAATAATTGTGACACTAAAGTGAAAAAAAAAAAATTGTGGCCAGTTGCCAAAATAGTCATATGCAATAGCAGAATTCTAAATTTCTGTATTTACTCACATTTTAATGCTTCACAGTGAAACTTGTAGAGTTTTACTCTTATAGCCTCAAAGAATAGTGTAGAAAAAAACATAATTATGATGAATCATCTATAACAATTACAGGCAAATAAATATTTCAAAGTCTTGCTAGTTTTCATTGTTTTGAAAGATACTGTTTGCTGACTGTTGAGTAAGCATTCCACTTTCATTCTTTCTGATATCACTTCTAAAAATTTATTATAAACTAAAATTGCAAATATTATTTTCTCTTAACCCATTTAAACATAAAAGGCAGTTGTCACTTTGTACTTTTTCAATGATCACTTATTCCTGCACTAGTAAGAAAAACTAGACTGTAAGCCCACAATGAATTTCATATAAAATTATCGATAACTTAAACTAAACTTAGATAACCCTCAAATTGCAGCTGCAGTACATGGAAACTGCTGATTATTGTTACTAGGATAAAAATGAAATTATACTGTGTCTTTAACTATTAAAGTACTTTGGTGACATCTTTTCAGAAAGGACCTTGTGCTTATTTTAAAACCCAAAATAGTCTCACAAATTTTCTATATGACAGTAAGACCCAATATTCTAGCAGTTCTCTGCTTGCATTTTACCTTTTTTTTAAATTCAGCTGTATGAATTACACCTACAGATGGTGTAGGGGTTGCACAGAAAGAAGCCACTGCTGTAGGACAAAGTTTCTCTTATTTAGGAAAGAGAATCACAGGTCACAATTGAACATTAAGGTTATGTACTTGCCCACAGTAGAGACAGAAACATCAATATGCTCTTCCTGAATATCACTGATTTTAAGTGTTCCTTCCTAGAGCAAGCTTAACTGAGGGTTGAAAATGGTCCTCAGTTCACATCAAGAATATCCTGCATGGTATTATTTGTGTTATAGTCAAGTGTGCTGGGTATGACTGTATGGGCTACTACCCTATTGGACCTTTTTGGAGACAAGACATTTGTCTCTTGAGTCTAACCTACTGAGAAAATATCTAAAGAAATAAATATTTGGTTTGCCAAGAGTATTTTGTGTAGGTAAGTTCATTGATCCATTTGTTAAAGAAAACCACTCTGAGGGTGCATGAGAGGAATAAACATATAGCCATCCCAAGAAGAGAAAACAGTCCCAAGCCTGTATTTTACTTTGTAAATTATCTAGAGTTCAGTTAAAATGCTCAATATGTGCAGAACTGAGATCTAGCTAAGAAATATTAGTAGTATTTTCTAATATTAGAAATATTAAGTAAAAGAACGTATTTTGTCCCAAGGCCACACAGTTGTCTCTGTGGCACTTCTACAGACAACCTCTCTCTTTTCTTGTGAAAAATGGTCAAATTAAACAGGTAGATAGAGAATATCATTAATGTAGCATATGAGAAAATCTGACTGATTAAGTAGCAATCATAGTTGACTTAGAAAGGTTTTAAAACCAATCTCAGTAACTTTTATGGCTTTTCAGTATCAAATTCAACAGAGAGATCTTAAGGGCCTTGAGTCTGGTGGCTTTGTGCTGCTTTGTGGTTGCTTGTGGTACAGAAGCAACACTGAGCAGTAGTGAAACTGCTAAACTTTAAAAGTACTAAAAACTGGCTATAATTTCTATTTTCATAAACTGGTTTTACTGTATGATTTCTCCAGCAAAATACTGTGCACACTATATTCTTGAAAATATATGTGACAAGGTCTCTGCCTGGACATAGTAGATCTTACTGGTATTTCTTCAAGAAGTGGGGACTTCACATTTAAATAATTTTTAGTATGTTGATAGAAAACATGTTTATTTCTTTTTACTGTCAAGATGTACATAATCTTATAATCAAGTTTTTATGCATATAGGGATGTATATGTAGACAGCCACATAATCACAGAGTGATGCAAAAGTTGCTGTATTATGCTGGGCCTCAAACAAGCTGGAAGCTGTATGAACATCTTTCAAAGAAACCTTGAAAATTAAACATCTGTAACCTTATATCACTGCCTCTTCTATTTAACGTGAACACTCTGACACTTATCATGAGGATTTCACCTGTCAAAGGTAGTTTCAGTTCTTTAAAATTTTAGGCAAGGATCTGTGTACAACAGCCTACTTATGCTGACTGTTTCTTTCTGTATCCACTGGGAAAATGCATGCTATTTTTTTCATAGAAACCTGTGTCAATGGTATAAACTGGTCAACAAATGAAGAAATTATTTGGAAAATTAAATTTAACATTAATTTTGGTCCATAGAATAATGAGACAAATGAAAAGTCAATATAGGGTTTACTAGCATTCTTTATGGTAAGATGCAAATGTTCTTTGCAAAGATTAAAAGTTTTAAGAAGTTGCATTGTCAAACCTGTTCACCAAGATAATACCACTCATGCCAAACTACTGATTTTACAATGCAGTGTATTGGAACACTTACAGATGTTATGTATGCTAAAGGTCTGTGTAGATTAATAGGAATATAGGAGTAGTGACGAACAATGGAAGACAAAGCTGTGTAAGGGATGTATCACCTGAACATATCCATAAGCCATCTATGTTTGGAAGATGCTTAGGCAAAATATAATGCATATGTGGACTCCTACATTTTTCTTAGGTTAACCTAGGCAAAAATTACTGGCTTAGTGGATTCCTTCAGCTGAAAGTACACACTATTTTCATGGTTTTAAACACTTTACTATGATTAGAAAAATTCAGATTTTACTTACCATTCAGGTGAAGGATAAACAACTAGATATTTTAGAAGACAAACAAGCAAAAACCCTGTATCCATGACATTGCAAAAGATTCGTTCATCACAATCTTTTGTAGAGATTAAATAATGGAGGTTTTTTATATTTACTTCTTTCTTTTGCCATATAATTTTCTAGAACAAAAATAATATTATCTAGTTTAAGGAAAATTTCTTCTTTCTTTGTGGTAAAGAAGGGATAGGGTTTGGAGGTTTCCTTGAAAGAGTGCCAGGCTATCTCCCTAATACCTGTTACTTCATTATATAATGTTCCTCAAATGCATATGGAGCTGAAATACCTTCAGGGAGTGTTCTAATTCACATTAGGTGTTCACCAAGTTCAGAAAAAAAAAAAAAAAAAAAAAAAAAAAAGCCAGCAGGTACTATTAGATGCCAACTATATGCTCAGAGTCCAGAACAAGAAGCTTTCTTCTCTGGGTAATGCAAATAACGTGTCTGAGTTCAGAGTGCTCACATGAAAGGCTGGAGGTCAGCATGAGTGGTATAGTCTTGTTTACAGGTTTGACACTGTCACTTCTTAATACTGAAGAAATTGAGACCCTAAAAAATATTGGCATTCTTATATTTAAAGTAACAAAATTCTTGCTCTTATAATGTGTTCATTACACTTCTGCATGCATGTTTCTAGTGAGTTTGCCTCAGAATGCTAGATTTAAATTATTAACTGGCAGAGAAAAATACTGCTGCTTTAAGAATAAAATCCATATAGATCTCACAACACCTTACCTGTGAAGAAAAAGGAGCCTCAGCAGTAGTCTGATACATCTGATATATCTCAGAGAAAAGATGAGAGAGTTGCACATTTTTAAAGAGCAGCCTCTTGTCCCCATCTCCCAGAAACCTCAATCCCTACACACCTTGCTTCTCTCAACTGTTGTGAAGCTGTCTAACCATTGAGCAGGTTTGTCCTCCTGGATAGCCCTGGGCCTTTTAGGGGGACTGCAAAACCTTGGACTGATCTTCCTGCACCTGATCTTTAGCAGGACACCATTGCTCTTGAAAGTAATTTCTCTGGTTAATTCTTCCTATAAAATGCTTTAACAGAAAGAATTCTGTGTTTTCTGTCTGGATATCTCTGTATATAAAAAAAGGAACAGCAGAAACTTTGTTGTGCTGTGAAAGCAGAAACTGTGCCATGTGTATTTGGTCTTATCAAAGAAATTTTATGATACTGGAAATGACCATGGCACAGCTTTAAATATTCTTATCCTAAAGAACCCAACCTTTGTGACAAAACTTTATACTGATGTTTTCATATGCTAATTCTAATTGTAGGGTTTTAGCAACATATCTAACAGTCAGTACAATTGCAATTCCATTTAATTAAGTCCTTGAAATACACATCAAAATTGACAAGGGGAAAAACATAGCTCTTCTTCAAATATATCACAGTATATAGGCCAATACTCTGTAAGAAACCTTTTCCTAGTCTTATTTCCAATTGCATCACAAGTCATGCACTGTCTTCCAGTGTCTGATGTAGAAGAGCCATGATTTTAATAGCAATTTTTCTTGAGTAATCATTTGCCATCATTAGTTGCTTACCATGTTAGAGTGCTCTTCACTTTTCATTTCAAAGACTGAAATAGTCTTTTTTTCTTTAAAGATTGACTTTAGGGATCCCTTCCACACTTCTATAGGTATGAAATTGTCATCCTGTCATTCAGCTGATCTTTCCTGAGCTGCAAGGGATTCACCCCCAAACTATTCAAGGACATTTGTGTCATGATCACATCTGACAAGATGAAGATAAAAAGTGAGTGCAGTGCTCAAGAAATCAGAGGTCTTCACAGCCTTGCAGGATGACAGTTTGCTACAGGGATGGCTGGTGTATCAAAACTGAACTGGAGGCATCACAAATGCATTCTTGAATAGCAGCAACCTTTTCACACAATTGAAAGATCAAGCAGAGGCAACTAAAGGCTGCTCTTCTACTGTAAAGAAGCATTTATCAAAGAACTGTCCTCACCCTAAAGAATTCTGTTACTCTTAAGGGGTTAAACATAAGCTTTTGTAAGATGTAAACAGCATCTTCCATGAGGACTTGAAGATTTGGTCTTCTATATTATTTGTTTCTGCTGCTCTGTTTCCATATCTTGCATTGTAGAAACAGAAAAACCACTCTGAGGCAATGGCACATCAAATATTATCACCTTTCTTTTTCATATTAGTGTGTCTTCCTAATGGCTCTTTTTGTTATTTCACAGAAGATGTTACTCTTATTCTTTCCTCCTTTACATTCTTTAAAAACCACCTTTCCCAAATTTCATGTCTTTTCTCAAGACATGAAATTTCTCAAGACTTTTATTTTCTGTTTGTAATTGTATTAGTGAATTTTTCTTGTTTGGTAATATAGTACCATAGATCAGTGAAGGAATGCCATGAGTCTGTCCCTATATTCTGTAACAAGTCTCTATTGTGAACAAAAAAATTCAAATTAACAGTGAGTAATGGGAGTCACAAAGAATTTAAAGTACTAATAGTCTACACTATGGCTGTCAGTAGAAAAATATTGTTGGGTAGACTAATATAGATATTATAAGACAACTAGACTACCTCACACAGAAAATGCACTAGAGCACATATATGTTTTATATATGTGAGCTTTAAAAAACAATTTTGGAAGGGTGTCCCTTCCAAAAACGTTTTAGTTCTTCAACAGTGAAGAAAAAACTATTAATTGAGAGCACTTTTTTAGAAACAGAAACCTCAGTTTATGGAAGTAATGTGCTTTAATTGCTTTTCATAAGAATATCTGGATGCATTATTTTGGAGTTTCTGCCTGAGATGTATTGCAAGTATATTAATATCTTTCATGTTAAATAGTGATGTATTATCAGTATTAAAGTGACAGTTAAAGTTCTTCTACTTTCTGCAGTATACCTCTGTGGGTAGAGTTTTTAAGTTTGATTTCTCATTTAGGAGGGAGGCAGATTTTGTAATGTGACTAAATTTTATTATTTTAATATTAATATTTATTTATTTATAATAATATTTGTCATATTAATAGTTATTAATTTATTAATGCATCTTATTTTATATTAGTATTTATAATATTAATATTTAATGTTAATAATATTTTATTATTTCCAGAACAAATGCAGAGGATGGTGGTTAGTAAGTCATACTTTGTGTGGAAACTGTTAACAAGTGGAGAATCTGTTTCTGTCCTGAGATCTCTCCCACTTAATAACATCTTCCACAGGCAAAAGGAGGTAAAGTAACACTTTCTTCTTCTTAGGCTGGAAGGTGGCACCAAATTAAGGGGACCAGCTGATACTCTGGAGAGCAGGGCTGCCATCCAGAGGAACAGGTTCATACTGGAGGAATGGGACTTGTGCAGTTCAGAATGGAAAAATGCCCAGCCTGGCCCTGGGAAGTCAGGGACCAAGGAAACAGTGCTGGCTGCACACTGTCAGCAGCATCCAGCACTGTAGGAGTAGGAGCACAGCCAGGGTGGAGAGATGTGAAGACCCACCTTTACTTGGCACATTTCAGACCACAGCTAGATACTGCCTCCTCTGATTTAGGGTCCCTAGCTCAGGAGAGACTTTACCTCACTGGTGTGAGACCTAGAGAACCCACCCAGATGCTCAGGGACTGAAGCACTTGCACAGTGAGGTCACCCTGAGACAGGGCTGGAGGACACCTCAGAGTATCCTTCTGCCTATGACCTCCATCTTTGGAAGTCAGGTGCAGGCTGTTGACAACCTGATGGTATCATGAGAAACAGTAGGCATACACTAAAATGTGACAAGTTCAGAGTGGAGATAAAAGGAAACCCTTTTTATCAGGGAGACATCTCAGGATGGAGCAGGTTTCCCAGAGAGTCAGTGTGCTTTACATCCTCAGCAGTTTTGAACACCAGGCTTGGGAAAGCCATGAGACACATGGTTCCATCTTCTCAGTGGTGCCTCTGAGGCAGAAGTGCTGGTAGAAGCCTGGATGGCAGACCTCCTAACATCTTTTCAACAGGAATTCTGTCCATGTTGAAGGACAAGAGCCACAGACCTTCCTCCTCCCAGGGACAATGATGAAGGGATTGAAGAAAGAACTTTCACATTGAAGCTTTCACATTTTGATAACAGCCAAAACAGAACTTTCACATCAACACTTTGCTGTGAACACCCAGATGAAACAGAAAGTGCCACAACTGTAATTGCTGTTTCAGCCTTATTCCCTGAACAGTTTGAAAATTAGGTGCATTTTCAAAAGGAAAATTTTGCCCATAGGAATGTACTTTGATGCTTTGGGCTACATTGGCATTTCTAAGCATCATCTTTGTGGAACAATATAGTTGGATGATGAACGGAGGGTTGTTGGATGACTGACACAAAATAATGTAATAAAAAATATGAAATATTTAGTGTTAGGAGAAATTTAATCCATAAAAGACTAGTAGAAAGGACAAAAACCTGGGGAAAAGAAAATAAATAAAATAGAAAACTGATATTCCTTTTCTCTTAAAAGGTAATTGAACTACATGTAATAAACCACTTTTAATTTCAATGTAAAAATGATGATACATATGAACTATGTATTTATGTATATTGGATGATGATATAACTCCTAATTAAGATACTCTTTGGTCTCCTATGAAGGCAATTTGACAAGCATTGAAATAACAGAATGAAGTATTTTGTGATATATTAGCTCCTAGAAATTCACTTTAGATTATTCACATATATCATGCTCTCCTGCATTTGGCGCAGTATCTTCAGTGCCCAAAATATGCATGTATATCTGTATGTGTTTATATATATATGCAGTTAACAGTTCTCTTAAGGTACTGTGTACCTACAGCTTCTGCTCATTCTTCATGGTTTTTTCTTCAGGTCATCCTGAAGGGCACACATTTTTGAAACAACATTAAGTCTTAAACCTCATTTGCTGTTTTTTGAAGTATACAGTATTTTGAATACAGTGTTATTTCTCACAAAGACATGATTATAAAAAAAAGTTAAGGAAAGAAAGAAAAAAAGAAAATATGCAGATCTAGATAACTAGGAAAAAAAGACAAATATTGTACCTCCCCATTAGAGAATGACAGTATATTGCAAAGATATAGTTGGTGTCTGAGATAAGAACAGAAAATTTCAAAGCACCTGATAAGGTGTTTATCATCTTAACACTTTTCTAGTTGACACTTAAATAGGGTTTTTTTTTATTTCAAAAGACCAATATTTAAAGGGTGTTGATTTATGTAAATCAATAATTTATCAACTTGTTCTCTTTCTTTGCTGCCAACCAGATGCTTCTAGCTTTGCACTGCCAGACGATGTCAGCTGCAAAGCATAATGGCCTTGTGCTTCATGTAGAAATAAGAACATAAATATTTTAAAAATCTTGCTACAGGAAGTCAGGGGGAGTTAGGTTGGGGTGAGAGATTTTGCTGGTTTTCTGTGAGAGTACTGCAGGTCTACATATTTTATGGTCTGGTTTTATCAGAAGTGGAGGCAGGGACATTTCAGTCTGATTTTTATCTCCTAACAAGACTGACAGACCCAAGTCTTTTCATGGCAATTTGTTGAAGACATCTGGTGAAGCTTTCTAGGGGATGAACACACAGCAGAGTGTTTCTCTGGTGTCAGTTGGCATGGCAACTAGTAAAAGACTATTCAACATCCATAGGTTTCAAAAAGGTTGAAGCCTAGTTGAAAATCCATTTGGGCTCCTATCTGCAAAATTCTCCTTTTGAAAATGCACTAAACCTAATTTCAGGGAACCAGGCTGAACCAGTAAGTACAATTGTGGAGCCTTCTGCCTCAAATAATTTCCAAAGCACACTATTAATGATTCCAGGAAGCAGAGACCTGAGATGATAGACAGCATTACTGGCACTGTACAAAACGGAATATTACCAGAAGGCTGGTAAAGACTGCTGAAGCCTGGGGGTAGTGCAGGGAATGATGGGATGAGACAGAGGGGAGGAAAAAATGCTGTTATCAAAGTTTAATATAGTAATTATCATGAGTCACCACAGGCAAATGACTGATTATGCTTCATCTTTATATATTAAGTAATATGAAGTTTATTCTATACAAGGCACTCCACTCCCTACTTGGCAAGATCATATCACTCTACACACCCAACAGCTACACAATATAGATTACTTATTTAAAAATACTGTCACAGGAAAACAATACCTTGAATAGTAGTATTCACATGTTCTGAACAACAACAAAAAAAAAAAAAATAAAACAAACAAACAAAAAAAACCCCACCAAAACCCCACCAAGTAATTTTTATTTGATGGACAGCTTTGCCACCTTAGCTGTTGTTGTCCCATAGTTATTAGCCTAATGATTAATATCTGCATACCAGTGCAGGATATGTAACTTTTGAGAAAATGTACATTTGGAGGTTTTTTTTTTTCTGGAACCCATCTCTTCACAAATACAAGTGACTTGACAGCTGTTGCAAATCTGTGGAGTTTTAGATTTAAAATTATTTATATAATTGATTTTGTGGGAGCACAATATAGCTGGAGCTGTAACTGGAGAACCACATCAAGTGTGGATCATCTCAAAGTGCAAGCTTGGTTATGGAAACAAGATAGTCCTTAATTTTTCTTCATGCTGGTGTATAAAAAACAGGAACAAACAATTTAAAGAGTCAGTCTAGGGTAGAAAACTTCTGTGCATGTTCTGTAGTAGGTGTAGTATATATTCTGTAGTACAGCAGGACTATAGGGAGACCTTTTCAAAGGCCAGAGGACTGTGGAATACATAGTGCCTATAGATTCTTCCTTCTTTTCAGAGAAATTAAGTATATCCATACACTATAAAAACCCAGGATAACAACACTGTTGGAGGCTACTTGTTTCAGTGTGTTTGGGACCATACATGAATTCAGTAAAATAGGAATTGCTATATGGAGAGTATCTGTCTGTATGTGTGTTTATATTTCCCTTTTATGAAAAATTTTTTCATCTGCTACTGTACTATATATGTTATTTTGGAATTTATCAGGGAGATATACTTTCTCCTTAAATAAAATTTTAAATTTAAAAGGAACTGATTGCCAAGTCTGTTCAAAATGCTGCATTGCAGTATGTTTCCCCTTTACCTGGACCTCCTTAGGAAACCAGATGTAAGCCTTAACAAGGGTTATCCAGGTTAAATACTATTGCAGTAAACTGTACAGCAATGGGTAATCTGGCTCTAATTAAAGTTAAAATTTTTCCTCTTCCCTGCCCCCAAAACTTTGCCTGTGATCTTTCTAAATTTATAGCAGGGAATAAAAGAGAATTCCTGACAAACCTATTGCTCCTCACCCCAAATTATGATTATATATTCTTCTTGACTGTAATGAAGAGAAAAATATGTGTGAATTTATCTATTAATTTAAAACTTGCAGTAGAAGCAAAAAAGTTCATCTTTATTCACATATGAAATTACATTTGCTATCCTAATATTGCTGTTCTATGAGTTGATATGGATTGTTTCAGTGTAATGTCTCTTCAGTTAGACACCCAGTCCACAGTGTTTAACTTCGCAGATTTGAATCTATGTAGGTGGTTTAGATGAGATAGATTCAGTCAATAACTATGTATTATTGAAGCACTCTAGGAGTAAACTCTCTTATTAGACATAAAGTTGGCAGAAATCACTATTTTGGTGCTTTCTTACTTGGGACATAAATACAATGTCATGTTTTTTAGGAGTGGAACAGCTGAGAACTTGTACCACCCTGATATCCTATTGATATATTTTTAGAAGCAAAGGAACAATGGCTATGAGTACTGCTTAAATGAAATTCTAGGACACTTCATTTCAGGAGAGAGTGAAATTTGATAGAGAATTCATGGAATCATAAAGCTGTTGAGTTTGGAAGGGTCCTCTCAAGACCATCTGATCCAACCTCCCCATGGTACCCAGGATTGTGTCCATATAGCTTTTGAAGACCTTAATGGATGGAGATTTCACAATCTCTCTGAGCAATCTGCTACAGCACTTGGTCACCCTCACAGCAAAAAAAGGGTCCTGACATTCAGAGGAAACATCCTGTATCTGTCTTTGTAATCTCTTGACCTTCTGCTTTCATATTTTTGTACTTTGCTAAAATTCTCCCTTTTATATACACTGCTCCTAAAGCCTGTGCATCAATTTGTTCCTCCAAGGAGCATGCATTGGCTTGACTTTTAATTCAATGCAAAGAGGCCTGCTTGCATTTACATTATTTAGTCCTTTTTTAAGGGTAATACTTAGCAAGCAGTAAATATTCATAATAAAACCAGTATGGCTGAAGCTAAACCTGTCTGATATGCAGAAGAAGGCAATGGAAAGGGCTTCAAAATGTTTAGCCTCTGTAACAGGAATGACTGCAGATGTTTGTTTGTCCCTATTTCTATTCTGGGGCAGTAGTATTTGTTTTAGTCAGCAATAGTTTTGAGTATTGAATATCTCCTCATGTGCCCCAGCATTTCCAGTAAAACACATATATAGTGACCTAAAGAGAATCCAATTAGATGTCACTTTTTCCTTTTTGTTTCTTGAGCATGCAGCAGCATAAATTCCATATCAAGTAGTAAAAATGTCACGCTGTTCTTTTAAAAGTTTTAAAGTTATTTTAAAAGTTTTCTATACCTTCTAATGTTTATATATTTCTATTAGAGTTCTCACTCACTGTTCATGTAAATAATAATTGTTTTACATTCTTCTTTGTGGGAGGAGAGAATTAATAAACTCTTGGTTTAACTAGTGTAGTTAAAGAACAATTGCATCCTCCAATCCACTATCACTTTTAGAATTCTATATATCATGAAGTCAAAAATTAAACTCTTCTTTTCCTTCTTTTACATCTTGAGTGAGTGTGTGAGTAATTTCATATCATAGTACAACATAACACCCTATTTTCCCGCAACATACCTACATTCCTTGTCAGGTAAATCAATGCATTTGTCTTTACAAGACATTGTACTTTGAGGAAACAAGCACCTTGTTTCAAATTGAATCATCCACAATGAAGGCAGCACTTGGGCTTCAGCCTCCATAGATATGTGGACAACCCACCCACAGCAACCACTTTACATGCCTGAGGGTAGAGCATTTCTTCAGTTCCCATTCCTCTCTTGATCAGTTCTCATCCTCTGTATGAAAACAGCAGCGTGCTGTTAGGAGTGCAGCTCCAATGAGCATATTATACCAGTCTGAATTCCTTGTTAGCTACAAAAATACTAAAACTTTTGAGACATACTAATTAAAGAGGGAGGGATGTGGGGGGTTAGGGAGAAAGAAAGACATTAAATCCTGTAGTTCCATAGTTGAAATGATGATTAAACTTCATTTGCCCTTTTTTTGTTGTTCTGTAATGTCAATTCAATTGATTTTCTAGTCTTCAGAAAAGGGATCCTAAGTTTATTCCTTCTACCTTTTACTTTGTGTACATCCAAGTATTAGATTCAATTTTGATGCAAGCTTTCTCTCAAGATATGCCTATTTCAATTCATTAATTGGGTACCCTAAGTGAAATATTAAACTAAATGTAAATATAAATTAAACTAAATATATATTTTTTCTGGATATTTCTTGTGCCTGACTATATCAATCCCCCCTACTTTTTTTTTTATTTGATAGATAATCAAATAGAACCTTTAAACTACTTCTTATGTGTGTTACTAGGAATCTTTCCTACCAGCGTATAAAAGAGATTTACTCTTTTGAATCCCTCTTTTGCAGAGATTCTCCTCTTTCTAAGAAGACTATATACCATAGGTATCAAATTATTTGAGTGATGTTCTATGATATGATTGCAAAGCCTTAATAAATTGCCTGTAGGAGGTTGCCTGTCTTTATCTTTGTTTCTGCAGTTGTAAACAATGTTGCTTTATCACAAAAGAAATAGCAGAATGGTTATTATTTAATTATTTAAACATTTCTGACTTGATAAATATTTTAAAGATACATTAAAATTATACATTATCTTTAGATAATTTTGATTAGCTACTGATTAATAACTGAATAACTGACTGGCACTCAACATAAAATATACAGATTACTTAAAATAAATTCTGTTTTCAGAATATCCACTATTTAATTACGTGTGATTTAACGAAATTATTTAGAAGAGCAACCAGACTTAAACAAAATTGACCCTCCTAAAAATTCTTCCACTTCAGATAGTTATTTCTAACCAATCATGGCAGGGAGAAGCTATTACTTTATTCTACAAATAAAGGCATACTTTAAAGGTTAAATAAAAGTGAATGGTATAACTCACTCCAGTGAATTTTTCCCAGCTTACTCCCCCAGATGCAACTGCTCTCCATTTTAAACCCAGACTTCATTTTTAATTAATACATATCAAGCTGTTCGTAACCAGTTTTCAACACAGTACTCCCAGTCACACTTTAAACTTCACATATCCTTTAATAAAAATAAGCTGTGTTAAGATCTCAGACAGCTCAGGCAGTCACATACACTCATTGTTTTCTGTTCTAAATCAAAAAAGTGTGCTATATAGCAAATCTCTTTTCACTGTGACCCTTAGTAAAATGTTAACTGAAAAGCTTGGGTCTGATGGACTCAAAGTGCTGTGTGACACACAGGCTGTACTGCAACTCTGAGGCTTACAGCCAGGCCCAGCATCAGACACTGGATGAAGTAAAATTTTGCCTTGGATTCTGACAGCTTTTGGGCAGCAAGATCATGCCAAAAATAAACAGAGCCAAATCCTCACTCCTTCTGTGAATTTGGCTTTAAAATCAGGTCAAGGGAAAGATTGGAGCTCTAGAGCAGAATTTAAATATCCTAACAAAAAAACAAAAACAAAAACAAACAAACAAAACAAACAAACAAACAAACAAACAAACAAAAACAATTAAACAAACATTTCAGTCTGTAGTCATAGAAATGGCCAAACTAATCAGGTTTCTTTTTTACAATTCTGATTAGTGATCTGTTCCTAACAACCACAAGGAACTCAATATTTCTGCCCTGACTGGGATCCAGGTCTTCTTTAGCATAACTTTCATGTAAAAAGAAATGTCTACCCAGCTCAAGCTCTCCAGAGATAATTAGCTAAAGTAATACTAAACACTTATTCAGGTCTACCCTAAGAATATCCTTCCTTGGTATATTGGCCTGTGTCTCAGAAAACTGGAATTCAGGCATGTAGGCATCTGAAGCACTTAAAAACCTGCAGGAGTGAAGGTGAAATTTTGCATCAGTTTCAGCTTCCTCAGTTTCACTAAAGACCTTCTCAGACATAGAAGTCCTTCCCTGGATGTTTTAACAACTTCTTGACCTAGAAAAACACTGTCTCAAAATAAGGATGCTATGAAGAAGCCTTATAAGGATGTTATGAAGAAACCTTGAGGAAATATTATTGCTGTAATTACTACTGCTATTAGTAATAAATTTTGCTTAGTTATGCAAATATGCTATTTTTTATACACAGTGCCACTTGATTTGAAGCAGCTGCTTTTAACTGTTGTAAATGTATGATACAATTTATCATCCTAATATATATATTTTTTAACCTTTATTAAAATCATAAATTTTCCCCAGTTTTTAGCATCAGTATAATTCAATTCATTTCAACACTCAATGTCTCAAGGTATCCCTAAAGTACCTGAGTTTTGCAAAGAAACAGAAAAGGATAGGTCAATGTACACTAAGGATATTTAGCTGTTCAAAGCTAAAACTATTAAAATGCAAAGTAAATATAAGATTTATATTTTTAATATTTTTAGAAACTGTAACAGCCAACAGAGAGTTATGGCAAGTTAATAATCACCTGAAGCTAAAGTGTCAACTTTCACTTTATTTTCTTTCCACTGGGCCCCTTATGTGTCATAATGCTCCTTAAATGATGATTCTCTATCTTATACAAGACATTAAAACAAATTAGGTATTACAACCAGTAATTATTACAAAAATAAAAATTTATGACTAGAAAAAATTGTTTAATTTCTAGTCATAGAAATTTCATTAATTTTCTAGTTTAAAACCTAGAAAATATTGTTTAATTAATATAATTTCTAAATTTATGTGTCTGTGGCATTATCCAAGCCTTGTATTGTAGCTTGTAATTTGGATTTGGATGTCTGTTCTGGCAATGAAGTTCTGGAGTGATGTTTAATAGAGTTCCTATGACTTCCAAAGTACAAGGGAAGTAAACTAAATTGTGATTAAGATTAAAGATGCTGTAGATTATTTCTAGGATTTAAAAAATATGTGAAATAATTTTTAAGTGAAGGTAATATTAGGTCTGGGTAAACAAAATTGTTTCATCTTAAATGTCTTTGAATTTTACTTTACCTTCAGCTTCATCAGTCTTTATATCAGTATCCTGAAAGATCTGACATTGCATATTCAGCAAGTCAGTGTTCAGTAAGTATATCAGCTTGATGATTATTTTTTTAATATTGAGAAATAAAGATTGTGTTTATTAAAAAGAAGTTTAAAAGGTAATCAAGTAATAATATGCTTAATAAACCAACATCAAGTAATAATAAGCTTAATAAGCCAAAATATACAAAGCTTTCAAAGTTAAGTATACATATAAAAGTCAGAATAAAGGTAGGGAGATAAATAGAAAACAGGATGAAATGCAAAACATCTTTGTCAAAGGTACAGCATGTCAGATTAACCCTGCTACCCTGGGTTTTAAATGGCAGTTGACAGAGGAAATGTGTTCTGTGTAGTCAGTCTAGATTTCACTAAAGCATTTGATAGGGTGCCACAAGGGAAATTATGAATTGAATTTGATAATATGGGGCTAGTACAAGAACTTTTAAAGTGGATAAGAAGAGCTAAGTGGGAGGTGATAATGGATTATGCTGTGAAGGGAATTACTAGCTTGGAAAAATGCAATGCCATGAATAACCTGTGGACCAATTTTGAGACCAGTCTTATTAAATACATCCTCTAATGTCATGGGCAAATCCAGATTGTTAATGGTGTTTTCTGACAGTAATTTTGCAGGGCATCATCAATATAGGGCTCTATTGAACTATCATAAGAGAAATATAGCATGATGAATAGTATGATGATGGAGATGGAATTATTTGTACTCTCAGAGGAAACCTGAGGACATGCACATTTTCAAAAGTTGATTGCACTGAGGAAGGTGTAGAGAAAAACAAATAGAAATATGTGTATTTTTAAAAGGTAAGAAATGCACTAAAGATTGGAATCAAGACTAGCAGGATGGATAGTGAGGACCTGATGGCCTTCAGTGCAATTTTGTTTGGGCTATGTTGAGTTTGGTCTCATGGGCTGGAGCTCTAATTGTTAGAGTACATTAGATGTTCTCAGGAGCATATATTTGGGGTTGCTTTCATCCCCTAAAAGTCATCCAGTCTCCACACTCTACATAAAACCCAAAGCACAAACCAGAGCTCATTGAGAAGGCTCAAACAGTTTTTTCAAACATAAATCCTTTGTCTAGTAAAATATCAAGAGTTTGTCTTATTTCTGTAGAGAAAATTACATTTATTTCCTTTAAATACATAAGAAATTGAATGCAGCAAATTCTTTTTAAAAAAGATCTCTACAAAATACAAGAAATACAAAGTATATCAAGTAAAAGATATCTGTACAAAGCACAAAGTATCTGTACAAGAAAAGTGAGTGTGGGTCTCAGATTCAGTCAAAGAAAAAAACTGAGAGTTTCTAGCCAGGCAAATAGCCTGGGAAAGAGCTGGGAAAGAATGTAAATAATTCTTTATCTCTCTTGTTTTTCACATTGTTTATAGTTAAGTTCTATCACTGTGCGTCAAGCACTCTGCACCAATGGTGTGGGTTGTTTTCACTTCAGAACCAATGGATTTGGTCCTCATGAAGCTCTGTATAAAAGAGCAGGGTATTTTGAATAAATCAGAGTCTAGTTTCACAGCCTTCAGAGTCAAGTCTCTTCATTCCCATCCTGCCTCAACAGCGACAAGTGAGTACAAGACAAGTGAAAAGAGGAGTCTTAAAATAGATGGAATTTTCTAATTATGAAAAGATAAGGTTAAGCAAAGTTCAGAAAATATAGGTTTTCAGATCACATAATGAATCCTACTTTAAACTTTTGTGAAATTCATCAATATAACCTCTGGAAAATGGAAACAGAATCTCCAAGAATCTTATTGCAGCAGAAAGGTACCAAAGCAAGCTGCCTCAGATCTTAATTTTTATCTTTTTTCCCCTAAAAGTTAATACAGAAGAATGGTAAGATGGGTGAAAGGTAATAAGTAACTTAACAGCTGTATTTTTTCGAATTTTCTCCTGAAAATGTTCAGGTTTGTGTTCAGCTCCAATGTGACTTAGGCTCAAGTTAGATTTTATTGATCTATATTGAAAAATTAATTTTCAATAGAAATTTTAAAAATAGTCAATCACAGTCTTCTATAATCAAACTGCTGAATCCTTTACTCTGCTCAACTCTGTCTTTCTAATCATAAAAATGTTTAAGTTGTTATTTTACTTATATTACTTTGAAAAATCTAATTTTCTTAAATTGCAGGAGCAAGTACAGAAAGATATAAAAAATATATAGACCAAACTCATTGTACTGTTACTCAAGAGAGGAAAGATTCTTAGCCTGAGAGAAGAGTGACAAAATTCTTTTCATAGGGCATATTTATCTTAAAATATTTGGAGGTGAATTTACTGATAAGAGGGCATGCACAAACTTTATTTGTGCAATCTGAAATGTAAGAGAAGGGTCCATAAGTAAATCTACTCTCCTAATACATTATCAATATACACTACATGCATATATATACGTATTGAGCATAATAACTGTATATATCTACTATGCATATTATTGCAATGCACTTCTCTTTGCTGTGGTCAATTTATATTTCATATCTTTTACCTAGGGATTTGTTCTTGGGAGAAAAGGACTACTCAGTCCATTAGCTGATCTGAATTTATGATGATTAATTCCTTGATGTTCAGCCATGACAGGAATTACTCTGCTCTAATGAGTAATAAATGTGGATAAGTCATGTGTCCCTATGGATTTCTTGGCCAGAAATTGCATTTAGAAGAAGGCTAATTGTCTAAAATTTATCCAAATTCAATACAAATTTTATTGCCACTAATTGCCTTTCCAGGTTTTGCAGCATTAAAGATATTTAAATGTATTTGTCATAGCACTTCTGTGAGTGTGTAATGCTCAATACTAGTAGCAACTTCCATCATATATAGGATTTTCAAAATTTTGTAATTCAATACTAAACCATTATGAGTAGGAGTACAATTTTCTGTTTTTAATAATATAGTAGATCATGCTTTAAAAATTTTCTTAATGTCTCTGTCATAAAATGTGTCCTTACTACTCTTGTTTTTTAATTCTGACATGCTTTAATTGCCACAGCAGTGTTATAAGCAGGAGATACTGTAGTCAAGTGGTACCTGCTATTGCCACTAGAGTTGTTCCAGAATTACCAAGATGGACTCTAATTTTCAAGCGTTTGCATGCCAAATGGTATAAATCACTCTAAGCTTGATCTATAGCACAGAAAGTTTCACAGCTTTAGGCTCTGCATCAGTATTATGCAGGGCAGAGAAGAGATTATCAGCATAGCACTGACAATGCATTCAGGATTGACTGAACATATTGCTGTACCTGTGTTTCAGTTCCCAAGATGCAGCTCCCAAGGCCCTTACAAACACTGTATTTCACATAACTGCATAAGTGCTATTGTTTAGGACAAATGTTTATTGTGAAAAAAAAAGCTACAATGTGCTTAAGAAAGGTGGTTCCATTAAGACATAGGATCTCTATCTGTTTGACAAGTATATTCATTACATACCAGAGATAAACTGGAAAACCTATTGTAGGAAGTCTGTTATAATTAGGGGCACAAATGTTCTGGAACACACTGAACTTAAACCTTTATGTTCTTGAAATTATGCTTTCACTCAACTCTAGTGCACATTTCTGTGCACTCAAAAGAAAAAGAAAGATTAAACTTACCACTTTGTGTTTTATGCAGCATTAAAAACATCAGTGCACAAAATTCAGTTAGGACAGGTTACCATTTTTGCAAATATTTTGCACCTGTTAAAATCAGGTGTTTTTTTGGTTTTCTTTTTGAGCTAGTAATTTTTGATGTTGCTGGAAAGAACTGATCAATTTGCTGACAATTTCTTGCAGAGCTCAAAAATGAGCCTAGTTTCCTAGTATTCTGACCTCCTAAACCAAGGGCATGGGAGACAACAGAGAATGAGTTTTAGAAGAGACACAACTTTCTTTTTACATGTTCAGGCTGCATGTCAAGAGTGCCCTTCTCTCAGTCTAAATTATGATTAGAGTACATATGGTTAAGTGAAACTGAAAACTATATAGACATCGATGACTTACAAAGTCATGAATCCCATGAATTGATGACTTATAAAGCAGTGAAGAACAGTGTGTTTCACTCCTCACATTGTCATCACTGGGAAAGAAGCAGGCAGAGGTCAAGCCATTGATAGAACCTTTCCTTCACAGCCCTAGGTGCTCACACCCTTATGAGTGGACCCCCAAAACTCTCATTTCCGCTGTATCTTTGGGATGTTTTCTACTATTCACTTGTGAATAGCCTCATTTGGGAATGCTGCTACCTGTACATTTATCTATTTCTGAAAAGTTATCTTTGTCTCATGCTCATAACTTCTCTACTTCAAACTTTAGGTGTGAATAATCTCACAATGATTTTACCAAACTGCTTTATTTCCCCCTTGATTGCAGTGTGCTTAACAGGGTTTTGTTGCAACCAATGAATAAAGTTTATTTTAAAGTCCCATTGAAGTAAAAGGTATTTTCTTGCTTGCTTAAGAATTGGTGCTGCTGAATCTAAAGAATGAGAGACAGAAGTCAAACACAATAACTGTCTTAAAGTATGCAAAGGCCACCGTGAAAAGAAAGATAATCTGTTTGCCATGTCTATAATATTTAGCACAAAGAGTTATAGATTTACATTTTGTCAAGATACAATGTGGAATGTGAAGAGAAGATTTGGAATACTAATAATGGGGATGGGAATAGATATGGGCATAGACAGTGAAGGTTGTGGGGTCATCATCATCTGACTATACTGCTCTAAAATTATTTTAATTTGGGGGACATAGCCTAGATAATCTCTCCAAGTTTCTTTCACATTTTTAAATAATTTTTCTTTCTGCAGCTGAAAAAAAAAAAAAAAACAACAGTTCAGAAATATATATCACATAAATGATACCAGAAGTTCTTGAAATCTGGGCATTTGAGCAGTATACACAAAGCATCACGTTTTTCCAATATATTAATTCCCAAAGACTTGTGATCTTTCCATTGATGAAAAATGAGCCTTTCCAATTGGCTGATCACTGACAGTGTGCAGTGAGAGCATTTAGTTAAAAGTCATTGTCAAAATATCTCAATCTCAGCGATGAAAAAGGACCAGGTGTGCTCTGTGTAACTGTGGAATGAATAATAACAAACCTATTTATAGTCTCTTTTTAAACCTGTTTAGAATTTTTAAGTCAAGGTTCTTTATCAGACCACAGTTATTTCTAACAATAATGAACTTGTAGTATTTCTAATCCTTTGGCCTTCTGCTTGCAATCTGTTCAAAATTGTGCCTCTTTTTTAATTTATTACTGTTTTTGCTACTCTCATATTACCCTTAGGCAACTGCACTGACTACTTCTAAAGCTGAGAATCAACTTCAAAATTTTATTGCTAACATTAAAGGCTCTTCAAACCGTTTCCCCTTTCTATTTGTGAAATCTGGTTCATGTTTATGGCCCCCTCTCATAATTTATGTTTGGCTTCTGACCTGTGTCTCCTCCATCCCTACCATTTGCTGTGTCAAAATATCAGGCTTCTACTCAATTAACACTACTATTTTGAAAGTTTTCTGCCTTTATAGAGTTCTTAAAAGTAAACCATTTTCTGTGTCTTTCTGTGAGAATATTATTCAGAGACATATTTTGTACCTTGTTGTGTCATTCTTCCTTTGTTGTTTTGCTTTACTCTGATACTTAAGGGTTAGATTTTATTGAAAAACAAAGTGGTTATGTTTTTTAATACTCAGCTTATGCTGTTGTAGTTTTTATTATCCCTAGATGTAATTGAATTCTCAGTCATTACTCACATGGATAAAAAACATTGTAATCCTGGAGCTGGAAATGTCTTGTCATAATACCTACAATGCTAAGAATTCAGGGATCATCATTAACTAGAGAGGGGAAATGAACAGAGCTTAACATAGAATTATGGACAATTATCAAGAGGAACTACCACTTGAGGAAAAAAGCAAAGCATCACAACTCAGACATCTCAAACATCAATAAATGTATCATCAATAAATGTAGCCACATAGCAAAAGGAAAAAAAAAAAATAGCATTTAGTAGCAAAGTGATGAAGATGTACCAAAGAAAAGTTACAACAAAATGCTGAGAAACCCCATGATTTATTTCAATTTTTTTCATCAATCTCCTGGTTGTTTCATATACCAGTTATCATTCTACCCTGTTATCATGCAAGACTAGAAGTTGCAATTAACTGGGTATGAGTACCAAGCTGGATGTATTTTTGAGCAATAGGGATTTCTGTGCTTTCACCAAGAACATTGAGCAAAAGATTATCGTTTATCATTAAAAAATTGTGTCATCTGCATGCCTCACTCATGACTCTGCCTGCTTTACCTGTGCTTATTCCTTGGAAATGCAACCATCTGCAGACAGGTGTCATGGTGGCTTCTCCTGATCCTCCATTTTAACTCTATCCTGGGATTTTTAGCTAGTTTTGTATGGCTGTTTTGGTTTGATTTAGTCTGGGCTTTTGTAATGTGCCATCTTGGGAAGTGTAAAATTAAATTCACTAAAATGCTGTCAGATTGGGTCAGCTTGTTCAATTTATTTTTCTCTGCCTTTTTCAAAATAGTAAGTTTTTGAAGGACATTATTTTGTGCTATTTAAAAGTTATGGACAACTCAGTTTACCCTCTGCTATGGTGTAACTCCACTGGGACCTTTTCCTATATATTATCCTGAAACCGCCTCAGTTTCAGTATCTTAAAAATGTTTGGTTACCTTTCTGTTCCTTGCAGGCATTTTGCACACGGAAGAAGGATAATTAAGTCTGATCCAAAACACACTCACCACATGTAACCAACCTAGCAAGAACAGTGCATAGCCTAACTTCTGACCCACAAGTGGAAACTGTTTGGAAAAAGGACAAAAAGTCACTGTGTCTACTAGGGTGTCAGGTAGTACATTAGGCAGAGCCAAGGGGTGCAATTGGTCATGCTCAGTGCCCCACTCTCACTCTCTGCACACCTGCACACTGGTGCAGGCTCATTCTGGGCTGGTCCCATGAATATCAGTGCCAGTCAAGGGGGTGAAAGCACAGGGTTTGCTTCTGTCCACTTTGCATGACCTGAGACAGCTCCATGATGCAAAAACAGGAAATGGAAAAGTTACTTCAAAATTTTGCTCACTATCGACACTGAAGCACTAACATGGGCAGTCCCAATCTGGAGCATAGATTTAACAGTTTAAATAGTAATGATCAAAATTCAGCACTCAGAAATATTTCTTAGCAAACTTGATTTGCTAGCTTTCAGTTCAGTTTTCTAAATTTTCTTCTATTTTGAGAAGTCCCAAGGCATGCCATGAATGAATGTATTAATAACCACACTGCAGACTAGGAACCCACTGGCATCTGGAGATTCCATAAAGTCATTTGGTGAGGCATCTGAATCTGCTGGAATGCACTGAAGCTTATGGATGTGTCAACAACTTTCTTAAATAAGTCACAGTTTACAATTCAGACCATGTAAGTAAAGTTATTTTCTTGAAAACAAAGCTATGATCATATAGATGTTCTCTGAAGGAAAAATCAAGTGCATTATACGTTTTCAGAAATTGTTGATAAAGCTACAAAATAGAACAAATACACATAAAAGATAAGGAACATATGAACAAAGTAATTTTTATCAGCTCTTGAACTACCTTGAACAGCAACATTAAAGTAAATATTTAATCTTTTTCTCCCAGTATCTTTTTCAGTAATTTGGTCTTGTTGAAACAGTTTTAATGTGGAACGTGATTTTTTTTTTTTTTTAATATGGAAAGATTTTGAATTAATGCTATAGTTTAGTTGCTCAACATTTTGTGCATTTCAGGTCTCTAGCTGAGATTATACATTACATAGTAATGTACATAGTACAGATATGCTTTTTCATAGTCTTCTGATTTAAATTGAGGTATTTTGAAAAGTATTCTACTTCCTTAAGATATGAGGTATACTTCTGCTATGAACTCCAGAATGACTGCACAAATTACAGTCTTAAAGAAACAACAGAAAATCATGGAAGTTAATCAAAACATATTCACATAATTTTTGAAAACTGTGTTTCAAATCAGGACATTTATTCATCAAAACTCTTCCTAATTTGAAAATAAAATTTTTGCTCTTATTCATACTGTATAGAATAATATAAACAAGTCAAAATTAATATAGTAAATGAGAATTCTGGTCTCATTTAACTTAATTTTCCTTTATATTCTGCAGTGTAAGTAATCTAAGAAGTTGCAAGCTTGCAAAAAATTTCTTAAAAATAATTTAAATATTCTACAGTAACATGAGGCATGATCATGACTTCCACAAGACATCTGGTCTATTATACTGAAATATACTCTTCCAGTATGTTTGGTCACACATAGAAATCTGACATGGTAGAAGGGCTGTCAGGACTCTGACAATGGGGTTGAAACCTGTCTGTACGCCTGGGAGCTGTTTGCCTGTCTGGAGTAGGTGCATGGGTACAGAAGGTTGAGCAGACACAACGATTTACATGATTTAGATAAGATTTTTTTTTTTTTTTTTAGCATTATAGTGCTGCCGGTGGTGCTGTAAATAAGTTTCTGTCACTAAAATTTTGTAAGAAAATGTGGTGATTGGCAAAGAAAATATCTCTGTTATTACCAGATTTAACATGAATGGGTGGCTTTGAGTAGAAAATAGTCTCCAGTGCAACAGTTAAGTAAAAACAAATACACAGTCAAGTTGCTTGAAATGTATTCTGGTTCCCTGTTATTTTCCACTTTAATCAAAAGGTGAGCTAAATAAGTACTTCACTTGAGTCTGAGGGTGAAGATTAGCCCTTGTTTTTGATAAAATCTGAGCACAATATTGAATTTGAAGCCATATTGTTTAGTATATTTGACTGAACCTTGGTCATTGACATCATATGTGCTTATCGCTGTCCCAATTTTATAATCTGTTCACTGAGCTATTTGCCTGTTTTACAAAACATTAAGTCTGAATTAAATGAGGCAGGATTTTGGCCTTTTCTCATATGGCTTATGAAATGAGAAAGGCAAAGCAATGTTTTCTTCTGATGCCATTATCTGACACTGAAGAAAAATTTCCTCCAAGTCCACATTCCCAGAGGAAGGATGATGCCAAAGGCTGTCAGGGGAACTGTTAGACCATCATTGCTTACTCCTGCACACTCCAGGGAGATGTGGAGATGTAGGGACTCTGGGGCAGCACTTAATATCTGCCAAATCCTTAGTGATCTTCAATTAGAAACTTTACGTACATTAAGTCTTCTACAGTTACCCATATGCACATCTCTTCAACCACTAAGAATTTAATATTGATAAAGATTCAAAGATAGATTTTGGATGCATAGTGATATGTGGGGTCCTTCCTGACACACAGTAGGCAGCAGGCTGGCATGCTTCCCAGTGAGCCCCAGTTACAGCCCAATGCCATCCACTTCCTTATTGGGTTTCAGTGATTTCATTTATGATTCTGAAGCAATGATTCCTACAAATGAAAAATAATGTAGATAAAACACAGTCTGCCTTCTTTCTATGATACCTTTTCCAGAGGTGCTAAAGGAGTCTTGTGACTATGAGTCCCACATTCTACAGGGTCTATTAGTCTCTTTAGAGATTCTTTCCTCCTGGCCATTTCATTGTAGCAACCTTCTCATACTGAAGTGTTTAGTACTGAAATTGTGACTTGCTTGCTTAAAATTGAGCATCTTTTTTTTTTCAAAATGTGCAAGAATATCCCATGACTTAGAAAATGTTATTGACATCTGAGATTAGGAAGATATATGTCAGTTCAGAAATGCATAGATGTTTTTTAAATAAACATTTTTATTTTATGGGATGCTCTTCTGTGCTTAAAAGTAGAAATATATATTCTGATACACCATATGTTCATTTGTTGTCTTTGATCTGAGGCCTTTGAACAGCAGACAGCAAAGTGCAGTAATTCTGGCTTGGGACGAGAGCCCTTGTTGTACAGGAAGATAATAATGAACCTTGTTACACCCACAATTACTATCACCAATGGAAAAGAGCTTGGCTGGGGAGCTGAATCATGACCGATGTGTCCCTGAGATGTCTGATTGCAATAATGGCAATGGCTCCAGGTGACTCATAGCAGCTGGCACAAATTAAAGAAACATTTCAGCTTCTGAACCAACTGCTTGCAGTAAAGTACACGTGCTTTCAACTGCATTGGACCCTATTATTGATAATTAAATCTTTCTCACTTTAACCAGATAACAGGCTGTTATCTTCCTGAGTCTGCAAATAGTTGCATTAGGTAGTTTAGAGGAGTGAACTGTTGCATAAGAAGAGGAAGAAAAATAATTAAAATTCTGATGATTTAGAAGTCATTATTCACTGTTTAAGAATTGATCTACCTGCAAGGAAGGAAAAAAGCAAGTTGATGTCCTCAGCTTGCAGTTCCAAATTTCTGCTAACTAGGATGGATTAAAAATACTTCTACTTATATATCAGAACCTCCATTTTCTCTTTCAATTTAGAGTCATGATGTATCTAAAAAAATCCACTACCTCCTATCCTATGTATCATAGCAAATATTATATAATGTCCATTAAGCATTTTTACAGCATCAAAAGCCCATTAAAAAAAACAAAGGTACCGTATATGGACTCCAATTGAAAGTGAGGCCCTGGGCAGCTCAGAGGAAAAGGCAGAGCTGGAGCACAGAGGGGAAAGAGGTAAAGCCTTTAGTCCAGGCCTTTTGTCACTAGTCAGAAATTTTTACATCCTTCACACACAGGAGTCTCTTTCCAGGATAGAAAGAGATTGAGTGTGCACCTACTGCACACCCAGCAAGAAACAGGACCCCCCTGTTCCACCCCTCTGTGAAGCCTCTTTGAGTCACGATGTGCAGAAAGGAAAAGATTTTCTGGAAAAACAGTGTTTTCCAGGTAACTCCATGTACATCTTTCACCTCGGTGTTACCTCCACACATTATAATGAAATTTAAGTGCCAGGAAATGGTGTGGTTTGGAGGAAATAGAGGAAGGTGTTTCCAATCTTAAATAAATTAGTGTCCTGAGGAGTCCAACTGAGTTAGTCTACACTCCCTAAGAAAACAAATAATATGATTCTATTTTTCATCCATTTGTAAATTCTGAATAGTTTAATGGCTTTTAGTGAAATTAATCTAGACAGCTTGCTTTGCCTAGTACTTTTTAATAGCAATGCTTGCAAAAAATTCACAAATGTCACAACTGGATTAGTTAAAAAAACACTGAATCCCTGTGAACATTTTTGTTGAGAATTATAGGCCACAGACACACATAATTTATTGATGATCCACAGTAACTTTTTATGTGGTTAATTTAGTCTGTGGTTCCTACCTAAGCCCTGAGATGACCTTATATTTGCCATGTGTATCTACAGACTGCTGACATACGGAGACTGAACCTGTCATGGCTTCAGTTTGATTTAGATTACTTCCCTTTGGGGGTGAAGTAACTTAACTGAACTACTACCACCTTAGGTGCATGCTCACATATTATCTCAGTTCAACTAATATATTTTAATGTGATTTTACTTATTTTATTAATTCAGACTAATACTTTCCAGATGTCTCCATATAGACAACTCTTATGATTGAGTCTTACATTCCATATAGTTCTGGGGGTTTTGCCTGTGTTGTTGGGTTTTTTCAAAATTCTGTCTTTGCATTTCCTCTTTCCAAATGCAGACAGCTTCTTTTGTCACTCTCTAGGGTTTTGCTACTCACATAAATCACCCAGGTGTCCATATTTCTCTTTTATCTTGAATAAGCATGGCATACAGTTTCTGCTAGTCATGAATTAGTGTAAAAACAAAGGCTGTATTGTTAAACTGGAATGTTTTTGTAAATGTTCTTGATAAGGCTGTGCCAGGCTCAGCTCTATGTAATCTTCAGTGTGTATACTGCTCAATTTAGTTATATGGGGAACGTATCTTTCATTTTAAAACCAAGTTCTCCTGTAACAGTTGCTAGCATTTGATTTGTGCTTGTGATCAGTAAACACATTATCTTGTACATCACAAACCTCTCACATGCTTCAATACTTATGGGTATAACTTTGTATGTAACAGATCATAGAAATTAATTCAGCTTTTAGGTAGAATTTATTAGTGTGTAGTACCAGAGGCTCTATCACACATTAAATTTCTTTTCCTACACTCACATACTTCTTCAATACATCATGAAACTTTCTTTTTATTGTAATGCTGTTATTCACCTCCTCGTTAAAATTGTCCAAAATTTTTTCTGTATCCCTCAGGATTGCAGCCGAGGAAATGCAGACTGCTGTTTGAAGAAATGTAAGGTTGTTCAAAAAAAGAAGAAAAAAAATTATTAAGAATTAACACATAAATTATGAATGCTAACCACAATTCCACAATTTCTTATTTTTTCCTCAGACATTTTTTGGTAAGGTCTCATTATTATAGCCACATACATTTTTATATATATATATATATATTATATACATTATAATATATTATATATTTTATAATGATATATTGTAAGATGTTTATTCTAATATTATTAATAATTAATATTATTATTTGTATGATTATATTATCTATGTTATTCTATATTATTTATTATAATATTTATCATGTATTTATATATATATAATTATATATTTATTATATAACTGCTCTTCAGAACCAAATGGTCCCAGTGAGTCTGAGGTCCTAATATATTTCACAAACTTCTCCACTTCTAGTATGCACCAGCATAAAGCTTCCTGTGCATAAAATGTTGGAGAAGCAGGTCTGCTCGACAGGCTCACAGGGAGCCAGCTCCACACTGACACCCTGCATGCTCCTGTGTGCTCTCAAGGGCACTCCAGCACTGATGAGTCTCCCAGGGGTCTTCAAGCACTGGTAATTTGCCCAGTCACTTGAGGTTGACGCAGAGCTACCTGCTTGACATGTGTGTGGGACAAATGCACTTCAGAGACTGAACAAAATAGCAAAAAACACATTTATTAGCCATGCCCTACCCCATATGTATAGCACTAGAGAGGTATATATTCCAGCTTAAAGATGAAATAAGAAAAAAAATTATTTTGTCACTTAATTGCAAGAATAGTGTCAAAAGATTCTAGAAATAAACTAGGTGTGAAAGGAAAGTCCCAAATTACAAGCGGAGAAATGACAAGGACCTCCATTTTCCTGACAACTTCCTTGGGGAAAGGGAATTGTTCTAAGGATGGGTTAGGCAGCGCTGACAGCTTGTCTGTCTGATTTGTGCAAAGCACAGTGCCTCATTCATCTTGATTTTCTCTATAATTTTTTTTCTCAGTGAAGTAATTAGCAAAAGTGGTTATTTCCATATAGTAGTGGTCAGATGATTTAAAAGAAAAGGAAGGAAGAAAATCTCATTTTAAAAGAGACCAGATACAGCTAGCAGAATATAGAGCAAATTCATCCCTAAAAAATACAATTTTGCAGTCAATGGTAACCCAAACATGAGTTTGTTTATTCAAATCCATGATCTTGTCATATTTGTTCTCTTCCCTGAACACTTAGCAAAGCTTACCAGAATTGAACTCTGGGATCTCAATGTGCATTTTAATCAAGTAATTAACTGAATATAAAACAAGGAAATTCTGAACTTTGTTTATTTTTCTGTTAAAAAACCCCACCCAGTTTACTTTGAAGTTAATTTGTCATATATAGCGATTTATAGCAAGGTTTGAGACTGTAGATGTAACACAGTAACTGCTTGTAACATCCTGACAGCCACTCTTGATCGTATAGGTATGAGTATTGGACTATGCTAGTTTCTGAATCTGGAATGTTTGTAGGACTGTACATACAAATATCTCATTAAGTTTTTCCAGTAAATAAGTACTTTTGAAATAATTTCTGATCTTGTTGAAAACTCAAATTCCAGGTGGTATTTTCTTTGAGTCCTTGACTTTGGAACTTGATTGTTCTATTGATCCCAAAAGTTAGCTGGCCCTAGGTCACTCTCCAAGACAAATTTACTGCCTCCTTCTGTCTGAAGAAATCCCTTAGGAGGCAGTTGGAGTCTGTACTTCCATTGTGAAGGATTGCTGGGTTCACATAAGATTTCTCTTATTTTCGCTGTTTAAATATCTAAGAGCTCAGTAGCTCATTTTACAAATCAATCAATATAATAATTTTTTTTAAATTTATTTTTAGTGAGCCATGACTTATTGTCAGTTTGAAATGATCTGACAAGTGGTTGTAATTTATTTTCTCTTTATTTTCTCTCTAGCAGGATACAAGTCCTCTTTTTAATGGTTTGATGTAATAGCTTTTTCTTGCTTGTGCTGTAGGCTATATGTTCTTTGATGAGAACAGATTTGTAACTTCTATATAGAGCTAATTGATTTCTTGATTATCTTTTTGAAACTAACCAAAATGACTTTTCCATGAAGTGGAAGTCTGAAATATTTTCTTTCACAAATAATAGTATTTTCTTCCTGATAAATATTGTTTCAAGTGGGCTAAATATTCCTTTTTTCTCTTTCTTTTTCTCTTTTATCCCTCAAGGGTATATGTGTTCTATTCAGTTACATCTCCAGTCACACTTTCAGAAAACATGAGTCATTTGCAACAAAAAAAATAAGTTCTTGACTGTATGAAGCAAATATTTTAAGGGGATTTTATCCTTGAAGGCTAGTTTCAAAAAGTCAGTTAAACAAGCCTCACATGATATTTATAAGGCAGGAAAGTATTGCCAGTTAATGTAGCAGATGACATGAGAGACAGGAAAAAGCATAGAAGGGGATTTTTGAAAATATTAGCATTGGTAATTTTACATAAAAATTAATTATTGAGTTAGGTATATGTATAGATAGGTCATTTTAGTAGTCTCATCATACATGACTATAGCAGAATAATAACTTTGAAAAAAACATATTCCATTAGGTTGCTTAAACCTGAACCATAAAAAAAGAGATCAGAAACCTTTCTATCCACCTCTGTAGTACTGATGATAATGTTTTACTTAATTTTTCATTAAACATTTCCTGTGATGCTTTTATGTTGCTTGTTTAATGCAGTTTTTTCAGCTTCCATCCTGAAAGAGTCCTTCAAATTTATTGTCAAATGTACTCATCCACATGAATATGTTCCTCAGAAGAGGTTGACCTTTATTGCTGTCAAGACTGCTGGGAATGGTCTGAAAAATAACTTAAATGAACGTGTAATTTTAGGAGGCTGTTCACATCCCTGGACTGTGGGTCTCTGTGAATAGCTGACAAATGCAGAGATCACCAGCTGAGCTACACTGACATATCCCAGGAAGGAGGTCACTCCCAGCATAACAGAGTTGTGATGTTGGAGCTGTTGGTAGTTGCTTCCCAATTGGTGTCCTGTGGACCCGGGGTCCCTCTGCCCTTAGCATTGTTCAGAGAACAGACTGCAGATCCCTCCTGTCCACCAGACCAAGCATTTCCTGGTGCTTTTTCTTTGCAAAGAAGCTAAACCTTTGCATCCATGGACAATTTGAAAGTGGGAGAACAAAGGGGAGAGGCAGTGCATCTAGTCCATTTACTGCAAGAAGGCCCCTAGATATTTACAGGATATCCCAATTACCAACTCTGCTTTGAAAATTTGTCCACATACATATCGGCAACACATGTTCTGCATATTGGAAAACTTTATTGTTTTGTACTTTTTCCTTTTGCAACCTGGGCTGAAAAAAACCTATTTAGTGACTTTTTTTTAAACAAAATGCTATTTAACACTGTATTCGTATGTATTTTATGGGTATTCACCAATTGCACAAGATACAGGTGATACAACCTAAATTAAAACATATGAAGTGGCTGGCACCCTTTGTAAAAGTCAATCTGAATATTTTAAGCTTCTGATACAAGTACCACATTATTTTAAGGTATGAGGGAAGGAATTAATCTTGCTTTTAACTACCTGTGTTTGCACTTTCTTTGCCATAGATATGTTTTTTAATTTGCCAGCAATTTGTAATGACATGACTGTACAATTCCTTGAGACCTTTAAAGTATTTCTGTTTTTCTATCCCATTTGTAATTTAGTGAACTGTTATTGATTACAGAAAGATTTCCTTGGCATCATCTTTCTTTATGGCATCCAAATAGCAATTAAACTGGCACCTTCATATGGAAAAGTGCCCTTCTTTCAAATATATTGGAGAGGAAAAGAAACAGTCTTTTGTTATTTAACTGATTATACACATTCTACAATACTTGTTTACAAATATTGGTTTTGTTTCTATTGCAATTTTGCATTCTGAATCTCTCCTTTTCCAGGTTTCCATAGCAACTCTTGTACAGCTTGATCATTAGAAAGAAATTCTCTTTAATTGATCTCCTAATGTATAGCTTAATAGTAACTGTTAAGCAGTCTTTTGTTTCCAGGTCATATTTAAGGTTCATACATTTGCATAAAAACATCTCATTAGCTCAAACCAATCATTATTAGTAATTTTCTTCCTTTAGTTTTTTAATAACTATATCCTTCATTGAGGTTTTACAAATAGCAAATATTTATAGCTTGTAGAAAAAGCTTTCTCAGTGTGCCTAGATGCTTTGTTTCTGTGAGCAGCAAGAAAATTACAGAGCTTCAAAATTTTGATCACATAATACAAAAAGAAGGTGTCTTTTTCTCCTACTGAAATTTAAATAGACCATGCCAACTACAGGCCAGAGGCAATATTTAACAGTAAAGTTGCAATATAGTACAAGCTTGTACAAATATGAATAATGATGTAAAAAATGCCCAAGAATAGCAGCAAATTTCCCCACTGTCACTGGAACCATGAAAGACATTAAGTTCTTGCACTAAGTTGTGTTGCTTATGGCATTCTTCCCTGAAACAAGGTGAAGATATGTAAAAGTAAGTGAAAATTGCATGTAGGCATTAATTTTTATTTGAAAATAAGGTAACCAATTTGATATCTATAACTGCTACATGAAGATTTGAATACAATTTTGTGCTCCTCAGCACATGTAATTGCAGATCTATATGTGTATGAAATTAGTTTTATTGAAGATCCATTGTGTATATGTACCTCTGCAAATATCCATCTAACTTGTCTTCTTGTGTATGGAAGTACTGAAGCATAAATTTGGGTAAACAGAAAATATAAGATTTTCCACTGAGAAGAGCTGGGGGAATCATCTTTTGCAGTGCAAGGATACTTTATTTTTCCCTGATCTTCTATAACCAGTTTCATATCCCACTGTAAAAGCAGTTAATATTGAAATAGTTGTTTAAAATAATATCATCAGGCCAAAATGCATAAATATAGGTCACACCATCATACTAAGCTCCAGAAAATGTAATTAGCATGTATAACCTTTTCTTCTTTCCCCCTTTTCCTTTTTTTTCCCACTGGCATCCTTGACCTCTGTGTGTCTTTATAGAAACTCTAATAGCATTAACATTATGCTACGATTAAAAAGTTAGACAGCACAACAATGCTGCTTGACAAGATATTTTTACAATCCTTTTTTATGTCATTCTGTTGGGATTGAATGTCCTTTGAACTCTTGCAAATTAAGTGGATGTTCAGTGGATGTATTCTCATATGGTATCTCTTTGTGCTATCTGTTAGGTCTCCGCTGCTGTTTCCAATGAAGGATTGGTTTGCATTTATCCTAGCATCTATAATTTTGTTAAACAGTAATTATTCATGCATACCATGGATTTCAGAATTAGGTTTAAAACCTGGATTTACTATTAATTTTCAATATGTTGAATGTATATTTTAAACAAATTGTATGTGGTCTATGAAAGCTGAGCTGATAAAAATGCATGGGCTTCTGTTTCCTGAACTATTTTCATCAATTAATATTGGGGTCTAACCATAAACAGGAACTCAGCCCCCAGCATACTGGTAGTGTAATGTCATTACTGGTTGTATCATACTGTGTGTGCCCTAGACACATTATACAGTCACAACAATAAAAAAGGGATAGAGACTGAAAAGTTCTGTGTAAATTAAAAGCACATTGTCTAGAATAAGACTAAAGTTTTTAACAGGGTAAAAAAAAGGACATTGTCATAGCAGTTTTCCTTTCCATATCAAGGCATCAGATGAAGTGCACCATTTAAGTTGTACATTTTCAGCTAGAAAGAAAAAGTAATGTATTTTCCTTAAGTATCTCTATTCTTTTAAGTATAGCAAGATGAATAAGAATAATCAATAGTGCAAACCCCCTTTTGTCTAAAAATGGAAAAAGAAAAAACACAAAAAACCAAAGCAACAAACAACAACAATAAAGAAAATAAAACCACATGGAATTTCTAAAGAATGTCACAGGGAGATACCATGGAGTGCTTGACAGTAACAGGTTCCAACAAGTCAAGAAGTATCAATTAGGATTAGAGTAGACAATAAAAGAACCAAGCATCCTAGTGACATATTTACATTTAGGAATCCAGAACAGGAACACTGTAACGACATCAGAAACAGATTTTCACACTTAAGAAAAAGATGCAAGGATTGAATAAGGATTTAAACATAAGCTGAAAATGCTGGTAGTAAGTAGTAAACCCACATTAGGTTATGATGACTGTACTGATTCACTTTAACATGCCATTAGAGGCAGGACAAGTCCAGATAATTGAAAGTATAGTTGTGCAAAAGGCTGAAAAAAAATGGAAAATGTGGAAATTTAGAGTAAAATAACAAACTGACGTGAAACAGAGGGGAAGATGTTTAATTTATGTAGCTGCAATAGCTATTTTGCTGTTAAGGGGTTAAGAAAAGGATTTAGATATTGATTAACTTATGCAGAATACTAGAGAGCAGTAACTCTCAGAAAAATACACTTGTTCTTTGACAAAAAAAAAATATTATGCTCAGAAAGTGTCTTGTTAATGGGATGTTATTAACTATTAAAAAAACAAGATTTATGTTGATCTCCCTTGGTCGGGATTTGTGCATCAGGACACCATTTTCAACTGGTGAGCTCAGAACTGTGCCTTTTTTTCTTCCCTGAGTCTGTTGATTATTGGTACAAAATATGGAATTTCTTATCTCTTGTCTCTGTTGTTTGTGATATCTTGTGCTTTTCCAGTGCACAATTCATCCTCTGCATTGTAGACAGACCTAACTCGGATTTTTTTCAACACTCATCAGTTTAAGTGCCTCACAAACTTTAGTGGCTTAATTTTTCAGGTGAAAGGCTATTACTTCCATTGTACGAATGCTAAGCTAAGGACCAAAGAATTATTTTCTCAGAGAGATTTCTTTTTCTTGGAAGCTGAATACAGATTAGAGCGAAGAATGTTGATTTCAAGATCTGAAAGAGCAATCTGTACTGGGCACAGATTTTTCTTTTTTCTCTGTCAATTTCCTTCTTCATTGTACCTTCTGTTTTCCCTGCTCCAAGCAATCCCTCCTCCACTTTTTCTTCTTTATTTTAATCCTGCCTCTTCCCTATAATCTCATTTGCTTTTACAGTCACTCCTGTTCAGCATTTCTCAGTCTTCACATTTCACTTAAAACCTCCTTACTCACTGAGGTTTTTTTAGCCTAATTTCAGCATCAAACTGAAATACCCATGACCTGTCCAGGCTTCATGAGGACTCCTGATCTTGCTCCCTTCCTTGCACCACTTTTTGGGATTGAGGTGTGAAATAAAGCACAGCACAGTACACCTAGTGATGCAAAGGAAATAAGCTGTGATGGGAAGATTGCAAGGCAGAGTAGAAGGCTCCTTAAAAAGTGGGAGACTTCACAGAAGATAGAGAAGGCTGGTTTCTGGTTTCCTATTTGTCTGCCCTATATAATCAGGGGCATTTCCAGCAGGGTGTGCAAAAACAAGCAAAGCAGCTAAAGGGTAACTGGTAAGTAGGTATCCATGGCAGTTCCAGAAGTGTAGCTAGTGGAAAGAATATGCCCCACTGTGAAGTGGGAGTCAGGTCTTGTGGTATGTCTTATCCTGCTTGTGCAGCCATTTCTGTCACTGAAAAATACTAATTGTGAATGATTTTGCGCTGGACATGGTCTACAGGGAGTGCCATGGGCCGGGAGTGACAACAGCAGTCTCTCCTGTCACAAGTGAACTCTGACAGTCATGGCAGTGCTATAAAAGGTGAGCAGGACTCAGCAGAGGTTATGAGAGGTAACAAATGGGGAGTCAGTGAGAGGAACACTCCAGAGACCACAGCACAAGGCCCTGTAGTGGGTCTGACTTAGCTGGAGTTCATTTTTTCATAGGAGCTCTCACAGAGCTGTGCTTTGCTCTGGTAGCTGGAAAAGTGTTGATAACACACTAGTGTTTTGGATCCTGCTGAGCAGTGCTGTCCCTCTGACTTCCCCTCTCAACTCTATCAAGGGTCTGACAGTAGGCAAGATCCTGGGAGGGGACACAACCAGGCCAGCTGACCAAAGGGATATTCCATGTTGTGTAGCTCAGATATGAAAGCTAAGGGAGAGAGGAGGAACCCGGAGGACATTTGTTATCCAAAAATGTTTGCCTTCCAGAGCTCCACTCTGCATGCTGAGGCCCTCCTTACCAGGAAGTGTCACTGATGGGAAGTACAATTTAACTTTTCGCTTTTCTTATACATATGCAAACTTGGTGGGTTTTTTTTTGTTGTTGTTGTTTTTTTTTTCTTTCTTTCTTTAATAAATTGCATTATCTCAGATTACGAAAGGCACTGATGGAGTGGTTTGGTAAGCACGTGGCATCCAGCCAAGGTCAAACCACTACAGGCCCCTGAGGAGAAAAAGGAAGACATGAGTGATGCTGAGCAGGAATTTCTGAGTGGGGGGGAAGGGTGGAAGGGAAGGAGGGAGGAAGGGAGGGAGGAAGGGAAGGAGGGAGGGAGGGAGGGAGGGAGGGAGGGAGGAAGGAAGGAAGGAAGGAAGGAAGGAAGGAAGGAAGGAAGGAAGGAAGGAAGGAAGGAAGGAAGGAAGGAAGGAAGGAAGGAAGGAAGGAAGGAAGGAAGGAAGGAAGGAAGGAAGGAAGGAAGGAAGGAAGGAAGGGGGGAGGGAGGGAGGGAGAGAGGGAGGGAGGGAGAGAGGGAGGGAGGGAGGGAGGGAGGGAGAGGAGTCTTTGCTTTTGGTGTGTGGAGTATGGAGTGTGAAGTGTGGAGAGACACTCATTTGCCAGTCTGAATTATCTTTCAGAGGGGTGTTAACTAAAGTTGCTGGGATTAATAAGTCTTGGATCTCCTTTTAAGGATAAAACATGCATGAAGTGTTTAGACATTATAATTTTATTTTCATAGTGTTTGCTTAGAATTACAGTTAGAAAATGTTACTGTCTACAAATATTGAGATTTATACGGAGTGAGCTGTGGAACATAAGGGAATGACTATAGCTCCCAAGTTGTAATCTCCTCCCAGTAAACTATGGCGCAGCAAGAACAATCTAGCAATTATCTTTGGCCAGAGCCATTGTGTCTTTCCAATTTCTCCTCAGCCCAGTGACAGAACAGTGTTTTAGGGAAAAGTTGGTATTCCTGATTAGCTCTAATACCAAGAAATACTTTGCTTTCTTAACAATATGCATTCTTAAGTCCCAGACTCTGGGATGGAAATTGCAAACAACATAGCCAGTTTATATGCAAATTAAATACAGTCACATCAAGAGGGAGGAGGTAATCTCAGTGGATAGTGTTTTCAGTTTCTGCTCCACTTCATATGTTTATTTCCAGAATCTTCTTATCACTGATCCTTCCTGGGAAAAGTCTTTGGGCATCCTACCCTCATGCAACTCAGTTGTATTGCAACTTGCTCCCTTAGTCTCCTTATTTTTCAGTGTTTTGTGACGTCTATTGCCACATGAACAATTAAAGGGAATTATTATTTTCCACATATGGATGTGATCTCTACCCTACCATTCAGACTGAGGCTGAAGAGTGGATCTGCTTTATTTATTGACATGGATGTATTTGGGAAGTCAGTTACAAAATTATCATACCTTCATGGTGTGAGTATTTGTGAGGAGGCAGTACAGCTATGAGTGTGACGCTCAGTCATCTGGTAGGTTACTCCTTTCTCCATCATCCTGCAGAAATTCAGAGTGTCTCCTTAAAGCATAGAAATTAGAGAATGGAGTAACAGAAGCACATGAGAGAGCTATTTCCACAAAAATTTGAAAGATGATCTTTAATAAGTGTTATACTTGATAAATTAATATCTAGACAAACAATATTGGTAACAACACTATCAAAAGCTAAAAATATCCTCAGTGCACAACTGCATAGATAATGGCAGAGAATGAGAGAATTGTACTATGCTGTAATAATCTAACTAAATGAATATATTATTCTAAAAAGTGCTGACCTGACATAGTGACATCCTCAACTTTCTACAGAACCTAGATCTTCCCACTTCCTATTTCTCACAAAAAAGTTTTAATAATTGTTGTTTGATTTTAATATACACTAGAATTATATTTACATAGTTCCTGGCAGGTAACAGAGACAAGACAGAATATTCCAAGGATCATACCAAAACATGAAATTTGTATGAAACATGTTATAATGTATAAAACTACACGACTTTTTGAAAAGCTTAACAGTGCAAAGAAAGAAATGACCTAAGGCACCTTTTTACACTCACTATCATAATGAATTTTAGGTGCACACAGTTGATTTCATTCAAATTATTGCCCAAAACAATTAAAACAATTTATAAATTAAAAAACAAAAAAAGTCTTCATTAGATATAAAAAGAAATATACAAATTCCTGATTATCTTGGGTGAGAACAAAGTAACATACTTGAAAGAAAATAAAGAAATGTCTATTCAAGTTAACATTCAAAAAATAAAAAAACAAATATATTGAGAAGTAATTTTAAGATCTGGAGAATATCAAAAGTGAGGGAGAAGTCAAGAAGGAAGTATAGTTAGAAGCTTTTAAAAAATCATAATTATAAATTGTAATTTAGAGGTATAATATGACAGTTCTGAAAGACTGAATGAGAACCAAAACAAGAATAAAAGAAGGAAGGTGGGAAAGAGTCAATGATCACAGAAAATGCCACAGTGAGAATTTGAAAATGAGAGCACAGATGAATAAGAAGACTAAACTGAACAAAAGAAAGGTGAGAGATGTCAATGAATGCAAGGCTAAAATTGCATTTCCTGTAAGGTTTTGGACACACTGATACTGCTTAAGGGAACAGCTTAGAAGACCACTGTATTTAAAAGCCAAGACTGAAAATATCAAATGCATCCAATGTATATTTAAAAACCACAGGAAATAAACTTTATGTTGTGCAAGAAATCACGTGAAATACCATTTTATGTACATTCTATATTACTATTCTTCTATAATTCTATATTCTATATTTTATTCTTCTATATTACTTCAGTAAACCAAAATAGTTTGTGGTGGAAGCAGTTTAAAAAAAAAAAGCAGCAAAAAACCACATCTTCAGCCTGGTCTTTAGTCTGATAACTCAGAAGGTCATCCTGTAGCCTGATAGGGTTGAATTTGCGCAGTACTGGAATATTGTAAGAGTCAATAATTTAAATAACTATTTAGTACTTAACTTATAATAAGTTTTATTGCCCAGAAAGTATTAAACAAAGATATTTACCAGTTAGACTGAAAACTGGTGCATTATCTCCTGTGTAAAACTTTTTGAGGGAAATAAATGGAGAACCATACCTTGACCCAGCCTGACTTAATGACATCTGATTTAATAGAAAACATGCTAGTACAGAAAACATGCTAAGTTTAGTTGTTACTGAAATTATACAGAAATTAGTTCACCTCACTGGGACCACAGTTCAGATAAAAGAAAAATATTAGACTGACAAAAAATATATTTAAGTACAATGAAATATTCAAGATGTAGCATTTAAGCAATGCAATCACACCTTGAAGGTTTTTACATAATTCTATGCAGTCCAAGACCAGCAGCATGCTTTTTAAGTCAGGATTAAATAAAATGTAATCCAAAATAAAGATATCTCACTGAGACAGTTCAATTAAAGCCTTCAGAGTTGAGCTTTGCCTAAAGTAAACTCTTATTTTTCTAGCCTGAAAAAAATATGAAAAGCATATAAAAAAATCATGTACTTTCCAGGTACAGGTAGATGATCGTAGTTAATTATCAAAGTCAAGAACAATTAATGCAGCAGGCCAAAACCATAGGAAATTTTACCCTGAATTTTCCATATATAATCAAAATCTTTGTAACTCTTTTACAAAATAAAGTGAAGGTAAAAGCTGAATTTATGTACATTTAAGAAACATTCATTCTCTATGTAAAAAACTTAAGCCAAAGTTGGGCTCCTAATACAAGGAAGCAATCAGGTGTGTTCAGCACTCATGTTCTAAAGGTCTATTGCTGTTAAACTGTAAGCGAAACATAAATATATGTATAATATAAATCCATAATGTCATTGGAAATATGAATGTGCCATTGAATCTCATCTAGTAAGGTTTTTGACTGACAGCTCAAGTCAGAGTTACCAATCTGAAACAAAAGAAGGAGAAGAAAGAAAATCTAGACTGATGGAGCAATCTTGCTCCTATTCAAGTCAATATAACACTCTCATTCAAGCATGATCAGGCTCCCTTTGTGCTCTATACTAAGCACATAGGACTCACCATCTTAGTACAACAGGGTTTACCTGAGGGGAAGGTGAAATTTAAAATTTCTCTTGGTCATTAGACTTCAGATGATCACCAACATAGTCATTATGATTGTGTTTATATTATCAATACAAGGGATTTTAGAAAAAAAAGCAACCGTTTAAAATCTAAGGATCATCTTTCCTAAAATTTTCACAATTACAGACTGAATTTAATTTTCTTGCATTTTTAAGTCTTTCACTACTTATTTTACAGATATCTTTTTATCTTAATACCACTTATTCTGAAATGGATAAAAACTTTTTTTTTTTTTTTAATGCAGATATTTACTGGGGGTCTATGCAAACAAGCTTTTACCACTTAAGCATTATTCTTTTAGTTTTCTTAATAGCTTCGTATTTCTTTCCAGCAGAAATCTAGCTGTAGCAAATGCACAGTCTTATAAAAATGCCTTCTTTTATATAGATTGAATTAGTGTATTCACATAGCTAGGTGTATAGCATTGACATAGCAAGGGCTTGGTAGAATGCAGGTCCTGGGAGGGCTTCTGGGAGAAGATGCCAGGAGTTTTCTTCATGTTGGCCAGGGGCAGTACAGCCAGCTGTGAGAAGGACTTGTCCAAGGCTGAGCCCGTTGTTGGTAGTGGCAGTTCCTAAGGGAGGAAAAAAAAACCTGCTGTACAAGTACAGCCAGGATAAAGGAGTGAGGAAATGAGGGACACATGTTCACAGTCAGTGCAGGAGGGACACGAGGTACTCCAGCTGCTGGGGCAGAGCTTCCCCTGTGAGATCACAGAGAGCCAGCTGTGTCCCTGCAGCCCGTGGAGGTCATGGTGGAGCAGAGATCCACCTCAGCTCACAGGGGAGGCCATGGCAGAGAGGTGGACATTCTGGAAGGAGGCGTGATGCTGGGGACAGCTCACACTGGAGCAGGCCTGTCGGACCTATGGACCCTGTGGACCCCAGAAGAGAGGAGCTCACACTGGAACAGGTTTGCTGGAGAGATCTGTGACCCTGTGACAAATCCATGCTGGGATGAAGAACTGTAGCCCATGGCAAAGACCCGCATTTGAGAAGCTCATGAATGACTGCCTCCTGTGCTGGGGACTGCATGGTGGAGCAGGAGCAGGAGCCCTTCCCTGAGAAGGAAGGAGCAGCAGAGATAACATGTGATGATCATAATTCCCATTTCCTATCCCCTGCACATTGTGAGGGAGAAAATCAAATACAAAATTGAGTCCAGGAAGAAAGGAGGTGTGGGAGGAAGGTGTTTTAATATTTAGTTTTTGTTTCTCCCTATTCTATTCTAACTTGATTGGCAGTACATTCAGTTAATTTCCCCAAATCATGTTTGTTTTTCCCAGGAGGGATCTCTCCATGCCCTTACCTCAACCCATGAGCCTTTCACAACAACTTCTTTCCTCTGTCCAGCTGAGAAGAACAGTGATATAGGGGTTTTGGTATGTAGCACCCAAACTTGGTCAATCTCTCATGTCTGGAATTAAAAGATGTGTCTAAAATCAGAATATGGGAAAGTTCTCTCCTTCCTGCATTCTAATATTGGAAAAAAAAATTGCAGTTCATCCACACCACTTAGAAACTAGTTAAAAACATACCTGATAAATATTACAGCACCTTTCAGTGTTTGTTGCAATGTTTTCAATTCTGCTTCAGGCATGCATGTAATGATCACAGTTTGCACATCTATTTCTTGTTTAAATTAGCTAGAATTAAAAATAGAAATTGGTATATTTCCTGATTAATCTAAGCCTGTCAGTATGCTCAGAGTACAGTTAATTATATTTAAGATGTGTTTGTTTCTGTTAGTATAACAGAAAGGCTCAAAAGGATGTTTAGTTCAGGGTTAGCTCCCATTTTTACAGGAAGTTTCTCAGTCTTATTCCTGACACCCCAGCAGTCCTATAGCTTGCCATAACAAAACTGTCTTTGCAGACAGCAGTTTAGGTTTGAATGCAGCACTAAACATGCAAATGAAGCATTGGATTTTTCCACTCTACTCTTACAGCTTTTGGTCTTTCAGGTAATGAAATAATTCTGACAGTACTTAAATCTCTCTGTTTGGACAAATGTTCTTACAGTTCAACTCCTTGGTTCCCCCTCCCCCACCCCCTTTTTGTATTGCATTTTTTTCTTAACTGTTTCTCTGTTGCTTTACAACTGCCTCAGAAAGAGATTAAGAGTTTCAGTTGTTCTCTCCTACCCTCCTAACTAGGCTGAAGAATTAATTGTGGATCACCACTGTATGAGTAAATAAATATATTAGCAAGCTATGGCCATGATGTCAAAGGTCAGATGTTAACTATACCAGGGAAATTAAAGTGCATGCCTCCATCCTTACTTTAGGTACCTGAGCTATCAGAGGAATGTGTTTTAGGAACCTCCTATGATGGGTGCTTTTCTAACTTAAAACCAGCTCCCTTTCTATACTTTTATGAAATTACAAGTTTAACTGCTATTGTCTTCTCATGAACTTAATAGCAACTATATCAGCATATAATATTTTTATTTTCATTGTCATGGCCAGACACAAAGCTGTGGGATATTTGTCTGTATTCCTCTCACTGGACACCACATGCAGTGCCTCCATGCACATAGCATCTCTGCTCTCTACTTACTTCAGGACAACTGCCTCTCTGCTCAAGGAGGTAAATGTATTCTTATGTTAGATTAATGATGGTTTGTTCTGCACACAAATGAGGAAAAAGCTGAATTTACATTGTCCAATGAACTGAACTGCTGTCAGATTTTCAAAGAGGTATGACCTTGGAAGTCTTCTTGCTGGGCTTTCCGGAAGGCTCAGCAAACAGAGTTGTCCTTTATTTTACTTAAGAGTAGTATTGTCTTCTCCCAAGATTCACTTCCAGATGTAAATACTGAGATCCCAGACATTACCTATTTAAAGGTAGAGAAGCTCATTATCTGCATGCACTGAAGTAAGGATTTAAGTTTCACTGCAATTTTTTCCTTAAGGAGATAATGGGATCTTGAAAAATAACAGGCATTTCAGCACAGAAAGTGAAGTACTCTTTCAAATCCAATTTTAAAAGTGTTGCAGAGCTTTTGATGCTGGAAAAGGGTCTTCAGAACTCTTGCTACCAACTTTAAACACTTTAATAAAATAAAATTAAACTCATAATATTAATACTTTAAATTTATATAATATATTTGGCATTTTAAATGTATTTATTATAATACTTAGAGACTGATTTTATGTGTATAAATTATTATACTAATTTGCTGAGATAGCAGTTTAGGCTCTGGTGAACACACTTTGCTCTAAGTCCTTTAAAAGTGAGGCAAATTCTTTGAAGACTGCAGCACAAAGTAATGAGTGCTTCCCATACTCATATAGTAGTACTAAAAATCTCCTTTCAGGTGGGATGAAGGCTTTATTCTAAAACATGTGTTTTGCATCCCTAAAAATAGAAGAGTAAAATCATTGAATATTCTGAAATTACAGCAGCTGACCTTATGAAAGATTCAATTTTCACAAGATATATTTTAAGTGAAATGGTTTGCTCATGTGTAAATTAATATTAGTCAGATTCAAGTCTGAAGCTCTGAATAAGATAAAAAAACACATCTGCATATTTGTAAAATTTCATATTTAATTAAAATCTAAAGGAAGCTAAATGAAATTGAACATTAGGAATATTTCAAATTATAATGTCATTATGAAAATATTAATAATTATTGTTTATAACAGTTATAACTACAGTCAAAGACAGTTCAGCAGCTCAGGTCATTCTCAAGTAGTCCCATGGGGATTCAGGGCAGCTCAGTCAGCCTGGCAGCAGCAGTGATTTGCCTGCTCTCAGGAATGCTGCCTGGTCACACACAGGTGGGAAGAGGCAGTGTGCAGCCTGGCTTTGCAGCACCACCTGTGCCTGCATGCTCTGCACAAGGGCAGATGCAGCTTTTTCCCAGGCAGCATGTGCCAATCTGTGTCAGGTCCATGGCTTTGCTTTGTCACGAGAAAGCAGTGATCTCGACAAAACAAAACGAAAAAAAACAAATAAAATTTCTCTCAATTTCTTTTTCGCTTGTGCTTTAGCTTAGAAGAAAGTTATGTTTGGAGGAAGATGGAAGAAGATGTTCCATTCACTGGACCACCAAATTCCCCTCTTAATTTGTTCCTTCCTCATTGTGACAAGCATCCTGTATTGGACCCAAGCAATTCAATCTCGTTTTTATCCCAGGGGTTGCAACAGAGCTTTCAAGCAAGTTGTAGCTACTGATTCACGTTGCTTTTCTCTTTTGCCATTTAACCAACTAAAACTGTTAAAAAGCATATTCACATTCCTATTGTAAGAAAAAATAGAACCTTAATCTTTCTTTAAAATTTTTGCTTAACACTTATTAGCCTAGCCAGTGTTGATTTAATTCTAAAAAATAAAATAGAAATTAGGACATTGTTGAAGATTTTTTTTTTTACCTAAGGTATCATGTAATAAAAAAGTAATTTTAACTTTTATCTGTGTTAATATAGATATTTTACTCTCATAGACAGCTTGTGGTCTTTCTTCTAGTGTGTCAATACAGGACTGGAATGGTTTTCTGGATCACTGAGTCCATTTGCCTCTCATAAAAGAGTTATGAGAAACTCTTCACAGTTTTTTTAACACTTCTTATAAATGGCTTTGCTTTTTCTTTCTTATAATTTAAACTTGTTAATGAATGTGTCACATATATTCTGAAGCCTTCATTTGGCTTGTTAGAAGAGAATACTATTGAATCTGTTTGAAAGAAACTCTTTCTGAGTAGTAAATTACTACTTGGTGCAAAGTAAAAATATTTTATCTTTGGGTAGCAGTCTAACTTCTTCTAATCATTCTTATCATCTAAGAAAGATCAAAATCTCCAGGTCTTCAACATTCTTTTCCAGCTGATGCTACCTTTTAATGTAGAAGATCTTACTACTCATCCCAAAACCAATTGATTTTCATTTTCCAACGTTTTAGTCCCTCAAGATCAGTCAGTTATGGCCGGTTGATAACTACACATGGCTTTTTCTTTGATAACTCAGTTTTGCTCATCTTTAAGTTTTACTTTTGTTCCTTTAATATTTTTCTTTTCTTTTTGCTTTTTAAATGTCACTAACAGGAATAGAGAGATCAGAGTCGGGATACTTGAACTCCTCAAACAGCCTTCATAGAACCCAATAGTTCCTTGCCAGCAAGCTTTTTTGTCCTTTACGGTTCTTTGTCCACTTGCCAATTATTTTCCTAATCCCTGCACTTTCTAGATGAAGTAGTAATTTCCTATGTGGCCCCTCTCTAGATGAAGTTGTAATTTCCTATGTGGCCCCATATCAAATACTTTGGTAAATCGAGTTTGCATTTCCTTCTGTGGAAGAAAAACATTATCAGAAAAGGATATCAGATTAGTCCTGCCTTAGTCAAACCTATGTTGCATTTTCTATTCTACCTCAATTATTTTATTCAGCTCTTTAAAAGCTAAATCCTAGTATACTACTGAGATCAGACTAATCTCTTCTTACCCTTCTCATTCACTTCTTCTCCTTTATACCAACTCTTGACATTTCCTATCCTGTAATCTTATGGCAGTACCACTGATTTGATAGATTTCTTTAAAATTTTTACCTCCTCCACATTCAGATCTCAGAGGTCAGAGTAGTCAGCAACTTTGGTAATGAGTTCCCTTAATTTATTAAGGTTTGCCCTTTTGAAACCCAAGTTCTCATTGCAAACCTACTATAATTTAATTTAAACTGAATCAGTTTACCATCATTCAATCAGACATTATTTTTAGTTTCAGCCCTTTTTATAGCAACTTTCTTTAGACTTTTTTTCATGAATGGTATCATCATCTTTTGCTAACATTATCTTTGGTTCAAGATTTAATGGATTAACAATGTAATAACAATTAAACACAAAACATCTTGCTGTACTACAGTCGCTACCTGCTCAAGCTTACAAGGACTTTAAAGGAGAAATTGAAAATAACTGCCACAATATTCCACAATATTCCACCTGGATGTCCAGCCCAGCTCTGAAATAATGTGAGACTGAAAGTGTGAAGGTGTTTTGGTGTTGCTAAACTAGTTTTTTATCTAGATAAAATGAACAGAAAGAAAAGTACATTGTGTCTGGAACAAAATTAGAAAGGACAAAGTCAACTCTGAAATTATTTTTTGCCAGATTTTTCTCTGGGAATTAAGCAAAGATATGATCCTAGTTACTCCTAACTATCTCCTTTCAGTCTTCTGCTTAAAGCTGCTCCCTCAGTTTTGGACTGACTTTATTAAATAAAAAGGATTTCTCCAGAATGCTTCTTCCGCTTAGAATTTTCTTATCCAGAAGCAGAGTTTTGAATTTTATATCCCATAGTGGAATTTACTTCCTTGGATATATCCATTCAGTTATCGAATCCATATATACCTATATATCACCTGCACCTTTCTATGGCAAGCTGTATCATAGCTCAACTATATTTAATCAGATATATTTCCTTTCTTTGAATACACTGTCTTAGTTGCATTTGATACCTGCCTGGGGAAGTGCAGTGCAGGTATCAAATGCAACAGTAGCCTCTTGCTTACTGTCTTCCAGGTCACTCAAAAATTTTTGGACTATCTTACCTCTCTGTCATCCTCCCTTTTCTAACATGAAAAGTAATAATTTTATCTTAGCTATTTTCTGCTATACAAATTATTTATTCCATTTGAGTTTTAGTAAACATGTACTGTACTTAAAGAAGCATGAGTGAAATTTAAAAAGGGAGAGAAATAAAAAATGTTTTCTACCAGAGCCATGAAATGTTACAGCTAATCTTCATTTTTTTCTCAATGAGCAAATGGGTGTTTGAGGAACACAATTATTACTGTCTTTTTAACACCATATGCTCTTATTGTTGTTACCTAAGGTTTCTTTTAAAGTCTAGTTCAAAAAAAAGCCATGACAGATCAGCTGTGTTTCTGAAAGATGTAAAGAGAGACGTCTTGCAGGTGCAGTGCCTCTCAGGAAACAAAGAGAATCACAGTACCAGTCAAACAGAAATAGTCTATCCTTAGCATTCTCCTGAGATTAGAGCTGGTCTGAATCAAAAAGCTGACATAACCAAAACATGTTTTACCAGGCTCATCTGCTTTGACCTACAACTTGTACCTCAGCAGCATAAGATAGTCACCAATGTCACAGGATAACTTAATACACTGCTACTAATACACAGTGTTTACATAAATGTTTTAACATTTCATCCCTTTTTCTTTGATGGAAACAATTCTACAATAAAGTTCAGAACATGTAGCAACAGTCCCCAGGAGAAGCCCTACATAGGATAATGCAAAAAATTCTCAGCACAAGCATTTTACTAAGATGAAACTAAAGTGAATAAATGGAAAAATGGCTCCAAGCTTCTTATTTCATACAACTGTGGGATCAGATCTGAGGTGCTGCATATGTGCAGAATCTCAAAACTAAACCTTCCACAAGATAATTTGCCTAGCCCCAGCTTCGTGGCTGCATGTTGTAATTTAAGATATGAAGTATATAAAATTTAACACATACATTTGAATAGAAATATTTGCCCATGAGAAGAAAACAGGAGCATTCTTTATTGGAAATGAACAGAAAATCTGTACTTGGAAGGTTACCCTGTTGTTCAGTAGTGCCATGCATAAGAAAGAGAAGGTAACATATGAAGGACTGTCCTCACCATTGCAAGGCAGTTCCTAGACTTATGGAATAAAGCTAACTTTGAGTGCTGAATTTAGCAGGAATGATTTATTACCTTTCAGTATAAAATACTCATTTGTTAACTGTGAGCAATAATTAGCTCAAGTCACAATTAGTACAATAACTTCCAGTAATTTTGGTCAGTGAAGCCCACATTTTGCTCATAATATTTAATAAAATATTAAAAAGTGTGACTACTTTTATATAATCATCTTTAAAAACCACACTAAGTTATTTTAATCAATATACTTGTTTTAAGTAAAAGCCATTTAATCTTCTGACTTATGCATTAACCTTCCATTAAGTATTAGTGAAGAAGTTAAATGCACCTTAGTCAATAATGCTAATGCAGGAACTGTTGTATTAACTATGGAGAAATGCGTATTCATATTATGTTAAAGTGGCTATCCTTAACGATTAGCTATTATATGTCAGGAAACTGATCATAAATTTGAAATATTCTGTAGGAAAATGAATTATAATGTTGAAACTGAGTTCTCTGTACTGTAATAATTTTGAAATGAGGTCATCTACTTCTCCTGGTCAGTGCTTTTTAAGGCAATGATATTGAAGTGATGAAGATACCCTTGATGATACTTTGACCTCACCTTGCAGTTTCACATCTTGGTCGGTAATAAATGAGACAGGTAATTGTACTATACTAAATGAAAATATATGAATCCACCTACAGGTATATGGAGAAGTTGTTTTAGCATAAATTCTCATTGCTTTGTTTCTACCTAGAAATACCTAAATGTACCACTAAGATCTGCAAAATGATACAGTTATGCCAGAAGATTTCTCTGAGTTTTAGCCTAAATTCCAGTGACAAACTATCTGCTTGTAGATATCATATTCCATATGACTTTTTCTACCATTTTCACCTGTAACAGGTTTTATCCTAAACCATTTTACCTGCAAGATATATTTTTTACACTAACCTGGCACAATGCTTTCACAGTGGGATCCCTTTCCTCCTGTTCTTGTCTGCATATTCTTGCTGTTTTTCTTCTGTGAGATCTCCTGCTTCTGTGGATACTGGGTAAGCTCATTCAGCTGCTCATCTAATACCAAGTTGGTGTTTCTTTTAAGAAATAATATTTTGCTCTTGAGTCAACCATCAAACTCAATTTTTCCTTAGTTTCCTAGTAGCTAAAGCCAGTGTGAAGGAAGAAAGCCTATGGCAGGGAATTGAAGAGTCCATATCTTTCTTCAGTACTCAATTTTTTTTTTGCTTGGTTTTGTTGGGATTTTTTTGTTGTTTGTTTGGTTGGTTGGTTCTTGTTTTTGGTTTTGTTTTTGTTTTTGTTTTGGTTTTGGTTTTGGTTTTGGTTTTGGTTTGGTTTGGTTTGGTTTGGTTTGGTTTGGTTTGGTTTGGTTTGGTTTGTTTTTTTCTGACACAAAATGGTACCCAAATAACACATAGTGCAGGTGATCATGTGATCATGAAGTTGACAGAAAATATTTCCTCAGGTAGCCCCCACTACAATTTTTTTTAGTGATCTACAAAAATGTATTTTCAAGAAAGAAGAGGAAAAAATATTGAAGGAGAAGTACACGTATATTTGCAAATAAAATAATTTTTCCTGTCTTTCAGGATGGGCATCAGCAGTCCTCTGGATATCACTTTTTTAAACTTACTGAATTTATTCCCTCATGGTATAGTGCTGTTTTTTTCTGATTCTTTTCAGATCTTTGTTTCAGCACTGTAAATTATTATTCTGCACACATTAACCTCTGCTTGTCCTTTTTCTATCATTTGAGTAACTTCTGCTGACTTTACAAAATTGTGTCCCTGAAACCTTAAAGATGCATTTGGTGTCTTATGGATTCAGTACATTTGAAGAAACTCAAGATCTCAAGGTAAAATTTAATTGGTTGCTAAATAGTAAATTAAGAACACAGATTGACATTCATATACCAATATAATAATATAATAGTTCATACCAAAACACAGAAATCTCTCCTCTGACTTCTAAATACATCTTTTTTAAATATTTCTGAATTTTATGAGCTTTTTTCCTACTCTCTAGGCCAATCACACTTTTTTAACACTATCATCCGTCTATACTTTAAACTAGAAAGAGATCTGAATGATTACATAGAACATTTATGCAATGGATTGAAGATCCAAAATAATTTCCAGCTCCTTCAAAAATTCCAAGATTTTCATTCAGTGATCATTAAAATAAAAAGCTAAACAAGCATTCCCAGATTTTCATTCAGTGATCATTAAAATAAAAAGCTGAACAAGTATTCCCACATCTTCCTTACCCAAATATCTAGCATTTAGTTTTATCTGGGAGCTAATAGTACTTCAGAATTATGGAATAATAAGGTCAAAGAATTACGGAATAATCAACTCAAAGACAAGCTCTGGCTATGGTCACTTGGTCACTGGACAATTGCAGTTGCAGACTGCTTGGAAAAGCCATTACTTCCTTACAACATATAAAACTTGCTACTGAAAGGTACTGGCTAGGCATTTTGTAAGTGAGACAGTACTATGAAATAATCAATTATGTTATAATTTTACTCTCTCTTCCATATGGGAAAGGTTTGACTGAAACCACTGAAATTGTTATGTCCCTAACAGTTGGAAAAGAGAAGAAAAGACTCTCAGCATCTCCAGAGGTATTTGAAGTATACTACTTTGAAACAAATAGATTCCTAATCTAAAATAACTTGGCAGCCTTACATTATCTTAAATTGTGTTTCTGAAGAAAGAACATATATTTTTTCTTTATGTGTAAAATCCATTTTATCTTGGAGCATTACATGACTATTTTGTTTACAAATAGTAAAAATAAAAGTTCCCAAAATTTCCTGTGCTTGAAACATAATACAAACTGAAACTATGACACTGTGCTAAGACCACTCTTCTGTAATACTGAGGTATCACCACTAACCCTCTTTTCACTATAAGTTATTAGTTGTGTTATCAAAGATGTATCATTTGAATGCCTATGTAAAATACCCTCTTCTCTCCATTATCTGCTTCTTTCTTATTCACATTATCTGAGTCTGATGCCTTTGTTACAGTTCTGACATTTGAAATGTTTCTTTGGTGCATTTCTTTCAATGGGTGAGAACATTCAGACACAGAATTAATGATAAACAAACTATTATCAACTGCATCTCTCCTCTTGACCAGTTTTTGATTTATGGTCCTTACTCATGAGTCTTAACCTAATGAAGTTTCTAACTTTTATTCTTCTAGTAATCTACTTTTGAACTAAAAACCATAATTTGACATCCTTTCATTAGAGTGCCAGTTTAATTCCTTTGTTTGTTTGGTTGGTTTTTTTTCCAAATTCCCTTTATGCATTTCACTTCATTAAAATCTTCCACATCTTATTTTCCAGAAACTCTTTCTCACACAGATGTTTCTTCAGAGTCTGGCAACCTTTACTACTCTTAGCAATATGTCATGATGACTGATGAATCTCTGAATGATACCACTATATCTACCTATTCCCTTCTTTTATGCCTTCATGAATCGTCCCACTGCTGGTTTATATTGATTATGGGTCTATTTCATGCAAGAACACATCCATCCACTGCCGTAGTGAAAAACATCTTGATAATGTCTTTGGTTATCACAGTCTGCAGAATAGACATTCAACTCTCTGATCACCATACGTTGAAAAGCATTTCCTTGCAACCATTAGAAAATTTAAGCATTATGATAAAACCTACAACCCACCACTCATAATGGGAAAAGATGAGAACATTCAAGAAAACTGATAATGCCTCATGCCCCTTCAAAAGTAGGAAATTCTCTACATAAACTGTGTGATCTTGTGTTGTATACAGTACAAGGCATGAAACACAGAACAAAATTCTATGATTCTGTACTCTTTGAGCTAATGCTTAATCTAAAACCAAAATGTACATGACTGGACAATTTTGTCTATCAGCATCCACTTCTGTTTAACTGCCTGCCCTGACACTCCCAAATTCCTCATCCTTGCCACCAATCTTTCTCTTTTTCTCTCCAATACTCAAGACTGTAGCTGAAAACACCTCTTCACCTTTTCTCTCTTCTTCCAACTCATCCAGTCTTTCAAATACATTTTGAACATTTTTTCACTGTTGGGATATACATTTTTTTACTGTTACTACAAAAAAAATCAAATATACTTTACCTTGGTTTCATGAAGAAATATACAGGAAACACTTCTCTATATTCCAACCTTGAAAATAGGCATTGTATCTACTTGGTCTATTAGATGGATTATACTAATTATATTCTGCCTCCTCTGTTCTAAAATGTAAAATTTAAACTATTTTATTTACATTTATAAATAATAAGTTGAATAAAACTCTTACTTGCTTAAACTTGATCTTACCTTTTAATTTTTCAGTTTTTTCAGTATCTAAACTTCACCTTGTCTGTTTTTTCCACCACATCACTTTCAATACTAAATACTTTGTTTTCATGAACTTTTCAGTCCTTCCTTCTTTAGGTTTAGCAGCTGGGAAACAACTACTTCAGTAAGAATGGTTAAAATAAATATATTCAATATTAAATTGGTTGTAGCTGTAATTATCTTACCATTAAAATAAAACCTACTCAAATAAAGAGGAGGCCTCTTCATATAACTGCATCAGCTAATATAGCTGGGACTCGAGGCCATTTTCAAGAATATGAGAACATGCGTCCCTGAGAGCTGATCTGCTTATTTTTTCCTCTGTTCTAATGTTAAAATGAGCATTTGTGTTCATTCAGAAAAATCCAATTGAGTATTTTTAAATTTTGCTTGTGATTGCTGCTGTCTGTTCTACCTCTAAGTTTACTTACTTCAAAGCAATGTATCACAGCAAACTGTAACAGGTGGTTTTTAAAATGGACCTTGTCAAAGTGATATAAAACAAGATTTTGTAACTTTGCTGGACTCCTGTCCTTTTTAATTTTCTGCTTTTGTTGCAGGGAAGAAAAAGTGGTAACGGAAGTAGGATTTGCTGCTTAGTTTAACCTGGTTTACAATATATTAAATTTCATTACAATTTAAATCAGAACATATTTTTTTTTAAATAGTACAGTTTATTGGGTTTTTATTTTTCATTTCATTTCTAAATTTGCATGCCATTCAGAATTTTTCATCTCTTTTGTTGGAAATCTATCATAAATTTACCAATATGCCTTGGAATGGACAAACCCATTCTATTGGTATGGAATTACATAAAATAGGAAACTTAACTCCTACTTTAAAGAAGTTTTAACCGTCTTATGCTTTTCTTAATAGGCAGCAATCAAGTTGTAAAAATTTATTTCCTATTCCATTTTCAGAGAAAATGCTAAAACAAAAAAGTTAGGATGTAAACTTACTGGTATGCAAATACTTTAAATTCTTGCTTGTGTCGGTCCTCTGTTCACAAGAGGTGGAGAAGAACCTGCTAGAACTGAGCCAACACAAGCAATTGGATTAGCTGCTCACAAATACCTTTTCCCAGAGCCTTTCCAAGTGTCAATTTCCCAACAAACAACTTTTTTGGCTCTACATTTTGCAGCTGTTCAACTTGGTGAAATTGGCAATCAGAAAATAGACAACTGGTCTAGAAAAGAAAATTTTAGGTGCTTGTGCCCTTTAAAAGGCTGGAAAAACTGTAGGGATTTGGCAGAGTAATTTATCTGCACAATTTAAATTTTTAAATCTTACTGTCTACATCCTAAGTGTTCATCTTTAGCATAATTCCTTCACTTTTACTTTTTTTATATTCTTGATATTCCTTCTTGACATGCTTTGCATTAATTTTAATGACAATTCATAATATACCAAAATTACATTTGAAATGTCTTAGTGTAACTTTCATTGTACACTTTTGACAGATATCTTAGCTTATAATATAAGCTTTTGAAAAGTATCCAGTCTAACGAAGCTTGATTTCTCAAAGGTCCATGGATTCATTCATAGGCTTTAAACACTTACTTCAGGACCAATGCAAGCACCCTTTGGAGATTCTCAATCCCCACTGACACTCCAGGAAATCTGTGCTGTGATGGAAAGAACATAAAATACATAAAAATTAATGTCTTGAAAACATATCTTGAAATTCTAAAGCAAGGGAGTTCATTATCAGAATCAATACATTTTCGAATAATCCAACCCAAGCCTTTTTAAACATTCGATTAATCTTCCTGTGACTTAACCCCAGCCATTACTATTCACCCACCCACCTGCACCACTAGGATGGGGTAAAAGGAAAAACATAAAACCTGTGGGTTGAGATAAGAACAGTTTAATAGAAAAAATAATAATAATAATAATAATAATTAATAAATAAATAAGTAAATAGAGACAGAGGAATAAAACCCCAGGGAGGTGAGTGGTGCACAGTGACATGGGTGCTCAGCACCTGCTGACCGATGCCCAGCCCGTCCCAGCCCACTCCCCCAGTTCACATCCTGGCCATGTCAGTCTGTGTATGGAACATCCCTTTGGCCAGGTCGGGTCAGCTCTCCTGGCCATGCTCCCTCAGCCCCTGGGGCACCTGAGCAGTGCAGAGCACAGGACACTGAAATGTCCTGGATTTAGGGCGAGCACTACTGAGCAACATCCCAGACATCTCTGTGCCACCGACATGATTCTCACACTGAATGCAATGCACAGCAATGTACCAGCTACCAGGATGAAAATGAACTCTGTCCCAGCTTAAATCTGGTCATATCAAATTTAAAAATAATAAGGAAATTTTAAATGCAAATTGTATAATTATAGTGGTTTTGATTTTGTCCAATTTAGGAATATTGATAGTGGAAAATAAATCTTCCAAGAAAATATATATCATTAAAAAGCTAGGAGTAGCTTCTACATGCACAATGTTGTCAATTTTTTCTTGTTCCCAGCTAATATTTTCTCCTTAGTTATGGTTATTTTTATTGACTGGCAATGAAAGTAAATGCAATGCTGGGAAATGCAGAGAAAATTTGTTTATGCATTCAGATAATGATCTGTGAAGTGTATGATGTGAACGGAATTTTTTTCTGCATCTCAGGACATCATTGTAAAATTATTGAGAAAACAAATATAATAATGAAATTCAATTAGAAAATAGCATAAATGGTTATATATCTTCAAATCTTAAAGTGTCTATATAAATAAGATTTAAAATTATTATATTTTTCTTAATTCAAAAATTTTTCTCTTTCTGACATTTTGCCTAGCCTCTGCATCCTAAGTAGGATTTTGTTTTTAGTGTCTCTAAATCACTAGTTTGCTTGTGCTTAGAGATACTAAATAAAATTGCTATTATAGAGTTCCAATAGCTCAAATAGCTTTCTGTTTTCTTTTAATTTTGATTGATTTAATGAGGGATCTAAAGAAATAATGTTCTGTGTATACTTTAGTATTAAGGTGAAGACAAAGGCACTATTCAACTTTTATAAAACCAATTGATGGGCCAGATGTAAAATCAATTAACTCTGTAGTATAACTCTGAAGTATAACCTTGTATGGCTTGCTATAGTTTTCACTCTCAGCAAAGATGAGCCTGGCCATTGCTTCTGTTTCAGCAAAGCATTAATAACAAAGTTATAAAACTCAAATGATGAGGGAATCCACAGAAGTTTGGAATTCGGACAAATGTTTGAAGGGTCGGACATTTATTGCACTTCTCCAGCCTAAGAAAATCTCACTTTGAATAACACCTCACCATTTCCACATGGCTTAAATCTTCATGATGCATCTTCATTGTTCACCCTTAGTATTAATTTCTGTTCTTTGAGATTTTGGGGGAGATGGTGCAAAGTCACATGGCAACAGCATCCCTATCAAAATCAGCATACAGGTACCTTCAGCATTTTCATCACATACTCCCTTCACTCTTTCATGCCCTTTAAGTATGTGGGTATTTCTTGCTACATTTTTAAACTGACTTTTTTTTTTGTGGTTCAAATTTCTTGAAAGTATTTTTCTTAGAAGTGAAATTACACTGAATCTAGCATAACATTTCCTCAATTACAAATTGTTTCATTTGATCATACTTTTCTTATCTGTAAAATGTCTGGATCTGAAATATTTTGAAAGAATATCTGTAATAACAGTCATCATCTCCTCCTACTTGCATGTTCATACTGTGAGATTACTTAGCATCTCCTTTATATGAAATGTATAATTTTCAGGCCCTAGTTCAATATGTGTCTAACCCAAAGTGTGTGAATTTTCCTACTGGTGATAATGGAGGGCATTAATTTTATGTTTTTAAAGATGAGTATCTCCACAGACCCTTTCTTGAACTTTGCTCTTATTAAAATCATCCTGCTGATTTCAGGAAAACCAGAAACAAATTTATTAGCAGGGAGTGTCCAAGTGAAAATAAATGCACTTGGTTTTTCTAAAATAAGCAGAGTAAAAAGGTTTTCAGAACACACATCACACCACTTCTTGTAGAGAAATCTTTGGAAAGTTGACCATCATTGCTAGAATTACTGGGTTTGCTTTTCTTTTCTGATAGAGAATAGGTTTACAGATAGAAAAGGTGACTTATTTCCAGAATTTTCCCCTTCTGTGGTCCATGCTGGAAATATTATTGACATCCAGAAAATTATAGTCCATATTGCCTATTTTTTCTAAATGAGTTAGAAAATATAATAAGTTATAAATATTATAACACTGTATTAGGAAAAATAAAATTTTCTCTCTTCTAACTTCTACATGAGAAAATGTATAGTGTTTTTAAGGATAGCTAAAGCCATTAAAATAAATGTTAAGAAATCAAAGCAAAAGTGTTAATCAGAATGTATCTTGTATACTTTCTTGTAAAGTATATGTAAAATCTATTTTTCCTAATAGGTGTCTAAATGATAAGAGAAGTAAGAACCAATATTTTCTTTTTTTTTCTTTTTATTTTTTTAAGAGTAGTGATATTTCTTGATAGTGTTTTTAGGATTTTAGTCAACACATCTAGGAAGAAATTATTCTCTTTATCTTGCAAAATGCAAGATTCACTCTTTCATACAAGACAAATAATTCCTCATTTACTAGTTTGAACTAGATCAGAGCTATCTACTTGTACCACAGACTTCTATAAAACTGTGATTAAGTTTCTTCTTCATCATTTCTACTTTCTTAAATTAGACAAGTATACACCAGAAAAATTAAAATTCCACATGGCATTCCCTATTCTACTTGTTAGTTTGCTGGCAATTAAAACTATTCACTCTAGGAAATATTTTCTTTATTCTCAAAAATACTTCTAGCTGATATTTTTGTCAAAATTAGCAATTTTTACACACAAGGTATATTTTATAGTTGAAAATGGATAACACTTTCTTTTTCTCAACATTTTCTCCAGGTAAATATTGATCTAACATGAGATCAGTGCATTATGACTGTTAAGGATGATTCAGAATACAAAACTTTAATAAGACCACAGAATTTATTTTTTTTAATTAGAAACTAACTTACTGATCCATTTGGCACAAGTATAAACAGATGAATTTTTACACTTGCTCATGGAAGTAGCCCTCGAAAGCAATAGTGAATCAACTTAGAGAATTTCTCCGGGAATTTGAGAGTCCTTATTCAAAAATATATTTCTTATTTATTTCATGGGGACTGCAAAAGATGTTCTAGCTCTTCCAAATTTACTGTGAAAAGAGAAGAAGCAGACCAAACAGTAATGTAACACACATGGGCAGAAAGCAACAGAAAAAGGAGGAATATGAAAATGTTTAAATGGACAAATGCAGGATGAGTTTGTATGTGTAAAGAACTAAAGCTGAAAACACCACTTTCAATTAGACTGAGAAACCTTGTGTTTGTGAAAGAAGTCCAAATTGTAAAGGCATGTGTTTTTATAGTTATTATTAAAATGGGGATTTGGAGAAGGGAATAAGTTATGCATTCTTATTTTTATTCTATAAAAGGAATGACAATCACCGCCTTTTATTAGGAAATGTATAGTTTCCATCAAGAAAACCTTTTTTTTTGGAGGAAGATTTCCAGTTACACATGTCCACTCCCATAATTTATAACAAGTACAATCAAAAAGCTTCCTAATACACAAGCATACATTTAACACATTAACATAAACTCTAGTAGTTATTATCATCTTGTATACTGGACACTTCAATGTTAATATTAAGAAAATATTTCAAAAGGTAGGTTAAATTAAAAAATCTTCTCAAGATAATAAATCAATCATGTTTGTTTAAATAATGCATATTTTTAATGTGAATACATATCATATGCATATTAACAATAGTTTCAGAATTGTTACATGACTGATAGTGAAGCAAAAAAAGCCACCCAAAATACAGTCTAGAAGTCTCATGAACATGTAAATTTATTCTCAGTATGGTCTTGCTATTTAAGTGTTGATTATATGCAAGTTATTTAATAGTTTATGTTTATTGATTGAACTCCCCATTTCTAACATGAATTGGTGGCATTTAAAATGCCTAAATACTTAACTAAAATATATCATGACACATAAAGATTTCAGAATTCATTGCTGTTTCAAAATTCCATGGTGTGCCACGGAATATTATATGCTTACTGTCTTAATATGCTTACTGTTATTTAATAGAGGAATTACCTAGATAATAAAGAATGGTGCCTCTAATGATGTAGTCAATAATAACACCAAAAGTCTTATTGATTATTCTTGAACAATTGCCTGCAGCTGGTACATATTTCTTATACTAATAAGACAGTTTCAGTGTGTACAAAATGAAAAAAGTGCATAATTTTTTTTCCTCTGCAATATTTATGTATGCTGAAAATAGAACAGAGATGCATCTACAAGTGAATCCATCTTTCAGACTAAATCTTAATTAAATATGTGTGTGATTGAGCAGTTCTGTGTGCTAGTGTCATGCATACACTCTCAGAAGAATTCAGATACAGAACTATCATGTGTCTATCTATATATCTATTTATATAATTTTTTTTCTTTTTTTTTCCCTTTTTGATGATAGGCAGATCAAAATTACAAATAATCATTAATATCTGTTTGGGACGATGGAGGGATTTCAGATTTTTTTGCAGAGTGACAAGAAATAGGAAAATGACCTGAATGTATGCAATGCTTAAATGTTGTCAGATATTCATCATATTTATATGCTTTGCCTGCCTCTTTGCTCAGGGTGATTTAATACTACATTAAAGTAGAACCTGGGAGGACATCATAAACAGCTCTTGTTTAAAGGGCATTGTGAAGGAGAGCCTTTAATCTGATTGATGAAATAAATGGAAAGTAATCTATCCTCTATTCAACAGCTTGTTGATGATATGAAAGAATTCCTACTGAAGCAAGCAAAGCTTTAAAGAGAAAGACCTCTTTCATCCTGTCAGCCTCTCATTTTTAGAAAAAGTTAAGTTTTTCATCATGGTTCAGGGGAGTTCTTGTAAAACGTTCATTGAAAATTTAAGAGCAATTACAGTGTCAGACAGCTAGAAAAATTGCTTTTACTGAGTGAGAGTTCTCTGACAGATGCATTGTGGGAGAATTGATTCTTTCTAAGGGATAAGTGAATTGTCATTGTTAGTCTCTTCTCATGACATCTAGCTAGATGTCATCTGCTTTGTAACAGAAGATTTGAATCAGACAACTGTACTCAACACTAGACAGTGTCTAGATTAGTTCAGCAAAGAAATAAGCCTGTACTCTGCATGACATCAACTGAGCTTTTAAAGATTATGGACGAGCAAGGGTTTGAGAAAAAAGTTTGAAAAATCAAAACCAAAGCTTTATAGCCACTTCAGAAAGCCTGGATGTTTAACCTGTAAGGAAGTCTGTCAAATCCTTGAGGAAACCACATAGAGAAAGATCAATAGAATACCTACTGGCTCCATTAGCTTGATGTAAAAAGGGGAAGAGGGAAACCAGCTCTTCCACAAGAGGAGATACATTATTCCAGGGATTAAGCGGGATCAGTTCTCTTGCAGAAAAGAAGACAAGAAAAAGAATGAAGATTCTTGGTGGGCCAGAACTGGAGTGAAAGGGCTTGTCAGGTAATCTAACTGATGATAAGAGAGCAGTTTATTGAATAGGAGGTGTCTCTAATTAGATGTTCATTAGCATAAGGGTAGGTGCCAATTCTAATCTTGAGTTAGCAGCAGAAAATAGGCTGTCATTCACTTTGCAATCCCCGAGTTAACTTCTTCATACTATATGCTTGCTGAATCCAGTTCGCAATTTTATGTGGGTTTTTTTCTGTTTGGACTGCAGAGATACATTTGGTGTGTATGAATGTCATTGGCATTTTCCCAAAATAGCACTGTCAAATTCATTAATATTCATGGTATTAAAATGCTATGTTGTTTGAATATAGTATGCATGTATGTGGTTAAAAAAAAAAGGTATGTCATTTTAAACATAATAATGTTTCAATCTGAAAGCTTCATTTCAGTTTCTGAAACTGATTTGACTGTAAACATAGATCAAAACAAAAAAAAAAAAAAGGAAGCAGCTATTTCTACTTTAAATAAATTCACAAGTATCAAATTATTTTTGAAAAACTCATCTAAAATATTCTTCAGTTCAAGGTTAGACCAGTATACACTTCACCAGCTCAAATTTTGGTAATATTTTGTGGCCAAGATTTAGTCAATATCAAGCTTTTATATTTTGCACTCCTTATTCTGCATACTTTGTATATTTGAAGGCATGTATATAGACTTTAATTTAAACATTGAGCTTTTCTTTAATTTCTCAGGAGTTAAACAGTGATGCATTTTTAGTTCTGTATATGTTCAATTATTTAATCCTTTAATATGAATGACATTATCATTCAGACTTAAATAAACTTGCTCCCCTTGGAGGGTTTCTATTTATTATTATATATCTCTTGAAAGGTTTGGTAGGATGGGCTTGCTGTTTTAAGTGGAAATAAACATAATTTTTCAGCTTTGGGAAGTATAGACCTGAACTAAACTGTATTTCCTTTCCTTAATATGTTTAGAACATCATAAAAGATTATGTGCCATTAAAATATTCTTTTGAAGCAGTGGAAAAGCAAACTGTCAAGGCATCATTTTCAAGAAGTCACTGATGCTAAAAATCACTGACCTATGTAAGTTTCAATACTGCTCCTGACATTTTTGCCATTAAGATTCGATAGATCTCTTTATCGATGTCCATAAGGCATTTGGATGAATCAATAATGATGATGGAAGCAAACTGTAATTCTATTTAAAACATGCTGCTAGATAGAGCAACATACAAAATTGATGCAAGTTCCTAATAGTTTTCCTTTCAGTATTCTAATGTTTTGTATTCTCACCTCAATGAGTGCCCTTAAATCATGTAAATTACATGTTACAAATGTAATTTGCTGTGTTCAAGTATTCTAAATAAATATTTTGCTAAATTTATAGGGACTGAATTTTTGACAAACTACAAAAATTGAGGATTTTTAAAAATTATTTTTTCAAAGTGAATAATTTTTTTAAGTGTACTCTTATCTAAATTTATTTCTGAAATTGTTAGAACTGTAAGTATGTGGGGACAGATAATAACAAATATTGGAAAAGACCATCTATTTGTAAGTAGTATATAAATCAACCTTCTTTTTTAGTTTCAATTTTACCTTAAGGAAAATTAGGCATTAATTCTGTTTTGTAATGTGTAATAAATTATATGCAATCTTGTAAGCAAACTGACTTACTGATTCACATTAGGAAAAAGATCCAGTATTCAGTAAAGCTACTGATTTCACTGCGTTTTCACTGAACCAAATCTAAAAGTCGTGAACAAGATTATTTCTAAACGCTGCATTTTTTTTCCTCACTCCAGAGATGGTGTTGCAGTTAGGAGAGAGGGATTGTTTTGAGATTTTGGCTTGTGATGTTTCTGAGGGCAATGTTTCTCTTTTTGCTGCAAATTACTAAATAAAAAAAGGTTTTGACATATACAAGTGTTAAAATATTTATCTGTAGCAAAATAAAAACATTCCCTTAAATGGGTGTTACTTGCATAAAGCTCACTACAATTCAAAGAATTTTGGGTTTGGGGTATTTTTAAAAATATATATAGGTAAAAATCTATTTATCCCAAACCTGTTTTCAAAAAAAAAGGTAAAATAAAACCAGTGAAATAATATCTTTATAAGCATCATACATAGTCTTTAGGAAATCACAACTGAGAAATTATTTCTCCTATTGATTTTTCTCATTTACTGGTAATTGTATCTGCAAAATATCAACTTTGGGTAGATTGTCCAGAGGAAAGGTTTAAGATGAAACACTTTTTTTTTTTTTTTTAATATAATTGAAAATTTAATATGTGTTCTTCAGTTCATGATAGTGCATTTTTATTCAGTTATTTCTCATGAGGGGTTTTTCTGTTTCTTATTGATTTGGTTTCCAACATGACTTGCTAAATATGTTAGAATAACCCAAGTTCTGTTTTATTTTGTCAGTTTCTTTTCTGACAGAGTTATAGTAGTATTTCTTTACCTCACATAGCAGTTTCACTAATTATGGCTAGATGGACTTGATATTTCCTTTCAGAGACTGTTGCAGTCCTGGTATTTGTTTTCACGTATCATTGTGTTATACAGTTAGTGAAATTATTTACTCTATATCTATCAAGTAGTTATCAAATACTGCAGCAGAAACACTAACTTTTGAAAAGCAGTCCCTGTGTGTAATTGCTAAGAAACAAAAGGAAGTTTATGAAATAGTTAAAGTTGGAATATATGGTTTCATCTGGTATTTAACTGCCAAAGTTGAATGTGATGGAAGGCATCTGTGGCTGTGTTTGTGTAAGGTTGTCTTTAGTGGCAGAGTGTATTATCTAGTGTCACTTTATGAAACTTTCAGTGGTATAGCCTTTTTCTTTTCTAGTATGTGTGTAAGAATTACTTTAATCTTTTTTCTCTATGAGAAAAGATAAATATTATCTGCTGTATATACCTGATGAAACACTTATCTTTTTGATAATTAATGAACCCATTTTAAGTCCATGTTATGCTATCCATCTTTTGTGGTACTGAAATGGATGACAGTGTGATTATGTCTTTGAAAGATAAGTAAATGTGTGTGCTCTTAGATCATCAGGCTTTTAAAATACCAGGAAAGTAGAAGTACAGCAAAACTGGGAGTATTCCTTAATCTTGACTTATAATACAGAGTGGTTTGTACTTTCATTTCAAAATGTACATTTTCTTGCACTATATACACACAGACACACAAGATTTCAAAGCCCTCTGTAAAGGTTTGTATTCATATTTTAAGTTTCATTTATGCCTTTCCCCTGTATATCACAGAATAATATATATGCAATATAATGAATATTACATTGATTTTTATTCATTTTTTATTTTATTGAATATTGATTTTTATACATTTGACATAAAAGAAATTAAAAAGTCAGTAAGAAAGAAATAATGCTGTGTTTTATGTGAGAATTCTCAACACCATTACAAGTTAAGCTTTGAATTTTATTTCAATGTTCTTGTCAATAGAAACTGGCTTACAGAGACACAGAATTATAATTGATGGTTTTCTCAAAATACCTTTGTCAGTAAAGAACAGTATAAGCTTTAGATTTCATTATTATAAAAGTATATTTTAAGAAGTCAAACAGATCCTCTTGAGTGTCTTAAATGGTATAATTTTGGCCGTCTGTGTTACAATATGGAATAATGTCCAATTATCTCGTTTATCACAGCTTCTGAAACAGCTTACACTATAAATTCTGTTTATTAAGGGCAAAATTATACTGTCAGATTCACACATGCTTATCTCTGAAAAGTGACTTACAGACCATACTTTACCATTTTAAAAGAGGAAAAAAGAATATAAATTGAAAGAGGTCAGTGGACCTTTGGACACTTGATTCTCCTGTACACCAGTAAAAAAGCTACTTCAGCTTGGAGGCAGTATATAACTGCATATAGGCAGAGAATTTAAACTAGTTCCAATCCAGGGTAATTTCTTTCAAAATTAAGTCTGCATTTTCTGGTTCTACATTTCTGTCAAGCAAAAGTCCACAACTCAGAAGATTTTTATTTATTTAAAGACCAGCGAAATCCAAACCTGGAGATTATCTGTATTTTTTTGAATGGAGTATTAAATTACCCACAGCTTTCTAGAATGTCATCTAGAAACTTAAGGAGCAGCCTTTTCGTATGGTTTCGCCACTGACTATTACTTTCTGATTCTTGTTTCTGCATTTGAGAAAGTGCCAGAACATCCTATCTGAATGTATTTGGAACCTTCTGTATCCAGACTAATGTTATTTGTCTTGACTCTTGGCTGATCATCAGAAAGATAATACTTAACTACAGACACTATATGATCACAGGTATTGCTTTGTTACTATGACAAGGGATAATTAGGAAAGACATAAAGTTATAGTCATGTTTACTTAGATGCATACATTGTCATGAAATATGAATGGTGATGATCAGCAGATCATCAGAGTAATTTCTATTTCGTATCTATAACATAAGAAGGAATGAAAACCAACCTTTGTTTGTGAACAAAGTTTCCTTTCAAATGTTTAGTTCCATACTTAGTTCCTTAGCCCATTAAAATTATAGTAGTGCATTATTTAACTAGCCAATATCTAGAAATATTTGTATCTGTCAGTGGTTATTTCTTCCTTGAGCTAAAACTATTTTATTTGAAAAAGAAATAGATGGTTGATTTTACTTCCTTAAGTTTAATTCCTATAATAGACTATAAGAAAAGATAGTTAATTAAATATTTTGGATGAATGTTTATTGTAATGCAAGAAAATTTAGGTTTTAAGAAAGTTATCGTATACACCCTTCTCTATTTCATGAAAAGTTGGCAGTTCAAGATGTTTGCATGTACTCTGAATTCATGACATCCCTAAAAGGTGGAGCAGCTCAACCAGTACTTAGCAAAACCAGAAAATCATTGATTTGCTTTGGTTCTTCCACCAAACAGGTCTTTGAATAACACAATTTAGTCATTAATCTTTTCAGTTAGTTTCTTTTAGAAATCACTTCTTCAATATGCATAGTCTCTGAAGATCTGTGACATTTAATTTTAAAACATATAAGGTTGGATTCTGGTGGTTATTTTCTCTAGAGACCAGTAGCAAAATAATTAATTTATTTCTCAATACACAAATATGTTCCTACAAAAGCATGTGCTCTATTATGTAAAACAAGTCATTGTCAAAATTGCTAAGTGCATGTGTTTGCTAAGCATATTTTGTTTTAAAGTAACAACATTTTGCAATTGTATGTATTCTTCACAAGAGCATATAACCTATTACTAGAAATACTGCACAAATCTCCTATAAAAAAGTAATCACTGCACATCAAACTGAGTAAATCTCCTTCACTGGGGAGAGAAAGAGCCGTCAGATGCAGTCCTGTACAATGTGCTCTAGGATGACTCTGCTTGAGCAGGAGGGTTTGACCAGATAGAAGCACTGTGGTGCCTTCCAACCTAAGCCAGTCTGTGATTTATTTACCTATTTATCTGAGCAAAGCTCATTATTACATCTTTTACCTCCAACTCCATGAGTATATATTGTGTACATGGTAACTGAATCTAACTGAATGTGTGAGTGATATGATTTCTGGAATACTAAAAATATCTTCAAGGTATAAATTGCAATTATTTAACGAATTTATTTTTTCTTACATTTTTCATTATTTATATTTTCTATCTCTTTAAGGTTCCATATAGATTAAATCTTCAGGTGAAATTCTAAGTCACATTAAGAAAACCCAACTGAAATTACTGAACCCATGGAGTGAATATATATGTGCTTATCAATATGTGCTGGGAATTGGGACTTCTGTGTAGGCTGAAACTTTTCAGAATTTACACATGGTTCTGTCATGGTGGATCTTTTTTCTCAGAAAAAGACATTTCATTCTTGATTCTAAAAACTAATATTTGTTGTCATTTTTCTATTTCTGAACTGTTACATTTGGGAGCCCCTTGGCATTTTGGTTGAAACCTTTAATCTCTTGAAGCACATTGTGTGACTATTCCACATGGTATACTATTCCAAAATGAGCATGATTTATTCATTTTGAAAATTCACAAAATAATAAGTAATTATATTAACACCACATTCCATGCTTTGATGTGATTCATTACTTTTGGGCAAATAAAAGAGAGGGAGGGATTCTGTTTTCTTCTTTACTATGCATAGTCCTCTCACTCTTCTGAACTAGGAAAGTCCTGCCACAACACTTGCCCATAGAACAGCAGTTCAAAATTAAAATATTGACTGTATTGCAGTATATCAGGTCAGGTATCAGTCTATTAAAGCTTGGTTCACTAGCCATTACTTGAAACAGTAAACAAACAAAAATTCTTTTGCACAGGTTTTCTAAATAGGGATACATATTCCTGGGTGCTTCTGTTTTGCCTAGATCTCAGGCATTAGAGTGCAAGCAACTTCTTCTTATGCTGCTGTAAATCATTTAAAACAGTTGCATGTCTTATGTTATTACCTTTATGATTATTCACCGTTACTCAAATTATTATTCAAGAGTACACTATATATATATATTAATAATAAAATCTGAGTTGAAGCAGATTCATGCAGAATATATATATTTTTAACACTTAATGAAACATTGTTCCATGCAGCTTTGTTAACAGATTATAAATCTTTTGCTGATAATGTACTACTCAACCACAATAAAATGCATTAGAGACATGAGAGTTGTGCATGTTTCAAATAACAATTCACACCATTTATGTATACATAGGGCAAACATGAGCGTCCATAAACAAAAGCTAACATCAGCTAGATGTTACAACTACAGGATAGACTAAAAGAAATACTGAAAAAAATACAATAGCAACACAAAATTTTTTAAAACAGTGACAAGCTACACAACAACATTATAGTCACTACCTATTTGGTTGCCAGGCACTTTCCTTTTATATTTTGTTACTAGCTTGAGTCAGGAGAGATCTTTCACTCACTAATGCAGCAGCTGTTGCATCACTAGTTATATGACCAAATTGCAACCTTGTTTTTCTATCAGTTTTAGTCGAAAGAAAAGTAGAAAAAATGAATAAATTGGGGTTTCAGGAAAATTAATTACAGTGTCTTAACCAGACAAATAAGAGCAGGTTAGAATGGCAAGAAAAGAAAGTAGTTTTGCTTTTTATAAATGGCATAAAATTGAACTAAACAAAAACTTTTCATTATTTCCTCTTCCTCTTCCCCACCGCCCCCCCCCAAAAATAATACCAATAAAATCACAACTTACTGATTTTTACCTTATCAGAAACTTAGTGGGTTTGTCTATGATTATTACTAGTCTCTAGCTCAGCAGATATTTCTGAATATCAGAAAGTGCCTATTCTTGATTCAGTTAAGATGGAAAATTCCTGTGAAAAGTGTGTATAGAAATACTTTGATTTCCGTTTTAGTTCACTTGTCAAGAGCAAAGAGAGTGTTGCCATTCTTGTACTTTAAGGATGTGAGGTGTCACATCTGACAAGCAGAAATAGATTCCATTAATATATCTAAAATCATTTTGTAAGTGATCATTTTTAATATACACAAGAGAGTTACACCTACACATCCAGGGAATAATATACTCACTTTGAATGTGGCTCATGTCCCACTTCACTGCATATAAGTCCTTTCTGATTTAAATTATTTTTACTCCAACCTTTTTTCTCCATGCCTGAGATATTTTAAAGCTCAGTCCAGCAAAGACTTTTGACCAATACCAGCTGTGCTTGGAGAAAATTGTATTTAAAAATGACAAGAGGTCTAACTCTGAACTCCCTAGTAGTACATAAATAAACTACGAGTTTATTCTCTGGCCCAAAAGTGACAAATTTTCTACAAAAATATTGAAATCTTCAGCGCAAAAAACTGTGTTCTCAGTTTGTGCCTCATCTGGTATACATCTTTGAGCAAGTCACTTCACCCTTTTACTTGTGTATTTAGACTATAAGCTTGTGGGGAAAGAGATCATCTTCAAAGGCAAATTTCACACGAATGCTTCAACTGCAGCTATATTTTAGCTCCAACACACTGTTTCAGTACAATAATCCAAAAAAATATACCAAGTAAAAAATAAGTCCTAATTCCAGAATGAAGAGAATCACCTACCTTTAGAGGCCTGTAGGCAGTGGCAGCACACTCATACTAAAATCTTCTGCCTCACAGTAATGAGAGAAGAGAGAGATGGAATTTGTCCCCATCTCTATGAGATATGAAGTACAACCTGGCCTCACACAAAATTGCTGTGCCTCTATATAGGACAGCTCTCTTTGCTATATAAAATACTATAGCTATTAATTCATTAATCTTCTACATTGTGCATTTTTAATGGGCTTCATATTGATTTTTATTATTGTTGGAAAGGACCCATTTATAGAGCAGAGGGTTCAAAAGATGAATGTGGTTTGAACAGGACTATGAAACATGAGAAAATATCCTGAACTGTCCTTTGCCATTCCTAGCAAAAAAAGACAGCATTGTCTACCAGGAACTTCTTGCTCAGCTCCTTTATGAAACTGCTAACTTTTGTTGTTGACCTTGGAAATTTACTACATGCATTAATGGGTATTGTGTAAAGAAACTACTCCCAAAGGTTTCTCTTTTTGACTTTTCTATGCCTTAAACTTTGTTGTTCCTTTCTTTTCTCCTGTCATCTAAAGCCCCGTATTAACCTTCTTTTTCAATATAAATTCTGTCACATATTAAATATATTTTTAAAAAATCTAATGTAGTTGTATATAAATATAAAAATAACTGAAAAAAAAAGAAATGCCAGAATTTTCTATCTATGAAACCTTTGGTTAACATCCTAGAATACATGCATTATATGCAGTGCTTAGTTTCATTACCACATTTTAATTTTTCTTTAAAAAATTCGAGACCATTTACTGTGCAACACTTAGTAAATTAAAAGATGTTCACCATTTTACTCTAGCCTTATTGCCTATGTATGATCTTAAGAAATATTTCCAGCATTCAAATTCTGCTTTTAGAATAGAGCTTTTTAAACTGAAAATTATTGAGATTGGTAGGGATGTCTTGAAGTCATCTAGTCTAGGTACCCCACTCAAGCAGAGTCACTCTGACCAGCTGGCAAGGTCTGTGTCCAGATGACCTTTGAATATCTCTATGGATGAAGAATTTACAACCTTCCTGGGTAACCTGTTCTTGCCACCCCCACAGGAAAAATGTGATTTTCTGATTTTCAGAGAGAATCTCCTGTTTTGCTCTCTGTGCTTCTTGCCTCTTACCCTTATCGTGGCTATAACTGTTGAGCCTGGGTCCATCCTTTCTGCACCCTGCATTCAGGCGTTTTTGTACATTAATGAGGTCTGCCCTGAGCTACTGCTTCTTTGAGGTGAATTATCCCAGCTGTCTCAGTCTTTCCTCATAGGAAAGGTTCTCCAATCACTTTGGTTTTTGTCCCTTTGCTGGTCTCTCTCTAGTATGTCCAGGTTGCTTTTGAGCTGCAGCGCCCAGACCTTCACATCAAACTTCATGACATTTGCGGTGTATGAGCCTTCATACAGGCAATGGAAGAATATAAGCAACAGCCTCTCAAGGATTTGTGAAGAGCTGCTTTACATACTAGCTAATATGCAGGACCTTGACAAGGATTTAAAGACAGAAGGCAATTTGGAAGAAAGTAAAGAATAAAGTTCATAATTAAGAAAAAAATAAGCAAAAAACCCACGAAAGCAATAGAATAAGATATTAGCTTGAGTAAATGTAGTCAATCAATAGGCAAGATCTCACTGAAATCAGGCTGTAAAACATGGCACCTTACTGAAAGAATCTATATTAAAAATTAACTGCAAGGAATTTTTTTCAAATACAACAATAAGAATCAAAATTTTAAACATCAAATTGAATACTCAAAAACTTTTGGACTAAAACCTAGATCCAGAGTAATTATTAGAGAATGTTAAGCAGAAATTTTTTATAAAATCAGAATGACAGAGAAACAAAAGGGTTTGCAAGTGAAAAAGAACAAATATTGCAGAAAAAAAAGATTGTAGAAACACAATGGCCAAAGCAAATTATGAAGAAAATCTACATGCATTTATATCTCACATCATATTTGTTGAGAATTTGTCTAGATAAGACACTTTGGGTCCTGCTCTATATCTATTCATAAACATCAGATTAAATAGATATGTCTAAAGTAAGTTATATATTTAATGTTTAGTGTGGCCTGAGAGCACTTTACATGAAGGCAGAGTAGAAAAAGGAGGAAAAGAGAGAAAAAAATGGGGACGAAAGTGTTTCTTCTAGGCATAACCAGTTATTAAGGTCAAATAAAGTTTACTCTAGAATTCATAAACAACTAACCAGCACTATCCCAGTGTTATTAATTACTATCTTCCAGGATGCCAGATTTGATTTCAAAGAACAGAGAAGGAACCTGTCAAAATAATGGTCTGAGTGAGGCCATGTGAGGTCTGCATGGCCAAATGGCTGAAAGTAATCATTACTTTCATTAACAATTTAAAACATGTAATAAAAGAACAGAGAGAGAGAGGCAGTGTATTCGACAATTTTAGGATTCAGAAAATCTCTGCTTAGTAGAGAAATTCAAAAAATATACAAGATAACAAAAAGGCAAGATACAACAGTAGAAAGGGCAGATACATACACAAACACTGAGAAGAAATGACTTTTCAACATAATCAGATCGAACGTTCTTATGTTGTCCAGTACTGTGATGCAACTTAAAAAAAAATCATTTCATGGATTCTTTGCACAGTCATTACCATAAGAACTGGTTGGTTAACCTTTATGCTGCTAAATCATCTTCCATAGTACCTGTCCATCTTTAGTAACTATAACTAAAGGTTATATATATTAAAAGGATACAGGATACAATACAAGAAATAAAACACCAGAATGATGAATGATAAGACATCAGAACACTAAGGAAAAATAAAAGTTAATTAATGCCATTTTCCTATTTTTTGGTAGGCCCATATTTAATGAGAACAATTGCAATCCTTCTTGAAATTGTTGCTCCTTTTATCCTGCTCTAGGTATTCTTGTAAGGAAAAGTTCATAATTATTTAAAAAATGGCTGATATTGAAAAAGCATCTTTTAGACAGGATCAAGTATTCAACTCCAAAGGTTGCACCTTTAGGAACGTGATGAGAAAACAGTTTTAATGGAAACTGCTCTAAGTACAGCAGCTGTTACTAAATGTCTGCCAAAATAAAGTATTTTATATATTTCAAGATGCAATTTGTATTGCTAATTGCTCTTAAACTTACTTCCAAAGGGTTTTCATTCAAGGTTTCTAAACCACACAGTATAATTTACAAAGGTATACTACCCTTAAGTATGTAAGTGTCCACCTTTTCTTCATAATTTATTTCAATCATCTCTTACAGTAGTTCAAATTCCTTTAAGTCTATCAAATTTGAAAGGAACTATCTGAAAATAATCATGTCTTTCAAACTCTTTTTCCTAGCAAATGTCATCAGTGCACAATGCATTCTTTTTCACAATTCCTATACACATAGAACAAAATATTTGAAATGGTAAGACCCTAAATTTTCCCTATTCTAAATTTAATTAAATTCCACTTTCATCCATAACCAAACATTTATTTTAATCTATTAAACTAGCTGTTATTTTAGGCTTGGTCTTTTTGTCTATCATAGATTTAACAGTAAATCAAAATGTTTCCAGTTTTTGAGACATGCCTCTTATCACTCAGCTATACATTACTGAGAAAAAAAGAAAAAGTCTGTGATTTCATAAAGATTGTTCCTTAACCACTGCCAACCTTTCAAGTAGTTCTCTGTTCTACTGATAGCAGGCAAGCCTGAAAAAGCCAAGAATGCCAAATTCTCTCTTTGCTATCACCCCAAAAAGAATTACAGATTGTTCATCCCAGAGACAAGATTTGCACCCAATATGCAGAGCCACTCAGAGCAACACTGTCTGGAAAGTTCTTTCTTCAAAAATGCAGTGCCATAGAAACACAAATGCTGCACAAAGGTCAGCCAGTTTCCCTTGTACATTCTGAGAAAATAAGAGAAATTAGAAATTAGAAAGCAACTACTAACCCCTGGGATGAAAAATTTCATTTTGACATTTTAGGAATGGAATGTTTTTAACCCTTTCTTTGAATTAGATGCCAAAGAGACCTAATTTTACTAGAAGAGGTCAAGTGAGACGGCTGGTACATGCTAGAGAACTTAACATTAAAAATAAACAATATTTTACTGAAAAAAAAACCTAAGCATTTTCATTTTAACAATGAATTTTTCTGATTTTTTTTACTGAAATAAGTTTCAGTATTTCAATATTTTTTCCATTTTTTTCTTCATGTAGAAAATGTTCAGGTTGTATTCTTCTGAAACAGAGCAGTTATTGAACTTTTCTAAATCCGTAGAAAAATAGAAATAACTCAAAAATTGAAAAATCAGTTGAGACCATAAAACATGAAATAGAAGACATTATTACAAAAACAACTTTTATGTCAATGACTGTCATCACAGTAATATTAAAATATATTCATTCAAAAAGTTGAGCTCCTCTGAATTACAGCAAGCAAAGATTTTCGAAAACTAAGCAACAGATAACTAAGATGTCAAAAATTTATATAATTTGCACTCAGTCTTATGAATTTGTGTCAGGTCTGAAGTCCTTTATGGAGGTGTAACATTTTTCCTGAGACTCATATGTTTAGAATAAAAAAATAAATATTATCTAGGGATTTGTATTCTTCTTCATTGGAAAAATACAACAACATTGACATTTAATAAAGCTTAGTATGCAAAACGTCATTTATAAACTCTACCGTATGCATAAGCTAATGTAATACATATTTGTAACATATACATATTACATATGTAAGATATCGGAGAACCTTTTTAACAAGTCTTTTGGGCTTCAAAGCCAAAGCACACTTTCTTTGCTGAAATTTTTAACAGCTTCTTAAAAACAAAACTAAAGAAAACAAAACAAAACAAAGCAAAACAAAACAAAACAAAACAAAAAAAAAAAAAACATGTATGCATGGTCTGCATGAACCCAAATAATCAAAATTTTGATATCTTCACATGGAAAATTCATATTAAATGGCTGTAAGTGGACAGCTGAATAATAGAGATTCCTTAAATATAACCTTCCCATAAGAATCTTCTTCTGTTTGCAAGAAGACAGGACTACAGCTTCATTTCTCCCACAGAAATGTACCCATTCTTTATCATGCTGAAACACTTCAGCAAGAGATAATATTGTATATAGCTCAGTTTTGTTACAGCTCTGGGCCTGGAAGATTTATTTTAAATATCAATACCCAAAGTTAAACATCTTGATAAGCATTTAGGTACAAATCTCCCATTAAAACATATCCACTAAAATGGACTAAAAACTCTCAGTTCTGTAGACAGCCCTCTGATTACTTTCTTCTTTCACCTGTAGGCTAATCAAATTCTAAAATGGTATTCAATGAACAAGGAGCAAGCCCTCTCCTCACAGTCCAGTGCAGAATGTTTAATAAGCAGAATGTTTTGTGAATCAGATTTTACAATCTGAAATGAGCTGCCTTGAAAAGAGATAAATCCAAAGGCACTCCAGGGTGTCACTGACAAGTATTTTGACATTAGCTTCTCAGACAATAACATCTCTGTCTCTCTGTCCCTGTGCACACCCACAGATCCTCCAGACTTGAAAAAAACAAACAGGGCAGATCCTACATGGAGCATAGCTAAGGCAGAGGAGTTACAGACTCCTTCCTCAGAACCTGATGAAGAGATCAAAAATTTCCAGAGCTGCTGGACAACTTATCTAGGATGACTTGGAAACATAACAAAAGAAAGAAATTGTGCTCTCGTTGTCGCCATTTTCTCCAAATCCGAATCCAAAAGTTTTGTTTTTAGGAAACTTACCAAGACCATGAAAGACATATTATTTCCTTATTTTCTCATCCCCCTCACCCAGTATTGTTTCCATCCAAGATGGATACAACTTGGTGCCAACCAGATCATCAGAAGCCTGACTGGATGATTGGATTAAAAAGGCCTTACTACGTGGGATGAAGGCCTGAGTAATCTGGTTTGATTCATTCATCAACCCTCCTTTAAGAATCCTTTAATATCTCTGTTTTAGAGGTCTCCTGAGATCCCTTCTAGCTCCAAATTCAACCTGAGCTGTCCCAAGCCAGCAGGACAACTATTTGGAATGTAGGGAAAGAAGTTTATTTTTATACTTCATGTTGCTTTCTTAAAAAATTATTTTATGGTGTTTTAATGTATTTTACTTTATCTTATTATCTTATTCAGTATCACCAAAGTTGCAGAAATCATTGGAGCATGACCCAGACATTTTGCCATATCCACAGTGTCTACCTAGCAACAGGAACAGAGACTCATTTTCTTGGTCTACTCTAGCTAAAAGAAATTTGAATTATTCCCTGCTTATACAACACAAGTCCTCCAAAGAAATTATTTTGAGTGGAGCATCTGTTCTGGGGCAAGAAGGAAAAGTCACCCTTGAGATATTACTTGATTATGAGTTACTACCTCAGGTGAATGATGCAGTCAAGTGTAGTATAGAGGAAACATTCTTTTGTGATGTATTTTTAATGTTTCCTGTACAAAAAATATTGTTTGCTATTTAAAATTGATGTTAGATACCATCATCTAAGCTGAATAAGACATTAAGCTAAAAGATTCAACCATATTATTGTATCACATAAAATTTTGTGAATTAATTCCTAAAAACTTGAATTATAATCCTATGCTCTTCAAAATTTTGTGATATTTTGCAACTTGTGTCCCATCTTCTATAATTTCTTGTCTTCCACTAAAGCACAGAAATTTCAACTAATTAATAAGTAGTAAAACTTATATTTTTCATTGCCCACACAGTGGTAGAAAAAATTTCAAGTGAGTAATAGTCTGGGTATCTATGGATTTTAAATATATGTGGATTTTTGATAGGAAGAAATACATTATTGTAATCAAAGAGTAAATCCTGTGAAATCATTATGTTTACATGAAGGGATTAATTACTGTGTAAATGTATTTTAAAGTAATGTTCATTTTTGAAACTGGGTTAAGTACTTCCACATAATAAAATCTTGGGTCTATATTTCATCATTCAGAACAAGGAGGCTTTAGAGGTGAAATTTCCCACATGAATGTATTCTATAAATATATTAATAGGTGGTAATATCTTACAAACTCAATGTTTAAGTAGAATATTCCAAATTTCCATTATTTAGTAAAATTATTACAGTTAATTAGGAGGTCCCTTTGCAAGTGACCTTAAAAATAGGATTGCATGTATGTATATTTCATCTTTGTCATATCATTCATTTGTGTTGTGAATGCTCGTATATACTGAATTATCAAGAACAGACTTACATATTCTATTATCAAAGTTATGTTATCAAAATATGTAGGTGATTCTTTGTGATTTTCAAAGATTTGCCATGGAATCATTAGAATTAATAACATCTGTAAATCCACATAAAGTTGCCTAATACATAATTATATTGGACGAGCTAGTTGAGAGAGGAGGAAACCTGAGACAGGGGTATAAATTGACTCATCCTTTCTCATAACCCGTGGTGCCTCAGTGTCACAAACAATAGAAAAGCAAACCCTTATGGGAAATGGAAACTAGAAACTGAAATTCCAAGCCTAGGTGAGTTTAAACAATTAAATAGATTATTCAAAAAGTGTTGTCACTCAGATTTGTACTTCTCCAGTTTGGCTTCTTTTGGTACTGTAGATGTCAAGTTCTGAATGTCAAGAGATGCGATGCTTAAAGGTCCATCTGTCCTTTGTCTGGAGAAGTTGCTGGGAAAATCAGTAAATATAAAAGTATGGGCAGCAAACAACTAAGAGGTGTGATATAGGATCCAAGTGCATCTGTTGAAGTTTCTTCTGTGGTGAGTTAGAAGAGAGAGATTTTTTCTTTCTTTTGTGTAGGAAAAAAACAATGTGCATATCTGAGAACAATTTGCTTTCCAGTCTATGAAGAATTGCTTTAGTATGAAGTCCTGGCTTCAGAGAAGTTAGCAATATAAATCTCACCAATTTTAGGATCCAGGATAAACATGCTCTCACATAAGCTTGAATTTCTGAGTTTTGTTATCCTTCACTAACTGAGAAACTAATTGCCATTCACCATTCATATTTAAAATTGAGCATTTCTGAATGTACTTTACAAGGTTCCTGAATCTCAAGACATTTATATATACTTGATATTAATTGTCCTGCAGCCTCAGTGACAAAAATAATTCCTCCCAAAATAATTGCAAGTGAGATGAGCATCTCACTGAGTTTATCCCAGTGTGCAGGAATAAATTGTACCAATGCTTCCTATTTTACAGAAATAACCTCTCAGCCACAGAGGCCCTTGGAAAGAGACCCAGTAATCATTGTACATTTTAAAGAGGCAGAAAATATGTACTTCTAGAATTTTAATTTTTTTCTGCATTGCAAAGATTGTGCTAAACATCTACACATTTTGATTTCACAGGGTAGAGGCAACATGTCAAGACATGGGCCCAGGTCCCAAGTTTGACACTACAGGGAGAAAGCAGTTGGATAACAGATTATTTCTTCTAATTCTCAAAAGTGAATCAAGACGGTTTGAAGACTTATTTTATTCCAAAAGGATTAATTAATTTGTTTTTTCCCTCACCTATTTTTGTGCAGATCAGAGACTGTTGATGTTCTGATCTGGTCTGGACAAGTGATGCTCATGTTCAAATCTCTTTTCAATAGCTGCAACAGAAAACTCTTACAGCCAAGAGCTACTTTCTATTTGAAGTAATAATAAAAGTGAAGTAATTTCAGGCAGAGCTGAACTGCTGCAGACAAAAGGAGTTTAGTTTTTTATGTTGTTATATATGCTTAATTGAGAGGAGGTGGGAGTCTGAGGATGAGGTTAATGAACACAATATAAGGAAGAAGGTGGCAGACTTTGGACTGGAGACAAATTCACTGCCAATGAAAACTGTTATCGGCAGTAGTAGTCTAGAGAAAATACTTGGCTGCTAGCTGACAGCAGTTGCCTGTGCCAGATTCCTGTGATGGAGGCAGCGTGGACCTGTATACTCTCGTGTACATGGAACAAATACAAAGAAATAAATTCTCTTGTTGTTTAAGTAAAGCTGGCAAATATTTTTGTTTTCTGCCACTGCTCTTGCCAGGGCATGAAAAAAAGCTGTGCACAATGATGCACCTGTACAAGAGAGATATTGAAGTGATAACAGAAAACTAGAAATAATTGAAAGACAGAGGTTTTTTGGTTTTGTTTTTTGTTTTTGTCATCTTTAATGTCAGTTTTTGAAACATTTTTTGAAAAAGACCTCCTTAACAGTCTGAAAAACAGCAGAGTATAAGCTTATCTCTGAGTTTTAGTGAAATGAAATTTCGTGAAATCAGAGAAAGAAACAGTACTTGATCTTGCAGTCTTTTTTTCTACCCTGTGAAATGACAATTGGGAAAATATTTTTATATTCTGTGGTTAAAGTCATTCAGCAAACTGTGTCATACTATATGCAGTACAGAATTGCAGCCTTTGTACTTTCATTTACCAATAAGAAAGGTTTTTTACAGCAAGTGCTACAAGGCTTCTGAGGTAAAGAAGGTACAAAGTGGAAGTGTTATTGTTTCCCATATCATCTTCATTCCTGTGCCATAAATATGGATAAATTTCTAAAACTGGAAAGCCACCACTCAGTGCATAAATACCAGGCAACAGGGACTGTTATAGTTTGGCAGTTGCAAAGTACAGCTGTGCAAGGTTGACAAAGCCAGCATTTCTTTGTGACAGTTCACGATGCAGATTCTTAATACTGGGGCTAATCCTGAACCACATATTGAAGAAAATCTTCAACTGTATGTGTGCCAAATCAGTAAACAATCCAGGTTCAAACCACTAAACACTAGGGTCTGAGAAAGTCCTGGGAGGACCACAGGCAAAACAGAGCTGAATACTCTGAGGTGCTGCAATCACCCATCTGAAAAACTCTCTAGCATCAAAGGCACAAAACCCAGTAGACATAGGACTAAAATAAACCCTTTTTACTTTGCAGCTTCATGTTCCTAATACTATCTGTCCAGGCTCCACAGATGCTGAATATCACCTGAACAGGCTGCAATAAGGGGGAATGGCTGCAGCTGGCTGCACTCCCTCATAATAAAATTATTTAAAAGGAAAGATAAAGAAAAAAAAAAAGAAAAAGAAAAAAGAAAAAAGAAAAAAGAAAAAAGAAAAAAGAAAAAAGAAAAAAGAAAAAAGAAAAAAAGAAAAAAGAAAAAAGAAAAAAGAAAAAGAAAAAGAAAAAAGAAAAAAGAAAAAAGAAAAAAAGGAAAAAAAGAAAAAAGAAAAAGAAAAAAGAAAAAAGAAAAAAGAAAAAAGAAAAAAGAAAAAAAGAAAAAAATAAAGAAAAAGAAAAAAGAAAAAAGAAAAAAGAAAAAATATAAAAGAAAAAAGAAAAAAGTACTGAATTAAAGTACAGAAAACTGCTAGAAGAAATTAGGAGCTAAAGGGTGAGATTGCTCTTCTGGCTAGGTACATGGATCTAACTGGAAGAACCAATAAGTAAAAAGAAATTATAATCTGTCAGTAGAATATCATTATAAATGGCTTTAAAGAGTTGAATATCTTAAATTTTTTTAATTAAGAACTCTTCAGCTTATTTATGCTAATTTTATTAGCCTTATTTACACAGTGCCATAATCATTTAGTGTTAAAGAATGGAAACAGTTATCTAAGTGAAAGTTAAATAAATGGTTTTTTGAAGTTTTAGGACACTTTTTGAAAATGACACATTTTGAAACTAACTTCTACAGAAAATAAAGCTTTCCTCTTATTTCTTCTTAAAATACCTTTTCTTCCTCGTCCATCAGATGATTTTATGCACATTCATTCAATTTATTGTTTTATCTTTCAACCGTGGTAAGATACGTTTCTCTTTTGGTGTATTCATATATGAGAATACATCTAACATGATTTTGAAACATGAAAGTGGAAACAAAAGCATCAGGCATTAAATAACTACTTCTACAGTACACTCAGCTTTGAAATTAATAGAGGCTCAGGATAGCACTGCTCACACAAACCCTTAAAAACTCTTGCCCATACCCTAAACCAGAAAATGAGACCAAGAAAACAAGAGTTTGAAAGTGACAGAAATGATATGTTGTAAGAACAGGGGTAGCAAAATGTTCTGCCAGTACCCTGGGCTGTTGTTGTGGCAAGGAATGTATTACCAGGAATACACAAATGATTCTAAAATATGTTTTCCAAGAACACACGGAAAGGAAAACACAACTAAAAGACAAAAAATTGTAGAAATAAATAGGAAAAAAAAATAATGTCCTAATTGCTTCTATAAATTATCAGTGAATAGTCTCTCTATCAAGTCTCATCACTGTGTAAAGTATTTTTTTTAAGAAATAAAAACCCAACTATAGCCTTAGGCATTCAAATACTTAGTTACTTTCTCCTCTTATGGCATCAAATACATTAACAAGGTCTAATCCACTACTGACTTTTTAAATATCATGTCTTGATTTTTGTGACAGTTTTTTCTACTCATAAAACTAACACTTCCTTAAAATATTCTCATACGTGTTACATATAGTTTTAATTGTATGCATATGTAAATGTTTTTCCTTAATAATTTGAAATCTTTGAAAATTTTGGAAAATTCTGGAAATTTTCAAATTCAAATAATAAATTAATTATCCTAGAATAATTCTGCTGTGGCAAGGTTTATTTGTTAGCAACTGAACTGATTTCTATAAAATCGATAAATGGCTTCTCTGGGCTACTTGTGCACATTGGTACTCTCGAGAAAACATTTCAAATTAAGAGTGAAATGATAGAACTGCTAGCAGATGCCTGGAAAAGTGGAGAAATGCATATGCATTTTTTTCCTGTGCTGCATCTCCCTGGAAGTAAACATATAAAGTCTAGTGCTTTCCCATGAACAAGCACTCTATGCACCTTCAGCCATAGAATCCAGAATATATACTTCTCCATAGTATGTGAATTTCTCAAAATACCCATTATTATGCTGAAAAATTTTCCCAAATATATTTTTCATAAGATTATATGATACTTTATCTTTCTACAACACCTCAACAGTGAGAATCCCTCTTCTAATAGCATCTGATAATTTATTTCTTTGCAAATGTGTCATGGTTGTTATTTGATCCTATAATTTTTTTTTTTCCAGGATTCATGTAAAGTATTGCCAATCAATGTCTGAATATTCATCTTCCATAGAAGATCTCACATTTACTGGAAGACCAAATTAACTTACTTTAATGTTTTATTTCCTGTAAAATGCAAGATTTTTGCTCCTTTTCTCTCCTTTCCTGTTCACAGTGGGTGACAACATTTTGTGTATTACAACAGCCCTTTAAATATCTTCCTGGAATGTCTCATTCTAGTTTCATTCATCAATTCTTGTATGGTAATTGTATAAGCAACTTATTGCATGATAACCTTCTTTAGGATGGTTCAGAATATTTTCAGTGAAAATCACTTTGATTTAAGTTTTCTGTTCTGTCAAAGGTAATTATTAAACAGTATTAGATAGTTCTTCGTGTTTACTTGAAAAGGTTAAAATTCTGTAGATATTTCTAATTCCGAGTTTTATTTTCAGAAAAAAAAACGAAAACAAAAACAAACAAAAAACCCACAAAAACCTCAACCCCCCCAAAAAATCCATCAAAAAAACTATATAAAAAACATTATATATAAAAGAAAACTTGAAAACACTATTCATCTTTCTAAAACAGGACATCTATAAGGCTTACTAAACCTTATTTCTTTTTCTTTTGACATATATACTTTATCCAGAATTATTTTCTTACCTTCTAATGGCTTCTTATTTCTCTAAGCTCCTTATAGTACTGACATCTGTTTGTTTTCTCTGCCACCTTCTTTCATTGTACAGCCAATACATCACATTAGTAAAATTCATTTGCAACTTGAAATTATAACTTTCCATAGCCTGTTTCTACTGGAGCCAGTTCAGATGGAGCCAGAAATACAAGGAACACAATAGAAAATTTAAAATAGTGAAATTCTTGAAAGATTAAAGGAGTTCCATACAAGATGCAATTTTTCACAATTTAACAGCAATAAGATGATTTTCATATTTTAAAGTATTTACGCTTTTTTCTGTAAATGATGCTTGTGCAAAATTGCAAATGTCTCTAATGAGGAGGTGTTTGATCACTAAAAGGTGGATTTTGTTATGCATTAGGTAGATCGAAAATGGTTTTTGCTCTAAGAAAATTTCAAGATTTTTATCATAAACACTGACCTCTCAAATGTTTCATTGCAAAGAGTTCGGTAGTGTTCTGAATAGGTACAATTGCACAAAGCTGATTAACTGGCACCTGTGCATTGTTCTGACTGGCTTGCAAAGGTTCAAGTTATATCTGACATACTGACTGAAGGTAATGATATATGCTTCATTCACCAAAGAAACAAATGTTTTGTTTCCCTGCTCTGATTCCCTGCTTTACAGATACCTGCAGTGGTATAATATGCACTACTACTATTGTAAAACAAGAGTTTATTACATGGCTAAGTAAGTTGATCTTTGTAAAAGTGCACAAGTGCATTGAAATAAAATAAAAACTATTTAATCCAATCTTCTCTTATACAATTTCTTTCAAGGAGAACAGACACAGCTTGTTAAAATAACAAAGAATGTAGAGTTTCCATTCACATTCACAAAGTGTCCTCATTCAAACCTGCACTCTAAAGCTACCTTTCCTTTCCTCTCATTTTACTTTGTGGTGGAGAAATGTGATTCCATGGAACCAACAGTGATTTTGTTTTATGTTAACTGGCAGAGCTTTTCGAACCTTGCAGACCTGGTGACACTTAAATGGCCCACACTTTGGATTGTCTTGTTGTGTGGAAAAGGTAGATAAGGGGAGGAGGAGAAACATAAAACAGGTGGGCAAGGGCAAAGTGGCATTCACAAAAGTTTCTTAGATCAGAGCCAGGTTGAGGATCATTTCTGTGCTAAACAATTGCTGTATTGAAATTACATCACACAAGGTGTTATATTACTTATGAAGTCCTGAGAATTCTGTAAAACCTGGCAAGCACATCACATGGAAAACAGTAAGATCTTCTGAACTTTTAGCCAGGAAATCAACAGAAACTAATATAGTTTAATGGTAATTAGTCTAATATGTGCTGCTTGTAGAACTGCTGCCAATAATACCATGTAGTGACTGTTGTAAAATGCCAACTACTCTGGCTTCCCTCTTAGAGATTAGGTGGGAGCTTTTACAGCTGTACTTGGCTTGATATGTGGATTACTTCTGAAATGGCTTTATAAGTTAATTTTACAGAGTATGACTGACAAGATCCTGAACCACATTAATTTTCTATTTATATTTTCATTTGCACCAATATTTTCTCTATTGCCAGTTTGAGATCCTACAAAAAATGGTATGTTTTCCTTCAGATATCAGTGTGATGCTTTGATGTATCCCTGACATACTGATCCAATCAGATCAGAAAACTAAAAATAGTATCTAAATAAAGGTTTGGATAATATCTATATTCAGTAGCCAGTCATTATATTACAATAAATTTCGGCATATCTGAATAATTTGATGGTATTGCAACTGCATGAACTAACATTTTGAGTGTGTGGCCCTCTTCCTTTCCCTGGCTTTCTGTTAAAAGAATCGGTTGACTTTTCCACCCTAATCCAATTTCCATTTTTTTCGTTGTTAGTTTCTCTCTGCCTATGTTAACAATAGAGTTAAAAGGAGAGACTTTGTACTAAACTCCAAGAAAGGGCCGTGGACTATGTTCTAAGATGTTTGTGAATGAGACAAAAAAAGGTAAATAGGCAAGGGTGCCACGGTTCTTGGATGCTGAACTTCCTTGTGCCAAGCCAAGACTTACATGCCTAGCCTGGGGCACAGGCTTCTGCTATGCTTGAAAAAGAACAGAGTGTCTCATGTGTACTGCGCCAGACTAAATATGCCTTGATATGCACAATTACTCCTCCTAAAATTTATTATCAAGAGTGTAATGGGGAAAAATAAACTGAGGCATGACAATACACTGAGAAGTTCTCAGACATTGTGCTACTGATGGTCATGAAAATGGTTAGATTTGCTCACAGACACTCTTTTTCACAGTCTTTTTAATTTGGAGCTAGGTGGAAAAAAATGCAAATTTGTCTGTGGATTTTCTGCTTGCTAGCACCTGGCTATGCAATCAATAGTGCTGGTAGTCATTTATCCCTGTATTTAATTGTCATGTTTTTATCAAATATATACAATAATTTAAAGCGAATTCTGCTTACATTGTATTTCATTTTTGTAACAGCAGTGATGGGGAGCTTAATTTTTAATGAACTAAATACACATTTCACAAATGAAATGGTTACCTCAGTTTTTAAAGTTCTTTATTGTCTTTGCATTATGTGCAGACAGCACATACTTCAAACTTCAGTAAGAGTCAGTTTTTATGAGATATTATCATAAAAAATTCTCATTTGGATTTATCTCCTAATCCTTGTCAAACCATAGCAAAAAATATCTCTATAAATTATGAGACTGTGACTAACACACAGTAAACGGTGTATCAGGTTTATCATTAATGCTGATTATCATTATCAGTAGTAGTAATTGCAGCAGTAGTATCAGTCAATTATTTATTTAGCCCTATTTTTGAAAGCAGTACCTCAAAGTGCCCACACGGCATGGTGATATACAGTCTTTTCTGATTTAAGGTCATTTCACAAGGTTTTTTGATCTTATTAGATCTCACAAACAGCTATTTTATACAGATCACCTGAAAGAAAATCACTAACAAGATACATGACCCAGCAATTAATAGGTCGGCAACTAAAGCATAGTGTGTTTATAAAGACTGCCTAACAAATAGCATTCTTAATAAACCTGACTCAGATATCACCAAGTACACTGTAGTGTGCCTCCAATAATCACCCACTTAGTAATTTTCCTTACAGAAAAAATGTTATTTAGTTTTAAAGGTATTTCAGATTCAGTTAATGGATTGAAAATAATCTCACATACTTACTAGATAGGATTTTAATACTTTGATTTGTATATGTACACAGGCAGGCAGGTGTATATACGCAAACATAGCTATGTTTTGTAGCCTATTATACCTCATGAAATAGCTATAAATAAATATCACCCTGTAAATAAGTTGATTTGTGGGAGTTTATGATGTGTGAATAATGATGATTTTCCCAATGGAAGCAGTGATGCACACAGACCTGAGCTGGGGCAGTACACTTGGCTGTGCACGTGTTCAAACTTTGACTTGCCTGCACGTCCGGGAGCAGGTAAATCTGCAGCATAGCCAGGGTGAGATCTTTCAGCCTAGCTCATGGCATGCCCAGAGAGCTCAGGAAAAGTGAGGCACCCCAGAGTGGCACAACAAAGGACTGCAACCCCTTCAGGCTGGGCTCCCAGCCAGCCAGGGTCCCTCCTGGGAGAGCCCAGGCACAGTCATGTCCCTCAGGAGAAGGGCGCACGCAGCCTTGGCTGCGCCATCTGTCATGGCAAGGAAAAGTATCGCAACCTGGCCCTCAAATATTTATGACTTAATTATCATTTAAGTTGTACTTTTAGGAAAGCTAACCATAAAATTATGCATTTCAGTGCTAGTTTCTGGACAAGGAAGCAGCTATAAAGTACACATCTCTCTTTCACAGGTCTCTCGGTTAGCTTTGAATGCAAGGAAGGGAGAGGGAGGTATTTCTCGTGCTGCTTCTGAGACAGGCGTCAGCACTTCTGTCACCACCACCGCCATGAGTAAGCAAAGATACAGGGCATGCACACTAAGAAATGGCTTTGCTCCAAGTAGCACATTTCTTTCAAACACACGCTCAGGGCTGAGAATATTGAAAAATTGTTACAATGTCTGGTTAATGTTTTGATCACCTCATATGGTCTCATATATAGCTCCTTTCTTGTGTACATTGGTGGCATTATAACAAAGGCTCTCAGAGATCCAAGACTCATTCATATTAATTGTTTTTCCCATTGTCTAACTTTGATTATGCACAGTTTTCTTAAGAGAAACAGCTCAGCAGCAATCATTCAAGGGTGAGTAGGCACAATGGGGCCACTTGTGCAGGTTTTTAGCTGGCAAAGTTCCTCTTGAAATCAGGTGAAGGAAGCAGTTGTTCTGTTTAAGACCTGAAATCAGTTGACTTTTGAGAAGTCAGACATTTTGTCTGAAAAGATGCCAAGCAGGTTAATTTTGTTGACATTAGAGAATTTTGTCCTATGTGATGGGCAATCTCATTCATATACAAAGTGCAAGACTGGGCCCAAAGATGTGTGAAAGCAGTAGATCCTTTTTCCGTGAACTTTTGATTGTAGTTATTTTCATTGTTCCAAAAATAAAATAAAACAAAATAAAATAAGTTTTAATTTACAAAATATGATCGTAGCATAATGTTTAGGTGAGGAGAAATGTGTAGGAATTTGAGCAAGGCAGGTCAGAAATAGGCACAGCTGAGCAAAGATCTGCTCCTTAAACTGAGAAGTAAGAAAGAAATGCACAGGCAGTGGAAACAGGGAGAGGTGACCTTGGGAAAGTACAGGGATATGGTTTGAACATGCACAGAAGAGGTCAGGAAAGCCAAGGAAAAGCAGGGGAAAGGGAAAGCGATTCCATAAGTTTATAGTCAGAAAAGAAAGGCCAAGGAGAGTGTATTCCCCTAACATGCAGGGGTGAACTGATGGTGATGGATGTGAGAGGCTGTGGTACTCAATGAGTTCTTCACCTCAGTCTTCAGTGGCAGTCAGGCTTTCCACATCTGTCAAGTCCCCAGACATCTGAGTGGGTATGGAAAGAGTGAAGTCCTTCCCACTGCAAACAAGCCAGTTTCAGGATCTGGATAGCCACAAGTCCATGGGATTGGAGGACAGGCATTCCTGAGAGAACTGGCTGATGTTGTTGCCAAGCCACTCTCCATCATATTTGAAAAGTCATGGTGGTCAGGTGAAGTCTCAAGTGACTAAGAGAAAATAAATGTTGTTCCTACTTTAAAAAGGGGAGACTGGAAGATCAAAGGAATTATGGATCAGTGAGCCTCACCTAGAAAGACCATTAAGCAGATCTTCCAAGATATTCTAAGGCATATAAAAGACAAGAAGGTGATCCAAGACAGCCAGCACTGCTTTACTAGGGGCAAATCATATTGGACCAACCTGGTAGTCTTTTAATGGGAGACAAGGGAAGATCAACTGATGCCATTACCTAGACTTCTATAAGACCTTTTTATGACTTCAAATTATATCCTTATCTCCAAATTGAAGAGACATAGGTTTGATGAATGGAGTATTCAATGTAAAAGCAATGGGCTGGATGGACAGAGAGTGTATATTCAATGACTTTATGTTCAAGTGGCAGCTGGTGATGTGTGGTGTCCCTCAGGGACACACACAGTATTCTTAAATATCATCATTTGTAGACATGGGAATGAGTGTACCACCAACAAGTTTGCAGACAGCATGAAGCCAAAGTGTTCAGTTGACACAAAAGAAGAATGGGATGCCATGCAGACTATCCTAAACATATTTGAGAAGTTGTAGAACCTCATTAAGTTCACCAAGTCTAAGTTGCTGAACTTGTGTCAGGAAAATCCCAGACATGACTACAGACTTTGAGAAGTCCTTGAGAGAAGCCCTGTCAAGAAGGACTTAGAGGCTCTTGTGGATTGAAAGGTGAACATGAGCCAGCCAAGTATGCATACTGCCCAGAAGGCCCACTACATTCAGAGGAGGTGTGGCCAGCAGGATACGGGAGATGCCTCTACCCCAATACCTGCCCTTGTGAGACCTGGAGGGCTGCATCCAGCTCCAGGTTCTGAACAAGGATGTGTCACAGCAGACCCAGAGAAGGGGCCACAGAGGTCATCAGAGGCCTAAAGTCTCTCTGTTATGAAGACAGGCTACGAGAGCTGGGGTTGTCCAGCCTGGAAAAGAGAAGGCTGCAAGGAGAAGGCTGCAATTCCTCATTGCAGATTTTCACTTATGAAAAAAGCTTATGAAAAAAGAGAGAGAGGGACTTTCTATACAAACAGACAGTGACAGCAGAAGGGGAAATGATTTTAAACTGAAAGAGAGCATGTTTAGATAAGATGTTAGGGAGAAATTCTTTACTCAGAGGTTGGTGAGGCACTGGAACAGGTTGGCCAGAGAAGTTGTGGATGTCCAATTCCTGAAAGTGTTCAAGGCCAGGTTGTAAGGGACCCCGAGCAACCTGGTCTATTGAGTGGCATCGCTACCAATGGCATGGGAGGTTGAGATCAGATAATCTAGATAATCCTTTCAACCCAATCCATTCTAGGATTCCATTATTCTATGAAACAGACACTCAAATCACTTAATTGTCTTCTCTAAGCTAATGTCCCCTGATGGACTCCGAAGTGCACCACTAACAGAATTGGAAGAGTTTTTGGGGGCTAGTATTTCCATTAAAATAGAAATTTGGCACTTAGCTACTTTAATCATTCATCAATCACCCTGAGAAATATGGCTAACTGAGTGGCAGTGGCTGCATTGTGTTTGTGGAGAAGGCCACTGGGAAACTAGAGAAATGGAACTCAAAACCAAAACTGGAACAGTCTAACTATCTACTGGGCAAATTTGCAAACATTTTTCAGGTTTCAAAAATCTAGAAAACAGCTTTATAAAAGTGTCATGTTACAGCGTAACTTTAAGCTTAAACTTAGACAAACTGATCAATGGATGCAGTGTGTGTTAAGTAGTAAAATGTAACATGAAACAGAACATTTCCACCTGAAAATTAATTGCAATTTTTTTTGCCACTTCTTTCTAGTAAACAAACAATGCCAAGGTACTTTGCCCAGGATGCTGTGAGAGGGAGTAATTAGTTAAAAAAAAAAGGGAGTACAGAAAGGGAAAACAAAACCTTTTATATATCACTTACCTTCTTGAAATGTCTCATCTTCCTAATAGGGATACAGAGTGAGGGCAGAAGTACTATTTGAAAGAGAGAATCAGCAAACACAGATTTTGTTAACAGAGTTTGTTAATAAAATATTATATTTTTTCAGGTATATCTTACAAACAATTGTCAGCTCTCTATTTGCATGAAGTTCAGGAGTGTCTCTTAGTTAACACGTATTTTAGTTAATTGAAAAGATTTGGAAAAAAATGCCAATATCACTAAACTCAAAGTTTTCAACATTTTTTTCTCTATAAATATATTACTTTAAAATGTCCACAAAATGGGGTTAAGTTTATATATGTAATTTTCTTTAGTGAAATTTAAGCATCCAAGAGTCTACATATCAGAAGAGGTTAATAGTCACACAGATATAGCAATATAATTTACTTTTAGACTTTTTAAAAATTGATTATGCTAACTAGAGTTTCTATAGACTTTGCATTTATGATTTTATTATTATAATTTTTGTTACATGTTTACAAAACTCCCTATAATATTCTATTTGTGAATAGTGCTTTAAAACTAAACTAATTGTTAGCAAGAATGATAAAATGAAATAGTTCATTTTTTATACTAGTTCTGAATTTTGAGAACTAGTAGTTGCAATAAAGAAAATAAAAATATATAATTTAGATTTTTTTTTTCCTTGCAGAAAAATCAGAAAAGGATAAATAATAATCATGTTCTTAAAAACACAATAATTAATGTATTTTTACATGAAGGGTGTTTTCATAGATCAAATAAAATATATCCTGCAATGTTGTTGGAACTACAGAAGAATAATTTATATAAGAAAGTTTTATCTTTTTCCCTTTTCAATATTTAAAAAGGCATGATTTTCTCTGAAACTGTCAAAATTTAACACTTATTAATTCTGCATGCAGTGTCCATGCAAATTTTTCAGTGAAACTCACCTACCATTTCACTGTCTCTGGCTGCTCTGTTTTTATGGTTTTTTTCACCACAACTATGATACCTGAACTTGTATTCATGGTGTTGCACTGGGCAGATATGCCTGGATAGACATTTTCTTCTCCTTCACTGAAAATAAACAGGTTCTTAAAATCCTGCTGTGCTTACACAGCATCCTCACAGTTGTATCAACAGTGAGGACAACCAGCTATGGAGCAGTAGCAGGGGTGCCTAGCCAAACTAGGGAGGGGGACCATTTAAGCCACCACATCCCCTGGAACACTTGGTAAACCAGAGAATGAAAATGGAATATTCTTTTGGTATTAGAGTGTCATAGTCTGTATTTTCTCCTTAGCTTTGTGATAAGCCCAGGCAGGTTCAAGCCTGACCTGTTGTCCTTACTCACATATTATTATTGTATACCATTGGGTTAAGAGAAATGTAAATTAGAAAAGCTGCTTCTTACAGGCCTTCTCTCTTCTATCATACAGGATCCTCAGTGCCTCCATAATCTACCTGCAAGCCATCTCTGCTTAAAAGGTAGCTTAAGGCACTAAAAAGGGTGGGAAGAGGAATTTAAGTTTTTATTAAATTTATTTTTAAAAGCTAGGTTTATGCTAGTTTATATTATTGAATAATGAAATGTGACATGTCAGAAGATGTTAAATATTTGTAAGAAGTTAGCATTGTTCTGTGCACTTTCCAAATGGATCTATTATGTCTGAGAATTCTAGCTACTAATTCTAGCTGTTTTAAGTGATAAGTGTAATTTGGCATCATGTGTCAAGGAAGTGCCATGTGCTCCCCATCTGCCTTTCAAGAAGTTACAAATGACACCATTCATCTCATCACATGACAGACCTGTTGCTTCTTACCATCATATGATATCTGCCTGTCGCATACTTGGTAGAGATCCATTCTCCCACATTCTCTTACCTGTGTGCTTTGTGTTAAGTTAATGGGGAAATCTTCGTGAGGTTTTAAAAACACTTAACAATTTCTTCTTGATGTCTACGCTGTTTATGCTGTGACCAGATATCAAAGCAGACTACACACACAGACTACTTTTAAATGTATTTCACTTTGGATAAGTATAAGATAATGCTTTTCTTTATAGATTTTTTGTATTTTACTGCATTGAATATGAGAATGTGTTTCAGAAAAGCCTGAAAAACAAAAACATGAATGTGCACATGGAAGATTGTAGCCGTAAGATAAATAATTGAAACATGTTGGGAAACTCTTTGTGAGATATAAGTGAATTCATTGTGCCCACTGGGATATTTACCAGACGAAAAGTGTGACAATGACAGTACCCTTGTTGTTTGGTACATAATTTAGAGTATTCCTAATGAATATTTCATGTAGTATCATTTGTGTATGAATTGTTAGGCATGTATATCAAGATTCACTAGGGGCACTGTCAAACGTCTCAGTTTGAAGTAATCACTTATAAATTACTTATGGATATTGGAGGAAAAGGGATTAGTGTACAATCTTTTTTAAGCAAATAATTATGTCCCTTCTTGGGGATAATAATCAGCTTTACTTAGCAAAGGAAGAACACTCTGAAACAAAGAAAAATAAAATGCTCTCACTTTTGCAATAACAAGCAACTTCTGTTCCTAGAAACTCCCTAGAATATTTTTAAAAGATAGGTCATTTTTTAAAAGAATGACCAGAAATAATTCTAGCTAAATATGGAAATTTGCAATTTATAAAGTCAGGGAAGTTTGGGAAAGTATTTGTTAAACAAGTTCAAAAGGAAGAATATACCTAAATTTATTTATCTCAAAAACCTAAATGAAAGTATTTTCTTAACAATGAGGGTTATTTCATAACAAAGGATCTTCAATCTTTTTTAGCTACAAATTTTATTAAAGTAGACTGATTTTTCGGTCTTCATAGTTATCAGGCACTTTAATGGAACTGAAGTTCAGTTTAGAGGGTGACTGTGAACAGATCAAGAGTGTAAATACACTCTTAATTAATTAAGAGTTAATAAATTTAGGTTAATAATTAACCATAATTAATTAAGGTTAATAAATTGAGAATTAAGAGTTCAACCAGTACCAAAGACTGTTCTGTCTTTCTAATTTATAATTAATTTTTTTAAAATTATATATCTACATCTAAAAACCAGTATATATCTACGTCTTCATGTATCTACCTGTCTCTACACATATGCCTGTAAAAATCCTTTTGAAACTCATATTAAAAATGAAGTTCTTGAATCTGCATTTCATCTTGATAAATATTCTTTATAAGAATATTTTATAAAGAAAAGATCCTTTTATACGATTTTATAAGGTTTTATAAGATCCTGAATATCTATCAAATCCAGTTAATTTAGGTATTTATAAAGTGCCAAAATTCCTGAGAATTTTTCATAATTGCAATATCCATATTTAAAGAAGCCTGTTTCCCTCCATCTTCTACAGAACAAAGTTCACAGCTCTTCAGGTTTCTGCAAATGCCCATGAGGATGCTCTTCATCTGTTGCAGAACAGGGATCCCTAAAATTATCCCTTTTATGAGCATGAGCAAGGCCTATATATATATATATATATATATATATATATGTATATATATATATATATATATATATATCTGTACAACTTGTTTAAGCTTGCTGCTTTGTTTTTTTTTTTTAATTTACTAGATACAGCTATGCTTCCAGCAATGACAAGAGCAAATCCTTATTATGATAAAACTATGTATGCCCTTGCCATTTTATTAATTAATAATCCTTTTAAGAATTCTTTTTTTCATGTAAAATTATCAATAAAAATAATCACTGACATTATTTTTTTCCAAAATATTTTAACAGCTTAGCTGTAAAGTAAGTAAAACTTGATGTCTCAAATAATTGCCAAAGGCTAAGATTCAACAAAGCATGTTCTCTGTTTAAAGTACATATTTAAATCTGTTGACTTTATGGAACTCAGATATCTGCTTAAGGACATGCTTCAGTCAATGCACGGATTCCCACTGGAGTCTCTGGCCTTGCTCTTACAGTTTCAATGATGCCTCTTGGGCACAATGCCAATAAACTCAATCTTGAATCCACTCAAGTCAAGAAGAACCCTTGTTACTGATTTCACTATGTACAGAATGAGGCCATGTGCGGGGAAGTGCAGCTCTCAGGTAGTGCTCGTTACACTGCAACATGCTTCGTGCTTCCCTCTTTCTTTTTTTTTCCCTGTAATCAGAGATGATAATTTACAGAGAGGGCTGTTGTTTTTCTTGCTTTCTTTCCCCACAGTTTTAGAAGGAGGGACTGTCATTCTGTTTCTGACTCTTGAGGTTTCATATGAATCATATTCTGCTATACCTGGGTAACTCTTCTACTTCAGTTAAACCAGCCCAAGGGGTCTGTGGGAGGTGGGAATCTTTATTTGTGCTTTGTTTTTTTTTTTTAATTATTTAATATTTAGTATATTTTATTACTATTTTATTTTTTAAGTTTAGAATGTATTTTAAATATTTTCATATATTTTTAAAATTTTATCCCATTGTCAGTAAAACTGTCTATAGAGATAGTTCAAAATTATAAAAGCAGTTTCCATGTGTATATGCAAAGCTGTGATCTCTTTCATTTAAAATGAAAACTTCTGTATATTCCTTAACAAAGTGGTTGCTGGTCTTGCTTTTTTGACAATCCTGTTTCAACCACAATTTTTTAATTTCTTAATTTTTTTAATTTACAAATATGTCATGGTATGAGCATGCAGCATCCAAATGCATTCATTGGTGGGGTCTTTCATTATAAAGATCGAGTTCTAGTCTCAGTTTTTACATTGAGCTTTCATCTCTATATATCTCTCCTAATTTATAAAGTAAGTGTGATAACACCTTCTGAAGGGTTTGTATAAATTAGATAGCTAGAAAAGATTTGCCTATTTGTCTTAAGTTCAGTTAAATTGATTCCTACTTTTTTTTTTAATTCAGGAAATCATTGGGAAACTATTATTATGGTTACAGTCGAGTTCTTTGTACTGAAAGAGTTTTAAACTTTAAATACAAGACTCCAATTGTGTGCTTGTTTGTGTTTTAACAAGGTTTTTCAGAGTGTCTATTTTTTTAAAAAGAAAGCTAGAAGTAGTAAAATGCCTACTGACATATCCAGCATCAGAAAATACTGGAAAATCAAAGTGCAGATCAAGGTCAAGGATTTTAGCCCAAGGTCACTAAAATCTGATAGCTTCAAGCAACTAAAACCATAGTTTCCTGATGATAAAGAGGTGAGAAATGCTGCTTCTGCAAGTTAAAAAGATCCATTCGGTTTTTAACAGGAAAAAAAGCATTTTCTCTCTTTTGTCACTATAACTGCAATTGTAAATGTCACTAGGTTCTCATAGTAACACTATGCATGAACTTAATATGAAGTAACAGTTTCTCTGAAAATTTTTATGCTTTTTAAAAGCACAAAGTTTAGTTCTACTGCAAGTAAAAACAACATGGCTTTAATAGCATTTATGAGAGCTGTTGAGTAAACAGAACTACATTGAACACTTGATTTAAAATTTTAAGAAAATAAGAAGAAATATTATTCAAAGGTGAAAATAAGAATAAGTAAAAGAGTGTGAAAGGATGTGCAAATGGAGAGTAACCCATAGGTTTACAGGTACAGGAAGTAGTCTTTAATATCTGACTCATAAAACTTCATGAGTTGCTACCTAAAGTTGTTATCAAAACTTCAGTGTATTCAGTGACCCAAAATTTCACCTTACATCTTCTCAGCAATGAAAATGCTCCCTGCCAGAGTTTGCAAAGTGGAAAATCTTTTCATTCCACACACATTGGAGACCATTCGCACTAAATTTCTGTAATATGCGAATAGTTGTTTGTGTTAACTATAAAATGGGAAAACTTTCACACAGGTTAAATCTTATCCAGAGATTCTGGAAAGTGTCCTGAAAAACCCTGTAAATGAAAGATGTCTTCATTTTCTCAGGGATTTTATAAACAGCTAGGAGACCATGCAGTATTAAAGTGAAAAGTAACAAGTAACAGGAGACAAAAGTATAAACACCTCATATGTACCTTTGCTTAATCTTTCTTGAGATTCCTGTCCATCTCTTCTCCTAATTTTTGAATCTTGTTTCATATTTAGAGATATGAATTTATAGGGCATTTTTGGTGAACTCCTGAGTATAAATCCAAGTTTTGTATATTAATTTCATTTTATAACTGGTAATCTCACAGATATGTTGGATGCCTTCTAATTATTGCATTCAAACTTTTCATATGGAACATCATAAAGTAGTTTATATGGGATAATCTGCCTTTTTAAAGTGTATAATATTGGAGGCTGCAAAGGAGCACTAATAATTGGAAGATACTCTACCAAGGCCTGATCCAAGTTAAAAGGGAATGGGTGATCATCACAAAAACAGTGCAAACTAAGGGTTTTAGTGATCTTTAGATAGGGGAAAAAACTCTTAAACACAAAAGACAGAGGAATCTCAGAGGAAGCTTCTGGCCACTTGCAACAGAATGTTAATAGCTTCATGTCACTTTAACTCTGACAGCTCTGAAGTGAAAGGCCACTAATCTCTGTTTGTAATGTTCACAATTGAAGAGAAAAAGTAAGTATTCTTACTTAAGCCATGGATAAGCATTAACAGTCTAGAAATGAAGGGAATGTTCTGTAACATATTTTAGAGTCAACAAATGCCTCCCCACAAAGCCTTGAAAAATGTATATTTTTCTTTCTTCTGTGATAGCACAGGTGATTTAAATGAAACATTAGTTTCAAGTGCTCAGTTCACAAGTCCCTATCTTTACACAGAAAATGTTGGCCAGCTACAAATTTCAAACAAAATTAAAGTTCATATTTACTAGAATGGCTTAGGAATCATCTGAGTACAGGCTTGCTCAGGGTATCTTTGTTTTTCAAAGTAAATCAAAGTCAGGAAAAAGATGAAAACATTAAAGTAGCCACAAAAGGCATAATTGTTTAGGATTTTATATTTATATATATATAATTTGGTTTATAAGCAGCTGGAATTTTCATTTTTTTAATATATTGTGTATTGAATTTTAGACATTATAGATACGCCCAAGGGATTTCCTGTTCACACTTCACACATATCCCTTAAGATTCCTAGTAGAAATCTCAGCCTTCTGTACAGCAATACATGGTAAAACTTATCTAAGAGCAGTGCATGTGAATGGCCAAACTTGGATTTTGTCTAAGAATCTATCAGCAAGTGAATATCCTGTAAAAGGGAGTGCATTGCTATTTTATTCATTTCAATATTACATCACCTCTAGGCTCAGAAGCAGTCCAATTGTTACATTGTCAAGCATATATTTAAATCAAGGCGATTTTAACTAATGACTTTAATAGTAGAACTTTGAATTAATCATCTGAGAATCCAGAAACATTATATTGTTTAATCTTTCATATCTTGCTTTATTTTCTTAAACTTTTGCTCTTCCTACTCATGCCTAACCAGCTATATTCTCATCTGCCTCTGAAAGTTGATTATGTTCATGCATATAAGTATAATTGCAGCAGGCATATATAGCTGTTTATTCCATAATATCCGATCCCTTTTTCCTTGGATTTATATTTCTGTTGTTGATACTATCAGCTGATAAGTCTCATAATTATTGCATTAGAACAAGTTTAGAATTTCTTTAACTCTAAACAGATATCTTATGTTTAGTACAAACATTTGAATGGGCAGCAAATTTCATAAACAAAATTCAGTAAATTAATTTTTCTTGTCAGAAAGTCACATGGTGATTCCCTTTTATAGTGATTAAATAATGATTTTTGACTGCTCATATTTTAAAACTCCAGCTGGATGAAAATTAAAATTCCATTAAAATACATAATAATCATGTTATAACATTTTTATATGTGTAAAGCAACATTTCATACACAGTATATACATAAGATGCTTGGGTTTACAAGCATGTTTTTCTGTTTGCATATTAAAAAATGAACCAGTTTTAATGAAATTCTACAATTTTTTTTGTAATTTCAGGTTCCAGATGTAATAGATCTGATTATTCTGTAATCAATGCAGATGTTAAAAAAAAAACACCACCAACCAACCAACCAAAAAAACTAAACCAAAAAACCACATATGCACACACACGCTAAATAATAAAAAAGAAACAAAATTTTAAAAAACAACAAAGCAAAAAATCAAAAAAAAAAAAACAAAACAAAATAAAAACAGACAAAAGAAAAAAAAAAACACAAAAAAAACCCTGCATATGCACAAAAATCAAATACAAACAAAAAAAGCCAGCCCAGTTTTCTTTGCTTTCTGTGGTTTGGTTCTTATTTTTACCTTCCATGCATTTCTGAACCATTTCATTGTAAACACTGAACACAGAAAGGGATTAAGTCAACAACATTTGTGAATTCCATTACTTTACTTTCTTCAAAACCATGGTAAAACATAGACATTCAGTATTCTCAATACAATTTTTCTTTTATTGTAATTATTCAAGCCAACTGCTACAAACATAAAGCTTAATTTTAATTTAATACAATTTTCTATTTTTTATTCTTTAATTAAATATATTTAGTTAAAAAACAGTAAATATATTTAGGTTTAATTTAAAATGTAGTTTAAATAAAATATCTTCTAACTAAAACTTAACAGTGTTTTAAATTTTTTTCTTTCTCTGGGTCAGAAAAACAAGTAGTGAGCAAATTTTTACGAAGTAGAATAGCTTCTATTTGGGTGGTATTTTTTGTCTTTCACTGAACATTCCATTACTGAAGATAATGACTGTGGAAGACTTGCTACAAAATGCAAATATATTTGTTAAGATATTAGTTTATATTTTACAGTTTCCTCTTATGAGCTTCTTTTTTAGCTGGTCAGGACAACTGCTTGCTTGCAATAGTAATATTTCTAGACATTAGATGAGTGCAGAGAAACTGGGATATATGCTTAAATATGATTTTTAGTTATCCTCCTAGTAATTAATTATTTGAAGCATGCATAATCTTCAATCAGAAATAATCTGTTTAATACAGTATATGAAAAATTGGATATATTTTATAGCAGTATTGATATAGTTAAGGGCTGAAAAATCATATATACTTAAATTCTTATATCCAAAATCTATGTACTGTAACTGTTCTGTAAGCTTTCATTACCAGAGTACTTTTAAATAGCAACTGTATTTGCTTAGCTGGAATTATTAATATTATCCATGTAAAGGGTTAACTTTCAGAAATAAGCTATATTCTTTTATTTGTTCAGGTTTCACTTATTGTTCTTTTTTCCTTTCAGTCCTCCTTTGCTTCATTAGATGCAGTAATATCTCCCTTGCCTGTGACAATTTCCATTAATATCTCAAAGGCAGCTATTAAGTATCATTACAAGAGAAGATTATAGAAGGATACCACATACAATAACACTGAAGATAAAGACAATAGTCACATTTTCATTTGTTTCTTTGTTCAAAAAATGTAAATCAAATTCCATGCACTTTCAAGCATTCATTGCTCTGCTTACGCTTTCAAAGTGCTCTAAAAAGAACAACCTTCATGGCCAAATAAATTAATCTGTTAGGATTACCTCAAAGAAGAAAATACTTCTCCTGTCAGAGATTTTTCTGCCCTGTGGCCCTCCAGAAGAATAACTGTCAGGAGAAAAAAAGAAACTATTTCAGGTGTGTGTATATATATATATATATATATATATATATATATATATATTAATATTTATTTATTTATTTATTTATTTTAATAGGGGAATTTGGTTAAACATGTATTTTAACAAAGCTCTTTAAAAATAAAGAACCACTCATAAAGTGATCTTCATTAAACATCAGTCTGTAATATCATCTAAATATTTGGTCAATCAAGTTAGAAAATTATCTAAACATATCTATGGGAATCTAATTACAGCTAAAGTTTACTCTAATTCTAACAGTATGAAGGAAAACTGAAATCACAAAGTTCCTGTACTGGAAATTTTGAAATTCTTACAGTATGAATCTTCTGAGCCAGGAGGAGTTGTGTGTCTTAAGAGAACCTAAAAGCTTTTATTCCTTTCCTAAGGTGGAGAACTGAAAAAATGGGGACAAATTAATTGAATATGGATGTAGACTAATACCAAATATGTTTGGATGCACTGTGATTGGGTTTAAGTCCTTTGGAGACAATGGGAAGAGATAATCAACTCAAGAGCAACTTAAGTCACCTAAAATAGAGGAACATCAGGCCTGTCAGAGTCTCAGTGCCCAGGACAGTTAGAGAAGAGATTAACTAAAGTGCAATCACATGGCACAGACAGACAACAACAGGATCAAGCCCAGCCTGATCACAGGAATGTGAAAAGTAGATCCTGCCTGTGTAACCTGGTCTATCTTTCACTCATCCACTAGGTGACCCACCTAGTGGATCAATGACAGGCTGTGAATGTTGTCCACATGCATTTTAGCAAAGCATTTGACATTGTTTCCCACAGCATCCTCCTAGAAAAGCTGGCAGCCAATGACTTGCATAAGTGCACTCTTCACTGGGTGAAAAACTGGCTGGATGGCCAGGCCCAGAGAGTGGTGGTGAGAGGAGTTACATCCCACTGGTGACCGGTCATGAGTGTGGTTCCCCAAGGCTCACTGTTGGGGCCAATCCTGTTTGCAGGAGTGTTGATCTGCTGGAGGGCAGGAAGGCTCTGCAGAGGATCTGGACAGGCTGCATCGATGGGCTGAGGCCAGTGCTGTGAGGTTCAACAAGGCCAAGTGCCAGATCTGCCCTTGGGTCACAACAGCCCCAGGCAGTGCCACAGGCTGGGGCAGAGTGGCTGGAAAGGACCTGGGGGTGCTGGTGACAGCAGCTGAACATGAGCCAGGGTGTGCCCAGGTGGCCAAGAAGGCCAAGGGCATCCTGGCCTGGATCAGCAATGGTGTGGCAGCAGGACCAGGGCAGGGATTGTCCCCGGCACTGGGCACTGGAGAAGCTACACTTGAAATCCTGCATCTAGTTTTGGGAATGAACTCAAGCTGTGCCAGGAAAGGCTCAAGTTGGACATCATGAAGAATTTCTTCATGGAAAGAGTTGCCAGGCATTGGAACAGAGTACCCAGGAAGATGGCAAAATCAGCACCCCTGGAAGTATTCAAGAAATTACTCAATATGGCATGTAGAAGCTGCTTTGGTTTAGTTGATATGGTGATGTTTGGTCAAAGGTTGGACTCAAGAACTATTGGGGTTTTCTCCAACGTTAATGATTCTATGAATCTATGATTCTATAAAATCAAAATCACCTCACAAAGGTATCTGATTTTCTCTGCTAATTGTACTGGGAGATCATATGTGCCATCAGAAGAAAAATAGACTCCAATAGTTTTTGTGTTCATTACAAACACAATCGTTGTTGATCAGTTTCAAGATGTCTGTATCTAGACATAGGATATACCAAATACACAGTTAGAAAATATATGTGCAGATATCTGCTTTCTAGTTGAAAAATAAAATATCTGATATATCATCTTTTGTGTCAACAGAAAATGTATTGTCTCCACAATGGAAAATTTTCACAAATAAATAGTATATTTTGCAAAGCAGCAAAGAAGGATGTTTTTTATATGGGAGGTGGAACAAGTGACTTTGAAACCTTTCAGTCTGCCAAAGTTCAGATACTAATTTTTCATAATTCAACTATAATCTGATCTCTTTTGATATCAGGGAATCTAGAGATAGGCTTTTTCCTCAGGTTTGACTTTTGGACAGACTGTCTCTCCCAAGAGAAATTTTTTCTATTTTTTCCAGCCATTGTAATTCAGTGTGGGAGTACCTTATCCATCACACTAGAGAGAGCATAGACTGCTTTTCAGAAGGAAGTGGTTACATAATGGATGGAAATATTATTTCTGAATTTACTTACACAATTTTGAGTAAAAACCTCATGTGCTTGATCACTGTGATCAAGCTGAAGAATGAAGAATGAATAAATGAGTGACAACATCAGGTTTTAAAGCCTTGGTTGAGCAGAAAAATAAGTTCCATGATTTTCTGAAGTGCTAAACATTCAAGAGCTGTGATTGAACCAGTGGTTCTGTACTGGAAGTAACATCTGTCCACAAGGGACATATGGACATATGTTATACCTCCCGCAAGAGTATACTTCTGGCTGGTGTTTCTTGCTGCTCCAGGCAAAGTGGAGTTGACTCTTGCTCTCTTTGTTGCTGCAGCTCAGGAAGAATACTATTATACTTCTTGCAATAATAAGATCTTTTGTATTCTCCTTCCAGACTAGGAGCCATATCCAGAGTAGCAAGTTCCTATGAATTTGTTACTTAATGTGAAAACACAAGAGTGATCATACTTGCTAGAATAAGAAATAGCTGCTATATTTGAGGAGCAAGGTACTTTCAATTTCTCATAAGTGATGATTAATTAGGTGGAACTTAATTTCTGCTCTTCTCAGCAGTCATTGCTCCAGAATCTCTTGACCAGCCCATACAGTCTCCTACTTACCAAATACTGCTATCACCAAAAGGCAGCACTATATGCAAGGTATAGACCCCTCTGCTTTACTCTGTATGTTATACTTCTGCTCTGTTCAAAATGATCTTTATGTCAGAAAAGAAAAGTGCAAGGAAAAAATATTAGAAACTGCAGAAGAAAGCAAAATAACAGACTAGATGGTCCAAGAGCATTGTTATTTTCCTTATTCTACCACCATAGCCTTCTCAGTTTTACAAGAGTTTCAGCTGTCTGATACTCATCATTGTCTTGACTATCTGTGTGGTTTAACTCTGCCAGTGACTGAGCTGTGCACCCACAAAAATAATTTTTATTTTGAGTTTGTTTCACTGCATCATAGTTTAGCAATCTTGACTCATCATCTTCTAATAGATGAGAGAAAATATAACAGTTCCTCAGCTTTCTGAACATCAACAAACATCAAACTAATGTATCAAATAGCTATATTTCAAATACATTGCCTTCTTGTTTTGGCAGAAAAGACACACACACACACACACACACACATGAACCTATCTTCCTTGAGGTACGCTTAACAGTTTTTTAAATACTTATATTACTTACTGTCTTTTATGAACTTCAGTACCTTATACATATCATATATATATAGTGTCTTTGCTCAAAAAGCAAACATTCTGGTGTCTCACAGTAATTAAGCACTCTGAATATATTTCTAGTAAATTACTCAGGATTTCATGTAGATAAATATAACTGGAAATTTCTCTTAGCTGCTCAGCACTGTTGTAACTCAGATATTTGGACACGTGCAGAAGCAAAACTTTGTGTGTTTTCGAAGTCTCAGGCACCTGCAGGGCTTGTCAAACCTATGGGCTTTAGCAGAGATTGTTAATGATCCAGCACTGGAACTGATGTCCACATTGCTTTTAAAGCTGAGGTATCAACAATCGTTTCTTTAAAATCTGATCTTTAATTTAGTCATACACTTAAAAGAAGTTTATTCTGTGTGTCCTCTAATATGGAATATTGTGATTGAGAAGAGAAAGAGGGAAAGCAGCAATATATAGACATATAGATTTCTTTTCCAGGGCAGAGTTGCAGAACATTAAAATCCAACTAGACTGAAAAGGTCAAGGTGAAAGAAAATAATGAGAATTACTTCTTATCTGAGGTTAAAATAAGTTAAAGAATTTGATTTGGTGCTACCAGCCTCTGTACAAGACATGCAGAATCATCAGTACTTTGAAATTAGTCTGTCAAGTACTAAATTTCTTGACCTGACACATGTGATCATGGCATATTTTGTTCATTCTAGAAACTATCTGGTTTTGGAGAGAAGCCAGGTGTTAATGAAAATATTAGCAATAATTTGTAATCATTGCTACTAATTAGTAAGATAGTATGTAGGAAACTAAACTTATCACAAACAATAACTTGCAAAGTTTCAAAGGCTCAATTCCTACAAGAAAAAGAAGGTCACTTGTCTTTGCTACATCATCTGTAACACATACCTTGAAATTATATGCCCAAATTATACAGTATCAACCATATAGTTAAAAAAATAGCTGTATTAAGTCAAAGGTTTGTTTTCAGATGCTTTAAATTGGAGCAAGAAAAAACATCCTGCACTCATGAAAGATATTCAGATCCATGTTGATGTAAAAGGAGAAGAAACTGTGGATCATAATTTAACGTTCAGGGATAGTTCACATTCTTCTGTTTGTCATCACAGGGTCCAAAATGTAAACTCAGAGCATTTTGCTCACAGGTGAAGTATAATTCTTCTTGTTACAAAGATGAAGAAACGATCAGTTAAACATAATAGATTTTAGTTCAAACAGCTGAAATATATTCAGAAGTTTAAATTAAATCATCCTATTATCATGAAAAGCCCTGGATTTTTTCACTAGCTTGTAGCTAATACTTCAGAAGGTGGGGATTCTCTCAAGCATAAGTATAGACTGCAGACTATCACTGAAATATTAACTTATGATTGTGTTTTGTTAGATGCGTTGCCCAGGAAGCTTTTTGTTTATTCTCATCAGCCTGCTGTCCTCTGTTATTATAATTTACAAGTGCAGAGGCAATCTAATAAATCATTGTTTGAAACACTTCAGAATCTATTGGCAGTTTTCAGCAGTAGCACTGTGTGGTTTTGCTCTTGCATAATTGCCTTTAGCAAGTACTAGAGAAGAAGGATTTTCAAATTCACATGAAAGAAGAGACTGATTAGAGTATGCTATTTATAATGATAGCATTAAATTTCACTGTTTTCCTTCAAATTCTCAATACATATCATCCTCTTTATGAAGACCCTTTCCTAATGTCTTAACTGTCAGATAACAAAAGTCTGAGAAAGTTAACACAAATGTGTTTAGAACCATATTTTGCTGCCATTGTTTAAGAGTGCGCTGAAATAACTTTTCAGGGGGAAATTTAGTACCATCAATTAGGAAAAAAATATTTTAATAAATAAAAAAATAATAACTGACAGAAAACAGGAGAAACAGAAGGGAGTGAAAAAACATTACTCAAGATAGAGGAATTATTCTCATTTAATTAAAAATTTCATACTAGAACACTTTATTTTCCCAGATATTACCTCTTATCTAGAATGATACAAAATAAGATTATTAAAATACTAATTTGTGTGAGTCTTAATGCAAATAAATAAAACCAAGAATCTTTTATTTGAAAAGTTAAGGAGTTTGTTCAATGCCATGTAGCCACCCAAAATCTGATTCCAGAAACATATAGCAAAAATCTAGTTTTAGTATGCAAATTTTGACTATAACAGTGACATTCCACCAAAGCCAAAGTAACTAACTTTCACAGATCAGGACCCAGAGGAAATTAAATGAGTTTTTTTCAACCTTGTTACTTAAGTCATATCATGCTGCTACATACATAAGAATGGAATGGCATACCAGCTTAGAAGCATAATTGCCTTGTCTGCAAGACAAAGAGCCAATAATAAGGAGAGAATATGAGATACAAAACATGTTAAAAATGGTTTCGAATGAAGCCAGGAACAAGTTCAAACCAAGTCTAGCAGCTTTTTGCTTTAACAAGGAATAAATTGCAAAAAAATCCAGTAATGCAACAATTTTTTAAAATATAGTCCTTCTAAAAATTAAGATTTTTAAAAAATGGTAAGACACAAATGCATGCACCAGCTCTATAATTGGTATGTAAACCAAAGTTTTTCTTAATCCCACTGATGCCAATTCCAGGGCTGCGTGTCTTCATCACAAATAGTAACCAAAACAAATAGCTATTTGTCTTGAGCTTTCCAAACTTCTAATTGTCTCATAATAACTGGAATCCTATTTCTATCCCCCATAAGAAATGTGGGCTTTTTTTCAGAATAGGAAAACTGGCTGTTACTTTTTATATTTACTTCTGCTGCACTAAATGTCTTTTCAAACGTTTAGGGTTCCTGTTTTTTTGTTTGTTTCCCTGTTTCACACAGAGAAAGGCAGCAATGAGAAGTAAATCAAACAGACAAGAAGCTCTGTATGTGTCAGAGTTTTGTTTTATACTGACACATTTATCACTTCAGGATAAGAAGTGTTCTGCACATGTGCTCAGCTAGTGAAAGCCAAAGCAAAAAACTGAGAATGAAAGCTTTCCTCATACACATGCATACCTGCATCTGCTGCCTCTTCTGCTGGCTCCAGAGCTGCTCTCTCTTTGGTGGCCCCACTCAGGCCACCTCAAGGGCATTGCATAGCTCACATAGTCAGTTCATGTACCTCAGAGATGAGATCAGGCCCCAGAAATCCCTCCTGACATCTGTTCCTGGTATATGTGACATTACAGAGTTTTGGTTTTTTTCTGTTCCTTCTCACCATTTTTTCATAGACGTTACTCTTTAGGAAAGGTGCTTCATTTTCTCTAAATCAGTATGGATGAGTCAGTGAAAAAGTCATCATGGCAGTTAAATAAGACCAGGGAATTCTGGATGTGGGAAGGATTTGAGAGGACAAAGTATTGTATTTTATGAAAGCTGAAAGGTGAGAGTTTGAAATTTAAAGGCTTGAGGTTGGCTAGAGAGAGAGTGACTATGTGCAACTGTGGGAAGAGGTACTTTAATTATGATAAAAAATTCTCAAAAAGAATGAGAATTGTTATGCTACATTGATAAGGTGTATCAATGTAGTAAAGCATTAATATTCTCTGGTCTATGCTGGCTGTAGGAAGAGCTTTAGTCTCCAGCATCTGCTCCAATAACATTTTTCCTTCTGGTTCCCCTATCTAGCTGTTCAATACATAGTTATACATATATAGTTATCATGTATAAAGTTACTAATTTGCATAGCCATTTAAAATATTTTGTAACAAATTGCTCATTGCTTTTCAAAACATATGAAAGAAAAAAATCAAATAGGAAATATATTTTCTTCATGTTCTGTAACACACACTGATATTAGGTTGTCATTTCCTGAAAAGCCACAATTCTCTTTTACCAGATCTGAAGATGTTCCCCTGTTTCCCTTTTCATGCACATTGAGTTGCCATAGACAGCATGCTGAAGACCAAGACAAAACACTAGAAAAAGGAATCATTGCAAGGACACCTTCCAATAAACCACACTGCTCAAGGCCTTATCCAGCTTGGCCCTAAACACTGACAATGTTGGGACATCCTTAACCCTCTTCGGCTACCTCTTAGAGTGTCTCTCCACCCTAGCAGTAAATAATTTCTTCCTCACATCCAGCCTAAACTTCCTCTCCTTCAGTTTGTACACATAACTGCTTATCCTGTCACTACAATTCCTGATGAAGACTCTCTCTCCAGCTTCCCTGCAGCTTCTGATACTGGAATATTGTTAGGAGTTCTCCACCTTCTAAAAGCTTCTTTTTCTGTTCTAAATTTTGTCAGATATTCCTTATCCATGGGGGCCTCCTGGGGTTTTTGCCTGATTTTCTCCCTTTTGGCATGCATTTTTCCTGAGCTTGGAGGAGGTGATCCTTGAATACCAGCCAGCATTCTTAGGCCCCTCTGCCCTCCAGAGCATTTTCCCATGAGACTTTACCAAGTAGGTCCTTGAAGAAGCCAAAGTTTGTTCTCCTGAGGTCTGGAGTGGTGAGGCTGCTGCCTGGTCTCCTCATTGCCATGAGGATCTCGAGCTCCACACTCTGTTGGTCACTGCAGTTAGGGCTGAACTGGGGCATCACCTTCCCCACCAGCTCCTCCCTGCAGGTGAGAACGAGGCCCAGCATGACGCCTCTTCTTGTTGGCAGATCACTTATACAAGGAAGTGGTCACTGGCACATCCAAGGAAACTTTGGGATTTCTTGTGCAACCACTGTTTTCAATAGCTTGTAGATAGTTATCCTCAAAAAATGGTGATTTTTCTGTTTTGCCTTCATTTCAAAGTTCCAGTTTATTGAAGGAGCTCATGTAAGACCTGTTATTCACTGCAAAGTTTCTGTTATCTATAGTGAACATGTCCAAACAGGACTGAAATGAAGTTTCTATCTTCCTCCTTACAGGAATTTCAGTCTTGGATAATTAATTTGTGGAATCTTTCTCTCAATATGTAGATAATATTAAGCTCTACCTCAATGCAGATGCATCTGCTGAATGTCAGGACAGGTCAGAGTTAGGATAAAGTTAGTTGTTTGGATGCTGGAGCATTTTGAGTCTAGTCTCTGTATATTGCCTTTCCTATTTGTTTTGTGAAAGAGTAAATAAAATTGTATTTTTTCTATTATCTGTGAGCAGTTTCAAAATTATTCTTATCTTCTTTCTGGATTATCTCAGTATAAACACGAATTTCAAAATTTTTAATTTTTGTTACAAAAGATGTAAATGCAGTAATGAGAAACATCTTTTGAAAAGCATGAATTTTGGAGAATCAGGACATAAAGACTGGAATACCATGTTTGGCTACTTACCTTCTAAAATAATCAGAAAACCCATTTATATTCTTACTGAATGGAGCTTCACAATTGTTCGGACAAACTGCAAAGGAATTAAAATTTGTTTTAACATATACTATGTTGGAAACAAGCATGGTCACAGATTAACACTTACATTGAGTTAACCTGCAATTATACTAGATTTAAGGTTTTTAATGTCTCTAAAATTGTATACTTAAAAGTAGTTGGCAAGGTAGAACAGAAGTTGAAAATTTTTGATTTTAAGAAATAATATTTTATTCCTTCATGCACGTGTATGATGATTGTTTTAAGAGATCTCCCATATTCCTTGGTTTCATGAGACATTGTTTTAGCCTGAGTTAAATGCAGTATCTAATTGCCAATTGCAATGCATTATGTTTATATAATATGATACTTATTTTTTCCACTTGAGCAGATAAAGTGGGTATCTATTTATATTATCATGATGTTTGAGTCAGTAGAGGCTGATTAGTTACACTGAATGCCAGCAAAAGCAAATGCAGTCTCCTGAATAAAAATTGGCAGCTTTCGTGGCAAGTGAATGCAAATAGACAAACAAGAAGAGAAATGTATTACACTATCTAAAGTCCTGATGTTCTTATGGCCTATTCACAGCAATAAAACTGCAAACTATTAAATTCCTCTGAATTTTCCTTTTTTTTTCCTCTCCCAGAAAACTCTTGGCATTGCTTAACAATAAATAAAGAGACACATCCCTTAAGCATATGGTGTATGTTATTTCCTCTTAGCAATACACAGACAAAGTGTTACTGTGTTTGATAGAGTTCATTTGGGTGAAGAGGTTCTGCTTGGGATGAGCAGTGTTTTCCACTAATGAGTATTTTCTATATATTGCTTCTTATGAAGACTTGATAACCTTGTAATAATCTGTTTTGACAGTATTTTTCTAGAAATATTGTGTTAAATATTTTTAGACATGAGGGATCATGGACATATGGATATAGTGGTGTGTGCCTTCTCTAATTATATGCATTATACAATTCACCATTGTTGGAAACTGTTGTACCATTCTTCATTCATTTAATAATGCTTTTGCAAATTGGCAGATAGCATTTGGGCTAAAATACACACGGAGTTTTTGCAGGAATAAAACATGCTCTGCCTTTTCTCTAGTGTAGAGCAATTTGTCAAGTAATTAGCCAACCTAATTAAATTTTTGTAGCACTAATCAAACGAATATGCTAAAATTTTCTTTGCACAGCCAGTTTACTGTCTGCTTGCATTTAACTTGATGGTTTGAAAGAGGCCCTACTATGTCTGCCACTCCACTTAATCACCTCATTTGCATTTTATATTGGTAAATCAAATAAAGCACCAGTGGCTTTTAGTATGATTGACTATGGTCAGGGCTGTTCAGATGGGACTTTTTCACAGAAAATTAGGCACATTTTAATATGAGTGAGTCTGTGCTTTCAATATTCAACAAACTACATTCACTCAGCTAATTAAAAGTGCTTGTTGCTTTTTGCCGATGTATGATAGATTTATCCAGCTGGTGTGTCCATTTTCTTTTGCATAATTTCTTGATGGAAGTTTTTATCTTTATACATAATAAGATTGTCTAAACAACACTTCAAACCAATTTGCAAGAACTATATAAATAATATTTTGCAGAAGCTATTTACTTTGAAAGAAATACACTTGCTGCTCAGCAAACTGATTAGGTTATATATAGTTTCTTTTATATCCTTCTAGAATATGAAGCCTTGCACTATGAAATTTTCAGATTCTATCTTCACTGAACTAAAGCATATAACTTTCCTAAAACTGTGGGAAAAGCTGTTTGGGGGTACACCTAACAGTACATGAGAGCAGAGTTTGATACTTCCTTAGATCAGGTCAAAGTTCAGACCCAAAACTTTATAAACTAAATTTTTTAAAAGTTAGGAAAAAAATATTTATATGCAGAAGTGAAGCTTCATTGTTCATTGTTTTAAGGATTCTTTAGCACTGTAAAGCATTTCCAGAAATGGGAATAAAAATTTTTCTTTTTCTTCTTCTAAAGGGTCAGTAAGGACACAAGTATCAAAATGCATTGCCTGATCACTTGAAGTCCATATATATCTTAACAACAGATGAAAAATGAACTTCACCAATATATTTCCAAAATAAATTCATTTTTCATTAATTGTTTAGGAATAAACTAATCAGGTCTTAACTGGTAGTAGGGTAAAATCCCTGCTAAATCTAAGACTGGAGGGTAAACAGTTGTTTTTTTTCCTAAGAGAATTGTGTTCACACAGAGAGGACCTAATTTAACAAAACACTTTAAATACAACATTTTACATGGATCTAAAGAAAAAATTTCCATTACAAACTGTTGTACTTTTCCTTGCTGTGCCTGCAGGGCACTCAGATATTCTCTCTTGGTAATAGAGCCATGACAGAAATAATTTAAGAGGGGAAAAGAGGGCAATCTTCAACTGTCAAAGGTATTTGTTAAGGAAGTACATGTCTAAATCTTTAGTCATGTGATTAGTCTCACTGACTGAAACTAAAGGCTCATATAAGGAAGGATGAATTTCTTGCATTAGTTTTCAATTGGGGTGGGCAGGGAATTAAAGTGTCAAAATGTATGGTGTAAAATAAAAGATAGAAATAGCAAAGAATTATGAAAATGTAGGGAAACTATTGTTTATAGACTTTCAAATAAAGACAATAGAACATTGTAACTAACCACAATGCTTAGAGGACCACCATATCCTTCTAAGAGTCAGACTTAAAGAGGAAGTTTGCATCTCTTCCCATTACTGGTTCCACACTGTGACTCATTAAACTTTGGAAGGTTTCTCTTCTTAAATATGCTTCTTTAAATCTTAAAATGTTAGAAATTGAGGACCAAGCTACATGATGAGGGCAAGTGTCCTTGAACATGGAAGTCATTATTTAGCTATGAAAAATATTGGAGGGGGAAAAAAGGCTCAACAGTGGCCATACAGACCTCAGAAGAGAAGCTTGAGCTGAGCCCTTGACCCACAATGTACAAATGTAACAGATGTCTAAGCACTGTAATGCTGCTTTAATTAAACATAGGCCAAAACCTACTTGCTCTGAGCTCATGGGGATTATCATGATAAGAACTTGGCCTTGTTCTGGCCAAATTCACTCTGATCCAGAAGGAAAGCAGTAATGCTTTGTGGTTTTTGATACCAGGCTGGAAAAAAACAAGGTATATTGCCCAGGATAGATCATGTACCTGGGAACATCAGGCAAACTCCTCATCCTATGCCTTACCACATCTTACCTGATCTAGTGCATCAACCTCTTACATTAACCTCTTTGCTAAACTCATTTGAGATCTCTTATTTATAATAAAGCATTTTGGTACAATACACCATCTTGGATCTGATTTACACTTATATTTTCTTTTCCCATTTACATCTGTAGACTATGTCATTTGAAGAATATTCAAAGACAGGCAGTCCTCTTTCTTAGTTCTTAGAGAAGAATGCAAATAAATAGAATCAAGCTATTAAATTTTCTGGATCAGATAGTCCAGCTGTCTGGCCTTTTAATTGTGTTGTAATGAACTTAAGCTCAACTAAATATCATATTCAGAAAGTGAATACTTTAATCACGCTAAAATTTATTCTGAATATCTTGTACTACTGCACAGTATGTTGATATGTATTTAAAGTTAGATAGAACATATTATTGTCAGTTGAAGAATATGAGTTATCTCCACTTTAAAGAAAAAACAAAACAAAGAAAACAAAAAAAAAAACACCAACATATATTTATTTCCTACTTTCAGTTTCAAAAGCACCAAATGCAGTATTCACTTCACCCTCAAAAATAGTGTTGCTCAATAAATCACAAAGAACTTGTGATATGATAAATATTATTATTTTTAATCTAAAAAAAATATGACATTTCTTATTCTACCAGATAATTTATATAATTTATATATCCCCAGTTTGTGAATCTTATCCATAATAGTCTGAAAGCCTAACTAAAGGCTGGTTTTATTTTCAGTTTAAAACCTGAATCATATTTCTTTATTCATAAAAACCACTAGTTTTTAAATCCTGATTCTTGGGCCTCAAATTTGCTATAAACATATAAATGAGCTACAAATACATTCTGTGTAATAATATGACATTTACTGCAATTCCCTGCTACTAAAGATGTAAACACATGTTAGAGTTCAGAAGATAGATTTCCATGTTTTAGGATAATTTGAAAACATAAGAATCTCTATGAATTTCTTCTCACATTTTTTTTATTTTATGCTACACAGAACAGTCTACATGCTGGTATTAATTTTCAATTAATTATAACCTTTATTCATTTATTATGAATTGTGAATACCTCAGGAACTTAAAGGGGGACAGGGGACCTTCAGCTAAAGCTTTTCCTGCATCAGATTAGAAGATCATGCTTTCAGTGAGAGTCTGCTCCCTTCTGTCCCCTTGAAACCAACCTTTTAATCCAGTTTTCAGTACTGATTTCTATCTTTCCTAACAGCTGAGGATATATTTGTTCATTTTGGAAAGTCTTTTGAGTTTATGTATGAGGGGAGGGAGCTAAAATTTAATTTTCTCTGCCTCTTACCCTATAATCTGTTTCTGACATATGTCAGTTTGGGGCTTCAGCTGAGCTCTCTTCTAGCTGTTTAGTGAATTATTATCCCATGATTACCAGTGAGCACAAAGTTTGTATTAGTAAAATATTATAGGTCATAGTTCTAAAAAGGCTGAATGCATTACCTAAGTGGTATAGACAACATATTATCAATATCTGTGTTATCTTCCAGACCTGAATGTCCACCATAAGTGCAGTAAAAGACAAACCAACTGCTAAATAAAACATTGTATGTATCTGTATTATTTAATGTCTGGAGAAGATTTTAGAAATGTAACCTGTCTTGTTCATTTAAAAAATGGCAACTTATTAACAATGGATATATTCCTTATCAAAATGAAATTTGGTCTCCTTGTAGAAACAAATTATGAGAAACAAAATATGAGACTAATCTTTTTGTCTGCCATTTAGAAAAAACTGCCTTCATACTGATACTTAGAATAACTGATTTTCATTTTTTTACTACAGATTATATTCTGCAATCAAACTTAAGTTTACATTTGCAGTCAAATATGAAAAGTTATATTAAATTAGAGGTATACACCAATTCACCTTCATAAAAGCAAATTTTGAAAAATTCAGAAATTTTCTACTTGGAGGGGAAACTTGTATTTCATCTTGAGCTATGCTTACCACTTGATGAGAACAAAACCAAAAGGAATTTATGCAAAGCAGCATGGACTGACTATATGCCAAATGGCACAGTTTAAAATGTAAGTGTGCTACAGGCGTACTGCAGCAGACTCTAAGCTGCATCAGTTGATCATGCATAAACAGAAACTACAGTAACCAGCTGCTGTCAGTCCTAAACAATAGCATTTTCAGCAGTTTATTTAACTGAATTAATTTTACAGAGACAACAGGTTTCTTCCTATTGTTACAGACTAGCAGTGAAGCAGAACGTCAAGCACGTCTCTCACTAAGGAGCTTGTTTGGTCTCTTTGTGTGGTATTTATAGCATGGTCTGGTTAGTGTCAGTCTTCACTTTATTGGTATTCTCTTAAATCCTGAAATTTTACCCAGACTATAACTAATAAACTCAAATCTTCTCATAGAAACAATGTATATTATCCAGCAAGTCCTGTGAAAACTTCTAAACCCCATCTATGTCATTGTATTTCATACCAATTCCTTTTGTGTACTACAGCCCTTTCATTTTTTATTCTTTGCCTTCCATGGGGGCACTTAGCCTTTTATATACACATTGGTTAATATGTTTTTCTTCCATAATTTTATTATTTATGGCAGTCTTTGCTATATACAGAAAAACATAGGTTCCTTGCAGCTATGAAGAAAAATGTGAAGATAAGCCATCATGTTCTTTTAAGCAAAAATAATGTTTGGTATCATAGCTGCATCAATAAAGATTTTTTTCTAATTTTAACATTCTTATTTCTGGATAAAAATTATTTTACCCGAAACAGAAGAACAAGATGAGGCACATCTCAGTTTGATGGGGCAGATTCTGCTGCAAAAGCCATATTCAGTTCCTGAACTGATCATAAAAAATGTTTTCAACAACCTTTTTTTCTTATTTCCAACAGTAATTTTTCGGTTCTTCTCTCCTTACCTACTTGGATAGACTTCCTATGTTAACTACTAATACAAGTTAGTAAATTGGCAGAATGACAAATTTTTTTACACTTTTTTTTGTGCAAATAAAATAGTACTGAATTTTTCTGGATCATCAACTAACAGGCTTCCCAATGACAATACTTTGAAAATTTGTTATTTCTGAGTACAATTTTGAAATACCACATACACAAATAATATTTTATTAGGGACCATAACATCAAAATGGTACTAACAAAAAAAAAAAAAAAAAAAAAAAAAAACAAAAAAAAAAACGGGCAAAATAAATAAAAATTATTGAAAAATATTAAAATATAAAACTAAAGGGCATCTTCTGTCAGAAAATTCCCTCCCTTTCTCATAAAACAATTTTGAGGGGTTGAACATTTCAACTGTTCATGACAAGAACAGGTATGGTTTTTGCTGTGTTTCAGGAATGCTCAGAATACATGCTGAAACAGGGATGAGAGCTCAGCACAATGTGGGCTCACCTTGGTATTACCTGTGTAGAGGATACCCTTTTTCTTCATTGTATATGACTGAGCTTGGAGAAAACCTTAGTGGAGATGTTGCCCACAGTTCTTAAACAATTCACATGTTTTTCTACATGTCATAGTGCCTCCTGCCAGGTCTACACTAGCACAGGAAAGGACATGAGCTGAAACATCTTGCAAGGACAGTGTGGGTCAGCAAGAATTTCTGCACCCAACACTGCCCTTGGATTGGGCAGTGTCACATTAGATTCAGCAGCCCAGGCCAGGACTCTCTATAACAGAATAGAAACATAGAATCATAAAATCATTCTCTAAGAGACCTGGTTGCTTTATGTTTAGGAACCACTCTGGGATTTCATCTTCCTGAAAAATATGCAATCTTCTATTCCAAGAGTTCTACATATCATTCCATTTAAATGCACAAAATACAAAAAATTTCGTAGCATTATCATAAAGATCTTCTCATTCTCTTTCTTATAAATCAGTAAGAGCTGTTCTGACAAAGAAACCAAAACTAAAACCATACCAAAAACAAGCCAGAGAAATAAATTTAAACAATATTTTATTATTAAATCTTCGTGATTTTTACATTTTTTTTTCTACAGCAAAGCTGAGTGCTGAGCACCTGGAACAGCTGTAAACTGTATGTGAATTTTCCCATTTCCTTTTGTGAGTTTGGCATACCTATCTACAGATAGGCATGTACATTTAGCTTTTTCATTAAGTTATTCAGACCATGTTAAGCTCCTATTTTTATGAATAACTTTTAATTTCTTACAGATTCCACCTCACACATATAGAAAAGGGGACTAGGGGGCATAAACCAGCCTTTATTTCTTAGCTCTAGCCGCACAGAGTGCAAGTGTGTGTGTGCAGGTGTTTGCTGGGGTTCGCAGGAGGCAGCTGCTGCAGAGCTTGGTGGCTGCGTGTCACACCCTGGGGTGAGCCCTGTGCTCCAGCTAGCAACAGAGTACCCAGCTCAAGGAGACAGCACCAAGCATCAAACTGAAACCAAATTAAAACATTTCGGCAGCTTTGCCTGAAGCTACACAGTTTTTTCCAACTCAATAGGAAGATTTTTGGCAAAGTGACCATTGACCTACTTTACTGTTTAGAAGTTCTGTATGCATATGTGGTGAATGTTTCTCAGACTTAATGTGCTTTGATATTAATAATAAGCACTCTAACTACAGAACTTTTTTAAGAAAGAGGTTTCTTGTTTTCCTTTTCTGAGGAAAGGCAGAGGCCAACAAATGTAGAAGTAATGAGATAAATCTTATTTACTGTATATGTCTTATCTCTTTAGAGGAGTTACATTTGTGATGATGCAGCCCCAGGCACAGGAACAAGCTCATAGCTCCTGTGAAGCCGATAGCACCCATTCAGGTGTGACATCCAGCAGGTGATGTTTGTGTAAGTTAGTGCACTACACAGGATGGTAAAATTGCAAGCCATGCACGCCACACACTCTGCTACTGAAAACAGGTGTTTGTTGGATTAATACTGCTTTTTGCACTGGCATTGTTATTGTCTGCAACAATGCAAGTTTTCTTACTTGCAAGTTGTCTTACTGATGGAGTCAGCTGAATTTGTCCAGATGATCAACATACTAACACTTCCATATTTCTGCATGTCACATGTGTTTGGAGTCATTAATACAGCTGTACACAGCGCAGACATAGCTTGAAATAGTTGGATAGACTCTAGTAACAGCAGAATGATACCAACAGCTTTTGGTATTGAGAAAAACAAGCTTATTTAAGAGAAGAAATAGAAGAATCTCTAACTAATCTTGATTAAAACCTTAACAGGAAAGGCAAAATTTGCTGGATATTTTTTAGCTTTCACATAAGTCAAGACTTTGCAGAACCTTGGAACAATCTGTTCACTCGTGTAATATAAACTGTTCTGCTCTCTCTAAGAGTGATGTTCTGCAAGTTATGTTCAATTGGACTTTAACCTCAGGATGCTGAATCCAGTCAAATAACTTCCTCCAAAAAAAGACACAAGGTAAAAATACAGACACCATGGTGATGTATTTATAACATGCATTGAAGAGACAATAGCTAGATCCACTATGACAGCACATCACTCCTACCCACTCCAAGACCCAAGATAACTCCTACCCAAGTCAGGAGCTTGAGGTGCAAAACGCAGAGCTACTTCAACAAACAAACAAGCCACGAAGCAGCACTCCCTGCAAGCTTGGTGCAGGGAGTGCTGCTCCCTGCTACTCTACTCCAAGGCAATGTATCCTGCCAATCAGCCAGGTATGGTAACTCAATCAGATACCCCTGCTGCAGCTGGAATCCTTCTCCTGGGTCCTGACCCAACACTAGGGTCTTTGGAGGCATTTGTCCATGTTCAATACATAGCAAAGAGAGGCACAAAGTCTTTTGTATTCTCACCAAGAAGAATTACAGTCCAAACAAAACACTAATTAAAGGAACAACTGTTGTCTAAGGCTGTCTGATTAATCAGAAAAGCCAAAATATTTTCAGTTTGGGCCAAATTGGTATTAAATGGAAAAAAATTAAAAACAAAATACAGCAAGGCCCCAGGTTAAAAAGTCTGCTTTGCTGCTTCAAAGTGAAATTTTTTGCTTGATCACTTTTTTGAGTTTCTATTATCTATTATTATAGATTATTAGCAGTATCTATTTTAATTATTGTTGGCAGTTTTGCACTACAAATGCCTTTTTAAAATAGGAAATTGTTTTTTAAAAAATTCCATATTTGGTAATTTCTAAATCCTTTTTTTTTTGCTTCGTTTCTTTAACTAGAACTGTTTACAAGCATGATCCAAATTTCAGAATAATTTCTGTCACATGGCTGGACTGTCAAAACTGTGTACTACTAAAAATAGTAGCTATTGAAAATTATAACAAGAAAATAATCCCAGAAGGTCTAAGTAAAGTATTTTAAGTTTAAAGATGTGATACAATAATTTAAGCAGGTAATTATTTTTATTGAGTATTCCTTTATAGCAGGTTTTCCCTACTAGTGAAAAATCTTGTAGGTATTTTTATTATAAAAGTGTAAGAGAGCATTATTATTATAGTATTAGTCACATGTGAGGCTCTAGTTCATGTTTACTGAGAAAAGTGTGTGTCCTACCAGCACTCCTGAAGACAATTGTGAGTCTCCTGATCATAAAAATAGCTTTGAAAACACTACTCATTTGGTTTGATTTTGCTTTCTTGTTCTTTTCTTTGTCTTTTTCGAAGATTTTTTCTGTGTGTTTACTTTTTACTTCTGAGCTTCTGAAGGGTACTGTATTTAATTCTCCTATTTTTCTTCCCAGTAGTAAATGACAGAGCAGATCACAAGGTTCTGTATTTATTGTGGGAGCTTTTTAAAGAAAACTGATTACTTTATGACCGGAAGTAAAATTATGAGTTGGAAGCACTGAAAACATAAACCTCTGTGTAGCAATGTACTTATTGCATGGGCATATTTTCATCACAAAAAAACACTGAGATATGAAGAATGATTTTTCATCTGTCTCAATTGCAACTTTAATATTACAACAATGAACTATCTGCCTGGGTAAAAGATGCTGTGGACACTCAGCCTAGTCAGTATTTCTTACATTTGCCACTGTAACCATCCAGAAAAATTTTAGAAAATTGATGCAGGCCCCAGACATAGGATTAAGGGAAAAAAAAAGCCATGTTGTTTTTGTCTGTTTAGTACTATTTCATTTTTAATTTAAACTTCCCTGTGTCTTCTGAGTTCTATATCATGTGCATGAGTTTTGCCTAAAACCACTAAGAAATATTTTCATTCTCTGACTTCAACAGAACTGAGTGCTTCTTAATTTAAGATTGATGTTAAAAATTGGAAGAGCTTGTTACACAGGTTGTGTTTGGCTTTTTGATATTCTGTTGTTTGCATGATTAATGCTTAACAAACACAAATAAATGCACAGAATGTTACTCCAGCCAACTCTGGAATAAAAAGTCACATTAGCTATCTTAGCGCATATTAAAATATCTGAAACCAGAGTGATTTGTTTTGCAACTTTACTATTTTTATCTGAACACTGAGAGTCTGAGGTGATGGTGGTATACCCATACAAGGTGCTTGTCAGGTCATATGTGAGACAAAGTACACTAAAGAAATATATACATATGTGTGAAGCATCATTTCACTTAAATTAGGTATCAACAATTCAGTGAATATGGTGTAAAATTAAGAGAGAGATTGAAACTATTTAAATGTTTAACTGCCTGAGATAACTAATGTGGCTGTTTAAAAATAAACTTTATCTAAGAGATAGTTAGATAATTTTGTCCTTTCTTGTAGGGTCAAATTATACAGATTTTTTACATAAACCCTGGGGGAAAAGAACCATGAGTTTCAGATGCAAATTTTGCATAAGAATTTATAAATTCAGATACTTCCATGCTCACTAGGGTTTAGGGTCGGCACAAAAGGAGCACTATGGGTTTTGCTTAACATGTAAAAAAATATCAAGAGAATAGTTAATTGTGACAGTGAGAATTTTCAATATCAATTAGAAGTCTACTGGGGAGCTAATTAATAATATTTTTTTTAGAATAGCTTCAAATACTTCAAAGGCAAAATAACGCAGGTGCAAGCAAGCACTATTTTTATCTATTGCTCCATTTCAGGTACCCATCAGCATAGCTTTCTGAAACAATGGTAAAAGGACAGGAGACATTTGTTGGATGTTCATCCTATTGTTACTGTTGCTATTATTCATTATATTAATATATAATTGTAATACTACCTTACATATTATTAGTAGTACTAATATTAGCAGTACTACTACAACTACTACTACTACTAATAATAATAGTTTCATCCTCTTCCCGTCTTCACAATTCCTTTGATTTCTGTCCTCTTCTCAGCTCCTTCTTTTGTTCCTTGAGATCATTTTCTTCCTCTTCACCTCGCTCTTGGCATCAGTAGCAGTGGGGAGAAGAGAAGGTGAGGCAGGCAATAACCTGGACTGTGGGAAGTTGCCCAGGGGGCTGCAGGGACCACCTCTGAGAGGCACCTCTGACCAGCTCTGTAGAGACACTTATGGATTAAACACACAGCCTTGAATACAACCTGCCAGTGAGTGGGTAGCAGAGGGAAAACTCTCAGCAGCTGCTTCAGGTGAGGCCGCGGAGCATTGTGGTCTGAAAGGAGTTTTGTACTCTTCAGTGTATAATTGATGGCTGAGGCACAGCGAGTCAGCACAGCCTGGGTGTCAGAGACCTTTTGCTTTTTTCTTTTGATTCTGAAAAACTGCATACTCCCTGGATTGAAAGACTGCTGACTTTATTCATAACAGTGAGATCGTTATCCTTCCCTACTGGTCTCTCCTCCAGCATAGCCTTTATCAGCTATTTCATTGTATCTTGAATGAACTCTACCATAAAAGTAAATAAAAAAAGCCCTCTAAAAAAGGTGCATACTTAAAGGTGTCTGTTTAAATAGCTTTAACATTGCAATGGCTATGGTAATAATGTGAGAAGTAAAAACATGAAATGCTCTCTTTGCATCACCTTTTACAATATGTATGCTATTTATAAACCATTAGGTACTTGACTATATACAATGTCATCCAATGTAAAAGGCAGATTGTTAAATTTTATGGTCCAGATTCAGTTTTAAGCTGCATAAGCAAATCCAAAGTAATACCACTTTTTTCCTTCCTCTGGATCTATATCAATATAAACCAGAAGAATCTGTATCTGTATATTTTAACCACATACTTAAGAAGATTATTTTTTCCATGTTAATTGACAATTTAGTCTGTTTTGTCAACCATTTTTCTTTTATACTGCGTTTACTCTGTTCAAATAAAAAGTATGCAGCAGAAGTTAAAACTGTACATGGGACGAATGAAACAGACAGCCTCAATATTGGACTTTGCTGCTCTAAGATGCAAAATAGAGTTGACTTCTCTATTTCTAGTCGAAAACACATTTGTATGTCACTTATGATCAAATATCTTATTTATTTCCAATATTTATGTAAAATGTGCATATTTACATTAATATTACACTTTTTTTCTGTGTGTGTGATTCTGTTTATTAACCACTAATCTATTTCTTTATTGATGTCAAACTAATTAAGAAAAACAACTAAAATAACTAGCCTTTATTTGATGTCCTACTATGGTAACATGTAGTAGGTTTCACATCATCACACTTGGAGAGCTTGCACATGTATACCCATTCTAGTTTAGCCAAGTAGATTTTGTTTCTTGATGAGTAAAATCATTTATAATGTATATGTGTTATTCCAGCACATTCTAATATGCCAAATACAAGTAAAACTTGTTTTATTTTCCAGAACAGAAGTTATGTTATTCAAATCAGGTGTGAGCACTGCCCTGGTCTTTTCCCAATCACTGGACACCTTTGAGTACAACAGTACAAAATAACTTTCAAATATCCAAACAGCAGCTCATGTGATCTGAATGAATTGAAACCCTCATTCTAGAAGTATATAGGCTTCCATCACATGAAATAGTTAGGTGTATAGTCTAGAAAGTAAATAAATTATAGTTATTTTATGAAAATGGATAGTTTACTTGCCTTTAACAAGCAAACTAAAGCCACAAGGGTCTGATTCTTTTTTTAATCTAAAAATCCCTTGTTCCCATCTAACAAAGGAAAACAGTAAGCATTATTCAGGTGGTATTGTAAAAAAAGCAGGATCAATTCCAAATATGGACCAGAGGTACTTTGTAGAGCACCAGGTTAATCAGCTGCTTAACCTAATCTAGACCAGATAATTAACCAAACCCCTGGCTGCTTTCAAGACTGACTAGCACGTAGGTGTTATAATGAATATTAGGTTCATGTGGATATGATTTGAGCTGATAAAGAATGCACTGTTTGAGACCTACTGCATTGAACATGACAATGTTCACACTGCACTGACTTAGAGATTAGTAGGAGACCATTTTCACTCAGAGACACATAGAGTTTGTTCAGCACACGCTAACAGCTATCAAAGGGGCTTGGTGGGGGCATGTACACACCACCTCTTGGAGGGGTGAGCTATGCATCTTAGAACTCTCAATGACAAGGGGATTTTGGCTTGCAAGGTCAAGGAGGTTGGCCTCCTGTGAACTGGAGCAATAGAGAATTGGGTCATGACCCTGTAAAGATTTCTGCACATGCTTACTTTCAAGCATGCGATTAGGGCCATTGTTTGCAGTGGTGCTGTTTGCATACCCAAATTTAAGAACACACATAATCTTTTGCAATTTTGATTTTTTACTATCAATGGTTTGAAGAATATTTTGGAGAAAGTAGCATTTTCTAGATCTCTTTTATATTACAGTCAGGTGTCTTTCCATAGCAGTAAATTAATTCAATCTTCATCAGTCTGAAAAGGAATACCTTAAAATAACTGTAGTTAAGGTTTTAAAAATCTAAATTCTAGTTTTTAAATAGGCCATAAGTAAGGTTTGTTGTAAAACGCATTTTATAATTTGTGACTATCTCCAGTTTCAACTCTGAATACATGCATCTCTGCATTTACTTGGGTGTCGAAGGTCATGGCCAAGATACTGTGAAAGTGTTTTAAGAAGCTTGGTTAATCTTTGCCAGTACTCACCCTGACTCCAGCTGGTGTTCAGAAATACAATTTTCATGTTTATGCAATTAAATAAAAAATGCTAAACCTCAGTCTAAGTGTCATAAACATTTAACAAAAACTCTGTGCCTTCACTAAAGAGAAAAATAGCTAGAAATTAGGAAAAAAACTCCTCTAGTTTTATTTTTTAAAAGACAAGCTTATATATTGCCAATAATGTATAGTTATTTATTTTCCAAATGAGCTACTTATTCTTGTGAAGCCCTGGAACTGGTTTCATATAATTCAAAGTGGGATTACACAGTTTACAAAATAAAAGGGGAGGGGGGGAGGGAAATATATTTTTCTTTTACAGTGAAAAACAAATTAATGGGATGTGGTTTATAATCTGCTGGGAGTTTGAGATGTGGTTTATAATCTGCTTCCAAAATCCTACATGCACAAGCCCTCTGAGGACTCCTCCTGTGCAGTTTATATGGTCTGTGCTAAAATTGCAGAGTCCCTCAGCCCAAGTTCAGTCAAACAGCAGTTCATCGCAGGACTGGACCATTTCTTTGTGGCAATGCCATATTTGACTGGAGCACAGTCAGAGAGAAAAATAAAAATAATTGAAACATTCATATCACATATTTACATTGCATTATTCTTCATTCCATTATTTTGTCTCAGACTTAGTGTCATTTAGCATCTTCTCATGGCAATGTGAAAAGTGGTAAAGATTAAAAGAGTAGAAAGGAATCCCATCCATTGCATTCTGTAAGGACTACCAGGTTTGAACAAAGAAAAAAATTACATTTTTAACATATATAAAATATTTCTTAAGAGATAAACCACAGAAATAAAACTGTGGCTTTACACAATAGCCTTAGCTTAGATGAGAGCTTATTCCTCTCCTGACTAGATCTACAAGCACAGAAACATGCTGGTTAGCAAATTTGTGAACTTTTCACATATGCCCTGATGGCAAATATTTGAGCTTTTAAAGATGGATTAATTCTACTCAAGACAATACTTTCATGCTTCAAGTTAAGACTATGTCTGGTTCAGCACACAGACAAACAAATATTTTCATTATGAGGGCCTTACAGAAAAGGTAATAAAGAAAATTTTGCAAATCACAAAGTAACTGAAAGAATAAGCACTCTTCTTTGTTACATATCCAAACTGCTATGATTTATAACTGCTGGAGGTGTTAGCAAAATCTAATTAACATATTTTTTAGTATGATTAAGTTGGAAGTCTAATTTATTTCCATCAGTCACATTCTTTCAGAACAAGCCTAAATAAAGCTTAAAAAAAAAAAAGGACCTAATATAGTAAAGTCAAAAAGAATAAAAGCAAAGAAAGAGAATGTGTTTTTTAAAAAAAACTTATCACCTGGAATGAAGCAGTATTTCATGCATTTTTTCAGAATAGAGATTTGAAAAAGAACTACAGGTATCTTTTTATGACTGAATGAAACTTTAATAGGGAGGAGGTTAAGAAGTTAAACCAAAGTAACAATAGCACTGCAGTGAAAGAGGCACGTTCTTTTTCATACACATTGTTCCCTCTCAGAGGTCTGTCACTCAGTAGAATAGATGTACTTTGACTCATGGGTGGCGATGTACAGCCTAAGCTTAGCCTGAATCCTCTCCTAAAGGCTGAGTCCTGCAACCAGATCCTGACAACTTCCCTGCAGCACTACAGCATGTTTCACTAATATGAGCTGATAGGATTAGCAGCAGGCAGCAATTACAAACTCTTCTTTGTGAGTCCTGAAGAGTTTTGATTCCTGTGTCAACTGATGCTGTATTTCAGATTTCTTTTGTGGTAAATCCTAAACCTTGAGTATTGAGAGTAGATTTACACAGTCCAGGAAAACAAAACAATAAAGGATAGTATGTTGTTCAAATTGAAGTATGTTTATACTGTTTTATTACAAGCAACGCACCCACATCCCCCTCCAGTTAATAGGACTATTCACAGGCTGACTATAGTTGACTGGGAATACTGCTAAAGACACTAGAGCAAGATGTTTATCAGCAGTTCTGCACCCATTCCTAGTCTAATATCCAAAGCAGTTTCACAGTAAATAAAAAGCTTTGGAGTTCAATTCATCCTGAAGAGATTTTAATCCTGGAGTTAAAAGTGTGTTCACATGTAATGTTTTAATGTAGAAAGTAAGTAAAACATAAAAAGAAGCACACAAACTGCAAAATAAAAAAACATGAATTGAAACCAGTGGTGTTATTTTAAACATATGTGAATATTCAGTAAGATGAAAAATATTAGGTTTTATTCCATCAAACTGCACACTTAACCTTAGGCTGAGTTGGTTTCTTCCGATAGACATGTATCCACATGCAGGAAAATAACCTAAATATTTTCTTTATACTGAGGGCCACAAAGATGGCTTCCCTTGGGGTGGCTGCCCCAGATGTCTGCCCTCACTCAGCACCAGGCAGGTGAGTCAATTTCTTTCTGAATTACTGATATCTGGATCATCAAAACTTTGTAATTGGTGATAGCTATGTGTAACCCAAACACCTGCTTGTGCATCCAAGAACTCTGGCAGAAAGCTAAAAATTTCACCAACCAGTCTCACTTATGAATGACAACCCAAAGTAACATGGTTAACTATTCAATGAAAATAAAATAAATACCAGATTTTCATAAAGAAGCCTTGCTGAACCCAAGTGGAAGATGCTGCTATTTTACAGCTTCCTGCCTCATTCTCTACTTCCATTTGCTTGGTAGGAACTGAGAGCAATTAATGACATTGGGTTTGCAGGAATGTGTCATAGAGAGTAGCTAAGGTACTAAGATACAGGTCCCGTATTCCTTTCTGCTGATTATGTTACAGAGTCATCAAAGGGTGAAAATTACCTGGGAGTGTAACAATTTATCCCTCTAATACTGATCCACTGACAAAATCAGAAACCTAAACAAGGACATAGTCAAAATTAAGAGACATCAAGTTTAAGTCAGTATGACAGTATAAGAAGTTACGTGAAACTAAAAAAATCTTCCATTAAGACAAGTTTTTATACAGACCTCATACATATTGGATTCAGAAAATGAATTCTGATAAATTAGGGAGTAGCTCCTTTGAGACACTAAATGTCAAATAGTGTATTGCAGTTCTCTGAATGTCTTCATATGAACATTAGATTCAGAATCTGGCACAAAACTGCTGTGAACAAAAAAAAAAATATTTTTTTTAAGTTCTTATCTTTCTTGTATAAACTATCCTTTGTAACCCTCACTCAAAAACAAAGAGTGAGTTTGCAGAATAGTAAAATGATCTCCTACCTTTTTTTTCAGGTCCTTCAAACAATAGAACTACTTCTGAGAAAAAGCATATTATATCTTGAGCACTGAGTACAAACCAAAGGATTTAACTTGATGTGCTTTGGATAAGTGAGAAATATTTTGCCTATATACATGAAGTATGACACCAGTTCACAAGGAAATCTGTAAGAAGAAATCTCATTATACATTCCAAAGCTTGTAATTTTCTCTCACAGATGTATAAAAAGGGTGACTTGGCAATAAGTTTCTTTTATCTCTAAGGCTATATTCTTTGAAAGCTGGTACAATGACCCCAGTGATCAGTTAAAATTATAAGCTAAAGCTAATGATGCTGATCCCTTTATATGTATTTTCATTTCAGAACTTTGCATTAGTCTCCTTTTGTACCTAAAATACATGAATCCATCTATGTCTGTCTGCATATCTGCTCATTTATCATGTGGTATCTGGTTTGCGACAAGAACAGCAACATTTGGAATGCACCAAACGTACTTATCAGAAACTTAATATGGCTTCTACAGAGTGCAGGAGTTTCTGGGACAAACAAGTTGCTCTTGGCAGTTTGGATGTATAAGAAATCTGTCACAAATTTTCCATTTCAAAAGGAAGCCTTGACATATCTTGTTGCATTTCCAGAAATGAAACAAAGCAATACTTTATGGTTAATAGATGGATGTGATCCAACAGTCAGTACCCTAAGGTGAAAATTCAAACCTGCCTAGGAGTTCCTTAGTTTTCAGGCAAGAGTTCTGCAGTTCCAAATAATGAACAAGTGAAAAAATAAATAATTCCAAATAATGAAGAGGTGTGCTCATCTCTGTTGAATCCTTCCGTGTGCTCTGGGCAAAGCACTCTCTGAGCATGACATAAAGAGACTACTTGGTATAACTGAAGAAACCTGCAACATATCTAAAATAGCCTCTCATTTCTATACAGCTGTAAAATCTCTGCAGTAAGCCCCTGAAAGAGAACATTTATGTGTTTTATGTTAATTTGAAATGCTTGAAAGCAGTCAAAAGAGAAGCTTAGTCCTGAAGAAATCCCAGCTTTAAATCCCCCTTAAGCCAGGGCATATCTATGATGTTGCCTTTTTTAAAAAAAAACAACTGCAATTCTTTTATTACTTCTGAAATGTTAGGTACATTTCATGCGGATTTGAATTTTCATATCACCTTTTAAGGAGTGAGTCAAAATTTCCTCAGGATCCATAGAAATCCTAATAGTCTGGCAAGCTTTTCAGCCAGGACATAATATTCTTGTTCTTTGTGTGTAGAAGCTGCTGTCCCCATGAGTCTGTGAGGAGTGAGCATGAAATGAGGGTGTAAGCCCTTTATAGCACATTTCCACTTCACTTCCCAGTCCTTGCCAAGAGTCTCTTGGCAAGACACTTTTGGCAAGGGCTGTTAATTTGTCAGCATTTCAGATGAAGAAGCAAGGGCCAAAAATTTCTTAGGCTCTTCCCTGCACAAAATCCAAAGGAATCTAGTGTAAGGTTCCCCCACTACAGTGTTTGGATCAAGACTGGAGGCTTATTCCTTAGAAGCCACACCAACTCTAGACCAAGGCAGTTTTATCTTTTCACTGGGATAAGTGTCTTTGTGCCTTACATCCCTTTTATCCAGGGCTGTTAAATTGGGAGAGATTATTCTGGAATTTTCTAACATCTGGTGTAAATCTGAACACTGAAAACTGAAATTTCTCTTAGTTTGTACAAAAATACTGTAAATGAGGCAAGGGGTCCTGGGGGGTAGTGGGTAGTGTTTATCTTTTTGATTCAAAGTTATTTGAATTGGGGAAAATGTTTCATTTTTTTTTGCTCCTGTGAATTACCAACCATAGTAGCAGCCCTGCTCATTGAAACTATATTAGTAGTGAAAGGACAGACCTGTCCAAACACATATCCTGCTGAATTCAGCTGGCCAGTAGCTCCTGAACTCAGTAGCTGATTTCATACTAATGCGAAGGTTAATGAACTGTTTTCTACTCCTTTCCAGGAGCAAATGTCAGCCCTATAGAGGTTCATTGCTCACCAGAACTCAATCTGGAGTCCTAGTCTGGCACAGGAAGAGTAATAGACTAATGCATTAATTCACTGAGCCTCTTTGCCCTTAGACTGGTTGTGCATTTTTTAACATGAACTATAGCAGCTATGGCATTCAATCATATCTTCATTTACCTTCCATCTATGATTTCAGAATGCATATAAAATACTCTATATCCTGATTATTGCCTTCAATATAAATATAAACTACAACAAAAGGGCAAGGGAGAAAAGAGGAAGGCTTTTGGATTCAACTAATAAGCATAAATGCAGAAAAACATGTACATCACAGCTGGCTGAATCCCTGAACAACTAATTAAAATGAAGCCTTATTTAATTTTTTCCAAGAACTATCTGCTTCAGCTATCTGCCAGCTATAGGTAGATTAGGCTTTTTCTGTGTTTTTTCTATTGCATACAGGAAAACCTGTGCTTAGTCATACATGACAAAAAGTACTTTTTTGACCATTCTCAGAATATTCCCAAAATTATTTAGCATAACTGGACAGTCTCACTAATGAAATCAGTAGTATAGGTAAGGTTATATTTTTTTAGGGTGAGAATCTATTTTCTATATGATGGGAAATGATGAAATTATTCTCTATATGATACTAACATACATATAGAGACTATATATATTCTCTATATGCATGTAACTTTCCCACCTACGTGATACTATGTATGATACTAGCACTGACTGCAACACAGAGGAATTAGAAGAATGCAACTGTTCTAAAAATTTATTTGTGGGCTAAGATGAAAGGAATCAACTACATCCATACATTAACTACTGGTAAGGAAAATTGAAAATTACGAAAATTTTGGTGTTACTTCTTGACATCCTAGGAGCAGACTTCAGTGGATGCATTGCAGAAAGTATCTTTAATCCTTCCCACTGAAGGACCTTAGTCATTGGCTGGAAGCAAGGAGGGCACAGAGAAAGGATCAAAACTTGTCCAAATGATGTAGCTTTAAGACTTTTAATGTGCAAAAACATCACTCAGGCAGTGGGTTGATCTTAGCATATTTAAGTTTCAGGTCACAGTGGAGAAATAATGACAATTAAAAGAGTATATACAATAAGTGTTTCACATCATGTCTTGGCTACTTTACTTCTGGTGGCATTTTAAAAATTTGAAACATGAAAAAGAAACTCAGTCTTGTTTGAAGCAATCATGTGAAATTTTGCACTTTAATCCTTTTACTTTCAGGGAAGCTCATAGATTCAGTTGAGGTCAAGTCTATCAGCAATTGAGCAACCCCCTTTCTGTTATGTCAAGAGAAATACCTTGAGATATAATTGCATTATGAATGACTAAAACAGTGAGAGAGTCAGCAGTGCGAAAAAAATATGCAAACTAGCATGTCCTAATTGAATTGTTCATTTGGTTTTCTCTGTTCTATGATATAAGCAATAGGGTAAATCCTCTTTTTCGTCATTCAGGATGAAAGTTTATTTGAAGTTGGAGACTATAGCTGCCTTTTCACAGTAAATTGACCTTGTTCCATGCAGCCAATGTCATAATGCTCTGCTTTATCTAGGCTGAGAGAGAGAAAATCGCAAATTGCTTCTGCATGATTAGTTCTGCCACTTCAAACGTGTTTCTTCCGAGTTGGCTTCCACACTTGCTGCTAGAGATATGTGCCGCTGGGAAACCCTAATCTGTCTCTGAACTCCTCTGATTTAGTAACCCTTTACCAGCCAGTCACTTAAGTCAGTGAAAGGATTCTTGTTGAGAACAATAGAAATGGTACAGAAAAAAAGAAGGCATTAATTTTAGTCAGCTTTTTCTCACTTAGAATATGGAAGTCCTTCAAGATTAATGGAGCTTTCACAGATATTTGTGTTATTGTAAACAATGTTTTTTGCTTTTATTTTTATACTATATATTGATGAATATGTCTTGGATTTTTTATTTTCTTGAAATCCAGAAAGATATTTACCATTGTGTTACTAAATTGATATTTGCATATTGTCATCTAATTAATTCTAATTTCTCAAATATCACCATTGTTCTTCATATTGCTAGTATGTTCCAGATAAATAATCCCAAAGTAGTAAAAGATTAAGAAAACCCAGGAGAAAAATGACTGCTGTGACATACTCTTGAAATGAAAAACAGCCACAAAATTTTTTATACAGCCAGACAACATTACTGCATGTTGTTCCAGTCAGGAGATAACCATTAAAAAACCATATATAGTTGATAAAATGTATGTAGATAGCAACACAGCTTGGAATTTTAGAATTATGCATGGTTTTTTTGTGTTCAAATCTAGAAATCAAGGAAAATACAGAATCTCACAACTTAGTTTCTCTTTGGGCAGGACATCTGTACAGTCGGCACTTTACAAAGACACAATGCAGCAAAACATCAGTTTCTCACACTCAGGCTTCTTCTCTTTCCTGCTAAATGTGCCTGATAGCATTCATTCCTATATCCCCACAGTGAGAGAATCACAGGGACTATCCACATATGGGAAATCAAGTCCATCTTCTAGTATTCAGGATAAGGCCATAGGAATGAATTGCTTACATAATCTATTTTAAATTAAAAAATTGGAACCATTTGCATTTAGAAATTAATCTTTTACATTACTTTACTCTGTAACATGAGTATACAGAGCTGAGCTCTGAGTGCTGCACTATACAGTGCACATATATGTATATGTATATACATATACATATTAATGTAGTTCTTATTTAAAAGGGTTTTATTTTATTATCACTGTAAAAATGAAAGAGCAAAGAATTAGAAACCTGTCATGGCTGACAATTCATTTTCATAGAAAAAAAATCAAATATTTATATTTTTAACACAAACCAAATCTTGTATTTGATTTCCTCCAAAAAATCCAAAGCCAGTTACCAAATTTCTCTATGAATTACAAGCATGCAGTGATTTTTTTTTCTCCTGGTGAAGTAGAGCAGCAGTAACAAGCTGAACATGACAAGTATTTAAAAATAAATTGCTTGATAAAAAAATGAAGAAGAGGAAAATGCCAGCTTCATGTGACAAGACTCATGCTGAAGAAATGTTTTCAGATATTTTTGACCAAAGAAGGATATAACAGTTTAAAGGTGAAAAGGAGTATGGGGAATCTGCTACTTGACAAATAAGTCTACGTATCAAAAGATTTTGCTAACCAGTCTGACACATAGTGGCACATGATGTCAACTACTATTAAAGGCTTTACAAAAGATGACAGCCTGGAGAAACAGGAATTGCTTTCCAAGAAAAGAGTTTCTGTCGAATTTTGTATATTATCCCCAAGCATTAGAACCACATCAACAACAACGCTGCAGTCAGGAACAAAATAATTTTTGCAATCTCACTTATCCTGTGGACTGTGCATAGGCCTGTGTGCCAGGAAAATTTCACTCCTAGATCCCCATGGAGTCCCTCACCATTGTGGAAAAACTTCAGATATTATATGCATTTACAAAATTATATATTTACATTAATTTATCTAAGTAAAAGTAAGTACTGATGGAAGTGATTCTTTGTTACAGTGTATCAACAAGTGGAATGGAATTCAAGGGACAAATCTAATATAAAGCAGTTAATTGATGAAAATTGTTGATTTAACTATGATTTTGAATTGACTTCAGGAAAAGAAGTACCTTTGTCTATTGTGACAGTTACAAACCTCTAGGCTATATTTTCATGCAGATAAATGGACTATGCAATTGCCAAACTGTGCAGATTATGACTGTAAACACAGAAAATTTCTGTTTAGTAAGATCTGTTGAATTAAATCACTTGGGGACTTCCCATTTGTGCAAACAAGATCTCATCAGGTCCTTACAGAATAAAAATACTTTGTAATGCTTGCATTTTGTAGTGTTTCATCAACCACCAACCTGAATTTTTGACTAAATGTAATACCTCCAACAGGTTTCTCTTCAAAAGTTCCTGGCAGTTAAATTTTCTTTATCTCAAGATCAGATAAGGATAATTTTTGTCTCCTTGAGGACACTAGAAAAAGAACTTCCCATCCTCTCCAAAAATCCAAAAAGAAATATTTGAGCTTCATCTAAAGAATTACAGAATAAACTTCACAGTGAGCACCAAATATTAAATGCTAAGAATTCCTCAGAGACCTTTTGGTTTTCTCTAAGTGCCATTGAAATGGCAGTCCTCAAACACTAAATTCATTCCTGCCTTTCAGTTTACCAAATATTAGTGCTATTGTTTCTGTGGTTGTCATCAAAAGCCTAAGAGTGGGATTTCATCCCTCTCATCCCTAAAAATATGGGCACACCCTGCTGGTCAATGGAGGAGAGAAGTCAGTGCAAAATTTCTGATTGACGTCAGCTGGAAACAGTGTCATCCCATAAAAGAGAATATATCTCTGAACAAGAATTTGTGCTGCATTAAGACTTCACTTAAAGCTCATTAATTACTTTTAAACCATCCTAATAACAAATCATTTGTGCTTTTAGGCTGAGTCTGATCAATGCTTACTCTTAAACGTAGTTATCTAGTTAACCACACAGGTGGTTTATGAAAGAGTAACAAAACAGCTATGCAGTCTTTGCGGTTTTTATCTCTTAACCAAGGGATAACCTGTGGATAAGGTCAAAACATTATTATTTTCCTTACTGTTCATGGAAATGTAAAATACATCAACAGCCTGAAATCTGCCATGGCCTGCAGATATGTACATCTGAAAATAGATTCAAATAATAACATAGAAAAGAAAGAGGAATTTCTGGGCTAATCGTGTTTGTGAGGCAGCACGTTTGCAGTTTTGTGGGATAAATACTATTCCTGAATAACTGTTTGGGGATCTCTGATCATCAATGAAGCAATTGCAAAGAATCAAAAGCAAAGATTGATTTTTAGTGTTTTTAATTTACTTTATCAAAGCCAGAAAATTCAAATTTAAGAAGTTTTCCTGGTTTTTTTCTGTATTAGAAATGTTACCTTTGGAAGTAGTACATTGCAGTGCTCCTGGTATATCCCTGCTATACAATCATACTTACTGGAGACTCCCTAGATAGTCGGAAAATGGAAAAGCATCTCAGAAAGACTAAAAACTGTCATCTATTATTAGTACCAACTTGTACGTTCTCTGCTTGAGGCTACAGAATTCAATAGCAATTATGCAATCTCTCCTTTCCTTACATGAGGTTAGTTGTTCAGACCATTCTTTAAAAAACTTAAGGTGGAATTCTTTTCTCAAATGAATTAATTGGATTAAGATTTCCACAACTGTATTGAAGAAGCTAAATGTAACAGATATTACTTATAAAAATAAGGATAAATAACAGCTGTTTTGATTTGAAAATCCTTCTGTGTTAGAACTTGATTAGGTTGGTTTGGTGGGGGTTTTTGCATATGCTAAAGTTGCTCATCTTCTGAGTGAAAAACAAACATGAAATTAAAAAAAGAATTCTACAGAACTTTCAGCACTGATCTTCTGCACATAAGGACTTCTGTGCAGACCAGTAATTCAAGATTCACATTCATCATTGTATAATAGCATAATAATGTACAGAAAAGTGGGCATGCTGTTTCTTGAATGTCAATCACTTCATTCAACAGCAGAAATTCACAATTGTGGGGGAGCAATACCACATCTATTTTTAGGTAAGCAAAAAATATCCTTTTAAGGATAGCAGGGCTTATTCCCATAGCAGAGTTAGATACTTGCCTGCAGGTAAAAACCCTGTGTTAATATTAGCTGCCTATTAGCCACTAGCAATAAGCCTGAGCTGAACTTCTTTACAACTGAGAAGCACTGAAGCTTAGAGTGGGGTACAACTTGTTCAATCACTGTGAAAGACATCAGGCACAACATATAGATCTGAATTTGGGATTAAAAAAATGTCCTGTACTATTGAGCTTGTTTTAGACCCTTTTTATGCCAACATTAATAGTGTAAAAGCACTACCTTTTTTATTTGTAAGACAGGGTTTTCCTGAGTAAAACTTCTACAGTACTCTATAACATTGAATTTTTCCAGGTGGCATTGCATCTTCTTTTTCCTTGAGGAAGCTTGAAAATCATAAATCCATTCAAAAACAAAATTCAGGTCTTTCTCTTGATCCTGCATCAATTCCTCTAAAAATGAAAACATAAATGTGGCAAAAAAATAATAATATAACAGTTTTTTTTCAGAAGTTTACACTCATAGGCTAACTGAGATGTAAATTAGGATGAAAGAGGAGCCAGGCAAAATAAATCTAGTGCTTGTATGCTTTCAGCCCCAACATCATTACTGTCTTTTTTAGATCTTTAATGATTTCCTTGATCCCCTTTACTAACTACTGCTCTCTTCAAAAAAACTGTATTAAGACCTTTAAAGTACAAGGAACATGATTTCAAACATATCTGTACTTTAAAAATATATATATGACAAACTATATCTGATACATTCCATTATTGAAGTTTATTCTAATTAATGTCTATATTGGCACTTTAGTCCCTCGCATTTATAATTGATGACTTCAGTGATGATTACAAAATATTTTTGGCACTCGGGACAGAATCTTTAACTGCAAGACAGGTATCACATCCTTATTTATGGAAGTTTAGGGATTTCACACATAGTCATGGACGTTTCTGTAGGTACCTTGCCTTTTCTGATCATCAGCAAAATTTTGGCTGCCAGTGCCATGCTGCCTTGCTATGCACACAGCAGTGACTGGGGATCAAATCAACACTCTGGAAATCAGCACTCTTTCCTCAAGTGTTAAGTAGAGCCTTTATGCAAACTGAATAACTCTAATAGTGAGGATATCCTCAATGACCTGCCTCCTACTTGTGGATTGAAAATTAGGCCTAAGCATGCCAATTGCCAGATAATGCTGCTACAGGGAGACTTGTGTACAAACTGAAAGGTTGAAGTGCACCCTTTCAGCACCCAGATCCATTCCCAGCAGGCCAGCTGCCGCTCTCCAGCTGATGCCTGCCGTGACAATGGTTCTGGGGGCTCTCAGCATTTGCCGTCACACTTCGGTGGCCAGTGGGTCCAGGAGGCTGCCTGGAGCATCCCCTTCACTGACACGTCCTGGGAAGCTGTGCCTGGCAGAGCCATGATCTCGGCTGATGACAGGCAACTCAAATCAGTCCAGGGAGGCTTAAAGGGAAAAGGAAAAAGCAAGCAAGGGAGTGACATGTCACTTCACACTGTGCTGTGGTCACTTTAGCTGAGCTGTGAACTGCAGATCTTTTGAATGCAGAAAGTTGTTCTGATAACCCTGCAGGAGAATGATATGGGGGGATGAGGCATGTCTCAGAAATGTGAGACTTTTAAGCCATCGGCACTCTAGGTTTTGCTCCCTGTTTTAACTCTTAGTAACTTCTGCAGTATAGATTGCCTGTGTGCAAAATATAGATTTATCACAAATAAGGGTTTGACTATCTCCAGGGGAAGAGGGGTCCAAGCTCATGCTTTCAGAGTGACTCATGGTCTTAGGTGCTGTTGGGCTTTGATACCACAAAAAGGCATGTCCTGCCTACTGACTTGTGCTGGACATTCCACTTCTGAAAAAGCTCATTATTTAATATCAGATATTGGGCATTCAAAGCCATGCTGAAGAATCTTCAATAATTGTATAAATTCAGTTTAACTGAACATAAATTGACGGCACTGAGATAGTCAGGCCACACCCATACCATCTATCACTTGTGTTGTTTCGTCAGTCAGTGTGTTCTGTCATTCTACTATACAGCAGGCACTGAAGGATCACCTGAAGGATCTTATTTATAGGTAGTTTCTTGCTTCCCCCCAGTCCAAAATGAAGCACCTTGCTGCTCTGCAGGAGATAGATCTCTGTGATCATGAACACAACTCCTGAAGGCAATCTATCCATGGTTACAACAGCTCCGTCTTACCAAAGTTCTCACAAGTTTATAGCAGTGGACAGACATCTTTTTTTAATCATCTTTTCCACAGACAGTAATGACAAAGTCAGATGCCACCGGAATGAACAGCTGAGTACCTGGAAGGATGGAATTCTTCTGTTAGAACCCTAATAAAGATAGAAAAGACAAGTATTGCATAATTATATATCTTAATTCATCCTTGCAAACTAATAGTAAATCTTGCAGGCCAAAAAACAGAACCCAGTAAATTAATTTCCTACTTTTTCATACTAAAATTTCAGATTTTAGATGCTGCTTTATGCATTAAAAAATTATTAATGTTATGAAAAAAAACCCACAGAAAATCATTTTGGTGTGCTTCAAATGTGGGAACTGCAAAACTATGTTGTTAATGCTGTATGAAAACTCTCTTGCCATGACCCACTGGTATTGATATGCTTTCTTAAAAAGAAAAGGGAAAAGATGAGTTCTGGGCTGTATTTCCATCCCATCAACGTGTATCAGCCCCATTAGCAGTTAATTCTCTGATCTCATACGTACCACTTAATATAGTAACTTAATATGAGCAACTTTGTTGCTCAGTTTCCACTTTTTTTGTAGAAGATAAGAACATTGAATTTTATTAGTATTACTTAAAGCTGTATCAAACTCAATAAATGTTTGTTACTAGTTTTTATTAATCTCATTTCTAATATATTTACTCTCCTATGTTCTAGAGTGATACGAATTTCTTAAATTTCATAAGAGGACAAGCAACAAAATTAGTTACAACTGAAAAGGAGCTATATCTGCCTTCAATGAGGTTTGCTATCTGTCAAGGTACTTGCTGGCCTTTGCCATTACTATATCTCAACACTTAACAATCACAAATGTTTTTTATCCTCCCATTACCTCTTTGAGATAGGGCAAGATTCCTATCTCCAGTATTCAGGTGGAGAAGTGAGGTCCAGGTAAACTGAGATCAGAGTCACACCATGCACTTGTGCCTGATTTAAATGTGTCACAGATTTGTGCCAAGACCATCTAGACAGTAAGAGCTCTTGTGCTTCTGAGAGCAGCACAGATCACAAAGTATGTGACAGCCAAGGACAAAGCCTTCTTGGACAAGGATAGCATACTTCCAGATAAAGACAAGGCCTGAAAATTGTTAAGAAATCCTGAAAAACTGCAAAAGCAAAGCCACTTCCATTAACACTGTGCTACAGCAGTTCCTGGCTTTCAATGAGTAAAACAAACCATCATCCACTGTAGCCTTGGAAGCACACCTGCTCTCAGAAGGTGGTAGGGGATGGAGGCTGGTGCCTTCCACCCCTTGGGGCCAACCACTCACTGCAGCTGAGGTAGTTAACAGCCAAGATAATTCACTTTCAGTGTTTCACCTTTTATTCCCCTGAAGTCCTGCGCTAGCTGCCAGAGTCATTGTCCCAGGCCAGCTGCAGAGAGCACTTCTTCATATTGTTTAGGTAATAGGACAAAAATATTTTTTCTTTAACAAAAACTATGTGTCAGAGCAAGTTGTGACACTTTGTATAACACCCCAACCCCGTCTGCTTCATCACCTTTGCCATATGTTCAGAAACATTGCCCATGCTGTTTGAATTCCCTAATCTAGTTCTCTCATCCTCCATTTGGGCTTGATCCAAAGCCTATAGGTATTAATCCACTGTCTTCAATGCCCACTATATCAAGCTGCTGAATGGCTAAACACACATTATTAGTCTTAAAATTACAAGCTGAATATATTTGACCCATGTATAAGCCAGTATATTTAAATGGACAAAATCAAAGGAAACCACCCCCCCACCAAAAAAAAAAAAGGGAAAAAAAAAATCCAAAAAAGGGAATTTATGCTAAAAAGCAAATCATGTCTGAATCTCACAGTGTGTGAATTTGCATACTGCTTATCTCAGGACTGTGAATAATGAGTAAGCATTACACTGGAGGTTTTTCTTGGTTGTTAAAGACAGACTTAATCAAATACATTATTTCAAACACCAAATAGAAATTCAGTCTGAGATTCTGTGTTGCATGTAGTCCTGCACCCATTCAACAGCTGCACACTAAGCTTTCAGGTTTTTGGCACAAATTTTGTGAATGAAAGTTCCGCAATAAACTTGGTATTGGGGAGAATCTATTCACACATTATGACAATGCAGAACATTTGTTTATTCTGAAACAATCGGCCACAAGTAGCTGGCATTTCAGTATTTTCAATGTGCATCTATAAGGATGTTTAAAATGCAAGGTCTTTCTGTAACATTAAAACAAGGAATGTATAAGGTTTATGTATGCCTTGTTTGAAAGACTTTTTTCTTTTCTTTTTCCTTTTTCGAAAGAAGCACAAAATGTCTGCCAAGCTTAAAAATAATGTGGAACATGTTTCTGTGTCTGTTAGGTGCTGCTTAGTGGGCAGTCTGGCTCTTGTCAGTAATTCTTCAACTGCTTTGCTGCAGTGGAATTACTGAAGAGAGCAATGAGTTGGGGTTGGTGGGCGGGATTCTTTGTCCTAGCTGCATTTAAAATTACATCTAATCTTATCATGGAGCTCGTCATTGTTTCTGGCTGCCCATAGCAGGTACAGTACCGCTTTTGTTCAAGTCTGTTGCTTTACCAAATAAAGGCAAGAACTGCTTGCTTTTCTCATACAAGTAGTCCAATTGATTTCTGCAGGAATACTTGCATGAGTAAGGCAAACAGGATTTGGCAGTAAAATTGATTTAAAAGATTCTGAATACAATATTCTTCCAGAGGAAATACATGTTGATTGAAAAGTGTTTAAAGAGACAGGTAAAATGAACAGATATAATTAAAATTTAGATGTAAGGTATGTCTAAAGCAAGTGAAAGCAAGAATCAGTATAAAATAAAGCACAAAATGAAAACACCAGCCAGATACTAAAAACTTTTCACTATTTATCAAACATTAAAACCTTTTTCTCAAATGGCAGGGTTTTAAATAAAAGTTGGTTGAAACCTTTGAGTTTCAAAGCAGAGTATCCGGAGAGGTGCATAAATGGATAATGAGTATTTTCCCCAAACTCATCAGAAGTCTATGTGGTTTCACTAAAAATTTTGAGCATCCCTGAGGGGTAAAATATTTCTTCAAATGCTTGCATGTGGATTTTAATATTTGAGTTTTTATATTCATCTTGAATATTCTGGCATCCTAAAACTTTCCCTCGCCTCTCAAGGGAGTTGCATGCAAATATAAGCAGATCATAAAAAAAAAGTGTGCAGATATAATTACTGTTTCTTGTACTGTTTTTCCAGTAGCAGATGCAGTTCCCTATCTCCTTTTTAGTTTATCAGATATTTAATCTTTAAGGACTTGTTGCTCAGCTGGCATAATCTATTTTACTTAGCTGAAGCTGCTGTGGGCTTACTAAGAAAATAGGTGTCGTAAGTAGTATGTATGCTTTCATTTTAGAAACTTGCCCTGACCAGTACTGAGCAAATTATTGACACTGTAATATCAACACCAAAAGAAATAATACCAGGAACAGACCAAGAGTGTCAATAAAAATTCCAAGTTAAATCAGACAGAAATAATTGGTATTAAGTTATAATGGAAACTCTATTCATGTCATTTTATAATTAAGATACAAAAGGTAACTTGTTTGAGCAGGCTCTCTTGAAATCATGAAAGAGATGGTGAATTAGCCTGAGTTGTTTGCAGAGGTGTAGCTCATCCCAACAAAAGTTATGGAGCATTTCAAAGTAACCTAGCAAGACCCAAAATCTAAAGAAGTTAACAGAATTGAAGAGTGCTGCATGTTGAGTAGTTTTTCTCAAAAATTTAACTTGTATATTTCATCACAATTTAGTGACATATCTCCTTAGAGATCAAAGTAAGCTCTAGGGCTCCTGAATGACATAGTTAGGTGTCTCTGCAAATTGCTCCACAGCAACTCTGCTCAGAGTGTATCACTGGCTATTGGCACAGCAGCGCTTACACTAGTGCAACGGGTTATTAAACAACATTGAAAATTGATAAAGCTTTTCTCACTCTTCAGGACCATACCCAAAAATTTAGATGCTTGTTTGAGACACTTAATTAGGAGCCTTGATTTCTTTATAGTCAGAATATAGAAAACTGTACCACCAAAGGTCTTCACATCACATTATAGAAATCTATAATTAGATGGGTCTAATATCAAAAGCTTCAGTTATGAACCTAAAGTTCAGTGAAATTATTTCAAATTTTATTGACAAAAGAAAATAAAGAAACATGAAGCTATAGAAAGAAATGTACAGAAATTACAGCTGTTGAATTAGAAGAGGAAGTAGATAATTTGTGCATGACAACACAGACAATATTATAGGAAGAAAAGACAATGTACTTTTTCTCACAAATACTTCCATAGTATTTGAGTGGTGTAGATAATGATCAATAGACATATAAAATTGTGTGGGCATGTTAAGCAATAAGAATGATTTTGAAGGAACAATTTTTGCAAGACATTGCCAAAATAAATATCAAATTAGAAGCCATGCAGGATTAGACACTTATATGGATTATAACAATTTCTGTAGCTATCTCATATAAGAAAAAGAAGATGATATTACATATAAACACTTTGATTTCATGGTATAAGCCAACTACCACTGGACAAAAATGAGTTAATAGAGTCTACATCCAGTTGTTCAGTGAAATGGTTTTTGCATATTACCATAAAATAGAGCAAGTTAATATTTTGTGAAGCATTTACATACTATGTTTGAAATGTTATCACAGGTTTCTTCATCTGACTCTTCACAATACCAGCTGATTCTATCTTTGACAGAAGAATTGTGAGTTTACTCTGTTAACTGTACTGCTCTTCTAATGTCTGACAGGTACAAAGGTACTCAGATACAAAACAGTGACAGATTTGTTTCTGTTACTTCTGGCCTATAATTTTTTCAATAAAGACAGAGAGACTGTGTTACTTGTATCCAATCTGATGCCCAAGGTATCTTCAGATCAAAGATGGCTAGGTTATCATGTTTTTAATTTGCCAGCACAAAACAATGAGTACACAAATTTTTACACAACATGCTAATTTTTCATGTTGTTTATTCAATCCTGGTACTAAGGGCAGCTTTTAAGGAACTTCAGGTCTCAGTTTAACACAATATCTAAGGCTGCGACTCTATTTAGGACAGAAGTTAGAACCTCAGTACACTATGTATAAAATATGTTCAGGTAACCATGAACTCAAAACTGTTCATGATTTATACAGGTGCAGGTATATCCAGAAATCCAATTTGTGACCCCCCACCCCGCTTTGCTTATTTATTGCACACTCACACTTCCTAACAAACCTATTCAAGGACCCACTGCCAATTGCAGTTTGTTATTTATATCCCCTCATTTAAAAGTTACCCAAACCTTTGGCCCACTGGACCTAGAAAAGCACAGGAGAGTCTGAGTAACCTCAAGGGAACTTAAGTTACACAGACTTACACATCACCTGCACGTTTGGCAGTGTCTCCTAGCATGATGTCAGAAAATGACCCACAAAGAATTCATGCTACGATTTGATGTCACAGGGCATTTACCAGGTGTTATTTTTAATAATGTGTCCAAAACAATCAAAGGGCATGCAGAATCCAGGATATTCTCCCACCAATGGATCTTGAAACATTCTTAAAGTACTGCTCATTTCTGAAAAGGGGTGGTATAAAAATGACACCTCCTGCACAGCTGTTCCTAATTTATAAGGAGTTGGCATCATACCTGCTGCCTGCAGAAACAAAATTTAAGCCTTGCAGTGTTTTCTTTCTGTTGCTCCTGCAAAGCATGGACCACAGAGAAGAAGCTGCATCACCATTCCTTGCCACATTTCTAACTATATGAAAGTTTATCTGTTTCCATATGTCACAAATACAAAATCGAGGAATAAGGTAAAAAACTAATGTGATTCAGGTCCTAATTTTACAACTAAACTGGAAGACTACTTCAGGTGAAGTGTGAGGCAAAAACTATAACTTAGCTTGAGATCTACACATATTGTTCTGCGTAACAGTGGAAAACACCACACAGTTTTGGGAAGATAATTCATAATCACACATCCAAGAGTTACTTTTTCTTAAACTTGATTGATGCATGACAGGAACAATCATATATTTCAGAAAAGCTGCATGCATCTGAAAGTCTTCTGCCCATAGAAGAAATAAGTGCCAGGTAATTGGTCTTGTCCACCTTTTGCTTTTCTGTTTCTTTCTATATTATATCAAGAAGTTTATTAACAGAAACAAGCAGATTTTCTTCATGCCTGGCAAGTCCCTGGAATCTGTTTTCATCAATTACACAAACATAGATACAAAATCTGCAGTTTAGTCTAATTAGTTCATGTTCTGTTACAGGCTAGTAATTAGTAGCTACTTTTCTGATTGATATTTTCAAGTTTGTTTTAATAATCATTAGACAGAGCCTTTAAGGCACTGTTTAATAACACAAATCTATCATAGACAATGTATTCCCACTGGTATTTAGGCTTATTGCCAACTTGTATCCCCTCTACAATGCTGGCTTTGCACCAACAGAAAAGAAAAAAAAAGAAGTTGATGTTTCAAAACCAGAATTGTATGTAGCCCAACATTATATGCAAAAGGAATTGAAAGAAAATTTGTAGTGACTTGTGAGTTTTGAAATTTAAGGATTTCAAGTATCTGGAGGTGATTTTTTACATTCTCTCTATTGCATCTTTCTAATAATACATTTTGAATATTTAGTGGACAGTCAAATAAAAATCCTCTTAGCATAATATTTAAACCATGATTGGCAAATGAAAAATTCTGAACATAGACTTACAGGGGAAAAAACATGTAGTTTTAACCATGTCAATACCCTTTGAGCATTGGAGAATCTTCAGGACCACTATTCTTGCTTCCTAAATTTTAACCTACCGCTGCTCACACAGAGATTGGTAAAATGGAAGATATTACTGAAGAGCAAGAGTTGTAAACTAAATAAATCAACTTTGACTAACACTTGTGGGCACAGGTGGGTGCTCCAGCTCGATGTCCTTTGTTGGCCAGAGGCACTGCCGGACATCAGGCAGAGACACCTGGTGGGAGAGGGACACAACAAAGGGCTACAAAGAACTCTGGACACCAGTGGGAAACAGCCGAGAGGAAGAGAGGACCAGGATGCCTTGGGAAAGCAAAATCATTAACACAGGGTGAGAGACTGGTACAACTTCCCACGATTCCGAGCTTTTTCACACAAATGTATGGTTGTCAGCCACCACTCATTCACTCTCTGGTTCTAGAAAATACTGTATCCCCTGATCCCCCATAGGTCCTCCCTGGAAAACCACTCCCTCCTCGCTTCCCCATGGGTACAGTTCAAGTCACCCCACTCCAACTCCTCCCCTGACTCCTCTCCCCAATGGATGATTTGTATCCTGACCCTTTCCACTTCCCCTCAGTGACATACCCTAACCCCTCTGCTGGTCCTGGCTCTTTGCCTCCGGTTCCCTTCAGCAGAGGCGTGCTCCTGCTTCTACCCTGCCTCCTTGGATTCTGCCCACTCCTACCCTGCCTGGACCCTCAGATTTCTTCTTAATAAACCCTTCTGGATTTTACCAAGACCCCTCTCACCACTCTGGTGAGGCTTTTATTATGCCATCTGGGCTTGGGTGCCTGGTGGGCTGGGGGAGTTGCCGACACAGGCCGGAGCGGAGATGCTCTCGGCGCCAGCGGCACCCCACAGCACCTGCCCAGGGAAGCTATCCAAGGCCACCCACAGACACCCACCCTCCACAATGCCCCACAGCCTCTGATCTCACCTGGCCTTCACCTGCCTGCTCTTGGAGTTCACCAGCTTTTGCTGCTCTCCAGGAGTCACTGCCTTTCCCTGGGTCGCCATCAGTACAGCTGGCTGGGGCCACCCTCAGTTTCCTGCAAAGGATCTTGTCTAGAAAACAAGAGTGAAACCACTCTCCCAACTGACACCCAGGAGAAGCAATTTGAAGACAACTGAATTTACTCCACACTCACACTCCACATGTCTTCAACTAACAACAGTTCTTCTCTTAAAACATGTTGGGATATCAGGTTGTTCATGAACAATCTCCATGGACTACTCCATCTTTGAAGAGGGTGACTATGAATTAAGCCAAAGGCATCAAGCAAAAAATGTTCCCAGGAGAAGGAACTAAGAGCCCAGATTTAAAGGAAGATTATGTAGTCTCTCTCTGCCTCTCTCTCTCTCTCTGCCTCACTGCACCAGCTCTGGTCCATCACACTCTAATGCGCTTTTTCAGTCAATAGAATCATACTTGACAGAAACATAAACAACAAAATATATGAGGAGGCAAAATTATACACTTTCATTTAGAGAATGGTAGATTTATTTTGTTTTAAAGTAAAATAACTTAAAATTTGTTTAAAATTAAAATATTTACTTTTAACTCTGTGTGCAAGGTAGAGGATCTTAATACAATTCCATATTCCACTGGACACAAAATTTGCAGGGGTCTGTTTGATTACACACAGATCTTTTCTTTGGAAAAATCCATCTAAATGAATCATCAGTGCTAGCAGTCAGAGTAGTGCAGAATGAGCAGCTGCCATAAACCCAATAGTACTGAAAATTTGAGGGCTCTGTCTGCACTATAACATGTCTTTAGTAAAGTACACAGCCATCCTTCTCTGAAGCTTAACAAGACCAACAAAAATCCAAATGATCCAGTTTCCTCCATCAAACTAATTTTTTCATCTTGGGCATTCTAAAACTTTTTGGGTTTTCTTAGTTCTCTGCATATATTTTACTGGTAAAAAACTTACCTCCTGTGAAACTAAATGTATAATATACCTTTATTATGAAGGATTGCATATCATGACAGAATATTAATAGTTCATCTTTTTTGCAAATCCAGGCTAGTAATAACTCTGCTTTACATAATGCTATGTTAAGATATCAGCAAAGATGAGATCTACTTTGAGAGGGTGCAATAAAGCTTGACTGACCTACCCTTCCCAAAATCACCATGGGAATGCAAGCAATCTTTCTCATTGTCTTCCCCCAGGTCCTGGGCAGACTTGGCCCAGAACTGTGGGAGGTGTATTTTCCAATATTGTCCTGCAGCAAACACTGGAACAGTAGTGCTTTCAAACTGTAGTGGCTCAATCCCAGGCAATATTGGGGAAAGAATTTGATGAAACAAGGTTTCATCTGGTGGTAGTCACCAATTTGATGAGTCTTCAAGACTCATAGAATTCTACAAGGCTACATGCCAGGATCATGCCTGATGGATCTCGTGGGCACAGTATGCCCACAGCCTTTCACAGCAAGCTGTCAGCTGCAAATACCAACTGTGTAAAAATAAAAGTCTGCAAACACAGACATTCCACAAGACACGGAAAATCAGTTTTAAAAAATAGAGTGTGCAGCTAAAAAATTTTAGAATATTTAGACTCAGAACATGTTTGTAATATATATTTTACAATTTCTTCTTGCTGTTTCTGGGGTGTTTCTTAATTAACCAGTGAATCATTGCCAATGATTGCCTTGTTCTGAGTGCCATACAAGCTTCTTCATTTCTGTGTTAAGATCAAGCATGTGTGTCTTCCCAGTAGAAATCTTAACAAACCTAAAGAGGCATTGGGCCTGAAAACCTGCTTTCACTGTCCGTCTGGGAGTTAGTTTAGGCTCACATATATAGTGTTATAGTATTACAGGATTAGATTTTTGTTTCTCCAAAATTTTACATATCAGCCTCTTTTCAATGTCTGAATTTGTCATATTTTAGAGGATTTAATAATTGGAAAATGAGCTTGATAGATGGATGTGTTTGGGGAGACAGGATAGTTTAGTTCTTTCTGTATGAACATCTGTAATAGCATAGAGGAGGATATGAGTTCTATGCCACTGCAGGTCCTTCTTATTCAGGCAACTCCTAGGGAAATGGGTCAGATTTTTTTTCTTTACTTTGTGTTTGTAATCAAATAGCTCTGTTCTCTGGCTCTTCCAGTCTTTTACATGTTCCTTCTTCTGACTATAGGTATCTTTTTTAGGGAGGGATCCTGAGTTTTTCAGTATCAATGCCTTTGTATGGTTTTCTTTTTATTATCTCTTGAAACAGTAGTACAGTCCAGTTCACTGAGAATGTGTTTGAATGTTATAACTTAGTATGTCTATTTCATGCAAGTAAGGCATAGTATCTAATAAAACATGAACAAAGTTGTCTCCATCCTGCTTCAAATCTGATGGATATAGGGATTTCCCCCCTGAGTGTCTACACCTACAGTTATCTCCTAAAGAGACAACAGCAGATCAGCCTCTTGTAATAACTCGAATCATTGCTGTAAACCAGCATTTGTTGCACATTTTAATTTTCCCTCAGTCTTTTAGTTTGGTTCTTAAACTATGCCCATATCCAGCTGTGAGCCTTGTTTTGAGGATTGCTTAATTTAGTTTGAATGAGATCAGCTTGATGAAAATTGCTTCAGGCTTAGAAACATTTTTGTTAATCACAGAAGTTGTAAGTTCCCATCATAGCTATATGCACATCATTAATTGTGGGTTTGCATTCTTTTAAAGTTGACCTAATTGCTTCCTACCTCTACTGCAAATTGTGTAAGTGTCATAACAATAAGAAAAATGTTAGTCTGGGCTCCAGAGGGTTCAGTATTAATGAAAAACTCAGTCAGCTGAATTCACTATCTTCCATAAAAGTATTGATACCCTGGAGTACTGCAATTTATGCCTATGCTGCAGCTAACTTACATCATGCATTTCAATGTCTTTTCTAGCTTTCCCACACACTAAAATCGAACAACCTCCAGCCCTTTTGACTGCAGACGCAATTCCTTCTTTGTTGGAAGTGATCCCCACTTGAGTCTGAAGATAGCCTGAAATAGTGGCTCAGAGATGTGACTTTTCCTAGCATTGAGTATGCTTGTACTGTGCTTGAGGCACAACCATAACACTTTAATGTTGCCCTAACTGTTGAATAACTGTGCACTGCTTTTGTGCCTAGAGAGGCCTGGGATTAAATTCTGAGTCGAAAAAAAATAATATTATTTTTTACACTGAGGTGCCTGAAAAAAAAAATAAAAAGTAGGTTCACAAAATCATGCAATCAAAGTGGGAGAGGATAGGAGATAAAAAGATGAAAATGCCCCAAAAGTTTTCCCTCTCTTTTTTTTTTTTTAATATAAGAGAAAGATAATTTTATCTAAAGCTAGAAAAAATAAAAATATAGATAAATAGCATTTGAATTTACTGACTTCAAAAAGGAAACTGCATCTCAAAGAAGCATAGGAGGGCAGTGCACTTCTGTACTGAATCCAGCCAGTATATCCAGACTGTGGTTCTCCCCTTAATGCCTTCTTTCACAGCATGTCCTGCATGTTCACCCTCTCTTGGTTTCATTCCCAATGATTTACATATCCTTCTTTTGTCAAATGACTAGAGTTACATCCATCACGTAACCAAATACAGGTATCCCTCACTATTATCACAGAATAGATATGCTTCTAGTCACAGGCTTGGGGTAATACAGCAATGAAAAAGGGTAGAACCCAATCAGATTATTGCTCCTGTTTTATAAAAAGTGGCTAGTTAGTTCCCCATGTGGGTATTGACTTAAGAAGAACAGCAGCTATAGAAGCCTGGATGTCTGCCATAATCAATGAATAACCATTTAGTGTAAAATCTCACATTTTCCTCTAAATTAGACTAACCTTCCATTGTTTTAAAATTCAGACATTATGAGACAGTAATAGCTAGTTAATTTCACTTGCTGGGTTGATAATTTGTACATAATATAGCTGCTAATTTGACAAGCGAAAGCATCAGGCATGCTGATATTGTGCACACACCTCTTTATCTCCTTTGATTCTTTTGTATTTCATCATCATTGAAGATTTTTTTCCAACTCCATGTTTCATAACAGGAAGGAAGTGAGCTGAAGAGCTATAAGGATTTCCATCTAAACTACTCTCTTTTTGTCTGCACTACAAAACCTAACATCCGTTTGCCAACATTTGCTTAGGCATTTTTCAAATGAAAGGAAATTATAGGAGTGAGAATACAAAAAAGAAGCAAAATCTTCTTTTTACCATAAAGTGTGCATTGGAAATGGGTGAGTTTCCTACTGTTCAGAACATATATTTGAACAGTAGGAAACAATGAATTCCCTAAGGATTGTATCCTGCCTGGTGATACAGTAGAGCAATCAGAAGACAGAAGGCTGTTTGCCTTTTGGAAGCAAAAAAATCAGCCCTTCTTGAGAGCCAGTGGCAAAATTCTTTATTTTCATATTTCCTATGATGTTTCCTGACCTCATTCAACTTTTAAAATTCCACATAGCTACTTTTTCCTCTGTGCTTTCTGGTCCTGTGGTTTTCTCTGGAATGTGTAGGACTCCCAAAGACAAATCCTTGCAACAGGGTCTGTCAGTTCTGCTACATTTGGGAAAAAAAAAATTACAGATTTGCTTTTAAACTACACACAGTATTTGCTAATATAAACTTTTTGATGAACAAAGTGAAATCTTAAGTGTCTCAAGTCATTACTTACCTTTTAAAATCACAAATACAGTTAGTTTCTGTTCATCTTCTAGTTTCTAAATCATTTGCAATGTTCATATCACATGTTTTGTTTTGTTGGGTTTTTTCCTACAGCCACTGGAAACTAGAACTTTTAGGATGATTTGTTCAACTGATTGACTGGATGAAGGATAAATACTCTAGAGAAATAGTATAAAGCATTGTGGTTTAAGAAAAACTTTGAATCTTGCCAAACATGGCATTGCTCTAAAATTAATGTAAGTCCACTCCTGAAGTTCCTAAAACTTCTATTAATTTAAGTGCTGCACTTTATGGTTCTAAGCAACAACATTTTAAACAGACAACATATTAAAATTGGGCAGAGAGCCCTTTAATAATCAAGTAATGGTAAACATTCAGATCTTTAAAATAAAGTTGGCACGTTCTATTCTGCAGGAAGACTGAGGGTAAATTTAATAGAAAAAGTGAATTTTTCAGCCAGAGCTCAGGTCATTTTGCAGACTCTGCTTATGACACCATTGAGGTACTATCCCTCACGAACAGTTACTGAAGCCATGAGTGAAATCCTATTTCAGGCAAAGGAAAATCACAAAACCAGGCCGGATTTGGCCTTGTGTGAGAGCTAAATGTCTGAGTAAATTGTCCAGAGATATATACATTCCTCCTTAAAAATAATAATAATAATAATAATAATTAACCAGGTGAAATAGACATAAAGTTCTTAGGGGAAAACAAAAAGGAAAAGAGGAACCAAAGAAATCAAAGAAATGCCTCCTAGTCTATGCAAATGCAGAATTTGTTTTTCTTTCACAAATTGATTATTTTGCTATGAAATCCTGTTATAATCTCATCTTTACACAAGATTTATGGTATTTTGCACAATTAAGTAAATAGTTTTTCAAAATTAAAATTTGAAAAAGAGGTAAAAATATTAAACCCCTAATTTAATAAAAATGAAATTTAAAAAAAAAAAAAAAAAAAAAAACAAAAAAAAAAAAAAAAAAAAAACAACTCAAAGCCCAAACCCCAAGCACCCACTGTGCAACACTGAAACCAGGAAATAATCTGGACATATGTTTTCTAAAAGGAATGGTTGTTTTGTTAACTTGTCTCAAAAATATATTTCTTTTTCTTTAATTCACTATAGACTAAGGAAGAAAAAGCCATGACAAAAGTATAACTGAGATTCCACAATTCTCAATTCTCACCTTGTCCAGAAATTAATTAAACAATATTTTTTAAAAGGCAAAAAAAGAAGAAAAAGGAACCAAAAGTTCTCCCCCCAAGCCTTAACAACTTCGTGGGCCACAGCAGGTAAGGTTAATTTCTGTAGTAAATGGATGATAAACAAATTAAACAATTGGCATAATGCCCAACCACCTCTGATTCACCAACAAAATGGTTCTTTGTAAGGGGACCAGCTGGGAAAAGCAAGTGGAAAGAAGGTGGGGTGAGATCTGAGTTTCTGCCTCTGAGCCATGCAGGATCTGTTCTCCATCACACACTCTCATCAGGAAGGAATATTTAAAACTTTTTGCAGTCATGCATATTCATACTTTCATGCTGTACCTATTCATTCATGTATTCTACTCTAATTATGGGTTCATTGACACTTCAGGAAGATTTTCCAGGCATCAGCCCAGATGTATTTTGCCTTAAATACTCTATTAAATTATTTGCTCACAAACAATCTGTATACAAAAATAAATACAAGGATTTAATTTTCAGTTACAAAAAAAAAGAAAAACAGGTGCATAAGAAAACCTATCCATCATTATGCAGATTTCATTAAGTTTTCATGGCCTGAAGCAGCCAATTTGAACTCATATATTTGAACTCATATACTTGAATGCATCCTGGTTTAATTCTGGTCATCCTTCAGTACAGAAATGACTGAAGCATCTGTATCACATGGAAGTTAAATCCCTTACAGGTTATTTCAACATTCTTTATCTTTTTCAATAATCTTAGTTTAAGCAAGGTGGAGCAAAAGGAATTCATTTTCTCTGCCAGAATCAAACTAATTAGGTGTAAATCTTAATTAATTAAATGGTGTCATGTCTGTTATGCCAAACACAGCTTATGCTTCATATTTTTTTTCAAAAGCAGAAAAAACAGGACTTGAAATTTATTAATATCTATGAGACAGCAAATTGCCCTGGAGTACTATGGGCTTTGCAGTAGTAAAGGCCAGCAGCATCCTGTGGTGCATCAGCAAGAGAGGTAATATCATTTTTCCACTCTCCTCAGAATTTTTAGGCCACCCCTGGAAAAAATGTTCAGCTTTTATCCCCAAGTTCAGGAGAAGCATCAAAAAATTGAGAAGGTCCAGTGGAGGGCCACCAAAATGGTTAAAACACTGAAGAACTTCACATATAAAGAAATATTGATGGAATTCAATTTATTCAACCTAAGAGGCTCAGGAGGAACTTAACCACACTCTACCAATAACATGTGTATATTTATAAAGAAGGAGAAAGTACTCTCCTTACAGGGGAGCCTGGCAACAAGACAAAGAGAACAACTTACTTCATAAGAAATTCTCCTTGGTTGTAAGAAAAATATTCCCCACTGTGAGAACAACTGAACATTGCCCAAAGAAGTGGTGGAAACTCCCATGCATGAAGCATTGAATATGTGGCTTTAAAAGGTCATGAAAACTTTGTCTAAAATTTGCATTCAATAGAAGCTTGAACCAGGTTCCCTGACATCCCTTCCAGCCTTTTAACTAATGATTTCTGAATTATTTAGTTTTTTCTTTGTTGGTATTCTTGCTCTATCTTTTTCCAAAACTACTCTTACTTTCTAATTTTTTTCTAAAAAAAACTATTTAAAGTACACAGAAAGAAAATGTGTATGGTGTATTGATACTCAGTCCCTCTGCTGGATTTGAAAGAACATGAGAGGGATATGTGAAAGAAAAATAAGAATGTGCTCTTTATCTGACTCAACTGTTCATGTAATTTCCACAGGAGAAACATATAATGAGGCTTTGAATTTAAACTACTCTGCCTCTAGGTTCCCCCCTCCAGTTATCAGGCTGAAACTTGAGTCACATTACACTTATACAAGAGTGGGATTACATTCCCCTAATGGGGTAGGATTAAGCCAAAAGAGGTGGAACAGCTTTCAAAGGAGCAACTTCAACACAGGGGGCCAAATTCTACTCTCAATTACACACATGTGACTGTCACAGTGATTTCAATGGGGATACTCAGGTGTAACCAGAGGTAGAATGCCTTTGTGACATGGAGCAGATGTGAAAAATCCAAGTGTAAGCTAACCATGAGCATCTAACTTTCAAACAGTCACTGTATTGCCAGTCATTGCTGGCAAGCAATGAAGCTTTAAATAGGATCATGATCTACTGCACTTGAATGTAAAACTTCCTTCCATACTGAATCCCTCTTCAGCTGCTTCCAACTGCCATAAAGTACAGTGACACTAGAGTAACAGATACTGAAAAATAAAGGTGAGATTCTGGAAGGTGAGATTCTCTTCTCAAAGGCCTTACAAGTTTTCTGCTTACTGAAGCATTTGTCTTGCCTTCAGCAGTACCTCACCTGTAAAGTCAGGCTGTGATCAGAGCTGCTTTATATCCCTCTTTTTTAATTCTTGCAATTTTAAAGTCAGTGTCTCACTTTTTCTGTCTTAGAGGACTTTTTAACTTACCTGTGCATTTCTGATTCCATATAAGTTAGCAAGTGCAATAAAACAGTAATGAAGGTTCTGAGTTTGAAATATTTATGTAAGTAAAAGAAATTTTAACATGACTCACAATATGGATCCTTCATTTGAACCATACTGGACAAACTTTGCAGTAAATTTCATCAGTGTCTGTAGAAGAATGTGAATTCAACAATCTTAATTCAGACCAGCAATTTGCCTGAGTGCTAATAAATTTTATCATAAGTGGCTTAGGTACAGGCGTATTGAAGGGAAGAGAGAAATATCAGTAGAAAAGCAAACTGCTGACTGGAACATTGCTGTCCAACCTGTCTGCCTAGGATCATCTCATCTGATGTAAAAGACACCAACACATGCAGAGACTCCTGCTATATTGCTCGTGTTACATAACCATATGAATAATGCTGACAGAATAAATCACACCATGGACAGTGCAGCTGCCTGTCACCAAGAGGGTGAATCACAGGGCTTTGACTGCCTACAGGAGCTGCCCAGCCACCAGAAAGAGAGCACACTGAAACCTCACTCATGGTCATACTGCAGGACCACGGGAGACAGAAAGGGGAAGTGCAACAAGAAGTGATCTGGCATTAAAGTAGGATTTTTTTCTACATAAAAAATTTAAATACAGGTAACCCATGTTAACTTGAATTAAAATTTTTGCTCACTACAGAAATTATTCTCATTGCATATTTTGTTTCCCTGATAAACACTCCCATAGATCTTTAAAGAAGTGATTTCACTACCAGTTTTTGAGAACTGACTGCATCTACCTCCTCAGCCTAGTCCTGAAAATCAAAAAGGTAAGAACAGAATCCAAAATTAGGAATAGAAATACACATCAGTGAGAGATCTAAAAATTGTTATGCTCAAACCCATATTTGGATCATATTCTTAAAAAGTTAAAAGTCAGAAAAGAGCTGCCTTTAGTAATGCTGTGGTTCTACAATTTTCATGAGTCTCCAGTGACAAGCTTCATCTCTCACTATGTATTACCCACCCCAACATTTCATATCTTCTCAAAATCATCCAGGAGAGGAGTCAAGGAAATTCAATTAAAACTGGAATGTTAAGACATGACAAGAGAAGACCTCTAGGTTTATGCTGAAGTATCTTGTCAGAGGAGCCAGGCTGGGACCTAGAAACTGTCCAATATAGCTCAACTGACATCATTAAATGAAGGATAAATCATTTATCTGAAAAAACCAAAAGATTGCTTCTTCACTGTATTTGGCAGAACACAAGGGGAGCTATGCAGCTACTTAAGGAGAGCCAGAAAGAAAGACTAAGCTGTCTATTTTTTAGGTTGTGACACAGCTGGTCAGATGCTCCTGAATTTTATTAACGTTTACTGACACCATCTTAAATCGCCTCACTGGTATCATACAAAGAAAGCACTACATCCTTGCAGCCACATCTCTGTAGCATAGCATAGATTCAACTTCTGATTTTCATTCTAAGTAACAACAGAAAATTAATGCTGAATGACCAGTCTTGATAAGAAAAATAGCACAAGAAATATAGCAGAATGGAAGTCAATCATCTCTAGGGGAACCAGACAATCCCTATACAAATAATGTATTTATTATAATGCAGCAAAAAATAATTGAGAAAATTGTTTTGTAAATAGTGCTTGAATAGTATTTATCTTAACCCTACTTCATACAGCTATCACTAAAATTTATTATATCTGACTGTCCTTTACCATTGTGATTAATGCTAATAAAAAAATCTAGTGGTATTTTATAATGTTGTCAAAAAAAAAAAACCAAACCTTCACAGAGCAAGTGGGTGAATAAACATTTGCAGCACTGACTTAGAGTCATAAATATTACTGATAAATAAAGTGTGGCTCCTGTGATATAATTACTCTTCTTACTGTTTATTGACTGTGAATGGGTGGAGTTAGTGGTATTTTACCATAAGTAGACACAAAGATGTACACATGTATTTTTGCAAAATATTGAATTAACAAATCTCAGTGATATTTAAAATGTGTAAGAAACATGAATAGCTTCATAGATTTAAAACAAAAAACAGCATAAACATTATTTTTGTATTTTTCTTTGAAACAAATTTAAATTATGCCTTGTCATGGAATTTTCTCTGTTTTTTCTAAGAAATATGTAATTTTTCTCAAATAATGATTCAATAATAATTTTCTTCTCAGAAGAGGACAGGAAAAATCATAAATTCCAGGTTCATGAAAGATTTTGATTATGAGAGGACTTGAAAAGTAAAATGTTGAGCAATGAACAAGAAATAAAAGAATTTATGGAGATAGCATTTCTATAATCTGTTTATTCTGCATCTTTGAGTCAAATGGTGGAGCAGTCCCATTCTTCAGTATGTTCTTAGATGGCTTATATTAGTATCTGCAACTCCACAAAAAGGGGAAGATATTAGTCTACAGTTTTATTGTTATATTATAATTGAATTCAAAGGTAGAAAACCTGTGATATTTAGTCAAGTTGTGTCAGTGGCATATGTGTTCTGTGGTCATATTGGCTTAGAAGTTTTACTAAAACTGAAGAAGAGCAAAGGAAACAATTTCATTAGAGTAGTTATTTTGTGATATTAATTTAGTAATAGTAAAAATACAGTATCTAAAATGTTAGTTTTGAATATTTTAGATTTTCTTCAGATAACTACAAAATAATTCCAGGTGTGTCAAAACCCAAAAGACCAAAAAGAGGATAATAGGGATTTTTTGAGACAAGAAGGAATAGCTTTAAAAAATCATATTGAGAAATAACATGACTTGGACTAGAGAAAATTCTCTGCTATAGAGACATTTTATTTTATTCGGTAAAATAGTGTGCTTTGAGAGTTCTGCCATAATACCTTTTCTTTACTGCTTTGGTGTTATTACAAAAGAAATGTTTCTTTCAGAAGGCTGACCAGTGATTGCAAAGTCATGGAGAGAATAATGCAAGTACTGAAGTGGGGTACATGGACATATTTTGGTCAAAAGCTGATATAAAAATGGCAGACCTAAGGAATTCTGTCCCTGTTCTAGGTCAGTTGCCCTCTCATTTTAACAACATCAGGACATGTGTGTTGATATTGCACTTCTGCCTAGTTTCCTTATGTACATGGAGACCACGTCCATCTCTACCAGGACCACACCAGAATGAGGAGAAAATGCCATTGCTCTGGCTACTAAAAAGTGATACATTCAAAAGGCTGAGTCTGGTAGTGTCTTTACAAACCAGGACAGGTAGAAAAAGCAAAAACTCACAAACACCACTGAACTGTTCTCAGTATATCTGTAAATTGTCTGTGTGGTTTATAAATATATTGGCTTCTTGTAAATATTTTACTAGTTAATTTCTAAATGTTATAATTATATAGGTTTTCTTTTTTTCTCCAGTGGGAATAGGAGTGGAAATGCTGTTTTCATTTGAAATTGTCACTTGTCCTAATGTTTTATTGCTGCAGTGCATGAGAACATATTTTTGTAGTTAGCACAGCAAAATTCCAGGCTGGAAGTAGTACAACATGATGGTCAAGAGATCAGATCCCAGATCTTGGGTTTCACTCTTCTTGAAATTATTTTAATCCAATAATTTATCATTTACTTGTCTTAGAGCAATAGAGGTTTTGGTTTTGGTTTGGTTTTTTTTGTTTTTGGTTTTTTTTTTTGGTAACAAAACCTATCCCAGATTTTCTATTTTCAAAATCCTATCAGGTTATGCCAATTCAGTTCATGCCTAAGTTAATATATTTGGACTAAATCCTGAATGATAAGAAGGAGGCGTTGCCCTTATCAAGGTTTTTGAAATACGGTTTCCTTAGGAATGACCTTCACTAAGGGTACATTCTGTGCATACAAAGAGCAGAGTCATTAATAAATTATATACAATGTAGGACTTGAAAAATACATACAAGGTAGACAAGGCTTTGTAGTCTGAAAGAGCTGCATGAAACTGTTAATATATGATGTGACATGAAATAAAAGTAACTGACCACACAATAAGTGTTTCTAGAAAATCCAGTACCATTTGAATTGAAATGAAAATCAAAGGGGAAAGTTAGAATAATAATGTTATCTACAGCTTTTATCAAACATTAGAAGTAAAGGTAGCAAAGCTGTTCAGAGTTAGCAAAAGGAAAGATTATAAGAAATTTTGAATGCCAAATTCTTTTGACATGGAGAATTCAAACTACAACTTCAAGGATAGTAGATGAGAATGGTAATTCATACAGGTAATATAGGTAAATCCATCTTGAAAATATTAAAATAATTATTAAGATGGTAGTTTAAAATGTTACAACATTATCAATCAGTTGAAAAGATTCAGACAAGTAGTAACATGTCTGAACACAGAAATACTACATTTCGTTTCAAACAGAATGCTTAATTTCTGTTAACACTTGTATAGTTTCTTGGGAACAAACAAACTGGTATTATATGGGCTGAAAAAGGGGAGATCTCAGTCTTTCAAGAACTCCAAAGAGATGTCAAGAACCATCTCCTCTGGTGAAAGAAATGCAGGGGATGTCAAGTACTTTCACATCTGAACAAATTAGTCAAAACTTTATTTTAATAAGGAGGACAAAGGCTAGAAATTGCAAGGACTCAATCATTGTGAGAATGAAGTTTTAAAATTAAATTCTGTGCTGTTCAATGAGACAAGATTGAGTCCTGTCTGATCAAAAACTACAGCATCACATCTGACAAGATACTTTTATCCTGTCTCTAGCAAAAGTATAAGAAAACATGATGCATACAGACTGACCCATCCCTGATAGAGCCTTCTAGAGGCTGACACTGATTTTATTCCTTAGGCAACCTATTTACCCATTAGTAGCCATTAAAACTTGTGACAGTCAGCACCCCAGTATTAATAATTATATGTTGCCTATATGAAAAAGTAGCATATGAAAATATGCTACTTATTATTTGCTTTTATATCTGCTGCCTGATAAAATGGAGTAGCTCAAGTAATAAATAGATATTTTATTCTTTGTCTTTGACTTATCCAATATCATGGCTAACCAAATCTGGCAGGTTAAGAAATGGTTAAAGGGGTGGTGCTGTTGTTAGGGTTTTGGTTACTTGGATCATGGGACACGTTTTGGGAAGCCTGATTTACCAGAGGCTTATGGTGCCCACATGACAAAGAAAGGAAAAAGCATCTTCTGTCAGGGAATTTCCTGGCTAATGAAGGTGGCTATAAACTAGATTTGTTGTTGGGGGGGACACCTATCCATCCCAATCTGGTCAGTCAGATGCCGTCACCTCTAATGGATGTCAAGAGCAGTTCAAAGGTATTTCAGCTGATTCAGTGAGTCAGTATCATAAGATGGTTCAGATGCCTCTACACAAACACTTGTACTATAGGGAACAAGAAGAATCGGACAATAGCACATGCCTGTGTGGATATGATAGCACTGGCATCACAGAGACATGGTGGGATGGATCCTATTACTACAGTATTATCATGGAAGGCTTTTTGAGAAAGAAACGCTAGGGAGATGAGGAGAGGGATAACTCTCTGTGTCAATGACTGTCTGGGAGAGTATGGAACACTCCCTGCAGTGGATAAGGAGCCAAACAGAAGCTTGTAGGTCAAGATTAAAGGGAGTATGGATGGGGACAGAGGATGTCATAGTGGGGATTCTGCTGCAATCCTACAATCAGGAAGATGGTGTGGACAAAGACCTCTATAGGCAGATAGAAGTCACACACTCCCAAACCCCTGGTCCTCATGGAGGTCTTCAAGTACCCCAGTATCTTTTGGAGGAACAGCACAGAAGGGCACAAGCAATCTAGGAGGTTCCTGGAGAGTGTTGATGACAACTTCCCCACACACATGATAAAGGAGCCAACAAGGAGAGGTGAGATTCTGGATCTTGTGCTCAGCAAGTGGGAGGTGCTGGTGGGGAAGGTGATGCCCCAATAGAGCCTTGGCTGCAATGATCACCATGTGGTAGAGCTCAAGATCCCCATGGCAGTGAAGACATCACACAGCAAGCTAACTGCCCTGAACTTCAGCAGAGCAGATTTTGTGCTCCTTAAGGACCTAATCAGTAGAGTTCCAGGGGACAGAGCCCTGCAGGGCCAATGGACCGAAGGATGTTGTCTAACACTTAAGGACCCCCTCCAAGTTCAAGAACAATGCATCCTGACAGAGAAGAAATAAGGCAAAAATGCCAGGAGGTCCCCATGGATGTATAAGGAGCTGTTGAGCAAACTCAGGGGGGAAAAAAGAGAACTTCCAGAAGGTGGAAACACAGTAGGTGGCCTGGGAGGAACAAAGAGAAATTGTATGGGAAGCTAGGAATAAGGTTAGGAAAGCTAAGGTCCAGATAGGCTTGAGTCTGGCCAGGTATGACCACAGGAAGGGCTTCTTAGGTATCTTGCAAACAAAAGAAATACTAGGGATAATGTGGGCCCATGCTGGAAGGAAATGAGAGACAGGGCTATTCTTTATAAGTAGAAAGCTGAGGTTCTCAATGATTTCTGTGCCTCAGTATTCAATGGCAAGTGCTTCAGACACATTGCTCAACCTAAGAAAAGCAAATGCAGGCACTGGATGACCCTTAGGCGCTGTAGGAGAGGATCCGGTTCAAGACTATCTAAGGAGACTGAATGTGCCCAAGTCCAATGAGATTCACCCACAGGCCTTGAGAAAGCCAGCAGATGACATTGCCAAGACACTCTCTACCATTTTTGAAAAAATGTGGCAGTCAGATGAAGTTTCCAATGACTTGAAAAAGGGAAATATAACCCCCATTCTTAAAAAGGGGAAAGTGGAAGACCCGGGGTCCTACAGACCAGTTAGTCTCATCTCTGTGCCAGGAAAGATCATGGAGCAGATTCTCCTGGAAACTATGCTAAAATGTATGGGAAAATAAAAGGTGATTGGGAGTAGCCAACATGGCTTTACTAAGGGCAAACCATGCCTGACAGATTTGGTGATCTTCTATGATGGGGTGATGCAGCTTTGGTTGATAGTCTGAGCAACTCACATCATCTACTTGCATCAGTGCAAACCATTGACACAGTCCTGCATGCCATCATTGCCTTTATATTGGAGAGACGAGGATTTGATGGATGGACCACTATAGATAAAGAGCTGGCTTTGCGATGACCACAGACAAAGAGTTGTGGTCATAGGTCCTTGTCCACATGGAGAACAGTGACGAGTGGTGTCCCTCAGAGATCAGTCCTGGGGCCAATACTGTTCCACACCTTTATCACTGATGTGGACAGTGGGACCAAGGGCAGTCTCAGTGAGTTTGCTGATGATACTGAGCTGGGTGGGGCAGTCAACAGGGGAGAGAAGGGATGACATCCACAGGGACCTAGACAGGCTCGAGAGGTGGGGCCATGCAAACCTCAGGGAGTTCAGCAAGGCCAAGTGCAAGGTCCTACACCTGCATTGGGGCAGTCCCAGACACACTCACAGGGCAGAGAAGTGATTGAGAGCAGCCCCGTGGGGAAGGACTTGGGGGTGATGGCTGATGAAACACTCACCATGAGCCTGCAGTGAGAGCTCCCAGCCCAGAAAACCATGGGAATCCTGGGCTGCATCCAAAGAAGTGTGGCCAGCAGGTCAAGGGAGGGGATTCTACACTCCTATTCTCCTCCTGTGAAACCCCACAAGGACCACTGTGTCCAGCCCTGGGGTTCTCAGCATAAGACACGGAACTGCTGGAACAAGTTCAAGCAGAGGGCCAAGAGAGGAGGGCCAGTGGCCTTGATAACGGCAATAACACATCTCCCTATGAAGACAGGCTGAGAAATTTGAGGCTGTTCAGCCTACAGAAGAGGTTGTGTGGAGACATTATAGCAGCCTGCCAGTGTCTGAAGAGGGCCTACAGGGAAGCTGGAGAGGGACGCTTTGCTGGAATTGTAGTTGATAGAGTAAGTATCAAAGGCTTCAAAGTGAAAGAAGAAAAACTTAGGTCACAGATTCAGGAGAAATTCTTTATTGCAAGGGTGGTGAGGCACTGGAAGAGGTTGCCCAAAAAATTGTCGATGCCTCATCCCTCACAATATTGAAGGCCAGGTTGGATAGGGCATTGAGTGGGAAGTGCCCGTGTCTCTGGCAGGAGAGTTGAAACCAGAATGGTGTCTAAGGTCCCTTCCAAACTAAAGCATTCCATGATTCTAGGATAATTTGGGCCAATTATTTTATGGTAGAAGAGCTTTCACTTTCTTCTATGAAAATATTTTAGGATCTATTGTCTTAATTGAGGTAAGTTTATTTTCTCTCTAAAAATATGTTGGGTTTTTACCACAGACCTTTCATAATTTAGTATTTTTTTTACTGTAGTTTGAAGTAAAAGGACTAGACTATTAAGTAAAAAACGTGTGGTTCTTTACTAAAACTTCAGGGCACAGAACCTAGAACCTGTGTATCTGCTAAGAACACAAATGTACCTTTACAGCTATTTCTAAAGAGGAAAAAAATTTGCTATTTTCAGTTTTGCAAGAGATTTGGTGCAGCACAGGCTTGAGCTCAGTTATCTCTTCCTCAGAAACACCCAGCAGGTCCTATTTCCAGTGAGGTATTGTGTAAGATCATGTGTATAATTCATCAACCAATGGTGGCCAGCCAGTCCTCTGTTGCTCTTGTTAAGAGCAATTGCTTATGTCAGGCCTCAGTGCCCACGCAGATGGCAGCAGTTTGCTGAGGATGTATGAGGTGTAACAGTAACTGGCCATGTCAGTGTGAGGCTACTCTCTTTCAGTGACTTTCTTACGGTTTCCTTACCTGTTCTGGGACTCACCAGAAGATGTATTCTGCTGCTGCTGCTGCTGTCACCATATGAAGCTTAAGCATGATTTCTGCCTGCTGTAGACAGAGGCAGACAAATGCTGTGTTTGAGGAAAACAGCACTCTGACTTACTTAATGACATTAAAGTCTCCATGGATGACTGCATCAAATAGCTATGGGATACTTCAGGGTCAAATTCTGGTTTATATGCACCAAATTGTATTCATACCAGGGAAATAAGCACTATGAAAGTGAGAGCAGTAAGTAACCATCTGTCTCTGTATCCTGAGACATAAAAAACTTGATTGTGTAGTTATATTTAAAATACATAATGTTAGTCTGCACATTTGAATAAACTTGCAGTCTAGCATATCATGACAAAGAATTAATAGTGTGATAACACTGACATACGATAGAAACACTGTAAGTATTTTTTACTAAGCAAACATTGTATTTAAATGGGAGCACACAAGCTAGTTTCAAAAAAGAAAGAGGTAGAGATTTATTTAATATCAAAAAAGCAGGAAAAGCATGCTTAAGTCCACAACAGCCTTGCAGCTTGGGTGGGTTTCACTTGATCCTTAGAAAAGTATACAAAGCCTTATACTCTGCTCTTCTGCTGTATAATGCTATACCAAGTAGAATCTCCAAACCTCAGACAGACAGCCTTCCTGTGGGAAAATCCCTAACTTTTCTTTATAATCATGAATCTTGCTAGGGGCAAGCAGAAAGAACGTTTTAGTGATTAAGCATAGGATAGATTCTTTCAAAATGTCTTTGAGGAGGGTTAGCTTAGTCATTAGATATGTAGTATTTTTAAACATCCTGGATCAGCTCTTCAAACTTTGCCCCAGCTTCTTTGTGCTGTGGGTGTGGTACAAAAGAAAGAAGCTGCCCTTGCAGGTCTCTGTCGCACCTCTCTGAGCTTGTGCTATGTTGTGAATCTGGACAGAGCAGTGTACCTAATCAAGGCAAGACGTGAGAAGAAGGAAAACTGTTACTATTTCTTCACTTGCATTTAAACTCTGGTTTAAATGGCATTGAACTATTCTGCTGCATAACTATTGTATGCTAATGAAAAATACGATCAGAATGAACTCCTAAACATTAAAACCTCATTATTCTGAGAAAAGAAACCATGACATTACCCTGCTGCTCTGCTCACCCTTGTCCTTAGTTTCACTGTTTTATTTTTGATGAATAATAGTGAAAACAAAGCATATCTTTCCACATGCTGCTAAACATTTATATTGACCACACCACCCTACCACTACTTTCCATAACATTGTAGCTGATCATTTTAAACAGTTGGAACAACTGTTTCCATTAAAAACCTTAGTGAAATTATTTTGCACTCTCTGATTCAGCCTTCCATTGCCAAGAGATTTCTCCTAATATTCATGGAGTCAGTTGCATTACAAATTGCAATTATTATCCAAATTATACTTACAATGTGCTTTTAGACAAGTCTACTTGTCTAAAGCTGCTGGTGTTTGACTGACTCTGTAGAGCTGAATAAAGCAAGGATTACCAAACTTAATTTGAAGAGGTTACAGTACTTAGAGCTCTGTGTAAAGTCAAGTTCTTGCACAGGAACTGTTCAATTGTTCACACACTGCACTGAACAGTTGCACAATACAAGAGTTTGGAAACTTCTCAGTTAGCTGTGGTATTCCTGATAAAAATATGACAAGGAACTTCTGAGAAGCTCCATAAGAGGAGGCCATAACTACTATCAAGAAAGAAACACAACAGTTACAGATTGGAGAGAAAATCTGTAATAACACCTACTACAGACACTAAGAGAGTATTTTTGAAAATTAAATATTCTAACTCAAACCTCTAATTAGAAGATGGGCACAAAACCTTACCCATATCTCTCACATAGTTACCTCTTCCTCTACAATCTTCTCTTCCCCACTCTCCGAAGAAGACTTTGTCATGTACTGCAGGTCAGTGTATTCTGGCTACATTGGCAACAGGCCATACCAGAGAATAGCAGAAAACTCAGAAGCAGAGACTTGAAAAGACTTGCTGGCAGGCATTTCTTTTCCATTTTCCTGTTGTGCTTGCTACAACTTATAACCAGCTACTGCAGGTTTCAGGTTGTGCAGGTAGATGCCCATGTTCGCATGCACACAGGTCAAAATTATGCCTTAAAGTCCCACTTGGAGACCAAGCACTGGCAAGCCAAGCTCTGTGAACACTGGTCTCAAGTTTCCAGCAAGGTATAATGCTTAGTGAACAGGGATGGCACTCTGAGTTGTAGGACAGAGTGACAAATTTGCTGTAACAGATCATTGCTAGGACATGTGCTGTGGCATGGATCACAAGACCATCTTCATCCATTGATAACAAATGTCTTAGAAGTAAATGAAGGAGAAGTGTTCTGGGGAACCTGCCTTTCATCTGCTGAGATGTCGAAATAATGGTAATGCTTCCAGTTCAGCAGCCAGCAGAGTCCCTAGTGAACAGAGCAGATACAAGTTCTGTTCTACCTGCTGGAAGTGTCTTCAAAACTATGGCAGTTCCTTCCGCCTGATTCAGACCAAGCTGTGGGCAGAGACCTTGCAGTCATTTCTCAGTCTCACCCACACACTTGGCAAGGCACTTGACAGCAATGGCCAAGCTAAATGAGGCAGAGATTCATCTCCTTTTTCCATTGCAGGAGCCCTACAGACCACTCTGATGCTGCTGAAAGATGGAAGCTGTTCAGATCTTTCCTCCTGTGGAGACTTTGGACACCTTCTGACACTGCAGACACCCTCCACAGTGATAGACTCTCAAAGAGGGGTGGAGATGTTTAAGCAGTTAGGGCTCAAAATGGGGTCTTCAAAACTTTGTTTAGCTGATGACCCTTCTCAGAGATTAATTACCTCTGCAAAAGACCCAAATTTCTATGTTGGAGTTTCCTAAACACCCAGAGCTCTGCCTGCAGGGATGCCTAATTTGTTTCTGACAAGCCACATGCTTCAGGCAAAAGCCGTCCTCCAAAGTATAGAAATAGAAATCATTATATTTGGAAAACAGCTCCAAGATCATTGAGTTAAACCAACTGGGCTCAAAGACACTTTCCATGACAGAGGTTTCAACCTTCAGGCTCTTGATTCCAGTCTCCAGCCTCATCTCCAGTGCTGAATATCAGTGAGTAGGATGGAAGCACCCCACTAGACATACATCAGTTTCACACATACACAGGAGTGCCTTGGATGATGGAGGGATGCATGGTTTATCAGGCATAGAGGGAGTTTGAAAACAGGTTTGCCTCGTTTCCTAATATGGTTATCCTAAATAAATGCTGAAACCACTGATTTCTTTTAAAGGTGCTCCAGGCACCTTTTGAAGTTAACAATAATACTTTGCAAACCTCAAATTAAAAAAATAAAAAAAAAAAAAATAATGTGTGCACTGAAGAAAGGGCCTTGGCTGTGAATTCTGATAGGAGAGGGATGACTCCCAGTAGCACTGGGTCCCATGCCTTTTACCAGCAGAACCTTTCCAAAGAGGGTGCCATGTGCTGAGTCCTAGCTTTGTGGACAGAGGCCTATATTCTGACATGAAGCATATACATGGATCCCATGCTGACTGAGGAGATGGAGGAGGCCCAGGCAGAACTTTGCCCAAGCAAGTTATAATATCCTGCACATAGATGAGTCTGCAGCACTGGAGTAGGAACACCCTGTGCCAGAGGAAGGACCAAGAAGTGTAGGAATTCAGGGCAAGGAGCCAGCCAGAGTCAGGCTCTCACACATCTGGAGAGTTCCAGGTCACAACCCAAGCAGCACAGTGGGAAAAAGAGCAGAAATGCATTAAGGCACAGGCAGGCAGCCACACTCCTGAGAACAGACAAGTTTCAAGCTCCCTGACTCAGGTTCCCAGCCACCACTCTGGAGGGACTTTCCTGAAGAGGAAGAAAGTATTGACAGAAACACAAGCCCAGGCCTCCCTACCAATTCTCTATTTCCACTGTAACAAAATCATGATGAAGATACTGGGGACACCTGATCTCCATCCACCATCGAAGAATCAGTCCTCATTGTGGTCAGTGCCTCTTCCCACACAGATATGAATTTAAGTCAGCTCTGTGCTTTGGGCACCATCCTGCCACATCTTTTTTCAGCATCCCTCCAAGGAAGAGAGTACCTGTCTAATTGTCCTCACCAAAACCAGCTCAGTCCATGTCCAGCTCTTTCCCAGAGAAGTTTTGCTGGCTCTTGACACCAGTGAAATCTTTCATGAGCCCATGCACGTCAAGACTGTACCATGAAATAAGGTCTCCAGTACCAGAGAGCATTTTCAGGATGTCACAGACTCTGTGGAATGACACAGGCAGACATAAACCACTTTCAACATCCCTTTTTGTCTTCCATGTTTTTTCTTAAAATTGTATTTACCAATCTACTGCACCTGGCAGCTTCACTGACCTAACTGGAAGCACTGACTATTTGTTCTTTTAGACTCCACAGTCACAAGAGTTTAAACATCCTCTGGTTCTATTCACTTTTATTGCCAAAAAACAAATATCTTGCAATATTTTAAAAAAATGTATAAAAAAAGATTGATGAAAGGGCGACTCAGATTAGCACCACCTCAATAAAAAAAAAAATTATAAAAGAAATTAATAAAACTGGATCAGGTAACTCACCAAACTTAATTCATCATTAACTAGTTAAGTTTTTATTCTCTGCCTGATCAACAGCTGCTTTAATTACTGCCTTTTGTCCAGCATAATATTAAAAAGTATATAAAAAGGAAAAATATCTGAAATATAAGGTATAGAGTTATCTTACTATTAATTAAAGGCAAATAAAACTCTAGTGAATGAACATATTGCTTTAGTGACTATAATAGATGCACAAGTGTTTGATCTTGCAGAACAAGACTTTCAGTTTTCAGGGGATTTCCATCCACACTCAGTCCCTGCAATATAAAATTTGCAATGATAATTGCAATGCTGCTACTTGTCATGCTCTTTCATTCTTAATTTCCATTTCTTCTATGAAGCACTTACTGAATGAAGAGATCAAATTCTGTGGAAGTTGGCAATAATTTCACCATAGAAACAGGAATAAGAGCAGTGTTGAAAAAATTATTTTATCGTAATTTAGCATTTATAAGACACAAGGCTTTCAGTCTATATTAGTCAGTTATTACTGCAGAGTTGTATTAACATCACTGTGTTATTTTGTTTACTTTTATGGGCTACAAAGGTTACAGAATTGCTCTAAGGATATGTGAGGAGCATAGTCCATTGTATTAGGCATTACATATCTGTGGAGGAGCCATAAGCATCCTCAAATAAATACCTGCTTAAATGACACAATGATTTCAAAAATAAATACTTTCCTATAGGCAAAGTGTTCACCAGCAAAAAAAATGTCAAACTGATGAAGGATAATTTTGATTTAATAGTTGTAAGAAGTAGCATCTGTCCTTCATAATCTTCTGGGCTTGTGGTCTGTTTTTCTTGTTTGGTTGGTTGGTTTTGTCTTTGGTTTTTTTTTTGTTTTTTTTTTTTTTGTTTGTTTTTTTCCTTTTTTCTGTTTTTTTTTGGGTGTGGGAGGGAGAGGGATGGGGAGGTTGTTTTTATGCTAATGATCTGGTAAGTTAAATTAAAACTGCAAGAACATTTGCCTAATGTAATCAGTTTTGGAGGACCAATTCACTATGGGACTGAGATCTCAAATGTTGAAATTTCACTTCCAGGACTAATTTAATGACCTGCTTTGAAGTACCTCATAATAGCATTGGTATACGAAGAAATATGATATATAGCAGTCCTTGCAAAAATCTAAATGTTCTTTCCTTTGCTACTATATAATTGGCAGGGATTGCTGACTTTGAAATGGGATGGACTCAGCTGAATTGAGGATACATGATTTTCTAAAAGTCCATCGGGGCTCTACTCAGGAAAAAAAAATTGAGATCAGAGCATAAAACAGCTGTGCTTATTGGAATGGCAGGGAAAGATGCCTTGAAAATGTATTCATTAGAAGAAAAACAGTGAACAAGGATTTCAAAACATACTGCTCCTTCATGAACAGTGGGAGTTAAGCTGTTTTCCTAGTTTACATACCTAGTAAACCAGTAGGATCTGGACTCAGTGCTTGACTAAAACACATTTATTTAAGCTAACACAAGAGCTTGAGCTTTCTGATCACAAAGTGCTCAATCCTGATCAACCTGACTTAATTATTGGAACTATCCACAGATTTCAGAGAGAAGCTCAGCCCTTAATAAGGTTACTTGAGTAACTGAAAAAACTCTAGCCTTTCAAGTGCTCATTTTGTGAAAAGGAAACCCTGCATCTTAAGAACACCTCAGATCCCACTGACTGTGCTATGTGTGAAGGGATCATTCTGCCACAAAAAATTGGGCATCTGCTGAGCTCAGGATGAGCCTGAACTTGAGCCATACCAGTAAGGTCAGTCCTGCAAAACCTTCCTTACTCCATATCACAAAAGTGAAATACATGCCAATTAAACCTTCAGATCTGGTATGGGGCTAATTCCATTAGGTTTTGCCAAGAATTCTCTCCCTTAAAATATAACATAGGTAATTTGTAGGTAGTCTTCTACCCTAAGACTTGCACACAAGAAATTTCCCTTAGGCAGCAATGAGCAAGACAGGGAGTGGTTGTTTTATTTTACACTATTATCTACATTCAGAAGAGTTATTATCCTACTTCTGATTCCCACACCAAGCAAGATGCTTATACTGACACACCAATATTTTAATAGGGTTTTTTGTCCTATAATAGAAAATTTTATTATTTAAATTAAAATATGGAAGAAGAATCAGGGTGGTAGAAAGGAAATTACTTCTTCCTAAAAAATCACAACAGTGGTTTTATATGATTTTTTAAACACTGACTCTATACGATTTCTATACAGATTTTATACACTGATTTTTTACCTAGGAGGTTTGTGTCACTAGCTTCAATGACAGTTGGACTTGAGCCTTCACAGCTATGCATTCCTGCCTCACTAGAGGTTAGCAACAAATCCTTCACTACCTTCACAGAAGGCCGTGTGTAAACTGGGAAGTTTGCTCCTGCAATTTCTGATTCACTAGAATGTTCTAATATTAATTACTTCAGATTACTTACAGAAAGATCTTCAGTGTCTGAGACCTCAGTTTGTGTCTACAAGTTGGGGGGAAAAATGTTTGGCCTCCAAATTTTAGAGTCTTTTTAAATGTAGTATATATTGTAAGATCCTCTACATATCATCATATCTTTGTAAAAAAGGTTAATTTATGGGCTGTAGTTAAAACCTTCATAAACTTTTCAAGTTAATTCCCACCATATTTTACTTTATCATGCACTGTGACACGTCAGTATTATCTCTATATACCTGCTAAGTTTAACACTTTTCAAACAACACCTTGTATTTGTGACAGTTAAAAATAAACACAAAATTTTACCCATGAGAAAAAAAAAAGAGGAGTACCAGGATCATGGTTAAGATTCCTCTTCTAGGAAATGTTGCTCTCTTGATCCTGAATTCCCTGAGTTATTGGGAATTTGAAATTGTTTAAATATGTGTGATGGAAAATTATTCCAAAAGCCTTGGAATATAATTTGCTCTATACATGAGGAAATTTGCAACTACTAAATCCAGAAAACAGCACTTATTCACAAGCCTCCTAAACTGCACAGAGAGAGTACTACCCACTGGTAAATTTCGTAATTCCACATTAGCAGACTCAATTACAATATGCACTGCAAATAGCATATCAGTGCATCATAGTTACAGCAATCAGCTGCCGAAATGGGATATCATAGCCCTGAACTCAACCACACTGAGAAACAGCACAGAGTTTGAAGAGGAGTTACACAGCACAGCGTCTTGCATTTCAGCAGAAAAACAGCAAGGCCAGTGGATGGGCTCATGCACTGTTCAGGAATCCGAAAAGCCGCTACGCAGCCACTCAGTGTTCCAGAAGAGTTTGAAATCTCAAAAAAAAAATCCCTAAATGACTAAATGGAATGAGTGACATCCAAGCAAAAGATGCCTCTTTCTCTTCACTTTCAAATGCTGCTTACTTTTGAGTTAAATGCTTTTATTGATTCTAACCACCTCAAACAAGATTTACAGCTTGCAATATTCACAAATCCAGCATGAAAGACTAATACAGAAGGCAATGTTCTAGTCCCGAAGAAGATCTTTTATCTAACTGACTTCCGCTCATTTAATTGATTTGCTTTGATCATTCCTCAAGGTTCATGAACAAGAGTGAGTTTGGAAATTTTTACCCATTCTCTGCAGAACTTCAACTGGGGAAAAAAAAAAGTCCAAAAACTTCTAGTCACACACACACACACACACACACACACACACACACACATATGGAATGGAGGGGGTGTTGTGATGGGGGTCGAGAAAGAAGCAGTTCTGTCCCCAGCGGGGCTTGAGCGTGCACTACCACTTCCCGCTGCAGAGGTGGCCCTTCGGAGCGGGGCACTGCAGTGGTAAGCAGCTGGGTGTGGGTTTGACTGGGCAGCTGTCCGGTCATCCCTGCCCGGCGGCCGGGGCTGGGGGAGGCCGGGCCGCAGCAGCGGCGGCTCGGGAACAACAAAGTGGGCTGTAAAGCCTCCAGGTGGTGGGTGTATTTGTTGTCCTGTCTGGGAGGTGCGGTGGCTCCCCGGCCCCGGCAGATCCTAGTGCTGCTGTGGACATTAAGAAAAGTCTCTTCTGGCTGATTCCAAAACCAGATAAGGAGCCGCCGAGTCACCAGCTATGTCTAGACACCGGACCTCACAAGTCAAACGGCTTGTTTGGATTAGCTTTGGAGATCTACCGACCTGAACAGCCCTCCTAAAGAAAAGCCACAGTAACACCCTATTTTCCTCTTCCCGTTGCCACACGAGGTCCATCCGGAGATAGAAGTCCGTGTCACTTAGTGCTGGAAAATTTTCTGTCTTCTCTCTTTCCCACAAACACACCTTACCCCTGTTTTGTCTTTCAGAAGAAAACAAAATAAAGAAGAAGAGACACTCCAGAAAAAATTCTGTTTTGCAACCTTCCTCCTTCCTTCCCTCCTTTCTTCGCCGCGCCACACAGCCCAGGAAAGAGCCGGAGCTGCAGGTGGTTCATCCAGCGGCAGCCGCGGCGTGCGGAGCGCGGCCGGGCCGCCCGCTGAAGCTGCTGCCCTGCGCTGCCGGTCCCGGGAGAGCCGGCCCGGCGCGGGGTGCGCGGCGCGGATCTGCCGCGGCAAGGCTGTTCGCCCTCCTTGTCTCCTTCGGCCTCCCTCCCTGGCCTATAGAGAGCACTTGTTCAGTGCCCTCAGCCGCTGCAAAAAAAAATTTAAGGAAATTCACACGACAATGCAGCGTAAAATACAAGTAGCATCTCTCGGCTGGAATGCTGAGCAGAGCAAGACCCAGAGCTTGCCCCGAGCTCCCGCACGGGTAGAAGGCTCGGAGAAATGCACCTATTGATTTTATACTCTTTGCTCCTAGGTAATGAGGCCAGATACCGCGCAATATGGAAAAATCGGGTATACAGGCAAGTTTTCTCCGCTCCCCACCACCACCCCCACCACCTCGGAGCCTGCTTCCTTGGGAACTGCCTTCTCCTCCTGCACTTCACAAGCCCTGGGAGGTGAGGAGTGATCCTCCAGAAGGGCCGGCACACTGGGAGCTGTTAAGTTTATGTTTGTGGCGCCTGAGCTCAAACAGTCATTCAGTGGCTTGCTCTGTTATCAAGAAAACAACAATCAGGAACAATCAGTAAACAGGATCTCTTTCCAGCCCCTTTATTAACTACTTACAGCTCCGCTAAAGCACGCAAAGCGCCCGGCAGCAGCATCTCTCACCGTAAAACGCTTTCGGCGTTTCGGGCGTGTAGAGAGGGCCAGGGATTATCAGTGCCCGTGAAACCCAGTCGGCACCACGGACCCTGACCCCTGCCCGGCTCCGTCCCGGGTGCTCTGCTGGGGCTGGGAATGCTGCGGCCTGAGGTCTGGCATCACCTGAAAGTCTCCTATTCCCTCCCTGACATCAGTTCTTAGGTAACCCAACATGAATTTGTTAATAAGTGTATGCATACAGATGTATATAAATGCAAACACTTACTGTTGACGTGTTTAACTGATCTTCAACTCTGCAATTCACGTACCCGGCTTCTGCATCACACTGCCACGTTGTCTGGGGATGCTGAGAGCTAATTAACCTGGGTACAAATATTGAAATGAGAAGAGTTTGAATATTGATCCAAGTGTGTGCAAACGAAGTCCTCAGAGAAATTATAGTGGGCTTATTTGACGCTATTAAGAGTAGCTGCAGCAAGAACTAAACCGACGGATCTGGGACTCCTAATCGCCGCCCTCGGTCCAGACCGGAAAGAGGAATCAGAGCAGAAACCTGACAGTGCGCCATAAGACCAAGCATTTCATGAAGAGGAACTTTTCTCCCGCTTATACAAATCCTGCTGCCCAAGCTTGGGAAGTGCTCTACCGAAGGCACTAGGAGAATCCACTCGAAAGTTTGTCTTTATTCGCTTCAGGGCAGAAAACATTCGAAAGTTTGTGGGGCCTCACAAATGTATATAATGAAAAAGGGAATTAAAGGCCATAAAAGGAAAAAAAAAAAAAAAAAAAACACAAAAACAAAAACAAACAAGCAAACAAAACCACCAAACACCAACCCAAAAACTCCGAAATCAGACGAGTATCGTTTAAGCAAAGTTTAGAGGGTGGAGGTGCCGAGATGACCTCGATGTGGAGGCCACAGCTGCTGGGGACGCGGAGACCCCAGAGTGACCGCCGCAGGAGCGACCCGACTCTTCCTAACCCCGGACAGGGCTGGGGTCTCGGGCTCTCTGGGGGGGTGTAGGCAGGAGCCTGGCGGTGGATGTGTGTGTGCAGGCACATCCCGAGAGGGATTCCACCCGCAGCTGCAGAGCCGCGGCAGCGCTCCGGCTCCAAACACACGGTGCTGCCCTGTGTGCTTCAAGGTGCAAGACACTGTGCTGGCAGCCCAAAACAAACGCCAACCCCTGCCTCCCGGCGGGCAGCTTATCTCGACGACTGCCCCAGCCGCCCGGAGGGCGCGCCGGGACCGCGGGGCGCCTAGCAGGGCTGGAGAGCCTTCCCCACGCAAGGACAGACAGCCCAAAGTCTCCTTTCCCTCCTGCCTATCCCTCGAAGCCGACAGGCATGCAGCCGCCCGAAGGTCCTTCCCGGGGCGGGGGACAGAGGGGCAGCTCTCACCAGCCCCCCGGCGTGCGGGGTACTCTCTCTCGGGGTCACCCCCCTCCCTGCGTGACCCCGCGTCTCCCCGCGGAGCCGCCGCTCCTGCCGCCTACACGTTAGCATCCCGGCGGAAGAGGGGAGCGCAAAGGGCCCCAGGCTGCCCTGCCCTTACAGGTTTCCAGCGCCAGTTACAGACCCTCCCGAGTCGGAGACTCCATCTCCAAACTCACCCAAGCAAGAGCGACTCCAACAACTTACACGTCAGACCACCGGACAGAAATGATACCCCTTCTCCCTCCCGCCCCCCGAAGCGCCGTACCAATCCTCTGATCCTGTATGAAAACACAAGGGTTACTGGTCACACAGTTTAAGGTAGATTTCATATTTATTTAAATATTTATCAAGTACTCAAAAATGTATTACACTTGAGCATACAAAATGAATCCAGTTTCTAATCAGGATGACTGAAATCCTTGTATTAGATTTTAACATTTTTTAATGTTCTCTGTACTGTCGAAATGGTTTGTCTAGAGCTGAGCTTGCTCAGAGTGGGCTGAGATGGTGAGGAGGGAGGGAAAAGAAGGTTATGTTAAGAAAACATTGGGGTTTGGAGTAACTGACATGCAAACCGACTTGTCTTTGTCAGACTGTATGTTCCAGTCCTTAAGGGTGTTTTAAAGTGAACCTTTGTCTTGTGCTGCCCGGGAGCACTAGGGAGCACTTGGACTGGAGCAAAAACAACCCTTTCCCATTTTTTAAAAATTTACTTCTTTCTACTTTTCCCCAAGAAATCGCCCACATTTCTAGCTTTCACCACCCTCTCCCCCGCAAATTAAAAAAGGAAGAAAAGAGGGAGTGAAGAGAGGGAAGTCGACAGAAAATAAGGAACATATTCGTGCAATTTCACAGCAATATCCCCGACAGAAATATCCCCACAACTATTCCTCCTGCAGCATTATTCAATTGTTTTGACAGCAGACATTGATAAATAATGGTCATACTTGACTTGTTAAGCAAAAAGCATCCCTTTTATCAGGAGCTTATACTTAAAATACAGGTCACTTCAACAATCTCAACAACGAGGCTTTGGTATACAGCACTTTCTTTTTATTATTTTTAAAAATAGCAGAACTCAGCAAAAAGCCTGAGCTCTCAGTTCTTTAGATGTCTTAACGTTATGTCTGATCATGCCTAGAGTAATATCACTTTTAAGGGCAAAGGATGGGGTGGGGGAACAAGAGACTTTTTAACGTTATCGATTGAAAGCTAAGGCATCCAACTAGCCCTGATACAGTTGTTGAAACGGAAATTTACAAGCTGGTCGTTAATACTTGCAATAAAATATCACACTCCTTTTATTCACTAACGACCGCCTTTGCATGCAATATTTTATTTCAGGTATTTTAGCTGCTAACCTGTAAATATTTAAAAGAGGGAACTTTGTTCATTATTTAATGTTAATATTATTATTATTATTATTATTATTATTTTCTATTCCAAACGCTTATCTAGTGAAATAGTCCTGAAGATATAATAATTCTACATATGGCGCTTTTATTTCACATCATATTTAAGGAAAGAAAAAGGACAAAACACATAGAATTAGACATATAATTCAAAGACCACGGTACAACCTTTTCTTTTTTTTTTTCTTTTTTTTTCTTTTTTACTTCGGCAAACAAAAAAATAGTCAACTGACATGAAAAGTGGCAAGTCTTTCGATAATAAATAATAAATTACTTTATAATTTTGCAATGCAAGAGCAAACAAAAGGAGTGATTTTTTTTTTCTTTTTAGTTGTCCTATTTTTTTTTAGTTTTTTTTTCTTTTTTTTTCTAGAGAGTGAGAGATAAAGAGAAAGGAAAGAGAGAAAAACAGTCGTTATAACCAATGACTATACACATCTCTGGGGGAGGGGAAGGTTGTTGGGCGGACACATTTCAAACACAATCCCGAGACGCTTTGTGGCAAAATAGAGGTATACCTTGTTGCAATGTTTTTATAAATTCGTCTTTAAAGATGAATTCAAAAACCTATTTTTAATCGCATCACACTTAATAGGGGGTGGATCTCAACCAAACAAAATCAAAACCCCGCTACAGGCATGCTAGAAGAGACCCAGGAAAAACCCCTTGTTATGAGTCAACTAAAAACAACATTGCAAACCAATGCAGCTCCACCTTCCTGCAAGGAATCTTTCAACAATGCAGGGCTGAATCGTCTCTTTCCTGATGATGGAAAACCTACTGGAGCTTCTTTTGGCAAGGCTATCCCCAGTATAGAAACAGCACCATTCAGAATGGGAGGGACCAGATAGAAAGTCCCTCTACCTTGGTTTCTCCCTAAGATGTGCAGTCAAATGAAAAGATTTTTTTTTTTTTTTTGAGATCCACGAGTACAAATCCTTTATATTTGGAAAACGTCTTTTTGATACTCCTCTGATCATTGAAAAGCGTGGGGTTTGCGGTTCTTTTTAGTATTTTATTTCTAGTAAGATCCCATGATTGTCTTCACAGTGTTGCTACCATATTACCTTGTCTTTTCAAATATGACTCCGTTCATCTCATGGAGCAGTTCCTTGCTAGGTTCATTACAGGGTTGTTAAGTATTCTTTCTCCCTAAATTTCGAAGTCCCAACACGTTCATTTTCCCACTCTCTTCAACAGGGGTGAGGGTAAGGGTAGAAACAACAACAACAGATATTTGAATGAATGTTCCTCACGCCTCAATAGGACTGGCTACCATGCTGTTGGGTGTATCTGGCAGCTGAGAGGACATTGATGCTACTTCACTTCCAGTAGAATTGGAACCAGGTCCTCCTTCTGAAAAATTAACCTGCCAAAAAGAAAAAAAAAAAAAGAAAAAAAAAAGAAAAAAAAAAGAAAAAAAAAAGGAAAAAAAAGAGAGAGGAAAAAAAAGAAGAAAAATAAGAAAAAGAACTGTTGCTACAACTGTAAAACTCAAAGAAAAGTAGCAGGCAAAGAAGAATACAAAAATAAATATACAAGGCATGCAACCAATAGGCCTGACACATCCACAGGAGGCTGTGTTACTGCTGGTTGCTCTGTTTAGGTTCCCCATTGACTTCACAGGAACCTTCTTCAGGCCTTCAGCCAAATCACCAAGAAAAAGTAGATTAAAAAATGGAAAAAAGAAGACTGAAAAAATCAAGCAAATAAACAAACAAACTTATTAATGAGGCCTTCTTCCCTGTCTTGCAAAAGTGGCAATCCCAATAGGATGTTCTAGTAAATTATTTAGGAGTGCATGTGTTTTCTTGACATGAAACTGAAAGATTACTTTTTTCCCCTTTTGTGCACATACCAAAATAAACCTGGAAGGAGCATCCAGGAGCAGAAGGCATTTGAAACCAGCCATCCGCTTTCATTCCTGATTCGAGGCTGGTGCTATCTCTTCTTAATGAGAGTCTGTTTGATAAAAAAGGTCACACTATTCCATCTTAATGTGCCCTGCTGCTCCCGTTAGTTTAGGAATAATGCTGGGAAAAAGCATGACTTGAAGGGTGGAGCTTTGTTAATCCAGAAGCATTTATTTGGCACCTATTTAGCTGGCCAATTCTGTGATTAAGGCCCTTTCCAGATTAGAGCCATGTCTTGAACAGCCAGTGAACAGTCTGTTCCTTCCACTATTCTTTAATTTAACTCTTTTCATTATCACATATTATTTTGAATGTATATCAATATTAATTTGCCAACCTAATGGTCTATTTACCTATGTATATATATATTTACCTGTATGTGTATTTGGACTATCCATTTTCCCTCCTGCCTTTTTTTCCCTTTTTTTTTTTTTTTTTTTTTAATTATTTAATGCAAAACCTCACTGCATCAAGGATTTTTAAAGTCTTGTATTTTGTTAAGGCACAATAAGTAAAGCAAGCAAAAGAGAAAATTTTTTCTCCCATCTGATGGACAGCTTGATTAAAGCAGGAAAAGCACTGGTCGCTTTAGATGTAAGAGGATGCAAATAGCCTTGCTGCTGTGCTACAGATTCCTGAGCAAGCATAGTGTGCCAGCGAGGGGAGCACACTGCTGACTGCTGTTGGGCAAAAGAAAAGGGCTTCTGCAGGAGAGTGTAATACTAAACCAAAAAAGTCTGAACACAATGCTAAATTTAACTATAAACCTTTGTCTTCCATCACTTGGTGGAAAAAAAAAAAAAAAAAGAAAAGAAAAAAAAGGAGAAAAAAGCCCAACATATAAAAAAAATTTACATGTTAATTTTTCTTAACTGTTTTTCTGAATCCCCGAAATACTACACACAATGTACCTTACTATTTTAACTATCTGGTTTTAACAGATTTAGGGCAGGAAAGTGACTTAAGACTGAACTTCTCTCCTTAATTAACCTTGTTGTGTCTAAGTGTTGTTGGCAATATGGTCCCATATGGGCTGCCAAGTGACATAGGCATAAGAAAGTGAGTTAAGGACAGAATTTCTTCTAAAAGGCCTATTTTGTTTTGGTTTAAGGTAGTTTATTATATTGCTTGAATTTTTCACCTAAATATGTACTAGCAATTTCCTTTCCAAAGAACAACACTTACTGTAAGCTATATATGTGTATAGGTTAATGTGCATATATAGATACATAAAGTTATATCTAGCAGTACGTGCTTAAGACACAGACTTTGAAATTTTAATTAAGAGACCATATTTGTCTGACAAAACAAAGGTCCTGGCTGACACTGTAATCATGTATTCAAAATTCATCGTACAACATAAAGGCAAAATCAGCCTGAAGTGGGGACAGGTGAATTCTAGAAACTGCTTTCACAAATATAAGTACAAGTAAGTGACATATAAAGAATGTTTTGGTGAAGTGCTTTCCGTTTTCAGGAGTGTGGAAGCTATTATCAGACTTGAGTCAGGCCTTAACCAAACTCACAATCAAATAAGAAATATCTCTGCTGTACACTAAGATCGACTTTGCACCAACCTCTGGAAATCAATTCAGTTTTCTGCTTTTACAGATGCAGTTGTGCATGCTTTGCAATTTCTGGAAAACCCAGCTAATCTGGATTGTTTGAATCTCTAAGAGCATCTGACACCTGGAGTGAATCGCCCATTGCTCTGACCCGGGTACCGGTTGGCTCGGGCTGGGAACCGACACTTACTAGTTGCTGAAAAGCAGGTTGGTCTATGTCACTCTGCAATGCGAAGTCACTCAGTACTTTCCAGGGAGGCTGGTAACTCTGCACCTCCACGGGGTTCGCCTGCAAACCGCCGTCATGTCTCTCCGGACTAGCAGCCACCATTGGAGTTCCTGTCATCCCTTGGATATTCTGTAAACAGCCCAGCAAAAGATGTTAATGAGCTTGGTTAGCTTTATTGTGTATAAACGCTGAGTCAATAAACTGCTTTCTATCTTATCTATACGGTCGCTTGTATTTGCTTTGTTAATCTGCTGTGAATGTCTTACTCTATTCTACTCTAGGTCAGCCTGTTTCTACTCACTGCATTTATCACGGTGGAAGTTTACTTTCTTTCCCTTTAATCCTCCTATTCGTCTCAAGGCATATCCCCTCCGCCCCAAGCTCTCTCGAGCATGAGCACTCTATATCTCGACTGCCAATGGACGTCTCAGAACCAGAAACGGTTAATCCCGCTCCACTCTATAGTTCGAGTCCAGTCTGGTTTTGTTTTGCGTGACCTTAACTGGATCGTATATCCAGGGCTCAGCAAACCTGGGGTACGTCATTAGCGCGCTCTTTCAAAAAAAAAAAAAAAAAAAAAAAAAAAAAAAAAAAAACCCCAGCCCTCTCAGTATGCCCCGTGGTGCAGGCACAGTGTACAACATAACTCCAAGCCTCGACGAATAGATTGTTCAGGCGAGTTAATAACACCGTGTTTTATTGCATTCCAACACGGTAAAATGAAACTCCTTAAATTCCACTTAATTAGGCAGCCTTATGAATTAATAGTCTTTCTCTGGTTAGTCATTGTACACAGGGAGAGTAACAGACTCTTCTTCAAGTGAACTTACAACAACAATAATAAAAAAAACAAATTTGGCTTAAAATGGAAACAGAAAACTTGTTCAGCTGAACCCATTGCATGCCTGTTGTTTACATCAACCATGCATATATCTGCAGAAGAGTTCTACATAGATATAACTATATATAAATTAATCTGTAAACACTATGGTAATTCCAAAAAATTTGCATTGCATTTGTCTTTTTCTGCAGTAAGTGCACTGACAAATACACACCCTGTGTAATATATAAAGTGCTAAGGAAAACACCTCTTATTTCATTTTTACTTTTTATTTTTAACTATTTTTACTTCTAGATTTACTCCTGTTTAAAAACTCTGGAGAGGTCATAGCTGTAGTTTTCTCCTTAAGGAGACCTTTGCATTTGCAGTATAAATATTAGACGAGACTGGGTTTATTACATCCCATAAGTTCTGCAGGTCTCATTTATGCTGCAGAGGTTAGTCTAAGCTACTGCGTATTCTTAGCCCCACAAATTCTAAGTACACTAAAGCAACCTAAATCGGCTCCTCGCTTGGTCTGTTTCGATAGCGGTGACAGCAGAAACTAACGGGTATTAGTTAAGCAGTATCGTTTTCTTTGTTTTCAAGGAGATCGCAAAAAATTAACACCATTAAACCGAGCCCTGCAGCTGTCCGGGCCGGATATATACCCAGTTTTTCTCGTTGGGAATTAAGGCAGACACGGACAGAGTTTGAAGCCACTTACAGTTTTGTCATTGGGTTGCTGCTGCTGAAGTTGCTTCATCATAATGCTTCTTTTTTTGTCCTTGCATCGCTTGTTTTGAAACCAAACCCTGATGACCCTCGGGCTGAGGCCAGTCATTTCTACCAGTTGCTCTTTCATGAGGGCGTCAGGTCTGGGATTGGCAGCGTAGCAGGTCCTCAAGGTGTGAAGCTGTTTTTCATTAAGAACAGTCCGGACTCGGGTTGTCTTCTCGGGCTGCTTGTGGACGTGGGGCCGCAGAGCTGGCTGTCTGGCAGAGATAGGTTCTGCTGTAAGGGAAGGGGAAGGGAGGAACAGGATCCCCATGAGTAGGAAGCAGGGAGTCTGCAGAGACTATGAATCTAAACTGGTGGGACAGGGGAAGGTGGCGGACAGGGTGGGGGGCGGGTGATGAACCCTCTTTCAAAGGCCATTCAAACACTCAGATCTATCGGAGCTGCTGCAGCCTCCTCTGCTTTATGCACTGCTGGAGTGACTGACATTTCTGACTCCACAGACAATTAATTTGCAAAAACAAACCACCCCCTAAAACCCCTAATGACAGAAGCTTGAACCTGTATGAAACTTGACAGGGGAGGGCAAATTAGCTAAAGTGTATGTGAACTAGGAAAGGAGCAGGAAGTTTTTGTTTATTTATTTCCTGACAAATCACCAAAACAGAATTTTGGCCCGAAAAATAGTTAAAGAATACTTATAAAATAAATCATAATTCGGGTCTGCTTCTTGTACAGTGAATCTAGCCCATTTCAGCCAGAAGCTGTGATAACGTGCAACAGCTCCCGGCAGTTTGACACTTCCAAATCAGAGCAAAACAAGCCAAATCCTCTGCACCATGCCAATGGAAAAAAAAAAAAAAAAAAAAAGAAACTGTGAGAGCTCTATATCTCAAGGCACGGGAGATGGGATTTATCTTAAAACATGGAGGTGGTAGGTGCATTTGCTTATACTTTGGATGAATAATTAAGAAATATCTATCTAGTGCTTTTAAGAGGAGAACAAGCCCACCAACTCGTAGAAACTGCCAAGAAATGCAAAACTGCGGATGGCATCACATCAAGAGCTCAAAGTGTTCCTGTGGTCCTGCTATTCTTCTGTGCGTTGTGTAGCTGTAGCTATTATGTGTAATCTGACCCAGTCGAGGGAAAAATAAAAACAGGGATTTTTTTTTTCCCCCTAAAACTGTTTAGCTAACAATTAGAAGTGCTTGCTTTTGTACAGTCGGGTTCCGACTTTTCTAATTGTAACAATACATCAGCAAATGCGATGACGACAATACGAAGGCTTCAAATCTTATCAGTATTATAGCTGCCGACACACTAAGCCTTTTGGAGACATGGCACAAACACGATATAGGGAGCACAGTCTCTCTAGAATTATGCCCTGACCAGTTACGGGATTATTTCTCCCTATATATAGATATGTCACCTCAAAGCAGCTCAGAAGACGAAAATTAACCCGTTTTAGAGTAGTTGTATTTACAAATAACTTTCCGAGTTACAGTTACTTGCATAGCAAAAAGGCTGGTCAATCTTGTATTGTCCAGCCTAGTTAGCCTCAGAGAAGTGTCCCTTCCTAAAGCTAAGGGTCTCTGAGTGTCTGACGTACCCGTCGAGAACTGGAAGTGTGAATGAAGTTGTAAGGTGGGGCGACTCTGAAGTTACAAGGCTGAGTTTTGAGATGAAATTCTCATCAAATTACATGAAACGTTTCAAGAAGGCAAGAGTCACTTTAAAAGGCAATTACCGAAGATTAGCTTGTTGACAGTTTTAAATTACAGGCTAAGCGCCAGCCTGTAGTTATGAAGTCTATCTCTTTTCAGACCCTACTTCCTCCAGCGCTCAGAACAGCTTCTCCCCTCGCTCCTGAGGCAGCGAAGGGGTCTGAAAACAGACCTGCTCTCCGCAGCGGCTCGTCCCTCTCCGGCTCAGGCTGCCCCGGGCTCGGGGAGGTGACGGAGGAATCCCGCACTCGGTGCGTGGTGGGGGCAGGAGGAGGGCAGGCTGGCGGTGGGGGCGCGGCCCCTCCGCAGGTGTTCCGCCTCACGCGTCCCGCGGACGCGGGCGTTTCTCGCGGCAGCTGGACCTGCAGCAGCCCCGAACAGGAGGCGCGCCTCCGCCGTCGCCTCTCCGCGGGCGCGCACGCTCAGGCCCGGCTCTCCACGGAGGTGCGGGACCCGCTGAGACCGTGGGGCTCTCCCCGCCGCCCGGAGTGGAACCTGGCATCGCCAAACCCCGCGGGTTTCCGCGGCGCTGGGTGCGGGCGGTACCTGCCATCTGCAGCGGCCGAGCGGGATGCAGGGGGCTGAGAGGGTCCCCGCCGCCCAGGCTGGCCCTCTCCACCACGTCGTGGTCCGCCCGGCAGAAGAGGCCGTCCTCCCGCAGTGCGAATTCATCGCCGGGGATGAGCTGGCGGCTGCAGGCCACGCAGCGAAAACACTCGATGTGGTACACCTTGGCGCGGGCGCGCATCACGAAGTCATTCTTGCTGAAGCCGATGCTGCATTTGGCGCATTTGATGCCGTATAACCTGAGCAGGGCCCAGCCCAGAAAGAAGGAGAAGGGAGGGAAGCAGGGAGAGCACGGGAGGGGGAAGGGGGAGGGCAGGGAGGGGGCGGAGGGGGGGGGGAGGGGGGTAGAAAGGAAAGAGAAAAAGAAAGAGGTTTTCAAGGTTTTCACTCCCACTCGTGGGCAGCCCCTGTCCCCGCGTAGACGCGCCACACGCAATCCACTGCTTTAAAAAGTATGAAAAATACAGAAGCCAGAAGAGGAAAGGAATAAACCGGATTCACTCTCAGACGGTGCCCTGATCCCCGTGCTTTAAAGGCGGAGTACATAAACACACCGGTGAAAGAGGAGCTGGGAGGCAGAGGGGTAAGAAGAAACAAAAAAAGACCCCGTTTCTTCCCGAGGCTATCCAGCCTCTCCCTCTTGTCCCAGGGCTGCTGCAGGAGTGGGGCCATCCCTGCCCTCCTCATTACCTGACTTAGCCTGGCCTGGGTCTGAACTGGACTACCCGGGCACACCAGGGAAAGGCGAGACTGCCGAAGCTGTCATCCGAGACACAAACCTGCCTGCTTCTCCAAATCGTGATACTTTTCGCGCGGAACCCATTCAAGACTTGTGCCGCTTGATGTGCCCGCGGACTGCCATCAACTTAGCCTTCGGGACCCAGCAGGGGCAACTGCCAGCGCAGGGTCTTTTCCCCTACTCTCGTCTCACCAGATCAATTTAATACAGCAATATAAGCGTAATATACATGCCTCCTCAGGCTCACATATATAGTAGCGTAACTCCTCTCTCCCGCCCCCAACAAAAAGGCAGTTTCGGTGCTCTGGCTCTGCAGCTTGTCTCCACTTCAGCGTCTCTGCCCCGTCTCTCCTCCTCCTGACGCTCCCACCTTGAGCCGGGGCTCGAGCGCTCCGGTAGGAATGGGAGGGCAACCTCTCGCCGACAGCCCCACAAAGCAAATTATGAGTTCTGGAGTGGGTGGCGGGCTCCTCATCTCTCATGGAGGAGAGGACGACAGTTCACCCACCAGTAGATAAACATAAGAAAATGCAGGGACTGCACACCCCTCTCGTCTCCTACAGAGTGCTTATTAGCCAGAAGTCCTTGGTATGATTAAAATTAACATTTTGCCACAAATGTACGGGTACATCCACTGAAAAATGTACTGGTACATGAACTGTGAAAACTGTTCCTAAAACTGAGCTAATATTTATCCCAACCAATTTCCTCACCGGTATACTTCCTTAGAGATATAGTCTGTAATTTATGCATGTGAGATGTATGCATCTTTTGCTTTTATGGCTATAGTAGTGTACTAATCCTATATTCAGAACTACATATACCTGAATTGCAGAGTTTTGAGAAGAAAAAAAAAAACAACAAAAAACAAAAATAAAAAGCAAACGGCAGAACAGCAAAAGAACAGAGTGATCGTAAAGTAGGTGCATTCATGGGTACAAAAGTTGTGGTGGTTGCCCACAGGTTTGACACTTAGAGATTGACTCATGGTCTAATTCAAAGCCGTCTTGCACATAATGTATTTTTTCCTTTTTAAATTGTAGCAAACTAAATGTATTCCGTATTAATTTAAAAGAGCTAATTTCTTTTCCTGCTCAAATGTCTTCCGATTAGCTCTCTAAGGAGGTAAGTGAACACATTTCGGTCCAAATGTTTTCCTTTCATTTGAATTTAGAGAAAGGACAACATTTTAGAGAACGGCTACAGCAGTCTTTTAAAAGTAAATAATTTTTAAAAAACCCACCAAAACAAAACAAAAAACCCTCCAGTTTTTGCCATTTTAGAACTTGTAGAATAATCTCACAATGGCTTGAAGGAATAGTCTGCTTATAAATTGTGCACTAGAGAAGGAAATACTCGAGGGTTTTATTTCAATTCAGAATTGGACAGAAATCAGAAGATATCTTAGGTGGCTAGGTGATTTGCTTCCAGAATTTTCTGCAAAAAGAAGAATATTGTTCATACCTCAGTGTCATACAAACTTATGATTTGGCAAACCCAATAGGCAACACTGAAATGGATCAGCATGACCCAGGAGCACAAATAATAAACACACTCGAAATTCCTGCTTTGGTTTCTCTATAGTGTCAGCATTGGCAACTCTCACATTTTATCAGTTACCAGATTTTAATGTGAGGAAGGAAGCGGTTCCATTATCTAAATATACCCAATTGTTCGCGAACAGATGATGGGCAATTTGATCTGCTCTGTCTAATTCATCAGTACAGATAAGATAAGAAAGAAAAGGCAGTCAAATATCACCAAAGGGGTTAATATTTAAAAAAGATTAAATGTCAGTTATTTTAGCTAAGAAACATTTTGGTATAGGTTTTAACGTCTCTATAAAAGGATCCTACAGTCTGAAGAAAATCTGGGGTTTGTTTTTGGTTGGTTGGTTTTTGGTTTTTTGTTGTTTTTTTTTTTTTTTTTTTTTTTCTTCATAGGCCTAGTTTAGGTAGGGTTTTCTTTTTCTTTTTTTTCCTAGCCGTGTATTTATGTTTACGGCATACATGCTTGAAGTGCCTTTCTTTTGAATGTCACTATGTCTGCAGAAACACAGAGATGCATTTCTCAGGTTGTCTTAGAAAGGGGTCTGTTCCGCATTGCTCATAGTATCTATATTATTGAAAATATTCTTCGTTATCTACCATTCTCCCCTTGGTTAGAATCACAGGATGCATTACCAAGTCCTCTGAAAGGTCCTACATGGTCCCGAACATAAATAATTCTAGTAATACTTTGCATTTGATATTTGCATTTGAAAAGAAGAAATAAAAAACTTCACTGCTAACTTTTTTCCTCGCAGGTCTATTAATGGGAAAACACGTAAAAAACATACCAATTATCTTTTACCCACTTCCTCGCAGTTTTCCCTCTTAATTCCTCCATCAAATTTATGAGGTTAAAAAGAAAAATAAAATCTCACCGAACAATTAAACAACATAAATGGCGTACCTGATATAATCTCTTTTACAGTAGGTTTTGCCATCCCTAACAAAGCACGTACAGGTCTCGTCCAAATACTGATTACACTCTGCACACTTCAAACACGCTGCATGCCATTCCAAATCCGGAGAAACCCTCAGAATATACTGATCGTGAATTTGATTGCCGCAACCAACACATAGGGAAATCAGACGTTTTTCTGAAATGAAAATAAATAGATGATTGACTAACCGTTTACTCTCCTACAGAGATAAACACACTTTTAATGTCATTCCCTTATAAAGAGTATTGCGGGAGCGTTTTTGGTTTCTGCCTCTTTTTGTTTGTATATTTGGAGGGGGGGGGGATTTGCTGGGGGTTTTGAGGGGTTTTTTTTAAAAAGAATATTACACTTTTGGATGGTAATTGTAGTGTGCCATCAAAACCTTTCCTCGCTTAGAAAGGAGGTGGAACATAGGTTAAAATGAAAGTGTGATGAATCTTTAGGGTGAAGGTTCTCATTTCAAAAACCTTTCATGGAATCAAAACTCCAAACTCCCACGTTGTTTAATTTTTATTTTATTGTTGGCTTGTTTGAACGCCCTGCCTCACGAGGAGAGGACCTGTGTGTTTCATTTCATATTTTAAGAGGCTCTGACTGGAAACGATGAAGCATAGTGGGGTGCACTTCCCACTCAGACCTTTCCCTCAGAAGAGGGGAGTCGAGGCTTCTAGCAAGAACAAGCATCATTACGGTTGTCACTTGGCTCTCTTTCGCAAGTCTAATGCTAATACCCCTAGACCGACTAGGTGCTGAATAGCCAGTCTCACCGCAGTCTATCACGAGAAAAATTTAAGGCTCCGTGGTTGAAGATCTCATCAAAATTCTGCCTGCTCCCCAAACTTTAAAAGAGAGTAGGACCCCCGGCTGTTAACATATAAGGCTACGACAGAGCAAGCATGCAGGCATGGTAACAAAGGCACCTTCTCTACCATTCAAAGGAAGTTCATCACTTTAGCAGTTCGTCTGCCTGAGACGATTACAATAGACAGCACATTTATTCCAAAAACGGTAAAGATTCCGCCTTACTTTTTGGTGGGTCTCCCATGTCTCCCATATCTGTAAGAGGGTGTAATGTCCACAGTGAAATGATGTACGGTTTCGTATTAAGACCCCAAAGTAGGTTTGAAAGCTGCCGCTAAAAACAAGAATAATAATAAAAATGAAAAAATAGAAGTATTAACAGAGGCAAAAAAAAAGAAAAAAAAATCAAAATCGGAAAAAAAAGGGGAAAAAAAAAAGAAAATGGTACAAAACACCACCGACGTGGGAGACACTGTCAGGGCTGCGGAGAGAGAAGGGGACGCGCGGTGAGGCGCGGCGCGGGGCGCGGCGCCGGGGGCGCGGCGGGGTCCGTCCACGCGTAGCGGCGCGGCGCGGGAGCGGTGCGGAGCGGTGGCGGCGCGGCGCAGGAGCGGCGCGGAGCGGCGCGGGGCGGTGCGGTGCGGAGGCGCGGCGGTGCCGGACTGGGCGCTGGCGGCGCGGGCACTCGCCTCGCCCTTATCTCTTACTCAAACTTCTCTGCTCCAACTCAGCCCGCTCGCCATTGGCGCGACGTCACGCGCGGGCACGTCACGCCCGCGCGCGGCCATTGGCTGCGGCGGCGCGGCGCAGCTGCCCCATTATCATATTTCAGCGTCTGGCGGCGCGGCCGCCCGGCTCGGGTTCGCGCGGCCAACTTTTCCTCGCTCCTTATTTGTATTTCCCTTTATACTTTTCCTCTTGTCGCTCTCCTCCATCGCCGTCTCTTTCTTATCTCCCGTCACACCTTTCATTCTCCCACCCGGCCCCGCTCGGGTTCCTATACCCCTTCCCCCGTCCGGGCTTGCTGCGCCACATGTACCATTTCCGTACGGATATTTACATATACATGTATTTATGCACACACACACACACATATATATATATATGCATATACATATATTTGTATGTGTTTGAGTATATCTATATATATATACACACACACATGTTATTTTTCTGGTGGTGGTGTTAATCCGACTGTTTTCCTCTTGAGCGTTTATCTTTCCCAGGCGGGTGCCACGCTCTAGTTTGCCCAGGCGGAGATGCCCTGAAGAGGGAGGGTAGGCGGGCTGGTTGAGCACGACCCCAGCCACGAGATGGGACTGTTTACTTTTCCCCTCCAGCGTCTTTCTCTTAAATTGATGGATAAAATCTTCAATAGTTCTGTTAAACACAAGATTGAAGAAGGTACAAATATTTACCTTAAATTGTCTCTCAAGAACTTCTGCCTTTCCCCAAGAAAGAGAACCCCTTAAAGTCCTTATTATTAAAAAGGAGGGAAAATAGAAGGGAAAATAAGAAAGAAAGAAAAAAAAAAAAAAAAGGGGGTGGGGGTGGGGAGAAGACGCGGACTTGCTGTCGGAGCGGACCTGCGGCGCTGCTCCCTGGAGGCGATGTGGGGAGTCCTCACCCGAGAGTCGCGACCAGGAGAGGTGCCGTGCGCTGTCCGCGTCTTCGTCTGCGCCGCGGCGCGCGGCGCCCCTCGGATTCCAGAAGGCAGTTATCGGAAAGTTCCTCAAACTGGGCAAAACGCCTCTTAAGACATGGGCACTGATTTCTTTGTGTGTGTTTTTCAAAGGGCAGGCTCTACTTCAGCTACTCGGTGCCTGTCCTTTAGTCTGTGCAGAACTGTACCCAAGCGCGACCGCCCCATGCTCTTCCGATAGTCCCCTCTCCACCAGGATTTAAACGTTCCCTTTGGGTTTCTTCAGAACCCATTTTTGTCTTCTGTTCCATATGGACTATTATACCGCCCTCATCAACGTAGGGAAGAAGTGCCCTCCAATCACTGTTCATCATGAAAATATGCTTGTTTTCAATGTCCCATGTTTTTAAAAGGCAACCGAGTTTTGATCTAAGAGAGGCAAAGCCATATTCATGCAGAGTAATTTTCCACGAGCAAGTCTAATTGCAATGAAACAGACAAGAAATCGTTCTGAAGCTCCTATTTGCTGCTGAGAGAGCTACTAATCAACGGACCATCTTGCATTTCTAACTTTGCAAGATGTTTTCCTTTCCGAAGATGTGGGAGCAAACATACTCCCCAGGTTTATTTCAAACAAGAAGCGGGACCCAGTGTTGCCACTTGCGGAGATAACTAAAGTACCATGAAATGATCTCAAGATAGTGTCAGGAGGTAAAGATACGGTTGTAAACACGCGCCCATAGTTAATTTACATATTCGACGTTTAAATAAACGGTGTGAAATGCAACTCTTCTAGGTGATCACTTCCACACCCAAGAAACTGGCGATATACATATGTATGGGGTGTTTATGTGCATGTATATATAGAGAAGATTAGGTATAACTATGAGTACTTAGGCATTTAGGTATCAGAATAGCAGCTGTAATTCTCTGTGTTAGCTGAGTAAAGCAAAAAGCAGTTTGAAAGACTTCTGAGCCAGGCAGCTTCGGACAGCCTGTCACGAGTTTGGGGCAAAGCGTTAGCAAGAGCCAATTTCACTGAAACCCACGGCTGCAGTGTCGTCGCTGCGCCGCTCGTCCGGGCCGGGGGAGCCCGGCTCCTGCTCTGCGCGCGGAGCGCGGCGCGGCCGGGCGGCGCGGGGTCCCTCCGCGGGAGCGGCGCGGTGCCCGCCCGGCCTCCCCGCGCTGCCGGGCGCGCAGGCGGCGCGGCGACCTCTGCTGGCCGCGGGGCGAGCCACCGCGGCCCCGCGCGGTGGGCGCGCGTCGGACCTTTTGTGTCTTTCCTCCTGCGCGCTGCAAATGTCATCCTCTACCCCTCCCCGAGGGGCACGCAGGGGCCTCCTGCCGTCCCGCACCCCACCACCTCCCCCCGGGGTGACCTCGCGTGTTGCGGGCTGGAAAAACATCCGAGAAATTAAAAAAAAAAAAAAAAAAATCACTCAGTAACTGAGAAAAAGAAAATTCCAGGATTTTATGAGGCTCGAAGAGAGAAGGTGTTTTCCCGTACTGCATTCTATTCATTTTATTTCCTCCTTAAATATTTGGATGTCTGTATATATTTTAAATATTGACCTGCTTAAAGTACAGCTCCTCCCAGATTTGAAATAATACATCTTATTTTTCACCGTTACACCCTTGATTGAAAATAATTCAGTCTTATTGTAATTCTATTAACCCCCACCTCCTAACTTCTGGTTTAACTACTACTTCTGTATTTTAAGCTTGATCTTTGCAAATGATGTGCAATAAGAGAGAAACCAGTCTCCGCCCCACAAACCAGGATTGGGGAAAAAGGAGGGCTTTGATCAAGGGTTTTTTTTTTCCCCTCCCGTGCTACTGATTTGCTTACTGTGTATTCGATTCGCGTTACCAGTAAGGCGAAGCTCTATATTTAGCCGGCAACAGAATCGGGTTTAAGGGAGTGGAGTAATGAGTGGAACTGCCAGTTTCAATGAATAAGGTATTTAAAGGAAAACCCTGGTGAAGGATATCAGTATACACGTGAATGGGAAGACGTAAACCGAGATTTGTATATATATGAGACGCTTCCGAAAATATGTTTTTTCCCTCCCCTCTACCGTATTTATTTACTTTTGGGATGGGGGCTGGGAAAGTCTGCTAGAAGTCGGTGATTCTACACAGAAATCAATAGCTTTCATCACGTTGAGGGGCTCAAATGAGATTATATGCATTCGAGGGAAGGGAACGGGAGCAAAAAAATACACACACACAAAAAAACCCCAAAACAAAACAAAACAAAATCACAACCCCCAACCCACAGTGGTGATTAACCCTTTTCGTCCCGTAAAGAACCGCTATAAATTCTGTCCTGAGTTTGCTTAGTGGCAAAAACTAGGACGGTTTCCCAGGGGAGAAAAAAAAAAAAAAAAAAATCTGCTTTGGGAAATGATTAAGGAGGTGTTGCTGGTTTCGGAAGAGAGGAAGTGGGCTCTCTAGGGGCTGGAGAGAAGGGTGAGTTGCCCTTGCTAGTGGCTGAGGCAGTACCGGGCTGCAGCGGCCGTGCGCCGGGTGCGCAGGGGTAGGTAGCAAGGGCTCCTTGTCCGCCCCTCCGGGGCTTGTCGCGTTCACCGTTCCGAGGTTCAGAAGGGGGGACCTGGCCGCAGGACGCAGTCGGAAGAGTCCGGTCGGAAGAGCTATTTTTGTCCCACGGCATGGCGGTGGCTCAGCACAGCCTCGCCAATCGGACACGCAGAAAATCTCCTTGAGTATGCTCCGGTTTAAAACTTGAGGAGCTTTGGACCAAAAAGATGCTTTGCAAGAAGTGTCTGGAATTGAGGTTCCCAGAGGTTCAGATTTCCCCTCGCTGTCTTGCGGAACATGGTGAGGAGCCCGTGCGGTGGATGTGCCGAGAGGGGAAGAGGTTTCGCACGAGACTGAAACTGGAAACAGCTCAGCGGGGAAATCAATCACGAAATGAATTAGCTGCTCCGGGGTGCAGGCTTTGACTCATCTAGAGGTGTGCGATCTTTAATCTTCAAGTCTTAGCTACTGCATGTGAGGGAGAAGTGTACCATAACAGCACTAAATCTATCAAAACAGAAGAAAACCTGTCAGTGGGCTTCTTCTGCACGCCCAGGAAACCTTCCTGACTTTTAATAATACAATCAAGCTTATTAAATCCCGCTACTGCTTAATATATATTAAAAAAAAAAAAAAAAAAAAAAAAAAAAAAAAAAAAGCAAGCAGAACGCAGGCATCCTTTCTCTCCTAGAGCCTTTCTCGGAGTTCAGTAAAACTCGGAGCGTCTCCACAGGACTGGCCGGCATCACCGCATCCGCTTTTTTATCCAGCCAGAAGTGGACATGCTGGCATGGGTAGCCTAGACATGGGAGTAAGGTTTTTGGCAGGTAGGGAAAATAAATCCCCGTAAAATTCTGGGGAGAGGAAGGTCTCCAAAAGATGTTAAGGAGGTGTCAGAGCGCGGGTCGGGCCGAGGCAGGAAAAAGCCCAGTTTCTCCTCAGCCGAGTGCTGCCTGGCCTTAGCGCCGGCAGCCCCGGACGCCCATGGGGAGTGGGGCAGTCTGGGGATGTTTATTGCTTTAAACTTTCCCCTTTGTTATCTTCCCAATGTCAGGAAGTGTTCGAGGACAGGAAATACAGCGGCGATTTTGTCTCCGGGGTGAACAGAAATCTCAAGGCAGCGAGGCAGTTTCAGGCCCACTTTCAAGTCCCGGCTCTGATGGGGGTCCCACCGGGGTGATCGGGCCTTTCGTTCCCCTCGCCGCCCATGAGGCGGTGGGGGGGAGGAAACGACCGGCCCTGCGCCCGTCCCACATCAAGGATCAAACTGGCAGGAGAGAGAGGATGCACAGCAGCGGAATAACCCTGTCCCTCACGGGTCTATCCTGCCATAATGTGCGTAAGTGACACCCCAATTCTGCACCTTCCTAAACAGGATGATTCCCTTCGAAAATGTTCCTCTCCGAAATAGCCTCAACCAGCATCCCGTCTTGGTGCTGGTGCAGTGGTCTTTTCTTCACGTCCCAGGAAAACAGCCCAGAACGCGTCTCTGAAGTGCGGCTTTGGAAAGGATAAAACCCCGAAACACCACCCTCCCCCCACCTAAAATATTAATAACGGCGTCCTCATCAGCGGCAGTAACCATAGCTCGGCAGCCGAGCAGCAGCCGAGGCAGACGCGGGCCGCCGCCAGGGCTGCGGGCGGGAGGGTTGCCCGCCCTCGGCACGCCCGGTCCCGGCCGGAGGGCTCTGGGCACCCGGCACATCGCGCCTGGCGGGCGGCAAGAGCGGGCGGATCGGCTCCGCTCCGCGGCCGCCCAGCGCCCCGGCAGCCCGGCTGTACGGGCCGCCCGGCCGCGGCCGAGGCCGGGAGGGAAGGCGCCGGGAGAGCCGCCAGCCCGCCCGGTGCCAGCGGGCTGCTGGCGAACGACTCGGGCAGGGAGCGAAGGCGCCTTCCCTCGGACGCGCTGGGTTGGCCGGTGCCACCCTCGGCCCTGCCCTGCTCGCGGCAGCGGCTGCAGTGTCTCACAACTCCGAATTCCGCTGTGCGGTCGAAGGCACTGCCTAGTTGCCTTTCTGAGAGTCTCGCTTTCCTCCCCTGCGCCTCGCTGACCTTCGCAACGGGGTTTCAGGAGATAAAAAAAGAAAACAAAACAAAAAAAAAAGCACCCAGCAAAAAACCAAAAATACACACACACAAAAAGAAAAGAAAAAAAAACCACCACCGACAATAATAGAAAAAAAAAAAAAAACAAACACATAGAAAACCCCCACTCACCCCAAACAAAACAAAACAAAATAACCCAACTAGACTCAGCAGCAAACACCAAACAAATGAAGGAATATAACAACTGGAAGACACTAAGTTTCACAATTAGTCTTGTCTGATGGGCAGTGATCTACTTTAGACCCAACACAAGATCTACTACTCATCTTTTTTGTCATTATAAGGTGTGTTTATTGCATCTTAAATGGACATAATAAAATTGACAACTGCAACCAAAACTAAAAAACCTTCTATGCATTTTAAACCAAACACAGAGTTATTTGCATAGAAGTTAGAGAGGCCAGGTTAATCAGCTGAGGAGAGTCAATACATGTAAACAAAATATTATGCCTGGTAAAATTGGGTATTACTGCTTAGATCCTTTAAATAAATCTTGTAAAGTTAACAGCCAGAGAAGCAGTAGGGATACCCAAAAAGTAGACCAAGTCCACAGAGGGAAAAATTAGAATTCATTCCTCTGAACACAAGAACCTTTTGTCAGACTATCTTGGCCAGATACAGTTTATTATACTTCTTGCCTCATTAGAATAGGAAAAAATAAAAACAAAACAAAAAAAAACTACAACAAAAAAACCCCAAAAAACACTGAAAAGGATTTGCATAATGCTAACACTGCAACTTTCAAAACTGCAGACACAAACTTGTTAAAATGGCAATATGCAAAATAAGAGAATACTAAGTGAAAGGTAGTGCAACCAGAATGTCAGTGAGATGAATTAAAGATGGACTGTGACCCTTTGTACAATATCTTTCATGCATGATGGCAAAAGCAGGGTCTGTGGAGGTGAGTTTTTATATGTTGTCCACTGTTCAGTGGTCCCTCTTTTGAACAGGGGCAAATAAAAGCCATCAATAAATAATAACTTTTACATTAAGAACAAGCATGCACAATATACTTATGTCTTAGCATTTTTTTCCCCGCTAATGGGACATGTGCCATCCATTATGTATGAAGATGAAAGGCATATCATACAATATGGTGGTATTGGGTGTTATGTATATGTAGATAGAAAGCAAATCACAGTATTAATGCAATTAGTTACCACCAATACATGTGTAACATGTTTGTGACATTCAAGTGGATCATATAATCATTATTAAAGCTACTTGTGGTTTCCTTTGTATTTCTCAGGATCTCGTATTCCATCCCAGCTCATGACAAGAAAAGTACCATGGCAAGATCTTGAGATGCTTGTCAGCATTTGCTGCCTTCCTCTTTAAGGTGTGCATTTCTGGCTGTATAGTTAGCTGCATCCACATATTGTGAGTTTTCCAACTGTGTTGCACACAGCTTCAGGTTCCCTGGGTAAACAAACATGTACAGGGTGAACTCAGCATCTGAAGATCCTGCAGTGCAGTGTGTACTTTAACAGTTTCACTGCCAAAAACACACCTGGCAGATAAGGAATTTTCAAATGGTATCAACTTCCTATCTACACATGTGATGTATTTGAACTGCAGGTCAGAGGAAATCTGATGTCTTTAGGACAGTTTTTCAGTTTGCCTGTAGGTTGTCTACCGTGCACTGGTCCACTCAGTTTCATGACGTGTTGGAAAAGAAAGCAAAACACTTTGGAGAAGGCAGGCCAGTAAATGTGTCCTAACCCCAGGACCATACTCAACATGTACTCTGGGCGATGCTGCAAGTGCCATCAGTAAAGAGGTGGTGTCATTCCCACTCTTGTCAAGGGTACCAAAATGAATAGAAGGCCTAGGAGAGAGATAAGATACGATCTGAAGATCATATGCATTTGATCCATGTTGTAGGATAAATTGTAAGTGTAAGGAATGGTTAAAGTGAATAGAATGTGATCTAGGGAAAAGATAAAAAAGGACGAATATGGCCTTAGTGGTGGGAGGAAAATGTATTGAGCAAAAATGTATGGAGGAACAAACAGAATGACAGAGGGGCAGAGGTGAGAGAAATGTTTAAGAAATTGAATGCAGTGTCATTGGAAACTGAGAAAATAAGGAAGAAGAGAAGAAACCATTGGTGAAGAGAATATAAAAGAAAGAGCATGTCAGAATAAAGAATGAAGAGAGGGAAGATGGAGGCAGAGCAAGAAAATAGAGACAGAAGCTTCTTTCCAGAGTGTGGTTGTAATTGACGCTGAGGCTGTCACAAATCAGATGTTGCCACTAATGATGAAGATTTGACACTTGGCTGCAGAAGTTTTCCAATCTCCTTCATAAAAATATTTTTCTGCTGGAGTACAATCAGTCTTAGTGTATGTGACAAAACATAGTTGTGCTTATATTAATTTCAGCATAGTAATTGTTTACTTTTTTGCCACTCTTGAATTTTTGTAGGATTTCTTTCTTATAATAAAGGAAACGTTTTTTGTTTGTTTAGCCTTTAAAAAAGCACTGCTCTTATAAAAGAAAATACCCTCTAAACCTCCATCCCCAAAAATGTCTCTTTCTGTAACTCCTGTAGGTCAAAGAAGACCCCTGCTACACATATGTGCAGAAACTAGCGGGCCTATAAAAACTTGATGTGAATCAGCACTGCTCCATTAAAGGTCAACTACAGCTGAATCAAGCTACTCTTAAAAGGCATCTACCAGAGAGAAGAAATATGAGACAGACAGGAACAGTATAGAAAGAGATAGGTATTAATCAGAGCAAAAGACAGATGGCAAAAGCAAGAAAATTCTGCCAAGCTTTAATACTTTCCCACTAATATGTTCAACAATGGCCTTATACCCTACACACTCTGTCTGGCTAGGGTCATGTTGAACTTAGCTATGGAAAAGGAAGCAGCTGTCAACTGTTGCACATTGCAGATGGAGAAATCTTATCAGATTTTTAAAACATGAAATTGCTTTTTTTTTCTTTAATTTAGAAATTGATTTGCTGTGTGACATTACAAACTCTTATACTAGCACCACATGTTGCAAGGAGCCGTATTCTACCTCTGTGTGACAAGATAAGGATGTTTTTATTATGTGTGTCTATTTTGCCATACTTAGATTTTCAGAAATGATTGGGGTCAGTCTTATTTATCTGTTTCAGACCTCCTTCCCCTTTATCTAGGCTGTACTATAAATATTATTCTGATAATGATGAGACTGGTAACATTTGCTTGTGTGGTGAAAAGGAAAAAACAGTTTTATTTCAGGAATTATGATAGGAGGTCAGAACAGGTGAGCAGAATAGTCCTCTCTCTCTTTAAAATCTCTGTTAGAGAGCTGGCAGGATTTCTTGGTGGAGCTTCACCAATCTGAGCAGTTTATAGAACCCCATGATTCAAAAATTCTGCAAATGGCTAATAGTTTAAGACAAAGATTAGGTATTCCAGATGCATGAACCTGCTCAGAAACACTACTGAAAATTGGTTTTGAATTTACTTTATCACAAGATGGACTTGTTTGCTTGGAAAAAAATAATAGGATGCTCAGCTGTTGATTTTGCAGCGTTTCAAAGACTTCACAACGTCATTGCCTTGGGGAGTCACCTGCAGGAGTCACTCAAAGGTTTTTAGCTAAGCAACACGTTGAGGCAGACAATAATCATTATATGCATTTTACAGATGCACCAAACTCTTCTTTGGATAAAAAAGGGTGAAATTCTGCTGTCAATATTGTCAGTATATTGAAAAGGAGGCTTCTTATTGAGTTACAGTGCAACAGCCAGAAATACTTCTCAGCTTTAAAGATCAAAGTAACACAACCTCTGCATCTTTATGGTCCAGCAGATAAATATGTGTTTCTAAGGTAGTCCTGTGTGCAATATTATACTGAAGCATAAGCGTTAATATGTAAGCAGATATAAACACAAATATTTTCATATGAATTTTCATCTGTGAAAGAGCTAGATCTGCAAATCTAGCAGGTGCTCCTGCCCACCAACAACCAGTTATAAAGTGAAAAAAAAACCACACAAAAATTAGGATAATACTTTCTTCCTTTGACTCTGAGATTATTTGTTGTGCTAGTGGACCCCTTTAAGAGCCCTGTTTATGAAGTGGTAAAGCATTTGCCTCTTCCTAAGAACTCACATAAGTTCTCTGTTATAAGAGGCCTTTCTGAAGGCAGGTAGTATGTGGCTTCCTGAGTCCCTGACACCTTTCATTTATTCACAATAATTGTTATCTTATTTGACACACTTATTGTCATCACCACAAAAGACCAGTTATAGTTGTTTAGGGTGAAATCTTATTCCATTCCTACAGAAGAGGGAAAAAAGACTCTGAAAATCACCAGCTTGAATTGTTATTTGACTTCATGTCTTTCCTATTTTTGGAAGTATTTTTGTTTATATAGATTGGCTGCATCTAAACACACTTTGCATCTGGAGTCTTCTATAAATTTAAGAGCTCAAAAGGAAGCAGACATGTACTTTAGAAGGGATGCTCTTTGAGGGAAATAAAGGGAATGGTTTTGTGGAAATTGTTTATCAAAAGTCAAGAGGAGGTTAGGCAAAGGTTCTTACAACTTGCTCCTCTTGTATGAATGCTTCAACATAATTTCCTCCTGTGAGTTACTCTTATTCAGTATAATTTAATGGAACAAAAATGAATGATTGAATGTATATGAACACAGCTTACATTAATAGGGTTATCTGGAATAGAGAAGTATGACTTGTCTAAAACTGTAGAAGTATGTATTTTGAGGTTTAAACACAGAAATTATTACTCAAAAGATCAATGACATTGATGATAATGAATGCATAGCCTACATGTATATGACGTTTTATTCACTTAAATAACTGCTTTTATAAATGTTTCAATACAGAGTTCTGTAACAGAAACCTTAGTCAAAGCTATTATTTTCCTCAGGTCAGTAAAATTTTCATATGAGAAAAAACCTACATACTTAAATACTTAAATATTTTTTCCATCTAATATATATCCACTAAAGATTATTTTTTTCACTCCAGAAAGTAATAAAAATTAGTATATCATATTCATTGGAATACTGTTTGTCTGGAAATATCTTGTTCATCCATGACCAGTTACAGAAGCAAAATTTACATAAGCTTCACAAAATTTTACCTGGGACAAACCAACTTTTTTGCAAATTAATTGACAGAAGTATTCCTATGGAAAAGATAATGAGCACCAGAAATTACTTACAGAGTTAAATGATTGTTGAAAATTTAAATCTCATACTAAAGGAAATATTAGAAAAGAAGAATAATTTTACAAGTAACTTTTTTTTTTCTAATTCATGTTCTGATGGAACAAAGTGGAAACAAACATGGAGAGTGTGTGAGTGAAGAGGAATTAAGGGATTCCAAGCACAAACTGCAGTCTTTTTCAAAGAAAGGTGTCTTGTGATAAGACAGAGCTAGCAGAATTATTAATAACTAGGATTCAAATCAGTAGAGCAGCAGATTTACTTTCAGAATTGTAATCAAGTATATAGTCAAGTTATATTTTACTTCCTCTTTAGTTGTGTTGTGTTCTTTAGAAAAGAAAAAACCAAACAAATATGCTACTAATCTGCCAATATCAACAAGATCTTTAGAAATTTTCCAACAGAGAATGAGCATGTTATTAATTTATGACAAATATTTCCCTTTTTTTGATAATACCCCAACCACATTACTCATACGACAATTTTGGGTTGCTTAAGTAAACACCTTGATGCAATTACATTCAGAAACTTACAGAGACTAAGTCTACAGCTTGTGAATAGAACACATATAAATGGTGTAAATCTCCCAAATAAGTAATACTATAATTGCAGTATCCTCTGTGCGACCATCAATACATTGTGATTTTGCTGTAGCTTTTTAACTGATTAACTGCAGGCTTTCATATAGAAATGTTCCTTTTTCCCCCCTAATATATAAATAATAAATGTATTACTTTAACAGAAAAAAAGTGTGTGCTGATACAACATTAGGCTTACAAAACCAGTTTAAAACCATAACAATTTTTATTGGTGGTGAATGCTGAATATAAGACAACATGCACTTTGTCTTGCTTATGTAGTTCAGGGATATGCAGGCAAATTCTGAAACAGAAATAGGTAGACTAATTGCTATGACTATTAATCCCTTGTTATCTGTTAAATTAGTTATGGCAAAAAGCGACATGGTGCATGTATGATACAGTTGTGATTTTCAGACTTAATTTTATGATCACTGAATACCAGAGTCGGTCCTACAACAGCTTAAAATTAACAAATAATTAAAAATTAATATTTACTATTAATTTATAACTATTGATTATGTTGTAAAGATGACCTGGGTGAACTAAACTCCAATGCGAATATATTGGAGGACATTTTACTGGCAAAGTAATGCCTATATGACCTCTAACCTATCAAAATATAAAATTTTAAATACATTTAAAAGTAGACATAAAAAAAACCCAACATCTGAGGAAATTTCAGATATTGCTGTATGCAGATGCTTGTAAAGAATCTCTGTTCACTACACCCTGTGGGAGTAGATTATGAATCTGAGACCATCCTTGAAGTTCTTGGTGTCCTAAGAGCTGATGTGAGAATGCACAGCCCTTTTTACAGGACTGTGTAATGATGTGTGCTCCACTAGAGTATAGTAATGCTCTGGCCACAGAGCATCTCTTCAACATGTCTTAGAGCCAGCTGCTACTCACTTTTCTGTGCATCTGGCTGGATAAAAAGCTTAACAGATTCTGTGCATCACTGACATGAACAAGGCCAGAGTGGCCCTTAGGGTATGCCTCAGTACATTCGTGATGGATACAGAAAGGTACTAAGGCAATATTCATTGTCCCTTCTTTAAAAGCCCTGGTTCTGGTTGCTTTGAACATCACCAGAGATATTATTAGCATTACAGTCCCCAGTGGGAATCCAGGCTTGCATGTTTGCTGCCATAAAAACATAATAATAAAAAATAAATCTGCCTCAAATATTTTAGGAACTGTAATGCCAGTGAAGAGAAGGAGAGGAACAAAACACAGCACGTAAACTGAGTTTTGGAAGATTAAATAGCACAGACAAAAAACACAGAATGAGATTCAGAGATCCTGAGGTCCATGCTACTGAATACCACTATGTGCTATGCACTTATTGCACCTGATTTTAAATACAGATAAAGTTAGATTCATGAAAAATGGTGTCATTATAAAATATTTAAATTTTTTCTTCTAATATTTTTTCTTTTATTCTAGTGAGGTAAATCTGTAACATTGTGTTAGGTGACACATTTTTGCATGTGTGGGAAAAGGTATGTGGTCCCAAATATGTATCCACTACAACATTTGCCTGCAGTCAGCATGCTGATCAAAGAGATGTGCAGGGATCCTGAGTGGGAAGCAACTGCAAAATATGAGGTCTTCAGTCTTTTCCCTGTTCATAGCTTCAACTTCTTTGCAATAAAATTACTTCAGTCTGTCTGGGAGCAATAGCTCAGGGACCCATATTTCAAAAAAACAAAACCAACATTAAATGTAACAAAGCACAACATCATAGTCAAGCACCTCTTATACAACAACCTAGAGAATTACAGGGTTTTGCCTGGATGTACCTGAGAAGGCTCAAGATGACACCTTTCAAGTCCCTTCAGAGAGCTCCTATCACCTCAGTATTCCCTGGTAGGAGCATGAGACAGGGAAAAAGCTAGACATCATCCATCCACTCTGTTGAAGGTGTATAGATGTGGAGAAAAGATGCGCAGAACTAGAACACAGTAAAAACATAAGAGTGGCATATACTGGCTCTGAATGTATCAGGAAGAACAAAATGAAGAACAAAACAGAAAATGAAAAGAATACTTTAAAATTGAAATGTTTCTATTACTTGTTTCAATATTCCAAGAAATAATTATTTTTTTCTGTCATGTAACATTTTTTTGTCATTGTTTGTAAGGCAAGAGAACAAAAATGTAATGAACAAAATACTTCTAATGTGCCTTTTGGAACAAATGAATGTCTGTGCTATGAGTGTAGGAAGATGGTTTCATGAGTATCTGTTTTACATTAATGAATGTTTGGAAACTGTAGCAAACACTAAATAAACAGTGGAGAAATGCCATGACTGCATATTTTCCCATTCTCCACAAGCCATCAAATGTAGCAGAATTGTCACCAGTGTACAGTTTAAGTACTACATCAGAGCTCCCTTGTGCTGATGGAGCAATCCAGCTAATGGACATTTTTGTAAGACAAATAATTCTGTCCTTATTCTTAGTTCTAAAAATTGTCCTTTCTCTCTCTACTGGTCTTTCACTGCCATTCAAACAGTCCTGGTCTGCTCACATCTTACATCATCCTGTGTGCATCCTGTTTTCTTTTCATTCTTTTTCTCTGCCTCTGCAATCTCTCAATGCTTTCTGTCCTTCTGGCTGTGGAGAAGAGGTAGTGAATTGCTAGAAAGGAGTGGGAGAGGGGCTACAGAATAGCCACCTTTGCTCTCAGTTTCACTTCTCTCAGAACGAAACTTTCCCCTTTATATCAGAGGAAGGGAAAGGTGTCGCTCAGCTGTAAGGCTATTAAATGATAGGGGGCACATTTGCCTTAACGTCATTGATGGCTTTAGAGACATCTCAGTTCCATTGAAAACACCAATTAGTATGGTGCTCTGCTCCTTAGCTCTTATTTTTGTCTGTCTCAGCATTTATTTTCCCCCTCAAATAATGCAGGTACTGTTAGGAATTTCACAGATTCACAAAGACTTATCTCATGATACACAGATTTCAGAAAAAAAAAGCTAGCAAATTTTAATTGGATTATTAGTCTACATGTATTTGTATTGGCTCATATTTTCAAGAATGTCTCCATAAAGGAAAATTACCTCCTACTTGATATAGATGCTAAGATTAAGTTTGACATTTAGAATATTCCACAACCAGTATTGACTTTATAGATCATAAGGGCCATCTGGGACATGAATCTGTAATTGTTTTTATCAGCACTTAACAATTTATAGAACTGAACGTGTTATGAGCACTGAATCGAAGTAGATTTATACCTAATATTCGATAAATATCAAGATTCTCATCTAGAAATTTTTTGTACATTTGTAAATTTGTAATTTTTTTTCTTTCTTTTGAATGCAGTTGATCACCTGAATATGAGAATTAGCAAAGCACAGCTGTTCCTGTATTTTTGCATCTAGGCTACATGTTACCTCTTTCCCCTCGAGCTTCTAGTTTGCTTGCAGCTCAATTTGTAAGACCAGCTCTAACTTATAAATCTTTACATGGTTAGAGTCAATGGTAGCTGGGTGCTGCCTCTACTGCACGTTCAGCAGCGCTGACCTTGTTAGCTCTCTTGGCACTGTGTGGTGTGGCTCTTTTCTGGTATGTGGTGGGACTACCCACTCCCCTGGTCCATGGTGTAGGCTCTCCTCAAAGCAGGTCCATACAGCAAGCCATTATGGCTTTGAAATCTCGTTCCTACTGCTTCAGAATGTGTGATACAGGAGTCTATTCTATCCCATACAGAATGTGTGATTCAGAGTCCCTGCCCTTTCCATGGGCTGTATATTTAACTCCCTTCCTAAAGGGATGTCTGTGTGTGTTTGTAAATTAGACTTTGCTTCACAAAACCTTCCTCCACAATCCAGTTTAGGAGAAGCTAAATAAACTCTTCAATCTGATTCTCAAGGGTACAAAAATCAATGTATGTAAAGGGGGACTGCTCTGCTCATATTTGGTGCCACCTGGTATGAGATTGCAAATCTTGGGGCAAATCCAGATCTGTACAATTACTATTAAATTTATTGTGCCAGAGTTATTCTCTAATCCTAGAAATGCACAGCCCAAACTAGATCAGCATTGGCAGATTAATTAGCTTTCTTCCATCTTCTTCTGGGCATTTCCTGTTATCTGTCAAGATTGCTTGTCACCAACCTTATCCTTGATATTTTCTGTATCTGTTGAAATTTAGCAGCAACCTAACATTTTATGTATGTCTGTTCTTCAATGTCAGTGTTTGGGCTACAATCCTGGGTATGTTTCTTCTTGAAGTTGGGGCTTTGCCACACTTCGCCCATCATGCTGGCCTAGTTTATTGCCAAATCCATGTGAGATGTTTGCTGCAGTGACTTCCACTGCTAGTGTTACTAAGGGAGACACAATTTCTTAGATTCTTGTGATGTAAAGTAGAAACCATCTGGAATACATGAAACTAAAAATTAATTCTACTCAGGAAAGTTTTGCTAGATTTTAAATTGTTTCAGAAATTAATATGGGTAGTAGGACAGATGTACTATTTGGAGCACAGTTATTTCCCAGAATAAACCTAAATAGCACAGATGACTCTATTTATCCTGCATGTTCCAGAAAAAAAGGTGATAAAACTGAAACCTAAAACTGGACCAGGAAGTGGTACTGTTCAGAACAGTATGTGAACAGAGTAATAGTAACAGGAGATTGGAGGAGTCCCAAGGTAGCAACATGAAGTAGATGGCAATATCACCATATGCTTCAGAGACAGGTAACTTTAAAAGAGTAAAACAACAGTGAAGTTAAAGAGTGACTACTTTGTACTGTATTGTGTATTACTGTAATGTGAAAAGTGTTCTAATGATAACTAATATTTGTGTGCTTAAAGTAGTTGAGTGCTGTTACTTAATCTATGACTGTAGAATCTTAAACAGATTTTCAAGCCTGTAATATAAAGAAGGAAAATGAGACTGGTGAAGTAGAAAGTAAGCAAGAAGGTAACATTACTGAAATATTATATATATATAACATAACTGAAAAATTATAGCTGGATATGTGTATGTTGCTAGCATAAGATATAATTTTAGACCTAATGTAAAATGTTGTTTACCTTCTTAGAGATATTGAAGAATAACCCTAAGTAAGATATCTGCTCAAAGGGAGATCACCGCTTTGCAGCCTGCTGCTGTTCAGAAGAACTCAATGGGCTCAAGCTCTCAATACTTACAGATAAAGCAATTGACTTGTAATCTTGGGTGCCTGAGAACCTATGGTCTAGCACAATTCTCACAGTTTGTGCTTGTCCATGATGCCTGAATTAAAGTACTACTCACCATATGTCACAGTATGTGTCTGTAAAAGAATCAATCCTTTTTTTGTTGTTTTTGTTGATGTTGTTGTGGACTTTATATTGTATAAACTGTATTGGGTTTTCGTGGCTGGCCTCTGGTGTCAGGTGGGGGTACAAGGTTGACGCTGTGGCTTCTGTTAGAAGATGCCAGAAACTTTCACAGTGTCTGACAGAGCCAATGCCAGCTGGCTTGAGGATGGACCCACTGCTGTCTAAGTCTGAGTCAGTTAGGAATGAGAGTAATGCCTCTGTGACAACACAGTTAAGAAGAAATAAAGTGTTATTGCACAAATGTAATTGTGGCCAGAGAAGAGAGTGAGACGGTGAAGCAGCTGTGCCCCTGCAGCCCATGGAGGACCAGAGGTCCACCTGTAGCCCTGGGAGGAGACCCACACTGGAGGAAGTGGATGCCTGAGAGAAGGCAGTAAACCCATGGGAAGCTTACACTAGAGCAGGGTCCTGACAATATCTGCAGACATGGAGAGAGGAGCTCATGCTGGAGGAGGTTTCCTGATAGGACTTGTGACCTGTGAGATACCCACACCTGAAGCAGCCTATCCTTGAAGACTGCACATCATGGAAGAGGGACCCATGGTGGAGCAGTTCATGGAGACTGATGCCTGTGGGATGCCCTCATGTTGGAGAAATTCACAGAGGACTGTTTCCCATGGAAGGGGCTCCACACTGGAGCAGGGCAAAGACTCTTCTCCCTGAGCAGCAGCAGAAACAATGTGTGATGAATGGATCATAACCTCCATTCCTATCTCTCTGTGCCACTGGTAGGGAGGAGGTAGAGCTGGGAAAGGGGATGGCAGGAGAGGTGTTTTTAAGATTTATCTTACTTCTCATTATTGTACTTGGGTTTTGTTAGTAATAAATTCATTTAATGTCCCTAAGCTGAGTCTGTTTTTCCCATGACAGAATTTTGTGAGTGATCTCTCTCTCTCTGTCCTTAACTCATGAACCTTTCATTATATTTTCTCTCTGTCTACTTGTGGAAGGAGCTGATAGAGCAGCTTTGGTGGGTGCCTGGCATCCAGCCAGGCGCCTGCTACAACTGCATACCATGAAAATAGATTGCTTAAGTTTACCTTTAGTTTTTATGTCACTTTCTGTCCATTACAAGGAACCAGAATTGTTAAATTGAGCACTAATTAGATTTTCACTTACATGCTTTTATTCCTTCAATTCATATTTAATATTTCAGATTTTAAGAGCTTGTGTCTTGGTCTGAAACCAAGAAAATTAAAAATTCCTCTGTATGTGAAAGCCAAGGTCCTCCTCCAAGACTGATCATAGAAGTTAGTACCTAAGCACAGTACTGCAAGTGTATCAATAAAGCCCTGAGTCATGGCAATGAGTTTCACACAGAAGTTCTGTCCTGCAGCCAAAATCACCATAGCCTAATTGAACTTATTTTCACGGAATGTCATTAGCAATAGTTTGCATTAGTGGCTTTTCACCATCAAATGCCTAAATTCCATGTTATAAAAACCTGAGGAATGGGACAGACAGCAGAGCTCACACCAAAAAAGCAGAAGTCTGAGCCATGAAGTCTGAACTCCATATGAATATCTGTTTTTTCTTACAGAGAGACAGGAGACTTCAGGTTCCTCCTGTGTGAATCAGTTCACCAGAGTAGGAGTAGGAACCCTGTACTTGCCTTTGAGCTCAAGGGAGATCCTAATAAATGTACTAGAAAGGTGAAGACAGACAGACAAATGCCTTCAGTGACTGTGCTAGAATTGATTTGGCAAAATGCCACACAATTCCGGTAGACATAGAGATATATTTAAAAAGAAATTTTTTTCCTTTTTTTAAAAATTTTTTTACTGTAACAGGGCAACACCTATCAGACCTCCAGATATAATAATTTGATTTGAGATGATTCTTCCTGTGTCACTCCATCTACATCCTCATATTTGTTTCTGCTGCTGTGTATTTTCATTTATGTACATACAAGTTCCTTAAAAAAATGTTTACTTAAGTTTGACAGTTGGGAGATTTGCTAAACTAACCAAACTGACTCTGTCCATAACAGCTCTATTTTGCTTATTTCCTGATGACTGCATAATATGACATATTTAACCTGATATTTTAATTAGTTTTATATTAAAATTCCTTAGATTTTTAACAGGAGATTAAATATTTTATTGCCTCTTTCATTTCATTGTTGTACTTGCCAGCCTTTCTGATCAAGCCAACATAATTTGCATGATATATGTTGTTATTTTTTGTGGGTTTTGGCTTTGAGACATTACTAAAATTATACTTCAACTTAATTCCACATTTCTCCTCTTCAAACAAGCTCTCCTAAGTTTAGGGTCACAAACTTTGTAAAGATAAATAAATGCTATGACCTTCTCATATAAAAGTTCACACTTACATGGTGATGAAAATTAAAAAAAATAAAACAAGACTTGATAAGGAAAATTTATATGCAGGTTTAGGTTATTATAATATAGATCATGTATAAAAGAAAGCTACTGCAATATACAGAAATGTGGCACATTTCCAACAGCTCTATGGAGCAGTGCCATCAAACCACCATTTTGTGGTACACAAGAGTAGCAGAGAGTGCTCCACAGAAAAATCCTCTTTCCACTTTCTTGTGGCTATTCCAAATTACTCATGCCTTCAGCAGATAATTCTGATCTCACTGTACTCTTATTTCTTTCAGCTTGGCATCACAGATGAGATAACAGTTATTCCTTACCAGATGACTGTACCAGTAGCCCAAATGGTTACTGGTTTTGCGTCTCAAGGACAGCATCTTAAAGGATGGCACTATTAACAGTGTGACCATAATACATACAAGATCAAAATTAGATCTGTAGCACTGTGTATTATTTTAGGGAATATATCCACATTCAGTAGGACACTAAAGGTTAAAGAGAATTTTACTGTTGGCATCCAAGTTTCTGGTCATCTGTTTATCACTTTCCTCCTCTGCCCTTCCCAGTGGGGAATCATTTAATTAAGAATTTTGCTTTAACAATTTTTAGTACAGCTGACAAATCTCCTGTTTCTCCCTTTGAAGTTTAGAAAGGGCCAAGTCATATTTTCTTCTGTTTTGAAATTCCTTCAAAACTGGCATTAATCTCTACATGTCACAGTGTTTCTTTCTCTCGATATATGTTTTGGGGGAAGTATATCACGGAGCAGGAAAGGGGTGTTGGGCTTTATGAGTAATTTTTGTTGCAGAAAAAACACCTCTCTAGAAGGCTTGGCTGCTAAATTAAGAAGGTTGTTAAAACATGCCACAGTGTCTTATTGTCTTGTGTAACAGTTCTTCTTTGTGTGGAAACATAATTTGTTATATACAAAGTTAATGTCTGAGCTTTTTCACCAAGCTTGTAGTCAGAGTGTGGGATGAGCTTCTATATCACACCCCACATTCAAAACCAAGCACAATGGGAATCTTCAGGGAACCTAGTCCTGTTGCTGCAGGGAAATGACTATTTTGTGATGTTTTCTGGATTCTTCCCATGAAACGTGACTCCTGCACAATTTTTCTTTTGATGAGGAAATAGCTCTTTGGTTTTGCTCTTGTATTACCAGATGGAAATTCCAGAGCTTTAGTGTCATCTGACACTGAAGGGACAGATGGGTTCCTTTAGCAATCCTTAGCAGAAGGAAGACGATATTAATCCTCAGTTACAACTGAAAGTTTAATTTCTTAACATGATTTCATGATTAGTATAGAACTGAATTTGTAATTAGAGCGGCACAGAATGTCTACTAAAAGAATCAATATAATACAATACAGAAGTAGCATAATATAGAATTTATAACACAACTGTACAATCTGCAGAGTCCAGGTGATTTCTAATCACCTGGACTCTCTGCAGATTGTGTTATTGTCTATGTAACACAGACAAGTATGTAGCTTACTGACTATGTTACAATCATAATCTAGACTTGAAATTTAATATTACTTAGTGTTTGGAGGAAGCAGAGGACAGCAGAGGTGTTGGTGGCCATTGTGAGGTCAAAAACCTCACTGTCCAGAGGCTGTTGTAAGCCAGGTTCCTCACTTAGGACTTAATATTTTTTTATTTTATGGAGTGTGCCCTGGCTACTGCAGACACAGAGAACACTTCTGGCAGCAAGCTCTCTGGCAGGACCATTACCACCACCAGGTCGAGTGCCTGGGAACTTCAAGACAGGTAAGGAAGGGAATAATTAGCCTGGACTCTAGGAACCTTGAGGCCAGTAGAAAGGGAGGAAGAAATCTATTTGGCTTGTCTACTAGCCTCCTAGGACCTTCAGAATTTGATAATGAAGGAGAGGGAAATGATACATGACTTGCTCAGCCACAGAGAACAGCTACTTGTCCCATAAAACAGCATTACTTATGCAAACACCATTACCAGGGGTTGGAACCTTTATAGAAGTCTGGAAAGCAAATGGACATGCAATTTGTTTAGTGTTTGTTTGTCTGTTGTAAAAGCTGTCCCATAAGCATAGCTCCTTTCATTTTATGAGATTGTATGGCACAATGTGACCTCATATAGAAGCAGAATCACAAAATCAAAGAATAATCTGAGTTGGAAGGGACCCACAAGGATCATCAAGTCCAATTCCTGGCCCTTCAAAGAACCAAAGAACCATTCACAAGAGTCACAGCATGTGTCTGAGAGCATGGTCCAAATGCTTCTTGAGCTCTGTCAGGCTGGTGCTGTGACTACTTCCCTGGGGAGCCTGTTCCAGTGCCCAGACAAAAGTTTCTCTGGGGGAAGAAACTTTTCCTGATGTCTGACCTAAACCTCACCTTACTCATCTTCAGGCCCTCCCCTCAAATCCTGTCAATGGTCACCACAGTGCAGAGATCAGTGCCTGCCCCTCCTCTTCCCCACCTCTTCCCCTCCCAAGGAAGTTGTAGCTGCAATGAGGTCTCCCCTGAGTCTCCTCTTCTCCAGGCTGAACAGGCGAAGTGACATCAGCTGCTTTCATATGGCTTAGCCTCAAGGCCCTTCACCATCTTTTTTAACCTCCTTTGGACGCTCTCTAATAGTTTAATAACTTTATTATACTCTGTTACCAAAAAGCACCCCAGCATTCGAGGTGAGGCCGCCCCAGTGCAGAGCAGAGCAGGACAATCAATCCCCTCCCTTGCCCAGCTGTCAGTGCTGTCCCTGATGCTCCCAGGTCACCCTTGGCCCTCCTGGCTGCCAGGGCACTGCTGGCCCATGTTTAACTTGCCATGGACCTGAACCCCAGGGCCCTTTCCATGGCACTGCTGTCCAGCCTCTCATTGCCCAGTCTGTCTGTACATCCAGGGCTGCCCCATCCCATGTTCAGAATCCAGCACTGTCCTCTGTTAAACTTCATACAGTTAGTGATTGCCCATGTCTAATTTGTCAAGGTCTCACTGCAGGCCCTCCTTGATATGAGGGAGTCAATAGCCAAATGTCCCAAACAAGGATTTTATCATAAACTGTGGATAGAAAGGAGAAACAATGGTCTCTGTAGAGAATATATCTGTGTCAGGAAGTCTTAGAGATATAAGAGGACATGCATTTTCCAAATTCTTACTCTTCCACAAAGAGTATTATTTCAGATTGGCACAGAGCATTGGGATAGGTGGGCCTTGATGAAAGAATGACTTTTAAGCCATTGTCACATTTCTTCCATCCAGTTTTGCTTTCTTATTCTGAGTTGCTTTAAAGCAAGCCCCTGCAATGACCACTGCACTAGATTTCCCCATGCAGAAGTAATGGGGGAGTATTTTGTCTAAGTGGAATCCAAGAACCTGTTGGTCACATTCCCAGCACACTCTTTATTCCTGGCTGCCTGTTCGTAGTTTACTGATTTGCATCTCCAAATCCTGTCATCTGTTTGTAATTTAGGTAAAAATAAGGGTTTTTAAAAACTTCTGATGCAGCCAAGCTTCTCACAGACACAGATTTTAAACTACTGGATTCATTCACTGCTTGACATTGATTAATTCTTAACTTTCTTTAATTATTTAATTTAGGAAGTTTACTTAAGTTTTATGCTAGTAGACCAAAGATTAGAATTTGCTCACTGTGGTCTGTGGTCTGTTCATATACATGTAGTTTCATTGTGCCCATTATCAAGGCACCTAAGCTCTTACCAAAACTATGACATTCCCTTTGATATCAGGCATAGTGTGGACCCTATATGCCATTAAAAATAATGAGGAATTATCTGCATACATAGAGAATGGAAGACAGAATACTAAATTGAATAATGGAATTTTTCTGTTTACTATGCTTCATAAAGTTCAGAACAGATGACAATTTCTTAAAAATCTTGTTTTAAAGTCACTTCCCAGAAGACTAATTTCTTCAGATGGTGTCAATGGGGAGTGACTCCTATAACCTAGTGGCTCTATTGCCACTATATAACAGGGCCTGGGGACTCTGATTCTGCTTACACTCCATCTGTATTTTCACAGTTCTCCACAGACAATGACAACATTTTCCTTGAGTTTATAATCTATCTTGAAGTGGTAATATATGCCTAAAGGATCAGAGTATCATAGTGTTAGGCTTTTCAGTAATTTATGGGAATATATATTTTGGATCTACAGCTCTTCTTCCAAGTGCATAGGCACCCACAGCACAAATCCTTTGCAGACCTAAAAATGACATTAATCCACACTCTTCTGAGGAGCCTAAGCTCTGTTCTTCACGCTCTTCAGGAATGTCAGAACAAAGTTCCTTGATTCTGAAAAGAAGCAGTAAATCATTACTGAGAAGGAGCTATGGTGCTCCAGCAGTTACCTAGTCCAGATGTGGCACTGCTGCTTGACCCTTAACACACCAGGTGGGAGCAGAGGCTTTCAGGCTTCAAGAATACATACCTTGCATATGACACAGATCAGACATTACATTTTCCCTGTCCCAATACCTAACCATAATCCTTAGTTTAGCAGAATACTTTTTTGCTCGTGTTCCAGGTTAAAGCACCTTCTGCATAATTCAGGAGTGACACACAAACTATTACTCCAGAGTTACAGTTCTTGAGGCATAGGCCCCATGGGTACAGCAGGTAGACCATAAGTAGATAGTAGTAGATAGGTAGACCCTATCAGTTTTTATGGGAAAACCATAAGTCAGAATGACTACAATAATTTGAATAAAAGCAGTTTGAGAGATCTACCACTGTACACTTAGGGAATTGCATACCTGAAAATTAATTATCTCATACATCCCCCATGTTCCAAAATATTCACCTTTAAAAATTGCTAGAAAGCTTTGTTACAAGATCTTCTTAAATGCTATAAACATGCAAACATATAAAATAAAAAAACAAACAAACAAAAAAAGTGTCCAAATGCTGGTTGGTAACACTCAGGAAAATCAACATCTGTATTTTCTTCTTCTGTTTAGGAAGAAGTTATATTTTGATGATAAAGGCAAGTAACTTTTCAAATGCAAAAATATAACTGCCCTTTTTGTCTGATAACTGTCAATATTTTCTGTCAATATTTTAACCTTTTTTTAATCTTTGAAGATGTGCATCAAGCATGAAGACATACTATACAATTGCTACAACTGGATACTACATAAAAACAAAAATTACCTAATCAATAAATTTGCTGAACTTGAGAGCTCCAGGGCTGCTTTGTTGTTGTTACTTGTTTGTTTGTGGGTTTTGTGAGTTTTTTTCAGTTAGTTGTCTTTTCCATTATTTTTAGTAACATTTCTACAGATAGTAACTATGTAGCAATAGAAATAATTTTCCTTACCTAAAATTCTCATATCAGTCTCACAAGCCTTAATCCATGAAAATCCTCATTTTAATTGCCTGTAAACATGCAGATTATACATTTTTTATATAACGTGTGGCTCTAGGACTATATTTTAAATTACTAGTATTTCAATAAACCAGTGAAAAATAGAGCCATCTGCAATCTGTATGCTGAGCACAGAAATAAAATTATGCTTTAATGCAACCGTGAAACTGTGGCATTCCAAAAATGGCATATTGCAATGTGTCCTAGAGCATTAGATATCCGTTAATCTTTTAGCAGCTTTTTGAGCAGGACATCTCTTTGAGCATGAATGCTTATTTCCAAAGAGACCATGCCCTTGCCTTAGGGGAAAGGTTATGAAGACTACCGAAGAAATTTGTCAGGACACTAGATTTATTGTACCTCTCTTTTTCAAAATGTACCATGTAATTGCTAATCTCTGGAAAACTTTGATTTAACATGTCATCTAAAAGATATTACTGTATTATTGCCATCACACTAGCTAGGATGTAAAATACAGGGGTGAGAGGAGAAGGAATACATCCCAGATTTTCAGACATGACTGGCTGCAATCTCCTGCCACTGCAGTGACAGTGTAACCTTCCAGTCACACTCTGTCCTGCATGTTTCACTATATAATCTCCTCTAGCATAGTTTTCAAGTACTAAAAAGCTGAAATTTTCCAAATATAGTTTCAGAGAAGCAAACATTTTGTGATGATAAAATATCCACTACAGTAATTTCAGATGCCTGCATTTTAAGTTTCCTTTAAATCTTTGGACTGAAAGTAAGAAACGTTTAGGCCTGCTGATAATAGATTTTTTTTTTTTTTTTTTTTTTTTTTTTTTTTTTTTTTGCATAGTAAAAATTTTTTGGCAAACATGCAGGACTGACAGCTCACCAATGGGAAGCTATGACTTGTCTACACAACCCTTAGGTTTGTAAGAGTTTTGATCCCTGAAACTCTAGACAACAGTATCAAGTCAAGAGATTTCAGAGAAAGAAATCAAAATGGCAAGACTACCTAACAACTGTGAATTAGGAATACCAGAGTAGGTGTTTTCATAATCAAGCTGTACATCTGTTGCCAGATAAAAAGTGCTTTCTATTCCCTCTGTAATGTAAGTTAGTTTCTTCCCACTCTTCCAAATGATAGTGATAAAAAGAAAAGTGTCATGTCCTTTTCAGTCCTGATCACAATGTGCTCATACACAATTAGTCTTTACAGGTGTCTGCATAATCAAAATATTTTTTTTTTAAAGAATAAGGCTTGGAATGCCATGCTTTCAAGATGTGAAATGCCATATAATATGAAACAAAATCCATTGGCTGAAGGAATTTTAGAGTGTTATAATATTGAATTTCATTTTATAATGTCAAAGGTTCCATAGGCAAAAATTTGCAACAGTTAACAAGTATGACCTTTAAATTAGTCACATGAAATTCAAAGCATCAACTTTAATATTCACTCATTTACAGCATTTTTTTGCCTAAAAATCCATAGAAGGAATGAATCCACCAGTCCTTATTAATACCACACTGATATGAGTGTGTGAAGTGATGATGATAGTGAAGCAATGGTTGAAATCTTTGACACCAGCTTAAGTAAGAAAGCAGAATTTGGCCAAATGAAAGAGAAGATCCTTAAAATAGTTAAGATTTTAGGTTCTAAATCAATCATTGAACATTTGCAGTGGTACGTATTTCAGTAAACTGCTGTTTTTCATCTCACTTTTTAAGGACTTACTTGTTTTGGGAAACCTGGTGGGGTAAATCACAATGAAAAGAATCTTGTTAGATTGGTTCACACGTTTGAACCACATATAAGTGGATGATAACCAAGGTCCTTTCTGTTTGTTTGTTTGTTTTGTTTCAACTTCAGTGTAGTTCTTACAGTCCTTGCTTGCTACTTTAGATCAAGGATGTATGAAAGTATATTTATCTAAAAGGACAAAAATAGCATATAAGATAGTATGCTTTGAAAATAAATTAGCCTTGGGAGGCCAAGACTCACCTCTACTGTCACCTACACAAATACAAGAATTGTGAAACACACAGTTATGTCAAAGATACCTGCTGCAGCTTCAGCATAGAATAAGCTTTGGCATAAGTGAGGCATGTTTACTACAAGATGTGCAAACTTTTCCACTTGTGCTTCTTTTCAAAACTTAAATTAAAATATGATTTTTCACAATTCCTCAATCTAATTTACCTATGCATCTAAGAGTTCTCATGATTTAAATGAATTAATTTAGCTTCATCATATATTATTGTGATGCAGATTATTTTATAATAGTGAAAAATGTGTTTATGAAGTCATAATAATCCAAAGTAGTGACCTTTGATTTTTGAAGTGCTAATCTTACTTTACAAGTTCCAAAGAATATTTCAAAGTTCCTTTTAACTCAGAAAGAACTGGGTATATATTCTAAGTAATGCATATCAGAGTTCTACAGAAAATGTTGATGTTGAAATACTATTTATAGTTTTAGTGTTTGCATTTGAAAAAAGATGCTGAAAAAAAGTTAGGGTATAGAAATTATCATTTTGTTGTTGAGTGTGTGGAAAGCTTTGAGGAGGCTTAAAAGAGCTCAGTGTGTTAAGGACACCAAAAAGAAAACTCTTGTGGCTGCTTACAGTGTCTAAGTGCTTTTATAAGGAGAAAATACAATCATAAAACTAGACTTTTAAGAAAGGAATGACAAGGTTTAACATGAAGCCAGACAAATTTGAATAGGAAATATAGCATATTTTGAGTAGGGAATTGCAACCAGTCACTTACACCTTTTTTGGAAGGATGTGGTTAATTCACATATTTTAGGATGACTTCAGATAGATATTTAGAAGATGTGCTTTGTCTAAAACCAGATTTCTGACACTCAGCATGGTGGTAAAGGAGCTAAATGTATGATCTAATGATATGTTTGAAAAGGGACTGAATGACCATATAGTTGCTGGTCCTGAACTCATGAACTATGGGTAGATGACCAAATGGATTATGGATGTAAGAAACACTGAAGCTATATGCCAGTCTTCAGTATTTTTTTTTGCTATATTTTACTTTTTGGGATACAGTATGAGAAATTTTATTTTTCTTACTATTAATAGACACCCAGAGTGTTGAATTAATGACATAGAATAGGTGAACTTTAATGAACATCAGTAGCTGATTTTTTCTGTATTCTGCTGCATATTTTTCCTCTTTTTTTTCCTAACTACATAATTCAAGGGAAATGCAGTGCTACACTACAAGACTGTTTTAGTGTCAGATTTTTCCACATCATAAACAAAAGAGATACCATTTAATGTCTTAAGGAGGATTTAATTCATAGTGATATCACTTCACATTTACATTGGTATGCATCTCCATTACCTGTGAAATGTTCATATTCTTTAAGAATCACTGAAATGAGGCACCAAGAAAGATTTTAAAATTAATTGCTCAACTTTGGTCCTTTTTTTCAGCAATTCTGTGGAAAATGTGGAACTGGAGGGGGTAGATTGGAGCACTGCTGAGGACAACATTATGACCGTGAAGGCACTGAAGAGGGTTGTGGGCTATCCTCCCAGGAAAAGTAGATTGAAGGGTATGCAAACATGGGAGAACCAACTGTGCCTAACTTGAAAATCCATGAGTTACTGTGATTTCCATGGGCCACATGCTATGAACAGAACCTCTGCAAAGCACTGATGAAAAACTTCATGTACATGCAGCAGTTTTTCCAAATTACTGAGACAAGGGGCTGACAGTCCCAATCCAGTACTCTCCATTGTTGTGTGTAATGGTTATTGACTTCAAATAAGCCAAGTATTTGCTGGTTTTATTTTTCAAATGGAAAATTAGTGTACACATTGCAATTGACCATAGATCTTTAACTGTTCTGTTTGGTGGCTAATTCCATAGAATTGCAGTAAGAACATGAAAATTAAACCGGCCTGTCAATCCCCATAGAGCCAGTCATCTCATGATTCAAGCACTGGACTTCTTAGTTGAAACAGCACCATTCCCTGCTTTATGTTCAGCTACTTTCTGCATGGTTGAGTAATAAAAAATGTAATTTCTGAGAAAAAAATGTACCAGGTAAAATATAGCTTGAAAGAGATTGTGAGACAGGAGATCAAGATAGAAACAATACTTTCTTACTGAAAATGATCTTGAACTAAAGGTTAATCAGAAGAATGTGTGGAAAACCTTGACAACTCATTTCTACTAAATAGCATTAAAAAAAAATCCTATGTGTTTACTGAGGATTTCTGAAAAAGAAAGATGATCCATTTTCTTATAGTTAATCTGTTCTATGACAAAGAAAAATAATTTTCTTGGAAGCAACTCTATGTGTCTCAGACATCTCTACATGACTTGTCTAGGTTCTAACATATAATAAAATACCTTGTTACTTCAGCATTTTCTTTTTTTCAGGTCTATGTTTTGTCTTTTTTTTTTTTACATATCAGAAATTACTTAAATAGTCTGAGACACAGCTTCAGTGTGACAATGGTATATTCAAAATAATGAGTAGGAATTAGTGAGTTAGGATGTTTAGAGGGCAGTATTGTTAAAACCACAACACCTATTTTACTTTCTCTCTTATTATTTAAATGTCACTATGTGCTAGCATTGTACAGCTGGAAATAATAACCTTCTTCAATTACCTCATCTTTCATGCTTGCCAAAAAATACATGCAATAGCATGTTTAATTCATCATGTTTTGTTTGTACATTAATAAAAGGAAATTGCACAGACAGGAACTGCAAAGTACTGTATAGCAGAAGTAATGAGTAAACAGCAAAAGGTCTGATTTGGAAGTTCAGTGTTCATTTGCAAGCTATGGACCTAAAATAAAGTATGGTTTGAAGCAAAGTGTGGCTGTGCATTCAATATTAGCAAAATAAATTAAAGGTATAGCTCAGTTTCCTTAAACTTTTATTTTAAATGAGTAGCATTTTCTTCTGAAAGTAGTTCTTGAACTTTCAGCTGGACTACAAAGTTTTAGCTGATTAAGTGATAACCTTTTTGAGAATTTTCTGAAGAGACTGTATAAACAAACAGGACTAAGTGTGACAGGTGAAGCCAGAACTTATCATCTAGGGTTGAACTCAGTGCATTATATTCTTAAGGTGGTATTCCTATTTTATTCTGCTGAAACAGTGGAGAATAGGAAGCATCTTCTGAGAAAAAAGTCTAAATAAGGTCCTTTTGAGTTTAGAGACTGAAACTCTATTGGTTGATAATTTTTGTCACCTTTCCTTTTATTTTCATCTAATATATTTTTTTCCTATTTTAACACTGTTGACGCCTTGTAAAACCTCTCAGTTGAAGGAGAAGAAAAAAGACGTCCAGGAGCAGAATTAAAATTGTTATTGATTTTTATAAAATTTCATCAGAACCCGGGTATAGGAAGGAATAGGAGAAAGAAAAAAAGAACTGGGAATAAAATTTAGGTTTATTTTCACAGAAAGGAACTGTTCCAGCAATTCTCAGCAGAAAATACAATTTTCAGTAAATCATTAACAGAGAAATTTTAGTAGAATGCTTAAGTAACACATGAATCCCCAGCTTAAAATGAGCTCCTCTGGAAATCAATCCTTCAGCTATAAAAATGCAGACTATTTTCTTTCTCGTGACACAAGATGGCTATTTTGCTGTGGGGAGCCTGAGAATGCCTGCTGGTGCACAGAGAAAAAGAGGCTGTAGTGCTCTGTCACAAGTGCAGGCAGGGGCTCAGGTGCAGTCTGTCCCTTTGGGTTGCCTTAAGTAAACTGTGAGTCTTTTCCTTTTGCAGAAATACATAGCAAACAAAAAGAGAGTGGGAAAAAGCACATCTGGGAAAGGGGACACTTCTGAAAAGGCACAGTCTTTATGGTTTAAGGAGAAATTTAGTTAGCCTCTCTGAAGCAGTACTCATCTCTCCTTCCTTGAGCACTCTGATGTACTCTTTGCTCCTTCTGCAGATCAAAGACAAATCCAGCACATAATTCCAAAAGCCAATTAAGTCTAGCATAGAATTAAATTTAAGAGTTTGAAATGTAGACTGATTTAATCAACTGTGGATTATTTATGCTGGATCTAGATGTTTTATTCTGAATAATTTGAGTTTATTTAGTTTGAATGATAATAGTGCAAGGAATATGAAATCTCATATTGAGGGAAAGTCGGAGTTCCTTGTATGCAACATTTGCAGTGGGTTAACTAGAATTACATCATGTCAAACTGCCTCGAATCTGTTCTTTACTTTTCCTGTAGTGTAAAACATATCATTTTATCATAAATTACTAATCATTCTTTGAAAATATCCTCACAAAATTGGTGCTCATTTTAATATAATTGCTGTGGATTCTGAATCCTGGAACAGCTGTAGTACACTACACTACACTAGTATTACACCAGCAGTTCACTCTCTTTTGCAGGCTACCAAGGTCAGGTTGTCTCCTAATCTCTTAGTCATCTGTGATCATAATGCACTTGTATCACCCAATGGATTGAAATGCAAGAACAGGGACATTTGTATGCCTTCTGACCAGATTTCACAAAATTGTAGCATGGCATTGAGATACACGTTGCACATGAGTGTGAACAATTCAGTGAAAAGAATGTATATAAGGCCTTTCTGTAGTCATTTAGCATATATATATGTGCACTAGCATCTCCAAAGCAGACATCACAGACAGGATCTTTGTGTCTACTGATGTAAAAAGTATCATAAGAACAGCAATTACAACTGTGGAATACCACTACAGAGTATAGAAATACAATTTCCATCCCTTTTACTCCAATATAAAAAGGTACAATAACCATCCATCACTTGTGCATTTTATATTAATTTGTTGTGCTTGTTCTTGCTATGGTTTGGGATTTATTGAGGGGTTTCTATATTATTTTTTTTCTCTGTTTCATCTATATAAAAAGAAAGTCTTTCACTAAAGCAGCTGATGACAGAAATGAAGTGTTGCATAATTGCTCATAGTCTTCTAAGGCATAGTGAAAACCTCTAGGGAAATGAATTCCTCAAAATGAGTTCAGATTCACATTTCATTCAGTGGGAACCCTAAGAAAAAAGTGCCCAGAAACTGGTAGGATGCTTGTGGCATGACATCTTTTAAAATTCTCTGATTAATGTCATTGAACCCACAAAGACAATCTCTGTGAATTTGATCTGAACATCCCTGGCTCCTTATGAGGTGAAGTGAAGGTCAAGAATAGATGCATGTGTCCAACAAAGTTGGTTTATAATTCAATGTTACTTGTTGCAAAAAGACAGATTACCTTCCAGGCGTCAGGACATCATCTTTTTGACAGAAGTTTTCTAAGCCAGTAACTGCCAAAGATGGAAAAAGGAATCTTGGAGAAGAATTACTACGAGTGTGGTTTCCCTATAATGTTCACAAAATGCCTGCTATTTTGCAGTGCTGGAAACAGGATACTGATCTAACTTTGCTTTTATGGTGGCCACAGCTGCCACAGCAGTTCCTGCTGTCATTGCTGCAGTCTGAATGCAATGTACTTTTTCACACTGAAGGGAATGACCACTGCACCTCACTGAGGTGGGTCTAAAAATGGGATTACCCCACTTCACCTGCAAGAGGTAAGGAAGCCACTTACCTCTGTGAAACAATGTGTTTGGCCCCAGAAATCATATAATTGAGCTATCATTGTGTTGACACAAGAATTGAAATTAAGTATTTAATCCCAATTTCACAGTAAGATGTCAACTCAGTTAATGAAGTTTACTGATGATAACTGAGATCTACAACCGCTTTCAGGTGTTACTATAACACAGACAGTTTCCTGTGAAACAATTTTTCTTTTTTTTATTGAATATTAAGAGGAAAAAAGGAGAAAGGAATAATTACTGCTAGATAAGATTTTCACAAAGTAATGCTTCATCAGTTGGAGTTTGGTTTTCACCACATTTTCACTGGTGAAAGATAAGATCATCTCATCCCAAACCCCCTGCCACATGCAGGGACACCTCCCAGTAGACCAGGTTGCTCAATTCCTCATCCAACATGGCCTTGAATGCTTCCAAGGTTGGGACATCCACAATTTTTTTGGGCAACCTCTTGTTGTGCCCCACCACCCTTGTAGTAAAGAATTTCTCCCATATAGCTAACCTAAATATTTCTTCCTTCACTTTGAGTCCTTTATTCTTTGCCCTATCACTAGAGTTCCTGACAAAGAATCCCTCTTCAGCTTCTCTGTAGGCTTCCTTCAGATACTGAGGTTGCTGTGAGGTAGCTAAAAGGTATGACCCTTTTATATGCAGAACAATTCAAACTTGCTCACCCCACACTTTTGGAAAACATTGTCCAATTCTATCAACTTGGTAGCCCTCCTCTGGACTTGCTCCAGCAGTTCCATGTCTTATGCTGGGGACCCCAGGGCTAGGCACAGTGCTCCTGGTGGGGGTCTCAAAAGAGCAGAGCAAAGGAGCGGAATCCCCTCCCTTGACCTGCTGGCCACACTCCTTTGGATGCAGCCCAGGATTCCCATGGTTTTCTGGGCTGGGAGCTCTCACTGCAGGCTCATGGTGAGTGTTTCATCAGCCTCACCCCCAAGTCCTTCCCCATGGGGCTGCTCTCAATCACTTCTCTGCCCTGTGAGTGTGTCTGGGACTGCCCCAATGCTGGTGTAGGACCTTGCACTTGGCCTTGCTGATCTCCCTGAGGTTTGCATGGCCCCACCTCTCGAGCCTGTCTAGGTCCCTGTGGATGTCATCCCTTCTCTCCCCTGTTGACTGCCCCACCCAGCTCAGTATCATCACCAAACTCACTGAGACTGCCCTTGGTCCCACTGTCCACATCACTGATAAAGGTGTGGAACATTATGGGCCCCAGGACTGACCTCTGAGGGCTTCTCTTGCATAAAGTAAAGAGCGATATTGGAGGGAAGAGTCTCCATTGAAAATGAAATCCTGATGACCTCAAACATATCCTCTGGTAGAGCTTTAATTAAGTAAATTCTAAATAACTTTTGCTTTGCTCTTTCTGTTTAGCATTGACAATGGAACTTCTCACATCAATTCTTCATTATTTGTGGTCTCTGCACTCTGTGAATACTTCTTTTAGTGTCTTATCTCAGAACATTTGTTTTAGCTGCCTGTATACAATGTTTGGGATATAGCTAATCACTTGTGGGAGTTCTCTCTTTTCCTGATTAAGAGTAAAAACCACATCTATGCTATTTCTATGAAACTTCATTGAGAAATTCCTTAAAAGCATTACTTTAGAACTGTCATAACTATTTCTCAGAAACAGAAATATAATACTTTATAGCATACTGAGACTTTTGGAAACAAAGTGTGAGAAATAATAGCCAAAGAACAAAATAATTTCAAAATACTTAAACCTAAGTTTTCTTCTTATCAAAGTTTGAATAAGTCTTTGTATCAGTCCTGAATATCCAAGCTTAAATCCCAGGGCTTTGTACCTGTATAGAGAGGCAAACTATGTAAATAGAAATTTTTAAGGTTTGAATACTGCCTTTGACATGACTTGGTTTGGTATTTTCAGTTTTTAACTATAAAAAAACCTCATCAACAAGTCAAATGTATAAATAGATGCTTTTAAATTGGTGACTCAGTTATATCCCCATGATACAATTCAATACAGAATTCAGAATTATTTTTGCTTAGTCAGGGAACATCTATTCTGAAACACATCAGCAATGCTTAATTTTAGTGACTATGCACTAAGATACGAATGTCTGTGGATCTCAGAGTCGTTCTGGGGTTTTGTTTTGGCTGAACTTTTAAAATCTTTCTTCATGGGGGGAGGGGAGTGGGCAGGGGGTGGAGGCACAGGTGCAGAATGAACTTCAGAGAATATGATGGCCAAATCCAGAGTTGTGACAGAAACTTACCTGTGCCTGTGACTAAGGGTTTCAATTTCTAACCTCTTTTCCATATACCAGTCATCAAGACACCTATGTGAGAAATCGGGATGATAAAGCTGAAGTCAGTATATTTGCTTAGGAGCATCCAAAAGCGAAACCATATTAAAATGGTAAAAAATAGAAAAAAAGGAAAAAATAAAAAAAAGGAAATTCAAAATTCTTAAATGCTAGTATTATACCTTAAATCTTTGAGTACTCTTCAAGAAAAAGTCTGTCTTTTGAAGAGCTATTCTATTTATTTTATATTTTGGGGGAGTTAATAGCTGCAGAGGACTTGTTTTATGGGGAAATACATTTCTGTCTTTGAACCTAGAAATCTTGCCAAAACATTTGGATTCACCTTATCCATTATTTCAACAAACAGAGAGCTAGGTATTTTATATGTTGCTTTTGAAGGGTCATGTTTATATTAAACTGGAGATGTGTACTATTCTATAAGATGTTTGAAAGAAATTATGCAGCCATAGGGAATGACTTTCTAACTTCATAAGCAACAGGGGACCACTCAGCACGTCATTTGTTACAAACTCTGTAACCTTCATAAAATATCTTTAAACATCTACTTGCAAACATATGTCAATGCAATATTATTTTAATTGATTTTACCTTGACCTCTTTTGTTGTTTCATAGTTTAATTTAAAAATGTGAGACAAAGCAACAACAGGAATATATTTTTGTATTCCAGGAGTTTATAACATTCTACTACTACTGAAAAAAAATCAGGAAATTGAAAGTTTAGTAGAAATCATGTGAGCATTATAATGCTTTTTTTCTCTAGAGATCTTTGTGAAGATCTGAGAAGTCAGTAGAAGAAACACGAGTTATTGGAATCTAGATTTTTTTAAAGCAGGTCATGAGCTCAATGACAGCTGAGTAACTGAGTTCAAATAAAAATATTATACAACTAGATAATATTTCATTTTTAGTCTACTGAGGACTTTTTAAATCTTTAATGAATTTATAGGATCTGTTGATTTCAAAAGAGAGGTGTTAGAGAAACAGAATGACTCTCTCCCCTGCACCTCTCTTTTTCACTTAACAGAGAGTACTTAGACAACTTTTTAATGGCACATATGTACAGACATGCTCAGTGCATCTGTTCAGAGACTGTTCAGATCCTGATCTTATAGGCTATGGGAATGCCCATACAGTATTTCTCTTACCTAACGACATGTAGCTTTCTTTTTGCTGCCCATGAGATTATATATTTGTGTGTTCAATGCTTATTCTGAGAAAGTTCGATAAACATAGGAAACATTAATCAACACCATCAACAGCATTTATATATCCATACTGTATGTTATACTTTTAAGAGTAATTTCTACTAGTGTAATTATTCTATAATTTGCTTTTCAACACAGAGATCATATATTTAGTTGGTCTTCAGAGCTATTCAGACTCTCAAGGCTTCACTGATAAGTAATAATAAACAATTTTTGAAAAGACTGACAATAGTATAAAACAAATAAAAAAGTAATCACCAAGGAACAATTTGATGCTTCATTACATTTCTGTTAGTTCAATTTTTGCAAAAACAATAGAATTGATATTAATATCTTCTGAAAAGCACTTTGATAAATCTGTGTGCATCCTTGAGCAACATTTTATTTTTTTTAACAAGATGATTTAGAAACAATCTAAGGATAATTTTATTCACCTCTGCAATCCTGAAATAAAGATCATTCTTTTAAAACTTTGCTTCTTGGTAATTTACTTGCCTGGGGAAACATAAAGTACATTTTACTTTTGTTGTGTAACTGGGATGCAATGTCTAACTCTTGGCAAGAGATGGGTAAAAAGTGTACGTAAAGCACTTTACGATTCTGCCAAACTTTTCCTCTTTTATATTTTTATTTTTATACACCTGTACCTAACTGATGTCTCATATTTTGTACTGAGTTATTAATTCTCTGGTGCATGAACTATCTTTTTTGTTATAAACTTGTATAACTGGCTCTAAGTGCACCACTTGGGTACCTGTGCATTACTGAGGTAGAAAATTCAGGTCCACTCAGCCTTAAAATGGAAGGCTTATTTAACCAGCTTGGTTGCAGCATGAGAAGTTATGTAACCACTGACACACAAACAAATTGTGTGACTGATATTCATTTTGATACATCTTTGATTTCCCAACCAGAATGACCTGCTACCTATTTACATCTTCAGACAACCTGCAACAAGGTTCCTGAACATCTTGATCTCAAAAAAAACCAACTCACTTCTAGCTTTGTCTTCACAAGGTCACAATGTGAATCTCTAAGCCCTTATAAAGTATAAATTTATAATATGCAATTAAAATAGCTTCTTTATAACTGCTTAAAGTTTTCAAGTAGGAACAGGGTTAACCTCTTCAACAAAGGAGCTATATTAATCAAAGCTCTTTACCATTGATTGGAAGAACTGCACTGAGTTTCATTTCCAACTAAGGCTAGCAGAGACAAAATACAATTCTTTTCTGGGTTTCTAACAAAGAGTGAGCTTTGTACTTGTGATCAAAATAGCCTAGCAGCCACCAAAGAGCTGCTCAGAAAGGTCTTACAGCAGTTCACCACACTACCCAGTTTCTAACTTCTGTCTTTTGGCATCCCTCTCTTCAAACATCTCTTCAATGCTTTATAGCATTGTGACAGAGTTTATAATGATTTATATTATTTATGGTAGTTGTCTGGCACATTTAATTTTCTAACCCAGGACTTTAGTAGAAAATGGCTGCACTGAGTCTGACAACAGTTGCAACTAAGAATGTATATAGCTCTTGATAGTTTTATATCATACTGCATTAGATACACCAGTTAAAGTAATAAGACTGGGAAGTTTACTTCTTATTTTGTGCTGTTTCATCAGAACTGATAAACAACATAGTGCTTTCCTTGAGAACCTTGGGGGCTCTGAGGGTCTCAGTCTGTGCTGAACCTTCTCCATCACTTGAGTCTGTACAAAATACAAGGTTGTCTATCACATTCCCTCTAAGTTTTGTTGGAAGTGGAAATCATTCCTATTAATTGTTACAATAGTTCTGTGGATAAAGCATTTACTGTATTCAGTTATTTCCTCTGTCTCAGGAAATTCAAGCTTATATCTTCAATCTCCAGAAAAAATCACCACTATAACGGCAGGTTATAATGATAAAGGATAAAGGAATTCTCTGCCTCTTCCATTGAAAATGTTCTTTAATTTTAGACAAAGGAAAAAAAAAACCAAACAAATGCATGAGTAAAACATTTATTTGAGCCGTGAAAACCTGTATGTGAGTACAATTCCCCTGTAATAACTAAGGAAAACTTGGCCTTAGCCTATACTCCAGAAGCCATTTATATATTTTCTATCAAAGAACCACTGAATGAAGTACAAAAGTTGTCTGTAGAATTGATTTTGGCTTCCTTTTTTCTAAGGAGAATGAAATAACCTCTAAACCAGGAGAAATGAAGCATCCCTTTTTAAAGCATTCTGGCTTGCTCTCAACACTCTTACCAAGATTTTATTGCTATTGCTCAGTGCTTTGTTATTTTACCATTAATCTGCAAGCTGTAATTAACACTGTAATTATTTTTCTTTTCCATTTGCATGCAAAAAATTGAGAGAAGCCTCAGAACTAGATGCAAAAAACATATTGGGAGGTGAGAGAACCATACAGTTGCATAAATATTCCAAGACAAGTCTATGCTAAGTATTCTTTTGGATAGCAAGATGTAGCACAGGAGTTGCCACTGTGCTTCTCATCATATTATTTTAATGCATAATCCTTCACTTCATTTCATCAGTAATAATACCAGACATATCCTCCAGTTGTAGTACATGTTTACAATTAGACAAATAGATTCACGCTCTCTCACCCAATTCATTGTTCTTCTCACTGGTTCCCAAGCCTAAATAAACAGATTAATGTTCTCTTCCAAGTTAATATTAATGAAGAGCCTGTCCAGGCAAGGAAAAGCGAGGTCTTCCCCATGGTCACTGACGTTTGTGTATGTTGATTATTGCTAAGAGCTGGGATTTTCTTTCTATCACCACTTGCTTATGTTGCTGCTGGGTTGGTCTGGCCTCACCAGATGAATCCAGCTGCTCTGAGCTCCAAATTCGTCAGTGCTGTTTTGAGCTTCTCAGTGTCTGGCTCTAGTCTCTGTCATGAAAATATGCAACATAGGTATGCATATATACACACATACGGATACACATATATTACACTTTATGTTTGTCTATAAATATATATTTTATTTCCTTTCTTTTTCTGTTGAAACCAACAAAAAGATGCTGCTTTCAGCAGAAGGACCTCCTTCTTGCTCTTTTCCTTCATTTATCCACTGCAAGATGCCACTCATCCTTCTGAAATTTTACATTAGCACTTAGGAAGAGGCTTATAATGGAAAATGGACTAACTACAGGAACATTTCTTATCTTATCCAATTTTTATGCCATAATATAGTTTTAAGAGATCTGGAGTAACAAGATATGAACATCTTATAGCTATGCCTTTATTCATTTTTAAAAGTCTATTGGATTGTTGTGTTATATTATGTTTAGACCTATCCACAGCTGTACTATTGACTTTGACAGTAATGTGATCTGGACATTTCCATGACTAGCCTCAAAGTGCAGACTATCATTATAGCCTGGATGTGCTTGCATAGGCACTTTTTTCTATTAAGTGCCATGAGTTTTTTGGTCCTTCTTTCTTTCTAGGAAGCTTGTAGTTAGCCTTAAACTTACATACCAAAGTCCCCTCCATTCAGGCAATGAATAAGGTTTTTTACATCTGTTATGTAAATTCATGATTTTTAAAAATCATTATTAGTTCAAGAATGAGGAAAAAACCCAATTAAATGCTGCATTTAAGTTTGATGTCTTCTCTGTAACTTCTAGGACTTCTGATTTTAATGGGGCTTCTTGCATTAAACCCTGAAAAGAGTGTTCTCTTAAAGCACAAACATATGAAGTCATTAAAAACTAAGCTTTTTGTGGTACAGATTCAGATATACTCTATGACAGAATTAGTCCAGCTGAAAACACCCCATATTAACCTGGGGGAAGTGACACCATCTAAGAAAATGGTTAACTCTCCCTTGTAACTTTGGATTCAAACTGGATATTTAAATTTAAACCTTGGTCTCGCATGTCCAAGCACAAAGCCTGAGTCATTCCATGACCTTTCAGTCCTGGCTTCTCCAAGTTGCTGTGGTGAATAACGCTCAGCTCCTAAGGCATCCAGAAGCCTTTGCTGTCCTCTGCCTCATGTGCTTCATTTGAAGCTGGAGGTTCAGTGACTGCTTTAGTCATAATACAAACTAGGTCGTCTGTACCCAAGCTGAACGTCCTAATCATTGGACCAATGAATCACCTCCTGTAATTTTCTGGCCCAATGTCTCTGTTCAATTATTTAAAGAATCCATGACCTTTTCTACCACAGGTAAACACAGCTGGTGATCAGAGCATCTAGCTGTAAAGAGTGAAACTTGGATTGAAGACCTTTTGCTCTGTTCAGGGCTGTTCATATTTAACTGCTCCTGAACACTGTGGGATAACCTCTCTACACTTCTATTACCACAGATATTTCTGTCTTCCTTACCTTCCAGCCTCAAGTTTATGAGTATGTAAAATATAACTAATCCTAAGGAATATTTTTGGAGCGGGGAAAACAATTTCTGCCACTTCTAATCACCAGAGTTTCAGGATTAACATCTTGGCTTCCTGTTATGGGTGTTCATTAAAGTATTTGTATTACATTTTCTGTTAGGCATCATCTTTTTTAATAGGTATAATGAAAATTTCAAGAAATATTTTGCCATAAGGTATTGTTTGAGTTCTTACTCCATATGATGTCTAAATTATATGGGTATGAGAAAAAGAATTAATTTTAAGTGTTTTAAAATCACTTTGCTTGTCTGGAAGTATATGACACATGATACATTGCAACAAACTACTCTGCAATTTTGCTATCCTCAGGGATTTAAAACTCAGTAAGGCTCTCAAACCCATGACATGTTCAAAAATATTACCTTTCTGTTAGTTTAGTTCAGTCTCTGAACTTTTTTAATTAGTAAAATGCACTCAGGTTGCTTTTGCAAGCTTTTCTATAACCTCCCTACAAGAGTAGAAATTCACGCTTATTAAAAGCAATCAACACTAAGAGACTAATGTATTCATGTAAGCCCAGAAAAGAGGACAGAAATCTCAAATCTAAAATTTGCAAGGCTTACAATAAATAATTTCTTCAGGTTAACCCTCTCTTACCAAGGCTCAGTATATTTCTGCTGTAAAGTAGTTTTGTTGAAGACTTGAAGTTGTTTTGTTTTGGATCATGAATTGACATTATGTTGCCCTCTATTCATAGCGTTTTGCAAGTAATGTTCATGCAGTACTGTGGTATGTTCAGGTGTAAGCCCATTTATTCCTTGAATATATCCACCCTAACATTTTTGGGGCATATTTTTTCTCATTTACTTTAATTCCTGCCACACTCAGAGGGCTAGACAGGTTCTCAGCACAGAATGACAGCCTAACACTACTTCCAAAAGAGCTAAAAGTCTCCACCTGAAATTTTTTTCTCATGTCCATTAACCTGTCTGAAAAGCTGCTGGGCTGGGCATGAACAGGCATGTTGCTTATTACAAACGATGGGCTACTTACATTTAAATGTGAGAATATGGTTCAGAAAATCTTTAATATCTACTTGTATCAAGCATTGCAGTTAGAGCTTTCACATATAGCCTGATTAAACACAAAGCTCTTTTTTGGGAAATCAATGTAATATTTTTTCTCCCATTTTTTTTCTCACCTGTCATTGCTTTACTTGAGATATAGTTTTTTGGATTTTGTGCTCAAGTGCATTAAAATCAAAACAGCAGGTTTTTTTACCCTAGTGATAATTTAATACTTTGGTACCTGGTAAAGGAGTGACTGTATTTCACTGTCAGTCTTTGAGTGCCGGATGTTCAGGAAGACTTAGGTTCAGAAATATGTATTAAAGTAACATTAGGCCTGGAAGACAGCAGGAAGTAATGTAAGGGAAGGTGCCAACTTAGTTTCTATTAGCATCATTTAACTAACTGAACTATGCTTTTTGTAGACCACTTCTACATGTAGGAGATGGTTATTCCATTATTAATGTTAGGTGTTTCAAAACTCTGCTTTATTCTGAGCTCTGATATTAGGGCTCTGGTTTCTAAAAACAATGCACATCTATACTAATACATGCAACTAGGAGAGCTACTCAGTATGTTTGAGTCTCAGACCACTGAGAGGCCTTACTTTTGGACTCCAGGTCTGCAAATCTTGATCCAAATTTCCTTCCTTTCACTGAATCAATTAGAAGCACTGCAGAGTTTTTCAAGCCTTCATCAGCATTTGCAAAAGAGCAATACATATTTTATTTTATTAATACTCTGTTGAAAAGTAGTCTGGTTGGGAAACAAGCCCAAAGAATATTCTGATTTTATTTTTTACTTTTTTTTCTTCACCTAATTGCATACTGTCTTGAGAATTTGCCAGATAGCTTCCTGACAGCTCTTCTATACCAGGCATATCATTCCCTTGTTCTCCCAGAATGATAAAAAAATCAGTTGCAGGATTTAGGATCTGCTAAGTAATTAACATCATCTCAGCATTAACTGTGTAGAAAATATTATATTCTTAATCTGACTGATCTGGAAGGTCAAGCTGTGCCCACCTGCTGCCTGCTTATGAGGACTCAGCACCAGGAGCATGGTTTTGCAGGAAGAAATAAATCTAGCAAGAACAGTTTGAAGTGCTTCTCTCTAATCCTATCTCTCTTGTTGTCTACCTACATATCTCCACTATGCAACACTTCAATATCATGGTGCCGTAAATTACAGAGCCACCCAATAATTTGAGTCTTGATATTGATTCTTTAAAACCAGATTAATTCCTCCCTCTTTCATTTCTTTCCTCTCCCTCTTTCATTTCTTTCAGGAAAATAAGATAATGTGTATAATAGCATAATAAGCAGTATGAAATTTTACAGTAAGAAAACAATTCTTTCAGACAGAATGAATTGGTGTTTTGCTGTTTTTCTATTTCCTATTATCTCCTTTCATCTGGGAAGGAAGTTATGAAAAACAACCTACCTGGTTATATTATTTTCTTATGGGAGATCAAAAATCATACAAGAGAAAAAAAAAAAACATTCACACCACATTTTGCAGTATGAATATTTCCTTAAGCAAGGAGAAATACCCTGTAAAAAATCTTTTCAAATACAGCTTTCATGTAGAATGTGTTACCCTTCAAGAGGGTGAAGCCAAATAAATATTTGTATCTTAGTTGGGTTTTGGGGAATTAAATGAGATTGTATATGTATTTTATCTAACAAAAGAGTATCTGAGTGAACAAAGGGGAGGTTTTCTATGCATTGGTATCAGAAACAAAACTGATTTTTGAAAGTATAAATCTCTGCAATTTTATGCAAAATACCTGTTCACTTCTGCTTAAGAGAAACAGTTTGCCTTAAAAAAAGCAGTTATTAACTCTTTTGTAGACATTTGGATGAGCAAAATATATCCATTTCTGATAACACAAGACAGAAATGCCCTGAAGTACTACAGACATGAATGTCATATGTTCCGTTGCTGGGTGAAAATAGCCTTGTGCTTCTGTCCAGTTGAAATTAGTTGTACTAAGTAAAGTGAGGTCACCCTACAGAAGACACAGTATTAAGCATCCCAGGGTGTTAGAAAGCAATGAAATATACAATTACCCTCAACAGCAGTTCTACAAGCTGTGTGATTCCTATGCATTTACTGATTATCTTTATTTGTATTATTCTTTTTTCGGTAGTGGATATAAATTACATACCATTATGGTCCAACTGGAAATAATGAAATGACAATACCATCCATGCCACAGCACTGTCTGGCATTCATGTATCTCTTTAGAGGTGTTAAGAGAAAAGACAGGGTATTGCAGCTGAGTGCACTTTATGATGGAATGCTCTAATAGAGATTTAATATATTTATCTACCTTCTGAAGCCAGCAGCTATAGTAACTGCAAATGGCTGGCTGGCCACAGTTATTATCTGAGCAATCTAAGTAGTTATGTTTTGAGCTACAGGGTGTTGAAGATAATAGTTCACTCTAGACTAATGCCTACATAATGGCAGATTGCCTTCTCCTTTTTACTTGCTGGTCAAGCCCAGCTGATGATGATTGACTTAATGAGAGTTATAACCTGGCCCATAACCTAAGGAATAAGAGGACTGTTTACACAGAAGAATAATATTATGCTCCTTGGATAATTTGATGGATTTTGCTAGTTTTGGAGCTCTTTAACTTGGATTTCTGTGGTACATGTAGCAAATTGTTAGGTGGTAATGGTGTCTTCAAAATTTTGCTGTAATCACCTAACAACAAATGAGTTCTTGCCCAAGATGTGTAACTGGACGTCCATATTGTTATAACTGTCCCTCTCTTCTTCTTCTATCTCTGTTTGTTTTATTCCATTATTGTGTTTCATTTACATCCAGATGCTAATAAATGTGTCCTGATCAGATGATGTTCAATTTCCATTATTGCAGACAGTGTTTGTATGTGCATATGCAAGGTCTTTTTAAAAAGTACTCCCCACTCTTCCCAGTCCTTAGACTTAGTTGCCAGTGAATATTTCACTGCCTGAAACATATTTTTGGAAACACAGGTATGGTTCCTTGTTAAGCTAAAATAAAGTGGCTATTACTCCTTTGAGGATCCCTTCCCCTTCTTTATTCAGCAGAAGAGGTCATGGGATAAGAGGCATCACATGAACTCAAGTGGCTCAGTTTAGGCTTTCTGGGAGATTTTATGTAAGCATGACTAAAATGTTTAGCAATACTACTCAGATTTGCATGGAGCAAAAAAGTCAATACTCTGTCTACACCATGGAGAGATCAAAGATTTTTATAAAAGGAGGATAATGTTTGGGTCAAAACTATTTAAAAATAAAGAAAAGAAAAATAAAGTATCACAGGTTTTTCCCCCTAATCTTTTTGCTGGAATGGACTGATTAGAGAAATAAATAATTGAGTCCACAACTGAAATGTAGCTGCTGTACCATACAGAGCAAATACAATTCTATCTAGCTGAAATTCTAAAATCTTAAAGCAGTAATGTATAACCTGAACCAAAGATAGACTTTGAATGCAGAAGCTGTGTGAGTAGCCTTCAAAGTACCCTTATTTCTGCCAGAATGGTGGCATTTACTCTGTGTACATGGTCCAAACAAGCCAGAATTCATTAATTCAAAATTAACCTAACCCCAAGACTTTTTTTCTGGAAAATGAAGCATTGATAATTATTATCTTTGGGATGCTTTTTTTGTTTTTTAGTTTTTGGGGTTTTTCTTTTTGGTGGGTTTTTGTTTTGGTTTGGGTTTTTTTTTGCTTGTTTTTTTATTTGTTTTTGGTTCTAATATGACTCTAACTTGGATCCTGTTTGAGCTGGAGTGAAATATTCTGCTTAGTCTTGGGGCTGAGTACTTTTTACCTATGTAGCAAAGAACATTCCTAATTTTCTATCATTTTGAAAAATGTTACTGAAATACCTGTGCTTTTAACTTATCTTTCTTACATGCAGGGTTGATGGCAAACAAATTTTGTGCAGAGTACTGCAGTCTTCTCTCTCCATGCTTCCTTTGGAAGCCATGTTCAGAATAGGAATTTCTTTGGACCAGTCGTGCTGGGGGTCTTGTAATATTTTAGGTGGTTATTCTGTTCCTCTGTTCATTTATGCCTTCATGAGTGTTCCAGAGATATGGGAAGAAAAGCAATTTGTGAATATGTTTGGAACAGCCAACTAATCTATCAACACACCTGAAAGTTGTGAATAAGGATAATGACTAATAATAATAATTAATAATAACAATGATATAAACCCTGATGTGAATGGTACTTATCTGGGCTCTCTTCTTAAATATTACAATCAGCTGAATGACTGCCTTTACCTGTATAAGAGCTTTAATAGGACTATTCATTCTCTTAGTAGTTGAATACTACTCCTTAAGTCCTCTTCCATAAGCTAGTTTTCTCTGAATAAGGGAAAACCTATATTATCACTCCTCAGTGCCAAGGGATCATTTGATCAACAGCAGGTCCATCTGTTCAGAAGATTCCTTTCCATCCCACTCACTCACCAGTGAGAGAAGGAGGAAAAGATAGCCCATGTGGTACTACTTATTACTCTCAGTCCAGAAAGAGACAGTTCTGGCAATGATGTCTCAAGAGCCCTTATCATGGATTAAAAACTACGTTGTCAAAAGGCAAAAAAAATGTTTCTTTGACTTGCCAGTTGAGGATAAAAATACCAAAAGGTTTCTGCTTTAGTGCTTTCAAATTCAATAATCATTCATCAGTTTGTTTTCTTCCTGGGCTAGGGAGGACAGGTAGTCAGAACAGAGAATACAGATTGTTTCAGTCGGCTCCTGTTCAGCTGATAATCATATACACAGCAGAATGTAGCCAGTACCTGTCAGCAGAGGCCTGACCCAAACAATTAACCTTATATTAACGCCCCTAATGGTGATCATCTGTTGCCATATGCCTGAAGCCTGAGCTCTAACTCAGCAATGAAACCATCTACTCCTCAAGTCACAACTGATCCTTGATCACAAGGTACTGAGCTTCAGTTGATTTTTAAAATGTTTATTAGTAATCTGTTCCTTCTAAGGAAGAATAAGTACCCTTGAGAAAGACAGCAATTGTTTCAGGAAAACCTGTGGGATCTGCTTATGTGGAGACAAATGATTGTACTGTTTATTCTGAATAACTGCTTAGGTTTTGTATTTCTCCTAGGACTATATTCTACACTAAAATCAAGGAGAAGCTAGAAAAACTCCTTCTCTAGCTTTTTGCCTTCTAAACTGACTCTGTTCACTGCCTCTGTATTGAGCACTATTGTTTTTCTAGGATCAGTTTTTGAATCCTAAAGCAATTTGAAACAGTCAGTGTGTGAAGCAATTTTTCTTGTATTCAGGTCGTGATATTTAAACATATGTGTGCTAAGATCAGTATTTGCTGCACCACTGCTGGTGTTAATCCTTGTTTATACTGCGAGTAAACTGCCTGACAGGTGTTACATTTTTATTTCAAATCTGTTGCTTTCCTGAATTTATTGTTTGTATCATTGTCATCCTAAGAAAGCTTTTTTTTTCTCCAGTAGAAACCCAGGCCTGAATATGAACTAGAACAGCCACAGTGGAAATCTAAAAAACATTAGCCTTTCCATATCATTCATAAAATCAAGACTAAAATATATTTGAAGGAGTATATTAATAAGAAATAAAACACTAGTGGATATTGTAAAGGGTGTTACTTGTGTCATGATCAGAACCAGAAGAGCCTTTTTTTTCCATCCCCATATTATATTTTATGTATAATGCTTCCATGTACTCATTTTTCCTCAATCTATACATATGCAGGAGATTATTGATTGTTTGGGCAAGATACACCTAATGCTTTCTACTTTGCCCGTTATCGTAAAATCTAGAGGGACTGAGAGGCTAAAATACATTTGGATATGTACTTGGATACGTGCAGAGAAGTTTTATTAATGAAGCAGACTTTAAGGTTAGCTGATCAATAAAAGTTGATATAACTTACTTGCTATAACAAAAACTCGGCCCTACAAAAAGTCCTGCATGCTAGATTTTAAAAGCAATATAAAATATGTTTGTTTACATCCCCCTTCAGTTGTTCATATTCTACACTCCAAAGCAGCAAAGAATATGTGATACAGACTACAAATAAGAAAGTTTGACAAATTATGCAGTAGAGAGAAAACATACATTTTTCAGTAGTGCATATAAAAGTTTTACAGTATATACTACAATATTTTAAAATCCATTATTGCAGAAATAAATGGACCATATAAAGTTTTTTTATTCCTTAGTCCAGCTGACTTATTTCTGCATGCAATGTTTATCACCATGAATGACTAAAGGAACAGGAAGAGTGATGTAGACAGGACTTTCAGGACTGAATCCTTATACCACTAAATTTTCCCTTTTGTACACATTTTACATTTTCTGTTGAGCTCTGATCTCTGGAGGTATTATGATCTCTCTGTTCTCTTCAGCTTCTTTGAGAAAATGGCATTCAGCACCTTGTACTTCCCATAAAATGTATCGGGATATCCACTAAATTCACTGACAACATTCCAATTCCCTAATAGAAAGATAGCATCTCCATTAATAAAAGCCTGTGTTGCAGAAATAAAGTACTTGTGGTACTTATGCACACTGAATCAACATTGCATGGCAACATGAGTCTATTTTTAAAGTCCATCTCAGGAAACATTGTAGAGAAGCAGGATTGTTCCAATAAAAAACATGGAAATTATGATGAAATTTTACAGAACGATTTAACTTAAACTTTCAGGAGATCAGAGTCAGCATTATTTTGCATGGAATTTCTATTCCTGTGAAGTTATTGTTTTCTAATTAAAATTACAAACAACAAAAATCAGAACTGCAATGGAGGGGATCAGATGATCTGAAGAAATATAGAATTTTTAAATAATATTTCCCAGAGTTCTCATCCCTGAAATACCAGCAGAGACCCCTTAGTTATCAGGTGGAATAAACTTTTTATTCCTCAAATAAAAGCTTAGCTCTGTTTTTAAATTGTAAACTGTGGTGTTAAAATGTAATCTTGTCAATAGTCTATTAGAATTGCTTTGTGTGTTGGGCAGAGTATCACAGCTGGTTATACAAATCAGAGGATTACTTCAGAAGAAGGAAAATTCTATTAAATTTCTCTAGGCCATCTTTGTTAAGCTCTCCATGATGATGACAGAGGCATGGTAATGAGATAGCTAAGAAAGAAAAGGAAAAGCCCTACCTTCATATTTAGGTAAGTTTAATTAAAATCTGGAAGTGAACATGTCTAATAAGACTCTGAAATCTGATACTCCTCTTTTTGACAAAAACACAACAAAAATGAGAGTTTCTAGTAATTGTGGAGTGACCCAGAACAGTACATCTGAAAATATTGCAAAAACTTTTGTAAACAAAATTGATTGTATATTGAATTTGCTTACATTTTAACAGTAATTGTATACAATATACAATCAAGGAATTAACAAACCTCTTTATTTAGAAAGCATATTCTATTGAAAAGCCAGTCTTTAAAGGAAAAAAGATAGGTCTTTAGTTAACTATTGATTGTAAAGGAGTTAGTTGTGTGAAGAGGAGAAATTTTTTTTATTCTCTGTATGATTCTACCTGAAAATTCACAGAGTTCATTAAAATTTTCCATATCTTATCCCCGCCTCAAACCATAATTATCTAAAATCCATAACTATTCAGTCACATAAGCTATGTCAGATGTTGTCAGATGCCTCAGTAGATTGTAAAAGAATTTCAATTAAATCCAGTTCTCCCACATAAATCTTGACTAATTTAGATCTATAAAACACTGAGACAGATGAACTCCACAGGGGAAAAAATAGCAGCAACCACAGGAGAGGAACTGGGCTGATGTCTCTTTTTCCCTCACCATTTTCCCACTACTGAACAAGCCAGTGGGAGAAATACTTGCACCTTTCTGCTTCACTTATGGCCTGAATCTGCACAAATGTGCATGTGGTCCCGCTGTTAGAAAACAAAGATCACTCTCACAGACATGATCCCATGGTCACAATATAAATCTTCTCAGGGGGCTAAACCTTGAGCAAGCCCTCCTATTCAGAGTGAAATTCACATCTGAGTTTTCAGGCTGACTTCCTGTTACGTATTTTTATTTATTTCTTTTATAAAAGACAGAATGCACCCTAGAAAATATGTAGTGCTACATCAGAGCAAATGAACTCTAGAATATATTGAAAGAAAGCCCTTTAAGCTTCACCAGAAGTACTACCAAAAGGGATGGAATGAGAACTCAAAGAGGATTTCTCAGGCATCACAGTTGTGATGCCTGAGAATTTTTTTGTGTGCAGCTGTTTTTCTTTTCAACACTTACTGGGAAGCATCTTTTATTCACTTATTTCCCCTGATTTGATGCTGACTTGAGGAAAACCAAGCTTTTAGATATTTTTTTTTACTTACTGAGGGGTGCTTTAACAAGCCAGTAGTCTGGACTTGGCTCAGTGTTTCAGGCAGACAGAACTCCTACACACAATACAATCACTGGATCTGCACACCAGGTTTGGGCATCTGCAAACTTTCTGTTGCATGATCTGAAGGTGTTGCGTGAATGGCATTACCTGCAGAAGATGGATGTGTTACAGAATGAGTGACCACCTGTTTCCTTTCTCTGTCAATTTGCCCTGCAAGGCAAACTTACTTTAGCATGCTGTTTTTGCATTTAAGGCGCTACATTGCAGAGACCAAGTGAGGTGTATTCAGCACCTGTGAGACTGCTTCTGAAGCTAATGAAGTGACTGACACTCATCTTAACGACTGGCATCTTAAATATATTCACGCATAAATGCTGTGGTTCAAAAATCCATTTTAGTATCTATGCTGTATCCAAGTGTACATTTTAGTTTGACCTTGGCTTTCCATGCACAAATTTACCTGGCTACAAAGTATTCTGCTAAGGAGTTATGGCACTTGTTCTTATTGCCTGTTAATCCAGATGCAAACAGTCCTGTTTTCCAGGGTTTGGGATAAAAGCACTAGCCAGATCACTGTCTTCTACACTGCTGGTGACAAAAATACTCATACCAGATGCATGCTGGCCTGATATATCAGCTCAGAATAAGCACAGGATTTCATCCTTTGGACCACCTACACAAATTGTACTGATGGTGAGTGAAATAATGGAACCCCTGTCTTGTCCGTGTTTTAATCCATAGTCTTAAAAAATAAACATAGGAACAAAAATGCTAAAGCGTGTTTATATACCATCAAACTTACAGATCTTCAATAAACTTAAAAAATTAAGAAAAACAGCTGAAATTTAAACAACATTATAGGTTTGGCCACAAGAATCATGCTAGCTTTTTTTATTTGTGCATGTATGTACACAAAAGAATTCTTTATTGACCTATGAAAAACACACATGGCATATTTAAAATACTTTATATACGTGTGTGTATTTGTACATGTGCAATATCACAGTTAAAAACATGGCTAAATTAATAGAGTTTTTCTTTTGTTTTACATGCAATGGATTACTGAAGAACTAATTATTATTAATTATCAGTAATTTCATCTGTTGGGTATGTACAGTACAGTGGGCAAACTCTTATTTCATGGAACATGCAACAAACACAGGCCAATTCTTTGTTCATTCTGTTTCTCTCACTTGCATGACTATTTCTTGGCACTGATCATGTGCTTGGAATTTTTTTTTCCTCAGCAGAGACCTAGCATGTTTATGGCATATTTTAGGAGCAAAGTTCTGGGGAAAAAACACTGGAGTAGATTTTGCTGAGTATTGTAAAATTTTTACTGACTGAATATATACTGTTTTGGAGGAAGAAAATCATAACAATTTCCTATGTTTCCATTAAGTTGCATTAATGGAGTATTTGCAATAGATAGTACTCTTTTTAGGCTTGTTTCTATTAGCAGTCCTCTCACAGAAGGAATGAAATTCTGCTTCTTTCAAAGTCATAATCACAACCACAACTAACATCCTTCATTCCAGGACTGAACCCATGAGGGTTAGTGAAGCCATTTCCATGACACAGAATCTCCTTGCCAAAGTAGGCTTTCTTGTAAATGCCCCCTTCAAATAATGGTCATTCTTCATCATAACTGCACTGAAATTTAAGTTCACTGGAGTTAGAATTAACCCTGAGGTTGCCTTTCTACATGATCAAATTCTTGTAAATCAATCTGTTTCCTGTAGAATGAGAACCATAATTTTCACTCCATGGACATTTAATTTTTACTCAAAACTTCTTTTTCAAATTATAAGCAAATAGATGTTATTTTTCCTCATTGAGTACAGAGATAATATCCAAAAACTTCTCAAATCATGCTACTTTGGTAATTATATTAGAAAATACAGAAAGTTAAGGCAAGCTGTGGCTCAGAGTGAAAATAAAAACCCAAAGCTATTTAATTTAGAATGCTTTACATTGCTAGAGGCACCTCATGTGGGCCTTTATTTAAAATTTGAGCCTTTCCATTGAGTTCAGTAAGCTTCAGTTCAAGTCCATATGGAAAAAATGTCCCTCTAAATAAAACTATTCCAATTCTGTCATGACATTGTAGTAGTTATGGTAATTTTTTCAGACATTGTTTGGTAAATCTCATTATATTATTTCTGTCTAAGTTAGTTCCCAATTTAGTCTAATATTTAGAGAATCTTCTCTTTTTCTATTTGCAATGTATCACATAAACATATATTATGCTAGGATACGGGCTTAAAGGGTCAGCAGTGTTTTAAAAACAGTTGTCAGTCTCAAGTAAAACACCTGGTCTAAAGCCCTGTATCCCTCCCTTTCTCCCTTCCCCCTCCTTTTTCTGCAAAAATATTTTCAACATCAGTACTACATGCAGACTATGGTTTTTTTCTTCCTTTGAAATGATGTTATTCAAGAATATAGTAATTTAAATCTGGGATTTAGCAATAAAGAGTGAATCATCTTCCCAAGTCACAATTCCATTTTTAACTAGCCTTACATCTAGGAAAAATAAACACACAGAAATAAAGCAGAGGTAGCTTTAAAGATTGTTAAAGTATTTACACTATGTTAATAAAACTTCAAGGATGGTTTAGAAAGCAAAAATACCATAATAACTAGAGCTTTATAACTCTAGATGTGTAACTGGAGCTGTAATGAACAGTACAGGACAGCTCTGCAGCTTTAGTAAGCTTTAAAAGGCACGAGCAAAAAAGCTCTTTCTTGTGAACAGTTATTTCAAAACCCCATACTGTTTACCTACCAAGCTATCAAAAAATTTTGCAATCCAATATGGATCTCAGAGTGAGCAGAGCTTCTAAAACAATGTAATTATCTGCAGAAGACCTAATGAGAGAGCTCTTTAAAAGCTCATTCAAACATTTGCTGTATCAACTGAAAAAAGAAAGCATACGAGAAACTTAAACTACTGAGAGAAAAAGTGGTTTTATTTTCTTCCCTGTTGAATGGGAAAAAAACAGGAAGAAAAACAATGAAGAGATGACAAGATCCTGACTTACTTTAAAATTTCAGATACTAAGTCATCTGTTCATAACCTGTATTTGCTGAGTAAGCAGAGGCAATTGTAAAATGAAGCTCCTGAAAACCTGCCTTCCCATCAATAATATAAGCCTATTAGGTCATAAAATAAAGTGATAGTAAAAATAACAATTCCTGAATTATGTAGCAAATACCCAGATGATATTTGGGTTACTTCAGATAGAGTCTAATGTGACAGAAAAGACTTTGCTGACAGAGTGACTATCTGTCCTTTCACCCACAGCACAAATAATGCTCTGAACCAAGCTGCAAAGCAGTAATCTCAGATATAATGTCAGAATATAGATGTAGTTTGATGACATGATAGGTAAAATTTCTTCATTACCATAAATGGTAATTGAGAGAGGAAATATAAGGGAATTTTTTGGTAAGATTTTGTTGTAATGTTATTCAAAAAGTAAACTCTCCAAGAGCAGTCAAAGTCATTACATGGTATAAAATCCATTTTACCAAACTGTTGTGATAGAGTTACAAAGGCAGTCACAAGAATTTTGTGGTAGGAGTGTACTCTGAAACCTATCATTTTAGTTTTGCTAAGTCCCTGAAGATAAAGAAGTGGAAGAAAATTAATATATACATGCTTCAGTTCAAGAACAAAACAGGTAGGAAAAAGAATATATGGAAGAGAATGTAAATCACATATTAGCTAACAATTTCCTATGAAAACAAAAAATAAAAATAGAAAAAATCATTATATTGGAAAAGAAGCATAGAAGCATTTTCTGCCACTGATCAGCTGGTTAAATATATATATTTTTACTGGTGGGGAAAAAGGAAAAGGGAAAACAGAAAACTATTGTAAAGTCTATGTGAATTACACACACACACACACACACGCACACACACACACGAAAACCAATAGTTGTTTACTGCACTCATGGGAAACAGCTATGCCAGGTTTTGGATATTTCTTGGAAAATCTTAATTCTGGTAGGTTTTTCAATCACTCACTGCATTAGAAATATATTAGCAAAAAAGAAGCATGACAAAGGGGATACAAGGTAGGTATCTCTTGAAAGTAAAGTTGTTCTGCCAGAATGTTTCATGTCAACAAAAAATATGTAATTAACAATTTAATTGCTCTAGTGACAGAAGCTGTATGCCTCCTATAAGCAGCTATGGCCATAGTGTTCTTATATAAAAAATTTGTCCACACAGATGAAGCTTTTTTAAAAAGCTTCATCTTTTATTTAATGTTTTGTTGGTTTTATTAAATTGCACATATTCAAAAATTTCGCACCAGCTGTTATAATTACTTATTATCCATTTTATTGGTAACATCATACTTGTGTTGAAATAGAAACTCCTTGTTATACTGAAAAAAATTACATATATGATAGATTGTGTCCTGACAAGTCAATGTTACTGTCATTCAATCAGTGATCAATCAGAACTGTGCTGCATTAAAACTAATAAGGCTGTAGTATCTTTAAAAATACCCATGCAATGAAATTTTAAATGTACTTGAATAGGATACAGTCACTAATCGGAATTATAATTTAATTTTTAAAAGTATTTAATCTGGAACAAAGTGGAACTACCACTCTGTAAGGAATCTCTTTTCCTCCATCCCTCCCCTTGTCTCCTCTTCTCCATTGTTTTGTATATTACAGTACAGTGTATATACTCCCTAGACATATGTCTGTATTACTTCATCTCCAAAAAAGCAATTCTTTCTCTCCTCTCTCCCCACCCTTAGCTATACAGTTTATATACTATGCTATATACAGTTGGCAGAATTATGAACACAGTCTGAAGAGAGAAATTCAGGGGTATATATGAATAATTTTTTTACACCATAGTTTAATTTTCCTGCACTGACTGAATCTTGCTTCCTTCTCAGCAAAAAGGGGACACAACAGCCAGTGTAAGTTTTAAATGGCTTCTGTCTCAGCTTGACAGGTATATAACTTTATTTCAGTTAGGAGTGGAGCTAGATTTTGGATGCTGCATTCAGTGACTTCTGGATTATAAATACCTATTGTATGGTAAAGGAATATAACTTTCTAGGAATTTGGGTAGCATTAAATGCCTTTCAGCACTATTTATAAATTTGCTTTTGTTCTACTAGCTGGAAGCCTGTACACTTTTAGGGAAAAGGCAGATTGTGAACAAGAATATGCATAGAGCAGAAATATATGACTGCAGTTTGTGGGTTTATTTTGTCTGTTCCTCAAATCCTGCTTTTATTACCAGTGATTCTACTCATATAATATCAGTGAAAGCTGGTAAAATAAAATAATTTTTATGAGAGATTCATTGCATATGTTAGAAAGTACTGTTTTGATTGTCATATGTGCCTTCTGAAATGCCTTTCCAAGACAGGGCCAAGATTTCCACAAGTTTAATATGCTTTGTGGGGTGTAAGTCTGAGCAGAAGTTTGACTACAAGTTTAAAAGATAATGAATTTAAAATTGGACAATGTTCTTTACAGAAATTCCATGTGAATTTTCTTCAGGAAAGGAACCATCTATGGTATATTAAGATGGACTTGGCTGTAATCCTTTAGCATGAATGGAAAGCCCATAAATTGGGATAATGGACTAAAACACCAATGTTGCTTGCCAAGCACTGTGTGAAAACCTGTTTATTTGCATTTCTAAACCTATGTCATGTGTTTTTTCATTCCAGCTCACCATTGCAGTTGATTGGCTTTTTGGAGGAGGAATTCCCTTAGTTCATTTAGGATTTCAAACCTCTCTTCAAGTTTCAAGAAAGAAGAAATGCTTTTGTGATTGACTGACATCAAGCTCTACAAAAAGATGCTTAATAATTTCTACATACACAGGCATGTTTATCAGCTGAATTTGGCTACACATGCCACAAACACAGCAATGGGACTCTGGCCAAGAACAGGGTGGACTTCCCAGCCCAAACCACATGTGAAGGAAAGCAAAGGAAGAGTTATCTAAGTGACACAGCAGTTTAATTTCCAGATGAGGTGCCGGGAGCTGAGAATTTACTGCAAAGATTCTACAAACCAGTTTAAGAATTAGTTGTGATCTAACTGGCTATGGAATTGAAGTCTCCCCTAGCAAACTTTATAGATATTCCAAAAGGTTCTAAAAAAGTATTTCCTTTCTGAATGGTGAGGGGTTTTTTTTTCTCTTTAGCAGTCATATCAAAGAGAAATTATGCTTAATCTATATGTTATTTGAATCCTTCAATCACATCATCGTGTAGCTGAGAGGTATGCCCTACCCTGACACATTTCTGATATATTTTTAGCATCTGGACATGTTCTCTGCTAGGCCTTGTTTTCCTAGATTAAGCAAAGGAACTTTCAGCATCTCTTTGTGCAATGCAAAGTAGATTGTCCATTCTTCAATCAGCCCATCATAAAGTGAATGTTCGAAGTGAACCCTTTTGCTATGAGAATGTGTTACGTCTAGAGAGGTCAGAACTGGACCTGGATGTCAAGATGTGGGTTGTCTGCTAAGGAGCTGGAATACTCAGCTGAGGTGCCAGTGAAACAGTGAGATTTTCATGGTCTCCATGCCTCTTTTTCCATTAACTGACTGAAGGAACTGGAATCTTGGATGATAGTTTACTACCCGAGAACCATACAGGGTGCTAATAGGAGCTAAACACAAGCAAAAAAAAATACACAAAGTGACTTAAAGACATTTTGGTAAAGTCTGGTAAAGACATCAGATATAAGGATGTGATTTCTGGCTCCCAAGGCTGGAATGATACAATCAGAACATATTCTCACACTTCTGCAACAGATGCTGTCTATGAAGAAGCTGATAGTTGAAGATGGCTGTGAAGATGGACTTTAGGTCCAAACCTGTATGGCAATACCTATGCTATGACAGCCTTCCATAATTGGGCAGTAGGCTTCACACTGGTGAATACTTAAAAATTGAACATTTCATAATGCAAATTATCTTGAAATGAGACAATCAGAATAGTCAGTGGCAGAAATGTTGTTCTCCCTCAACTAATTTTCTTACTATAATTCAGAAAACAGGATAGATGTGACTTTATATGCAGGAAGTATTACTCTTGAATAGCTCCCTGATAATTAATAAAATTATAGCCATTTAGCATACATTCCCAGGTATTGATTCTCTTTTTGTGCTGTACAGTGCAGTTTTAAGAGAAGGAGTTTCTCATTACTTGCATGAGGGAAGAAACTACTATCTGCAGTCTACAGGGACAAAAAATGTGACATACATATTTTAAGAAATCTGCCCTAGTCCTGAGAAACTGTTTGTCTTACAGCCCTGCTGATGTGCCTGTCAACATGGCCTTGGAACAGCCAGCCCTCTGTCCCCAAACTGTTTCCTTCTCCTCCATCATCCCACACAGACACAACATTTCTGTCTGGCTGAGACCACAGCACAGGGTTTACTGAGGTAGCATCACCAATATAGATACTGATGTAACTACTGGAGGGTTGTTTTTTTTTTTTTGCAGCTGTTCAGATGGAATAAAATTGCATTAGTTCCTCATGAAATCCTTTTAAGGATTTGTGTGTCTAAATACTACTCAGCAAGAGTTGCAATATTAATAATTTATGGCCAGATAATTTCTGCAGAAGATTCATAATAATACCTATATTGGTTCATTAACTTTTAATGGTAAAATTCTAGAGAAGGTGATTTGGGTATGTAGCCTTTAATAAGGCTTAATATAAACACTTAACATCTGTTTCTTTCACCTTCCATGCCTCTCATTCAAAATTATCTGTCATAGCAATTCCTGATTCAGGCTCTCTATAGGGCTTTACCCTCATTTCCATTTGTAAACTTTAATTTCAATAGGTGGGCTGAAAATTCCTGTACTTTTAAAATTTCCACTACTCCACTTACGAAGCCTAGTTAATGACATCTCTCTCCACTTTCATTATTCAGCTCATAAACTATCAATAAGCATAAAAGAAATTACACAAAGGGTGCAAAAAGGAGAGTATTTTATTTACTTCAAAAGAATATTTATTTGGTTAAGAAAAAAAAGTAGTGGTTTTGTTTGGTTGGGTTTTTTTTGTTTGTTTGTTTGCTTGGGGTATTTTTGGTTGATTTTCTGTTTGGGTTTTTTTGTTGCTTTGGGTTTTGGTTTTTGGTTTGTTGGTTTTTTAAATTTGTTTTGGGGATTTTTTTTGTAGTATTTTTGTTTGTTTGTTTTTAACTTTTGTGTTCCAGTTGCTACTAGGAAATATTTCCTTTCTTTTTGGCTCATGGTGAATAACAGATATAAATTTTTTAATTAAGGGATCAGGAATCATGATCTAATTATTAAGAAAAAGCTATAGAAAGTTTATTCAGAAAACTAGATCTCTGATCAACATAGTGCAATTAATCTGCAGCATTTAAAAGTATGAAAATAAAACACAGAGAAAAATAAGCATTAAAATGGAAATAAAAAAATACAGAGAGGAAAAGCCATAATGATGAATTAAACAGTAAATGGCAATTTTCGTTGGATTGTCTTGAAATATATTTTTATATACTTATTAAGGGTTTGTTTGTTTGGCAGGGTGTAATTTAGTTTTTTTCAATAATTCATTTTTTCATTGAAAAGTTATCTTCTGTTTTCAGGTTTGGGCTTGAATGTATATACTCCCCAGGGCAGTTCTGAATCTAAAACCTTCTCTAAGGACTCTCTAAACTTTGACAAACTAATCATGGCAGAGGAATACTTGCCAAGGTAAATAGGTGAATAAGAAATATTTTGTTTTTCTGTAATTTACTTCCATAGGAAGACCTGCAAACGTGAACTGTTACATGAAATCATAGATCTAAGCAAAAGTGGTCAAATTTTACCTGATAGGAGGGATGTCACAAACAGATCATGTTTGTTTTTAATAGAAATTATATCAGCTTAGGCCCCTAAAATCAAACTGACTTTATTAGAAAAACTGCTCAAGGGATTTCACAGACTCAAAGATTCACAGAACACTTGAGGTCAGAAGGACTTCTGGAGGTCATCTAGTCTGACCCCCTCCTTCTCAGGCAGGGCTGTCTTCAAACAATTACTAAAAAATAATTATTAGGAAATATTTTAAAATTTACCCTCTGCTTATGCACATTTCAGTATTCAGTATCTATGTGTTTATTACATGATTTGAAAAAAAATTTAGACATTATTTCAATTTTACAGTAACCCAAATATAATTTTGAGATCCTAAATATAATTCATTACATGTTATCTAAGGAGTGTGGGTCACATTTTATTTCTATATTGGGATTTGGGTTTTTAATTATTTTTTTCATTTATCTAGAAAGATTTTATGTTTTCTACTTCAATTTAGTAAATATCTATGACAATATTGTTTACTGTGAGTCGGTTTCTGTAGACACATCAAGTATTATAGTGGCAGAGATATCACTATCAAATAAATACCTCAGCTTCTACTTTAAAATATGAAAAGGTCTCAGTAGCAGTCCACAGGATGGCTTTGAATCATAACAGCTTCTCACTGTGGGAAGCAAAGAGGATGCAGAAAATGATCACGTGTTCTGCAACAGTGGAGAATGAGAAGGGCACAGCAACTTACCAGGTTCATTAAGATATATCATATATACCATAAACTATTGATCCTGCCAAACCTTTATCTCCTCCTTTCTGTCAGTTCCAAGGAATTAAATTTGGTCTGACTTACCAAAATTATTATCTATGTATTGAAATAAATTAATTTGAACAGCTTGTTTGCCATTTTCCTGTGATTTTCAGAATTATGTCATTTATGCTCAGAATAATATAATGTAATATAAGTTCACAATAAAATAGAAAATGTGACCTTCAGAAATGTTCCAAATGAGTTTCTAAATCTCTTGTTTTCTAGATAGTAAAGTTTGTGTTATCTGTGCAAGTAGGGTGGTAAAACATTTTAAGAATTTTAATTGTAGACATTTTTCACAGAAATAATAAAGCAAAACTGCACTTCTTTATCTGTCTGAATTTTCAGAAATATCATATGGCAGTTTTACCACCCAGTTTTTGAACATCCTGTAATTTCGAATTTTCAACAGAAAAACCATTAAGAGGTCCTGGTCAAGGAAGCTTTTAATTTTTGTTAGTCAAAGTATTGAATTGATTTGTAGGATATTGATTATTCAGCTAGCACCTTTCACATAAATATTAATGCATACAATTGCAATGTTTTATATTTAGTCAAATACTGTTGCAGTTTGTTCCCATCAAAGTCTATTTTCCCCCTTATTTTTCCCACTTCTAAATATATCTCCTCTTCACGTTCAACTGCAGTTGAACAAAGTAAAATATGTAGAATCACAATGTTGTTCCCTCATCTGTGTACACTTCTGCAACAAAACTCATTAAAACTTATAACTATTCAATGAATTATGACAAAACAATTGAAGACATTATTTCATGGACAAAGTTTTAAAGGTCTGAGAAACATTGCTATACCTTCAATCTTTTGGTTTCATGTAGGGGTCTGGTAGCTTATGAGATAAAAGCACACAGTTCATTGTGGCATGCTTTTGTTTCAAGGTGTATGCTCTGTCCATGAACGTAAGAGATAGAGGAATATATAACTGAGTACAAACAAGCACCTTCATATCACTCCCTTTTACCATTTTTGTGCATCATGGTAATTATTTTTGGTAGAGTTCATTCCAAATGAACAGTGAAGGTTCTAAAGAATTAATATTATGACATAATGCAAAAGCATAATACAATAATTTAACTTAAATTCTTAAAATTCATACCAAAGCAATGCTGTATTTTATTTTAAAGCCTTGAGAGTTTATTTTTCAAACCAGCTCAATCTTTGTAAATTCAAATATTTCAGTCCCACTTTGACATAACGTAGACAAAGATATTATAAAGTGATAAACCCCCTCCCAAAAAATCAGGAAACACAAAACACTTTCTGGAGGAGACTGTGCCTAATACTTTTTGGACTACATGAGTGAACTGGCAGTCTTTGAAAGCAGGTAAGAAGTGAAAGCTCAGTATGGCTGAGATAACAAGTTGGGGAGTGCATTGTTTGTCTACTGGCGCCAAGCAGTGTTCTTAAGATTAGTGGTCCTAAATCTTTCATTCATGGCATTACAAACTGACCATCATAATCCATTCATTAAAGCCATACCAAAGAAAAGGATAAGAAACTAAACAGCTATGTTCAAAAACTACAATACTTTAACATGACAATTTAAGTATTTAAATGTGCACAAAGTCATATTAAGCAAACCTTAGGATGTTTTGGACTAGAAAGACTTTTGCAAGCTCAAATCACTTTGTAAATTACCATCTCCCTCTTTCCTTCTCCTTCCTCCTCTCATGATACTCTCACAATAACAAAAGGGATTAGCTATGCAATCTAAAGTGAATCCACTTTAAGGGCATAGTTAAACTCAGAGTAACTAGCAGTCAGTTTCAGGTCACGTCAACCATTAAGTTTGAAGCTGGTCCTTATAAATGAATTGATCCTTGGATTTCTGCTATGAAATAGTATTAATTAATGTGAGGAAAACAGTCCTGTAATGTAAGTTCGTGTTCACTCTGCCATATTTTTTATGTTCTCTTATCAATTTCTGAACTGAAATCATTCTCCAAATATAATGAAAAGGGGTCCTCTTTTATACCCTAGAAAGCAGGAGCATACCAGTTTCCCAAACAGACTGGTATCTAAAAGTTTATCTACAGATAAACAGATTGTGCACAGATTTTTCTAAGGAAGGTGTGCACCTACAAGGGCTATCTGTGGCTATGCTTAGTTCCAGTGTTCTCAGTACCAATGCTTGCCTAAATAATTAAATGGACTTACAGGTCCTCATGTGGCATTAGACATTCTCCAGAGAAGATGTAGGTTTTCCTACCATCACTGCAATAGCAAGCTGACAGTAATGACGTCAGAATAGGTGCCTGGGCTCTTTATAGAGATTTTTAGTTATCTCCCTATATTACCTGGGATCAGATGGGTTATTCAGACAGGCCAGTATTCCTAGGCCAGATTTTGGAGAACTGTGTGATTAAAACATGTGAGAATTAGTGCTCAGCTCCCAGTGACTTCTTTTCTTTGAAAGTTCTAGCCCAATATTTCCAAAGCAGAATACATTTTACAAGGAAGCTTTCCTTAGAAACAGGATTATAACACCTTAGTACTCACCAAAAGCCTGTAATGAACAGCTTTATTTCCTGGTATCAGATGGACAGGGGAATATGAAGCTATAATTCTCTAAGAAAAATATTTAAACTTTTCTCTAGATCAGGAGATAGTGCAATGCTTACAAAAGTTCCTGATAAAAGAGTTCTTGAGCAGGGAGTTATTAGAGTAACTGAATGAAGCACAGTCTTCTGGCAGCATAGTTTCATCATCTTTCCTATTTCTCAATGCCATACCCTTTAGAAGTCAGACTTCTAACTCCTTTAGATGTCCATCTACTTAATTCTATTTCCATTTACCCATGACAGCTCTACATGCTCCACAATGAGAAAAAAATAGCCAAAGTTAAATGCTTGGATTTAGGATTCTTCTGTAGTTTACTAAAAATTTGTGCAAGACAATAAGCATATTTTCATTGTAGATCCCAAATATATGAGTTTGTATGATTTTTTAAACTTTTTTTTACTTTTGCCTAAGGTTGCATATAAAGTTCTCTGAAAATGGGCTATTTCCTTGATTTTGAAATTGAAGAAAAATAGTAGTGGAGAAATATGCTGTTACTTTGAAAGTAAAAAAATAAATTATTTTCATTTAATGTAATTTAATTTGAGATTTTAATTTCAAATTGCATTGTTTCCAGTAATTAAATTTAAAACTAATTTAAAATGAGTGCTTTAATTGACTAGAAAAAAAAATTTCAGATATTTGGGATTTTTTTTGAGATTTTGATAATCTGGTAGTGCAGGATAATTGAAAATAGTCCCACTGTCCATAGATAGTTAACAAATAACATTTTAAATTCAAACTATGAGACAGAGATTATAAAAATTTAAAATTTTTCTGCAGGAAAGTTTCTACATTCTCTTAGAAAAAAACATTTCCCAAATAATCTCAGAACTAGCTCCTGCTGTATAATTGTGCTCATTCAATTAGATATTTTTCAGTTCTAGCCTTTCTAACTGAACTGCTATCTTCAAAGTTTTCAGGCTAATGACCTGACCAGCTTTAGTGATTTCTAAACATGACAGTAACTTGAAGTTATTATGTAGTTATCCTGTTACTTAGGGTAGATAGGCATTTGAGATGCAGAAGATTAGCGTAAGAAAGAGTAGACACATATTTACAAGCTTGTGTCTTTTCCTGTGATTCATCCTATCTTTCTGGATATACAAGCAGTGTAGCCAGATCCTGGGACAAGATGGATGGACAGATATCTTATGTGTATGGATGATAGCTGCATGATAAATAGTGGAACCATCCCATGTATTTATATCCACCTTTGACCATCTCATGTGCCCTTTGCCTACCAATTCATCTTCACCATGATGACTTATAAAATCTCAACTCCTTGAAACATTTCAGTCTGTTATATCCTGCCTCCTTTGTTTTCCCCCACATTCATCCAGCAAAATGAAAGACTGTCACAATATGAAAAAGGGATTGTTCATTAATACAGAAGTGACAAAAAAGCCAATAACTTTTCCTATTTCCACAACTGTGAACATTGAATCCTGTCTACTTATTTAATTTAGATACTTTTTCAATTATGATAAAATCAAAGTAGATAAATTTACAATAATTTAATTAGTTTTAAATATTATTAATTCTAGAGCTGGGCATTTTCATTCCCTCTGTTACCAAAGGAGAGAGGAAGGGCAACCTATGGAAGAATTATCATCTGGTTTAGACTGTTATTTTGAAACAAGAAAAACAGGAAAGAAAATCAGAAAGAACACAGTTTGTGAAATTTGTAGTTTTCTTTCTAACTTGCTCTTTTGGGGCAGATTTTTCAAAAAAAAGAATCAGTCATAAAATTCTCCAGTGCTACTGAAACCTATTTTCTGACCCTTGAAAGTCATGGAATTCTTTGAATCTGTCTGGTCTGACAGAAGTATTTGGAATATAAAGTTAACACCAGCTTTTGTAAGGGACCTATTTAAGATGATATTCAATTAAAAAAAACAGAAGTTTGGTAACTTATTAGAGAAGATTGTAGGTAACAAGATGCTCTAATAGGTGTTGCTTCTAACAGTCCAAAACTTTTTTTTTTTTTCAAAAAAGAATGAAAAGTTTTCCACCTGTGAGTTTTCAGGATCACTCAGTGGTGGTCACTAATGCAAAAATTAAGCCTCTGAATCAGTGGCTGTCACAAGCTGAGACTTTGTTTCATGTCCCGTGTCTCAGTTGCTGTTTGCTCTATTATTAGATGATGCCAGCAATGAAATAAAACTGCCTTGAAAGGTATGTGGAGAATTCAGCACTGATGTGTTTTATTGCTCTTGAGTGCATCTTGAAATATTTGCACTATTCTTTCTAAGGAAAATTATGTCAAATTGTTTGTGTATTTCTGATAAAAGTACAACCTAGAATGATTTCAAAAGGAGTTGTAGAGCACGAGAACATACACTTTTGAATATCATCCATTAATATTTCAGTCTATGTCTCTAAGTCATGAAACACATCCGGGTATTTCTGAATAATTTTGTCAATAATATTGGTGTATTTATGGCATTTCAATTAAACACCCTAGTCGAAATTTGAGTGAACATTTTGGTATTTATTTGTTTAGGTTAAATATTTCTGAAAGTAATATTGGCTAAAGAGAAAAACCCTATATTTCATATTAGAATAGTCCATTCGCAAAAAGACATGTACTGATCAAAATATGTAAATTTAAATTCAGAGGACTGTCAACTCACACCTGTTTAACTATGAAGATACAACATATAAGCAAGTTCCACTTTACACACTCCTTGAGAAATTTCTTCAAAAACTTCTTCAGTATGGTCCAACTGTACTCCTGTTGGGAAAAGTTATGCTAATTTAGATTTTAATTTTTAACAACTAAAAATTAAAATCCCCTGCTGATTAGCACAGTTTTTTTCATACTGAATTAGGAAATCAGTTAAAAAGTATTGGTCATTCTATTGAGACAGAGGAAAATAAATGTATTAAAATGTATTCATCCGAAGCACTTCAGACTGTCTTTACTTCCACACAAGTCAAGAAAAGAACATGCACATGCATGTGCTTCTATCAGGGATTTCAAACTGTTAATTTTGATATGTAAGGTGCTTTTCAACGCAAACCATTCTGTGATTCTATGATGACATAAGCTTGTCAAAGACAAACTTACTCAATATGTAAAGCATCATCTGAAAGGCTGGCTGGCTGCTGAATGCCAATGAACATGCTGCAACTGTATTTTGCTTTTGGAGGTGCTTAATTCATGTCTATAAATAAATGCTGATGTTGAAAGTATATTTATGTTTTCCTGATCACACCCAAATCACAAATGGTCTAGAGATTGATCACAGAATCACCAGTCCTGGGAGAGAAGAGGCATCCCTCCAGTGTGGGCCAGTGGCCATCTGGGCCAATACACTAGGTTTGAACTGGAGCCTTCAGAATTAAACAGGATGGTATGTTGTTACTTGAACTGAATGCATCAAATCTACACTTCAAGTAGATTTTCTTTTCTCTGTGAATTGGTTCAAATGAAGTCTGTCATATAGATCCAACAAGATACAATATGATATAACTATCTTAATGACAAAAGTAAAAGAGATTAGTCTTTAAAAGAATATCTTTGATAACCTAAAGTAATCTTTGACATTTTAACTATTGGAACACAGAAAGATCAAGCAGTAGCACAAAGACTCATTCTGATCTGTGCAGCAGTCATTATGCTAGAATGTGTAGGAGAGCTTACTTTATTAGGCCAGGGAAATCAGACAGCATTTTAGGATTACTGTACCTCTCATTCATTTAAAGTATGCCATGAGTTCTTCAGCATCCCCATGGGCAAGATGTGCAGACAGACAAAAGCCACTTCTTTCTTAATTTCCAACTTTTTCTGACATCACTGATAAGGAACATCTTTGAATAAATCCTAAAATATAGGGCAGATGCTTTTTAGTCCTTCTTCTCTCCACTGAGCAGTCAGAGCCAGAGCTATGGGCCCATCAGTATGTGCAAGTGGGAAAAATGGAGCACTTGCAAGAGCAATTAAGTGCATGTACAATTATAAATGTGTCTAAAACATAAGACTAGTTTTGCTTTTTTATACTCCCCAGACATTTCACAGTAAAAGTGCCTCACTCATTTTGTAACATAACTATTTTTAAATATAATAGTGCAACCTCAGCTACACTGAAAAAAAAACTTGTTTATTTTCACTGGCAAGAGACAGAAAGATGAAATACTCAAACATTTTGTTTCAAGTATTTCTCTTAAAGCCTGTTATTTAAGAGACAAGAATTAAATTCAGGTACTTAGCAGAAAAACCAAGCAAACAGCAGTCCAAGCTCTTGCCACTGTCAATAGCATTTCCAGGGGTGCCTGAAAAAGCTATGAGAAAAAACAAAATTTATCCCCGCAGATGGTAAACCTGGGGTTTCAACTTTTCAACTGAGGTTGAGCCAGTGGTGCCAGACAGAGATGGAGGAGTGACAGAGAGATCCTGGAGCAGCTGGGCCTTTTGCTTGAAGTAGGACGGATGAGCTGGGGCTATCCTGTCCCTCCTGCTCTTCCAAGATATTTGTCTGTTCCAGAACATAAGAAAAATGAGAGTCCAAGCCATGGCTTTTTCTCTTCCACAGAGGCTAAACAATCATCTGTTCACTTGTGCTAGCAGCACAAAAATGATGGACCACATCCCCTTCTGGATTACATTTGGAAAATTCTATAAATCAGTGTAAAGATTGTGCATATAGCCCAGAACCTTATATACCATTCCCATAATTATACTATTCCAAAATTTCTTTAAAATAAAATTCTGATTGCTTCCCAGTTTGAAAAAACAGTTCCAGTTGCAATAATGCAGGTCAAATGCTAATTTCTTCAAAAGCCTTGCTTGCAACAGAAATTTCAAAGGAAAAATTCCATATCACATAAAGACATTTAGATTATGTGACTGATCAGCTAGCTGTGTGCAAAATAGGATCAACTGTTTCCATTTTTATATATTAATCATTAAGAGGCAATTTTTCCTGTATTTATCTGTTTGTTTTTCCTCTAATTGAAAGCATAAAAATATAACAGAAGACAAAAATCAACATTTTGGAAATAGCATAGACTTCCCAAGGTATATATTTTATTCAGAGTTAGTTTTATCAGGGGAAAATATAATGGTAGGAAAAGTTCTAAGGATATCAGAGCTGCTTTCACTGTGAAAATAATTGTGTAAATTAATTCAAATACTTCTATATCACAAATAAATGTTCTGCTACTTACCAAAATTTAAAAAAACCTGAAAACAACATTAATGAAATAAATAAGCACATGAAATAATGAATCTATTAGTGCATATCCCAGCAAAACAAAGAGTGTTGGTTTAGTTTTCACTAAAGAATGTAGCTTTGTCATTCAAAAAAGTTTCTCTCAACAAAAGAAAGGATGTCATGTGTTTAAGAACAGACATGACATCAAAACTGACTGAAAATTCATTTTCTCACATGTGGAGGAGCTGTTCTGTTTAGGTTAGTGAAAGGGTGAACAGAAGAAGAAAAGCAAAGACATATTTGGGTTTTTTTTTCACATCGTACATATAAATTACAAATGGGAGCACTAATGTGCAAATGATTGTAAACCATACTGCTGTACAGTTTTAAATTGTGTCTGGAAATGAAGCAATCTGTATGAGTAAAAATTAATGACTTCGTTAACCATAAAAGCAAATTTCAGTGCTATGCCAGTAGCATTATTTCCACAGCATTAGTTCCTAACAGTTTTCATTATTTCCAAAAAAAAAAAAGGACATTTATTTAATTCATGCCCTTTCTCTCTAGCTGCAAATCAGGCTCTAGCCAAATTCAGCTGTATGTATGAACAATAAATGAATAAAACATTTTGAGTTTTGAGCTGTTAGACTTTCTGCAACCTTTACACTCCTGGAAAGATAACTGCAACTAACCTTTATAAACAAGAGACTTCCTTCTCACAGTTCATGCACTGATATTGTTTTATGTTAACCTTTTCCAGCTGCCTCTTTGTAGTGAGTAGCTGCTCTTAACACTTGCTGGAAGTATTCTGGGAGACTGCAAATACCTTCATGCATTTTGAGAGCAAGTTTGCTGAGTGGTGATCACAATTTCCCTGAAATAAGATTTCCTGTTGGCTGAGCAGTTGAAATGCAACCCTTCTAAATGCTGGGCAATAACATTAATGATTATTTTGCCTTTTCTGATATTCAGGAGTAAATAATGTTGGATCATCACTTAAATATTTGCAAATATTATTCCTGACCAAGCTGACCATGGAGATCTAATTTAAAATGCCCACCTTTAGGATTCTGTTAAGACACATAAGCTGTTTTCCAGGCTAGTTATTTGAGAGATGGTCCATTCATTTATGCCAGAGGCAATTGGTGACACTCATCAGCTCAGGATGCCAGGCTTGGGCAGGTGGCAGTACTCCTGACACAACAGCTGAGCATTAGCTGACTTGGGATCTGTGCAAAATGGCGAGGGTTAAGAGATGGCACAAGTAGATTAAGGGAAAGGCATTCTGCTGAGCTCCCCAGTTCCTTGAATCATTTGATCCTGCCATAATCTCTGCCTGCAAGAAAGCTGACAACAGTTGCAAAGCAAAGCTGGTAAAAAGTACTCAGAAGATATGAAGCAGCAGCAGCAGCCAGTGCCTGAATGTGCAGGCAGCCCAATGCATGCAAAAAAAAGGATTGATTAGTCATTTGTTTCTATAGAAGAGTACACTGGCACCTATTGGTCCTCAAGAGAACTGAAATGGGATACCAGCACCATCCTGCAAGCCAGGCATGTGATAGACATATAGTGTAGGTCTTTCTGCACCCCTGGAGAGAGCCCACAACTGCAGAAGGTCCAGCTTGTCTCTGGGATAGAAGACTGGGCCATTGCTCCATGGGATGAGCTGAGAAAGACAAACCTATCAGAGTGTTGCTCAGACCAAGTGGAGACCATTTTGGAGTTCTAAGAATTTATCAGGTTACCATCTGGTAACTAAGCACCACGCAGCCATGCAGTCATTTGCTCAGCAGTGGGGTGGAAGAGAGAGTAAAAATGAGAAAACTCATGGGTTAAGATACAGATAGTTAACTAGTTTCCCTAGTTAAAAGTCACACATGGAAGCAAAGATAAACAAGGAATTCATTCACCACTTACCATTAGCACTCAGGCATTTAGCCATCTCCAGGAACTCAGGGCTCCATCATGCATAAGGGCAACTTGGGAAGACAAATGCCATCACTCTAAACATCCTCATTCCCTTCCTGCTTCCTTCCCCAAATTTTTATACTGACTGTGATGCCGTATGTGATTAAGTATCCCTGACGTCTGTTGGTGTCATTTGTCCTGGCTGTGCCCTGTTCCAGCTTCCCATGCAGATCCAGCCCTGCTGCTTCTGGTTTGGGGTGAGGAGAGGAAAAGACCTTGACTCTGTGTGAGCACTGCTCAGCAGTAACTGAAACATCCTGCATGACCAACATTGTTTCTAGTATAAATCCAAAACACAGCTCCATACTGGCTACTGTGAAGAGAATTAACTTTACCCCAGTCAAATCATCACACATGTCCAAGGCAGTAAAGAACTCTGACAGACTTTCCAAAGCAAGAGGCAGTGCATTATGATTCTCCTTTTCCTTCTTGGTCATAGAACATCTTTGCAGTATAACATAACCAAAGACCACACACTCCAAGCAACACAGCTTTACTGAAGCTATAAACAATCTATTTTAAAGAAACTCATAGCCAGCTTGTCCACATTCTGCTGCAAATGTTTCAGCATTTGTGACTGAAAATGGTTTTTTGGGAGAGTGACTTTTGGTCACAATATGCTACTCATGGTTAAAGCCATGAGTAGCATATTGTAGAAAACATTTCCCAGGCATTTCAGAAGCAACTTCATAGAATCACGAAAAACCCTGCTACTTTTGTGAACATTGGCACCGGTCCTCACTTTTTTGGTTTCACTGCTGGGAAAGAAACTCCCAGAGAGCCTAAACTTGTTCCAAGAGTTATGCAGAAAAAAATCATAAACAACAGACCTCTAATCAGGACATTAAAGATTTGCTACTGTGTATGGTTGCTCGGCTAAAGCCAGGTAGGTTGAAGATTGCTCACAAAAATGAACTAGCTCTCCACGCACATATTACACCAGGCTTCCATGAAGAGGCCACTGGTCCATGAACACCAGAGTGCAGAGATGAGGGCAACACATTCTGCCAACTGACCTGGAACAGTTTCTGCAGGTCTCTGCCTCCAATACTGGCTGAGCATCCACTGTGCCACAGGTGACTAGACCTCTCCATTCTTTCAAGCCTCAGCCCAGCATAAAGCAGAGATGACTGCAAGGCCAGCTGGTTTTTGTCAGATGGCTTACAAATAGTGTCCAAAGTAGGGCCTGAGGTTTGGCCTTCGGGAATGTTGGTGAGGAATTGAGAAAACTATTGGGAAAATATGTTCCAGGTAGTTGTCAGCTTTGCAAAGTAATTAACTCATCCCTCATATTACTAAAAACAGTGTGACTGTGGGAAATAAGAAATATATATATATTCAAATTTAAAAGCTTTTCAGTCTTCTGTATTTCAGACACATGAGCATCTTCTAGTACAGACATGTTTCTGCAAAAAGTTATCAATTACCATACAAGTGGCTCACATTTCTCAGCTGTCTTTCAAAGACTTCTAAAGACTGATGGTTAGAAAATCTGCAGCAAAATTCCTAGCTTCTTACCAGTGTATCAAATGTTCAGTTTGAATATTTTTACATGGATATATTAATTGCATTTTCTGGAAAGCACAAGAAAAAAAATGGTCAGCTATCAAACAGCTCTGGTAACTAACACAGCCTTCACTTTCAGCAGTTCTACCTTGCAGCTAGTCAGCTACTTCAGCTCATCAGCACAGGGATGCTTGTCCTTCTTCTCTCTGCACCAGGGCTTCAGTGACCTGACAGTCACGCACCTCTTCCAAGGAATGTATTTACATTCACCATCAATAGTATAAAATATAGTCACCAAAACAAATCACCTATGGGTGTTTTAAATAATATTTAAATGAGTTGTTTATGGATTATCTTGTACATATCTGAGAAAGGTTGCAGAGACGTTCAGGAAAGAGAATGTTGTGGTTTTGGAATTAACATGCAAGAGATTTATCATTTATGCTCTTGCAAGAGGCTTAGAAATATAAAACCAAGATTTTAAATCTCTTATTGAGCTATTAAAGAAAAAGGAAATAATCTCATACACAAATTAATTTAGAACAGAACTAGAATAATTTAAATGGAGATATGAAAATAAAGTTTTTAGTATTTTCAGAGGTGTGATCTAAAACGTGAAAATTTTTCAATTTCTTAATTCTGCATTGCAGACCTTTGGAATAATAAATTTGGATGATGAGCATGGACACATTATGAACAGTTGCACATATGACTAATGGGGAGGAAGGAAGGAAGTTGGCTATATAAATACATTTTTTCACATGTTAATGTTAGTGTTACTATACTTTACCGAAATCTACAAGCCTGATGATAAGTCAATGTGAAAATATTATAAGGTCAGTCTCCAGCAGAAAAAAACACACAAACACACCCCCAACCCTGAAACAAATCCCAAAATACCATCCAGAAAATAAGAGAAAGGCAAAGTTGATATAAATCTGACACATGGAATAGCATTTTTGTAATATTTGGTGGAACATACTAGTGAGGCCACTAAAAGTCTACATCTTACTCCTAATTTTTCTTTAAATTACATACAGTCTCATTGATTTAATGTGCTTACAGCTTCAGGAAGACAGTCTTAGAAGTTGCTACCTTTTCAGATGCATATCATTCCTATCAAAAGTGTCTGTAGTACTGAGAAGATTACAGTAAATTACCCTGTACATTCTTACTTTTCCAGATTTTGAATGCCATTTCTGAGGAAGCTATACAATGTAAGCATTGATTAACAATGTCTTTTTACCTACCACAGAGTCTAAGCATGGATAAGACTACTTGAAAGGAGGAGTAAAGAACATTAGAACAAGCTGAGACTTCATGTAACAATCTAAATTTTGAGCATCAAGTCCAGATCTTCAGAAAATGAGGTTAAAACTTTCTGCTGACATATGGTGTAGTAAATTTTAATAAAGCAAATATATAAGCATTTTCAGCTACTGTGTAAAATCAAGAAGAAGCAATTTTTTCCAACTTTCATTACTATTTCTTTGCTCAGTAGGAAATAAATGGCTTTATTCTTGTTGGGTGAGATAGGTGAAATACTGGAATTGTGTGTAAGTAGCGGATATGATATTCCAAAAAGTCATATTCTGTTCAGGCTTTAGTTGTCACTACTTACAGTCAAAGATCATTGAGGCTTCTTCTTGTGAGAGATGGTTTTAAAATTCATTATTTGCATGGCAGGTCCAAGAAGCTGAATGGAGAGGTTTCATCTTTTTAAAAAGGTGGAGAAATTGCTCTAAAACCTTTGTTCCAGGCTGTACAGAGTAAGTGGGTTGTCCAGATGAGCAAAGGTTTATCCTACACAAGTATTTAGTAAAGTCACATCATTAATATTTTCCTGCTTGTTGGTTTCTATGGCATCCTCCATAGAATGACAGCTCCCATAAAACCTGTTGGGAGCTATTTTGCCTTCCTCAGACAATGAGTATTGATTACTTCCATACTGGGATCTAGTGCTCAAAACACAACACTATAATGTTTACTTCTGCAGATTTTAATTTCTTTTTTGCTCTGGCCCAAGACAGTATCCTTAAAGGCACCCAGGAGGTTCCAGCAATTATAATTATTTGCATTTTATTATTAGACATCTTGAAATATTTATTCTTTGTCCACTTCTTCCAATTTTAGATACAGGATAGTCTCAAATTATGTAAATCATTAAAAATAAAAGAAACAATCTTTCCACATTACTTGGGTTAAATATATAAAATACAAAATATATTCTTCATATTCATATTCAAAGTAAGAAGCAGCAAAGTGTTTCTACATTGTAATTCTAGCATCAAGGAGAAATCTTATATACAATTACAGACGATCTTTAAAGTTACAATTTTATAAAATCATAAAATCGTGACTAATTGGGCAAAATAAGTATTCTTCATGTAGCCTGAGACAATTCAATACTTCTGTGATGACTGGGCCACTATTCTTCTGAAGTCTTGTTTGCTTTTGGTTGCTAGAGTAAAATATATGTGTCAATAAATGGCCAGATGGGTATCAGTGATGAACTGATAATATCAGACCCCATAGCAGTTGACCTTCTCTAAAGGTGTCATGTAGCTATTAAACAGCCTGAGGGAAGGAGCAAAATAACTAGTCTGTTGCAAGGTGCAACTCTGAGTGTGGATTCAACATAGTTTATTACCATTTCTGACTTTCTGGCTTCCAAATATGATCTGATCACTGCAGATCATTTCTAGAAATGCAAGCATTCCTTAACCTTAATCCTTAACAATATAAAATAATTTTAATTTTTATGACCAAAGGTATCCAAATTAAATATTAATTGATTGAGAGAGGGCCTGCTTTGTTATTTGTCTAAGTCAGGTAAGATATCATGTAAGAGAAAGATTATTAGCTGAGAATATCAGAGGTGAATGACTAAAAAGATGTCTAATGAGTAGACAAATCAGTTATCAGGGTTCTCATTCAAACTAATAGGGACTGAAGATTTGCAGATTTGTACCATACAGTAATTTTTAATTACTGCAGCTTATTCCTAATAAGCCAAAAAACTAAAGTAGGACTCTTTTATATGTAACAACATTTGATTTTTTTCCTTTTCTTAGTATTACTAGCTGTTGAGAATGGTTTTATTGCTTCAGGTGTATTAAAATGCTTTCCATCTTATATGCTCCTCCTTAATTTACATATATTACACATTTTGGTAAATAAATATTAACTTCCTTAGCAATATGCAGTGTTGCAGTAGACATAGTGTCACCCACAGCTTTATCAGTAATTTCATACATTTGCTATTGAATCCTTGATAAGATACAGCTTGTAATTATTGTTTAAGAAATCACAAGGACAAGAGACACCAGTTTTGGATAACAAATGTTGGGTTGCAATGAGTTAACTAGGATCATTGTTTCTGGGGCTGTTCATATCCCCAGACTTTTCACAGCCCTGGCAGAGGCTGACTCTGTAATAAGTCTCACATTACACGTGGATTAGATTTGTAGAAATCCTGTAACTCAATAGGTACCTGCCTATTCTCTCCTGGCGTCAGGCTGCCTGCACTACTTTGCTCTGTAGACATACCTGGCATTCCACCCGTGCCTCCTCGCTGGCTAAGTGGGCTGGAGCCTGCCTACCAAAACATTGGGGTATTGTTGGGAAGGGGAGACCCCCTTGACAGACGAGCGAAGTGTGAAGTTAGTCTTGCAATGCCTTATTACCTTCCTATGAAGTATACACGCAGCTCTTTTAAACTTCCTTTATTCTGCAGTAATGCGGGAAATGAGATCTGCAGAAGCGTTTGGGAGCTGCAAGGGGGTGGAGATGTGCTGTAGACAAGGACAAAAAACCTCCTAAACCCTTCCGCCTTCCCCCCAGCCACCACCACAATGTTTGTTTACACTGTCTGAGGAAAAAACCAAAAACAGTGCATCAAGGATGTGAAATGGCTTGATTTCTGGGAATTGTGCCAGGTATTATAAACCATTTTATTTTAACACCCATTCTTCATTTTATTGCATACCATTTGCTTAGCAATTATAGAGAATTAGGATTTTCAAAACATTTGAATAAGATTAGAACACCCATTTGCCGTGTTTAGGACTTTTAAAGTGAAACAGCTATCTTACTAATGAAAACTAAGTCATGTGATGTTTAAATAACAAAAGGAATATTCTCAGTTGGTCACTAAGAGTTTATGGTTTTTATCCACAAAGTCTTTACATAAATTACAGCGAAGCTTACAATAAAGCTTACAGAAGTATTATCAGACCAGTTGATCAGCCAACCTACTAACTTTTCATTGGGCTTTTTACATATTTGATGGTGAGAATTTTGTTCTTTTTTCTTTTTTTTTTCGTACTTGTGAAATTTGAGATTCATAACAACTTTTTCCTCCTCTTTCAACAGTTCATCATCTCAACCTGGAAGATAATGAAAAGACTTCTAGTGATTTCATGCAGATGTGTATGTGATTCTAAACTAATAGCATTTAACTTTAAATGTTAATAAAGTCTATGGCTTATATTAACACTAAAGTGTCCTATTTTACTTAAAGAAGAAGAAAAAAAATTGTTGTAATGGTTGCCATCACAGAGTATATGGTAGCAATTTATGCACAGATACATTTGCTTGAGTTTTGGCAAATGTTTATATTTATGTCTTGAAGTTCCTAGCCAAAACTTTCGAGTTTAGTGAGATTGTACCACAATCATCAGAGAGAATGGTGGAAAGATTCTTGGGGACATTTGTTTCCTAACGAGCTGCCAAGTATCTCAGTTAAGCATTCAAGAAGAGTGCCGGCATGTCCTTTCCAAATGCTGCAGCGGAGGTAAATTTCTGCCGTCCAACTAGTTCCTCCTGTCTTGCCAAGTGTCAGTGGACTGCTATAATTTCTGCCTAAGTCAAGTGGCCAAACAACTTCCATGGGAGGCAGTGACTCTGCAGGAAAAGGGTTTGCAAGAAATAGTTGCTAGCATCAGAGTATCCAAGTGCGTTGCCTATGCAGGTTTTTATCTCTATCCTCTCTGCGCATTTCATTCCCCCATATTTTAAGAAAGGAAACCCTTTTGGCTTCACAGTACTATTTTTAAATTTATTTTGTATTTTTATATTATTATTTAAAATACTTCTAAACCTCATACTGTGTTGATGTGATATTATCTTAGTAGGGATAGGTCAGAATGAGTTTTACCCATGATATTTTGAAATACGCCTTTAGAAATAATACCCATGTATAGGAATTATTTCCAATTCAAATGAATACTTTTCTCTTAAAATAATTATATTTCTTATTGCTCGCTGGTCACCTAGCAAATCAAACTATAGAAGAAAGGCAACAAAGTTCAAAATAAAATAATAACTTTCTGTACCAGTTATTTCTCTTTTTCTTTTAATTGAGTGCACTATCCCAGAAACAGAGAGAGATCTGGGTAGTTTTCTCCCCCTCCCCCCTGTTTTTGCTGTATCCCATACATTTCTGTTCCTTTTATTATATTTTCATGTTCCTTTTATTACAGCATATAGTTTCCTTCTGCATTCTGCATCACATATTTAAGATTAGTTGAAGTTGATGGGGGGTAACGCAATTAACAAAGCCTGATTCCTACCGTTTGTCCAACAAACCCCTCCAGTTCTATCCTCAAACCCCAGCAGCTCCTTTCTGGTCCCCCGTCGCTGTCGCCTTCGCCCACAGCAGCAGTGCTGCAGCTGGTTCCCAAGCCTTGTGCTGGCTAATTAGCCAGCCAGCACCACTGTGACGTTTGGCAAACAGCCTGCTGCCAAGCACAGGCTGCCCCTCAATAGGAGCACTGATTTGGATCTTTCCTGTTTACATAGATTTTCATGAAATTTAGACACATATTTTCTACTATTCCCACCTTTTGAATTTGCTTCAATATAGCCAACAACAAAGAAGAAAGGTATTATAAGAGGGCAACCAGGAGGCAAACAGCACAGTTGTATTAACCATATTTCTGAATTCAAGGTAAAAACCACATATGCAGTAATGAAGGTCAGGCCGTGGTCTCAGTCTGAACAGTTAACATGAGGGTGTCCAAAATTCGACCAGCTTCAAGGAGTTTTTCTTTCTTATTAGTTCAGTGGCACAATTTTCATGCCAGTTTCCTGCCAAGCAAATTGCAGAGGGATTGTACAACTGAAAGAGCTTGAGTCTGAGTCTCTGGTGACAAGCTTGCTGCAGCTCCAATCAGGGCTTTATAGCTTCCTAAAAAAAATAACAATGCTGCCAATTGTAACAAATGTGAAGTGTCTCTTTGACATGAAACCACTGCCTATTAAAATGAGCCAAAAATATGACTGTTTCACAGAATACTCTTTTTTATCAGCTGAACACTTCTCAGTACATCACTTGGGTCAAATTCAAATATAAAATCATGGTACCTAGAGGAAACAAACTGTCAAGAGTCTTGTGTAATGCTCACAGAGTCCTCTTCTTTTAAACAAGGCTAGTACTTATGCAGTTTTCTTGACAGTAAAATGTAAAGAATCTCAACAATGGCAGGGAATGCAGGATGAAAAGTCCCTTTTTTCCATTGTAATATTTCTGCTGAAAAAGCTTTGTTATGGTTTATGAATTCCTTTAAATAAAAAGAGTCTATGAGCAGTATTTTGAATGAAATATTTTTTACAAGGTTGAATGCTAGCTCTAGCCCCACTCAAATAGGAGAAATTACTACCCAGTGGTATACCAAATTACTTGTTAACTGTTTCAGCAGCAGGATACAATGATTCCTTATACTAGGTTTGTTTTGGCTTTGCTAGACACTTTCATGCCTTTAATTTCTGAAATCTACATTATCCAAAGCAGTTTTATGTTACTGAATTCAGTTCAAAAGCCAACAATTCAACTAAATTAGTACAGCTGAGTGTATTTCTCAAGCCTATAGATAGAGATATCTAGTGTTTATTAAGTGTTTGGGTAAAAATAGTTAAAAATAAATCTACCCATATAATTATTTTTTTGCCTAAATGGCACCATTGGGAGACTATTATTGGAACTAAGTAGGTAAATTTAACTGACTTTGGGGTTCTGGGTTTCCCCAGAAATTGCAGAAGAAAATCTAACTCTAGCCATGAATTCTCTAAATTCTGCACTTTCAAAGAGCCTTTGTGCATAGGTTGAATAAAACTGCATTTTAGTAACAACGAAAGAGTGAAAGAGTCTTGTTTTAAAATGCTACAGGTCACTAAATTTCTACAGAAACCTATTTTTACTATCTCTTTTCTGATTATCTGATTTTGCACCTTTACATTACTGACAGTCTGTATGAGCAGCTTGGAGCCACAGTTGTGCCAAATCTAATGGGACTGAAATTACAGTGCATTAGCTACACATCAGAAACCTCCACCTGAGTCTCGTCCTGCATCTTCTTCACACTTTTAAAGCCCAACTTTATGTTACAGGTTTTCCAGTTTGACTTTTCCTGGGGAACTCTAGGGCCACATTTTGGCAGCCTGGGTTGTCTCACTTCTTTAAGACAGGAAGAAATAGGGCAAATTAGAGCTGATCACCACTCCTCCATTGTGAGCTGCTGCCTCTCAGCCAGTCAGTACTATTATCAGAGAACTAAAGGAAGGATGAAGGAGAAAATCCAACCTACACCCCTTCTGCCCTCCCACTTCTGTTTCCTGGATTCCAGAATCTTTAGTGTTAATCTTCACTCTTTCACAAGAAATGCAACAGACATTGTCAGATTCAATGCTCAGACAAAAAGCAAGTGGTAGCTAGCAGTTTTTAAAAAAATTATTATCTATTAATCACAGTTTACATGACAGGATTAAAAACATTCCCACCCTCTTATTGTTAGACTGAACACAACCTTCCCTCCTTTTTGAAATAATGAAATGAAATGAAATGAAATGAAATGAAATGAAATGAAATGAAATGAAATGAAATATAAGAGAACCAGGGAATAACATGCCAATGAATCAGGGAAAGAATAATACTGGTTTTGTTAATACTAACTGCAAGTGTTAGCAGAAATTTGCAGAGAAAGCCTTTCAGAGAGCAGTGATGAGTAGAAACTCCCTTGAAAGATCTGCAATACTACCACACTTGGGGTCTTTCATGCAAATATTGTCCCACTGAAACTGTGTAGACAGCTGTCCTTTCATGTTGTACTGTATGTCTTTTACCCTAACATCATGGTTAATCAGACTAAATTGACATGTTACATTCAAGAGCAAAACACAACTGTATTGAGTCTGGAGCAATCACTTTATCACAGTTCTTATTTCATTAAGTTTTTGTGGGAGGAAAGAAAGTATTTGCATTGTCTAAGTGCTTGAGTTAGTTCATTAAGATGGACGGAGTAGCAAGTAGGAGAGAGATGAGTGTTGTTAGCCACCTTCTGCACTGCAAATATTTTCATTTTTAATGGTAAAGCACAGGGCCAGACCCTGAGGTGCAAATATGTGGCATCTTGATTGTTTTTTTCTTTAACCTTAATGCCACATGTCTTTCAGATTAAGGAATATATGGGAGATGTGAATGTCCCAAATGTCAGATTCATATTAAAATCATGGCAAAAGCAGCTCAATAAGTAAATTTATTGATATCTTGCTTTATTCTCTCATACAGATAGTTCTGCAATTACTTATTCTAAATCTTGATTTTTTTTTTCCTCCAAGGAGAATTGTTATCTCTAGAGACATCTTAGGGACTCTGTACAGCAGTGCCATCTTTGCTATCAAGTCAGCGCTTTCCATTTCCACATCTCTTCAGACAGAATGTGCTGTTTCCTGTGGCTTCTATTTTCTGAAATGGACATGGCATAACACTCTATTACTGATGAATATTTTATTCATAAAATGGAGCTAAAAATGTATTTGTGCCACTCTAGGGCCAAAGAAGTATCTCCATTTGTGATTTTATTGTACTGCTGTAACATCTGGAAGACCTAAGCAGGATTAAAACTTTACCGTTGGCAAAGAACACTGAGGTTGTCAGAGTTATTTTCTTCCCCACGAGCATTAAAAAGATAGCCAGGGGAGCAGAAATGCATAAAGGATCTTTGTGGCATTACTGGAAAAAAACTTTAAATATGTATGAATAGATAGACAGACAGACATGTGTTCACAGTTCCATTTGGATTTTCAGCAATGATTTAGAAAAGAATGGGGAATAACAGCAAAGCAGGAAAAACATGGAGTAAAAAAAACATAAAAGGGATCATGTTTTAACTTGTTCAAAATTTTATTAGTTTATTACATTATAAACTATTTGGCCTAGACATACTTTATATAATCTCTTACTTAATGTTTTGTGACAGCTTTAATACAACAAAATTAGATATGCTGCTGCAATAGTCCTGACAGCTACCTGGTTTCCATGCATTAACACCATTGGCTTCCTGCCCAATACAAATAAACTTGAAAGGCTAGAGAATACATCCAGTGAAATCAAGTAGCCTAAACCTGAAAGGTAGAGCTCAGCATTGCAGAATAAAATATAATTGCAGAAGAAACTTTTGATGATATCATTAACTGAAATATTTGGAACATATAAATATAAATATAAATATAAATATAAATATAAATATAAATATAAATATAAATATAAATAATATAAATATAAATAAAATAAATAAATATATATATATACATATGAACGTATGGATGTATATAAAAACCCCTTGAAACAAAGACATTTAAAGTCCACCTGCACGGAGGAGACCATCATGAAAACAGTAGACAACCCAAATATTATTTTTATTTTATTATGGAATCATATTTGCACATCATATTCTATCCTGAAAAGAAGTGCATGTAGCCTTCATGTCTTACTTTATCATGTACTGGAGAAAGGGCCTCTGAGAGCTGGAGCTGCACTGATCATGAAGGAAAACTACTACTAAAAGTTTAACTTGTCAGAGGTTTATGTCTTTGCTTAGATCTGAGTGTTGTGCTTTCATAACCAAGTCCATACAATTGGAAATGAGATGAAGTATTGGAAAGATTTTCCAATAAAAATTAGGACTTATTGAATTAATGTTTTGTAATGACAATGTATAGTTGATAGAGAAAAGATTATTAGAAGCTGGAACATTTTTACTGGCTAGAAAAAATATAAAAAGAAGAAAGTAGAAATTAATGTTCAGCTAGCCTCATGTGGGAATACCTTCCCCTTCTTCATTTTTCTTCTCCAATAATTAATGAGTATGAAGGATGCATTTTCCAGTAGAGTAATCCTGTTTGCCTCTTGAAGCTTTCCTGAAACAATGAAAGGTCTGGCACTAATTGAAAAGCTATGGCTCCTGATGGAATGTAACTTGTCTTCAACTTGTTTACTGGCTCTATGGAAAGGGCATAGAGTGTCAATATTGCTAATAGTTTGGAATTTCTGGTCTATAACTTCAACTCATTACCTCTCTCATTTTCATCTCTATGGAACCACAAGGCTTTTGCAGCCTAGACCAAAAAAAAAAAAAAAAAAAAAAAAAAAAAAAAAGTGCAATATGCATGAAACAGGTGGTACTGGCACTAGGACAAATTGCCTACCCTTTCAAAAGTTTTCTGATGAAATGGTGATGAAGGGGACTGATCTGAGGTTGAGTAATAAAAACCTTCAAGAACAGAGATTCTCATAAACTGTTTTATTTTCTCATCAAATTCAAAGTATGTTTATTCATCCTGCTTTCTTTAATATAGGGACGTAGGCTTAGCTAGTGGAGAGATACAATTATAAAATATGTTACCTTGTCCCTTCTCCAAAGTCCTCTATGCATTTCACTCCCTTGGGTGTTCACATGCGTGAACAAACCAAATGTGGCAGATGTTATTCACATTCCTAATTGCACAACTAGAAGCTGATCTCATCCTGTAACAATGCATACAGAGTACTCAAGAAGAATCTGAAGAAAAAAGAAGTGCTCATCAAATAATGTTGCGCCAGTTGGGAATTTTTTGATTCCCATACCAGTCGCAGTAGCATCTGGAAAGAAATCTCTCTACTAAAGACTTTTAGGCTACATCATTCTCTGTTCTTTCCTTCCTTAATGCTTAAAAAGTGCAAAGAGAGTCCATTTAGCCAGGAATTATTACTATCCACTGCTTGAAAATGCCTTGCTACTTGAATAAGAGCTACATATAAGGTTTGTGCTTTATATCAATATAGCACTGCCCTAATGTATCATGTTAAAACGAGATTCTGCTTCCTCAGCTGCATAAGTGCTTTACTTCTTTTAATTTAGCAGTTTATATCATATGTTTTACCTTACATCGGCATATCTGGGTGAGCTCTTTGGTTTATTACAGAGTAGGCTGGACTGTATGCTCTAGTGGCTCATTTTGGCTTTAAAATGGATGTGTTTTATAGAGGCATGAATAAAGATTTTGCATTTGATTGAATAAATCTCAGAAATACTCCAATTCAGGGAAACAATATAAGAGCCAAAATCCCATTCAACTCAGGAAAACTTAAATATTTTTCCAAAAGGAATACAACAAATTATAGTCTGTGTTTAAACCTAAGTATTAACTGCTTAGAAAAATATACAAGTTGCTTCAATTTTCTTAAGGGATGTAGCAAATTTTTCAGAGAGGGAAAAAACTTATTGCATGGAATTTTTACTTATAGAAAAAGCTGAAATGCAGAAAGTCAGCAAAAAGAGTGAGATATAACTACTTGCAGAGTACAGGTATATTGGACCAGTTACAGAAAATGGACTTTCATTACATGGAAATGTTTCTTACATGCAAAACATTATTTGGGTTTGTATACCACTGCTTTCAAACAAACTAAAATTTTGGGTCAGTCAGGATGTCTCAGAACAATCTCAGCTGTGCATTCTCCATTCTCAACCATTACAGTCATGCATAGGTTGTACTTCTTTTTCATTACTCTGCAATATTCCTTGTGTGCATACTCCTTTAATGCAGTAAAGTGAAGTTATGAGGAAGAGCTTCTAAGCCCATGGAAAAAGGGCAACCTACCAATGATTTTCTATGGGGAAAATATGTGCATCTGTACAGTTAATATAAAATAATTGATGTGCAGCAAGCTAAAAATACTCTGGTTCATGTCCACGCTCTGCATTTTCAGACAGATACAAAATGTTCTCATCTCTCTACATAAAATTGGCCCTGAGTTCATCTTAGCTTTTATTTTCCCTGAAGTATTTTATTTTTACTGTGTCAGAACTTATCATGGCTCACAAATTTATTATGATTGCCATCTCCTTCAGGTAGGAACAGGGCAAACATGAAAAAACATTCTTGTTGTATGTGTCCCTTCTGCCAGCCTGCAGTATGAGTTAACCAATGTGAAACCCTGCCCCAAAGCCCATACAAACAACAGCATCTTGAGTTTTCACCAGCTTCTACTCAGGTGCATTTATCTATATACATATACATACACAAACAATTCATACACAGATATGTACTCACTTTATATATATATATATGTGTGTGTTCATATATATGTATAGGGTTAGTAAATTATCTTAAATGACAAATTCAGTCACTTAACTCAGATTTCTAGTCTCATTTGGAATTCTTGTCGTGTTCTATCTGGTATCCATTCCATAAGGACATATATCCTGTGTCAGATACTCCACTTTCTGCAGACACCTCTGATGCTCTAAATAATCAAATGGTCCTGGCTTCTATGTTTCTAATGCTCACTCCACCCTAAATGAAGTAACAGAGGGGTTGTATGTGCTCTGTCCTTTCCATCTATTGACTTTCTTCTTCCTTCCCTATGCAGCTGATCACCAATTAGCCCCTGTCATGTGTGACTGCACAACTCACTCAAGCTGAAGATCCCAATCTCTCATACCTGCCTGGGACAAAAATCATACCAGTTACTAGCAAACGTAACCACAGTAAAATGTACAACTGTGAGATAAGGAACAAAAAGACATGCTAAATAAACATTATTTTAAAACCATCAAATAGGGTCCACAGCTGTCAAAGGGACAACCAAAAGTAGAGAGGATGTGCAAGTGGAGTTTCAAGAAGAAATCTGATGTGGCTGTACACATTGGGCCTGTGTAGGCTAGACAGCATTTTAGGCTAGATGACAGTGGGATGTAGAAGCAAGATTGTCCAAAGGTTGGTTTTGGCAAGATTGTCCAAAAACTGGTTGTGAGGAGAGTAAATTGAAAACGTCTGTGAACTGCAGAAACAGAAAATACAATGTTTCTTCTTACAAACTGAATTTTTCCAGCATAAAATATTCTAAAGACTTCAATAATTTATGAGTGAGGGGAACTGAGTATAGGCACCAAATGAAAGGTGCTGACTTAGAATGCAAACTTTGCATTCTACTTATTTGCATTCTATTAATTACATGTGTGATTTATACATTATACTATATTTGTGCATATATAGATAACATTTATAAATATACACACACACATCTATATAGATTAGATCACAGGTATTCTGAAATTATTTTTATATTTGTAGAACAGACCTGTATTCCACTTCAGCCTGAGTTCTGACACTGCTTGGAGAATTAATATATGACCCAGAGGAAGGAACACCACTCTTTGTAGCATTCCCACAAAAATTATTCCTATCTTTAGCTTTATTGTTAGAGAAGATTTTGCACACAATGACACAGCTTGAACCTTGCCATTTTTTGATCTTCTACTTTTCTTCCTCTTCTATTCCTATTACAAATAATTCAAGATTGATTTTGACAGAGAAAATAACTTAAACAAGGAATTTTTATCTTTCTTCACCCTTCCCTTCTAAATCTACACTTATTATTGTGGGAAAAAAAAAAGAGTAGAACTCTAAACAAACAAACAAACAAACAGCAACTAAAAAAAAGCTCTTAAAAATCAACAAAAGCATACCAGCAAATATAAACAATATTAATAGAATAAATCTTTTAAAATTGATAAAAGGGACCCTGTGACATGATTTAACCATTCCCCTGAACCAGCCCCTAATGTCTAACTGAATCCTCTCTTTGTACTTAAAACTGGTATATGTTTCTCTGGTTTATTTTTTCTGTAATTGTTTTCATATACTCTGACTGATATAACTACTTAGAGCACAGACTTGTCTCAGGCATTTAAATTATGAATCCCAGGGACTATTTTAAATGAGAAAGTGTCCTGATGTTCAGCTTCTTTGAATGTCCCTTATTGTCATGCTGTCCAGAGCACAGAGACTGACAAAAAGGAAAATAAATCACTTTTGTTACTAAACCTTTGCATTCTAATTAAACACTTCTTACTGAACATCCATCTTTTGCCTCACACCTGGTCACTAGATGTTTTAAGAGTTTTGCATCAAGAGAAATCCAGTCTGCCCTGCCAGATGTCAGGGCAAGGCCATTTCTGCAGAGATTGCTCCTGTATCTCACGGTCCCCTTCCTCTGCCTGGCAGATGGTTCAGTCATGGGGTGACAAGGGTGATTTCCCAGTCTGGAAAACTTTTTTTCATTCTCTTCAGTTTCCTGAGGGCAAAAGCTAAAACAATGGAGAGGTCTTAGTCACTTTAACTGAATTTCATCTGTCTTGGGAAGGTCTTGCATTTCTAAGAGATAATTTAAACCTATAATTCTGATGATAAGTTGTCCTTGGCCCATATGCCTAGAAAAACCCTACAAAAGGGCCAATTTAAAAAATATAAAATACATAATAAAAATATTCATTAAGACATTTTAGTCCTGACTTCAAGTGAAATATTTACATAGAGAAACAAGGGGAGGAATGGACTTATTTTCTCACAGCTCAGAAAAAAGTAAGAAGTTGCAGGATGCTGGGTGGACTTCTGTTCTCCTTCATTGTGATCATGGTAGTAAATTCCTGTGGAGAGAAACCTCAAGCTATATGGAGAAAGGTCTGTGGTCAAATTTGACACAGCTGGTAAAATTGTACATAGCTGGATCATCTGGGATGGTGATCAGAATAAATCCACATTGTTTTCATAAAAAATAAAATCATACTGAATGAAGTAGAGATGATAAAATTTTACTCACACAATTTACCTGAGACACAAATCTTGGTGCAAAAAAACCCACACACTTTGTGATAGAAGAACTTATGCCTCTGAGACAAAATAATTGCATTGTAGATGCTTCAAATAAAAGAGGTAAGAAAGGCAGGTAATAGGAGGAGAAGTGTTGAAAGTCATGGATCTGTTCAAGCAAATTCAGAGGAGGGTGACAAAAATCATCAATGAACTGGAATATCTTTCCTGTGGGAGAAGGCCAAGAGTTGGGTTTTTTCAGCCTGGAGGAGAGAGGGCTCTGGGGAGACCTTATTGCAAACTTTAAATACTTGAAGTAGGCTTATAAGAAAGATGGGGCCTCTAGAGACAAGACAAGGGGAAACTAAAGGAGGGCAGATTCCACCTAGATATAAAGAATAAATTTTTTATGGAGATGGTGCTAAAACACCAGAACAAGTTGGTCAGAGAGGCTATAGATCAAGATGGACAAGGCTCTGAGCAAGAAGGTGGAAGGTGTCATCTAGCTAATTAGAAGCAAGCTGGACTAGATGACCTTTAAAGATTGCTTCCAATTCAAAATCTTCCATGATTCTACTCTGGGATTTTGGTTTTTATACCCACGTTCCCTCTATCCTTCTACAGCAGCAGCTTAGTTACAAATGTAAAGGACTGGCCTTGTGGTGCTGATCTATGTTTCTCATGGTGTAAGCAGTATATTTGTAACAGAATGTGTCTCATTGCATTGGGAGGCTAAGACTGTATCTACAAACTGTCTCTGAAAAGACAGATGAGCTCCCCACACTTATCGTGATCCATTTTCTCATTTATGCTAATGTTACAGGAGGAATCTAAAGATATACCTTGGGTAAACTAACTCTTCTGTGTAATTGCAGAGCTTCTGTTGAGAAAACAACACCAAAATAATTGCAAGTAAACTGACTCTTGCTAATAGGGCTTAGGATCATAAATTCAGTGAGGTCACACAATGCAGGGTGAGTTGTAGGTATATACTTGCTCTTTCTGTTTGTCTGTGGATGAAATGGGTAGCAACAACATAGAGACACTCATCCCTGTCTCTGTGCAAACAGCAGGAAGGAAAAAAAACTTCCCAGTTTCCAGTTCTGGGCTTTCACCATGTCCCCATTCTTTGTATGGACAATGCCTAAGAAGTTCTATTCCTTTCTTTTGCAGCTGCAAGCCACAATGTGCAAGCCAGAAGGGATCCCAGCGAGGGTCCCCACAAGGACAAACCAAACCTGAGGAACTCAGACTGTAAACTGCAACATTAGAGGGTAGCTGCCTCTAAGTCTAGACAAAGTTCAGCCAAACTTTAGAGAGTGATCAGGGCTATGTAAGTAGTAGCTTTCTGCATTGCACAAATTAAATTCCTTTTTTTTGTTTGTTTGGTTTTTTTTGTTAGTTCAATCTTTAAACTTTAAAATTTTGTGGGGTTTTAATATTAATTTGGCAAAAGTGAAAAAATATTTACTTTATTTTCCGTCATTCTGCTTGTCAGATCAAAATGAAAACCAGAAGTTATTAAATTTGAAAATCTTGAAACAAAATGGATAAGAAATTTATCACTTCCTTCTTCTTGCTTCTATGGGTTTTCTTTTTTTTGCAAAGAATTTTCCTTCAAATTTGTGAAAAGTCCACTGAATCAGGAATCAGTATTTATTTGAGATGACTGAAGATCACTTTGCAAATATGAAGTAGCATATGCAACACTAGATGAATAAGCTACACTCAACCCTGTTCACTGCTGAAAGCAGACAGTGCTGCTGTGAGATCCTGCTCCTCAAGAAAGATGTGACTGAAATCTCTGCAGCCCATGAGTCTCCCATCTGGAAACTGCATTCGTGCTTCCCACTTTATGGGATGCACCTGCCTTGTTTCATTTACCTGAGAATCTAAAAACAGCTCAGTCACTATGACTTATAATCTCAAAGAGCTGATGCCTGAAGCTGACAGCAAGCCTGTAACCTGGAACATGAGTGTGTTTTAGGAATGTCATTTAACTGCATGAAATGGGCCCAAGTTTGAGCAGATAAGCCTGCTAGAGACAAGTCCAGGAAAAACACAGCATTTATAATGCATCATGAGTGTTTGTATATATGCAACCTAATGATGCCCCAATTTATATTCCAAAATAACTTGTTTTGCTTGCTCCATTAATTGTTCTAATAATCTAAAGTAAATGGTCGAGAATTAAAGGAAGACATTTATGGTCTCCTGTTTATAGTGGACCCTGTAAATTCAGCATTATCTCCATATTTTTCTAAAATGTTTATGTACAAACGATTTTCACTCCAGTAACTTCATCATGCATGAATAAAAATATATGCTTAGTTATCAAAAGATAATTAGGTGAGACATGTATGTTTTGTCATAATTAATATTCTGTCAATAGGCTAGATAAGAAAGCTCCAAGGGTTAATGCTTTGCTGCTCTGTATCTAACATTGCCAGTGAATTTCTCTAGCTCACTCCATTAATCCAGTCAGCACAATGGATCAGGTTAGAGATGTGTCTCAATAAATCACTCTCAAGTGCTGGGGGTAGGAGTACCTAATTAATCAGCACTGTCATTATGTTTGACTTGTAGCTGCCTTACTGTGTATGGGATGAGGATTCAGTGTATTTAACCTACACACACTCTTAAACAGATCTCCAGTAGTGATGTAAATTTTAACCCTTGTATGGAAAAAAACAACCCATGATTCTATAAATGGCAGATGAAATGTTTCTTACTAATAAACTATTCTACAGGTAATTTATTCTCTTCCCCAAATGCCCATACCCCCTTTCTTTCCCTAGGGGCCACTAACATCCTGCAGCATTTTATCTTTTAACACCAAATTTCTGAAGTTAAATGCAAGATTAGAGTTCAATGCAATCCCCAGCTGTACCTGATAGCTTTCCCCCTCCCACTCCCCCATCCATCTCCTCTCTCCTTATTCCCACTGTCCCTTGCTTTTAGGCCATTTGTCCCCAGAGGAAGGCTCACAGTCCACCCTCACTGCCCTTATGTACAAGAGGCCTGTTGCCCACTTGCATCAATAGCCACCTCTCTCTCTCTCTATTCCCTCTTACTGCTTAGCTTTTTTATTCCACAGCCATGCCTGGAAGTTAAACACATCCTTCCTGGCTCTCTCTCCTCCAGGTTTAGATGGCACCTTACTACCAAAGAGAGATTTTTAACTCTGCTTTTTCAAGTTTTGAACTGCAGTTTAGTAATATCTTTCCAAATGGAAATTTTATATGTTCCCTATAAAAATAATTGCTCTATCTCCTTCCTTTCTGAATATGTTGATCTTGTCACTTGCCTTTTTTTTGTCAGCAATCAATGAACATGCACTTATTTTGGTTTTGTATTGCTTTAAGGTCAGGGTGGTAGCTGCTTCATTTCCTGAAGTAGAAAGAGATCTCTAGAGGAATCAGTTCTGCCTGTCCAGAAGAAACATTAGAAGTGGCATGGTGCAGAGATCAAAGTCCATGTGATTTCTGCTCTACACTGGCATATGAGGCACAGTATGAAGAGTATAGGGCAATGAAAGGAAGACAGCGGAGAAAATGCTGCTTCCCTGGTAGTAGGGCTGGCCCCTGGCAGCCTGCAGGAAGAGGACGCTGTGAATTAAATTAGCCTGTGGTAATAAGGAAACAGAAGATGGTCCCCAAAGTAGAAACATCAGGCTAAGGCATAAAGAAATGCAATACGCAAACACAGACTTATATCAGTCTGTGTATATCAGTCTCCAACTTCATCTATACATGCACTGAAAAAGTCACAGACAAATCTGCGAATTTACCCCTGCTTGCAACGTAGATCTCTTGGTTTATTTTATTCTGATGTAAGGAGACAATTCTTGTGGATTTCAGAAGGAATCCATGTGCGCAAACAAGCCTAAATTTTTTATCCATTTTCTGGACTATAAAGAAAATAACATCTACATTCAAAACACCTACACTAACAATAGTATTTTTAAAGGGATTTATTTTGTATATGTGTCTACATTACCAACTACTTCTGATGTGATGACGAACTGTATTAGCTACACCTTATACTAACTCAGTAGTTAATATCTTGTCATTGTTGAGATAGAAACGCTTATGTGACAAAAAATATGAAACATTCTGAAAATACAGACCTATTTTTTTTATACTAGATACAGCAAAATTATACTTTGTGACATTAAAATTTGTCTGTCTCAGTATCCCTCTCCTTTGAGAAAAGATGTGTGATTATTTCACTTTAAAGTGATTTTGAACAATTATTCATTAATGTCTGTGGATATTTCCTGCCAAAGTCTGATCATTGAAGAGAAACCTAAGAGGGAACCCCTGTTCTGAGTTAGCTGTATGGTGAACACTAAATGGTAAAATGTGCTGTATGATGGGGGTAATTCTGACACTACACTCAGGGCCTCCTGCCCATACCAGAGCTGCCCAAAGCTTGTGCTTCATGAAAACTGTCTGTTTCTTCAATGAACACTGGTATCATATGCAAGCTTGTGTTCAGATTGCACAATTGCTTTAGTTTTTCGCATTTCCAAAGTTTTGAGTGCTGGACTTCTACAATCATGATAATCTATAGTGTAAGTGGAAAGCGACAAACACAAAGTAATATTGGCATCACTTATTTATAACAGGTTTCATGCCACATCAGCTGCAACAACCTTCTTACAACGCTGCAACAAATGCATCAGCCAGATGCAGGCCGCCCTCCAGAGCCCAGACTGCAGACTCAGCCTCCATGTCCGCCCTCTCTTCCCCGGGCTCTGGCAGCAGGGCACTGGCATGGGGTACCACCACAGATTGCACAGGCACAGGGCAAACCCCAGGTGCAAGAGCAGGGCCAGAGCTTCTGGAGGAGCTCCGTGCAGCAGCTTAGGCTACTGACACTGATGGTAGTGGTCACAATTAGTGGAGTGAGATTAGAAGGGAGATAAGGAGAAGATTCATTTGTTACACTACCCAGCATCTGTATGTTGCCCCAGGCTATGTCAGCAGGCTGCTGTTTTCAGAGGAGCTGCCATTACTATGGACCAGCTTTAGCCTTCCCATGGGGGGTAACCACTTCAGTAACTTTTTACAGTAGGCCTTGGAAAAATAATATTTTTGCTTTATGTGCAGGTAGATCAGTAAGCCAGTTTTTACAGTTTCACTTTTGTACAAAAGTCAATTTCATGTAAGTCAGTGTTAACTGTGGTAAATTCAAAGTATCAATTAAAAAAAAGAAGCTAACAAAAATGTTTAATTCCTAACATACTTCAACCACAAAGATGATAAACAATTAAAAAGAAGCTTATCTGTTTCCCCACATTAAGTGTGTCCCCACTTTCATAACACAACTATTGGTTTTATATTTGGGGCTTTTTTCGGTGAGTAGTTGTATCATTTTCTTAACATGTTATAGAGGTATCTTTTTACCTCTTAGTCTGGAAAAAGTTTCATTCCCTTATATTTCAGCTTAATATCATCACGAGCCACCAGTTCACATTTTAATGCTATGTACAGTTTCTTCAGAAAAAAGTAACACACTTTGTCCATTGCAGATTATATTTATAGATATATCACTTATTATATACACACATATGCATAATGCTGGGTACAGAGCTCATGTCACATATTTTTTCATCATTACTGTAGGAGAACATTAGTTTCAGGTTCAGTAGGAAATCTCTTTTTAGTATTATTTCCCTCTAATGCTCAAGACCCAGAACCAGAGCCCAGGAGTATTTTCTTTGAATTAAAGTCTACAGACTATTTATAGCTGTGATTCAAACCTTATTCACTGGTTGTAAATGTATTGTTCATGTAAGTTGAAATAGTGCACACAGTTTGCTGAGCTAGATCCTTCTTGAAAGACTGTATATACACACCTCATTTTATACTCCCGACTCTCATTTCCCAGAAAAAAGGTTCTGATCATTCTTTTTTCCTGATGATTTCTCATGCTTATAGTCCCTTCTGTCTTTGCTTCAGAAGGTCTTTCACCCATTCATAGCATCTAGCTGAGGTCAGTTGCTTCCTATACATTCTCTTTACCCTTGCACCAACAAATATAAGCAGATTCTTGTGTATTCCAGGCAAAAAGATATTTCAACCACTATTTCAGATTATATTTTTTTCTTGTGGAATCTTTGTGGAAGATAGTAGAACTTCATTTTTGTTAATCTGTACATGGGTCTGTCACTAATTTGTAAATTAATTTCAACTAGATAGCCCACTGGCATGTGACAGTAACATTAATTTTTCTTAAATAGATTTGAATACCTAGATTGCAGAAGTGTTACAAATATAATTTTCACAGTCTGTAAGGTTTTTCAGTTAATTCACTAAATACTAGCTTGAGAGGTTATCAGCCACCACGTCCACTGTACAGTGTCTGGTATCACTGGAGAATTCACTTACTAATTCACTTAGATTAGATAGCATTAGAATTATGAGTTTATCAGAGGGAGCAGGCCAAAACTATGTTCCTTAAAGGCAAAAACATGTGACTTAACTTGAATATAGCTGTTTTGTCAGTGGGCTTGTGTGTGCTAAGGGATAAGTATGTTTTCTAAGACATATTACCACCAAAAGACAAACCGAAAAGGGACTACAAGGCAAGTAATTTTCTTTCTTATAATATTGTAAATCTCAAGGAACTCCACTGGAATTAAAAACCTTAGATTTACACTACCCTTTTGTATTTTTTTCCTATTTCTAGATGTGACATCTACCCTAAAACCAGTTCTGTTACTCCTCTTTCACTGTAAGTTCACCAAAAGAGAAAGAGAAAGCTTGCATAATCATTTTTGTTATCATAAAATCATAGAATCTGCTGAGTTGGAAAGGACTCATCAAAATAAGGGAGTGCAACTCCTGCTCAAGAGTCACACCATGTGCCTGAGACCATTGTCCAAATCCTTCTTGAACTTTGCCAGGCTTGGTGCTGTGGCCACTGCCCTGGGGAGCCTATTCCATTGCCCACCCTTTAGGTGAAGAAGCTTTTTATAATATCTAACCTAAACCTCCCTAACACAAATTCAGGCTATTCCCTTGGGTGCTGCCACTGGTCACCACAGAGAAGAGATCAGTGCCTGCCCCTCGTCTTTCCTCACAAGGAAATTGTAACTGCAATGGGATCTCCCCTCAATCTCCTCCAGGCTGAACAGGCCAAGTGACTTCATCTCCTCTCATAGGCTGGTTCCCCTCAAGGCCCTCCACATGATCTTCCCGATGATCCACCTCATGAGAAGGTCCTCATGATCCTTCTTTGGATGCTCTCTAATAGTTTAATATATTTTTTATATTGTGGTACCCAAAAGTGCCCCCAGCACTCAAGGTGAGGCCGCCCCAGTGTCGAGCAGGGCAGGACAATCAATCCCCTCCCTTGCCCAGCTGTCAGTGCTGTCCCTGATGCTCCCAGGTCACCCTTGGCCCTCCTGGCTGCCAGGGCACTGCTGGCTCATGTTTAACTTGCCATGGACCTGAACCCCAGGGCCCCATGGCACTGCTGTCCAGCCTCTCATTGCACTGTCTGTCTGTACATCCAGGGCTGCCCCATCCCAGGTGAAGAATTCAGCAATTTCCCTTGTTGAATTTCATATGGTTGGTGGTTGCCCATCAGTCTAGTTTATTGAGGTCTCTGCAGGGATTCTCTACTCTGAGGGCTTTGAAAGCTCCTCCCAATTCAGTGCCTAATCACACCAGGAAAAGGCAATATCTGAGCTAAATACCCACTGATTTTCAGTCCTGAAAAAGTGGCGCCCAAAAAAGGAAAGCTGTCAGGCAATAGGAAATGAAGTCAATATTCTTAGTTCTATGCTAGATATAATTAATATTATTTGTGTATATTTTCTAAATTTTCTTTTTGCTTTAAAATAATTATAGAGAAGTGAATTTGGTCTAGGAGTATTTACCTAATTCATATATTTTGGTGTATATTATTGTTACATGATACAATACTTGAGAAAACTATTTAAATGGGTGTTTGTCACCTTGGTGTCTTCTGCCACCAGTTAAATGATCCAAAATCAAACAACTCCTAACTCAGTTAATGTTCTATAAGATCTGTTGAAATGTTTCACATTATTTGACACCAAATAAAACCAAAATCAAACCTTTTTTTAACATTACTTCTAGTCAAACAAAGAGAACTTTCAAAATGTCATGAAGAAGACATTAAGATGACAGGTTACCAGTTAATTCACAACAATGCACATTAGGTCATGGAGGTTGACTGACCTAAAAGCTGTTACACAGGGAAAAAGAAACAAATGTTTTCAGTTACCAAATTCAAGGGTCTTGATTCCATCTACTAATTTAGTGTAAGGAGGTTCATTCCATATGCATATCAAATCTGGGTTTAGAGCCAGATAAGGTTAACCTAGAAGATACAACAGAATTCACTTTAGTTGGGACAATTGTTATGTTCCAAAATAAAATGTTATCATAATATAAATACAAAGTCTAAATACCAGGAAGATGCATGAGTAACTTTTTCACTTGTGAAAGCTCAGATTAAGATGGGAGGGAGGGTATAAAAGTTTTACAGTTTTATATGCAATACAAAGAATAGATGTCAAAGTCTCATGGAAGCTCATATTCAATTCAGCTGCAACAGCTGGGCAACAAGAGATAAATTTCCTTCCTTCCTTCCTTTCCTTCCTTTCCTTCCTTCCCTTCCCTTTCTTCCTTCCTCCCTTCCTTCCTTCCTTCCCTCCTTCCTTCCTTCCTTCCTCCCGTCCTTCCTTCCTTCCTTCCTTCCTTCCTTCCTTCCTTCCTTCCTTCCTTCCTTCCTTCCTTCCTTCCTTCCCTCTCTTTCTCTTTCTTTCTCTCTCTTTCTCTTTCTCTTTCTCTTTCTCTTTCTCTTTCTCTTTCTCTTTCTCTTTCTCTTTCTCTTTCTCTTTCTCTTTCTCTTTCTCTTTCTCTTTCTCTTTCTCTTTCTCTTTCTCTTTCTCTCTCTTTCTTTCTTTTTCTCTTTCTCTTTCTTCTATCTCCTTTCTTCTTTCTTCTTTCCATCCTAACATGAAGAATTTGATTGTTGACATCACATAACCAATGCACTGGAGTCCTAAATACACATAGGAAATTCAGGTCAGGACCATAGTCTAACAAAAACCCAGTTTAGACCAATGAAAAATTGCAGCTCAGTAATAAGAAACAAGTGAATGCCTTTCGTTCCAGCTTTATTTTTATACTCTTTACAGCTGTTCCACTTATAAACAAGAACTTCAGTACATAAACAGAGACTAAACATAATAGAATGACAAATTAGTTCCCTTGGAACTGATGATGTTTATTTTTCTTATTCATTTTTATTAGTGTTGAATATTGCATGTTTAATCCATACTGAAAGAACTATGTAAAGTGGCTCGCCTCAAGCATTTATCTGGAAAAAATTGTTCAACATATAGAGCCCACAGAAAACCTTAATTTGCTAATAATTCTCAGTGAAAAGGGGAGGAATAGAAGAGAAGCAAGTCCAGCTTTAACTTACTGAATTGCAGCTGGAACAAAACTCTTTCATATTAAAGCAGCTAATTGCAGGGAAAACAGTCTATTTAAATCTTTAAAATTTGATGTCTTCATTTTCCAAATATTTATCTGTACTGCGCATGAGAGGCTTTATGAAGGAAAGTGTTCTAAAAGCTAGAGGAGACATTTAGGCTGAACAGTAGTTTACTTATAATTTACAGACCTGTAGTACTTAATATATAATGCAATAATCTATGCTGTGCCATTTGTCATTCGGACTAGGCCACAGATTATAGCTTAGGGCAGTGCATCTGTGCACAGATCAGGCAGGAAATGGCCTAAAATCTTGAACAGCTGAGCATGATGTCTCAGTGTAGTTGCAAAATTCAACCTCTGCTCCAGAGGTCACTGCATGCTTCAGTCATGACAGCCCAAATTGTTAAGCATGTGACTAATATGCATACAGAACACAGGCTGCCTAGTGTCTGCTGCAAGTTTGATGGCTGGTTAGCGGCTAGTCTTAATTTTATGTGACAATCCATGTAGGAAGTGCCGGGTGGGTGACTAAATGGAGCATATTGATGTCCCACTGGGTGTAGCCCCTGTTGTTTTGACAAATTCTCCTTAGCATTTATCAATCAGGCCTACAATGGGGAGTGTGCTGAATATCTAATTCAGACATGCTAGTCAGGACTAATAGAGCAAGATAGCATGTTATTCAATTTGTACTTGTTAGTGATGTCCCACTGTCACTGGGCAATTTACCTTCACACTTCACAAATGAAAAGTGAAATTTGCTGGGCTTCAAACACTTACGTGAGTTACAAGCAAAATTTTAATTAGCATGTCATTACAGCAATAATTTATTGCTTCTTTCTAGTGTCCTAGCACCCAGATTGCACTTTTTATTTTTTTTTCCTGTAAGGCAAGATGTGCTTTAAAATTTATGGTGCAGATACTTGAAACAAAAATAAAAACTAACCCTGTAGCAACTGAAAAACTGCATGGTAAGTAACATATCAAAAAGCATTATTTATTGAAGTCTAAAAGAGATTTATACATTTATCACTTAAAGGAACATTTTGAGCTCTCTCCTTACCAAGTACTAAAAGATTCCATAAATAGTGTCATTTAAAACTTTTATTTTGATTAATTTTATAACTACTTGAAAGAGGAATTTTCATCTATTTCCAAATGAAGTATCAAGAAAGTTGCAGAAAGACTACAAAGGACATGTGTCATGTAGAAAATAGTAAAGCAAACCCACATTTTTATTACACCTACATAAGCATTAGTAGTGAATTTTCAGTAAACACCTATGCCAAAAACTAAAGAAAGTCTAATTTTGGTAAATAGAAGTGAACTCAGTCTTTAGTTGAAGTCAATGAAAAGAACAGATTAGTCTCTAGAAGTGTTTGAGAAGTTCAGAGCATCTTATATTGCCACTGAAGTTGAAAATTGTCTGCTCTGCGCTTTGAAGAGCTGGTTCCTTTGGCCTTTGATGGTATTGTATTTATTTGTTTATATTGGTTCACATACTTATTTTTTAAATTGCAATCCACAGTTGATAAAGCACAAAGATACTTGGTGCCTTAAGAGAATTAGAGAACAAAATGCAAGCAAGCTCATGAAGCAGAGGGGAGCTCAGGGACACTTTCAATTCCTCAGACAAAAACCAGTGTGAATTAATCAGGGCGGATGCCATACCCAACACTGCAGCATGCAAGGCAGCTCTTCAAATGCCAGCTTGCTGTCTCTGTGGTACATTGCTCAGAAGCACAGCCATGCTCTCATGAGCTATCTTATAGCAGCTTCTCTAATAAACTGATGAATAGGCAATTTAAAAAAATGTGAGCAAACAGATCACCTTTGGAGGTTTGTAGAGATGGCTGCACAAAATAAGACACACTTCCAAATTCTCAGGGAAGCAAAATTAATTTGGTTCCAGGACATCAGTGATACCAGATATTAAAGGCAAATTTCTTCTTTTTATTTTATACAAACATACTATGGAAGTAAATATGAAAACAGAGTATTGATTAAAAAAAGGGCTTGGAAAATCAGGCCTACTCCTTGATATGTAGGAGGATATTAGAGGAAAGTTAATGAATTGAGGAGTTTAAATACACCAGGAAAAGTACATTTCTGCTACTAGAGGTTATGGTATTTCATTGCTTTCAACACTCTGAAAGAAAAGCGTGTGATTTTACAAAGAGATCATAACATTTAAGGGAAACTTTTGCCTTCAGTTATTTTCATCAGTGACAATTCTCTCTCCCCTTGGCAGGTCCTTTCAGAGTAACAATATATTTTGGTGTCAGTTTTGGCCTCATTTGAATTGGTTCAAAGGCAAAATCACCCTAGGGAATCTGGCTTAAATCCACATGGAAACAGAGTAATTTGACTTTCAGATCTTACTCATGGATCAAAATCCCATGGATCCAGGGCAAACAGTATGTTGCTGATGGCAGAGGTACCAAGCCGTTGGTCATGGCTGCTTGAGCACAAGGTGACACCTATGAGCACACTTGGAGTACTGTAGAAGCAACAAAATGCCAGGAAAGACTTTGCAAAACAGAGAAAGCCTGACTATTTTATTCCATGCCCTAGTCTGATCCTACACCAGCTGAGAGGGGAACAGAGGCAGGCAGACTGTGGAATGTTGTATGAATATCACTAATATGGGGAAATGTAAGGCCATGAGAAATCATCAGAAAACTGTAACCATGACCACAGCAAAAACTGAGGTGGCAACAAATTTTGGATATTTTGATAGCTCTTCCCTTGCTGGCAAGGAATTTTCCTATCTCTTGGCATATCTAGATGCTTCAGAATGCTTAACTACTTTAAGCATTCCTATCTCTTGGCACATCTATATGTTTCAGAATTGCTTAACTACTTCAAGCAATTTATGTGCAGATGTAGTAAAAATTACAGGTTTTCTCAGGTTTTCTTGGACAATTTTTCCTTTTTTTTTTTAAATTCTACTTATCGTATAACTCACAAAAAAAAAAAAAAAAACAAAAACAGGAAAACTGTCAATATGCTTATAACCTAATTTTCTATAGTCTTTCCTCTATCTGCCTTCATTCCCACTGCCAGTGTGTCTATGTCTGTTGCCCACAGAGTAAGTGCTCTAGTTCTCTGTTCTTGACATTTTTCCCAAAGATTTACGGCTCTAGAAGGCTCACAGGCACAACCCTTGCCGAGATTATATTTATTATTATTAAGTAGTAGTTTACATCTTTTTACAAGTTGTCATTTTTCTGTACTATTATGTTGTTTTTTCTTTTAAAAATTTTTTATAGCAGAACACCAAGCCCTAGTCCAAGCATTTAACTATATAATTATTCTTAAACATGTTCTCTTTTTCCTAAATATGCATTTATTTCAAGTGGCATCCTCCTTAATTTGAAATATTTACACAATTCCAATATATTTTGTTGCTTTTCATTCAAATATGCATACAGCTAACTGTAAGCAAAATTTTCCCTGATAGTAGTGAGGGGAGGTAGATTTTCTCTACCTAAACTACTAGGGTTCTGAAAATCCTTGCCAATTGTAATAGATAGGTGGAGATCTCATGAGAAGTGGGATACTTTCTTTTCTTCGGAAAGAAATCTTTTCACTGAAAGGAGTACTAAGTACTCTGTTTAAGGGAGAGTACATGAATAGCATCCAACTTCAGCATTTCTTAAGAAACTTGGTCTAATTCCTTTAATATTGTTCTGCTACAGCAATGTGAATGGTCATTTAATTGTTTTAGAAGAAATTTATTTAGCTTGTTAAATAAATTAAATCAATATCCAAAAAATTTGGAACCTTGCACTATTCTTAAGCGTCATTTTATTCATGATATAATTTGAAGATTGTAGATTTTTCCTCATCATTATTAGACATACTTTCACATTAGATTTTCATCTGAATTAACTACAATCCAAAACAATGCACTTGTTACTCACTGAGAGCTTAGACTTGCTCATTTTTTCCAAGTGAAGATGTGCATCTTTAACATATCAGTTTATGGATACTATGCAGGTCTCTTGCATTAAGGCACATCTGAGTTCTGAAACTATAAAACATAAGAAAAAAGGTCAAAAAAAGTAAGTAGTAGGCTTTTGGGGAAACATTTATGAAATAAATTTATTACAATTCTAAGCAACCCCTCATTTTTTTCCTACATGTATACTTTTAATAGAAAAACCTTAATTTGAAATTGAAAGACATTATTATGATATCAGATACTAAAATTCATAGTGTTCTAACAAAATGTATAGCATCAATGGGATGTACAGCAATATGGGGTCTTTTAATCTTCAGAAAAATATTCACAATTTGGCTATTATTTCACTAATTTTCACATGTTCTCAATGATCCTCTCTGTTTCTCTAGGGTTTTGATTGAATTTAACTACTAAGTGAGCTAAAAATGTAGATAGATTCACCAAGACCAGGATCTATTGAACTCAAGGCACTAGGTAATGTTAAAAAAAAAAAAAAAAAAGCCCAAATCAAATCTGGAATAAAAAATATTGACTTACCCTTTCTTGGTTTTCCCACATTGGGTAATGTTTTTACCTCTACCCAGATGAACAAGTTTTTACTTTAGCTTCAGGTTAAATTTAACTCTGTAAAAATCTCCTGTCTTTATGACTTCTCAGTTTCTCTTCATGGCATCTTAATGTCTCAATATTTCCCTTAGTAAAATAATTTCTTTATACTGGGTTTACATCTTCAAATCTAGACATTTATGCTGTCTAAAAAAAATTTGAAAATAAAAAGGAAAATAAACTAGAGAAATTGAGGTATTCTGACAGTTCCTAGACTGGCAAGTCTAATCATTGAAAATAAAACAAATTTTCTCCATATTAAACTAAGGATCTATTCCCCAGTCTAGAGAGATGAACCCAGAAAAAATATTTCTTCAAGGAGACATGTGGAAAATAGTTAACAGCAACGTTTCTCTTTACTTCCTATATAACATCATCATTAGAACATCCATTTAATGTATCTTCTTTTTAAATGTGCAGACATTCATATGAACAGCAGTCTGAATCACTCCATATTAATAGGGACTGTTGCTGTGTTCTGTGATGACTTCAAAATGCCCAGGGTAGTGACAGTTTTATTGTATTTCATCAGGGAGTTGTGGGTGCCTTCAGGGTTGCCCTGCTCAGTATCCTCCTGCAGTTGCCTCTTCTTGTGTACAGCCCTTCTCCCTCTTTTTCCTCTTCTTTCTTTTATCCTAACTACCTATCTGCTAAGAAAGGGGTTATAGATACTGCAGCTGCTGCAGCTGATTTCCTCAGGAGAAGAACAAGTGAGCATCAGGCAACAACAGCAGTAAGAACCTCCAATAAGAAAATGCCAGAAAATATGTACAGTAGTATTTGCACAGAATGCCTTTCCAAAGTCTTGTCTCACAGACTTCCTGTGAGAAGGAAGATTATTTATTACAAAAATAATTTTATGTATTTATTTTACATATATATATATATATATATATATATATATATATATATATATATATATATATATATATATATATAAAATTTCCCAATTGCTTCACACTTTAATCAACTTTTAAACAGAAGGCATGTATTTTTGTGCGTGTCTCATTGTCAGTTAAAATTGATTCTAAGTAAATATAGAGGATATCAGAAAAAGCTTCTATATTAGAAGTGGGGGAAAGGCTATGGAAATGCTACCCACTCTGGAAGGAAACCAGAGATCTGGTAACTCTACAAACTTGCAAAGAAAAAGCTGGGGTTCTCAACAGCTTCTGTACCCCAGCCATGTCATACAAGTTGAGAAAGTCAAAAGCAGAGGTTGGGAGAATGAAGACCCTAAGCTCATTGTAGGAGACAATCAGGGCCAAGATGGTCTAATGAACTTGAATGTTCACAAATCCATGGGAACTGCTAAGGTTCATGTGTAGGTCATGAGGGAGCTGGCAAATGAGGCTGCTAAGCAACTCACTATAATTTTCTAAAATTACGGCAGTCAGGTGAAGACCTTAGTTACTGGAAAAAGGGAAATATAGTCCCCATTTTTGAAAAGGGGGATGCAGAATACCAGAGGAACTGGTTAGTCTCTCTTCTGTAAGACTAGTCAGTCTCTCCTCTGTGCCAGCAAAGATCATGGAGCAGATCCTCCTGAAACTATGCTAAGGCACATGGAAAACAAGGAGGTGATTTGTGACAGCTTTCCTGGCTTTACTAAGGGCAAACCATACATGGCAAATTTCATGATCTCCTATGGTAGCCTTCATGGAATTCATAAATGAATTTTAATTTCATTACTTTGTGAGGTTGAGACACAATCACCACTACCTTATAAGAAAAGGACAGGATGGGATGATGGAGGAAAAGGGATTAACATCCTGTTTCAGCTGCACATCTTCTCTAAAGGAGAGAAAGTTCCTTGTCAATACCAAGAGGGTAAGACACTGTTTTGAAGCCACCTTCAGAGATTGTATTTAGGTATAACTTCACTAACTGCAAAAGATAGAGTTGGGGTTTCTGCATGGAACCAAATTTTCTTACTCAATAGACTCTTCATTAATTTTTTACTCTTTTGCCAATAAGTTTTCCTATGATGTGTAAAAAAGGGGCTTTCTAGCACCCTATGATGCCAGGGCAGCATATCTCAGACTGCACATGATTTCATAGTACCACAGCTGTGGAAGTTCCAGATGCCACATTATGTAGAGATTTTCACCAACACTGTGCTTTAAAAAGGCACTCCCAGCCAAATCAAGGATCATAGGAAACTAAGGTGAAACAATCATAATGTGAAAAAGAAGGAAGTGAATGTCAGGGTAGATGTAGAATTGAGAGATTACACTGGAATAATTTGCATTTTAAACTGGACTGAGTTATGCGGTAGACTAGATAAGAGTAATGTATAAGTTTGATTTGAAATAAATCAGTTGGCACATCCTTACATCTAAGTAAATAAGCACAAGTAAAATTACTGTGAATGTTTAGGGATTGAGAATATGATAGAAGCTTTTTGCATTAGTCCATTATTCATATCTATCTAAGATTTTTGACATAAGGTATATTGTAATTGTTTGCAATTTGTTAGAAAGTAAGCATTTGTGAGATTTAGCAGTTCACTGTGATCAAGAACATCACATTTTCATGTGAAAAAATATAGCCATATACATGAACTCTCTGGTTCAGAGATATTGCTGGGAATTATATGCGTAAATGCCTGTAATAACCTAATCAGTCACCCATAATTTGAGAAGTGATATAGTTGAATGGAAACAAGATGGAAAGTTATCAGCATAGTCCTTATTTTTCACTGACTTCCTTGAAGACCTGGATTAAAACCACAAGTATTGATATTTGAATAATGTTAAATTGCTTTCTGTACTGTTTGATTACCCAACTCATCTTATTTAAGAATTTATAAAGTAAATGTACACATTTTCTTTGTGGAGAAGCTGAAATCAGAATCTGAAAGTTTCATGGCAGTCACCTTTGAAGAGGAAGGACCAACTTCATTCTAATGCTGAAACCCATGTGAGCCTTCACATATGTAAAATTAGATTTTAAATACTTTGCTGTAGTTATTTCCCAGTAATTATCTCTTCATTCTCTGTGAAAAATTAAATACTCCAGCTCTTCATTCAGGAGCTTTTTCCATATGAAAGGTTACATTATTTGACAAGGAGATAGAAATACTATTATGCAGTCTATGTCTGTGGTATTTGCATGCTACTAAGAGATCCCAAGTGAAGCTGAATGGGTGGTATTCTCCAGACTATTTATCCTTCTCCCTAACTCAGTTAAGCTTTTCAGCAATCTTTTCAAAGTCTTCCTCAAATCTTTAAGACTAAAGAGAGAAAATGCCCCAAAACAACAATCCATTTGTGGAAAATGTTAGTCAGAAAAGGTATCAGATTCAAGATATAAATTGTTCACAGTCATGACAAGCTCTTTTAATGACTGGAGGGAAGATATTATGAAGGTCTTTCATGGTCAGGGTGTTTCAGTGCTGAGGCTGATCCATCAGCAACTGATACCTATTTGCCATGCAGACTAGTAAGTAACTTGGCACTACTGCCCTTTCTCTGACTTTTGTTCTGTGGAAAAAGGAGAGGGAGGAGACATCAATGAATATTTATCCCAGTCTAACAAAGATATGTTTATCTATTACTGTGGTGGAATCCATACATACACTTGAACAGAGATAGGATCTTATAATTTTGATTTCATACCATCTGTGTTCAAAGTAAAAGGCATTATAAATAGGTTAAATATATATTTCACCATAGCACATTTTATTTTTATTGATTTCAGCTACCAGAAAAAACTAATTTAGTCTTTATAAATCAAATTTTAAAAAACAATCAATCTCCCTTTTGCCTGTACCACACTTCTTGGAACTGTATTATCAGTGTGATTTCAGTTTTCATTTGTGGTCTCTGTATGGAGAAAGCTTGGTCCTTTACAGCTTCTTTCATGAAAACCAGATTTTTATGCATTTGAATCTATTTTAAATGTTGTTAAGACATGGTTGGTGGCTTGTGGAAAAGTCAAGATTGATACTTTCTTAAATGTTTGGTCAGAATTGTGGAACAGCGAGTGAAAGCAAAGGAGATGATAATATCACATTGAACTTCAGGACCATCTCACTTATGTAAATCAAAATTAAAACGCATCTTTTTATCTCATTTTCATAATTCATACAAATTTACTAAATTGTAGCAACAACTTGCTGTATAATTTAAAAAAATTTTTTTTTGAAAATTTGCAGTTTGTTCACACATTGAGCATGAATTCAGGGCCTATACAGCAACATAAGCAAGGCTGAGCTATCAAGCCTACTCCTATTGGGAAGACATTTGATGTACAATTTCTTTAAAACAAAAAAAAACCAAACCAAACCAAAACAAAAAATCCCGCACTTATAAAGGAAGGTCAGCAACATCTGGGCCTTCATGGCTTGTAATTTTAAAATTATTAAATACATTTACTTTTTTTTTCTCTTTACTCATCTCTCTATTTGTTTCTTGTTTAAAATACATCAGGGCTGTCTGTCTGACCTTCTTTCAAAATTAAATGTATGGGTATATCTTTGATTTTAAAATTATAGGAAACTTTTGTTTTTCTACTTTTGTATTAATAAATATACTTTTTTTTGTGTTTTTCTTAAAGTGTAGCCTGTACATCTGCAGTGCAAATCTGAATGATGAAATAAAGGCAGTTTTCTTCTAGTGCATGCCTTTTCCTAAAAAAAATCCCAAAACAAAACAAAACAAACCCCTCCCCCACAAAAAACCCACCCAACTCTTTACAAGATACAAGACAAATGACACAAAAGTGAAAGGGCACTGATACAAACTGGATAGGCTTGCAACATAATTGAATTAAGTCCCGTGTGCCATATATGATCACAAAGCAGAGCCATGTCTTGAGCACTCTGAATGTAGGGAGGCTGCCAGTCAATAAAAAGACCCTTTAAACTGTTTAAATGCATCATGAGCATGTGCAGAACACTCCTAGCTAACAGGTGGCTGAATAAAACTCAGCTGGTGTTGGACAGGGCTATAGCATTGACCTTCTTTAGGATAATGTCAGCCCTCTTAAAAAAAAAAAAAAAACAAAAAACCAAAAAAAAAAACAACAAAACAACTGTTACTGTACTTGGTGTAGTGGAAACAATTTAAGGATGAATAATTTCTTTTAGCCCCTTGAGGCACCGGTGGCTCGCTCTCCCCTCTCTCTCCCTTTCTGTGTCTCTCAAGTGAATTAACATAAAGGAACAGTGACAACAGCAAGCTGAAAAGCGTAGCTGGTGGGAGGATTAAGTATATCATTGAAAGGAATTATGTTGTAAATGACTGGGAGGGGTAGGGGCTTCTGTTCCTTGGTCCCATCTGGTCTTTAAAGAATACCTTGTTGTAATTACCCCCAGATGGCTTTGTGCTACACTGGGTCTGGACAGCCAGGTGCCACTGTACCCTGCTGGGTGTGATATTCATTGCTACATGCAGTGACAAAAATGGACTTCATTGCAACCTAATTTCTTCCAGGGTATTACACAAATATGGAATGAATGTAGCTTATCAAACAAGAGCTTAGTGTGCCAGAAGCTGAAACTGTCAAATGTAAGACAAGACTGCCTTGTTGTTTTTCTTTTAACAATTGTCTTGATATGTGGAAATATCAACAATTTACAGTGTTTGAATGCTAATAAATATATATTATATCATGTTAGCTATTTTTCCAGAAGCTGAAATGCTCAAATTACCCTAAGGCAATTGCTGGAAATGGTAGAATAACAAATGCCTCTTACAAAGTCAGTTTTTCAACAAGATTTGCTGTAGGCTGTTTGGGTCCAGTACTTGATGTCAGCACAGAAAACTCTTTCTCTTCACTCCCAACCTCAGGCCTGTGCTTCTGCCTCAGCTGAAAGATTTTTCTCCTTTCTTTCATCTCTTTTTATTGATATTGCTTCCTTTATCTCATGTAGTTCGTGGCAATTTTACTTCCACAATCATACCAGTATTATATTTTCAAATCCTCCTTGAAAAAGAAGTTATGAATCTGTTCTAAAATAATCATTTCCACTAAAAAAAATTAGATCTTTTGCCATAAAAGGGAAAACAGAAGAGTAGTTTAAGGAAAAACCCTGGGTTGTTGTGAAACAACTAACTGTATTTTGAAAAGTGGGTGGTCAGTACTTCTTTCCTCACTGAAAGTACACAAATAAACACTGAAATGATACAAAGAGTAAACCATTTCCCAGCTTATCTGTTTTCCTGCTCTGCCACACACCTGCCCACATCCCCCATGTCTGTGTAAGCCCATGTATGCAGCTTCTTCGTCATGTTTTGTACAACTCATGCACAATTCCCTATTCTCCAGCTACACTGCCAGTGGCACCACTGAATGACCAAGGTGTGGAATGGCTCCCCCAGCAATGCTTGGTCACCACAATGCCAACAATAGCACCAGCTTTTTTTTTGCTGAGGCCTGAAGGGAATGAAATGATGATTGCCTGCTTCTTGCGTCTCTATTTAGCCTCACAATGCCAAGATTGTCTTTCCCCAGCCTTTCTGTACTTTCTACCATGTTGCATAATCAGAGATGTAACTCTTTGGCAGCTGGTTTTCTACTGCAAGTTACATAAGTGCTCAACAGATATTAGTAACTTGTGAAAAAGACACTCTACATCTTTAATCTACCTGTGAAAATGTGTAAATGGAATCATGACTGAGTCCTTAATCTCCTTCATTACTATCATCTGATTAGTAATGTAATTCTAAGAGAAGTGCCTGGTTGGCTTTTGTTCTAAGACTCTTTTATTCTGTACAGACAGCACACATTTTAAAACCGCAATATTTTCTGAGAAGGAAAAGGAGTCTTAAAGTACAGAAAAATCAAACTTTCAAAATATAATGAGATCGTTTGGGGCCTTTAAAATTGTCTCAAATTAAAACCTATATCAAAATATGACTACTGTACTTTAAATCACCAGCTCAATTTTTCAGTCTGGTTATTATTAGCAGATAATTATGGTCTCCCATTTTTGTAATTCAACCTTCTTTTTTTTTTTTTTACAGGGAACCTTTGATTTTACAAATTGCTAGTTACTCAGATATCAAATCAGTCACATTAAAAAAAAACTTCTCCACAAGGTAAAATAGATTTTTTACCTATTCTCTGTGACTTGGAAAATGTAGTTTTATGAAATGACCCTGATCAGCTCTTATTCACCTTTTGCAGGAAGTTCAAATTAATCTATAAAACTTCAATGTCATCTTCCATCACCATTAAGAATACTTTCAAAAGAAATAAAAGTGTTGTTCCAGCAACAAATGCATTAGTCAATCCAATTGTTTGCTATGAAAGATGATGGGACAAATTTTGACATTAGAGACAAGGTCAGATTTATGCTGACTTAGTACTGTGTAGTGGCAAGTTTCTACACGTTGACTGAGAAAGTAAGATGTGTTCTCTCTTTTTCTGCCCCTCCCTCCCTGTCTCTCTTTCTTTTACTTCTTTGTGTTTGCAAATATATTTATATAACTGAGGAAGAAAATCTGATATATTAGGCAACTATAATTATAATATCCACCCTGCTAAAATTATCAAAATTATAGTTCATGTGTTTTTCAAAAGCTAAGACAAATAAGATATTTATCAGAGTCAGTTTATTTTTATATAAGAAAGTGATGTACATGCCTTAAATTAGTGAAAATGAGCTGCATAAGAGTCAGACATGTTTTTGAAAATTAATTTTAGTCCACATGATCTTCACTATGTGCATGATTCCCAATACATGAATATAACTTAGCTACGTAGAAATGAGGAAAATATCACTTCTGGATTTAAGAGTGAGTTATATTATTATGTAATTTGAGTTACTAATTGGAAGAATGAAGTTCCCAAATCCTCTGTTCTGCTATCAAAGAGATCCAAACAAAAATAAGAATTATTTAAAGTTTGCATATGAAATACAAGGTCCAGCTTGAACTTAAGCTTTGCTTTGTCACCACTGCTAGCTCTGTATTTTAAGAGTCTCCCATAAAAATGATACCATTGACAAAACTCCATCACACTGCAACCCTCTAATTTCTCAGTTTCTGCCTTCAAACCTACTTCTCCTGATGAAGAAATATTGGTGCTTCATGTCCCACTGCAATTGAAGAAAAAGAAGAAAAACACTCCCAGTGCATTTTTAGAAGTATTTTGCTCCTCCACCTTCTTTACATCTGGGTTTTTCGGACTGGGAAGATATGGTGGCTCCTCTGGCTTGTATCTTGTGACATTAATTATAAATAAAGACATTAAAGAAATAATGGCAGTATAATTTTAATGTGTGTGATTTAATGACATCCATCAACTTAACTTTTAAAGCTTCACTTAGTATTAGTCTTAAGAGATTATGTATTTCTAAGCAAAGTTTACGGGCTATGATTAATGATTATCTTCTGAATTTAGAACATTAATGCAGTCACTCAGTGGATATGTTCATCCAGGAGACTGAATGTTTTCAGGCCAAGTAGAATCACAGAGCCCAGGAGATGACATATTTATTGATGAATACACTGTTTTGTCAATAACACTGAAGTGAAGCTGTGTCATATTGAACCATTTAACCAGAAAGATCTTGCGTGGTAAGTTTGCAGTTTGTGTTTTGTTCTGTTATGTGATGTTCCATATTTGAGAAAACAAATGTTATTCTGAAGGTAGCACTAGTGACAATTTTTGTTGAGAATTTCTCAATCTTCTGGGTGTTTCTGCTAACCAGGTTATGATCCTGGCTTACAATGTACCATCACAAAGATGCATACTCAGTGTTATGCTTTACTGTTGCATATTATCTTTCATGTTGCATGGAGGTTCTGCACGCACCCAAGTATAAACTGAACGTGCTAATAACTTGCAATCACTGAAAACAAGCAAACAAAACATTCTTGTCACCCTTCTGCATTTTGGACAAGACAGAAATTCCTGAGAAAATTCTTGGTTTCAGCCACAAACTGAGAAATTATAGTGGCCTAGGTGAAAATACTTGAGCAAAGACATGATAATGAAGAAGAAAAAAGCAAAAACACCCAGAACTGTATATGAACACACATATTTATACACTTACACATCTAGAAGAACTGTGAGGCACATGAAAATGCAATGCCACAACTTGGCTGGAAAATAATATCTGTAATCTCTGGATTCACTGACATTGTATGGAAGAAGCTATCTTTCATTGCTGAGTTATATAGCTTCTGAAAAGTATTGTTCTCTTATTGTGAGAGTTTTAGGTTAAATCAATATCTTTAGCAAACTATTTTTTGTAACAAGGTCTGCTCTTACTTAGTTCTCAGACCAGTCATCTTGAGTCGGACTGTAGCATTATCGTGAAGTTTTAAGAGTGACAGCAGAAATGGAAAACCACCTCTGACAAAACAGCATGGACTTAATGAGAAAGATATGATACATTTCCAAACTTGTGAGTAGAGTGTAAATTTTCAGTATTTGCTAAGCTGAAAGCCTTATTGTTTCATGGTTGGAATTTACAGGTAATCAAAAATGGCTACATCCTTGTGTTGGGAATCTTCTACTCAAATTTCAGCTTTCAAACAGTCTTAAAATCAAGCCAGACCTCAAACGTCTAAAAGCCGTCTTCTTCTTCACATGGGCATATCTTTTTAATTACTATTAGCCTGAATCCGTAGACTTTACAGAGATTTATGTCCCTTTATGGGATGGAGTCTTGCAGAGTGCTGTAGTTACCACAGGGAGAGTATGAGCCACAGAATGAGACATGCAGGTGGTATAAAGCCAGAAGGTGGCAAGCTCTGGCAGTAGCCTTTGCTGCCTTTCACAGCCACCTTTCATTGCCTCCAGTCCGCATCAACCATTTGTTTGGTAGCTATATGCTGTGCACCGTAGGCACCATCCAGCTCTAAATTCTGGTGACCTTTCTTACAGATCTCAATGGGAAGACATCACCCTCTGATGACATTTGGGACCATGTGTTTATATACTGTAACTTTCATATTTTCTTTACGTTTTCCTTTTTTGATAAAAGCATTTACATTTTCACTTACATGATAGAAATGCAGTTGTCCAATATTATGACTAATGTGCTTTAATAACTTATATTTTGGTGTAAGCATTAGTCTCCTTTTGAAAGCTATGTACTAAATTAACAAATCTTTTTTTTTTTTTTTCAGTCCTCAATTCTAAAGTAATCTGGGTAAGTGGTTACTCTTCCTCTTTGACTACAAATCAAAAGAGGCAAAATTTTTCTTTCAGGTGGGAGGTGGAGGGGAAATTAAATTCTAAACTCTTCTGGGGTATATGATAAGGGTTGCAACTTCAAAAACAGTTTTCTTTAGGGAGTAAAAGAAAACTTTATTGTTTGCAGATATAATGAATACTCAATTATAACTCTTAATAATACTCTTAAGCAACTCAATATATTTCTTCACTTAGATTATTCAATAAAAAAAACTTATGAAGAATGAGAATTTTCTTCATTCTCTACTTCTTTGCTATTTACAGTACCTTAGTGAGCAATATAGCTCTAGTGCAGCATCTTGAAAATTGAGCATATTTCAAAAATATTGTGTAATCTACAACCGCAGTCTCAGGTATGCCATGACAGTCATCTCTTCCTTTAACATCTAAACTAAACAATACATTTCTATAAGATAACTTATGCTTTAAGTAAAAAATTTATAGTTTTGAAGGCCCAGATAAATAATGAAAATATATTTGTCTCCAAGAGAATTGTCCCGTTCTTAACAGAAATTTAATATGTAAATCAGTAATGTTCTTTTCTTCATATATGAAAACTGATATTGTTTTTGAAGATAGCACCAAAAGATGAGACAAAAAAATGCTCACTATACAGAATTTTCTAACAAGAAAATAAAATGCTCTATTAGGTAAACTTGGAATATTATGTGAAACTGCTACAAGTGAAAAATTCAATAAAGGATCTGAATATGTTTTTTGGTGTATGCAGGCTTTTGTACTCCGACATGAGCATATACATAATTCTGCAAGTCAGCACAGAAAAGTTCTGTGAAATAATTAATTTAATCTCCATGTTGAGGAGATACTGCTCACAAATTGTTTTCCTTGTGACCTATATTTTATTGTATGTCCAACCATGGAAAAAAAATTGAGGATGTTTTAAACAGTAATAGAATGACAAGTTTTTTTATTTTATTTCATATACCCCACCATCTGCTTTCTGCTTAAGTCCTTTAGATCACACAACTTTCTTAGGCTATAAATACCAGTAAGTGTAGGCAAATATTACACAGACATAAACAAAATCTTGTAGATAGATGGCAATTCCAGTCTATTTATAACAGTCAGAACGTGTCTTCACTCAAAACCTCCTCTCATCAGATATGATTGCAACCACAGTGTATTCTACAATTGTAAATATAAGAGGGTATTATTCTCTGGCGTTTCATTCTTCTCTAATTTTTTATTTTGTTTCACCTCATACTTTATCCTTCAAATTCAAATACTGTAGCAACATTGCAAATTATATTGAGAAGGGGTGGCAAAGCATGCTGTTCATCTATTCTGCAATCAAATATGTGCTTAGCTCTAATCAGTAAGAGGCCAAGTCAGCTGACAATGCTTGTGCTCATCTTTACATGATATTCTCAGTGTCAGCTGAACCAAGCAAAAGACTATGTGAAGATTCACTCCTCTGAGGCCTGCTGTAGTATTGATTCTTTATTAAGGTACTCAGTAGCAAAAAGAAATTCAGCATGATTATTCAAACATGTTCCTGAAAACACTAGGAAATATCATTTGCTTGACAATACCTTCTCAGGAAAATTTTAATGCACACTTCAGAAAATAGTTCAGAAATAATTTGGAGACAGACAATTGACTTAAGAGTCAAAAAAGTCATATCCCTGTTGAACAGCACTACAAATAATTGAAAATTTCTTATTCAACTTCTCCTTGGATATTGATTATTTTCTGTCTAACAGGAAAGAAAGAAAATGCAATTACAGCAGCACTGTTCATGCTGCTACTACACGTACAGGTCTATCAGGTTTTCCAGTATTAACCCTTATTGTCACATGTTTCTAAAATCAACAGTAGCCTGGCACCCATGAGCTCAGCTCTACTGTAGTGTCTGAATCTTAAGAAGGATTATATATTTAAAACACTTGGGACCTTATTCTGTTCATAACTATCTTCCTATAAATCTGAACTCATACTATAGTACCCAAGTGCAATTTTCCATCCCACTTTTTTGCCATCTTATAGGAACTCTTATGTTAAAAATAATGCATGAAATTGTTATGTCTAGTCTCCTAATACAGATTTAATAATCTGGAGATTTTGAAGAGGAAGAAAGTGTTACAATCTCCCCTTATTATAATAATGATTCTGTTTATGCCCAATAGGATGAACATAATGCACTTCAAAAATGTCTTGCTTATCATGTCTGTAAGTACATCAGAGTTTTTATGATTCAAAAAAATTGATAGACCTTTCATTCTGCATCACTGTATAGAAAAGAGCTGAGTTCTCTAGATCATCATTTCTTTATCTGCCAGATAATTTTCTCAGATGACAAAGAAGGGCTAGCGCTTGTGCAGAGGCACTGATGATATATGAAGTGGATGGAACTTTAGCAACATATGGTGTGGTTTCAGAGCAGGTGTATTTATTTTCATTTTTCTAATTAGGAAATTATATTTCAAGGTCTAGAAACCCCCATTTTAGATAATGTTACAGTTCTAGGTAAACCAGCCTAGCAAAAGCCTTTTCAATATTATGTGTGACAAAGCTAAACCGGCTTATGAATTCCTTACATTTTTTCTGACTAGTGTGAAAAGTAAAATTTTAAATTAGCTTAGCGATGCTTAAAAAGTAGAGGATCAAGATACACCTATTTGTTTTGCATTACTTTGAATCAGGATCTAAATCTGGAAGATAACTCTTCTAAAGTTATTTAGTTTTGTTTTAGCTATGATTTAAGTGCACAGCAAATTAAACTGACTTTCATAAAAGTTTAACAGGCTCTTCACTTAGTAATTTTTAGGCCTCCACAAAGGAAAGCAATGGGAAAAAAAACCCTTTATGCTCTACCATATTATCAGACACAATACTTCAGGTTTTCCTATCCTGCCTCAGTTAAATATCAAAAATAATGAGAAATTGATCCTAACAACAGGTTGACTATTTTGAGGCTTTAAAAATGGGTTTATTTATTATTTTTAGATTAGATTCCATAAAATTATCTTGGATACTTTCTAAGGATCAGCGATGATTACAGAAAAAAATAGAGGCAGGACTGAAATGAAGAGCAGATGTAAGAGTCATTAGCTTGGAAACAACCTCAGTGCACACTTCAGAAATGGCACCTCTGCTGAAAACAGTCCTACAATCCATCATTGCACCACAAACTGAAAAAGAAAAGCAACTCACAGACAACTTCTGAGAGCTAATGCAGCCAGATGTTTCAGTCTAATTTTGTTGAATTAAGGAAAGAAAAAGCAGACTTTTTCACAGCCATTAATAAAATCTATTGCCATAGAAATGAATCACAAGCGAGATTTGAAATATCACCTATTTGTAAATTATATGTGTATTATTCAAAGCATTTAAAGCATATTAGGTGACCTATAAGGACCTATTTTTTTCCTTCCTGTCCTTCCTTTCCTTCCTGTACAAGTCTGAAATTAGCATCAGAGGGCTCATTTTAAAACAATACACATGATAATGCTCCTTTCACTCATATTAATACCACTATGAAAAGGATTCAGTTAAGAGTGGGTTAACCACAGTTAGTGGGTTAAAGTGTACAGAGAATGGGCAAAAGTGTACTGAACCAAGTTTATTCAGAGAGACATGACAGTGCTGTGTCTTGTGGAATACTGTGTTGTGGAGGGATGTTGCTGTCTCTCTAGGTGATAGAGGAGTCGGTGACAAAATGAGGTAGTGACCCACTCAGAGATGTCTAACATATGCTGGCACAGATGCTACCAGACGTCTCCCACAGGGAAGGAGACAGGGAGCGATTATTGAATATTAGGGAAATTTGTACCAGAGAGGATTAAAGCCTTTTTCTTTTTCTTTTCCTGTTTTGGGGGAGGGGATGAGAAAGGAGAGGGATCATTTCACTGCCCTGCTCTAGTGAAGAACAAAAGATAAGCAGCTGAAGTTCAACTTCATGAGCTGCCCCCTCCTGATATATGTAAAGCCACATGTTCAAGCAACAGTAGATTAATGTGGAGATCTTTCATCTCTGGAGATAAGAGTTTAAATCTAGGTCAGATCCCATTCTGAGATGAAATATAAAAATTCCCATGCTATTTTTTGCTTCTAAAAGAGACTATAATAGTTCTCTGGCATATTTTGCATTTTATTTGTTGATAATTAGGTGATTTCAGCAGTTTTAAAGTTTGTGTAGATTTTGAATGGATATATTAATAATGAATATTTTGTACATTTATATTTCTCTGTTGCCCCTGTTAATTGGGTGCATAAAGTAAGTTCAGCATACAGATACACACAGAGCAAAGGAACAATGGGCCAAATTTTGACTGAGTGAAATTGCCCATAGGAGAAACACTGATAGTTCAGAGCAGAACCAAATATGTGTATAAATAATTAACAAAAAAATACATGCACTAGATTTGTGACACGTTGTGGAGTACATACACCAGGATTCACAGAATATGTGACTGAATTTATTAGAGTGGGGCATAATATAATGCAACTTTCTGCATCAAAGCTTCTCATTGGTTCAAATTACTGAAATGAATAAAAATGTCTGAATGATAAAAATTATGTATTATATACTGAGCTATGAATTCTACCAAAGTAGAAGCAAACTTGACAATCTTTCCTTTTACTGATTTATCTTTCTGATTATGATATTTTCTAGTAATGTCTGTGCACTGGAGTTTTTCCAAATACAATAATTGAGTGTTTCATGGAACCTTCCTTTTTCCCTTGTAGTTTGTGGCCTTTAAGAGATATAGTAAGAGGCAAGAGGATGCAAGGCTAAACCTCTCTGTCTGCCTGGTGTATCCAGAAGACACCTGGTCTGTGGGAAGGAAGAGTTCTGCCGGCCGTACATTCCCCTTTCAATTTTTGAAAAATTCTCTCCCAAGAGAACAAGGAGTGAAGAGGTATCTACAGAGAGATTTCATTTTCAGAGCTGTAATTTCAGAACTGATGTTGAAGAAAGGGTTTGCCTGTAGAAATTCTATCTAAAAGTTTTACACCAGGATTTCAATTTATAATCTGTGTTCATGCATCCAATTCCTATGTTATAACAAATCTTTCTGAGGTGACCAACAGTCTCATGACTGAGAATTACTTGCATGTAGACATTTTTTTCCAAGAAAATAATTTTTAATAAAGAAATCTTTGTAAGAGGACTGGACTGAAGTATGCCAACCATCTCTCTAGCTCATCTCTTTCCATGCTTAATCTTTCAGACCGTTATTTTTCTTATGCATTCCTCAAGTGTTAATTGCCATGAAGATGTATTTTTTCTGAAAAGAAACTTCAGCACTGGGACCAATAGAGTTGTTTATAATGCCCAATCTAGACTGTGTCATCCTCTGCCTGTATACGGTCTATAGCATTAGCTGTATGTCCTATTGTCATAGATCCTAAAAAAGATTTTTCAAGTGTTCCTTAAAGAGGAAAATATTTTTTCATTTTATTCCTTAAAACCTTTGGCTTGATAAGTAGCAAACTCTTGCATCAGAACATAAGGACAATATAAGTTTCTAAAAATTATTTTTGGGTCTACACACAGGATTACTGTACTTATGCTCATGCATGTCTCACAAGCATGACACCAATGAAAAAAAATCTTTGGACACACTAACACAATTCCTGCCTTTTTTTTTCTTCTACTTTAGAAGTGTCACCTTCTATCTCTAGTGCACTTCAAGAGCCCCAGTCTGCACCATGTGACTGCTCTTCTTCTGAATCTGTGACTGAGCTCTTTGATGTTTTCAGACAGCAAATAGATCCCAGGCACAAAGACATTTTAAAAAAAATTTTTTTCTGAACACAATTCAAAGTGCTGCCCTGTTAGTATTTACATCTTTGCTGAAATATTTTGAGGGAAACCAAAGTTATAATTTTTTAGGTTCTCTGAAAAAAGGAACTGGATTTTAGTTAAAATTTCAATCTTCTGTGAAGATTGTTGCCAATAATGATTAATATGCTTCCAGAGGTAGTTAGTTACATAATTTTGCTCCTAAAAGTTTAATAAATGAGGTTTAGACTTCGTGCACCTTAATTCAGAAACCTGGATGGATAAATAATTTTTGCATGACTAAAGCAAGCAATATTGGCTGCTTAATTGTACATCAAAGTCAAAAACACTTGAATAAATGGAGTGGGGATCTGTCTGAAGACAGTGGCTAAATCTCAGAAGTACACATATTCATTTTCTTAAAATGAGCATTTAAAAGTGAGCTTCTTTATTGCCCTAGTTTTATTTATATCATTCCAGGTTTTATAATATTTTTTGTACTAGAAGGGAATGTAATAATGCAAGACTAATTCAAAGAGATACATTGATGGGGTTGTGAGATGTTTTGGTACACAGCACAAAAATAGATGCAAGACAATATGCAGCTAAATCAGTGCCAGAAAATTATGCCATCTAAGGAGTGAAAACCACATAGTCAGCTACATAACAGTATGACTTTGATATAACCCTACAGGCAGCTCTACACCCGCAAGCAGTCAGCACTGAACACAGCCACATTGCTGGCAGTGAATCCACACAAAGGACTAGCCACAGGCCATGATGCCATTGCAGGAAGAATATATATTTCAACATTTGACATCTTGCTCTAACAGCTGCCAAGTTTGGCTGTAGCTATTGACCTGATTGCTCAAGGACAGAGAGGAAGAAGAAAAGAAGCAATATAGGCAAGTGATAGGCAGAGATTTAAAGATCAGAAGCATATGTGTAGATAAATGAACAGACATACTTCCCATAGGCATGGAAGAGCAGATTCTGGGAAATAAAAACTGTACAATTATACAAACAAATACAACAACACTTAAAGATATTTAACATAGTGAAGATGAATGAAAGAAAATTAAGAATTTGCAAAGTACTTGGCCATTTATTGTTTTCTACAAATTTTCAATGTTGCATGCATAAGAATATTGTCAAAAGAAATTCTGTTTTAGAAAAATTTCAAAGAGAAAATCATGCTCACATAATTGATGAGAAGTTTGCACCACTTCACAACCAAAATCTTTCAGTTCAGTTTAAAAGATAAAGAATTAAAAGCTGCTCATTTCCAGTGGGCTTTCCACATCTTGCAATCAGAATCTCTGTTTTATCATAACCTTCATTGATACTGTCCCTGTTCGCAACTTTCTTTTTCCTTCTCTTCTGCTGTTGTTCTCAGCAGTGAAATCTCCATGGCAAGGATAGTCCTTTACTCCAGGGCAGATTTATCAGGGAAGCTAATGGGGTTGTCATGTCCCCTTAAATACCCATTAACACTTCCCCCTGTGATGCCTATTACGTGTCACAACAAAAGCCTAACTGAACAGGTCCACTTTGCCATTGCCAGTCCACTGAGGCAAAATGTTATTTGTTTGGTTTTTGCATCAAGTTATTAATGAAACTACTCTTTTTTTTTTTTTTTTAGAGAGTAAGCACAAGTATTTTTTTTCTATTTATTTGTAAAACCAACTATGGGAATGGGTTACCACCCCTATCCTAAAGTTGTATTTAAGGACATAGAGGAAAAGAAAAGACTTATATATTTGTTATCTCTTGGAAACAAGGCTGTGTAGCTCCCAGTGATAGATGCTCTAGTGCTTTGTGGTCTATGGCTGAACTGTAGAGCTAATAAGGTGTTATAAATGTAAACTGTGAATGCTTTAGATGAAAGATTAGGACTAAAGCTATTAATTCTCTGTTCTTGATGCTATCTCTGTCCAAATTATTCTGATATTTGTCTTAATAACAGAAACAAACAGTTATTTTTTCTAATACAGTTTAGTTTTCATTCTAAAACTAAAGGAGAGGAAGGTTTAGGAAAGTATTTTACTCTTATACACTTCAAAATATTCTTAAAAGTGTAGGTTTTTTCCTTCAATATTTCCTTGAAAGCCCTTTTAAAAATATTTATATATATTCTGAAAAATATATTTTTCCTTTTGCACTTAAGGAGTGAATTTATGCATTTGATTCTGTGTTTTAAGGGGGCTTTTATGATGATTTGAACTGTGAAAAGTGGTAGGTAGAAATTTTTGTTCATGTATCCCAATACCTTGTGCAATTCTTATGAGTTCTATGTGTTCTGGTGTATTACTTTATGAAAAGTGATTACTGACTTTCCAGATGAGTCACGCTTTGACAGCTACTTTAAAAGTGCATTCTCTCCAATTTGGGTAAAGCAAACGGGCAAACAATGAATAACATGGGAATTGTACAAATAGCTATAGCAATTCAGCATCACAAGTCACTTGTGAAATCTGTAATATGTGAGGAGATTAGTAAGCGAATATAAGAACAATTCAATACAAAAGGCAACCTGAAGTTTCAAAGGTGACCTACAAGAAATGTTGATTTGTTTATTTTTCCTGAAACCTGGCTCAAGGTTATTTATTAATTAATTTTCTCATTTGTTTTTCAGGGCATGAAAAAAAATCTTTGATTTCTCTCTCTCTTATTACTCTTTAAGATATAATGAACATGAGGCCTATTGCATATTTTTTTCACTTTATTGAAGGGAGAGTAGGGTGCAGACAGGGATTGACAGAAATCAAGAGGAAGATTTTGTGAAAGGAGAAGGATATCTTTTTTATTTCATCCTTTAAAAAAGATATTTAATTTGACTAGACAGGTTTTCCTGAAGTCTTCTTCCTTTCTTTACATTTATCTTCAATTTTGCAATTTTCTTCCCAAACTTTGTTCACATAATGATTTTTATTGATGTCCCCTTCAAATGCTATTACCCATGGCCATTCAGTGGTGGGAGGAGTCTGATGGGATGCTTGGCACAGGGACAGTAAAAATCAGTGCAAATTCAACCAGCCAAATGGTATGGTATTTATTAAATGTAGGGAAAAAAATTACATGCGGACTCCAGACATTTCTGGGTGGAACTCAACTATTTCTCTAAAATGGTAGAGATTTTATCATTTTATTATAGGGTAGAGCAATAATGTCAGAAATATAGTCTAGCAACCAATATCCAAATTGGTCTGATACAAGTAGGTAATGGCAAGGACACAACTGAAGCATAAGTGATGAAAAGACATCCAAGAGTCCTTGAGTAAACTAAAGAAATAATCTCTGTTTCCTTTCCTTTCCTTGCTATATGTCGTTCTATTCCATCCTTTCATTTTACCTAAATCTCGCATGCAGTGACTGGCAGAAGGGACTAAACACTATCTTTTTTAAGATGCTTTGACCGTACATCTTCCTGCTTTCATCTGTCCAGCCTGAGGCTTTCGTCTGCATGCTCTAGTGAAGCACACTGGGTCTACTGTCAATTAGAAAATTGAATTTTGCCATCCTCGTAGACAGACACATAATGCACTAGAGTTTAGTGCTTCCGCCATGTGGATTCATGCCAGCTGAGGAGCTGATTCTAGAGGTACAGCAAGACACCAGGTCTTGAGTGTTTGTTTTTTAAATATTGGATTATGTTTACATGTTCCTATTAATAGAGGCTGACATTTAGTTGGCTACACACTGTGTCAGTTGCCTGAGATTCTTGGATTAGAATAAAACAAACATCATGATTCATTTAATGAAGCTGTAGGAAAAACTCTTGCAAGAAGTGAAAGATTTAAGCTGGAGTGATTTCTCTTCCTCCTTTGCAGGCATGATGCTGAAGGTGAACTGTGATGTGCTTAGAAGCGGTAAATAGGAGTGCAATATAAATATACAGATGGGCAATTGTAGTAATATATAGTAGGTGAGGCAAACAGTAAGCACAAAGAACTAACATCAATTTGAAAATACATATATGGGTGAGTGGCACACTGTATTGCCTTTATCCAGTATGTGAAATAAAAGATTTCACTTTTCCTGCATTGAATCCTTCTATCTTTACTATGATGAAGCACTCTCGGAGGTCAATGACTATTCTAAGAGAAGAAAAACCCCAAAATAGTGTCTATGTTTGCTTGGCAGAAGTTAAAAATTGATGGCTGCATGGTTCAGTCAATGCATAGTGAGCTGATTCTGGTTTCAAGCAAACACAAATTAAAACTGACTGTCCTGAAGTGACTGGAGCTCCTGAGAAGGGTAACTCCTGTTAAATCACAGTAAAACCTATGGATGCATTTTTAACCAGCCAGATTTCCTCTTTTTTTTTTCTGAAACATGGAAGAGTAGATACTGAGAGCCACACAGGAAATATTATGTGAAGCAGAAAAGGCTAGGATCAGTTGAGTTATAGGAGCAGAAGTTGGTATCTATTCCATTAAACATTGCCTAAGAATACTCACAGGCACAGGAATCCAGCAGTACGTGGGCTAGCAATGTTTCAAGGGTCCCTCTTATGGCTTATGGCAACAAGTCCAACAATTCCCTGATACAGAAACAATGGCCACACAACTTTCCCAAAAACAAGGTGATACCTCTCTATTCCAGTGAACAGGGGGATTGAACCTTTGATTTGCTATTCCACATCAGCTGGTATTAATTTCAGAAAAAGATTCTGGATGTTTTTAAGCTAATACTGTTGATGTATCCTTCTTTGTTGAACATATCTAGCTACTGTATTTTATGCCTTTACGAAGAATTTCAATCATTTAAAAAAAGAAGGAATGTGCATTAATCAATTTGCACACACCATGAAGAAGATATTTACCACAAGCAGAAACTATTAACATAATCCTTAATACTATGAGATTTAGTCTTAGGAAAGACATTGCCTCTTCCTCCAGAGCTTAATGTTGTCTCTTTCCATTATTACATTATTTTTCTCCTAAAAGTTTGTTAGAAAATGCAAGACTGGTGCTCCTTTTGAACCCAGCTGACTTGACTAGGTAGGAAGAACTCACACCTCTGCATCTTGACTTAGTCTTCTGGGTGATAGAGTACTTAGTCCCACTTCACAGGCAGAAGACATCACACTGTCCTGTCTGAAGGAGGAGGCAGAGTTTGGAATGATATAATTTACCAAAGACAGAGCTAAAGGGTATTTTTTTGGTATAAATTCATAGCTTTAAAAAAGTGTCCAGGCTTTAGTGTTCTGGAGCAGGGTGAGCTCAGGAGGATGCACAAGCATAGGACAAATATCAGGCAATGTCCTGGTAACCATATATCTTTAGGATACTGGGAGTACATGTTAACTGCAATTACAGTGATAAATAATGATATTTAATAGAATAATTTGGAACAACAAATCTAGATATCAGGTTAGAACCAATTCCCCTGAGAATATACTCCACTGGAGTCAAATTTTGAGGAAGATGGCTAACCAGTCAGCAAAAGAGAGGTGGTAGCCAGTCCCTTATCAGCTTTATGCAACAAAAAGTGCACTAGAGTGTGTGGCTAGAAAGAAGTGATGCCAGGGAAAAACTCTCCTCCTTTTGCTATTCTTCCTTCTCTCCTTCCAGATCCTTGCAGCCTCCAGTAGCGAACCTGTCATGTTGTGTGTCTCAAAGTGAGGTGCAGTCGCATCTACAAATCAAGACTACTAAAATTAATTATTAATTTTTACCAGTAGCGGTATTATTTAAGACACATATTATTCATATAGCATTTTATATCCCAAACTGGAGGATTATTTTGTTTGTTTAAGTTGATTGTCAAATGGGGGAGGAGAAGAAACACCTTAATTATATAAAAGAAGACCTAGTGACAAGAAACATCCATTTCTACTCCTGATATGAAGTTACACTGCAGCCTGTTAGCCTAAACACTTTTAAAATAATTGCCATACACTGTAGGTTTTTTTCCTAGAAGGAAGAATATTAATACATGTCAGAAAAGGGCTGTACATAGTAGCAGTGTACTGTCGTAATTCCTTAGAGTAGTAATGCAACCTATTGCTTTGCAAACATGAGCTTCATAAAGATCATATGCATATGCATACTATGAAGAGATTAAGGGCAATTCTTGCTTCATTATTGTATTATATTTATCTTGGGACAAAGTTCTCTGTCTCAGTGAAATGTGACATGTTTACCAATGTTCTCTCAGCGTGAATCACAGCTGGTGTAAAAGGTAGAAGTTTTTTGTGGGCCATAGGTATCTCACCCTGTGTTTTGTGGGCTTTGCAGAAGGGGATTGAGTCTGGCAATCTTGAGCTAGATAAAACTGCTAGAGGAATTGGAACAGCTAGTGTAATTTTGCCTCTGTTATCAAGCTGAGTTGTCTGAAGTGGCCTGCATTTCTTGCACAATATGCTTTATCCCTTGTGTTTATATAGTAGTTCTATTTGAGAGAACAAGGTCTATGCGTTGAAAAATGCTGGAGTGTGGCAGAGGTCAAATGTACATACTGTACAGCAAATACCACAAGTAATTTGTGCACCTGTATTTTTGGAAAATGCTTCTTTGTGAGTTACAGCAAAGTGCTTTCTGAAGCTGGGAATGTCTCATTTTTTATTGACTTAAGTTTGCTTTCAGCTTGAAAACTTAAAATTCAAAGATTACACTTAGAAAGTAAGACTGAGTAGGTGTTTCAGGTTTGCTACTATGAGAAAGAAAATATGGGTTATCTGAGTGCTTATTTTTCATTAAAGAGGAGACATCATACATTCAAAACAATAAAAAAGCATGCAAATTACAAGAATTAGGCCTTATTATTATGAAATAATTACTTCTTTATGATAAGGAAAAGTTATAGTGTCTACATGGAGCTGGATAACACATAAGTATCAATTATGAGATAAATAGTTGTCATCCTCATTCATTTGTGCTTCCTAAAGACTGAAATGTAAATCTGTTACACAGATTTTGCCAGAATAAAAGAAATTATATTGACAAAGGTGTAAACTTAAAAGGTTTAAATTTAAAATTACAGTAACTGTGAAATGAATAATTCTTGCAGAGGTAGACAAATACATGTGGAAATATTGTTTATGAATGCAATTCAATTAAGTCTGTAGTTTCTCTATGTATGCATAATGATTTTGAACAAGTGAAATTCCTGCAGATAAACTTTCAGGTACAGATTAAGCTACTCTTAATTTTTTAATAACAATATCACATACAGAAATGTATGCATTTTTATCCTTTGTATCATATGATAAATATCAGCATAAATTCATTAAATTTCACAACATAAGTCCTTAGAAATTAAGTAAATGTGAATACATTCTTGTAAAATACTTGATGCTGCTGCAAGATTCTTCATAGCAAGAAACAGAACTAAGATATTCATTTTTAATATGCTGAACACTTTCATCTTTTTTCTGAAAAGAAAGAATAAAGAGATGTAACACAGCGTTCATGGCTAGAACAGTGATTAATTCTATACTCTAACGTTGGACTCGTGTAGGGATTTCAGCAGTTTGAAGGACAAATTCACACAAGAAAATCTGTATTCCTCTGATCCAGCTGTATTGTAATTTTACATTGGTATTCTTGCATTTTTGCCTGTTTAGATTTTTCTTCTCCTGTCCAAGGATGACTTTTCTAACATTATGTTTTTAAATCTGACAAGGTCATACAAGCTGAAAAAAAAGAAGAAGAAGAAGGGTCATCAAAAGGGGAAAAATAACAGAACTACAGTGAAATGGCTCTCTGTTGGCCTTTGTATCGATTCAGAGTGTGTCAAAAGGGTCTTTTGTCGTGCCCCTACCACGGCATACTAATTTGCTAGATCAAGTCTGTCAGAATATCGACTGGAAGTAAAGAACTACAGTGGCAGCTTTTGTGTTTCATACAGCAGGGAGCCTGTGTGTGAAACAGGATTATCAGAGGGTCATGAAGAGAGTCAAGGGATGTCCATCACTTCCCTTCTGGTAATGTAATGGGGCGGGTGCCTGGATGTGATTAAGATGTAGGACACAGGAGGCATAGCGGTGAACAAATCAGACACACACACACACACATGCAAATCAGGTTGGCTGCTGTTAACCACATATTTTTAATGAAAAATCCAGAGATGGACCAAAAAAAAGTCTAAATAGCTGTATTCTGATTAAATATCAAACCATCTATTCAATGTCTTGCTTCCTGCACATGTATAGAAAATCTACAACACATATAAGAAAGTGTTTAATTTTTTTCTTTCTTTTTTTTTCTTAATTTTCTTTTTAATGTTACATTCCAATCTACGAGGGTTTTTTTACCTTTTTTTCTTTAATGTTGTATGTAGCATCACTGGATGATTAGAGCAAACATGCAGGGGACATATAAAGATAAAATGGTGCTTTGTGTTATGGCTGTGCTTGTATGCCACATTCAGACAGGATGCTCATCACTCTGCTGTGGGTTTAGCCTTGACTTAGATGTCATTGTCATTCTAATATAGCATGAGCAAAATATCTTTCTAGAAATCAAGAAAAAAATAGACGTATTTGTAGTGCCTGAACAATACATAGGCTTGGTAAGTGCCTCTTTTTAAAATTGTGGCAGGGAATGTTTGCTTCCTGGAGATTCAGGCTGCATCTCTGTAGCTTATGTGAGAGCTGTAAGGAGCTTTCTGGCACACGCTGACATGATTTGCAATCCCTGTCATCTGTACAATCCATTTTTCCTGAGCTTTGCTCCTAATCTTTAATCCTTTATTTCTGAAAATTCAGCACTAAGTAGGAAAACAATGTAAGATACCAAAACAACAATTGCTTTTGCATATGTAGCTTTTGAAGGCCTTATTCAAACCCCATGGACCAAGGGAGGAATCTGGACAAGGACTGTGCAGCAGTCTGTATATTCCTTAGACCAGCAATAGCTGTCCCAGTCAGCTTATCCATGAAACACCAAAAACTGGAAAAGTCTAAATCTATTTATTGTTCCTTTATTTACTACCAGGAGAGACTAAGGCAGTATCAAGAGCCAAGGGTTCAATTTAGGAAACCACTTTTTTTCCCTTCTTTTTGTCTTCCTCTCCCTTTCCCTTTTCCTTTTTAAATGAGCAGGAAAAGTTTACAACTTTTTATAAAGTGTTGCTCTGGGAGGATGCGTACATAGGATTCTGTTTCTTTTGAAGACAAAGCAAAGTTCTTGTGGACTGCAACATAAATAAATTAGCACCCTATTTTGCATGTAACTATTTTATCTCCTCTAAAAATGGGATAATTATCTGAGAGCTGTACAAATGGTATCCCGCTCAGAGCCAGAGGTTGCTCAAATGTAGCCAAACAGTGCTCTACTTGAAGCTGGCTGACAAATGACGTCTAACAAAAAGGTCTTGTGGGTGTAGGCATACCTAGAAATAATGATTTTGATTTAGTATTTCTTACTGCAGTTAAGAAACAGTGGGCAGATATTAAGTAGCAACTGCACACAGAGGAAAGGGAATTGCACAAATCCATAACAAGTGAGCTTCAATTTGTTTTCAATGTCTTTGTTCACTAAGGTTGGTGCTGTGCAATATTCATTGCAATAGGACCTCATGGAAGGATGAAGCAATATTTATTAGTAAATAGCTTTTCTGTGCGTATCTCAGGTGGAAGCAACTCCTGTCATAGTTATCATCTATGTGGAGCTTCAAGGACAGAAGCATGTCATAAAACATGAATATATGAAAGGAAGAGGTGAGCCCTGGGAGCTTGTCTGACAGGAAAGTCTGACTCATTTCTTTCAAGACATGTCATGTGCCCATGCTCTGCTGCTGGGAACTGCCCTTATTCCTGCCAACCAATATTTTCCACTTACTCATTGACCAGGAGTTTTAAGGTTTAGTTCAGAGTCAGAGATCAGAACTGAAGAAGACAGAATGGTAAGACAAATATTATTCTGAAAGATACTATTTTGCCACATGTTTTTTGAAACCTCAGGGAGCAAAACTCATGATCTGGAAATGCCCAAATAAGCAGAAATTAGCAGAGGCTGAGTATTGAAAAAGATACTCTCTAGGTGTATTAAGAGAGTTACAGAAAATATGTAAGACATATTTTTATTTCTTGCGCCTCATGACAAATGGCAGCATAATTATAATATGAGTTGTGCAGAGGAGATGTTACACATTGTCTTGTTAATACTATGTCAAGTGTCCAGAGATAGAGGTATACATCATATGCAAAGGGGACCATAGAGTGCAAACCAGTTGGATTTCTTATCAGAATGACAAAATTTCCATGTAATTCCGTAGAAATAGTGGAAAGTATGGAAATGAAAAATACTAGTATATAAAACAGTGTTTGTCTGAGAAGGTAGAGCAATTCTGAGAAGCCTAAGGTGGCTTTCATCTTTTGAAGTTAGAGCAGATGTCAGGGTGAGAAAGGATCATGACACATTACTGACTGCCAAGGATGTATAATGTGAAGGTCAAGATGTGGCCTGATGCAATTGCATGCTTGATATTGTTTCCTTCCATGTTACCCAGTGAAATCTGAAATGCAAGCCAAATGTACTCAAAAAGCAAAAGAAACATCTTTTTATGAAATCAGAAAGTGCAGTAGAAACACATGATCAAGAAAAAAATTCTTTACAATGTCAGATTAATTCTTGTCATTTTGCAATGCAATTTTTCTCTCTATCTTTTCCCGGTCTCTTAAGACTCAGAATAAAAACCTAGAAATAACATAATGCTGAGTGTGAAGTTTCACAATAATGTTTTACCCTTAAGACTATCCACCCCACCAAAGCCCTGGATTACAGCCTATCACTTGTCACCAAAGATAGTTACAAAATACCCACCAGGAAAAAATGCTCTGCACTAATAGTCAGGATTTTTTTCTTTTGTCTGTACCCAGTGGTGCAAAATGCTGGCAACAAGTTAAAAATAAACCTACACAGAGCTCAGAGGAATGGTACAATGTGACCCATCTGCCTGATCTATGGTTACTGGAAGTAATATGCCTTAGCACTGAGACTGCAGCATGTTTTTTTTTTTTTCACCACACAGCCGTCCCTATACACATTCATTTACGTTTAAAGCAAAGGAGCTAACTCCTGTTTGCTGGCTGAACTCCAAAGCAAGTAATTAAGTAATTGTGTTCTGCCTACTTAAAAGTCCCCATTACTTTTACATGTACGTGATATCTAACAATTTCCATTACTACATAACATATGTTTTCAGGCACTTTTTTGCACATTTCTAGAGGTTTCTCTACTTCTGTATGTGTTCATATATAGAGATATATTTACATAAATAGGCACACATGCTAAAAGGCACACTTGCTAAGCAATCCTCACTTATCCTTTAGCTATTTCACAAATGTCTTAAGATTATGACAAATGTCTTTAAATTGTATTCATATATTTCTTCTATTTTATTCCAGTCAATACAATATAAGATGCAAACAGTTTTAAGGATACTTGATAACTCTTCTCCTACCTCTTTCATAGTTTTGGACACCAAAGTTACTTTCTGCATGCTATTAAAGCAGAATATTAGTTGCATTTTTGATTTCCTTTTCCCCTACAAATTCTGACTGATACATAAGTATTTGGTAAACCAATAGAAAGAAAATTAAAGTGCTCATTCTGGAGTAATTTCTGAATAAATACAAAGTGCTTGCATGACAGGGAAGGGACTGCAGAAGTAGAGCTTAGTTCCTTAATCTGATTTGTAAAGTGTTAATAACATGTTTCAATTGTCCACTTCATTAAGAATCTTTAATGGGAATGTGAAGTGCCCTACTCTTGGAAGGGCTAGAATATTTTTGGACAGTTATCTTTGCCTCAAGAAGAGCAACAGAGAGTTGTCAATGACAGAGGAGTACTCAGAGCTCATAATAAAATGCTCTGTATAAACCATATTTTGAGGTCTCTGAAGATTTTAATTTGAAACAGATCAGAACTATCTTTTTTATTAAATTCTAAAGCCCTTGAACCTGTCACAAAATGATGAACAAATACTTTTAGTTTTCCTCTGGTTAAAATCATTGGTTTTTTATGTTGACATATAAAGTAAAGCATCTTAATGTCTTACTCTGAGTATATTTAAATACTATTTAACATCTCATCAAAACATCTCATTAATGTTTGTAAAACATCTCATTATCTAAATAAATTTTCACAGGACATTTAGTTCTTTTTAACTGTGCTGGAAATTATGTTCACTTTATCCAGCTTCTGAAACACATGGAGGTACAGCACCAAGACAGAGAACGGGAGTCTCTCTGTAGCTGTGGCTAGAAAACACACCTTCCAGCAGGGATCCTGGCATGATTGACCCATGACACAACCGTGTAGCTTCTCTTCCAAATTAGTCAAGAGGACATGATATCAGAGAGAAGGAGATGGCCACAGTGATGTGCTGTAAATCCATATATTCACACTGGGCCTGCTTGGATGGACACAGGAGACATATTTTGGTACCTGACCTGGATCCAAAGACCAGCATTTGGACCATGTCACCTCAAATTTCTATTTTATATCAGCACATAGTGGTCTAAATATAATAGATGACCCTTACTTCAGAATAGGGATGAAGTGGTACGCTGTTGAGCAATTCAGTAATGACAGAACATGACAATGTCATACATAGCCCAGAGAAGAGCAACACAGCTGATGAAGGGACCAGACCAAAAGCCTTATGGGTTCCAGGAGATGGGACTGAGGATGTTTAGACATTGTAAAATGAGGCTGTGGGGCAATTTATTGCTCTCAGAAACTGACAGAAAGGAGGCAGTAGCCGGGTGGGGTGGGGGTTCACTCTCTTCTCCCATGTAACAAGTAACTTGAGAAAAGGAAACAACGTCTAGTTGTGCCAGGGGAAGTTTAGATTAGATATAGGAAAAATGTCGTCACTAAAAAGGTGTTGCAGTTTTGTCCACCACTATCACAAAGCTTGCAGATGCTGTTCGTGTACGTACTTTATCCCCCATTCACATAAAAGGAGGGTCCATACCCATACCATGGCATTTTCTTCAATGAGAACTTGCATCCGCATGTTCCCAGCAGGTTTTTCTATTTACATATTTGGGACCTTTGCAGCAATGCCCACTGCTGGCAGGTTTCCCCAGCTGCCCTCCTCCACTAGGATTGTGTCTCTCTGCTCCCCACACAGCGTAGCCGCTGCCGATCACATCAGGCACCACCGCTTGTTGCAGTAGAGACGGACGCGACTCAAGACTCAAGGTTCATGTCGTGATAGCCAACCTTCATTGGCTGCAGCTCCATTTATACAGTTTTTGAGAGCTCACAGTTGGTTCTGATTGGCAGAATTGGGATGCCACCCAGCTTACTATCCAGTAGCCCTCTGTGCCCCCGGTGGCCTAGATTGGTTCCCTAAGTTCTAATCAGGTTTATCTATATCTGTGAGGCCTCCAGGCCAGCTGTCAGCCACCACAATCAATGGTCAAACAATGGAACAGGTTGCTCAGGAAAATGGTTAATCACTGCCTCTGAGGTATTTAAAAGGTGTGTGGATGTGGCACACAGGAACACGGTTAAAGGTGAACACATCAGTGCTGGTTTAATATTTGGACATGGGAACTCAATCATCTTTTTCTTAGCCTGATGATTTGATGATTCTATAGTTATTGCTGCCACAATGAAAAAAGACTTAATAGCACAAATATACTGGTAGGTGTGTAATAGGTAATGTGAAATTACTACAGTTATATTAACTCTTTGTTACTCTATTGTAATTGTATCTTTTCTTTGAAATATACATGCTTTGTTCCTTTCATATTACTTTAATTTGTGACTTTCTTTTGATAGAGTTGGATCTAGGCTACTGAGGAAAGAGATACATGTTTATGACTAGACTGTCAGATCTGTCATATTTAGTACTAAGATAACTAATAGTAGCTGTATTTCTAGAGGTAGCAACTGTACTACAAGGAGCTGTGCTAGTATAATATTCCTTAGGGGAACCAAAACATATTAATTGTGTGATTGCAGAATATAAAACTGCTTCTTTGTCCACTTATATTCTAGGACAGGAGATAAGGAGACAACAAAGTTAATAACCTAGACCACCAACCTAGCCCAGAGTCCAGTACTGTGATCTGGAGTTGCATACAGAAAAGTAATTCAAGGCTCTCTGTGGTGGGAGTCATGCAGCTGAACTTCAAGTGTTGCCCCTGTACTCTACAAACCACAAGTGAGAAGATGTTGCAGAGGGATACTGGAGAGGGATTCTCAGAGGGGGAAAGTCAAAATGAAGCAATTCATTAAAAGTAGTCAGAAAAGAAACTCTCTGAAGTGGATTGAATCTTAAATTCCACTACTCTCCAGGATTTCGTCCTAACTGTGAAACCCAGCCTCACAATCTATTTCATCTCACTGGCTCAGGACTGGTGAAGACAACTCAAAAGCATAAATGGTACGTGTGTATTCCTTTATTTCTTTACTCCTTGTAGAGATTGAACCCTTCCTACATCAACCTTGCAAACAAACAAACAAAAACCCAACCAAACAAAACAAGGGTAATGTCAGTCTTGATAACTCTATTATTTAAGTAACCTACCACTTAGAAAGTTGTTTCCTGCTGTGAATTTTAAACAAATTAAAATTCACATCATCCACTTCCTGGTTTGGGGGTGCTGTATGCATTAGCTAACCCTTCTAAAATTCTTTGAAGCAAAATACTCAACAAGTGATATGCTGAAGTAGTCTTGGTAAAATGGAAGCCCAAAATGCTACTTCTCTGTTACCCATTGCAAACAACTATCAATAATCAAGAAATGTTCTTAGTGGCTTTCACAGATTCCAGTCCTTCAGCAGTGCTGAGTTTTTCTATCAGTGTCTCAATAATTTTTAATAATCATCTCACCTTGCTCACAAGCATCCATGTAACAAGTTCACACAGTTGGCTACTGAATTGTTTTCAATTTCTGTTATATACTTGCCCATCTACACACCTGCTTGTCTGTTCATCCATCCATCCATCCATTCATCCATCCATCCCTCCTTGCTTTGATATATGTGGCATTTACTCTAGTACTCAAAGATTTTACAGACCTTTCTGTGGATTTTCCTGCCAGTGTCCCGAAAAGGCAAGCAGTTTTATCCACATTTTACAGTGTCACAGAAGTCACATAATTGACTGGAGAAGAAGAAAATTTAATGGAAATCTATTGCAGAAATTGGTTTCTTCTGCTAATTAAATGTATTTTCCCAAAACTGGTGATAAAAATTTTCTTTAAATTCTTTTGTGATCTTGTGGACTTTTATTTCTCAAGATAGTTGGTGTTCAGGCCTACCATGACCAATGCTTTCTGATACCACATTTACAGGCATCCTGAATCAACACGTCTTCATTGTCCTAAATTAGAAACTTGGAAAGAATTCCAAGTCATTTATTGACTTGGATTCATTTATGCCAAGACTATCCAGTTTCTGCTTTTAAGTGTTGTAATATGGGCTACTTCTGTTTCTGTTCTGACTGAAAATACCTGAAGTTTTTAAACAGTGTAACAAATGTCAAATTTCACTTCAAGTAGTGATGTCACCTGATGCTAACTTTTATTTTTCTGCTCTTCTGTATCCACTCTTCTGCTCTGTATCTGCTTCTTCTGCTCTGCTTTGAAACATTCTCCTTAATTAATAATGTAATCCTTTGTCCTGAGATGATTTGTATCTTCTTGAAACATCAAAATGATTTCTTCCTAAAATGATAGTATTTTTGGTATTTTTCCATCCATATGATTTTCGTGTCAAGTCTACTAGTTAATTGACACAATTTTTAAATCTGTCACCTTGAATTTTACCTCTCCCAATACTTTTAGTGAAGATGGCATGGTTCCACCATTACACCCCAGACCTTCTTCATCTCCCTTAAATTTATAAGATGAAAAGAGCTGTCAAATTACATTACTCCCATATCCAATCTCTCACTTCACCTGCCTCGATGACCATAATAACTACATCATAGAAGTAATCCTTGCACTTCTGGACTTTGACAGCTGGGAAGGCTTATTCACTTTCTGCTCAGGTGTAATCTTTGTCATGTACAATAACAAGTTAGATATGAACTACAGCAGAATGAGAAAAATACTAAGCACATCAGCTGAGACTGTTCTTGTGCAAAGAGTAGCACTTCTACAAAAACATTGAAAAGGTCAAGACCTCTCTTAAGACAGAATCTTCATTTATGAGACCAAATTTAGTCTTTACTAGACAGAAAAGCTCCCATTTTCTCTTTCTCTTAGGACAATTTAGCTAATAACCAAATAAATGCTACATTATATGGAAGGAAATAAATATGAATCCAAGCCAGAAATAGTTATTAATCTCCAGAAAGAGATTTTTTTTCTTCTATTTAAAAGTAGATTACACTCCATTAAAAAATTATGGTCTATTTTTCAATTGATTTGGCCTGAAATTTCAAATCCTATTAGTTCAAGATTTTGGCACAAATAATTATATTTTTTTAATATGTCTTGGTAATATAACAGTTGGATTTATTAACAGTTTTATGATAACAGGTAAAGTACAAAAAAAATAAAGTTTTTTTTATTCTTTAAATATATTAGAAAATGAGAAAAAATTCAGAAAAAAGCTTACTGATTTTGGGAAGGCAGGATGCTGATAATATAGTTTCAAAGTCAGGACTAAGCAGTATTAAATATTCTCTTATGTGTGTGTGTGCACTGTTCAGCACACAATATCTGAATCATCCATACCATGAATTTTGGGATCAAAATTAAGCAAGCAGGATTCCTGTACCATTTTGAGATTTAAGTTCTTAGATTTTCAGTTTTAAAAGGCTGGCTGAATTTCAAAATTTCTGTCAAGAAAAGTTTGTGTAAGTTATGCAATAAAATATGCATGAATGAAAGGGATGATATTTGCTGAAGATACTAAAATATAACCATACATGAAAAAACAGTTGCACATAAAAAAAGATAAAGACTACTTTTTCCACATCTCCTTAGGAAAAAAGAAAACTTTAAAAAATTGTATGTATAGGAAAACAAATAACAAGAGAACCTTTGTATATTTGCAATGCTGTAGCATCAAGAAATACAGAGAACAATGTGTCTCTTGACAGAGAGCCTTTTAGGGAGAGAAAAACTGCAGTCCAGTAAATTTAGCAGTAGTTTGATATTTTATAAAATTTACATTGGAACATTCCGACACAAATATATCCCAAGTAGCTTAACAAAAATCTTCTAGCACAATCTGAGATAGTTCAAGTTTGTATGCTATATTCAAGTTCATGAAATCATACAAACTTTCCTATTAAGTATAGGATCTAGTCCAGTAAAAAATAAAATATAAGCATTAAGTGTCATGAATCATAATAAATAAACCTCTTTGAAATGAAAAAGAGCATGGAAATTACCAAAGGAAAGAAACCAAGGTTTTGAAAGAGGATATAGAAGGCAAATCATCCTTAGTTATAAGGAACTCAGTGTTTTATGTCATTTCTTCTTCCACTAAAGTAGCAGTAAATTGAAGAAATTGCATGTTCATATTTTTTCACATTATAAAAATAGGCTAGTGATGCAGTTCATCATTCTATGTTGAGGATATTTTATTAAAAAAACAAAACAAAACAAAACAAAACAAAACAAACCCCCAAAAAACCATCCAAAACGACAATGTCTCAATTATCAAAGTTTTTTGTTCAAATATTCTAAAGATTTTGTAAAAACTAAGCCACTGATTGGCTTTTTGTTTTCTAGCTTATGATTTGTCAATGAGAGCACAGTAGTCAAAATGTACATATGCACACAGATTTGTATATACCCACAGTCTGGGGTTGGTTTTTTCTTTTCAGAAAATGGTAAAAATACATATTCTAATCCATCAAAATTCAACTATCTCAATTGTAAGTGAAAATCTGCTTTCATCTAAGAAACATTTTAAACTTCTTGACAGTTAAAAGAACTGCAATCCCTAGAGAAAAACAATTTCCTTTTCAGAGAAAATTCATATCATGGATGGCATTATGGTAGGAAACTGCAGTACACTCTGAGCAGTTGTAAGTGAACACACAGCATAGTTATCTCCATAAGTTCACCAGAATTTCATCATTTGACTCATAAAAAAAAAAAAAAAAGCTGAAGAATAATTTAAAATGTTAGTTAGGTTTCTATAAAATCACTAGTCAGATTATTAGCAGTATTTCTAGAACTATAAAAGGGCAAAGTCAACTTTTTTTTAAAGTGGATTTTTATTTATAATCATAGTTTAATAGTGCTTGAAGTCAGCTTTCCCAGCTACTAGAGGATAGATAAGATCAATTTATCAGTGCAACTTACAAAAGAAGGAAGATGTAAAATATTCTGTCTATATTTGAACAGAAACAGGATATAAGGTGTGGGTTCACTCTTGTTCAGGCACCAGGACCATGATCTTTCATTCTTCCCAAGAGCACAATAATTGTTCACCACAATTCTAGGAACCAGGAGCTCCCTGTGCCTCCATCAGCAAGTCCTGGCTCATCTTTAATGTTGTCTTCAAATTATGTTTTCCTTTTGTCCTATAATACTGGAGTTTATCTTGCAATGAAATTCTGTTTCCACAATACGAAGCAAAAATACTTTAATAATTTTTTGCATGCTCTGAGGCACAATGTAAACAGAACAGCACTGAGTTTAAAGAATGGCATTTCTTCATTGGCCTAAGTGATCACTAACAAAAGAAGAATTCAAGTAATACAATAATGAGTTTATTTTTATAAGTGTCTGTAGACAAGATCCTTTAGTGACTGAGTGGCTACTCTCCTATTCAAAGTTGTTCAGCACCTCCATTTCTTATTGAATTTAATGAGAAGAGAGCTTGTTCAAATTCTACCAGTGTCTCGTGTATCTTATTAATAGTACTAGCATATACGAGATGTACTGAATGCAATTAATTTCTTTAAAATGTGCAGTATATCAGGGTAGTTATGTCCATAAGGCAAAGATCTGGAGCAAGTATATAAAAACATGTTATGTGTTAAATTTGTCCATGCCTTATTATCTTTATTAGTAATTATTTACCCTTGAAACAGATCTCTGTATATATAAGTATATTGGTGAATGACCAAATCCAAATGAAATGTGAGTCATACAAATCAGCTGAGCTGCTGTGATATTGTTGACGTAAGGACCCTAGTAAAAGATATTAGGACTTTGACATTAAACACTTACTAAACAGCTCTTGCAATTTAGGATGCCACTTTCTCCAGTTTATCTGTCATGTCCAGGAATTACTCCACACCAGAGTTGCCAAAGTGGAACCTGAGCAATGTGGTGCAATATCTACCAGGCAGGGCCTGACAGTCAAAACAGTTAAACCAAGAGGCACCTGAGAACTGTAAACACATTTTGTTTAATTAAATTATTTTGTTGTTGAGTACATGTTAGTTTGCTACTGGTTCCTTCCCAAATCTGAATTTTAAAGTAAAAAATTCATCTCACATCTTGGACAAATAAGTATATGTACAGAATTATCAGCTGAGTTTAGCTTAAAGCTGTCTTTTGAGTAGCTTGGTTGTGTTAGATGCTCTTCTCACAGCCCAGACAAAAAATTTTACCTTACCTGAAATATATTTGGTAAGTTAGCAACTACAGTTAATGATTCTGCATAGGCAGTATGATGGATTTTTCAGTTTTGTCCAAATTCTTTAATTTTCTTTTTGCCTTCTTAGGTGTTAAATATTATGCTGTTTCAAACAATCCCCTTGGTGACATAGAGGTTTTTTCTCATGGGTTTTCTGTTCTTCCACTGCCATATGTCCATAACAAATTGTTTTACATGGGCAATTGCATCTTACAAAGCAAAAATGTACAAGAACAGTTCTAAAGCAAATAATTTCCTGAATTTCCTGAAATTTCTCCCCCTTCTTTCAATCCCTACTTTTTTTTGCTTGTTCATGTGAATGAAAAATACAGAAATTATTCTTCATATCCCTGTTTCTAAATTTAATTTGTCATTGTAACATTATATTCTATCATTTATTTTTAAGATTAAATTTCTGCTAATCACTGCAATTTTCTCCTTCAAGTATACATATACACAGATAATTCTCATTAAGGGAAAAATGCAAATGTCACAATGAGAGAAATGTCTCTCTCCTCATATGTTTCCTCTGACATGAATTGCAGGAAATAGAGTTTACTGTGTTTTGCAAAACTCGAGACTGCATAATGGGCATAGGAATTAATGAAAGTTACAGTGCAGACAGGATGACTGAGACCAAGATAAGTGTAAGCATAAATAACAGATAAGTGCAAGAAGATGGTATTTGCAACTTGTTAGTCCTGACTAGCAAGAGTTAGTTCTGTAAATAAAATTAGCCTGCTTCACTCTCTACATCATGCAAAAACATGTGCAAAAGAGCCCAAGTTTCATGTGTTGCAGATCATTTGGTGTCTGTCCGAACTACAGCTCCCTTCTTTGCTGTCTTGCTGACTCACCTCAAGCAGCATCAGGAAGCTGGAAGATAAGGAAAGATGTGCCTGCTGAACTAGCTTTACCTGCACCCCCAGCAGGAATAGAGAAAAAATTGCATCAGGTTAAAAACAGTCTTAGAAAAAGACACCAAAATTATCCAGAACTAGCCAAGTAAGCAGTATGGTCCCTGTAGTTGTAGAATAACCTTGTGCACTTATTTATTCTAATGAAGAGCATTTATCTACCACACAATTTGCAACTGATCATAAAGCTCTATTAACAATAGACATGCTTCTGCCAAGTACCCCCCCTTTCATTCAGTCGTGCCTTTAGCTCAGCATTCTATCTAAACAGTCTGTCACAGGAGTAATATTCTTGAAAATAATATTTACCATATTATAATATACTTCTTTCCTTCTTTTTTCAAAACAGAAGATATGTCTTTACTGCCTACCAGAAATTATTTGAAATCTCTTTTTCCTCTGTTCACGGTTCTCTCAATCTGGCCATTGCTTGAAATATAATAAATAGTGTTTTTATGAATAATTCAACAATCAAAGTAAGGCCAAGGAAAATCTCCATCCTTTAGTGGATGTGATGGGTAACTCCATCACCAAAATTGAGGAACAGAGGTTCTTGATGCCTTCTTTGCCTCAGTCTTTAACAGAAAGATTGTTGATCATCAAGTCTTTAACAGAAAGATTGGTGGTCATCAGGGCAAGTGCCCCCCTAAACTCTTTGACATGGGATGGGAGCACAACAGACCCCTGTAATCCAGGAGGAAGTAGCCAGTGACCTGCTGTGCCACTCAGGCACCCACAAGCCAATGGCACCAGATGGGATTCACCCAAGGGTACTGAGGGAACTGGCAGAAGAATTTGCCAAGGCACCCTTCATCCTTCATCATCAGTCCAGTCTAACTAGGGAGGTTGGCAAATGTGATCCCAAATCCACAAGAATGGACTGAATGAGGATCTCAGGAACTGCAGGTCTGACAGCCTGACCTCAGAACCCAAGAAGGTGATAGAACAGATCATCTTGAGTGCAACTGCAGAGCACACACAGGACAACCAAGTGATCAGGCCAAGCCACTACTGGCTCAGGAAAGACAGGGTCTGTCTGACCAACCTGATCTCCTTGTATGACCAGATGACCCATCTGGTGAATGAGAGGAAGACTCTGAATGTTATCTACCTGGACTTCAGTAAGCCTTTGACACTGTTTCCCACATTATTCCGCTGCAAAAGCTAGCTGCCCATGGCTTGAACAGATGCATTTTTTGCTGGGTAAAAATCTACCTGGATGGCAGTGTCCAGAAAGAATGATGAGTAGTGCCACATCCAGCTGGGGCCAGTCACCAATGGGTTCTGCAGGGCTCAGTGCTGGGAACAGATATGTTTAATATCTTTTTTGATGAGCTGGGTGAAGTGATCAAGGGCACCCACAGTCAGTTTGCAGATGACACCAAGCTGGATGGGAGCGTTGATCTGCTGGATTGCACAAAGTCTCTGCCAGGGCTTCTGGACAGGCTGGATGAATGGGCTGATGCCAGTGGAGATTCAGCAAGGCCAAGTGCTGAGTCCTTCTTTTGGGTCACAACAATCACAGGCAGTGCCACAGGCTGGGACAGAGTGACTGGAAAGGACTTGAAAGTGCTGGTGACAGCAGCTGAACACAGCAGTCAGTGTAGGCCCAGGTGGCCAAGAAGGCAAATGGCATCCTGGCTTGGATGAGCAATCGTGCAGGCAGCAGAATCGAGGTGGTCATCCTCCTCCTGTACTGGACACTGGTGAGGCCACATGTCAAATCCTGTGCCCAATTTTAAGCCCTTGATTCCAAGACACTGAGGTGGAAAAAGCCCAGAGAAGAACAAGGAAGCTGGTGAAGGCTCTGGAGCATAAGTCCTGTGAGGAGCAGCTGAGAGAGCTGGGCATGTTTAGCCTGGAGAAAAGGAGGCTTAGTACTCTCTACAACTGCCCACACAACAGGCTGTAGCCATGTGGGTGTTGGTTGTATCTCTCAGGCAACCAGAGACAGGACAAAGGGAATTGGCCTCAAGCTGTGCCAGAGGAGATTCAGGTTTACATCAGGAAGAATTTCTTCACAGAATGGGTGTGAATCAGTTGTCAGGCATTGGAACAGACTGCTGAGAAGGCAATGGAATCACTGTCTCGAGATGTTTAAGAAACTTGTGGCATTTAGTACCATAATCAAGTTGACAAGGTGGTCAAAGGTTGGCCAAAGGTTGGACTCAATGATCTCAGAGCTCTTTTCCAAACTAAATGATTTTGTGATCCTCTGGTTCTGTGATTCTTCCCAATTACCTAGATTACTTTAGTGTAACTATGGCTATATAAAATAGAACCTGTCCTCCTCACCTAAGATTATAATCTTTTTCCCACTCAATTAAGGTAATTTCTATATGTGATATGTACTGATTTGTGGAAGTGTCTGAAACTGAGTTTTATGTGATTTTGCCTCTTGAACTGAAATGGCATGTCTGATAAACCAGAGATGATGTGTGGATTGAAATCTGGATTTACAACCTGCAGCCCAGTTTCTGATTAGATAACAGAAATCACAGAGGAAGACAGAGCTTTACTTCTCTATTTTATTCTACTTTAATAAAATAGCTACATAGAGTAGCTTTACTACTCTATTTATATTTGACACTATACCAAACCAGATCACAGCACGCCACAGTATTCTACACTATGCTGTACTACATCAGACCACACTATAAAGCACTACATGGCACAATACTTTGTTTCACTGGTACCATGCTGCACCATACTGCACAGCACTACACCAGATTGTACTACAAAGCCCTTGACTTTCCCTCACTAATTTGTTTTGCCAGAACTAGGTGGTCCAGTGACTGTCTGCACAAGGCAGTGCTAACAATATCTGCATTTGAATGGCACGTGAAGTCCTCCATCACGCACTGATTTTCCAGCCATAGGAGAATCTCAGCACAGGCAGACTCAAGCAGGTAACACAGCCAAGCTGCAGTACACAGTGTGGATTGGCTGATAGCCTTACAACCTTCAGATGCAAAGTAGCAAACTCAGTAGATAGTGATTCACCTAGTCCTTACCATTAGATGAGCTATAGTAACTCTTGTTTAGTTTTTTTATGTATATATTTTTATCTAGTGCTGCCTTTACGCTAGGAAAAGCCATGACACAAAGGTCTCATAGCACTGCTTATTGCTTACTTACTTTAATGTTACCTACACAGCATCTCAGACTCAACTTAACAGGAACCAGCTGTGTTGGAGCATAGTGATAACTTGGCCCTCAGTAGTTCCCTGTGGAGCACTGAGCCATTGATGTACTCCCAATCAATTCCTACACAGTTACAGTTCAGTGAGCTATTTAAAGAAAAAGATCACTGTGTAAAGCAAGAGGGATATTCAAAGAGAACACATTGAGAAATAAAGAACTAAAAGCAAGGCAAAACCTTAAGTACTGGAGATGGGCCTGGCACAGAGAAGATGGGAAAGAAGTGGGAAGGAAGAAGAAGGTATGAAAGATACAAATCTCTGTAGTGGAAATCCCCAGATAAATGAGAAAGAGATTCACATTAGCTTTGCTATTTGATATTTCTAATGCTTTTAATGTGGAAAAGCACTTATATTCTTTAATTTCTCTTTCTATGCACATGTGCAAAACTTAAATCACTGGGATAAGCCAAGTGCTCAGGAAAACCATTTGAAAAAATATACAATAAGTTTCAGTGATTAAAATAATACAGCTAATCTTTTCGGAGGAAATTTCTGCTTTTAACTTAATGACTATATTATATATGTAGGGTGGTGATGATTGAGTTTAAGTAACTCAGTCAAATGGAACACAACATGCCAGGAATATTCAGATAGACTGTTAATAAAATCTCTGTTGATTGTTCCAATTTCAATATGAGTTAACTTCTTGTCTTTGAACTATTTTATGATATTTCTTAAGCATGTATTTTTTTACAGAAACAAAATATACTTTTACAAACATATATATCAGTAGAATTATTTCCATTCTTGTAATACCATTTCCATGGTAATAAAAAGGAAAAGCAATAGGTTTTTTTGGTCAAAATTCAGTGCCTGAAAATAGAAATATATTTTAAAGATAAAAATGGAAATCAATTTAAGGTTTCCCCACAAACTGAAATTTATTTTCATTCAGTAAGATTATTCATGGGATTAGTTTATGCTCTTCTTTCCATCCTGGTATTATCACTTACAAATACTTAACTTAATTAGCTGCAATGTTAGAAATCCAAGCAGTCTAGAAACTTCCTCCAAGTATGCTGGTGAAGAGTTGCTTTCAGGAACTGCTCTTACACATTGCAGTTAATTTCTAACTCCCCAGTTCCAAAATGTAATCACACAAAACATATCATTTTATTGGCACAAAGGAAAAAAGCTCAAAGAGCTGAAGACAGAAAGGAAAAAAAATCAGAATTGTAGTTGAATTGAACATATTTTAAATATCCATAGGTTTTTGAACTGCTTCTTCAAATGTTCAAATGGTAACACCTGGAAGCAACAGCCTTTTAAAAACATGTGGGTTTCAGTTTGAAGAGGTTCTGACAGCAGTGCTTTAAAAAAAAGGATACAAGATAAAGGCTCCTAACACTGCTGCTTACGAGAAAAAACCATTCTCTTCCAAAAAACTGTAGTTTAACAGAATCCATTCTATATACATTAAAATAGAGCCAAAGTTCAATTTAAAGTGCTGTTGCACACTTTACCAAAGCTCTTGACTTCAAAATTTTTTCTCAGCTGGGCTTACAAATCCTGTATCTGTTGACCTTCAGAACAGGGTACAAGACCATTTACTCTCTCAGCTTTTTGCCTTTGTGTATGTCTGAACAAGGTGAAGGAAGAGGAAAGAATTGTCTGGGGAAGTCACTGGAATTTAAGCCAGATGATAGGGACAAGAAAATTCATCTGAAATGGCTGGAGATAGACAGATAGGCAGAATGCAATTAGTCAAATGCTATTAGCAAGACTACCACAAAATGAGCTAATTTTTTTTCTGCTTCTCACCAGTTTCACCAGTTCATAACAAGCACAAAAAATAATAATACCTTTGTTTGAAATAAACAAATTTCCATTTCTGATACTGTTGGGATTTACAGTCTTCAGTTTTTCTAACTGATTTGAATTGCTGCTCATGAAGTGAAATAATTGTAATACATTTAGTAAAACATTAACCATTACAAATTGATTGACCAGTATCTTCCTAATACAGACAAAGCACCATGACTGAACCATTCAGTAAAAGTATCAGTTAGTATTTCCTTGCTTAAGTCAACTCCTGCATAATCTCAAGAGAATACTACTTTATCTAATATTGTAGGGCTATGTCATAATAATTATCCTCAATTTTAATTATCTTTAACCTAAGAAATTAATACCACAGTATTACTTCAAGAATACTGGAGTCATATAAAAGTCAAAGACAATTTTCTTATGGGCTTTTGCTGGACTATGGCTATTGTTTGAAAGCATCACAGACTGCTATATTTTTTTTAAATATGCCAAGTAGTAGTTAAAAAAATCAAAACTGCTTTTGTATATATGAAAACAGAATTAAAATGGAATATTATACATGCTACTATCAAGTCTGATACAAACACTGATGGAGAAATATATTATTGTCTTTAATTTCAGCAGCATTTTCACATCTGTCATTTGATTCTGGTTCTTTCTTGAGGTGCCTCCTGAAGGCTTTGATTCATGATTCAAATTAAAATCAGCCTTCTTATACAGCACATAATTAAAAAAAACTGTTTATTGTTAAGTTATGGTTTTCAGAAGATAACATAAGTTGTTACAGGTTTAAATTCCATTTAAATTCCATTTAAAAAATATGCAGGTGTGTCTTACATATGCTTGACCTATAAGGGAGCTATAGTAGAAATTGTACCAAGGCAGTACCATCTACTGAGAAAGCTGTGTTCCTTTGAAGGATACAAACAATTAAGTAAGGAAAAAAGAAGTAATATGAATCAGTAGCATTGTAGTTTTTTCATTGACATCATAAATGGCTCCTCAGAGTGTTTTGATGTTGTTTTGACAAAGAAATCTTACTACCCATTGTCACTGTTTTCTATTTGCAATTGTTTTGTGTAGTATCCTTTGTGTGCCAAATCATGGTAAAAGGTTAGTTGACATTATAAAAGCTAAAAGTTTTTATTATCTCTTGTGCCTACCTGTCCACATCCATTAGGACCTAATCTTACAGATGCTTACAAATATGAATGACTCTGTCTTATTCTTAGAGAATGTTTCATATATGTAAATTTAAGTGACTGAGGACTAAAAGCTGAGCTTGTATTAATGAAAAAAGAAGAAATATTTCAAAATTTTTAAAAATCATCCTAATGATCTAAGTAAATTATGATTCATTTGTAGTGTAAATTAGCTTTTAATCTGAAAACACTTCTACATGACAAATCAATTCTCTTACATATATATTGTATGTAACAACACCATTCTTTTGAATTACCGATGAAGCAATTTGTCAAAGTCTTTGTATTCATTTTCCTTAAAATACTAAAATTTGGCAGCCAATTTACCAGGGAGCTAAGCAGACTGTTACACGTGCATTTATACTTTTTCCTACAAAAACTGACACTTCCATGGATGCACATCCCCCATTTAGAGCAGTGCTGCATTACTGCCTAATACTTCACTGTTTATGGTGTCATGGTTTGACACTGGCACAATGCCAGTGTCCCCATGAAAATGCAATCTCTCAATTGAATGCTGTGAAATGTGATCAGGAACAGAGCAGAGCAGGCCCAAGCTTAATAACAAAGGAAAAAAAAAACTTTATTAAACTACTACTACTATAAAAGGAAAAAGAAAGAAAAACACATACTAAATCCAAAATGAAAACCTTTCAAAACATTCATCCTCCCCCACCTCAGTTCCAACAAACCACAGTGAGACACAACTTGGACCCCCAATCAGGTTTCCACCTTTCAGATAATCAATAATCAGCCCATCAAGGGAGAAAGGAGACTCTCCTGTGCCATAGACCCCCCAAGAAACACAATTCCTACCTCTTGTTTTTCCATGTCATACATGGCACCGCCCAGAGAAGATTTTGCCATGGTGACAATTCTCCCTTCCATGCACAGTGCTCTCACCACAGTACATGTGGCTGCTCTTAGGATTTTTCTTTTCAAGGATGCTTTGCCAAGAGGGAAAAAACCAGCAGTTCAGTTTTTCATTTTTGGGACCACAGTCCCCCCCATTTTCTTCCTCCCCTGGAGTCAAGGCTCTCAAGAATAGAAATAATTTTCTTTTCCTCTTCTCTGAAGACAGGGGGCACCACCACAAATCTCCTCAACTTTTCTCTGTTCACTCCACTCCTATCTTTTTCCTCAGCTTCTGGAGCAGGTCTCTTGGCTCACCATGCATCCTCCTAAAATACAATCTCTCTCTCTCTCGGAGGAAAAAAATGGTTCAGTCTATGGCTAACAAGAAGAAGTCCAGACAAAAGCCACTCCATCATCTTTCCCCCCACAGTCTTCTTTTCCTAATATCCCAGGTCCCAGGCTGTCTCTCTTCCTCTCTTTCAAGCTGAGGAGGAGTAAAATTTCACAAAGCTTTCATGTCTCAAGGAAGGGTTAAATGTCCTGACTCCCAGGATGGCTCACTGCCCAGATCTCCGACTCTCATGGCACCTTGTAGCCCCGCTCTCTTCTCCTTCCCCACAGTGTACTGCTGACACCATTGCTCTCTCTCTCTCTCCCTCTCCCTCTCTCTCTCTCTCTCTCTCTCTCTCTCTCTCTCTCTCTCTCTCTCTCTTTCTCAATCTCTCTCTCTCCCGACTCTGGCTGAGGGGGGGAACAGAGACATCCCAGATTTCTCCACCCTTCCATCTGCAGGGGGCCAGGCCGGTTCAGTCCCTCCACCCTTCAGCCTTACTGCAGTCAGGCTGCAGGGCTTCCCCTCCCTGACCCAGCCACGGCCGGGCAGGGGAGAGGCTGCAGTGCACGCTGACCGGAACCAAAGAGAGCGAGTTCTCCTGGGAATTCTGCTTTTAACCCCTCTGTGTTCTCAGAAGTGTGTCCACCTTCAATTGGTCATCCCAAGTGCCAATACCAACCCCAGTCACTGACTGGCTTGACCATCTTCCTTCTGAGAAAATCTCCTTCCATGTCAAACTACGACATATCGTGATGTAGAGTGGTTTATGTAGCCTAATGGATTTATAAATATTAGCAAAGCAATTACCATGGAGACACACAAACTTTACTTGAAAAGAACCTCTGGAAGTCCGGATTCCTGTGTAGAGCAGGACCATGATAATTTTCTCCATACGAATCTCAAAAAACCTTGAGATTCTTCATTAGTCTCTAAAATATTTCTCTTCATTATTCTAAACAGACTTCACTATTTTCCTAGATAAATTTCTTTGTGAAAAGTCCACCATTGCCCATTTTTCTTAACTGTTTTCCTCTAGAAGATGAGCTTGGCTTTGTCACTGGGAACATTTTGGGTAACAGTAAAATGCCATTATATGTCTCCTCAATCTTGTCTTCACCAGACTAGCAGGCCCAGAAGCCTAAACCCCTTCCTCTACAGGCCTTTAGGCACACTAGCTGCTCTCTGCTGGATTTTTTTCCATTTTCCAAAACACTTCTTGAAACAGTAGTCCCAAAAGTGAACTCATTATTCCAGGAGTGGCCTCACTGATGGTGAACAGAGACCAACACCTGCCTTTATTCTCCTAGCTGCACTCCTCCTAATAGAGTCCAATGTACAATTTTCTTTATCTATGCAATTTGCCATTGATTATCATGCAAATCCTTGGCCTACTGTAGCTGTGGATAGGGAACCAAACAACTCACAATTTTTTCTTGAATCTGTTCTCTAGGCCTTCTCTAAATGAATCAACTGAATAACCCATCTCACCTTACCATCCCTCACCATGAAAAGTATGAAAGATAATGATTGAGTTTTAATCATAATTTGTATTAAAACAATAGTCCTATAGAGCTTAAGTCCAAAGGGACTAATACATCATTTCGACTGACCTCCAGGATGTCAGAGGCTAATAATTTTCATTCAGTGATATACTCAGGGCACTATCACAGGAGTCTCTTTTTTAACAGGGCTTCTCCCCTGCAACAGGTTCATGAAAGTAAAAACAAGCCACAAGGAGAGAGAGAAAGAAAAAAATAAAAAGAAGAAACATACATCATTTGCAAAATGAGGCCTTGCAAATAGACAGTGAAAACTCCTGCTAAAATGAACTCAGAGACCTTTTCCCTTTCTGACTCCTCCTTTGAGGAAAGGCCATCCAATCTACCTCAGAGACAACTGAAGAGAGATGCATAATGTCAGAATGCTGAAAAAAAAGATCTATGAGAGGCAAGCTCAGCTGACGGCTGGAGAATGAAAAAGGAGCAATTATCCCTGTTTACTGTGAAACTAGGTATAAGCCAAAAATATTTTATTCAGCTGAAGCATAATTTCTAATTATACTGAACAATTGCTTACATAAGTGGAAAAGAAATGAAGGAATAGTGTGTTATTTCACTAAAAATGACACAAGAAAACAGGTTCAAATATCAAGGCAAAGTTCTATAGATAAATAAACCAAAATGTGGAGTATTTATAGAAACACCATTTTTCTTCTTGTTACTAGACTAGTATTATTTTGTTTCCAGAAATAGGAATGCTTCATCATCACCGTATGATAGAATGCCCTTGGGAAAAGGCTAATTGTAGAACTATAAAATGTCACAACTTCATAGGGAGAACATTAATTGGACTCAGGTAAATTTCTAATAAAATCCCAAACTTGCCTTTTAAATAAAACTTACATCTATCTAAACTGAAGCATCATTTCACTGAAAAAATGGGAAACCACCCAGGATGGACCATTAGAGACAAAAAAGTCAGTGATAGATATTTCTTTCCCCAGTGTTATTTTGTGAAAAAAAAATTCCCAGTTGTTTTAGATGACTGAATTTAATATAGGCATTTTTCCCCATATTTCAGTTATATCATATCTAAAGACCCGTAGCTGCTTTATATTATTAGTTTCTTCAAAACAAATCTCATTAAAACTGGGATCCAAACTGAGTATCCAAGATGTTCTTATATTCAGCACATTTTACAATCAATAAACCACACTAAAAAATCATGTTCATGATCTTTTAAGAGATTTCAGTTTTGCTAAACAATTATGTTTGTTCATAGAATAACATAATTTTTCCACATTTGCCAAAGCATGTGTCTGTTTATTTACAGAGCTTTAGCTGTGAAATCATAAAATAACTAGATCCACTTATTATCTTTTTCATGCATAGACAGATTAGCCTGGCTTTTCTAAGCAACTGACAGTCTTCACCAGCAGTCTGGACACTGCTTTGATTTTTAGTAGTGCAGAGTTCCTTTTAAATGTGACCTTGATGGAATATGACAGGTATGAAAGCATGAAAAGGCTCCAATGGTGATTTTCTGAAGTTTTAAAGTTTAAAAGACAGAAGGAGAGCGAGGTCTGTGATTCAATCCTAGATAGAGGCTGGATGTAATATCCCATGGCTGTACAGCCTCAAGTGAAAGTGGCTAATGACCAGTACTGGGCTCCTGGGTGACCCCTGTTAATTAAATCATATACTAAAACTGAGTAAAACCACTTTGACTTATAAAACAATAGTTACAGACATTTAAAGATGTGGAGAATCTCCCTGAGTGTTTTGAACTTAGAAAAACCAATTTAGTGGTCAAAAAAATGAATATATGTCATAGGACACGCTAAAGACCAGACTGGAGGATTCTATAGCCAACAAAATGAGATCATAAATATCACTCAAAGAAGAATGAGTAAAAAATGCATATATGTATTGCATATAAAATTATTGACAATCTGTAGATATATAAACAAACTGTAAGGTTCAGAGTCTGAGCCTTTCACATTGTATATATAGGTATATATATATATATATTTATATTAGTGTCTGAAAGCCACTTTTTTTATACAGGTAAGTAGAGAGAATAGTAGGGAGACAAGTGAACTCTCTAGGTTTGAACAAGAAAATTAATGTGCTTTTCTTTTCCTTCTGCCATCTATGTTTGCCTTATCTGGTCAGCACCTTTTTAGCAAGTATTAAGAGTGATTTTCATGGAATAGACTGAAAGGGTGATCTACTTCTTTTCTACAATGGTTGGTAAAAAATGGAATTTCAAAACTTCACTGGACAGATTTACATGATAGGCTGTGTCTCTAACTATACATAATGACTTGAAAGGTGATAATGACTGATAGTTGATAGTAGCATCAGAAAGTGTGTTCTGGTGGCCACAATCAGCCAGGAAATCTTTCTGCATGAATCATGCTAACAAGGATGAACTTGAGTAGTTACAGTCCATATTTAGTGCTGTCAGATTAAACAAATAAACAATCCTGCAGCAACACCCTCACACAGTTTTTTGTTATATGTAAATATATCACAGGTTTCAGAGCTTTGTTCCTAATGCAGTGATGTGCAGGTTTTCAAAACTTTGAAAAATTCTACACAATAAAGGCTAAAATGGTATGTTGAACCAAACTTGTAAAAATATATTAGAATATATGCTTAATGCTGGTTGAGATCTGTTTTAGACAAGAATGCATCAATTTGTAAGTCTTGTACATAAGTTTTGAAGTATTAAAAAAAAAGCTTTAATCCACCTCATTGCCAGTTGGCTGTGTTACTTCCAGAAAAACTTATAAAAACCTTTGGGTCCTGAGTAGCTTCTGAAGATTCCTTACTTCTTGGAACACATAAAGAAATTAAAATTTGTCCCTTCCTGAAGTAATGAAATTTTGTTTTTCCTTCCCTAAATAAGACAAAAAATGTAGAAAAATTACTAACTTATCCCTTCCATTAGTTCATCTGATAGACAAGCACTTCAGAGGCAATTAAAAGACCGGTAGTTAGGCAATTTCGCAGGCCTTATGTGTTATGATATGAAGTAAATAATCAAAATTAAACAAAATTTGAAAGTGTGGACAAAGAACAATTATTATCCAAAAACCTTTTCTAGCTTTGAAAGTTACTGCTCCCCAGCTTTGCTTTAGTCTCACTGGTAGCAATGTTTTAACACCCCAGAACCCAGAAATGCTTGATTCTTAGTCTGAACTAGACTATCAGTAACAATGCTTATGAGCCATGATACAGATTTGGTGAAAAAAACAGTGAACACATGATGAGGGCAGACTGTTAGTGATTCTCCTTTTTTTATCATTTCACAGCAAGATTTCTAATAACTTTTCCATTTATACATTTACAATGAACAATAATTCCTAGCCTTGAGTGTCCAAACCCATAAACCTGAAAAATCAAACCCTAACACAGCAGCATGTTTTATGTATAGCAAAGCTGGTTTTGGACAAGCATCTAGTTTCACACCTTTCCCCATATTTTATTTTATTCCTTCTTTATCTATGCACAGTAGCATTCATGAGAACTAATTCACTTGACAATAGAGAAGGAGACAAACAAAAATAGTCATTTTAACATTCTAGCATTTCCCCGAAATATTTCTGAAAGAATCACAATAACTATGTCATTACATACACAAAATACATGATTGTATGGGGTGCTAGAAAGGTTTTCCTGGCATGCGTATGTACTGACCTACATAATTCATGAATGGTGAAGAATAGGACCATTATACGCAGCAAAATGAAGACAGCATTGAATAATACCAAACTTCATAAGATGTCTGTAGCAAGCTTAGCTTTTCAGCGAATCAAATAGATTTTATTCAAAGCCTAGAAAGTACAAGGTCAAACAGTTTATTAAAATGGAGATATAATAAATAGATAGATTCATGCCCCGAACTGAAATTCATGTGAACTTCATTGGGTTAAGTGCTAGGTCCAGCTGTGTGAAAAACATCAGCATTTGGCCCCTTGCCACAAGTCATTTTAGTAACATCTCTGTTATTTTTCCAAGGGCTGCCAGGGCAGTTCACAATGCAGAGCCAAATGATCCACCTCTTCCACTTCATGTTTTGCACCAGATGTTGATACTTTTGTAGACACTAAGTGCCCTTTATTCCATAAGGAAATGTGGCCCTTACCGATCTTTCCTGTTGTGCATCTATTTACTCCAGATAATGTCTAAAGAATCAAACTTTCTAATTTACTTCTTAGACAACAAATTGCTGTACTTTGGTGCCTACAGCTGAAGAGTCTGCCTGTATGAAGGCATTAATAACAGGTTAGTAAAAAATCTAAGTCAATTACTGTGCTTGAAAAACCAGGGTCCAGATGTATTCCTCATTAGTGTACTTCACATTCTATCAGAATACAGGTGGATATTTAAAAATGGTTTGGGTAAAAAAAAATGTCATTTTAGTTGGCATCCCAAAATATTTGTCTGTCAACAGGTAGAGTCTCAGGCAGCAGCAAATTATAAACTATATCAAATAAGCCTGTTTAGCAGTTTGAATTATGCTTAACTTTATAGTACAGATTTTTGTAATGGGTTCACAACAGCCACATGCTAGACTGAAGAATGTCAATTTGACACTACAGATTGTGGGAAGCCTTACACTCTGTATAAACAGGGAGTTATTTAATAACTGAAGGACTATGTAGGAGTGTGCTGGGAAGAGAAACATTTACATTAACACAGGAAGGAAAAAGCCTTATGCTAATTAAAAACCAAACTCCAAATAAAACAGTGAATTTCAATAGAAATTCAGAAAGAAAGATTAAATGGGTCTTAGATCTCCTAAAAACCAAGCAAAAAATTTGGTTGTAAGAACATCTTTGGTTAGGATGCTCTTCTAAGACCCTTTGTTAAAACATGAAAAATTTTGTTACCAGGCTGATGTAAAAAGAGACCTTCTGATCTAATCTTTGTTTATATTATATGCAATACCCCTTTACTTTCACTTATTTATTTTCTAAAAAATTATGTTCTTGATGCCTAGAACAGAGGCTAGACAGTGTTAAAGGAATAAAGTAGGTAATTATTAAAAAGGCTTTGCAAGGCTACACCTTAGGCAGTACAAGAGCCTAGCTGGGGCTACACCTAAGATGGATGACTTGCCATGAATTTTCATATTTTTAAAGGTTTGGTCCATTTGCATATTGGGGTTAATTGTCCAATTACAGTTTCAGGTTATGAAATCACATCCTCCCAATTTGCTTTCCTCAATTTGTTGTTGTTTATGCTTTTTGGCCCTGAAGCTGTAATGGTGTCCTTGGTTCTCAGGCTTGAAAAGGACTGTTTTGTCTAACTAAACTATGAGGAGAACTTGATAGCACTTTATATGAAGTTCAAACTTATGCAGTACAGAATCTGCAAAATATGAAAGCTTAAGGTATCATTCTGAATATGAAAAATGAGTAGTTTTATGTGTTCAGTTTTTCCTTTGTCAACCACAATTCAAGGTAACAGAATAATAGTTAACAGCAAGTATTCCTTGACTTAAGTACAGCAAATTCAGATGCTGGGCAAGCTGAGACACCATAACAAGTGCCCTAGGTCCTCTGTCCATCTTCTGCTCTAAAACAGCGAGAGTTTCTTTGAGGTGCATGGGCCAAGTGCAGGGAAAGCATGTGCATGTGCCAGAGTTAATAAACAAAAGGCAAAAATATTTTGAAAATACAGTTTATTAAATCAATGGCTTTCTGGCATGAAGTAAGATACTGGGTTACATGACTGAACTACAAGAGTCATAGGAAGAATATCATAGTAACAGTCCCTGTCAATCTTTCCCCCCACTATTTCCAAGCAAAGTAGGTTTTATTTTTCTAATGATCTGATCAATGTTGATACAAAAACTTAGAAAACAATGGATGATTCTCCCCTAATGAGAGATTTTCAAATAAAATCCTTACCATCAAAAGTGGAAAAATGTATGTAACAAAATTAGAGAGATACGATTTTCACAGGTAAGATCTGAAGGTTGTTATTTATTCTAATATTCTACCATTCAATCATACAGAACTAAATTGTCTTTTATGGAAGTGTACCTAGGAGAAAACCATATGTTGTGAATCTGAAAATATCAAATAGAGAGGTTTTGTCATGGCAATGAAGGCAAAAATTTCTACTTAGAATTTGTCTAAATTAACATTAATCTACCAGACAATTCTCAGTATGTTTTCAGAAGATCAGCAATTCTTCATATCAATGTCAGAATAATCTTGAAAAAGTAAGCATTTATTTTAGAAATATAGACATTAGTTCATAGATACATGAACAAGGTATGTTTCAGACTGCTGGAAACAAGAGACCCCAGCTTGGAGATATACTACTCTTCTAGCTTTAGCAAAGTGACAGTTAAATGCAGTCTGTGGGTGCAAATAAATAAATAAAGTACATGGCCCTAAAAGTAAAGTGGTACCTTGTATTCATTAACGAAATTCTCTATTATCACTCAGCTACATAGAGAGGATTTTTTATAGTGGTAGGGTCAGAAGATCCAACATTCCAAAGGTGATATACCTGTGCAAGCCTTTCAAGCATTTAGATAAAGCATGCAACAAGCCTTCTAACATGGCCACAAGTCTATTTTCATTCTATCCCTACCTTGTTTTGTTTATTAGCAGAGCAGGTATGATACACCAGTTAGAGAAGCTGATGCAACCTTATCTCAGAAAAATAAGCAAATAGAGCAAGTATGCTATAAATTCAAAGATATTTTTCCTCTCTTAGAAGGACCATCTGGTAACTCAAAGGAAAATGTAGCTAAATGCTTATACACTGCTCTGAACAGACTGACAGAATTAGTGGCAACCCTCTGGAAGTATTACTGTTATAGTAAGTCGGTTTTCTGTACCTTTGTTTCTTTTGTGGGTCTGGAAGAGCACTTTGACATTTCACCATATGCACAGTGTATTATGTGTCAAGGAACTAGTGGATATAACTAAACAGTTGTATCTCATTTTGTTTTCATAAGGAAGAAAGCTTTCTGTGGTGTTGATTCCTTTCACACAGATTTACTACTACATTATTTTATTCTCCTTTTACCTAGGAACAAAACCTTAATTTCATATCTCAGTGCAAATTAATTCTTTGGCATCACTAGCCTAGAAAGCCCTCTGGGGCCAGCTATTTTCAGTGGTGCCATTTTATAAGCATTGCAATCACAGATATTTGACTAGGTAAACTGATAAATTGTGGTAGCTGCAGGAATATTGAATATATTTTGTTTTTTACATGTCACATATATCTTGCAGAAATATTATCTCATCTTTCTTTGTTTCTACTCTTCATCACTGTAGAACTGATTAGTTAATTGATTGATTCTGTTAATTCACAGCAATTTTTTTTATTCGTAGCAATATTTTTTTTTCCACTGTCTTGCCAGGATTAGAAAAACTGCCCTATAAAATGTAGAAATCCTGGTAGGAACTACACTTCTCTGATAATTTCCTGGAATCCTGTCTTTCACAAAAACTTTCAGTCTGGAATGGACCTTGGGAGGGCATCTTGTACAAGCTGCACCCCAAAACATGGGCAATACTGTGTTCAGGTCAGAATGTTTAGGACTTTATATAGTCCAGAATTAATATTTTCAAAGATGGAGATTCCCCAGACGCTATGGAAATCTTGTTCCAAGATGTAAGATGATATGGCAATAACAGGGTTCTCTGTGTGGGATTTGACTGGAGAATATAAATTCATTCGTTCAGGCCTGATTTCGTGGCTCCAGGAAATCTCCTTTTTGGCAGATTAAGGTCAGCAGTTTGTACTGAAGTACTTCTGAATTCTGCAAGAATGAGGAGCTCCATCATTAGAATTATACTGATCTTCTCCAACAAATGTCCATCAGGGCTAAAGGAGACACATTTCTTTGCTTTCCATCCAGGATTTTTATTCTTACTGAAAATACTTACAAGATCATGGCTATACTATCTAAATAATTTCCCCTCTCTGCAAGACTACATAGTCTTAGAATATTTTGGAGTGGATCCATTCTTCTGTGTTTCTCTGAAATATGTCTGTATGGGATAAAATGTTTAGAATGCCACAAACACAGTTTATGCCAAATATCCAGGTAATATTGCCAAGTTTTCATTTTTCTACAGGCAGAGTGCAATGTGTCTGGAGACTACCTTGCTTGGAAACAAAGTAAAAAATTAAGAACTTAAGGAGTTGTTTCCTTAACACTGATTTAATCTACATAACATTAGGAATTAACTGAATGGTTTGACTGATAAACTTACATATCCTGAGCTCCACCTATCACAAGTGAAAGCACCACTACAGAGTTGTTCAGATTTATGTAGGCTTAGAAGTTACCATTGGAAGGTAAGGGTGATTATTTTTCAAAAGAAGAAAACCCGTTAAGGGCCATGAATGAACACTGCAATTTAAAAGTTTTTACCTTTTGCCATCAAGTCAAGAGCCAACTTCTATGTTGCACCAGCATTGTTGGAGCTGATAATGCATATTTTTTTGGGTGAAAGTCACTTTTTGCATTGGAAAACGTACTCTTCAAGGAGCTCAGCCTCTAAGTTCAGGTCAAAATTTCCTCAATACCAGGTTCTCAGGCAAGTATAGCTGGCTGGTTTATTGGAACAAAATGTTTGACATCAGTGCAGTAAATAAACATGGCAAGTTTGTTTCAGCTGATCCAAAACAATTTTTTTTTTTAATTTGTTCATGGAGAAAATTGTCAAAACTGAGTCTATACTGCAAGTCAAACAAAAATGATTGATTTATTTAGACACGTGATTCAGCAAGCCTTCAGCCTAGATTTTTGAACACAGTTCAATCACTAATAGTTGTTATAAATCAGACCTGAGGCCCTCCTTAGTAAATCTCAGGTTGTGTACCTGAAAAACAAGACTATGCCCAGCAGCCATGTGTGACCATGCATCTGCTTTATCCACAGGATATCTATGTGTCAGAAATAGCAACTGGCTGTAGTCATGCGGGGGAGAGTTTCCATCAAAGGCTGTCCTCTCTCTGCTTTTTCTGAATCATTTGAACATTGCTTCTAACCTGCACAGCAAAAGCAGCTCAAAGGCAGCAGCTCTATTTCTCTAAAAACCAACTTTTTCCTCTGAACATTGACATGTAGCATATACGTCAAAAGTATTTTGCAATTAGCAGTCAGTATGCAACCATATGAAATTTGAAACTTAAGATCATCATGAGTCTCAGGACCAGGACATCACCTCCCCTACCAAGACAAAAAAGGCTCCTTATTTGACTCCTTGTATGTGTTTTTAAAGAGCCACACACCCATCCCTTCCACAGAAAATTAAAATCCAGCTAATCAAAACATTTTTGTGAGTAGTCAGTTTACACACTGAAGAAATGTGATATTATTAAACTGGAGAAGAATAGAATAGAATAGAATAGAATAGAATAGAATAGAATAGAATAGAATAGAATAGAATAGAATAGAATAGAATAGAATAGAATAGATATTGGTCTCCCTGTTGATTTTTGTTTCATGACATAGGAAATCTCAGGAACATATTTGAACATCATTAAACCCAAAATCCTCAACAATAACAAAAATCCATATATGTCCTAATACCTGATACCTCGTCCAGGAGATAAACCAATAAAATATATTTTTTTTTCATTCACACATTTCATTTAATTATTTCACTATTTCATTTCATTTCATTTCATTTCATTTCATTTCATTTCATTTCATTCTTCATTTCATTTCATTTCATTTCATTATTTCATTTCATTTCATTTCATTTCATTTCATTTCATTTCTTCATTTCATCCTTTCCTTTCTGATTTTGTGTCCTTAATAGCCAAAGCAATGCAAATTAATTTATTATTCCTTTCTATATCTAGATAAATTAAATAGTTTTTATTTTTCTCATAGGTATATAGATTTCCCTTATTGAAATAGGCATTAAAGAGGAGAATACTCTAGAGTTAACTGGAATAAAAAGTAAATCACTTTCTCTTTGCAGCAAAACAAAACAAAACAAAACAAAAGGAAAAAGAGAGTTCAGCCTAGAAAAATCCTTTTTTCTAACTATGGTGCACTGATGCACTTCTGGTTTTCTGTATTGTGAGCCTCCTGAAAATAGAAACTTTATGTTTAATTGATTTATTTGTAATGATTCTGGCTTAGGGAAGAGACTCTTTGAAGCTGATTGATTACTGCAACAAGCTTAAGATTTCATACCACAAGAAACCTTTTTGTACTAATAAACAGTGGGACAATAAAGCTCTGGGGCATGGTGTTTCCCTTCACATTAAAGTGAGGATTTGCAACATAAGTATGTGAGGGACATAGTTTATGTGCTCCCAAGAAGCAGACATAATGAACTATTTCTTTTAATGGCAGATTATCCCTGTTTCTATTTCCTGGAGTGAAGACCTCGCAAATTGATGTATCTGTCCTCTGAGGTTTTCAGAGAGGCATTATGGCATTTTAAAATATTAATATGAGAGTACATTTAGCTGAAAGTAGCTAGCCTGGTAGTCTCTTGTGGCTGCCATACAGGTCACCAGAGACCTCCTGTCTCTCAAGGCAAATGATTTACTCTAAGTGTATCATTAAGATATACTTTTTTTGAATTTATGATAGTGCTTTCTTACAAAGTTATACCTTTTCTATAAAAATTTAAGCATTTTTATGCTATTTTCTCCCTTCACTCACTGTTCCTTAAAAACCTGGTCAGTGTCATGGGCAAATTGAAACTGCCACCCCCTGCACTGCAGTAGTGGGTCTGTGTTGAACGCTGATTAGCTAGGACTGGATGTCACATCTTGTTATAACTTTACATAGCTGAAAAATTTCCTAGGAGATTTGAAAAGAACTGCAATTATTCCTCCAATGGAAAAAAAAAAAAAAAAAAAGAAGAAGAAAGAAAGAGAGGGAAAGATAGAGGAAAAGAGAAAAAGAAAGAGGGAGAGGAAGACACAGAGACAAAGAGAGAAAAAGAATGAGAGAAGGAGAGGGAGAGGGAGAGGGAGAGGGAGAGGGAGAGGGAGAGGGAGAGGGAGAGGGAGAGGGAGAGGGAGAGGGAGAGGGAGAGGGAGAGGGAGAGGGAGAGGGAGAGGGAGAGAGAGAGGGAGAGGGAGAGGGAGAGGGAAAGAAAGGGAGAAAAAATAGAGAAAGAAGGAAAAAGAAAGAGAAAGAGACAAAAAGAAAAAGAAAAAGAAAAGAAAGAAAGAAAGAAAGAAAGAAAGAAAGAAAGAAAGAAAGAAAGAAAGAAAGAAAGAAGAAAATCTTACAGAACAATAAATTTCTAGATTTAAAAAATGGGAAAATAGTCATTAAAGACATAGCAACAGATCAGCTTAAAAAGTTTCTCTTATGGGAAATCTAATACTTAATATATGGTTGCCTATTACACATCTTCTTCTACATGTTATATGATATATGATATCGAGGATGAATCTATGACCTTCAGAACTTCTAGAGGAGTATAATCCACTCAGCTTAGTGTTATTTTAAAAAGTCATGAAAGCAGGTTCCAATTTCTATTTGCTGTAATTGTATTGGATTTGGTACTTTCCCATGCATATATCAACACACACAAATTTTGTCTTTTCATAGAGTGTGATTCTTCCCACATATCTGCACTTAGAAGATCACAGATATGGTTAAGGAGATGAAGGCTTCACAAAGAGGTAGTTTTCTGAAAAGCAATCCAAGGCTAGCTAAAATCAGTGGCAAATTCTGGAAGTGTAGGATCATGACCCATATTATTAGAGGTTAATTTAAATTATGGTCTTTGTTTTCTGTCTTGATTTATTTAAGCCTAGGCTGATCAAAGTGGCATAATATTTTAATGTAACAGCTGAAATGTAGTTTTTCTATATTTATAGTACTGCACTAGAAGAATACCTGGTAGATACCTCTGAGTTGTTAGCCTGTTTTGGTTCAGTCATTGACAGGAGAAAAAAACAGAGTTACATCTGAATTTGTTCCAAAACTGAAGCCTCAGATAGAGCAGCATAATGCTTGAATATACAGTGCATTTCCAAAAAAATAATAAAAATATAAATGAAATAATAATTTAAAATCTTCCAATTCTAGCATAGTTCAAAACCATGTTCATATCCTGAGACAGACAATGAAAATTTTGAGGAAGAGTGTAGCCCCCACAGCTTTATGTCAGCTGATGCTTTGGTCCCAGGTATGTGTGCCAGTGTTATTGCCCATTTCTTTAAGCACTAGTATCCTCTACAGCATGTGCAGCAGAGAGCAGCAGATGGGCCTCTGTTAAAGGCAGAAGACCCTGGGGGTGTCTGCATGCAGCAAAAATGTGTCCATGTGGCTTCATAGCAAGACATTAGATAGCTGCCACCTGCTCCTCCACACCACCGCAAGGGTTAGCTCTGTGCTGCAGAGCAGGATGCAGAGGGAGGTGGGGAATAGGCACAGCCAGCCATCCCAGATGATGTGTTCCCCTTCCAAAGCTGTGGGATTTTAGATAGCTGTACAGTCACTGCCAAAAGGCAAAATCAACTTAAAATCCCTTGAAGAGCACAGGGGAGCTTGCCATGGGCAAGTGGCCACATGCCCACGCTGCTGGGGTACCCGGGGCAGAGGTGGCACAGCACAAGCCTGAGTCTTGCAGAGAGGCAGCTTGCCAGTCCATGTGCTGGTTTCCTGATGGTTTTCCCAACTGCAAAACCCATCTGTGCTTGGCTCCATGCACTTTATCCTCTGTACATGAGGCAGATTGCATTGCACTTCACAGCTGCAGAGGAAAACTCAATAAATTTATAGAACTGCCTGTTCTGAGGTCTAAGACATGGTCAATGTTAATTTCAAGTTAATCAACACAAAGGTATTTCACTTTTCTCTTGTCAGTTTTACATTCATGTGTGTAAGCAATATGATACAATTTGCAAATAGAAAATAATTGGCCAGGGAATTTATTTCTTTTAACACTTAGCTATCAATTTTGACTATTTGAATTTTTGACAAAATTCTTACCAAAAAGTGGAATAACATCTACAAAAATAATGTCCACAGGCTGAAGAAGAAAATAAATAGGTATTTTAAAAACAGACTTTTGGCTCAATTATAGATTTTTGAGACATTTCTATTTTTTAGAGGAATTGAATGTTCTTTTTTTTTTGCTTTTGGTTTCACATTATTTTGACCCTTCTTACTTGCAAAGAAATAAACATTTTCTATTTTCTACATGACAAAACATATTTAAGGAAAAAAACACTTCTCAGAAATAGAGGGAGGAAGATAGAAGAAAAAAACAAGGAAAATAAGAAGTGCAACAATCCTCAAAAAAAGATTGGACTGCTGATCAATGAATAAACTATTCATATATTCAACATTTTAATCAAAGTTATCACATAAAGCAAAAATTATGAACTCTCTAGACCTACACAGAATGATTTTCCAGTTTTCTAATTTTTGAGCAATTCCATTTATAAAAAGCATATTTCAGATGACATTTGCCTGGACACATCTGTATTTCTGTGTTAATTCAAATGCTTGGAAAAGACCAGCAGGACCATAAATGTAATAGAAAGTCCTGAATAACACAGACAACCCCACTCTTTCATTCACCCTTATCTGTTTTTTCTTGAAACTATTCTGAGAATGGTATTATTAAATTTATCTTAACCAGCATAATTGCATTTTCTATTATTAGACAATTCACATCACAGGAAGTGTAAAGACTCCTGGGTACTCTTGTGATTATTTGTGAGGTTTTTTTTTTTCAGGATGGTCTGCTAGCCAAATGTGGTTAATGACATAAGTGTATATATATGTTTGTTTTATAAATAAGGGTACAAAACCTGATGATGTTATTACTGCCCAGCAAATCACAAAATTATTCTGCTGGCAAACAGTACAAATAATTTCTGTATTTCAGCTATGTCAATTGTGAGTACAAATACCCATGTTTAACCTCACATTTGAATTGGAGGAAGAAGTAGACAGCTTAAGAAGTCTCCTTAAATATGACATAGGAAAAAGTAACAGTGATAGCTCCTGCAATGATAAGTATGAGTGCTCCACTTGCAGAACAGATAATACAGGGATCTTGTCAACTGTAGCCTGTGGGACAGCAACTTCAGAGCACAGCCAGCCTCTTCTCATTATAGTGAGGGAGCACTTGTATCTTATGCCCATCAAGTGTTTAGAGTGCATACTAAGTGATATTGAAAGGCTTTTTATCAGCAATCAGTTCAAAAAAAGCTAAGCACTTTACTTTCCTAATAATTAATCTTAAATACATCTTTAAATTTAACTCCAACCAGAAGGTTGAATACTATCTTGGAAAAAAAATTAAAAAAAAGAAAAAGGTAAAACTGACAAGAGCAATGAGAATTAGAGAGACTATTAAAACATTTTTTGTTGTTTATTTGCCTCGTACTTTTAAAATATTGGTAACAAACCTACTTACATCTGAGGACAGTGGTTTTTCCTTAAGTAACATATTTAATATTCAAGAAGGAAAAGCAAATTTTTTTCATTGATGTACAAGGGAAATTCTGCCTATGTACATATAAAAACTCTTTGCTTTTCATCAAAGCCTTATTAGTGACTTTTGTTTATCAAAGGAATAGCAATGTTCAGTATCTGTAAGCAAGACTTCTCCTTCAATATGAGTCTAATCTTGAATCTGCCTTCGTAGGTCCACTACTGGTTTAGGCCATAAAAGATGGCACTGTTGCAGAACTGAGGCTGCCTCTTGCCATTCCTCAGGTGGAGCAGCCAGATAACTCTGGACTTTTAGGGAGCTCTGCATGTTCACCTTAGAGCTAAGCCTGCTCTATAGATGACATCAGTTAAATCTGCATATATAGACTTGGACTATTATAATGGAAATATTGTATTTTTGATAAGTCATCTTTAGTCCAATCTTGCATTATTGGTTATTGTTCCATCAGCAACAGTGAGCATAATTCCTCTATTGGAATAGTAAGAGTTTAAGGCTCCAGAATAGTTTTAATATTCAGGTGGTTTAGGGCTGGATTAATCACCTAGTTTTAGTTATCTTAAACTGATATAATCATTATAAAATATCTCTTTGTGCTCTTCCATAGTCAGTGGGGATACTCAAGCATCTGAAGAGCAATTAAAAGTTACCCTTATATACACTGATGATATGAAATATGAAACTCTGTCCAGGCATACCATTTGATTTCTCTGATGACAATAGAAAAAAGCAAAACTACCTTAGACAACTTGCAAGATCTGAAGTAGGATGAAGCTGAGTCTTGCCTATCACAAAGACATTTTCTGACCATAAACACTTACTTTTGGATTATCATGACCATGTTTCAATTGCCAGTTTTATCTTCCTTTAAAAAATCCCTGGAAAATATAAACCAACGCTATATGTTGAAGTGAGATTAACATTGACTTGAACAAGGAGGAATATGTCTGTATAGGTTCTATTGGTGAAAAATTAAAGGGTTTTTTTTTAACAACATATTTTAACATTTATTAAGGATAAGGAGATATGAAATGCATGGCCTATGAGACCGTTATGTACCTATTTTTAAAATTGTACCTGTTCCTGTTAAATATTTTTAAACATTGTGTCTATTATTACAAATATATCAATCAAACTCTGCTCTAGATTTAATTGTGGCCAATGCAGTTTCTCTAATTTTGCACAAAAACATGACAGAAAAATCAAGAAATTTCAATACTATGCACCTACATAGGCTCACATTGTGCAAAATGAAATTTCTCTATATAGCTACTTAGAGTTCTTATTTATAAGGACTTTTCTCATTATATATGTAAAATTAATGCTTAATGTTATGAGATAGTGAAAATTTTGATATGGCTTTATTGAATTCAGGATCCATCGCACTTAAGCACTTGACATGTCTTTTCTATGCAAATTATCTGAGAGGAACATAAGTCATTTTTAATAAATGTGGGGAAAGGGTCTGAGGTGAAATGAGGTTGGTGGTTGGGGCTCAGATTCTAATAAGATAAATTAAGGCTACTCACTCAGCTAACACTCAGTGCAGTTGTCAGCACTCCTGGTTTTAAAAACGAAAGAAGATCGAAGAAAGATTTAAAGATGAATGAGCCATGTGGGCTAAAGCCCCCTCTCCTTTCAGTAGGTAGTGATTCTGCAGGGTCAAAGTTGAGGAGTGATGGGAAGAGTATTAAGAAATCTAGCAATTTAGAATGGAGATATATTCTCAAAGGCATGAATTATATCTTCAGAAGGTATAAATTTGGATTCAAAAGGGCTACTTTTTCTGGACATTAGCAGAGAAAGTAGCCTGATCCTTGAACCTAAGTCTGGGTTTTAAATTTTCCAATAAGTTTCCAAATTTTGATGGAGAGCAATTAACTTGTGCAGTCCTGTAACCCATTCTCATACAGTCCTTCACATCACTTCAGAGAGCTACATACATGCAGACACTATAGAACAGGATCTTAAATTTTCAGATTGAATATTTGATAAATGACACCACTGAAACCAGAGTGTTAATTCTCTACAGTGATGTTTATAGAGTAACTGGTATAACATATATAGAACACTGTAAATAGGTCAGGTTTTATTGTTTATTTTAACAAATGGATAGGGTTGCATTAGCATTGAAGAAAATGTATAAATATTGATTTGAAAACCTGGTGTGCACAATTGAAGAGCAACCCTTCTAACCCTTTTAGAGAAACCCAGCCATAAAGTTCATCTCCATTTTTCAACAAAACAATTAATACATAATTCATCCCAAAAGTATTATCATGCCTATTGGTACCAACAGCAACTGAAGTATTCTAACACTGCTAATGCTACTCTGTGAAGACAATATTTATTTGTATATCTGAAGAATATACATAATGGTATGTACTGCAACAGCATTTTATTTGTGGTGGGATCTATAAGGGTAACTTTCAATAGCTCTGCATGGGCTGAGTGCTAAAGAATGCAGTTGACAAATGTTTGTATTATTCTGACCATGTGAAAACAAAATCAATAAATGCATTTTTGGAACTAAGGAAACAGTTATGTATTGTCTTAGGTCATGTCTTGTTCACTTACTTTGTATCTTCCTATATGGAAAAAGCTCTGTACAAAATTACTAATGGTATAGAGCTGTATATAATTAGAGCTTTACTTTTTAGTTATTAAACTTTGGTTAATTAGGATATTAACTGACTACAGCATATATATATATATATATATATATATATATATATATATATATATATATATATATCCACAATAACCAAAAATATTCAAAAGTTTAGGAGATCCATTTCAGGGCTGAAAGCAAGAAAAGAAGTAGCGACCATCTCATTGCACAGTAGGAATAAAAAAGGGAAAAAGTACACAGAATTGTTTCAAAGCACGTTCTCAGCCATGAGATGGATCTAAGCAACATAAGTTTTTTAGCTCCACCTCAGTTATCTGTCATATCACAGCCCAGGGGAGAACAATGAAGAAAACAGCAACCACATTAGCAAATCTTCAGGGCCAGCAACTGGCTTGTACATATGGCTGGCAACATGTGTTGGTTGGAAGAAAAGAAACATAGAGATATCACAACATAAACATTAGAATCAGCTAGGGCTAAAAGCAAAACACTGTAATTATTGGATGCCCTAGAATAATTTGCCATATATTTGAGACCATTTTGAAAATAGTAAACTATTTTTGAAAATAGACATTTTGGTACCATCTGAAATTAGAAAACTTGGATGCTGAAAGCTCTATTAAAGTTTTAAACAGAAAAATGTTTTCATTGGAAAGATTTTGTTTTGCTGAAAAATATTAGCAAAGCAATTCTTTTAAAAAGCCTTTTTGTCTTTGTTGAACAAAGGCTTCAATACTTGAGTGTATTTTATCTTCTGTTCATTTCATAACTAAAAGTTCACATGCAGACCAAGTAAATCAGAATTTTCTTTTCAGCCACGACAAAAGAGAAGAGAAGAGCATTTGCTGCTCAGTGAACCTAAAAGTGTCAACCTGGCTATAATAGGAGGGTTTTCTCTGTATTCACCAAACTCTAAAAAACTCTACACTCTGTTTTAATGGATATTCTTCATACTTTCATATCATACACAGAAATGGGAAGACGTATAAAGGATGGATGATTCCCTTGTAAAAGCTATAAATTTAATAAAACAAGTACTATTTGTACATATTTAGGGTGAGGAGATGTTAGCAGACTTTTATGCAAGCACATACAAAAAAATCTCATATTCTGAATAATTAAATGAAGGAGAAGTAAAAATGACATGTGCTAGCAAGAGAATTTTATATAGTTACAGGTTTAGATTAAACTTCAAAAAGTTTTAGCATGATTGAGGTGTTGAAATATTGACACAGAAATGTGTGTTAATGTTTGGAAACAAATGTTTATCCATCTCAGCTTATATCTTGAGAAGATATCCTTAAAAAAATAGTAAGTACTAAAAAAGTACTTGGATTGCAGATCTTTTATTTATTTAGAAACACAACTATTAGATTTGACTTGATTTTATGGAGGTCTACAAACCTTCAGACTGAAGAAGAATTGGACAAGTATACTGTTTTTATATGGCAAATTTTGTGAATATTTGAAATGTATCTGTCTGGCATCTCAGATAATTCAAAGCCTATGGTAATAAAACTTCAGTGACATGAGGAATTTTATTTTAAATTATTATATTTATTTCTCATCTCTATCTCTAATACTTGAACTTGAGTGGTTTGTGGTGTAAAAATAAATACTGCCATTTCCTGCATTTGTGTGGAATATCCTAAGTAAAGACTTTTTTTAAGTCCTGAAGGCTCCTCTTTAATTAATTTAATAGTTTAATTTTTTGAGCTATTTTTAAACAGAACAATAAATGTAATAAGTAAACCAAATATATTTGCACCTAACACAGGCAAGTGAGATGTATGTGTTTTGAAATTTTCCTGTGGGATGGGGTAATATTTTTTGGTTTTTTATCCTATGATGAAATGAATAACAAATATATTTGAAACATGGGATGCTTTCATTTTATACATAAATAAAGACAGAAGAATTTTACCAAGAACTATAGTCATTTCAGAGAGGAATGAAATTAATCAAGAGGAAAATGAAAATAAATGTGATAAGAAAACAGTAATGATTCAGTAAGAATTTCAAAAGTTTAAAAATTTAATTTTATTTAAGAATCTAAAAAATACTTTTCCTGGAAGAGACCTTCTCTTGGAGAGATACCTGAATTCTCAACACATTCTGCTTGGTTTTGGAAGTGTTCTTCTAGATATTTCCAAAGGAAAATTATATAAATAAAATACAATACAGTTTTTCTCACCACCAGGTGGTCTTTCCTATAAAAAGCACTCTGTTCATTACCAGCAGTGTTCCCCTCCTTTTAAATTGATTTTTAAATGTTTCTAACCTCTGCTAAAGTGATATAATTCTCCCTGAGATGCTGTACCTTCAGTTTTCAGATCTATACTGCCTAAATAGTGATATGAGAGACAAACAGTTTTAAAAACAGTATTCTTTCCTACCAGAACAGCAACTATTGCTAAAATTGTTCTGCACCCTCATATATAGATCAGTTCAGTGATTTGATGTTCTCAGTCCTTGTAGTGTTGCTGTAGGAGGAAATTCAATGTTCTAAAAACCCAATTCAGGCAACCTGATTTCCTAGATAAATTGTAATACTTGTGTTCTCCATATAAACTTAAACATGATTTTTACTTTTTATGAAGCAGTGATTGAATAGTCCTCTTCTCCTTGAGAAAGGCACAGACATATGATTCCTCTGTTCCCATTCCAGAAACCATTGCTGGGTTTCTCTATGGCAGAAATTTCAAAGTACTGCATTTATTTTCCCATAAACACTTTATTTATCTGAAATTTCACTGGACTTCTAATACACAAAAATTTTAGATAGAAGCCAAATATTCAGAATTCCTTTTTCTTTCCTGTAGGATTGTCATACTAAATACATCAAGATGTCCTGCAAGTCATACACCTTAATCTTCTCTGTTTGAATAATATTCACAGTTTGCAACAGAAAAAAAAAAATTATCCTTTTCCTATTTTGATAAGAAATATCAATTTGATGTTCTTCTAAAATTCAACCTAGAAGTGAATGAACAGAATTGAGAAAACATATAACTAAAACAAAGATATAGTTCCATATTTCAAGGTCTGACAGATATGAAAAAGACTCTTTAGAGATGTGATTTGAATGATCTAAATCTCATCTTTAGAGATGTGATTTGAATGATCTAAATCTCATCTAGAGGGAATGTGGGAATATTATACCACAGAGAATGATGCAAAGATATAAATGACATTTTAGGTCTTCACATCTAAATTGGACAGTTCTAGTCAGCCATTTCTGTGAGAGTTTTTCATGGTTAAGATAAAAAATTATCCTCATATTTGATCCTGATCATTCACAATGAAAGGAGGACACCATTAGACAATATATAGGCAGTTTCTGTGAAGCCATTGTGGTGGACATGACACAAAAAAACCAATTTAACCGGTAAGGTTAAGCTAAAACTGAATCTAAAATTTAGCTTGAAATTTTCAGATGAAGCACATCACAGAGTCAGAAATAAATGTGAATACTGCAATAAGTGTGTATCAAGTTACTGGACAGCACCTCTTTAAGTCCAGTAAAGTCTCATGGAGTGATTTGAATTGTTGAAATTTTTATAGTAAAAAGTAATATTTGCATGTGTGTGCATTCACAGTTCTCCTATTGCAGTCAATAACAACAGCTACTTTTTACGTGTCTGCATTCATCTCTGTCAATATGTATAGTATTATATATATAGCATAGTGTCAGTAATCTAGCTCCTCACAAGCACAAGAGAGAAATAAGCTAACCAAAATATCCCAAAATTATCAAAAATATCCCAAAATTAACCATCAAACATGAAAGATTATTAATGTAGTTGATTTAGGGTTCCAGTTCAGTAGGTTTTTACTTTCTGTTTAGCAGATTGCGGAAGGTATCTCTAAATACTGTTTCCTCTTTAGAAAATGACTTAAATTGGCTTTTAAGAAACAGATTCCAGTAACATTAGAACTTTGTGTTACCTAGTACTCAGATTCATTATAGAAGCATAACTAATACAACTTTATGTTATAATTTTAAAAATTCTCATATAGGTACTATGTCTCCTCTATAGATGTCACATAAAATGCACATATATACTCTTAGAGGTAGATTCTATTTTTAATATTTTTAATCTTTGAACTGTTTCTGAATTTGCACTGACTGCATTCTTTCATAATTGAAAGGCTCCTAAAGATTTATCCTGTCACCTTCAATCTTCCTTTTGGAAGCATTACCATCATAACTTAAAATAACATTTCCTCAGTGATTTTCTCTAGCAAGGGCCTGTGTGCATGTCAAATCAAGTATGTCAAAGCAGGTTTCCATAGGATAAATTTCAGTCATTTTCAACATCTCCAAAAAGGTGCTCATAGAGACTTTGTTATTACTAATGCACTTCAAAAATGAAAACAGAGATATGCCATAAAGATTTCTTATATGTTGTACAAAACATAAATGAGAGGATGGAATACTATTTCCTTCATCTACTGGAAATAAATAGAAAACAGTAGTGGGTATAATGACTACATACTGATTTAGAAAACAACACTAATAACTCGCATGCATAAAATTTTGCATAAATAAATGAGTAACAGAAGAGTGGCTGGCTAGATTTAGACGACAATATTGCTGTGTTAGCAAAGACTTGGATGAAAACATTCATTCAGGCCTGCTTCAGCTGAAGACAATAGGAGTTTCACTCCTGGCTTTCAGACTGAATTTCAAACTACCCTGAAGCCCAAAAGCATAAACAAAAAAATGGAAATAGATTAATGGGACAAATACATATGAACAAATTTAAAATTAATTCCAAAATTTAGCATAAACCATTTTAATTTTAGCTGGAACTCTAATGATGTTAGAATGTACATTCAAGCAGGAAAACCGTTTTCACATTTTACAATAAGCCATTACATTGTGAAGAGAGCAATGTAGACAGCATTCCTTTGGAATTCCTAATGCTTTGCTGCAGTACACTGTAAATATTTTACACTGGGTTTCCTAAATCATAACTATTCCATGCAGGAGCCAGTATGACACGACATCTCACTTCATATTCTGAAACAAAATTTAAAATTATCGTAAACCAAAAATGGATAGTCTATATTTTAAATTGTTGAGAAACAGTAGTAAAATAGAATTAGCTGAAGGGCTTTATATTTATGTAGCAAGTCAAATGTATGATGAAGGAAGAACCCTCCCAGCTGTTCCTGTTTCACAATGTGAATATTGAATAATCTGACATTTCTTTGTTTGGATCATGAAGTTTGAATAATTAAACAATAGGTCATTTGAGCTCTGTTGTGTCATCAACTAATTACTACATTTATGCTTGTCAATAGCAAACCCACAGTAGTATTTTAAATTCCATTTATTGTGCCTTAGCTTAATGCTTACTGTTACTTTTCCTCCACATTTTTTCCCGTCATGAAAATTAACCCACAATATATCTTTCTGGAAAGAAAATAAACAGCTCCCTTGCCAAGCCTTTCATTACACTGTTGCTTTCCATCATGAATTGTGGTCTAACAGTAGCCTAGTAAAAAGCCAGGGCCTTTGAAGTGTTGTGCTAATTTGATTAATACGTAGTTACATCCTGTTATGATGCACTTTGCCTTATGCATTTTAAATGGAAAATGCAGAGTGGATTACATTTTTGTTAAAAACACAGCATACTAAATGAACAGCATTGAAAGTGGTCTATAATAACAAGAACTGCAACCACTTTAAACATGTAAAAGGTTATTACTTGCAAGTTAATGATAATTGTACCAAAATACATGATTTTATAACAATTAAAAAGTCAATATAAATACTAGTGAGATTCACACAGCTGCAGTGTGAAATACTTGATTTAAATTCCTTGAATAAAACAAAACAAAATATTCAGAAAAATCCTCTGAACCGTGTGTCCTTCTACTCATCCCCATAAATACTCTGGGACTTGAAGTCATGGTTAATTCACCTTCAGTCTTAAAAGAAAATATTTTTATGTTCTTTTCCCTTCTGTTTACATGAAGACTTAAATTCAGCTTCCGTGTTGGTTTATATAAATTTTCTGCCTCCTAACAGGAGAGGAAAAACACACTATTACACTGCACTATTCCATATATAGGGCTTGTTTTTTTCACTAATCTTTTCAATAAGTTAAATACATTGTTTTATCATAATACTTTGAGATACCAATAATCACCTCAGAATAAGAAACAGATTAAATTTCAAGTCTACTGATAGCCAAAGATGTGAGCAAACCTAACTCGGTGTTTTAAGTGTACATCAATATGCTTTCATTATTCTTGCACCTACTAAATTTTCAAGCAACTTAGTACAGTAAAATTGTTTCCAGAGCCAAGAGGAAGGACCTCTTCAGAACATTGTCTTTTTGTTTACTCATGCTGAAAAAGATAAAATATCAACAAGCAATGATGACCCCAAAAACCTAAGTATACTTTTAAAAATTACAGATATTGATTATGATGTGCACAGGAACTGTACACAGATAATACTTCACTTTTTACAGCACTGTTTGAATGCAGAAAGGTGCCATTCTATTAACTCATTATGTTTCCATATATTTCAGTTTTTGATGTCATTATGTTTCTTACTTGCTTAATCTTCAAAGCTAATCTGACACCTCTTTTTTATATATATATTAGTTGGAAAAAAGACACACTGTGGAATACAGCATCCTTGTTATTGAAGAAGAAGTCTAGCAAAAGACAAAGAATCAAATTAAAAAACACTAAATCACTGAGCAGTAAAATAAAGCGTAGAGCTTATTTCTGTGTATTGTATGGATTTGTTGGCAAATTCAAGTTGGCAGACACTTGTTATTCCATCTACCTCCCTCCAGGGAGAGACAGCATGTCTGCATGTGTTTTTAATTTATTTTTAAACAGTTTAATTAATGCTTCTTACCTATTCATTTGAAAAAAAACATAGTCATAATGTTTAATTTGTATTCCAGAAATCCAGTAGACTTGCTTTCTCTACTCAGTACAGACTTGTCTGTTCAGCTTTTATTTAGTCAGTAAATAATGCTATCCAAACTTTTTCCCTAGGAAGTTTCCATGTGTTAGTTCTTCACTAGGTGATCATTATACTGTTAACTGTTACTTAAACTCAGAAGAAATATTCACCATTATGTTTTAAATATTTTCTAAATTTTCTAATTTTTTCAATATTTCTTACTAGCATATCATGCAATGGTTATGGAAACCGTCTATGGAGCTGACTGAGAGAACACTTTGGAAAATATTTGTAATTCCAACTATTTATATAATGAAACCCTAATCTGATCAGAATGCAACATCTGCAATAAAAATGCAGTGAAGTCAGCTGCAAGGCTTTTCCCTACATGAGTTATTAGACCAGAATCAGATAATACTATTGTATCCTTTCCAATATGCATTTCAATGACAATGTACATGCAAAAAAAAATTCCCTCACCTATCTTCTGAAAAATCTTGGATGCAGTTCTACACCGAGAAACTGAAATTTGTCCTTTCTTACTGGTTCTTGTCACTATTTGGCAAACTTATGAATTATGTAATGCCCTTGTATAATGATACTTTTGAGCACTTTTACATCTCATGAGATGTTAAGAATAAGATAAATCTGTCTTCCTAGTATACATCACAGGTATGCTGGCAACACAGGTAAGTCTTTAAATCATCATCACTCAGTAACTTCACCTAAAGCTAATAATGCCCACTAATCAAAAAAATGTGGCTGTCTCAGATTCCAGTCTTTAATGAATAACTTTAAGGAGGAAATACTAAGTGCAGTGTCTGATTCACAGTATAAATAAATAGAACACTAATATAATATCATATCATATCATATCATATCATCATATCATATCATATCATATCATATCATATCATATATCATATCATATCATCATATCATATCATCATCATATCATATCACAGCATAGCATAGCATAGCATAGCATAGCATAGCATAGCATATCAGCATATCATCATATAATATCATATATATCATATCATATAATGTATTGTAAACCAAGACCAATGCATTTTAATATTTAACTGAGATTTATTTTTTTTCATAATACTTTGGAAAGGTATTTCAAGAAAGTCAATAAGCAAAATAATTCTGTATAGATTAATTGCATTTTTAATTATGATAATAACCAGCAGGGAGATCTGAACAGCAAATGTTTATTATTTTATACAGTCAAATCTTTATAAAACCATTTTATCTTACCAAAATTCACACTGATTTCTGACCTTGAATGAAAGAAGACAATGAGCTTAGTCTGACTGATAACTTGGGAAAAGATTCCCCTTCTCATACCCTCCTGTTCTTTCTTCAAAGAAGATTCAGAATATGCTTGAGGAAATAGAGTTGAACTTGGAAAACATCAAAAGTATTCAAAAATCATCACCAATAATGTCAATAATATGAATTAAAGGAGAATGAAATCTTGTTGGTCAATGAAATCACTTGGGGAGTGGTACCTTTTCACCTGAAAACTATGAATATTTACCCAGGAAATAGTAGGTATAATCTTAATTATTTGTATTACAAGCCTGAATGTCATAATATCATCAATGTTATTTTAAAGACATTCAGAAGCCCACACAGAATAGAATGATAATATTTCTTGGCTCTTAGTCACATTCAGTGCATAGTTCCCCACAAAGTTTTAAATTTTGCTGAGGTTCTGAAAGAATTAAAGAGCAGGTCTATCGCAATATTTTACATATCATCAGTGGATGCATTGCAGTTTCTTGCATCTCAGAATTTCTCAAGCCAGAACCTCTACAAGCTAGTTGCTCTTGCCTTAATGCTTCAACATTTTACCAGGGAAGACTTTTTGGATAAAAATGTGAAATTCTTTCTGAGACCCAGAATAATTTATTGTAACTATATAAGATCTTTAAGAAAAAATTAATAATCCTTCATAATCAAAGCCAGTGTGATTCTTTCATAATGGAACTTTCATTCTGAGTTATTGAAATACAAATGCAAATGCATAACACTCATTAAGGCTTTCTAAGATCAACCAGATCTGTCACCATACTACCCATATGTCAGAAGAGAAACTAAATCAAACCTTCACTGATTAAAGTTTGCATACCTGATACATCCAATGCAGGCTTATTTTATCTGTAATTGAGTTAGACCCTTACTGCTTATATCCAGACAGATTCATGCATTCACATTGAGTTGTGCTGCTTCAGTAAAGCTCTCCAGAAGTGTTGCAAAGCTGCAAAATAGAAGATTTATATTTTTCTTCAATGATTTGGGTTGGCAGTTCCCTGTGTGAAATGCTCATTACCACACAACACAGCTAATCTAGGATTTCTGACAGAAAACACTAGAAAGGTAAGCATGAAGATGAAAGTATTTTCAAACCCACACAGGGGAAGGGACTGACTTAATTTTTAAAACTATATATGAGCTATAAGTGAATATGAAAATTGGTCCTGAACTTCTTCTGATATTTAAATAGATAGTTTAATACTGAATGTTTTTATTCCTGTCACTAAAAATACAAGCTTAATATTTATCCCTTGCATTGGTAAACAGGAGAGTATAAAAGAACAGGGAACCAATCCTTCTCCTTCATTGTTTTAAAAGGAATTTTGAATAAATAGAATTCCTATTTATTGGACATGGGGAGAAACAGCAAAAAAGGACGGAGAAAACACAGAGAAAATATCTTCTTTGCCTCACTTTTCAATGGTAGGACCAACTGGGTTTTGAGTACTAGGCCCCTTAAGCTGGAAGACAGGTACAGGGAGCAATTTAAGTCCCATAATCCGAGACTACATAGTCAGTGACCTCCTACACAGATACACAGAGATCTATGGGGCCAGATGGGATCCTCTCATGGGTACTGAGGGAATTGGTGGAAGTTCTCACTGAGCCCTTTCCCATCATTTATCACCAGTCCTGGTTAAATGGAGAGCTCCAGGTGATCAGAGGTTGGCAAACATGACTGCCATCTACAAGAAGGGCAGGAAGGAGAATCAAGAGAACTACAAGCCTGTCAGCCTGACCCTGGTACTGCAGCAAGGCTTTGGAGAGGTCATCTGGAGTGCCATCACATGACACATGCAGCACATCCAGGGGATCAGGCCCAGCCAGATGAGTTTATGACAGGCAAGTCCTGCTTGGCTAACATTATCTCCCTCTGTGACAGGCTGGCCAACTGAGTTTATGAGGAAGAGGCTGTGAATATTGTCTGCCTGGACATTTGTCAAGCTTCCAATAATGTTTCCACAGCATTTTCCTGGAGAAATTGCCTGCTCATGGCTTGGACAAATGCCATTTTCATTTGGTTAAAAACTGGATGGATGGCTGTGAGCAGAGTGGTAAATGCAAATAGATCTAGTTGGTGGCAATTTACCAGTGGTGTCCTCCAAGGTTCCATTTTGGGGACAGCTATGTTTAATGTTTTTGCTGATGAACTGGATGAGGGGATCAAGTACACCCTCAGTCAGTTTGCAGGTGACACCAAGCTGAGTGGGAGTGTTGATCTGCTGGAGGGCAGGAAGGCTCTGCAGAGGATCTGGACAGGCTGCATCGATGGGCTGAGGCCAGTGGTGTGAGGTTCAACAAGGCCAAGTGCCAGGTCCTGCCCTTGGGTCACAGCAGCCCCAGGCAGTGCCACAGGCTGGGGCAGAGTGGCTGGAAAGGACCTGGGGGTGCTGGTGACAGCAGCTGAACATGAGCCAGGGTGTGCCCAGGTGGCCAAGAAGGCCAATGGCATCCTGGCCTGGATCAGCAATGGTGTGGCAGCAGGACCAGGGCAGGGATTGTCCCCCTGTGCTGGGCACTGGTGAGGCCACACCTCGAGTGCTGTGCCCAGCTCTGGCCCTCACTGCAGGAAAGACACTGAGGAGCTGGAGTGAGCCCAGAGAAGGGCAATGGAGCTGGGGAAGGGTCTGGAACACAAGTCCTGTGAGTGAGCAGGAAATGTGGGGGGTGTTAATACAGGAGAAAGGGAATATCAAGAGAGAACTTTTAATTCTCTAGAACTAGCTGAAAAGAGGTTGCAATGAGGTGGGGTTTCAGTCTCTTCTCTCAGAAAACCAGTTGTGCCAGAGGGAGATTGTGGCAGGATGGTGGAGGAAATTTTTTCATGGAAATTTTAACAGTCACCATTCCTAGAGGTAGAAGATATGTAAATGTGGCACTTCAGGATGTGGTTTGATGTTGAACTTAGCAGTGTTAGGTCAATAGCTGGATTCGATTACTTTAGAGGTCTTTTCCAATCTAAATGATTCTGTGATTATATGAATGTACCACTTGGCCCTCTAGTCCTTTATCAGCCTATAGTAATATTTTTCTGCAGCAGTTTCCTGGGTTGAGTCTAGTCTCAAGACTGTTTTCTTCTACTTCCATACCTGGTAGCAGTAGATGAAGCATAACCTAACTTCTGAAGCACCCCAATATTCGGCTAAGAAGTGGCACAATGACATGGAATTTAAAAACAAACAAAAAAGATTTGAGACTCAGTCACATGCTTTTGACATCTGCATTTCTCAGCTTGGTTCAAATAGCAAAAAAACACAAGACCTGCATCCTTACATTTTACAGATTGATATTTATACAGCATTAGGCACACAATATTTACTTACAATTCACAATAAATAGAGGAAAGCTATATGCTGAAAGTAAATTCAAGCACAAGGACTTAAGTAATCAAGTGTTTTAAATCACTCTGATTAATCACTAGAATATTTTAAAGGATCTGGTTTCAGCATATTTTGCAGAGAAAATGCCTTTTACTCAAACTAACTTCTCTCTTTCTCTCTGGTCCATGTGTAATTCATGAACCTTTAAACATTATGGGATTATAGAGAGCTAAGCTGACATTTTTACTTTCACTTAGCAGTCTGAATAATTGGTACACTCCAAGCATTTTAAATACTAAAGTAATCATTGCTTTGAATTCATCTTGTGATGTCATAGCAGCTTATGATTGACATAATAAATTTCAAGAATATGGAAGCTTGAAAAGAATGTTAAATATATCTTATGCTTAATACACAACAATTAAATGATCTATAACTAGCAGTATATTCTGATGTTAACTTTAATGAAATGCTTTTTAAATGTATAATGTATTGTTATTGGCTTTCCATTCCAGGGCAAGAAGAGAATTCATAAAATTTTTTCAGTGTGTTTTTCTCAGAATCAGAAAGAAATGTATAGGGAAAATGTTAAATTTACTTAATATCTTGAATATATTGGAAGTTCAGTGATGAAAATTTTAAATTTTCTTTAAGTGTTGGAAACTGCCAGAAGTCGCCCTGGAAGCCAGTCACAATCAAGTAACAAACAACTGCAGTATGTGTTAGCTACAATTTAACATGAAAACTCAGCTGGCAATTCTTACCTAGGAGACGTTGGAGTGGAGAACATTTAGCTCCCCAACAATCAGCACATGATGCAGATCTTGGTCCCACAGTTCAGCAAAGTACACAAGGCCATGCCTTGAAGGAGTAGACCAGATCTGTCACAAGCTCCAAAATTTCTGGAATAAACACCCACAATTTAGAGTATTACAACTGCTTCTCTCCTAAGGGAGACTTCCTCTGGTTAATGGAATTTGAATGTATTTAGTATCTATGTTCTATAGATGTTGAATAGAAGACATCCATCAAAACAGAAGATTAAAAGTTGGGCATTGTTTTTGGTTCTTTCTAAATTAGCTCTGAAATGTTGCTGCCAGTTGAATAGACATGAGCAAAACAGGAATTAAGGACAAAGGGAATTTTAGCTGAGAGTTAACTTTTTCTGTATTAGCTTGTACAGAGCTATGTTTTTGTGGTGTTGGTGTTGGAATGTGTTGAACATATTGGGGTGACATTGTTATTGCTAAGCAGCTCTTAGACAGAGTCAAGGCCACCTGTTCCTCACCCCCTCCCACCACTGAGTAGGATGGGGAAGAATCAGAACCTGGCAGGGGACACAGGGAGGATAGCTGACCCTAGCTAGCCACAGGGACATGATGTACCATGCGATGTCATGCTTGGTACAGAAAGATGAAGGAAGGAGGAGAAAGGGTGGGACAGTCAGGGGAGCTACTGCTACACATGATGAATCCCTACTGTCCTGAGCATGGCTGACACCTCCCTGCCCATGGGAAGCAGTAAATCCCTTGTTTTGCTCTGCGTGTGTTCACAGCTTTTGCTTCCCTATTAAATTGTCCATATCTCAACCTATGAGTTCTCTCAGGTTTGCTCTTCTGATTCTCTTCCCCATCTTCTGTGGGAGCATGAATGAGTGGCTGTGTGTTGTCAGCTTGAATTAAACCATGACAGCAGACATCATGCTGCCCTTCATAGATACCAAGAGAGTTATTGAATACCACCACATTCAGATAGGAGGAAAGAAGTCCCATTGTCCTTCTGAAAAAAATTTAATTATTTTAGGAAAAAGAAAATAGCTTAAAAAAGAAATATTAACAGAGGTTGTTTTTCCCAGGCACAAATTACACAGAGATAGTATTTGTATGCAAAAATAGTGATTAAGACACTTCTTCCTTTGGACTGATTCCCATCTGCTGTTGCCAGTCAGTGTTCTCTCCTGGTCATTGAGATGATTTTCTCTCCTGGTCAGAAAGAGCAAGAGGGAGAGGTTTCATTTAGTGTGGAATTTTTTTGAAAGAAAGGCAGAAATTAAGATGGACCACTTTGTATCACTAGAAGAAGGTCTGCAGCTCATAAAGCCTCTGAAGTTTCTCTTTCACCTCCAAATTCAAGTACATTCTTGCTCTTCCTATTGACAGTTCATTTCTCCTCTCTGGCTTTTGTGGGTTTATATACTAGGCTGGAGTTCTACATGGTTACAAAGAATGTTAAAATGTAGTGGTAAAATATTTAGGATTACAATGTCAAAAACCTTGTCAAAAATGGAATGCAACTAAGAGATCACTGACAATGCATAAACAGCATAAGCAGAAGTTGATCAGATCTGATAACTGTTCAAAGATAAACCTTACAGAAAATAGAACATGAATAGTATGAAATTCTGGTTTATATTACAGTAATACAAAAATTCTATTTATATTACAGTAGCACAAAACATTCACAAGGAAGACTGACACATTCTTGCTTTGAATACACTACAATCACTCACCACAAAAAGGATCTTCTTGGAAAATAACTTGCTCTAACTCAAAGAAAATATCATTTTTTTATTAATTTATAATATATGTAAGGATAAAAAAAAATCAATTAGTTAAGATTTTGAAGCTGTATCACAGCTTCACATTGTTGATTGTCTTCAGCTTGGTAATGGATTACACAGAAAACAGATCTGGGAAATACATACAACCACACAACTGCCAAGCAATGATCATGATACAAGCATGATTATGCTGCAGTTCCAAGTATATCATGACAGTGACAAAAATTCCCATGATAGCAGTCTATAAACAAGACAAATTCTCCACTGCAGAGGAAGAGGATTTACATTTTCTAGAATGAGTGAACAAAGATTTCCATATGGATAATTACCACAAGGCTGACTGGAGTTTATGCAAAATAAATCACTCAAAAATGCCTGTCACCTGGCATGATGAAAGGCAATATGAAAAACGAATTAGTCATAAATGTAATTTTATCACAGCATCTAAGAACAAAAATACTAAATTATTTTAGTGTGCAATTGTTTTCTTGGTTGTTTTAATTGCTAAGGAATTCAGAGATCTGCAAGATGGCTTCGGCAGAAGGAAAAGTGTGGTATTTCATTAACTGCAACAGCAAATTAAAGTGTTGTTCCACAAGATTCACTTATAACTAAAATGCTTATATTTATTGCCATCAATATATTTTTTCTTCCTATAAGTGGAGAAACAATTAAAAAATTTACTGAAGGGACATATTTATCTCCTGTCATTGCTGATGCTTAAAACTCTAGAAAACCAAAAATATTGATGTAAATCCTTTGCTACGAGAGAGAAAAAAAAAGGACAAATTATTATATTTTCTTTTTTTCATTATTTTAAAAACATGAAATGAAATTTAAAATAATTTCAAATGCAAAATGTATATTAAAATTTAAAAGTTCAAGTTTTCATTCACAAATTATGGCGTCAATGCTACCAGGTAGATTTTTTAAAAAGTTAATGGATAATGAAAATTATATCCTTTTAATTCTTCAGTTATCTCATTCTTTCTATTTAAAATATTTTATTTATTTTAATTTCAATTTCTTTTCTTCCCATCTGTCATAGTAGTTTCAAAATCTTAGATGATATATCTTTAAGTCCACTTTAAATAAATTAAAATTCTGAGATGCAGAACCCCAAATTTATTGATATATATACCTTTCAATTAAAACAGAAACAGAGGAACAAACTTCAAAATGTTTTCCAACACACAAAAAATTACTTTAATATTTTATCTGGATAGTGGCCTGTTGAAATAGCTTAGTACCCTAAGGGTGAGTGCTAAGGCACTTCTCACAGATGAATATGGCATTTCTCTTAGTAAAAAGGTTTTTTTTTTTATGACACAGTCTTAAAATTAGAATAGTCTGATCTGGTGTGTGATTAAATTTATAACATAATGCATTTTGCTGAAGGGTAAATTATTGATGACACTATCCTTAGTCATAAATGTAAATCTACTCCAAAAAATACATCACAGCAAAGCTGAAAAAGGGAATGAAATTTCAGTTTTATTTATTACCTCTCATATACTTTCGAATTATTTTCCATCAAAAAATTACTGAAGGCCAATACTGCTGCTTCATCTAAAAGAATCCAGACTTTCCAGAAAACAGTAACATTATGAAGGTTTGAAACATGACAAAAACCTGGATGAAGACTGAGGAATTTTAAGATGAATGTAACATATTGTTAAAGTCCATGAAAGAAAGGTATGACCTTTCTTCCACCAAAGATTATGATGTGAATATGTGTTATGATGCCTTGTCATGCTGTAGTTCTAGAGGCGCTCTAAAACTTACAGAGTATGTTATGCACACTTTAGATTCATCTATATAATTAAAGTAGATATTTTCCTTTAGCAGATATATTCAGATAGGTCAGAGAAACCTACCAGATACCAAATTGATTGTGAATTCCCAAACAAATTTAATTCTAATTTAAAATGCAAATAATATCATTAACTCCTTTCTGGAAAAAAAAAAAAAAAAAAAAAAAAACAAAAAAAAACCAACACACCCTTAATTACATAGAATCTACTCAGTGCTGTGGTATGTCACAGCTGGATTGTACATTCAAACATGGTAGAAATGTACTTTTGGGGTTGAAATACATGAAGTTTTGTTATCATGCCCTTTAAAGTATTGTGGCTGTATCATCCTTTTGATGAAAGAACAATATATACTTGACATTTTTTGACATTTTTGTATCTCCTATTCACAGTGTGCTTGAAAAATAATACAAAAATAATTAAAAATTATTCGATTTTATAAACAAGGTAATTAATTGCTTTGTCTTTTGAAGTCAGCATGAGCAGCTATCTTGCCTACTGCTCTATGAGCAGTTTATCTATTTTTTGCTGCCTTTTGTGCAAAATTAGATGGCCAAGTAGCAACCTTACTCCAGTATGAGTTATTTGCAGTGTTGCTGCAAAATAACAAAACCTTGCAACAAAGCAATACAAACACAGCATGAGATTTTATGAGTGCTGAATCTTGATGGAGGAAGATAAACAAGTCGTGAAAAATGTCCCAAAGGACTGAATGTTTTTCAGTGTTTTTTTTTCCCAAATGTGGAATGAAATCCTAAAGCATTTGTTTCTAAAATCTCTGCTATAAACTCTCTCTTCCCTATAATCTCGTCGGCTCTGGGGCAACAGAATCTCTAAGGTCAACCTTTCTGCTAACTACAATGCTTATATTTCTCCTCTGTTTCTTGGCAGTAGAAAGGAATGGATGATTTATTTTTAGTGAGTTGCTCAACCCAGCACAAGGAACTCAGTAAGTGACTTTTTTTTTTTTTTAAACTGTCAGAATTGCCAGCAATAGCACTGCTTGCAGTAGTATTAACTGCATCCATAAACCCCAGCACCACTTCTCTTGGCTCAGCTACAGTCGTATGCTCTTCAAATTTCTTTCTGATATTTCAGGCTCTTTTCCACAACATGATGAGTAATGCGTTGAGATAAACTGGCATGTGTTATGAGACCAGCACAACATGCATGGGTGAATTAGTTGCATTATCACTATAAATGACAAAAAAGTTTTCTGACCCATAACATGTGTTTGGGTGAGAGGAGAAAGATGCAAGAGAATGACGTGATAGTGCTACTCCATCTTAAAACAGATGTTTCTTTTAATAAAACAAGAATAGTAACCACAAAAACAAAAAATTGTTTAGAGTTCACTATTTTTTCCTTAAAAAAAAAAAAAGTTTATTTGGGAAATTAAAATATTTTAAAGAAGTCTCCCCTCTGTTCCCAGGCTGATCAATTTAAATTTTCACTCTACCTTAAGTGGAATTTATTTCCTTTAATTTGCCCAGCATTGACTGAAGAATTGATGCTACAGTAGTCATATCAGAAGTCTCTCTTTCCACAAATAAACCTTCAAACACAAAATAAAATCTGTAAAATCAAAAACAATATTAAAGCAGAACACAGAGAATTATGTGCTGTTTGCTTTAAGCAATGTTATGAAGGGATCCTGTTAAAAAGTTCTGTGAGCATAGAGATGATTTTTAACACTCAGTTGTCTAAAATAGTAGTCCATAAAAAGGAAATAGAAAGTAAGCTTTGTTGTCTATGGAAATCACTCTTTAAAAGGTTCTTTCAATTACAATATATCGAAGCATGTCTGCAAATGCTGACTGCAGTACTAAGTTCATTTTACAACCAAGACATGGAAGTGTAGATCCCAGGCAGATGAGAATGGCAATAGCACTTGTTAAATCATCAGGAAGGCACCTTTGTGCTCTCTTTCTTTCTGTCTTGCACATTTCAGGAAGTTATACACAAACAGTTTGTTTCATTATCATTACTCCAACCTCCTCAAAACAGCCTTTCTCTACATTCCCTTAACCGGTCATGATGGAAATCAAGCTCCTGTTCCCCGAGGCTGCTCTGGCTGTGGGGCAGCTGGCTGCAGGAGATGCCACAGTGCAGGGTCACAGCAACTTCCCTCTGCATGTGGGGTGGGTCACAGCCCAAGGAGCCTCTCCATCTAGAAGGAGTAGCTGGGCTTGGATGGAAATGTAGCTGCTTGAGAGAGATGTGCAATACCCAGTTTCCCTGCCCTCCCTCTGCTCCTCTGCTCTGCCCTTGTGCCACCCTTAGTTTCCTACTTTAGCAAAGAGTCACTTGGGATGGGCTCTTCTCATCAGGGTCCTGCATGCTTATACCTCAGCAGCTGCTCTTCTGCACTCTGGTAATGCTGAGCACACAAGCAGAGGTGTCCTCTTGGCTCTGCTACTGTGACAGGACACGACGTCTCTGAAAGCAGCAGCCTGTGCTCAGTGGGACCCCACTGATCCCCTGACCCCTCCAGTGCTGGGAGTCCCACTTGTCACACTGGTGGAGCCACAGCTGTGTACCGAGGCAGGCAGGGGCTGTGCAAAGAGTGAGGTACTGTGAAAGGTGAGGAAGGTGATGTTTCACTGGGGGCACAGTTTCCAGCAAGCAGTTCTTGGAGCTGCTTCTTATTGGCAGAGGATTGCTGAGTCCACGTGGGATTCCTGACATTTCCTCATTTCCTCCCACCAGGTCTGAGGTTCATGTAAATAAATAAACTGTAAATGACAAGGAGAAAGGCCAGGAGAGGGTTCCAGCTGTCATCATGCAAATCCAGAATGCTTTTGACTGCAGCTATATTCCATTTATATTAACAAATTAAAACACAAAGTCACATTTGTGCGAAAAATACTAAAGAGCTGTTCTGTCAGAAAATTATTCACAAAACCATCATTGTTTATGTTATATTCTTTCTTTACATATTTACAGTATGATCTCAGCAAAGTGATTCCTGTGTAAGTTAAAAAGAGAATTTTTCAATTATTTTTATGGCACCAATGAAAGGTAAAAAGGAAGGTACATACCTGTCATCCAGGTATAACTCCATTACCTCCCTGTCTCATTGTACAGCAAGGCAATCTATCCACACATTAATTATTTACATTCAAAGACTCCATCATGTTTATTACAAATGCTTTGTAATAAAGTAGGATGAAAAATGTTATTTATAATTTGGAATCACAATAACTCCACTATTACTGACACAAGGAGTGCAAACAAACTTCAGCTGGTAGATCAAAATGCCAGACAAGGTCTGATTCTGACACAGCAAGCTATTCAGCTTCAACCCTCTGTTCAGTAAAATAACTTTCTGGTTACCTGGACAGTTAAACTCGGTAATACATATGAAGCAAATTTAGGTTATTAATTTTGATATTCAGTTCAGTTCAATAACCCCATATAGTCATATTGTTTAAATGTGTGCTGTGCTACTACATCAAAGAATTTTAAAATTACACTTTTTGCATCCAAAAAGATACTTTTTTGGGAAATACTTCCTTTTCTGGGTATTCCTGTTGGAAACATAACCCATGAAACAGGAGCTTTGTATCTAAACTGCTGTTGTCAGACTTCAGAGTCAATACCCACAAGTAAATAGTGGAGACTTAATTAATCCAGTTCACATCACAGAACTTCTGCTTTCAGCTTTCAGGTCTCAAATGCAGGTTTTTCATGACTGAACCATTCCTGTGGGTTCCCATGTGGACAAGAGTTCACCCTCTGTTTTTGTTTCAGGCATGGTGATAAGCAACAGACAGTTTAGGTAACCTGCCATTTGCAGTCTTGATCTAAGTGGACCCCAATTCTTCCGTTGGAGCTTTAATGCCTATTTACATTAAGGTAGTTTTTGTTAAAAAATAATATCTTGTGTAGGGAAAACATGTTTAATGTTTACTGCATTTATTACATAGTAACTATTCTCCTTAGAAAATATTTACCTCAATCTGAAAGCCCTCCTTATTTTAAAATAACACTAAGCTAGTTTACATAGAGGCTTTACAATCACATTATTTTTCAATAACTTATTTTCATTGATTGGTCTAACAGTTTGACATGTTATTTATGGGCTACTGTGATGAATCACATCCGTTTCCAAGGTAAAGTAAGCAAATTCTCTGTTTATAGGATTAAAGTTGAAGGTCAAACTTTGATTATATTTTCTGTTCTACTACAGCAATATAAAGCAAGGCCTTTAGACTTCAGAATTGGCAACCAGTCATATGAGATGCTTTTATACTTAAAAATTGACCACAAATTTTGATTAAATCATAATTAACATCTGAGAGGCAGGAAACCTAGCAGATAACTGCAATAGACTCTGAGATTAATTTATTTTGTGTTTTGAATATGCATTTTATTTTTTTTTACCTTGCAAAGAGGATTTATTTATTTTAATATTTTTTTAAGAAAAGAGTTTTTATCTACTGAAGTATGAGAGCTGGGAAAATACTAACCTTCAATACTTATGGTGTCTTGTGGTATTTATCTAACTCACTGGCCCACTGCTGTTGAAATTCTACCAGTGTATATTTATCAGTTGCCTATTGGCAGGAGCAAGTGAAATTTGCTTTTTCCAGGAATGTAATGTATAAACAACATTTAAGCCCCCCTTTTTAGCAACACATTTTTAAAGTCTCATTTGGGGTCTCAGAGCTTCTGAAGCACTGGCAACCTTAAATTGTAAAGGATGCTGTAGTGCAATGCAATAATTAATTACCCAGATACCCTCCATTCCAGCCAAAAGCAATGCCCAGTACACTCATGCATCCAAAGGGAGTGGGCATATATGATGGAAACCCTTGTATTAAAAGATAAACATATGCAGATGAGAATCCCATCCAAAATATCCCTATCAAATTATTTCAAAAAGGAACATGAAAGGGAAGCTTAGTTTCAGTGAGGTGTGGAAAGGTTTCTTTGAAGGCTTCTTGTAATACAGCATGAGTATTGTTGCATTTAGATTAGACGTACTGACCTTGCTTCATCGCCCAGCTTTATAAACCTGTCTCTACACTACATCTTTTTTTGTCTTGCAAGGACTTATGTCAAATCATTTGTTGTCACGGACATTGCTGTGCCAAGACTCTGCAATCCTGGCTTGTGACTGCAGCTGTTATTTTAGGTCAGGATTGTGGAATATTTTTGGTACATGCAGTGGAAACAGACATTACTCTCCCTTCAAACTAAACTCTTCTTCAGAGAGGTCTGAACCATAAAGATTACTATACAGGGAGGCTTTGATAGGGCAGACTCTGTCCTTTTTAAGCAAGGGAAGAAGAATCCACTCACACAGGGACATCCCCATCCACAGGACTTTCTGGTGCTAGGTCTGTCTAGGGACCTAAAAGTGAAGTGGTAGAGCTTAGCTTCCTAAGCTCTAAAGAGCTTAGAATAGATTTGTACAGAAAAACAAAAAACATAAACCATGCTGTGGCACCATGAGGAAGGAGGTTGTGTGAAAATTGCTGTATGTTACTGTTACAGGCATAAATTAGAAATCTCTCTACTTCTTTGGGAGCCCATGTTGGCCCTTTTTAGCTCCTCTGGCACATTTGGTTCGAAAGGATTGAATTGACAGAGTAGACTGAGCTACCTCCTGGGTGTTGTAGCTTTAACTGTATGGATTGAGGTATGGACAAGGACAAGCTGAAAGCATACTAGGGAAGTCTGTCAGAGCTGACTGCCTTCAGGATGCCAAGACTGGATGCAGAGCTCTCTCAGAGTCCCAGAGAGCTGATCAGTGACACAGTTTTTTTATTGTTTTGGAGATTCAAAATGTGCCTTTGAGAACAGGCTTAGTCCTGAGCAAAAGAAGATGCATAAACACTCCAACCCAGCAAAAGCTTCAGGAAGCACAAACTCTGGAACAGTTTAGCTCAGAGACATAATTTGTGCTATAGCCCATACCCACAAATTGCTACATACCCTCATGCCATTTCACTTGGTGAAATGGCAGTTTCGTAAAAAAGACAGAATGAAGGTTATACCTGTTTCCTTCTCTGATTACTTGCAAGCTTAGAAAGGGGAAAATTTAAACCCCATATTGAAGCCAAAATTGAGAGTTTTGATAAGAGGGCAGCTGAACACCACACAACTCCTAAAAACCACCCTGTGGATGCCTCCTACCATCAACCATGCACTAGTTTAGCAAAGCTTGATCCAAAGTTTATGCAGCTGGAACAAAATTAAAAGTGGACCCCTTCTCCTTTTTGTTCTCAGGAAAAGATATGGGTGTCACACACAGTCTTGTCCTTACTGAAGAAAAATTTGCCTTCTCTTCAGCAGTTCAGTCTTAATCTCTGAGTTTCTGCACCTACACCAATTAAATGATTCCATCTTTAGCACTAAAGAATATGTCTTGTAAAATAGGTCTTCAGCTTTGAAGTTTAGTGCAATTAAACTAAAATACTGCTAATTAGGAATGCAGTGAATCAATTATTACACAAATGCATTCTGATAATAATTTAAGACTACTCTCATGAGCAAGAATTTTCAGGATTGGACTCCATACTCATTAAGGAAGAGCCTGGTTTTACTGCTAATTTGCAAACACCAGATGGATTGCAACAGGGTCCTTACACAGCATAAAGCTGAGCAAATACATAATTCCTTACAGGATCAGAATCTTCCCAAAACAACGCTTGTACTTCACTGTTTTCCACTAACAAGGATTAAGCTGTGCAGTTTTCTTGTGTGCGGTGACTTTTGACAACAATAAAATGTTCCCTTTTGCCATATGACACAGCCAGGTCCAGATGTGCTATTTTGGTTTGAGATGGTTAAAATTTTTTGTTACTATGGAGATTATCTTCTGAATGGTTTACTTACCGCCTCAAGGCTGTCATCGCATTCTGTTTAATTTATAGAGCTGGTCCAAATCTCTGTGGAAAAAAAAGTCACCAATATTTCTCACAACTTTCTTTGATTTATTTTTCAGTGTCAACCGAGACATAACATTTATTATGATTCACCTTAGCATGATGACATTTCATTATTCTTACTGAAGAAGATGTTCCTGAAAAAAGGAGATCAAAATCTCCTTAGTCTCCTGGATATCACATAATAAATGAGGGGATCTGTTTTACTTCAGTGTCTCAATAAGAAGAGGTGTTTATGTTTCAGGACCAAGCCCCCACAGAATATTTACAAAATTTGTTGCGAGGTGTTGAGACATAAATCTGAAGTTAAAAACCTACATCAAATACAAATGAAGACCTATAAAATATAGTGTAAAACAAAAAGTCAGGAAAAAAAAGTAAATGTTTTTAAGAATTACTGAAATCTTTAAGTGTCTTCCCCATAAATAACAAATAAAATTCATTTTATCAAATGGATTTTGTTAACATCTTATATATTTTAAATTTATTAAATTGAATTGTGCTAAAAATAAAAAAGCCAAACATTCTAGAGCTGCTATAGATAGCCATCCAAAGCCCATTACACTCTTCCTTGAGCAAGCAAGAGAGACTTAAAATAGCAGCTGCTTTACATAGAAAATTATCACCAGAAGCTAAAACCCTAAATTGAAAGTTACTTTGAATTTCATTATGGTAAATTAATATTAATTTATTTTATTAAGGGAAAAATGTTTTCCAAAAATTTCATAGAAAACAACCCAGAGTAGAACATGGTTAAAAATAAAAATAACCCGATAATCTTGACTATAGTTACTTAGAAAACAGCATCACCCTCATGATTTCATAATAACACTTGTTTTATCTCATTCCACAATCTGTAAGGCATGCTAGAATTTTATTTCTCCTGGAAAGATTAAGAAAAGTGTCCTGATATACTTATATATAACTGATATTTGTCAAGCCATGCATATTTACCTTTATGTATATGTTTTATATTAACATTAAGAAATTTGTAAATAAATTTATAATGAAACAGAATAAATGTCATCTTGTATTAAGCACTGTATTCAGAAGGAAGAGGAGTCTTGGAGGCATTTGTATTCTAGGTCTCAGTCTCAAGTCATACAAAGGCAGATGTCACAGGAGTCATATAAAGGTTTCTACTCTGATACTAGCTCTGAGGACAGCCTTTGCAGGGAGACATGCTGAAAGATTATGTGTTTTAAAAATGTGTAGCCTAGCTTGAATGCTAGGAAACAAGCAGTTATATAATATCAAGTTCTTATAAAATAGTTTGTGGTGGCTGAGGAAATGTATTCTACGAAACAAACTTTTCATTGCTGCAATTAAGGTCATGCATCAGTGTAAGGTGCCAGTGCATCACACAGCTCAGATGCATAAAGCTGTTATATTTCCACACCTGTATGTTTTCTTAGACAACCTGGCATCTGGAAATGCCCTTCCTTTGCTTTTACCCAGAGTCATACTTCTCTCTCATTCTCCCACCTGCACATGGAATACCAAATGACTACTTATTCCCTTGGATTTTAGACTAGGGCCAGGGATTGTGATAGATATATCTTCACAGTGGTGGCTATTCAGTGACTTTATGTAGCTGAATTACTGTCATAAATGTAGACTATTTTTTCACTAGGTAATTTTTAGCCATGATGTTCCCTGTTTCAGCTGCCAGTGCATTACACAAGCACACAGGTCAGTACAGAGCAGAGAAGAAGTGCAAGGGTGTGAATAAAAGGCTGGAAGAATGGACAGGAAAGAATTTTCATGGCAGCAGCAGCTTCAATTTGAATCCTATTACAGGCTCACTCAATCTTCCTCAAACAGTCCTTTGCTCAGGTCTATATACCCCAGTTGTGTCTTCTACTGTCTACAGCTATTCTATAACTAGACATTTAATTGTGCCTTTCATTTCACCAGAAGGAAAGAGTTTTAACACATCTGTTAGTCTTAACACATTCTGCAGTTTGCCCACAGTTTGAAGGTTCATGTGGTATCTGTCCGTCACTGCTAGGGCAATGGGAAAGCTCTACAGTGAATAGAGAAGTTGCTTTTAATTAAAGAAATAAGCATTTCATTGCCTCAGCCAATCTGAAGGTTTTTTATCGGGAGATAACATTGAACATGCCATCCTTCTGGTTTGTAATTCAAGGCTGGAGTCACACGATGGGAACTCTGTATTCTACACACAAGGACTGAACAGGTAGGAGCAGCAAAGCCCTGGAACATCAGGTTTATTGGGTAGATAGAAGATGGTAGGTCAGTCTTGTAGTGCAGATGGGTTAGGAGGGTTACAACAATTCAAGAAATAAAGAAAGCAATAGAACATCCAAAAGCTACAATTAGAGACTGGAGGTGAAAAACTGAAACTGGTCAAGGAGCTCAAACTGTGGAGCGCTAGTGGCAAAAGGAAGAAGTGACGGTGTGTGAAGGCAGGAGGTAGAAGGACTGGTGTGTGGGTGACACTGGAGCCCCTCCCCACAACCTGGGGCCAAGCAGTCAAGCTCGGCAGTGCTGGAGCCAAGGGGAGCTCCCCCTGAGAGCTCTCTGGCTCTCAGCACTTGTATATCTCCACACCTGACTCCCTTGTGCACTACAGATTGACTCTAAGACTCTTTTACGTCACTCTGGGAATGAAATACAAGTAAATCCAGATTAAGGCTTTTTCCTACAGCCAGTGTGGGATAAAGCTTTACTTTCCCCGATATGCACACATTCACGCACCACACATGCACACAGCAGCTTGAGTTACCCTCTTTTTATAGATTCAATGCCAGACTTAGACAAGTTACCCTGTTGTAAGCATATATGTCTCATTAGTCTTGATCAACACTGCATGCAACTTTTTCTGTGATTTATGATGTAATTGAATTTGGCCTACATATGTCATTAGAATCAGGTTCATTTTTTTTAACTCCATGTTTGTCCAGAGATCTTTGGTAACAGCATAAATCATTGCCAAAGCTTAATGCTAATCTCCTGAATTTTGAAAGCATAATAGGCAAAGTCAACCCCTGAATACATCTGAGACACAACTATTCAAGATATAAACATCTGCAGAAAATAACAAACTGCTATTTATACAGTCAAATAATAGCACTATTGCTGAACAGAGAACAATTAAAGAGAACAAAAAGGTGGTGAGATTAAAAATATACCTGATTAAATAGGAATTTTTGTTTTGCCAAATGCCTGGGCTTTTGATAGAAACAGATAATCCCCTTCAATTATGTGGGTCAAAATTTGTGGGAATGAAGCCAGCAGAAAGTGTAGGACATGATTTTTTGCAATGGGTGGTGAAGCAGTTACTAACATGTAGTGCTGCCATAATCAAGACTTGGTTTCTATTTGCTGATGAGTGAATTCCAAACCGAGGCAGGCATGGGGAACTTGCAATGATCTCACTTGGGTGCCCCTCATTCTCCTGCCAAAACTCAGGAATACCTAAAACACAACTTATTTATAAAACAAGTTCACCTCTTAGCGCAGCTCATGATGTTCCAAATTAATGGCTGTGTCCTACTGCTAAGCATGATGTCACATCCCCTAATCATCCTTTCCCCAATTAGACACACAGTGAAATTAAAATTGCATTTAGACCAACGCACACAAAACCAGACCTATTTCCAGAATTACAATGCAAAAATTAACAGTCTAATTGCTCAGCAAAGCAAGCTTCTCACTAATTTATTTCTCCTTTTAGTTGATGAAGATACATTCTCCTGCAAGCATGCAAAAGAATATATCCAAACAGTGAAATCAAGATCCAGGAAACAGAACTGAAAACTGCCACTGGTGACAAGTAATAGTAAGCAGGTAAAAGAAGTTCAGAGAAAACAGCAAAGATCATGTTTGCAGCTAATATGACCATCACAATGATCATATTGATACACCTTTTCACTAAGGAAATAATAAAAATCTTGGTTTTCATAGTGTTTCACATGGCCTGCTGCCTAATAGGGGATAGAGATACACTGCCTAGTATGCCAGAAAACTCATCTAGGCTCAGAGCTGTGCTCCACTTGCACCATGCCAGAATTTGTAAGAAATGCCCACTCACCCCCTGATGTTAACAGGAATACAAACCCCAGCCCAGTCCTCTTCTCACTCCTGTGTGTGGCACAAGATGCACTAATTTCTAAAGACCATTGATCTCAGGCTCAAGCATTGTGGCAGCAGCTGAGCAGCCCAAATCATAAATTACCCCTTTGCAGTGGCTGGCGAAATAGGGCTTGATTCTCACAACATTTACACAGCAGGCTTGCACCAGTAGAACTGCATGGATTTTTACTGAGGTGTATTCAGTTCACTCCAGTGTAGGCAAGAAGCAGCTTTACTCAGTTACTTTCCAAATTAAGGGGTTGCTCTGGCAGAGTAATATCAGTATGGGTGCATCAGCTACCTGAGAGTGCCTTGCCCACAGCAGTGCTAAACACTACCCCGTGTCATCTGCTTTGCATTCTTCACAAGTCTTCAAATCTTATTTTAGAAAGGATACAAAATATTACCATTAACAATCCATCCCATTATCTGGTCAGTCCCATTCTAACACACTCCAGTTATGATTGCCAACACATTACACCTTGTGGGGTATAAAGACAGCCCTGTTGAGGTTTACCTGGTTGGTTTAAAGGCAATCAAATGTAGAAGTTGATATACCCCTCCATCTCAGTCCTTCACTTTTCCCTCCTGGCACGAGTAGTGTTGCTGATATAATACGTTGCACAATTGGCTGTTTAAGCAATATTAGCTGAGAAGTAGTTCAAAGGACATATGTGGTGTGCCTGTGTGTGCATGCATTGATACACAGATGAAATTGAAAGATGATCCTGCAGGGAGGTAAGAATGCAGACCATGTAATTTCTTCTTGAATCTGTACTCTTTCTTCTCTATGTTGAGATTTTCTTAGGTCTCCCAGTGCCTTTGTTCCTTGGCACACTTGGCCATGGTAGCCTAGAGAATACATAAATATTTAAGAGACAAGAGGGAATGGTGTGACAAAGAGTTATGTCTTCCTAAGAACTACTGGAAAATATTGTATGGTAAAAGAAAAATATGTCAAGTTCCCACGTCATCTTTCTGACCCGTATTTTTCATCATATCCTTTTTTCCTGTAAGATACACCTTTTCTTGCTGTCTCTACTCTTATATTTATCTATATTTTTTCCTAAGATATTTTATCTAATCTGTGACATTTTAACTAGTACTATTGCACCTAAAGCTCAGGTGCAGTAGTGTTCTTAGGACCAGAGTCACAAGCAAGCAAACCAAAACAGGAGATAGGGTTTCCCGCTTACAAAAGAAACACCAAGCAGGGACCAGCATTCTGGTTACAGGTTTGAATAGTGTGTGGCCAACAAGGTTTGGCCTCTGACATAACCATCAGAAAAAGCTGTAATAATACCCAAAAGACAATCTATCAATTAATTATTCTCTAAAAACCACTCCACTTGTCCATGACTACTCTGGAATTTGTGTACTATATGGTGCTGATCTTCAGCTAATAGGAGAAAAGAAACCCTCTTCTTTCATTATGAGAAAATTCATCTAAGTAGACGATCCTGCAGCCTGGCTTGGTTGTGTCTGCAATTACATGTAGATACTCTATGTGTACATAACTTAAAATTGCCCTTATAGAGTAGTGGTTTCTGCTATTGATATTTTGATTTTCAATATCATATTAATTTTCTCAGCCCCAGAGTTTCCAGTACAAGGCATGTGCCATTCTGAAGTGTCAGGGATATAAGGAGGAATTTGAGCACTTCACAAAAGAGCTTTAAAATGGGTATTATTGCACATCAAGAGTGGGTCCCTTTTGGAATTCACTACATGCTCATATGCAATGTCTTAGATATTTTTTTCAAAAACTGCACTGTATAAATAAATCCTAGTAAGAATAATGGGAAATACTAGGAAAAATTGCTTTCTATCCACTGCAGGGTAAAAATCCAGCATTGTCTTAAATAGTAGATGTGCCTGTTTTCATCATTCTCTTCCAATAAATTGAATCTGTTACAAAATTAATTTTATTTAAATATTTTACTTTAAGTATGTGGTAGAATTTAGAAATATATATGGTTTAAAAACTCTAATGGAATGTTAAGAAATGCTAAAATGGAGGAAATCTATTTAGGGCACCTCTGTTAATCTATAAACATAATTCATATGAAGTTTGGGGATCCAGAAAACAGGATTCAAGACATTGATCATCTTTCTTGGTACAGAAACACAAATTTGTGCTAAAATTCTCTAGTGTTTTGAATTGCACGTGCACACAGTAGAGATGCTATGATCCCCTAACTGTCGCTGTCTCCTACTGGCCAGCCTCTGAAAATATCTAACATCCACCTAGCATAAAACTCTCTGTTTCAGAACAAAGAATGACCTGGATGATGCAAGCTATTTGTTTTATTAGGAACATCAGAGAGTTAATAAGAAAATAGTAACTCAAGAGCGTCTCACTTAAAAGAAGCACAACTATATCATCAACAGAAATACAAGAATGAAATGAACATAGGGCCTGAGGGTAGGACAGAATTTGTTCTTCTAAGATTATTTGGATTCCCAAATAAAAAGTTTATGAAGTTTTGTTCTAAGAATAAGTGGTGAAGATTATAGAAAATAAGAATTGTTAGGAGCTGGAGAATATTTTGGGTTTGGTTTTTTTTTTTCCTTGTTTAAGTGACAAAGGTTCAGAGATTAATGGATGGCAAGACAAGACTTTATAGAGGCCTCATTATATACCTTCTTCAATGGTGATATCTCCTAATTCTAACATCAGCTCGTTGTCTCAGCTATGTCTAATTAAGAATCTGATGCAGACTAGATTGTTACTATTAAAATTTGGGATGTTTTAATTTATAACAACTTTGGTGCCTGATATGTAAACATGAAAGATTAATAAAATTTGATCACCTGGACAAGAAAAGCTTATAAGAAGAAAGGTATTAATGTCCATTCAAGAAACTCCCAGCTAGTCAAACAAACAAACCAGAAAATCAAACCTAGCAGTGTAGTTTCTTAGAGATAGATATTATACTGATGTGCTACAAATAATGAAACTGCTACACAATACTCTGGTGTGTGCACTGTGTGTGAATGAGCAACAGAGAGACTTTTTGGCCTTTGTCATGTTATTCCCACAGTGTTACAAGGGTGAAACTCAGGAGCTGTTAGATGTTATCTCCCTGCAAGATGACTGTCACGTAGAAATGTGAACGTTACAAATTCACTGCTGTGAATTTTAAGCAGGGCATCAATTTTCTGTAATTCATGAGTTGGATGCTAGTCAGCCTTTGAGTCATGCTTCGGGTGGCTCCTACCGTGTGGTAAAACAGCTTGTGAAGAGTCAGGCACAAGGCTGAACCTGATAGTACTCGAGAGCCCCACGGCAGCCCCTGGCAGCGTCCCTGGCAGAGCTGTCGGCAGTGACACTCCTCTGCGGCCGGCTGAACTCCAGCTGCAGTGTTGTTTTCAGCTGGGCTGAGGCATGTTGTAATGCCTGGAGGTACAAACTGCAGGCATTTTCCCTGCACTAGAGAGCTGGACAGATGCACTTTGCTTTGAAGGCTACATTCACAGTTAAGCTAGGATTGTAAGACATATGGTGTGTGTGGGCAGGAGATACTTGCTTGGGTGCAAGGAGTTCACAAGTGTATGTTTCTGTGTAAATTGCCTGCTATTATAATCAAGGAAAGCTTTTAAATTTGTCGACTTGACAAGCAAACTAGAGGGAAAATATCTATTAACCCAGCCAAAAGCAGAGTGCATCCTGGCGCGGCGGCCCCGGTAGCTACCCGCCCGAATAGCGAGGGGAGCCCGGCGCTGTATAGCCCTGCCCGGTTCAGCCGGCCGCTCCATCTACCAGAGTTAGAACCCATTCATGCGTTTTGCTTGGGGCTCAGAGGCGTGCGTGGGTGTGATGCCTAAAATTATGCAGACTGGGATTTTTCTTATGCACTAGTTTAAATGACTGGTACAATGGGTAGGAGGGAACAATAGGATTTTGCGGTGCGAGGTGATACGCACTAGAATAGGATTAATGAGGACAATAATTATATGGAAGAATCTTGTTTCCTAACCTCCTACATGATAAGGTGTAAAGCGTAATTGTAAATTACAATTAGCCGGAGAATAAAGGTTTCCTCGGGAGCGGGGTGGAATTTCATCGCGGTGTATTGATGAATATTAAAGCCGAGCGGTTTGATCGCCACCGCCGAGCTGCGGCTCTGCCCCTCAGGAGCCGTTCTGCGAAGGGTCTGAACCTTGGCTGCCGGGGCTGCGGAAAGGGGGCGAGCAGCGCCGGGGGCCGCGGCTGTGCGGAGCGCGCAGCAGCGCGGAGGGCCGCGGAGCGGCGCCGCTCCCGTCGCGGCGCTGGCCCGGGCTCGGGCTCGGGCTCGGCCGCTGGCAGGAGAGGGGCAGCGGCTAATCGGATTGGGTAGACTCCCGTAATCCCAGCCCGATCGGCGGTGGTGTCTCTCTCTCTCCAATATCACTAATGTCGCTTCTATTAGCTGCATTAGACAGATGTTCAAAAGCTCCCTCTCGCTCTCTCGCTAAATCTGATCCCCCTGTAATACTTTCACTGGTATTAAATCCACATGCACCCACTCTTATTCCCTCCCCCCACCACCCCTCCTCTCCCCACCCCCGTCATCCCTTTTACTTTCCTGAGTGGACCCTGGCTCCGTTTGATCGTCTTTTCCAGGGTAAAACGAGATCCTCTGGCGAACAGACAATGGGATTGCCCTCCCTCCCCATATGGTTGTCTCCCACTGAACCCTGTTTTCTCCACAAAAAAAAAAAAAAAGCAACAAAGCCAAGCAAGCAAACACACATAGAAAGTCCAGCCAAACTAATACTGCTGGGATGTCACTGCTGTTGGATACTCAGAAGATCTAATTCCACATTCATAAAAGAGAGAATTGTGAGACTTACCTCGTCGATGCATGATTGCAATTATTGTTGGGACGCTCTAGATCTCCTTATATAAATGCATAGATGGATGACCAGACACACATTTGTTTTGATAGATCAGTTACACATTTTCGGCAGGTGCGTCTTCCCAGTTTGTTTATCCGGACTGACATGTCTTTCCTCTAACTCTTCCTTTTAAAAAGGTTAGGCAACATCCAGCCGAACTGGCTTTTAACTTTATTTTCTTGGTCTAGATCAGTGTTCCTTGACACTCTTTCCTTCTTCACTTCTACTTCCTTACTTTTGCAGTCCTTTTTCGTTGTAGTCGCCTTTCCCTCTTACAGGTCACAATCCTCTTTGTAACTGTATGTTTTATTCCACACACACCCCCTCCAGGTGTCCTTTTGTTGTTTTCCCTTACTAACCCGCAGAAATGAAACACATATGCAACTCTGTCTCCTTGCATTTTCAGATGTTTCTCTCACTATTGTCTGCTACAGCTCATTGAAAGTGCGAAGTGAAAACAGATGTATAAAAGATAAAAAATATACACATACACGCACCAAGTCCATGGAGCATAGACAAAATCTGGTAAATCCCAGCAGAGAGAAAGGGGGGGGGGGGGGGGGGGGAGGGAAAGAAAGAGAGAGAGAAGAAAGAAAGAAAGAGAGAGAAGAAAGAGAGAGAGAAAGAGGGAGGGAAAGAGAGAGAGAGAGAGAGAGAGAGAGAGAGAGAGAGAAAGAAAGAAAGAAAGAGAGAAAGAAAGAGAGAAAGAAAGAAAGAAAGAAAGAAAGAAAGAAAGAAAGAAAGAAAGAAAGAAAGAAAGAAAGAAAGAAAGAAAGAAAGAAAGAAAGAAAGAAAGAAAGAAAGAAAGAAAGAAAGAAAGAAAGAAAGAAAGAAAGAAAGAAAGAAAGAAAGAAAGAAAGAAAGAAAGAAAGAAAGAAAGAAAGTAAAAGAAAAATGCACCTCAGGTTCTTAATTAGCACAACAGGGCATTTTCATGAGATTTGATCATTTCCTTTTGCCCGGACAAGAAGAAATCAATGGGGTAGGAATCTATAAATCAGTCAGCATGTCAGGACAAATCAAAATAATGCTTCTATTATTTCAATCAATAAACCATTTTTATACCTAACATCTGATCTACGCAGTGTGTTTGGGTTGGAAATTTGCAGATCCACTTTGCACAAAAACAAACTATTAACATACGTGTCAATCACATTTTTAACTGTTTGAAATGGCCGGAGATTTCAAAGCGAGGCTGACTGAAAAATTCCGAGAGAAACAGAAATGCGCGGAGGGGCGGATCGTAATGAAAACACTTCCGAAAGTTTGTCGCTTCTTTATTGTTTGCCCTCCTCCCTTTTCCCCCCCTCTTGCCTCAGCCCTGAGCTTTGCGACCGCTTGAGCCGAGAGGGCCAGGTGGGGAGGAGGAGAGGTGGGTGGGGAAGCGGGGAGGGCTCGCAGGACCCCACCAGGTTCGTGTCTCGTGGTGCCCCAGAGCCTGCAGGGGTCCGGCTGGGCAGCGCCGGATCTGTGCGCGCCCCGCAGGTGCAGTCGCCAGCAATCCCCAGGCCAGCCCTAAGCCCCGGGCAGCTCGGGCAGGCGGGAGGCTCTTGGCTGCCGGAGGGAAGAGCAGCCTCATGCTCCCTGGCCCGCTCCCTTCGGGCCAGGTCTGCTCAGCGACTCCTCCGCTACCTGTCTGGAAACCCCTCCAGCCTCAGACAAGCATGGGAAAGGTGCCAGATGGGTTTCCTCTACATCTTGCTGTACAGTGCTTCGCCTTGCTTGTTTGCAAATCCACCAAATAATTCATGCCAAACAACCATTTAGAAACCATTTTCTTTGTTTCTTTGAAACCCTACTGTACAGCTCCATCTGCCTGATATAAATGAATAATCCTTCTTGATACCATTCCTAATCCATTTCTTTACAGTCGAATTGGAAAGGGGGTGGAGGTGGGATTAATCATCTTTAAAAATGGAAACACCCAAACAGCCACAGATCCGGCGTATTTATTGCTTCAAATTAAACAGATGTCCCCTGACCCAACCCCCTCCCTCGTGGCTGGATTTAGGACAAACAGGGCATTTCTCAGAACCAAAATCCCATACAAAATTCTTTGGAGTTCAGAGCCTGGATTCTTTTTTTCCAGTGCTAAGTAGCATCAGGAATTACTCATATGTCTCGATCAATCTTTCATTAGTCAAGAAGAGGAGGAAGACGAAGAAGAAAAGCGAGGAGGAGATTTTGGCCCTGTCGGAGGGTGTAGTCCCGCACTGCCCTGGGTGTCCATCCCTACAGCTCTTCACTTCCCTCCCCTGCCCGGACCCTCCCGGTTTGCTCCACGTCGTCGCATTACAGCGGGCACGGGGCGACCATCTCTAATTCATTGTTTGTTTGGGAGGGAGGGAAGAGTAGAGAGCGAGGGGGAGAGCGAGTAACAACTGGAAATATTACAGATTATGTTGTTTTGTCTTGGTTTGGTTTTTCGGTTTTTGTAGCCCAAGAATTATAAACAGGATGGGGAGGTTTTGATGGATTCTCTTTTCTTTTCTTTTCCTTCCTTTTCATTTATTCTTTCTCAAAGTGCTAATATTTTTTCGCTATAAGGATTACTTGTGTGTGCCCCTGACAAGGCATATCGGAACAAAGAACGTTTGCATCTCTTCTCTTGGTCAATCAGCGCCTGCTCACACCAAGCACCTTTGCTCTGCCCCTACTCCAACACCCCTCGGGTTTTGTTTTTCTTCTCTTCTATTTTTTTAAATTTGATTTTCCTAATCAAATTTCTTCTTTCCCTCCTTGCTGTTTTTAATGGATGTTCTATTTCTCTTCTTTCCTCACATTTCCAGATCAAACGAAGCCTGCCTCTCTTCCCGGGCTGGCGGAGGTCCGGGGATTAGGATATCATTAGAAAGCTATATTCCCGCAGTCAAAAAGGAAGAGAAAGGGAAGAATCTCGGGATTTAACGCAAAACGTTAAGGAAATCGTTGGACATCGGCGGGCAGCCCCGGCGCCGCTGCTGCGGGGGTCCCGCTGCCTCGGCCGCTGTTCACGCCGCCACCAGTCCCGCTACCACGGAGCCACCACCGAGCTACCCCCGGGCTCCCACGCACCCGGCTCGGGCGGAGCTGGTGGGGCGGGAATGGCGAGCACTCCCTGCGCCTGTGGCCGTGGGCTTCCTCCTCTGTGCCCGTGCCCACCGCCCGCGCCTTTGGGCAGCGCAGATTTAGGTCCTCTCCTTAACACAGCAACAAAGGGGGAGACAGAAGACTGACAGCAGATGCTTACTTTTTTAAAACTCACAGATAGTAAAAGTACATTCTCGGCCGAAAAAAGAATCATCTATAATTAATGGATTAAGTTGTTGCCGTTGTTATTGTTATTGTTGTTGTTGTTGTTATCGGACTGGCTGTCCGGTTCCGAGACGAGACCTAAACATTTTTTTTCAGTTTCATAATTTCAAACCGAGTTAAGTGCTGGATTATCAGTTTTTCCCTTTGTCTGCCCCGGTTGTAAATAATGGCTTTGAGATTAGCTAATTATGGCGCATTAATCACTGATACAGAGGAAATAAATCAAAGCCGGGTTCGAATTTTCAAACTCACTAGTAGAGAGGTGCATAGCAACTCTATCTGCGGGAGATAGGTGCTGTTTAAATTACTGAGGCTATAGAGTAAACCACATCCACGTCACTTTAAATAACGAAGATTTTATTTATACATACCAGTTGTGCCATTACGTGGAGGTTTGGGGAAATTTTTTCAGTCTGGCTTTGTAAAAAAGTGCTGCAGTTTGAAGCCAGCAACGTTGACATGTCGTATTAACAAACTTCTTGTAATAAAAGCAGAATATATAGAGGAGACAAACAAAAAGATGTGTGAGAGAGAGAGAGAGGAGACATGCAAATAAAAGTCCTGTCAAAAAGACCCCTTATTATTTTTTCCTGTTGCTATCTTACACAGAACTCTGCATTATATATGTATTTAACATATATATTCACAGAAACTAGCATTCATGTCAGTTACCGTATTTTAAAGAATTGCCCTAGCCCTCACATCCTCCAGTCTTCCGCACAGCGATTTTTGTAGTCTTCTCCTCTCAGTATTTTGAAACATTTATCTTCGAGGGTGGGAGTCAGATAAGTATATGACAGAAAACAACAAGCCTTCTAGGGGAAGAAGTCAGAAAGAGTAGAGTCTGCGGACGAAAATTCGGAGCCCCAGCCAGAACACGTACAAACCCCCACAGACACAGGCGGACACACATACACGCACGCACTCCACACCAAAAAGCACTTCTCCAGCTGGGAGGAGGCAGAGACCTCTCCCGCCCGGATTTTCCCCAGCCCGCAGCCATCCACCCCCCTTGCCCTCCGTCCCCGCGCCCTCGCCTCGCCTCGCCCGCCCTGGGCCGTACCTTCGCCGGGCGCTGTGGCCGCTGTCCGCGGCGGCAGCCGAGCTCTCCGGCCCCGGGACTGCCCGAAGAGCGAGGCTGCGGGAGCCTCCACAGCCTGGCCACCTCTGCCACGAGCAGGTGGCCAAAGCTCCGAGTACCGAGCCCACTGGATGACACCGCCTCCCCCCGCCTTTTAGTCAAGAACCTTGTAATTAATCTCAAGTTACTCCGCGTACCGTATCATTAAAAAACAGTCCGGGGAACGGCGTCAGACCCCGGCAGCGGGGGATGGGGAAGGGGAGGGCGATTTGCATACAGCTTTGTCTTTACCGCGGGTTGTGCTGGCGCAGGTTGCACCGCTAATTGCACCAAACTACCGAGCGCCTCGTCCTCCACCGCGCTCCTGAGCCCGGTTTCCCCAAACTGCTCCCGGCCGGGGCCCCCGCCGAGCAGCCCCCGAAGTCAGGCCGTACCGCGGGGCCGCGCTGCCCCGCGGGGGGAGCGCCGGCCGGGCGGGCGCGGCAGCGGCGGCGGAGCAGCAGCGCGGCCCCGCGGCGGCGGCGGCGCCCGCGGCGCTGCGCGGCCGGCGGCGCGGCGCGTCCCGCGGGCTCCTGCTGCCACCTGGCGGGCCGCGAGCGCCCGCTCCGCGCCCGCGCCCCGCCCGCGCCCCGCCCGCGCCCCGCCCGCGCCCCGCCCGCGCCCCGCCCGCGCCCCGCCCGCGCCCCGCCCGCTCCGCGCCCGCGCCCCGCCCGCGCCCCGCCCGCGCCCCGCCCGCTCCGCGCCCGCGCCCCGCCCGCGCCCCGCCCGCGCCCCGCCCGCTCCGCGCCCGCGCCCCGCCCGCGCCCCGCCCGCGCCCCGCCCGCGCCCCGCTCGCTCTGCGCGGCGGCGCGCCGGCGGGTGACGGGCGCTGCTGCTGCCGCCTCCGGCCCGGCCCCAGACTGGGGCGTGACTTCACCTGGCCGTGGCAGGACTCTCGAGGTCAGCCTGCCTCTTTAGAGGAGGTCCGGGAAGCCCTTCGCAGTGGTGTAAACAAAAGAGAGGAACCGAGGGATAACGCGACAGCCTCTGCCTCAGGAGGCATAATGCAAGATATTTTCTTCTGCTTCCTTTTTCGGTGACCAGATTTGGCACATCGTGCTTACTACCAAGGGGAGCGTTTATCCAAGGCTGCATTTTCTCCTTCATGGTTTTGGAGGAGCACACAGCATCGATTATGAAATACGACTGTGATGAAGGACAGAGATCAGGATAGGGACAAGATCAGAGGAAGCATCACCCCTACTGCCTCAGCACCCATAGAGTCTTCTCTTGAGGAATCTCATTATTGCAGAGTAAGGGAACTAAAAAGTCATGAATTTTCAGTAGAATAGTCCTTCCTTTAGAAATTTTGCTCAAGACTTGTGCTGAATGAGTTCAGTGCTAACTACTATCTAAAATGAACAAAATACACTATCTCTTTTGAAAAACCAATCTTGTGCATACCTTCAGTATCTGTACTAGTCTGAGATTAGCTATTTATGCTTCTTACATCTTTCCCCGAGCTGGCCATTTCAGAAGAATCAGTTGTAGACATAGCCAAGCCAGGGGTCCATCTGTGCATTAACTCACCCCACTCTGTTGTGTTGAATGAGTACCAGGATAGAATTCCTCAGCAGTTAACAATCCAGGACTTGAACATGAGCCCATTTTATGAGCTATTTAAGCTAATAAGGAGTCACTGGTCACTTCAAGCAGGGCCCAAGATGGTTATCTGGTAAATCACTGTATTTAAACTACAGCTCACCTGCCAGATACATTGCTGTGCAACTGTGCAGATCCTGATGGCAGCCAGGTCTCAATGGGTCCCAGATCACAACTGGTTTCTTAAGGACATTTGCAGCACAAGCTTTTGATTGTCTTCCCTAATAATTAGTTTGATATGGTTAGTTATCATTAGCTTGGTATAATCCAATCTGAGAAGGCTTTTTTTTCTGAGAACACAGAATAAAAAGCTGTAATTCTTGCTTCCATTACTGTGCAAGCAATTTGCACAACTCGTTCTAACTGATGAAGTACTCATTAGCCACAAATCCATTATATGTATGCAGTGGACTTTAAGCCCATGCCGTCCACTGCTTGGTAGATATACTTGTGTCCTTTCATTAACTCTTTCTTAAAATCTTAGATGAGGGATTAATACATAAGTAGGGACAAGGCATGCTCATAACATTTATATTTATGTCCAGACACTATTAGAAATCCATGGGTCATGGGGACTTATGAATCAAATATTCTTACTTTAAAGTACTGCAAAATTTGTGAATGAGATGTAAATTGCACACAGAGCCATATTGACTTGTCAATAAGTTACCAAGATGAGTGCAAATGGCATTCTGTGCTTCGAAGACTGATAACTCTTTCATCCATCCTGTTACATACCTCATCATCTCTTTTTAAATAAAGAATTGTATTGACCCCCAGAAATTCCACACAGATTCTTTCCACAGGCATGACAAGGATCTCAGCTGACCAAACAATGAGGTGAATGTTTTCTTCATTATTATTGCAGAAGTCTAGGAAATCTTGAATGTATTCCTTGATTCTTAGAATGTATCACTGCAGGAATAGCTCCTAATAACGTTTCAATTGGAGTAATTTATTAGGCTCATTGGAGGCTAGGAACTGGGAAGTCAATGGCAGTAGGGAAATTGCCCCTGCTCAGAATGTGGCTATATGAACTAGAAACATCTGTAACAAAATTAATTAGCTACAGAAATTTCACTTGTGTTTTCTCAGCAATCAAATGAAATGCAAAACGGACCCCATTTTTTTTTCTTTCCAACACTACTTTTTCTTTTCCTTCTATTGAAACTGTTGGGGAAAAAAATTACACTATGAAACTATTTGTATGATCATTTCATCAGTTCCCTAGGAGAAAAAGAAAATAGCGTATATATAATATATATGTGCCTATAACACATATATGCACATATACATATATGTGTCTAGATAAAATTTGTTTGTAAATGTATAAAATTATATTAATTATAATATATATAATATATATAATTATAATATATATAATATATATAATATATATTATATATATAATATAATAATTATAATTATTATATTAATCCATTTAGTCTATAGGTAAGATGGTTATTAAAGACCAGATTATTAACTATTTGATACTATAATAGAAAATAAATTAATACAGTAAAAGCTATTGGTGCCACATCTACCACAACTACAGTAGAAACAACAAACTCTTTTCACATGCTTGTCATTAGATATCTTTGGTTTATTCATTAATTCACAAATTAAATATCAATAAAATATCTAAAAAACACCTCTCATATGTATACTAACATATCAGTAATAGCCATTAAAATGACTCTTTGATTTCATATCTGCTGTAATCTGAAATACCTCACAAATTAACAGCTGCAGTGTTGATGTCTTGTATGTTATTACAGCAAAAATAAATTCAGCCAACACACCTGCTTAATTCAAGCGCAAACTTGTGCCTCACCTGCTCTTTTTACACTTTGGTTGCCCTATATCACTGACATTTCCACTCTGCAACATTTCTATTTTAACCACTATTTTTTTTTTCAATATATCTCAAAAATCCACTAAGGCATTATCATTTTCAACATTACTTCTATGTCCCTAGGGCTTAGTTATACCTTGTATTCTGTGGCAGAACAGGCTATTACATAATTTACTTTATCCATGCTCTTTTTTTATCCTGGGAAAGAAGGTTGTGGGAGAATCCTCACAGGGGTTCCTACCCCCAGTCCATTGCTGCCTTGTCAGTTCTGCTCATGAGACAATTCCCTGAACAAGACTTGGAGAGAGCAAATCCTGAAGAGACAACCTTTCCACAGGTGGGGGCAGGAGCTAATTCAGCAGGCTAACCACTACTGAACAGGGAGGAAGTGACAAGAGCATTCTCATAATGGAGAGAGTGAGAAGGATGTGGTTTCATAAAAGTCAAGAGTGGCTGGGATCAGGCCAGTTAGAAAGAGGCAGTGTGCATGCAAGCCCAGAGCATCTGCTATCCACTAAATATGCAAAGATGAGGAGAAAAACACTTCCTTTAACAAGAAGCAAAGCTATTCTGCATAAAATATCAAACCTCATCTTAATACATGGTAGTGTCTGCATTTATATCCATAGACAGTACTATGGACATTTCATTACAATTTGTAGACAGGTATCACCTGTATTTATGCAGGCGTAGAGCCTGCCGGGGATTGTAGGGGGTAACACAACAGGTACCTCTTTTCAGGTTTCAGGTCATGAGACATAAAAAGCTGCAAAAGTCGTAGGCGTTATGCATAGCACCACAACTGCACAAAAAACACCTTCTTTGAGAATCACTTGATCACCTGTAATTGATTCTCATAATTGACATATGAAGACTCTTGTGTCTTCATGGGCTTTTTTGTGCTTTCTCTTTTTGACAGTGTTGGGGCAGAGCTCAGCATTTCTTGCAATTCCAAATCTAGAGACAATAACTAAGTAGAATTGTGAAGTGAGGAGTTACAGAAGATAATAGGGATCCCTGTCATGTGGCACTTGCTCAGGTAGAGTATTTCTAAAGATATAACAATTATATCATAAAAACTCCACTTTTCACTTCCTTATGGAATCTAAATAACCCAAAACAAAATCAGTGCATTGTCCATATGAATAATTAACAACACAAAGCAAAACAACAACAACAACAACAACAAAAAAAAAAAAAAAAAAAAAAAAAAAAAAGAAGACCACAGTCTTCTTAAAAACTCTAAATATTCCTCAGGTAGAATAAAATGAGAAAAACAGCAGTAAATTTAATATTTTGTTGTCTAGATGTTTCTATGAAGATAATCAATTATGTACCTCTAAATTTGCATGTGAATTAAACCATTAATAGCTGCACATACTTGTGATGGAGATTACTGCTGTATAAAAGAGTCACTGTGCAAAGAAAGAAACCCATGGTACCTCCATTGACTGCAGCTTTTTCATAGGCTGTCTTTACAGTGTGAGGTGAGGCTTGCTTTGTTTTGTGCATATATGAGCAGGATCATATGAACACAAGAGAAAATTCAATTACTACAAATTTGTCTCCAGGAGGAAGACAGAAGACGATTGACAGCATCACTGCTGAGTAAGTAATGTCTGTGTTTTGGTCCCAGTTACAGATAGACCAGTGACTAAAATTGCACAGGACACTCTGACTGTTCTAGTGCTTGTCCACAGGAGGTTTTTCATCTTGTGTTGAATTTCACAGAACTCCAACATTTGCAGAGAGCTGCTTTAAAGCCAGGTAAGATTTCTCCTCACAAAAAATACATAAAAAGCACAGAGCTAGTGAAACTCCACAAAGTGTAAAAAAACTATGCCTAAATACAGATTTTTATTCATCAACCTTAAATGTGGGGTAATCATTAAGAGTGCCTGTTAAAGCTGTTTAGTGCAGAGTGGTTATGGTGTAAAAAAAAAAAAAAAAATCACAATTTCTGCTCAGGAACTCTTCCAACTAATACTAATTGATTCCGCATGTTGTATTTCCAAGCAACCATTTTCCTGGAAGGAAAAGAGCTGTTCCTTTAGGTCAAGTCACTAAATGTTAATTTCAAGGTAAATTACTATTGAATCCTTGAAGAAAGTAAGTAAGAGGGCTGCAATATGGTATATCTGAGCGTAAAACTTTCCAGTACTCTTGAACAGTATCAATTCAAGTTTTTATGAAGGACTTAAAAAAGCAGCACCACAAAAAGCCAGTGCCCTGGAATCACAGTCCCAAAACATGATTTGGACTACAGAGAACACTGAGACCAACATCTTTAAAAGCAACATGTTAAAATATTCGAAGACTGTGAAGTACCATATATATCCCAGATAAAAGGCTTTTATGAATACAAACAGAAGATTATTGTAAAAATTTGACCACAGGATCAAACCAGCTGTGGGTGGTAAATAGCTAATAAGCTTTGTTTGGAAGTGATGTATCCTGGGCAACATCCAGAATATCTGAAAGAACTGACATCCCCATCACCATTTCTACCATGAATAGAAATACAAATAGTTACAATACTATCCTTTTGCTTGCCTAGATGTCTGCATTCTAACTCAGCCTAAGAGACAACTCAGTGTCCTTTATACCTTCAGACTTCATATGGCCAGCCTCAACACTATCTTCTCTTGACAAACAGCCACCATTGAAGCATAACAGAAATCTACTTACCTTCTTTTAGGAGTCTGTCTCACCAATAAGAGTCCTAAGGACATCTTCTTTAATATTTCTGTCATCCATTTCAATGTACAAAAGGGATGTTCTCACACAAAGTGGTGCTCTGAGAAATTGCAGAATAAATAATGTGTGGGTTAGTGCTTTAGCTTGTGACTATCCCAGAGCTGAGTGCTGAAGCCTTTGAGTCAGACATAAAACACCCCTGACATCAGCACTTCACTTTGATCCTCCACCCATCCGCTTGGCGTGTGTGAGGCTCATTACAAGGCACCTAGTGTTCCTGGCTTTGGCATCAGACCAAGCTGGTCTGTATTGACAAGACTGACAGACTTTAGGACATGTAAAGAAACAGAGTGAGTGAGAATTAGTCTCCTAAACCTGAGGATCAGGATCACTTTCCGTTGTGACTTTCCCAAGGTTAAAAAGAGGCAGGTGAGGAAAAAGGGAACTGAGCCCTGGCAGCACAGCCCTAGTCAGCTGAGGGGAGAACATGGAAACAAGCTGCCTGCAGGGACTGTGGGGAGAAAATTAAACCTGTGCCTCTACTGAAGGCAGAGTACATGAGAACCTGGAATTAAGTCAGTAGCAGCAGAGAGAATGGTTTGGCTGGAAGCAAAACCATGTTTCTCCTTTCCTTGCTTTGTGGTGCCAGTCAAGCCCCCATCCTCTGTATACCTTGAAGTATACAATCTCTGGTTGCACCACTCTATCCCTCCATCTCTGATTCACCTTGGCTGGCCACTGGGACCAACTGAAATTCATTTTCCTGTATGCTTTCCCCTGCTTAGAATCTTAATTCTAAGTGCCACATAACTTGCCTACATAGGAACTTTGCAGATCTGATCCAGGAAGTGAATTCTTGCCCCTGTTCTTTCTCCATCTTTTTGTGAGGTAAAAGAAGTACATGAATAGAACTGACCAAAGGGATATTCCAAAGATATGACATCATACTCATAATTTATAGTGGAGGAAAGAAGAAGAAAGGAGGGGACATGTGGAGTGTTGGAGTTTGTCTTCTTAAGTTACCTAGGATGGGGGCTGACTCTCCTGAAGATGGCTAAATGCCCACCCAAACATGGGAAGTGTTGAATTAAGTCCTTGCTTTGCTTTCCTTGTGTGTGCAGCTTTTGCCTGCTATATTAACTGTTAACTGCCTTTAGCTGCAACCACAATTTTGCCAGCTTTTACCCCTCTGATTCTCTCCCCCATCCCACTGGTGGCAGACTGAGTGAGTGGCTGTGTGGGCCTTCACTGCTGGCTGAGGGTAAACGACACCACCTGTCAAACAGCTAACAATTTTTCATGCTTCATTGGGATTTTAATAAATGTGAAGAAGGTAAAAAAGTGTCTTGGGTAGAGTTAGAAATTGATCCAAACATTGAAATTCTTCCTACCCCAACACATTCAGGGAAGTTTGAACATTTTTTTTTGTTTTGTTTTGTGAGGATTTTATCCTTTGTATTTTTTGAAGACCAAGCTATAATCCTAAAAATAAAATTCTTCTCTGCATATGAGCCATGAGGAATCTCAGTCAGCATATATGGTTCTAAGTTTTGGGTCATCCAATTACAACATTCTTGAGGCAGTTCAAAGCAGCAGCACCTCCAAACCTCCCACTGAAAGTAATTTTCACAAGTGGGATACGCACCTGCTTAAAAGATGTTGGTTAACGTCCACTGTGTCCAAAATTTTCCACTGCTAACAGTTTTTTATTATCTGCTAAGGAGTGATGTTGGCAGCATTTTCTTTTTATGTCACTAGAAGAGCAGTAGTAATGATTTAAAAGCCAGGAGCTTTGAATTATTGCTTAAGGTTCTTAATTAGCTAGGTACTGTATTATCCTTACATTTGTCTACAAGAAAAGATGCATTTATGGGAAGTTTTCCAGATGTCTCTTCATTAAAGTGAAGAGGTCATATTTTATTTGCTGCTAAACAAAACAGTACATTACATTGCAGATTATTGTACCTAAGTGTGTGTTCTTGGATGATACTTCACAGAAAGCAAATCAAATACAGAACTATAATTTTTTTTCTCCTTGAGAGCCATCTTGGCTCAGAAAATACCTTTTCTTTCCAAATGGTAAAGGATTTGTCAAACATTTCTAATCTTGCCTTCTCTGTACCATAATTTTGAATGCCTTCTGTCGACTTTTAAAACATAAATCAAAGGATAGCAGGAGAAATTTTGCCTAGCAAAGGCCTGGAAAGAAATTTCTACTGGCTTGGAGTTTTACTGGAGACATATTTGCTCTTGTAATGTTTGACTTTCACGTGTGTATCTGCTTCTTGAGCATAATGGCTGCAGCTGTGTGTGTGTCCAGAATGCAATTACACAGTCTGAAGTCTGTGATTTTAAGACTGATTCACACTTCTGAAGTTAAAAAATTGAATTGTCTCTTTTGACACACAGAAAAGTTGTACATGGACTTTTTTAATCCCATCTTTTACAAATTTGAGATGGTATAGCTTCACTCTGCATAAATAAATAAGGATTACAGGATAGGTAACAATTAAAAAACCTACTGAACTGCAAGAGGACTGATACCTTGACCCAAAGGATGAAATGGAATAGCCTGATGGAATAGTAATCATGCTGGTTTGAATGTAAATCAGTGGGAGAAATGAGTCCCACATATTACCTTGAGAAAGATTTCAGAGTTAAGATTAAATAGAAAAATTACAATAAATGCAATCCATAGGTGGGGTCTACTTTTCTTCAGATTTCTCCCTGGTCTCCTGAGCCAGGGATTCCTGAGGGCTGGCCATATCAGTGAAGACTAAAGCAAAATGAGTGTTCAGTCTTCTCTGCAACCTCTGCTCCTTTTAATAGCTTGCCAATATTTTCCATAGGCACAATTTCCATTTTCCTTTGATTATTGGTATATTTGAATAAGGCCTTGCCCTCTCTGAAAAGCTACAGAATACAACAGCTTTTGCTTAAGATTTTGGTTTCTACCCATATATCTCTTTGGCAAAACAGCATGAAAGGAAGTACACATGCTGGTTAACCAAAACAGTTTTGCTTTTTAAGCTAGGCTTATGTGCCAGAGGAAGGACTATAGTGCTGGAGAGTCTACATGAAACATTCAACCAATAACTTCTGTGTTACGAACAACTACCTCAGCCATGTGGGATATAATTTAATTTAATGTCAATTCAAGATGCAGCAATGCTTACAGTCATGAATGAGATTTCCAGCTCAGTAGCACTGGAAAATTCTAGCTCCTGACAGATTCATATGTAGCGTAATAAGGAGATGTCTCTGTGCTCTCTGCCTTATTATCAATATCAGAGTCATAGGGTTCCTGCTTACTAATATTTTTATTTAACCTGAAAATAATTGGATACATAATGCAATTCACGGGAATTTTTCCAGAGTAGTGATTTTTTTTTGAGGTGATTTTGGTGGCCATACAAACCTAGGAAGTCAAGTGAAATGGTAGCAAGGTGCAGGATTGCTAGTAAAATGGGTTTTACCTTCCAAAAGGGAACCAGCTGCCAGTCTTGTACTTTTGGGACTGCTAATGGGCAGTTCAAGACTAAAGCTGAGCTGATTGGTGCAGTGGAACTTCAAAATCCTTTGAAAAACTGGTTATGAGACCATGGCTTGTATAAGTTTGAGTACTTGGGGGAACTTAAAATGTTACACTTTGAAAGGACTACAGACACTTTTTGTATGGAGACCTTCTGTTATGTATGCAACTGGAAACTTAGCTGCTACTAAGGTTCAGATTGCATCCAGTTAACTTCAATTCTGGGTACCAGAAAATTACCACTGCCTGTATCATGCACTGTAGTTCTCATGCACCTAATCACAATACTCCTTGTTACTTCTTTCTGTTCCATTCTTTCCGGCATGCACCTTCCCCTACGTGTCAAGTTCACTCTACAGTCTCGTATTTCAATTACCCCAGTTTAAAGAAATTTCATGTTGTGCTGGAGTCTAAGAATAGAAGGTGCTCATCAGTCAACATTTTTATAGTGTGCTAATCATCCCTGCAGTGTCCTGATTTGGTACTCTGGATTTTGACCACTACCTTGGTCAATCACTGAGCACTTCTATTCATCACCTACCTATTCTTATGGTGCTTCCATCATGGACAGCTAGATTAAAAATAATGGAAAAGAAGACAAAAATCATCAAAATTTCTATCTTCAATGAAAATTATTTTACACAAACTGAATTTAATAAATTCAGAAACTTACATTAACCTACATAAAAAAAGAACCCATATTCCCACCAAAAAAGATTACCTGGATTATGAATAAATATATAGTATGAATAGATGATGTAATCTGACTTTATAAAATAGGAGGTTTGCTCCTGGAAAAAAAAATCCTACTTATTAGAAAGAATGGTTTTCTTTCTTCAAAGGCATTAATGGATGGAAAATTTATATTTTTTTAATGTACTGACATCCTGTACAGAAATGAATTTTGCATACAGAACTTTAGTTCTTATCCCTACTCATTGTTACTGTGATTAAGAGCCAGCAAAGTTATTTTGAATATAGATTATTTTCAGTGTCAAAGAACACCTACTCATATTATAAACAACTATTTTATGAATATGTTTGACAAAAACATTGAGATTCTTATACACAAATGTTCTCACATTCTTTTTTGAATATCTCACCTACTTTTGACAAGAAATAATAGGTATGCTTAATAAATAAGTACATATCAGGGAAGAATATGTAGAGCCATATATGTGTATAATGTATATGTAGGAAGACCACAGATTCAGAAACTGCATTCCACCCCATTTCTCCATAGTTACAACCTCCCACAAAGTATCATTTTCTCCAGTTAATGAAACCTCTATGAAACCTCTTGGTTTCATAGCTGCCCTGAGGAGATTTGACATTCATGTAACATGGGAAGACTTTCCCTTCTTTAGTGAATCTTATTCTATCTTAACAGTGTCATGATTACTGGGAGCGCCTGGAAACAGGAGTATTTTCCTCCCTAATGGACTGCTGCCAGTAAATTGGTTTATTCTTACTGGCCTCTACATCCCAGCCATATTTGAAGGAAAAAAAAAATTATTGGATTACAACAAGAAACAGAGATTTCAAAGAATTTGCTCACTTCTGAGAAAAAGACTTGTCATACTATGCAGATCTTGCATCTTTGGTTGTATCCTAGTTCTGATTTAGTTGTCTTAACAGCCTGAGGGTCAGTCTGCCCAAGACAAAGTTAGTCTCTATAAAGTCAAGAACACTGTCCTGCAGGACAATTTCCTTTTGAGTAAGGCAAATTCCATATTTTAAATGAATGAGGGCAAATTCACAAATGAAAGTATATCTGTTGTGAATGGGGGTGGGTTTTTGTCCCATATTTAATTCAAAAGTATGGAAAAAGGAACAATTACAATAAAAGGGAAAAATTCAGAACACAACCTGGTCAGGCGAAGTGGTATTATGAAATTTGACACACTTTACCCCATTTACCAAATAATAATATGAGTCTAGTTTGAAAGGGACATCTAGATGTGATAGTTTGTGTCTTACCTGAGGCTGGGATACCTTGAAAGTACAATGAGATTCCTCAGGATCTTGTACCTCCAAGTACTAAAGTTCTTAGTGGGTGAAGATTCCTTTGAGGGACTTAACATTCTAGTTCACATTTTCTTTTTCCTTACAAAAAAATATTCACTGAAATACTCTGGCATTGAGCTTTTCCTAAGAATTTTTTTTCAAAATCTTTCATTTTAGCTTTTTTTTCAGAGGCCTCACAAATGTAAACGATTCAGTTTGTGCCTATGAAAGTTAGTGGTGTAGAAATCTGTGCACTGACTCCACATTTTACCTCATCATCCACTAGGGTGTGCAACCCCTGGTCTTTGCTTGGTAGCTCACCCCAGTTTTTAAGTAGTTCTTTTTCCCAAGAGACAAAGGTAATTTTCACTGTCAAGGAAAAGTATTCCAAACAGGAATAATTATATTCCTCCTTGAGGAAGAAAAAAATGTGGTAGCTGTCCTCATTCCACAAATATTACTGTGCTGAAATCTTTACACAAGAACTTCCACTACTTTTTGTAATGTAGCTCTCAATTGTTAAGTAATTTTGCATCTTTCTCCATCTTCGTCTGCTAGTAGGTGTTTGCAAAACCCAGGTATTTGTACCAAAGATTGCTAAAACTCATTTTTCCTTGGTGTCTGGAGCTGGGGAAGACAGGTAGGAAGAGGAACATTGAGAGGCTGTGCTCAAGAGAGGCACCATAATCCTAAGCCTAAAGGAAGCCCAGTACAAAAGCAGTGTCAGTGAGAAGAAACTAGATGTTCATCCAAGATTTCAGGGCACACTGCAGAGGTGCTGCTACTGCCCTAGGACATTAGAAGCCTAAAAATGTGGTAGAGCACCCAGTGACGTTTAAAAACAAGAAGGGGATGGCACAAAACTCTCCTGGTGCTCCCTGCAAGCTGTGACAGCTGTGCCATTTCTCAGGATGCCACAGAGCTGTAACAGAAAGAATGCAGCATGATGCTGCTCTGTGTTGTTGATTTATATTCTAGAATGAAATATTTTAATTAAATTATTGTGAAATTAAAATATTACAATTTTCAGTAAACAGAGTAATTGGACATTAGAGGAGGAAAATGAACTGTGACTGGGGCAGCAGTTCAGTTCTGCAGGAAAATTGCAGTAAGCCTAATGAGGTGCTAAAAAGGAAAGTGAAAGCAATCCCAGCTAGATAGTTGATTTAAAAACCCAGTTGCTTTAGGGCTTTCATGTAAAATGTATCAACCTCATATTTATCTACAGCACTTTATCTATTATTGTCAACCACTGTCATGACAGTGTGAGTTTCACCAAATGAGCACAAAGACGAGGGGAAGCTGAAGTTAATTTAAAATGCAGTGTTTTAAAAAATTAAAATCTTATTTAAGCCCTACTCAAGTATTAACTCTTTTTTACTGTATCAGTTCTGAAAGTAACATGAAAAATGGAAATAAACTTTGAAAGGCCTTGCTATTTCATAAAAAAAATATGTATATACAGGGTGTTTTCTAACACGTCTATTTAACCCAGAGATATGCATAATGCTAACTATTCACCAAAATAAATGCATTTGCACACTGTCTGGCATAATATATAAGGCATTTATACAGAGCACTGGCTTAAATGCTTTAAGGCATTCTAGATTTCACCATTTGACTCTACTCCATATATAATTTCTTTCTTTATACGTGAAGTGTTGTCTGTCAGCTGATTTTAAAATAGGCTTTCTCAAACAATTATATTCATTACTCCAGTCTGATCACTGAAATCATGCTACATTCATGAACAAGCAAAGAACATATATACATATATATATATCTATATTTAATTGTGCCTATGCAAATAGATTCATTGAGGTCCTATGGAGCTAGAGCTGGACAGAATCAGGAGCATTTCCAAACTTCTGCTATTCTTATTTGAGAAAGTGTGTGATAGCCAAGAGAATGAGGGAGGTTGATGGTCTGGAACTCAAAAAAAGAAATTTTGAGGAAGGGGGAGTTGTCTGCAAATAGAAAGTGAGATGAGAGGTGCATTATACTAATTTACTATATTTGGAATAAAAAATAAAATCAAGGCACATGTCTGCCCATTTTTCACCCTCTGTATATGGGACAGCCCCTGTAAAAATGATATTTTTTTAATTAAAAGGAGGTGCTAGTGAACTGTGCCAGTTGCTGCACTATAAAGCCGGAGCAAGCTTGACAAAGTATAACATGTGAACCAAGCAAGGGAAAGAGTAAGAGAATTTGGAAAGAAGATTATGGAGTAAACAACAGATCCTCTCCGGCGCCCTTCCCCCCAGAGCTAGCCCTACCCTCGGGCAGACAGAGGAGCGGGGCTGGAGAGTGCCAGCCTGCTGGTGGCCACCAGCCCTGGCCCGCAGCGCAGCCGGACATCTACCGAGCTGGGCAGCGCCTCCAGGGACACCGCGCTCGGAAATCGGTACAGCTGCTCCTCTTTCCCTGAGCCCTTCTTTCACTATCCCTCCTGAACCAGCAAGTGTTTCTCAGGCAAACTGTACATCCACAGTGAAGGATTTATAATAATTTCAGACATTATTATGAGGAACTCCCAAACTAAACGTAATTCCCACTTAATTTAAAAAAACCCAACCCAACAAATGAACAATAAAAATGTTTCTTTCAGTCTGCATAAAAGCTATTGACACCTATGAATCAAAAAACCATAGGACACAGTGACCTAAGGGGGTCCCTAGGCATTGGGGTCTAGAGATTAAGTCAAATGAGGAGCAGCAGTCAGATGAAGGAGCTGTGGGTGTTTAGCCTGGGGTGAAGAAGACTCAGGGGAGACCTTATCACTCTTTACAACTGCCTGAAAGGAGGCTGGCCAGGTGGGGGTTAACCTCTTCTCCAGCAACCAGTGACAGAACAACAGGACATGGCCTCAAGATGCAAAAGAGGATGTTCAGCTTGGTCTTCAGGAATATTTTCTTTTCTGACAGTCTTGAAAAGCATTGGAATGGACTGCCCATGGAAGTGGTGAAGTCACCATACCTGAATATATTTGAGAAAAGACTAGATGTGGCACTAAGTGCTAAATGCTATGTTTTAATTGACAAGTTGATAACTCTAAGGTGAGACTCATTGATCTTGGAGGTCTTCTTCAGCCTTAATGCTTCTATGATTCTAAGACTCTAAGGAATTTGTTCTGGACTCTCCATGACCCAAGTGCTCTCTATGGGCTGGAGACTTAGAGCTAGCTAAGCAATTACACCGTACACTGGATTTAAGACATTAGTGAAGGTACTTGAACTTAGCTGGGGATTTAGAAAATGCTACTAATTCTCTGTCATGCCTTCAGTAGAAAGATGCTCAAATGTGTTAAAAAATTTAGGTTAAAATGTCCAGCTCACTTCTAAAAATAAACTGTAAGATAAAATTAGCAAAGTCAAAGAGAGAACTTAAATAGTCTTAAAAAAGGCACACCAAAGTACACAGTGGGTTCGAGAAAGTTGAACTTGGATCCTAACTTCTTTTTAATTTCTTTTAATTGTTTTTATTTATGCTATTAAGGCGCCTAGATACAGTTGAAAGCTTTACCCTTTGATTACTTAGCTGAGCATCCAACTCCCACCTGGAATTCAACGTGATTCCTACCTGCAAACAACAGCTCCAGATGCTGACTCATTCCCTTAAATGTGTGTATCTTAGGATGGGCTAAATTATTCTATAGAGGTTCTTACCTTTTTATCCTGACAGAAGAAAGTAGGTAATTATGTAAACTCTTAACATGCCACTCACATTAAATGACCTTATGTAACTACCGTACACCCCCATAAATTGCCTCAGGAATCATACTAATTTAAAATTTAATCTGACTACTCATTACCAGAATAGGAATTTAAATATTAGATGATTTCCTGGATGTCCTCAGGAGGTATAGAGATTATGAGACACCTTAAGAACTTTCTTCAGGGAGATACTCTTCTGAAAAGGCTGAACAGATCCAAAAGCAAAAGACAAGACAAGAAAATTGTATAAATTACTTAGATTTTATTGTCACAAAAAAATTAAAAATTCTCTGGTCCCCACAGAGTTGTCTGTGGGCATGGCTCTGCACAGCCTAAGTTCTCAGGCTCATCTCCCATGCTGAGGCAAGGAGATGCAAAGAGCAGGAGTGATGACAGGCAGGGTTTTTGTTCTGACTGCTAGACAAAGAGGAGTAAAAACACTGAAAATTTGGCCCAATTTATGTTAAAATTTTAGCAGAGAAGAATAACAAGTTGATATGTACATTGACACATTGCTTTAAAAAGGTATCTGAAAATATTATTCCTCAAACCTAATCCAGATTACAGGATACCACCTGGTCCTATTAATCAGTTCTGCTATTTTCACAGCTGACACTAGGAATAACCTTGAATAGGTCACAATTCCCCAGACTGATGTGTTATGGAAAAGTCCTAATGATTCAGTTTAATATTTGTTAATTAATTTTCCCCTTTTTCTCCATCCTCTGATTCAGTTTCCCACTTTCTGATAATTGTCTTACACTTTATTCTCAATCAATAATGTTGTGAGTAGTCAGAGCACCTGACAGATGACATCTTTGTTATTTAAGGAAGTCTCTAATGACATGGGACTATCTACTAAGGGCATTTTCTGAAAAAAAAACAAAAAAACAACCTTTTACTTTAGAATATACTGCAGATGCAGATGGAAAGTGATGTATTATGTGAAATACTAAACAAAGAAATAAATAACCAGCTTTAGGACTATTTTTTCCTTCCTGTCACAAAGTAATCTAAATTTTAGTATTTATTCTAGAAATGTCCTAGCCTCTTAGAGGCAAATTATGCATGAAATACTGCAATTAAAACTGAAATAAAAGATTTAAATGCAGCCTCTAGAGGCATGAAATGGCACCACACTGTCTCACTCTTTACTGCCTCTTAAAATGATTGCTCAATTTATAGGAAAATCTTTCCATCCTTGCTCTTAGAATCCTCTGGTTTTGATGGCACTAGTCATAATTCAGTTCTTCTACTCCATGGGAACATGTCAGCATTTCCTTCATACTCCAAAATGAATAAACAACCCCTTGACCAAGTACAATGTTATTCTTTATGTAAGAAAGAGAGTCTTCAGCCCTGATTTCTTGGTTGGTTTGTGCCTGCTTTTTCCTCAGAAGGTGTTCTTATATCCCTCCTTAGACTCTCAGTTAGTACTTTTGTCACTGGCAGCCTTGGGAATTATTTTTAAAATTACTGATGACACCACTATGAAGTGAGGAATATTTGGGAGTGGTGCATGTCATCTTCCAAACTGCTATAAATGTAACGTCTCCAGCACTATAAGCGATAAGGGTGAAAAAGACACACATCTTTGCAGTGGTGTGACATCTTGCAAAGAGCTGAAACTACTTCCTCACACTAAATTGCTAGAGTTTTAATGACAGACATGTAACACACAGAAACACAAGCAAAATAAATGAACATGCTTTTCTGAATTCACTTGTCAAAAGCAATGGTTTCCACAACTAGTTTCATTTGCGAAGGGTAATTCACGGCAAAAGAGGAAGGAATTGGATCAATTTTCAGTTCACAGAACTTAATAGTTTATATTTATCTACTGGAACATCAGGGCTATCAATAACTTCACTAAAGTCTCTCTGATGGCAGTAAACTACATTGAATAATCACAGAAATTGATTTTCTTGACAAGAATAGAGATCAATCTATGGAAATTTTTCTTTGTGGCTGTGAGCAATGAAGGGATATCATGACATCAGAATAATTTGAGACATTTGCAGTGTAGAAAACATTCTTTGAGAGAATGACATATGTGTGACTGCTAGCTTGAGGACCTGAAATATCAGAAAGTAATGTCAGGATTTATTATCACACTATAACTGTGATGCTGAGTTTCTAAGAATCAGTCTCACAAAATCTCAGTAATAAGTTTATGAAAATGAGAAAATCAGAAAGATCCCACTCAGCAGAGAATTTCAGAGCTTGTTACACAGGAGGTCCACAATAGATTCCATGAATATCATCAACATTTCAAGTAGCTCACAAAGTTAGATTTTGCCCATTTCCTGCAGAAGTGATTGACATATTATTACTGAAAGACTTGCCAGCATGGGATCCACCAAAGAGGGCACGCGGTGAACATGATCATACTTCGCAAGTCCTGACTTGCCTCAGCCAGCAAAATTTCTGTTTGCATGACCTGCTTTAAGTGATCCAGAAACCTTCTTGCTTAAGTCCCCATGCAATGGGGTAGGAGATGCTTTCTGGTGACAATAGTTCACTGCAGCTTTGGTCAGGTTCCAGTTCTGTCACGCTTGAACACCATTACATGACCGTTCAGAGCAGTGCAATCTTCCAAAATGTTTAGATGTTCAAGGATATGACAGAAGCAACATCTCAGATAGCAGAATAGTGAAACTGACTTCCTCTTCTCCATACCAACAAGCACATGTTTGGTATGTGTTAGTTTAGCTCATATTGACAGAGATAACAGAATTAATTTTTTAAAGGGTCCATTTTTTAGCAAACTGCTTAGAAGAGCTGAAGTAATTTAACTGTTGCAAATGTTCTAAAATGAATGTTTTGTGCAGTTATTCACTATTAGATCTTTAACGGACTTATAAGGTCCCTTCCAACCTAAACCATTCAAGCACTCCATGATACCTTGTGTTGCTGTAATAATAATATTTTAAAATGAGAAAAATTTGTGCAGAATCTTTTAGGCAAGACAGCTAATTCCATAGTTAGAGATTTAAGGCCTAAAAGTGCAGCAAACCATATTAGTATATTAGCCAATAAGCTAGTCAGTATGTTCCAAGTACAGATCTGAAAGTACAATGAAGACAGTGCACACGACCTTCAATATCTGAGAAGTTAAGTCTTTGACTCCTGCATTTGGTAAAAACCTTCTTTGCTCATACAACATTTCCCAGACCTGTTAATTAGAATATTGCCTTGTAATAATTCTTGTATAGTGAAATAGGCCCCAGAAAGCTGCAGGTCTCCCACAGTGAGAAAATCTAAAATGTAAAATGGAGAGCATTAGGTTCCTTTCCAAGCTGCACATAATGTATGCCTTGCCCAAAGCTAATGGCAAAACATCAGTAGTTCCAAAACAGCAATAAATCTTGTGGAAGACAGGAGACAAAGCAAACCAATGTGATGATCAGTATTAAAGAAATGATAGCACAAAAAGTATTAGGCAGAGAAAAACTGTAGCTAATCAGGCATACCAAACCATTTCAGAACATTGTGTCAGGGTTGGATGACAATAACATAGCATGTATTAACAAAAAAAAAACATTGTGACAAAAGCATCTATAAAAAACTAATAAAAAATCTATCAGTTACAGACGTCAGAACATCTGTGTGCCAAATAACCACTACTGGCTTGTGACACTTACCCATTGCAGGCCTATGGAACCAAAGCAACTGAAAGAAAAAATCTGGAGGTCACGATAGACATATCCAGATTTGTTGTGTGAGTGGTATTGATAGAACATAAGAATGATTTATTAGACCTGATTTATAGAGCATGGACTACTCTGCAAAGGTGAGCAGAGCCAGAGATAAGATGTTTCATAAATGCTTTATCAAAGAGTGTATATATAAATATAAAAGCAGATCATATTGTCTTTGATAGAAGCATTTGTTGATTTCTGAAGAAATGGGATGTTTTACAATTACTCATATCATAACAATGAATCACAAAATATCAGCAGCTATTCATGTTGGCGGAATTATGCTTGCTTGCCTTACATGTATGTTAAATACACAGATGTAAACTGCTGGGTATGAGTAATAGAGGAGAAGGGATCCTACAGGGCTGGGTTGTTTGGTTTTATGAAGAAATACTTTAAGAGACTAAAAACCTAATGCATGAGGTTTTGGTGGGCCACATGGAAGAAAAAAAAATCTGTAGTGTTTGCAGCTGAGGTCCACACAGGAAACATCATTACAGAATACAGTGAACACTGAGACAGTATTATCAGCATGTCCCTTCTACGGCCAATTTTCCTGCAGAAATGTTGTGTGGTTCTTTCCAGAAGATTTTGAAGTATTTCACAAGATCGAAATACAAAAAATATAAAGAAAGAAGAAATGCAAGTCTTTATATAAGCAAACTATTTTGACAATCAAAAAATGTCTAGGTACACAGATATAAATGCAGCTAATCAGTACTGATATGGAAAAAATAATTTGAAATAGTGCTTCTAAAGTATGAGATTTTCTGGGATTATGATCAGAATTATCTACTTTTCTCTAAAGAAAATTCAACTGTTTTGAGAAGACATAGAAATGATACTGAAAATGCCTGCATTTTCCAAGATTTTAGACTGTGCAGCAATTTAGTACATAAAGTGCTAGCAGTCATGGTAGTACTTAGGGCAACTGCTTGCAGCTTCATGGGTAAATCCACTATCACTGCTGAAGTCATCACCAACTGCAAAACTTCTTGTTCTAGAACTCCAGTGGTCTAGTAAGAAATTTGTAGTGCAGTTCTTGATTGTTTATTGGACACTATTCAGGGTCTGTCTTCTGTGAGCTGAAGTTCATAGTATCATTACACCAATCCTTTAAGTGATTGTCCCTTACCAAAGCAAAGGAAGACACATGCTTTAATATTAGCGCTCTCCATTTCTGTTCCAGGTTATCAGAGCTATTTATTTTTTTGTCACTGTGTGCTCTGATGGAATTTTTTAAAATACTCAAGACAGAAGTGTGTTCTGAGGAGAATTGGGAACCACTGATACTATTTGTAATACTATAGGCATTATTTGATACTAACTGTAAGTATTTGTGTTCCTGGCTTCAAGGTGTACTTCTGAAACTTGAGTGCATTACAATTATTTTATTGTCATGATGTTATTATATACTGTCTCATTGTGCTATCTACTATACAAACAATTCAAGTCATCACCAAGCTCCTTCTGCAAAGGCAAGGACTTGGCAGCTACCAACATACTGCAGTTCTTCCTGCTCTGCAAAACTTCAGGCAGTGCTTGGGGCACTTCAGCTGAGGCTACAGAGATCAAATGCACCCTGCCATCTCAATCATTCATATTTTCCATGTTTAAACAGAGAATGTCTAGTCCTTTTTGTGATGTGTCTCCAGGTGTTTGGCAGTAGCTGAGCAACAGCTGCTTAGGAGCATTCACAATATTTTCCATTGTTTTGACTGGACAGAGTTGTGAAATTGCCCTGCTGTTTCATATTCTCTCAGTGTACGTATTATGAAAACCCAGGAGCACACTGCTGATTTAGACATTTCATTTTGGTCTGCTGGGATCCAGTTAGTGTATGTTCATGCTGAGATTTAGAATCAAGGGTTTTTTCAGTTTATAATGATGTCTGTTTCATGTTTTCTGTTATTTTAGAATAGGGATTTTTCACTCTTCCTCTAATATTGGCTTAAAACCCTGAACCACTTTCTTGATCATTTGCAAATTCTTCCTCCATCTACATTCTTATTTCCAAGTGCAACTGAGATATATTTTATATAATTGATATCAAATTACAGTCTATATTTCCCTCTCTCATCCCATGATTTAATGTGAATGTGGGATTAGTGTCTTTAGAAGAAATACAAGCTTGCTCTTTCAAAACAATTATTTGATAAGGCATATCAAAGCCTGCTTGATTTTTACACAATGCTGAAAACAAGTACCAGGCGCTGTGTACCTGAGCAGGAGGACTGGAACTTCATCAGATATGCAGCCCCGAGGTTTATGTACACTTCTATATTTACAGTTTCCTTAAGCATACTACAATGTGTCCTTACTTGATCAAGTTATATTTTATTTTGAGACTGAGGAGAGTACAGACCACAGGAAAGAGGGAAAGAGAAATAAAATAAAGGGAAAGAAGTGAATTAGAGTAGATGAAAGAATGCAGGAATACATCAAAGTTGCATGGGAATCAGTCAGGATCTTGCTTTCTATTAGCAACATTAGACCTGGAAGGAGAATTAAAAGGCAGGAACTGGAAATTGACTATTTTATTGTAAAAGGATTATTACAAAAACATTAGCAAAGGAATTGTATTCATATGGATGCTGTGAAGCCTGTTCCTGATGGATGTATACCCAATATACCCACATGATACTTCAGGAACTCTTTTTCTCTGGAATATACTATCTGTTTTCTTTTTATTTTTACAAATAAAATAAATTTAAAATCAAATGCAACTTGGAGCCAACATATAAAATAATTGCTTTCAAAGTATGCATGGGACCCTGCATTTCTAGTAAAACCAGATTAATTTATCAAGGCAGCAGCTACTTGTTTCCTTCATTTACAATACATTTACTAGTACAATTATTAAATTATTTCTCTTGTATAATCAACAGAAAAACTTATATATATAATGGGTATTGAAAATATTTCTTCCTGCTGTGACTCAAATATAAAAGGAAAATAATTGTAAAGACTGATATCACCAGAGTTAGATGCATTTCAAAGCAGATGTAAAGCTTGGTAAGAAAAGTGTGACCTGACATAAGTCCATGTTTTTATCAGTAGACTGTCTACAGCAAAGCGTGGTAACACCCATAAAGAAAAGAGATTTGTAATTCTTTCCTGATTTACCCCTATTGACTTCTGGCTAGAATGACAATGATCTGATGAACTACATATTGAAGTAGGATCATATCATTTGATGGATTCACCCTCTCTTATCTAATCCTATTTAATATTTTAGCCTCTACAACACCCTGCGGCAATGAATTTCATAATGTCATTGTGAGTCACGAGGAAAGCACCTTATTTTTTACATTTGATTTTGTATAGTTTATTGTGTGTCTTATGGTTCTTGTTTTATATTAATAATGAATCATTTCTAGTCACCGTCTATACAGTGCCAACTTTACATAGCTTTTGTCCTTAAGGACAATTTTTCCACAGGCTGAAGAGTTAAAGCCTGTTTTGTGTGGAGTACTTAGGCACACATCCATCCTTCTGCAATATCTAATTATAATTATGTATATTATATTATAAAATATGTAGAACTAAGTACCTGAATAGTATACAGACCACAGGTTTCACTCTGAAATCCCTTCCTAGTAGCTCCTAAAATTTAATTTGTCTTCTAGGCCCTGAATACAGACCTCATATTCTCAAAAGACAATCCACAATTACCCCACAGTTTCTTTCTTGTTAAAAATAATTTGCAAATAACTGCCTATTTCCTCACCTTTTTGCATCTTTGAGGAAAACCTTGTTTCATTAAGTGCAAATTTTCCTGTGAAAAACAAATCAAGTTACCGTTATAGAATTTGTTACCTATGGGAATTAGCCACGTGAGGGAATACATATGGGCATATTTTAATTGATTTTGGTATTACTGTATTTGCAGTCCCCCTAAAGATTCTGCTTTATAGTCAATGGACTTGGAATGGCCCTAGTGGGCGAATTCTTGTACATTTGAATAGTTATCAATTACTTCTAGGCAGATGCCTGTGGTAGTAAATTTGTGAGATGCCAATTTTACTACATGTCTAACCAGATGATGAGGGAAAGGCTAATGAAGAGTTTTATGTAATTAATACTGTGAAAACTTGACATACCAATCTTATCTCAGTTCCTGCACAGGACAACTCATTATGTTTCCACTTGTAAGTCTTTTAAGCCTTAGAGATGTCTTTTAGGAAGGCATCTATTCTTTGGACGAAAACTACAGATAACTTCATTCCCATTGGTTACATCTGCTAAAAAAAGGAGTGTAATTTTGTATCCTGTTCATCTTATAGGGGTAAAATTGTCTTGATCTTCTCTACCAGACTCCTCAGTTGTTTTTTAGCAGACCTACTTTCCTGCTTCCACCAAAATATCACAAACACTACATAGAATGGGAAATAAGAGCTATTCAGACCATTACAACCAGACATGATTTGTTTTTCCCTGGAAGGATTACTTGTCCAATTATTGCTTCAAAAATATCGCAGCTGATGTTATGGAACCATGTGGAGTTAGCAGCTATATACTACAAAAGCCTTCAAAAATCAGCACAGATTTGAAAATGGAAACAGAGGTAAGAATGTCTAGAGGAAGAAAAGGGACCAGGCTTTAAAATCTGTTATAAGAATTTCTGGTTTTGTTCCTAAAGAAATCTAAAAAAAAAAGCTTTATGTCACTGCAATTTATCTCCTAACTAATTTACAGTCAACTCTGTAAATAGAATTGGCCTCTCTTGGCAATACATTTGAAAAAATTTTGTCCAACAACAGTAATTCAGATTTGATTTTTTAAAAATAGTTCTTACCTATACCACATATTTTTCATGCTGTCACATGCAGATCAGGTACAGGGTGGAATACAAAAACAACACATGTATGGCTACGGAAGAGGAGGTAACAAGATCCCAAGACACTAAACTTGGAGTAATTTTTCTTTTAATAGTGTTAAAATAACACATATTATTATATTGAAATAACAAATATATATCTGCAGTGCAAAAAGCAGCTGTAAACTCAGTGCAGTTTTGTTTGTTTGTTTTTTTTTGTAAGAAAAGCAAAATAGCTGTAAAATAAGAGGTTTGTAGTAGGAAAAGAAATGTGTTTTGTGTAGGCTAGAAATATGCTGACAAATGAATGCAACACAAATTAGATTACCCCCTAAAGAATTTGGTGATGGTATATTATATTAATTTACACTACTATTTGGGGCAGAAAAACCAAAGAAAAGGTGACTTTGGGTGGCATGACAGCATGGTATATTAATTGATTTATGAAGATTGGTATAATTGATTCTCAGAAGACCTGAGTAGTGCAGGAAGGGAAAATAAAACACCCTGAGTACAATATTCATCAGGTATGAATTACCAGAGGCACAAGTTTAACTTACATAAGTATTGGCTGTAAAAGTGGGAGTAACAGACCTATTACACTGCTTGGATGTGCTTCTCACAAAGCTCTGAGCTGCACTGTAGATGATCAAGTTTTGTTCCATTTTTACAGGCACCTACAAAACTCAAGGATATTTTCTGGTTCAAAGCCTGAGTTTGCACTCAGCACTAAGCTCTTTGAGAAATCTTGTTTCCCAGAGTGAAATAAAAGCATTACAAAACTGCTACCAGAGTGGAAAATCTGACACACAAAAAAAAGAAATAAAACATTAGAGGTGAGCATTTCAATGACTCTCAAGGGTAGCTCAACGTGTTGTAGCAGAATTCTAGGACACTGACCATCTGCATCCTGAAATCTTCCCCAGTTCCTACTTTCCTAATGCCCTGACAAACTCTCAGGAATCCTTGAGTATCCTTGGAAACAGAGATCCTTAATACTCCTGGGGCTGGCTGACTGCCCAGCAGACAGAAATTTGGGAATACAGTCTCCTCAGCTGTACATTGGCAATACCTTTGCTTGTTTCTATTTAATACTAATTCACAGAAGACAATGTAGAAACACAGACTCACAGAATTGAATTACCATGGACACTTTCCACTAAACCAGGCTGCCAAAGTCTCACCCGCCTGGCCTTGTACTCTTCCATGGACAGGACATCCAGAAAGCATTCTTAAACTTTAATGAATTGCCACTTCTCAATAAAGTTTATTTTTCTTTCAAATATTCCTGTGTAGTCTTGTTTCTGGGGCAATAAGAAATCAGATATCATGATGTATATCAGCACCTAACTGGCTACAGCTGTCCATGTTCGTGCCCAGAAATGAAAAGTTTAGAAATCCAGTTCTACTGGAAATCAATATGCTGAAGTAGTAAAGAGGTTACAGAAGTACTCTAAGCAAAAAGGATTTTAAAATGGAATTTAAGGTTCCCATACATCAAATACTTATGAAAACTTCACCTTTGATCTTTGAACACACTGCAGATCTTTTCTTGCTAAAGACATAGTTGGAAGCAGTCTATCTCTGGACATGGATATTCAGGTAGTACACGGAGCTCGCTGTGCCACCAACAGGAGGACACATTTTGATATATAAACAAAGCTGAAAAATATGTCTAAGAAATTCCCTCTTCCTGTTAGGATGTCCTGCTGCTTCTCAGCACAATTTTCAAGATGAAATGTTGTCGCCTCCATTTCATTCTATCTGCATAACCAGAAAATGTGTTTTGCAAGGGCTTCTAAATAGTGTGATGCACTGCCCCTCCCAGAAAGCCAACTGCCAGGGAGCTAAGCCTGTTCCCGAGGTGGCAGCACCTACTCACTGCATATGGCAAGCCCTGACATTTTGGCTCTTTTTCTGAGGAAATGGCTCCTTTCAGTCATTATCAGAAAAAAAAAAAAAGAAAAAAAAAGAAAAAAAAAAAGAAAAAAAAGAAAAAAAAAAGAAAAAACAAAAAAAAACAAAAAAAAAAAAGAAAAAAAAAGAAAGAAAAAAAAAAGAGGGGAAGAACAAAACTTGTTGGTTTTTCTGTTTCTTTCCCCTACTTTTCTGTGAATTCAATATCTTATTTAGGAATAAAATAATAAATTAGAACTGATGACCTTAGTGTCATTTGAAGGATTATTTAAATACCTGTTTTAGTGAAGGACATCTATTTGCTGTGATGTGCCAGAAAAGTCCATTCTGCTGCATGAACCTGCATCATATCTTTTCATAAATGGTAAGGAGCTCTGGCCCAAATGCCTGTGGAAAGAACTCTGAAGTTCCCTTGCTGTTTAGTCTGGAGGCAGAAGAACACACTGGAATTTTCCTAGGCTACATAATTATACTAATTGTCCAGTGCCAGCATACATAAATCTCTGCCACAAATGAAACATTATTGTGTCAGACATGTAGACACCCCAAACCACAAGCTGGCCACTGCACGCTCCTTCAGTGTCCATTCTACCAGCCTACTGCTACCTCCACCTTTGCACTAATCACATTTTTTGCCTGGATGTACTGTCTTTCTGTGGAACAGCATATATGATGGAGCCCTCAAACCAGAGGAAATTTTACTCCTCTCTGCCTTGGCTGCCCTATCTGAAAGACTCAATAATAGTTCCCTTAGAAGTACTGTAAGCAAAAATTAATGTAGTTGATACGATTCGTAGGTATGAGATTTAATTAAAAGAATATCCATTCATGGACATGACATTACAGTCCACCAACGCATTGCTAAAATGAGGGCATCCTAGTAGGTAGCAACCATTTCTAATTAAAACAGATGAGATAAATATATGTTAGGGATTTTCCTCACCTATTTATACAAAGTATTTAACAGCCACTCCATTTGGAAATAACTTTTATTACCACCAATCCAACAAGAACACCTGGTTAAAGCAGCGTCCTCAGAAACATGCAGAAGTACATGGTTCTGGAAAAGCTCCAGTCAAGCAAATATTACAACTAAACAGGTATATCTACTCTTATGCCTTGGATATAAGTTCCCAGCAGATAAAGTTATTTTTTGAGGTATATCTAGTCTTATGCCTTGTATATCAGTTTCCAGCAGCTAGATAATTTTTGATTTTAGTCAATTTTGCTGTCAGTCTAGGTTTCCTATCCTTTGGTATATGTATCATTTCACCTATGTACGTGTGAAGAGACAAATAATAAATCAGAGGACACACAGGGGTAGGACCATCCAGAGGGTGCTTGGGAGTGGCTGTGTTTTATACCACTACCTTTTTGTTACCCCATGAGATGTTAGCACACTTTGGCAAGTCAGGTTTGCTAAATGTGTATCTCATGTGTACTTCTCATGCTGATGTCAAGGCCAATTTTTCCATGGCAAAACTCTTGCTCTTCTTTGCCAGGGTTTAATATATACAAATGTGTATTCATTTTACAGTTGCTGGCATGCCAATATAAATCTTTATTTTTTTAAAGACTATTGCTAGTGTTCTTTCCAAGTGAAATAAATTTTTTTAAAAGTCTTATGAAATAATCCTTCTCCTAAAGTGTAAATAATATAAAAAACAAATGTGAAAATTATAGGCCATTTTGTGAACCTTGATTAGTATATTTCTGCAGTCCTACTCTAGATTACATCTCAGTGAAAAGACAACCCTTATTTTCACACCAAAAGAACATGGAAAGAAAATCATATCATATTCCAAGACAATCAAATCCCCCAAGTCTCATGCTGAAGAAATATGTAGAAACATTACACATTTTTGGACTGCACATTTCACAGACAAAAATGTAAATATTCACCTACTCACATAGATAAATTATTTTATCCTACTCCAGTCAAGAAGATGTATTGATGTATTGGGTGTGCCTGGCCAGGTCTTGGTAGTGAGATGTCTATAGGGGTGGCTTCTGTGAGAAGCTGCCAGAAGCTTACTCCATGTCCAACAGAGCTAATCCCACACAATTCCAAGACAGACTTGATGCTGGCCAAAGTTAAGCACATCAGGAACTATAGTAATGTCTCTGTGATAATGTATTTAGAGAAGGTAAAATATTTATTGCACAGTTCTAACTGTGGCCAGAGAAGAGAGGGATGAGAATATCAGAGAGGAACAGCTCTGTAGGGACCAAGGTCAGTGGAGTAGCAGGGGAAGGAGATGCTCTCAGCTCCAGAGCTGAAATTCCCCTGCAACCCCTGCTGCAGACCATGGTGAGGCAGCTGTGCCCCTGCAGCCCATGGAGGGGCAAAGATCCACCTGCAACCCCTGGAGGAGAACAATGCCAGAGTAAGGGGATACCTGGGAGAAAGCTATGACCTCAGGGGAAAACTGCAGGAGCCAGGGTCCTGGCAGGGACCTGCAGATCCATGGAGCGAAGAGCCCATGCTGGAGCAGGTTTCCTGGTAGGACTTGGGACCTGTGGGGGACCCACACTGGAGCAGCCTGTCCTTGAAAGACTGCACCCATGGGAGAGAATGCCCACGGGATGGACTCAGGTTAAAGGAATTCATGGACAATTACCTCCAATGGGAGGGACCCCTGCTGGACCAGGGGAAGGACTCCTCTCCCTGAGCAGTGACAAGAGCAATGTGTGATGAACTGATTATAATCTCCATTCCCTGTATCCCTGTGCTGCTGTGGGAGAGGAGGTAGAGCTGGGAAGGATGGAGGGACAGGGGTGGGGGAAAGGTGTTCTTTAAGGTTTATTTTATTTCTCATTGCCCTGCTCTCATTTTGTTCATAATAAATTCAGTCAATATTCTGAGGATTAATCTGTTTTGCCCATGACAAATATTCAAGCTAATATTAAAATAAAATTCAGAAAACAAAACTAGATAGCACTTTTATAGAGATTAGATACCTGCTGGGCGGCTGCAGGCAAATACTACTACAAACAATGAGCAGAGAAGGCAAGTGAATTATAGATATTCTTTTAGGAAAAACTGAGATTTTTTTATCTCCTTTTCCTTATTAATTATTGCTAAAGAAGGCATTGGCTTTTATGAAAGAAGAATATAGTTTATCACTAGTAGAAAAATAATTTCTATGGTTTACTTACTTAGATTGAGATAATTAAATTTCATATCTACTCCATCAGGAAGAAGAAACTCAGTTGTGAGGGACAGACCCTGCTGTATCACCCTTTCTTCAATCTGACTGATATCTTTTCCTGGCTTTGGGAAATGTCTTGATATCAGTTTTCTATAGAAATCATAGCAGCCAGTTTTCTCAGTTTAGGATACTTACAAATATTGGAAGCATGACTAAAGAAAGTCCTATGAGAATAATTCGAGTTAGTTTTATGAGAAAAGGACAACAATAAAGATAGTCCTGTTGTTTATATGAAAAATGAGTGGGAATATAACATGGCATACACATTTCTCTACCAGTGAGCATTACCCAGAATCCATTTGTTCACTGGTATTTCTGGTCAAAAACACAATGCCCACTCACTCACTTTTCTGCAGATCTTATTATATTAAATTATGGTTTTACCTTTGACAGATTAATCTCCCTCTCTCCTGGACTCTCTTACTGACAGGTGGTGCTGGCTGAGACTTTCAGTCCTGAGTCCACAGTGAAGGGCTGAAGGAATGGGTCGTCAGTGTAGTGTCAGTGTAGTGCTTGAGCCAGATTTCCTCAGGGAATGCTTGCACTGTCAGTGTTGCTGTGGAAGAGCTTTCCTCCCTCTGCCCAATGACATAACTCAGAAAATATTTGCCTTTACTGTACTAGTTTTATAAGTTGAAGAATATTTTGTATTTTGTAAAATATGCACTCTTTGTGGTTTCAGTTCTTTTTGGCATATATTACATATTTTTATGCCACTGTCCTCATCTTCTTTTGGTGGTGTGTGTTGGAAGTGCCTGGTTTTCCATGAGTTATGAACTGAGAACTGCTGCCCTGTGCCACAAGGATGATAATGGAAAAGGGGTTCTTGGAATAATGGGAAATCCCACATTCTACTTAGTATAAATCATTACCATCTGTTCCTACATCTTTGAAAAAAAAGGCTTTTTGTTTTTCCTGTTCAGAAAGAAGTATCTACCCTCATAGTTACAGATTCTTAGTACTATTTCCCCTTAGCTATGACACACTGTAAGCATTTCTGTAGTTTTTGAGGCTGGTCTCTCTCAAGACTGCTGTGTGGAAGACAGGCTCTGACTTAAATTTAGCATGCATACCCATATTTAATGGGATTGTGGAGGAAAGGAGTGCATTAATCTCACATAGCATTGATGAGAATCCAAATCTGATCATACTGAGGTGAGCAGAGAGTTTGACAGGTGTTTGAAAGCTCAGGCTGTTATATTTTTGATACTGCAACACTGGCATTAGATCTCAAAAGTATCACTCCCTAAGTCCATCAAGGACTTCACACATTTTGTTTTATCTTTCTACCAGCTGACCTTGTTTACACAGGAGAAGAATCGTTTGAACAAACATGTGTCTGGTAACGTGGCAAACACAGCCAGTAGAAAAGACAGATTTTTCTGTTGCTGGGCCAGGGCTTGTGCCTCAGTGGCATGGCCACTTTTCCCATGAAACTCCTCTAAGTGTCTATAAGAAAAGACACAGGCAATACTGTCTAGGCAGTACTGGGAAAAGAGAGGAGACAGGCTTCCAGCCCTCAGAGATTGGTCAGGAGGTAGCCAGGTGATTACATTCTGGTGAAGGTTCACCACACAACCACAGAATGGTTTGGGCTGAAGGGGATCTGTAAAGGCTGTCTAGTCCAACTCTTTGTAATCAGCCTTGGCATCCTCAACTAGCTCAGGTTGCTCAGAGCCCCATCCAGCCTTGAATGTTTCCAGGGATGGTGCATTCACTACCTCTCTGGACAACCTGTTGCAGTGTTTCAATGTCCTCATTGTAGATAATTTCTTCTTTATATCTAGTCTGAGTCAATCCTCTTTTACTTTAAAACCATTGCTCCTTGTCCTATTGCAACAGGCCCAGATAAAAAAGTTTTTCATTGCCTTCATTTTACATCTCCTACAGGTACTGGAAAACTGCAGTAGGTTCTCCCTAGACCCTTTTCCAGACAGAACAGCTCCAGGCTCTCTTGTTCTGTCCTCATGGGAGGGGTCCTCTGACCCTCTGATACTTTTTGTGGCAACAATAGAGTATAGCTCCAAGACAGTATTTATACAAATGCTTAAAATGTGAGCACAGAACTAAGTGCTTTCTTGAGCAAGAATATGTGTTCTACTGTAAGTGAGCCTTTGGAGCTTCTGGAGCTGCTAAAAAAAAAAAAAAAAGGTTTTGTTTGAGCCTTCTAGTTGGAGAAGGTGGAGGATACCGTATCTCTAAAGATAGCACTCAGTTCAGAGGGAATTTGCAGGAATGGACAAATTTTAAGGCACACTGCCTGGTACACCCTGCAGAAGGCAAACCCTGCCCACCAAGAAACACACTGGAAAGGCATTTCATACCAGCATTTGATCTAGTATGGACATTGAAAGAACAAGGTTGTAAGCAAAATTACTTCCTCAGTTAAGTAGCCCTCAGTTGGTTGGCCAAACATCCTTACCTAAAGAAATAAAATCAAATTAAAGATGCAGAGATGAGCTCAAATCACAAGAGAAGGAATAAATTTCACTCAATGCTGAAAAGGCTCTGTGAAACACAAACCTCAAGCCCAACATTCCTCTTCAAAATATCTAACTACTATAGCCTGATTTTCATCAAGTGATCACATTATGTTGATTAATCACTGCAGGAAATGAGTACCTCAATTCAGGTTTTATGCAGACCAGCAAGAGGGTGCAAGGAAGTCTGCATTGTATATTGCTACTATACCTTTCAAGTTTTTATGACCCTCAAGAGGAATGAGGCATTCATAATGTAGGGGGAAAATAAAAATCATAGAGAGCACCATAAATCTAAGGGACTAACTTGTGGAAATCACATCCTTAAACTGACATAGCTGTGATTAACCAGCAATGGCTTTTACAGTTAGAAAAGTTTTTGGATATAGTTATTTGCCCAGAGAAAGTTTCTGGTGGAGAGGGGAAAAAAAAAAAAAAAAAAAAAAAAAAAAAAAAAAAAAGAAGAAAAATAATAATAAAAAAGAGCAAGTACAAGTATTTAATCAAATCCTTGTTCTGGGGCTTGTGCAACAGAATATATTGAACAAGTCTCACACCTCAAGAAGCTTTGTTCTGATTCTGTTCTGATCAGAGAGAATTAATCTTCCAGTAGATGCTTGCTCACATTTTTTCATAAAACCACCCACCTACAGGATTCAGTACTCTCTGTTTCGCAGAGCACTGAAATAAATCGTTGTTCATAACTAGGTTCTACTTGCTTAGCTTTCTTAGCAAGTCTAGACAATCTCTGTGTATATGAAACAACGGTGCCCACTTTCTTGTATTCAAAGACCTACTTGGCAACAATAATTGATGTATACTTTCTCTGACTAGATATATATATCTATATATATATAGATATATATATCTAGTCAGAGAAAATATACATCAATTATTGTGAATTCTGAAGTGTATGTAGAGGCCTGAATGCTGTGGAATCCCTTTTACTTATGCTGTAGGAATAATGCTACAAATCAAAATAATAGTACCCTTCATCCATTTTGCATTTGCTTTTGTCACAGGAAACTGTACAAAGTAAAAAGCAAGCACAATAGTGCCCAATGAAATGTAACCTTCCACCGAGGAATACCTTTGTCACTTTGAGCAAAGATCTTGATCCAGACAAATAAACTGACCAGATGGCTGTGCCTATACAAGAAAAATGAATAGGTTCAAGAATGTTGACGGGCATGAAAGGCAACAGTTCAACTCAAAAAACTTCTAGAGTGACCTCTTGTGCTATTTTACCCTACATGAACCCCCACAAAATTTCCAGTCAGCAGGGACCATGAACCACATCTTTATTTTAACTTTGTTTCTTTCTTGGCATTCATGCATAGTAGAGTTGGCAGGAACAGATATGAATAGAGATTCACAGAGCAGATAATGTAAAGAAACAGTTTACACAAAGTAACATAATTTACAGACAACAGAATTTGATACAAATAGTAAGAATTTTTAGCTTTATCTAATGGATCAATGATACCCTAAAAGCCAAAATCAAGATCAGTCCTCATTGGGACCAATTCATAAATTGTACTACACCAAGAATCTGCTGCCCAGGCCACTGAGACACCACTTACAAGGACAAAAGTAAAATTTTCATAATAAGTCTCATGCACACACCATTAAGTCTTTCAATCCCCTTAAGAAAAGATTTGTTCAAGTAAAAACTCAAGACTCGAGGTTTACAAACATTAAAAAAATCTCCATGGAAAGGAAGCAAATGCCTATGGTAGTTTATTAATGAAAATAACTATTTCAAAAAAAATCTATGAAAATTGTTCAAGCAGATTCTCTTAGGAGATCAATAACACTCTTTAAAGTAATTGAACCTTTCCTCATAAAAAGATGGGAAAAGAACAATCTGTGAAGGAAAGACCAGCAGTCAAATTTAAACTCTGTTTAAAGACAGAGCCATAAATACAAAGGTAGGGAGTATTTTGAACTTACGCTGCCAAATTTGCTTAGATGAAAGAAAATGACAGGAAATAGTATTTATAAAACTCTTTAGCTTTTAACAGCATCCTTTTTGGCACACCTATCTGGCCACACTTTCTTGTTTTCATGTGTAAGTTAGTAGTTTGTACACATGCTTTTTGTATTGATGGACTGTAATTTCAATACTTTTTTTACTTTTCGTGTCATTGCATATTTTTGCATTTTAACTGAAATATACTCAGTTTGTACTTTAATGCTCAGACCTGATGCTTTTCTAAAGGCTAACTCTGTGAGCAGTATGAGTAACAGGAAAGAGATCTTCAATTAATCAAAAATTCAGCTCACATTAGCACAGATATACAGAATATGAAGTGATTGAACAACATAACAAACAGTAAAATCAACTCCCCAACAAGTCCTCTAATTTGTTTTGTAACTTTTTGGTAGTGTAAAAGACCACTGGAGACTTAAAAAAAGGAGAGATCTTAACAAAAATATAAATCAACTTTCAGAGAGACAGAAGTGCCACCTCTCAGTTTTAGCAAGGTATTTAGCAATCACCCAAAAACCTTTGTAACCAGGACATAAAAAGGAGACATGCAACTGAAAAAAAAAAAGCTGCCAAGTTCCAAAGCATAAAGTATCAGCAGGAATCTGAAATGAGACTGGTGCTAGAAGATCTTGAGATTTCTGATACTCATGTACTATTGATTAGAATGGCAAGCATGAAATCAAGGACAATAAAAAGCCAAAGAGTGGCATAATACAATTTCAAATATATGGAATACTGAATGAAGCACAACATACCAGCTATGTGATAATGCATACAGAGGAAGAGTGACTGTAACCCCCACAGGCAAAAATTTAAAGGCCTCTAGCAAAACATGTCTTTGACAAAATGTCAGCAAGTCAGATCTACCAACACATATCTCATTAGGATAGTTAAAACCAGTTTGTAATACACCATTTGTCAGAAGTGTTGTAAACAGTGATAGTGTGATCTTTAGTTTTAAGTCAAAAGTTCTGTTTCAACTTATGTTCCTATAAATATATGCAAATTTTTAAATATATACTTACACATTTTCACCTACATACATTCAAATTACATTTATACCTATTCCAATTAGTTTAGCCTCTGATTTCACTCATCTTTGAAGCTCTTTACACTGAATAAACTTTGGTAGATGTTTATGAAGAGAAACACACCCAAACTCCAAGCTATTGTCTAGGAGAGATGGAAAGATCAGGAGAGATTAAGGATTTTTTTTAAACAATCAGCAAAATTGTTTTTTCAGCAGCTCACGGGAAGAACAGTCTGATCAGACTTGAAAGGACAGCAAGGACACTATCAGCCACCTATTCCCTTTCTGGAATATATTACCTGTACAGACTCCATTAGAATAGGTATAAAATATGAGACTGGCTCCAAGGAACTGTCAGCTAATTGAGATATTCCTCCTTCTGCCTGAGATCTCTAAGAAAGTTCCTAACTAGTGCTGTAAGTAAACCTGCTACGTGCAAGTACAATGGGACATGCCCCAGACTTGCTACTAGACTAAACTATCCAGCTACAGGACAGCAGGTTGAATAAAACTACTCTTTTTTTACCTTTTCATTTCTCCTAAACAATGGAAAGCTTTCTCCTTAAAAGTTATGAATTAGAATTGCTTTGCTGATGATAAGCTCTGGCTTTTGTTGAGCAAACCATACACCAGGAGTTCCTGTATTTTGTTGCAGACACAATCCCTGGAGACTTGTGCTGTTCTTGCTTCTGCAGCAGTCACTGTTCCTGCTGCTAGTGTAATTCCCACAGCTTCAGCATCTTGCAAAATGCCAGTTTTCTGGAACTGGCTGGAATCCAATAGCTGACGCCTTGATATGGGTTTGCTACAAACAATGCTGATGCTAGAAGGGTCTTATGCCCTGTTCAGAGGCTTCACATTCTGTGTGTTGAATTATACTTCTCTCCCTTAACTGTGAATGGAAAATGTTTGCTCAGCCTGAGGGATCAACAATGCTGTCTAACAAAAATGCCAATTTAATACTTTTTCCCAAGTGCTGTTCCTTTTTTTTCATCTGTTTTGACACTAGGTTTTTGCAAGGCACTGAGCCCTTTGCTCCATTCCTTAAGTTTCCTTCTCTTAAAGTGTTTGCACTGTGCTGAGAGCTGGGGCACTGAAAAGTTGCAGCCCTCAGCTACTACTGGCTTCATTCATTTGATGCAGCTATATTTAAGTTACCTTACAGTATTTCAGGAGGACAAATCCCTCTTGGAGGGGGCCAAGGCTGTGACCTCTGTGCAAAATTACTTATTTCAATCTTCACTGCACACCAATTTCAAAAATGAGAAGTTGGTCAAGTGTGTAAACACATCTTAATAAAAAAAGTATATCCATTTTTGCAATGGTGATATTTTCTTAGAAGATACTCTGCTATTCCACCTGTTAAAAATACAATGTGTGCACTTGAAAGTAGCTCTTATTCATTGCAATAATTTTTTTACTGCTGCCAATTACTGTTTGGATTGCGAATCTCTTGGGTCCCGCATGGAACCTTTCAACAGGTGAATACAGTGTACCAAAGACCTTCTCAGCAGAAAACTTAATATCGGTACATATTGAGAGAACATGTGATGTAGCTACTTGGAAATGAAGTAAGTTAAACCAAAGCAAATATAAATTCTGACCCTCCTGCTCTCTGTAGGTACCAATTCTAGAGAGGTCTGAGACTTCCCCACTGACTCAGCTCTTTTGTGAGTTTGGAAGTCACTGCTTCCAAATTCAAGACCTCCAAAATTTGGAATATCTCTTCCATTACAGAAATCAAGCTCTAGCCTCTACACTTAAATGAAAGGCAAATTATCAGTCATTTAGAGTAGCAATGATGTATCTTTTTGTCTCTCTGACAGTCATATTTGTGCAATACACTTCACAGCAGCCAAAATAATAGTAAGTACCACTTTGACTCTGCAATCTGCAATCAAAAAATAATGAATTTAACAAACAAAAGGTAAAACTTTCAAAAGTTGCAAGCTACATCCACCCATATAATTAAAATGAGCTCACAGGCAGTGAAAAAAACAGTACACTCACTGAATTAATAACCAGTCCCACGAACGTCTGCATATTTTATGAGTTGCAGATGTGCATTTATACTTTAAACACAGCCACATTAAAGTATGACACGGTTTGTCATATATCTGCTGTGTTTTCATGACAAAAACAGCTCTACAAAAAAAGAGAACTTATTTAAAAGCAATTATAAAAAGCATCTTGAGACATCTTTATGCATTTTATGATACTGTACATGCAAAATAATGCTTTTATTATAGTTGGGTAACCCATTCAGATACACACAGCAAGAAAAGCTGGTTTTACTGTCCATCTAAGTGTTTTTAAAAAAGATCACTGCAAAAAAAAATTACTTCAAAAACATGTGTAAAAGCATGGCATAACTTTTAGATGTCACTGAGATTAGCAAAAGTCAAGAAACTGCTTCAGATGCAGTTTAATTCTTAGATGGCTGATTTAACTTTGAACAGAGTTCTCAAAATAGTGCCCAAATGCCCAGTGCTTGTTGAACAAATTCTGATTTATTGAAGGTAAACATTTACATTGGCTACAATGCTATAGCTGGTACAAAGCTGAATAAAAGAGGCTTAAATAGCAATAGAAAGCAAGTGCAGTAAAAAGTGAATAGAGAAAATATTTGGCCTTAGTGATCTTCTGGCAGTATTTACATTATCTCCATTTTGTTAAATATTTGAGTAACTCTAAGGCACCATAGGCTAAATAGCAGGCTGCAGTATGATTTTGTGCACAGAATTTAATAAATTTATCTGGAGAAAAAAGGCTAGGGAGTTAAAAAGAAACATTGGCATATTTTATGTTTATATAAAGGAGGGTCTGTTTGTTAAAGTTCAAAGATACAATACATACTGGGTAAGTTCAAAAATTATTTTTAGAACATTAAATCAAATGTCTATGTATAAGGAATATTTTTACTGACTTTTTGATAAATGATTAATGCAATCTTCTCAACAGGTTTTTAACACAGTAGATAGGTTCATCTAAAAACTAATTTTTTTTTCCCTTTACAAAAGCCTTATGCCTAGTACATACACAAAATCCCCACGTAAAGTGTAATGGGCAGTAATTTACATTGTAGCTATTCTGTGACTGAAACTTAGCAGGAGCATGCAATCAAAATGCAATGGAACAGCAGTTCAAGCTGTCTTATTCCTTCGGCTCTTGTCAGTGGCTGTTGCTGCAGCAGGTGAGCAGGAGTACAACACTGACATGCCAGGACAGACAGAGGAGGTCAGTGCTTTCAGACCTGCTTCCAAACACAGATCGGGAAATCCAAACTCCTGGCGACATCCTTGTGCATTTCACACAGAACAGTGCACACAGAATGACGCTCTGCTTGGAGCAAACTTTCCCGTTTTAATTTATCCCCTTTTATTTATCCCCTTTTATTTATCCCCTTCTGAAGCATGTGTCACTCCACTCCTGAGTGGAATTTATTTAAGGAATAAATTCATCTGACTGGACTCAAGATCCTTTCTGAACAACCTCAGGTGCTTCACAGAACTGCTCTACAAGCAACAGACCTTGCTCGGTTTACTCAACAGACTCATCCATCACCTTGAGGTGGTGTTTGTAATGAAGAAATTGCACAGACACCAAATTAACACCTGAATTTTGCAAATAAAACACCATCGGATGCTGTGTGCCACAGGAGAGAAGTGAAAGGGTGGCCAGGACCATTCCAGCTGCAGCAGCACTGCCAGCAGAGGCTGCATGGTGAGTCATGGCTCATATTCTTATATCCCATTTTCATTTCCCAGAGCCAAGAAAAAAATCTGTCTAAATTAGTATAATTCTTAAGTAACTAGATACTACTTTTGCATTTGCTAAGGGTTTGGTCCTTCTAAACCACAAATCTCATAATTCAGTTGTTCCCTTTTGGCTTTTTTTTCTACTTTTCATTTATCCTTGTAGGAATTATGCTAATTGTTTTCACAGTAGCAAGTGATTTGTAAGCAAAGTTTAATGTATCTATGCATGAAGTCTTAATCTTGAGTGACTTTATATTTGTATTAACAAAGGAAAAATCTTAGCATAATTCATAAGATGCATTTTTAGTATCAACAGCTATTATGTTAAAATCATTCAGCTTCATTAAGGGTTTTTTCAAGGGCTGTACGGAAAAAAATTCAAGCCTAAAAATTCCAGTGTCATTGACTAGCTCCTGTAAAACATTAACCAAAATATTACACAACCTGGTCACTTTATGGTAAGTAATAGGAAGCTAAAGATTCAGGTTATCAAAACAGTGTAGCACTGTTGAAGAAAACAGGGCCATGTTGATTTGTATCACACAAGATAGCTCAAATTGCTTACTTTAGACCTTGAATGCTAAATACTTGCCTGAATCTCAAAGAAGATTCAAAAGCATCTTTCTGGATTCCTTTCACAATGTTTAACATACTCAGCAGTATAAATAGAGCAATTCATAATTAGGATGCAACATTAAACACTAATGCAAATTTTTGTCAAACCTTTCCACCAGGAGGAGGGCTTGCATTTTGTTGTAGGACATAGCAAAAAGAAAGTTATTTACCAAGAACTCCCTTGGTTGCTCCATACTGCGTATGGCAACAGCAATGACTTCATGGGAATTTCTACCAACAGAGATGGCAGAGCCTGGGGCTCTACTTGTTTTGATTAAAAACCATCTTTGGAAAGCCTGAATCTTTTACAACAGCAGTTACAATGATTGGTCCATCACTAATATGTGTGCATGACAATCAAGGAAGGAAAATGCAAGGGCTTTGCGCGTAACACAGGGTCTTGGTCAAATGACCCTAGGATTTTTATTTTTCATCCCTTGGAATCCATGTTAATTTAAGTTATTTGCAAGTGTTTGGCAACATGGCAACTTCCACCTTTGCAAAAATACATAAAGGACAAATCCTTCAAAAAAAAATCTTATCCTTAGGCTCTTTCATTTCAGTTTTTGGTGACAAAAGTCTTTGTTTCAGCTTTGACATTTCCCATATGAGTAACAGATGCCAAATGAACATTCCTCCTTCCCCTCATCTTTTGAAAACAATGAGAACTAATACTTTGCTAAATGATCTGTTAAATGATCTGTTGTTAAAAGATTCAAATTTACCTGCAAGTAATACAAAGCATTGGAAATTTCTCATTTATATACTGGCTAAAGAAAAATGTGACTGAGTTACTAGTCAAAGAATTTTTTTCTAGTTCAATTGCAGTTTATGTGTGATAACAGGCTTGTGTCTCTGCACTGTAGCCTAGCAATAACTTTTCAAGTGGCCCTCTTGCCCTGGGAATGGTGCAGCCCCACACTGCCATGAGCTGTGAATCCCCATGCTGCAGCTTGGTTCTGCCAGTCCCTTTTCCTGCCATGCACCATGTGGGACCCGAGCTGCTAATGCCATCTTACCCCTTCAGAACTACTTTTCACCCTGAAAGGTTTTGCCCTCTTCCACTGGTTTGTAACCCCTGTGCGGGTCACATTCTACCTTTTACTACTGCTCACCATCCTTCTCCCCGCTTAAGTTAGTCACCTCAGTGCTCTCTGAGACAGGCTCAACAGCAAGGCCTCCATACAACTTGGAGTCCTGCTTTCCCTCACACTATCCCTTACTGTGGCTCATCCATTTAAAACAAACCTCTGAGCAGTCTTAAAATTTGGCAGCTATGTATTTTTCTCTTCCTTCTCCTGGGGTTGTACTTACGATGGCACCATGCATGACCAGTGTCACAACCCCACAATGCAAACAGAGGTCAATTCATAAGCTACAATTCATACTCCTTTCTTCAAGAGTTTAATTTCAGACCCCATTTCCCTCAATAAGCTTGAGGGAACAGGGAAGATGACTGTTTACTTGGCTCCTCCAGTTCACTCGTGGTAATCTCTCTTTTCTCCTGTTTGTTTTTTGGTTTTTTTTTTTTTTGGAAGAGGCATCCCAGAGTGGTGGACTATCAGCCCAGCAAATAAGCATAGAACATCTTTGTGGACTTGCTTCCGAGTTTCCTTTTGTTAGACAAAACAGTGATTGAGACACATATCGCAGGACCATTACAGAGAGATGGTCATGCCATGGTTTCAGCTCCACTTCTGAATTAATGTTGACTTTTTGCAGTCACACAACCTGTGGCAGTCCTTATATAGATAGACAAATTTCAGGAAACCTCTCTGTTTCAAGAAGTTAACCTGTGTCCCAACATGAGAGACAACAATTAGAGTAGTGCTTCTCTAATTTAGAGGTCCACCAAATGAAGGTGCAAGTCAATAGAACTAACAGCAAAATGGGGATATGCACACGTAGAATTTGCTTTATAAGTCTGAATATGAACCCAAAAAATTAACACTAAAGCAAATAACTGTAGAATGCTAAACTACAGGTATGCTAAATAATGTAGAATGCTAAATCCAAGTATATGCTCCTAGGCCAATACCATTATTAACTTGTAGGGCACTTCAACTGCAGTAAGTAATACAGGAGTGTAGCATGAACTAGAAAGAAGGAATAATCCATTACAGCAGACCTAATTCAGTTCTGTTTAAAAGAAACAAACACACCTGTGCTCTGTTGTGCTGTTATTTGGTGCTTTAGTATCTTTATTATGAAAGTAACATAAGAGACGTTTCAGTCTATTTTTGCTTTCTGAGGTGGCTTGTAATAGTTGCACAGATGGGTAAGTTCAACTGCTCTCCATATTCAAGAGTGTGATTGATGCTTCAGGATAGCCACCATGAGGGCTGCCAAGGGCATTCATCAGGGCACAGGGTATGCTTTTTGTCTTGGAGACTGGACCCTTCTCTATCTGTGTAGCCATCCTACTCTTACTGTTGGAAAAAACAGCAGTTAATTTAAAAGACAGAGATATTTAAATTGATTTCTTATCACTTAGAAATTAATTAAAACTATTTTACCAAGACAAAATCAGTAGAATTTTGCATTTGTATATATTTTCTGATGCACCAACAATCAACTAAACCATGTAAAAGCCTTAACTCAGCACATACTTTAAAATATGTGGATAAATTTAATCACAGAGCAATTTCACTGAAGTTAAGATGCAAACATTAAAAAACCTTCATTGATCTAATGAAACTGTAAAATCTAGTATATAAAAAAGAAAATTCTAAAAAGAAAATTAACAATTTTAGGTTTTCCAGGTGTTTCCTAGGCTTGTATAATTAAAAAATGCAACTGAGCTGCATAATGGGTGAGACAGTGTTCCAGAAAAGATAAAGAAAGCTGAACATATACCATCACATTCATTTTGCTTTGTTGCACCCAGTAAATAAAAAATGCATTGTTGTTTTCACCTTTGAGTCTAAATACTAATGGCATTTGCGTAAAATAAAAATAATTAAAGATAGCTGCAGGTAGCCAATCTCTTCAATTTTACATATTCCAGACAACTTTTTATTGTGTTTTCATATGAGAATATTTTACTTATTGCAAAGTATCCTGCACAATACAGGTGCTCCGCTATAAAATCTTCTCTCTTACTTGCAATTCAGTCATTCTAAATTTAAAATACCAGTATACAGTACTAAAACTTCCAATTGAAGTTTAGTATAAAAATATCAGCACAAAAATCCTTTATAATGTCTGTTTATTGTGAGCAACCCAAATGCCTGTTTAATTATTAATTTTGTATAATAATAGACTTTGCACCCCTACAGTTACTAATTGATACCATCTCAGGTATTTTGATGAGATACGAAATACTAAGTAAGAAAACAGTAAGTATTCAAATGGTTAATTTGCTTAGTGTAGTAATAATAAATTAGTTTTTTGCATTTTCTTCAGTTCAAAATCCAGCTTTGAGACTGAGGAAGGCTTCACATCAATTAAATTAGAGTGGTCCTTTTAACCAGTAGCAGTTTGATTGCCAATGACTCGAAGAATCTCTTTATGAATGTTTGGTTCCTGTGTATTTATACTTGTATCACCCACTTGACCATCTTCATAACTAAAAAAAAAAAAAAAAAAAGGTTCAGAAAATAATATCAAATTAGTGTTTTATTAATCTGCATAAAAATATAAAAAAACTCTTGTTCTCTAAGTGCTTGTTCCATATGTTCATACGTTTCTACTGAAGTGCTCTGCTGTGCTGCACCTTTACATGCACATCCTAAACTCTGGAGATTGGGAGACGGTAAGGCTGCCATTGTCACTGCTAGGACCCAAATGGGACAAACGTTAGATGAAAGGGGCAAATGCTCACATCAGACACAGAGAGCCTTTAATGAATTCCTCAGCTTAAATACACACAGCCAAACAGAAATTATGCTTCACAATACGTGGACAGACTTAATATAACATGAAGTAATGCTGTTGAATAGGAAAAATCATGAACTCTCTGTCCATTTGTATTAAAGACATGTACTAAACATTTGACACAAGCTTATCCATACATTTCTAGCACAAGTAAGTACAGTAAAAGATAAAAAATGAAGGACTACTCAACAGAATTAGGAAGAAATGTCTTTTATCTACATTAATTACAAATATTGGAGGGAACATAAGAAAAAGCTCTAGTATGAAGCTGAATGTTAAGAGAAGCTTTGTACTCACACAAAGAAAAATCTTGTACACACATGATCCGTGTTGGGAACTACCCATATCTCCCCATGTTTGTGCAGATCAGGTGAGGTTATCACTATCAGAGAAAGAACAAATTTCATAGTGATGAAAACATGCCTGGAAAACACTGCTCTAAAAGATTTTGGCCTTTATACATTTTAAATAGTCTTCTGAGAATGTGTAGCTTTCCTCCATGTGTCTGTGCTGTAGTGTAGATTTTGACTTGACTGCTAGTACAAAAAGGGAGATGAACTTGGTTCTTGTTTCTAAAATATACTTTTCCAAAAATACAGATGTTTGATGTATGGGAACAAGTTGCTAAATTGAATGAAAGCTTAAAAATGGATTTATTAAAAACTGAATTTAAAAAGCTATAGGGCTGTTAAAGAGGGTCTGAGACCCTCAGCACTTGGAACAGATAATTGTGTTTAGTGATGGCTCACCCAAAACCAAGTTGCTTAAGACAAAGCCCAAAACTGCTATATGTGGGCTGTGCAATACTACCAAATATTTAAAACAAGTAGTAATTACGACTCAAGAGGTTCAAAAAGCTTGCCAGAACTAAATCGATGTATTTGGTGATAGGTTGTTTACCAGCAGAATGAGGACAACACAGGAAAGAAAGCTTTTTATTACTAACTAGAAGCCATACCGTCAATCTACATTTGAAGATATCTAAATGCATTTGAAGAGCATCCTTCTGGGCAAGTTTTTGAGCTGTGGGATGAGCAGGTTCATGGTGTGGTAGGTGAAGAACTGACTAAGGGACTGAACCCAAAGGGCTGTAGTGGATGGGGCAACATCTGGTTGGTGACTGGTCACACCAGTGGTTGTTCCTCAGGGTTCCATTCCAGGGCAGTTCTGTGTATTTATCCACCATCTGGATGCACCACTAACAGGTTTGCTGATGATCCAGACTGGGAGGTGCTGTGGATTCTCTTGAGGGACAAGAAGCCTTTGCAGAGGGATCTAAATAGATTGGAGCACTGAGCAATCATAAATGGGGTGAAATTTGTCAAGTCCCAGGTGGATTCTGCACCTGGGAAGGAGTAACACCAGGTGCAGGGATGAAGTGGGAGAGGAGTGGCTCAGGGTGGGTCAGCAGTGCCCAGGCAGCCCTGAGGACAAACCCCATCCCAACAAACCCCATCCCAGAGCACCGAGCACAGCCCAGAGAGGGGATGGTCCTCCTGGGCTCAGCCTTGGGGTGGCCTCACCTGGGGCCTGCTGGGCCCTGCAGGTGGAGAAGGATGGGAAGGTCCTTCCGTGCATCCTGGGGAGGGAAACAGCTGGTGGGAGGGCTGGAAAGAATGTCCAGGAGACTAATGGAGGAATTTGGCTGGTCTGGTTTGGAGAAAAGGAGGATGAGGGGGTAACCTCACCACTCTGCAGCTTCCTGAGGAGGGGAAGGGCACAGGGAGGTGCTGAGCACCTCTCCCTGGTATTCAGTGACAGGATGTGTGGGAACGATTCAACGCTGTGCTGGAGGAGGTTTAGACTGGACATTTCAAAGCATTTATTTACTGAGAGGGTGGCATGCTGGGTTGGACTGGGGTAGAGTTAATTCTCTTCCCAGTGACTGGCAGGGGACAGTGTCTGGACTTGCTGAACACAGTGCTGACAGTATAGACATGTTTTTGTTATTGCTCACACAGAGCCAGCCAAGGCCTTTTCTGATTCTCATACTGCCACGCTCCAATAAAGCTGGGGATTCATGGGAGGCTGGGAGGAGACACAGCCAGGAGAGATGACACAAACTGACCAAAGAGATATTCCAGACCATGTGGCATCATGCTCATATAAAGTGAGGGAAAGAAGGAGGAAAGGGGATTTATGGCGTTGGTCTTCTTAAATAACCCCTACATGTGATGGGACTGGGCTCTCCTGAAGATGGCTGAACAGCTCTGTTGGAAGCAGTGAAGTAATTTCTGGTTTTGTTTTGCTTGCGTGCAGGTTTTTTGCTTTCCCTATTAACCTGTCTTTATTTCAACCCACGAGCTTTTGGGCTTCTACTGTTTGGACTCTCTTCCCAGCCCTGATGGGTGAAAGTTAGTGAGTGGCAGCGTGGGGCTTGGGTGGTGGTTGGGGCTGAACCACAATAGCTGGTCAAACTCTGGCTTCCTACAGACTGGTTGGTGTGCCCAACCTGTCAGTGTTTAAGAGGCATTTAAACAATGCTTTTAATGACATGCCATGACGTTTGGGCAGCTCTGAATTGGTCAGGATTGGACTTGGGTGACAGCTGTCAGGCACTGAAATGGCCTGGTTTATTTTATTCTAACACTAACATTACTGCATGCATATTCATTTTGATACTATTTCTTTCATGAACTGCAAATTTTAACAAACATTTCTTGCAACTGATTTTACATAAACTATTCATTAATAGTTTATAATAATCCCTTAAACCACCTTCTTACACAAATAAATGAATATGAAAGCTGCAAAATGTATCTTACCAAATATTTAAAATTCTCTCTTATAAAGTTGTAATCCATTAATAAGTGCAAGGAAAGAACAACATAGATGAAAAAGTCCTTTTGAAAGATGTAATTTACATTTAAAAAATCAGGCATTAAAGGCCAAGTAATTAAGTTTTGTTCCTTGTGGAAGTTTTAGAACTAAATTTCTGTATTCTGTACAGTTCAAATTGCATTTTCATGTTGAATGACACATCCTTACTTATGTACAGCTGAAAGATTCTACTTTGAAATAATACATTTTCCACATTCTGTCTTAATTTTCGCTTTTTAACAAACAAATGCTCCAAATTATGGGCAAATTGGGTTAATATAATTTCTAAGACTAGCTCCTAACACAGGCGCACTTCTTAGTCAAATGTCACAATTTGTTCTCAAAACCTGCTGAGGTTTCAGTAGTTATTAAGAGAATAGCCAATTCTTTCAAGAGTGACTGTACTCAAGCATTAGATTTTAACTTCCTAAAATTTCTGAAGCAAACAAGAACATACTGGTTGCCAGATGATCAATATACTTGTTTGAACAGTAAAAAATTATTTGGAAATTCTACATGAAAGGTGTTTTTTCCTGGCTTTCATGTGTTTAAATCATTTGTCAAGAGCTTGCAAGAAGTCAGTGCTTCAAATAAAGGACATGACTTTGGTTTTCTTGATGGCTTAGGAGGAGGATCACATTTGAAACACAGACCAGATGATCAGCCACTACATGTATATGATATCCCATGACAATTCAGCATTTACTACAGGTTCCATTTGAAGAGGGGATATGTTCTCACTGATGCATAAAGGTCAGCTGTTGAGCAGGTACTCCTACATCCACCAGTAGTTTCTTACCTAAACAACCAACTAAAGCTCCCACTGATTTGCACCCTGTAATCTGTGCATCCTGTGGCCATGACTAAACAGCTTCACAAGGGCTTTCAGCTTACCTTCACATAAGGCTATGCATTTTAAGTTACGGCTTTGCAAAAATTGTGACTGCTGTCCTTTCTTCTGTGACTGAGATGTAAGAAATGAGAAAATAGAATTAGTGCAGTAAAACAGAGACAAAAAGCAACAGAGCAGACAGCTGCTATTTTCAGTGATTTATTAATGAACAAAGATAAGGGCATTTCTAAAATGTCTCTATTTTATTTCTAAATGTAATAGAATTTTTAGAAAAGCCCTATTACTTATTTGCATTACTATAGGAGATACGTTAAATCCTTTATCCAGAAAAATAATATCCAAAAGTCTCTCATTATTACAAAACTAAAAATATTATCAGAAATATCAGTGTTACTGATAAACAAATTGATATCAGACAAAAAAAAAAAGGGAAAAAAAAGGTAAATTTAGTCACTAATTCTCTGGTCACTACCTTTATACTTTATTTGCCTTCCTACTTCTGACAGCTTCTACTGGGACATGCCAATCTACCTTCAAAGCCAGATTATTCTGTAATTTCTATGTGCTAATCATGGAGACACATCTAACAGTTTCTTGAAATTTAGCTCTATGCACAGATGCTGTGAGTTTGCTTTAGATATAGCAGAATTGTAATAGTTCAACATGTAAAATTTGTGAAAAATAAAAAATTACTTGCTATAAATTACACACTGCTCATTTCCCAGCAATAGCCATTCTCAATTTGTTTTGCATCAGTGTTCTTGAAGTCTAAAACTCAGAGGGGTTGCTAGGGGCCATAATGCAACCTGTATTTAATTTTCATCTTCTGCTTAGAAAAGAATGGCACAAGATCTGCAATATGCTCCATACATTTTTACTAGAGCAGTCTCTGAAGTTGTTGACTTCGTTCAATGCAGTAACCCTGGTAAGTTGCACAAAGGAAATATTACCTCTCTTTCAGCTACTGAATTCCCAGTAATAAGTCCCACACATCTTCCAGAGATGGCTGATATCCATACCTGTGATGTATTACTGCCCTTACTGCCTGAAGCTGGTTCATCTTTAGCTGACACCTTCTGCTGCTGCTTCTTGTTCATCCCTAGGAATATTAAAATTATGTAAGAACCCTGGCCTATAAATACCATAAAGAGCAGAGTTAAGTATGAGAATGGAAGAGTTAGCACAGTGAGAATCACAGTCTTTTGCATGGCACTCAAAAAGGTAGTTAACTCTGTTACAGAATATCACAATATAAATCCTGTAAATTATAGATACCTCTGCATGTATTGCAAAGACTTTAGCAAAGTTAAGCTAGCATTAAGTAGGTGCAAAAGCAGATAAACCTGAGCCTAAGTGCTACTGAATTCAGATCAGGAATATTCTTATGTGGTGGCTTAACAGGCTTGTAGGTCAGTATGTCCTCAATCCACTTGACCATATTCAGGCTGAAATAGAAGGTCTGATTTACTGTGAATGGGAAGGCAAAAATCATGAGAGAAAGAACTTTAGATATTCATCTTTAGCCCTTTATGGAATTTTATTAGAAGTCTAAATAATTTGTATGAGTAGGAGATTTAAGTTTTGAAATCTACCTTGGTTTGATCTCCTTATCTACACATAAAATATTATTTGATCCAGTTCCATGAAACTGAAACATATACATTTGTGCCTTAGATTTCATTCATATCCCTCATGTTGGTTTAAATTAAATTCCTGTTTTGCATGATACTATGAGCTTCCTTGAGTTTCCAACATCCTGTATTTCAAAGAATCATGGAATGGTTTGTGTTGGAAGGGACCTAAAGATCATCTCGCTCCAACCCCTCTGCTATGAGTAAGGACACCTTCCTCTAGACCTGGCTGCTTTGAGTCCCATCTAACCTCATCTTGAACACTTCCAATTATTTGGCACTTTGTAAATACAACTGAATTAAGGGGAAGTTTAACTCTTTGAAGGAACGGAATGTGTAGGACTCCTTCATGGTTTTTGTTGGCAACAAGGATTTACACACTTCAGTGGAACATAAGCCTCCTTTCTGGAGGAAACAGGATGGAAGAGGCCAAGACAGGCAGAGAGAGGAGCAATAACACACTGAAGTTGACAAAGCAGTATTGTCCAAAAAGAAAGACATTTTGTTAGATAAGGATACTTCAACCACCAGATTTAGTGAGACCTAAGAAGCCTTCATACTCATGTAATCTCTGATAAGCTAAAAATGCATCCAGAGATAACTGATGTTGAAGTTCCTCAAATAGTAGCTCAAAAAGCTGAGCTCCTAAAACATGACCACATTGAGTATCAGAAAGCATAACTAAAACTCTCAGAATTATCTACATACACATGAACACACATTAAACTATATACTTGCACTTTCATATATGAAGAAATGGTAAATACCACACAACTAAAAGAAGAAAGTCCCTTTAATTTCTCAATGTACATATCTAAGTGTTTTGTCTTTAAGATGCATTGTTTAATATTTAATTCTTACATGGAAAACTCTGCAACACTTACTTTACGGTTCACTGGTGGGACAAATTATGTTCCTTCTCAGGGTAAAATAAACACATTGAGCTGTACTTTCTGTGTAATCCTGACATAATAGTGATACTTGGGAATACTCTTAAATACACATGGTTGAACATGTCTATTGATCAATACTTGTTTTGTCAGATGAAGTTGTAAAAAACCATGAATTCATAGGTGAAGTTAGATGGAACTTAGGCAGGTATTGACAAAAACCACAAAGTTGGATTTCAGCTGAACCATCAAGACCTACTACATATAGCATTCAGTATTAGCTAATATTTACTTCAAGCACAAGTTTAAGAATTCTAAGTACCTTGAAAAATAAGGACAGTGTTTAACAAGGTAAATTTCTGTTTTCTTATTATTTATATAATTTTTTAAAAAATAAATTTAAAGATGGTCAACAACAATTAAATTGAATATAATGTTTTAAACAGCAAAGCTGTAAGAAGAAGCAGTAGAATAAGATACACCCCTATATTTGTCAACTTTAGAGTGATTTATAAATATCACCTGAGTAACCAAATGATATGCTTGACAATGGACTAAGGTAGATTCCCCTTCCAAATATTGCACCATGGAGCTGAAAAAGAGCAGAGTGACTACTTAGCATTAATTTGGTAATGTGGATAAAATAATAATTATTACAGGAACAGGTCACAGCACATTTGCCCACCCTACTTATTTATTCTGTGTAATTAACAGTGTTCAAAGAAGTATTTTAAAAAATCATGCCCTGAGTACAAAAAATTTATATATATATATATATATATATATATATATATATATATATCCTGGAAACTATGTCTAAACAAAAAACCGAATGCCCACACAAAATTCTACTTAAGACTTATATATAAAATTGTGGTTTCTGTTTTTAAATCTAGTATTACTATGGAGGATGTCTACAAAGAGTGTTTCTGTACATGATCAAATATAGCCTGGGAAACTCCTCAAGGGATATGGACTCAGCTCTGGGAAGAGCTACCAAAACCACAATGCTAAAATACTCTGCATTAGAGCTCCTCAGTCCCTAGTCCCTCTCTAGTGCCTACTTTGCAATAGTGGTCTGATGATTCAGTCTGAGAAGTTTGCACTAGATCCCTTCTGGCCAGCACACTTCATGCTTCCATTCCCAGAGAAATCAGAAAGGCAGAGAGTGCTGCAAGCCCAGTTCCTGTAACTCTAGCATGTTTCTGGATCCTATGACACGGAGACAGTTTAGGCTCTGACTTTCACTCGCGACTGGCTGCCTTTATGCAGTACCGAGCAAAGCCTCCTAGAGGTGCTGCTCTGCAGCGTAAAACTGAAACACTGATTCCCACAAAGGGATCTTCTAGACGTTACAGCAGACACATTACTTCATTTTAATTGCATCAGAAAAGTAAAAAGTACTTTTTCACAGGAAACAAGATGGTATTTGAAATCATCCCTTTTTCCAGCTATATGGCTACTAGAATGAAACCCCCTGAAAATTTGCCAAAACTAACATGTAACCAAGCATGAACAGATTAGCTAAAATCTGTTTTGTTTATTTACCTGCAGCCTCGTATTAGAAGCAACAACTAAGCCGTTCCTCAGGATGGAATGCCAATTTTCAATGTGTGAACCACTGAATAAAATGAAAAAGAAAGAGGTAAAATTCACAGTGTAAAATGTAAAAATTACATCAGAAATCCTTTAAAACAGTAGATTCACAGCTGCAAACCTCAAATGCCAGAAGTAAAAAAATAGCATGGCATTTCAATAACCTTTGGTTATTAGGAATATATATACTCACTGAAATGCAAAGGTACTTCCATAGAGATTTTTAGCAGCTCGGAAATTGGATTCTTTGGCTGGTGGACTGCTGAGAAGAAGGAACTGGTGGGGAGTGTGCATAAACTTCAGTTGCTGTAAAATATAAGAGTGCACATGTGAAGAGAAGTTGATTAATATGAAAGTATTGTAATTCTCTGATGGCAATTCTTAAGGTATTGTGCTTTTCCACACAATACATGACTGCATCTAAATAACTACATGAACTAAGTTGAAAATGGTCTCACTGCCACAATTTCAAGCTGAAATCAAATAGTAAGGATGACTTTCAGTTTATGAAACATATGGAAATTTTTGGAAACTAGATTTCAATTTAAAATGGCTTTAATAACTAAACTGAACAATTTCATCATAATATTCTATCAGAGCTAACTTTGAATAAAGGTTATTTGGAAGGTTGCATATTACTATGCCCTTAAACAGAGGTTACTTATATGTGGATCTCCTGAACAGTATGTTTGTGTGCACTGCTTTCAGTACAATTCTGCATCTAATATTCTATATGGTAACAAAACAAAAAGCAATGTTTCTCTCACCTAATCCCAGATGATTACAAGGTAGACACCTGAACTTGAGTTACTCATCTCAAATGGGTTTTTTATGAACCTATTGATCTATTTCAGATATTTACATGTTTCTAAAAATCATGACCTAAAACTTCCTGATCTATTAAAGGAGTCCATGCAATCAGTTTGAATGCAGACACCTACATTTTGTTAGTAAACTCCCGCCTAAAATGCTAATGCAGGCAATTAAAAAAAACAGAAAATAATAAGAAAACTCACAGACACTTACCCTATTCACCGGTAGCTTCACAATATGTGATCTATTACTAGAAATAACCCTGAAATAAGAAACAGATGTATTAGATGTAGTAACCAAACCAAAGTTAAAAATGTGTTATGAATGGCCATCACAAAGCACCCAGCTGTATGCCTCTAAACCTATCACATGGAAGTAGGCCAAACCTTAACTAGAAAATGAGATCAGAGGACCCAGATGAGGTCCTGAAACAGTCCAGAATAGCTGCAGTTGAAAACACCAACATTAATTATCAGGCTGACCTTATACCTCATTACACTGATCAAGTGATTATTCATTACAAATGATAATTTGATAATTATTATCTCATGTGAATAAACTTTATACCATTGTAGAAGAGGATGTGCAAGCGGGTCTTGTTTATCCATCTGCTTCTTTATTTCCAAGTAAGGTGCCTAGAAAAGAGGAATGACATTATTTCTAGGTTGAATTTTGTATGTTACATTGCCCATGATTTCATCTATTAAAGGAAATACATTATTAGGTTTAAATCACAGTTTTGCTGATATACAGCCTAGTAGAGTTATGTGTTTTGACAACAAGAATTAGTATAGCAATTATTTTCCCTAGAGTAAAATAGTAAGCATATAATTAGCAGCAAAATGACTATATTATAGCAAACATTGGTCATCTCAGGAGAACAGAAGAAGATATCTATTTTTGTGTGGCTCTTGATTACGAAATTGGACTGGAACTTCACAAAATTAAGTCTCTCAAAGAAACTCAAACTAATCCATTTGGTATTTTCAACTGTTTCAAGGTATAAATACCATGTCATATTGTAATTTCTTTGAACATTGTTCTTGATTTCAATCACAAGGCAAACCATCACTTTAAAGTTCATAAGTCCAAGAATTATTTTAACATTAAAAAACCAGAATAGTAATTATTTTTTATCTTTAAAAGACATTATAAGAAATCACAGAAACACCTGATTTCTAAAATTTTTACAAAATATTACACAAATTAACAAGAAAAAAGAGTGAATTTTAATTTTCAATTTATTTTATTCCTCTCTATACATTCTTCACTCAAGAATCCCAAAGTATTTTGTTAATACACAGAATAAGATTGAAAACTGTTGTGAGGATACATTTATATAGCAGTTGGAAAAACAAGATATATGGAAGGGATTTAAACAACAACTTAATATCAGCTGGGTTGTTTGGGAAAGGAGTGTAAAAATAAACAGAAATACAACCATCAAATATGCCATGAGAAATAATATGACAGTAAACCCAAGAGATCTAACTTGCCAAGCCCCCAGCTATACTTAGTTGATAGAAAATTTGCTATAATAGAAATAAATATAATGTCATTCAGAATACCATTCAGAACATTGACACAAGATCAATTTCTTTTGCTTTGGAAATAAAGTCTCTGACTTTGGTATTTCCAGATATGCAGCAGTTGGTGATGACCCCATTAAAATGTCTCATTCTGCTGTTATTATCTCTTATTTAAACTTCAAAAGATCTGAGTTCTACTTCATTACTTTTATTTAATTGGCATTAGGGACAGGTTTGTTATTTTGAATAAACACTTCAATACCATTACAGTTATATAGGAAAGAAATTATACTATTGACTTCTCAACTCATCATATGCAGAAAAAAAATCTTTCAAGATCTAGAAACAGTGATTCAGTTAGGTAAGTATTTTTAAATTTACCTGTGTCATCTCTCTGATGGAAGTGATACTGTCCAATGCTTTCATGACTCGGTCATAGTTCTTCTTCTGATGTGGCATAAAATACACAAAGAAGTTCAAAGAGTATTAGTATTTGGCTCTAAAAAACCGGAATTCTCTGGGTGTGTATAAAACCGAAGCTAGGAGATATGTTGGGCAAACCAATTCTTTCAAACATTTCTAACTTTTAGATTTCTTCTACAGACTCTCATTCATCATCCAGAAAAAATCCTTGAAAAAATATTGTTATGATCTTTCTTCTTTGAATTTCACTGGGATCTCCAAAACACTCCAAACACCAGCTCATTTTTAAACAAATATTTGTAACTAAACGCAGTTATTTGGACAACATGCTATCGGGGTAAATAATACAGTGACCCAAACAGATTTTAAATAAAATGCATATAAACAGATGTGTTTCCTTTGCTAGCAGATCTATAAAACTTCATCAATCCTTCAGTGGTCCCTCTGCCTCACCCCAATCTTTGCTGACCTATTGCTTAGGAGCCACTACCAGACAGCTCCACCTGTACCGAGTGAACAAGCTAAACAGTCCATGCTTCACTCTCCACAGCAGCTTCACTCTTCCCCATCTTTGGGTCTTGCCAACACATTGCAGAACACCTCAGCCTCTCCTCACAAAGAACTCCTGCTAGCTGGCCTTTGTTCAGAGAGAGTGAAATGCATCCCAGCGCAGGACATGCCAAGTTCTCCTCTGTGCCTTTGGGAAGATGGCTTTAGGGAGATGGGATATTCACGGCTTGAGAGCTTCCCCGAATGGCAGCATTAGGAGCCCAAGGAGCAGGTAATGCAAGCATGATTCTTTATTTCAAAATTGATGCTTGCACAGAACTCAACTAAATATCATCTGATAAAATTGCATACAAGGAAATAACTGCTTGTAGTGAGAAAATGAGATGACAGCAATGACACTTCTAAGAATGAAAAGACGGACTGGAAATCCCCTGGCTTGCATGACCTCTGTCTTTCAAAGGCCATCTTTCATTTTGTGTCCAATGTGCACATTGAGAAAAAAACACTTAGAATATAAAATTTTGCATCTAGAATTTGTCTGTTAGAAGAGTTTCTTAGCTTTAACATAACCTACAATTTTGTCATGGTTTTAGGGATGGTATTCTCCAATTTACTGTTCCCACTGAGATTTAGCACTGCTCAGTGTCCTCTTCCCTCTCCTCCTTCCACTTTCCCCCTGCTGTGGGACAGAGCATTGGGAGGCACAAGGTAAAGATTACAGGCTGAGCTAAGAACAATCCGCTGGAAACAGCAATGAGATAAGAAAACCAGCAACAAATAATATCCAACTGCTCCCTCTACCAAGTAAAATGAGAACTCTTTTCCATTTTTTCCTGGTAGAGACTCCCTTCCCCCTGCTCCCAGAAATGATGTGAGGTGGTATAGAATAGCTTCTGGGTCTCAGCCAATTTTTGAAAACACACTTGTGCTATATTCTGGAGCTGTATCACATAATAAAGGAGACTCCTCCATGAGAAGTCTTTGCTTTGAAATCTCATATATGACTAAAATCAAGAGATGACACAATTAAAGGTTGCTACTTACCCTGGGGTTAAAGGCCAGCATCTGAGGATCATTAGGATCAACTACAGAAGGATATGGCTCAAAAATGACAGCTTTCCTAGGTGATTCTAATGCAGACCGACACATAGATACTAACAGATCAACTACCTGGGGATAAAAAAAGACATATTTATTATGTTTACTCAAAATAAGTACTTTTATAAGTACTTATAATGTATCTTCTGATCTTCTTTATAATGTATCTTCCAATCTGCCTTTTTTTTTTACTTACACATTATAGTTATATTGTATTTCACTGTCACCTATGTTGCCCAAACTGTGTTATCCACAGGAGATAGTTAAGGACTAAATTTTTTCCACTGACCTCAAAAGAGTTTCGGTTCAGCCATGGCATATTATTCTATGTGCATATAAGAGGACCAGTATCTGGTCCTATTTACAACATCAAATATATTGGTTGATGTATTCCTTACTCATGTGCACGCGTGAATTCCTGTATCAAATTTATCCACTAAGGAAATGAAACTGTGCTAGATCTGTGTATCTCTGTACAGCCAGTAAAAGAACAAGAACAAGGCAAAGTCTGTCAAATTTGCACCACTTTCTGGTCTTCTCCTGAAGACTGTAATCACAGAAACACTTGAAAACATTGTTTCTGCTAAATCCAGAATACTGCAATGATTTAACAGTCATCTGGACCGCTCACACTGGGGCATCCTCTTCTTTTCATCCTGTTGTACAAAATTACAATACTTCTTTGAGTATCTTTGATTTTCACAATTTCTCCCCAGGACTGTGCGTGTAATGTGCACATAGGTGGGTACCTAAGTACATAGACACAGATTCCCATGTAATTGTTTCAAAATATATAATTCAGAAGTTAAAAATAGAACACAGCAATAATAGACACGAGAGAATGCAGCTTTATGGCAACTGTGAAATACAAATCCAGCTCATAATGAAATCCAAAACTGCTACATTAAAAAGTAGCTGCAGATTAACTTATTTTCTCATGTTTTTTCTGCACCTTCCGAAAACATTCCTGTGTGCAAACAACCTTTTCACAAAAAAAAAAAGGAAAAACTGAGACAAGCTGGAGTTAGTAGATATTCCTGGTTGCCCTCACAACTCCACACAGATCAGATCTCATCTCACAGCTCACACTCATCTAGAAGATTTTCTACATCTGTCACTGTATCTCATAATTTGGATGGAAAAAAATGATGACCCTTTAGAGATTAAGAATGAAAATAAGAATAATGATGAAAGGGGAAAAGAACTGTGCTATGGTGAGTCATATAGCTGCCATTCTCCTCCTCTGCTCCTTCAGCAATAATGGACAATTTTCTCCATCAGTTTTAATATATTGTTAGTTGCAATTACTAAACGTCTCACATATACTGAAAAATGAAATTACTTAAATAATAACCCCTTCCCCAATGGTTATCTGATTAATTTCCAGTTTAAACTATCTCTATGTGAGATGAATGTTTTGAAATATGGCATATACACTAGCACTTACAAAGATCAGCAACCAGATGAGGCAGCAGACTTGTTGTCCCTGTGTAAATGTATTACTGTGAAATTGAGCACGAGTTCATCCTGCTTCTGAGAAGCACTTTAGTCTGCTGTCGCAAAACAGTCCTAGGTAAGAGCTGTTTGAGTCCTGAGATCTTTTGATGCAGAGACTCAAAGCTGTCTTGCTTTATGATACTGTCATATCATAAAGCAAGACAGCTTTGAGTCTTGATGGGACACTGTCTTAAAACTGGCACAGTTCTACTCAGACACCATCCCTAAGCCCTCCTTTAAACAGTTGACTCCTAGATTGTTTCCAACCCTGCCTTTTTTTTACACTTGATTTCCCCTGAGGTCCTGGTTTTGAACTGATGAAATGCAAAACAATTTAAACTGGGAGGTAAATCTCATAGAAACCCTGTAAGAGAGACTTGCATATGCATTCCTAGGGAAGAGAAGTGCTGTGGATCTACCAGATGTCCTTAAAACTGGGCATGAACTCCTCCTCAACTGGAGGTACTGGAGTAAGTAAGGATTAAAATAGTTGCATGAAGGACAAGAACAACACTTGCTGATGACAATTCCTCTTACGACATCAGTCCCTCAGGCAGTGCCTCTCACTCTGAAGAGACTCTTTACCGGGAGCAGGAACTATCAAGGAATCAGTCATCTAATTTTCAAGCATTTTGCCTAAATGACTAATATAAGGCAACTTGAGTTCAGGATGAAAAGTTTTAGAAAGAACAATCATTATTAAGGAGAAGCCATTTGATTATTTGGAGTGACAAAGTAGGTTTGTGCACCTCAGGAAACAAGCTGAAAGCACAGAAGACAAAATAGGATATGATTTCTAATGATGGGAACCTGTATTTAGGCTTCTTCACTAGGCAAAATGATTTAGAGGAGGATTAATCAGACAAAATGTGAACACCTTCCTTTTACTAGTAAGCCTAAGCTTCCTAGGCTTTTAGAGAAATAACCACTGTGCTGACAGTCTTTGCCATGATTCACACTGTCCTAAACTAATGACAAAAAGAGCTCGTTTGGATCAAACTCTAGAATTGATGAATTTTTTCTGCAAACGGGAATGGGGAGCTCAGTCAGATCCAATACAGTGAGCTGTCTGCAATGCTATCACTACAGTGAAACTTACCAGAATTTAGCTACCTAGGTCCAAGGGGACAATAGACAAAACCCCTTATCTAACTCTTTTATGCACTCTTAAGGCTGTAATCATTTCAGAATTCTACAGTAAAGCTCTGTAAATGTAGAGGCACTCCAGAGATCTACAGCAAGCTCTGCACATGCTTGCAACACTGATACTTACATAAAACAGAGTGAGGGCTAACCAGGGCCACCTCTCCTCTACTTAGTCAGCTCCAGTTAAAAAAGCTCATACCTAATTCTTTACTAATTTTAGGAAAGCAACCTTCCAGTTGTTCAAAGACTTATTCAATAGGACTCCCTGGAAAACCGTTTTCAGGGATGAGGGAACAGATCAGAGCTGGCATATCTTTAGGAATGCCTTCCATGGCATGCATGGGGTTCAATCCCCATGTGTAGAAAATCAGGAAAGGAAGACAAGATGTCAGCAAGGATGACTCCAGACTTGCGGATAAGACTAAAAGGAAAGAAGGAAATGCACAGGCAAAGGATGCAGGGATAGCTATTCCAGGAAGAATACAGGGCTATAGCCTGCTTGTGTCAGGATGAGGTGAGGGAGGCCAAGGTGCAACTGGAGATGAACTTGACAAGGGTGCAAAGAATAACAAACAGGCTTCTGAAGGCATGGGAAACAGAAAAGGAAGGTCAAAGAAAGTGCACCCCTCTTTGAACATGACTGGCAAAATGGTAACTGCAGATAATGAGAAGACCAAGGAACTTAACAGCTTTTTGCTTGTCTTCATTGGCAGTCTCCCCTTCACACACTTCTCGAGTTGATGAAGCTCAAGACAGGAAGTAGGGAAGCAATTGCTTCCCACTGTCAGTGAAGATTAGATTTGAGAGCCCCTGAGGAACATGAACATAGAAAGGTCTATGAGACCTGATAAGATGCATCTCAGAATCCTGAGGGAATTGGCTGATAGAGTTGCCAAGCCACTCTCTATGCCAAGTCAAAAGGCACGGCAGTCAGGTGAAGCCAGAGGTGACTGGAAAAAGGGAAATATTGCACCTATTTTTAAAAAGGATAGAAAGGAGGGCTCTGGAAACTATGGATCTGCCACCTCTGTGCCTGGGAAGATCATAGAACAGCTCCTCCTGGAAGCTGTGATAAAGCACATGGAGGACAGGGAGGAGATTCAGGACAGCTAGCACAGCTTCACTGAGGGCAAGTCCTACCTGCCCAACCCAGTGGCCTTCTGTGATGGAGTGACCACATCAGTGGACATGGGAAGGGCTACAGATGTAATTTATATTCTGTAAAGTCTTTAAAACAATCTCTCCCAACATCCTTCTCTCTAAATTTGAGAGATCAATTAGATGGATGGACAGTTCTGTGGATAAGGAACTGGTTGGATGGTTGCACCCAGATGGTAGAGGTCAATGTCCCAATGGCCACTGATGATGAGAAGTGTCCCTCAGGAGGCAATACTGGAACCAGTACTATTTAATGACACAGATAGTGAGTTCAAGTGCTCTCTCAGTAAATTTGCACCTTACACAAGCTGAGTGGTGCAGCTGATGTGCCTGAAGGACAGGGAACCACCCAGAGGGACCTGTACTGGAGAAATGGGCCCATGGAAATCTCACAAAGTTCAACAAATCCAAGGGCAAGGAGCTTCACCTGGGTCATGGTAACTCCCCGTATCAGCACAGGCTGGCTGGGCATGAGCAGACGCAGAGCAGCCCTGCCCAGAAGGGCTTGGGGGTGCTGTGGGTGAGAGGTTGCACATGGCCCGGCCATGGCACTCACAGCCCAGAGAGCCAAACGTGTCCTGGGCTGCATCCAGAGCCCCGTGGGCAGCAGGGGAGGGAGGGGATTCTGCCCCTCTGCCCTCATAGAGAGTCCACCTGAGCACTGTTTCCAGCTCTGGGGTCTGCAACATAAGAAAGAACTACACCTGTTGGAGCAAGTCCAGAGGAGGGCCACAAAATTGATCAGAAGACTGGAATGCCCTCCTGATGAAGACAGGCTGAAACAGCTGGGGTTGTTCAGCCTGTAGACAAGAAGGCTTTTGGGAAACCTTATTGCAAACCTTTGACAAGATAGGGAAAATCTTTTTAGCAGAACCTGCTTGGATAGGACCAGAGGTAAAGGTTTTATACTGAAGGGGGGAGATACAGACTAGATTGGTATTGGTAAGTAGAGTATTGGTAAGTAGAGGTCACAAATCCAGTGGTCTTCAGACATCAGATGAAGAACTGCTGTGATGTTTCTCCCCTCTCAGCCCCTAAATATCAGGCTAGCCCAGAGATCTGAGGCTTTGAGGGGAGAAATATCAGGAGATGGCACGGATTTCCAAAAGAGGCTCTTACCCCAATATATGATGGTGTAGTTCTCTTTATTCTGTGATGTCCAAGGGAAAGAGAGGAGCCAAAGAGGACGAACAGGCAATGTCAGAGGTTTATCTAGGCTTTGGACGGGGAGAGCGTCTTGGCTCTCCGCCAACCCTGTCAGGGCAGGAAGGAGGGGTCCAGGGTTATCTTGATCAGTCACAGGATCCCGGGGAATGGGGGAAAGGCATGGCTGGGTGCAATGTAACACTGCTGTTCTGATTCCACCTTCATATTCTCAAGCAAGGAAGCTGATCTACACTGTTGCAACTTTCTGCCTTTGAGGTTGTATTCAGGCACCTACCTGAATAATTTCCAGTGACTATACTCACTAATGCTAGTTCAAGTTAAATAAACTGAAGGTTTTTTCTTCCAAAACACCCATGTTGCTTACTATGTAGAAACACAGTAACCAGAAAATTGGATTCAAATGTACTTTTCCTTAAGATGTGCAGACTTTTACTGCAAGATCTTAAAGGGACCTTAAACATAAGATCTTTTAACTTCTGTTTTTAATGAAACATTAGTTTAGTGATTTGGAAGTGTAATTTAAAATACTTTAAGATAACAATGACAGGGTTATAACTACATCAGTAATTGAATTTAGAGTCAGGAAGCAGGCTTATATTAAATTTCTGATCCTTGAGAAAAAGTAAGAACCCTGTGTACTAATATCAGTAAGGACTTCCCCACTGCTATGTAGTGATTGCAACAACAGGTGCTCAGTGGATCCCTGCATTCCAAGACCATGAACAGGAAGTAACTTATTAATTGCATGAGAGTAGTAATGGCTCATTAGGTGAATTATCTCCAAATTACAATGGCTGCCTTTATTAACAACCCAGGTGACCTAATTGAATACAACAGGGCACAAAAGCAGTTGCTCTAATTACATGGAAGCAAAACAATGGAAACATCTCATTAATACTATTTGAATGCACCATGCATAACCCAGTGCATTTACAGCTAAATAGTGGACAAATAAATAATACCAAACAGTACTTATATGGGGCATACAAGTCAAAACACATACTGGAAGAGACAGGAAGGACTGAGTAAACTACAGAAAACATCAGATAATCCTACCTGTGCCCCAGTTGCAATTTCATCAGCAGCTTCATTCATCACTCCTAATGTTTGGAAAGCAAATACACAGAGTTCCCGTTCACAAACAGTGGGCTATACAAAAAAAGAAAGTTAATTTTATTTCTGTTCTAATTTGAGTTCTTGTTTTTATCATGTCATGACCTACAACAAAACCCTAATTAATGCCAATGATTCATATTTTAACTGCAACACTAATTTCAAATAATTAATACATATCACTTATTGAGGAAAATACATTACAGAAACATTTTAATAACTTGAAGAGCAAAAGTGAAGAGCTCTAAACCTCACAAGTATTCAGAGAGGCTACATTTAAAAGAAATCCCAGCACAGCTACAAAACCAAAATTACAGGCATAGTACCCAAATTTTCTTGAGACTATCTATCTGAAAACTTCCTACATAATTAAACGTAATAGAGAACAAACCCTGAAGCTAATGGATGCAGGTTTATTTGTCATAGCTTCTTGCACTGCTGTTCAGAACACACATAAAAATCTGATCTGGAAGACAAATTTCTTGAAGAGGCTATGTTTAATTTTTGACAATTTAACAAATAATTGGTAGACTATATGAAAATCCATTACATTTTTACAACATGAAGGCCATATTTTGAAGCCTACTTATTTTAAGAAATAAAGACACTTCAAGTCTTTTTTCAGCTATTAAATAATAAAACCCCCTACTTGTTGAACCAACTTTTCCCTATTAAAAAATAATTTATGATGGCATCACAAATAAAAAAACATTTTATCTAAACTGCATACTGTGTGAGAACTGAACATTTTGCCTTCGTAAAGCAAAAAAAGCAGAAGCAAAAAGGAATGCAGCTTTAGGTAATGAAAATAGGCATGTCTTCGTGAGCTTCCTAACTGTTTACAACCCTTACAGCAACTCCATCTTATTTATTGAAAGATAATTAGCAGACCAACTTTATAAAGGGTCAAGTAATATCATATCATGAATTGTTACAAGTATTCAAAATGAACAGATAGTTGAAAGAAACACTAATTAAAACCTTCCTTAAAATTACCCAATAAATACAACCTGTTATGACAATGCTGAAAACAATCAAAAATACTTTCTGGATACTATTTATTCGAATGCATAGTATTAAATCCTAGCTCACTGAAACTTAAACTTATCTTCGTAACTGAAAGATCTGAGTCTAGTGACCACAACAAGTACAAAAGCATTTGTAGTAGTATGATTTAAAGTTCAATCCACTGCCTCTACAAAGCACTTGCAGAAATTAAAAAATTGATTAAACACACAAAGAAAACCTAAAATTTAGCTGGATCTTGTTTCAGGCAACAGCTTTCCCAGTAATAAGCATACAGTCACTTGCTTTGCAGCACTTAAAACATTTATTTGCTGGGTTTCAAACATTCAAGACCTCAATAAACATCTGAAATCTTCTCGACTGATACAGTCTCACTTCATTTGCTTTACAAGAGCTAACATCTTTCAAATCTGATAATGTCACCCATTTGATTTAGTTTATCTGTCATGTTACATTGTATTAGGCAGCAGATGAAGCCAAACACGATCAAATTCATTGTGCCATGGCAAGCTGGACATGAAGTATCTATTACTGTCATTATTCTTGGGTTTTCCTCATTTAGAAGATGGTTAAATCATTTGTTCAGTGGGGCAACTATCCCAATCAACAGAATACACATACTTTCTTTATTTCAAAGCAAGGAATAATTCTGGAATAGCTGAGCAATCTAAATTTGGCCATGCTGGTCATGAAGAAAACTTGTAAAAAAAGGACTTATTTTTGATATTTTGTTTACAGTCTCAGCAAAGTAAGTTATCTTGAAACTAAATGATGGTAAAGGAACACACAGTTTGTCACCATTTCTCTTTTTCCTGCCCCTTTGTTATGATCCCAGAATTGTCTGAGCATCTGAAGAGGGAAGTTAGGAAAACAGACGTTGCACTTATGTTTGACTTTGGAAAATTTTTTGGTGTCTTTTTGGTTTTGGTTTTTTTTGCGTGTGTGTGGGGTTTTTTTTGTTTTGTTTTGTGTGTGGGATTTTTTGATTTTTTCTTTTTTTTTTTGGATCGGGGGTTTGTTTGTTTTGTTTTTTTTTTTTCCTCAGGCTGACACTAGACAACTCTAGATATAAGGAAGGGCAAGCAAGACAGAAGAATTTCAGCTCTGAAGTGGAACAGATACTTCTGCTAGGATCCATACAATTTTTCTCATTTTGTGTTTTTAATGAACCTTTCCATCCACTATAAATTTTGTCAAAACAATAAAATGGGGAAAATAATCCCAACCCTATAGCTAAAGGGACATTTCAACAGTCTGTCTTCATGTATCTAGTCTGATGCCTTTTAGCATACCCTAAAGTAATTTTAAAGTAGTTTTGAATTCTGTTTCTGGAATTGTCTCAATTAATCAAAATAAGATGTTTTTAACTTACATCTCCCATAGGTGTTACCAATGTATTCCAAGAGACATTGGTGTGGCAATTTCACTACTCAAGTCACTAGTTAAGCTCAACCATTTGTATTGTTTAAATCCCTACAAAATGAAAATACTAGCTTCCAATTCAGAAGCAAATGTTTGAGGTGTCTTATTTGTCACACTATGACTTACATATTCAGTGTTAAATTTCCTTACTTATGTTTTGCCTCCAATTGTGCACACTAGAACCAACAAAAACATATGAAAACTAATTAATAAATCAATTCTAAAAGGCAGAGTTTAAAGAAAAACACAAGCTTTACAGGGAAACTGGGATTCAAGGCTGCCCAATCTGCTGCTAATGTTTTGCATATTGACTGCATGTTTCCCTTTATATGGTGTCTACTCTGCTCTTCTCATAGGATGCATGCCTTTGGGATGGGAACAGATCGTAAATATGAGAAATGTCCCCAGCCACACTAAACAAACAAGAACAGCACTGACACATTTATAAAAGCTATGTTGTTCCCATGTCATCTTTGGATACTCTAACTGTGGTTCATTTATATATAACATTCAACAAGCAAAACATTCTAAGAATTTTTGTGTCTGTACTTGAAATGTTCAATGAATGTATTCTTACTGATGTGGAATTCACAACCACAAATGTACAGATTAATTACCCCTTCCTGGATTACTATCTCCCATTGTTTTCAAGGGGAAAATACACAACAAAATAGGGTTTACACACATACTTATTTCTTAATATGAATTTCATCCTAGGTGCACAAAGTTCCACAGATTACAACCACCACCTTGAGTATACAAGCTGACTGGCTGGGGGACTTTCTTGCTTCCTGAGGAAGACAACTGTAATTCCTTTCAGCAACAACAACTACCAGGGTCTTACATAGGCTTTATTTTTTCTCTCGAAAATATAAAACTAACATAAAGCCATTGGTCTTCACAGAACTATTAGCTAAGTGAAAACCATTGGGTGCTAAAACACTATTAGAAGGATCATTATTCCAGTGGGAAAAAAAACAGAAAAAAATAAGAAGAAATGGGCAGTTAACATGAGACTGCAAATGCTTGGAGGCAGAAGACAATGACAGAACTAGAAAGCATCTTCTGAATGTTTGAAGTTTTCAGACTTTTCCTTTAGCCACCCCCATTCTTTGCATGATCAGTAGCTCCCACCCAACTGCTGCTGTGGTGAAAAAAAGCACAGAGTTCCTGTGTGTTACAATGCAAATGTAATTTCTTTCTGCAGTGACTGAGACTGGCAGACACACAAACTGCCTACGCACTATGACATATCCTGCTTCCTAGACTAATACACTACCTAAAATATTTTCTAGACATTCTTTCGATTTGAAAAATCTGAAACTTTCATAGTCTGTATCGATCTAGCAACTTTCTAATGTGGGCTGCAGTTGTGCTCAAAGCAATGTGTCACACTTAGTCCTGTGTTCTGAGGGATGTAACACAGACACTAAAAAGGCTGTAACATGACTGACACATCTATAAAACTATTGATTTAACAGGAGATGCTTCAGGCAAGGCTCACTGCCTGACATACAGCAAATGCAGTAAATGGTGAAGGTGAAACCATTAGTGACCATCCCATTTTTCTTAATGAAAGCAACAGATGAGGAGGCAAAATGTAACTTCAAATCTCTGTTCTGTTTCCTACTTTCCACCATGCCAAGTCTTAGTTTTACTGTAAGGTAAACTCTCTGAATAGTTTATCAGTATTCATGTGTTACATGGAACATGCAGCTCAAAGACATGGGAGATACCATAGTGGTGATCAGGTACAACCTGAAGAAAGATGAGAATAGTCTGTAGCTGAGTAAGAAATGTCACTTGTTCTCTTTGGCTTTGTTTTGCCTGATCCAAATTTTATTTTCTGGGATTTTTGGAGAATTTTTGGGTTTTTTCTGGGTTTTTTGGGTTTTTTTTTTTGCAACTTACACACTTTCAAAAAATATATTTTTACTTCACAGATACAGAAAAAAAATGGTGAACAAACAAGCTTTATAGAATGCTAGATGGGGATGCTGCATTTGGTAACTTGTTGGCAACAGGAAAAGCTATACTGCAGTCTTTTTACTCTGTCAGTAAAATATACATTATTTGAAATCTATTCTATTAACATACAGGTTGTAGCTGGAAAGGCTTTTTTCATAAAAAGAGATAAAACCAGCCTATATTTTGGCATAAGGATTAGAAAGACCACAGTGTTATTCCACAAAAATCTTGGAATTCCATAAGCATCTTGGCTTAACTCCAGTTGACTAAACATATTTGTACACCTACACTTTTCTCCACAGTTCAGTGATGTTTATTCTGTTCAAGAAATTTCCTAGGACTAAGCAGCATACTCAATGCTCCTGTGTTTTCTGTGGTGTCTAAGACTCTTGTATTCAAAACACAGAGAAATCCAAGACCTCTTCAAGTCAACAAGACTCCACAAAGGGCAAGACTTCACCCATAGTAAACAAAATATAACTGAGATCACTTTGAGACAAAAAATAGTTTAAAAAAATGCAAGCTCACTAATGGAAAAAAATTTATCAGAATGACAGGACTATGCTTATTTTTACAGCTAAATAATAGGAACAGATATTTCAGATATTGCTTTATGATATTTTACTGTTCATATATTATGGGGAAAACATTAAATAGCAGAAATGTATGCTGTACAAATTTCAAAGAAACTAGCTGTAATATTTAATATTGTTGATTTTTTTTTACTAATCCTTTCTTTGTTCTAAGGAGGTCTCAGTCTGAGGTTTCAACACAAGATGGCACTCTATGGAGACTTCTTTACTAAAAAAAAAGGAAAACTGATACACAGATTGTCTTTTGTTTACCTCATTGAATATATTCTGAGATTATTTTGTTTTGTATAATTGTCTCACAGGTGTCTAAAACCCATTCACTCATGTTGTTCTGTTAATAGCCTTAGTATTTTGCAAATGAGGAATTTGGGAAGGCACAGAACATCAAGACAGATATCAGCTTTACAAATTACACTATGTAAAAGCTGAATAAGATCAAAGAATTACAGAAAGATTGAAGTTGGCAAGGATCTACACAGGTCATCTAGTCCAACATCCCTGCTCAAGCATGGTCACCTGGAGCCAGCTACCCTGAGCAGACAGTTTTGGAATTTCTCCATGGAAGTGAACTCCACAACCTCTCTGGACAACTTATTCCTATGCTCAGTCACATTCAGAAAAGGTGAAAAAGGTAAAAAGTGTTTCCTGTTGTTCCACTAAAACCTCCTGTGTTTCAGGTTGTATCCTCTGCCCCTTGTCATTCCAATGAACACACCATACAGGGCCTGGCCCCATCCTTTTTGCACCCTTCCTTCAAATATTTATAGACATTAGTAAGATCCCACCCATGCCTTCTTTTTTCCAGGCTCTCAGCCTTTCCTCCTGTGTGATGTGCTCCAGCCCCTTTAATCATCTCAGTGACTTTTCACTGGACTTTCTCCAGTAGCACCATCCCTTTCTCGTGCTCAGGAGCACAGAACAGGCACAGTGTGACCTCACCAGGGCAGTGTGCAGGGGCAACATCACATCTCTCCACACATTTAGACAGTTTTTACCATTTCATGTAGCCCAGAACACCATTAGCCTTCAATACCACAAGTACACATTGCTTTCTCGTGTCCAAGCTGGTGTCCTTGTCTGCCCAAGCCAAGCTGCTTTCCAGCTGGCTGGGCCCCGGCATACACTGGTGCCTGGGTTTGTTCCTCCCCACCTTCAGAACTTTGCATTTCTCTTTGCTGAACTGCATGATGTTCTTGGCATCCCACTACTCCAGGCTGTCGAGGTCCCTCTGTACAGCACCCATCGCTCCGGAGTACGACACACATATCCATTTTTTCCACCATCTCCAAACTCTCTGAGAAGACACTCTGCACCATCATCTAGGTGATTAATGAAGGTACTAAACAGGACTGGACCCACTACTGACACCTGGGGTACACAACTGAGTTGCTGACCTCTAAGTAGACTTTACCCAGCTGAACATCACACTCGAGGCCCAGACATTCAGCCAGTTTTCAGACCATCTCCTCAATCAGGCCACGCATCAACAACTTGTCTAAAAGGATCTTATGGCACACACTGTCAAAAGCCTTACTCACATTCAGGCAGAAAATACCCACTGCTCTCCCCTCATCTACCAGACCAGTCACTTCCTCAAAGAAGTTGATAATCAACTCAGTCAAGTGTGAATTCTCAGTGGTGAAACCTAGCTGACTCTTTGTGAAGATGTTTTTGTCCTTAATGTGCCTGAAGATGGTTTTGAGGCTTAGCTACTTCATCACCTTTCTACAGATCAAGGTGAGGGTGACCAGGGTGGAGTTCCCTGGATCCTCTCCTTCTTGCCCTTCTTTAAGAGAGGACTGACATTTTCTTTATTCCAGTCTTCAAATACGGTATCACATTTTTATTACACTTCTTTTAATCAGATCCTTAAATATAATAACCACTTTTGTTAATGACTCATGATCTCATAATATTAAATGTCTGTAATAAAAGTACATGCTGAATTCCTTAAACAACTTATTTCTCTACTGTTACAGTAGCAGAACTTTTGCATTATTAAAATGCAACTTAGTCCTTTCCTAGAATATTCTAGCAGTAATAAAAGGAAGACTTTAATAAAGTATTAAAAGAAGTAAATACCCAGCTAACATTGAACCAAATAATCCTTAGGTTTCTTTATTACAGTCTTAAATCTGCTTTGGAAAATACATGCTTTAGCTAGATGAACCAAAGCAGATGGTTTAAAAGGACCTTTGGAGGTCAGTCAGTACTTTCATTCTCACATACATTATTAACTTTATCTAAACTTTATCCAAGATTCTAGATAAAGCTAAAGCAAGTTTTTTGTAAAGCTTTATCAGGCATTGTAACAGGCTGCTCAGAGTAGCTGTGCAGTCTCCATTCTTGGAGATCTTCAAAAGCCAATGAAAGGCAGTGGATGAAACAAATTCCAGTTTCAGGAATTTTTCATTAGAGATGCATGCCCCATGCAAGAATCTGTCAGTACTTCAGAATGGGTTGTGTAGAAGTAATTCAACTTTCCTAAGTTAGTTTCTAACATCTAATATAATACTGTCGTTTGAAAGAAATCAGGATAATTTATGTAACTATTTAAACAACACAGATGTGAATGAGCTACCAACTGTTTAAAAATGTTAGGGGAAAAAAGCATTTCACAATGTTGTTGAAACAATCCAAATCTAGTCATTAATTACAAACAAATAATAGTCCATTCTCACTCATCTAAACAACTTCTCTGTTGAAAACAAATTCTAAGAAGGGAACATGAGGCTAATAACTCAAATGACCAGACCCTTACTTTTTTCAGTAGATTTGCCATGTCTGCCTTCTGTGTGCTTCCTCCATAAAACCTGTATTTGACCTTTCACTTTCCTCTTGTTCAAAACAGAGGAAGGAGATACTTCAGAAGACTCCTGAGAGCTCTGTAGCACAGGTTGCCTTGTACGAAGATGCACTGTGATTCTTCACATAACTTAAGGGAGCTGTTTGGATGTAGAGACTGCAGTCCAAACACTCGCTAATGATTTCAAAGCTGTTTCTTAATCTTATTGTGAAAAGTGAAATATGCAGGATTCCAATCATCATTAGAAATGACTGCATGAAATAACATTGGACCATATTATGAAAGTGCTTAAAGAATATTTTTTATTCTTAGATCTTTGTATTCCCTATGTTTTTCCTCTGATTTGCAGAACAACTGAAAATCATTCCACGTAGTGATTTCAAGTAATTTTCCAATTTTGGTGGTACTCTATGTAAGTGTGTCTCTCTAAACATCCATTTTGGCTTTTATAACTTTTGGTGTACTGCAAATAATCCTCAGATCTCACTGTGCTTTTGAAATAAATACAGAAGAAACATGCTATGATGAGATCTTTCATGCCTGTCTTATCTGGGAAAGGTGTGAATACTTACAGGAAAACATTGCCTACTTTATTACTGTGGGATTTTCTTAAGTGGATGGAATGAAACGGTGGACCATGGGCCTTTTCTAAAGAAGTGTGTTACAACTTCATGATGTGCTATAAGACTTTTATCCTTAGATATATGATTCCTTCTTCCATTTAAGAGAACCTTTGTTCTTCCCCTTCTCAGTAATATAGGTGCAGCTCCTTGTGAGTGCATTATGTTTGGGCATGTTCTAAGGCCACCCCATCTACCAAATCTCTTTTGTTTTACACACACACACATAAACTTGTGGCGTACACAGAGGAAATTAGTATTTAACTCTGGTCTTCTGTATTTCAGGGAATTTTGGAGCTCAAAAGAAAACTGGTTATTCTCAAAGATACTCACTTTGCTCTGTAAATAAATTCCTAAGAGAAATATAATAATTTCTTACTTATTGATATTCAGGAAGCCAATAAAGCGGCCCCTTTATTTATCCTCAATAAAGGACTAAGAAGGCCTAACAGCACCCAGAGATTTCAATGTACAAAGGGGATCCCTGAAGCAGTAGGGAACATTTGCATGATCAGATAATTATGGAGAGCTCTGGAGCAAGACAGATGTCCACTGTAAAATCATCAAGTCAAACATATGCAATCATGTCATGCAGCTGTTCTGCAACAAAATCTCCCATATAGTGATATGTCTGCCATGTGGATCTAGTGCCTAAATAAAGCCATACAAAATGATACATCTTGTTGTCATCAAGTGGTTGCTATCTTATGGGAAAAAAGATGTCAGGATTTTTTAAAAGTAACTTAAATTGAAATAGATATTAAAGCCAGACTACTCCCCCAGAAAAATTTATTTAGGAAAATGAAACATAATACTGAGAAGAAAGCTTGCTAAGAGAGATTGATTGAAAGATACTTTATAACTAAGATAAAATTATAGTCTGCAGAAATAAAAAAAAATTTCTCTCAGTTTCAGATGGTTTCTTCAGCTATTGTGAGGATGAGACATTTGTATTTCCCAAGTCAGTAATAACTAGCACAAAAAACTATGTACAGAATAAGAGTTTGTAAGTAGGTATAAAAGACTGTAATTGTTGTGTGATGGCAATTGTTCAATTTTTTTAAAACTGCATTTAAGACAATTAATAAACTATACTATAGCACCAGGCTGACATATGGGAGGATCAGAGAATCAAATTTCTCAGTGGTCTCCTTATAACTGCATAAAACCACATAAAAGATCAGAAAATCAAACCTATATACACATTAATTTTTCAAGCAGTAACTTTATTATGCTTTTATAATTTCATAGATCTTTTTTGCTGTTGAAAAAAAAGGTCCAAAACATAGAAGGGAAACTCACCATTAAAAGTACCCACACCTAGACACAAACCTGTGTGCGGGAACTGAACTTTAAAGGGAGAAACTGGTGAATGACCCAGAATTATACAGCCTGTGGCACCTCTCATGACACAACCTGCTGCAGAGAGAGCCTGTCATGTAATGCCTTCAGGATGCAGGCATCTGTAGAAAACGAGATCTGGATACTCGTGCTAAGCACACCATGGCAAGGTACACACCATTACAAAACTTGGTGAGGTTATGGTGGTATCCAAAGAGAGAACTCTTTACAAAGGACAGACACCCTCAATAAAACTACACTGCATGCAGCCATGCCTTAAATGAAAGCTTGCTGCGTTCTTGTAACAAAAATACTCAATTTCTGAGATCTGCTCCTGCAGCAGTACTAATGAGCAAATGCTCTTTTTCCTTACACACATTATATATATACACATATATATGTATGCATGTATGTGTATGTGTGTGTTCAACTGAAGCATGTACATAAACCCCACAAACTGACTACCTTCAAGCTGACCCTAGCCAGAGCTCTCAGTAGAATGAAGCATAAATTTCCTTAACACACTCCAAGGCCAGCTAATGCTCAATTCACACTGAGATCCTTTCTCACCTTCTACAGAAGTGCAAACTCATTAATGGCTCTATATTGCTTATTGAGTCATTCAAGCATGCACAGAGTATGCTAGATTTCTTCCTGGTATCTAATTTTTCCTAGGTTATATAATGACACTCTTCTGGTTTTGCCAAGCTTGTCAGGTTATGCCACTTCAAAGGCACTGATGAATATGTGTTGAGGAGCAAATATGGTTGCAGCTTCTTCTGTTGTGAAATGCTGACAAACTCTTAAACAGATAGCTCTAAAATGATCCTTTTTTAATTTGAAGACACAAAAGAGTAATTCTCAGAGATTTTCATCTTTAAGGTGGGAAAAAAGGAATTTAGATTTTTTCATTTAGAGCAGATAACTTTACATTCTGGTTCTTTTAAATAGAATAAATCCTACTGTTTGCTTTGATTTATAGATAATAGATAAACTCCAATAACTTAAATAACTATGTTTTTCAAAACAAGGTCAGATTTTTTTTAATCACTCTTCAAACATTACTGATTTTGTCTTATGTCTTTCTGTCACAGGTAATATACACAGCAGTGCAGTCAAACACAAACAGTGAGGAACTGATGCCTTTTTACAGGCTTCTAATCAGTTTTGGCTACTGATAAACCTGTCAGAATACATTGCTTTTAAAAGATAGATATGAGCTAGAAGAAGCAAAAATAACTCTGGATATCCAAAACTATAGGGGTTTAACCATGACATAAACCATTTGTACACTCTACATGCAGTCAGAATGCCTGACCCTGGTGCCAGTCAGTATCAAGGGAAGTGACACTGAGGTGACTTCTGCTACCAGGTAGAGCAATAGTCCTCCTGAATTCAAATCCATGGAACTACCACAAACAAGATCTGCTTCAGCTTATGTGTAGCTGCTGGCCACACTGTGAAGAAATCGTCTGGTATCAGCCAGACCATTCATTCACTGGAGTTAGTTTTCATGGCTTTAAAATCTTTTCAGGTTACTCATATTTCATTACTGGATGAAGGGCAGGTGAAACAAGAGGATTCTAAACTGCAAGACCAGCCCTAAAGCTAAGAATTGCATTCTGTTAAAATACTCTTTCACAAAGATGCACTGATCCAGGCAGTGTGTCTCTCATGATTGATCTTACTCTTTTACACTGTTCCATCAACAGCATGAGAGGCTACAATGATCAGCAGGAAAAATTCTATTCCCAGTCATACAGGAATGAAATGAGGAGCTGCCTAACTGGCCAGACTTTGGGCATACAGAGCCACAGCAGTTCTCCTAGACTGGGTCACTCCTAGATGAGGCATTTTACAGAACATATCTTTCGACTGCCTTTTTTATCACATTTGAGAATGGCTCATTCCAGCAGCCTGTGAGCGAAACAAGGTCAGAATTTCACAGAGTGCTGGCATTAACACCAGTGTATGTAAATACCATGGTCATGGTTTGATAAAAGCTCAAGGATGAGGTGCCCTAAACTTTCAGAAGAATGCCAGAGCACTGGGAAAACACTCTAATGCACTTCTCTGAGTTATGTGGCTGCGACTACTGCAGCACAATAGTGTTCGGTGAAATACATGCCCTTTTACATTTATGTGGTATGATAAAACTTAATTTCTCTCTCCCTTCCCTGTGAGACCTTTTTTGTTTCCAAATTTACAGCAAAACCTAGTTAATATGCTCCATATTTTTGCATCTCAAAAAAGTATTAGGATGAAACCCATCTGAAATAATTTAATGGTTTTCCAACAGGTTTGTATGGTCCACAGCTATTCAAAGCACTACAAAATGCATTGTTTTACCAGCACACCACTTACCCGCAGCATAGGGCCATTCTGGAACACATGAGGTTCATCACAAACTACACAGTATTCATTCAATACTGGTATCCGCTGCTCAGCAAATTCAATACTCTGAGAACAATGAAAATGAGAATAACAGCATCTGCTTAAAAATAATTAACAGTCAGCTCATGCTCCACAGTGTTTCATATGTGAGTAGCATATGACATCCTACCTGCACAAGAAAGCCGCGGTCTCGCACCGGAATGCATTTTGCACCATAATTTTGCTGCAACGGAAAAGTTGAGGCAACTTCAGTGTTGGCAGACTATTTATAAGGAAATGGTAGAACATTTTTAAGTTTTTGCATGTAAATATGCAAACAAAAAACATCTAAAGATGCGCGAACCTGATTACAAATAATCAATCCTTTTACTGTTTACTGATATGGGGTAGGTTTTTAGTATTTCTTCCTAGCTCTTAAATCTGATGGAGATTTGTATCTCACCAGTCAAGAAGCTTCAATCTCAAATGAAAACACCAGTGCCTCTACTCCATCCTAATAAACTGATATTTGGTAACTTCCACTAAGTTTTCACTGCATATTGCCTATCCAAATACAGGCTGTATGTTAAGGCTTGAAAGACTACTGTAACTCTCAGAAATACTAAAAACTTTTTTATTTTATATGTACTAAGGTCTCACTTCTGCAACACTGGACTAACATATCTTTATGCTCAGATACTAATCAAATTCTTTTTCTTTCAGCACACAACAACATAAATCAGAAGTAACTTCTGCTAACAAGACTCAGCGAGATTCAGACTTCCCTCCAGACTGGCATCTATTTCAACCAAACATTGTTTTGGGGAGAGTTAGACCAGCTCCATTTACAGTGTTTTGGCAGGTTCTTTTTAAATAGGGTTATTTCCTTTCATTTTTCTACTGTTTAATTGCTTAACTGCTTTTTCATTTTTCTTCTGGGAAACAATTCTGCTTGTATTGATATATACTCATATTTTAGCTGAGAATTGAAGAGAACTCAAGTATCTTGATTCACCACTCCTACATTCCATTGACTTCAAATTGCAGTTAGGCACCCAGGTTACATATATATCTGGTGCCTGCATATAAAATATGAAATAGAATCTTGATGCCCTTCTACTAACATCAAACTACATCTGACCATGTACATCATGATCTTCCCTCAAAGTAAGTGCACTGAAGCAATAAATTATGGGTAGTTTTCATAGGCTGCCAAACAGGCCTGCCTTTTTTCCTTATCAGTTGATAACATCAGTAATGAAACCTAGTCAGCTCTTCATTATCTTAAAAAAACAGAGGGACTTTTCCTATTAATATCAGGAGAGTAAAGTCTTGCTATGTTAATATATCCTCTGCTGAATCAGAAAAAAGTGCATCTCTAAACTGCAACAAAAATAAAGTCTGATGGCTCATCTTAAATGAATTTTACTGTGCACATCACATGAATCAACCACACAATATACATATAAATGATCTTATGATAGTGTATCCCTGCCTTTAGATCTGAAGTGTATAGCTTAAAGTTTACTAGATTACCATGAAACATAGTGCACTCAATGTAATTTCATTATGTAGAAAGCACTATTTTAAACATATGTATGGCATCTGAAGAAAGAATCAGCTTCCAAGGTGCCACCAGGAAAAGGGAATAGAGAGAACTATTTTCTAAACACTTCTCCCCAGATCACACACAAAAAACAGGCTGTTGCCTTGAAAGACTGCAAACAAACCCACTCTTCCTTCTAAAGTAAAAAGCCATCTTTAAAGAGGTATAGGCAGAAGAATCGATTTTGAAAGCTCTTTCTTAAATGCAAGAGCATATGCTGCCCTCTGTTTTCCCAATTGATCATGTCTCTGAGGAAAGTAAGAGGGCCAGCATGGGCCCAGTTCCTTGTGTGGCCTCTGATGTCCCTCAGCACATTTGAAGGTTTAAGTTTAGCCCTCCACAAATCACAAATGTGCAAGAGGTGAATGGAACCATGACTGAACTTGTTGCAGTATGATGGGGATGATGATGATTATAATGCAAATGCAAAGATTAGAAGGAAAGGGGACATCTATGGACGTCTAATGAACAGTTGTTTCCCCCACGAAGCAAGCAGGGAAATGAGAAAACTCCTCTGCAACCAACCTAATTTTGCAGCACAGAAGTGCACACTGTATCTTCTTCCTGCAGGAAGCATGCAGGGAAGAAGTGGGTGACTGAATTTTTTTCGTGACCAGCTGAGCTGAATTTCAACATGACACATAAAATCTCTGTCCCAACCCCAGCAAATTCTGATTTTATAACTTAAGTATATGTGTATGCACAGCTGTTTGAATCCTCCTTAAAAAGCTGACTTCATTGCTCTTGTCTTCTAGCATATCTAATATAGTCATTATCATAAATCCTAAGTATTAATGCCTTTGCACAAAAAGCATAACAGCACATTTGGAAAATAATAGGAGGAAAATGAGCAGAGTACAAAAAAAATGTTACTCACAGCAGTTTGTGAAGGTGATGATGAGGATGGTGTTAAGATACCAATAAGCCCTGAGGTAAGAGAGAGCCTCCTGCTCTCTGCCATGGTGGACTCCTTGAAAGGCTCCGTTTTGGATGATTTAGGGGCATTGGAGTAAGCCTTGCTGAGCAACTTGTGATTCTTCAATCCATCCAATTCTTCCATTCTAAGGTTACTGGAGTAGGATCTGCTTAAAAGTTTGTGGGGCTTCAAGGTGCTGTTGTGCTCACATCGAGGATCCCCAGAGCACGACCTATTTAACACCTTATGGGGCTTTAAAGTGATGCACTCCTCCTGCTTGACAGCTGCAGAGCAAGCACGACTCAGCAGTTTGTGCGACCTAAGAGCCCTAGGGTCACTCGATAACGAGCGGCCAAATGTTCTGTGAGATTTTGTGGCACACACATCCTCCGCCTTCACTGTGCTAGAGCAAGTCCTTCTCAGTAGTTTGTGAGTCTTGGAGATGCCATCCTGTTCTGGCTTCAGTTTTGATTTATTCTTACCACAGCCAGGTGGAGGATAACTTGGCGACCTTAGAATAAAGAACATGGCAAAGTTGGAGAATAATCAAAACCCTTGGCAAATCAAGCAAGATCACAGAGATATAAACACTTTTAAGTGCCACCCATGTTTATATTTTTTACTAGTGATAATGCAACCCAAACTTTTAATAAACAATTGTATATAAAACATCTTCCAATATCAAAACATGCAACTTACTCCTATTTACACACAAGCACATTAATCAAAATGACAATCAACTGATTAAGTAGAAGTTAGACCTGCGACCTTACAGCTTTTTGTAAGGTCTTCTGTGTCTCAAAACAAACAAATTATTCTGTAAATTATCTTTGAAATGAAATCTACCTCTTATAACACATTCTCCTTATCAAAATTTATCTTTTCTATGTAATGCCCACAACATGATCCCATGCAAGTTATTGTATTCTGGACACAGCATAAAAAATTCTATGTTTAGATCCAATGGAAGATACAATGAGCAGTGACACGTGGGAGACATTAAATTTAATTCAGATGAAAAGAATATTATTTTAAAACCATCATAATAACGTGGGCACTTTGTGAAAGACAAATTTATTCCCTTCTTTCTGGTTCTAGACAAATTCTAAGTCTGTACTACTAGAAATGAGAATGTGAGAGACCTAAATTAAGAATGCAGAAAGTAAAAAACAAAAGGTTTTTATGAAACAACATCCACACAAACTGATACATTTCTGTAAAGTTCACATTTGCCTGTCCTTGCAAAGAATGTGTAACAGGCATGCTGAATCATTTTCCTATGTTTTATAAGCAACACCAATCTTTGGAAGTTTTTTATTTTGTTTTGGTTTGGTTTTTTGTATGTTTTGTTTTGTTAGGTGGCTTTTTTTGGTGGGGGGTAGGTTTTTCTTTTTTTTTTTTTGCATCAAATAAAGAAGTTAAAACCCAAAGGGAGAGGCTGGCAGGTTTCCCCACCCCGTTAGCAAGCGTTGACAGTGGAGGAGGCAGGTGGAGCCTGCTGATTCACTGTAAGCAGCTGGCTCACTCTCACCCTCCTGCAGATGGGAGGCAGGACTGGTGCCCTGGGTACAGAGAGGGTCCTTACGTTTGGGCTGAGCCATTTCTGGACTTAAGCTCCCAAACCAAGAGGAAAAAGAATGGGCTGGTTTTGTATGCCCTTTGTGAATAAAAACAAGCTCCAAGCTACAGCCTGGGCTTGGCAGTCGTGTGTTGCATGGTAGGGAATGGAGAAGACTTCTACTTACAACACCATCTTTCTACCAATCTTTTTTCATCTTTGACATTCCATCCTTTTTCCATCTGAGTGCTTGCTGTATTATATCTCTTTTTCATACTCTGACCTTAGAATGGTAAAATTAATCAAAAGGAAGGAATATTCAAAGAAGCATTCAATTCAAATTCAGTAACTGAACCGAAGGAGTGATCTGTCAACCCTCCATAATCAGGAAACCACACTAGAGTAAATAGTCACAACCCTAAAAGAGGTAAAATCAGAACCTGATTCTACATATACTTACAAGTATGAGCAACTGGCAGAAATTGTAATAAATTCAAATTAATTCAAACTATTCATAAACTCTTATGCTTTCTAATGACTTTTCTCTAAAATTCTGTGCCTGCATTTCAGAAGTGGAAAACATTAATGTAGTCAAATACTGGAGTGGGGAGGGTGCTCAGCATCTTAAAGAATCATTCATTCAATAATGACCATTCCAGTTTTAAAAAACTAAATATGCAAACTGCTGTATAAAGAAGAGCTGGAAAAACACAGTCTTTAAAATATACATAACATATGCTATACATATGTATTACTTTTATTTTTATTCTTACTATTCAAGTGAAGATAAAAATAAAAACACAAGTTAAAATAAAAATAATTATTTCCAGTTCTAGTTGTAACATGGCTGTTTCAGAGAGCAGGACACTGAAATGTTCTGGCTTCTAATAATCTTAGAAGCTGCAACAATACCTAGTTCACTCCTGAAATCATGCAATGCAAGGACAGTAAACCCATGAGGTAAGATATAAATAGAGAACTTCTCTGTGAAGAAAAGTCAAGATTTCACCTTGTGAAGTCTGCTGTGGATTTTGAACAGTTTATGGTGATAAAAGCTCATTTTCCTTGCTGCAATTACCTGCGCAACGTAGAAAAGATGTGCAGAGGGGATTTCACCTTTTTGTCAGACACCTTCTTATTGTGCGTACAGTTAGATTTTTCTTTACTGTTCTTCCACTGTTGTGTAACAAATGTCTGCATGATTCTACAAATAAGGATAGAAAAGAAAGATTTTCTTATGCCAGCCAGGACATACGATATTTTAATGCTATGGTCTCGGTGGTCACCATGCAGGTGTCAATGCAGTGTTCTCACTCTACAGATGAAGTTTTCTGCCATGTATGTGGATTAATAATTGAGTGTCCCAGCTCCTCAAAACCCCTTTTTTTTCATGTAGAGCCAATTAAATATGGGACTCTTAATGAGAATACAGTCTGTGTAAAAAATCACTGCAAAACTTACGCAGATGATACCTCTCATGGGGATCTAGACATAAACTGAGTCAAGGGCATCAAATTCAGCTACAGGGGTCTACCTCTCACATGACCACTGGTTACTGCATCTGCATGGCTGAGGAGAACCTTGTTCTCTGACTCTAATTTTGCAGTGGGGGTCTTAATAGTGATAAAAGTCAAAGCTAAATTTGGTGTGAGAAAGAAATATGCCATTGCCATAGCCATGATGGACCAGTGGGCTCACGGGAATTTTTACTCCTGCTCAGCTGTGAACTGTGCAGCTAAGTTCTTGAAAATGTCATATGGGAACCTTGTGTAATTACCTGGTGCAAAAAAAACACAGACAGGGTAAATAGCAAAACATTTTAAGAGATTATTAATTTTAGGGAAGCATTTATTTCTTTTTTTTTTCTTCAAAGTTATGTACCATAGAGATTTTAATAACTTGCTTAATTTTTACGATTATGAAAGTGTTGCACCGAATTTCTTAAAACACTAAACAGGATTTTGTTTTCCTCAGGGGTTTCTTAATGTTGTAATGACGAGATACTAAAGCATATATACTTAAAAATTTATTACATGTACAAAAGCATATGTAAAGAGATGATTCAGCAAAGTTGTATTAGAAAGAGCTCAACTATGATCATATTAAACTGACAAATTTAACTATCCTTCCATCTTGTCCTCAAAACATGGATGGCCTGATTTTTGTGGTATATCCTAGAGGCAACCATGAAAGCATAGCCCCCTCAGGGTATGCATGAAGCTCAAAAGGACTCCTGTTTCAGAGGCTTCATCATCTAAGCAGAAAGATGAAACTGAAAATTCCTAGATATGGTCTTTATACCTTTTATAGCTTACTTCCTAAAAGGCAATAAAGTGACAGAAAACCCTGGCAAGTAACATAAGTTAGGTTCTCATCAACAAACCCAAACTTAAAATGGCAAATATTGACTTTTATTTAAAGATAAACAACTTCAAGGGGTATTGATCCAACAACAAACGTAGCAACATGAATTTTATTCTACTTGACACGGTCTGGAAACTGAAGGAGTGTTATATTTGCCTAAAAACACGGGTTTGTACTTTTCTAGACTTACTTTTTCAGCTGATGTCCCAACCCAAATCTTTCCTTAGTAGAGATCTGAAATACATCCACAGTTGGCACTAGGGAAAAAGGATATTTGTTGATATATGAACTTACAGTAGTAATGACAAACTTGTGGCCACATAAATCTTATTTAAGGACCCTCTTCTCTGTGGGGCTTTACTACAGACAATTAAATTGAAGCAATGGCAAGAGTGGACATGTCATCTAAGCATATTATGAAAGGAGTGGTCCTTTTTGGAACATCAGGCAATATAATTTATAATTTTACATATGGAATTCTCCCAAATGTATCTCTTCCCACGCATTTTGTTTACAAAAATGTATCTTTTTTTACATATACACTATGCAAGTAGCAAGCAGCATCATATTAAATGTATCTGGACTGGCAGTTTATCTCACCTAACATTTTAACCTTTTTTCCTGAGTAAGTTGTCTATACCTAGTACAGTTTCTGTGGCTACGAAGAAAGTCCAGACTTAAACTGAATTAATTTGTATCTGGATTTTGCTTCTGAGGGTGTTTTAATACAAGATCAAAAACCATCATCTAAGTGCCTGACATGTGCATTCCAGTGGCTAAGTATTACCCTAAAATTTCCTCAAGGCCTGTCCTAATACTGGTATATCCATATTCATGTCAGAAATTGCAAATGTACAGGGTAAAGGATGGAAATTAGCTAGTGGTATTACTAAAATCCTTCCATAACATTTGCTAGATAGAAGTGGCAGATGGAAGCCAGTACTCGTTGAGAGAGCCACAGGGCCTCAAGGCAGGACAAAAACCAATGCATACTACAAGCACAAACAGCCTGCATATTTTGTATTGCATAAGGGGACAATGACCAAAGTAAAATCAAAAAGTAATTAAAACAAAAAATCTGGGGTTTGTTCAAATTTTATTAGAAATGGCAAAACAATATTTTGATGTTATTCTTATCACTCAGTTGAATTTTATTCAGAATATCCAAGTTTGTACTTTAATTTTGCTTAACAGATTAAATTTGATAATAAAATACAATATGTTTGCCATGCAATTTAACTTAGTTCAAAGATCAGTAGTTACCTCTCTTCAAATGTTATTATTCAAATAACATGAAACATAAACTCATCTTTTAAATATAAACTGCTGATTATTTTTTTGAAAGGGATGAATGATTTAATTAATGCAGTATCTTTGGATTGTCAAATTTCAGACACACTGCAGGGTTTGGTGGGACGGGGAATACTTTAAATACCATCCTACCTACAATCAGCAGTCTTATAACCTGACATCTAGACCAAAATTTTTGTCTAGACTCTACATTCAGATGAGACATGCCAATACCACTAGCTGATTCATCCTCTCTAACACAGGTTTCTAAGGCATGAGGGACTAACTGCCCACGCAGCCCCTACTGAGACAAGCTATTAAATAGAAGAACTATCTAAAATCAGTGTATTACACAGCTACAGGGTGGTACTCATATCCTCCACTGTGCTTTGCAATGTACTGTGTTCTTGTTTCTCAATGAATAGAATGTAGTATAGGAGAAAAACATAAAATTCTGGCTCTGTATTCTCAAGAAAACAGAAGAGGAATTCACAGAATTAACATAAAAGATGGTGGATCTCACTGTGCTTTGCTAGTAAGTAAAGAGACATGGCTGAAAAAAGCAGCTGAGCGCATAAAACCTAAAGTTCTTGCCTGTGGCCCTGCTCCTGCCTTTCTCAGAACTCCAGCACTCCCACAACAAGCAGTCAGCTTGCAGCACTGGGAACTGTGTTTGCCACCTTAACCTTGTCATTGATGAAGCATATATATTCTTGTTACTTCTCATTTCTCACTGCATGCTGCTCTACACACTTCACCTTCTCGTATTTGCTGCACTTCTTTATTTTTTAAATTACATTTTGATAGGAATGTTCTGAATACTAACACTGCTTCTTGCTATCGCAAATGCATACTTTAAGATTTGTATATTAACAAAAACAATTGAAGTAATAAACCCCAGAGAAAAAGACTAAAGTCAATGGGAAAAAAATATTGGTCTGATGAAATGCTTATTTGAATGAACAGAATAGAGCTTATAGTTAGAATCAATAGACAACATGTCCTATAGCAATAGCTCATTGGGACAGATTTTGCTCAACAGGACTGGAAATATCTATTCATTTTCCAGAAGAAGAATTCTCCCATAGATAAAAGCATGAACTGACAGCCTTTACTGTAAGTCTCCAAGGCTGGGAGGCTGGGCAAGTTATTATCCAAACTGAGTCTGACTTCAACTGTAAAAATATATCTCAAGTTGACTCTCACATATGAATGCTTCCAAATCTTCAAAATCAGTCGATTCTTCATAAGCTTGACCATTTTTCTCTCATGAGGAAATTTTACTCACTTAAAAATTCTTTCAAATCTAAAGATTTCCAGAATTCACATACTCATGTAGAAACCAGAAGCTGAAAGGGGAATTACTATGGCCTGACTCTTTAAAGCTGCATGAAGAAGTGCATGTAGGTCTGTGTATGTCTTCATTATCAGTCATATCCCATCTGTGCAGATGATGTTTGATTTAAAAAATGAGGAAATCACATATTAGAAACTCTCAATCTTTATTCCTTAACCCTGGTTCCTAGGGGAAGCAGCTGCATCTCAAAGGGTATCAGGAAATTAATTTCCCAAAATCAACCTATGCAAGTTTAAATTAGATGCCTGTGTCACTAGGAAGGGCCCAGCCAAGCAAATACATGTAAGCCAAATTTCAAATCAATAGGACTCCTCTCAGCAGTAGAACTGAGCACATGCAGGGTCAAAGATTTGGTAGTGAGTAAGTGACTAACCCATGGCTCAGACTGAACACCACAAAAGCCACAAGAAGCATACAAAATTGACCAACCTGGTCCATTTAGGTACTGGGTAAGTGAACAGTGCAGTCGCACTATTATAGGCTCTGTGCGAATTACATCCCAAGCCACAGCAATCTCCTCCTAGTTTAAGACAATAAGAAAACAACAGACATCATTAGCCATTTTGAGGAACTACTGCCTTTTGTCAGTCTGCCTTAGGGTTGCTACAAACACTATCCAACCATTTACCCAGTTGTTTAGTATCTACTCCAACATCATCAGTCTCAGCACAAATTATGGCATGTCAACGCCCCCTGAAGATCAGTGTCAGACTATTTCCAGTTCTTGAGTTCATTTAAACCAAGCAGACGTTTATACACAACACTGCATGTACAGTACAGGCAAACACATTCCCATCTACCAACAGCTCAAAGCTGAGAAGCAAAGGAACAAAAAAGACAGAACAGTATGGTTCAGTAAGTGTCTTATGTGCTGTGTGGACCTGAAAATAAGACATGTCTGTGCAGAAGCTAATCATGACCTTATAAGTTCTCATTTTTGCTCTCTATATAGAGGCCAGAAAGTTGCTGCACAGATAAGGTGAAGAAGTGTGAAGCTGAATGACAGCATGAGAGCTAGAGAAACCATGCTGCCAGCCAACAAAGAGCTCTCCTGTTCCTTTGCCAGTCAAGCCTCTCTCTTATCAATGTACAGGAGCACTCCTGACAAAGTCCTCTTCCCTTCAGGACTGTAAGAAGTGCTTTCACCTGACTCAGGTCTAGGTTAATATAAAAATAATGGTGTTTCATTTATATTAGACTAGATTATATTAGAACATTTACCATTCACAAAAAATGTTTGGGAGGAAATACACATGCGACAAATAAAAGCCTAACACAGCATTTTAGCAAAGTGGTCATAAAAGGGAAGAAAACCTTCCTACCCTGTATCAATCAATAATGTGACAACCACTTGTGAAGATCAAGTCTCCAAAAAAAAAGGAAAGTATCAGTGGTTGTCTAGAGAGTATGATGTGTAGCAAAATTAAATGGGTATTAATGTTCATTATGTAATTCTGTTATTAGATTACTTACATCAAGAAAGCTAACATCAATATGTAGATCAATATCTACATCATCAATGGCTCCATATTCCCTGAAAGGAAATAATTACATTACATTAGAGCTCTTTAAGATACTCCTCAATTCAGGAGTACTTACAACATCCAAGATTTTATAAAGGATTATCTTATCTGTAAAATCAGAATAGTTATAAAATACACATTTACATAGATTGGATCAATATTCCCAGTGCGTGACCATCAGCTGCACTTAAAAGCTTTGTTCAGAAGATCTTAAACACACTAAACCTTTTCCACTAATTCCCCCAAAATATCTCCACTGCTGCTATGTATTTCTGCCTCAAGTATTGCAAAGATGAGCAAAGAAAAATGAATAGCCACATGCTACTCCCATTTATGACACATGAGAATCTTGTTAATTTTCAGAAGTATTTCAGGTTAACAGCCAGTAACCTAAAACCAGACTTCAGATAAACCACTGAAGACAATTACAACATAGCCTATAGGGTGGCATGTTATATCTGGGGGATTGTTTCATGCATTCAAGCACTTGTCTGTCAAAAATAAAGACTGCCCAGTAATGTGCTCAAGGCAATAGTTAATCTTTTTTATCTGTTATGTGCAGTATTGCAAGATTCGGATTTGACAGGTATTTCATTACCATCTGAAATCTTACATTTAAACTGTGATTTTTCTACCTTTTATGTTCTGACTTACTCTGATTGCCCTCCCCCAACATACTTGAAGACTTCTGAAAAACAGAGCTACAAAATAATTATTAACAAACCTAAACAAAAAACTTTCTTCCCTTTCATGTATGTTAATTAAGTGGACAATATTGTAAAAGTATTATCGCTCCAATTTCCACAGATTAGCTTCCAGCCACTAGGATGTGTTTAACTTTGAAGCTCCATTTCTATGCTTGTTGACACACTGACTCCCATGCTTTTCAATTAAACTTCACTAAGTGCAGAGCAACAGTTGTACATAAATCAGTCAACAAGGCAGTTTTGAAACAGTAAAATGTAACTGTTTCCTACCAAAATGACCTCTCAGCTCTGGTAGGGCTGAGTTTGCACTGGAAACCGCTTGAGCTCTTGTGCAGTTTGATGAAGGGAGCCCCTTCCACCAAAATTCAGCAACCCAGTGGTTCTGTCTGGTCAGGGAAAACCCAAGCTCACCCTCTAGATCAGGTCTGTCCACACATGGCACACACAGGGCAGGACAGGGCTCTATTATAGGAGACTTTCCAGCCACCTTTGTTGCTGCTTCACTGTCACCTCACCCAGAGCTGAGGTGACACTGGAGCAGGTGCTGCACAGGCACTCGCTGACCTCCTACAGCTCACTAAAATCCTGGCTTTGAAACAGGGAAGCTCATACTCACTTGAAATACACTTCCATACTCACTTGAAATCGCTTTTGAAATCGCTTTGCCCTCACTCAACTACTATCCTAAAAGATGGGTTTTAGACACATGATGCTAACTCTAGTTTTAATTTCTCAAGCTGACATGAGGAGGAAATGATGTCTTATTTCAACACCTGCATCTTATGATTTGCTATCTACAATAGCTTCATCAATGCCTCTTGATTTTGAAACTCCCAGAGGTCCTCTGCCCATAAATGAATAAGCAAAAGATCAGCTGGATGGATCACTTTCTCAGGGCTTTTGTGGCCAGATTTCTAAGGGCAGTGGTGAAAAGCATGCAGGAACAGAAACTTTACTTTTACATGTAAAACTGACTCTGTGACAGCAAGGGGTTAATGAAAGGAGGGTCAAATGTCTAGAAAATATCCACTCTCAGTGCATACTTTTGTCAGAGAAATTCCTCTCTTCTTAGAGAAGTGGAGCTGCACAAGAAGGATGAAAATGAACACTTAAAGCTGTGGGGTGTATTTCCAAGAATTGGTAAATATTTTCAGCTGCAATACAGTGGATAAGGTTTTACACATGCCAAAAGCAGCCACAGGTGCTAGTTTCTACTAGACTGAGCTCAAGGGGATCACAGTGTTTCCAGTGAACAGCTGATTCAGTAAACTACATGCATTTAAATTTGCGAAAGGTTACACATAATGTTTCCATTTTAGGAGCTTAAAGGAATTTCATCGTTATCAGTTTAGCAAATAAACATGTATTCATTTCCTAAATCTAAATACTGCTATTCAGATTTTGATTCCCCAGGTTCTTGAAGTGTAATAAATTTCCATTTAATTTGAAAAAGTATAGTAGTTTATAACTGTAGGTATGCTCTCTCTTCTTCTTACTTGGTTGGTATGACAACTTTGATATTTTTCCTTGCAATACATCTAGTAGGTCTGTTATATCTTACCTACCTGTTATTTTATGTAATTATTAAGATTATATTGATGGAAAATGAAGTTATAAAATATCTGAGGCTTATTAAAATATATATGTGATATGCACTATGGCAGAATCATGGACATTAATATATGCCCAACAGAATTAGTGTGCAATTACTCTTAGCAATTTGCATCTGGCCAAGGTTCTACTACTTCCCTGTGCAGGATACTTTAGATCCCCGCAATCTAAAAACTTCCATAACCTCTGATCAAGCCCTAGCTTCTCACATGGTGTCAATACAGAGCATTTGATCACTTCTTTTACCTTCAAACAGCTATTCTGAAGAAGAAAAACTGTTACTGTGTCTTCTCTCTATCTTTTTCTCCTAGACTGGACAAATAAATCCCTTCAGTTGTTCCCTAGGGAAAGTATTTATTAAATCTCTTATCATTCTTCTTGTTCACCTCTAGGGCAAAATTCAGAATATGACAGAAAAAGAGTTTAACAAGGCTTTAGAAAAATGTTAAATAGTAATTTACAACAAAACACAACGGCCTGACTAGAACTGCAAAAGACAATGATGTTTTAGAACAGGGCTGCTCTCAGCACAGCTACTTGTAACCATGCTGAAAAACAAAAGAATCTCCAAAAACCCAGCACTGATACTGGTTTGCAGTGCTCCCTCCTTTTGTCACACAACATGAAGAGATTACCAGAAAAGACTTGTGCTTTAGCAGTCAGGGAAGATCCATATAGAATTCAAAATCCAAAACATGAAGGAAAGTACGGAAAGGCCAGTGCCATACCTGAGAGATACTGCATTAGGTCCATAGATCTCTCTCACTGCTGTTAGATCAGCCTCCAGCTGTGGGTGCTTGTGAAGTTCTCCATCATAGCTAACCTTTGGGGAAAGAAAAATATCTTAGAAGCTCTGTATTTAATTTCTGGCACCTGATTTAGACTATACTCTCTATAAAATTCATGACATTAAGATTCTTTAATGTCACACTCAGACGGGACAAGTTGAAGCCCTGAGGCTACCTCATCTGCTAAAGCAGTAAGATTTTCAAAGCAAGCACCTCAGCCTTGAAGTGTTTTATGGTTTTTCTTCCTGTTTGTGGGAAGAGAAGCTGCAAAGGAATCATCCATCTGTCCTATTTTGTTCTGGGACACTTCTATATTTTAAAAATGTTAAGTAGGATAAGAATCAGATGTCCCCAGTTTTGTCATCCAACCACTACAGCAAAAAGGTTTGCTTACTCTTGTTTGTTGTCACACTCTGATAGATCCTAGATACAGAATCGCTTGGGCACAAGAGAAGCATGAAACTATTCTCTATACCCAGCACCTCAGCATCTAAATCACTTATTCATTGGCTACATTCTGCCTGCCCACCAGTGAAATAATATCAGATGAAAAGAAAATTAAAATGACACTTTCCCATGTTAAGTATTACACCAGAGAAGGTATAAAGAAGTATCCATCTAGACACCAGCCCCTTTTTCTTTTTTTTTTTTTTTTCAATATGTACATAAAAAATGGAAAAAGTCATGTTTGTGCTTACACCAAAAAGCAAAACTTGTGAACTGGTTTGGCTGGACTATATGAAGTCAAAATAATTAATATCCTTCTATCTTTTACAAGGTCCAAAATACACCACTGAGCCGTAACAATCTATTCATCATGTGTCTATTACTCAAGCAAAATGATCATGATTGTGCGAATTTAAATCTATGTCTTTAGAACAATTAGAATGACAGTAATTCCACAGAAGTCAATGAACTCCCTAGATTTGAATTCAGAAATGGGTGTAGGATTTGGTCTGTAGCTTTGACAAGCTCAGACAGCAAAGAAGTAGAATGCAATTTAACCCTTTAGACCCACACATTTTTATATATATAACCATATACAGGAATCCTGCAGAGAATCCTAGTTATTGCAGAGCCACATCCATACTCTTTCTTCCATTTGTACACCCAAATCTATAGGAAAACAGTTCTATTGACATCTTCAGCTCTGATACTTAATAGATGTGCTTTTCAATTTAATTAAGTATCAGTAGTCTTAAAATAATAATCAGATGATCACTTCTTACATGTGAAAATCAGCAGAGAGTAATTTGATTATACTTAGACCTAGAATTCTTTAAGTATAAAGCACAAAATTAATCAGCATGGAATGGACATTATTTTTTAGAGATACCAATGATATTCATGATCAGAAAGTTATAAAAAAGTATCCTTCCTTTGTTTGGACAGGGCATGTCAGAACAATTTTCCAAGTAGAAGAGCACAGAAAGAAAATTGTTATTGTAATTTTTTTCACTTTAGGTAGGGAGAAACCAATCCTTTTTACATGCTCATTACTCAAAGAAGAATTATTTAAAGATGCGTAAATAATTGCTGTCCTGCTTCCAAAGAAAACACAGCAATCATTTCACAAATCATAGCTGTGGAGCACTTGCCACCTTTGTTGGTCTTAAACCAGATTTTTTATCAGTCTCATGTTTCAATAATACTAAAATACAAAAGGAGCATTATGCATAAATAACACTACACTGCTCAAAATAATGTTTTTTTTCTAATCTATTTTCTCATGTAAGAGACTATGAACTCAAAAAGGAAATAAAGCAGTGCTCTGGCAAATTTTAAGACCACAGTATGGTACTTCCCACCCCTGAATTAGTGCCACAGACATATTGATGTATGCAGCAGAGGCTGTCAGGGTTTTGTATTTCTGCATTTTCAAGTATGTCTTGTAGCTGAAGCACAAGAGACATGCAGAGAGAAAACCAAAGGTAGTAGTATTTCTGTTTTCATCTCCTGTTCTTATTTGCAAATGTAGAAGATAGAGATTCAAAGCAAGAATTAACAGAGTTGCAGAAAAAGTGAATATAAAAGCTAAAAAATCTGGTAACTTTGCTGTACTGAAAGGTCTATGTTCAGAAAGTCTCTTTTTAATCTGAGACTTTATTCAGATTATTTGACAAAAGGTTGCTTTTTAGAAGGAGATTAAGTGATTTACAAACCTAAATCCCATTGAAAATCAATAGGTCTTAGACTATTGAACTACTTAGCTACTTTAAAGTATTTATCCATTAAATCCTTAGGGAGGATTACAAGCAGGTGCTTAGGAAGTGGATACAAACATTTAATTTATGAGCAAAAGGTTGCATCTTGTTTACACTGCCCATCAAATGCCATTTCCCAGCTTCCATGGGCCTTGCTTCATCATCAGCAACTCTCCTATCTTTTTAGCTGCAGATTAGAAAATGCTAAGAATTATCCTGACCTCCATCCTTCCCAACTCTATTGCACACAATTACACTGGCATCTCTTCCCTCTATTTATTAAAGTCAGTATTTCTGCCCCCTCTCTCTGTGGGCATGGCAGACACTTGTATCAAAAGAAGGAGCCCACCTTGCTTGCTCCCCATGCATATGGTCAAATCTTTTGTCTCCCCAATACACCTGGTGTTGACTTGACAACTCCTACAAACACTCTGCTTGAAAAAGGATTGATCTTTCTTGTCCTTCAAGGAACTTTGCTCATTACCTGATTTCCTATTTATTTCCCCAGTATTACTTTTGAACTCTAGATGTCTTTGTTTGACCACAAAATTTTAAATTAGACATGTCCTTTTCTCCACTTTTTAAATTTACTTTCTGTGATGTCTTCTTTTTTTTTCTTGTTCACTGTTTATGGATATTTTATATTCAAAACAGTAATAATCAACTGATATTTTATTTTTATTGTAGACCTTATTTTTTTTGACACTTACTACTCCTTCAGTTAAATATACTACCTCATAGCAAAGATAATGCAATATAATCTAGTTTCCATTTTAATATAAGGCACTTAAATTCTAACCAGTCTTGTCTTACACAGGTCTTTTATGCCTTGCAAAATGCTGTACTGCCATTTGTATTATATCTCACAGGCAGTGTTAATATTTATTAATTCATTTGGGCACTGCCAGGCATCTTTACCAAATCTATCAGCCCTGGTTCAAGAAATAAGCACTCCCAGCTGTTTTCTGCCTTTTCCTTCACCTTGAGGTTACTGCCCTTCAGAGTTGAAAAATGAAGCGAGTACACGTGACTCATCACTACAGGACAAGATCAGAAGCTTTTTCCTCTCAGGCAGATTAAAATAAAACATCTCTCTTTGCAGTGAAATATGTTTATGGTCCTCCCCAGCACTCCCCAGCATGAGGCTGTAGGAGTCAGCAGCTGAAGGGAGGCAATTCCTGCAGTCATTTCTAAAGTGAACATGAGTCAATTCCCCATGCTGGCTATTTCAAACAATGAAAATAAATTATTTCAGTTCCAGCTTCAACATACCTTTTAATAGCTTTTCAGGGGCATGGGGTTATTTTGGTTTTTTTGGGGGGTTTTGTTGGTTTGGTTTCTTTTATTGTACAGCACCTCCACATGAATTTTGCATGCTAACCCCACCAAACTGTTGGCTCTGCAAGAGAAGAGGCTCAGCAATGTCCTGCTCATCAGCATCCCACGCTCTCTGCACCGACCCACCCTGCTGGCACTGCTGGTGTGCTCCTGCAGCCTTGGCTCTGCACCCAGGGCACGGATGGCTTCAGCCTCAAGGCTGAGGTAAGGGACAACCTTCATGAACAGCGATCGTAATTCACTAAAATGTTCATCAAAATAAACAGATCTAATAAACATAAGCGAGGAATGATTCCTTGGGGCAACACTGAGGCTAAAAAATAATAGAAATCTGAATAAAGAGACTAGCAGTGCAAAGCATACTGCAAAAGAAAAAAAGGCATGAAAAGATTTTATTTCCCAATACACAAGAGAATGTAAGAATTAATTCTGCTGAGGGAACAAGAAGGAAAGGCACAGAGCAGTACAATCATCTAAAATACGCAGCATTTTTCAAGGTGAATTTTACTCTAGAGCTCAGAAAAAGAATGGACTATTGCCTAGACCAAAATTGTTTTGTAATAACGATTTTCACCATAAAATTGCAGTGCTCTTTACTTCAAAAAATGGCAATTCTCCAGGAGGAAACAGATTTGGATCCAGCCTGACTTTCCATTTGTATTAATAATAGGGTAAGCTTTACAGAGTCTGTTATCTGTTTCCTGGAAGTAAGCAAGTAGCTTCTATTTTCAAGCTGTCTGTAGAGTATTTGCTTTTTTCATTCTTACAGCTTTGCAAAAGTAAGCAAAGTAATCTTATTTTGAATATATTATAACTTGTAACACATTTAATATTTCGATATGCCATAAAATAGTATGTACATATATACACATGCCACTCTACTCAACAATGAAAGAAACATAAGAAATTAAATATTATTGTAAATTTGTAATGCAATAAACAAAAGAACTCTTAAATATTACTTTCTTGGAACTTGTGCAAACAATTTCCTGAATTACCTGTCCTCCATAATAAAATTCCTCAGAGTCATTATCTCCTTCAGAGTCTTCTTCAACTGTGCTGCTGTGCCGTGACTCCTTAATGGAAAAGGAAAGTTAACAATGATAAAAGCAGTACGTTGACCTTGCATGTATAGATCAAAATGTAACTACAGGAATTATGCTTTTACAAATAAGCTCACAGCATCCTTTCTTAAAAGATCTTTCAGTATAATTTTTCCACAGGACCCATTTTAAGAATGATGAAATATCACATGAAAAACACATCTAATACAGGGTATATAAAAACATCTTGAATATATGCTGGAGAAATAATACTTGTGTGGTTAGAAACACAGCATGGTACTTTAAAGAACTGGATAATTCAGCAGACTTTGTGGGGATATTTCACTCTGTGCTTTTGCTACACAAAGCATAACTTTCCCATCAAGACTGGTTCTGGATGGAGATCTTTTGGTGTGTCAGCAACCTACTACAGTTTTATTTCACTTTATTCCCAGAATTAAACCCTAATAGTTTCAGGAAATAATCCAAGTCCTAGCATGGAGTATCTTATGTTTCCTTCTGTGAAAACCTGATACTCTGCTGCTTAATTATTATTTTTAACAGAAGCTACATCCTGGTGCTAGGAAAGTTTCAAACTTAATTTTCTGAGTAGCTCTTCTCCGAGACAGTAAAAAGTAAGGATTAGAGAGTCCTATGCTTACCTAAGTAAAACCTGCTCCAAATAGGCTGCTTTGTGAATAACATTGTCAAATAAATGAAACTGATCCTGGTACTGACTTCAACTCAGCATGAGACGAAATGTTATATTCTGTTTCCCACCATTACAACTTTTAATTAGAACTATATAATTGCTTGAGAGAGTAATTCTTGTTTCCCACATTGCATGTATTATTTCTATGGCGTATGGTGACTAGTAGCCCCTAAAGAACACCTAGTAAAATCATTCTTTACTTCAGCCTGAATGTAATGTATTAACCACTTTTTTCTTATCTGTGTCCTACACAGACATGCCATAATGGAATAGAAATCAGAAATATGAATTAAAAAAGTAGAAGTTACCACTAAATTCCATAGCCATGAATGTCAGTATGTATATACACTTATCACCAATTTCTAAGGTCAGACATTTTAATCCCATTTTTCTACTTCTGCCTCTAAATTCCTGCTCTATTCATTGTATGTATACAAACAGTGCAAAAGTTTATCTATCCAATCTCATGGTGATTACTGGCAAGACATAAAAAATAATTTCTACTTCTACTTCATTGAAAATAAATAAAATAACGTTAGTCTTCTTCATTTTACAATACATTACTTCAGAGGAAAGTATGTTTCAAAACAGAAATCAACTGAACAAAAATTCCACACAGAACTCGCACATTAGAATAGTGACAGACCCATCATATCCTAACCAACCTTAAATTGCCTAGCCAACAGAAATAACCAGTGTTAAGAGACTTTTTATAAAGGGTTTTTTCACAGTACTTTCACATTTAAGTACCTGATTCAACTAGAAACAAAACAGAAACTCAAACTCAGTCCCACAGAAGCTAACTATATTTCAGGCTTTTAAGAAAATGGGTAAATTCTTCCCACACTAGTTTGTCTTATGTTCATAGAGCACTGAATGCAATGAGGCAGTAGAAGCAAAGTATTTTCAGTGCCGCTTTTCACCTCAAATGACATTTCATTTACTAAAAAACCAACACACATAGCATGAAGACATGCTTACCTCCCATTTCCAGGGTAAGAAACTCAGCAGCCACACTTACCAAAGGAAGACTTTAGGTCAAGCACCTGAAGTCCTGACAATGCTTAATCTCTTGCTTGAGGCAAGAGCCTATGTGGTACCTTCTTTGAGGCCATGACACTGTCAAGACCCAAGTGTGGATTTCACCTTAGTGCCACTTCTTTCTTAATGTCTCAGCGAGACTGGTCAGCTGTGCAAGAGGCACAGGGCAAATGCCACCGTGCCTGGAAGACCCCAACACTCAAGACCCTGAGAAGAGTCCTGCAGAGGTCTGGAGTCTGCAGTGGGATTGCTGCAAGCTATATGAAGAAGCAATGAGTAGGAAGTAATTGAGATGAGGTCTTATGTGCCAGAGTAGGTTGAAAGGTAATGGAATCACTATCTACTTTTCCAGGAGAGCAGTGTATTTAGGGCCAACAGGGTCTATAACACTGTTGAACAAAACCTGAAACACCAAAACTGTATTTCCTAGGAGGAGAATCTCTACCCCAACTAAGTGAATCACTGGTTAATCCATTTATGAAACCCAAAGAAATGTGGTCACCTTCTAAAACATCTAAACATGCACAGATTGAATAAGCACATTTTGATAGGAAGTCTATGGTAAATATTCATATTCTGTTATTTTCTTTTGCTTCTTAAAATAATTTCTGTTAAAATATGCATTTAAGAAATACATACCTCTCCATTCTCCCTCTGTAATTTTGACTTTATGGATAAGCAATAGTTGACATCATTGGTTTTTCTTAATTCTTAAAAAAAAAGGGAAACAAAGAACATATGTGTGGAAAAAAAAGTGAAATAGTTTTGCAGACTTGGAATTCTTAGTTGCAGTAGTAGAGCAAATAAGGAACAAAAAGTTACAGATATGAAATGCATCAAAGAGTTTACAATGCAACAGTGTAAAATTAGGAAGCCTCTACTTCCCAGAAGACTTTTTTAAAGTGTGGATTGAAACTCAGCAGATCCATCTAGGACATTTTTTTTTCCCAATTCATGATTTACAATTTGGTGTCATTCATTAATTTAATGTAATTTATAAAAGAATGAAAAATCAAACCCCCCAGGAAAACAAAATCTTCTGTATAAAATACAGATTTTTTTTTTTACTCTATTGTAAATTACAGGCTTCATTTCTTTTCAAAGTAAAGAAATATTTACAAGTAAAATTCATCAGAAAATTCTGATGATAATAGCAAGATTTTGTTTGTGTTCTGCTGCAATAACTTCAATAAGATTATTCTTGATTTACATCTGTATAAATGAGATAGAAAGTGAAGACCATACTGGTCCCCCAGTGGAATTCAAAATAATTCTCTGTTATGCAAAAAAATGACCTAAAGAATTATAAGAATAAAAAATTAAAAGTCAAGTGTTTCTATCTGAAGAACTGCCAGAATTAAGACTCTGTGCAGTTTAATCTGCAGCCTGAAATTATCCGATAATTTGTCTACTAGAATCTAAACTGTCTCCATGGAGCGTGTGCACCAATCTTTATTAAATACAATATAAATGTGCCTGTATGTCTGACAAGCATACCCTTTTATGTATCAAGTACTTTTTGAAAATAAGGAAATAATTTATAATGAGAGGGCCCCAAAAATCACTGGAAAAAAAAAATCATTTTTCTATAGTGCAATTTAGTGAAACAGTTGAACCATTTCCTGAAATAATTCACCAGATGCAGTGGTAGTTATAGACTGTGGTGAAGATTTAGTGAAGTTTTAAGAAACTGATCATGAAACCTCATAATTGAAAGTATTAAGCATGTCTAGCTGTATTCAAGGGGAATTGCTCTAGCACAGGCTGCAAGACATTAGAAGCAAAAAATACATTCCACATACAATTGTAATGATCCCCAAAAGAAATATTTTCATTTCTTCTGTTCTGAAATGTAGGACACTTTACTATAACAAGCCCAGAGAAAATAGCAAACTATAAAGCTGAACACTTTAACATCATATCTCCCTCTAAGTGCAGACAACATCTTAGATTTCCTCCAAAATTTTGAATTTGAGAAAACTCTCCGGACATAGAATTACCTGTAGCAATTTGGTGGAAAATTACTGGAATTGGCTCTGTTGTAACTAACACATCTTCATCGTTATCAGAACTGGAAACATAAGTGTTATCTACGAAAGAAAAACACTTTGCATGGTGAAGTTCCATTGTGCTTTGTCAGCCCCTTCCAATGTTTCCTATCCCAGATTTTTGTCACAAGGAGCCACTCCCCAGAATGCTTAGGAAAGCATAACCACCTTCCTGGTGTGTTTGGCTTTTTTTCCTTGAAATTGTTAACAAAAACAAAAATATATAAGTACATAAGTATATGTAAGTACAGGAGATTCAGACCCAAACTTTATAAAGCAAAACCATGGAGTGTGATGTCATGGGTTTTGTGAATCACACCAGGAGCTACTCTGAACCAACCCACAAGGCTTAGGGTGGCCAAGCATTCCCAAAATTAATACTTGTTCTATGTTTTTTGCTGTGTCTGACACCAAAACTCAAGCTAGATCTGATATGCAGAGTGAAAGCTGTACTGAGAGCCAGGTATTAATAGCCAATTATGCCTAATACCTATGCCTCATTTTGCCTAGTCACATAAAAGTTATTTGACGTGTCTTCAAATCTGTGGATAACCTTTCTTCCACCTGATTCAGTGAGAAAAGAAATCCCTCCCACTTAACCTAAACATTCGTATTTATGAATATTATAACTATTTCACCAAATTGTCTTTAAAAATGTAGGGATTAGACTGAGGAGTGTGTTTGCTGGGGTTCTTTTGTTTTGGTTTCTTTTTTCTCTTTCCAACTTAATGTTTCTTAACAAAAACCAAGAAGTAGCAGGGTCCTCTGTACTATCTGCAGGAGCTAATTATGCATGTGTTGCTAAACTGCTTATGAAAGTAATGATACTTTGTTTTCTAATGGTCTGGACTGAATTGAAACCTATGCTCTAGAACAGAAAGCCTGACAATTAAGACAATCACAGATAAAGTGACAAATAAGAGAACTGAAAGAAGGACTGATGTATTTATACCTTTAAACACTTTGGTCCCACAAACATCAGCAACATGCAAGAAATCACATACAATCTTAAGCATACTGCTGCAGCCTCAAACCTTTTGAGTGCTCCCAGTGAACACTGCAGTTGTTAACATTAACTGGGAGGAGTATCACAGCAGTTTTTAGCCACCTTTACCAAGAGGGAGCATGGGGCTGTGGCTATTCCTTACACTGTGTGCCAGGCTGGGCAGGGCAGCACCTACACCATGCATACAGATGGGTTTTCCTGGCTGCCACCCACAAAACAGCCTTTCTGCCACACTCCCACACATCTGCCAGGTCTGACTCTGTCCCACACCTTTGCCTACTCCCACTCCTGTGCTGTCCTGCGTGGCAATCTGAGGGATCTGTGGCTGGCTCCACACACACGCTGTGTGGGGGCACTGCTGCAGAGGCCAAGAGTGCTGATGCCCAAGCCCTGCACTCCCATGGGCACAGCAAAACATCAGTCTGCGCTGCTCAGCTACACACTGGGCACAGGGACATCTTTTACAGCCACGGCACTGTGTAAATTAAGTGGGGACCCTCCTGCCAGCATCAATGCCTTCTCCTACTTTTGCCCATTGGCAGGACGGGCTGTGAGCTGTAGCCTGTCCTGCACAGGACAGCTGCAGCTTGCCCTCTGCAAGAAGTCCTGCCCTGCCTCTGTTTATATTCTCCACCTTGTCACCATTTTCTGTGTCCACCTTGCACATACAGTACAAGCACATCTGTTTCCCAGTTTTGGGAGTGTTAAGTTACTGCTACGGAGTCTAATAATCTGACATAATTGAGGCCATCACTTGGCTCTAATAAACTTAACACCACATACACGGAAGGGAGAGAGGAAATCCTTGTGCTACAGCTTATTGCTGTACAGAAAACTAGGAACAGAGTATGTTCGGTATAGAATATACATACATATATGGAAAAAAGACTGCTCAGCTACAGGTTTTATAGATTTCAATTATATTTTCATGTCCATTGTCAATTCTTTCTTGGAGGCTGGATAATATGACTTTCACTGACAAGTTGGTTTTTTCCTTTGCTATTCAGCAGCTATTCAGGTTTTTTTTCCTTCCATCAATATGATGAGACTTGAAATTAAGATAATGGCTTCAATTTGTTTTCTTCAACAACCTGTTTCTAACACTTGACACCTAGGACTACTTATCCTCTTCACTGGATGACATATTGCCTGGACCTGGCAGAGGGATGCAGCTACTAGCTGCCAAACTGGTTCTCTCCATCTCTGCTGCAATCTACTGAGGTCTAAGAAGGTGTGCAACCTACAAATCACTGGGAGAAAAGATTACAGAAGTTCTACAAGTTTTTGTCAGCCAACACAAATAATTCTGAACATAAATTCATTAGCAAAATGCTTGCTGCTCTGCTGGTTCCCACAGGAGTCATGATATACTCATGTAAGTGGGACTTCAGTCAATTAATGGACGTTATATTCTAAAATTGCTCCTTAGAAGGATTATTTTCTCCACTTGTTATGTTATGAGAAAATTGTTACAGCGATTTTTGCTGAAACTGTTATTACCTGGCTCTACACTTTTCAGTTAAGTTTTCACAACTCCAGCAATGGATATATAACTTTCAGACATTACTGTCTCAACACTATTCCTATTAAGTCCTCAGTGTGCCTTTGTGAGCATGTTTTTAGCTTTCACTCTTAAATAGGAAACCCTAAAACACTTTCCATTATTGAAAGTTGCCACATCACATTACGGTTTCCATAGGTACGATTTAAAACTCAGCTGCTTGTATTTGATGCTTTAAGAAGTAATTCAGCAACAGTTACACACTGTAGTCAGTACCAAAGTGGTGATCTGAATACATTACAGCAAAGCAGGCTGTGGGAGTATGTATACTACCCAAGGCTCTTCTTTTAGTATCCAGAATTTACTTTTGTTGGTAGAATTTTAGCTGAATTACGTCACTTGTATCAGGCCTAATTTCTCCTATTTTTATATATTTATTGCACACATTAGCAATTTATCTAATGATCAACTGACAGCCTTGTATTGGATTTGCCAATCTGATCCACTCTGTATTACACAAGTTTGCTATAGCTATGTGCTAATGGACTTAAACATTAATCTGTAAAGGTTTATCCTGCAATAAATTTAATTTGAGATCATGTGCTGCTCTGGACTCTATCAACTTACAGCAGTAGTTGAGAACACCTTCCAGCTGAGGACATCAGCACAGAGCTTCCCAGACCTGACACCATCACACCCTGCCATGTCCCTGAAACCTTCCTTAAGATACATGCTAGAGAAGGGAGACACAGCTGACTGTGTCAGGAATAGCATTAGGTTAGAAATTTAGGACAAAAGCAGGTGACAAAGAATCAGGCTCGCAGAGTCAAAATGAATGTTTTATGATCAAAGCTGCAAAACGGCAGAAAGTCCTTATTGTTCCAAACACACTGAACATCTCTTCACTATAAAGCACATATATATCCTCCAAAAGCTTGAGATGTGAATGAAATCACCTTTTCTGAAGCCCTGAAGGGCTGTATTCTAATCAGTAAACATGTACTGGTTTACTTTCTGTTCCAAGCTAACTACAGTGTGAAATGTTCAATTGCTATCTGCCTTTAAAATATAGGGTGTGATGGCACAGCATATTCATCAGGTTTCAGGGACACTAAAGTCACTCAGGCTTGTAGGCTATGAGGACATGCTGCAAATAATGCCCACAAGGAAATTTTGAGGTCTATTAGACAGAAGAGTTAGTCAGGAAATGAATTTTCATATCCTGTGTGAGTACCTGCCGGTTCAGTGCTTCAGCTTACCATTTACTCAGAAGTTCCCAGAGGTCAAATTTTGTGATATTTAATGGAAGAAACTGTTAATAGCACACGGTGAAGATTTTTTTCAACTATTTGTCCCTCTGTTCATTGTCAGCTCAATGCAGTAATCTGTAAGTTGATTTATCACTGGGGTGACTGCATTTTATGAGTCTCACTTTGTCCCATTTCTGAATGTTGAATACACGAATCTCACTCTCCTCCACAATTTTTACTGGTTAAAAAAATAAATCTAATAGAGGTTGTTAGCATTCTTTCACAGAACTCATTTTTTTGGAACCATTGTTCATTTTTTTCCCTATCTGCTTCAAACAGTGGTGTTTTGATGACACAGAATCTGCTGCTTATCAGTGAAGAAGATCAAAGTCACACTTCTTTAGAGCTTCTAAAAGAAATTATACTTCTCTGAAAAAAAATCCAGAAGAGCTACAGATAAAGATCAAAAAAGGGCAGAGGGTTTCATATCATTCTTACACTGTTAAATTATCACTGGTGCACAATGTGGTGTAGAGTACAACAGTACTACCATAAACCTTTATTTGCACAGCACCTGTCATCTCCACTTCCCTCTTCTGCTTCTGATAGCCTGTGCTGCCTGAAGTATCTGTGCAGTGTCTTTGTGAAGGAAATTGAGGAAACAGGCTCTGTGAAAACTCACTTTTTTTCTCACCTGCTTCTGTTTTCTATGAATAACACGCCTTGTCAAGACTGGCCACATGGTTACGCAAATACCTTTGCCAAGCCAGCTCCAAGTACTAAAGGCAGGCTGGGCTGAGTAGCTGGGAACCCCCTCTGTGAGCCAGCACTACCAAAGAGCTGCACACGAGTGCTTGGCTCCTGCTGACCCTGAGAGGCACCAGTGCAGAGTCTGCAGAGACTGGAGAGCACCAGCAGCCTCACTAACATCTCCTGCACAAGTGCTCTGCTGGCCCTGCCCCAGCCTGCTCAGGCTCCTCAAAGATCAAGCTTCATCAACCATGCCAAAGAGAAGCTGGGCAGTTCCTCACTCCTATCCCTGCTGGCTCCAGCACCCCAAGCTACAGCCTACCTAAACTCATGAACCTGTGTTCTCACCCTGACCCAACTGATAAATGATGCCTGAAAAGGAGAAGTGACTGTGAAAATAATCTTAACTAATGGGAAATGAGTAGTACAAGATGTACCTAGAAGACATCAACACCTTTCAGATATTCTCATTTGAACACAGCAAATTGTGGTAACATGCCTACATGTGTCACGGACAAGAATGTTGCACTGTACCTGGGTAATCCTCAGAGACATGCACTGAATAGGACACACTGTAAAAAAGAAGAAAAAAAACAACAAAATTAGAAACAACAATATTAACTGCTGGCACAAAAGTTTTTCCTACTCCTGTATTATTTTATGCTTATTTATAGCTTCCTGACAGTTTCCAGAACAGAGGTAACATCTATTTTTATGGCTTTTGAAGTGCTCAACTGAAAATAAAACGCGTCATGCCCATTTTGAAAGCTTACTGTGCTAAACTGACATATCCTAATTTCAGTGTTCTTAAAAGGAGTATCAAGGCTGCATTATATTCCCTTTAGAGTAACATTTAACAATATGTGTACTTCTGATTTAAAAAAGGTCGCTCTTTGAACATCAGAACTAGAAAACCAGTAATGCCCAGTTTTTCCTCTATCTGGCTTCTGTATTTGACTCAAGACTCAGCAGGAGGTCTTTCTCATTGTACATTTCTGTTTGGTTCAGCAAAAGCTCTGGATGTCTTGAGCTCCTTCCTTCCATCAAAAGTCTGTATTTTACTTGGTATCTGTACCTTTTTGTCAAACTGTGTTCAAATTAAAATTTGAGAGAGCTACAGTCACACTAAAGAGCAGCTTCACTACATGGATTCCCTGAACCTATTTCATCAGAAAACAGTCACTCAAAAGCACCATCCTGATTCTGCAGCTCAGTTCACATCTGCTTTCCCTATCGTCCAGTGAGACCTTCATTAAACTCACTACTGAGAACAGGACAAATAAGCATGATAGTTTACTCAGTTATCTAACTATCCACCATGTCCTTCTGGTTTTATATTTAGTGCACATCTTAATTTTTGCATTACAAGCATTCAACTATGAAGAAAATGGAAAGGTCTCTGTTGTATAATTGATATTCTCTCCAATTCTAAATCCTATACATTGTGTCTACTTACACATTTAAATAATATATGGTGTGGGCTCATGTCTGCTGTGAGTTAAGCCAAAGCAGGATAGTACAGTCTTCTTTAAGAAATTTTGGCTGTATTACACTTGCTGAAAAATTGTTGAAAATTGGTTCGTACAGTCTTTCTAAATGACATGAATATAGCTTCTGTATAGACAAGAAACTGAAGCCAGGTATGACTTTTAATGTTTCCCTCTCAAGAGTTTCCATTAAATGAGTTCCACTTTCACAATCCAGTGAGTGTAAGAGGCAATCAATATGAAAAAGTAGGTCTCTCACACTTGGTTCCACAAATCGATCAATTAACATGCAGCTCTGTCACCTGTTTTTGCACACCATCTATTCTAGACTATTTTATGTATTTTTTGACTAAGACACAAAGATGGCTGTTTCTTCAATAGCCGCAAATGTTCTCATAAATTGAAGCAGAAGGAACATTTATTAGAGCTGACCACAGATTTTGCCACATAACTGCTGATTAAAATCCCATCACTATACAAATCCAACATTTTATGACTTTTTTGTTTTAATTACATTTTAGGCATTTTCAATAGGCAGCATCTCTGTCCCCTCATCTTGGCGTATTTTCCCTGAGGACTGGGTTATTTAAATCTGATTCATCTGTCATCATGTCAGATGATGATGTCAAATACCACTATTTTAAATAAAGAAATATTCCCAAATAAGGAAATGTTATATCTCAATGCAGTCATTTATAGAGAATTTTGTGTGATGCAGAAAAAAAAGAACACCCCAAAAAATTCCTGAGAACTGTGAGCCTTTTCTTACCAAACCCCATCTTCAAGAAACATTTGTAACCATTACTTCTTCCTTCTGCTACTGAAAGAGGTACTGGAAAAGCCTTACTTTTTAAGACTGGCTGCATGCACACCTCTTTGCTGCCTCCAGAATTTCTAGGTATGTGTTTGCTCCAATGTTGAGAACAAGAACAGGGGCTGAAGGGTTTCCCAACTTAATGAGTGCAGATACTCAAAATTCAGCTGGGTAAAGACCTAAGCAACCTAACATAACTTTGAAGCTGTATTTGGTTTGAAAGTTAACTTCTGCTTAGTTACATGTGCAGAAACCTGACAGAACTGAGTTTTCTCTTCCTTTTGGTCATCATGTGGTTGGCTCTGCCAGCAGCAGCCATGGTGCAGCCAAACAGGAACTAGTAACCAAACAACATACTGTTTGTCTTGTGAGGTGGAATAAATTAAAAGGTCAATGACAATGCAAGTTAGAAATAGTCTCAAACCTGACTGCTCAGACTCGGGCTCTGATCCAGAGCCCAGTGAATCCAGCAACAGGGAGAATACATCCACTACACCTCCCACAGAAAGAGGTGGTAGTGCTTTGCTTCAGCTTGTCAACTCGTGTTAGCTATGTGTGGAGCATGGAAGCAAAAAGTGGAAATAAAACTACTGAACAAAACAAAACTTGGATTTTTATCTCAGCTCGCCTCTGTGATTGTCACGCACAGTCACCCTTTGGCACATTTTTCTGCTCTGAGGATAAACTGCTTCCTATTGCCTGCACACCTGATTTGTCAGAGAGCAAGATATACCAGGCAAACAAAGGTCTCCCAAGGGTTCCTGTCCTCCATCCACCCAAGCATTTTCCCACTGACTTTAACAAGATTTAGAGCCAAGTCACAAACACACTACCGTGATGACTTACAGCACCTTAAACAGCACAGACTTCAGTGAAGACGCAGATGTTCAGCACCTCTAAAGTGTCAAATCCTCCCAAAGCCAAAGAAAGCCATTATTGAAGCAGCTTTCTCATTTAAGAACTCAGAAATGCAACTGGAATTAATTTAGGCCTGGCCTTCACATAGAAGTACAACATGATTATTCCAGTGAGGGAAATGATTTTTCCTTCTGGCAATGCAGTTCCTCAGTACACCCTTATTGCAGTTACTAAATATAGCTTACAGCAGTATAATTTATTCCTGTTCCCATAAACACATTCACCATTGCTTGTTCAGTTATATTGCTTTAGCTACAGGAACAGTTAAAATCTTGGGTGTAAACAAAGCCTCCCTGACGGTGCCGTTTCTGTTTTACTCAGACCCTCTGCAAAAGGCATTCTGCAATACATATATTTCTCAACCCTTAAGCTTAGAACAAGCTTCACACTCAAAATGGCCTAGTAACATTTTTGTTATTTAACAAATAGTAAAGTATTAAATGAGAAATTAGTGGGAACTGCCATGTTTCACGTTTTTAATGTAAACTTCTTATTGCTTTAAATAATATTAACATTGACAGCCTTGGCTTAGTAACAATTTTACTCACAGGGGTCTCATTGCAAGAATTTTCCAATGTGTTTTAACCATATCTATTCCTTCTACAGAAAAATTATTATGCAAGAGATCATCTCCACTGGGGAACTAATTCATCAACTAGATGGGTATGCACCATGTAATTGCTATTTTTTGAATTAATCTTTCCCAACTGAATACAAAATAAGCAGATTCATCTTCATCTGACATTACTACAATTTCTCAAAGCTAGTTAAAAAGGAGTGGAAAGTCTTAACCGATTATACTACCAGGCAAAATGTTACCCCAAAACTGCATCTCCAGAGCAAAGAAAAATACTCATTAAAACTGAAAAAGAAAGCAAAGCAAAAGTTACTGAGGCAAAGCACATTCATAAAAGGAAACCAACCAGCTTCACCTCTCTTTATCCATCTGTAAGATTGCTTCCCAAGCCTTGAACTGCAGTTTTACCTATCTTGATACAAACCCCAGAATCAGATATACAGCCTAAAGCCACAACAGTGATACTGTATCTGGGATGTAGCTTCCCATCAATTTCAGGTTATCTCAGCTCCATGCCAATCATTGCTTCTCTCTAAGAAAGGAATCCTTTAAGCTGAACTTCCAGCTGTTTTGCACAGCAGGAACAGTGTGAAGCATCTGGCCCAAGTCTAAGATTTATGCCTATGGAACAGTTAAGACAATTCAACCAGCTCAGTCCCATGGCAACAACTGACTTACTGCCTTATTAAGTGTGGAAATTGTGATCTAATTTCTATTCCAGTTTTAGTCATCTCTAGTAGGGCCAGAGCTCCATGTCCTAATGTTGTTTCTTGCAAACTTGATGAAGAAAAACAAGATTTTTTGTCATGTGGAATCTGATGGTAATGCCAATCTATAACAAAATAAAAAAGAAATAGTAAGTAGGACTTGACCATAATACATCTGAAGCTACAGAATTCATAAGAGATTTTGTTTACGATACACCAAAATCTCAGATCTAGCTCATCAATGATGCAATGCAATCAGCACTAAATTTTATACCTTAGGAAGGACACTAAAACTCAGCAAAGCAAGCTATGGATAAACCTGAAGTATGAAATGCTACTGTGGAATTGATTATATGTCTGGGTCAGCTTTTGAACAAATTGTTAAGATGAAAAAAAATTACTGAAACTTTGATACAAAAAAAAAGTATGCTCATAACAACTTTGGGGCAAAGGACCTCTTTAATGAGCTACATAATATTTCTGAAAATACAGCATGATATAGACATCATGCTTTTAATCTTTTCTACATTAAAGAGATAGGAATAAGATCCATCTGAAAAGATGCAGCTGGAATTGAATTCTTTCACCATTTACTAGCTATAAACTCACAACATTCATACATTTTCAGTATATCTGCACACAACATGCCACAGCAGATCAACATTTCATGCATGTGTAACAATTATACAGTAAATACTTCTATCTTCAAGTTTTTGTTCTCTTATCTTTGAAAATGCTTACAAATTCTTCAGTGGACTCCTATTACTGCCACATTCTTTAGTCTCCTTTTCTACTTCAATAAGGCCAGCATTTGATCCTGAAACAGATCATTCATATCGCTTTACTTCTGACCAGCTTCCTTCCTCAAACAAAACAAAATTTGTTCCAAAAAGCATTTCACCATGAACACAAGCCACTCTCAACACTCTCTATTCTGAGATACACTTTGAAACCTTATAATCTGACAATAAATCACATCACAAAGACAGGGTAGAAATTATGAGATTCGGAAGACATACTGCAGGACTGCATCCAAACCGAACTTTCAAATTGAATTTCTGAAATAGATGACCCTTGAAGAAGTGCCTTGAGAATCAGCAGAAGATGAAGGCATTTAGATATTGACGAGGTGAAAAACTAACTTGAATTACTCAACAGAAAAAAAGCCCAACAAATTTTTTTCTTTTTGTAACTGACCTTAGGTGAATTAGACTATGTGAAGACAATTCAAAACTAATATTTAAACACACTACAAAAGACTCCAATGTCAAATCTTTCTTCCAATTTGTATGTAGATTACATGCATGCAAATAAAAGCAGAAGAGACTTAGAAGCCAGAAGCAACAATTTTCTATGGCAAAAAGGTATCTCCTGTTTAATGGACACTACCAAAAGACAAGTCTTTTAAAATCACAGCCTGGAGACAATAATTTTATTTTATGTTGAATACAGAACAAAATAACTTTAACAACAACACAACAAATAAGCAAAAAATACTACTGTGTTATGTACAGCTATGACACAGAAGCTGAATAAAAACTCTTTATTTGGCGTTCAACTGCCACAACTATGAGTGAATGATAAACATGAGGTTTTTCAATAGGTTATGAACAAGTAAATTTGCAAGATATTCCATCACTTGGTATATATGAGTGCTGTGCTGAGAAACACTTAATTACACTTCAGTGGACCTCTTAAAAAAACAATAGAAGTACAGGAAAAATAATCTTGATTGCTACTCTGGAGCTTTTGAAATACTGTATCCCACTTAGCACACATCAGCTGAGGAAGCGGTCCACTGAAGATCATATTCAGAAACATACACAGAACTATGGCAGCATTCTGCATTTTCTTACCTGGCAGATTTTGTAAACAACTCTTGCTGGCATTCACTTTTGTCTTCATCAAAAATACGGAACCTTTTAGAATGTATTTTTAAATCTACATTTAAAATTATATAACACAAATTTGTTCTGCTTCTCCACTAAAAGAGTGATTAGGCATTGGAACAGAGTTCCCAGGCAAGTGGTGGAATCATCATCCTTGGAAGTATTCAAAAGGTGCATGGATGTGGCACTTGGGAATATATTTAAGTGGTGAACATGGTGATAATGTGTTAAGAGGAACTTGATGATCTTAGAGGCCTTTTCAAACCTCAGCTACGCTATTATTCTGTTACATATCACAGAATCATAGCATGGGTCAAACTAGAGGGATCCACAGTGGGTCATCTGGTCCAACCTCCCTGGCCAAGCAGGATCATCCCAAAGTACATGGCACAGGATTGTGTCCAAATAGTCCTTTAATATCTCCTGTATAAGAGCCTCTCTGAGCAACCTGCCCCAAGCCTACTCACCTGCACAGAAAAGATCTTCCTCAGGTTCAGGCGGAACTTCTGTGCATCAGTTCCTGCCCATTGCCTCTTGTCCGGGCTCAGCACCCCCGAGCAGAGCCCGGTCCCTGCTCTGACCCTCCGTGCAGGCACTGACAGACAGGGATCAGGTCCCCTCTCAGTTGTCTCTTCTCGAGGCTCAACAGGCTCAGCTCTCTCAGCCTGTCCTCATAAGAGAGTTACTCCAGTCCCCTGATCATCTCTGTCATCTTCCACTGGACCTGCTCCAGGAGTTCCACATCTCTCTTGTCCTGAAGAGCATAGAATTCAGCACAACACATGTACCTCACCAGGGCTCAGCAGGAGGGCAGAATCACCTCCCCGACCTGCTGACAGTGTTCTTCCTAATGCACCCTAGGTTACCATTGTCATTCTTGGCTACAAGGACACACTGCTGGCTCATGGACACCAGGACCCCCAGGTCCTTCTCTGCAGGAGAGCAGGCTGACTAGCAGGTCAGCCCTGAGCCTGTGCTGACACCTGGGGTTATTCTTCCCCAGGTGCAGGACCCTACATTTGTCTCCACTGAATTCGGATTGTTTTTCTCTGTCCATCTCTCCAGCCTGCCAAGGTCCCTCTGAAGGGCTGCAGAGCTCTCTGGGGTACTGGCCACTCCTCCCAGCTTAGTGTCATCAGCAAACATGCGGAGGAGGCATCTACCCTTCCTCTGAGCTGTTGAGGAGAAGTTGAACAATACTGGGCTCTGTATTGGCCCCTGGAGTAGACCACTAGTGACAAACCCTGTGCCACTGATTACAACCCTCTGGGATCAGCTGCTCAGCCACTTCTCAATCAGCCTTGCTGCCCTCTCATCCAGTCCACACTTCCTGAGCTTGACATTGAGGGTATTTTGAGAGACAGTGACTAAAGCATTGCTAAAGTTAAGGGAGACAGTAAAAAAAGTTCACAAAACTTAGTGAATCCATTAATACTATTAGGCAGTACAAAGCAGTACATGCTGCACTCTACTCACCCACCATACCATTACAATACAGTCTCAGCAATGTGACAAAACCATAAACAGAAATAAGTAAATATTTTAGTTGCATAAAGCACTAAACACAGAGTGACGTGTCTCTCCAATCACACTGACAGACAAACAGTGTTAGAGTCATGGCAGTTAGAAATATATAAGAGAGTCTATCTCATAACATGCTTCTGGAAAGAAAAATTTGCATATGGATTTTTAAAATACAAATAATTATACATGCTTTTGGTCTTTCACATGGGGAAATAACTACCAAAGGACAGGACTTCCACCTTTTTTTAAAGCAGTGATTTTAAAACAGATGCCATTAAATAGACTACTGATTAGCAAAAAACAACTTTATAATATTCTGGGAGAAAGCATCAGAAGCCACAAATGAGACAAAATCAAAAGGAGCTGGACTTGGGTTTTCATGCATATATTTGCATGGTTATGGAAAGTGACTGTCAGTCAAACACAGCAAGAATAATCTCACAATATTAAAGATTGGTTTATTTTCTTTTACAGAATTTAGAACTTGAACTAAATCCCACTGAAGTCCAAGGGAGACTTTAGTCCTTGTCAAAGAAGATTACAGGCAAGTTGCACAGAAAATAGAAGACTTCTGATCTCCTACCACACTTCTGTTATTTTCTAGAAACAAGTACTTCCTTGCATTGCTAAAAATTTCAGTATGTATTCCAAATCTTTTTGAACACTTTTTTCCTTTTTTTTTTTCCTTAATATTTGCATCTTGCTACACAACTGAACTGCCAACCATTTCACATCCACGCAATTTTCTAGATTCTTTATTAAAACAATCTTCATGGATTCCTAAACACCTTTTAAAGCACCCTTTAAAATGTTTTGAATGTACATGTCTGCATCCCGGCAATTCTTTTAACAGATATTCAGGCCACTTTAGATCTTCTGAAACACCTTAGTTCAATGAGTTTCTGTATTCCCTGTGATCTGACAACTGATGACCCAGCATTAGTCACAGCTATTTTTTGCTGCTAGATAGAGACAGATGCCTACAAAGAATTGAAATTTGTGCACAAGCCCCTTTCACCACACATCGTAGCTTCCCATGATGCACCAGCAATTATACAGAAAAGAATAACAAGTGATTCTGAGTAATCTTTTCCTCTGGGTGATGGAGAATGTGCGTGTGTGGTGACATATGAAAAGTCCCAGGCACATCTACTGATAACAGATCAGAACTACTCCAAAGAGAGATAAGCAGTGTCATTGTGTCAAAAATGGCTCTGCCTTTGTTTCTTGGCATTACCTGGGAGTACAGAGGCACTGAGTCAAATTTATTATAGTTTGCATTTGCTGCTAAGAATAATTGAGCTACTGGTCCTCTCATGGACCTGAATTGCATCTGAATCAAAAGGAGAATATTACTCATAAAGCCCTCTGGATTTAGCATGTCATTCAAATAAAGGGAACGCAGAAAACTGCAGCTCAAACATTTCCTTTAAGCAAAGCTTACAATGAAAAAGGCACAAAAAATTTTAGTAACTACATCAAAGTCAACAGGATTGATCATTACTTTAACAAACGTAAGGGCACTTCTGAAAGTAAAATTTGCAAATCAGGAACACTTGGGACGGGGGAAGAAATATATGTGCTATGTGTCACTCTGGAAAGAGTTACATTCAAGTATGTCTTCATGTACAAAATTAGATTCCCCACAATCAGACTGTACCAGAATCTGACCATTTCACTGAGAACTACTAAAGCCTTCTGTTTGTCAAGTTGCTCTGTTTGACCAGGTACAGCTCCTTCCTCTCAACATGGATATTTTATACTTCTGGTCTGTACTCTTTCTCTCTGCTGATCCTGTGTGTTTGAATTCTCCCTGAGTACTCCCCATTAGCTCTTCATCCAATTTCAGTCTTTCCCAGGAAACAGAGCACTAAAAAAAACCCAGAACAGTAAACTCCTGGCCCAGGCTCAGCAGCAGCCAGAGCAGCACATAGTATCATGTGCCTTTGGCCACCTTATTTACATGATGGGGTCCATTTTGTTCCATTTTGTTTGTTTCTAGAGGTTGATTTTGTTTTAGTTTGGGTTTTTGGGGGCTTTCAGGGGTTTTTTTTTGCTGCTGTTCACGGTTTTGTGGGTGTTTTCTTTGTGGTAGTTTTAGAGAAGAAAGATTTTCCTCTTTTCAGCTTCCACCTTTTAATTTCGGAGCACTGCTGTTAGAAGATACTGTGATATGTTCTTTTTGAAGCCATTTAAGAGTTATTTTATAGCCACGAGTGTTTTAATCCATATTGTTCCTACTAGAAGGCTGTTTTGAGGCTCCTATGGTTCTAATTTAAGTAATTAGATTTGCAGTTCAGATCAGTTGAAGAGTAACACCTTGTCCAGCCCCTGTACAAAGACTTTGTGTTGTAATTTTTCAAAACTAAAATAAAAAGACACAAAAAGAACCACAAACACAAATTAGAGACACAAGGTAAACTACAAACTAAACAGTTACAGCTATCTAAGAAGAGAGAAGCTTGATATACGAAATTTTACCTGATAATTTTATAATTTCAGCATCTAAGCAGTAATGAAAACCAAAGATTAAGTCCATATAAATCCCTGTAGATAGTCACTGTTTAACTTCATTATATCCCTGACAAGCAGAAGGACTTCTTTCCTTTGCATGCAGTGCTCAGAAAAGGAGGAAAGTCTTAGGCATTTTTCTTTGAATACTCTACACATTCATTAATTAGTTGGCATTTTAGTCATTTATCTAATGAGGTGTGCGATAGGCACTGCTGTACAGGGGAAAAGTAACAAATTTAAGTATTCTTTCTCATTCATTCTTTGCTATATCTCACAGAACTGAAACTTTTCCCCTTCCCCCTAAAGTCAGCCCTGAATACTTCTTGATATAGCTAAAATACTGTATTTATAAACTAAAATAATTCTTCTCTCTATTTTCCATACTTTCAGGTTCCATTATCATTAGTACAAATTTCATATAAAACTTCCAAATATATTACCTGAATGTCAAAACTATTGCTTTTAAAACTATTCTAAACCAAAAGTGCACACATTCAACAAGAGAAAACCCCACAGAGCAAGATTCTTAATACATGTTACCTGTGGAATTGTCCACAGCAGTTCATTTATGCCAATATAATCCATTCACATAATTCAGGACCACTGGCATACTGACAGCCATTTATTTATCTATGGCTTACAGGTACACAGAGTCCCATCTTCTAATCATTAATGCAAAGCCCAGCACCTCTCAAAATGACTAGATTGTGCAGCACTGACCCATATCCTGCGCACATTCAAATCTAAGGCAACGGCTGCTGTTGCTGCACACAGATGCAAGGACTGAAGGGTTGGCTCATCCTCCTGTCCCATTACACTAACATGGTCAAAACTGTTATGTTTTCTGTGGTTAGAGACACAAAAGTACGTGCTACATGGCTGGGGCAATGCCAGTGGGGTTTGTCTCCTCTGCCCAAAAGACCCAAGAATTACAGGGATGAGAAAGGCGCAACGTGAAAAGCAGAGTAGGTCATTCCTCACTTGCAGCCTCACTGGGATACCCATCTCTGCCACTACACCATGGACATGGAAGAGCAGGCACTCACAAAAAGCAAATAAAATTAAAATTCAGTATAAGATGACAAGAAAGCATTTTTAAAAATTCTTTTCTTTTCAGGTATGAGAGTTTGAGTCTGAGGGCACAGATACACTTCTAACACAATATTTAGTCCTGGTGTCCTTAAAATTAGAAAGATGTCAGTAAATTGAGAGGAATCTTCAAGAAACAGTCACAAGTCTGGAAGAATGGCCAGTGATCAAAACTAGTTATGTGGGTCCAGCCAGGCAGGTATAAAGAGTATGGCAAATCAATTAGCAAGCATAGTGGGAAATATGATGACCACTGCAACATGTTCTGCAGGGTGCCAGCATAAAGATGTGCATAACTTTTACACAATGGCCCAGGGAAAAATGGCAAGCCATATCCAATGTGAAATTAGAGGAAAAGATTATAACTTGACTGAGTATCAGAAATTAAGAACCCCATTAAACTTTGAGTTAGTCTTCCAGGGAATGGATAGAGGGCTAATCACATAATCATTTAAAGCCAGGATGGAGGAGTTTAAGTAAAACTAATGAAAAAATTTTGCATTGGCAAGGTTACTAACAACTATGTTTCCTGTTGCTAATTTCCATGAGTAAAATGTTAGTGAACAAAACGTTACCTCCCTTTATCACTAGTAGCTCAGAGAGCAAAGTTGTAGGTTGAATATGACATTGACAACTCTCAATGTGACTCAGAGAAAAAAAAAATTCAAAGCATAATCCAGTACTATATTTCAACAGGGTGCAGAATAACAGCAGCAGGGAATTTCAGTTCAAGAGCTTTTTATATATTTGAAGTGGCAGCATTGGTGAGGATCTGAAACAGTTCTTCCACCTTCTCATAAATTTTAGCTAATCCTGAATATCACACAATCTGTTTCTTCTTCCTAACAGAAAGCAATAGGAAGCATACTGAACTATTTTTTTTTATTTATTTAGCTACATTTAGTAGCAGCTCATTTGATAAAGAAAAATTTTAAATATACGGGCTGTTCTTGAGCCAAAGAATCTTCAAGATGCATGACTGTCCATAGAATATTAATTTTAGACTATACCCAAACACACCATATTTGAATATTGCCTGGCAGATATTCCTACAGTAAATGCTAAGTGAGGTATAGAACAAGAAACAACAGATAACACTGGTACCCTACCCCAACATGTAGTTAAGATTTTAAATACATTTTAATTTGTAAAGATAAAATTAAAAAAAACTCTCTACCAGTCTTAATTAGATCCCTGCCTTCTCAAGAAACTAATTACACGTCAGATGAAGCACCAGTTTAGGAAGCCCCTGTATTCTTGCAAAGGCAGAGACAGCTCTATTCCCAGCTGTGTCTTGTTATATGCCTCCCAGCAAGAAAAAATGCACACTTTCTCAAAAAGCGATCTGTAACTACAAAGCCTTATAGTCATTGATTTACCTTTCATGTGTGCTGAACCACTACATTCCAAGAGAAATCAGCAGGAACCATCAGCAGTTTTGGAAAAAAGGGCTTAGAGTCCAGATTTTAAAAATAATTGGTCAACAATAATTGCGCAGAAAAGGCAGTTAGAAAACTAAACTTCATATTCCCTTGAAAATACCATCAGTACATATCCACCATTATAGACAATGCAATGTACTCAGTAAGGTACAAAAACTTCCATTCTGTTGCAGATTTCAGTAGAAATTTAGGTCTCTTAAAAGAGATCTGGCTACCTAAGCACCTTTTATAAGGCCAGAATTTAAGTATCTTTGAGAAAATGGCAAAACAGGACTCATACTAAGGTACTCAAAATTGGTACATGCTTTTTAAAACACAAAATGAAATCCTGGTCCCACAAAACTTCATAGGCAAAATTCCCAAGAAAAAAGTGAATATTTACCATTCTGTCCTCTTTTTCATGAGCTAATTTGCAAGTAAAAATTTTCAAACATGATGTTCTCTCTTCATGTCTTCCTTACTCTTTGCTCTGACTGCACTATTTAGCACGTTCACCCATAAAAATTATCACCAAAATATGGAAAGCATTCAGAAGATGAGAAACAACCACGTACGTTTCGTAATCAGGCATTCTATTGTTAAGCATTTCTAGTAAGTTTAGAGAATGAAAGCAAACACAGGCGGAAAATGTCAGTCTTCCACTAATGTGAGATTAAGACCAGTAAGCCTTTCACTAACACAGAGCTCTTAATCTGTAGATCTCCTCAGAGACTTTAATAAAGACAGAGCTATGAAGACTTTATGTAAACAAAAATTAGATGGCTTGAAGAGAACAAAACCAATTAACCAAAAAAGAAGAAAGGATCAAACACGGAAGATGGATGTCTCACTGACACCTCATACACTTGCAGTGACTTGAAGGACTGCTCAGCTAGCAGTGGCCCAGACTCCACAGAAAGCATCACTGAAAACAATAATGCAGCTGCACGTGCTTGTCATCCTGTTTTTACTGAGCCCATTGTACAGAGGAACCTAAATATAGAGATTAAGAAAATCTGATTCAAACAACTACATCTTAAAATCTGGGTCAGTTTTACCAAGACACAGTGTCATCTCAGGCATGTCAGGGCACACAGAACATACGAACACGCAACTGCAAACAGTTACAAGCAGGAAGAGTGCAAATTAGTATCAGCACGTGTGAAGACTGAGATGTGGAGTCCTGAGGATAGAGAATTCACACAAAAAAAACCTTCAGGTAATACTGACACAAGTACTGTTAATATAGTGTCAAGTATACTGGTACCTGTGGGTGGGTACACCACATTTTCATTTCAAAAAAATTCCCCTGGAAAACTTAGAAGCAGATATGCATGGGTCACACTGCTCACCTGCTTACAGGACAGTTTATTACAGAGGCACTGGTGATGCGAGCCATGCCAGCACCTGATCAATAAACGCCCTCATCTCTCCCACAGCCCCTCGGGGGCTAGGAGGTTACTGCGGAGGCTGTTCCTTCCAGAACGGAAAACCAGGAACTCGGTTGCAGAGTGATTATAGTTCCCTCCATTTTGAAAGGTCACTCACTTTCCATCATCTGATCACATCATTAAGCCCAAAAGAAGTGGTATAACCATTTGAAATTATTGCCTGTGGTGAAATGGAACAGTAAAGCAGTACCAATTATTTGCACAAGCAAAATTAAAAGGAAAAATAGCAGCTTTCTTCTACAACAGGATATGAATAACAGAGTGCCTGAAAAATTTAGCAAAATTTTACTATTAACCAAAATACTTATGGTGATATATTAAGCCACAGGAACTAGGACTGTAGGAGAGGCCATGATGTATTAATTAAAACACATTTGATAACCTTCATCCTATTTTTACATTATGCTAGACTGTGTGTGACCTGGCCTCATGAAGATCCAGCCACCTCCCAGGGCAGTGCAGTGTTCTCAGCTCCTACTGAGAAGGCTGTGGGAGCATAAGGTTATTTAGCACCTTGCAGGGTAAGATCCTCAATGCTCAAAGGAAAACTCAAACAAAATTTAACCTAAATTACTCAATCAGATCAAAAAGCTTTATTTGACAACACTCAATAACAATGGAGTTTGTAGTAAATGCAATTAAATTTCAAAAACCCAAACTACAACCACCGAAACACAAATCCCTGACTATTTCACCCTGAGTAACCCAGATTCAAAACTCCGAGTCAAAGGGAATAGAAATAAACCTTTCCTCCCCTCCTCCCAACTTGTGTAGCTGGTGGACACCACAGGACATGCCTCCTGCTCTTGCTCTCAGTGCATTCTCTCCGGGCCTCTGCCCTTGTGGAAGCATTACCAAAGGTGTCAGGAGAACACTGATGGGAAAGCCACGGCTGCCCTGTGGGATGATGGGACTGCCATCTCTGGGGGGACTGTAGGGTACACACGGGATGTGGCACATGGGAATGCGGTCTGGTTGTAAGCTTCACAGTGCTGTGTGGTTGGTTAGGCTTGATACTGGAGGTATTTTCCTTGATAGTTCTGTTTGTAAGTGGGAAACAAACACTCAGCAATGATACCAAATCATGTAAGCTCCACAGATAGCCTGTGATAGATAACAAAAGACCTTTTCTATCACAGGTACAACATAGAAATCATCCTTCCTCACAGCATATTCTTCAATGACACCAAAACTATTGTTATCCACAGGGTATCAGTCTTTCACATTGGTAGTCTCCTGCCAAATGCAGATATTTTCAATCCCAATAGGTGATTTAGTACCTACCTATTTCCCAACAGGTAGGTTGACTCTTTTTGCTACAGTTTTTCACATCAACAGATACACAACTAGAATGTTACATCTACCATCTGCCTACTTTAGCCAGGTATATCTGACCATGAGTACGTTACGCAACAAAAATCCACGTAATACAGACAACACAGCTTTGCTCCTCCACACACTACAAAACCCTGCCACTTCCATTTTTCAGAAGAGTGCAAAGGCTCACATGAAAGCGACTACATTTTCAATAGAATAAAGACTGAGCTTTACCTCTGGAACACTCCATATGCATTTTTACCAAACTTGAATTCAACATAGGTCACGGCAGCTGATCATGCAACTGCCACTACTTCTCAGAGCTAGGGGATTTTACTGTCCTCACATTTGATAATCTGCAAAGACAACCAGATGTGTAGTAACCAGTTTGATTTTTTAAAAGCTTGAAATTTTACTAACATTATGTCTGTAAATAGCATAAGAGATAATGGGAACAAGAAGTAATTCCACTGGGAGAAGTCATGTAGCTATACTGCTTGTAAATGGGACAATGCAATAATACAAGACTTTACTTATATGAGACTTATATGAGCACACTTCCACAGCCACCATCCCAACATTGCCAAAAGCTCTACAGCAACAGCAAAGCCAGTGCAGAGCTCACAGATGTAGAAATGCTATACAAATCTGGTAGCAAAAACAGAAAGAAAGAAAAAGATCACACAGAGCTAGCTATGTGACTTTAATCTAAAGAAAAACAAATCATTTGCTTTACAGAATTTCTTCCATTTCTTTTGAAAACATTATTTGCAATACAGATCACACTGAAATTTGAGAAAGAAAATTGCTCTTGTTAGATATAGTTCACTAATGAATCCAGGCTTTAATGAGAAATTACTGTAATTCAAATGCAATCTCTCAAACAATTTGTTGTTCCTCCCCTTCTGTGAATTCACCATGTCATTCTAATCTAATGAACATCATCATAATCTTTCTAATATCAAAACCACTTGCCTCTGAAAATTATAATTAGAAAGAAATGAAATTACTGGGAAATAACTATATTTCATTTGTTTGATTTGTTTTAAAAATAAAAAGCAGATCCTGCAAGACACTACAACCACTACTGAGTAAGTATAAAATGAAGCTAATTTAATTTGATGCACTATTTTTACTATATTAGATCAGAAGAGAAACAAAAATGCAGTAATATGTAAATGTGCCTAATAAAGTAGGCACACATAGGCAACAACTCCTCTCACAATGTATTTCCACTGAGCTGTATTTGCTCTCATCAAAGTATTTGTGCAAGCAGAAACTACAGTCTAAACCTAAATCTGAATATGAAAAAAAGGGTACAGCTATAAGGGTACAGGTCTATATTATCTAAATATAAAGTATTTAACAGGACTTCATTCTTCTCTTCAGGGTCATGCAATCTCTTCAGTGATACCAGTGGATCTTACGCCCTCAAAAAAACAGAATTCTAAGGCAAAAGTTGTTTTTTCTCTCTATTTGCACCTCTTGTTTCAAATCCACATACACAAATGAACATCCTTTCTTAAAAGAACCAAGAACACCATGTCAGCCCCTCCTCTGTAACAGAGGGGCAAGAAGCAGGTATGCTTTAACCCAAAGAACACACGAGACTGAAAAGACATGGAGAGTAATAATGAACTGTGAATGCCTAGCAATGGCATTTCTAACTAGAACTCTTCCTAAACCCAATGGGAGCCCTGACATTCACTTCCATAGGGAAAAACTCCTTCCATGTGGTTAGAAAACTTCACAGAGGACTGGAAAAGGGGATGTGTCAGTAAGCGAAAATCCAGGACAAGAAATGCAAGCGAGATGTCTGCTCTATGATCCATTAAGAAATCTAGCCAAAGAAGAAAACGTTAAGAGGGAAAAAAATTGTAAACTTCTCAAATCACTATTTAAATACACTGACACAAGGGTTCAAGGAGTTCAGTTCTGCCTAGAAAAAAAATAAAGTTATTAACAGAGAGAGGGAAACAACCTGATGAGCCTGTCCAACACAGCAGCTGAGGGGAATCTCCACACATTTCACACACCACGGACACCTATGACAAGATCTAGAGCTGGAGCCACTGGTGGCGCTCCCTAGGGTGGGGAAGCTCTTTAGTACTGGAAATGGGCTCGGGCTGCCGGCAAGCTGGGTGATCATCTCCATTCACAGTGACAACAGGCCGTGAAGGCAGGCCAACAGCTCGGTCTGACCAAGGGATCCCAGGGAAGCCGCAGCTGAGCCAGGGAGCTACTGGCACCATGGCTGGGGGTCGACAACCAACACAAGGCGTCAGTGGGAGATGCTTCCTGCACTATCTTCCTGCAAGGTCACTGGCAGGGCAGAGGACACTTTACGAGGCTCCTGAAGTCTTGCAGTGGTAAGGACCCAAGGTGGGCAAAGGTGGTCTGGAAGGAAGCAATATAGAACAACAGGGTAATGGCAACAAGCATGGGAAAACTGAGGGACAAGGGAATAAAAGAGGCTGGCCCTGTGTCACCAGAACTGTTGTTTTCTTGCCCTGCACTGGATAAGCATGAGCAGCAAGCCCCTCATGAGCAGCAAGCTGGCCTAGCTGGTGAGCAGGATGAAGGGACAGCCATACAGAGATACAGACATGTATCATGCCTATTGGGAATACACGCCCAACCTCACTACCAGCTGGACTTAGTGACATCAAGCTGTGCCAGCCTCACCTTTGGCAGGCTACCACAACTGACAACTACTGTCAGACACAATCTTTGTGCTGGATGCAAAAATAAGTATGAACTCCTTATGTGATACTCAAAAAAGAACTATATAGCCACCAAAGCATGATTAAGGATATCCTAACAGTAATCCTCATAGCGTACAAACTTCCAAAAATCAGTTATCATGGTGAATTAGCCCTGGCTGGATGCCAGGTGCCCACCTACGCCTCTCCACCTCTCTCCTCCACAAGTGCAAATGGGAGAAAAAATGTAATGAAAGGTTCATGACATAAGTACAGAGAGAGAGATCACTCACCAAATACCACCACAGGCAAAACAGACTCACATTGGGGAAAATAATTGAATTCTATTACTTATCAAAATCAGAGCAGGATAATTAAAATAAAATTAAGAACACCTTTCCTCCACCTCTCCCTCCTCCTAGGAGGAGGGGTCTACCTCCTCCTCCACAGTGGTGCAGCGGGAAATGGGAATTATAATCAGTTCATCACATATTGCTCCTGCCACTGCTCAGGGAGAGGAGTCCTTCCCCTGGTCCAGCAGGGGTCCCTCCCATTGGAGATAATTGTCCATTGTCCTTTAACCTGAGTCCATCCCGTGGGCATCAGTTCTCTCCCATGGGTGAAGTCTTTCAAGGACAGGCTGCTCCAGTGTGGGTCCCCCACAGGTCCCAAGTCCTACCAGGAAACCTGCTCCAGCATGGGCTCTTCTCTCCATGGATCTGCAGGTCCCTGCCAGGACCCTGGCTCCTGCAGAGTTTTCCCATGGGGTATAGCCTTCTCCTCTCCCAGACACCCACTTGTTTCACTGCAGGTTTTTTCCACAGGCTGCAGATGGATCCCTGAATACCTGGATTCCTTCATGGGCTGCAGAGGCACAGCTGCCTCACAGCTGTCTGTACCATGGGCTGCAGGGGAATTTCAGCTCTGGCACCTGTAGCACCTCCTGCCCTTCCTTCTCCACTGACCTAGGTCTGCAGAGTTGTTCCTCTCACACCTGCTTACTCTTCTCTTCTCTGGCTGCAATTACATCTGTGCAATAACTTTTTTTTCCCTTCCTAAATATCACAGAGGCATTAACACCTTTTCTGATAAGCCCATCTTTGAATAGGAGCACATTCATCTTGGACTGCTGCCAGCTTCTTACAGAAGTCACTCCTGTTAAGTTTGCCAGCTACCAAAACCATTCAAACCCCATACAGAACAACATAGAGATCTCTCCAAATGTGTGCAAACTTGGTATCTGAGAGTAAATACTAACAAAAGTACAAGGTAATAAAAGAGAAAAACATTCATTCAACAGTAACACTGCTTGCCAGAAAAACATGTTTTGGATGATAACTACTAGTTTGGGTGCGAGAAATACTAGCTTGTGGCTGCAGGTTTGTTGCTTTACATTCCTCTGAGCCACCAGCACCTTTGAAGAGCTTAGAGGAATAAAAGTGTGGTCTAGTGAGAAACAATGATGATGAGGTCTGTGCTTAGCAGATTGATTTGATTAACTCCGTTACGTGGCTCTGAGCCTCAAGTTTCCTCTTACCGTTCTGCAAAATGCGTTGACAATGACAAATAAAATCCCTGTTTGTTACACATTATATTGAAGTCTTACACTCCAAAATAAGATACAAATTAAAAGCACATTAAATGCTCAAATTCTCAGATGGCAAACAGCAGCATGCCCAGACATCCCAGCTGATTATATTCTCAAACCAAGAGGCCACCTTATGATTGTGTTGATGCTAATTTTTCATTGTGACAGGACACTTCTAAAAAACTTCTTGAAAGCTGGGATATGTCAGTCTACATCTCCAAAAATAATAGATGTCCCTGGCCATATCCGACAGAGCTGAGGCCAGGCTGGCAAGCAGGCCGTGTCCTGACAGACCCATCATGCCACTGCCAATGTGCTGGGGCAGCGCTTGCAGGGCGGCCTGCGAGCATCAGTCTCTCATGAGGATCCACCCCAGTTCTGTCAGCAGACTCATACCCCAGAGACTTGGCACAGTCCTCAGCTCAGCCATGTCACACAGCTGCCACACTGGGAGCCATACCTGAGCTGTAAATCCTGGGGAGTCTGTGTTGGTTGCTTCTTGCTGTGACTTTGCAGTGGTTCGAAAAGAAATAAAATCTGTGCAAGTAGCATCAGACCTCTTGCCTAGTACATCAATTGACACAGTTTGCCTGAAGATCACCAGTTCTCTAATGTCTGTTGCAAAGTAAAAATACCTCTTCTTGATGACTCATTTTCCACACTGAGAAACGTCTGTGGGTGGGAGAAAAGAAATGAAGCAATTCTATTTTTCTCCTCCTGTCACTATTGTAGCACCTCTCAACTCAAGCATGAAATATAATTGAAGCACTTGCAAGATGTTTCCAGCAAGTGAACTGCACTGTTTTGTTACCTCTTTGTCATCACTTTTATCCAGAATCACATTCTATTAAAACCATTTCAGTACTGTTGCGCTCACCCTCAGACTATGACCTTCCAAGCAAAGAGGTAGAAGTGGAGCTTTTCACTTAATAACCTACACAAATGTATGGTATTTGCAAAAAATTCTTTGCTGTTAGTGTTGTGAATCCAGTCATGCCTTAGGTAAGTTAGGATGTGAGCCCCTGTGAATTAAATGAGAATATATTTATCCCACAGGATTAGACTAAACAGCAGCCTCTCAGAGCAAAGAGTGACTTAGAAAACCTCTCAAACATTGCTGGACTCTGAAACTCTACAGAGCTCAGCAAGGGCTTTCTCCTGCCCTAGTTCCCCCATGGCACTGTGCTTCACTTTGAGTGGAGATGAAAGATTATCCCTTTTGTTCTAGATGGGGGAAAGCGTGGGATACTGTCACCTCCTATCAGGACAAGTAGGTGATCCCTCTTAGGGAAGGAACAATTTTCACACAGTGAGAGCCAGGCAGAAAACAGCCCACAGCTTCTGAACCAGTGTGCCCAAAACAGAAACAGCAGGAAGTGTGGGAAGATTCATCAAAAAAGGAGATTTCCTTGCCTCCTCCTCCTTCCCGTGAGCAAGCTGACTCATGGTTTCTCAGCAGCACAGGCTCAGTCAGAGTCTTTCCAAGCAATGGCAAAATATTCTGCAGTGACTGTAATGAAATCCTAGTGAGTTGTAAGGGGTGATAGAAAAAAAGAGGTTTTTTGAAAGGCTGGGGTGCAGAGGAAGCTGGTTTCAAGGTGGATCAGAAAACTCATCTGATGGTAAGAGAGAGTGGACACTCACTGCTTGCTCTCCAGTACCCCTGTTGTTATACACCTCCAGTACGCAGTATCCCTGCAGCAGAACCTGGAGAACCATGCTGCATCTCGCACTCTGAGCATCCCTGCTGCCACAGATGGGAGAGGACGAGGCTAGACAAAGGGGCAGGTCAGTACACTTTGCTCTCTGCACTGTGAAGGGAGCAGGCATCAAAAAAAAATACTTCTGGGGGTGTCAAGAGGTAAAGTTACTCTCTCCATAGAGCAGGCTATCCAAATTCAATTATTCCATGGAGTCCTATGCTTTATAAGTAACAATAAATCAAGATATGCCTTATGCTTAGCTTAAGAGGGAAGCCATATATGCTAATTTTCAACGAAATATGAAGATACATTAATTTAACTGAAGTGACTCTTGTTACTTTAAGATAATTTTCTTTAGTGCTTTGCTGTGTTGCAAAGTCACTACTTTATAAGCTGTCTGTGACAATGCAAGAATTCCTTCCCATGTTTTCTCTTTACTTACTAGATAAACTTATTTATTTATTCAAGTTTAAACATTACACAGCACCAAGTCCATTCTCTGTTAGAACCACTGAAAACACAGGCATCCAGCTAAACCTGTTCAATAACAAATATTTGACATGGTGCATAGATCTCTGTCTGAGATAGTATAGTCTTTCAGCCTGTTATTTTACACTTATAAGGGGGAAAGAGCAAAGTCCAAAGAGAAAGGACAGGTGCTTTCAGGCAGAGGCAAAAATGTTCAGAAGCAACCACAGGTGCACTCAAAAGAGCAGTGCTTTCAGAGAGCACTTGAGTGAGCAGCCCTGAAGATACAGACAGAATAATCAGTCTTCTGTGTACGTAAACTCTTAAGTCCAGTGACTGCTGATCTGAGCGCAGATCTGAAGATGTCTTTTCATACTCTTCATCTCTCAAGTCACTTCCAAATACACATCTATAGATTACTTCCTAGACTTCCCAACATGAGAATATGCTAGAGACTTCTTACTGTATGCAGTCCTAAAAGTGGGTTACACCAAATGTCCATATGTGATATGATAAAGGAACCAAACAAATAAACAAACAACAACAAAAAAGAAACAACAGAGGCACATGAGAGGTTCCAAACTGCAAAACAGTGTATTAGAAGTACAAAGGCTGCCACAGATGGGAGAGGACAAAGCTAGATAAGGGGCAGGCCAGCCCACTTTGTTCTTTGCCACCATGGAAGGCACAAGCATTAAAAAGAAATACTTCTGGACATGGCAAGAGGCAAAGTTACTCTCTTCATAGAGCAGGCTATCCAAATTCAGATTATTCCAAGAGGTCCTATGCTTTGTGTGCAAACATAAGTTGCAAGTACTAAGGCTTTCTAAGGTCACTGCATCTCCAACACATCCATGATGTTCTTGAAACTTCTGCTACAGTCAAAGCACTGACAGCTGTCATAGTATGGAGGCTTATAACTCCTGGTGAACCTTTTAATTTCTGAAATCTTGACAAATGCAGGTGCTAAGCCAAGAAAATCTAGTATGAGTTATTATTCTATATTGACCTCACAAAAGAAATTATCCTTTGTGTATCTCCTAGAATTAGGAATAAAGCCACAATAAATGGAACACATCCACCATGTAAATCTGTAGTTATAAACACAGACTGTACTTGTTTGAATTTGTCCTACAGAAGTAATAATTAAACACGTATTCTCTGCTAAAAAAGAGACAAGAGACAACTATTTTCTAAAGATCGGTTGAACTTGGTGTCACTGGACTACTGCCCAACTACATCTTCATTTGAGATCCAGACTTTGTATTAGTCATGAGTAGTCATAATTCATCTGAAATACTTGCGGACATAAAAAAATCTCTCCTTAGTTGAGAATTTCCAAAACAATTTATCACTGAAGAACACTATTTGTCTGCAGAGAGTTTAAAGATTTATCATTCTTTCAAGGCATTGTATTATACTTTTATTTCTTTTAAGAGCAGGTCAAAACAGAACCCTCCTGCTGAATATGAAAGATCCCGACGTCCGTGTCTCAGAGGGTTTTTTAATCCATTAATGCTCTACACCCCAACACAAACAAGAATGGAGAATAGCTCATTTCTCATCCCCTCCATTTCAAACTGACTTTCAGTGATAGCTTGTTATCTCCTTTGCAGAGAGATAAACTTTTCCCCCTTGACACCCCATCTAGATATGGTGAGGTCAGAAGTCTGGCAGAAACATCTTTGCTGACATGTATTTCACAACGATTAATAGGAGGAAAAGGTGGTGGTGGGGGGGACAGCCACTGGAAAGAAAACCAGAAGAACCCAATAGCAAACAAGGCACACAATCCACACAATCCTGTGTTGGAGATTATTTTTAAGATTAAAGGAAAAAATCCTTGTCCCTTTCCCCCAGTTCAAGTAGGATGTTTAGGTGAAGTGCAACACTTGGTGTGATGAGAAGAATTCCTGTTGAACTCTACACAGGCAGCTTGGGGTTTCTGTCACCCACAGCCAGCAAACAGAAGAACAATTGTATTTTACTTCCCCTACCAATTTAATTCTCAGGACTGAGCAGCCTGAAAAAAATACTATTCATATTCCATGCCAGTTTGTTTCTCCATCTTGCAAAAAATCCCTATAAAGTGGCAATAAATTCAGGACTACTTTTAACTTAAAAATGTGTAAGTTACTTCACATAACATATATTTTCAGCATAAAAGTAAAAGCTGGTGGCAATAATTTGACAGTTCCTAAAGTATGAATTTCAGATACAAAATAACATTAGGAAACCATTGCTGGCCATGCGAATAAAACTACAGATTTTGTAGAAAACAAAGATTTCCAATGCACTTTTTTAGTAGTTGACATTTATGATTTTAAAGTAATTAAATTACTAAAATTACTTTTGCTAAGGCTTCCTGCATTTAAAATTGCATTGCTTTAATATTACTTAGTAATTTTTTTCTTTATTATGTTAATAATTTAATAACTTACAAACTAAATTCCATTCTAGTGCAACAACACTGTCAAGTTCTCCTTTCCCTCACTCCTCTATGAAGTCTTTCTTCCTGATTTGCATATCAGATTCCTTCCTTCTTTCCAATTTTCTTCTGCACTTTATTTTCTCACCTTCTCTTTACATCCATTTATTTCCTTGTGATCTGCACAGAGCTGTAAAAGGGCTGTAGTTTATCATGCAAAATGGAATGGATTTTAAAACTCCCCAACATTCATTTAATCTCAGAAAATCATGTTTCCTGAAAAACAAAAAAATTCCATGAGAAACATACCCTTCATGCAGATGAGTTTTAATAAAAATGGTAAATATCTTACAGCTGAAATACATTTATATGGCGTTAATGAATCCTGGAAACTGGAACTGAGACATCTCATGTCTTTTGTGGCCTGAACAGAGTAAGCATCCCATATTTAACACAGTGTCAGTCTCTCTTGCACATGATCCATCACTCCAGGCAAACAACCAACCAACCAACCCCACATTTCATTGCAAAGAGATAATAAAAGGAACTCTAGAGGGACAAAAGGCACAGAAACCTCACAAGGACACAAAGGGCAAAATATCTTGGGCTGAAATAAGAAATTTAAACTTTTCTGCCTTCAGCTGCCAGGTAGACCAAGCACAAAGGGTGCAGCAGTAAAAGTCCAGGGGTCACCAGAACAGTGACGTTTGTTTGCTTTGTTATTTTCTTGCCAACAACATAGTAAAAAAGAAAGACAAACTATTAGGCCAGTATCTGAACAGAAATGTTTGCAAACTTTTATAATTAGAAAATTCATTATTAAAAATAACTTTTAAGTGAGTTTTATTATGAAGACTCTAACTGAAACACTTCAGCAATAACATTAACTCAGGCAAAAATAGGGCTCCCTGTGTCTTTCATAGATATATATTTCAAGACTATCTATCCAAGCAAAGTTGCAACCTCATTCAATCAAGGTGTCTTACTATATGAACACACAACAGCAAAACTGGACTAAAACTTGTGGATTTAGATGTGAATTACTGAAGGCAAACAAAAAGGGAATGGCTGTATCAGGATTTGGCAAATACACAAGGCATATTATGATGTGCCTTTTCTGACTTTAATGTAGGTTTACTTACATACACCCTGTACTGATAACTGATCTAGACCTTTCAATTATTTTCCATCCTGCTAGGATACATGACCTAGAGTTGACAGCCATAAAATTCAGCAGTTATATTCTATGCTCTGGTAGGAGGCACTAAGATAATCTTTTCAAACTCCTGCAGATAATCACTGATAAAACCTCACTACAGTAGCTAATACCACTGGAGACTGAAGAGTGAAAAGAAGTGTAATGGCTTTCAGTGACTATTTCTGTACAATAAAAATTGCCAGGCAAGTAGGATCAGTCCTCCACAAGTTTTCAGTCAATGTCAATGACTAAAAAGCAAAACAAGGTATTTGGCAAAGCACAAATGACCTAATTTATGAGGGAGGCCTAGTACTGTTCTATCCCCTCAGTTTAGTCAGTCCCTCTAAGATTTACCTCAGCACCACTATAACAGGGAACTTTTTTGCCCCTTCATGGGATAACAAAAACAAAATTTGGCTGACAACTGCACTTGACAATTAAAACCCACCCTGAGCTATACTTCCAAGTACCCGAGAGTCTTCACACACAAACACTAACGGGGATGAGATGCACGAGCCTCATTAGAGAACACACAGACTTTTGTACCAAATTAATATTTTCCCTCTTTTCCTAATTCATATTAGGACACAGAATTAACAATTCCCATTTAAGGGCCAGTTGTTATTGTTGTTATTATTAGTAGTAGTAACAATAGTAATAATAACAATAATACCAACAAGAATAATAATAATAATAATAACAATAATAATAACAATCCTAGTGCAAGCCGAGGAAACTCAGTACAACCTAAGGATACAGAAGGTATATCCCCTAAGATTTGAACATAGGCTATACTGGTCAAGTAAGGAAATCAAGCACACAACTCAAATCCCACTCTCCATAATAACGGAAGTCTCCATAATAACTGAATTATATTAGAGCAAAGCTATTAAGGCTATTTACTACAACAATCCCAGAGTTCCAAACAATTTTAACATTTTGCCTACTTACAGACACATTAAAATGGATCCTAGCTAAATAACTGGTTTTGTTGCTTTGGAGTCTGTTCATTAGCAGAACCCCTACCTTCTCCATGCGTTATTAAAATTCCTTTCTTAATGAATCTTTCTACACATGGAAATAGATTATTGATAAAACTCAAACAGAAGTATAGAATGTGTCAACAATGCTGAATTATCTTCATTACAGCAATGCAGAACTGAAAGAAAAGCTACAGCAGTGATATGATAGAGCATGACAGTGTAAATGGTCCCACTTCAATAGGCAGTCCAGAAATCATGGATTTCAAAGGCAAGAGCACCTATTGATTTAATACAGGTATCTGAAAGACACAAAAGGAGATTTGTACTCCTTGCTGTCTCTAAAATGCACAGAGTTGGGAAACTAGATTATTTTTCCATGAGTAAAACCGAACAGTTAAGAAGAGAATGCATGGAGAAAAACAGCTTATTCTGAACATTCACTGTTCATATAATCAAACACCACAGCCTCAAATATGACACAGAAAATACAGGAAAGAATAAAATACTATATTAACTCAAGAAATCTAGAGAGAAAACCTTTCAATCAATTCCACTCATTGGAGCATCTGCTGTGAACAAGGAGCTGAAGTTAGAAAGAATACATCTGTGTAACATAAAAACTCTAATCTGAAGACGTGTCCTGAGAAATGAAGGCACGCCTTTGCAGAAAGACACACTCATGTGAAAAGCGTCTTGGCTGAGGGCCCAGTCTGCAGCTGGGTACATTGCACTCTTTAATATGCAAAGTAGAAGCTGGTAACCTGTAAATATAAATTCAAGTATAGGTCTATCAGGCATAGTGTATCAGAGACAAGTACAATATCCACCAATGAAAACAAAAATGCCAGTGCAGCTTTTTTTTTTTTTTTTTTTTTTTTGACTTGTGAGAAAAGGAAGCACTTCTACAGCCATTTTGGAGCTGTGTCTACACTCTATGTATTGAGACTTTCCACCAATGTCTGAAAACTAACTATATAGATTAGCAAGTATTCTTACATACTTACACTTGTCTTAATTTTATCATAACATTTCAATTTTTTATATAAAAGGACAGCCATGCCCTTAATCACCACGATAGATTTTTCATCCAATTTTTATTAGCAGAACCCTGTGCAAGACATACTTTCTTTAAAGTATTGAGAAACTTCTCTCCACAAGCTCTTGCTTCCACCTCTATGGTATGTAGCTCTACAATATATGAAACTGTATTATAAATTAGCTCTTACAATGGAACAACCAGGTCCAACAAGTAAGACTGTTACACAAAGTTAGGGAACACTGAGTTCCTGCATTTACACTATTTGCTTATACTAAGGATGGATGGTTCAACAGAAAATGCAAACACTAAGATGCCACAGCATTAATGGCTGCCACTTTCTAAACCACTGAATTCTTTTAAACTGAGCAGACTAAATTAAATGCAGCCATGAACAAGAAGCTATGTCTTTCACTTACAACCCTCTCATTTAGAAGTCTCTTTCTTTTCATCATATACACTCATCAAAGGTGCAGTTAACAAACATTTACTACCAATTTAACAGGCCCTAACACGATAACCAAAGCAAAAAGCACACTAATCCAAAGTGCAAAGACAAAGATCAGAGTTTATTTTTCAGACTGAAATAAGATGTCAAGCACCAGGCTCTTCACTATCATTCACAGTCAGATGAGCAATGAAATAGAGGGATCTAACCAAGGAGGCCAAGCAAAAACAAAGCAGTGATGTGTCTGATAAAATTGCAAAAGGAAGAGCAACTATATAATGTAAAGGAATATATTTTTGCAAGAGAAGTAGTGAGGTGCTGGTTCACTACTTACAGAGTGGTCAAAAATTGGAAAAGCATCTAATAATTAAAAAGAAGGTGTCTAAAACTGTCTCCCAGTGACATCAGTTTCTGTCTGGAGATTTATACATTTACCAAGTGGATTACCACAAAGGAGTTGCTCATAAATAAGCTGGATATAGTGTTACAGAATCTTTTCAATCAACCTTACATTCAAAACTCCAGCCAAATCTCTCACCAGTATTCCTTTTCTTGAGGAAGTCCATCTCATTCTCAGCAGTATTGTAAGTAGGCAGATCCAAAGTACATCAATAGAACATGCCTTCTCCTTTCCCAGTTCTCTCTTCACATGCCTGCCTAGTTATCACAATTACCTGCCTTACAAACACAAACAAATAGCCGGAAGTCATAATGCCAGCACTGCTGCCCTACAGTGATAAATATTAGGAGTATGAAAATTTTCTGATAGCTAATTCTCCCAACAGCTATAACCAGAGCCTAGTGGGAGAGCTGCTGCTGAATCCTTAGCTGGTCTGTGTGCAGCAGGGACGTGCCTGGTCCTGCCGCTGCGGCGTGACAGTGAGAGAGAGATTGCCTGAACGTGCTCTCCGCAGAAAGGCACGAGTCTGAAGGAGCAGATGTTACAGCAGGCATCACATCTCAGGCACCAGAGGAACCAGAAGGTGTGTGCCCAATGAAATCCAAACCAGACCACAAGGGAGCAAGGCAAGATGCTTACGGCTTTCTCTACTAGAATGTGTACGGCATACAGCTATGTCTGCAATGACAAATATATAAATATAACAGATGAGGCAAAGCAAGCTAAAACCAAGGGAGAATGAAATGTTCTGACTGACAGGGGAGATAAGCAAGCAAGGACAGTGAGTTACAGTGCTACTAAAACATCTCACAGATTACTAAATATTAGACACCCAAGAGAGCAGTTTTGTACTGTGGTTAGTTTGACCTAAACACTGGGCTGCCACCAAAAAGAGACTCTCCCTTCTCTCCCGTCATCACTCTCACTGCTCCCAAGAACCAGCAACCTAGTTAATCTCTCCCTTGTACTGCATCTAACAACTCTGTAGTCATAATCACCAGTTCTCTAGCAAAACAGGGCACTTGGGGAAGTGAAGGTGCATTAATATAGCTGTGTACCACTCTTTACCAGGAGGTAATGAAAAAAATTGCCTTTGGGCAGCAGTCTGGGGCTAGGCTAGATTATACACAAATGAGAAACCACATTCTGGAACTGCACAGCCTTTGCACCCACATTTCTCTAAATACTTCATTCATTTCAACCTTGTATTTGCATTATCTGCCTTAAATTTTCCAGTTTGGGGAGATGTACACATGAGGGACGATCTTGGTTATGAAGATATTTTCCCCATCTGGTATCAAAACTGCAAGAAAAAGCTTCCAGATGTATCAAGGAATGTCAGAACCCCTGAGAGAATAACTTGCATGGCCACAGGCATGAACTGTGAAATTTTCTTCTTATAAGTCATCAAAAAGCTAAGCTGTGAAATGTCAGGTCCTACGGTATATATCCACAGATTTAAAGTACCAATTGCATATGTAGTTCATAGATATTCCCAAAGAAAAAAAGAAATGTAAATTTTGCTCAAGGAAAGACCAAAAAAAAAAAAAAAAAAAAAAAAAAAAAAAAAACAATTATGTTTGCTAGACAGATAAATGGACTACCTTACCATTCACCGTTCTCACAAATAGCCACAGCAGGCAAGCACAGAGTTCAACTGGACAAGCAGAGATCATCTGGTGCTGAAAATGTAACTGCTCCTGCTGCCTGAACCTCAGATATCGTAATAATGGCAAATTTAAACAGTCATGCCTTTGTATTAGTAAAATGAACTAATGAACTAATGATCAGAATACTACTATGAAGTAAAATCAAATTATTCCCATGCAATACTGGTGAAATTGAGGTACTAATTGATACTTAAAACGTGCCTGGACACCAGACATACTCTAGTCTTGCTTTTCTGAGAACAAATATTTTCTGCAACAAACTGAACTCACCAGACTGATCATTTGGTCTATGACCACACAAAGGTTAAGCATATGACAGCTGAGAGGCACAAAAAAAAAAAAAAGAGAAATAATATTTTACCAACACAGTTGAATATCATGTACTACAAAATAGGAACTCCACTGCTTAGAACATATTAATCTTTCTGCCAAATCTCAGTTGTGAAGCACCATGTAAACAGCTACACATCTTCTGTGCTCATCACATTTATTCTGGCAACACAATATGAGGTCCTACCAATACATGCCTTTGAAACTGATAGTTTCCCTCCTCAAAACTGCTACTCAGAGGTATCGTCTTCCCCAACAAGTGTTTCAGACTTCCTTTTAGCCCACAGACCCATGACCTTTGTGATTCTCTGTGGAGTTTGCTGTGTGGCGTTACTGAAGATAGAGAAAGCACTGCACAGATTAGGAGTACCCCCTGTCCAAATTCACAGTCTCCACACAGAGACATAAAACCCAAAGAAGTATAAAACAGCAGAGGCAACATGCAAGAGAGATAGCCTGAGGAAAAAAAGAGTACCTGCTGGATATCTTAAGCCTGTAGTTCCGCAGATTAAAAAATGCATGAAAAACTGGAAGCATGGCAAAAACTGTAACGAAAGAAGAAGAGGGCACAAATGAAAACTGAAAATGCTGTCCGCAGTGCTTTGAGTGAATCTGTGTGCATAAAATATAGGAATTCTGTTCTGTCTTTACGAACTGCCTCTATTTTTATGTCTAACAGCTGCTTTTCACTCTCAAAATATACTGAACTATGCTCCCTCCACTAAAAGAAGAGCAATAACAGTTACTAATTTGTCAGGGAGAAAAAAATAGTCAACATAGTAGTTAAAAGCTAGTAAGTAATGAGCATGGTTACTTCAACACACCATGGCTTTTCTGATTTCTCTGGAAAAGGTGTTAAGTCTGGAAAGAAATCATTTGCAAACAGCATAAAGAGTCCAGACTCCACTGGTGTATTTTGCAGTATCTGGGGGACTGAGAGGAAGGACACACGAACAGAAGTGCCAAGCCAAAGACAGGCTGAAGTTGGGTTTTCCAGCAGGCCAACAAGCCCCAAGTTTCAAGATCAGCCTGGAATCTGGGAAAGTGGTTCATACGTAAGCAAAGAGCCTGACCCTGATTCAAGGCCACAGGACACAGCAGCAAAGAAAAACAAGACAGTGAGCCCTTGTATATAATAAATTAAGCAAAACTGAGACAAGAAACCCATGTTGAATCTACCTTCTACTTGCTTTCTTTACCTCTCACTTGACAGCTACTTATTAAAGCATAAAAATTCCCTAGTGATGAAGATCTGGAAATAGATGTTAATCAACAGGGCAGAGTCTGAGGCATCAGCAGGTGGTTCATGACCTGCAGGCTACCTGGTTCCACATGTGGAAAGGTCACAACAAAGTGGCCATTCTCAGGGAACAGAGGGAAAAAAAAAAAAAAAGAGTGGCAGCCTCAACAAAAAACAAAGGCAGAAGCTACTATTATATGACCCAAAAACCATCTCCTACTGTCTGTAAAGTACCAAGCAGAGGTACCAGCAGCCCTGTGGCTTTCTTTGTTATGTCCTGGAATCCAACTCACTGTCCTGGTTTACCATTTTCTTACTGTCACCTCCACTATCTTGCTTTTGGAAGAGAACTCACACCAGTCAAGAGCTGAAGCTAGTACCACATCTGACCTGTTTCTAAAAGACCTCTTCTGAATTAAAGTGCATGGCTGAGAAACTGTTTCTCTGAAAGATTCTGATCTAGCTAGGGAGACTTGTCAGACACTGCTGGGTCAAAGGTGAGACAATAGCGTGTTTCAAAACTACCATGCATGACCAGGTAGATTTCTTCTTTATGAAAGACAACAACAAAATAGTAACTTGGGAATATTTCACTTCTTTAAAGAAGATCAGCTGAGTCCACATTCTGAGCATCTCTAGGATATACAATAATCCATTCTTGTCCAAGTATTTCTAACACAATTTTCTGTTTCTATCTAAAACAACATTTACAGAACAAAATGCTTTCTATGTAGAAAATGTGGCAGTAGAAATAGTTTTCATGAAAGAAATATTTAATATTGAGAAATACTTTGTGAAGAGGAGCCTTAGCTTCTGTAGGAAGAGTAGCCAGATATCTACAGATATTTTATAAACCCAAAGACTTGCTAACATATATCTACCTCCAGATAGACAGAGACCACATTCCCAGAAGAATTTGAGCACTTATGGTTAAATGGGAGAAAGGTTAGGAGTCTAACATTTGGTACAGAAAATATACATCTGGGATTCCTATGCAAGCAAAGAGCAGACTAAAAGCATGACTATTACACCCTCCCTACCCTTCAGATACTGCATTCTGCACAGCTGCAACAGAGCTGCTGCCTTGCCTGCAAATGTGACTACCTACAGACCTCACTGATCACACAGTTTCAGAGGCAGATTTTTAACAATTTGGAAGGAATGATGTTAAGAAAAGCACTGGCAACAGCCATGTAAATACATCTTATTTCTCTTACAGGAAACAGGAAACTCTTCAAAGAATAGGAGGGAATTGATATTCCCAATGCTACCTTCAGAGACAGATACTGTCTCTAACCCACAGCCTGTTGATGCTCTAAAGATGCATATCAGACACTCTTCTTTAAGAAACATAAACAGATAGTGGGACCATATATTTTAATTCTGAACTGTCTCAGCAATGATGGATTAAATACACGACATTAAAATATCAATCACCTTTCTTTCAGGTGTACTATGTATCTCTGGGTTGTCATTGCTACCAGAAGTCTTGAAGTAAGAAAGATCTGAATTAAATAATATCCTCCCTCAGACATATTTTTTCCTATGTCTATTGAACAGAAGTGATCTAACATCTAATTTAAAGCAAATCAGTAAAGGAAAATAGCTCTTGGTCATGTGAAAAAATCCTCTGAATAATGAAATGCACAATGACGTCCTGACCTGACTTGATTTCCCTGAACCCAGGGAAGTGCACTTTGTGTCTCATTTCACCAGAGTTTAACTTCATGTAATTTTATTCACTATACCTATATGAAACAAAAGCAATCTTAGGAACAGATACAAGTATTGGTTTAACATCCTTCAATTTCACTTTAAAATATTTTTTAGGATTTAATGCAAAAATAGATATGTAGCAATGGTTCCAATTAAGGATCACTGATCTGTAGCCTAAGATGTGGGGAAAAAAGCACAGAAGATGACAGAAGTTTATTCTTTTTGCTTTGTTATAATTTCTTCAAACTTTATTGATTTCAAAGGTAGTTCATAATTCACATGTTATTAGTGAGGGCAGAAAGGGACTTGCTGAGCTGTGAATAATTAACAACTTATTTCCTTCTTCCTGGAGGAAGAAGAAAACTCCCAGAAATGACAGTGTCAGTGCAGACTGACAAATATGCTATTAGCTTATGTGTTACCTATTCCTTGAATTGCATGTGTGAAAGTATAGCATTGTACAGATTTTGGCTAGGCTCAAGTTAATTTTCTTCACAATAGTGCGTACAAAGCTGTATTTTGGGTATGTGACCAGAAGAGACCAGTCCAACTCTTTCACATAGGGTTGAAGGAGACAGCAACAAGGAGTTGGCAAAACATGAATAAGGAAAGATGATCCTTGGAAAGATGTTGAAGAACCTCTTGCACAGGAAAGATGTGCACTCATCACAGGGCTGGGAGCACCTCACACATGAGTACAGGCTGAGGGATTTGAGAGGTCAGCCTGGAGAAGAGAAGGCTCTGGGGAGACCCCACTGTAGCCTTCCAGTACCTGAAGGGGGCCTATGAAAAAAAAGTGATTTTTTACACTGGCAGATAGGGACAGGACAAGCGAGAATGCCTTCAAACTAAGAGTAGGTTTAGATTAGGTAATGGGAAGATATTCTTCACTGTGTAGTAGTAGTGAGGAACTGACACAGGTTGCCTGGAGAGGTGGCAGATGCCCCATCCCTGGTAGTTTTCAGCACCAGGTTGGGTGTGGCTTTGAGCAACCTGGTAAAGAGGGAAGTGTCCCTGCCTGTCTCGAAATAAGAGGCTATTTAAGGTCCATTCCAACACAAACCATTCTATGATTCTGTGATAACCAGTGTTGGTAACACAGGGCTCTTCTAGGTATTGCTGTGTAGAGCTTATACAGCATCAAGTGAGGGGTGGGGGTGGGCAAGAGTCTAGGGGAGCATGGTCAACCCCAAGTCACTGGCTGGGGCCAGCAGGTGACTGGCAGTGCTCTGTGGGGCTGAGCTGCCCCATGGTATTCACCTGGGCAGTAAAAGGAGGATGCTCCTAACAGTGTATGTTGTGAACTTGGATTTCATATAGCAGCACATCATATAGCTGCACTTCAAGTATTTATGTAAAATTTCAAATACATCCAGATGTGCTTTTCTGATCTCCCTTCTCCATTTTAATTCATGCAGGTCCGAGAACAACCTTGCACTTCCAGCTTTGAAGGAACTTTGAAAACCATTCAGGTTAATTTCTTTTCAATGATAAGCACTCCTGTTTCAGGTGTTACTTTTGGAATACTAGCTTCTTTTAAAATACACATAACAGACCAGGAACAGACCTACACCTCACTGTGGCTCACTGCAGTCCCCATGTACTACTGCTGATGCCTTTTTGGGACTACCTAAAAACAGAAACCAGACAAAATTAAGAGAATAAAAAGCAGAATTACTTATTGAAAGGCCTTCAGGAACATTTAGGGCAGACAAAGCCCACCCAGGGGCTACACCCAAAAATGGATGATGGGTCACAGGTTTTCACACTTTTAGAAGTTTGGACCATTTGCATATTGAGGACTAATCTTCCAATTACAACTTCAGGTAATGAAGTAATTTACCCCAAGTTTGCTCCCCGCCCCCAGCTCACATTTGTTTGCATTTCTTGGAGCCTGAGATGGTGTCCTTGATCCCGAGGCCTAGAGAGGAACTGTTTTGTCTGACCAGACTAGGAAAGCAGTAGCTAACACTCTATATAGATTTCAGTGTTATACACTAAAGAATTGGAGCATAACAAATATATGAAAAATATAAAAGCTAGAATCCTAAGGCATCACTTCAGGCCTCGTTGAGAACCCTTATCTGATCATTCCCTGCAGTAACCTGTTATATGGGGAAATTTATGTGAATCTGGATTACAATCCTTATTTAAAATTCCACTGACAGATGTTACAAACATTAAAAATGCTTCAACTTTATGCATGCAAATATGCAAGTATTTTGTTTTCAGACTGAAGACAAGAAAGTGAAGTATTTTAATAAGAAACCTACGCTATATACACCCAAATGGCTTTGTATAATTAACTCAACTTTAATTTGTTTACCTGAAACTAAAATGTCAGTTCAGCCAGAAGTTAGATCTAGTGATTATACTATGGTTTGCAATCACACTTACAAGTTAAAGGGACATAAATCAATTTAAATCAAATTTTGAATCTGATCATGGCCACCATTAAAAATATCCTAAGATTTTATCAAACTGTGATGTTTGGGAGGCATTTCCTCCAACACATTATCTTTAGTTTTCTTTTTTAAAAAAACCAAAATCTAAAATGGCCCAATTATTTCTAATAATTAGACTAATTAAGACTATTTTTTTATCCAAATTAAGAAATATATAGTTGTTTGCCAGACCTAGAGGCCTCAAGCTTTAGATCAAGAACATGATATTAAGACAAAGATGATGTTCCAGTTATCTATCCACACAGACTCCTCTCCATAATATATACTGATAAAACCTGTCATATCTACAGAGCAGCACTGAATATGTATGCACTTACAGATTCTGATTTTTCTCTATTTTCTTGTTGCGCAGTCCATTTTCTCCTTAAAGCATCAAAGTTTATTCTTCTCTTTATTCCTAGCCTACCAATATGGAATGCTATATTTTCTTAGAATGTAATACATTCCTCTCCTTTTTTCTCAAGAGTGTTACTTTTCTTTTTCCCTGAGTCACCATCTTTCTTCCCGTGCTCATACTGGCCTCATTTTCTCTCTGCGTCAAGCTCTCACACCTATCTATCCATTTCCCCTTCCAAATCATGTGTTTATCTCCTTGTCATTCCCCCTGCCCTTTCTGCTAATAGCCAGCCATCTTCAGTTCCTCCAGTCTCTCCAGTGCTGTCTCCTGGTTAACCCTTTCTGGGCACCCATACCTGGCCCCCAGTCAATAAGGCAGCTCCAGCACACCCACCTGAGCACTGATCGTGTGTGTCTAGTCTGAGCTATGCTCCCAAGTCAGATTTCCAATCTGCCTACCTGCCGAAAGGTGTGAGGCTGGACAAAAGGCAATAAAAGATCATTATTCCTGAAACATCCCAAAGAACTCCAGTAAAGCAAGGGACGCTTTTCCCCATTCCATTAGATACCACTTTAAACATAATTTCAAATACCTGAATGCAACTATATGCATTCATACAGTATAGATGCTTGAGTTCATAAGCTACATTATGTCATCAGTGCAATACCCGGCTGTGAAAGACAAGTTCATCCAGACCTTCTCCTCCATTATCTCTACCCTTTTTAAAACATACCAACAGAGAAGGAGAACTCACAAGAGCAGAAATAGGTTATAAACCACCCTGTACCAAGGCAGCCTGAGGTGAAGCTGTAGAATGAGATTATATAGATTTGGAAATCACAATAAACACACTTTACTGGTCTGGGGGAGAAAAAAATCAACTGCTATTTTTCTTTAATTATTAAATACACTGAGGTTGTGGGTTCAGTCCCCATATGGGCCATTCACTTATGAGCTGGAGTTGATGATCCTTGTGGATCAAGCATGTTTCTACCATGCTTATGGGTTGTCCCTTTCAACCCAGAAAATTCTGTGATCTGTGAAATATATCTTAAGATGTCAAAGGCCTGATGTCACAATTCAGTGGCACCTGAAACTCACACAGAGAGCATGTTGGACATGCACTGTCATCTTACTTAAAACACCACAGTAAGGCATGAATCTCACAGCTGCTTTGTATTAAAAGAAGGATTTAGAGCAAAATCCAATTGAAAAATACAAGAACCTAAGTCAACTGACTCAGCTGAGTTTCCCTTCTCCAACAGAACTCTTTAAGATAACCCAGAAGACAAAAGACTGAATGCTCATTAAAAAGTCTTTCATATCTCCATTCCTAACCAGCCAATTCCACCAAGCATCTATGTTGCTGCTCCAAAGCATTAATCCAAGCTGCCAGCATCCAAGCGACCCTGCAAAATTAGTCACACTCAAAAATCCTTAGAAAAGGACTTAGGATCCTGAAACCGAAGTTTAGAAAAGGTAAAAGGTACAAAATGAGAAAGGACTTGACAATGCAGAGGTTTTAAGACATTTTAGGATCTGTTTTCATGCTGGTACAGCCTAATTGTGGGGCTGCATTGTGCAGTCTCATAGTTGAGTACCCTGACACCTCCACCCTGGGAACAGATCAGGATCATACACCAGTGAATGGAGGGCAAACACTAGAACAAAATATTCAGTCATATTCTGAAACAAAAAGGGCCTACAGGAATACCTAATGCTACCCTAGACTCTAGACAGGAGCCAAGTACCTAAATTCCCTGTGAGTGCAACTCCTGACACAAGCCTGGCAGTTCTTCCTACTGTACAACTTTGCAAAGACTCTCCTCAGCACCCTGACAGTCCCACCCAGAGCTGGGTCCCCATACTGTCTGTTCCAGAAAACCAGAGAAAGGCCAGTACACCTTATGAGATAGATGCTGTAACACCTAAGTAAGTTGCTTTGCAAATTATTCAAAAGATCAACAATTGTAAGCTTCTCTGACCCGAATGCCCCACTGCCTTCTTACTAGTACAGGGCACTTGCCTGGCATGTTCATCTGTCTTCACTGTCAGTGGAAAATAAAGTGGTGGATTTTGTTTTAAAAGATGAATGTTTCTACCATGCTGTTTTGTAAGACACCTCTGCAGGCTCATTTGCCACTTTACTAAATGTAATTGTGAAGCAGCTGATAATGAAATAAGACAAACTGAATTTCTCAAAATGCTATTGGTGGCATTGATCATGTGATATGATCAACCTTAATGAAAATTATATTATTGAATCAGAGAGAATCTTGAGCCACTGTAAAGAAATACATTTTATGCTTAAACATAAGGCAGGGCAGGGGGGTGGTTTGCTAGACAGATGGCCAAGATACACAGACAGATACACTAGGTTAGGTTCTTGGAGTGTAAATAAATCCAGTATCATTGTTTCAACTTTATGCAGATGATTGAAGCTACAGAAATAATCAAAGCAATTTGAACTATAAGTGGGATTATTTCTAAATTAAATTTGGCCAGAAGTTAAGTATTTCCCTCAATTACTTCAATAAACTTTAACTGGAAAAAATGGAATAGTAAAGGCAAAAAATGACCATATAAAAGAAACTAAACTGTGCTTTCTCTTTAGTTAAGCTTATGTCATCTCATCAGTCTCCTTTCATAGTCCAGAGGTGGAGAGGATCAGGCTAAATGAAGAAGCCTTTTATTATTCTGTTTCAGTCAACATGCTGATTGGCAGCAAAATGAAAATGCTTCTGTGGTAATCTCCTGTAACTTATCAAGTACAATAATAAAAACCTCAGCAGTTCTGACCAGTTGACTTCAAAATTGAAACAATCTAGGCAGGAAAGTCCCAACACCAACCCCAGCCCACTCAGCCTTCACCTCACCAACCAAGCATTTTTTCAGTACAGTGTATTATGTAGTTAATTCATCATAAGCATATTGCAATCATTAGACATTGAAATCACTGAAGTTTGAGAGCTGTAAAGGATTCTCACTCAGTCAAGTAGTAGCTAATGTCCCCATCACTGGCATGATATGCCCCTACAGAGCTATGGGCTGCACCCAACACGGAACTTCAGGATATTAGGGGTAGAACAGCTCAGCTGTTTTATCTATCTGAGCCTTGAATATACATCAGTCAGGTGCATAAAATATTACTTCTTGAATTTTAGGTAGAAAATTTGAATAAAATGTGGTATTAGTCATGCTCAGCCCTTCAGATTAAAATAATGCAAAACCTGGCATTGCATCACTTAAGGAAATAACACTACTATAGCAGGTAATACATCCAGCTTCAAACTCTTGCTGGAATTATTTACTGCCATTAAAAATAAATTTAAAATAACTCAAAGAAAATAAAAGTTAAACAGATAATGAGAAAACAGATATTTTTTATTGTCTCTACTGTCTTTTAATGTGTATAATTGTAGAGGAAAGAACATCTTACTCTGTCTTTGCTGTGTAACACAATCTCTTTAATAAAGACGCCTACCCTACACAGGCAGGCTTGACCTTAAACTGGTGTAACAGAACTGAATATCGACCTGTGGTCTTTCTTTGTCCTACTTCCTCCTGATTTCGCTTCTGTAGTCCTTCACACATGCAATCCTAGCAGTAACAAAAAGGAAACAGTGAACCTCTTCCTGTGACAAGGATCTCCCTTCAGTCACATGTTAGCAGCACCCTAAGCAATGCTGCAGAACCTCTGCCAGCCTCAGGGCCACAGTGACAACTTAGCAGGGAAATGAAGGGCAAAACTCATTTGCATGTTTATTTTTAAAAATACACATATATTTGAACGAGAAAAAAAAATGAAAGGGAAAAAAACTTATTGTGAAGAGTTCAGATGTATTCTATAAATCTGTAAGTCCTCTGAGAAAGGACAGAATGCTAACAGGAAAGCTGACACCATTTGCCAAAAATCGTGTGTGCACGCACTAGGTATGGTCTGGAGTGGCTGCATATGCTGCAGGTTGGTTCATGCTAGATAATTGCGTAAGATTAGCAATGGCAAAGATATACTTTCTGTGTAGTTCCTCTTCAGTAACAAATACTTTATGCTTGAAGTACTCCAAGACCTATTGCAAAGGCAATAAAGAAGGTCTGTGATCCTTCTTCAACTCCTTTCTTCCCAGATTTCACTGATACTGAACTTACAGAATTCCTTCTATTAGCCTGGCACACTTTTTGCTGACAACAAAATGTTTCCCCCAGCCCCAGTGTAATTTCTTAGAAGTTAATTCTTTATTACTTGACCTGACTTCCATCAAACTGCACTGCAGGGCTTTGCTATCTGCCAGCCTCCCATTAGTCCTCAAGTCCCACTTGCCCTGAGAGTGGAGGACAGCAGGCTTTTGGAAGTGCAGTCTCCTGTGGCAGACTGCCAGGCTCTATCCCACAGACAGGAGAGCTCACCTGGGGCAGCTCTCTGTCCTGCTCTGAAAGCTCTGAAAAGGACGGTCACTGCAGGTGGACGCCAGTGCACTAACAGAGGTGCGACAGAGCAGCCTTCAGGCAAGGTGCACACACAAGAGTTTCCCACTCCCACCATTTCCATGGCTTGCAGGGCATGGTCCATGGCTCACCCCTCCAGCTGTACTTACTGGTACACACCCACAACAGACTTCCCGGGCACTACAGGTCCTGTGTGTGGAGGGCACTCCTCAACTACACTCTGCCTTTGGGGCTGGTGATCTGCACAACACACAAACCTGGTTTTCAAGCCTGATCCTTAAAGAAATCACAGACATACTCAAGGTGTCCAGTTCACACTAGTGAAACTCCACTATCAGGACTCCACTAACAGGACAAGTAATTAATCTGTGACTTATACTATTATAAATCAAAGCAGAATCACACACCAAGGAAAAGCTCAAACATTATAGAGAGTAAAAAGTCACTATCAAGCAGTCCTGTTACTGACCACATACATGAAAAGAACATTGTCATGATGGCCAAAGTGAGTACTGTGAGTGAACACCCTCAGTGTACAAAGTGATAATTAAGACCACCATGTACCTAATGAAGCATTCATTGTTACTGATTGAAATACCAGATTTCCTTTATTTACAGAACAGAATTTAAAAATAGTTACTGGAGACTCACAAAGGTCTACTGAGGCTCCTTGTTAAAGCATCAGGAGTCTATAACATGAAGAATGTGAAACCACATTGGCAACATGGGGTTTATTATTTCCTTTGTCATTCTACTGTACATTTTCTATCATGCTAAGAGCACGCAACTTCTACTAGTTCAAGCTAAAACTTACTCTTACACCTGTGCAGCATTCTACAGTTAAAAGTTCTGAAATACACACCACTTCCGAACATCTAAGTAAGTTTAGACTTACTTAGGTACAACAGAAATTACAAAAACACCCCAGTTTGAAAGGACTTTTAAACCTAAACCAGCAAACAACTCAGGCAGCAGCTGCAATTATTTCAGCAGTGATTTCTGGGAGATTTTTTTCCTAGCCACACAGCAACGAACACATGCATCCATTATTCTGGTGAAAGTTCTGAAGAACTGAAACAAGTGTTTCAGAATCTGTATCTAAACTGAAAAGAACTGGGAGATGTGTGGTCTAGAGCCGCTCCATACTCTTAACCTTCATGGCACCCTTGTGTAAGGCCAACTGTTTCATGTCTGTCTGCTTCAACAATACAAACACAATCACCAGAAGTTTTTGTCAGGATAAATCAGTACGCATAGCATTCCTGGAAAATGAAAGGCTGTAAGAAAGAAGGTGGAAAATGACAACAGGAAGACAATTGCAAGGATTATGTTCCTCAGTGGCACAGGCAAAATGAAACTAGCCAGAGTTGGTAACAAACTTTCTTTAACTTCTGCAGACTGAAGTCATCATTATTGCCCAAGGGGGAGCACAGAGCTGGTATTTTCTGTGGGATAAGGTCTTTCTTGTGCCAGAGGTATCCCATGGGACCATCAACATTACAAACAAACTGGTCAGCGCTTCACCAAGCTCAGTTTAGCACTGAAAACAAAAAGAGACCACTGTGGTGTCTTGGCCTTTGCCTACAAGTTGCAACACATGCAAACCTGAGACCCAAATGCCACACTGCTGAGAACACTTGTTTGCTATGTGGGAGAATATATCAATTCCCTATCACTTCAGGCATCTCTGCACCATTTTGGTCCTCCTCACTTCAATACAAGACATTCCTAAAAAACATACCTTGTATCTCACTTTATCAGCCTTGATGCAATTTGTCCGTACTTGTCACCTAAAATTTGTGTAAAAATTACACAAATAATGTGTAATTTCACTCTGGTATGTAACTTATCATTCCTATCCTAAACTTTTCTATTAGAAGGCAAAGAAGGTAACATTTACATTTTTTATATATATTTTGCTCTATTTATACTTCTTTGACAAGACAAATTTAATTATAGACAGGTCTGCAATGCTGTAAATTGGCAATGATTTCACCAAATTCCATGGCAATTTGTCAATTTAAATTAGCTGAGAATATGGTAATAATGTTGCACCACAAAAAGTACAACAGAGAAGTTAACTTGGGACAAAATAAAGATAGGAATATGTTGTAAGCAGCAAAAGGACAAAATGACATTAATGCCAGCAATTTATGATGATCTGCTCAGTACTTATGTCAAAAGTTCTGCAACTTACACACACTGAGATATGCTGGAAATATGCTTTTGAAATTGCCATGAAAAGACATATATGCTGCCTTTCACCTATTGGAAGTGGTCTTCCAATCAAAGACTTGACTCACTGTGCTGCTGGATGATCATGACTTTTTAATAGGTGAAATAAGTAAAGACTGTAGCCAGCTTTTCTTGACCCCAAATGGTGATCAATTTATGTGCTCCATAAAACCAATAGCTTTTGTAATTTTTATCCTGACTCATTTAAGTACAACTCCTCTTCTCTTCATGGACAGCAAATGCCTAATCCTTAGCAGCCCCCTGGGAGGCCAGCATCTTCCACACATCCATGTCTGCCTTGAAGCCAGACAGTGCTAGATATAGAAGATATATATTTACCCAACATATCTCTTTGTGCTTGCTGCCCTTGGCAAAGGTCAGGTTTTTTTCTGCTGAACTGCAGAATGAATGTGCTTCTTCATGTCTTAAATAAAGGCATACATTTTAGCGAAACAGTATTTTTTAATATCTAATCATTTATAATTAAGCATAGAAACAGCAAAATAAGAAATTATTCATCATAAGAGGGACAATCCATAAGAAGTAAATGATGATGAGTGAGATGTAAATCCAGGTACAAAAAGAGCCTGGAATCTCCCTGCACTTGCTTCCTCCTCATCTGTGATTCACAGGGAGAATGAGATTCTTCTAATTCACTGCATCTAAGCTAAAAGAAGTTTAGAATTACTCAGAACTCGTAATTTAAAAATAGAATATCGAAATGAACAAATAAAATGCAACAGCCAGAACATGGAATTGTAAATGTCCTTAGATTACACAGAAAAATGTCCAATTTCACGATTCTTGTCACCCACTGATGAAACAGTAGTCTTTCTTCAGCATGAGCTTACAAAATCATAGTATTAAAATTTTGTGCCAAGTCTGACAAGCTATTTTCTACAGAATAGTTAAAAGTCTTCACAGCAAAGTAATTTTTTAACATTATACTTTCTTAAAAGAGCAGAACTAGTTATGTTCAGTTTTCAGCTGTACTACAGGTACAACCATGTGTGAAAGAGTTCATGGATATTCACAGAACTGCATCAAAACAGTAAACTATATACATCCATGTCTGTAACGGAAGGCTATAGATAGTGCCCGTAACTGCTGTACTATGGCATAAACCAAGTGTGTCTTCTAGAAGTTCTTAATACCTGAACGCCATTTTTTGGTCTGAAATACTGTAAAACTTTTTTTTCCTACGTTCCAGTGTTTTGCAAAAATACATATTGAAATGACCAGATTTCACACAGTTTAAATATAGAAAAAAACAGAATGATCCTTTTAGTTTTTCACTGAATTGTCTTTGAGAAATCATAATTTCTCTTTCAGCTAATGGGTTATACCTACAAAAAGCTCTTGAACCATTTTCAGACTCAGCTTAAGAACTTATACTGATTCTGACTGAATGACGGGTAAAGAGGCTTTTCATGTGGCCCAGCAAATTACATTCTTAAAACATCACTCTATGACAACCAAGTTTTCAGATGCTAAGGCTAGAAAGACAGAGGAGGAGCGTAAGTTTGACAACTGGCCATCTGTCTGACCTCAGCAACATCAGCAACCTACTAAGCATGCATGAAACAAGAGTTTTTTCCCATGGATAGATTGCAGCTCCCCAGCCATTCACAAAAGTATTCAAAAAGGAGAAAACATCTACAAAGATGACAGAAAACAGAACCCTAGTATTCAGAATTTCCCCCACTCAGATGAAAAAAATCAAATTGCTGTTCATTATGAATAGTCAGCATAAAATCAACTATTCAGCAGTATAACTGTGCACACAAGTGAGTCTCATCACATCAGCAGAACTATACTCAGAGCTGTATATCAGATAAGAAGCTGACTATCAACGGGTACTTTTATTTATACATTTATACAATGAAATGCTTCCTGGTTTCAACACCTTTTTCAACTCCAGACATCCTAATTATTTTAATATTTTACTATATGTGTGAATATTCTAGGGTGAGAATTCCCTATCCAAGATTACTTTTTCAGCATTAAGGAACAAGAATAAGCAAGAATGAGTGATTACACACACATACACAAAAAAAACATGTAATTTGCTGAAAAGCTAATGACCTGAAATACTGTGTCTAAACCATAGCCTATTTTTTCTACTTGAGAGCGACCAGTGTCTGTCACAAACACTTTACACCTTTTTAGGTAGAAACGTGACAGCTTAATGGTGAAAAGCAATGCTGTCTTCTAGCTTGGCTCTTAATGTGAAAAAATTCTTCTCTAAAACCTTAAAATGGAACACTTATTTAAAGCAAGAAGATTTGATGACAGCAACCTGCACAAGAGGAAATGCAGAATGCTACACAATCTAAAAGGAATTTATCTTTTAATTACATACTTCTTTCTACAAATGGTATGTGACCATTTTTTGCACTTTGTTTTGGCAAACAGTGTATTTCATTATCCAGGTGATAAGCTGTTGCCCTTTTTATTTCTGATCAGTGCCTTGAGGCTGGAAGAAAACATCTGAAGGGTTAGCTAATTTCTTTCTTCCTCTTTGCCCTTAATTCCTGGCTCCAGACAGAATCTCGCTGAGCATTATAGACCTCTTCCTTGGACAATTCAGCTCCATCCTAATTGCTAGGATATACCACCATCTTCTGTGACAGACAGGAGACGACAAGGAAGGCTCACAGATCCTCTGCCTTCAAGCAAGCTACAGAAAGGTGCTCAAAGCACTGGACCAAGGCTGTTTTCTGCCTGCTGCCTTGCATGACCACACACAAGACCATGGGTTACTTGGGTGCCATAGGAGTAGGGGAATAAAATTTCTGATGTGAAACTCCCAAGAGAACTCTGACTTGTAAAAGAAACAACTACCGCTGTTCCTTACCCAAAGCTCTTTCTTGCTCTTCCTCCCATAGAAGTGGGATGGATGCTATCTTGTGTGAGCACGCAGAGGGCTCTCAGTAGAAGGAGATGTTAATTCTGTACCTTGTTAGGGCCCTCTTCTTTCAGTAAGACTTTCTAGCTCCTGCTACATGGCACAGTAAGTTTACCCTTACAAGTCATTAAAAAGGATCCTGCTCCTTTTCCTCAGATGAGGCATATTCCATGAAATACATGTAAAAATCTTCACCCTCCTGTAGCAAGGAAGACATAGATTGTCCTCTTCCACAGGATTTATTTAATGTCAAAGCAGAATTATACACTGGGCATTTTTTAGATTTACTCACATTTCACCCCTTTCTTAGTTTTAATTTTAAGTGAACTCTCCCAGTAAGTTTAAATTTACTTTCGCTCTAGGTACTGAAACTATTTTGACTCGGGAGTGGTTAGACTGACTCAAATGAGAATTCATGTTCTACACAGTAAGCAATCCATGGAAAAAAATATGCCAATAGGTATCTTATCTTTGCTTATGAGGAATTAAATACATGGGAAATTAGTAGAGGCTAACAGGAAAAGACAGAAAAGGCATTAGTCCCAATACAGAGAAAAATGATCTAAATTAATTTTGGCAGAGTGAACTCTGCTTTCAAATTTATTTGTCTTACCACATTAACATATTAACAGTGACAGCCTACAGGTTTATTTTTAGGTACTAATATGTTAAAATATGTGATTCAAGTATTGAAAGAAGTTACTGAAATTGTTTTCTGTATAGACATTCAAGCACTCCCCCAACTCTGTGCTGGTGAACTATTCCTAAAACAGTGCATACAATCTGTATGGCAAAAACACCTGCAATACAAATTGTAATGCTTTTAAAACGTGCTAAATGTTAATACCAAGACTGCTATGTGGTGCAGGAGCTTGACACTTCTGAAAACTAGACCATTAATTTAAATGCCTAAAGCCACATTTTTCTCACGGAAAGGAAGAGGTTCACAATTTAAAGTAGTTGTTCTTGGTATTGGTACTTGCTTCGCCAGACCTGAACAGGACCTCCACAAGACCATGCTCTCCCTGAAGCATGTTTTTTACATGATGCAGTGATGGGGACAGAGTTCATTTCAGATAGACTTCTTAATAGCAAGGTAAGGAGGAGCTGTTAGACACAAACCCAGCAAAACAAGGCAAGCTCAGTAACACCATGAGCAGAATGTTAGTGGCATTTTTGCTTTTCACAACCTTTTAGCGTTAGACTTAATGATGTGTTCTACTAGATCTATTTCTAGGATAAGTAATTTGTTAAATCAAACCTACTGAACTTCTTGCAGTATTTACCAAAAAACTGTCTACAGGAATGTATAGATAGGTTTCATGTACGTAGTACACACAGACAATATTAGAAGTAGTATAAAGTTAGAATGAAGGTACATTAACAGAAGCTCATAGAATGGAAAACTTATCTTAGAGAGTGATTTTAAAACTGAAGTTTTAATAATACCTGATCCAAAACTGCTATTTTTAAGTACCCCAGGCTGTATTCAACATTACCTTAACTACAGAATCTTTAGTGAAAAAATGAAAATCACAATTCCTGCCATGTTATAGCTAAACTAGATTCCCATCTCATGCCACAGACTTCTCTCTCAAGGAAACAGTGTAGGAAATGGTGTAGGAAATGGTGTCATAACAGCAAAAAATATTAAGTCATATTTGATAGGAAATTTAAAATTGAAAGATGTAGAAATTTCCAGGTATTTTGAAATAGCAATTAACAGATAGCTAGGTAAAAGCCGTGTACCTAGGTTTCACCCCTCTCTTACTGTAAGAGTAGATTTTAGGAATGTAATTACCTACTTAATAACCTGAACACAAAGTTACACACTGCCATCAGCACCAGGAGATGAGATGTGCTTGCACCAGCCGCTTCTAGGATGTGCATAAAACTGATTACATCTAATCTAAAACCAGTCAGGGCAATGGATTCCATTAAAATCAAGTTCTCAGCTGCGTTAGTCATACTTTCACGAACACTTTCATCTTCTTTAAGTTACCGCTATTTCCAAAAGGAACAGTACAACCTTCCCCTTCTAATCCTTGAACAGCCAGTAAGCACACTGCCATGTAACAAAACTGACAGAGGACACAATTACCTGTTTCAGTTTAAAAACTGCTTTTCAGTTTTCTCTTTTTTCCTATATTTTACATAAATTGAACCTCAATATTAATATATGTATCATTTATCCCAAACAGGTTTTTCTTTACCACTTTGTATACCAAAGACTTCAGTGTTACCAGAGTTGCACTAGAATTTCAAAATTCTTCACCAAATGGAATCTCTCATGTAGGCAGTTTTATAAATCCACAGAAGCAGCAATAGAACATACTATAAAAGGGGAAGAAAAAGGTTATATGCACCTATTTATTGTCAAATGGTTTAAATACCTGGTGGATGTAATGTGCTAGAACTTCAGGTAGTGGTTTCATCTCTAGCTACAAAGTTACAAGTAATTTAGTCACTCTTTCAGTGGCACAGCTCCCTATCTGTGAAATGCTTCACTACTACAGCAAAACAGAAATTAACTCATCATTTTACGTGAGAGAGTCTGGTACTACAATAACCTCCACAATAAAATACAAAAAGCCAGCCAAATACTCAAAATGAAACCATGTAAGATAACAAAACTGTGGTTATTTTAAGCAAAAGTAAACAAATACTTCAGATCAAAATTTCCTTGCTTTTTCAGAATGCCACTGTTACAATCACTGTGATGAAATACAGAAGGCAGAACATAAATCCACTGCATGAACAGGAGATGAGAACTTTGCTGGCAAAATTAATCTGTATGTTCAGGTGCTACCTAGTTGCAATATGCTGCAGTATTAGATCTCATTATTAGTTCTGCACAACCTTATCGTCATTGTCCTTCACTGCCAATGAGTTAGGAACGTATTTGAATGAAGAAGTATTTCAGGACTGATATTATGTCCTTGTTTAGCCTCAGGGAAAAAAAAGAGCAGGATAGGAAAAATACTAAAGAGAAAATATCTTTCTCCAGGACAACCAAGCACTGCTTCTATGTAAAGCATGTCAAATGACATATAAACTGAAAACAACTTCAGGGTAGAATGCATTTTTATCTGAAAGATGACAGATCAGCGTATCTATTCAGTCTGCTTGGTTTCTGGAGGAACACTGTTTCATACAGGGACAGAAAAAGGAAACCAGAGATTCTTTTAAAATGGAGAACTCCACATGTTCACAATTTAATATCTGTTTTAGACCCTGCAGAAAAAAAATACTAATTTTTAAATTTTCTTCTAGTTAAAGGAGAGTAAATCTTGCACAGTCACAGCACCAGACTGAATACCTCTTTGTATAAGAAATCAACCTACTTATTGCTTTCTGAAAATGAAATAAAAAAATAAACTGATAAACAATCTGCCCTCTACTTAGTGCCCACATTAAGCACAAAGACGTGATAATTGGTAATTACAACCTTCCCAAAACAGGTCACATCTCTGCAGTGACACACAGATCTAATAATTTGGAAGTGTGAACACAATGCATTAAGGAATACAGTCTAAAAGGATTGTCTGACTGCTACTAAATTACTATGGAATTACAAGTTAACTCCACATAAGCAAAAATAAATGTCCTCTGTACCATCCAAATTATCTATTTGGATGCATCTGAAGCATGCTTATGTACTACTTTTGTATTTCAAAAGTGTAGGAAGAGGCTATGCAATCAATCCAAGCAACAAGGGAAAAATCAGATAAAGTCTGAGAAGCTTGTCTCAAGGAAAAAAATCTCACACAGATAAATTTAGCAGTTTGAAGGAAAAAAACACAAATAAACCTTAAGTCTTCATAATAACTGAAATAATACTAGTACACTGACTTCCATGGACTTACCCCAATGTACTATTAATCTGGCTCTGGGCTTATAAATTAAGACCACTGATAAACAAACATAATGTGCACTAGAGGCAACTACACTATGCTGAGGAAAACCCAGAGAGATAATTAACTTGCTAGTATCATCATTTGCCAAAGAATCCTGCTTCTCAAACAAATTGCCTTCTTTCAAGGGCTTCTGCTCTTCCATGTAACCACCATGGCTAAACGAAGGCCATATTACACACTGACAAAAAAACCCCAAACATTTAAAGGAAACAAAGCATGATTCTTAGTTCCAGGCATGGCTAATAATGAGCACTAAAGTACTGTAACCTTCTTTTACACACCACTTCTGCTCTTATTCATTCAGACCTTTTCTTGCTTTGAACACCCATTCAGTGAACATCCACTCCTCTGCCCATTATTCTAGCACTTGTGCTCCTGTAGACTGGAAAAACAAAAGTCACTGGGGTGAGTATCTGAAGCAACTGAACAGGACCTATCGGCTGATGACTCCATGACCACAATGTAAAAGAAGCTATATCATTTCAGAATAGGTCCTGAGTGCAATAATCAAAAAATGGTGTTTCCACTCAGGAAATGCACAGCTACAGCAAGAAAAAACTCATACCCAAAGGGCAAAAAGAAGGTCCCAGGATGACCCTGTCCTCTCCTAAATTGTTACACTGTGTAAGTCACTGCTGTTGACCCTGTAATGGAGACTTGCCCATATGCTGCACATGTTGCACAACAGCTGCTGTTCCACAAGAACCTCCTCTAAGAAGAAACCACTTACACACCTCTGATGCAAAAAGCTGAAGTTTTTTTCTGAATAGCTTTCATTTTACACACACACTTCATATGTATGAGAGCTTACTGCCATAGGCCTGCCACTCAGTACACCATTGTATATAAGGAATACCACAGAACAACTTCCTAAATCACAGTACAAACAAGGAAGGAACACAGAGAACATGAAACCCTCCTCTAAAAGGACGCTTTTTTAATGTGCTCAAAATGTGAAAATGAAAGTGGAATTTGAGTCTGCTCTAAGCAACAACCCACTTCCACCAATTCCCCTAAGCATTAACTTCTGCTTCTCAGTTCTGTAAGGCCTTCTTCCGTTTCTCATTGAGTAAGTGCCAATACTTTGTTTCAACACTGACAAACCAGTTTGTTTGCCATCAGTTAAGTCCTTAGGCTTTTCACTTTATTCAGCTCAGAAAATGGAAACAACAGACTGGTTTGACTTCCTGTTTTCCTTGCTATGATATTTAGTTTAGAGAACAGTTCAAAGTAACTTTCAAATTCAATCATTTTAGTTCAATGATAAATGGTGTCTCTGTTAAGTAGTTTTTACTGTATTGATTCAAAGGAATCTATTCCACAGCAGGTACTGTAAAAAAAAGCACACCTTTATTGATGCCAAGAGAACATGCAGGAGTTAGCATCTCTAGATGCATGTCTGACTGTGGTTCATTTTATACAGGCTTTTATACTTCTACAATTCTAGCATCCACCTTTTTTTGTTTCTTTATCTGAAAGGTACAATTTTAAGGGCTGGGATCTTATGTAACTTGTGGTTTCATTATCTTAGGGTTACAAACATGGTAGATAGCTCCTATCATATTCATCACAATTATCCAACTGGTACGATGCTTTATTATAGCTGTGCTTTATTGATTACGTTCTTGTATCTATTAAAACAAAACTTAACACTTTGCATTCTTCTCGCCTTTCATGACAGTTAACATGTCTCCCCCTCCTTATCACCTCAGCCAACCACGGCTAGGCCCTGCTTGCAAAAGTCATTACAGTTAAACGTGGCAGTCACACCTTTAAGGCTTTGTGAATTCGTACCTATGCTAAGGTGCTCATGTCACATGAGGTGTTTCAATATCAATCCTTTCGAAACTGTCTTAAAACCACATCAAAACAAAACATATATTACAATACTGAAGGCAAACGTATACTATGAGCAACCCAAAAATATACAGGTTCTCAGTTACTGGGTGAAATATTCTACTTCACTGAAAATGACAGAAGTTGTCCTTTTCTTTAGTAGGAAGTGGTAGGTAGTGAGGTGGGAAAACATTTTTCAGAGCAACCCTACAGCCTGGGGACCATCTGGGAGTCTGGTCCTACAGCCAGATCCCAAAATATGCAATTATTTTTAAAAAAAGGAACCAGAAAATAAATGCAAAACTTATTGCTACATCAAATTTTAAAAATCTAGCTAATTAGCACCTTATTAAGTAAATGATAACTAACAATCCAGGAAAGAAGAAGAATGTGTTCAAGTTTCTACATATATTTCCTTTTGAACTGACAAGCACAACAAATGCTGAAATATATTTTGAAAATGTGTGCAGGTACAATCCAATTTATAACCACAAGCTTGGATTCACTTAAAAATAATATTTAAACATTCAATAAAACATGTTTTCAGCCTTCTAGGTTATACTGACATTTCATTTAATGTCTCAGGAATTTAATCTGGTCAACGGCAGACAGCCTTGCATCTGCCATGGGACCAAATATGGCTCTCATGCATTGAAGTAAAATGCTGATGTGAAATTTGGCCTGCCTGTTATTACAATTGTAACTTTTCCCAGCTTTTTAATATGAATTAAATTTACACCATACATTGATGCCTTTGCAATGTTTCTGTTAGGCTTACATGTGGCAGGAATTCTACGTCTCTATATAAATTGAGAAAAAAACAAAGACATAAAGCTTCACAGAGTAGGTCTCTGAGGAACGAGCCTCTGACGACTAGCACCACCTTTCTCATCACCTCCCTCAACAGCTCTTCCTCAGTTTACGCTTGGACGAAGGCTGATGATTTAATCATCCTTACAAAAGATAAGGAAACAAAAAAACCTGGCACACTATTGAACCACTACATTTTACGGCCACCAAGACATGGAGTCACCAGTGTAAAAAAACAGTACCTTTTGGAGCCTCCGATATAGGTGAAGGTAAAGGTGGAGTCTGAGTACCTGAAATCTGAAAGACAAAGAGCTGATTTATTACAACTTGTTTTGATTTTGGCTGAAGCAGCCGAGATTCTACGGAGCAGCATTCAGCTCCCAACACGGGGGCGGTGGAGAGGAGGGAGCCGGGGTGAGCCAGAGGAAATGCAGCATTTCCCCCCCAGCCCCTCGCAACAAGTGCCCGGTGCTATGGCAACGGCAGGGAATTCCATTGTCACACACGGCAACAGGCAGCCGACAGCCGGGCTCCTGCGACGCCTCATCGCCACCGGCACCGCGGGGCGACGCGAATCCCCAGGGGAGGGCGGTCGGGGCCGCTGGCACGGACTGGGCCCCGTTGGCGGCTGGGTGTGCACCGGCCCGGGGCTGGGGATCAGGGCAGGCGCCGAGGGCGGCCGCCCGGGAGCAGCCGCGCAGCGGAACGCGCCGAGCCGCGCTCGGCCGCGGGCTGCGCCGGCCGCTCCGGCGCTGCGTGGCCGCCGCGACGCTCCCGGCTCGGGATGCCGCCCCCCCACCCCGCCCGCTCCCTTCCCGGCCGGCGCCTGGTCTCCTCTGCCCTCATATGCCCTCGGAAGGAGAGGAGGAAGACGGGATCTGAGAGCGGCCCCGCGGCCGGGAACGGCGGCGAAGGGCACGGGCACGGCGGGAGCGCGGTCCGGGGAGGGCGCGGCGGCGGCGGCGGCGGGAGCCTCCGCGCCGCCAACCTGGCTCCCGGGGACAAACTCACCTGCAAACAGGCAGTCCTTCTCCGCCTTGCACTTTTGGATCACAACGTCAATATCCTTCTGAATCCTCTCTTGTCTTGAACACATCCCCATGAAATAAATCCCAAGGGAAAAAAATAGCAGCCTTTATTTCCACCCCACCCCACCCCACCCCCCCCCGCGCTGCCAGGGTTTTTTTTAAAATTCAGCCCGAAAGAAAGAGCCCGGGGCTGACGAGCAGGAGCCTCCCCGGCGGTCCGGTGAGATTCGTTCGGCCGGTTGGAGGACGTTGGAGGCAGGCAGCGGGAGCCGACGTCGTTTGCCCAGATACGCCCGCCCAGATGTGCAGCCGCTGCCGGCGAATGGCAATTTCCTCACAAGGGATCCAGCGGAGGGTGGCGGCGGCGACACGGAATTCCCCCACACCCCCACCCCCCCCCCCCCCCACGCCCTCTGGGTTTTTTGGGGTTGGCTGGCTGGTTTGGTCTTTTTTTGGAGGCGAGAGAAAAAGAAAAAAAGAGAAAAAAGAAAAAAAAAAAAAAAAGGGCGTGGGGGCCAAGCCGACCCGGCCGCTGCCTCTCACATCCCTGCCCCTCCCGCCAGCAGCGGCGATCGCCGCGCAGCAGCAGCAGCAGCACGGCGCGGAGAGCCGGCGGCGGCACCCGCACCCGGTCCCTGGCGGCGCGGCGGGGCCGGCGCTTGCTGCAGCGACGCCGAGCCGCAGACCCTCCCCTCGCTCCCGGCCCGGCACGTACGGCCCCCGCCGGCTCCCCCGGCGGAGGCAGCGCGGGGGGAGGAAGAGGCGGATGCACAGAGCCGGGCGGGCGCCCCGGGAGGTGGCGGCGGGCAAGATGGTCCCAGCCCCGCCGCCGGCGCTCGCCCCCGCCCGCCCGGGCCCCGGGCACAGGCTGCCGCCGCCTCCCGAGCAATGGGGAAATGCCAAGAGCGAGCTCTGCGAGCGGAGGGGCGGCTCCCCGGCCGCACCGGGGAGGAAGCGGGCAGCGCCGTGTTGCGCAAGGCCGGCGCGGGCTCGATGGGGGAGAAGCGCGGCTGCGGCCGCCGGGGGCGCGGGGCCCGCTCCCCTCCGTGACCCGCGGGAATGCCGACCCGCGCCGCCCTTCCCGGGAGCGCCGGGGCTGCGCGGCCGGGGCTCCGGCTCTACCGCCGCCCGTCCCCGCGCCTCTTCCGCGGCGGCACCGCGGGCAGGGCTCTGCCCGGCCGTTCCGGGCAGGACAGCCCGGCAGCCCACCCCTGGCCGAGTGCCGTCCCCCGCCAGCCTCCCTCTCCGACTTGTCGAAGGGTGTGTGTGCCCATGGAGACAGTAAAAGGAGGATTTCTGTGACCACCGTGGTGTTAATTTGCTCTTCCTTCATTCTCCAGCAAAACTGTCTCGCAGACCTAAGGGCTTCGGGAGAGGGCTCGGGCAGTCCAGTCCCTAGCACTGGATGCTCATCTAATTTACAGGCTTGCGGTCCTAGTCCAGAACAAGTAATGACCACAATATAACTTGGAAGGAATCATCAAGTCCGCAAAAACAGGGTATTCTTCCAGCCCAGTGTAATGCTTATGATTAATAAAATCAGGTCTGAAAGTAGTAGAAACAGATTTGATATAAAATTGAAAGAATATTCACAAAATTCAGGTTTTATGTATTCACCCTGCTCTGAACAGCTTCTATAGATTATTCATTCAGAGTGTGTGGGGTTCTTCATTCTTGTGGGTGGGATTTTCTTTTTCATTTGAGAAGTCTGTATTAATCATGTGTTAGTGATTTCAAACACAGAAGACAATCAGTATTTTTATGAAAAATCAACTCCATATTTTTTCTATCTATAGGAGGGAATAGAAGGGAACTTCAAATACATCACCTTATAAGAATTTCTGCCTCTTAATAAAATAATTTATCTTGAAGGGAGACTTTAGGGAGTTTTCAGTGTGGAAACTGCACAAGACTGCTTTTCATGCAAGTCTGTCCTTGGATAGAACTTACAGTTAGGATTCGATTTTTTTACCATGAAAGTTTCTACTTTTTACCTTCTGCTTAACAGGGAGCACCAGGCTAATGCTTTTCAGCAGGAGATTTATATAAGGAACCCATGTCAGGAGGTTTGGAACTAGACGATCTTCAATGTACCTTCTAAGCCAAGTCGTTGTATAGTTCTATGATTTTATTCAGCAAGACTTTTCCAAGGCATACAGAAATTGTCACTATAGTCCAAATACAAAATATGGTAAAACTCTGTCATTCCGTAACACGATGCAACATTAGTTAAGAGGTGCCGCTTCTTGAGGTGTTTTTCTAGCTCTTCCAACTACAGTATCAGCAGACATGTTTGCTGCCTTCCCCTTCATCACAGTTTAAAGATTTAGTCAGGATGTGATTTATTCTGGCGGGGTTTTGGTCCTGAACTTTGTAGTGAAAGGTCTCTTTTATCCCTTCCAGGTGGATCAGGAAAAGGAGAGGTTATTAGCCAGTTGTAGGATATTTATGCTGACAAATCTGCTAACAGTTTATTCTAACCACAGGGTTCTTCTCAGTGTCATGTCAATTAGTGCAATTCTTGACTGCCTTTTTAAGCCTGTCTCTGGGTCCCTTTGGTGGTTCCCCAGTGGATGGAGATTCCGAGGGGCAGAGACGATGGAATAAAGAGATCTCCAGCTGAAGGCGGGTTGACTCTGAAGTGGCTTTATTCTCTGAGGGCTAAGTGTCAGGGACTGAGCGAAGGGGTGCAGGTAGACAGCCTCACAGAAAGGGAGCTTGCTCCAAGAGCCCCGCGCAGGGGGCGGGCTGAAACATATATCTGGTCCAGGGTAGGCGGGTCAAGGTATGAGCTGTCCAATGGGGAAGGAGCTCGGGAGTGGGGTAGGGGAAGATAGACAGGGGGAACATCCAGTGGGTGTAAGAAGAAGGAGTGGCAACTGGGGAAAGACCAATGGGGTTACATAGAACAAGGAACTTTCCAGAACATTTCCGCTAATGATTGATACTGCAAAGAGGGGCGGTAACACATAACTGACAGTTTGGGGGGCAGGGACTTAAACTACTTCCCATGGCATTATTGGGGGGCTACTCTCCACACCCCCTCCCACATCTCCCCCATTTTTATTTAATAAATAAACATCCCCTAAAGTCTTAACTAAAGTCTTCTTAAATATAACTAATGCTGCTGAGATAATTAGGATGATGACAAAAATCCGTAAGAGTCCTTTGATGATCGAGGCTGCCCACCCCGGGACTCCCCACTGCGTGAACAGTTTGTTAACTGGGTCCACAGCCGAAGTCTCAGTCTTGATGTCTTGAATTTGAGTTTGGATCCGCTGGATATTCACTTGTATGGAGGTACTTCTTGATGTAAGGTTGAAACAACAAAGTCCTTCAAAGTCCTCACAACTGTGGCCATGGGCTACTAGCAAGAAATCAATTGCTGCCCTATTTTGTAGGGTAGCATGCCTGGTGGTTTGCTCGTCTGCTAACAGGTCTGAGAGGGCAGCAGACGACGCGTTGGCATGCTTGCTAATCCAACACTCCAGGTGAGAAAGCTCACCGAGGGCTTTGGCGACTGCATACCATGGCAGGAAAATCGAAGCTGCAACCCTCTTTGTCTTGCCCCAGTTATAAATTTCTGAATCACAATTTTGATCAAATTGGTCATAAGATCTTTTAGAGCAAGCCAATTGTCTTTCCTTTTTCCAATCCAAAATTTGAGTTCTGTTGGGAGTGAGGGTAGCGAGCTTGCCAAGGCTGCATGGACCTCCCTGGAGCCGGGACAGTATTCCCGCCCATACTCGGTCCCCACAGATAAGGAACATCCCCCAGGGCAACGACTTAGGGCGAGTGGAGGAAATGGAGATAACTTGGCTAGTATAGTTACACCATGTTTGTGAATTGTATTTCTTACTCAAAGGTGTTACATCTTTCCTATATGTATTTTTGGCTAAGTCAATCCCATGCTAATTTTGACTTGGCCGTCTATAATAAAATTTCACACAATATCTGGCGGAGGAGGACCCCAACAGGTCCAATTCTTGGGGCTCCTCTTTGCTGTTAGGTAAGATTTTCGTCGACTCGTCCCAAGTGTCGACGGGGTTTGGTCTCCTACCTGTGGTTCGGAGCAGGTCGGAATTTGAGACTGGCCAATCCTCAGCAACCAAGAGGACCCCCACCAGGCATGTGGACAATGGGTTGTCCACATTGCCCATGGCCAGACAGAGATTGTCTTGTTGCAAGGACTTTGCCAGCGTGACCCAAACGTTCTCCTTCAGCTGTGGGACAATCCAGCCGTCTGCCGTTTGCAGCCACAGGGTGATGACAAATGTGGCGACGACGGCCAGCTGGGCGCAGTGGGGTGAGCGGAGCGATTTCTGCTGTTGTTTCATCTGGTTTGGTGTTCCTTGGGCAGCCATCTTTAGATAACTAAAGTACAGAAAGAAAATATTTAGGAAAAATGTGGTCTTTTTCCCCAACTCCCCTAACTCCCCCTTTAATTTTAATTAAAATAACATTTAAGTGGGGTAGGAGCGACGGGTAAGGTAAAAGGGAAGGGGAAAAGGGATAGAGGGAGACGGGGTATTGGGGAGGTCGTCAGCCAAAGGTGGTGCATAGAACCGGGTGATGAGTGTTCTGGAGACTATGTTTGGATACTGTTTTGCTGTCTTTCTTTTCCTCCTCCTCCAGGCGGCCGCGGTGTCTGGCGGCACTGGAGCGGGTGCTGTTGAGGTGTTCTTTGGTGGGGGGTCCATATCGGTAGAGCTTTCTAAGAATGGTTTTACATATCTTGCTGGAATCCACTTGGGGCCTTGTCCTGTGGAAACACAAGCATACCCTCTCCCCCAAGTGATGAGCGGGTATGGGCCGCTCACTTGCTTGGACTCCGGATCTCTTATGAGTACCGGCGGGCGTTCTTTAAGTTGGGCTCTTGTGTTATTATAGAAGTGTCGGAGGACTGGTGGATTTGGCTCTTTTTCCGAGCAGTTTAAAAAGTTTAAAACATAAAGTGCTTTACAGACCCTTTATATCGGGGTCATGGCAAGTGCTGAATCCTGTTGCTGTTCTAGCAGCTGTTTTATATTCTTGTGAGTCCTCTTGATAATGGCTTGGCCCGTAGGATTGTGGGGAATGCCGGTGGTATGGGCAATTCCCCACTGTTGTAAAAATTGTTCAAAACGGGCAGATGTGAACCCAGGCCCATTATCTGTTTTAATGGCTCTTGGGACCCCCAAGGTCGCAAAAGCCATATATAGATGCTTCATTGAGTATTTTGTCTTCTCCCCTGTATGGAGAGAAGCAAAAACAGCACCTGAGAAGGTGTCTACCGACACATGCATATATTTTAGTCTGCCAAAAGGGCTGTAATGGGTGACATCTGTTTGCCACAGCTCCAGGGCCCCCAGTCCTCGGGGATTGACCCCCGTTGCCATAGATGGTAGGGCAAACGTCTGGCAGCTGGAGCATGTGGCAACAATTGATCTTGCCTGAGCTTGTGATATTTTAAATTGGCGAGCGAGGGCCGGCGCGTTCTGATGGAAAAACGCGTGGCTGAGCCTCGCTTGGGCAAAAATGTCAGGTAGGTTCGAGGAAAGTGCCGGTGCAGTAAAAAGTAAGGGGCATGGCAAGTTGGTCCGCTCTCCGGTTACCCTCGGCAACAGGGCCTGGCAGGTCTGTGTGGGCTCTGACGTGCATTACATGATACAGTTGCTCTTGGTGGGAGATCAGCCAAATTAAATCCAAGAGCAAGTGGAATAATTTCTTGTTTGAGATGTCTTTGAGTAGGGCGTGTTCCGCCCTTTCTGCTATCCCAGCTACATATGCCGAATCCGTGACTAAATTAAATGGTTGTTGAAATTTTTTGAATGCTCTCACGACTGCTGCAAGTTCAGCAATCTGGGGGGAGCACTCAACTATTTGGATGTCAGACTCCCACTTCTGACTATCCGGATCCTTCCAAGTGATCACCGACTTGTGGGACTTTCCTGACCCATCGGTGAACACCGTGGGAGCACCTTTAATAGGTATTTTACTTTTGAAAGACTTTGGGGCCAAATAGAGTGTGTCTTTAAACAGTTTGTGTTTTGGATAATGAATAGAAATCTGACCGGGATAGCTGTCAACTGCAACTTGTATATTTTCATTTGTTTGCAAAAGTGACTCTAATTGCTCCAAATTTAAAGGCATGTAAATGCACGCCGGGTCACACCCTGCGAGGGTCCAGAGGCGTTGCCTGGCCTTGATGATTATCTTTGCCATCAATTCTACGGGAGTCGAGATCGTTTTTACAGGCTGGTGTGGGAAGAACAGCCACTCGATGACAAGGAGTGGGTCCCTCAGCCCAGCATCCCACTGAAACAGCAACCCATGGAAGTTGGGACACTTACCAAGGATGGCAAGCTCTAAAGGGAGGGACCGATCGATCCGATGTGCCTGGCGGGACCTGACGGCATCCGCGACTCTCTCCAGGGCTCCCTTCGTGGCAGGTGTCAGCTCGCGTGGAGAAGCCAGGTCGCCGTCTCCTCGCAGGAGATTGAAGAGCGGCGCCAGCTCCTCCGTGGTGAGTCCCAAGAGAGGCCGGATCCAGGTGATGCTTCCACAGATTTGTTGCAGGTCCCACAATGTCTGTGGCTTGTCATTGATGGTTAACAACTGGGGTACGATGGTCCTCCCGGTGATGACGAATCCCAAATACTTCCATGGGGCTGACAGCTGTATCTTGTCCTTCGCGATCTCGAATCCCGCGGCCTCAATGGCATCAATGGTCTTGTTAAGTGTAGTCTTTAGGTAAGTCTCAGTTTTTGCACAGATTAAAACATCATCCATATAATGAAGAATTATGTCTTGGGGGAAAATCTTCTGGACAGGGGACAACACCTGTGCCACGAAGATCTGGCAGAGCACCGGAGAATTTTTCATTCCCTGAGGCAAAGTGGTCCACTGATACCTCTTATAAGGTTCCGCCCGATTGATGGATGGTACCGAGAAAGCGAACGTGGGAGCATCTCCGGGAAAAAGTGGGATGTTGAGAAAACAGTCCTTGATGTCAATGACTGCGAGCTGCCAATCTCGGGGAAGCATGGAGGGGGAGGGAAGGCCGGGCTGAAGGGGGCCCATGTCTTCAATCACTTCATTGACCCTGCATAGGTCTTGGAGCAGGCGCCACCTGTCTTTGCCGGGTTTTTTAATTACAAAGACAGGCGTGTTCCAGGGACTGGTGGAGGGTATTAAATGTCCCTGGCGCACCTGCTCCTCCACTAGGTTGTTGAGCACAACCAATTTTTCCTCCGGAAGGGGCCACTGGTCCATCCACACCGGATCATCTGTCTTCCAATTCAACGGTGGGGAGGTGCGCTCCGCAGTGGCCCACACTAAAAATCCCACGCAGGGCAAGGAATATCCAGACGGGCACCCCACTGGGACAAAACGTCCCTGCCCAATAACATAATATTAGATGAAACAACAAATGGCCTAATTGTGGCGATCTGTCCCTCGGGACCCTCCACGTTTACCAGGTGAAGACTCTTGAGGGAGTTGACAGCTCCTCCCACCCCAGAGATTGTGCCGCAAGGGGGCACCAACTCCCAGTCGCGGGGCCACTTTGCTCGGGGAAGGATGGTCACATCCGCTCCAGTGTCTGCCATGAGTTTGAGCTGGATAGATTTTCCCTGCTGAGAAAAGGTGGTGTCAATGAGTGGTCTGTCCTTTGATATGTTTTGTGTGAGGAAAACGTATTTGTTTTCCTCGTCCAAATCTGTGGAGTCCAAAAAGTACATTAAAGCGAGAGGGGACCCCTTATCCAAGGTATATGGTGGATGGTGGCACACTACCGACACAGTGATTTCCGACCCTGGTGGAAAACTCACAACTTCTGGGATGATGTCCAGTTCGTGAGGGGTGTACCTGCTGTCACCAAGAATCAGGATGGTGGTTTCAAGGCCGGAGTAAGGGGGCTCCAGGAACCCTGCGGGAATACGTACCAGGTCCTCGTCTTGGAAGGTGACTGTGATGGAGCAGACGAGGACCCGGCGGCGGCCAATGTCTATATTGCTTGTCCTTTGGAGGAGGCGGAGTCCGTCCTCGGGGCTCTGCCGAACCTCTGGAATTGGCCGCTGGGCCACTGATCCTCCCGGATGGTAGGAAGGGCAGGGCGCTGAGAGGGGCCACTTGTTGTCCTCGCGCGGCCCCTCCTCACACTCCGCGGCCCGTTTCCCGCCGGCAGATGATGCTGCGGCTGAGGGTTCCTGTAACCTGGTCTTGGGGAGGAAGCATAAGGTTGATGAAAGCGCTCGGGGGGCCAGTAGGGACAGTTGACTTGAATATATCCAATCTGGCCACACCCGAAGCATCGCACGGTCTTTAAATTCAGCATGGCCTCCCCAATTCCCTTACTTACGGCCAAGGCGACAGTTGTTTCGGTGGATGTCGCCTTCGTGCAGGTATCCACCATCTTGGCGATCGTTGGCTCAGGGTCTTGGGGTAGTGTGCGCAATACCTTTTTAGTTTCAGCTGTAGCGTTTGTAAAAGCCATCTTCCTTAACAGCTGTTCCCTCGCCGCCAGATTATCAATTTGCCTATCGATGGCTTCTTTCAGGCGATCCACAAATCTAATAAAAGTCTCTTCTGGCCCTTGCATGATGCTGCAGAAGCTCTGGAGGGGGGTTTTGCCGTCCGGTATTTTGAGCAGGGCGACCCGGCCGGCCTCACGGATGTCATCAAGAATGTTTGTTGGTAACAGTATTTGGTCCTCCGGCTGGCTAAAGTCGCCTTCCCCTGCCAGTGCTTCCAGTCCCTCCTCGCCATCTTCCAGTGTCTGCCTCAAATCATATTTTTGTAGGAGAGGCTTGAGCAGCTTTTTCCAATGGATCTCCCATAAAAGAAGCTCAGTGGGAGTGAGCAGAGATTTAGCTATGTATCTCAAATCATGCTGCACGAGGGTGTGGCCAGAAAAGGTAAGATCAAGTATGTTCTTGAAGAATGGTGACTCTCTCCCATAGTCCTTGGCTGCCTTACGGAGTTCTTTTACTTCAGCGTAAGGCAGCTGTTCCCATTTTACCCTGTTCCCTCTACCCTTTATCACGGGCGCCACAAATGGTCCAAGATCTTTAGTGAATTCTAAGTCCCCCTCCTCGATGGTCTTCTCCCATATCCATGCCCATCCGCCTCCCGGCCGATGTGCGGGCCGGGGGCTGTCGCTGTCCTCATCCTCGGAAGAGGATGAAGCAGGACGGGTCAGGGCCCTGAGCCTCTCCCTGACCGAGGGGCCCCGGTGACGAGAGGCCCGGCAGGCCAAGATGGCCTGCTTCCGGTCAGGCCGACTTCCGGTTCCGGTGGCGTGGGAACCAGAAGTGGCTGGAGAAGGGGAGGCGTGGCCGGATCCACCCACCGGGGCGTGGTTTTCTTGAGGGTTGGTCCCTCCCACCGGAGGTGTGGCCTTGGGGAGTGAGGGGGCGGGTCCCGACGCTGTCATAGTCGACGCAGGTGGGGGGGCAGGACCCGACGCAGGGGCGGCACCCGACGAAGGAGGGGCGGATGGGGGGGGTGAAGCAGGTAGGGGAATGGCGGGAAAGGAGCCATTTTTTGAGTCAAGAAGAGGCTGCTCGGCCATGTGGCCGGCGCCATTTTGAGTGACATGTCTGCATAACTCAGGGATGGAACAGCAGGGTTTAAAACCAGGAGATTCGGGGTGTGGGACATGGGGGTCGGAGTGGCTTGAACTGGGATGGCCGGTCCCTGCACAAGAGAGGGACAGGGTGGAACGGGGAGCAGCAGGGAGACGGTGGCAACCCTGTGCCGGGGTTTGGCAGGGTCTGCTGCCCGATCCACCCTTACGGGAAGTGGGAAGAGGATTGGGGGGGGTGGAATGAGGGCTAGGTGAACCAAGACCCAAATTCTCCCCTTTTTGTTTAAATAATGTAAAAATAGAATGAAATAAAGGAAAATAATGTCCCACCCTAAAATTCCCTTTGACCTGCTGGTCGTACAACAATCTCCCAACTCTTCGACAAAAAATGACAGAACAGAAATCATCCCTGCTAGCATCAGGGAAATGATCAAAGATAAAATTAACAAAAGATTTCAATTCCCTTTTCTTAAAAGAAACATTCCCCAGAACAAGGGAGGCTTTAACTTGAGAATAAAAATCCCGCCTGATTGGAGAAAGGCGGTTGCCCATTCTCCCAAAATAGCAAAAATCCCCAGGAAGCAAAGGAGAGAAATAAAACAGAAGGGGCTGGGTCAGTGCCAGAAAGGAAGGGCACGGAACTCACCAAAGGGACGCCAGCCGAAAAGAAACCTCCGTGGGGCGGCAGGAGCACTGCAGGTCCCGTCAGTGCGAAGGCTTCGCCCGAAGCTGCTGTTTCGAAGCGACGGGGTGTCTGCAGGTCACCAGGCAGCCGATCTCCTTAAACGAAGAGTGGTCGCCGGTGATACTGGACCCGAGCAGCGCTTTAAATCCTCGAGGAGCGGGTCACAGATCCTATCTTCTCGAAGGAGTCACTCAGGGCTGACACCCCAGTGGTGTCGGCCAGTTCGGGCGCCAGTTGTCTCTGAGTCCCTTTGGTGGTTCCCCAGTGGATGGAGATTCCGAGGGGCAGAGACGATGGAATAAAGAGATCTCCAGCCGAGGGCGGGTTGACTCCGAAGTAGCTTTATTCTTTGAGGGCTAGGTGTCAGGGACTGAGCGAAGGGGTGCAGGTAGACAGCCTCACAGAAAGGGAGCTGGCTCCAAGAGCCCCGTGCAGGGGGTGGGCTGAAACATATATCTGGTCCAGGGTAGGCGGGTCAAGGTATGAGCTGTCCAATGGGGAAGGAGCTCGGGAGTGGGGTAGGGGAAGATAGACAGGGGGAACATCCAATGGGTGTAAGAGGAAGGAGTGGCAACTGGGGAAAGACCAATGGGGTTACATAGAACAAGGAACTTTCCAGAACAAAAGGTGGATACCGCTAATGATTGATATTGCAAAGAGGGGCAGTAACACATAACTGACAGTTTGGGGGGCAGGGACTTAAACTACTTCCCATGGCATTATTGGGGGGCTACTCTCCACACCCCCTCCCACATCAGCCTAAGACTATTTTCATAGGCATGGTAACACTGAATTGAAAAGTCATCCACAAACTAAAAACACCATGTTCAAGAAAGTATGTTTGGCTTCACAGCATCAACTGAACTTGAACAAAGAGCGTTGCAAATATGGTTATTTATTCCATTAATTTTTATTTATTGTAAGTGGCTCTTAAATTCCTATTTTCTTAAGTCAATTTGGCCATTGATTTACCTGATAACTTCACTACAGTTATGGCAGCAATTGCTGATTTCAGTGAGGAAAAGCTCAATCATAGCTTGAGATCATTCCATTTATTAAAATACTGAAAATTCAGTGTTGGAAAGTCAAGGTGAATCTACAGGATTGATCCCTAAATTTGTAAATATTGACAAGGTGTTGGCATCCAGGTGCCCTTAGTGTTATTGCAAAGGTACCTGTATGCATGCTCTAATCCCTCCGCAGGGGATGTAGCCCCTGTGCTGGTTTTGGCTGGAGCAGAGTCACACAGCCATGAAGAAACTTCCTGGAGAGCTTTACAATTTCACAAACAATAGGACAATTGGACTTGAAAGTAATTGTCATGGTTCAAGTGAATTCAGGATATGTCTTTTCAGTTGCTTTTCAGTTTTAAAAAATGGTTCATGTAATTTCTAGCTTTGTCCCAAGCTCAGCTCAGCTCAGTTATATTGTATTGAACTGATTAAGTAAAAAAGAAACACAAATAACTTTTATGTTAGTGCTCCTGAAAACCTGAAAATATTTACAGAGGTGTAAATGAAGTGAAAAGAAATTAAATTGAGGTACATGATTAGAAAACTTACCTGAGAAGACTGGCCCAAAATGTAACACAGGAAAATAAAAGAGAAACAGCACAGTAAATGTGTTTTTAGTAATGTGTGAACAGTGAATGAGAGGAAATGCATAGGTCAGACAATTTCTGCTCATAAATGTGTTTTGTCTTTTTTAGACTAAGCAGATTTATTTAATTTTATGCCAGAAATAACTCCCCTTCCCACCTATTAGTAAAGATGTTAGAAATATTTCAGTAAGCATCAGGACACCCTGTTTTCTCCCCAACTCTCTTTATATATTTTTCTAAATGTGTTCATGTGACATATAAATAGACACTATAAGTCTTAAAAAAAACTGAAAAAAAACAACCTTGAAAGCTTGCCATTGTAGGAAATATATGTAACTTAGGGCAATGGTATTTAGTATCTGTCTAGTATCTCTAGTGCAGGAGAGCGTTCAAAAGGGCAGAGGTCAGAAAAATAATCCAAAACCACAAAATGGCCATCAACACTCCAAAAAGGAACAAATATTTTTCTCCACTTTTGTATGCTCCAAATAAAGCTCTAGGACAAGCCAAACCTCTTAATTTTTCTCCAAGGTCTAGGACTACCAGTCACCAGTAAAATGAAACTCAGAGGTGTCTGAAGACAGTGACCTCCAGGGACAGAACATTAAAGGATCCATTCCACTCTTAAGGCATAAAACACAATGCTGCCCTTCCAGCAGGCTTTAAAATGACACGGTTATTTTTAAAGCAGGCCATCCATGAGCCAGCAGTGTGCCCTTGTGGCCAAGAAGGTCGGTATCCTGGGCTGCATTAGGAGAAGCAATGCCAGTGGGTCGAAGGAGGCGATCCTGCTCTCTCTGCTCAGCCCTGGTGAGGCACATCTGGAGTGGTGTGGCCAGTGCAGGGCTCCTCAGGACAGCAGAGACATGGAGCCCGTGCAGCATGTTCAGCTCAGGGCTACTGAGCTACCAAGTGACAACTTTTTAGGACAGGCGGAGGGAGCTGGGCCTATGCAGCCTTGGGAAGAGACAACTGAGAGGGCACCTCATCCCTGTCTGTCAGTGCCTGCAGGGAGGGTCAGAGCAGGGACCGGGCTCTGCTTGGGGGTGCTGAGCAATAAGACGAGGCAAGAAACCAATGCACAGGAATGCTGCACTCTTGCCCCAAGTCTCAGTTCCGAATCTCTTTCTGCGCCAGCTAGCTCTCCAATGGAAGCACCCTCCGCTGAGCCCAGCAGGGCTTTGGAGAGTGCCTTGTAGGTCCGAAAGATGCAGCTGAATCCCACGGCGTAACAAAGAAGAGAGTCTCTTGCTAGGGGCTGAATCCAAAGTTTATTATAGCCCACTAGGGCCCAACAATACCTGAATGATGCCAGCTAACAAGAGCACCAGCAGGGTGCTTGCAACATCTTATATACTAAGAGGGAGGGGAATCAACCGGCCAATGGGAGTACAAGGAGGAGTGGATCTTGTATAGACAGACACATATGGGAACCAATGAGGGATGGATATGGGAGGGACCCCAGGCCCTTGGCCAATCACCCAGCACCTAGGATGGAAGCTTCTGGATGTATGGGAAGGGATACCGAGTGACTGACAGGGTGCCTGGGAGGGGACAAGGGAATGACTCGGCACTTCAGGGGAGGATTGACACTTGGGTAAGGCAGGAAAACTAGGGACAAACCAAGTTGAATATGGGGGGTACATGGGAACAAACCATTACATTGTGAAAGGATAACAAAGCATGCAATAACGCAACTCCACATCTCCCCCTTTTTTGTTTAAAAAAGAAGAAAAGAAAGGGAGGTAAACTAAATCTCTAAATGGGGGGTTCATATTCCATAGGTTCATCCTGGAACCAAATATTTTCTTCTTCTTGTGGCTCTTCTTTGTTGAGGGGCTCCAATTCATAGGGTGCGGCTAGTGTGGCATGGTTAACGCTGATGGTGGAGTTGATAGTTTTCATTATTAAACTTTTCACAATACTAAAACCAATAATGAAAATAATAAGTCCCAACAACAACAACAGTCCTGTCTGGATAATAGATTGGACCCATCCAGAGAGTCCCCATCCATCAAATAGCGACCCCAGCCATCCTGCAGATTCTTTTTTGAGGTGGTGAATCATCGTCTGCATCTTGTCAACGGTGACACGGATATCCTCAGCCCTAGAACTTAAATTCATGCAGCATAGGCCAGCAAATTCTTCACATCTATGATTGTGAAGGAGCAAAAGAAAATCTATAGCTGCTCGGTTTTGAAGGGTGGCCTGCCTTGTCACTTCCTCATCTGCTAGGAGGTCACTTAAAGCAGCTGATGTATAATTGGCTTGTTTAACTACCCAGCATTCAAGGCCGGCCAACTCTCTGAATGCATGGGAGATTGCCACCCAGGGTAAAAAGGCGATGGTGGCAACGCCTTTTGGCTTAGACCAATGAATTACCTCATCTTCACAATTTGCATCCCAATCAGTAAGTCCAGTATCTCTTTTTTTCCTTGCCAACTGCCCTGTCAGATTTAGATTTTTCCAATGAGTGACTTGTGTTTTGTTGGGAGTAAACAAGCTCAACTGCCCAAACATGCATGGACCTCTGGCCAGGTGAGGGGGGATGCCTGCCCAAGCCCGGTTACCACAAATCAAGAGGGTTCCCTTAGGGAGAGCATAGGGTCTGTTGTCGGGGGTGGAGAAGCCTGGAATTTGCGTAACTCTTTTGCACCATTTTCTTGCCTGATATTCTGGGACGGTTTGTTTGATTTCCCTCCAAGGTTGGGCAAAGGGATTGGAGGAGACAACTAAATGAACACAGGTATAAGCAAGGGAGGACCCAAGTAATTCTAATTCTTCAGGTTCTTTGTCCATAATGGGAAATGCCTTGACCCACGCCCTGCATTCGTCTGGCTGTTTTATTGCATGCATGACGAAAGTGCAGGTCTTTTTCTTTTTGCGTGGGGCAGAGACATTTTTGGGGAAAGTAAAAGGAAAATTCTGTAGAGGATATGGGATCTCCACGAGGCAGGATAGGAAGGGGTTGGAGGCGGAAGTAGTGGATAAACATAAATTATCTTGGTTTAAAGATTTGGCCAGTGTGGTCCACACGTTGGCCGGGGGCTGAGGGACAATCCATGCCAGCTGAGGTCTTATTGCGATGGTGATGCCGAGAAGGATGAGGCTGAAAGTTGTTTTCATCTTGGGTGGATCCGGGTTGGAGTGAGTTCTGAAAGACAACTGAAACGTAAATTAATACTCAGGGTAGGGGAGCCACAGGAACTGGAGAGCGAAGAGGGAGAGTTAGGTAGGGATGACTTTCTGCACTGTCTAAGGGCGGTATGCCCAACTTGAGGACTTTCTGATTTTGTTTGGACTTTCAGGATGTATGGTCTGACGAATTTGGAGGGGACCCATCTCAGGTCTGAGGGTGTGGATACGCAAGCATAGCCCCATCCCCAAGTGACTAAATCATAGGGTTCCTCCTGCCGCCAGGTCTCAGGATCTTTAATGAAGACCAGCGGCTTCTCCCTGACCTTACTCAGCTCATGATTGTTAAAGTGCCTAGTAATGGGTGGATTCAGGCACTTGAAAGAACAGTTTAGAAAATTGATCATAAAGAGGGCCCGTGCCAACCGAATCGGGGGGGGCTCAGTCTTCACCGTTGGTTGTTGTTTTAACATTCTTTTGAGGCTTTGGTGAGTCCGCTCCACCACGGCTTGACCTGATAGGGAATAGGCGATGCCAGTTTTGTGATCTATTCCCCATTGCTGTAGGAAGCCTGCGAATTCCTTGGACGTATACCCGGGGGCATTGTCTGTTTTAATTAATTTGGGGACGCCCAGCATAGAGAAGGCCTGTATTAGATGTTTTTCTATGTCTTTGACCTTCTCCCCTGTGTGGGCAGAGGCGAAAACTGCCCCAGAGAAAGTGTCGATGGAGACATGGATGTACTTCATCCTCCCGAAGGAATGGATGTGAGTAACGTCCATTTGTCACACCTCGCAGGACTTTAGACCCCTAGGGGTGGCCCCTGCGCTCACGAATGGTAATGGGAGCAAATTACTGGACGGGCAGGTGGCCACAATGGCCTGGGCCTGGTCACGGGTGAGGTGGAATTGTCTCACCAGGCCGGGTGCATTTTGATGACAGAGTTGGTGGCTTATCTTTGCTTGTTGAAATTTGTCGGGGAGCAGCGCCATCTGTACGGGGGCAGCAGCGAGGGAATCGACACGCCTATTGCCCTCAGCCAAGAACCCCGGCAGTTCAGTACGTGACCTGATGTGCATCACATAAAACGGTTGCTCTCGGTGGGAGACTAATTTGATTAATTTTGAGAGCAACCTATTAAGAGCATCGTTGGAAACACCTTGCAGGATTGCGTCCTGTGCTCTAGACACTACACCCGCTACGTAAGCCAAATCAGTGACCAGATTGAAGGGTTCAGAGAACCGCTCGAAGGCCCTAACGACTGCGGCCAACTCAGCTATTTGAGGGGAACCTTCCACCTTAACAACATCCGCCTCCCACCGCTTGGTTTCAGGATCTTTCCAAGTCACAACTGACTTGTGGGATGCTCTGGACGCGTCTGTAAAAACTGTCAGAGCCTTCAAGGGTTTTTTTACTCTGAATTTGTTTTGTTGACAATGTGAATTGGATTTCCGAATTAAAAATTTTGTGGGCCAGTCTCAAAACTGAAATTTTGCCTGTGTAACTGTCCAGAGCAAACTGCAATGATTCATTTTCTTGCAACAGGTGTTCCAACATTGCCTTTGTGAACTGGCCCGATTCTATTTTCAAAGGAATGTGGATGCACTCAAAGTCACATCCCACCAACTCCCGAATCTTGCTTTGCAGATTAGATCTGCCACCAGCTCTTGTGGTCGTGTCATTCTCTTGGATCGACTGTGATTCAGGAAAACCCACTCTGTGATTGAGAGTGGGTCCCTTCGATCATGATCCTTGCCTTTTCCTGGGGTGTCTGTCCATTGGAAAATCACACCGTGGAGGTGTGGCAGTCTGCCTAGTATGATAAATTTGAAGGACAGGCCCAGATCATATCTGTGGGCCTGCCTGGCAGACATTGTCTCCTGAACCCTCTGTAGTGCAGCTTTGGCCTCTGGAGTGAGTTCCCTGGGAGAACTAGGCTCTTCACCCCCTTTCAATAAATCGAAAAGGGGGGCGAGGTCTTTGTTGGTGATATCTAACCAGGGTCTCACCCAATTTAAAGATCTACACAGTTGCTGTACATCAGCTAGGGTTTGAATTGTATTCTTTATTGCAAATTTCTGCGGAACAATGGTCCACTTGTTTATTTCTAAACCCAGGTATCTCCAAGGTGGCATCCTTTGAATTTTATCTTTTCGCAGCTCAAACCCTACAGCAACTAACACATCAGTTATCAGGTTAAGCGTGTGTGTAAGTAGATCGCTGTTGGGGGCACAAATAAGTATATCATCCATATAGTGCTGGATGATCATGCCCTCTGTGGCTGCACACACAGGGGACAGCAATGAAGAGACGTACCCACTGGCAGATAGTAGGACTATTTTTCATGCCTTGTGGTAAAATTTTCCAGTGGTATCTCTCCACTGGAGCTTCCCGGTTGATGGAAGGAACCGAGAAGGCAAAACGTTGTGGGTCCTCAGGGAGTAAGGGAATTTGAAAGAAACAACTCTTTATGTCGATAACAGCCAATTCCCAATTTTCCGGCAACATCGTGGGGGACCGTATCCCTGGTTGGAGAGGGCCCATGTCTTCAATTACATTGTTTATGGCACGAAGGTCGTGCAAGAGCCGCCACTCGTCTTCCTTGCCTGGTATTTTAAGGACAAAGACTGGGGAATTCCAGGAAGACATTGTCTCCTGGATATTCCCTTTGGCAAGTTGCTCATCCACGAGCTTCCAGAGCGCTTTTAATTTTTATTTATTGAGCGGCCACTGCTCTACCCAGATTGGTGTATCAGTAAGCCAATTAAGTTTCTGGGTAGGACGCTCCTCAGTGACCGTTGCCTGAAAAACCTGGGGGGTCGGTATGTCAATTGTGACCCCCCACTGGGCCATTAGGTCCCTCCCCCACAAGGGTTCTATATAATCAAGAACAAATGGGCTTAAATAAGCCAATTGTATGTTTGGCCCTTAAAATTTTACGATGTTTTTGGATTGTTTAGCCAATTGTGAACTCCCTACACTTTGAATTCGCCCAGCCACGTTCTGCAATTCCCATCGTGACAGCCAGTCCTGTGTAGGAATGACCGTCACATCTGCCCCTGTGTCTAAAAGGCCATTGAGATATTTGTGCTCCCCATCCTTCCACATGTAGCATGAAAGCTTTGGCCTTTCCTTCCCTATAACCTGTGCTTGACACACCTGATAACTTCTTCTAGATGATTTCTTCCACAGATCTTCTGGGAGAGCAGGAGGCCTAGGTACTGGAATGGCCTGGGCGATGATTTCGCCCTTTGGAAGGAAGACTGGCGGGTGGGAGCAGTGCAGGCACAATATTAATTGTTCAGGGTTTTTTGGTGTTAAACATGGTGCAATTGTAATGTCGAGTGGCGTGAACTTTGTGTCCCCAAGAACGATGTACCTACTGTGGATGGTCTTCCAGATTCCTGGGTCCTTAGCGTCCACGGTAATGAAATGACAGTGGCTGTCCTTCAAATGGAGAGGTTCGGTCAGGGACAACCTATATGTGGAAAAATGAGAACGTGTGTTAAGTATGGGCCTGGGATGATCGGGATCGCGACCAAGCCAAGCTTTTGGAATGAAATCCACATTTTCTCCCATATAGGCTAGTTCATCAGCCATAGTCAAGTCCGGTAAAATATCTTTTTCCATGTTGAGACTTTTGTCCTCAGGTGGGCGTTCAGAAAACTCGTCCTTCCCCTCCTCTGATACTATAAGTCCCACCATATTTATTTCTTCGTGCAGGGAGGGACTGCGGTGACTTATTAGTTTTTTTGTTTCCCCCAGTGTTAGAAGCACTTCTCCCCAGTTGCTGTTGCTGCTGGCAAAATCTTATAAACTCATTCCGCAGTGGGCAGTGTGGAGCCCAATGTCCCTTCTGTTTGCACAGATTGCATGGCTTATCTTGTTGGAATCCCCTTGGGGGTACTCTGACAGAGTGACGTTCCGGCGCAGGGGTGGCTGAAGGTGTTATGGCCTCAGCGAAGGAAACTCTCTTATATGATGGTCGGTGAGTTCCCTGTGTGTCCTTGGCTGGAAATGTCACTTTTCGGGAGCACACGTCCAGCATATTCTGTAGAGTTGGCTCTGGGTTGAGTGGGAGACTCAGGATAGCTTGTTGGCATGTATCATTTGCATTTTGTCTGGCAATCTCTGTAATGATTCCTTTCCTGAGACTCTCATCTGGAGCCTGAGCTTCTATAGCTTTGCATAGATGGTCCACAAAACTGACAAATGATTTAAGAGGCTCCTGCTTTATAAAAAGATAGTTAATGACTGGGCCGCTTGGCCTTAGCTTAAAGAAGGCCTTTTCTGCTGCCTTTGTACTGGTTTGAAGGGCCTCCCTAGGGATTTTCTTGGCCTGTTTTGTCCCCAGTTCCCAATCCCCCTCCCCGCACAGATGATCTATAGATAATATTGCTCCATCTGCATCCCTGGAGTGCTCTGCATCAGCCCAAAGGTCTGGCAACAGTACCCTAATCTCCCACTTCCATGTGGACTTCCAAATTAAAAATTCTGCTTGAGTTATCATACATGAAAACAGAGTCTGCATGTCAGTGGGAACATACTTAGCAGAGGCAAGGGTTGCCTTGAGCATGCCTCTGAAGAACTCCCTCTTGCGACCAAATTCCTTTTGGACCTTGCAGAGATCTTTAATTATTTGCTGCGGGATGGGGGACCATTGTGCGAGGGGCCTGCCTCCCCATCGCGGGGTAAAGGTGACCGGTGCGGCCAAGAAGGCAGGCAGGGAGTGAGGCAGGCCGCAGTTCCCACACTTCCCCCCCCACCCGGAACTCAAAGCATGGGAACTGGAAGTTGGGTTGTGGGAACTGAAGGAGGAGGTGGAAGAGGCAGAGTCTGTGGCATTGGGTATGGCGTGTTGGAGACTCCCCTCCCCAGAGGCAGAGTCAAGGGATGGGATGTTGAATAATTCATGAGGGGAGGTAATTGAGGGGGGTGGAGGAGAGGGAGGGGTGGAGAAGTCCTGGGGACGGAAGGGGTTGGCTGATGTCCGAAAAGGGTTTTGGGAAGAGGGAGGATGGGGATTATGGGAAGAAGAAGCACAAGTGCCGGGAAAGGCCATGCAGTCCCTGCCATCTTGTGTCCTTGGGAAGGAGGGAGAAGGGAAGCCATTTTGAGGAACCTGTGGGATCTTTCCCCAACACCCAGGGAGAAAGAAAAACCCACCCAACAAAGGAGTCCTTTCCCCAAACCCTGGAGAGAAAGAAAATTCCCAAAACGGGCAGGAGGCTGTCCCAAGGGCCCCCTTACTTACCAACAAAGAGAGTCTGAAAATGTCCGGGCAGAAACAGAAAATCCTGGAGGTAGACATGCCAGTGGAGGAAGCTGACTCCGGTGGTGCCATCCGGAGCTGCCGGTCCTGTCCCCGGGAGCGCCACCCACTAAAACGAGGGTCTGCTCCCACCGGGATAGTTTGATGGCCAGAGAGGTATGAACCCTTGGGTCTTCTGGACTCCAAGGGTACTCTGTAGTGGAGTCAGGCACTTTTGGGCCGCACATTGGGTGCCAAACTGCCGCATTCTCACCCCAAGTCTCAGTTCCAAATCTCTTTCTGCCCCGGCTAGCTCTCCAATGGAGCGAGAGGGGCAAATGGAAGCACCCTCCACTGAGCCCAGCAGGGCTTTGGAAAGTGCCTTGTAGAAAGATGCAGCTGAATCCCACGGCGTAACAAAGAAGAGAGTCTCTTGTTAGGGGCTGAATCCAAAGTTTATTGTAACAGGGCCCAACAATACCTGAATGATGCCAGCTAACAAGAGCACCAGCAGGGTGCTTGCAACATCTTATATACTAAGAGGGAGGGGACTCGACTAGCCAATGGGAGTACAAGGAGGAGTGGCTCTTGTATAGACAGACACATATGGGAACCGATGAGGGATGGATATGGGAGGGACCCCAGGCCCTTGGCCAATCACCCGGCACCTAGGATGGAAGCTTCTGGATGTATGGGAAGGGATACCGAGTGACTGACAGGGCACCTGGGAGGGGACAAGGGAATGATTCGGCACTTCAGGGGAGGATTGACACTTGGGTAAGGCAGGAAAACTAGGGACAAACCAAGTTGAATATGGGGGGTACATAGGAACAAACCATTACATTGTGAAAGGGTAACAAAGCATGCAATAGCGCAACTCCACACAGGAAGATCCACCTGATTGCCCAGAGAGGTTTGGAGTCTCCCTCACTGTAGATATTCAAAAATCATCTGGATGCAATCCTGTATCGTGTGGTCTAGGACGGCCCTGCTTGGGCAGGGAGGACTAGATGACTTGCTATGGACCCTTCCTGCCTGACCCATGCTGTGATTCTGTGATTAGCCTAAAAATGTAGCACTGAGGTGTAAGAGATGTAGGAGCAATACTTGCCTATTCGTGCTAACAGAGAAGTGACAAATGGCATAAAAACATCTTTGGTATAATTTTCACTAGCCATCCATTATTAGCAACTACATTCTGATGTAATAGTCAAGTAAAAATACTGAGAGTTTATGTAACTTTATTTAAGCCTCTATGAGTTTTAAGAAAGATACAGAGTCAGCCGTGCTTAATACCATTACTGCTGTCCATCCAAGCAGTCAATAGCACTCTCTGTATATACAATCCTTAGTGATGTTTTCTTTTTCTGGTGAAGCTATAAATATATTGACTTCTTTGGGTCACTACTACAAGTCTGTGATTACTTGTCTTAAAACACATTAACATGGTGAATTTAATATTATTTCAGACTGGATTTCACTGTAAGTAAAGCATCTTTATTGATTTTTGGAGTGAGCTAGCACTGATCCATTGATAAAAATAATTTCCTTTAAAAAACAAAGTTAAAATGTAATTAATAACATGACCTAAAATAGTGGTTCAATTATTAATAAAAACTTTAAATATTTTTGATTATAAAAAGTAATGTTTTCAATTACAGTATGAAACAATAGCTTGTATATATATCAGCTGTCCAACCCTCAGTAAGTTTTTAGGAATTATTTTAAGCGGTCTCATACCTTAGGGAAGCATAAAAACTCTTATATTTACTTTTTTTTTATTTTAATAGTAATAGAGAGGGGAAAAGCATTGAAATTATAGAGGACTACACCTTATTTTTTTGAATTCAGTATTGAAATTTCCAAAACAGCTGTATTTATTTTTAATTTTAAAAAGTGTATGTATTACACAGCAGCAACAGTCACCTCAAAAAACCCATAAACATGTACAGGTGCCACAAACAGATGTAGTGTGGATTCCTATGAGCTGCTATGACAATGATCTCTAACTTTCCATTGAAGTAAGTGCTCATTCTTCCAGATGGCACTGAGGCCCACAGCAGTTAAACCTATAGCTGCTAGCATGATAAATGCTCCTAGCAATGTTTAGTAAAGCATGAAATTCAAGTCCCAAATGACACCACATTTCATTGTAACTCTTAGTATTATACTTTGTAATGATGGTTTTAACTTGTTCTTCTTTTTTCTCCTTCACTAGTATCAGATCAGCTTTCAGTCTTTGCTTGTTTGCCTCACTTCCCCTATTTATTTTTCCTTTCCTCACTAACTCCTACACAATTAGACAGTCTTTTTCCTAGTGCATCTCATTATTCTCTCTTTTCAATGCTGAATTTCTGTTTATCCCATACATTCAGTACCCTTCTTGCAGCCCACTCTTGGTATCTCACTTCATAAGCAGCTCAAGTTAGGAGGACTGAAATTGAACATTCTTTACAGAAACTGGAGTTTAAAAAGAAAGGCAAGCAGGAATATTTTGAAACCTTATATACACAACTTTGTGATGTCAGTCACAGACAAGTCCAGTCCTAAACTGAGTTGCCTCTTTCCAGTAACCTTGCTATTTCTACAAGTCATAGGCATTCCTGGCTGCACAATGGCAATGCTCTCTAATGTGGCCCCAATTCTTGATTACTCTGCAGCACGGTAGGTAGCATATTTCTCTATAATTTGAGAGTCCTGAGTGTATAATAGATTGTCATTAAGTTTAGCTTACTTCAGCCTCTTATCAGTTACAGCCTAAGGCCAAGCCGTGATCAGTGCTGAAGGTCCACCCTCCTGCCTGAGCATAACAAAGCCTTCCCATCACTCTAAGGCACCTGTCTCCAGGGGTGCAGATAAGCATCTAAGGGGGAGAGGCAGAATTTCAGCTCCCTTCTTTACCTGGCCACAGGCTGTGCCTCTTTACAACTCTTCTAAATAACCTTCCCAAGAACTTTACTGCTCCCAGTCATTTCACAGAGAACCTGGATGGCTTTGCTATGCACACAGAATAGCTGAATTTATGACCCTGAGACTTGTAAACACTGCTCCCAGTTCACACTTGGTCCAAGAAGTTTAGTGAATGGCTCAAGAGTACACAATTCCTAAAATTTGTACTATTTTTGGTGTTGTTAAGCACAGCTGAACTTACTACATGGTTAATTAAATTTCTCAATTGCTAAGTGAATGCATGGTTTAAAAGCCTTAAAACAATCTACTCTGTTCTCTTATTCAGATTGCAATTTCTTAATAGCAAATAGTCATGCCAGAAAGTACTCAAACTATAAAATACTTACATTGCTAAAAATAATCAGTTTAGTCCATTTTCTGCTATAGTAAAGATCACTCACCTAGTCACCATCTATTATCAGGTAGCAATGCTTTTCCTTCTGTAACAACCTCCATTGCAGCCAACCTATGTCTGATCTTAACTAAGAATCTGTAACCCCAAAGTAAGAGGTATTGTCAAGTATTTCCTGTTTAGATTGAATTGATAGGTTGGAAAGCATTCAGCACCTTGCAAGATTAACCCTTAGAAACAGAGGACTATTTCCAGCATGTAGACCATGTCACATTTACACTGCAAGCTGCCGGGTACTGATCTCTGAGAAAACTATAAATGAGAAGCTAAAGAAGAGGGAAGATTAGCCTCTGTCCTGCTGCAGCTATTGTCTTTCCTGCACCCAAGCAAAGTCATACAGTGTTTTGCTCAACAACTGCTGCACTTCACTTAACTTCACAGACATAATTAGATTTGGGTGCCTATATTTGTTCTCTTCAGAAGATTCGAACTGGGAGTTAATGCAATGTTCAGTCAGTCTTCTTAAACCAAGGCCCTCTTTAATCTTAGGGAACTAAACATAAAAGAAAGTGACATTTACAATAATTAATGAGCGTATGCAACAGTCTTATCTAACTCTTCCAAAAAGCATCCCAAGCTTGTATACAACAGCCAAACTTTCAGACTCCATAAGGATGTCTTCCTTGGTCACTTTCCCACAGTCTTCCGTCCAGTGCCTCAACAGCTAAGGGTTTTATCTTTTTAACGGTTTACAGGCTATCTTTTATGGTTGTTTCTCATCTAGTAGAACAGTTGTGTCAAGTGGGAGGAGCTGAAGTAGCTTTTTCTCCTTTATAAATAATAGCTCAGCCATTGTATTTAACATTAAAACCAATTAAGAGAGTGTATTGTGTGGGGTTTTGCTTATTTCTGTAGCTGTCAGGAAACATAGCCAAACATGTAAAGTATTCATCACATTGACCATGTCTTTTGGTAGTTGTGCAGACAGTTTGTTTGCAAGCCATGCTCATGTTTGCCACAAGTATAGCAAATATAATAGAGAATGTGGAATATTTAAAACAAAAATATCTGTCCCAAGGAAATATACAATGTGGCAGGGAAAAGAAAAGAAAAAAGAAAAAAAGCAAAGAAAAGGAAAAGCAAAGCAAAGCAAAATAAAAGGAAAATAAAAACGGGATGGGAGGGGAGGGGAGGGGGAGGGGGAGGGGGAGGGGGAGGGGGAGGGGGAGGGGGAAGGGAAGGGAAGGGAAGGGAAGGGAAGGGAAGGGAAGGGAAGGGAAGGGAAGGGAAGGGAAGGGAAGGGAAGGGAAGGGAAGGGAAGGGAAGGGAAGGGAAGGGAAGGGAAGGGAAGGGAAGGGAAGGGAAGGGAAGGGAAGGGAAGGGAAGGGAAGGGAAGGGAAGGGAAGGGAAGGAGGTAGAAAACAAAATTAAGAAAAAATTAAGAAATAACTGGAAGAAAATGAGTAAGATGGCTTTTACTTGGAAGAGAAGAAATATTTAGGTAATTCAGGTTTTTTAAAGGACATAAAGTCAGAATTTTTGCTTCTGATTAAATAAAATAATGTCCATAGGTATTAACTATAAATGAAGGCCTTGCTTTTGCAAAGCATATCTAAGCTTTCAGTACGAGTAGTCCCACTGATGCAAGCAAGACAAGTTATGAATGAAAATAAAATTATTAATTGCGGTTTTAGTATCAGTCTTAGTTGTACCATATCCATACTTTTGTTGATTTTATTTTTAAAAAAGTATTAAAAAAAGTGACATTTTCCGTAAATCTAGTGATGCTTTGCCTGTCCCAGTATATATAAATCTATCAATCTATCTATGCAGTTTGAATTAATACTGAAAGCAAACCGTCATAAATACAACATATTCTTGAAAAGGATTCTGAAATAATTTGTTTATTGCAAAGATTCATCAGTATCTTTGGAAAGGAAGCTTGGCTATGAAGGGCTTGGGGGTGCTGTGGGTGAGAGGCTGCACATGGCCCGGCCATGGCACTCACAGCCCAGAGAGCCAAACGTGTCCTGGGCTGCATCCAGAGCCCCGTGGGCAGCAGGGGAGGGAGGGGATTCTGCCCCTCTGCTCTGCTCTGCTGAGACCCACCTGGAGAACTGCATCAGCCCTGGGGTCCTCTGAACAGGTAGGACAGGGACCTGTTGGAGACAATCCAGAGAAGGAACACAATGATAGTTGAAGAGCTCAGGCTCCTTTCCTATGAGGAAGAGCTAAGAATATTCAGCCTGAAGAAAAGAAGGTGACTTAACTGTGTCCTTCTAGTACTTGAAGAGAGTCTACAAGAAGGATGGAGAGACTATTTACAAGAGCATGTAGTGACAGGAAAAAGAGAGTAGGGTTATATTAGATTTTAGGAAGAAATTCTTTATTGTGAGGGTGGTGAGGCACTGGCACAGGTTGCCCAGAGAAACTGTGGATGCCCCATCTGTGTTTAAGGCCAGGCTGGATGGGGCTCTGAGCTACCTGGTCTAGTGAAAAATGTCCCATGGCAGGCAGGTTGAAACTAGATGAACTTTAAGATCTCTTCCAACCCAAACCATTCTATGATTCTGATTCTATGGCACGACTACTAATGAAGCAAAGCCTACAGCAGTGAATGCACAATCTGTCTTCTCCATTACTTCCCTGATACACAAAGCATGCAGTAAGACCACGGTTATCTCCTAAAAGTGAAGATACACTCCTGTCAGCAGTTTGTCTACCTTAGCTCAGAGAGAGGGGTGTCATATTAATTCAAAACCACAAAAGTATTGAGGAAAACACATGCAAAAAACATTTCTGGATTGTGTTTTCAGATCTTCTATGTGACCTTTTCAGCTTTCCTTTTCTTTCTCAGTTCTGCTTTGATTCTTTCCCTGAAATGAGATTTAGACTGCCAGCAGTGAAGTAACCCATTTTACAAATCCTGTTGTAGCTCCATCTGTTTTGGTTGAACTTCGTTTTTACTTTGTCCCCTCTAAAACTCGTAAGCACTAATTAAATATAAAATGTAGATGACCTGTCTTGTGACTGATAAGGTTGTTTTACGAAGTTTACAGAGTGGTTATACTAAAGCTTGCATATAGTAAGACCAATTTCTTGTAACATTCACAACATAAATATATAGTTGTCTAAACAGACTAACTCAATTATACTATTCTTGCTATGTGGGAGTAGTATAGAAAAGTAGAAGCTTGAGTTCTAGATCCCCTTGTCTCTTCAACAATATGCTGATCACTGCTATAGGTAATACCACATGACAAAAATTGCTGCAACACTCAAGAGTTGGGGGTAAGTAAGTCTAGAGATAGGGCTCCTGTAGACTCCCATAGCTACTCTCTATAGCTGGAAGCAAGCAGCCCATTCTATTAAAGTGCATGCCTATGTTCTGAAACCCGTGCCCCCTTTCTGATTGTCTGATCCCATGAGGTACCCAGAACTTCTTCACTGCTGTGGGCTACAGGTGTCCCCAGCCTACCTGTTTGTTTCTGCCTGCCACACCTTCAGTTCCATGCATTCTTCTGTTGCTGCTGTCTGCCAGGCTGTGAGCTCTGCATAGGCCATACAGAAGACTTGAACTCCGTCTTCAACAGTGGGAGTAGGGATGGGGGAAGGGGAACAAAAGGCCATGACATTTCCTTTGAAAGGCATGAAGTTTATACAGCAAAAGTACACAGTAAAACAAGGGCCTTGACAATGCAATTACACAATGTCCAAGCTGGTAGAAAATATATTGGATGAATATATTTGTAGGAAAAAACCTACAAATACTCTGTATGTCTGCAGACAAAATTTGTGCTTTGGGATTAAGGAAGCAAAGCCTCCTTACAGACAGTGGAGTACCAGAGGGAATCTGACTCTCCTCTGTTGGTGTCATATCTTAACCTTAATATTCTAGTTCAATAGCATTTCCTTGGTAAAAGTGTATTAGCTTTCAAAAGCAGCATAATTACATATCTCGGTTTAAGGAAGGACCTATGATAACTTCCTGCTTCTCCCATATAGATTCCAGATCATGCATGTATCTTCCAAATACTACTTTACTATCTCATATATATAAGAGATTTCCTCCTTCTGAATTAGATCACTATTACTCAGTGTTATTTTCTGTATTGAGGAAAAGAAAAAACACTGCCCAGTATTTGAAAAAAACATGAACATGACCACTTGTAGTTTAAGCAAAACCAAGTAGGAGGATTTGTTGTAAACTACTATTTTGTGATTAATAAAGAGCCATCAGTATATACAGACTGCATATCATAATAAGAGTTCTGCTAATATTGATGAAGGGCAACATAATCAGATACAAACACTGTCCCATTGCACATACAAAACTTACAACTGGCAACTTTTTCTATATTTTATATAAGGTTCATGGTATATGTTGCATACAATTTAGTAACACACTCTTAGCAAATAAATTAAAAAATTACTAGGTTTTAAATATATACCATGGCAAAGATTTATAATCCAAGAACATGTTGACAGAAAATAGGAAACCAAGAACATGTTGACAGAAAATAGGAAAGACTGCAAGAGATAAGACAGTCCAGAGACATAAAAACAAAATAAAAACAAGCAAGGGAAATCTTGCATGCTTATTGTTTTACACCAAAGACACTAATTTGCCTCTGTAGTTTATATTAATATTCTCTGATGCCTGTTCAGAAGTTCTCAGATCTAATAGCATTCTTTAATCCCTAACATTACAGCCAGTTATGGTAAGTAATAAATTTACCACCACTTAGTAATTTACCACCACACAGTTTAGTCTATCACAGTAGCACATATTTTATCTCTTCTCCAAAGTGAACTATAAACAGGTTTCTCTGTTCAAATAGAACACAGTCTTGACATTACACTACAGATCATTAAAAAATGCTACTCAAACTACCTTTTGATCTGAAAAGGCATTTACATTTTTGCACTGATAAAGCTTATTTCACCTTCAATGACGAAATCTCTTCTCAAATGACCATGATATATTTGTCAAATCTGATTTAACCCTGCTACTGACAGCTCCCAAAGGAGGGGATGAGTCCATTCAATGCTTCTCTTAATCTTGATGTTTCAGTACTGCATTACTTAAGTTTCTGACTTACATGAGTATTTTAAACATGGTCATCAGAAAGGACTAGACATCTTCAAAAGCATCAGCCAGCCAAACTCATTGCATTAGGTTATTTGTTGACCTCCCCAAGTCTTCCCAGCTTGGAGTGATTCTATTTATTTGCATGTTATTTATGAGACTTTCTTAAATTATGTGAAAATCCTTCCTCCTGGAAATACCTGGTTGATTTTCATCATAGTTCAAAAAATGTACTTGGTTATAGGACAATTAACTTCATGTGCAAGCTTCATTATATTCTACAAAACAAAAATCCCACCCGCTTCAGTTTATAATACTTCTGCCACTATGCTTTCTTCTGTCTTTTACCAAGGAACCTCAGGAGGAAAAAGTAATTTTGAACACTGCAACTAAAAGAGACTTTTTAAGAAATCACTGTCAAACCTTAAAGAGGCATAACTGATGACAAATTACATGGATGAAAATATAGGCAAAATGCTGATGATTGTACAACATGAGCAGTTCTTACTGAGGCTTAAAAGTAGTGGATGAGCAAGATTGTTCACAGAGGTGTATTTTTACTTCAAGAATTGCTAAAATAGTAAAATCAAAGATAAAATTATTTTTCTTCAATTATATGTTGTTAACCGGATTTCACTGCTCTATGTCAGGAAATACCCCCATAATTAAAGGAATAAAAACTACCATATTTCTCCTTGGACCTTTTTTTTTTTTTAGCTGAAATGAAAAACAAAAATCTTTGACAGTTATCAAACCCAGAATTTCTTAAATGAGAATAAAGGAGGATATTTAAAGACTGAACTACTTAAAAGCACTTCAGTTTTGAGGAGATTTACAGGGACAATAATAAGAGAATGTGCCTGTATTGAGGCAATGGAAGATTACTTTTTTCTGAATAAATTAGTGTGTAACTCCTTTAGAGAAAATGCAACCCTAAGGAGGTATGTAGCCATCAAACAACAGCTAGTACAAACCTGGGCCAGATTCAGGAAGGAGAGAGGTCTTTTTTTGTAAGTGTTCAGAGAGGAATTATCTTCTCAACCTGAAAACACCCTTTAGCAGGCACCTTAGCTTGCAGTCAGCCAAATGCCATGAAGTGCCACGGGCTGTGCATTTTACAGGTATCACTCAAAAGGACTCTGTGCTTCACAGTTCATTCTGATGGCACTGAGGTGCTCAGCATCAGACTGTAACATAATCCTCCTGCACCTGCCTCTGTGTTCCAGGGTGGGCTTTTAGCACTGCTGAGAGCCAGCTCCCTTCCCGAGGGCAGCCAGTCTGCTAACACTAGCTCCATGCAGGACAGCTGGGAGACAGCCCTGCAGCGAGTCCCAGGAGTTAAGGATCAGCAGGTAGGATGCTCCTGTGAGGCACAGACACTGCTCCAGGTTCTCCACCCCCAGTGAAGGTCCTGAGCCCATGTCTCACCTCGCAGGTAAAGGCTCCCCACCGCTGCCAAGTCCCTGTTCAACAGCTGAGATTGAGGGGCTGGAAGGAACACATAAGGGATTTAATGTCACAAAGCCCGTCTGGTCTGTGTTTCAAGGTCTGTAATTAATTAAAATGTTGCTAGATGAAATGCTTATGTAATGACAGGAGCACTCAGAGGTGCTGGAGTTACCTGGAGTGCCTTCAACACCTCAGGGCATCGACTCATCATCCTTCCCTGCTAATGGAGCTTCTTTTGCTTCCCATTAAAGGGCTGAAAAATGTTTCCACCACAGGAAACACATGAGTTAACAACTACTGATAACACTTTCACTCTAAAAATAAAACTTGAAATATGAAATTTAAAAAAATATTTGATACCTGATGCTCTTTCAACAACTGTTACCAAAGTACATAAATGGGATTTAGAGTATTTCCAGCTACTCCCCAGTGACCACATGGCCAGAGATTCATGCCCTTTTTCTCTCTGCCTCTTTCACTCAATTAATCTTTAATTTTGCTATAACAAATGTGAAAGCTTCTTCAGAGGGGGTGGAGACACAAGGATGGGGTTGGATCTTGACATGGTGCAAGAACCAGTACCATTTCAGGGTCATCCAACTTTGAGATTTTATCCGACTTTGGACATTGAGAGGATGTAATTTCCCAGTTTCTCACTCATCAACCAACTCAGGTCAGGGTCAATCCCTAGGACACATCTCTGTATCTGCTCTAATTATAAACATAGAAAGTGCTGTTTAGTTGTGACACTGGTATCAATAACTCCTGCCTTGAGCATGCATTATCTGGTTATGTATTTTAAGTAGCATATTAGAGAAAAAAAGGCAGGTTTGTTTTAGCTTTTTCCTTAAGAAAAATATTCTAAAATGACTGTACAAGCAGAGGTACCAGAACAATGAAAAAAAAAATCACAAAACCAGATAGGTATAAAAATAAAACCATTCTTAACCTAGGACAGAAAGAATGCTACTAAAAGTACAAAGCTCTGAAGAGTCTCATGACAAACCTGAGGAATAGGGAAGAATAAAGACAACCCCTTACTGAAAGAGGGAATGTGAGACCTGAGAAGATAAAAACTATGAGAGATTACAAGAATAAAAGCATATGCAAACTGCTGAATGTACTACTGAATTCAGCATAATGATAGATGAGCAGATGTTTGTGCGGGAGTACATAAATTCCTTGCTTCCACAAAATAAACAACTGAGGCAAAATCAAGAACAACAATTGGATTGTAAAAAGAGACAGAACACAGTCAAAGCAAAAACAGGAAAAAAGGACATGACTCTTATCCTAAGGAACAATTTCTTCAAGGCTGAACTTTTCTCACCATGAAGAGAAATGTGGAAAAAATTTAATTTAGGGTGGTTTGGGCAGACACAGCAAGAAGAAAAAAGAAAAAAAAAAAAAAGAAAGAAAGAAAGAAATAATTAGGCACACCAAGAAATATTGAGATAAAAAACTACTTTTTTTCCCCCAAAATGGTTTCCCTACCTTTCCCACTATATCCTTTTTGTTAGATGCTGTATACAAGATGAAGCATCCAGAACTTGAAGATGCTATGCCAAGCAAACTTTAAACATCTGACCCAGACTTTAGCATTTTTTTTCTTCCTTAAAAGAAATTAAATCTCTCAAAAGCTCCTGCACTGCAATTTTGGACAATGTATTTATCACTAGAACTCTTGGAATTACCAACTACAATTAGATAACTGAAATAAATGAGCAGGAGATTATTTTCCTTTTGATGCCTTTATTAAAGTGACCAGCTTGGGTGGGGGCCCAACGGGTTGCACACATTCCACCGCTGCTTCCAGGAGTGGCATGGAGGCAGCAGGCAGAACCGCAGATTCCATTCTCACAGGAGCAGCAGGAGATTCTGAAGCCTGGCTTGTAGCTCTGGGTTCTTATTCCAGCCAACATCTCTGTGGTTAGAGTGACAGGTTAAAAAGGTCCTGCGGACACTAGAACTAATTGCTCACCCTTTGCAGTCATTTAGGTCCTTCAATTTTGTGGCGGCTCGCTGTTTTAGGGGTCTTTTGGTGCTGGATTTGGTGTGTTTCTGCTTTTGCATCTTGCCTCTGATGTCATTTCTTCCTCAGAGCCCCAGGTGCCATTTTCTAGGAAGCAGCAGGGGTGAAACCTGATGGAGAGTTCTAACAGGTAATTAACAGGGGATGAACAACAAGTAATTAATCAGCAACAAGTTAACAATAGGTTATCAGATGACAAAGACTGGTAACAGTAGGTTTAACTCTATGAACTGTATAACCTTTAAGAAATGGGCAATTTCTTATTTCTAACAATAACTAAAGCTTTGCTTTACTAATTACCAGATTACAGGAACATCCTCAGTAATATTTAAGTACATATGCTAGGATTAACTGTAGCATTCAAGTGTTTGAAATAATGCATTTTAATCTACAAAGAAGAATCAAGGCACTGTTTTTAAGGCCATTTTGTATTGACTGCAACAAAAAGAACTCTTTGCCACATTCAGTATTCACCATTCTCTCAGATTTCTAAGTGTTTTAAATTCACCTAATGTAGCCCCCTTACTGTGGCCACAGAGTGTGAAGGCACCAGATAGCAGACTGCCTATGTGGCCGAAGGCAGCCACAAGAAGAGCCGTCCCTGGGTCTTGGCAGAGACTTCAGGTGGCCTTGGTGACACTTGCACGTAAACACTATGAAGATCCAAGGTGAAACGATGAAGGAGAGGACACTTGTATGAATACTAAAGAACCTTTACTCCCTAGCGGGAATAAGTGCCAAAGAAAACTTATTCCTGATCCTAGTGGGATCAGGAATAAGTGCCAAACAAGGTCTGGCTAGGGGTTTTAAAGGGAGTGGGTGTGAATCATGGATGAAAAATCAAACCCCACAATTCTAATAAAGATTTGTAGGGAATGGGTATGTTTATTCACAGCGCTGTGGAGGCATGTCAGGACTCATTGCCCTTTAATGGACATGCGTACCTCTGAGAACTCTCAATCTTTTTTCATTACTCTTACTAATTTCCATATGCATAGAATTTCATAATAGGTTAATGTATATTCATTCTGCTGATTTCACATTACACTTACAGCTAGCTACACTTGTACTCAGTTTTTGTCAGAAAGTACAGAAAGAACTCGTGGGTCACTCTGCCCTGTTTGTTTCAAAGTCTGAGGAGTCTTTCTTATCTTTTATTTTTAATGTGGAAATGTGCATTTTTTTCTCTTTATCTGGGGTAGTTTTCCTAGGGCTGCAGACACTAGACTAAACAGCATATTTAGCAAGCTCAAAGTGGCACATTTCACTTAAATCCAAACGGATTTCTACTCTCTTCAATTTTCACTCTGTCTCATGTGTCAGGGGAAGATTCATTCTGCAATCAATAGGAGAAAGCTGGGGGAGGAGTGCAGTGCTTGCAGCAACCAATGAGGAAAACACAGAGGAGGAAGAAGCCTCAGGCACAAATCTAAACAGGGCTAGTTGACAGAGAACCTTCTCGAAGAAGCTAGGTGGAACTGGGTTGATGGACAGGGAAAGGAGGCAGCACCACTTAGATTGACAACACTAAATAAGGATAACGGGAGGAACAAGGGGATTGACAACTTGAGGGACAGCCGAGTGGTGGGAAAATTTAGGAGTAAACAGCTTGGAACAAACCATTGTGAGAGGATAAAAAGGGATCAAACCATTGTACTAACTAATGAAGAACAGCTAACCTTTTATAATAAACAACTGTTAAAACACATAAAAACACACCATCAAACCTAACACTGTTACCATCTAACCTACTATTATAACAGGCACGAGAGATGAATAATGGTTTCAAAAGTTGAGTTGATGTAACCATAATCAGAAATAACAGGCAAAAAATCACACAGATCATATAAAAACATTCACACTTCTAGATCTGTTATATGACTTATTGTTCATCATCTTGTATTCTGGTGTCAAGAGGAAATGTCCATTCATAGCCCAGAGAACCAGCCTGGGCTGCATCAAAAGCAGTGTGGCCAGTAGGCTGAGAGGCAATTCTGCCCCTCTACTCTACCCTTGTAAGTGCCCACCTGGAGTACTGCATCCACTCTGTGGTCCACAGCACACAAAGGATGTAGACCTGCTGGAGTGAGAGGAGAGCCACTAAAGTTATCAGTGTGCTGGAGCCCCTCTCCTATGAAGACAGGCCAAGAGTTGGGGTTGTTCATCCTGGAGAAAGAAAAGTTCTGGGTAAACCTTTCTGTAGTCTTTCAGTACCTGATGAGGGCATCCAAGAGAGCTGGTGAGGCACTTTTGACAGGCTGTGCAGTGACAGAGCAAGGGTGAATGGCCTCAAACTGAAACAGCAGGTTCAGATTGGATATTAGGAAGAAATTTTTTACTGTGAGGGTGAGAACACTGGAACAGATTGGGTAGAGAAGTTCTGGACTCCCTACCTCTGGAAATGTTCAACACCAGGTTGGATGGGGCTCTGGTCTAGAGCAAAGTGTCCCTGCCCATGGCAGGTTTGGAACTAGGTGATCTGTAAGGTCCCTTCCGACCCAAACCATTCTACAATTCAATACTGTCAGTAAAATTCAGTTAAGAGGAACACTGATATTACAACTATTTATGATGTTATGGAATTTTAATAAATATATGATTTACCTCAACCAGTGGCAGACCTTCCACTCAAAAAAAAAAAAAAAAAAAGAAAAAAACAAAACAAAAAAAAACCCCTTCAAATCTTCCAGCAAGGATCAAGAACACTTTTTTTAAATTTGAAACTATACAGTTCTTTAGGTGTCCTCATTAGAGAATGAGGACCTCTCCTTTAATCTTATAGGTCAGCAAAGTGAGCTTGTCTAAACAATGAGTGAATGCTGTTACCTTCATGAAAGTATTCAGTATTTATGCAGTGCACTATAAATTCTTGTTGCATTCTGAGTTTTTTTACCAAAACTTTATTGCAATATATGGAGTGCAAGCATTCCATATATTTAAAAACAACTGGAATATTTACTTTTAGTCATGTATCACCTAAAAGAAGAAACAGCTCAGAAAAAATAAAGCTATCATGGGTTACTCATCTGTTTTTGAAAAACAACGCCTTTAAAATCTATTATTGGAGGAATATAGCTTTTAGAATTAAAGGATGCAGTGAGTAAATATGTGAGTGTCCAATGTAACAATAGGGTTCTAAACCTGGTTGAAAACCACACAAAAAAGTACATTATTTATTGTAACACCATCAGATTCTCATCTATTTAAAATAGTACCATACATTGTAGTCCTAGGAATTTCTCTTCAGTTCTAAAGACAAACACAAACAAGGGAACTACAGTTTCAAAGTGAGTTTCCAGTGCCTACTAAGCATGGACCAACCAGCTATGAGTGCCTTGGATCCTAACCTGCAGGTATGTGGTGTTCAAACAGAGCCTGGCTGTAGGGATGCTTGCAATCAGACCCTGTGCTGTTGTTTGGAGCTGGAATTCAGGAGAGACACAATTTGCAACAAGTATCAGGGAAGATCAAGTTATCCCAAGTGGGCTGACTCCTTTCCAATATGGACTTGTGTCATAAATAGAGGAAACAAGATGGTGTGCCAGTTTTGGACATCAAAAGGAATTGAGACATTAGAGGACATTTCTTCACAGAAAGGGTTGTTGGAATAGACTGCTCAGGGAGATGGTGGAGTGAGCATCCCTGGGGGTGTTCAACAAATGACTGGAAGTGTCACTTAGTGCCATAGCCTAGTTGACAATGCAGTGATCAGTCAAGGACTGGACTTGATGATCTCAGAGGTCTTTTCCAACCTAAATGATTCTGTTATTCTATGAATAGGATATTCTGCTACCTCATTATTCAGAACTGAGGTTCAGAAATGCATTTACTTAGCCAGAAAGCATAACTGTGCCTACATAACGTGCAGCAGAAAGTGGAAAAAAAGTCAAACCAATTCCAGTTTTATTTTCCAATTTATTATTTTCTAATAAAAAACATTTGTAACAAGATTTGGTGAGAACCCAAGGAAGGGCAGATTCAGTATGATTTTAAGGTATATGTTATTCTTAATTGTCTGTCTTGGTTAGACAAGACAGGAGTCTGTGAAAGAGGGCAAAGCCTCCTGTGCAATGGAGAACGGCAAACCCCCCTCCCTCTGAATTACGAGGATCTTTAAATTAAAAGGCTCTCAGGCAAAGATATGGGAGTGGGAGTAACAATTCTTTACTAGGAGAAAACTAGACAACAATTTAAAAAGGAAAATGTAATCGGTACAAACAAAACTAGTGAAAGAAAAAAAAAAGTTTAGAACCTGAGGAATGCCAGTATCAGGTTTTGCTGGGACAATTGCTTTCCCTTGCAATAGTTGATGAGTTGCAGCTGAAGTGGTGATCTTTAGAAGGGTATAATTTTCCTCTGAAGATCTGGTGGCAGTGGGGGCCGGTCTTCCTCTGCGCCGGGGTTGCCTCTGAGCTCCGCTGCCGTCGCCTCTGCGCGCGCCGGCTGCTTCGCTGCGGGTGCCGCCGAAGAGAGAGCGAGAGAGAGCTGCTTTTCTGGGAATCCCGCGCAGAGAGAGAGAGAGAGCTGCTTCTCTCGGAGTCCCGCGAAGAAGAGAGAGAGCTGCTTCCCCCCTCTGGGTGGGACCCCTCACGGCGTTACATTTTTTCAGCCTTTCATTGAATCAGTCAAAGGTGTATACACAAACCATTGTCTCTGAGAGAGATAACAAAAAACCTGTCCAACCGGTTCGCCTTCGACAGATGGCAAATGGAATACAAGCTTATCTTACAACCCAGGACATTATCCACCCCTTATTCTATTTCCATCTGCACACTATGAAATCTTACACCCAGTTCTCTCTTAAGACTAAGTTTCCCTGTGGTACACAGCGGGTCTCCCCATCTTCCTGCATTACCCACCAAGTGTAACCAGGTCCTTGAGCAAAGACAATCCCACGAATGGGTTGGTCTTTGCCTGAGGTGGGATTAATCCAAACAGTTTTCCCTAAAATACCTTTCATATGTACTACAGGGACCTTATCTCCATCTACTGCGTGTAAGGGTTCTGACTGAGCAGGGCCAGCTCGATTGACAGACCCCCGGGTGTTGACCATCCAGGTTGCTTTTGCCAGGTTAATTTCCCAGTTTCTAAATGTTCCCCCACCGAGTGCCTTCAGGGTAGTCTTAAGGAGTCCGTTGCACCGTTCAACTTTGCCGGCAGCTGGAGCATGATAGGGAATATGATATATCCATTCGATACCATGTTCTCTGGCCCAGGTGTTGATAAGGCTGTTCTTGAAATGGGTGCCGTTGTCAGACTCAATTCTCTCAGGGGTGCCGTGTCTCCACAGGACTTGTTTTTCCAAGCCTAAGATGGTGTTCCGGGCAGTGGCATGAGGTACAGGGAAAGTCTCCAGCCATCCAGTGGTGGCTTCTACCATGGTCAGCACGTAGCGCTTGCCTTGGCGTGTCTGGGGCAGTGTGATGTAGTCAATCTGCCAGGCCTCCCCATACTTGTACTTGGACCACCGCCCACCATACCATAGGGGCTTCACTCTCTTGGCCTGTTTGATGGCAGCACACATCTCACAGTCATGGATAACCTGGGAAACACTGTCCATGGTTAGATCCACCCCTCGGTCTCGTGCCCACTTGTAGGTGGCATCTCTGCCCTGATGACCTGAGGCATCATGAGCCCATCGAGCCAGGAACAACTCCCCCTTATGGTGCCAATCTAAGTCTATCTTTGACACCTCTATTTTTGCTGCCTGATCTACCTGCTCGTTGTTCCGGTGCTCCTCATTAGCCCGACTTTTGGGGACATGGGCATCTACATGACGGACTTTCACCGTCAGCTTTTCCACCCGAGAGGCAATGTCTTTCCATATATCAGCAGCCCAGATTGGCTTTCCTCTACGTTGCCAGTTGGCCTTTCTCCACCTTCCCAGCCAGCCCCACAGAGCATTGGCTACCATCCATGAATCAGTATAAAGGTAGAGCTTTGGCCACTTTTCCCTTTCAGCAATGTCCAGAGCCAGCTGAACGGCCTTGAGTTCAGCGAGTTGGCTCGATCCACCTTCTCCTTCAGTAGCTTGTGCAACTTGGCGTGTGGGGCTCCATACGGCTGCTTTCCACTTCCGGTTCATCCCTACGATGCGACAGGAACCGTCAGTGAAAAGAGCGTAGCAGGTCTCCTCTGCTGGTAGTTGGTTGTATGGTGGAGCTTCTTCAGCCCTTGCCACTTGTACCTGCTCCTCATCATCAGTGAGACCAAAGTTTTCACCTTCTGGCCAGTTCGTAATTATCTCCAAAATCCCAGGGCGATTCAGGTTTCCAATACGGGCGCGTTGAGTGATGAGGGCAATCCATTTGCTCCATGTGGCGTCAGTGGCATGGTGGGTAGTAGGAACCTTTCCTTTAAACATCCACCCCAGCACCGGTAGTCGGGGTGCCAGGAGGAGTTGTGTTTCTGTGCCAATTACTTCCGAGGCTGCTTGAACTCCTTCAAAGGCAGCCAAGATTTCCTTCTCTGTGGGAGTGTAGTTGGCTTCAGACCCTCTGTAACTTCGGCTCCAGAATCCCAGTGGTCGGCCTCGAGTCTCCCCAGGCACTTTCTGCCAAAGGCTCCAAGACAACCCATGGTTCCCGGCTGCAGAGTAGAGCACATTCTTGACCTCTGGTCCCGTTCTGACTGGGCCAAGGGCTACAGCATGAGCGATCTCCTGCTTGATCTGGGTGAAGGCTTGTTGCTGCTCAGGGCCCCAGTGGAAATCATTCTTCTTTCGGGTAACCAGATAAAGAGGGCTCACAATCTGGCTATACTCAGGAATGTGCATTCTCCAGAAACCTATGGCACCCAGGAAAGCTTGTGTTTCCTTTTTGCTGGTTGGTGGGGACATAGCTGTGATCTTGTTGATGACCTCAGTGGGAATCTGGCGCCGTCCATCTTGCCATTTCACTCCCAGGAACTGGATCTCTCGGGCAGGTCCCTTGACTTTGCTCTTCTTGACGGCAAAGCCAGCTTTTAGTAGTATCTGGATGATCCTCTCACCTTTCTCAAACACTTCTGCCGCTGTGCTCCCCCACACAATGATGTCATCAATGTATTGCAGGTGTTCTGGAGCCTCACCCTTTTCTAGTGCAGCCTGGATCAGTCCATGGCAGATGGTGGGGCTGTGTTTCCACCCCTGGGGCAGTCGGTTCCAGGTGTACTGCACGCCCCTCCAGGTGAAAGCAAACTGAGGCCTGCATTCTGCTGCCAGAGGAATGGAGAAAAACGCATTAGCAATATCAATGGTGGCATACCACTTTGCTGCCTTGGACTCCAGCTCGTACTGGAGTTCCAGCATGTCCGGCACAGCAGCGCTCAGCGGTGGAGTCACTTCATTTAAGCCACGATAGTCCACAGTCAATCTCCATTCTTTGTCAGATTTGCGCACAGGCCAGATGGGGCTGTTGAAGGGTGAGTGGGTTTTGCTGACCACCCCTTGGCTCTCCAGCTCCCGAATCATTTTGTGGATGGGGATCACGGCATCTCGATCCGTCCGATACTGCCGGCGGTGCACTGTCGAGGTCGCAATTGGCACGCGTTGTTCTTCCACCCTTAGGAGTCCTACTGCAGAGGGGTTTTCTGACAGTCCAGGCAAGGTGTTCAATTGCTTAATGTCTTCTGCCTCTACAGCGGCTATTCCAAAAGCCCACCTGAGTCCCTTTGGGTCTTTGTAATATCCGTTCCGGAGGAAGTCTATACCTAGGATACACGGAGCATCTGGGCCAGTCACTATAGGGTGTTTCTTCCACTCCTTCCCAGTCAGGCTCACCTCAGCTTCCACCAGAGTCAATTGTTGTGATCCCCCTGTCACACCAGCAATGGAAACAGGCTCTGCCCCCACATGTCCCGATGGTATCAGAGTACACTGTGCACCAGTATCAACTAAAGCATCATATTTTTGTGGCTCTGATGTGCCAGGCCATCGGATCCACACTGTCCAGAAGATCCGGTTTTCCCGTGCCTCTCCCTGGCTAGAGACAGGGCCCCTCTAACACTGGTTATCATTCCTTCCCTGGGCATACATACTAGAGGTCCCTTCAAGGGGGTCTGACAGATCGTACCCACAAGCTTGGTCACGGGAGGTTGAGGCTACCTTCACTTTGGTGGAACTCCCCCGGTTAGAGTTTCCTTCCTTGAGTTGACGGACCCGTGCTGCCAAGACAGAGGTGGGTTTCCCATCCCACCTCCCCATGTCTTCCCCATGGTCACGCAGGAAGAACCACAGATTAGCCCTTGGGGTGTACCCTCTCTCTCTAGCTGGGGATTGTTGGGTGCTGATTCTGGGGCCTGTGACTCTCACGGGTGCTGTATTAACCTTCCTTATCTCCTCCCTCATCTCCTCTTTAAACTCCTTAATCACAGCTGAGATATGAGCCTGCATTGGGCCATTAATCATACTCTCATAATTCCTAAGTTTGTTGGCAACAGAACCTATTGTCTCCCGGTGGGTGTCAGCATTGATCGTTGCAATGAAGGTGGCGTATTGAGATGGCCCAAGATTTGCCAGACTCCACAGCATTTGTCCCGTACACCTGACCTTGTCAGGGTCATTATTGTGTCGTCCATCCCTCCCAAAGAGTACCTCCAATACTGCCACTTCTCTCAGCTGTTGGATCCCTTCCTCGAGGGTCTTCCAGCGCATTCTATGATGGTGCTCTTGCATTCTCTCTCTGTGGATAAACCTCTCCCTGACACTCATTAAGAGCCGCTCCCAGAGAGAAAGGGACCCTGGTTCCCTTACAAAAACCTGATTTATACCCGAGTCCTGGGTCAAGGGTCCCAAGTTCCTTGCCTCACCACCGTCCAGCTGCACGCCTGTACCCATAAGATCCCAAACCCGGAGTAGCCAGGTAGCATAAGCCTCACGCCCTCGTCGCACAATGTCTTTATGCAGATTGCGAAGACTTTCGTACGTCAGGGACTCGGTGATGATAGCAATCTCTGGCTCCCCTGTGGGTTGTGAGGTTCCTCCATTCCTGTCCCTATCTGCAGGGTGCTCTGCTTTCACCTTAGACTTCCTTGTTTCTACCGGGGCCACTGCTGCTGACCGTGACTGCCCTTGTGGTTCAGCTGGAACCTGGACAGTTGTAACATTAGTGGGTTCCACAGCTGTACTATTAGACTGTCCCTCCTCAAGGCAAAGGGCCGGTTTCTCACCAGCTGGGGAAATGCACTCCTTCAGCATCTCTCGTATCTCCTTAACCAGAACCCTCACCCAATCTGGGCGGTTCATTTCTGAGGTGGGCTGTGGGGCAGGGTCAGGCTCTGGAGCAGCAGCATCTCGAGTCTGTGGTGTAGGTGTGAGGGTAGTTATCCAGGTTAATCTTCCCTTATCTCTGAATGCTAAATATAACAGGACTATCAGCAACACCACCCATTGTATGGTATCATTAGCACTTATAAAGGATCTTAACCCTTTGAGAACTGGTGGAACAGACCCAAAAAGATGGTTAAAAGGTTGAGAGAAAGTTTGCCCAGGTGCTATTTCCTCGCAGTAGGTACCGTTATTAAAGTAACCCCAAAAACATACAGTTAACGTGTGATAGCTATGAATCCATGTACCTGCCTTCCAGAGGAAATTAAAGATCCATGAATTCCTCACCCAATTAACCCAGAAGCCAAACTTGATAACAGACACCGTAGCCTTAGTCATAGGACCCATTTTTAGATAAGGGTCTGCAAATGGGAAAAGTATAGCTACGATCACATGCCACCCAAACCAAGGTAAACTAGACCACATGGTGATGCTGAAGATGTTTTTACACACAACAAAACCAAATTACTTAAGAACTGTTAATCCTTTTTCCCTCTCAATGCCCTCGGGCCCCACGTTGGGCGCCAAATTCTGTCTTGGTTAGACAAGACAGGAGTCTGTGAAAGAGGGCAAAGCCTCCTGTGCAATGGAGAACGGCAAACCCCCCTCCCTCTGAATTACGAGGATCTTTAAATTAAAAGGCTCTCAGGCAAAGATATGGGAGTGGGAGTAACAATTCTTTACTAGGAGAAAACTAGACAACAATTTAAAAAGGAAAATGCAATCGGTACAAACAAAACTAGTGAAAGAAAAAAAAAAGTTTAGAACCTGAGGAATGCCAGTATCAGGTTTTGCTGGGACAATTGCTTTCCCTTGCAATAGTTGATGAGTTGCAGCTGAAGTGGTGATCTTTAGAAGGGTATAATTTTCCTCTGAAGATCTGGTGGCAGTGGGGGCCGGTCTTCCTCTGCGCCGGGGTTGCCTCTGAGCTCCGCTGCCGTCGCCTCTGCGCGCGCCGGCTGCTTCGCTGCGGGTGCCGCCGAAGAGAGAGCGAGAGAGAGCTGCTTTTCTGGGAATCCCGCGCAGAGAGAGAGAGAGAGCTGCTTCTCTCGGAGTCCCGCGAAGAAGAGAGAGAGCTGCTTCCCCCCTCTGGGTGGGACCCCTCACGGCGTTACATTTTTTCAGCCTTTCATTGAATCAGTCAAAGGTGTATACACAAACCATTGTCTCTGAGAGAGATAACAAAAAACCTGTCCAACCGGTTCGCCTTCGACAGATGGCAAATGGAATACAAGCTTATCTTACAACCCAGGACATTGTCTTTGAAATATTTTTCTTAGTATGTATCAGTGATTTCCTTTATACACAAATTTAACCCACCACTGATTCACTGAAGATAAGTAAACTTGTTAGCTTAACTGAGCTTACGGAATGGAAAAACAGAGAATGATTTAAAAATATGTTTACTGGAAGACTGTGATAAAAACCAATTTATCTTCCAGAGGAGTTGAGATCACCTTCCTTCCAAAATTAAATAGCTGCCACCACCTGTCTCCTCTCTTGTCACTGAATCCTGTATGCTTGCATGTCAGTATATCCCTATTAGCTGTGAAGTTATCTAGGGATAATGAGGCAGAATCTGAAAAAATGGGGTTTTCTTTCCTGCAGAGTTGTGCCCCAAAGCAGTTAGTGGTATCAGTGAAAGAAAAGTAATGATTTGTCATTATCATTCAAAGAGTGAAGCTTGCATTGGATAAAGGATTTTTGTTTCAATTTAAGCCTGATTTGCATATTCATTGCTAGCTGGGCTTTATATAAACATGACTAGTTTAGATATGTCTACACTGTTTTCCAGATACAGACCCAAACCTGCACACAAGTCAAAGTTCATCCATGCCAGAAGTACATGGACTTTGGGCAAGACTGAACCATTGCTAATAGGACTGCAAATCACACACCACTGTTCAGTATGACCCCAAACACATTCCTGCCTGCTCTCTAATCACTGCTTACTGACAGTAAAATTGCCACCTCAGTCTGTGAAAAACTCTGCATCTTTCCAACAAGGCAGTTTCTTGTGCCTGTAGTTCACATTCTGAATGTATTCTACAGATGGCATTTTCCCTCTAGGTCTATAAAGAAAGAAGATTAAAAAAAACCCCACAGTATATGCTTAGCATTAGGGATGATATTCACGTCCCCCATCTCATATTTTCCAGTAAGAACTGATGATGGTACTTGTTCATTCAGATAATATTCACATAAGAAGTGGCAAAAGCTATTGCAGATAGGTAACACCAAGAGAGAAATAAACAAATGTACAGTTTAGAAACCTTCTCTAGTTTCTGTTGTAAGAGGAAAAATGTAGCAAACACTGAACAAAGGCCTTATCTGAATAAGAGACATAAAAGTGCTACTTGATAGCCCTGCTGTTCTCAGTAGAAATCTTCTGGAGAAATACTTGCTCAGTTCCCAGAGAAATTCAGCCCTTTTGAGAGATATCTCCCTTTCATACTTTGCTTCCTTTTTTTAAAAGCCCCGAATTTTACTTTTTTTTTTTTAAATACAGAGGATTTCTGTTTAGACTAAATGTGGATAGTCATACTGTGAATCAGATAAGCTGCATACTTGGCAGACAAAGAATTGGAAAGTGATGCTTCTGGCTTCAGGTTGCCATTATAAGATCCTGTCTCTTTTTAGAAAGTTTCTCCTCTGAAAATCTCCAAGTGTGGATTTTCTGAGTGTTCACTACATTCCTAAAACACATACTGTAGGAAAAAGTAGATAGTAAAGCCCTCCCCTTTTATTCTGGTATCAACTCAGCATATTGCAAAAAAAAGTACATGAAAAGAGATTCATTAAAAAAAAAAAAAAAAGTTAAATAAGGTAGCTGAAAGGTCATGTCATGGTCTAACCCCAGCTGGCAACTTAGCTCCAGAGCTGCTCACTCATTCCTCCCCCAACAGCAGAATGGGGGAGTTAATCAGGGGAACACAAGTGAGAAAACTCATGGCTCAGGATAAAAAGCTTAATAGGGAAAGCAAGCACAGCATACAAGCACAGCAAAACAAGGATTCATTCACCACTTTCCATTGGCAGGAAGATGTTCAGCCATCCCTAAGATGGCTGGTGGCATGCGATAAGGTGCAGAAAAAGCCTTGATACTGCTCAGCAACAACTAAAACATCTGTGTATTATCAGTACTGTTTTGAGCAAACCTGAAACACAGTCCCAATACCAGCTACTGCAAAAAAGTTTAACTTTTTCATAGTCAAAACCAGCACATTCAGCGCTCATTTGGCCAATGAAATAAAACTGTGTTATATTCCTTGCTACATATTCCTTGCTACAATCCCATATAGAGATGCCATTTCCTTGCCAGGTTATGTTTCTCCAGTAGTAAATAACACCTGTACTGCTTCTACCTCGAACATTACACAAGATGCTTTGAGGGTCTGTTAAATAGTGCAAAGGTTTTCATGGGCAATGGATGGGCCTTGTTTTTTTTTTCCCTACTAGGAGGGAAATACATGATTTACAGAGTTTCAGCAGACGGAGCATCTTCTGCAGTAGATAACAGCTGGAAAAATTATTGTACTGTCATGAGAACTGCCTGAGAACTGTTTTCTCTTTCACTGTTCAAGGATGAGGCTGCAGAGGAGCTGTAGAAATAGTGATGAATTACACTGCACTGATAAAACTGATATGTGCTAGATGATGCAGCTTGTCCTTGCCTATACAGAATCATCACGGAATGGGTTTGTTTGGAAGAGAACTTTAAAAGGACATTTAGTCCAACCTCCCTTATCAAGATTAAATGAAACAGTGACTAAGAAAGGTGTGTGAAAAGAGTATAATTTCTTTTCCAACCACTCTAATCACAGATTTCTGGCCATGCTTTCTGTAATACAGATTTATTATCTTATTTTCCTACCCCTAAATTCAATTAGTTTATTGCATGGAGTTCATGGTCTCTGTGTGAAGTAAAAACTATTTAATTATTACTTTAAAAAATGTAATTAACACCTCCACTGCCCCTGGCTTGATGCATCATACTTGTGAAGTTCCACCATCCTCAAGAGTGTATAAATGAGAGAAGAAAAAGACTCAATGTAATTTAGAATTAAAAAGCTTTGTCTTTACAACTTTATTAAAAGCTTGAAATAATTTTATGAAACTTTCAAGCATGTTTAAAAGAAGTGTGTATCAATATGAAACTATAACTGAAATTTTATTTCTGGTTTGAAAATCCCAAGGCAGTTCAAATGTAGAAGTGAACACACCACTTTTACAGTAAAGCTGGCCAGTATTTTTCGTAAACCTAGAAAAGACATCTCTGTAAAAAGTTTTGCCTTAAAAGGAAAGGAGTTTTTGTAGTTGATACACTGGCTACAAATCAAGAGATGTATAACCAAAAGTCCCTAGAGATCTAAAAACAATAAAATTCTTTGCAGAAGTCCTAGAGGATAAAAAAATAGAACAGCAGCTCTTGGGTCACTTATACTTGGAATCTAATTTCCAACAGTGCCAATGTATAAAAGTGCTCAAACATTTGTTTTTCTCAAAATGATTGTGTTCACAGAGCTGTCTGCTGTCTCAGATGTTCACCTGCAATCTGTGCTGTGTGCTAGAGACTGCAACTCTCATTCTTCCCAAGCCAAGCCCAAATATGCTGTCTTTACAAAGGGCATGGGTTGCTCTCTCCTAAAAGAAAGACAAGTTATAAAGGTCAGCAGGGAATGCCCCTAAGTAGCCTTCTCTATCTACTCAGCTTTATCCTTGGAATCAAAACTAACCTGTCACAGAGCAGAAAAAACTAAAAAAGAATAGTTAAATATAACCCTTTTCCTGGGTTATCTTGGGTGAGCCACTTTGTGTTTCACTGGACTTAACATTACCCACAAGGCTGATGTAAAGATAAATACACTAAATGTTGTCAAGCATGGGAATAGGGTCCACAGAGAGAGATCACATTTCCTTCTGAGAGACTTGTTTCAAATGCTGTGAGAAATATAAGTAAACTTAATAGTCAGAATGACCCAATATCCTCAAAGTAGAATGCTTAACATTTTTATCTGAAATATAATTTTTGCAGTAAGTAACAATGCAACCCTTAGCAGTATGTTTTCTAAAGCCCTACCACTGTCAGATACAATTTATTGTTCTTATATAAGTTATTTAAAAACCAAATATTTTTTTTCTTATAAAAGATTGTCTTGGTGGTACTAACTCTAATGTGTGGCTAAATCAATCAAAATTCAATAATTAAAGTAAATTAATTCTTACATTTGAAATTTAAATGCTACAATACAGTTAAGTATTGGCTCCAGTAACTCTCACAACCAAAAGAAGGCAAAACATTGCAGAAGGTGGAACAAGGAAAAATGAGAATATACCATTTTTTCCCCTCTAGCATTTCTGAGGTTTACAAAACTGGCAATAAAATTCATAGATAAGCCAGGATAAGCTGGTATCAGTTATTGTTGGTAAAACTCTGTATTAGGTCTGTAGATTTTTCACTACTGATATGCTGTGCACATTCTTCTCTTCATTAATAATTTTTAAATTAATTTTTATATTGAAAGGTAAAATTCAATTAGAATAAGTTATCTTTGTATAATTCTCCCACAGCTTACCAAGAACAGAAGTATTTGGAAATATATTAACAATTGCTGAATCATAACTAAAATTAAAAACTACTTATAATTATTCTTTTTCACTTTGAAATTCACATTCTAGTCACTAATATATTTTAGGCTACTTTCACTTCTAAATGTATATATGTATGTGTTTTGCCTCTGGAAATATTACCCAAGTTGTAATATAACCCTGAACTCAGAAGTTCATCTTTGAACTCCTCTGGTGTGACAAAATCTCAGCTGAAAAAGGAATTTTATCTCTATTATTACAGTGTCAAATAAAATTGATGTACTTAGAGGACTAAAAAGATACATGACATGACTCATAGTGCAGGAGGTCCTCTCATTGATCCCACTGGATGCTTCTAATGAAGTGGTTTACACCTCTGGATGAAAATTATTCCCATGCAGAAGTACAGCATGCATATCACTTTAGCCACAAGAAAAACAGTAGGATTGTGATGCATATTCAGCCTGAAAAAGCAAACAAGGGAAAAGTATTTCACAGATTCTTGGCATGCAAAACCTGAGTCTTGATAATCACTCTTACAGAAGGCAAGTAATTTCCTTAATATTAAGGCTGAGATGGCTTTCCTTCCTTTGTCTGAATGCTGCTGTGTGACATTTTTTCACTTCTCCAAACAAAATATTTACAGACTGGAAAACAGCCCTTCCATATGCAAAGGACTAGCATAGTTTGCAGACTGTTCTGTGTTAAAATAGTGCTGAAAATAGTGTGAAAATAGTTTCACATATGAAGACAATTATCCAAGACAACCCCCTCTGAACTAACATACTTCTTTTTAATTAAAGAACTAAGCTATACAGTTCTAAGTATGCATCATTTCAGTGAGTATTTAAATAGTTCTGTATCTGCTACATAAATGTTGAATTTGGGTGAATTAAAAATTAGCTGAATTACCATTCTAGTAAGCTTTGAAACTGAATTGTCTCTTTAACAGGAAGAGAATAAGTCCTGTAACATGGAAATTCCAGGGTACATTTGCTTGTGCTGTCTTAGATGGTGGTGTTCTACCAACATGTATTCTTAAAGTTTAGGAGAATGAATATGCACATTCATTCAGATTCTGTACTATTAGGTATGTCCAATGCACAGAGATTGAGGTCTGTGTCTGTGCTGATGAGGACAGGGGCATATCTTACCTGCCTCCTGCAAAGTTTTAACTTCAGTTCTTTGGTTTTGGTTATGATGGCTTCATAGTCAGTAAAAGTGCAGAAGTTTGTCTTCTGTTTTTTAAACCATTTTCATCTTTCTTATTCTCCTCCCTTATTGGGAGTAGATGTCCTGTCATTAGAGCAAAAAACAAAATGTTTAACTTCATTTAAGAGACAAAATAATTAAATGGCAAAAGACTAGTAAACCCTTTTTCAAGTCTAAGGGTTTTGGAATTACAAATAACACTTCTAATAAGTTGTTTTCTCCATTTTTTTTTCACTGAAGCTCTCTTTTGTCCTTCTAAAGTAATACAAAACAACTAAAGGAAAAAGAGTTCACAGTAAGAGGATGCTGTCAGACTTTCTAAAGTTTACTGAAGTTTGTTCATAAATAAATGGAGTGGCATTTAACTTGATTACTTCCTTCCACCAGGGAAGGCTTATGCCACTTGTTACTTATTTTATGCTGCCTCTTCTTCAGGTTTTATCTTCAGAATTACAAACATATTAAAAAAAAAACAAAAAAAACCCAACCAAACAAACAAACAAAACCCAAAAAACCCCACAAGTAAGTTCCTGCCAACTACCCAAAAAAACCTCAAACAAATTACAAACCCCTCCCCCAGCCCAGGAAAACCATAAAACACATAATTTGGATGAGAAAAAGTCTACACTCTTTCACCATATCCACAAGAAAAAGAAAGCATTTGCACGTTGATTACTCCAGAGCAGGAGACCCAAGTAGCCCAAATTCAATTACATAAGTAAGGCCTGGCTCTTCAGACAGTTTACTGCTGCTGCTTATTGGTGATAATTGGGCAAGTACTGCAGCAGAATGGAGGATACTTTCATTTATAATTTACATTATATATAAAATTCTCTTTTTTTTTTATTGTTGCCACAGAAGATAGGCTGTTTTTAAAAGTCTGAAAGATTAGAAAATGGAGAGTTTGTGAAACAGGCTTATCAAAGGTGAGCTTCATGCTGGTATTAAAGCAGTAGGTGAGCAGTAGGTAAGTAATTTTTCCTCAATTTGCATTCAGATTTAGAGTAATTGTTCTCAAATTGTATTCAGATTAGAGGTTGCCTTATTTTTTACAGGTATATTACTGCAATGAAGGATACTGCCTCCCTTCCTTCCTTGAAGTCTGATCCCAGTTGAGTCACTTAAAATATCTTCTGCAAATTTTGAAGCACAGCTTGCAAAGCAAACCCTGTGATGAGGTGGCATCCATTTGTATCACAGTGAACTTTAATTCTACATTAAACTAACAGATTGTCGACATTTCTTGTCTGTACATATGGCTGCAATTTAAATTGTGTTTTCAACAAAGTACTGGGTTTTTCATTATGTTTTCCATTTTAAAAATTAATTTTTTCCAGATATCAGAAAGCAGGGGACTGGTGGGCAGAAAGAATTCTATGCCCAAAATCTGGCTTGAATTTTTGGATGCCAATTCCTTATGGTGGTGTGTTTGCCATGTGGACAAAGCCTTTATTGCCTAATCTGCAACCCTGCACAGTAAGAAGTGAGTATTGAGAGTACCGATAATCAGTATCAACAATCTCAATAATTGGTACTGGCAGCAATCGAGGATTTTCATAAAATACAATACTAAAGCACTATAGCATGACTTTTTGTTTCATATACAGCTCTGACCTTAGAACACAATATTAAACATTTGATACATGGCAGAATTCTCAATAGATATTATATGCTTAATCTTGCAAATTGTTTTCAAGGAGGTAGCAGAAGATACCTGGATTTACAGCTACTCAGCAGGATGCAGACTGTGCAGAGAAGGCAGCTGCAGAATATGAAGATTGCATAAACTGGCCTGTAATTTTTAATCCAGACAAGACTTCTGTTTAGTTAAATCCTTAAAAGAGAGCAAGCAAGTGATAAATGTTTGAAGGAGACAAATTTTGCTTGTAGTCTTGTACTAGCACTCAGTATATTCCTTTGGCTCCTAGAAACATGCAAATTTTGCACTGTTTTCTAAAAATTTTATTATAATCTGACTGTTAGCACAGAATGGAGAACTAATTCCCCAATGCTTGTGTTGCATAACTTCTATTTCAGCACATCCTTTTGATAGTGATCTGCAGTTTAGTAACACATTATCTCTTGTCCATGCAAAATTATTTCCAGGACAGCTTGCAGGACTTATTTCTAATGTAATTCTAAATTGTGTCTCCAATTTACTACTGTTTATTTTCATGCTTTTACAATTAAAAATATAATGCCCATTAAAAGAAAAAAAAAATCTAGCTAAAGCCTAATAAGGTCTTGATGATTCAGCTTCAGTTATTGAAAGCTGCTAAGCACCATCCCTGAAGTCAACTTCCACCTTAAGTAGTTTTAAGTCCATTTTGCTTGTTTCCTTCTTTATCACAGTTCTTCTGACATACACATCAGTTACCTTTGCACAAACTGAGTGGATTTTATAAAAAGCAAACCTCCAACCAAGAAAACTCCTGGGTCACAGATGTCCTTTGGTTATTTTACTGTTTCATTTTTTAACAGAAATAAACAAATGCTGAAAACTGGGCTTTGAGAACTGGGCTTTGGTTGTTAACGAAAAGGAGTTGTAAAAGTATAAATTACAATCCACATTTTTATTCAGCCAATAATCAACATATATCAGTATTCAGATAATCAACATATATCAGTATTCATATATCAGTATTCAGTATTTCATTTACTTTCCTTTTGCCATGAAAAATTTAAGCAAAGATCTTCCTGAATCAGCTGAACAAATCAGCAATATCCCTGTATCAGAGGTTTTGTTAAATACAAGGTTTTTTATAAGCCAGAGTATGGTGCAACATATAAGTTCTTGTTCCAAAACAATTTTCACATTTGCCAAGTAACTACTATGTGAGAATAAGTCAAAGTTTGTCTATGGAAGTGAGAGAAGAGGAAAATGTGCTGCAGATCAATAAATGGAATAGATTAGACTTGGTATGTAAGTTTTAAATACTTTCCCTGAAATTTCTAATTACTGGCCAGACAATGTTTCCAAATGCAAGCTAATAGTTGATTTTTTTTAATATCCCAAATATTGTACTTTACCATTGCTATCACTAACCTTATAATTTCTGAAACCTCTCACTTTTTCAATGATCTTACCAAATACAGCTATAGTTCTTAGGAAGCAATGTAATCTAGCATATTATAATGCTAAGACAAATACTGAAGCATGGAAACCCTTAAAGGACTGTTTTGTTTGCTTGGTCAGTTCCTCTAAATTCTGCTTCTTTCTCACCTCCCCTCTGCCACTCTTGCTCTTGCCTTTGCTTTTCTCTTTGCTGTTCCATTCTCCTACTGTTTCCTTGGTGGCTTCTGTATCTTATACCATGAGTATAGGAAAAACCAGCTTCCTTAGCAGAAGTTTGATAATTGTTTTCTTTCAACTCAGCATTAAGTGTGGATGTACCATTAGTAGATGACAAGAGCTGAGATGAAACCCTGCAAAGATGTTCATCATATCTTCTGACTGCTCACCAAAGTTAACCTGTTGGAAAAGATCGAAGCCAGTCTTATATAGGACTAAAGACCAAGTCACTCAAAACAAACTGTCTCCATCAGAACCTCCACAGTTTCCATTTAGCAAGAGCTGACAAAGCTACAGCTATGTTCTAGATAGGTCTGCCTTAGCAGATCCATTTGTGCCAGCCCCCAGTGTTTAGTCATGTTTCCACCAACCAATCCATGTTGATTCCAGGTGGATAAAATCTGTCTTACCAACAGGTGCTGCATACCCAACCGCTAAAAAAAGTGAATATAAAGTTTTCTTTTCACCCATTCCAGGGAGAGCTAACTATAAACCAGTCCTTTCATATCTTTTGGCAGTTGACTCTCCTCTCTCCTCTGCCTCTCCTTCTCTTTCCCTTCTCTCTCCTTTCCTTTCCCTCACCCTCCCACACTACCAAGAGATAACTCTCTTCAGTCCTAACTGGTTCAGATAAAACAGCTTTCAAGTGCCAGCCAGTTTTTTCCTGTTAAAAGCTGAAGCTCATCTACCATTCCTAAACAGCTTTATCTGAATTGGATTCTCTCTCTGAATCCCATAATTCTGTGCATTTTGGCAGGCTGGCAGATTAACAAGCACGGGGGGTTCAATCTCTCCTCATAGCACATTGCATTGTGAGTACTCCTGAACACACAGCAAAGGGCCTAATGAAACAGCCCTGTTCAAGTCTTTTGCTATTAGCTGTATTTACTGGGAGTTTTTATGAAAGAAAATTTTATTCTGAAGGTCATTGTACTGGTATTGGAAAACATTTTTATGAATGAGGTCCTTTATGTCTAATTTAATAAACTACAAAATTAGAATTTAGCAGCAATTTTAATTGAGCAGTGATTTTATTTAACATTAACACAATCAAGTAAGAATGTACAAAGTAAATTTGGAAGTGATTAATTAAGTCTGATTAAGGTTCTGATAAGGCATAAGCAAAACCGATCAGGATTGGGGTACGGGGAGGGGAGGGCTTTTCACCCTGCCTCATGTACAAAAAACAAAGAATCCAAGCACAACTTATATACTGTATGCGAATACATGTTCATCAGTACTTTCTATAAATCTCCTCCTGTTTTCAATTCTTGAAATCTACATCCCTGTACTGCACAGTGCATGCTCCACTTGCTGCTAAGGGGTCTTCTTGACTTTCCAGTAGTTGCTTCCAACCATGGCTTCTCATCATCCTCACTGTCCTTTGAACAACTCCACAGGCTGTACATGCACCCCAAGTCTTGTTTTATAGAAGCCAGCATTATATTTCAAAAATGTCTTATTATTTCACAGATACCTAGAATCATCCCAGTTTTGCCAATTTCAAGGCTAATTCCTTAATCATCCTGAGGCCTATTCTGTTTTGGGATTTTACTTATTTGAAATTACATCCAGTATCGTATTTTCTCATGAACATCTGAAAAATCTGTTTTGTGACTCTAACTACATCTTGTTTTCCTCTATTACTTTTTAACAAATATTTTCTAAAATATTGATATAGTTACAACTGTTAGCATGAACCATATTCGTTTGTCACAATATGAATGGAAGCATGAACATGTCTAGTGCTGGAAAATCAACGCACAGGGCATTTACGCTGCATAAACTCTTACAGCTCTGACAACATGGTGAGCTAAGATGATGTAAAGGCTTTTTTGCAGCAGTTTTTTTGCATCATTGATACAAACCTCTTACACAACTCAACCTCTGCGTTAGCTGGAGCTGACAAGAAGCAGGAAGTACCCTACCCCCAAGTTATTCTTTCACAGTATGCCACCTTGCTAGAATCCACTTTGCACTGTCAGAATTCAGTTATTACAGAGCAACAAACAGAAATGCATATAATGCACATATATAAACATATATACACATATGAGTGGGTTTACTAGGTAAGCACACACGTATACAGAAAGAAAAGTGTGAACAATTTCATTGAGCCATAATCAAAAACCTGAGTTTTTGCTACAACTTGTGCTCACTGGGCACTGCTGCACAAGCTGGGAGATTTAGAAAACGGGATGCAAAAGAGTCGAAGCTTCCACACAGTATAACCCAGCTGTCCTGGAGCCAGTGACCCTGGAAGCTGGGTTCTCCAGATCACCAGCCAAAAGGCAGGGGCAGACAGGCTCAGCTCGAAGCCCCGCCGGAATCGTTTGCCACCGAGCCTTGGTCCTAGCCAGGTGGTAGGCAGATTTTGCTTTCTGCCCCTTTGGGCCAAGAGGCAGCCCGGGGTCTGCGGGGCGGCGCGGCCGCGCTCCAGCGAGCCGGCGGTGCGCGCCCCCGCCCGCCGGCGCGGCCTCGTGCTGAGGGCAGCGGCCGAGGCAGCAGCGCCTTCCCGGCGGGGTCTTTCTGGCCTGTTTTTTTACTTTCGTCCCAGTGAATTTGGAGCAGCTTTGCTTTGCATTTGACCCCCGTCGCTGTTGGAGTGGCCGGCTGTCCCGCAGAGCCGCCCCGGCCCGCTTGGGGCTTCCTCAGGTGTTGCAGCCCGCGGGGCGCGGATCCGGCCGGAGGAGCGGCGGGAGCGGCACCATGCCTGCCAGCTTCTCCGGGCGCTGCCTGGTGTGCCTGCTGCTGCTGCTCTGCACCAGCTTCTCGGGCGGGAACCCTGCAGGTAAATGGAAACTCTGCCCGGGCTGGGCCTCCTCCGCCCTCCGTGTCGGGCGGACCGGAGCGAGGTGGACGGGAGCGCCGCCTGAGAGCAAAGGTCCTCTCTGCTCCGCAGCATCCCCCCGGCTCTGCGGGGCACGTAGCGCTGCCCCGGCACGGCAGCTGCCTCTCGGCCTTGCCCGTGGGAGCGGCTGCGGGTGTCTTTTCCTGCGTGCGCCGCCGTGTGCCTGAGAGCTCGGGTGGGACGGCGGAGTCCGCTCTGGCTGTCCGCAGCACCGCCGTGCTGGGCGGCCGCGGGCGGGCAGAGCTACACCAGCTGTCCCGTAGCCTCAGCACATTCTCCCTCACTTAGAGAAGGGGTTTATCAGCTCACACATGCACGTTGCGGAAGGTTTGGTGGTGGGTCTTGTTTATGTCCTGTCGTTACTGAGTAAAGTGTTTCAATGCTGGAAAAAACCCGCAAAACAACCAACTCACCCCCCTTTCACAGATTGATAGATTACATTACTAAGATAGCAGTATGCCTAATGGATTATGAGGGATGGTCCTTTGGATTTGGTTTTGTGTTTTTAAATGTAGCATTTAAAATCCATGAAGAAAGAGGGACTTGAGCTTTCTGGGCACCGTTCGCCTCTAGAGGCTTTCAGCAGTTCAGGAGCACGCCAGCTGTTTCTCAGGAAACACGATCTTATTTCTCATGCAACTAGTGTTTTTTTTTCTTCTTTTTGAGCATTGCAGGTTAGTAGAGAATGATTATAGTAGGAGTTACCAGATTCTGGTGTTTGCTGTGCAGGGTGAGATTCTTGGAGAAGATCTTTCCAAGGCCAAGGGTTCTGTCCAGTGTACGTGTGCATATATATATTTGTACGTGAACATCAGTGCTGTGAATTGAATTCACTGAGGTTTAGCTCTATTTTCAGTGTGTGAAATACAAGCAGTTGTGTTTTCTTCTGCCTCTGTTGCATTTCTAGACCAAGAAGATCACTACTGCTCCCTAGGTGATGGTACCTTCTGTAAAATTTCTAGTAGTTTCATATAATGTGAAAGGAAATAACACTTTGCACTTCTCAAGGCTTGTTTGAAATGCATATTTAAGTATGTACACAGACCAAAATCTACTTAGTAGTTCTTAAGTAGTCTTTAAAATACGTGTGTATTTATGTACACACAGAACTTGAAATCCTTTCTAGCGATTTACTTAATTGAGGAGTTTGAGTGCAGATGGTCTGATATTTGTAGGAATGTGTGTCAGCATGTGGCTAATTGCCATAAGATAGTTATTTTTGATAGCTGTTAGTTCCAAAAACCATACCTGATGGTGGCTGAAGCAGTTTTAAGTTTATGTAAAGCCATTGGTAAAATGATAGCCTCTCATGGGAAGAAACAAAACAAAGAAGTGAATCAAACAGCAAAACCTTCATTGTGTTTCCAAAAATTGCAGAAATCTGCCATCTTCCTAAACTGGTGGGTATTGTGTGGTTTAGAGCAGATGTCAGAAATAAGCTTTAGTGCTTTTCATCTGTATAGGAGTGAAGGTGTTGTTTTCCAGACTTCAATTAAATGTTTTTACAGCTGTATGAACTAGATAGGGTGGCATCATACTGTGACTTCTGTGATGATTTAAATGAAAAAATTGTAGTTTACTCTTTCATTGGTTATTAACTAAATGTGCATAAAGCTAGTTGAGCAGAGGAACTATCTATGCAGCTGAAGCAAAGGGGAAGTTCATGTCACCTGAAGGTGCTTGAAGTTGTTTTCCAGTGAAGTCCAGAAACTGTTTTGGAGATGTGAGGGTGCTTCAACCAAAAGAAATGCTTGCAGTAGAAGTGAGCAGAGAGAGAGAACTTGCCACACAAGGTTGTATGCTGCAGAAAGGTGGATTGCAGTCTGCAGGCTGGTCAGGCACATGCCCCAAAAGCCTTATTAGATATTTATTTTGAGATTATATCTTGAAGAAGATATCTATTTTGTTATTCTTATCATAGTCATGTAACTGTTTAGTTACTTGTTTTGGAAAAATATAAACTATTGCTTTTATTTTGCATTGAGTTAAGGGTAATTTGTAGCTGTCAGAACACTGTTGTTCAGAGCTTGATGCTTTGTTTGGGTTACCTTTGCGATTGTATTAATTTAGTTGCAGCAAATGCTGCCAGATTGATTTAGGAAAAACAGTCCCGCCACATCTCATATCTCACTTTCTGCTCCTGAAGAATTCAAGGAGCTCTGAGTGTAGAACACACCTCATTCCTTACAGACTTCGCTTCCAAGTTGGGTTTTTCTGGTTTGACCTGAGGGAACAGACTTTATCAGGGTACTTGGAAGGCTTTAATGTTGATTCTCTGATGTCTCTGCAGCATTGGGACCTTCTGGTGGCTGGTTTTGGATACTACTGAATGCATGTGAACTTAAAAAGTATATGGTATTAAATTAAACAGTAAAATAAAGGTGTTAAATTAAAACCAAAATGTATTTCAGCCATTTCTTCCTCAGCTGCTTTTCTGGCTGAAAGAGAGCAAGTAGATTTTTAAGCCTGAAATTACTCTGGTAATAATAAGCATGGTACATCCATACTTTCTTAACCCAAAATACTGACTGCTATATGAAGCAGAAGTAATGTAGAAAACAAAATTGATTATATCATACTCTTGCCTATTCCTTGCTGCATGAAAATCAAGGAAATGAGATCTCTACATGCTGCCACACTATTGATTAAATCTAATGCAAAACAATTATAGGCTCAGGCATGCAGCTGAGACTCAGTAGTTCGAAGTTACTCCATGCGACTTGCTTACATCCTTGCCTGGCTGGATGACACTAATGGTGCAACGCTGGCCCATCTTGACCTCCAGTGCTACTCCGCAAGTATATATGAGAGGAAGAGTGGTGCAGTTTTCCCTCTGTTCTTTATACTTTGATGTATGGACAGGTAAGGTGAAAGAGTTAGAAGCAGGGGTGACAAAAAATAACACTACTTCTTTCACTTCCTATATTAATCAAGGAAGAAAGCCAAGATGAGAACCCTATTAGTATGCAAACCACATTGCAGGTTATTTGCCTTCATTGCAGAGAGATAACAGAGCTGTTTGGCTGTTTTATCATCTTCGGGAATTTTAATTAATGCGCAGGTGATCCATGACATACTTAGAATGCCTCAAGATGCTGCAGATACAAAAATTCACTGAGATCTTTCTTCAGTTGTACTATGAATATCAGAAAAATAATAGCTCTCTCTGCTAAGTACCTCTGTCAGGCAAAGAATAAAATTGTCTTTTTACTGTCTGGCTCATAGAACAGCAGATCTTTTAAAGTTCTTTTCTAAACTGGAGGGCTGGGAGGGAGCAGCTGGCTGTGGGACCAGCGGACTGATAAAAGTGGGCTGCTGTTAAGAACTACTAATGCTTAATTCTTTTAATGTTTTTTGAATACTGTGTTTTACTCTTGGTCCAAACTAGTTGAAGTATGATGGGCAGATAAGAGACAGCAAATGGTGTAAGCCAGGCAAGGCTGTGATGGAGTAATTGTGTGCTGGAGGTGCAGGGGAGGCTGTCTGCTTATTGGTGCTGAAATGGGGTAGGAGTGTTAGTATTGTAGGAAATGGCAGAGTGCTGACTTCACCTTCTGCAAAAGACGTGTGGTTCTCAAGTCTGAATGTGAAGCAATGTGATGCAGCATTTCACTATTCACTGAAGGGTTTGACTGGATCCTTGTGGGCCCCTTCCAATTTAGAATATTCTGTGATTTTGGGATCTCTGTGTGTTTGTTGCTGTTTTGGATGTCCAGAAGAGTTAATGATCCCAATTCCACCCCCTTGCCAATATTTTAATTACAAATGCAAAATCCATGTCTTTTCCTTGTGTGACTGAATCACTTTCTCTGATTGCTATGGCACTAGAATATATCCTGCAATATCTTTGTCCATAAAGATAGTACAAAATAAACGCTAACTCCGTCGCCCAAAGGTAGAAATACAGGAATGAAGATGCACTTCCATTCTTCTAAACCATCTAGATATCTTGATTTTCTTAAAAAGAGTGACACAACTACTAAAAAAGTCCTTTGCCTCTTCTGTTGCTGTTCTTTTTCCAGTCAAGAACGTAAAGCAGATAGTCTTAAATGGTTCTTGTGAAAACTGTATCGTAGGAGGAGGATCAGATTTGCAATGGTACTGAGGAAAATTGGAAATAATGGTTAGTATTAGATGCTGGAGTTACTGTTTGATACAGATGTCTTTTCTTTTGTTTACTGAGGTGCTGGTAGAATCAAAGGAGGTATGTTCATTGCTTGTTCATCACACTAGATTTGTAAGGTTTTAATGAAGTCCGTACTCTATTGGAAAATCTGCTAATCTGTATTAAAAGTAATCAACCAATGTCAGTGGTATGAGTGGTGTTTTAAAAGAGGATGTGAGTACAGCTTAAAAAGTTGTTGGAACTTTCTGAGGAGCGTCTTTGCCACTCTTAACTGCATAAGCTAACTTCAAGAAAAGAACACTATAAAGAAATTAGAGAGCAAATATTGCCTCCATTCTTTAATCTTCTCATGCATAAAGTGAGCTAAACAACTAAAAAAACAATTCTTGTGCATTTTTAAATTTTTTAACTTGGGGGAAAAAACACAGGAGAAAGGCTGAGATGAGGATATTCTGGTAGAAGTATTTTTGTGATTTATCTTTTTCTAACTCAGTTTCTTTAAACTTTTTCTGTTGTTTTGTTGTTTTTGTTTTTTTTTTTAGATCCAGCTATGACAACACAAGATTCCAATCAGACTCAGGTCAATTCCGTAACTAAGATGCAACCTGGACATGACTCATCTGGTAATTGTTTTATTTCAGTACAGTCAAAACTCTAGTCCTTTTTCCTATGAATTTTCGTTTATCGTATTGAGTCAGCATTTTCACACTTAAGTCTCTTGAAATAAGATTGTGAGTTTTTGGAAGAAACAGAAGCAGATACAGCACCTAGGTCTTTTAAAGCCACTGCAAGAGCTTAAGTGTCATAAGTATCTCCAGAACTGGAAAAAGCTATGCAACTACCAGTTTCATGTCCTGTTGCCCTTAGGCATATATGGCTTAAAAGCAGGCAATGACTCTGGAGGTCAGGCAATGCCCAGCTAGTGCCACTGCATAGTGGTTGTATTATAGCTTTAAGCCATGATAATTTTTAATGAGAGCTCCTTATGCCTGTGTGTTAGTGAAAGGTATAAAAATGCTCTTGCATCATGTTCCTGCTAGCTTCATCTTTCTTAATTATGTCTGTGTCAAAATTCTTTGTTATCCCTTATACCTTAATGGTATTTTTAACAGGGAGCTGAGAATAAGTTCCAGACAGGACAGGAAACCAATGATTGTTGCTTCTACTTCTCCTTTGTCCATAAAGATCAGAGAATCAGAATTTCAGTACTGTCCAAAAGCTCATGTTGATTCGTGCAAGTCAAACATGAGCTAAGTTACAGTTCTATGTGAACTCAATCAATTTCTGGCAAGTTATTTCACCTACAGTTGGGGTTTTATGGTATTTATCTGGTCTTCATTTTCGGAGCTTTTTAGCACAATGTGAGAACTAGGAGTGCAATAGCTAATAGATTCAGTAACTCTTTACATACATAGACACATGTAGACATACATGAAATACAGAAAATGTTGCATGTAGTATGACCTCATCTGAATATTTTCATTTGATAGGTGACTTGAGAAAGAAGGTCAATTTGAAAACCCTGTTTGTTGGAAGACACTTTAAAGGCTGTCTAATTTTTCCTGGCTGGATCTGCCATATGAACTAGCACTGGTGCCTTCTGAATGCATTGGTGCAAGGGCTTTTGGTGAAAAATCAGGTGATGTGTGTACTGCAGTGGCATAAACTTAGCTGATCTGTGACAACCCTGACATGCTGTCTGAGTATTTGTGCTCACAGGCAGGCTAAGATATGGCCAGACCTTTTCAGCCTTAGTATTATTTCCTGGGTAAACACTTGGACTAGTTTCCTTTTCCATGGGACAGAGATCAAGGCTTGTGTTCTTGTCTACAGCCAACAGGACTATGGTCTACTGCTAAAGACAGCTTTGATTTCTCTACTTAAAAAGCCATTTTGTACTATCAGTTGAGATTGACAACAATGTACTGTCAACAATACCAAATTAAGTAGCCTGAAGTTCTGTTCTTCTATACTAAACACCTTAATATACAGGCTTATTTTTAGTTAAACTTGTTGAAGCTTGAGGGAAAGTATGAAAATGCAGATGGAGTGAGCCAGAAAAAGATTGATTGCCAGTGCAACAGAATTCCTTGTGCTGTGAGCTTGACAGGATGTTTTCTTAAACTGGCCGAAAATGAAAAGGCAGGTGTACCTCTGCTTATGTCTTCAGATCCCCAAACCATTAGCGGGTACCTCCTTCAGCACAGCCAGGTCCTCTCAGCTGTAGCTCAGAGGCATGCATTTAAGATCTTTACCTGAGAGTTCAGTACTTTATGGAAGGGAAGAGAAGGAGTAATTCTGATGAGATGTAGGCTTTTAGAGATGTTATTTCTATTTTGCAGTAGTTGATTTGGCCACCCAATGCATCTCTCCGTGGGAAGGCTAAAAGTGTAGTCCAGTTAGTCTATCTTCTCAATTGTGATAGGGCATCTTTACAATCTATGAACTGCAGATGTAATCAAGCTCCTCTCCTTCTAAAAAAAACAGAATTCTGTGTGACTAGGCAGAATCAGTCTCTAACTACTATTCATACATTTCTGCAATGCATTATGAAATATATGACAATAATTTGACTTTCCAAGCATGTAAAAGCATGTGTGGCATAAAACATGTAGTTTCTTTTTTGAGATGGTGGTGAAATTTATTTATTTATTTTCGTCAGCTCAGCTAAAAGAAGATTTTTGTAGCTGGGCTACATCTATTAGAGCTGCAGTTTATTAATTTGCTTACTTTCTCTGTTCTTGAAATGTGTGAGGACAAGTGAAAGGAGCAGCCTGTCTTAGAGTTGCTAATTCAAGCTTTGTAGAGCTTTGTAAAAGACCTTATACTCTCTGAAGGGTATGTGATCCAGAGCCCCACCAAAAAGGAATTTTGATGACCATACACCTTGTAAATGGTAGGCTTTCCTAACAAAAGGAGAATAATATTTTTAGGTCAGCTATATGAGGGTTAATATTGGTATCCTTTCTTTGTAGAAGAACATTGCCTGCTCTGTATCAGAAGTTTTGAGAAGCAGTGATGGTCTTCGACCATTTTGTAGTGGACCACAAGGTGTTCTTTCCTCTGAATTCATTAAAGAAGCACTTAGATTAAATTGTCTACCTCTTGACTTCCTGGCTGTGTTAGATTGTCATAGCTTGGGGAATGGCAGCATTCTGTTGTTCTGGGTTTTTTTGTTGGATGACTTTTGTTGGTTGGTTGGTCTGGGTTTTTAATTTTTTTCTAAAGCTTATTACTTTCTCAAGAACTATTTAAACATTGATGTAGTCCTGTATGTAAGCTTGACTTTTTGAGTCAAGCTGTAAAACAGCGATGAGATTTTAGATACTTACATTCACAACTGCAACATTATGATAAAGCTAGAAACCTTTATCTAACAGCATAATTGCTATAACATCAACCCCACCACACTGCTGCTTTAAGATTACAGCTGCTAACACAGGTTTATTAAAGGATCACCACAGTAGTCAGCATCTGGCAAGGTCTGTTTTCTCCTTTCAAGGTTGTTATAACTAATAATTGCCAAACCATATCACTGTGTGATTGTTTATAGAGGTAATTTAGCTTTGTTTCCACCCAAACCTTGTTAGGTCCTGATGCTGCCACACAAGAGCTCAAGCCAGCAAGCAAGCAGAACACTAACGTCTCAGAGTATGAGATTGTCCTACCTGGTGAGTTTGTTACTTTCTGTCTTACAATTATTTTCTGTTGAATGTGAGTACACACAAATTTTCATATGAGAAGCATCTAGAATGGCAAGCTCTTGATAAAGTGAAGGTGTTCACAGTGAGCATGTGATGAGCCCAGTGAAAGGTAAGTACTTTTATGTTACTATTAACTTCTCTATTCTGGTAATAACTATTTTGCAGTGGTGAATCAGATTCCTGTTTTTATTAAAACTAAAAGTAAAACTAATTCATATATCTTCCTCCAAATCAATTGAAATGATATTTTTTTGACTAGTGAATCCACTTGGAGAGACCACATAAACTAGAGTACTTGCTGAGTAGCAGATGTTAATTTAGCAACACTACAGGAGTCAAAGTGTGGAGAACAGCAAAAATAAACCTGTTCCTAATGAAATTATAATCTTAATATGAAGTTCTCAATTACCAGATAATATTCTAGAATTAATTTCTTGGCTAGCTGAATAAACTGATTTAACTGAAGTATCTCTGGAAGACTTGCAGAGAATTGGAGTGACATTTTAAGGATGTAATTTTGCAACATTTATGCTGCATTTTCTTCTAGCAGGAAACTTAAAGTACTGTTTCCTGTTCTGGTATCTGCACTCTTAGTACAGGGATGCCCCAAATATCAGTCTTGCTATTGATTAATCTTCAACATCATCAGTTTTTACGTTTCATTCATTCAAGTTTTAAGATTTTATAAGGGACAGATACTGCTTTCAGCTAGTGTAATTAGTCTGACTGTGAAACCTTTGCTGCTGTGAAACCAATTCCAGTTGTAAAATTACTTTGATCATAAACAACCTCAACAAGCTGAGTTATGCTTGGCTCATTTATTCAGCCTAATTGCCCTAATAAATTAGTTTCTTCCATTGCAGTTGCTCTGCAATGGAAGACTGAGGTGTTACACTTGTAAGTTTATCTCCAGTTCAACAGATCTGAAGTATTTTGGCCAGCACTCACAATTCTGGATATGCTGTTCTTCAAGTTGTACATGTCTCTGCCAGACCGAGTACAGTTCACTTTGGATCTAGGTGCTGTCACTCCAGTGAGACTTTGTTGCTGCATAGGTATGACTTGCATTACTAAGTTAGTGAGCTGTACTAAAAATGCAGCACAAGGAGCGATGGGTGCTGCTGCCTATTACCTGTTCCCAACAAACATCTCCTGTAGAAAAGCAGGTTGAGTTAACCTTCAGGCAACACAGTCAGACCCTCACACTACACTCACCACAGCTGGCTCAGTGAGAGAGGCAAAAAAGGCTCTTTTTGCAAGGTTTTATTCCAGTGAGGTCACATGAGGCTAAAGGGAACCTGGTGAGAAAGAGAACCACCATGGGTTGCAGGCAGCTTAAGAAGGGGAAGGGCTGGGGGACAGAGCTAAGGGCTGGGCAGAGGGGACTGGTCTCCAAGGGAAAGGGCGAAGCCACCAGGGGTATCCAACCAATGATGGAACAGGGAAAGGAGAAACCTGGGGAAGGCCATGGGGGAGTCTGTCTTTTCCCCCCAGAAGGACTCCTGTATGTTAGTCACTGCCATTGCCAGGGCAGAGGACTTGGGAATTGATTGAGAGCAGAGAGTTCATGGGATGCTACACTGTACTTTAAAACTTCATTTTCCCTTGGAAAGAATGTGAGCTGTGCAATACATCTATATTTTTTTTTGACTACCAAATACTTCAGAATATATCTAGAATTGATGTGAGACATGCATAAATTTTATTGGAGTATTTAGATGACTAAGCACACTTCTATCATGGCATGAATGAAAAGGCCAGTTACGAAATAAAATGTCAGTATTAATGGGTAAAACATCCAAAGTGTTTTCTTATAGAAGGCTGTTTCCATGGATCAGAGAAGATATTTGCTGTTGATACCTGCTTTTTGGATGTACTTTTATGCTCAGGAACCTATAGTCATAAAAAGCAAAAAACTGACAGGTTTTCCCTACTGTATTGGAATATTTTCTCACTGTAACTCTACTGACTTGCCAGGGAGGCAAAGGTGGCCCTCAATGGGTTTGAAGAGGATATGAGGTCCACTTGAGTAACTGTAGGCATGAAAGGCCTGATTCAATAATGTTAAGATTGCAGATCTTGCTTCCCTAGCAATAGGATATACCTGTGATCTCACAGTATAATAAGTCTGCAACTGGCTGAAATCCAAACAGTTACAGTTACTTACGTCTTAACTCTTCTTGATGTTGATATAATTTTCTATATCCATATTAAGTTCTTAAGCTTTTACATTATTTAATCCAAACCAAAAATGTTAAGTCAGTCTTGTAAGTCTGTCTTCATTGCAGTGAAATGAATATCTGTGCTTCTGTATTAAAGCCCCCTAGGACGTTTACATACAAAATAGGAGTGTGTTATTTTTGTAAAGGGGATATGTATTTTAACTCAGTTATTACTTACGAAAATTGCTGTGAAACTCTGATTTTGCAGGGGCTTTTTTCACCTGGAGAATATAGAGCACCTGTGTTCACCTGTAATCCTGTATATGTTAACACAGTCTCTGAAGCTTCTTCACCCAGAATGAGGAGAAACGTTTTTTCATTAAATGTTTTTAAACTTCTTATAGGTGTGTCTGAAAAAAATATCTCTTTGGCCAATCCAACTAAAGTTGAACTTACATGCAAATTAGATGAGAATTCCAATCTGAAAAATCCTCAGGTGACTTGGAAAAAGGGAAGTGAAACAATCAGTCACACCAGTAAAACTCAGAACAGCTGGACCATTGAGTAAGTAGTGTTCTTTATGTTGTGATTTGCAGATTCTAATGAATTACCATCTTATATGCAGTGCCTAATACTAGTAATATGTGTATTAGAAAAGAGAAAAATGCAGAGATGAATCAACATACTGAAGCAGTCAGAAAGGAGAAAGATTGAAGGTATCTTAAGCCTGGAGGATGAGCTCCTCTTTTTCCTCTAGTGCATGAAAAACAAGTTTTTTTTAAAAAATAACATAGAATAATGAAGCAGTTCCTTGAAGTCTCATAATTTTGTTCAGTAAGCGAAATAATAACCAGTCTGAGATTAAAGCATTTTAGTAATTTCTCTTTCCACTCCCTCATTTTACACATGCTCTTTTCTACCGCATTGCTAGGCTACCTCATTTCTACCTTTGCAAGGGTCTGGAAGGCATCAATGATCATTTTCTTTCCTTCATAGGTAACAAAAAGTAGAAGTGAAATTTACAGTAAAGGTTTTTTTTTGAAGGTTTTCTTAAGTCTTTCAGACCTCTACAGAAGCTCAAAAAATGTTGTAGAAGCCTTTTTACAATTGATACAATTTATTGTTGTTCTTTAGAATTAGTCCAGTTAAACATTTTAACTGATTGGTCTCCATTTGATTTCTGTACAGTTTTAAGATAAGTAATACTTACATAAAATTTCTATTTTAAACATTTTGATGAGAATATAACTGTCACTTTCTTGATACTCCATGTACACAGACATGTAAATCTTTTTCAAAGTGACAGTAAAATGTATAGTTTGCTGGTGGAGAAGATGCTGGACTTCATTAGATGAAAATACTTTAAAACTGTTTATTTATTTTGTGTTGAAGAGATTACATAAATAGTTTGTTTTTCCTAAAGCCCTATGTAGAATATGCTTCACAGTTCACATGGAGAACCCATGTCTAATTAGACAGTAATCTGTAGATAATGGTATTTAAAGGTAAAAATGTTGTTTATGATCCAAAGTGTGCTTGTGCTTTTCTGTTTTCTTAAAAATATTATGCCATTTCTTCATTGCACTAGACCTGAATCTTAGTTTTTCAGTGGTGGTATGTTCTCTGCTCCATTACTAATCCTTACTGTTTTCTTTAGAATGATAACTAGCAGTCACTTGTGGTGGTACAAAAAGGAAACATAAAAAACCTCCAAATTAATGATTTTTTTTTTTTTTTAAGATTGACCATCTCAGGGAGCCGTGAGCTGGGAAGTTACACTTGTATTCTGAAGGCTGAAAAAGAAGTCAGTGCTACGTTTCATTTGCATGGTAATTTAATTGATTTGTATTTATTTAAAACTTTTGTTCCAGCTGACTATTGCAAGGCTGTGTTAATATTCTTTCTGGATAGTATGGAAATTGTAATGTAATTTGATAAGTAATGGCTAATACAGTCAGGCTAAGTGAGAATAACTATTGAAGTAATTTCAGTAGCATGGATTGAAACTAAAAGCCTTTAAAAAAAATTCTAATAACCAAAAGAGCATACAAGTCTGTTTTTTACCCTTCTTGACTAAGTGATTTCCCCTTCCCTCTCCATCTCTGAAACAGGTGTGAGTACACTTCACTTTCTGGGGAATGGGATTAAAGGATGGTGTCTTGGATAAATTTTTTCAAAAAGCAGAGCCAATACTTTGAAATTTGAGTCTGAGGTTAGGTGTTAAAAGTGAAGTAGTGATTGGTAAAATGGAGGCAGGATTTTTAAAATTTTGTTGGTGTTTCTGAAACAACATTATTGCTTTAGTGCTTATTTTATTCTGTAATGGTATAAGAATAGTACTTAGATGAACAATTAGTGTGCTTCATTGTGCAGTATGAGTACCCTTTCTTCTGTTTTGTTCTCTTCTCCAATAATGTTACCTGGAAGTAGGAGGTAGGTGAAATTCAGATCCATGGAAGATATGTGGAAATGATAATACAAGTTGGTGAACTGATGAATATCTCTAGTGGGAGTTACTCCTTTCTCTGTTCCTACCATCCGAATTTTGCAAAGAGGAAGGCATGCATTTCATTTGTGAAGATAGATATAGGAGAGATTTTCCCTAAACACAGGCTCTGAGAAAACCTAACTATTCAAATCATTTCCCTAACCTTAGCTAAATTAAGCAGTGGGGCTCTCTAATTCTTAAGCTGCCAAGGTGCCTTTGTTCAGTGGGATATCCAGTAATAAGACTTGAGGAAACTTGCAGGGGTTCAAATATCAAATGTTGATGCCTGCTTTCAGTGCTGAATAAAGACAAAGTTGTAGCTTACTTGGGCCTTTTAATCTCTAAAAAACAATTATGTATTTTTCTTGTCAGCATATGGGTAAAGTTTAGTCAAATAGCTAACCCAGGTTGGTGCAGATGGAAAAAAATCCAAGGAGATCTTTTTTTAAAGTACACAATAACTATTACAGTAAGGGCAGGAATGACTCAATAGGAAAGTCATATTTTCCAGAACAGTGGATAGGATGGTTGATCTATTATAGGAAGATCAGAGAACTGCTGCATGATGGTTGAATGCTGCCACTTCTGATGCCATAAAAAGTACTGGCTTGATGCTTTTTAAGATTAATGCAAGAGTGAAGGAAATGGGAAAGAGAAGTCCTTGAATCTTCCAGTCAGTAATGCAGGGAGAACAATTTTCAAACTGAAAGATGAGTAATGTGTTGGTATAGACTCAGTGGCTTAAGTCATCACTGTGTAGCTAACTGTAATACCTTTTCCACAAGGCAGTTCTGAATTATTGCATGTGTTACCTCTCCACTTGTTCCCCCCTGATTCCTGGCCTGATTTTGAGGAGTCATGTTTTTACTCAGGTTTGCAGAAAACACAGATATTTACAGGTTCAAGTTAATAAACACAGAAGACAATAGTAGGTGTTATAAAATGTTGTGAAGTGCTGCTAGCCTCTAAAAGTGTAGAATAGATTAATTTCTTTGCCCTTTGTTGAGGGACCTTTAAGCAGCAGTTAAGGTATGTGCACCATGAAATTGCTCTGGTTTTTAAAGCTGTGTGGAAATCTGACTGGTGTAAATGCTGGTGCTGACACCTGTCTGTTTCTTCAGAAGTTGGCTTTGTGCAGCAGAAGTATTTTGTCATCAAATTTGGTGATCCACTTGCAGAAGTACCTGTGATAAGCCTTGCAGGCATTCAAGGATTAGCTGTTACAGAGCCAGATCCTAGAGCTTGTAATGGATATTCATATCCTTAATCATGGCTGACGTGGTCACATGTATTACTGACATGCTTATAGCTGAGCTTTGTCACTCACTAGTGTGGCTAAGTATCTTTGACTTCCACATAAACTTGTTGTGCTGGGTGTACAGGGCTTTTTTATCCTAACCTGCTGGTGTTTCTTCTGCTCTAAATTGCAAGGGAGATTGCAGCAGTAATTAGTGAGGTCATCCCTTTTAGTGGCAGCAGAGAAGATACACAGCCAGTACTCTTTAAAAGGATAGTGTTTAATGATTAAAATATATACATTGAGAGAACTTCAGTAGTAGTCTTGATATGTGGTGCTGCAAATTCTGAGACTGAAAACAGTGTTCTTATTAATAAATTGGTTTAATATATATTTCTGTATAATAAAACTTAAGTTTGAATACACATGAGAAGTAGACTTTTTTGGGAGAAAAAATAATTTGTGCTCACCAGTCAGGAAGGGGTGAGGACAAGAACAATCTTAGCTTGTATCAAATTGTTCATCATAACTACTGAAAGTAGATACTTGGCCTACTTAGTCTAGTGTGATCAGTAAAATCTAAAGTATGTACTAGATCTGTACTTAAAAAGTAGAGCAATGAAATTTGAAGTAAAATTTAAAATTAGTGGATCTGAGGAAGACTTATTGGTAAACATCCTAATAAAGAGGGAAAGAAAGGGGAAATACATACTTCAACATAATGCATTTGCTAAGCTCTAGCAGTATTTATAGGATAGTCTCAATATATTCAGTAAGCTTTCTAAGTACTACATACTTTTGGAAGTTTGTGGGGCACAAGCAGTTACCAGTAGCTCTAAAGTTAGTCTGATTTCTTGTTGACTGTATTCTGTCCTCAGCAAGACTGGACCAAAAGTCTTTTTTTATTGGCATGTACCCAAAAGTCATTGCTTCAGCTCAGAAATGTTTACAAATCTCTATCAGTCTGCAGTTTTTTCTCAGTTACAGAATCATTCTCTGTACATGTCAGATACCATTATATAGGCACATTGTGACTGAAATAGACTCTAGCAGTTTCTGCAGATGGAGTGAAATTGCAGGAAAATTATGTTTGTTTCTACTGTACTAGAACTGAAGCATGTAGCTGGCAGCTGCCAAGGGAAAAAGGAAATGGGCAAGGGTAGAAATCACAGTCTGATTTTTCTTTCACTTGACATTTGGTATTAATTGGCAACTTCCAAGATCACGCAGCAGCTGAAAACAGGATTCCACTAGTCTTCTGCACAGATTATATATCTGAAATAGCTGCCCAAAATAACTCCTCATGTCATAAATGATAGAATCATGAGGATTTTAAATAGAAAAAGTGAATGGAGTACTATAAATGAATACCCAAATATCTTCTTTGTAACACTAATGAAAACCTTTGTTTCTCATTTGATGTTTTTTTTTCTCCTTGTTCTTAGTACCAATCATTGATGGAAGAGAAAAACCCATAATCTCTTATGAAGGAGATATAGCTGTAATGGTTTGTACAACTGTGTATAATCCCAAGGCCTGGGCCTGGTATATGACCAATGGAACTGAGCTGGTAAGATCTCCCTCTGTTGGGCAAGCAAAACAGTATGACAAAAAAAAAAGTATGTATACTTTGTACTTCACTACAAGCTCTACAAATTCTGTTTCCATTAACTTTAGCAGAAATCTTTATGGAAATGGAAAAAATATCTGTAGTATTTACAATATTCATTGTTATAGGGATGTAGTTTTTTGATCTGGTTTGTATGTTTCTTTCTCAAAAAGGCCCTACCATACTCTGAAATAAGGTGAGTCTTGAGAGACTTGTTTTTACTTTATTTATACTGGTTATACTACTCAGATCTTGCTACTGGATACAAAAATAATTGTACAGCAGGACATGCTTTCACCTCAAAGATGTTGTAGGACCCTTTACTTCTTCCAGATACAAGTAATTCTGTTTCTTAGCCTTATGACCTATCTAGAAAGCACAGCTTCCTAAAACACTTTCTTTTAGCCCTCTTCTGAGGCCCGCACTGTCAGCTGAGAGAAAGTAAAGAGATCTGTCTCTTTATATGGCTGGAGACCAGTACTGACTTTAAGAGTATCAGTGTATTTCCCAGTGAAGGAGAGCTCCCTCTTCCACTTCCTTGAAAGTGTGTGTTTTATGCTATGGTGAAACTCGTGCATTAGTTCTAGCGGCCAAGGATGCTTTTGTCATTGAAGAGTTGATATCATCAAAGGTACATTTTGTCCAGTCTTAAATAAAATAAAACAGGTCAGACAGTTTGCCCACTGAAACTTCCAGTGAGTTCAGAAGGAATTAGGATGTCCAGCTAAAATAAGCCCTTCCCTTTAATGTGGGGTTACTTTGCTTCATGAATGCCTTTTGTTCCTAATTCATTGTACATATCTATACAGAACTGAATGTTGATGTGATACTGTTTGATTAAATACCCCCTCATTACATTATTAAGACTTGCAATATATTTTTTCTAGGTTTCCATTGATAAGATGTTACCTGTGGACAAGTTTCGAATTAAGAGTCCATCTGTTAGTATAAACCGTTTGGAGGTAGTCAAGCTCACCAGGGAAGATTGTGGTGTATATTGGTGTGAAGCTGCTTTTGAATTAGGGCCCAGTAAATCAAGGTTTGAACTTAGAGTTCTGTCCATCGCAGCACCTCTCAAGCCCTTTGTAGCAGTTGTGGCTGAAGTTGCTATTCTTTTAACTACTATTGTCCTCTATGAGGTGTATTCGAAAAGGAAAGCAAAAGGTAAGTTTTGGTGAGGGGTTTTTGGTTGTTTGGTTTGAGTTTTTTAATTAATTTCTAGCTTTCTGTTGAAACTACAGTCAAAGGTGGAAAAGACCTAAAGTGCAGCATATATGAAGTTGAGTCATTTTCACATCTGTATTTCTGATAAAATTCTTTGATCTAAAGCACTGCTATGAAAAGAGCTTTCTCTAAGCAATACTTATCCATAACAGTTTTGATAGAGTCCTGGGGTTTTTTTCCCCCTTACAATACAAGTGAATTTTGAGGCTCTAATTTTTGGGGGAATGCTTAGGAATGGAAGCAATTCTTGGTAGCCTTGATGGAAGAATTTTCTTTAAAGACATTCTGTAAGAAGGAGAAATGCATTTGTCTAGTAAAGACATAAATGAATGTTATTTTGAAATGCAGAAATATATAAACTTCTATATAAGATGATTTGCATTAAAATCAAATTAATAAAACCTTATCAAAATAAGCTTTTTCACCACTTTGGAGGTAATTCCTTTGAATAGATGTACAAGGTGATCTGAAATACATATTTAAGTAAACTAACAAAATAAATAACATTTTGTTTTGATTAAACAATTACTAAATGTATTAAACAATAAATTTTCTATTGTTTATTAAATGGATACTTCTATATAGTACTTCTTTTGTTTTGCAGGAGATGAAAAACAGTTTGACCAAACTGAGAAACTGTAAGCAAAAAAGTTCCTATACTCTAGTTCAATATTTGTTCTTATGTGTATTTGCATTGTACAAAATTATACCTTGTTTTTGATCCCATTGGCAAGGGGGATGGTGGTCAATGTGAAAGAAGGGTTTATTCTTTTCCTTAAGAATTTCTAATTTCAGAGTGAGCAGAACACTATTTTCTAAATGGAAAGTGATTTTGAAATTGCAGTATCTTTTTTTGGTGGTGTTTGTTTGTTTTGTATCAGTTTTGCATTTTTATTCTTTTATTTTGTGAGAACACCATGTGTCCTCATTATAAGCTCATTCTAGAAGACTATAACTGCATGGAAATAACTTCCAGGTGAAAGTGTAACAGAAGTGTCTCTGCTTTGTGGGTATTTTTGTTTTGTTTTTTTTTTTTTTCAAAGTGTATTTGGCCACATTAACATGCATTTCTCCTCTGTGCATGTGGTCAAAGCCTTAACTCTCATATCTAAGCCTGTAGTTGCTGGGGTGTTGGGAGCTGGCATTGTTGGCTGTTTTGGGTGCAAATGCCAACCTCTCAGGAGATTTCGCACTGTGCTGGTAGCTTGGGCTTCCTGTGCTGTGCTGCTGTAACCAAAGGAGCAGGTGTAGGCACTTCATGCTGTTCTGCTGTTCCAGGGTCTGTGCTCCCATGCTGGCTTCCCTGCCCTTAGGATCTTACATTTCTTCAGGCTTGCTTGCTAAAGTATGCTATACTTGTCTCTCTGCCCATCCCTTGAAGCCGGGTTCCCTTATCTAGCCTGTTTATCTCTTAAAACAAGAGGAAAGTTGCCTAACAGGTCATTTAGATGGGTCCAGTCTACTCTAGTTTTTGTCATCTTGATCCCTTCTCTCCTGCTGTGTTTGTTTGCCTTTTTCTTCAGATCCTCTCTTCTCTTTCCCTCTTAGATTTTTTTTCCTGCAATGATCTTTGTATTGTCCTGTATTGTATTCACTTTCTTATTCCTTTTTTCAGTGCTGAAAATGTATTTTGGTGCTTAAAGCTTTTACTCAGTTACAGTATAAAGTGGGAGTATATCTTGGGAATGTAGTATTCTATTACGCTGCTGAATGTTTGGGGATATGTCTTGAGTTGAAAATTGATAAATTGTCTTTATTGTGCAGCCTGCTTCTCATAAACATGTTGAAAACACTAGGATAGTAACACAGAATAGTTCACTAAAATACTGGTTTTGCCCATGGGGGATGTGGTTCTGTACAGCTGCTTAATCTTTGTGTAATTCTTATATACATACATCCAAGGAAGATTTAATTAACTATGTACTTCCCTGATTCAAGAACTGAAAGTTATTTCAACTATTGGCTGTTTAGAAGATGGATTTGTGTACCGGAGAGTGGCTCCAAAGGAAAATGTCTGGTCTGTTATGTCAGGGGATGACTAATACAGCTGTATTTGGTTGATGAGTCTATAATTAAATGTCACATCCAGCAGTGTATTTAGGTGGTAGCCTAGTGAATCACAAACTTTTTTTTAGCAAGAGAACTTTCTATTCAAGTGTTTTTTGTGATGCAGAGCATAATAGCTAGTTGCAGTTATTCAGAAGGAAACTGGGAATGATTGTCTTACTATTCAGCTTTGGAATTTACCCTTTTGTTCTTGTGTAGGTCAGAAGACAACGTAACTGGGACACGCAAGTAGTTCTATGCAGAGGGGGAAGGTTCCTTTAGAGGTGAGTAAGAGATGAGAGACCAGAGTTTCCTTTTCTCTTGAGCAGCCTAATACTAGGACAAAGAAGTCCGCTTTGCCAACCCAATCCTTTGTTTTAATGTGCGAGCAAAACAGTAATTAAAAAATTGTTTAGGTCAAGTAAGATACAGTTGAACAAGAAATCAAGTTCAAATAATTTTAACTCAATTGTGTTGTTATTGTGATTTACTAGTTCTGTTAATCCATGTAGTCTTTAAATTGGGACCCAGGTTAACCTGCTTGACCTGCTTGGTCATGAAAGAATCCAGTGAATGCCAGGGTAGATGCTGAAATGCATAAGAGGTGCTGCTGTGTTCAAAAACCCACTCTTTTCATTGGTATTTTGGGTGTCAAATGAGTTTATGAAGGAAGGATCCTCTGTAATAGCACACTGGGAATTTGAAAGTTCTGGAGAGATGTAGAGGAGTCTGGGAAAGAAGATTGGTCTTAATAGACAGTGATTTGAAAGGATTAGCTGTAGAATGAGGAAGCAGAATATGTGTATGTTGCATCACCCTCGTTGCTGGTGGCAGGAGCAAACCTGGAAAGGGATGAGGTATGAGCGTGGTAGTAAATAAAATAGGAACAGGTATGACCGGAGTGCTTGAAATTCGTAGTTTAATAAAGGAAAATTAAAAGGTGTGCTAACAATAAATGCTCAATAAAAACATGGGCTATACACTGTATGGAGCTACTCCAGAAGAACATAAAATGAGATAAGCACAAATACAGAGGGCAGGGAACAAATGCAGTGAACAAAGAGAAGCAGAAGCCATACCTTACATAGAACACAAGACTAATCAGAAAGCAAGGTTCATAACATAACCTTATATGGAACAATTTAGTCTGCATAACTGCTCCCATCATTCCTTCTCACCCTAATTTGTGGGGAATGCCCAGAGCACGGCCCTGGTAGGCTCACATGTGTAGTAAAGCTGTATCATGAATTTCCTGATTTCCTGATTCTCTACCCTCTTCACAGTCTAATTATAGGCTGTTTCTACTTATGCCATCTGGAAATGCTTGTCAGAGCACTCTGTCAGTTGAGGACCAATCCTACATACTCTTGCTTCTATTCTGCATCTGGCACCTCAACCTCTGATCTGTAGAAGAGAGGTGTGAATGACTTAGCATTCATGTGGCTGCTGGTTCATCCTCACCACAAGTCTTCTACCTAAGTAAAGACTGTTGCCATACCCTTTGTTTTAAAGAACAGAAGGAAACATGTCAGGTAGAGTTCACATAAAAAGAGTAACAACTCAGAAAATGATCCAGAACAAATATTTTCCAAGATTATGTGGTCTCTATTCCTCCTAGGTTTAACCCCAGCTAGCAACTCAGCCCAATGCAGCCATTTGATTTTACTCTCTGGTGGGACTGGGGAGAGAATCAGATGAGTGAAAATGGGTGAGCTTAGGGGCTGAGATACAGACAGCTGGACAGAAGAAAGCAGAAGCTGAACAGAGCAAAGGAAAGAATTCATTCATTCTTTCTTACAGGCAAGCAGTCATTCAGCTGTCTCCAGGAAAAAATGGCTTCATCATGTTCCAACTGTTTGGGTTAATCAGGAAAACAAATGCTGTGACTCAGAATGTGTGCTCCTTCCATATTTCTCCTTCTTCCCCCATATTTACATGCTGAGCATGATGCCCTATGGGATGGAGAATCCCAGTGATAAGCTGGGGGCAGGTGTTCTGCCTGTGTCACTTCCCAGGTCCTTGATTCCCCCAGCCTCCTTGCTGGCAAGGGAGAGGACAAGGCCTTGTGATAGTGTAAGCACTTCAGAGCAATACCTGAAACATTACTGTGCTATCAACACTCTTTCCAACACAGATCCAAACCTAGTATTGTACCATGTGCTGTGAAATAAATTATTCTAGTCAAAACCAGCACACAAGGATTTCTCTTAGGTTTGATTTGACATTTAATTCTTACAAAGTTCTTTTGACATCTAGCACTGAGTATATAAATAAGGACTTTTCTTACAGAATCACCTGCTTTGTCTTCATATGCAGTGTCAAAAGTTTTAATGTCTTAACATGATAAATGCCAGTTGCTCTCTATAGTTTCCTGAAAATAGGTTGTAGCAAAGTGGGGATCAGTCTCTTCGTCCAAGTACCAAGTATCAAGTTGTAGTACAGGAGGAAATACCAAGTTGTATCAGGGGAGGTTTAGTTTAGTTTGGATATTAGTAAAACTTTATTCACTGACAGAGTGGTCAGGCACCAGAACTATTTGCCCAGGGAAGTGGAAATCTTCAACCCTGGGCCTGCTCAAAAGGTGCTGAGTTAATGGTTCGGCTTGCTGGTCTTTTGTAACCTAAAGAATTCTATGATTTTATTTGCAAAGTGGACCATTAAAAAAAATTGATATATTGATTAGAATGAAGTTTATTTTCAAACGAATATGGGAAAATACGAAGCAGCAAAATAGCAGAACTTGTATTATAATGAAATGTGTTTATTCTTTTTTATTGCAGGAGATTTAAGACAGTAGAAGTGGAAATCATCACAAAGCTATAGAAGATGTATGCAGCTACTTAAACATTCACTATGTTTTGAAATAAAGTCCTCTACATTTGAGAAATAAGATGCTTTTAAAATAGCTCTGAAACTACTCATTTTATAGGGATGATAATAGGATATATTGTACTTAGATGTTTATCTGTAACATTTTACTCCTAGGAGGGTGTATTTTATGTGATTAGGCTTACTTTTGGTTTATGATTGTTCTGTTGGATTTTTATCTCCTAAATTGGAACTAGTGTTGTATTCACTGAAAAAATGGTTAATGTAGAGTGGGCATTATTATCTGAGTGTTATAAAACCTGATACATACGATTGATAAGTATTTTCACCAAAGAAAATGCGTTTTACTAGCTGTTGAAGCAAATGTAATGCAAATGCTTTTACCAAAGAAATGGTGAAAGGGAGATCTTTATCAGAGCTTAAATGAAACATTAAGAGTTGTGATTTATTCTGAATAGTAACTTGTGTTAATTCTAACTTTTCTTAGCTTCAGTCTCAGTTCAACTATATTGTAGTCCTTAGCAGGCTAAACATTAAGCTACCATACAGCTCAGATATTTCAGAGTAGATGAAAGAAGTATTGGGGATACAGTACCTTCTCAGACTAAAACTGCAATAATTCCTTCTGCTTGAAAAAATTACTGCACTCTCTGGGGCTGCAAAACCAGGTTATTATAATTTATATGGAGTGCTAAATTTTCAGGAATATACCTATATATGCTTCTCATCATACATACTGTCTCGTTGGTACTTCTGCTTCTTTCAGCAAACTGTTTTTTCTTAAACTCCTTGCAAACCACACAGTGGATCTTGAGCAGCTAAAATTTTCAGGACAATAGGATGAAACCGCATTGAACACCACCACTACTCTTACACAAAAAACTTAACACTGCTGTTAATGACTTAGAGTATTGCTTTTAAAGAGTGAGTTGCCATAATAGTGTTTAGTTACATTATGCATTCAGCAATTGAAATGTTTAGCTAATAAGAAAATGTTGGTTTCATCAGTTGCCTTTGCTTGAAATAATTAAAGCATCAATTTTGAGAGGAAGAAATAAAATCTTCAGAAAAATACCTTTTCTCCATAAAAAATGTAAGGAAAATGGCAGCATTTGCAGACTCCATTAGAAAGTGAAAGAAGAAAAAAAATACACAGAACTTCTTTGTACTGGTCATTTTTCTTTTGAACATAAAGGAAGGTAAAAAAAACCAGATAAAACAGATTGAATTCCCTTCCTTAATTTTTTTTTTCTACTTTACTCTTCTTATGGGTTTGAAAAATACCAGAAATCCTAGCCTTAGCTGTTTTGTTGGAAATGGGAGATAAAATCCAGTCAGACCTATGTATTTTTGGTTTTCATAATTTGTTTTCTAGTCTGAAGAACTACAAGTCAAGGTCCAAATAAGACACAATGAGAAATACAAAAGCACTGGGTGATTGACTGCAAGGAGTGAACACTGATACAGGTTCCCGTTGCTTAGATATTGTTTATTGTATTTTTGCCTTGGAGTTTCTATGCAGTATTAAAACCAGAATGCATCTACAGTTTCTTATATTAATTTCTCATTTATATAATTGATGCTTTTATTGTAGCAAGTAAATGTGGGCCGTTTCAAAATGTTTACTTCTGTAAATGTTTGTAAATTGTTTGGCACATTTTAGAGTTTGTAGTAATTTGCTTCATGTAGGCAGTTAGATAGTAAAAAAGGAAGTCTTACTTAGAGAACTAAGAATTACATTCTGAATAAAGCAGCATTAATATATTTTGCAAAGGAAATGAGGCTAGATACTGTCTGGGAAAAAACCTGCCAGTTAGAAATGGTAATAATCTTTCTGCCTTCACACAGCATTGCTACCTGGTCTTGCAGTTGGGCTGTAAAGTCTTGGCTAACATAGGCAAGTTATACAGACAGATAGTTTTTTGGCATTAGCAGGGAAAACCTGGATTTTGCATGGACTTTAGAAACAGCACATCTTAGATCTTTTAGGACTATATTAGCTTGTTCAGAGTGGCTGCTGAAACTATAGCTTTGTCTTGACCTAGCTGTAGCATGTTCTGCTTACTTTTTCTGAGGGTTTGGTGTTTATTTTTAGGTTGGTGAGTAGGTTTTTGTCATTATAATGAGGTTTTATTCTGTGCACGTTCTCCTAGGTTAAACCCATTTGGGCTTGTCCTATGGAGGGGAATAACAAATAATATTTAAATGGTAACTATTAAGTAATTGACATAATTAATGGTCAACTTCAAAGGCATAAATTCTGCTTTTCTTGCTCCAAGTACCACAGGAAACTCTGGAAGTTGTGAAATTTATCTTTTGAGAAGTATGTGTTGTGTATGTTCAAAATATTCCCATTGCAGTTGCTTTATGATCTTAGCATTGAATAGAACAAAACTTTTGACTTTAAAAAATCTTAAAACTCTAGGCAGTATTTTTATTTTTTTTTTTTTTTACTTCATTCAAGCCAGGAGATACCAAATAAGATCCATAACAATTGTGACATTTCTTTCAAACAGCAGTTGGAGCTAAGTGTACGGATCCACAAAATTAGTTTTAATAACAAAATATTAACTGACTTACATGGGTAGCCCGAGTCTTAAAACTACAACTGTTTGCAAATTTAGTCTTCCAAGATTAAAACCTTTTCTTGCCAGTGGGGATATGTTACTGGATTTTAGACCAGCAAAAGCCTTACCAGTTTCATAGAAGAGAAGGTTAAAATCTGCAAAAGAATCCTGAAGGGCTGTTTCCTAAAACTTCCAAGATGCTACAGTGCATATTCTTCCTGCCCGTAGGAGCAAAGTAGACACAAGCAGCTGGGAGACCAAATTCCTAGTGAAGATGGACAAATATTAGAAGAGCTTTCATACTGGGGGTTCAAATAGAACTGCATTAGGTCCCATTACAGAGATACTAAGCATTACCTTGCAGTTGTTCAGCAAAATTGATAAGCTGTATGTCCTTTGACACATGTAATCCTGGGGAAGAGAGGGACAACTCATCAGTACTGAATTTGCTACTAGAATCAGCATCTGTGTACCTCTTTCTTTTTCAGTCAGAAAAAGTGAGGCTTATATTCTGCCTTTAACTTGTGCCTTAGAGCCTCTGAACAGTTGACTGCTGAGCAGTGAAAATTGAAAAGAAACTGATTGGTACCTTAAGGGCAGGGGAGGTTTTTTGAGATGAGTGGTACTCTTAAGTTTTTAGCTACCCAGCATGTATTGTCTGACCACAGTTAGCTGCATGATGATTCAGTTCTAGCTGGAAGCTCCCCTGAAACAGGAAGGTGGGGATTGTGAGGAAGCAACCAGATGAGAATGTTATAAGGACATGGGAAGGAAATTTGTTTTAGTGTTGTGTAGGGGTCCTGAGGGACAGACAGCAGAAGCTGAGGCGACTTACTATTAGACATGTACAGGGAAGACTGAATGCATATCTGTAGGAGAAAACATGTTTTCAGTTGTACCACTCAGACTGTGTAGAAAGTTTTGTATAGCAGCTGAAAGTAATGTGCCATTGCTGAACACTTGGACAGATGAAAGCACAAAGCTAAATGAGATGTCTTATAAGAAAACTAGAAGTTACATGCTTAGAAAAAACCTCTCTGCTAGTTTAAAAGTTTTGTAGTCTTGTTAATTCATTGTGCTAGAATGTGCCTACATCATTCTTTGTGAAAAAATAAAGCAACTTCCATGTTCCAAACTTTACAACTTCTAACGGAAGGTCTTGACTTGTCAAAATTTACTGTTGGCAGTTGAGTTCATTTATGTTATTGTATGTTTGTTCTGTCATACCCAAAATTATTTCCTTACAGAAACTTCGTCTGCTTTGTTCTTGCATTCAGCTTTATATATTACAAAAGAGATTTTGTGGTTTTTTATTACTGAGGATATTTCTATCAACTGATTTGCTGAATTATTTTCAGATTGACATTAAACGTCAACAGTGCCTTGAAGGAAGACATTTATTTACTGTAGTTTATTTTGTTTTATTTTCTTTTGCAATATGTCTGTTGAAAGTTTTCCTCTGAAACTTGACAGCAAAATCTGTTTGTCTTGTAAAAGATTACTAAGCCTAACGCTCTTTTCACGCTTGCCTTATTTTACATTCTGATTTTATATTCTGTATTCACACAACTGTTCCAATGTATTACTTAAATAGAAATATCTTTTGTTTGTTTGATATATCACATAATGAGTATGGTAGTTATGAATAGTGTGAATTGATATGTGTACTTAGAAATAATTTCAATAAATTTAATCATAAAGTGATTGTGATCCTGTGCCTGGTGTCGTAGAGAAACAAAATGAAACTCCCCATTTTTAAAATATTTTTTTAAAGTTTATGTATTTCTCCATACCTTCAGATCTTTAGACCCAGACTATGCATTTGCTTAATTACCCAACTGTCTTTTCTTTAGATCTGTTACCTTCTAGATGGAAATACCAAATATAAAATAAAATTCAAGTAATTCCTTTTTAAATGCATACACTGCATCTGGCCTAGATTAATCCTTTGTAACTTGAACATACGAGTTACATCTTGCGTTGCATCTAGTGTTTCACTGTTAATGGGAGGTGGTGCAAAAGGTATCTTCCAGGCAGAAAATAGTAGCCTAAATAGATTCTGCATTAAGCAGGGTGAATATCACCCTGTATTGGTGCTATTTTTTTTAATAAGGCACAAGATCTCAAAACACACTTACATGGTGTTTGTCTTCTCATGAAGATAAATCTCTGCACTTGCAATTTGAATTAAACACTGTTTTTATCCTCCCAGTTATCAGTTGAAGGAAGACCTAATTTCATTAGGTTGTCACCTTCTATGATCTCCGAGGCATAATATGACATTTTGTTAGTACATACAGTGTGCTGTGTTAAGTAACATGTCCTTGCTCATTGCTGTTTTTGCCAGAAGAATTCAAATGAGATAAACTAAATAAACTGCATCGCAGGAAGTGTATATTTGGTCCCTCTTTTGGCAGCTGTTTTGAATGTGAGTTTGTTTCCCCTGCCCCCCGCCCGCCCCCGACCCTAGCAGAGGCCAGTTACCAGGCAGGCAGACCTTTGGATGAGAATGGACTACCATTACCTGTATTTCTGACGCTTGGAGTTTGCTGTATGGAAGGATGAGTCTGTACAAAAGTAGGTGAAACTAAAGCTAACCCCTATGAATAAATGGTCAAATTCTAAGCAGAGTTAGGATGTGCAGCCAAGAGCACTTGGTGGACAAGTTACTGCAGTAGAGTAAAAGTGAATCTATGTAGTCTCATCCATGTAGAGTCTTTGTAGTATCAAATACTTACTATATTTTTAAAAAATTTTACTATTTAAAAGGCACCATGTAGAAAATGGAGAGTAATAGCAAAGGGAGACAAAGTCTGGAGTTCTTCCAAAGGAGGGGAATAAGGGAATTTGTATCCTTTGCTGTTAAGGGTCATGAGTCTTCTAAATGCATGAATACTTCCAAAAAACATAAAGAAAAAAAATGTAGACCAGTATTGATTAAAAATGCCAGACTGACAGTTCAAACACATATGTATTGGAAAGAAAATACCTCCCCAGTGCAAGTAAAATAGCAGTAGCCTTTCCATATTGCAGAACAACTGTTGTTTACTGACTTTAATTCTGTTTCTGTGGATAAAGAGCAGGTTATCATGGCTGACCTTTTAAAATACATTAACTGCTATATTCCTTATAGTTCCCTCTAAGACTGTCAGACAAAATAAGGTCATGCAGTTACCCTTTGAAACTTGAGAATTAGGATTATGTTTTATAGTCATATATTTCTCTTGGTGATCTGATCTCAATTTGCCACATAGTTCAGCCATTGCATGCAATTGTTTTGTCAGAACTTGGGGGTTCAGGTGCAGGGGTTTGTGGGCACAGTGAAATGGTGTATTCGACTTCCAAAATTTTTTTTACAAGGTCCCATACTAGCAGTGTCTGAAAATACATGGGGAAAAAGGAACAGACCTATTACATAACAACAGTTGACTTAACAAGAAACAGAAATATTTGAATAAAGTGCAGGGATCAACACCGAGATCCATGATGTTCAGCATAATAATAAGAGCAAGAAGGGTGCTTAGTGAACTGATAGACCACTGATAGTTATGAATCTGAAAATGTGTTCTCAGAGTTGCAGAAGAAAAACATTTAAGCAAGGTTAGGTGGCAGATAACAAAACAATAGCTAGTTTATGTACCGGTTGTTAGGTTGTAGTTTTCCCATGAGATGTCATTAAACTGAGAACTAACTGGTGCAACATATTATGAATATCAAAGCTTAGACAAGCTTAAAAAGTAATTATGTAAATTCACAAATGAAAAGTCTGCCAGTATTAAGTACTGATTAGAGCCTTTGTCTCAAGGACAGTCATCCAAGGATGGGTCAAATTGTGGCAGGTATCCCTGAAGCACATCACTGTATGCCTGCCCTACTCTCATACCCTTTCTGGTAATATACTAAGGGCAGCAGAAACATGCTGAATTTTTGCTTGTTTCCCTACTTCAGGGTTAATGCTGCAATAATTACAGAAAATCTGCATAATACAGATTTTTTTTTTTCCAAGACTGATTGTCACCACTTAGGACTAAAAGATTATTTAGATCAAAAAAAGCTAAGGTACAATTTGTCCATTTGTTAATTTTTCCCAGTGAAAAATACCATCTAGAAACCATTTATATACTTTAATAAAGCGCCAGTCTTTTACTAGTCTAAGAATGGTTCTTCACCCATATTGCTTTGTACTTTGGGGTTTTTAATATGAGAAGAAGTAATATTTCAGAAGTGACAATTGAAAGGGTATTGATTTTCTTTTCCTCAATTATTTTTTTTATGTTGGAAGAGCTGTATTAGGGGTACATGGCCCAATTCATGTTTTTCCTGGTTTTGGGTAGCTCGCTGTGGGACTAGTTTGACCCTGGCCAACAGCCAAAATCCCACACAGCTGCTCTCTCCCTCTGCTTCCCTGTGAGACACGGAGGAAATGGAAGGCAAGCAAAACTACTCTAGCATCAGGACAGCAGTGACATTCTGATAGGGGAAGCCTGCCTTTTGTAGGCAGATGTTCAAATTCATCCTGGGAACCAGGGCCTTAGCATGTGTAACAGCTACTTGAGAGGGCAAATATACTGTCCTCTATCATATCTCATATACTTTCTCTGAGTTTTTATTGGAGAGGAGGATTCTCTGTGGTGGAAAATTCCTTTGGTCCATTAGAGTTGTCCTGATTAGGTGGCATTGTAATCCTAGCCCACCCTGGGTTTACTCCCTGGGGAGTCAGAGCACAAAATATAAACCCTTGACACTGCAACTTTTGTTCAGCTGTGCCCAAAACACTGCTGTGTTATCAATATTGTTCTGCCTCTCAGCCACAGTTTTGAAACAAGCACTGTATGGGCTACAGTGAAGGACATTGACTCATCCCATCCAGACCAGTACATTTTACAAGGCTGAGTCTCCTTTCCAACACTGGCCTGGGAAAAACAACAACAACAACAACAACAACAACAACAACAACAACAACAACAACAACAACAACAACAACCAAACAAACAAACAAACAAAACAAAACAAAACAAAACAAAAGAATCTCTTTCCCCCTATACAATTGTCATAAACTTAGCAAGCTTCTAGCCCACTAAGTTAATTGACTGTAAATTTCTAGTAGGAGTCAAAAAGACAAAGGCCTAAGTAATGAGAACAACTATTTAAGCAATACAATTCCTCCCCTTTCACTGAAAACAGAATGCAAAATATATAATTCATTAAAGCATATGTCCTTCAATAGTTGGCAATAGGTAAGGCAAATATACTTCCTTGGGAATTTTACAGTTTTTCAAATAATCCTTATTTGACACTGGTAATTTTCAAGATTTGGGGTGTTTCTGGAAGTAAGTACTTTTCATGGAAGATGAAGCAACAATATAGTCAGATTCAAGGCTGTTATTTGCTTTTCATATCTCTTCCACAAATCTTAGCAGAAGATGAAATCTCATCTTCTACTTTGAGGTCAAACTGGCAGATTGATCCTTGGTCCATCATATAGTGTAAAATTTCACAATTACCTCTCCATTAATCAAAAATGAGCTAAATCTGCACAACAAAAGAGGTAAATAATTATCTTTGTATGTGTGAGAAAATAAAGCAAAATAAACTTCTCATAATTTTGTACTTCACAAATGAAAATTCAAGATTATAATTTGCTTTAGTAAAATTATTCATAAAAGCAAATTACCTCACATTGCACAGTGCTTTGAAGGCATATCTTGTAACTAGGTATATATTTATACCCTGTCTAATTAAAGTTAGATCAGAGTAAAGGCACCTAAAGGCATTGGTGCAACATGTTTGGTCATTGCTGACTAGAACTTAGACATCAAAAAACTGATTCAGGCTTGAATCTGGTGGTGTAATTCTATTGACTCAATTGTGAATCCAATGATTTCACTGATCAATGTAGCCTATCTTTAAATTATTTTACGCAGGAAAAAAAAATCTTGATGCTGTTCTTATGGAGAAATGGAAGAACTGTTTCTGTAATAGTAAAAAGGTCACAAAAATTAATTTCCCCTGCTCACCAGGAACCTGAGTAACAGATGACTTCCAACCTCTGAAAAGAAAATTCTTGCAACAAAATACTGGAATGTACAGAAGGGTGCATGTTAAAACTCTGTGCCCCAAAATGAAGGGACCAAGTGAGGCAGCTGGGAAGTTACTTTAACAGTGGGAAGCCAGTCAGGAAACATTATATGACACTTGATGTGAATTTGTCAAGAAATTATTAATTTAAACTACTGGGCAATTAAACTAAAAGTACCAATGAAAGAAACCCTACATCCTGTTTATCAAAATTTGTTAACGGAAGTAAAAATACTGCTTCCTTCTCAGTGCTGTAGCTCTAGTGACAATGAAGAAATAGCTGATAGCACATCGTGTCGTTCAATTTCTTACTGAAACCGTCCGGTATCACTTAGTTATAAAGAGTTACTCATTACCATCACTGAATGGGAGGGGTTGCAGAAACACAATTAGAAGCCAAAAATGCAGCCTAGGATTAGACATGGTGCAGTGGTTTTACTGAACAACTGCAGACAGAGATTGTTGCTGAAAAGAATACAGCAGAAAAGATTCCTGTAAGCAGACGGTATTAACATAGCATTTGAAAAAAAAAAAAATCCTGTAAGTGAAAGTGAGTTTTCCATACAGTGGTTTGGTGAATAACTGGAGATCCCCAAAAGGAAAAATCTATAAGGTATACCTGGATAAAATTATGGGCCATGGCAAAGCACCAGCATATTCAGTCAGAACACAACCATGGTCTCTTATTTAGTTATCAATATGCTAACACTGATTGCTTTCTTTTAGGGAATATATTTTCACTATTACCTGCCCAACCACACAAATTAGGAAAAAGTGAGGTTCTAGTCTATTTCATTTTCTCCCTTGACTGAACCAAGTAAAGTTTAAGCCATTTGGCTGAGTTATTAAGTTCCAGATCATGTTTAAAAGAATAGTATTTTTCCATTACAGTAGTTCATAAACTCTCAATTGGTCTACAGGTACAGAACTGACACAGCTGAATCAACCAACCCAAACCATGTCCTGCTCTATTTCCCCTGCTCTCAACACCAATTTTATTCATCAGTGGCCACAATAATAGCCTGCATTTCAGTCAAGGGTAGACTTTCTAAGGTCTTCTAGCAGATTCAGTACCTAGAAAGAATAACACAAGATTGTTATTAACTAGCTATTCCTGGAATGCTTCAGACACTCAGCAGCCTTACCTGTCCTTCCTGTGGAACCTCACATTGCTTGAGAAGTTCAGTGTGTGTCATATGGACTTCTCTACCTGTGACATAGCATTAGGACAAGGTAATGATGATACCATTAACACATCCATTGCTAATGAATATTCATTAGGTTTAAATGAATATTCATAAAGTATTTTTAAAATTGTGCTGATTTATTTAGTTCAGCGCAATTCGAAAACGTCACTGGCCAAATACCAACCGTAGAGCACTATGATTGCCAGCATTGTGCAGTTGAACGGTATCGGTGGAAAGCAATTAGCTATAAATATTTCAAAAGAAAACAGAGACTGCAGGAGAAACAATAATTGGTCTTCCACGCCTGCACCACCCGAGTTAGAGGAGCGTTTGGGGAGCTTTGCAAATCTTCCCTTTGGCCGGAAGGTGTCACTTTGTCACCGTTGTTGGCAGGTTTGGGACGAACGAGCGTCAGTGCGCAGAGCCCTGCAGTGCCAGAACCCCGCGACTCGAGAGCGGTGGCCGCGCAGGGATGTCCTGAGCACAGGGATACCCTGAGTACAGGGATGTCCTGAATACAGAACACCCTGAGCACAGGGATGTTCTGAGAACTGGGGTGCCCTGAGCACAGGGATGTCCTGAATATAGAAATACCCTGAGCACAGGGATGCCCTGAGCACTGTGGCTGCAGCCACCAACCTGAGGCACTCAGCTGGGCCTCCCGACAGCAAAGACAAATGGCACTCATACTGTAAGTGTGCCCATCATTCTCATTCCTGATACTTTTAAGGAATGTTACTGTTTTCTATCTTAGAATTAGGTAATATCCTGAATTTCTGCACCCATTTTAGTAATTTTCTTTCTGCCAGCATTTGGCAACATGTAAATCACCGGAGATAGGACTGCCTTCTGTTCAAACAATTAAGTTACTTAAGCTTCTGAATTATTTTCTTTTGTTTTAAACTACAAAAGTCAGTGCTGCTTCTGACAACTAACAGATGATAGAGAAGCGTGAGACCAAAGGCAGCAATGTTACTGAGAAGTGAGTGGGAGGGTAGGGAAGAACAGAAGTGGATTCTCAGGCCTGATATTTTTTTCCTAATGTAGGGCACGTTAGTCAGTCTCCCAGCTTAGACATTTATTTATCCTAGTCCATCTGGACTTCATGAAGATGCAGAGAGAGATGTTTCCAGTATCAACTCACAGTTAATGCAGACATAAAGCTGTCCTCTGTCTGTAAAGAAACCTGGGCTAAAGGACTCCCCTTAGCTCAGCTTCACAGTAAAATGGTGGAAGACAGCACCAGGATGAATCTGGGCCACCTCTTGTTCATTGGCTATTTTCAACAAGGAAGGACAAGGATGAAATGCTTGAAACATTGATTTATATCAGTTGTAAAAAGTACAGATCTCTTTTTTCCCTGGCAAGGCTTTACTTGTTTCCATAACTGTTTTTCAGCATCACAAATTTTATTCAAAAGAAACATTCTGTGAGTAGCTGATCTATGCAAACATCCTTACAAATGTTCTGTGGAGTAGCAGTTTTTAGATAATCACCTTTTGCACAGCTTTCACAAACTCTCCCTGTTAGATCCTATTAGAATCACTGTGAATAACACTGCTGTGTTATTTCAACATTATAACTCACTGTTGTTAACCATGTTACTTCATAATGTGCTGTGCCAGTACAAAAGATATGACCTTCTAGAATGGAAGTAATGAAGCATTAGGCAAGCACAATAATTCTATAAAAGCAGAAATCACTGCTTGGTATGTTTACATTAATGATGCATCACAACGAAACAGCTCCCTATATTTCATTTTAGGAACAACAATAAAGTTCTTTTAGTATGTTTCATCCCTTTCACTGTGATAGAAAGAGTGGCAGATTCTTTCTTTAACTCATACCTATATTAATAAGATATCAGGGACCTCTTGTAATTCACTATTTATCTTAAATAATGCTTTATGGAAATCTTAAAAAGTGTGTAAAAAGAAAGGAAAGCATTGCTCTTACACATCATACTAAACACCAGATTCTCATTACTTTTCTGGAGACAATGAGGTCGTCTATTTTATAAGGTACAATAGGTCAAATTAACAAACCCCATCAGCATAATCAAAATGTATTCAGAGCCCAGAGCACCCCACTAGGGAGGCTGTAAACTGAGAAAGCCAGAAGTTCCTGATGACCTCTCAGGAAGTTCCTCCTTTCTGGGAAAGAGCAGCTCCAAGGGGCTGCCAAAATGTGGCTGCTTTGCAGCTGCCTGAGTTCACTGGAAAATGGGCTGTTACTGTGTGTTCAGTGCCTGGCTTAATTTGCTGGCAACTGGGCAACATCGTTGTGAACTATATACATTTTCTAGTTTGTTGGCTATGAATGTGGTATTTGAAATATAATTATGTCAATCTATATTGTGTGAGCAGAACTCATTTTCTAGTAAGAATGTGTATTTGAAATAATTCTTCATTATTTTAGCTTTATTTGGGCTTTTTTTTTTAGGCTTCAGCATTTCTAGTTCCAAAATATTTATGTATTTTTTTTCTAAAGTTTTCTTTATGTGCTTTCTTCTCAGTCCATTGTGAGGTACACAATTTCCTTCCTATCTGAAGATCTTTAACACAGGCATTGAAGAAATGAAAACATAATGTGTCTATTTTTTAAAATACAGCTTTTTATTTGGTTTGGGATAAGTATCCTGGATAAAGGTCAAAATATATGCTTTTCTAGCAAAGAATTGAAGGTCTCTGCCAGTGTCTTTTCTCTCCTCTTTCATATTAAAAACTCTCTTTTAGCAATCTCAGTAGAACCAAACAAAAACAAAAAAAAGAAGAAAAAAGTGTTAGTTTTAATAATTTAAATAATTTAGATGTCTATCACTTTAGATACAGAAAATATAAATATTTGTTTGTAGCTAATATTAATGAACAGTGGAAAATTAAGGAAGCAAGCTGAAATGCATATGAAATACATATTTTAAATAAAGAAATGCATATTATAAAGTGAATATTGTAGGACCATACTCTGTTCTGAGATATGAAATATATTAATATTTCATTTTCATTAAATCCACTAAAACTCAGGTTTGCTCTGCCAGGTCTTATCTTGCTAAATATGTTGCTCATAGAATAAGCTCTCTGACCTCCTGTTGGTCTCCCAAATATAATCAGATAGTACTGCCTTTTATCTTATGTCTACATGGGGATTTTTTTTTTCACTGGTGATTAGGCCAGGCGGAGGTTAATGAGGAACAGTGTGACAGAATGTGACCTTGCAAAGCTGTTTTATCCCCCAGCAGCTCATAGAAAACAGTCCTTTCTAGTTTGCAGTGAATCATTAATTTTAGCTGACAGACCTGAAGGCAGCATAGATATTAGAGCGCAGCCTGCAAGCCACCTCTCTCTGCTGACCTAACCAATGAAATCACTCTAATTTCTACTGTCTTCTCCAATTTACCAGCAATTCAGAAAATCTCCTTCTCATCCCCAGAGACTGCTTTTCAAAATGACACTAATCTTACAGCAGTATCAAATATTGCAGCAGTATGTTTGCAACTGACTCACAGATGTCCTGCCTAATATACAAGAGGTGTAATTAATATTTTATATGATTCATTAGCAATTAAAGAGGGAAATATCACACTGGTAATCATTTATTGAAGAGAAGCTTAATTTATTCACAGACTTGAGGTTTTGGGGTTTTTTTCTTTTGGTTTTTGGGGATTTTTTTGGTACTGTTGTTTCTCCATTAAGAAACAGAAATTGAGCAATGAATAAAGGACTTTCACCACCATTCTGTCATTTGCACCACTCTCACTTTTAAGTCCTGATGTCTTGTATTCTCTGTCTTAGTGTCCCACCAGGTATCATATTATATGTACAAATGCTTTAATAAAATTTCAGCATTAATATGCATGAGACTCACTTCAGGTAGCACTGACAGCTGCAAGGAGTAGGGTACATTGATTAAACCACAAGATTGATAACTTCCTCAATCTAAATGAATCTGAAAAGGATGGGCTGTGATAGGAAGTTGAAATATCAAGGTTGTTATTTTATGACTGCAGAATCAAAGAAGTGTGATGAGCTGAGGGACATCTGCTTCATTAAATAGGGTTCAGATAGAACACTTCTAAATGTCTGGATCACGTTTTCTGTGTTTTTGCTGTTTGTACTTCCATTTCACCATTACCTTTTCCAGTCTATGAAAAATTGAGTTTTGTCTTCATGGGAAACAGTGTATTATTTCAGTGTAGATAGGGCAGTAAGAACAGATCTTATTATAGGTCAGGAAGAACAATTTGACTGTGGATAGAGTCAGTTCCCAAAGGCAACTTTTTTCCTTATTTGCTTCTGCCCAAATTAAACAGATTAACTTAGTTTAAATGGATGTCTGAGTGCATCTCATTGACAGCTCTTGCAGTTATGCATTTTGAATATGATAGCAGCAAGTTTCCAGGAATTACTGTCTTCAGTATTTCCTAGTAGAAATCTTAATGTGCCCTGTGGCTCCTAACACACCATGATGAATTTTTCTATAAGTTTCTTTGAGGCATGTAACAAAAAAGATGTTGCAACATCCAGTGCTGTGCTAAACTATCCTGCAGGTCTAAGCTGCCTGCATGTCTGTGAAGGCAGCAGAATTTGTGACATTGGGAAGTGCTGTGTGGAGGAATGCTGAGACATAATGGGGCTGGGTAGAAAGTTTGTGCAAGTAAAGGAGAAGGGAAAGAGAAGCTCTGGCTTCAATGATGATATATAGAACTGTCTGCTTCTCTGTGCAGGAAGATGAAAATAAAGATGATAGAAACAAGTCAAATAAGTCTGCCTATACTCTAGTTCTACAATGAGTAATGATGTTTTTAACCTTTACCTTGATAGAAAATATTTATTATATGCTTTTAAAGCTAGTCTGTAATGCACACTTTTTTTCCTAGGGAGCTCGGTACATAAGTTATCAGTTATTATTCTCAGGGTAAATTCATTTTTGAAGTGCCTGAAAATTTGCAGTTCAACCTTCCTCCAGGGTTCAAGGACTAAGGCTGCAATAATCATAACACAGGGTGCCATACAGGTAATTTTGTCCTCAGCAGGGATAACTCAACCAGTTTGCAAATGAGAAAAATATAGAAGGGAGCCTGAGACTCCGGGCTACTGTGGTTAGGCAGGGGATGATGCTCTGGCTCTGAGGACCTAGCTGATATAACTGGGATGGTCATACCTCCCTGTTTCTAATGTGACACTTCCTGATCTTCAGGTGTCCTGTGAGTGCTCAGGAAGACTATTCTGAGAGTTCATACAGCAATAATCAATCTTTTTTTTTTTTTTTTTTTTTTTTTTTTTTTTTTGCAGAGTTAGTTTTCTAAAGTGTCTGAACTGATTCACAAGGGCACAGGTCTCTAAGGTGGGGTGCATGCACAGGAAAGTCCTGGTTTTCAGATTTTGGGGGAAAATATTTTATGTGTTGTCAATAAAAGAGATTTTAGAAAACCACCTTAAAATTTATCTTAATCTCATCCTTTTTAATCTTTGTTTTTGTGCATGCATTATAGTGTGCATAATAGTATAATAGTAAATATGTAAACTTATTAATATATATATGGAGTGTGCTGAAAATCTTTTTAATGATGGGGTGTGTGAACAAAAATTTTGAAGACTGCTGCATTAGAGAATCAGCTGATGAAAAATCTGAGTAATGAAGGTCCAACATGTGGAGGGGTTGGCACCCTTCTTAACAGTAGCTAGTAAAATTAGTCCTCAATTGTGATAGTCACCCACCATCTCATTAGTGAGATTAACAGAATTAATAAAGAAAAAACAAACAAACAAAAAAAAGGTCATATCTGTGGCCTTGACTTTTCAAATTACAGACTTCTCAGTGTCAATAACCTCTAACAGAATTGCTTGACAGACATGTGTGAAAAACAGTCTCTTAAATTTTCTAACATAAATGTCTAGAGCAGGTGAATTAAAGATTTTAATAGTATTTATACAAACAGGCTTTCAAATGCACCTTTATTTCTAAAATAATGATGTTTGCTTCATTTCAAGCTTGCAGGCATCAGTTCACATGTACCTATGTGGACGTTATCATTCTCTCTTCTCTGGCCTGGATCTACTACTCTTAGAGTTTCTATAGTTACAGAATTAGATATCTTATTTTAAATGGACAATGAGACAATGCTTACATTCGTTATCCCCTTGAGTTATGTTTAATAATTGGAGGGAAGGAATCACCATACAAACTGCAGAAGGCATAATGGCATAAAAATCTACTTGATGGCTTCATAGCATTGTATGAATGTAATTTTCTACCTGAAATGCTGGAATTGTAAATGTTAGGCAAATAATTCTGTAGAAAGCTAAAGCTGAAGAAATGACAAATGCCTACAAAAACATCTAGCATATCCTAAGAAATAGCACAATTAGGTGGATAGAAAGATAAGGAATTTTTCTATATATGGAGAAACAGCATCTATATTTGGATTTGTACATATTCTAGTTCTTGCTATATTTAAAGATAGGTTAAAATGTTACCAATACCTTCAAAATCTTGGAAGAAATAATACTAATGGCAAGCTGTATTCACCAGAAGAGACATTCTACTGTGGAAAATTCTATAAGAAAAAGCAACGTTTGCTGCAGGAATTCCAAAGGGCAGTTTTTTTCAAAGACATTACTTGTCAGCATCTATGCTTCACAGGAAAGTGACCTGGGAGAGAGAGGAGCACATGTTGCTAAAGGGATTTTTCAGTTAAGAGACCTGAAATTAACTGTGCTGGCAGCTCCTGCATCAGCTGTTAGGGGTCAACAGTAAAAAAAATTCTGCAGCCTTTAGAAGGCAATCATCATCCAAGATGTCCCTGATAAAAGACTATGATGCTAACCTCAATTTTTATGTTTTCTTCATTTTTGCATTATCTTACAGAAGTAAAGGCAGAGAAACTAAAATGACAAAGCCAACCCACAAGAGTGCAGATCCCAAGGACTGCATAGCTCGGTGGTCCATCTAATGCATTATACACGCTCTAAAACCTGGCTGTAGTGGATGCCTAAGTAGGAAAATTAGAACAGAATGAGCATACTGTAGATTTTTCAAATGCCCTTGTAATCTTCAAAAGCATGCAGGTCTAGGGCCTACTGACTGAATGCAATGCCTCTGTACTAATAACTTGCAGACCATTTTCTTCCCAACACTTTGATCATAAACTTACTGAATCAATGCAAATTTTCTCTCTCCATAGCAGCTCACAGCAGCAAAGTCCCATAGTTTAATTGAACATCATGCAAAATACCTCCACCTTTGGTTTGTTCTCAGCCTTTCCACAATAGCTTCATCCAATTTTTTCTAGCACGTACATTGGAAAATATGTACCAATTTTCAAAAATTCACCCTCTCTCTTGATTTCACAAACCCACCATATGCTCTCCATTGGCTTCAAAATTTCAGGCTACTTAGCTGTTTCCTGGTACACTTATTCTGGATTTCTACCAGTAAGAAAATATTTTCAGGAGAGGTATTTACACTTCAGCCTACAAGTGGCTGGTAGTAGGATTTGCTGGCAACCTATATATGTGAAAGTTGAATTATGAGTGGCACAGAGAAGGCAAACACAGAGCAAGAGTTTGTAGTTTCTTCCAGGGTCACTTTAGGCAATTGGAGCTGAGCTTTCAAATTTCTTGATTCAGGACATTGTAGATGTTAAAAGCCTATGCAGGATCTGTAAGAGGTGAACAAATATTTGTCCAAGAAAAATACATGAAGATGGTATATCTGAAACAGATGGACCTTTAGTTATGAACACTAGGAGTACACCCTGGCAAATTGCTACACAGTCTTCATTCCTTTATCCTTCACTCTCCTCTGTATTTGCCAGGATTTATTGCTTTGTCAAAAGGTGAAGAAGATGCTGAGACAGAAATATAAACTTGTATGTTCTGTGGTTATTTGTCTGTCTTATTTTCTCAGTTATTTCTTTCAAGAAAGAAAAACCTTTTGATAACCTGTTTCAGAGCTTTTGGCTCTTTGGGCCCTCAAATAATTTTGAACAACTCATATGAGTTTAGTAAATAGTAACTAATTTTCATTGATTTTCTCTTGCTTTCCTTAACAAAAGTATGTTGAACCAAGACAGGCATGGAGCAAAAGGATTGATTAACTTATCAAGGGCCAAAAAGGTCAGGTCCTAATGTATCATAATTTTCTTTCTTGTTTTTGAGAATGGTAGTTAAAAACATCAATAAATTTCAAATAATAATGCAAATTATGTTCTATCTAAAGTCTATATTGTGTCTTATTAAGTTTATTTTAGTAAGAGGGAGATCTTTCTTCCCTAGAAAGGTTTATGTCAGAGCTTTCTTTTCATATATTGCTACTGAATAATTGGGTGACCAGATAGTTCTTACAGACTGAAAGGTAGTGGCAAGTTATATAATAAAGATTGTAAACATAACCCTTAAGTCTTCTTTTAAATTGCTTTTTTTTCAATTTTAATTCCTTTCAGCATGAAGGTTAGACTTACACACTTTGACAGGCAGAAAGTATTTTAATGTATATTTGCAAAAACAACAAAGAGGGTAAATCTTAATTTTATCTTTCTTTACAATTCTGCTACTAGGACAGCAAATTGTCTACACATTTCTATTTCTTCTGTCTTTCTTTTAGAATTACTGTGTGACTCAAGCTCAAAAGCAGAAGCAAACAATTTCAAATGAAAGACCTGTTTAAAGGATGGTGATTTATAGAAACTGAGTCATATTTTTTGTATTGTTTTTGAGGAACAGATAGAGTGTACTACAAACACATCTGGTAGTTTTGCAGAACTAAGTATTTTAATAAGACTCTCCCATCATGTTCCCTTTTATTGGAAAGTATAGGATGATGAGGTAAGGAATCTGAAAGGAAGATTACTGATGATTAAATGACCTTGCAAAGACACGTATAGTCTTACCATTAAAAAAAAAAATGCAGAGAGAAGCCACTTCAGAAAGAATTTTGGCTAAATGACAAATAAGTTCTATCATATCAAATTAAGAATTCTTCTCCCATAGTTACTCAAGGGTCAGGAGTAGGTAAATAATCTACTTGTGACCACTTCCATTATTTATTTATTAAAAAAAAATTAACATACAATGCAATTTATATTGAAAGGGTCTGTCTGATAGGAGAAAATATAATTACAATGTAATCAATTTTCAATTTATTCCATTAATAAACTGAAATAAAATTACCATGATTTACACTGAACAGATTGGTAAAAAATAAACAGGCTGAAGCTTCTGCTAAAAGCAGCAATACTGAAATAGACTGTAAAGGCTGAATGCTTTCTCTGGACAGACAGTATAACTAGAAATATTTCTGAAATACAGAAAAACTGTGTGAACTTTAGAAATGCAGTAACATAAATGTTATAATATTAAGTGTGAAGATGAACACATAGGGACTTAAATATATAAGAAAGAGGTGTAAAGATGTCAGATTAGGTGACAAAAATGCTGTAGAAAAGCCAGAGATCAACTCTGAATAGTTCAGGTTAGGTTAACTCAAGAGAAATAAAGAAGTATGGTCTTAAAAAAAAATATGGCTTTACATAGTTTCATGAGTATTATGAAATATTCACCTGAAATATTAACAGAGCTTTGGTCTCAATAGTTTCTAGATAATACTCATCTTTATCTCACATATTTTCCAAGGATACAGATATTTATCTCACAGTCATATTTTCTAAAGATACAGACATTTTTTAATAATTTTGAAGGAAAAGAAAAAGTCTTACAAACTATGCTAAAAGTGTTAACATATTGCAACAAGCAATTGATACTGGAGGCAAATTCTGTAAGAGAAGTATTTGTTGCAGAAATAATTGTGTCAAACAAGGAAATTATCAAGTTAATATATGTATTTAATAAAGTGTATGAATTGTTTTATAAGTATATTTATCTGTTTCATCCCTAACTCCCTTTTCATAACTGAATAAGCTATTTGTTTACAACACAGGGCAATATAAATTTAATATGTAAAAATATAATTAAGTATATATATTTTAATCTATCTACATTTTTCTGTATCACTGGAATAAGATTTTAGTAATCTACTTGGCTAACATGCTGGGAAACAAGTTTGTCCTCTAAACCATTCCACAAAAATATCAATAGATTAGTAATTCTGACATCAAGATTCCTTAACATATCAAAGCAATTGCCAAAGCACAGAGAATAATTTTTAACTTTTGCAACTACAGGTTATGAAAACATCACATGTGAGTGCACACACAAATACAGGCACATAAAAATCACCAACAAATCTCTAATTCAGGCAGAAAAACTATGCTGATTTACTCATGAAAATGTAGAAAGACACATACCAAACATAAAAATGTATTGCTGCTGTACAGAGGGCAAAAACCTCAATCATGCACTGCATACTGGGCATTTTCCAAGCTTCCTGATGGAAAGATACCAAGGACAAATGGCTTGGTATGTTCAGCTGTCTGCTAACTAATAATATACATGATTGATTCCCTAATAGCAACATCAGCTTTTTTCCCCTAAGATGAGTGCTTGTATAACAATTTCTTCTGCAAAACTACTGTGCTTCTGCTACTTGTTACATTTTAGAAACATTATTACATCTTTCCTGCCTTGACTGAATAGCCATTTCTTTTCTAACTGAAAGGACTTTGTTTTCTTTCCCGACACTCCTATATGATAGAGACCTAATGACTAGGAAATGACTTTTCAGGAGAGTACCTGGGAATCCTGGTGGGTACAAGGCTGAACAGAAGCCATACATATTCAAGCAATTTTTAAAAGTTTGCATGAGACCAAGCAAACACACTTCAGCTTACTGAATTGTGACACAACACATCTGGAAGACGAAAGAGAAAGAGTCTTGAGGTACTAAAGGGCAGCTGCCATTAAAATCAAACTTTAATGAGCTCTCCAAAGAGTACAGAATCCCACCAGGAGTCTTATTTGCTTCAGTCACACAGCAGTACTTCCTTACTTAGTGACCACTGCATCTCATAGGAAATGTAGGAAGTGTCATGTCCAGAGAATTAAGTCAATGGATAGGCAGATTAAGGAACAGAACCCTTCTAGCTTTTAGAGAAAATCTTATTTTTTATGTTTCTGTGGGGTTTTGTTAGTTAGTTAATTATTTTGTTATTTTGTGTTTTCATTTTTTTGTGTGTTTTGGTTCTTCAAGGGATGGAAACCATGCTTCTTTCATTGTTTTTTTCATGTTTCACCTTGTCTCTTCTCTGAGAATAACCCCTAATTTTGTTGTGTTAGTTACTGAAAGTAAGATAGCTAAGATTCTAATTTGATTTTCCAAAGCTATTAGCTGTATGCAAATTATTTCCTAAAAGTTTGTCCTTATCAAATTAAAACAGAAAATAGAATTTCCCTGAGAAAAATCAGCTTTTGTATTTGGTGAGTGCCCAAAACCTGATGTTATATATTTCTTACATCCTAAAATAATATGAAAGTCTTTGGACACCTACGATAAAAGCATAAAATCTGATTTCTTGGGCAGGAAAAGAAAGATATTTTGGTAAGGGATATTGCTGCTGCCTCCTAATCAACTGAATCCTTATATGGACACCTGGGGGCAGTAAGTCTTCACTAGCTGTCTTTCTAACTTATGTTTCTTATTTTCTCAAAGCAAGAAAAAATAAAAAAAAAAAAAACAAAACAAAACACAACAAAAAAACCCTCAAAATAGAAATGCATAGGTTTCCAATAGTCATTTTGCAAATAGGATAAAGAATTTGCAGCAATCCCAGACACAACTACATGTTGGAAAAGAGGTGATTGAGAGCTACCCTGCAGAGAAAGATTTGGCAGTGATGATTGATGAAAAACTCAACATGAGTTTGCAAGCTGCACTTGCAGCCCTGAAAGCCTGGGCTACATCAAAAGGAGTGTGGCTAGCAGGTGAAAGGAGGTGACCCTTTAACTGAAACCCACCACTCTTTGTCCTGTTTAAACAGGCCCTGATAAGATATGTGTCCTCATCTTTCTAATCAGTGCACTTTAAGTATTGAAAAGCCACAGTGAGGTTTCCCTGGAGCCTTCTCCTTTCCAGGCTGAAAACCCCAACTTTCTCAGCCTTTCCTCAGAGGAGAGGTGTTCCTGCCCTCTGATGAATTTTGGCCTCCTCTGGACCCACTCTAAAGCTCCATATCCTTCTTATGCTGGAGGGGCAAGAGCTGGATGCATTAATCCAGGTGATGTCTCATGGGAGCAGAGGAGAGAGGGAGAATTACCTCCCTCAACCTTTTGGCCACGCTGCTTCTGAGGCAGTCCAGAACAGACAATGACAAATGAAAACTAGAAAAAAAAAATAAAAAGAGGAAAGACTAAAGACAATTCACCATTGAAGATAGATAAAACACATCTGAACAAGGCCCTCAGTAAGATACATAGTAAGATGAGGAAGTACATCTTGCTGTAATAAGCCAGGGATGGATTAAATGGCTATGAATGATCCCTCATCAGTCATATAATCCCCACATCATTATAATGTGTACATGATATCATAGCACAGACACATGTAAAAAAATGTTAAGATCTGAAGATTATTCTGGCCAAATAGTTATTAAAAGACATTGTTGAGAAGATTGCCAGGTCTTGAAATAACTCCTCAAACACTTCAACAATATAAGCTTATTGTAAAGCACTGACCAGAATCAGTCTGTATAACAGTTCTGCAAAAGGTGCCACAACCCTGGAGAGAGGGAGTGCCAGAGGAGACATTGCAAAACTGCCAGCAGAAAGGGCCAGCAGTATCCAACACTGGAGGAATAGGAGCACAGCCTCCAGGAGGGACATCATGATTCTCCCTCAATTCCACACAATTTAAGGCAGATGTAGATACTGTGTTCTCAGATCTGGGGTCTCCAGTTCAGGAAAGACAGTGCCAGGATTAAGGGAGCCCAGCAGATGCCCACCAGGATGCTGAGGGAACTGGACTACCTGCTCTGCAAGAAGAGCCAAAGGATTGGAGCCCATTCTGCCTGGAAATGAAGGACTTTGGTGGAACTTCAGATTAGCCATCTCCTACCTATAACCTTGCATGTTGGGAAGGCAAGGACAAACTCTCAATACAAGTGATAGTGGGCAAATATTGACACAACACAACTTCAAATTGGAAATAAAGGAAAACCATATTTTTCTTGTGGGAACAGCCCAGAATAGTGCAGGCTGCCCAGAGGCTGTGCAATCTGCCTCCTTGGAGATTTTCAGCGCCAGACTTGAAAAACCCCCAAGCCACATGGTGTGGGCCTCCTCAGTGATGCTGCTTTGAACAGACAGTTGCACAGGGTGCAGCCTCCTGGTGCCTTTTCCAGACCAAAATTTCTTGTGAATCCATGATTACTCCTCTCTTGCAACACAGTTTGCTCTCCTATCCAAATTGGCCCGTCCCATTCCTCCTGCCTTCAGGCCTTCCCCAAGACATTTTAGTGGGTGACTGTCACTCATTTTCACAACATTTGTGCAACTCCAAATACTCTTGCTTCACATCCTGCAAAGTCTCCCACAGATCTGGAGGCAGTGACCCCTGTCAGCCAACAATAGCACTGCCAAGAATTGTTGTGGCTGACTCGTCCTGGTTCTGAAGAAAATGATGTTCAGATCCTGGTGGACATAAGGCAGCAATGTGCTCTTGCCTCAAAACAAGGCTAGCAGTATCATGGAATTGATTAGGATGAATGTTGCCAGCAGACTGAAGGAGATGATGTTTCCCCTTTCCTTGGTATTGGTGAGAGCACCATGTCCAGTTTTGGGAAATTCAGTACAAGAGAGAAATGTACATTTTGGAGATGGAGTCTGAAGGATGGCCACTAAGATGGTAAAAGGAATGGAAAATCTCTCATGATAGAAAAGGCTGAGAGAGCTCAGACTGCACAACCTAGAAGTTTTGGGAGAATATCATGGAACTGAAGTGCAAAGGGTGCAAAGACAACAGATCCATGCTCTTTCCCCTGCTATGTGCTAAGATGTAGTGGACACAAACTGAAATACAGGAGGTTTCTCCTGAACAGAAGGAAATATGCTTTTCTCTGTGAGCATGAAGAAGTATGGTCGCAGGCTGCTCAGGAAGGTTGTGTTCACAAATTCATCCCTGAAAGTCCTTAAAAGCTGTCCAAACAAGCTGTCTCTGAAGACTCTGAGATGAACTTCTGTAACGCCAAGCTACTGTTGTGAGCATTCCTAAACCACCAAGATCTTGGAAGTAGTGCCAAGAGAGGTGCCCCAGCCCCTCTGTTATATACATAATACACCCTATCTCTGCAGGATACCCAGCACGAACTAAGAATCAAGGCCTCGGGGAAGACATGTGAGAACAAGATGACATCATAAATCCATCAAATAAGTGAGAAGCAGAGGAGAATGATACCACAAATTCCCTAAACAAGGAAATAACAACAACAAATGGCTGAGAAGGCCAAAGAAGAACTGCTTGAACTTTTGTGCTAACCTTAGTCCTTAGCTTAGTAAAATACATGCCTGTAGGCTGCACTGGCCTCTTACTGTTGGTGTCTTATTGTTTGAAGTGCACAAAAGTGAGTAGCTGGCAGGCTGAGTGTGTGCTGGCCCTGTGGATTCCCTACAGGTTGATAAGCAACTGGAAAATTTCCCTTGTAAGGAAAGGCTGAGTTTTTGCATCTGCTCAGTCTCCAGAAGAGACTGAGACTGAGAGGGAACCTCATCAATGCCTATACGTATCTGAAAAGATTGTGTCAAAAGGATGGAGCCAGGCTCTGCTTGGTGGTGCCAAGCTATGGGACAAGTTGCAACAGGCAGAAACTGGAACATGGGAAGTCCCACCAGAAAACAACAAAGAACTTCACTGTGTGGATGAACACACACTTGAACAGGTTGCCCAGGGCAGTAATAGAGTATCCCTCATTGGACCTATTCAAAAGCTGCCTAGATCCAAACCTGAATGAAATGCTCTAGGGGATCCTGCTTGAGCAGGGAGACAAAACTTAATAACTTCCAACCTTATCTTGTCCATTCTGTATAGCAAGGCTTCAGAGCCCAGAATTGGACTGTATTGGAATGAAGACTGCCATGCAAGCATAACAGCTCTGTGCCCTTGGCTGGAGCTGTGAAGGAAACACAGGTGCAGCACCTGTAATCTTGTGTTCAAGGGGAAGCTCAAAAAACCAATTTTGAAGGTGTATTCAGAGGAAGCAGCTGTAGTAAGCATGTTGTCACCAGAACTTGCATGCAGCTGCAGAGGTACTGAGTTGCCCTAAGCATAAATATTCCTAGCAGTTTCATAAAAATCAATCCATAGACTATCCAAACATGTCTCCTTTACAAACCATCATCATGAGATATAAACTGTCCACCCCATTTGATCTCAACTGTTTTGTGATTCACAGACCTCCTCTGACCTTATTCAGAGACGTCTCTCAGAGCCAGTCATGTTCTCTCTCGACCATCTTTAATATATTGCTTGCAGTTTAGTTAGGGCTGTGACTACTCAAAGTACTGTTAGATATCAAAGATCAGTTCATACCTGAGTCTGTCACAGAGTCCCATTTATGGGGCTGAAGTAATGAAATCCTTACATTTAGTGAACAGTGTAATGACTGCTGAATGTGTTGTCTGATTGATTCTCAGACTTTAGAGAGAGTTTTGGACACTGAAAAATCAGGGCAATGAGGGAAAGAGAACTGTTTCTGACACCTGGTTTATAGAGACAATTGCTGATGGATGGCATTCATTAATGGTGTTCAGCATTATAGTACTCCTACTTAATTTCCTTCTGACTTCTTCCACATTCACCTGCAAGACAAGTAGCAAGGAAGAGAGAAGTCTGTGGATCTGTGCATCTAAAACTGCATTATGGGGAATAATAGGATGAGGGAAGGTGAAGGTCACAGCCAGGGCAGAAATCAGGAGATAGAGATGAGTTGGAAGTGCAGCACAAAGCTGAAGGATCTCCCGATGAGAGTATTGAATCCTGGGAACAGAAGATTCCCAGGTCTAGGAACCCTAGCTGGTGCTTATGCACTGAATCAGATGTATTTGAAGTGTCCATCAAAATACTTGGTTTTTAAATCATTAAAACAATATGGTATAGGAACTGCATCCAGATATTATATGTGAATTTATTATCTATTTTTGTTTCATTTTACACATATCCCTTGGAAGATGCAGGAATATGTGCATGCTTGATACAATTGATTTGTATGGATTTGAATAAAAAAGCCTCCATTTCTCTGGGGAATGTACATACACTACGTGACATGTTTTTCACCACCAAAGAAACTAAAACTCTGCAAGCAGTAGGTTTTCATAGCAATTTATTCTGCTTTGTGGAAGTGAATCAGCAAAAGGTAGTGTGGGTACTTTCAAATCAGAGACCGCGTCTTCCACGAATTAATTATCATCGAGCAGATGGTTCCGAAGAGGCTGTGGCGACCTCTGGACTGGAAGCTCGGCATTTTTAATTCTCTGTGCCCGCCGGGCGCTCCCGTCCCGGCTCTCACCGCTGCCCAGACTGCGGCTCCAAGGGCGGCCGGACAGCCCGGGTGGGGCTGCCGAGGAGCGCCAGCGTTACAGCGCGCCCGGGATGTGCCTTCCCCGTTTCCAGGGACCCCTGTGGCTCTGATCAGATAAATGTGGTCCCTTCCTTCCTGCTCCAATGGGGTTGGCGGAGAGCCAGAAAGCCCTCCCTGTCCAGAGCCTAGATAAGGCCATAACCTTTCCTGTTCGCTCTTTCCCCCCGGATCTCATGGAATAAAGAAGCTGGACAAATACATCGGGGGAGTTGGAGCCTCTTTTGAATCTTTGCCCATCTCCTGACGTGCCTTCCCTCAAGCCCCGAATATCTGGGCTAGCCTAGTAATCTGGGGGGCTGCGAGGGGAGGAGTGTCACCTCAGCATCGCTCGGGGCTGCGCGCACCACGCGGGCGGGGAGCGGTGCCGGCCCCGGGAGCGGCGTGGGGTGGCGGGCGGTGATGCCTGCCCGCGGGGTGCTGCTGCCCGCGGGGCGCTGCTGCCCGCGGGGCGCTGCTGCCCGCGGGGTGATGCTGCCCGCGGGGTGATGCTGCCCGCGGGGTGATGCTGCCCGCGGGGTGATGCTGCCCGCGGGGTGATGCCTGCCCGCGGGGTGATGCTGCCCGCGGGGTGCTGCTGCCCGCGGGGCGGTGCTGCCCGCGGGGTGGTGCTGCCCGCGGGGTGGTGCTGCCCGCGGGGTGCTGCTGCCCGCGGGGTGCTGCTGCCCGCGGGGCGCTGCTGCCCGCGGGGCGCTGCTGCCCGCGGGGCGGTGCTGCCCGCGGGGTGATGCTGCCCGCGGGGCGCTGCTGCCCGCGGGGTGATGCTGCCCGCGGGGTGATGCTGCCCGCGGGGTGATGCTCCCCGCGGGGTGATGCTGCCCGCGGGGTGATGCTGCCCGCGGGGTGGTGCTGCCCGCGGGGCGGTGCTGCCCGCGGGGTGCTGCTGCCCGCGGGGCGATGCTGCCCGGGACCGGACCCGCAGCGTGCTCCCAAACAGCCTTGTGGCTGGCGGTCCTAGCAGCTCAGGCATGTCCTCTCTGCTCATTTCCCAGGGGATGGCCTGCCGCGGGTGATGGAATAGACCTTCTCCACGAGGTCTAATCATCCTGCCCAGCCCTGCCTCGCTGGGATGTTATCTCCTGGCGCGAGAGGCATCATCCACACGTATTTGTTTTCAGATTCGTGGGAGGCCCTGGGAACATTTTTCCTGTATTGTAGCTGGATCTCTAGAGGAATAAGGGATGGTGCATGTGGTGGCTTGCTGAATACCTCCCAGGCTGTTAGTGACAGCCACTGTCTCAATCAGGCCCCATCATGGCCCCCTCTTCCACCATGGAGTGTAATTTCTTCATATAAGTCATTGGATGGATAGGCTAGGTTAAACCCCCTCTTCTCTCCTCTTCAAAGACGAAGTGACCCCTCTCCAACTATTCCCTTAGTATTTTTTTCCCTGTCCAATGATTTCACCAAGGTGGCCCGAGGTCCCCTATCCCCCTAGATATCAGTTCAGCAGTAAGCCAATGGGAAAGCCTGTCTCATTTCCTAGTAATTCCTGTAAAGCCTTAAGCCATGTCTGGTGATGACTTGATGGTTCCTGCCTGTTGTGCCTGCTCACAAGCTTTTTCTGGTGACTAAGGCAGTCTCCAATACCACAGAGACCTTTTCCCCATCTCAGCCTTCACTCAGTAGCTAAGATGGGAATTCAGCCACTGACTGTGAATCATGGCAGTTGCTGTGGGCCAGAGTTGTGACACGGGGAGAAGGCCAGGCACTGTAAGCCTCTGAGGACAGGACAGGAGTGCAAAACCTGTCACTGTAGGGAACCTCCTGGGGAGCCCCTGGAAAACCCACAAGTACTCTTGCTCCCTGGGAGATTCTGTTCTTGGAGAAGTGGTTGTGCTAAGGAACCTGATGCCCTCAACAGTTTTTAGCACAAAAAATAGTATCCTGTCCTTGATACCAATCCAAAATGTTGTGTCTGGAGAGGACAGTCCAGGCTGCATTCTCTGAAGCTGACCTTCAGGATACCTTTGGGTGAAGTTATGGCAGAACCATGCCAAACAACAACTTAGAAAGTTTTATTTATAGCAACAATGATTTCGACTTTTAAACTTTATGATAGGTTTAACAGCCTCTGGCAGGAATTATTTGCATTTTTGAACAGCCTGTGGCAGCAGAGGTTTAAACTTTTCTGAACAAGCACATGGCAACAATGATTTTGGAAGATCCTTTAGCGGCAGCAATTTAAACTTTGAATTGCTGAACAATGAATTAGGCTGAACAGCCCATGGCACCAGTGATTTAAACTCTAAGTTAAAAAAGAAGGAAAAATAGGAAAACAGAGATAAAAAGACCTGGGTCACCATCCAGGGTTCCAGCATCATCTCTGGCATGGTTTGTCTGGATGATAGATTCATGGATGGTGGGTGCACAAACAGCCCTTCTCAGTTGCACTATTTGTAGAACAGTCCTTACCCACACACATTTTGTTATTCTGGTGCATTTCAAAATGAGGTTGGGAGTCTCTTGGTTTCAATTCCTTTCCGCTGGTCAGATACACAAGTGCAATCCTGTTTCAAACTTGTTTTTTGTGATAGTTACCCAAGATAAGGAATTTTGTCCCAGAAAAGTGTTGTCGTGCCTCTGCAAGACTATATTTTCTAACTGCACTTTCCCCTCACTGGCATAGTAACAATCCTGTTCTCCCTGACAGTGTCTGAGACTACAATAACCCTTTTAGGTTTTTAATCTCTCACAAAAGGTAAAGTGATGAGTGCCAAGTGACAATAACGGAAGACATGGGAAACAGGGACTTATTCCCCTTGGAACCATTGTGACCAGCCAAGGGCAGCAGCTGAGAGGCAGCCCCTGTGGGATGTCGGCACGGAACACCTGCGACTGCCTATGGCCCCACAGCTCCTCAGCAGCCCCCGCCACTGTCCTGGCACAATGTCCTCAGGGCTCCTGTCGGCACACCTGAGCAAGACCCTGGTCTTGGGCTTGAGTCTCAGCTTTGGGGCGATCAGCAGCTCTGGATGCTGAAGTTAAGGCCACCCCTTCCTGCTGTGGGACCCACACAGTGGCTGTCCCAGGGCTACAAGCCCTGTTGAAGGCAGATAGCAAACTTCTCAGCCTTCACAGAGCACCTCCTCCTTCAGGAAGGGTCCTGATAGGTAAAATTGTGATGGCTGTCTGGAAGCTGGGGAATGAGGCTGAGGAACTGGTATTGGTTTTCAGGGTATCAGGGGGAGCCAAAGGGGCAGATGAGGGGAGCAACCCTTGGTGCTGACTGCCCCACAGGAAGAGTCCTGTGACAAGCTGCTGTGGCTGCTTATCAACTCTCAAGAAGGAAGGAGGCTTTGGGAGACCTGGAACTCTCCTGTCCCACCTCTTTCTTTGGTTCTTCCTACTCTCCCCTTCAGAATCATGTGAGCTTAGCTTACATGGCATGTCTGTCTTTGTAAGACATTATGCCAGTGGCTGAGGACATTCTGGAAGAGTGTGCTCTGTCATGATGGCCAGCAGGAGCCAGATGGAGCAGGTATAGCAGTAAGAGGCATCAGAAGATGATCCATGTCCCATCTGTCTGGGAGAAAGGACCAACACAGCCTGCTTGGCCTCGTGCTTCCCTCATTTCTGCCTTGGCTGTGTCCAGTGATGGCCCATGATGAGAGCTCAATGCCCTCTCTGCAGACAGTCTTTTGATTGTATCTAGCAAGTGCTACTATCAGATGGCATGGACAAAGAGGACAGAGCTTGCTCTTCCACCTGCCACCAGAGACATGAGGCCAGGGAGAGGTCCCAGACCAGATCCCCTCAGCAGCACTAGGTCCTGTCCAGGTGTGTCATGAGGAACAACATCCCAGCTTGGGGGAGAAGGCCTGGGAGGAGCAACCAGGCATTGAGTGGTGCCAGAAGTGCAGGCCCCTCAAGCACCTCTGCCCAGCAGGCATCTGTGCCCAGGATTTCCTGCCACAAAATCCCCCAAGCACAGGGGAACCTGTGGTCATCTGTAGTCACAGAGCACATATCCACATTGTTGTATGTTGGTATTGCCTCCATTGCACATCCAGAGCCTAATAACTACAGTGTAGCTCTTCACAGAGTGTTTTTTCATGTTCATCAAAGTAAGCAGTCAAGGAGAGCAGGCATTTCTGCTTTCATCCTCCTCTTTCTATGTACCAGGGCTACATAATCCAAGTCCTTTGAACAGCAGCTGGGCGGATGGTCCTGAAATCCTGCTTATCTAGAGACCACAAGAATGTCCAGCTGATAGCCCTCACCCTGCTGGGTCATCCAACTGATTCCTTGCACTCAAACAGCCCCTGCCATCCTCCACGCACACCACTCTGAGCTTTTCTGTGACACTTCTCTACAATAGCAGGCCCATTCCTCAAACCCTTAGTCTCATCACTGGCTCCTAAAATCCATTCTGTGAGTCCTGTTTGATTGAGCCCTTTAACCTGTCAAAGAAAGACAGCTTCAGTCCTTTTCAGTTGTCCTGGATGCTGTACAAGCAAAGCACTTTTTTTTTCACAGGCCTAAAGCGTGGAATAGTTAGGTTTGATTAGCAGTCCTCAAGAATCTGTGTTTTGCACCAGGAGGGACCAGGATGTTATGATCTCTGTAAGAAATTACTGTAAAGAGGTTCATTCAAATGTCTGTCCAGCATTGCTACCACTATGAAGAAGAGAGTGGTAGCAATGGTTTTCATTCCTCTTACACAGAACTAGTGTTGGCCATTTATCACAGAGTTGGTCAGTTTATCACAGAGCCTCCTAAAGGATGGAAGGAAATGGTTCTTTTTCAGAGGGTGATAGAACAGAAGTAGTAAAACAAGAACATTTGGAAAGTCCTGTGAGCCTGCAGATGGTGCAGACCCTATGGGCTATGAAGTAGACTGCAAACAGCCAGACCTCATGGGAGGAAGTTGTCCACAACCAGAGAGAAAAGAGAACTTGGAGAAAAAGAAAGTCACTGAGTTTTTAAAACCTTGATAGAAATCAACTATTTGCCCTGCAAGGACAGAATGGGCAGTGCAAAAGTTATTTATAACATCTTTTGATATATTTTCTCACTCACTCCCTTTGAATTTTCTTTATGCCATCTCTATAGCAAAAGCTAATGAATTTAATTTATGATCTAATAAAGACTGTCTGCTTTTCTATGCCTGTTCATTTTCTTTGGGGAGGTCATTAGAAGAACACAGAGGCAGATCTAGCTCACAGTGCTGTTGATTGTAGGAGATCGGACACAACGTGCAAATATACTTAGGCCAGTTTTCTCAGATGTTGCTATCTCAGCTCAAGCACCTGGTAATCTGTAGATAAAATATGGATAAAATATAGATTTTTCTGGCATCTTTAAATCCAGTCACATCAGGATTTAAAGTTGCTTTTGTGAAAATTTTCTGAATTTTTTTTAAAGTACTTAGTTTGTCCTTTTTTTTTTTAATTTTCCATGAAAAAGAATTGTGACTTTTCCATAGCATTAAAAACTCCCTTGACTGTAGAATTGACAAGAATTTCTCAGATTTTCTGAGATTTAAATTTCTCCTGGAAAAGAAAATTACTAAGGTACTGGACTGAGATTCAGCAGTTCAGAGAATTTGCTGATTTCCAGAGATACCATGTGACATAGTCACAGGCAATTAACTCATTTTAACCTTTGGTTTGGTCCAGAAATTATTGACACTTCCCAATTGTTTTGGGAGATTTGGAAGAAAAATCTATTAGTTTATTGTAAGGCTATCAGATAATATTCAAAGAACACCTTAGAAAACACTTGGAGAAAAGATGTTTCTTCCACAATGTAATTTGAAAGGGGCAAAATTATTATGTCCTGATGCTGCATGTCAGACAACAGTATAGACCTCAGTCGCCTCCTTCAGTGACCAGGACTGTTTTTTGTGGCACCATAACACAATGTTGCTTCACTAAGAAGAACTGCTAGAAATATAGTATTTAATATATATACACACACAGACCAAGGAGCTGATCTATTTCCTTTTATATTGTTAAATTTTTATGAACTTAACCCCAGGAGGGTTTTGAGAGAGAAAGGATCTAAAAAATCTTCCAATCTGATATGTAGCAACAACATATAGATCTACTTGTATGTCTCTTATGTTTCCAGGAAATTTGAATTCCTTTCTCAGTGCCTTCTGTCCTGGGTCATTCTCCTTTGCAACCCACTAAGGGCTTCAAACATCAGCGCCACGCTTTTTTGGCATTGTCCTCCTTTTGTCATCTAATAGCAATGACATTTCTGAAGCTTTTATCTATTCCTTCCATGTGATAGCTGACCTATACCTTCATGAGCTGAACATGAGCCTTCTGTTAGGACATGGTTTACTTTTTGCTCTATACTTGCAATAGGTGCTATCACTGTTGTCTATGTCACCTTCAATTCAGTTACATTAATAAAAAACCTCATACTGTTTAATTTTTGCATACTATTCAATAAGACCCGTTTCTAATTTGGCAGCTCAGCAGCCTGGGAGCAGTCTCTTCTAAAGGATCACCTTTGGAGTCAATGCATATTTTCATAAAACAGAATGTGAACCTCAGTGCATCACATGTCTTCCTCTGCCAACTGTAAAGCAACTTTCAAATGTATTCATCACCACATACTAAAGATAGTACTTTTTATTTTTTGTTGTTGTTGTTGTTTTTTGTTTGTTTGTTTGTTTGTTTTTAAGGGGAAAAGAGAGCTTCATGGTCTCATCTCTGTTCTCTGCAGGTACTTTCATTTTTAGGAGGACTCAACCTCCTTTACCTATTGTCTCTGTAACTATGGCAGAAGAAATAATTATTTTTCTGAAACAAGGTAGCGTATAGAACCAGATTCTCAGTGTTTGTACTGTTGTCCTGAAATCTTGTCAAGTTTGAAAGAAAAAAGACATTTAGTATAACTGTCAGGCTATGTCTCAGGTCAGAAACAGTTTATTATGAAACAGACAGTAACTTGTCTCAGGAAGTGGGATTAGAAAGTCTGAGGTGATTCTTATTCTATTTCTCATTGTGACAGAAAACATACATAAATACCAGGAAAGCAAGAACAGAATGTTTTCTCCTCTGCTCTTGTCTTAGAGAGAAATTTATTGTTTTTCACTACATTTCTTTGGCGTGACAGTAGTGTCAGAAATCCAAGTTAGAACTTAGAGACAGATGTGCCTCCAGCCTTTTTTAAAGCATCTTGAGAGTACTGAAGATGATTTAAACCTTAAAATAAAGCTTTTAACACTCAAACCTAGATTTTATCTGAGCAGATGTTGCAAATAAAATATTCCAAATGAAGTAAAAAAGAATTTTCTCGGTTGAATGCACTGTAGCTTAGTAGGATGGGTTGTTTCCTTCAGTCTTTTTCTTACCTAAATTATATTCTGGGGGGATAGAAAACACTATTCACCAAATATACATATCACCACTTTTGTTGGAATAGATTTGACCCTTTGACCTTTTTTTTTTTTTTTTTTTTTTTTTTTTTTTTGTGGAAGGAGTGTCTTATTTTTTAATTTTATACTTTTTGAAGCTCATTTTACAGAACTTTTTAAACAAAATCTTCTCTATGGGCTATAGTTGGTCTTCCTTTGTTGCTACACTGATATAGGATAATTTCCTCTTCTAGCTCCATTAATGTACAGGATTCCTCATTTTTCAGATCCATGTTGTATGCAACAAGTTCCCCAAGGTGTTTTTTCACAAAATACTTTTAACAACCCTTGTCAGACATTTCCCTAAGTGCCTGAAAAACAGTCTTGGCAATCTGTACATGTATTTTTACCCACTGCTTACAGCCAAAGCTTCTCTGGCACCTCCTAGAACAATATGGAACTATTTATAGAAATAATATAAAGAAAATTAGTTAGCCTGGCTGATAGACTAACCAAATGTTATTACCCCGGAACAGAAAGAGTAATGAAATTTTGAACTAAATATTAAAGAAGAATCACAGATTTTCTTCCATGTCCTCTTAGAAGAGATCAAACACTGCAGTTTGCAGCATCTGTCCAATCTAATCCACCAGCTTCAGAACTTCAGTCTCCATCAGACTGTTGGGAAACGGCACTTCCCTGTGAATAACAAACTATTACCTTGCAATGCAGAATGCAAAGAAGGTGCCTGTCTGTTCACATCACCAGAGAGATACCATTGGAGTACATTAATGAGCTTCACTTTTGTCAATATTACTCTGCAACTGTGTAAATAGATATGGAAATCTTTGTTTTTGAAGTGACAGACAATTTTGCAAGATTCACATTAAGTTTGCTGAAATAATGACATAATTTAAAACACAGCTGAAATTCCTAGTATGATTATTTGTATAATCTGCTCATTCAAGTTAGAAAAAAAATCCTTCCATGTTTTCTGCATTTAAAAAATGTCTGTGAAAGAATGCATGGCATATAGCAGAAGTGATGTCACAAGAATATTAGCATTCCTAAGAGGAAAAACAGTTCTAGAAAAAGTTGAAAATAAGAAAGGGGAACCTTTCATCCATAAATGTCAGGTCTAACATGAAAAAGCTTAGGGGTTGAGGAACAGATTAGCTGCACATGAATAAATGTAAGAAAGTGCTATTATCACTTGCCACAGTATCTTGTTAAGGCTTCTGTTCTTCCCAAGATGAACAAAATAGGTATTAATCTGAAAAGGAATAGATAATTTGGATGTTGGAATATAACAAATTAAAACGAGGAATTAAATTTTATTCAGATCCATGGTTTCCTGACACAGTTTTCAGACACACATTAGAAATACATTAGATACCAATGCAGTTTTCTAGTGAAGAAAATTGATTAAAATGAAAACCTAAAGAATTTACAAAAAAAAAAAATATACAGAAATCTGTGCTCTCCAAATTCAAAGTATTAGTTATGAACTTGAACGATCTGAAAGTCCTTTTCCAACCTGAGTGATTCTATGGTTTCACTTGGAAAAGTATCACCTCTTCACATGTCCTTTGTGAGACTATTTCTACTACAGCATGATTACAGACTGAGAAATTAATTACAGACCCAGAGCTGTAGGATTAAAAAAAAAAGGAAGAATAAAAGACTGCATAAGTGTATTTGTGTAAAAGTTTTCATACTATTGCTTGAATATCTGAACCATAAAACCATAAGAAAGGCTAAGCTGCATATGCACACAGGCAAGACTTCTGAGTAAATGCAAATTTCTTTGGAAGGACAGGTAATCTTTTCACATGTCTACAGAATTTTTCTCATTTGCACTTCTGTATATACATAATGCATGTATTATCTACTCTTTGCAGTCTGTGAAGAACAAAATATAGATTAATTTACATTTTTTTGCTTCAAATAAGAGTAATTACATAAAACTGAGAATTGAAAAAGAAGTGTTTTGCATCTGTTTTTCAATACAATTAGATGCAATTAGCAGCAATGGAAAATATAATGGAATATTATTTCAAAGCAACACAGAATTTTTGCTAATTAGTTTCTTATCACTGGGAAAAAAATCAGTTATCAGCCAGTGCAACTGTGAAAAGTTAGGTAAATCTCAAAACATTATTAAAAGAAGATAGAAGGGGAAATATAAACAAAAACTGCAGAAGGGCTGCATTAAAGTTTTCAGGCTGAAATACTTTGTTTGCAAACACATTATTGTCTCCTTTAAAGCTTAATGGTGGTAGAGTAAGTCAAGAATCCTTCAATGAATATGAAATTTCTTGGTTTGATATGAAAATTCTTGTGTCCGTTTGAATTTCAGGCCTCCTGTAAAATAGGGATTTTTCTATGTAATACCAAAAGTAACCATGTAAACAAATTACATTTGAATATCTCAGATGTTTTAATATGATTTTTTTAAATTCACTTTTATAAGAAATTTTATGAAAAACAGATTTTCTGTGAAATTACAATGCAGTATGATGTCTTATCAATAAAATACCCAGTATCTGAGTATCTAGTACTTTCAGTTAGAGGTCACTTTTATTTCCACATCTCATCAAAAAATGTTTGGTTTTCTTAGCCTTCAGTTTTCCAGTGGGTATGTTACCTCCTTGTAATGAATAAGTTATCTTAATTTGGAGCTCTTGTTATTTCATTGCTTAAGAATCTCCAGAAAAATGCATTCTAAGATAATCAGGTCAAGCAACATACAAGGGGGTTTATTTTCTGTCAAGTTTCTCTACTCTTAAAGCAACAAATTCAAAAGCTTTATTTCTTGAGATTTTTTACATTGGGTCAGAGTATTGGGCCCATCAGCATTCTGTGCAGTCAATTGCAGGACAATCTTTTAAATATTTTTTGAGTAGTTCAGTAATTTATCACAGAATTAGGATAAGCTCATCATGCATTCAGGAAAAATCACATGGTAGTTTTACAAAGGTCATCAAGAGGGCTTAGTAAAGCCCCAAGCACATGCTACTGTAATGTCACAGTTGCTGTCTCCATTTTTTTAAAATTGAAAGTTGATCTGCACAAACCCAGTTTCCAGAGCATTAATGTCTCTATAGAATTAATTCTGAATAATCCCTGAATATAAGAAACACATAGGCAAGTATTCAGAGAGAGAAAGAGAAGGAACCTGTTATAAAAAAGAAACTTTTCTGCAAAAATAATGCAAGTGTTCAGATACATGGTCTCCTAGAGCCTCCCGAATATAATTAATGATTTTTTCTCTCTTTAACATTTTGAAGGTCAAGAATAGAGCAAGAGGCATTTCATCATTATTTTTAGGATTACTTTTCTATTTACTATTGGAAATTTTAAAAATTTAAAGTATTATGATGAAATCAGCAAAAATCATAAGGACACCACTTATATTGAAGTACCCTGCTAATTATATCATGCCAATTTTAAATACATGCCCATTTTAGCACTTTATAGTAGTCTGAAAATAAGTTTTTGTTGAATTGCATTTGTTTTGTTGTATCCATGTTTATATATATTGGGGTTTCCTTTACTACATCCAGTTTATATATATTGGGGTTTCTTTTACTACATCCAATTTTCATACATACAGAATTGAATTATATATTTAAAGATGCCAGGAAATCTGAATTAGATCAGTAACAAAATGATTCTGGCAAGAAGATCAGGGCCTGGTGATAGTGACAGGACATAGTGATCAAAGCATCCTGAAGAAAACAAGATGATTGAAACCAAAATGCTCCAATAGACTGATTTCCCTCATTAACATCGTACCTCTACCGGCTCCTTAAAAGTGGCAGACATCAAAATTGATAGCAACATCAAAATTGAAAGAAACAGGTAAGTTTCAGTCTTGTGAACCTTTGTTATCCACATATACTATTTTATATAAACATTTAAGAAAAAAAATCACTAAAATATTTTCATGGTCAGACTTTTCTGATACTAATTAGGGGCAGTTTTCCTCCCTTTGCTCCACTGCCTTTAGCAAAGCAGTAAGTAGGTAGGAATAGCAGTAACCATCAAGCTACAGAGATGATCCACAGGCATGTCAAACCGGGGCAGGAAGTCAGTTCTTATCTGTACAATGAGAGCTGTAGCAAGAAAAAAAGGCTATTTTCTAGCTGCTATCAGAGAGACTTGTGGCAAGTTATGTCCACTGGGTCAGCTCCAGATTTGTGTCTTCAGCCATGTGGCTCTTGCTGAAAGAGAACACTTAAAATTTAACTCTGCCAAAGTCAGGCAGGTGATGAACTTGATCTTTTCTCTCATTCCACAGCCCTTGCAGTTTCAGAAACACCCACATTTCCTCAGGTACAATCCAAAGATCTTAGAACAGCCTACTTTTAACAAATTGTGAGACCCTTTAAAAGGAAACAGGAAGATAGAAAGAATGAAAATATCAGCAAGAAATAAAGTATGAAATCATAATCTCACTCACTGCAGGATTAGGTACTAATGCCTGTATTGTAGAAAAACTGTCCTACAGAGATATAGCCCAGGTTTGTTAATGTGAACTCTTTCATCTCACTATGTACAGACACTCAGAACTCAGCCTCCTCTTACACTTACTTCATGTCTGGCATAATTCCCAGGGCTTCAGTTTTCCTTTTGACAGCAACAACTCCCAAATCATCAACTTTTCTAAGCTCTGTTTATGCTCATCGTTTGATATCACATTCTAGATTTTTTAAAAATCGACAGTTGCTTCATTCACCACTTTTAAGTTTAGATCCAGAGGACTTTCATTTTAACCTAACTTTAAAATTTGTCTAATATTAAAATTTTCTGAGGTTAATTGTTACATTTAATATTTTTTGGGGGAGTAGAGGGCTGAATATGATGAATTCAAAATGTACTACCAACATAAGGGAAATTATTGACCAAAAATTCCATACCGTGAATACAGTATGAATTATCCAATAGATTGTCTTTTAATGAAGTATTCTGATTTTGTGTAGATTGAGTCCTGGCCAATTGCAATCTGTTATAACCAATAGTATTAGTTCAATTTAGCAATTCAAAGAAGAATGCTTAATAACCAGTTTAAGTAAACTACTATCAGTACCAATGTAAATTCATCTGGAATAATTCTGGTGTTCAGATAGATACTCCATCATGTTTTAACTTGAGTTTTGGGGGGTTTTCTTTCAGTATTTTCTATCACCCTATCTATTCTGTCACAGCTAGTGCAATGGACTCTTTACTCATTAAAGTTACCATTTCATTTTTCTATGAGAATTAATTTTATGGAAATGTGTATCCAAGATCCTGTGATAACCTTTGAACATGCACAGCTGTTCAGGCACAGCTTGCATAACTTGCAAAACTGTGTGAAAAACAGTCTTTCAGTACTCCTACAGAGGGAAAGCTGATAGGTTACTCATCAAATACCAGATAACCTAACTTAGGACCCAGAGAGAAAAAGAAGCTTTGTTCAGGCCTTACAATGTAACCAGTTAGTCTTTAATCCGTAAGGAACAGGGCTTCCTTGAGACCAGCGTTCACTCTTTTATTTCTTTTCTACTCTGTGGAAATCGTAAGGACATTTTATTTATCGATTTGGAAGACAGGATAAAAGAAAAATAGATTAGTGACATCTACTTGAAGCATGTCATAGTTGTGTACTTATGTAGATTTACTCAAGTAAAGATTTACCCACCTTGTTGTATCTGCCAAGGTGTTAGAGATTTCAGTTTAAAGGCTTAACATTACCTCCAGTATTCTTTCATTCACAGCCTGGAACTTCTTTTAAAGATTTCCTGAGATATTTTCCCAATGCCTTTATACTAGAGATTTTTCTCAAGTATTAAGCACTTTTGTGTTTGTGTTAAGTAAGGAAAAACCTCAGTAGTGTTGTACAAGACATCCATGCACATGCAGTGTTCAAGCCTAAAAAGATTTGTCACATCTACATCTTACAGTAATTTGTGAGTTTGTTTGTTTGTTTGTTTTCCCCCCTCAGATTGCCTCTTTTTTTTGCAGTGATAAAAAAATTGAAATATCAAATACTGGTACTTAACCCTCATCCTATCTGGCAAAACAGACTCACATTGTGAACAAGGTGAATAGGTTTGCTCTTCAGTTAACAAACCATTAATATTTTACAATCTTCTTGGGAAATCTCTAATGTCACACTGTAGATAACATTCAACAAGAAATCTAAAACTGCACTACTTAGAAACAGTTTCTGTAATCCTTCCTCTCCATTGCGGGGGACTGTTGCATTTTAGCTGAGAGGATAATTTTACCTACACACCAATACATGATAGGCTTAAAAAAATGTAAAATTCAAAACTAGATTGGTTCTACCTGACAAATCCTCCATGGAGGGCAAGTTCATAAATTCATGGAACAGTTTGGGTTGGTGGAGATCTTAGAGACCATCTAGTTCAATGCTGTGAGCCTCTTCCTGCCCCTTAATTCTCAATACCTTTTTCCATTACTTTTCTTGTTTTTCTGTTATTTATAAAAGAGGAATTATAGCAATATTAAACTCTCAAGCTTCTTTTAAATGCAATTCTGTAAACTCAGTAAAAATTATGCTGTTGCTTAAAGTCTTGTCACCTTCTTTAAGAAAAATTGGACATACACTGGCTGAACATACTGAAATATTACAAAGGATCATGCACACAGTAAATGTTAAGAGATTGCCTAAAATTTGGACAGTAGCAACCTATAGATGTTAAAAGAATAATCTCTAAGTGACAGAAAGTTGGAAACAGGGTTGCATATAAAAACTGTTTTTTGAATCAGCTCAGTAGTTAAACCAAGACAATGAAAAGCTAGGAAAAAGATAAATAAAATGCTGAAACTAAGCTCCACCCTCAGATTACCTAATATAATCCTATGTATATAGGAATGTGAAATCAAATTACTGAGGAAATAAGCTTATGGATGTTGTCACTGTGTTTGAATTTCTTTATAAGCATATAGTTTCTGTATGTTTCACACTCCTAATTAATTGTTTGAAATACTCTTCACCTTTCAAAGGTGAAATAAAAACTAAAAACTTCAATCCTTCTTAGGTATTTGAACATTTTTATTATTTTGTACTTCACCTAAGATTAAAGTTTAGAATCTAACAGAATAAAATATTGAAAACAGTACTTCATATCAATCACAAGAGTTATGTCAAACCAGAGACCAGGATGATTCATCTCTGTTGGTTTCTTGCTGGGTTTTTTGGGATTTTTTGGGGGCATTCTTTTGTTGTTGTGTTTTTATTTGGTTGCTTTGTTTGTGTTGTTTGGTTTTTTTTGGTTTTGGGTGCCTTTGTTTGTTTTGTTAGTTTAGGGGGTTTTGGGTGTTTTTGTTGGTTGTTTTTTGTTTTGCTTTTTGTGTGTGGTTTTTTTGTTGTTGTTGTTGTTGGGCTTTGTGTTTTGTTGTTGGTTGTTTGTTTTTTGGTTTTTGTCATTGCTGTTTTTTCCAGGAATACCATGTACAAGCAAAGGCAATCTATACAGCCATAAAGAAGAGATGGAATTGATCCATAAGATATCTTCACATTTATGATGGGAAGAAGACAATAAAGGGCATTTAAAATCCTCATCCTACCAAATATGTCATCTCATTGTTGACAACAGTATCAGTGACCTGAGAAGCCTCAGGAACAGAGAAGTGGAAAAGTATCCTGTGGCAAATCCACTTCATTATCCAGGAGGTACAAGGCAAACAACAGGTGATATCAGATATCCAGGATCACTTGTGTTTACTTTAAATATGAGCCCTAACAACCTCAGCTTGGTTTCAAATTAACCTCAGACAGGTCCTTGAGCTGCTGGGCTATAAATTCAGCAATTGCAAAGCTGGAACTACTCACCACAATAAATACTGATACTGCTATTCACGCTGTTAGTGCAGTATTGTCACAATTCTTTATAGCATGAATCCAAAATTATGATACCTAAATAATCTCATTAACAGAATCAAGTATAATGAAAATCAAGACATACAGAGCTTGTATGTCAATCAAGACATACATTAATGAGGGTTTCATTCTCCTCTAATTCACGTATCCTTTATACAAGGGTCTGGTTTCTTAGAAGTACTACTATTTAAAACCTTTAGTTGTGCTTTTTTTTCCTTGAAAAAAATCAAACCACAATGAACAAAACAAATGGAGATGCAATTTCAGTGACTTGCTAGTAGACTGTGCCCTGAGCAGGGTAATATAACTTGCTGACCTCCTGACATGTTTTCCAGCATCAGTCATTCTGTGATCCTACAGCACCATTGCAAACAAATGTATTTGTTTACATACAGTTGTTCACAGTTAAAAAACCCCAACCATCTTACCTTTAAGAAGATCAATTAAATATTAAAGATTAAAAAGACAGTTGAAACTCACTTGAACGGTTGAAATCTTTCAGTTATGTCAGACAAAGGGGCTACTCAGAGGCAGAAGAGTTTAAAAGTTTCGAACTCCTTTTCCACCTGTAGTTCCAGTTAAAAATTTCAGACCAAGTTGTCTTCCTAGGGCTTCCTCCTATCTCACAAAGATCAGCAGAAAACTACATTTTTCCCATTTGTATCAAGCATTGTAGCAGTAAGGGCTTGGAAATAAGATTTTATTTCTTACTTTTTGCTACCTGAATGGCACTAAGAAGGAGGCCTTTTAGGACAAAATTATCTCTTTGCATATGTAAAAATGAAAGCATTGAAAGCTTTTATTGTTAAAATTAGGGTAAGGTTATTAGCTCAAGATCAAAGATCATTCTTTAGGCTGAGCAGAATAGAATTTCTTCCTTTATGAGCATCAGTCCTTTCTCCCCCATAAAAAAATAGTCATGTTGTTGGGCCACATATTTCATTACAAGAAGGTCAAAGTCTACATCATATATGTAAATGCTTCAGGACCTAGAGGCAGGGGTTTCCCCACAGTATATGTAGATGCTCAGGGAATCTTTAGGATCTTCACAGTCCACATGGTTTTGCCAGGTCCTCTCTCCATCTCAGAAAGAATTTGTGTAGCCTGGAAAGAATAGAAAATTGCAAGTTTTCCTGTATCTATTTTGTAATTAAAATAAATGGTATTTTGTGATCTAAAACTTAGTGATATCCAAGACTCCCCTGAAGACTATTATATAGATGTAGCTTGATTCAACAAGCTCAGTTGGATCCTACAAGCTAATCTCAGTGTATTTATGTAGTAGGAAAATCATCTCAGCTCCAAAAACTCCCCCTTGATTTTTTGTTTTTAAAGAGTAGGTTAATGATGGATTTATTTAAAAGGCAGAACTTGAAAAGGCTACATCCAGCCTTAGTCTTTTTCTTATGTATCCCAGAAACTTCCAAAGAATATAGGTGATTCTTTCATGTAAATTTAAGTTGTCAGTGAATAAAGCTGATAATGAGTGGAACAATGTGATACTCATTAGTATGAACACAATCCTTACAAATACCAGAACAGAAGTGATCATGGCTGATATGCTTCCACTGCCTGGTCCAAGTTGTGGGTTACCTTTAGCAGACAAGACTGGCTTTCAGGAAGACATGTGAGACCAAGGATGGACAGGATAGAATAACAGATTGCAGCTCTGGATTTAAATTGCATGTTGATTTACAGTGTTTGCATAAAGAGAGGGGCTAGCTGCTTATTGGACACACAAACATGTAATTACAGCTACTTCATGTGCAACTGTCTGATATGAATGTATAATTGCAATATTAAGAAATCACACACATTTCCTAGTGTGAAATTTTTTCCTAGTGTCTCTCAATTTGAAGTCTCTCTTCACTTTCCTAATGTCTCTCTTCTCTTTAGCTACTGTTAGACAGAAAGGAAAAAAGTAGGCATTGTAAAGAAGTGTAACAAATGTTGATTCTTCTTATTCCAAATATTCAACTTCTGGATGCTTATGTGGTTTCACCAAATTCTTCTTAATAGTATGTTCCTTGAACTTAAAGGGTCATCATAATTGCAGCTGCAGAGAGCTGATGGAAGAAATTTATATTTGTAGTTATCAGATGTACCTAATTCTCAATGGTTCTCTTCCTACACTCACATCAAAGACTCTTGACAAAGGAGTACTGATGTTTCACCTCTGATCCACATAACTGTAATTGCATAAGATAACCTCAAAGACTCACTTTTCTTGAATACTTGACAGAACATAGGATTACAAAGTATCACTGTGTATCTTGGTAACTATCCATAAATGCTGCATGCTGACAATGTTATCAGGGTTTTTACAGTGGACTAGTCCGATTTACTTCAGAAAGAACATGAGAAAATGACCCAAACATACCTCTTCCAAATCAGAGAGCAACAATTATATCAGCCCTTCACTTAAGCTAAAGAATTGGTTTTGGTCCAGTGGGGCAAGACAGCACACATACTGGCATGTATTCCCTCAGCAGCAGTGCTGAAAGACACCCACAGGCAGCTGTGCCTGCCAGATCTCTGCTGAGACACGTGAACTTCAAAAACAGCTCAATTATGTTAATGCCACCAGCACTTCGGGTTAGAGAATCCCTGCTGCGGCTCTGTTTTATCTTCTTCCCTGAAAGCTTTGTTCTTATGATTTAAGGAACAATGCTCTGATTTCAAGAAGGCTGTCAGAGCTGTGCTCTCCAGATACAGAAGTGAGATAGGAAGAAAACAAACATTTGAATTTATTTCAAATTAATTGGCTAGAAGAGCTGATGCAGCAATTGCTGTAGCACAAAACCACTGAACAGCAGAACACATTATCACATAGACTAGACACGGCAAGACGATTATGTTTCAGGTGAGAATGGGTACACTGAAATGAAGGCTAGGGAATGATCTTGCCTTTCATGTACTCTTTACCTTAGAAACAGAGGCTTTGCAGCAAGACAGGCAACTGAAACTCATTCAGCGAATCTGACAACAACAGCAAAGGAAGTTTGACAATTTCTCTCAGAATTCTGGTTCTCTCAAGGAATCCATTATACTCCTAAACACAACTGCACTTTAATCTTCATACAAAATTCCTTACATGCTATCCCATGAGAGGCTGATAAAATAAATTTTTTTTTTTAAGTTCTGTACATGTGCACTGCAGCGTATTTTCAGATCCTTGAGAAGACAGGCTTTTTTAATAACATAAAGACTAATCATCACTCAGCAGTCTGCCAAGTTGTACAGGAAGACTGCACCTACTCATGCAGTTCTCAACTTAATGTTTTCTGAAGTATTTACATAACATAAAGGTACAACATATTTAATACTTGTTTGTACCTGTTTGCATTTTTTGTATGAAAGAACCGCTTAAAGCTTCATAATCAGGCTGCTCTGGCACATTCTAAGCCTTGCAAATTAGTCATTTTGCTCTAGTGAATTACAGTATTAAGCTCTAATTAATTACATTAAGTTGAAAATAATTACATTAATACGTAATTCACATATTAAGCCAGTCTGAAACTGGTACAACTGGAAGCTCCAGGCAAGATTTGTGGGGTCTCAGCCCTAGTAAGAACTTAACATTTTTAATGTGGCTTCCCATCTTGATGTGGTGTGAGCACTGGCTGTGGGGTGGGAATGCCAAACAACCTGCAGATTGCAAGTCAGTTACCTTGCAAGGTAACATTCTGGGTATCTACTGCATCTCCAACTCACTTTTCTGAGAAGTCTTAGAGTGGTTTGTGTTGGAAGGGTCCTGTAAAGGTCTTCTAGTCCAATATTCCTGCAAACAGAAGGGACATCTTCAACTAGATCAGGCTGCAAACATCTTCAATTAGGCTGACCTTGAATGGGAAGAATGGGACATCCACCAACTCTCTGGAACTCTCTGGGTATTGAGTACTCTCTACTCCTTACTCTTTGCTTTTTCAGCAATCTAAAGACCTTTGGTAATGTAGTACTCAATATATCTGTGTGGGATCAAAACACCCTGTGGGAAAAGGTCTCATTTCATTTTCCATGTTATTTAAGGCCATCAGAGGGTGTAGGCACTGCAGGTTTCTGAAGAGAACAGCTCCCCTTTGTCCTCTGCATTCTCAGATGCAGAAAGAACATTCTGCTCTAAGAGAAGCATTTATAAAAACTGGCTGTTGCCATCACTTCATTATGGTACTTTTGTTTGTCTACTTAGTAGACAAGTGAGTAGGTGTTTACTCATGATACTGAAGAGAAACAGAGCAGTACAGAACTGGTGCTCACTGTCCAGTCTGATGTCTGACGAGGTGGAGAGGAAGGATTGTGCTCACTCTCTCAAGTATCTAGGCTGGCCTGTATAAATCAACTACACTCGACCTGCACATAAAAGCTTTTTTGCACAGCCATGAGGATTGTTCTTAGCTTGAAAACTCTTGTTTTTAGCTTGAAAAATTGAGATTGAAAAGTTTAAGTATTGCTCTATGAACTAGATCTCTGAATAGCACCACCTTAAAAGCAGTACACATTTATACAAAACTAGCGTTAATATTTTGTCCTGTATCTCACAAGTCATGAGAAAAAAGAATAGATATGATAGAGTTTTAGATTCTCTCATCATAAGCAATATCCTGGAAATAAATTCTGCATATTTTTCCTGATTAACTGGGCAGCATTATTTTCCTTTTCCTTTCTTTGACAAGCAATAGACATATACTGCTCCCACATTTTCCCTTTAAGTGAATAGTTTGTTGCATTGAAGAATAAAAAATGTGATGGGAAAAAAAAGGCTGATAGCATATTAAATCATAGTTATGAGAATACAGTTCTGCAATAGCCTATGAAATGTGATATTGATGTAGAATGCTAGAAATATTTTCTGAAATGCAGTGACATGCAAAAGGAAAGAAAAATGAGTATGAACTGTTCCTGCCACAGAAAGTAGCAGCACATAAAAGATCCTAACCATACAGAAGTTCTGAGCCTGTCAAGTTCTGTTTTAGTTCTGTTTTAGAAATGGGAGACAGATCCTCAGTTCTTTTTTTTCCCTTCTTTTGAACAGAAGAGAAAGATCATGATAATAATTACTGCTCAAAAATCTAGGTGGTGAGGCTCAATAGTTGAAGTTATCTGGGATTTATTTCAAAAACTTTGAAGCTGGGGCAGCAGTTATTATATAACTCACAGGAATTTTACTTTAAGTTGATATTATGTTTTTATAAGAATATATCACTAATGCGCATAATATCAAGTCCTATTTTAGATATCTATAGGAGCTTTCAGGTATTTCATTTTTATGAAAGTGATTGTTTGCTTTCACACTGACAACTCAACTATGCTCACAACTGTAGTGGACTCACAACTGTAATGGCCTGTCTGACAATGTAAGAGAAGAATTAGTTGCACATGTAAGTATCAATAACATTAAAAGCAGAGTTGTTAAGCATTGAAGGAATTCCATATGAAAAGAATAAAGAAAATATTTAACATGGTAAAATATTGAAGGATCTGCCAACTTTCTATTTGGTATCTTATGCAGCATTTAAACATTAAAACATTGGTTTTATTTGCAAAGATAATTCCCATTTACATAGAAATTACAGTGTTACAGTGTGCTATGGCTTTCTTTCTAAAGAATATGCAATAAAACATCAAGCAAAGAGTAATCATACTGCTGGGGAAATTATAGTGAAAAGTAAATTTTACAGTGCACATGCTGACTGCATTCCCTGTGATGTTGTCAGAGAAAGGACACTACTATCCATAATGACTCCATCTTCCATATACAAAAAACACAAGACTCCAAGGATAATATACAATGGGTTCAAAAGAAGTGAAATAAGATAAATGTAATATATATGCATTTCATTTCAAATGAGGATTGTATTATTCCATTTCTATTGCAAGCAAGTGTCAAGAGAATAAAAAACAAGATTCATGGAGCCTGTTTTACGATACCCAGAAGTATCAATGGTGCTCAAAAAACTAATAGGAAGATTTTTCACTATGAAGTACAAAGAACATAGAAAGATAGTCAGTGCTGACTTGTCATCCATGTACAGACATAGGCAATTAAAGCAGATAAAACCCCCCACATAAACACATAGAGGTCTAACCACCAAGAAAAATAAACAGATCAGATCTTCTTAATTGTTTTACTTAAAATGAATGACAGATCTTTTCAGACTCCTTATACCAAATTGCATGCTTCTCCAGTATCTCCCAGTGTATGAACTGTTTGGAGAGGCTACACTCGAGACAAAAAGGGATGACCTTAATGACAACTCTATAGCTGCTGGCTTTATTCATTGGAATAAATTACAGAATAAATATGCTCAAAAAATCTGAAAGGTAGTCTGATGGCTACATCAGACAGATAATGACAGTTTACTAAGAAAATTAATTACTTGGGTAGCTGTTCTACTTCTTAAATTTGTCAGCACTCCCTTAAGAGCAAGAAAATTATTCTTACACCTAAAAACTGAATAATAATTACATTCCTTCCTTAGCTTGAGTCTCAGAGTTAGAAAAATAAATAATATTTTTGCACTACTTTTCATATGGAAAAGCTTTATTGTACTTTAAAATATCTACAAGTTAGAGTGAATATAAAATACAGGTTTGAAGTAGAGAAAAGTAGAGGTGGGGGAAAATACTAAAGAGTAAAGAGTAAAACCAGTCTTTTTTCATGTTCACTCTGCCCAGAAGATCTTGATTAAAACATCTATCTTTAATTATCATAATTAGGAGATTTTTATATCCTTGACTGAGGAGTATAAAACTAGCAAAAGACAAGAGTGAAAACCACATTTTTTTCATATTTCCTAATTTATATTTTCATCAGTATTAATGAAGTCTTAAGAATTAAGATATAGAAGAGATAAATTAAATTATCCAGTCATTCCCTCTACCAACAGCTCTGAATAATTCCATAATTTTCAGGTCCTGAAAATACAGTATTTACATACAGATGAAAAAAAAAAAATTAATGAGCCAGGATCTTTTTCCCGTGCAATCTGAGCCTCACTGTTCAGATGAAGGGCAGCTCTTTGTCACGGCTGAAGACTTCTAGGGGAATAGACACTTCAGATAAGATGACTGCATGTTATTGGATCATGTAGTGTACTTAAACAGTGCATTATTATGCATTTCAGCACATCATAGGAAAAGGACACATGGTAATTAAGATCAATCAGCACATCTTCTGAAGCCTAGTGTGGCAATGGAGATATTAAATACTGCTTTAGACATGAGGCACGACACCCTGGTTGACAGGATAAGGCAATTATGAGTAAACTTTCTTCCTAGTCATTCAGAAAAAGATCAGTAAGAATCCACAATTAGTGAGCACAAGTCACTCTGTCATTAGTGAAGGGGTCAAACTACCACTTGGTTGTACCTGCAACCTGTCAATTTTTACCTGTTAACGAGTAATAAGATTGAGTTTCTCATTCAGAAGATAGCCTTTTGTCATAATGTGACTTTTAGTGTGGAGTTATGGGCTGTCTCTTGAACTTCAATACAAACCTCAATTACACATTACTGTCTTCCCCTTACTCCCAAAAAAATGCTGCTCAAAAGCCTGACTACATGAGATAAGATGGTGTTTAAAATCTTACTGCACTTCTACCTGTACTAAAAACTGAGCCTTTCACATAACTATAAACAATATTTTATTTTTAGATATGACTTTGTATGACAATCTGAACGTGATGCCCAGACTTTGCCTATTACTTCTCCATTCCCTTAAGCTATTTTCATTTGGTGAGAAGGCAACCACCATGAACCCATATACTTGCTCTGAGGATCAAGTTCAGAAAATACATACATAACAGACACTGTGTGGTGCAGGGTACACTCTAGGTTGTTCTGGACTGCTGTTCAGGTGAAGAGCTTGGCCACAGGACAGTTGCAGTAACAGAAATATGAATATTCAGACAATAATGAAGAGAACTTGAGTTTTTACATCAATTACATTATGATGAATGTACTGATAAAAGTATGATAAAAGAATATTTCTGTGGCATTTATCTATCTGAATATACTTTGCATCCCATAATTTTTACATCTGTGAGAAACTATGACTTAGTACTATGTGAAATTTCTGATATTAAGTTTCAAGCAGTTTATGTATCTATACATTTTTTCTCATAAAGAACCGTAACTGTAAGCCTACCATAATTTAATATGTTCTGATGAGCTGGAGTTAGTTTATAGTAATTTAATGGAATTACAAATAAATTTATTGGCATTTGAGCCAGTCTAATGTATAAGAACAATATATTACAAATAAGGATATGAGGTGTTATGATCTCTTAGCCATTTCAACCAAGGAGTTACTGAAACCTGAAGCAGTTCTGACAGTGTAGTATTTAAAGTCACAGACAGGAAGCAAGCACTTAAATATACCAAGGATGTAGTTATCTATTAGCAACCATTTTATTAGCAGATGCACATAAAAATTGTTCAAGATTGAAATATTGTCTTCATAAAATGTGTTTTAACAACCTGTGATTTAATTAAGGCATTCTATGTTTATTAGATCCTCTTCTAAAAACATATAGTATTCTCCTGGTATCATTTATAGGGGGCCTCATGGAAATTCTGAAGCAAAGTTGTTGATCATTGGAAGCTTTGTTGAAAAATATTAATCCCAGAACATTTATGTGTACATCCCCCTTTAAAACTCATCTTCATTTGCTCTTTCATGCTGAATCACATACTCCAAAATTTTGTAGGAAGGGCTGAGTCACCACTCATGGTGGTATTAAAATGTAAATATGGCATGGAAATATAGCATTAGGGATGTGGTTTAATGCTGGGCTTGATGGTCTTAAATTAAGAGTTGGAGTTGATGATCTTAAAGGTCTTTTCCAACCTAAAAGATTTGGTGAATCTACAGCTGACTAATTTAATGCATTAGAGAAAGTCCTGAGAGTTAGCAGAATCAAAGCTTGATCTCCATTGCATTTTGTTCCTTTATGTGCAATTTGCAATTGTGTGCTTAAGGAGGCATTGAGAATTTAAAAATACTGCACACCTTCATGCACAGACAGGCTCTCGCATGGTGTGTAATAAAAAACAGGAAACAGGAAAGAGGAAAGAAAACATTAGCCAAAATGTGGAGCTGGACAACCCCAGTGGTTGCCAGCTGTTCACATCTCACAGAGTCTTCATGGAACCAGAAATGTGGCAATTACCTCCATCCCTGTGTTTGTTTTGTGCACCAACATGTACTACCAAATATGGTAATGTATATTCCCATAATTTATGATAGCACTTCAGTTCCTAATAATGCTGTTTCCACATATAAGAGGATATAAAATATTTCTCATGAGTTCCTTTGAAATTTTCAAGGTTCTTCATGGAGATGGCATGAAATCACAGCAAATCATTGCCATGATGATGATGTCCATTAGCAACATTAGTTGCTACAGTAATTTTTCAGCCTAAAAAAAATTATTTGTGATATAGCAAGATTAACTTTATATTAAAAATAAAATCAAAACATTGTAATGTATAATTGAAAAAATTGAAAAAAAGCACTAATCTCAGAGGTGTTTGCAAGATGAATCTCTTCTTTCTGAATTTGCTACTTACAATGGTAGGATACAGAACTGATGGGCACAATGAGAAAAAAAAAAAAAAAGAAGAAAAAATAGATTAAAACAACAATCCTCAAAAATATTTTGAATCAGCCCAAAATAGGGAGAGAAAACTAAAAAGTAAGGTATTTGTATCAATTGGCTGTAGTTGGAGAAATTACCACCACCGCATTTCACCATTGGCTTGCTGGTTTCCTAATCTGGGAGTTCAGTTACTACAGGAGCTGCAGTAAAAATCAAAACTGAGCTGGCAGGATTCACATATCTCTATTCTAGCCTATCTGTAGGAGATGGGGGAATCAGCTGTTTTGGGCAACCATACAGTACTGATGTTTTTTCATTTTATTTTTTGTTTTTTTAAAATTGCAAAGCTGTGATACAGAATGTTTTATTCATGATACATTGAAGATGTGAATAAAGCTTAACTTCAGAGGTTGAAATACTCACTGTATGTGCAAAATGTCTGTAGGACAGTCCTGTATTTTGACTGTGAAATAATTTATCTCCTGGGGATTTCCTTAACATCATCAAGCGTGATCAATGACTCTCATCTTTCTTTTGATATGGGAAAATTAATTCAATGTGTGTATGCCGTGGAGAAACAGAAGGTAAGCATTCCCAGTAGCCATCTAAAAAAGCCTGTCACATAAGCTTGAATATAGATGTCTTTTGCAGAGCAGTTTATCTTGTTTTTAACAGGAACCAAGAAGAATTTTGTGAAAAATATGTAAATGAAAAACTGGATTCCCAAGAGATATGCCAGAGTCAAGAAAAATTGTATCCAAACTGTAACTAATGAACAAATGATTCAGTGAAATATATTCTGTATTTCCATTCACTACCATCTGTTATTGGCAAGATACTTTGTTCCCAGCTACAAAATTCTGAGCAAGCACATGAGCACCAAACTGAGGGATAAAATTAAATGCAAGGAATCATTTTGCAATGCTGCAAGGAAGAGGTATGGCTGTTTTTCACAGAAGCATGTGTAGTTGCTCTTTCATGCCAAGCAGAAATTAAAATTTACCAGAAAGATGGGAATGAGGTATCGGTATCTTGAAAAAAATTCCAAGACAAGAAAAGTTGTTCTTTTTTTGGCATGAAATACCTTTTAATTGCAGAGAACAAGGTTGTACTACATGACCAAGTATGTTCCACTTGCTGTGTACTATACATTCTAGTTGAAATCCTGTTTATTTCTATGTAATAAAAATCAAATTAGAACATTATTAGCTGAAAAAAATGGTGTTGCTGTTTCAGTAGCTACCATCTTTCCCTTAACGGTACCAGTGTGTTAAAATGCAACTGTACTCCCACATAATTACATTTGGACATGTAGAAAAGAGGTATTGACTAGATTATGGCAACAGGCAGCAGGATGCTTAGTGGTGGACTTAAAAAGAGAGCTATGGTTTCTTGTCAGTTTCATATAACTTCACAACATCCTTTTAGGGGTATATTAAAACTATTTACACTAGTTAAGCAAAAGTATGGAAAAAATTCCAAAAAAAATCACAGACTTGTGGAAGAAAGGAAAGGGATATATGTGATTCACAGTTTTGTTTTCAAAAACCTTTAATTCTACTGTGCAAACAATGGCTATGATTGCTTTAATATTAGCATCTATAAAGTTGATTTATAAATATTACTTAATAAAGCAGGAAAATTGCATGGTTAAAGACAGTTTTCAACTACTTCCACTCACTTAGTGAGCTGCAGCTTACCTACAACTATTAACACTCTATTTTGTAACAGCAGTGGCCATGTGTCTGCCTGTTGTGGTAGTTTGAGAAATCAGACAGATGATTATATTTCATAGAAGAATTAAAGATTTTTTGACATTTCTGTCATTTAATGGAGACACCAAGTATCAGAAAACTGATATTATTTAAAACATGACAGTTCCTGCAAGAAGTCAAGAACTCAAAAATACTCTTGCACCTGCCTCTATTAGGCTTAATAATTTAAAGCCTATCTACCAGAGCCAGCATTGCATTTATGAGCAGTTTAAAATACATACAAATGAGTACTGACTAGTTAAACCCTGTATTTATTACCTGTCATATGAACTATACCCTTTATGAACTATACACTTTATGATCTATACTGAAAGGGTAATATATTTTAAAAAAATATTTTTTCTTAGAGTGCATGTAGGTTAATAGACCATATAGTATAAATGGTGTAATATAGATGCAACAGTAAATGCAAGCTATATGTGCAATATCTGGAATTCAGTCAGGAAATGTTTCTATATGGTAAGGAATTAAATATATTTATTTTATTTTATTTTATTTTATTTTATTTTATTTTATTTTATTTTATTTTATTTTATTTTAATTTCAAACTCAGTTTTGCCTTGTGTTTATTTTATCTGAATCTATCCTTTCTTTTCAGGTTACATACTTGTATTTCATAACAATCTACAGAAAAAGATCTAATCTAGTTTAAAAATCTCTTCAAAGATTTCTATTCTTTGAGAGGATAGAACTTTCTGAACCAGACTATAATTTAGATGGTGCCTTTATTAGGACACTATAATCCAAGAAAACATTGCAGTTGTCTTTTCATTTAACTTAATAAAGAAAAAATACTGCTTCCATAACTGTCACTTTCTACCATAATTTTCCATGTGTGGAAACTGAGATTTAACTAGAATATTCAACCTGACAGCATACCCATAGAAATGTTTAGAATATCAATTATATTCCATCAATTTTCCAATGAGCTCACTGTTTTATGGCTGATGAAATTTCATGTTCCTTTTTCTATTCACTAACATTTTGTACAGCAATGCAAGGTCATACTGAAGGTCCATCTAGCTCAATATTTCACATCTGACAGCAGGAAACATTTATGAAAAAAATAAGAAAATGGACAAGCCCAGAGTGATACCTCCCAAAATACATTCCATGTGAGATTCAATCTTTTAGTTGTAAACTACCTTCAGGAAAGAAGATAAAGTCTAATCCAGATAATCTAGAATATAGGAGTCAAGTTTTATTAAATTATTATATGTGTTACTATTTTAAAAACTGAAAAACCAAACTGTGTGGGAATAAGTTCAGTTCTGTGAAAGAAAGCTGGGGATAGTCCAGGGATGCAGCTGCATCACAGCTATGATCATAACCTGGAGCTGGAAGGGAAGTCACCTGCTACTCCAGCCTTCAGGGCAGCAGCCATAGAAAACATGGTTAATTGGCATTGCTGTTGACACTAACAACTCGTGGGATGTCCTAACAAAGTGACTATAAAAAAATCATGTGTCTGCTTCTCTCTGAAGCCTGCCTGGAGCACGAGTAAGGTGACTGTGTCACAATCAGCAGCAATATGGTAACGGCTCCAGCTACTGTGTGAGAAAAGTGGAAAGCAGACGTCCTGCAAACTGCTCCCACTGTACTAATGAGACAAGTAACATGTCCTCTTGGCAGCCACCACTCCCAGGAAAACAGTGAGCAGTGCAACAAACCGTGAGCCAAGAGCCCCCATCCTCTCCTCCCATCTATTTTCCACCCCAGTTCCTTAGGGATGATGAGAGCAGGGGAGAGGGTATATTCTTATCTCTGCTGCTAAGAAGCTTTGAATCAACTTGCATATCTAGCATTTAGTATTTGCAGTAAGAGAGGTGAGGGAGAATGATTCCTGCCCAGCTCCAGTTAGGAGTTACATGGCAGAATTAAGAGCAGTTTGTCAGCAAGTCACGGAGGTTGCCTGAGAGGTTTTACACAAAAAGCAAGGAGCATCAGTAGAACCAGAGACCTCCTTGAAACAACCCCCATGGGTACTGCCAAGATTTCAGCAGTAGAATTAGGGCCTTTCTTTTAGGAAAACCATAGATAGTTTCAGTTCATTGCAACCTAATCTGTAGAGATAGCATTTGGCATTAAACTCATTCTAACACAGCAGAAATGTGGTCAGAAATGTGGTCAGAAAGACTTGTTTCAGAACCTTGATTCAGTTGATCTCCTTTATGTTTCTTCTCTCTGTTTATGTCCATCTGTTTGGTAAAACTCTCTAAGTATAGTAAAGAGAGAGGATAAATTAAAAAAAAAAACACTTGAGTTTTCACTTAATATGGCAGTGGTATTTGATCCTCATTTTGTATTTTCACACCTTATTTTTTGAAAGCCAAAGAACTGAAAAAGTGAAAGATTTATTTTGAACCTCTGTTTTTTTTTCACAAAGTAATGTGACATTTGCAACTGGATTTTTGGATAAATCAGCCCTAAAGAAGGCTACTCAGCTTTAATACATCACAACATTTTCTAAAGCATGTCATCCAAAGTGGCAGTAATCCACAATTCTTCTCTCTATGAATCAAGAGACAATATCTAAAAATAGAAGATAACACTACTTAAAACATTTGGGATGATAGCCATAGGGCAAGGAAGAGGAATATTCCAGTTTGATTTTGAGGTTCTTGCAACCCAACTTAAAAAGATTTTTTTTGGTCTCGCCCTAGATACAGCTAATGGAGCGATTATTAGGAGTACCTAGTAATGCTATCAACACCCTGTAGAGCAGATCAATTCATAGTCACAGCCATAGTAGATATTAAAAAGCCTTAAGATAATTCAAAACAGAACAGGACAAGTAATTTGGGTATTAGAAGAAAAAAATCATAATCAGGAACCCATGTAATGAATTTTAACATTTGTCAACAAACTAAAACAGAAGGATCAGTCCCTCAGAGCAGATGAAGCAAGGGAAATGAGTAAAAACATATGCAATTTTAAATGTCATTAGGCCCAGAAAAGAAACAGCTCAAGAAAGTGTTCAGGAAACATTTAATACATGGAACACTCTTAGAGACAGCATTCTGGCTACTTGACAAGGCTGTATCAGAGCAGGTTAAATGTAACTGGTGGAGGCAGTCTGAGAAATATAAGGATTTGATATCAGAAAGAATGCTTAACCAAAAACAGGGAGCAAATAGTATCCTGTTGGGATACCTGGAGAATTCAGCCTAATCTGTGGCAAACTTGAAAAATAAGATTTGTCATGCACCTTGGCCAAATAGCATTATTTCTCCATGTGTAAAATTGCATCTAGAGAAAGAACTAGTGGTAGGTTAATGTAGCGTGCCATGATGTTGACTACATTTTGTTGTGTTTGCTAGCAGTACACAGTTCCCCCTGGATGGAATAGGTATATCTACCATGTTGACTCTTGCTTTCAAACACAAAAGCTATGTACCCTTGAGAGAGCACAGATTTAGTACAATTCCTACTCCATACACATCAGAGTGTGGTAGGTGTGTTTTTTCCAATGGTTAGACACACACCCTTCTCCCCCAGACTGGTAGCTATTTGCATGGGAAAAAAACCAAACAGAAATAGGCAGGCTAAATTTTTCAACTGTTCAAAGGGTGAGGATAATAAAAGTGAACAGAGAGTAAGTTTAGAAACATCAAATGAGGTGATGAATTCATTAAATTGAGGAATACATGGCTGACAAATGGGTGCAGCGCTTCACAATTAAGGCACCTCATGCTGCCAGCCAGACCATTTTCAGCATTTTTTCTGGTGGTGTAACTAAAAGTTTCTGCAGGTAATCTGCAGTATGGAGAAGGCCTCTTAAAATTGTCTGATTTCTTGATTATGATATTTTTTTACCTGTTCAACTGGAACAGTTCACTGTACCAATAATCAGTTCACTGTACAGCAATAATCCAGCAAACATTTTTGCTGGTGACAGGCTCAAAGTCATGAGGTCTTTTAGCAATGAATTTTTATCTGAAAATATAAAGTGAGTTCAGTATCATTAATACCCCAAGAGTCTGAAATTGTTCTCCCAATAAAATAGTAATGCAACCTTGGTACCAGGGGACAAACTCAGTGATGGAAATAATATAAGTTCAGTGTAACTCACATTCAAGCCTCAGTCTGCTGAGTCAAGTAGTGGTGCTAAATTTTACATTAAAAATGTTCTGATTGGAAGTATCTGCTTATTTCAAAGTTGGCAATTTATCACTATTCACATGAACTGAATGTGACTCAATGTCACACAGGGAAGGAGAACTATATCACCTTATTTTTTAATTGCTATAAACAAATCTGAACTTGACCCTAGTTATGGAAGAGAGTACATAAATACATTAAAATTAAATAAATTCAAATTTCATACCTATTCTACCCAAACAAATATATAGTTAAGGCAATTAAAAAATAGATGAATAATGAAGGCAAGCACTAATATAGCCATTAATAGTTCACTTGAGGATGTGATGATAAAGAGAATTAAGTCAAGGAATAGAAGTTACAAGAAGTGGAGTATTAAAACACAGAAACAAAACCAAATTAAACAATCAAAATCCAATAATAAAAGCAAAACCACCACCACCAAACAACAACAACAACACCTGGATTTTTAACACTACATTAAGCAACTTAGCCAAAAATATAAAATAAATCTGTAGTAGTGAGTGCTGAACACTGCATATAGCTATTTGTACTGCTACTTCATATGAACTTGCATAAAAAGTCCTAAGTCTGACTGTTTTCCTTCACTAAGAGAATCTCATGAGACTATTTTAAAGAACAAAACACAGATTTGCTTAAGCAACTTCTAGATGGTTTCAGGTTTCTTGTCTCATTTCAGTTTCTCGCTTTGCTTGCAACCAGAAACCAAATCAAACCTAAAAATTTTGTTTCACGTTACTTCTCACATTGCCTGAAACCACCCACTTTGTGGGGTCTATTTCAATGTTAAATTGTTCTCACAGAGAAAAAAAACCTCTTATATAGAGACAGAATTATCTGTCTCTGTATAAGAGAAGCAACCTATGCCTGTTGCCTCTTGTCTTGTCATTCTGTACTCTTATGAAGGAAGTACCTCCATCTTCTTTGTCATTGCCTTGTAGGTTCTGTAAGACTGCAACCATGTTCCACCTCAGTGGCCCTCCATTCGGCTCCAACTTTATCTCTACATCTGGAGGGGACCAAAGCTGGATACAGTTTTCTCTGTAGTGTTCCAGGAAATGCCAGATTGAGGGGGACCATCACATCCCTCAATCTCCTGCCTGTGACCCTGCTAACTGGATGGGCATGGCCCTTGCTGCTGCCAGCCTCAGGGTGGCTCTTGTACATCTCACTGTCCCCACGACCCCAGGACTGCACAGCCCTTGCTGAGACAGTCAGTGCCCACCTAGATTGCTGCTCAGGATTATTTTGTCCCTTGTCTTTGTTAAGCATTATACAAGTTCCAAGTTTAAAGTCTGTGCCTTTTTTCTTAATATAAGACTAAATTAATTCATGTTAGAGATGTCCAAGGTCATCATCTGGTTCAAAGAAATAAAGGTTTACACTACAGTAAAAGGGTTGCCCAGTTTCTCAAGTATCACAGAATTCTGTCTTTCCCCTGCTCTTCATGACAGGTCAGCCAAGTCACAACAGGTTATGTACAACATTTTCATGCCTCAGGCTGAGCACCTCTGAGGTGCAGCTTATTGAAAACTAGCATGTGATAACAGAAACCATTGCCCTTTGAAAATATCCAGCACACACATATGGTAGAGCTCAAACTTTCATCCACAATTGGAAACTAAACAGGATTTTCCCTGAGAACAAAGGAACCTGGAGATTAACAAAAACAAGACTTTCCTTTTTTTACTTTTTTCCCCTTTAATATAAGAATAGAAGAATAAATCTGCCCTCCACACAATCTAAACATGAACCAGAATTATAGTTTTCTTTTTTCACTGCTCCCTTACAGATCAACTTTCCACATGAATGATGAAATAAAACTAAAGCATCACTTCAGGGAATATGTACATTTTTCTGCCCATTTCCTTTAAGCCCCTCCCCCTCCCACCCATGTTTGAGATTTATTCCCTCAATTAGAGAAGCTACTGTCCTTGACAGAGTAAAAGGATTTTTGCCAGTTTCAGCTTTTCCATTTGAAAGGCATAAGAAATTTGTTTTCACAGAATGCAGGTAAGTGGAGGAATTAGTTGTGGCACTACATCATGGGTGCTGCAACTGTAGAAGAGGCATCTGTAAAACACACAGACACTAAGTCTGTTGAAATATTTTTATTTCAGTGCTGGGAGACAGAGCAGCAAAAAATGTCTTTCATTTTGCTCTAGCAATTCTCATCTGTCCACTATCAGAGATAAGGTTCTGAGCTGAATGACTGCTTGTCCTGGCCTCCCCTATGTTTTTATAGTTTCATTTTGCTGACACAGAATTGAATCAGATAAACTGCAGCTTAAAAAGGTGCACATACTTTCTGTAGTTGTATCCAAAAGGCTAAGGCCACCTAGGGATTTTCTTCTGTAGTCAATCAGGGTCCAAACCCTACAAATGGAGGCCACATCTACACAAATTCTCTATGTTTGTTCACTAAATCTAACAAAGTATTCAAATACAGGTTAAATTAAAATGTAGTTGTCAGGTTTGTAGTTTAGGACTTGGAAAGAACATAATTATTTCTTTTAATATCATGCACTTTTGTTCAACTTCCTTCAGAAATGGCTTGGAGCAAAAACATGTCAATATTATTACTGTTAAGAGTATCTCTTTCACTCTGACATGCTAACCCTTGCAATTTATACAGAATGCCAGAACTGTACAACCCTAGGTATTCAGCAAATTGCTAATTTCAGAATTAGGCCCTACAAAAATTGTGACAGTTAACTGATTATGTTAAGTCTTTCAAGACAAGTTCTTCAGTTTGAATGGAAATGAGGCATTTATATAAATTACCTGGGTTATCACTTGCTAACTGTAGAACAGAATCCTAGCATTTTTACCTCTCCTACTTGCAACAATTTGTTTTATGAATGCACCAATAGAGAAATTGAGGCAACATCCCAAGAGCTTCATATTTTATTTTCCTTTCATGATAGATGGAGCTCCATAGTGAGATTATTTTTTTCAATGTGATGTAAGATTAAGAAAGGCCTCTCCCATTCAAGAAAAAAATATAAAAGAATAGCATTGATTTGAAATTGTGCCTAGTGCAGATGGTGATCACACTGATCTAACTGCTTCAGAGTTATGGAATAAATTGCAGTCTTAAAATGTAATGCTTGATCAAAATGAAATTGATATTCAGAGGCTGGATTTCACTGACAGTTGTGGTACCCAGAATACTCCTTAAAATTCAAACTTTATCTTAAAGATTTTCCTGTTTTGAGTCTTGTTTTGAACAAAGTAAAATCTCAAAAATATAAAACAGTCACAAATGGCAGGATATAAAACCTAGCATAATCTTCAAGTAAACCGTGCAAAGTAGTGCAAATTCTAGAGGCCTAATTGACATATGAAAGCATCTAGTTATTAAGTTAAAAAGTTAAATTTATCATATGATACTGCAACCTTAATTTATCATATTAAATACTTCACAAATAAAAAATCCACAAGACTAAAGAAAGCAGATGTAGACAGTTTTGTCCTTTACTTTAGAATCTGGATTATCCTGTTCTGTAATCCTAGATTTTAAAACCAGAAACACTGCTGATTCCATAATTCAGTCAAAACCCAGAAGCTGTTGAATTTTTCTTCAAATGATAGGATCATAGAATCATTTAGACTGGAAAATACCTTTGGGGTCATGAAGTCAAACTGTAAACTTAAAACTGCCAAGTCTACCACTAAACCATGTCCTTAAGCACCATGTCTATACATCTTTTAAATACCCACAGGGATGGTGACTTCACTGCTTCCCTGGGCAGCCTGTTTCAATGCTTCACAGCCTTATGCAGGAAGAAAGTGTTCCTAATATCTGATATAAACCTTTCCTGGCATAGGCTGAGGCCATTTCCTTTTTAAAGAGACTGATCTCAAGCTCCTTTCTGGTATTTGTAGAAAGCAATACAGTCCCTCCTGAGGCTCCTTTTCTTTAGGTTAAATAACTCCAACTCCCTGAGCTGCTCCTCACAGGACTTGTGCTCCAGACCCTTTCCCAGCTCCATTGCCCTTCTCTGGTCTCACTCCAGCTCCTCAGTGTCTTTCCTGCAGTGAGGGCCAGAGCTGGACACAGCACTCGAGGTGTGGCCTCACCAGTGCCCAGCACAGGGGGACAATCCCTGCCCTGGTCCTGCTGCCACACCATTGCTGATCCAGGCCAGGATGCCACTGGACTTCTTGGCCACCTGGGCACACCCTGGCTCATGTTCAGCTGCTGTCACCAGCATCCCCAGGTCCTTTTCTGCTGGGACACTTTCCAGGCACTCTGTCCCAGACTGTGGCTGGGACTGTTGTGACACAAGGGCAGGACTTGGCACTTGATCTTGTTGAACCTCACACCATCAATCAATGCAGCCTGTCCAGATCCCTCTGCAGAGCCTTCCTGCCCTCCAGCAGATCAACACTCCCACTCAGCTTGCTGTCATCTGTAAACTGACTGCGGGTGCACTTGATCCAGACAATTGATTAAGGTGTTAAACATGATGGCCCCACTCATGACTGGCCACTAGCTGGCTGTAACTCCATTCCCCGCCACTCCCATCCACTCCAATAAGGGTGATGGTTTGCTCAGATTGCCCAGAAATCCAGGCAGTTTTTACCAAGTAAAGAGCACACCAGTCCAAGCCATGAACAACTAGTTTTGTCTGGGTGGATGCTGTGGGAGACAGTGTCAAAAGCTTTACTGAAGAGCAGGCAGATGACATCCACAGCCTCTCCCTCACATGCTAACCTGGTCTCCCTGCCATAAAGAGATCAGGTTGGTCAGGAAGGACCTGCCCTTCATAAACCCATCTGGCTGTATCTGATCCCTTGTTTGTCCTGTACATACCATGTGACAGAACTCCAGTGATCTGCTACATACATTTTCACTCATTCAGCTTCTCCATGAACACTATAGAAATGGAGTAACAGTGGAACAATTTCTTCTGCTATAATTCCACTTTATTTTTCCCTAACCTCAGGAACCACAAATAAGTACTATTTCATCAGTACAAAACAGCTATTTAAAAAATTATAATTGCTCAGCTATAAAAGGTTCTACTTAATTCATATAAATTATATATGTAAATTTAAGCCTAAATAAAAGCCATGTTCCCATGCTACATATATATTCTATTTCTAAATAGGATAATCAGTGTCAGATATATAAGATAATAATGGAGTTTTATAGGTAATATACTTATTTAATAATAATTTAATTCTAATCCTCATTACATAAGGTCCAAGGTAATTAGAGGAATCCTTATTATCTCTCCTTCCTCCATCCTTATTTTCTTATTTGCTATCCTAGTGCACAACTATGTTTTAGGCAAGTAATTTCATGGACTTATGCACAGATCCTTTTTTCTGAAAGGTACAGTTAATTTAGAACATCCCCCCAAGGTATGTTTGTAGTCACAATTATCTCTTTTATTCTGCATTTGCCTGCTCTGAGAAAAGACAGTGTCTTCTCTCATTCTGCCTCCCAGGCACCAAACTTTGTTATGCTCCTCCAGTTCTTCATAGGCTTCTGCCTCTAATAGTCACAAGCGATTTCATATCATCTAATCAAATGAGTTAAATGCTATCAAAACATTATGAGGAGGGGGAGAGACAAACATTTTTCTGATTTTTTTTCCAATTACAGAATTGGTTAGAATGAAAAAATATGTACTTTTTTTTCTACCACAGTTTTGCATTGTAACATAATACTACAGATAGCTGAATAGGTCTTTACAGCCTTTTCTTATTTTGGATATTTTTTCCTAGTTCAGATGTTAGAGCTTCCTATTCCTTTGAGGTTTAACAACAATGAAATTTCTAGGCACCTTAGCTTTGTTCCACTGCCATCACCATCTAGTTCTGAGCACCACAGGGTGTCAGGGATGAACCAGCTGCACTCCCCCACCTATAGAAAAAGTATCAAGTAAACAGATAATCACCTGCTTGTTTACTGTGATAGTTACCCATTCATAAATGGAGCCTGTCACTTCAGAAACAGGGCAGAACCACAAACAGTAAGCACCAATGAGAGAGACAACAGGCTGCAGAGGGCTGCTGAAGGCAGCTTTGTTAGCAGTGACAGCTACAAGAGCAACCACACCTCATTTCTGCTCCTTAAGAGTTTGGTCTTTACAGCACAAGATTCAGGGACTGGTGTTACATTTCTGCAGTGAGTAACTTGTCACATACACATTAACTTCTCAGAAGTGACTACTGCTTTTATGAAGTTGTGGGTATGCCTGCCCACAAAATAAGGGCGATGGCTTGCTCAGATTGTCATGAACTGGTACAGAAAATTGGATCTGTTTATTTTGAAATAAGAACAAATAAAAACCAACAAAAAATGCAACAAAACCCAATATCTTAAATAAATTCAAAGAGATGAAATTAATAGAAAGGTCTCAGAAATTCAAGGCCATTTCTATACCTAGGAAAATGCTCAGACATGTAATCACATTTATCTTTGTTCTAGAACAAAAGAAACAACAGACACTCGTCCCATTATCATATTGGAAAACAGGGGAATTGCAACAAAAATTTACAGCTGTCGAAAATGGTCACAGGCCTTAATGTACAGATGGCGTTAGAAGTCTGCTGAATTTTTTAGGTGACTACCTTTTGTTGATATGGAGCTCCTGATGAACATCTGTTTAGTCTTTATTCTTAAGCTAATGTACTTTTGACGATAATTGTATGGACAAGTTGCAATAAAAGGTGACTTCATATCACAATCTTTATTTCTACTACATTTACTACTAATACACAATTATGTTTTCCAGGAAGCCCTGAGATTGATGTCTTCCACTTCCTTTTAAATTTTGAACATTTTATGATGTCTCATGTTTATCAGTTGTTAACAAGCTCCAGACAGTGGGCAGAACTATCAGCTTTTATTTCAGGTGTCATTCTACAGGTGAATTAGAATACGTTTTTGGGCAACCTATCTTCTTGAATAGCTAAAAATCCATAGCTTATTTTGCCATTAGGAACATAATCTTGTTCTTGAGACCTAGGACAGTTTATGTACTTGGCACTGGTGAGGCCACACATCAAGTGCTGTGTCCAGTTCTGGGCCCTTTAGTTTAGGAAGGACATTGAGATGCTCAAACTTGTCCAAAGGAGGGCAACAAGGCTTGGAGGAATGTGAGGAATGACTAAGGGAGTTGGGGGTGTTTAGCCCAGAGAAGAGAAGACTCACGGGAGACCTTATCATTCTCTACAACTCCTTGAAAGGTTGTTGTAGTCAGGTGGGGGTTGGTCTCTTTCTCCAGGCAGCCACTGACAGAACTAGAGGACACAGTCTTAGGCTGCCTCTGGGGAAGTTAAGGTTAGACATCAGGAAAAAATTCTTCAATGAAAGTGATTGGGCACTGGAATCACCTGCCCAGGGAGGTGGTGGCATCACTGTCCCTGGAAGTGTTTAAAAAAAGACTGGACATGGCACTCAGTGTCATGGTTTACTTGATGATGAGGTGTTAGGTCATAGGTTGGACTTAATGATCTCAAAAGTCTTTTCCAACCTAGTTCATTCTGTAATCCTGTGATGGGTTTTTTTTTGTTGTTCTTATCCTACTTACCATGTTCACAAATATTTGGTGCTTTACTTGATGTAAAAGAACATCCAGTATTAAAGATCTCTCTCTTCAGTCAAAAAGATATTATGAAAAAACTTCATCATTTCATTGGAGTCTGGTACAGGGCAAATAAAACAAGTTTAGCAACACTGTAAATTACATTGGCCTAGGCTGTAATACCACAAATACGGGTTGAATTAGGAAAAGGAGGATTACTACAGATTCTAGAAAAGAACAAAGCATTTTTAGCCCATAAATCATAGCTTACTTAAAGGTTTGTTTGCAATGATTATGAAGATCTGGAAGGAAAGTCAATACAAAATTCCTAACTTTTACAGTAACTAATTTACATAATTATGTATTTTTAAAAAAGATTAATGAGTTCATCACTGTGACTTCCAATTTATTCTATTTCCAGGACAGCTTTCTGCAGTAGAAGAGAGAAGACATATAGATTAAATTTTTGGCAGCTAAAGTTACAAGAGAAAACAAGACTCACTATCCTTCACCAGTGCAGGAAAGCACAGAGAGCATGAAAATGCACTATAAACCTACTGGTTCCCACCCTAAATGGTGCATGCTGTATAGGCAATTAAATGTAAAAAATAGGCTTTGAAGTTTTGAATCTTTTTACCCTGAAGTATGGTGTTTTACAACAAAGCGCTGTTGCTAGAAAGCACAAGGGAGAGAAGAGCTGACTCAAAAAGATGCCCTGTTATCTACTGCTTGTCAGCTGATTGGATCTCATGAGTGAAGTGAAAATTGGTGTCTGTCTTGACCTCAGTAACTACAAAGTGATCAAGTTTAAAATCTCTGTTGACAGGACAAAATGTGCCAGCAAAACCTCAACTCTGGACATAAGGAGAACTGACTTCTCAGTCCAGGCTGTTCAGGAATTTAGTTAAGTCCCTGGGAAAATGTTTTTGCAGGTCTGGGGTCCATGTTTTTGCAGGTGCTGGTAAGTTTTTAAAAATCACCTCCTAAGGGCACAGGAGCAGGTAATTCTCAAATGCTGGAAGTCAAACAGGGGAGGCAGAAGGCAGAACAGGAATCTTCTCTTAGAAATAAGGCAAAAAAAAGGAAGATTAATGTCCAGTGGAAGCAAGGTTGTGTGACATGAGAAGAACACAGAGATGCTGCTTTCCAAGGTATGGAGAAAATTTGTGTGGCCAAAGCTGAACTGGAGTTGAAGCTGCCCAGAAATGTGGGGGAGAATAAAAAAAGTTTAAAAAATATATTAATGGCAATAGGTAATGTAAAAAATAACATCAGCCAATGGAGGATAAGGATGGTCACCTCACAAACAGGGACATGGGCAAGGCACAGGTGTTCAACACATTCTTTGCCTTCAGCACAAATGGAACAAGGGGGTTGCAATGCTCTGAGCTGAAGGACCATACCAGTGCAAAAAGGATCAACTCCCATCAACCCTGAAACTGTGCAGTATTAGCTGCTGCAGCTTGATCCCTGCAAATCTATGGGCCTGATGGGAGTCATCTGAGAATCTTCAGTGAACTGTCTGGTGTCATTGCAAGACTCCTTTCAATGATTTTTGAGTGGTCTTGGGAATCCTGAGTGGTCCCAGCTGACTGAAAGCTGGTGAGTGTTGTCCCAATTTTCAAGAAGGGCAAGAAAGAAGATTGTGGAAATACAGGCCTGTCAGTCTCAATTCAGTGCTTGGTAGAGAAGATTATTGTGGGGGGAAATTGAAAAATATCTGAAAGACAACGCAGTCCTTGGTCACAGCTAGCAAAGCTTCATGAGAGGAAAAGTCCTGCTTATTAAACCTGATTTCCTTTCAAGACAGGTAACTCACCCAGTTGAGTAATGGGATCCAATTGATAAAATCTTTTGGGGTTTCAGTAAAGTTTTTGATACTGTCTCTCAGTGTATCCTTGTGGACAAAATGTCCAAGCCCACAGCAGGATAAATACCTCCTGTGGTTAGTGAGGAACAGTCTCACGGGTCTGGCACAAAGAGTTGCAGTGACTGGGGTAACATCAGATTGTGACATATCACTGGTGGGGCTCCACAGGGCTCCATCTTAGGTCCTGTGGGCTTCAACTTCTTTGTAAATTACTTGGGTGTAGGCCTGGAAGGGATACTGAGCAAGTTCACAAATAGTACAGGAGTGGAAGGAACTGTTGGCTCCCTCAAAGGGAGGGAGGCCCTGCAGAGAGACCCTGACAGATTAGACAGATGGTCAATTCACCAACCATATGACCTTCAAGAAGGGCTGATGCCAGATTCTGCACTGGGATGAGGCAGCCCTGGATGTACAGACAGACAGTGCAATGAGAGGCTGGACAGCAGTGCCATGGAAAGGGCCCTGGGGTTCAGGTCCATGGCAAGTTAAACATGGGCCAGCAGTGCCCTGGCAGCCAGGAGGGCCAAGGGTGACCTGGGGGCATCAGGGACAGCACTGACAGCTGGGCAAGGGAGGGGATTGATTGTCCTGCTCTGCTCTGCACTGGGGCGGCCTCAGCTCATAACCAGATATTCCAAATTTGAAATGTGCTATGAACATGGTAATTCCAATTATGATTTTGATGGTGACCAGAGTGGGGAAAATAGAAAATAGAAAAGAACCTTTGAAATTTCAAATGGGACTATCAAAATAATTAGATTTTCAAATGAAATGAAAGAAGACTAGTACTTTCTGTAGACAGTATGTTCTATGACCTCAAGTTTTGCTGGCCAGACAACGCTACAGGGTGAGGTGTTTCAGGAATACAAATGGTAATCAATCAATGATTATATGATGACTAACATCAAGTAACAGTAATTAATGGAGAAAAAAACTTTAAAAGTCCACTTAATATAAGAAAGGCAAGCTGTTCTCAAATAGAAAAGAGACTCCCCTACAGCTGTTGCAATATACAGGAGTAATATACAAATTCTTAAACTTCATACAAACTAGCAAATCCTGACTGTTTTAGTTAGTGACTTCTTCGGGATCTTATTTTTACCTCAGGAAAAGCTTCATCACAACTGTAACATACACAACTGTACATATACAGCTATGTATATTACAGATGTATAAAATAAAAACAAGGCCAAACTTTGTGAAAGTAACAAAATATTAATGTTTTCTGACATAGTTTCTAGTTTATGCATGTAAAGTCCTGGAAGCTAAAGCTGGAAAAAAAAAAGTAATCTATTTAAAATTTCATCTAAAAGGGGACTTCACAACACAGAGCTTCTCAGAGGATTATGTATGTTTGTCAGAGAGCATCCTGAACTATGCTGGAAGGAATCTAGGACAAACTGATTGCACTGCTAAGGAACTGCCTTATGGCTGAACTTAGAACAGCTGGGACCTTTCTTTCATGTTACTGCAAGCTGCACATAAGGGGTCATATTAAAGCACACTACAGATATTTTGTATTTCTATATTAAGATAGCAATTTAAATTTATTTTATTTAGGCATAAAGCTGACATTTGATCCAGAGGACTATTAATCAAATCAGATGGTGTCTTAGCAAGTTATTCAAGTGGGATGCTTATGCTCTCTTTCAATTTAAACTACCAAATAGATTAAAACAAATTAATTATATCCTCAGAAAGTATTTTCTTTTTGCTAGTAGATTTGTACATCACTATAAATAGCTCATAAAGAAGCTTACAGTTAATTCAATAATATAAAAAGAACTGCCTCATAAACCAAATCTATTTTCTAACTGAAACAATATCCACTTACAGCCTAATTTTCAGAGACACCAATTAACCTAGTGCACCCCAGAAAACGTGCTTATTTTCTCTTTCCTTCAGGAATGTCATCCTTTCAGGTCTAATCTTTGGGTTTTCTCTGGAGAGTGATTCAATACCACATATCTGACACTGCAAAACTACTGAGGTGGAAGGAACACAAATAAACTAGAGGAAATGAAGAAGGATTAAAGGAAAAAAACAATTTATATAGCTCTCATGATCAAGATGAGTACTTAGATAGTAGTTTCACTATGATCTAAGTTGCAAAGACAATATGTAACCTATGCTTGTATTTCTTGAGACATGGTCTCCATAAAACCTTCCAGAACTACAATATTAAAAAAACAGTAAAGATGTCATAAGACTTTATCATAAACTAAATTTTATTAAAACGGTAAGAAAATAAAACCACAAAAAATATTTTTTACACTTTTTATCTGAAACTGAAAGTTTGAAAATTATTATTTCACACTGATCACATGTATTAATGTGATGTATAATCATATATAAAATATATTATATATATAAATTTTACAATATTAATTATATAATAATAGATAATAATATATAATGGAATATACCTTGCACACTTATATTATCTTTTTTAGCTGGAGATATGTATTGGAATAAGCATACTACTTTAAAAAAAGCATTTTCTCTTTTAATTTCTTTCTAAAAATAAATTTGCCACAACGAAAAGTGTGCAATGACTATCTGAAATACACACAAATTTATCTATGTGCTTTGCCCAGCAACAGTCAGACCTCCATTGTAATTTTCATAAGTGTATATCAACCTTACAGAACAGGAGAAAAACAGGAAGAGTGATCAGAGACCAAAACATATCCTGTATAAAAGATTATTCCCATCTTTAGATGAGTTATCCTGGGCTATTCAAAGCTCACATAAGCTTCTTTTAGAATATTTGTATGTATCCGAAGACAGGAAGCAATCAGCTCATGGTCACAGGAGGACAAAAAGTAATAATGGATTTTAGTTAAAAACATTCAGGCTAGATATTAGAAATGCTTCTTTTAAGACAGATTTCAGGCACAGACTGCCTGTGGATGTCATGAAATATCCATAATTTCTTAAATACTACAGATACTTCACAGGTATTGAGAATTATAAATTAGTGCTGGTGTTGGGTATGAGGCTGTAAGACAATTTTCTAGGATCTTTTTTAGTCAATGATTGAAAATTAGGTTTATTTTATATTCTGATGGCATATTATGTTTAAGCTCTGTAATAAATGTTAAGGTCTAAATAGTAAATTTTTGATATTACTTTGTTTAACATATTTGTCCCCTGTTAATGTCTGATTATAAAATTAGCCAAACAAATAATGTTATAAACAACAATAAATACATAATAATGCAGTTTAATGAGTTAAGTTATGCTAGTCAGATATGAGATTAAATGTACTTTAAAAGTTTATGGGCCATTTTGAAAGAAATTCTGCTTTATGGAACTGGATTATGAAAGATGCAATATCAACAAAGCCCTCAACCAATGGCATCAATCCCAGACCTCACTACATTATTTAGCAATACATTTTATTCAGAAGATGGAAAGAGCCATATTTTCTGTTTGCTTTTTGGTGCACAGAGTAAGTTTAAGATGCAAAGTTAACTTGTCAAGACCTTCTGAAGAAATTTGTAAGGTCACACAAAATCCATTAGAAAAAAACCCCACATTTAAAGTTAGATTCATTTTATCATTCAGTGTCAATTGAGAAATCTCCTTCTGGGAAGGTTGCTTTCTATAATTAATGAAGTTCTTAATGTGACAGATGTTGACAACATGATTGATTATGTGCCATTAAATACATTGCAATATGTTGGTGTCAATGATTTAATAAATCAGATTTCTAATCCAAGACACAATATGCAAATTTTCTTTACAAGGACACCACTGCTAAGAACTACTGAGAAGGCTCTGTCCAGTGTCTAGCACTTTGGATTTATGGTAGGCAATGAGAAAAATGTTATGTCTTCTCTCTCTGGTAAAAAAAGAAGCTACTTCACTGTTGCAGAAGTCCTTCTTTGCCTTGGATCCTTCTGGAAAACTGGATTTTGATTAATATTCCTTATTTCTTTTCTACATTCTTTTTACTTGAAAGCTTATAATGCATAATTTGCTATAGCTCCTTTGATTTAATGGAAACATTGATATAATTATTTTTATCCCTTCCAATACTTGCTGTATTGAACGCCTTTTTATTCAGCTTTTTAAGTTTCCTTTTTGTGTTTTAAGCTAGGTCATGAAAGAAACACAGAGAACATGAAGCACCAAATCAAGGGCTTACAACAAGGGACACACTCATTATAAGAGCTGGGCAACTGCTATTTATTCTGCAGACCTCAGTGAAGCCACAGCATCCATTAGCAGGAAGACCCACAGACTTTATCCCAGGGCAAATCTGCCTCTGGAATAAGGGGAAAACCCTGTCTGCAATACTGAATGATACTACAGGAGGCCTGTTATCTTCTGGGAGCACAGAGCCAGGTCTTGAGAGAGTAGTCTGGATTAGGCTGCCCGTTCCAGAACACTTAATTCTCACCACCTTCCACCTTCTTGAATAAGGAGTGAAAAGGGGTCTGTGTAACAGCTGAAGCTGTGACAGCTGAACCCTTAAAAAAGTATGACCACACAGCTGCTCTAAGCCATTGAGCTCTTTTGCTTCTGATGGTTTTGTGATGATTTATATCTGCTAAGACTCTCCAAAATAGTTTGAATCACAGACTTGCATAGCTGTAAAGAGAAGATTGAGTAGGCAGCGATGATTATGCTTATGGTTATTGTTTTGTCATATGAAACTGCAAAAGCATTTCATGAATGAGTCATGGTGAATTACGTTTAAATTATAGACTGTGGCTCACTGATTTTCACATTGTTTTATCCTTCCAGCGTTCTTCTATAAGAATCTAAGAGATAAGAAAGAGCCTGCTTTGTCAGGCCTGGAAAATAAGAAATGGCCTATTCATCTACAACCAACCCATCAGAAAGGCTAAGAATAAGGAACAGATCACCCTAACCAAGGAAAGAAATTTGAAAATATTTTTTTGCATCTTTGACGTGTCACAGCTTAGGGAAGCTACATGCTGGAAAATCTACACAAAGCCTTCTTAAGTGACAGAACAATCCTATGTATGGCATCCCAAGATCTGAAGCTGTATTTTTCTTGGTAGGTTTTGACTGATTTTGTCACTAGAATACACCAAGCTAAATAAATTGTCTCTGTGAAGGAAGAAACAAGTGATTTGTTTAAATAAAATAAACTTTCCCTAGCCACAGCATTTAACCCTTTATAAATTCCTGGCTCATTTTTTCTCTTTCTGAAGTAAATAGTCTTCAACATTACTCTATACTGTGGACTGTCAGAGTCCAGGACATCCCTCTGGCTGTCCTGGCTGTCTTGAGACCCTGGCAGGGGGCTTGGAGACCCTGACATAAAGTCAGAAACATCTGTGGCTTCGATTTTAGCCTGTGGAAAAAGCTGTCAATTTTGGATGAGAAATTACAAGTCACAAGGGTTTTAGTAGTGTGATATTTGAACTAACACAGGATGGAAAAATAGAATTTTGGGATTTTTAGAATGGGGTTCAAGGGGGTACAAGATGGAGGAATTTGGGTGTGCCCTAGCCTTCTCCTTTCTCTTGTCCTCCATGTGTTGCTGTGATGGTGACACTTTTCTATTGGTTTGAGGTAGAGATTCACAGTCTAACATAGATGATGGGAACTGGTAAAGAAATTGCAAACATAAACACATTGTTTTGAGTATCTAAGGTGGAAGCTGCCCAAGGCTCGAGGGCAGATGTCCATGGCCTCCTTGCTAGCTAGAGCTCGGTAGGTCAGAGAAAGAATGTCTAGATAAATAAAAATAAACAACCTTGAAAGCGCAATCGGAAGCATTCTAGGCTCCTTCTTTGGCTGCTCAGGCTTGGGGTCACCCTGACCTTCGGTACCCTGAGAGAAATCAACAGTGGACAACACAAGTCATGCTAGTATTAGCTAGTGTCCCAGTAGCTCCATGTTGGCTTGCAGCACTAAGACACTGAGACCATGCAGAAAGTGGCACTGCTTAGAAAGCCCTAGTTAGAGTTAACAGAGGTTTGGGCAGTGACTTCTCTCACTGCCTCCAGCTGTCTGGTGATAAATGGAGCTCATATGGCAGCATGTGTTTCTATGGGATTCATTGCTGACTGTAAGATCAATTTCTTGGGGTTAAAAAAAATATATGCATAGAAAACTATCTATATACCTATTAATGTTTAAATAGTATTTTTATCTCTATAGAGGCAAATATAAACAGAAAATACATAGATCTATTAATACATAAGTATAGAGGTATCACATATAAAGTAGATTATCAGTAGATATTTAGTAGAAATATAAACAAATTAATATATTGGATATTTATTTTTCTATATAGATATCTCTAATTATATCTAGACATATCTATTTAAATATACAAGCGTATTATACCGATATATTCATACATCTCTGTGAAATATTTAAATATCTAGACCGAAACATATGGAGAAATTATGTATCTATAACTATAAAAACATAGGTATATGTTATGGTTTGATATTGGTATAATGCTAGTGCTTTTATGAAAATGTAATTTTTTAACTGAATACTGTGAAATGTAATTGAGAATAAAGTAGGCTTAGGTTTAATAACAGAAAAAAACTTTATTATTATTATAAAAGAAAAAAAAGGAAAAATAAATATAAAGATTAAAATGAAAACCTTGTATAGTATTTTTTATACTATTTAACTCTAATAAATTACAGTGAGATATAATTTGGAATTCAATTAGGTTTTTATTTTTTAGACATTTGATATTTAGTTTATTGAGGGAGATAGGAGTTTTTTTGTGCTATAGATTTTTTTAAGAAACACAGATGTTATATTTTGTGTTTCTATGTTATATATGGCACATCTTGGAGAAAAAGTTTGTTATGGTGACTTTTTTTTTTTATGTACAGTGTTTTTATGATTAATGAATGGATGGATAGATTGTTTTTAGGATTTTTTTTTTTTAAGGATGCCCTGCTAAGAGGTAGGGGGAAAATAAGAGTTTAGTTTTTTATTTGACTGGAATTAAAAAGAGAGTGAGTTTTTTTGGGAATTTTGCTTTTAACTTTTCTGTGTTCTCAGAGGCATGTCTGCTTTTAATTGGTCAATATTCAAATTGATTACTTTTTCCTGAGAAAAATCTTTTTTTGTGTCAAACTACGACACGATATTATAGATTTAGAAAAGTATATCTGAGATGCATCAATCATATTGATTTTAGAACAAAAGGCTTCAGTATGAACTGTGACAAGTCAAAACAGAAATAAATTCAGTAAAGAAAAAGACATAATACTTTGGATTTTAATAGACTGTTTCATCTCAATGGGAAGCTTGTTCCTAATATTTAAAAAGGCATTAAGACTTTTAATTTAAAAATACATCAGGTTCCAAATTATTAGACAATATATTGTATTACTCTTTCAAGATTTGGCTTCACTAAGCATTCTAAAATCAACAGAATCATCTTGGGTTTATGCTAGTATTTTTGATGTATATTAATCTAGTGATAGTTACTACACATTGCTGAGAAAAATATAAGATATTTGGTAAGGCAGAGGAATGTTTCAACAGTAGATTTCAGATACAGGCCAACCCAACAACCACCAAAAAGCTGAAAGCTTAAAGATACTTCAGTTCAGTACCAGAAAACTGGTAGAAATTCTCAGTATTATAAGTAATCTGTTGCATCAGCCTGGAATCTCTACTGCTCACTGTGAACTTACAGAGATACTAAAAACCTTTGTTTTAAAGAACATCTGTCATTTTATCACTTCTTCTCCTCAACTTCAATTCTCACTGTTTGAACAGCTACAGCCTAGTAGCAGGCCACCATGGAATGAGGTAGTTGTGTTTACTGAGCTCAAAACCATCACATGATTTTGTGGTCTGAAAGGGATGACCAGGCTCCAGGAACCAGGATGAAGAAATAGCTCACCAAAAAGCTCACACACAAAAGAAGGTAGCCATGGTCAGTGTCCTGGGAGAACAAGAGGTTTGGCTTACAGGGACTACCCTGCCTGCACAGGGCTGAAATCTAAGTTTTGCAGGATACTAAGTAATGTTCCTGTTATGGAACAATAAGTAATGTTAAGTAATGACCTGTTATGTCCTTGCAGGCAGAGCTTCTCTTTCAAGTTTACCAAGACTAAGTAAGCAAGTAGTAAGAAATTCTTCTCTATCCTTTTCAGACCTGGAGTGTTCCTTTTACCCCTCTGCCCCTGAATCCTGGCTGTTTGCTCCCTGCAGTTTCCCATCTCTGCACTGCAGTTACCTGCCAAGCTCCCTTACTCCATGGGTAAGCTCAGCTGCTCTCCAGACAGGAACAGTGTGCCCTACACACATTTTTTTTGGGAAGACATTTTTGCAGATGGTGGAGATGAGAGACGACACATATAGGTGTTTCCTGCAGCAGAGAGATTTCATGGGTGTTTACAGCTCTTTCTATAGGCTTTTTTGGAAGACCCTGCATTCAAACCTGATTGGCTATGATTGGTTACCACCCAGTTCATTGATCAATAGCTCCCTGCTTACATTCAGGTCAGGGACTGGCTCTCTGTAGCCAAACGCCTCCTCCTTTTATGAAGCATGCAGTCCATCTGTATGGTGTCATGAGACTTCTGTTTATACTCTATGACTCAACATCCATAAACATCACTTAAACTATAAAAGTAAAGTACTGTTCTTCTCAAAGAACAGAAGAGAAAAAAACCCCAACCAAACATGTGGGCTTTACAGCATTAACTGCCTGACTGCACCTACACTATCCATGGAGAAGACTGTAAGTAGTGAATAAGCAGAGGGATGAAGGTGTTGGGCAAATATGCTTTTATCAAAACCTAAATTTATATGGATGTAAGTCCTTAAATGGCTTTCACTTAAAGCAATTAAGTCAAATTAACCAACTTCTCAAGCCTTTCAAGACTTGAGGACTTTCTGAAAGTGTTTCTGCCATCCAGGAATTCACAGGCATAAAGTAGCATTTCATTACCTACAAGCTGACATCCTGTCAGTGATGCTTTGCCAGGATTATCTGCTTGTTTCAAAATAGCATTAAAAATAACAAAAGATAAAGCAAATCCTGTTGAGATAACAAATAAAAGGCTTATCAAAAGTCTTAGGACTGTATGAGACGTATAAGCAGAGGAAATAGTTACATGATATTTTCAGAAGCACCCCGAGTCCATGTAAGACCGCTGTTGTGGGCTAGGACCTTAGACTGAACAAAATCAAAACACACTTTTTTCAAAAGAATGCTGGAATGTAAGTTATATATATATATATCCAAGCATCCTGGATCAATTCCCATATTTTCAGAGGCTGTGCTGCCATCTTCAGCAGCTAAGGTTCAGAAAGATTTAAGACTGATTTTAATGTATTCAGCAATCCTGCTCTAGAATTTTTTCTTTCTGAGGCTAATTATTCTATAGAAATTGATGAATACATAACTAAAAATACAAATAATTTTACATTACTCCTCAGCAAGGGATATAATTTGCCCTGGACATTCAAAGACCTGTACTGCACTTAATATTGAGTTTCTTGGAAGTATTGCAGTTATCTCTTCTGTATGATAAAACAAGTGAGTGGCTATCATCCCTAATTAGAACAAATTTTAAAAGGGTACAAAAATTAAAAGAAACTTAGAAGAAAAATATTTAAGTCTCCAGCTTCATAATAAAAAACTCCAGATAATACAAGGTCTGAAATGGAGTATTATGTTTTATTACAGATACATTCAGCAAGGAAAGGAATTATACAAAAAAGAAACAAAAGAGAAAAATTTATTTCTTGATCTGTATATGCATATAGAGGGTTAGCAAGATAAGAGCACAAGACCTCCTCAGAAGAAAAAAAAAAGGTATCAAGATGCATTTTATGATTGTGAAGAAACAGATGGCATTGTAAATGTCAGTTAGAGTCAGGTGTCCTAATTATCTGTATGGTTTATATTTGAAATTTGTGAGTAAAGTCGCATCATTATGCCCATGCTTCAAATTCCATATATAAAGCCAGCCTTTCCAGGATCAAATTATTTCCACAGAAAACATTTTTCTATCAGAAAATGTATGAAGCTAGAGTAGGACACAGTTTATGGGTTTTAGGCTGCCAATCAAAGATGATTTCTGCTACTATCATGCACCATCTTGATACTCAGTCACTTAAAACAAATAAAAACCCCCAACAATAAATCCACAAATAAAACAACCTCACTGAACAAGAAATAATTCAAACAACAAAAAATGTGTTTCACAGCTACTAAGATGCAATACTTCTAACCCTCATCAAAAGAAAGAGGAAGCATAAGTGGAAATCTTCAAAGAATAGCTTAAAGAGTAGAGTGTGTTTCATACAAAGAGAGAACAGAGCTTTTCATTTTGCAAGAAGATATCAAGAAAGACAATGATAAAACTCCATATCATCAGAATTAGAAGGCACCAAATAGATTAGCTAGGAGACCAAGTCACCCTGAGAGATTCCCTTTCACACAGATTTTATGTCATGTAATCCTTTAGTGCAGTGTGGTTAATACAATAGACTCAATCCTAGTTCATTTTATTTACTTGAAAATGTTTGAATTTGTGTTTGGATAATCTACAAAGCTGTTATAATTCCAGTCAAGAGTCACTTGACTTTTTGCAAAACTGGATGGTAACACAAATAGCAGCATAGTAGAAAACTATGTCAAAAGCCCCGTTTCATCCTTTCGGGCTTGTTACCTGGAATTGAGATATATATATATAACAGGAAATAATTGTTTTTTTTAAATAGACTTTTTGCTATCAGAAGAAAAACTCTATGAACCTAGATATATTTAAATTCTTCCCTGTGAAACTGTTAAATTGATGGGTGAAGATTTGCTACTATTCTAAGTAAATTATTTTACATTAGGAAGCACAAGATTTATGGATTAACAAGGTGGCAATTTCTTTGTTTTTTTCTTGTATTTGAGTAGGCTTTTAAACACATCTGGAAAAGACTAGTCCATCTTATCACACTCAACACACCTCAAATACAACAAAATCATAGGCAATAGATTAAATTAAATAATTTCTCAAGCCACATAACTCCTAGGAACAACTTTCTCTGATCCTATTGACTAATGAAAAATGACCATTACATCAAGATAAAGCCTATTCATGTGAGATAGGACAAGCTAAAAACTGAGACTACCAGAATTCAGAACAAAAAATATGATATTTTTTTCCTCAAATCATTTAAAATGTGAGAATAATGCTTCTATAACATCTACGTGGAGTAACTCCTATTTCAAAACAAGAATTTAAAAGCTGATCACCTGGCCTGCAAATGTTACACCCATCCTATTATGGATATTCTTCTAATCATGTAAAGATTCTCATAACTGGAGCACTATGTAACAAGGAGTCTGAATTGATTATGGACTGGATCTCAAGAGTATTTTGAAGTTTTACAGCATGCATATTGTAAAAGTATAGAGAGAAAGATAACATTTAACATTCATAGACTTAGAGGAGACTACCTTAGTCTATTATTCATTTAATGTATTTCCTTGGGACAAAAATATTTCTTTTAAATAGCCTCAAAGTATAATACAAGAGCAAACAGAAGTATCATGAATGCTTGAGATCTTAGTTTATTAGTTTGTTTATTCAAAATGACAATTAAGTTGACTACAGCTGAAGACTGTTTTCTGTACATATATAAAATCCTTGCAGTGGTATTAGTTTTTATGGTGAGAGTTTTAATTGAGATGTGGGAGGTATTAAGAAACATTAAATGCTGATAGCAGTGTAAAGAGTTAAAGAGATTTTCTCATCAAGGATTTTTCTCGGGTCTTATCTTCGACCTCTTGAAGTGCAGAGGCTGAAAGAGGACTGAACACACTGTTTAGGGAATTAACAGACAAAACTTGACTTTCAGAGATCTTAAATGCAAGACCATATTTGCAAACATCTATTCATAAAGGCACAAAGGCTTCAGTGGGGTTTCACCACATTCACCAAATGCAAATGTGAAGCAAGCACTACTGAGATTTACTCTGACAAGTGACAGAATATAGCCTCAAATCAGCTTTGTAGGACAACTCCAGGAAACTGCAGTGGTCTTCTCTGAATTCACTGCAAAATCAAGTGTGACAGGAAACAACTGAGAAGGAAGTTTCAAAAGCAATTACATGATCTGATTTGACTCTGAAAAATGCAGAGAAGTTAGATTCAGATAATTCTCATATCTTTGTGGCTACAAATATTTTCTGCTACTACAGCAATCAATACAAGAATGAGAAAGACCAACAAGGTGAACCTTAGGAAAAAAATGTGAGGTTGAAAAAATGGCTTCACACAGTTACTCATCTATATCTGGGTTTTCCAAATTTAAAGTATTATTTAGATGGACTGTGCAGGGAAGTATTATCTGTAGCCAATATCATATATATCAAAACACATATAACTTGATGTTACTATGCTGATAAATGTGAAATTCAGACCTCACTTTTAACGCAGTCTCTAGTTGCAAATGATATTTAATTTATAGAAGTCCTATTTCAATGTATTACTTTCTTCCATAAAATCTGTGTGTGTACTGAGATTTGTTAGACTGTTGTGGGGAAAAAGTCTGTGGAAGGTCTTTTGAAAAAAAAGAAGTTTCTTGGACTGAGTGAAAATAATTTCACTGAGGACTGCTAGAAAGTGTTTTGAGTCAAAGATTTAAAGTTTGCTAGCCTGAAACTTTAGGTAAAATTTTTTGAATGTTTGAATATATGAAGCAGGAAATGTCAAAATTATGAAAAAGGTGAACATTAATGTGAAGATGAGTTAAGAATTTTAAAAATTCAAATTCCTGCTTTAGCTTACAAGAGTTGTGGCCAGCAAGTCTCTAGAAAACTAAGGTAAATACTTCCAGTCAAGAATATAGTATGAGTAGTGCACTGTTATGGCCTCAGGAATCACAATATTATTGATTTTTCGATCATTCCATATAAGTTTCAGGTTAGGGAGATACTGAGCCTATTATTTTTACGGGAGTGTTAAATCATTAATCTCTTCTTATAATCTAGCTTTTAGCATTTGACTGTATTGAATCACATAACTAAAGACTGTGTCTCCAAAAAATTCTCCAAATGACCAGAAACAGAAAAATTTCAGATCTGCTCTACATCCAAAGCCCCATTATCTTATAATCTTTTATGATATATAACTTATAAAACTAGAAAGCAACACACACTAGAAAACCATTGAAAATCATTATTCCAGTAATGTAGACAAGTCAGAACCTCTAAAATTTACTTATGTAAAATATTATGCATTAAAATCTATTTTTACTGCTACAGCTAATATTGAACATTATACATCTGAGAACTTCATGATCATGCTACATACTCTACCTTTCATTTATTTAGATTTAATAGTTAAATTTTCATTTCATATATCAAATACTTAATCAAATCTGTGGAGAAAGTTTGGTCTACATGGAAGCATGAATATTCTGGATCATGACAAAGGAAGTATCTCTGACATGAAGGACCTCAAATACCAACAAAATTATCTATTATGAGAAGAATACCCAAGCTACTAGAAAAAGGTATGTCTTCATCTTATAAATTACTGACAGCCAAAATTTGAATTACTAATTTTAAAGCATTTTTTCGCAGAATGAAAATTACACACTTCATTCTGCATGGTATAAATTTTGTTTTGGAGGGTTTGTTTTGAATTATTGTGTTCAAGATTTGTGAACAAAATTTTGCAGGTGTCAAATGAAATTAACTTCACAGCTCTCTTCTATACTGTCAGGCACATATTCTTCATGACTCGGGCTGAATCTCTAAAGCTGATCCAACTGCTTTAACTTCTAAGAATCAGGGGACTTGTTGAGCACAAGTCCATAGAAACCAGTTCCCTTCCAAGAATATTTCAACCTGAAATTAACCTAGATTACAGACTGTTGACTGTTTCTAGCCTACAGCTGATCTCAGATATCCACTAGAGATATGTAATCGGTTAACTGGGAATATATCCATCCTGAAACATGCTGTACTGAACTCTCAATGTAAGACCCCCTAATTATTTTTAACAAAACTGGAATAGGCAAAGATTGTGCGTTCTTGGGTCTTGCTCTAGAGCCACCAATCTGAAATGCAGTGGTATGACATTTTAAGAGAAAACTAACAAAGCTCCCAAGACACAGTGACAGCTGGCAACTCCAGTGAATACAGGAAAACCTGGAGCTTCAAAGCTTATGGATTTCTTTCTGTAACTGCCACCTGTTGGAGCATGCTCACTCATGGTGTCAATAGCAGCTCTAATGATCCCTTCCTTTTAATTTCTGCCACTTTTTCACCCTGATCACAACCAGCATGCCCCATGCCCCAGGTCATAGCCCAGACAGAGGGCTGCTACAGAGGTTGCAAGTGTCAGAAGCTGCCCCACATCAGCAAGTTTGAGATGCTGTCACACATAGCAAAGGTATCCAGCCTTCACAGAAAAGGAATTACTGCCAGGAACAGTTGCTGCTGAAGGAAACACAGCTTTTACTGTCTTTCCTTCTCCCCATCTTTCTGTTCTGTATCATACATGACAAGTAATAAAGCCTATCTTGTTTTGCAGAATATAGATCCTGAAGTGTTATATTTTCAAGCAGGATTTCTCAACATTACCTGTAGTAGATAGGGACAGGCGAACAGAAGATTTCGGGATGTGACGGAAAGAAAGACCCCCATCCCCCTCTCACCCTGCAACGTTATCCATTACCCCAAAGAATGTAACCACACCTAACCCAGTAGTTTTCCACTCCTGACTAACCCTAGAGACCCTACCAACCCCTCCTGACGTAGCACAGTCCCCCAAGACTATTTAAACCCATGAGATAAGATAATAAACGCTTTCGACCGTCCACCACATTGGTGTCCAGTGCATGTTGTTAGCCCGAGTGGCCCAGGGGAGACTGGGCTGCCGTGCTGTTCCTTGCAACCAGGTCGCTGTTGTCTTCCATGAAGGCAACAATTACCAAAGCCATATGAAGTGGGCTATTAATCTATGTAATCTGTGGTAATATTTTAAATGTCTGCAATTCACTGCTTTTGAAGAAGAGACTTCAAAGCCCAAGCTTTGAATACATCCAAATACCCACTGTGCTGAGTTTGAATAGACACTCAAAAGCACTATGTTTTTAAAGTGATCAAATGTGAGATGCCTTTCCCTTTTCTAGTCAACTATAGTAGACACTTGCAATAATCCAGAGGAAAATTGTGAGATATTCTTACCAAATTTGGCTGTACATTTTTACCTTCCTGTTCCTTAAGCCTAGTCATTTATTGCTGCTTCATCTTTACCATCTTTACAGTACAAGACTCTGTTAGCAGTACTAGTAAAGAGGGTCTCAGTGGGATTCAGAACTACTTGTCCTTTTGCAAGTTGCAAATGCATAGAGCATTTCTATTCAAAAATCAAAGAATAAAGTTATAACAGTGTCGTAATGGCCTTTTCTTATGTTCATTAGAATAACTCCCCAAACAATATCTAACAAATAAAGTTTGAACTTATTTTTGCTACAGCAGTAACACTCTTAAACTCACCCTTTGATCCCTCTTTTGCAATTCATTGTTCTTTCTCACAAACTAGAATTTTGACTATATTTTCCCATCCACTCCATTCTTGGATTTGCATACGAACTGGCCTGTTTTACTTTTCTCAGATAATTAATGAAGTCTATGATTTGATTTGATTTAACAATTACTCTCTTGTTAGAACTTTATCAGGAAAAAAATGGTATCATACATCTTTTTTTCAGATAGCAGATGTGGTACTAACCACTGCTGATTTACACTGGAAATTTGTCTTCAGGATAATTTAAGAGATTAAACCATTAAAGTAAATAAAACCACCACCAACCACCATCCAAAGCTCCTTTAATTGTTCTGCATCAAACTAATTTTTCCTTAACACACAGAATCTGCTAAAGTAATTGGAACTGTGCTGGTTACACACTAAAACAACAACTGAGTTGTGAGATAACAAGATCTCACAACAAAATCTTCAGTTTCTACAGCAGCAGTATTTCAGCTTTATTTTATCAGTATGCATACTACTCTGGGCAGGAGCCTAGAGGACCTTGCAGGGTTACATGTTCTAGAAAATCATCAGTGTCTTCTATCATTAAGAAGGGGGGACCATTAAAAGCGACCATTAAGATTTTCAATACAGTAGCTCAGCCAGTTAGGACTACCTTGATTTCCTCCATCTCATCCCAAATCTCCAAGTTAATATTTCTTATCATAGCTAACCAAACAGGTCTTTACATCATTAAAAACCAAACCACTCACTGTTCACCTCAGATGGAGTCAGGTCCTGCTCCACTAAGGCTATTCTCCAGCCCCAAGTCACAGTTCATCCTCTCACAGGCATTTATTCATCCTGAGTGCAAGAAGATAATCCACAATGATTCTGTCTTATTTTGCTTTTTATCTGTGTTTATGCAATGTGTGGTATATGCAGTAAGAGTGTCAGTTCTACCCAGAAGGATCAGATTCCCTCTTGGTGCACTGTAAGGGTCCTCTGTGAATCTGCAGCTGACAAGATTTTGAAATTAAATGCTTGTTGCAGGAGAAGGCAATAAGCCAGCAGTGTTGCCTTCATTGTAGTTTTCATGTATTTGGAAAGATCTTAAAGATGTGGCTTCATGTGCAGCCAGACAGCTCATTGCTTTGAGGTCAGTTTTTCATCTACACTGCACTTACACACATTTTATACTTGAAATTCAGTCAGTGCAAAATGAACAAAGTATAAACATCTTCAGTGGGGAATTTTGCTCTAATTTTCAGCTGTTCTTTCTTGTAACTGGAAATGTAAGCTTTAGGCACCTGGTACATCCTTTTCAAGTTTTCCTCTTGTTTAGGCACTCTTTGCTTGAATAAGAGAGTGCTTGGATCTTATGAGACCCAGTTTAAACTATGCACAGATTTCATACTGTGATTTTATGATAAATCATTGTCGTGAAATGAACCTGTAATCATAGCCAATCATTACTTTCATTATTGTGGCTGCAGAAGTTACAGGCTTTTAGAAAAATATGGCATCTTATATTTCACTTTTAAGATTTGCAGCAGAGTACAAATGTAAATTCTAACTAAAATTTAAGTAATTCCATTTGGGTGCTTTGTATACATGTAAGTATTGCTCTACTAGCACTTTGTTGAAATATGTGCCAAATATGTCCCAATCAAAACCTGATAAAAAAAATAGTAATATTTTAAAGTTCATTCAAGCAAAATGTATAAAAAACTTGTTTAAGAAAAATCAAGTAAAGATCTTAGAGCTGGATGTATGTTCAAATGGCTTAACACCAAAATACTTTGTGGTTTTGTAGTCTGCAAATAGCAACGACCATTTCTTTAAACATTGATTTCTATGTTGTTATATATATTTAAGTCACTGAGGTCATTCATCTGCCTTCCAAGGGCTGAGTATTTTTATTCTTCATGAACAGCATTTACTTCATACTTTCCCTGAACTGACTCTTCTCCATACATTCACACAGTGAATTGCATACACAGCTGTACCCCATACCACTTTGCAAGTATCTTTTCATTACACTTATTATCAGCTGCCAGGAGTTTCACACCAATTCACCAGAGCACACTAAAAATAGCATCCTCAGCACTCAGCAATATGAAATGTTGAGTTGCCTTCATTTCTCTAAATTCCTTTAAATAGCATCCAGAGCAGTCACTTTATTTTAACTTTGGCCTCAATTTTACACCTTAATCCATCCCCTTTGCTCAGGAACGTGCCATTGAGCACTCTGAAAATATTCCTTATCATATGTTAGCTTACATAATACATTATTGCTGTGAATAAAATAAATACAATACTAACCTGCAATGAAAGCCAAAATTTAAGATATAATATGTCTCTATTTTTAGCTGCAGTTATATAACTCTAATTACTTTCAGGTTCCATAAGACAAAGGACTTTGCATATGGTGTTGCAGATATCCCTTTGAACAAAAATCTCATCAATGTAGTTATCTTTAAAACTAACAGTGCATCTTTCTACACTTATCATTTATCTTTTTTTTTCTTTCTGCAATTCTCATTGGATGTGAAATGATATATAACTCCTTAGGATTTTGGCTTATTGTAAATTATACCATTTCCTGCAATTATTTTAAAGGTGCTTGCGAAGGTGTCAGAGACAATGTCTTTATTGACAATGCCTTGAGCTAAAAGAGGATGATGGGCACAAACTGTTGATTGTAGGGCTGAGCTTGGGTATCAGAAAAACAAGTTTTTCACTAGGATGGTAGCCGAGAAGTTAGAAAAGCATACTCCAAGATTTCTGTAATTTCTGTCCCTTGGAGATTATCAAATCTCCCACAGGCAAGGTTTTGAGCAAGGTGATCCAGCTCTGAAGACAGGTCTGCTTGTACAAGTAAGGTCCAATATCCCCCCATGTAACTTTCAACCAAATTTTATTTTATTTTAGGGATCCCTATATAAACAAAAATGCTGCATCTTCAATTTTCATTAGCAAGCATCAAACAGAAGCAGTGGTCTCGTTAATACCTCAAACTAATCCTTTTGGCTTAAATTGCAAGTGCGTCTCAGTACGTGGACCAGAAGGTTGAAAAAGTTGTGAAGAACATATTGATGCTATAATGCAAAAGAAATTGAGATTTGCAATTCAAATGGTATGAAGGCCTTGCCTGGAGGTCTGCAACCAAGACAACCTGTTGGGAGTTGTATGGGAGGTATAGGGGTTGTTTTATATACAGATTATCTATTTTGTTTAGCACGAATGACTTTTTCTCAGCCTGAAATCCAAGTCAGTAGAAGTTGCATTGACTAGATATGTTGAGGATAATACTGATTATCCTTTGGACCATGAGCAGCATTTATCTGCATAGTAGCAAAAGAAGAATTTCTCTTGCTTTCTACAAGATGTAAATGGACTTCCTTGAAACTACTTAAAAAAGCCTGTTGTCATAGTGTAAGAGGGAGAGATACGCAAAAGCCCTGCCAACTTTTTGTACTCAGTTTGATGCTGTTGCTCATTTGAAAACATCAAAAAGAACTTGCACTCAATAATGTGTTATGCCAGAAGCCATGGAACTGTCAATTACTTTAAACCACTGATTCCAGAAACAAATTTTGCAAAATTATTACTTCTGTCTCTTGCCTGTACAGTAGTTGGTGCTCCTTTAGTAATATCTCTGATGATGCTCGTCCAGGGTTTTCTTTCAAACACAATTCTTATGCTAAAAAACTGAAAAGGAGATTTTTGTTATGTTTTTAGATTTTTTTTCCCCATGATATTTAAGTAATCTGAGGAGCTTTTATACTCCTTCATTACAGCAAGAATTGTCTACATCCACGTGTCCACTTTGGAAAGAGAGAAAGGTTTTACCTTTATTTTCCCTCGGTGTTTCTCAAAGCCAAACACTGCATACAGCACATGAATAAAATATTGTCTCTCCCTCATTTCTTATGTGCTGCTTAGAAGTTACCTAATACAGGAATCCAATGGATTGATTTTATTTATACAGTATTTCTATAGCAGCTGATTTAAAAAACTTAAAATGAAGCAGTTTCTTATCTACTGTTTGTCTCTTTAAAACTGTTTTTTAATGAAAAAATTATAATGAGTACATTAAACTGTATTAAGAATTTCAATTCTGCTTTTCATGGAATTATGAGTTTGGTAGAGATTAACTCTGTACTGGTCAGCAGCTTGATGTAGTCCTAAATATAATTTTGAAGCAGGCTAGCCTTTTGGAAAAATGAAAACCACCAGAGGCTAAGCTAGTCTCTTCCACAGTAGTTGTGAGACTCCACCACAGGTTATTCTGTAGGCTGTATTAACTAAGCATAGGATCACATGATAACTAAATACTGTAATTTTAACTTAAGTGGGCTTTTTTATTCACATGCTAACAGGTTTACATTAAAATTTATCTTCTTAGTAGAGGTGAACCATTACAGTCTCACAGCAGAGCAAAAGCTGTTAAACTGCATTGGGGTGCTTCCAGTTGTCTCACTTATCTCACTCACACTGCAACAAGGTCTGCAAGCCTTAGAAAAATTCTTCAGAAAGAGGTGGATTTGGAAGGAAGCTTTCATGCGCATTCTGAGTAATCTTCTTGCAAAACAGACTACTATACCTCCTTGATATAAAAATCCAGAAAAGTAACACTGTGAACCAGCAGCGAGAGATGTTCAAAATCAAAGTATTTATGCATTGGAAAGGACATTTAGCTACAAATTTGAAGTGGGGACTTTGTTGCTCCTTTCCTTTGCTATCTACACAGTAGAGATGTAGTGTAAGCTGGTTACCTAGACTCTCTTCCTCTTTAGTCATTGGAAAAGGTATATACAGAAAGTAATTCTACCTGCTTTGGAATTGAACCAGAACATCTCTAAGAGACCCTAGACAAACCAGAGATCCACTTCAAGGGTAAAGTAAATGAAGGAAAATTCCACAAAGTGAAAATTAAAAAGAAAATGAGGAGGGTTTGAGAAGCTGGTAAAGATCAGAGTTGTGCTTCGCAGGTGCTCTCTTAAGAAGGGAAGCTGTAGCCGAGATTTCACAGGCACAATGATTTGTTAAGCTGTATAGACAGCTAGCAAGTATGACTCCATGAATAATTCTGAATACAATAATTTGCAAGTGCAACATGCAATCCATGGAAAGAATTAATTTTTCAAAGTCAGACCTGTTAAAACAGCCTTGTACAGCCTTCTGCAAGCAGAAAGGAACCAACCTTGAGGCAGTCATGGAAGGGAAGTTGAAGTGATGCCAAGCTAGCTTGGCAAAAGGTAAGTTGAGCCAAGTAGAAGTTGAATTATGGGCATTCTAACTTTAAGTGTAGGCCTTACTGACCTACATCCAAACTACAGCAAAGTATAAAACTCTGGGGGAAAAACAGCCAAAAGAACACGTGAAAAAAACCCAACCTATCAGAGTCAAAGGGTTGGTTCAAGCTATCCTGACTAGGGACCTGGAGGAAGAGTATTTCAGCATCTGCTTTTATTTTTCTAGAAAGATGAAAGATAACTCTAGATGCATCAAACTAGACTTCCCATTTGCATTTATCTTTAGCAATACATATTTACATGCAGTATTTAAGTGACTTTTCCTTGTGGAATCTTTAGAATCTGTTTATTAACTTTTGTTTCATGTCTTTTATAGTGACGTTTTAAGTACACACTTACTTTCCTAACAAAGCAGAAAAGATACCTTTCTACCAATCACACAGGCATCCCAAGGTATTAAGTACACAAAATAACTGTCCATTTTGTTATTAATGAGAAACACCTTCAGCAAGCAAGCAAACAAACAAAAAAAGTACCACATTACCTCTGAAGTTCACACTAAGTTTTTTGTGGGGTTTTTTTGTTGGTTTTTTGTTTTGTTTTGCTTTGTTTGTTTGGGTTTTTTTTTAGGCATTGGGATATTATACTTGAGTCACTAATAAATATTTGTGACTTAATATAATTTTCTAAATTCACAGAAAAATGAAGAATTTCTTACAAGTCAGTTAAGAAGTAGGAGTCTAATTCAGCTGCCTTGAAATAAAATTCAAAGATTTACTATTAAGAAATTGAATTGAACTCCCAAGAATCAGTATAGAAACATAGTAACATCACTTTGGAAAGTGTCTAGCCAGTGCTTTCAATATCCTTGGGTTTGCCAGAATTTTTAATGATATTGGAAACAGCTGCTCCTCTGGTACACAGCATGCCTGTCATCTGTCTATCAAATTATTTCATTTCATCATAAACAAGGAACAGTTTGGTTTCAAAAATAGGGCATCCAGCACTCAGTAAGAGAGGATTCATTAAATATCTTCTCTGTAAAGAAGGATTCATTATTTCTAGCTCCTTTGTAAATTTCTTTCCTGCAATAACTGGAGTTACCTGTTCTCCATTGCAATTTGTAGCTGCAAATCATTGAGACCAAGCATTACATAAAGATGGGGCTGTTGTGGGAGGAAATCTCTTCTCTCTAATCATGACCTAGACAGGCAGTTACTTGCTAAAATATCATCAGAGGGCAGTGCTGATTAAGGGAAAGGTTCTGAGCTTCACTGATCAATATCCAATTTACCATGATTGTACCATTTTCCTTGCCATTACTCTTTTAAGGGGTGAAGCTCTAACAGTCTCCCTGTTAGCAGCATGGCAAAGTAGTCCATCTAGTAAATAAGTTTATCACTAAGGACATAGTAGTTTTTAAAAAGCTGTGTGTGCCATGGCAATTGCAAGCTAGGGTATGACCCAGTGATAGGTTTATTAGATAGCTAAAACCACTCAGAAAAAAAATTTTTGAATAATTAAAGGCATATTAAAGAAAATAATTTTATGAAAAGTTCATAAAGAAATCCATTCAATGAGCAGAAAAGGCATAAAAGCAAACAAAATGTTATGACTAATTACAGAAAGAAAACATTGTTATGGTATGATATAAATCTGCATAGCACCCACAAACAGTGCCTGAGGATTGGTTCTTCTGTCTGAAGAATATTACAATAGAACAGAAAAACTAAGACAGAGGAACAAAAAGGATGATCAAAGAAAAGAAAAATCTTCCATAAAAGGATTGACTAAACAAAATAGGTCTCCATGGCCTGTACTAACAAGAAGAAGGTAAGATAACATGAGAGGTCTACCAAATCATCACTGGTAAAAGTGGAGGACAAAACAAGATGATTAGGGGAGTGAGCATCTCTAAAAAGGAAAGGCTGAGAGAGTTCAGCCTGTTCAGCCCTGAGACAACTGAGAGGGGACATAATCAATGTCTATAAATAGGTGGTGCTGAGCAATAGGACAAGAGGCAACAGGCAGAAAGTGATGGACAGGAAGTGCCACCTGAATGTGAGGAAGAACTTTATTGTGCAGTGACTGAACACTGGAACAGTTTCTCCAGTAAAATTTGGATTTTCCCTCATGGAAGATATTCAAGAACTCTCTGGACACAATCCTGTGCCAGGTGCTCTGAGATGAGCAGGGAGGAGATGACCCACGGTGGTCCCTTACAAACTTATCTGTGATTCCATGAATTCAGCTTAACTCAGTGAGAGCACTGCATGGATGTCCTACCTGGCCACCATCATCACAGTGCTTGACTGAGACTCTGAACAAAAATCCCAGTGAGTGGTCACTTCAGTGTAGAAATCCAACACACCAGAAAGGACAATACAATAAAATACAAAGGAAGGATTGTAATGGAGGCATGATCTGATCATAGGTTGTATCTCTATGCATGGTATAAATGTTTTACATCTTTGGCCAATTTCTGCCTCAGCAAAAAATAATTTCATCCGGCTTAACAAATTTCATCTTTACTGTTATGGTGCGCTCCAGGGAAATGTTGCCTCCAACTATAATTTAATGCATTTCTTAAGAGGTGTCTGCTATTTGATACTATTTTCACTTTTACTTTTTGGCATTTCAATGTCCATCAGGTTCAAACAAAAATGTTTTAATTATTTAAATATATGATAAATATGATGGGAAGACACTGATTTGAAACTCAAAAATTAAACACAACATATTACTTCAGGTAATTCATGTGTTTTTGCCAGTTTTATGACTTATATTTTCATGGTTTTTTCATTTATATTGTTGTCAGCATGGTAGGTACACTGAAATAGAGATGAGGGTCTAATAGATATAAAATAAATCTTTGTACATCATTACTAACGTAAGAACAGAATGATAGCAACCACTTGAAACTATTTTCTCTGCTCAAAATCAGGTAGAAAATATTTGTATTTTAACTTCACTTATTTTAACTGGTTTCATTAGGCAAGAGTATTTGGGACAATTATGCCAGAGCATATTCTAACCTTATGTTTCAAGGCAGAATAGAAATGGGAAGATATACTTGGGGAAATAGAAACGGCTTGAAAGTTAAAGAAGAACTGAAGATACAAACACCTTGCTCTACTTTCCCAAAGTATAAGAACTTAAAACTTACAATGATTTTTCATAATTAGTAATTCAATTAAGTGGCAAAATATAGTTCTAATAGTAAATGAATTAATTCTCTATTTAAATGCATGAGTTCCAGATGCATGTCTATACTCTGATTTAGAAGTACAGATCCAGAAATCAATATAAATACATTTAAATTAAGTTCCCAGTATCTAGAAGAAAAAAAAAATCTTAATTTTTATCAAATATCCCCATTTGGACACTGACATCTAAGTCATATTTTCAACTTTGAATTTTTTTGTATTTCACTGATTTACACTTATTCCCATGAGGTCCTTGTAAGGATCACTCTCAACAACTTCATTCTGATAGCACAATGAAATGCTAGAATTAAAGGCAGAACTTGTTTGTGTTTTCAGAGGATAATGAACTCCCATAGATTGCCCCATAACTACAGAGGAGAGGACCAAAGGAACTACTGACTGTCACAAACTTCTCAATTTCCTTTTCCAACTGCAAAAATGTGTTCCTACAATCTGGTTTCCTATCAAATGGACTGACATATAGATCAATCAGATTGATATCTCTATTTGTGCACATCAAGCGTACATAAAAATACAGAAGACAGTTTCGAACTGCATGAACTTCCCTCTCAGGGGAAATAAAAGGAAAGAATACGCATGTAAGAGATGGTAATCAATTTCCTTAATGCATTACTTGAAGGCACTCAAGCTTAAGTGGTAAGAATAGCAAGAAGGCATGAAGTCTGGATAGTAGAGTAGGATATCAAAGCAAAAAATTTGTAGTGATATTACTGTCTCACTAACACCTTGCCACAAGAATTTCTCTGAAATTGCCATTATGTGCTCATGCAGTAAAAAAGTCTGTTGGTTTTTCCTTCCATAAGTTAATTTGGATTTTTGTGCATTATTTCACTAACAGCATTTACTTGATTCAGTGAAGTTTTGGATAACTGCTATACAAGCAATCAAACATTCTCCTCAGCTCTAATGTTCAATGCTCTAGACCTTAATTTGCTTATTATTTTAGTCTACCATAATAGTTTCTGTGATTTGGATATGTTTTCAAAATTGTGAAATGTTGACTTGTCAGATGCTATTCCTGCATGTGTTTCAAGATATTTTTCATTGTTAATTAACAATCTTTTAAGAATATTAATGTCATGCACAATACGTTCCAAGCACAGAAGGCAGACAAGATTTTCCCTCTGGAAATTAGTATAAGCAAGTTCACAAATTATAAAAATCTCTGTCATAGAAAGAGAAGAGGTATTATAACATAAATACTGAGCTCATGATATTATGTTACATTTGAAGAATAATTATTCAATTAAAAGAGGCTGGTATTTACATATCTCAATACAGTTTGTAGTACAGAGAAAAGTGGAAGAAGGTGAGCATACCAAAAGATTAATTCCCCAGTGTTTTCAAGACTGCAGCCTGGACCTGAAATAAAATCAGTAAATACTATGATTTTTTTCTCATTTATGTAATGTTGTACTGTTCATGTTTATTTTCTTGAGTATCAGGGAGAGACCCACCATGAAATTATTTACTACAAGCACTGCAGCTGCAATAGTCAGCACAAGCAGAAATAATTTGGTTTTTATTAGTTGTTAAGTTACTCTTATTAATTTATTATTTATTGAGCCTGAAAAACTACTTTCAGTTATCTTGCTTTTGTAGAGGCACCAAACTGAACCTGCCTATGACAGTTTTAAATGGTATCTTTTAATCTGCATTTGTAGCTTTCTGGACAAAAATCTTCAGTCAAACCAAACCCCCCAAAAACACAAAAAGAGGAAAAGAAAACAGAACAAACTGGGGTGGGAGGTGGGGATGGGCCCCAAACAAACCCAAGTTGGGCCCAAATAGAACTTAGCTAACCACAGCTAAATGGGCCCAAACCTTAACTCAAAGCCACACTGAAAATTTTCATGCAATCACTTTCTCATGCTAAAGGTGGAAATTAAAGGAACATTCAGAAGGAAGCATGGTACTAGAAGTAGTGCACAATAGGAGTAATTTATTGCTGTATCTCAAAGACTTATTTCAACTAAACTAAATCCTGTATGTTTAGTATTCATAAAGTTGACAACAAAAGCAAAGTGGAATTTTGTTTATCCACAGTTACAATTGAAGCATTATTCCTGTGCTAAAATGATCAGCTGTGTGAAACAGGCTTGTTTATGCAACATTACATGTTAATACTAGGAATTTACTTGATGCTAGGAAAACCTTCTTGACCATCTAGCAATTGCATTTCAAGACTACTGAACCTGTAAGATTCAACAGCATAATGAAAATATTCTTATGGCCACATCTGGATCTTTATGATCTAAAATAATTTTATATTGAACATGGACGTTTCTGTTTATAAATCACTAACACTTTTTCCTTCTGCATCTAGATACTCAGTTTCCACTGTGACAATGTAAATGGCAAGCACACTTTGATAAACACCCCAGTTCTTCTCCTAACATATTCTTTGTCTCTGTCTTCAACATGAATGATGGAGCAAGGGGGTCTCAATGACCTGAGGTGGGGAATCATGGCTGTGAGAATGATCAGCTCCCAGTTGACACTGAAACGATGCAGAATCAGCAGCTGTAGCTGAATCCCTACAAATCTATGGGACCTGATGGGATGCATCCAAGAATCCTCAAAGAACTGGCTGATGTCATTGCAAAACTTCTTGCATCTGATTTTTGAAAGGAACTGTTGACTCCCTTGAAGGTAGAGAGGCCCACCAGAGAAACCTCAATAAATTAGAGGAGTGTGGCATCACCACCTGTATGAAGTTTAACAAGGGCAATGGCTGGATTCTGCACTGGGATGGGGCAGCCCTGGATGTACAGACTGGGCAATGAGAGGCTGGACAGCAGTGCCATGGAAAGGGCCCTGGGGTTCAGGTCCATGGCAAGTTAAACATGGGCCAGCAGTGCCCTGGCAGCCAGGAGGGCCAAGCCTGACCTGGGGGCATCAGGGACAGCACTGACAGCTGGGCAAGGGAGGGGATTGATTGTCCTGCTCTGCTCTGCACTGGGGCGGCCTCACCTCGAGTGCTCCGGCACTTTTGGGTGCCACAACATAAAATAGGTATAAAGCTATTAGAGAGTGTCCAAAGGAGGACAGCAAAGATGGTGAAGGGCCTTGAGGCTTAAGCCATATGAGAGCAGCTGAGGTCACTTAGTCTGTTCTGCCTGGAGAAGAGGAGATTGAGGGGAGACCTCATTGCAGCTACAACTTCCTTGGGAGTGGAAGAGGAGGGGCAGGCACTGGTCTCATCTCTGTGGTGACCAGTGACAGGACTCAAGGAAATGGCCTGAAGTTGTGTCAGGGTAGGTTTGGGCTGGATATCAGGAAACATTTCTTACCCCAGAGGGTGGTTGGGCACTGGAGCAGCTCCCCAGGGCAGCAGTCACAGCACCAGCTTGACAGAGCTCAAGAAGTGTTTGGACAACACTCGGGCACAGGGTGTGACTCCTGGGGATGGTTCTTTGAAGGACCAGGAATTGGATTTGATGATCATTGTGAGTTCCCATGAACTCAGCTTATTTTGTGTTTCTTTGAGTCAGTAAATACCTTCCAAACATTTTTGAGAAGAAAAAAAAGAGGTAGATAATCAAGTAGCCCCAAGCAATTGAAAAAGCCACTGGTTTCAATATTTCTAATTGCTTTCATGACCCTGGAGTCATTTGTGCATTGAGCTCTTCCAGTTTTCAGGAGAGGTTGAAGGGCATGTGAGGACTGGAGGCAGATTGCAAAATATGGTTGCTGAATTTGAATGTAATTTCTATTAAGCAAGTGGAAACAGACAGATTGCCTTTAGTTATTTGCATTTAAACAGACAGATATATTAAATTTTTAGTGATATATTTTGCAATAAAGAAGTATTCCCACCTCCTTATCTTCAAGTCCTATCTATTATCAAATTCAAATAATTTGTTAGCTAGCCCTTGATTCTGAAGCATACCTTCCCTGTCAATGCTCATAAGTGGGACACTTCCCATTCCTAACCACTGGGAGGTAGTAGATGTACAATGCATTCATTATTTACTGGTCTATAGAACTGTGCTTGGTACATCACCTAGTGCACTAATATATCCCTGTTAATTCATGCTGCTTAAGAATGTTTCTATTCTCTTTAAAAATGGTACATCAGATGCAGCACAACTACAAAAAGACATGCAAAAAAATCTTGGATATAGTGGTCAATATTCCTACAAGAAATCTTTGAATAACTACTCTTAAAATGTTAATAAACAGTTGCTTTTGAAATTTATATAAAACTTTTTTTTTTTTTTTTTTGCAAAACGATTCAGTGGTTTGGATTGAACATAGGTTTATTTCTGCAATATAGTAGCTATTCTCTTCTCTTGCTCTTGTTTTGTATCAACATCACTTTTCAGATGGGAAAGAATTCCTGGACAACACAGACCTTGTCATTTTCCATAGTGAAATGTACAAAAACAACTAAAAATAATTCACAATTCAAGTGGTCTCCTGATACAATATTTTTATTCATGCTTTGCTTTTCTAGACAATAAAAAAACCAAGACTGCTGTAACATTAAATAATTGTGTTTACTGAGTGACTAAACACCTTAATCAGAGAAATCAGCCTAAACATATCACAAGAAAGGGCTACTGTACACATTTCAACACTTCTTTGTTGTTGTGCAAATGCCATGAGAATAGCTCTTTCTTTCATGTTGTTTATTAGAATGTAAAAAAAGCCCACTTGCACAAATGAATTATGGATAAGAATGGAAAAAATGTGTCATATGAAAAATGTAGCTGGATTTTGTTGTCCCTTGAATAAAATCCTGTGTGCAGCTCCATTGGCTTAATTTATTCTATTTGGTAAGCATGGCAAGATGAACAAAAGATGTTACAACCAGACAGTATTTTAGGGTTATACCTGAGCTGGTAATTCCCAAGACTTGAATTATACATTAAATGTATGGGAGTAAGGGGAAGTTACAAATAATAAAAGTGCAAGTGTCCTTCAATATGCTAATTTTTAATAACTTAAAACAGCATGATAATCTGTCTTTATAAATTCTCTTTTCCCTTACAAAATCTGTAATTAGTTTCCATACTTCGTGTGTTTATTAAATAAATCTAAAGTTAATTGCATGGTGTATGTTACTATCCCTAACTAGTTCACAGTATGTGTTGCTTCCTAAAGAAAACAAGGCTAGGGTAAAGTGAAAGCAGCAAAATTTTAGGAGGACATTTCTTCCAGCTCAATTTTAATTCATATTCCATGATTTCAAACTGAACTAAAACCAAAGTGGGTTCTACTTCAAAAAAAGACTTTGAAGTTCTTTGTCCTCATTCTTCTACGCCTCTAGTGTGCTTCACAGTGGACTCTGAACTACTACCTACAGTGTCAATAGTGTGATATCACAATATGAAACTTTAATTTTACTGTCTGTAATTTTGACTTACAACAAAATAATGACTCTCAGTTGAACTCCCACTAGGTGTATGTTGATATCCAGTAACAGAGACCACAGTTCTTGGGACTCACTCCAGCACCTCAATGTCACCTCAATGTCTGCAGTGAGGGCCAGAGCTGGACACAGCACTCAAGGTGTGGCCTCACCAGTGCCCAGCACAGGGGGACAATCCCTGCCCTGGTCCTGCTGCCACACCATTGCTGATCCAGGCCAGGATGCCCTTGGCCTTCTTGGCCACCTGGGCACACCCTGGCTCATGTCCAGCTGCTGTCACCAGCACCCCCAGGTCCTTTCCAGCCACTCTGTCCCAGCCTGTGACACTGCCTGGGGCTGTTGTGACCCAAGGGCAGGACCTGGCACGTGGTCTTGTTGAACCTCACCCCTTGGCCCATCAGTCCAGCCTGACTAGATCCATCTGCAGGGACTTCCTACTCTCCAGCAGATCAACAATACTGCCCAACTTGGAGGTAATTCATGGATTTGCTAATAGTAAATTCAATACCCACATCCGTGTCATCAATAAACATACTGAACAGGACTGGCCCCAGCACAGAGCTCTGAGGGACACCACTGGTGACTGGCCCCAGCTGGATGCAGCACTGTTCACCACCACTCTCTGGGCCCGGCCATCCAGCCAGTTCTGAACTCAGCAAAGAGTGCTCCTGTCCAAGCCGTGGGCTGCCAGCTGTTCCAGGAGTGTGCTGTGGGAAACAGTGTCAAAGACCTTGTCAAAATCCAGATAGACAACATCCACAGCCTTTCCTACATCCACCAGGTGGGTCACCTGATCCCCCAGTTGCCCTGCATGTTCTGTGTGATTGCACTCAAGGTGATCTATTTCATAACCTTCCCCAGCACTGAGGTCAAGCTGTTCCCTGGATCCTGCTTCTGGCCCCTTTTGTGGATGGATGTCACGCTGGCCAACTTTCAGTCAATTGGGACCTCCTAGGTTAGCCAGGACTAATGACAAATTAAAGACAGTGGCTTAGCAAGTTATTGTGCCAGCTCCCTCATTACCCTGTCTGGTCCCATAGGCTTGTGAGCATCTAAGGAGTTCAGAAGGTCTAGCTTCCTTCTGGATTACAGGGGGTCCATGTAGCAACCCATGAACTCTCCCACCTCGGTCAACTCTCACATCCTTGGCCCTGGCAAGAACAGTAACTACTCACCATAGAGTCAGTCCTCCTGGGGAGTAAAACAGTCTCCCATTTGGGCTTCTGTGCTGCAACTTCCTCCGTGTGACTTCCCCTAGTTTCTCCTTTCCCTGTCCCCTCACTGGATTGGCATCTCTGGTGGCCACCCCCCTTTCCACTATACTGACTACACCTCTTCTACAGGACCACTGCACAAACAGAAACAACATCTGCCATTCCAAGAGGACTGCCGACACTCCAATTTGGACTGCTACCAACACGCTGGCCAAAGGGGTGTCAGGTTGTATTCTGACTTTGTCAGTGGTCTTCCTTTTGTATCATTGTATGTATTTTGTCTCTTTTCCCTTTTCCTAGTAAACTGTATTTCTGACTTGGAGTGTCTCACTGGTTTTGCTTTTAAACCAGAATAGCAAGTTATGAAAAAGCCAAACACCCCACTCAGGTGTTGGGAGGGTGGCTGTGCCTTTCCTGCTCCCCCTGCCTGTGTGAACTGCCGTACACACAGCCATGTTCTTCTGACACACCAAGTCCTATTTGCCAGCTCCTGTTCCTTGTGCTCCCTGGAGCCATTTAAATCTCCCATGCTGCTCCAGGCAATGCCCCTTCCATGCCTGATTGGCTGTAGAGGCTGGCCAGATTTTAAAAATACAAATTTGTCAAATAGATTTTAAAAGTTCTTCTTGAATTATACTCAGCTCAAGGGCTTCAACACAGTATATTCATTCTTGAGAAATAATCACATTTCATCTTCCATCAACGAATTTTGTTTCTAGGTATGACTGGTGAGCAAATGGGGTCATGTCCACTTTTTATAATAACATGAAATCTGAGTCAAATTATTTTTTTAGCTTGATGAGGTGTTTAACTCTATTGGATCTACTCCCTGCCTGAAAAGGAGGATAGCAGTGCCTATTTTCAAAAAAAGTTATTTAAGATTTGTTAAGCCAGAAAGAAGGAAGCTAGAAGTGTCTGATTTGAACTGTAATTCCTAAGGTAAAAAAAGATCTCTGTGTCCCATTATTACTCACAGAATTAGGCCCCTGTTTCATCCACTGACCTTCTAGTGTTATACTTCTAAGAAGACCTGGCTAATTTTCCATTGAAGTGAAGAAACTAAAGAGTGAAAGCCCAAGACTTTCTTTTAATTAATTTAACCTCCATATTATCAATTGTTTTATTACTAGCTTTCCTGTGGATTTTTACAACTCAATTAATTTCATACCTAGGAAATTAAAAAAGCTTTCTTGACAATAGTCCAAGATCTTCACAGAAATCACTTCCTCAATGAAGATCTCATCACAGGGTGGAGTCGTCCTTAGTGAGGTAGTTCTGGGGAAAAAAAACATACTAAGGGAATGAAAATTAATTAATTTGGGAAAAAGGAAATCTTACTTCTGTTGGTGAACATCCATGATGGTAAATTCACCCCCTTCTCAAGAGGCATTTCTGGTGAAATGCAGATGACATTGCATTTTTTTTATATTTCAAAAATATTTTTTAAATATTGCAATTTTGAAAATTATTCAATCAATCTTGAATACCTCTGGTGTAAGAAGAGTGTACATTTCATTGAAAAATAGCATACTATAAATTTTCTTTTTATTGTACTTAGATTTTAGAAAGGTGCTGCTGTTCATTTCCTGTGCATTTTAAAATTTGTTTCGATTTAGAAAGTAGTCATGACAAAAAGCCTTTGAAAACCACCATCAGCATTATTTCTGGATGGCATAATCTTCAAATAGGAAATACTGGCAAGGGAGAACAAAGCAAGTAAATGAGTAATTACTGTTATGTGGTGGACTTTTCTCACAGACTTTTAGTGCTTAATTTGATTTATAATGTACTTTTTGTTTGGATCTGTGAGACACCAAACCCACTTACTTTGATCTATTGATTTTTCAAACAATATGTTATATTATTTAGCCTAATACACTGTGTTTGAGATAATTTGTCTCTCAGTTGTCTATAGAGTGTGACATGCTAATTTGAAATGTTTTCTGGCAGTTGATAAAACAGACTAGAAGATGTTAAAGAACACCAGGTAGTGTTTTATTAATTTCGGAGTCTCAAGTCTACTGGCACATCAGCTTCCATTTATCCTCCAGGAAATACGTTGCCAGAGATGCCTAGGAAAAGATAAATTATTTATTCAGGCTGTGAGAGACCTCTGCCACACAGCCCTGGTCAGTCCCTTTAGGAATTAATTCTCAAGGCAATGCCCTCAGCTACATCCAGTTTCATTATATCAAAGAACATACAAAAAGCTGTGCACATACATAAGGCTATGAACTCTATAGAGCGAGCCCTTCACTGATCCTATAATAATCATTCATATTCTGCTATCACTGATGTGAGGACAAGGCACACACTGAACTGTGATTTGAGACTTACTGGAGAGGAAAAAAGAAAGATTTTAGTGAATTTTCTTAATATTTTGGCATAGTTTCACTCAAGTGGGATTGAAAGTTGTAGGGCTTTTTTTCATCACAGGCAACTTCTATGTGGCAGCCTGTCCAAGATTGAGAGGCAAGATGTTTTCTATTGCCATCTGTGTAGCAGTTGCCTCTGGGCAGTTTTCCTTATTTCCTGTTAATAAGCCCATCAATGTCTTGCCACATGACTCAGAGATAACTCCCTCCAGAGCCATTTTCCGTTTAACAGATGAGCAAGGACCCACCTTGTGACTCAGAATGCCATCAGCCTATTGTGAGATGCTCTGCCCAGGGGGGAAGAGCTAAGCATTACCACCTAGATATATCCTAGGATTTTTTAGGCAGAGAAGCAACCTGCTCACAGGTTTCCAAGAAGACACAGCTGAGGTTTTCCACTAGACCGACCACACATCTTCTACAGGACGACTGCACAAACAGAAACCAAATCTGCCACTCCAAGAAGACTGGAGCCACTCCCATTTAGACTGCTACCAACATGCTGACCAAAGGAGTGTCAGGTTGTATTCTGACTTTGTCAGTGGTCTTCCTTTTGTATTATTGCATGTATTTTGTCTCTTTTCCCTTTTCCCAATAAATTATATTTCTGACTTGCAGTGTCTCACTGGTTTTGCTTTTAAACCAGAACATAATTTTGGCACCCAACATGGGGCATGAGGTACTGAATATCAGAATTAAAATTTTGTATTGTCGAAGGTACCTATTCACTATGATGCTTAACATGTTTACATGGTTCTTATATCTAGCTCTCTATATTTTCCCAAACATGGGGAATTATCTGGTGATTGTAGTGCTCATGTGTAGATCAGGGTGTGGTGTGAGAATTGCTTTATTGATCTTTTATGTCTATTGCATTATAACCTCCGAGGCAATGAACATGATTTGGAATATGCACTCAACTCTGTTTGCCTGTCCTAGTCTAGGCTGCTACGTCTGAGGCCTCGGCAACTACACCCAGCCCCTGGGGGGAGGGGTAAAGATTGATTTTTTCCAACCTTTCAGGCTTGACACAGCGGCTTTTGAAAATGTTCAGTTCCCTCTGGATGCCAAGGACAGCATAATGTTGTTAGTTCTGCTTTGTCTTCTCTGCACAGTCTGCAACATGACAAAACACTACATAGTGTGATGCAGCGTCTTCTTGAGGAAGAGTAAACGAGAAGCAAAGCAACAGTGTCTGTGTCCACACAGAATACCACAACAGCATCCATGTCAACGCAGACCAGCATAGAGGAGGAAGGAACCAAAAGCAAAACAACAGTGTCCATGTCTATGCAGACTCGCAGAGGAGGAAACCAAAAGCAAAGCAAAAGTGTCTATGTCTACACAGACCGGCACAGAGGAGGAAGGAACCAAAAGCGCCATCAGCATCTCCACACAAACCATCACCAAACCAGAGCAGCCTGACCCAGTAGCAGTTTCCCCTGTTCAAAAGAAGAAATTGAGGAGCAAATCAGTCTGCATAGTGACTGACAAGGACCCTGCAGGACCCTCGCACCCAGCAGAAGAGACAGAACCAGAGATCATCACTCGCTCTCTATCCCTGGGTGAGCTGCGTGACCTGCAGAAGGAATTCACTAACCAGACAGACAATTCCATCCTGAGCTGGCTACTCCGCATCTGGGATGCTGCAGCCAATGACACCATTCTGGATGGAAGTGAGGCCAGGCAACTGGGATCACTATCCCGGGGTGTGGTCATTGACCAGGGGATCGGGAGAACCCAAGAAACTCTCAGCCTCTGGTGGTGACTGCTGACAAGTGTGAGGGACAGATACCTTTGTAAAGAAGACCTCCAGGTGCACCAAGGAAAATGGAACACCATAGAACAAGGTATCTGATGCCTGAAAGAATTGGCTGTGCTGGAGATAATTTTCTCAGAAGACAAGAGATTTCCTAAGAGTCCAGATTATGTCCAGCACACATCACAAATGTAGTTGAGATTTGCATGGCTTGGACCAGAGATGTACTTCCATTACCTGGCAACACTGCAGTGGAGAGAAGGCGAAGACAAAGTGGGCGTCTTGGACAATAAATTAAGAATTTACGAGGATACTATCACCGCCCCATTTCGTACCCATATCTTGTCCGTGGAAACAAGGTTAGCTAAGCAAGTCTGGGACTTGATTAAAGAGAGTCATCAGAAACTAGAAAAAGGAACTTAAGGAAGAAATCTACCATATTTCACCAGAACCAACAAATCTCTGCCATTAGGAGCCGACGTTCTCCAGACAAGGAGACAGGATACACTCCACAAGATAAGCTCTATTTTCTTCTTCAAGAGCATAGAGAAGGCATGAGGAGGTGAGATAGAAAACCCACCTCCACCTTAGCAGTCCTAGTATATGAACTAAAAAGATGAACACCTAATACAAGAAGCTCATCTAGAGTCAATGCTGCTCCAGTCTCATACACAGAATTCCAGACAATATAGTAATGATCATATGACTGATCCTCTTGAAGGAACCTCAAGAACCTATTTAAAAGAAGAGAACAATGTGTACCATGACTAGGAATAGAGGGGTCCTGCCTCTAGCCAGGTAGAGGACAGGGACAATCAGCTCTATTAGACTGTATAGAATTGATGGCCTGGCACATTACACAGCTTTAGTTGACACCAGTGCCCAAGGTACCCTGATGCCATCAAAATATGTAAGAGCAGAATCCATTTCTATTTCTTGGGTAACAGGAAGATCCCAGCAGCTTACTTTATTAGAAGCCAAAGTGAGTTTAACTGGGAACGGGTGGCAGAAACACCCCATCATGACTGGCCCAGAGGCCCCATGCATCCTTGGCATAGACTATCTCAGAAATAGATATTTCAAAGACCCAAAAAAATATTGCTAGGCTTTCAGGATAGCTGCTGTAGAGAAAAAAGACATCAGAAAACTGAATACTTTACCTGGTCTCTCAGACAACCCCTCTGCTGTGGGACTGCTAAGAGTTGAAGAGCAACAGGTACCAATTGCCGCAGCAAGAGTAGACTGTCGGCAATATTGTACCAACAGAGACTCTGTGATTCCCATCCATTAGATAATCTGTAAATTGGAGAGCCAAGGAGTGATTAGCAAAGCTCATTCACCTTTCAACAGCCCTATATGGCCAGTTCACAAGTCCAATAGAGACTAGAGACTAAGAGTAGATTACTGTAGCCTAAATGAGGTCACACCACCACTGAGTGCTGCCGTGCCAGACATGTTGGAGCTTCAATACGAGCTGGAGTCCAAGACAGCAAAGTGGTATGAGACCATTAATAGTGCTAATGCCACCTTCTCCATTCCTTTAGCAAGATACAGACCTCAGTTTACCTTCACCTGGAAGGGAGTGGAGTACACCTGGAACCGACTGCCTCAGGGGTGGAAGCACGGTCCCACCATCTGCCATGGACTGATCCAGGCTGCACTAGAAAAGAGCGAGGCTCCTGAACATCTACAGTATATTGATGACATCATTGTGTGGGGGAGCACAGCAGGGGAAGTCTTCAAAAAAAGAGAGAAGATTATCCAGATTCTGCTGAAAGCTAGTTTTTACCATTAAGTGAAGCAAAGTTAAGGGACCAGCTCAAGAAATTCAGTTTCTAAGGGTCAAGTGGCAAGATGGACATTGTCAGATCCCAACAGAAGTAATCAATCAACAAGATCACCGCCATATCTCCACCCACCAACGAGACACAAGTTTTCCTAAGTGCCATAGGCTTTTGGAGAATGCACATTCCTGAGTACAGCTAGATTGTAAACCCTCTCTACCTGGTCACCTGCAAGAAGAATGGGGCCCCAAACAGTAACAAGCTTTCACCCAGATCAAGCAGGAAATTGCTCATGCAGTAGCCCTTAGCCCAGTCAAGATGGGACCAGAAGTGAAAAATGTGCTCTACTCTAGAGTGGAAAGCATAGTCTATTCTAGAGCCTTTAGCAGAAAGTGCCTGGTGAGACTCAGGGTCGACCACTGAGATTCTGGAGCCGGAGTGACAAAAGCTCTGAAACGAGATACACTCCCACAGAGAAGAAAATCTTAGCCGCCTATGAAAAAGTTCAAGCTGCCTCAGTAGTAATTAGCACTGAAACACAGCTACTTCTGACACCCCAGCTACCAACCAGTGCTGGGGTAGATGTTTAAAGGAGAGGTTCCTTCCACACATCATGCCACTGACTCCACATGGAGTTAATAGATTACCCTCATCACCCAGCATGCCTGTATTGGAAATCCAAGTCGCCCTGGCATTCTGGAAATTATAACAAGCTCGCCTGAAGGAGAGACTTTTAGATTGTCTTCTGAAGAAGAGGAGCAAGTGGCATGTGCCGAGGAGGCCCCACCATATAATGAGCTACCAGAAACTGAAAGACAATATATCTTTTTCACTAATAGTTCCTGCTGAATTGTAGGCACTAGCCAGAAATAGAAAACTGCAGTATAGAACCCCACATGACGAGTTACACAAGCTACTGAGGGACAAAGTCAAGTTGCAGAACTTAAAGATGTCCAGCTGGCTTTGGATATTGCTGAACGAGAGAAGTGGCTGAAGCTCTATCTCTACACTGACTCATGGATGATAGCTAATGTTCTATGGGAATGGCTGAGTCGCTGGGAAAAGGCCAACTGGCAGCACAGAGGGAAACCCATCTAGGTTGTCGAGTTCTGGCAGGATATTGCCACTCAAGTAAAGAAACTGACCGTAAAAATTCAACACGTAGATACACATGCACCCAAGATTCGAGCTAGAGAAGAGCATCACAACAATGACCAGGTAGATTGAGTTGCCAAGGTGAAAATATATATCTAGACTGGCAGCATAAGGGAGAATTATTCCTAGCTCATTGGGTCCATAATGCCTCTGGTCATCAAGGGAAAAACGCAACATACTGATGAGCCCGTGACAGAGGTGTAGACCTTACTATAGACAACATCTCACAGGTCATCCACAATTGCGAGACATGCGCTGTAATCAAACAGGCCAAGCAGATGAAGCCTCTGTAGTAAAGTGGGCGATGGTTGAAGTACAGGTATGGGGAAGTCTGGCAAATTGACTACATCATGCTTCCCCAAACCCACCAAGGCAAGCACTGTGTACTAACCATAGTAAAAGCAACCACAGGATAGTTAGAAACATACCCTGTTCCCTCATGCTACTGCCCAAAACACCACCTTAAGCCTAAAAAAGCAAGTCCTGTAGAGACATAGCACCCCTGAGAGAACTGAACACATTGCAAGAACAGCCTTATCAGCACCTAGGCCTGCAAACATGGCATTGAGTAGATATATAATTTCCCCTCTCATGCACCAGCTACCAAGAAAGTTGAACTATACAATAAACTACTTCAAACCACCCTGAAGTCACTCAGTGGGGGAACTTTCAGGAATTGGGAACTGAACTTGGCAAGAGCCACCTGGGTGGTCAACACCCGAGCGTCCATCAATTGAGCTCGTCCTGCCCAACCTGAACCTTTACACACAGTAAATAAAGTCCCTGTAGTACATATGAAAAGTATTTTAAGAAAGACTTTTTAGATTAATCCCACCCCAGGAAAAGACAAACCCATCCATAAAATTGGTTTTGCTCAAGGACCCGGTTACACTTAGTGGGTAATACAGAAAGATAAAGAGACCTGTTGTCTACCACAGAAAAACCTAGTCTTAAGTGAGAACCATGTCTAAAGTTTCATCATAATTCAGATAGAAATAGAAAAAAAGGGGTGGATAATGTCTGAGATTGAGAGGCAGGAAATTTCCTATTGCTATCTGTGTAGCAGTTGCCTCTGGGCAGTTTTCTTTATCTCCTGTTAACGGGCCCATCATCATCTCACCACATGACTCAGAGGTAACTCCCTCCAGGAGTCATTTTCTGTTTAACAGGTGATCAAAGACCCACCACATGACTCAGAATGCCATCAGCCCATTGTGAGATGTTCTGCTCAGTGGGGAGGAGCTAAACATTCCCACCTAGATATATCCTGGGATTTCTAGACAGAGAAGCAGCCTTCCCACAGGTATTCAAGAAGACACAGTTGGGGTTTATCCACTGGACTGACTACACCTCTTCTACAGGACCCCTTCACAAACAGAAACCACATCTGCCACTCCAAGAGGACAGCAGCCACTCCAGTTTAAACTGCTACCAACACATTGGCCAAAAGAATATCAAGTTGCATTCTGATTTCTCAGTGGTCTTCCTTTTGTATTATTGCATGTATTTTATCTCTTTTCCCTTTTCCCAATAAATTATATTTCTGACTTGGAGTGTCTCACTTGTTTTGCTTTCAATCCAAAACACAGCCTTAAAAGGAAGACCTGTTTATGATACTACAACTGAATGATGCAGGTGTTATTATTCCCCATAACCCAAAAAATTCAGCAACACTTAAATTTTCTCCTGTAAAACAAAGAAACCACAACAAACAACCCTTTCAATCTTATTAGTAAAGACTGAAACTTAAAGACTTCAGTACTTCTCGACAGAGTTTTTGAGAGTGTTATTCTACCTAGATTGAATTTAATTGGCATGGAAGATTACTAGCTCAAATACTTTCATCCTCATAGTTTATTTATAGAATTTAGCACATAGAATTTTCTAGACATTTGAGTTTGACTCTCTACTTTTCAAAATTAAAGTGAGACATGTGCCTCAGAGAAGAAATTGAAAATATAGAATTAAAATGACATGAAAATTTCAAAATCAGATTCTGCAGCTGCATGTATTAAAAATACACCATTAATTCTATTAATTTTAAAATTTCAGAAAAAAAATATTGCATGCTTAATACTTCAAGTTGTGAAAGAGAAACTCTGGATTTGTGGTTCTTACACTTAGCAAAATCTTAGAGTAGTACTTTCTAGTACATAATGATATGACATTTTTGGATTAACCAGTGATGTGTGCCAAGTTAGTTGAGACTAAAGAAAATTTAAAATCTCAGCAGTGAATTCATCAATTGATTGTTAACAATAGTTTTGGCAGATTATTAGCTGCCATTGATAAGGTTACCTGAGACAAGATATGAAAGATATAAATGACATGAGTAGCCCCGTTCCAAAAAGGAAAAGTTCAGTCCTCATTTTCAAATATTTCTATCAATGTTCTTAAATTAATTTATATTAAAACTACAATTTAGCACACTATAAATGAAATTTTGGAAGGAATTTTTTGAACTAATTTTAGAAAGTAGAAGACTGAAGGAAACTCTATACAATTGGTATCAGGGTATACAGCGATGGGTTACTATGATAAACAGGCAAAGCACTGTGTATTTATCTGAAATAACACTCAGACTAAATTCAGAAAAAGAGCTCTTTTGTACTGGAAAGTAGTTCTGTGGAAAGTGGAATATTTTTCTGTCCATCATTGCACCTCTGAGGCTTTAGAAAACACTAATTTAAGGGAACAGGAACAGCACGAGGAATCTTCTGAAAAAGAACTTCCTGGCATTGAATGTCCTGCTTAGATTTCACTGTATCCTGATGTGATTGTAATTTTCTGAAAAAGGGCTCCTGGTTTGATTTTCTTTTTTTTGTTGAACTGAAATTTTTACACTGCAACTTTTTCATATAAAGTCACCCTAGGACATCTTTCTAAGATTGATCCTGTGGGGAAAGCTTGCCAAAATGTCTGTACTCAGAAGACCAACTCAAATCCAAGACACACAGAGATGGGTGCAACCCTGTAAGACTAATATTTGGATCTCAGTTCCCAGTTAATGAGGTGTATATCAAATCCTGAAAATGTGCATGATCTTGGTGAAATCTACATGACTACATAAGCTTAATTATTTTGCTGAATCACACAGAATTAATGTAGGTAGGCAAATTAAGTATGTGATACTCACCTAAAAGTTTCAGGAAAGTGCCTACCAGTGCAGATAGATTAGGCTTTAATCATTTATTAGGTTGCAAAAATTAGTTTTAAAATAACATGGTTAAAATGGGCTCTATTGCTTATTCTAAATGTTACAGAAATAATCCTGCAAGCTCTGCAGAGTTACATTCTCCTGCTAGACGCCAGTATAATATCTTTAAAAGTATGACCACAGGCAGTGACCTCCCTCTGAGGTTGGAATTGATTATCTTGTATAATCTTGAGCAGTATGAGATTTTTTTTTATTTTTGTCACAGAATGCTTTGTTTGATTTATGACTGAAAGTGAGGTGACCTGCATGACTGCACTCTCTTTCAGAGTTTCACCAAAAAAATAAATCACTTTTTATCTCAATGACCATGGATCAAGGCATCATATGATAAAAGCTGAAGAACATTTACAGTACAAAAAGCACCACCAAAGAGATCAGCAGTCAAACAGCTGCCTTGATGCCCATTGCACCCCACAAAGGTGATTTACTTCTGATGTCTTTGTTCTGTTAGACACTCGGGGTCAGGGAACTACACAGATTTTCGTAGGAGAGATTATCAGACCTACATAGAATTTAGATCCAGTCTATGCTACAGCACCAAACTAGTGGGACTAAACTTAAACAGTGGAAATAAATGAAATTTACCAAAACAGAACTCTTAAAGCTGCGTAAAAATGTTGCCCAGATTATTTTCTGTCCTTAGATGACATGCAGATGTGCTCTAACTTTTACAGTCAACCATGTCTTTGCCTTTTTTCCAGGGATCACTGAATCATGTGAGTAATACAGAACGATGTCATTTCTCAGTGCTCACAGCACAGTCTGCATGACTTCTATATCAATAACGTACATCCTTAAGGATTATCAACTGCCTGTTTACCCATATTCACAATTTAAAATGATGAATTTCTCCTGTTTTCTGAGATACTATCTGTTCACTCAGCATTTCTATATATGTAGTCCTAAATCATGATCATATTTCAGAGAAAAAGCTGCATATATGACTCCCCATAAGCACAAATATCCAAGTCTCAATGAAAGTGAATGGACCTGCATTTTTAAAGACAATCTATTTTAAAGACATGTTTATATAAATCCTTCAGTAATTAAAGTCAGAATGTTAGATTGTTTCCATTAACTAAATTTCTAACAGTGTATATATCATTTGAGCTCTAAAAGTCAGAGGAAAAGTGTAATGATATTTTTTTTTTCCCTGTGAAAGTTTTTTTCCATAGTTCTATGAGTATTGCTAGCATTCCACCATTGCTATTTGTATATTCTCTTAGAGCCTCCTTATAAAAGCATATGTTCCATGTTTTTCCTCCTGTTTCCATGTGGTAGGCAATGATATTCCATGACTCAAACAGCATTAGCAACTGAATAAATCTTTGAGTGTACTGAGAAAAATGGAGAGATGTTAACAGGCACATTTCACAACAGCAGGAAAAATGCTTGTGTAGCATTCACTGTCATAGCCGAAGCATATGCTCTCCATGGTTCTTTAGTCATCTGCTTGGAGTGGGCTGCACTGCTGAGGAAAAGACAATCTGTCTCTCTGTTAATGAAAATGTATCTCTACAAAGTAGAGTTGATTAGTATAAGGGTAAACTCTTCAGTGACTTAGAAACTGGGAAACATGGGAAAAATGTGTGTTCGTTGTAAACATTATTTTTTCTGCTTGCCCAGCTCAGATATTTATAGCATATGAAACACAAACACTAAAGATTTTAAAGATATTAGTTCTTGAATACTTGAAGACAGAAAGTAAGAAATTTAAAATATTTTAACTAAACACATCTGTAAAATTTAGTAAATTGTAATTTTAATTTGTCAGGTATAATAGCATCTCCTTTTAAAGTATGCCTGTGGATTAGTACAGGAGTGCACAAACCCCTTTTAAAAGAAATATCAGAAGCATTGGAAGAGGTCTAAAAGCATCAGTGCATAAGCTAATCAGCTGTCATTTCTCACCCAATTACCTTGACTCACATAGGGCTTCATACTGCTGCTACCAGATTGCTTGATATAAACAAGCCCAATTGTGTGGATAGCTTGACTCCCTCTGTACTTCTCTGCTGGCTGCAGGGCAGGCATATTCCTGATATATATTCCTTAGATCTGAAGTGGCAGGTGGCTGAGCAAATAAAAGTGAAGGTCCAACATAGCACTGCTATCATGTTCTTTCTTACTTTTTCTCTCACCAGAAAACATGATGCTGGTCTTTTATCAGACAATGGTAGTGATAATATAATCATGTTGTAAATGGAATTAACACCCTCTTTCTTTTAATATGATAGTCTAACAGTGAAATCCATTTGAATTGCTGAAAAAAGGGGGAGAAATTTTGTCAGCTGCACAAACCCACAGATTTTAAATTTTATACTTTGTCTGTGCCAGGAATCAGCCTTAGGCTGAATTTTAACAGATGGACAAAACAGAAGAGATTTTTTTTTTTAAAAAGGGTTAGACAAAACAAAATATATTTCTCTTATATCAAGTTGGGGTAATTTTTTTAATAAGTTCCAGAATATCCAAGATTTTAAGAAAAAAAATCACACTTGCTGAAACGCTCATTGGCAAGAAAGAAGCCCAGATCTTTCTTCCAAATGCACATGCAAATTTTTTAGTAAGAGAGTCCAGAGTCAAGAGTGGAACCCACTAGTTCTGCTGCCAGGAAATATTTATTAAGTTAATTAGCAAAATGCCTGTCCTCTTTGTCTAGCACCAGTTCTAAAGATGACAATAAGTTGGGTGGGAGTGTTGATCTGCTGGAGGGCAGGAAGGCTCTGCAGAGGATCTGGACAGGCTGCATCGATGGGCTGAGGCCAGTGCTGTGAGGTTCAACAAGGCCAAGTGCCAGGTCCTGCCCTTGGGTCACAACAGCCCCAGGCAGTGCCACAGGCTGGGGCAGAGTGGCTGGAAAGGACCTGGGGGTGCTGGTGACAGCAGCTGGACATGAGCCAGGGTGTGCCCAGGTGGCCAAGAAGGCCAATGGCATCCTGGCCTGGGTCAGCAATGGTGTGGCAGCAGGACCAGGGCAGGGATTGTCCTCCTGTGCTGGGCACTGGTGAGGCCACACCTCAAGTGCTGTGTCCAGCTCTGGCCCTCACTGCAGGAAAGACACTGAGGAGCTGGAGTGAGCCCAGAGAAGGGCAGTGGAGCTGGGGAAGGGTCTGGAGCACACGTCCTGTGAGGAGCAGCTCAGGGAGCTGGGGTGTTTGTCCTGGAGAAAAGGAGGCTCAGGGATGACCTTATCACTCTCCACAACTGCCTGAAAGGAGCCTGTGGCCAGGTGGGGGTAGCCTCTTCCCCCAGGAAACCAGTGACAGGATGAGAGGACGTAGCCTAAAGCTGTGCCATGGGGAGGCTTTGATTGGACATTAGGAAATATTTTGACACAGAAATTGTTATCATGCATGGAAACAGGCTGCCTAGGGAAGTGGTAGAGTCATCATCTCTGGAGGTATTTAGCAGATGTGTAGACACAGCACTTGGGAACATGGCCTAGTGGGACTTGCCAGTTGTTGACAGTTGAAGCAAATGGTCTTAATGGCCTTTGTTAGCCTAATTGATTCTATGATTCCAAGTCTATGTGAGAGTTACCTCCTCTCTGTTAGCTGAAGAGATTTGATAATGCACTATCTCTTTTAGAGATACAGATGAAGGTAAAGAGAGGAAAAGATACAGATGAGCGGCATGAAAAGGAAAAGATAGTTTATGGGAAATACTAGTAAAGGATATCCATGACTACAAAACAAATGGCTTTGACAATCTTGAATTTTAAAATTAGGAAAGCCTGATGCCTCCCATTGTCCTGTGGTTTTTCTAAGCAGGATATGTGCCATAGTTTTCAGAATACAGAGAAAAAGTCCAGAGAACATAACTCCATCACTCCCTAAAAAATCCTCACTGACAAATTCCTAGTAGAAAATTTACATGGTTTTAAGATATTATCCCATGTGTACTTTGATCATAGGCAATTTTTGAAACATATACATATACCTATACAAAACTCATGTCTACACTAACCACATCTCACAATGCACAGCATATCAAGATTATAAAACATGGAATAGCCTATTTTAAAGCATTTTAAGCTGCTTATTGTGATTTTCAGAACCCACAGTTCTGGCAAACTGTATGATGCTCTAGAAAGCCTCTCTCATGCAAGCATGGATAAGTACCTCAGTGATACATGGATTAAAAAATTCTATTAAGTTTATCACACTTAGAAGAATAAAACTCAAACAGCAAAATATAAATTACCTCATGGTTTTTACTTCAGTGTTTCAATGCATAGAAGGGATTAATGTCAAACATCTAATAATTTTTAGACAGGGGGATGCACATTTTCATGTTAAATAGGAAGTGCTCCAGTACAGCGGTATTAGCAGTAGAGAAATAAAAGAATACTTCACAGTAGGAGTGAAGTTAGTGAATAGCCAGTATGAATGAAGAGAGATTACTAATCTATCCAGACTGGAAACACAGAATTCAGGAATAAAATCTATGAAAACATTAACTTACAGAACATTAATTGGTAAGTGATTCTTCACACAAGTGACATTCAGACAATTTACTAAAAGATCACTTGTAAGATGGCAAAAGTGGTTGGATTATCATTTGATTGAAATATTTAACATTTGTAATTACACCAGAGTAAAAGTGTCTTACTTTGATGCACACAAAATAAGAATGGCATTTTAATCTATTATGGTCTCTGCTCAGAGAGGATGTATTTCTCAAAGACAAGAAAAAAAACGTGAGACAAGATCCTCTCAAGTTTAGGACATTACAGGTCATCACAAGTCATTCATGCCCTTTGCCATCTAGTGTATAAAGATGTTATTCAAGCATTTCAGAAAAGCAGGTTTTAGATACAGACTTTCCTGATCTCTTTTCTATTGCTACCAGTAGCTGTTTCCAGTATTTTGTATATTTTGTATATTTGTATATTTTGTATTACAGTCTTCTGTTTATCAGATTTGACTTGTCATATTACACTCTGAAATTCCAATCTTTCTTACAAAAGGAATTGTAACATCCAATATCGACATCATCTAACACCTGTTGAGCATTACTCAGAGAAGGCTGTTGTGCTTTTGAATGCAAACAAGTGAGATAGGAGAACTCCATTAATAAAGTACCAGATACCAATTTTCTCTAGTTATCTGTGATTGGTCCGTATGACATGTATTTTCACACAAGCTTTGAAAGTATTTAAGGATATTCTTATTCTTTGCCTTCAATTTATGCTCCTTTTATATCAAGTAGTATCTTGTTGTTACAATCACTTTGAAAGGTTGCATTTTGTCCAGATTGCTATCCTTATTTCTCTGAAGACATTCACAATTTTTCATCCTTTTCATCCATATCTTGGTTCCACTGATGCTTAAATTTATCTGATTTTTAAGTCCTAAGTAATCTTCAGAATTTTTCAGGTAAGTTTTGAAGACAAATATGGATTCTTTCTTATTTTCTTTCTCTCACATCACATTATTTTCAAATAGAGATTGTTTGGTGCTGAACACCTACCCTCTCATTTTCCAACAATCACTAAAAAAAACCCACAAAAAACCAACTATGTCCTCTCAGTTTTGTTAAAGCTAAATGCTTTAGAAAGACTGACCATATACTGGTTTTTTTTTTTTTTTTTGGCTGACCTTTTGAGTACAGTTTTTCCATCAGTCACAAAAGTGAACAACAAGCCTTAGAAACATAAATAAAATAATCTTCACTGTTCAATGTGTAAAACACCTTCTCCTGTCTTTGTGCATGTGAGGTACAAAGATGAATGGTTGCACGGCAATTCCATCTGTAAGCGCTTGTATTTATCCACCTTCTATGCAAAGTAGTTCTTTAGTAGTAATTGTAACGAAACCAAAAGTCACATGTAAGAATACAGTCATTAAAAAAAAAAATCTTAAATAAAATAAAAATATATTAAAAGGCTATAGGAAATAAATATTGAAAGTGCCTTTGTTAACTGAAGTTTTAGGTATACTTACCTTTACTGCTGAGGATACCTACTATGCATATACTTTCAAAAAAGTTAAAGCTGGTATGCATTTTCCCCCCTATTATTTTAAAATAACAAAGTCTTCATATCTTTTTCTGATATCACTTAGAGGGAATGTTGCAATCTCTTAATTCTCTACAGTTGCCACTGCTAATTCAGCAATCTTTAGTTTCGTGAACATTGATAATTACTACCAGCATTACAGTTCAAAATCCTCTGAGATGGCTTGGATGTTACTGGTTAAGTCTGCCTTATGCTTCATGTTCCTAATGCTTCCACTGTGACAGTCCTAGGGAGTGAACAACTTCAGTGAATAAAATCTGGGTTTTTTCTAGTCAGTCTTTACTTTTTCAGAAAACATGGACTTGCCACAGACATAAAGATCCCTTACTTGTAAGGCTACCATAGGCATGGAACAGACATCTGGCAATTCATTTACAGAGCACCACAATGACTATCCATGTCCCCTCTTCACTACATCTACCAGGCACACAGGCACCTCTCAGCACCTGCCATAGTCCATTTCCCATCAGAAATCTGAATGTCTAATTTAAGGAAGTGTATCTAAGGTCGTGTACTTTCACCCGGCAGTACTCTAAAGAGAAACCCACTTTTTATTTTATTTTGCAATTATTTGTTATTTAATTCATATTTTTCTTTAAGAAAAGGACACTAAGCCTATAACAGCAATATCTCCATGATGGCAGTTACCATTTCCTCATGTATTGGTATTACAACTCAAAGGGGAAAAATCATCTGAGAGGTGGAACTTCTTTATAATTACAAATTACTCTACATTCCAAGTATAAGAAGGCAGACTATGGGAACCTGCTTTCAAACTTAAACAGCTAGTGTCCTCTCTTCTGTAGCAGCTTTTGCCTCTAAGTATTTATGGCAATTCAGGATGTTACATTTGTTCAGCTGTGCATGCTGTACTATTTGCCTCTGCCAGCTGTGATAGCTTATTCTCCTCCCCTGCAACAGAGATTTCTTTAGCTGCAAGAAAGCTACCCATGTGAACTGAGGAATGAAAGTCTGACAGCAAAAACTGGGGCAATCCTTCCGAAGTCGTGTGTTCAATGTCACCATCTAGACACCATCTCTGAGGCAGTGCAATCAACAGGGAATAGTGCTGTGTGTTCTTCTCATTATATATGCTAGTAATTGAAATGTGCCTATTGCCAGCACAGCTAGCTAGAAGTAATAAAAAGTACCTCTGAACAATCAGAACACTCGTAGGTACCTTAAAGACAGTAAATGAGATACAGCTCTGGATTACCGATTGTGCAATCTCTAGACCTCTTTTTATTTAGTGGCAAACCTGAATGTTTACATCAACATTGAAAGAGTTACACCTTCACACTGCTCTTCCAAAATTACTTATTAAAATACAAACACTTTTCCAGAGCTAGAATTTAAAAAAACTATTTTGGCAAGTAGTAAAAAGCAGTTTAGTTTTAAAGCATTGCTTCAAAAGTCTTCAGTTGCAGTTTTTCTTCCTCATTGCTGGTTTAGTAGGTGAAATTCCTTGATAATAACTTGAAGACCTACCTATAATTTAGAAACGGCTGGAACATTGAAGCAGTATACTCAACTTAATGAATATTATATCAAAGACAGATATTAATCTTGCAAGACATGGCTCCGTATAAGGAACGGTATAAGGAACTGAATAGACACAACTCAGGCATATTGTTTGTTGTTAGTATCCATATTCATTAAAATATGAAGCGAGGGATCTTAAGTACTTAAACCAAGTCAAGGAACACAGGAGAGAAGCTGGCACAATTAAATCTGAACAACTATTCAAATTTTAACTAATGAACTAAGTCACCAAGATAGCACTTTCACAGATATCTCTAAAAGCACATCCTACCAGTAGTGATGACGTGAGCAAAGTTAGGATGAAAAGATGAAAAAGATGGTTGAGTTCTGAAAAATCAGGGCCATGGAAAGACAACAGTTTAAAAGGTAGTGTAGGATGTGTCACAGAATCATGCAATTATTTGGTTTGAAAGGGGCCTTAAAGATCAGCTGGTTCTGTCCCAAGGGTAGGATATCTTTCACTGGATCAGGTTGTTCAGAGCCCCATCCAACCTGGCCTTGAGCAATTCCCAGGAGTGGGGCATCCACAGCTTCTCTGGACAATCTGTTCCAATGACTCACCACTCTCAAAGTAAATAATTTCTTCCTAATGTCTAATCTAAACGTACTTTATTCCAGCTTGAAGCCATTTTCCTTCATCATGTCACTACATACTCCTGGAAAAACTCCCTTTCTATCTTTCTTGTAGACTTCCTTTAGGTACTGGAAGGTGGCAATTAGGTCATTCTGTTTAATTCTGATATTCACCCATTATTGAAATATAGATGTTTTAAAAAGCACTTATTTATTTGTCTCTGGAAGTTTCAGAAGGAAGAGATTTTTAAATCACAAGGACCTGTTTTTGTGGATTGATTATGCAATTATGTAGGAACACTGTGCAACAGGAGAAAAAAGTTATTGTTAATGTCAAGTTACACTCCAGATCAATTAATAGTATTTACATTTTTATAGAGACTATATTTTTCTCGTATTGCAGAGAAGGGATACAAGCCTGCAAATACTTGCAGTATAGTATATAGCATTCTGAATAGTAATAGGTGACCTTTCATACCTGTATGCACTAATTTTAGAAATGTTCACAGGATTAGGCATTGAATGAAAAAAATACCATGATTCATAAAAAAATTACTCAAAAATGTCTATATTTTTGTAGTGTCAAATCATAGTTCTTCAAGCCAATACAGTCAAAAGATATTGTTCAGAATATGATTTTAAATAAAATTTATTTGGGGTACATTTGCATTTAAACTAAAAGAAAAAAATATTTTTAACATATCAAAAATTTGAAGTGCCTTATCACAGTCAATTAGTCATTGGAACATTTGTCAGAGAAAGCAATTTCTTAATAATTTCTAAAGCACTTCAGGCACTCAACAATGCAGACGTTAGCAAAGAATAATAAACAATAACACACATACAACAACAACAAAAAAGAAATTAGAATTTATTTTTCACTTTTTACTTTTCTTTTGTGGCAATGATATCTCCATTGGGTTGAATAAAGATCTGGCAGGTTATTAAACAGATAATAAACACTGGCATTAAAATATTTTTCTTCAAAAAAGATAAGGCATTCTAAGCACACAAATATCCTATTAAATTTAGAAAGTGATTTGCATAAATAAAAGACACTTCAAAGAGCTGGTAAAAACCAGTAAGAATATTCTGTGATTTAGTTTTACCTTCTTGTTCCAGAACTGTGCCAGTTTTGAAGAACTGCACTGAGATGCTGCAGTAGGACTTCCAATACTCAGCACAAGGCCAGAACAGAAATCATCAAGATCATATTTACATATTTATCACTACTCACTGGGGACATTCAAACTGTACCACAGAGTTAAAAGAAAAACCCCAAAACAAAAACCAAACAACTCAAGTAACTATATGGACAGCTGCCAGGTAACATTCATGGTTGAAGTTCCAATTGCTTTGATATGTTTTCTTCAAAGGATGATAATGGTTGCAAAAGTAAGATTCTTCCTGCTTCATAAACACTAGCTAATATTAATATAAAATCTATCGGAAAACATTTGTTGCCAATAAGTATGTGTCAGTAATATGCATGGAAAGTAACATAAGTAGGATAGGATCTAATCAAAATTATTTAACTGCAAACTTCAAGCAAACAGGCATGGAAAACAGCACATACTATGAATCTGGATCAATCCTCAATTAAGCTGGCAGACATAGTTATATAACTGTAAATATAACTATTATTTTCCTTCCTTGCTAACCCTGGTTTGCCATTTGACTTGATGGTGACCTTCTGTTGAGAAATAATCTTAAAAATATCTCACAGGTCATGAAAGCTTAACTTGAGAGACACCAGCTTTGTTCTGCAGTCAGGTGCATCTTACTGGGTCACCTCATAGAAGTCATGTTGCTTCTCTGTGCCCCAGTTTCTTCACTGAACAAATACATATGCCTCTGTACACAGGCTGCTGTTTTTTTTTTATTTCTACAGCTGAATTGTTCTGTGTATGTTCAAGTTATATCAAAATGAAAAAATAAAAAGAAAGAGGAGTGTATTTACCACAGGTATAAAAAATTTACTATATTTGGCAGAAGAGAATTAATTTTCTTTATATTAATCTTAGTATACATTAGTATTACAGAGTCATATAAAGCACTGAAACTCATGATGTCATAGTACTTTGATAAAGTACAGAAAGTAATAAAAATAATTTAATACAGACAAGTAAAACAGCTTACTAAATTTTTAGTAGTGATCGATTAATCTAGGACATAGCAGAGATGCAAAATCAATTTTTTGCCCCTTTTGTTCTGCTAGCACTGATTTCTTGGAAATTTCACATACAAATCTTATTTTTCTGTGTATTTCTCCTGATATGGCCAGAAAATCAAAATAAAACTTGACAGAGAACAACCTGTACCTTCAGCTAAAGTGACCTTTCAACTATTTTCATCCCTTGTGCAGTCTTCAGGACTATTCCCACATACCATACTCTGTTATTTCTTCTTATGTGAAACAAAGTTCTCTCATCTAAGCTAACATGGTGGGCCTCAGGAGACTTCAATTTCTGAGCTGAAAACAACATTCAGTTACTTGGAAGAATCCATTCTCCCAAAGAAAAACTACAGATTATGAAAATGCTTTCTCATTCTAATGTATCAGGATTGCTATTAAAAATTGCAAGCTATTGAGCTGTTAAGGTAAATTAGGCCATACTTAGGACAAATATCACTCAGACATATACCAGTAAGTATGCATTTCTTCTATACAGAAAAAAATACAAAAATCTAAAGTTTGATCACAGGAAGCATAAAACATCAAAATCTCATTTTTACCAAGGGACATATGCTGTGCTTGAAAAGTAAGTTAAAATCATATGTTACAAGTAATGCAGGTTATCTTCTTTCTTTACAAACTTTTAAGTTGTAGGGTATTTTGATGGAACAAACCTCTGTCATATCTATATAATGCCACCATGGGAAATAGAACATTTCCAGATTCTTCTGTTGTAAAAAGAGGGGAAGGTAGGCAGGGTTGGTCATTTTGGTAGGTCTACAGTCCATGCTAAGTAAGGATAAATACTGGCAAACATTAAATACAGGTGAAAGCAAGTTTCATGAAAGAAGAAATTGAATGTTCTTGCTGTGCACAATTTTTCTCATCCATAAATGAAGGACAATCACCATTAATCCAGTGCTTATTGCTTCTCCAATTAAAAAAATGTGCATCAGAATCTGCTTACTGCAGCTATAAATGTCTCCATTTCACTGTTCCGATTTACTCCACTATGGGTCTATTTTTGTCCTGTACATGACTAGCTGTTGCACTCCTAGGTTATGCTGGGAGAGACCATTCAGGTCAAGGACTGAATGCAAAAGTCCTGCGGAAAAAGTTATGAAGAAGTAGCAGAAATCCTAAGGTTGCATCATTTCTTCGACTGACATGGCAATTGCTTCTCTGCCCGTGATATGGTATGCTGTCTGAATGTGAGGGAAAGCACTGCGTGAGTTAGACTTTTCACCCTTTGCCTTTCTGGGTTTCTGTCAAATATGATGTGAGTTAATTCTTTAAAAAAGCTTCAAAACAGTATTAGTTCCTCACTTTTTAATTATTGTATAGTGACAGACATTGGATGAGGGAAGAGGTGAACATCATTTGGGGATAAAACACCAAGAGGTTTTTGTCTATCAGCAGCTGTATGTGAGCCATTTGCAGCTGTGCACACACTCTTCACTGTCTTAGGATAAAATCCTACAGAAAAGTGTCACTCCAGGTGGGGAATGTTTATGTATATCAGCCCTCAACCAATCATTCTATGAGCATATTCCTTCCTATCCTGGTTGCTGCCCAGCCTTCAGCAATCCATCCTGGTGCATCTGTATTTGCCATCTTCTTCCACAATAGCATGATGTTAACATTTCCACACTAAAGTCATTAACATCAATGGAACATGGTGTGTTTGACTGCACTAGGCATAAACATTCTGTTAGACCACTTGCTGAAGAAAGCCCTCAGATCCATCCCACTTTGAACTACAACCCCCACAGTGCTACATATTGACACTGTGTAAATGGTTGGGTGCAGATTTGCACGTTTCTCCCTTAGATTTAAGCATCTGTTGTGTAAAGGACAAAGCGTATAAAAATTAATTGGAAAACGCTATTGAAAATACCAGCGCTTGTGAGGCTCTACTAATTCTTTCCTACTCTACTTTTAATGTGCAAAATGAAAAATGTGTCAAGAATAGGTAAAAAACAAACCTATGTCAAAGCTATTCTAAATGGAAGGCCAGGACCTACATGTATATGCTGTAATATGTTTTTGCAGGCAGACATAATGCTAGAAGTCCTCTAATAGTATCTGTAGATATTGATTCTTCATCATTCTGTAACCCAAAAAACCTCACAGCTTTTGGGATAAGTATCAGCATCTTTCATTTTTCAGAGCAGAGACCAAGCTCCTCCTTGCTCATGGTTTGTAAACACCTTATCTTTTGGTCTCTCAGCTCCTACCTCATCCCACAGCTCCCCAGTTACAATCTGCAATCACTAGGACAATGTCTGTAGATATACTGAAGGCAATATATACCCTATTTCCTTTGAGTGTATATAGAGCACTGGAAGCTAGAAATACCCACTGTTTCCTTTCTGTCTGGCAGCTTTTTTGGCTTTTTAGGGGCTTTTAAATTGAAATTTATGTACTTAAATGTCATGTGGAGCAAACTAAATGTGGACTTCAGTTTCCTACTGACATGCAAACAAAGGCCAAATCACCTCTTAGCATAAGTGAAAAGGTTGTCTACGCACTCGGGAGCACCTGCCATTTTACGCCTTTCAGGGAGAAAGGGCATGTGCCCACGGCAGCACAGCCCTCCCGACGGGAACGGCATCCCTGGGTGGTCCAGCCGTGCCCGCAGCATCTCTCACATCGCGTGTCCCGTTTTCAGTCCGCCCAAGGCTGAAGGACAAGGAAGAGCCGCTTGGCGGGAGTGTCTAACCGGACCGATGTGCTTCGTCTGTGAAAGCGAATGCTCCTCCACAGCCGGCCTGCCCTGCTCGCTCACACTCCGATGTCCCTTGTGCCGGACACACACTGTACTCTAAGCAGGACGAGCCCAAAACGCCTTCGCGACTTCCAGCGCCGGCCCTCGACTCCATGACCAGGCAGACCCCCGCCTTTTGCCCTCTCGCAGTCCGCCCGCTCCACGCGGAGCAATAGAGGCTTCCCAAGGGACCGGCGAGCCCGTGGAAACGCCCCACTGCATCACTCCCAGCCGCTGTTTCTCGCTCGAGCTGCACAGGCACGCTACCACCCCACGCCTTGCCCCTTGCTCTGCCCAGGGTGAAGCATCCACCCCCGCGTGTTCCCGAGCTGCCGCGGGGGCGCGGGCCCGGCGCTCGGGGGCCGCGTCCCCGCCCGCGCTGCCCGGCCCGGCGCGGCCCGCAAGGACTCCGGGCTCAATGTCAGGCGGCGCGGGGCCGCCGGCAGGGGGCGGGCGAGGGGCGGCGGCGCCCGCCCTGCGCGGAGCGCGCTCCGAGCCGGCGGCGCTGGTGATGCCGGGCGGCGCGGCGGCGCGAAGCTCAGCCCAGCCCAGCCCAGCCCAGCCCAGCCCGGCCCTGCCCAGCCTTGCCCAGCCCAGCCCAGCCCAGCCCAGCTCCGGGCGGCACAGCCCAGCCGCGCCGCTGAAGGGCACCGGCGGCGGCGAGGCTTCCCCGCGCTCTCCCGCGGCTGGGGTGCGCCCGCCCCGCAGCATGGAGGCTGGGAAGCGCAGCTCCTCCGCCGGCAGCCGGGACGATGGCAGCGCTAACTCCTTCCCAGCCAAGCCGGCGGCCTCGGCGGAGAAAGCCCAGAGCAGCCCCGGCAGCGGCGGCGTGAAGGAGCATGGCAACTCGGTGTGCTTCAAAGTGGACGGCGGCGGGGGCGAGGAGCCCGTGGTGGGCTTCGAGGATGCCGAGGGACCCCGGCGGCAGTACGGCTTCATGCAGCGGCAGTTCACCTCCATGCTGCAGCCGGGGGTCAACAAATTCTCCCTCCGCATGTTCGGCAGCCAGAAGGCGGTGGAAAAGGAGCAGGAAAGGGTTAAAACTGCGGGGTTCTGGATCATCCACCCCTACAGCGACTTCAGGTTAGCGCGGGGCTCACGGCGGGCGGGAGAGGGGTGGCCCCGGCGCCTCGCACCTCTCCCGGCGCAAACTTCGGCGGGCGCCGGAGCGGGCGGTGGGGCCGGGGCTGCCGCGGGCTCGGCCCGGCGCTCTCCAGCGTGCTGCACCCGGGACGGCCCCGCAGGCCCCGCGCCGCCGGGGCGCCGCCCGCAGCCCCCGAGCCGGGATGCTGAGCTCTGGGGCTCTGCAGCCCGCCGTCCCGGTCTGTCTGCGCCGCGGGCCGTCGGACACGACTCCGCTCCGCCGGGATGAGAGCTCGCCCGGGGGGTTACACAGCTGCATCAGCATCAGTAAAATCCCGGCGTCCGCACACGCCTGCCCTTTTCTGAGCACCCGGTGTAAACACTTGTTCCAGGGGTTGCGAGAAGGAAGTGCGTCTCTGTCAGAATTGCAGTAAAATAAGTTTATCCAGGTGATCTGTGGAAAACTGTGTTTTCATAGGTAGACATGTAAATGTGATGGCAAATTGCCATTGCTTTCACAGTAGGATGCATGGATGCAGGACTGGAATATTCATACAGAAAGCAGAGCAGATAAATGCCCAAGAAGTTATAGTTCCCTTTAAAAATACATTTAAAGTGTAAGATTATTTCATTCTCTACTATGCCAGCTGGCTGTATGCCTTTATAAATGTAACACTCTCCGTGATATTTTCTGAGGAACTATCAATGTCGTTAAGCGTATTTAATCAACAGCTTGAATTGAACAACCTGCGTCTATATGGTTAAGTGAATCGCAGCAGAGACTGTGTTTAAAAAAAGAAAATCCAGAATGTTCAATAGTTACATGGATCTTCTAAGAAAGAACTGGGTTAAACAGAACATTCTTTCAGGAAGAAGAGGAGGAAATAGTTTCAAAGTCCAATTTTCTGTGGGACTGTTTGGAATGAGGTGTTTCAAAATGAGCTGTGCTAGCACCTTGCAGCTGAACCTGAGAGCAGTACAGCTACAGGAGTGGAGGAGCATAGCAGTACTCAGTTATGACTTGAAGTCATGCTTCAAATCTCTACTTGTTTTCCTGGTTCCCTGAACTCAATAAACTCAATAAAAAGGATGTACTCATCCTTTTCCTGGGGTACCTGTTCACCCCCTTGTATGTCAGCTCAGCTGCATTAGCAGGTGCATTAAGTGGAGAGAGAGAGCCAAGCGCCTACCCACTCCCTTTCTACCAGCTAGAAAGGAACGTAGCAGGTCACATCTGGTGCTGTGGTAGCATGCATAAGGGATTGGGGGGGTCTGATAGCTTCATCCTTGTCTGTGTGTGTGCATGAGTAACTTTATTCACATGAGGATTCTGTTGAAATTAATGAGGTTATTCTCGCAAATAGTTTTCCTTGTTCTGTTGTAAACTTGGTTTCAGAGTGGGGTGCAGACCCAAACAATATTTTGGGCAATAGGAGCTTATTTGTCATATTTTACAGCATGTAACTTTTTAAGCTGTTCTGTGAAATAGGTGATAAGCATGTTCATTCTGTTTCATTACAGAAATGTCTTCCAATTCTTTGAGTGCGAAGGTTTAGAGATCATAGCATATGTTTCCCATTTTTTTTCAATAGGAGTAAACAACACTGCATCCTGTTCAGCCTGTTGTCTGCATATTCTTAAATTATCTGCTATTTTCAGTTGTTTTTTTTTTTTTTTAAGTTTTTATTTTATTAGAGTAAGTGCTTGGTTTTTAAATAAAGTTCTTTCATTAGTATTGGGATGATGTGGCAGGCTCCCGAACAAATATTTTAGCCCGAGGACTGTTTCAGTGGCAAATATGGGATGTGTGTGTTTTTTCTCCCAAAACAATTATGGCCGTGTAGTGGTACCACTCTTTTTGGGTGGCAGTGCAAAATGCGTGAAAGAGTTGTACTATACAGTATATTGACTTTATTTGGGAATTCCAACAGGACTTTTAAGTGCCATCTAACAGTCACTTTGTACCAGAACAAATTCAGGTATAAGGATGGAGTTGCTTTGATTAATTTTTGCATGTTATTTGTAGTAATGTAATGCTTATGTGTAGACAAGCCTTCAAGCATCCAAAAAGACACAGATATTCCCATGCTGCTGTGTCGATGTTCTTTCCATAAGAGGAAATAACTAAATTTTCTACTAAAATAAGAAGAAAAAAGTAAAAAGCTGAGTATTTTATGGTATCCAATTGAGAAGATGTATTATGCATTTGTAAATGCAGCTCTTATTAGGGTATTTGTGGCAGCTATGAAAAAAGACATCTCAGTAAACTTTACATGTAGACACACCTAGGAAAATACTGGGTTAACCATGTAAAATGTGGGAAAATTTTGGTATAGGCTTCTGCGGACTCTTTTGTTTTCTCCCTAGCTCTGCATGCTTGTATGCATTTCCTGGAATAATTTGATGTTTTTGGTTATATTTCTTGATTCCATTCTCATGTTTTTTTGTAGAAAAAAAGTATATCCACCAAATAGTATTTTATTGTGATGTTTGGAGGAGTGGGCAGTATCTTGGTGCCCTCCTGCCCCTTGTTTTGGTATGAACAGAATGTGGAACCTGTGTCTAAACTCAGTGCTCTGTAAATTGGTTACTTGCAGCCTTGTGGGGCTTGATCTTTAGATGGTCTCCATCTTGCATGTGTTTCAGGGAAGAATTGTCTCTTCTTTGGGCAGATACACCCTTGGAGGATTAAATTCAATAAGTATTACATAATTTTTCCACAAGGGGAATATTTTGATCCTAGTTGTCTTTTCCCAGTCTTCTGAGGTTAATGTGTAATTTGGAAGCTGTTATATAAACACTGCACCTAATGCACATCAAACCCAGCACAAGGCCTCTGTTTATAACTCGCCCACCGTGATTACTGTATCTCTAAAGCTGGACAACGATTCTGTGTAATTGCATGAGTAACAAAAGTGAATTTATTAGTCATAGTTTGCTGAAGTCCTGTGTGTGTTCTGTGAGATACTGAGTGCCTTCAGCTGTCCATTCTGATAGGTGGAAGAATGAGCCTTCACTGGAGAGCTTCATCCAGCCCTGTGGCCTTGCAGCCACTGGATGAGAGCAGGACAAAGCTGACAGGAGATGGGAGCAGCTGCATGGTTCTGCTGCTGCCACATGTGTCGTTTTTTTCATGGAGATTAGTGGGCTTTGGACGACTTTTATTTGTTACGGCCTTCTGGTATTAATGGAAATGTACATGACTGATTTTTAGATGATTAATTACTCCATGTCCTTTGGTATGTAAGGAGTTTCTCTAATGTTCAGAGGGCTGCCTTGCATGTGCCTGGGCTGCTCATCCAGCCCTGTGTCATCTCCCTCCCTCCCTCCCTCCCCACTGAGAAACTCACTCTGTCAAGGAAATCTTGGGTTTATTACCACATTGGCTAGGGCATCTGTAGTCAGCAATCTATAAAGAAAACACAGTTGCTACAGAGTTGCAGAAATAGCAATGTATGAGACAGACTGAGTGGAAATAATGCGTATGTGCGTAAGTGTAGCCTTCACACACTGATGGTTACAGTCAGCTTGATGCTTGGGTTCAGCCTTTGTCTGGAAGTCAGGACAAAAATTTTAACTGGCTTCAAGATGAAGTAAGACTATGATGTGGCATTGTTGGTCAGAGTAGCAGGTAAAGAGGTGCAGTGCAGGCAGTGCTGAAGGTCTTTTTTCCCTCTGTAAATAATACAAAGTATAGACTGATTTGCAATACTAAGAAAAAAAAATTGGCATTTTATCTCTCTGAGTAACTTTCCATTATCCAAGAAATTCAAAGCCTTATTTTAATGATAACAGTAAAGTAAAAGCAGAATTATTTCTAAAACTGGAACAGAAAATTTGAGTGTAGTGAATAGTGAAGGTTTGCCAGATTTTTTTAGCTTGTGTGCCGTTCCAGTTTCAAAATCTTTTTGTATACACATTTAAGGCATCATGTGAATGTTTGAGGTTTAGCATGGAAATCTTTATAAATCACTAAAGGTAATACCTTGTAAGTAATTTAATGCCAGATTTCAAAGGGTTTAATCAGGGCGACAAACAAAATATTTGCATATGTATGTCTGGGTAGTTGCAGAAGAATTGGCTTATTTTGCTGTTAAAAAACATTCTGTTATACTGTGCAGCTTTATGCAACCCATCCATGTTGTCATACAGATGTACAGCTTCAATTTTCAAGGAAGTGTGTGCCCAACTGTAAGTCACAAATGCCATGGTTTAGTGTGCCTCATGTTTTTTTAAATTATAATTTTTTTAAAACATTTGAACTTATATTTGCATTATGAATTGATATTCTTTTTCGTTTTCATCTATCTTTTGGACCTGTCTTTGACCACCAGAAGTCGCCCTAACATGATAGACTGTGCATGTTATATATGCAGCTTACAACCATATTTCTAAATTTCATGCATGCATTGTTTTAAAACTTGCTTTTTAGGATCAGTCTTCACTCTACGTGTTATACCTATCTTAAGTTGTGTCTTAAGAAGCTTAAGATAAGCACTTTGTGCTTCTCTTTTGTCACATGTTTTTAATGTCTCTCTTGAAGCTAATGAGATTTATGTTTTTGTGAGCTCTTACATACTTAGGTTTATATAGAGCAGTAGAGTTGGAAGGTAATGCTATATGCAATGGAGACAAAATGTTGCTAAATGTTCAGTTCTTACATTTGACTAAACATGGAGAACCATTAATATTAAAAAGATTATTAATGGTACTTGGGTTTTATTTGCTGCATTCCAACAATTTTTGCCCTTTGCTTCTGTAAATGACGTAAAAAATAAAATGGCAGAATTGTAGCATTAACCTAATCTTTATAATGTTTGAAAATTCCCTCATAATATCAAGTTTTGTATTGCCTTCATAATAGTTCCCCAGGTAGAATGCAACTCTCATAAAGGCAGGCTGAAGAAAAATACAGTAATGATTCTCAAAAGTATAAATGGATGTTAAAAAGAGGAAAGAAATTACATCAAAGTAATGGAATAAAATTGCAGCAACAAGTATGTAAATTAGATGTTTAGGAAGCAGGACCAAAAATAAGCAACAAAATATTCTATTGGAACTGTTCTGATGCAAAATATAGGCCAGAAATGCATTAGGCTGTTTTTGATCTCAATTTCCTATGAATTTTTTGTACTGAATAATTTTTTATCAGTGGTTATCATGGATTCATCTGTTATGAAGTCTAGTTGACTAAAAATATCTACTGACTTTTCCTTTTGTACCACTGGTAAACAGGGATATGTGAGAGAAAATAGGGTTAGCGAGGTGCATTTCATGCTTTTTGACTCATGAGGGCTGTGTACTTTTGTCTGCTTTGACATTTTCTTCAAGAGCTAAAGCAAGGCAGTGGAGTCCACCCAAAGTTGGTGCAGCAGCCACCTGCCTTCCGGACTGCTAGGGCATGTGGGAAGCCGTATGCCCTTGTTTGTTCGAGCAATGTTTTTAATTTTATTAGTAAGACATCCTTCTGTCTCTGGATATGTAGAATACTAATGCTTAGTTTGAGCTCACTTATATGTTGAACATTTGCCAGTTTTTGTTATGTTCATTCTAGTTCTGGAATAACAGTCTATTGACTGCATCTTCTTTCACGCTCTTGTCGTGTTACTTACTTAAATATTAAATAATGTTTAGGGGAGAGAAGAGCTGAACAAGTGTAACTCAATTCCTCAGTTCTCTGAGTTACTTTTAATTTAACTTGGGACATTTTGAAGATCTTTGGCAGCGTATAGGAATATGCACAAAAGTACATTTTTTTCCTGCAAGATGCTTATTTTACAATGTTCACTTTCTACACAACCTATGTAAAGGCAAGTATGTTCATTATGATTTTGCAATAAGTTTAGAAAGAAACCACAACAAAATAAAATAAATACAAATGTTACAGAATTCCCATGAATAATTCTGTAATATGTGAGTCAAAGATGATGTTTTGGGGATGTTATATGTGAGTCTTTAAAATTTAACCCAGGGTCTTTAAAATTTAACCCAGGACACTCAGTATCATTAGACTTCCTCTTCAGTTTTCTGTGTTTTTGTGTTTTTGCGGTTTTTTTTTTTTTTTTGCTTTGACTGCAGTGAGAAAAAAGTGCTTGATAAATATTATCTATATCCATATCTCTGTATGCACAAATCCAAAATTAGGTCTCATAAGATCATCATCATGCTTGGGCCTGTGGGGAAAATGTACTGACTCTGGTATTCCAATTGATTATTTTAGCAGGTCAACAAATTTTTAAATGTGCACTGCAACTTCATTTGTTAGCACATCAAAATAAGTGATGCTTGTAATTGAGTCAGTAAAAGTTTCTTTTTCATCCTAGGTTTCTCATACTTGGGTATATGAAGGGAACTGTGAGTTGGAACACTGTGTAAAAGCATTGAGTAATATACAAAGGTCTAGATTTATGATTTGATTGTGTGTTTGGTAACTACAACAGCTAATTGAAAGATGCATAGGATTTGATAAGTTACTTTAGATTTCTTTGTGTGTGTTGGAGAGTTTATATAAAGAAGTCAAAATCTGAGTGGCTCAGTTTCTGATTGTTCAGCCTGGAGTAACAGAAATAGAGATAGATGAATTCAGAGGTCACCTAAAAAGTATGAATCTTTAGTGCTGCATTTCTGCCTGCCTATTAAAGATCAGTGGCACTGTAATATTTAATTAAACTTTGTCAGCTTTTCTGAGAGTTTAAACTTGAAGCTATAAGAAGCAAAAACCCTATTTTTAGAGATGTGTGTAGAATATGAAAAATTGAAAAGAAATGTACTTAATTTTATGATAAACAAGAAGTATCCATTCTCATCTTTGCTTTTACTCAACAGCATGAGAACTGCTTTCTATGTCAATATACATTTTTTTTGAGAGAGGAAACTTTTAACCTACTTTGCAATGTTTAATTTTTAACCTGACAGTACAGTTCTTGTTAATTGCTTGAAAGTCCTTTAGCTGTCTATTTCCTGATTCTTTCCCAGAGGCATGTTTTAATTTTAAAAATCATAGTGTATTCAGCTCTAATTATTTGAGAGCTTGTTCTAGACACATAGTAAGGTATGCTAATGACCAAAAACTGTATCAGCTGGAGTCAATGTCAGTACTACCTCAAGGACACTGTCATTTAGCTTCTATAAAATCTCTACTAATATCTTTTAATCTGATGACAGATTCAGGCAAGCTTCATGGTATTTTTCAATCATCTTATTGCCATGTAGTGTGATGCAGCTGGAATAAGTCTGGAATAAACTTATGTTCAGAAAATGTTTATTTAATTACAAAAGAGCTGCATACTGTTTCCATTATGTATTTTTAAAAAACCCAAAACTAACCCCAAAGCCATTTTTATTTTTGCCAGTGAAGTACCCAAAACTTAAGTTACATTATATAGCTAAGAACAGGATTTTATTTTTATGTGATTATCTTCAGTGTTGTTTGTGTGTATATCTTACCTATTTAAGCATGTAATTTAATAGATATTTTGCTACACTATTGGAATTTAGTGTGCTACTGCTACTGTTTCTATCTCTAAAAATGTTAATATTTATTAAAAATTCATATTAAGATACTCTGTTTTCAGCTGAAAAAGCAGAGGTTGATTTATGCCTGCAGTCAAAGCTATGTTGGTTCTAATTTTTTTAAAATCTTTTTTGTGTGAGTTTATTTTTTGAAATTACTTTAAGCGATATATATATATAATTTGGGAAGGTTTTTAAAAGTTTTTAATATTGGGGAGGGTTTAAGTGGTACGACTGTTTTTCATCATATTTTGTCTGAAAATCACTGAACCTTACATTTACATTAAAGTTCCATATAAAGAGTCCCACAGAAATAAATTGTGCCCCCACAGTATCAAATCTTCCAATTCTATACATGTTGTACCCTGCTTGTCTCCAGTTTTTTTTTGTCCTCTTATATCAGTGGCCTAGGGTGTGTAAATATTGATGTTTCCTTAGCTGATTTTGTTGCATCTTACACTAACTTACCAGATCCTCCAAGAAGCATCTCTCTTCATGGCATGACTGCAGCAGTAGACAGTGTGTTGATTAAATGATCTGACCTTAATGCAGATACATGGATTTCATAAATTTAGAGTAATATGTAATGAGACCCCAATAATGGTCTATCCTTTTCTAGGGAAAAGCTGTGGAAAATACAAAGAACTTTTATAAGATACATAGAGTAAGATATATCCAGCTCTACCTTGGAGATGGAATAAAAGCATGGCTGCAGAACCACAGAGATGCAATCAAGCTTTCACACGGTTAGTTAGAGGTTTTCCATCAGGCTCTTAAGTGATTTCTGTCTGGTTGTTCGTTCCAGGAGGGCTTATTATTTAGGTCTGGCAGAGAAATTGCTGTGAAACCTGTAGCATGTGCTACTACTCCCTAAACATCTTATTAATGCCTGGCAGTAGATGCTTGCAAGCCTCTGGATTCCCCAAACACATCCAGAGCTACAGGATCCTTGGGATAGCTGCATATGGGCTTATTTGCACTTGATTTTTCAGGGAAGGTAAGAGCCAGGCTTGTCTGTCACTCTGGTTCACCTTGCCTTTAGTGTCAGAGAAGCCTGGTGGTAACAAAAAGAATTGCTTTTCCAGCTCGGGATTAGTCTGGTAGATTGAAATTTGGAAACAAAGAAGTGAAATAAATCAAGTATATACCTCTAACTTCAGTTGTTAATTGGGTACCTTTCTCTTATACCCATTTTACCAAGTGCTCTTAAGAGCTGTTTTTTAGAGCTGTGTATCCAGTGTTCATGGAAGCTCTTATCTAGATGACTGCCTAAGTACTGAATCCTGCTTTTTCTTTTATTTATATTATTTCTTATGGTCTAATTTTCAGTTAGTGAAATCATGCTATAGGGAATTTGCATTCAAAAGTTCCTAGGAGCACCTAGATGTAGTCCCTGAAAGAGTATTTTTTAGAAACAACTTCCTTTTCCCCCTCATTCTGTCTTTTTGTCCTCCTACATCTCTTTCTGAAGATATAATGCATTCCTTTAAAGAAATGGAAATAATGTACTGATTTTATATTTTTAAAATTTGTTTATTCTGCTGTGTAGTTTTCCATTCTTACTCAGTCTGTTAGCTAGAAGATACTGAGCTGTTAGTTCAAACTAATTCGGTATTTTCACAGCCTCTTGAAGTTTGTAAAATGCTTTGTAGTAATTAAAGAAAAAAAACCTTCATGTATATTTTCCATTTCCCTTGACTCGGACAGGTTAGCATCTTTCTGTTGAGAATTGCAGTGTGATGTGGTTGAACATACTGTTGCCATACACTGTTACACAGGCACTTCGCCGAAATTGTCCCTTCAGCTTGTGTATTGCCAGCATGGGAATTCAAGTCTTGCACACATCTACCACATTAAAGATATAATTATCAGAAGCACAGTTTTGTAATGCAGAGGGAGTGTGGTACCAAGAGTAAGCACTGCCAGATGGTAGGCAATCTATCAGGGCGTTTAAAAAGGGTCAGAATTGAAAATGTCTGAAATCCGATGGCTTATTAAGCAGTAGACGTTGAATGTGTGGGAAAAGTGAGAGATGAGTAACCTAAGCATGAGGTGCCCACATGACCAAACAGACTTTTAATTGCATGCATTCTGCCAGGATTATATGAAATACTTGTTTGTGCTAAATTAAATGTGGTTTTGAAATTTGGAACAGAATATTAAATCCAGTTTTATACTGCTGGGTGTTGAAAAGTTCAGTCGGATTTGTACACGTTCTTATTGTTTATTTATTGAAGTAATGAATTTATTATGATGGTTCATTTCTCTGTAATGGAAAAAGACGTCCAAAAACAATTTTGAGGTTTTTGTGTTGAAAATAATTAAATCCACTATGTAATAATTCTATTATTCCATATATATATTATTTGTATATTTCATATACATATTATTTATCAACACAAATTTTGACTGAATCCAATTAAATGTCTCTGGTTCTACATTTCTATTTAAAGGCATGGACTGTGAGTTTAAAATTCCCTGTTTTAACTTTAAGCTATTCTTTAGTCTTTTTTCCTAAAGTTAGATTTTCTGTAGTCCGCCCATGTGTTGTGCTCTGTTGTTCACAAGCACACAAATTTTCTTTTGTCAGGAGATGATTCTCATTAAATCAGGTTTGAGGAATACTCCGTCAGTATTATACAATCAGTGTTATTCAGCAATTTCTGCCACCATCCCCCTCTTTCCCCAGGACTGTTTGAGCACTGCTTGATGTGACTATGGCTGTTTCTGTAATTTCTAAGCTACAGCCAACTTCTTCATTCTCCACAGGCTAGACCAAATTTATCTTTCTGTGGAATGGATGGGAGAGCTGCAGTGAACTTCCACTCCCACACTTGTTCCTCATAACACGACAGAGTTCAGATTTGCTTCAGGGAAGGAGAGCTAGCTGTGTAGCCTGGGAATGCAGGTACCATGAATCTGCCTAAAATGGTGGCAGATGTTCCTGCTGGGGCTGCTGACTCGTGATTCCGTTAAGTGTCACTGAATAGCAGTTCGTCTACGTTGAATATGCATGCTGATTTTGTGCCACTGGCAAAATGAGCAAATGGGATATGGTATTTAACTTGGTTTCATGTTTCCAGTACAAATTTTTCCATTTCTGGAGCGGCTTTGAAAGTGTCAGTTTTACCCAGTGCTCTGCACAATGTGCAAATCCATAGGATGTTAGATGAAGATCTGAAATGGAAGTCAGGAGCCCATCTATCTTTGAATTTCAGGAGCTAGATACTTGTAAGCATCTGGACTCAATGCCTGAACATCTTTCAGAATTCCAGTCACAAGGAGCCCAAAATGGTAAATCTGATTTTTAAAAAATGTTGCCCATGGGTGTTGTGCATTTTGCAGCACTAGCATGTCAGAATAATGCAAATATGTTTCCGCTTCCATTTTTGCTGTATTATACATTTTGATTTGAAATTTACAGATCAATGCATATTCTAAGATTATGAGGAAAAGCTCTGTTAATTTTTCACTCTCAATTTCTTGGTGTTCTCCATCAATAAATTATTAATATCTATTTGGCAGTTCTAATTATTACACATCTTTAGTTTAAACACATTTGATTAGTTCACAACTCACTGTCCTCCAAAAAATGAAACATAAATATTTGGCTAAATTAGATTTTGTCTTTCTCAGGAATATTGGCTTGTGGCTAAAACCTCTTATGAGATCTCCAAAGTAAAATGTTTTCATTTGCTGAAAGGCAGAAACCTATTTATTATATTTAGGCAACTGCATTTTGAGTGAATATGGATGGAAGATAAGGACAGACATCTGGTGTTTTATTCACCACAGAAAGAGCAGCTCATTTTGTTTTGCTGTGTCAAAACAAGAGTCATCTATCAGTATGGAAATAAAGAGCTTCCTTGGTATTTTTGTGGCTGTATATAGTTCAGGTCATGGGTCCCTGACCAAAGTTTCTTTGAGTGCTTATTTTAGAGCTACTTATCAGTGGCTACAATTATAGGAAACTTTATTTGAGCACAAACACTTCCCCCTGCAACCCCTAACCTGCAGTGGGTGTCTGATGTCAAGACCAGCCCATTGTTAAGGAATACAGACTGTTTTGTTTGAACCTGAAGATGGGAGAAAGAATTTTTGCATGAAGAGACTTCAAAGTCATCTGTCAAAGTCACTCCACCAAAATATAAAGTGGAGAAGCAGATTATTAAATAATTCCCTTTTATATTTTTTCTGATAAATATTTATAGGTGAGGCATATAACAAAGCCTGTAGTTAAGTTTGAATAAATTTTCAAATCCTAATATCTTTAGCAATCTTTAATTTTTCAGTCTGCAAACTGATATGTTATTCTGATTCCTAAAGTGACTTGCTCTCTTACAAAAATGAATAAAGACAGCATGGAGGAAAAATTTTATCTAGTGTATGTATTTTGTATAACAACTCCACTTTAGATGACTCTGTCTCAATGAAGATAGAAAAGAATTTTAAATTAATCTAGGTCTTGGTAAAATGTATCTTGCAGTGGCTCAATAACCATTTAAATGAGTCATTTCATATGACTAATTTAAAAAAAAAAAACACTTACAAAAGTATTTCAAGCAAATAATAATTCAATAAACACTTTTTACACATAGTTTGTAAATTTAATATATACTAGTTTTAGGATCTCTATCATGTGTGTCATTATTGCATATATATATGTGACAAAATGTAATAAACCCTCATGTTTAATTGCAAGCAAGCAATGGAAATTGCCTCCTGTACTGCTGGTAAAGGTGTGCTGGAAGGAGAAAAAGCATCAGTTCATGTAAAGGCGTCTCCTGGTCCTTGATATTGTGGGCTGTCTCCTGTTTTGCAAATCACAGAACTATTCAAATATTAAGTTCACATATGCTGGTTTGGGATTTTTGGAAGGAATTCAATTGTTTCCTTTTTTTAAGAATAACTGAGGTAATCTCATTTAAAAAAAAAAAACCCTCTTTGTTTCCTTATATTGGATTAAACTGCAAAAGGACCATTCAGCAAATGCATTCCATTACACTGACCAATGTTCATATGTTCATAAATGTCAGAGTTGGATTTTACATCCCCAGCAATCTAGTTTGTATTCCAAACCTCCACTCTTGGCTGAGCTGCCTGCAGCATCAGCATATGAGGCTGTGCTCTGCCCAGCTTGTGTGGAGCTTTCTGGAGCTTTAGAGGGTGAGCAGCACGGAAAGTCAAGGGGGGGAGCAGAGGCAGAGCTGACAAGGTCTCAGTTACTTAGGCTGGTAACTGGAGCATCTCTGAGCATAATGTATGCTCTTTCTTCTTTACTTCACTTGCTCTTCTGGGTTTTCCTGTTAGTTTTAAACAACTGAATATCAGGTCTATCTGATCATTGCTCTGTCTAGCTGCATAATGCGCTGATTTGTTCTGGCAATGCAGGCAGAGCGCTATGCTGTCAAAAGGATGGTAACACTGGGATGTGCAGTATGCAAATTGGGAAATCTTGAAGAAATGTTAAAATTAACATTGTATCTGCTTAAATACTCTGGAAGACAAATGGCCAGCATAGAGATATGAATACAGACTGTGTAATTAGAAAAGTGGAGTGCATCCCCCTGTAAAAAAGTGTTAATAAATATACATGGGGAAAGGCATTATCAAGCTTGTGAAAGATTACTCCTTTAATTTCTTACATGTTATGTACACTGTATTTTCAATTAGTTGATACTTTAGATAAATATATATTAGTTCAGTTAATAAAATTATTAAAATAACAATTCCATAATCTTGCAACTTTTAGTGTGTTTGAGTGCATACCTAATATCTGCTTAGGAATTATAATTGTTCAGCATGGATGTTTAAATTGCAGAATAATTTTCTTCCTCTGCTGGAGAGGATTTGAACCTGTGCATTGACTTTGCATAGCACTTCTGGTATATACACTTCCAATGACAATATCAGCTTTCATATTTGTTTTGCTTTGGTGGAATGAGGAGTTGAGAATGCCTCTCCTGTCTCATCATTGCCTTCCTTGGAAAAAAGATTTTGTTCCTGGTCTAGTGTATATTTGTTTAGGGAGAGAGAACATGTCAGCAGCATACCTCACTTCAGGAGGCACCGTATGGCTTGGGGAAAGTGAACTCCCTGAGGTGTGGGAGATCTGAGCTCAGCTGCCTACAGATGGATGAGGAAATCCATGGATGTTCTCAGGTGTTGATGAAAGCTCTAGGTATTCAGTTGTTTTTTTGAAAGAAGGATGCATGTAACATGACCGTAATTACTTACCATATTGCTTTGCCATGAATCTGATCTTTCACCTTCCTTTGCTTCTCTAAAAATTGTCTGAAACATATTTGAATATTTTTCATCAAGGATAAGTTAATGAAATGATAATATAAATTTGATTTGACCACGGAGTTATCATTTTATGGTGTTATTTTCAGAACAAACAAGTTATTATTATATTTTTAACAGATATAAATTAGATTTATTACCATTTAATGCAAATTATTTACTGCAGTGTGATATTCATGGATTATAATAAAAGAACTTACTGATTCTTAAGTGTTCTGTCATTGCTTTTAAAAGCTTGAAATTTCAGTACTTATTTTTATATTTGAGGAAACATAGGCTTTGTAGCCAAAAGTCAGCTATAAATAGTTGTAAAAGGGAGTAATAATTAAACTAATATATACACACATACACACACATATACATATACATATACATATATATATATATATATATATGAAATCTTGATTACCCAGTCTTGTGTTAGAATCTTGCACATCTATGTAGATACATAAAATAACTCTAAATATTCAATCATGTATATTTGTTTTCATTTATGATGTGGGAGTACATCAGCTTGTTTCATGTCTATCTATAGTTTTTTCACACTTTTTCATGTCTCTAATTTTTGCCTTCATGAAATTTGAATACTGGCTCTTTTTTTCCCTTTGGTTTGAAAATAGTGCCCATTCTTGCCTTCAATGCACTTTTTCAGGAAATGATACACCAAGTCCTACTTTGAAGCTGCTCTTCCAAATGTACTGTATCATTTTACAGCTACACAAAATGCCAGTTTTACCTCTGATTACCAGAATAAAATTGTTATATATGTATATATTTCAGATCTAAGTTGATGGTCCTAAGTTGGTGGTTTTTTGTTTTGTTGGGGTTTTTTTGTTTGTTTTGGTTTTTTAATTAGAGGAATTTTTGTAATTTTTGTGTCCCACCTCCTTTGGTGGTCATGGCCAGTCTCCTCACCAAACTCTATGCCTGAGATCTATCAATAGCTACTGAATGACGTCTTCCCTATCTCTTTCTCTGAAGTAGAGAAAATAGAATTTTCCCTATCAGCAGAAACTTAAAGATTATACTTGATTATCATATATACGTGATAATTGAGAGATTGAATTGGTTAAAGAAGAATCTGTTAAAGGAAAATATTAGTTGATACTGATTGGCTTTCTAATTTTTGGAAGGGCATTAGGAAGTTACCTTCCTTTTCTTGATTCTTTGTTGAGAAGAATTACAGAAGGTTTCTTCCAATTTAAGCCTCTGAATTTTTAGTATGGAGGCATCCTAAATGTCATGTTTCTAAATGGCACTCTTAAAATTACTGTCACTACAAAATTCTTAATTAATGCAAGTGTTCCAACATGAGATACAAGATTATTTTGCAGCTGAAATATTTTTAGATCTGTCTCTTTCATACTTTTTTTCATGCCTTCAAAGTGGTCATTTCTAATTTGAGAATGTGAATGCATATTTTACAGTGATCCACTACAGAAAATAGGTGACACTTAGATAACCAGTAAGTGGCACTTTTCAGTTGGTTTAAGGGCTGATAATATCAAACTGAAACAAATCAGTTACAGCCCCTGCACAAATGTTGCCTAATTCCAAGAGCAGTGGCCTAATAGCTTGTGTGAGAGGGTGGATTGCAGGAAGCTGTGGTGCTTGTGCTGTGACATGTGTTGACACAGAAGCAATCTTGATGATGTGATATGTATCCTTTCGATCAGATAAGCAAAGACAGAATCAACACTTGCTATGAAAAAATGTACTTGTGAGCCCTGACTCTTCATCAGCACCTTTTTCTGGTCTGGGAGCTATCTGGACAGGAGCAGTACCCCCATTTTTTTAATGAAGAGTGGGGCTGAAGAATTTTAGAATAATAGAATGGCCGGGCTTGGAAGGGACTTTAAAACTTAGGTTGTTTCAACCACCCTGCCATGGGTGGGGATGCAACCTACTAGATCAAGATGCTCAGAAAGAAGTTGTGTAAAAACGAGGGAGAGCAAAAGCATTATCAGAGCTCACTGTTCCTGACCAAAGTTATGTGGAAGTCAGGCTTTAATTCTTTCTACTGTAGTTTAATAAATTTCTGTGGAGGAAAAGCAACTGCAAATACCAGTGGTAGTTAAGCAGTAGGGGATTATTGACTAAAAACTAACAGTATAATTTTAAAATAATATAGAAATTTCTCTATGTCATTTCTGTCGTCTCCTGTTGAATGCAGTAAGTGCAGTTATTTTTTCTTATTGTACCTTTATTTCTCAGAAGTCAGACACTGGATTTGTTATTGCATATAAAATACTATGGAAACTTCAGATGGAAGCTATTGAATGCATAGCAAGAACCAAATTATCTTTTGATGAAATCTCCACTGGTTAAATATTGATAAAAAATACAATGAAAAGGTACATACATACATACATTATATAAAAATAAATAAATAAAAGTGGAAATTAACTAGTTTTGTAGTATCCTTCCATGATCAGTACTGTGATTTTGTTTTCTAGTATTCAAAGCACTCAAGCTTTAAACCTAGCCAAACTATGTAACCAAAGACTTTTCAAAGTAGTAAATTGCTGTTCATTGGCTTCACTGGGCTGTGATCAGCTCCCCTGAGAGCTGCATTTATCTAATCATCTGCCTTGTGCATAGAATCACAACTGAGCAACAAATTGCAGATTGCCACTGCTAAGTGGGTTTAAAGAGATAAAAATAATGAAATCTTTTTGAAATTGTGGAAGTTTTTAATTTTAGATACACTCTGTGGTTATATAGAAAAGAAGACTTAGTATCACTGAACTTCAGTAGTATCTTTTTGAGGTAGGAAATTGTATCAACATTAAAAAAAACAAACAAACAAACAAAAAAAAAAAACCAGCAAGGGACATGCATTGGCTCTCTTAAGTATATATGGCTAGCCTTGAAGTAATGGAATCCAGTATTGTTCTGAAATCAAATTAAGATTTCTGGTGGTCTGAAAACTTTCTTATTAGGTTATGTTTTTAATTGCTTTTAGTCTCCATCAGAATGAAGCCATTTAGCTGGAAGATTCCCAAGTCTAGCACTGCTTGTATTTCAACCAGGGAAACACAGTTTTCAGAACATCAGCCTCTGCCTCATCCCAGACTGACCAGTCTCAGACAGGTAGAGAAAGTCTTTCTGCTGCTGCTCTAGCAGGTTATTTTGCTAAGTCAATGAATGTTCATTAAGCTAGTGGTATGAATTAAAAAAGAATAGCAAATGCTGATGAAATTTTCACCTGAGAAAGTGTCACTTAGTCATATTTCTGCTCTTCAGCATCACCACTGGGTGTATAGGACACACTTAGAATTCTACTATAGTGCGTGCTTTGCAATCAAGAGAGGTGAGCCACAAAAGAGATTTTATTTCAGCCTTGCAGCATTTCCTTGCTTGTATTTACTTAATATAAGCTTCAAGTTGTCAAGGTGGAAAAAAAGTAGCCTAAAAAATCTAAATTGATAATTTCAGGAGAACAGTTTATTCTTTAAAAGCAAACCAAAATACTAACCCCAGAGTTTTGTCTTCCTAAAGCTTTGCAAAATGAGTTACATGCAGATGAGGAAAGCTTTATCCATGCAGAAGGATGACACAGCTGTAGAGGTGACCTGTTTGCTCCTGCAAAACAGGCCATCACAAAATAATGGCACTCCACTAGTAATTTTAGTGCCTTTGTATTATGGTCACAGAGATAGAATACAGTAAATTCTAAGTTTGGAAATATTAAAACGAAAAGAAATTGCTGCTGACCCAAAATCACTGAAGCAATCAAGTATGGATTTGCAACATTTAAACAGTTTGCTCTATGGAGAATGTTGAATGCTGTATTTCTTGCTAAAATAAAATGAATTTATTATTTTATTTGTATGCCTTTTTCCCAGAGAAGCTTGTTTTCTTCTTGATGTGCGTATTTGTAAGAGAGAAACAGATGGGCAGAATGAAAATGGATAACTGGGCGGAAGAGGATACCCTCATTTTAAGGTTGTAAAAAAAAAAGTGGTGATTTTTCAGAAAGTTTTCAGGCACAGACACCTGTGCAATCATTAAAAGAATTGGGTCCTCTGAAGAAAACACTCCTATCTTCATTCTCCTGTTCTTCAACACATACCAGTAATTATCTGTGTTTTGCAGATGTTTTCAGGCATCTAGCTTTGTTACCTCTTAGGAGAATAATAGAGTTGCACAACCAGAGGAAAATAACATGTCCTTTGAGAATGAAATGCTAATATGAATAATACCAAGTTTAGTGTTCACTAACTTGAAATTTAAAATTACTGTTGTTTCTGCTAAAATTGTTCTGTTTTTATAGGACATTGATTTCTCTGTTAGGTGAACCAGTGATCTATGAAAGCAAAGGAAATAAAGCTGTGTTTGAGGGTGAGATTAAAAAAAACCAAACCAGAACCAAACAAAGCAAAAAGGAAAGTCAGTGTTCATTTCACTGAGCCTCTGGTAGTTAATCATAACTTTTAGCTAAAGAAGAATCAAGTTTTCTAGGAAAGCATGTGAAATTTTTTTACTGGTCTTGATTCTCTGAATCTGTATAGTGAAATCGTGTTGCATCTGAGATCGGAAAATCTAGTCAGTGATGCATTAGGTTTTGCTTCAGAGGTACTTTACAAGCAATCTGAGCTAGTATCTTTTCCAATGGCCTTCCAGTTTGTAATGTGGATGAGTATTTATTTTCAGTGTTTAGACTGAATTTCCTGAAGTTTTAGTGATATGATTTACTCCTTTTTAATAAAAGATCAGAATTTTTACAGTCTTTCTTGAAACTAAGAAAATGTAAACTTAAGCAAAGGCCTGACTGCCCTGCAGCATCTATTCACACCACTCAGTGCCTGAGAGACTCTGCTAGCTCTGCTGTGCAGTTTGTGAGGCCACTGGCAACTTCTGCTGGTGCAGTCTGGGTGTGCCGTAAGGATAATCTCAAACTACGCTGATTCAAGGAAATTGGGACTCTGTTGTTGATGGGCAGAAAAAGGAAATAATAAGGCAAGCAAATATGAATTTGTATGCACAGCAAATTATGCAGCTAATTAATTCAGAAATGAAATTTCTTTCCTTAAGATTCAGTTTTCTCTGGGTTTGAGATATAAGTTGGAAAATAAAATGCCTGTTAAAATTCATAGCATCTTATGTTATTAAGCTTAATACAAACAGTGATTAATTAATGCTAAGTAACTCTTTCTCACTGCTTGGATAGGCACTCATTTTGAGCAGGCTGTTCATCCTATCCGGGACAGCCTGTGGCAGTGAAGAAAACACCAACACTGCAGCACCGTATTCCAGAGTTGAAAAAACACTGCTGTTACTGTAATTTAAAATATATAGTAATTTAAAATATATAGTAAATAAATTATGAGTGAAAAGAAGCCCATGAATCCACTTTGAGGATTCCATTGTAGTATTTAGTATGTTGGAGTTTTAAAAAAATATTTCTCCATAAAATAGTTTTTGTTAAATTTTGAAAAAATGTGCCTCAGGATTGGGGTTTATATTTAATACTTGAAGGCTTTTTTTTTTTTTTTTTTTTTTTTGCCTACAGGTATTATGCCTCTGAGACATTTAGAAGCATTTAAAAAGCTTCAGGAATAGTTCAGTGCAGTGCAGTGATGCCCTCTGCACCCTCTGTTAATGGCATCTGGTAGTAGCATCACTGAGTTAGCTTCAGCTAATAAGAGCAATAAGCTCTTTGCTGTGGGGCTAAGATCAGTTCTTGCTTCGCGTTTTGTGTTTTGGAAGATCTAATTACCCTAAAACTCCTGGTTTTTTTCCTGATTCTCAAAAATTTTGAGTCATAAGCCTACCTCTTCTATGCTCTTCATCAATATTTTATAATAACTTTCATAAATATGGAGCTCTTGAGATTGTAAATTGTAGATTCATAACCATCCTCACTGGGGTAGGGGAAGTATGGAAAAAAATCCTAAAAGTAGTTTGAAACAAAGGGCTATCTCAGAGTGCCAATGGCAGCTCTTTGCACTGTGTTGTGAGGCTTTACAGCTTCCTCTTTTTTACATTAATAATAGGATGTTCTCAACCATAGGCAAGGAAGTCATTGTATTGCTTTTTCTGCACAGGTCATGGAAGGGCAATACAGGCAGTTGTACCTAGTTTTTCTCACCTGGAATAAAATAAAACATGGCCAACCGAATAGCATTTGGAAACATTTTCCTAAAAGAAAATGTCTGAGTCATTTCTAAATGAAATATAATAAAGATTTTTCTTCTTAACTAATCAGCTTATATTGTATTGTGGGCTAAAACACAAAAATCCTTAGCAGCCAATATTATTGTAGCCCTGATGCTACCACTTTTGCTGACATTCAGCATCAGGAACACCAGTGAGTTTTGCATAATCACAATACATGGTGATCCTTTAAAGTGCGGATTACCGTAGGTTAAAAACACCTGGTCCTGTATTATCTCCTGAGCTAGCTGGGTGGCTGGTTGTTTGGCTTTGGTTTGCCTTTGTTTGCATAACTGTGCTAGAGAAATGTAAAGGTCAAATTAAGTTAGCAATGCTTTGCTTAGTATTGAGCTACAGATACAAGGACACCTCTTGTAATTATTTCCTATTTGTTTTCTGCTAGTTTTAAGGATTCCTCAAGATGTTTATTCTCCCAGAGAATAATATTTCACTTTTGTGAAATACTTTGATTGATAGCATTTTAGAAGTCTTCGTGGTAATTTTACTTGTAGATCACAGTGGCAGTGATGTATTGAATTTAGTGGTTCTTTGTGATAATTCCAGATTACTGAAAAGGAATTCCAGATTACTGGAAAGGAATCTAGGAAAAGTATTACAGGAATTAAAAAGGACAGGAGAAATTGGGAAATTTTTGCCAGATATGGTGAATACTATCATATGCTGAACAAAAATACATACATCCTGAATTAAACTGAACATTTTTAGCAGTTACTGTTCACATTTACTGCAAGACTGAAAATGTGTAAAACACAAATCACATTGTAGTACAAAGGGAATAATTTTTATAGTCTGTTTTGTAGAATTTCTGAGAACCAATTAGAGGTACATTGCCAACTGCTCTCTTATCTCAAATGATAATTTAATCTCTCCAGGTGTCTCATAGAATAAAATATTTTGAAACTGGGAATTCTCATGCTATTCTCAATCCTATGCTGCTTTTCCTTTATTATGTTTTACAGTTACAGATAATAATTGATATTCTCTGATGAGTATTGTGTAAATTTAGGAGTATTTGCTTCCAAGGTAGACATGAAAAAAAGGGAATTTATAAAAGCTAGATTTTTGTGATTGTTCAGCCTGGAGAAAGAAAGGTTTCAGTGTGACTTAAGTATGTCCTTTTAGTACCTGAAGGGTGCTTACAAGAAAGATGGATAGAGACTATTTTCAAGGGCATGTAGTGACAGGACGAGGTGGAATGGCTTCAGGTTTATTAGTTTTAGATTAGATATTACAAAAAGATTTTTATTGTGAAGTTGGTGAGGCTCTGCACAGTTTGCCCAGAGAATATTTGTGGATGCCCCATCTCTGGAAGTGTTTAAAGCCAGGCTGTGTGGAGCTTGAGGAGCCTGGTCTAGTGAAAGATGTCCCTGCCTATGGCACAGGAGTGGTTGATCTTTAATGTCCCTTTCAGCCCAAACCAATCTGTGATTTTATGATCATTGGATAATACAAGAAGCAATCTCTGAAATCTCTGTAATTGATATTCTCCATGCAAGGCTCATGATTCTGAAATGTTTTATGGCCAGTTAAACTATTATTTTTGCTGATTGCCATAAACCTTTTCCAAGATGAGGGTGTGTTGCATGTCAGGAGGCTGGTATTAATGTGATGGAAGTGGCCTGCAAGTCAGTGTTGAAGTGTTGTGCTGATGGTGTGTCCATGATATGTCCCCTGCAACAGGCCCCATTGTGACAGAAGGACAGAGCAGAGAGATAGTTGTGGAGCCACTGCTGCCTCTAATCTTCTAGAAACTATGATGAATCCAAGGTTGCTGGTTAGTTTTGGTACCTCTCCAAATCAGTTTTAGTTGACCAGATCTTGTTCTTGAGGAGAGTAAGAGATTATGTATTGGGTTCAGACTTTTTTGAGTATCCGTTTGAGTTCTTTTACTGCTTAAGAATAGGTTTTTTTGACTATTTAACATTTAGGATTTATCATAATTTGCTTAAAATCTGGAATATATGGCTGTCCCCTGGAAATCTTCCATCAGGATAGAAATTCTGTGTAATGGGTGCATTTACTCAGCATTTCCATCACAGATACTAGAGCTATGAGTCCATCCCTCTACCACACTGTATCAAGCATGGTTAGTATTCTAACAGTGTTAGAGGGGCGCCTTTAGATATTTCCAGAGCAAAAATGGTGAAATGCAGTACCCCTTTCTATTACTCTGCAAATTGCAGCTATTTTTTCTAACATTTCTTAGCTAGCTTTGAAAGAATATAGAATATGAGGTTGTAAAAATGCATGAAAGTTCAGTTAAGTAGATGAAGGTTTTTATGTTATCTAATTATTGTTTCTATTTTTACTTCAGTGTTTTTTTCCTCTTCCTGTAATTTTATTCCAGCACTGTAGTGGTATCAGTACATTTGAAAAGAGATACTGACATTTAATATATCCATTAGGTATTTGGCTTTCCATTTGGACAGAAACCTTAGGAAAACTCTTGCCTTGCTAAAGCACTTCTGATTGGCACAAGACATCATTTTTATCTATATAAAAGCTCAAAGAGGTTTTGACAGGAGTCTGGATAAGTCTGCTCAGTGCCTCACATGCCCACCTTTCAGTGGGTGATATACCATGGACTGATAGGCCATAGTACTACGTTTGTTCTACATGCATGTTTTTGAGAAGAAAGGCACATAATGAAATGTCTTAATTACAGTGGTTTTACTGACTATGAATGTGCTGAATGAGTTAAAGCAATCTTTATAATAATAAAATCTGGTGCTGAAGTTTGCGGCATGATAGGGACTATCTTGTAATATTTTATCACATTACATCAACCATTCTCTTTCTTCCTCTTTTCTTAGGTTTTACTGGGACTTAATCATGCTTATAATGATGGTTGGAAACCTTGTCATTATACCAGTCGGAATCACATTCTTCACAGAGCAAACAACAACTCCATGGATTATTTTCAATGTGGCATCAGACACTGTTTTTCTATTGGACTTGATAATGAATTTTAGAACTGGGACTGTGAATGAAGACAGCTCTGAAATAATACTGGACCCTAAAATCATCAAGATGAATTACTTAAAAAGCTGGTTTGTGGTTGACTTCATCTCATCAATACCAGTGGATTATATCTTTCTCATTGTAGAAAAAGGAATGGATTCAGAGGTTTACAAGACTGCAAGAGCGCTTCGTATTGTGAGATTTACAAAAATTCTCAGCCTGTTACGTTTATTGCGCCTTTCAAGACTGATTAGATACATACACCAGTGGGAAGAGGTAAGATTTATGTGGTTATGACATATTCACTAAGATCTTATTGCTACCCAACACTAGTCAATCTCTCTGAAGAGCTGCACCACAAGAAGAATGTAATACAGTTTTCCCTCACTACCTGGTGTAATTACAAGCACATACTACTAGCAATACCTTTTTGGACAAAACCAGCACAGAGTAACCATCTTCTCTATGCTAATGGCAGAGACCAAAATATCTTTGGCGTTGGTATGATTTGCATGGATGAACTCCTAAAGATGTTACAAAATGTCCAAAATATCAGAATAAGGCACGAGAAAGAAATACTAGAAATTTTGACAAGCACCTAAACCTGCACTAGAATTTGATGACTAACACTTAAATTTTTTAATGCTCTTGTAGTCACAGAGAACTTAAACTTGTTTGTATTTTTCTATTTTAGAAGAAATTGGAACCATCTCCATTGAGTAGATTTCCTAGAATGCTTATTGTTTGAAGGCTGTATGTAGGCTGAATATCATAAATACTGGCCTTCTTTACAAAAAATGGGCAGTTCAAATTTTGAGTCACTGCCTTCTAAACTGTCAACTCCACTGTTTCCAGGCATGATGTTATGCTGCCTTACAATTTGGCATAGTGACTTTTCCAGAAAATTATGGCATTCCGCACTTTGGCATACTTATGGCTAGGAAATGTTTAATGCATTGGCACATACCACCATTTTGTTTCTTGCCTGTCCTCATTTCTGTAGTTCTGAATGTCATCATGTGTTTTAAACAGAAGTGCTAAAGCCATAGGAAAAATAACTGCTGTTTTCTAAACCTTTCTTGCAGTGAGCATAAGGAGAATTATTTTGTAGAGCATTATCATGGAAGTAGTATTAAAATTGATTTCCATAAATTTATTTACCTATGTGATAAAGATTCATTTAATTAAATTAATATTGAAGGACAATTTGGTACTATTTTTGGTGCTCTTTCTGCTGGTTTTCTCTAGTATAATATGCACTTTCTGGTTTAAGAGGAACCTAAAAGCAGAACCATCTCAAATAAAATCAGATTATAATTTAAAATGGCATGATGCTGGATGATGCTAAATATCAAAAATATCTAAAAAATTTATAGTAGTCTCTCAAAAAGCCCCTGGAATAGATCATTATTTTTTATTACTCTATTTGGTAAAGCTACTTTGCCTCTCTGCAAAGCACTGAAAAGATCTTTTTGCACAGAAATAGAGCACTGTAGTTTTTTTACTCAATTCAACTAAGGCAAATGATTAAACATATTTTGCAATTCCACCATAAAGCTGTGCTTTTGTTTCCTCTGTGCTTCACAGAGAGACAACCTTCTGAAATGAATTCAATGACATTATTTTCTGGCAGCTTGATTTTCAAGTGACTGATTTTCAGTCACTTGCCACTGTAAAGGCCTACTAGGCAGAGAAATAAATTCCTTTTTTCCCTCCTTTCCTTCAGTTATCAAACAGAAATCAGTTATTATAAATGAAAATAGTTTAATTACCACACTAAGTGGGACTAAAAGTGACCAGAGTATGTGGTCCAAATCAGCAGTAGTTGCTGTTAGCTAATAGCTGCTTGATTGCAACTTTACCTTTAATTCCACTAGTAAAATCTGTGAAATATGTTCATAGGAAGGTAAAAGAGGATCTAAAGGTAGAGGGTTTTTTTTCCTTTTTGGGGGTTATTTTGAGCCTGTAATAAAGCAGCAAATGTTAGTTGGCTGATTTGAAAAAAATTCTCACATGCAAGGACAGAGAGAAATACATAGTCTGAATCACGTTTTGATAAATCCCAAAATGAAATGTATGAAAGAAAAAAGGTAGGCTTTTTTATTTGTTTCTTTGTTTTTATTTTTGTTTAGCATTTTAAGCGGAGGAGAAATGCAGAAGGTAATGGATTTTCATATATGGCTCCTTGGAAAATGTGTGTTACAATATCTTAATGCTTTAAAACAAACAGACAAAACAATTGATTTGGGATGACATTTGCTGAATTACTGGGAAACAAAAACTGGATCATCCCATGGGGTAGTCAGCAAGACTGCTGCTGGTTTTAATGTTCTCTGTATGTGTATTTTTGCACATGGACAATAAGGAACAACTGTTAACTGATTTTTATGGCACAGAACTGGGGCCTGTTTGTATGTGGTTAAAAGGATTTCATAGTTTTTGTGTATGAGCTGACATGTTGGTTTTAAATGTGGTGCAGATAAATCTGAAATATATGTATTTGATTCCAGAATAATAAGCATTATGTCAAAAATACTGACAGGCTAGCCAGCAAACTCAATCTTCACAATGTGCCAAGAGAATACTTGGATAACTGTTATTCATGGATAACTGATGTATGAACAATCCAAATAGTACAATAAGGCAGTTGTCCCTGTATTTCTACATCCTCAAATAAAAAAGGCAGGCTGACATTGTTTGAGCTTTTCTTTACATATATAAAGAGCTTTTCTTCATATCACATATGTGGAATTCAGGTTGTTGGTATCCTGAACCTTAAGATGAGAAAATATTTAAAAGATTCTTACATGACACTGGTGAAACATGGTTCCTTTTCTTTATCTATTTCAACATAATTTAAGTAATTTAAATTAAGATCAAGTTGCCAGCAGTCACCTAAAGTAATATTGATGTAAATAATGTATGCGTTCCCGAAGCTTTCTCCTCATTAAGTGTTATGGAACAGCTATAGCTTGTGATGGAATATATATGAAAACGGATTGATATATTCATATCAGTCTGATGTTAATTACTTACCCAAATGAATGGGTGAGTGGAAATGGGAAGAAACACTTCAAGAAAGGGACAGGAGATGTGTGGGCAGGAAATAATTTACTGGATATGCAAATTCACACTTCCCTGAAACTGCTTTTTAGCTACAAATTGTAATATTACAGTCCTTTAGACTCCGATATTGAAAATAGATCATATATTTACTTAAATTATATGCAAGGAAAAAAATTATATTTAAATTGGTGATTGTAATTTTGCAGTAAGTTCTGACAGGCGCTTGGTTTGGATTTTTTTAAATTTACATTCCTAAAAGTACTAAACAAGAGGTCGTGGACCTAATTCTTATTTCCTTTAAGTTTTATGAGACTACCTAAACTTCTGACTTTTTAATATTTTTTTGCATAGACTTACACACAACTAGATTATTCTTAGTTAAATATGCTCATTGATCAGTGAACAATTAAAAATACAAACAATTAAAATAGATACATTCATGCTAAATAATATGCTTTACATTTGCCTATTATACTAATTTACTGGTTCTTTAAAATAAAAATATTTTTCAAAACCTGCATAAAAGCCAGACTTCAACAACTTTGCTTACAGCTATTCTAAACACAGACAAGACCTATTAAATCTACAAGTCAGTAGGAGTGGTTTTTCCAAAATGTGCCCTAAGTCTTTTTTGTTCTGGGATGTCTGATTATGTAGAACTAGAATAATTTTTAATGAGAATCAATGCTTATTGCAAGTTATATAATCAAAGTTACATTCTGCAAAAAATCACATGGCAAAATGTGCAAAAAATTTTGAATTGCAGCCATGTCTTATTTTGGTTTGAGTTGTACTGAAATCTGGTTTTGAATTTGCCAAACCTTTTGTGTTTCATGAACTTACCTAAGTATTGATGTCCACTCTAGTTGCTGATAAAGCTCTGGTGTTTAACAAATCACACTCCTGAGCATATCACACTGACATACCATATTCCAAATTTGCTGGTTTATTTCTGATAATCACAGTAATGCAGGTTCAGAAAAGCACATAAATAGAAGCTTGCTGGAATGCTAAGACTTACTAAAGTGATCAAAAATTAAGTGTGTGAGAGCTTTGCCAAATCAGGTCCTGCATTAAAGATTTCATCTGTTGCTCCCAGGCTACCAGCCCTCATTTTCAGAGACCACCACTAGGTGTCCTCTCCTTGTTGTTCTGCTTGTTCCCAATGGTACAAAAGCATATATTATGTGTCTCTCTGATGTTGAGCCATTATTATTTCTAATATAAAATTATTGTAAAAGCAGACGTACCCAGGCAACTGAAGAAAACTCCTACTTCATTAGCCTGCGGTTTTAATGGGAGGAACACAGATGACTTTCTTGCCCTGCAAAAAACCCAAGCAACTTTTTCTTTCACCTCAAGCCAGAAGAGAATTCAAGAGTTTTTTTGCACCTCTCGATCACTGACTTTTTGTGTGGGAAGGGAGAAATGATGAGTTAGATGGGTACTTGGCAGTGTTGGTTGAAAACACTTATCTTTACTGACTGGATTATTAATTTATTTTTATTTTGTTTTAACAGGACTCTGTCTACAAGGCATATGGTTTTCCTATCAATGATGATGTTTTACAGTTTGACTTTTTTTAATTAATAACCTTGTGGAAATGGGAAGTGACATATTTTGCTTTCTTTTATTCTACTTTAATGTCTGTTGTCCAAAGAGGTATTTTAAAGTACATTTTCTAGGCCCTACATAGTTGTGTCAGTTAGCTAATTATGGCAAATAAGCCCACCAGTACAGGTTGAGTGGCAATTTTGAAGTAGATTAGCTGAAAGTAGGACACTTTTTTATTGCATTTTAGAGATACATGAACCAAATACATGTTTTCTGTCTCTTAAGGAGTGAGGGGAGGATATTCATTAAGTAACTTAAGGGGAAATAAGACCTTGAGGAGAAAGGAAAGTCCACCTTCTTTTACTGGCACAAAGTCTGTGAATTCTGTAATGAAACCTCTGTATTTATGTCTTCTGTCCACTACCATCTTGATGTCTACTACCATCAAGAAGATCAAAGTAAGAGGTAGGAGAAAATCCCCAGTTCTAGAGGAAGGGAAACAGAAACACAAACATTGCCTTTTATTTTTTTCCCTTTTTGGAATGTTACTCTTGGAAAATGCCTCATGTATAAATTGGTGAATTTGTGTCCTCCCATATGAAGCCCATGAGTGCGGCCAATTCCATGTTTGCTTGAGAGTTCTTTGCTCTGCAGTCTTCCCTACCAGATCATGATGACCAGCTATGGTCAATAAGTCCTTGGCATGTGCTGAACAGCTCCATCACTATTCAATCTACAGGGCAAAAAAACCCAGACATGCTGTTTGGTTGCATTTTGAAGTGAAGAATCTGGGAGTGCTCCTTGCTTGGCATTGCTGTAGTAGACGAGTTCTCCTGCTTTATCAGAGCAGAGGGCTGCACAGCCCTGTGCCACTGAGGGAATGTGTTGTGCTAGCTGTCAGTTCGTTCCTGGGTGAGACTTGCAGTACTGTTATTCCTCCCTAATTCCATTGGGATGTTGGCTCATGGATAGTCTGTCTCTATGACAGTGCAGTCTTTTATCTGCACAGAGTCAGAACCTGAGCTACTAGCCCTTTTTTTTTTGCACTTAAAATTAGAGGGTGTAAAGGCATTTTCTTTGAGAGTGGTGAGGGTATACCTTGGTAATGTAGTTCTGGTTTGCATATGTGGATAGAAGTGAAGGTAAGTTACATAAATAAGAAGGTAAGATACCTAAATTCTAAAATGAAGTGTTATACAAGTGAACATGTCAATAAAAAAGCTTTTAATCACTCTCATATATGCAAGCCACAGTGCTGTTAATTTTTTTCTTCTTTGATATGTAATTTACAAGGCTATTGTCTGTGTTTTGCTGTACAGAGCACCTAATATAATCTTTACAAAACAGTTAGTGTTCCAAATGGTAAATTATGATGGATCTCATTTCCTGTAAACCTTTTTGTTTACATGAAATTATGCATATTTTAACATTAGGTGGATAAATTGTCTTCAGTTATGTAATATTTTGTAAGGAAAAATTTCAAGTTAAATTATTTGTTTGAGAAAAGTATGTGTCACTGCAGATAAAGCATACATCCATAAACATCACTGACAAAAACTCAAGGTTTTTTTTTTTCTCTCTTTTGAATTCTGTGCAACTGCAGGGAAATACAAATAATAGATAGAGTCAATTAAAAGGCATTATTATCCATGGTGTCCTAATAATAGAATACTAACTGTTGAAAAAGAACAGCGCGTTTGTAGAGAAGGCAATTACTGAAATGCAAGCAAGACACTGAGTATTCTGGTTTTTAATTTCCTGCTTTATGGTCTAGGCATAATCACTTTCATAGAAAGAATAATCCATTCCCCTAGAGAGTAAATAGGAAGTGTAATGAGTGTAAAGTTTCTTGCTTCATCGTTCCTAGCCCCTTTTTAAGGCTATGCAAGCTGAGCTGCCTTTCTTCTGTGCCTATGCCAGGAGAGTAATTGTGTGGTGGTGATGCTTTCCCTGGGAGATAAACCAGGGAAATGTAGAACATAGACTGAGATAAATTTCCCTGAACTGGATGATAACGTTTTCTTCTTTATGTAAGTGTTTGCCTGGCTTCTATGGTAATGTTCCTGGGGGACTTGGCTATAGACCCAATAAGGTGGGTTCACCCTTGCAGTAACCTTTATAGATAATACCAGTCAATCAGGGTAATTGCCTGCTGAATGCACCCCATTTCTGGCAAGGGGGGGGGGTCAGGAATGTTCAGTCTGCTTGCAAGACAGAGCTGCTGGCTGCGCCCCACAGTGTCCTGCTCCCTCCCTGGAGCTGAAGAACTGTCAGAGGAGGTGATGACAGCCAAAGAGCTTTTTGGGCAGCACATAGTTTGGATTGTGGTTCACCATTCGGACACTGCGATACTGCAGGGTCCTTCCCACAGTCAGTGCATGTATTACAAGCTCCCTTGACTCCTGCACTGGTGAGAAGAAAGAGAAAATGTGAATTGGGATTTTTCAGTTATTTTCCAGTTTATTTTTAAAAAGCCAAAATTTGTACAAATTTCACAAGAATGACAATTGTAGTGTTTGTTCCTTGCAAGCTAAACACAATTAATTCAGGTATCTCTGCATTTTCAATTTGTATTAATAGTAACCAGTACAGAATTGCTGTTTAACTTAAATTATTCAGAAACAGTAACTGAACTAAAAGATATTCCCAGTCACTAATGCCATGTAGAATCCTTTCCTTCTTTGTTTTTTTTTTTATAATACCTATAGATTTTTGCGACTAAAGAAGATAGTCATTCCCTTTATATAGCTGCTAAGGAGGAAATACTTAGGGATATTTTATGGTCATTTTATGCTGCCTTAAAAATGATTAGTTTTAAAATAAATTTTTGAAATACACATTTGAAGCCAGGTTGCTAGTCCATGTGGTAAAATATGGCTGGTTAACAGCTGAAATGGGAGACATAGAACCCATTATAATAATTCTTAATGCAGCATATATTGATATGTCTATTAAAGAAAGCCAGAAGATGTCCTTACTGTGTATCATAACTATTTGAAAGCTGAAAAAATTAATTAGAAAATAAAAAATTAATTAGAAAAGTGTATGCCTTTAAAGTGGATATGAAAAATTTTAACATTTTCCTAGCATTTGCCTACAAAGGGGCATTTTAATTTTTAAATTAAGTAATCATTTATTAAACGGTGAAAAGATAATTAATTAGATTTCAATTTATTATAATTCTATGTATATATTCTATTTATATGTTCTAATTTGAGAAGAAAATTGTCAGTTGAAGTGAACAGCTTTTAAAAAAAAATCACAAGCCCACCAAGTGTATTCTCTTGGTTCTCTTATGTGCAGAACATTGTGCAGGTGAAATTTTGAGGGATTTTGTAAGAGAGCTCTGGTTATCTCAGAAAGGTCTAAGAGGTAGAAAATAGAGATACCTGTAGAATTTGTGCTGTTTAGGCCTTTCATACACAGTTGCTTTTGTTTATTTATTCTCCCAGTGAGTCATGTCCCTGAGCTCATATGGACATTCTATTGAACAAATCAGGACTGAAATTATATAGAATTCACTGCATGTCAATAGGTCAATAATCATGTTCATGTTGATCAGATTTGACAACCTTCTAATACAGTAAAATATCTATGATAGTACTCTTAAATAGGTTTCTGTTGTTATGGCTCCCATTGAGGACAATGGAGTGTATTTTAAGAGTTTATTAGGAAGAAGGGTCTGTTTTTAAAGGATATAATGGCCTGAGTTTACCATTTACAGAGTAAGATGCAAATGCATCAACCTATTTAGAGAGGGTTGAGGAGCTGAGATGGCAGTGTAGAAATGGCTCTACCATTTGCACATTATATTAAATTAGTTATTTCTAACCTGAATATCATAGAGTTCATTCCAAACAGGTATTATCCCACATGTGTAGGATTGAAATGTAGTTGTGACCTGGAAAAAACAGGGAGATCACCTAATTTAGAGATTGTCAGAGCTCCTTGCTTCCAAGCAGAAATGAAGGCTGTGGTTGAACGGTTAATCTCTCCTCACTACACTGCACTAGAAAGATGCTCTATTTCTCACCATTTTCTCCTTCCTTAACCCAGGCAACTGTTTTGCTGTGATCTTTCCATGTATTTAAGCTCATAGCATTTTGGTTGTTACTTTTTTATCTTCTTAAAACATATCTTTTTTTTCCCCATCCTCTCTTTCAGAACCAATGGGCTTAACTATACATCTGCTTAACTTAGTACAGTGTCTTTTAATTGCACTTCCTTTCTTTCCAGTGAATGCTCCAACTTGTTCTTGACCTGGCAGAAGCTGCTGCCATGTGGTGTATTTGATGGCATTTCTGTTTTGGGGGTTGTGACAAAAGGGTATACAATACCTGCAATCCTGCTTTGAATCTTATTGGAATGTCCCAGGTGAGCAGGTGTAGGAGTGGAGCCCTGTATATGCATGAGAGGAACCCATCTCTAACAAAATGAATGTTGGAAGGCTACTTACAATAACACTGCTGTAATCTTTGCTAGAACCATGGACCTTGTTCAATTGAACTGCCTGTAGAACAGAGGAAAAAAAACAACCAAAAAAAAAAAAAAAAAAACCAAAAACCAAAAAAAACCAAAAAAAACCAAAAAACAAAAAAAAACCAACAAAAAAACCCCAAACAAACAAACAAACAACCCCCCCAAAAAAAACAAAACCAAAAAAACCCCCAAAAAACCACCAAAAATAACCACCAAAAACCAAAACCAAAGAAACAAAACACCAACCCAACCTCCCACACTCCCACACCAAACAAAAGCAAAATAGAGAAAACCCCAAGAAACAACGCGAATCTTGAACATGAGTGAGCAATGGTAGTTCAGACAAATGTGTATGTATGTATTTCTGTGAATATGTCTTCAAGGGTGAAGGTTCTTACCCTTCACTGCATCTTTTAGTAGGAACACTTCACTCTGTACCTATGAAAAGAAAATGAATCTATCTATGATTTTTATCTCTCTGGATTAATTCTCCATGCATCATATACTCAGTTTACTTTAAGTGACTGACAGTATTCAAAGATTCATGACAAGTAGTCCTTTATCACAACTAAAAACTGTAAGTTTCACTGTTCAGTTGATACATCTGTTCATACTGTAAAGATACTGGCATACAAAATTTATGGCCAAAACTTGAACCTGGAAAGCAAATATTGCTGTGCATAATTTAAAATAAATTTCTTTTCAAGAATACCTTCCTGTGGGATTTCCAAAAGACATTATTGAAAACCATATAGTAGTTTTCATCAGAATGATCGATTTTTCCCTTAACCAAAGACATGAATTATGTCTTCATCTGTCTCAAAAATAGCTGGGCATCCCACATGAGAATTGTTTCCCAGCTGGGGAAATATGACATCAGATATATTTTAAAAAGGAAATGGGAAAAATGCATCTGAAATGTAGTTTCAACAGGCAAGAAGTAACTTCTAGAACTCTGCCTTGTTTTGATTACCCAGAAGTTTTAAAATACTGAGTCCAAACAAGTAACTTGAATTTTTCATGCAAGGACTTTCAGATGAATTAAGCAAAACACTGTTTTATCTCCAGGGTCAGTCATATGAATCCTTTTTTTTCCTATCACTTGTTCATTTTTCCTAGGGCAAAATCAACCTCTACTGCAAAGGTTTTTTTTTCCTAGGTGTCAAATTTGATAACTTAAAACACAGCTTAGCCGACTATGTATATCTCATTATGTTTCTGATAACACCTGCGTATCAAAAATACGTATATTTCTTGGTCTATTAAAAATAAATTGTAAAAATCAGTCTTTTTTGGGGCATTCTTGATGAGTATAGTATATGCAAGGCACAAGAAATGAGGGTGTCAGAGGTTTGTATGGCTAGAATGAATATCAACGCTGTAATCTTTTTCATTGAAGTAAATAGTTGAAGAGATAGATACCTTATTTAAAAAAAATTCCAGAACAAATTTCAATAGAACTTTATGTGCTTTATTCCTTTTCCGTTTACTTTCTCATTGTTACTCTTATGGGAGGTGTCTATTGATACCTTTACAGTTTGTGTAAAGAGACCATAATTCTGCAACACAGCTGAAGACCTGAAGTCTGCAGCTAAATTGTAATTTTAAAACTACACATGTCTGTATTAACCTAGTTAGAGCTAAGAATTTAAAATCATTGTAATAGTGCATTAGGGCATTATTTATTATAGATACAATATTTTTCTTTAAGCTCTCAGCCTCAAGTAGTGAATTGGTTTCTTTGTCATAGATTTGAGCAGACAATGACAGAAAAATTGTCAGTTCAATATTTGATTTGTGACTTCAGCATTGAAATATGAAAGGAAGCATATATAGTTAAAGTTTTGGTTTCTTTGTGAATTATTTGCGTACAGGTCTCTTGTTTCTTTTCTCATTTAGAAAGGTCCACATGAGTCATGATCATGGTCCCATGGATTTCTTTCCCCTTTTTTTAAACATTTAGAGGGTTTTTTTTGTTGTTTTCTTTGTTGTTGTTGTTGTTTTTTCTGATGTGATAAATATCACAACGGTCTCTAGCAGTAATGATTATCAGCTCATTTAGAATTAGAAAATGTAACCCAGTGATGGATTTTCATCTGTGTAGTGCAAAATAATTCCCCACCAATTAAAAATCAGTAACTTTTTGCTGAGTCATAATAGAGGTATGACTTGAGATATTTAAAGTTGTAATTGCAGGTTTATTTTACATACTTGAGGAGTTTTCCTTTGAGTCACCTTTTTTGATCTTTTGATCTAAGGTTCTTGAAGCAACAATGCACTTCTAGCTTTGTGCTCCAGTGCTAAATATATTTCAAAATTTTAATGATCTATTAATCCCTATTCACCTTACACCTAGGGAAGATGAGAGGACAGGGAAAAGAGAAAAATCCAGCGAGAGAGGGCAAACTATCTCATGCCCATTTTTCCTTTATTACTGATCCTTCTTGTTGCCTGCTGCTCTCTAGAAAACCAATATAAAAAAGCTCACCTGTCATACCTTCTGTGACTATCATCTTTTATTTTAAGCTATGTGAAAATTTGCAAGTGGTATGACTGGTGGTATCACAGACTTGATCAATTTTTTTCTGTTACTCTGATACTCACTTTGTCACTGGAAACTGAATACTCCATTTGTTTCCCTCCTGAATGTGCTCTTGTCATTGAAAGTATTCATCAGATTCAGATTGGTAAGAAAGAAACAAGACTGATGACACCTCACAAGAAAATATCTCTCTGAATGTCTAGGAAAGAAAGTATGTTCAGTGTAATTTCTGCTCAGTCTGCTGAATAGTGCTTTCATTAATTTTATGTGTATTTTTGTTTGAATATACTTTTATATTTGTTATTATGGAAACAATGGCAGATTTTTACAGAAATCTTATTTCTATCTGGGCAATTTGGGCCGTTTAGTACACTAATGGAATTTTGACTGTAAATCACAATGTCTGATATTTTCTGTCATAAGTTTTTTTGGCTTTGTAGTGTTCACCTAGCCTTACTTTTATTTCAGTTTGTGGTTTGTTTTTTTTTTGTTTGTTTGTTTGTTTGGGGGGCTTTTTTTTACTTGATTTTGGTTTTTTGTCTTTTGTTTTGTTTTTGGTTTTGGTGTTTTTTTCCATTTCCTTAACAGCCACCATCTTTTAATCTGTGTTTATGTTTTGGGATTCCAATTTTGACAGGCATCTCGAGGTTACTGGTAGTATTATTATCATGCAACAATTGAAAAATTAATAATAATTAGTAAAAATGAATTTTCTCGCTGCTTATGAAGTCTAGTCAATTGCCGTGTTCTAGTTCTTCAGTGTTCATGAGCCTTTAGTTGTCTGGACTCCTTAGGCTAGTTTGGGACATGTATAGAAGCAGCTACCTAGAGGACATCAGTAGGATCAGGTATACACAGACCCCATCAGGCAGGAGTAAGCCGCAGTTGAGTGGTCTTTGTGTTCTTTTGTGATCAGTAAGCTTGGGACTGAAGTGTTGCAAGGGCAGTAGTTACACCATTTCCCCCTCTCCATTTGCATGTAGTTTAGCAAGGTAGGGAGATGAAATTTTGGGGCCTGACATTTTTCTTTCCACCGAATGACTTATACTTCATAATATGATTTAGTAATGCTGATATATAAACCTGTTAAATATTTTTCAGCATTTTCACATTTCAGATCTTTTACATGGATAAATTTTAACCAATTGTATTTTTAAATTAAGCTACAGATGTACTTGAGTGATGTACAGTTGAAAAATATGCCCTCACACATTTGTCCCACAGTATCTTTTCAGCCCCACACCTCTTCCTTTATGTTGTCTTGGGAAGACATAAAGCCTGTGCTCTGTTCTCACAGGCAGTGTCTCTGGAGTACTAGAGCCTGCTACTGGATTAGTAGTTCTGTGTGCCTCAAGTCTAACTGAAGACAGAAAACATGAGATGTTTTAGTGACAGGCTAGTACAAATAAGCATACCAAGACTTATGCTCCAGTTTTTTTCTTACATTTGAAAGCGAGAGAAAATTGATTTTCTAATCTAGACTTGTCGTATTTGCTGAGTTAAATGAGGGGTTTTGCAAGCCATTCAAGATGAAAGTTACAGGATGTAGAACTTTTCCACTGATAAAGTTTATTCATTGTTACAAATTTTCCCCTCAAGTGGCAGTGCTTTAATCTATGGAAGGAAACAAACCCAGGGAAGTCTACTATATCATCTATAATGTCTTGAGGAAAATAATATCTTCCTTCCTTGGTCTGAAGGGCTTCAGGCAGGGTTGGCATGGGACAGAATTGGCACTGGCACACTGCCCTATCTGACCTGATTTGATTCCTTGTGCCAGACTAAGCACCTAATGGAGCGGGTGGGAGCACTCATACTCATCATACATCATACTCATGATGGAAAGGCAGCAAGGCTGCATGTGGGTTGTGTGGAATGACTGTTCCATGACATGGAGAAAGGACAGCCCTGACATTTCCCATTGACTAGCTGTCAGCAGATATGCATTCCCTGTTACGTCTCTTAGCAGCACCATCTGAAGTGTTCATCTCTTTCCAAAGATTGGGCATGGAGCACAAACACCATTAATCACTGGAAAGCAAACACTTCAAAATCAGGGCTTTCTTAGGCTTGACTATTAGAGCTACTCTCAAGCTTCTGGCTTGTGATAACATAGAATTTACTTATCTACAGGAGAAATAAGGTATATGACCTGGAGAGAATTGGAAGGTGTAGCTCCTTTAGTTTTACCTTCTAATATTCTGAAGCCAGTGATCTTGTCTCTGAGTTCAGCTCAGCTGAATTCAGTGAGGTGGCACCAATGAAAATTTCAGAATTTTCTATTTTACTGGTAGAAGCTCTGGAATCTCCTTAGGACTTGGTTTGGTGACCCATTTCATTCACTTGCAAGTGGAAAATACATAGGCCTGCTGAAAAGCTTTTTTAAATGTGAAACAGAAGAACAAATCCGACCTTTTTAAACTTTTATTTTAAAGCTGCTGTTCAGTTTAAGTGTAGGAACATGTTCCATGATTGTGCCAGAGCTTTGCAAGAATACTGCTAGCATTCAGTTACCTTAAATGGTATTCTCAGACTATTTCTAGAGTAGCAGGGAAAGACTGATTCTCACTCTTCACAATGTTTCTCATTGCAGATCAAGTATTTATACATGAAAAACAGTTAGGTATTCTGTGTTACGCTTTTTGAAAGAATTCTCATAGATTTGTTGAGTACTGGGAGAAGTGTTTAGCTTACAAGTGTTTATGAAAACCACTATGTAGGTAAAACAAAATCAATTATAGTAACTCTTAAATGGATAGAGGTACTTCAGAGGCATTAGATGCTTTGACCCATTATTAGAGTCTCAATCTTCTACTTACTATGAGTGTTTTAGAAAAAAATATTCAAATGGAAAAAGGGCATTTTAATGAGCTTTTTATCCTTAGCTGGTCATTGTGAAGTTTTACTACAACACATAAAAGAGGCACGTTTCTGTAGCAGCTTGGTGACTTAATCTACTTACTGATTGAAAGTGTGGTGAGATAAACTATTGGCAGCTAAAAAGATGATAAAAGGTGGTCTAGCATTGACACAGATCTGCTGCACTTATATCTAATCAATATAAGAAAAAACAGGGAGCCAAAATGGCTCAGGAAAATGGAGCATGGCATTAAAAAAGGCTAGAGTAAGAAATATGCGTACCTTCAGAAAAAATGCCTGACATTACATTTATTTTATTTTATACTATTCTTCAAAATGTGTTTCTACCCTGAATAGCACCTTTGCAATTCATTGTACTGTCTTTGCTGGCACGTTAAGATATTGTACTCTAGCTTTTTGTTATGCTAAGTTCACCAGCATCAATAAAGATTGCCATTCTACCTGTTGTAAGTTAATATTTCTTTAAAAATTTACGATTTCTTCAACTGAAATCCAGTTTTAAAGCCAGCATTGTGATTGTGCATTTCTCCTGACATGGGGTGTTTTTGCCTCTTCCATGAACCATCAACAACTTTTAAGGATTATTTCCTGCAAAGTATCATCTATTCAGCGTTCTTAATTTGCTACATTCTTCACTCCTTCTTGAAGGAGTAGAGTATGAATTATCTGTGGAATTCCAAATGTGAGATTCCTAAAATTAGTGGGCAGCTGAAGAGTCCCCCTTTGCTTGTTTTTTATGGTGTCCTTGGCATATAAAAATGCAGTGTAAGGTACAAGGTTATATTGTCCTGTCTCAGCTAATTTCTAGACAGTCAGCATTTTTTAAATTGGGAACCAGTTGGAGTTTGGCATTCTCAGGGTAATACAGATTGTCTTATAACCTTGACATAATAGACTGCAATTCAGAATAATAATAAATATATACCAGTGCTTACATTCAATTGTTGTCAGTGATTTCCCTGATGCTTAGGCACCATTCTGAACAAAGTGTTACAAATTCACTTTGTTCTATGCCTTTTTAGGTGTGCCATTGATAAAAGGTTATGAGACTCAGCAGTTGCCAAAAAAGGATCACTAAAATGTTCTTTCTCTTTGTAGTGCAGATTAGCTATCACAAATCCTGATCCACCAGTATTCACATGTCTTTATCCTTTTATCCTGTTTATTTCTGTAAGATCAATGGGGTTACAGCAGTCTTGGTACCTACCAGGGTGCAGGTTTTTGTGAACTTGAATAGGCTTTTAGAAACAAGCCCTTCTTGATGCTCTGCTGGTCTTGCTCCCTTGTGCCCACATCAAGCTCAGTGTTAAATGTACCCCACATTTATATTGCTTTGAGGCTGCTGCAGTTCTTAGGCAAGTAGATTTGTCCCCTGTTGCCTTTGCTTGCAGCTATTAGAGATCTGCTGTGTGCCTCAGATCGTCTTTCTATTGTGTTTCTGTGAGCACTGTCTAGTGCTAGCCAAGTCAATATTGTTTCATAAGTCTTATTTCTGAAGCTCCTTAAAATTGATTTGTTTGATTTTGTTGTTGTTTTTTTTTTTTTTTACAGAGTAGGTAGGATGTAGCATGAGTTCTTTTATTCATAGGTGAGGTTTCTTTTTATTTGTTAAAGACTTTTTAAAGAAATGCAAGCTTTAATGAAGTTGTCAAATGTTCTGTTCTGCTGGGGAGCATTATTGCTTTCTACAGTCTTCCTTTCAGAGAATTCTACAGACTTTAAAGTTTTCAAAGCTGAAACATGGCATACTTTGAAGATAGTTTGGAGGGTTTGAATCTGAATAAATCAAACTATGAATAGAAGACAGGCTTCAAGTGCTTTTAACAATCTGTATTTCTGGAGTGACGTATCACCTGCCCTGTACTATTTTATAAAGAGCATTCTCAGAGTTTCAAAAAGTTAAGTTTTGTTGTCTGAGTAATTTTTCTTTTTTTCATAATTTCTCAAATTAACTGACTCTCTGTATTCAATATATAATTATGAGGGAATCTCATGAATAAGAATATAGGGAGGGATGGTACACTGGGAAGCTCCCAGAGGGTCTGTATACTGTAAAATTTCTTGGAGATGCTTCATGATTAGAGTTTTTCTTTTCAATTCAATGATTGATATAAAAATATAAAAAATAATTATATTGGCTTACAATAATTACAAAGCCAGCAAGTTTCAGTTCTTGGAAAAACATGCATAAAATTAGTAATATGTTTTGTCTAGTGTGAGTTTTTTGTTCCATGTATGTAACTTACTTAGGCTTGGATGTTCTTGTGTCCATACATTTATTTTCTTTGGGAGAAGGTGGTAGTGAGGCAACAAATGAAGGGAAAATTCCACTGTTAGATGATTAAATATGCCTTATCCATTAGTAGGGATTTTCTTTTCTTGTTCTGCTATTTTTATGCATTGTAGATAATTCCAGTAACAGCAGTAGCAATGTCTGACCTTGTGTTATAACATACCCAAGTGGCATGCCAATCTTGCCTTCATTTTGGCAGTGATAAATTAAGGTTCTAGGATAATTAGAGCTGGCATTTTCTGCAAATTGTGAGCTTTCACAGCCAATGCCAATTCATGTTGCCAAAAATAATAATAATAATTTAAAAAAAATGAAAGAGTGATGCTACCAATGACAGCTCTTTAATGTGGAAAAAATGCAGATCTGAATATTTTTCATCAATGTGAGGGAGAAAAGGGAAAGAAAGAGAGAGAAAGAGAGAGAGAGAGAGAGAGAGAGAGAGAGAGAGAGAGAGAGAGAGAGAGAGAGAGAAATGCCAAAAAGAATAATGTTCAGTAAGTGGGACAACTCATCTTGAGCACAAAAAAGTCAGATAAAATCTGGATACACTGCTATACCCCATACTGAGTGGTCCAAATTATCAGATGACTACCTACTCTGTTTTTGATCTATTGAAGTGGTTCAATTTTGTTCTTAGGAAATAATTAATCTATATCTTATCTCAGATAAGTGGTCTGGCCTGGAGGCTACATAGGAAAAAAGCCTCTGTGTTTGTTTTTTATTACATTGCAGAAATGTCTTGGACCTGTTAACAGTGCACATAGAAATGTCTGTGTTTTATTTGAAGCTGTAGAGGCTCTTGGGATGAGGACAACTTTCTGGCTCATTCCTAAAGATAGGCAGATGGTATGTTTGCATGTAAATTTTCCCAAAATTTCAGTATCAAATTGAAACTAATATGTTTATTAACTCTTCTGCCTTTTTTTTTTTTTTTAATCTTAAAGACATTGAAAATTAACTTTTCTCTATTTGCCTTCCTGAGCCTTGACAGTTGCCACATTACTTTAAGGTGTTTATAGCCACCAGTGGCAGAATTGCTTTTAAAATGTCAGTGCTGGCAGCTCATGGAAAAGTTATTATTAACAGCTGCTCTTTGCTGAGAAAATGGTCAATGCCAATACACTGTAATAATTCTATTTCTATTATTACTCAACTCTGTAAAGTGCTCATTTTGATTTTTGATATGTGTTGCATGGAATGTTTGATTATCCCACACTCCTCATCCTGTATAAGGGAAAATGTTTTTTTTTAGCTCAAAGATAATTTTTGTCATTTATAAGCTCAAAGTTGAATTTGCTAGTTTGGCAAAATAAATTAGTGAAATCTATTTATGCATCCACAGGTAAAATACATATATGCATGTTAGATTCAGAGTGCAATCTAATAATGAGGAAAGATGATATAGGAAGAAGTTATTTATGGCATTTTACAATGTTTGTTTTCTTAATGCAGATTTATGATTATTTATTATTTCAGTACACACTAAATGAAGGTTTTGGGGATTTTTAAGAATTTAGAGGTAGATGACAAAGACATCTCAGTGAAGGAAGGAACGCAATTCAGGATACAACTTTTAGAGATAGCAGCTAGGGTTGTATGACAGTGTCTTCTTGAGCATTTCTGTTTTGTGAATAATTTTGTGATTTTGAAATCTTTCTTTGCTTCAATAAAGACCAAAATACAATAAAGTCAGGTTTATAAAAAGGAAGAAACAAAAAGAATATTCTTCAATTTAAGATAGACTAGTGTGAGAAAATTAAAACGTTTGATTTCACCTTTATTTTTCATTTACAGTATTTATATATATAGTTGTTACAATTTTAGTTTTAATTGAGAGATGGGATATTTCAATATTGTCAAATCCTTAACTTCTTCCTTGCTCCTCCTCCAAAAAATTTTGGAAGAAGTTATGTTCTTTCATTCTGAAAGAAATATACTTCCCAATCTGAAATATGTATTTTTTTATATCAAATATACTACTGAGTTACATAAAATCATAACATTTTTATGCAGACTAAGAGTGGCAACCATGCATTTGCTGAAATAGAATGACTCATTTTCAGGAACAGATAAAATTATTACACTGCCTGGAACACTCTCAATGCTGTCTAGCTTTTACTATTCAATTACAGCATACATTATTTAGCAGTTTTTCTTTTCTTAAGGTCTTCATACCTTTTTCTACTTTTTTCAAGTCTAAAAAGCTAGCATATAAAAATTATCATGAAGATAATATTTGGGGAAAACTTCTGATATGTAATATTCATGCTGTTAATTGTGCCAAGGATTTTTTTTTCAAAACTGGATTCAAAATCATTCTAAATGCTGTGATCTCCAGTTGTATACATATGCCTTGAGCCAGGTGTGGTTGGGTAGACAATATAAAACATAATGGCCAGAGAAGTGTAGGGTTTTGCTATTCAGTATAGTTTGTAGCATGGTGACTCATATGTCCTGTGGTTCAGTCTGAAACAGAAATCCTCCTCCATCATCATGGAGTATCTAATTTCTTAAACAATTATATAGAAGCTAGTTGTCAAAGCTAGTACCACTAATAGTCACTTCTTAAATCATGGTATGATATTTTGGGGTTGTCCTATGCAGAGCCGGGAGTTGGGACTGATGGTAGTTTCCAGCTCTTGGTATTCTATGATCTGTGATTCTGTATCTGTGAAACATTGATTCCTGGTGGTTTGCATTAGGCTACTTTGAGAAGACATACCAGAGTAGTTTTTAGAGAATCAGAAGAGGTAGACAGCATTTTTAAAAATACTGTTTCAAGTAGAAAGTCAGAATAAAACTGTCACAAACCTGAAAATATCTTGATGTTTTATTATCACTTTCAAAGATCCTAAGGAGAAAGGCAGCAGCTTTAATAGGTCTTCAGTCTTTATAAATTAATCCTGCAGTTTAGGCTTTAAATGATCTTCATAACCATACTGAATTTTATTTCATGTGAAGTGACAATATCACTTCCACCAGAGGATGATTATGTGGTATTTCTGGAGCATATTGGAGCATGCTCTCTACTCAGTTTTTAGTTTTGACTTGATGGCAACTAAGACTGAAAATGACATGAAGTTGAAAAACTAAACAGAGTCATTTAGTTAAGGCTAAATGATGTATTTACTAATACACTATGCTTCAAATTCAGTCGATTCTACTTTCTTGTGTTTTGTTTGACATTGGCTATCATCATCTTGGTATTGTTTTACTTTGTTGTTTGGATTGCATTTGAGTACGCTTTATTTGCATGGAGGTCACACCATTGTTTAAGTGAAGTACGATGGGAACTAAATGGTCTGGGAAAAGAAAAAAAACAACTTTAGGAAATAAAGAGTGTTTCAGTCATAAATAATCAGAGATATTCCACAAGATCCAGGTTAGGTAAATGCTGTAGGTCTAGGTAATCCTACCTTCAGACAGTCTGATCTCTTGGAGTGCTTCCAGAACATGCTTCCAGAGATATACTGAGAATTGTGTCCTCGATCTGATCTTTCCTTTTATCTCTTTAACTCTCTTTGCTTGTTTGCTTTTAATGCAAGGTTAGTTTTGCGTTTTCAAACTCTTATTGTTTTAGATTTCTTTGTTTTAATATTATTGCAGGAATAAGATATTTAGTGGTTTTATACAATTCTGTTTTTTTCTCCTATTTTCTTCTGTCCTCTCTACTGCCTCATTCACTTCCAGCTGTGATGTCCATTGCACTGGTAGACAGGAGCTACTGCTGCCTCATTTCTTGGCTGCCTTTTGCCTTGAGGCTGTGGGTGGATGTATATGATCTTTTGCTTAAAACTGCTAAAAGTCAGTGAGAGAGGGTAAGCCTTTTTGTCTATGTCTATAAAGAATTTTTGTAAAATGCACCAGATTGTTACTGGTTATAACTTTTTTTTTTTTTAAGTTTAATCTTCATTTAACTTTGAGATCCATTCACTTCTCTGTTAAGCTGCAAGACTAGTCCTGAACCACATTAAAAAGAAATCTCTTCATGAAGATAGCAACATGAAAAGTTTGGGTAAAATATGTCATCCTAATTTCTTCACAGTAAGCAGATTTTTAGACGCCTAATATTACAAGGTGAAATTTTGTCACTTCCGTTATTTGAATTGTGAGCTTCATCATTCATCAGTTTTCCAATAAATGAAGTAAATCAAATCTTGTGGAGGAGCAAGTGAAATGATCTTGTGGAGGAGCAGGTGAAATGAAAGTGAAATATTAATAAACTGAACATACTTATCAGTATTTTCATGGAAGTAACAAAACTGTTACTTTAGCTCATTAAGAGACATTGGGAGAAAATAAAATCTAGGTTTAGTATTGTGTAATTCAAATAGTTAAACAAAATCTAAGACCCAGATGATGAATTCTTGTCTAATAATGGTCTTAAAAACAGTATCACAAGATTGCAAGATGGAAAAAAAAGTCAATATCACAAGCAGGACATTAAAACTGTTAGTGCAGGCAACAAATACTTGATTCAGTTTTTGTGTTACAGACAGTAATGCAATCAGTGCCGCTATCTTCACTAAGTAGGACAAAGATATTCACTTCTTACACAATCCATTGACAAGTTTTTAAGAAATCTTGCATCAAATGGTCTTCTGTATTCATTAATTGCGCTATAGTCCTACCTGAAATTAGTTTATTTGATGTTGAAGCGGTCCTTCTCCACCTTTTTCTTTCCTTTCTTTTTCTTTCTCTCTAGCTAAATCATAATCATAGTTAAATAAAATCCATAGTGTTTACTCCAGCACGTGGCCTTGTTTGCACCTTAATTCCTGTGGAGGCATGTCCCGCTAATGGGATAACACGGAGTCACGTTGCTCCAGGTGCAGCAGGAGTCTGCCCAGGGTTGTTACCTGCTAGAGAGGCAAATCGAGGGTAAACCTATTCATCTGTTAAGTTCACTCTAAAGAGGTTCTCTTAAATACACTCAAAGTATTTCCTTAATACACTTTCTTCTATTTTTAAATAGTATTAAAAGCTAGACTGAATAATCTGGCCTAATAAAAATTACTAATTACAAGCAAGTCTAAGTAAACCAAGGATAATTATAAAGCAGTACAGAACAATTAACAGAAAACACATCCCAGTGTACCCACAGCTGAAATACATACTTCCTAATAATTTTACTTGTAAAGTCAATGGAATGGCACTGATAAGGTTTACAGCCTCTCAGTGAAAATAGGGTAATTATGTACTAATTGTATGCACATTTTTAATAAGTTATAAGAAAAGCAAAGTTAGGTTCTGGCAACTTCTTTGAAAGAGTAGTGCCAACAATTTACCCTGTGTCAGAGTTATTTTTGTTACCAATATTTCTGACACTATCATGTCATAAAAATGTAGACTTCTGTTTTTCTTGACTAACAGCAAAAGAAACATAAGGAGTATGACTGCAACTGTTCACTTGTTTTTAAGCCAAGAACTGCTGTGATTTTCTTAGAAGGCAGAGGAAAATAAAAACGTAGGTTTCACTCTGTAGGCAAAAGTTTTGTTAAATAAGCCTGTCTGACACCTATCTAATCTATGGAACATTTGAATTTACAAAATAAAGCTGTTGTTATTTTGTGTAACTATTCAAATAGTATAGGCTCCATCTAGAATGCATAAGTACATACATTTTACCTTAGAATATTGCTTAACACTTTCAATTTTTGTAATGTATGCACTTTTATGTATGCTTTTATTAATCAAAATTTCAAATCACACGTGAGCTTACAGTGTTTTTTTAAAATTTTGCACTTACAGCATGAGCAGAAAACACATGACTGAAATGTACACTGTTCTGTTCGGAGAAAGGAAACACACTTTTATGTTTTTGAAAGTAGTCATATGTAATTTTCTGAACAATGCTGGGCTTATAATTTAAAAAAGATATGAAATAAGCTTGTTCATATAAAGGGAGAAAGCTGCAGAAGATGTAGGGAGAACCCTGTGGGGTGTCCATCTGCTTCCCTCTGTCTGAGACAAGCCAAAACTCATCTTCCAGCCATACTTGGGGATTTACACTGTCTTAGTAGTAACAGGATAGATTTTGAAGCTATAAAATACTACAATAATTTTCATTCCTACCATTGTGTTGTTATAATGTAGACTGTTATTACCTCAGATGCATTTTATTAGAAGCCTTCTCTTCATGTGGAATAATTCATGGGTTCTTTATTGCTTCCTCTGCTAAATGTAGCTTTTTCTAGAAATACTAATTTCCCCATCTATAAATTATTCCAGAAAAGCTAGTTTTCTTATTTAATGGCTGGCTAGACTTGATTACACTGCAGTGAAAATTTGGAGTTAAGAGATCCACAACTAGACAAAATGGGACCTGCTGCTATTTGGTCTTGTTACAGTGTAAGCATGTCTGCTTGCTTAAAGATCCTGACAAACAGATTAGTCAATTTTTCCTCCACATTTGTTTTAAGCAGTCAAAATTAGTCAAAACTAATTTTAAATGATCACTATTTATGTGGCATTTTTCCAAAATTATTGACTAGGAACTGTTTTCTGGATTATTTTTGAAAAAAAAATTCATCTACTAGAACAGAAAGTAAATCTGGTCTTCCAATTTAATCTGATTTTTACTGAATAAATGTGTCACGTGCTCTTGTGTTTCCTAGCCAGAAAAAAATCAGTCATATTTCTGGTACAAGTACTCCCAGCTATAAATAACAATTCTGTTTTCTAGTGTTCTCTAGTATGAATTTAAAATGCCCTGTTCTGGCAAATTATTCCTGCAATGCAAAGAGATGGCTGTGAATAGAAGTTCAATGCATTTGACAGAAAAGCAAGGTTAATACTCCCTGAAATTATTTGTCAGTATTCACCTTCTTAAAGGCATAATATTCTTCTTCTTCATGTGTACTTGTCTTTTTAGTCCCTGTGATACCACTTTAATGTAGTGATTTATCAAACCCTTTCAGAATCTCTTCAGTGTTTGAAGTCATGAATAAAAACATAAAAACTGGTTGTAAATCCTTACAGTGATGCCCCCTTCCCCATTTTACATTTGAGGAGGATATTTGGGAGATTCAGTTAATCTTTACTTCTCTTGCTACAGCATCATACCCTGAAAACATGCTGTGGTGCTGAGGAGGATGTTGCAAGGATTTCTTGAGGCAGCTGGGGGAAGATGAAGGCAATATGTATGTAGAAGGCTACTGGCACTACTGGAGGGCACCCAGGTTTTCAGGGATGGGGTAATTCCCATCTTTTACTTGGTTTTGACTCCAGGACCCCAACAGTTTTTCTTCTTTCTAATTTATTTATGGAGGTAGAAATATGAGTCTCCACACACTCTGCTAAACCTAATGTTTTATTGCTGACATCATTCTAGTTCACTTTTGGTTCAACAAGTCTAGGCTGATCATTGTTTATGCTTTACCTAAATTTTCAGTCTTGAATTCTTCTAGAACAGGGACTTTGTTTTCTTTGTCTGTCTGTAATATGACAGCACAGTGTAGTGGAGTTCAGCTAGATTTTGCAGTGACTATCATAATATAATTAATAACTGTTATTAATAATTTGATCTGCATTCCAATAGCACACCCACTGAAATATCACTGTAACTCCAAGGTAATTACTATTTGTTTTCTATTTGTCTTAGTGCCTTGAGACTCAACTCAAGATCAAAATGTATGGACACATGCAATAAAATTTATCTGAAGAAATGTAGATGTTTACTTCTGGAAAACCATCAGCCTTCTATAAAATTATCCTAATAAAATGATTGATACTTTGATGTTTGTCTCTTGTCAAAACAAGTACTGTTTGTTTGTCAAAACAAGTACTGGTTTGTTTATTTGTTTGTTTGTTTTTTCATAGGAGTAAATTCTATCTGCTTTTCATAAGGACATGAATTTTAATTCAGTTTAAGAAAACTAATTAAAGTTGTTATATGAAATGAAAAATTTAACTAGTGTAGTCACTGAGTGTTTAAGATAAAGATTTAATTTTTGAAACAATTTTTTCATTGAGGCTCTCATTTTTACTTTTTTCCTGTGTTGGTAATAGCAGTCCAGTATTTTGTTTTGCAAGACTAACTCTTCTGATTATGAATAATAGTGGACAATGGGTATTAGAAATCAACTCTTTCTCCAATTTAAGCAAAACTACCTAAGATGCAAGAAAGCTTCATGTTTTACCACAGAACAGTATTCTATGTTTTGGTCTCTATTTCTTTAATAATAAACTAAAACACATTATAGACCCTTTTTTTTTTTTTTAACCAGAGCTGAGCATTAGGCTATTCTTTTCAGTGGCAGAAACTGACTTGGGGGTAGTGATTGGCTGAACATAACCCAGGGTGTGCCAAGAAGGCCAGAGGCATCCTGGCCTGAATCAGCAATAGGGTGGCCAGTAGGACTAGGGCAGTGATCATCCCCCCTGTCCTCAGCACTGGTGGGGAGCTCCTAGAGTCCTCCACTCACTTTTGGGTTACTCACTTCCAGAAGAAGTTTGATGTGATGGACTCTGCCCAGAGAAGGGCAGTGGGACTGGAGAAGGGCCTAGAAAACATGTCTTATGGCTGAGGGAGCTGGGAGTGTTTAGTCTCAAGAGGAGTCTTGGGGGGTACTTCATCAGTCTCAACAACTGCCTGAAGGGACGGTGTAGTGAGGAGGGGTGGACCTTTCTACCGTGCCTACATGAGAGGAAAGGAGGAAATTAAGATGATACAGAGGAGATTCAGATCAGTTCCCCCCCCAAAAATATTTTCACTGTTCAGCTGGTCAGGCATTGGAACAGGTAACCCAGGGGTGTGGTAGAGTGACCATTCCTGGAGGTGTTTGAGAGGCTTCTGGCTCTGGCACTGGATGATGTGATTTAGTGGTTTAGGGTTACAGGGGCAGTGCTGGGCAGATGGATGGACTGGATGGTCCTGAAGGTCTTTTCTTAAACCTTGATGATTCTATGATTTTATGACTAGAATCACCTAAGATCTTGCCTATATGCAATAGCTAGTTCAGTGTTCATTATTTTGGATATAAAGGTAAAGGAATTTTTTAACCTTGTATGTAATTTTAGACTAAAATAGAAATTATACTCTTACTTGCTAACTCATTTCAATGTTTTTTTGGAGTTCTTCTAAGGTCCTTGTCTTTCTTTCCCTACCTAATTATTATCAGCAAAAATGTTTACCTCCTTTCCAAGCTGTTTATCATGGGGACAAGCACAGTGCCAGCAGAGGTGGTGGCCTCTCTCCACTCTCAGAACAGAGCATTTCTCACAGGAAGGTGGTGGTGCTACTGGTGGGCAATCTCTTCCTGAGCCCAGGACTATGCTTAAAATTATGCACATGAATTATTTCAATTCAACTTCAAGACATTGAAGCAAAAGCATGCATGTTAAGTACTGGGTTGTTTAGATGTTAGATTCGGGCTTAATCCTGCAAGAACCTGTGTTCTGTAGCACTTTACACAACATAGCTCAATGTTTAAAATGTGTTGCAAATGGTTTTCTTTTTCATACCTGTACACTTTGTTTCCTGTTTAAAAATGTCAAACATGAAATCTGCAGACATAATCTGTGGTAGAATTTAGCAAGTGCATGTTGTTTTGCATAGGCAGACCTTGAGTATTGCTCAATTCTGATCTTATCTGTTCAGAGCACATTTAGATTTAGCCAGTAGCAGTTAGAATTAAGTCACATTTTATCTTATTTCAACATTGCCTCAGGGTTTATGAAGAACATAATACTATAGTTACATATGCCTTAATGTTTTAGAAGACATGCTATTAACAGCATACTTATGAAAGTGCATTTTAAACCACAACCAATATTTTTACAGGACAAGTAAAGAGATTTGTTTAATCTGCCCTATTTTTAAAGTGATATTGCCATGTGACATTGAGTATTACTGATAGAGAATTAGATAAACATATTAGAGTAATTAACCTTCCTGGAAAGAGAGAGCTTATGAAAGTTAAACATAATGTTCTAAAAAATTATCTGATGGATGAGGACTAATGATATAATTTCTTTTAAGAATATTGGGAATATTTCATTTGGAGAAAAGTGAAATCGAATGAAATCAAGGGAGCCGGGTCAGTCTTTTTGAACTAAGACTGAATCTGGAACATCTTTTTCTCTCCTATACTTACTAGCTCCATTATGAAGCAATAGGCTTAAAACAACTGAGTATCAGAATTAAATCTTAGACTTCCTAGTGAAAGAAGAACATTGTGCAGTTGTTTAATTTGTGATCTTATGCATGTGATAGTTCTTCTTTTCTATTGACTGCAATAATATAGCTCTTTACGGCATTTCTGATTCAAGAAAATCTTGACATGAGTGGTTGACATTTCCAAAGGGCTTCCTGGTCTAATTTTTTTTGATGTCGTCATACTGACAAACTAGCAGGTCTTGGTTTTGTATTTTGATATATGATTGCAAAGTATTTAAACCACTTGCTTTTCTGCTTAACTCTATGTTTTCGTTTATTTTCCCTTCTTCAAAGACTGAAATTGCTTCAATTCTCTTGCTGCTTTTAAAACTGTTCCAGTGTCAGCTTTCCCCAAATGGATTGATTAGCAGCAATGCTGTTCTTGATGCTCGTAAAAAAAAAAAAAAAAAAAAAATATATATATATATATATATATCTTTGTACATATCAGTGTGTTTATTTCTAATGTGAAACTGTATTTCATTATTATTTCATTGCATTTCAGGTACATATTTCAGTAATTAGACCAAAATATTTTCCCTTGGTATTTTGAGCAAGCTATATTTTGCAGGACAGGTACCAGTAAGGGTTTAAAGGATTCAGCACATGCTCCTTAGAAAGTTGCTCAAGTGCTCCAGAGATTTTCCAGCTTTACTGTCTCATTAATATCCATCTATATCAAGACTAAATAAACTTCTGATGAGAACTGAGCTTGAAACTTGAAAATGTGATCACACTGCTGTTTGTCTGGATGTGAGTTCCATTCTTCTGTTAAAACTGTTCCTTTAAAACTGGCTGGGTGGAAAGTAGACCTCCAGTGAAAAGGGAAAGAGAGCTCAATATGAGGTAGCATATGATAGTTTGAGATAACACTTTAAAAAAATTAAAGACATTTTGTTTAGCAATTCAGTTTTGGAGGGTTGTTTGGTAATATTTTTTTAAGATGAAAAATAATACTATGACATTAGCTGAAGCTTGAGGAGATTCTCTAGATATCATAGAGATAAAATACAATGTTGTGGACTATTGATAAACCAGAATAACCTTTTCTTAACCTGTCAGCACAGCAAGACAGCTTTGTAATTTTTGAAACACATTAATATTAATTGCTAAAATTGCTTATAATTAGTGCAGATATCCTGGGGATTTTTAGTATTGGAAACATCTGGTGAAATGTGTCATCATAAACCTGAAAGTTACCTAGAATATACACACACTTTTTTCTTACCAGAAATTTAAGTGGAAGATAAAGACTCAAAAGGAGTCAATTAAAATAAAAAGAAGAAAAGGTAAGTCCTCCTGCCCAAATGACATGGCTAGAGATTTTATTAACATTTTTATCTTGCATATGCAGAGAGACTCATATATATGAATAAAAATTTTAATCATTGTTGGTGTGAATCTGTCAAATAAATGAGACCAAAAGCAAAATGACTACAAGAGTATAATTTAAATTATTTTTGTTTTGGCTAAATTACTTATAGTAATATCAAGCATGAGGAAGATCCTAACTAGGAGATCATGTTTTTCTCAACAATGTTAAGGATGTCACAGGCTTAGACTTAAAGGACATTCAAGATGGTGGTTACAGTTGATTCTTTTTAGCAAAAAGTTGGTATTAGACTCAGGCTTCACAGAGAAATAGTTAAGATTTTGAACCTAGCATAGTACACTCTGTTCTGTCTACCTTAACATGGAGAAAATAAGTGCAGAAAGTAAACATTACTTCAAGCATATTTGGATGTAATTTTGCCCTCCTTTGCTCTAAAAAATACTTCCAGAACCTTTTGTCAGAGTAAAAGGAGAATGTGTTTGTGGTTTTTTATGTATGGTCTAGAGTAGTGCTTTAATACTTTCAGTCCAAACTTAAGATAGTTTTGTACCCAGTCCAATTCATGGTGTCACTGTAAATGTATGGCACACCATTGCTCTCTGGCAGTTTGCCTCTGAACATGATCTTGGAGACACACAGCAAGCTCCAGAGGGTCATTTTCCTGCTGGGTCTCCTAACAGCTGGTGTATTCTGAATAGTTAACACACAAGTTACAAATGTAAAAGTAAAGGATGCCAGGAATAAAAATGAACTCTCTCAATGTGTTCATTGCGGCAAACAAACCTGGAAACAATAAATCCTTAGCCATTCTGCTGAGCCTCTTGCTCAGGTTCTGCTCCCAGCCCACAGCTGAGGACCTTAGCTGACAGTCATAGCTTCAAGAAGAGCGTTGTCTGCAAAAGGGGTTAATTGAGCACAAATGTTAGCTCTGTTTTACTCTTGGAACTTGCTTCATTGGCTTATAGGAGTAAATATTAGCTCTCCAAATTTATTGATCTTTGCTTCATTTCTCTCCAAAAATATATTTCTTTTCAGTTGGGTCTGTTCATATGCTATGATTTCACCTCTAATATTGCAAATGTTGATAAAGTTCTGCTCATTCAATTGCTCAATTTTGAAATGTAGTGCTCCTCTGTTAACAGAGAGTTTATGCATTGCAAGATGTACTTAAGCTTCTCTCTCAGATGCTTAATCTTGCTATTTAGAAGACACGGGTGAATGCAGTGATACCTAGGTATTGTTAGGAAAAGTCCACACTAGGCACTGGCTGCTTAAGAGCAGCTCTGGGGGATAGCTGTGATGTACACAGGTGAGCTGCGCAGGAGCCACCCTGGGGCTGGCAGCAGTGAAAGCCAGCAGCATCTGGTGCTGTGGAGGCAAAGGCACAACGAGGAGATGAAGTAATCCTTCTCTATTTGGCACCATGTCTAGGGTACTTTGAGATCAAATCTAGGATGCTGGGCCTAACTTTGGGTCCCCCAGTGCCAGACAAGACAGATTTCATACTGGAGCAAAGAGCAGAGGATGGCCATCAAGATGCTTGAGTATCTGAGGCAGAAGAGGTGAAAGAAGCAGCTGAGGCACCTTTTAAGGCTTTGCAAGACTTGATTTCTGTCCACAGCTGCCTAACTTCTGCCAGTCTCTGGGAAGATGGAGTTTGGCTTTTCTCAGGTGCCAAATAAGAGGACATTTAGTGGACATGAATTGCAGTAACAAGCTTAGATTGCCTATAATGGAATCACAGCATCCCCTAGGCTGAAAAAGATCAAGTCCATCTCTAAACCATAAACCTTTCTTTCTGTGCAAACTCAATTTCATAAAAATTTCTGTTTTCTCCAGGGAAAAAGAGTACATTGCTTTCAAAGGTTCAGGACAAATGTCTGCATGAAGTGTGGTATCCTGGACCAAAAAAAACCAAAGGAAAACTAGGTGCCCTTCTATTTGAATCAAAGATTACAAAATACTAATGCTTACACTGTAGAGAGATTCATATCAAGAAGATTCATGGCAGAATGAACATACTTCTCAGAAGTGAGATACATATGTCTTTTCACCATGAGACTAATGAAATAACTGGGGCAGGTTTCCAAATTCCAAATGGGCTTGTAGTATCTCAGTTCCTGGAGATATTCAGAACTTCACTGACCTAAGCAACCTGATAAAAGGTGACCTTTCTTTGAGGAAATAGTTGGACCAGAAGCCTTCTAGAAGTACTTTCCAATTGATGTGATTTTATGAACTTTATTTTATGAACTTTGTTTTTCATGCACTCACTTTTAGAATATTCTGAGAATTTCACCTATTAGGATCTTAAAATCCAGTTAAGTTTGTCCTGGCAAGAGACTTTCTTGTGCATCTTTGTCCAAATTTTTTTTTTTTTTTCTGTCAGACTAATAGCAATCCATCTTCACTAATGCAACAGACAGCATTATAGCAGATGATGAAATTTGGACTTCTTGTCCCTACCTAGAAAATTCACAAAGCAATATTATTTATTCCATTTCTTATGTCTTTTCATGTGAGATAAGCATCATTTTTATACTGCGTTGGTTATAACAACTGTATGCAGTTGTGTGGTTTTGGACAGAATTCAATATTGGATTCCAGAATCTTTTCTCTCTTATACCTCTGGATTCTTTGAAATGTCATTTATGTCAGAACAGTGCCTACACATCACAAGTCTCCTCTCCCCCAGTCCTTCAAAAATATGCTGGACTTGTTCACCTTTTAACTAATCATAAAATCCTTTATGTTCTCATTCCTCTTGCATTCTCTTTAAATGAGTGTATTGATCATATTTTATATTTTATGCCGAGTCCAGTGTATTTTAAATGTATCTTTAGCTCTGTCTCTTTACAACTTTATTTTGGTGTCTCTTCTTGAGTGAATTTAAAATTATGATAAGCATTATTATGATCAGAAATGGCTACTGGCACATATTTTTCTCACGTTTTCTCACAAATATGTGTCTCACCTTTTGCTAATTTCTGTTGAGTTGTAGTTTCAAAGAGTTGTTTTGATAATTTTCTGAAGTCAGTTGAAAATGGATGCAGCTCGAAATGTCTGACCAACCCAGTGTCCATCACAGCACCGACTGGCCTGTAGGACTCTTGAGCTGCACCAAGTCTGGTTTCTTTGTCATTTCAGGTACAACACTGTTCACACAAGGATAATTAAATGTGTCATCAGTACGTGAAAGCATGAGATAAGAACAGTGTATTAAAAACAAAGTATATTTAGATAGAGCTATTAAATATTTAAATATTTAAATATAAGGGAAGGATGATGAAAACTCTTAGTTTGGTTTGCCAGTTCAGCTCAGAACCCACCTGTTAACCAACCTACCAACTGAAGGACTTATTATTAGACTATTAATATTCCAGGCTTGTCTATTCTGTTTGGTTTTACTTTCTTTTCTATGTTTGTTATTTGTTGTTGTTGTTTTTCTATGCAAGGTAGAATAGCAATGTGAAATCAAAGCATTCTTTTCAGACCTCAGCATTTTCTATTAAATGTAATATTCTTGGTCATTGTTTCTTGCCACACCAAAACTTTAATATTTTCCTCACTTCTATTTATAAGAGAGTTGTTTCACTTCTACATTCATGTACCTGTTAATGTCTAATGAATGATAAACTTTGCATGTTCTCGTTATGTTCATCATGTTGTAGAAATTTTGGTATTAGTAGTCTAACACAACTTAACAATTTTGTTTCTTGAAGTTTAGGTCTGTTGTGTTACACAGTAGTGTTCCTTCAGATAAATGCTAGTTCCTATTAGTAACACTGTTAGTACTTCAACAGGCTTCAAAAAAGCCTCTTGTAAATGCATCATCTCCAGAAACAAAGAAAAGGTCTTTACCACCTGACTATATTTTATTTTTCCAGCTTTCAGTATTCTATTTAATGGTGCTAATATCATGACAGAAAGCAAGCTTCAAACTCAGGTGAAAGTTACTAATAAGCAGTCATGTGCGTTAAGGAGAAGATTTTTTTTTCCTCTGACCAGGATAAAAAATTTATTTGTGTCAGATTCATGTTGCAATAATGGATATACAGCTACAAATAACTAGTTACTTGAGACAAGAACCTGTGTAGCAAAGAAAAGGTTATATGGCATATGATATGTTCTTCTTTGCATAGCCAGTGCTTGGATGCCTTCATTATGTTTCATTTTAAACTCTGGCAAAGAGATAACCATTGTAATGTGATACTTGTAAGATATTTCCACAACAGGAATTTAGCATTGATATTCAGAACAGTGTGTACTGCCCTGAGCTCAGCTTTTGCACAAGTAGGACTTTGTTACCGTGGAGATGCCACAGCAATGCTTTTGACTAAAACCAGAACTGATTAGACTGCGTTATATTACCATTCATATTTTACCACCATTGTGCAATATATTTCTTGAATTTCAGCTGCCACAGATCTTGTTATGTAAGGGGACAAGTTCTTTATCAAGCAAGGTTGGTTGCAGAAAAAGGAACCCAATCTGTTTGTTTCTTTCTTTGCTCTTCAATTTGCGCTCATTTGGTATATTTTGAATGAATGCTTTTCTAAAATAATATTCCAACTTTGTGGTTCCGATCTGCTATTTGAACAGATGTGCAGTTTTCTCCCTTATTGGCAGTATGTCTGCCCTCTGTCTCTTATTCTCTGTCCTTTATTCTTTGCTGCCTTGCCCTTACCCAAGTGACAGCAATAGGAATTATTGTGTGTTCACTGCGTGCATAGAAGTGCATACCCACTGCATGTCCTTTCCATAGGACACTCCTCATCAGGGAAAGGACCCTCATTCCGTCCCTACGTCCCTGGATCAGCCTGGGGATCACCATTTCCTACCTGTGGTGACATGGGGCTTTAGGGAAGGAAAGATCTACAGAATTCAGGTTTTCTCTAGCAAAATACAGACCTGCTTTAGCTATCTTAGCATTTTTACAAAGGTTTTATTTTTCAAGACCATTTTTAACCACTTTAAACAAGATAGAAATTAAGCTTAATTATGATAGCAGCTGAGATACTGGTTTACTGATGTAGTAAATTGGAGAACATAATAATGAAAAATTATCTCTAATCAAGATAATACTATTTTAATGGTTGATTAATGTGAATAATCTGGTTTTAAAAATTGATTTTGAATGTTACTTCATTTTCATTCTGCACACAATAATGCTTTGAGGATAAATAAGCATTAATTGTTTCAGAGACCTTATGTCTACTTCATTTTCTGTTAATACTCAGCTGTATTCTTTCATGTTTTTTATTGCACTTCACCGTTTCAGAATTTTTCACTTATGCATTGGATTCTTTTCTAAAATGAATTATCTGGGTTTTTTTTGTTATATTACAAAAACTTTTTGAAAACTCCTGACTCTACTTTGACCATTTCAAATGAAATTTATTAGAAATATGCAATAACCCTTCCAGCTGACAGTGGAAGGGAATATCTAGGTAACAAAGCAGTGCAGTTTTGAGATGGGGCTGCATTTAGAGAATCCTCTTTTCATACCTCTAATAAATAAATTCCTATACTATAATCACTCAAATATGTTCAGTACTTTCTTCTATGAGTCTGACAAGCTCTGTTTATTTCATAATGAAAACATAAAATATAGAAGAATTGTGCTGAGAAATTGAGAATTATGACAGTCTTGTGGAGAAAAGATTAAACAGTTATTCTTTCTGTTTTGATGCTATGAGAAAAAATGTTCTAGCTCACATGAGTTAGAGAAGCTTTGAGAAGGACTTTAGAGCTTTCCTCTAATTTTGATGTTCCTGCAAATAACTGAATCCAAAAAAGTGAGCAGAATTTCATATTTGCTCCTGGAAGGAAGAACACCTGTGTTTTCAAGTTATGAGCTTTTTCTTTTGAGTATCAGCGTGAGATAGGATTGCATACTCAGCCTCACTTAGGTACAGAAATTGTATGTTTGGTTAAGGACTAGTGCCACATAAAATAACATATAGAAATATCTGCCTTTAGCAGAATTTTTGAGGAATAATTAAATTGCACTTCCCTTATCTGCTGTCCTAGGGAATAAATAGCAGAGGACACAACTGTTCACAACTGTTTTGCTTGCCTCTGATGTGTAGCAGCTTTACAGATTTCTAAAGAATATCTTACTTACCATTAATTTCCTCTGCACTTGAGAGGTACCTTAGACAGGACACCGTGAAGAGTTAGCTGATGCAACTCAGCAGTGTGTTTGTATGAGATCAAAATACCTCTTTGAATATTCAGGAATGTTCCCAGCTGGGCTTTTACACAGGGCAAAACACTCAGGGATCTCTATGTTCTTCCAATTTTTGTTGAGTATTCAACTTGAAGTATCGGTCAATAAATTAGTAATATTTTTTCCCTTCCTGGCATCTCACTTCTACACATCACAGAATATAAAGCTTCTGTAAAATATTGCTCAAGGGAAGGAGGGCCACTCTTTGTGTGAGCTAAAGCCTGAAGCAGTAGACTGTATATGTATTTATATTTATATCATTTATATTTATATTTATATTTATATTTATATTTATATTTATATTTATATTTATATTTATATTTAATCTATATTTATATTTATATCTACATTTATATATATTTATATCTATATCTATATCTATATTTATATCTATATCTATATCTATCTATATCTATATCTATATCTATATCTATATCTATATCTATATCTATATCTATCTATATCTATATCTATATCTATATCTATATCTATATCTATATCTATATCTATATCTATATCTATATCTATATCTATATCATCTATATCTATATCTATATCTATATCTATATCTATATCTATATCTATCTATATCTATATCTATATCTATATTCCATTATTAAGATTCTGAATCACAATTTCAGAATCTTAAAATATCTACATATCTCATTAAGATGTGGGAATCACCATTTAAATATCAAATATGTACTATTATATGTATTGGTACACATTTATGATATAGTTATTTAATGGTTTACATTCTGAATTACTGCTTTTTAGGCTATGTTGTTTACCTGAATTCTGAAAATTAAATAACCAATGTAATTTATTCAACAAAGACAAAATAGCCCATATACAGTACAAAAAGATTAAACATCCTTCTTAATTTTCTGATTTTATGATCACTAAGCTTGCATTTCAAGTAAACTTGCATGCAAAATCTGCCCTTACTACAATGCAAAAAATCAAAGCTGAACAGTTGATTTGAATAGACTGAAAAGCAAACTGTATTGTTGACTGAAGGTTAATAAGAGCAGAAAATTGTTGGTTAGTCATGACAGTAGAGTTCTTGCTATTTCCTTTTTATTTCAATTTTTTTTTTTTTTTTTTTTTTTTTTTTTTGTGCAGATCAGATATAGAATAAACAAGTTTGGGAAATTAGAATACTTGAGATATGGCATGATCCCTCCTCAGTCTCTGAGACAAGAGACAGGATGCAAATCAGCTTGCAGACTAAATGGCACTTGCAAAGGGAATACAGATATGACTGTGTTGTGGTAGTCTTGACCAATGGCTTAATGGGGCTGGAGATCCCACCTGGAATCAAGCAGACTTAAGGACTGATGAGGGTCACGTTGATGACTGTCACTTCTTAGAACAGTATTCTCCTAGCCTACCAAAGGACTGGGGATGAAGTACAGTGATATCAATTCTGTCTAATGGTTAGTTGGATTTAATTTTATTGTTTGGGAATTCAAATCTGAAAGAATAATCTTCATGACTTCTATTCCTTTTACACATTGCTGGATATATATTTATAGCATAGAAAACCAGTTACTTTTATTTATTAAAAAAAATTAGTACACAAGTTCTTTGATACTTCATCTGGGTTTTTATGTCATCATTGACACCACAGTATGAAGAGCTGTGTCTCCCTGTACAATGTTAGGGGTGACTAGGATTGTTTTTTTTTTTCCTTAAGGATCAATTAATCCCTTCCACCTTGCTTTTGTGTTAAATACAGTAATTCAGCTTAATTAACTTTTTGTTTTGTGAATGCTTATGGCAGGACTGAGCATACGTCAAAAGGCCATGAAATTTCTTCTTCATTTTCTCATGAGTATCACTCTTACATTTGGAACTGTTCCAGAATTGCAAAGCAGAAAACTTGTACATTTTTTTTATGCTTGTACACTGTTTTCCAGCCACGAGTAAAAGCAATATATTGTGCTATTGAAATTCTCAAAGGTAGTGCAAAATTGATCCAGTTCTTAGGTTTGGCAGTATAAAAAGGTATGTTTTTAGGATATCTGAGTTTTAAAAAGCTTAAAAAGCTTAAAAATGTATATGAAAGCTGCTTGAAATGAAGGATAAAGGGGGTAAGCAAAGTGATTCTGAATTGGAGATAGGGAAAGCTATTAGGAAATCATGAGCAAACGGTACAATGACTGGTAAAGTCTTTTTATGTCTGCTTTATTATTTGTACATGATCTAACATTTGTGCTAATTAAGATCAAATTTCTGTGAAATGGAGGTGTCTCTGGTTAGGATAATACCTTTCAGCATCCACTGTCCCCATATTGCCACAAAATACCTCAAGCCCATTGGTAATTACTTATTTTTGATGTAGAGTATTAATTTAAGCTCTTATAAAAAGCTTTAAAAAGCATCCTCTTTTGAAAATACATTATAAATAAGATGGGATTGGAAGACTAGCTGATCCTTGCTGATCCGATACAGATGTTGAAATATGTGAAAGCAGAGCTGACTTAAAACACTTTGTTATAAAACGCTCACTAATTTGTTACTTGCATCCTTGCCAACTGCCCTCTGTGGTCTTCTGTTTTTGTCTTTTTCTCATCATCCTTAGTGCTTCCTTGACACCAGGACTCACAAGTCCTGCTAAAAATCCTAGGGTTTTTATTCATATCAATGTTTCTCAAGTTTGTTTGTTGCAAGATAGACGCTGTACTGCTCTTCAGGCTCCTGAACTGCGTCTCCTGTCTCTGCACAGAGCCAGCTTCTCCCCAGCAGCCTTCAAAGCCTTGTCCCCAGCCCTTCTTCCTCGTGCTGTTTTCTGTGTCTGGCATGACATGTCTCTATCATAGAAAACAGCATGCAATTTCAGGGTTTTTTTGTGGGCAAGCACAGCTGTTCTTGTAAATGCATTTCAGCCATATGCCAGTGCCTGGTTCTTTATGGTTCAAATGCTACTCTTTTCACAGGTAGAGCTGCATTTAAAATAAAAGCATCATCTAGTTATGGCCTTTTAATTTTTTTTTTTTATTTGACTATGAAGAATGCTATATAAAGGCTTAAAAATTCTGTAACCACAAAGTGTCATTGGTTATTGTGAATCTTGCCCCCCAACCCTTTCCAGCTTGAGGGCTGATTACTGTTTTGTAAAAGGCAACAACCAACCCTCCTCTGATTTTTGAAATCTTTACATGCTAAGTCCTCTGACAAGCTTGAGCTCATCTGTTCCAATATTTAAATGTACTGAAAAAATATTTGTTTTCATTTATTTGTATTTACAATGGTGAAAACTTGATATTTCTTTTTCATATAATTTCTCTTCTTAGGTAATGTTACAGAGCATGGATATGCATGCGCATGGTGCAGAAAAGATCATACTTGGATAGCTTCACCTAATTACTTGCCTCACTGAGAATTTTGTTTCATTTTTTATCAGATTGTCTACCTGTATTGTAATATGCTGCTTAAAATGGAAAGCAGGACATGTATTTTTTTTAGAAACAAACACCTCAACAAACAAGGCTAGTTTTTACCACTGCTCCCTTCCTTAACCAGAACCAGTTCAATATGAGAAGAAAATATTCTAGGATATGACATTTTTTGCCTTTACTGCTTATCTAAATGTGGTAGAATTGAGCTAAAATTGCAGTAGGTTATAACTCCTCTAAAGTTGTTATGGTAGTTAAATATATTTGATTTTATGTACTGGCATGTGCTAAAGAGTAAACTGGAAGAGGACTTCTATTGCACATGCCACTGAAGTGTCAATCACTGCATCTGAGAGAGTGAAAGCAGGACCAAACAAAAGTGACGACTTAGTAAGCCAGAACTGAGAGAGTTCTGTCAGAAATTCCTCTCTTGTCCCTCATTTATAACAGAAAGCATGTTCAAAATCAAAAGAGTTAAAGTACTTTAATAGTTACAGTATTGTATGCATATGTTGTACAAAGCATTACACATGATTCTATTAAAACTGTTCATTCAGAAGACTGAGGAGACCAGTTTTCAGATGAAGTGATACAAATTCTTTCCCCTCACTGAGGAAATCCTACTGTTCTTCAGTATGATGGGGAGGGCTCGTGTGACTGCTTCAGAACTCTTTCAGTGCTAGCAATGCAAATTTGGAAGACCTAACTGAGGATATTTTAGCAAGCATAAATCAAAGATCATTTAGGAGTGTAGTGGAAATAAGCAGTATTGCAGCAGTTGTAGTATTTTGTAATGCCTAGAAAAATTACTTGAGATAAAAGCAAATATAATGTAGCCTGAACTGGAAAATAAACTGATTTAAGCTTTAATGAAATCTAACATTATATGAGAATCCTGATGGGAAACAAACCATGGTATCCCCAGCTTGAATTTAGGTTGACCCCCAAATATATTTGGGAAATGAACTGCACAGCTAGGACAGAGAGTCAGATACTATATATTACTTTTTTGATGGGATCATGTCTAAAAGAAGAAAGTTTTTATACTATGCATTATAGCTTGATATGATCATTCAATTTGCACTGGGAGCTCCCATGTCTAATATTCAGCTGTCTTTAGATATGCTATTTATATGCTATTTCTTTCCCTTGTGTTCTCAGTAGTGACTCCAAGCTGGAGTGCTTTTTGATCAATGTCTCGGCCAGGGTAGAAAGCAGAAACAATACTCAGAGCCATAATGCAGAAGCTATTGAATAGTTTATTTTAAATAGGAGATAAAATGAAGGCAGTTATAAAGGTGCCTTAGATCTCACATATTCATACCCTTTTCTGCATTGCCCTTTATTTTCTAAAGACAGCCTAATAGCATCTTTAAGTGAACTTGTCCTGTATTTATTCAATACCAGACCATCCTTTATTTCTTCTCTTTTGTTCCTTTCCCCAGAATAAATATGTCTCATTTTTCTTTTTAAAAAATCAGGTTGGCTTTTTTATCTTTAATATTTCCCAGGATTTTGAGAATTCACAATGATTTTTTTTTCTTATGCTTTTTGCAGTATACCATACTTGTACTGATTTTATGAGATCTGAAAAATATCAAACAATTTTGATTCCTTTTTAGATTGTCATTCAGCCTTGAAGACTGTTTTTTTTCTGACATGTACAAAGCTTATCAGTATAATTTCATACAAAATTACTTAATTTTCTTTTAATTTGAAATATTGGTTTTGGTTTAAATTTTAATGATTGTTTTAGATGTTTTGTCCAGTGTTAGGGACCTACCCTAACATACACATGGTCACAGGGAAGAAAAAAATTGTGTTAACCAACTCTTTACTTGAAACTCCGTTTAAAAATCTTTATGAAGACTTCATAGTATGGTTATTGAATGTTTGAATATTTCTTCCTCAGTGCTGACAAAATATGATCAAGAACTATGAATCACTTTTTTTTTCTGGGTTGAGGTTTTTTGCTTGTTTGTTTGTTTTTGTTTGTTTTTGTTTTGGTTTTGTTGGTGGTTTTTGTTTGTTTTTGTTTTGGTGGTGTTTGTTTGTTTTTTGTTTTTGCTCTTTTTAGAGTGAGATGGTTACAGTCTAAACTGAAATGTTGCCATTTTACTCCTCATTTGAATGCCCTTGTTGCACATCTCACTTCAAATTTAAATTTGTATTCCTGTGGTGGATTCTGGTCATGTTGGAGTCAGTGGGTATTCTGCCAATTACTGATGAAGTCATGATGCAACATCTTTTCTCCTCAGCTACTCTTCAGAAACCCTCAATCTCACAAATCTACAAAATATCTATTGCTAATTAATTATTGTATTTATTCACACAATGTTAACATAACTCCAGTTGCTGGATGCATGCAATTGTATAAAGATTTCTATGACCAGGCATTAATTGAAATACATTCATCAATTGATATGTGCATTTTCATTTTAAGTACTATTGAAACATCTTGAACAGATAGTGCTTGGGAAAAATGCCAGTTTAATGTCAAAATCCATCATCTACCAATACTATAATGAGTTTTTATGAAAATAATATTCATATTTCTTCCTGATTCCGGTATTTGTTTGGATTTATTTTGTGAGATCTGTCAAAATTAGATAATACAAGGAAATTTTGACAGCATAATGTGTTTCATAGTTGAGAGTGCCAGGATTTAAGGCCCTGATCCTGTCAGGCTGAGACATGTACAGCTTAAGCGTGCAATTGTCTTTGTTTAGGTCCAACCTTTTTAGCTACAGAAGTGAAAATAAGAGCAGCAGCTTACTGCTGAAGATGTGAAGTTGTCCCACAAATGAAACCTATGCTTCCTAGTGGATTTAATGGAGCTTAATATGCAAACAAACATACTAATTTAGCAGTAACAGCTAAACGTGAAGAATAAAATCACACTTCCACAGAAGTTGCAAGTGACTTTGGTAATGATTTCAGTGAGGTCAGAATAGAATTCAAGATTGAAAAGGCCAGTTAAACAAGCAGCATTTGACAACATAAATTTACAGATTAAGAACTTACTCAAGCAAGATTAAAGAAAGCTTTTATCCTATATTATTCAGAAGCTCAAAAGTAAGAAATCAACATACAAAAGATGCGGAAATAGCTCATATATTTTCTGACTGAGAAAAACCACCACCACCTCCCATATTTGCTCATTTTATTCTTGTGTGAATCATCTATAGTTTTTAGCTTTCTTTTCTAGAAGGTGGAAAAGTACATCTTGAACTTTCTCCTGCTCTGCACTGCAAGAGCAGTTGTGTGGTGTCATGGAGTTTCTTGGCATTCTCATCTTTCATAGTTTGCTAATATAAATTATATAAAAATTAGAAATTATGCATACCCTGAATAAATAAAATGGAATAGTCCTTGCCACTCAAGTTCAACTCTTTACTTTAGACTACCTAAAAATATGAAGCTTTGAGGCAACAGGGGTCAAGATGGACTTTTTTGATCCAGCTGACCAATTTAAATAATGTTTTAAGCTAGCATTCAAGATTCTCAAGCTGCAAAATAACATATCTAGAATTTTTTCTGAGTGCAGTAGATGTGTGGCAATAAGATATTGGTTTGGTGATTTACAGGAAGGTAATTGAGAAGCATTTCCAAAACCTTAAGTGACATCAAATAATAATCTTTAAAGAGAATTGTAGGGGTCAAAAATTGTTAGTGTATCCTTTTTCTTACTTGAGTGCTTTAGTTAGAATAAAATCACTCAATATATTGATGATAAAGACTGTCTCATAACAGAATTTTATATAATTTCAATTATTGTGGGAATACATTCCAAAACAAATTACTGTTAGAAAATGCTGAATCTGTGCTGGTGAGGTATCATGACAGATAAATTTTGGCTGAAATTTGCTGTAGACATGTTATGATAAGTATATTTTGCCTGAGAGTTTGTTTTTTGTTTGGAGTTTCAGTTTTGTTTGTTTTTAATTTTTTAAATATGTTGTTTAATGTGTAGACTCCCAACTGTTGAATTTGGGCTTCATGTGTACTGTCTTACTTCTTCCTCAAACAAACAAAATTCTGAGGAGTCTAAACTTTTTTTTTTAGGTTTTCAAATACAAATACTTCAAGATCAGGAATTTTAGTCCAGAGTGAACCACACTATTTTTATGTCAAAGAACACAAAAAATGAGCTGTCAGTGTAGCCATTTTGATAAAGTTTGAAAAATGCAAAGGCCTATTAACCACTCCACAAGTTATTTGGGCTCACTTTGAAACAAACCTAGTACTGGAAGAGGACAATGAAGTTAGCCAAGTAAGGCTGTTACTGACAGAATTTGAAAAGTGAGAATGAAAGAAATCTACACCATAACTGAACAAAATCCTGGTTGTTAAAAGGGAAAAGAGAGTGGAAAGGGCAACAGAAAATTGTGTCTCAAGGGTCTGGTTTGTAATTCATATTCCAGAGGTTTTGAAATTCCTTATCAGACAAATTTTTTACTGTTGTGTATTACTGTTGATGATTTCATTTGTCACCACAGCACTATTACTTAGCTACACCAGGAAATAATGAAATAATGGCATGGACTGGCAAATTGGAAAACTCTTTAAGTCTATCTGACTTTGCAATATGCAAATCAAAGCTAGAAAAAGAAGATAAAGACAAATATTTCTGAAGACTAAACAGAATAATAAATTCTGCTGGAAATGACTAAAAAATAATTCTGTCAGTTGGCTGTAACTGGATTTTCTCTCTTCAAGGATACATGGCCTGACCATGCTGCCTCCTGTTACTGTGATGTACTAGCCAACTCCTGTAGGAAGGGATGAAGCACAAAGAAGAAAAGAAGACAAAAGCAAAAAAGAGACAAAGATTATCATTTTAGCCCAATATCTGTAGAACAGTGAAGAGCAGAAGAGATGCATTTGGTAGAAGAGAAGAAAGCTCCAAACCTTTTTGGTGACACAGAGGCCAGAAGTGTGGTTTTATGTCTGGCTAAGCTGTGTGCTGACCTGTACACAATAGTAAAGCCTTTTCAGACCTGGGATTCTAGGTCAGCCTGCCTCCTGGAGAAGGTTAGAAACACAGACAGTAAAACCATGGAAGATTAAAGGACATTGAAAGGTTTAAACTTGAATTTCAGTCCAAAGCATCTGTTCACTGCAAAAAGGATCTGACTACTTAAGATATCTGAAGTTTCTTTTTTTGTGATATACAACAGTGCAGTTACCTTGTGTCTGTAAAGCTAGCATAATTATGGAAAAATCATTTTTTTCACTACTTTGTTCACATAAAGGCAGACAGTATGTCAAGGTCAGCTTACAAAGCAAGTCATTGTTCCTTCAATATAATATTATATATCTAAATCCCTTTTTTTTTTTTCCCTGTACACAATGGTAACGATTTGGATGAACATATTCGCAAAGTGCTTACATTTGTCAGTATAGGGAAATACGAAGGAATTTTTTCAGCATATACTGTTGAAAAAGGAATTCCTCATAAAATCAGTTAGGGTTCTGAAATTATAAATTAATTTAACTATGCTCTATATAGTTTGTGCATAAATAGGAATATTTTGTTTACAAATACTTGGGACCAGCTCAGCTGCTTTAAGGATGATGCCAAGGCAGGAAAGTGATTTCTATATCTGTGCTTTGTTCTTTCTGCTGACATTTGTAAATTGTTAAAAGGCAAATCAAGATGAACAATGCTATGGAGTACTGTTTGCAAGAAATTCTGGTCTTCAAATTAAAAAATTACACATCAGAGTTATTAACAGAGGCAAATAGCAAAAAGATTGATGGCTTCTCCTTCTGCCTCTGTCTGGATAGTAAAATAGCAGTAAAAAAACCCATGTTGAACCTGTGTTTCTTTCCAGAATGATTTTAAATTGATTGATGGTTTTAAATTTGTCATGAATCCAAATAATCAAAAAGGATTTGTTGTTAGGAGACTCCTCTTTGTGCTAATGTTCTGAGTGATCTCTAGGTGTGAGACATAAAGCACTGGTATGAGACATAAGATTTTTGTGCTAGTAGACTTTTCCTGCAGAGACAAGGAAGTTTCATGAGTGAGGAGTCAAGCAAAATGGAAAGTTCTGTGAACAATTTAAGAGCAGATCCAGAGAAAAATAGCTAACTGGGTAATGACATAAAGAAGTTCTAGTGAAATGCCTGAAGTCATAGGCTGTTTTCTTAGTAAACTGCTGTAAATGTCTACAGCATCAGCAGCCATGATAGATAAACATACTAAGAGGAATGTGTAACTGTGACTGCAAGTATTCTGTGCACTTTGAACAGACTGGAGTAAGGGATAGTTAGCTGATTTTTTATTTTTTTGCTTGTTTACAGAACTAATGAACTGTTCAATGGAGAGGTTGTTACAAAAGACTTGGAAGCTTTTTGTTGCTTAGGACATAACCATATAGAGAAGTAAAGTGGAAAGATCAATTACTGCTTCAGACTCTTTCATTACTAGTTTGTCATCAGATAAAATAGTCTGTTCTTTTTCAGTTAGGAAAGATAAAATTGAGTATTCCTCTTGTTCCTCTAAGGTCTACACAAAAAGAGAATATAATTCTGTTTTAGAATAAGTCCTTATTTGTTCACTGCTGTTTCTGCAGTGTTTCTGCTTACTGTTTTGTTATACAATATGGAGGGAAGGCAGAAAGAAAGCAGCATATTTTTAAGCATGGAGCACAGAAGAATTTATTACAAAAAGACTGGTAACACAGCTACAGTTACAAACTACTGAACAGAACTAGAAATGCATTAAAAAAATATTACAGATAAAATTGAGCATGCAGCACAGCTGAATATATTAATGTAAGCAAAGCAGCATCCTGATTTTAGAAGCAGCAACAAAATTTTACATCTGCTTACCTTGTGTAAAACTGAGAACATTCAGGGCAGTAATAACTGCCTCATATTTCTCTATATCTGATTTAGAGAAATGTCATAAAAGGCTGAGTTTATAAATCCTTTTATAAAAGTGAAAGTATCTCATGAATACCAATAGGACTGCAAGGCTTATTGTACAAAAGTATTGCCAGGAGTTGAAAATTTGGGAGTTATGTCCCTCAGAGTTCACATTACTTTGCTTGAGAAAAAAAATGTTTGTGTTTAGATTTTTTTTTATCAATCTGAGATTTGTATTCTTTAAGGATTTTCTAATCTCTGTAGAAATTGAGGCACTGAAAATGAGACACTTCCAGGGTATCCTGTTAGGATACGAGAGTTAAAAAGTCAGGAACTATTAAACTAACAGTGATTTTTTTTCACGTATAATGCAAAGGTTCTTCAAGAGGTGGTCTGTAGAATCAAGCCCTTAACAAGCTTGGTTAGTCTTCTCTTTATCATCATCTACTGACAATCAGAAAGCTGAAGTACCATGTTATTATTATTATGAATATATTGAAATTTAAACTTTGAATTAAAAACTCTATGTTCTTCTAGAAACAGAGCTGATAGTATAGATTTTTGGAATGGTTTAGTTTGGAAGGTCATCTAGTTCCAATCCCCTGCCTTGAGCAGGAACACCTTCAATTAGACCAGGTTGCTCAAACCCCCATTCAACTTTGGACACTTACAGGGATGAGACGTCCACAACTACTCTGGGCAGCTTGTTCCTGTACCTCAACCCTGTCCCAGCAAAGAATTTATCCCTAGTATCTAGTCTAAATCTTTCCTCTTCAGTGTGAAGCCATTACCCCTTATCCAGTTACTGTATGACCTTTAAAAAAAAGATTTCCTCAGCTTTCTTTTAGGCCTGATCTAGGCACTGGGAGGTTCTGTAAGTTGTCCCAGGAGACTTCTCTTCTCCAGGCTGAGCACCCCAACTCTCTCAGCCTGCTTCCATAGCAGAGGTGCTCCAGCCCTCTGTTCATCTTCCTAGCCCTCTTCTTGACTTTCTTCAGCAGGTCCAGGTCCTTGTGCTGAGGACCCTGGACCTGGGTGCAGTACTCCAGGTGTGATCTCAGGAAGGCAGAGCAGACAGGTAGGATCACTTCCTTCACCCTGCTGGTCACTCTGCTCTGCATGCAGCCCAGGATCCATCAAAGCCAGGTTGGCTTCCTGGGACTGAAATGCCCACTGCCAGCTTATAATGAGGTTCTCATCAACCAACCATACCCTTAAGTCTCTCATGGGGAGCACTAGCTGTCCACGGCTGCAGTGCTTCTGTTGTCTGCAAGGTACAGTAGCAGATTTCAGAAAGAAGAGAGGAATTGTGCCACAGCTGGCTGTAATAGAGATGTCAGGTTTAATAATTTGACTTTGCAGGCTGAGAATGTGGTAGATTTTGTTGGGGGTTATTTATAGAATCCAGTCTCACTGACGCAGAGTTGGGACAGTTTTGGACTTACTTTCCTTGGCAAGCAAGTTTTCTTTTGCATAGGAAGACCGCTAAGACTATAAGCCTCAAGAGGGACTAATTAAATTGAGGAGGAAATGTCAAAGAAAGGGGAATTAAACTCATAATGAATATCTCCTTATTTGATTTGGCAATCGCTTTTTTCCCTTGCAGTCTGCCTTCTAGCAGCATCACCTTCTTTATGGTTTAGTACACTGTCACTTGACTAGTACCAGATTTGGGAAGAAGCATAGGGAAAAGACAAATTAGCAACTCTGCGCATTAAATATTGGCTGCTTTGTGATTTGTTTTCCAATTGAAATCTACAAGACAAACAGCTGTTAGCAAGCTTTTCAGTGTAAGCCCGAAGAGACTTTTGTTGTGGCTTAAATCTGTAGTGGCCAACTTTCCTAATAATCTTGATTTACTGAATGAAAATATAATTGTCAATAATGTATATTATGGCAGAGAATTATGCCAACAGAGCAAAAGGAGTGTCCTTTAGGCTTAATATTTCCTCATTTTGAAAGTATAAGTATAAATTTTGGTACTATTTTAACAAAAAATAGGAGGCCTTTTTACACTTTTAAGGAGGGAGGTTTCAGTTTCTTGTTTCAATGGAAAATAAAAAAATTATATTTGAAGCCTTGTAGAAAAGATATATGTCATTACTACCTATTACAGCCAATTGAGGGTACAAAGCATTTAACTCAAACACCTTGACTAACCAAGTTCAATGCCAAAATCTAGATCTTTAGTCTTTCAATGTCAGTAGCAGTTCCACATTATGTGCCAAGGATTATCACTTGTTGAACTGAGTAGATAGCTTTGAGTTATTTTTCACAGCTATGGTTGTGAATGGGAATTCATAAACTCAGAGGAGCAGCACCTTATCTTTGTATTCTCTGTCAATTCTCTATCAATGTGATCCATCTCACCTGGGTTGATGTTGGCTGGAATTCCATTCAGGGAATGAAGGGTCTACAGCAATAAATTTTTTTAATTTGATTTTTTTTTCCTGAAGACCTACTTTATACTACTCTAATCAAAATACCAAAGTAAAATTGATCAGGAAAAAAATAATGCATTCTATCTCATTTTTAACAAAAAGAAAAAAAAAAAGAGTTCCACACATTGGGTGTTGCAGAGATTCATAATGCAGTAAGATAGCAATCCTAGATTCTGTAATTAGTTAGTGACTTTTAGTGCATTTATCAGATTTTCTGGAAAGGCAATGGCCTTTTCATCCTTGAAGATACAAAAAACCAGACAGAAAAACAGCCCTGAGCAACTTCGTGTAGGTGACTCAGCTTTGAGCAAGGGGTGAGCTTGGTGATCTCCAGACATGCCATCCCACCTCAGCAGTTTTCTGATTAATTCAGAACCAAAGAAAACATTCTCAGAGGTTTTCAGAATTTAGAATAACTTGTTTGAGACCAGAAAGTCCTGTCTGAAAAAAGCTCAAATCCAGAATTGGATGTTGTTCAGAACAGTGGATTATGGAAGCTGAAAACCATTCAGTAACTGTGCAAGTTGCACTGATTATCATTTACATATGTTTTCCATATGCAAAGGAGAGATTCAGAATTTAGACTTGTCTGAGACTGGCATTCCAAATGCTTTAACTGTACTGAACAGGACTACTCACTGAAGTTAGATTGTCTTAAAAAATAATAAAAAAAAAACTGCTCAAGGATATTCTCCTGATTGTCCGAAAATTTATAGATACATATTTATTCAAGCCTGAATTGATCAAAAACCACAAATTGATCAGATTAAAAGGAGATACAAAATCAGTAATACATACATGTTTCTTGTAAGAATAGGAATAAAAACCCTAAAGACATTGAGTAATACCTGTCAAGTCAGGTAGCTAGGAACAGATGAAAACGGCTAAAGAGACCAAGTTTAATATGCCTAAACATGCTGACTACAAACTGCAAATTAAGAAAAAGAAAACTAATATAACTCAGAAATTAACAGCTTATTTGAAGAATCTGCTCATTGTCCAATTCTCTTTAATATATTTATCAGAAACTTGAATGAAAACATAAAACCTTCACTTATAAAACTTCATTGTGACATAAAACTGATCAGTAATTTTAATCCAGCATTAAAGAATTAACAGTCCTTACACCACACAAAGAGCACAGGCTATGCCTATTTGTTATGGAAGGACTTTTTTCTCAAAAGCTGTAGCTCAGACAGTAGTTCAGAGAATAAATATGCTTTGTCAGAAAAGCTGAAGTGCCTGTCTTGACCTCTTTTGTCTGAATTCACCCCTTTGGTTGCACAAGTGTGGGTGTTTGTCAGGTCTACTCCATCAAGTAGAGAGAAGATCTAAGTTCAAAACCAAAACAGACTTTTTTATCATTCTTTTTGTAACCCAGTAGTTGTCCCAGTTCATTTTGCAGCAATGCCTCCTAGTTGTCTTCAAAGAAAAACAAACTCTAAGGAACATGTACTTTTTGTAAAAAAACCCTCTGCTTACATTATATAGCCCAGTAGAGGAAAGGAAGACTCCTTGAATGTTGAGAAGTCTTTGGTTAATAGTTTGTCTCTGCAGTTGTGTCCCTTCAAGTTTTTTTCTTAAATAAAAACCATTATGTTCAGGTTTCAATGCATTTGTAGTATCTCTTTCTGGCCTATTTTTTTAATCTTATTCTGATCAGAAAACATTCACATCAAAAGAAGATATAAATTTAATTATACATGTATAATCATGCTAAATATCTACATGATAGAAAAAAAATGGCAGGCATTGAAAAAAAATTTCAAATAGCTGGGACCTGATAAAAGGGTCTAAAGAAATCAGTTTTGATAGATGGGTATTTTGTTGGTATCAGCCTTAGTTGTAGATAGTTCCACCATCTGTAATTCTTTTTCTTATCCCATTATTTATGAGGCATATTTCTTTCAGAACATCAGGATCAGCATCTTGCTTAATTATTACATTTTCCCTCCTTAGACTTGGAAGATTAGAATATTGTGATCAAGACTTTCTCTCTGTATATGTGCAATAACACAGAAATTATTTATAAGTAGAACAATCACAAAGGCAGCAATTTGTGCAAGTTGAAAGTGCAACAGAGCCTCAAAATAGAAATCTGATGCCACAGCCCTTTTCTAGGAGTATGTGAAAGTGCTGTCAACTAGGTCTAACAAGGGAATATTTGTAACTAAATATAAGTAAGAAAAAAAAAACAGAATTTGCATGAGCTATACATTGTCTATAAGAAAAAAAACCACCCTAACTTCTCCCCCATCTCCCAACAGCTGTTAGCCTGAATGAATTCACTGTTTTGTCTTAAGCTTCTGAAAGATACTATTTATTTATTTATTTATTTATTTATTTATTTATTGTGTCACAATGCAAGGATATATATGTTTTGTAGTCTTCTGGAATGGTTTCTGTATGTTCATGGATGTTTACTTCTACTCTGGTGAAAATCAACGAGCTGTCTCAGCAGTTTGTATTTCAGTCTCAAAGTGGAACCAGGCTACAGCTTCTCCAGCACTCTTACTGCTTAAATTTTTTACACTTCAGCTTTCTGTGCTTATGTACAGCATGTTCTCCCTCTCAGTAAATATCTTCCCCTATAACAGAGAGAAAGTATCCCTGGCACACTTCAACTTAGAATAAGAAATTATAGCATTACAAGCAGCTGTAGGGTCTCAGGTTGCAGAATCTCCCTTACCCTTTTTAGAAATGCCCATTGCATCATGAATTCAGTGAACAAGAGGAGATCAATTTACCATCACAGATGCCCGTTTTTCTCTCCCATTCATTCACAATGAAGCTGCATCCAGTGTTTATCCACCTCTTTAATGCATCATTGAGGTATAATACCTTTCTGTGTTCTTAATATAAACTTCCAAATCAATCTTCCAGGGTGAAAAGACAACTTTCTCCTGTTGCTGCTTCTCTGTCACCTCAGTGATGTGCATCCCAGAACACTCCCATGAAAGAGCTGCAGTGTGCATACTAGCTGCCAGCTTGAAAAAAACGGCCTCATTCCTGAACCCTGTCCTTTCCCTCAATTTATAAGGCTTGTTGATTGCAAAACCATTAAAGTTATGTGAGCTTTTGATAAGGAAAACAAATGTTACAAAAAAATTTAAAATATAAATATATAACTGTGAAAAAGGGAATGCACCTAAAAAATATGGATGCCTAATAGTCATGGAGAAAGAAGAGATTTTGTGCCAGCATGTCTCTGAAGTGGGGAGAGAGCAGTGATGAAGGATACCCGTCAGAGTCTCTGAAGAGCAGAGGAGAGAATGCAGAATGCTCCATTTCTAGGGCTTAGATGTGGTCCTTTAGGAGCTAAATGTAGTAGTTGGTAATTTCTGTGCTGAGAGGGTTTGTGTTTACAAACGTACATGTTAAAGTGCTTGCTGTGAGCTCATTACCGGCAGCTATTTTCATACCCATCTCACCTATCCTGATTGCAAGGCTATCAAATTGCAGACTCATGTTGGGATTAGATTTGCTGAGGACAGTGATGCAGAGGTTTCTGAGTTGGTTTTTCCTCTGCATCCCACAATGGGTCCCCATGCCCCCTTGGCAGTCACCCCCCTCAGTCAAAAGCATAGTAGTGTGGACTTAGCTTGATGGTTTTCATGCCTGGGCACTGGGGCTGAAACTCTCCTCAGGGTAGCCCTGGGAGCAGCCTGATATTTTGGTTATTTGGATTTTCTACCACTCCTCTCCTTCCTCCTCCCCCTCCAGCTCTCGTCTCTCTGTGTTGCTTTGAGGTTGTGCAGCTTTTATCAGGTATCCTGACAAGGATATAAGAGATTGGGTGCAGCATCATAAATATGTGTTGCTTCCATATGTAAGCTTCTGTGTTTGCATAGCACAGCTCACTGTTCTGTGAATTCATTGGGACTGAGTCAAGGCTGCTGTGGAGATCTTTGTCCCTAAGCATTTATTGAGGTCTGTAAAAGAGCATCTTTAAAGAGACAGAAACTTTAAGGAGAGTTTGCATCACCATATTTTTATGGTTTTTAAGGACAATCTGAAATTTTCTGTGAAATGATAAATGTTGCTCTTTTTGCTTCTCTGTCCCTGAAATTGCATATCAAATTCGTGTTAGGTCTCTTAAAATTCAGCAAATACAATGTTTGAAAATTAAGTTTATGTGTCTTGTTTATGCCATTTATACCCATTTTTTCTTGAAGCTGTCTAGTTCTGTCAGATAAAGGAGCAAATGACTTCCAGCTCAGCAAAGTGCATTTGCTACCTGCTGTCATTAAGCAGCTAAAGCTGAAATATCATGGGGACTTCACTGTCCCAGTCCCTGTCACTATTCTCTTATTCTGCAGCTACAAAGAGCATGTTGTTACATAACTAACATAATTTTTAGTGTCACAGCAGGCAGCTAGTGAAATGGAAACTGAGAACTGGGTTATTTTAGCTGGGAAAGAAAATGAATATATGAGATTATTCAGATGTACTTTATTTACAAATAGAAAAGTTTTGAAGATCTCTGAAGAACAGCTGTTCAGCAGCAAAATTCTCTCCAACTCCATTTAGGCAACAAGATGTGTCACAGCTCAGATGCCTCTATTTAAACTCTTGCGCTGTTGTGAGTTCATTTAGAGATTACAATGTTTATCTAAAAACTCCATGGTAGAACATTTTGCTGTTGCTTTTAAACTGGGTGCTCAGAGTGGTTCTAGTGTTTTCACATGCCTGGGCCTAAATAGACGTGGCCTGATTTGCAGAGGTGTGATCAATTCTAGGTCCTATTGAAATCAATAGGAACTGATGAGTGCTCAGTTCTTTTGAAAACCAGGCCATTTATATATAGGTGCCTAAATATGGCACCCAATTTTGAAAAACCTGGCTCTAAGACCATATACCATCTTTCTCCTTTTGATATCTGGGTCCCTGCTGTAAGAAAGGGTAGGAAGGGTAATGAATAAACAATTGTAATGAAAAGCAGCCAGAAGTATTTCGGAATACTTAATACTGTGTAACTATAAAAATATTTTTTAAAATCATTTAAGGCAAGTGTCTGTTGGAGTAGAATTTCCTCTTCTGTATTTACTCTGTTTTGCATGAAGACAAAGCAAAGCAAATAGCTACTCCTGTGCATGTGCAAATGGAGTTAATGTCTGGTAATGAAAGTTGCAACAAATAGAAGATAAAGACACAAACAAAAAAGAAAAAAAGAAAAAAACACCAAAAAACAGCCAAACAAAAAAAAAACCCATCCATGATGCCAGAAAAAAAAGATATCAGATTTATTTTTTCCTTCTAATTTCCAACAGAAAAATATATGCTGAAATGCATTAGTGGACAAATTCACTCACCAACTCTCCTACTTTCTACAATATTGTGAAAGCAACTTTCCTTAGAACATATTTCCATATTCCACCATTTTTTTACAGAATATATAGCAGTTTTACATTTTTTCCTCAGTATGCTGCAAAGCAGAAAAGAATTATGATCTGTTATTGCAATAAAAGCTCTGCCAGATAATATGGTTAGAGGCTTTGGAAAAGCTCACAGCATCCAGAGGAACTCATTTCGGCAGTGCCATTAGCATCCTCCCAAGAAAAACATTCAGAGCCTTCAGAACAGAATTTATTTGTGGTTACACAACTGTATGAAAACTCATATAATTGATTCCAGAAACTGAATACAAGCTGATGCATTAGAAATTCTTATTTTCCATGGTGTGATCATAAGATTACCCAAAGAAAACATTTGGGGCCTGTGTCAGGTTTGCAAGCCCCCAGGTTCTTAATTTGTGAGCTTTTTGGGGCAATCATGAGAGTTAGTGACTTGTATTTTTCAGGTTATAGACTGGTAATAGTGCTATTTCCAGTGTTTTCCTATAGCCTTGTTCCATGTTGATCCTCCTTCATTTAACAAGGTGTAATCTCTGAACTTCTTTTGGGGTGAGGATTTCTCCTTATGGATCAGCTAGTATCTAATATTGTTTGAGATTTGTGGCCTTATTTTTGGATGAGGGAGAGATATGGGAGCTAAAAGGTGATCTGTCTTCTCTTTCCAGCTAGGTTATTTTCCTGAGTATGCTAAAACCTAGCCTATGTTCCCTTCTGTTGGATGTTTAGCAGTGTGGTAACAAAGGGGCACTATGAGATTCAGAGAGGATGGTAGTTTTTTTTGTTGCTGTTGCTCAAGAAACCAAGCTAGGATGAAATTTGATTGTTATAGTATCACATAATTCTAGAGCTGATGTTTTGAGAAAAAATGTTGAAACTAGATGGAGTTTAGGTCAAGGATGGAAAATGATCTTCTTCTTTTTAATTTTTAGCAGGAGGCAAATTTTGAGGCTGAATTGCACATATTTTCTGAGCATAATTGGTACTTTCAATTTAAAGTTGGGATTACCAATAGGTCAGGTTAATGTGAGTTTACCTGTAAAAGTGATGTTGGATCATTTAATCAATGTCTCTGAAGTGTGCTCAGATTTCAAACAAAACAAAGCAATCCTTTGAAGTCAGGTGTAAAAGATAGCACTGAGGTTCACCTTGGTTTAAGGCGATGAGTACTTTACTTTTGTCAGTGATCTTGTCATATTCATCAATATAGATGCATTTTAACCATGGTGTCTCTTCTTTGACTGATACCAATTTGTGAACTTTAAAGAAGTAAAGAGAAATTCACCAGTTTAGAAGAAATTGAAGACCTGGTTTATTGTACTTCAATATACTTTGGAGCCCAGAAATACTCAGGCACTATTTTAGGTATATCTAATGGGTTACATGTTTTAATGGGCAAAATGCAGAATAATTTCAGGAGAAAGTAAAATCAAGAGGGATAGTTATCATGTAAATTATAAATAATGAAAGAATTAGGTGATCAATTTCATGTAACCTCCCTGAACTCTATTCAAAGACCTCAACATCTCCAAAGACTCTGGTGTTCCCAATACTGAAGGGTATTTGTGGAAGTTGGTGGGTATTTACCCAATAATCTAAGAAAGAATGTTAACTCTTTCCTGGTTTGAGATTCATTTGTCTCACCTTCTTCACAGACCTTGTGGAGATCAGTTGTTGTTTCCTTGTCTAGAGCAGCAAGTAGCCTTTTCATTTCTTTGACAAGAGGCACTGATCTCGGTACAGATCTCCTTGGGTGACGGAATGCTGCCACATAAACCCTGCACTGGAGGTATCATCCTGATGGACACTACCCCTGGGAAGGCAACAGTGGGCAGCCTGGGAAATAAAAGGGCATGGAATCAGAAGAGACACATAGGAGCTTCTGTACTTTTCATGTGATCCTACCTACTGCAATGCACCTTGGGATGTTAGTCATATAAAAAAAAAAAGTTAAAATACTGGCAACCCAAATCCTTTTTGTAGGGTTAGCTGAGAGGAAAGGAAGTATCTGCACAGTTGAAAAACCTCTACAGTTTAGATTAATCTTAGGACTTGTAACCATTTTTATATTTAGTGATTGTTAATGAGGATTTGTTGTCATTTCCCAAAATGCTTCCAGACCACATGGATACTTGGTTCCTTTGGCTTTCCTGCAGAAAATCTGTTCTCTGTGCTTAGCCTTCTTAAGCCTCTCTGTTGCTGTTGTCGTCAGCAGTAATACTGGTCCCCGAATGCAATTAGTTTCTGTGTCACATTGACAGCATTATGGGTTTCTGGTATGTATTGCCTGGAAAAACAGGTTTTCCGCACAGATATGATTGTTTCATTAAGAATTACAAGGACACATAATGACAGAACCACATGCCCAAAAGCTTGTGTCCCTTTCCAGCTGTTTGTTAGTCTGCAAGCCTTATAATTCTTGTATCATCATATATTGTAGCATAGTTACAACTACAGATATATTAAACTCATTTAATTCTATTTGAGTAGTGCCTGATAGTGTTCTGAGTTGCTGCATTTGTGTCAGTGATTGTTAGAAGTTGCCAGATACAGTAGCCAAAAAAGTCAAGGCTGTTGCAGCTCCATGTTCCCAGGTCCAGCCAGCAGTGAAGCTGAACCTGTGTTATCACTAGGCCATACATGCATACATTTATATATACATATACAAGTGCATTCACAGCCACACTGATCAAAACAGGCAGAAAACATGGTAGCCCACAAAAATAGGCAGCCCATTCCCATGTACAGCAAAACATAGATGTGTATAAGTATCTACATATGGAACATGGATCCCATCAGAAGCTGGGATCTGGAAACTCAGGGATTTTTGAGGAATTCCCAGCAGTAGTTGGAGAATCTTTGCCTGCTTTCTCAGTTGGCCTTTTGGGAATCTGCAGGAATAAGATGTATTTCTCTAGCTCATTTACTTAACCTGGTAGTCACTAAAATGGGAGGAGGATGCTTCCTTTCTTGTGCTTTACTCTTACAGAGAACTTTTTCACAAATACACAAATGTCAGCAAAATGTGTCTGCATGTGTCCTCATTGTCACAGTGTCCTCTGCAGCTTTACCAAGGATGGTAATGAATGGGTGTCAGGAGGGATCTTCTTATCCTCTGCTCTAATAACTGAAAAGAGAAAGCAGGAGGTTGTGTAACTGAACTGAAAAATGTCAAATAGCCACATGGAAAAAAATCCCTTGGAATATTCAATTAATAATAATGTAAATATATTCAAAATTGGATTTTAGTAAATAATACTTGTAATGAATTATTGCGAGATTAGTCATGTTGTTTTTCTGAGAAATTAGACTCCATTAGTCAGTACCCTAATGCCAGACATTAATAAATTGCAGACAAGTTTTAACAAAAAATTACCTCTTCTATACAGAAGGACTATAGCAGTGTAATCATTTTGGTATCTTAACATGAGCTGGCTGTGAGTTCAGAATAATAAGACACTGAAAAATAATAATTTTCAACTTTTGGAGGGGACTTAGAGGAAGGTTGAACATAAAATATTAGAAAGTCATTGTGCAAGTGAAAGTAATGGTAAAATTAACTTTAATGTGATCTTAGATGCCAAGTAAGGAATAACAAAATTTAGTATGCTAAGTATTTTCATTTTCCTGATAATCTTAGCTTCTGTATATTGAAATGCAGATTCTCCTACCTTAGAAATAAACTTTACCCTGTAGCTAAAACTTCTGCTGCAGGAAATGTTAGGGAGTCTAAAAAGTACAGTAGATGTACTTCCAATCCCCTCTCAAACTGGTTTGCTCTGCATTGTCAGATGCGGTGAGTTTGTCCAAAAGCTATTAGCCATTACTCTGTTTCATAGCATTACAGTTAGGAAAGGCAAGAAATAAGTCCAGCCCTAATTTTGTGCATCTCCCTGCCTGAGGAGCATTTCCTGTTGTCTGGCAGTTGTAGTACATTGTGTGGGCAGGCACAGGCGTGCACATGTGCCCTGTGTTGTGAGCCCTGCCATGTCTCAGCCAGTGTCAGCAGAGCTGCTGCCCATAGCTGGAGCACACGCTGTGAGCACCAGTTACCCAATGCTGCTGCCTTAGGGCTCTCTGATGCCTCCCCCAAGACCCTCTCCTGCTCTCCCTCCCCAGCTCTGTCTGCTCATCAGGGAGCAGCTAGCAGCACCGCTGCTTGTGTGACTTGAATGGGAATAATTTGGAGGATTACCTTGCTGCTGCCTATTTCCTTGCATAATGATAAGAGAAGTTCTATATTTTTCTGTGTGCTCTACTCTAAAGATATTATTTGTCCTGTCAAAGAGTGAACCTTCTGGATCAGTTTATTCTGAGCAATGTATTGAAGTGGGGTTCTGTGATGATTCAGATTATAATGGCATGCTGTGTTGGTGAAACAGCCCAACAGGACATTTGACATCTTGTTTCCATATCACCAAAGGAGTGAATGAAGTACATGATGAGCAACTTAGTGAGGTAATTTAGGTACCTTTTTGTGTTCTGTGCAAAGTGGTATATTTCCAAGTGTGCACTAAAACCCTGTTTGAAAGATTTATGCTGGGGTTACAGTTGAGAAATATTCCTTTCTTTCTAGTAGTGTGTCTTGTAGCTGGATTTTGAATTGCTTGGAGTCTACTAATCGGCTTTACTGGTAGACCTGCTGAGAAAGCATTGCAATTGTCCATGTGGAGTGCAAGAAAGAAATGTAGGGATTAGATTTATGAATAATTTTTGGACACAGGCAGTATGAATTGGTGAGGAAAACTTCATAGGTAATGACAGGCTAATTTAACTGTAGCAGTTATGAGCCAAGAGGCCAAAGAAGTTGATTATTTTTCCTTTCACTTTTATTCTGAGATTTGTTCTTTGTTAACTTTCTTAGAACCAAATCAGAAGATTCAGTACCATTTTTCACCATCAAGTCCCAAGGGTCAATGTGTGAATTTAACTGATTTGTAGTTTTTCTAAAAACCTGCCAGAGTCTGCATAAATAGGCTCATCTCTGTATGTTCACTTAAGTGTGAATGAGGTTGATCTCTTAAAACCCTTAGATGAACTATGAGTCTAAATTCACATGTTAAAGCTGCAATTACATACTTTATTTGAAAACATTTGATCCCAAAGCATTTGCCCAGGCTATGAAAATGAAACTGAGAATTGCAGTTCCCATTGTATTTCAGATTTGTCTCTGAAGAGACATGGAGGTGAAATGCTGTTGTGCACTCCTGTTTCATCTCCGAGACTGGGTGAACTGGTCATCCTGGGCTCTAGAGCCTGGAACTGTGCAAAGGGGCTTCCTTATAACTGGCCAAGTTTACAAAGTACTTGTTCTGCCTTGTGGCTGGCCAAGGACAGCCTGAATCTCTGTGTGAGATTTAGGGAAGCAATATTTGGTTGAAATTTTGAATTAAAGCTGCTATTTTGAACAGACAGCACTAGAACTGTTACAGCAAAATTCCCAAAACAGCAAAATAGATAGTTAGCAAATATCAAACATTAAGTGTTCATGCTTACTAACTTTTCATGAGCTCTGCAAGAAGAATTAAGAAAACCTGGTTTTATGTCTGTCCACTGATACTCCCTTTCCTAATCAGAAAGTATGCTGATACTGCTTAATGCCACTGCCTACTATCCCCAGTCCTTTGAGGTCTTATTTGAGTGAAATATCTTGACTCCTTTTACCCCATCCTGCCTTACTGAACTGGTTTTACTATGCTCCTTTGCATTGCCTTCTTTTGTTCTCTGTTTGGTCTGAGTGTGGTTCCCCTTGAGAGACATAAAAGTTCATCTATGTCAGCTCACCAAGCTTTTAAAAAAGCTTAGTGGTTTTATTCTGTTTTTATGCAGAGGAATAAATCCCAGTTTGAGCTTCTTTTGTGATCAGTGCCATGTGATCTCAGAGTACAGGTGATGAGGAACTGAGCAAATAAATGCATAACATGTCTCAAACAAGCATCAGAAAGGAAAGAGAATTGGCTGAAAGCAGCACTTTAGAACCTATTTCTTAGTTTGCATGTCATCAGTACAGAGCAGAAGGGGCAGACACTGTATTAAGCTGATCTGTCACAGAACATAGATTTAACTGGGACCCTTGTAAAACTTTCTCTGAAGAATAAAAATGTAACAGATAGGGGATGTGATGGAGATAAATTGGCCCCAGTTGTCCTTGACTCATAAAAATTTAACTTCGGGTAGATGAAGGCAGTAACTAATAAGGGAAAAAACCCAATAACCTCCAACCACTTGTTGAAGTAAGACAAAAAAGTCAGTAATCTGTATATCAAGGAGAGGTTCTTGTTTTATATTTTTAGGCCTTCTTGCAATGCATAGAGGTCACCTCAAAAACCACTTAGTTATTGAATCTTATTTCACATTTCATAATTTCCCTTTATCACTTAGAGTAATTTTAATTATCCACAACTGTTCTCCTTCCATGCAGCAGAAGAGTAGCCTCAGAGAACATAGAAGAGAGGAGGGGTTATTTCCAAGTAGATGACTAGAGCATTGCACTAGAAAATCAAATTAGATTGCAATGAAATGCAGCTATATAAATGCTATTACTTCAACGAATTTTATTGAAAAACCTTCATAGAATGATGCAGTAGGATTTGCAGGATCTACATGCATGAGCACGAACTTCAGAGAAAAGAATATAATTGAGGAGGCACTCTGGTCTGCAGGATGATGTAAAGCAGACTCTTCAAATAAAATAGAGTGGTTTTAAACAAGAATGAATCTACATTTAGGCAGGTAAAAAGATAACTGGGTAGTGATGCTACACCATTAGAATGATGCACACACTCCTGTTTCCTTGGTTTGCTGGATTTTTTTTCCCCCCATTACATCAAGGCAATTGGTTATATGCTTAAAATAAGGTACTTGCTACATGCTTTCCTGGATTGGGACCATGGAATACACAGCATTTGCAGGATTGATCTCCCATATAGTCTATAAAAAAACCCCTGTATTTCTAGGGACATATCCTTTATTTTTTCCTTTCTCTATTTTTATCACCATTGGGCTTAATAGAGTCTTATTGTGTTACTATTAATGTATCCCCTATCACCCAAGTGTTTACAAATTGAGTATGAAGATTCCATATTTGCATGGGCATTAGTACTTTTAGAGTTAAATCCTTTCTTTTGTGCTACTGTTGCAGGTTTCCAAGGGAAAGGTTAAACAATTTCTTTGGAAAAATCCATTATAATACAGTGTTTCTGAACAGCGCTTTTTAAATAATCCATACAATTTCACAGATTCTTCAAATCTCGCAGACATTCTGGTAACATCTTTGAATTACTTGAGTGTGGAGATGAGTGGGTGGGCTTGATAGAGGAGGAAGCTGTGAAAAAAAAACCTGCTATGTGGAACAGAGACTGTTTGTTAAATTACTTGTCTGGCTTTCTTATAGTTTGCACTGGATAGACTCTACCATTTCTGCAGTTATATGGGGTTCTTCAGGCTGTATCCAGTATGGCAGAATTATTACTATGACAGTATGATTAAATAACCTCAAAAATCAGGTAGACTGAAAGTTGATCAAAAATAAATTTAAAATAATAAAACCAGCTTTTCTTGCTGATGTGGTATTTGTGAAAATAATATCAGGATATTTCATAGGGGTGGAGGCAGATTGGATTAAGAACAGTGCTCCACTCTGGTGTCTGACAAAAGAGGCAGGGAAGAGAGAAAGACAAATAGCTCTGCTTTCCAGTGATGCCAGCCATCCTACACAAAGTTAAAATGATGGACAAAGTCCTGCTTGGCTGATTGTTTTTTTTCTCCACTGAATCAAAGCACTTGTTCATGCCCTTAAAATAAAGTACTTGCTAAGTGCTTTCCTGAGTTAGGCAGAAAATGCTTATGCTGCATCACCTGCAAATGCATATTTGTTATTGAACAAACTAATGTATAAAGTTCTTCTTTGGTCAGGTGCTGGGGTACTATTGCAAGAGAGGTCCATATCATGTAGATGGAAGACAATGAGAAATTTCTATTGCTGAGGCAGCCTGATTGAAATGCTTTCGTGATTGTAGTCAGTTTGGTCATTCTGAATTTGCCATGCAAAATAGAAAGGATTAGTTCTCTGCCAATATATTTTATACTTACTGTAGTATTTTCTATAAAAAATCTTCTTGATAAATGTAGCAGCCCATATCTATAATCAGTATGATGCATTAAATGCTTGTTTTGGAAGCAGTGCACTTTTTATCAATGAACTGTGTCTGAAAGTAGCCTATGGTAGATTAATCCATTTTTCTATCAATAATCTTTCCAAAATAACACCAATATATCCCTTATTGACACAAGCTATCAAGCAAAGGGGAAAACAAAACAAAGGAAAATAATTGAATGCAAGAAATAAAAACTAAAGTGAGTAAATAGATGCTGTGGCTGACATGGCATTTGGCTTCATGCTGTTGCTGAGGAATCTTCCCCCGGCCCAGCTCATGCTGAACAGGAGGAAATCAAATTCAAACTCAAGCATCTGAAATGGAGTTTCACACATCTGAGACAGGCAATTAATGTGATTTTTAGTTTTCCACTGTTTTGGTAATCTGGGAATTTTGAGTCAGGAGAAGGGGCTTTTTTTTCCTAATTATTTATTTCTTTGTAATATAAGGATTATTTATTTTGCAAGTTTCTGTAAAAGTTGTTTATTTTATTGCTACTGGCTGATACAGAGAAAAAAAATAACTTCATTATGTTTTTAGAATTAGCATTTTCCCTGTTGTCAGGCCGGACAAACAAAATTTCATATACCTTCTTTACTGCATATTTTTATTCCTAGGAATGCAGCTATGAAGAAACAGTCTCATTCAAAATATTTCAGCTGTCAAAAATTCAAATTCATAAGCTTATGAATACCCCTAGGTGGCACTAAATGCTTTTTTTGCTAAAAAATAATCAAACACTTTATATGTAAATAAAAGCAAAATCATAATAGCTTAATATGCATGATGAATACTTTACTTATTTTCTCAAATAAAGGTGGCTAAAAGCATTTTTTTAACAGCTGTCATGGTTTAACTGCAGATGGCAACTAAGTACCACAGAGCTGCTCTCTCACTTCTCCTTCCCCCTTCTCTCATCAGTGGGATGGGGAGAAGATAAAGGAAAGAAAAGAAAATGGAACTCATGTGTTGACATAAGAATAGTTTAATAACTGAAACAAAGTAGAAGATGATAATAATAGCAGTTACAATAATAATAGCAGCAACAACAATAATAATCACAATAATTGTAATGCTAGTACTAATAATTGTAATAAAAAGGAGAGGGAGAGAGGGAGATAAAACCGAAGAAAGACTAGTGATGCAGAACAAATTTCTCACCACCCACTGACAGATGCCAAATCCTGTCCTTGAACTCTTACAGTCTTCTTTGAGGCAGCTCCCAGTTTTTGTGTGCTGGGCATGTCAGTCTGTGTATGGAACATCCCTTTGGCCAGGTCAGGTCAGCTCTCCTGGCCATGCTCCCTCAGCCCCTGGGGCACCTGAGCAGTGCAGAGCACAGGACACTGAAATGTCCTGGATTTAGGGCGAGCACTACTGAGCAACATCCCAGACATCTCTGTGCCACCAACATGATTCTTGGACTGAATGCAATGCACAACAATGTACCAGCTTGTAAGAAAAAAGTCATTCTGTCCCCTCTGAAATCAGTACAATGACTCATGGAATAATTTTTTTTTTTGGTCTGAGGATTAAGTGATATTCTACTAAAGTATTTTTCAGAATTTTATGGAAAATATGTACAAGGACTTGAATACAGAATATTCTTTAAAAGGGCATAAACCTTCCACTAAAATATGTTTGTATTTTTATTTAGATTTTAACATGTTTGAATACTTCCTTGGTAAGGCCATGCCAACAGGGACAGAGGGGACAAACAGGAGTGTACTGAGTCTGAGTGATCGACCTGTTTCATAAGACTAAAGACTTTCTTGTTTGTGAATTAATCCATTTTGGTGAGCAGTAAGTCTTGAAGTGTGTTAAGTGTTATGTTATTCTTTTTTGTCTGTTGGCTGCAAAATCTAGACACAGCTGTCCCATGGGTTTGTGTGAAGACAGAAGACCCCGTTCAAGATAGGGTTAGCTTTTCGTACAAACATGGGGCAATGCAGGCCTGGGGCAGAGCTGCATGAGTACCCAGGCTGGCTCATCACTCTCATCTTGGTTGCATAGGGTTTGGTTGTCAAAAGAGTCTGTCAAAAGAACAGAGGAGCTACAGTGTTTGCTCCCTACCCTCTTGCTTCACCAAACCAGGAAGAAAAGCCACGGCAGTCACCAGTTACAGAAACATCTGTACCATTGCTGAAGTAGCACTGGGGATGATGGCTTCAGTCCTGTTGTTAGCACAACTGTTTCTGTGACATCTGATGTAGAAAAGCTGAAGTAACCAAAGCTGAAAACCACAAAAGAATATTAAACTGTGTCCTAAATGAATATTAGTCGCAAGGCAGTTTTACAACTAATAAAGTGTTAGATACCTATAAGCCTACTGGAATAAAATGAAATAGACTGTATATTGAAGAACAAGATGATAACATTGTACAGTCGTAGAATTTCAAATTGGAAACAATCCACAAGGATCACAGGGTACAACTCCCTTTTGATCACATGACTATTGAAAATAAACCGCAGGATCAAGAGAATCCTTCATATATTCCTTGAACTCTGAGAGGCTCTGAGGTGCTCTAGAAAGCCTGTTCCAGGGACTGACTGTCTTCTCAGTAACCAACTTTTTTCCTAATGTCAAACCTGGACTTCCCCAGTGCAGCATCACTCCACTTCCTTGTGGCCTGGCACTGGTCACCACAGAGAGATCAGCACCTCCCCTTCCAAGCTGAGCATGTCAACTGACCTCAGACACTCAGTCTTGCCCTTGAGACTCTTCACCTTCTTGATCCCTCTCTTCTGGACACGCTCTAATAATTTGATATCCTTCTTCTATTGAGACACCCAAAACTGCAGACAGTACTTGAGATCCACACCAGTGCAGAGTGGGACCATGTTCAGACATCATGGTTTTCATTGTATGCGTTGAACTGCATGGTAGTTTTTCTTTATCCTAAGCCAGGATTGGCCATGTCTAGGTGATGTTACTTAGCAAGACAGGTTTTTTTACCTTTTTTTAAATCTGGTGTAAAATAAGTAATAGGAATAGCAAGGAAACTATATGGATTTTGCATGTTCTCTGTCCTGGATTTCAGTGATTGGTGACTTGGGCTAGAGTTTATTTTTATATATCCAGATTTAACACAGACTGATGACTCTTTCTCTCACCTTCCTGCTCAATAGCATTTGAGGCTACAAAACATATAGAGCAGTATCAGAGTGTTTTCTCATAGGTCATCAGAGAAAGATACAAGAGTAATAAATGCCCACATTACATTCTTCAGTTGGTTTTCATATGAGTCCTGTGTAAACTTCAAAATATGCAAAATCTACTAATTACTTGCATTTCAGAAAAGAGCATGTACATCAGCAAGGCCAATTTTACTGCTACAGATAGAAAAAATTCAAGACCATTTAATACAGACTGTTACAACATTGCTGTTTGTGGATAACAGAGACATGCATGTTCTCAGTGCCAGGAGTATAGACACACAAATAGAACTTGAATTTACATACATTTTAATGTGGAGATATGTAAGGAAATATTAAGGGATCCTTTTTCTAATTCAGTCATAAAATCAAAATATGCAATATCTGGTAAAATAGAGATTAATACTTGAAATGAACTAAAATTCATATGAACAACAGCTCTTCTGTTTCATCTGACCTTGCCAAACAGCTGTCTCTCCCTCTTGAAAACATGGCTCCCCAAACCTTTCTTCCCTTGTGACTAGGACAGACTGCCATTTAATTCAGCCACAAAAGGACAGACAAAATCAAGTGAAATGCTGCATCACTGAAGATGTACCGAACTCCTCCTGACTTTTGGGAAAAAGGATTCCCTGGGGTACCTGAATGTATGTACATCCCTGAGAAGAACTCTGTTACATTCTTAAGAAAAGATATTTTTGAAATCAACTAGATGGAGCAGGAAATTGCGTATTGAGTGTGGCATTGTTCAGAGCTGCCTTTATGCACAGAAATAACATTTTTGGTAGTGAAACGCTGTTGAAGGGTGTAGCCAGGATAGATGACATCCTTTCTATGTTAGTACATTATATCCATTGTTAGAAAACAAATTGTACACTGTTTTCCCATTTTAACAGTTGTGTTTTAATGAAGAGAAAAGAGCTAACAGTACATTAATGGAATAACATTTGGCTTGTAGCTAAGAGGGAAATACTAAGAGAGCAGATAATTGTTTTAGAATTGTGCTCCTTCAGAAAGGAGGAATCAATAATCACTGAAGTGGAAAGGGAAGACCAAATGAAAGGAAAAAGAAAAAAATTGAAAGGAAGATGTTGGAGAGACCTGACTGTGATTTAGTGAGGATTTAGTCTGTGGTTACATAATCTTTTTGTCTTTTGAACATAATGTACTTTCATTAGTTGTTTTGCTTTGAATTTCAAAGATAATGTTGGCTTTATTGTTACCGTGGTGCAATGAACTCCTTTGTTTTTGGAAAAAAAAAGTAGTTAATTATTTAGTGTTTCTTAACATGAATAATATTTATCATTGTTTTTCCCCATATAAAGAAACTGACTACTCCCACTCCATAATCCAAGGTGTGTACAAAGGATGAGCATTATTTATTGAAACTATATGTGAGAAATATATGACCTCCATGTGCTGATGCACAAGAAATAGGGTATCAACCCCAGAAGAGTTCTCTGTCTTCTGTCACATATTGTCCAGATTGCCAGCAGAGAGCCAAGGATGAGCCATAGCATCCATCTCTCCTGTTTCTCAACAATGAGCTGTTCTGCAGCTCATGTTGTAAAGAAGTACAAATGAGCAGAATAAGTGCAGGATTTGTGCAGAACACAGTTTGAATATTTAACATGAGGAATGTTAAAAAGTAAGACAACTTCTTTATTTATTTTTAATGTGTTTATTTCAGAAATAGAAGTCAGATGTAGCCAGTCAAACCACAAAATATTTCCCAGAATGATCGTGACTGTGGGTTGGGATTTTTTTTAAAATTTTATTTAGCAACGGCATTTTAAAGTCTAGAAAACATGTGGGTGACCCAGGAATTAATATTATTTTGTTTTTCAGGTCATCAGAGGAGAAGAAGCTGTATTTGTCAGGTTGATTTATAAAAAAAAAAAAGTTGTTTATTGCTGCTTCTGGGGCTGGGAATATTAGAGCAAATACCATGCAGATGGATTCACCAAGTGACAGGGTCATTTAGGCAGGTGATAAATTGTCCAGAGTAATTTCAAAATTGTACTTCAGGGAGTACTGTCTGGTAAAGAATTGGGTAAGTCCTAGTCCACATCCAGCAGTCTTTCAGAAAGCTCCCTGCAGCCTTATTGCTTATAGAGCATTGCTACATGACGTGAACTGTGTAGACAAATAGTTTTTGTAGCTCTGCAAAGCCATGACTTCTCCTGCTCTATTTCCTTCCTAGAGTGATGCTACACACATGTGTAACCTACAGTTGCACAGCAGTTATGCAGCTGGAAAAATATTTGGAGATAAAACATTATCTATCTTGTGGGACCAAGAAATAAGAGGCACTGATAAATAAGAAGCTCTGCCACCATCCCCACAAAATACTTCAAGACACCCTAACTCTCTTTACGAAGGGTTCAGCTTACATGCTTGATCATGGCATGTGGGCAAACCTAGTCAGCTGGAAGTGTTGTAATCAACATTAGACTATGTCAGGAGAGAGCAGACCTGCTGGCAGCAGGCCGGTGCTCCTCCTGGCACCACCACTTCTGTTGCTCTGGGATGTGCTTCAGTGCTGCTTTTTTCATCCTTGTCAACCACATATGAGGTTCTGTCACCTAGTGCTCCGGATGGCACTACCTACAACTACACAGTGCACAATCTTAGCCCATTTTCATGCAGGTTGATTTGGTTTTTACATGTCTTGGTTCTCCTCCCTTCTGCAACCTTTGTGTTCTCCACTGTTCTTTTCCTGGTCTATTAGCCGTACCACAGCCTTTGGAAGCACTTGAAGCATCTAGTGCTGGTGCTGCCAAATGCAATGATGATATAAATACCTCTCCATCCCACTGTCACTCTTCAATTGCGTAAATACTTTTCTTGCTAGTCAGTCTCCGTCACAGCGCAGTCACAGAAATGTAATCTGCAGCACAGGGAGCACGCAGGATAAATGGCTCCAGGATTTAGCCTTCTGGAAACAAAGGATTCCTGTAATTTAGGATTAAGTTAGTGAAAGGAAGTTGATTGAAATATCATTGAAAACTTGCAAACTCTTCCATTTTTATTGTAGGCATTAAAATAATGCTTTTCTTTCTCTGTCCTATTTCCTGGAGTTGAGTGATTTTGCAAATATCCCAGACTTATTACTATTTTCTTTTTATTTTTTAGTAACTATTTTTAGCCATCAATTTATGAGGGAAGTTTGATAGGCGTGCAAATATGAATAACCCAAAGGATATTTTTAAGTGAATCACAGATTTTGCAGGGTAACCTAAATCACAGTAATACTGGCTCAGAGTTGGCAATATTGCTACAATGTGGTAGTTGAACTACTGACCTTTTCATGGTAGCTATTGGGTACAGTCATTCTAAAAAAGGATGGAAGAGTTACTTATTCTGGGCTTGAGAATCTTTTATCAATATTTTTTAATATAATGTTCTCTGTTGGAGTGTATAAAAAAAAAAAGAAGGTATTGCACAGGGACAGGGTATAGAAAAAGTACAATCTGGAATAGATGAACTGAAATTGTACTGCAGGGATGCTCTGGAAAACAAGAATAAGAGAAAGCACAGAAATTAGGGGGAAATCCTCATCAACTTACTGAAAGTAAATAGTTTCCCTCTAGATGTTTAGTAACAGAAGAGTCTGCCTTTAAAAATACAAAATGAGTCTAAATCTCAACACAAATTTGGAATTGCTAGTAAGGATAGTCTTTTCTTTAAAATAATTATGATCTATTTTTTTAGAAATCTTTCTTTTCTTTTAAATATAAGCAATCTAGAGAAACCAGAAAAGGAAAACACCAGGATGCTTAGTGCTGTAAAACAGAAGGACTAGACAAAAACAGATGATGGAGAAGGAAAAAAATTGATTGCAGCCTGTATTATAGAGGAATGCATTCAACCCGCAACAAGAAAGTTCTTGGAGGACCAGTGTAAATGGAATCAAAGAATCCAAGAAAATGTTCTAAAGGAAATGTTCTTCCTTCTGTTTTAGGAGGAATTGTAAAAGTTGGGGCACAAGGGATAATTCAAAGAAGAAGAGCACGTTTGCTTCAAGTTCTTAGTCTGCAGTTTTGCTTCACCACATCTTTTCCATTGGCTGCCAGACTGCCACGTATGAGTTACGCAGTTTCTTGTGAGCCAGTTTGATTCCAGCTGCACTTCGGAGACAGAGAGAATGCAGAAGCTGGCCACTGCAAAAAGGCTGTGCGAGGCTTAGCATGCTAATCCTAAGAAACCAAAAAGTGAAATGCATTTGGTTCAAAAGAAGTGTGAAATGACAGGTGATTTGCTTTGTGCTGTGGTCAGTGTTGCAGTATTTCAGCACAGCATTGAACCGTAGCCTGTGATGTCAAGGAAGAGCTAACACAAGCACCAGCCTGCACTGTCTGTCCTGATGTGAGGGTGCTTTAATTGCTGGTGTACTTGTAGCAGGCTGGAGCTGGAGGTGGGGGTCAGAGAGTTAAAGGCTATATGAATTGCTCTTGAAAGCAGATTAATTTCTGTTGCTTTTGTAAGTAATAAGCTGTAAGAAAGTAGCCTAAATTACTGATCCTTCAGCATTGAGGTCTAGGCTGGGTAGGATATTTACTAGAAAGAGCTCACTGTTGTTTGCTAAACCCGTAAGATTTGCAGAACACGGGATGGAGCATGTGGTTCTGTGGAACAACATACAGCTGATTTTAATGATGTCCATGTGGATCCACTGGGAAAGGCTGTAGGCAATCCCATAAACAATTCCCGGCAGTAGATCAGGGCAAGAGTGCAAGGAATGAGTGCATAGAAGGTTGTTCTGTCACTAAGTGCAGGCTGGACTTAAATATTGGTCTGAAGATAACATCTAGAAATGATCAGCAGAAATGTTGATACATGGAATCAAAATAGTTGAGAGGGCAAAGGTTTTCCTGGGAGAAACAATTGTGTGTATGGTCTACTGAAACATGAATGGTCAGCTAAAAGCCATTAATTGTGCAAAATATGTTTATTTGTGTAGTGTTCAACAGCAGATCTCTCAAGACTGGGTAGTTATATAAAATATGACTGGAATGATGAAATGTTGAGACCAAATCTCTGAAGAGGTACCTCAAGTGATCATCTGGGGTGACTCCAGTGTCAGCAAGAGCTGTGGCAGGGAACTAGAGTCAGCTTTTGGAAAGTGCAGTCTAGTGGATCTTTTTCCATTACCATTAGGCATTGTGTTTGGTGAGGTTAAGTAGTTAAAAAAAATTTACTAAATGTAAACTTTGAGAGACTGTATTATAGTAGACACTGTGAGAGGAATTTACACATTAGGCTTGCTGTACAGTAACAGCTTTCTTTTTAAAACAGTTTTATTTTTCAAAATACCTTAGCATAATAAAACAACCAATTTTAAAATTATTTAATATTAATTTATTTTATCAAAAAACAATGGAAAAACTCTAGACACAATGGCCCCTCATCAACATTTCACTGTTAAAACTGCTAGCAATAAAATTTAAAATCTAAGTTGATTCTGTACTGAATTCAGAAAGATTTTAGCCATCAGACTCAAGTGTCAATTTATAATAGATAGAAAATATATAAAAATCAAAAACCAAAAAACCCAAATAAGACCATGAAAGAACACTTGCTTCTTTTTACTATATATTTCCTCTTTTTTAATACTACCTATATGTTTATATTGTCTTTTGGGTTTTTTTCTCAATCTCCCACTTTCTTAAGCTCACAGGATATCAGTAGAAAAGGTGAGTATTAAGGGATGTGAGCAAATCATGTTCATGCACATGCAAGCATACTCTCACTTTTCCTAATAATGGTAGCCATGGACTTATCAGATGTTGAACACAGAAAAATAGAATAATTCAGTATATGAATAGTTCAGTTAAAGGTAGTTTTGTGTAATAAACCAAATAAACATAGTATTTTTGAAGAGAGACTATCATATGCAAATTTCCAAAGCAACATCTTCAAAATGTTGGGTTTTTTTTTGTTCTGTTTGGTTTTGTTTTGTTTGTTTGTTTTGTTTGTTTGTTTGTTGGTTTGGTTTGGTTTGGATTTTTGGCTGTATGTTGCTTTTTATCATGCAACTGAATTCTTAAAATCTTTTGGTGATTTTTGAGGCAAGTTATTAAGATTATGATTCTGGTGTGTTCTTTGTACCTGCTCAGCAATCTTTTTAATTAAGCCTTTAAAACTGTAAAAGATGCCCTCTATGCGATTTTGAGTGGCAGTAAGATTTGAACAGGAGACTTCATTTTCACAATGGTCTTCACTTCCTACAAAAAGGTTCTCTATAATGTCATCCAATTAGCCATATAATTTTTAGAATCATTTGTCAATATTATGAAACATTGACTTAGACCATGAATCACTGATTCCTTACTGGAAGAATAATTTATTCACATATGTTCTTTTATCTGTTATTTCCTGGATTTTTATGACTCTGAGCTACTATGATTGACTTAAATATATTTGCTATTGTAAGATTTTAATCAGAACAAGTGAATTTCATGTATTTAGGGCCTGAAGCATTCAACTGTTGAACAGTTCCAAATTTCATGCAGTATCGTACACTAATCAACTACCTTGATTTGTACTGATAGTGTTGGGGTTTTTTTGTAACTATTGGCCTATGAACTCTTGAATTAAATTACTAGCCAAAGCAAAATTCATATTCCAATATAGTATGAAATTTTACGTATTTTATTCACAGTTTAAATCTATTCTTAACAACGCAAATCTATAAACATTAAAACAATTGTGCCTCATAAAGCAACATTTATTTGGCTTTTTAAAAGGAAGGTATTGCATGCTATTAAAAGAAAGCAGTTAGAACCAGCTTCATCTCAGAACTTTTATTCCACATGAAATTTAACATAATTACTTTACTTTTCTATTCTTTGGCCATTATTTCCATGTTTGGAAATGAACCTCATCAGCTTCAGAAAGGCATCAGTTTAAATTCCCTAGAAGAAATATTCTTCATTATTTTTATTGTTTTCAATGAGATCATTACACTGCCATATAATAATTAGGACAATTGATTTGAAGCTCAGCTATGTGGCAGTATGAGCTAGGGAGAAGGCATCATTAAAAAGAACTGTGCTTAGTGAATCATCCATTTAAATCTCAAAGTGATACTTTGAGGAGTAGTTAGGATCACATAAGAGAAAACTTTCTTTGGCTTTTCTACACAGTTTCCTTTGCTTCCCAAAGCCACATCTGCTGAGATATGTGGCATGCAGATTTAGTAAAAAAATTGTTTTACAATAGTTTCAGATACAGTTTTTGTAAATATAGAAAATTACAACTTTCTGTGTACATCCAATCTTTTGGTACTTCATCTATTATGAAAAAGTATCTGATTTCATTTTGTATTCATAGAGAAGGGAAGATAAAAACATTACTGCCTTAAAAAAATTCTAAAAAGAAGGTCAGGAAAATACTGAGACTGAAAGAAGTTGGTTACATGTGTTACATTTGTACAATGATGATTGTAAAAATATTTATAAATGCATAGAAAGTATTGTAGCTGATTTGTGGTTATTTATTTTGATTGAATTATGCTGTTTGATCCATGGGCCTGTTGGCCGGATCGTTTTCTTCCCATTTCAGTGTAAGTTACACTCAGAACACTGCTCTGTTCTTTCTCCTAAATACCTGTCTCTTGGGAAAAGATCTAGTGTGCTGGGGATAGAGCGTAACTGCCACCAAAGTTATGCCTTAAAAATGAAAATAAAAATGAGTTCAGGGTTTGAGTGACTTGAATGATCAAAAAATTTATAGAATAATTTTATCAGACATGCATTTTTTCTGAAGAATTTGCTACTTCCTAAGATTCTCCCTGCATTGTCTTGGCATTTAGATATATTTTATTGTAGATTTCTTAGTAAATATAAGTCTGGTATTTATTGCTTGTTTCAGATTCACTGAGGATGAGAACTGGTTTTGTAACTGTGTTAAAACTGGGGAATATAGACTTCAGAATCTGATACTAATTACTAAAATGCAGTCAGGTATCTGATATTTGAAGAGTTCTAGGCAGTGATATTTTTTAGTATTCACATTGCTTGTTCAGCTGCCTTTTCAGCATAGTGGGAATCCCTGCCTTGGCAAAGACTAAAGGGGAATAACTTATTTCTCTTCGTTTGTTGCTGCCAAAGTACATCTTCATATTAATAAAATAAACAGTTCCTCTTGCTCAGCTAGTAAAAAAAATCTTAAATAATATTTTGAGCCATTTACAGACTGGCTATATCTCCCAGCTGCCTTCCCTTTGAGACATAAATAATTATGAAAGAAAATAAATGTCCCTTCTAGCTCAGCTCCATGCTCAGATGGTCTCCAGCTTGAGTTCAGTGATGCTGTCAGTGGAAGTATTTGACCCATCAAGAAGCTTGAGCTGAAGTTCAGGTGGTGCTGATGCTTGAAATGATGCTGAAGTGGAAATGGACCTACACTTCAGGCTGCCAAAACTATCAGTCTCTTAAGTTCATGTACAGTTCCAATGTTGTTTGCCATATGGTCACACTCAGTTTGGTACTATGGCTTAAGAGGAGTTACAGCTGAGCTTTGTCACAGAGGCAGGCTGTTCGTATTCTGTGTTTATGTCCTCCCGACAGCTGTGAAATGTTTTTGGTTTGTTTATACTTTGCTTCACTTCAAATAAATGCTTAGTCTAATAACGTACTTCATGTCATCTGTATAAGTGATGAATGAGACCTCCACCTCTGTAGAAACAAGTGAGAATTAGCAGTGGTGATTTTATTTCAGAATCCTGAATCCTTTGTCATTTGCTTGCTTTTTTCTTTGTAGAGATAAAGTGACTGCTCCTCTCAATTTAGATGTCAAGGTTCCACACATTTATCACATGAGGATAACAAAACCACACATTCTGAGTGAAGTCATGCCCTCTGTGTGCGAGTTAATATTTAGTATAGCATTGGCCAATTTACAGTATTTATATATGGTATTTGCAGAATTTAGAGATGGTAAATAAATATTGCAGAACTTAAATATGGTAAATAAACATTGCTTCCTGGTTATATGTGACCTTTTCAAGTCTTGCCTAAATATTCCTTTGGCAAAGTAGTTCTATTAATGCTTTCAGGTTTAACCTGTCACATTTCTGTTTTGTTCTTCTGTTCTTTTTTATCAGCAGAAGCTGGCTTCTATTTGTACATTTTCTTGAATTGGAATAAATGGGACTCCTATTATAAAACCTAATGTCAGACTGACTCCATCTAGAAAGTAACAAATTTTAAAGGTCACATAAAATAGGCCAATCACAGCTCTTTTTTTCTGAATATGTTTGATTAAAAATAGTTTTTTCTGTTTATTAAATCACTGGTATTTTCCCTTCAGGGCCAGCTAAAGCAGATCTTTGCATTTGTTGTCAGCTTAAGGTCACAAATACAATTAGATTAGATAATGCTATATACCTTTTCCCACTACTGAATTATCAATGATGAATTATTTATCATAAAATTAAGCACACATATCAGAAATCAGTTGAGTGTAAAATGTTACCCTGAGGGCATAGTCAGGTATTTCAATCAATGCATGTTTACATCTGCTTGTGTAGATGTATTTCCAGTGTAGAATGTGATAACCTAAAATTCTCAAAGAAACTGGCTTTGGTAGGAGTTGAATCAGACCCATAGTATCCCAGGTGATATTTATGAAGAATATATTTTAAAGTTGATTTGTGAAATATGAAATAGATAAAGAAAAAAACGTGGTTATCTTTCATCGTTTAAAGAAGATCAAGAGATGTATGCTCAAAAAGAGGCATTGTGTTCTCCTTTTTGTATTATTTTATTTCCAGGGAGCTTTGTTGCAACTGCTATCTTAAAAGTAAACATCCAGCTCAGATAGGAGAATTCAGATCCTACTGTTTATAATCTCTGCTTAGTTGGTTGAGGGATAAACATAATAATTTTGGGCTGACCCAGAGACTGAATCAAAAAAATCCTTGTCACTTTCATAGCTGTTATTTTGCCCTGCAGTCCAGCTTGGAGTTTCACTGCTGTAAGCACATCTTTCAGCGTACCTTCCAGAGCTGCACATGTGCAGCTCTCCCATTTCCCCCTCTGTGTCTATTTAATATTCCAGACTCCACACAGCTCACTTGGTGCTAGACCCATTTCATATTGCCCAAGGCATGTTGCAGATCTCCATTTGAAGACTAAACGTGGGATAGCTTTGTGATGCTAAGCACCTTTAGTACTTCTGAGAAGTGGAAGAGGTGTCTGCATTAACTCGATGAGATGAGATTTGAATACATTTTTCTAGGAAATTCTGAAGTTTTATCCTTCATTTAATTAGAATTAAATTCTGATTATTTGTAAATATTAATGTTTATATAAGCTGAACCTAAAAGTCAAAGCCAGTGGAATAACCACCCCTGAAAGTGTTCAAGAAATGACCAGTGCCATGGACTGTTGGCAAGGTAGTGTTCAGTCAAAAGTTAGACTTGCTGATCTTGGAGATCTTTTCCATCTTTTTTGTGGTTCTATGATTGTATGATTCTAAACTGAACTAAAACCACAACTGAACAAATATACTAATATCAGAGTACCAATTATTGGAAGGCAGAAGAGGCAACCTGTGCATTCCACGACAGCAGTTCAACAGCTTTTATGTTCACTTGGTTAAAATATACATGTGCTAATAATTTAATATGACAGCCCTAAAATGCAGTTAAGCTCCTGGGCTGGTAAAGATTTTTCCATCTCAGGCTCAGAAATTCAAGTTAGCATGACCAATTTGATATATACACTATTATAAATGTGAGGAAGGAATAGTATGTTTTCTGCTTCTTATGTGGGAATAAAAAGAGTCATTAATAAAGTGTGAGTGAAAACTGAGATAAAACATGTGAAGTCTGACTTCTTCAGCAATTTCTTATTCTCTATGAGCAATACTGTGCCAAAACACTGGAAACTGTTAATCTGTGGTTTCATTTTGGCCATTGTCAGAGGCATTGTCAGTTATTCAGGAAAAAAAATAAGGTTTCCAGGCTATTGATAAAAGCTTGTAAAATTAACAAAGGAAGAAATTATGAGTTCTTAGAAGTGAGTTCACAGGCTAGATTTTTTTATTTTACTTTACTTTACTTTACTTTTATTTTATCTTTTACTTTATCTTTTCAGGTATATGGAAACTATGAAAAATGACAGTACTATAGCCAAACACAAACAGACAAACATAACAAAAACTGAAATGAAGTTGAGCAACAATGAAAAAGGAGAAATATTTATGAATTTTTTCCTATTGCAGGAAACAAAACTGTGGGAAGAGTTAGTTCTCAGGAGGATTTTTAATTTTTTCTCATATGCAGTGATTTTAAGTAATTCTAGTAAATTTTGAGAAATGTGTTGTCCAAAATTTGCTCTCTTTCTGGTTAAACTGAATTTTTAGGTTTGAAATTAGTAATCTAAATAAAGTGACCAGATTTTCAAATATATTTTACAATTGCAATTTCCTCTTATTTGAATGGCATTTTTACATGGTAAATGTTAATGATAACCAAGCATTTATATTTAACTATGTGAGTGAAGAGCTTAGGAGCTTAAATTTAGTTGTGTGCAAATGTTTGAATTACTTTTGCTATGAATAGTATCTTATTAAAAAAATTTGTTGAAATAGAGAAATTTGAGCACACATCTGTTCTGCAAAATCAAGGAAACTGATTTGTGGTCTTGTATTTCTTTCTATCCCAGTGGAGGACCAGCTGATGGGCAAGTTACTATTTCCTCAAATAAATGGCATTAGTTTCCTGTCCTCCAATTTATCTCTGAGAAAACCACACATATCTTCGAGGAGTTTTAATGAGGCTTATCTCATTAATATGAGAATTGTAATTTGTGTACAAAAAAAAAGCTATAAAAATATGACTTATTTTATTCCTCTTGTTTCATGGTATCACAATAAATTCCTGAATGGAAAAACTTGACTTCAGTCCACAGAGCATTTAGGATGTAGTTTAAAAAAAATTTATGCCTCCTACCCCCAAGTGTAAATATGTTAATACAATACTAGAGGCAAATAAAAAGTTAAAGACACCACAATGTACTCTCCATATTTATACTTGCACTCATTTGCAATGTGGATACTTTACCTCTGCTTTTAGTTTAGATGTGTAAAAGTTAGGACACAAACTTTCCATTTTTTATGTGTGAATTTTTTAGTTTAAAAATGAAAGATTTCATCTACCAATATACCCATATATCTCTAGCAATCTGATATTTTAAGTCCTAAATCATCTGGTTTCTGTGTCTAGCCACACTACTAAGTAGTAGTTTATACTTAAAATTCCATTAAACACCAACTGTACATTCTTCAGCTTCTAAATATAATTCCTGCATAGTGATAATTATGCATATTACAATGTTACGCATTTATCTTTAGTTGATTGAATTGTGTAAGAAGTGTGGAGTATGTCTGTATTTATAGATTGGAAGTACATTAAAACCAATATATCAGGGAAGTGCTAAATACATTTTTTTCATACCATATCAGCAGCTGACTGCTGCTCCTCATGCAAATTCTGTCCAGCAAATTTGCCCAGGACAAACCTGAAAATGTCTCTGTTGTTTTTGAGAATTTTATGTGTGATTTGCTATAAGACACTTTTCAAGTGCAAATGGTTTGTGTCTTAAGAATGGAGCAATACATTGAAATCCAATTTACTTTATTTATTTGATATGAATTTATCTACCACAGTAGTCTATGTAGTAGCCATGGAATTATCAGCATTTTTGGAAAATGCGAATTACTAAAAGCTATCAACTACCTTTTTTGTAATTTTTGATTGGTGAACTGGTATATACAAATTGGATTAGAAGTATAGAAGTAGAAGCCAAAAAATGTAGCACTTGTATTGTTTCTTCACTCAAATTTTTATGCATTTGAGAAGATAAGAAATGCAAAAGTGAATCTTCTGAAGGGGGCATTAAATCTCCCACAACTTCTTAGTATTTAAATACCAAACTCATACGCAAGTAATGGTATCACTAGCTTAACCAGGTATTTTTTAATTTGTGAGTCTTGCTTCAATTGAAAGGAGTTGGAGGGTTTTTGGAAAACACTTCATTGGGTGACTTCAACACATGCCTTTTTCAGCAGCTTACATAATGCTGGCATGCAGCCAAGAATCAGGTGTGTCAGAATGGTTCTTTACTGAAATTAATGTGCTCAAATTAATGATCCTGCCTTAGAAACCTCACCATTTTTAGAAGTTCAGGATGACACTTCTTTTCCTTTAACCTGCCTGATGAAAATGAAATTATTTTAATTTCTGATTTGCAACATGTTCATCACCTGTAATTTTTGTCTGCAGATTTTCCACATGACATACGATCTGGCCAGTGCAGTGGTGAGAATCTTTAATCTGATTGGAATGATGCTCCTGCTGTGCCACTGGGATGGTTGTCTACAGTTTTTAGTACCATTACTTCAGGATTTCCCACCAGATTGCTGGGTGTCCCTAAACGGTATGGTTGTAAGTATTGTTCATTTTTCATTGTGCTTTCTAAACATTATTTTTCTAAACAGTTAGCTTCAGAATTTAGTGTAAAAACACATAGCTAGTAATATGCTGTCCTGCAGTTTATTCAAGGTTACTTTCATATTTTATTGGCTCACTTGCTAATGAAGTAAAGTTTGTTTTGTAGTCCTTATGGTCAATAAAATGATATTGACTCATTGACAGTAAATGAGCCAGAAAATACTTTAAGTTTTAAAGTCATTTTAGTTTATTAACCCTTATTCCCTAAAAAAAAGCCACTAAAAGAAATATGGAAACACTCAGTTCACCACTGCTTTCAGTATAGGCCATAATTTCAGAATGCTACTGGAGGTAGATTATTTGCCTTAGTTTCATGTAATGTTATCCTCAGTTTGTAAACTTTTGAATCATATAATGATCCATTGTTCCCAACACACATATCAAGATTTTTATAAGTAAAATAAGATAAATAGACTCAGTTGTATGATAGTTTTCTGTGTGGGAACAGAATGTTCAAGGACAGAATGTGACTCTGCGTTATTTATAAGGATGGGTAATGACTTTCTATTTAAAGGACAATGGCTATGAAAAATACTTTTTTTTATCAAGTCAGATAATGCGGCAGTATATAGAACATTTTTATAGGAAATACATTGATACAGTGAAATTTTTGGAATGGATCTGTAGCCAAAACAAAAAATGCCAAGCGGCTCTCTCATTGGTAATCTGAAAATATGTGTCTCTCCAGTTTTTGTAATATTAAGATCCATAAACCATCACCTTTATTGCAGATGGACATGTTGCTCAGTGTCACATATTCCTACTGTAGAGCCATAACAGTATTTGTTCCTTTGGGAACATGATACTGCACATTAATGTGGGAACTCCTTGACTAAGCCTGTCAGTCATACAGACAAGTATTTGCAGTCATCAGGCAACATCTTTAATGATAACCAGCATGTTTGCTGACACCTCATTGTGCCTGCTTTTCTAAAAAAAATACTGACATATCTTCAAAAATGGGATTGCTACAATAAAACTAGGTCACCACAGTGCTGACTAGCACATCTTTCCATTCTGCTGTATTCTGTGTTCTGCTTTCTAACATCTTCCATTCATGTTTACAAAGCATAAAATTTCTACCAGCTTTTTAAAGATCTGGATGAAAATCATGCTAGCGAATGAAAGGAAGCCTTGGATTACACTTAATTGAAGTATTTATCTTTTAGAAAACACTAAACTATTAAATTCTCTCTGCTCCTTAAGAGCTACATTCAATCTTAAGAGAGCTGTACAGACTATGTGCATGCTCTGACCCTTCTTTTTGCCTACCCACATACAGGGTATGTTTTTATGGAAACAATATTCTCTCTCTCTAGTGCCAATATAAACTTAGAAAGATCCTTTCTGGAAGTTGCAATATTAAATATTTTTTTATCAGCACCTGAATTTGTTTATGTTGAATGAACACTGGGGAGAAATTTGAGTGCAATTTGCCATAGTCAGTCTTTTAGGCCAGAGGCAAGAGAAAGAAAGTGGGCTGCCCACTTGGAATCAGGAACATATTTAAGACCACTCTTAGGGAAAACATATAGACCTTTCTAGATGTGTCATGGTGTTACAAGACATTTCCTAGTTGTTTTCCAGGCTCTGGGAATGAATTCTTTAACACTAAAAAAAGACAGTGAAGCTGTCATGGGATATCAGTCCTCTAAAACGATAGCGGAAACATGAGGAGGTTGATAATGATGATGATGATGATAGTTATCTGCTTTTCTGTTGAGTTCAGAATCTTAACTGACAGTCAACTTGTTTGATACTGCAAGAGCTTTGGCAAGAGGGAAACTGTACTCTCCTGGTATACTGTAGCAAACAATTTAATCTACTCTGAATTTTAACTTCTGATACTGAAATGACTGTACCTGGTACCAGTGCAGTCATTTGGATGCAAATGTAAAATTTTAAACTTATTAATTGTGATCACTGGTTTGAAGACTTACTCAAGCCAATGTGTGCTCAGCCAGAAAAAGTCAGTTTTTCCAAAATATAAGAGGAAAGTAAAAGCTTTTGCAGCTAGTATCTTAATGAAGGAAGTAAGGAAGTTGGAAGGATGACATGATGTCTCCTCAACTGACATAGCTCAGCTTACTCTTCCAGTCCATAGTTCCATTCTGTCTTGCACGTTAGCTGCTTCAGGCTGCAGAATGAAGAACTTTTAAAAGCCTTGTCTTGAAAGCTGTTTCATCTATCTAAGCTGATATACAAAAGTATCCAAATGCCTCAGGCATGCTTGTGGTTTTAATTTACAAATGCTGCAATGTAGATTAAATTTAATCTACATTAAATTACAGAGGGGAATAGGAAAATGAATGCAGGTTGAAAGTGGCTTACTACCTCTTTGAACAATGTGACTGAATACAATTGAAACAAAACAAGTTAGTTGGATTTTTGTTTTTGGAAGGTTATAGAAACCTCATAATGCAAATGAAGGAGACTACAAAATGGAAAGCCTCTCTGTAAAAGGGGATAAGATCACCCCTGGTTAACACTGTACCAACCTACAACCTAAGTAGTTCAACAAAGATCCCATTGCTATACTCTCTGCCATGATAATAATTATGAGCCCATATTGTATCTGTACTCTCAGCTTGAACCTCTTGGCAGTTCCAAAAGTAAGCCCTCGTCTTGCAATGAAATGACTGCCGATACACCGATATCTTCCAGAATATCGGTGTACTGGCCATTAAAAATAAGAACACTGATAAATGTCATATGAAAGTAAATACCCATTTTTCCCCCCCAAGCCCCCCTTACTTTAAGTCACATTCCATCCCATCCATTATAGACAAAATAAGAGTAAATTACTTGTAGGAGGGAATATAGATCTTTGATGCCATTTTAGTTTTTTTCAACACTAGGATATTTTAATTCCTAAAGAAGGTCTTTTCTGAAGAAGTTTCACAGACTTTCTTAATGATGCTGCTTAATTTCTCCTTGGGTCAGAAAGCCTATTATCAGTGGCTCCCTGTGGGATTTATCCTCAGCTTTCTGATCTGCATTGCTTTAGACTAGTGTACTTCCATAATGACTCATAGACTAAACATTTTTCTCATGCCTCAGAGTTTGAGCCAGTAGTTCCTTAGAAAATTAAGAGTAAAACTTACAGATCCACACAGAACACTAAGTACACACAAAACCAGAAAAACACAGTGGTCCTCTATTATAGTCAGTCTATGCAAAACAAGATTCTGCATTCAGTTTCAGGTGCAGTAGTTGCAAAACTAGTGTGTGGGTCCCAGCTGATGAACTCACCTAGTCATGTCTTATGAGGAGGGTTTTTAGGCAAGTAGAGATGAGAGATGACACTTTTGCCACTGATGCCATCTGGCCATCTAAACATCACAGCCTGTAACAAAGCATACCTTGCAGCAGATCATTACTAACAGTGTCTGTTAGTAACGATCTGCTAGTGTGTCTGAAGATTCCCAACCTATATGTTCCTGTCTGTATTCGCAATAATTAATTGTATGGTTAGGAAAACATATGGTCCCTTAAGCAAGGTATTTACCTGGGCTTTACATATCTTTTTATTTATAATGTTTCCTTTGTGAGATAAAAGTGTAGCGGAGAGGTATAGAATTTAACTTGAATGGTGAGTTTTTTAAAAGCCAAAAGAGATTGTAAAGTTTTTGGAATGCCTTAGTTTTATGGCATTTCCCCTGGCAGCCAATGTTTGCTCAGTAAGAGCCTTCAGTTAATCTGATTTATTTTGTTTTGTCTTTTCCTTTCTGTCCTTGCAGTTGGATTGCTTACAGCTCTCGGGATGTTAGGACGAATTTAGTAACCTGGGATTTTGCACTGTATTGATGCCCATTTGTGTCTCATAATTTCCTCAGGGACAAAGGAAATCAGACCTTCTTCATCTCTGGTGGTATCAGCATTGCTAGTAAAAGAATTTGGGCATTTCTGGTACAGAATTTGGAAGTCTCTCTTATTATAAAATGAATTACTTAAATTAATATTTGATAGGGTAATTCAGAAGGGCAGGAGATGGTTAGGATTTATAATGCCATGAGAACTGTGCTAACATATATGTAATATATAAAAAAATTATTTAGCATACTACCCAAAACTATAATTTTAATGATCACCATTTCTTACTAATAAGCACCATTTTCAATTACACAATCGCTTTTTTTTTTTTTTCAGCAAGATCTCTGCTTTACTTATTGGAGCTCAAGGATTTTATTATAGTTATTTTGATATGTTATTCTTCATTGGGTTTTGTCCTTTTTGATAATACATCAGCTTAGTACCTTCTTCCCTATAGTTGGCAATTAGAGAAGCTAATTTTCTCATGAGATTTTTGTATTTGATCATTATGTGATAATCATCATTTAGAGCTTCACAAATGTTTCTGAGTACATTTTTATTATAATAAAATATTATAGAGCCACATTTAAAGTAATAGATTCCTATGATTTCATTTGCAATGCTGAGCAATAGATGTGTATGTAAATCAAATCCCACAGTCTTTTATTGCGTGCTTAAAATGTTTGGACTATATGGGAATCATCTGATTCCTAGAGTAACTGTGGATCTGATGTGGTATACTACTATTCTAATGTATTTTTTACTCATATATTTCTATTAATGTGTGTCTATTTAGTTAGTGCAGTGTATCTTGGAACAGTAGTGCAGTAATATCGGTAACAACAATATGTAACTGGCATTCTTAGGACTAAGACACATTTTTAAATCTACAATGAGTAATTATATTACTTCTGTTATGTTCAGCTGTTCAGAATTCAGTTGCTGGTCTGTCCTGCCCTCAGCACTGACCTAGTCGCTGAGGTCTGCTTTCTCCTGCATTAAGATGATGAAGGAATGATCTGTTACACTGGTCTGGCACAAAGTGATAGGCGTAAAAATATATTAGCTCAGGAAGATATATTAATTTGTGTGATTTTTTAGTAAAAGAAACTGCAGAGAAAAATTTTGTGAATGTGCAGTGCTAAAGGACAAGGTAGGTTTAATGCAGACTGAGGACATGCGTTAATTGCAATACCAAAATCTTATGCCAAGCTAGTGGGGACTAGAGAAATAGAGTATCTGAGGACACTATTGATTTAATTCAGTGTGTCGTGATCAATGAAGAGCAGAACAAAACAGGTGCTTTTTTTTACCACAATTGCTGAGGATCTAGGAAGGCCACATTGGTTTTCACTTATGCTTTATTCTGTTTTCTGACAGGTTAGCAGGTAGCCTGCTTTTGCAGGCCTAGAATGGGAAGTAGTAATAATTGTAATAATTTTTCTTTCCAAACTCCTTGTTTCCTTCCAACCTCTTTGATGTAATATTCTATACATTTTTTGATGTCTCATATACTTTGGACTCTATTTTTGGCATTGGATTTCTGATGTGCTTAGATAAAAGCAGTTATTAGATTTCCCTAGCCTTACAGTTGTTGAGATTTCTTTTTTTTCCCAGTATATTATCTGTGCCATTAATGTCTTCTCAGATTATAAATGTTACTTTATTGTCTTAAAGCCATAAGCTAATTTAGATGTAAAACCATAAGAACTGAAAAATAAAGGTGCAAAATCATTACAGGAAGGTTCAAAAAATTTTTAGAAGTTTAACAATAGGGAAAGTTATACTTCAATATATGGATTATAGCTTCCTCAAAATGGAAAGTAGTCATTCAGAGAAGGTATTCTCAATTTTAATCACAGAACTCCACCAACTTTGAGAACTGTTTAGCATTGCTAACTCAACTATTGTCATAAGATCTGCCATTTTACCTTACTCTCACTAAAATGCTTAAAACTAATGCTGTAATATTGATGCAATTATTTAATGCTGCTGGTGATACTTATTTCAGTAGATATTGGTGCTTAAAGGAAGGATCTAAATTAGGACAGGTTTGTAAGTGTTGATTGTAGCACTATGTTGCTGATGTGATAATAGGTGCTAAAGAGGATGACTTCTGTCATGAATTAGTTGACTGCCTTGCATGCTTCTGTTTCTTTCAGATAAAGAGCTGTTCTTCCCTATATGGGATGTGAATAATGAAACAATCATTTAGAGGGAACATGCAAAAGCAAGTTGATACACTTAAAAGATTCTAATTTATTTCCACACTTTTTCTGTGTTTTCAAAAGAGCTAGTAGAAATATGTCAAGGAGCAGATGCAAGGAAGAACTTGCATATTTGTCATGAAAATCTGGTTTCCGTGTTTCTCCCTCAAGAATCAATACAATTCATAAATGCTTACGCTGCAGTACATTGTGAAGGGATTTCTGGTAACTGTAAACTACAAAATATTTTATGCAAGCCTTACACTGGAAAAAACAAGAAATTGCACATAATATTGTAAAGCCTATTGTTGTGTTTGATGTGTTTGATAGACATTCAAGGAAAAAATAGCCAACTTCATAAAGTGTGCTCTAAGCCATTTCTTTAGTAAAAAATGTGAACTAAAGTAAAAACATAAATTGGACCTATGGTGTTTTAGGACCTCGTATCCCACATTTACCCTGGAGTAAATATTCAGGAGGTGTTATAAGCACCACATGGCCAAAAGCAGATTCTCTGTTGTAGTGAGTGTTCCCTTTGTTCTGGGGGGAGCTGGATCAGTCTGCTTTGCTCTCTAAATTTAAAATGTTTATCTGCATGTGGTGGCTTAAACTAGAATATAAATGTGAAAAAATTACTTAGAAGCACATCTCCCTGGATGGCCTTTTCTCTTGTGATTGGAGTATCCAAAAACTGAACTCTTGGAATATTTATGCCAGACAAGGTTTCCCAGAATAAACCCAGTGCAGATACATCCAGATGAATACCATTGCTATACAGCTGCTCTTCAGCAAATCTTCCCCTTTTTCATTGCAACACTTAATGAAAATGCACAGCCTGATTCATAATCCGTATGATTCAAGATTGAAAAAAATGTGGTTTGTACAAGGTGCATATTTTTGTCAAGGGGTCATTATCACAATCGGATTTTCTCAAGAGCACTGATTTTACTGCTTTTACCTGATGGGTTTTTCCAATGGCTATTCAACATCTGACTCATTCTAATATTTAAAGTGCAGTATAGAAGTGTCTATTGGGATGCAATTAGACATGAAAGAATGACCATCTGAAAAGGCACATTTAGAATACATGCATTTCAAATTGGGAAAAAATCAAAGATACTTTGTTCTGGTTCACGTAATTGCAAAGTCACTCTGATGCATGAGAAACTTGAGATACAGGTCTGTGTCAACCAGACCTATGTCAATAGTCTGTAGGATGTGTAATCTGGATTCCCAAAATCCCAAATTAAGAAAAGAGTGGTTTATAATTTTTTTTTTTTTTTAAATCTGGCTATTTATGAACTCCCCTCTCCAAGGAAATTTTAATATTTTATATTTTCACTTTAATTTGAATTTGAATGAAGCTAAAAGCTTACCTGTAAAACTGGAAGTCTCAATTTGCGTTCACTTCTGGCTACCGAAACATGAGAAAAACAGAAAATATATAGCATCATATTTTTTCCATTTGTTTTAGCCTACTAATTTTCTTTCATGTCTGAAATGGTTTTGCCCATACTGTTCATACATATAAACCAGGGATGTACACAGTTTATTTGGGTGTAGACTGCATGTATTTTGTCTCTTTTAAAAATATAGGATAATTTTCTATACAATTACTCTCATCCATCTGTTCCCTGCACTTCCTGCTTTCTGCACATATACTTATTTGAGCAGATTCAACCTGAATTAATTCAAACAGACCCCTAAAACTTTCAGAAAATTTAATTTAATAGAAATGATGGAAAAGATTTTGTATAGGAAAATCTTTATATTTTCTGAAATATACAGCATCTTATTTAATGTTGTTGCTAATAAGTAAATTTTTAATATCTTCTAGATGTGTGAACAGATGTTTACATATGAATTATGAAAGCAAGCAATGAATACTTTTAATATCAATAGTGTAAACTACTGAATGCCCTTTATATATATTTTGCTTTCTTTATGCTATATGGATTTTTATATTTGTTCATTTATGCTTTAGGAGATATTATTGACAACATAAGGACAAGAATCAAGCCCTATGGTGAAACTTTCTCCGGCCATGTGCCATGTTTAATAATTTGTACTAGGTTTCTTTTCCTCATGTGAGGGGAAAAGTAATATTATAATTTAAAAATTATTAGTATTTCTCAAAAAAAAAAAACCCTCACTAATACTAATATAATAATAATAATAATATATCTAATTTAGCTGCAAAAGTAAAACCATTTCCCCTCAAATTCCAAAAAACCATTATTGACATTAACTTAATTTTTTTCTCTTTGTTTTGAATCACTGATTCTTATTATAAAATGTTCATTACAGTCTCCTGTGAAGTGGATTGGAGTGGAGATAAATATGCACTATGAGGCCGTGTTTAATAAGAAAATATTCCCTGTATTTTGGGGTACTGCTAGCTTGAGAGAGTTGCTTTGAAAATGTCTTTGAAAGCCAGCAGCTGGCATTTGAATGAGATAAGAAAATAATGCCCATATTCTTCATGAGTGAGTCATGTTCCATTTCTAATCCATCACATTCATCATTTTAGTCACTGTGTTTGATCTTTTATATTCAGAAGACGATAAAGTTAGCTCGCAATTGAGGGTAGCACTTTGACAATAGTACATATAATCAAAACAGGATTATCTACATTGGCATAGATAGGGAGAGAATTAACATAACTGGTTTTGAACAACTGTCTACTTAGTAGTGATGTTGTCAAGTGGAGTGCATTCAGACTGCTAGCTCAGTTTTCTGAAGAGTAATTGAGTACTGGTTAGGAATAAAGGCAGTACACCACTCATTTGTCACTCTTTGCAGTAATATGTAACACCCCTCTGCTTATCTCTAATAGTAAAAGATTTTAAATTTTCCTCTTAGATACAACTAGAAAAGTTATGGCAGACCTAAACTCAGCTGAATGGTGCTATAACTATGTTTACAGAAGAATATTTGAGGGAGTTTCCTATCTATTTTAATAGCTTTTTCCAGGTGTTAAGAAATTAAGTTTATCATCCTTGATAAAAGTCTTTGCTGGGAGCAAAATAAAACTAAGATTTGTGTGATAAGAAAATGCAAGAACTCACCATGGAAATGTAAACTCAAGAGCAATGGGTAGGCATACTACATTTCCAGTAAGTAAGGACAGATTTGACCCTGGAATTTGTTGGGCCTGTGCAGATGTCTCTATATGATCTCTCATAGCCCGTGCCATTCACCTAAATGCTGCCTGTCCTGTACCAGCATCTCTCTGTATGAAACACAGATGCAGTACAGAATATTTAAATGTGTTTTTGCCTTCTTGTTACTCTCTAACACTGATTATCATGGCTTTATTCTTGCAGCAAGACCATCCTGCTGCTACATACAGTTTTGTGCATAAAAAACTTGAGATGAATGAATTAATTTCTGAGTTGTATAAATAAGCAAGGATGAGGTTCCCTTGTTTTTGCAGTTTGTGTCTTGACAAAGAAGCTGTTTATGGAAACATAGAAATGCTGACAGGAAGTGCCTTTAGATTTAATGGTGTATTGCTCCTAAGTAAACATCTTTTGCAGATCAATAAAATATACTAGACCTAAGCCACTCTTGTTGAATTTTTGTGAAGAAAGCCCTCCCACACATACAGAGTGACATGGGGAGCAGGAAGAAGCAATGCGACAGTTTAAATAGAAATAGAGCATCTGAGGTAGAAGTTGAGTTTTTTCTAAGCATGAGCCAGTGCACTCAACCATTGCAACATGGTTTGAGGAAATATAAAGTTGGCATGTGTACAGATAAATAAAAGATGAAGAGTTTCTAGGCTTTAAGAAAGCTTGTTTTTATTCTTTTGCTTTTAAATCTTTCAGACTTGGTATAAGAAAGTGCTCACTGCTTACAAAGGCAGTAAATACATAGACTTCTGCCCAGAGACTATGTAGAATATCTTGAACATACTCTAAAAACTTTTCTCATTAATGATGTTAAAGACAAAAAAATGCAATTTAAATGCCATATTCACTTACAGTAGTAACATTGAATGCAAAATCTCAATTAGAAACTACATGTGGTATCAATTAAAAACACACCCAAATGCAATATAATGTGTGTTTCTAATCAATAATGACTCACAATTTTATTTTAAAAGATAGTAAAAAAAAAAAAAAAAAGCATGGTATTTTGTTGTTTTGAAGAATGAAAGCTGCCTTGATGTATGTCCTCTGATGACCTTCCTTCCATTGAGTGACCGTGTTCCTTATCACGCCTTTGAGTGTAAAGGTTGAATTTGAAAAATACTTTAGTATATTTTATTTTTTTAACATAAATTTTGGGATTTTTGATGTGAACTTCAGAAGGGAGAAATAGCCATGTGATCTGAAATTAGAGTCACAGATTATATTCAAGATCATTTGAAGCCTAATTTAAATGAAAAGAAAAATCACTCTGGAATGGTTACAAGGGAGTTGCAAACTGTTTTTATCTGTAACTCAGCTTAAAGTTGTCTACCCTATGTGTTTGGAGGATGCAAATCATGGTTGCTATAAAAACAAAAAGATTGTTTTTTGTCACTGTTCAGAATGAGTGCCATATATGTGCAGAGTGTCATGGTTTGCTAGATTTATTAAAAGATTCAAACATTGCTGTGTTTCAAGACAAGCTTAACTGAACCTGTCTGAAGGGAGTGGTTCTATTACTTTGTTTTGACAAACTAACTTTAAAAAAAACTAAAAAAAGGGGCTATTCTTTTGATTCTACTTAACATTAAATTGATATGATGTGTATTATCATATTTTTAAAATCAATCTTGAAATGTAGCGGGTTCCCAATTATCATGAAGGTTCTAGGTAAGAAAGGTCTTCAACTGTTTGCATGTTAGAAAATGCAATGCTATTTTCCTTAGAATCTGAGTCCTTTTAGATGTTTCCAGTTTAACATCCTTTCCAACCTTTTATAAGCAAGGTAAATGTCATACTTTCAATAAATAGATATACAAATATCCCTGATCCAAGAACCCTTTCTCTCACTGCATTCTCTCTGCTGTATAACTTTATCCATATAAGTAAATAATCATGATGTTTGCATTCTAAGCATTCCTCTGTTCTCATTTGGAAATTTTTATGTCTTTCACCTGCTCCTATCTGTGGTTTATGATACCATCTCACTGTAGTATGCTTACATTAAATCCAGTGTGCTGGAACAGAATTCACCAAGTCAAATCTGCAGCACCTCTTACAGAGCCCCTTTGACTTTTGTCAGACTTGCAAGGGCAAACTCATGTCCTGATCTGACTGCAAAGATCAGCTGCAACAGAAAAAACACGGATCGTAAAATAAAAGCAGAGCTTGAGAGAAGAAGCTGTTCTAGGGAACTTTATTTTCTCCATTGGATTTGAGCTAGGCAGAAATGGGGTGTCAAGTCTATCCATGAAAATAGGTATGCTCAGTAGGGAAGCTCAGGAAGATAATGGATGCAGCTTTAGCTGAATAAGATCCTGGACAGCTTATGGAAAGAGAAATTCTCCCCTGGAGGTGATAAAGAACACCTGCATTAACATTCTACTCTGAATCACCATCTGCAGAAGTCAGATTTTTACTGACTGTGTAGGGAGCCTAAGGAGACCTGCCAACTCACTTAGCTATCAAAGTGAAGTACCTGAAGTCAGCTGAAGTGAAATTTTGGGTTGCCTTTCTCTTTTAGTGCTGGTTCTCACAAACAAATCTCAGGACAAATAAGGCCACTGGTCACTCCAAACATCCACATGTAAACAATAAGAAAGTGCAATGCACTTTTCCTGTTCATTGTCCATCGTTGAGGATTGTGGTGTTCCTGCTGTGCCTTTCTCCTTCAAGCATCAGAGCTGACATCCCATGCCTGGCCTCTCCACAGGGTTTGTCCTCTGGCCTAGGCTGTCTGCCTCAGCTGTACCTGTTTCTGTCAGAGCATTTCATCCTCAGTATCTACACTGAAGAACCTGGGTTCCCATGAACCACTCACCAGGTTGATGTTTCAGTTGCCCTGAATTATTATTTTGCGGGTCTTCCTGTAATCAAAGCATGTAGTTTAATTCTTAATTGCAGCAAGAGACTTTCTTACTTTTTATATTGTAGGTATGAAAGTTTCCCATGGGCTTTCCAACCATTTCTAAATAGTTATATGGTGTTACCGTTGTTCTGTGGATGAAACACTTGTTTAATAAATACTTGCTATGGAACTGTGAGAGGGCAAGTTGGCTAAAGAAAAGTTAAACCTTCCACTAAACCAGATGGCTTAAAGCCCCATTTAACCTGGCTTTGATCACTTCAAGGGGTGGGGGGACATCCACAAAGGTTGCCACTGGGCAACCTTTTCCAGTGTCTCACCATCTTCACAGTAAAGAATTTCTTTATATATCCAATATCTAATCTAAAACCACTGTCTTTCAGTTTAAATCCATTTCTCCTTGTCTTATCACTACACGCCTTTGTAAAAAAGTTGCTCTGCCTCTTTTTCATAAGCTCTCTCTTTGTACTGGTAGCCTGCTAAGAGATCTTCCCAGAGGTGCTTCAAGCTGAATAATCCCAACTCTTTCAGCTTGTTTTTATAGGAGACGTGGTTCATCCCTTTGATAATCTTTGTGGGCCTCCACTGGACTTCCTTAAACAGGTAGAAATTTGGACAGGGAAACAAGAGTAATATAAAGACAAACTGAATGTGTCCCAATTGATGGTTGAGCTATTGGGAATTTATTTAGGTGGGACCAGCAGTGTGTCTCCTTGCAGTTTCGCTTTTCCCTTTTCGAGGATGGCAAGGGAGGATGCCCAGGAAAGATAAAACCACAGGAAGCATAGGGTGATGTTTCCTTCAGTTTTCAGAAATTTGCTGAGGGTCCAATCTGGTATCCAGGTGTTGAATAACTATCACTATGTATTTCTTCTAGTAGTCTGCCCAGTAATTTTTTGCATGACCATGCAAAAATGTTCATATTTTTCCAGAAGCACAGGCATGGTGTCACAAGATCATTACTCTGACATGCTGTCACATACTGTCAGTGTCAAGCTGACCTTGATGGCTGCACCCTGCACTGGGCTGACTGTACCTGAGGAAGCCCAGAGTGACCAAGTGGGCATGGAATGAACACTGTCTTTAGAGCTGGAACAGGGACTTGTGTGCTCCACACCTCTTGGGTGAATACTACAGGATCGCTCAGGTGCTCTGTTAACTCCCTTAATGATGATAAAAGAGGAGCATGTTCCCCTTCCTCCCCCTCAGAGTCTAAAATTCATACCCCCAAGGTCACGATATTCTTCTATGATTTAGATTAATTTCCCTCTGCTAGAGGACGGAAATGAAATTTTTGTGAGTCACTGAGTAGGTCTTTTTATTCTAAATGCCTAGACATCATTTTGTGGGTGGTATTTAGGCTGCTAAATATATTTTTTTAATATATATTACCTTGAAAGTCTTGCAGACTCTAGTAAGCACCTACAGTTTTAAGGCATCTGAGTTTAAGAAAAGGTCATCAGGAAACTCTGATGTGTTCTCAGGAAAAAGAAGCCTCTGACCTAGATTCAGCCTACTTGCTTTGACACTGAGGTTTGCTCTTTTCATAGAGCCAAAATAGGTTTTCGGCTGCAGAAATATTTTGCTTCCTGCTGTCACTGCCTAATAAAATAATGCACAGCTTTTTGTAGGATGTAGTACTTGATGAAGGATTGTGATTTAACAGAAATGCAGATCAGCCTCTTGAGAGCTCAGATATTTAGTAAGGTAATTTTCTGAAGAGCTGTAAACTTACCAGATGCAACCTAGAGTCTCAAAGGCATCAGGTTAGGAAATTTATCAAAAAACTGACAAGAAAAGTAACAGAAAAAAAAAAGCTTAAAACCAGCACTGATCCTCTGCCTTAAAAAAATCATTACTTAAGTAAAACATTGTAAAAATTATATCCTTAGATTAAGCAGAACTATACTAGAATTAGCCTATATGGTACCAAGCACCACTTTACTAGAGAAAAAACCTGGGTTTTAAGTCACTGAATTCAGTAACTCACAAATCCCAATCCCACAGTTATGCTGATTCTCTGTGTCAAAGTAGCATCGGTTCACCTTGATTCATTCTTAAGCAGATTAAAACATATTCAGACTCTTTGTGAGTAGATCAACTTATACCATTTTAATCTACTGTAATCCATTTTTTTTGCTCTAAGAAGACATTCTTAAAAATATTTACAAAGGAAATAAATTTAATTAGATTATGCCTAAACATTGAACAAGGAGGAAGGTGTGTCTTGGACAATGTTTGAATGTTTTGAAAAAAGTAGTGAGAATCCACTGGGATACTATTATTTTGTACATATCTGTCTATGTACTTTCTAAATTATGTATAAAGTTTCCCTAGATATTTCCTAATGATAGCTTTTTCTGCCACTTGTGAGGTTTTTTGTTTCCTGCCATTTTAAATGTAGCTTTAAAATCCCTTTGATTCAAAGAGAATGGTGACAGCACTCAGAAAGCTCAGTGCTCCCTTCCAAAACCATATAATTTCCATTTGTCATCTTATTTGCAATGGGATGGTTCACATAATTTACTGTCTAGTCTGAGTTGCTCACTAGTAGAGAGGTGAAGTTCTTTCTACCAAGTTCCCTTTCCTCACTTGGTTGCAAATATGGTCTGTGATGGTGTAGATTCTTTCTGGCAGTTTTCAATGAAGCAGTACGCTATGGAGTCACGAGTCAGGTTTATGTCACTTCACTCCTTCAGCTGCTTTCCAGACGTGCTCTATATTAAGCCCACATTATCATCTGCCTGTTCTTGACTATCTAGATAACTAATGTTAAAAATGCAAAGCTTTTCTTGGTGATTGCATTGTAAAAGCATTTCTTAAATGGCTTGATTCAATACTTGAGGCTTGTTAAGTAAACTCTTTTACATTATATCCAGCTCCTTTCACCAAATGAAAGGAGCAGAGCAAGGAGATACCTTGTCTTTAACACACACTGAATTTTTACCTCTCCTGAACACAGCTATTTCATGAACAAAGTTTCTCATCAAAAATGTTTCCCGGCAGGATTTATAGATTCTCTTATTAGATATGCCATTGTATTGGTTTTTTCTTTCTTCCTTTTCTGTAAGAAAGTGTTTCTTTTTAAGATGCATTGTTTGCCCAGAAAAAAACCTGTAGATACACTTGTAATCACTTACTGTGACCACACAATACTTACTGTGATTAGAACATATTTTCCCATTTTGTAGCAGTGCATATCAGTTCTAGTCAGTCCCTTGTAAGCAATGGCTCTTAAGTTTATTTCGGGATAAAAAATCAGAGTGGCTTGAACATAATCAAAATCTGAGTGTATTATGACAAAGGGAAACAAAAGCCAGATGCCTTGATCAGATTTTTAATTTATTTGAGAAATTTCAGTAAGGAATTTTGTTCACTGGAGAAGTGTATTAGCAGAATGTTCAATATTTTCTGCATAAGGAAAAATAATCAAAATAAAAGGAAAGATCTACCATGCTACATTGTCTTTGTTTGATGGCTAGTGTCAAAAAAATGTAGCACCAAAAAATGATAACTAATGGTAACTAATAAGTTTCAGTGCTAAACATTTGTAAAAGCTGTTTTTTGAAATATGTCATATAATAGTGAAATTGATTTCAAATGAGGAGAGAAGGGATGCTCTACAAAAGCAGTAATTTTTGCTAAAGATGATACCTTCTGATCAATTTGAAAACAGACGTATAAAAAAGAACTCATTACTGGTTGGCAAAGAGCTCCATGACACCCCTCTTACAGAATCAGTTCACAGCCTGTGAGAATTCTTTAAGGAACTGAAACACAAATCCTTTAAAAATGCCTGTCTGCTTCACTGCACTCTGATTTTGCTTTTCCAGAAGATAAGAAAAAGATTAAGCAATTGGTACAATTTGGAAGAATTCTTTCACCAGTGTTCATCCCTTATTTTTTCACTAACTGATTGGCAAGAGAGTTGTAATGATACCATAGATTAAATACTCCCAGGTCTGTTTTTTCTTGTGGAAGTCAGTTGCTTCCACAACCTGCTTCCATGCAACTGGATTTCCTAATTACTGAAGCAAAGAGGCCTCAGTTAAACCTCTGCTGACTCTCAGACTGATTCAGGAGCTGTTTTGGAGAGTATTAATTGTCTTGAGCCAAACCCACTGTTTTCGGAAAAGGTTTTTGTATAGACAGTCAAATTCCATAGTAGGGGAATGTTTTCTAGTACTGTTAAATTTTCATGTTGGAAAAATATGGTTTGTACTTGTAATCTTTTTTACTTTAAACTTTATAAAAGCTTTCTAACATCTTTGTAAGATGAAATTCCTTTAAAATTATTTTTAAAATAATCCTTTGCAATGGAATGTTATTCCTTCAGTCATCTGGGTTCAGTTAAGGGAGCACAATGGCCAGATAAAAAGGATGACTCATAGGGAGCTGACTGACAGGCAAAAGAACAGAAGTATTTTTCACATAAGATTTAATTCATTATTTTGTAACTTTATATTTACAGCTAAAAAAATTAACTACTGTATATCCTAACTATGCACAGATACGAAGAATGAAGAACAATACTGAGCAGTATATAGGGAATCCTCCCATATAAAATTGTCAGCATATCTTCTCATCCCTTTGAATGCAGTGGGCCTATTTGTTTGAACATAATACCTCAAATATATGTAAAAGACTGGGCTATGTGCATAAACCAAATATCTGCCCTTCTTCTGCGGTTTATGAATTTTCACACTTACTCTGCAATGAAAATTATTCATCCTTACCTCAGAAGTGTGATCACAAGTAGACACTCTGGCTACTTGATTTTAATGGGGGAGTGTATTAGCAGATAAATGTTCAATATTTTCTGCATCAGGAAAAATAATCAAAATAAAAGGAAAGATCTCACAAGCTACATTGTTTTTGTTTGATAGCTAGTGCCAAAGAAATAGTACCAAAAAACAAACAAGCTGCAATGACAGCAAAGTGATGTAACTACTCTGAACAGAGTAAATATATAATATTTAGTCATTGCTCCTCCAAACTTCTTTTCCTGTGGAATGCAGGGCCAAACAATTTCTAATTTTTTTTCCTGCTAGTACTGCACTTGAAAGTATATGCTGAGTCATTTACACCATCTGTTATCTGTGCACGTATCAGCTGAGAGAAATGTTCAGAAGCTTCTGAAGACATCTGCTTATTTCACTGAGCTTACCGATTCAGGGTGCTTCTGTTTTACATCATACCTACTTGCACACTTCCTAAAATAGGCTCTTCTTCCTTGCACTTCTTAAGAATTTTAGAACATGGAGATTTTTAGTCTTCCAACTCTGATCCCACCTTGCCTTTGTTTACTAGTTTTAGAAAACAAAATATTCATAGTAGTAATAGCTGTGGTGAGAACTAGAGGTTTTACATGGTAATGCATTCACCCTTGCATGAGCTTTGAAACAGTAAATATTGGACATGTTTTGCATTGGCTTACTTGATTATTCATTGTCAATTCAAATAATTTCTTTAAAAGCTGAAACGCTGAGGTGATTTCTGTCTGATATTTTAATTAATGCATAATTCTAATGTACTGTATGACACCAGAGATAGAGAATTATGCATCTTCCTGATGGAAAAGCATGTAAATTATAAATCTGTATATTTGTGTGTGTATGTATGTATATATATATATATATGGATTACTGAGGAAATAATAAATTCAATACAGAGGCCCAGTCCTATTGATGTTACTTGCATATAACTAGTCAACACAGGGAAATAATCACATGGCCTTTTTTCTAGCTATGTCAGACATACCTGGTAAAAATTTTGCTAACATGAATCTATAGCCTTTTCTTAGCATGCCTTTTTTATTAAATTATAAGTTTAAGAAGTCTCCTAGAAACAGTTGAAAGCAATGACTTGCAATTAAGTGTACAGCTAACATATATGACTATAAAAAACATAAATACAGTTTAATTGAATTCCTGATGGAAAAGACTAATTTTTACAGTAAATTTGACCAGCAGTAGCTCATGTCCCCCAGAATTTAGGCAGATGTTTCCTCAGGACCACTCCTGTGTTACAGCCTCTGCCACTATGCAGGCAAGGATACTTCATGCTTTCTTCAACCTCTTAAACCCTAACTTTACATTTATATTGTACAATGGCTTCCCATGAAAATGCTAAAACCAGAGGGCTTACTTATGGACTGTCTAGCTGCCTTCATAGTCATAAGTAAATTTATAGTTCCCAATTTTGATGGGCACTGGGGTAGGACTAGTTTAGGAGCTACCTACTATGTCCATAGAATAAATATTTTTTGAGTTTCAGCAATGGACAAGCTCATGCTAGTGAAGCCTAGAAGGAAAGGTTCCTCACCTGGAGCAGCTCCAAAGTACAGCTGCTGTTGCTTGGAGTGCTGTGGGACCTCTCCAATGGCCGCACATTTCTGAAAGGGAAACCATGGGAACCAAATTCTAGAGCTTGGAAATGCTTTCTGATACTTTGTAATTTACTAGGATAGAGACTAACTGTCTATGTGCTGTCGAGATCTTCCTTCAGGTGCTACTTACTTTCAAGAGAACCTGAAGACAATGGTGAGCATAAAAGGCAGGGGTGTGAGTGATAAGAGAGGAGAGGGAGAGCTACTTCCCTACTTCTGCTTCAGTTTTAAAGGCAGAATGAGGATGAGTTTAAAATCCTTGTAGAAACCATTTCATTTAATAATTAAGCCAGTCTTTGGTCCATGATTGCAAAGCATGACCTTGTAAACTGACAGACCCGTTTCTGTGACACCTGCAGTAATTGTGATGTGAAAGAAAAAAAGGACTGAGGCAAAAATGAGGAAACCATTACTGTCTGTGCAATAGTCTCCTTGCTACGATATTTCTAAATCAATTTATATCTCAGTGCAAGGATATGGCTGAGGGAAGATAAGCTGTGCCTGAGGGAATAACTACAATATTGGAGTGGAATTGATTTGTCTTACGACAACAAAATTTCCTGATGAAAACCTCAATAGATTATATAGTAAAATAGAAACACTTTTTTAATCCCCTTAGAAAAATAATTTGTCTTTTGTTTTTGTCTCTTAGAAAGTGCCATGTGATTTATTTGTTTTGAGGTGAAAAGTTAATATTACAAAAAGATATTCTTATCAGTTTTATGCGAAATTATGGGACAAACATAACATCCTTTGGTGAAGGAAAAGACACAGATTTTTAGGGATTAGAAGTGCCCTGGAATTAATGTGTCCTTCAGGATAACTGGGAAGTTAATGTATATAGTTACAGATAGAATTAAAAATGATCAGGGACCATTCGTGTCACAAATGTGAGGATTTCTTAATGTCATCAAGCTAGATTATGTAATCAATCCTTGGATAAACAGCTTTGGTATTTCTCAAAATTACAGTCTTTAATAGTTTTTCCAAATTAATGTAATTTAATTTAAAACTTTTAGACTGATTACTGTTAATCTGGAAACAGTGATCAACCCATTGTCAATTTAGAAATTAAATGCCCTTTTTTATTAATTGGTAGACAATATTTTCAACTTGTTTTTTCTTGTTTTAATCTATACCTTAAAAATAGAATATAGCCATTTGGGAAACACTTAATCTGTAATTATATAAGTATTAGTATTTAAGATTGTATAAAAGAAAAGATGCCTGTATAAAATGAGGATTTTCTGTTTTATAGAATAGCCTTTTATTAACTCAGGGATATTATCTGTGAATGTGTTATGCAAAAATTTCATTATGCAGGTGCAAAAGTACTTCTCATTCAAAAAGTAGTACTGTTGGCTGGCAGAGAAATGGTCACACATTGCTTTTGAACAGCATAGAGCAGCATGTTGGAACAAGGTTGTGGAAAACTCCAACCCCGCACAATGAAACAAAGTTAGTGTTACTCCTGCCAAACCCTTAGGTTATACAAGACTAATAGGAAAATAATTAAATAGTTATTATTTCATTTACATTGGTTGTAACATACATCATGTATAGGATTTGACATTAGAATCAATGTTCTTTTTAAGTGGTTTATATATGGAATAAACAATTGAACAACTCAAGTAACTGTACTGAAATCTGCAGCCTTCACAATGATATTTGCTGATTAGTATTTTTAAAAAATATCCCTATGCAAACTAAAGACTAATTTTTTCACCTGATTTTACAAAAAGCCCATAATTATTAAAGAAAAGAAGCACAAACACATTGAAAAGCTATTTTTGGCAAAAAAATTCTCAGACAAATCCAAGCTGAATTCAGATGCTTTGTCAGTTTTTTCTTTCTTTTTTATTCTTTTGCTAAAGACTTTCTACCTGTCTGGGGACCTGCTGCTCAGGACCATCCATTCAGAAATGACTGAAATCTGCTTAGCCTGTAACATGTATAAGCTGATGCTCTTTGTATAAAAAAAATAGCCATTAGAGATGGTGGTGACCTGCACTCTGCATTCAGGTGCAGTTGTGGCTGAGGTGTTGGATTACACTTTGGTGCTATATATATAGCTATATATATCTAAAAGGCAGATATATAGTTAAACATATGCTTGTTTCTTTTGTTGCAAATTTTTAGTGATTTCTGTTCTGTCATTACAGATCTATTATTCCTACTTATTCCCTTCTGGTGGTACTTCCTTAGTATTATTCAGTTGATTTTTCACTCACCCTGTTACCCTGTTAGTAGGAAAGCTTCTTTCTATTTTGTTGCTTATTGCTACTCCTCACTTCCATTTTCTTATTCTTTCTTAAAACAATGGTATTTTACTTAGAACTGTGACTCACAGACCTGGAAAGTATCTCAGTCAAGAAATAAAATCCATTAATGTTCAGATTAACTCAGAAACTTTGGTGTAAAAATATAATTTTATAAAAGGTATTTTAATTGGGATTTATCATACCAAGGATATGATATAAAATATTTATAGGAAGGATCAAGATTAGCTTTTATTTTTGTTTAATAATTATAATATTTATGCTAATAAATTTAGGAGAAAGATCCATTTTACAGAGCCCTACAAGAACTGAAGGTTTGATCTTACAGCCTCGTGAATACTGTGGTTTTAATTGCACTACTTGTATCCTTGAAAGACCCCGGTTATATTTCATCCAGTATGCAGTTTATTGTTTTCCCAATTTAATCTATACAAAGCGCAACTCCTAAAGAATTTGACACAGGTCTCTAAAAGTTTCCTTATTAGTTATTTCTTCACAAGGAGTTTCATGACAGTTGGAGGGAAAGGTCCTCAAAATAAACAGTGCCTTAATTCTTTTAAGTTGCTTTCCTGAGCAATAGGGAATTTGCATTAGAATATCTGCAGTAACCCCAACAGCAAGATGTTTTTGTGCTCAAACTAGATAGTTGAGTCCTGGACTGAAATTTCTTTTGGGAATTTTCTTCATGTCATTCATTTTTTGAGTATTTTTAAAAGGTCTGAAACAATAGGAAACTTACTTCTTTATAAGTCACTACCTGTCTTCCAGCTATCTAAGCTATCTATTTTTTCTTTTTTCTTTTTCTTTCTTTTTGAAGTGTAGACACTCAAAACCTATTCCTTAGCTGTTTTTATGACACAAAATTTTAACTTGTGAAAAGGTAACAGCTCACAAAAAATGAAGAGATTTTGACTTACAACATGAAACAAGTGTTAAGTACAGGGAAACCATTAATTTTTAAATTATTGCATTAGTGAATAAGTACTAACTATGTCAACTGCAATACAACAATTGGCAGCTTATCTTCTGTTACCAGTTATTTAGGCTAATAGGAGGTCTAGAAAAAGCATTTTAATACATGTGAAGCACAAGGATATTTAGTAACCTTGGCATTTAAATGGCAAGAGAGCAAGCTTGCAGCTCTTTGAGAAATTAGAGCATTTGAGTACAACTTGTATCAGTAGAAGAGAGACACAAATATTTTTATGTCATACATAAAAAAAATATATAAAAATTTATATATAAATGCTACTGCAGATATGGAGATCTATGTTAACAAAATTTGGTCCTGTATATTAGTCACTATACTATATAACTGACTAATCTTTCTTCTGTCATCCCAGTTTCTCCTTCTTTACTTTTTAATTTTTGAATTTGTTCTCACTTCATTTCATGGTAAATACTGTGTTTTCTCATGTGTGCTGCGTGCCTGCAAGCACTGTTTGTCTCCTTGTTCTTGTTTCATTCTTTTGGCTTGGAAAACAGAAAAATCTGACAAGGAGTCCCAGGGCTTTTTGGAATGTGTTAAGGTGTCTGCTTTTTGCTGGTAACAGCCCCTTTGACTGTCTGTATGTAAAGCTGAAGGGAGGATGCTGCCAACATCTTTGCAATTTTAAAAGCTTATGAGCAAGAAGTCATGTCTTTCTAATCTACCAGAGAGACAGGGAAGGAGTAGCTGCACATCAGAAATACAGGACCTAGGCATCACCTTTTTTTTTGAGCTGACTTTCACAAACTCACAAACTGTGACTATGAACATAGGTTTGCTATGGTGCAGGATAAACAGACTTCAATTGAGATTAATCCAATATAAACACAGTATTACAAAAACAACAAAAAAAAATCAGGATAAGCAGACATTGCAATAAATAATACTCTTTTTTTCTGTCCTTGAAAAATTAAAGGAATCTACTAAGGTAGATCTAAGGTAGACCTACTAAGATTGTATGTTAAAATTGACAATTTCAAAAAGAAAGAAATAGGGCCATAGGCGTATTTACTTGCATATTAAAACAAAATACCACCTTATTGTGCCTAATAAGTCTGAGTACTCAGCTTTTTCTAATCCATCTGCCATGGGTTGTAAAATATAATTGACCTTTAGTCTCCTTGTAATTAGGATAGCACCCACATTTAAGAATATAATAATGTATAAAAAATAGTCAATTTTATTTCATTTCACTGTGATAAGTATTATCTGTCAGAATCTCTGACGCTTTATCTAACAGTTAATTTAGAAGGACTATCTCTTCTCAAACATAGAGTATACATTACCCAACTACTCTTTCAGAGGCAGCAGTCTATGATCCCATTAAAGAGGTACAAATGTGTTTTTCTTTCCAGCTGCTTGCAGGCTCAGTCACTTGTCTCTTTTCTTGCAGAATGATTCCTGGGGAAAGCAGTACTCATATGCACTCTTCAAAGCCATGAGCCACATGCTCTGCATTGGTTATGGAGCCCGTGCCCCTGTCAGCATGTCCGACCTCTGGATAACGATGCTGAGTATGATTGTGGGGGCTACTTGTTATGCCATGTTTGTTGGTCATGCCACTGCCCTCATTCAGTCTCTGGATTCGTCGCGACGACAATACCAAGAAAAGGTAACTCGTTTTCTCATAACTCCTTAGGTTCTGAAATGCATTAATGAGATGTTTTCATTCTTTACTTGAAATGATCGAGTAGTTTGTGAAGCCTGTGGCAGATGTCTTTGAACACAAAGGAGTTCAGAACACCCCACAAGTTCACTATGTTTTTGCAGGAACCTACTTTGCTTAGAGAGCAGCCGGTTCTTGATGTTTAACTTCCTTTATACTCACCAGTGAAAATTCTATCCCTTGCTTCAGACTTGCTTTGTATCCCTTTACTACATTCTGTAGGTATTTGATCTAGGTAGCTTGAACCAGGGCCTTGACTTTCATAGCTTGGGCATGTCTTTATTATTTCCTGTCATTCCTTTGGAGTGCAGTTCAGGGATCACCCTCAAACATGTTAAAAGGCCTTTAAATGACAACCAGACCAAATAAATTAGTTTTGTTTGCAGCTGCCTCAGAGAAGTGTTCAGAAGTGGTCTTCATTTTCTTAGTAACAGTACTGTTTACATGTGAATCCATGTCCTGTAAGGTCCTCTCCAAGGTCAGAAAGAAAAGTAGAGTAGGGTTAGTGCAAGAGAGTTCTTTATGAAGCAGGAAGTAAAAGGTTGTTTTATTCCGTGTAAGACTGTAATTAAAAACACATGAATGGGTACAGGGTAGGATCTTTCTGAAGTAAGTACTAATTAAAGCTGTCAGTTGTGTAATAAAAATCAGAGACAGATGTGGACCAAGACATGAAACTGGAAGATACGGCTAGGAATGATGGCATAAGGAAAAAAGAATCAGAAAGGACTTCAGGAAGGGACAAAAAGAATATGCAGAATTACTGAAGTACTTAAAAGATGACAAAATTCATTGTTACAGTAAATAGGGAACTGGAGGAGCCATGCCAGGGGAGAGGTCAGCTGAGCAAAGTAGTGAAATCAAAGTTCACATCAGCAAATAAAAAATACAGCCTGGGCAATAGTATTTGGCATGTGTCCATAACAAGGTCCAAAAAGGCAAACTGGGCAGAAATCATAGTATGATGTAAAACAAACCTGAGGGAGAAAACTGGCAGAGACTAAATTGCTGAGAGGGTGACCCTGGCATCTGCTGAGGATGAAGAGGAATGACCTGAATTGGCTAGGCAAGAGAGGGGAAAAAAAACAGTAGGATGGACTGGGGGATTTTCTTTACAAAGAAGCAAAGAGGGAAGTAACGAGAATATGTGGATGAAGAAGGGTTTATATACAGTTTTGTTACGCTCAAATTGCATCCAGATCAAGGGTTCAATATGTGAGAGACAGGAAGAGGTAAGATGAGCTGTAAGTTCACTAACAGAAAAATTAGCTTGTGGCTGACAAAACAGCTGTTCAAAACAAGTTTGCAAGCAAGAAATTTCACACACTGTAGTGTCATAAAATATAAGAGAGAATAAGAAGTTTAGAAAGAGAATAGAGATGATCATTAAAACCAAATGAGTTCTGTCAGTGACCATGTGAAACCCCCATATTCATCTCAGTATAATGTCAAAGGGCTAATCTTCGTAGGTCACCTAACTCAACTGGCTCATTAGGTCTCTTCTGTGAACAAGAAGGAAAATAATTTTATCCAAATGAGGCATTTCTAGGAAGCTGTGGGACAGAAGGCCCATAACCATGAACATTAACTATGACTGCAATTTCATTACAGGCTAGGGTCAAGATGCATACACACATATACACAGATTTAAGAAATCAGAAGAAATGTCACTATACACCTGAAATCCCATGTGAATCATTATCATCAGACTTTGCTGGCTGCAGCAGTATATCAGAATATTTTGATCATCAGAAATATAGTGCATGTGTAAAAATATCCATGTATTTTAAACTGTGCTGAGTAAAGCCAGTGGAATTTTCACTTGTTTTGTAAATTAGAATCCAGCAGCAGTCAAGCAGTATTGCATTTCTCATCTTTTTGCAAATCAGCAAACAAAACTTTTTGTTTATTCATTTGTTCTCTGATTTTATGCACACACAAACAAATTTTTTTATTTGTTTTTTCTTTGATTTTATGCACACACTTTGTTAAATATTAGCGTAGAAATATCCAGGATTTTTCAAGTCCTGCAATTCTCCAATTCTCAACACATTCATTTTTCCTTTTGTTTTTTTTTTCTTATTTCCCGACTTCTGAGGTAAAGAATAACATGGCAATAAGAAATCTAAGAAATTAGCCAGAAAGTGCATATTCCTATGCTTTAGGGAAAATGTTTCCTATTTTCTGGAACATATTTTTATACTGGTTATTAAGGGTTAGATAAGAGATAAAGGATGCCTTGAATAAAGATTTTTTTCTACTGACTGATATACATTATTAGGTGTAACAACTATACAGACTTGTCTGTACATTCTTAACCAATTCTTTATCATAGTTTAATCATATTTTAAACTACATATTTGATTATAGCATAAGAATTACAAGTCATTACTACAAATTCTTAAAGGGTATTCAATATATTTATTTACTCACTCTGAAAACTAGATAAATGGGCATTTCAAAGATCATTTTGTGGTACCCATTTTGTCATCATATTTTCTAAAATATTGGCACATAATTTTTTTTTATATTTCACATATCTGACACTTAAGAAGAAGGTAGATGAAATTTCAGCTACAGATTTCAGAGTTTTAATATACTCCATTATCCATTTTTGCATAGTTCATTGCTTTTTTTTTTCTTCTGAAATTAAAAATTCAGTAAAGGGAGACTTCTTTGATTTTTTTTGGACTTAAGGGCCAGGATCAACTTCTTTTTTTAGACATATATATCTAGGGTTGTATATTTACTGGATCAATTTTTTTTTCTTGTAACAATTATGTAAAACTGAAATTATTATGAATTTCTAGACAACACAGAATGATAGTGAAGGAAGAAAGACATTGTTATTTGATTAGTCTCTGAATAACATCATAAATGTATCTATGGAATGCAATCAGTTAGTAAAGTTCTTGTTCTCACACTGAAAGCAGCCAGAAATAAAATATTTGCTGAAATCTTCCTCATTCAGGTCCTTCCCAAGCTCAAGATATGCAAAACTAACACAAACATAGCTCAGAATCGAAGACCTACACACAGGAAGAAAAGAACAATATTTCACTAAGCCAAATGTCAAACACTGTCAAAGAATTTGACCTGTGCAAAATATTGCATGCTGAGGGAAATCAAAATATGTTAAGGAAGCAAATACTGCTCCACAGGTTTACTCTGAGGGGTCAAAACCAAAATGTATCAGAAAAATTAAGAGTGATTATAAGCCATCAGATGTAGGAGATGGACAATGCACTTGTACACTGAGAAGTTGTGCAACAAAGAATGCATTGATACATTCTGGTGACTGAAAAAGTTCAGGCTTTTTTCTGCTGAAGTAGTGGAACTATTCTCACAGGAAAGAAAAAGTGTCTCAGATTTAATACATCCACAGATCCTGGTATGTATGCAGTGAAGGGCTTATACCTGAGAAAGGAGAGTGATGTCCAATTCAGGTATACTCAATCCATATTCTCTTTGCAGTAATAAAGTTTGATGGACCATTCTACCTTAGGAAAGCACTGAATAAATCAACTAATTAATGTCATTTTAGCATCCTCCTTCCTGACTTTGGTGTAAGTCAAAGAGGAATGCCGTAATAACTAAAACCAATATGCTAAGTGACAACACCTTTGACATTTTCTAATGTCTAGAAAGTCAGCACATCTCAAAGATTTTTGCCTTAGCAAAGGCATTTATTTGAAAGAACCAGAAATGCAATATGCTGAACTTGTTAACAATCTAGTGTGAAACAAAGAAGGCAAAATGAAGTCACTTGACAAGGAGGTGAAGATCATTAGTTAAATATTTCTTCCTTTAGATGTTGGCAGTTCCTAGTAGGAAGATGTTCACATAATGCTGTGAGTGTCAAAGAATTTTCATGATTGAGATAGGTTAATATTTTCTCTATTACATTCTGTCATAGGCAAAAAATATCCAGGAACAACAAACAATTAGAGGGAAGATTTGTAGTGGCATACAGTTTGTCTCATAGCATAAAGATTGTTAAATTTGTTTGATAAAATACCAGGTATTAGCTGGGGAGGTTATTATTTAACTTTATTTTAGTTTTCCTTATGTTATCGTTTTCCATTTTCCTTACGCTATCATTTTGTGTAATTTGTATTCTCTAACAAAACTCAAACCACACAAGATATTAAAAAATAAAGAATTAGACCAGTTTTGCCAGTTGCAAGTAATATGAGAAACATAAAAATGTTTAATTCAATTATATACATATAGGAAATGGAAAAAAATTACAACTGTCTCAAATGTCCCAAACGACATCTTCTAACGCCATATTTTGCTTTTGCTTTATCTCTTAATTTATGATCTTTTAGTATGTCTTCAGTTAAATCAGTCTAGTTAAAAAAAAAAAGAAAATCATTTAAATGTACCTTTTTAACAAAGAAAAAGCAACAATTGTATCTAAAGGTAATTTAAAAGCTACCGGTAAGTTGTAAGTAGTAAACAATTACTACACAATTATATGATATTATGAATTTTTATATAGCTAGCATTGGGATTTGGAGCTCAAATTGCCCATTTTTCATTTCTTAAGCATCAGAAGAAACATTTAAAAAGGAACAACAGAATTAGGACAGCTGGGCGGCTTTAAATTTTGCAGCATGAGGCCTTGCACCAGCTTTTCAAGTCTGTCCCTCACAGCTCCAGTTTCGATATCTAAATTGCCCTCGCAGGCTGTGGGGAGGTACTCGATATGGATTGCAAGAGGTAGCAGCACCTTGGGGTGTTCCGGGGGAGCTGTGGATGGAACAGGTTCCCAATGCCCTGCCCCTCCAGGAGGCTGTGTGTGTTCCCCCTCACCTTGGGCAGTGATACAGCTGAGGTCCTCCCTTCCAAAACTGGGGGCCACCTCTTCGAGCTTCCTTCTCTGAGCAGTTGTTTTAGGGTGCAGTGGAGGGGCTCTGCCATGGAGTAAATCAAGACTTGGTAGCCACTCATCCAGCAAGTGACACCTCTGCATTTTCCTAAAGAGGAACTGGAGACATCATTCAGTTCCATGTTTTCTTGAGTTTCAAGCAATTGGTTGCTAAACTGAAAGTGGAACAAGGCAGATACCAAGCTCTTGGCATGTTCATTAGAACTACTTCAGTTCTTAGGAAATATTTCTGGAAAAAATTAGATATTTGTAACTATGTCATCTGTAAGTATCAGGGATTTGTGTATATCCACGAGTCTGGGAAATGTCTGTTTTGGTCATGACAGAAATTCAAAGGAAAAGAAGAGCTGTGGCAAACTCAAGACCACATCACTATTTATCTAGGCTTCCACCAGCTTGTGGTATATATATATTATTAAACTAAATACAAACATCCATATTGGATTTGCGTCAGATGAAATGGAGTGAAACCAATAAAGTTTCCAATGCCTACATATTATATGCCGTACATAAAATCTTTGAAAATTTAGTCTTATGAATTTTTTTTTTTGTCTTAAATGGAACAGATGTTCAAACGGCAAATTGCAGAACATGAATTTTAGACACACAGCTGAACTTGCAATAGTGGAGTTATAGAATGTTATTCCTGGATCTCGTCTGATGTGAGCAGCAAAGTACTTATTAAGTACTGATTTCTAAGTTCAGTAGCTTTCCATGGTTTACACATGTTTTTTAAAAATGGAAGTCTGGTGGTGATAGTAGTTTTTAGAATGTCTGACAATACTGTAACATAAAAATGTTCTGTGATTCTTTACTTAAAATAGCCTGTTTTCATTTATGAAGCATAATTTTAGCAATAAGTCATGTCATGTCACTGCTGAAGAAGGTGAGCCACTTGGAAGATAAATCTTATATTTTCTATGCAGCACAGAATACTTGCCACACCAAAGGATTTATTTATTTTGGAAAATTAGGGGTGGTTTAATTTATCCTGGATTTAGACTCACTTGGATAAAAACAAACAGACAAAACCCCAAAAATAAAACCAAAAAAACCCCCAAAACAAAACAGGAAAATAAAGCAAAACATTTTTGCAGATTCTGTTTTTACAGATTTTTAGAAAATTCTCATTAGCTTACACAGATGTATATCCTATTCAGCTTTGCCATAGTGCAGCATTTTAAATAGTAAAGAATTTTTAAGTGTTTTATCAAGTGATCAAGTACAAGAGTTGCTAATGTCAGGACCTCAAGAGTAAGTATTCATTTTATTGAAATGATAAAATGATTCATTTTATCAAAAGCCATATATTCATCGCAGTATTGTGAACAAGAAAATTCATTTTTTCCCTAAATATTTCGGCATGACTGGGAGTCACTGCACATCATAATTTGTGGGTTGTTTCTGGTAGTTATAATTACTGGATTTGTGATTTTATTTGGAAGTCCAGAGTGTCTTATAGTTAGAAAAGGGTTTGAAAGTGTTGTCTTTAGGATTATTTCTAAATAATTTTATGCTGTTTTTGCAAATATCAGGTCACAGACTCCTAAATGGACAGATGTAGTATTTGTGGCTTTTGTGGGTCTTATTGGTTTTTGCAGAAAGCAATGACATTTATTAGAACAAAGGAAGCTATTAAAAGATACTTGGTATCAGTCAGTATTCTGGAAGGGAAAAAAACCAGCTGAATCTCAGAAAAATGTTTTCAGATACTTTATTTCACAGGATGCATCCTGTTATTTGGTAGAACATGCACATAATAGAACTAGTAGGTACATTAATCCTTTTATTTATATGCATCTTTTAACTTGATGCATAATTAAGGCCATCATGAAATCAACTGACATATAAATGAATATGTAAATTCTCAGCCATGAGAACTAGTGTGGGTTTGCAGGCAGTAGCTTATTCACTGAGCATGAAAATATTTATTGTGTCATGATAAGGCATTCACTGCCATCACATACTTTCTTTTTCTCATATTTATCAGTTTTTTGTTTATAATGATTACCTGAATTTTTGCTGCACATACTTGTGATATTGACATTGGTCTTCACAATTTTTGAAACAGGAAAGAATAATATTGCAGACAGTAAGGAAAAAATATTTTCCCTCTTCCAATCAAAAATCAGAAGTTACTCACCTTTAATGATGCAACATTGGAAAAAAATTTTTTTTTTTTTCTCTACAGGTTGAACTGAATATGATGTTTATTTTGAGGGCAAGACTTTGGAGAGAAATTTAAATTAGTCAGAACATTCTCACTAGACTAGACTCAGGACTCTTTTGTCCTGATACTTCATTATCGTGTTTCAGCTTCTCATTACAGCCATTCTTGCTGGGGTAATTGGGCTGGTGATTTTTGCCTTTCGTCTCTGAAAAGGTGATTGGTCCCTCCCGGCAGCAGGTACTGTGCAAGCCAAGTGCTCTCCACCCGGCTGCATCATACCTGTGCCAAACTGTAATAGACTCCCACTGCTTCTAAAATGACAGATGGGACTGTCTTTGATTTATTGCTGTGTTGTGGGTAATTTACCTATAAAGTGTTCTGCTGTCTTGCATTATGGATTAGGTTTCTAGCGGTTTTCCATATGAAACTGCAGAGCAAGCTCATTACAATTGCAACTGTGTTCATGATGACTATATACAATTAGCTGTGAAGACATGAAGTTATTCCAAAGTCAGATTTTGCACACAATCTGCTTTCTTTCCACAATAATTACCATAGGTTCCCACATTAAATAGATTTAAAATAATAATTAAAAAAAGAGACAGGAACAAAACACAAGGAACTAAGTTTTGGTCTTCAAACTTTCTGTTCAAATACAGCACAAGTTACAAATCTAGCAAGAGAAAACTCTGATTCACACCAGATAGGTATAGCAGGTAGCAATTATCCAAGTTGCACTGGAATTACTGTGCTTATGTCCTGTAGATGGACTGAAGGAAATAGCAGTCAATGTTATCTAATATAATACTAGGAGTGAGAAAATAATCCTTTCTGTGAAAGATTATTTTTCCTTTAACTTGTTAGGGAAGAAGGGAAGAAAGAAGGATTGACTATTTTTATATTGACTTGTATACAATAGTTCTTTCCCAACCTCACCTTGTTTCACAATATTCAAGTAATTAATGCATGTATACCTTGAGAACATAATAATTTGTATAAATAAGGCATGCAATATTTATAAATGCTTTGGAGTGCAGAGGATAGCAGAATGACGAAAACATTTTCCCTTCAAATGAATGTTTTAAAAACCCTTTTGTATTGTTTTGTGTGATAAATTAACAGTTTCATCCAAGTGGTTACTAACCTTGAAAAAATATTGTAACACTAATTCAAGAAAATTTATTAGAAAGGAGAAGCAGTAATAAATATAGAAATTGAATGCTTTTAATTCAATTTGTTTTCATAAAATACACTGGACCTACCTTTTACATCTTCTGCTACCAAAGGAAAAAAAAAAAAGACAAAAGCCTTCAGAAGACATTTTTCTAAACACTAGTTACTTAAACATAATAAAAGGACATTTAATATAAAAATTCACACTGCTATGTTTTTACAGGTTGGGATTTGGAACATGTAATTTTCAGATAAGTATCTATACAGTCTCCTTCTAGATAAAATCAGATGCCATTTAATATGGGAAGCCCTGGATACCTGCTTCAGCCAAAGCTTCACTTCAGAATTTGATGTTATGTAAAAGTAATTTTATAATGTTTTGAGGAAAACACCAAGATTTTTTTTAAATGAAAAGTGAAGTCTTTGGGTATTTCTTGTTGCGCATATGAAGGAACATAACTAGAATTTATAGAGTTAATTCTTCTATATAGGATACCTCCCAGTCCTTTTTAATTTTTCAACAGTTTTTAAGGCATAGGCTTTTGTTTTCCCTGATTCTGTAGGGAATGTAATAGAGATGGGTGATAAATGGCTGAAGAATGCATCTGTCTTTGTTGCTGCTTTATTCCTGCACAACGATAGGGTTGTTCAGCCCATATTTGGGCATCATCAGGCAGCATCAAAAGATGGACATGGCCCCATCTCAGCCAGGAGTACCACTGACATCAGAGGCAACCCAAGAGGCTGACTCCAAGGAAAACTGAGGCAGGGAGCCTCTGAAGATCACTGGTCAGTGTAGCAGAGATAGTGGAAAGGCATCTCTGGCTTTTTCCTATGGTATGCCTGCCAGGAAAAGCCAGTTTGAAATGTCAGGAGCCAAAGAATATGTGGGGAAGTGAATGAATGAAACAACAGGGACTGCTCCAGGGGGTAGAGGATGTTGGCTTGTTTTAGGGAAGAACTGTGATTGACAGAGGAGCTTGTATTGAGGTATTTGTTCACGGCTAAGCAAGGACATTTCATTGGTCATTACATGGTGGCATCTGAAAGAATTTAGGAAGTCATTTGACACACACTCAATTTTTGGCAAAGAGATGGAGATGTGCCTTCTATTTCTACCTGCTTATCTCTTCACTTTGAACATCAGCTTTTATATATGGACAGTACAAGTAAATAATAGAAGAGAATTGAAGTGAGGATGATCAATGGAATGTTTACCTGGATTACTATATCACATTACCCAGTTCAGCCAGGCAGGAAGTTTTGGGTTGCATGAGCAGAGAAAAGATAGCATCTGATAATCCCTGCTCCATTAGGTGCAGCTGTAAGGCAGGCAACAGTATTTACTCTTCAAGCAGTGTTGCTAGGAAAATAAAACCTGAAATCTGATATAAAAAGGGAAAAAAGAGATTTAAAACTGATGAACTGTATTGGTCCATTGATTTCAAAACAAAGCTGTAACAGTCAGGGAGTAACTCTGCATGAAAAATGATAGCACAATAAAACCAGCAGTATATCTAACTCAATAAATGAAAATATACTTTTTATTGCTGAAAGAGTGTGGTTTAGATTTGTTTGCAAAATATTTAAAAATCAGGCCCTTGCTCTGCAAAAGTTTATGATTTAAGATAGTGGAGAACAGTATAACCTTGCAAAATAGTGCCAAAACGAGAAATTATTTGGGACAGATATAAACCTTAGCTCTTCCTTGTTTTTATCTCAGCTTTATTTTCTTTCCTAGTTTCTCAGTCTACCAGCACTCCCCAATCCCCATGTCTCTTTCTAAGGTAGTCTCTGCATCTGGCAGACACCATTTGTCCTCTTCTTCCTCAAAACCTTCCACAAAACCAGTCTGTTTTGTGTAGTTTGGAGAAGACAGGGCACTCAGCTGAACCTTGCACTGTGCTTTCCATGGCAGGAAAAGAAAGCTTTCATTTTCCAAACAATTCAGTAATATCACTTAATGTCAAGAAAGTTAGAGCTTCCTGGGGACGGTCCAGTGATGAAACTGCATAGAATAATGTGAAAAAGGAGAAGAAAGGGTGGGGGGAAAGTGAATAATGAAAGCACTGTGATGTGGCGTATCCGTTAATATTAGGTGTAAGCCTCATGGCGTGTGGCTTTTAAATTTTCAGTGCAGTTCTGAGCAGAGGAGGGATCAATCAGGCAGGCAGAGAAAGTGAGCCATCCCTGTCTGCAGCAGCTGAAGGCAACTTCTCAGTGTGTTAGCCTGGATTTCTGCAACACACCAGGGCTAAAAGCAGAAAATTGCTCAAAACAAAGTTTAACATTAAAACTTACATTATATGCTATTTCTAACATAATCTTCCTGGGTGGCAGAGAGAGCTTCTGTTTTAGTCAACAGTTTGTGCTGTGAAAAACAGAATGAAGTGTCAGCTTATACATGAAGTGGTTGCTGCTTTAAAATTGTTAGGTGACCACCTAATTGTTAAGTAGTTATTATCTATAGTGAGGTTCTTTATGTAATGCTGAAGTTTTAGTGGAAGCAACATTCTGTTTCTGTAGTTCTCAGGAACTGGCATTGCAGAGACCTTTTGAGCTATATTTGATATGTATTTGATTATGACTACTCAAAATTTCACTGTCTGTACAGCTTCAAAATATATTGATTTATTGGGAAGACATTCTGAATTCTTTCAGGTCTTTTTCAGATTCAGTTTAAAAACAAAATACAAATGAAAAGGTTTTTCTTGCCTCAGCACCTCTTTACCAGTGCTTTTCACATAACACAGGTGCAGGTTTCTTTATTGGGGGTGCACTGTTGTTCTCTTTGCAAGGTTTCCCTTGTGGTCTAGATCAACTATCTCTGGAAGAATGAAAAGAGGCCTGGTGATTTTTAATCTATCTATTTCATGCTTTAATTCTTTTTTTTTTAAAAAGGTCCTTTCAAAAACAATTTTTTTTAAAACAAAACCACGCATTTTGCATTGCCTACCAGGAAGAACCTCCCTTGGCAGGTGCCTCTTCAGCTTCAGCAGGCGTCCTGCACTGCAGCCTTTCCATGAGACACTGTTGTCAGTGCTGGTAATGGTGTCTGGGGGACTAGCTTAGGACAAAAGTGAATTATCCATTGGGCCTGAAAAACAGTATTCATGGCAAACTATCATACTCACAGCCAGTGGTACTAGACTGCAAATTGCTTCTCTTTCCCTGGAAATAATGGATCCTTTATTCAACTCTTAAGGTAAATTTTGCTAAGATTTCAGATGCTGAGCAGACTGGGCCTAAAATACTTAAGATGGCAAGAAATAAATCTGCACTTCATCAAACATATTTCTTTAAATGGAAGAAATTATGAGGAATCCTTAGGTCTTTAGAATTTTGTAGAATTTTTCAAGAATCCTTTATTAGTCTTTTACTCCTTTCATGGTTTTTCCATAGCATCTTGGAGGTGTTTTGCCCATTCCATCAAAGCACTCTATTTCTCCTTCTTGTTCTGAAAAAAGGTGGAAAAGAAAATAAAGGTATTATTTCACAGAAGCTCCATTCTTTTTCTTTAACAGTTACAGCTCTGTGACTTCATTTCTTAATGAATCCAGATGAATACTGAATAAAATACTTTCCCTAATGTTTCTGCAGAAATTATCAGCACAGAAATACAGTATCAACATTAATTTGAGAGTTAAATTTCCATAGAGATGTGGGAAGCAATCCACTATTACTAAGAACTTTTTGCATTGTTTTGGAGAATAAAAAATAAGACCTGCTCTTTATGTAAGATTTGATGAATTTTGATGATTGAATGGTCAATGCAGTGAATTATGACTTCATAACCAGAACTATTACAGGATTCATGAGTCTATTTCTTTGAAGAAAGTTATAAATTGTCTTAAAATTTGTCCTTTGCAGAATGTTTCATTGCTTTTCCATTCCTGATAGAGCCTGTGGTTCTCATATATACCTCATCTTTATTCTAATTAAAAAATTATCTTTAAGGCATTAAAAATTGAAGGGATTTTTTTTCTGTACCTAGTGAATAAGTTCCATAATTCTGGAATGTAAGAGCATACATCCTGTTGCTCATTCCTCTGGAACGATGAGGTCTATAATGATGGTCTTCTGGAGAGTACAAAAGGTTGCTTGGAATTTTACTTTCCTGCCATATCTGTCATTTATCAGAGAAGCCTTCAGGTGCAATAAATTTATTTCTCTAAGGATGTATCTGAAATGTGTATGCTTCAAGATTATAAAAAAGTAAGGTAAGAAAAAGAAGATTACAGGTAATTTATAAGAAAGAACGAAACAAAACAGCTGTGAACATGAAGAGCAGTTTGTCAAGACTGCTGCAATTATTGGTGAAGAACACATGAATATGATGTGATACTGTGTGTTAAACTCAGTCTTTTAGATGACATGAGACTTGAACAGTTTGACAAAGTCTTAGATTATCTAAAAAAAAATAAGTTAAAGTCTTCAAGTCTCATTTATATGTGGAAGAGCTCTTTGTGTCATGCTAGAGTATCTAGCTGTATGCTCAAATAAAACATGCAAGATTTCAACTGTGGATATTAAACAATAGCCATAAAGTGAAAAATAGTATTGATGAGGTTACCTGTTCAGAGCAGAGGTTATCTGGTCTCCTTTAAGCTCTTGTGGGTTTTAAAAAATCTCCACTGTCTGACCTTGACTCAGTTGTTTACATGTGAAATGCCTGCAGGGAGGTGGGTGAATTGCAGCCAATGGCCCTGTGCTTTTCTTCCCCATAAGTAGCATCTGCCTGGGATGACCCTTTGTGCTTACCACCACCTTAATTCTATGTAAAAGATTATGCAATTCTTGGAAAAGCAAGGTGAAATGTGATCATCTACACCAATTTTTTTGTTCTTGCAAGGGACAAGAGAACTTTCTGTCTTTATCTTGATTCACATGTAATAGACAAGTAGAAAAGACACTGGGAGATGCCCTTCCCAGCCTAGAAGAGCCATTTCCCCATCATGGGAAGGCCAGTTTTGGGTCTCTGATCAGAGGTCAAGAAAAGTAATACATCCTTTAAAAGAGCAACTTTACTTACTGTAGCATCTCTTTGTTTCTCCCTTTAGCTTTGAACAGGCTTTCCCATGTAAGATAAACTTACTGGCCAGCAAGTTTCTTGACATGGAAGTGAAAAATGTGAAAGTGGGTGCATTAAAAACTAAAGTTCTTTTTGATTAATTGGCATTTTTCACTAATTAATACAAAAGGAACTGGGAAGACATAATTAGGTTTTATCAGAGATAAAATTAACAGGATCAGCAGCTGTATTGTGCCGGTGTTCCTGTCTTGTGTGTGCTGGTGCTGCTAGTAGCATAGTTGTTGGCACAACACCAAGCAGATGTAACAATTACACTGTTAACAAAACTTTCTTTCTTTTTCTTTTCATTGCAACTATTAAACAATAGATACGAAGTTACAAAATTTCAACCTAATTATACATTTTTCTATACTTCTTTTCTAAATTGCTGTTTCAATTTGCTTCTTGAAATAACAGTATTTGCTGTGGGTGAGATGCTCACAACTAGGCATGCCAGTTTCGCTAAAGGCATTGTGGGACACATAGAATTTAGCATTATGCAATATTTTTGTGTGGCAGGATCAGGATCAGCCCATGGCCAGAGGAAACCAGTGCTTCTGATAAGGCAAATATCTCCAAAAAACTTGCACTGGTATGGAAGTAGGTGTGTTCAGTGCCCAGGTCCAGATGTCCCCATCGTAGCTGCTCATGCCCAGAACTGAACTGAAGAAGTGACCCAGCAGAGATGAGCTGATCTTTTTTGCTTCCCTAGACTGCTTGTCTGGGGAATAACTCCTTTTGTCTCCTGCTCCTCCCCTCTAGGCACTTATTTTGATATATATTCTTTTTATTGGCCAAGTAAATTCAAAAAAGGGGAAGGGAAAAAAAAGAAAAAGAAAGAAATTCAAGTTGTTTAAAAAGTAAGGAAAATAATTGTACAAGATGACAGGATAGGTATTAGATTTCACTTCAAAACTGGTAAGTCTAAGGAGGCCATTACAGCATATCTGATATTTTTAACTAAGTTGTCATCTTTACAGTATCTTTCTCATCAAGAAAGAAAATCATCTTGCCTTAGATTTGTTACAGTTTCACCAAGAGTAGAATGGAGGAGAGATGTTTTTATTCTCATGCCTTGGGGCTTGGATAATTTCATTAAATCAGTCATTGCCTCTATGAAGAGAGGAACTGATCCTGGTTTTTATGTTGCTTCACTCCCCTTTTTAAAGCAGGAAAAAGCAATTTTGTGAAAGATAAAGAGCAGCCTAAGAAAACAAATCCTATTCAGAAATCTCCCAATAACTTAATTAATTTCTCAATTACACTAATTGAAAGGAACAATAATAAGAGATTGTGTATTTTCTGGCAATTGAAAGGAAATGTTTAATTACTGCTTGTAAGTAAAATGACAGTTTAAAGCATTCTTGTAAGCAACAGTACTCTTTGGGGGGTAATTAGTGAAAAATAAATGGTAAACAGATGATAGCTTTTAGGCTAAACAAATCACTCCAGTTCCATCTCATGATAAAGAATTATAAAAATGAACTTAACATTAACATGCCATTCAGTAGGAATACTTAAACTTTATTTTGATCTGTGTTTCATTATAAACTGTTTTTTCTTTAAGTGCAAATATTTGTATGTTAAGTAAAGTAGCAGTAAGGAAAGCAGATTGTAGAAATATCTCTTGAGCCCTAATAAATTCAGCTTTCAGTGACTGTGGGACGCACAGGTGAGCTTATTACTTTGCCACTCTCAAAATAAGATAACCAAATCTTTGACTGCCATGTGTACTGCTTGATGTCTTTTCTGAACACAGATAGATTTCTGTTTATTTAAGAGCCATCTGGGCTCACTCATTTTTGAGTTATCATCACAGATAATCATCCTGTGAGTTAAAGTTAGTGCTAACTTCAGGTCTGACCAAGTAATTGGTTAGAGAGTGTCCTTTGGTGCCTCAGTGGTCAGGTAAAAAATTCAGCTGGCTCATGAATAGCCATTGTATGCCAGAGGACCACACATAAACAAGACATGTTTGTGAAATGGAAATAGCTTGTTTTTCCTGTGTGGCTGGGGAAACATGCAAGAGAGGGACAGAAATTGGAGTTTTGTCGCCATTTGAAGCATGGAGATATTTCAACATGCAAAATCTTCCTTTATTTTCCTGATAATACCAGTCAAAGAAAGGATGAAACTGAGTATAAAAAGGATGAACTATACAAACACCAGACTTTGATTGACCCTTCAAGGGGCACAGCAGTGTTTCCTGATTCCTGGTTGAATTTCCATTGGAGAGCAAGAGCCCCTATGGCCAAGTGCCTGAAAACTGGCAAAAGCCCTCTAGCACATATGAAGCAGCAGCCTAAAGAAATTATTTTTAATATTAGGACAGAATGACCAAGTGTACTCCTGTAGAGATGAAAAAAAACTTTTCTGTGGAAGAGAATGAGCACTCCAAGTAGGAAATGCATATTAGCAGCTATTGAAGATCATGCATTTAAATGGCAGGTGAAATTGAACAGACATTGAGCTTAAACACTTTAGGAATATTTACCCAGAATTCTTTCTAGCTTGGGAAGGGGTTCTTGGCCTTTCTCTCCTTTCTGTCCTCCAGTAATATAAAAATAATTCAGATTCTAACCCAAGGGCAGTTGGTCCTTGTGTTTACATGAAGTGAGGTCCTTGTAGTAATAAGGAATCCTTGTTAGTGAGGCAGGGCTTCCTTATGGCAGAAAAGAGATGATCAGTGATTATGCTCTCCACTTTATTCTGGCTTTTGGTAGCTGAGCTCCAGGCCAGAGCCATCAGTACAGCTAATAGAGAGCAGCAGACCCAGTCTATTACTGTGTGGGTTCTCAGCTGCGAGTCAAGGCACACAAACTGGTCTGGACTGTGAGGCTGACAATGGCTGCAGTCAGATGATGGGCTTATTAAATAGCACAGTTTGCAGTGTCAGACAGAGAGAAAGCACGCAACCATCCTGCAGTGGCTACATACCCTGCCCAGATTCACACAGTCAAACACTGGCAGGGCTGGAAATATGGTTGGCCATTTTTTTTGAGCAGGAATACCAGTTTTACCTCATTTACACCACTATGTGTCAGGAGTAATGCTTGTAGCTGATGACATGTTAATGAGTTAAAGAAGAATAAAATAGCAGGTTCTCACAATAAATGTGACAAGAAAAACTGAAAATTTGTTAAGTAGCCATTAATAAATATCAACTATCATTCCTTTCCCATCAATCTACAATGTAATGTATTTTAACATAGAACCCAGTTAGGATGTTAGATTGGAAGTTCCTGCAAATGGAGAAAATGATAGCCTGGTGTCTATGATTATCTAATATTATTAAAATACTTCCTGGGAGAAGCCTCAGGCTTTTGGTTTTTTTCCTAGACATTTTTTTTTACTTATACAGATTAGATTATTTGTTTAGCAAACTGAAGCAATATCATGTGATAATCAGACATCCAACTGTGCACTCGTTAGGGAGTTGGCACTATTGAGTACTGAGTTGAGATAATTTTAAAAGATTCTAAACAATCTAGTGTCTAATTTTTCAAATGACTGAGTGAAAAAGCAAATAAATTCACTATTTTATATGAGAGAGAAAGATAGCATAGAAAGGGGGATATGTGCCATATGAAATGACACATTCTTTTTGGGGGAATAATGTAATTTTTATGTACCATTTAAATAGTATTGCATAATAGAATAGAATTTAATTGAAGCCATTTATAAAGTGTTTTAGCAAAGTAGGTGATCTTAAAGTGCACATTTTATTTCAAAATAGTATTTTTAAAAGGAAATTATTTCATTCTAGGATCTTTGTACAGTATTTTGCAAATCTTATTCCTGTATTCTTAAAAAAAATACATTTTGCTGAATGATTATTATTAAACTGTGATATTGCTTCTTTTTCATATGGTGAAAACCTGTTCTCCTTTATAATTTTTCAGTAGTCACTCATTGCACTTGAATTTATCCTTCTGGGCAGAAAAAAATTCAACAAATGAAATCTAGATATGATGCTTAAAAATTAACTGCCTGTGAATTTTTGGTCAGATGAAACTTCAGTTTGTTTATTTTAAAAATGTCTTCCTCAATGTAATTTGAGTGAAAAGTCAACACTCAGTTGAATGGCAAATATGTCGTAGACATTACTGTCAATTGCAAACCAGAATATTATTTTTATATGTTTAATATTTCACTAGAAAATGAAGTTTCATGAATATTTATTAGTTTGGGTAATTCCCTGATTGTTCACTTTTGAAGTCCACCATGCATTTGAGTAATTTTGAGAGAGGAATAAAACCTGTCATGCCTTTAATATGGCAAAGCTTCTCCCATTCTGCAATTTGCAAATGTGTGCTCATCGTTCAGTTCAGTCCCTGTCCATACAGCTCATGCTATCTCCAGGCCTGAGCATTAGTGCTGCTTGGGAGGGAGGCAGTTTTTAACAAAAAATTTCCACAAGGCAAAATTTTCTATAAAAACCGTTAACTTTTATACACTCCAAGAAAGTTATTTTTCCATTAAAAATAAACAAATCTACAAACAAACAAACAAAAAGCCGGCAACAAAACTCCAACATGATGTTATTTTATGTTATAACATTTTGCATTTTGTTTTGGGTAGCTTCAATATTATACTGTATTTGGCTATACAGTTGTTGCAAATGCCATTCCTCCTGTTCTATATCACAGGGTCCCTGTTGAACCGCCCCTCTTTTCCTCAAAATTCATCTGTCTGGTAACTCCTGCAGAGAAATGACGGACCTAAATCTCCACGAATATGCAAATTGTTAAACTGAGTATTTATGTGCTTTGAAACAATTTCCTGGGCCTCTTCCCCCACCTTCTCCCCAGTCCTTCTGAAAATCAGAAAGATTTTCTCCCTTTTCTTCACTGGAAAGTAAATAAAAATCTGTAATCAGAAAATAAAACCTTGAGCTCAGCTAAGTGAAGGAAAGAAGTGAGTCAAAGCTCCTCAGTTCCTTCAGTTTGTTTCAAGGCCTTACAGCACAATAGCAGAGACAAAAAGGACTTTGATATCAATAATTTCTGAGATGTAAAGCCAGTGAGCTGTTAGAGGAATTAAAAAGTACTGGAAAATTGTTTTTGAATGTTTTAAACTGTGTTTGTAGAATCAAGCTAGCACTAAAAAGCTATTAGAATACTATAAAAGTATTTAGGCTGCCCATTTTATTGAATGTTTGCTTGAAAACATATTAAGATCAGCTGGTTTTTTAAATGCTCAGTAACTGTCAGTCACCTGAATCATGAGTTTAATCAGTACTAAAAACTTTTTATGTACATTTATGTATTAGGATGTACAGGATGTTTCTGGGATCTCTTCTGTATAGATACTTGCCATGTAGATCATAACATGTCACCTACACAAAAATGATTTGCTTTAGGTTATACAGGCATTATTATTCTCTCACTAGCAAATCTGGTGAAGGACAGCAATTTTCATTGCTATCATGTGTGCGACTGCCAATATACACCCCAGTTTGATTATTTTGGCCCAATTGCAAGTTTTTGAGATCCAAGCTGGAGTGAGAGGACATAGTCTCAACCTTTCCCAAGGGAGTTTCAGGTTGGACTTCAAGAGAAATTTCTTCACAAAAGAGGTGATGAAACATTGGAATGAACTGGTGCCCAAGGAGGTGGTGGAGTCACTGTCTCTGGAGGTGTTTAAGGATGTGGCACTCATTGCCAGGGCGTAGTTGACATTGTGGTGTTCAGTCACAGGTTGGATTTGATGATCCCAGAGGTCTTTTCCAACCTAATTGACTTGTGATTCTGTGGTAGAAAAATATCTAAAGGTATGGTAGACCATTAGGCTTGTGCTAAACAATGATTTAGAAGTTAGAAAGGTTGGCTAGGGTGTATAAAGCTAATTTTACAGAAAGATGAAAATAGAATGAGCTGAGTTTTAAGAGATGAAATAATGGTAATAAGATGAAATTCAGAAACTCAAAATTCAGGGACTCAGGTACTAGTACAAGCTGCTGTTACGAATGGGGAGATGAAGAGCCCAGTAACTGGAAGTGGCAAGGAGAAAATGAGAAATCTGAGTGCTGAAGCTGCTCATAAAATGGCTGAAAACAGCATTTTCAATGTGTCATGGTTTTCCAATAGATGAAAAAGAAATCAGACTGAACTACAAATTGGTGATACTTCCTCTAAAGTATTAGGTGCTTTTCTAGTAATTGCAGTTGGATAAAGATGAACTCAAACTAGAAGAGATGAAAAAGAGGGCCAGTTCTGAACAAAACTGTTGTGGTGTGAACAAAAATGCTGTGATCTGAACAAAAGGCAGAATCAACTACTTACATGAGGCTGGGAAGAGACACAATTTCCTATAAACACTCCAGAAAGATATACCAAGAGACAGAATCTTTCTAAACTGCTAGATAATTTTGTACTAACATTAGCTGATTTAAGCTGCATCTGAATATATTTAGACTAAAATTTAGAATAAGATTCAGAGCTATATGTAAGACCACTGAGCTTCTTGAAACAGTATGTTTTTTACTTAGAAAGGCTTAATCTTGATCAAATTCCCCCTCCTATCTTTCTACTCCTTCTCAGTGAGTTAAATCTTCTGCTGTTTTAATTCTGTGTACATTCTTGTTTCATACATGGTATGCAAGTATTTTCAAACCTTTTTAAGAGTATGGATGGATTTGTTGCATTTAAATTGTAGGACAGGAATTCCTTGATTCAGTAGAAGGACTTAACAAATGGTCTTTGCTTTCTTTTACATTTGCAATCAGTATATAGGATTTTTTTTTTCCACATTTCATTGAACTTTTTATTTGCAAAGATATAGCTTTGACTGGCTATAAATCTCAATAAAATGCTATTTATAGTTGCTTAGATTTTTGGGGGAAACTTTCTTAGAAGTGAGGCTCTATTGCCAAGGACAAAATTATTGTATGATGTGCAAAAGTCCTATTGTTCAAGCTGGACTTTCAACTGATGGTATAGGGGCCAAAGTTCTTTGAAAAACTAGCCAATTATGGAAGTTGTTGAGTGCTGACATTTTGGAAAAATCTGACTTTGGCACTTTTGCTTGAAAAGTATTCAGGTAGTTTAGGTGGGAACAGTTCCAGGCACATGAAGGTAAATAATTTCATGTTTTTTACTTGATATTATTAATGTATTTCAAATATTTATGTCATTTATTGTATCAAGGACAGAATGCTGAGCTGTGAAGATTATTAGGACTCCAAAAAATTTTTCAGCTAAAAAGGTCAACTAGTTAGTTACGAAACTTTTTGAAGAAAGTGATAGGCTCAACATATATACTAAAATATCTTGTGAAAGATCAACATTACGGTTCTGTTCTGTTTGTTCCACTGGGGTTTTTTTCTGTATTGTGATTTAACATTATATTAATGTTACAATATTTTCCCTGTGTCAGTTGCAAATTGTTATGCACAGTATGTCCTTCCTCTCCTTTGCCTTTTTCCATACCTATTTTTTTAAGGATAACTGTACTTTCCTAAGCCATTCTATCATGGACCCCATATAACTGATGTCATACTCTTCACCTTTTGCTGGAGGAGCCCAGTAGCAGAATTTTGCTACATACAAAGAACCCATGAATAAAATTATATCTGAAACAGCAAGATTCAAATATTACTGTGTGGTGTTTTGCATTAAAATCTGTGGAATGTTACTTTAACTTTGAAATCCACTTAGCTGTTTCTATTTCAGCAATTTTGTAGCATATACGAGCATTTTCATTTCAGTGATGAATAAAAACCTGTATAAAGTTATGAAACTATGGCAGTGCAATATATAAATCACATTAATATACACACTCATTTTAGGACAAACAATCCAATATTCATTAAAAAAAAACAACATAGTTGTTGAGTGGTCTGCTATATAGTACTTACTCCATTCAATGATATTGAGAAGACCAGGAATACATATTTTTAACAGTTATGGGACATCCCTTTAGATGTGCATACATTCCTTACTAAATAGTCCTTCCTGGAAAATCAAGTGCTACCTGCAGGAGCAAGGACGGAAAGGCAATTAGAAATTAAAAAACAGGGGCTTAGGGGCTTAGGAGAGTCTTTTGTGTTTGAATGTAGCCTGGCACTTTTCATATGACGTACAAAAAGCCAGAAATAGAAGGAAAAAAAAAAAAAAAAAAGGAAGTAAATCTTGAGAGGGCTTACTGTGGTTCTGAAAGTTTTTTTTACACAAATACTATAAATAAATGAAGGTGGTTTTTATGAATGGATTAAGACATCTATTTTCAGAATAAACAAAGCAAACAAGGAAAAAAAAACAACCAAAAAAAGTAGGAAAAGTCCCACCCCAAAACAAAAAAGCATGCAAATCAAAATTTTGAGTCTAGAGGGGAAAAGATAGAGGATGTAGTGTAATGAGAAGAGTTTTTCTCACATATAAAAATGCAGGTTCAAATATGGGTAGATCAGGATTGGTTACAGACATTTTAAATAAGATTAAAAGATCATTTTTTAACAAAATTTAACTTTACTGACAGTTTTGTCCACTTCATATCTAAAATTATATTTAGAAAAATCAAGAAGCTATTGAATTATCATATTTCTAAGGGATTTAAAACACTAATGAAAATTTTTAAATCTTTTTTACATCTTTTAACTTTTCCAGAAGATATTTCAGTTTTCTTAAAACCATTTGCATTTTTGCAATACATAAAAACAGCTCTAGGAATAAAGCCCAGTATAACTACATTAAAGTGAAAAATACCATTATTTCTAACCTTTATTGATATCTGTGGTCTGATACTGATATCTGATATCTGTGTCCACAATGAAAATACACTTCAATATTAATTTAGACAAATTCCTGGTTTACTACATAAAATTATCAAGACCATATTAATCCTGCTCTCTCTGTGTCTTCATTTCAGCACATTTTTTTTTACAATTGGGCATGTGACACACCACTGTGGTAACTAATCTGGAATACCCACAGTATTGCCAGTAATATTTAGCAGGCTGACAATGTGAACTTACTTTTCTGAGGAATTGAAAAAGTAATTATTTCTTGTGCTATGTTAATGTAAGATATCAGTTCCTGGACAGCAATGTTAAAAGTTTTGAGGTAATGCTACGTGTGAAGAGAATGTCAAGAAGGGAGTAGTAGAACAGTGAATGATAGAGAAAATGAGCCAAAATCACACACTGAGAATAGCAGGAAATAGATACAGAAAGGGACCTTGATATTATATTAGATGTTTACAAACTTCTGGGAATTGTGGAAAGCCTAAGTTAAAAAACTTCTTCATAGATTTTTAAAGAAAATTATAGTAATATTTATCTGTGCCTATATTCATATATTACTAATTTGAAAACACTTGGAGACACGCCAGTGGTAAGCAGTATATTCCTACTTGGTTCATTTTTTTATTTTTCCCTAAAAGTCTCATGTGTAAGCATAAATCTTGTTAAAGAAAATAGCTTGCTGGTGCAGGAGAAAATCCCCATTCAAATAACAGCACTAATGAAAGGCAGCAGTGGAAATTGCTACCCAAGCAATTTCCTTGTAGCTTGAATTTTCTCTATTTCAAGGTCATTCTGATATAAAAATCTTCTGCAGCTTGCTTGCAATGTACATCAGAATGAATGTATTTCTTTTATTAGCAAGGATTATTCAATAGTAGTGTTACTTAAGCACATTTGTGTGTGAATAAGATTGTGTAGAGGGAGCAGCCTCTGTTGTAGGGGCCATAGTTATGATGTCTGATTCTAACCCACTACGTATGTATAAATTTCTTCTTATCAGAAACCAATCACACATCTAAAGGATGTGGGTGAAGAATTGTTAGTGCAGAGGGGCAAAATGCAGGGGTTAAATTACTCTAACATGTTCATCATACATTGTTAAATAGTCCCATGTAAAATTACTTTCCTTGTATTTTTGGAATGTATGTTGTACACATGGCCTCATCTAATCTTTTGCCCCTTTACAAAGCAAAAGCTAATTTCAATTCCAGAAGATAGAAAAGTCTTCAATTATATAAGTTAAAGGATAGGTGCTGCAGTTCACAAAAAGTGCATGTACATGATACGTTTATTGTATTATTGTTATAATTGCTTAATTGTTCTAGAGTTGTGCCAATCCTAATTAGGACTTCACTGGCCTTTTTCACTGGAAATAGTTTATATTTCTTAATTAAGTAAGAAATAACTAATAAAAAATAAATAAAGACTGTTTATATCTGCCAAGTTTTAACTCTCAACCTGAGATGGGATTTATCCTTCTCTGCTTCAGTGCCTTATCCTTTTCATCTGAGACAAGGATGGGGGCTCTGAGAGGCAAAAATCTTAGTCTGGTGGATTTGTCCATTTGCACTTTAGACAACTTGTCCATTCTGTGGGTCTTAGATTATTATGTAGTTTAGTACACTACAACTATGAGCATGCTGATGCTGATCCGGGACATCATTTTCTGAAAATTATACTATTCAAAATAGCTTCTGGAAAAGGGAAGCAAAAACAAAACAAAACAAAACAAAACAAAAACAAATCCCCAGAATATAGGACAGATAACTAGTTAAAAACAAATAAACAAACAAACAAAACCAAAACAGAAGTGCAGTGTAAATGAAGTGAGCTCATCTTAGTCTCTGGGATCCTGGTATCTTTTTCTTCACGATTTTCTTCTTCCTGATTCCACACCTATTTTTCTAGTTTACCTCTCTCTTCTGTTCATCCCTCATGAGGAATGTTTTCTATTTAATTATCACCACAGGTTTTAACTTTATAAACATACACAACATTAATATGTTGCTTAGCAATACAGCATAGCCAATTTCTAAATTTCACAACTTCAGCTCTCCGTGAATGCAGTGCTACAGACTAAACATTGTGTACAGGTTTCCTGTCTACTGCATGAGCTAAAAATTGTGTTGTATTTTTGCAGCTCCTGTATGGCTGGGAATTTAGGAGACATATGAGAAGTATGAGGGTTTGGCTTCTAACACTTATGTATTCGTGTGGATATTAGCATTGCTGCTAAAGGTAGTTTCTGTAATTTATAGATATGCTGTCATATGAGTAATATTAAATTAATTCATATTTCTGTGAGGGTTTTCGGATATGTGAAAAAACTGTTATCTTTATAGAATATGTAGAGCTTAAGTGGACATTCAGGTGAGTGAATTTGTATTTTGTAGGTACTTTTAGATAGAAAAAATTTAAGGCTTTTTTCTAATTCTCCTTTTTTTTTTTTTTTTTTTTTTTATCCTAACAGTACAAACAAGTGGAACAGTACATGTCATTTCACAAGTTACCTGCTGAAATGCGCCAGAAGATCCATGATTACTATGAGCATCGCTACCAAGGCAAGATCTTTGATGAAGAAAATATTTTGAATGAGCTCAATGATCCTCTCAGGGAGGTAAGATTAAAATATTTGAATAGCTCTTCATGCTAGGAAAAAATTTCTTGTCTTTGCTGTTCCTGTGTTGAAATGCTCTTTACCTTCTATAACATTTCATCTTCTTTACCATAGTCAATGGATGACCAGGATAACTAAATTTATACTAAGCTGACACAAAGAAATGAGATCTACACTTTATTCAGGAATCTGTCAATCACTGCCACACAAGGATGTCAAAGGATAAAATCCTGCAAAGACTAAAACCACACCCTATTGTTTACTGAAATTCCCATTTTTCTTCCACTTTTTAAAACAGAGATCAGATGGACTAAAATAATTTTAGGTGAAATCCTTACTCTACTCCCCCTACTTGTTAGCCATACATCCATACAGATAAAACCACTGAAAGTCACCACAAAGTGACTTTGCGTCATTTTCTAAAATAGCATTGTTGGTAAAGGTGGTTTTAACTTGAGATGATGAAGCTGGAATATTATATATACAAGCCATTAAAAAAATCTCTTTTGTTGAAACTGTAGTCTTTATTCCAGTTTTAGGGCTTATGCTTTGCTATGTTATCTGATGTGTGGAAGCAGTTGGAATTTTCTTTAGTGATGTGGGACAAGGTAGCATCTTGTGGTAGCAGAAGTAGCTGCTTAATGGGAATATAAATCAGACAGTCTTCTGTTGGGCTGTGCTCATGCCTGACCTCCTCAAGGATGTTGGCTGATATCTGCTACTGAAAGAAGAGGGGAAAAAACCCAGAGAAGAAGCAAGTTGAAAAACTCAGAGGGAAGAGAGCATAAACAGGGAAAAGAGAAAGGAAACAAGAAAAATAAGGGTGGAACAGTCTGGTATGTGATGAAATCTGTGTAGTTTTCAGTGCTACCAAGTAATGCCTTGTAATAGCTTCTGCTTTTGGAGGAGTGGTGCTGATTATACATCCTTACATATGTACATATATATGGCTGTGTATAATGTATATATAACATCCAACAGAGCACATCATGACACCTGTACTTTTGGAAAGGTAGATGAAGGTTGGTCAGGGTTTTCTTCAGGTTTTGAGGGAAAAAGGGAGAACAGAGGTCTGTAGTGGATTTTCTGTACTACTGAATGCTGCACTTTGCTGGGAGGAGAAAACATGTCATACAGTCCATTGCCAAAATCAATCAAGTTCCATATTTAAAATAGTCATAAAGAAACAAAGTCTTGCCAAGCCACAGTTTATTCATATCTCTGTTCTGAAAGTTTGTAGTAGTCCCTCCTACAAACTGCCAAGTGGTAATAGTGAGTGCTGCCCAAACTTGCTGGTCTTTGCTAGATGCTTGAAGTCAAAATCAGACCAAATCATGATTGTTCTATCAATTTAATAGCCCGTGACTAAGTTCCAGATCCTGAACCTACTTAATTCCCTCACATAGGTGTTATCTGAGGTCTTCCTTTGTATTTAGAGTATGTGTTTTGGAATGCAGGTAGAGGGCCCTAGCTTCTGCATTGCTACTGCCTGTGGCTCCCCTCAGAAGCTTTTGAAATGCCAAGAGGAGAATGTACTACAAGAATCTGCTTTGTGGGACAGGAAAAGTGTGGGAACTATCCCTAGACTACTGTGAGAGTAAAAACATGAATCTTAGCCAGTATGGAGCCTGTGTTTTGTTAAGAGAAAAGAAGCATGTACGTACACTGACAGCAGAAACAGTTTCATCTGTTTCCACTTCTAAGGAAAGCATTTCTCCAAAAGTAAAGCCTGGTACCCTTCCATTGCAAAATACTACTTTTACTCACAGCAAGTTACAGTTGTGGCACCCCTAATTACTTGTGTTTTCAGTTTTTCTTGCCTTCCTTTTTGTTTCCTTCCTTCCACTCTCCCTCCTCTAGCCCTGTCCCCTTCCCCTCCTTTTTATCTAACAGCTTAGAAACAGAAAGGCAAATGTGGTCAACCATAAAAAACAAAAAGCACTTCTGGTGAGAGATCAAGCATGTAAAATTTCAAAAATTAATGAGATCCTAAAAACATGAAAGAATAATAGAATTTCATGGAAGGAATGGCTTCTGATTTTGCTATGGTTATGCTGTACTCAGCAGGTCTTCTTTGTTCTCTCTATTGTACAACAAAAAATTAGCTACAATCAGGTTGCACATTGCCCTGCTGATAACACAGTAGAGTTCCAGAGAAAGGTCAAAAAGAGAAAAGAGAAAAAATAATAACTGGCCACTGGAAGTGCTAGAATGGGTTTCTTAATGAATCTGTCCAAATTTTCATGGCAGCTTATTAACTGTGGCCTGAAAACATCACTTAGGTATTTTGCTTAGTTAATAATTTCAGATTCTGTTTTAGCTACCACTTCAGTATGTGCAGCTTAGTAGTGCAGGTGGTATCTTTTTGATGAAAATAATGGATAATAAACTGGAGGCTTTTAAAGGTGGAACATAGTTGTTCATATATTGGATGGACTTTACCATCTTACATGCCATTAACTGCACGAGGCTATAATAGGTAATAGTACCAAATACCCTGGCTGCATCATTGAAAGCATCATTGAAAAATAAATATTTAGTGCATTTCTTAAGTTTTTAATTAATCCTACATTTGATTATACTTGGAATTTAGAGTAAACATTTTATATATATATATATATATAAAAGTATGTCTCCACAGGACATACTTCTTTTGATGAAAGTAGCTTCTGGTGAAGATATTAAGCTGAAACCTTTATCTCCTCACTTGGAGTAAGCAGATCAAAAGAAACCATACTAATATTAACTGCTGAGTAATTATAGCATCATGAAATGTTATGAAAAAAATTGCAGGGTTTTCTCTACTTCTTGTTTTTATCCATTCAAATCTACTGTATAGGCTGAAATTCTCCATAGCTATGCTTTCTTTAAGAGTGATGACCTTCTTTTTGGTCCATGTTTCAAAATTTTGGGTTTTTTTTAACAAGAAAGTAATTATGCTTGATATAAATATGACCATTCAACCACTAAAAATAGCTAAAGTACTAATAGAATAATAGAATAATAGAATTAGCAACAAAAATCTGGTGAAAAAATATTTCTTACATGATAAGTACTAGTAATAAACCTGTATATGCTTATAGAATCATAGAATCATTGCATATGCTGAGTTGGAAGGGTCTCATTGAGTCCAACCCCTGGCCCTGCACAGCACCATCCCCAGGAGTCACACCCTGTGCCTGAAAGCATTGTCCAAACACTTCTTGAGCTCTGTCAGGCTGGTGCTGCGACTGCTGCCCTGGGGAGCTGCTCCAGTGCCCAACCACCCTCTGGGTGAAAAACTTTTTTCAGATGTCCAACTTAAACCTTCCCTGATTCAGCTTCAGGCCATTCCCATGGGTCCTGTCACTGTCACCACAGAGCAGAGATCAGTGCCTGCTCTTCCTCTTCCCCTCACAGGGAAGTCGTAACTGCAGTGAGGTGTCCCCTCAGTGTCCTCCACTTGGAACAGACCAAGTGACCTTAGCCACTCCTATTCAGCTTCCCTTCAAGGTCCTTCTCTGTCCTTGTTACCCTCCTCTAATAGTGCAATGTCTTTTTTATACTCTCACCCAAAACAGCGCGCAGGACTCAAGGTGAGGTCACACCAGTGCAGAGCAGGACAATAATCTGCCTTGATAGCAGAGGTTAAGATATTCTTTGTAAAAGAGGATGGATGTTAATTTTAATGAGCTTCTGAACATTATGTATAGAATATTCATAGTAGACTGAATGATTAAAATAATGAAAATCTGAGAAAAGATTTGATGCATGTGTGTGAGTGCCTAGCTTGATTGGATAGCAGAAATAGAGTCATGGTTATTGTAAGGAATTAACTAAGACTTCATAAAAAAAAGGGTAAAAGGAATCCTGAACCTTTTTAAACTGTACAAGGCTCTGTCTATGTGCTTAAAGTTGAGTAACGCAAGTGGTGGCTGACCTGTATACTTCAAGGATCATCTAGTATTAACAAAGAGATTGCATTTGATGATTGGGAACTAAAGCTACATTTATAAGACTGAAAAGCTCTATATTCTCCCCTGTTTTGTTAATTGCACAATTTGGGTTTATTATTCCACTAGGAATGCAATTAATTGAATACACTCAGCTCCACAACTCCAACTGAATTAACCACAAATTGCAACATGTTATGCTTGTAAGGACACATGCTCTCTGACAAAAATAAAGGCTACGGGTCTCCTTTCATTAAATTCAGAAATGTCACTTTCCACAGACACACTTATCTGATAATAAGTGTCCAGTCTTCTCAAGAACAGGATAATCAAGAGACTCCTGGCAGTTACAATTTTGGTAGAGATGAAATTTTGTTAGATGCCATGCAGTGTTGGATTCATCCAACCTATCTGTCTCTCCATAAAAGTTCTGCAACAAGTCTAAGATAATAATCAGGCTCTCTCTGCACACACCACCCACACACACATGCTCTCATGGTAAAGAAAACCTAGCTGACTAGCTTGGAAAAAAGACTGCATTTTCTAACAGAAATAAATTTCTAACAAAATAAATTCGTTCTTTAATAGCATTTGCAATTAACTGTCTCTCTTCCTCATTTTTTGAGGTAGTGGTTAGAAACAATTAGCATGTTGTCCTTGTATAAATATCATTTCTAGCTCTTCAGCAGGCAGAGCTATTAAACTTAACATTTTTTAACTTGTAATTCTTACCACCTACAAGGCTTGAACACCCTTTGGCCTCAGAAGGCCTTAATCCCAAAAAGTGGTCTTCATAACTGCCATGACATGAAATGGAGACACTACAGACAAGAAGTTAAAAAAACAAACAGAGCGAAAGCCACATGCACCTGAGAAATGCATTCCAAAGGAACACCTGAATTATAAAAGTACATATTCATTGCTAGTTCCATCTTGTAACTGAGTATAAGTCAAAGTGACTCAGCTCTGGCCCTTATTTAAGCCATCAGTCTCGCCAGAAGTGGCTGTGGGTGCATGCCCATGAAAGAGCAAGAACAAGGAAAGTATGGTGTGTCCCTTAATGACTCTCCTAGAACCACAGCATTTTCAGGTGGAGGGGAACTCTGAGACTGATGTGATTTGAGTCCTTAAAACACATCTCTTGCAATTACTTATTTGCATTCTTTATTCAAAGTACTCTCTGTAACTACACCATCCTTTGTCAAAGAGCATAGATCTCATGCCTGCATAAGAAACCACTACCTTATTTTGGGATTGAATACAGCTCCAAATGTTTTTTGGTTTTGATGGCCATTAATTCTTGTTGCAAAAATTATATCGTACAGTCAATTTTTACTGGCTCTTTGCATGCCAGTCACGATTTTATAGGTATAGGATAACATCCTTAAACTGTATTTTTTTAATGTTAATTCTTTCTTGCATAGAAGCTGGATCATTCTTCTTACCATTTGAATTTTTTTTTCCCTGGATCTCCTATAATTTTTTAGAGGTGAAAGTACCAGGTCTGCAGCAAGAATAATGATGCTATAATCATGCAAATAATTCCTAATGTTGATTTGCTTTTTAATCACTATCAAGCATTGAGTTTACTTTTTCTTTTAAAGTGTAATGGTAAAAATTAACTGGAAGTGGTAATGAATACATTATTTCGTGTATTTATTTAGGTGTATCACTTAATATTGCTCCCCACCAGTAACTTTCAACCAGAGCATAAGAAGCTTCTTAAATTATTTTTTTAACAAGCTTTTCACCTTTACATGGTGCTGTTTCTGGAACTGGGCAGATCTTTGTGACATCCTTGACCTTTGTTGTTCCCATAGGGATAGTGAATGTTGGTACATTGTGGTACCTATGACAGCCAAATGAGTCAGTTGTAAGGTTCCGAGAAGCCTCTCAGTAATGCATGAGGAGTGGCATTCTGTGACAATTCTTGTAAGAAAACTACTCTCACAATAAAGTGAAGGAAAGCTTCCATTACTGGATTTATAATTTATATTGTATCTGAGTGAAAATTGGACCCAAACCAGATGATTTGGTACTTGTAAACAAACTAGGTATTTTTCTTGAGAAGTATTTTGTGTGTTTAAAGTCAGTTTTAAAATTAGCAATTTGGTAACCTTTGTGTTCTTTCTTAATTGCTGTCCTTCTTCTTTTCCCTATAAAAAATTATCTCCTTTTTAAATATCTTTCTTTTTATTTAGTACTTCTCTTTAGAAATCACTAAGCTATATATTCTTACTTAGACTATACAATAGTCATGTGCACAAAAGATGAAGCTTCTCCGGAGTAATGCTATAAGGCCAAAATGGGGTGTGATTAGATTACAGAATGCTTTGATCCTTTTTAGTAGTGTAGTCCTTATGATTATGGGCTATGGACTTTCAAACATTAAAATAATGGTAGAAAATCTTGTTGTGGTTTTTTTTTTTTTTTAATTAAAACACAATAAAGTATCATTGAAGTATTTGTATTTGGAGAATTGGATTCCATAACAATTTACGTCCATAAATTTATCTCATAAAAGACAAATAACTAGTTCACGGCAAACCACTGTACTTTTCTGCATTTTAATATGCAGTGATCCTTAATATGAAGCTTAAAGAGAGGAACTAAGAAAAATGTATCCTCATTATAGATGTAGTCACATTGGAAGCCAAGTAGGTATCTCCTTATCTTTAACTAGTTATTAAAGGGTTTTTTCTTTGTTTCTTTGTTTCTTTGTTTTTCTCAGAGGCAGAGATAAAGCATAACTGTAGTTCACATTCTGGATTACTGAATCATGAGTAAATTATGCAGCATGTCAGTCTTGCGGAACAAATGCTGATATACCACAGCATGATTTATTTGGCTAATGCCGAAAAAGAAAATTGGTGGTTTTCAAATATCTGTGTACATTGTGTCTAAATTACAGTCCGAGTATACAAGACTGAAAGAAAAGTTCTTAGAAGGAATTGTAATGAAGTTTCTGAAATTGAATATAGTAGCAAATGGCCATTTTAATGGAAATGGAAAATGGGCAGACAATCACCAGGTGATTGGATTATTGTGTTTTAAGATGATTTTCCTCCACAGGTGTGACATGGTAACAAATGATGTGCACACTCAAGGCTGGTTTCCTGGGACCTAAGACAATGTGGTTTGATTTGAGGAGCTCTGGGGAGTGTTTGCCCTTTGATGTATGCACATTCACAGTGTATATGCTGTGGCAAAATCATCAACCACTTCCATTGCTGTTCCACATGCTCAGGAAACTTTGACCACAGTCCTATCTGTGCTTGACATGCTTTATTAGCAAATCCATCCTGAGCTGAGACATGCTTTGACAAGTCCCAGATATAACTGCTTCTGATAGTACAGATAATAATACACCAGTACTTCTCAGTAGTTATTATTTTGACTAGTTTATGTTACTGCACATACAAGATTCCTTTGTTGTAATTGTTTAATAAATATTTCAGACATGACAGTTCTTTCATGAGCTCTGCAAATATACTAATCCAAATAAATGACCAATTCTTAGTGCAGTAGTTGTCTTTCATATAAAGCAAGGCAAATTTTTGATAAAAGTTTCAAACTATTTAGATGCAAACGAGATGTTGTGAGAGATAAAATCCTATTACAGAAAAGTAAATCCAGTCTGTGCTTGCTCCTGTTGGAAGTGCTATTCAGGCATCTGAAGACCAGATTCAGAAAAGCTTTTGTGGGCACCAAATCCAGGGCAATGAGAGAATAGCAGCTGTCCTGCAAAGACTAAATTCACCCACTGCCTTGTTCTGCCCAAGATCGTGCTTCCAAGTGTCTGTCATGTCTCAGTTTTTAACAGGCCAAAGAATTGCTCAGCTGAGGTGGTGCTTGGGGCAGTGGATGGAAAGAGTCAAGCACTTCCTTTAAATCTCCATGTAGTTTCTGGTGAAAGCCAAGAGAAGTTTCTATAAATTGGTGCCTACCACAACATGTTCATTTCTATCAGATCTAAACATGCTATTGCAATCAGAGATAGCATTGCTGATTTTTAGGAGATTCAAAATAATAATAGTAATGTATTTCAGATAGCTCCTGAGTTAGTTCTTTTTATGTAAACACATTCTTTTAATACCATGCTTGCTTTGGCTTGATAGGTGTCCTTTTTGGTAGGATGTGGAAAATTTTGGTTTATTTAGCTAAAACCTAATGATCTTTGGCCCTAATCCCTGAATTGTGACTATATCCATTACAGTAAAAGAGCAGAATTTAAAATTTGTTCCTCTGGACTCTTTAGATAATAACTGAAGATAAATAAAAAATAAGTAAATTAAAATGATTGATGCAGAGCTGGAAATTACATTGTTTCTCTTAAGTCAAGATTAGGAGATGCAGGATCTGGCACCCTTGTACTCCACGGTTCTCTATCTCTTCTTCATTGACTTCTGCAATAAAAAGTCATAGTGTTCTATAATGAAAGCATGGGAAGGGAAAGGGGGAGAGCAGAGGGCAGGATGCAGCCAGCACTCCAGTAGAAAACATATTTCAAACAAGACAGGGACGCACAGTATAGACATGCTCACATGTCTGTAAATCCCATTAATGGAGGTGGGTGAAAGTGAATATATTTTCTTTGACTTTTCATTGTGGAATTTAAATTCAGAAAGCAGGCTAAAGGCTTTTGAAGCACATTTGTTTGGAACCAGTAAAAATGCTGTGGGGGGCATGTAATACGAAAGGTACTGTGTTGAGGGGGCACCCTTTTAATGTGCCACTGTCCATGAAAGTCACCACAAATAAAGATTAGAGTGACTCACCTCCAGCAAGAGGAAATAAATACACCATGAACTGTTTGATGCAGAAGCAAATGCATGTGCCTATTTTTATGCACTCAGTTGCACATTATGGTAGTAACAGCATACAGAAGGACAGCACTTCCCATGCATAAATCTGTAGCTGCTTTTAAAAGCATGTGATCTCAAAGGCAAAGACAAGGAGAGCAAAAAACAACAGAGCACCAGATCTGTTCTGAAGGCACATTTATGAAATTAATTTCCTGTTGATACGCCAATTATTTAGGAAGGTTAACCTAGTTAAACCTGTGGGAAATAATCCAAGTTAAATTTTGTACCTCAAGGTAATGCTAAATCATTGTTTTACTTCCATCCTATTGCTACTTGAGCAAACTAATTGTACATTACTTTGAAAGCTACACAAAATTCTGCCTAATCTGTACTTTAGTATTGTAATTGTTATTTAGAAGATGCTATAAGCAAATTATTAAAATATTTTTGCCAGTATTTTTAATGTGGGTAAGTCAAATTTGAAATACTGAAATTTTTTTGGTATGTGAAAAATTTGGAATCTCCTTTGCAGGTCTGAAAAAATCTTTTCAAAATCTAATCTCGTTTGATGAATATTTTTTATGTAAGGGATTAAATGCAAATGGAATTAAAATTTTCAAAATTATTACAAATAGACAGATAATGAAATATAACATAGATATGGATGCACAAGGTGTTGAATTACACTTGTTTCATTTAAAGATAAGTGTCTAACGCTGAAAGAACTTAATAGATACTTCTAGTGATTAATGAGAGTCTCAGAGATGAGTGAAACTAAAAGCTGGAGCAAAATGTGGTGTCTGACACTTTGAGTACAGGTACAGACTTCCTGGTAGCTCCTGGACTGAGTTCAAGGCAATATTTTTATCTGTCCCCACCGCCTCTTTCTTTGCACAGTGCTGGCTCAGTAGTAGCAGTGGATCTTAAGCCAGCTTTGGCAGTAGTAGTGTACTGACAGGCAAGGAGGTCCCTGAAAAGGATTTTAATCCCCTAGGTTGTTCTGTGGAGTCTATGTTAATTTTCTTCTCAATAAATCCATTTTCCTTTTCCCTCACTTGTGAAAAGCAAAAGAATTCCATGCCTGATGGAAAGGATACAAATGAGGTGCCCTAAAACATGAACTGTTGCAAGTTTATGAACTGATCATTGCATGTTTGTGCACTCACTGAAGCAATGGGATGACTGCTACACGACCAAAATATTCTGTGGATAAAATTAACACCTTGTGGTAAACGTATCTATTTAAAGAAAAGTCACATTCTTTGTAATTAGCAGTTTCACTTTAGCCTGTAGGGCCGTCATTAGATCACTGTGCAACTGAAAACTATTATTTTTGTGATCTCATGATTATCCCTTACATGTATTAAAAAATTAAGTTTACTTCATAGTGAGGATTTTTTCTTTCTACTAAATTGAAAATCAGGAAGCAACAATGTATCTGTGTCTGTCAAAAAAGTAAGAAAATATCAGAATTATTGACAAGCATTTGAAAAATTTGCATTATGCTATGGGAGTTGTAAGAGATTATTTGGGAAATGCAGGTAATATGGTTTTCCACAGTTCCCAAAACAAAAATACGGAAACTCAATGTACCAATCATTGCCACACATTGAATAAACACTTGTGTATTTATGAAAATACAAGTTTTCACCAAGAGTAGAAAGTCTCCCACCCTGCAGTGTTGGAAATGAAATAGTTCATGCTTTTTAGCACCTGGCATAAAACAGATTCACTACTTGCAAGAAGAGAAATGCTGTCAGTACTGTGTGTGGACAGCTTAATTTATATAACAGACCTTGAAGGGAATTAAGAGAAAAAGACATCTGCAGAGAAGCAGAAATGGAGTGTATGTAGCTTGTTTTGTCATTCTCTAACACCAGATACGTTCTCCATAATATTGATACTTACAGCAATGGGACAAACTTAGAATGTGAGAAAGAGGTTAATACACTTCCTGAGCCATTATTTAAAGTTCATGGCTGGCCTATTTTTAGGCCACCATGTGAGAAGATGTTCGCTGAAAATAGATACAGATCATGTGTCCTTGCAGAATATAGAACATCAGGACATTTCATTTCCAAAGAACATAATTGGGACTTGGAGCAGAATCTTCTTTCCTCTCACCTCTTTGCTTGGAGATTATAACTTGGGTCATACAAGCATACACTCTTCCGTGAGTTGTATCAACCTCTAAATAAGATAACTAAATCTAATTTGAAATATAGTTCTAATGGGACACATTAATTAGTTACACTTTGATTTTTTTTTTCCTCTAATGTACAAGACATAGAGGTATGTCCTGTACACATATAAATACATGTGTGGGAGAGCATATATAAGCATATATGTGTATATGTCTATACACATACATACACACCTATATACATATATTCTGACACATACATGCAAACACATGTCCGGGATGTCTGTGTGAGAAGAATGCTGTGTAAAACTCTATTGATATCTTTGCAAAGTGCTAAGTGCATATATTGCACTAGGTACTCTGATATGGTCTCTCTTTTTCTGCTGTTGCCATATATTTCAGCACTTATTTCCTATGCCACCAGACTATATTTATAATATATTACCTTAAAATTAATTGTAATTACAACAGGTTTAGGGGTCCTCCTATGATATAAAATCAATGCAGATAAATTTATTCATAAAAGTAGAAATTAGGTTATAGTGTAAAGATAATTTGAAGAACTTTCTGAGTAAATTATAGGAATATATTTCTTATGGAAATAAACCTCAGCCTATGTTTAATTCACTAAGTGAGCAATTGAATTATATCTATAATTAATTAAATGCTACTAATAGTTAAATAAATTTTAAGCTTTGGGCAAGCAGATTAACTGAAATTGTTTTGAAAAAGAATGTTAAAATTATGTAAAGAACTGCATCCCGTGGCTGCCTGGGCTCATGCACAGTTGCTAATGGCAGTTCCTGAGTGCCCTGCTGTCATCCAACCCCTTTGCTTTTAGTGCATGTCCAATCCTGGAGTGGAAGCACAAGCATAAGTATTTAAGGCCTCACTGATGGCATTCAGAGAGCAAAACAGAGCAACAGCAATAAATGTGGACAGGAGAAGGCTGTAGATATCTCCTCTGGTTTCTTGTTTATTATTAATATAGCTGCCTCTTCTCCATGTTCTATAGAATAAGAGTTTTCAGAACATAAAAATGTTGAGGATCCTGGTGCATCCTTGATCCAAGTCTTGACTGTGATTTGGCTCCTAGTTGTAAAGTGACTCTGTTATTCCAATGCCATGCCATTATTTAGTGTGTCTGCTTACTGGATGCTTAAAGTCTGATCCATTACTTTTAATCTAGCTGTTATTACTAATACACATTGACTTGTCTACTCCTGCCAGATTGCCTTCTCATTGCTCCACATGATCTGCTATTGAGGCTGTTTCTGCTGTCACCATTTGCCCTCCTCAAATTTTTTCCACTCTTTACAACTTCCTTGCCATTTATTCATCTCTTTTCCCTGAAGCTACCAATATTAGCCAAAGTGATACTCTCAAGTAAATTCTGTCTTGAGGGCTGTCTGGCTGACACCCTACTAAATTATTCCCAGAAAATTAATCTCCATTTTTATGACCTGCTGATAACTTTTCTGAAGCCAGCTTCCTGTGTCTCATCCTTACAAATGAGCATCATCCTCATGTTTCACTGTAAACCAGGATTCTAAAATCAGCACTTTCAGTATTTTTCTACTTCTGCATGCTGGGGCTCTGGTGCAGCAGCCTGAATGTGGGTCGTGGGCTTCTTACACCTATATTGCAAGCTGCTACTCACAACATAAGATCGCTGAGCCTTTGCACCTGATACCATTCCAGCATCCTTGCCAGTAGTTTCCTTTAGAAGGCAAATTCAAATGGTATGCAATTAGCTTGCCCCAGTTCACATTGCAAAGTAGTGACGAAGGCCGAGTTCAGAATTAGAAAGGGATTGTGCATCCTCCTTATCTTTCTTTTTATATCCTTCTGTTATATATAGACGTGTACCTCTGTAGCTGGTATTGTAAATATTCTAGCACATATACATACAGGCATTCAGGGTCCTGCCACACATTTACCTAAGAAATGTAAATAATTCTGTCATTATAAAATCTCTTTTTCCCCACTTTAAAATGTGAAATATACATGGTCTAACAATGTCTAAATTTTTTGTGTTAGGTAGAGCTAAGATTTTGATATTTCTTGCACCTAATATAAAGTAGGCCTTCATTGAGTAGTTACAAATCAAATTAGATGCAAACTGAAATGTACTTAAACACAATTTCAGTGTGAATATTTCAAGTTCAGCTAACTGGGATTTATCCAGTATAATCAGTAAGTTTTAATGTAAGCCACTTAATAAATTCATAGAGACAGCATTTGAACCAATGGGCTTTTAATTCATTATAAAAGTGTTAACCTAGCAATTAACAAGATAACAGTATTTTTCATCCAGAGCTGCTCAAAAGCTGTAAAATAACTCAGTGAACAAATCACCACTGATTTTTAAATAACTGTTTTCCTGGTTGTTGTTGCAACTGTGTCAACTAAACCATACACATAGGGTGTAGATAAAGAACATTCTCTTCAGAACTTGTTCCGTTTTGGCCATTTGGGTTACAGTACATGGGGGACAGAAGAAAGGAGGAGAGGACAGAGGGAGAGTTGGAATGGCAGAAGGAATTACTTGCCTGTTTCAGAGCACACAGTAAACTTTCTATAGACACATTCACAGCTTCCGTTTCTGAACTTGATCAAACAAGAGTAACTCAGAAACAACACAAAAATGTGTATCCAAACCATAGCTTTCCATTTCTTCTAAGGCATGTTTATGTTTTCCTACCACCTAGTCTTTTCTTCAAACTTTGTTCTAGCCCTCAGTAACCTCTGAGAGCTTCAAACACAGATTTCATCCTCCTTGCTTTCATCCACAAGTTATTCTATGCATGGTCTTCCCTTTCTCAAGTGAGAGAAACCCTGCAAGCTATCCTAAATTCTAATTGTATGTTTTAAACAAGAAAGCACCCCAATCAATATATTTTACTGAATAATTCACACAAATACAATTCAGGCTGCCTTTGTGAAGCTCCACTGTCCTCTTTTTCTTTCTCTCAAGTATAACTACTATACATTGCTATCAGGTGAATCAAGCACTGTCCTGAGAACAGCAGCACTCTTTCCAGCACTATTCTAGAACAAACCCCCTTTTTTTGTGGAGATCAGGTGAAATCTTACTGACTTCACAAGAAGTAGTCTTAATTGAGCAAAGCTGTAAGTAGCAATTGAACTGGTTGTTTTTTTTGTTGTTAATTTTTTTTTTTGGAGTATATAGTATTAAAAAATACACAGATGACATAGAAGGTTAACTGCATATTGATTGATGATGGCAAGTGGGGTTTCAGTACAAAAGTGTAGTAGTGAAAATGGTTTCCAGAACCATTGAACCAGATCACCAGCTGGAGGAGGTGACTGGAAGCTCCAAAGACAGCAGAGAAGCAGTGGTGCAGTAGGGACTAACCTGTGAGCAAGCAAACTGGACAGGGTTTTGTAATTATTAGCAAAACTTTCTCCTCTTTCTTAATCACTGAAAGTGGTTAGAAAAACATGAAAGGTGCTTCATTCATTGTGAAACAAACATGAAGTCTAATTTGTGCCACTTTTCCATGTACTAACACAAAATATGCATAATCACATGGATACTAATAGGGTATCGGTACTGATAGGATTTTTTCAACTTCACATATCTTAGTATTCATTTTCTGCTACAGTGTTAAAGCACATATGTTTAAATCTGTATTCTCATTGGCATAGTGGGCAATTACAATTTAAATTTAAAATTCCTCCTAAAAAATATTTCAGCCTTAATTAAACCCCCCCACACCCAGATATTATTTTTTTAAATACTGTATAGGATTAACAAGTATAACATTCCAGTGTACACACATACAAATGGGAATGAAGATATTTAGTTACTCAGGGGCAGAAAACTGAAATAGTGATTGTTAAATACTTTTGCAAATTGCAGTTTATTTATTCAGTTAATAAGACAGAGCAGTCTCTACAGCAACTGCTCTTATGGTACAGCACTAATTCCACATTACATTCTGTAATAAACTGTGGCTGTTTATTCCAAAAAGCATACACAGAGAAAATTTGTTCAGCAAAACAGTTCAAAGACCTTCAAGAAGTAGAGACTGGTCAGATGAACCAAATTTAACTACTTATCTCAATTATCAGGACTTTACAGGGTTTTGAAATTAGACTGGCTATCTCTCTTTTACAGACTACCTTAAAACATTGGCTGTATTGCTGTTCCCATTTTAAAGCCTCTCGTCCTTTTTCCAGCTGGAAAACAAACTTAAGCAGCATTTAACATGTCAGAACACTGAAGAAGATGAAAGATAAATTCATTCTAAAAATAGTTAGAAAATGGATAAACAGTTGGATGAATATGAGTGCATAGATAGTGTCTTTTTTCTTTCTTTTTCTCTTTTCTAATCTTCTAAATTTAATGGACAATCCAAAGAGGAGCTTGAGATGCACAGGACTGGTTTCTCTTAAGCTCCATTAAATCAATTAACAAGCTGGGAAAAAGATGGATATCTTTCATCAGAATGCCTTTATTGGAGGTTTGGTTGAACCATATTGCCTCAAAAGGATTATTCTGTCTGCATTTGAATTTAATGCAATAATAATACTGAGGCATCAAAAATGCATATAAAGAGTCAAACAAAAAATTCTAATCAAGGAGGGAATGACAGAAAAGTATGCAGAAGGCCAACATTTAATCAACAAAGCCAAGAAAATATAATTGGTCAAATCTTCATCCCTCCTGATTGCAAATGCAAAAAAAAAATATTGTTTTCTGTTAGAAGACAGCAATACCAGCTACCATATGCTCTGTTTAGGGTTGACTTGTCTTAATCTGAGTTGAAAATAGCTAGACAGAAAAAAAAAAAACCCTGCTTTAACTCAGTCCTTTTAGTCCTAGTAGAACCAGAATTTCATTCATAGTTTTGCTGCAAAACCTATGTATTCCTTCCTTCCTTATGCCTAAGTTTATCTCACAGCTGGACGGCAAATTTTCTGCATGTGGATATGCCTTATCTAGGTATATACTGGGAGTCTTGGTAACTGAAGGGCTTTGAAAATGTAAATAGACTGGCTGGTCACTGGTTTTCAAGGCAATTGAAATCCCATGGACTCTCTTTGTCTAAGAGATCAGAGGTTTTTTCAGGTTTTATGACTTGTCTGTAGCTCAGATAAGTTGGCCACCTCAGACCAGAGCATTCATGGGCTTTAAAATATATAACCATAGTGGCTACACAGGGAGCTCTTCTAAGACAGACACAAGGAATATCCAGTTATATTGATAAAATGATAAAATGCAAGGTCCTAAAGGAAAAAGAATAGTGTTTCTTGACACAATTCTAAACATACAGTGGAAGACTTACCATGTTTTAAGTAAAATTTAAGCATAGTACCTATGTTGAAATGTATCAATGTAATTGAAAAATGGAAAGTTGAGGCAATCCCATTCAAAGAGACAAAATATACATAGTTCTTGCTCCTTACATGAAAGACCTCTGAGCAAAATTTATTTTTAAGTCATACACTTCATAGGGATCATAAAACAGAATGTGTCAAAGCAATTTGAACAACTTCAGGTGCACCAGAAATGAAGAATATTGCATCTCATGGCCACATGTAGATTTTCTGGCATTTAACAAGTTGTTAGATAATGATGTAGTCATTCCCTCAGTGGGGTACTAATCCCAGTCCTCCTGACTGCCTGCTGTCATAAAACCTGTGAGAACTTAGTATCAGTGAGATGCCTCCTTTCTGCCAAACTCAACTATAATTGACAAATGGGTTAAAAAATTACAGGAAATCATGAACATGTACAGAATATAGCTCCTTAGAACTGGATTTAAATATATCTAAACTGCTCAAACTAACCCAAATCTCTAAATATAATGCCTTTTCCTATGGTTCCCTCTTAATGATGGGTCAGTAATTTTGCATTTATAAATTATTTCTAAGGGGAAGAATAGTTTTCTCAGTAAAGTGATTTTTTCCTTTCAATGATCAGGAAATTAAGACTGATTTAGTTTTACATCCTTTGAAAGCAAAATGTAAAGGAGCACTCAGAAAAAGAAAAGGTGTTACACTTATACACTAGGTTTTTGCAATAGTATATGGAAGTCTCCTAATAAAGCTAAGTTAAGCCATTACTCCAAATGGCCTACACATAAGAAGAACTTACTTTCTTGTTTGAAGTAGTACCTTTTATTAGCTCAACTGGATTACTGAGAAAAAGTAAAGAACTTTTCAGGCAAATAGATCTTTCAAGAACGTTTTCCTTTTTAATGGAACTTTGTAATGCTTTTTAAAAGCACTACAATCCATCTAAAAATCTTCTGGAAAAGAGGTCCTAAAAACTTTTAGAGATGTCATCAGAGAACTCCAGTCACAGCTGGAACAGCCTTGTGACTGCTTCTGTAATATCTTGAGATACTTCAGAGAAGCCATCAAGAAATATTGCACCCATACAAAATGATAATATCTGATGCTTTAACATCAGTTTGGAAAAAAAAATCTAGAAAGGTCAAGATGAGTAATAAATCCAATATGCTACAAAGGAGCAGAAGCCAGTGTAATTACCTAACCAATCTCTTATATAAAGGAGACCATTGCATCTCTTAATTCTTATGTAAGAGACCAGCAATTGTAATAGATCAACACTTGCTCCATCTAGGTCTGATTCATTCTTGCTCTTTAACCATTATATATAATGCATTCCTAATCCCTTCTTCAAGCTTCATTTGGTATTGTCTTCCCTGATTCTTTCCTCAGGCTTCATTTGGTATTTTCTTCAAGTAGAGGTAAGACAAAATGTCATTTAATGAAGATATTATATTGGTCACCATAGTCTGGTTCCAATCTAGCTCCAAAGAATCAAAAGAAAAATAAGAGTGAAAGATTTTTCTCTGTACAAAATGTCAACTCTTAATTTGTCTGGTTTTTTTGTTACCTCTCTTTTAAAACACGGAACTTTTTCTCCTAGTATTTTCTGAGTTATATAAAATACTTTCATAATCTTTACTGTTTCTTTCTCCCCAGGATGATATTTAAAGTAATACACAAGAACTTGAAATTGCAGAACTGCCTGTGATTAAGATTCAGGGAAATGTATTTTACTTGCTCGGAATGATCTCATATTTAAATAAAAGAACACTTTAAAGAAAAACAAAGCACTTAAAATGACACATTTCTCTCTCCCTCAGTAATTTTCCACCTTCTAACATCTTAAATAAGGGAAGTTTGTACTTTAGTGCAAACTTTCACAGAAAACTAATCAACAAAATGAATGCATTACTAGGAATAACAGCTGAAATTACCTCAGCAGGGTAGTTTTGTAGCTATGTTGGTACCTTCATTAGGCAACTCAGGCTGAGCAGGATAATGTGTGTGTATACATGGGTATATCCAGATACAGATTACATAATGTGAGAGAAAATTTGGCAGAAGATTGAGCCATGGCATAAGATTCCATGGGTGAAAATCCTCTTTCAAGAGTATGTTTTGTTGGAATTTCTAAGATGTGGTGAATTCCTCTCTCAGTGGGTAGAACTGGGTCTACACAAAGGAGTCATTCAGGTCTCAATTCTCCCCTCTCTATATATCATAATGTCTCCTATCATACTGTTAAAGATATGTTAGGGACAACTTCTCTTTTTTTTTTTTTCCAATTTCCCTTTTGTTTATTTCATCTACCCTACTTTTCAGCTTTCACTCCAGACAACTATTCTCCAGGTTTTGTGTTCCTGTGTTCTCACTTTTCAGTAATTTTCATTTCTCAACCTGTTTTTAAAGTCAAGCTTCTTGCCTTCTTTTTTTTTTCCTGTTTATTTTTTTCTAGGCCTTAATGTTCCTTCTTTTTGTTTTCTCCCATTCTCTCTTTCATAGTACTATTCCACCTAAATCTACTTTACTCTTTCTTCCTAATTTTGACTGGAGCTGAACTTTCTACTCTGCCAGCCTTTTCTATGCTTCCCCACCAGCTTCTATATAATTTCCAGTCAATTTTTGTTTTCTTTAGTAATTTCCTTTCTCTGCCTCCTGGACATGCAAGACAAGCTATTCACTTTCAGAAGTAGAAAACAAGCAGCAAACCTTCTGAAAAGTCCCTGAGCAAGACAAGAGAAGTAATAGTTGTTGCCAGCATCAGTGGAGATGGCAGTGAGGCAGTCTCATGGGGAGCAGATGTAGTCTGGGGCTCCTCGTGGGATGCCGCCATACTACTAGCAGTGGGAGAAGCAAATAACTTTCCTTTGGGAGGAAGGTGATGGCAGGAGCCTTACTAATAAATACTGAGTTTAAACAAGAAGGAAAACAAGCTTCTCCTCATACTTTAGAAAGACAGACAGTTGGAATCTCATTACAATACTTATTGCCTCGTAAAAAATATACTTAGAGGGTATCTTGGCATTACCCCTCTTGACCTACTGACAGATTTGAATGTCACCAGTTTGGCAGTCCACATGCTGTTACTTGAGATAATTTTTGGATTCAGGCAAATAGAAGATATCCTGCATCAAATTTACCATGTCTTTTTTACATGGGAAACTAGTTTTTAGGGTGCCTGATGAGATATTTTGCTCAAATTTACTTTTCTAAATCCCACTAGATTTATTTGAAAAGGATGTGATTGCTCAGGAAAAGATGGTTGTTTCTTCACTCTTCTCACTCTTAGTGCATTTGCCTGTGCATTGCTTCAGTAGCAAATGTCTTCCCTTCAGAGGGGAATTCCGACATCTTTCCCAGATGCAGGGGAACTGTGGTAGATTTGAAGAACACACTGTGGTTTTGTTGCTTATGGTGGAAAATGACTTGAACTTCCCCAGCATGTCTACAAGCAGGATATTACACTGTGGGACAGGGAGAGGAAAAGAATTTGTGTGATCTCTGGATAATTATATCTGAGTTTCATGCTCAGGGTTGTCTGTGTGATATATATGAGATAATATGAGACAGTAGATGCATGGGAAGTTGAAAGAGCCACTTCCAGCAGGAATTCAGTAATGGGAATGAGAGCACTGGAGGGTGGAGTGTCTCCTTAACATCAATCTTGAAGTCTTAGTTTAAGAAATGCTAGGGGTACTCCACGGACAATAAAGGCATATTTAGTTTTGCAAAGCAGTTAAGTGACTGCTGGCTGTATTTTTCTTTTATTTATTTTGTCTGCATTTATACACAGATGATTATATTTGCTCTTCCTGCCATGTTGGGTTTGCTACCACAGTACATGTAGCCTGCCTGAGCCCCTCTCTGTGTGCAATACTGATTAGTCTCAGTTTTTCAATATAATGTTAAATCTGTAATGGCAACTGACCATGTTAATTTCCCAACACAATGTAAGGCAAGAATGAGCTCAAAAGTATTTCATAAACTTTTATAGGGTTTGGTTTTGTTCTTTATTTATTTAAAGCAAGTATGACATTTACAGATTTTTTTGGTACTAATCTTTTCATGCAGATGAGCTCATAGTGTGCTCTGTAAATATGAATACAGTTTCTCCTTAGTAGGAGAAATTCTTAAGGCCCTAGGAAAATAGCAGTTCTTTCTGCATATAGGGGCCTGCTTTATACACATCTCTTTAAAAGGCAGAAATTTATTTTTGTGTGTTTATAAAATTAATTAGAAACTGTGCAGGAAATTTTCCTGTTGATTTCAACTAGCTAACTGTAATATATATTTATATTACCACTGGATATTTTTAAAACAGAAAGATGTTACTCGAGTAATATTTGGAAACACAGGGCTTGCATAATTTCATCACTTAATGTAGTTATTGCAACAGCCAATCTGGTTGTCAAGCAGTGTAATTCCTATTTAATTTTTACCTTTCTGTCAGATTGTCCCCTTAAACTCCAATGGGAATAATAAATAACACGTGAAAAGTCACCAGATTATGACAATCTTTAACCTTAGAAATACAAGTCAGACTGCACTTTTGTTTCACTTCACTAGAAACTGATGAAAATGTGGTATAAAGTGAGCACAGAGACACAGAAAAGTCCAATATGAGCAAAAAGAAATTCTTTATAAAGAAAGCAGAATGTGTTTTTTTAAAAGCTCATCATATTGAACATATTTATTGACCATTATTATCATGATGTTTTCATCCCATTTAGGAGATTGTCAACTTCAACTGTCGGAAGCTGGTGGCTACAATGCCTCTTTTTGCTAATGCAGACCCAAATTTTGTGACTGCCATGCTAAGCAAACTGAGATTTGAGGTGTTCCAACCTGGAGATTATATTATCCGAGAAGGGGCTGTGGGTAAGAAGATGTATTTCATTCAACATGGTGTTGCTGGTGTCATCACCAAGTCCAACAAGGAGCTGAAGCTGACAGATGGCTCTTACTTTGGAGGTGAGTAGGAATAATGATAACACTGGAGTGAATGCACTGGAACAAAACACGTACCGATAACAGATAAAAAGATAAAGATACAGATAAAAGATAAAAAGAGACTTTTGAATAAGTTAACTAAGATTTGCTTGCCTAGACAATTCAAACCACAGTGAAATTTACAAAATATTTCTGAGCAAAATATTCAGTCTACTTACTGTTGCGAGGACAGCTATTACAAATGCAGAATGACCTTCTAGAATTTTGAAGTTATTTTGAATTAAGATAACTGTTATTTAACATAAAATATTTAAATATAAATATAATAATTTGCATAGTAAGTTTATAGCTTTTTAAAGGTAAAATTGACAGGTTTAATCTTTAAAAAATAATACAATTTTTTGAATCATTAATCCAAAGGTAAAAATCACAGGAAGAATTGCAAAATTAGCAATGAATAGTGAAGCATTATTTACATGGGATATTTTGTAATTCATTAATATTTCAACATGTTGTTAGTGCTTTTTCACTGAATTTTAGCACACATCAATGTTTATCCTGACAATATATACCATGAGAAAGTGGACTTTGTATCTGACTAGGTAGCTGTCTAACAGATGCATATTAATAAAAATCAGGCATTAATTTTAATCCTAATTAAATTAATCTGGTAATCCTAATGAAAAATAGTTATTTGTTTAGTTGAAGGCATCTGAATATGTATATCTTGATGAACACAATTTTCTTGTATATAATAATTGATGGTACAAAATAGCTGTTCCCTGTGACTGTAAATTGTCTTTGTGCAATAGAATAGGTGTCTGCTTCCAATAGCAGCACAAAGGCTGGTTTTCAGAAGCTGCTTGATTATTTGTGTGTGTACCACTGCTGCCCACGAGAGTTACAGTTAGCTGGTCATTGTATAATTTGCTGTTGAATTCCATGAATGATCCCATAACTGACCTGAATGCCTTTCAGAAAATGCTCAGTTGAAAGCCTAATCAGTGCCATTTAGATGGTATACAGAAGGGGGAAGCTAAGAAAAGTGAATTGGGCTCAGCGTTTCAATTGGGCTGTAGAGTTACTTAACTAATCCCATTTTAGCATAATACGCTAAAGCAACTCCTACTGATCTGGCCAGAAGACCTTGTCACTTTGAAGTAGCCTTTGCAAGGTGATTTGTATCACCAGTATTTGTAGAAGCACTTTGGTAAAGAGGTCTTGTGCTTATCCCACAGGATTAAACTGTAGATGCTGAAGACAGGAGATTAAGCAGGAGGAAAAGGTAAATGCTGAGGATGAAGAAACAGAGTAACCTTGGTCTTGGTCTCCTCTATGCTTAGCAGTGCCCTAGTTTATGAAAATGAGTTTGCAAGAGCCTGCGTGCGGAATCTGGCCATAATACTGCTCTGAACCAGCAGAGGATCAGAGGAGATTGCACATGAAAAGTATTTTACATAACTGTCAGCCTGTTGTTGCAGTGCAAACAACTATTTAGCTCATCCAATTCAACTGCTACCCTTCTTAACAGGAATGCAGACAAAAAAATAAGCTACTTGCAATATCCAGACACTACAGGAACTTATTACTCTACATACCAAAGCACTTTTGCTCATCGAAACTGCAGCTGGGATGAGACAGGTGTTGCAAAAATGGGTGGTAATGCATCCAGAGCCTGCTGGGGCAAGCAGAAGGTAATAGTTGCTGCTGTAGCATGGAGGGGTGAGGAGAGGTGAAAAAAGACAAGTGCACTGGGAGAGAGAACCTGAGAGAGGAAATGCCTCAAGATCCAGAGTGGTGTGGCTCAGACCTATTGTAGCAAAACACTATATATTGTGAATTTCCAGAACTGTATTTCCAGCTGGGGAGATTAAAGACCTGTCTGGATCAGAGAAGCTGTGGATGCCCTATCCACAGATATGTTCGAGACCAGTCTGGATTGGTCCCTGAGCAACCTGATCTAGTGAATGGCATCCATGACAAGGGCATTGGAACTAGATAATCCTTAAGGCCCCTTATAATTAAAACCATTCTATGATTTTATTTATAATTAAAACCATTCTATGATTTTATTTATAATTAAAACCATCCTATGATTTTATAATTCTATGACTGCAGCTGAAAAGAGAGAAAACAAGCTGCAAATAAAATATCTTGGTTTGGATTGTCAAAGCAGAAAATAAAAAACAGTTCTAAAATTCTCATCTCTCTGGAGAATACCCACTTTCCCTGAAGTATGTATCAGAATCTGAGTAAAGCTTCCTAACCAAAGCAGACACAAGGAATATTGCATAGTGATAAGATAATAAACTGAAAGGTCAGGGCTGCATTCAAATCCTAAGACCAATAGCCACTTTTTTGCTTAAAGGACACATGATAAATCTGTAGCTGACACTATGTTTAAGATGCTACTTGTAACAACCAATCTGTATAGCTGCCAGGTCTAATACAATACATCAATATCAACACCCGAGCTCCCAAAAGCAAGTACAGGGCACACAGGTGACAGAGTGCCATGCCTAAACAGAACATTTTTTAATTTTTAAACGTCTTATGTTTTGAAAGTTCCACATCCCAGCTCAGAGATGCTAATTTCTGTGTGTCAGGTATATCCCAGAGTTGAATTACCTGGGGACCTTGACTCTGGAGAGATTTGCAGGCTCACCTTCAGAATAATGAAAGTTTTCACCAGCATCTTGCCTTGGATTTGGAAAATCAACCTCTTCATATGTAAAATATTTCTGTACTAACAACATTGTATCAGGAAAAAAATTCAGGTAAAAGAAACTTAGCAGTAAAAAACAAGAACCCTTAAGTTGTGGGAGAACTGGAGATTAGTGTGAAAGCCAAGATTTAAGAGGAACCAAAGCCTAATCACAAGTATTTGGGAGTGACTTGAATGGAAACTGTTGGGAGAATGAAAGGCTGGAAAACCAAAAGTTGCAGTAAAAAAGAGGAAATATTTTGAGATTTGAGGACTGATGTTGAACATTTAAATTCTCTTGCTTGATCTTTGTTTTTAATTAAAAACAGATCCAGTCTAATAGGAAACCAAATAAACCTTACCAACCTTAGTTAGTTGGTAATTCTTCTCGAAAAGAATATGCCTGGATAGCCACCAGTAGAATAGATGAATCAGACTATACCTCTGCTGTATGCTCTCAGTTCATTTTTGAGGGATATTCAAAGTGATGGCAATAGAAAGACCTGGGCTTGATTACTGTCTGCCTCCTTTCTCACCAGTGCTCACTGGTGTCTCCTTTTGTGGGGAGGAGTAAATACAATACTGTAACCACAAAGATCTTGTGGTTTATTCCTTGGTATTTCTGTGGGAAGAGCATTATGTCCCTTGACCTTCATGTGTGTTCATTAATGTAATCTTCTTGAAGTTTGTGTGCAGGAGCAATTTTTAACCCAGCAGTGTACAGGATGCTCATTTTCATCCCATTAAGTGGGTTTTTTTCAGACTTCTGGTTGAAGGACATTATCATCCTACATATCTCCTCCAAGTGCTAGTAGGAATTTGAAAGCAGCTTCTGGTACTAAAGAATACATTAAACTACTTTTCACTATCCTGTGCAGTTATATAGGCAATTCTACATCAGTGAAATTATGTAAGCCACAGTTACCAGTGAAGAATCATGGGATTTTAATACTCTATAGTGGCCTTTATTTTATTTATTTTAATTGAACTATATCTTATACTTTTAAAATATTTTTGGATTTTTTATGTCCTCCTTAATTTTGCTAATAGTTCCCCATTATTAGAAGTTTTGCTTCTAGTTCCTCATTATTAGAAATGGGATTGCTGACACTATCAGCATAGCAGTAGGTACATCTTTTCCTTGTACAAGAGAAACTTCTCACACTGACACTGACACAGTTTTCATAGTGAAGAAATAAGGTTCCCCTAAATAGAAATTACCACAGAATCATAGAAAAATAAAACAGCTTGGGTTGAAAGGGAGGTTAGCATCATCTACTTCTTCTCCCCCTGCCATGGTCATGGACACCTTTCAACAGACCAGGTTGCTAAGAGTTCCACCCGAGTGTTCATCCTTCAACACTTCCAGGGATGGGGCATCCACAACCTCTCTGGACAACCTGTGCCAACTCCTAATCACTCTCACAGTAAAGAATTTTTTCTTAGTATTTAATGTAAATCTATTCTGTTTCAGTTTGAAGCCATTTCCCCTTGTCCTTTCACCACATGATCTTTTAAAAACTCTTTTTCTTTCTTGGAGACTCCCTTCAGCTACCAGAGGATCTCAGTTAGGTCACTTCTAAGCCTTCTCTTTTCCAGGTTCAAAAGTTCTGTCAGCCTTGCCTTATAGGAAAGGTGCTCCAGCCTCATCTTGGCCTCCTCTGGATTTGTTCCAACAAGTCTAAGTCTTTCCTATTCTTGGAGACCCCAGGGCTGGATGCAGTTCTCCAGGTGGGTGTCAGCAGAGCAGAGCAGAGGGGCAGAATCCCCTCCCTCCCCTGCTGCCCACGGGGCTCTGGATGCAGCCCAGGACACGTTTGGCTCTCTGGGCTGTGAGTGCCATGGCCGGGCCATGTGCAGCCTCTCACCCACAGCACCCCCAAGCCCTTCTGGGCAGGGCTGCTCTGGGTCTGCTCATGCCCAGCCTGGGCTGGTGCCAGGGGTTATTCCTACCTGGGTGCAGCACCAGCACCTGGCCTTGTTAAACCTCTTCAGATTCCCAAGGGCCACTTCTCGAGCTTGTCCACGTCTCTTTGGATGGTATCCCATCCTTCAGGAGTGTCAACTGTCATTGCAAATTTGCTGAGAGTGCTCTCAATTCCTTAATTTATTTTATTAATGAAGACACTATGCAAGACTGGTCCCAGTATGGATCCCTGAGGGACACCATTTGTCACTTACATCCCTCAGGATTCTGAGCCATTGACTAGTACCCTCTGGATGTGACCATATAACCATAGAAGGAATTATGATCTCCTTCTAGCTGCCTGTAGGGTAAATGACATGTGATTAAGGTCAGGAGAGAATGAATGGATGTTATGGACTATGTTAACACATAGGACAAAACTGTAGGGAAGAGCGTGGGGAGCGAGAGAGATGTCAACAGAGAGAGAACTCTGTAGGTAAGGAGTCAGGTTGTGAGTGGTGCAAATAATTGGGACTCAGAGCAGCTGACAGTGCAGGGGAACATCATGGGCATGAGACTGATGGGAAAGGGAGGAAAACACAAGTGGCGAGCATAGATCTGAGCAGCCTCCAGAAGCTGGAAAAGAGTGGGAAGGTGCTTACACCTATCCCTTTTGGATAGCAAGTTGGAAAACCTGACTGCACAAGTGTTTGCAGTTAAGCTAAATTGAAAGCTTGAGATCAACACATTTGAACTCAGCTTCCTGGGATGGAGAATAAGAATCAGGAGGCAGGTGAAAAATGTAAGCAATTGAGGATGTTGTGATTATGAAGTGGTTTAATTTTCTTGTCATCTTGTCTGTGGTCCTGAATATCTACAGGGTAGAATACTGAAAATACAAAGTACACAGCAGTGGATAATGACAGCTCCCCCATTTTTGCTTTCTCTGTCTCAGTGCACATTTGTCTTCCTCTTTAATACCTTGGTAGTTCAAACTCATTTATGATATAACTAGTAATAAAAGGCAGGAAGGAAATTGCCAGGTTTCAATCCTATTGATCCTTTTCCTCTCAGTACCAGGTGATTGGATTAGAAATTGCTCATTTTGTGACAGGAGGAATTACTGAACAGATTGTGTCTTAATTCTTCACTGTACATACAAAATTGGCAAAATGAAAAGATTTTGACATCTTTTGAGATAAAACACAAGACTATGAGTATTTTGCTTATAGACGAGATTAGTTTACGAGTTACTGGGGCTTTACAGAGCAGAATTATTAACATATCTGATGAGCCTAATACTAATTTAATTTACCTATACCAATACATATTGATAGAGACTGATATACTACCACTGCTGTGTGGATATTCTAATTTTTGCTGTGGTAAATTGCTTCAGAAAGACTTCATAATAATTACCAATATAAGTTGGTAATTCAAAATCTCTGATAATTAATCAGACATTAATTATCAAACATGCAGTAGTGTAATAAACTAAAGAGATGTTTGCTTTAATACAATAAAGCCTTTCCAATTATCTCCTTCCTCCTACTCAGATGTGTGGGTCTTAAGGCTGCTTCAGTCATGACAGTAAGATCAGTTCCTGCAACTTCTCCTTCCCTCCTGGAAAGGCCTTCTGCACCCTGATACCTTGTGACCCTGCACTTCTCTGCACATCCCTCACCCCAGATTCAGTCAGACGGTGTTCCCATGTACTCTGCTACAGTTGGCAGGCTCCTGCTTGGAGGACCAAGTGGAAAAGCAAATTTAAACCATTGATAATTTGCCTCAGATAGTTACCCCTGCAAAACATAGAAGTTTTAAGCTGTCCCAAAGCTAGTGCAGAGGACTTTGAAGAGCAGGAGTGGTTTCATGAGGTCCTGTGCCTTGCCAGCTGCCAGCCCTATGGAATCAGAATCAGAGAAGAGACTGAGGACAGGTAGTCCTGGTTTAGATAAGCACTTGCTGAGCTGCCTCCATAAACTAGCGTGTTAGAGAGGGGCTGACATGCCTACAGAGAGGAAAAGAAGGGAATAAATCCCACACTGCCCAACCAGTATGGCTCAGCACAGCTTATTCAAAGGAGGATTTATGGGAACACGTTCAGGACTCTGCCATTACTTCATTTGGTTACTCACTGGTGGACAGAGGCCTGATTGTTCACTGTGGTCTCATCCTGCTCATTTCTGTAGTCACTGGCAAAATTCCTCTCAACCACAAAGGACACAAGATAAGACTGGTCTCCCTGCTATCTTTTCCTTTCTCCATCTGTTTCCCCACCTGTGTTTACACAGGCTTTCCCTCATGCAGCAGCCCAGACATATGTTCCTGGAAATTTAACCCTTTTTTTTCTGTTTTAAACAGATACTGTGTTAGAGCTGAAGGAATGTGATACTACTAGGGAAATCCAAACTTAGTGTTTAGGAAGTGCAGACATATTTTTATTAATTAGGTCTGGGTGTCCTAGGTTTTGTTAGTTGAAGGAATTTCCTAATTCCAGTAGATAAGTCTGCAGTTATTCATGCTGCCCAATATTTGATGTAACCATTGCAGATCCTGCTCCCGATTGTTTTTTCCCCCACTGAAAATCCCAATAGTATCATGCCTCTTGGAGTCAGTAGATAAATAATTTTCTAGACTAAATAAAACTCATACTGCTTATTTTTATTCTATCAACTTCTAGATATTTTGAACATGAAGAAATAAATGTGATTTAGGAAAAAAAAAATGAGGTGTATATATGAGAGTTACTGTGTATGATACGAAACTGTATTGGCCTATTTGTTGCATTATAATAAGAGACAAGTACATGTTTTATTTTACTTACTCAAAGGCAGATATCACTATTTGTGCTTCATGTCATCTTTCATCTAGCAAATCTATCTAGAAACCAGATTCTCATTGCTGTCTTCCCAGACAATGTCCCAGAGACATATTATATAGCATCTTTTCTTTTTTGGTTTATTTTTTGCAATATGTACTTCATTGAATACTTTTAATTTTAAATGTTTTATTTTGCTTAAATTATTGAATGCAGGTTTAACATTTACCCCTCTGCACTTGAAATTCTAATAAACTCTATCTTGCATTTGCTGCAGCTTGTAGAGGGCCAATTAGACAGAACTTCTTTGACCTACCTATTATTTATGGAGCTTTTCCCCCTCTCGGAACAGTAACTGTCAGTATATTTTAGACCAGTGCAGTGGAAAATAATACCATGGGAAATGTTGAGTCACTTTAGATTATATTTTGCCACTTATTTTTTTCTGGTTACACTCTAGGTGCTTCCTTTTGATAAAATACTTTAAAAGATTTGCAGTATAATTCTGATTATAAATAGAAAAAAATCTGTTGAAGTGCTTTACGTATGGACACTATGATATGATATGATACGATTTATAATTTTACATTTTGCAAAATACTGCATATGGCTATTCCTTATTCAAAGTAGTGGTGGATAAAGCCTTTCAATATTCATACTATAATCCAGATAGTTAATTATAAGTAGCCCCACTGAGGTGTGATTATTCGTATTCTTAATAGCAGGGACATAATTAAATGCTTTAAGGGAGCAGGATCTCCATATCTCCATGCCAACTCATTTGTAAAACATTTTTCAGATGAACAGTATAGAACATTTTTCTAAAAATAATGTCTGCAAGAGGGCCTAAAAATTAAATATCTTTTTGGCACAGACTAATCTACCATTTTGAGGCTACATAATATGCAATAGTCTTCATAATATTGCATAATTTCTTGTTGACAATAAATTGGTGTGTTGTCCTTTTGACACCATATTTTATATGGAAAATAATAATGAATCACTTCTTGCTATTCAAACTCAGTAATTTTTAGAAGTGCAAGAGAATTTTTAGGAAGATAGAATGAAAATAATAGTATTTTATGTTAAAAGGTAGAAGCTGATTTGGGTTTAGGAGTTTTATTAGTTAGCAAACATAAATATAAATTTTACAGTATTCATAATAATAACACAAGTAGTAAGTCTTGCAATCTAAAAGCATAAATACATTGTAATTATAATTCTGCTAATTCATTAACAGTATACATTTTTAATTTAAACTTTATATAACTAGATACAAGTAGAATATTACATAGAATGCCTGGGAAATACATTGTAATTATAATTCTGCTAATTCATTAACAGTATACATTTTTAATTTAAACTTTATATAACTAGACACAAGTAGAATATTACATAGAATGCCTGGGAAATCAAATGTGGTCAACACAGATAAAGCGGAAGATTTTTTAATTTCACACAGTAGAATTCTAACTAAATTCTAACTAAATATTTGAGTTTAGATTAAATATTTAATCTAAATATTTAATTCAGAACTGACAGTCTCTGATAATTTTTTTAAATAATTTAATGAAAAGAAGTACAATATTTTTATAGTCAACTTTAATTAAGGTTGAATAGTTTAAATTGTAACTGTTATTGTTTGCCAAACTCAAGATTACAAGAGCATTCCACAGAATACATAAGGAACTAAATGGTTTTTTTCAATAGGCAGTAAGCGTCCATTGGAATAAAAATAGGAGTAAATAAATTACATAAAATCACTTTTGGCCTTTGACACAGTGTATGAAAACTAAATCTCTACTCAGGCATATTATCTTAGAATCTTAGCTTAATTATTATTTTTTTAAGCATATGAAATTATTATCAGTAAAGCTGTGAGCTTTTACAAGATAATAAATAGACTATCTTAAGATATCTTTGTAGAAAGAACATTTCAATAAATTAGAAGAAAAATGTATGGATGCTCTGTTATAAATAGTACTAAAGAGAAAATACGCAGGTTTTTTTTCTATTTTATAAAATTACCCTAAGCTTTTCTTCTGTCTTTCAGACCTTTCTTAGAAGAACACAGGAAAATAGTCAGGATGTAAGAAATATTTCTAAGTCTAGATGTGGCACTCAGGGCCAGGGTCTGGCTGACAGGGTGGTGTTCAGTTAAAGGTCAGACTTTATGATCTTAGAGGTCCAACCTCAGTCATTCTGTGTTTCTGTTACTGGCTTTTATCTGTTCTACTAATGAAAACTTGGCCACAGTTATTTTCAGTCCCTGCACATGGAAAAAAGCAAAGAGAGGTTAGGATGAAAAATAAAAAGTTCCTGCCTAGGTAACTTGCCACTTTTTATTAAGATAAGAAACTGGTTTCTCCTAGCTAAGTGGCATAAAAGACACATTTGGAGGTAGGTAAAGAAAGGAACATACTCTCAGGGTTGTTGGCAAACCCTAAATAAATGTTTTTAAAATAAGTATTTGTCTATAAATTCTATCAAAGTTTGGGTCAATTAAATGTAGGAGTTCTTTTCAAATGAACAATTATTCCCAAAGTATATTTTTGCTATCCCTTCTGCTATTTTTACATTAAATTAAATAAAATACTATTAATTAAAATGTGAACATGTGGAGAACTCTGTCTTCAGAGACAGAAATTTCAAATTACTACAAACAAGCAATAAATATGTTATCTAAACTAACGTACGTGTTTTGTTTGGGATTTTGTCTGAGGAATTTCAGGTGTTTTTTTGTTATTTGTCTGGTTAGATTTTTTTAATAGGATGACTAATAAGGGCAACACCTATTAGTTTTACAAATACATATATTTAAAATACGTTCAGGTATTTAGTTTAAAAAGCAATAAATAAAAGACTGGAGATGGGATATTACAGAAGTTGCTTTTAATTCTAATCAGCCATCTTCAGTCCCTCTTCAAAACGAGAACTATTCGGTTATGTGTCCAGGCTGCCTTATGAACCCTCTCTCCAACTGATGAACCCAGATATCTGAAAACAACCCAACAGACAATTATTGCTGTCATATTTTAAATGAAGAGGTCATGCAGGCTGTATCTCCTAACTCAAACTGACTTCTCTACAATTCCATATTTAGTGTAAACATGGTGGCAAAAGCTGCAGGTTTAGCATAGCTTCCTTTTGGACAGTCCAGATTACAAATCTGGCTGTAGGAATTATCTACATTTTCCATTCTCCTTAAGTTCTCTCCCTTGCTGCAGAAATGTTCCTCTTGAACAGTGACTATATTTTAGGATTTCTTAAATACTGGACTAAATTTTTTAGAACACAGATTACTGAAATTCATTCAATTGCATCAAACTACATTCTGAGTAATTCTAAGACCTAGTGGTAGTTATTTTAGTAACTATAAAAAAAAAGCATGGTATGTCCGGCTTTACCAATGTGTATACTAGCAATAATATACTGAAATATAAGAAGAACACATTAATAATAAGGAATAACTATAGATACATTTATTTCATGTTTTCCAGAGTTTAATAAAGAAAAAGAAAACAGAAGTGCAGATGCTTATGTTAAAGTAACATGCTATCATATGAAACAGCTTCTCCCTGTTTTCTATATTAGAGATTCTTAAGTCAACATGAACTGGAAAATCACTCAATTTCTCAAAGAATGTGTTGCCTAGAAACTTACTGATTTTTTTTTTTTTTTTAACTTGCTTGATGTTTATATAGTCCTTTCCTAAAGGAAAAAAGAACCCGACGATACTCATACTATGTGTTGTAAAGCTGGGAATTGAATGCCCCATGCTGAATGTCCCTTGCTGTGACTGGCACAGCAAGAAAGTGCCCATTAGCTAGTTTCTGCTCAGTTTCTGCTTCAGCTACTTCACAGAAGTAAAGAACTGTCAATCTTCGTAGCACGCCCAGGAGCTGCTGTTACAAAGAGCTGTTAGAAAACAAGGATAGTCTAAACGTGGTGGTTCTGGGAAGTCTATCAAGACGGGTAGATGGAAAGAGCACTTGGAAATTTAAGTTTTGTCTGCGGTAGTTTAGTAACTCATTGCTCTCTACAAAATAAACAATATTCTAATCCACTGCCCTGTTCTTAAAAAACATTCCCAAGTCTGTTAGACTGACTGACCCAAGCTTTTGAATTGCTTTGATTTTCCATCCTTTCGCTGCTGCTGAAGTAATCAGCCTGAACAGCTGACAGCACGCACAGCAACCTGTATGTCCATGACAAGAACAAGTTTCCTGTTGAGGAACTGAAGCGATAGTCAGCTGTCCTGCGCTGGAAGGACCTCTCACTACATCCTGTAATGTTTAATCTAACAGATGATGGGAAATCACAAAACTTTGGAAGAAATGCATAAAAACTGATAGTTGTTTTTGATTGCTTTTAATATAAACACTGTATAGCTGAAGTAGTACTGAATTCATTAATTCAGTACTATACAAATTTAATTTCTTCACCTAATAAAGTGAACTTGTGTCCTTGCAAGACAAAGATGTACCTACAATAATTCATTGTATGAATTTTCTGTTTATACAATGTAACATCCTAAGCTAAGAAATACAGTCCACAGAGACATGACTGGTTTGGTGTCCTTCAGTGAACTGTGAACTTGCTAACTACTGGACTCATAACTTACCTTTATCAACACAGTTTACTGTTGGTGGGCACATTTTTTCTGTAGATTTTTCTCTAGTCAAATGTTAATGTGACATATGAGGTAATAACATCTGGAATATAATTTATATGTAAAATGAACAGATGATGAATGGACAAGTATACACTCTCACAGAAGAGGAATTTTCCTATATAAAAATTTTCTGTATAAAATGGAAACCAGAAGTTATTTCTAGGATGGCCAGCAAAAGACTAAAGAGCTCAATGTCATACATGCTACTAGTGATTAATCTCCCACACATCCATATACATGGATGTTGGGGTGATTAATATGTAATACATTACATATAAATCCCCATGTCCTTATTTTCCCAAAGACAAAAGTGTTTAGACATCATGTAGCAACAGGAGAGGGCTAAAAATTATCACCTACAGTGTCATATCAGTACAGTCCATAAGAATAATGAACCTGGTCTCAGCTGGGATCAAAACTTGATCCTTACAAAAGGCCTGTTAATCCTATTATTTAAAACTCATCCTGTGGGCTGTGTTACTTACCTCACCTCCTTCAGATTTTCCTGAAGTCAGCCTTCCTTATTGCTGTCTTTCAGATATGTAGAATTTCCCATGCAGAGTGTTCTGTCCCATGAATGCAATAGTAAAATACAACTTATGCATACCCTGTTTTATGAGAAACCAATACAGGCAAGCTCCTTTAGAAATTCATAGTGTTCCAAAAAATGAACCTGATCCAGCTTTTGCTGAAATCCTGCCACAGAATCATAGAACCACTTAGATTGAAAAGACCTTCAAATCGTTGAGTCCGACTGTTAACCCAGCACTAACAACTCCATCACTCAGACATGTGTTCAACTCCTATGCTGGTGATCAGTTTTGATAATTACAACTTTCAGAACAAGGTTAGCTTTAAACTTCTATCACTGAACGTTTCATTTAGAATCTTCACAGCAGAAAGTACATTGTATTTGAGCCCATTTCCATATTCTTTTGAGGACTGTCTTTTTGTGTGGGAAAGACACATGATTTTCACAAATGAATTAATTAAATTTGCATTAAACATGGACTGTAATTACAAATGAATGTTTTTAGCATCATTCTGTATTTTCAAACAGTCACTTTTCATTAGGGCACTGACTGACATTTGTTTCACAATGTTTTAGGTAACAGTTGTCCACAAAGATTAAATAATTAAAGCAAAATTTGCATTCAGAATTGAATTACAGGTTCATTGTAGCCTAATACGTAATTTTAAATTGGAATTTAAGACATTTTGTTTAGAAAGGAAAGATAGTAATATTTGACACACTGGAAGTGTCATCATGAAGCCAATGCAACATGCCAAATGCACATGTCAGTGAGTAATATGCTGCTGACACTTTATTTTTATGTTAATAGAGCACCTTGTTTATTCAAGTTGTTTAAAAATAGTCTATGCCTTTTGTGTTCCACTACACACTCTTATGTTATTATTGTATTTCTTAGTCTATTTAAATCAATTGAACATCAAGTAGAGTGTAATTGTTAAGGGCACCTGGTGTACTTAATGCCTCTAAGGCTCATTTTAAATATTTCATGGATATTTTAACGAAAAACAAAACTTTGGTTTATTTAAATGAACACAAGTGTTTAATGAGAACATATTTCAATAATCTGTGCTCCTCCTCTGGTCCTGGTAAGGAAGACTTCATATATTCTTTTTTATTATGCTTGAGGTCTCTCCAAATAGCTGATAGATTAGCACATACCATTTGCAAATACTTTAGTCTAATGAACAGACTACAAATGATGCTATTGAGACATATTACAAGGCAATATAGATAATGTATCAGTGACTATAATACAGTTCTAATCAGTCAAGAAATACCACTGGAAATGCAGTATGTGGGTATTCATTCACAGTATTTTTTATGTAAGGAAACTGTAGTTCAGAGCATTCAACTGGACCTGAGAACACAAACCTGTCTTAGCTTACGGAGGAGGCAGGCTCCACAGCAGCACTTCCTCACCAGTTTCTGGGCACTGAGACATTTGTCATATGTTTTCTGACCCCTTGTTTATTATATTATCTAACTAGTAGGATTACATATATTAAAAGCCTTCCAGACTTATAGTCTTCAACCAGAAGTTGTGGGTTGACAGAGTCTGCACATCATAGTTTTCATTGATTTTTTTCCCCTTCACCTTGACAAAAAATAATAGAAGATGAAAGAAGATGGAGAAAAAAAAGTAATTATTTGTTGTAGTAATATCCATGAATTCTATGGTCCCAATATCCTGTGATGAAACCTAACAGTCTCTTTCTAAGTAATCTACAATAAAGTAGTCAAGATTATTAATGATGAAACCTGTACTTTCTCTAATTTCTTCTGCACTCTTCAGAATGATGGGGATTTAGGAGATGCTGTTTATTTGGGGGGCATTTGATGCTTTTTATACTCAAGTATTTGTTGAGAGTAGCAGAAGACACCTATTTATGTGTCTTTATTTTTGCAGCAATTTTAATTGAAGAGAGCTAAAAATCAAAAGGTGATCATTAGTCACACAAGACTTTCCAGACAGTTTCCCTAAATTCAACCATGTATTGTAAAACTTTATTATTTGTGAGACTTAAATATTCTAGGAAATAGAACTGCATTTAACTGCTCCCTTTGGGCAAAATATCCTTCTCTTGTAACTACAATGCAGTGGGTTCAATCTAAGGAGGTCAGGCTAAGCTAGGAGTGAGAAAAGGAAAGGACTGACTTCTGTTATACCTGGCTGGTTCTTTACAGTAAAGTGTCATTATTTCATGGGCATCAAGTTTTGTGAGGGACTTTAGGTCAAGTCTCTTACCAGTATTCTCTATAAATTCTCTACTTTACTCTCCCAATAGTCTCTAGAAATTCTCCCCAAAGCTATTGGGGTTTAAGTACATTCTCTGCTGGTACTGGTCCAATGTTAATTTACTTTGATTTATCCACTAATTTAAGCATCTTATCCCCTAAGCCTTCAGGGTTAGATAGCATGTGGAAATTCCTCAAGAAATATGAGATTAAAAAATCAAGGTTCTTCATATTCTAGATTAATAAAAAATATATTTTTTAAAGACATACAGCAAAAAAACCCCAAACCAAGAACTAGGTTGGTACTTTGTAGAACTGAAATCTGCAGAATTATTTATCAGTTGGCTTTCCACACTTGAAAATGATTGTTTGATTGAAATCAAGCATGTAATGGACAAAAAAGTAAGGTAGGAGACAGTTTCCTACTTTTGTATTTAAATACAAAGTATGAACTCACAGCCCTTGACTGCTGGAACTGAGTAGGGAAATTGTCTTTCACCCTGCTTTAGTTCAAGTATTTTTAATATTTCTAAGTGTGTTTTTAGTCCCTAGTTTGAAAATGGGATGAACTCAAACACTACTTTTTGCAAATGACTTTCTAGTTTTCTGTATTTTAATCTAAATAGCGTAAATAAATATTCTACCCCACATGTTTTGCTCAGATACCGACTTTGGCCTCTACGCAGTCACCTTGATTCTGTGGATTGAAGAATTAGAAGTCAAAAGTTTGGGGCTGTTTCCTGGGACTTTGCACATAGCTTCAGTTTCAGCTGTTCCAGAACAATGAATTCCTGTTGGGGGCACTTGCAGAGAAAGGCTACTAGATTAATCATATGAATTCCACATTTTAACCTAATGAGAAAAAAGGTCAAATGTTGTAAGTTTTCTCTCCCCAAAATACCTAGGACATAAACATCAAAGAAACAGAAGGCATGCTCATGCTTTGAGCATTTTTTTTCTCAGAACAGCTCTTATATTCAAATATCGTTACATCATGATATAATGTATTGTACTAGTTTAGTATATCTGGTGAATGATTAAAGGAATTGGTCCTCTATGGCAGTGGTGTATTTAAAAGAAAATCAACAGAATCACTTGGGTTATTTTAGCACTTGGGTTAATCAAAGCTATCAAGATATGTTTGACAGCTGATGGATCATTTCTTAGAACTTGAAGCATTATTTTAAAAAGGCTTCATAAAATCAGAGTTCATACCGAGAAAACTTATAGGCAGGGCTCTTAAAGGACATGCATTATTTTTTCAGAGTAGCAAAAATAGAACCAAATACCTTCAGAATCGTCCCTGCAACCTTATGTAAGCAGAAATAGAAAAATTGCTGCTGAGTACTAAATTATTACTTGTTAGCATGCAATCAATTTCTAACTTTAAAGTTTTACAGGGTTCAGTAACTTCTTTGTTTTCAGTGTATGCTGAATTTTTCTCTCCCCAGAGATCTGCCTTTTAACCAAGGGCCGTCGAACTGCCAGTGTACGAGCAGACACGTACTGTCGCCTGTACTCCCTCTCAGTGGACAACTTCAACGAGGTCCTGGAAGAGTACCCCATGATGAGAAGGGCCTTTGAAACGGTGGCAATTGATAGACTTGACAGGATAGGTATTTATTTAATTTTCTTGCATACGATTAATTCTTAAATTCCTTCCGCATTTTCTTTCCTTGAACTGCACGATAAAATAGCTCTCTTTAAAAGTTTTTTTTTTCCTGTTATGCTGCAGTAAATGTTTTCTTGATCTATAAATAACACATGTGCAGACAAGAATTTTGCAATCTCACTTTTAAATAATAAAAACCACAGAGTTTTAGAAAGGTCTTGTATTCCTCTGAGGATCATTTTTCATACTTTAATTATCATTAGTATTATTTATTAATCCTGTAGATTTCTTTTGCTGCCTTCAGCACTTGATAGGATTTATGCTGTGTCACGAGCAGTAGATGACATTTTCCTAAATAAATTGCTTACGGATGACATCTATAATGCTGGGAAGAGATGAAGCATCTTAGCACTCGCAAACCCGTTGTTTGTTGAAGTGAATTAATCCTTTGCAGCAGGGCTCTCATTTTCCTCACAACATGGGCACTGCTAACTTTGATGGCTGCACACTGGCACTGCTCAGATCTACCTGCAATCAGAAAAGCAGTCCAATAATATGCAAGTGAAAGGCAGAAGGGTATGGCAGATTATCAAAACATGAGGTGTAAACTTGCTGTTCCAGTATTTGGGACCTCACAACAGGACATACTAGGCAAAGCATAAAGTCTTTGGTCAGGAGAACTGCACTCTGATTGTCATTACTGGCACTCATTTTAAAATTCGGCTGAAAAAAAAAAAGTCACTTATCCCATTCGGTGGCATTTCCTTAACTTCACAAGAAAACTTCAGTCTGAGTATTTCTCCACATAAACTCAATGCATTAGACTCCTAGTTTGTCTTGCATTTCTCTCTGGAAATGCAGTCTAGCTCTAAGTAATAAGTGCTTGAAAAATATTAGCACTGAAGCTCCAGTCTGTCCTTGGAGTAGCAATCCCATTTGAAGTGCAGTGTTTTACTGAAACAAACAAACAAACAAACAAACAAACAAACCCCCCCAAAAAAACAAAAAAAACCCCAACCCCAGGAGTTGAATGCCATTGTTCTCCCAAGCATCTGATGACTCAGACAGAATAGCAGACACTGTGAGCCATCAAGCAGACATCATCAGGTCACAGTGTACAGCAGTCTTCAGTGTGCAAGCAAGTGTCATATTATCCATGAGCTCATACTAGTTCACAAACACTTAAAAACACTGGTTACTACTGACGTCTAGTAACTAGTTCCCAGTAATGTGCTAGATGGCAGGTGTACTTTTAAAATATGTAACTGTTTAGTGGAAATTCAGACGGTTTCCAACGAGAAGGATTATGTAGGTGCAGAGCACGACAACATTTTCTGTCAGTTGTTCAGGAAATTGGAGTTCTTATATGTAATTGCAGTAGTAAGAGCAAAGTGCAGGTGGAGGGGCAGAGGAAGGCCAGGCGGTGCGGCGGGCGGACTGGGTGCGAGCACAGCCGCGGGAGCTGCGCAGTGCCAGCGTGGCACAGCCCCTCCTGCCCCGGGCCGGCGGCCGAGCGATGCCCGCTCAGCCCCGCTGCCTGCCGAGGCTTTTACAGGAGACCCCAGCGATGGGGGCTGAAACGCAGAGCCAGGGCGGGACCCTGCCCCTGCACCCCGCGCTCACTAACTCTTGTGCCTCTCTGTGAAGGGAAGAAGAACTCGATCCTGCTACAGAAGTTCCAGAAGGACCTCAACACCGGCGTCTTCAACAACCAGGAGAATGAGATCTTGAAGCAGATCGTGAAGCACGACCGGGAGATGGTGCAGACCATCGCCCCGGTGAGCCTGCAGCAGATGCCAGCGCTCAACTCCAGCACGTCGGCCTCGTCGCGCGGCAGGACGCAGTCCCCTCCGGTGTACACCAGCAGCAGCCTCTCGCACACCAACCTGCACTCGCCCTCGCCCAGCACGCAGCCGCCCCAGCAGGCTGTCATCCTGTCGCCCTGCTCCTACACCACGGCCGTCTGCAGCCCGCCGGTACAGAGCCCGCTGGCCGGCCGAACTTTCCAGTACGCCTCGCCGACCGCCTCGCAGCTGTCCCTCATGCAGCAGCCGCAGCCGCAGCAGCCGCAGGCGGCGCAGCAGCCGCCGGGCGCCGCGCAGAAGAACGAGGTGCACAAGAGCACCCAGGCCCTCCACAACACCAATCTGACGCGGGAGGTGCGGCCGCTGTCCGCCTCGCAGCCCTCCCTGCCGCACGAGATCTCCACGCTGATCGCCAGGCCTCACCCCACCGTGGGGGAGTCCCTGGCCTCCCTGCCGCAGCCCGCCCCGGGCCCCGGCGTGCCCCCGGCCGGCCGCGCCTCCGTGCCGCAGCGGGTGTCGCTGTTCCGGCAGATGTCCTCGGGAGCCATCCCCCCGAACCGCGGCGCCGCGCCGCCCGCCGCCCCGCTGCCGAGGGATTCTTCCACAGTCTTAAGCACAGAGCCCGAGGGAGACAAACCGCGGTTCGCCTCAAACTTATGATCCCTGGTGACTGTGAGCAATAGACTTGCAACAGACCGAGCACCATCCCCCGAACTGTTTTAGCCTGTTTCCTAATGTGCCCCAGCAGTCTACTATCAGAAAAATAATTTAGACAGCTTTGCCCTATGTAACGAATGTAAAAGTTTTATATATATATATATCTAAATATATATATATAAAGGCAGTTAAAAAAACTTGTTTGAGTTCACGTCTTCCTTTTTTGCAACCATTGCAGAAGATTAAAATTAACGCTAATATTACCTATTTTTAATGTGTTGACTTTAAAATCAGCCTAACAGATTTCTCTGTTTATGAGATTGGCTGTTTTCATGGGGAAATTGTCAACACAACGACAAACTTCAAATAACTACATTAAAAAAAAAAAAAGGAAAGAAAACCATCCATTTAACTAACACATAGCACTGACTGAGTGATATTCTGAAACCTTTGTTACTTCATTTATTGTGTATATCTTGTTAATTTCTTGTGAAAAATTCGGTTGTTATTTCATGTCGCATTTCATATGTTAGCACCATCCACTGGAATTTAGATTGGAAGAGAATTGTATTGCAAACACCTGCAGTGTAAAGGGAGGCACTAGCACTCCTCCAGATAGGTTGTAACATCATGGCATGTCAAGCCTTCTGTTGTCTAAAAGAATTGGGTGGACTTTGATCTTCACACTGCTAAAGACTTTTCAAAAGACTAAATATTTCCATTGTAAATAACTTTTTAGACCCGAGCATAAATAGATGCTGTGTGGTGTACCATTGCAAAGTCTTTGTTTAGGAATTTAGGTTCCGCTTTTCACTTCAAAATTTACAGTTTTAAAATTTGTTAAAGCTAAGTGCAACACAACTGTTAAATTGTAATGCAATGGCTTAAAACCTACAGTGTTACTTTTACATGCGTTTTATGCAAAATTGTACGCTTGATCCAGCAAACCGCTTGTACTTCACCAATACCATCACTTTTCTTCTTCTTGCCCTCAGTAGCATCTGAGAATATTCCATGCATGCTTTGAAAAAAAAAAAGACAATAAAAATAGGTTTGGTCAGTAGGAAAAGGCTTTATGGTATCTTAGAAAATAATAACCATTCATTAATTGTGTCTACCTTAAATTCCTGTAATGCTGACTTTGAATCTCTGGTTTAAGTCTAGAAGTGAGGTTTTTCATTTAAAGGATTATTTGTAAACCACAGCTTGATTTAGACTTTCAGGTGCTTTCTGTGTCTTCACTGTAGTTTTGTAGTTGACTGTGGTGTTGATTTACAAAAATAAATATAATATAGCATCAAGTCTGTCTGGAAATGCACGATTTGCTCTGTGTATATTGTAATTAAATGGTTAGTATATCCTAAGGCATGTAGTGTCAAACATAGCCCATAGGTATGAGGTTTATTATTTTTTATGTCTTCAAAACAGAAAGGAAATGGTGACAGAAAGCAGGGTTAAAGCATACTGTTTTGTGAACATTTTGTTTTGTTTGCTCAAACCTTCACGTTATCTTATCCACAAAAAAAAAAAAAAGAAAAAAAAAATTCGTAATCGTTTGTGCCTGATTTGTCACATTAAATAGAGAGTGAAACTAAATGTGTCATAATTTAACTCACTGAAAAATCAGCATTATGGATATGATACAAGCATATATTCTGTTCCTTAGAACCCAACTGACTCTGTTAAGAAAATGGATGCAAAGGAGTTCTCCTCTTCCCATCAGTGCTGAGTTTAATGATGCATGGAAAAATTAAATAACATCACAAACTACGTAATGCAGTGAATCCAGATGTACTTGAGAGCCAAGTAAATTCTCTAAAGCTAACAGAGCTTGAACCCGTGCTGCCTGTTATTCCTTTTACTAAAGTGGTACATCAAATAAAATTTTTTAAAATCTTCCATTTTTTTTGCTGACTCACATTCACCAGTAAAGATCGATGTAATTAACCCACTAACATGCTGCTGCCATTAATTTAAGTGACCTGGAGTGGAAATGGGGAAATGATTGTTTAAAAAAGTGTCTCAAACATTATGGATACGCTGCAAGACCATTTATTTATGAGTACAATACCCCTTATATTATTTTAATGCTAACAAATTCTGTCAGTTAATTAAGATCATATACTGATCTTGAAAACTGTTTAAGGTTTACATTTAATAGGAGAAATGGGGTTAGTAGCAAAATATTTTTATATATATTTTTATTTTATTTTAAGCACTATGAAGAAATATTAATTCACATGGTCTTTCAGTGAAACCATAAATAATTTTTAATGACTTTGTAATAGAGTGGACAATATCTAGGATTTGTATGTTAATTAAAAAAAATGGTACAGGGTATAAAATTATATACGTATATATATATATGTATGTATGAATGTATATATACTTAGATTAAGAAACAAATGACTCACATTCCTGTAATATAAAGGTCCATTGCTAGTTTCAGAAGTGACCTATTTTCTCTGTACATAAGTAGGCCCATAAGTATGAAATCTCACATCTGTACAAGATGAAATGTATTAATGAAAAAGATTGGATCTTACTGCTGCTGGGAAGACTATAGATCTGGTTCTTACAATAATTGTATGATCAGGGATGAGTTAGATTTTTTTTGTCTTTGCTCAAAGCCATAAATAAACAAATATAAAAGATTATTAATAAATTGAAGAAAATATATAAAAAAATAAAACCATGATTTTTTTTCCTTCCAATATCTGTGTAACTGAGCCAAGTTTTGCTTTACCTTAAAAGAAGAACTGTTTGCTTATCTCTTTTCTTTATTCTGTGCCCAAAAGTGATATGCACCGAGTATGGGGAAGTGGAGAAAAAGCTGCCTGAATAATTCTGTACATTCCTGAAATAAGAAGGCTTAGAAACTCAAGGGTACTACTTGATTTACACAAGCAGTTCCTAAGATTTGTTTTCCTCTGCAGATTAGAGAAATTTATTTTCCCAAAAAACTCTCATGTAAGCTATAACCATTTATCAGAAATACATCATGACTAAAAATATTTGAAACTTCAGCTTTTTTTTATATATTAAATATCCTGGGGGAGAATTGCAAATAGTTGTTAGTGTAACTTAAGGAAAATGTATTCTACTATATTTTCACTCAATCTTACTGTGTGTACCAATCCCAGATGATGTACTTCTGCACTTAATTTATAAGAGTTGAGATTTCAAAGCATCATTGGCATGGAAGTAATGTTCATTAATCACATTTTAGGTCATTGTAAATTAAAAAGCACAGTCCATTCAAATCAATAGCAGATGGTGTGTTTCACATTACCTTAAGTAGGATCAATAGAATCCTAAATTGATAAACTGATTTTAAGCAAGCATGGATATTTGCAAATTTTAAATTTGCACTGTAAAGTGTATTGTGAATTCCTTTCACAAGTATTTTTTTTTTTTCCTTTGCATTGCTAAGTTATAGCTCTTTTCCAATGGTAGGCAATGAAGTGATTTTCAAAAGCACCAGCTTTGAAACAGAAGAATTTTGCTAAGCATCAAAATCTAGTTCTCCTGTCTGCATTTGACCACTTCACAGAGTATACATTGCTGTCTGGTCCAGTCTTATTATTTCGTACATGTTTCTGTCCAGAACCAAACAAAACAAAGGGTTGTTTTTAAGTGGTGTTTCATATCAGTACACATGATATTGATGTATATTTACATACTAATTTATATATTTTTAGAATTTCTTAATTTCTAATATATCAGTCTACCTCAGCCTACTTCCTACCTTACCTTGGACTGCAACCAAAGTAAATTTTATTCTAAATAGAAAACTTTCATGCCTTGGTGCATGTCATTAAGAGGTAAACTTAATAGTTTTGTTTTCAAAATTGAATTCTCACAGTGACTTCAGTATTTCTATACAGGTGCATTATATTCTATTGTATAACTGACATTGTTCAGTGGAGAAAAAAGCATTTTGTTTAAAAAACAAGATAGTAAACTTTTAAATTAATCTGAAATTTAACTGCTCTGGAAATACTTAGTGAGTAATTTCTGCTGTTCAAAAGACGTCTGTTCACAAAAAAAATTGCTACACTATAGGAACAGAAAGTGTTTCTTTACAAATCATAGGTCTGAGCTACAAGCATTACTCTATTAGAATTGGATGTGCAAATTTATTTCTTTAGTGGTTTGGCCTTTCTTTCCCTTTTTTTTTTTGACACAAGGGACTATAAGGGCATTAATATTGTCCTAGACTATGTCCTAAGAAAAATACATGCTGTGAATTTCGAATTTATAGATTTTGCACCAACCAGTGCTTGCATACTTAGCCCTGTGAATCATCATCTTGATCATCTTAACATCACAAAATCTGTAAAGTTCTGTGTGTGGTACATTGAGTATGACCACTATTCATGCTTAAACACCTTTTCCTCATAAAGCCAAATATGTGCAGTCTGTTTCCTGTTTTCACTGCAGTGTAGAGGTTTTAAGTAGAAATCTGGTTTTGAAATCTAAAAAGTCGTCTGTATCAGAGAACAATAACTGCAGATTTCAGTTTTCATGTGGGCAGTTAGGCATTTTGGGTTCCTAGGCCAGTCTGTCCCCGAATTGGATTTTTTATTTCTCTGCAAAGTCAATGTTAATAATGGGTTTGCTGTGTTTGTTACACCAAATGTGCAGTCTGTATTTTTGAGGAGAGGCCTGCAGTCTTTTATAGCATTTAATTATTTCTAAGTGCTGGAAGATTTACATCTAATTATATTCATTCCTCTACTTCAGCTAAGAGGCAATGTGAGCCGTAACTGTTTCTGGTCATTGTCTGCTATTGCTAAGTCATTGTCTACTGCAACAGGAAATCTAGGTAAGGTGAGAATATGGACAGCAGTATTAGATGTGCTCTTACAAAGAACCAGAAATATTCCCAAATGTGAACCAGACTGATCAAGTCACATCTGAACCTCCTATGATAAAGCAGATTATATTGCAATTGCAGACTTTGCTTTTTTAAAATCTGCTAGTCAATACCCATTTTGTCTGTAATGTGTCTTCATCTTCTGCTACGTCGGCTTGGCAACAGAAATATGTACCAATTTTTGTAGACAGTGCGTCTCAACTGTATTTCAGTTTAGCTAATACCTGCATGTTAAATATAAAAAAAGATTAAGAAACCTAGGGTTAAAAAAACCCCAAACATAAAAAATGCCAAAAAACAACCAGACATGATAAGGGAAATGCATGTGTGGGTTTTATCAACAGGTATTATGCTGATGCCCTCCATCAGAAAGAACTCAGGTACATGCATTTATTCACTTGGACCTTTGACATTGTATTACAGATAATTGAACTCTTGGCAGAAATGGTGAATGCCATGGAAATATTCTAGAGAGTGGTTTTGTCATCTCCTTTCTTTTCTCAAACAGCAAGAGTTTTTTCATAAGATCCACCAGACAAATAAGAATACAGATGGTGTAGTTCAAGGCTGTTGCTTTCATTCATGTCTTTTTTGCAAGAAAAAAAGATGTGGACACAATTCAGAGCTGCTAGTGAAAACCTTGACTGAATTAATGCACACAGAAAATTTTAGGGGCGTATGCTAATCTTAGTACATAACATCAGAAAACAAGCTTTTAGACAATGAAAAAAATTCATTTTTTCACCACTGCATATATGACTTAAGGTGATATGTGGCCCTAAACACTGTGTAATCTGTCTGTGGGTTAGATCAAAGATAAGCTCTGAGCTAGAAAGTGAGAAACTGCATCTTTGTGCTTTTAATCTCACATTTTGTTTTTACACATTTTAATGTCCCAGAATAAGAAATCCAAGCACAACAACAACAAAAAGAGGACATTACAAATCCCTAAGGTTTTGATCCTCTATAAATAAGGATCTGTTTCTGTTTTCTCTGACAACTGTATTAATCATAATGAAAGTATCTCACATATGTCATCTCCTAGATTTGGAGTTTGGGAAGATGAATACTATGTATCTGTTGGTTTTCTTGCCCTGTTCTATGGCAGTGAAGTGTTCTGTGAGAGGAGTCATGTTTTTAACAAGTCTTCTGTCATTGTTTTAACAACTTGTTAAGAAAAAGAAAGTTGGCATTGTTAGCAAGTGGCAAAAACTGACATATCTGGGGTAACCTTCCATAGTGTAAGCAGTGTTATTACAGCAGGCAACACTTAGCACAGAGTACCATATGTCATGGTCCTGATTACACTGGCTGTTTCAAGTCAATGATTTTTAATGAGGTCACGTATTGTTTATTGCTACACTCTGCTTGGGTCACTTTGTGCTCTTTTACCTATCCCTCGTACTCCTATGCAAGACAGACATGTGAATATCTGAAACATACACAAATTGTTCTAGGACAGTTTTTTCATCATTTCAGCTGTGATAGGTGAAAAAATTCATTGCATCATGTGTAATGATTGTTTTCTAGCATTTTTTTCTTTTTTTTTCTCGTGTTTGGAGGAGGTTCTCAGTAGTAATGTGAAATACTAATGTCATTGCCAAAGTGCAAAGAAAAGAGCAAAAGTGACAATAACAATGAGTAGATGAAAGGCAAAGAGAATTGCCGGAGGCAGAAGAAAATTATTTCCTTGAAATAAGGCGCCTGTGTTGAGATTCCCTGAAGGACCTGAGGAAGATAGGGGAGCAAAGAGGACAACATGTCATGTCCTATTTAAGGCTGCCAAGTGGCTCTGTCATGAGGGTAGCAATAAAGCATGAGAAGCAGGAGAAATCAATCTCTCTTGTTTCTGCCACAAACACTGGACTTATTTTAGGTAATTTATTTTGTTTATTGTGGGTACCGAAAATTGATAGACTCAGTTTGCTGGTTCCTTCTGTTGATATCAGAGATGGGTCTGCTAGAAGAAGGATGTAAGAGAGATGATCAAGAACAGCACAAAACTGGTGGGTATTCTGGGCATTTTATGTTCACTGGTATTATGAATCCTTGTAGCACCTTTTCTACATAGAAAAATGATGTATTATTTTTTTCTTGTTAGAATAGTATTGCTATTGTACTATACTCTGTCTATAACAATTACTTTTATTATTGGAAAATGTGCACAAGATTTATCACTATTTCTAATTAAACTTCAGCATAGGCAGAAACAAGTTTAATGTGAATCAGTCCAAATTACTGAGATGAAAACCCCAAAAAATACTTCTGGTCAGGGCTTGGAGGAGGCTGGGAAACAGCATAAGTAGCATATGAGATTTCCAATGAAGTTTTTTCCAAATATTTATTCTAAATTATATCCTACACATCATCTTTTTTTTTTTTTTCCCTTTATTCTTTGCATATCCTATAAGTCATTTGTTGGCTTCTGGGAGTGAAGCCAGAACATCACTGTAGTGATGGTTAAAGTCAACAAATCATGACATGCCCCAGAAAACTGTGATAAAACTGTCTTTGGCAGACAGAGACTATAATCAGGAAAGGCTACTTGTTTGTTTCATAGTATGTCCTGCAAATATTAAAGAGAGACATTCATTATTTTGAAATTCATCTAGAATAAAATAACCTGAATATGATTGAATTCTATCTATTTATACATTAAGTTTTAATACAACAGTTGGGGGAAAGCAAGCTCATCACAGATAATATCAAATCTACGATAAAGAAGTAGTGACTACAGTGACAACACCTCACACCCTACAACAAATGAGTTTTGGGAGGAAAAGACATCACTCACTCAACCATTAACATCTAACAACACTCATACAAACTGCATTTTTTGATGGAACATCTTAACTCATGTAAATTAGCTGAAATTTTATTGGTACTAGCACTTTGAATGTATGCCCTTTCAGCAAAATGATGGAAAGCCATTCAGTAATGTATAAATATATATATATATAAATCAAACCAAATTGAATAGAACAAAGCTGTAACAGTTACCTACATTTGTCTAAATTTTGTGCATGGGCTTTTATGCAGACAGCAGTACAACCCAACCTTCTATACTTTGAATCCAAAGAATGCACCTTGGATATTAAGTTGTTTACAGCCATCTGTAGTCTCCAGCCATTGCTAAGTACATGCAATACCATCAGTGGCTGATGGGATGATTTTCAGCCAGCAGAAGAAAGTTGTAGTCAAAACTATTCCTTTTAAACTTTCAGTGCAAAAAAATCTAGCTGAAAATATTTCCTAATCTTAAACTGTTAACCAGTTATAGAAATCCTAAATATAATACTTCAGACATTTTATTTTTTTCCCAGTAAGTAGAACCCTAATTTAGATAATATATTAGATTTATACTGTATACTAAAATTAAGGTTACATCACTAGGAATAAGTTTTGATTATTACTTTAATTTCTTATATTTTATGTTGACATTAGAGAATAGTGTTGGAATACAAAAAGAAATCCTAATGCAATATAACTGAACAAAGTAATTTCTTTAAGGGCTGGAGTAAAGAAATATCACACTGTACAAAGCACTATGAACAAATTCTTCAGGTCTGTTCCCCAAGTCTTATGGCAGTACCAGCCCTTCAGCTTTGGTGCATCTCTTCTGCTCAGTGTTACTCATTTAGCTGTTCATTCACTAACCATTTTTTTCTAGTCTTCCCTAGTCCAGCTTGAATTTTTACTCCTTTTTTGAGGGGCAAACAGACCATTTACCACCATTGCTTGTGTTTTAAGGCAATTCAAATTATGTGTACAGCCATTTGCATGGGATGGGTGCACAGTCCAGCTGACAAGTTAGCAGCATCCCTCTGGGATCACTGTTCAGGCCAATAACTTTATGACTCTGATGGTGGGACAAAGTGCACTTTCTAAAAAATTTGCCGGCACTTCACAGTTGACCGGGAGCAGGGTGGACAAGAAGTTAATATGACAGAGGACGAGGGCATTCAGTAGGTCCTCAGCAGGCTGGGCAAATGGGCTGACATCTCATGAAGGTCAAAAAAGCAAATGCAAAGTCTTGCAACTGGTATGGAATAATGCTATTCAGCATTACAGTCTGAGGGATGTTTATGCAGAAAACAGTTTTGAGGAAGAGCTGGGGACATGACAAGTCCTGTGGGTGACAAGATGATCTTGAGCCAAGGTTGTGGTCTGGCAGCAAAGGCAGCACTTGACATGCTTGGCTGTACTAGCAAGGTGCAGCCAGCTGGCTGAGGGAAGTGATCTTTTGCCTCAATGCAGCACTAATGGGACTAAACTAAGAATATTGTGTCCAGTGTGGGGCTCCCCAGTGGAGGAAAACCATTGAACAGTAGAGCAAGTCCAGCAAAGGACACACAAGATATCCAGGGTGATGAACAAGGAGAGGTTGAAGAAGTTGAGCTTGTTTAGCCTAAAGATGAAGCAGATGGGCCTTGGGGAGGCCTTATTCCTGTCTGAATACCTGATTAGAGGATACAGATGTGCTGCAGATGCATCTGCAGATTCTTCTTGCCAATGCAAGCAGTAGGTTGAAAGGTGATGAACATAAGTTGGAACAGATGATTTTGTGATTGTAATGTCACCATCTGTGCCCACCACTCCTGCCCTCTCAGCACCGGTCAGGTTGTCTGAACAAGCTTGCATCCTTATGCCGCAAAGTCAAAGCCACTGCTACTTCATTGTTAATATGGAGAGCTTTTCTGGCTTGGGCATTGTAGAGCAGCCCTTATACAAGATGCCTTAGGAGAAGTGAAGTTCCTTGGAATCACTCCTCGAGTTAAAAGCAAGAGGGAAGGAGAAGAGCACAGAGGAATGGGGGAAAGCAGTGAAATGTCCCGCGTAATACAGGGTCATTCCTGCTGGAAAATTCTTAAGTAAAACTGCCAATTTTTTTCCTCAGGCAGTCTTATTTCTGCATGCACTCAAACCTCTTCTGTTCACTCAGCTGACAAGTATTTTTGCTATCTCTCACACTTAACACTATGGTGCCAGCAGGCTAGGCTGCATTTCCTTCTGTCTCTTGCTATAAACTGGAACAGAAACTGTCAGCAAACTTGTAGTTATACAGCCAAAACTCAGTCTTCATTTGTGGCAGAGGTGCAACAGGTAATACCACAAAACATGATAGAAGCATCTTGCTTATGCTTCTGTGTGGATTATAGCCCAGTACCTCAACTGTAATACAGAAACCATGGTATATTTGTTTTGCATGTCTTGTCTCCACACACAAGCTGAACATAGCCCTGAATGTTTGCTCTGCATTGAAAGAAATTAAATATTCTATTTAACTACAAATCAAACTGATTTTTTGTGTGTGCAGTTATTTTTATGGACCAATAATATTGCAAAAGAATTGAAGTAGGAAGAACTCATATCTGTAAAAGCTGGTATGTGAGAAGAGAGCCATTCATGTGTTTCTTTCCAGATGTGCTCGGATTGTGTGACAGCCATTGCTGTCATTCAAGAAGTCATTTAAATTAGATTTCAAAAAGATGGTTATCAATTTTGTTTAATTTTTGAGGTTAGAAGATGCTTTCTAGTTGAAATCTGAGCAGTACAGGGCCTCTCTGGCTTTGTTGGCTGAGTGACATTCTAAAGGTTTCTACAAACCAAAGTTGCATGCTGAGATTGTTTTATTATTTCAGGTGACAGACTCCAGGCATTTTGAAACATCCCCTTCCCATTCTTAGACCCTACATCTAGAAGTAAAGTAAGAGCCCCAGGGAGGAGTTACTGTTCAATGCAGTTGAAGACTGCTCTTAATAGTATCTTATTTAATTCAGATTTTAAATGTTAGCATGAAGCAGTGGTATACTGCATATTGCGGCAAGTTAATTATTATTATTGTCATTATTATTATTTATCTCAGACTTGGGTTAGGCTCTCTATGTGTCAAATGGAGTTTTAGTCATTTTCGGGTACAGCTGCAAAATTCAATCCTTTGTGCTCAGTTAGTTACTGAGCAGATAGCCATGGTAACCATATTACCATTTAAACTCTGCTCATCAGTTAATCTAAGTAGCCAGGTGAGGTGCTCAACTACCATTCAGAATCAGCTCTGAATCATTATGCTATGGGTAAAGTTTTCTGCAAGTAGTTGGTATTACAAGAAGCTTCTACTTTCCTTTTGGCTTACCTATCATACTCAGGAATATGTATTCAAATAAATCATCTTCCTGAGGATGATGCATAAGCCAAAAGGAAAACAGCAGAATATTCTTATCCCAAAGGAAGCCTTCTGGCCATATTTCTGGAGGCAAAAAAAAAAACAAGTTCTGCTTTGAACAAATGTGATATGCAACCTTTGAGACATACAAGATGCAGAGCCCTAAAAGCTGAGATTTTACAGTCACTATTGCAAGAATGATGTTTGTTCCCAGACTATTACATCTTGGATTGTGTGGGACCTGTATTTGTCATGCAGCATTAAAAAATTTTCAAGTGCTGCATTGCACTCTGTGCCCCCCCAGTAGGTGTTCCTGATTTTGCAGAATATACAGTGGTCCTTTATTCCTTGCAACAAAAACTTAAGGAAGTCTGAAAGCTCAGATATAAATAGCAATTTATATATCTGCCACTGCCACTCTCTTACTTAAAATTTCTTTTCTATGCTTCCTTGGCCTCTCATCCTTGCATTCATTTCTGTGTCCATTATAAAAAAAAATGTCCCCTTTTATTAATTTTAATTACTTTTTTAAATAAATCCCTTCTTATTTTATGGACTTATCTTAACAGTTAATGGTGATTTACTTTACTTATGCTAGCCTTGCATCTAAAAGATGTAAAGATAATTTACAAGTACTTCTAATTAATTAAAGTGTAAAGTCAATCTGGCAATTTTGTTTATTGCCATGAGCTTTACTGATGGTACTTAGCTTTAAATACATTGCCAAGTGACTGGTGCTGAAACCGAGACATCTTAATAGCTCTGCTGGCCTGCGTGCAGATGAGCAGTGTCTATACCCAAATTCCAGAACAAAATCCAACTGATGATGTACAGGAAGCAATTTTTCTTGTGACATGATATCTGTCTTGCAACTTTTGCTTCTTAGTTTCTATCATGTGCAATGAGATGAAAGTCGCATGGAACACACTGAAGTAGGGACTGAGACTGTTGACTGAAATGTAAATGTAGTTTTCCAGATAAAGGCTCTGAGTGGGAAGGTACAGTTTCAATCTATACAGTCTGCAAAAGTGCATCCAATGAATGAAATGAGCAACTCTGCTAACAGTAGAGTTTTGCTGATCAATGTCTTTGTCCAGGAGGGATCCTGCAGCTCAGGGACTCTGTGTATCTTTGTTACAGCTGTGTCAGCAGAACACTGGAGTGCAAGCTCAAGAAGCAAGTTGTTATAGGCAACTTTAGTGACTTCATTAGAATTCACAGAGTCAACCATTTGAGCAAACTTTTCCTGAGCTAATCTGTGATCTGAAGATGTGCTTAGTCTGTTTCCAGAACAAGTTTTCTTGGGCCTAGAAATCTTTGTTTTAAGAATTATATACTGCTTTGTAAAGAAAGAAAAATAATTATATAAACCCATCTTACAGTGTTTATGATAGTGTTTGTGTTCATTCTAGGTAAAATAGAAGTCAGGCCACATTAATGATGTATCAGGTACAGTTCATATCTGTGACAGAATAGCTCTGTGTTGAAAAGGTGGTGTCAGCAAAGACTTGTTAGTGCAATGGAAACTGAAAAGTTGAGTGTAATTAGCTCAGATAATATTGCTGTCCATTCTCTTAGTTGCACTCTCTGTGAATTACAGATGGATTGTATCCTCAAAGTTTTTTGTGGTTTCATTAAAGTCTTGTTAGAGGAGCAAGTATGGGCATGGGTTTTAATGACAGACAGCATTTAGATTTGGGGTTTCTGAACTGAAAAGACCTATGTTTAAATGAAACACATAAACTTATTTTCAGCTCTTAGTACTTTTTTTCCTTCTGAAAACATAATAACAGTTGATTAAAATCTCTGTATGAATAAAACACATATCTTCTAATATAATTTCTAATTTTCCTTACACAAGAAAGCTTGAGGAAGTGGCAAGAATTTTCTTTTATTCATACCAGAGCTACTTCTTTTTCACAGCACATGTAACTGCTTCTTTGGGGAGATTACAATAGTGCCAAAAGCATGCACTGTGATTTCTGCCAAACATTTTGTTATGTTGAGAAACATAAGAAGCATATTTTACTAGTTAATTATCTTAGAATTAATCAGGATTCTTGTCAGCAATGTTGAATCAGCTGTCTTGAAATAAACTTTTCTTAAAATGTGCAGTAAAGTATAGGGCATACTTTATATAGCCCTAGAAATTAAACATTTTTGAGATAGTTAAATTTTTTTAAACACTAAGGAGTTGAAAGTTATCTTTCTTATCCATCAGATTTATTTTTTCCTGAATCTCTTTACTGCTTAGTAAATGTATCCTTAAGTCATCCTATTGAAAGAACATTTTAGAACATCACATATCTGATGATTAAAAAAGACTCCATCAAACTGTCATTCTTTCTATATAGCTTGTATTTTGCTAACATCCCCTTTTACCTTATGGGCAACACTTTTCCTGACTAGTCAACATAATTTCCTGGCTAGTCAACATAATAAAGATATTATTAGTAATTTTTCAACAGGTTTTGGAATAACCTGGGAAACAAGGAAATGTCTTTATCCTGAATTTGCAGACAAGGAACAAATAAACAGGACTAGAAATCATTGCCAGAATCAAGAGTTAAACAAGCCTTGCTTTTAAGAGGGCCCAAATTTGACGCTGCCTCATGCAGCTTATAGATTCAGTCTCTCTACCCCATAAATGCATTGTACTGTCAGTCTCTCTAAACCAAATCATCACTCATGTTCTCTGGATTCCAGCTGTTCTTCAAAACAGAGTAAGTCCAAGTCTTGTAGGTCCTGAATATTTTACTCTCTGTTGCAGTAGTGATATGTGAAGCCCCAGAGATGCAAAACAAAAATAAACTTGTATTCTTTAACAAAGGTGAAATTCCTTTGAGTAGAAAAGTAACAGCTTTGTAAGCCACTTGAAGTCACCAGGTTCTAATATAACACACTAGAAGGGAAAATAACTCACTGTATGTGCAAATAAGTTCCAGTTCCTTTTATAATATGTCTGCTTAAATTGCAGAAAGAATTGTCTTCATGAATGTGGCTGTACACAGCTATTAAATTGAGGTTCAGGTAACTGAACAGGTTACAAAAGGAAACTTAGAAGTTTGATATGAGTTGGGTACTGTTCATCCCCTGTGTTTCATGGTATGTGAATTGACAGCTGCAGGTACCCAGGGAGACCAGCAAACCTCAGCCAAAATACAGAGATTTTCATCATTATCTTCCTAACAACATCAGGCAGCAGAGACACAGAGGGACTCAGGCTCTGCCAGGCTCAGTTCACCCTTGCAGACAGTGGGGGGGCCCCACTGCCTGCACCACACACACTTTATCAGGCTGTGCTTTCATGTTCTCTCTCCTCCATCAGGAGGCTCAAGTACATCTGTGAGAGTCTCTCTACACAGGAATCCTGCTGCTCAGATCAGGCAGGGCATGAATGCTAGGCATAAGTGGAGTTTTCCCACACTTACGTTCCTAGTATTCCCAGCTGCAAGGTGACTTTGAGTGAAATTATTCACTCTTCACCAAATCTTCTGCTTCTAGCTCTTTCCTCCCAACTCATGGTGTAATGCTTAGTAGAAGAAATATCTTTTAATGTTCTCACAGGATATATGGGCCTACTAGAACAGTAAAACAAGCCTCCTCAGTCACACTCAAAATTTAGACACTGGAGTCCAGTGAAAATCAGCTCAAAAGGCAAAAGAAGTAGAGAACTAGGAGATAGTATTTACTTTTCTTGACATTAGTTTGGCTGTCTGAACAGCAAGATCCATTTTCAGAGACTCCTTGTTAACTAAATAATTTATCAACCTTTGAAATTAAGATCTTGCAACATAAAAGGAAAGCATATGAGCAAAGCATACAGAAGTCTTCTTGCTTTTCAGTTGCTTGTGTCACTTCACACCAGTGCTCTGTTGTGTCACTTGTCAGCTGTGTGCCACTGCCATGCTGTTAGGCTATCTGCTGAGAGTGCAGACAAAATACTCCCTCATAGGTTTAAACCAATATGGCAAAAATACCAACAGCATCCAGGCATATGTTGCTCTACTTCCATGTCTTGGTTTTAAAGTTCCCATTTTAGGTCTCACTCTGCAAGACTGTTAGGTAAAGAGTAAGATAAAATGGTTCAACAAGTTCAACAAGAGAGTAAATAGTTTCTCTGAAAGTGGTTACATAATTATTTTTAAAACCCTCCAATAACCAACAAACTTTTAGCCCAAGTCAAAATTTTTTCCTATCTCAAATCTTCCTAGAGAATTTCAAGGCCAACTGAATATACCTTGATTTTACATCTAAATGGATCCCTTTTTGAATCAAACAATCTAAGAGAATGTAAAGCACATAGTTAATGGAAGTTCTTATAAAAATTTTATGTAAACAGCAATGCCCACTGGTGTTTGCTGCAGTCATCTTATTATGGTACAGTGTTACCAATCCTCACTAATATACTCTTCTGCTGACTCTTCTGCTATTTCATAGTTTTCATAAGCACCCTAAAACTAGAATAATGAACATACCAGCATGTCAGCTTCACTAAAAGAAAAATAAAGTAAATCTACCCAAGCTGAAAATATGTTCAGGATGTAAGATAAACAAGAAACGGAGCAGAATTTCACTATTATTTAGCTCTAATGCATGATTTTTGAAAGCTAAAATTTGTCACTGACAGTCTTCTTTGAATGCAACAAAAGAAAAGCCTGACAGAAAAGCCTGACAGATTGACACCCACTCATTCCCTGGTGGCACTGCAACCAATGGAAGTATGGATGGAAGGACAAAAGGCATCTTGTTTTTCACTTTACCACCTGATTTCTTCACTGGCAGCAGCAAGCCTGTCCCTAACATGGGGCATCTTAAGAATGATTGCAGTGGGCTATTTTGCAATACTCCAGAGTGTCAATACTATTTGATTAATTACACTCTGGTCATGGGATACAAAAGGTAGGTCAAATTTTTATACTCTTTTTGGGCTCAATATTCAACCAGTTGCTACTTTTGCAAAAATTTTATTAAATGTGAATTTTTACACTGACAGAAAATTCAACATTCTTGATGGATGACACAAAACTCCTTAATTGCTTACTGTAACAAATCTGCAGCTGATAAGAATGTAAGTATACCATTTTAAATTGAAATAATTTTAACAGTCTAAAGAAGCATTTGTGAAAAGTAAAAATGGCTTTTAAAGACATTCAGTACATTAATTTGATTTGTATTTGTTTTTCAATGAGCTAAATTTAATCTTTAGTATCACTGCTGATTTTAATAGAAGCCTAGGTTTCAGTGCTCTTATACACACATTTGTGTACATTATGCAACAATTAGAGTTTATAAGTTGAGTTATTATTTTCACATTCTTTCCTTGTTATTTTTTTTAAGAAAAAAATAAATAACTTACAAGGCAGTATTAAATACCTATTGATGGCTGTGTTCTCAGCTTTTCATGCAAGGTAGGCCAGGCCTCTTAATGCTGTGTTTTGTTGTAATATATGGGTCTCATCAGGTGTTTATGAAACTGACAAGATTCCTTCTCCACTAATTCAGAGAATTCTAAACTGAGTCTAAAAAAACAAAATGTGTTTCTTTGCAATAGAAAAAGAACAAGGACTTACATGACCTGAATTTTATGAGCTTTGGGAAAAGATTAAAGTTATACATTTGGATTTAGACACACATATGTGCAAACATACACATATATACATATATATATATATATATATATATTTGTATGTTTATAGCCACCACTTGTCAATTTCTCTAGACTCTTTTCTTGCTTCCCCTCAGAAACTACTTCCTTATTCCTAGAGACAAATAAGGTAAAGATATTAAGGAAAAAGATATTTGTTCCCTCATGTGTTTCAGACTAATTTTGTTACTGCATTTTCTTGGAGATAGAGCAAATTCTGTCTATGTTGTCTATGTTTTAGGCTATACCTACATTAGTATTTTGTTTCAGAGTAGTTGTGGCTTTCAGGCAATTTCCCTGATCATTCACCAGCTTGGTTATGATTGCAGAAGGGCTCAGTTACCTTTGCAGCCTCTGAGTCTGCAGCCTTTTGGCCTCAGCACCAGCTATTTAAACCCACTGATTTGTTGATATCATAGCAAATTACATGTTGTTTGGCCCTCCAAAGGGCTGTGTGGGGGACAGGGCTGAGTGCCCTCTTTTACTTTCTCAGTCTTTTGTCATGGAAAGTATTAGATTTGGGAACACCGGTCTTAGAAGGTAAATAATTCTTGACTATCAAGGCATGTTTAGGATACAATCTAAAAGTAGATAGATTTGTAGGAGCAAGTCACAGTCACAGAACATCAGTCTACAGAAATGAAAACTTACCCTGAAAGATGGTTTGCTGTCAAAAATCAGCTGCATTAATTAATGTATATGAAGATGAATCATATAGTAGTAGACCTGATCAAAGGGTAGATTTTTGCCAGTCTCCCTTATTCATTTCATACTTTGCCACCTCCTTGAACATGAGCTACCTCCTCCCTCTAATACAGGCCCAAATCCCATTTGACATCTTTATTAATGGCCTGGGTGATGAGACAGAGTTTTCAGCCAGTTTTCAGATGATATAAAATTGGAAGGAGTACCTGATACAACAGTTGTTTCTGCCACCAGTTGTTTCTGCCACTATTAAAAATATATGGGTCAACAGGAAACCCATTGAGTCAAACAAGAGCAAATGTGAGATCCTACGACTTGAGAGGAATAACCCGTGGCATGAGTAAATGCTTAATTAAAAAGCCGCTTTGCAGAGAAGAATCTGGGGGTCCTGGTAAATTATGAGATGGTCATTAGCCAGCCATAGTCCTTTGTGTCAAAGGCTAAAAACATCCTGGGATGTGTTAGAACTGTTGGCAGCAAGTTGTGCAAGGTACCAAATCCCTCAATACCGGTAAGACACGGAGTTACTTTCCTAGTACAATAAAGGTGTGGACATACTAGAAAATCTAACAAAGGGTCCACTTAGATGATTGAGGCTGGGCTTAAAACATCAGGCATATCATGAGAGACTGAGGGAGCTGAGAGGGTTTATCCCAGAGAAGGGAAATCTCAGGGCAAAATTTATCAATCTGTAACTACCCGATGATGGGAGGAAACAAAGAAGATGAAGTCATACCCTTCTCAGTGATATCCAAAGACAGGACAAGAAGAAATAAGCACAAGTTGCATTTCTTCTTGGAAGGAAGAAGGTTGTTTTTTAATTTCTGTGTAGGTGATCAAACACTGGATCAGATTGTCCAAAGAAGAGTGTTGACTTTGCATTCTTTGGGGTATTCAAAACATTACTGGACATGGCTTTGAGCAATCTGTCCTAGGTAAGCATGCTCTGAGAAAAGGGGATGGAAAAGTTGGTCTTTAGAGGTGTCATCCACTCTCAAGTATTCTGTGAGACTGTAATTTTGGTGTGGAAAAGGTACTTCAGGCTTCCTCTCCTAGTTGTGGGGCTGAAATGACATCCTTTTTTATGCTCACCTGAGCTAATACCTTAATGAGTATTTCATTAGCAGCAGACACACTAAATTTATGTTCCCTTTCAGATGTTGCTCTGGTATTTCAACTATGAAATAAAATACATCTCTGCCTGTATCTGACTTCCAAAAAATCGTAATTTTTCATCAACTTTTGATTTCAAAATGTCCAGGTAGCAGCCATTTTCTGACTCAGAGCATACCTTTTGAATTACATGCTGTGAAACCTTTTTACCTCTGGATTGCTTCTCTGTGTGTTTACATTCTTCCTGTGATCTCTTGAGATTTACAAATGCTTTTCTGCTCATCCATTTCTGAGGAGCTCAAGGGGAGGGCTGTGAGAGCCGCCTTCAGTTTGAGCAGATGACACAGTGGAGACAGACATGAGAGATGCTGTTCCTGCAGAGACAGAGTAGGCTGTGGCCATTTAAAAACAGCTAGTCACATTGCAAGTAACTCTTATTACTGGAGCACAGGCTGCTGCAGCGTTCAAACACTTATGAAGGCATAAATAGATTTTTCTAAAGCATAATAGATTTTTCTTGATGGATTTTAAAAGCACTCTGTAGTAAATAAGTTATAGGATTACACTGACAAGCTGAGATCCTGCAAAGTGCCCTACTGTTCCTTGAAAGATAGACTAGCATCTCAGGGAGCCAGGTCCTGTCACTGGTCACTGAGAGATCAGTGCCTGCCCCTCCACTTTCCCCCACGAGGAAGCTGTAGACTGCATTGAGCTCTTCTCTCATCTTCTCTTCACCAGGTTGAACAGACCAAGTGAACTCAGCTTCTCCTCACAGTTTCACCTTCAGACCCTTCATCATCCTTGTGACTTGCATTTGGATGCTCTCCAACAATATATCATATTTTTTACTTTATGCCACCTAACTGGGTTGTGAATTGTCTGGCAGAGTTCAGAGGGTTGTGATCAGCAGTGCAGAGTGCAGCTGGAGGCCTGTAGTGAGCAGTGCTCCCCAGGGCTCAGTCCATCTTACTGATCAGTGACCTGGGTGAAGGGACAAGTTGGTGCATGGCACAGGACTGGGAGGAGTGGTTGATACTCCAGGAGGCTGTGTGAGACCTGAACAGGAGAGGAACCTAATGAAGTTAAACAAAGTCAAATTTGCAGGGTCCTGCCGCTGGGGAAGAATGAACCCATGCACCAGTACAGGCTGGGCCTGGCCTGATGAAAAACCATTCTGCAGAAAAGAACTTGAGAGTCCTGGTAGGTCCTTGTAGCTAGAAAGGCCAATGGGTACCCTGGAATGCATTTACAAAGAGAGTGACCAGACAGTAAAGGGAAGTGATCCTGGCCCCTCTACTTTACCCTGGTGAGGTCATGTCTGGAGTAGTGTGACCATCCCCAGTTCACAAAAGGCATGGAACTACTTCAGAGCATGCAGTAAAGTGGTACTGGAGGACTGCTGCATCTCTTGTATGAGAAAGACAGCACCTTCAAACCACTTCCCTTTGACCAGGACTGATAAGCCCATTTCCAGGGCCCTGTAATCCTTCTTGGTACTCGTGTGAAACAACAGCACTGAGTAATGAGTGGTTTTTAGGAGGCTTAGTAGTGTCCAGCTGGAATCCTTGACGTAATCCCCCAGTTAACAGCACATCTCTCTAGAGAGTATGTCAAGTCAGCACATGGGTGCCTCTGCTGCTCCCAGAAGAGAGTTCCCCACTAATTTCACCTGTCATCTTTTCCACGCTGTGCTGGGTGTTATATGGGCAGATCAGGCTGCTTTACTGGTGGTTGTACAGCAAGCAGACCAGGCTGCCTTACCCAGCCCCAGCATGTCTCGTGATGTGATGTGTCTTCAGTCTGCAGAGCAGTAAAATGGATCTGCAAGGGTGCCTCATGCAATGGGTGAAGGATCCTTCCTCCTGCTGGTCTTTGCATTGCAATTTTCTGTTCCTCTGCATTATTGGCCTCCTCCCTTCTCTGTGTGCTGATGGGGGGACTTTTGGGCTTTCTGGCTGTAGACTGTGAGCACAATGCAGTATGCATTCAGAGCCAGCTATCTAATTCCATCTCAGCTTCCCCAATGTTACATCACTGCTGCTTCCAGAGGCCATTGTATGCTCCCCTCACCAACACTTGGAGACATCAACTGACTGTACTTGGCAGACCGCTTCTAAAATTAATTTACACTAATTTCAGACATTTTTAAGTTAAAAATGGTTAATGCATGATTTTTTTCCTTGGAAAGTTCCATTTTAGGAAATTTTCCTCAGAAATTTCCATTTTAGGAAATTATTTGTGCCAAGACCACATTGTTTCATTCAAGTGTGTTATCTTGCCTCAGGCAGTGTCATACTCTTCATTTTGCTAGCAGCATTCAGCTCAGAGGTGGAAGCTGTTTCTGAGAGCAGTTTTGAAAAGCAGAACACCTATCCTACAATTTCAGCTGATGGAAATCTGCAGTAAAGACGTCAGTAAGTTGTGTATTGCCTCCTTAGACACAATTTAGTCTGTTTACGGACCCAAGTGTGCACTTGGGCTCTATCAAACACAGCTGTGCAAAATCATGGCGTAGGACCATCAACACTGCTACAGCACAGACATGGCTACAAGCCACTGCAGTGGGGTCAGGGCCAGAACCTGCAGTGCCAGCAGCTCCCTGCTAATTTACTCTAACCCTTGGTGAAGTCAAAAGAATGTCCTCGGTGAAAAATGGGGCACTATGTGTCCCCAGAGAGCAGGAGTGTGCTAAAAGGCATCACTGAGCCAGTGCTATTTCACATCTGCTGTCCACTCATAGCATCACATTTGTGTATGTCTTTTCCATGTTGGAACTTGCGCTGCACAGGTACACAGCCTAGGCACACACAAGCCTGTACTGCTTGTTTATATCATCTGGTCCATTTCTGTGTGTTCATGTCAGGATTGTGTATCATTTTACCCAAAGAAACTTTTCCTAATATTGTAGTTACATATATTTTCACATGACTTGACTCTGCCAAGTTCAACAAGGTCCTAGCTATCAGCATGCCTCAGTAGTTTTGGGAGTCCCAAAAAGCATCAAAAGAGGAATTGAGGGCAGGCATTTCAATGTCTCTGTTTCTGTAATTCATATCTAAATGCATATATGGTCTTGCTGTAATGTAATTAATACAGATTCAAATTTAATCTTTGTTTATGACTGTCATATTAGTAAGTAGCTTGGTAACTGTAAACCTGCTGCATACATAGCAGCATTTCCTAAAAAACTCAGAATGTTGAAATCTGAATTACTGAAGAAAAATTAAGTCAGAAAAGTTTTTTTAAAAATAAAAAGAAAATACAAAAAGTCGTTCTTGGGTGGAGAGATAAATTTCTTTGAAAATCTAGCCAGGAATGTTCTTAAAATGTGATTCTTGCAGTAAAGAGGACTGTGGGATCTTATTCTACTATGGTGAATTTATGTATTTAAGTTAGAACAATAAAGGATATATGTCTACACTGGGATCTTAAGTAAGATTTCTGTGACTTCGATGCAAACTTCTTGTATAATACATTACATTTTTCTCCAATTTTTGCAATAGACTGGAGTAACATTGACTCCTTGATATCACTGGCTTTTGACATTGATGTGTTTTATGAGGAAAGGGATATAAATATTGATTTAATGGAGGAAAGCTGATTAGAGGTCAAGAAATTAAGTGCTGGCAATAGGTAGACCTTTGGAATCCACTTAGATGTTTTCTGGGCAAAAATGAATTGTTAATGAAAATTGTAAAATAAAATGTGGCTGCTTTAAAATTGTTGAAATTATAAATAAACCAACAAAAAAGAATGGCCTTCTTTACTAGTGAGATTGTAAAACTGGAGCAGACAACAGACAGGGGATTGCTTTCAGGACACTGCTGGAGGGAGGCAGTGGGAAAGTAGTGAGTTACCAGTATTCCTGGTGGCTGAGATGCTGCTTCCCTCGAGCTGGGTCCACAGTCAAAGTGAAATTTCCACTGATTTCAATAGACTGCACATCCAGTCCCCTTTTAACAACTATTGGGTTTTTAAATTTACCATATGTCTCTTAATAACCAGATCACTACTAATAAAGCTCAGAAATTATATTAGGAATTCAACTGTGAAATTAGATGCAACCAGCTAAGTCAGAAGTAGAACAACAATTAACAAAATATTGGTAAATGTAAATCTCAGAGAATCTTGTAATACCTTTATACACTGCCAAGAGCACAGCATCTTCATTTATTTTTATTAAATGCCTCTTGTGGTAAACAATTAAACAGCACCAGCAATTTCTTTACTCCAGCTGTCATTCTGATGATGAGAATGCTTGGGCAACTGACATATAATTTCAGTGCCATCCAGCTGTAAATATGTTGTGACGCCTTTCTGCATTTCTGGTAATATATAGTCATCTCTATGTAGGCACGTATGCAGATTGTGTGAGCTTTTCCCCTAATATAATATAGTTTCAACCAGACAAAGATGAGTGGGGAAAAAAAAATTGTAAGAAGTTTGAAATTATATTTCAGGGTTTCTTTTTGGGGCAGTAATAACACTTAAAGTTCTGAGTGTCAGAGTGAGAATAAAAAGCTGATTCCCAGCATCAAGGCAGGATTTTTTGCCTTTCCCCGCCCCCATCTCCTCACACTTCCTTGAACAAGGAAGACAGATTGAAAAGCTTTGTCATATACAGGTGTGAAACTACAGGTACAAGTTTAAATTTCCTGGATTAATTTCAAGTGTTCATTCAAAGTTGTATTAATTTTGCATGAGGATTTGCTGAAGCTTCCATTGCCTTTGTTCCTTCCTCAGTCATTAACATTCTGTATGTCAGTTAGAATTACAGGGTTTGAAACAAATGTTTGATTTCTATCACATATGATTGTTACACAGCTATAACTCTCTAGGCTCTTCTGATCTCCAAGTAGTTGCCTATTTAAGAGATTCTGCTTGCTTGGGAATGACCTTTCACTGAAGACTAGAAGTTAAATTTAAAATCCCAAATAAATAAAAGTCTAGCAATGAAATGCTATTTACAGGAGGTAAGGTGATCACATTCAGACTTTTTGTTGCTATTGGAAATATTTCAAGCACATATTTTTGGTATGCATTATTCTTATATACACTTGGAAACCATGCTGTGGATAGGCTGAGAAAATGGAATATTCACTGGCATTAATTTCATTAGCAATGTAAATTACTTTAAATGGCATATTTTGGCAGTGTCCCTTGAAAAATGCTGCTCATTAGCTGAGAAAGAGGCACTATCTGTGCACTATCAAATTTTTAGGCTGTTCTTCACAGTATTCACCTTGATGGGGCTCCCTGGTACCCCCATGAGGTAGTGACTAAGCAGGGGAAGGCCTGATTCAGAAGCAAAGTTTCAAGGAGAACTGAGAGCCAAGAGAGCCAAAGCTGTCCTTGGAGGAAATGATTCTGAGCCACGTGCCTCTTTCGAGGCCGGAGAGAAGCCATGTCCTCCATTGGGCATTCAGGGCTGAGAACCTCATCTGGTGCCTAAACAAAGCCAGGCCTTCCTTTCTGACTAGAACTAGAGATTTTTGCCAGATAAATGAATAAATAATCATCTGGGATTTAAAGGACTGAACCTCAAATACCCACTTAAACTAGGCAGTGATGTGACACAGATGTCCTGAGTACTTCTATCACCAGAATATTGCAGAGGGAGACTTTACACTTCGAGGTAAAAATGCTCCAATGTGTTTTTCTCACAACTTGCTGGACATTTTCCAAGTAGTTGGAATTACGCACAGCCTGAATTAAAATTTCAGTGCAAAGGAAGCATAGAATCTTCACATGTTCGAAGTGTGCAACCACACTGCATACCTTCCAGGGCTTGAAACTGAATTAGACACACAATGCAGCTGTTTAGTCACAGCTCATATTAGATATGGTTTTTTCCATCAGCAGGAACTCCTTCTTTCATAAGACAGATGAAGGAGCCAAGTATACTAGCTACTTGATAGCTGATAGGCTCATGGTGTAATTTCTATGGCTGCTGGAAATACCATCCAATTCTGTGTAGGACCTGCACACCTGCTATACTCCCTTAGGGCACCTAACTGCATCTTCTTCTGTCACAGCTCAGAAGTCAAAATTAACTTTAATACATTCTTTTTCTTCTGCTTAAGTCATTGCCTGTTGATTACATTTTATCCCTGTACTTTTTTCATATGATCTCTGATCAACCATTGCCATCTATGTGTGGTGCAGCATCTCTTAGTGGATGCCAGACTCTTCAGTACTGAGATGGTTTTTTAGTTTTACATTTTGCATTTTACATTTCTTGTGTCAAGAATACATTTTGTTATAACGACGCTGGAAATACTAGATTCAAAATGACAGTTGTCAAAAATCAGGCATCTTTTTCTGATTCAGAAGCTTCAATTAGGCATATTAATGGAAAATAATTACTTCATCGGGCATTTAAAGATTTTTTGCTATGTAAGACAATACTCTCTGATCAAGGCCTGTAGTCTGTTTTATTATCACATACCTGAGCCAACCACTGCTTGTCACTTTCTATTCATGAAAATTGACACAATGATGAGTAAGGTACATCCTCACCGTTGGTTTGTTTTGTTGTCTTGTTGGGTTTTTTTCTTTCATTTTTCATCTTTTGATAAGTAGTTCTTGGTAAATTCCTGATCATTTATGATTTGTTGGACTTTCTACCTCACCCCTTTACGTTTTCTTGTCAGGTGCTGTGTGTGCTGCATGAACAGGTTTTCCATAGAAGGTTTTAATAACTCTAAATATGCAGTATTGAAATTTGATTTCTGTGTGTTATCACAATGTTTACATTTGAGACCCCTGAAATTATAAAACCCAGCATTTTCTGTAAGATGTATCTATTTCCAATTCAGGTACAGATTTTGTTTGTCTTCGGTTGCTATTTTGCTGAGAGTGTCTAAGAGTGAAAGCGTTTCTTTCTTAAATAGCCCTCATTTAATGAATCAATAAAGCAAACTGCAGGGGAGAAGAAAGAAGACGTCTTCAATTTCTGTCCTTGACTGGTTTGGTTGTTTCTTTTCACTGTGTGACTAGCAAGTGTGTGGCTGTCTCATGAATTTGCAGTGCTTAATTCATCAGTCTCCACTTCCCAAAGCTTTTCTAGACCAAAACCTGAGGTGGTGTTTTGGTAATAAAACTCTGATTTTTTTAGGGACAAGTTCTTTTGGAAATGAAATAGTGATTTGACAGGCTCTGTGTTTCTTGCTGTCTTATACATATGAGCAGTAGTTATCTTCCAGGAGCATTTTCTATGTTTTGAGGAAAAATTAGCACTTATATGATGCTTTATGGTATTAATTCTTAAATAACATGCTCTAATTTCCATCTATTTTCTGCAGCCTCAATTTTTGTCTTATCATTCTTGCATAAACATGTATCAGCTTTCCTCTCTCTCATATCTCAATAGATGGCAAGTATTTACTAGAAAACTAAAATAGTTAACAAAGAATTACTTTTTTTTTTTTTATAATGAAGTTACTTTTGAACTTCTTTGAATTTTTCTTGTGTCTCTTTCCAGAATTTTTAATGATTTACTATCAGTAGAACTGATGTGATCAAGGCCATCTAACATAGCTTTAACTTTCTGGCAACTGGTGCCTGTTTTCAGTCCACATGAAATTAAAAGGACCACTGCAGATCCTAACACAGTTTTAAAGTTGACTAAGGAAGTAATGTCTACACAAGAAATAAAGACCTACACTTATATACATTTATTCTTCAGTTTCAATCTTGGGAATATAACTTTTTTGTTTACATCATTTTGAATTGAGTAAGAATTTTGTACCTTAAGCAGGACAGCATCCAAATAATTCCAATCAAGACGCTTGTCCTGGGAATATTAAAAAAGGTCACCATCCATATTTTCTTATATAGTAATATGTCATGTTATTAACTGTTAACAGTTAATGACAAGAGGAACTGGAGTAGTGAAAGGAGCAAATGTTACTCCTACCTTGAAAAGGGCAAGAAAGAAGATCCTGGGAACTTCAGGTGCCTCAGTTTACACCTTGATACCTAGGGACAGTGATGGAGCAGCTAATCCTGCAAACAGCCGCTAGGCGCAGGTAGGACAATAAAGTTTTCAGGAGTGATTAACAATGAATCACAAATGGGACATCATGCTTGACCAACACAATAACCTGCACTGAAATGACTGACTTGGGGAGAGCAATGGCTTCTGCCTACCTGGATGCCCAGGGTACCAACACAGGGTGAACGTGTACATTTTCATGATGGTTTATAACAATAAACTCTTAGCAGTGGCTTCAACATGAATAATAACAAGTTACAGTTCTTTAGAGTCAGATTGAAAGTAAGAATGCAATTTGGATGTTTTTTCCAGAGGAAAAAGACACCTAACTTTTCAATTGCATCTCTGAACATGTGAAGGTTCATACACAGTCCTAAAAAACCCCATAAGATTAGTAGTTTTCAGGAAAATTCCTAGTCAAGAAAATACCACTAACTTTATTTCAAATTATTCACCAGAATTTTAATTATTAATTGAATATGTTATCTCATTAAAAATTTCATCTCTATCTCACCCAGCAGAGGCTCAAGATAAAATTGAATCTGAAGTAGGGTCTAAGTGAAGTTAAAACATAATTTCAGCATCAGAAATAAAATACCTGAAAACTATCTGATAAGTGCTTTCCTTACATGAATTAATGATGAATTATGGTATAGATGTTGTGCAGTATTATTCATAGTTAACCTACTCTTCTTCTAAGAGAAGTGAAAAAAGACCAGGAAATGTGGAAACTGTGTTTCCACAATATTTTTTGGAATCTTTGCTATTAATAGTATTTTTCTTCTCAGGATTGTGTTTTACTAAAGATAAACTATTGTTTTGCAAGCTCTGCATTTTTCTTGTGTGTATTCTTTACATACAACATATACAGGACAATGCAATCTATCATTCTGACCGAAATTAGAGAAGATACATTTTCTTCAATATGTGAGATTTTTTTTTTTGTTTGTTTATGTCCTTTTCTGTCAGCTAAACTACAATAAAATAATGTACAAAGCAGTCATGAAAATAGAAGGGTTGCATTCATTGTTAGGATTGTCTGCCTATTGAAATGTCTACTCCTGTTTAGGAATAGACATAAGAACCCAAAATTGCCTGTCCTAGTACAATCTAAAAATATAATTTGCTGTTAATGATTTGATGGCTTTAATTATACAAATAATATTTTATATATGTCTGTTTACCAGTGTTAAATGCAGTTAGAAGATACCAAAACTTAAAAGCATTGAAAAAAATGTGGGTTTATATTTCAGTTATACAATATTTTATTTCTATCACATTTCATGTGTATCTCTTTATTTCTAAGTCTTTCCAGGTTATCTGTTTCCAAAGAGTTATCTTTGGTCATGTTTTTGTGGCATTTGTTTGCTTCTTTTTGGTGTTTGTTTGTTTAATTGATTGTGTTTGGGGTTTTCCAGTTTAGGGTTGCTTGGGATTTTTGAGGGGCTGCAAATTATTTTCACTTCTTTGAGTGTAATTTACCTTTGCACCTGTTCAGGGAAGATAATTATTAGCGCTTGTGCATATCCCTGCATTGAAGAGCACAGAACTGGGAAAACTGCTTGTTGCAGTAGAACCTGTGCTTCCTTTGTTTTTTGATGTACACAGGCACCCTGTAAAAGCTGGGCAAGGCAGCCAGAAACTGCAGGTTCCATCAGTGCAGGTGCTGCGAGAGAGTGCTGGGGACTTTCTGTCTGCAGGCACACACAGGTCCCAAAGAAAACACAGCAGAACCTGGCAGTTCTTGGGCTCATCAATGCAGGATGGATTTCACATGAAGGTGGGACGAATGTGTGCCCACAAACCTTGCTTGCTAGCTAAATCAACATAGAGGCAGGCTGCTGGGGTCATGGCTTTTTTCCTGTTTGTTTAGCAGATATGTGTTTGTTTCCCCCCATTTGCTCTCGCTCTGTGTCCCATTGTGGAGCTAAACTGTGGGCAGAAGGAAGCAGCCTGGTGAATCCCTCCTTAGGAACATGTTTACAGCTCTGGTGGAAGTCATTTGGTGTCAGTGTTATTATAAGTACTAATGCCCTCTCCCCCTGTTGTTTTTATTACATCTCTCCCTGCCAAGAGCTTCGAGAAGCTTTAGGAATTTATCATATAAGAGAATTAGGATGAATTGGAGCCAAGCATGTGTCAGGGGGAGTGGAAAGGAGGGAAAAGGAAAGTTACTACAAAGGCTGATATAACCAGTAAAGATTTATTCATTTTGTTCCCATTATTACAGCGATTAAATTTTTTAGTGACCAGGGACTTTGTAGAAGAATGATGTCTAAATACCTGCAATAAAAACCTGTGCCTTTATGTTTTGGTATTGAAATATTTTTCTAAAAGTCGTACATCTGATGAAGACATAAACAGCTCAGCTGACCTTCAGCTTCTCTGAAGACATTCCTATAACCTTGATTTAGCCACACTTAGGTATTTTTGCTTAAAATAGAACAAAAGTTAATAATTTAATAACTAGTGGTTCTTATCTGGAAGTGCTCAGAAACGGGAACAATTTTAGTGTGAGTGCTTAAAGAGATTCGGGCTAAACCCTGAACATTTTTTTCATATCAGATGATCTGGCATGTCTGAAAGATGTGCTGAAATAGTAGTAAGATTGAGGACTAGGTCTGGCTAGGTAATTATTTTTATTTTCCTCTAAGAATTTACAAGTCATATTTCCTCCCCATCCTGGGCCGTGATGGGCATTAAAAAAAAAGAAAAAAAGCTCCATAAACATGTGGCAGCTTTTACAATACAATCCGTCCCTCAAATCTGCCACCCAAATAGTCTTTTCCTGAGCATCTGGTTCATCAGTAAGATTAACAAAATAGTAAAATTTGTTTGAACAAGTGACTCCCTGGAATTTTACTAAAACAACTCCAATATTGAGCCTTTGCATTTTGCATCACTGCAGCCTATGAAATATTGAAATTGTTCATATATTTACAAAAAAAAATTGATTATAAAGAGGATGTGGTAGTTAACAATTTATTATCCAAATCCTGCATTCACCTGCCTTTGATACTGTGCTAAGAGTCAGCAGAACAAAACCTGCAACACTGCAAATGTATTTTAGCATGCAGAACGACACATCTGGGACAGCACACACCACTGTAAAGTATCAAATGCTGTGAGACTCCTAAAAAGCAGTACTTGCAAAACTAGAAATAGAAATAGGCTGAGATCATTAAGCAGCAAAATTCTCTTAAAATAGTTATGCAAGTAGGGAAACATTACTTTTTTTGCTCACTGGGCACTTATTCCTTAGTTCATTATATTTTTTTCAAATACATTCATTAAGCTCTTAGTAACATTTCTGGGAATTGGTTTTGTTTTGTTTTGTGTCAGAATTGATAATTGCTCTTGTTAGGGTAGAAAAAAGGAAAATATGGTGCTTTTTTAGTTTTTTTTACATTTCTAAAATTACATAATTCTTAATAATTCTTAAATTTTACTGTGTGCTTTGACCTTGCAAGTATGACCCTTTCCTGGAGACACATACAACCCACAGGGAATATTCAGTTATTAGGTGGTGAAATGTGGCATTGAAAAACATCAGTCTTCTTACTAGGGGTGTATTTAATCCATGCATAATCCAGCTAGGATTAGCAGTTTTTCTAATTAATTGAAATTAAATGCACAGATGTAAGGAAAGATTCATGCTGCTTAAACACATGGTAACACAGATATGTTCATAGACTGAGAAAAACATACAGATTAATGATTTCCTTCAATTTTCGAAGGTCATGATGCACTGTGCTCTCCTACTCTGTGATTGTCCAAGCTAAGTGGGAATGAAAACTGGTATGTTTTAACTTCCCCACAGTGCCATGCAGGGAATGCCAGTCCGTTGCCAAGTGCAGCATTCTGCTGTGAAGAAAATCCTCCACAAAGACAAGACACGACCAGATACATTATCTTGCTTTTGGACAGTGCTTAGTATAGCTGTTGGGATATAGCTGTGGTAACAGCAGCAGGTTTGTTGAGCCTACAGTCACTTCAGAGGGCTATGAGAATAATGTCCATTTGTGTCTCCCGTATTCTCTGGTAGATACAGTGGGACTATTCAAGGAGAGAATCTGCATGCCTGACCCTCTTCCCATTTCCAGCAATATTTTCAGTAAGCCACTAATAGCATATCATATACAAGCAAAGTCGCCCAGCACTCAAATCTTACAAATTAAAAAAAAAAATCCTGGTTTAAAATAAGACCCTATATTACTATGAGGTTTACAAAAATAAATAGTTCCTCTATCCATAATCTGTGATCAGATTTTGCACATTCTCATGGGGAATTAATCAGTTGTGTTTCAAAGTGTTTGAGGCATTCAGCATGTGGTGAATATATCAACACTGGCCTGCTCCACCTGGTCTGAGATTTACTAGCCTGCCTGCTTGTGCAATATCATTGAGCTGTAGATGGATTATTACATTCACTTGGTTAACTGCCCCACTGAAAATTTTATGAAAACAGCCATGAAATCCCTTAAAGTGGAGCTCAGCTTGTCCATGTCCTTTGTGAAGGGGCAAAAGGACTCAAGAGGACATACTGAATTGAATGAACCATGCTGACATGGTTCCCACTGACTCAGATTTAAAACCCAAGTTATGTCCAGACTAAGAAATGTATTTTACAAACCAATTTTTTCAGAAGGATTTTATGTTGCGTGCATTTAACACAACTATGCAGCCTTTTTAACAAGCTACACTCGGAGATATTGCTCTCTCAGTTGTTCAAAAGTCTCTGCTTTGTCTGTAGCACCTTGGTCCTGATTTCATTCTCTGCTACTTGGATATGACTACACAGTGTACCAGTGATTCTGCATTTGAGACAAACCCACAAGTAAGTTTATAAAGCAATAATGATTTGCAACCAAGCAGTAATGGAAAAGCCCGTTAGCTCCAGACTGTTAAAGTAATGGAGAAAACTCTTATTTTCTTTCACTTGTCTTTACCCTTAAAAATTCACTCTTTTGAGTACAGAGCTGCAGGTGTCGATCTGGTCTCCTTCTCCAAGAAAAGATTAGCTATTCCTAAAGCAGCTCCCACAGAGATTTGTTTTAACAGGGTCTTAAAAAAACCCTATAACCCTGGAGTCGGAGTTTTTTATCCTGTCAGGTTAAAAAACATGTCAGGTTTTTTACCCATGACAGGTTTTTTTAACCTGTCTCCTATTACCCTGGAGATAGGGTTTCCCCAACCTTTGTCTGCCAAGAGGTCATTTTCCAGTGCTACCTAATTCACCCTGCTATTTTGTAGTTTGCAACCTAAACTTTCCTTGGTTAATTGTCCTACTGACACTTAAACTACTATCCTATTTGCAGAAAATGTCAGTATCTCCCTTAGTTTCATTTTTACCTTTGTTTAATAATTTTTTTTCCTCCCAAATTACTCCAGCTTCTTCTATCTTGTCTTGCAGGTAATCTGTAAAATATTTTATTCTTCTTTTGTAGAATTATGGTCCCTGTGCAGGCAGTGTATAGTCAGTGTAAATAGACCATTTTCTGTTAATATGTCCCGGTCAATATTTTCTCCAAATATATTTAAAGGACCAACTATTGCTGTTCTCTTTGCAACCCTTGCTTGCTCTCTTTGCCCTTGAGCCAACATTTGCCCTTGGCCAACAATTTCTAAAGGATGTGGTCCATGGTGAATTTGGTATTAGTCACAACTGAATGTATGTGAAGTATGTGATACAAGAGACCGAGTACAAATTCACGACTCTAAGACAGGTCAAAGATTTTTCTGTGCATACTGGGACAGATGGAGGAACTGAAAAATATCAGTCATGTATTGATTTTACAGTCCAGTCATTCAATAGCCAACCTACTATCAAGTTCAGAGAAATTTGGATATCACCTAATCCTTTGGTTGCTCTTTAAACTTTTATGAAAGTTCCAGATTCCTTTTGATCTGACTTTCAGTGTAAGACTCCCATGTGATTGTCAGTGGGTTGACCCTGATAATATAAAAGTAGAAACAAAAACCACCAAGAAAAGCCTTTTATATTTTCCTCAAAATCCTTGGCACAATCAAGATTATAATAGATTGCACTATTTTATCTGTTCTGTGTGTTTAGGTGAAAATATTATTAAGTAAAGAGTGGTGAGAGTTTTAATCAGCTGTTCCGCATTACTGGGCTGTGTTCCATGTCTTCTCTTTGTTTCCTCCCACTCAATAAATGAGAATTAGGGTATCTGGCATTTGGTGAGGCTACATGTGCATGTGTACTTACCAGGTGCTGCATGGATTTAATGCTGTACCTTTGCCAGTAATTTGTAATTCTTATTGCAGTTGCATTCAGCAATTGATCCATCATCCTTTCGAGCAAGCAGATGTACTTCCTTGAGTCCTGGCCTTGACCATGAGTGAACTGCAATTATACATCTTGTGATTCTCTCAAGCCAGCTTGGATGACATTCAGGCAGTTTCAAAACATGTTTTCCTTTGGAGCATTAAAAGTAATCTCTGATTAAACTCTTTAGTTATCTATCATAATAAATTGGTGTATATGAGACTGCTTTGGAATCCTGTAGCCTTTCTATCACTGGAGGATTTTAAGGACAAGTTAGAGAAACATCTGTCAGGACTGGTTAGGTATAGTTGATGTAACCCAAAGATAAAATAGGTGACCTTCTTGGTCCATTTTTTCATCATTTTTTTTTCTGTGATTTTATAACTGGTCACTGAAAATATAGCTGGAAAGTCAGCGACTTTATTCTTCAGTGTGAATTCTTCTTCCTAAACTAAACTAAAATGCCATTGTTCATTTGTTTGGGTTTTTCTATATAAGTAATTTGGAGTGTCAGGATATTTTTTTCAGCAGTTTTCAACTGAGAACTTCACCTGCAATTTTTTTGGCACAGGCAACCTTTTCCAAGGTGTCATCCAGCCTTCATAAAATATGGTCACAGACGGTTTCTGCCTATTATTTCTTTGCAAAACATTGCAAGAAAAGGAGGGTGTTTCCTTTGCTTCTACCTTACTCTACTGAATCACTTCAATATTAAAAATTAAAATAGAATTAGAAGAAAGAGGGCAATTAAAGCAAACTGAAGTCTAGCTCAAAGCAGCCTTAATACCAAAGCAGAAAGCAAATAACCTGAAGTAAAAATTACTGCTATCTTTGATACACCAAAGAGAGTTCATTTTTATGTATGCAAACTTAAGTTGCTGTATGCCCACAAGCTTTAGGGTTAACTGAGATCAAAGTAATGTGTAACTTAAGGAGACTTCACTGTCTTTTCTTCAAACCTAGGTCTTTATAAAAAAAATATAGAACAAGGAAGAAGACTATTGCTTGGTAAGGCTTTCGAAACTTGAAAAATGTGCATTAAGTATTTGACTGGGTACTATGTAGAACCTTTTCAGTTCAGAGACACCTATTGCCTGTTTTATTCATACTATGACAATATTCAGGAACATTCAAGTTTCTTCCCAGAGAAGACACAAATGCTCTGATCGATCCAACTGATATGTTGAAAATACCTTGAGCTACTCTTTATAAAGCAGCTCTTTATATAAGGACCTATAAAGACTGGTATCTTGTTACTAAAAACAAAGTTTATGTGACTATAGCTGAGGATTTTAAAGAATGTTTTGTTCTTTTTGCTAAGTCCTTAGCTTATTTGACTGTATTTTTCCCTTTAACTAAACACTTTGAAACCAGCGGTTTGGTTTTTTTTTTTTTTCAGTCTCTTGAAGAATTTTCTAGTGCATTTATACTAGAAAAGAATGTCACTTTTGGAATGGAGATAACTATGTCTTCCTGATAAATAGACAACAAAAAATTCAAAACAAATCTCTGTCTCCTCTCTGTTCCTTTTCACTTAATGTTAGCCCAGAGCCATTCCATGGCTACCTGAAATTGCGCATTTCTTTTTGAGTTATTAAATACAGGTGGGATATGGAGTGTTTCTGTTTTGTTTTGTATTTTGGGGTTTTTTCTTCCTCTCTTCCCATAAGCTTTCAGATTCATGATCTCCTGCAGCTCAGGCTGACTCAGAGTGGACTCAGCTCTTCACAGCACCAAGCCACTTCCCCCTGGGTTCTGCCCTTCTCCTGACATGCGGCCCTTGCGAGCAGCTGAACAGACAGCATTATTACCAGGCATTTTCACTTCTATTTCCACTTAATCTATGTCCTCATATTTCAGAACAGAAGGTGAGAAAGATGCTGATCCTTAAAGAACAATACAGGTTCTTCTTAAAGATGAATCAGAAAGTATTTGCAGTGTGTGCTTTCCAATTCAACAAAACATTTCCAGTTTAAAGAAAACAAATTCATTTTGCAGAAGTATTTTTAAAGAATCATTTGTTCTTCATAGGAATTATAATTTCCTATGACACAGTTATGATAAACTGTTAGAAATGTTACAGGTTTCATACTAAAAAGTTCATCAAGTATGGAGTTAAAAATCAGAACACAATCTCAACATTGGAAGGTTTTTTGGTGTCCTCTTCTGACCAGATCAAGTAATCTTTCATTCCAGTGTTATCCAAAGAAACACCTTTAATAATCTGATCAAATTTCATACAATTTTATCTTACTTTATGTAATCTAATTATGCCAATTAAAATTTAACTCCTGATGGCTTTGATAGACTTTTATCTAACAGAGCTAAGAAATCTCTCTTAAGTAAGAAAAATAAGCATCTTCGGCATCTTGCTAAGATGCCTAAAATAGATAGGATGACTCACTGCTTGGACATAAGTCTTTTTTTCTGTTGATCAGGCATGGAGCTTAAAGCAATTGCATAGATCTAGACATCTTTGGATGTTTTATGTTAGTTGAGAACAATCCTATTCTGAATGCTTGCTCCAAGCAAAAATACAGTTTCAAGTTTGACTTTTCTGGGTGGAATGCTACTGTTCTTCACCTACTGGTGGCTGAAGTGGATGACTGAAAGAGCAGAGTAAAGCTCCTGTTTAACACAAAGGAGGAAACAAGCTCACAATAAAAAATTTATTATTTTGTTTACATAACCATAATTTTAAGATAGGAAGAACATGTGAAAGTATACTATGCAAAACAAACGGTGGAAAACATAAAGTTTCTAGGTTCATGCATTTCCTCTCTAGCTTGCCTTGATTCATTTTATATGTGAAGCTTCCACAAATTGAAGGAGACATGAAACAAGCCAGAAAACCAAATAAAATTACCTTTGAACAAAATATGAGCTACTCCCAAGGCTATAATATAGTGCCACAGGACACAGTAGGGGACATGAAACTTACAGATTCAAGTTTTGGGTAGGATAAACTAGCAATAAGAAAAATATTCTGAGATCCTGGGATGACATCTTAATAACCTGCCAGTATTGGTTGTTGGAATTTTTTATCATTCATAGGTCAAGAACTTAGAGTTCAGCCCAGTGTGCATGCTATTGATCTTGGGAAAATCTGGCCAATTAGCAAGAATCTTTGTGGAAGCATATTTAATACATTTTCAACATTAGTATCCTTGCCCCTGGGCAGGGAAGCAGATATAAGAACCACCAGAGGCAAGGGCAGATCAAGGTTAGCATTTATAACTTCTTTAATGAATTCTGGACCTTGTATCCAGAAATCTTTAACCAAGAGGCAATCATAAATTAAGGGAGTTAAAACTGACCATAGCTTTTGTCCAACAAAAAGGCTCTTTATAACTTGATTCATCTTAAGGGAAGACAGAAATTGTTACATAACAGCAGACTAAGATGTTAAAAGGAAATTTGCATGAACCAATTTTCCTATAGTCTAGCAATCTGATAACTTGGATTCCAGTCATCAGTTTAAAATGCCCCTTATAAATGGGAATAATTTGTAGGCCATTGAGCTGTTATGTGAATAGGGAACTTTGACAAAACTGTATGAGTCAAGTGTTGCAATTATTTTTTGGGAAATTAATTTTTTTTTTTTGGGAAAAAAAATAAAAACAAAGCCAAACAAACTTTTCAGATGCATTCTTATTGATATTGAGAGAGTAACAAGAGAATATTTGAGGAGAGTTTCTAAGGGAACATATTATTACAGGATTTGAGACAGAACATTCAGAAAGATACAGAATCTGCCTTTGACAAAGTAATTAAATCTGGCAAGCCAGGGAATTTGCTTCATCCAGTCTGATGTTATAGGGACAGATAGTGGCTCTCCAATTTGGACATGAGAGAGAATGTAAAATGAGAAGTAAAAGAGACCTGGGGGAGAAAGCTGTGTACTGTTCAAACTCAGAATCAACAAAATCAGTACCAGTTGTTCATGCTGAGCATAAAATGCAAGATAAAATGATGTCCAGAGGCACAACCATATACAATAATTTATCTACCACTGTACTTGTTAAAACCATTTACTCAAATGGAGAACTAGACTTGAGTCCTTCGGCACTGATGTAAATAAATGTCATGCCTTTGCAGAAGATCAATATTAGCTAAGTAAGCAATATTTGCTAAGTAAGAAATATTTATCCTTAGCTAAGAGAGATTTAACCAAGAAAGAAAACCTGCCAAGGAATTTAATTCTTGCTTGTTTTCAGATGCAATTACACCATTTACAGGTTGGATACAAACCTGGGTAAGATTTTTTTAAAATACATTTTCTGGAGTTTCTGGCAAATAAAAAGTGATACAAAGCCAAAGGATTGCATTTGTGGTGGGGAAAAGATCACATTTGCTCTCAGTGTTTTCTCTGACTGCTGAGCAGGGCAGGCAGAGAGCAGGAGGTCCCCTGAGCCACTGTTCAAACACTTGGTCACAGGCCAGGAAGAGTTCCCAGCTAGACATGGAGCAGTTGCATTGTCAAGTGCCAGCCAAGATGGAAAGCAGAGATCTTTTCAACACAGATTTTTCTAAACTACCTGTGTCTTTGAAGGAAGGTACTTTTCTCTGCAAAAAATCCTGTCATTTTCATTTCTGTAACCCTGGATGGTTTGTTTTCCCCATTTAAGGAGTTAGTTATTCTAGAGTGACTTGTGAAAAATCACTAGATTTATTGATTCAAAAGTCTTGTGAAGTTTGGGCAGTGTATTCTTGTAGAAAAAATTATGCAGGCAGCTCTGTCTGCACAGAGTCCCAGCACAACATGTCAATCAGTTGAAAAAAAACTCAAACCAAACCTGCCTTTCCAATAGTATGAGGAAAACTGATTGTGATTGCCCAAGCTGCTACTGAGAATGAGTATGTGACTCTGTGTCCCAAATTTTCCTTTTTCTCTTTTCTGTCAAAAATTTATAAGACCTGCCAGCACCACTGCCACCCAACAAGAGTTCCACTGAGTACTTGCTGGTATAAATGAAAACTGAGAAATGTTCTTATTTATCATCTAAATATGACACAGCTTTCTAAAGAGATTGTGATGGACAAAAATGTCACAAGCCCTGGTGATAATGAAAGCCAAAATCTTCCTTTCCACATAGAGAAGAGCTAGTCTCTGTGAAATAAAAACAGAAGAACACAGAGAGGCCTGAGCTGTCTACCTGCCTGCCAAGGTAGAATCCAGAAGCAGCTCCAACACCTTGAAATAGCTGAGCCTCAGGAAATGCTATCACAAGGGTTGGTGGCCCACATGCTCCCGAATAGCTGGTGTGATGCCTGCCTTGCAGTGCCTTGCTGTGCAAGAGCAGGGGTACTTACTAAGTACTCCCACTTCTCATACATAAGATGTTACTAATGGGCTCCCAATTTTAAATTTTGTACTTCACGAGTTATGTTTTTTGTAAACTGGGAAAACCTGATAAAGGAAATAGTATATTTTGGAAATTTTAGTATGAGCCGTTGACACTGAATTCATGAACAGCACAGAATAAACATCCCTTGCTTTGAAGAACCTCTAAAAGACATTCTGATATTTGTATACATCAGTGGTATCTTATATGCTTCATATCACCTAAGTGACATTGCGGAAATGTAGATCCCACTCAAAATGGTTGAAGTAAATTTCCCAAGCATGTGCTGAAACAACTTGTGTCAGCACAGGTGCACCTGTGAGATAATTAGAAAGGATACAGTAGTTTGCAGACCAAAGAGAGTCTAGTCAATGGTTCAAACTCTGGCCTCCAGCTATCCATTTTTCTTCATAGTCTAGATGAGGGAACAGATCAGAGACTGTTCTAATTAGCACAGGTGGGGGTGTTCTGTATAGCAGAAGATGTACTAGGACACACAATCTTAGGCTCATCATATTACCTGATGTGTTTATCTGTCTTCTATCTATTATCCTTATGAATACACAACCACAACATTACCACAAAATCAAAATTAAAATTTTGGTTTACCATTCTGAAAAGCTTTGTAGCTCTCCAAATGAACATTGGTGCAGGATGCTGACTGGGTGCAACCCTTGCCATCCAGGATCTTTCTTTCCACAGACCTGTAGCAACTAATTAATTTGGACTCATCTCATGCTCTTTTATCCACACATATTGACCCCATAAATCTCCCTGTCTCATCAAATTTATCCTATCCTATTTGTTATTGTAATGAGTCAATGATGGCCACTCTTAGATTGCATGTGTTAACTGCCAGATAAAATACTTAAGCAATTTCACTAATGAGCTTCTTGTTTTGAGGCCAGGGTAACTATGAAAGTGCAAGCTTCACCAAAACACACTCTAAAGCTACAATATTACACAATGGTGATAAAGCATTTATGGAGTTATTTTAAATTATGATGATCATCTACTTCGTTCAACACATTTATTAGAATTGATGTTCAACCATTAACTAGCTGGATCTCTTGAACAGAAAGATAAAGATCCACTTAAACATTAAAGTGTTGGAATGAGGCCAACTAGTACTATAATGACTAAGGAGGAAGCAAAATCCTATACCTTCTCAAACCATGGTCATAAGAAATACTTGAACCCACATGGTTATTAAGACCTAGACTAGGTGATTGTTTTTCAGCTGTTTTTTGTGCATCAATGAAGATATTAATATGTATCTTTATTCATGATGTTCAGGGGCAATAATCTGGAAGTAGTCATTTTTTCCTTGGATTGTTCACTAAATTTTAAGTCATTAGAATGTAATGTAGTTTTGTATTTTCCCTCCACTTTCCTGCTCAGTACCATCTACTAGGTAGCAGAGGATATAATTATTACTAGAGAGTGCTTGAATGACTTCTGGTAATTGGAATTTCAGTAAACCTTGACAGGTCATCTAGCAATATTACAGAGATATGTGAGTCATTGGCCTCTTGACAATCAGCTGACTTCTTTCAGATGACAAAGTCTCTAGATGAATTTGTGCGGTTTTTTCATCCAGTGTCAAGAATATCTAATTTGAAATGCTTAAGGTTCTTGCTATTTCATGCTCCTATGAACGTAAATGCATACAGAAACCAAATAAACCCTGTGGGATGCATCAAACTATTTGGTTATTTCACTTTCTATATCTTTTCTGTAAACTTTTCTTTTATGATGTAAAAGAAGCCTTTATACAAACAGTTACCAAGGCAAACAATTTTTCAAGGTTTCTATAATAACAAGTGCAACTCTTATCCATGTATGACGTAAGGTACCCTAAGTGGGGGTGCTATGTAGCTCCCTGTTAGTATGGCCTGATCTCAGCTCTGTTAGTCTCTTTTATGGATCATGCCTTGCCATGGGTGATGGAAGCTCAGGCTCCCTTCCCTGGTTTGCTCCCATGGTGCTGACATCACACATCGCCCTTCAGCCATTCTTCCACTTGACTGTTTGCTGAGATACCCAAGCCCATGGGAAACTGAAACTAGAACAATGCTGTGGTTTTCTTATAGCAGGATCATTATTTCATCTATCAAGGTTAAAATTAGCGCTACTATTTTAACTCAGTTTAAATGCCATAATCTCCTCTTCATTTTGTAACCTATAAAAGAGGAAAGAAAAGGTCTCTGTGCCATTCATTCATAGCTAAAATTAATTAAAATTAGTATTTCCAGTAATTATCATTCCCTTTTAGCTTTATTAAAACTGCAATGGCAATTAGAAAAAGAAAAGGAAAAGCTTTCAATATTTATTTTAGTTTCCACATTGTGCTGCTGCAGAGAGTGCACTTCTATACTTTTTGCTTCTAGTCACTGAAATCAACTATCTTGTGGATGTGGGCTAAGGAAATCCACACTGGTAAGTGTTTCACCCTTACAGAAGCCACACAGATATCTCATATTTTCTGATGATACTGCTTATATGCTGAGCTCTTTCTTGTACATGTCCCATTTATGAAGTATGTCAAAATGTGTTAAAGCTAATAATGAGTAAATTCTAACACAAATATATAGCACTTCTCTATACTATAGAAACATAGGAGACAGATATAGATGATATAGATAAATATAGATTGGACTACATAGATATATAGAGAAAGTAATATAGAGATATGGATGATATAGATATATAGATATGGATGCACCCCGGTTCAGTGGTATATATAGGGTATCTGTAACAAACACAGTAAGAAGGGATAATTTCATTTTTAATATTTCCTGCCAATTGAACATTTTGCTAAAATTCCTGCAATCTCAGGGTGACTACACATGGTTTTGCTGTTTGTTTTTTTCAGTTAAGCCAGTTACGTTTCAAGGTAATTGACTATTGTGCCTAAATTCTGTTTTAGCATTATTCTGCAGCTTATTTCAGCTGGTTGGCATAACAGGAGTTTCTTGGTCAACAAAATATATAGGCCTGTTATAGCTTACAATCCAATCTGTTCCACTTTGGAAGCTTTTTTTTTTATTTTTTTATTTTGTTGCATACATAACAAATGATTACTTATCACTGCATTTGGCAGTGTGAGGGAGAAAATCTTAAGATTTAATCTCTGTCTTCTAAGTGATTTGCTTTCCTCTTCCCTCTGGTCAGTCCTCTGCTCCTCTAAGACAACTTTACAGCAAGACTGGAAAGTACTACTAGCACTGGTATGAGAAGAGAGCAAACTATAACAGAAAGAATTTAGAGAGGTTTGTTTGGCTTCAGCTCAGAGGAATACCTTGTGTACCTCAGCATTTACCTAAAGTGTCTGGCCTGTGCAGGATACAGCAAAATAAAGCAACAGCAAGGCAGCTCCCATTCCTTGGTCCTAAGCCTACCTCTACCTTTGCCTAGCTGGAAATGGCAAAAATTCAGGGCTCTAAACTAATGTTTAACTTAGCTCTGATCCCATAGGAGCCTTTAGGGTGGACCTGGCTGGCAGGAGTCTGTGAGGGAATAGGCATGTTGAGCAGTGACCTCCTGGGATGTGGGGGTCCCTAACAGCACATTTCTGGCTGCCCAGGCCTGCATGGTAGTATGTAAGGAACACTAATGTGAGGTTACTTCCTTGATTTAAAATCATGACTGTTCTCTGATATATTCATCCTAATTTTTTATTTCTCTAGGCATGCACTGTCTCTTTTGGATCTAGGAGGTGAGATGTGTCCCAGCATTGTTTGGCTTTTCCTTTGTGGGAAGGGCAAAGGAATTTTTATTCTTCATTGTAAGCATCCTTAGTTTGAAGAACAATGGGAGCAGTGAGACCTGGCTGAGATACAAATATGCTGTGGAACAAAAACATCATTTATTAGGTTTTAGATGCAATAGATAATTGCATAGGAAAGTTCCATAAAATCAGAAAAAATATTATTGTGAAGTCTTTGTGATGTTTTAATTTAAGAAGTTAAATAATAAGAGTCATTTAAAAGTAAAAGAACATTTTGATGGTAAGCTTGAAAAAAAATTAAAAATTAATGTTGTATATTAATTAAATAAAAATACAGTGCAAAGATTCCAGCAGGCAGCAGATTAGAGAGAAAAAAAAGATGCATGTTTGAGGGAAAAACAATCTTCTTTGTGCTTTAAGTATACATCAAAACATGATCCTATAGTAGTAGTTAGGTTTTCCTGTTGGAAGAAAAGTAGTTAAGTTTTTATTATTCATAGGTTTCACCAGTTGGTTTTACTCCATTGGAAATATTCCCTTGGGTAACACTGATGGCACTTCAGTAAGCTTCAGGAAGTTTGCTATTAATTATATTCAATAATATTTAAAAGTTTCATGACATTGATGTCAGAAAAATCACAGTAAGATTTTTTCTGACAAGAGATCTGTGATGTTTTGCATAGTTAGGTACAGCTCTGCCTTGGACCCTACCTTCCAAGCAGCATGAGCATGCTGAGAATTTAGCACCTTCCTCAAAATACCTTTATTAGCTTATCCTACTTCTGTGGTTTAGATCCAAATAATGTCATGAGGTAAGTGTGTTGAAATACAGGGGCTTTGTATCCTCCAGAAACCCTGCTTTGGGATGGGTGCTGGCAGAGCCAGGTGCCATATTTAGATATAGGACACATGCTGTGAGGAAGCAGTTGTTCCTGATGCAATTGGAATGTGAGTGGCTTCAAAGATGCTCCAAAGGCTTGTAGGATGACTTTGGACACCCACCTTTGTACTGTGCTCTTCTGAGCCACCAAACAAAGCAGCAGGAGGGCAGTCTCACAGGGTGATTTATTTATGAAACAGGAGCTGTCTGCTTAGGTCCACCAACTCATCCTCATTAAAAAGGATTTAATGAAAGACAGATAGTGCTCTTGTATATAGTAAGGATTTAAGTCATTATGTCCCTGGAACCACAGGTTTTGGTGTCTTTGGATCAAGTCTTCAACCAATTGATTAAAGCCAGATGCTGCAAATGTGTGAGAATTTAAGCACTGGGCCCTGGTAAATATTGTGAGCTACTCTCAGAAGGAAAAAATGCTTGTTTCCAGAGTTATTTTTTAACCACACGCTTTCCTTAATGCACTGAAATCCAAACTATTTAGACTGAGTTGCTGCCCAGACTTAGTCCTTATATTTGCTACTGCACATAATATGCTCAACTGGAAATTAGCCAGACTCTGGAAAGAGCTGGGACTAACCATTCATTCAGGAGCTTAAATTATCAAAGATCCAATCCAGAGGGAAAATTAAAGGGAATATCTGCCAGGACATTACTCCTGTTGCAGGAACTATGTCAGCCTGAACTTTCACCATGTTTTCAGGCACAAGATGATGTGGACGATATATGGGCAGGCAAAGGACATACATGTGTTTATCTATTGCTGGAACTTATGCCTATAACATAACATGTTTCTATCTCAGACACCCAATGTATGACTTTTGTGAGGTTTAATATTTAATACTACACAAGCTAAATGATGAATGCTCATATTTACTTTGGATCTGGATCAGGTCTTTAGTCCAGTTCACGCCATAACAGCACAAATGCAAAAGTAAGCATCACAAAGAGACAGAATATAGTTCAGAGAAACAAGGGGAAGGTGCACCAATTAAATCCTGTACTGCTACCAAGGAATTGCTCAAGAAGTAGTCTTTAGAGTGTTGATAAGGGGCACTTCTGATCTGTGCTTGCAATTCATTTTCCAGTGTCCACCGAAAGCAATATAACTGTACCTATATAGGAATCCAGCATGAGAAGTTAGGTAGCACAGACATGTAGTTTCTACAGAAACATTCATAGCTGAGTTTGTCTGAATTCAAAGTGAAAATTAAGGCAAAATTAATGAAAATGCCTAGACATATTCCCAAGTATCTGATATATGTCACTGCATGGCTCTTCTCATAGCAGAAAAATGTTAATTCTAAGGGGTTTTTTTGTCCCTATGGGTCATCACCTCATTGCTAGATTTCATTTGACTGCTTAAATTTAAATTAAATCTTGATGTATTGAAATTATATTGTGATGGCAAATACCTACTGTTGAAGAGTGGTAGAGCAGCAAGAGAAGACAAGTTTTCTAGTCTTGAAAAATTCTTTATGCTATAAACAGTAATAAGGTACAAACCAAGCAGAGAATGAGAAAAATTTAATTTACAATATAATTTAATTACATTAATTTACTTCAGAATTTAAGCAGAATTTTGCTTGTGAGCATGCAGCTGAGTTCTAACAAAGCTGCAAATGAGAGCATGGCCTTGTAGTCACAGACAATGGATAATTGTGTCTCTCAGGGATGCACAACAAAAGCTCTCCATGGCATCCTTAAAATTACAGTATTTGACTATACAGCTGTAAATGACCTTACATATGCAAATATGTTGTGTGGATATGTATTGTAGAACCACAGATATATTAGAAAACTTCAGCAACCTATGTTATAATCACTTAAACCTACTTATAGCATTTTAATCCTAATTAAATAACAGGCAGCTGAAGTCATGGAGCAAGAAAATTTAAAACATTTAATAAAAACACTGTATTGATATATCATAAAGCATTTTGTATTATAAATGTCTTTTCTGGAACCTTCTATCTCAAGAAAACTATCTGAATTTGATTGTAGATTATAATACTTTGTAAGTAATAAAGCAAGAATACTTCAACAGGCACCTGCAAAAACCAGTTTTCCATGAGCTTCATTGTTCACAATGGAAAAACTGTATCAACTGAATAATAATCTTAGCAGGTACAGGGACAATGAGGCATTAAGGTCTTCTTTTTACCAGGTGATGTATACTGCTGTAGAGGTACTAATCAACAGCCATAACACGGCTGAATGTTCAAAGCACGTTTTTTACAATAGGACTTGGGCAAAGGCCTGAGGTTTCTTCTGTTCCCAACCCTGGCTCAGGAACATTCTCCCCATACCTGCAACAGCTCTGTGAGTACAGACAGGGCACATGAGCATAAACACTGAAGAGTACATTGTACCTAAAAGAAATAAGAACCTAAATCTTTAAAGAAATTGTCACTTTTCTACCACCAAATTCACCATGCTTGTTAGACTGCTTAGAACAGAAACAGAATACCTTATGTGATTAATCTGTGAAATACAAAAGGGATCTTTAATGCACAATTCTGACCTTTCCAAAATACATTAGAAAACTAACAGTGCTCTGATACAAAGAGATGTAATTTGGGGGGGAAACAAGCCTATAAATATGTTACCTTTATTTTTCTTCCTTTCCCTTGCAACTTTTAAAAGAATAAACAGCAGGCATTCAGAAAGTGCTGACAGCTATTGAAAGGATACCTCCTCCTGGATGTGGTATGGTGAAATGCACAGAATTGTATGGCAGCAGTAAAGGGATCCTTGCTGAGTAGGAAGCTTCTGAAAGTTAGATGCTGCCTGGTGCACATCAGCCAAAGTCCAATGTCTTCAGCACAGCTATTGTAATCATTGTCAGCTTATTATTAGCAAATAATGTTACAAATAATATTTGTAACATTTACAAATACAAACCACAAAGATTAAAAAAGAAAGATAAAACACACATCTCAGATTCTACTACAGAGCTAATAACACGTTTTTCTATGACCCTGCAGCAAACTTTGCATTTAAAGAACTGTACAATTTTGGGCCAGAGCAGCTTTCACAGTTCTACACAACTGTAGCACTCTTTTCCACAACAGTTTTGTTTTTCATAGGATTGAAGGAGGTATTATTTTCAGTGTGATTAATTAAATCATTATTAATATTTAAGGATTTCTTTTTTAGTAGGCTGAGGGCATGAGCATCAAAATTAGTGGAAAACAGATAGCAATATATTCTGTTGGTATATGAGGTATCACACAGAATTAACAGGAAAACTTTGAAGCCAGGGATCCAGGTAAGAACAAATGTACTCTGAGAGCATTGAGCATTAGACACTTATTTTGGAACAGTGAGGGAGCATACACACTTCACTGTTTCTCATTTCTGCCTCTTTCTCACATAGGAGTTGATCAAACTCTATGAAATATAAGGAAGACCTGAATTCGTCATCTGATTCCTAATGATAATTTCGTATCAGTGGTGAAGAATGACTTCACAAATAGTCTTTGTGACTCAGCCCAAATTTCTTAAAACTTTATATCAGACTGGCAGGAAGACTACCTTATTTTGATTTCTCCTTTCTAGTAGTCCAGAGGTGTTTCCTGAAATACAGGTGGGTAGATGGACTGTCTCCATCTAATTAAAGTGAAGGTCTCAGCTAGTCTCCTCTTTTCTTCCTTTCCCTTTTTCTAACTCAGATAAAAGTACTTCTATTTGGTCATAAGGCATTGACATTTTCCTATTTCAAATTTCATATAGTTTAGATCTCTGGATAATGCAGGAATATTTAAAATAAGGACATTAAGTGAGATGAAGCTTTGTCTGTCCATCTTAGTTTAACATCAGCCAGAACTCAAAATATTATTTCCAGAAGGCTAAACACATGCCAGCATTACTGAGGTTATTTGCCCAGGAACAAGCTGTATTTGACATAAGAATCTCCACTTGTGCAATGAAAATTAGCTTTGTACCTGGAAAAATGAGTGATAATTACTGTTATAAACATGTTATCTTCATGGAGAACACAAAGGAAGAAGGAGTCCTGGAAATCCTCCGTAGATTAAAACAGATACAAATGTTGGATTTCACTTTCTTATTAATAAGAAACTCCTTGCTGTGTTACAAACAGATCTGAAAAACTGCCCTTAGCTTATTGCTGTATTTCTAAGAGCTGCATACCAATGGAATTTTGCCTTTCACTCAGATGTAATGGATATAAATAATTTTAACTCTTGCTCTATTTTCTCCTTTTGGCTGTGGCCTTGTTCTGGCAAATTTGTCAAGTTTAATAAGAGTTTAAACATTCAAGTAAAAATTCTGGTTGAAGTTGTTCTATGTTTGGCTCAAAAAAAAACCTGTGGTCTTGGAGAATTAATTGTCTATGAGATAACCAAAGGAAAAACAGAGTAAGGCACCAGATTCAAAAAAATCAGGGCTTAAAAACTGCTTTTCTCCTTTAAGGAAGAAATAAAAACGGGGTTTTTCTTGAACAGCTTTCCTTCCAGATAAAGGAAAGCATAAATACTACAATGTGTAATTAGTAAAAGTCTGTTTCCCTTAAGAAATACAACTATGACTTGCTCAAACCCAGAGCTGCACAGAATGGAATCTTTAGCATTACAAGCAGAGTAGAAGGGTCAGTCACATCTCCAAAATACTGCCTTTCAGTGTCAGTTCTATTTTGTAAGAAGGCAGAGATATGCTGAAATGTTTCTTTGCTTTACACACAAGCTCCTTAGGAGCTTACCAATTGATATTTATTAGAAATTTTTTTTTAAATTTTCTTCTGGTTTTATTTTTTAGTGATATTAGTATCATCATGCCAGAAGGCTGTGCTTCTATGTCAGCTTACACTATATTGTATCCCAAAAAGGAGACAGGAGTCTGAATGTTCAGGTCAAGAGACCTCATGCACAGCATGTGAATATTTTTTTTTAATACAATCTTAAAAACTGGCAAAAGCTAGGAGTACAAAGTCCTTTGGAGCACAGGTAAACATACAAGTAGCAAGTGAACATGCAGGCAACAAGATGGAGTATTTTCTTCCCTCAACAGCTTCAAAAATCCAGGAATCCTGAATTTTTCTTTGCAAACTAACCTGTCTTGTAGATCTGCTTGTCTAGGAATTGTCTTGATGTAAAGATGGATTTTGTCCAGTGAATCTAGAACTCAGTCAATAAATTTTGAGATATGTGTTGTGTGCTTCTTCCTGCAAATTTTGTTCTCTCAAGTCAAGTGATCTGTGGTGAAAGCCTGTGTTTCTTTATACAGGCTTGTCATAGTCTCACAACTTCATGCAGCTACAAATTATGTGTGAATGAATGGCTCTGCAGCCATCAGGAACTGTAAGATGCTGAGAATATGTATGGAAGTTTATTACCCATGTTTGGGAACATGTTGAAAGAGTTTCCTGAAAACTCAATAGGGTCATCAAGCAGACATGCAGGCCATGTTGCTCCAAAATGTGGTAAACTTTGAAGCATCAGCATGCCTAGTGATGCTGTAGACTTAAATTACAATACTTGCATGATCAGCCACCCAGAAACCCATTACAAGACACTGATGGTACAGTTTGAGACCTCAACTTTTAAAACATGGTCAGGAAAAAAAGTACAACTCTTTAGGTCCTGAGCTCAGAAAATGTATGCCTCTTCCTCCAATACAAAGGTTCAACACCACAGACTCCTGGAATTTCATTATTAGAGCTAATATACACTCAGAGGCTACCACCAAAGGAAATGGAGCTCAGTTTTGCAGCTAAGTGATCACAGCCCCCTTCTTAAATCCCACACAAGCCTTGATTGTACCTTAAACAATCAGTAAAACTCAAAAGTCAGCACAAAGCATTTAAATTTCTTGATTAAAGAAGGTCAAAAACCTTGCTTAGCAAAACTTATAAATATTTGTGTGCATACGTGTGCTCTTCCAAACAGCCCATGAATCATTCAGTAATTACAAAAGGCCAGGCATAACCAGTGGCATATAAAAATGCAATATTTAGAATAATGATTTATTAAAAACCTCAAATTCTTTCAGAAGATATGTGGGTTTTCTAAGTTGCCATGCTGATAGGAGGCTCTGGGAAACATACCAAAGGAGCTTACAGTCTAGATGGAGAATCAGTGTCTTTCTCAGTGTGTACATGAAAAAAAATCAATATATTTGTGTGAAAAACAGAGCTTTTTTTTTTTTTTACCTTTTATTTCATGGTCTAGATTAACTCAACCTGCAATTAGATGCCAAGTAAGGTAAACCCTTGGCTTTGCACAATAGAAAAAAATTCTTAAAAGTTCTTGTGATGAGTTCAGATTGATCAGAAATTGCCTCAGATTCTTCTATACTTCTCTGAGACTAAAAAAACTTCTTGGCTTGTTTCCATGTGGTTTCAGTTTTTGATAATAACATGCCTCTCCATATTCACCCAAATCTCCAAGGGCAATTTCAGTAGTCTGTAAGATTACACAAAAAATGTCAACTAACATCTGTTCCTGTATGAGCTCATAAATACGAGGATAGTCAATAGTCAGGTACACAAAGTTATAAATGTCACTGCTCTACACTCATGGCTTTCAGACTCCTAATGGGGGAGCTTGCAAAGATCAAACCTTTTCATGCTCCAAACAACTGGGATTATATTGCCTGTATTGCCAAGAATATGAAACAAACAGGCAGTTCCAATGTTGTTGTAAGAGGCTTTCATTATATGCCAATTTATTATTTGTCAATGAACTGGTGGTTAAAAAATGAATAAACAATTCTAGATATTTTTCCTTGAAAATACTAATGAAATTTAAGTTGTTCCCAGAAGTAGTACCTTCTGAAGCCTTTCTGTGATTTACATTTAGGGAATAGGCTAAACTGCATTATAGAGGAATAAAGTTGCAAAATTACTAAATCCACACAGCTTTTTGTTTTGGTTTGGTTTTTTGTTTTTGTTTTTGTTTTGAAGTAGTGGAAATGCCAAGATTGGAACAATTCTTGGCCTACCATTGCATGACAGGATGATCCTATTGATCAGTCAAGTGAAGTTTGTCACCAACAAAAAAAAATAAACAGGTGAGCTGGTAGAGGATTCATTTGATAAAGAATTAAAAGTAAAGAGTGCGATTAAGGTAAATTAAGATTTTTTTTTTGCAAAGAAGACTAATTCTCTAAAGAGACAGAAAAACAGGTTAATAAAGGCAACTGTGTAGATACAACGTACTAGAGATTTTATATGTAGCAAGATAATATTACAAATAAAAATTCTGCACATTTAATTAAAAAAAAAACGAGTAACATAGATTTTGAAAGTGTTAATAAAAACAAGAAACAAAGTGTAATATTTCTAACAGAATTTGTCAGCCATCAGAAGTCTTTGCTAGAAAATAGCTTTTCTCATAATGCAAGAAAAAATATGGTACTAAAATTGTTTTAACTCTGCCTTTGAAATTCTGAGTTAATAAAGGAAATTACCACAAAAGGATAAAGTAACCTCTTTAGCTTCACATAACTGCAGGTCTCAAGTAAGCTAAACTGGGCACAAGTAAATTCACAGGAAAAATAAGATGCTTTCAGGAGAACAAATGAACAAATATTAAAGCAACCAGTGAAGAAAAAGAACATTTTTTCAAGCACAACAAAAGATACACTCAATAAAGAAGAAGTAATTATAAACAAGAAGAAAACCCTTGTGTTATACAGAAAGCCAAGCTAACACTAAATGATCCTTTTAGCTTCAGAATCCATAAATCTATAACTCCACAACTCTGTTTTCTGTTTATATACAGAGGCAGTTTTCTTTTAGTAGGACAATTTTTTTATTTTCCTTTTTTTTTTCTTCAATCTGGAAGTTATATTCCTGGAAGACTTCCTGTAAGGTACAGGAGACCAGTTGTTACATTTGAAAGATGGGAGAAGAGTGATGTCTCCTTTTGCAGACTCAAGGTCACACAGCATATAAAAAGATACATAATGGTATTGGTTTTATTCACTAGCAATGGAATTCATGGCATTTATGGCCATGTAATCAGCATTCTTTTTCTCACAAAACTGAAATATTTGCAATGTTTTCTGACCAGAATTCAAGTTTGCTGTTGATTACATTTCATATAATATGTATCTCTCTGTTTTCAGAAAAATTCAAACGCTGTAACAACAAAAGAGAAAAAAATCACATTAATTGGAACAGCTGCTCTTTAGTTCTAGAAAAAGAAAACATGAATAAAGCTACTACAAAGTGTATTTTACTCTTAGATTATTTGATCTTTTATGATCAGTTGTTCTATACTTCCCTGTGATAATGAATACCTAGTCTACTTTTGCTGCTCATAGAAATTGCAAGTAAATTTTGAGAAAGTTGAGAAAGAACTTGTGTATCCCTATTTGACTTTTCTTGTAGAGAGTTCCACTGTGACAGTTCGTGCCTGTAATAATATTTATGTCGATGTGGAGCAATTCAGGATCAAGGTCCCTGAAGAGCTTATGCATATAACTATTGCAAAGTCAGTACAACCCTTTGTAAGTCTGCCAGGCAAAGCTACATGCATATATTAGAGGTTTTTTTCAATATGCTTTCCCTTACTTCCTTCTTTTCATTACCATTATTAATACATAAATTATATAACAGTAGCAGAATTATATCCTCTATTTAAGAGAAGAATTAATGGGCACACTTCCAATATATTTTAATACAAGAATTTTGCTGTCTAAGTTATTGCAAGTGTATGTATACTTTTAATTTACTAAGGGTGTTGTTTGCTTTTCTTTAAATAGACAGATACTATTGGCAGGAAATAGAAAACAGTCAGACCAGGGGTTTTCTGGAGTGGAATTAATTTCTTCTTCCCTGTATGTAGTGTTTTCAGACTAGACAGGAACTGAAGGGCTCCAGAGCATCATTTTCTCAGTTGGCTGGACACAGAAAGCTGAAAAATTAATTTAATGTCTTTGAGTTGCAAGCCACTTAGACTGCTGTGAGACACAAATATAAAATGTTTGTGTTATTTATGGTGAAAAAACACTTCCCCACATACCCCCCACACCAAAAGCTGCATATTTTAGATCACCTGAAACAACTTAGTAATAAGTAGCCAACAACCTAGAAAATAGATTACCATTGCTTTATCAGTTTCAGTATGGTAAGGTTGTCTTTCTGTGGCCTACACATTTTACCCTGACATTTCCTGGCTTTAGCTATTCAGAACATATTCTCCTAAGAAAAAGAATAAATCATACTGCCACTGTTGACTCAGGAGACCCTGGGATGCCTCTCTTACTGCCACTGACCAGTATTGTATTTTATGGGTTAGCATCCACCACAAATATATGGAGTGCCTGTGGAAAAATCATAGTATACAGAACACAATATTGTGTCCAGCTGAAAATGCAGGACTAATTTTGATCAGACCTGAACACTTAGCTAACACAATCTCTATAAATCACCTTTGTGAAAAGCCTTTCTTATCTGTCCCCCTCTAGACATAAGTGCAGCTGTTTTACTGTCTAAAATATACTTTCTTCTTTTGGCAGTCTGAGATGATTCGCAATGTCCTTTTCTCCAGACATACTATGATGATCATTGAATGATGTTCTTCTTTTTTTAAAGAAGTCTTTAAAAGATACTACTTAAACAATCAGGGTATTTGTTTCCATTTGAACCTGAAATACCCGATATGTTCCATCCTAGGTATTTTCTCCCAAGGACTTCTGCTATGTATTCTTGAAGGGTACAAGACTGAAATAGGCTGATAATACGGGAAATTTAAGTCTGTGACTTAAATTTCCTAAGTCTGTGACTTAGGAAAAAAGGAACAATAATGTATTAAGATAAAATTACAAGTTTTTGAAATAATATTATTTAAATTAATTTTATTATAGATTTGTGCTAATGTGAAAATTAATTTAGATTTTTCAGAATCAGCCTTAGGGATGGGACTGAAGAGAAATGCTACTTATAACTCGTCAGGAATGATGAAAATTTCACGGGTAACATAATGTGAAGCAACAAAATACTGGTCTAAGAGTATGAGCTGATTAATCCAGTATTAATTGTATTTGCAACTAATGTACTCATCATAATAAACAAAAAAGAGTTTTCTATCTCCATTACCCTTCATGCTCCACCACTATGCTCATCACACAGATGTTTTGATGTCTGCACTGTTAACTCAAGCCCTTCTACAGGTGACAGATTTTTCTCTAAATGAGGGAGAATTTTTAAAAAGTAAACCCACCTTTTTTAATTTTGCAGTGTTCAGCCTTAGCATGCATCTCAGAGCCCAGGAACATCAGGCACTTCAGGAAAGAGCTATCCAGCAAGAATGGACCCTGTAGTGAAGTACAAGAAGATTCTATTTTGAAATCCCAAATCCATAGATCTGGGATGCTTGATCCAGAGCTATCAGGATGGGCCTCTACATTTTTGGGACCGTCCCAGCCTATAGTTTTACGTTAAAGCTGTAATAATCTTGAACCATTCTTTTTGAAGAATAGAGCCAGTATGTTTTCTTTTAAAATCTGTATGGAGGTGGTGGCCTGCCTTCTTGCACCATGACATAATGGACTGGATGATTACCTGCAGAGGAGGAGGAGACCTGTACCAGCCAGAGAGTGGCTAAACCCATGGCTCAGATCAGGTGAAAGAGTACCCTGCAGCTAAGTGACTGGCTTCTCTTAAAACTCTGCTTTCCTGGAAAAGCAGGAGAATTCAAAATTCACAGGAACAAAGAAAGGGAAACAAGGCAAACCATAATGTCTCTGCAGTATATTCAACTAGAGGACGCATATTGCACTTCTGTAGGATAGTAACAGAGCAGAAATGTTACAAAGCTTATTTCTCAAAAGAAAGAAATCTATGTTTCAAAAGTAGAGGTCTTATTTTTACAATGCTAATAGCTCTGTATATAATTTTTGATTTTAAAACTGCATTTTTAGGAGAGGAGCAGTGTGTTTATATTCATGTTCAGAAATAAAAATATAGTGATATAATAGTTGAAGTGGTACATTGAAAATGCAAAGGATGAACCTAAGCAGTTATGTGTTTAGGTTCACACCTTCATTTTTTACTACTTTAGGGCAAGAATCAGTGTCAGCTCGACTATTATTTGTGTAAAATATACCAGTGCAGATTAAATCAAATATCTGAGAAAAGGAAGTTATAATTATTGTTAGCTCAGTTGAAAGTCACTGCCTGTACCTCCAGTGGTTTTAGTTGGTTGTATTTGCTGTGCTTCAGAAAAACCACTGTTCATTATTTTATATTAGTGAGCTGTTGAGCAGTCCATGTGTTTTCTTGCTACAAGTGTGTGTGATTCAATAGCAGGAAGGAAACATAAAGTGAAAACTTGATGGGGCGAATGAAATATGTCTGTTACCTCAAGTCTAAAACTTAGTAGGGTTATATTTTGGCACTTAGATTTGGAGACAAGCAAACTAACTTGTGCTAGAATAGTATGAGCTTATGTAGGGTTTTTGTTGTATCTTGTACAAAAGCCAAAACCCCTCTCTTAACGTTTAAGTTAAAAATGTTTAACTTAACGTTTATGTCAAAATGAACTCAAAAGCAGAGGAGCATAGCATAGGCTTCAGAAAAGTAAATCTCCATGTATCAGGTATCATATATTAGTTGCATGTATTTTCCTTATGTTAAAAACTGTAATCCTAGAGGCTAGTTACTTTTGTTTTTAACCTGTCATCAGCCTGAGAGGTGTGCTCCTCTGGGGGTTACATACTTTCTTACATTAACGTGTAGCCCCAGCTTCTGTTTTTATGGGATGATGAGAAGATTTGTTAGTAAAACTCCATGCAGGACTTTTAAAATGTAAATATATGTTTAAATGTCCAATATTTCAATTGGTCAAAACAGCTACAGTCTCCTTTACAAATTAAATGTTGCTCCTGTTCCTCATATTCAGTCAATATCCAATATAATTTTGCTTCAAGTGCATCAAGTTGCACAAGATACGATATGTAAGTAGGAAAACATGATGTACATCTAAGTCTACATCCAAGAGATGACTATTTGAATCTATTTCTATTTCTAAGTGGGTGCATGACTTTATCAGGTAAGGATATCCCTTGTCCTTGATATTATTATTTTAGCCTTAAGCATTTTATCTGAATGAAAAATGTTCATTTACAAATGAATTTCACAGGAGTCATGATATTTGCATATTAAACAACACCCACAACCCTTTTTTTCCTGCTAACAGGCATGACTACACATTGTAGGATGAGATTAATGAATGTGTCCTTGAATTACCTGGTAATGCTTAGCAGAAACAAATAAAATCCACTTTTAAAACTGTGAAAGTCCGAACTTCAGAAAAATGCAGAAAAAATTACCCCCCGTCCCCCCCCAGATTAATGTTTTAAAAACTACAAGTTGCATTTCAAGTAACTAATCCTTTACATTAAATACTGGCACTTCACCGGATATCTATTAATATTCAGACACAACGTTGCCACCATTTAAAGTGAAACTTGCTTTATACGCCTATATGCTGATGCCTGATATCAGTAGAAATATTGAAATTAAGAGGTACATAAGTCACTTGAAAATGCATTAATAAAATTCATTTATACTGGTATGATAGTGTTCTCCCATCAAATTTGCTGCTATCCTCACCCTCATTATACAAATCTTTTTCTTTAACATTATGTTGAATGGAAAATGTACCTACCGTTTCAGCAGTGCAAAGAAAATAAAAAGCAGAAAGTACCAGGAGAATCACAGTTTCTGTATCTTAATTCAAACTCTGTTTTCCTAGAAATTGATCACTTTTCACAGTTTTTCATACAGAACAGTCTTTGAATCTGTAATTAGTTTGTAAATTAATTTGAAATATTGATATTGAATAATTATTAAGGAATATCTAACATAGTCCTTTTCTGACATTCTCTTAATCTCATATCTTTTGATGGTGGGATTTCTTCATCCATCCATTCTGTGGAGACATAATTCATTTTCTGTAACCTATGTTGAACATCTCTGTGCAACCATTCCATGGATTTTGCACCATATTGTGAAATTTATTCTAGTGATGTTGTGACTCTCCCTTGCATATCTGCCCTTTCACATTTTTCTACTAAGAGAAATGGTGCACACTGTTTAAAACATTCAAAAATGCTTTTAAAATCAGGATCAATAACTTTATGGGGGAGAAATTTCTTCTCCATCTTGAATTCCAGTACAAGAAATGTTCCTGAGAATTTCACTCAAATAATTCATGACAGCTCTGACAAGAAGATTCGCAGTTATTACCTACATCACAGGAACAATAGAAACAGATTAAATCATCTCACTTTTATTCTTTTATTCTATTGTTCATCTATCACATACATCTATTATATTTACAGCTGACAAGGGGGGAAAAAAACCACCCAAAACTTGAGTAATTAAAGTTTCCAAGAGAAAAGGGGGGGTGAAGTAAAACTGCTGTGTTGGTGGTCCAGTGGTCACAGCCTTTTCAGAACATATGTGAGGCAAAATCAAACTCTCAGCATTGCAAAAAAGAAGCAGTAAGGTCAGGTGTTTAATGAGTGAGATAAAGGGAAGTAGTGCAGGTGGTGAGAGACACTAGGGGAACCATTAAACAGATGGAGTCATAAGATGGGTGAATACAATTCTACAACATTTTAGAAAAGATTCTCTGCTGTACTCTGTGATTTTCAGTTTTTGAAACCAGGAAATGAAAGGCTAGGAAGGGCTGTATCTATAAATACACCAGGACTGTTATTACTGGGGAGGATAAAGAGCTATTACAGTTAAAAGGCAACACTGGCAGAGTTATGAATGGTTATAATCTTGAGCTGAATACATCTAGTCTGAGAATTAGGATAGTTTTTCTAGCCATCAGTGTAGTGGAACCACTTCTTAGTGCAAGCACTGGAAACATAAACCTCAGCTAGATTTTACAAGAAGCTCTACTAAATGTGTTTCTGGGATTATAACCCTGAAAGAGGATTTGACTTGATGATGTGAGGAGCACCTTTTGAATCCTTAACTTTTAATTCCATGAGAAATAATGGAGATACTCCCTGTGACCACATGAGTAGAGCTCTGGATAGGCAAATTGTGTGGAATAGTTGCAGGAAAAAAAAATATTCTGCTCTTTTCCAGAAAAATACTGGAATATTTTAAATTTAAGCCATTGCTATTAATTCAGGTCAATTCTTAAATTCAAGTCTGCTGGAATCCTGTGATCCTTTCAGAGTGTTAAATTACCATCTCCAGAGCCTGTTGTGCTGTGTGTCAGCAGAGTATTCTTGTGGTGACAGAGGTTCTCCACTTTCGTGGTTGTGCTATGAAAGTGAGGTCAGCGGGTAACTTGTAAGGAAATACAGGGGGAGGAGAGATAATCTCAGTGCAGCCTCCCAAGTTCTGGTGGGAAATTATTGCAAAAGCAGAGGCAAACTTGTCTCCAGTGTGCAGAGCAATAAGGCAAGCAGCAGCCAAAGGCCACAAGCAAGAAAATCAGTTTCATTAAGCAATGCAAAAGTTTTCTCAGAGAGATTAGAATCTCCATCATTAGAGATTTTTAAAACTAAGATGAACAAAGCCATGAACAAAAATTTCTAATTTTGAAATTATCTCCACTTTGAGTATGAGTTAGAGGTTCCTTTCAGATGACTTTTTTTTTTTTTTTCAATTGACATTGAGAATTGTTCACAACTTAATTTCTTCTATGATTTTTCCAGGTAGAGGTGCACTTCAGATGCCTAACTTAAAACATGTAAGGATATTTCTAAATGCATATTTTAAATGCCACTTTTGCTAAGTTTGCCTTCTGCCCATTAGGTCTAGTGATTTTCTATCTGCTAAATAAACATCATCCTGCAGATAATTCAGCTAAGAGGCATGCATTAAAACTTTCTGGCTGACTTTACCAAGATTACACAAAATAAGCTTCTTGGTGACTTTAAGATTTGCTTATCTTCTTAGATGGTGTTCAGAATGCTTTTATAAAAGTACAGAAATGCTCAGTCTCCACATTAACAGTCAGAAGCAAGATTGCTGTTGAAATACTGTTGAAGATACTGTTGAAATAATATCCTATTTTAGGAGTCTATTAACTCATTTCAATGCTAGATACATGACGTGATAAAACCTCTACAAAACCAAATCCACAAGAATCTTGATTTTTAAGAAAAAGGCTAGTTAGTCTCTTTTTAAGGAAAGGAGGTTAGGACACTATCTGTTCTTCTAGGAGTACTTTGCCAAAAATTCTTTCATTTTCCTTCCTCTGACTCCATGTTTCTCATATCATGGCAAGCCTATTTTTATGAATTACTTTTCTATCTCATAATGATAGTTCTAAACCCACATTTTTTTGAGTTTGAAATTTATGATTGTGCAAAATGATGGTTATAAATAATGAAAAAGGAATATGTCCAGATTCTCCAAAACATTGTCTTTACTTGTCATTACCAAGTTATTTTTACTGTAAGTACTCTTTAGGTGTGTTGAAATAACTCACATTTTTCCCCCTAGAAGAATCTACAACCTAGTGACATTAATCACCAACTAGCTTTTGTGGAAGTTAAAATCAGATTTTGAATGTGCTGAATACCGTATTCTAGTGATTTCCCATTTAATTTGCACTTCCTTGGACACAAATTGCTTGGGATTGCCTCATAATGGTTTATCAGTTACTTTTCTCTTCCTAACTACTCTAAACAGTGCAAACCTAGCAACTGGGTACATTGTTGCACATGATGAAGTTTCTTTTCTCTACTTAACTCTCAAAATGCAAATAAAAATAAAGTCATTTAAAATAAAGTCATTCTACTTTATTCACTGCCAAAGCACACAATTGGCTTGGTCTATTGCCTTTTCAAACTGGTTTCTTCACAATTTAAAATAGTTACTAGATTGAAAAGCTTAATGTATAAACAGACCTTCTTCAAACTATTAAATATCCAAGAAACTTATGTGTACTTATCCCTCCTTCAGAAGGAAAAGCTGCTGCCTGCATAAACTCAGTATTAATTTTCAGAAATTGTTGCAAGCAAAATTTTCTTTGCCACCTACTAAGGATTAGAATCCATGTCTTTTAGCCTGATATTGTCCAAAACTTGACATTGCTCTTACTTTGTAGGTATGAAATTTTTTGTATGTTTGAAGAAATTAAATTAAGGAAGGTATTATTAAATTATACTGAATGTTTCTTGAGAGTATCTCAATGAGATCAAAGAAAATTGAAAATAGGTTTGATCATTTTTCTATATGACAGGATCAATAATGGAAACTAATGGAGTAAATGGATTAAGGTATTGGAAATGAAATGACATAATGTTCTGAACTCAGTAACCTGGTTCTGCTTTCAGCATCCAGCTCTATACTTTTTGAACCTTCAGTGAGTTCACTTTGTTGGATTTCACCATGTTCTTCTCCACTTGGCTTGGATGTTTAGATGCACTTTAATGCCAAAAGGCATGTCACATGACTTGTAGAATGGCAAAAATAAATCCCCTGACAATTGCAATGATGGAAAAATTCTGCTCATTTGAACCCAAAATATATAAACATATTCAACGTATACCTTGTGTTTCAATTTTGTTTTTCCAGGTTAAAAATTAGGTAGAAAACTAATAGCATGGTGTTTGCATATTAACTATAAAGTTCTATGAGTAGCTCCACAGAATCATAAATCACAGAATCATTTAGACTGGAAAAGGCTGTTGAGATCACCAAGTCCAACCCTTAACTCTGCCAAGTCCACAATTAAACCATTAAACCCGTGTCCTATCTGCTTGTCTTCTAAGTAGCTCCAGGAATCATAACACAAACCACTCTCCTGGGCAGTGGTTTCTCCAGTGCCTGACAACCCTTTCTGTGAATAAATTTTTCCTAATATCTAGTATAAATCTTCCCTGGTGCAATTGAAGCAACTTGTTACTTGGGAGAAGAGGATAAGCCTTAAGCAAAGATATATTTCCCCTTTGAGACAGGGGTACCCCACGTGTTTCCAATGGGCCTGGTGCCATGAAAATGGAATTGTGATCAAAAAATGTCAATACAACAGGTCTCAGCTAAGCTTGACCATAGATATTGCAATAAAACTACTGTAAGGATTAAATGTCTCTTTAATTTCCTTTGATTCCACTGATAGAAATGCATCTTGCATTTTGCCAAAAGAAAATGTTAAATACAACCTCTAAGTGAAAAGTGTCAGCATGCACACCCTAACTGTGTGTTGCTCTTTTCTAATGGTGTTTCCAACCACCTGAACTACTAGGAACAGTAGCAGAGCTTCTCACAGCCTGATCCATAAAAATGGTTCTGTACATGTGTGGGTTACCTGCATGTGACCAGTATGTTGTGGGAGATCACACTCATGAAGGCATTCATTCCAGCAGACGGGTAACAATGTCCCTGCCAACTGCGAGAGAATTGTGCTACCTTAAGGATATATCCATAGTCCTTCCCTTCCCCTCGGTCAAAGTGATATTTAATTATGTGTGACGAGGTACTTAACTGCACAAGGTGCTTTACTGATAAATAAGCTGAGAGACTTAAGCTTTTAAGGGTTGTCTAAGGACTGAAAAGTATGGAACACAAGTGGTACAGACCTTAATCACTAAGGTATCAATAATTTTACTCTTTGCCTGTGCATTCGTTGACACTGGGCCACCTTTGACAAATCTCATTACCTAATTGCTCCTTAGGTACTTAAATCTCTTACTAAATCTGAGCCCCAGGCTCCCATCATGACCAAAGATCCATCAGGATCTGGGCATATAATTGTTACTGTTGCTTAATCTTATTTTTGTTACAGGGAGACATATATCTTTAAAAACGAGAATAAATTTTACTTATATTGATATTCTATGAAATTTATGTTAATCTGCTCTTATGATATGAATCTTCATTTTTTGTTGTCACACACTTCAGCTGTTTCTAATTAGCTTGATGGACATGAATTTGAGGCTTCAGCAAGATTTTATTTAACACATGAATAAAAGGAGTAGGTTCACTTAAGATTCACTTTCTCTTTCTAGTGGAGTCATTAAAAGATTATTGTGCAATAAGGAGAATGAGTTCAGTCTTGACTATTCAACAGTTTTAAGAATGCACATATAATGCAAAGAAAAATAATGAAATAAAAATCATTCTAAAAGAAAAATAATTGAATCATGTAGTTAAAGGAACAAAATGGATAGTCAACCAAAGGAAAACAGTAATAATATCTTTTTAATCAATAAATGAAATTGAAAACTAAATTCTACACTCTTGCTGAATAAGAATTTAACCTTTTATTTTTCTAAGTAAATTCTCAAAGTATTAGAAAATTAATGTACAAAATTAAGCTTATATTGAGCAAAGGAACTGCAGAGGAAATACTTTATGGAACACCTATTTTTTTTAAAAGACCCAAACCCAACAAAATAAAGAATAACAAATCAGCATTGGTACAAATAATCCATATAAAACTTAATCCACCAATTCAAGATGTTTCCCTGTCATTTTGCCACACCTTCTGTCTGCACTAAACTGGTCTGGTCAATTCCAAGTCAGTGCCTCTGTCTGCTCCTGATCCTTCCTGGGGAAGGACTGTGCTCTTAACAACATGCTCTCTCATCCAGGCTCTCACCATACCCACATCATGTGAGTACAACACTCTCAGTCTGATTTGAATTTGTAGGAATATTTTATAGCTTCAGAATCATTGTGGTGCCTCTGGGTTTTTCAGACCCTCCATCTGTGCATCAGACTCACATCCCCAACATCAAGGAGTTTCTGCTTTCTCCACCAACCAGCAGACTAAATGTTTGATGCCACCACTTGGAAGGCACCCAGCTTGAATGAATTTTTCTGACTTCAGATCCTAAACCCCTAAATTAGGAAGCCTATTACCCATAAGGTGAATACCTTTACTGAAACAGCAGAATTATTTTAGAAAGTGCTCAACATTTTCATGTCCTACATACAATGGCTTAGTATTTTACCACAGTCAAGATTTATTCACTATGAAAATCAACTCTGCCAACACACACACTGAAGTTTTAACTGAACCAAGAATGAACTCCTGCTTTGCAAAGATCAGATCTGCACCCGTGGTGGCCAATTCAATACACTTAGGATGTACCCTATTTTCCATTTGACTACTCAACATCCAAGTTAACCTGTTCAGATTTTGACAGCTCAGTATGCAATGTCACATCTAATCATATATCAATTCTTTCAGCCTGTTTTATAAGTCAGATTGTGGAATTATTAAGGGCAAACAGAAAGCACAATGGATACAGAAAGCTATGAATTGTTAGTATAAATGAAACCTTAAAAATATCATCAGCAAGATATAACTAGAGATTATCTATTTTAATGAAAAAATAAATTAACCTGTTACAGAAAATAAGTTCAAAAATAATGAGATTTAAAATTCACATATAGTGTGCACATAATTTTTTCCTGATGTCTATGTCTTTTTTTTATCTTATCCAAAGCCTTCCATTGCCTCTTGGAGTCCTAATGTTGACGGCATCCATATGACAGTACTAATGAATGTACAGCTGGTCAACACCATGCTATGTCCTTTGCCATGTGCTGTTGATATTGATGGTCTCCTGCCCCTTGCTAGATGGTGATTCTAAAAAAAAGGATTTCCACCTTAGGAAATTGTTAACTTTGCTCATATGTTTTTTACAATTCACTTTCTCTTAATTGTTTTGTGAGCTCATGTTACTTCCATTATACTGTGTATGGTGCTCATATTCACTCTTCGTTCTCTTTCTCCTAGCCCTATCCTGAGCACTGGTAAGATGTGATAGTCAAGAGGTCACCAGGGCCAGCTGGTGACCCTGCCTGTGTATCATGTCTTCTGATCCCACTTCTCAAGGTCTCACCTATGATACCACAACTCTCTTTGTCCACAGTTTATCTTTATACCAGCCTCATAAATCTCTTACTCTGTGAAGACTATATTGTTTTATAGTACACATATAATAACACAGTATGAACAAAAGTAAAAGAAATTAGAAATAGGCATTAGAAAATTTGCTGTTATAGCTAAAACATGTTATAGCTAAAACAAAAACACAGCTCCAGGCAGGCAAGTTCGTGTGAAGCAAGCATTACAAGCCTCAATGCTGAGGCCTTGCAGACTCAGTACAAAGATTTTGTGTTTTGCCAGCAGTGCCACTACTGCAATTACTGGAGAGTTACAGGACAACTGACAGTCACAGCTGAAAACAGAAATCCTAACCTGAATGTACTGTGTGTATATAAATAACATCCAGATACAGAGTAGGATCGCAACCAAAAGAGAGTGCCATTTAGGAAATATTTATTGGAGAAGTATTGCAATTACAAGTAAATCTGACATAATATATGTACTGAGTCCTAGCAAGATATCAAAGCCAATATCAAAGCTATTTGTATTTATTAGGGACAGTTGGAACAAATACTGGAAAAGTTTAAGTCCTTTGTCTATACATTGACATTTTAAAAAAGGGTATAAATTTGTTTGATATCATTAAGTTTCTGTCTCATTATTTTTCTGAAAACAAAAGGGGACACATAGTGGTACCACTTGAAATAAACTATGCATATGTTTAAGAGAATGCTACATGGGTGACAGTCTCTTTATCCTTTTTTCCAAATATTTTGTAAATTGTAACTGTTTTCTCATGTATTTCAATCACAGTCCATAGCACATTAGACCATTCCTGACTTCTGCTAAAACTGGAAGCTTACATGTTAGTAATTCAGCAAAATCTTATTATTTTCACCTTCATAAGTCATTTCAAGTTGTTTACACCTTAAGTCCAAAAATAATGGAATGTACAACCAATCTTGATTTGCCCAATGTAACTGTTATAATCTATTGTCTAATAGTAATCTACACTTGTTAAGATATTGTTTCTGATGAGTTATTCACTAATAAAACAGTAGATATTTAATTATTATAATAAATAAAAAAACTTAGCTTTTCAGCGCTAACATGTGGTAATTCGCGGCTGCAGATTCTGGATGGATTTTTTTAGGTGTGAGGACCTGATATCACCTTGCCATTTATTTTTTGTATATGAAAATACCTTTATTCCCTCATTTTCCATTGTCAGAGGTAGTGTCTTCTGCAGTCCACATGTGACTGCTTGTGGGCACGCAGTACTTTCCTCCACTGAAAATCCAACAGGAAGGAGGGATATTTAATTGATAGTATTCATGCTGGTTAGTGCTGGAGAATTTGGGATAATAGACTATAGGCTCAGGCATGTGGGCATGATGTTAATATAAGCGCTCTGAAACCATTTCTCAACACCTTTTGTTCTTCCTGGGTAGCTTAATAAGAGCATCCTCATCCTTTAGTACCAGAAGAAAGACAAGGGTGAATTCCTACAGTGTTGCACATTATATTTATGACCTCTGCATTCTTCAGTGCTGTTTCACAGTGTATCTTTGGCTTTAAATATGGGAGCTCACATTGATCAAGTAACTAAATTTTCCATTTGTCTTCCACAGCATCACAAAACTTTGCAGAATAGCAAGATAATTTTTAAAGGCAGCTCCTTATTTTGGTTACCCACCTTCCCAGTTGTATCCAGGACTCCAGGATCTCTGGATCGAATGTTATTATTTCTGAAAATTGTGGTTATCAGCACCATAGCAGCAGATGTAAAACACCTTGCATTAGTCTGACAAACTGATTTAGCCAGATCAAATAAGCATAAGCAAATCTGCCTGCCTAAGATCTTGTAAGAACAATTCATACTATAAAGTACCAGAAGAGAATGCACCCATCAGGAGCTGTTGTCATGCAGGCCTGAGCCAAATTTTATCCTTTTCCTTCTGCCAGCCATACAAAAATATATTCTAAAAGAGAAAGAAGTTGCAAACAGCTGCCTCAAATGTGCAGACTGCAGACAGAATGTTAAGAACACCAAAAGAAAATTATCACACATGGTCTATTAAATGCTCAGAAAGAACTGAGACAATGCACATTTTTTAATGACAGTTTGAAAACAGTGTACCAATATTTTTTTTCTGAAGTAACAGCTCAAGTAAAAAAACCTGCTAGTTTTGCATAAGAATCTTTAATATAGCAGAAGTGAAACTCAAATGAAAAAAAGAAAAAAGAGAAGAGAAAAAAAAAGTATAACTTGTTTCTCAAAATTATTGGGGCTTAACAGGATAAAGAAACCCCCTGTGAACTGTTTGTGTTTGGCAGTCAAGAACAAAGAAAATAACCCTCTTTTATTATGACTGTTCTTCTTTGTGACTTCCATTTCACTCTAATCAACAATTAACTTGTGATTGTAAACATATTTATTCATTTATATCCACAGATGCAGAATCTTCACCTACCATTTAGTGTTTTGCTGCAAAATATGTTTGCAAAGTGCAGGTTAGGCAACAGCATTAAACATGCTAATACACCTCGACCATTGTTTATAGTGACTATTTGTTTGGAAAATGGACTCATCTCTTCACTAGAACTTCACTGAGTACATTATATTCACTCAGAGGAAAGAACCTTTCAAATGGGGTTACAGATAACTCTGCCCCATCCTGTAATGTGCCACATCTTGAAAAGTGTCCTACATACATGGAAAGCCAAAGCGAGATCATCTGTGGAGATCAAAGAGAGCCCTGTAATATAAAAGATACCTGAAAATCAAAGGAAAGAATTTTCAGAGCAGGCTGTGGGGTGAGAATGTCCATCTAAACCTGATAACTCAGGCTGAATGGATTATTCTCCTCATCTCTGCCATTTCTCTCTGTCAAAGAAGAGAAGAAGAAGACAATCTACACAAAGAAGTAGACGTGACATTTCTAGACATGTTAAACACTATTTTTCTTTTCAAGAATTTAAAGAGAAAAATGGAATTTTCAAAGTTTTTATTTTGTTTAATATTCAAAGGTCTCTCCAATGTATGTATTCTGTCTCATGTACATATACTGGTATGTTCTTGCCTTTCCAAACATGTTTTTTGATATATATTTAGATTTTGCAAATATGTAAACTGATATTTTTGCAAGACACTTAAGCAACAGATGTGTGAACAGTGCTTTTGAGTGCAGATGTTTCCTGTAGATGCAGTATTTTTCCTTAGAGACTGAGAGTTTTGATCTATGAAAATAAATCTTATTTGCAAGATATGTCTAGACTAAAAGAAATGCTAAGCACAACAATATTTTAAAAACCCAATGAAGATTGTTTCCTTGGATCAGTTCTGCACACAAAAAACCCAAAACAAACCAAACCAAAACACCAAACAACAACAAAAAAAATCTTCATATCTTTCTAATATAAAAATCATCTCTGGTCCTTCTGAGCAGATAATAGAAAGTCAGGATGTACCAAGCGCACTGATGTACTACTTTGTCTTTCTCCTAGATTCCCTTATAGTTTATTTCTCTGATCAAATACCTTCTATCTCTGCTTTCAAACCTTTTATTTTTATTTTTGTTTCTTGCTGTGTGTGCACAGAGGGACTGGAGAGCAGATGCACTCACTGAGAGATGTAACGCTGTAAATGAGAAGTCGTTTCAACTATGCTTAATCTGCATCTTTAAAAAATATCTACTCATCAGAAGCAAAGAACTTCACATGGTAGCTGATTAAAACCATTGCCAGTTTTTTTGGGGAATTTTAAAACTCTGATTTTTATCCCTGAAAAAAAATATTGAAGCAGCATGTTGTTCTGTTATGTAAGGGATCTATCAATGATAGAAAAAAGTAAGTTATATAAAATGTGCAAGAAAATTGTTTACTCATGATAAACATTACTGGTTGGGATTTACCATAAAGAGATCTCAAGACAGCAAAAATTCTTCAGATTAATTAGAAAAAAATTCAAAGTACTTATTTCTTTTCTATCAGGAGGAAAACAATAAAAATAAAGGGATTAAAGTCTTTAATTTAACAATCTTTTAAATTCTTGTTGTGTGAAACTCGGGCAAAAGGCATTACATGCCAATAGGCAGGAAAATGATCATTTTTATAAGCTGCATTTTTAACAAAAAAAAGATAATGTAAAATGACCTGTTCAATTTTACTTCACATTGAACCAGAACTCACTCTAAATCACTGATCTTTAGCATTCAACATTCAATTTCCTTCTATTTAAATGTGTATTTTTAAGAGATTGAGCTTACATGGGCTTCATGTATAATTTAAATTCCCCAGGCAAAGCTATTTTATTACTATAATCACATTAAATGTAAGTGATCTATAGAAAAAATATTTAAGTGGGAGGGAAATGGAAACAAATGGAAATGTGAAATGAAAAGTAAATGCTGCTTGAATATATTTCTTAAGTGAAGACTTCAAGTGAGAGAATCTGGAAAGAAAAGTGGCCGTGGAAATCCAACTCTATGGAATCCATAAAAATGCAGGGAACACTGAAAAATCAGTGAATTGAAGATTCACTGCAGATTGAGTAAAATAATTCAAATGGCAAATTAATATTTCCTACATTGGCACTTGAGTTCTTTTAAAAAATCTGATCCATTACTAAGTGACATACACTTTCAAGAATCTGGAACTCAGATAGATTTTTTGATGCGATACCAAACCCAGAGGTACACAGACTAAGCCCCAGGAAATTCTAACTATTCAGCCAGCTTTTCAGATTAATTTATTTTTTAAAAGGTTTACATTAATATCCAATTCCTGTCAAAAGTGTACAGATGGAGAAAAAAATCCACAGTAAACAACCTAACAGAATAATCCTGCTATTAAAACAGAGAAAGGCCATCCTGAATGGCAATTGGTATAGTTGTTGGCAAGATGATTAGCAGTACCACTAGCACCTTTAATCTAATTGGACTCATGCAAGTAAGTTAAATTATCCTCAGGATTAATGTCTTAAGGGTAAAGCTGAACTGAACCAAGCATTTAAACATTATTTTTGGATCTGGCTCATTATACCACCTGGGATGGGAACGTGCTGATCTGCTCTGATCTGCACTGACCTCCATCAGTAACAGTCTCTGCAACCCAAAGGTGCTGGACTGACACAGGAGCTCCTCACAGGTACTGGGATCATCACAGCCACCCCTGCTGCTACTGATGAATTGAATTAACTTGCTCCTAAGTGCGGCCAAAATGCTGACACCATACCCTGATCTTAGGGACCTGTACACTGCATGGTTTCTAATATTCAGGGAGGAAAGAGTTCTTTTCATTTCTCACCAGATTTGTCATTGAAAACAATGCCATTTTTCACAATTATATTTTAGAAAAATCACATTTTCACAGTGAAGCTTCTGGCTCATGTTGTTGAACCAGTATCAAAAATGAGGATTCAATTAGTTAATTGCTGCAATTTCAGTATTTAAAATTATTCTTAGTTTTACTCTGTTCTGGTTAGGGCTCTAATACCCTGACAGAATCTGATCCTAGAGGAAAGGAGGACCATTTTTTCCATTCATTCGTCATAAGTTTCGTCATTCATTCGTCATTCATTCGTCATTCATGACTCATATTGTCCTTTGAAAGGATTTATTCAAGCCACTGTAGAGATCTTCTGTGAATTCAGCCCTGGAATTACATGGCATCACCAGGATGTGCCAATAACATTCACATTCAAATGAGAGATGAATTATGGAAAATTTTTAATGATGATCCATCACTCTGGTGATGTATCATTTATGAACGTTGTCTGGACAATGTCAGAATCTGACCCTCTATATGGTGTCTGGAAATGCTTCTCAAAGTGGAATCCCACAGAGGTCTTCCACAAGGTGACAGGTAAGTCAGAAAGTGACAGAAAGAGTGTCTTGCACTTTCTGGAGAAATAAATACAGCAGACAATTTAGGAATAAAGTTTAACAAAGAATATTTAATGATTACACATTTACTCTAAAGACAAGAGTAACAAAGTTTTGCAAACATTCTGTGATGCTTTTGTCTCTCATCTAGTCTCATCCTTCTGTGTGGTGGGAAAGCTTTTGGTATGTCAGTCTAGGTGAAGTCCTACAACCCATTTGCTTTCCAGTCTCTCCCAGTGTGGTCTTTCTGAAGTGCAATATCCTTTTGAATGGATATTCAGACATCAAATTTGTTTCTTGTTATTCCTAGGGTATTGTATGGAGATTCTCTTGTTTTGCAGGGACTGCTAAGAGCTGGAGAGTCACCAAAGTCAATGTTCCTGCTTTTGTCTTGAAAAGGTTTTAAAGATCAATGCACAATAATAACAGAAAAGAGGCCTCAAGATTGTCACAAGAATGGTAGTACCAGAATCAATACATAATTTCTGACAGACAATTGCCAATTTTTTGGACAGAAGATTCCAATCTTCTCAAAATTGCTGTCTTCCTAATTTCACCAACCACTTACAGAGAAACAGTAAAGTGAAATACCTTCTGGCCTAACAGTCCTACCTCACTTGGTCTTTGCTGATTGCTCATACTACCCAGAGTGCTCTCCCAGGCAAACCTTGATAGCAGCAACAACACAGGATGATGCATGTCCTAAGCCACATTCCTTCCTGCAGGATCTGCAATATGTTTCCCATATATCTTGAATATTTTAAGGCTGCATGGGCCATCCTCTGGGGTGCAGGTCTCTCCCTACAGTTCTGTACATGGTTGCATGAAACACACCTTTATGTTTGACCTACTTCAAATAGCTCCTATGCTTAGCATTTGAAGATGAAAACATTAAGTTCACAACAGAAATTCCATTCAATCTTTTTACTTTGCTTTAAAACAGACTTTAAAACAGACTCCTACTTCTAAATCCTTCAGAGTTTTTAAATTACTCCTTCCTTCCTTCCTTCCTTCCTTCCTTCCTTCCTTCCTTCCTTCCTTCCTTCCTTCCTTCCTTCCTTCCTTCCTTCCTTCCTTCCTTCCTTCCTTCCTTCCGCCCTCCCTCCCTCCCTCCCTCCCTCCTTTGTCTTCCACACAATTCATGCACTAATCCCTATCTTCTCACTTTTAAATAATGATTGCCACATCAAATGCTTTATTGAAATACAGAGAGATTACATCTATTTCATTTTTCTTGTTTAACATGGTCTTATTTTAGATGTGTCTGGTGTTACCTCTCTTTGATAAGTACAAGATGGCACACACAGACTGATCCAGATATACCCTGATCATATTCATTAAAAGAAATTTACATTTCTTTCCCAACCCAAATGGACCCCCTATAAAACCATTTCACTCCTACAAAATTCACATTTCTTCTAGGAATTAAATCTATTTTCATTCTTGTATTTTGTGTTCCTAACCACTCTGAAGATACCGTGTAAGGCCAAAGGTGGGACTAATACCAGTGGAATCAAATACTAGTGGTATATTCTCTGGGGAAAGTAACTAAAAAAGAACTATACCTGTGATTGCCACACCAGATAGAGTTAATCTGTAATAGTTATTGTGGTAGAGGCATTTTTCTGCAAATCCCCTTCTGTAAAAATATTAGGTTTTACAGTACCTGCAGGGAAAACTGATGTGCAGTTATTCCAGTAATATCTTCTCTAGTCCCACTCTTACAAGACACAGTCAATGCCAGTAGCAAGAGAGAAATGCTCCAAGAAAAAGATAAATGAAATATCTCCTTTGAAGGGATATAGAATTTGGCATAAAAAAAATCAGTATATTCATTCCCTACAGAAAATACAGGATCGCATTCTCAGGTGAGAGAGTATTTCTGATGCTTCAAAGTACAGACAAAATTAAAAATAGTAGAAAATCTAATACACCTGACTGTTTAATAAAATTCTTCCCTGACATTCACAGTGGATATAGTGAAGCACCCATGAAATATCCTTACATCAAATTCAATGGAGCTGGTCTCTAAATTCATGCAGGAATAACTTAACACTAAATATAGCTGCACTAAGAACATTGTCTCTATGAACCAATAGTTAATATTGAAGAAGATCAAATCAGCCAGATTCTTGTCTCAGAGTTGAGAGAAAGGGATTAAAAGCATTTTCCAAGTTTTCATCAGTTCATATGCTCAAAATCAGAGATTTGGTCATTATCCCACAAGTGTCCACAGTGAAAAATTATAAAGATTTTGAAAGCTGAAGCTCCATCCAGCTATCCATCCTTCGCTAGCTCTCCTGTCTCCATTATCTTTCTTTTCAGGGTTTTCTTCTCTCTTATGTCACACCTGCATTAATATGATTTTTCAGCCATCTGCCAGAGTAGATTGGGTCTGGATGATGCCTTTTCTTTTCTTTTTGTATGACCATATTGGGAAAGTGGTCAGGAACTGAGAATAAAGATAAGAAAGAATGGGAGTTAGGAAAAAACTTTGATCTGTAGTACAGTCATCATGTATATTATGACATTAAATGACACCTGAGATGGTCATGGAGGAGGTTCTCAAATTGTATTTTGTTTTCCCACTTCCATCTAGCTGAAAAAAACCCGAAACTTTTTTCCTTTTAGCTGAGAGAAGGAATACTACTACAAAGGAATAAGTAGGTACCCAGAGCACAGAAGCTTGGCAACTTGTTGACATTTACACAGAAGGGTGAAAAGTACACCAAGTGGGTCATCACACCATGTGTGTGACTTGAAGAACACATAAGTCTCTTAATGGTATGAATGAATCAGAAGCTGTGACCGTGTATGCATTTTAGAAGGGCAGAATTTGTCCCATTATGTTGTCTGGAGAAAAGTATGACACATTGTAATGTGCTCTAATTTATTCTCCTGTGTGCAAACTCATTGTGAATGCAGAAACAGACATTGTGGTGGCTAGATTTAATAGGATTAGGACTCCCTGATGCCTTGCTTGTACAGTGATTGTTCAAATTCTTGTAGAAGGAGCATTTTAATTTCATTTCTTTGTAAAATTCAAACTTCATTGCCTCTTCAGCTCATTTATAATTTAATTCATTACATAATATTTATTTTCTCATCTAATAGTTACACTGCTACTTCACCTTCCTAACTGTGATGGTACAGGGCTGAGTTTTGGATTTGTGCTGAGCACAAGGTTGATAATATTGGGGTGTTTTTTTTTATTGCTGAGCAGGACTTGCATAGACTCAAGGCCTTTTCTGCTTTTCTTACTGCCATGCTGGCAAGGAAGTTGAGAGATCACAGGAGGTTGGGAAGGGTCACAGCTGGGACAGGTGACCCCAACTCACCAAAGGGATATTCCAAATTATATGACATCATGCTCAGTATTTAAAGTGGGAGAAGAAGGAGGAAGAGGGGGACATTTGAGTGATGGTGTTGGTCTTCCCAAGTAACTTTTACATGTGATGGGACTCTGCTGTCCTGGAGATGGCTGAACAGCTGCCTGCCCATGGGAAGCGGCAAATAAATTCCTTGTTTTGTTTTCCTTCTGTACACAGCTTTTACTTTCCCTATTAAACTGTCTTTATCTCAACCCATCCGTTTCCCAGTTTTAATTCTTCCAGCTCTCCCTTAACGGGCTGCTGTCTGCGGTTATGCTATGACAAGAACAGGTGATCTCTCTGTACAGTACTCTCTATATCAGGCTTGGTAGTTTTATTCTGTTGCTGATTTTCTGTTGCAATTCTCTCTTTAGTCCTAATAACTACCAGACTCATGTTCCTTGTAACAGGATGCTCCTGTATATTCCCTACAGTGCAAAACTCAGTTTCTTCTTTTAGTTTAAGCACAGCTGGAGAGAATGACCAGATTAAAGAGAAAACCTGTCAGGTATCTCAGACTAATTTTCCTCTAGGTATCCATTATACTCAGTTTTGGAAACCATTCTCAATTCTCTCTTGTATACAAGATGGCGTCTTGGCTGCACCAATGACCAAGCAGAGGCTGTTTGGTCATTGTTACTGGCATGAGCAGGAACTTATTTCTGGCAGACTGTTGCAGTCTCTAGGTTTTTATTGTACTAACTGGGATTGGACAAAAAGGGTATTATCACCATGCTGGCATCACCATTGATTCAAGATGTTTGTTGATATTGGTATTGCTTGGAAGATAGGACTGCATTCCTCACTGCTACTCTATCCCACCTTTAATAGGAACTGTGAGGTCTGGTGTTAGTATATGGGTATCTTCTGTAACTGCAGCACAGAGAAGTATCTGTAACATTTGAGCCCCTTCATCACCCTAATAATTGACCACACGATTTCTATACATGTGCTTTATAACCAAAGCAATGCAGAAACTAGCTCATCCATTCTGTAAAGAATACACTTAACTCAGTGTAGTCTAATAAAAAATAAAAGCTAGAGTGATAGCACCTTTCTGGAATGGAGTGTAAAAAAGATCTAAATTAAGCCACATTTGGATGACAATTTTTTAAATTCTACTCTGAACATGAGTCAGTGAGTTGGATATAGTGTTCTCTTTAGTAAACCACAAAATCACAGTGGTCTATTCTTCTTAATTATGCCAATAACCAGAGTTTCTAACATCTTCTCAGTGCCAAAACGATGGCTGGAAGGTTAATTTATTAATGTGATCATATGGTTTTGGTGCAAATGCAGTTTATCACCCAAAGCTCTAGAAATGAAAACTTCTATTTCAGAAAAATAAAAGGCATTTCTTTTTCCCCCTAAAGATCAAGGCAGAAGTTAACAGTCAGGGGTCACATTTGTCACTACAGCTTTGGACAAATGAAGCCTAAAGCTGTGAGATATGTGGTGATTTCTTTCTGTTCTGTTCTACTGTGGTCTGAATTCTGATTTGTCAGTTCTGTAGCACCCTTATGCAAAACCCATTGCCTTTGTAATCTCTTTTTAACTGTCAACATTTTACATTTTTTTAGTTTTAACTTTCTTTTTTTTACATGTAAAGTGTGAGCCCCCCATTTTTGATATAGTAGCAGGATATTTGACTACAGACCCATCTCCACTTCTTCCAAAAGTATAAATTGACATTTGAAATGCTCCACAGCAGAGGATGAGAATGCAGCCCCATGTGCAGACAAGACATCTCCTCTCTCTTCCCAGTACAGTAAGATTTGCACCTCTGCCTGTCTCAAAGCATTCATGGGTGAAGTTAAGCTTAATTAATGGTAAAATTAAGCTTAATGAATTGCAATTATGGAGGGTTTTTTTAGGTTGGTTTGGGGTGTTTTGAGTTTTTTTTTTTCTTTTTTTTTTTTTTTTGTTTTGTTTGGTGGACTTTTTTGTTGATACTTTCTTTTTTAAGATTTAGCACTAAAGCATTAAGCATTTTTAAATGGCAATTCCAAACATTTATTTCTGTTGCTTCAGTGAACCACAATATTTGTGAACCTACACCTTTGAAAGTTCCTCTTGAACATGACCAAGCTGAGAGTGCCAAATGGGCTATAATCAGAATAAATCCCAACCACAGCCAGACCCTCTGATCTCTGAGCAGCAGATGGAACACAAGGAGTTTTATTTTCTGCTGAGTTTCTATACTCTCCATGCAGCAAGTTTCATTTCACCCAAAATTAAACAGAAATTGATAATTATAGGTAAAAAATAAAAAATACTGCCACTCAGCTTGGCTTGTAATACTTGATGTTTCACATGTTGAAGGTAAAAAATATATGGCTTTTAGTAATTATCTAGTATTAAAGTATAGTTCCATTTTGAAGTACTTTTCTTGACATTGCATGCTCAGGGGTCTGGTTGTCGAGGTGACCCTGAGATTGTAAAAAGTCTTTTTATTCCCAACCCGCGTGGCCAAAGAAGTTAGAATGCGTAGGATCAGCTTCTCAAGGTTGTTTATTTTCTCTCTCCTCCCCTCCCCTCCCCTCCCCTCCCCTCCCCTCTCCTCCCCTCCCCTCCCCTCCCCTCCCCTCCCCTCCCCTCCCCTCCCCTCCCCTCCCCTCCCCTCCCCTCCCCTCCCCTCCCCTCCCCTCCCCTCCCCTCCCCTCCCCTCCCCTCCCCTCCTCTCTTCTCTATAACCTGCTTTCTCAAGGAGCTGCGGTCTGTCTAGCAGGTCAGTCTGTGACAGACTCCCACCCCCTTGAGGTGGTGTTAGCATTTCATACTAAAAATGACCTGTACTATGTTTACAGTAACATGCCAATATCTATCATTTATGTTGAACAGTGTGTCTTTAACTTAAACCAATAGAAAGGTGTTGCCATCACAGCAAGACATGGAGGACAAGAAGATGTTGAAGAAGGTCAGGACATGCCCAAATCCCTCTGTCTTTTCCCCTTGAACCGCTTACTTTAAAACCTTAAAATTCTACTTTTTCACCCCGTGTTAATTCAGCTATCACACTACTCAAACCGTTGTGGCTTGTTTATCTTCACACAAAGCTGTCATCTTTTTCTGTGGGCTAAAATCAAAGCCTCAGGTGTTTTTGACTTCACACAAGGTCTCTGAGCCCCCTACCAGGGTCTCGAGACAGCCAGGGCAGTCAGAGGGATGTCCTGGGTTCCCACAACATACAACACAGACTGTGAATGATCAGCCACAGTATGGAAACACATTTCTCCTGCTTCTTAATACTCCCAGATGATGAGATAAAGAGTGAGATTGAAATTAATTACTTTAGCATAAGTAACTGTAACTGTTTGCATGACTCATTATGTAAGTTATAGTAATGTTCCAGTACTGTATGAATATAATTATCAGTGCTAAAATAACAAAAAGAGCCTCTAATTAGAAAAAAAAGAGTGAATAAACACAACACTACAACTTCCATGAAGGTCAAGGAAGTAGAAAAATATATCTTGGACATCAACTTCATGGACACCAGCAAATATTAGTAATTGAAAGAGTAAAAAAATCACCAAATATTAACTAGCATTGCTTCATGGACTTTCTAATCAGACTATAAAACTTTTAACAGTGTTTGAGAGAGTGCCTCAGTCCTCATTTTTCACATACTTGAAACTATCTAATCAATTTAGTTACAGCTTTCTAAAGGACTGGAATAATATAAAGTATGCTTATCACCTTTTAAATATCTCAGATCAAGTATTTCTGCTAAATTTCCTGTTAAGAATTATGTAAATCAAAAATCTGATGAAACTATCATAGGAATTATGTAGGCCTATTTTTATAAACAGTACCTTGGTTCTTTGAAGATTATTATTCTATTAAAGATAAGTGTTCAAGGATGCAGTATAATGCTAAACGGATAAGTAGATATAGGTTGAGATTTTCTGTAGGTGAATGTTCTGATAATAAGTTTGTATCACTAGCTTCTCTGGCATTAAATGATCTTGGTGTATTTTATCTATTCCTTCATTATTCTTATACATTTTAAAATGTTGTTTAGGGCACAGAGTTAAACTTAGCACTTGTTTTAAGTAAAAGCATAATATAAAGTTATATTTTTAGTTTTCTTCCCCTAAATCCAGAGGATGCATGAAGGTTATTTCAGCTTATGCCTACACTTTGAAATTTGGAGGGAACTTAATTTGTGAATTACTAAACTGTGATTTTTCCTGGTGTAACTTTTTCCAGGTTGTATCACAACCTTGCTAATGCTGTGACTACTGACTTCTTCCCTGTTCAGTTTTTGGTCTAAGATTACAAAATTACCAGCAAGTGACCATATTAGAAAATAAAATTCAGAATTAACTACCAGTTTACAAATAATTTTAAGTTCAAATAAGGCAAAAGCACTCAGAGAGAGGAAGACTCAGTGGGCCCAGTGGGCATTAATACAGAAAAAAGTTATTTTTAAGCATAGAGGTCATTTGGACAGACATTTGCACTGCCCAGTTACTAAATTTTCTGTTCTTTGCTTTGTTAATTCACTTTATGTTCTCCTACTTTGACAAACTCACTTTTCAATGGCAGTATTTAGGTTGACCAAAAAATACGCATTAAAATTACATGTTTTGCCATGTTTGGTTTTTTTTGGGGGGGGGCGGGGGGTGTGAAAGGCAAATTAATCAGTTAGATTAATAGAACAGTTCATTTAAAAAACAGAAGATATTAAATCCAATTATATAACCTCTCCTTCTTTAAAGAATTGGTAAAGGACATTTTGCTGTAATTTCTTTATGAAATTTAATTTTCATATAAGTATACTTAAAATCTCCTGTTGCTTTAAAGACTTTGAATGAATGAAGAAAACATCATTACTAGGGAGATTAATGTAATGATTCATTATCCTCATTATTAAAAATATCAATAGTGCTTTATTTTTTATAGATTAATCTAATTTCTGTTACCATTAAAACTTCTGATAAAATGCAATATTGTCTAATACCAGAAAGTTTTCTGCTGCATAGGAATTATAAGACCACCTGGTTAATTCTCAATGGATAACTAGACTAAATTTCTCTACTTATTACTGGAAAACTATTTCTTACATCTTAGATCACTTTTGTTGCTCTTCCTGATGAAGCTTGAGTAAACATCTTGGATTTTGACATTGACAAATAGACATCAAACCAAGCACAGCTGCATATCCATACCAAATATTGCCTTGGTATTGCCATAGTGACATAGTCTAAAGTGTCTTTAACCTTTTATTCTATCTAAAACAGATAAGTTTTACTTATTTTTTTGCTAGATTGAGAACAACCTTTTCACATTTTGAGCAAGGTAGGAGCTGTCATATCCTCAAAGGTCAGTTGCTGCCTGAGTGATAAACACTCATGTTTTCATAAGGATCTCAAGTTTTTTTCCAAATAGGTGCAAATTTGATCATATTCTAAGTAATTTTATTTTTAAGACTGCTCAGAAGTTTGGACCCAGTTCACCTTTATTTACATCCTGTACAAAGGCATAAACCAGACATGTTTATTTTGTTTACTGCTTAACCTGATTGTACTGTTAAAGCACAACTGGCTGAAGTCAGCCAGATGAAGAGACATAACCTTCCCTGCTGCAAAGAACCTGTTATCCAAGTTCAGCAGTAAAAGTTGCTGAGTCAAGTTCCAACTTTGCCAGGTTAAAACAATACCTATTTCTTGTAATCTCTTATGGTTTCCCTTTTAGCCCTTCCTTCACAAGTTGATACAAGAAATAGGTGTTCATTAAGAGGAATCTGTACTATAATGATCCTTAATTATACCTATCCTTATTTATACCTATAACATTTAAGGATACCTAAATTTGTATTTATGCAGAAAGGAATCTCTTACCTCCTATGAGATAGAACAAGGCTCTTCTCTATCTTTACACTCTGTTTCTGTGGCATTTATTTATTCAACACAGAAAAGAAGAACTTCAACAGCCATTTTGAAACTAAAGAGCTTCTAGAGCCTGTCTTCTCCCACCACCTCATCTCCCTTCCCTCCACCACTGTAAAATGTTCTGTAGATAGTGGTACAAGGCTTGCTTTCAGTGGATTCAGTCTTGAACCTGAACTACCATAGGATACAGGGATTTATTTAATATTGATGCTTATTTTTCATTTGCATTTAATAAATGAATAAATGCATTTTTTAAAAAGAGAAAATAAACAAAGGGACAGAGAAGTTGTGAAATTTCCATCCTTGGAGAAGTTCAAAATTCAGGTGGAAAAGGTCCTAAGCAATCTCACCTAACATCAAAGTTAGATACATCTTAAAAATTGGCCCCACTTGGAAGATGAGAAAGGAACAGATAGTCTTCAGAGTTGCATTCCAGCCTGAATAATCTTAAGAGTTCTGAAACTGTGTTCAGTTCTACAAAACATGCCTCAGTCTTGGGAAAGATTAAGTAACATTCCAACTGTGTCCTCACAATTTCATATTGACTGGGGAGGCAACAAATTTTGAGCAATTGTACTCAGAATTTATTGGTAGCATTAAACTATTCATGAACATCACCACTAAATGCCTATGGAATATAGAAATCTCAGGTCATTAAATGCTGGGAGCCTAAGAGCCAGGAGTTAAACAACTGTGCAGTAATTTAGAGTTTCTTTGTGGATTTATCTGCTCACTAGAAAAACTGAAAAGGCCTTTTCAGCTGGATAGCTTTTCCATGAAGCTCCTATTCCTATAAATTTGGCTTAAGTTTTCTAAGTCTAAAGGTATGACATTAATTTTGTTTGCTATTGAAATTAATTTTATTATGGCTGTATCCTCAAATTATTTTCCTAATTCATATCATTAAAAAACAAAAGAGAAAAAAAAAAATCTGTGAGTTCTTACAAAAAATTTTACTATTTTGAAAAAAAATTAGGAATGTCAATTTTTATTCGCTATCATATTTATACAGATTTGAGGTGTGCAGTTGTTTTGACTGAAGAAAGGCAATCAGTTGAACAATGCCATTAAAATTGGCAAGGATCCGTCATTCTCCCAGAAAATTCTCCCACTTGTAAAACATCGTTACCTCAAACGAATCTGTCATTTCACATACTTGAGAGCAACATAATTGTTGCCTAATGTGTGATTTTGTTTCAGTTTACATTACCCTAAAAAAAGGAAAGAAGTGTTAAAGCCTACTATTCTTTACTCAGGTTTGTTGGGGCTTTTTGTGTTAAAACTGGATACAGTTCAAAGATTTGTGTGAATTTTAACTGTAACATGTTATAGAATCCCATCCCACTTCTGTGAAAACTGACACTTTCCTGTTTAAATGAAAGTGAATTTTCATGTGTAGTAAGGACTGAAAAATCTACACTGTGGTCTGGCTGAACACTGCCAAACACCCTGGTGCATTAATTTGGTGTCTTCCTTCAGAAGCCGCATCAAACAGAATATCTTTTTGGAGCTCTTCATAAGCCAAACCCCTGTTTATCTGAACTAAAATTACCGGCCCATACTGGTTTATGCCACTGGAAGATCTCATCCATCAAAGAGAGCAAACAGAAGGACATCTATTCCAGGAGGGAGATTTACCTAAACCTCCCAATTTTTAACCCCTTTTTCATCAAATGTCCTATGTATAGCTGTGAATAAGCTGTTTTAAATGCTGATGTGGTAGGTTGCACAGCTTACATGTAGTTTCTGGCACAGAGGTGAGCCCAAAAAATTGGATGTACATAGCATTGGTTGCAGGAATCAAGAAAGCTGACTTGTATTTTCTTTACATAACTGTTGGCAAATCTCTGGATAGTTTGAGTAGGCTCCTTGTTTAGACAGACTTTCCAAGGAACCTTTAGCTTGCTCCAAGGTAACATAGAGTGTAGAATTTTGCCTTGCGAGATCTCTTAATAGTAGAGAATCGGCTAGCAGCTTTTCTACAATGGTGAATAAGTAAGGCTCGTGCCAGGCGGGATGACTCTTTCAAGCTGCTTTATTTCACTGAGGGCTGGGTGTCTGCTGGTATCTGCAACCCGACCTCACAGCAAGGGAGCAGGCTCAAAGAGAGCCCTGAGCAAGGGGCGGGGTAGGGTTTATAACCAGGTACAGAGTAGGAGGGTCAGGATACAAAAGATCCAATAGGAACAGGGTTAGGGGGAGGAATTAGGATGGGGTGATGGGGATACAACAAATGAGGATGAGGGAAGAGGGTGGTAACTGGGGAAGAACCAATTATAATCAGAGAACTTAAGAACCTTCTAGAACACGGGCAAGTACAAAGGGGTGATTGGCATAACCAAAAGGTGGGAATAACTGATAATTGCATAACTCGGGGGGAGTGGTAGGTTTTGATGGACATCCTGGGAGGCGGGCATCTGCACTACAGCCTCCTCCCATGGCATGTCCGGGGAAACTTCTCTTAAGTCCCCTACCACAATAGAGGCACTTTTCACTGTCAAATCAACTCCACAGAGGTATATCTGAAATTGCTTTACTTGTTCTCAAATCATATTGTTGCTGTCAACACTATATCTGTTCTTAGTCCTACATAAGGTTTTTGTATTAGATATTATATAGCCATTGCTGCTTTGCCACTTTTTCTTATGTCTTAAAATCCACAGCCAATATCTAATATTTTAGAATATTAGGCTTCATGGAATTCATATGTGAATTCCTTTGAGGGAAGAAAAGAACCTTAGCAAGTAGACTAAAAACCTATAACCTAGAGCAAGTAAGGTCTTGTAGTTTTTTGAATATGTACTAGTACACTGCTTTCTGTAAAAATGTATTTTTAGAAACTTTTTTTCCCTCTAATAACAAGGTTTTTGGATTAAAAATTATTTTTTGCTTTCTATGTTTTTATGATGATGTAATTGTTTTTTCTCATTTTCTTTGTGTCATATAATAAACTGTCAGGATAATTTCTATGTGTTCTTTTCATTTATGTAGAGATAACTGGGCAAGATTAAGGAATGTAAAACATAGCATTGTTGTGTTTCTATGCCATTTCATTATTAATCCCATTATTCAAAAGACAAATCACTTCAGGCTGGATGTTGGTATAGATATATTTTGATTCTAAGCACATTATATAAAACTTTTCATTTTTCTTCCACCAGACTATCTTTAGGCTTGCTATATCAGCATCAATATCACATAAGGCTGCCCCAAATATTTCCTTATATAAAGATTGCCGGAAGTAAAAATTTTACCTCTGTAGTGCATCAAATCAATTGCTTACAATAAATCAATGGCCAAATTGGTACACTTACAAGAAAAAAATCTATTGCAATTACTCTGAACTGAAAATAAGCCTGTTGCCACCTTTCTCTTTCTTCTTTTTTCTCTTTCTTCTCTTTCTTCTTTCTTCTCTTTCTTCTCTTTCTTCTCTTTCTTTCTTTTCTCTTTCTTCTCTTTCTTCTCTTTCTTCTAGGGCTGAGTTGTCTTAAAGCCTGTATTACCAAACCCAGTTTCTTTGGCATGCCACATTAGCATACAGCTACCTTCATGTTGTGAAACTTTTTTCTCAGGCCATGCAGGAAACATAGAACAGGTTTTGGATAGCACTGGTCTAGAGTCAAACCAAAAGATCACATTGATATTCACATCAAGATTCAGAATTGGTCACCATTCAGGAATTGTAAAAAATCAGTGGCAATATCTGAGAATGGGTAGAAGGCTGATAAAGGCTGAGGGATGGATCTAGGAGCTGGTTTTGGTTACCTTAAGACCTCAGAGGTGCACAGTGAGAATAAGAGGCTGACACAGATTGCAGCAGGAGAGGCTCCCTGTCAAGAGGAGCTGCTGAGTGTCCATTCCTGGATGTGCTTGAAGCAATGAGTAACCAAATGCAACCTCACAGCTGGTCTCACTGGGGAGGCTGGGCTGGCCAATTTTTTTCTGTTTCCTTCCAGAATAAATATCTCACAATTCTGTTCCACAACACTGATGTTCATCACATTAAAAAAAGTTTATATTTCCTTTTCAAAAAAATACTTGAATACTAAAGCAATTTTTTCTATGTTTCCCCAAGAAACTTTCCAATACAAGACCTTGTAGTCTTTTGTAAAAAAAAATTATAGCTCCAGTATACTAGCTAATATTAGGTTTCTCTTAATTCTCATTTTAACACAGTCATCTCAATTGAGTACAAGAAACTGTTTCTGTTTTAAAAAAAGATTCATGTTTACACCAAAAAATTCCTATAAACTATAAAAAGTGTAAACCATATTACATTATAATTAAAATATAAGCTTTATTATAAATCATATATCCTGAAATAATTTCTGACCAATCACAATCAATACTTTTTTTTTTTTTTTTTGCTATCTCACTTTTTCAATATTTTGGTTCTGTAGCAGAAATATCTATAATCCAATTATGTAAAAAGCTTCATTTTAGACTTTAATTTCATTTTCAAGAAGGCTGCTAGAACATTCTGAACTTTCAAAACATTTAAGAATGCACAAAAAGGCTAATGAGAAACTTATCAGAACTGGTGACTTTCTACAAAATATTTTTGTTTTGATTAGTCTTTTTCTGATGAAAATTACTTCTAAGATTTTAAATATTGCTTACCACTTACACTTTGAACTCTATGAAAATCAAGCTGCTGCTGCCGCTTAGATAATAAAGGCAGGCTGATAAAAGCTTGCTGCAACAGAAATTCCAGTTCAGCCTTTTATAGGTATCTAGACTACATGAAAGTCACCTCTCTCTTCTCCATTTTCCCTCTCCTTCTTTGCCCTTCAATGTGCAGTCACTCAGAGCCTACAAGAGTGAAACAATATTAAAGTAAACTCAATATGAAAGTAAGATCCAATTTCTGCAGGCTTTTTAATTCTATCTCTGCTGATGGTCTTTAAGACCTAAGGACAACATGAAATGAGATCCTAAGGACAATACTACTGTTGTTTACTTCTAATGGAATTAATTTTGCATATTTTTTCTTATAGTTACAGGCATAGAAATGTCATTTCCAATTATTCTTTGTGAGGAGATGAAATAGAATAGATAAAGACATAAAAATACAATAAAGAAAAGTAGATAAGAGTGAATAATTCGCATTTCACCAATGTCCCTCTTTATGATGGATAGCCTCCTTATCAGGTCTATATTTGCTTCTAAGTCTGGCACTATGTGACTTCTATTACTGCAAATTATTGTTGGCAATATTGAATTGTGGTACTAAAATGCTAGACAAATGACTTAAACTTAAGAGTATTGCTTTCACCCCAGTTAAAGCTGCTTGCACAATCGTTTTATCCTCATTTTGCCTCAGTATTCTGTTTGTCATGCTAATGAATGTTTGCAGAGCCATAATTGCCAGCAGCCCTAGGTAGGATCAGCTCTGCCTTGTGCCATAAAGGCAGCAAGGAAAGTATATCTGCTCATGGAAATTTTCTCAAAAATAGCTCATGGAGTCAACGGCTGAGTCTTAGACCCAGATTTTTTTTCTCTATGACAGTTATTTGCAGACATAAATGCTTGCAGATACCAAAGCAGCAAAAAAGGGAGTATCAAGACTGAGCAATATATAGAAGGAAAGATACATCAAAAATACTAACAGAATGTTTTTGTTGAACACCTTGCAGCTATGGATTTGAATTCAAATGAGGGACTCTGACTTGCAAAAAAAAACCAGAATCTCTCCTAAGATGGGATCCATTTACTTTTATACATCCAAAACAGGTGAGGAGCCCCTGTAATTTTGCATGTGATTTATAGTCCTGGCCAGATCAAGGAAAACATGGCAAGAGAGAGAGAAGATTTCCAAATGCTTGTGTACGGCTGCAGTGGTGACTTGATATTAGTCCTGTCTTACTCTCTGGTGTCAGGTTATTGGAATGTTTCAGAAGGTGGGAGAAGTTGAAAGTACAGGCTATTTAAATGCACTGCAGTTTTCTTTCTCTCCTGTTAAATTGTGAAGATAAATTTATCATGCAGCTACAAAACTTGAGGTTTTATCCGAGCTTCTGCTATCCTGAGTCAGAGAAACTTAAAAGGACCTGTCAGTGGCATCAATGGAAAAAATACTTGGCAGAATAGACTCCAGTCAGAAAAAATTAAGAAGTAATAAAATTACCTTAGTGAACGTCATATTATATAGTGGAAATATCATCACCCATGCATGGAAATAACCATCTCTATACAAGTATTGAGATACTTTGGATTTCATGTGTCTGGTGAACAAAAAAATGGGTAACATATGGTTTTGATTATGGCTTTGGTTATAAATTAATGTCTATTTTTATGTCCATATGCATGTTTGGGAGGCTGAAAAAAAAAAAGCATAAAGCAGAAACCAGCATGCATCTATTAATGTCCTTGGAACATGATCCTAAGAAAACCAAGGAAAGCAAGAAAAATTTAACTTACTTGACATATTTTAAGGATGAGTTGGTATTTTGAGAGAGATCCTGTACAATGCTCAAACATCTGCCTTCTGCTGAGTCAGGTTTACTGTGCTTGAAAAATCCAAAATATATGTCTTTACATTTAATTCTTAAATCTCTTCCTAAAGAGGTATTCCTTGGGGTGGAAAAAAACACTGGGAACAAAGCTGCACAAGAGAGAAGCTTTGTGTCAGGATTGCACAATTCAAAATCTAAATCTCAGTGTATATTCTTACTTACAGCCATGTTAGTTTGTGGGAAAACAGCTATGTGTCCTTTTTTGAATTCAGTGTCAGATATTTTTAAAAGCAGAAATGTAGACCTAAGCTATCACCCAGGAATTAGCTTGAAAATAATTTCCTGTCATGGTTTTTACATAACTCGTGTAAATTTGCACATCATTAGGTACCATCACTGATCCTTCCACTACCCAGTATCCCAAGATGGGGGAACATTAATAGGCTAAGTACAACATTCAACTCAAATATGCCTCTTGAATTTCCTAGAGTATGTTTCAAAAGTAGGGAGGGATCTAAGTACATCAACTTACTAATTGCAATAAAAACCTTTCCAGAATATGATCTTTTTGTGCTACATCTATCACTACCTCAGCACGTAATTCCTGAATAGTTAAATATTTTTTTCAGAAAATCAATTCTAGAAATATTCACTGCCTCTGTGTCTATCTTTTTATTTTTGGGAGAGATGAGGTGCTACAGATAAGATATTTTAAAGATATTTCAGTTGCTAGTTCTCGCCATCAATGGGCACAGAGGACCTAAATACCTTTTTAAGATTGGCCACTGGATTGATATTCCTGGCAAATCCTCTCTGAGCTCTCTGATGAAGTAAAAAAAAAAACCAAAAACTAAAGAAAGTGGAGACATTGAAATTTTATCTTTAGCTAATAATTTATCTTAAAAATGCATTTTAGTTGCAAACCAGTTTGAAATTATCTTTTGTTTGCTCCTCTAGACCATATTTTTTCTTAGAAGCCATATTAGATGGGCAGCAGAAAAATGATACATTTACTTTCAGGAAAATTAAGCCTGAAAAATTAAGAACTGCAGTCTCCTTTGACAGGTTACCCACAAATCAGACCAAAAGGTCTTTCCAATCTTTCTGTTTTCTCATAGAGTTTGGAGCACAATGACAACATCTTTCCTATTATGACAGTCGTCATTTTTATTTAGCCGTCAACAGGTTTCTGTGTCAACTGAGAAAATTTTGCTAAACTTCAGAATGACTGCAGCAAAAGTTCCTGTTTTTTGCTATCCCCTAATAAACGTAAGTCTCAATTTTATTGATTAAGTAATATTCTTTGTTTCTTTCTGCTGGTAAGATGACAGCAACCTTTGCTTGATAGTACTGCCCTGGAACATATTTTACTTCCTGAAAGTGGTAAGAGGCATAACAAAATTATTTTGTTGACGGAAGGAAAACAGACCTTTGAGGAAATTAATTTTGTCATTGGAAAAAAGGTATGTTTTCCAAAAATTCCTTGACTTTACCACAAAACAACTTCTCTGCAAAAATGTGTTTCTTACTCAGAATTCATATCTCCAACTTCCTTACCCCTTGCATTTCTTCTCTGATTGTTTAAGTTTCAACCCTTATACCCATTTATGTCACTAAAAGGATATACTTAGACTGTTATATACGTCTTCTCCCATTGTTTTAATTCTCCATAAATTGCTTTTTTTTTTGGAAATGGCAAGCCAAAGAAATTTTTTTCAAGCTATCATCTGTATTATTAATTTCTTACTATTCATTCTTAAATTAGAGTCTTCATTGTGAAACTTACTTCCAGAAAATCAAAAATCTCTCTGTCTCCAATATGAGCCACCTCAAAAGCTAAGAGAAATTTAGGAGGTTTGAATTTTCATATATTTTAAACTTTCACATTAATTTTTATGTACCAAAAATAATTGCTTGGTTTTAATTTTTTCATTTATACTGTGTCATATTTCAGATTCCACTGGCATGTAATTACTTAAAAGTAATGTAGAACTGATAAAAGAATGAAAGGAAGCAACTATGAAAATTCTGGAGATCTGACAGCTTGACCAGATAGTCTGCAGGACAGAAATGTTTCTGAGTCTGACACTCTCTGCAAGCATGCCCCAAGAGCTTTCATTTGTATTAGAGTATTATCTGCATAATGCGGCCACTTCTTTCACCTACAAAATAGGGAAGAATCAAATATTCCTTTACCTGATGTCAGGGTTTTGTCTGAATTCCCCTCATACTATACAGCTCACTGAATCATGATGGATTCAGCTAGGCTTTCTTCTTTTTCATGTTTCTTTTCACCAAGGTTTGTCTTTGAGATTTAATGGTTCCATGAGTTTCCTGCCTGGCCAATCACCTAAAAAATTGCTGTGAAGACAATTAATTCAAATAGCGCTTCCATTGTGATGCCATCAAAATTTAAAAAAAAAAAAAAATCACTGGGTACACTATAATTTCTGCCAAAAAATATAAAATTTCTATTACTTTATTTAGACCTCCCAGCTCTACATTGCATATATGACAGCTAGTAAGAAAAATGCATTATGATCTTTATTACATATGTAGTATGAAATTTCCCGGAATATATAGTCAGAAAAATTTTGGAGAAAAATCTAGGCATATTATAGTGTTTCTGTACATGGAGTACATGCAATCCTAGCCAATTTCCTGTTAGATTATCTTTCAATCTGCTAAGGTTATTTAAGAGCAAGTGCCAAAAATCTGATATGGTAGTGTAGGTCAGGTATACACTTCACAGGATCACTAAAAAGAAGGCACTACAATCAGAATAACACCCACTGAATGTTTACAGTCCAATAAAAATATAATTTAATAAACTATATAAATTTTTTAAATCAAAATAATACTGATGATAACGATGTTAATGATAATGATAATAATAGTAATATTATTAACAATAACAAAAATAAAAGTATAACCCTACAACTCTCCAGTGTAACATAAATACACTCTAAACTTGACCTCTAAAAGAACAAGTTATTGCATCAAGAGTATCTGAGGCAGGGGACCTCCATTTCTGAATGTCCATTACAAAGTATCAGGTAAGAAGCTCAGTACACACAGAGACATTTTCAGGATCAGAGAGGAATTAATTTGTTGCTGAAATCCCATCTATAGCAGTAAAATGTTTGTATTGCCATTAAATCTGCAACAAAAAGTGGAGTTGAGATATGTGTTTCATAGAGATAATTTTTTTGTGAGTTCTATCTCTGGAAGTCTGACACATCTTACCAGGTGTAGAGACTTCTCAGGCATGTCTAAAGATGAAAGATTTGAAAACTTGAACAGGTATTCCCTGCTGCTGAATTCAACAGAATAGTCTTAATTTTATTTTAACAATAGTATTTAGATTATTCAATGCAACAGAGAAGGGATAGCAAAGATGTGAAAACACAAAATGAAGTTGTTCATAAATATACAACTCGTACAATATAAAAAAGAGCAAAAACAGTGGGATTAATCTCACTTGACTCCTATCACCCGAAATCCATATTGGGGGTTAATTCCTGCAGTTTTGCATACCTATTTAACAAGTCAAGTGTGTGCTACAGAAAATGCTGCTATCCACTGACGACAAGAACTTTAATGCTGTGAATTTAGATCTGACGCCTGACTTTTAGACAGCTACAGTCAGGTGAGATGAACTTCATCATAAGTCTCTAGAGAAAATTCTAGAATGGGTCTCCTGAATTAAACTAAAATGCATCCAAAACATGGAGTTTACATAGAGGGTATTTTCATATGTGTTTGATATAACCTGTTGTTTCTCCCTTGCACTGCATATAGAATGTCTAAGAAACCCTTAAGTACATAAAGATTCTCTGCAGAATAGACCACATATTTTGCAGTTGAACTTGAATTTCTCTTATAAATCACAAATCTCTTACAAATCACTTGTAAGTTATATAACACTACAGTGAAAATTCCAGCTCTTTTCTTTTCAGAGACAGGACTCAAAAACTGATATGAAGTCTCGTCAAAAGAAGAAAGATTTTTATTTTCACTGTCACCACCAAAAAAGCTGCAAAAGAAAAACTTGCTCAGGATTGCTGTACTTAAGGGATTTGTCTTTCATTTTTCTGAAGTTTGAAAGTCACCAAGAATGACAGGACTGAGTTCAGCATGCCCCATTCCTAATGGACCATCCACGCCTTGTGCCTCTGCCCTGGGAATATTTGCCAGAGCTGTACACTTAGAAGGAAGACTGGGAAGAAGAGAGAGGTTTAAGCAACATTTTTGAAATCACATTATAATTAAATGGAATAGATTCAATAAATTTATTGTTGTAATCCAAAGCCTTAAGAAACAGTTTCTGCAAGAGTGTCAATATTTTTGGTTTTGACTCTGAAGTGGATTGGAATATATGTCAAAGTAGCAACAGATCCATCTTGATGAATATATTTTAGAGATGGCTCAAAAATGGCTCTTCCTCCATAGAAACATAAGTTCTTTCTGAACATAAAACTGAGTTTATAAAAGGTGTCTGTAAGAAATATTCCCTATATAGAACCCAAAGCTACTGAAACTTATTCAATAAATTCATATGATAATAAATTTATAAAAATCAGAATTGTTTTGCTGATATCTGGCATCTTTTTCTATGCAGTTCTGGCTATATTTGGAATTATACTAGTTTCAACAAGCAAAAAAAAATTCCATATGTTAGTTAGAATTTACCTAACTCTAATTTATCTAATTATTATCTAAATATGAATTAATATTTTGTTTTTCCTTTAACAAAACAAGAATTTTTAAAAGATAGTGTGAAAAATGAAATATTTCTTTGACAAGTCTTCACAGGGAGAATTAATGGATAAGGTCATTTCTATAGAAATTGTATTATTGGATTAATGTGATTTCTTTGAGTTATATTACTTCCCAAAACCTCTGAACAACCCAGTGTGTTTATCATATGTATTTTAAAAGTCTTCTTAAAAAAATAGCATTCCTATATTAAACCAAATTATGTTAAATAATTTGTCACTTTAGAGAAAAGCTAAATAGGACTGTAATAACTTAGGGGGTGAAAAGAGTATTAAAAGCACTTTCTTTAATTACTTCAGGATTCCTATCTGCATCTTCTGACTCAGATTTTTGCTGCAGACTTGCAAAGAAATTAAAATTTAATGATATTAAAAAATATGTTGTTTTAGGGAAAAATTAAATTTTATGTATTTAATGAAAGCACTTACTTCTAACAGCAAATGTAACTGTAGGCAAAGAACAAGAAAAAAAAAAGTAGTAATTTTAAATAATCTCAAACTCTATAATGATTTTGAACTTGCATGACCATTATTCCATAGCTTGAAGAGCTTTCCAAGTCTATTTTGAGGAATTAAAATAGCTTATAAATTCTCTAGCTTATTTTTGCCATTTGCATTCCACATTGTGCATTATTAGAGCACTATTTGATGCACCCACACAAATATATAAAGACTGATTTAATAAAGTGTGCAGGTTCAGGGCTGGTGTGCCTTCCTGAGATATTGGAGAGGTGTTTCAGCTGCATAATTGAATAGATAAAATCTCTCTCAGTCAAAAAAGGCATAGCTCACTTCCTGCAAGGGAATAATTCATGTCAGGGTGAATTTCAGCAAAAGCTGCAGAGTCTTTGCCCTCTTACCAGAGAGAGGAGACATCCAAACAAATTGCCAGATTCGTAGGATCTAGATGTTTTTAAAGTTTGCAGGTAGAATAGGAGAATGCTGTACTTTTGATAAACACTAAGTTGCTGAGTGTGACTGATTAATCTTTACATACAGATATGTATTTCATTGATAACTAGATTTACATTATGCTATTGCAATTATTATCTTCATGCGAATGTTCACTGAAGCAATGTATGCATCTTAGCCCTTTTTTTTAAACTCATTAAAAGATCACCAGTTTTCTTCTATAATTTTAAAGCAGCTAAAATTTACCACCTAGATTGTCATTACTCTGCTGCGTCTTAGCTTAAACCACAGTTTTCTCAGTCTTAATTTTCTAGGAAGAATAATTGTCTTGTCAGTCATGATGAACATATAAATATAGTGAGATACTGGCAAGTGCCAGTATTTTAAGTCATGTACAGTCTGATCCATAGTTTAGTAATAGAGGAATTGTATTTAAGTAAACAGAGTAGTTGACAGAATGAAAGCAAAGGAACAAAAAGGTCAATACAGCTGTCTACACCTTTATATTTACTCTTTTTTTAATAAAGGAACTATTTTTGAATAATATGTGAAAACTAATAATTGAAAAATTTGCTATCTTTGGTCTTGAAACATTAAGTTAGAAGGATCCCTAGAAGATGTTATTTGGTCCATTCATATAGACAAAATAAGACCAGACTTAGCACCATAATTTAGCATTTGTTTATCTACCAAATCTGTCCATCCTTACACAGATAAATCTTTGTTGCTCTACCCAAGAGGCTGACAATCTTTCAAGTTATAAAGTTTTCCCTGACACCTAGTCTGAATCTTCATTGCATCAATAAAATTCTACTATTCTTTTTCTTACAAAGCTGAGACTCCTTTCACATACACCTCCTCCACCATTTCTCCTTCAGTCTAAACAATCTTGAATCTCTAAGTCTTTCTGTAGGAAGAATTTTCTGCATGCCTAGGAGTTGTGCCCTACTGTACTGTCTTCAATTGTTCCAAGCCTCTCTCAGGGTGAAGTAACCAACTCTATAATGATGTGTTATGCATTTTGTATAGGACAAGGTTACACCATTGCTTATCTCAAATTATTCTGTTTTCCAGGATATTTACCTTGTAAGGTATCAGTGCTGCCTCACATCCAATTTACAATCCAGACACATCTGAACCTGCAGTCAGCTACAGTGCCAATACTATGTCCTGCAACTGCCTCACTGCTTGTACCTGCCAAGGTACAATTTAACATTTACCCATGTCAAATGCAAATTCATGTTTTCCATACTGTTTCTCCAATTTCTCTACATAAACATAGTTTCAAATTATCTCAACAAGTGTACTACAAGACTATTTCTGGCTCTTTGCACCTTATAGTAGCACCTGAACATTTAAAAACCACTGAATGGCAGCAGGGTTAGAGCAACCCTTACCAAATTGCATTGATTTCCTCTTCCATTTCCATAATGGCATGCAGCTATCTAAAATAAGCCTCCAAGTAGGTTCACAGCCAGACTAAAAGCTGTGATGCAGGCTTTTGTTCCTAGACCATGTTGCCTGGTGTCAGAACTGCTCTGAACTTTATAAGACTGTGTTTATGGAAGTTGTGCTATTACTAAAATCTATTTTGCTATATATTTTTGACCACACTTAAGCTCTTGTCTCTGCTTAGTGAATAAATAACTCAAAAACAAATTATGGGCAAGCACAAAAGGAGGCAGATGGCATGCTTTACTTTTTCTTGTACTTGTTTACCACCCACTAGGGCCATGCTCTTGGGTCAGAATGGTCTGTGACAGACAAGAAGAAAAGAGACCAGATGTTAACTATAAATTGTTGCATTAAATTAATGCCAGTCTGAAATATACCAGCAATGGGGTCATTACTGCTGTGACACTAAAGAGAAAAATCAGAGACTGTAACAGATGTTTCTATTTTTTTTCCAAAAGGATTTATTATTATTATTTTGCATTAATCTAAAGCTTCAGTGACAAAATTCTATTACCAACCTCAAGACATACAGGGAAATGTAGATGCTTCTCAAAATTTTGTAGTTCCTGATCTAAATGTGGTCAAAAGTAGAACATGGCTATGCAGATACTAGCCTCAGTTGTGGAAGCCATATTGGCAACCTAGTGGAATAATGCCAGGGAGCTAATTTTCCACTCCAAGGAGGCTCAAATCGGAAAATGGCTATGCTGCTGCCAGCACCCAAGAAACCTTGCTCACAGCTAGGTCAAATATCTGTGCATGGCACTGTATCACATGGTGTAGGGATACTAAGGGGAAAGGAAGTAAAAGACTATGGATGTCTGCAAATCAACAAGTTATCTGATGAAATAAAGCTCCCCAAAGTTATAAAGAAAAGCAATCCCCTAATTATTCTAGTTACTTTCATTGTATATTACTTAACTGGTAGTGAGACAGCTATATGTATTAAGGATGAATACTACTTTAAATTCCCAGCCCTGTCTCATTCAGAAGTAGATCTTTAGCCAGCATGGAATGACATATCTCCCTTTCAAGCCAAGATGTTGTAGCTGATTAAAACAGCTTCAGATGTGTCCTACTAAGCCCTCTTCCATATGGCCTGCAGCCATGACCATTTGGTATATCTTATTTCTATACATCTGCACTACTTTCCCTGCAGTGACAGGACAGGACCTTCTGTGGGACAGTTGATGCTTGTTTGATGTGAGGTGAACCATGGGCATTGATAATAGATGTCCAGGAGATGTCTTTTAAAATATGTATAAGCTTAGAAAATGGAGTGAGATTCACAAAAAAAAAAAAACAAAGGAAATGTTTTCAAAGGAAAAAAAATCATGGCACTAAATGAAGTGATCAATTTCAAAGGCTGAGATTGACTCTCTTTTAAAATAAATATTTTTACCGCAATACTATTGAGATGACAGCAAAAAAAAATTTAAGCATCCATAAGAAAAACTTTCAATAAAGGCGGTGATTCAAAGGAACAATTGTAGACATAATTTTAGTTGCATTTATCAATACTAACGTTACAGTGTAGGAGAAAACAAGCACATAGGCCACTGGTAGCCCACAAGTTTATTTCTTGCACAGTGCAATACTAGTAAAGGTAAGGCTACAGGTACATTTACAAGTTCTGAACTGTGATTGTTAAATATTCCTTTAATCAGAAAACCCATGCTAGAATAAAGGGTGTAGCTGTAAAAGCATAAATGCTAGAAACACAAATTGTCATGGATGTATTCACTAGCACCCACTCTACATGTAGTTTTTTGTTGTAATCCTAAAATGTTAAGGTTTACTGCATTTCTAGCTAGTAATTTAATTCTATAGTATGGCAAAACAAAATATAGCAAAATTCATTCTTATCCTTATTTTTAAATTTCATGAAGGGAGCTACATTTATTTTTATTTTAAAAAAGTCTATCTAGGAGATAAATTTGGTCTTCCTGATTATTATTAATAATGGTCTTTCTGATTTTACTGAATATCTTAGACACATCAGAAATCATTTGGCCTACTCACTCAGACAGCATCAACAAACATAGCATGAAGATAAGACCAAAATAGGCCCTGCAAAATATGGTCCCTGGAGAAACATTACCCTGGAGGATGGAAAAGAGAACAGGCATGTGTCTGCAATCCCTCCTGTACTCATGGAAGGCATCTAGTACTCCCACACAGGGTCTCCTCAGTTTCATGTGACATCAGAAATGACAAGCAGAAGAAAAAATTGCACTCATTTCAGGTTTATGTTTTAATCTGCTACAATATATTAAAGGATATTTTTAATATTTGATTATTATTGTTTAATCTACAGACATTTTATCACTGACCTGAAAATATTAGCATCATCAAAATGTTTTCTAATTTTCTAACTTTTATATGAACTGCCTTTTGTAGACATACAGAAATACAGCCAGAACAGCATTGGGCATTTCTTTGTAGAAACACTTACTAGATGTGAATTTCTCAACATCAAATTAATTTCTGTAAATGGGACAGAAGCTCTGGGAATGCCTGTAATTTCCTTTGGTACTTATAGAGTTATGATAAAATATTTGTCATCCTCAATTCCTCAACAGTGCATATGTGCACTCTTACAAGGGACAAATCTGTATCTCTCTCATGCATTGAATGAAAGTAAAAAGAGAAAAAATGGAGTTTAGAGTGTAGATCCTTCATTCAAGAGTATTTATCCTAAACCTTCTGCTTAAACCCACAGAACAGGACAGTTCCAATCCCCAGCCAGTGAGATGTGTACTTGTCACAATAACCCACCTCATTTCTTCAGTGTCGTCACCTCCTTCCATTCTATTCTCTTGATTACCTGCTGACTTTTGCAATAAAACAGCATTTTTATCTGCAGAGACACATTCCTATCAAGTGGCAAATATGAAACAGTAGTGTCTTGGCAGCAGTGGCCAAAATTTGGCAAATATATATGACAAACAAATGGAAAGGTAAATGTCTTACTCTATACATGATTATAAGAGATTTTGAGTAATCAAAAATGTAAATATTAAAATATTATTCAAAAATATTGGTGCTTTTTAAAATACAGCAGATAAAAATGAATGTCCAAAACTGGATTAACTATAGCTGTCAAATTTCCTCATGATGGCCAGTTTACCACAATCTAAAAAGGGATTTCACCTTCTAAATGATTCCTAAAGTCCAAAGTGGTCTCATAGTAATTTAGCAGAGAGTAATGATGACATTCACATCAATTGACTTCCTTCTGTTGGATAAAAATCACATGCATTATGTAGTTTGCACTCTTTTTAAACTTTTCCTAATAACATTGACCTCAGATATGTGGAGACATTGTGAATTGGCAGTGAGATATTCAGCTATGCAGAATCAGGCTGAGTGCCTGACATTAAAATGTCTAGTGCCTTCTCCAGACTTCATCAGCATTTATTTGGCACTAGCTGTTCTCCATAAAGTAATTTCAGGTTTACATGTCATAGTAGGTGACTTCATACAATCCTTTAATGGGTACAAAAGCCAGTAAGCAAAATCACAGGGTAGACAAAACCTGGTAGATGCCAGGCACATATTGATTGGGTTTACCTGGCTGGTAGTATCATGTAAGTTTGAGTGATACTTTCTTTCTTCTGCATTTAGTCCTGTGAAATGTAGGAAAAGAGTAAGCATTGCATAAATTTTGTAGAAATTAACCAGCTATTTTATGTTCTTACAACCCAGGAACATCCCAGTAGGTGCCATATTTCATTCCCTACTGATACTGCCATAGCAGACATCCAAATAGTGCTAGTGAGAGGGTTAAGAAGATGAAGAAGAAACTTTTTGAGGGGAAGAGGGTCTGAACATCCTCACTGAGGCAGCAGGAAAATAACCAGTAATTGCTGGCTCAGCTGTTTAACTAAGAAGGAGTGAAGAATCTTGGTACAGATAACATGGGCAGTTTTGCTATGTGAAGGTCAGCTATCCCAAAATATATTTGGACAGATGGTTCTCTATTACTGAACAAAACATCTGTCTATAGGCTCATATACAATCTCTCTAGACAGTTGAAATGTCACATCTGTGTAAGATTTTTTTTTTCCAGATATAGTAATTCTATGTCTTTAACAATGTTTAACAATGCTGCTGGCTACCAGAAGATGCTGGGCAACCTTTCAGCAGTCTAGACTAAACTAACTTCAGTGGTGATAGTGCCAGACTGTTCTTAATGATGCCCAGCTACTGGTCAACAAAGAATGAGCATGAGCAGAATCACTAAAAACTCTATTTAAAAAGAAACCTTTTTTTTTTTTTTTTTTTTTTTTTTTTTTTTTTTTAATGGCAAGATGAGTGAAGTACAGGAAATGGTTGCCCAGAGAAGTTGTGAAGAGAAAGAAACTCAACTGGAGAGACCTCTGATCAACCTGCTCTAGGTGGCCCTCCTTGAAGCAGCAAACTGGACTCCAGCAAACTGGAGCTCATATCTCCAGAGCTGCTTTCCAGCCCCAGCCATCCTGTGATTCTGTGGTGTCTGTGATCTGGTTTTGTGCTTTTGCAAATTTCACAAGTCTTCATTCTCATAACAATTTCTACAGAAAATGGCTTTAAATAGCATCAGTTTGTCTTGTGAAAGGCTGCTTATGTTTCAGAAACTGGAATATTATCCGGTAAATCTTCAATAGCCAAAAAATTCAGTGAGAAGATTATGCAAAGGGTAACTGGTGCCAAAGAACAAACATGTGCATGCTATATTACAATGCTGTAACATCAGCTACTCAGCTAGGAGCAGCTTATATTATTTGTTTTGATTTTAATAAGATTTTGGATACACACAATAGAGCAAACCTTTAGAAGTAGATGGCACTTAGTTCTGTAGATACCATTGAAAGTGGAAATTGTGGGAACAAGTTTTCTCATTTTAGGACTTCTATTTAAGGGTGTTTTGATACATGCATTTAAAAGAGAAGTGCATAGAATCTTAGGAAATTTTTTTTTTCTTTTTTTTATTCTAATCACCACCTGTTAGCATCCTCTCCCTGTCCTAGCAGACATTGCTATCATTATTAGTATTTCTAATTGTTAATACTTACAATTAATCCACACAGAGTGATTCTTAACTAGTGTTAGAATAATTTCAGCAGAGTGAAAGATCATATGATACCGTATATTGTTTCCACCAAAGAAATACAGTATACATTTGGCCCCAGACAGTGTTAGACTGAGAGTTAATCAACTAATTTGTAGAGAGATAATTTACCTGTTAAAAAGAGTTTAATTTATGTGGCCTTCTAAATATTGCCACACATAAATATTTTGTAAATTTGCTACAAGGTCTTGCATGTGTCCAAAACATATTTAATACTGTAGGAAATTACACAAATGTAATGCTGGCACATAAGTAAAAAAGTAAAATACAATAAATAAATGGTCAACAGCAATGGGAAGATAAGCTAAATAACAGTGTAGGGTCTGCTTTATTCTCACTCGAGAAGTGATAAAAACTGAACTAAGCTAATAATCAGTGTATGAAATAGTGAATAGTGAATAACCAGTATATGTTTGCTGAAAATTAGAAACCTAAAGTGTAAAATTATCTCCTGTAGATAAATTATAAAAATGACAGCAGATTGATAAAATGCATTCTCATGGCACAGAGACATGCCTGGAGGGCAATTTATGTCATCTTTTCCAAATTTTAGCTGTTGTTGATGAAAATTCATTTCAGATTTGGATGATCAGTGGTTTTGGACTGTCCATTTGAAATTATTTTCATCTTTGATGACTATTGAAAAATCATGCTTGGTCTTTAGTTGCTTTAAAGAAACACTTTTTTTTTTTTCCTATTAATGAAAAAAATCTTTTCAAATGCATATGTTATGAAAAATCAACTCAAGAGAAATATCACCAATATTAAGCTGTTGCATCAGCTTTTGAAGAGTGTGCATGTATACATAAAATAAAAAAACCCACAAAAATGCACCAAAAATCTACACATATGTACACATGCCACACATATATTTGGAGATATATATATATATATTAAAATACCAGATTAAATTCAATAGTGGCTTGTGATACAAATAGATTTTAAAGCTATTTGTAAGGTTAGTGAAATTACACAGTATTATTTCTTCTCCTTTTGACAATTATTGCTATTATGATTATTCCAAATCCAGAGATATATATACCTTATATATTATGCCATATCCAGTTGCCTTTTGATTCTAAGTCACATATTCTAAATATACTTATGTTATTTATATTCCATATCATATTTTATCCTATACTTACAGATACTAGTTTTCAGTTCTGCCATGTTTTTTTAATCTGCTCTGCTAAGTAAGGAATTTCTGGACTGTATTTTCTAGTACATATATAATTAAATATGGGTACCTGTCAGGAGCTAGAATCACTTCTGAAATGTACCACCAACTAACCCAAACTCAGTAGCAACATCTTTTTAATGTCACAGCTTAATTCTTGTATTTACTGTCTTCATTTGAGCAATGCACTGGGAAACATTTTTAGTACGTTTGAACAGTGATAGGAAATATGTTTTATTATGTTCTAAATTATACTAAAAGTGTACATGCTATGTATTTGGCTTCAAAATCTTTGTTAGTTTGATTAATGAAAATCACAAGGAAAATAAAGATTTATATGGGCCTATGACCATTCATAATGGGCATGGAATTTTGCTCATGTGACAGAATTTCCCCCTATTTTTAGTTCAACACTAAATAGATAGCACAAAATATGTAGCATAGCAAATACAGAGGCATGTCTAGATTTTTGACTCTCTTCATGGATGGTAGATATTTCCTCTATTGTCATGTTTAATAGTATTTTGATGCCCTTAGGAAACAAATGCAATTCATGCAACTACCCTATGTATGCATAAGATGAGAACAGTAAATTAAGAGCAGAAAAATAACTTTAAAAAAATAATTTGTTCTAACTGGCCTTCAGCAACAGTTTATACATAAAAAAAAAATCTAAAGATATTATTCCTATTATTACTGCTACATCGCTATTAAAGAAAGTCCTCTTATTAATCTATTTTCTTCTAGACTCAGCTTGCTTTCCTGATCAATATGTCTTGTTACTAGAAGATAATGAGGTAACTGACATATAGTCTCAGTGTTTTTGTGAGATAAAGAATAGCTCTTTTAGTAGTTTCTTATTTCAAAGAATATATAGATATCCACATACTTCAGAGATCAGTCTTTTTCATCAAGAGGAAGAATTAATATTTGAGATGAAATTTTGATATTTTTGTTTTCTTTAGTTGGGAAACACATTTTCATAACCAGCAACAAAAAACATGCCCATGATCAGTTTGAGTTATCACAGCATTTTCCTCTAGTTTTGAAATTTTACATGTTGTTTATAATAGTTTATGTTATAAAATAACAGTACTATTTCAAACTGGTTTTATCTTAAAGGCTTTAGAAAGACTTTTTAAAACTGTTTCAAGCAAATTTTTAATTTTCAATTTATTTCTCCATAAAAATACATTTTGGAAAGGTAAAGCCAACTGAAATCAGTGAATTCTTAAAGTAAGATTAGATTTGTGAATCTGTATGTTCCAAATAAAAAACAAACAAGCAAAACAACAAAAACACAACCAGTCCTTAACTAGGCAAAAATACCATTCCAACAACTTTCCACTAAACCTGTTAGAGGTCTGCCATTCACGTTTTATATCAACATTCACTGTGACCAGTGCTGCAGTGAAGTTCCTTGCCATAATTTTTACATTTCTCCTTAATAAATAATTAAGGTTTTGTTTTCCTTGGTCTTCAAAGCCCAGGTATATCCTAGAATTTGTGCTGAATTAAAAACTTTCAGTGTTATCTGGAAATCTTAATGGTTAAATTATCAGTAAAGTAGTCAGAGGTCCAAAAATAATCTTTCATTTGTTAAGGAGCTGAGCTGTAAAGCCTCATTAGGTTCTCTCTACAGTTTTCATTTAAAAATAATAATCTCAGAAGTGAGAGCAGTAGTCTGTGACGATGTAACTGAACAGATTTTCTCATCAAAGTGTCACCAGTTAAGATACTTTATCTGAAGTATTTATAGTGCAAGATATGCAATCTCTTTCAAGTCACATGGCACTACTCTTGCTACTAGCTAAAGCCTTATTGCAGAAATAGTCGTTCTGTGATTAATTTATCAATATAGATTTTATACTGATATATCAAATCAGTATTTTATATTGAATTTATCAATACAGGTACCTGGCTCGCACTTCTATATATTAGGGCTACCATGGCCCCTTGATTCAAATTAGTTGCTCAAACAAATTGGTTTACAGTTACTTGCTTGTAAACTGACTGGAAAATGATGATGTAATAGAATGCACAGAAAAGAAGCCAATCTTGCAGGTTAACAGTCTATTTCAAGAGGGGTGGGTTTATATTGATCATGGGATAACCGAAGATAAATATTAGATGCGAATAGGTTCAAAATTAGTGGTAAATGAAGGAATTTTTGAATGGTAGGAGATAATTTTTAAGTACAGAGTATGACAGAGATGGTAGATATAAAAAGGTCAAAGTCTCACCAAATTTAAATACAACAATGAAGAAATAAATGGTAAAATTTTACATACTTCTGTCTGGTCTACTAAAACTTATTGTCAACAGTTATATATACAGTTATCTCTTCTCCACACACCATGTTTGTGGGGAACCATGTATACTGGAACTGGACTGATGTTACTTACAGGAAGGGGGTTTGGGTATGGTGTGTTCACTTATCAGAACAATTAGACAATGAGTCATTGGGAGCTCTGAAAAGCAGCATCATCAGCAAAATCCTTTACTGCATGGCTGCTGGGAAGGATGCATTAATGACACTGATAATGTCAAGAAACTGACAGTGTAAAGATTACTTTAGGGTAAAAAGTACTCTGAAAAAAGTAGGTCGCATAGAAGTTGCTCATATCCAAATCATATGGCCACTCTCATCCTTAATTTTAAATTATGTTGTCTGTAATGGGGAAGTTTGGTTTAGTATTTTTTTCTTTGATAACCTGAGAGGAATGCTTGATTCTTTTCCAACACAGTAATGAATTCTGCTACAGCAAATATACTGTAGTTGATAAAAGCAAACTATTTGACAAACTGTCAGAGATGCATATACAGAATGACAGCTACCCCCTTTAGTCTTGTTGGAATAACAGACTTGGAATTAAAACCAACTATAATTAACTTTTACAAATGTTGAGATGCAGAGTAGAGTCCCCAGGCAATCATTCCTAGGATATTCAAGGCTCAGACTTTACTTTCCATTCTCTATAATTTGAAGAAAAACCTCCTACTTAGCAGTCTACTGGCAATAATGCACAAAGGAATGTAGTGGAAGCACAAGAGGAATAAGGAGTGTGACATGAGAAGTCCAGCCCCAGATGATGTGACCCCTCAGGAGTATGAGTGAAAATTTGTGTGATATGGAACCCTTATTCTTTGCTAGCTTCCTTCTTCTTTGAAATGCAGATAATGAGAAAACACAGTTAAAGGAAGAAACATTTACTTTTTGTGTCTTCACCTCTGGCATGAGAGAATGTGGGAAGATCTGCTTCCAAATTCATGAACCAAGGTACTAAGGAAAGAACTGAAGCATAGCCCTCATGTCACTGTAGAAATCCCCATGCAATGGTTTCTTTGAGTATCACTCCAGGAATCCTAAAACTTAACTGAAAGCTGGCAGACTTTTTACAGGCTCTTAAACCTTCTATTACACTCTCTACTTTATTCTGGAATAGCCTACTTGGGAAAGTAATAGAAGATGAAAGCACTGGAAAGCAGTAGGAATTCTCTTCCAGTGGCTGAATAGGCTCAAATCTACTTCTCAAATGTTACCTCAAAAGACCTTACAAAATCAGGACAAAGTAACATTGCTTCTCCTTCCTGTACAAACCCTGGATCAGGCTTTTCTTTGATTTCAGTGACACAATTCTACAGTTGAAGACCTCTCTCAGGACACTTAGGAAGCATTTGGACTTATCCCTTAATACTGTGTTTAGGAAAAGTGACTCTTGTGAGGGAACAATTGCATAAGAGGCATGCATCATAGGTTCTCAAGGTTTATTTTTAACCTGTTTTCTTTGACATAAGTGTAGATGCTTATGAGACATAGAATGTTATTCCATAGTCAGAAAATCTGACCTATGCAAAGATACATCCAAAGCTCCTCTATCAGGATGCCCGAGAGACGGTTCTTTCCTAGCCTATCAATATTACCTATCAATGGTGCAGGACCTCCAAATGTATTATAATTTGGTTGTAAAAGAGGCAAACCCTGAAAGCATTTGAACATCACAAATCATATAATTTCACTGGTGTTACTTCAGGTTTCCACTAGTCCAGAGCAGAATCTGGCCAAGCCTATTAAAAGACTTGACAGTTGATGATACAATGAGATATGCCCCAAGACACTGAGCAAAAAGTCACCATAACAGATGCTTAGCAGAAAATCAATTCCATTTTACTAGAAAAAGAAAAAGCACTTCCTTAGTTTCAGAGGAAATTTTCTGTCATTGTGGAAAGTGGGTTCAAATACAAAAGGTGGTGATGCATTTCCTATGCATACAGATAGGAAATTTCTGTCCTTTTCTCAGAAAAAATCACTAGTTATTCAATCACTATTTTTTCATGCTCTGTTCAGCTATTTTAAGGTGATGTTCTACTGCAATGGTGATGGGTATTCTTGCTTTAATTTACCACAACAGTACAGTAAATAAAAAGTAGATCAACCTCAGCAACATGAGCTGAAATGGAAGAAAGAAAAATAATATGGAATAATAAAGCAGAAACATAGGGAATGACATTTAATTAATTACCAGCATTAATCAATTAAAACTGTATTTCAAGATCACCTCAAATAAGGCCAAGTCTATAGATACGTACAATCCACCTGTGTACAGCCCATCCTAATAATTGATTTTGCCTCCTTGAAATGGCAACAGTAATTGCAGGATCGTTGCAAATGTACAGGAAGAAGATTAAAATGGTGTAAAATATCTGAGACTCATGAGTGTCATCAGATATGTGCAAGAGAAAGAACAGAAACAGGAGAAACTATTAGCAGGAAACCAATTCATGTACCCGACTTCAACTGTCTTGGAAATTCTTGTCTACCTCTTCCCACACAAGAACTCTTCCCTTTTCCATGGCCCTTTTGCCCAGAGTCATCATAAAAAAAATCTTTTTGTTATTTTGTGAATCTGGAAAGGATACTTCCCACTGCTAACAAACCCCAATATTAACAGTCTTTCTCTGGCAGTTCTTAAGTGAATTTGTCTCTAATTTGTTGCGAATATGTCCTAGATAGTCCTACTTCCAAACAGAAGGGTTGTCATGCTTTGCAGGTATCTGACGAGTACATCACAGATATACAAATAAAAGGAAATATTATTTATACAAGTATACAACTGACAAATTGACTTCAATTAGATAATTTGTAGTAATTTGGCTTATGCTTCACTAACAGCTTTCCTAATTGCAGATAAGCAACAGGCCTGTCATTCAGCACATTTACTGAAGATTCGCTGAGAACTAAAAACACTTTTGCAAGATTTGTGTTGGGGATGAAATGAGCAGATTATTTTTTTTTTTGTCTGTGATTGAAACCAGTAAAGCTATAAATCCAAATCCTAAGGAGAAAGTCAAGTAATTCAAACTAGTAAATAACACATACAGAGAAATATTATTTGTTCCTAGCTCAACAATAATAGTGTTTATGTATGGCAGAAGTCTTGTACAGACTTCTGTCTTTATGATTGCTAAAGGGGAGCACAATACAAATTATTTAGGGGTTCCTGATCTGGACAAGTGCAAAAACTTTCACTGAGTTTGATGGTGAGAATAGCAGGGAAGCAAGTGAGTGGAAAAATAGACAGGTACTCCTTAAACAGCATCAGTATCTCTTGGATTCTGCTGAACAGCTACCAGTATCATCACACAAGAAAGTATACTTTCCCTCTAACAGACCTTGCTTTGGCAAATACTGCAGCAGTGTCATGATGATTTCTGCTGGTATCTTTTCAGATTGCTTTGTATTTCGTCTTGAAGAGAAAAGTGTGGTAACCCAGCTTTCCTACAAATTATTGTGGACATAAAGTGGACTCAGTGAATCTCTTCACATGGTTATGCCTATCACATGGCTTACTACCACTAAAAGCATTACTCCCATCCCACCTGAGAACTGAAAGAAAGAAAATGTCACCTTAGTCTTTAAAAAGTGCAAGGAGGACCCAGGGAACTATAGTCTCAACTTCACTGGAGAGGAGATGGAGTCCCTCATTATGGACCTGTCCTCTGAAGAATTCACAAGACAAGAAGGTGATCACAAGTAACCAGAATTAAAGGCAAATCATGTCTGACCAACTTGATTGCCTTGTGTGGTGAAACAACTACCTGGATGAATGTGGGGAGAGCAGTGGATATTTTCTACCTTCGCTTCAGCAAGGCTTTTGACATTGCCTCCATCACAATATCTTCTGCCTCCATCACAATATCTTCATAGGAAAACAGGAAGAGTGGACTGGATGTGAGGGCAGTGAGATGAATGGAGAACTGGCTGAATGGCAATCCCAAAGCATGACAATCAGTGGCACAGGATCTAGTTGGAGGCCTGTCACTAGTGGTGCCCCCAGGGGCCAATACAGAGCCCAGTATTGTTCAACTTCTCCTCAACATCTCAGAGGAAGGGCAGATGCCTCCTCAGCATGTTTGCTGATGACACTAAGCTGGGAGGAGTGGCCAGTACCCCAGAGAGCTCTGCAGCCCTTCAGAGGGACATTGGCAGGCTGGAGAGATGGGCAGAGAAAAACAATCCAAAATTCAGCACCGGAAAATCCAGGGTCCTGCACCTGAGGAGGAATGATCCCATGCACCTGTACAGGCCAGCAGCTGATCTGCTAGGAAGCAACTCGGTGGAGAAGGACCTGGGGGTCCTGGTGTGCGTGAGCCAGCAGTGTGTCCTTGTGGCCTGGGGTGCATCAGGAAGAGCATTGCCAGGAGGTCAGGGAGGTGATTCAGCCCCATTGAGGCATGTCTGGAGTGCTGTACCAAGTTCTGTGCCCTTCAGTACAACAGAGACATGGAATTCCTGGAGTGGCTCTAGTGGAGAGCAATAAGATCAAGGGATTGGAGTATCTCTCTTATGAGACATTTGGCCTGTTCAGCCAGGAGAACAGACAACTGAGAGGGGACCTGATCCGTGTCTGTCAGTGCCTGCAGGGAGGGGTCTGAGCAGGGACCGGGCTCTGCTTGGGGGTGCTGAGCAACAGGACAAGAGGCAAAGGGCAGAAACTAATGCACAGGAAGTTCCACCTGAACATGGGGAAGAAATTCTTTACTGTATGGATAACAATGGACTGGAACACAGTATTTTTAGATGGCCTAAAAATATTGTAGAGTTACCCACACTGGAGATTTTCAAGAACCATCTGGACACAATCCTGTGTGCTGTGTGCTGTGAGATGGCCTGGCCTGAGCAGGGAGGTTGGACCTCTCCAACTTGACTCATTCTGACTGTGGGCCCCTCCAGCCTGACTCATTCTGTGATTCTGTGAAGAGGAGATAATGTCCTGCTTGACATGACAGTGACCTATCAGATCAGCTTTCCACATCCTGGCATGGCAACTTAGAAATTTGTCTGAAAACCTCACCTGGAAAATCACCCTCTTTTCCTCTTCTGACCACCCATCACTTTTACCTGTGTTTACCCTGTCATCCTGGTCCCTTTCCATGATATGCTTCACTCATTTCCTCATGTCTCTTTTCCAGCATTTCAGCTCTCACAATTGATTCTTGTTTCCCTTGCACATCCTTGTTTCTCATTTTCCCCAATTTTTAAAATTCCCTTTAAAAAAATTTAGAAAATCCCCAACAATCAGTAGTCATTTTAATCTGCTGCATATAAGTAAATAAACCGTCTGTAATGTGTAGATGTCTCAAATCAAACTTTCTTACTGACAAGTTACATGAAAATAGGGATGACAGCTGTATGTTAAATTCTAATAATTGAGATTTTAGACTGTGTTGACCTTTCTATCACCCACCATTTTAACATATATGTCTCACTTAATCCAATTCCTAACAAAACATTTTTAGAAGATGCTTTTGGAAGAATTAGAGCTACCCATGCACCTTAGCAACCAACAAGACATTAATCTAATCTAAGCACAAATCTCTGACATGTCCCATGTAGCAAAAATCATCACTGAGTGTTTATGAGTGTGAAGCAGATCTTGATGAAACCAACACAGCTCAGCCTTCAGCACAGTTCATCACAACAGATGAGGAATCTCAATTTCCGACCTGCAAGTGCTCCTCTCAGCGGGAGGGTTTCAGCATCACTGGAGACGTAAAGCTCTCCCAAATCCTGCACAAAAGAACAACAGGATGTAGGAACCAGTCCTGCTTCAGTACCCAGCAAAGATAAAAAGGATAATTTTACACACACTTCAACAGATGTGAGGAGTGAAATACACACATGTCTGTACTGACAGATGCATGGTGGCCCTGGGTGATATGGAGAATCTCCACAGGGAAGGGAGTGAATGACATGGAAGAATTAGCACAGAGAAAGGAGTGAGCAATACTGAGAGAAGAAGCCAGCAACCAAGCTGGGAGCTAATCTGGGGCTGCTCTGTTTCTAGGTCATTTTACTGAGGTAGTCAAATGTTGCCTTTTCCTGGAGATAGACCGTGGGATGCTGCTCCAGCACAGTGATATCTGAGTGTTCAAAATGAGGTTCGGTCAGATTAGATATTTCATCTATTCATTCGAAAGGGAAGAAAGCAGCCAGATGTATCATTAATGTCAGTGTTCCAATAGCACAATTAACTAATCACACTTTCTGTTTTTCACATTTGACAGCCTTGATTGTGTACAGTATTTATTACTTTCTGAAGTGTCAGAGGGCCTCAAATTGCATTTCATGAAACTGGATCATGACTTCTGAAACTTGAAGACAAACTGTTGGAAGTTCTAATTAAATATTGATTCTTGCATTCACTGTTTAGAACACGGAACAGATCTCCTTAAAATAGGATATCATATTTCATTTTGCAGCTAGTATATTTGACTGGATTAAGTTGTTGCCCAAAGTATGTTATATATTTTGCTAATTATGCTGCAACTATGTGGAGCAAAATAACTCTCTTATTTATGAATAAATACCTCTCTTATTTATGGCTATTTTCATTTTGGTTATCTGGATCAACAAGCTATTTTTGAAGTGTACACTTTCCACTCTCACTGCCAAAATTATACTCTGAGCCCTTTGTACCAGCACAGTGAGCAGATTTTTTATTTCCAACTATGCTTGAAGGATATTAAATCCATTATCTTTTTTTTCTCGTATTTTCATAAGCTTCTTTTAAATTATATAATTTTTTTGCTGCTACCACAGGATCTTCTCAGCTCCCAATTACTCAGCTCCCACTTAACAAGCTGTCAAATGACTACTCAAGCAACAAAAGGAATTGTGTCTATAGAATTGTAAATTATTTATTGCTTACAAGTAGCTGAAAATTAACCTAACCAGCCTTATGAAAAACAAAAATAAAAACTAACTTCTTAATTAGTTCAAGTGCTTGGCAACACTAAACAAAAAGTTTTGAGGCATTATGAAGACAAAATTGTAATTGCAGAGGTGCTATGTCTGATCTTACTTGCCTGCTTTAAGAATTCACCTATCTGCTCACTACCTGCCTTCCCTAATGCTGTGATGCCTGCACGGCAACAGCTTTTTCTATCCAGTCTGTTCTGATAGGAAGTGTGACATTTCAGTTTCTGTGCACTGATACCATCCTTGAGTAGAGGTACTCTCAACAGAGGGAGGAAATGAGAACAATGGGCATGCGGCTTCCAGCCTGGGAGTACAGAATCATCTTCACATGGCTGCAGGTTCTTTGTATGACAGAACACTTACTGACTTCACAGTGGTGTTCTGACCTTCTTCAGAGGTCCTACCAGAACTATTGGTGGAATCCAACAAACCTTGCCTTTTGAGCAAACATTTTTTATTCCCCATTCACTGCTGCATAATATTTTGGTTTATTTTTCAAAAAGAGGATGTCACTGTGGACTCCTAAGAAAGTATGATAAAGTGTACTACTCATGTGATGCTCTTTTTAAAGTAGTACATCAGAAAGGCAAATTTAGTTCCCTCTTCAGCCTAACAAATCCACATCTACTATAAAGAATCTTTAAATGCAAAGTTCAAGACTTCTGTTTAATTTGGCCAGTGAACAGCAGCAAATGCAACCTTTTAGAAGTAGTGCAAGTACAAAGCAGTAAAGATGCAAGGGCTCATTCAAACTGAAATGTTTTGGCTAGTTATATTAATCCAATGACTAATATATTTAAACAATATGGAGTTAACACTATTCTCTGATGCATGACTAGTTATTATCTAGTTACTATCTACTACATTTTCTCTTTTTTCCTCCCTTTGTCAGACTGGCAACCATTCACACAAATTTGGCAAATGTTAGAAACCAATTCTCCCTATGAACTTGGCCAGCCGATCTTTTGGAGAAAGGCCAATTCACTTCCCACCTGGTGGCTTGGACTCACACCCATATATTGTTTAGGTGAGAATTGAGGGTCATGGGGGAAAAGGCTAGAAGCAGCAGGGGAAGAGGGAGGAAAATGAGTTTCTGCTGGCTCTCTTGCCTTAACTTGGCACTATTCCATATGTCTGGATCATCACTTTTTAATTTCTTGCTTTACATTGCCTTGGCTTCAAAAAGACCCAAAACCATAAATGGAAAGTAGTTTCCAATTAGAAAAACTGGCATAGTGAATGAAGTTTTTTCTGGAGAAAACAAAACTTGTGTGCTGGTCTTCAGTGGATCAGCAAAAAGATAGAAAAATAATTATACTTAACACACTCAATTCCATTTTAAAAGCTGAGGATTGTCACTATTAGAAATTATTGCATTCTGTAGAGCATATGACACTGAATTAGACTTTAGAGGCCACCAGATCTCCTATTAGGCACTCTTCAAAAAGTGGAAAAGAGTATTAATTTGTCTAGACTCTACTGTAAGTATTGAACACAACACAGGTCTTGTCACAACATTCCATCATATATGTAATTCAAGTACTTTAAATAAATTGGCAATTTTTATTTTTTATTTATTAAAATAAAACTCACGTATGCTTTTGTCAAGATTTTCTAGGATACATATTCAGTTTAATATCCTCTGACTGAAACAAAGTCAAGCTCTACTTATCCCCTTCAAGAGTGAAAATGGATGAAAGTGTCAAATTAAGTAGCAGTTTTCACCCAGCAGATATTAAGGGTATGGGAGGACACGGGAAGTTGTGGACTGTAACCCTGACTTGCATAGTTCATTTTAAGAAGTACTGTCAGCTCTTTATTCTGATAAGATTCATCTGTGAAAGACCCAGAATGACAGTAGTAGATAACAAATTTAATGGAACAATATTTATAGCTGATTTATAATGAACTGTAATGGATCATCACAAAGAAATGCCTAACTGCCTTGTGTTCTCTCTGACAAATATTCCCACAAGTGTAATCGTATTAGGGAAGGTTCACATTCATTTTTAAAGAAAACCATGTTTTATGCTCTAAATGGCATAGCTGGCAGCATTATTGCATGATTTTCATAACACTTTCACTTGAATGACAATCTCTGCTCTGAATTATCAATACCCAGATATGATACACCTAGGGAACCAGATCAAAATTTCTCTGTACCATTTCAGAAATGTCTATATAAAATTAAAATAATATAAAATTGCTCAAAACTTTATATTCAAAATTATGAGCAATGGCTGAGGAACAATCTTCCTGGAAGGCACTGGAGTATTCTGGAACATGGGAATCCCAGAATCACTGGTGCAAGTAATGAAACACAGATAGAGGGTAAGCAATCCAGCATCTTGTCATGTCTCCCCAGCACCTTCTACCATTGTCTGTGAACTTCAGATGACCCCACTTAGAATGAAATTGTCTTGTAATCTTTATTTTTTCTCTGCATCTTTAAGCCACCATTCTTCTCTGCAGTGATAGTTTAAGACCAACTGTGATTTTCAATGGATTATTCAGTTTCTTTGCAACGGGGTTTAAGTAAATCACTCAATGGGCTATAGATTTCAGGAGCAGAAATCATTTCACTCCCCACATCTAATTGCTTGGGTACAAGAGGGTCTGCCAAACTTTCCTATGACAGAAGTTCCAGTGTAGTGAAACATTCCCAAGCCCCTGACTATCTCTTATGCTGGATACCTGCATACTTAGGAAACAAACCAACTACACCTGTAATAAGGTCTTATGGCATAAAGGAAATTAAACCCTCAAAATGTGTGCAATACACTTAGGCAGGAGGTGATGCATTAGAACTCCAGGAGGAAAGAGCAGAGGATGAGATTTCAGTGCAGATTTTGTAGACTGCAGCAATTGATACTGGCAAGCTTGTACCTGGGTATTACACATTTGAAATTCAGTTTCAAATGCATGCAGTTTGATATTGCAAAAGTACATAGCACACAAAAGATGTCATTGCCTGTATTTTGCCCTTAGTAGAAGAGGAATAAACAGGTTCAAACACTGAAAGAAGATACTGATTCTACCAGTGCCTATAAAGGCATCTCTCTCTAGTTTACTATGTGAAATGGGCAGCCCTAGACTGCCATTTCATAATGCATCCAGGCCAATCAGAGGATATGCAGCAGAATACATTAGTCCTGTGACAAACATCATGACAAAAGCAAAATACACACATGACAAAACTATATTTTCAAAAAAAAAAAAAAAAGAAAATCAACTTAAATAAATCAGAAAAAAATTAGAATTTCCTACAACTGATCTGTCGTAACTACCCAAATTAGAAATAACACTACTTATAAACAGGACTGTGAAATACACTCCACAATACATTTCTAAAAATAATTTGATTTCCATCACATAAGTAAAAAGTCATGCACTTACACAGGCACTCTCATGAATAGTAAAAAACATAAGGATATTTTTATGGGATTAAATTGAAATAAAAGATGATCTTATGCAATTCATAGAAGTTTACAGAAAACTACATATTCTGTGACATAGGAAAGTTACTAATATTCCTTCTAGTTTAAACCACCATTAACTACAAGAGCAGATGAAAGGTTCAAGAGCTTTTATGTGAGATTTTGAACATCAAAAGTTTAAATTACACAGTAAACTGAAGGCATTTTTACTGACCTTTGAAAAGGGTTTCTACTAGCTTATACCATGAGCTACAAAAGCAACACAAAAATTATTTCAAATTAATTTGCACTTTAAAAGCCCAGCAAAAAATTAAGAAAAAAACATTCATTTATAGAACCAATTTGTGCAAATTAATTAAAAAATTAAATGTAGCATCTCTGCTGGATAAATTTATATGTTTCATGGACAGATGGGTGAGCTCAGCCACAAAGGAGTTCACTACCATGTTTTATACCACATAGGAAATTAGTGGTAGAATTCAGGACTGAATTTCAAAGAACTGTTCCCCAGTGACTTGCTCTCTCCCTTGTACCATGGTTTTTAATCAGAATCTCTCCAATCCCAAACTGTTACTAATGAGTTAATCTCAATTTCTGCTGCTTAATTCATTAAAAAAAAAATCTACAGGGAAAAAAATGTTGTAATAGGAAAATTTTGGAAGAGCACAGCTAAGCAAGCAGCTTCTGCTGCCTGAGGAAGGCTGAGGAGGAATAAAAATTAACTATGGAGGAAAAGAATTAGGGAACTGATAGTGATTCCATCTATTTAAATATATAAAAGGAAGAGATCTCTTGATTGCAGCACATCCAGGGGCTACTAAATAATTACAAGTGAACTTATATTGACTTCTTAAAAAACCTTCTGAAAATTTCCTTTGGGAAAAATCTGTACACAGGAGGTTTCTTTTTCTTTTCAAGCATAAGTACCCATAATCCACATGACACCATTCTGTGCTATGAAATAACTGAAGAAAAACAGATCCCTGTCTTATAAAAAATACTCATCACTGGCATTTCAGCTAGGCTAATGCAACAGTGGGACAGATTATATGTAAGAATCTGGGACATTAAAAGCCATCATCCTTTGAGCAACTAATTTTTCAATAATTATTCTCTCAATTTTGAGCCCATTTGAATGATCATGAAGAATTTTTTGTTGCATTTTAGCAAATACTCTATTTGTAAAAATGATGCTTGATTCCAAGTTTTGGAGTAACTAGTGCATTTATAATGATCAAATGGTGCATGTGTTTACACGTGGAACAGCATCTTGTATTCAATGGGATTGCACAGGATGTGAATGAGTGGGGAATTTGTTGTGTCATGACTTTTCGTCATCTCAGGAAGAACAGATTTAATTTCTGTGAGCATGAACACTTTTAAATTTAACTTTTCCTCTTCCTTTTTCTTGCCTTCAGCTCCCAACACCATCTGGAGAAAGGGATGGAAGCCCCTGGCAACTCCTTACTGAAGACAGAGGGTGACTAGAGGCTATGCAAGAAAGGAAAATGCTGCATTAAATTAAAAATGCATCTTCTTATGCAACAGGAAGATCTTGTTCAAGAGCTGGAATATGCAGAATTAACTAAAGAACATTCAAAATATCACTGTTTTTCATTCCCAATGTAAGGCATGTATTTTGACCTTGTCATTTCCAGTGTAAGCACGTGTCAGTATCTATGTACAAAAATTCAGAAACATAACACTCCACTGCACACACTTCTTTCCCTGGGGAGGCAGTGAGCGAACAAACACATGCCAGATGGTAGTTGCATTGCTCAGTACACTACTGGAAGGCACTCAGTTATTGCAGAGACAAACAACACACAGCAAAAGCAGAAGGACTCTACAAGCAGCCCCTTTTTGATGCTTTGTATTCATACACCCCTCAGCACAATGGTCTGCAGCAGGGTCCATGCATATTTGCAAACAAAGGACAGTAACATATCCTAGATTTTACATGGTGGATATAATGGCTAACAGGTGGAGTAAAAGCACCTTGAATGAGAAAAAAAGCTCTTGATTAAATTCAGACATTTAGTACTATTACAACATAATGCTAGGGAAAAGACCACAAAAATAAATATCCTAACACTTCTCAGAAGTTAACATTATTATCAGGTTCAAAGGCTGATACTGCCAGCCCTTAATTTTTGGAATTTCAAATGAAACCTGTAAATCTGGATACCATTTTCTCAATTCTGTCATAAGTATTAATTATCTCTTTTTTAAGGGAGACTTTGTAACATTTAAAACAGTTGAAAATTTCCACTTCCGAGGGTACTTTCCACTGCAGTAGGAAAATTTACTTTGAGAAGTGTACTGAAAACCAATGGGTTTGCCATCCTTTAAAAATTAGCAGTAAAAAATAGTCAGGCAGTAACAAGTTATTTAAATTTATCCTATGCAATTTCACTCAAATTTTGCAGGATGGTTTGAAGGGAGGGAAAAACAGTATTTTCCTTCTGTTGCTTGTGCTTCTTGAAAGATTTTGCCAAGGTAAGGTGACTCAAAAGAGCCACTCAAAATAGCTAAGATTTTGCACTTAAAATAGCTGTAGAGGCCACTGCAGAAGCAGGAAGACCAGAATAAGCCAGTAAATCTGTGAGGTATATGCCCCAATTCATGTGCCAGGTAGGTACTTAGGTTTCAGGAATCATGGGAGGTTCTGGATCCACAAGGACATTATTCTTAACAGCACTTAACTTTAAAATGTGCAATTGTTTATTTTCCCTTAGAAAATCCACACAAATATGGGCAAATTGTGTCAAAATAGTGCCAATTTGCTTTGCTATGACAGTAGAACTCGCTTGCTTTTGCACAACAGCAGAAACAAATTGTCAGTAAAGAGAGTCATGTTTGGATGGACAATAGAGAAAGGGGAAATTTTTTACTTCTGGGAATCTGATGTTTTTGTCTGAATAGCAATCTTGTTCTAAGCACATAAATATTATTATTTATTTTTGGGCCACCCTCACAGCTGATACAAAAAGAGTTTGTTATTCAGGACTTTACACAGCAATTAATTATAAATACATTAAGCTTACAGTGAATTGAAAGACCAGAAAACCAACAGTTATACCTGTAATTAGAAATTAAGTGTTTTCATTAAAGGAAGCTGTCTTGTACATCACTAATGAGTGGATGAGCTGAGCAAATTTATAAGAGGACAAATTTATAAGATGTGTATCCACAGATGTCTATTAGGGGTTTCTCTGCACCTGTGTATTTTCAGCATGGGGTAAAGCACCTTCAAAACTCAGGTTCAGAGGCCTGGACTTAGTACTTATTTATTAATACTTAAATATTTCCATCATATTTAGAATGCATATATAAATTTAAAATACATAGACATACAATAAAAATCAGCATATTAAAAACATATTTTATTATTTTAATTATGAAATGTATATAAAGCTGTATATTATTAAAAAGTGTAGCCTTTGGCCCATGAAGCACTGGTTCACTTTTCTGCACAACAGTGCAACAATGGTTGCACTTTTATCTTTATTTTACTAGCATAAAATACGGCAAGGCATGCAGAGGTTTTTTTTTCATGCTGATGCTCCTCTCATTCATTTTTTGGGCATCCATGCATTTCTGCTTGTTATGCTGTAATGGCTTTCTTGCCATCCATGCTTTGTCTTTTTTTGTTTTCTTAAAACTCAGAAACTTTATATATATATATATATATATATATATATATATATATATATATATATATATATATATATATATATATGTATGTATATGTATATATGTAACCAGAAGCTTGTGTGTTACAGTTTAAATTGAAGAACAAGAATCTGAACAATAAATACTGCAGCTGAGGCTGACATATTCACTGACAATGTGGATATTCCATATGCAATTTCATGAATTCTATAACAAATAACTATATAACTTATTTTAAATGTGTCTGTGAAGTACAGGCCCTTGAAATTAATCAAAATACACAATATCAGAAATGAAGAATGAAGAAAGTCAGATGAGGGAGAATTAAAATAGCTTTAATTGTTTTTCCTATTTTTTAGTTTCATTCAGGTAATAGGGAATCAAACAAGAGTCATAAACTTTATAACAAGAGTCATAAATCTGGCTACAAAAATAATTTTTTTTTAATGTTTACATCTCACATATATTGGTCAAATCTCATTGAATCAAGTTGTCTTTTATTTTCTACATTTTTTCTTCTACCTTTTCATCTGTAACTGCACAAAAAGCTCACTGAAGAATAATTGTAAAAGCAGTTCACTGAATTTCCCAAAGTTTCTGCTTTTCCTTTCCCCAAATAAATAACCCATGGAACTCCTGACACTGCAAAGTTTATAAAGCAACAACAGCAAACCCAGTCAGTTTTGTTACAAAGGAGAACATCACTGACCTGAGAGAAGGATTTTTTTTTCAAGTACCATACTAGCTGATGTCACTATCAGCAAGGTAACTGGGAGTTCAAATTCTAAAAATGCACCAGAAATTATTTCTCAGCAATGCACTTCAAAAGAATTTGTTTATAATGAGCTCCATAGTAGTCTGGAGATGAAAGATGATGACTTATTAGAAGAGATTGTTTATCTGAACATCACCACAAACAAGTATTTGATGGAAGTGCCAGCTCAGTACTCAGAGATTTACTTTCTTCTCTGGCATGTCAGGGAAAGAGAAGACTATCTACAGGTTTTGGAAGTTTTGACAATATGTTGGCTGCTTAGCAGTCTATTGAAGAGTTAGAGATAGAGATTAAAGCTTATTTTTAAAATTCATGGCTAGCAATGTATAGAGAGAATGTCTTTGATATAGCAGACACACACATTTCAGGAATTGTTTCTCTGCTTACCCACCTATCTGTTTGAGTCAATGTTAGAATGAAGAAGGTTTATGCAAACTTTTATGCAATATTTCCCCCAGAGTTTAATAAAACAATCCTTGCTATTTCACTCTGAGATTTCCCCCTTTTTATTATAATAAATAGAGAAAAAATTCTATGAGCTTCATTTGAAAATGGGTATTTGAAAAAATATTTACTGTTGATGTCTTCATTCAACCCTTTAACTCAATACAGCAAGATTTTACTAATAGCTTAGGAAAAAATACCGTCTGCTTCACATGAAATCTACACAAAGGAAAGGGTTTTTTGGTTTGTTTGGGTTTTTTTTTATTTTTAGTTCTGCTGCATACAGAGGAAAATCTACTTCCTGGAGATCAACTTTGCCTTGCTGCCAATATCCAAACTGAGAAATTACGGGGCCGTGGATAATTTGAGTCAGTTGCTCACCAGCATTTGTAGGGAGTATCTCCATCCTTACAGTACATTGACTTTGGCAAGTGTCTGGCACAGGAATTTTACTAAGGTATAAAAGTAAGTATTCATCCTGTGTACACGAAATTAGCCATATTAGCCAAAACCTGCCTCTCACGCAGTCAGCCTTGCTGACTACACTACCCCAAGGAAGGATGAAAATACAAGTCTGTCAGGTAAAGGAGGTCAAACACATGGAAAAGTGGCCTATGTCCCCACTGGAAAATATCTACAAATTCACCAAGGGAAAGGCTGCACACCATGGCTGTGGAAGTGCAGGGTCCAACAGCTGCATTTTAACCCTGTATTCACAGGACCAGAAAAATCAAGTCTGGAAAGGCACTCTGCAGTCATCTGGCCTATGCTATGCCCAGAGGCAGAAATGCCTGTGCACAGGCTTCTCCCACTGCTCACCCACTTTATTACTCCCAGGGGTGGTGGTACTTTAATATTGGTGCTTCTTCATTGTTGGAGCTTTCTCCTCTGTGTTTGTAAGAAAATATATATAGCGAGGATTGTTGCGTTCTGAACTATTTTTGTGAAACCTTATTGCTTATTAGAAAGATTTAATATATTAAGCAATGTAAATGAAAATTGAGGTATCTTGTGAATTTTCTCAAAGGGAAGATTATTTCCCTCACCTTAATTCAGAAATAGTGCTCTTATATTTTTATGTAAATTAGCTCAGTGAAATTGGATTGTAGAAAGATTATTCCTTATGCTGACCAAATATTACCTTTTTTTGTGTATTCCATGGAATTATTTTATTCAGTGATGTACACAGAAAAAAAAAAAACTTTTTAAAAAGTTAAATAAAACTGTTCCTTTTTTATGGGGCAGAAGATTAAATGCATATGAAATTAAATGCAAAAGTTTCATGCAGATATAAAACATCATGAAAGAAGATCATCAAATTCCCTGAACTATCTGTCTTGCTGACTGCACTGAGGCAGAACTACCCCAAGGAAGGATAAAAACACCAACCTGTCAGGTAAAGGAGGTCAAGTGTTACTTACTCTGATCTAAAGTTTAATTAACTAATTTTTAATAATTTATTATTTGTGCTCTGGGCAGGAGTCTTTATCCTGTGGCTAATTTATCCCTGAGAAACTGCATATTTGTGGCATGGCAAAAGGATGTCTTGGGGGAATTCGGTTTATTAAGCAACAATAAAAAAAGAGGAGAAAGGAGGTAAGAAGAGAACTCTGCAGCCAACGGGGAAGGTGTCACAGAGAAGAGGGATGAGAAAACATGTTGATCAGGTGATCCTGATGGTCAGCTGATGCCTCACAAAAACTGTTTACTCCCTATTAAACCGCTTGATCTTGTGATGTGCCATTGCAATCAATTACAATCATTGGAGTATAAGGATAAGTACAGTAGTGAGTCCCAATCACTCACTCCTGTCCTTCCAGGCTGATTTAGCTATAGGCATGAAAGTCAGTAGCTCTAATTTATTTGTGGAAAAAATCCTCAAAATGGCTCTTAATATTGAAATATATGGAGCTGATTGAATTATTTCTGTGAAACGCTGTCATAATCCAAAATGCCCTCTGAAGAATGATTTTGAAATAGAACCCACTTCATAATTGACATCACTCTAGCAAGTTATTACTCTCTTGCACCCTGATAGAGCAGTAAGGTTTTAAATTCTACCTCCTCTTCTGTGAGACTGCCTCTGTAGATGTGATTGAAACCTTTAACTAGGATTTAAAATTTCCCACCCTTATGCTCTTAAATTGACAAATTACCCTTTGACTGCTAATGTTTGTGATCAGACAACACCCATCTACTTTTTCATTCACGATAGAAAGTAAATCAAAGTTTCTCCTTAGCCTCTAGCCCTTTCCCCTTTCCCCTCTTTCTTGGGATTTAGCATATTAGAGACAGAATTGGAAGCATCAGATCATGCTGATTAATTACCACCCAGAAATATGGGGAAAAAGAAATGTTCAATACCAATAACAGCTTCATAGCTGAAGCTCCTCATACCAGAATCTGAAAGGACTCAGGGGAAAAATCCAGGCACTATCAAAGTTTATGGCAAAGTTTTACTGAGGTCAATGCTACCCACAAAGAAGGTAAGGAAAATTAAAGCAACTTTTTCTCTTAGCTCCTCAGAAAACAAATTGCTGTTTGTGAAGAATTTTGCAGCAATTTGAAAAGCCTTATCAAAAACCAAATTTTATTCAGAGTTCCAAACAGTTTGAAACAGTGTATTAAAACAGAAAATTCATGCATTTTAAACTGTTGTGGCTGAGGCCTTCTGTTCTTCCAAAAGAGAAATTGTATTAGCTCAAACCAAAGCCACCCATAGTCCAGTAACCAACTTCCAGTTTTTCCCAAACCATCTTTTCATGGTCACTTATGAGTCTATAGACCTCTACTTCTCATAATTTAAAAAATGTCCTTGTCTGCTTGCCATGTATGACTATCCTTCTATAACTTGTTCATCTGTATTGTTCTTCTCTAAATCTCTTCCTCTTCTGTGACATTTTTCTAAGTTGGCGAGATCAGAATTGCATACTTGGTTGAAGTTTCAGACATACCGTGGAATTATAAACCAGTAAAATTAGATTTTCTGGTTTTTTTACATTATAGCATTTTTAGGTGTTGCAGGTCAGCTAAGTCTTATTGGATAATGCATTTTTGCTTCTGCAAAACACCTGTAATATAAAAAAATATCCCTGAATATTTATATTCATTTAGTCCCTGTTGTTTTCTTAAGGTGTTATTAAAATATTTTCTTTTAATTAATTATTTTTAATTCATGTACATAAAATTTCCACTGTCACCTAATCATTCAGTCAGGCAAAAATGAGAACTTATTTACAGACTAAAGAAAAATAAGTAGGAAAACAGTTTTGCTAAAAAATATTAAGTTTATTCTCATAGCAAACCAGACCTTACAAGGTTCTGCATAGCCAGTGGTGCAGTCATTTTTGCTTCCTGGGAAAATTTCAACATTTGGATGAAACGTAATTTTTCATAATCCAGATAAACAGTATAATATGCTACGCTGACATGCTGTATGATATTTATTTAGAAAATAATTGATCTGGTTCCCGTCCTGGCATGTGATAGAACCTTTATTGACCCAGCTCACTCTCAAATCAGCTACCTTTTTCTTCTTTGAGGTCTTATCTAGGAAAAAAACACATACCAATATGGGCTCCAAATGAGATAAAACCACACAACAAACCCACCATCACCATCAACAACAAAACTCAGAGAAGTTCAGCTCTGGTCACAGGGAGGCTGTACCAGCTGTGAAGGCTCAGCTGTTACCGGCCCCAGTGAGGATGGCTTTGCACAGCACCTGTAAGCATTTAGGGAAGTCTCTGCTGTGCCAGCTGGAGCTTCACACACCCGTGGTGGCTGGAGCTTCACAGACCCTGGGGAATGCCATGTGTCACTGTGCAGTGGCAACAATGCTGGCGTCACTGAATAATCTCAGAGATCTTTCTTCTGGGAAACCTATTGAGAAAACATCATCTGCATGCAGAGAAACACAGAAAATAACAGTGCTTTTTTTCCAGTGAGAAAGTCGTTGTTGCTGCTTCCAGGACACTTTGCCTGAGTGCTTACTTTTAAAATAAATTAAGTCTAAGTTATTAGGCCAAACAATGGATCTAAAAAGCAATTAATATGTACTTTCATGTCTTACTCATTTGCATCTATACAAAGAAGAGTAAGAAAATCTTGGCTCTGCACATATGCAACAGTTAAATTATGATGTCCACTACCACTAGCTGCCTGCAGGGCCTACAAATTAAGCTTCAATTGCAACTTACACAACCAAGAGCTTGGTAGCCAAAATGCATTAATAACACATAACTGCAGAAAATCTACACGTTCATGATATTCATATAAATCAGAAGCATATACTAATATTAATGAAAATATTGCAAATGTAAACATTGGAAACATCAAATGCAGCAGACTTGAAAGGAAGAGTAATTTGCTTACTGACTACAGGAAAACATCCAAATTGCTTAATATTGCCACAGGTCTTAGTTCTGCAGCCTTAGTTCTGCAGCCTTGAAGAACAGCATTTCAATATTGTTGAGCCTACTGATCTGTAGAGCTGAAGAAGTTTAAATAGAGGGAATGCAGAACTGTAATTTTTGTGGCTATCAAGAAATGGTTTATAAATTATCAAGAAATTACTATTAATTGCTGACATACTGACACTGACAGGAAAAACTAGATAGCGTTAGTTCAAGATGTGAAGGTGCAAACTCAAAAGAAACCCCTTGATGAAAAGTCCTGGTTTGCTGAGATTTGAATAACTGCAAAGCCAGTGAAAGAGCTTCTAGAAACCATTTTTAAAGGTCCATGTGAGTTTGTTTCCTACTCTTTCCAACTGTGGCTTTTTTTCTTTATTGAGAGAGAAGTGTTAACACTTTGGCTAAAGGAGGAAAGCAGTATAAATATGCTTTTTTTTATAAGCATATATAAGTTTATTTTTATAAATAACATCATATTCTCTAAATGTTTCTATCAAAGTATTTCTGACTTACACAGTAATTTCATAAAAATTCACTCACATAATCGCTCAAAAATTTACTAGTCCCTGCCCAATCAGATATAGCCTCACCAAGATTCTCATGTACTCTGAACTGCACAAACTAGGCTACTGTTGCAGCAAAGGGAAAATCAATTCAGGAATTGAGAAATATCCTCTCTTCAGTCTTAAGTTGAGGGATCTTGGAGAAGAGCTCAACGCAGCCCAAGGCAGGTTCTCTTCACTGCAAATTCAGAACCCAGAAGCTGCACCCCAGAGCACCCAGTAGAGCAGGGCAGGGCAGGGAGAGCTTGCCCCTCCCTTTTCCACTTCCAGTGCAGAGTGGGTGCAGTAAATCCAGCCCATTCCTGACCCCTGCTTCATACATTTTATGCAAAGTCTTACTGGGAATGATCAGGTGTATTGCTCTGGGGAATGGTTTTTCCCTCCCCAGAGACCCCTGTAGATGTGACCTGTTAGTTTGACCCTTCCTTCCTTTCCTGAATAAATTGTCTGGGAGCCAAGTTGCCCCTCTGTACTGAGCCTAGATAAGGCTCTGTCCCTTCCTGGTTTGCTCTCTTTCCCCCTTCCTCCTATGGAATAAACATCTTGGACCACATCAGGGGTTGGAGCCTCTTTTGGAATCTTCACCCAGCTCCTGATACACTTCCCCCAAGGCCTCGCAGATCTGGGCTGGCCTGGTGACTTTGGGGGGCTGCGGGGGGAAGGTGTGTCAATCAGGGATCTAACACACCTTGTTCGGACACTGTCCAGTGTTACAGGGCGCTCGGGCTATGCTTTTTCCCATTTCCAGGGACCCCTGTGGCTCTGATCAGATAAATGTGGTCCCCTCCTTCCTGCCCCAATGGGGTTGGTGGAGAGCCAGAAAGCCCTCCCTGTCCAGAGCCTAGATAAGGCCATGTCCCTTCCTGTTCTCTCTCTTTCCCCTGGATCTCATGGAATAAACAGCTGGACAACTACATCAGGGAATTGGAGCCTCTTTTGAATCTTTGCCCATCTCCTGATGTTCCTCCCTTCAAGGCCCCGAATATCTGGGCTAGCCTATACTATTGTATAGGGGCTGAGAGAGGTAGAGCATCAGTTCAGCACCTCCAGCTTGCACTTAGTGCTGTAGGAGGGGTTCTGGTGGATACTGTGGTGCTGTATTTGTACACAAATACCTATTGTAAGGGAGGTTCAAAGAGAGATGCAGTTTAAGAATAACATGATTAACTAGGTACCTAGGGAAGTATTGCAATTTTTCTTCTGGTGACAAGAAGAAAGTATATGAGTACTTTTTAAAAGTCTCTCTATATACTTTAAAAATTTTAAACAAATTATTCAGTCTTTTGTTTTTGTTGTGCACCATGGAAAATGCAAACAACACTCTGGTTACATTGAAAAGATTTTCAGGACGCCTCAGAAAATCAGAAAAAGCAGAAAGAAATTAAGAAAATAGATCTTAAAAGGATGACTGTTGGATTTATAGGTGCCATAAAATAGCTTCCTTTTCCAGCCTGGGGTAGATTGCAGGAAGCATGAAGTCACCAACCACGTGGTGAAGTAAAGACATTCAGAATGAGAAGTATAAACTGTAATTTCTTCCAATGCTCAGGTTTTCACCAATCATTTAGATTTGGGCTTTAGAGTTTTGTATAGACACTAACAATAACTTCCCATTCATCAGAGGATGCAAATTCAAGTACTTCCTTTGAATGCAATAGGAGCAGCTGCCTACCTGATCTTTTGGATCAGCTGCCATTCTAGTCTAACATTCAGAGCAGACATAAGTGCATATACCAAAATAACTAATTAAATCAAATACACCCACATGAAATTTACAGCATCCTAAACAATTGAGTCTAACAAAAATGTGAAGCCCACAGGAAAATGTTAGGTTTAAGAATAATATGCTGTTTAATATCTATGTGAAGTAATTACTTGGATGCTTTAAAAATTATTAGATAGTTTTAAAATAAACTAAAATTAGTTTTAAAATAAACCCCAAAAATAGAGGTTCAGAAGACCAAGATGATGTCAGTTGCATAATGTCATGTCTCAGTGACTTTCATTGCCATGCAGAGTATAATGCCATGTGTACCTAACATACAGTTTGGCATTGCTTTATTTTTTGAAAAACTCATCTTCTAGGGTTTGGTTTTACAACATGAAGTTGGTCACTACAGTAAAGAGGAAGAAATTTGTTAACAAATGGCAAGAACACAGTTCACAGAGTATTTGTAAAGTTTTTATCTGATAATATAGGAAGCAAGGAGGTAGAACATTTTGTTCTATGATTCATAAAGCAAGTCTGCATTGCAGATGACTGAGCAGTGAAAACTAGAACAAATGCACCTATGTGAACTTCTGGCTACCCCACTTCTGATAGCAAGAGTATTGCATGTGGAACTAGCTCAGCTGTCTCTGTGCCACACAGCATTGTGCACTGCAGACCTGCCAGACACAAACAAATTACCTTCCTAAAACAAGTATAATATGACCTTTTCACTCAAAACAAAAACTGATGCTTCTCAGCCTCTGATGATTCAGAATAAGATAGTCTGCAGTGTTGAAAAGTAATCCATGCATTAAAAAAATATTCTTATTTGTATGTCTTACTTGCAGTTTGGTTTGTTTTTGTGGAAAGTTTGCTGTTAGTGTTTTCCAAATTAAACAGAGAACTTTGTCTTTTTTGTTACTATTATTCAGTTCTGCAGTTTTGATCAGCTTTGTACAAACTCCTCCAGAATATCTTTGAAAGAAATGCTCTCTCCACTAGATCTGAATGAAATCTGTCTCTGATAAACAAGTGGAAGGAAGGAAGAAGAAAATTTTAGGAAAAGTAATGAATAAATATTGTTAAATTCAATAGAGGCTATGTGCTGAATTATAGTACTGAGTCATGTTTCTGTGTCATGGCCAAGGTTGCTTTATTGATCTGTCCCTTTTCTACCAGTAAGCAGACTCCAGCTGAGACTTTTCAAAGCCATCTAAACTTAAACATATACTTTTAATTTCAAATAAACTGGGTGCCCAAATAAATTAGGCTTCTTTCAAAACTGTATCCTGACTAGTCTGACATCATTTCTTCAGGACATTAAGAACAACCTTTGTCTGAGGAGAAGCTCAGAAAAAAAAATGTGAATAGCTAAGGCATTAAGAATCTTTCCATCCACAGGAGCTGGTGCATAGGAGGGATGCACAGATTTAACCTTTCCCCAGCCACTGCACAAATTTCATGAGAGGAGTCGCCACTCATGCTCAGAGGAAGGCAAGCTGATTATTGCTAAAGCTGAGAATCATATCTCCATACAATTTCATTGCAGAGGGGAATATTTACAGTGAATCTGTCATCCTGGTTTAAGCACATCTTGGGTATGTACTCATTATAAAGCCCTCTTTGGTGGGCAGGCCAATTTTAATTTGTTGTCTGCTGCTTTTCCCCCTGCACCATTGTTTATTGTACTCTCTACTTGATGATACAAATGAGGTTTACTTTTTTGAGCATTTCAGTTCACTAACATTTGCTATAGAGCCGAAAAAATACCTGTAACACAGCTAAGGGAAAGGCAATCAGAGGGGAAGGGAGATGGAAAGAAAAGGAGGAGAAGACTTGGACAAACATGAGCATTCTTCCTCAAAGCCAGCTTTATCACTGCAGCCAGAGGCATATTGTGAAATGGCAGTACAGTCACAAAAGGTACTCAACAGCCAGTGCTCCTCAACTACATACTGAAAGAGCAGACAGCTAAAGGGAGCCAGCAAGCAGTGGGAGAGAAGGAAATTGAGATGTCCCTAAAGTAAGTGGTAATTCACATCATTCCCCTCACAGGTACGGGAAATCACCTTACCATTTTCAAGATACAGGTAACACTCAACTACTTTAAAAAATATTTTAAAACTTGCTGTACAGCAAAATAAAGAAGCAATTACCAGCACTCAGAACTAAAGCTTACATCGAGATGGTAAGAAAGAGCAGGGGAGAAGGAATATGCAATGGAAGGGAAAAAAAAGGAAAATAGGTCAAAATAAGTGCAAATCCAGACAAGATGATGGAGATGGAGCCTCAGGGCTCAAAGAGCACTGGAAAATGCTGTGTTGCCAGGCTGGCAGAGGATGCTGCTGGGAAGCAGCAGGGTCTGTGCCCAAGTGTCAGGCTAGGTTAGGGTATTAATCCCACACACTGCCACAGTGATGACAAACAATGTGAACAGAGCCATAAGTTGCACCTCTGTTTAAAGAGGTCGGCAACAAAAAAACTGATTTAACTTACATATAAAATCTGTAGCTCAAAATTTATCTGAATAGGATGATGAGATAAGCACTTTCAGGTATGAAAATATTCTGCTTTCCACCATCCTAGCCTATTGCCCCTTTAATCTACGCACCCATTGCCTCTTTTCCACTTTCATTTTTAGCACTTTTCTGTTGAAGATGCACACTCATGGAGATTTACGCCTGATGGATGTTAGTTTTTCCACATATGTAGTGCATTTCACCTCACCATTTCAAGCTGTCACCAGTCTGAAATTTACAATAAGTGATACTGGATAACTAGCAAAAAAACTGTCTACATACAATTTCGAAAATAGGACACTTTCTAGTAAGCCTACATGTATGACTACTTTACTTAATGATAGGGAAAGGAGAAGAGAGGAACGAGGAGGAGAGGGGAGGGGAGAGTTCATTTTCCAAATGCAAGATAAAAAAAGTTACAGAAAAGTCCAAAATACCAGTCTGATGTTTTGTCATTAGGGCATGCACAGGAACTTTTAGGGCATGAGTTATCTGATTTAGATATCTACTTTAGGATTGTGCTCTGAACACACCTACTTCTCCCTAATATCCTTCATAGGAGTTTAGGTTATTAGCTCCATTCAGCAAGGTAAGTATCCATATGATGGGCAGAGACACTGAACCATGTTTCACAAGCACTTTTTATGTTAGAAAAGAAGTAAATTTCACCTGGGTTTTGGCCCATTCACTGTCTAACTTCAGAAAAATAGTTTCTGTGTCAGATCTCCTGTAACACTTTGCCTTTTATCTGTCACTCTCTTTCTTAATACTCACAGGAAAAATAGACATGTACCTGGTTATCATGAACCTGCTCTGAAAACCAGGAATTAGTTTACCATTGTAATAATTTGCATATATCTTCAAAGTTTTATTCAATCTGCGAGTAAAATAAAATGGGGTTGTTTTTCTCTATGCCTATGAAAGTCAAGCTGGGCTTTGCCCTTGTTGAGCACTGGGGTCTGCACAAAATATCTGCCAAACAAATAGGTCCTCAAGGGCAGTAGTGCAGCCCCAATGCCTACCTTGTGATGGGCATGACCTCAATAAGAAATCCTGCTAATGGCACTCAGTAGGCACACAAGCCACAGCTTTTTCCTACAGCTGTGTCAGTTCAACAAATTAAGAGAATTAAACTGGAATGGGAGCACTGCATGAGACAGCTGTTGAAGGTAGAGCTGGATGAACAAACAAGAAACTTTAGCAGCTACATAATTTCTGCCATTAGAACTGAATTAATTCATTTTTCCAATACCTCTATCTCCCTGTCCTTTAAAAAGGGACAGTGCACCTTTCTCTACAGCTGCTGGAAGATTTAGAAACAGGTTTGGGAAATGTTTGGGTCATATACAGGACATCATCATCATCACTCTTGCGATGCAGATAGATTATTTCTAGGTGCAGAAATTTTTGCCTCAGAGCAGAGACAATGTTAGTGCCGCAGGCAGAGAGGAAGGCACCGCTTTGTGCCGTAGAGAGCTGTCTTGTTGCTCTGATAGCAGTGGAGACTGCCAGGTCTCTGCTTTGGCAAGGGCCGTAGAACAGACCTGGATGATTTGAGGAGACTGCAACAGACATTTGTGTGAACATCTATATTGTTTCTTTAAAGTTCTTTAAACTAGAAAAACAACCCCTGTGTAACATTGACCTAAATGCATTTGAATGCAGCAGGGTAAGGGAGATGATTCTTTATATCACTGTTGGCTGTCTTTTATGTTAGGAAGGCAGATTCCCAGAGTGCAGGTGTCTGCCACAGCAGGTAGGACTGGGGGCAATGGCATTTTTATGGGCATTTAAAATCTGCAATTTTACATTCCCCAAGGGAAATGGCAGATAAATATTCACCCTAAAGGTGCAGCAGGCAGGTTTTCAATAATATTTTAAAATATGTAACACATATTTCACTTCCTCTCTCTTATGTTTTAATCCATTCCTAAGGTTTCCTTCATATTGTGTTTCATATTTTTGAAATTTCCTTTACAATTTTATAATCATCTTAGGAATATACACCATCCTTCTTTCACTTCACACGGCAATAACATCCTTTCTTCTCCACCAAGCCAGGCTGTTCAAGGTTCTGTTTCAAAGCCCAGCAAGGGCTGTTTGTCATGTTGGAGCACTACATAGACCTTAGAAATAATGATATATAATTATATTCAGTACTTTCTACACTAAGTAGTACTGAGAATTAACAGAATTTTAGGTAAAACTGCATTATGGTAGCTATAATGGGATTTAATTTATTTATCTCAATGGTAAGCAGTACTTTTAAAAAAACAGTCTTGCCTTTAGAATATTCTAATAATATTCTTTTTCTCCTTGACTTAATTTTGTCAATGTATATATTCAGTCTGACACGAAAAAATTCTGATGTGCATGATTTAAGTCATGCTTACAGTGCAAGACTAGCACATATTTTTCATCTCATAATTTCCAGAAATATAAGTGTACTAATGGAAAATATCGATATGCTAGTGACTGTATTTTGAAATCAAACAGTGAAGTGAAAAAAGTGATTTAAAATGTTATTTATTTCCAATACCATCAGTGAAATCACAATTGTGATTAGTGATATATATTCAATTACAGCACTGATGAACTACTTGATCTGCAAAAACATAATTTTGTTCGGAAGTCAATATTACTGAGCAAATTAATTTTAAAGAGAAGAAAATAATCTAAAGAATAAAAGCAGACAAAAGCTTATGAACATGTGAAAATGTTTTCTTTTAACAATTCAGGACAAGTTTCACAGGAAATAGTTAACAACCTTCATATGATGACAGAATTTCAACAGTAGAATGAAGTCAAGTAGAAATGTAAAGGTAAAAATTATTTAAATTTTTTTTGAGATATGTCTGGAGAAGAGAAAATGGCATCTATTTTGTCCATATCATCAATTTGCTTGTAAGAGGAAGATTATGACTTAGCTCATGGTTCTGATTTTTCATATCAGATCATGTCATTACTCCAAGACCTCCTTGTTAGCAAATATAATATTTAATTTAATTTTTTCACATGACTCCTTCATATATATAGTAGCCTATAGTTAGAGTTGATGTGCATCTCACTGCCCCTCTAGGTTAGTCTTTGAGGCTGAGCAAAAGAGATTTGCCCAAAGTCATCAGTATGGCTGGGTGATATCAATCTCTACTTAATAACAGATTTTCCTAGGTTTAATACAATTGTTTTAATATAATTGTTTTAATATTGCTTCATATTGCACTGTAATAGTTGTTATAGGTCCTGTACTCTGTTGCAATTAATTCTGATTAAAATATTTTTGTATAATCCTTATCATTATGCATATATTTATAAATTATAAATTTATGAATTATAAAACACAAATTTATAAATTATATATCTGGTTTGCCATCATTAATTCTGCAGGACTGTATAAAGCTGTATAAAGGTTCAATTACATCTGTACAATCCTTTAGACATAAACCATTTACAAAGTCTCTTTGGTTTTGGTTTGCTCGGGTTTTTTTACAAAAGCCCTAGTAAATATCCAGGTGCCTTATGCAAGATTTCCTGAATACGTTACTAACTGTAAGACAGAAAATGGGATAGCAGAAAACATTAATGTTCTTAGCAGGACATATGGGACTGTGTCTCCTGAGCCCTTATCATCTATGCCCTTGGGCCTCTTGCTGAGCAATACCAGCACTACTCAAACAGATAATATGCAGTAGAGAAGTATTATAGATGTTTTCAAGGGGAAAAAAGAAATCTTTCTGTACTCCTGAGGGTGAAACAGGACTAATTGAAGGCCAGCTCCTTTCCTTTACACAAGCATCCTTGTTTGCTGTCAGCACCCACACTTCTGTCTCTGGTGCCATGAGGGGCTCCCTAAGGATGTTCCACCTTGGCTGCAAGCCTCCAACCTCTCCCTGCTCCTTCTCCTAATTGATGCCTGCAGTCCACTACAATCCATATGACCAAGTCTGACTTAACCCACTGCCTGCAAAAAAGACTGTCTTCTGAGACTAAGGACAGCCTGAATCAATACCCAAGAGCTTTGATAAAGTATCATAAATTCAGAACAAATACATGACAGGGAAAAACACTCAGAAAACAATCCTGGCTGTCATCCAAATTCCACAAAGAGGCTCTGGGCTGAAGTGCCTCAAACCACCTCTTCAGAGTGTCTGTATTGGTCAGTCCTGTTCCACTCCCGAAATTATTTAGAAACACCACTGCTTCAGCTGGTGGTGTCTGATCTGACTGAGAGCTACCAAAAGCAATACAAACAGTAATAGCAGATGCCTCATTTCCCTGTGGGAATGCAACCTAAGATCACTCACCTACTTTACCTCAGCACTAGAGATTTACATTAGTGCTTTGTGAGGTGAGCTTGTGATCTGAACCACTGAGGTACATATATGTGTAGCACCACCACAAGAGTCTTTGAATATTCCACATAGCCTTATTGTCTCCACTAGGTTTCACTCAAAACAACTGTTCTCAATAGATGAGAAGCCTGTCTCTAGTCTTTGTTTAGAAACAGCAGCAAAGAGATTATAGGACCAAGCTGTTCTTCTAACTGAGGCTGCAACTTTAAGAAGCTTCTCGGTGACAGATGGTAGAGGACTATAGAACCATCACACTCACTATATCCCCAATCTGATCTGAAATTTAAATAACTTGACTCATTAAAGGATAAAGCATATTCACTTATACAACGTAAAAAAAAAAACAAAAACAACAACAAAAAAAAAGCCAACAAACCCAAACAGAACAACCTAAACAAACAAGCCTGATTTCAATGCTTATGTTAGTCTGTGGTAGGTCATTAAAGGGTATCAGCTTTGGCAGAGGGTAAAATTTCTCAGATAAAAATGACAGCAACAGGAGGCTGTCACAGGCACAAGCAATCTCTTCTAAACCACTGAGACTCTCTAGCTGCAGCCAGAAATCCTGCCCTCTAAGTCATTAAGAAGGATCCAGATCAGAGTTAGTTTTAAAAAAAGCAGAAGTACATACCTGCAAATTCTGTTCTTGACTAATACATTCAGTTAGCTTGGTATCCATGCATTGTAAGGCCTGAATGTGAAATTGTCATTTAAAATCTTTCTAGTGCCATGCATTTTAATTTCCACTTTTTGTTTCCTCCTCTTCTCCTCCTACACAGCATTAGTAAATTATTTTAATGTAATGAGGGCTCAAGGGTGTTGTTATTTACATATACTTTACTGTGGCATGGGAGTCAGTAACATTTGCAATAGCCTGAATCTGGATAGCTGACAAAATCTAGCTATCATTACGAGACCTTTTGAGTCGGCATGCAATAAGATAATGCCAAACACTGTTTAGAACAGTAACTGCAGTGTAGGGGAGTCATCTCTTGGAACTGCAGCTCCAGGTGCTCATATTATGTTGCTCGTAAGAGCACAGCAACTTCTTTGTGCTAAAACTGACCTGGCTGACCCTATCCTCTGTGAGGGAGGGGACCACGTGAGGGGGAAGTGACCACACTGAGAGGAGAGACAGAGTATTAATGCACTGCAGAAATGTGTGAATGCAGGGAGTTAGTCAGAACAATAAGCAACAATCAGTTGTTTGGGTTTTTTTTAAATCATCCTTCTCGAAAGGAAAGGGGTTAACAGATACACCAATAACAGGAAAAAAAAACCCATAAAAACTAAATAACTTTTTAGTTATTTAAATTTTTAAAAAGTTAAAAGTTATTTAAAGTTATTTATTATTTTAATTATGACTGATTGTGACACTTTTCCTTGGATATTGTACCTAATGTTAAATTCCATTTTCTACAGCAGCCTCTAAGTCATGCTTCCTCCTGTAGTAAAGCACCCTGGTATTTTTTTCTTCCTTCCTTAGACTTTATTAACTCTGATTCAAGAGTCTAATCCTATTGAGTGTTTCGTTTGTTACCACTTTTAGTCTGAGGCATTGTGTTTCATGTTATTGCAGCTTCATAGGAAAGTGGCTATTAGAGAAAATTCTTTTATGGTATAGGATGAAGAACCTTGTTCCAGCTGTGGAAAGGAACAAAGCAGGAAAGAGTCTGGAAAATATAATAGAAGTTCAGTAAGAATGCATTGAGAATAAGGGAATCTGAAGAATCTACACTGTATACATAAAAATCTACATATCAGCTGAACTTCCTAAAATAAAGGCCATTTCAATTCTGCCTGGATTCAGAGCCACCTGAAGTATAATCATAAATCACTGCTGATAGAAAACAGAAACTTAAATTGGAGAAAAGCTTGGAGAAATAAAAAGGTATTTTACTTTGCATTTTTTTGAGCAAAGTTGTTGTACTGAAGAGAGGAGTCAGGATGGGCCCTGGTGTGCTGCAGCAGACTGCCAGGATGCACTTCACACCACGGAGCTGTCTGCTGGGACCCCCTAAAGAAACAACTTCCAAACACAACAGAAAAGCTCATTCTGCTTAGATAGTTACTATTTTTTTCCCTTGTAATTAAGAAGAAAGCTTAAGTCCAAGATCAATTTTTATGTGTTACCAGATTTACCACTGCTCCCACCCACTTCTGGCAAGCTCGCCTTAGAAGAGGTGGTACTTCTGGGGGCTATGAGGAGCCTAGACAACAACATTCTTTTCTAATCCTTGGTTGAATTAGCTACCAGGAAAGGCAAGTCAGGTATTTGATACAGACAGTGGAGAGATAAAGGCACAAGCTGCAAGTGCCAGGTGAGCCAGGCTAGCCTTGGGTTCCCCAGCAATTCCTGCAGGCCAGTGCAGTCTCCTGCACTCACATCACAGGATGGAGAGGAAATCACAGAGGTCTGTGGGTGGATGCACCTGCTCCTCTCAACTGCACCAAGCAGGATGACAATTTGAATTTATAAATCAAGCTATAAGCATTCCCTACATCTAAGTGGAGTGTCAAGCACTTAATCCTGAAATACAGGGAAAGAAAAGAAAAACAACAGTGTATGAATGCTTTGCTTACTTTGTAAAATACTTATGGTGATACTACTCTTTCACTGTTACACAGACTGTCACAGTAATTGCAAGCACAAAAAATGTGTTTCAATTGTTCTTCCAAAATGTATGCATCCTTTTGAGGTTTGTGGATAGCTTTTTGCTGCTGTTTCCCATCTAAATCAGCTACAGTAAGGCCTCTGAGCGTCTAGCTTTCAGCTGGCTGTGTGCATATGCATGTGAGGAAAAATGAGCCCCCAACTTAAAAGGCCTTTGAAGTGATTCATGGCAAACATATGTCTATTTTGCACCCAGACACGCCCATTTTTCTTCTTCCAAGTGTTTAATCAGAGTTATCCTGCTAAGCTTCTAAGCAGGGCTGAAAAAAGAAAATTTAGCTTTTCTTATGCTCGTTTGTAATTTCCCTTCCCTCTGTGGTATCTAAATTCCGGAACTGGCAGGAATGTCATTACATAAAATGATCAGTACCCTTGCTCCAAGTTTTAGAAGGCTATTTTTTTAACAGTAGTAGATACACATGGAATTTTAGCTTTATTAATAGTCTACATAAAGGAAAGGAGAAATCTTTTAAAAACATCTTTCTAGGAAAATTATGAATAGCGCTGAATTTCCTAATACAAAATTCTTCCTCTCTTTCACAAAGTTTCTGTCAGGAGGAAGAACTGTCATCTATAGTAATATTACAACTCTTTATGATTTCCAGAAGTCTGATTTTGTTTATACTTCTGAATTACAGATATTCAGGAGAGACAAGCAAGTAAGTATCTGGAATCCTATTAAGTGGCATGTAGATTGCCAACTGTGGACAAACACAAAGACAGAAAAAGGGGTGGTTATTTTTATTTCTTTCAGTTGGAGGATGGATGTTCTTTTGTTTTCTACATTATCTTCTGCTGGCTATAGCCATGTTTTTTCCATGCAGATTAAGCTATTTGAAAGTGCAAGGTAGCACAAGAATTGGATAATTACTCTAGCCAAAAGGCAAGATGTAAGACAGCTTATTTGCTTTAAATGAATCTGTGCCAAGCTAACTTTAAGAAAATAGCTTCAGTTATTTTCAGTCACATGGCTCCAGACTAATCCTTCAGCAGAGAAACAGACATGTACCACTTCTCTAGATCTAAAACACAATCCAATTTTAAGTATGCCTTATTATCTTATTCATAAATTTTAGGCTTGAATGCTCTTAGGGAAGCATACTACTGAATTGAAAACCATTTAATTTTTTCTCTGTCTAGACAGACATTAAACAGTGGAAGTAGAACACAGCCAGATAACAGAAAAAAACCACCAAAACTTAAAACCTATTAACAACAAAACCTTCCTATTGTATTCCTTGTTTTCACACAGATCTTCAGAATCCAAGTTCATTATAAGTTTATTGAAGTGAACCACTGGAAGGATATCAAGAGACTAGAAGTCACTTTTAATTTCTGAAGGTATATTAGAGGATTAATAAAAATCCACAAGTGTAAGACAGGATGTTTTAACTTGGTTGAATGTTTACATTCAGCAGTAAGACTTTTCAGTTTGAATGCATAGGTGCCAGCAGGCCTGTAAGGATGTTCAACTGAAAAGGCTTTGGGTTCACTCAGATCTTCTGTTTTCAGGCAACAGCTTAACATCCTCCCATTCACAAAGAGTTCGAGTTCAGCTCAACAATTCATTAGAAGAAATTCCACACTCTAGCAAATACAACCCTTTGGACTTACAAGTTAATTTCTGACCAACTGATGTGTATTTGTTCTTCCAATGATAATGTATTTTCTATAAAAAAACACTCCCTTCCTGTTTTTCAAAGCCATTTTAAAAAAAAATTTGCCAAACTCTTAGACTTCAAGAGCTCAAAGGCTTTATTCTGTATAGCTGTAATAAGTTCAAAAATAGTTATAACCACACGATGTTGAGATGAGGATTTTTAGGAAGTCATAAAAGAGTGAGCAAAAAGTATTAGATACAGTATACCAAAAATAATTAAAATTATTATCAGATGACAATACTGTCAGTATATTAAGAATGCAAAAATTTATGGCTGCAGACATGTAACAATTAGCATAGATATAGTGATCAAAATTAAGTAATTTTTTATATACAATAAACTAAAGACATGACTTACAAATGTCACCAGCTAGTACAAGTGATGTGTTTTTATGTTATCCCAGGCATATGCACACTAGAAGACCCATTATGTCTGCTGGATCTGCTGGTGTTTCATGACCCCAGTAGATTTTCTTTAATGCAATCTTCCTTTAAATTTCCATAATTTAAAAGAACAGAGAATTTACTTTAAGAAAAATTTCTAATTCTCCTACATCAGCATCTCCTCTGAACTAACACATTTTATAGAAACAACATCCCTTTTTAAAAGCAATTATATGAACCACCACCAAGGCCTGTCTTTAAGTTAAGCATACACGTCTAGCTTTTTCACAATGCATTACAGAGAGAGTTTGATTTCATGGGTGGACTACTAGATGAGTATGAAAATGGTTGAAGGGTCACATCCAGAGGGTAGTGGTGATCCAGACCAATCAGACTCCTAATGGACATCAGTGACAAGTGTTATTTAATAATTTCAGTACTGGGGCCAGTGTTATTTAATAATTTCATTGATGACATAGAGATTGAGATTGAGTGCACTCTCAATAAGACAACACCAAGCTGAGTGGTGCAGCTGACATGCTTGAAGGATGGGATACCATCCAGAGGGGCCTGGACAAGTTAGAGAAGTGTGTCCATGGACATCTCAAGAGGTTCAACAAAGGCAAATGTAAAGTGCTACACCTGTTTCTCAGTAATGGGCCTGGTACCAGTGCAGGCTGGGCATGAGCAGACCCAGAGCAGCCCTGCCCAGAAGGGCTTGGGGGTGCTGTGGGTGAGAGGCTGCACATGGCCCGGCCATGGCACTCACAGCCCAGAGAGCCAAACGTGTCCTGGGCTGCATCCAGAGCCCCGTGGGCAGCAGGGGAGGGAGGGGATTCTGCCCCTCTGCTCTGCTCTGCTGAGACCCACCTGGAGCACTGTATTCAGCTTTGGGGCCCCAGCACAGGAAGGACATGGAACTACTGGAGCCAGTCCAGATGCTCCCAAGATGATCAGAGGGATGGAGCACATCTCCTATTAGGAAAGGCTTAGAGAACTGGGTTTGTTTAGTCAGGAGAAGAGAAGGCTCCAGAGTGCCCTGATTGTGTCCTTCCAGTACTTGAAGGGAGGCTTTAAGGAAGATGAAGGGAAACTATTTCCAAGGGCCTGTAGTGACAAGACAAGGAGAAATGGTTTCAAACTGAAAGACAGGGGGTGATATTAAGTAGAAATCCTTTACTGTGAGAGTGATCAGGTATTGGAACTGGTTGCCCAGAGCCATTGTGGATGCTGCATCCCAGGAAGTGTTCAAGGTCAGTTTGGATGGAGGTCTCAGCAACCTAGTCTAGTAAGAGATGTCACTGCCAATGGCAGGTGAGTTGTTGATTTTAAGGTTCCTTCAAAACCAAACCATTCTATGATTCCATAATATAAAGGGAGTAAGTGAATACGTTCAATGTGCTAACTAACCAGCACTTGCCAAAAACTACAGGCTGTTACAGTAAAAATTCTTTGTTTATATACAAGAAACCAATTGGGGAATGTATTGTGTATTGCATATTGTATTAAGAAAGTAGAGCATCTGTCATTGAAAATCTGATGTTAAAATACAATTTTTTTTAAAGTAATTTTTCATTTAATAAAACAATGGAAATACAAAGAAGATTGCTTAGAGAGAGAAACCAAAGGATGAACTTGTGTTCTGGCTCTTCTGGTTCATCTTCTACAAAATTGTTAACTACACATTCATTAGGCTCAGGGTATTGAAGAAGGAAGGCATGAAGCTGTGTCAGGGAGGTTTTTGCTGGTTATCAGGAAAAGATTTTTCACCCAGAGGCTGGCTGGGCACTGGATCAGGCTCCCCAAGGAAGTGGTCACAGCATCAAGCCTGAGAGAGTTCAGGTGTTTGGACAATGATCTCAGGGAGACACATGGTGGAGTTCTTGGCTCTGTCCTGTGCAGGGCCAGGTGCTGGACTCGATGATCTTTGTGGCTCCCTTCCAACTCAGCATATTCTGTGATTCTATGAAAATTTGTTCCAATTTGTTGCAGTGTTCCAGTGTACAGTAGAAAGGGCCTAGGTTTTCAATAAAAATGCATGTTTTAAAATAACTGATAAAGAACAAATTCTGCAAAGGGAAAATCCACTGGTTGCCTCCTCAACTCTCTGCTACCTCTAACACCCTTCCTGCATCTCCTACTGAAGAGCTCCCTTGCACAGGAGGGATTTGTTCTGGTGTCACTGAGGACACGCTACAGAGGTAACAGGATTGCAGGAGTGCAACTGAGGACAGATTTTGGCTCACAGAATCTTTCTTACTGGTCATGTAATGTGTGATGAAAAGATCCCAGTCTGACTCTGACAGACTGCATCGGCTTGTCAAAGCTGGCAGCTAAGGAAATAAAAACCTTGTTTATTGTAACCTGGGAGCATTTGATAAGGATTGATTGAGACACAATACACACAGACTCCCAGAGTATAATACTTAGGTCTCTCTCTGTTCAAATAGAACCATGCTTTAAATAAGCATTTGGAGTTTATAACCTCCCTTATCTCCCATTCATCCAGAATAAACATTTTAATTTGCATGCCCAGGTTTTAATTAGTACAGCATGTGGAATTAATAGAAACCATTATCAGCTAAATCAGCATGATCCTTCTGTGAATTAAAATATGTCGCATATTTAGAACACTAAATGAGAGAATGGAGCTATCTAACAGCTAAATCCAAGAATTTTCTGTAAACTAGGGGCACACACTCAGTACACTGCCACAGAGTTTCTGTCTTTGAAGTATGTTCAAAAAACCAAGGAAGGGACAAAGGTGCTGGTAGATGCATTCGTAATGCTTTCTCAGCCCCTCTTCCCACTAAAACAGTGTTCAGGAGAAAAGAAAAAAACTAACTCTTTAAAGCCTTAGTGTTGAATAGAATTATTAAAGAGTGGTTGCAGATAGAATTGGCAGAACATAGAAAATATATATAATCAACTGAAAAGTCTGAGGGAACAGAAAGGATGAGATTATTTCTGAGTAATAAAATATGCCAAGAATTACGATGATTCCTTTCCACCTAAAGGTACAATTGAAATGGCATTACTGAGAATTGAGGATGGTTTGAAATGACTGGAAAACAACACAGTTTAAGACCTCATTTGGGAAATTTCCTGCTAGCCTGTCTTATATAACTAATAAGAGGATTATATACTTCAAAGCTGGGTTTTATCATCCTATTGTGCTGACCAGGGCCAGTTCACTGGTTTGGCTGATAAACTGGAATTAGATGTTAGAAATGGACCTTTTCATAATAGTAAGTAGTTATATATCCTAAACAATTTATAACTTAAATAACCAACAGCAGCAATTTGCAAAATATGGTAGTGAAATTCAATAGCTAAGTGAACTTTAGACTGCATTAAAAGTGGAAACAGTTTTGACTAAAATTAGAACAATGCCAAGATGCTAGAAAAAAGAATGATGGGATTACCTATCACCAGAAGAAAATCACTATTATGACCTGCAGCTTCCAGCAGCTGAGTTCCAGATGTATCTTTTACATTAAGTTCTTATCTGAAGAATGTCCTTCAGACAAGAAGGTTCCCTTAGAAAGACCTTTTTCCCACTGCATGAAAGATGCATCAATCTCCTTTACCCTTCCAGCTGTACTTGCATGAGCACAATTGTAAAGTATTTCATAGATATGTGAGGATATGATATTTATCTAGGAGTAAAGAAATCTATTCTCTGAGAATAAACCACTTGATATGTGACAGATTACTTATTCTTCTATTATCTGTACCATCACACAGGGAGAGATGACCACATACATAGCTGCCATTTCAAAATAAGTTTTTTGAAATCATAGGTTTGACCACTGGCGTTGAACCTAGTTTTCACTAGTGCCCTGACCATTGTATTTCTCCATAAAGGCTACTCAGATTATTCTATTCGCAGTTCAGTCAGTTTCATGTTTGTGATGTAGGTGCACTTAGCCGGGTCCCTGAGGTTATCCACAAACAGATAGATACAGATACAGTCAACCTGTATTGCTTGGACCAAGTGTCCCAGTGAAATTGTAGCCAAGAAGAAGTGGTCAGGTAGCCCAAATCTCAGCTATGGCATAAAGTAAAGTAGCAAAACTACTCAGACTGATACTGTTACATGACTCACTTACATGTAATGCAGTGATAGAACTGTTATCATGTCCTGCTATTCCTGGAGCTCTCCATCTCTTTGGCTCTCTTCTTCTATGGAGAAAGTGATGAGGCTCTCAGCCAGACAAATATTGTGGTCATGGCTCAAAAGGTCAGTTGAGAAATATAGCCATCATCTCCTTTAAAAAAGTAATTTTAACTCAATGGAAAGTTAGGTCATTAACCTCCAGTGTTATAATACTTCTAATGGTTATTTTAAAAAGTAGTATATACTCACTCTGGAATTTGCTAAAGCTAATGATTCTAAGAAAGTAATTAGAATCAGGAGTTTTCAGACTCATCAGCATGACAGCAGCAGGTTTCCTGCTTCCTTCCTACCCTCATTGTTCCATATTGCCCTTGGTCAGTCAGATTTGCATGATGAGTTGCCAAATGTTATCTCATTATTATATACTTAAGGACCAGTCACCTGCAAGGAAATGAAATCTTCAAAACTCATATCTAGGTTAAGTTTACATCTGAATAATTTTGATGCTGGCTGATGAGGATGCATGCATTTTCTCCTTTGCCATTAGCCAATATACTTACTCATTGCTTTTACCATGGAACAACAGGTACCCCAGGAGCCAGGCAAGAAGCCTAGCAGGCTTTCAACCCAGTGTACTTCTTAAAATGGAAATTTCCCAGTTTCATAAGGTTTTATTTCTAGTTAGATCATATTCATGGTTTACCCTGAGGCAAAACCTAGGTTTTGAATGGGTAGTGAGTGATGTGTGTAGGACAACTTATGAGTAACTTTTATGCGAGGTAAGTAGGCAGAAGCTCTTCATGGAAAAAGAGATGACTGAGTAGTTGTGGTCTAGCTGTCAAACTGTAAATGTCACTGTGTCACTGCAAATTAACTGTGAAGAGTAATTTTCCACCATGAGATTTTGAGGTTGTAGGTTTAAAACTAAAGGGGATTTTAGAATAATTTTCAAGGGGATTTTTATTATTATTATCATCATTATTATTACTATTATAACTACTACTACACTGCTACTACTACTACTATTATATTCATTGCCATGGGATGTCACTGATCATAACAGTGCAAATAAATTCTAGATTTTAAAAGTGTGTTAATTGACTTCAGGAGCTAATGACTACACAAATAACACAACAGATGAAACCTTCAGGAATTTTCTTAAAATACTGACTACTGGAGCCTGAGAAAATCATGAAATGAAAAGTAATCTACAACTTGTAAAATTTCTCATAGTTTTCCCTAACCTCTGCTACTGACCACTTCAAGAGCAAGAATACTAAGAAGAGGAGACTACCAGTCTGTTCTGCTATTGCATACTCAGTTTAAAAACATTAAATTATCTATTAGTTTGCCTATACTTCACATATGCATAGTAATGACAACCAGTCATAGAAGGAAAAGATACTTATTAACAAAATAATGTCATTCATATATTCAGGAAAATTATAGTTATCAGGGATATTTTGCTACTTGTGTGTCACCTGAACCAACAACTTGATAATCAGTACCTGTACTAAATTTTAAAAGAGCTCTGCCAATTATCTCTGAGAGCAAAAAGCAGGCATTTTTCTGAGCACAAAGAGCAGAATTTTTGAAGGAGGATTCTGAGGTCTTCTTTGTTCAAAACGTTTTGAAAGTCTGATATTAACCCCAGCTGTATTTCAGATTTCAGTCATCAGAGTTTTGCAGAGGCAAAACAAATCTGGTCAAAGGACACAAAAACCAAAGCCTCTCACTTGCACCATGGAAGTAGTGCTGGCCACACCAGAGGAAGGTCACAATGCTTTTCATGTTGCCTCTGCTACAGGTTTCCACTTCCTGTACCACCTCTTTATAAACAAACCTATTTGGGACTTCCGTTTTCTGGAGGCCTCTTGCTAAAACATGGGTAGGATGGGTGCTTAGGCTGTAGCACCATGATCTCCACTCTCTTGCTACAAACTCCCAACATATCTGTGAAACAGGATGCTCAAGGATAGCATCTCTCTTACCTCACATTTATGCTTAGTGAGGCCCAGGTGTTAAAAAACTAAATTTCATCTAAAAGCCTGTGTCTCTTGTTTATTATTTATTAGTGCTGCTGAAGATATAAATTAAATTCTCCTGCTTAGGGGACTTTACAATTCACAGCTGACACAGCTAGCCAGGCCTGCTGAGGATATTGTCTGAACTCTAGCACTGCCCCTATGTCAGTGTGCTAAATCAGGCACAGTCCTGCTTTTAGCAGCTTATGTGCCAGATACCTTATCATGGATTACCAAATCACTCGTCTTCACATAAAGAATGAGAAGGAGGAAAGAATCAAACCCCTTGATTTAGGAGACTTCCAACTTTTAATTTGATACTTACACAGAAATTTGCAATTTTTTTTAGCTGTAGATAGAGCTAAAAATTATACTTCATAATCCTGGGACAGACCAAGCCGAATAGGTTTGGAGCATCACACAAATATCTAAACTTTGACATAAGGTTCATGGGGAAGCACTGAGCAGAATTCCCAGTAACATCATTTGAAAAAGGGCATAGCTTTAGGTATGGGCAAAGCAGGCAACTGATTGTCTATAAAAACACATTAATTTTGGCTGTAGGAAGACCCTTGAAATGAGCAGCTAACCTCTCCTGCCTGAGTAGCCAACACTGCTTTTTGCTTGCCTTCACCTTCACTCATCCTTTTTATTCAACATTAGGAAGCTTCACTGTGAAAATGTGGTGAGACTTGTTATACCAAGGAGAGGAGTGGCTTGTAATCCAGACTGCAAACTGGAGAGCACTAGTGCTCCATTCTACTAGGGAAATAGGTTCTGCTTGTATTGTTGAGGAAGTCAAATTGCCACAGAGGGAATTTCCCTTCACCTTAAGTGCAGCAAAATAATTCTGAGAAGTCATGAGCTAGCTGGCCATTTTGTGAATACATCAGGGGGAAAAAAACTGATTTAACCAAGTTGTGTTTGCAAAGCTTACAATTAGGGGGTTTGGTTTCATTATTGCTATGCTTTTTATTTTTTCATTCTTTAAAACTGATTACATTTGATGAAGAGTTTTTGCCTTCCTTGAAATCTCACACTGTTTTCATGGAATTACATTTTGTCTGTGAAGAGAACTTCTAACATATTAATAAAACAGGGCTAAGGAAACATCTTGCAATGCATTTTAAGCATATGCAAGTATACAGTTCGGTTGCATCAATCTACAAAGTAATAAAATTAGTATGTGCACAGGATTGATTTTTTTTTTTTTTTCCTTTTGTACCACTTCCAAAAAATGGATTATTTCAGCTGAAGTGCTTCATCCAGTTTTGGTCACCATCTATTAGACAAGCTAAAGAGAACACAAGAAAGACCAGCAACAATTAAGAGACTTGATTTACAGAACACAAAAAGAAGGATTCAGGCTTCCACAGTTTACGCAAGACTAGGAAGAGAATGACAATAAAGTTTAAACATGCAGAAAAGTGAAACAAATAATTTAATTGTCACCTATGTCAATCAAAGGCCAGGCAGGGAGCAAATCCTTTATGCTAAAAAACAGAAGTCTGCACAGGACATTAAGAAAAAAATTTATCCAGAATTATATTTAACCATTAGGACTGGTCAATTAGGAAAATAGTAGGATCTTCAGTGACTTGCTCAGGATCAACAATGACTGGAGACAGTCTAGGTTCATTTAATCTTATCTGGAGCCAAAACACCTTTCAGTCTGGAGTGAACAGGGAGAGAATCAAAACTGTAGATCCCTGTATTTCAAGGCCAGGCAGACCCATTTCAGTCATCTCTTCTGAATTTCTGCATGATGGAGGCTAGGAAATTCCAGAAGATGAAGATTGCATTAAACGATGGAATACAGATGAACCAGGAGGAAAAAAAAAAAAAAATTACTACAGTTCAGCAAAAAATTAGGAATTTTAGACTCAGTTATCTGTAACTGAGTTCCCAGGAAAAAAATACAGGAAAAGATCATCCAACAAACTATTTATTTATATTATTTCTAGGTACTTATGAAACAAACAGGTAAGCAATTTGTGCCAAACCACTCCGTGGGAAAATAGAGCTTGTGAATTTAGTTAGGAGTCTAACACTGTATGACCCAATACTTTTATGAATAAACTAAAAAATATCTTCAATAGCTACAAATAATTTGTTGTGAAAGTTTGCGTTCTGTTGTGGGCCTGGACCTTGATAAATATTTTCATCAAAGATAGAGATGATGAACCACAGAAGAAGTTAACTATTGCAACAGTGACATGGCGGAGTCAGCATTCCTGGAAGAGTTAAAAAATAAAAGTGGGTGTGTCACTTGGGGACAGCTTAGTGGTGAAAAGACATTAATTAGGTAAATGGCTGGACTCAATGAGGTTTTTTCCCAACTTTAAAAATTCTATGATTCTATTAGAACTGTAAATGCTTTGGAGAATAGAATTTTAAAAATTGTGAAATAGCCAGAAAAATTGCAGAAACAACTAGAAAAAGGTTACAGTTCAGTTTAGGACAAATAGCATATATAACATCTCAGGAGAAACTGCCATAGCAAATAGAAAAAAAAAGAAAGGAAAACACCACCAATATCTGAATAAATCAAAGTTAAATATAAATCAGTGTTGCCATCATCTTAGGAAAAACAAACAAACAAACAAACAAGTGTTTAAAGAGCAGTTGGTTTTCAGGAGATTTTACATTTTATTCTTATATATGTGCCTGCATTTCTTGCCTGCCAGTCTTCTGGTAAACAGAGATACCATTTCCAATTAGTTGTGGGAAGAGTGATCCTAAAATCTAAATGAAGTCTGTGGATACCTTTAGGAAATCATTCTTCTCCAGATGGACTGAAAAATTGTTGAGAAACAACTTCCTTCAAAGAAGACAATAAAGGAGGATGTTAAGTCATCTACAAGACAATGAGGGCATTTTTTTAGTTTAGAGTTTAACTGAAAATGCAATTGTAGATTGAGCACTGGGTAATACAATTACTATCAAGGACATAAAGAACAAGCCTATATAATTTGCATTAGTCAACACAAGTTACTGATATTTTAATTTAGATTAAAACTTTTTTCTGAAACACCCACTCTGGAGAAGTGTTTGGTGTTAAACCATGGCTCTCCTGAGCTGCAGCTGACTGTACTGGCTCTTACGAAGCAGCAGCAGCTACTGTGATTTCCTGAACATGTAGTTTCTGACAACTTCCCTTTGCTACCACTATTCCTTTCTTTTTTGGGATACAAGGGCTACAGGTAGGAAGCTGGTTACATTGGTTTTCCATCTGTAGCAGTCCCATAAAGAGCCTCAGAACAGAGTTAAGAGTTTAGATATGTGCATATATCTAAATTTGGAAGTAACTAATTCAATATGAAATGCTAAAAAGATCATCCTTTTGCAAAAATTGGAAATTACTCTTGCCTTAGGCTTATAGCAAAGTTGAGCCTTTGAGCAAAATCCAAACGTCTCAAAATCTACCAGCATACCCACATGTGGCTAGCATTCATAATATCAGCATGTGTGATTAACTCCTTCTATGTCTTGCAGAGGGTTTTCTAGTCCGCGGATTTAATATTTTCTAGCTAACATCAATTAACAGTCAGCTGTCAAGCTCATGAATAGAAGTGTGATGACTACTTTCTCAGTTATGCAGAAATATACATTATGGAAGATAGCAGCCTTGTCACTTCAAAAAATCATAAGAAATGGAAGCTTGTTCTACCACAGAGGAAGAATCATCCCACTTAAAAAAGACTAGGTAGAGATACCTACAAGCTGGTCACTTAACATGGTTATTCCTTCTTTCTTGTTGGAAGGTTAAGATCCACGTACAATATATTTGTCCATCTGAAGGGTCACATGCAACAAGAAAAACAGAACAACCACCTTTGCACCTTATATATGAAAGTCCTGTTAATGCAGCCCTCTGGACAAAAAACCAAACCAAAACGAAAAACCTCCAACACATTTTTCCCCCTATTTTTCTTCATTCTTCCATGTGCAGGGAAACTTTGTCAGAGAATATGTGTATTTACCTTTCCCTTCATAACATCATTGCAATGCAGAATAAATGGAATAGAGGAAAGCACCTGAATATGATATCATCATTTTTCTTGTTTCTTGGCAGCAAAGGGGATTTTCTTACTATTCCATCTGTCTGGAGAAGGAAAAAAAAAAAAAAAAAAAAAAACCACACAGTAAATTAACAGTCAGATGAAGTTTATAGTGCTGACTTTTTCAAAGTCACATAAGGATGTCCAGATGGAGTCTGCAGGAGTTACTTTAAGGACAACTGACCAGAACAGAAAAGACAAGTATTAACATTCTTTGTCAAGTATTTTATGTAATGCTCCAGGCCTGAAGTCTCCCAGCATTGCAAGTTACTCTTTCACAAGAACATGAAATGATAAAGCTGTACACTATCCCAACTGAATGTAACCTTTCGTAAGCTTAACAAATTCTGCAACATTTCCTGCTGTCCTCTCAAGCAAGGTAGAGCACACTGATATAACATTCCTGGAATTTCAGATGTGTATGGGAACAGATGAGCTCTCAGCTTCTCATCAGTTCACCTTATCTGGGGCCACCTTTGACAGGCTCTGTGCTATACCCAGACAAAGTGGCAGTGACTTTTGCCTCCATAAACACTTTGATAATGCCAAATCCTTTCAGTTCTTCATGCTGCAAATGGCTCTGCTGCCTGGACAAGCCTGTGCCAAAAACCTAGGGAAAACAATCAGAGACAGTGTGGCAGTGTCTCCCTGCCTCAACAAGAAAAAAAAATCCACATCCCTCTGAGGTCATCTCATCCTTCATCGATCACACACCACCCTCTGTACCCACAGCTCTAGAAATATCTGTATTATAATAGATAATACTGACAACACCTAGTTCTGCCATCATAATGTTGTTAGCAACTGTATACACTGTTAGCCACAGTTCCAGTTACTCAGATTAAAAAAAAAAATCCTGACAAGGCTAGTGACTGCAAGTGTCTCTGGATAAAAATCCCACCAAGCATTATAATCCATTTTCACTTTGAAAGGAATGCAAACCTTCCTCTTGCTCTGTCCCACAAACTTCCTGACAAATTTTAAGTACAAAGGTGTCCTGAAGTAATTGCATTTGAATTTTATCACATAGAAGATATACTAAAGTCCTGCATATCATATTTGTAATTCTTCATTGTGACAATTTTTAATGCCAATATGAAATTCTAAATAAATTTCTGACATCTGATTTCCAGATATGTATGCATTTTTTAACTTAAGCATCCCCATTTAATTATTTAAATAATTTTGAGTTTTTATATTATTTCCTCAATTTCATACTAAGAGCAAAACATTGCTCTTCACTGCAAACTAACATCCTTCAACTAAATAAACAGCAATCCAACTACAAAATGTAAAGCAGAAAGTTACACATGGACTGACAAAGCAGAAGACTAAACAGTTCATTCTATTGTATCTGCTGACTTAACTTTTTAGCCATTTTATTAAACGAAGGAAAATGTAGTATTTTACAAAAAAAGCATTATGTATGCTGCATAACTTACAGAGGAGCAGCCAAGTGTTCCCATTGTACTTTTATCCTCATAAAAGCACCACATTGTCAGAACACAAACTTCCTAGCATACAAGCTTTTTTAAGTAGGAATATTTCCCAGATTACCGCCCTAAACAGACATATTTATGTCACTACAAACACTGTTCGCAATTAGCACTTTGTTATAAAGACTCATTGCAAGTCAAGTACCCTCAAAATGAAGAGACAGCACTCAGATGAAGTTCACCACAGGTAACTTGGTCCAAGAACATTTAACTTGTCTCTCCATCCAAGAGAGATGAGAGTGCATTTAGGTAATCAAACACAGTCCTTAGGGCTGTCTCCATAACTCAGAAAATGGCCTTAGCAATTCACCAAATATATCTAAATCTGAAAAAAAAATTTCTATCTCTTAAATTTGTGCTGAGAGTAGTCCATACCATGGTACCCAGACTCAGGGGTGAGTTAAGATGGACCTTTTCTGAAGGGAATTGGAATTAAGTCCTCACCGATCTTTTTCTCTAGGTCTAATATAGGTTTCTATTTTCTACTTCACTGCATATAACCTTGTATTGACATAACTCACATAGGCCCAATCACTTGAAGTGATAGAGTTACATCCAATCTTGTTGTAAACAACAAAGGCCGGAGGAGGGGCATGGACCTCTTGTCAGCCTTCACCAGCAAAGCACTGGTGTTCCCGGGACTGCTACTTCACTACTCGACTCTATCTAGTTCCTGACATCCTTTCCCAAGCAGGCAAAGAAATCCCAAAGGGCAATGCACTCTGCATCTTCTGCCACAGCTGTACAAGAGTCTGCACTGCCCCGCAGCAAGGGGACCTCCACTTGTGGACATACAGATTTATTTTTCTTTTTTTTTTTCCCCCACAAGCTTGAGCTGAATGTTACTCATGAGCAGAAAAGCACATAAAGCTCCTGAGCCTAAGGCTGCAGTGCATCTGTCAGAGCAGAGCTAAAATAAGGTTCAATATTTTGGTTTTCCTATACTGTACAAGATTATTTGGCACTGTGCTTATTGAGTTTGGGAGGTCAGGCCTTCAATGTTGCTTTGTTATTATTTGGACTTAAGAAGTCAGTTTAAGGTCTTCTAAGCTTTTAATTTTGGAACAGTGTTTTGCTATCTATCCACACTCTTCCAAACAAAATGAAAGCAGCACAACAAATATTCAGTGAGAATCACAGCTCTATCTGTGCATGCCACAGGGAGACTAAAATCTCCTTTCAGCCTGAGTATTCATCATGGAGATGCCTGTAAGCTCCAGATACATTTTCCAGGCATTTAAGACTTGCAAATTATAAATCTTTTCTCTGAATCTTTCATACAACTATGATGCTATTAAAACTGCTTCAAAAGCCGCTTTTTTTAAACTAAAGATGCAGGAAGTTGCACATATCATCTTTAGTTGAAACATTTGAGCTCCTGAAGTGCTCTCTTCTTGGACAAACTGTGTAATGAGTTTTTTACATATGTATAATAACTTAATAATTTAATTTTCTGTTTTAAAACTAGCAGTGTTGGTGTTGTAATGCAGATCATAATCACCTTCAGAGAGCAAATAAATACCTATGAGGTTAGGTATTGACTTTAAGGATGGCAGAACATGACCTCACACCTCGTTCATATGTTATCAAGCTGCAGGGTGAGTCACTAAGCAATTTACTTCTTTGTTTGCCAGGACAGAAGTACTAATGAAAAAAAAATCCCACTGCAACTCTTTTCTGTTGAGAATATGTCAGCTGCTGGAAGTGGGGCTGTCCATGAGTCTACTGAGCTACTCACTTTATTTAAACTTTTGGCTTTTTGTTGCACACCAGTTTCTACCAATTCAGGAAGACTGTATAGCAAAATTTAAGATTTCTTGCTCACCACAGGAGAAAACTTACACTTTTATTTCAGGGACATTTGCGATAGATCTGTTCACACTTTTCAAGGAAAAATCTTGAGTATATCATATTAAGTAAATAAAACAGAACACTTATAGAATCAATAGAACATTAAATGTTAAATTTGCTGAATATTTTCCTATTCCTTGTTAGTCTGGTTTGCACAGCATTACATCTTGTAACTATCTTTGTACATGTCAAAATATAAATGACTGCATTATTTCTATTATGCAGTCACTGAATTCTACAGTATTTTGGCTAACTCTACAGGACTTTTTAACATAAAACATATTAAAGTCACATGAATCTATTACTGTATGAGATTCAAAGACAGAGTTTTGAGGCTGTTGTCTTTGTGCTGTGTTGGCAAAAACCTAGGTATTTGTCTAACTACAACCCTATCGCAGAACTCTTCCAGAGGCAACATCAGTAATATTTTGGATGACAAATGACTTTTTTAAAATTGGCTCTCATTGAGCCAATGACATATTAATTCCTCAATCTTAAAATCTATTTCTTCACAAATGTATGTTTTCTAACCCTGGCATGTTTATTAGCTGACTTCCCATTTACTGAAACAACAGGGCTTTACGAGGTCCTAGGGAACTTTCTGACCCTGAAAAAGCAGAGGCATTTACAGATAGCCCTCTCCTCTGGTTACCTGATTTCCTGGCTCCAGAGTCTGGGAAGAGATGCTATTTTTAATCAGTTTCCATCCAAGAAGGAACATTTTCTTTTTTTTGTCTTTTTTCTTTTTTTTTTTTTTTTTGAGTATGCATTAGTTATGCTAGTTTTTAGCAAGGAGATTAAGCTAGATAAAAAGCAATTTATTGCCAAGTACACTGAGTATTTGGCACCAGCTACCCTAACCAACAAATTTTGTGTTGTGCTGTTAAATAATCTCTTGTCCTACTTCTCCATATGTGAATCTAGAAATACCTATTTGAGATTATCCTTTTCAGATGTAATCTTCAGTGACCCAAAATAATGAGAAAGAAACATTGTCTTTCTGATTCCTAGGGCCTTTATTCTTCCCTGTCCCCAGATAACATTGTCTTGAGTTCATACTTCATCAATTGTTTTCCAGCAGCTTATGGATTCAAATAATCATAGGATCCTCCTAAACGAAGGAAAGAAAACTGTAGAGGCAGAGCACAAAAATTCAACACAGCTCTGTAATTTAAATTCTCTGTGCTATTCTTAGCCTTGAAGTGATATTCTGAACAGCTCTACAGCCTCTAAAGGAAATGCTTAATTATTTCTTTGATGGTTGCCATCTGTCTACTACTGTCTTTACTACCCTGGAGTTAACTACATACAGAAAAAGAAATCCAAACAACAACAAAATAGAGTCAAAATATAGAGAGAGACAACATGACACTCTTGATCAAAGCAAAATGGACATTTTGTGTTCCAACTTCACAATGAACAGAGTACTCAGAAGCACTGAAAATTTAAAACTGGTTTTATCCTTTTCTTAAAAGCACCACACCACTAATAATATACACATTATACAGGGCTTTAGCAGTATGCTAAAATACAGCCAGAAATAAATACAGTGATAGACAGTATACAAATTAAAAACATTTCTGAAGTTGTATCCACCAAATAACTATATGCTAAATGCATATATTTTCTTAGTTCTTTGAAATTGTAATTCCTATGCAAACCATAAGCATGGCACATCTGCTAACCCTTATGTTTTTATGTCCTAATCTATAGGAGTTCTTATACAGAGTTCAAAACCACAACAGTTCAGTGGTTTAGTGTATAATGTTACCATGCCTGTGCTTTGCACTGGTTCACCAAAGAGTGCTTCCTCCCTAGATTATGAACATCCTTCACCTGAATTATATGGAACAAATTATGTTGTCCTAACTCAGAGTAAGTTGGTCCTCAATGACATGAACTAAGGTTCCCATGCCAAGGTAACTGAAGTCTTTTCCTAATGGCAGTGGACTCTAAACCATATATTTACTTGCTAAATGAAAATAAAACATGTGGTAGTGGTACTATTATAAATGAAAGGTAATGTTCCATATTGCTCTGACTGGGAACTGGGAAGCTGCAAGAATTCAGGCTCCCATCTGCAACACATAATGACTGTAAACAATTCTGCATTTTTTCACCACAGCTGCACACAGCCCTGAAAAAATATTCTCATATTTAACAAGTTTGCAAAATTACAGTTCTCAACCAATTTCTCTGTTTGGCTGCCCCAAATAGGCCATCTGGGTTTGTAGATAAAGTCAAAATCAAATGGTTAGAGTTGATAAAGTTTTCAAAATACATTTCCAGTAATCAAAAATATTTAGTAACATCACCTTTGTTGTCTCCTTCAGCAATTAACCTCTGCAATTAACTTTTTCTTTGATGCTCCTGGTTGTGAATATATTTCTGGAAACAAGAGACATTTACTAACCTGAGGTAGAGTTGCCAAAACCTATGAGATCATTTGATCTTGAAATGGAAAACAGAAAATTTTTTCATATCCATGTAATTGATTGAAGAAGAAAATACTTGGCGTGGTCCTAAAAGATAAATTTAAAATTATAACCAGACCTCCAATTAACATAATTTTTGCATATATTTTTCTCCTAAGCACTGATATCATTCAGAAATTTTCCCCTATTTAGCTGAAGATACTTTCTTTAAATCTTTCAAGAGAATAGCTATGTGTGAAATAGCATTGGTTTCTATTTAGCTTTCAGAGGTCACTAATAATGCAAGGTAATAGGAACATCTACCATGAAGATTCCAAATTCTGATAAAGAAACCAGAGTCTTCCTCTGCCAGAGGCAGTCAGTGCTTCTCTGACCACATACTGATAAATACTCCATCAGACACCAATGGTTCAGCAGCAATTTTCTGCATTTAACAGTTATTGACAAATGAATCTTCCTGTTAATTATCTGATTGAAAATAACTTGCAACTGTGTGCAGCATCCCAGCTATCCAATCACATTAAGGCACCTGGTTCCAGACCATGGATACAAGTGCTTCCAAGGAAAATCTGTCCCCTTGAATCAGATGTTATTTGCAGATCTGGCTGGGTTCCTCCTGTAGAAGGAATCATACTGTGTTCTTATAGGTAGCTAGAACTGACACAGATCTATGTCTTTTAGAGATTTATAATCTCAAGCCATGCCTTTTTACATGGACAGCTTGGAACAGATCCGGAAACTATAAAAAGCACATCATATCCAACAAAAGTCTCACATCAAAGACTTATAAAACTGGAGCAAATGATTCATGGTTCCTATTGCTGCATCGTAATCATACACAACTTACAGTTCTACATGGCTTGGGAGCAAAGTGAAACTTCACAATTATGAACAAGCTGTGCTTAAAGAGTTTGAATTTATTCAAGCCATAAACTTGTATTCAAAGGTTGTAGTTTTGAATGCAAACCCAAACTCCCTCAACAAACATTATGAAAGCATTTGCATGAGAGCCCCAAGCCAAAGTGAGTTGTTTCAGACTGCTACAGTGTGATATACATGGTGTTACCTGACCTTCCTGTTCTTCACAGAAAAAAGCAGGAGGCAGATACAGCAATGATGGAGGTTAACTTTCAGCTCTGAACATTTCAGAGGTCACTGCTTGGCAGGCCATCTCAGCTGGTGAATCAAAGTACCTAAGACATCTCTGGCAACTCCCCAAACTTTTATTACAGAAGGGGTAAGAATGTCTCACTTCGTTATTTTTCATTCCAGATTATTTAAAAATAATTCCAATGAAAAAGAGGAGGTAATCTTACCCTAAATTTTGCCTTTCTTTTACTTAAATTTGCCTTTCCTTTAGTGGAGGTGAAGTATATTAGCCCATCTGAAATTTAACTATTTGGAATCAAGCCAAATATTTAATAGCCTGAAATGAAGCCAGATTATTTCCTTCTTTCTTTGCATCTCTCTTCTACCTACTTTTATCATCCTGGTTGGATCAAAGCCAACAAACTAATATTAAAATATTTCCAGCTACTCAAGATGTCTATTGGAAAACAGCTCCCAGACTGACAGAACATACAACATGGGAATAATATCCTGAACTTCTGAGAGGAAAACTAAAAAGATCTTTTTTTAACTGACAAATTATTTTTTAGCTAAGAGTCCTACCTTATTTTCACAGACTGGGGGACGATCATGAACTGAATAAACTCATTTAAAAAGAGTAATTTTGTTTACCTCTCCATTCCTTTGGACTGCTGAGTGAGTGGACTAATATCAGCTCTGACCAAACACAAATGAATATACAGTATAACTCAAAATAATACAATACCAATATCCAAGGAATACTGACAGCTACTGATTTTCTATAATAATATTTATAGTCAAACTGAACCTCCTTGGATACAAATCCAGGGAGTATTTATTCTGTTAGTGTCAAACCCACTTTCCTTTGAAATTACCTGATAAAATCAAAGTAAATTTGGACCTGTCATAGCATTAACACATTATTTCTATTTCAGACCAGAAGGAAGGATTATACAACAGGAAGATGACTTCCCATCACCCCTGTGGGCCCCTGCCCCTAAACTTAGTAATTTTCATGCACTAAAATATACTGCTTGTTCCTACAAACAGTATCCAGGACATAATTATAAACATTAATGAAAAATGTACTCATGTATAAGACTAATTAAATGAGTTACTAAACTAAACATTTTACACAGCATAATGACTCATAATAATCAGAAGTTCCTGTGCTTTCAGATTCTCTGAAATACAGCATATTCATCTCAATATTTAAATACTGTCTTCTTGCTTTTGATTTTAAAAATAAAACAAATAAATTATATTATGTCATTGACTAAAGTTGTTTTGAAATAGGTTTGGCAGTTTGCTTATAAGCTACAACTTGCTTTTAAGGTACAACTCTCATTGTCAGAAATAATCAAATTCCTTTAAAATAGTGCCTGTAACTGAGTGACAAAATGTCTGTGGAAGTTATTTACATCAAGAATATTTGAAGATATGACTAAGTAGGCATATTAGTGTCATATAGCTGTCATTCTAAGAACGGCTTATTTTTGAAGTTGATTGGAAGCACATATTAAACTCCCTTGTATAGTGTAACTCTCAGGAAATTAAGTATTCTCCTTAAGCTATAGATTTCCTTTCTCAGCTAACCATTAAGCTTAGACACAGAACCAGTAAATAGATTTTAATATAGTATCATAGTCTTTTCATCCTAATAAAGATCTAACTCCAACTCATGTTCTGTCTTAAAATAAATAAGCAGAAGTATGTCATGGCAGGTTCAAGAGTTAGTAGAGAATGCACAAGCATTGATGCCTGCTTCCCTCACTGTTGATGGATATAGTGCTTCTGTTCCTAGAAATTCTTAAAATTTTTAATAAAACTGCACAGCAGTTCTAGTGTCTGCCAAAGTTTATCTAGTCAAACTTTTTATATGATTCAATCACAGAAGGCAGACAACCCTTTACCTTCTACTAGTCATCTGATATAACCTCACAGTTACCATTCGTCTCCACTTACCTTTGCACATCCAAATATTTATCTGCATCACCTCCCTATATTATTTAAGATTTGAATTTCTCTAGATTTTGCTATTCATGGACACTGATTCCATTGAAGGATTAAACTACCCTGATCACTGTCTTGTAGCACCTTCATGTAAGCATCTTTACAAATGAGCTCTAGACAATATTAGCTCACTCAAGGCACCCTTACAAAGGAATTGTAGACAACATTGCCTCTATTGGAATGTCAAATGAGGGCAATATGGGGAATTTGTGACAGTAAAATGGGAAACAGATATGCTCCCAAGGCTTATAATAGCAGACAAGTCTACTGGATTCAAGGTAATAATCCCTAATACTTTCTGATGAAAACCACAAAACCACATTACCTAGGGATTGCTGACTCTGCTGGTTTTGGCTGGGGTAGAGTTAATTTTCTTCCCAACAGCTGATGTGGATCCAATCTATTGGGCAGCTGATCCCAAAGGACCACAAGAATATTCCATATACGTGGCATCATGCTCAGCATGGGGGGCAGTTGGCAGAAGTGCCACTGCTCAGGCATTGGCTTGGCATCAGTGGATTGGGGGTGAGCAATTATTTTAATCTGCATAATTTGCCTTTATTTCCATCTCTTTTTCATTTTCCTTTTCAGTACAAACTATTATTATTACTACTATTTCTACTACTACTACTTCCAATTTAATTTAATGTCATTGAATTCCAGTTATTAAACTGATTTTATTTCAAATGAAAAATTTTCTCTTTCACCCTTCCAGATCTCTTCCCCCATTCTACAGGGGCAGGAGTGAGCAAATAGCTGTAACGGCATCAGTTGCTCTCATGGATTAAATCATGACACTGGGCTACAATAATAAATTTAGGAATGTTGGAGAAGTGTCTAGTTGCAAGTTACTGACGCGACAGGGGCATGGTTACAACTCATGCAGATTGGTATGAATGTCAGTTCACGGTGAGTGGTTAAACTGAACAAAGCCAGGAAGGAGTCATAGTGTGCAGAAATGTAGTACCTTTTTGTAGCAGCAGAGAAACTGATCCAACATTTCTATCAGATCAATAGAAATCTCATTCATGAAATAATGCAAAGAGTTAGCAAAGACTAGCTAATCTTGAATAACCAGTGCATTCATATGGAATATTTTCTCAGGGTCATCTTTAAGAACATGAGGATAGATGTCCACCTATGGTGACCAGCAGCCAAAGGAAGAAAACAGCAACACAAAGATTTCTCACAAATGAATATGCCTTATTAGAGCAAGGTATCTCAAAATATATTGCAGGCACTGACACCAGCCACCAGGCATTTTAACTTCCATTTTGAGGACAATTGGTTTGGAATGGAACACAGTGTTGTTCAGGTCTTGAAGTAAATTTAGAATAATTTGATTTGTCTAAAACAATCCCCATCTTATCTTTGCTGAAATTCTCTTTCAGAGCAGGAAGAGATATAACAGAAAATAGGCTGATTTTCTATAACTTTCTATCATCTGACATTTAAGCTACCTGCCTAGAGCAATAAGGCATTCTTCACAGCTCTCACATATTCATTGTGAACGTCAAGAGAGTATGTATCTTCTTTCCCTAGGCCCTGGTGTATTATAGCTCCACAGAAAGATACAATTCTTCGTAATTGTTTGTGAGGGGCATGTGGCATATATGAATGACAAGTCATATCCAAGCACTGCGTGACATGCCCTTTACCCAAAGAAAATAATCAGCCCTGAGAGAATGCAGCTGGTGTATCTTCACTTGGAATATTTCATAGGGGCTGAGACAATCTAATGACTTTTTGTATCAAAATTGTTATAAAGCATTAGAGGAAAGCATGGACTCATCACAATTTCAAATTATTCTTCCCAAGGTGCTTCAAACCACAGACCTTACTGTTGCACAAAATGAAGCATTTACGTATCTTTTCAAAACCACACCCCTACCCTCAATACTATTCCTATCAGGAAGCATTAAAATTTGAAAGATTAAACATGATTCACAGTCCTGTTATAGGAAACCAAATATAATTTTCAACACTGGCATGTTGAGGTTGCTACTGTTCTTTCCTTTATAAAGGACTAAACCTTAGTACACAAATTACAAGGGTTCTTGAATGTGAACCCAAACAAATATGTGTAAAAATTAACTGAATCATAAGGACGATTAAAAAAAAAAAAAGTAGACACTAAAGGAGAAAATTTCTTTCAAACACATTAAATTTTGGGCAGACAGCTAGGGTATGTATTTATATACACCCTGAAGTATGCAAAACTTGCTATGCTATATAAGTCAGAGCAAAAAATCTCAGGCTGGGAGAGAATCATACTAACAGACAATTACAGAAACTTGCTCAGTTGCAGCCACTCAGGCAGGAGGATCGCCTGTTGAGAGCCACTTTATCCTTTTATAACCATGGAGCCCCTTTATGCATCCAAGGGGTACAGTAAACATAGAGGTGGCACTTAGAATTACATAACTGTACTAAACTCTCAGGTTTTCACAGTTTCTGTCCATTGCAGGAGAAAAACTACTGAAGTCAATGGACATCTTTGTCTGAATAAAATATAAGGGTTTGACTCTCATACCCAGCTTCAAGCCAAACATCTATAAAACTTGAACACTAAGATGGAGGAACAGACATATTCTGATTGTTGAATCTACCAGTCATATATGAAAAAAGATGCCCAATTTCCACTTAAAATATCACCAAAAAAAAAAAAAAAAAAGAAGCAAAGAGGGAAGTGAAAGCAATATACTGCTGCAAATTTATTGTATTCCCTTGGAATCAGCTTTGCTTGGCAGCCTACACAGCTTTTGAGGATCTTGGGGGAAACCTGCAGGTTATGGAGAGGTTCCGTAGGGACTCTTGACAAATTAGACTTTTTTCACTGAACTCAGACTGATTTGAGAAACTCATTAAAAAATCAAAAGCTTCCTAACATATTTGTTTATGTTGACAGCCCAGTTCAAATATAGGTGATGTGTTTAAAGATATTCGCTGTAAATTCTTTTTGTAGAAGAAATGCACTAGCTTCAGTCATCCTACAGCTCCTGTCCCAATGCTATGCTTCAGAGCAGTACTGCAAAAAACTCCACACAACCAAAAGCATAAAATAAACATCATTTGCAACAGCAGAACCATATCAAATACCCACACTGTTAACATTCTGAGAGAAATGTTCTGTCTCACACATAGTTTCTTTGTATAGCACCAACTGCTTTAAGCTTTATACAGGCTCATAAGCAACATTTTGGAAGTAGAACCAAAGACATGTTCTTGCACTTAGGGCACAGGGAAGTGATCCTAGCTACCTTGGTGGAAAACAAGGCAGCATTCAGAAGAATGCTGAAGAAGCATTCTTCTGGGAAGACAGTTCCTTTACCACATCTTATTTCAAAGTACAAAATAGCTGCAGAGAGGAACCTTACACTGCTTTAGTTTCTTGGACAGCCAGGCAATGTTTTTTTAATAAGAAATAATTCCCAGAACCAGAACAGTCTTGTATTTTCTACTGTGCATTTTAATATTTTCAAAATGAAGACTTCAGCAATAAACAAACTTGATTTCCTGAGTCTGAATCAGCATTAGTGACCATTGCATCTCTACTGTTGAGCTCATAGAAGCATGGGCATAAAATGAGCCCACTCTTATGAAATAATAATACAGTAATAATGTGTATGCATATATGTACGCTACTCTTGGCAGCTAATATTGTATTTAATAAAGCTAAATTCTATCTCATGTAAATGATGCAAGATATAAAAGCATGCTCAAGATTTATCAGTATCTCAAATTTCCAAGAGAAAAAAAAGGCAAAGTTTTTGCAGAGAAAAGATTACAGACCAAGCTAGACAGATATTCACCTCCAGATTAATGCTGATAATAAACAAAGGAGAGAAATAATTAGAATAGGTATTGATTAGCATCATGAAGACAAGAAAATTTAAGAGACAGTGAGAAGTCCTAGCAGTCAATCTGAATAAAATCTAGCAGAAAGAAAACTAAGAAAAACAGGAGGTACATGAACCACAAGAACCAAAGAAAACATCTTTGTCTTATGCCAAGTAGTGCAAAGAACAGTATTCTGGCAATTATCCAAAAAGGAAAATATTCTATCTTAAACAGAATTGGGTTCCTAGGAGAAAGCAATCAGGTGGTCAATTAAAATTCTGGGACAATATTTGTTTGGCTTCTGAAAGGTATCCTCGCTGCCTCCAGTAGTAGAAAACATACTCAATAACCTACAAAATCCCCTTAGTTCCATGTTTCTTGATAAATAGGTATTTTATAACAACTGATGGCCACACTAACTCCGAGAAAAGTTGTGTTGCTCTGAGGCACTGCTCTTGCCTTTGCACTAGAAGAAGCTGAGAAACCTTCCTGATTTCCACATGAACCCAGCCCAACAGTACACTGCTTATCAGAACTTGAAAGATGGATGACATCTGTGTCCTTGCAGCCTCACACACAAGATCGAAGACTCTGAGCTTGCACTTATGTGCTGATTTAGTATTACCTGAACAATGGAGATTAAGAAATTGAAGCAAATTTTAAATATGTTGAAGATATTTAAAGAGGCTACATATAATTTAAAATATATTTTCGAGGTCATTAGCATGTCCTCCTTTTCTACAACCGTAGCCTTTATCAGAGCATTCCCCAAACTACGGCAACTGAATTCTGTCAGTCAGACTGGGGGATCCACAGTTCCCTCTGCATCTGAGAAAGGGTGACTGTTCTTGACCCCAATAGAGCATTCCCATTGCAATTCCAATCTTCTTTCTCTCTCTTCACAAACTTTAAAATGAGCCTCTCACAAGATATATTTAATTTAATGAACTGCCCTATTACCATTTTCTGAGTCTCTCCAGCTCCTCATTTTCCAAGTGCCCTTCCTTTTGCATGACTGTAACCTAGTTGTGGTGACCGCTGGAGTTAAACAGTAAAGGTTTGTAAAGAAAAAGCTCATCTTAGGCAGCAAGAGAATCAGCTCAGTCAGGCACCATTTTCTCAGGGTGTTTGCTGGGCCTATCATCCTTCCCCAGCCTGGTGCATTTCAGTGTAAAATATACATTGCAAACGAAATTGAAGATTTAGAACATGGGCTGTTATACAGTTTGAGTAAACAGGCATTAATAACCTATATCCACAAAAACTTCTCACATACTTTCAGCATATTCTCACACAGAGTTCCTAGATGGCTGACACCACCCTCTCCCTTTCTTCCTGGCCTCCTTCCACTCTGCCTGCAGATTTTCATATAAAATAATACAATTTCACAGTTCAGTCAAATATGAAAAATATTCTTACAGAAAAAACCTGTTCCCAAAAATGCAGCTTGTAAGACAATACTTTTTCCAAGGGGAACTCAAAGTGCACTGCCACTGCTGACTCATTTCATCTCCTGCACCTGCAAAATAAAAAGTTCCTTTATTCTGATGTCTTTTAGCATCAAAGAGGTTACAGTGCAGCCCACTGTGGGCATATTTTGTTTACTTTAAATTATAGTGTTCAAATATCAGTATAGCTTGCTATGGCAGGCTGGAGCTCTGTGCAAACTGGCAGCATGAGTGTTTGTTTTACTTCCCAGCTGAACTCTGCAGCCCTGCCAAGCTCCTATCCTGCTCACTCTGCTGATGTGCCACAGGCCAAAGCCAGTTCAGGTACCTCTATTCCTTCACATCTCTTCAACTGCAAGTGATTACAAACTGCTGAGTTAGTGTACCTGAAGAATGCAGAAAAGTGTCTTCGCAAAAAGCAACCATTTTGAAAGTAAATACTGACATGCAAGCATATGTTTATTTACCTGAAGGGACTGAATTTAAAGGAGAGACTCTCTCACAAGTTGCTCACAAGATAAAAAAAATAGTTTGGATATGAACTGCACCATTTGAAAACATTCAAATATATGGAGTACACTCCATATAACCCCTCTGTATTAGTCCTACAAAGTCAGATTATACTTTTCTTGTATTTTTTTCTTTGACGTTTACCAAGTGCCATGTATTCTGCTTGCTGAAACTATTTTTCAGATCAGTAATTTATTTTATTCATTCATATCTTCACATTTAGATTCTAAATGGGGGTTTTGATATTTTCAAAATATTTAACAAAATTTTTAAGTCTTAAGTAATAAAATTTTAAAGTATTTCTTAGCACAGTACACATACACAAAAATTACCAAGAATACTGGCCCAGGATTTGTTCCCTTTTTTCCCTTTACATGGAAAACTAAATAAAACAAAACTGTTGTGATTAGACACTAGAAGTATTTCTAGAACAGGAAGGCTGGCCCAGTGTTTTCACCATTTGACAGCATAAGCTTAAAGCAATCTTATGGTTTCCAGAAATGAATTACTAGGGTGTGCAACTAAAACAAGGAAGGAAGCAGAAGAATAGATAGTCAGATTCTGAGCTAAGTAACAATATGTCTCCCATGAAAGGATTCACTGAAAAGCTTTCGTGCATGAAGTGCACACAGCTAAAGTACTTTAAAAAGTCCAAGTGCATCATAAACACATATTGCACCAGATATAAGCAGTCAGAAGATGTCAGATAACATCCCCAAAATGCCATTAAAAGGTGGGCCTGTAGAGCTGGGGATGGCTTTCTTTGGATTTTGGCTTTGCTTTATTGTCTTTTTCAACAATGTGCAGCATTCTGACTGTAAAACACTTACATTTTGTGGTTTATATGACTGAGAATGTCTTCCAATTTTCCCATCTCACAGACTTTGCTACATTTTCAGACACCTGGAAAGTCAAGACCAATTAAAGGAACTTAGGCAAAAAAAAAAACCCAAAAAACAAAACAAAACAAAAAACCAACAAACAAACAAACAAAAAACCCACAAAATACCAAAACCAAAAACAAAACAAAAAGCTGTAGCAATGAATTCCTGATAGCAAGCATGTAAATCAAACATTTTCTTCTATGGATTTAGAAAAGTAATTACTTTAGATTTTGTTGACTGTTGAGTGTCTGTTTCCTGGACTCACCTCTATTTACCCTTGTATTTTTATTTTTTCAGTACTAAAAATATAATAATCTAGCCTTCTATTCAGTGACAGAAACAGTGATTAAAATATATATGAAAGAAAATTCTGTTTGGTAGAAAGTCAGACACCCTCAAATCATGCCAGAATATTCAGGTAAAGTAATCCTTTCAAGAGAAAAAAACACTATTGCAGCCTGCGGGGCAGTGCTGACCCTGAGCCTGTCTCCATCAGCATGTGGATTCTGTATAACAACAGGGAATATGAGATTCAACTGGGAATTCTGGTTCTCTGATGTAATGGAGTCATCCACAGAATTTCACTAGGTTTATAAGACATTCAGTCTCTGCAAACACAAGTTTTCATTTTGTAAAATTGAGGGTTAATTTAATAATGTTACCTAACTAAGCATATATATACACGTACATATATGTACTGGCCCTGTAGCCACACAGCATAAATGTAAGCACTGGGTTAACTATTTAGGCCATAAATAATTAGGTTTCTTTCCCCTGTAACCAGAAGACTAAGGAAGACAACCATTACAGTAATATACTATGAAGTTCCCGGAGCTCCCTACTAAAAGATTGTGAAGTGCTTAAACAGATGTAATAGTATGAAATAATAATTTATCCAAAATAATTCAATTAGAAGCATCAAGGTTACAACATATGCCATGAGATTGTTAGCAGCCCAAAAGAATATAAAGAAACAGCAGCGTCTGCTACTACAATTACTTCCAGCTACTTATTTGTAAGTGTGACTTGCTAAAGGACAGAACCAACCAGCAGATGACTGTTGTAAAAGTTTGATTTAGCCCTGCCTCTTTTCACCTCTTCTTGTGTAAGTAGTTGTGCAAAAATATTAGCAATTTTTGCTATTGTTGTTTATATACCACAGAAAGCAGTGAATTCTGCTCCTAAATTAACACCATACCACAATTATAGATTTCTTCCCTAATGCACTCTATTCTGGATTTCAAGTTCCTTTCACGCAGGAGAAAATACATGTTTTTCTGCAAGGAGCTGCTGTTTCAGAACTCAGTGTTCTTTACCTAAGAAGTCTGAAAGTGATTTTCATCTAAACAGTGCACAAAAAAAGAGAACTTCTCTACTTGTACTTCAAACATTAGTTGTGAGATGTACACTTACTTGAAAACATAGACATCACAATCAAAGAAAAATGCCAGAAAATAATTAACTCAATGTGAGTGAAAAGAAAATTTTGTACAAATTAAAGTTTTCATAAATGTTTAGGTCTGAAAAGACACACAGAAATATATTATTTGCAGGATTAGCTTGACATTAACCTTTTTCTGGTTAAAGGTATCTTCAAGTCTATTTTTCTGTTAACACATCGAGGTATTGAAGATTTAAGCAGCTAATATTTGTTGAACTCTAACACACACAAAAGAGTCTAGATCAATTACAGATTTGCAACATGAGTACTAATAGTCAATATATCCAGGGCCATTCACAAATAGACATGGTTTTAATGATGAAATTGCTGGAACTAAAGGGTGACACTAAATGACAATGAAATCAATAGCCTCAGTGTGACAAAAAGCAGATACACACTTTTTCACATTTATAGTTCTTCTGTTTTTATGTTTGTGTAGATCAGAAGACTTCTTGTAATTTTTCTTTTATAATCCATGCCAGATCCTCATTCAGTCAAGCTTTGCAGTATTTCTGCATAGATCTTTTATTCAGAAGTCTCAGAGCACTTATTAAATAATACAACTTATGCTGGTTATTAATGATGATGAAATACCCGTTATTTTTAGGTATATTTATCTTTCAATACCTTTTTTTCCTGTGTAAACCAGATTTCATGTTTTGTATTTTCCTTTCCATTATTTCAGTTCCTCCGCACATGAGATGTGCAACCTTTCGGCAGTTCACCTGAACATGATAGAGGCAATGAGGTCTCAAGATTAGTTAAGGCCTTGTAAACTTTGTAAAAAGTAGAAATGTGGATATACATTTTTAAAAATGGGGGGTTTTTTAGGTCTACTGCTACAGTCAAAGCCAGTGACACTTATATGACTGATGGCGACTGTCCTTGAAGGGAAAGTAGTAGGTAAATATAAGTGCAACACAAAATCATACATTCAGTTAAGCAGTCAATGAATGGATGGACACCACATGAAAACCTTCTTTAGTTGTGGTGTTCACAGATCCTAGATCAGTAATGAAATCCCACAATCCTAGGCAATATTTTACATTGGATCCATTCAGGCCAGCATCCAGGAATGCATTTAACAGAATGTGTGTATGTCCATATCCTTTCTATTCAGTACAAAAACAGCCCTGTTCTCAAGTTACTGTAATCAGCTGCCTGAGCATAAATGTGCCGTCACCCTCTGCTGGAAAGAGTTTAATTTACAGTTACAGACAGCTACAAATGCTAGTTACAGAACAAAACTTAGGCACACAAATCAAAGGTTGTAAAACATTGTTTTATAGATAATTATCACTTATAATGATGAAGATAATTGCACTGGACATCCTTTGGATAGCACATGATTCTTGTTTAAAGTGAAAACTCTATTAATGAAATATTAAATATAAGTAATTTTATACCAATATCTTACCTCAATCAACAATTAAGAAAAATTTTCAGTCCTTAAAACATATGTACAGTATTTCCACATTTTCACAATTAAAATATTTGAATTCCTACTCCTTTCTTTGAATATGTTACTGGTTAAGTTTAGTGTAAGTAGAGTTGTTTGCTCTGTTTATGATATTAAAGAGCCATGGTAGGCCTGTAACAGAGACCTAATAGAAATTTTTAAAAAATCATGGAAAACATGAGACAAATAGGAAAAGCCAGCTGCTCACATACCAAGGCTGAGAGAACTAAATGTGTAACAGATGGTCTAGACAACCTTTGGCCATCAAAATTGTGCCCAAAGAATATACTACCCAGTTGTGCAGAAGAGTGGAAAACCACGCAGATTCAAGTGAAGAGAAACACAAAATGGCTTGAGGGTTCTAGCAATGAATGTCTTTTCATGAAGCAATGTTAATAACCACCAACTCTCTCTGTGAATCTCTTTTGATTCCGACCTGCAAGCAATAAAAACTATCCAATCTCTGGAAAAATGTGAGATGAAATGTGGTATGAAAACTACTTGCATTTTTGCTGTTAAAATAATGTTATATATAAAATGATTTTGTGTTTCCATGTGGAAAAATGTATGCAGTTCTAGTCTCTCTATCTTATAAAAAATTAGTTGTTACAGATGTAGCTGCAGATGTGTGATGAAAGCATAGCAACAGCACAAGCATAAGGGCATATTGGAAGGAAGATGAGCATTTTTTTATTTTTTATTTTACATTTCACTTAATTTTCAGCAAATCTTGTCAGTGAACTGGCGTTGCTTGTTCCCAAATATAACAGCCCAGCTTGACAAAAAAAGGTTTAGGTATCTTACTCAGTGGCACAGGCATTTATGGAGAATATGGTAGATGATATGGTGTGGTGTGGTGAATCCTCTCTCAGGCTCCAGTAAGCATCAGCTGGAAGCAGCAAGTTCAAAACAAATGTGGCAAGGTGGTTTCCACACGGTGGGTAACTAATGGTGAAAATCCTTTCCACAGCATGATGTGGACACTATAAATTTTCAATGTCTCTAAAGAAAACCCCAATTGGACAAATTTATTGAGGAATAACACAACAAAGATGATGAATTACAAAGACACTCATCTCTGGCTTGATGAAAATAGGTGTGACTGCACATTCTTACACTTTTCCCCAGGCTTCCCTTGCCATAAAATATCAGAGAATGTATTCTTTAGACTTGTTTTCCTTGATCTGCTACAGTCTGCTACAGACAGGCTCACCCCATGCTCAGATTCTATCTAGTCCTTATGATGCTTAAAACTAACCATTGTTTTTGTGCAGTGCTCTGCATATCTAAATATCTCCTGAATATACACAGATGTGCAACTCATCTCTCTCTCTCTGTCCTGAATCCCAGAATCATAGACTTATTTAGGTTGGATAAGACCTCCAAGATCATCAAGCCCAACCTTTCACCGAAAAGCACCTTGCCAACTAGACCCTGGCACTAAGTGCCATGCCAGGTGTTTCTTGACCATCTCCAGGGATGGCAACTCCACCACTTCCCTGGTCAGCCTGTTCCATTCCTTTCAGTGAAGAAATTCTTTGTGAATAGGACAGTGCTCTCTTCAAAGCTCACCACAGAGACAACAGATATATGCAACTTATGTTGCCTTATCCCTTCTTCCTCATCTCAGATACTCTCTTAGCCTTTAAATAGTCCAGTGGCTAGAGCAGTCATGAAGAGAGAAAAGACTGGATATGTTCCTTCTTGGCCTTCTAAAGAGAGGGTTAAAACATAACCAATAGATGGAGAATGAAGTGCAGTGCTTGCCCGAGTGCCCAAAAAGCAAATTATTGCCCCAAGCAAAGATATATAGATGTATTTTTCTAATAATAACATAATTTAAGAAGAAAACACATTCTGTCTGTGGATCAGGACAAAGCAAGAAATGGGGGCCTGAATCTCTTAAATCAGAGGAGAACTGAGCATAGAACGCTCACATATGGGAGAGCTCTATAGCTACTGAGCTGTAAAACACATAGAACAAATTGTCAGCTTTTTACAACATACTGAAAGAAATCAGTTCCTTCATTCAATTTCTTGGGCAGACAAATCTTAGACATCTAGCTTCAAAAGAAAATCCTGTGTTGTAAACACAGGGAGAAGTGTGGTCCTGTACAGTGAAACAAAGAGCTTTGTGACATCTTTAGGACTCTCCCTTTCTGGAGAGTTCCCTGTTGTCTAGCTTAGGAAAGCTTTGAATCCTCTCTTTCAGTTTCTTATTGCAGACTGTGGATCCCATTTGTCTCTCTCTCTTTTTTTTTTTTATTTCTTCCTCCTAAAAGAAATTTAGACTATATAACAGGATATTAATAAATAAAATTGAAGCCATTACACATATCTTACCATAAGAATGAAGAAAAGAAATAAAAGAAAACCTTTGTCCTGATAAGATGCTTTTATAATCTGACATTCTATTGCTACAGGTTAGCACAGAGATTGCTACTGGCTACAGTTAACATTCCCAGACAGCTCCTTCTTGCCTGGCACTAACCTCTGAAAGACACTATGGACCAGTCTAGCATCAACAGGAAAGGTTCATGTGATTTTTTCAGTTCCATCAAAATAAACTTAAAATTCACTTTTGAAAATAACCTGGTTTATTCTGACTGTGACTAAATGATTTGTTCTAAAAGTCCTCAGACACTGGACGTGGGAAAGACAAATGCTTTCAGCAAAGAGGTGGTTTGGGGACAGATAACAGTAATTTCTTCAAGTCAGCACAAATGCAGCTAAAAAAGGACACATGCCACAGTCTAAATCACCAAAGAAATAACAAAACTACCAGCTAAGATGAAGAACTGAGCAACGCTGATAATCTAAAAAAACCTCCAAAGATAGTTCACTTTTAGAATATTGGGCTTGAACTGAGAACAGCACATCCGGGAAGACAAGCTGAAATGTAAAACTAAATTGAGAGAGACAGAATGGGGTGAAGAGGTAAGCTTGGGGGTTGCCAGCAAAAAGAAGCTAGCAAAAGCTTTCACAGTGCTTTATATCATTCAAACATTACAAATAAGGATGGAAAATAAAGGAAAAGTGGGACCCATGGATATATGTGAAAGAATTCAAATATGGAAGAAGAGATAATAAAGGAGATTCTTAAGCAGCTGACAGAGGATTAAGGGGAAACTATAAGAACAGAAAGAATAAAGATTTATCAAAAAATGAAAAAGTGGAATAGTATAGGAAAATGACAGTATTATCCATGTCACAAGACGTTGGTTGAATAAACAGGGTAAGAATTAGATCAGAATTAATTTAAATTTTATTTATATATATATATATACGTATCTCTTAGGTGTGCTTGGAAATGGCAATAGAGCTGAATATTAGAAAGATAAATTTAATAACTACACAAAGCCCTGGAAAAGACTTGCACTTTCAGATGAAAGGATTACTAAAACACTTCAATTTATTTTGGTGTCTTTCAGAAATTTCTACAGCTCAAGCATGTCCATATATACCCATCCTTGCTATTTCATGATAAGACCACAGAGTGCTTTATTGCCTCTCAAATAATAATACTTTGACTATGCCAAATTATTTAATGACACATTTCCAATTTCCATATTTCCGTTCCATAAAAATTTCCTAAAAATTATGCTTATATAAATAAGACCATTTCAGGTACAACCTTAAAAAATTAGCAGCTACTATTACGACACTATTAGTCACTGAGAAATCGAGTGATTTCCCTCATTCAATTTTAATGCTGCCAATTCCATTTCCTGGCTTTTGTCTTTCTGGCCAATATATGCAGCTTGGGGGAAATTCATTTCTGCTGTCCTGTAGACCTAACAGTACTACACCACTAGACAATGACCTTAGAAAATTATGAATGGTCATGATCAAAAACATGGACACATTTTGGGGTGAAAGGCATAGAAGAAAATTATATTAACATTAAATTGAGGAGGAATACTTCTTATAGCTCACCCATATAATATAGAAATGTTAATCTGTTAAAAATCATGCTTCTATAAGCTACAACTTTTACTTGTATGTTTAGTATTATGTCCAGTCAGCTCATGTAGGAACTATACTTCTGTGCTTAAATGATGGAGACAGCCAAAAGTATTCTGTAATAACCTAATTCTCAATTCCTGTCTGTAAGCCATCTTTATTACCTGAATTCACTGTCTGTGCTGGTAAGCATAAGCCTAGTGAAACAGACAAAACAGCAGTATCATCTATAAGAAATTTGGAAACCATTTTGAATTCTTGACTACTTTAAGGAAAGCACAAAATTTTTATTTCCAGTTCCAGAATGCTTTCCCAAGTGTAAAAGCATAAAACCTGTTCTGTATTTTTTGTAGTGTAACTATTTTACTTTTTTTCTGGCAGTTTAAACAAAATCCTTCAGTTCCTCCCACGCTTGCTCCAGGCTGAGATGATGCTTTGCGAAAACAGGCACCACCCAAAGGCACAGGTAATTTCAAAGTACCATCAGTGGCTTGGAAATGGCTGTTAATAATCTCTAACACTGTCCCTTTAAGTATATATAAAGACACCTTGCTATTTGTTTTGCACTCATATGCTTTTTTTGATGATGTTTTCTTCCTACAAAAGCAATAGGCAACTGCTGATTTATAGTCAGTATGTGATTGACAAACAGATTGGATTGTTTTTCTTTCTATTTGTGAGCCTCCAGTTTATGGCATCAACAATAGTTGCAAGCTATATTAATAATCTTATTTCTAGAACTTCGGTATTCAAATACACTAAGTATACCCCATGTCAGGTGCTGGTTTCTATGATGATTTTCCCCAGTTTTGTCTCAAAAAGATCCTTATAATTCTTCTGTCCTGTAATGCTATCATTAATTAAAACATTAAATGACACTGACCATAAGAGAAAGAGAAAAAATGGAATCTTTCACACCAAACATCCATTTCAGAGATGCTACCAGCACATATCCATTTCAGAGATCTTATCAACACACAAGGCTCATTTTTACCAATGTTAACCTAAGCCTCCTTCTTACAGTTCCGCACTAACCTCCTCTTTCTGTAGCATAATTAATATCATTGCTGTTACTATCCCAAATACTTAATGAAATGTAGGCAGGCTTCTTGTTTTCAGTGAACCATTTCAAGCTGAAAAGCACTAAGTACAAAATAACCTGACTTTTGGTAAAGAGAAAACTGAATCAATTATGATCTCCTTGTATTCATTCTTATTTTTGTTAAAAATATTGAAATAATATAACAAGTAAGTAAACACCTGAATCACTTCTCTACCCTTTACTTTTATCTGGATGTTAGGGTCCTAAACAACAATAGTGCTGCTGCAAATAACCCAATATCCCTCACTTTTTTGGGATGGAGCTAATGTGGTTCTTTTCTTAACCCCAGGCAGTCAAACCTCTCTTTTCCTCGCACACAGGTAAAATTCATGCCCTCCTCTGTGTCCTTTACTCTTCCATCTTCACCTAACATTTGCTTTCTTTTTTGCAAAGAAAGATATTCAATAAATTTTCCTGTCTAGAGTGCATTTAGTCACGGTCCATCCTTGCCTCCCAATACACTCACTTGTTTTTATGTTGCTCTATTTGCATGTAGCTATGAGGGAAAAAAAACCAACCAAACACCTAACAAACCAAAAACTAAACCAAACCAAAACAAAAAAACAAACAAAAAAAACCCAAAACTAAACGAAGTAAACAAACAAAACCCCCAAACAAACATACAAACAAAATCAAAATGCAAAAATAAAAAAAAAAAAAACAAATAGAAATCCCACATACAAAATACTTGCTTTGGGTTCATTTTCAGGGCAAACTTAGCTTCACTTCATACAAGTCTAATTTTACTCGTACTCTTTCTGACTTCCAAGGTATACTTTTCTTTGCTAATCAGATTATTTTCCCATTTCCATATTTGGTTCTTCTTTGGTTATAATTAGTTAAGGAGGTTAGACCTGCCTGGCTTCCTACAGGCAGCACTCAGCATTTTACAAGATCATATCCTGCAATGGAATAAATCTACATGAACTAACTGTGCATAAGTCTCAGAAAGAAAACAAGGTTCTTGACTGACAAAAAAAATATGTCCTGAAACCATTTCCTAACAGAGGGAGGACCTGAAACACATTCCAGGAATAAGATTTCCTCACTCTGTGGAAGAAAACTATAATTTTCAATACCTAGCCTTTATTCAGTTTTTCCTTATTGAAAACCAAAAAGTCTGTTCCTAAGCAATGGATATCTGAAGCTGGATGCAATCACTTATCAGCACCTCTTATAATGAGAGTACAAGAAATTAATTGGCACATCAATCCTCAGAGAAAGAACTACAGTGCCAAGGATGCAAAGTTTCATTGGACTGCAATGGCTATGTATTGGTGTTCAGTATTTGCCTACCTTCACACCTGATAGGACTACAGCAGGTTCTTGAATTTAAATTTATGTTCATAAAGGATGACAAAAATTATTATTACCTGTTATTCAGGCAAAGCTGAAGAATTCACTGAGATTCTGAACTATCCATGCTTAATTAGTTATAGACTATGCTTTGTATATTATTTGGGCATCCTGTTAAAGAATGGAGGTATTCCTAAGGCTGGTCTTTCCTAAAAATAAGCTAGTTCTGAAGATTTTTATTCAGCTCTTGCACTTCTAGTGTCTCTGTATTTTATTGAATTTGCTGTTTTCAAAGAAGTGGAACAAACCTGCCTTCCTTATTCTTTCATATCTGTTTTACCTGAACACACATTCTGACCACAATCATATAGCCTTGTTTCTACAGGTTAAGTAGGGGGAAAATAGCATATTTCAGAAAGTCTTCCCTCCTTTCTCCACCCAGCAGCTAACTCTTTTAGTGCCAAGAACAGAAAGAAAGATGGGACCTGCTTCCACCTAAGCTTTTTGAAATATTGACTGGCTTTTTGTTTCTTATTTTTAACTACATTATTTTAAAGTTAAGAGTTTGCATCAAGTCAGATACATCTAAAGCCTGACATTCTGCAGCTTTCCTTTTAATATATTGTTTTTCTATACAGATGTGAATAGTTTTGGGAATTTTATGGCCCAGATTTTTTTTGAGGCTTTCCAAGAACCCTTAGCTGTCACAGCTGTCTAAAAATGTCTGTCATAGAAAAATGTTGGGTTTTGACTCTTACCAATAAGTCTTTTTAAGGACAGATTCTGTAGATTTCCTCAGAAGACACATTTACATAATGTGGCTCTGGTATTTATGGATCTAAGATTTCATTTACCTTATCAGAGACAGACGGGTTTTGCTGTGCTGAGCAACCTAAGGAATGTTCTTAGTCTTCAAAAGTTCTTATTAATTTTTACATGTTCTACTAACTATTTAGTATGTTCTATTAACTATTTGGTAGCTTCTATTAAAGCCTGGTAGCTGTTCACTGCATCAAGCACATTTTTTTTCTTGCTTTTTATTAAGAAAAAATAAAAATCTCTTGGTACCATGCATATCAAAGCTCTCAGTATACAGTACTAAATTAAGTGTTTTGGTTTTCTGATTTGCTTTATCCCCTCCAGGAGTCTATTTTATCCCATCCATTATTGGATGCGATAAAAAACACTGACAGTATTTTCATGAACAGCCTGGTTGTGAAGAACCCTCCACAAACTTGCATTGAAAAACATTCCTAAAAATTTCAGCTACACTATGACAGCTTGCTTGAATTTCCTCTTTATCAAGGACTACATCCAACTCCAAAATGTGCCAGTTCTATAGCTGGAAGCTGATGCTTCCTCTAAGGCTTTTATTACAGTAGTAGCAGCCCATCTAAGAGGCATATAAAAGTTCCCAAACTCCAAAAATCAGACATGAAACTGTTGCCCTTTGATGGCATCACAGCCTCATATGAAGCCAATGATATTCAGAAGCACTGGCTTAGAACAACATTTCTCTAGCAAAATCAAAATTGAGAGCCCTAATGGGAACAGAGACAGCTGTGTCCTGTGCCCAGACATGCTCTAACATTCCTTAGGATGCAGAGGGAACACGGGTTGAAGACAGCCACGTAGGGGAAATTTATAGTCCAGCTTGCATTTCTTTTTATTCCATTCCTAGAAGTTCCTCTCTGTGGGGGACCCACTGATACAAAGTGGCATTTATTTGGCTTTAAAAGGACTCAAGCAGAGACCTGGAAGAGAGGTAAAAAGGAGGTTGTTCTTACCTATAACACAACTTCTCTTTCTCAGGATAGCCACATCACCTAGCACAGCAGCATCAAGGCTCCATTCCCTTCTTCTTCCTTCTTACTCTAATAAGCTCTCAGTGATACCCTATCATATTGACAGTCAAAATAATGACCATTTTCAGACACAAAGACCAAAAATGGAAAACAAAATCATAACATTCCCTTGTTTCTTCCCTGCTGCTTTTTAATTAATTAAAAATAAGAAAAAAAATCATCTGAGTCTTCATTTATTAAAAAAGAATTACTTATAACAAATTAATCTTTATATGAGCAAAGTCCTTCAACTGAAATATTGACTTTATTCAGACGAGCTTAAAATACCTGCAGTATCACTGGGAATTTATTTCATAACAGAAACACAGTTGTCTCATGTTTGCATTATTGTACTATAAAAGATCATGACACACTAATACAAAGCCAATGCAAAAGGAAGAACCTAGTTTTGAAAACTAATTACTTTGCCAGAAATGTTTTTCCTTCCTTAAGCATGGAGGAAAGGTATAAAGGGTGCATGAGAAATATATTTGCCCCACAGTATCCAAAAAGGCAGATCCAAAATACCAGGCTGTGATCCTAACCCACAGAGGCAGCTCTAGGTCAAGGCCTGGAAAAGATCCTCTGAGAGCTGGGTTCTGTGCTGTGAGTATTGCAGGAAGGTCTGGCCTGGGAGAGCCTCCTCCATAAGGTCACCCTCAGCACCTCTGTTCTGTCCGCTCACTGATGTCCACAGTATCTCTCAGTAGCCAACTGAGGCAATACAAAATTGATCTTGCCAAAATATTCATTCTGGTTACATATGTTCAACAGATAATCAGAATGTCTTGTTAACTCACTATTAAAATCTCTGTAACATCAAGCAGGGGAGTAGAAAACAACTCATCCAGAGATGAAAAGCAAGCAGAGCTGTTTCAATTTTCCAGCAGCAATTCTGACAGGCACAGATTCTGTCTCAGACAAAAAAATGACTCAAAGTACTTGAGTAAATTACTTCCAACTACTTCTGTCAGCAGTGGTTGTATGATACACCTCTCATTTTCAGCCATTGAAAAAATACCTGTAATATGTTCTTTGAAGACCTCTGGTGGCAAAGACTGAACACTGACCTTCCCTCTAATTTGGATAAAAACATGAAATCTTCAGCAGAGAGGCTCATGCAGTGATTTTGAATGGAAATCCTGTGCACATTCAAACAGTTTGTACAGTGGCTGACTACAGTTTTGCTTTAAGATACAATTCCAATATATCACTGTCCTCATAATACCCAGCACCATGAACAATTGCTTAACTAGAGCTGAGCAAATAATTATTTTAGCTTCTTTTTATGCTGCATGGAATTATCTATAAATTGCAGGTACTGTAGACATAATATTAGATGAAAGAAATAACATTTATTCAAATAGCCAATAATTATTACAGCTTTTTTCTTTTGTCTTCCTTCTTTCTGAACCATAGGATTAAGGCAAGAAGAGATGAATGCTTAGGACATATTCCACCTTCTCCTTCACTTCAAGAAAAAAATATCCATTTTCCTTTGTTTTTCTTTTAGGAGTTTTTTTGTTGTTCAAGAAGTCAACATGATCCAAGTCACTCTGTACAACTCAAAATGTGGCTATAGATAATTTTGAGCACTATATGCTAACTAATAAAAAAATTCCGCTTTCCAGGATCTAAAACTGTCTCTCTCAATGGCCCAATTCTATCTAGGTTTTATTTCAGGAATTAGCTTGCTGTCAACCTATCCAAGTAGCTTTACTGCTTGCTTCTTTCCTTTTATCAGAATGATAACATCTACAAAATCACAAGAATATACATGTTGTGAAAGCTTAAAATTGTCCTCCTAGTATTTTTAGGTATTTAGAGGATCCTTTAGTATATCTATTTCTCCCAGATAGCAATAACCATTTATTGTCAAGAAAAATGGGTTGGGAATAAAAGGAAAGATTCTCTCAATCTGAAGCTTGATTTCACAAGAAAGGAGAAATTAGCATCCTATTTTTCAAAAAAGGCAGAAACGCACTCTTTCATCCACAGATTCCCTACATATACTAAATATCCAAAGAGATGCTTTCTCTTCTCTAATACCATCAGTAAAAAGTACCTCTGTGCAGGAAGATCTTTTAGCATTTGAAGAACCTAAACATTTGAGAAATCCAAGTCCCTGCAAGACACGCATTCTCCTCAATGCTGAGCACTCCAGCTCACAAATTAATTTTTTCTTTATTTAATGTTGTCATAGAACTTTATCAAGCTCTAAGATAAAACCAAAGTGGTCTGATGAAGTTTAGTTCCCCCAGGGTCTTAGCACATTTCTGAACTTAAATATCAGATCCAAAGGGCTCATTGCCATGGAAAAAACCTCATTCTTCATAAATGAGAAGAAACAGTAGCAAAGCTGATTTGTGCAGATATCTTTACATATTTTAAAATAAAACATATTTAGGGGATTTCCCCATTTGTTTTTTTACTACTGATCTTATAATAGTTTGAATTATACCATCCCAGTAGTTCCATGGTTAAACTACTGTGGAAACTGGAGCCAAAATAAAAAATGTCAATTCCACATATTTTACAACTGATTTTTCAATAACTGCAAACAATCCAGACAGGGAATATGTCAATGTGTCCAAGTCTCATGGCTTCACTGTCTTATAAAATTATTTCTGTTTTAAACCATCCTACAAGATCTTTACAGTTTGATCTCAAAGTCTGATGTACTTCATGAGCAACTCTAACAAGCATCTTGCAGCTCCGGTGTGAATAAGTTATGCTGAAGAGAAAACTAAGGGAAAAGAGCAACTCAGAAGGCTAATGAAAGGTGTGCAAGATATGCAGGGGAGAACAGCACCAATACTGAACTTATTTCAGAATATCACATCACCACCATACAATTGAGAGTGAAATGAACATAAAAACTATCCAAGTAGTCATTCATCCCTGATGAAGCATTATAGATACTTTGGGACTCTCCTAGTCTTCCTCACAGGTAGACAAAAGACATCAGGCTGGCACAGGAGTGTTACTTTGATTGTAAAAAATCCCTTTACTGATGTCACTCAAGAGAGTCTGGACCAGGCCCCTCTGTGTTGCAGGAAGCAGTAAGAGGGTCTAGCCATGGATGTAAAACAGGTATTTGCCCGGTTTCAATGATTTGAGATGTGCATTCTTAAACATCAAGGAAGAAAAGAATACCAACAGCTCATCTTTATTTCAGTAATTTTATATAAGCTCTCAAGAAAAGCAGTGAAGGCTGGTAGCACATCTGGTTCAGTGGAGAGGTTACAGTAACATCAAAAACATTCAAATGTCTAAACAAGGGAGTTTCAACACTTTCAACAAGATCCCACTGTTGTGAGAACCCCGGCCTTGCTCTGGGGTCTCATGTGGTGGTGAAATTCCTCCTCCAACCCGTGCTTCCAAAGAAAAACTCCGCAGGCTTAGCTGTTTGGTCTCAAGGCAGTTTATTGCTAGTTATCTAACAGATTATGTTCTTGGACTGCGGCTATTTGGTCAGCGGCCTGGGTAGAGGCACACACACACACTGACATCCTCTCTATCTGCTGTCTTCTTCGTCTCTCTCCCCCTGCCCAGGGCTGCTGCTATCTTTTACATTATGTATTACGTATAACATGTTTACAATTATTCCCCAATACCTACTACCTACGTTGCCAAGTGTTTTTCTACTCTAAACCAATCTGTGAGTGCCAACATCACCAAGAACATGGAAGTAAGGAAAAAGAAGGAGGAAGAACAGGTTCAGCCCACTTTCCTCCATCTTAGAACTTCTGACCCCCATGTACAAAGTGAAAACCCCCCTGGACATGTGTTAAAACCCCCCTGTACAATACTAAAAAAATTTCCCCTCTACTTTGTAACTACTTTTACTATACTATCTAACCTTTTGTGACTGCTTGTTCCACCTCCAAAGTTGGCAATTCATTCCATGGCTCAAACTCAAAATCACAGCTGTTTGCAGCTGCCTGCCAGGGTCTAAAATGCTTCTGACCAAGGCCTGGAACCTCTAAAAATGTCTGAGAGACATTTTGAGTTCCCACACGCTGTTTCCAATTTACAAAGCCAAAACTAATCTCACAGAGAAAACAGAAAGATAAAGAGGATCAAAATGAACGCCCAACGGGTGAATCTTCGTAGGGTTCAATTATCTGTATAAGCACAGTTTGTTCAGAATATTGTTATGAATTTTTCTAGAAGTGGTCTCCTACCATTTTATCCTATAGTTGTCTCATAGAAAAGAAGCTGACAAAGGTAACCTCAACTTTGCCTTGAGCAGACAGGATCGTAAATTATTTTTGTTGTACTTAACAGCACACTATGTCCCTTACCTTTAGTATGCACAACCAAAAAGAACTTGTGCCAAATTCCAATATCAGGTACTTGAACACAGAATAGGAAAATTGACTGAATCAAGCTTTATTTATAGCTTTTAATACTCAAGTATAATACATGGTAACAGCAGACAGAAATTAAGACTTAATTTTATACACATCTGCAAAATACATATAATTTTGCATACAGACACCAACAAAACACTGAACAAGTTAACTCAAATAGTAGTTATAATAACTCCCCAACTTAGTGAAAATCAGTGTAAGTTCATTCATATTGATTCTTCTAGGACTAAAGTACAGAGAATACCACAGCTATTAATGTAATCTCCATTACTTGAAAAAGTGCATTTTAATAATAATAATAATAATAATAACAACAACAACAACGTTTTTGCACCCAGGATGGTGCAAGAATGTAAGTGGAACAAGTTTGCAGGGATGTAGTATTTTTTGAACCAAATGATACAGCCAGAATAAAATTAGACAAGCTTCTGAACACTTCTTCAGACCTATAATATCGTCTGAATTAAATTTCCCTCAAACAATCGTGGAGATATAATTTGAAGCTTAAAGTTCATGGGAAACTTGCTACAGAAGTTGTTTGGTCGACATGGTTCTAAAGTCAGTTCCCATTAGTGCATACTTATTTATTTCTCTTGTTAAATTGTCAAATTTCAGTTATGATGACTGATATATTTTCCTATACAGGACATTTCAAAAGTAAATAGGTAAATAATTCACTAGATTGCCAATGAACAGAAATTAAAACTTGAGCTATAACTCCCTCCAGCATTAAACACAATTTTCTTTCAGTCTTGTAAAACCAGATTTAACACCTACATGTTTAATGCTCTGCAGATCTAAGGAATAGTTTCATATTCATTATTTGGCATTTACACAACAGATGGTCTCAGGAAACACAATACAGTTCTCTCAGGTTCTAAAATCAAGATTCTCAGTTTTCATGAAAGTTGGAACAGTGGGGATTTTGTTAGTTGATTGCTAAGCTTCCAATTCAAAAAGTGTGTTCAGATGTACAGCTTCTATCTAACTTCAGCAAAACCAGGAATCTGAGCCCAGATGACTTGAAGTCATCTACACTAGCCAGGAGCAAAACAATTAAGAAAAGTGAGGGATGGTGTTACTTAAGGAAAATGATGGCCACAAGAAGAGCCCTCTGTTACATCGTCTGTGTTAACCAGTCTCTTCATTCTTGAAAATTAGGTACTCACCTTCCTAACGTAAGAAGTCAAATCATCACAATTATCTGTCCACTTGGAAAGTAGCGCCCTAAAATTAGAACATGGTAAGACTGTCTTCATTTCAATACCTGATATACTTACTCCAAACTGGTGTTTGAGTATCTGTTCAAGGTGAGCCTTCTTGACACTGCTTCACTTTTTCCCGAAAGATATCACTCAAGTTTCTCTTCTGAAGTTACATAAAGTATTAACTGGGCAAAACTCAAAATCAATGTTCCAATGGTTAAGAACCTCTCCAGATTCTGAAAAACAAAGATTTAAAACTCTTCTACAAATGCAGGTCACAAATTTCAGCAATGGCCTTCTGCAGTCTTGGAAAACTCCTTAGCCATGACTAAAGTAATGCAAAGTCTAGTTCATCTTGTGGCCTCAGAAAAGGCCACTTCTATTTTATTGCATCTCTCCATAATTATCTTCACATATACAACAGACTAGGGAATGTCTCTGAATATGAGAATTACTGAGGGTGGCCTCTAAGTCTCTGCTTTTAGATATGGCTCTCAAGTAGTCTGCATGGGCTTCAGTCCTTAACTACCTCTGTACTACTTGAATGGCTGATACTCCAGTGACATAATTATCAACTGAGCTGAGAATTTAGGTGTCTAATGATATACACCTAGTTACTTAGGTATATAAAGATGTCTAAAACCAGATATCTAACTGCTCTGAGGTCAAGAAGAGCATACATAGATGTCCAAACCAGTTCCCATTATTCATTGCACATGCCTGAATGAAATAATCCATCTGCTCCAATTCTAATACTTTGCTTTTTAAGATAGTTTGTATTGATTGTTGCAAATGGGAAAACCTAAGTGGACCTCTAAACTCTCTGTTATAGATATTTTTTCTCATTTAGGGTTTAAAGAATAGATTGAGACAGAGTATGAAATGAGAAAAATTCTAAAAAAAGACCTTCAATCATTCAAAAAAGAAAGTGCAAGTACATGGTCTGAAATTTTATTGTATTGAGTGCATAATATAAAAATTAATTTCATCTATCCTGTTTTGAGGAAAATATGGAGATTTAAAATGGAAAATAGTATGTACAATGGCAAAAATTTCTCCACAGAGCCTTTAGCCCAAGATACCTTGTGACTGCAGCAAAATGGGAAACTTCACTGATTACAGAGGAAGGCCAGTTATTTTGAGGCATTGCTGTGGCAGGCCTTTTACAAGGATAGAAAATAAGCCTATCCGCAAAAGTGACATTTGCCCAGAATTTGAGATTGATAATGAATGGCATAATCCATGTAACAATGGGGAACAAAATAACTGCTCTGTAGTCATCCTTTGTGATCCTTCAGCAGTTCTGTAAAAATTGCATCATGGCAGTAATACTGTAAGTTTTTTCTAATGACTAAGCTTTTTACAAATTACTTTTATTCATTAGTAATGAATAAAATTACTAATTTTATTCATTACAAATTCTATTCATCAATATCCTTTTGGATTCTTCAAATGCTTTCAGTATTCTGTTAATACATATTCTGCATAACTACTGTCTAAACCAAATGTTTCCTTTTCAGTAATTTATACAACAATATATGCCCATATTACATACCAAGTCTCTTTACTATGACAACATATTAAAAACACAATGAAGAGTTCAGGTTATAATCCCAAGCATTGTCTTAGGCCTCTTTTTGTCACAAAAAAGTATGCAAAACAAGTGCATTGCCCTGTGACTTGCAATATTCCCTTTATAGAAACGTAAATGCTGCATTTTTCTGTTTGTTTGACACACTGCTTTGAGTCTATATTTGCCTTTTGTGTTTTGCTACTTGATTAGTGCAAATACGCCTCAAATCACTTCAAGATACTGTTTCTTCTGCTCATTTCACCCTCACTGTTTTTGAGAGAACTGGAGCCCTAAATGCATTATCTAAGGAAACACGAGTCAGACAAGCAACTGGTTCCAATTGCAGGTCATAATCTCCCTGCCCCATCTATCTCATCTTGCTAAATCCTCCTAAATCCCCTAGCTTCTGCTCCTCTAATCATGAGGGTTAGAAGCTGCAAGGGCTGCTTTTCGCTTCATTAAAATTTCCTTTTAATCTTTTATAATCTGTCAGCACAGTACATAAACACCCATCAGAAGCTTATTCCTTCTAATTTCACAAAAGGGGATAATTTTACTATACATTCTATATTTGCAAAGTTAAGCTGCATTTCACACCACCATAAACCTTGGTCAGAAGGATGAATAGTTAAGCAGTTGAGCAAATGGCATTTGCTGCTACAGCTGAGTGCATTATTCATTGTGAAGCATTTATTTGGTGAAGTTAAACCTTGGTTTTGCTTATGAAACATCCAAAAGCTGATCCCAAGTTATTTCAGTACATGTGGCTCTTTTCAGAAAGTACATTTGAACTGTGTTGCTGCCTGTGTGCCCCTTGTGTGACTGGCTGCCTAAATCAAACAGATTAGTTTTCCTTCCTGACAGGGTGACTAAAATTTCTTTTAGAAAGTAACAACTGGTTACCCAAGCAGATATTGAACAGGTCATCCATCTTCTGCTACAAATTTTCAAAATTTCAGTGAGAAAATGAGCTATTATCTAAACATTCAATCCCAATCATTAACAACGTATATTTCCCCTAAAAATACTGTTAGCACCTTATAAGTCTATATAACTTACATAACTTTACAGATCTGTAGCAGAAATGCCTTCAGATACATCCTCTAGGAAACCATACTATACAAACATTCTCTGAGAGGAAACTTAAGAGAGGTCTCACTCATGACAGCAGGGATCTACCCTCACTTCTCTCCTTCCCTTTGTAAAAGTACAGATGGATGTAAATAGGATGGAACCACTGGAGGCAATCTAGTCCAACTTTCTACTCAAAGCCAGGCTAAATTCAAAGTTTTATTACATTCTGTTCTCATTCTAACCTTTCCTTATGAACACCTCATGACAAAATACATTAATGTTCAAGAAAAAGGGAACTGGTAATTTTTAATTTTTAAACTGATGTTGGTTACTTATGATTTATTACTCTTTTCTTTTGGTTGTTTGGTTATGGTTTTTATTTGGTTTTGTTGCTGTTGTGGGGTTTTTGTAAACACAAAGCATTGAGCTCCCCTGATTTTTAGAAACAAGAAATAAACAAGAGTAACATGACTTATTTCTTCTATTACTATAAGCAGAAGACATATCTAGTCATAAATATAAGTCTAGACCAAACCCATTTGGAAATATTTAAAGTTGTGTATTGCATGAAGGCATATAGTCCTTCTTCCTTGAAAACAGACTCCCTGGAGCTACCACTTGCAAATCTGGTGAGACACTGCTTAAAAAGTATTTTCTCTTACATAAACATATGTTTAAAAAAAAGTGGGGGGTGGGGGAGGGAGTGAATGAAATTTATGTATGTGTTGCTGGTTCTAAGTAGGGTTAATTATGGAATTGTGATTCTGCAGTCTCCTCAAAGTTTTATCATATGCTGTTTAGCTTGCTGCTCTCCCTAGTTTGTTGAATGAATCTAAATTCCGTTGAATTTTTTTCCACCTTAATTATACATTTACATATAGTATCACATGAAGCCAAGTATTAGAATTGCTACTCCAGTAAAAGCTTCAAGAGAGTAACTACAAGTGTATACCAGTGTAAATGAGACACAAATTCCATTCTGTTAGCTGCAGCAGAAACTTTTCAGAATTAGCATCCTGGAAGTGATAGTGAAGTAAGGAACATAAGGATGCTCTAACTGCAAATTACCTCTTTGATTGTATCTACAGTACTATAAACATTTTCCTATTCCAATTTTTAATTTTTATTTTTTCTCCAGAGGACAGTGAAATAAGTGGGTGTTTATTTTAAGGAAAAAATTACCCATTTGCTCAAGGGAGGGGCTTTTCTTCCATTAGGTTCTCATCGAAAGTCATGCTGCAAACATTTCTTCCATTCTAACATTTACATAGCATAAAGGAAAGCATCTGAATTTATAAAAAAATATAAATTCACAAATTTATTTATAATAATTTATAATTTACTCAATTTTTGATGATGCTAAACATAATTCATAATCTGCAAAAGATCTAAACAATAGGGGGTTATCTTTGATGTTAACAGTACACAACACACATGAAAAACTGTTATGAAGTAATAACTAATAATTAAAATTTAGCTGTAAAGGCTCCATGGAAATACTGTCAGCCTCTTTTAAATCTTCTGTCACTGATGTCAACATTGCATCTCTCTAGACTTCAGCTCCAACCCTGTACACCTTTTCACCATTTATATGCTCTCTCTCATCCTGTGATGATTTGTCCTCTTCTGCAAACAGATTCTATACCATAAAACTATTCTACCCTCCATAGGAAACAATAACTGCAACATTAAAGGATTTTGAAACTGCTTATCTCAAAACTGGTTTGAAATTAAGTATCCTATTTCTGTAGACTGGAACTGAGCACATTTATTTTAAAGTATTGGATGTAGCTAAAAATTCTCTTGACTTTCCCTAATGAAATTCTGTAACCTTCCCAAGCATGATAGTTTTCAAGCTTTCAGTATGCCACAGTCCCACTCCTTCAAATATTGCTGAAGACTGCCAAGCAAAGAAAAAAAAAAAGGAGTGCCAAGATAAAAAAAAAAAAAATCAAAGAAAAATACAGTCAAGCCCTATACACAAAACTGAAACAAGAACTAAAAACGCCAAAAGAGAACACTCAAAAGTCTAGGAGAAATATCTCTTCCTGGCTGAGACCAAGCCAAAAAATGTTAATCAGATATTATGATCCTTTAAAAATAATTAATATTTCTTCTGTTTACAACAATGCTTTATGTTCTGAAGGATACAGAAATGTCTGCATGAATGCCTGGGGAAAGCCAGCTTGACAACCCAGTCCAGTCCTCCTTTTGAAGCCAGCTTGACAACCCAGTCCAGTCCTTCCCATTCTGCATGAATGCCTGGGGAAAGCCAGCTTGACAACCCAGTCCAGTCCTCCTTTTGAAGCAGTTCAGAAGGACTGGGATAACCAGCTCAGAAGGACACCAAGCATCTATTTTCCATGCTATGGTATCTTAAGCATTACAGAACTCTTATAATAAACTAAGACCTATAGGAAAGAAAAAATCAAAGCTGCAATCACTGAATGAAAGAGGAAAATCCACACTTATTTTGAACAAGCAGTGGCAGACATTAAATTTCAGGACTGAATTTTTCTTCAGAGGGGTTTCTTCTTCCACAGACTCCAAAAGGGGTTAAACTACTACATATGAAACATCTATGCTCCAGTCAATGTTCTTTCATTAGGTAAGATACATCTCTGGCTCTCTGCTGAATGTTTCTGAAGTCTGCTTAAGCAACCATATTCTTCACCTAATCTTCAAAGTACCTTTAAAGGACAAAAAAGAAAAGCAAAGACCCCTTGGAGAATTTGTGAGGCTGAGCTGTCAGCATTGACAGTGGAGGCTGCTGCCCTGGCTATGGCACCTGAGCTGAAACACAGGATGTGCAGTTCAGAGACACACAAAAGCATCTACACAGAAGGATTTTGGGGGAAACAGGGCGTACTTTCTCAAGAGGGAAGAGAAGCAAGAGCCAGGGAGGATCCTGAAGGCTGGAAAGCCTGAGTGTAGAAAGGATGAAGGTGGAAAAAAAAGCCTCTTTCTAATAATCCTTCACCTGGTTGCTACAGGCTTCCCACACATACCCTTTCCTCTACACACAGGATCCAAATGCTCTGGACTCATCCCTGTCTCTGAACACATACATACACGTGACAGCAGGCCCCTCTTTCACTCAATCTGTTCCCTAGTGGGTAAGATTTTGGTCATGAATTTTAGTAAGGGCATGTCTAGGCCAGAGATGCTTTATCTCATATTTAACAAATATATTACTACCTAACCAATGGAGCCACACACTTTGCATCAGTCTAATCCCTCTAGCTAATATTTTTCAAGTTGGTAACTTTTAGATCATGTAAATAATCTATCCTCTCCTTTAAAGACATTTCTGTTTACAGTTGCAAGATGCACAATTCACTCTTAGTTCACTTAGTTTAAAGCTTGCTTATTGGTGACTTGACTATATCTTCCCAAATGTTTCCTTATAGTATTGAACTCAAATAGTACTCAGGAAGGTGCTTCAGTCCATCCTCCCCTTTCCGAGGCACCTCTCAAAATGGAAGGTAAAATGGCAATATCACATTTGACATTGCAGCTTCAGCCCAGTTTGTTCCATTCATCCACAGATTCAATCCAATGACTTGCAACAAAAATATGGTTGAGAGTTATTTAAGACATAATTCCCTGTGCACATATGACATTCTCAGAAAAGGTGTATTTCCAGAGACAGCAGTTATCCAAACACACAGTCATTACGTTGATTTTGTTTAGTACCTCTTAAACGCCACGCTGCCTCTGTTCTAATTCAGCTCATGGTCAGCATAACAATATGCTTACAAGACAGAAAAGCAGCATGCTTCAGAAGTTCTGTACTGCCCAAGCAAAAGCTTTATTTAGATTTGTATTGTAATGAAACCTGGTGGAACATTTTTAAAAGGCAGGTCAGTATCTTTAGAAGTACAAAAATCATCAAAATATCTATGTACCTGATAAATCTAAAATAAAATTCAATTAAAATTACTACTAGGAGTTAGAAATCAAACCCATTATATATTTTTTTAAAATCCCTGTGGGAGCCTACATTATTGAAACATTAAGTATCTAAGTTGGGTTTTTTTAATATTCAGCTCCAAACGAGATTAACATATAATAATGAAAATGCCCGTTCCAAATCAATAATGTTATTAAGAAACAATATAAAATTATACCTTGTTATTTCTTTTAAAGTTATAAAATAAAGTAATCTAAGTGCGTAAGTGCATATCTCTTGTGTAAACACAGTTGCAAACCTACATCTTACTATCCTACCCAAGAGTCTTAACTCCACCTCAATTTTATCTTTATGCTGCTGGATAATTTTGCCAAGAAACGGGAATTGCTGGTTTTCCCCATTCTTCTTTGCCTTCATTATCAACTTGAGAAGGTTTTTATAGCAAGTTCTGTTCTGCACAGGACTTTCCAGAGAGTAGGCACATCTGCTCCATTGAAACAACAGAAAAATATTTGACTGAGCTTCTTAGCCATAACTGGATTAGAGGGGATCATTAATCACACAGGTAAAACACTACATACCTTCAGAAAGAGAAGCGTCCTACTTTGGCAGTTACCACTGGGAGTTTCAGGAAATGTTTGGATTTGCTATATATGCTTGTATGCAGAACACAGATAACAGGGACCAAGTCATCACTGCCTAATGCTGGTTTCTGAAATGGGGAAGATACCTGGGTCTGTCAGAGGTCATATATAAGGAAACACAGTATTGATAAGCTCAGACACAAGCATATCCCAGGATAAAACTGGAGACATAGAAATTCAGTGTATAGCCTTAACTGTATTATTGGTGTGAGCGTTCTGTCAAGAAAGGAAGATGTAAGTCATTTTCAGCTGCATGCATATCAAGTAAAATTTATGCTGAATAAATGAATAAACATAGACAGCCACCCAAAGATCAGAAGAGAGAAGGTCCAGGTCAATACCCACTATTTACCCAAATCTTTTCACATGGTTTCTTCCTACACATCGTGCATGATCTACAAGGCGGCCACTAATTTATTTCCACAGAATTACAGAGTGGTAAACGTTGGAAGATACCTGTTGTGTAGTCCATTCATCCTGGTCAGGGCAGGGTCACCTACAACTGGCTGCCCAGGGCTGAGCCATCTGGTTTTAATTATTTCCAGTGATGGAAACTCCACATTCCTCTTGCAGCAATCTATTCTAGAGTTCAACTGCCATTAGAACAAGAAAATAGCCAAATAAAAACTTTCACATAAACTTCCTGGTTTTCAATTTCTGGCCATTTCCTCTCGCCCTCTCACTGGACATAACTGAAATAGGCCTAGCCAAGTCTCTTTCACTTCTTTCCATCCTATACACATTGATAAAATTTCTTCTGAGCCTTCTCTGCTCCAAGCTAAACAATGGCAGAACCTGAGTTTTAAAATTTCAACTCTTAATCACCTCCAATTACCTAGAGGTATGTGTTGGTGCAGAAACTGATTTTAAAAAAAAAATTGACCAAACAAAAAGCCTTTACAGGCTGAAATTGGAGGTTGAAATGTAAACCTGCACTGGGACATCTCACTGACAAAAGCATGCATATTTGCAGTGCAAACAGTCTTGTGTTATAAGCTATGTTTTCCAATAGTGAAAACAATCCTGTATTGTGTCCCTTGAGAGCAGTGATAAAGTGTACTGACTTGATTACTGCTTTAAAGGAGCACTGAAAGCTTAAAAAGAGAACAGAAATAAATGGAATATTTCCTTTAAAGGAGACACATTTAGATCAATTCTTCATTCTAAAGAAATTAAATCAGGCATAACTTAGTAGGAATTCAAAACATAATAAAAAAGATTCTGTAAAATACTGAGTTCAATAAATTGAGCTTCAAATACTTATTAAAAGACAAGAATGATCAAACAAGAATGAATGCTCACTCATAGACTATATAGCTAAAAATAAGTGCTTCCAACTATGAAGAAACCTGGATAGATAAAAATTACTGCAGATACTTACAGCTATACAGCTGAGCAGACACCATAAAGCTGCTGTCCTGTATAAAATAATTATTTATCTTTCCAGCAGCATAAACTATTGGCATTTAGTCCTGCAGAGATATAAAAAAGAGCATGCCAAGCATTCTGCCTGTTTGTCTTCTTCAAGAGTTTTTCTAAGTGTTTGTAAATAAACTCATCATAAAGTATCTGTTACCAATCGCAAAATTGGGACCCAGATTATCTTCAAAGCAAAGGAAACAATTTTTAATATCACATCTTCAAACTTCTGCTTTGAGACCAATGGGTTAGTTACCCAGCAGGACAGTATGGCATACATTAGACTGGCTTCCTTCACTCTGACTTAGACACAAATAATCCCTTTAATTGTAAACCCCTGGTCCAGTAGGAGTATGTAGTGAGGTCAACTTTTTCCCTTTGCACCTCAAAATGCATTAAGAAAAGTATTAGTAGCTGCAATATATTAACTCCTTTTAGCATGTAACTCTTCTTAACCCACTTCTAGATGTAGGACAGCCATATCTTTCAAGAAACTCAGTTCTAAAAAATTATTTTACTCTGTATTTACAAAGTAAACTTTACACAATTTGTCAGTATACTAGAGAAGGCAAAGCTCCTTGTAACCATTACTAGCCTCCATTTACTAACATCCTCCAACAGTTCATGACCAATATGTCCAGGGTCAGAACAGGGTGGGCTTCTTTAATACTATACTGGAAAGCTACTTTCATTATGTCCATCAGAGGTATACTGCCAGTATGTCAAGTTGTCAAGAGCCTCTCTCACTAACACCTGACTCCAAAAGTTGCTCTTGTCTCAAGAAAAACCCACTTCATGGTGGTCCAGTAGTAAACTTTCATCTCTGCAATAAATTGTGTGTCTTCTCCAACAATAGAAAACCTGAGTACAGAAGAAGTATCAGGAGAAACTTCAGCAATCTTCAGCATGACCAAGCAGGCTATAAATGTTGCAGCCCTTTCTCCTGTCTGAAAGGACACATAGCTATCTACCCCAACAACTTGGTGCAACATGACCCTGAGTAGGAGTCCCCATCTCTTCCTCTCTGCTTGAATTTTCCATGCCAAGTCGCTACTTGCAGTCTCATAATATGAAACAGTGCAGGCAGAATTTTACAGATCAGTCATGCACCTGAAGGTGATAAAACTTTTAAGCAAAATAGTTCAGTACTACAGAAAATTGCCTCATTATGCAAAACCCAATCTTATTTTTAGATTCCACCTTATGCTCCCTTGTGTTTCATTCCACTTGGTCTGAGCAGAAATTAATACAGGAAAAAGGATCCAAACCTGGAGAATTCCAAGCTGTGATTTTGAATTACCTTTTTTTTTTGTTTCTTTTAATTGGCAAACTCTATATAAAGTGCTAAAGAATGATGCAAATGGTACAATTTCTGGTAGCAAAGCTGAAGAACAGGAACAGTGCAGCTTGTAAACTGTTTTTATAACTTTTGATACACAATATTTTTAAAAAAACAGCCCAAACAAAACCAGAGTGTTTCTCTTTTCTTTTTCTTACTTTATCATCATAAGGCAGCATTAAGCACCCTGTACAAAACTGTACAAGATCACACTATCATCAAATAGTTTGCGTTTGAAGGGACCTTAAAATACATTCAGTTCCTATCCACCTGTCACGAGCAGGGACACATTCCACTAGGACAGCTCTCTCTAAGCCTCATCCAACCTGGCCTTGAAGATGAAATATTACTGTACAAAGCTGCATACATTACAATGTCTTCAACTTAGTCAGTCAGTGACAAAAAAACTAGAACAATGCCTGTCAGTTTTTTCCTAGTAGAAGGTGAAACAGTGCCACCCACTGTTTTTCCAGAGTATCCCCTGCTGCAGAAAGCCGAAGAAAGCTAAATCGGTACTTCACATTCACTACAGTGGCAGCTCATCCTAAGCATTCCTCCCTTTAGTCCCAGCACTGGCTTTTACTACTGGTGACACATTTACAGTGATATTTCATACACAAGGAAAGCTGCACAGGGGAAAATTCTTTGAACTTGTTCTACTACAGCTGAAGCCCCAAGAGAGACAAAAGGCTGAATAACAGAAATTAGTGGTTTTTATCCCCAGGAGCAGGTGTTTCTTTGACTGTACCTGTCAGTTTTCACAACCACTTGCAACTCAAGCGAATCTCAAGCTGAAGAGTAACATATTATACCTCCAATATGTTAGATATATTACACACTGTAATGTTGTATTATGTAAAATTATAACTGCAAAAATTGCCATAGGATGTAAATATCCAACTGCTTTTTTTCATATCCTTCCATTCATTTTGTATCATCCCTTAATCAGACCAGACAAGTATCTACCACTCCCTCTTAAGCTAGGTCACAGGTCATTCTCTATAATCAACATTCTTACCCGCCAGTTTATTTTTGGTTACTATAAGGAACATTTATGTAATCCAAAGGTCAGAAGTTATTAGAACTGGTAAGTCATGCATTGTTAAAACAAAAAGAGCACTTAAGGACTTCTCTTAGAAAGTAATGGTACTTGTACACATCTTACTTACCTTATCTTTGGATGATGGAGAAAGTGGCAACACTTCCCAACATAGCCAAGTACCGGTCACTTAAAGGTCTACAACTACTTGGTCTTCCATTAACAAAAATACTTTGTAAGCCACTTTACAACAGAAAGTGGGCTGTTGCTTACACTCAAGAATGTGCAAGCTAGTATTTCAATGATTCAGGACTCTAACAACAAACTACTTGCCTCTTTGCAAAACCACAGAAAAATTCAAGAAAGGTCAAATAGAGTGGATGAAATTATATAAATCAGTTACACTTTGTTGATAGCTAAATACTCCAAACCAGTCATTATATCTTGGCAGTGCCTGTTTCAATAGGACAAGGTGGGTAATGTTTTAAACTTAAAGATGGTTGATCCCAGCTAAATACACTAAGAAGTTTTTTACAATGAGCATGGTAAAAAAGGTTGCTCAAAGGGGTGGTAGATGGATGCCGCATCCCTGGGAACATTCAGTCAGGATGGACAGGGTACTGAGCAACCTAATCTAGCTGAAGATGTCCCAGCTCACTGCAGGCTTAAATAAATGACCCTTAGTCCTTTTAGTGGTCCCTTCTAATCCAAACTACTCCCATATTTTGATTCAACCATCCTAGCTGGGTCTGGGGCTCAGCTGTAGTCTATTAAAAACACCCCTAAGACATGCAAGTATCAGCAATGAAAACTCAGATACCAACAGCTAGAATCAACGACCCACACTAAAGAGAGGAAACTGTAGACTCCAAATGCATTTGAATAGTTCTATGGTTCTGGAGGTAACAACTTAAAACTGCATATGCATATTCACAACAGTCTTTGGAAGCAAGTTTCATCATGTCTGTACTACCATGTCTAAAGATTTCTCATACTGTGTAACTAAACTGCCAACCATTCATTAAGAAACTCTTTTTATTCTGAGCTCACTTTCTCTTTAGAATGAATTTAGAAAACATTTAACTCAGGTACAAAATTAAGAAATTTACCATTAGAGCTGAGTATCAAGACAGCTATTTCCTTCCTAGTGATACTCAGATGGTCATATGAATTAACAGTATGTTATGACAGTTTAACACAGACCTGTGGATCTGCTAAAAAACATGCTTACATGACATTGAATTAGTAGAGAAGGCTTTTAAGAGTAAATATACAAAAGACTTTACAGTATTCCAGCCATTTATTTGCCAGTGTACAATATACATTAAAAAAGAAAAAAGAAAGAAGGCCCAAATAACATAAAATATGTATATAGTGTTTGCTAGACAAATACCTGACTAAAATCAAGGCATAGCATAGCTCATACTTCATGGAGTCACAATGAAGTTCAGGCACATACTTTATGTTTACTTTAATGGTTTACAACTCTTTTGGTCTGTTTAGTAGAAAATTAACCAACTGAAGCAGAACTTCATCATTAAAGCCTTTCACATCACCGTCTTCCACAACATCATAGAGTGGCTTACTGTCTGTACCCCAACAAATATTCTTTCGAGGGTTGTTTTTAATAGTTTCTGAAGTTAGTGCTAAAGTATTTAGCTGGTAACAAAAGAAAGCGAAATATTTTCCATCAGTAACTACTGCCTGCGATACAAAAGGACGGGTCACATCTGCTTCATTCCAGAATCCTACAAAATAAACAAATACAACAGAACTTGAGATTTCTATCAGCACACAACCTAAACCCTAGTCCCAAAGCAGAAAAACTGGGAATTGCAGCAGCTGCCTAGTAGGGAAAAAGTCCTATCTGCTTTATCAACAAAAGCATTTTTCATACAAACTAACCAAAACTCAATCACCAACAAAGGTTATATCTAAGATCAGGGACACAGAGGCATACTTGAATTTTGTACGCAGCTCCCTATTAACAGTTGATTAAAATCACTCACTGATCAGATAAGTGATATTTCCAAAGCAGCTAAGTTACTAACAAATCCAAAGACCTGCAAAGAAGCTGAGGGAAAATGTCTTTTAACTATTTCACAGTTCTCAGATGCAATAAGCATTTGTTTCATGACAAAAGCATGCACATATATGCACGAACAAAACTGACTATAGTAATCAGCCAGACACCAAGAACACTATGTCAGTAAATGTGTTTTAAACAAACCCCGAGCACTTCTGAAATATGTTAAAAATATTTACATATTTATGCATGTGCACTAGTATATACACAGATATTTTTAAGAATGTTACTATTATGTGTCACAATGCTAAAAACTGTTACAGAAGAAAAGTCATAGATTTGAATAATGCTGCCTTCACAATTCATCCATCAGGTGTTCACAGCTGACCAACTCTGAAGACAAGACTTACTCAACTTCAACATTTTACATCCATAAAGGAAGCTTTCTAATACCCCATTACACAAAAAAAATTGATGCAGAGCCAGTAGTATAAAATATAGTCACAGAATTTTCTTACATGTGTTGTCTCTCAAGTAAAACGAAAAGCCATCAGGTGTCTTACACTAACACTAGACAATAACTGTATTTACAAGAATAAATGAAAGACTGTTCTGGTCTAACCACTCAGGTCTTCTGGAACTTCTTTTAGAAAAACGTAAGCTGCTGACATTTTTCTTTCATTGCTAGTACTTTCATGGAATTGAAATTACTGAAATAAGGGCTAAGCAACACAAATGTTCCAGAAGGAAAAAAAAAACAAAATTGCTTGATGTCTACCACATTTCCTTCTTAAGGAAGAAAGAACAGGTGAAAGCAACTGAGATTTTTGCATAAGCTTACTGTTATATATTGAAAAATATTTTTCTCTGTATTTAATTCCTCTGTATAAAAATACTCCCAAGTCTTTTAACTCTTTTATTAGTTCATCTGTAAAGACTTACTTAAAAGACAGTCTTCAGCAAAAAGAAACTCAAGAAAAAGGTGGTGGGGACAGAAAGTTAAAAAACATTACAGTAAGCATTCATAACCAGGGAAAATTTGTCCAGCTAACTATCTCACCTTGATACATTGCTTGTGCTGCTGTCCAGGCAAAGAGACTGGCAATTCCATTTGATCTATAAACAACTTCAATCTGATCCTCAAGACGCGCCTTTATAAACCTCTCCCGCCTCAGTTTGTCAGGAAGGAGATGGAACTGGGTATGTCCATAACAGCACGGATCTGCAACCTTTGATCCTGAGTGCCCCAAAACAAAACTATCCGTCAGAGAGAAAACACTCTTTATTACACAAACGCATACTTCACTATCAGACTCTAAAGCTAGAACCCCTACTGTGGATCTGTGAAGAGCTTCCTACTTCCGAAAGGCAAGAGTCCACATCCTAAAATGAGAATCAAAATTTATACTCTCCTGGAAATGTATCAAAATAGAAAGTTTTGTGTCAATTTTCTATTCAACTCCACTTTCTCAAGCAAATTTGGACACACAGTACCATATGCACAGGAGAATGCTACACCCCATTGCCTGACATGAAATTTCAATAGAGATCTATACACTACATAAATATGTATACAGTATACTTATAAACATACACAACTACTTCTGGTGATGGGAGGAGAAAAATTGAGGTGACATTAGTTTGGGGTTGGTTTTTGTTTGATTGGTTTGTTTGAGTTTCTTTACCAAAAAAATGTTAATATTTCACAATTAAAAACACTTACCTATAAATACCTTATTTTCATATTGTTTTTTGAACAATGGCAGTTTGGATGGCTTGTGATCAATAACAGGAACATCTCCAAGATCTGACTCCAGGGGTACAACCTTGAAGACAACAAAAGAAATATAAGACATGATATAAGCTATATTTCTGACATCAGGTCCAGTGTAATACCCTAAAAGTTCTGTAAACATAAAAGTTTACAGAACACACAGTGGTTTTCTCTTGGGGTGGAAACTGGACAACAGAGACCCTCAGTGGCTACACAAGTACCATTGTATAAACCTGCAATAAAAACATTACAATACTTTCACCAAACTTGAGCATTCAAGAAAATAACTGCCACGCAGTAACAAGAGGCAGGAATGCTCACATTCATTTTATATGTGCTTTTATAACTTTCTTTTTACCTCCACTCCTATTATTCTCCTCCAGTGAGAATATTCCACAGCGTATTATTCATTCTTGCCCATTTCCAGGCACAGAACGTTAAAAATTCAATTTAATTAAATACAACAAAACACAATTTAAAGTACAAAGAGGATCAAAAGTTCAGAAGACTGGCTCAATACCTAGCAAGCCATTACCACAATATAGTAAGGGTATCAAGACTTGAAAAATACCCAAATGTGCTACATACTGATTAACTAGGTCCTCCACAGACCACCTCTACATTGTTTCAATGGCTGTCAGAAATGAAAGTGAAAATGCATGGTATTAACTTGCTATTGAAAACATCCTCACCTCGGGAAGCTGCTTTGGTACACGGATCTGGAGGTGGGGGTTGTCATCTATTTGGAATCGCACAGGATCAACTCTACCCTTTCGATGTCCATGAACAACAACTTCGTTACCATGATGCCAGTAATAGTTAACTTCAGGGTTTAGATCTGAAACAGAACAAGAAACACAAAAACCCACTGATTTGCCTCTTGCATTTAAAACCCTCCCAAATTCTTCTTCAGCTGCAGTCAGCTACAACACTCAAAACCCACGCAGAAGGAGGGAAAAAAATTACTAGTGATGGTGTGAACAAGTGAGATACACAGCGACGGTCGTGCCGGCTCACAGACTGGCCCTATCGCCCAAAGGCTCCCGCGTCCCCTGCCCTGCCAGCCCCGCTCCGTACCGAGGGAGGAAGCGGCCAGCAGTGGGTTGCGACCGGACAGGGAAGAGGCGAGACTGGAAACGAGCTGCGTGAGGAAAGGGCCGGGCGTGTGATCCTGGTCACGGTAGAGGAACGGCCGCTTCTTTTTCTGGTAGAAGCTCTCCTGGAGAAGGGCGTCGCAGGCGAGAGAGCGCAGCTCGTCTATATCCGGATACGGCGAGGTTCCCGCCGAGGGCTCCGGGGCTGTCGCAGCCCCCAGCGCCTCCGCTGCCCCCGGCGCCCCCGCGGCCCCCGGCGCCTCCGCGCTCGGCTCCGGGGCTCTGCCGGTCTCTGCCGCTCCCGCCGCCGCTATCGGGGGTTTCGCGGCCGCGGCTCTCGGGGGCATTCCCGGCACTAAGACGGTTTTGGTGAAACTGCGGTACCAGCGGTCGGCGTTGAGGGCGAAGGTCTGCGGGTACACCATGTACTTGGGCCGCTGCAGCTTCCCGTACAGCCGCAGCTTCTCCTCCACCGTGGCCGCGCCGTGCACCCGCTCATTGAAGCGCTGCAGGCGTCGTGACTTGGCCGCTTTGCTCTTGGCCGTGATGGACGCCACAACGGGCGGGTAGAGGGGTCCGGCGAGCGGCGCGGGGGCGCCAGGCACCGTCTCCGAGAACCAGCGCCGGCCGGGCCGCAGCACCCGCCGGGCCCCCAGCGCCGCCATCTCACGGCACGGTGGGGCGGGGCGGGGCGGTGCCCGCCAACCGCCGCACCTGATTGGCCTCTGCGGACCACGTGATATCTCCGTTTCCGGCGGGCGGGCGGGCTCGCCTGAGGCAGGGGCTGCCGGGCAGGAAGCGGCGGCGCCTTGGGGGTCACGTGGTTTGGGGCCAGCGGCCCATGCGGCCTAGCCGCAGTGCGGCGGCTCCCGACCGGGAACTACAGCTCCCAAGAGGCTTCGCGAGAGGCAGCGGGAGGTGCCTGGCAGGGCGGCCGGGCCCGCTCCCCGCTGCCCGTGGGGAGCCTGGCGTGGCGCTGGGAGCCTCGGAACGGACTGGGCTGGAAGAGACCCTTGAGATTATCGAGTCTGGCCTGTGACCGAACGCCACCATCTCAACAGAGCGTGGCACTGAGTGCCACGCCGTTTTTTCTTAAGCACCCCCAGGGACGTGGATTCCACCACCTCCTGGGGCACAGCCTTACCACCTTACCTTATCTTACCACCCTTTCCGCGAGGAAATTCCTCGGAGTGTCCAAGATGAACACTACCCTGGCGCAGTGGGAGGCTATGTCTTTTCGTCCCGTTCCTGGCTGAAAAGGCTCGACGGAGCATACCTGCTTCCACTGGGGAAGGGGAGCCAGCTTGGAGCCGGCTTCCCGCAGGCCCGGCTCCCGGGAAGCCCGGTCCAGCCTGGGCGCCTCAGCCTCCCGCTGCGGTGCTGCAGGGAAGGGCCGGCTCTGCGGCTACCGCGGCGCTCAGTGTAAACTGAAATGACTCCTTGTCAGAGACATCACAGCCTGCAACGTCTGGCTTTAATAAAGGAATTAAACACTGCTAAAATATTATCTGTTACGGCCTTTGTTTGTGAAGTGAAATGAGCTGAAAGAGGCATACTGACACCGCAAGAATGCCACAATAACTGCATGTTTATCTTAGAAATTATTGGAAAACTTGTAGGTATTTCTCTTCAGTGGACAGATGAAGTTCAATATTTATTCTTAAAACTTTTCTTCTGTCATTACTTTATTAAGTTTGATTATTTGCAGTAGTTGTGGAAGATTGGTTGGTTTTTCCTGTATTTCCATGAAGTATGACTAAGAGTGGGAGTGGAAAATATGCATGGGATTTGGACAGGAGACACATTATATACATCCCAGATAATCAACTTTCTTTCCTCAACTGCTTAGCTTTCTGCTGCTCACTGCTGATGTGGTGGAATCTTTGGAACATAGAGGAATTTTTGGAGTAAATGGCAGAGATGTAAACCCAGAGTTTGGGTTGAGATTTTCAAAGAATAGAAAATATAAAACGATTCTCTTTAGAAATTAGGTGAAAGTTAAATAAAAATGAAATCACTGTGCTGTCTCCGAGGCGTGACGACCTGGTTCGGGATCGGCACGGCAGTCACCTCAGACTGCTCCGGCCAATTACTCGCAGACACCAATGTGGATGATAAAATGACGTTTATTTCCTAGCAGCACAGCATTATATAGCCTGGGGTTACATCACTTCCATTTGCTTGTGTCACAAGCCGCTCAGTTCTGGCTGGCTTGGTAAATTCATGGCAATATAAACAAACAAATTAGGGATCCCATCTTTCCGTACAGCACGTAATCTTCCAACTGCCTATCCCTGCCTTCCCACATTGCCCGCCTTTTCTATGCCTAACCACATGCAGTAATGTACATATTGATCCAACGCTACTAAACTGTAAATTTTTAAGCTACTAGAACCTAAGCTATTAAACTCTAGTATCACTGTTAACTGTTCAGAGGAAAACATTGCTTAAAGCAGGTGTCTGTGTTCAACTAGCATGATGTTAACTGAGTCTAAACAATTTTTAACAAACGACAGTAACTTATTTCAAACACAGCGCCCAAAGATTAATGCCAAAACTATCATAACATAAGGGCCTATGAGAGTTGAGATAAGGGTGGTTAGCCACGGGGACTGGTTGAACCATGACTCGAACCATCCCTGTTGGACTTCCCTCTCTTTCCTTCTTCAGGCCAACTTTTCCCTCAGTTCAGCCAGTGAGTCCCATACAGCCCCTGTATGGTCCATGTAAAAACAGCATTCCTCTCTCAGGGAAGTACACAGACTTCCCTGTTGCATGAGTAAAGGGTCCATGCCTCGTCTGTTCTGCAAGATGACCTCTGAGAGAGAGGAGAGGGATTTTTCTAACAGGGAGATGGATTCCTCAGTTTTCTGCAGGTCCTCGTCAACGGTTGCTTGCAGTTGAGAAAGCCCTTGATGTTGGGTAATAAGGGCCGAAACGCCTGTAACTGTGCCAGCGGCTCCCAAGCCTAGGAGCACTGCAAAGGTGATACCTGTCACTACTTCCTTTTTGCAAAGCCAGCGAGGTTCATTGGACAAAAGATACATGTCTTCCTCTCGATGATATGGGACCCTAGGGACAATTAGAACTTGGACACAAAAGTTAGTGGAAAAATTAAAATGATCAAGGTACACACAAGGGCTGACCCCAGATTGTTGGCATACTCACATCCCTGGCCCAGACAGGATTGCCCATCTGTCTGAACTTTGGGGCTGTCTGAATTCATCACAAACTATGCCTTTTTGTCTAGTTATAGTCATGTTGCCCAAACACTTGCCAAGACCCGTAATCTGACTCAAAGTGATTCCTCTGTGGGGGGTATCCCACCGGCACTGGAGTGGATTTTGTGAGTTTGAGTAGCTGAAAGAAACATTCAAGGCAACTTCCTCATAAAAGGGAGGTTTCGAGTCATAACACAGCCAGCATGACTCAGTGAGATCTGGATTTGATTGGTTCAGGAACAAAAAGGTAGCATTTAGCATGTTAAAGAATGGGTCATAAGAAGCTGACTTGGGCATTGAAAGGACGAGTGGTGTAGAGATGAGGTTAGGTGCATATGTCCCATACGTGGGTTTACCAGTAACTGCGGTTCTTTCTCTGGCTCTGTTTCCTGCAAGGATTGGGTTAGGTCCGAGAGAGATGGGTGTCAATTGTGGGAGCCTAATGATTTGGATTGACGAGGGTCGGCCCTGAGTTCTGTGGCCAAGCCTCGACAATGTTAATAACAGGCTCGCACCAAGGCAGGATGTCTCTCAAGAGCTGCTTTATTCATAGAGGGCTGGGTGTCAGCAGGGATCTGTGACCCGTCCACTCAACGAGGGAGCAGGCTCAGAGAGCCCCGAGCAGGGGGCGGGTTAGGGTTTATAACCAGGTGCAAGGTAGGAGGGGCAGGATACAAAGGGTCCAATAGGAACAGGGTTAGGGGGAGGAGTTAGGATGGGGTAATAGGGGTACAACAAATGAGGAAGAGTGTATCGGTCGTGGCTCTCTGGTATGGAGGCCCCGACGATACGGTGGTAATAAGAAGGCGTGCACCACGGCAGGTTGTCTCTCAGGCGCTGCTTTATTCGCTGAGGGCTGGGTGTCAGGGAGAATCCACAACCCATCTGCTCGGCAAGGGAGCAGGCTCTGAGAGCCCCGAATAAGGGGCGGGGTAGGGCTTATAACAGGTGGCAAGGAGGAGGGGCAGGGTACAAAGGATCCAATAGGAATAGGGTTCGGAGGAGGAGTTGGGATGGGATAATTGGGATACAGCAAATGGGGATGAGGGAAGGGGGCGGTAACCGGGGAAGAACCAATTACAGACAAAGAACTTAGGAACATTCTAGAACTAAAGGCAGGTACAAAAGTGATTGACATAAAGGTGGGCATAACTGACAGTTACATAACATAAGGGGAGTGGTAGGTTTGATGGGCAGCTTGGAGGCGGGAATCTATACAACAGCCTCCTCCCAAGGCATATTCGGGGGAGCTTTTCCCAAGTCCCCTACCACAGAAGAGGGAAGGGGGCGGTAACCGGGGAAGAACCAATTACAACCAGTGAACTTAAGAACATTCCAGAACAAAGGGTAAGTACAAAAAGTGATTGACATAGGACTAAAGGCGGGTACAACAGATGATTATATAACCCAGGGGGAGTGGTGGGTTTGATGGACATCCAGGGAGGCGGGAATTTACACCACAGCCTCCTCCCATGGCATATTAGGGGTAACTTCTCTTACACATCTACCACATCTCCCCCGTTTTTATTAATTAAATAAACATCTCCTAATGTTTTTACTAACATCCTTTTAAAGACAGCCAAAGCAATTAAAACAGTAAGAACAATAACTAAAATCCACAGGAGTCCTTTGATGATTGAGGCTGCCCACCCAGGAACGCCCCACTGGATAATATTTTGGTCGCAGGGTCCACAGCCGAAGTTTCAGTCTTTAGATGTTGCACTTGTGTCTGGATACGCTGGATGCTGGCTTGGATGGATTTGCTTCTCGATCTTAGATTGAAGCAGCACAGTCCTTCAAAGTCCTCGCAGCTGTGACTATGGGCTAATAACAGAAAATCAATTGCCGCCCGATTCTGTAGGGTGGCTTGCCTGGTGGTTTGTTCGTCCGCCAAGAGATCGGAGAGGGCGGCAGACGATGTGTTGGCATGCTTAACTATCCAGCACTCCAGGTGAGAAAGCTCACCGAGGGCTTTTGCCACTGCATACCAGGGGAGAAAAATAGAAGCGGCAACCCTCTTTGTTTTGCCCCAATTGTAAATTTGGTCATCGCAGTTTTGGTCGAATTGTTCATATGATCTCTTTTGTCTGGCCAATTGTCTTTCCTTTTTCCAATCCATAATTTGAGTCTTATTTGGAGTGAGGGTAGTAAGCCTGCCAAGGCTACATGGACCCCCCTGGAACCGCGACGGAATGCCCAACCATACTCTGTCCCCACAGACAAGAAACATTCCCTGGGGCAACGACTTGGGATGAGTGGAGGAGACCAAAATAACAGGGCTTGTGTAGTTACACCAATTTACAGAATTATATTTTTTGTTCAATGGCGTAACATCCTTTCTGTATGTATTCTTGGCCAAGTCAATTCCATGCCAATTTTGACTTGGCCTTTTAAAGTAGAACTTTACACAGTATGTTGCTGGGGAGGACCCCAATAGATCCAATTCTTGGGGTTCCTCTTTTGAGTTTGGCAAAATCCTCGTCCACGCATCCCAAGTGTCGACCAGTTAGGTCTCCTGCCTGTGGTTCGGAGCAGGTCGGAGTTGGAGACTGGCCAGTCATCGGCTTCCAGAGGGACCCCCACCAGGCATGTGGACAGCGGATTATCCACATTGCCCATGGCCAAACAGAAGTTCTCCTGCTGCAAGGACTTTGCCAGCGTTACCCAGATGTTTTCCTTCAGCTGTGGCACAATCCAGCCGTCCGCCGCCTGCAGCCATACGATGGTGAGGAGCGCAAGGCCCGCGGCCAGCCGGATGCGTTGGGGAGACTTCTCCTGTTGGGTCTGGGTAGATGTTCCTTGGGCAGCCATCTCTTTGGACTCACTGTGATAAAGATAATTAATATAAGACTGGAACTATGATTTTCCCCAGCTCCCCCTTTTCTGTTAAATAAAATATTAGAATTAATTTTGGGGTGGGAAATTAGGTGCATGTGGGTAGGAACGCTGGGTAAGGTAAGTGGGTAAGGGGAAAGAAACAGGAGGGGACGGGGTTTTAGGGGAGTCACTGATTGGTGGGGGAAGGTAATATCTGGTTAATAGAGTCCTGATAATGATGTTGGATGCGCGTCTCGGTGTCTTCTTCTTTCGCCGGCGCCAAGCGACCATGGTGTCCAGCGGCGTTGTGATAGGTGTTGTTGGGCCTTGTGTAGGAGGATCCGTGATGACAGTGTCTTCTAGGAACAGTTTGATGTGCTTTCCCAGGACCCACTTTGGGCCTTGGCCTGTTGAAACACAAGCGTACCTTCTCCCCCACGTGATGAGAGGGTACAGGCTGCTGATCTGTTTAGTTTCTGGGTCCCGGATTAAAACTGGAGGCCGCTCTTTCAACTGTGCCCTTGTGTTATTAAAAAAGTGCCTGAGCACTGGAGGGTTTGGTTCCTTTCCGGAGCAATTTAAAAACTTTAATACATAAAGTGCTTTGCAGACCCTCTCTACAGGAGTCATTGAAAGAGCAGTGTCATGCTGTTGTTCCAATAGTCTTTTAAGCTCCTTATGGGTCCTCTCTACAATGGCTTGCCCCGTGGGGTTATGGGGAATGCCGGTGACATGGGCAATTCCCTGTTGCAGATGATAGATAGATATAATTATTCTCTCAGCTAGCCGGATGTCACTTCTGCCCTTGGATGAATCCTGGAGTGAAATGGACTGTTCCATCCCACCCCCCAAAAGATTGTATGGCTCATCCCACACCTCTGTACCTGCCTCTAAAACATCAATGTCTGTAACCCCATTGGCCCATGCCTTGTCCCAGCCCATCTAGAAGCCCCTGAAAAGGGAGCTCCGAGGGGCCATGCGGTCTCTTGGACTTCCTCCCTCCCCCCTCTTATACTTCTCCCCCTCTCTTGGACTTCCTCCCTCCCCCCTCTTGTACCTCTCCCCCTCTCTTAGGCTTCCTCCCCCCCTGGGGCTTCCCTTCTCCTCTCCCTCCGTTTGTCTCTCCCCTCCCCCGTCCTCTTAAGCCTGGCCTCGTGCTACGCCTGGGAGCATGAGGCTCGGACCTTCCTGCACCCACAATAAACCTCTCTCCCCAAGAGCAAGCTTCAGAGATCTCTGCCTCCCTCCACCCCCACCGTGCAGGAGCATATTCTTCCCGCAATTCCCCATTGCTGAAGGAAAAGGTTAAAACGGGCTGATGTAAACCCTGGCCCATTGTCAGTCTTGATGGCCTTAGGCACCCCAAGGGTGGAGAAAGCCATAAAAAGATGTTTGATGGCATTGCAAGTCTTCTCTCCAGTATGGAGAGAAGCAAAGATTGCGCCCGAAAAGGTGTCAACAGAGATGTGCATATATTTAAGTCTCCCAAATGGGCTGTAGTGTGTGGCATCCGTCTGCCACAGCTCCAACGCTCCCAGACCTCGGGGGTTGACCCCTGTTGGTAAAGGTGGTAGGGTGAAGGTCTGGCAGCTGGGGCATGTGGCGAGGATCGATTTTGCCCGCGCCTGTGATATTTTGAACTGGCCAGCGAGTGCGGGTGCATTCTGATGGAAAAATGCATGACTCAACTTTACCTGTTCAAAAATGTCTGGTAAGTTGGAAGAAAGTGCTGGTGCAGATAATCGAATGGGCATGGCAGGTTGGTCTGCTCTCTGGTTGCCCTCGGCAACTGGGCCAGGCAGGTCTGTGTGGGCCCGGACATGCATTATGTGGAACAGTTGCTCCCGGTGGGAGATAAGCCAAATGAGATCTGAGATCAACTGAAATAATTTTTCATTTTTTACCTCTTTGAGCATGGCATGTTCAGCCCGCTCTGCTATCCCGGCAACATATACCACATCTGTTACCAAATTAAATGGTTGTTGGAATTTTTTGAATGCTCTCACGACTGCAGCAAGTTCTGCGATCTGGGGGGAACCCTCAACTATTTGGATGTCAGACTCCCACTTCTGACTATCCGGGTCCTTCCAAGTGATCACCGACTTGTGGGACTTCCCTGACCTGTCGGTGAACACCATGAGAGCACCTTTAAGCGGTACCTTACTTTTGAATGATTTTGGGGCCAAATATAAAGTATCTTTGAATAATTTGTGTTTAGGATAATGGATTGAAATTTGACCAGGATAGCTATCTAGCGAAATTTGTAAATTTTCATTTGTTTGAAGTAGAGATTCCAATTGTTCCAAATTAAGAGGCACATAAATGCATGCCGGGTCGCACCCTGCGAGGGTCCGGAGGCGTTGCCATGCCTTAATGATAAGTTTGGCCATTAGCTCTGTGGGAGTGGAGATCGTTTTGGAGGGCTGGTGAGGAAGGAACAACCACTTGATGATGAGGAGTGGGTCCTTCCGCCCAGCATCCCACTGAAACAGCAACCCATGGAAGTTTGGACACTTACCCAAGATGGCAAGGTCCAGGGGAAGCAACTGATCGACCCGATGTGCTTGGCAGGACCTGATGGCATCCGCGACTCTCTCCAGGGCTCCTTTAGCGGCAGGTGTCAGCTCTCGCGGAGAAGCCAGGTCACCGTCTCCTCACAGGAGGTTGAAGAGAGGCGCCAGCTCCTCTGTTGTGAGTTCCAGGAGAGGCCGGATCCAGGTGATAGTGCCACATATCTGCTGCAGGTCCCGCAGGGTCCGCGGATGGTCCTTGATGGTGACGGACTGGGATACAATGGTCCTTCCGTGATGACAAATCCGAGATACCTCCATGGGGCTGTCAGCCGGATCTTCTCCTCCGCGATCTCAAATCCTGCAGATCTAATGGCTTGTACAGTCTTGTCCAGGGTAGTCTTTAAATACGCTGATGTTTGTGCGCATACGAGCACGTCATCCATATAGTAGAGGATGACGGCTTCAGGGAACATCTTTCTTATCGGCGATAGAACTTGGGCCACAAATGTTTGGCATAACACCGGGGAGTTTTTCATTCCCTGGGGCAAAGTGGTCCATTGGTAACGTTTATAAGGCTCCGCCCGGTTGATGGATGGGATTGAGAAGGCGAATCTGGGACCATCTCCAGGATAAAGTGGGATGTTAAAAAAACAGTCTTTGATGTCTATGACTGTGAGCTGCCAATCCCAGGGAAGCATGGAAGGGGAGGGAAGGCCAGGTTGGAGTGGGCCCATGTCTTCTATGACCTTGTTGACCCTGCACAGGTCTTGGAGCAGGCGCCACCTGTCTTTGCCAGGCTTTTTAATCACAAAGACCGGTGTGTTCCAGGGACTGGTGGAGGGTATCAAATGTCCCTGGCGCACCTGCTCCTGTACTAATTTATTGAGCGCTATTAATTTTTCCTCTGGAAGGGGCCACTGGTCCACCCACACCGGATCGTTCATTTTCCAATTCAACGGTGGGGAGGTGTGCTCCGCAGTGGCCCACACTACAAATCCCACGCAGAACAAGGAATGTCCAGACGGGCACCCCACTGGGACAAAGCATCCCTTCCCAACAGCATGATATTTGATGAGACAACAAAGGGTCTCACCGTGGCTATTTGTCCCTCCGGGCCCTCCACGCTTACCAGATGACGGCTTCGAAGGGAGCTGACAGCTCCTCCCACCCCAGAGATAGTGCCACAAGGGGACACTAACTCCCAGTCACGGGGCCACTTTGCTCTGGGAATGATGGTGACATCCGCACTGGTGTCTGCCATGAGCCTAAGCGAGATCGATGTTCCCTGTTGACAGATGGTTGTGTTAATCATAGGTCTTTCCCTGCAAATGTTTTGGGTGAGGAAGACATATTTGTCCTCCTCACCCCGGTCTTGTCCAAGTTCGTCGGCCACACTGTCGATGATATACATCAGAGCGAGAGGAACTCCTTTCTCCAACGTGTAGGGTGGATTGTGGCACACGACGGAGACTGTTACCTCGAACCCCGGTGGAAAACACACCACTTCGGGGAGGATGTCAAGCTCCAGTGGTGTGTGCCTGCTGTTGCCAACAATGAGGACTGTAATTTCATGGCTGGAGTAAGGGGGCTCCAGGAACCCCACGGAGACGCGCACCAGGTCCTCATCCCTAAAGATGACGGTGATGGAACTGAAGAGGACCCGGCGGCGGCCAGCATCTAAATTGTTTGTTCTCCGGAAGAGGCGGTGTCCGTCCTCTGGGCTCTGCCAATCCTCTGGAACTGGCCGCTGGGCCACTGGTCCTCCCGGATGGTAGGGAGGCCAGGGCGCCGTGAGGGGCCACTTGCTGTCCTCGCGCGGCCCCTCCTCGCGCTCTGTGGCCCATTTCCCGCCGGTGGATAGGGCTGTGGTGGGGGGTTCCTAGGAGCTGGTCTTGGGGAGGGAGTGTACTGGTAATAAAAATGGTCGGGGGGCCAGTGGGGACAGTTAGCTTGGATGTGCCCCATCTGGCCACACCTGAAGCACCGTATAGTGTTCATGTTCAGCATCTCCTCCCCCACTCCCTTACTCACGGCCAAGGCGACGGTGGTCTCTGTGGATGCAGCTTTTGCGCAGGCCTCAACCATCTTCGTGATGGTCAGCTCGGGGTTCTGAGGTAACGTGTGCAGAGTCTTTTTTGTCTCCTCCGTAGTGTTGGTGAAGGCCATCTTGCGCAGGAGTTCCTCTCGTGCGGCCGGGTTGTCAATTTGTCAGTCGATCGCCTCCCGAAGGCGGTTGACAAATTTGATGAATGTTTCGGTAGGTCATTGGGTAATGTTGGAGAAGCTTTGGAGAGGCGTTCCCCCATCTGGTATTTTTAGAAGGGCGATCCGAGCGGCGTCATGGATGTCATTGAGGAGATCAGGTGGCAGCAGGATCTGATCCTTCGGTCGGCTGAGATCGCCCTCCCTTGCAAAAGCCTCCAGTCCTTCTTCTCCCTCTCCTAAATTGGCTGCCAAGTTATATTTCTTTAGGAGAGGTTTCAACAGTTTTTTCCATTGGACCTCCCATAAAAGAAGTTCAGTTGGGGAGAACAGTGATTTAGCTATGTAGCGGAGGTCGTGTGGAACCAAGGTGTGTCTGGAAAATGTCAAGTCCACTACATTTTTGAAAAATGGCGACTCTCTCCCATAGTCTTTGGCTGCCTTACGGAGTTCTTTAACCTCGATGTAAGGCGGCTGCGCCCATTTTGGCCTTCCTCCCCTAGCCCGGGTCACCGGTGCCGCAAAGAGTTCCAGATCTTTGGCGAACTCTATGTCCCCCTCCTCGATTGCCTTCTCCCTGATCAGGGCCCACCTGCCTCCTGGCCGATGTGCGGGCCGGGGGCTGTCGCTGTCCTCATCCTCCGAGGAGGATGAGGCAGGACGGGCTAGGGCCCTGAGCCTCTCCCTGACCGAGGGGCCCCGGTGACGAGAGGCCCGGCAGGCCAAGATGGCCTGCTTCTGGTCAGGCCGACTTCCGGTTCCGGTGGCGTGGGAACCGGGAGTGGCTGGAGAGGGGGAGGGGTGTCCGGGCCCACCCACCGAGGCGTGGCCCTCCCCCCCGGGGGTCCCACCCACTGGGGCGGGGTCATTGGGTGGGCAGGTCCCTCCCACCGGGGGTGTGGTCACAGGGGCCAGAGGGGTGGATCCCGACGCCGGGGCGATCGACGCTGGAGGAGGGGGGGGGGGGACCCGACGCAGGGGCGGCACCCGACGAACGAGGTGGTGGAGGTGGGGGTGGCCGGGTGATGGCGGGAGTGGGAGTTTGTGGGAGGGCATTTTCCACACAGTCCGTGGGCTGCTCGGCCATGTGGCCGGCGCCATTTTGTCTCTCTTGTCCCTTATGGGGACACGATCTTTGAGGTGAACAAACCAGGTTTGAACAAGGAGAACTGGGGAACGGGACACGGGAATCGGAGTGGATCATACTGGGATGGCCAGTCCCAGCATGAGAGAGGGACAGGGTGGATTGGGGAACAGCAGGGAGTCGGCAGCAGCCCTGTGCCTCAGTGCGGCAGGGTCTGTCGCCCGATCCGCCCTTAGGGGAAGTGGGAATAGGGATGGGAGGAACAGAATGAGGGATAGGAGAACTGGGGCCCAAACATTCCCGCTTTTTATTAAATAAAGTAAAAATAGAATGAAAAAGTGTAAAGAAATATCCCACCCTAAAATTCCCTTTGACTTGTGAGTCATATAACAATCTCCCAACCTTTCCCCAGAACTGAACAGAATTAAAATCCTCCCTTTTTGTATCAGGGAGGTGATCGAAAATAAAATTAACGAAAGATTTTAATTCCCGTTTCTTAAAAGAAACATTCCCCAGAATGAGGGAAGCTTTAACTTGGGCGTAAAAATCCCGCCGAATCGGGGACAGGCGATTGCTCATTCTCCCAATAAAAGAAATCCCCAAGAAGCAAAGGGACAAAGTAAAGAAAAGAGGCTGTGTCGGTGCCCACAGAAGGGGTTGGAATACTCACGAAACAGACGCAGGACCGCAGCCGAAAAGAAAGGTGCCTCGCTGGGGTGGCACGAGCGCTGCAGATCTTGGCGGCTTGGGAGCTTCCCCCGAAGCGAGGAAGTCCAAGCTGGCAAGGTGTCTGCAGCACACCACACGGGTGCTCCTCTAAAATGAAGGTCGCTTGATGGTGGACCGGCTGCCGAACAACACTTTAAAATCCAGCGAAGAGTAGGTCACAGATCCTATCTTGTCGCAGAGACGTTCTGGACTGACATCCAGGTGGTGTCAGCCTGTTCGGGCACCAGTTGATGCGGGTTGGCCCTGAGTTCTGTGGCCAAGCCTCAACGATGTTAATAACAGGCTTGCACCAAGGCTCTCTCAAGAGCTGCTTTATTTGTAGAGGGCTGGGTGTCAGCAGGGATCTGTGACCCATCCACTCAACGAGGGAGCAGGCTCAGAGAGCCCCGAGCAGGGGGTGTGTTAGGGTTTATAACCAGGTGCAAGGTAGGAGGGGCAGGATACAAAGGGTCCAATAGGAACAGGGTTCGGAGGAGGAGTTAGGATGGGGTAATAGAGGTACAACAAATGAGGAAGACGGAAGGGGGCGGTAACCGGGGAAGAACCAATTACAACCAGTGAACTTAAGAACATTCCAGAACAAAGGGTAAGTACAAAAAGTGATTGACATAGGACTAAAGGCGGGTACAACAGATGATTATATAACCCAGGGGGAGTGGTGGGTTTGATGGACATCCAGGGAGGTGGGAATTTACACCACAGCCTCCTCCCATGGCATATTAGGAGGAACTTCTCTTAAGTCCCCTACCCCATCAGATGGTCACACAATGTTCGCGAAAGGCATGGACAAACACCGACCAAACTTTACTGAGGCGGGATGACTCACAGGCTGCTTTATTTCTCAGATAGCTTTATTGTTGGAAAGGCAAGTCAGGGTGCAGGGAGACAGCCACTTAAGAAGGGAGCAAGCTCTGAGAGCCCCGTCCCGAGGGCGGGCTAAGGTATATAACTGGGTAAGAATAGGAGGATCAGGGTACATACGAACCAATGGGAGAAAGGCTCAGGGGAGGAGCAGAGGATAAGTGACAGGGGATGAGCCAATTGGGATAAGGGGAAGGAGTGGTTAACATGAGGGAACCAATGAGGATACAAAGAACAGGGAACATTCTGGAACTGAAGGATAGTACAAACAATGACTAACATAAACAGGGGAAGGCATAACAAATGACTGACATCAGGAGAGGCGGGGAATTATATAGTGGTGGTCTCCCAGGGCATCCCAGGGCACCTATCCCCAGGACTCCCTCCCACATTTTAGCAGCTTAGTCCATGGAGGTTTTGCAGCATATTGGAGCTCACTGGCAAACCCAAGGAGAGCTAAGGCCAGGTGTTCTGACGTTGCTGTTGATGGAGTGGGAAGCTGCTTGCGAAAAGGCAGATGTATTCTAGTAGGCTCAATGCCTAAGTAACTCAGGGCAAGTTTTCTAGCTTTCATGATGAGATTACTGAGGCACTTGACCCCTGGGGAGAATGTGCGTAGCAGCTTTCCCAAAACTACTAACTGAATGGGCCTAGTTTCATTGGGAGTTCCTTGAGCTAACACTCCTACCCTCCCCCATTCTGAGAAGTGGACGTACAGGTCAAGTGGTAGACTTGGATTCCATCTTGAGAGCAAGCTCGAGGACATCTGACGTTCGATGAAATCAAGCAAACGTTGTCGCTGAAGTTAGAGACTTTTCCTCCCATGGCTGCTTCCCCTGCAGCAGAAGATATGGTGGGGACATGATTTTGGGGGGAATCAAGACAATGTTGTGGAGCCATTGAAGAGATCCCACTAACTGTTGTGCATCGTGGAACGTCTTGATATTCCTACAGATCTTTATTTGTGGAGGAGTTACACAGGAGTCTGTGATTTTCACTCCTAAGAAAGTCACGCAAGGCCCCTTTTTTATTTTAGTGTCTGCGATTTCAAACCCATTCGCTTCCAAGGTTTGTGAAACAGAAGACACTAACCAGTCTACTTGACCTGCTGATGGTGCTACGATCAGAATGTCATCCATATACTGGATGATAGTAGCAGTGGGGTCTTCATCTCGGACTGACATCAATGCTCGATCCACTGTGATTTGGCAGATAGTGGGGGAGTTGACCATACCTTGGGGTAACACAGTCCACTGAAAGTGCAAGTTAGGATGCTGGCCGTTCGGGAACATGATGGAAAAGGCAAACCACTCTTTGTCTTCCCGGTGCAGTGGTATTGAGAAAAAACAGTCTTTAATGTCAAGCACCATGCAAGGCTGTCCTTCTCGTACCATGGAGTTTGCAGGTAGCAATGTTTGAACAGGGCCCATCAGTTGAATTCTCTTGTATACTTCACACAAATCATGAAGGAGCCGATAGCCTTCACTGCTTCTTTTGGGGATCACAAAAACTGGGGTGTTCCAGGGACTGGCTGGGGGCTCTATGTGGCCTTGTTGCAACTGATGATTAAGTAACTCAAGAAGGGCAGTCATTCGAGGCTCTGGCAAGGGTCACTGCTCGACCCACACTGGGTCATGGGACTTCCATGTTAGCTTAATTGGGAAAGGTGGGTATGCGGCAGTGGCCTTCAGGCTAAATTTGTCACCCTGACTTTTATTGAGCTACGGCATCTCTTCCCAGCAAAGGCGGAACTCCTGACATGATGTGTGGGAAGAGAGTGATGGCTTTTTCAGGTCCCTTCTCTGTATGGAGTGTTATGGCTATTAGTTGGGTGCTTTTTTGGGCTTGGGATGATCCTCCGACTCCGCCTATCAGGGGAGCTTCCAATTTCCAGTGTGGAGGCCAGTTTATTTCTGGGGTAACTGTAAAATCCACTCCAGTATCGATCAGGAAAGGGATGTTGATGACGATGTTATCTGAAGGGGAATTCCGGGGGAACGTGTAAGGCAGAGTGTTGTAAAGGCAGCAACTTCCCCACACTATGGGAGGGTTATTGCATTCTATGGCAAGGGCTACCCAGGGGTCCTGTTCTCTGGGAGCAGTTCTTGTTGATTCAAAGTTGTTCCTGAATTTAACTGAGCCAGGGGGTGGGTAGCAGAACAAGTTGCTATTTGGGAAGGTGGCAGATTCGGTGACCCCCCTGTTCCATCCGGGGTAGGCATAACTGGGCTGCTTCAAATCCAAAATAGGGGGGCCCGCCCACCCCCTCCCCCTCCCCTTCCCATTTCCTTTGAGATCTGCAGAGCTTTGGATCTGCAATCCTTTGCAAAATGTCCCTTTTTTCCACAAGCCCAGCATGGTCCTCTGGGTCGATTTTGACATGAGGGTAGTGAGTGGACTGAGAATGGCAGGTCATCAGCCTGGGGGCAATTCGACGCGACATGACCGAGCCGACCGCATTTAATGCATGCCATCACATTGGCTATCACTGTATAGACCACTGCCTGAATTGGGGTTAGGTGTTCCTCTTTCGAGACGTGTTTGATCATGCTCACGAGGCTCGCTTTGGCTGGCAGTGAGCATAGAATTACTCTGGTGGCTGAATTGCATTGTTGGCATAAGCATTCCTGTGCAACTGGGCTTTTCGCTTCCGCGGGTAGAGCCAAGGAGTCGATCGCTGCCTCAAGGCGGTCCACAAATTGGGTGAAATTTCACTCTTAGAGGCGGTCCACAAATTGGGTGAAATTTCACTCTCAGCTTGTTTTATGGTAGACCATGGTGCCAGTTTGGCGACTACTCTGCAGGCTATGCGGATGGTGTCTCTGGCTGCACGAGTGGTCGCCGCAACTTCACTGGCCCATAAGTGCTGAGATTGTGCCTGAGGTGTAATCACTGCTGGGTCATGGACCATTAGTTGCTGCAGGCTGGAGCCATGTAATGGGGGATCTGCGCCAGTTACCTGGGCAAGCAGCTTCGTGCAATTATCCTCCCACTCTTGTTTGAAAACGATCATTCCCGCCCCGTCAAAGATCATTCTGCACATTTGTTTTATGTCAAACGGGAGCATGTCATTGTTTCCAAAGACACTGTCCACAAGGGTGGAAACCAGAGCAGAGTTAATTCCTTTATCTGCAACCTCTTTAACAATTGCCTGAACATCTTCGGGATTCATGGTGGTATAGGCCCTTTGCCCTGCATCTGTAACACAAACTGGGAATGTCAAGGTGGCAGGCAGGGCCCAATCGGCACAAGCGATTTGTATCTTTTCCAGTCTGTGAGTGGAGTACCCCTCGCTTGCCTCCTTCCTGCTGGTACGGGAGAGTTGCCACTTCTGTTTTTACTTGTGTTAGCTCTCTTATATTCTGAATCTGAATCAGTGACGGACAGGCTGTCTGACCCCAGCTAGTATCTGACTCAGAGGTGGAAGTCGACTGACTGGACAGTTCTGGGCTCCGGTACATTTTTGTAGAACTCTGCCCCCGATCCCTCTTACGATGGGTAGGCCATTCCCTTGCCCTGTGGTCACTCTGCCCCCTGCTTATTCAAGGCCTAATCATATAAAGGCACGTTTTGCGGCATGTGTCCCGATTGGGCTTATTGCCTTTATTCACAATCTCTGCCCCTCCGCAATCATTCTTTCTGTCCTCCTTCTCCCAAGACTCCTCCCACTCCCACTCATGTGCATCCACTGCAGCCGATGGCACCATTTTTTGTCCGCCCATAACACCCAGACTCTGCCTCTCAGTTTGCTGCCCGGCGCCATTTTGAGGGGTGTACAGTGGGGGTCTGTCCCATGTCCCCTCTAGTTCTAAGTTATCAGCAACATTTCTGACCTCGTCAAGTAAGTCATCCCACAGAGATTTTTGTTGCACCACGGTCGGGGGCTCGGGGTTACGGCTGGAAGGGGATGGTGGCGACGAGAGGTCGCCCTGCTCTTGTAAGCCGTTCAGCTCGGTCAGCAAGTCACCAGCCTGCGTCATTGCACCAACCCTCAGTTTAGGGGTGGCAAGCAGGCAGTCTTGGGCGGCTTTCCAAGTCTCCTGCTCTTGCAAAGCAGTCCGCAAAGCCTGCATGACTATACCCCATGATTTCTGATATTTCCCGCTACTGCAGGACATGGTGTCCTCTGCCAGGGCTTTAGTACACCTATCCCACACATCCGAGTGGAGTATATCCACCGGGCAGTCAATAACACCTATTTGCAAAAGTCTAGTAACAGCAAAAATGAATTCTTTAGGCCTGCAATTGATTACCCATTGCTTATGTATTTGTGATACGACCTTCGCAAGGGCTTCCATTCTTCTCGGTGTTCCGGGAGTGTCCTCCCCGCCAGGCTGGTCCTGCTGCTCCGGCCGCCATTCACCCATCCAGGCGAATCCCGTTCCCTGTGTCCTGGGTTTCGGCACCACTTGCTGCCTCCTCCGAGGCGTGACAACATGGTTCAGGAATGGCATGGCAGTCACCTCAGACTGCTCAGGCCAATTGCTCGCAGACACCAATGCGGTGGACGGCAAAATGACGTTTATTTCCGAGCTGCACAGCATTATATAGTCTGGGATTGCATCACTTCCATTTGCTTGTGTCACAAGCTGCTCAGTCCTGGCTGGCTTGGTAAATTCATGGAAATATTAACAAACAAAGGGGGGACCCATCTTTCCATACAGCACAGAATCTTCCGACTGCCTGTCCCTGTCTTCCCACACTACTGTTAATTTATAGCTAAATTGTTCTTTAGTTTATGATTCATAAGGTATGTTATAAAAGATTTAAATATTAAGTTTAAGTTTAAACAACTAAGTTTAGCATCAAGTATTTAAAATTTGGTTCTTTTAATTTTGAATCCATACTCATTTTTCACCAGATGGGTGAAGGGAAAAGGCCATAGATCAGATGACTGACCATTTAGGAAGCAGCCACTCTTCCTTTTCCTTACCTCACACACTGCAGTCTCCAAGTGCCTCCAAGAACCTGTTTTCCTCTTGATTGACAAAGGACATGTGTTCATGGAAAATATACTGAATCTCTTCCCTTGTGATCACAGCCAGCCAACTTACACAAGTTGTTAAGAAAAATCACCATGTACTGTTCTTAGGCATTTTGTTGCTGTATCTCCTCTTTCAAAATGTGTTTCCTTTGCTGATTAGAAATATTCTTCTAGTTTCATCCTTAAATGTATTTGTGGTCAATTTATACCTGCTTGTCATTGTGCCATTGTCCTTTAGTTTAATTAGCTTTCTGTTCTCTTCAGTGTTGGCCTTCTAAAATATTGATGGAGACCAGTCATATCACCTCTCAGTCCTTATTGACAGAGACTGAACAAGATCTTCTCACATAGGCAGATTTCCATTTCCCTGATCACCTTAACAGCCCTTTCTTGCATTTCCTGCAGTTTTGCATTTGTCTTAGGGATATGTGACCATACTGAATCCATTTATTCATACAAGGGACTGTATTTTCCATGCCAGGATTACTAACAATTTAGCACTGTTAAAAACCTTTTTTATCATGTTGTCAAGTCAGAATTTCCTTCCTTGCAGCCATATGATACTGTGAGCAACTTTTGCATGGGATATTTTAAACCCTGAAGAAGTTCAATACAGAAACTTATAAGCGATGAAGTAAGTAAATGTTCAAAAAACCATTTTTATCTTGTCTACTTAATTCAAGGGCATCAGTGACTGTAACCTTAGATAAGAGATGTGAAGAACCAGTGCTAGCTGGGCTTTAACCTGCACTTAATATCCCTTAACTAGCGGTGTTTTTGTCACAGTTTAATTTTATTTCCTTGGCATGTATTGTAGTATCATTCATATTGAAGTAGGAGCAGCAAGGGCTTTGATAAAATGTCCAATACAGTCTAGTCAGAGATACTCACATGCTTTGCTGCCAGCTCTGTCATAAGCTTTTGATAGAAGTGTATTATGCAGCTATGGGTCTCCTAGTTTGAAGAAGTGAACTGACAGTTCAAAAAGGATCTATTTTTACTTCTTTATTGAGATAACCTGCTGCATTCAAATTATCCTAAATCTATAAACCCAGAGCATTTAAAATGTTCAGAACAAATGTTAAAGTGGATGTCACAGCCTTAAATCTCTAAAGTTGAAACTAGAAAAAAAACTTCAATCTCAATTCAAGCAGGAAGGTCATTGGGGAGTGTCAGGTTGGAGTCCAGGAGGTAGTGTAGTTCATCTTACTGAATCTAGTCCATAGGAAGAGATGGAATGTTGCATTGCACGCAATCTCAGGATGGGATCAGGTGGGAGAGTGGCAATAAATCATAGTTTTTGGAGAGTGCCCTGACACCGCCAGTGCCAATAACGGGTGCCAGGAGGGACTCTGGTGACAGCTAGCTCCCACTCCTGGACCTTGGTGTGATGCCACCGAGTGGCTGCTCCCCACCTCTAGCCGCAGGCTGGGTCTGAAGGTAGCAGTTTGGCCGCTGACAGGAAACCCCAACTTTAGCTGGCCTGGGCTGAGCAGGCACCCAGAGAGATTTCTCTTTGTGGTAGACCAGAGAGTTCCAAGGGCTGTTGGACTCTATGATGTTACCCTTTGCCAACTGCTCCTCCAGAAGTTGAGAAAGCACACTCAATCTTTGTTTACTCAGGGGCCACTGATTGACCCAGACTGGTGTATCTGTGAGCCAATTTAGTTTCTGGGTTGGGCACTCTATATCAGTGACCACTGCTGAAAACCCTGAGGAGCCAGTTTGACCCCCCCCCCCCCCGACATGCAGTCTCTCCCCCACAAGGTAGACCTTCTGTTAAGAACGAATGGGCGTACATTTGCCAATTGCCCGTCGGGCCCCGTAACTTGGACAATGCTCTTAGATTGTCTTGTCAATTGGGTGCCCCCAACACCCTGAACTTTGCAGTTCATGTCTTGCAACTCCCACTGTGACGGCCGTTTTAGTGGTGGAATGAGTGGCATGTCTGCCCCACTGTCCATCATTCTGTGTGGGAGGCAGAGGAAGGGTGACAGGAATGGGGAGAAGCATGGGAGAAACTACTGGGGTGGGGGCTATTGGGGAAGTTGGAAAGGTATGATAAGGTGTTGGTTGGGTAGGGAGGGTACGAGAGAGGTAGGATGGGGGGATAGGTTTAGCAGGGAGGGGTGCTTGAGGGGCCTGAGCAGGTTCAGGTTGGGAAGGAGGTACTGGAGGAGTAGTAGGAGGAGGAAGACATGGGTCCAATTTTTGCATAAATTCTTTTTCTTCCTCTTTTATTTATTTTCTAACTTTATATATTCAAACCTTTTTATCCCAAATTTCATTTTCCAGCCAATAGGCTGCATATTTTATTTCTTTCCCATCTAAAATTTCTCTTAATTTAAATAAATAAAACAACACAATATTATAATTCAATAAATAACACTATCAGTAGCAATAGAAAGAATAAATGAACTTGATAACACTGACCCCAAAATTTCAACTAAAAATAAGTCACACATAGATAACTTATATAAACCAAAACGGAAATTGTGTCCCTAACCAGCAGGTTTTAAAACCTCCCTCCTACCCCTAATGGGTAGGGGGTCATCTCCTAGCCAGTGGCCTTTGCCCTGCCTGGCCTGTGGCTACAAGGAATCTCCCCTTGACTAGCTCTCCTGGCCTAGGGTCCTACTCCACACTGGCTGGGCTCCTACTCCCTCTCCCTGCCACAAGCTCAACTGGCCAAAAGTACAAGGGCCTCCGATAAGATGAGGGGGGTGCCAGCCTAGGCCCAGGTGCTGCAAATCAAGAAGGTGCCTTTTGGGAGGGAATGGGGTCGGTTGTTGGGGGTTGAGAGCATAGGGATTTTAGCACCATTCTTTAGCGGTAAATGCCTGATTGAATTGTTTGATTTTAATATCTGGCTGGGCCTGGAGGAATGATCGTCACATCTGCCCCTGTGTCCAGGAGCCCATGCATTGTTTTTCGTTCCCCGTGGAAATTGAGGCCACATGTGATTTTTGGTTTGTTCTCCCCAAGGGCCTGTGTCCAGTGGACAGATGGAATTAGCCTTTTTCGGAGGTCAGCAGCCTGCTCCTGGTCCCAAGGTGGTTTGGGGACCAGGATGGCTTGGGCCACTATGTGACCCTTGGGAAGAAACACCGGCGGGCGAACACAGTACAGGGGAAGCATGAATTGCCCTGGGTCTGATGTTATTAACCCGGGCAATACCGTGATCTCGTGGGGTGTCTACTTCGTGTCCCCAATGACGATGTACTTCCATCGCAGCTGGCACCACGTACCTGAACCCTCTGGCACCACTGAGACTAGATGGTGGTTGGAGTCCCGGAGGTGCAGCGGTTCCATCAGCTGGAGCCTGAAAGGGGAGAAACATGATAGCGTGGTTAGGATGGGCCTGTGATGCTGTTCCTCATAGAGTGCGCTTGTCAAGTTTACGTGGAAAGTGTCCAGTCCGGTATGTGTTGAGTTTGTTGTGGGCGTCTGCCAGATTCCCCCTCCCTGCGATGATATGGGGCCCACCAAATTTATGTCAGAGCACAGCGGGAGCTGCACTCACAAATCAGTTTTTTTGCTGTCCTTGGGCCCTGCCCTGCTCCTTGTTAAACTGGTGAAAGTCTCTTTTAAGGGGGCAGTCCCCGAACCAGTGTTCCGAAGTCCCACACAGATAACACTGATCTCCTGGTCTCTGGCTGCGCTGCATCAGTCAAGGGCGCGGATGTGGCGTCAGCGGTCTGGCATTGGCAGCGTAGGCATGTCGGGTCGGTCTTGATTGGGCTGGCGGTGGTGCAGCCGGTGCAGGTCCCCCCATGGGTGGATCCTCAGTTGTTGAGAGGTCTACTTTCTTTTCACAGACCTCCAGCATGTCCTGCAGGGTCGGCTTTCGCTCCAGTAGGAGGCTCAGGATGGCTGCTTTACGTGGTCTGTTGGCATTTACAGCCACGATCTCCCACAGCACCTCCTGCCTTGCTGTCTCGTCCTTGATCTGGAGCTCCAGCAACCTGCAGAGCCTCTTGACAAAGTCTAGATCAATCCCTAAGTCCGTAGTGAAACAGAGCCTATCATGTTCTTCTGAGACAAGTAATACTTGAACTTAAGTAATGAATTCAGAAAGAAAACTTTTAAGTTGTTATCACAATATTTGCAATGTTTTGCACTGAGTCACTCTTTATGACAACTCTTGTTTTCCAGTATAACAACAAAAGGGGCAATTACATTTGAAATTTTCAGAGGTGGATATTATTTGATTAAAAGCTGATGCTGCATAAAGCATTAAAGCTTTCAGAAGGAGAAATAATTAAGTCTGTAATACTACATCACTGTACTACGGATGGCATGCGTGAAGATGTAATGCGAAGGGCTGTGAGAAGAGTAGGACCACTAGGTGTCACCATATGTCCACCAAAAATTCGTCAGTGACCAGCCTGATGTGATTTACAAGCGCCATTGGTTCCACCAACACCCCACTGAGATGAAGTCTTAAATTCATGTTTTGCCAGTTCTGTTTCTTTGTAATCCAGTCAAAATCTATGTGGCATCATATATTTTTGGTAGCACTGTGTTTAGATCATATTAAAATCCTAATTCTGAGATGAAAACAGTAAACACATGATATTGGGATTGACATTCACTTAGAGGAAACACTGTTGGATAAGTTGACCCAGTAATGCTGCTGCAACTCAACCCAGCTGACAGTGGATTGTTGAAGAGTATGAACTCAAGATCCTATTTCCATTTATTTTAGTGGTGTACCTTATGACTTTGGCAAGTCATTTCACTCTAGCATTTCTGTATGCAGTTTGCTATAAACCCTAATTTCCTCAGCACAGAAACTAAGCTTATTAATGTTGTTTGTGGATAATCTTTATCTTAATTCAGTGACAGATATTGCACAAAGAGTCTAAAAAATAGATTTAATTCCAGCTGAGAAAAATACTGGAGGGAGATATTAATTCTCTAACTTCACTTATTACCCTAATACTCAGCAGTTATTGAAACTTGCACAAAGTCAGGGGTGGGGTTAGAGGACTTTTTGATTGTACTTAGTATGGGATAGCTGAAGTCATCTGTTCCTCCTACTTTTCATCTTACTCAATGAATAATATCACCTTGCATTCAGGTTTAAGTTTTTTATATCCTGTCTGATATGGACAGGAATTGAATACAGTTTATCTCCTGCATAGGCCAGACAACTTTTACCTGCTCTGATCCATGTTGGGGTTTCCTACTTATTTTTTCATCACTGTCTTTCATAGAAATATATCTAAGTGGAACTTTAAAAAAATGTCTCACTGACAGGATCTTTCTTTTCTCATGGACAGATCTACTTATTTGGACCTTAAGGTCCAAATATTTATGGGGCATATTTATTCTCATCTTTATTAAGATGATGAAAAAAATGAGTCTTCCCTGCATTTGAATTTTTTCTCAGCTTATTTCATTAGGTGCTTTTGTGCTTCAAAGACAAAAATACAAAAATAAACAGACAATATCCAGAATAGACAAGACTATAGCTGAGGTCAAATGAAGTATGTCTACTCCAACCACAGAACCAACTAAATGTCAACATGCATCCCATAAGCACTTATTTTCCCACTGGCAGTCCCTCCTCACCCTTGCAGTAATTCTCTCCTTGAGTTGAACTCCTGTATTGTCAGGTATGAGCAGGTAAGACCCCAGACATGAAAGGCTACTTTAACTTTCTTCTGATAGGAATATGATATTTTAGATTTGAGGAAAAAAAGGGGTTTTTGAGTCAAATGTCCTGACCCATTACTACAGTAGTATGAATTATTAGAAAAACAAAAATTGATTGATGAGCAAAAATACAAAGGTTACTATAAAAAGACTATAAACTGTCAGCCATAATATGGATAGTGATTATATTTAATTACTCATTTAAATGTTGAACAGCTTGGCTGAGACATACTTGTGTCTATCAGTATATGTTACCAATGAAAGCCTGTGCCAAACACTTTTCTTCATCCTGTCAGCACACTATGTGACAACAAAAAGTAGCAGTCTGCACTGTTCCCCAGAGGCTGCTCTGCTTGGAATGAAGCACAAGGATGGAAGACAATTCATAGACTGCAGAAAAAACAGCAATGAACCTGCAAAAGATTTCACATACTTTAGTCTATAATAGGCATAATGTAAATAAAATTACAACCCATATTGTATAATTTTCTTGCAAATGGGCAGATTTAATGTTACATAATCTCAAATGAACAAAGCAATAATTTTATATTACAATACTAGATATGGCACATATTTTCAAAACCTTAAAATGGATGCTTTCAAAATACAGTAACTCCATAATTTTTTTGTGATAAAGTTCATGAACATATCTGTATGATATTTTAGATGAGGATGAAAGATTCAAATTAATATTTTATAAGATCTTTGTCAAGAAATTTTAAACTTTGAAAGAGTTTTTAAAACCATAGTATAAGATGTTAAGTGGGCAACCCCTAGGGCTAACCATGGAAACATGAACAATTTCTACTTTATAGAGTTTTAAAGTTTACATATTACATATTTTATGTAGTCATTTAAAGGAGAGTTCTGGTAAAGGAAATCTCATTAATTTATTTGTATCTACCAGATATTTAGGTTAGCTAAGTTGTCCAAGCTTCATGTGCAATCCAAGGATTATAGTAAACAGAGTCAGTGGAGTCCAGAAGGCAATTTCTCCCTCTGTGGAGTGGACACCTACATTTATTCTGTTGAGTAGGTCCTCAGCTATTCTCTGAAATAGGAAATTATGCATCCAGATACCCTAGAAGACACACATGGTAGACATCAGAGTTGAATCCATCCCTGATCACTTACACAGGGAACACCATTTCTGCAGCTGACACATCATGGTTGAACAAAGCTGGCTAAAGGTGTTTTTAGTGGTGTGAGCAAACTCAGGTATTACTGTGATATGAATGAGGCCTTTCTGCTAAGAGAATAAGACAATATTTATCTTTCTGGAGAGAATGCTCTGGTCCCCTGAGTAATCTCCTTTATATGCCTCTGCCCCTCTCACAGCCATGCCAGCTGGCATACTCTGGGGTTGTGATTTATGTAAAGGATGGGTCATTGTTGCTGCAGCAGTTGTGCAGCTCCAGGAATTTGCCTTTATAGTGCTGAGTTACACCCCAAACTTATAGGTAGCAGTTGAAAGTCTGCATTTTCATTCAGAACATTCTGACTTAGATTTGGAGATCATTCTGAAAAGACTGTTTTCATTATGAGATATTAACTAATAGAAAGCATTTAGATAAAACAGGTTTCAGCTGTCAAAACTGAAGGGAGAATTAAAAAATTTTAAGACATTGGAGTCACTCACAAACACACTGTTTTTATAGTTCTCTGTAACTATATGAGACAGAAACTTCCTGTAATACACTTGGTTTTAAAAAAAAAAACAACTTTCATTTCATATCAGCTCAGAATGAGAATGTTTCAACAAATCATATTTTCCTATTGAAAATATACCTAATTTCCCATAAATTTAGAGCCTTTTCTAAAATGACACTTGAAATATTTTGCTCTCTGATAGACTTCATTATGCTGTTACTGTACCTTTCTTTTTGTCCAGCATTTTGCACTTCCCCTCAACAATTTTTCCAATTTTTTGCTTTTCAAATTAAACACGAGTCTGATTTGCTTTTTTTCACTCCCATGTTTCTTTTATAAAAGTAAGCCGCTGTTAAAATCATGCTGCTGTCACACATGGCCTGTTATATATCAACAAATTATATTTTTGTTTGATTGCAAAAGAAGTAGATTCAGCAGTTGGAACCAGAAAATGTCCTTCATTTTTCTGGTTTTATTTGACAGCATGGTGTACAGGGTAGAGTATTTATAGCATTTATTGCTCTTATATTTCTCTTTCACACTAAAATATCTCCATTTCAAATTAACAGTTTAGTTTAAGTCTTTAAGCTAAAAAAGTCATGTTCTTCTGTGATTATTTTAGCTCTACTCTAGTTCTACTTTCTATTCTTGAAAAATGTCTATTTCTGTTCTCCAAGATATATCTTTTTTGGGATTTCCCAAAAATGCTTTTGAAAACTTGACTTCCTTCAGTTTACTTTTTGAGCATCTAAGTCCCATTGAAGCATAGGGAAGTGTAGCTGTACTTATGGTGGGCTGCAAGCCTGGTCTTTGTTATTACTACAAGCGTGTCTAGACCTATCCTTAGATATAGATGTCTTTTTTTTGCACAAAGCCAAAAGACAGTGTTAAAAACACCAGTGCCTGGACTCACTTTTTTCAGCTGGGAGAGCATAGTAATGGTAGAATATATGCCCTAAGATTTATAACATCAAAGGCTTTTTGTGTCATAAATTCACAGAATCATTTGTGTTGGAAAAGACTTCTAAGATCAGCAAATCTAACTAAAAACTCAGCACTGCCAAGTCCATCTCTAAACCATGTCCGCAAGTGCCACACCTAAACATCGATTATATAACTCCAGGAATGATGATTCTACCACTTGTCTGGGGACTCTGTTCCAGTGCTTGACAATACTTTCAGTAAAAACATTTTTCATAATATCCAATCTAAACCTCCTGTGTTTCCACTTGAGGATGTTTTCTTTTGTCCCCTTGCCTTGTTACTTGGGAGAAGGATTTGACCCCCACCTGGATATAGCCTCTTTTGAGACCTTTTTGCTTCAGGGAGTGCTAAGGTCTCCTCTGAGCCGCCTTTTCTCCAGGATGAATACCCCCAGCTCTCTGGGGTAAAATGAATGTTGCGGCACTAAACTTTGCAAACAATACTGTTTCTTGGCTACTACAATATTTTAACAAGACTCTTCTGCCTGTGCAGCCAACTCTCTCTTCCTTTCTGTTGCCTCTTCATCCTCCTCTGAAGGAAGCCGTATGAGCTGGAGCTCCATGGCTCATGGGGTGTGGTCTCTGAGCAGCAGTCACGATCATCACCTGCCATACTTGGAGCATAGATTGAGAGTCCTCCTGCTCTTGAGTCTTGAGCTAATATGGTCTTCTGTGGGCCTCAATGTTTAAGGAATTCAAGTATTTAAAATTCATGTTAATGTGCACATGCTTAGTTAGTCAGAACCATAGATAATGGAAGCAGTTTACAGAATCGGGGTCTAATTCTGGCAGTTAACTTTGTTTTGGCAGTGTAAATTCTTCCTCCCAAAGAGCTATATAAAGTCCCTCTGTAGGCCCAGATTCTAAAGCACTGGGGCCGATATCATCCCTGGAATTACACTGTTAAGCTTCCAAAAACACTTCTGCAAAGAAAACAGACTGTAAGCCAAACAGATGATTTTGATTAATAAGAATATGTTCCTAAAAGTAAAATAAAGTAATAGAGACTTAAAAAGTGCTACAGCCCTCTTAACTACTAAAACAAAATATGAAATAAAGACACTTTCAAAGATAACACTGACAAAAGGTTACAAATTACCTAACAGGTTTTTCAAAAGGAAATAGCCTAAACAAAGAAATGTTGAGGGGTGGTACCCATAGTTGTGTTTTGCCTTCGCCATCTACATTCTGGAAACATTTCTGGAGGTTGCATTGCATGAGACAGCCAAATCACCCCTAATTTAGAAGAAAGCATGAGATTAAACAAGCTTTCTGTAAAAGCCTGTTAAAGGAATATTCTTCATTTTTTTCTGTTTTTGTCCCCTTTTTTTAACCCTGCTTAACTTTTGCAGCACCTTCCAGATGTGCATGCATGTGTGTGTCAGTGTGTGCAAGTTTTCATTATTATGAACACTGCCATTTATGAGGCACTAGTTTTTATGAATAAAGGAGTCAGAGTTTGTGTGCCAGCCCACGATCTCCCTCTCTGTAATAAAATTAGTTTAAAAATATGGCACTTCAAAAACTTCTAAATTAGGATTGTGTTTATATGGTCTGTTGGATTTTGAGTTGTTTTGCAGGGAGAATGGGAACAGGGTTCCATTTATTTGCAACTATTTAAATCTTACATTTCAATGAAAACTTGCAGAAGTTTTGAAGAACTGAAGGGTAATAAAAAAAAAAAGACATAAAAATAACAAGAATAATGAGAAAATCACAGGCTTTCACAATTCTTTCTCCTTAATTTCTTCCCTTGCTTCAGGATATTTTCCTTTTTTGATTAGCTTGTTTTTCCTTGTGTTTATCTCAGAGATATACACAACCACATCAGTGTGGTGCCATGCTATAAGTCTCCTTGCTGTTGCCAGTCGCTTGTCCCAGCCCCAAACATGAACTTTCGCAGTTTGCAGATAACAGCCTCTTTTCTTCTCTCCCCTCTTTCTTCCAATTATTCTCAAGTTTTATGGGAAAAAGAAAAAGCCTTTAGTGCTTCAGGTTTTTTCCTCTTATATTCTAATAACAAGTAATCAATTGAGCCTCTAGGGAAACTCACATCATTTCTTTTTTTTTTTTTTTTTTTTTAATCCTTATATGGTGGTAGTTTTGAGACATCTGTTATTTAAAGGTCAGTTCAAGAGAGCCATGGACATGGTCAGGGAATGGACATATAAATTCACAGCATAAAGCACCAAGAAAATTGAGCTTCCATCTGAATGTATGGGTGAGAAATCACAGTTTGGGCCTAGCATGACCCAGTTCACCATCATTTATATGCTGGAGTACCACTACACTGACAAGTGTGGAGACTGTCTTCTGTCACTGACCACAAAACTGGACCTATTGGACACAGCTGCACAGGCTGACATAAGCCAGCCATGTCCAAATACAGTCTGGCAGTGTCAGTCTGACACTGCACCTGGACTAATGTTCTTGTCCAATGGATTACTACCTTGGATGTCTCACCACACTAACACATCTGGACCCCATCTGGATCCAGTTGCCTATTTTCACAGGAGTCTAGGCTTGCCACAGCTGTGTGGCCAGAGACCTCATATCTCTGCTAGATAGAATTTTGCTTCCCTTGAGACTGAGGGTCCAATTCATTTGTCTCCTAAACAGAAATACCATCCATGGAGGGGAAAGAAAGGTGGACAAGAGACTTTTGCTCTTGGAGGAGTAAGGAAAAAGCATACAGTGCAGCGGAAAAAAGGAAGAGAAAAAGAGCAATATATGATGGCCTTGGTAGCAGGCAGGCAGTTGTCTGCATGCTCCTGATTCTCCTCATTGTCATTGAGAGACATACAAGCATAATATTTGAAATTAAGGCAAGCCCTTGATTGTCAAAAAGAAAATTAACCTTGACTTCTGCACACACACACATAAGAGTTGCAGCTTATGGTTAATTTATTGAGTTTTGGTTTGGATTTTTTTTTCTTTCTTTTTTTTTTTTCTTTTTGTTTCCAAGGGAACAGAACATATAGAGATTGAAAGCACATGTTGCTAAATTGATGCCCTGGAGAAATCCCAAGTGGCTTGATGTCATGCAGCCTAATTTAATTTGCATTAATAGTACAGTTTGCCAAAAAATATTGCTGGTAGTGTGAGATTTGGTGTATGTGTGCTACTGCACAGAGTAAAGGGATATTGTATCAATATTTTAGTGTACGGTGCTTGCTGACTTGCAAGAGTCCAGATTTCAGGAATTATTTCTGTGCCTAAATACCAGTGGCATTTTGAGACAAGGTGTGTCCCTATATGGGGAGGTGTCTGTGTTTTGAATTATGTTAAAGTATAAAAGACACATTTTAGGTTTGTTAAAATTCACTCATCCTAGATATGCTGCAAATTCCAGTTGTATTTCCTAAACTTCCAATGGTTTAAAATATAAAATTGTCGTTCCCTCTAAAATCAGAATAGAGTTTCTATTCCACACACAGCATAGTAACAACAAAGCCACCAAAGGTTAGAGACTAATGGGAAAGCTGTCTGTTAAAATTAGGATCAAATGAGGAGGAAAGCTGTTAGATCAAACTTATTATGTTGTGATGGTGACAGGGGAATCTCTAGCCTTGGTGACACACAAAAGTATTGGCACAACTCACAGGCTTTAAGATTCACAGCAGCAACTTGCAGGAGTAAACAGAACTTGGGATATATGGTGACTTCATCTGCAGAGTATAAGGACCAGAGTAAATATGTAATTCAAAAAAATACAAAAAAGTCAAGAAACAAATAGTATGGAATAAGTGATATCTATCTGGGAAAACAGAGAACCATATGGACATCTATACTTGGGGAAAGACCAGGAAAAGAAAGAACTGCTGCCTTTCAGAGGGTCAGTGAGTTAGACAAAGGAGACCATAACCTTTAATAGTTTTTGCACTAATTTTCACTAACAAATAATATTTTCACAATTAATAACATAACAGAAAAATTCTCAACTTTAAATGAGAATAGACCATCTTAAATCCTTTCACATTATCAGGAACTGTTAAAGTTCATTTGTCATTACCAAAGAGTCACCAGACACAACTTACCAGCCATTAGCAATCATCTGTAAAAAAAAAAAAAAAAAAAATAAAAGAAGTGAGTGTATGAAGAGAGGGGGAAACTTGGTGCTAGTCTTCACATTGGTGCTAGTTATCTGCAAAGGAAACAGAGAAAGGACTAACAATCTAAATGGATTTATCATGAGAATACAGAACAGTGTGCAGTTTCTAAACTCCAGTATTCACATATTTTTGAGTGATGCAGGAATAGATTGCCTGTGGTGATGGTGGAGTTTCTGCCAGTCCTTAGAGGGCAGACAGGCTTCTGGCATTCTGTCATGAATGTCTATTCCTGTATAGTATACTGAGAGGTGCAAAGGGAAGGAATGTAAAGACCACATTCATGGGTCATAAATGTGTTTGGAAAAAGGACCATTGCTCCTACAAAGAAGAAAAGAGAAAGAAAAATTGACCTGTGAAATGTAATATATTGCCCAGTTGAAAGCCAGATATTGTGTGCTGCACTAACCAGACTTTGCCAGTCTATACCCAGCCTGTTGCTGATCTTGTGCAAGCTATTAGTGGAGATTCTATTCAAGTGTTAATAAATTCTGTACTCCCTGAGACAGGTGTCCTCATGCAGAAGTTCATGCTAGGAGAAGAAACAACGTGGTCTCCCCTGCTGTGGTCATGCTCAAGCAGTGTACACTGTGGTTGCTACATACGGGGGTATGTGGCAGCAATTTATGCTCCTCTATTACCATCTCCAAGCAAACAGTGCAAGAAATTATTTCCCCCTTATGTTAAGCTAGCATGTCTGTGGTTATGAAGTATTTCTTTGCAGCTCCAATCTTAAATGTTAAAGATTCTTTTGTATTCCTTTCCAGCTGAATGTTTTTCTTGGGAATGAGTTAGTTGTCATTTTGTTACTGGGGAGATACATGCTGTCTCCTGTGCAGTTGCAGGACATACAGATCCAAGTGGATCAAAGGCACAGGCACAAGGTTTTGATCACTTGAAAATAGAATGGAAATGTATCATCCTCTGTTCTTTCAAAGCAGATTACAAGTAATTATGACATGTGGCACATGCATTGGAATTTTGCTGGCATAGGTCTCCATGAAAGCTCCATTAAAAATCAAAACTAGAATTCAGACTCTATAGTTTTTAATATATTGGTTCTTAGCTTCTGTTTGGCCTGCTTTATTATATTCTATAAAAGATTTTGAAGGTGCGGCACAAATCAAAGACCCAGTCTATCCCTTGGAAACAAAGTCGTACACTGAGATTAGTTTCAGTTTACTGGGAAGTAGCCTAAGATTGGATGTCACAGATTCAGCTAATTTAGATTCCTAAAGTTAAAGGCAGGCATCTGTTATGAAAGAAATAGAATTTATGGTTGTCATGCATTAGGCACCTATCTTCAGTTTTGACAATTTGGCAGGTAACCTGCTACTAGACCTTGATTTTTTAGTTCATATTTCTTGTGGCATTCTGTTCTGAAGCAATTTGTAAAGCTTACCTCCCCCAGAGAAAGATCTAGTGGCACAGTTGTTGTGGCATTTTCAGTGTGTAATTATGCCTCACATCAGTGCATACAGTTAAATCACGCTATTAGTTTCTTTACATTAATTATAGTCTCTACTGCTTGGAGGGCCTTAGAACTCTAAACCCTTTAGTTGTTGCTAGCTCCTGAGGTGTTGGTGGTGTGTTTTGTCACTATGCCCAACAGGTTCCTTTTATGTTGCCATACTCAGCTCATTAGTTGGACTCTTTTACCCTAGTGGTGAAGATCTATGATTTCAGCTTCAAGAATGGCTGTTTGTATATCTAGTAAGATAAAATCTCTTACATTTCAGTTCAGAGGAGCAATATTACCACCAGGAGCTGTGGCCAAGTTAGACATTTGGTTCCTGAGACTCCAGTTAACTGGGCACTGAACTACAGAAAACTACCTGTCTCTCATTACTAGTGAGGGAGCTCAGGGAGACTGCTTAATGTAGCTGGCTAAACTGTGTGCCTCAAGTGGAATAGTATGAGTCCCTCCAGCTTTCTAATTGAGAAGGCCTGAAGCTGGAGGAACGGACCCATTCATTTTTTTCCCGTAAATTTCTGCATATATCCTTTTGGCATTGTAAATAAAGTTAAGGCTGTTTCCCTTCTGTAAGTCACTGGCAGAGCTCAGAGAGTCAGACACTTAAATGAGCTGTCTTTTGATTCATCCCATGCTGATTTAGACCCACACTATTCCTTTCCTCTTCTCTTCTCTTGCCATTGTCTTTGAATCCAAATTTTTTTCTCCTCTGCCAGAACATACTCATATGAGGAGCACAAAGCATTGCTCTTATTAGGATCATTAACTTCCATTTCAGGAACTTAGCAACAACATTCCTTCTACCCCCTCACTATCCTCTCTATCCAAATGACTTCCATGGCATGATTTTTCCAAGTTTTATAAGATTCAGTCTCTCTTAAAAGTTTGATGGAAAGGACAGAGCTTTTTTTTTTTGATAATGTGCTGTGAGTTAGAAGTCAGAAAGATTGTATTAATAGTCCATTTTATAAAGGTTAAAATAACACATGACAAAACTTGGGCTAATGCTTATACCCAAGAGAAATTGTCAAGGAGAAGATTTGAACTACTTTAGCCTTATTTACCTACACTTCCCAGATCAAATTTGCCAACAATATTTTCCACTATATAAAGATATAACATACTCTTTTTTTTTCTCCTTCCTGCAATCATGTGTTGCCTTCCTGCATTATAGCCTCTCTGAAAAGGAATACAGTACTTTTTTTTTTGCATTGCAAAGCATTTTGCATGTTGTAGCTGACTTAGAAATAACAAATAATACTAAGGATGGTATGCAAACTGATATAAATGAGCAAAAACCCTCATAAATATTACACATGAATAAATATGCTTAGATTTACCTCATACTCTGTGGCTTTCGGGGGTCACTTGCAGCTGTCCCCCGGCCCTCCCCAGCCCCCTGGGACCCCTCCGGCTAGCTGTCCCCTCTGGGGACCAGGGTTTTGCTGAGATTCCACTGCGCTGGGCTTACCAGGCAGCAGCTGGGTTAGCACAGTCCAAGCACCGGCGTTGCCTCGGTCGCTGCAAGGAGTCGAGATAAAGAGACAAAGAGAGACCAGTGGTATGCAGTCCAGAGAGATTGTATTGCCTGAACGGTGGCATGGACCAAAGGCCCTGAGCTACTGCCCAGATACAGTTTTATACAGCAAAATTAAGAGATAAGGTCTAAACAATGGGGATACTGTCCAGCTTAAGCACATCAGAACCACCCCAGGGGTCGGATCCAATGGGAACTGCTCAGGGGTGGGGAGAAGGGGGTTTACAGAGAAATGCTGAAGCGAAACTCTCCCGAAACAATAGAGCATGGACAAATGTATCTATTCCTCAGTCTCCCATTCCCAAGGCCTTCCTAAAACCCTTCCTCCACACTACCATGCCAGCATGGTAGCAACAATACTCCAGAAATGAGAGAGAAAAAAAAGAAAGTTATATGGTACAAAATATTTCAGGCATTCCTTTTTATTGTCAAAGAACTTAGAACAGAACTCTCAGGACCACAGCATGCAGGTGGCAGATGGGTTAGTTCTTCCTGTATTTTAGCACAGGATTTTTGTCCAACATTTTCTCTATGTCATAAACACTTTTTTAACCCTCCTCTGTGGTAATTACATTTATTGCCTACTGGTGTCTTTTCTATTTACTATGATCTCCAAAGAAATTCCTCTTGAGTTCCTTGCAGGCTTGATCTGCTCTTTACTTTAAACCATTTCCCTGAGCTATTATACATTTGGCAAAACCTGACATCTGCCATTTTATTTCCTTCTGAATTTTGTATACATCAAAACAACTCATAGTTACCTTTCCCCAAATAAAACTTTACTTCTGCAGTTTGTCCCATAACAAGATGACAGACATGAGGAAGAAAGGAAAAAAAGGAGGAAAGAAAAAGGAAGGAAAGAGAAGGAGTGAAGGAGAAAAAGAAAAAGAAAAAAAAAGAAAAGAAGAAAAAGAAAAAGAAAAAGAAAAAGAAAAAGAAAAAGAAAAAGAAAAAGAAAAAGAAAAAGAAAAAGAAGAAAAAGAAAAAAAAAGAAAAAGAAAAAGAAAAAGAAAAAGAAAAAGAAAAAGAAAAAGAAAAAGAAAAAGAAAAAGAAAAAGAAAAAAAAAGGGGAGGGAGGGGAGGGGAGGGGAGGGGAGGGGAGGGGAGGGGAGGGGAGGGGAGGGGAGGGGAGGGGAGGGGAGGGGAGGGGAGGGGAGGGGAGGGGAGGGGAGGGGAGGGGAGGGGAGGGGAGGGGAGGGGAGGGGAGGGAAGGGAAGGGAAGGGAAGGGAAGGGAAGGGAAGGGGAGGGAAGGGAAGGGAAGGGAAGGGAAGGGAAGGGAAGGGAAGGGAAGGGAAGGGAAGGGAAGGGAAGGGAAGGGAAGGGAAGGGAAGGGAAGGGAAGGGAAGGGAAGGGAAGGGAAGGGAAGGGAAGGGTCACAAAAACAGCTTAATGGAAATTATTGTTGTAGGACAGTATAGAAAAAACTAGCCATCCATTTTTATTTTCCACAGTAGAAAGTTTATCTCTGAAAAATAATGTAATAAGTAGGTGTCCATTATGTTTGAAAAAAAAAAAAAAACAGCCTATTAATTAAAAATAGGTGCAAACCTTTCAGTCTGTAGGACTTATAGCCATGATGACCCATTAGTGCATATTTGGCGTCTCAACACCTAATCAGGCAGAGGACACTTATCTTCTGTGATATTGATGAGATCATTGCTATACTATTGTATATCAGACTATGACAAAGCTTAGGAAAATTTGGGTCTGAGCCGTTAAAGCATCCTGTTGATGTATTTCCACATACTTTCATTAAGTAATTAGAAGAAATATAATGAAGAAAAGTCAACATAGTGAAATATTTTAAGGTTCTGGCATTTGGTTTCATGTCACAGTAGGATAAGAAAAACCAAGTATCGTTTTGAAATGAATGTGAAATAAAAATACTTCACCAATAATAATTTTGTAAGCATATTTCACTAACTCCTTATAAATCTTAAATTCTAAATAAAGCAAACCCTAACTGTCCTAAAGATAAACCAGAGCTAAAGGAGAATGTCATAAACAAAGTAAGCTTGTTTCTCATTATGGGACATATTTTGGTTTTCCCACTGTTAAAAATTGGATAAAATATTATAATCATTTACCTTGAGTTGACAACGCATTGTTCTGGAAAGTTTGCAGAGACATGTGCCAGACATTTCTTATTTATCCAGAGTCTCAGAATAACATTTTGAATGTTCTTCAAAAATTCTGTCATTTTCATAATGTTTCTGGACTCTAAAATCTTTTAGGGAGATAGCTTTTTAACTAAGTCTTGGTAAAATATTAATCCAGTCATCTCAAAATACTTTACAGGCCTATTTCTTTGAACATATTATATGTGCTATATAAGCAAATTGAAGATTCACTGTATACATTAGGTAAACAGGCAGATAAACAAACACCACTACAATTTCTGTGGGTTTAGATGCTCTGATTATTGGGTCACAGGATAATTTTTTTATTTATTCTTCTATAGCATTTTATTTCTCTGTATTTGTTTTTTCTCTGCATTTATTTTATGTGCTTTCTATTCAGGGAGACATTCTTCTCACTGAGTGTTGGTTGTGTAAAACCTGAATATGAAACTGAAGCCTTAACCACTACTTTTCTAGTCTATGGACTATGAGGGAAGTATTTTCATGTACTACTTTTCTAGTCTATGGATTATGAGGGAAGTATTCAGAGGACAGCTCATTGGTGCAATATGTGGAATGAAATTAAGAACCAGTTTAGATGCATATTTAAGTATCACAAAATTGCTGGTTTACTGTAAATTGATTCTATTGTTATGCCCTATTTACTGACTTTGTCTGATCTTTCAAGACAACTCTCACTGAGTTAGGCTTACAGGATCATTTAATCAAATTGAATCACATAATATTTTTTAGACTTTGCTGGTTAGACCTACCTGAGTCTCTATAAAAACCTTGGAAAAATGCAGTTATATCTTACAGTTGTAATACATCTTCTTTTTAAAATAAAAGTAAGATTAATTAATTTATAATTAAGGAAAATCTATTTGCTCTCATTTAGTTAAAATGGTCCAAATGTTGTAGAATATTGTGAAATTTATATTTTAAAACTTTACTGTCCTACAACCTTTTTTCAATCTTTACTGATATAATGAAAGTAGGGGAAAAAAGACACTTCTTTGTAGGAAATTATGAGCATGAGAACATTTTGATGAATTATTTTTATAATAATTTTGATTATCTTATGCAATTCATAGTCATTATTCATTAGCATAAACACTGTACATGGCTTTTCCTCAGCCCATGCACATGAACATGCTGTCCATTTTGGATAATCAGCTAACTAGGTTTTGTAAACAGTTGTACTTCATCATTATCCACCATCTTGTAACCAAAAAAAAAAAAAAAAAAAAAAGATAAAGAGGGGAAAAACTATAACAGAACCTCCCTGTAATAATTATCTCTCTAGTAGACTATGTATAAATTGCTCCAGACCAATATGTTTATCTCCCATCAGGGACCATTTTGTCAGGTTGAGGTGCTTATGGTCTCAGCAGAAGTTGTTCTTAATGAGGGAGGGCATACAAAATCCTGCAAGTTTATCAGTGTGGAAATAAAAGTTGGTATAATCTTTATCCACACTCCTCCTCATGCTGACTAATAAAGGAAATGGATTTCAGTTTTCAAATCCTTTAAGAACAGAGCCTTAGCTTGCCAACATCTGGCATTGTCCATCTTAAATATAATACCTTGACTCTGTTTTTTCAGTGTCAAACACAGGTGCTGTGACTGAAATAATCTATTCTCTCATGAGTAATACTGTTTCCACTTAAAGGTGTTATTTTGATAATTGTTTAGACTAGATGATCTGTTATGCTATAGGCACAGATGAATGCCAAGGAGCTGTACTTCTTTCAGCTCTGCTGAAGAGGAGAAATCAGTGTACACTGAGGAATTCACATTATCGTTTGCCTCAGCACATATATGTGCACATAACACAGTAAGGGACCAGCTCTATTCTTTAGGCCTATCACATCTGCCTCTAGGAAAAGCTCTATGGAGAAAAGAGAAATATACAGGATGGGGTGGATGTATCAGAAAACCTCTTTTGTACAAGCCAGCAACAGTAAAACAGTACTTATACCCATATTGTGCTAAGAAACAGTACCTTTGCGTGCACAGTTTTCCTTCTAATATGTGTTTCATATTCCTTTCAGTTAATTTACTGTCATTTTCATGATATGAAATGGTGACAGCATGTTTTCTTTTGAATCATATGGTTCAGCTACTTACAGCTACATTCCCCCACCATAGGCTCAGAGACTCACCATGTTATTTTTAAGACCTGAAGCAGACCTCAAGACCTTTAGCCCAAACCCTGCCTGGACACCTGTGTCCTCCTCTTGTGTGGAAGAGAAGGTGGGCAGAATATTCACCCCTGCACTGCAGCAACTGAAGGTGCAACAAGTAAATCTGCATTCACACTCCCCAGCTCCCTTCACGTGGTGTCTCCCTGTGCCAGTGAGTTCTGTTACCAGTCTGCTCCTACAGTCAGAGGGAATAAAGAAAACCAAGGCCCATTTTCATTCCATCTGAAACATGACAAACTATCACCAGTCAGCAAATGCTATATCCCTGTTTACATTAAATTATTACTGTTGTGTTGCCTCTAAAAATCTGCAGATGCTGAAAGCTCTGTCAGCGCCAGAGGATTCCTAGAAATTTTTTTCAGGAAGATTTATTCTAGGACTACTTTATTTTAAGAGGTACATGCAATATAAGCACCTGTTCTATGGTTGGCTGTATGACTGAAGACATGCAAAGTATATGTAGGTGGTGAAATTTAGCTGTCCTAAAAGATCCAGCTGCTGAGCATTAGCCATCACTTTAGGGATGCAGGTAATTTACAATATGGTGATACTTGTATGCTGTAAATTTATGAAGTAAAAGAATCAGATCATGAAGTAAAATAATCAGGCAAAAAAAAAAATCTGGAAACAAAGCAGAAGCTAGTAATAATGATACACAAACCTGGACAATATGGGAAAATAATATATTTTAAGACTTACAGATGCAGGATATTCAGTTACAGTGTGGGTGGCATTCACACTCAGCCTAAAAAAAATCAAAGAAGTTTCTAAGATTTTTTCAGTTTGTTGCTGGATTATAAAAAATCCCAGCAAATAATACCAAAACCCCACATTCCTGAAAGCAGCAAACTGCATCCAACTACTTAGAAATATATTCATATTATAGTTATGTGATTAGATAATATCAGGGTGAGCAAAAATGCCCATTAGAAGCTCTATGTAAGAAAATAACTAATTTAAAATTATTCTGCACAGTAAACCCATCAACCCATTAACTGAAATAAAGGCATAATTTAAAACTAGATATTTTGCAATAATTTTCTTACATGAGCAAATCTTCATCTATAGTTTAGATAGAATTTTTAATTATGGCTTTGACAAACCAAGATTTATCCTATGCATTTTATTAAAATAAGTCAGGCTAGATTCTATACTGAATTATAACCTGGAAAATCCTCATGGAATGGCTTCATTATGCAGGCTCTAAACCAATATTGAACTTGTTTTACTGTATTTAATTCTAGACATTATTGGAGCCTAAAGAGATGTTTTCATTTGTACTGACTTAACATCAAATACTTTTTTAGGGCAGGGCACCCAAAGATGAAATCAGAATTGAAGTTGTTAATTTGAAAACATGGTAACATAGCTATGACAATTAGAGATTGTGTATTTGCATTAGAAAAAGAAAACTAAGGTTAATGAATATACCAAGCTCATATTAAAAATCTTTTCATTCCTTAAAGAGCACCCAGAAAAGCAGTTATCTAAAAATCATTTAAAAATATCAGACATACTAGAATAACTAAAAATTGATATCTTCATTCCTTTTTCTGGTTACATTATTTCATTATTTTACATTGAAACTATGTATATGAAACTATTTATTTCATTAAATAGTTTTACTGTCATATCTTGCAGTAAAAAACAAAATATTTAGGATCATTAAAGAAATAATTCATTTAACACCAGAGAGCTCAAACAAATGTGACTTTTTGCCAAAGTAACCATTGTAGTTATAGTCTCCGAGGTATTTTTTGATCTTAGGATATGAAAATCTTGATTTGGAAATTTTATTCTATCCAATATCTCAAAAGTACATTAAACTAATTTTCAATATACCGGTTTGTTTATATGGTGCTTCAGCAGAGAGTGGTAATAAAAAACTTAAAAACATGTATCAGCTGAGTTTTTTTGTAATGAAAAAATTACTAGAATTTTGACTAAATAGGTTCTGTACACCTGAGATTAGTAACTTAATTTTCAAACTAAAGGTCAATATGTCAAAGCTTTTATCTAAGAATATGAATACAAACATTTTAGGATTTTCAAAATTAGGTATTCTTTCTCCTTTAAAGAAAAGCAAACCTGGTTTTATAAAAAAAATCTTTCTGCCTTTGACAGTCTTTAAATAACTTGAAATAGCAAGCCACAAAGGATTCTAAACAAAAAGAAAAAAGCAAAAAAGCAAGCAAAAGAAAAATTAGTTTACATTTTAGAGGAAAAGTAAGAAAAAAAAAGGGTGAAAAGTATGAAGTTTGAAGAGCTTTCTGTAATTATGATCTTACATATAAAAATGAAATATTAAAAACAATTCCTTCACTACCTGACTAACCAGGTACTTGTGTCCAAGGCTTCCTTTTGCTTCATCTTCTGATTGCACTCACACCAATATTTGCAATATCCTCTGCTATGTGGGAAAAATATTATCACATCTTGCAGAGGAAACACAAAACCTTTGCACACAAATTCTGACAGGTTAAAATATTTCTCAGGTCATCTTTTGGTTTTGATTATGGCCCTTAAAATTTGCTTCCACCTTTCTGGTACCATTTTTTTTCTATAATCAACTGCAGACTTGAAAGCAAGGAAAACTTGGTTTTGTCACTTTTTTGGTTCAGCGCTGCAAACTGTGCAGGTGGACCCACCCTGTTGAAATCATTGGGTCAATGTAATGTTATTTTATTCATTCTGCTTTACTTTTCTTTCTTTTTTATCCTTGTGTGGTCGTTCTTTTCCTCAGAGAGATGGCTGTCACTGAGGAAGATGGTGACCGATGAGCAGCTGTACCTATGCCAAGAGATGAAAAAAAGCTTGTGCAGAAAATTGGGCAGATTACACCAAACTGAGCTTTTCAGAGATGACAATCACTAGCTTCAGTGTACACACCTCTCTCCCGTGGAAATCTACTCACTAATGAATGTAGCTGTCCCAGACTGTTTCAGGAACTAGAGGGTACTAAAACCAAGGCCTCTTGTAATGCAATTACCTTCTCTGCAGCAGAGTCAGAAGAAGTGGAGGATCTACCCGTTCCCACCGCCACAATTCATAGGCCCTTGTATTTAGGTGAGAAATACACCTAAACTGTCAGGCTGGGTGAGCACAGCTTCTATCCCTTTCCCCCATAGCTACCAAGATGAGACGACTTTGACCAGAGGAGCATGGAGTTACACCCTTGTGCACCTGGTACAGTTTGTTAGTGGTTGCCTAGCAAATCCAAGGCATATATATGGAAAGCCAGGAAGACGAATTACTGCAGTCATGGATTTTAGTTACAATTAATATCCAAAGACAGCTACTAGCTTCATAATACTTTTAGGCTCCAATTTAAACTACCTCTGAAAATGCAGCAGTAGGTATCTCAAGCCTATCTGAGACTCTTGTTTAGACTCCTAACTTATTTACATACATTTTTACCGTTAGTAAAGTTTAGTCAAGCAAAACTTCAGATATATATAATATCTAAGCTTTTATTTTGCCAGGAACAGAGTTTGTATTTGTATTTGCATTTGTGAATGCTGTGACTAAACAAGAAATTGAAAAATTCAAAGCAGGCTGCTGCTCTGATCTAATTTAAGAAGATTAAAAGAAATTGCAACTTCTTTCTTTTTCTGTTGGAAGGAATCCCCCTCTACTAGAGATAAAGCAAATCCAATAAAACCTGGGAAGAAAGCACACATGTTGACATCATGGTTCATCTCTAGTCCCTGAATGTTTCAGGCAGTTATAAAAGCAGTATTTTCATACAAGAGGATGAGCTGAAGAATAACAAGTATGTTATGTGGATTTTAAATAGTTTGACACTACATGAATCCAGGTCTTCCATGACTTCTGGGTGCCCAGCAAGAAAGCTAACACTGTTCATTTGTAGCAAAGTTGTACTGGACTGCTTTAAGAAAGGCCAGTTGCTAGCAGGTCAAATGAAGGGATCCTTACCCACTGCTCTCCACAGGTGTGGTGACCTCATGAGTGATGAGTACAGTGCTGGATTTCCCAGAGGGATGGAGATACACTGAAGGTGAAATCCAGCAAAGAGCCTCAATAATTATTAAGGGACTGGAGAACCTTCCCTAAAAGAAAGGTCTGAGGGAGCTGTAACTGTTCAGTCTATAGGAAAGCAAGCCCAGGGCAGATTGGATCATGACTTACAAATATCTGAAGGAAGGATGTAGAGGCGATGGAGTCAAACTCTTTCCTGAGGTGTCCCTTAGCAAGAGCAAAAGGCAGTGGTCAAATATTGAAACCGGAGACTACAAATGAACCACAGGAAAGACTTGTTGAAAAGACTGACTGAGCATTGCCATAGGTTATGCCATAGGTTATTGCCATAGGTTGCTGAGAAGTTCTGGAGTCACCAAGTGTGAATAACTTCAAAAAATGTTGCCTCAAAGTCTTGAGTAAGTGGCTGGGCAAGCAGCTGTAGGTAGTCCTGATTCTGCAATGATTTTGGATCAGAATGTCTCCACAGGTCCCCAACAGCATTAAGTGTTCTGTCATCTCTGGGGGTTTCCCACCACAGACACTTCTTCCCACCACCAGGCCTTTCTGCTTAGGCAACCAGCCCATGATCACAAGAGCTGACAAGCCTGTGCTTAAACCCCAACCCCACCACAAAGCACGGCCATGTGATGGTAGCCAGAGTCTTGGCTTTGAGGACATCAGCAGCTCTTGGTGCTGAGCAAAGACCACCCCTTCCTGTGCTCCTCTCCCCACTGCCCTGCTGTAGGGTGCTAGGGCTCCCACACAGAGACTCTTCCCATGCCACAGGCCCTGCTGAACACTCCTAGTGAGTTCCTCTGACTTTGTTGACCACTTCCTCCTTCAGGGACAGATTTTGTGATTCTGTGATTCCATATTTGGGAGGGAATAGATGTCCTCTCATCTTTTGATGTGTTCTTCTTTAGAGTTATGATCAATTTCTAATCAGAAGTTCTTATCAGAGATTTCAACTTCCCAGAGATCTACTGCAAATACTATACTTTTATGACTAGTCTGGCAAATTCCTCAGATTTATATCCCAGGCACTCAGAGACCCAAGTAGGAATGTTGTCCTCCTAAACTTGCTATTTCTGAATAAAAGAAGGACTTACAGGGGTTGTGATGATAAGTGGATAGCTTGGTCACAATGATGTCAAAATTTTGATTTTAAACCTTTCAGTGTATGACAAAAAATAAGCAATCAGAGTGGTTACCCTGGATTTCAAGAGGACAAGCTTCAAGCTACTTCACAGTGTCCCAATGGAATCTACCTCTGAGGGATTATAGGTCCATGAGTGACAGTCAGTTCTTAAGAAGCACATTTTAAAACTACAGGATCAGGCAATTCCACTGTGTCCAGTGTCAGGCTGAATAAAGAACTCAGATTGAAGCTCAAGAGGGAAAGGAATTATCTATTTGGAAGTAAGTTCAGGAATGAAATTTTTGAATTTTTGAAGGAAAGTTAATGAGCTGTGGTTCAGATGTTCAGGGAGAAGATATGAAAGGCCAAAGCTCAATTAAGAGTTGAGACTGACCACTGTTGTGTCAGATAATAATAAGGTCTTTTTAAAGGAGGTCTAAGGAAAAGATTGGGAGGATATTTGCTGAAGATGACCACCTGGCAAATCAAGATGAAGAAAAAGTAAAGTCATTCAGTGATTTTTTTTCCCCCTCAGATTTTAATAACACACAGAGACCTTGGGCTGATCCTTGGAGTTGAAAGGACAGTCTGTCTCATCATCACTATGGGATCAGGAGAAACTCTGGAGCACCTCCTCCACTCCTCCTTCACCAGATCTTGGTGTCCGCAGGACTCTTTCTCTCACATGCTCTCACTTCTTTCTCATAGCTGCTCTTGTGCAGAAGGTTTCAACCTTTCTTGAGTATGTTGTCTTAGAGGCGTGCCAACATTGTCACTTGGTTGTCTGGCCAGCAGCACGTCTGCCTTGGAGTTGGTTCTGTCAGATATGGACGAAGTTTCCAGAATCTTCTTACAGATGCAAGCCCTGCAGCACCTTTGCTACCAAAACCTGGCCCCTCAAACACAATATGCTGCAAGAGAGAAGGCATTGCTCCTGCTCTCCCAGCATCCACCTCCAGATACCTGGGCCAAGAGTATCCAAGCCCTTTGAGCAACGGCCAGGCTAACAGGTCTGGCCACCACTGCAGAAAAGCTATTTAGGTACAGTAAAAACACCAGCATTTATTTGCTTGAGACATCACTCTGTCTATTGCACAGATAGTAGATATTACAGACATTTTCCCTAGGTCTCTTCACAGTAATACTCATATGAGTTGGTAGTTTACAACAATTTGGAGCCAAAGCTCAGCTGATTACATATGGCTTTTTTAGTGAAGAGATATGATTACAACACCTAGCTGACCTCGTCTGTTTAGGAATCCTGTGATAGGTTTTTAAATACAGAGTTTCAGAGGGTGAAAGAATTAAAGAACTCAGACAAAGCAATTGTGTGATCATGATGAATGCCCTGGTGGAATGATTTTGAAAGTGTAAACTCTTGAACTGAGCCTAGAAATTCTTTTCACTGTGGTTTATGTAAACATTTCACATCTTGCACCATAGCAAACCTGTGCCCCTACTATGTTAACATTAAGTAACAGTGCTTGGAAGTATGCAGAAATTGTTTAATACATAAACTTATAGCACAGTTTTCACTCCTTTTTTAGCAGAACATTTATATTTTATCTGAAGAAAAAGTAATATCCTGTTGTAACAACATTAAAGGCTTGTTAGAAACTTCAATAAAGCAAATATAATCCTGGCAAAAGTTTATATTAAAATATGGCATTTAATTGGCTCAGTCTCTTGACAGCAGCAGCAAAGTTATTATTATAACTTGACCACCATTTATATGTGGTGCTATATCAATCACTGCCCTCCAACTTGCTGTTCTTCCACTGAAGCAAGTAAATTGTATGCTAAAAGAGGAAGAGGAGATAGAAGACAGGAGTGGTAGGGACAGAATTGAATGGTTTTTCTGGTTCACACCTGGGACTGAAAGGCATGGGATCTGGGTCAAGAATTTCAACAAAAGTAGATTCCAGATTAAGGCATCTTAAATCCATCCAAGCTCTAATATTTCCTGTTGATTTGCTCTAGGCTGCAGGAAGTGCCTTGCCAATAGAAAACACCAGACACAGAGAATTGGGTGGAATTTAGGATTTGTGAATGGGAGCCAATGCCTATATACAGTCATAGAAACACAGTTATGTTGCCATTTTGCCATTTCAAAAACACTTCAAAGACCCCACACAGTCATAGGAACCCAATTTTAAGTACATTGCCTAGTTGGCTTTCTTTTCTTTTTTTAACAGATCTTTTGGGTTGCTGCAATGAGAACTATACCACACACAATTATGCTGAAAATTCACAGCTTTTGTAAAACAGTACAATAAAAACAACAAAAAATCAAGCATACAGCTTGGTTTGCTCTGTAGTAACCTCAGAGGAAAAGTTCATGATGGATAAATGATGCTTGTCAGTTTGAATTTTTCACTGATTTTTAACCTCTGTAGACATGTGTTTTACCAAGGGAACCAAATGGTCCTCTCCTAGCAATGAGATTGTCTGTGGAGCCTTGAATTTAATAAATCAAGAGAAGCCACATTTCCTGGAAAATGCTAAATATGTAGGACATAAAGGAAGGAATTGAGCATATTTATAACAGCATACTCCTATTTTCAACAGCAATTTAAAACTATAAAAATGGCTAGAAATATTTTGCTTTTAACAATGATCTCCTGTTGTCTGAATTCTGCACAAAACACCAGTTCTGATTTAGCATTTCTTGATCATTCCAGAAACACATCTATGTTCTTTAGTACCACCAGGAACCAAGACAGCATGTTTCTCTTTCATGAAGGGTCTGATCCAAATTTCATTGATAACTTGCAAATCATTTGCTTGGCTTCTAGCAGCCTGTGCTAGACTTCAAATCTCATCAAAATGCTTACCGTGTCTGCCAGTCCATCTGGAAATACATGAATGGATCACATTTAGGAGGATCTTATCTCTCTCAACTTTTAAATGAACTATCCCTTAAGGAATGCAGAGATTTAAATGAAGTAAGTGTACATGTGGCACTTTGAACAATGATATATACTAGCTGAACATCTCAAGCACACTGTGATTCACATATGGGTTTCAGCTAGCAAAGGGAAGAGGCAGAAATAGAACCACATGCATTTAGTTCAGTCTGTCCACAACCCTGAATGGAGGATGACTGCAGGAGCCTTAACTTAGCTTGTACATCTTGTCTTGGTTCTAATTTAAGCACAACTATTTCTGACGCCATCTGCGTTCAGGATTAGAAGTAGACAATGGACTAAATTGGAAGTTTTTAAATCCTGGAGGAGCAGTGTGCCTTTGGTTCATGCTATCCCAATCTTCTGTGCTTTGCTCCCACCTAGGGGGTGATGGACTTTTGTTCATTTACATTGCCAGTCTCAACATACCATGACTACACAGAACAGTGAAATTCTGCTCCATGGGCCACCCAAATGGTGACTACGGGCCACCCAGGCTCTTGTAAGTTACTCAGATCGTAAAACTCCACCATAGAGCTTGGCCACTGGGAGAACTATAGCTCTGCTATATATGCCCTTAACAAAGATGGCCTTAGGACTCTAAACTAATGGGACAGCATGACCATTATTTATATATATCATTAACCCCTGTGTCATGAAAACATGAGTTTTTTTGCTAATCACAATTATACTAATTAAGAAGCATATATCAAGATAATTATTACACTGATTGCATATATGATGTGCTGTCTTTGGTCTCAAGTCCAAGAGTCATGTCCAAGACTTAAAAATCTACTCTGAAAACCTCACTATGCTAATTGTAGCTGGGCCAAGCAATGACTAATAGGGACAACATTTGTAAGGATAACTGAGTGCATGAATGGCAAGAAAAGATAGTTGAGTTATATTGCGTGGTCTAAAGACATATTAGCAACAAAAGAGTAAGGAGGTAAAACAAAAAAATTCAATTAAAACCAATTTTCCTGTTTTTAAATGAGCAAAGTTTTTGCTTCTCCAAAGACTGAAGAATGAAGTTTGAAATGGATGGATAAAAACATGACTTGAAATTGCGATTTATGAGTGCAAACCTATGGCTTTTTGTTTCTCTCCCTGCTCCCACATTTAAGGAGATTCTTCCCATTTTCCCATTAGGAAAGGTGGGACACCAGAGATGAGCTGCTGGCAGATGAGGGGTACTGGCATTCACTGGGATCCCCACTCAGAATTAGGTCAAAGACATTAAATAATGGGGGGAAAAATATGGTCCCACTGAACTTTAGGTCTGGCTTGTGTCCTTCTTTCAGATATTCTAAAAGGTTTTATATAATAACCTTTTTTTTAATCTAACCTAAATATTTTGGTGCAAAACCTGAGATGAAAGGCAAAACTTTTTGCTGCCCAGAATTTTCAAAATAGCATAGTGATTTGGAATAATTCAATTTCTGGGCAGAATAACTGAGTGAATCTGACTTATAATTATTTGGGAGACTGATTTCAAATTTAAGGGATTTTAAAATTGTTTCTGACCAACGCAAGACAATATACATGAAAGGTCTTGTACTGTCATTGATGGAAATTTCATTCCCTTGATATTTGGGTACTTAAAGAGAAAAATGTGCAATAGAAACAGGAATTCTTGCCACAATATTCAATCAAAAGTAGGACATTAGTGCCATTTCTAGACCTGTACTCAAATTTAAATATAGAAATGTTAAAGATGTAAGGGAAGAAAAGAATATTATAAAAATCAATGTTAAAGAATCTAGAAAACAGTCTTTATGATATGATATTTAGTATATTTAGATCATCAAACATACAGTTAAAGGATTATCTGAATTCTGTATATACATTCTTGCACATCTGTTTCCAGAAGGTTGGGTTGTTCATTCTGGCTGAAAAAAAAGTCACAGTCAGATCAGTAGGATACTGAGTAAGATTTTAATTTAACCAGAATATGAAAGACAGTGGAAATAATTTAAGTTGGAATAAAAGGAGAGGAGATGAAGTCACCAGTTCATGGAGTTTTTATTATTACATAAATCTTTCTTAAGCATGTTTATATTAATTTTTGTGAGAATTTTTTGTGGCTCAGGGTGTAAGCAGTTGGTCTGCACAGTCATATTTGAGCTTGGATTCACTAAAACCCACACTTTAACCCTTGTTTCATGAAGGAGCCTGGAAACTATAAATCAGTGAAGTTTTAGCCTTTAAGGTATCATTTCATTAGCTAACAAGATGTATTTTCTCTGCTGTTTTTTTAAGAGTGATTACATTACAATAAGCTTCTTCGGTCTTCTTTAGCACTTACTTGCTAAGTAGTCTCAGACAATATAAAAAATTCTTTCCCTGGGACACCTGGTCAACACCTTCTGCTCACACATTCAAGGTTACATTACTAGTTTTGCAACTGTGAAGGAATTAATTGCCAGGCCAGACTTTCTGCCTTCCTCTGATTGCTTGCTGATTTGTCCATTCCTCACCTAATCAGATTTTGGGGGCATTGGCAGAATTTGGACAATGTCTGATGCTATATCTCCTTGGCATGAATAGTTTAATGGGTAGTAGGATACAGTGCTATCAGTGAGTGGGCAAAAAAGAGTGATTCATTGGCTCCTGGAGAGAGGAATCACTAAAAACTTATGTTCTGCTTCCCATGCCTGTTTAACAGCAAAGGAAGAAAAGTTTCCATGTAATGATCAGAAGTTTATTATGTCATATAGAGATCTGGATTTCCATCAGTATTTCTGGGTCAGGTCTGCTGATAATAGGCCAGATTGTTTTGTTCAGATTCAGAAACTTAGAAGCTGCTCCTATAATCTGCATTCATCCATACATTCAAACAAAATGCATGCCCAGTGCATTTTTTGCACACATAGAACATCTTCAAATACAGACCAATATAAGCAAAGCATGAGTTGCCTTCACTAGAGCATCACTCAGACTTTGAAGCCCATGTTATATGAATGTACTTACATGTACAGGCATGTGCTTTGTATACATACAGATTTAAATACAATCTTTGGATTTTGGAGCCAGTCCATCAAACACTGGCCTTCTCATTTGGGGTCTATTTGTGTAAAAATACTATCTCTAGTACCAGACAGTAGTAGTACTATCTCTGTTACTCAGACAGTAACAACTTTTTTTAATTTTTTTGTATAGGAAACATCCACTTCAGCAGGCTACAGTATTTTGGACCTCTGTTCCTGCCTCATTTTCATTGATCCAAACCAAAAGAAAGCTACTCCTTTCTCAAATCAGCTCATTTTGTGTTAGGTGCACCACTGAGTTCTTACCTTCAGTCATTCATTTTCAGTACATCATTATATAAATATGCCCAGTGGCCACACAGTTCTTAATGTCCACTGCCAATCTCCCACAGCCAACTAGTCCACATTTGCTGAAACAATGAGAAAGGATGATGAAAATGAAAGTGTCTCAACTGTTTGGAAAATACTGAAAAGTAAAGTTCAGCAAGAAGGAGTGTATACATTGGCTGTGGTTTGCAGGGACAAACTGTCTGCACAGGTTTGAAGCAGGAACAATGAGGAAGCTTTATGTGGTGGTCTAAGGGAGACATGAAACAAAGGATGGAGTGGCACAGAGGTTCTGTGGTCATGCTCTGCTGAAATCAATGCACATATGACACAGAGAATGGAGCAACACAATGGGGTTGTGATCATGCTCTGTTGAAAACAATGTACCTAATGGGAATAAAGCCAAAAAGGAATGTGCCAGGTGGTGAATGAAAGCTGAGCTTTGCTTCATTAACTTGAAAATACATATTAATTTTCATGCTTCTACAAATACTAATGACTAAAGTCATTCAAAATCCACCTAAACATGAAATTACATCAACGGTAACTTTACCTTTGCCCTCCCTTGAAGAAAATAATATAAATATATCTTAGGGAAGGGAGGTCAAAGGAGACTCCATTGTAACTTCTGGTATCATTGACAAGCTGTACCTGTCTTGTCCCTCCACGGGGACATTTATAGGGTAAGAACCTTATTATATACATGCTAAATAATTACCTTGAGCTGGCTTTCATTGGGCATTAGAACACGTCTGTATATGGCTTCAAATTCATTTTTGCCAGTCAGTATACTATCAACATCAACCTCTCAATCTATCAGAGTTTCCTATTAACACTGCATTTGTCAATAAAATCTGTTATTCTGTACACTATTTAGTACAAGCCCTTCATCAAGGGCTCTAGGAGCCACTGACAGTCAATAATTTGACAAAACTGATAATATGCCAACTAAGAGTTGGGAAATCAATAAAATGGCCTCTGTTTCTAAACTGATATAAAGGATTGTACTCGGTATGCTGTTGGTGCACACCCCAGAGCACCAATATCTGGCTGTTCACTGGGGTCCCCATAACAGGACACAGACAGGCTGGTCAGGCACAAGGGTCTTCTGTGCCTTTGGGCATTGACAGCCTGATCAAACATATACAGTTTAAGGAAACTACTCTTTCACGTGAAAATATCTGTAGAGTGACTCACTGTTGTTCCAGGACAGGCAAAAGGAATCCTTTATTTTACTTATACTGGCAGACCTAACCTATATTGGAAAATAGAAATGAGCTGAGAAAATGACTGCCTGAAGCAGCATTTTGGAAAAAAAATATTATATAGTCACTTATGTTAAATAATTCATTATTAGTCCATGTCTCTCCTTTCTTTGCATCAGATTTACCTCACATTATACAGGCAACTGCATAACTGTGCTTCTCAGGAATCTCTTGCAGATGACTCAACAAGGTTTGTCAGTTCCCATCAAGCGAGTTTTGGGTCTCCATGGACTTAAGTCATGCAGAGATCTCTCAATAGATGTTTCTGATTCAGATATCAGGGATTTGCAGCCTTTCCATGTCTTATTCTAATCCCTCTCTTTCTTGAGTTTGATACTGTACAAACACAGAACTTGATCAAAAAAGGTGAAAAGAACACAATGTCATTATTAAGCTTCAGGCATGGAGGCATTAAGTAATTCTATGACAGACATCAGCAGCTGGATCTCCCATTTTACTTAAACCCCTGTAAAATAAGTGTTAAATTCAAATTTGGAAGCTTTTGTTTATGGAGGAAAAAAACCTAAATACCAGTTCCACTGGCTGAAGGATTCAAAATTATTAACATGTTCAACATGTGAACTGTGAGTCCACAAATTAGCATTTTTTGACAATATTGCAATTTTCTCTACTTTCCACATCACAGATCTCTCTTTCTTTCTAGTGCCCAGAACAGAGGTCCTGGCAGCAGCTAATACCTTATGGTTTTGCTAGCTGAATTTTACCTGGCAGATGGTCCCTGGTTGTAAGGCCTTCCATTGAAAGGGTGAGCGAGGGAGAGGAAGTGATAGCATGGTTGTCCATTCCTATAGAGGGGTATGAATATGTACCTCATTATATTTATTTGTCACAACTATTTTAATCAAATTTTTTAATGCAGAATACAGTCATTTTACTTGGAGAAATTTAGGAATAGAATATCAGGACAGTATCCTCTATAAAACAGACTTGTGATTTTGTATTAAAAACAAAATCCCAAACCACACAACAGATCTATTTTCCATGCCTCACAATGACTGAAAGTAATTATTTTTTTAGCCTCAACTTTCTTGTATGGCCATATAAAGCTATTTGGGTTTAGTAACTCATGCAATAATTCGGCATGCTCAGTTTCTTTCAGCTCAGTTGTGCAGGTGTTTTGTCATAAATTACTCAGGATTTCAGGCTTGATATTGTAATGCCAAATATTTACCATACCCTTTAAGCAACCCTTTAGGCCAGGGAAAATCTTTAATCAACATTGCTTGCATAAGCTCAATTTGTATAACTCATATAAGCTGAGTGTTTGCAGCCTGAAAGAATGCAGCCTGGCCAAAGAATACAGTAATAACAGGACAGCTAGAAGTAATGTCATTATTAGCAGAAAAATCATTACATCTTGATTCTATTTTTTTTCAAAGAAAGCTAAATGACAATGGAATGGATCATTCCAGACACATTTTTGAGTCATAACCTACAACATAAATGCAAAGAAGGTAGCAGAATCAAAAAGGAAAACTGATTTCTTAAAAGAGGCAGCATCTGGTTAGTCTTTTTCCTTCAAAGTCCTTCTATCTGATCTCTGAAGAATTTCAGCAGTCCCTCCATTTGCTCTTTATCTCCTGTAATATATTTTTGCATTCCCTGTATTTTTTAATGTGGTCTTTTGACTTTTAAGTGAGTAGTGTGGCAATCAGAAATCATACTTGGTTGCACTTATTATTCTTGAGAACTGAGAATAGCTAAGAGCTGGATGATCCTTTATTATTGTAATAGTCACATAAAAAACTCCAAAACCAGAATCATTCACATAAAACTCCCCATAATTATTTTTGTTTCCATATCAGTTGGAATCTGTTTTGGGCAAGCTTCAAGTACAGACATACTGGCAGTCAGCTCCACTTAGTAAACCCAAACTACCATCTACTAGTCTCAATCTTTCAGTGACAGAAACAAAGCCAAACTGGGCCAGCTCAGAGACTGAGTCCCTAAAACAGAATATCATTAAACACATACATCTCAAACAACCTTGTCTGATGGCTCATAAAGCATAAACATAACCCCCAACTTCTAGAAATCTATCATCAATTACAATTACTCAGATTGTCTCATTACAAAAACTTGTAGGATTAAAAGGGGCATAATAAATGATATTGTTATACAGCTATACAAAGTGACCTTAAACTACTGTGACAGTTTTTCCAAGGAAGAGGTCTCAAGGCTTCTGTTTTGATTTTTCTAACCATATTTTTCATATGCTGAAGGCTCTCAATTTATCTTAAAACTGCATTATTCCACACTGACCTGCCAAAAAAACAGTAAATTTGATTTCATTTTAATAAGAAGATAAATGGCCTTTTGAGTAAATAGCCAATTAATAAATACTAGGATGCATGACTAGAGGCTCTTCAGATATTTCTGAGAAATAAACATATGTTCATTTCCAACATAGTTGAAGATTGAGGCAAAACCACCAAGTGTATGATAATTCCATTTCTTGAAGATCTCTGGCTCCAGTTTTATAGAGAGAAAGACACAAAAAAGTCCAAAATGGCTGCTGTGGTATTTGTCCTATGGATCAGTTTCAGTTTCATCAAAACAATAGAAAAACTATGAAGAAAGCATGTTTCTTCTGACTCAATCCCTTTCCACCCATCTTTATTAATATTATTATTTCATTATTCCCATACCTATGATTTCTCCATCTAATTTAATATCTAACCCCGTTTGCCATATATTCCTTTTAAAAATTAATTAAATCTGGCAATAAAATAAAATCCATATAAAAATTGCTTATAAAATACACTAAAAAGACTGGTCCTGTTTTATAAGGCTATTCCTAGCACAGACACAGTGAAAGCAAGGCTCTATAAATATCACCTGCTTTGGGAAATGTGCAAGTAGAGCCTTAGCATTTAGAATGTCTGTATTCTTTAAATTGTGTGTTATTCAGCAATGCTTTAATAAGGTGATATGTCTCTACTTTACACAGCCCTGCACATTCCATAAATCCTGGCACATGGTCCAGGACTTCAGTGTTCTGAATTTATGCTTTTCCAAAAGTAAGGACATGTTCTCAGATGTCAGACACCAGCCAACTTTACAAAAGATAAGAAAATATATGGCACACTATATCCTATAACATTTTTCTGTGGCATCTATCAACATATATACCACTGAAAAATGTTCCTCAAAACCTCACATAGAGTATGAACTCATTTATAGGCAGACATCAAGAAACACTGAGTGTAGAGGTATGTCTATAGGAGGCAACTCCCATGCCTCTGTGAAACCTGAATCTGTAAAATACAGTGACTTGCTAGATACCTCCATCATTGTCAAGTTACTGCCTAATCTAGATACCTATATGAGCAGGAATAATTTATTTCAAAAGGGCTTATGTCATCTATATCTTTATATAATTATCTAAAATGCTGCTCAGCACACTAATCTGGAAGACAGGAGGCTTGGGACTACCTGGCAGTAGCTTGAGTGCCTTGAAACCACATCCTGGAAAAATGTCTCAAGCATAGAGCTACAAAGGCATCATGAGCACAGCCTTGTCTCCAGCTGTTTAAGTGATCTAGCACCAAAAAACACACACAAATGCAAGGTTCATTCAAGGAACAGAAAAGACAGCTGTAAGGAGTGATCAGTCCTAAACTCTGATCTTTCATTAGCTCTGGAGTTTGTTTTTGATTTAAACCTGGGTTTGGCTATGTAGAGTGAAATATATCAACTACCCAGCTGCAGTTCCCCTACTCCAAAGCACTGTCAGAGAAAATGATCTTCCTCTGCAATTCCTGTGCCTTTAGTAGCCATTACTTATCTAAACTACTTCCTGGCTCCATCACTGTAGCACTTTTCTGGTAATTTAACCATTTAAACCTTCCAGGCTCAGGTGGGTCCCTACACTTTCTGAACAAATGCTGTAAATATATCAGGACACCTGTCCCTCTCCATGTATTTTTGAAGTGACGGTTGCTGCTGTGTTGCTTTATCAACCCTATGAAACCAATCTTTGTTCTACTAAATGCTATTCATGGACTCTTCCTGCCTTTTTTTATTATGGTCAATTTATTAAAAACTGTCAGAGAAAACAGGACTACCAATTCCCACCAGACCTAACCCCAGTGCTGGACACTTCACTTAGTAATTTCTAACATTCTTTCTGGCTAATAAGGTTCACAGCTATGGTAGAGCCTCCACAAATACAATAGGACTCAAGAGTGTATTTAACAATTATTGTTTCATTGGCTTTGCATAAAATCTTACAGGCTATTAGTATTTTCAAAAAAATGGCTTGGAGATTAATAGCTTCACAGTCTGCTACCATACCTCCTGGGCCACCCTGTTCTCCTTCATAGTCACCTTTCAATATATTCTCCAGCAGAGACAGAGGCGTTTTACATCTGGGAGATGTGTCTGATCTCTTTATCCAAGGAAGCTTTAAAGTAACCTTCCTGACTAATCTCTCTCAAGCACCACAGACTGCTGATTTGTGAGGTGACTATCTTTCATATATATCACATCCAGGCCAGATGTCTCAGCTATTGTAAACTTCATCATGACTTACTAGGATAGTTAAAAATTCTGTGCATTTAAAAATCCAGAGGTCATTAGCATCAAACATAAAGGAGAGAGTAAAATAAATTAAAAGTCATATCACAAGCTTTGATATGGAATGATACTTGTGAAAAACAAACTCCTTCACAAGGCAGAGTAAAATATCTCCAGATAACCTGGTGGGTTTTATCTTGAAAATAAGAGATCTTGTATAGAATTATGAACATAGAAGCAATATTAAAGCACTGGGGTGATTACTTTAAATTTTTCAGGGAAAGTGTTTTCTATTGAATTGATCGTTTCCATATGTAATAACATGGAAGCAAAGCATAATTATGTGATACTCATTGCATGTAAAAGGATGATTACATTTGTGCTTATTCTTATTTTTTTAATGTATCTTAAATTAGATGAGTAATAAAAGCTTATTTTATATGAGAATGAAACCTACAGTGACATTTCTCTGGGGAAAATCTCTTTCTTTGCAGTATGAAAAGTTAGATGAAACAATATTTATTGACTATTTCAGTCAATCTGTTGCCAATTACTCCACACTTACTCTGTGTTTGAACCAAAAGCTTTCTCTGACTCTAAGAACAGCTAAAGATATTATTCCCTAGCCTCTAAATACAACCCTGATGCCAAAAAGTAAGCATCTAAAGTGTTCTACTGTAAACTTTGCAGTTAATTAGCTCAGAGGCCACAGAAGACTTCCATTTAATCCATTCCTTAAACTGACTCTTCCTCATGCTCCAGCGAGTGTTTTACTCAACATCCTGTGAATGAAGGAGAGTTTTCCGAGTTGTTTTCATAGAGCTCCTTAGTTGTGCTGTAGATAGAGATCTGCATTTGACTCATAGAATCAACATTGCTTCTCTGCCTCAACATTATTTAAGGTTTTTTCTTTGCTTGTTTGTTTTGTTTGTTTGTCTTTTTTATGGAAAAATATCACACTTCTTGCATAAGGAAACTTCCATAAATAACATTTACATTGAAACTTTGGATTGCACATCTAGCAGAATATTAAAATAACATTTTTGTAAATGAAATTTGGTTTCAACCAATAAGTAGACCTGCAGACTGCAAAGAAACCTGAGGTTTCTTTAAAACTCTATAATGTGGGTAAATCTCTACCCTGTACTTGTGTATGTCTTTTCTCCCCCTCAAGCACTTTTCTTCCCTTCCAACCAGCTAGCAACCCCTGTGATGCTGATGTTCTTTAGTACTGCTTTTTGAGATTTCTGGAAAAAATGGTATCCTAACCATTATGTGGTAATACACCTCACTGCATCAACTATGTTAATTTGAAAGCATGTTGAACAGAATCACAAAATCAGAACTTGGGGGTTAGATAATGATGTTTGTGCTGCACTTTTCCCCTCCTGACTCTTTTGCAGTTTTTGGTGGGTTAGCATCAAGACAATAACTCGAATAATTTATTTTAGTGACCATATTAGTTGGCAGAAATTTTTATTTCTCCTCCACTTACCCCAATCTCAGAACTAATTTCTGTGATTATATTCAGGGATAAGCAAAGGGGAAAAGCCCTGACATTACCGATATAAAGACAATTTAAACCCATTTTTTTGTTTGTACTGGGAGTTCAACAAAAGTGGACCCAATAAAATGTGTATGTATGAACTTCTTAATATGTATTGGGAATCCAGGACACTGTAGAAATATTTTGGCATCAAAATTCACTCTCCTATCCCAAAGGCAAATGGATACTCTGTGATTACTCAAATAAGTCTCATATGTTAGGTACTCTTGTGCTTTGGTTGTGCCCTAAGTAGATCTCTGCCCCTTAAAATAGGATTTGCCGCATATGTTTGACTAGAGGAGACATCTAAACTAAGTGTGATTTTCAAATGTACAGATGATATTTATTTCTTACCTGATCTTTTCGCATGGAAAATTAATTTTATTCATTCCTTCTTTAGTAATATTTTATTTAAATCAAGTATATTCCATGACAAATCAAATTTTAACACATATTCATGATCTCTACAAGTCACTGTCCAGCAGGCAACTGAAAAGAAGTGGGCAGCTATTCAATTTTTTTCCATTTGCTCCTGCTAGGAAAGCTTCTGCTTTCTTGTTTACTGATGGAGGGATGTAAGTTTCTACATCAGTGGGCACAATATGTATCATCAAAAATTTAATGTTTGGAAAGAAGAAAGTGGAATATCTTCCTTTGTTTTAAAAGATTTTCTATCTTATTTTTACTTTCACTTCCATTTCAAGTCAGTATCTTGTATTATCAGCATTGTATTTTATATAAGCAGTTTCTTTCATTATCTGTTTTTTTTTACCTTTAGAACAAATCAGAGCTGTATCACAGTCATTAGATAGTCAGCAAATTAAATTGATCTTACTCCCCAAAATGTGACAGATCTTCTGATAAAATGAGTGGTTGCATGAAATGTATCACACAGTACTAAGATGGTAAATAGATTGTAGGTGAGTTTTCAGCATGAAATGATCAGTTCTAAATGATCTTGTGCTGCAAGAACATCATCTGCCCTGAATTTGATGTTCCATAACAAGGATTTCTATTGCAATTATTCATCTATTACACAATACTGATAATTATGTTGACATTTGCAGGCAAAATGTAGGAAGTGGGGTTTTTTAGGCTATCTTGTTTTTCTAAATCATAGCCTCTATTATGGATTATTTTGAAAAATAATACCAAAAGAAATAATTTTAACTAGTAGGAAATATAGAAATATTTGTACATTAGACATACAACAGATTTGGAAATAGAATTTGATGATTCTTATTTGTGATGTGAGATTATCTGCTACACAATAAAGAAGTGACCAAGAAGTAGTCTGTCAATGGCATGTATTTGTCATAGTGAAGACCCTGGTTGAAACAAACAGCTCCATTATTAAAATTGAATCTTTCCCCATACATCCCTATTAGGCTAAAAGCACTGATATTTAGCTATATAATTTTTCTGACAGAGGAAAATGCTGGATAAATAATTCTGAGCCTTATGACTTTTAATCTGATCAACATTACAATGCAAACAAAAACAGCACTGATAGTGCAGTCTGAAAAGGGCCAGTGGAAAGAGTGACTAGCTCAATTATAATCAGCAAGCTTTAAGGAAGAAATCACCTTCTTATAAGTCACCGTTGCTTGATGGTATGGGGGAAGAGGAAGACTGAAGTAATTCAAAGGCCACCTTCTTGAAATCCATTCTGCTATTTGTAATTTTCTCAACAGATTTTTGTATTAATGAAGTTTATTTAAAATAATCCATATGCCAATATTTGTCTAATCCTGTCAGCCTAATGACAAGGGAAATAAACACTTGAATTCTCTGTTAAAGTCAAACCAAACTCAATCAGATGTTTTGTTTCTGTCACATGGACTAGTCTGTCTTCTCAAATGGTTGTAACACATCAATGCATCTGATAAAAGGCAGTTTAAGGAAGGCAAAGCATTTGGTCTAGTCTGCCAAGGTATTATTCCTTGGCTCTTGAAATATTCCAGTATCCTCTGACAAAAGCAATCTTTTGTATTTCAACCTAGAATTCATATTAATGGATCTTTAAAATATAATTACCCAGGAAAATGCCGGTTGGGAAGAACATACCTCACCTGTCTTACTGGGTTGCTGATGCTGTGAGTGCTTTGCATCTGAAACAACTTTACCTTTTGCAGACAGAAAGAGAGCATTTTAGTGCTCAAAACAGTTGAAAGAAAAATGTAAACTGATTTCACTCAACTTTTTTAAAGCTTCTTATTTCTCTACTGCAGGATTGCTTTGCATTTTTGTGGTTCTTTTGAAAGCATGCAAAAATCATACAGAAAAGTCTCTAATTTTGAGAAACCTACTTCAGCAAAGAAACATCCCAACCTTTTGCTCAACTCTTACTGAAAGGCCTGCAAAATAGCTTCCCATTAGCTGTATCTAATTGAAGTTTCCATGTTGGCGTTTAACACTAGATATATTTGTTTGTCAAATTTGCTATGGAAAGTCTGATTATTGGGAAAATTACTAGGATCAGCTCCTTGCTCTGGGACTGAACTGGTTTCACCCCTTTTGGTGGGTCACTTTGTCAGTTTCCAAAAGTAGATTATGTTTCTGGATTCCATCTTTCATAGAAGCTGTATAGTGAGTCGTCAATGACACACTTTTCTGACTTCTGTATGTATAAGACTTAAAATAAACTTTCTTTATGTAGTGTGTCTGTCAAATAAAGGATGTAATTACTCAAAATTTCCTTTTAATATATATCCAAATTAAATACCACAATGAATAATTCATTTAAAGGCCTATGAAAGTAATTAATATGATCTAATACCAATGTTTGGTGGTCGAGTTTGGTTTGCCTGATAGAAAACATACAAAAGTACCAGTCATGACCTCAAATGATTTATAATCTATGGCACTGACAGTCAGACAGAGAGGTAGTGTAACAGAGCCCAAACTAATGAGCTGTGCTGCAGCTGGAGAGAGGAGTCAGCAGCAGAAATTAGGAGGTAATTACTCAGTGGCATAGATGAAGAAAAGGCAAGATCAATGAGACTTGGCTAAAAGCAGTTGGAAACATTCATATGGAAGGTCTTACTAATTCTCTTGTTAAGTCTATGTGTAAACTAGGTCCAGATTCTGTGTTACCTCTGGATTGCCATCTGGCAGTCACTTTTTCCAGTAGAAATATTAGCTTGCTAACCTACAGACCTCACATTTATGAAATAAGAAGTCACACCTTGCACCCGTAATTAGAGCATTTTCTCATGTAATGGATCTACTCTGTAAAAATGCTTTTACATTTCAAGTTCAGACTCCATGTATTTAAATACAAAAGGGTGAAGAACATAGAAGAAAGCAACTTCATACCTGTGTGACAAAATTATGGGACACAGCAAAAATTAAAATATTAGACTTCACTATGACTGAGTCATCTCTTGTATAGTACAAAGTACACTAGGGGTATTACACAGAGCAGGAATATGATAATAACTAATTTTTGAAAAATCACTTCGCAAATAATTAAATTTATAAATAATTTATAAAGCAACATTTGGTGTGTAATATAACTAAGCATAATTTAGTGTTTTCTAAAGATTGCTTGGAAAGAAATGCCAGCATTGCTTGAGAACATGGTTTACAACAACATGCCTTAGAGTGAAGGGCCTTACATAAGAGGACAACAAGAAATGAGTAGACTGTCATCTCTAATGTAAAACAAAATCTTTCTATCCCAGAAGAAACTAACTGATCAATAGCACTGAAACTTTGGGCCACTCTAGCTTGAGGACTTCACAAAGTCCTTGTCCATTTGAGTGGATATGGCAAGAAAATATGTTCCTGATTCAACTCACCCATGATTTCTTTTGGAAGCTGGTTTCTCTAGTGGGAGGAGGCAGTGCACATTCTATTAGAGGTCCTGTTCCCTGCCAGGTGTAACTTTTACAGATGGTGATTCTGGAAAAGACTTTGAAAGCTGTTTTTCATGCTTATGTGTTGGCTTTTTCACTTTAATTTTAGAAATTAAAAAAAAAAAAAATGTTGTTATTCAGGGTCTGCAAAACAGTAATTTTCAAAGTCATATATGAGAAATCTTAGTAAATGTTTGGTTTAAGTGTTTAAAGTAAGTGGTTAAAGACAAACAAAAGACACTGTGTTTTAGTGTACATCTGAACAGGTTACATACACAAGCATCCTTCAGAATATTCAATACTTGCAGAAACATCGCTTCCAGTGACTACCACTTGACAGTGGAATACAACTCATCTAAGAAAAACTAATCTTGTTGCCAGTTTCTACGTGGCAGATTGCTTTTATTATATGGCCCTACATCTGCCTTAAAGACAGTACACTAAATAGCCAATTAAGAAAATATATTTTCAAAATTGATATTTTATTTTCCTCAGTAGTGTTTGCATAAAGAAGAAGAAATCTTTTACTTAGAAATATTAATTAAAAGTTTAAAGATATTTTAGTAGCAATATATTGTTGATCTGCAGAATGAATGATTATTTCTAACAGTAAAAGTGTCTTTGACCATCTTTCCAGGGACTCTCCGGTCACATGTAATGATACATCATGGGCTCTGTTGCCATTCCAAGTCATTGTAATGGAAAGAACAAGACAAAGACTCTGATCCCAGTGGGAGGTCTGCTATTCTTGGCCTTTGTTTTCCTTCTGCTCTTTCACTTCCAGCTATGGATTCTTCTCAGAAGAGTGGAGTAAGGAGATCAACAGCTTTATTGGGTACACAGACATAATACACTCTGATTCTGATCTTGGATATCCTTCTCTTTTTTAAAAAGGGTGACCTAAATAAATGAGTTACAAATAATTCAGCTCCTCACAGAAGACAAAAATGTGAATATTCTGTTTAAAAAAATCACATAGAAACCAAAATACCAAATAAAGCCGTTATGCTTTATTGCACTGCATATAAAACTTAGATTTTACTTCATTGGAAGTATCTAAAATTCCTCCTAACTAGAGGAAAGATAAGAAGAGAAAAAATGGAGTTTTCAATTACAAAAATTCATAGATAGAAAATCAGGGACCCTAAAACATTTTTCTATTCATCTGCTTAGCTTGGATAGAAGAATACTGAGGAAGAAATATTCATGTTTTAAGGAAAATACAAGATTAGAAGAAAAGGGCTTAAATACTCTCATTCAGTACATTTATTTTGTACAATTTGCATGCCTTCTGTAAACAAATAATACATTTGGATGCATACAGCTACTCATCTTTGGCATGTATATATGGGAGTGAGATGTAGCCAATACACAACTGTGCAAATAAGGAACACAATGTTGCCTAGAAATGATGCTTTTCTTTGAAAAGATGAGTAATATTCCAAGATGAAAACAATTAGTATTGGACTCATATCATATTTTTTCCAATACTTTCAAAAGAACTGGAAAACCAAGAGACATACTACAATAAACTTGTAAAAACAAAAACATGAAAGGAAAATTAGTGAAGCTATTGAGAGCTGAGTATCTAAATTTGGGCTTCTGAGTCTACAGTAAAGCAGCTGTATATTAGACCTACTTTTTCAAATGGCTGGGATGGCAGCATCTTCTATTAAAACTGACATTTTTGAAAGTGTGATGACCAACTTAATTGTTTTCACCTGGATTTCAACTCATAATGCTAAATTTCCATGTTCATTAGCCCTTGGGAAAGAAACAGAAATTCTCTGCAAGTAGTAGAACATTATGATGAAAGGAAATACAAAGAGAAAAAATAAATATAGTAGTAAAAAAACCCACCCTTTATTTTGTAAATCTGAGATGTCAGCTTTTACCTCAGTTCTTGTGGTTATCAAGAAAAGCAATACTGTTATTTCTCAGATCCTTCTTTTTCCACAATACTACTAGGCAGGATCAGACCTGAATGTGAAACATATTCAAAGGTTCATTTGACTGTGGAAACATCACTGAACCTGACCAATTTAGCCTTCTCCACTCTGTTCACTTGTGCTTCACATAGGCTGAGTCTTTTGAACAGCCTGTTACCAGTAAACATCTGGGTATCTTTCCTGCTTTAACTAGTGATCTTCATCTTGGATAATGAGAGTATACTGTTCAAAGCCAGCAAAAGTAGTCCCTATTTGCCTTGTTTCCTGACTTTAAATGCACAGTGGTAGAACGGGCTCAATTTTAGCTTAATGGAAGTTAGCTCATCATGCTAAGACACTCTGGACAAGAATATAGCTTTCCTTCAGTCTTTGGGGAAATCCTCTATAAAAATGAATCATCTCTACATGCATTTTGATTCTATGAATGTATCATATAACTTTTTATGTAGTAACATAACAGACATTTAGGAAAACATTAAAATATATGTAATATATGTATTTTTTGCCTGAGGCACAACTTTTCGTTGCTACACAATGTTATGTATTGCCTGATTCACAATCTTTTTTGGTTGTCTTCTGCTTGTTATACCATGCCTCTAAATATTCATGACAAGCAAGAGGAAGCATATTCTCCATGGGAATGCATCAGAGGCATCAAGGCAGAGATCAGATACTGGCATTCCGAAAAAAATTGCTAGATTAATTTCCTTGCAGGAAACCTTCTGGCAGTAAGGATCAGGTATCCCTCATGCAGTGTAGAAGAGCATTTTCACCCATTTTGATCCTGCTCTAACTGTGTAAATCTGTGCTGTATAATACAATCTCATGCTATAGAGACATAAGTTAGTTTGTTTGGGACTGTTCATTGTTTTTTGTTTTATTCTGGTCTTTTGGTGGGGTTTTTTTCCCATAAATGGTACCGTTTAAGTTCCTTAGTGGTGTTATGGAATGTCCAGGAGTACAACTTTTCTTACACTAGATTCCTCCACAGATCACCCAAATAGAAGGAAAAGGAGACCCTAAAGGTGGGATTGTCATAAATCAGGAAGAAATATGGGATTCAGAACTACAAAAAAAACAAAACAACCAAACTTCTCCCCCCCCACACCCCAAGAAAAAAAAAAAAACACCCCAGTCACAGCTAAATAAAGAACCATTTGTTTTTGAAGGGCAAGAAAAAAGCAGTGCTGGTAATTGTTCTTAATTGTAGAGATGCATACAGTTTCATACAGACAGGTTCTTGAAGATTGCCTGTCTGCCTACTTATGTGGCTTCAAAAAGCTGCTTAGCCACACTAAGCAGAAGCTATTATTAGCACAAGTCCCCCTGTCTGCACAAAAAAAAAAAAAAAAACCAAAACAAAAAAAACCCCAAAACCAAAAACAAAACCAAAACCAAAAAATGTTCAGATAAAAATACAGTAAGCTCTGAAAACAAACATTATGACTGCACGCTTGCTCACTTGCACAAAATGATTCTAAAAGGAAAGTAAAAATAGTGATATTCAATATCAGAAGAGAACATTAAATATGGAGAGGAGTATTTATTGTGGCTGATTCCTGGCATAATGACTTAGATGAGCTACCAGATGAATGACTGCAGGTCTTGGCTGATGTTCTGACAAAGAAAAGACTTGGTAAAATTCAAATTCTTATTTGGCTGAAGGTATTTTTACCCAAAACTGGTCAATTCACTACAGGGTTTGGGACTACTCCTGTATTCCTTATTGATGAAAAACTCTTATACAATGTATTATTCCCAGTCTGTGTTTTCTGTAGTGTCACTGTCCAAACTCTGTCACATAGTGGCAGATGATGATTTAGCCTGGGTTATTCAAACTCTCATCACCTTTCAGTTCAACATGAAGAATTAAGTGCCTAGGAAACACTAAGTGGTACAAAACATTTCAGATTGTCCTCTTAGTAATACTGGCTACTGTAAACAGCTCAAACCTTCATCCCATTCTCTACAGTAAAGATAACAACTCATCAAGTTTGAAAGAGTTCAATAACCCCAAACCAGTATATTAGCATTATCACCTAAAGTTCTAGCCTTCCTTTAATAAATTCCTGCTCCTGAGGCAATGGGACTTGTTAGAAAAAGCATAAAGATTGTCTGTGAAGCAACAGGCATTTTAAGGGTCTGATTTCAGGGGCTTACAATGCTTTACCCATGAATGAAGAGCTAGCTCAATACCTTCTGCTCTGAAGTAATTCCTTGAGCACTTATTTTTCTGCCTATAGCATAAACATGCAGCAACATGAATCTATTACTGAAATGAACTCTAGACACAGGATTTCTTGTGCATCTGCCACTGAGAAGAAGATGTGAGAATGAACATGTGGCAGATGCTACTTATGTTGCTTAATGCATTATTGGAAGGTGTTCAAATATCAGGGTGATTAGATATCATATGAAAAACAGTAGACTGGAACATCTGCAGCAAAATCTAGGAAAGTGAAATTGTTCTGCAAAAAAATCTGGGTTTCCTTTCCCTTTCCTCACAGCTGCATTTTCCCCATTTTAATTGACTTATTCTCTCTATAAACCATAGAAGAAATGGACATGTTATTGTGAAGTCTTTTTTCCTTTTTTTTTTCTGACCTTATCTAAACACAAAACTTTGAATATCTTGCCTTTTATTTCTTTTTTTCCCTGGGCTTGTGTGGAAATTTGTTCCCTTAATGTGGTGTTTAATGGAGCTATTTTACTGCTTCCTCTAATATGTTTATGGTTTGTTCTGATATGTAGATAGATTAATAGAACTGAGGGCCCAAGCTGGCCTCCAGGTCACCTATCTAATCTGACTTCCTGCATATCATGAGCTTCGAAGGTTATGTCTACATATTACAAAGCAGCATGATGAAGAGATGCCTGAGCTAACTCCAGAATCATAAATATTTTTGTCACATCATTATAGCATTCCTCCTGGGATGATTAGCTCAGTTGGAACACTGTATAACATAGCTATACCACTGCTGGATACAAGCTAGTATTTCTGCATGAGACCCCAAGGACATCCCAATGCAGCATATTTCAATATGAGGCTGCTTGACTTATGTTGGCATCCCCTCAATTTCACTTAATTTCTGATATTTGAGACAAAATAAAAATAATGCTGAATATATATGTGCTTTTTAAAATTAATCCTTGCACATCATTCATAATTTTTGTGTTTTGTAATATATTAGAAGATATAAGTGAAAAACTAAGATAAGAAAACCTGAAATATTCAGCTAGAAAAGTCAACATATATGAAAACAAGGTGATAAACAGAATATAAAATTATTCCTATTTCCTATTGTTTTTGAAACTTACATATCAATATGCAGAGGTTTCCAAGAGAACCAGAGCCACATAAAATTTTAAGCTGTACAAAAGCAGTAGGTGACTTTCTACTTCAGGATCTTGCTCTTCATTTGCATGTTGAACATAAAATGCAGAATGGTACCATGGTCAAAAGTTAGCCTTGAGGCTGTTTGGAATGTCTCCATGGGAAACATCCTAAACTAAGGATCCCAGGAGAACCCTAATTTAATCACTACATCATATATTCACAAATAATGAATCCTAGTGATTTTATTCCTGAACAACTGAAGAAATCTTGGCAGCAATGAGACCTCTCTTTTATTATAGTTCCTATAGATTTTTATTCATATGCTTGGTGTGTATTCAGATGTGTTCATTTTGAGCTTAAGGGACCTTAATAGATCAAGTTAACAAAAAGAAAACAAGATAATACCCAGGCTTCACAGGCTTACTCTGCATTAAAGAGCCAGGTCCAGCTGAACAAGAATCATGACAAACAAGATAGTCATTATTGTGACAGTGAACAAAGACAGTAAATAGTACAAATTTTACTAATGAGATATAATTTTTAAAGCTTTGCTTTCTTTTTTTTTTCCCCTGAATTAACTTCTTGTTAGTTTTTCTCTCTACCTTGCATAATTTAGTGCAGTGGTTCTTTCTGGCTTCTTCACAGATATTGGGTGAATATGTAGTGGGCTAAAAACATATGGTTCATATTTCATAAAAAACCACTTATTTTTCTATATACAGCCTAACAGGGTGAATGTTGGCCTCTATTATGCAGATGCAGATATGTGCTATTGTTTTGATTTTGACCTATGCTTCCCCTAAATATCCTGGAGCTCACAATCATCTATAACTTTCATACTGAAAAACAGTAATATGAATTTAAGGAATCACTCCACTTTTCACCAGATTCCACTTAAGTCAGTATCCATCTTTCTATTGGTAGCCATACCACAATGGGTAATAAAAGGGATTTATGAAAGACAAAACAGTTACAAATTCACATGTAAGAATCTACAAATTAATCACAAATATGATTTGTAATTGGAGTAATTGGAGTATTGAGACTGGTTATAAATGGAGCAGTTTCTCCTTGGTTCTTTATTCATAACAAATATATGTGATCACTAAGTGGAAAGTATTTTTTTTTTTAGAAAATAACATATTTGTGAATGGGAAAAAAACCAAAATATGTAAGTCTGGAACTGATGAGTTTGTTCTTAAGTTGCTTCTGTTCTTTCTAATATGCCATTTGCCTTCTGATTTTCACTAGTTTTATCCCTTTTCTGACAGCTGAAATTTAATGCCACATGCCTGTTCTCCCCCTACTTGGCCATTATGGAATCACAGAATCATTAAAGTTGCAAACAATGTCTAAGATAATCAAGTCCAATGATTAACCTAACACTGCCAACTCCATCACTAAATCATGACCCCTAAGTGTCACATCTACACCTACTTCTAGGGACAGATACAGCCCCTGTACAACCTTGAGTCCTGAGTGAAGCTTAGGGTGTGACACCAACACAGAATATAGTGGGACAATCACCTCCCTCTAGGTACAAGGGCTTGACCCAGGTGGTGTGAATGTTGATGTGTTTCCAGTTCTCCTACAGCAGCTCTCTGTTGTAATTGCCTGCCCAAGGGGACAATGGTTGGTCACTGCTTTCTTCCCTTTGTGAGTCCCTTGGCCACTGTTATTTTCCCTCTGTTTCTCCCTCTTGGCCAAGGCCCCTGCTCTGGTGTCCAGTGCTGCCAGGACTACCCCTGCTATGGGCTCTGCCCACTGCCCACTGAGGGTATGGACATCCAGTTTGGCGAGGGGCTGAGGACGCAGCAGAGGCAGCACAGGCAGCTGCTTCACTCTGTCCCTGCTGCTGTTGCCTGCTCACAGAAGGCAGGAGAAGCTGCTTGTCTTTGTTGTCTGCTGCCTTTTCTTGTCTCTTGTGCCTTGGCAGCGAAAGGTGCGAGGTTCTCCTCTTCCTGTGGCGCAGCTGCCTGTGGTCTACTTGCAGGCAGAAGAAGGAGGAGGGAGGAGAAGGTGTTGACAGCATGGCATGGAGACAACTACCATGGCACACAGCAGTCCCCTTTGTCCTGGCAAGCCCAGCTGTGTCTTTTGGTAAAAAATCTGAATATTAATCAGTCTTCTTACCTTCTTCTCAAAACAGTTTCCTGGGCTAGAAATTTAATTAGACTTGATCACCAAAAGAGAGAAAACACAAGTCAAAGTGTTTTGGTTTGTATGTAATCTTGAATCTAAAGTTTGAGCACAAGCAGATTAGATATACATATGTACACAAAGAGAATATAGTTTCTGTTGTTAAGATACAATGCCATGTTAAATTTCTTAGATTTGGTCCTAAGCGTTTACTTCCAGGATGTAAGGGAGGGGTTTTTTTGGTTGGTTTGTTTTATTGCAATTTTCTAGGCTTAGCTGTATATAATTGAGCTTATAGCTGATGTTCTTCATTTGGAGCCTTTACACCTAAATTATTTTCTATAGGCATTCAGCTCATCAGTAAAATGTTGTGTTCTGCAGAACACGATGAACTATGCAGTGAAATATAGAGAAGACCCATTTCAAACAGTGAGAGGAAAATCAAGGCATCAAACATTCATTGCCTCCTTCCGTCTGCCTTTTGAAGGAAGCAAATGTCTGTTTCTTGTCTGTAGGAAGCAAAGTGGGATTTAAGGGCTGCTGGAGTATGGAGGAAAAAGGCATACTAAATATCGTTCATATCAAATCCATTGATTGATGCATGCTTCTTTTCCGTTACACTTTGCATATTCATATTGTTTAGGTTTTATCTACATGAACATGACATCCAGTTGTTGAACTCACAGTCAATTTTCCAAAACTTCTAATTTACATCCTGAACATGTAGCTAATTATCCTCATCCTGTTCATATAGTAAATAGTTACAATGCTTTCAATAACTTCAGGTCATGTGTTTAGTCAGTGGTGTCTCCATAACCAACAGAAAAAGAAGTCATCCATAAATGAAGTATTCCACAGCTTTCAGAAATGTTATATCTGAAGACTTCTTGTTTAGATTTTCATTCAGCAACTTGGATGCTCCTAGTTCTTGCACTGTACATTAATCTGTTTTTAAAATGTAGTCTCAGGGACTCAGGTGCCTCAGCAGGGACATATCTGTGCTTTCTTAATGCCTAGTGTCACAGGCTAGGGTAATATGATATTGCTTGCCATAAAAGACATGACAGTATTTGGAGAGGTTTTTTAATTTGATATAAACTTAGCTTCCTGTAAGTTCTTATTTGGTTAGAAAGATGAGAGGAAAATAATCATTAAGAGATGTAAAATTAATAAAAAACCAAACCAAAAGGTGTCAGCATTTTCTTAGAGAGTGAAGTTGGGAGTCTAGGTTAATTTAATAGTTTGTAAGAAAGGCAAGGCAAAAATGTTTGCATTGTAAGTTTTTTTATAGAAAGTTGGCTAACAATAGTTATTTTCATGCAACTATTTATTGAGACCTTCATGTTTAGAACTTGAACTCAGATTGACTTTTATACCTTCCAGAGCATAAGAATGATGCAGGGCTGAAGAGATACACAGTACATAGTCAATGTACATAAGTATCTATTTCACAGAAGCAGGACTATGCCATTGAAGAAATGAGGTACCATATTAAAACAATCAAAAATTTGTCCTGTAAGCCAAGTTCCATTTTTTCTTTACATATGCTGAAAAGAAAACATCACTTCTTTTTTGTCTCTTTTTCTGTGTGTTCTGTCTCTCCTCATTCAGAAACTGGAACTTGAAAAACAAGATAGAAATTGTTGCTCTCACTCCTGTGAATGAGTTCACCTACTGCTGGATTTTGTGCATGTGAATGAACAAAGCCCAAAAGCTTCTTTTTCTTCTCTTTCCAGCAATGAGCCTACTTAGCATTACTGCCTCTTACCTTACTTCCTTGACTCTTTTAGATCATTGCACACTCAGCAAAACTGTCACTGCAGAGTACTTTGTGTTGAATAAAATCTCATTCCAACAGGTTACACTGGAGGCAGAGAGTATCAGGAAAAAGAACCTCCTCAGATCCAGGTCTCTAAACACAAATGTCTGAGACACAGTCAGAAAACAGCCCAGTGTGGTTCAGCTTATTGAGGTAATAATTCATTATTATAGCAAACACTTGTACAGCTGAATCAAAGTCACATTTGCTTTCTCAAGAAGCTACTCAGGTTTAGTTTATGGGCTTATCCAAATATTGTTGTAGGAAATGTTCTTCACTTAAAAATCCTCTCCATGACCAGAAGGGTGCATTGTCTGCACATGATTAATTACTGCCAGATTTGAGACTGTGAAGACACATGCCATGTACCATGGGTGGAGCCTAACAAAGTATTTCAGTGTTGAAATAATGGCATAAGAAAGGCATCTTTTGACTGCCTATTGTAACAGTGCATACCCTCATGTGGAAAGCATTTTTACACCCTATTCATCAAACAGCAAAGCTTCCACTGACACTGTAAACAGAAAGATTTTAAGAACCTCACACAAGAAATCTGACTGTAAAAGTTTATGGTACTGCTGAAACTCCTGTTGATGTCATGTTGGCAGCCATGGAAGTCATCTTGACTTTCTCAGCATCTGGTGCTACACACTTGATCACGTCAGTGGTGTCTGAATACACTAAGAAAGGGAAGACCACTTCTGTCTTGCCCTAGGGATAAAAGTTAAGAAGCTTTAAGGCAGTAGGTCTTAGAACAAACAGTGCAGAATTGAAAAAAAAAATCAACAAAACCAACTGACTGCAGGCAATCTAGCAGTAAGCTCTGCTCTGGAAATGAAGAAAATAGAAACATTTCATGTAGAAAGCTTGTAACTGCAAAGATAAGATATGAGAAGTTTCATGAGGCAGAGTCTGAAGATCAATATCCTTGTGAATGTAGAAGAAAATCATTATTATTTGTTTATATGTTGTCGGAGACATGCACAGAGTTCATATTCTGTAACTATACCAACTAAAAGATTTTGTAGGAATCGAATAAGCAATACATGGATTATTGTAAAGACAAACCGATCTGTGGTCCAGCTATTTCAGTCCAGCTATTATTTTTATTTAACTCATAGGTTGCACCCAACTGATATGCCCTGCAAGATCACTATCAATGTTGCATCAAAAATTATTTCCCAGTATTTTAGCACAGCTGTTCAAACTATAATTTCTTCTCAGAGAACAAATATAAAAAGGAAATAAATCTAGAAATACTGAAACTTTACCATATGCTATGGTTATTTTGACATAACTTTGTTTGCCACCTCAGAGATCTATTTTTAAAATATTCATGAACACATATGAATATCTACAGGTCAGAAAACAGCCAGCTATTATTGTGGGAAATTACATGGTTTGTTGATTGCTCCAATAATATTCAGCTGAACTATTGGTCAAAATGCTTTCCAGAAGTACATTTCTACTTGAGTCTTTTTTACAGCCAGAAAATATAGTCCTACAAAAATAAAATATTTCTTTGTCATAAGGCTAAAGAAGGTATTTTGTCTTGTGGTCATACAACTTGCTTTTATAAGACTTGTCCAGCTGTTTATAAGATAGCTTCTTCCCTGCAAGCTGGCATAAATCTGTGCTCTGTCTACTCAGTAGCAAGAATTATATACAGAGCCATATCTGAGGTACTAAAACATGAGAAAAAAACCTTTATATATATGAGAAGGCATATCAGTGGTAGTTAGCAGTACTTTTATTATTGAAATTTTTATTAAATATGCTGTAATGAGATTGCTGTAGAGTGGAGGCTAAATTAATGTTTTGCTGTTTTGGCACAAAACACTAGTGTCTGGATAATATTAGGAAAAGTATTAGGATGGCCAGCTGAGGAGAGGATTCGTCATTTAAACCTGAGTGTGTTTGGGGCATAAACATGTCTGTATTTCATAGAGTTCATGGCAAAACTTGGAATATTGGCCTGGTGGGTCATCTGCTGGCTGTGGAAGACAGGTTGGTGTAGTTTGATTCCTCACACATTAGCACCATCCTACACAGGATATAATTCTGGCCCCTTATTCTTGCCTCATACACCTAAGCCAAATGCATTCAAAAGGCAAGTTTCATAAATTAGAAACATTGCCCATCCCCATAAAAGATAAAATTTGAAACAGGAGATAATGTGACTTGTTTGCAGTAAATCCAGTATGAAAAAGTAGTTAATGCATTTCTGCTTATGTGTCTCTTTCTTAAGCCTTCTAAAAGAAAGAAACTTCTGTTCCATCAGAAGTGCTGCAAACATGTATGACATTACCTTTGTCATCTCTATGCAGCAGATATGGATGCGGGGTCAACCCCTTAACATGAAAGAATAAAAGATATTAAGATTTTAAACATTTGAATGTAACTTACATTAAATTAAGCAGCAGATCAGATATCCCACAAAACTGACCTAGAATTTCTAATTATATTTCAATTACATTTATCATTACCTTCTGAAATGTGAAATGGAACTGATTGGAGTAGGTCAACAGGCAAACTACTAGTTCTCGAGAAAAACAAAATCTTTCTCATCCAACCCAAGAATAAAGGAGGATTATTGAGTGCACTTTTGAAAAATATTTCTATACCCTTCTATTTAAATTTATTTTATTATTAACCACTTCATTTGTGAAACTGAGTTTCTTAGAAGCTTAGAGTTTCTTGTTTTCCACTTATGTCTTCATGTAAGTCTCTATATGTTTCCAGAGTAATGCATATGTCTGGTATAAACAGATGCAGCTATAGCTGCCTGCAAACAAGATTGCAGAGTACACCTTGTCACAGAAAGACAGCTTTTGCAGATTTTTCAATGAGTCACAAAACACTCCAGAGACAATACCTAAGTTATTACTGTTATTATTATTAAGAGTTGCTTTATTCATTACTAAATTTATACACAAGGTCTTTGTTCATATCATTTCTGTATGTTGTGCTAGCCAAAAAGAAAGTAATCCAGTGTCAAGGAATTTAGATCCTCATTAAAATTTCTGTATTGCTGAAGATGTAATGTTATTATGTTGCAGCTAAAAAAAAGCCATGTGGATAGTTTTCTCTAGTAGTTTAATCCAAACTGATCTGGAGCAAAGCAAAAGAAAGCCAAACCAGACCAAACCAGAAATACAAACAAACAAGCAACTCCTACTGCAGTAACATATTCTTAAGCCAAGCCATTCACAAAGTTAAGATTTATATAGGTTTGATAGTAGAGAGGAAATTCTGAAGCGACCAGCACAAGTTTTAGTAGGACACAATCTCTAAGAAACTTTGATTTGTTTGGGTTAGAGCATAAGGTACGTAATTGCTCATTGTTTAGATTACAAGGAGGAGGTAACTTCTTGTGTTGCAAACTTTGAGTATAGGAGACAATTAAGACTAGGAAAGTGTTGAAAACTACTCAAATAAACGCACAAGTGCAGAGAATACAGCTTCTCTCATGATTCTCTGTTACTTTTAACTTTGCCATAAATGATAGAGTGTCATCAGTATTTTTAATAGAAAGTTAAAGGCAATGCTCATTCATATAGCTTAAGTAAAATTATCAACAAACAGTTAGCAAACTGATCTCATGTAACTTCTAACATATGTTTTATGTTTACTCATACTCTTGCACTCACATTTATACATATTTAAGGGAATTATTAATTTCTGTGACTAACAAAATCCTGGTACATTTTCACAGAAGTATTTTAGATCTGACATGCACTTAGCCCTCTAAATTTACTAGATTTTAGATGTTAGAATCTATTGTAATTTTAAGAGGCTTTTCTTTTTTGCTTGCCATGACTACTGTATAAACCTGAATAAGGACAGGATCTCCAAAATAGGAACAGAAGAGAACACTGCCACCAGCCTTGCTAGCCAAGGCCTTTAGGCAACTTTGGGAAGATGAACACTGTTAACTGAGCAATACCTCTTGGATACTAATAAAATACATTGTCAGCTTGCTATGACTCAGGCTGGGTATAAGACAGTGGCCAGAAGAATTTTACATTATAAAATATTTATATTTATACTTTCCTCATTTTCCCACATAGTTTCACAAAGAATCAAGACATCATATTCCAGTGATGCCTGTGCAACACTAATTATAGTTGAGTTAATAATTTAGAAGTCATGATAATTTGAGAATAATTTGGATTAGTAATATGTGCACTGAGCATCAAAAATATCTTGACTAGACAAGTATTCTTAAGAAACATAGGACAAATCAATTAGAGTTAATAATTCAATGTACAGGTGCATTCAGATTTTTTTTCCTTTAGACTGTCACTTTCAGGCACACAGTGGTTTTCTTTCAGTTTAAGCTAATTCTATAAAAATAAATAAAAGCATTTTTATTTCTGTAAGAGTTCACAAATAATGGACACATCCATTCATATTTTGTACATTAGCTGTGGTTGATTCCTCCTAACTTTTACTTTCCTGTTTTGACTAGACTGATCATAATTTTTTATCCTCTAATCCAGTACATGATTTAGATGCTTGATCACTACAGGCGCATCTGTAAGGTAAGTAAATTAGAAATGTCTCAGAAAAAAAAAATCTTAACAAAGTTTAATATAGAGCTTTCCTCCAAAAGATCTTTTTTCCATTTCTGCAGCACTGGTATAAAAGGTAACAATGTGAGCAGTGAATACAAATCTTAGGCCAGCTTGAAATAACAGCAGAATAGGTAATTTTCAGCAATATGTTTTGCATTACATTGGACAACTATAATTTTAATATAATTTAGCAATTATACTAGAGAGAAAAATTACAGCTAGATGCAAAAGAGAGGCACCAAGGGACAGAAACAAGGTGAGCCAGGGGAAAAAAAGATAATAGAAACAGACAAGGGTCAATCTCTCAGCTTTGCCCAAGCAAAGGAAAAGCAAGGAGCATAATGAGGAAAGAAAGTCATGGAGAGGGCAGAATAGCTAATGTCATGAACTCTGCATGTTGGAACTGTACCCATAATCCAAGAATGTCAACCTGGGTTACCAAGAGTGAAGCATAAACTTCAGTCCTACCAAAACTAATTTAGAAGCATAGATATTTTTTCAGGGATATTTTTTCTTGTGGTTTCTATCTCCCTTGCTTTAGGGTTTTCTATTTCCATCCTCATTGTATTAGTGCTTGAAGAGAGGAATGCAGTAAAATAGCAAAATGGGAGATGCTTTCTGATAAATTATATGTTTTGAAGTTATAACAGGAATTAATAAATTAAATTACTTGATATTGAAAGCAGACAGTTCATTTGCAGTTTGGTCACACAAAAGTCAGCTCCAGTAAAGGACACTGAAGATACTGTTCTGTTCTAGCACTATCCAGTATATACCTCATATCTATATTTGAATTACTGCTAGTGATTATGTTCATAACTGAAAATTAGCATTTGCCTACACATTGCTATTTTCCTTCTGACACATAACTTTTCACACTTGTTATAAGTTTAACATGCAACTAAAGTCAAACTGTCCTGTTCTTATCTAAGGATGCAGCTTGATGTTATAACTAAACTGATCTAACCATAAACTGCTGTCAGAAAAAGAAATCGTGCTTCCTCTTTCCTCCCACCAACTTATTTCCAGCTCTCCACCCTACTTTGCACTAGCAAGGTTTTCTTTCTCTTTTTATTTTCTCTTTTTTTTTCCTTTCTCCTTTTCTTTTTGTGATTTTATTTCCTTCCCTTTTTTTTTTTTTTTTTTTTTCTCTCTCTCTTCCTCCCTCCCTCCTTCCCTCCCTTGTCTTCATCCTTCGCTCTCTTTTTCTCTGTCTTTCCGAAGCACGGCGGCAGGCTGAGGTGCGGACCAGGCCGGAGCCCTTGGAGAGGCGCCGTCGGGCGGGATGCAGGATGCAGAGGGCGGCCGTGCCGCCCTTTCCCGGGAGCAGCGGCAGGAGCCGGTCCCGGATGCTGCAGAGGGAGCGCGCCGCTCTCCTCGGCCGGGACCCCGCAATACGGGCGGAACAGGTTTCTGCCGAAAACTCCGGTCCCGTCTATTGCAACATCAAAACGAGGATTTAAGACAGCCAATCGTTTAAACTGAATGATTGCTTTCCCCTTGCTCTCATAGTAGATTTCATGCTAGTCAAATAGAATAATCGTTGTTTATTTAACCATTTGGTCAGAATTCACATCTGGGACGTGCCATAAACAGACATGAAAACATTTCTAAAGAGCAAAGAGGTAACAGACTAACAGCTTTGAGAGAGCCAAAAGTGGCCGTGCAACTCTTACAATTTCCATAAAGCAAGTAAATTTATGTAAGAAAATACATGCGACCTAACACAAATAAAGCAATGTTCACACAAAGTCAGGAAAGCCAAATGCTAAGCTTTAACTTCCTTAGTTTTAACTCTTCACATTGTATATCCTGTAGTTTTTATGGTAGACCATAAATAACAAAATGATACATTAAGGTTTCCATTTAATAAGGAAATCAGGAATAGAAAATAACACATGTACAACTTGGCCAAGTAAACACTGTGGAAACAGTCTTAAATTTTAGTGTTTCCTGAGTCTGGATTGAGGATGTTTTAGACCCACATCTGGATCAAATGATGTGACTTGAGCTCTTCTCAGACATCAAACTGTGGCATAAGATTCATTCTTACACTAGTATAACTCCACTGCACTGTTTTGGTTTTGGTTTGGCTTGATGGGTTTTTCCAAATTTGGGGAAATTTACTGTATTTAGATTGAAAAGAAGCAACTATAAATTTTACGATCAAAGTAATTAATTTTTAAACATAGTATTATCACACTGGAGAAACAGGTGAGAAGGTTAAGAAAAGAACATCACATGCTGAGTAAAATTATGTTTTTTGAGATAAACATGTTTAAAGAGGAATGTGCAATTGATTGCAACTGATAATGATCTGTCTTGCATGAAATTATACTACATCAGTTGTAAGTGAATTGTTCCATAATTACACAAGCACAGGTGTGATTAAACACCTTTGGTCACATTTAAAATATAATATAGTATTTTCCAAAGCCTACTTTTTAACAAAAACATCTGTTCTGCCTTTTTGGTACTCATAGCAGAAAGCTTCAGTTTGCTTATTATTTGTATAAAATACCATTATCTTTTTGAGACCCCAGCTGGAGTCTCTGGAATGTGCACCTCTCACATTTAAAGAGAGGAAATGTAGGTGCACACAAGCATTCTGTGTGATCACTCATTGGAACTTATATTTGACACCCATGGTAACAAAAGGAAAACCAAGCTGTATCTGTTGTACTGTGAGTACGCTGTAAAGCATCCTACACAGGTAACAGTCTTCAACATCTGCAGAATGCCTAAAAAAGAGTCAGAATCAGTTTTAAACTATGAAGTATTCAGAGCAGGCCTGGTTATGGTGATGGCCTCAGACATGTTATCACACCCACCCTGGCACATCCGACTTTCCTCAGAGAGTTGGACTGAAGTGGATTAGAAGAAATTTTATCTTTCATCTTCCTAGTCGTTTCCCACCTGGACTCCAGATGCACTGCAGGGGGGAGGATTTTTTGTTCTAAAGCCTATGAAGGCTTATCCCTTGGGCCTTGTAGGGTGGTGTCTAGAAGATGGGTCTGGTTGGTAGGAGGTGGGTGGGAATTCTGGGGCTGAGACTGCACCAGCAAGCCCCAGAGGTTTTCACACAGTTGTACACAGGGTAGCCATCTGAAGTACCTAGGTTTTACCGCAGCTTCCAAACTCCATGTAAATTTAAAAAAAATAACTGCCAGTTTCACTATGAACCATTTCAAACCAATTTAGGTAACAGGTCAATATTCAAGTAATTTCCAAGTTCAATTACAGGGTTTGCTTGCTGACACTAAATAACAGTTCCAGCTGCAGTTAAAAATCAATGAGTAGGCTATTGTATAGTAACATAGGGGTTACATAAAATATGATTGAGAAGTAAAATGCCGTTTCTTGTAGCCAAAACAAGCAACAGAGGAAAACTACATTACATAATTTCAGGTTACATGTTGGTAAGCCCATTATCAGAGCACAGACACTAACAGAATGAGTTTCATGGAGACTCCAATACCAGACTGAAAGAGCAGATGTGACAGACCCCTCTAAGAAGGACACAAACCCTACCTGGGATGAGCCAAGTCTTTCTGCTTCTGCCAGCATGGTTTTCTCTGGCAGGAAGAGAGCTCCTATGAAGGGCCCTCAACTGATCTACTGCTACCTGATCTTGACAGGTAATCAACTGTGTTACAAATTCTATTTTTATAGTATTTTTCCCTTTTAGTGTATTTTTAATATATATTTCAAATATTCTCTGTGGTCAGAGCAGATATCACTAAAAGAGAGATCGCCAACTTTATTATTTCAACAATATGAGTCATTGTCTTACTTCCCAGCACAGCCTGATAGAAGTTGCTTGCAGTGTGTCAAGTCTATCCAGAACAGATAAAATATAAGAAGCTGTACTTTTTTACCCTTTGAAAACTGATTTGGAACCATAATCACCTATTTATGGCTTTCTGATGAGGTTGCAGCTAATGAAGTTACATTCTTTGTAATGCTTTCTGAAAAGACTTGAAAAGTTGAAACTGGCTTGTTCAGCAAAAAAGTAAGTGGAATATAGAAGGAAAATGAGTATTTTAAATATACAATTTTTTCAGTGCTACATAGTGCCAGCATTTTCGTAACATCTTCTGCATTAGCATCTTTCTCAAAAAAATTGATAGCAGTTCAAAACTACAAATTTTCTTTTGAAAAATATGCCTTTGTTAGACCATCTTATATAATAAAAAGTATAAACAGTTGTGAATAAAGAAGTGTCTCTTTTTTTAACCCTCACAGACACAGAAGATTCTGTGTCCTCAGCTTCACACTCAATATTCCGTCAGTGGGTTTTTTCATCTACCATAAGAAACATGCCCATAGGAATAGAAAAATATTACAAGAATGAGGTCTTGCAGAGAAACTGTCAATTGTAATGATCAATTTTTTGTGATCTCCAGATAGGAAACAAATAACATACATAGCATAAGTATAATACCAACCATGAAATACAGAACAGTGGTAAATTATGAAATTAAAATCATGCTTCCTGCAATAAAAGGATCTGTGCTGCAGAAAGAGATTTTTGTTGGGTTTGGAGTTGGTCCATATATGTGAGATGTAGCACTAAGGGTGGAAGGAGTGTTAAATCATTCCAGCCACAGTGTTAGACCAAGGCTCTGAATTTCAGGAGTCAAGAAAGAGTGCAGAGTCTCAAAGATCACAAAGTGCTTTCTCTGGAGGCAGCCTGATGGATCGCCACTGGAACTGTCACAGGTATCTTTCACGATTAAAAAAGATGGGTTATAAAGGGCCCATTTCTGTGGCTAGGAAGAACACTGTTTTTCATTATCAAGCTTTTTACCTTTCTTGGATGCCCATGACTTTCAGAGAGGATTTCTCAACTTTGTTTCAGTCACTATTACAGTAGCAGAAAATTCAAACACTAGATGGTGTCAGACAAAGTAGAAATGTTCCACTCCAGTATTCACAAAAGAACTGGGATCAAGTACTTAAACAAGTTTATTATCTGTAGGCATTTTGTATTTTATTTTATATAGTAAAGGGTTGGTAACTTCACTAAAAGTAAAATTTGTTAGGGGAGGATTTGGGAAAAAAAGTTTTAGAGCTGCTTCAGGTTTCCTTTCGCTGAGATGCTAACATGGGGCATTTCAACACATTTTAACCAATAAACATGTAAGAACAAAGGATTAGACAGTTCCCAGTTTTCATTCCAACAGGAATACAGTTTTTATCACTAACCAAAATGTATATTGTAAAATAATTCAATTGGTTATCTTGGATGCACAGTGAAGATTTATAATATAACTGCCTCTTCCATAAGTCCTTTTCAAATTATTGTTTTATCAAAAAAACCCATAATTTTTCTTTTCTTTAAAGCTCCTCCTCTACCAAGTTTTCTTAGAGTAATATCATAATCCATTTTTACAACAAAAATCCCTAGGGAAAGCAAGAGGAAATTTCAAAAGCTCTTTATTTCAACAGAGTTGGCTCATCATAAACAATTGTCTGAAGTACAATTATTTGAGCTATCTTAAGGCAAGAACCTTAGTAAACAGGAAAAAGGGATATAACTAAGTTTATATTAAAGTATCTTGTTTGCAGAATTATATCCTGTTGCCAAACCTGGCATATCTTGTAAATCCTGGATGATTACCCAAGAGAACTCAGTCATTAAACTGAATTTTCCTATGCTCAATTTTTCATTTATTTGTGCCAAAACCCTTAATCTGAATTTACCTAAACACTTAGGAATGCCTGTCGAGGAACAGATTAATGCTTTTTAATTCCCTCCTAATATATTATCCAAACCTGTTTTGACCATGAAGGCAAATATACATGCCCAAATCAATATCAGATTCACCACCAGGTTCATTGTTCCTGGCTCATGACCCAGAGTGACTGTCAGCAAAATAATCACTCATTTATTGAAACTTTTGAAAAGTTGGAGCCTTAAGTCCATATCCTGACCTGTTTAAGTAAAAAAGGCACATGGTGCTGTGTTGACTTGCCTTGGTAGTTAAGCAACATGAAGTTAGATCAGTAGTCCCTCAGGAGTGGAAAGTGGGACTAAGAACAAATAGAAAGGTATAATTTAGATTTTTTTTTTTTCCAGAGTAGATTTTAACAGATTAACTTTAAATGTGGTTGCAGGAACATGCATTCATTTCTGGAAATGTTGTTTTCTGTAATTTGTGAACTCCTTGGTGGCTGAACGGAGCCCGTGGCAGATGGGCTGTACTTGCAGCATCAGCTGTCCCTGAGAGAAGACCTCAGCATGCCCCAACCTGCTCAGAAAGTTGGGAAGAAAGACATCAAGTCTACCTCCTCAACTTCCATTCTGAGCTACAGATCATTGCCAATCATCAGCTTCAGTGGTTACCCTGCCAAAATGTCACTCTACCTGCTTCTCCATGAACAAGCATGAAGTGAGCAATTGCAGCCCTTCATTTCTACTCTGCCTTGCTAAATCTGAAATCCCCCAGCCTGGTGTGGTCACTGCAGTGGCTGGCACTATCTGCCCACTCTGAAAGACTTCAAAGATTTTCTTACGAAGGCTGCTCTTACTTGCTGATTGATGGAAGAGGGAGGCTCTACCAGCAACAGATCATCCATAATAAAGTTTTGAAATTTTGAAAATTGATATATAATGGTGTTGGCAAATTTTTGCATCTGATCAGTTGTCTACAGTTTGTATTTTTCTGTATGTGTTTAACAGGATTATGGAAAATTAGCATAATTTAATGTCACAGTTCCATAATCTTGTATTGAAAAATAATTAAAAAAAAAAAATAAAGTTTTGTTCATGAATACCTCACTGTTTTATATTGTTAAATAAATTAGTTTATGCATTTAAAAAATTAATACAATAAATTCTAAAAATAACATTATGAGAATTATATATATATATAATATAAAATTTTTTATTTGGCAATTATTTATTTAGAAGGGGAACAAATGTGTGCTGTTTCACAGGTAGGTATTTATAGGGTGTTCTTCCAACTTGTCTGGGACTTCCTAGTTATACTATGATCCTTGCTGGAAAAGTTTGCACTAGGTATAACATAGTATTTTTAGTCTTTCCTACCTTTATATAGTATAATTAAAAACACAGATATTAAAACATGTTATTAATGTACTGTAATTTCAGCTGCTAAAATTCAATTATACTAAAACATAATTATTTGCAATGGTATGAAGGGTAGAACTGTATTAGGGCTATTTTGGAATTTTCTTTCAGTTTTTTTTTTTCAAGAAAAAGTTTATATTTTGCTTTTAGAACATTGTAGTTCTTAAGATGAAAATTATAATTTCTAACTTTGCAAATAGTTCTCAGGAGGATGTGGAAAGAGGTAGGAAAGAGCGGTTTCCAGAACTGGGACTCTGGAGAGCCTTGGAGGCTGTCAGTCTCCAGACAAGGCAAGGCCCTTGCACAAGGTCCCACCTTCAGCCCCTTTTGGTTGAGCTTCCTGGCTTTGCCTGCTACTCATGAGTGGACATTTCCAGGCTTCCAGATTCTGCTGTAGGGCAGTAAGACAGCAAGTATAGATCAGTCCTTGTATTTAAGTTTGTCCAAAAAAAGGAAAAAAATTAAGAAATAAGAATTTCATGGTGGTTTTATTACTTGGAATAAAAATTTCACTGCTTCTCAATCCAGGTTTAATTCTAATTTATCCAAAACTGAAAATATCTTGTCTTTCAATAAATAGGTTGAGTAACACTTCAATTTTATTCCTACTGAAATTTTCATAAGCCTGTCTATACTCCTAGAATGTTATTCAATTTTGTGCTATGCTTACTGTATAAAAATATCTTATAGTGTGATGATATTTACAGAAATGAACAAAGATCTATTTTTGGTAAAATGTAACTAGAAGCCAAGTCTACATATGACAAATGTGTGTGGGAAACTTGGTCTCCAGAAATTTTAGTCATGTTTAATAAAACACACCTGAAACCTGGGAGAAAAAATGGCTGAAGAGCTCCTAGTCCAGTCTGTGAAACCAGAGATGGTAGAACTTGCAAACAGCTACTGTAATTGAAGCACAGGTGTAGGATTTAGGGGAACAGAGAACCATGAGGATGAAGGTGCCAAACTGAACACTAGTGATGACAGACACCGTGAAAAAGAACTAATATAAATAAAAGCAAATTGAACTGAGTCAACAAATCAGTCTGTGATAAAGAATGATGATGCATTCTGGATTAATGTTGTAAATCTCTGTGAACTCTTTGGATTAGATTTGGATATAAACAAAAATTTAGGATTTTTAGAAGAGACAGAAACTACTGCAAATTTACATAATTATGGAAAACTATAGCATTGGATATCCAACTTATGAAAAACAAGTCTGTGCTAGTCAGCCCTGGATGGGGTGGATCTCAGCTGACAATCAGCTGAAGCCTTGGGACATGAGGGTGTGTTAGGCTTTGTTTACAAAAGTAGTAAGAGGAATCTAAACACTTGGCCATGAACAAAAGAAGATATCAAACAGAACATTGGAGAAGCTCCAAAATCATTGTGTCCAACCTCTAACACAGAATTACTGCATTCATCACTAAAGCATATCACCAAATGCCGTATTCCCAGACTTTAGAACACTTCCAGGGATGGTGATTTCATCACTTCCTGGGCAGCCTGTTCCAATGCCTCACTACATTTTCACTGATTAAATTTTTCCTAGTACTGAATATAAACCTTAGTTTACCTCTCCTGTTGCAACTCAAAGCTACAGCCTCTTGTCCTGTCACCTTTTACCTGGGAGAAGAGTTGCTTTACTTTAATAGAGGGACAGCAAAATCTGCCCTGCAGTGAAGGGTGTCAGTTTCAGATGGGCGAACTCAGAAATTAATTGAGTTATGAAGCATTTTGACTTGGTGATAAAGAATACTCACACTCGCTCATTTCCTTCTTTACAGTCACTAAGTGGCTTTGGTATGAATTTAGTTCCCATTTTGGGGACACTTAGTGTAATTTGTTGAGTGACAAATATTTTTAACAATATGAGTTGTTAAGTGCTAAGAAAGCCTCTTTCTGAATGCTTTCTGCTGTCACTTGAGAATGTCTTTGCAATTGTGATCATATTTTGATGTTTATGTTTTATTTATAAAGTTGGGATACATGATGTAATCTTTTGTGACTACTTTAGGCTAGACAAGGTGTACTTAAAAAGTTCACTGGTAAACCTACAAATATATAATCTTTACATTGTAATGGGCATTTGAAAGTGCAGCTTTGGCAGCTGTTGAATGATTCAATGAAATTCAGTTTTGAAGGCTTCTAGTTCTGGATCAATAATCATGCAGCCATGAGTCATTAAATATTATTGCATTAATTTTATAATGGTAATTCAGGAGCATTCCAAAAATATTGCTTAACTAAACTGTTAACTTGTTTGGATATATGCCAAATTCTCTGTCTTTCCAAAATCAGCATGCATTCTTGCTTTGTGCTTTGACTCATCTGTACCCTATATATATTTCTCAGAACTGGACTGTAAAATACATAGTATAGCAGACAGACACGTACACAACAATTAATAAAAGATACAATGCAAGACAGTAGAAATAATAATAATAATGATAGTGCTATAAAGAAACAAACCAAACAAAACTAGAAACAAAACCGAAACAAAACATAAAAAAACTAAAACAAAGAACTCAGAAAAAATTTTGATACCTATGATTGTCAAATCTAAGGTAGTACAGTCATTTTGTCTAATTCTAAAACCTTTTCTCTCTATTAAGCCTACAGAAATACCCCAGAAAGTGTTTTAATTATCTTTAGCTCTTTGCAGTTCTTCACTGCCAAGAACCATAAGAAGGAAGTAGAAGCATACCTCACAGCATATACAGAAAAATTAATGACATTGGATAATAAAGTTGACATAGTTATTAGTTTTGAGTATTTCATCTGCAATTTAATTGGAAAAACAGGTCAGTGTCATCCCCCTCTGGAAAAGTGACAGGCAATTAAACCAGAAAATTGTATAAATCTGTAATTTTTGGAAAACAAGTGAAATAAGAATTGACATAATTAAATCCATTTTGGTACTTCAATTTAAACCCAAAGTTTATTTTTGTCATATTTAAAAATACCTCTGGCTCTTCAAGTAGATCAAATAACACTCTTGTGGAAAATAAAATGCTTTGCTACCTCAACTTAAAAAAAAAAAAAAAACAAAACCAAACATTTGTTTAGTTTTTTGTTTACTAATATTTCAGTTTGTGCTATGTCTGGAACTCAGAGAGACTAATCAATTGCATGAAATCTTCTTTCTGTTGAAACCCAGATAGAGCATACCATACCAAGCATTATCAAGAACCAGTTACAGAAGAAGACAAAATGCCCAGTTTGTCAATATTCACTAGAACAGAATTTTTCAGCAGCATAATTAGGACTTAGCAGGATATATCAAGACATTCTCCAACAAGAGTTGCTTATGAGGGTAAAAGTTTTTAATTCTAGCATTCTTCATCCAAGTCAGTATTCTTCATCCAAGTCTAGTATTCTTCATCCAAACATCCATCTGATTATTTGATTTGGGAAAGCCCTCTTACCATCAGGTAAGATGGCTTCCCAAATATCTTGGCGGCAATTTTATATATGTATCCCCTTTTAGCCCGTAAGATCATCCTCATTTTCTCCATCAAAAAAGTAAAATGGTTTTAAGCTAGAGCTTTTTCTATTAGTTGGACTCCAGACTCCCTGAACTAGATAGGAACTCCTGCTTTACATCAAAGAATAAGCCAACATTTGAATTCTCTTCTGAAATGAAGTAGTCTGTCTACGATAAAGCAGGTGGAAGGAGACTGAAGGAAAGTACAAGCCTGTAAAGTCATGTCACTGGCAGCAGATATAGCTTCAGCAGATGCCAACAAATCCCCACCTCTTTTCTCCCACTTGAATGCTGTGGTGCTTGGTATGAGAAGTTTTGTTAGGGAAACAATTCAGAAGTAAGATTAGATTTGTTGCTGCTCCTTAAGGTATTTAAAATGGGAACTGGAAAACTTGAGCTGTAAAAAGTTGAACTAGCTACTGCTTAAAGACTCTTTGTTCTGTTCTGCTTATTATCCATGATGGCAGCAAACAAATTCCTCTCTGCATTAATTCTGATGATGAGTTCTCCAATGATTATGAAATCCAAGGAATGTTTTCACCACACCATTGCCAGACTTAATTTAGTGTGGCTGACTTTAAAAATCTCTCTTTTCTTCAACTCTCTGGACATTAGTTGTTGAAATTAGTCCATTTCAAATGTACTTACACCACTTTAAATCATCTCCTGCCATTTGCTGTTGTTGTTAGGAATATCATGAGCTCATAAATCAGTGGACTTTTCACATTTTTAGGATTATCTCTAGAAAATCTTAATAACCTTTAAGCTGACTCCAGCAAGAGTGTTTACCACATTCAAATGTCTTATGGGATAGTCTGCCTCCAAGCATTTAGATCACATGGCCAACCACTTCAAATGTACATTAGAAAAATCCCTGATGTATCTTAGTAAGACTTCAGCGTCTGGTACCTCCTGCCATCAGACAATTTCCATGGTCTTTGAGGCAACTTAAGAAGTGAGAGTTTCTTAATGTGGCTGTGTGACAGCACACTGGAGATGTTACAACACTGTCTTGCAGGACTTAAGTTTTGTTCTTAGTTTGACGCCTTGTCTCTTCACAGTTTCATCCAAAGTCTTCTAAAACTTCTAAAGCCTTCGATAATCTGTGGTTATTTCATCATGTGGGTGTACATATTATAAATGGTGCTTCTTAAAGAATGGCTTCCAGTGCAGACAGCAAATGCCTGGTAGGAATGTTAGCTAACATTAACAAGACCTGGTTGATAAGTGATTTTTATCCTTCTTATTAAATGAAGAGTGGAAACAAAATTATCACAAATCCTGTAGACCTTAGTACTAGCCATAACACTTTTTTTTTTCCCAGAGTATGTTAGGATCACCTGAACTATTATTGTATGTAACCAATGGATCAGCAAATGAGGAACCTAAAACTAAACTCATGGCAGAGCATTGTCAGTAAAACAAGAAAGGTCTTCAGAGAGACAGACATTTTTATTAAGAATCCTGGGCTCAAAATCTTGCTGGAAAATCTTTCTGGAAAAGCTTGCTGAAAATGAAGCCTGGGTGAAGAAAAAGTCCAATTATTTCCCCTTTTTGGAGAAGCATTTGGATAAATGACAGGCATAAGAAAGGTAAGACAAAAAGTTAAATCAAAATGAAAAATTATCCTCCTTCAATATTTATGACTTCAATTGATGAGATTATTACTCCTGATGGACAGCTTGCAGACTAATGAGTTTTTAATTGTTGTTATGCAATTAAGGGTGATAGTCTTTTGCTAAATCTTGAGTTTCAGCCATAGTTTATGTAAGTCGTTCACATTACTCAACCTATAATGATGTACTTGGCTTCATTGTTTGTGGTCTGGTTCTCATTTGTCTGGCATTACATTCTAAGATTACAATGACTCAGATTTCTTTTAGTTTTACAGCAAAAGCAATAGTATGTATTGCATGAGGCATCTCAAATTTATTCACCTTTTTGTGGTCATTTTAGTGCAGGTTTCTGAAGCAGGTGTACACAGACACATATCTCTGCATTCAGAAGATAAATAGGAACTCCTCGATGTCGTGTCACTATAGTGATTTATTCACCATATAATGAATGACTTACACTGAAAGGTTTTTTTGTTATTTTAAATTTTTCAGTCTAGGAGAAAAAAGTTGATCATCATCTACTTGGCAGTACTTCCAGCAAAACCTGCTTAACCTTTATTAAGATACAGCACTGATAAAGTCGGTTAATGTTTTAACTGGAGCAGGAAGGCAGAAGTTGTCCACTGTAGTGTTACAGTATATTTTTGCTTGTAAAAAAAAAGAACTGCTATACATTTTCATAAGCTTTAAGTAAATTACAATTTTTTCTGTAAGCAAAAACAGGGTTATCCAAAAGTTCATTCTGATAAAGTGAAATTGATTCCAGAATTTTAATAGACTTTGGGATTTAACTTGTATGTCTATTCACACAGCAGAAACAATGGTGTAAAGTTCAGAATATGCTAACTAAACCATGCATTTATCTTCCTTTGACTGTCTATGCTTCAAAGCATGTATGTGGCTTCATTCTCACTAAGACCAGCTAGGATTATTAAAATTAAAACTAATATAACTGAACCACAGAGACAAGTGTTTTCTATTGTCTTACCTCTGTTTTGTCATCCCTGTACACAATCAGAATGAAATATGTCCTGGAAGAAAAAAAATACCTAAAGAAAAAAACAATGAACTGTAAGATAGATTTTTAATAAACAGTTTTTGGAAAAAAATTAGCTTTATTAGTTGTTCTGGTGGGCCTGAAAGTAAGACAGAATTCTATTACATCTTAAATTTAATTCTTAGACTCTAGATTCCTAAGGATACTCCTTTGGGCCTATCACTCCAAAATGGTAGGTGGTAGGGAAAATGGTGGAAGAGGACTTTGAAAAGACAGAGACAGAAGATTTTTGTAGTCTGACTTCACAGGCACTGTATAATGATTACAGAACACTCTGAAAATGATTGATGTAAGAACCAACAGAGTGAAGCCTGAGAAGCCATTTTGACAACAAATCACACATAATTAAGAATGAATATTCAATAATCTCTATTATATGCAGCCATAACCTCTACTTTAAAAGAAGTAAGAAAAACCAAAAACAAAATCCCCTTGAAGAGATGATCTTGAAATCTCAACCTACAAATTGTAGCAACTGGATATGCAGAGCCCTGTTTTTGTGAACAGCAGCTGTAACACTCACTCTGTAGATAAATAGAGGGACAAACCTACACAAAATACACAGCATGAGTTTTTCAATAAAGTTTGTGTTGAAGTAACTTTATCTTAGTTTTGACAGATTAATCATTTAAAATAAATTTAAAAAGAAAACCCTCATACAATCTGATGATAATTTTGTCAATTAATTGCAGCCAATGCATTGCAGCCAATACAATTGTCAATGTATTCTCTGACTCTTGCAATAGTTTTAATAGAGTTTGTGCACTTCTTCAAATATCACAATATGATCACTCTTTTGGCCAAAAAAATCATAAAAGGAAAGCAAAAGTCCTCCTGGCCATGGAGAAATCTTGTGTGTATTTTTGCAATCACTTGATGGCTTACTCTGCTCTTTTTGATTTTCTTTTTCTGTAGTAGCTTCATTACTGACTCCTAAAAACCAGGAAAAAAAAGCCCAATTTCTTTTCCTTTTCTATAAAAAGGCCAATAAAATGGCAAATATAGAAGATTGAATGGCCATTGCAGTGATTTATTTTGGCAACTCACAACTAAGTTATGTAAAGTTCATTTGGTTTCCAGAGTTTAACTCTATGCCATTATTGATGCAGTTCCTGGGGTACTAACTCAAATTCACTCAGTCAACTCCCTAAGCAACTCCAACGATTCCAGATCTTCTTTCTCCAGGACATACTGTTTCAAAATCAGAATGTGTTTTCTCAGAAATTACTTTAGTGACATACTGCAAGAAATTTTACATTCCCACATGTGACCTGAGATTTGAAGTGATGCTGATGAAAGCAATCAGCTTTCAAACTGTTCAAATATAGAACACAACAGATCTGTAGCCAGTGGAAAGCTTTCCCATTCCATTTCCAAAATCACTTAAGTTGGCTTCAGGTTAGGCATCATGATTATTGTCTTCCCATGAGTGCAACAAAGAAGGTCTTCATTCCTTATTCTATTATGCAATTCACCTTGACATGCTTTTTAAATCTGAGGCTGTCCAAAAAATGTAAAATATGATAGTCTTGTTACATAGATGTTTTATTTTCAGAACAGCAATAACAAGAACATTAGAGTTTCAGGAAGAGCAATAAAAGTAAAAATACACATAACATAATATTGTTTTAAGAATTTGCAAAGAATTAGTTGGAACTGTAAATACACTCAGATGGGTGTAATAATTTTAAATCAGAAGGAGATCACTCCTAAGACTCAAATTCCATATGGGCAAAACTCTCACTTTCTTAAATCAAATTATTAGCCCCACAGGAACCAGTGAACCAGGAGAGGAGTAATTTTGTTTATGCAGGGCTTAGAATGAAGAAAAACATCACCTACCTGCATATGCCATACTCTTTCTTCTTAGAACAGACAAGAAAGTTATCCTTTCAATAGCAATTATTTAGAACCTCATCTCAACCTGCTTCCTTCTTGAGTTGATTTGCTGGAGCAGGGCCAAGAATGGTGAAACTGACTGGATAGGACCATCAGTCATGCCAAGTGAGGATTTGGAAAGTCAAGTGAAATGTAGGATTTGGAAAACAAGGCAGCTTGATCCTGGGGGATACAGGACCTTCAGAGCAGAGGAGTGTGAGCACTGACCAGTGCCAACGGCATCATCACCACTCTGTCATAAAATCCTTCTGGTTCTCTGCAGCTCTGAACAGTAATACATGTAAAGTCAAGACTCAAACACAAACCACACCTTGCTCACACATTCCATTTTACAGTCAGGAGAGGATCAAGGTTCCAAAGGGTTTTCCTGTGTCTAAACTTCACCAAATGGGATGTTGCCATATGTGGCCAGTGCGGCCCACTGGAGAGGAAGACATTTTAAGATTCAGATGTGAACCCCAGTTTTGATTCTACACTATGGGATTTGAAAAAAAAAAACTAAAGAAAATTTAGTAACTAAGAATACTTTATGTTCCACTCCCACAACTTTAAGGAGCTTACCTATTACATAAAATTTTGAATTGTAGAAGCTTGTAGAATTTTTTTTCAATTTTCACCAGTATTCAAGCTTTCTTTTCATCCATAATCAGATAAAATAATGCAGTTTTAAATACATAATATAAATCTCTGTTTTTTTTAAGCTAGTTCCACACAAAACCATTTATAAGATTAAAAAATAATATAAAGTCTGAGTCTAGCAACATGACTTAAAATAAATTATCCTGTTTATCTTATGCTTTAGGAAATGGTCCAAGTGTTTATTGAAATTAAATCCTTATTAAAATTTATCATTTTAATTATGCAAGGCACAATAAACACCAAAATAATAGAATGCCTCTAAAGCAAGATAAAACACTTCATGCTGAAACTTCTTTAGAGTAAAAGAAATATTATCAAAATACTTCTGCTGGTATATTCATTAATATAACCTGGCCAGCTCTTCATAGAGAAGGAAGCACTGGGGCAGTCTGAGAGGGTACATTTGCATGTGGTTCTCCTCATGAAGTGATGTCAAAATCGACCCCTCACATCTCAAAGACTTTGAAGCATTAGTGGAAGGTTGAAAACCTCCCTTCCAGCCCCTGCTCCCTGGCTGCAGGTCTCTGACTGCTATCCACAGCGCACTCATTCATGAAAGCCCCCCTTTTAACAAGAATATCTGGTGCAACACAGAGGAGGTGTGAGATTATATTATCAATTTGTCTAGTCCAAGATGTTAGCAAAAATTGTATATCTTGTCTCCTTTGGGTAAAACTTCAGCACACAGAAAAAACTTAAGGGTAGTCTAGGCAAAAAAGAACAAGAAGAAAGAAGAGCACTGACATGAAGAAAAGTCTCATCCTGTATCAAGTGTTCTCCAAACACAAAACTATGACAGTCTATGACAAAGATGAAAAAAAATTATCTTTGGAAACAATACACCTGTGTCAGAAAGGCAATACAGAAGTAGAAAAAACTAAATTTTCCCAAAGAAATGCAAATCAATAGTGAATCTCTTTCTAACAATACAGAGTTTACAGCAGAAATACTAATACCAAAATATTCTGATGATTATTATCTTTCAGAAGACATACCGGTCTTCTCTTTCCCATATATTTTTCTCAAAAGATGAGATTTTTAGCAATATGAAGGGGTGCATCATAAAAACAATACTAAATATTGGGCTACCAATATAAAGTAGCAACATGAAGCTGAGCAATCATAACCATGAGTACTAATAAGGCAAGTCAGCCTTTCCAGGGCTAACATATGAAAGCCTTACTTTAAATAAATATTAAGTAGCATCAAAAGGAGACTTGATTAAATTTGTTCACAAAGTTCTTGGAATGATTCTATCTGGAATAAAAATCTCTATTAATTTTGGTCCAGAAGAGAAAACACCAGTAAACCCAACCTAACTATTGCAGCATTTTACTTGCAATGTCTGATCAGAGTTTAGCTTGTAGGATCCAAATAAAATTGAGCAACATTTGATTATGATTATTTTATTTGATTTTCTGAAGTATTTGCACAATATTCTTGTTACTTTGAAGATAGCTCATTTCAAGCTGTTCAGCTTTTATTCAAGAAAGCCAAACACAATTTCCTTTTATGAAACACTGTAAATATAGAAAGCTGTAAATTAAGTTGTTCTGGAACAGAGAAAGAAATTTTAAGAAATGTTAAGTGATACATCTAGCTTTGAAATCACTCTCTATGGGAAGAACAGGACTTTCCTTATTTTTTTGCCAAAAATGGGAAGCAAAAAGGCTAATTCAATTTCACACCAGAAAGAAAAGAAAATAAGTATGTGTATACATTATAACACATGCCAGTAGGTAGAAGAGATACTTAAAAGGAAAACTGTGCTTATAACCACAAAATGTAGATGTTAGTGAAAATATTAGAAATGCACTCCAAATTTTAAAAGTTACGAAGTAATTACTGTAGTATCAGTTAGAATATATGCTCTAACTACTCCTTTAGCTAAAATAATCACTTACAAGCTTGTACTATTATTTACACATCACAGTTGTTTTGGGACTATCATAATAAAATGAAATAAATAATTATTCAGGAAGTCATGTAAACTACACTACTGATATTAATGGATCTATTAATTATAAAAGCCTGTTCTTGCTTTTAATATTTCTTTCATACACTGAATCATCCAACCAGAAATTGAATTGAAAGGTATTCTTCTATATGGGCTGGCAAATATTGAAACCTTACCACAAAAAAGGTTTGGGAGCAGATGTTTCAAAGCTGGTTTGCTGAGCTTAAAGAGTTTCCTAAATAATGGGTTACCTGATTTGGAGCACTTCTACACCAGAAGTTCCAGCTGATCCCTGCTACATCACTGATGCGTGCCTCAGAGGTCATCCCTTGGCAGCCTGTATGGTTTGCAGCCTTTCCTGCAAGAATACAACCAGAGCTGGAACCTGCTCTTCAGGTTCAGCACATGGGATCAGGGCCAAGGAAAGGCAGCTGGCTTGGAGGAGGGAGGGAGTCCAGAGGCTTTATATAGGCTTAAGAGCACAATAGCATTGGCCAGGCAGCTGTGTCTGAATGGACGTGCACAAAAAGAAGGCAGGACCTTTGTGGTGGTGTTCTGGCTTTAAGGGCTGTCAGGAGAAAGGTGACAAGAATGGGAGAGAGATGCTAGGCTGCAATTTCATACACCCTGCTGAAACAGAAGCAACTGGATTTAAAAATGAAAGCCACCTGGTAAAAGAAAAACTGGAAGGCAAATTTAGTGTTAGGTGAAAGGTCATTTTTCACAACAAATCGTCAACCAGTACTATATTGAGCTGGTCAAGCAGGTAAGTGAAAGGAAGGAGTCCTAGAATCTGTTAATCTTATTTCCACACAAGAAATTTATGTTCTAAATTTGTCATTACAGGCTATGTAAGTGCACGGAACTTTTATAGCTAATTAAATGTCTAAAAAATTCAGGAAGAAATTTTACCCAGAAGTTGAAACTGATTTCTAAAAACGCAGTCTTATGTTCCCCAATGTGTATGATTCCACCATCTACTTAATGTAAAAATTTCTGTGTGTTTACACTGCCTTCCAGTTATCACTTAGGACTTGATCATTGTGATTTCAATTCTTTTTAGATGCATTTTTTGGGGGACAAGTATAAAACGCTTTTTAAATTAACAGGGTATTGGAAAAGCATATAGGTAGAGCTCTATTAAAGCAGTGCTCAGAATAGTATCGGTGTTTAATTTAAACAGCTGTTGAGTGCAAATCAGTGATGACAGCACTAGCACATTGAATTGCCGCAGCAGATCCTGAGAAGTGGTCTCCTGCTATATTTATGAGTCCTGATAATAAATACATTAAAAAAAAAAAAAAACAAAACAAAACAAAAAAAACAACATGAAAAAGAGACCTTAAGATTATCTTTGTTGTTTAGAACATCGTGCTAATAACACCAAGATCAGGTGTTTGAGTGCCCCATATGGGTCATTCACTTAAGTGTTGGACTTGATGATCTCTGTGAGTCCTGTCAAACTCACAATATTCTATGACTGTGAAAATCACACCTAAAACCTCCATCTGCCTTACACCTCCATATTAAAGTGCTTGCTTATCGAAATGAAATTATTCATTAGGACACTGGAAGTAAAGAATCCAAGTAGCACAAGCAGATTCCTTCTTCCCAATTTGAAAAGAAAAAATACATAAGAAAGACAAAGGTGTAAGAACTGGTAGATTTCATTACCCAGACTTCTGATTACAGCCCATTTTCTGCCACCCTGCCCTTTAATATAAAGAAAATTATCAATAGAAGTTTTATCTTTTTCCAAATTCCTAAAATTCAAATAGCGTATCTCCTGACTAGGTTTTGTTCATTTTCTTCTAAATCTCTGCCAGAGAGCATTGTTTGTTCTTTGTTTGAAATTATCAACAATTTCAACCAGATCTATCAGCTGCAAGGAAATCTCTCAAGTTCTGAGCAATTTCTCCTCCACAAGCCATCTCCTATTAGGCAAAAAAGTTGCTGGGAAAATTCCAAATTCCCTCTTCATCCCTCTGGGATGTTTCTTAAATTTCTGCACCAGGTCTTCAACAAAGAAATGAGCTCTTTCTTTTGGAATCAACAAGAATAAAGTGTTTAGTTTCTTAATTACTGGGCTAGGCTCTCTCCAAAATTGTCTAAGTTCAGAATTCTTTTTCTGGCTACTTTTTCTAATCAAGAGCCAAGCATTTTCTGCTCCCTGGTTAGGAATATAATTATTTTCATTTCTTTTGGGTTTCTACTGTCTTTACTTGCAGCTCAGTTTCTACTGTCTTTACTTGCCTTATGTTCAGGGATACAGAGCCATGGATAGATATGTAAATACACTGCCACAACAGCTACCTAGAAAGGACTCTGATAATTCCCAGTGCTTTTTCCATTTGAAAAAAAAAAAAAAGTAAAAAAAAAAAAGGCAGAAGTACAAAAATAAGCTCTGTAAAAGCAATGGCTAATAAAACACTGGAAAAGAAAAAATTGTTATTTTTATGTTCTAGCATTTGTAGTCTTCATCAAAACTTTAAGCATTTAATTTGCAGCCTCCAAACTCCACACCAATCAAGCTCAATTTATTCAAGTGCAAATCCCACAGCAACTTTCAGCATTGCATAAAAGTAATTTCCCATACAGAAGCCACAAGTGCCTAGGATCAACTTAGAAATTTAAATACAATCTAGTTCATAAAAATGCTTTCTTCACCAATTCAAATCCTTTTTGCTGTTCCTCTGTCAAAAGTCACTCAATTAGTTGGTACTACAATGGCTTTGCCCAGGCATGCAGAGTGTACAAAAGTAATTTCTCTCAAAACGGGGAGTTTCCTCCCATCTTGAAAATATTTCTGTGTCCTTTTTCACAATCACTTCTGGGATTGGAGGTGTAGTAGCATAGGTGACATTACTTTAAACTTACTTCATCTTCTTGTGTGTTAAATGGTGAACTCTAAATTGAAAGCATTCATTTGGATACCTTTAGAATGTTTCCAGTTCCTAACAAAAAGCTATACTCTATTCCATATAAAGAGTTGAAATAATTTAAGTAGTTGAGAACATCTTTTATTCCCAAACACTTATGATGTATGACTTCCTGCTCTCTGAAGAATCCAGTGCATTCCACAGTGAGTTTTTCCTCACTTTAATTACAGTAAGAACAATATATTTTATATATTTTGTTCCCAATGCTTTATATTGTCTGCTACAGGAGAAAGCTATCAACAGTCTTGAGTTATCTTTGGGATCAGAATTAACACATCCTCCTGTTTTGGTCATACTTTAAAATAATTATTCCTGTAAACTATGTCTAATCAACTAATTATTTAGTTTAATCTTTTTATCTTTAGGTAATACTCCATAAAATCCTACAGGCTGACTTTCTGTCCATAACATGCTGTGGCTTGCCCTAATGCTGCGCCAGATCAAATGTCTCAAGATTTCAATTAGTTGCAATTGCTGCTTCCTGCCCTTTTGGCTTGCAAAACATCCTCTAGATGTTTGACTCACATGGCTTCACAGCTCTTGTTCTGTGATTACCTTTGCAGAATAAGTGACAATGAACCCAGGATCCTTGGCCTGTGTTCTTACAGGCTACATCTTGGTTAGCCTCTGTATTCTTAACCTTATATCGCTCAGGAGCAGAGCTTTCCTTTATAGAGCAAAGATTTTACTTTCACATCAGTGCATTCACCGCCTCACTTCAACACTATTTCTGTGCACTTGCATTTTTACTTTATTTAACTTGCTTTTCGAAAGCTCATGTAGGGATGGACTTTTCCATATGTTGTCCCACTTACTTCAGAGGATTGTTTTTCCATAATCAATCAGTATTCTGTATGTGTGAATGCTGCAGAATTCACTCCAGATACGCTCACCATGTGCTTCCTACCTCACTCCGTGTTTTTCCTTTATTCCTAAAACAGCCTGTAAGCAACTGATCTTCCAGATATGGCAAAGAAAAGCTCAGCACAAATATTTCACATATACTTAGAGCTTATAAAAGACTTCAAGATCATGAAACAATACCCCAAATCATAAGATATTTGGTCACCGTTGATGAATTTAAAAATAGGCAGGACTGACAAATTATATCTATATAAAAGCAACCACCAGATAAATCTAGAGCTAAGCACCTTAGCTAGGCAATATCACATCATTGTTTTTTTTTTATTTAATGAGATCTGAAACAATATCAGCCAAGAGTGGAAGGACAATATGCAATTAGATGCCTTTCTCTAAAACAAAAATTTCTGCTGATTTCTCTTCTAGAAAGATTTCATGCTTAAAGTAATGAGTTTCTTAGAAGTGGGGAAAAATTTTAATTGTAATATTTCATCAGCATACTGTTTTTATAAAGATCTTGGAGGAGGATATGTCAAGCACTTGGTTTAGGTGAGTTAGAGCCAATAAGAGTGTGCTCTTTCAAAGACATTCTAAGCATCAAAAATGAAAACATTTTTTCATTTTTCATTTGGGCATTTTAGGAAGTTTTTTCTTGAAAAATTAAATGTATTTGAAAACCTAATTTTGTATGAAAAACAAATATAACCAAAACTAGTTGATCACTGGTTCAACAGATGGTGACAAGTAATGAATCTATTTCCAAAGACTTCTGACTTACTGTGCTGTTTCCTTGCTCATCAAAACAGCAGATCTCTACTAACTAATAAATCCAGGCAAAATTTTAAAATACATTAATTTTAAAAAAGTAATTTAAGTTATAGTGTGGTTGGTGCTGAACAAACTTTAACAAAAATAAGTTCCCTTCAGAGTCATAGAGTCTCATAATTTGGATAAGATCCTAAGAATACAATTCCCATTTAATTCAATGGTAAGCACATAACTAAAACCCTGTGCAAGGCATTGAACATTTAGCACAGTATTCACTAAGTAGATCCAGATGATGGGCCAAATCCAGCTCTGATGTAGGTGGGCAAAATGCCATTTAAATCATTTGAGTTGCAACACTAGAGCCGAATTTGACCTTATATTTTTTGAACATGATGCCAAATGACTGCAAAAACAATGTAGTTTTTACTCAAGTGCAAATGAATGCGGTGGTTTCATCCTAGACCCTGGAGGACATGTATTCAGAGCACAAAAGCATCACAGAGTTTGGCACAGCTTGTAACTGCTTTTCCACAAAGATCCAGGACTCGAGAGTTTAGGGCGTTGCAGGTCATGAGCACAAGAGGCAAAGCAGCATAGCTTCAAGGACATGGCTGCACACTGTTTGCCTCTTGCTAACCTCTGGCCAGCACTCGCTTCCTCATTTTCATCATTCACTTTAATGTTTCAAGAACAACAACATCAATTTGAATAATTTTGAAGTCTCAGAGGATGTGCATTGCCTACTGAAAGGCAACTCCATAACTTAGCATTTTTGCTGATAGAACTACAAGCCAAATTTGTCTTAGTGTGGTTATTAACCTGGCCTGTGCAATGCTTTACTTCTACAGATGTGAAGGGTCTTTTCAAAGAAAAAATTATAGAAGACAGTGATAAATGGGACTAGAATTTATCATACGTGTACTTGCTAGCCATTCATATTTTCATATTTTCATATTTTAATATTTAAACTTTAGCTTCCACAATTAGTAAGAATAAAAGAAGAAGGTATATTAGAACTATATGCATCTTTATTTAGCACAAATAAGTACAAAACTGGTAACAATTTAAAAAAATCTAGATGGCCGATCAAAAGGCTGCCCAAATCATGAGATTCAGCAACTCATCTCACCACTTTTTGAGAATACTGAGTCCCTTTAACACCAACATCCCCTTACTGCTTGTTTTCTTACTTACCTTTTTTCCATCTTAAGGTAACAAGAAAAAAGATAAATCTTTCCAAAGGAAAAGAGGGGGGAAAATACAAAAATATGGTCTGGTGAAAAATTCCTCATTTTGAATGTGTGTATGTGTAAGAAGCTGATGTCCAACAAGTTGAATATATAACAGAGAAAAAAGCAAGTCTTCTAATTTTTCTGGTATTTCACAAGAACAACTTTTGTTCTGCTCTTTGTTCATCTCATTTGTACTCTTTCAAACTGTACTGTCAACAAAGACACTTTCCTGAAGGAAATCAGAAGGATAATACCCCAGGACCACAGAATAGCCAAAGAAATAATCTGCAGTAGTACTTGTTGTCTTCTCACACAGAAAATGAGAAAGATAATTTATTTCTGAAAATCTTCCCCTTCACTCTCTTAACAATTTTTATCACCATTTTAATTCTTCCTTCCAACATTCTCTGATCTGTTCAAACCAGAGCAGTGTTTGTTTTGCAGCTCTGTGGATCCCATATTCCCAAGCTCTGCAGCCCAAAGCCAGCAAATGGAGGCAAACCCAAAACAGGCCTGACAGTCTAAGCTGAGCAGAAGAAACTCTTTGTCATGTATCCAGACTGTAAAGCAATTATAGCAAACTCAAATGGACACTGCAAATTTATCAGGAACTCTCTTAAAAGCAAGATAAAAGTCTAAATTAATTAACCTGGTTTTGACAATTTTGACTTACTGCTATTCAGGCTTTTGATTTGGTATCTTAAAATCTAATTAGAAGTAGATGCCATGCATTGTTTTCCATTATATTCTAGATGACAAGGGTTCAAATCTCACAATTCATTTATATATCTTTCAAAGATTCCACTCAATCAACAGCATGTAATGTTATATTTACATAAACTTGCTTCATCTGCTTACAGTGACATCAGACTTAAATTCTTCAGAAAAATTTTTAAACTGCTTCTGAGACCATATTTTGAATGTAGGTGGCAGATATATTTTTTCTTACCCTTTCCCTCCATCAAGTAGAAGAGATATCTCCTACAATCCAAAACTGAGACCTTTCAAGTAAAAAGATGGGCAACATAGTTTTTCTAAAAGCGTGGTTTACAACTTTTGGTTTTTTTCCTCTCTCACTTTTTTTTCAGATGTCATGTCTGGAAAACTGTAGTAAACTGGCTTGCAATTCCAGTAAGCCCCCCTAGGAAAGCAGCTTTCAGTTCCAGGAGAAAATTTTTGCTTAGTGGCTAAAAGACTTCCAAGTTCACGATCCAGAACAGGCCAAGAGCACTTGTAAGTCAAAAACATCATAAATTAACTGAGTAAAACTAAAGTACTGAAATATCTGAAGTTGATTTCAGGGATATCAAATCAGAACTTAACTCAGACTTCCAGATCTTGCTTAATTTTAATAGAAAATTTCTGTCTTAAAAACCCAGTCTTTACCAAAATGCTACATCCCACAAAACCCACCACTGAAACCTTGAACGGGTTTTTGCATTACAAGTGCCAGACTTATTCTTTTCCCCTTGACCACCTTTTTGCTAAATTAGACTTCAGATAGAGAGGTTTTCTGGGAGAAATTAAAAGACCCTCACAAACTACCTCCATCTTAGGCTGACTTTGACATTTTACAAGCACTTTAGTGCTAAGTCAAGCCAAATTTGGGTGGAAGGCTTCCAGCCCAGGATTCTGTGGCAAGTAGGGCTGGTGAATAGGTCACATTCTTTCTTTCAGCCATACAAATTGATGTCCTAATATGGTGCTAGGTGGCAGCATTCCGTGAACAGATTCTTTTCCTAATAAAATAACTCTTCATCACCAAATAGCACTGTACTGTTTGACAAAATTGTGACATTAATCCATTCTTTAGCAAATCCAGGACATGAGATACCTTAGTCACAATGTAGTTTTAACCACTCTGTTTTGGTTCAGTTCATACATGAAGCTTCTTGTACTGTTACTGTTAAAGAGCATATAGGTCTTCACATATATTTTGAAGATGCTTTTTTTTGCTTTCAAATTAGGATCACATTAATTCAGCCATTGGAAATAATCAATAGACGATTCATTTGGAAATGCCCCATGAGTCCTTTAGAAGAAAGACTCCATATCTGCATGAAGAATTGTTTAATGAGGCAAAATTTTAAATCTTTTCTCTGTCATCAGTGTGTCATCAGACTCATACTACCCTACTCCCTAATATTCTCACTGCTTCAAAAATATATGGATGATTCTTTCTCCGTAGGGTACCCTTTACCTTCTTCCCCTTTCTTTGTAGGCATCACTGCTGTACAAGCATCCAAGAACAATAGTTCACTGAGACAGGATGCCTATTTCCTTATGGAACTGAACCCTGAAACTTGGACTATAGTCATACACTTGTACATTTTTTATCTGTGTACCTCAGTTTCATCTAAAATAAATTACATATCTTGCCATAACTAAACTCTGGAATCCAACTGACTCTTATTACCCATTTCACAAGTAAACAGAGTTTTTATAGGCAAGCAGATCTACATTCCAAAAACTTTAAAGCAGCAATAAGAGGGAGAAAGGTTCCACCCCTTTTCTTTTAGTGCCTTGGTGTTGCTCTTGCTTAATGTAGTATAACTTTCAGATGATACTTCCATCTGTAGTAACTTGTAACTCCCATATCAGCCCAGAATATACTGGGGTTGCTAATCTCTTGTATTTAGCTTTACTTTTAAACTACAGTCTAATATTTTTAAAAATAGCAGCACTCAGGACCCCTAATAAAAGCTAGTCTATTTAATATTTACTTCTTGCCATTCATTCCTACCAGCAATTTGATGACATTCTGAAAAAAATTGGCATAGGCATGCAATGTGATTATTCTTATTAACCATGACATTCACAACTACTGCATGTTATTGAAAAAAATCTTCTAGTAACAGACAACCAGTTTTCATTGCATGAAAGCCATGGAAATCTGTAGAAAATAAAGCGGTATTTTCCCAAGCATTTCATGTTCAGGTTATTATAATAGGATATCTGTTTAAGCTGCATTCACAGGTTTACACTGTCTTCATAGGAAATATAATACACTGCAAAAGGAAAGTATCAGATTTATCATGAACACATTTCATAAAAATGAACACCCTCTTTATTAAGTACCAAATGAAAGAAAGAAACAAAATCAGGAAAGCAGGGGGAAGGGGTGAGGTCAGAGTGATTTTGTTTTGTCCTTTTTCCACACCCTCCTTCCTTCTAGGTTGGCTGTTTACTTATGTATTCTGTTCCTGCATAAAGGCATTTTGCATTCCTCTTCCCTGGTCCCTAATTTGACTCTCTCACATGAAAGATATGAAAAATGGGACAGAGCTTGTTCTGACTTAGACAGAAAAAGGCAGAAAAAGGCAGAGCTTGCTGTGGCTCAAACAGCAGAAGACCTATCCATCTCCCCTCTAAGGACTGCAGCCTGAGCAACCTTGCCTCCCTTTTGGAGGAGCAGGTTATGAGCAGGAGGAGGGGCAGCCCACAAGTGAGTCACATGCTGCAGTCAGTTTGCAGATATCAAATAGCTCCATGACATTGTTTTATTAACAATAATCCTGTTTGTTGTTGTCTTAGGGTCTGCAGAAAACTTCTTAGTAATGCTGAGTTTACTTAGCTGCAGAAAGTCTGGTGAACTTGAGTTCATTCTGAGGCCTGTTACCTGGAAGGAAAAGTCCAGCCTATAGTCTCAGGGGATTCACTGCTTGATGACACTAGTAAGATCCAGATCCAAGAGGTAGGGCCAATTGTGATCTTCATACACTCTGCCCTGCAGGGTGAGTATGCTAAATAAAGCATTTCATCTTCATAGTGTTTCCCCTATCCACTCAAGTGCTCAGGGTAAGGGGAAAACTGGAGAAATTTGTATCTTATTTTTGCATTAATAACAATTGTTATGCCTCTGCCAAGCAGATAAAGCTTAGACAGAATGCTATAAAGGTACAGAAGACTCAACAACTTTTTAAATAGATACGTTCATTATGACCAGAGGATTATAAGCTATTTACAAGTAACACAACCTGGAGAAGAAAAACACATATATAAGGAGGATGACACAGAAAGGGTTTCTTTGAAAAAGTCAAGATAAAGGAAATGCAAAACACAGAAAAAAACCCCAAAAAAATCAAACCAACAAACAAACAAACAAAAAAGCTGAGGATTAATTAATCTCCAAACATGCCTCATGAAAATGTGGGGTTTTGTGTTAACGTAAAAATTATTATTTCATGAACTAACACAGATATTACCACAATTTTTAATAAAATATCTTGGTATTTGTACAAAATATTAATATCACAGCTGAAAGATACAACAAAAGTATCTGATGGTAAAAAAAGCAATTGATTCTTTAGCTTTTTTACCTTTGTCTTTACATAAAATGATTCTATTTCTAATATGAATAATTCCATTAAGGGCAGTAGTTTGCTTAGTGTAAAATATCATTCACACATGATAGGAGTTATATAGGAAGTGACTGCATGCCACAAGGTCAATAATTTACATTCACTATTCAAAAACCAGAGATGGTCAGATTCTGAAAATCATGGCATATAGGTAAGCACTTTTCACTGATGGTATTTTTTTGGGCAGGACCAAGTCCTACTCTGTGCAGCTGACATCACACTATCAAGAAAACTCTGCAGATGTTCATCTTAAAACTTAACAGCAACACACACAAACTCCATCAAAGAAAACACAAAAGCCGTTTTGAACTGTTGTCAGGAAATACATACCTTTTATTATTATTACTGTTGGGAAATACATACCATTTATTGTTGTCAGGAAATCCATACCTTTCCTCTCATATAATAGGATATTTTGGTTTATTAAATCTAATTTGAACAGGTGAAACAGTAAGAAATATTTCTGTTAATAGTTTATATTTTAAATTCAGATGTCATTGCTATAGTTAAAGGGAATATCAGTAGAGAAAAGGTAAATGAACAGAAGTCATAAGAGACTGAAAAACATACTTGTTACTGCATTGGACCTGTGGCTTCCAGCAAAATGCTTATTTACTTATTAGCAGATAAAAAATTATTACCATTAGTACCCTTTTATCATGAGTTGCTTTACTATACTTTTAGAAAGGATTAGTTATCAATTTTCAAAATATAACAGAGATTTTTATGTACTACAGAGATCTATCTGCATAAAACTTGAGTTCAAGAGGTACCATTATCTCTAAATCATTATATTGTCTGTGTGATTTTGTCTCCCTTCTACAGTTCTCCAATTTACAAATTCTGCATGTTACAGGAAGTTTCAGCAATTGTCTGGTTCAGAGCTGCTATCCATGCTTGGCCTTGACTTTAGTCTCAGTTGTTTGCCTGTATCATGCCATAGAGGAGGGATCTAATTTAGTTGCTGTGTTGTCAGCATTGGTAGAAAACCCAAATTTCCTCCAGAACTTAAAAAAAAAAGCATTTTAACATGCAGAGAGTTCAAATGTTGCAGATGGTTCCTATCAAATGACTGCTGTCTGGATATAGCTTTATTGGAAAACTAAATATTTATAAAATAATTTGGGCTTGAATTTAAAGGTCATCTAATTAAGCAAATAAGTAACATTAAATTAGTCACAAATGTTCTTAAAATATGGGTTTTGCCATTTACAATTAGCCAGTAGAAAGCTGACTCCTACTTCTCATATCTGACAAAGTGTTACTTTTGATGTTTAAAGCAATAAGAGGTTTTAAGCTGTATCAGGGTATTAACATTTTAATACAAATAGAAAATTGGTTTTGAGTCATATTTGGCATGATGTCCTACTTTTCTTCCAATGGCAAAAATTATTACTGAATTTCTCAGTAATTCTCACAGCAATATTCTTTGGACAGATATGGAGAAATTTGACAACAATTTATACTCTGGAATCCCAAGCACAGTAGAGATGCAAATTATGGCCCAGAAGCTATCTGCCAAGAGGTGACAGGCTGTGATGTGTCTGTTTGCCATCAGGATATTGCTGTGGTAAATTACAGTAATAACTATAATATAGCAGTTATCCCAAACACCTTTTCAAAGCCAGTGGTCCTCCTTTGAACATTTAGGTGGTGTTTACTTCAGAGGCAGTTTTGATCCCTGTAATTGAGCACTTTTGTAGTAGAGAATTTGTGAAGGAGCAGATAAATATGTGGTTTCAGAGGAAGGTTTTTAATGAGATAAGGAGAACACTTTTTTTTTTTTTTTTTAATAGCATGGAACCAGTTGTACCTCATCACTGTACTATTCACTACTCTTTTGCTGTTGACAGTGGATGTTTCAGCTTTATTTAATACCTTTTTGATTTCTGTCTACAGGAAGAGTGATTATATATAGTCCTGCACTGAAAATGTTTACCTGTTTACCAAATGATGGGAAATTAATTAACAAATATGTATTAAAAGTGTTTCCCTAACTCTAACAAGCTAACAAACAAAGAGAAATTCTTAGCCTGATACAGCAGCATTTTTGAAAGCCCTAATACCATGGTTCTGGAAGGACTACATACATAGGTTTCAATTGCTGTAGAATTATTTTCACTTCAAAATAGTTTATATTTAGAGTACTTTTAGCTTTAGTTTGCAATGCTCATATCTATGATCTACAACAGGTTTTGTTTTGATCTAAATTTCCTTCAATTTGAAAATTGTTTTTTAGCACAATAGAGAATTAATGAATTCTCAACTTTACTTGATTCCTCTTCTCCCATTTTGAGCCTAGCTCTGCTCCTGAAAAAAAAATAGATCACAAGCTTGTACAACATATGCCCAAATCATATTCTGGAGCATATGCCAATTAATAATGCATAAGTTCAAGTTCCTGCTCCAGTGATAGTCTGCAGCATAATTCTCATGGGCAGAAAACCACATTGTGTTGTGTCTTCTTGACACAATGTATAACAATATCCAGCAAGCTTAATACTCTTGAATATATTTCAGCAGCAGAGCCACAATTATTTTTAGACCTCTAATTCTTTAAGCCTTTCTGTGTTATTGTAGGGAATTTTGGCCATCCTCTACACCGCCAAAGCAAGTTTGAATAATTTCTGTCAAGAGTTCAGAACTCACAACAGAGCAGGCTGGGAGATTGCCATTAGCCCCCAAGAGCCTACAGAATTCTGCCCACAAGTGACACACAGAAAGAGGCTGAGATTTTCGATTTCATACAAACTTAATAGCCTTTAAATATTTGCAAAGGCTGTAATTCACCTATTTAATACAAATTTAAATTTATGTGGGAGAGCAAAATATGCCTTCCTTTTAAGGTTGTGTCCTTTTCTCAGGGATTTCTGTCATTCCATAATTAAAGGAAATTGCAAAACTCCTGCCCATTTCCCTAGGAGCAGAATCAGATTCTTTCATATCTTTACTGGGGACTACACCCTGTGATGTGTGTTTTAACATGAGAATCTTCCATATCCAAATGTATTTTTGCAATGGAATTAACACAAAAATGAGGCCTGTATCACAGACTCCAGAGCAGAGTCAGTACTGCTTGCTCAACCCCTAGAATTTGGCCATCTTATTAAGTCCCAACAGGCTAGTTATAATCCATCTCACAGGCCTCAGGGTGTAGGAGAGATCCAACAGCAACAAGAGCTAGCTGAATAAACAAGAAATGTGCAAGTGGAACAGGGCATCCCACTTGCTTCATTAAAAGCCCCAAGCATACATGTGCTTGACTGTCATATATGATCATACCTAGGACCCCACAGTACACAAAGCAGCTCTCGCTGAAGTTGCTTCATCTCTTTTAATACTGTGCTGACTCTTTTGACCATCAAAAATAGTCAGATATTCTGCTTGGATACACTTTACAAACCCTAAAACCTTGGTATACAACCTTGTCTAACACTTCCATTATTAGCTTGCGCTGTGGCTTGGAGGGTGTTGAGGAAGGAGCAGGAGGAAAGAAAAAGCTGTGTGTTAAATATTGTTAAGACTTCCGCTGTTTTATATGTAACATCAGAAAGAGAGAACTTCTGCGTAAGGTCATTCTCATGGTTTTCATTATCACATATAGTTAATTAAAAACACTTCTACCCCAGGCAACCAACACAGTGCAAATAGAATATTAAGAGGGTATAAAAGCATCCTACTCACTTGGAAACTAATTAACTTGGTTAAAAATGAAACAGTTTTTTAAAAAGTACTGTAGTATCAGGAAGGCTTGTTGATACCTCAGATTTACTATGTGTGGACAGAATTGAAAGCCAGTTTTGCTTCTCTTGAATGTAATGGCAAAAGTCTATCTCCAGGGCAGGCAGATCAGGCCTTTAGCATTAGACTTGAATCTTGAAATCAATAGAATAACTATATGGTATTTTAAATAGGCTTTAGATGCCTGATGTTAGTTTGCGAACAATTTAGTCATTTAATTCCAAAGTAATAGCCCTGAAAATCTTTCTTCCATACCTTCCTAAATTTTTCAGCACCTCTATTATTATGAATATCTATGTAAAATATAGATAGATAATTTACTAAATAACCTATCTATTAAATAGAATCAATAGCTTCTTTATAAAGACTAAATAGCTTCATTCTTAAATGTTATATATCAAGCCTTACTTAACTTACCACTTTCCTGTGGCCAGATATAGACTGGAGCCAAGACCCTTCCACCAAGCTGTGGGGGTCTACAATACAGATGCTCCATTCTGACATTGCCATCAGAAATATTTCTGTGGTCACGGGAGATCACATCACTATAGGTAAAAGAGTTCAAGCAAAGCTGAACTTCTTCCAAAGTTTGCTCAGAGCGATGGAATAGATTCTACTCACTCTTTTGTCAATGAGACACTTACCTCAGATATTGATACTTAGAGATAGGTAAAAGAACTCTAGATTTGAGGTCACGCTTCCTATCTCTGTTAGCAAGCAGTAATTCTCTGTGCATGTCTACTGAACACCAGTGAAAGTATGACCTTCACAAAATGCAGTAGGAAATCCTTTCATTTGAAAGATATCTGGTATAACTGCCTTCCCTTTTACACTAAGCGATCAGAGCACACATGTAGAGTATGAAAAAATAGTTTTCTGTGTCAAAATCCTCCATGTATTGATTAGTCTGATGATCATGTCAGAAAAGGAACAGGCAGTTTAAGACCCTCTTAATGAAGCTTCTCCATGGAACAAAACAAACAAAACTCAAAATTTATTGAGTTGGATGAAGACAGCGAGGAGAAGCAAGGTTTTTTGCAACTTGGTGTGCAAATCCCCAGATACCAGAAGCAAACAAGCGCAACCTTTCTTTTCCGCAGAAAATGCGCCTCTCAGCACAAGCCCACATCCCCACCTCTCATGAGGTGGCCATGCATGAGTGTCCCACACATCCGGCATTCCACAGGCTTTTCAAATTGAGATGTCTTTCTGAACTCTTGACTAAAATACATAAAACACCCAAGTCCAATGGAAGGAATCATCCATGGAACCAATACTAATTCTGGATTATTTTCCATGTACTCATTTGATAAGAAGAATGTAGTTTCCATAATATGTGGCTAGTCTTTGCCAATTTTAGACCTAACCTTGCACTGAAAGTCTGCAGCTTTTACCCTGTAGCTATATGGAAGCCTATGAAATTCTCAGCAACTGCTTTGCCACAATATAAGAGTTTCAGAATTTGAAATTCTCCCTTGCTGACACAGATAAAATAAGGACAGCCATCTGAATAAATATTTATTTTCTTTAAAAATTCATCAAATCTTACATTACAGGATTATTAGAAATACCATCACAATTATTTAAACAAGGATCACTAACAGTACCTAATAAGTCACAAGTCTAAAATTGTTACTGATGCTTATTGCATACTAGGATATTTTAAGCGTTATACTGTTGCACTGATTAATAATAGATAGAGCACATTACAGTGGTTTTCTTTACTCAGCTTTCACTCATATGAAACTAATCCACACATACTTAATTGATAAATAATGCACATCTCTCCTGTTAAAGCATCTAAATTATGCAGAATTAGGAACAGCTGACAAACTAATACACATAATTGCTTATCCTAATAGACATCACTGTATTTGTAGCCAGCATACTTAGTGAAACTCACTTTTGTGTAAAACACAAAGCTTAGCATATAAATTGAATTTTTCCATAAATTCGGCTTTCAGATTGATATCTGTCTCCTTTCTCTTTTTTTCAGATAAAATATATCAGTGTTAACTTAAATATATATTCAAAAGAATCACTTGAAATAATGCAGCCTGATAGAAATAAAATTTGTTGCAGTATTTTAGAGTAACTTGCAAATATATCAGTATTATGTTGCACTATAGCTGTGCCATCAATAATAAATAACCATCTACCAATGTTCATTCCTGCCTTCCTATTACAAAGCAGTGCTTATTTTCATCTAGGAACTAAACATATAATTATCAAGCAACATCTCTCAACAGTCATGAAATATTTAGCACTTGAGAGCATCACCTAGTACAGATTTTCAAAACAATAATCTTAGGTTACATAAACCCATTTGCATTGGGTTTCTAAGAGGAAGTATGAGTTTTCCTAAGCAGATACACAGGGCCAAATTCACCTCATCAGCTCACTTAATTTACAACTGTGCTATTTTCCACCTGAAAATGCTGACATAGGCATTAAGGGTTCTAACCCCAAAACCATGGCAGGATCATTAGCCTGACCGAAATGCAGGTACACCAGCACACATTGCATGGAAAAGAAGCAGGTCTCATTGTGCAAAAGGAAAAATATTAAACAGTTGCAATAATGAAAAGTGATGGGAAGAATTGCACAATTGGGGGTGCTCTATTATACGGCAATCATTCAAATGTGTTGAGTTATATTTTCATCTTCAGCTTTTTCTAGCTCAAAATAATTGCCCGGGAAAAGCATCACAGAATATTCATTATTTAATAATACAGTTTTACAGAGAAATAAGAAAAATTTGGTAGAGAGTTCATTATTTGCTATATGTTCTGTCAGTCATGACTGGACAGCTCAGGTGAACAATTCATTGGCCGATGACGTACATTGTGGGGTCTGAGGCTTTTTTGATCACTGGGGCAATACAACTACAAGACAAAAGCATAAAACCCTAAAAGGAAGCCATTCTTCAAATACTGAAATCTAAATCCCATTTTATTATGCTGTCAATGAACTGCCGAGATTCTCCTTTGCTTGTTAACATGATAGCAGACAGATGAGAAGAAATAAAAAGTACTGGCGTGTGAAAGGCAAATCAAAAGGGGAGATTGAAGGGATTTCTCGAGTTACTCAGGTGAGTCTTTAAGCCCCAGCCAGTGACCCAGCCAGTGGTCAGAACGGTGCAGGTTCCGTTTGGTTGCTCCAAACACTTAGACACGGTATCCAACTGTCTGCCCAAAAGGCTGAGAATTTGCAGTTTCTTTGTAAGCTTACTGCACAATTAACAAAAGAAGGGAATTTGATACTAACTAAACAGAGAATGAATAGTCAATAACATTGTATAAACTTTTTCAAGTCACAAATCTTTATGCAGAAGGAGCAACTTTGCATGTTACTGGAGTTTTTTACTGCAAAGATTGCTTTTTTTTGTTCTCTATACTCATGTTTTAGTTTTTTTCTCATGTATTTTTCTAAAATGGAGCTCTCACCTGTTGGCAGATAATGGCAACAAATCCCTAACATAAAGAGAAAGATAAATTACAGATGAAGCAGTAGTTACAGTAAATGAATAAAATGAAGAAAACTATGATTAGAAAGATCCTTAAATATGCAGAACTGCAAAGTAATTATTTTATTATTTTTAACATGGGTGGCATAATATTTATAAAAAAAAATTATTCCAGTAAAAAAAAAACAAAAAGTATATTTTTTCACTGCTGGATTTGTAATTCCTGAATTTAAAAAAAAAACATTCAAAGTCCCACAGCCAACATTTTGAATAAAAAAAAAAAAACATGAAACAAGTTCCATGCTATCATAACAACTACAAAATGAGGTGGCATGTGAAGAAGAAATGCAGCAGACAAAATGCAAACACAAGTATATTTGTAAAACAAGTTTTAATGCAGTTAACTAGAGTTTATAGACCTCAACCTGAATACCCTTACAGTGGAAACATTATTGTTTGCATGATGGTGTATATTTCTCAGAATGCACTAGCTGTTAAGTAATACTTTACATACCCTTTTCATAACTGCACAATTAGCTTTATGAAACCCAGCTGTTCAAAATAAAGCCTGGACTAGCAGTGCCATCTAGCATCTTTTAAAAAACCCCAACAACAAAATCTCTGTGCACTTACAGAATTGGTAGATTAACATTTATTAAGACTATCAATCTTTGTAATAGATCTATGCATCAAGTCATAATGCTTAAGTGAGTAACAAGACATGTTTTGATAATCAGTATATTACCAAATACAACATCTGTACACATCACACACCATCTGGACAATAAAAGTGTCAGACAAAATTCTTTAGCCTTTGAAAGAGCTCAACTGAAACTGGGGAGAAGGGGACTGCATTTACTAATTCAGCTTTGGGTTATAATGCATGGATGTGTAACATAGTGTGAAACTGTGATTATACAGTAAGAAGGAACAGTAAGGTTTTCTTTTGGGAACAGAGGACAAATACACAAACTGTACATATTTCTTAGGAAAGACTACTGACTGCCTGGGGCCCAGGTTAAAGATGTGAAAGAAATCTTCCCACTCTGGTACTGCTCTCTGAGTGTTATCCATTTTTCTGGTTGAAAGCAATGAAGTTGCAACAAGAAATCTGAGGCCAATCAGAAGAGACTTCAGGGCCCTTGAAAGACTGACTGAGAGATCAGAAACAAATGTTTTTTCTATCCTTGCATTTTCAGGGATTGAGAAGAGAAGAGTCAGACACAGCAGATTAATACTAGAGTCCAAGCCTAGTGTAATCAGCAGAATTTCAGGGATTTTGATCCCAGGTCAGTCCATGTGGCACCAGGCCTGATCGCAACAGGAGGGGCATACCTGTCTCAAAGAGCAAAAGGATCTTTGTGTAGGAGTTAGTAGGGCTCACTGAAATAGCCTTAAAGTAGATTTGAACAGTGAAAGGGATAAAATCTGTCTCCCTAGAGTACGCCTGAGGGTGGCATGCCAATGTCAGAAGACAATGTGGTAGCAAAGTCCTGCAGTCTTGCTGTTTCAGTGGAGAGAGAAGGGGATGGAAATCCATGCAACAGCAAAGACACAAGGGTTATTGATCTATTAGAAACCATGGAACCACCTGAAAATTGTGACATAGGAATTAGAGCTTCTAAACCCAAAAAGGTGCTGGAACCAACAGAAGTGCAGCTAGACCAGTGCCCATAGCATGGGCAACAACAGGAGCCATAGAGCAGCAGGAAAGCGATCACACAGCTGACACCTTGAAAAGGTGGTGTGAAGACTTGCACAGCTGGGGTGGTGTAATAGAGATCTAAACTCAATAGGCAATGATGGAGAGACAGTGGGGTAGCCCTATATGTTAGGAAGTGTTTTGATTGCCTAGAGCTTAATGATGATGGCAGTAGAGTTGAGTGTTGAGTGTTTATGGGTAAGAATCAGGGGAAGGCCAACAAGGCAGATATCCTGGTGGGGTACCTGGTGGAGCACCCAGCCAGGACAGAGAGAAAGAAGTATTCTATAAACCACTCAGAGGAGTCTCACAATCACTAGCCCTTGTTCTCATGGGGGGCTTCAGCTTATCAGGTTCTGCTAGAAATATAATACAAAGGAGAGGTAACAGTCTGGAAGGTTTCTGAAGTATGTGGAAGAGAAATTCCTGTTGTGGTTTAACTCAGTCAGGTGTTTTAGACTGGAATGTGTAACTTCATCAATTATTTGAATAAAAAGATCAAATGCACCCTTAGTACATTTTTCAACAGCATCCAATCTGGCTGGGAGTGTTGATCTCCTGGAGAGCAGGAAGTCCCTGGGGATCTGGATCAGGGATCTGAACAGGCTGGATCAAATGGCTGAGGTCAATGATTTGAGGTTCAGCAGGGCCAAGTGCCAGGTCCTGTACTTGGGTCACAACCACCCCAGGCAGTGCCGCAGACAAGGATAGATTGGCTGGAAAGCTGTCCAGTGGAAAAAGACCTGGGAAAATTGGTCAATAGTAGCTGAACATGAGCCAGAGTGTGCCCAGGTGGCAAAAAGGCCAACAATATCCTGGCTTGGATAAGTAATACTGTGACCAGCAGAACCAGGACAGTGAATCCAGTATCCAGTTTTGGAAGAAAAACACTAAGGTACTGGAGTGAGTTCAGAGTAGAGCAAAAGACTTGTAGATGTGACACTCTGGGACACAGTTTAGTGGTGGGCTCAGCAATGTTAGGCTTACAGTCAGACTAAATGATCCTGAAGTTATTTTCTAATCTAAAAAAATTTATGATTCTATGTTCTCCCATTTCTTAAAAACATAAAATACATAGAATACTTCAGATGACCCAAAAAATATTTGCTCATGCCAGTTAAGAGAGACATGTGATTTTCATAGTTTAATTAATTAATTTCTCATTCTGAAATCTGATAGGCTTCTGTTTTGCACAGTTACATACTGACATGCAACAATACATGTGAAGCATATTCATTTTCTCCTTTCCATATGGAGTTAAAAGACTTCAGATTTGCAAAAGTGTAACAGTAAAATTTCACCCACTTTCATTGTTTGTTGAACAGAATGAATTGCTTGGCATTGCATAAGACAAAACATGAAAACAAATACTGCCTCTCAGAGCCTACAGCGTAGAAGACAGCCTCTGAAATGACAGGATGTACTGGGGAGCCTTGAAACTCATTCATTAATTATTGTCATTGTTAGTAGCAAGCCTTTAGAAAGAACTTGAGTGCAAACAAGGATGGGAACACTCTTGCATATGAAGCTTAGGGAGAGAGAAGTGAGATATTATTGCAAGTTCAACCACATTAGCTCATTGGCACTAGAGGTAGATATAGATATAGATTATATAGATGATGATATAGATAGAGATATAGCTGATGATATAGATACAGCTGATGATAGATAGATATAGATATAGATGATATAGATATAGATATAGATATAGATATAGATATAGATATAGATATAGATATAGATATAGATATAGATATAGATATAGATATAGATATAGATATAGATAGATATAGATAGATATATAGATATAGAGATAGATAGAGATAGATAGATAGATAGATAGATAGATAGATAGATAGATAGATAGAGATAGAGATGATAGAGATAGAGATAGATAGATAGATAGATAGATAGATAGATAGATAGATAGATAGACCATACATTTTAGCTCTATAGCTAAGGATAATTTTTATATTGCATAAAGCAGATTAATTAATTGCATTACAGAAATGATGAGATTACAGATCTTTCAGTTAAAACCTCTGAAGAATCACTACATGGTAAAAAATAATGCCTTGGTGACTTTTAAACAGATTTCACCTGCAACTCTTTTCCCCTGTTCCTGTGCATTTTTGTGGTGATGCTCCCTGAGAAGGGTTTTGTGGAACCCTTGTAGAATTCTAAAATTAAGATGAAACTTGCAATACTATTCTGCTCATGAAGGAAAATTCTCCTCACACCCCAAATAAGTTTTATTGGGATACAAATAAAAAAAATACAATACAAAGATTTTAACAAATATCTTTGGAACCAAAATAACCCCATGAAGTTTAGATGCCCAGTAACTGAATTCAGACAACCAGTGAGTCCAGTCTATGAGAGAACACCAGCAAAGTTTCTTTCTGAAGAAAATTATACAAAAAAAAAAAAAAAATCAAGACAGCTTAATATACATTCTGACTCACATTTCTGAAATAAAATTATGTCAATATTACAGTTCAGCAACCACTATAACATCCCCTCCAAATATCTCAAAAGTTCTTTTAGAAGGCCTAGTAGCAAAATTCTATGTCTACATAAATATATTAAGATATATGAAGTTTATTTCCTTTCAAGGTACAAGTATCTTTTTTAACCACATGTTACTATTATCTACTTATTACAGATGGTATTATGTAAGGTTTTGTGAGTTTTAGCTACAGGTCAGCATTCTGCTGAGTAGAGATTCAAACACTAAATACATATATGTAATATTCTCATTTTCTGTGTTAGCACTTGGACTGTTTGTTTGTTTTCCCCCAAAGGGAAGTCTTCTTTGTAAGAAGAGTTATTTTTAAAAATGTAATGTATTTTCAAAAAGACCAGCATGTCATGTGTAGAGAAGTGAAGCAACAGACTGTCAACACTATAGTATGAAATATTTAATCCCTATTTATATCTCTATAAATATAAAAAAAAATACAAATAGTAGCAGCATATTATGTGTTTTCCAGTATACTCACCCTAACCTGGACCATTTTTGCCATTTTCTAAGAAACTTTTATTTTCTCTTCTTATTTTATTTCTGTTACATCATACCGGTGTGATTGGGAATTCATACCCACTGTGTAAGTCTCTGTTTCCAGACCTAGAGAGGTAAGATCCCTTCTATACACTAGAGTAGCTATTTATGCAGCTCACAGCAGTTCATTCATATCATATGCCTGCTGAGCTCAGGGCTTGATATGCATGTGCTCTCATTTGTCAAGCATCATCCCTTTAATGATTAAATAGTAAGAATGTTTACAAAGGAAACAACAAGTAGAGATTAAAAGAGGTGGGGGGGAGGAGGCCATAACACATTCAAACTAGACTCTCACACACACCACTAGCCCACTGGCGCAAAACTGATTAGCTGCCTAAGGCCACTGAGCCCATAGGCACAGGATGTTTTCCTAAAGGGAGGAGGGGCGAGCTTGACCTTTTAATTTATAAAGGGAAACCACACACCCAGGTGTTGCAGCTCTGCTCACAAAGAACAATTAGGACATAATCTGGGCTGTTTATTTTGTTGGGTTCAAAGATCCGTGCTGAAAGATCAAAAAGGTCTTATAGCCATTCAGTAATCTCCACGCATGTGATGTTTTTCAACAGCCTTTTGTGTTGGTACTATTTAGTTATTTGTTTGTTTGGAAAGAAAAAACAGTCGCTTTAAGTAGGAAATCCCACTTGACCTAACAGAAGGAAAATTGCCCCACTCATGTTAAAGCTGGATTTTAAGGGAAAAGAGCATCTTCCTCAGAAGGGGAAGTGGAGGAGCAGGCACTGGTCTCTTCTCTCTGATTATCATTGATGGGACCTGAGGAAATTGTGTGAATTGTGTGTCAGGCAAGGTTTAGGTTGGATATAAGGAAAACGTTCCTCACTCAGAGGGTGGTTGGGCACTGGAGCAGACTCCCCAGGAAAGTGGCCACAGAACCAGCTTGATAGAGTTCAATAATTTTTTTGGACTACACTCTCAGACACATGGTGGGATTCTGTGCAGAAACAGGATTTGGACTCAATGATTGCAATGGGTCCCTTCCAACTCAGTATATTCTAAGAGTTTCTATGAGAGTCTAGGATAAAAGAAAGCATATAGGAATCAGTTACAGCAGGTATTTCAAAGAGCTCTTCTGGGCAACAATGACACCAATGTCACAGCCAAAATTGCACTATTACCTCTGCAACTTTCTCGTAAGGAAAGAATCAAACTTGCATGACTCTTCTGACCCAAACTGTGCCAACAAGACAAAGAAATTTGGGCAGTGTTTCAAAAAAAAATTCTTAGGCTGTCAGCACAAAACAAATACTAGAGAAATAGAAAATACTGTGGCATACCCAACCTCTGTTATGTTAAATCTCTCCAAAGATTTATAGGTGCTGTCCAACAATGACAGCCTATCAGCAGGGTCTCAGGTTTCTTTAAAACAGTTCTGCATTAAAGATGTGCACAGTAGATTCTTCAGCCACAGTACTGCTTCAGGGATAGATCTGACTGTAACAGCTTGTGTTACCAGTTTGGGTTTTTATAAATGGATGTGTGATAGAGTACTTTAAAGATAATTTCTTCTGTCAACCACCCAGGAAATCAAAGTCCCTCAGCAGGGCAGAACCTGTCATTTATTATAGTTGTATATATTGTTGTATATGTCATTTATTATAGCTGTGTATATATTCTTGTATATATTTATAGAACTTTTAGCATAATGTAATGTGTTGGACAATATTCTAGAACTAAAGAGGTTATTTCCCTCTATTGAAGTGCTGGGTAGTTGATCTGTCATCAACTACCCACAAGAGAGTGGGAGGGTAAAAAATAGACATTCTTCACAACAAATTCCTCTCCAAATCTTTGAGATGCCTGGCTCTGTGGCTGCTGTTCTTGCAGCTACAGGGGACTTTGGCTGACTGGATGGCAGGCAAGCCATACACTGGAAACTCTGAAATCTTGAGACAGGTACAGAAAAATGTCAAAACTCACCATCAGAGTTACTTTACTGTCACAAATAACAGGTTGGGATACCAAAATCTGGTCACTACTCTTGCAAAGACTTGTACAGAACCTCAAGTTAACACAGCCTGATTCAGAAAACACAAATAATATGGAGACCTTATTCCACCTGATGCAACAGGCTCTATGTTCAGGAATTGTAAACAGTCTTGTCTGAGTACCATCTCCTTCAGTGTGTGAACTTAAATGAAGAAGTTTATGATGGCAGTACTTTCCTGGGACACGTTGGTATACAGCATCCAAAAGCATTAGGAAGGAAGTAATACAAGGTGCATTTTTTCTTGAAATATTTGGTTTATTTCTAATGTTTGCTGACATTTAAAGTGTCAACAAGAAACTTTAAATAAAGATAAACTGTTTGGTCTTGTTTTCACTATTTAGAAAGTTTCTCTCTAGAGTTTCCATAGGAAGAAAAATAAACCCAAGTCTAGCATCTCAAGCTTCCAATGAACCAATAAGCCTGGAAATGTCTATTTCCTCCTCCCTCCCTCCCTCCCTCCCTCCCTCCCTCCCTCCCTCCCTCCGTTCTTTCCTTCCTTCCTTCCTTCCTTCCTTCCTTCCTTCCTTCCTTCCTTCCTTCCTTCCTTCCTTCCTTCCTTCCTTCCTTCCTTCCTTCCTTCCTTTTCCAGTAAATTGGAGCAAGTAAGTTTTCCCAAAGAAAATGACATACCAAAAAAAAAAAAAAAAAAAATCAGCATTTTAAAATCTGATTCTCTGCAACATTTTGACTAACACAAAAACCAGTGATGTAGACATGTGAGACCTCTCTTTATCTGACATTAATATTTTCCACAGGTTTGACAGTCTAAGACAAAAATTACAATGGAATCAGTTCTGGTATCTTTAGCTTCACTGAAAAAATCTACAGCATTCTGCAGGATTAAAACTAACCTTTCTTTCATCAGTGAAAAGCCCATTTTCCAGTACACAAAGAGCAAAGAGAGATAAAATCTATTTCTGAATGCATCTTTTGGTTATGAACACAAGTTCAGCTAAGTTTTTGTTCTTTTTAACTGAAAGAGAAGATTAAAAAGTCAAAAAACACAGCAAAAGCTAAAATTTAAAAGTTTCTCTATTTCATCCAAAAATAAATTTCCTGATTTTAGATACAAATTTCTTAAAATTTAAGTAACTGGAACATATTTTCTTTGTATAAATGTTCATTTTTGGGGGGTAAGGCTGTTGCACAGACTCACAAATTTCTATAGTACAAAAGACAGTGGATGTCACACTCCAAGTATGTTCTTTCTTATAGTGTTGACTCAACTCCACTGTTGGAGGCTTTTGCAAAGCTTCTTTTAACCACAAGTTATTAGATGCAGGGATTACGTGGAAGATAAATGCAGGAAAGAGGAACTTTCTGCAGTTTTAAGTTTTAACTTATGTTAAAACATAAGATTGACCTGATAGAAATGATTGTTACTCCTGGATCTAGTATTTATGGGGAAAAAAGGAAGCTTTATCAATAAGGGATGTAAATTTGTTACTATGTTTTAAAGAAAGCCTACCATGTACAAAGCTACAGAGCTACAAGGCTGGTAGTAATTTAAGAAGACATATTTGAGAAATAGAGAAGAAAAATCAGTGGTTTATTTCTCAAAATTTTATACATCAGTTAAAAAAAGAGGAAATTAATATACAGATTGGCAAGATTTTATTTTGTCAGATATTTTACTATTGCAAGTGTACACTATATGAGAAGAAAGACTGTGCTGTACAGATGAAGTAGCAGACTTAGATTCTGGAGATTTTGCTCTTGCTTCTATTACTGGCCTTCTGAGTTGCCTCAGCAGGCACAGCTCAATTTCATAGATTTAATAGATTTCCTCTGAGAAGCATTTAGTGATGTCTTGGTAATCTGTCATTGCATTTTTTTTTAAATTGCATTTTTTATATCTTTTAATGTGATCTTCTTACCCTTTGTAAAGAAAAAATATAGTTATTGCAAGTGGGAGACAACTTATCACCACCATGCAACTCTTGGGCAAATAATGTTAAATGAGAGTTATTTGCAGAATTCAAAATGGGATTTAAGGCAGACTTAGGCATCTTATCAATTAAAATTTTTGCTCAAAAATGGTTTAATGCTCCTAGGAGCATCAGGCTTCCACAAAGATGCATTGGCACCTACAGATCCACTTACTGTGTCAAAATGCACCTAAAACTGGACAGGATCAAAGAACTCAGCACACTAGTACATACATATCATACATACATACATATAATATCACTGTGTCAGCAGATGTCCTGCTGGAGTTTTGAAACTAAATCCCCTTATTTCCATGAGAGTTTCAGTCTAGTGAGTGTTAACAATCAAACAAATTGATTGAAAATTAAGATATACTTGATTATCAATGCCTGTTTGAACTGCCATTGATTTATTTTTCAGTAGGCAGTCATAAAATGCCTAAACATACAATGAGCAATAACTGGAACCTGGATCTTCTAGAAGAGAGGTTTAGACTTAAGTTGCAGCTGGTGTTCTTCTGGACACAGGCACATAAAGTAGAAAAATTACATTAGAATTGATTAAGAAGATAAAGAGAGATTTCACCTAACGTGGCTTAAGCCTCTTTTTGTACTATAGATAAGACTGAAATCTGCTTCAGGAAGGATTTGAAGCAAGACGTCTCATCACATTAGGAAGAACTGCAGGTGAAAAGCGATCACCACTTCTGCTTTCAGATCTGTTTCAAATCATTGGTTCCTAGTTCATTTGAGCAAAGATTTACCTGAAATGCCTATAAATTCAAATGAGAAGAACGGATCTTGCCCCGTATGGAAACCACAGCTGGTGTTTAGGTAGCTAGGTAGAAGTCATTCACTTAGCTGTACAGAACAAATTAAATACATCAAGCTATAGCTTTTTCTAGGGGAACCAAGCAATCATACTTAGGGATTGTGATGATGAGCATCACAAGTGCTGAAACCCTTTATTGCTTTATACAGATTCTCACAGTACCTGCACTGCACAGAACAGAGCTCACTCTTGACATGAAGATGTCTCCATATACCAAGTAATTTTTGGCAGTTCTTGCAGTGTTTCAGCACATGTTCCAACTTTGTAGTGTATACATTTTCTCATAAAAATGAATGTTTAGGTGTCTTACATTTACCAGTAAGAAATTAGATTCTGACAGTCAAGTTATAATCCACAACAAGTCTGAGTCAAACTCTGTATGTGTCAGATTCAGGTCCTTAGTATCTTAACCTGCTGTCACATTTATTACAGCTAATTCCTAGAAATTTGCCGAAAGCAACTGTAGGAGAAGTTAGGAGTGAGGGTGTGTGTATGCACAAACACTTATGAAGAGTTTGATTTCATATAAATTATAGCTTCCTGGGTTTTTATTACTACATTATTTGTTTAAATGCTGGATATCTGATGATCCAAATATTGGTGCAATTCCCTGTTTCTCATATCCATTATCTTTATAGAAAATAGCACAAAATCTGGCTCAATACCATGAGTACAGTTAAATTTTTGACACAATTCAAAACAGCAGAGGTTCTATGAGTAAACAGGCTTCAGAACTGGTCTTGGACAACTGACAGGACCTGGATTGGTAACATAGCCTTAAGTAAGAGTGGCAAATAAACAGTGCATGACAGAAGAAGCCTGCTCTGAGTAAGATAGCATCTTATGACTAACTATCCCCTTTCTATGAAGGCTGATAATACCACCAGCAAAGATTCCTCCTCTAGCTCAGTACTAGAGGAGTTAAAGGAATTCAGATTGCCTATTATGATCTGCTATCACCATCCCCAGCTAAATACCTTGGTGCACCACACAGTTCCTACCTATGCTGTCATAGCAGACCCATGCCCAAGACAGCAGAACAAGGGTCTGATGAGGTCCTCTTTTTCTCAGCTCTAAGGATGCATTCTTCAGACTAAATGGTTACAAATGTTCACTTAACAAGCGAAGTTATTCACATGATGCAGTAATGCAATAGTGAGTCTTGAACAATTTAAATGTTGTTGACTTGTCTTTCTAAATCAAAATCAGACAGAAATTATTACGGAAAAAAAACAGTACGTAAAGAAAATGTCATTTTTAATCTAGCGGAAATGCATATCCCAGAATTTAATGGATTGTTAGCATTCTTTTTTTCCTTTTTTTTTTTTTTAACCAAAAAACAAACCCTTACTTAGATAGGAAAAAATCACCAAGGACTAGAAATGAAAGTAGAAGCATTTTCTTGTTACAGTATTGACCTTTTTCATTAAGATGTGATCAAACACTCATACTGTCTCACAGGTATTCAGTGCACTGTGTAGAACAAAATGTTAAATCAAATTCTTAGTGTATGTGGACACATGACAATTAGAAACACTGGCAAAAATTGAAGTCCAATGAAAAATAAATCAGCATACACTTAATGAGCAATAATTACTGTCTTCCTTAGTTGACGCTGGGAATTTCCAGGGAATTTCTAGAATTGCCACACACTATTGCATCTTCTGCAGCTTGGTCAGTACAGGAAAACCACACAGAATCTGTTGAAGTCATCTGCCCAGAATCAACTGAAATTTGAGTCCTGTTTATTCATCAAGTTTAGCAGAATTAGAATTTTAGAGAGGATCCTTATTTTAAAAAATGGAAAATAAATTACTATGAAAGTATGAGAAAGCTTATTCTGTTCTTGCTTGGGCTGTAGTTTTGCTGAAGCTGTCCCTTAGTAATGCAAGTATTTTGTTTAGCTTTTAATGCAAATCTACTTGTTTTCTTCAAAATCAGAAAAACTATAGATAAACAATTGAGCAATTATTTAAACGGGCCCTTGCACAGAACAGGTCAACCTAGAACAATCCAACAAATTTCTTTCTAACTGCCTTTTGAAACCTCCTATGAAAATGATCAAACAACCTACTGGCTCTTTGCAATGCTCACCAAAAGAACTAAGCACTCAGCTCATAATAAAGAATTTGTTCTGAGAGGAGAGGAAGCATAATGGCTACTTTGGTACCATTCTTTCCAGATATGAAAGTGTTTGTATCTTTCAGAGTTGAAAAACTGCATTTTAAAAATAATTTTCTGAGTCTTATATTCTGGAAAATTTTTATTATTTTAAAAGTTTATCTCAGTCCTGATACTATTCTATAAAAATAATTCAGCATCTGATAAACTTTTTTAAGGGCAAGCTGAAAGTATGACTAGGAAATGATGAATAAATCTGCTCTAAGAGAACTTAACTATACATGTAGCTTTGAACATAGGTTCTGTCTTGTTGAAATTTATTGGAATATGCAGCTGCTTAAGCACAAGCATAAGAACCACAAAGAATCACAAAATGAGTGAGGTTGGAAGAGACCACAGTGGATCACCTGGTCCAATCTCCCTCCTGCACCTAAAACATGTTACTTCCAATTTTGTCTAGAGAATCATTAATATCTTGACTGAGGGAGACTCCAGAACCTCTCCAGGCAACCTGTTCCTGTGTGTGGTCACCTGCACAGTAAAGAATGTATTCCTCATGTTTAGGTGGAACTTCCTGTCCATCTGTTCCTGTCTGTTTTCCCTTGTGCCCTTGGATTCTGCCAAGCAGAGCCTGGTCCCTGCTCTGATCTCTCCCTGCAGAGACTGACAGACATTGATGAGGTCCCCTCTCAGTCACCTCAAGCTGAACAGGACCAGCCGCCTCAGCCTTTCCATGTAAGAGAGGTGTTCCAGACTCTTAATTGCCTTTTTAGGTCTCCCCTCGACTCACTCCTGGAGTTCCATGTCTCTCCAGTCATGAGGAGCCCAGAGCTGGACACAATAATCCTGACATGGCCTCATAAGGGTTGGGCAGGATGACAATTTTTGAGCTGCTGGCACTGTTCCTCCTAATGTAGCCCAGGATAACATTGGCCTTCTTGGGCACAAGGTCACACTGCTGGCTCAGGCACCGCTTGTTGTCCACCAGGATCCCCAAGCCCTTCTCTGCAGACCTTCCCAGCAGGTCAGCCCCTAGTCTGTACTGAGGCATGGGGTGCAGGATCCTGCATTTGCCGCTGTTGAGCTTCAGACAGTTCTCTGCCCCTGTCTCCAACTTGTTAAGGTCCCTCTGAAGGGCTGCACAGCTCTCCAGGGCATCAGCCACTCCTCCCAGTTTTGCATTGTCTAAGAATTTTTCTAGAAGACTGGCAAAGGGCTCTAAGTTCTGCAGAGCCACGCCCAGTTTTGCCTGAAGATTTCTAACAGCTTAGAGGAATTTATTTATGAATAGTGTTTTCTATGTCATGATTTCATGAGTTGACTTGTATTTACGTCTCTGACACCAGTCTCAGTAACGACTTCTTCATAGACATAACTTGTATATTTACTTCTGTTGTAGAGGATAATGTATTTTATACATTAGCTGATGTTGATTGGTTTGCTTTCGTCAGATGTCCAGTCTAGATGTAGTCATTTTTGGTGGCAGGCCACTCCCTGCTCCCAGTAGGGAGTTTCTTTGGTTCAGAAATGACATCTATATGTGTCACTCATCAATCAAAATGCTGGGAGACAACATCCTAGCCTCCATTCCTCTGCCTGTGTTTAATGTCAGGGATAGGCTGTTTTAAGAGTCCACAGTAGTTTCTGAACAGATTTTCAAGGATAAGTTTATATTTTGGAGGCTGTATGGCTACTCCCTAGCTCCCATCTGATGATACTAAACAATTGCAAGACATTTTTTCTGAAGGTCATCAGGGAATAACTTTTCCTGCAGCTGTGCACAAGCTATCTGTCTTAGACTTCTGGAGGAGCACAATTTCAGCAAACCATGAGCTTTAGTTCCCTCTTCTCCCTTCCCTCAGAAACCTGATTTCTAGTGGTTTATCTGATGACATGATTTACTACAAATATATATGCATGATCATAGGAATATTGTTTAGTAATAAAATTGTATGGTTTGAATCAATACATTGTCTTTAAATGCTGTTATAAATTCTTTTAATTGCCATTCAGTAATGATTATTCTAGATACGTATCTCTCATGCCCAGAGTTTTTTGCAGGAAATATTAACCTGCCACTTTTCTAGATAACTAACTAAATAAATAATAGAATTTTTAATTAGTTGAGGGGTTTTCTGCCTTTTGATGTATATGTGACAAAAGTACCAACAAGCAAAACTGACCTGGGGAAGTCTGAAGCAAGGGTAACCACTCTTTTGTTAAATTGTTTATACAACAGACTCACAGAAGTGCAGAAGGCATTAAACACACTGGTCTTAGATACCTCAGAAGCTAAGCAAATATTTTTACCCATTTTGAATCTGTAGATTTTATATGTTATCCTACTTATTCAGCCCTTTCATATGCTCCCCTCTGCTTAGACAGCATTTTGAAAGTAATTAGCACTTTTGCAGTCAACAGATAACATTTGCCACAACTGAATAACTTGTCCTTTCCTGTTTATGTCTATAACTTAGATAGATATAAATGGCTCCAAGAGGACATTCTCTGCACAGTAATCACATGAATAGAAGAACTTGATGATTCAGAGCTGGAAGGAATATCAGAGGCAAGGCAGCATCACAAGTAGGGTCAATGAGAAAGAATGGATATAAACCCTCCTTCTTTGGCCTCCTCCATTCTCTGAGTGCATGAAGTCCTTGTACACTTTTGAAAGCTAGTCAGAATGATCTTTTACTATATATACAGGCTTCTATTTCTTGTTATGATGATTAATGTCTCTTGGCATGACAAATCCCAGTCTGCTTTAGGAGGTACATATGTCTGAGCTGCACCAAAAACAAACAAACCCACAAACCAAAAGAAGCCCCCAAAAAACCACCCCAAAACCAAACCAAATGAAATTAAACCACCAAAGCCAAAACCAAACCAACCAAAAACAACAACAGACAAAATAAAACAAACAAAAAACCAACCAACCAAAAAAAAAAAAAAAACCAAAAAAAAAAACCACCACAGAAAACAAGACCTTCAGCAGCATTGTTCATATTTAGAAATATCCAGGGAAGGTATTTTTGCAATTATTGGCATGCAGGAAAAAAAAAAGTGCATCATTTACAAAGTTCCTTGCTTTGAACTACATGTAGGATACATGAAATGCAATGTCAATTTTACTGAATCTGGCATTTAGGAGCTAATCATTATCATCAGCAATTGGCAACATGGTAAGGTCTGCAATGATTTGGATCTGTGTGGCCAGTTGTTAGCCATATGCCGTAAAGAAAAGTAATCTCCTTAAGCCTTGCAGAATGGGTGACTGCTCTTCAGAGGTTTGCTTAAATCTTTAACATGCTGCAAACATTTTAAATAATGCTGGAAAGAAGATACCGTATTGTTATCCTTTTTCTCTGTGTTTGATCTTAATAAAAAGTTAAACAATCTGCTAATAAATATAGAACTAATTAAGCTGCATTTTCAAAACCATAATCCACAGCTGGAGAGTACCATGTAACAGATGAAAATCATCTTAGAAGGTCACAGCTCAGCAATAAGCTGACTTTGGGGGACTCGTTGTTTGATACAGAGACTAGAAAACAGCAGAATTTGGCTATTTTTTTAAACCCAGGCCTAAATTATAAGAGTGTATCTAGCTGCACAATTATATCTGAGTCATCTTGTTCTTATGTATAGTATTAAGTGTACTAGTATGTTCTAAGCTGCAAAGCATTTAGGGAAAAAAAAATCCTCTGTGCTCCAGCTGACTCCACTTTAGGTTCTTGCCTTAGTGTTATCTTTGGTGAGACATGTTTGCCATATATTAGTGAAAAGGTACAGTCTTTGGAAGGGTGGAATCCAAGCCTGCACAAAAATTATGTGGCTATGCAGGTGTAATATCCCCTGTGAGAGACACTCTGCTGCACATCTCCTGGGTGATTCCACACTGGAGAAGGCAGACACCTGCCCAGCCTAGCTTAGCAGCAGCTCCAGTTCTGCCTGTGCAGCAGGAGACTTGGGAGCTGTCCCCTCCTTCTCGGCCATGCCTCAGGCTTCTCTGTCAGCCAAGGGCTCACTTCCATCGCCCTTCCTCGCGCTGAGAGGTGCTTACTCACAGAAGTTATCCCAGTGACTGCTACAAATTAACTGACAAAGAAGAGGCAATGTGTGAGCTCCCCCTGCAATGTGTGAGCTATTAACCAGCTCAGAGGGAGCCCAGCTGGCTACCCTGGTCGCCTGTGGTGAGGCAAGCGTGTTCAGCTGTTGGGCTGATGTTCCTAGCTGTCAGCTTTGTTTCAAATAGTTCCACGAGCAAAGCCTGGAAGTGAGTTATTCACTTCCTTTCAGTAGCACTCAAGAAGGATGGAGCTGTGGAGTTTTAGTATGGCTTTGTTGCCATTCTGTAAGGGATAGTGATTGGATGCAGGTAGAGTACTGGATAGTTAGCATCTTTTAGGGTAACACTGCTGTGTGTGAAAAAGCAGTATAATTTTTTTTATCTGTTACATTCCTCCCCCCTCCCAAAAAAAAAAAAAAAAAAAAAAAAAAAAAAAAAAAAAGCAAACAACTTTTTCTAGTAAACAGAAACCAAGACCCAAAGATGACATTTGGGTACCATATCATCTGTTTCCAGAAAGTTTCTTCCAGGGAAAGAAAGCTTCAAGAAAGCTTCAGTGTCACCAACAAGATGACACCTTGTTCCTTGTTCCAGATGAAGCAGGAACCAGCTGTTTGGACTAGTGAAAATACTTACAGTGTATCTTGAGAAAAAGTTGTCTAAATAGATAAAACACTACTAGGGAAGGGGAGAAGGGGAATAATTACTGTTGACATTACACGTTACAGAGAATACTCACAGGTATATAGGTTAACATGGAATGTATGTCAGAATGCACAAAATATTTCCTCAAAGCTTTAGTAGGATTGTCCACGGGAAATGTAGTCTTAGATGACACTGAGTGGGAGGGGAAAATAATTTGCAAAGGTCTAATGGACATTTGCCTCTTCTTGGCTTTTTCTGGATGGTTTGTTCTCAATTGCGCATATTTATAGAAGAATCTAAGTGGTCCTCATTCCCAGCAGTATGAAAAAAGAAAAACAAATCCTTTAAGATTAAAGTACCTCCTTGAAAATACTGCCTTTTTTATTATATTTGTGCCTTAGAGTAAGCAAAACTGGCTGCCGGCAGACCATTACTAAACATGGTCATTGTCCAACTCACACACATAGCTACTTATGGCACTGCAGCTCAGTGTGTGCGGGTCTGTAATTTCCTCTTGCTGACCTTCACAGAATGCATTTTTTACTTACTTATTCTTCTCTTAATAGCTGTATTTACCAAACAAAAGTCATACAGATATTTTCAAATGTCATACATCTCTTTGTAATTTTTTTTGTCAGACACAACCATGAATGTATTTTGAGAGAATAACTAAAATTAGCATTTCAGTGAGAATAACCACTTTCTGAATTGTTTGCTTGAAGCAATTTGGGCAGTTTTGCCAATGGATCCATGACATACTATTAACCTAAATAATGCAGCAAAATCCTCCTGGTCCCACAATTTATATGTCTATTCACAAGATGATGACCTGTGCAGTCTTAAGGGCTTTTACCTTTTGTTTGTGTTTCTCAAAAGAAAAACATGGGAGAGGGTATATTCAGTTAATCATTACCTATCACCTGTGGTAGTCCTAGCCCAGCCAACACTTAGTTCTTCCACCAGATGTCAGAAAGTGAGTGGCATCTCACTCATCTCTGGAGGACTCAGCTTGCCTCAAGGGCACTTGGCCATTTTCACCACTGACTCCAAGCTGGTGGAACCAGCTCTGGCTGAACTTCATTTTGGTTATCTCAGACACATTTTCTGTGTCTCTGTCTAACCTAGAAAGGCAAGTAGTTTTGAAGTAAAAAAGCAGTGGTAAAACATGCATTTTATTAACCTTTGCTAAACTCTGCTTGAGCTCTTCTCCATTTTTGGATAATTGGTTGGGAAGGAGTGTACACAGAGGAGCAAGGAGTATGCTGTCACTACCAAGTCCCACTACACATAGTTAAAATAGTGTTCAGCTTTATATGTCTTATTCCAGCTACAAACATACTGATGAGTTACACCACCTGCAGGCTTGATCTTTGACAACTTAACAGTTTATATGATACCACATTCTATACATAATATTGGAATAATATTAGTATACTGTCACTTTTTAAATGTCATGAAATATGAAATAGTATCAAATATGAAATGGTAACAAATAGAGATTAAATTGTGATTTTGCAGATTTTTCAGAAGAAAAAAAAACTGAATATTTTTTCCTCTAGCTTTAGGACATATTTTGTTAGATAAAATGCAATGACATTCAGTCCCTTTGTTAGAGGGCATGAACTACACAGTATAAATATTTCAGCAAGCAGCACTGTATCTCAAATCAAACAACTTGTCTCATTGGTGGCTGCTGCTACATGACACTGCCTTTTCTTTGTAATTCAGAGATCCAGTGCCACAGACTGGGACAGAATAGAAAGTGTCCCAACAGAAAAGGACCTGGGGATGCTGGTGACAGCAGCTGAACATGAGCCAGGGTGTGCCCAGGAGGCCAAGAAGGCCAATGGCATCCTGGCCTGGATCAGCAATGGTGTGGCAGCAGGACCAGGACAGGGATTGTCCCCCTGTGCTGGGCACTGGTGAGGCCACACCTCGAGTGCTGTGTCCAGCTCTGGCCCTCACTGCAGGAAAGACACTGAGGAGCTGGAGTGAGCCCAGAGAAGGGCAATGGAGCTGGGGAAGGGTCTGGAGCACAAGTTCTGTGAGGAACAGCTCAGGGAGCTGGGGGTGTTTAGCCTGGAGAAAAGGAGGCTCAGAGGAGACCTTATCACTCTCTACAGCTGCCTGAAAGGAGCCTGTGGCCAGATGGGGTTGGTCTCTTCCGCCAGGCAGTCAGCAACAGGAAGAGAAGACACAGCCTCAAGCTGTGTCAGGGGAGGCTTAGCTTGGACATTAGGAAGAATTCTTCACAGAAAGGGTGATTAAACATTGGAATGGGCTGCCCAGAGATGTGGTGGAGTCACCAGGAGCTGTTTAAGGAAAGACTGTATGTGGCACTCAGTGCCATGGTCTGGTTGACAAGGTGGTCTTAAATCACAGGTTGGACTTGATGATCTCAGAGTTCTTTTCCTACTTAATTGAATCTGTGATTCTGCGATTCAGTGTTTTACAATACCAAGTTCTACAGTTTGGATTTGACATACAGAGGAAAGCATCTGAGCCATTGATGGCATTTGGCATTCTACACCTTGCTTCTGACAGAGATGCCCCTCTGGCAGTGACAATCCTGGCTGAAATCCCTCTCAATGAAATCACTGGCAAATTTCCCAATACCTTGAATAAAAACAAAATTAGGTGATATGACCAGAAGATGCATGTGCATCTCTCGTCATACTGAAAGCAGCAAATGTTCATGATCACAATCTAGCAATCTAAACTGAGGGGCTACTGACATCTGGGAGTAAGTTGATTATATTAACACCCAAAGACATAAACAGAATTTATTTACATCACCAAAAAAGATAAGACCTTGACTAAGGGAAATCATGCAAGGCAAAATTTATTCCAACTACATTATATATTTTCTACTTTTTACAATTTCTTTTGGAAAGTGTTTTTTTTTTTTTTCACTCTTGATGGGTCAATGTAATTCATAATTTATAAAACTGCAGTGCGGGAGATATTTTGCAGAATTTTACAATGGTAAAAGGCAAAACAGAATTACTGTTTTGAGCAGCAGGTACCATTTCTGGTCTAGGACTTGTACTGAAGGTAGCTGCTTTTCAAGCTTAGCAATGGAACAATTAATAAAGAAACCCATTAAGGTCTGATTGTTGCTACTAAAAAGGAAGGTTGAATTTCAGGCCTTTGAAGTAACTGAGAATGATTCAGGCCTCATTACAGAGATATAATCTACATTCATACATTTATGTTAGTGATTCAAATCTATTGGGACAGATTGAATTCCGTTAAATAGTGGATCTTTCCTGTGGAACTTTTCTCAGGCTTTCTCAGGCTAACCTAAGAGGTGACCTGACAATACAAAGTACTGGGGTATTTAGGGATTCAACTGTGCTATAAAAGAAAGGCTATACAGAAGGTAGAAAAAAGAATGAGATATAATCTAAAAAGCTATGTCAGCTTTTCATTTGGACTCTGTTTTGTAAATGCCCTCCTTGTCATCACACAGGCTAGAAAAGGACTCTGTGCCTTGCAGTAGTTTAAAGTACTGCCCTGAATATTGCACCTGCCAGAAGCAAATCTTATGTGAAATTCTGTGCATGTTGAATTTTCTGTTCTTAAGCACAAAATCTTGCAACCAATATATAGATAGTCATGAGCTAGAAATACAGCAAAACTCTTCCTAAGTAAATTCAATATAGTACCTATTTTTTTCAGGGTTAATTATAGGTGTTTAACCCCCAAATTATTTCTAACTCCAGCCAGAGATCCTAAAATGCCAATTCACTTTATTTTCCAACATTTGCCATGAAAAAGAGAAAAACAAAAAAGAAAGACAAATTCAAATCTAAAAGTTTAATATATTATAGAAATTTTTTATAATTTAAGCTGTTAGAATAAAAATTACTTCAATTTTAGAAATAATGTCTTCATGACCCTGGCAGCACTCAAACATTGACCTAAGCTTTGTAGACACACATGTAAGATGTCAGGCATTCACAGAAAGGAGAGGTTTGCTTTACATTTTGTCTTGCTACTCTACTTTTTTAAAATTAATTACCAAAAGGAAAAGCCTTTGGCAAAAGGAAAGCCTAAATCAGATTTGTAAAAAGAAAGATTTCTGAAATGCTTTGCACTCAGTGCAAATACATGCAGAATAAATAATCTGAAGTACCATAAACAACATCGTAAAACATATTGATTTTAACATTAAATGGTTTCATTTTTAAGGCTGTTTAAATGTCACCCCCAGCAGCTGAACACATAAATTTAGGAACCAACTCTCTCCAGAATAAACACCACAACTGGAGAAAATAATTTCTAATTTCTGTTGTGAAGTAAACAATATATTTAACATCCTAATCTAATGAATCTGTCTAATTTTAGAACTGTTTGTTCTTCCTGCATTTTCTGTTGTTTAAAGTAAGATTTACTCCAAATGCCAAATGAAATCACAAAGGAGGTTTTCCACTGCATTCCACTGATCTGCATTATTTAACTGCTTCTATTTCAAAAAAGTTTTGGGCTTACTTATTGAGCTACTCACTGTGTTTCTGTACCTATGTCCCTGGTATTCCATTCTCTTAGCAAATGTTCCATCTGCTTGTGTTCCAAAACAGCTATTTAACAGTGCTAAATACTGATTAAAATATAATAGCTTGCATGCTACCCATACCCTGTCAGTTCCTGATGCTTTTTTCCGGTATTAAAAGATAGTATATAATATGGAAGATGCTTGTTGATTACAGGGAAAGTTGACAGTTCAGTAATGGGCTAGAAATGTGATTCTTACATTCAATATGTGAATGTGTCATAACATTCAGTATGTGAAATGATAAATCCACTGGAAGAGATGGAATCATAGGAAGAACCAACATATGCCCCTCCAGGAAAATAATAGCTTGAAAAATCGCTTTAAATAGCCTTGAAAATGGAAAAATTGTTTCTTTCTGGCAAGGGAAACTGCATTAGTTTTAAAAAAAATTTAAAAAGACAGAAAAGTATTCAGACAGATTTTATGGGGAAACCTTTGCAATGCCAATAAAATCCCTTTTGCTTTGAAGTCAGACGCGTGATTCAGTAAACGACTCATGTTAGCAATTAGAAAATGGTCATTTAGGGCCCTTATTTCTTTTGAGACAAGGAGAGTAAGGGTGGGGAAAGAGACACAATAAATCTTGAGAGGCTTAAAAGGAAGAACAGGCTAAAGTGTGAACTTTTTATTTCAGCAACGGAAGCGAGAAATCAGTGATTCATTGAAGGAGGGAGAAAGACCTCCATGCAAGCTGGCAGAGAAGAAGGAAAAGGAGCTAATTATGTCTCTTCCCTTTTTACTCTCTCTGACCAGCATATAATCTGCCTTTCCAGGGTCTGCCTGTAGTATATACTCCTTTCCAACCTCTCCACCCAACCCCTCCTCCAGTCGGGGGGAGGGGGAGATCTAGCAGGCAACAAGCTCCAGGTGGCTTTCTCAATCACTTCACTGCCAAAAAAAATAAAATAAAACCCTCCACTAGAAAACAAGTTGGGGTTTTGGGGGTTGGTTTTTGTTAGTTTGGGGAGGTTTTTTAAAAGAGGAGGTTGGTTGGTTGAGGTTTTTTTATGGTTTTATTTTGGGGGGGGGGGGGGGTGTTGGGAGAGAGAGAGTGGGGGAAGAGTGAAGGGGGAGGGAAGCCTCGCTGGAGGGGATTGGTTCAACTTGGAAGACAGGGAAATTAGTAAAGCATGAGTCTCTAAGCCATGCTGGTGGCCGGCGCTCCGAGGAGAAGGACGCTTTAGGAGCAATTAGCAGCGAGCCGAAGGCGGCGGCTGCCGCAGCCCGGGAGGAAGCGAGGGCAGCTCCCGGGGCTGCCTCCGCAGCAGGCACTGCTCGCTCCAGCTGCAAAAAGGTTTCAGATGTCCCACCACTGCCTGACCCCCTGCAAATAAGGGCTGACCACCAGAGGCACATCCCACCTCTAACTTGTAATCGCTGACATTTAGGCTAGAGCTTCCAACCTGTTTACAACCGAAGGGGGAGGGAAAGGAAAGGAAGGGCGGGGGGAAACGTTGGGATTTCTCCTTCTCTCTTTCTCTTTTTTTTTTTTTTTTTTTTTTTTTTTTTTTTTTAATTCTGTTCTGGAGAATTCAAAGAAAACAAAGAAACTTCCTTCTCTGGGGTTGTCAGTGAGAAAAGGACGAGTTGTGCAACTGTTTTGGGATTTGGAAAAGGCAAGAGGGTGGGGATCAGAAGAAGGTGCAAAGCCACAAAACGTGAGTGCGCGTGTGTGTAAAGGTGTATGTGTGAAAAGTCCATTCCGGCAACCCCTTTCCTCTGGCTATTATTTTTCTTAGTCTTGTTTTTTGTTGTTGTCATTGACTTTGCTGTCATCTATTTTTCAGACCTTTCTGCATCAAAGATGGTGAAGAAAGGAGTGAGGAAGAGAACAAAATAACTACTGGAAAGTCTCAAACCAGGTTGGGGAGTGTGTGTGCATGTGGGGGGTGGGGAAGGGAAAAAGAAAAGAGGATTAACCACAGCAACCCCCCCACCCCAAAAAAAACCCAAACCAACAACCAACAGCTCTTTTTTTCTGAGGGAGGACTCGAAGGATTAAAAGGCAGCAACTTCTGAGGCGATTTGTCCCCTGAGTTATGGATGTTGGTGCACTTACTTCAGGCCAGATCAGAGCTCAGAGGAATCTAACCAGAAGCAGCAACCACCGTCTCTCCACTTGCCTTTTACCAGGTTTTACCCTTCCAGTATGTTTCATTTGATAAGACATTTTCCAACGCCCAGAGTTTCAGTACAATGTGCAAATGGATACTGACAAATGGTGCCTCAGCCTTTTCCCACCTGCCTTGTTGCTGCTTGCTGCTGCTCTTCTTGGTGTCTTCTGTGCCTGTCACCTGCCATGACCTCGGCCAGGACATGCTGTCCCCGGAGGCCACCAACTCCTCTTCTTCATCATCCTCCTCCTTCCCCTCGTCCTTCTCCTCTCCTTCCAGTGCGGGGAGACACGTGCGGAGCTACAATCACCTCCAAGGAGACGTGCGCAAGAGGAAGCTCTATTCTTACAACAAGTACTTTCTCAAGATCGAGAAGAACGGCAAGGTCAGCGGCACCAAGAAGGAGAACTGCCCGTTCAGTAAGTACGGCTCTGCCGCCGCGCTGCCGGGCAGGAGGCGCGGCGCCCCGCGCCCGAGCCCCGGCTGCGCGGGGAAGGGAGAGGGGGCGCCGCGGAGGGAGGGGGCGCACGGCAGGCTTGGGTGGGCTCGGCTCGGCTCCTCAGGGCTCGGCTCGGCCAGCCCGTATCTGCGAGTCTCTCCGGTTACATTTGTTTTGCAAATGGCCTCGCTGAGCACCGTCTGTTTCTTCGCCAGGCAGAAGAGCAAATTAGAAAGATTTGCAAGGAAGTGGCGGGGAGTGTGTGGGGGACATTGTCTCCTGAATCTGAAAATCATTATTCCCTGTCATTAGAGTGCCTTGACGAGAGCGCTGCATTGGAACAATTAATCGGTTGCCCGCACGCTCCTCTCCCCGAGCCGCCCGCTCCGCGCTCCTCCTCCCCGCTCCCGGAGAGGGGTGTTTATTCCTGCGGCCGGGGTCTGCCGGGGTGCACTCTCCGCAGCGGGGGTGCCCGGCGGCGCTGGAGCCGGTGCGCGGCCGCGCTGCCGCCCGCGGTGCGGCGGAGGCGGTGCCATGCTGCGCCCCGCCGGTCCCGGGCTGCAGCGCCGCTATACCGCTACTCGCTCCATTGTAAACATCTGGGGCTGCCTTCCCACAGACCTCACACGCGTTTCATTGTCCCTTTTTTTTCTTTCTTTCTTTCTTTCTTTTTTTTTTTAAATAAATTATTTCAGAGCAAAAGTCATACGGCAGTCTCCATAGCTGATGTTTCGAGCTTTTCTCTAGAATTAATTAGATGCATAGTAATAGGATGCTTCTGGTAATGTATTTTTGGCTGCTAGTTCTAGAAATGTATCCTTTACTTGGTTTTCCTGCCTGTGCAGTCTCAAATTGATCTGTACTAAATCACAATATATTGTCTTCTCTTAAAATCTTAACTATGTCCCACTATAGGAGCATGCTGAGAAAGTAAGCTCTGTTGCGCAACTCAAGGAAACTCTAAGGCTTTCTTCACTGGTAAAGAGCCACATTTTGGTTCTTGTGTTGTTTTATGTAAATCCAGATAAACCCGTGAATAAATCTGCTGTTAAATTAAAACAACTGAAAGTGAATTAAGTCGATCCCTTGTTTGCAAATGTGTAAAATACATACAGCAGGTTGCCATGCTATATGATAGACACTGCTGTTAATTCAGCTGTATTTCTAATAAATACCCATAATATAACCTTAGAAACAGTGATAAAAGGGATGGAGTATCATGTGTTGCTGTTCACTTCCTCCACCTTGCAACTTCATGCTTTATCACTTACTCTAATATTTGTAAATGCTTTAGATGTCAAAGCAGCTGAATCTTACCATGTCCCTTTCTGTATTACATAGAAAGGCAAAATCTTAAAAAACAGCAGTGAGAGAGGCTTAACTGATGAATTTGTGAGGAATGAGGTCCTAGAACGGTGTTTCTTAGATGACCCTTGGATTTGGAGGACAGCACCCCTAAAATGGGATTCTGAAAGCTTTGCATGCATCTCCGAGAACATCAAACCATTCTGTATAGCACACTGCTGCCGAAAAGGGCTGTAAGGTGCTCACTCTGACAGCAGTGTACTCAGGCAAGTAACTACATATCTAAGCAGTCCCACTTAGCCAGCAGTAAATTTAACTACATGCTTGAATTTTTGCAAAATCCTGCCAAGAAGAGGTAGACTACACGGAAATGCACAAATACATCTTCCTACCTTTTCAGGCTACATGCTACACCCCCCACAACTGTGGGATGGGATGTGCATGGTGTCTCCTGGTTTTTCAGTCAGTGCACTAGAAAAAGAATTGGCCTTCTCAGTGATGTCATGATTACTGTCACATCTGCAGAGTATCTGCTGAAAGAGAGGAGAACGTAATTTTTCTCATGTAAAAGCAAAACAATGCCTTTATTACACATAACTGCATCCTATCATTGAAGGTTACATGCTGTGAAGAAAGGATTGCCATCATCTTAAAACCTGTAGCTTCCCTACTGTACTTGCATCACAATGGCAGACCTAGTGTATGTCCTTCAGTTCAAAACTATTACTGTCCTGTTGACAGAAGTTAGAGTTCTGAGTTGTTGAGTAATAGTCGTCATAATATGCAGTGTGAAATTGTCTTTTTTGTAAAAACATAGTCTGAAACCATTAAAAAATATATTTATTGTGCCTTTATTCTAAGATGTTTGTGTAGCCAAATGTTGCAAGTGAATTCACTAAATCTACGCTTTTCACAGCATCATGGCAGTGCTATCATAATACTGCTATAATCCCCAGCTGGACTGATTCCATGTAAATATGTGGTATTTCTCACATGGTCTGAAATAAGTAATTACATGTGAATAGATTTCTGCCATGCATAGAGTTAGCCAGAGAGGCCACTAAATTGTAGCCTGTTTAACATTACAGGCTATTGAATCTCTAAAATTAATTTCTCCCTCCGAAACCATGTTTTCCTAAACAAATAAGAGTGACTATTGACACAAAAGACTGAAATATTCTAATTTGGAGACTAATTTTCTCATATGCTAGTGTTTAAAATCCATTTATGCTGCAGAAAAGCCTTATCAGTAGGTCTGTAAGATCGTGATATGTTAGGTAATTAGACAACAGCTTTCATGGCTCTCTGCCAATTAAGCACTGTCAAGTAAAAAGAACAGTTGGAGAAATTCAGAATAAACATTCAGAAAACAGAATTTAGTCTCCAGCCTTTAAACAGCTCAAGCAGCGTTCATAGATTAGCTCTATAAATATTGTGTAGCGTGCACTAAATTAAAGTTTACTCTGGCAGCTATATTCCAACTTGATTGTTTGGAACTCTTCCATTATCCTTTCTCTACCTGTGGAGTACCAGGTGGTTCCTGACTGTTCTGTCAGAAGACTGGCAGAACTTGCAGCACTTGGCATGGCTGGAGGTGTCTGTCACTGGATAGATGTAGGACGCTTTATTTTTCCTTACATCTGGAAGTTAGTCCTCAAAATACAACTACTACCTTGTCCTGCAGCACCACAGCTGTGAAGTACCTTGCCCCTGCTCTTGACAGAGCCCTTCACAAGCACAAGTAAAGAGAGCTGTAGTGTTTTCTGGAGTCTTACACACTAGATGACAGACAAATTCAAAAATCCTCCAAAAAGCAATTACAAAAGCTTTCACTATAGCTTGAGCTCTGGGATCACCAGGAGAATCTTAAGACATGTATTATAAGAGAGGAAACTGCATGTCTACAGATTCTAACTTTGTTCCCACACTCACAGTTCTCTTGATTAAGATAGGGACACTCTCTGGGATTAGTGATTGGCATGCATTAAAGCTACATGCCATATGATAGGCTGGTTCAAGAAAACTTGAAAGTATGTCTCAGTGCCATATAATTTTCAATTCTCTTCTAAGGCAACCATTCACAGTACTATAAGCTACACAGACTTCAAATTTGCAGGACAGACCTTATTAGTTGAAGAACAATAATAAAACACACAATACTTCGTTAGCAGCAGCTGACCTGCAGTCTGTGGAGGGTGTTCTGCCTGAGCAAAGGTTGCAGGATCATGCTCTTACTTAGGTAAGTTCACAGAGTGCAGTCTGCATCACTGAGCCTGGAGATGAGTGGGAAGGATTGCTGGAGGGATTCCTGTGGGCTTTGGACCAAGCAGTGCTATGCAAAACCTACAGTAGATGGCGGCACAGCCACTGCCTGGTGTCACCTCTGCTCAAAGAGGTGGACAAGAAGGGTCTGCCTCCTCAGCTGTGTAAGTTAATTTAGTTCAAGCAAAGCCATTCCAAGCAAAGATATTCTATTGTCTTCTGACCAACCCAAGTGGACTATTTCAAGAAAAAGGCACTGTGTTGCAGAATAAAAGTGTATGTCAGGGGAGCTAGCAAGAAACAATTAGCTACTTCCCACAAGCTAACCTATTCCGGGCTTTTCTTCTGAGTATTCAATTATCTTTTATACTAAGCTTTAGGAACTCTTGAAGTCCCTGATAGTCTTTGGTTTTGCTTTGGTTAGCGTGGGATAAGCTTAACTGCATAGTGAGTGAAAGCATGAAAGTTTTGACCCTCATTCTTTAGCCCAAAAGATTGTAAACAACCACTCAACTACTAGAAGTGCTGAACATTACTAATGAGGATTTTAATTGTGTGCATATATACATGACATATAAATAGGTATTTGTGTTATAGATTGGGTTATATGCAGAAAAATAGCATTAAATGTGTTTTGATTAGGTACACTTCATTTGATACTTATTTTATTCACCATACCTCTGGTGCAGAAAAAATAATAAAGTGCCATAGGTACCTTAACATTAGTTATGAAGCTCCAAGCAGGTTAGAACAATTGATAAAATGCACTCTTTTGCTACTGAACATTTTGTAAACTAAATGTTTGGGATTATTGACTCTCTATCATATGTGTTTGTAAATTAATGTGAGAATTTTTCACTGTTTTTCTAAAGAATTAGTGTTTTGCTCATTTACTCTCCAAAGAGTTCTATTTTATGGCTTTACCAATCAAAATACTTAAAACAGGAAATAATATTGAGTGGATTTGAAAACTTGGTTCTTTACTGTGAAATGTATTTGTTCTTAAGGATATGATTTCTCGCTACCAGGTTCTTTTGTTGTTGTTGTTCTTTGGGTGGTTTTTTTTTGTTTGGTTGGTTGGTTTTTGGTTTTTGTCTGTAGAACTCAGTTATATAATTTATAAGCAGCAGTATAAAACCGTAAGCACTTAAGATTTACGAATGTGAAAAGAATTGTACTATTTAATGTCTACATGACACTCTCCTGTTACCCTTACTGCATTCTTGCCTTGTGGACCCTCCATGCTGATACTGCAGCCCTGTCATAAATCTTTCCAAAATACACAGTTGTAAGGAGTGGTTTTGTCTTCATAAATCTAACTTATAGCCACTTGGAAAAAAAAAATCCCAAGAGTTAGGAACAACTGGAAGTTTGTTCCTAAAACCTGAGAAGAAAAACAAGGGACATACAGGTTTATAGATGTCATGTATCTGATTTAATGGGAGGGTTCGCAGGTAGTGTCTCAGTCAAAACTTCCCTTGAAGATGGCATTAGCTGAGTGAGCAGTATAGAATGTGCTTACACTTCTGAAACATCTTGGATGCATTCACTCATAGGATAAGATCCTCTGTTTTGAAATAAGGCATTTTAAGATGACTTTCAGATGTCTTTGAACTGTGTGTGTGAATAGGGGCCGTTTCACTTCAAATGAGAGTCAGATCAGATCCTGCAATAGCAGAGTTTTCATTTATTGCAGAACTTCTCATATTAAAAAAAATAGAAAAACCTTTCTATGTGCAAATCTTGTCAAACTCTGTCTTAAGTTAAAAATTGCAGGTACATGTATGAACATAGAGCAACAACCCATGTGATGTGGATTGCTGACTTTTCCTATGAGAAAGTAATTGCACAAGAAATATTCTAAATAGGAAAAAATATATATGTAAATAATATTGTATTGCTATTTCTAGGCTTAGTATTTGAGCTGATAGTGTCAACAAAGCAGAGAAATTACTTGGTCAGTTTGGGATATCTTACATACTTGATACTGATATGCCATGACAAAACACTGTTTTCTATTTGGTGGAGAACTTTTTAAAACAAGCTCTTATGCTCTTTTTCCCCAAAGTAGCACCAGGCTGAAATTTCATCTTGCTCATTTAAACACTTGCTACTACTGCTTGGAGTTGTATGCATCACTGAACTACTTTATCCTAATATTCTGGGGTGTATCATCTAATGACCTCTTTGTCACTTGGAACATCACAAATATTTTGTTTATCAGCATTGCCAACCAGTGTCAGCTTGATGAGGCTGCATGAAAAAGTAACCCTTGCTCACTGTGGGCTGTGTATACCAAATTACCAGATAAGAAATGGAGGACTGGTTTAGTTAATCTTAGCACATGTTTTTTTCTCAGTTGGTTGGTGTATGAGTGCCACTAGTCTGTTTGTACCTGTCAAACAAGTTTTACTTTGACAATATATTTTTATGTGATATTTTGCTATCTTGCATCCTTTCATTGCTCAGATACTTTAACAGGGAAAAGTACTTAATGGTGCGTCCAACATTAGTTAACCAGGGGGATCCTTCCCTAGCTCCCCTAATTGCTTCTGGTTCTTGCGCCAATTTGTTGTAAAACATCTCTGTTGGTTACAACATAGTAAAAAGGAGACAGGAAACAGTGTTTCATGAAGTTTTGAAAAGTCAGCCTGGGAAAGCTCTCTGTGTTTATGAAGAGAATTAAAATCTTTGAGGGCAGGAGTCAGGAGGAAGTGGCTAAATCATTAATCCCTGGATAGATATGAAAGCTGAATTCATTAATTGGGAAGATTATTAAAATTGATTTTGGTGCTTCATGAGTACAGTGCAGCAAATAGAAGTTGCAGGGGAAAGAAATGGTTACAAGTAAACCAAGTCTCATACTAAATTGTCACTTTAAAGGCACTGTTTTTAAATTAGGTCACTTGTGTTCTGTCTTTGAACATTCAGTTCTAATTGCAACAGTAAATCAAAGAATATGCTCAAAGTAGATTCCCATGTAAGGTGGACAACTGGACAGTGCCTTTTTACTGCTACTAACACGTGCATCCAATTACTGGGTTGATATACTCACAATGTCAGCTGTAAAGCATTCCCCTATTTTATAGTTAGGCTAAAGAATTATTAGCCTGTCCCCTTTCACATTTACCTCTAAATAATCTGTCAGAGTGTATATCTTCTACAGTTAAAGAGGAATTTTCACACACATCGAAGTTGACTTTCAAGAAAAAAGGAAATGTTGAAACTACACTAAATAGTTTTATTTCTTTTCTTTTTCCCCTCTTCCATAATTTTTGGTGTTGTCAAAGAGAGGAAAAGGTTATGGATAGTAGGAACATGAATGATTGTGAACGTTATACAAAAATAAAGAAGATCAGATCTTTCATAAGCCTTGATTTAGGAAAGCAATATTATGCCTACTCCTTTCATGGTGGAAAACATATGTGAAGGCATAGTTGTTTTATACTGTTCCTGACTCGTATTCTATTGTGGGGAGCAGAAGTGAAAATAAGGGGGTTGCAGGGGGTGGGGGGAATTGTGAGGAATCTCTGCCCTTCTTTCTTCTGCCACTGATATTAGAGGTTCAAACATTGCATAGAAATAAATGAAATGCAAGTTTTCTTTTAGGTTCCTGACACACAGCTGTGCAGCTGTAGTCAGCATGTGTGGGAGTTGGGGAGGGAATGCTGAAGCATTTTGGAATCATTCAGGATGTTATTTAATTGGAATTAAGGCACAGTGCTAAGTGGAGACTGAGTATAAATCAATGATATTGTGCCTGCATCAGAGGAAGTGGGTGGGATGTGTGACAAGTACCAGATCAGTACTAGAAAGGATGACAAGAAAGAAATAGGGGCAGCATATGTCATGAGTGGGAGAGAAGTGGGGAGAGGGGGAGCATGGCTTACCCCTTTTGGCAGCTGTGAACTGCCAGTGATGTTGAGTTGTCCTGTCTGATCTCACTGTAACATCTGTTTGCTCACAGACTGAAACTGTGAAGAAATTAAGGTGCCTTTAAAATTTGTAAAAATGTGTGCTTGGTCTTAGCATATGAACTTTCCACTCCCAATTTCATTGTGTCTTCTGTGACCCTATTCTGTAGATACTAGATACTATTTGGTAGCTGCTCTAGGGTTTTCTTCTTAATTTTATCCTCTTCAAGAGGATTCATAACCTGCTTTATTCCTAATATCAAATTCAATATCCACTATTTTCAAGCAGAAGGCTAGGTGAATTGGCACTTGAAAGTAATAAAATATTTGAAAGAGCTACAAGCTCTGCATTAATAGTTGAGGTTTTATTTGGTTGTTTTTTCTTAAACTTTTAGTATCATAATACTACAAACTATACTTGTTAAGAGAAGCATATACCTGAAGGACATTGATTTTTGGAGTATGGAATAGAGCATTTTGGTTGCCAGTATGTTATCAAATATGTCATATTTTGCAAGCTTATCATTAAGATTTGAAGCAGATATATAGTTACAAGTTTGTTGCTACAGTGAGCAAGGGAAAATGTATGCTCTAGAATAGAATAGGAGATGACTGCATTTAATACGGTTAATATTTCATAAGACTGCTGTTTAGTATATTTTTTTCACAGTTGATTACTACATTTTAGGAGATGATAAAGCTTCTGATGTTCTCTGAGGTGGTCTTTTAACTTCAACAGTACAAAGTTTTTTTTCATTTATTTCCCAGATACTTATTTTTTCTCTGTTTTTTTTTCCTGAATGTAAACTCCAAAAGTATAAAATATGCCATAGAACTGTATAATATCCCAAGTCAGAAGGGTCTCACAATGGCTGTTGTGTCCAAATTCTGATGCTGCACAGGGCAATCTGGAAGTTGATCTGGAAGTACCTCTCTTATCCTCATGAATTATTTTAGTACTTGTGGCACATTTCCCTTGGAGACAAGCTAATGAAAACCCTCCCCTGAACTGTAACCTGGGCTCATGCCTCTGCCCCTCTGCCCTGTCTCAGAGGAAGCATAGTGGTGCATGTGGTTCACATTCTGATGACAGGACACCTTTCCCTTGTCAAAACACTAGTGATAATAACTGCAACACAGAAATTCTGTGCTCACTGAGGATCTGTAACTGCAATACTAATGGTAACATGGAAAGATGCAGAAGAAGAGTCCAGAGCTAACCATCACCCAAGGCGGGGCTGCTTTCTGTTAGCCTGCTTCTGTGTCTAGGCCTGGTTAAATCTGTCTCTTCAGATACCAAAAACATAACCTTCCATACAAGATAGATGTGTAGTTTTGGTGCTGTTTTAGTATCTGGGTCAACAGTTCATACTTTGGCTGAAAAGCTAAGGCACCACCATACATAAACTGGAGCAGAAAATTATTACAAACCTAGTTTCACTGGGCATTCTGGTCTACAAACCATTGCAAGCTCTTTAAATTTTTACTTCATGTGGCTCTGGCAGAAATAGCTTAGAAAGTGAGTAGAATGTAAGAAATGTGAGGAAATCATTATTTTTTCAGCTTACTAGAAGTGAAGATGCTGATGAAAACACATGTGCAAGTCCAGCTATTATGAACAATGACATTTAATGTCATGTCTGATAGCTTTTATTCATAAAGCTGCATAACCTCTGCTTCTACACAGCCATGAGCACACTTAAGCAATGACTCACTTCTTAGTCCAATGATTTGTTTATACCACTTAAGCAGATAATAGAAAATTCAGTAAGGCAAGTACTGGGAGATACAAGTCATGCCCTTTCTGAGACTTAAAGGTAGATTCAATACAAGAAGTTTTGCTGGTTTTCTTGGATTTTTCTGGGCAAAAAATGATGGAGGAAGACACTGAGATCATGCAGACTGGTGATTCCATCCACCCTGGGAATGATGATGTTTCCTATAGATGATATAGAGTGGGAAATACAACTGGACAGAGAAAGAGTGACAAGGCTAAAAAGAAACTAGCAGTCCAGGTGCTATGAACAGACCATTTCATTCACAGCTTTCTGTGTCTGGATAACCTGAGGAGAGGCAATTGTAACCCAGCCTGTACCTGCCATGGAATTTAAACTATGTTGCAACTCTGTATTAGTATTAGTACTTGTTGGTACTTCCTTTTCTCATATGACATAAACCAATCAAGAACAGCAACTGCTGATTGCTTAAAAGATGGAGATTATTATATATTAAGAAACTACGAGACTGAATGCACTGACATACTAAAAACATTTTAAGAATACTCTATGGAAGACAGAAAGATTACTGTCAGTAATACAGGGTATAAAATACCTTGCTATAGGGCATTGGAAGAGAAAATACTTTTCATCTGAATGAAATACCTCACAGCTATTCAGTTGAGTTTGTCTGAGAAAGCAAAGGTCCAATACCAGGTTTCTTTATAGAAGAGCTTTCAGGGTATTTGAACTTTAGAAAGATTCTTAATGACTGTGGTAGATTTTTGTCTCAAAACAAGACTGAAGCAGATACAGACCAGAGTAATGATATAGGCTTGCAGGAATGATTGTCCTTCACCATGTGTTGTGAGAATAAAGAAGCTGAGGGAATCCTAATGGTCGTTATGGTGATTGTCAAGTAGCACGGAGTAGGAATCTGCTTAAAGAAAGAGGCTAGATGACTGGAAAATTTGACACAAGGATGGTCTGTAGGAATTAAAATTTGAGTATAAGGAATCCCATAAAGTATTGGAAATATTAGATCTTATTTGTTGGTTATCCAACATAATTTTTGGATAAATAAAATTGTACCTCAAAATTTCTGTGAATATTTGAGTCTAATTTTTCCTTGGCTCTTTGCTGCTTATAAAATGAAGTTAGCAATACTTCCTACACAAGCAAGGGTGTTATGAAATGCATTTATTTGTGAAACACATCAGTGACACCATAATGAGTGCCAGGAAAAAAAAAAAACTACAAACGACCCAGAGGGTAATTGTCTTCTTCACTGAAATGTTTGGATATAAGGAATAGTAAGGGCAGTTTTGTCTTCCTATAGAGCAGGGAAGAATAGGCTACTTCTTAATTCTATCAGACTAAGGTATTTGTCAACAGGAAAACTCTTAAGTTTCAAAACCAATTACAATATAACCCCTCTTGCAAGCATTCTGTCAATATTACTCACCAATTTCTTGCACAACATAAAACAAAAATTAATGTCAAAAATATCCCCTAACCAAATAGCATGAGTGGAGGCACACATTGGATCTGGTTGTGCTGCATGAACATTATAATAACAAGCAATGTTAAATTTTTTTTTGCTTAGAAGGTATGAACCTTAGGGTGTTTCATACCTTAGAAGGTATGAACCTTAGGGTGTTTCAGGATCCGTATAATTGTTATGATTAAACAGTTAAAATATAGTTATTTTTCACTGTCTTTACTGTCAGGCCTGTCGGTTAAAGAAATTTGAGCATGGTATCATCCTAATATTTATAGCATTAATGTATTACGTACTTTCGGAAATGCCTTTATTTCCCTGAAATGTTATCAATCTATTGGAATTATTTGGGTTTTATTTATTTACTACCATTTTTTAAATTATTGATACTTCCCCTTTAGTGTCATAGACATTATTCTTTTAGTTTAATTTATTACAATTACTTCTACATGTCACAACTTTGCTTTGAAATGACAACCCTCCAAGTTAAAGTCTTTTCAACTTTATTGAAAACACTTATAATGAGGCTGACACTTGGCTCATGTGGAATTAATCTGGTCTCTTGGTCATTTCTTCAGTTTCTACTGCTGCAGTCAGCTCTCAAAAAGACATATCTGCAGCTGGGGAGTACATAAGATTAACTTCCGCCTCTCTGTGGCTTCTTGCCTCAGACCACACACCAAATAATTCCTCAAAGCATTATCCAGATTTGTTCAAAATTCACCATGCTTGCTTTATTCCTTTAGTTCTGCCACACATGCATTTGTGGACTCTGCTTACAGCTGATTCTCCTTATGAAACAGGAAACATTTTGCAAAGATGAGTATTTAGAGACAAATATTCTTGTAAAATATCTATACTAATTTTTCTGTGGAACTCTTCCTTTTTCTGTTTTTGGTTTTTTGTTTTTTGTTTTTTTTTTTTTATTTTATACATGTACACAGTGGACCATAAAGGTCAGCAAGACATAACCTTTTTGTTTCCAAATATACTAAGGACATAATGAAGACTGATACAGCTTTTCAATACCAACTGAATTACAGTAACTGTTTCAACCAAAAAGAATTTTTTTTTAAATAAGAAAAACAGTGTTTATATTCATGAAGAACTTTAGTGTTGTCTAAACTATTTGTGTTGTCTGAACTTTAGTGTTGTCTGAACTAAGTTCAATAATGCTATAAAACAAAAATTTCCACTGCGGAAATGGGGTCCAGGGACCTCCAAACCTTAATCACAGTTCAAAATTTTTTAAACAGGAGTTACAGATATGAGATATACATACATGTGCTCACACAGCAATGCAGACTCAAAAAGTATCTAATGATAAGACAAAAACACGAGTAGAGAAAAACATTAATTCTTTCTATTACCTTGTACTTTATGCAAGATGGTATAGATGAGATTTCATTAAATCCACAATGGGGAAGGGAATGAAATTTTGGTGTTTGGCGTTTCTAGTACTCTTAATGTCGGGTATTCAACTAAATATTTTTTCATGAAGGTTTCAGGATGTTTCTGCTTTCCAAAGAGCCTCTTCATTTATAGATGTGTTTTATGTGCTAAGCTACAGAAGTTCTAGGTGCAAAATTCCCTTTCAGATATATTGACAATGCAAGGGTAGATTGCAGGACAGTACAGCTAATGTAGTACACAGGATGAAACTTCCAAGGAATCTGTAGAGGCCTGACTGAAGAGCATAATTATATTTTGCCCCAGCTCAAGAAAGATATTTAGCTCTTGGAATAAGCCCAGAGGAGAGCCTCTAAGCTGATCCGAGGCCCAAAACCCCTCTTGAGAATAAGTAGAAATAAGTGCCATTGTTGCAATATTTGAACACATTAATACCTTCAGAAGGACTGTAGCATATTCTTTACCTAGAAAAGGATGACAAATGTTAGAGATCTCCAGACACCCAAAAGTAATCTCAGAGTTTAGTCAGTTAGAGAACTTAACTCAGCTCTCTTTTTCCACTGGTAATGAGTCCTAGTCAGCATGACCATGTAGCAGAGTTTGAGAGTTGTTGCTGTTGCTTTTTTTTTTTTTTTTTTTTTTTTTTTTGCATTCCTTATCCAAATGGTAGATTTGTTTTCTGATTCTGAAAGAGAGCTAATACTCACAAATCATTTGTCACAAGCCACTAAAAGTGTCAAAGTCTTACAGCAGGTCTTTGGTGGCTTGTTAATCTCTCCTTTTTTACCCCCCTCTTTTTTTTTAAAGGAAACAGACTAATTCACTTAAGCATAATGAGAGCCATGCTTGCTATCGCCGACTATGTCCTACTAGCCCAAGTAAAATCTGTCTTGTTTCTTCACCTCCTTTTCTTGGCTCCAACAATTAAACACAAAGCTGAAAAGTACAGGCTTTTATGGCAGAGCTATTTCATATGTCAAATGAAACACAGAGGCTGCCGTTTTCCTAACAGAAAAATATACAAATGTGCTTTGCCTTTGTGCCCCCCTCCGTTCTAAATTATCATCAGCAACATGCAAAAGATAAACCTCTATGTTAAATAGGGAGACCAGATGTATGTTTAACCTCTCACCCTCATTTTTCTAACTGGCTTCCATTAGGAACAAAAAGTTAATATATTCTAAACAAAAATAACTGATATGGTAAGGTGAACTTTTCAACTGAGTAAGAGTTTTTTAAAAAGAGACAGTATTACAGAGTCCTGTGTTAGGCTAACAGACTGTTTTACTGCAGTGATATTCAGAACAATAATTCTGCGGCTACTTTTGGTAAGTAGTAGCTGAAAGTTTGTTGAGTTGCAGCTAAATCAACTGTAACAAGTACTTAACTTCTCATGTGTTACAGAAAATCTAGTAATATGTTCTAGATCCACCATCCAGTGTTAGAATTTTTCATCTATATAGTCGTTCCCTAATCCAAACTTGAAATATGGCTGTGATATTTTCCTCTTCTTTGGAGACAAGGACTGAGGTAGAGAGTTTAAAGATCAGGATTATCACTCTTTTATCTTTACTCAAGCTTATAAGCTTATTCCACTGTAAAACCATAGACTGATGATTCTACTCTGTTCATTATTTTGTGTTCACAATACAAGGATGATGTTCTCATTCTTAATAGATAGGGGAATAGAAGAATAAAGGGTAATACTGTTCAATTTTTATAGCAGAATATTTCTCTAACATAGATGTATATGTGTGACAAACTAGATGATAAATTTAAAGATAATTTATTTTATTAAAAATATAGAAAACAGAAAAAGTCTACAAAAGCTATTAACTAGAGACAATAGACAATTTATCTAAATACGGTGTTTTTTGAAAATGTTGTCTCTTAGTAAAAGTGCCCATCAGACAGTGGAGTAAAGAAAATTGTCAATATTTGATAATGAGGTGTTCTTAATGAGCAAAGTTCAGAGCTGCGTGTAACCCATAAGGTATCCTTTGGAAGAGTTTGGGAGCTGAGTTTGTTTTATCAGGAAAGATAAATGTTTAAAGTGCTGTTAATGTATTCACTACAGATACCATCTGTAGAGAGTCTGTCTTTTTGAAATTACGCAGTCTAAAAATCAGAAGATTTTGCATACAGATTCTAAATTCATAGTTTTAATTGCCTCCTTTTCATACTGTTAAACGTGTATGAATAAGTTAATGTTTAGGAGTGATTTAATAGAAGAAAAGATATTCACCCAGGAATCAAGGAGAATTGTTTACAGGAAGACAGGAGAAACAATTGTGAAAAGAAACTATTGTAATCAGGGAATCATTATCAGGAGTAGAGGAGAAGCCCTCTAGCAACTTGTTCTACTCCTCAGCTGGATGTTACTAAATCTCACCAGCTCATGTTGGCATTTCAAATCTTCCCACAAGCAAAATCACACATCTTAGCTTTACTGGCATACATACAAGATTTCAGCCATTCTGAATTATGTTACCCAAAGCAAGAACACATTGGAGTGTTTGGAGAACAGCGAAGTTCCATCTGGAGAAATATAATAAAGAGTGGATGGTATAGATTTTTTTCCTTTAGGCATGATTCATAAAGGGGATGTGAGATGCTTTAAAAGGGGAAAAAAAGTAAAGGAAATGTTAATTGTGTGACATTTGAAATAAAATTACCAAAATCATTTACACTCTGAACAGAGAGGATGGTGTTTTGACCCAGTCCAGAATCTCAGAATTTCAGTTACAAGTTTCTAGTATATCTCTGAAGCTGGCAATGTAAAGTAGTCAATTTATTCCCACTGTGACTTCAATTTCTATCAAGAGTATCCTTTCAACACCTTAAAATACCACCTTAGAACCTAGTCCAGAAGTAAATACTAGTTGGTTTCATCAGCTGTGCCAGTCCTGGAAGAGGTTGCAGATGTCAGCTTTGTAGAAGGCTGAAATAGCCAAAGGAAAAGGTCAGTTGTGGGATAAAAAGGAAAAGGAAATTAAAAAATAATTTATTGTGCTGCAAGATGCAGTGAGAAGGTAGGAGCACTCTGAATTCTTACAATAAACTCCTCATGTTTTTGTTCCTTCCAACTACTGTAGAAACTCTGTCTTCTCATTATCTGCATAAATTTCAAAGGCAAAACCATATTGGAACCATTCTTACTGGATAGTTCCAGCAGGCAGTTTCTGTGGAGCAGCAGCCTATGCCTGGCAGCAATGATATCTTTACCACATTTCCAGAACATGTCACCCTCAAAATGGGCACTCCCAGATGGCCTCTCCTACTGACAAACATGTGCCTGTGGCAGTTTGGGAGCTGTGAGTAGGTGGGAAGTGGTTTTTGGCTCTTGGTCTGTAATAGGGAAGTTCTGTAAAGCCATGTAATAGGTAGTCAGTGAACTTACCATATGAAAAACCAGTGTTTGCTTATCTTTCCCTGACTTCTTGTAACATCAGCCTTTGTTGGATCATTTCAAAGTAGCCAGGCAGGACTTGTGTTCCAGGATCAGGAAGGAAACAGCACTGCTCTGTGATTTATGATGACTGGGGACCCCTGTTGCAGGAACAGCCTTGGTACAGGAATTTGTTATACTTAATAAGTGTGTGTCTCTTAATTAAAAATGTGTCAAATTAGAGAAAAAGAGGAGCAAAGAAAACCTCCTGGAAATCTTCACAACAGCTCCTGTTATCACCAGTGTTCATTATATAAGTTTGTTCAGAAGTTTAACAAATTCAGTCAATTCTATATAGGTTTGCTCACCATACTCTTTGAATCTAGGTGCTCCCACAGTAGAAGGGCTACAAATAATTCTAACTTGCACCCAAAGTACTGTCAACAGGACAAGAGGAAAAGTCCTCAAGCTACACCAGGGGGAGTTCAGGTAGGATATCAGGAAGAATTTCTTCTCTGAAATGTTGGTTAAACATTGGAATGAGCTGCCCAAGGAGACAGTGGATTCACAATTTTCTGGAAGTGTTCAGGAAATGACTGGATGTAGCACTTAGTGCTACAGTTTAGTTGAAAAGGTGTTCAGTCAAATGTTGGACTCAATGACCTTGGAGGTCTTTCTGAATCTTAATGATTCTATGATATTATGATTATCAGAGCTGTCCTTTAAGTTATTTCAGCCCAATTTAACTGACCCAAAATTTTTATTTTGTACAGTTTACTACACAATGCACATATAGGAGGCAGTATTCTCTCCTTTTTGTTTTCTTCTGCTAAATTTGATATGCTAAGTTCATTGCTAAACAAAGAAGAGTGTGTTAAGATACAGCCCACTATCTTGCCCCTGAGATTAACTCAGTGGTTCAGAGCATGGTGCTAATAACACTAGGGTGGGTTCAATCCCTGTATGGGTCATTCACTTAACAGACATGATGATTCCTGTGGGTCCCTTCCAACTCAGAATATTATGTTATGCTGTCATCTTCTGTTAGTTCTAAATGCAAAGCAAGGTAGCTACATTCGCATAGGTTGATGAGCTATGTGTCTTGTTGGAGATTTTAGTTACTATGTCACACCCTAAAAACATAGATTTCTTGTTTTCCAGTCCCAGGTTTAATACCTTTCCTGGGACAGTTTAATTTGAAGCATTTCTTGGTGGTCTTCTGCCTGGATCTGTTTGGGCATGTTCTTTTCTTGTGAGGTAATGCTTTCATTTCCTGTCTTTCAAGAACTCCTTCTAGGTGCCGGGCCTTGAGCTAGAACTGCGCACTATGTCCAAGACCTAAATGAAGAATACCAATATTACCCAAACTAGTAAGCCTTGAAATAGACCTCGTTTCTGCCACTTGGCAATGGCTGCTTTAGCACTAGGAAACAACATGGAGCCTAGGCTGGTTCACAGTGTATTTGACAGTGCGAACTGTTGAAAAGGTTTAAGTACTCTGTCAAGAGTGGTGGTTGGAATGCAGTGATGCAGACAAGTGATGTAGACAAAAGTGAATTTAAGGCATTGATTGTGTAATGTCAAAAATGTAAATCTCGTTGATTTGCATGTAAGGCCATGAAGTTTGAAAGGATAATGTTAGTTAATGGGTGTTTTGGAGAAAGAACTTATTTTCCCTACTTTCTTAAATATGTTGTAATGCCAAAGGATTTTCCAAATAGAGTGAATAAGAAATATTGAGAAAGATTTTCTTACAAAATCAAAGTACGAACTAATGTCAGTTTAGATGAAGCATGACATTTGCTGGGAATTAGTTAGAAATATATAATGAAAACTGTCCAATTTAACTTTCTTTATCACTATCATAAGTCTGACAAGATGTTTTTCTGTTTCTTTTATAAGTATAAAAAATGATTTTATCATAGTATTTTGAAAATTTAACTGCAAATTTGTTTGGAGCCCATTACTTCTATGGAGAAATTAAATTAATTTAGTGATATTTTCAAATGAAATAATGTTTGTTTATAAAAGTTCCATGTACAGCTTACTAATTCAAAAAAGAAAAATAATTGAAGAGAAAAATAAATGCTCAGAAGACAGTTGTAGTATTTTTTGTCAAAATAATCAAGCTATTTGCTGACATGATGCTAAAGGCAGAGAATGACTGTTGTGCTTTGCACAGGCCTGTCCAAGTTCTTGGTCCAGGCAAGAAGTTTCACAGTTTATAAAATGTCTAAGCCAGTACTTGATGTTCAAGGCAGTGATGCCTGTATGGCTGGAGTAGGAGGCAGTTCCAGCCAGTGCTTAGGTAGCTTCTGTTGCTGGGACCTGTTGAGTTAGAAATACTAGAGAATTGCAGCACATACCCATTGTCTTAACACTCTACACAGAACAGTTGATTTTCTTGCAGAAACCTCCCCATGGGTCTTTCTCTCTCTGTCCCACATGTAGAAGGGAGCAGGCAGAGCCCATCTTTACTTCATTCCTGTTAATAAGTGAATGTATTTAGTATAAACATTAGGAAATATGCTTGTTTACTCCACCCCAAGAAAAGCATTGCTTTCCCTGACATTTTTTCAGGAGAAGCAAGACAACTGTCTTTTGTTCTTGTTATAGTGCAAGCTGAACAACCAGGATGATTTTTCATGAATTTGTATCTTTTATTATGGTAAAAACACCTTTGTGTTTATGAAAGCACTTTAGGAAACAGTGTGTTTCCTGGGGTTGTGTGTTTGCATATGACATCATACAGGTCTCTGGCTTAAGTGTTGATGAGGGGACAGAAGAAAATGTTGAATTTTGTGATTCTTTACATTTTCTCCATTGTGAGAAAAAGTTATATTTCCTGAAACCTTTAGGTATAATTTCACCTGTTCCTGTCATTCTAAGATGGATATATCATCTCAAGCTATTCTTAGTCCTCCCCTGATGCATCAGGATGTCACAGAAGTGTGGAGTGTTGCAGCTAATATATGGAGATAATGGGCACCATATGACTTAGTTTCTTCTTCCCTCTTTTTTTTTTTTTTACTTTTTTTTTTCTTTTTTTTCTGCTTTCCTTTTCTTTCACTGTCTGTATGTCTGGCTTTAATCAGTCACTTCTCTGTGAAATATTTCAATTGGGCCTGAACAAACTCTCTGCTCTTCTCTGATATGGACCTGTGGATTATAGGTGAAACTACATTAAGAGGCTGCAGAGGTTAATTATGCCTGAAAGTTTCCAGTACTCTCCACATCAGTTGACGCTCTCAACACACTACATAAACAATCTGGGAAAAGCTATCATTAGCAAAGCATGAGTGCTGCACTTGCCCAGCCCCTGCACTTGCGTTTTGAAGCTTTCATAAATGCTTGTGCATCTTCCATGACCCATTTATGCATAGAAATAAATTTATAAGTCAGCTGCATATCCTCTGTGTGGTATTTCCTTCATATGTATAAGCAAAAAATTCCTACCTGTCCTACAACCATTTAACAGCCAAACAGTCCTTTTTAAATCCTTCATTTTTATTTTAAAATACTCAAACTTTCTTTTCTTTTAAATAAAACCTTGTAGTAAAATTTGGTAGAACACCTGCATATATTGTACTTGTCAAGAACTTTTGAGTTTCTTTAGGCATATTTTTCAAGTTTAAGAATTTTCTTTTCTCTGTTGAGCTGAATGCTAAGTTTTTGGGGAAAATATTAAAACTGTTTAAATAAAAGTGTTGTCAAGAAAGTGGTGCAAACATCCTGATAAATCATTCCTCTCTTTTTAATGGAATCCATGTAGGTGTTAGTTTAAAAACAGAAACATAAGGTTTTCAAAGAAATGCAGTCCTTAGGACAATCATGTCTCATTTAAGATTATTTCAGACCAAACTCCAGTAAAATCAGTTATCTCCTATGCAAAACAAAGAAATGAAAGGGCAAGTAGCTGCTTCCCTTTATCTCTTGTTATAATGTTTTCTTACATTCCAACACCATATTCTTTACTGTTTTTGAAGAGAGAGGAGGCAGTTTTATGCTTTGGAGTGTGCAGGAACAAGTTGAGGAAGGTTGGAAGGTCAGCCAGTGAGCTCAAAGTGTGGCAATTCACTTCTGTCTCACCTCATTCCTGCTTCTTCAGAGCAGAAGCACAATAATCTTTTAAATCTGTTTGATATGGCTCGTATGCTTGAAGCAACTTGGACACTGCTTACATAGGAGCTGTCTCAAATTTGCCTATATGAGATCACAGAAAAAAAAAATCCTAGGACACTCAAGGAATTCTCCAGGTTGCTAGATTTAATTACCAGAATTTCTAAGGAATTCTTTTGTACCAAAAATAATTGGATCATCATTTTTCTAAGTGGATTAGATACAAAAATATAATGTAAAACAGCCATTATGGTGAGATATGATGTGGGACATTTTTAGCTGTCAAAATGTGCTTAGAAATGTATAACAAATGCCAGCATGATACTGTGAATTGTGAAAAGAAAAGGACGTGAGTTCTGCTGTTTGCTGTTGCCAGTAAATGTCTACTTTTGTTTGGACACTATTACTACAAAAGCCAAGATAATAAGATTGTGATTTGCCAATTGTTGCATTGTGCTGTCCAACTCTGGTTTTGAATTAAAACACACAGATGCCAAAAAATATGTTTATATAATTTAGTATGTTGTGTAATGAAAGAGTGTTAGGTAGTCTAGTTAATGAAATTGTTATATTTTGGCAGAGTGTTGTTAAATTAAGTTTATATTAATTTTTTTAGGATATTGGGTAGAACGAAAGTTTAATTCTGTTTCATATTAATTGAAACCAACTAAGCTGTTGATATAATAATACCTGTAAGTAGCAATTAACTGCATTGTAACAGCATTTTTTATAAGAGGACAAATCACAAAGTGCTTGCTTAGAAATAAAACAGTCTAAAGTGGACTTTTTATTCCCCACAAGATCATGTGTAGAAAACATCCCTTTTGGACACATTAGATGTTGCTGGTCCCATAACCACATACTGGAGGAAATACTGTATAACTCATAATGTAAGCCAAAATAGGAGAATTAAATATTCGGTTCTAGAAGATGGCCCATGGGATATTGCATACCTTATTACCTTATGTCAGATGAGGTCTTGATTCTCAAAGTGAGTAAGGCCTTTTCCGTTTTTTGAGTACATGTACTATTTTATGGATCTCAGTCTTTATCTCAAAACCCTAAACTATTGCAGTCACTTGGATAATGTGACTGCAATAATCTTCTTGAGTTTGAATGTCACTTGGATGAAGGAGTTTTCAGGATCAGCTTTGGTTTCTTTGTGAGCTGCCCAAGCACATTCAGCTGAACAAAATCTGCACACCCCAACTTTTATGAGTTGTTTATTGTTTATTTTTCCATTATCAAGATGACCAGTTATATGTTTCATAAGTAGGTTTAAGAGTGTGGCAAACAGGCTCCGGTCGTCCCCTGTTTGGTTTGACACACTTCATGGACACTAACACTTAATTAGTCACTGTCTGATCCAAAGAATTTGAGTAGCTTGTTGGTTTTGTTTGTTTATTCCATTCCATCCCATCACCAAGCAGAGAAGTGTAAAACATTATCTAGGAACATAAAATTATGTGAAATGTCTATGTTGAAAAATTTCTCATCATAGGTAACAGAGGTTTGACCATTGCACCATTCTTAAATTCATATTCGTTGTGCAGTGAGAGATGACACTCTTGTAAAATACATGTCAGAAAAAGCTAAGAAAAGATAAAATTGTAGTTAGGACTATAACTGAAAACTGAAAGTGAATTTAGACACTTTCTGAGGCAAAAAGAAAGTCAGTCAAAATTTGAAAATGTAATCTACTTAAGTTAGATTGAAATAAAGTTGTCTGGAAATCAACATTAGCACTTTCAAAGGGTTTGTGCTGTCAGTCAAGACATATACTACTCTTTCTTCTGGGCATTTGTTTCCTAGTTTGGGTTTTACTGAATAAAAATGTTAAAAAGATTTCCATGCAGACAAAAAATTCCAGCCCCGTTCCTTTTTGAATTACTTATATAAACACTTGCAACAACTCAGTCCCAGGATGTTCATTAAAGTCAATGTCTGCTAAGCCTCAAAATTTCTGGCTTTACTGTGAATATTTCCAGTTGTTGCAAACTAGGTAATTGGTTTTTCACTTTTAACATAGCATATTTTGCTACAGCAATAAGCAAAGAGGCTAGTAAAGAAGTTTTAAAGTATTATTTTTCTGGTCAATCTAAGCCAAATCTTGACAGTTTATATTTGTATGAAACCTTTCCCTTCATATTTATTTTAAATTGAAAGAAATTTAAAGTCTTTTATGCTAGAAACCAACTCTTTGGGTATCTACTGATAATGTAATGTCCAAATTACATTATATTATCAGTGTCAGTATTAATTATCAGTGACATTGTCATTATCAGTGTTAACATGCACAGCTTAATACCTTAAACTAAACTATCATTGCTGCCATACAGATCATGAACATTTGCTTAGCAGAAGTATTCATACAGATGGCCAGATCTTACTGCTCAGCTGCAGCAGGGCATTAGTTCCCTTGTGGTGTTACTGGTATACAGAAGCCAAGAGAATTGAAAAGGGTAGAGGGGAGTGAAAAATGCTTTACACAGGGTGGTTTACTGCAAAATAAGGGGTTCTTTTTTATTTTTCTGGGCTGGGTGAGGGTTGTTTGTTTGTTTGTTTGTTTTTGGTGGTTTAATTTTTATTTCAGTTTAGTTTTGTTTGGATTTGGTTTTCTTTTTTATGTACTTCATTTGTGTTATCTAGCTGCCTAGTTTTGTTTTTCTGGCTGCAGTTGTTTTGCCCAGATATACATATACATGAACATATATTGCAGGGAATTTGGAGGAAGGATTTACAGTAATTTAAAAAAGTTAGCCACATGAAATAAAAGCAGGGGCATTTCTCTTAGAAACCTGGCTTCAGCTAGTGTCTGCTTAACCACGGTTGAGTCTAATGAGTAGCAATGGAGCCTGGTATTACAAAGTGCAGGGAATCATCAAAGGTAATAAAACTGAGATCAGACCAAAGCAGCATCTGGGAGTGAAGTTTTAAGTAGCAGACAGGAATGTGTACTAATTATTTCATTGTTAATATGTTGCATGTGTTGGTTGAATAGAGATGGTGTGAGTAAGGGCAGTCAGTAGCACAGCCAGTAGCCCTGGATTTTATCCATCACAGATTCCGTATTAAATCTCCAGCTGCTTTATAACTTTCCTAATGTGACATATTCCCATGCAAAACCTGACTGTCCAACTGAGCACACCACTTCTTTCACATGTCACCAAATTTATGTAGCAGCCTAGGACCACTTGGCTTCCTGCTAAACCGTATTGAAAGCTTAGAAGAGACAGCTGGACAATGTTTCACTGCTGCTGAAATATTTGCATTGTATGCAACAGACACTCAAGTTCATCATCATGCTTTGATAGCTTTTTCCTATAGATATACGAGGAACATTTAGTTAAGATGATACTGCAGCACTAGATTCAAATACAGCTTTCCAAAATGTCTTTTATACTTAGAGAAGACTGTTCTTTATCTATATAAATCACAAAAACTGGAAAAAGTATTGTTTTTCTCCTGGTATAAGGTTTCAAAAAAGTACAAAACAGGTACATTACACAAGTAAAAAAACCCTCTTTATCCTGAATTTTACTTATCTATTATTTGAAATATCAAAACTGTGAAATTAAATTTAATATTCATCAATCTGTTGAAAAGAGTAATATATAACAATTGTACTTCAAATTTTCAAAGCCAGAGCAGTATAAACTAATTAATGTTCTGGAAGCACAAGAAGCAATGAAAATCCTGTAGTGCTTTGAATATGATGCAGCAGGATAATATAATCAGCTTTCTCATGTCTTCATATGAAATAGTCTTGAATACTAGCTGAAGTAATAATGGTAAGTGTGGTCATCATTTACCACCATTTAGCCTTCCAAATCTCAGACTTTGCCATTTTTACTGTTTAAAATGCAGAAAATTCACCTGTTTATAGGTAATAGGAAATTGAGTTTGTTTATCATTTGTAAAATGAGGTACTGAATACTCCACTGACAGTCTATGGCTGTAGTTGATAATCAGTGATGAAAACTTTTGGTTAATGAAAAGTAGAGAGGCATTGAAGGAGCTCACATCACCATTCCTTTGACCTAGGAATGGAATTTCTTCTGTGATTTGATCAAGAGCATACATCAGAAAAATCAGTTTTTCTTGTTGGTTTAGTCAGAGTCATCAGGAAAGAAGGCAGCAAGGCATAGACCACCAACTTGATTATGGTGGTCTGAATTTATTCAGTGATATTCAGTCCCAAACAATCCAATAACCTAATCCTAAAATCTGTAAAGAACTTGTATTTGAAAAGAGAAAGGGGAAGTGTGTTGCAGTTCTTCTGGGCTTTGTTCATCCTCCTGTATTGCTATTTTTGCCAGTCGGTCAGGACTGAAATAACGTGTTCCCTATTCAAGTTTTGCTCTCTGACTCTAGGGATCAGTAAGTCTGATCTTTAATTATTTTTTCCCCAGCTCTCTAGATTTTGAAGCCTACCTTTTTCCTATGTATTTTGCTCTTCAATGTATTTTACTTTGGATGCAGATGCCCACCTATCTGATTTCAGTGCTAGTAGTAGGTTGGTTAGCTTCCATGGTGCAGGATGGGAACATTTTTGAAATCTGGAAATGTTTCCTGGGCTAGAGAGATAGTTTCCCACCCAACTCTAACTAGCTGTCACATACTTATCCATGGAATCCCCATATGTCTTTGTGGGTGGTAATGTGTAGAGGGCAGATTTCCCACCACAGCAGTTTCCCTCAATACAGATTTATTTCTTTTTTGCTCTGCAGAGTTCTCAGTCTTAATCACTGCTAAACTTAGGCCTGGTGTTTGTATTAACTGTATGATGAAATAGTCTATATTGAACCTTAGAGCTCTTTGGATACCCATTTGTTACCTTTGTCTTTAAAATTGGATAATTATTTTGAAAGTTTCCTCATCCTGACTAGAGGCAGAATAGAATGTACAAAATCCTGGCACCAAGACTTTAATTACAAGCTCCAGCCTGGAGGCAAATTGGTGACTCTGAGGGTTGAAAACCTCAGCCATGCAGAAAGCAAAGAACCAACAAAAACAGAGTCCTCTGGCTGACTCCTGCAGATGAGAGTGCTGCGCTGCTCTGTGTACATAGTGGGGGGCAGAGAGCAATCAGCTTTTGGCATCTTTGTCAGCTCTGAAGTCAGCACTCCTCAGAAATTCATGGAACAGAAATATTAGTGCAAAGGGGTCAGCCTAAAATTGATAAATACCAGTTTGAAAATGTCTCACATTATATGCTGATTGGCCAGAGCCAGCCTGAGTGGGACATATTTTGCGTTGTTAACTTGTGAGCTGAATCTAGGAATTTTAGATGTGTACCTGACTTTTGCTATTAATATGCTGCAAGGGGCTGAGAAGTTTTTTGGCTCCAGTTCAGTACAAACAGCTCTTAGCTCTGTTAGATGATAAATTTCTGGTAAATGTTGCTCATTCTCTTATTTTGAGGAAATAGTGTTTTTAAATCATGGTGGAAAAGCAAAAGAATAAGGAAGGCATGGTTCAGTTGAGACCTGGGATGAAAGAGGCCTCTTAATACACACCGTGACCTTCAGCTGTGGCTAGGTTCAAAGGCAGGTGCCCTGGGTGGGGATAGCAGGTGACCCTTTCCTCTTCCCTTGCAGTGTGCACAGACCATTATTATTTCACTCCTATCACACTCATGGGACCCAAGTAAATGATGAGTGTTGCTTTGCTAAATGTTTTTCTTCATTTCATGGAGCTCACTGGACGTTTCATACCCATAGGCCAAAATGTTTCTTAAACCAGTAGCTTTTGACAATGTTGTTATGATGATTTAATATAAAAGCTGTTGGAGGTATTGGCATCCATGCAGAAACCTCATAATGGTACACCAGTGCTGATCATCTACCTCGTCCGAGTTTTTGCTTTTAAGACTGCTTTCAAAGAATTCTTGTCCCCTAAATGCTTAAAGTTGCATCATCATCGTCATAATCTCACTGTGTTTTATTACTTCACAAGTGCTACTGCAAAGCAAAAATCTTGTTGAGTACACCTCATCCATTCTTACCAGTTTCCAGCATTGTTCATCAGAGGGGGTTACACCTTCTTTCACCTCCTTTTTTTGAGTCCTGTAGAAGGCCTGTTATTCCTTGCATCTCTTGCTGGCTCAGTTCCAGCTTGTGTCTTTCCTCACCACATCCCTATGTAATCAAATTTGTATCCATATCCTCCCTGCATCACCTGTCCTGGCTTCACCTATCTATGCATTTGCTTCTTTCTCTGGTCTGACCACCAGTTCCCTACTCAGCCATGTCAATCTCCTGCCTTCCTTGCATGATTCCCTGGCCCCTGGAGGTGTTCATTCTTGTGCTCTATAGAAGGTCCTTTCACTTGAGACATGGCAGAAGAGACCAACCCTCCTCTGGCCACAACCACTTTTCAGGCAGTTGTAGATAGAGATGAGGTCCCCTCAGAGCCTTGTCTTCTTCAAACTAAACTACCTCCATTCCATCGACTGCTCCTCATAGGACATGTTTTCTAAACTCTTCACCAAATATCCTGCTCTCTTTTGGACATTCTGCAGCACTTGAGTGCCATTCATTCTAATGAGACCCCAAAATTTGACACAGCACTCGAGGTGTGGCCTCACCAGTGCCCAGCACAGGGGGACAATCCCTGCCCTGGTTCTGCTGCCACACCATTGCTGATCCAGGCCAGGATGCCACTGGCCTTCTTGGCCACCTGGGCACACCCCCAAGTCTTCTTCTGCTGGGTAAATGGACTCAGCCACTCTTTCCCAAGCCTGTGGCACTGCCCAGGGCTATTGTGACCCAAGTACAGGACTCAGCACCTCACCCTGTTGAACCTCACACCACAGGCCGTTGCTCATCAATGCAGCCTGTCCAGATCCCTCCACAGAGCCTTCATGCCCTCCCACCTAATATGTAATTAAGCACCTAGGCATGCAACTTCCTTCCTCCTAAGAAAAATAACTTGTAAAATAATCTGATTTTCTGCTTCTGCAATTAACTGAATTTTGTATGGTTTGTAATTCAAAGACATGAGGTATGTTCTCCTCTATAGTAGCATTACTCTGATTCAGTCTTCTCATTAAAATAAATATTGAATATTTTTGAAAGTATACTTAAAAGAGGTCAGGATGGTTTTTAATTTTTTAGGGATTTGAGACAATTTTCTTCATATGAAGAAGCTGGATTCTGGGACCACAAAGGCTGGTTTTTGAGGTGCTGTAGAAGCACTAAGAAAGCACATTTTCAGTATAAGTGAAGTCTTTCACCTGTGTCTTTAGAAACAGCAATGACAACAAAAGAAGGAAGAGGACATGTCATGAACTCTTATAAGACTGGGGATTTCAGGATTTCTTGTCATAATTGTAGGACCTTAACCTTACAAAATGAAGCATTTGCTTCTGCTTTAGGAACAAAAGATTTCATTCCCTATTTGTAAGTTTAGCAGGAGAAGATTGTAACGCGTTGTAAGAGAAGATTGAGTAGAACAACTGCAACATGCTGTGGAGTAAACTGAGCCCCAAACACATTTACCAAATTTGTTGAAAGGTATAAAAGGAGTCTGGTTCTTAACAAATATTCAGAGAATTAGATTGAATGAAGAGATCTGAGCACTGAAAAGCCATAAAAAGGGCCCTTGACCCTCTGCTTGCTTGAGTAACTTAGTGGCAGTATATTAAATATTGCAACTGACTGCAAGGGAAGCAGAAAGTTCAGCAGTTCATGCATTTAAGTGCTTTATATTTATAAAAAAAAATTCAGAAAAAACCTTAAAAAAGAAAGCAATAAATGTAAATCTGAATGTTTCTTTTGTGGAAAGCACTAGAGAACTCTTTCTTAAACCAAAGACAAACGTTTTCTTTGTCATGTAAATCAAAGATATCTTTCCCTGACACATTGATGCAATGTCTTATCTTTGATAGAGTAACAAAATATCCTCTTTTCATTTTCTTTCCTAAATTGGCAGAAGCTAGTTTTTTGACAGAGATAAAGTCAATATCATATCCTCAGCAAATTTTATGCATCTGTTTGCTGTATTACACCACAGTAATAAAACAGCAGCAGGAATTGCAGGACCTGATAATGTTCTCTTTCAAACAAGCTGTAGTTTTGCCATTGACTTCATTGGGATTGAGGCCAGTTTACATTTCACTAGTGCAAACCACTGATTTCTGAAGAAGAATGGCACTTCTAAAGCAACACTTGAACTACCTTTCACAACCTTCAAGTCTTAAGAGTGTCGTGGAGATTCTATCTCATACAAAATATTCAGTTGAGAAGATAGTGCTCTTGGTAGTCACTGACAGAGGCATTCCCAAGGGTGGTCTTTGTGCATAGCAGATCTCAGTAGAGATGACTTCATCAGCAAGGAAAAGCTTCACTTTTACATCTTACAGTGACATTTTATTTTAAGCAGCTACTGCAATAATGTAGCAATGTGCAAATTGACAAATCTGAGACTGGTTCATGCACACATTGGTTTCAGGCTTATTTATCACTGTTGAAGTTGCTGAGGCCATTTGGGTGAGTGTGTTTTTAAGTAGGCTCTAATATGGTGTCACAGAAATATAAAAGAAAAATATTTTCTGGACATTAGTTCTTTGTGGATTACTAGCAATATTCAAAAAAGTGACAGAAGCTCTGAGCATCCCCATTTGAAAGTCACTAAATCACTGAAATTCTAGAAATCAAATACTTCATTAGGCTATTACATACCACCAATGCATTTACACATCATCACAGTCACAAAGTCCAAACAACTTCATAATCAAGAAACTTTTTACACTACCCATAGAACGTTAATAAATGGTGAAGTAACTCATAGTGATATAAAAGAGGATGTCCACTGATTCCAAGGGAGCAGCTTTGATATCAAATAGATGAGGGTTTGATGCGTTTATTTTACAGAGTTACTTCAGTTTTTGCTTGTCTTTTTGAGTAAAAAGTTTTGCTGTTTTGTGTTGGGTATTCAAATATTTCCCATTTAGATGTCAAATAGGAAATGTCGCCTCGTATATGTTTGCTAAGGGTACTTGACAGAGTGATTATATACTTTTTCTTTGAAGAAAAGTATGTCCTTCACTGTAGATTGATTAAAAACAACTGTTGGTTGTATTTGGCACAGACATAGTTGATCATCAACGTACATTAATACATAATTTTGCTATGTTTTATCTTACAGACATATGCTGTGTTGTGTGTATATTTTCAGATTGTGATAAAGTAATATATATCTAATAGAGAGTTGAGTTTGAGTTGTAAGGAAATGGACTTCAATGAGATATGTGCCACTAAAAGATCCAGACTGAAGTTCATGGAAACTTTTCCACTGGCTCCAATGAATTTTAAATCTGATTCCTAATGAATTTCTAATTAAATTTGCCTTATTTTCTTAGATTACTCAGAAATACTGCCCTGTAGTTTTGGTCCCCAATTGGACAATAGCAACATATAGCTTAAACATTTGAGTTCCAATTATCCTGTGTAAAACAATATTTTATGTGAGAGAACTTTGTTCCTACATTGATAATGTGATATTTAAAAGCAGGTGCTCCTTTGTGAGGTGAGGAGATGGAAAAATATTTCATACAGCTGACTTCTATTTGGTTTGATATTAGAGTCTTTTGCCTGCAAGAGCTACTTTTTACCTTAACTTTTAAATGGGATCTTTAAAATTCTGTTTATATGCAGCTCTAAAAAAATCAACTTCTAGCATGGCTGTCTTGGCATAATACCTGTTCTAAGTACAGTTTCTTAGAGTACCCCAGATGTGTAAATGTGTATCCTCTTTAAATGATCAAATTATATCCCTCCTCTCCACTCCTCAGTCTCATAAAATGCTTCTTATATACTACAACTGCTTTATATGACTGAGACTCTGCAATGTCTCACGGCCAATTTAATTTGCATTTTTGCCCAAGTTACTAGTGAAAACACAGAAAATATATCAACTTTCCTGAAGCCCAGCAAGATAGATCACATCCCATTTATCTTCCTTCTCTCAAAAAACCCCAACCAACCAGTCATCAAAGAAAGTTATCAGATTACCTTCACATTATACTCTTTTTGAAAAAGCATGTTCAATTTTTATGCCATTTTCCATTGATTTCCATGCATTTTAAGTGAATATAGAAGGAAATAACTTTATACTATGATTTTTATATTATGTCAGAATTACTAAGGTAGTCTTCTTTTTCCTGAATCAGAAGTAAATCCCAACACTGCTGGGGTGGTTTTTTCCTTGACAATATCCAGTGGTAAAGCATTCAATTTATTTTTTTTGTTCCACTCTGTAAAGATTTTGTAATGGACAGGTGTGGCCAGCTACAATAGGACAGAAGTCTTAGGATGCCACTTTTTTTACTAAAATCTGCCTCTAAGGCCCTGTGTCCTTGGAGCACCTCACCAAGTGATGCTTTTCTGAAAAAAGAAAAAGCTCAAATTCATCTTGGGGGAAAAAAAATAGGTCCCACACAAGCACATGGGCACTGTAAAGGGTCACAGTCTGTCCACATTTATCAGCAGATGGAAGTCAAATTACAACCTTGCTGTCTTCATGCAATCCAAAGGGTGAATGTAAATGCATGAGTAGGAGATTAATATATGAACAGAAGAAAAAAAAAAGAGATAAAATGATTCCTCTTATCTTGTAATTATGCGTCATCTGAACTTAATATACACAAGGATTTCTGCAATTCCTCCAGATGTCAGAGACCAAAATCTTTGAGGACAGCCATTTGTCCAGCAGGACCCTTTGAGATAAAACTGTGTTCAGATTAAGATGCTGGCAAGGAAGAGTTCAAAGTCATGTCAAAATTGCTATCTAAGATCATTTTTCAGGAGGATCCATGCTTGTCTCCAAGGCAAAGCGAGAAATTTGATGCTTTGTCATCTGTCCCAAGCATACAATAATTTTTATGGTTCATTATAACTTGGAAACATAGAAAGGCTTCATACAAGAAGTAACTTAACTTTGCTGCCATTAATTCTTTATACTAATATGATTTAAAGCATCCAACAGGAATGTGTAATTTAAAAATAATAATTATGCTTTTGTTGGTTTTAGTAATTTTGTTGATCTTGGTGTTCGGTACTGTTTAACATTCTTTTTATGAACCACAAAGTATCTGCAGATTTTTATATGCATATTTGTATGACTTCATGAACAGCTACTCATATTAATAATTTTCCATTTCTGATTTTGCTAGAAAATGGTGGATGATAAGTTAGTAATATGCAAGATAATGATTTACGTATGGTTTTTGTCAAGCCACATTTGGAAAGAAATCAGCATGTAGCTAAAAAATTCAAACCCAACAATTTAACATTGTTTTGTTAGTTAAATTACATTAAATGACATTATGTTGGAGGCACAAGAAATACATTATGTTGGAAGCATAAAAATTAGTCAGAATTTCTTTAATTTAACTAGTTTATTAAGAAAAAAGGAGTAAACTAGCTGATTCTGGTTATTGTTCCTATTTTTTTCTTAAGTAGCAGAACTCATCTTCTGACACCTTATTTATTATTGTTAGCCATTGATTTCTCTCCTGTAACAAATTCCAATATTTTTCAAAATCTAAACCACTTCCTAATTTTGAATGGATGACTTAGTGACACAAATAAGTTGAATAAATCACGATGAAGTTATTTTCTCTGCTAAAACTCTGATGCAAGGTTTCATTAACTTCCTTTAGTACTTAATATTTGACACTTAGCTTTATTAGCAAGTGCACTACTCCATTTAATATCACAATTTTAGTTTCAGTCTTAGTATGGTGTCATTCAACTAAACTTATTAAAGAATAGAATCATAGGATGACTTGAGCAACTTCCATGAATTACTTAAGTAACTTTGGCAATTGAAAAGCTCCACACAGCTAGTCAATTACTCTCTCCTCCAGTGAGACTGGGGAGAGAATCAGAAGGGTAAAACCAACTAACTTACGCCCAGCCAGTTCCTGAGCAACGGCAGCCCTGGCCAAACACCTCCCCAGCGCAGTTTTATTGTTGCAGTGCATGGCACTCTATGGAGTGGAATATCCTTATCATCAATTGGAGTCTGCTGTCTCAGCTATGTCACCTTCAAATTTCCTATTCTCCCTTGTTTTCTCACTGGCAGGGCAGTGTGAGGGCCGGAAAAGGCCTTGGCTTTGTAAGCCCTGGTCAGCAGTAGCTAAAACATCTCTATGTCATCAGCACTGTTTTCACTGCTTACCCAAAACACAGCACTATATGAGCTACTGTGAAGAAATATAACTCTATGTCAGCCAAAAAAAAAAAACAGTACAAAAATGGCCAGTGTTGCATTTAGACTTGTACACCCTACTAGAATCACCGTATCTCTTGATGGACCTATGAGCCAAATGCTCATACCCAGGAGGCAAAATATTCTAAACAGATAGAGGGATGCAGGGTTGAAATTAATATCATTGTACTTGTAGTGGAGCAGACTCATCAATGAATGAACTTTTTAGATTTAGGCCAGTCTTGAAAGTCATTGTGCATTTATCTTACATGCCCACCTTAGTGGTACAAAAAAAAATATTCCTGCAATAAACAAGGCAAAATAATGTTGCCTTGGAAATTGTATGAATTGTGGTTTTGTGTACTATCTTATGTAATAATTCTGCAATATTCACTAAACTTTTAATTACTCATTATGTTCTCAGGGCCCTCAGGCTCCTTTCAAGTGGATTTTTTCCAGGGTTAACAAAACTTCCAGGCAAGTGTAAATATGTTATGTGGAGAAGTCAGAGAACAAAGATATCTGACTATAGCTGATACATCTCTACTAAAACTGCTATCACCACTGTATTTGTCATCTGTGTTGACAGCTCATAGGAAAAAAAAATCAATAAATCCAGGCATTTTGTGCACCTACTGTCAGATACTGCACTTCATGTAATAATTCCCTTATAGCAAAGCCAAAGTTTTTTGTCATCTCTTTATTAACTGAGTCCCTTGCCCAGACATATTTTTGATGGTGCTTTGATTATGTAATTGCAGTTAGTCTGTGAGCATCCTGTGTGAATACACTTCAGCCCTGTGCTGTAGTACACACAGGAATAGAGTTCATCACTTTCAGTTTTTGTCATGGATTTGCTTTTATGTAGCTTAATGATGTTTCTGCTTATTTATAATATGCAGAAAAATCATGCATTGGGACATCTGGCAGACATTTTCTGTCATATGGAAAAGGATGCAAACACCTATATTAATGAGATTAATATTTATAAACATTATCAGTAGTAGATATTATTATCTTAGGGATAGGTCTGTGTATTCACATGTATTATCTGATGTCACAAAAACAAAGTCATGGTCTTCATAGATGCTTGGTAAAAGTTAACTAAACACAACTAAGCTGAAAAGATGTCCATAATTAGTGAAAAGCTTGGAATACGTTCTGAAGTATATCATTCTCTCATTCTAGTTGTTATTGCTTTTGTTTGGCCTGTTTCCAAATGGGAAATAGCTTAGACAAGATCTATCCATTAGACAACATTGACATCTGTCTCGTGGGTAGAAATATGAGAAGGGAAGATAAATGATGCCTCATGCCTGTTTTGAAATATATCAAATTTTAAGGGAAGTAAATTTACCCTGTGCCCTAGGATTACATGTAATATTTGCAGTATGTCACTATCATTTTGCCTGCATGTAGAATCCCTTAACCATTCTTTTTCTACATAATTTTTTGTATCAAAAATATTAATTACTAGTTCATTTTATACAGGTTCAATCCAATTTGAGAGTGTGAACAATTTGACAGCTACGTAGCAGTTTGGCTTCTATTGGGAAATATACAAGGGATTTTGTATCCAGGGAAATGTACTTCAGAGCTAAGGAGTATATTTGAATTAAATGTGAGATGCTCAATATGTGTGTGTAACTATATGTGTGTGTATATATATGTCTTCATAAACAGTATATCAGTAGCTAGCATTCATATTGTAGGATCTATATTTTAACATCAGCAACATAATAAAGTACATCCATGCACAATGTTAGTATGTTTAGTGCACATGCAAAAACACACATATGAAAATAATCCCTTTTCCTGCATGCAGTTTGATGCTGTCACAAGTGAATTTAGACACTTGCAGGTGCATAGCTGAAGATATTATCTCTGTCAGTTCAGTTTTATTGCTGAACTTATTTTTTTTCTTGTGTCTTTTAAGTAAAGAGTAATATAAAACTTTTTATGGCAACTTAGCTTTTGCAGCAGCTGCCAGTCTAAAGTGCTGTCATTTAAGACACAATAAGTTAGGAACAGAAGTGGAAGCATCATTGCTCAATTGAACCAATGGCCCAGAAGCACAGAGAATCAGAATTATTTAGAAAGGCTGAGCCTTAGTCCAGAGAAGAGCCAAATAGTTCACTAGAGTATTACAAAGCTTTTAAAATTAGCTTTAATCAAGCTAGCCTGAGAATTAACAGCAATCAAGCCACTGGGCTGAATCCTTCTGCAGAGCTAACACAGTGGCATGGTGAGTACTTAGAAATAATTGAATGGTCAGGGTTGGAGGGGACCCTAAAGATCATCTAGTTCCAATGCCCCATGGTGCTAATCCCTTCATGCTAAACAGTAAAAGTACAAAACAGGAAACTGTTCCTCTGAAAAAAAATCTTCTGCATATATACAAAATATTCATAAATTAATGTAATAAATACATTTAACATAGGTAAAAAAGCATGCATATCTTTATAAAACATATAAAATTAAACACACTATTTGCTTTTTGGGGATAAGGGGTACTTATGAGACACAGTGTAATGCTCCTAAATTACATTCAAGTTGAACTATTTATATTAAGTAGAGCAAGCTCCTTGACTACATGGGAGTTTGCCACACAAGTAGGTTTTCTCTCTCAGATACTGAAATATCTCAACAAGCAGAAAAATTATCTTTTTTTTTTTTAATATTCTCTTTACTGCCTCAATTTTTGAAAAATCTTTTTAGTTCTAATTGTTCTGTTAAGTGATGCTACCCAAGTTTCTCTAATCATAACCACTGATGAATTCTGAGGGTTTCAGAAGATCTCTATTCAGTTTACACTGTGGTATTTTAATTTCTCTCTTAAGGCAAACTCCTGCCTTAAATTTTTGTATATATTTCTACCCTTTCTAGAGTGCTATATTTATAATATTTATAATATTATATTATATAATATATATTATATAATATATACTATATATATTTATAATATATACTACCTGTATTTAGTAGTTCCCTCATATATGTGCTTTGTGCACCACTTTCATGACAGGCAATGATATACAAATTTGGTTACAGATAAAATAGATATTTTTATCTTGAAAAAAAAAAATTACATACTTAATGTTTTCAGCTTACTGTTTAATAAACGTATCTCATATATTATGTCATTTCTTATAATTGCTAAACTATATGTGACAGTTCAAAGCTGCTAGAAAGCTTTTGTTACAATTCAGCTTTTTTGTTATATGTTTTCTTTGAACTTGCACTGCAATGGGGAAGATGAGGAAAAGGCTCCACTGATATTTGAAACACATCAAAGGCTTAAGTAACTAAACATGCAAGACAGATGCTTTTGTTAATGCCTGCTGTATCTTGTTTCACAATCTTTAGCAGCACATACAGCTTCATGATTTCACACAATCACCATTTTCATGCTTATTAATTTGAAAATTTGATAAGAGTAAAAACCACTTCTTTCAGTATAAAATTCTGATTTTTTTAAAGAACTATACTTTAATCTTGCAATGTTGGAAAAAAAGAAAAAAGTAAAAAGTAGATAAAAAATTGCTAGTATAAACCAAGTCTTAATCAGTTCTTTATTGTATGGAAAGATATATAGCAGCTAGTCTGACAGCTCATGTATTGCCAACCTATTGCATTTACCACTATAAAACAAAATAGTAATTTCCACATTTAACATCTGTAATATATGGCTAATCATAAAGCCAGATAAGCATTCATCTTAGATTAGACATCAATATTTAGAAAAACTTATTTTTTTTGTTTGCTAGGTGATACCAAATCCCAATCCAAATTTTTCACTTAAGTGATTTTTTTCTTAATGAATTACCCAGACTTCAGCTTCTACAGTTTGATCTCTGCGGAGCCTCTAAGTATTTTACATTAGGCAGTCATAGTTTTTTTCCTTTACTTTTTTTTAAATTAGGCAAAGCCTCAACACAGATTTAATCCTTGAAGTGAGCAGAGTTAACAACTATGATTGTTAGAGCAAATCCTGCCTAACACTGACCCAACTCTTGACTCCAGTTCTGTAGTTTGAATTGGAAACTGTAGAGGAGAGGGAATTTGAGATTCCCCATTCCTGCATGTGGAAGGATGCCCCAGGTATGCTTCCCCTTGAAGTCCTGTATTTTTAGCTTCTGATGCTGATATCTTTTCTTGAAATATAGTGATAGTTATGGTCAGGATATTCTAATAAATTGACAAATTAATTGGCTAATGGATGTTTCCCTCTACTGCAACAATTCTAAGGATGTGCATAGGTCCTGTTTACAATTATAAGTTCAAGTGGTAGAGAGGCCTCTTATAGCAGAAAGAGCTGGGTACTATACTCACTTCTGCTTTGTAACCACAAATTTGTTACAGTACTTCACACATACTTCTTTCCATTTGTAGATCTCATTGAAAATACTCATCTGTAAATATTCCCAGCTTTTCTCCTTGCTCAGAATATGATATACCACTGGGATTTCCTTATCTTGTTTAAATTGAAAATGGGCATGAACTAAGACTGTCAGTTTTGGTTTATTCCATTACAGTTAAAGTAGCAGCCTTTAATCATTACCAGCAATATTAGTGCCACAACAGTGTTTACATCTCAAATATGCTTCTAATTTTCCCAGTCAAAGGCAAATTCTTGGTGATATCTTAATGTTTTTTTAGGTAGCTAATGCCAAAATGCAAGGTTATGATCTTGATCTGAATATTTCCCAGATGTGTAGTAAGGTGAAAGGTGGAACAGCTAACAGAACTTGACTTCCTATCTGTGTTAGTCTAAGTTAAGTGAATTCTAAGTCAGGCATAATTAGAGAATGAGACCCCTAGAAACCTTCACCTTCACAACTGTTTGAGATGAAAGCTTAGCGCTTGGGTGAGTGTAACATAATCCACATGTTGGAAGAGAAATCAGAATCAGCTGTCACTGTCTTCTGCATATGTTTTAAAGTGCCCCATTAGCCACCTTCTTGTCAAAAGTCAGTGATCTTCTCTGAGCTTAATGCTTCTAATTCATTTACAGTGGAATCAGGACCAGATTCTAAATCTGATGCCAGTTTCAACACAGTGCCATCCACTGAGGTTTCAGTTTGCATATGACAGATCCAGTCTGGAAAGGTGTAGTTAATAGAGATGGATTCCAATGTCCCTCAGTCACAGGAGTCACATAACTCTTTTTCAAGACAGCCACATCAGATATTGCATAGATAATAAAAAAATCAATAGAACAACATATGAAATTCTTGGATTTGGCCCCTGAAGTTTTGACCAGCAGACCTTCAAAGGCTTTTTCAACCTGGAAAAATTGTCTGAATTGAAAGGGCATCTAGAAATCTCTGCTATGTACAAGAACACTGAAATTGTTAAGCTGGGAATTGGACACTGATATTCAAATCATTTGAGATAATTGGGAAAATTTGTTTTTTTAATTATTGTAGTGTCACCAGATAAAACACTGACATAGATCTTGGATAGCAGAGTCCTCTTTCAAGTTTTGCTATTATTCTGCAAGGTCACTGCAGCAAATCAATCAACCCTCTGAATCAACTGTTTGCAGGCTTCCCAAACTGATCTTACTGGCTCTGATTGCTAATGATCCTGCAATGAGGGTCACACGCTTTCCAGGTGTGGTAATATGTATGCTAATATGTGCAAAATAAGTGGAATTGCATTCAGGGGCATGTCTGTTAACACTTACAGAGGTAATGGCCTGTTTTTAATGTACATGATAAAAATCTTTTTATGAGAGTAGAGTGGGAAGATATTTTAGAGTGGTCCCATAACAAATCCATCAGTGATTTGACTTAGTCCCTTGTTACTGAGACATAAGCCAGGTTTCTTGAAGAAGAGAAATTTTATTTGGCTTCTCCTAATAACTTTCACTTATGTTGGAAATTTTCATTCACTTTTGTTCATGAATAACTCAGAGTTTTCACATAAATGAGGATGTAGCTCCAATGAGAAACTAGGCAGGAAATCTGAGAAGTTACAAATTTTTAGTTCCTCACTAAGCAAAATGGTAGATTTTAATCCACCACAGGCTACAGATTTGAAATAATGTATTTTATATAGTTTTCCAAGCTATGTATGTTTTGTTAGAAATAGCACAGAAATCAGGAATTGCTGAAGTATCAGCTGCTAATTATATTGCAGTATAATTTGTGATAGTACTGATTGTTGGTTAAATGTGTTACACCTTTAAGAGAGAAATCACTCTAAAACAGAGCATACTTCCCATTAAAATATTTCAATTTCTGAGCATTGGGCTTAAAATGTTTTTGAGCAAACAATGGTGAAATATCTGAGAATAGTGACAGCCTGTTGTTCACTTACTCATTTGTCTGACATGTCCTGTTGAAACGGAATTTGAGGAGAAGGGTAAATCTGGCATAAACTTACATCACCCTTTGGAAATCCACCATCTTCTTGATTGTGTGTAGCTTGCCTTTCTTTGGCAACGTGGCCACACTTCCCCCTTTTATGTGAATTAGCACTGGAATTGTTACTCTTAATATCAGAAATTTATATTTAAAGTCGTCAGACCAATTAGAAGGGATTTCTGAGGTCAGTGGGCACTGGATGTTGTCAGCTGATATTTTAACACTGACACTAGGAGCTTTGAGATACTTAAGGCAGCATGCCAGATCTCTTTGTACCAGAACTGTTCCATTTTGATACCAGAGACCTGGAAATGTGGTTTGCCAACAAGAATTTCATCATCTCTGTCCTGTTAAAGATTTTACAGAACCTTTGCTATTGCTCACTATGTAAGTGAAATATACAAGACCTGGAAATTAAAAATCAGCACAAATAGTTTCAAATTATGTAACTCTATTGTTATAACAAAGAAAATATTTGGAATAAAATTTTTACCCTGATGCAAAAATTTCTTCCATATTTCCTGCCAGATTTTTATCTTCTGCTCTCTCTGAAGGCTTTGTGTTTTCATAGGTAGCTGAGAATGTAACTGGTAGGACTGAGTGGGGTCAGGCAGTTCAATTGCTCTGTAGTTGCATGGAAGTGAATTATGATTGAACGGATGCATGACAATAGATTCAGCAGTAGTGTAATTGTTGTTTATTGTGCTACTTTTAAAACAGCAAGGAGTTCCCTTAGCATGATCTTGGCACAAAATTTTTGAAACAGCAAAATATGTGAGAGATTAAAGGAAGCCACTGTGATCCTTAGTCGCATGTTTCAACTTAATCCTTTTTCTATCAAGTTCTTTTGTTAGTGTCTACAAGGAAAGGGGAGGAGATTACAGTGTTGGATTGAGGATAAAAAGAGGCAATGGAAAGTAAAGAATAGGAAAAAGGAAGTAATTCTATAGAGGTGGGCAGAAAAATATGGCCATTAAGAATCAAATTTTCATAGGTGGTATCTTTATGCTTTGCCTTACAGGATACTTGCTGTCTGTGAGCCTGATTTGTGAAAGGAGACCCACAAATGAGTAATTCTTGTAGGAATTGCACCTGGGAGTCCAATTTTCCTGTGCTGAATCAGAGGTTCTCTAGGATTTACCAGTATTCAAACACATTTTTATTTTGTTTTTAAGTAGAAGTCCCTTCACATTTCAGTCTAACAGGACTAGTACAGTTGTCAATTATTACTTATTTACAGAAATCAATGCTTCTTATATAGACAGCACTGACTACAGTGTTTGAGTCTTTATTTGTCTAATAAAGCAAAAAGAAAATATGGTTAATGTTGGATTTGATCAGATCATAAGCACAAAATAAGCAAATGAAAAACGTGGGGATGAGCAACATAAATCTCACAATTTAGAGGCAAGTATCCAAAGTATATGTAATCTATAAAGACAATGCAATGCAAAAAAATAATGGTCTTGAATTTTTTGTGAGCATAATGTGAATGATCACACTCCTTCTATTGCCTAGGGCTACCACTATATCTGAACCATCTTCTGTTAATGCCTGGGTCTTTTAGAGTTTCTCTGCACTTTGGGAATTCCAGTGAACTAACCAGAAATATCATATGGTAGTTATGACTGGTTCCTTTGTAACCAAAAATCAGCAGCACACTATGCACATTGTAAGTACATTAAAGTGCAGATATTGTAAAAATTACTGCTCTTTAGTGTAGTAAGTCCAGCATATTCAGAAATAATTGATTGACTCCCTGTGTGTGAAAATACAGTTTTATGGGCTTGGAAGCATTCTCAAAAGATCATGTGGTACATCCCCTTGTCCCACAACATATCTATCATCAACTCAACTGGACACTTTTATCACCTGCTCTTAAACTCTGCACACACTCCAAAGTATCTTTAATGAATAAAGAGAGATTTTATCACCCTTATTAAAATCTTAGTAATCTTAACATCTTCTCTTACTCTTCTGTGTAGTTGAGCCCATTATTTCTATTGTCCCTTTCACGGAGTTGTCCCGCCTCTTGACAGAAATTGAAAGTTACTGTTACACTTTTTCCTCCCAGATCTTCTCTTTCTAACATAAACTTTATTTAGCTTCTAATTACAAATCTTGTTTTTCTATGCCTATCACTATGCTGGTTGCCCTCTTTCAAGGCTACCTTCAAACAAGAAAAGAATTCAGATGAATCCTTCCAAATGCTGGATTATGTGGAAAGATTTTCTTTTTCATTTTCAACATGTTTAGATGTGTTAGGAAGTTATTAACTTTTTATGTTCCTCCTTCAAGGCCACATTGTACATCAGTAGCTTTTCTGCAAAAATAATTTTCTTCTTCTTCTTCCTGTATTTGTGTTTCCTCAACACAAACTTTTGCAGTGAATCATGGGCAACAATTCCCTAAATACAGTTTTCAAGCCTGTTTTTCATCCTACTTAAAATAAATTTATATTAAACTAGGGTATTTATGATAATTCAGAGTGGTTGTGTCAAAAGCCTAATTACATTGCCCTTTTCATGACGTGACATGTTACACTGTTATAAAATCAGATTAGATTTAATGGAATTGGCTCTTGACTGGTCTTTGCTGGCTGCTTCTCTGCTTTTTTTCATTTCTCTATATGGGGGAATGTATATGTAAGAATTAAAGGTGACTCCACTGCTTCAGACTAAAGGTCAGTCTGGTTTCCTGTCTCTGACAGTAGCAGTAGGAGAAGCCCCAAGAGGAGAAGAACAAGCAGACAGTGCTAACTTCCCTAGTATGCATCAGTATGCAACTCAGAGATGGTATTGATTTACTTGTCTTAGGAATGTATTTTTGGAATTAGTTGCCCTGGTTGCTTCTCAGTTCAGGTAAACTTAACATCAGTTTAGATAAATAGGACATCTTAACCTTGGCTGCTGAAATCTAAAAAGTGTGAAAACATCACTTCTTTTGTTTTAAACATTAAATTGCTGTTTTCTGTCCAGTAATTTCATTTAAGATTCAGTGCATAGTAGCTCCTTTTACATTTTCTTGAAGTTACCTACAGTTTTACAGATTTTCACTACTGAAGCCATTTCTGTTCCACCCTGGAAAGCCCAGTGGTTTAGTTATTCCTCAAATATTATTTAACCATTTTGCGGATCATGCTCTTTCTTGTAGCTTTTCCAGTTCTGTTCTATCTTTTATGAAACAAGGGAAAACAATAGCATTTGCATTTAAAATGCAATCATGGATGGATTTAAACTTTGCAGCTGTATTTTTCATTTCCTAAACATTCCCTACTCTTCTCCAGTAAATTCCAAATTTTTTTAGTACCTATTATAAGACCAAGAGCTAGCAACTGGGCCATTAGCCATTCTGTAACACATTCCATGTTTATAAACCTAATGTTACTCTTCCTATGTGCATCACTTTTTACAACATGCACCTACACTGATTTTTTTCTGGAATTGTATTGCCTTATCAGCTTGGGTTCTGAGAGTCTTTTGCAATTATTCCCAATTCCTTCAGATTTAGTACCCTGAATAATTTAGTATAATCAGCAGGGTTTTTTATGTCATTACTGTAAATCATTAATGAATACACTGTGGACATAAAGTACCAGGATTCTGTTGATTACTTTCCCAAGAAAAATTACTTCCCCCCGCTATTTTTAACCCATAACTTGTTTATTTATTGTCTTCTATACACCAGCTACACAACATATAGAAAAATAGAAAATTTATGGAACCTGGAATGCAATTATTGAGTTGGTCATGCGCAGGAAATTGTAGATAGTTTTGCATTAAATGTCTGTGCCCAGGCTGTACAAGGAGCATGCTCACCATTGATCTCACATTCTTAGGTGTTTCTGCATTCACATGCAAAATCCCATTATATGGGAGCTCTGTTCTTCAGCTGCTCATCTCCAAAGCTGTCTTCAGGTCTACTCTGTCAAATAACTTATTTCCCAAGATGGCTGTTGGATACAGCACTCCTGTTTTACACTGCACATGTTAGTTCACACCTAGCTTTATTTGGCATGAACTATTTTCTACTGGGGTCAACTTCCATAAGATTTTCAATATTATTAACTGCCGGGACCATATAAGCAAGATCAAGCCAGTCTTAGTTCCTTTGGTTTTTAACAGTTTGATGCCAGACCTTGCAAAGCACTGTCTACATGGCCTTGCCATCAGATTACACAAAGAAGAAACTGGTGGGCTGTCACACAGTCTTCACAATATGTTAGACACTCAGAACAGAAAATCCACAGATGTGCCTGACATACAGGTAAAGTCTCTAGAGGTGATATTCTGAGGAAAATTGAACCAAGCCCACCAGGGACACACCAGACCAACCCCATAAGGTGTGAATATGATTGTCAGTTTTCTTCAAATGGCCTAGAGACGGGTTCTTTTTGCAGTGTTAGGCAGTGGTGTAAGCAAAAGTATGTCTGAACCTGACACAAAAATATGCAGAGAGGATGGGACATTCTTTGCCTGCCCTCTACACATTTCCTGACACAGCTTCTGCTGGTATGACAGCACAAATCACACTCACCGTCAGCTGAGTGGTTGATTTGGGTTGGTTGGTTGAGTGTGCTTTGTGCTGTTAAATTACAGAATGTTGAGCAGAAAAACTGGAAATAACGTACCAAACTTTGTGAATTGTCTTTTAAGTGTCCTGAACATAGTTTAGTGAGCGTTTGTGCACACACTTACACAGTTCAAGGTGAAAAAGCCCTGAAAAATTTCAGCAATCCAGACTAGGGAACCATAGTTTTTATAAAAGGACAAGACGTGAGTTGCAAGCATGTGCAATTAGATCACATAATCCTGTGTGTAAAACATGTTTGTTAGCTGCTATCTGAAGATGTCAGCAGGGAAGATGGAAACAATATAGGAGGAGACTTGAAGATAATAAAAGCAGAAGGGTGTGAAGTGATTGTGCTCTTCAGATCAGCCTTTTAAGTTTCTGTGCAAGATTGACGATTTTGTAATCCTGCTTTTTTATGAGGTGTTGAATGAATGCTTAAGAAGACAGCACTTATCAGTGCTCATCAAAGTTTAAAAAGAACTGTTTGTACTAGCAGTCTGAAGATACCAGGTCTAACCAGGTTAGAGACAGTCATGTATTAAAGATGAAAACACTGTGAAAGACATATATCAGGTTGCACTGTAGCAGGCCATAGTTTACATATGTGTGCTAGAGTACAGACCTTGTTACATGCTTTTACTGCATACCTTTGATGAAGAAGGAAATGTACATAATAGGTAAGACAAAGAAAAAGACTAATATTAAATACTGAGAAGTGGGTCACATAGCATTGTAACAAGAACAGTAGTTATCGAATGGTGTCTTTTCAAGTGGTTGTCATTTAGGACGTATAAGTGCACAAAATTATTTATGTCAGAGAAAGCGAAGCAATTAATGGATAAAACAGTAAACTGGTGTTCAGAGCACAGATTTTTTTTTTTTCAGCTGCTAAAATGATGTCTTTAAGGTCTTCTTATATAGTAACAACATGCAATTAATTTCTCTTTCTTTACTCCAATACTGCTGAACAACAAGCTTTGTAACAATGGTGTCTTTCAATAAATACTTTGTCTGAAAATGTTTAGACAGTAATTTGTTTGCAAAGTACCAACCAGGTTATGAGCTACTCAAAATCAGCCATCAAATCATATACAACATTGTCCCAAACTATATAAATATAAGTATTAAAGTCAGAGGCCTGCCTTTTATTTGATCATATCCAGACTGGCTAAGGAAAAAAAAAAATGGAGAAAAAAAAGCCAGGAGGGACAAAAAACAGATGTGAATTTTAGGGAATTTTTAGATACAGTGAAATACTGTTTGCATTGATCTTCTAAATACTGATTACCCATACCATACAGCTGCCCTAATCTACACTTCTCAGATATTCATTCTGTTCCCAGAGTCCTTATAAAGTTTTCTTGCAAAATTGATTATTATGATCAAGTAACTTTAGGAATATTTGTGGCATTGCAGAAGAAAACTGCTGAAAGTGTTGATGAGTAACTACCACCAAATATAATTATGTGAAAAATAATGATCATTATAGCTGTCCAGGGGTAATCTTTCATTATAAACATGTGGATCCCATATTTTAAAATACCATGGATTCCTTTTTCCTGTGTTAGGCAAAGACAGACATAAAACATTAGAACCAACAACTAATTGAGGTTGTGGATTAGTGCGTTTGGCAACTTTCTGATTTGAAGGGAAAACACTAAAACATCGGGTTTTTTTCCCAGAGAAACATAGCAATAGCAGAATACTGCTAGAAACTGTTCTTAGACATGGTATTTTAAAGAGGAACCTGTAGAATTTTGTGATTTTTTTTTTTTTCAGTTTTTCCCCATTACTAAGTTATTACGCCCATATTGATTCAGGAGATGATCCTACCTGCCACAGGCAGTGTAGTGCACACTGCAAAGCTTTCTGACAGCTATGCAGGTAATTGTGCTTTTATCTCCTACCTTTCACAACAAGGTAAGTGTTTGAGATGGGGAAATAGACCATATTTTTCCAGTCCTGTTTTCTTGCACAAAGGGGAGTCAAGATCCACCATAAGGACAAATGATGACCAAAATTAAGCAAAACTGATGAAAGAGAACTATTGTCCCACTTAGCTGTTGTTCTATTAGCTTTAGCTAGAACAACAGCCACAGCATGTGTCAGACAGTCTTAGCAGCAGACAACAAACTTGTCATTTGGATAAAGATTGTTGGTAGACAAATTGCTGAGGAAAACTGCAGCACACTGGGTTTCCTGTCCACAATGCTTAGTCAGTGCCTCATAGGAGTTTTTGCATCTGTTTGTACATACTCTGACTGCTTTAGCACCCTGGGTCACTTCCGTCTGCTTGTATTTGTCAGTGTCTAAATACTGTTTGGCTCCATTTAATTGTCATTTGCACCCCATTTGCAAATACAGGTATTGTATCTGCTAGCTGATTTCCACCCATTAGTTCTCTTGCCAATGCATTCCATCCAGCTAGAAGATCCTCCCTTCCCCAGGAGGGAAAGGACAGATTGCAGGTGATGTAGAGGTACTTCTGTCAGTCACCGTGCATTTGGATTGTTTCTTCTGCAGTACAACTGTTTATTATCCCTCCCTAATCTGTTGGGATGGACATTAAATGGAATAGCCTTACCTCTGTCCAGTTTCTTCCAGTTAAAATTATTAACTTTGAATCTTATACAAGTGGTAAAATGCATGAGGTGAATAAAGTAATCATGAATGTCAAAGATCACTTGGGATTTCACCCAGGTTGAAACAGGCAGATCCATACAGCCTTCAGAAAATGTACTACTCTCTTATAAGCTTTCCATTGTCTTGCATGTTTCTGTGGAGACATGGAAATTTAAGATTTGGCAGAAATCCTGAGTGCCTGGTCCTGTCTACAAAATGGAAACATACATGGACTGCCAAGTTTCGATTAGGATTTGGATTACTATCCAAGTTTCCTTATAAACACATGAAGTAGTCATTCTGCTCAAGTCAGTACACATCAGGCCTTACTTAGAACATTGGTCCAGTCTTGGGCACCTCAGTTCAAAAAAATTAGTCAACTGGAAAGAGACCAAAAAGAGAGCACTAGAAGGTCTAGAAAATATATACTACTAAAACTGACTGCAAAAACTTGGATTGTTTAGTCCTTAGGGTTTAAAGTTGATTTGTTTTCTATTGAGAGTTTTTTTCCAAGCCAGATCATTCCAATGATTTTGTTTATAGTGCTGCTCCACAGTTACATTTGAAGGGTTGGTGAACTTCAGCACAGAGGCAGGAAAAAGAAGCCAGGAAGGGCTGAAACTCCTTAAGGCATCTTTGTCAAGAGATCTAATCAGATAACTGCAACCCTGCATCTAATCATATGCACTATACTGTTGTGGTGTTTTGTTTTCCACTTTTTCTCTTGGCATATGAACCACTGCTCTTCTTGGTTAGTATAAGTTGTCACTTATAGCTTCTCTGTCCCAAAACCAGATCAGATAATGTATTCCTACACTGTCTGTGTCTAATCTAAAGTTACCAAATCTTGCAGTGTTGGGGTCAAGCAGGCTGAGATGCTCAGGCATCAACATTTTCCATCAACATTCATGCAGCTGTTTATATGTCTTCCCATCTTAGCTCAAAACACAGAGCTCAAGAAATCTGAGTTCTGATTAACATAACCAGGTACTGTTGGCTCTGTGTGCAGCCATTTCATCTCAAAAGTGTGAATTAAATCCATCTGAAGGAAGCAAACATGTTTATATTCCCTAGCACTTTGGCTAAATCAGATTACATGCTTGTGTGTTAGTGATGAAAGTGACAGACATGGTGTCCTTGAGGGAACAACTGAGCTCATCAAAACTGACAAGATAGATGTGTCCTTAAAGTCACTTCCAGCATTTCCTTTGCTTCAGTTTAACCCATTTAGCTTTGGAAATGTAATAGAGGGAGTGGTGGTGTTCAGAGCTGTCCTTTGATGTTGCCTGTCTTCACTGACCTGAGGGAAAAATATAGGCTAACTGATCCCGGATTAATTGTTTCTGTTACATGTCAGGATGTATACTAGCTACATTGATTCCTGCCAATTTTTTAGCTAAACCTAAACTCCTCCTTTGCTAACTACCAGCTCTCATTATTGATCACTAAGAAGTTCTCTCATCCCAGGTGCCACCCTTCAATTTGCTTGGTTTACAGAGAACAATTAATTGAGTCATCTGTGCTCTGCTCTGAAATTAAAACCATAAAAGCGGTAGAAGATGAAAAGGAAGTTGGTACAGACCATGTTGATCTGAGAACAAGCTCTAATAATTAGTCTTTAATATGATTTTTATGCACTGTGGAGATGTCACACTTCATGCTGATGCTACGGTGATATAGTAACGCTCAGAGGTTTTGTTACCATAATCTTCCATAAGTTTAGATACATATCTCAGGCTTATCCAAATGTATTAGATGTAGGCATTGGATAGAAAAGTTCATGGAACGTTTTTTCACTATGGTTGATCTAAATATGACACATTAGAAGATTGCTTTGTGGTCTTTCTGTACTTTAACTTCTGATATAGTATAGGAATGACAGCAGACTCAAAAAAATCAAGTGTTAATAAAATCCACAAAACTGGTTAAACTTCAAGCTCCCTTTCAAAGTCAAGCACAAAGTCTGTAAGACTGTCATTCAGTGGAACTACTTTTGATAATTGAAAATGCTTTCAAAGGCAAGACTTGCTTGCCATTTCAGTTTTCTATGTTCTTTTGATCTATTAATCCAACATATTCCTTTTTCTGCTATCACAAAATACAGGTAAATCTAGGAATATCCATATAATTTGTAATTTGGGGATATTTTCATCTTGCTTTGCACAGGTGTAATTAGTGAAACAGAATGGAAACAGAGGCAGTATCCTCATATACCTTAGCACTTCACTCTTCCATGACTACATCCAACAAATCTGTTTGCTTCAAACCACTTTTTTTCAAGCCACCTACTAAGAATAGCTTTTTGAACTACCACGTCTTCAACATTATGCTTGAACATCAACTTGTTTTGACTTAAGCCAGTGGCAGTCAAAGGCGCCCCTTCAGACAAACTCCCTGTTGACCACAAAAGCCAAAGTTCTGAAAAGTCAGTTTAGTCTCATCTGCAGTCACACCAAGCCCTGTCTTCTCCAGCTATCTTCCAAGAGCTGCAGCTTCCTTCATGGGTCCAACAGCTTCTTGTCATCATTTGGGAAATCAAAAGGTTTCACTAGTTCTCAGTCATTATCACATTCTATCCAACTGAACTCCTTCTTCATCTATGATATTTTTGTAAACAGAAGAAAACCTGAAGTGGGGAGGGATTGTTTGTGGATTGCTACATATTCAGGAGAATCTTTGAAAGGTGTAGGAAGATGCATGGTGGTTCTGTTCTTCAGCATAGATATGACTGCAAATAGTGTTGGAGATGTTCCAAATGTGTTTGTAGGAACTCCTTACACAAATGATGCAACTACAGGAAAATGACCACTATCTCACACTGCAAAGTTGAACTTGGTCCCAGAATCAAGCGTGTCTTGTTGCAGACCATGAGTATATCCACTGCACTTCTGTCTTGACAACAGATCTGATATTCTGTCAAATTGCCCTTCCTAAGAATTGCTTGACATAATTTCATTCTGTTTCCAGGATACTTTGTAGTTTTTTTGCTTCATATTGTCAGCATTTTTATAAAACATAGGACATTTTTAATTAACATATAACCAAGGAAGTGCAATTTTACCTTGTAGTTTTTACAGACCCTCTGTGCAAAGCAAGATGACAAATAGCCAGGTTTCTGTTGCCTTGTCATATATATAATGATGACTTTTATAAACTATAAAAATACAGTTTATTTAAGGTAAATACATTTGGATTCTTTTGGGAATATGTTTATAGCCTTTGGGACCTGTAAAGAGAGCATATGCGTAGCTACAGGGTACATCTCATGTTGATATTTGAAATCTTTTAATTATAATGCATTGGAAATTGTTTGGGTATAGAAAGCTATGATTTTACAGTGGATATGGTCAATGGGGATTAGTTGTAATTGTTAGGTTTTATAAACTTATGGCTGTAAAATAACAGTATGCTGTCTGGTTTAAAGCAATAACAGAGGCCAGAGCATTTTGATTTTTTTTTTTTAATTAATTCATTTTCATTTCCAAGTTCCTAAGAAGCATGAAACCAGAATAAATAACTCCTAACACTTTTACCCCAATAACAATATTTTTTTTGTACTGGTTGTTACTAAGAATAATTACAAGTCACATTATATCATGGAAATTATTTACTTTACAGATCTTCTTGCACCTAAGTCTTAAGGCATGGAAATATCTAAGCCCAAGCAAAGGTATAAAATCAGATACAAGAAGCACTCAAGGAAGCATGTTGAAATGCCATTTTTGTTTCAGAGTGACAGAAGAGACAAAAGAGTTTCAATGAAAAGTTAATATTGATGGGAATAGAATAAGAAATTAAAACAAAAATAAAGAAAGGGATAGGGAAAAGGGAAAATACTGTAGTTTTAAGCTTCATACTGTATATCTCAATTTTTTTTAATATAATCCTGCTGAATTTAATAACACTTGAAGAATAATCAAATGTATATTTTCACACTTACATCCAATGAATTGTACTTATTTTATTCAAATTAAATTATTTCAAAGTTCTAGAAAATCTTAGGCTTTCTTACAGATTCATGTCAGACAAGTAGATGATCTTCTACTGACGTTTGAAATTTGTCTACATCACTGAAACCAATAAAATGCTCCTATTGCCCTCAAAAGATTTCTATCAAATTAGAAATTCTTCTCTTGGGAAGATCTGTAAAGAGCAGTGAATAATTTGCAATCTAGATGAAATCTGGATTGTAACTCTGCTTGTAAGTAGCAGGTAACTCTTGGGGACTACAGAGAGTAGTAAAGTATCAAACTAAATCCATATTGGTTAAGGGTAACTAGATCAAGATTAAATTGATCTGAAAGAAAAATATCCATTAAAATATCCATGTCTCCCAAATGAAATACTTTAGAGGATAGAATATGCAAAATTGTCAATGACAATTATACATTTTTCAACTTTCAAGTACACAAAACACAGTGAGAAGAAATCCAGGATCATTAGTGATAATATTATCAACCTGATAATAATTTGGAACAATTCTGCTGTATTTGGCTACAATTAAATAGCTTGACCAGCTAAAAGCTAGTTTTTGTGGATATAATAAATGTAGGAACATTCCTCCTCATCACCGCCTTACAGTTGCTCCACCAGAAATATAATGGAGTATGAAATTGCAAACAAACTTTACCAGAAAAAACAGACTATATTTTCATTAATTATACATGTGTTGTTTTTATTTAAGTATTTTTCTGAAAAGCAGTATGAATGTCCATCATTCAAGTGCATGACACTTAATTCTGTAGAAGTTTCTCATTTAGGCACTGTTCTCTTTCAGCTCTTAGTGAAATAGTTAATTGAAAAGCCTAATATGATGTTATTGTTACAAGGAAAGTATGGCAAAATCTAAATCAGTTTAATTACTTTCAACATCAAAATTTATAATGGCACATGTTATGTCAGTATTTTTCTTGCTTCTTTGTTTGTGTTTTGGTTTGGTTTGGTTTTTTTGTCTTGTTACTGGTGTTAGAAATGGACCCAGGCACAGTTCAGAATACAATTCCATAGAAAGAATTAACTGAATTCTTCTCATCACTTTTTGGCATGGAAAATACAAAAAAAAAAAGCATCACTCATGGTGTTGTGCAGTTTTTGCATCACATTCTTGCCCTCTATTAGTTTGCTATCCACAACTTAGTCCACTTTATTCTGATTTTGAGCACGATTTTGAGCAGATATTCCATGGGAGATCTGCTCAGTCCTCCATAACAATGCTCTTTCAGAAGATCAAGAAAGCAACTTTGGCTTTTCTTTGTTGTGAAAATGGGCAACATTTTAAGAATAATACAGATTAGAGCCCTGCAAATATGGACTCACTGATCTATCAGTGGCATGGCCCTGGTATATGTAAGCTATCACAACCTAATCAAGGAGTACAGTTTTGCCCCTAATGTAATTTCTCTACTGGTACAGCTTTAGTGTACCACACTGAGTTAGCCAGGATATTGATCTAACTATTGCTACATAAATGTCAGGAGAACACGAGAAATGTTGGAGCCAAGCATGCAGTCTCCTACTCCCAAATCAGTATGTTCCTGGGCAGAAAACAGAGGTGAAAAGGTGTATCTCCCAATACAGGTCCCTTGAACTATCCAGTGTCCCAGAAAGAGAGTGTTTTAAGGCAGGGGGGAAGGGGGGGGGGTGGGATAATATTTATTACAAACAGACCAAAGTGTTTCTGGTATCTGGAAGACAAAGATGGTGTGGCCATCATTATTGGTCTTACTACTTCTCACATTGTCAACACACTTGCCAAAAGTGAATTTATCAGCTCAGTGTAACCAAGAGATTTAGTTTATCTAAATGTTCTACAACGAATAAATTGTTTACCAAGGTTTTTAAAGGTTGGGGAAAATCCAGTATTCTACTGACACATGCTATATATTTAATTTGATGCTGTGGTTTTAATGCCTCTTCTGATAAGTTATAGTAAAATCTTTGCTAGGAAAAATGAAGTTGTTTCAGTATGTCTGGGGTGTAAAATTCAGGGTTAGGAAAAATGTTAATTGAAAAAATCTTTGTGCATATTCTTGCACTGGTTTAAAGAATACTTCTGAATTTTTTGGTCAGTTGGTCCTAAATATTACAAGTTTTGTTTTTTTAAGGTTTGTTGTCTTTTCTTTAGTGAGAAAATCCTGTAATAAAGTAATTAAATAGCTCAATTTTTATTTTTTAGGCATATTGGAGATAACATCTGTAGAAATTGGAGTTGTGGCAGTTAAGTCTATTAAGAGCAACTACTATTTAGCCATGAACAAAAAAGGAAAAGTCTACGGCTCTGTAAGTACCTTTTTACATTCCAAATGGATTTCAGGAGTCAGCACAGTTCCCTGTCTTGCCTATTGAAACACTGCTTGTCTGTGTATTGCTAGTAATTAGACCTGAAATGAGCTGTTCATCCAAATTTCATCCTCTGATAAACCAGGATCCACAAGCGTCCTGTTGTTTGCTAAGTTCATACCAGCATAGCTGCTGGGATCTATCATGCTTACTGCCTCAGTCACACTTATTAAGGAGCGTTCAGTAGAGAGGGTCTCACAAAATGTAATCTTTAAAGCTTGTTTTCCCTGTTTGTTTTTTTTTTTTCTACAGTGCAATCACACTTAGCAGAAATTTGAGGGTGGGGGAGAGAGGAATAAAGGTGCCTGAAATCTTGAAAACTTGAGCTGATGGAGTAAACACACCAATCATTAGCAGGCTTTAAATTGACTATATTGACTACTGATTAATATTATGGACAGTAGAGAGAGACAAGAACTGAAAAATCAGCAGCTAAGATTTATTTGAATAGAATTCAGGTAACACTTGAAAGTTGTCCATATATACTTAATTTGTATTTGTATAAGTTTGGGGTTACAAATATTTTCAGGGGAAAAAAATCCAAATGCCAAAACTCAAAAATAATCAGCTAAAAAAAAACCCAAAAAAAACAAACAAACAAACCAAGGAAACTCAGAAACAATCCAAATATTTTTACTAGAAAGTGATATGATCTATAAATCTAACAACTAAAATATATCTTCACACATCCTTATGATTACACAAACACCAGATTGTTCTGGTATTACATCTGGTTGATTTGCAGTTTTACAATGTTGTTCCAGTTTCTGGAAAGGTTATGAGCCATTCTGCAGGTTGCTTAATGTTCAGATCATCCATATGCTTTATAGAAAGGAGGTCACATATAGGGACTGAGTTTATGGTAGAGCAGTGCAGCTAGGCCTCCAATTTCTGCTGAAAACAATGAAGTAATGGTAATTTCAAGTGAGACTCAAGGGGCCTCTAGTCATTTGGCCCTCTTTCTTAAGGAAACATTTCTACAGAGTGTGTTTAGTTCATGAAAACTATATAAACTGTCCTCCCTTACCTGCACTGTGGCTAGTCACTCCTCATTCAGCAACATACTTCTGGTTTTCTAAACTCTGTGATAATGTCAAAGAATCACATTAAGGAAAGACAAGAACAAAGACATTTTTCTTGTATTCCTGTAAATGTAGATTTAACTTCTAGATTTAACTGGTCAGAAATACAGGATGATCAGTGTTTATTGAGAAAGAAAACTGTGTACTGAGTTATGCAGTACAGTCATTGATCATAGGTATGCTTCTGTACGTAGGTGAAGGTTTTAGCATAAATCACCACCTTCAGTTCACACATCTCAGTTGTGTACTTCAGTCATTTGTGATGGTCTATCCCAAAGCCTAAGACAGACACTCTTAGCCCAGTTGTCAGCCTTGCCTGGTGTGATAAGAGTCTGTTTAGAGTCTATCCCAACACAATATATGTACAAATGACATTGAAGCAGCTTTCATATACCATAGATGGAAATTACTGCCATAAGATTTGGTAATTCATAGTGTATTAGAAGTAGCGTTGACAGGAAGATACGAATGTGGGAAGCCTTTTTTTTAATTCCAGCTGAGATAATTTTTCAATATTCACATCATAAAATCACAACATAATGATTTATCAAAACCTATTCCATAATACTTTAGCAATTTCAAGAATGCTTCTGTTATTATTTTTCCCATAATCCCAGGACTTGCAGTTAGCTTCATATTACTACAGTCTGGCAGCTTGCAGATGGATATGAATACCAAAACCAGAACCACTAAAAAATTGTAAAAACACCCTTGAGCACATGCACAATAGACATTGATGAACACTTGTGCTGAAATTTTTTTAAAATGAGCAAAACAGTCCAGTATAACACTCAGACTTCTGCCAGTAAGACTTCTTAAGCACATCAAAACATCATCTTTTCTGTTATCCAAGAATAGAAGTAAAAGTTGGATTTGAGTACAATTCTGCATCTAGAAAAACAAGAAAAGCTCTTTCTGGTTTAATCAAATGCTTTTCTATTTGACCTATTTTTGTTAAAATGAGGAAAAAAAGACTCACTCTTTGGTTTCTTTAACAAAATTAGCTTCTTTAAGCTTCTTTAACAAATTGGCAGGTAGGAGAAGCTACTGTGGTTTAGAATGTGATTGATGAGCACCTTATTTTTTAATACCTTGATGCCAGAGGTGACATATTACAGAAAATAACTAGTAAATTATCTGTATGGTGACATTGTGAGTGTAGACAGTGTCAATAGTGGTCTTGTAAAGAGTCTTGCCTTGCTGGTGTCTTCCCCACTGCTCATTGTTCAAATAACTACTAATCCTGAAATTAAAGAGCACTTTGAGAGCCAAACTGAATTTGAATGTATGCAATTCCATCAAGAAGCTCTTCAACGGTTGTAGAAACAACTATGGGAAACATAAACTGTTCACACAAAATTCTCACTGGGTCAAAGTACTTAGCATCAACTAGTATAAAAATTCTAATTTAAATTAATAGATAAGGAAAATATATTTCCCTTGATTTCATTGACATGAAACTTGATTTAGTATTCAGACGTTTTTCTTGTGTTGTTCATGATCACATTAAAAATAGTGCATGTAGTTAGTATATCATAGTCTGACATTCTAACCTGTTTCTCCCCGAGCTGTGCAGTGACATCTGATTTTCTGAAATGCAGGAACAAAATGCTGATTTTTAATTTAATTATGTTTCAAATACCCAACTCTTAAAAACCTTCTAAATGCAATATAAGTAGTTTGTTAAAATTTGATTGCTTTATGTATAGGAATTACTTGTTTATGAAAAGAACTATTCTTGGCTTCTATACAAAAAGTGTATTTAGGTAAAATTACATTTAACAATACAGGAAAAGAGTAGACTACCCTACATTCTTCCACTGACTTGTATTTTTGATTCCTTCTAACAGCCTGACAGGTGGTTCTCCTTTAAAAATAGAAAACCGTAATCTCTGATGCCATAATATTAGTTCCAATCTTGTTTAGTCAATAAGATATGGGATCATACACAACACCTTTTTAGGCTAAGCTTCTTTTCAGGTCAGCCAAGTGAATAGGCCTCACATCAGTTGTGATAGCAGCATAAAAGTGATTTTCATATATCCAAAAAAAGCCCCTTTTATTACCAGTGTGATCTAAAGATTCTTACTTTAAATAAGAAAGTCCTATTACATCAATATTTGTTTAATGTATGGTATCAATAATCTCATTTAGATATCTAAGAGTTATGTTTGTTAGAACTGAAATGTGATTTATTTATAAGATTGCTTTCTCATGTTTTTGAGTTTATGACTGAGAACTTGATTCTTGCCGTATACCAACACTGGGAATTTGATTTTCAGTTCTTAATGAATAATATAATTTAATTGCTATGTCTATGCATTGAATTATTAATTATATATTCTGTTAATTTCACTTTTTGCAGTCTAACTGATGAAGCTTTATCTGCTGTGGACACAGTGAAACTTTTATTTAAATACGCTGTAAAAGAGTGTCACATGCAAAGACTACAATGTTTTGAAACATTTTTTAAAAGTATTTGTCTTCAGTATGATGAAATATTATGTTTGTTCTAAATCTGTGCGTTTTTTCTTCTTTTAACAGAAGGAGTTTAATAGCGATTGCAAATTGAAGGAAAGAATAGAAGAAAATGGATATAACACATACGCGTCCTTAAATTGGAAGCACAATGGAAGGCAAATGTTTGTGGCCCTGAATGGGAGGGGAACCACAAAGAGAGGACAGAAAACAAGAAGGAAAAACACTTCAGCTCACTTTCTTCCTATGGTAGTCATGTCGTAGATGAACAAACTTTTTTTGACGCAGTTGAACCAAAGGCTGTTATGTCAAGAATATTTGGTAATTCTCTTAAAAGGTAGATGCTGAGAAGTAGCACAGACATCTGCATGTTTGAAATGAGAGCAGGGGAAGCCTTTGAAAGTTTTGTACTTATTGCTGGCACATGAAATACCTTTATTTAGTTTGTTGTCATATCTTATAATCAAAATGAAGCTGGATCAAAGGGGATGGAATTTATTGCCAGTGTGAACTTTTTTTTTTTTTTAATCACTGCAACAGACCTTGATGGACATAAGACAATCTGTTGCGTGATCTTCATGGGGAATGCTATTTATGGAATACTAACTCTTTCAAAGTCCTTAATTGCTCATTCAAGCCTAATGATTTTATGAACAGTTAGACACACAAGCATTTACTGGAAGCACTTGGGTCATATGCACAAATAATGACATTTCTGAAGAAGCCTTGTGGACGAATGGATAGGATAAGCAAAGTAGTGTATAACTGTTCTAACAAAATGAATAGTATGGTTTGCTTGTATGTCCTAAATTCATTTCTTTTTATTTCTCTCTAAGTTATTTATTTAATAGGATGTTAAATATCTTTTTTTATTTGAAATATTTCCTCATTTACTTCTTTCTTATTTTTCCCTTTTTCTTAGTACTTCACCCAGAGGTTGATAGATTAAAATGTCAGAACCTCAGAAGTACTCAGAGAATTAGACAAGGCTTTAAAGGCAGAATTTAGAGTGTATACTCCATTTTTTCCTAAACTGTCTTGCACTTAAGCATAAGACCAAACAAGCAGTGCTTGGATTTATGGTATTGGGTGTCTTTATATTGGAGAAATTTTTGTACTTATCAGCACTCAAGAAAAACCTGCAAGAAATACTTTGTTAAAAGGGTCTTTCTACTATTTTGAAATTGAAAGAAGGAGACACATCTGTACTTGGGTGTCAATGCATCTGTGTGTATATTCATCTGACTTTGATTTCAGTTTGGAGCTAGGATCTAACACACAGCTATCAGTGTGATATTCTACACACAGACTGGGCTGGAACCCTGATGTGGTCAGCCCTGTTAAAACCACTGAGACTGTGAGTGTTAAAATAAAACAGTAGTGTGTAATTCCTAAGTGTAATGTTTGGCCACTGAAAGGTAAGCAAGAAGGCAACACAGTCCTGCACACCTCTTTCAATTGATACTCTCATTCAACCCATTTGCCTTTGGTACCAACGTGAATAATTACAGGCATATAGTGGGAGTGATATCTAGCTAAGGGCTGCAAGACCAAAATTATCCTCATGAGATCCAAAATCATGCTCATGCATTTTTCAGAGATTATTACTCATGTGTATATCATATATGAGAGCCAACTGAAAAGCTGTGCTGGTTTCCAGCTTTAGCATGCCTTTCATAACCATCACAGTAACTAAAGGCTCAAAATACATAATATCCAGCACATTTTATGAAGTGTTACTTGTCCCGTGGCTTAACTCAAGCAACTGCAGTATAATAAAGTTAAGCATAATATGAAGTCTGTTCAATTAAAGGTACATAAGGTTTCTTTTATATTTTGCTTTACTCAGTAATTTTAGAGAGCTCTGGATAGCTCACCAGTGTAACCATATTGAGACTCATTTTGTTAGAGCAGATAAATAGAAAACAGTACATCAAACAATTTGTACCACTGTCTTCACATTGTATTCCACTAAATAAATAAATAAGCCTTTGCAGTGTCTTTAGTAAGAAACAAAAGTAGTATAATATTATTTTGTTTTAAATACTTTAACTGATAACTATAAGATTATATTGATGCTGCAGTTTATCTTCAATATTTCTCATTGTGAAAAAGTTGGTTTTATTTTTATTGTTTGGAGACTGTATTTTGGTACAAAGGAGAGCCTTGCTTAATGTGTCTTTTTGAGAATGTTTAACCTCTATAAAGGCTGGTGTTGTTGGAATCTTCTATAACTTATTTAAGTCAATGTTTAACCAGCACTTCAATCTTAATCTGTTATTTAAATATTAGCTGTTTAAAAAAAAAAAGAAAAAAAAAAAAAAAGCTTTCCCATTAAATTCAAAATGGTCAGATTATATTTCCTGTCCTTAAATAAGTCAGCTGTTTTAAAACTAGGAATTCACTGAGAGACAACGTATTTTTAGTTGATAGCTGATGTTGTGTTTTTTCATGGTACTTTATCTCCAGTTTTCTTCTTCACAAATGACATTTTTGTAGAAAGAAGCCTAAGAATTTCAGATTTTAAATGTAGTTGCAGCTCACAGTAAAATTTAACTATCATGATAAAAGTGAGTTTCTGTTGTTTAAATTTGTAATCAGTAATTAAAACTGACAAGACATAATGGGCCACCCATACTGAACCTTCAGTATGATTTGGATGAATGCAGTATTGAATGACGACTTAAGAACATTTAGGGTACAAATGAAATTCTCTTCTTACAGACTTACCTAGATGACTTGGTCAGGGGAGGATTATGCATAAATATTATCATAGTACTCAAAACACCATGCTGCTCAAATGACAAGATCAGGAAATACCACTTTCCCAAAGTGAGCCAGGAGCCATTTGTGATGTGACAAGTGGTTTCTGAAAATTAACAAAAATAAAAAACCCTTGAAGGAATCAATGATTCCTGTGTGTTTGGTATACTGTAACACCCACTATAGTGGGAACAAACTGCAGATATTAGAGTATCCCAAGTCCTCAACCATAAGCTCTGTTTTCTGTCACCCTGAGCATAACAGTCTCCTGAGTAAAAGGAAAACAGGGGGAGGGGTTTAGAAAATAAAAGGGATACAAAAATCACTGAGCAACAATGTATAGTACGTTATATTTAAATAAAAATAATAAAATGTGGGGATTAGAGAATAAAAGTATTGTCTTTGTTTGTTTTATTAACCTGAAATTGTACTGCACAATAAAATTAAAAAAGAAAAAGATCTGTTGTATTACGAGCTGTGATTTCATGCTGTATACTCCCCAGACAAAAAAAAATTTGAACATTTCTAAGTATTTTTAATATTTTGTATATATGAGGCCATTATCTCCACACTAATAACAACCAAATGCTTCAGATTTTTATTGTATTTGAATCCACCTAGTTTCATACAGTGGAATAAAGCAATTAATATAGAGGAAGCATGTTTGATGAAAGATAGGTTTATGAAGAAGAGCATGTACTAATAATTTTAAAGTACACTTTAGATGTGGAAAAATAGTTACATTTTGTATAAGACTTTATTCAAGACATTTCAGGTTATGAAGTTCACCAAAGTTTGGCAAGCTTTAGAAAGAGGAGCACAGCTTTGTTCATGCCCCTCCTGTAACTTGTTGTCTGTATTCAGAAAAACAGTAACTGTTTCAAGGAGTGATCTTGAGACTAATATATGAAAACAACCCTTCTTTTGAAGTATCAAGTATCATTATTTACTCCGTTAAATTAGACAGTGGGACCAAATTCTTCCTATTTTCCTATTAAATTGAAGAAAGAATAGCATAACATGCAACAAACACTTTCTGCTCCAGCTAGTCAATGTATTGATACTGATGATATTTTTCAGAAAAAGATCCTTGACTGAAACAATTTCAATGCAACTTCAAGTAACAGAAGCAAAGAAAAGTTTTTCCCATGGCATTGTTAGCAAAAAATAGAATATGAAAAGTTAATTTGCTTTCAACCTATAAATTATGATTCATAGTTACCCTTACCTCCCAAACTTTTTGAATCTCATGTTTAACCAATTGGAAGCTATCTTGGAATAAGTTTAGGATTTTTTAATGAAGCACAATTCATCTTTTACCTGATTTATGTGTTTTCACTTCTTAATTCCAGAAAGCAACAGTTAATATGTCCTTTGTCTAAGGCAACTGTTTATAAAAATGTTATAAACAGGCAAAATAAACAAACCATGACTAAATATCATGTAATTGATAAGGGAGTAATGATTTAGGAGCTACTGCAGTACAAATTAAAATAATTTCCACTCCTGAAATACCTCACCAGGACCTTTAGTGATGTCACTGTCTGCTATTTCAGTAATGCAGAATAGAATCATAGAATGTTAAGGGTTGGAATGGATTGTAAAGATCATCTAGGCCCAAGCACCTCTGCCATGGGGAGGGACACATCCCACTAGACCAGGCTGCTCAGCTGGCTTTGAACTCTTCTACTACTGGGGCAATCCACAGCCTCCCTGAGTAACTTGTTCCACCACACTCACAGTAAAGGATTTCTTCCATATATTTAACCTAAATTTACCATCTTTCAGCTTGTTCCCATTGTTCCCTGACCTATCACTGTAGCTCATGTCAAAGTGTCCCTCTCCAGCTTCCCTTTCAGATACTGGCAGGTTGCCAGTAGGTCTCCACACAACTATCTCTTCTCCAAGCTGAACAACCCCAACTTACTCAGCTCATTCTCATAGGAGAGGTGCTGCAGTCCTCTTATCAGCTTTATGGCCTCCTCTTGACTTGCTCCACCAATTCCATGTCCTTCTTATGTTGGGATCCTTACAGCTGGACACAGCGCTCCAGGTGAGGTTTCAACTTCAGAGCACCTCAGAGCAGAGCGGAGGGGCAGAATCCACTCCCTCAACTTGCTGGCCACACTGCCCTGGATGCAACCCAGGATTCCGTTGGTTTTGTGGGCTGTGAGTGCACATATCTGGGTGATTCAGTGAGTGGAATGAAAATTGTGATATCTTTTTTCTACTGTTTACATGATGCCAAGATAATTTTTATACTTTACTACAATTAGAAATACTCTTGAAGTTTCTCTTGCTCTTGTTTTCAAAAATGTGCATCACTCTTGTACTGCTATGTGCAATATATTTCTTGTCCAGTTATGGTAATTTTCCTTGTTTTACATGTAGCAGAAAAATTCATAAATAGTTCACTGAGGAAAATTACAGTACTGATGTCAGCAGCACATTGTCATCAAAATCACAGACAGACAGCTCTCGTTTCTGGTTCCATGTAGGACATGACACAGAGAGCCTGTGATCCCTACGATAAACCTTGTCTCCCCTGAAACTGCACAAACACTAGTAAAGCTACTAATTAAGCTCAAAAGTTAAGTAACTTGGTAACTTTAACAACAACTATTCACAAGATATGTTGCAAATGAAAACATATTTACCTCGTTCCTTCCTTTTCCATGGTGCACTCAAGGAAAGGATGACATTAGTATTATTGTTGTTGTTATTTTTACTACTACTACTACTACAATCTTCATTGCTCTTATTAATTGGCAGCCAATACATGACCTATCCTGGTCTGTGACTGAATCTTGCTTCAGTGATGGAATAGGATAGAGATATAAGCAATCTTGTCAGAAAAAGGATCCGTCTCTTCCTTATGGTCAGGCAATACAACTTACTGAGTGCTACTGATTTAGCACACAGTTTATGCTCACTTAAATATAACTTAAGCTATAAGATTCCAGCTTTGGAAGAAGAGATATGGCTCTGTTTATCATGTTAAATGAATACTGTATCCTTTGCCTGACAGAGACAGATAAGATTTAATCCACTTATTTATTTAACTGATTGCTTCTTAAATGTTATTAAGTGAACGATATAGTGTGAGAGAAAAGTCTTGCTGATAGCCATAATTATTAAATTAATATGTTAATTCAGAGATGCAGTAGGAAGGTACAGTGTCAGAATTGTTAAAGTGCTTTAATACAAAATCCTGCAGCAAGGTTCAGCATATGTTCACACTGAAAGCCACCAAGTTGCAGATGAATGCCTGGGCCTCATGACTGAGGAAGTAATTTATACAGAAGCTCTGGTTGGCCCTTTACTCCCCTGACTGGTGTAGTGTCTCAACTATTCTTCACATCAAAGTCACAACAAACTTTAATCTGATTACATTAGAGGTGTAGAATGTGAAGCCAATTCCATTGAGAGCCAGAAGGTGACAGCGACTGAGTTTAAGTCACCTGCAGCAATCTTTTGTTTCTTCCCCTCCACTCTGTAACATTTTAACATTTTCATTGGACTTTTGTCAGAGGCCTGACACAGTTTTTCCTTATTGCAGATGAAATGCAGTACAGCATGAGGTTTCTAAAAACATGTCCTACCTATACCAACTAAAAATGGAAATTAATTTGTGAAGAAAATCCAATTAAAACCCTCAGGTAGAACCTTGCAAACACAGCCATTGCTGAAACCTGCCTGTGACACACAGGACTGGATATAACAGCAGACTAGTCCTCAGCACTTTGACGGGTGTTATGCTTAGTTTTACGACTTACTTGTATTAGATTTTCCTCAAACTTATCATTTATTTTGTTATAAAGAATATCAGTAAGATTCAGACAGTGAGCATGTATGAGTTCATATGAGCTTGTCCACTGACGGTGTTTAATACTAGACACACAGTTTTGGCCCAAAGAGTACTTGAGTTTCTTAGTGCTGGACTTTGGAAGTGCACTTTAAGGAAATACTGTAAAATTTCTTCATTCTTCTGCTAATCCCTCTGGCTGCAATTCTGTGTTCACTGTTGGAAACAAAATATTTTAGAAGAAAATGTTTTTGTCTGTAAACTGATGAGATGTGGATTTGAGAAATAGCCTCCCCAGCAGAAAAAAAATGTGGCACAGTTGCAATAGTGTTGTGGAGAGAAGTCCATATCAGGACCACCGCATTTTAACACCTTTGTCAGTGATGTGGACAGTGGGATCAAGGCAGTCTCAGCAAGTTTGCTGATGGCACTGAGTTGGGTGAGGTAGTCAACAGGGGAGAGAAGGGATGGCATCCACAGGGGACCTGGACAAGCTTGAGAGGTGGGGCCATGCAAACCTCAGGGAGTTCAACAAGGCCAAGTGCCAGATCCTGCACAAGTACAGACAGGGCAGAGAATGTATCAAGACTCACCCAGGAGAAAAATACTTGGACATGCTTGTGGTCAAAAAGCTTTATATGACAGGACAACACCTGCATGTAACCCAGAAACATCTTGGGTTTTATCCAGGAGCCTGACCAGCAGGTCAAAGGAGGTGATTCTACCCATTTACACTGCTCTCATGAGACCCCACCTGGAGAACTCTGCCCAAATCTGGAGTCTACAACACAAGAAATATGTGGTTGTGTTGGAACAAATCCAGAGAATAGCCATGAAACTGATCACAAAGATGAAAGACTTCTTCTGTGGTGACAGGATGAGAGAGCTGGGGTTGTTCAACCTGGAGAAAAAGAAGCTCCAGGGAGACATCATTGCTGCTTTCTAGTACCTGAAGGGGGCTTGTAAAAAGGCTGGAGAGAAATTTTTCACAAAGGGGAATTGTGAAAAGTTGAATTAAGTTGAAGGAGGATAGGTTTAGATAAGATATTAGAAACAAATTTATAATACTAAAGAATAAGATCATCTCAAAAACCACAAATCTTATTATCATCATTTCCATATCACCATATCATCTGATTTTGAAGAAGAACCCCAAAACTACTGAAGAAAGATTAAATTAAATTACTTCTCTAAATATGTTGAGACCAGCCATAACTGGTTGCATTGATTTTTGATACAAGTTAGCTGGTAGTTTTGGTAGGTTGATAAGTAAAATATCTCTATTTTAACCACAGGTAATTTAAGAATAAAATTATCAAACTGAATTAAGGTAAATTCAAGTTAACTTATTTGGAGAAACCTCATTAATACTAAGTGCTCTGAAGTAAGCTGATTTGGATAATTGTACAACTTACTGAGTTTTAGGCATGTAAGAGCTATCAGGAATGGTTTACATTACTGATTCTTCCACAGACATGAGCATGAAGAAGATCTCTTCCAAAGTAACTTATAGCAATATTTTGTATGATCCAACTAACCATCTACTGAATCTATATAAAACACAAGACAATTAGCTGCAGGCATAACTTTCAGTTGCTACCAACAAGTTCAAACTCAAGCCAGTAATATGTAGAGATCCTCTTAAAATTATCCAGAGCCACACAATTGCCCAATTACTTTACGCAAGTGTGTTGCAACAGGAGAGAATCATTAGTATTTAAAATCTTTCTAAGTAGAAGAAGACAAAAGCAGCCAAAGAACAAGTTTTTTTGATTGAGCATACATTTACAGGATATTTCAGAAAACTTTCTTTCTAACCTTTGTATAGAGATGCAATCTGGGTCTGACTCAAGATTCCATTGAACACTGATTGCAGAAGGAAATATTGACATGAGCAGCTACAAAATGAAAAGGTCAGTACCCACCTTCTTTCAACACTCAGTAACTTGCATGAAAAGCAAAAGTTGATTTTCATAGATATTAACTATATTTTTCAGTGGTTCTTGCAAGAATGATGTCACAACAAATAAAATCCTTTACTAATCCATTCTTCAAAATGCATGTCCTCCTAGTCTGAGTTGACTTGGGGATGTTATTCAAGAAAAGTGACTTATTTCAGCTTTAAGTAGCAGCACTGCAAATTAACCTGTAAATAGAATCACAGAATCATAAAATGGTTTGGGTTAGAAGGGATCTTAAAGATCAGCTAGTTCCTACTCTCCCTGTAATGAAAAATGAAAATTAACACCTCCCACTAGACCAGATTGCTCAATGCCCTGTTCAATTTGTTCTCATAATTTCCAGAGATATTCACAACTCCTCTGGGTAACCTGTTCCTATGCCTCACCACACTCACAATGAAGAATTTGTTCCACAAATTTTTCATATTTAATATAAGTTTTTGATCTGAGGGTAACATAATAATTTAATGTAGTGTTTATTTCATTTTTTTTCTGTTAATTTTAATGAAAGTGTGATAGTTGATCAAATAGCAGACTGACCCTTCATTACATAGAGCCCTCTGTTTACACTGGGGACAGCTCAGCCACAGTTTATTCTTTTGAAAGTCTGTATCACCATTTTAATATACACAGTGAAAAAGGGAGAGGAGAGGAGAGGAGAGGAGAGGAGAGGAGAGGAGAGGAGAGGAGAGGAGAGGAGAGGAGAGGAGAGGAGAGGAGAGGAGAGGAGAGGAGAGGAGAGGAGAGGAGAGGAGAGGAGAGGAGAGGAGAGGAGAGGAGAGGAGAGGAGAGGAGAGGAGAGGAGAGGAGAGGAGAGGAGAGGAGAGGAGAGGAGAGGAGAGGAGAGGAGAGGAGAGGAGAGGAGAGGAGAGGAGAGGAGAGGAGAGGAGAGGAGAGGAGAGGAGAGGAGAGGAGAGGAGAGGAGAGGAGAGGAGAGGAGAGGAGAGGAGAGGAGAGGAGAGGAGAGGAGAGGAGAGGAGAGGAGAGGAGAGGAGAGGAGAGGAGAGGAGAGGAGAGGAGAGGAGAGGAGAGGAGAGGAGAGGAGAGGAGAGGAGAGGAGAGGAGAGGAGAGGAGAGGAGAGGAGAGGAGAGGAGAGGAGAGGAGAGGAGAGGAGAGGAGAGGAGAGGAGAGGAGAGGAGAGGAGAGGAGAGGAGAGGAGAGGAGAGGAGAGGAGAGGAGAGGAGAGGAGAGGAGAGGAGAGGAGAGGAGAGGAGAGGAGAGGAGAGGAGAGGAGAGGAGAGGAGAGGAGAGGAGAGGAGAGGAGAGGAGAGGAGAGGAGAGGAGAGGAGAGGAGAGGAGAGGAGAGGAGAGGAGAGGAGAGGAGAGGAGAGGAGAGGAGAGGAGAGGAGAGGAGAGGAGAGGAGAGGAGAGGAGAGGAGAGGAGAGGAGAGGAGAGGAGAGGAGAGGAGAGGAGAGGAGAGGAGAGGAGAGGAGAGGAGAGGAGAGGAGAGGAGAGGAGAGGAGAGGAGAGGAGAGGAGAGGAGAGGAGAGGAGAGGAGAGGAGAGGAGAGGAGAGGAGAGGAGAGGAGAGGAGAGGAGAGGAGAGGAGAGGAGAGGAGAGGAGAGGAGAGGAGAGGAGAGGAGAGGAGAGGAGAGGAGAGGAGAGGAGAGGAGAGGAGAGGAGAGGAGAGGAGAGGAGAGGAGAGGAGAGGAGAGGAGTATTACATGTATATAACATGTAATAGTATTTACATCCAACAGTTATAAGCAGCACACACAAGCACTAAGGCTTACACCATTTGTAGTTTCCTGCTAATCTCATTCTATTGTTTTCATTTCTTTAACTCTGGAGGAGCACACATGTTATTCCCTGCTGTTGCTTCTGCAACTCAGGTTTTCTTAATCAGCAACCTTCAAAGATGGCATCTGAGGCAAATAGCAGTAGAGAATAATCCTTGAAGTATGTCACCATGATGGTATTTCAGAACACAGCACTTTTTACTCAAAAGGTTAAGGAAGAAATTAGAAGTAAATTGATATTTACCCATTTGTAATACAGTATCCAAACAAGACTTCATTATTTTAATTTAGTAAACAGAGTTAGTGAGAAAAACATAATAATTTTCTATTGTGCTTTGGAAGGAAATACTACATGTATTCCAGAGATGCAAAACATGAACATTGGCAATGCACTGTAATGACCAACATAAATACTCAGTGCTGTTGAGAAGTGACAGGATCACCTATGTCAACAAAGAGCTGCAGAAAGGGGGAAATGGATACATCTAGCGATACATAAAACTTTGACTGAAAATATTTTACCTCAAGTTACTTCTTATTTAAGCAAATTTTTACCTCAGAACTATAATACATGAGAATAAAAGGGATTGTAACAACACTGTATAGCAGTGTTTCTTAACTTAGAAGTTATGCCCTGAGTGCAGCAAGATGATATATGGAGTTTTATGAATAGGAGATCACTGTAAAAAACAGCTAGGCCAAGACAGGCATCATATCAGGAAAGCACCATAAAAATTTAAATATGACTAAATGAGGAACAAAACAGGAAGACAGTAGTATTGGGAAAAATTAATTAAATTAACATGCAGAATTTCACAGCAAAATTTCAATTTAAGTTTTGGGCAGTGTCTGAGCCTTAGGGAGAAGCAGAAATTTTCTTCAAAATCTATCCTAGACGTAAGCTGCTATTGGCTTCTAAATATTAAATCAAATGTGATTTTGTTTGTTTCAAGCCCTCACAGATTGTCCACATTGTAAACATTTTCCTGGTAACATTATTGTGTTTTATGTAAATATGGAGAATTTTCTTAACTTGAGCCAGATTACATTTTAAACAAGCACCATGTAACAAGGATGGCCCTAATTAAACAGAGGCCTGCTGGGAGTACTATTGCAATACATAGAAATCTTGTGCCATTTCCTGTCTTTTTTTTTATTGAGCATGAAATCCACAACAGATTTCCTGCCACCTAGGTAGAACTGAACAAGACACAGTCTCACTCTTACTCTGCCCTGCAAATGCATAAGCCCATACTGTACAAAGTCACAGCATTGGGTCTCTGCAGCAATCTGTGCTTACCTGGGTACATGACAGAGCCTGCCACCATGACCTGGGAGCTCCTACAGGGAGGAGAGACAGTTTAGCACACATTGGAAACCAGAGCTCTGCCACTCAACATGGTTAGAAAATCCAGGGACTTTCTGAGGGAGGGGGTATTTCACTTTGGCAGCTGTCACCACAAAATATCAGACTTCACTTTTTGAAAGAATGGCAACTTTAACCAATAGTGGAAGTAGTTGATGAGGTGTAAACAGGACAAATAGATCTGATGTAGTCAGTGTTTTGTATGATATGTTCAGGTAAGGCCCTGGCTCTGCTCTAAATATTGCTTCCTAGAAAGATAGGAGCAAGAGAAGCATAAGTAGTGAAGTCAAGACAAAAGAGAAGAGTTGAAGCAAAAAATACAACAAATTGGCTGCACAGGGGGCTGGCAGACCTGGTCTTGTGCAATTATCTGTACTTTAACTTACTGTCTGCAGTGATCATCACTACCTGGACACACTTCATACCACTTCTGTTACTTGAATGAACCACTGTTTCCACACTACCACAACTGGTGCCTTTGATCAAGAGTATTTGAACAACAGGTTTTTATACATATTCAGGTATAGAACTTTTCAGCGATTACACTTGCAAATAAAACAATTATCTTCTCATCTTTCTTCACACATAAAAAACATGAAACTAGAATGGAATATCACTTTGTCCTAAATTTCTCTATCATGGCTATATTTTCTCAACCAGATTGTAAGAGACTGTGGCCTAATTTGTGCTTGACTGAAGTATATCCACTTGAAAATGATCTTATCTTGACAAGAGTATTTAGAGAGATGAAGTCCAGTTTTGTCCCAGTCACATGCTTTATTGAAATTGTGTTTTTCTGGTTTATTGCAAATTTTGGCTTCAGGTTTCCTTTTTTTTCACTGCAGCTAAAATGCAGAGGCAGCTAGTGTTTTACTCCATGAAAGACCAAAATAAAGTCACTTTTTATGTTTCTAAATATTAAAAATTATTTCATCTCATAAGGCATGTGGTTCCTCCTCTGATAAAGTTTAATTCTCTTAATTGTCTCCCCCTCTCTCTTTTTTCCCCTTGTTACAGCATCTCTAGTGTCTACAGTATCCTACCAGAAAGATAAAAATAAAAACTTTCTGCTTTTTTCACCCCTACTTATAATTGGAGCATGGCATTAGTTCACCTTTTTCCACAGAATATTTTTCATTATGTTAGTTTGTACAGATAATTAAGAAATTTATATTTACTTCCAGGGCAGTGATTAAAATCCTGAATAACATCAGGCCTAATATGGAACTCCGGTATGTTCAGTTGAGGTTTTTTTTCTGAATACCACTTTTTGCCAATGTGTTTTACTGCTACTTCATAATTTGGAATTTTTTTTTTACTGAAATGAGATACAATGCCTAATAGAAAGTTTATAAAATGTAGTATGTCTACACATACTTTTATTTATCAAACTTGCTATCTTATTAAAGAAAATCTAATTTACTTCATTCTAAATTTCCTTTGAGGTCTATTAGCTATTAATACTTTCATTCTCTGGTTCAAATCTTGTTGCAGAAATTATATAATACTGGGTTTATATACCATGGAGTTGTCCCATGTCTTTCAGATGATAATTGCATTTTTGTATGTTTTTTATTAGGAATACTATTAAATTCAATAATTTTGAATATACTCTTGGGTAGATAGCACCCAAAGAGTCCAAAGGAACAAGAAAATAATAATAAGAAAAAGAAACATAGCATCAATATACCTAATTTACTAAATATTTGTTCACATCCTCATTTTTACTTAATCTGCAGATGAATTAAAAATTATTAATCTAATAATTAAGACAATAGTTTGCTGCAGGAAGATAAGAACATTTATGCTAGTTTTGTTGCTTATGTATCCCTTACTAATGAGTCACACACAAAGGCAACACCCAGTAAAAAAAGCAAGCAATTGATTACTGAATCTTTTTGGAAATTTACAGTTAATTTTCTATTTGCCTAATACTTATTACTACCACTATTATTTTATCAGCAACCTGGAGATATAAACCTGATAATTTTCTATTCCAGAAATTGTCCAAGGTATAATCTATACCTAATGTTTGACAGAAGTTCATCCAACAGTTTAATATTGCTAATTATGGAAATTCTGCTGCTTTTTCAAGCACTTGCTTGTGTGTTGAACTAGCCTTTTAAAGTGAAAGTTTTTCTTAAAATCCCATATAATATAATATAATCCTTTCTACCAATTAATCTAACTAGTTCACATTCTGTCTATTACAGATATGAAAACACTTGATACCATCATTTCTGCACCACCTTTTATGCATTTGAAACCTGTTATCATAGCCCGTCTTCATTTTTCTCTTTGCCAGACTAAACAAATGAAATTCTTTCATACCTGCTTTGGAAGTCATGTTTTCTAAGCTACTTATCATCTGTATTATTTATGACAAGCTTTCTCCAATTTATGTGTCTTTCAGCAAAAGTGCTCCCTTAAAAGTGCTCATGGTATAAGGTAGCACAAAATAAACACATCTTAACTGTAATGAGAGACATGCTTTTAATAACTTTCTGAAATGGCATTTGCCTCTTTAAAAATGACATTCAGTTGCATGTGTCCACAACTTGTTTCCTACATTTTCCAAGGCAGTCTTTGCATATTTCCTATTCATGTAGTCAGTGAATTTCAAAGAATTTTCAACCATCAGTGACCTCACTCAGTTTTACTGACAGCCATAAGTCCTTAACTTGCTTGACCATGGATCAGAGGACTTCATGGCAAGCATATCACCAGTACAGATAAATATTAACCCAGATGCAGAGCCAAAATTTGTATGAACTAAGAATTTCCTCTCTTTGCCCTCCAACATTACTCACTACAGGCTTGTAGCTATGTCCTATCCTTTTCCTGCTCTAACAATTTAGTTAATACTTTTTTTTTTTGAGAGCCAGAAAGTCAAGCTAAATTGGCTCAATTTTCATATAAACCTCATTTAGACAACTGTTTAATTTAGTTAGTTTACTCTAACATGTAACACATGTAATATGTTTATGTTACTCTAACACTTGCCAAGCCTCAGTGTCTAACAGACAGCTAACTGCATCTATAATAATCTACAGATATTTTACAAATCCCAGATATTGTTTTCAATATCTCTAAATAAGTAGTTAGCCTGTCTGCTCTAACAGACCATTTTCTGAACATTACCTCTAATATTCTATAATAGAAAAACCCAGGAATATTGTTTATCATTATGAGCAGACAGTTAATTGAGTTCAGCTTTAGAGAGCCTTTAAGGTTTTTTTTTCTGCCTTATGACAGGAGTGATGGAATACACCCCTGAAATGCTCCCTATTCAATTGGATAATAGGGACAATTTCTTCACTTAAAGGGTTTTCAAAATTGGAATAGGATGTGCAGGGAACTGGTTGAGTCTTCACCTTGCACAAGGTTGAAAGATGTGTAGCTGTGGCACTAAAGGACATGGTCTAGTGATAGTTATGGCAGTATTTGGTTTACGGTTGGACTAGATTTCCTAAAAGGTACTTTCCAAGCTAAACGATTATATGAGTCTGGAATATTTTAAGGAAAATCAGTGGTACTGATCTTAAGTATCTGATAAGTATCTTTTGAATACTTATTCTGAATCCAACAAAGAAGAAAAAAAAATTGAAATAATTGTTCATGATTGTATGCTACCCAGAAGTTTTCTGCTAATTATTTTTCAAATTTCAGATTAACTTTTACTTGACTTAGTAAACAAAAAAAAAAAAACAAATAAACAAATTTCAGAAGTGAAAATAATATTGTTCAAACAATAGTCATCATTAGAAACATGCTATTGTTAAATGATAAGATAGCGGATTGCTCTGAACAATGCTAGAATCAATATGCTCTGAAAAAGGGATGTGAAGGTTGACAAGAAGTTTGAATTTCATTCTTTTATTCTTCTTGTGATGATATGTCCAACTTCAGACATATAAAGTGATTCTAAAGTGGACATCAAGCTGCTTTTTAATGTAGAGAATGTTCTGAACTCAATGCACAGAGCCTAGAACTCTGTCCCTGACTACATCCCCAACACACTGATGTGCAGACCATCACGAATACCAGTACACTTCAATTCTTCCTCTTAATTTTGAGGGAACTTTAATCAGGTTTTTAACTGTACTTGCAAGACTAAGTACCAAGAAATTGCTTTAATTATCTTCACTTCCTTAACTGTCACTATGCATTTAGTGGGTAGGTTTTATAAAGAGTATTTTATTTGGCTTTCTTTAAGATCACATACCATGTACTTCTACACCTACACCCTGCAGTGTTAATTTTCTTCTTCACTTGCTATGTTTAATGATTCCATTCACCTATTGAAAAAAAAGCAACAAGTCTTCAGCTGCAAGGTCTGCAAAATTTATAGCTAAAAATAAAGCACTCTTTAATTTTGCAACACAAGTTTCAGAAAACATTGTAAATACACCTGCTAACACTTCTGCTACGTGCAGTCAAGGATGTTCCCTATGCCACTGTTCCAGTGAAACAAAAGGTAAAAATACTCATTATATAGATCAGAAGGAAATGGAAGCGAGAAAGATCTATAAAGCACATTGGGTTGTGTTTAGGTGGTAAATGAGTAGAATGAATGTTAAGCTTATCTTTACACCAAAAATCTGCAGAGGCACTGATGTTATGGTATGTGCTGCAAGCAAGCTGATGAGTATAAACAATGTCTTACTAAAACCTGCTTGATGCTGAAACTAAGAGGTGCCCTAATGGTGCCCTAATGTGATTTAAATCTATGTCTTTAATTACAAAATTATCTGTTCTGAACTTAGAGCCTCAAAAAAGATTGCTTTTAAAACTGCATTTCAGCACTGTCTTAGAGTGGTATGAGCACTGAAACATTGAGGAGCCTCAAATGAAGAAAGCAGGTCAAAAAATATAAAAGTGCTATTTTATTTGGCTTTTACAGAATGAAGGTCTCTAGCTAAAGCTAAGTAGAATGGGGAAAGCCCATGTTAAATGCATTATTGCAGCTTTATGCTCCACTTCTGAAGGGCAACTGTTGAATGCTAGATACTCTGTCACCGCAAACCAAAAGCTATCCCTCTTTGAAATGTTTACTGTAGAAGACAGGAAATCTGTTTGCAATCTTAAACACAGACCAAACTTTTCAAAGGATGTCTCTATTGTGTAAGCATAAAGGTAATCTTGTGGGTAAGGCACTGGACTGAAATTCTGACCTCAAATCTCATCTGCCAGAGTGGCTGTAGAGGACATTGGCAAGACATGTAGAAAAAAATATAAATAAAAATGACTGTGCAAAAGATTCAAAACTGTGTCTTTGGCAGATATGTTGACTGCATCAAAAATAGTAATTCTGTTTACCTGTCTTTCAGAAACACCATGTAGTTAGTAGGTAGGTTTTATAAGAAATTTATTACTCAGCCTTCTTTCTTTAGGTTCAAACACCACACACTTCTACACTTTTAATCTGCCAACTTTATTTAGTTACTACTTAAAATCCATAGGCACGTCTTCCTTTTTGGTCAGGATTCCCAACACTTGATGTGTTGTACACCTTACTGTGATCCACCATCTAACCTTCAAGTTGCCTCCTAAGAATGTTTTTCTTCTGTGTGATGTGCTCACAAAGCTGAGGATTTGAACAGCTAATCTTACCTCAGCAAAAACAAATTATCAAAATATATATGGCAACTGTGATGTGACACAGAGTGGAAATTTCTCCCACAGGGGTGGATGAATCCCTGAAAAGTTCATGCTTGCCAGAGTTCTGAGAACACACTTCTGAATGATAGATAAGGAAAACAACTCTGATAGTCATTATGTTGTGGAAGACAGCACACATAATTGAGGTGTTGTCATTAAAAATTATGACTTCTCTAAGTTTAGGCATAATTTTAAGCAACCAGTTTTAACATCCAAAAGCAATAACTGATATTTTATACTCTTTACCCTCTACAGAAAGAAAGTAATTGCTAGTTTATTATTTCTTTGGTCAAACTGGACTCACTCATATGAATTAAGATCTCAGACCAAGATGAGATTAATCTGTCTATAGGCAGTTAAACATATTTCATTAATCTCCTACTGAAGCTCTAAAGTGCAGCTCCTCCATTCTGTCACCAAGGAGGTCTGTATGGGGTTTATAAGTTCTTGTGTTTTACAAGCTCATCTTTAAAAGCCCTGTTTGATACTGTTGTTCAATGCTTAGGATCAGAACACTGTTCCTGGATGTTCATCCCAAATCAAAATACCACGGCATTAAACATTTTCATCCAAATAGAACATCTAGAGAATGTTCCACATGTTTGGCCAACAGAGAACAGCTTATAACACTATTGCAATTACATCCTCTACAGATGGCACATGCTGTATGGATTACAATGTTGCTTGTTCTGTTGCTGTGGACTCAGTTTGAATTGTCTCTGAAACATTTGAACCATAAATCAATTCTTCTCCCTCTCAAATTAAAATAAAAAAAGTATTTCAAAGGGAATTTTGTGCAAAATGGCAAGAGTCAGGAGTCTAGGGTAACCTTTCACTTTGTATCAAGGACAAGGGGCCTGCTGAATAAAACAAAGAGGAAGCGGCCTCTTTTATTTAACTTTTTTTTTTCTCCTGACCTCATACATCAGAAAGAAAATCTTCATTGGAACAAACTATAATGGAAGGCAGACCATGTTCAACCATGTCTTGTATAGATCTCCAGGGCTGGCAATTGTTCTCATGAGCAACTTTTCCATCAGTGGAAAACTGAGCCAAACTCCTAGTCTTAAAGCCAAAGTGTTCATGGCTGGAAGAATTGTAAAACATTATAACAAAATAGTTTTCAAACTGAGTGTTGAGCCAGATGACAAGGTAATGTCATGGCTTGATCATGCCTTATATAACTGTTTAGGTATGTGACAAACATTAACGATCAGTTGCTGTCACTCACATTTACCTTTATCCATGAACTGATAATCAGAATTACTGGATTTAGATAAACCCTTTAGATAAAAATGTCCAGTGATTTTTGAAAAAGTTTATCTTTTGATCTTGATCTTGTGTTGCAATTACTCCCAGACCTTATTGTGGTTTCCTGCACAGAATTATATCCTTAAGCATACCAGTCCAGCATTTAATACAGACACAGGACAATAAAAAGTCAGCAGCAGGAGACAATATGTTTTATATGTGCAGTTAACTTTACACAGCACTGGAAAATATTGGCAAGTGGCACTTAATTATGTTACCCCTGGATCTTTAAAACATATCACAAAAAGCACAAAGGCACAAAGCACTTATTTACTGTAGCTGGGTTTAGGAACATTTACAGACATATAGTCTTTACATATTAGAATACAATTTCAATGTACTCTAACTTTGCTAATACAATTATACTTTCTTGCTTTTGTTCTTTATTTATTCTTAAATAATTCCCAATTAATAATTCTATAAAAAGTGGTTTCATTTGAGATATCTGAGAAATTATTCCAGACATTTAATCCTAATATTTTTACCATGTTGGCTCTGGGTCTGGGAGGTAGAGGAGAACAGAGGATTTTCTGCCCTATTGTATAACACCTAGATCTGAAAGTAGTATTAGTGTTGGAAAGAACCATGTAAAACAGAAGGCAGCCTACAGATATATCACCAGCAAGACATTTTTAGATTGTTAAGTACTAAGAATACATCCTAACATTTCTGGAAATTGCTGGAAATACTGAGAGGTTGATAGTAAAAAAAAAATATAAACTAAATTATCTGATGGTCAAACCTTCATATTTTCTACCTAGTAATACCCTCAGATTCCAATTATTTATTCCATCTAGGTAATATTGTCCAAACTTGTATGCAGAAACCATATCTAATTTATTTTATGTCTTGATAAAATGTTCTAACAAAAAATTAAGCTGGCTTAGCACAGTCATACTCCTAAAAATGCAGCAACAGCAAAACTTGCCATCTGACAGTAACTGTCTGATTTAGTAGCTTGTGCAAGAATATTTTTATTTGTTAATATAAAAATATACCTGAATATATATGTGTGTGTATATATATATTCAGACATACCTGAAAAATTCTCAGAACAATAAATACCATCTGAAAAATAGATCTACTACATACACTGTGCAATCCATCCTGTCTGAAAAAGACTAGTTCAGAATCTGATTCAAGGCATTATGAAGGAAATTTTGAAACTATTTGATCAGAAATTTTCAATTTAAGGTCTAAATGGTAAAAAGGCATAGCCAGTAAATACTTATTAAAAATACCTATCACCTACAAAAAAACCTCCACAGGTATTTATTTTTTCATAGATGGTGGACAGACATTTACTTAGTTTTTTGATTGCATTTTATTAGGAAAGTAAATGTATAATATGTTAATTCCACACTAATTCCACAGAACTGCACAATGCTGTGAATGTATCTTAAGAACTACTATTTTTACTTTCACTTAATGCAACATACAGCAGAACTTTCTTCCATTAAAAAAAATATAAATTTGTTGTTGTTTTGGCAGAAGTGTTATCAAGTTATTATTGGATTCAATACTGTTAACTTTTGACTCACACATGTTTTCTTACTATGTTTAGACTTTATTGACAACTTTCTATTTTTGCCAGCTTGATTTTAAAATACTGACAATTGTCTCATTGCAAAATCTTCAGAAAAACAGCAATTCCTTACAACCTTTTTAAAGTTTTCTTATTACTACCAGGACTGCACATAACCACACCAATTGCTCTCAGCAATTTGTAAGTCCATGTGGAGACGTGGAGTGTGTATAACACAAGGCCATGTCTAAGGATATACAGTTCTCTTAAATTGTCCTGTTAAATCCATTCTGACTAGCAAAACAAAAAATTCTGGGATTATTGTTGTGTTCAGAGTTTTAAAAACATTTACATTTGGTCTCAGTTCTAAAGGAAAACACAGAGAAACCTTTCACTAGACCCCTCTCTGACATGAGATACTCACTCACTATGAGATACTTCCAGTCACTTCTGTGGCATCTCTGCTGCCTTATACCTGTTTAGGATCTGTTTCAGCAGGTCTGTGTTAACTCCAAGGTAGCACCTAAATCTGTGTTGAACTCTCCTCCAGAATGAAAGCTGCAAAATGAGCTAAACAAAAAAGACACTGAAATGTGAAAAACTGGTATGTGTTTTCCCTTCAAGCCTTACTCAAGGAAAAATTGCTGCTCTCTGAAAACCTGAAGGTGTTTTCCAAGTTCAAAATGTAGTTCACAAAAAAAGACAGCACAGATTTAAAGTCACATAAAACAATTTTCATAACATTTATATTTGTCCCAGAAAAAGTACTGAGAAATCCTGTCTGAAAATCTTGAACTGAAAAATTAGAAGAAAATAAAGAAATTCTGTCCTGTATCAGCCTGTTTGAAACTTCTCAGTGTGTGCCTGTGCCCAGAGACCTGTATGGCTCAAAGAAAATTCATGTTTTTGTATTTTCTGTCTCATATTAAAAAAAAAAAAATGGAAGAAAGAAAAATTACGCCAGTGGGCATTCCCAGCAAATAGTACACACAGTTACAGGTATTTTACAAAGAGCTTGCAGTTGGGGTGACAGCTGAGAATTTGAATTCCTGTTTTCCATTTATTAATTTACTAGACTATGACACATCAAAATGAATTCATGAATTCTTTATTTTGTTTATACTTTCTAAAAATTAACTACAGTTTGAGAACACAAACATACATTTTTTCAGACAGCTAGGAGTCTAATTCCTTGTTGCAATGCAATTGTACTTTTAATTGTTGTTGCAATTAGACAGTTAGGAGTCTAATTCATTGTTGCAATGTAACAATTTAGTGTAATTTTACACCGCTGGAAAAGCAGGATGCAAATGTTGATCCTTACCATATAAATTGATATTAGACTGACTAGGATTTTCTCATGACATCTGGAAGAATGTTATCATTCTTTGTAGAATGTACTGCAATTCTGTGGGTTTATCTTACTTTAATTACAATGGACAGTATGTCAAACCACAAAGATGTGAATAATTAAACATGACTTTGATCCTTTAACATCATTCTGTCTCATTAAACAGATACACTTGCAGTTTCCACTGCCTTTTCAGAGATAATATATCTTTGTTTTCCATATATTTTACTTAAACAAAAAATGTGCTAGATAGGAAACTCCTTCCTGAAGTACATTTTTGAACTTGCTGGTTCAGATGTTATAGGTAGTGTTATAAATATATGGTTATCTGATATTTGTATCCAGCCATCTAAATGGCAACAGGGACTATTCTTTATTCAGTGTATAAAGTGAGCACTTAGGATGGTATAAATTAACCTCCAAATTAACCTGCTGCCACTGATCACCTGGCTAAGATAATAGGTGAGAAAGATCTCACCCTTATTTTCCGACAGAATGAAATACATACTTTCAGATACACCAACTGGCATTCTTTGGACACATGACACTTTGTAGGCATGAAAAATAAAAAAGCCAAAACAGAAAAAAGACACTAAAATCAAGTGATGTGTAATACTACTTAGTCTGCAGTCTCTTGAAAAGAATTTTGTGGGAACAAAATACACATCTATGCAAATTATGGGTTTTTTGACTGAACATAAACAGAATGGATAAGGGAGATTACAAAATACCTTTGATATGATTGCACTATGGCTATCCTGTAATATATCTATTACATATCAACATATAACTATTCTGAAAACTAAAATCTTGCTCATACTACTTCTTACATAGTGTATCAAGAACTGGAGACCTTCAGAGGAGTTATATTCTGCCTATCAAAAGGCATACAGAGTTTGAACAAACCCCATATTTTCAATGAGTTAAATAGACTGAAAAATTTTAAACCCCTTGCAAGATTTTTCAGTTAAGCAAGTTTAAATCTCCATCATCTACTGGCATGCAACATCAAGCCCATAATAGGAGTGAGCATTAACAGGTAGTTAAATTTACATAAGCAAAAGCTAAAGCAGGTCTCTTCAATATTCCTTATTAGTTCCTGCTTTTTAAAATTTTCTTTTTATAATAGCTATTGCATCTTAAACTACTTAAACCACTATAAAACTGATATATATTTATACACTATATATTTCCAATTATTCTTTTCCTCATTTTTATTGTTCAAAGTGAAAGGATACAATATGTGAAACTCTAAAATGTACAATAAGATATGTTAACTTGCAAGCTATATGTAAGACAAGTTATTAATTATGTACAGGAATGTTCTAATGTGATTTTATCTACAATAATTTTCTTCAAAGTAGTCAGTACAGGGCTGTGTTTTGTATTTGTGCTGAGAACAGTTTAGATTATATAGGCATGTTTTAGTCACACGGGGTCAAGGTCCTTTTTGCTTCTCACCCTTACCTGCCAGTGAGGAGGCTGGGGGTGCACAAGAAGCTGAGAGGGCACACATCCAGGGCAGCTGACCCCAACTGACCACAGGGGTGTTCCACCCAACAGGTCATCATGCTCAACATGTCAAGCTGGTGGAAGAACAACAAAAGAGGGAGTGATGGCATTTGTCTTCTCAAGTCACTGTTATTTCTGACTTGAGGTGTGACATTTATGACTTTTGTGACTTGAGGAATGATATCTGAGGGATGCTGCTTTCCAGGGGATGGCTGAACACCTGCCCGCCCATGGGAAGTGGTGAATGAATTGGTTTGTTGTGCCTGTGTATACAGCTTTTGCTTTCCCTATTAAATTATCTTTGTCTCAAACCACAACTTTTCTCACTTTTACTCTTCCAGTGCTCTTGCCCATTGCCCTGTGGAGGCAGTGAGTAGCTGTGTGGGGCTTAGTTGACAGCTGGAGTTAAATCATGAAGGCTATTAACCCACTTCTGAAGACACTGATGTCTCTCATATATTGGTATCCAGACTAACATCACATCCAAGAAATATACCAGCAATCTGCCAATGTGCACCCCTGTTGTGGTATATTATTATATATCTCAGTGAAAATTCCATGTGTTCCTGTTTTAAAATTATCTGACATTTCTTATTGAGTATGTTGTGGCTAAACATGTGCAGAAGTTTTTCCAAAATTATGCATTTAGTAATTTTAAAATGTTTCTTTTTCTGAGTAGCCAAAAGTACCAGTCCACAACCACTACAGAATGGATTGGAAGGGCTTTCAAAATTACATTTAAAAAAAAAATGCATAGCTTGAGTTAAGAGAAGTGTGGGAAAACATCTGAAAGCAGTAACTTAATTTTTTTTTTTTTTAGTTTTATTCCTATTTATTCATTTGTACTACTATAATTTGAAAAATAACCAATCGGCTTTTTCAAATATTATGAAAATAAAAGTGCTGCTGGATTGAATACCTAAGTGTCAGGCTGGGATAACATTTTTACAGCTACATTATAATGCCCTGAAAGATATCAAATGTCTTATATCTTATTACTGAGTAGGCAATTACTCAGGTTTTAAAGCAGTTCTATTCTGCTTTGCATTGTTGCATTCATGACTAGAGCTTCTGTACTTTGTGCAAGGCAAATATATTAAAATAGCATCATTGCTTGGAGAACTCGTGATCTGAATCTAAAAGAGTCATTCACTTTTGGGCAATTTTCTTTAGTACTTCTCTCATATTTTAAGGCAGTCTTGTTCAGCACTTTGAGAATGGAATGTTCAGTTTGTCATATTTTTCTTTTTTCATATTCTGTTTGTCATGTTTTTCTTTTCGTATGTTTTCTATTTTTCATTTAGTCCACTCCTATTGGAAGGTTCTACTTCCATTAGGAATCAAGCAGAACTAATTGACTGACAATAATAACCCCTACAAAACCTCTCACTTCAATCCTTATTCTCCTACCTTATTGCTGCTTTTTTTCAGGAAGTATAATTATAGCCAATTATTATTATTATTATTCAGTGTCATTACTTACATGTAAAAAAACCAAACCAGACCAAACCAGAGAAAAACTGAACCAAACCAAACAAAAAACCCACAAAAACCAACCAAAAAAAAAAAAAACCAACAAAAACAACAAAAAAAGGACAAAATCACACATACAAACCACAAAGAAACAAAGAAAACCCCACAAACATTTCCTTCCTTTTGACCTTACTCTCAGTCCTCACCTCAATCACATTAAATTTGGACTGCTTGCCTCCTCCCCTATTCCCTTTTACAGAGTCTCTTGCACAGCAGTGGCTACACTGTCAGATGCAAGGGCTTCACAGCACCCCAGTAAAGCTCCAATTTAATCAGCTGAGAACTTTCCTGAACTATTGTGGATCAAGATTACACCAGACCATTGTGGCAATTGTTCACCACAAAAAAAGGAAGCATATGTACAGAGACAACCCATTACCAGCCTATTCTTTGCTTTAAAAATTAAGTATCTTTTTTCCTCCTACTACGTAGACATGGTTTGCATATCATTTCCTAGCAGATGTGAGAGCTGATCCAAAAGAGATGTACATGAATGAAGATTGCCATATATTTCTGGCTATTCCTCAGTCCATAAAACCCAAAAAGTGCACCACTCAATTCAGTGTATGTTGTATGTTCTGCAGGATTTGACCTGTCCACATAGAAATGGAACCAGAAAATCAAACATAGCTGATTTTTGTGCAATAAAAAAGCATTGTAACATTAAATTTCTGAGGAAATTATTTGAAGTTGCATTTAATTTGCTTAAAATTTGAAGCAAAATATTATGGGAATAAAAAAGTCCCTTATTTGTAGAATTAATAATTTTTGGTTCATTGTTTTAAATAAGGCATGAAAAATATTTCAATATAATTCTGATATATTAGAACTATAAAATATGCCTGTCTTCTTAAAAATCAGGTCAATACTAAAAGGCGGGCATGATTCTGACATTGAACACTGTTCAAACTAGATAAAATGTAACCCAAAATCAGATTACAACATGCACTGAAGAACATCCTAATTAATTTCCTGAAACCTCATAGCTTAAAGAAGAAAAATATTCAGAGAATGGTCAGACATGACCAGTGTTTATATCTGTGTATGAAATTATATTTCCATGAAGTATTTATGATTAAAGATACAAACCATAGGGCACAACTCCCATCTTTGTTATAGAAGCCTTTGGCTACTTTTGTCTGAAAGTCCTGGTGGAGACTTCTAGTCTATGTCACTGCTGAACTCAGTTTTCCCCTTCATCATTCCTGAATGATATGGCATCCCAAAATGCCTTTTGGACACAATTTTTAAGATGTCCAGTAATGGAGATCCCAGGATAATCGCAAAAAAAAAAAAAAAGCTCTAGAATTTATCCATCTTTATAGACTGCAGGATTTCTTCATCATATTCACCTTAAATTTCCCATCCTGTTGCACAAACATATCAATTTAAGAAAAGAGGTGTTTTTTTTTTTTAAATTTCAATATCCTTCACAATTGTAGAGAACAAATTATTTTATTTCTGCACTCTCTTCTAAGTAGGACAATTAATAATGACTACTCAATCCTTTCTTATGGAACATTCCAAGCCTTGGGTGAATACATATACTGTGATCCATTACTTAAAGCTAACAAGACATACCACTGCATAATGGGGAACAACTCAATAATAGTGAATATTATTCTATTTTATACTGAATTCAGCAGCTTTTACCAAAGCTTCTACCTAGTCCTATCACAGTTTAAAATATACTTCAGGTACTCTGTACAGGATCATTAAAACTTAAAGCATAATGTTTTTTGTAAAATTCAGTATATCTTCTCATTTTCAAATCATGGCAAACTGTGAAAACATATTTACAGAATGTATGTAGATATATACTGCAACTCATAACATTAAAATTTTTACATATTTTATTTTTACTTGCTTCCTCATCTTGTAAAATTTCTTTGCCACGTTCAGTTACCATGCATCTCCAGAGACTATATACTAAATTGTAAGGAGAAAAACTTTATAGCCTGCTATGATATTGAGCCACCAAAAATTTCACAGCAGATGGTCTAAAAAATGTCTACCTGAGACTAAAGCTACAGAAGCAAAGCAGCAAAGCACAGTATTATTGCTTTTGGAATGGCAAGGCAGATTTTTGCCTGAGTTAAATTGCTGGATAACTCACTGCTGGTCTTACCTCACATGGAATAATTTAATCCCTCAGGTCTAGCTAAATTAAAAGCTAAATATCATGAAGTGACTTTAATGAGTCTTCACTTGCATAGAAGTTTTACATTAAAGGAATAAATTTATTTCAGTTTCCTAAGAATCAACACACAAAATTTAATGTTTAATTTTATTATAGATCACAAAAAATTACTAACTATAGTATATGAAAGCATAAGCTTATGATTTCCATGACTCAGTCTTGTACTGAAAACATCATTAGCTTTAACATCTTATTAAGTAATTTTTTTCTATCACACTGTCTTCTACCTCCCACTGTAGAAGAAATTATAAAAACCAGACCAAGAATGAAAAATAAATTCATTGCAGAAGATTTAAATACCAAAAAATTGGAGTCTGGATAGGAATGGAAAAGGTTATGATGCAAAAAAAATAGGTTCCTAACCATTGTTGTATCTGAAGAGAGGCAGTGCTCAGTACTCCTGGCAAGTCTGAATGTTTCAAATAGCATAACCAAGACCAGCTAGTCCAGTACCTTTTTTGTGAAAGGATGGAAGGACTCTTTATTTAAATGTCAATCCACTCAAACATTATGGTTGCCATGTTTGTTTTCTTTCTCGGGGAATGGCAGAGGGAGACAATCCTGCTATGAAAGTGAATTTAAAATAACAGAGAGAAAATTACACACAGAACAAGAAAACAAATATAAAAAGATGCAAAGCAAAGAACAAATAAAATTCAGAAAACCGACATGTGGAAGTAAAACTAGCAACAACAATCTACTTATGCTATCCCTGGAATGTCGCTCACACCTTAAAATAAACCCAAGATTATTTTTACTTTAGCTAAAAACATCTCACAGTCTTAGCAATAAATTTTTCATGTACCCTCTAACATGCCTATGTTTTTAGTGTTTACTGCCTCAGCTGATTTAAGATACAAACAATATAAGTGTAGCTCTTTCATTTGTCACAGCTTTACATATCTGAACAGTGGGTCTATACGACTGAAGTAATTTTGCACCTAGATTTGAAAACCTTTTCTTTGTTTTGGCATGTGATCCAGAAGCTGAATGTACATGCTGGTATAAGGTTGTGCTTCTTGAGCCACCTGCTTTCCTCTGTCATAATCTAAACTGACAATTACCAGAAAACAGTCTGTTCACAAAAACAACTAGCAGTGCTGAATGTGAGCATCTTTTACACATGCCTGAGTCTGAGATGTTTTGACTCCTAGTCCAGTGCCATAATCATGATTGTAACTTACTCTCAGACAGTAGGTATAGATGATATAGATATAGATATAGATATAGATATAGATATAGATATAGATATAGATATAGATTAGATATAGATATAGATATAGATATAGATATAGATATAGATATAGATATAGATATAGATATAGATAGATATAGATATATAGATATATATATAGATATATATATGTATATATGTGTGTATATATATATATATATATATATATATATATATATATATATATATATATATATATATATATATATATATATAAAATGTTTCTCTGTATATAACATCTCAAAAGCCATTCATATTCAACTTTAGGGATTAGCTCTTCAGAAAAAAACTTAGGGCATTTACCTTAGACCTCCACTGGGATAAGCCAGCATTTCCTTGATAAGTGATTAAGTCAGTTTCATTGTCTTATATAGGCCAAATTTAACTCAAAATGTTTGTAAAATATAATAGATAGAACAACAGACTCATAGAATTGCTGTGGTTGGAATAAGCCTCGAAGGATCAAATCCATTATTCAACCCAGCACCACCATGGTGGCACCACTAAACCATGTCCAAAAGTACCATAAACATATTTTTTTAATGCTTCCAGGGATTATAACTCTACCAGTTCTCTGACAAGTCTGTTTCAAAGTTTGACCTTGTTTTCCATAGAAAAAATCCTAATATCTAATATAATCCTCTCCTGGAGCAACTTGAGGCCTCTTTTTCTTCTCCTGTCCCTGGTTTCCTGGGAGAAGAGACTAACCACCATCTCATTACAGCTTCCTTTCAGGGAGTTTTCTCACCTGAGCTTTCTTTTCTCAGGATAAACAACCCTAAATCCCTCCTCATAAGTGCTTCTTCCTCCTACGGACCCTTCCCCAGCTCCATTGCCCTTCTCTGGGCTCACTCCAGCTCCTCAGTGTCTTTCCTGCAGTGAGGGCCAGAGCTGGACACAGCACTCGAGGTGTGGCCTCACCAGTGCCCAGCACAGGGGGACAATCCCTGCCCTGGTCCTGCTGCCACACCATTGCTGATCCAGGCCAGGATGCCCTTGGCCTTCTTGGCCACCTGGGCACACCCTGGCTCATGTCCAGCTGCTGTCACCAGCACCCCCAGGTCCTTTCCAGCCACTCTGTCCCAGCCTGTGGCACTGCCTGGGGCTGTTGTGACCCAAGGGCAGGATCTGGCATTTGTTTTGATGAGCGTCACTAGCCCATTGATCTAGCCTATCCTGATCCCTCTGCAGTGCTTTCCTATCCTCCAGCTGATCAACATATTTCATCAATGAACTTTACAGTAATTTCTACTGCAAGAAATCTTTCTACTGTAAGAAGAAGCAATAAAGAGGCATTATACTTATGTGTGTATAGTATAGATTTTAGATCTAAAAAAGATATACTGTCAATAGCCCACTGGTCAATTAAGACCAATTAAGTCTGCAATCAGGGGCAGCTATGATAGCCCCAAATGTCATGCCATGTGTCTGAGAGCATTGTCCAAATGCTTCTTAGACTCTGACAAGCTTACTTATGTGACCACTGCCCGGTAGACCCTGTTCCATCCTCTGTCTGAAAAACCTTTCCCTTACATCTGACATAAATGATGTCAGATCTCCCCTGACACAGCTTCACACTATTCCCTCAAGTCTTGTCACTGGTTAAAGAGAAGAGATCAGCGCCTGCCCCTTCACTGTCTCCTCACAAGGAAGTTGCAACTGCAATGAAGTCTGCCCTCAGCCTCCTCCAGGCCGAATGGATCAAGTGGCTTCAGCTCCTCCTCATATGACTTCCCTTCCAGGCCCTTCACAATCTCTATTGTCCTCCTTTGAATCTTCTTTAATAGTTTAATGTCTTTTTTGTATTGTGGCACCCCAAACTGTCCCCAGCACTCAAGGTGAGGCCATCCCAGTGCAGAGCAGAGCAGGACAATCAATCCCCTCCCTTGCCCAGCTGTCAGTGCTGTCCCTGATGCTCCCAGGTCACCCTTGGCCCTCCTGGCTGCCAGGGCACTGCTGGCCCATGTTTAACTTGCCATGGACCTGAACCCCAGGGCCCCATGGCACTGCTGTCCAGCATTCCCCAATCTGTCCATGCATCCACAGTTGGTGCATCCTAGGTGCATCCTAGGAAATGCAGAATCCAGCATTTCCCCTTGTTAAATTTCATATAGTTGGTGGTTAGCCAGTCCTCTATTATTCATTGTGGCCTTCCTTTCCTTGTCACAAAAGGAAATAAGGTTGTCTAAGCAACCTTTAAGGTTGTCTAAGCCCCTTATAAAGCTGTGCTGGCTGTGACCAATGACTGAATTGTCTTACAGGTGTTTTTCAAAACATTCCAGAATATTTTCCATAACTTCACAAGGTTCTGAAACCTTGTAGTTTTCAAGGTCATTGTTCTTGCCTTACTTGAAAACTGGGACAACATTCACCAGCTTCAAGTCCAGTGGGCCCTCTCCAGATTTCCAAGACCATTCAAAACCATTGAGAGATCTTGGAGACAACATCAGCCAGATCTAGGAATTCTTGAATTAATCCCATCAAGGCCCATAGATTTATAGGGATCCAGCTCAAGCAGCTTGTAGTAAATGACAAAACTGAAAAGAATAAAAACAATAGAAAAATATATTTCCTTGCATTCTGACTCTTATCACTGGTGATCTGAACACAATTTCTAATTTAGACTTGATAGATAACCAGAGATAATTATCTCACAACACTTTTTGCCTCAGTTTTCACAGAAAACATGAGGCAATAACTTGAAATTTAATAGAAACTTTTGAGGAGAAAATTCATTCACATGGAACATTCTGTTCTTACAAAATGGAGAGCTGTGTACTTTGTTTGCCATTACAGTAGAAGTATGCAAAAGTAATTTTTTTTGCAACAGGCTGGAACATGATTATCAATAGTTCACTGATATGTCACAATGACAGATCATTTCTTCTTTATCAGTCTTCTAAAGCAGAACTGACTAAAACAAATGTCTCTAAAGTAATTCCTATGATTTCTGTCCTAAAAAAGTTTTGCAAAAAATCCATAACCAGTATGATTTATTGAGCACAGCAGACTCTTAGGAGCTTGAATCTTCTCTGAGCTTGCCAAATTAGGTCACCTTACTTATGTACTCTGGTAAGACCTGGTCTTATTGTAAAGCTCAAGAAGGATTATAATATCTCTTTTTTTTTTTAATGCTTTGCATCATTTTGTCTAGAATCTTGATTAAGTGTATGAATAAAGCTTTGTCTTTCTAACTTGCTAGGCAATTAACAAAATGTACAATCTATTCTAATTCAAAGTGAAATACGTAAAATCTGCATGGGTTTAGAGCTATTCACAATTTGGTTGTTTAGGTAATTTCCTCTCCTCAGCTCTTATTCTGTATCAAAAGATAAAATGAGCTTTGCAAATTTCAAGACTGCTCCATGTGTCAGAGACTCTACAAAACCAGCAGGAGCCTACCCTGTGTCTGTGTCAGCAGCCATGGGATTGGAAAGACAAATGTTGTCATAACCTCCACCCACTGGAATCTGGTTGTTGGTTTAGTTAACACATCCTCTGGCTATTTGAACTGGTCACCCAAGAAGTCAACAGTAAGTCAAGTTGTCATGCATTCCTTATTAGTCATTTCCTCCCACAGCTGGATCTTCTGCATTCATGTTTACAAATCAGCTGAAATGTTGTTTGTGCTTCAAGGATGAACTGAAGACATTAGAAAAGACAACTCTGCAAACTAAGATTTAGGTTCTGCAATACAAGCAAACTCCATCAGGTTTCCTGGCTGTCTTGCTGCTCCTGAAATGCATGGGTTTTACAGTATCCGGGATTTTTGTGTGTGTGTGTGTGTTTGTTTGTTTGTTTGCTTGCTTGCTTGCTTGCTTGTCTGTGGATTTTTTGGAGGGGAATGGGCATAGAGAGGGACATAGACATCATATCCTCTGAGCCCTTCTATGTAAGTACCCAGGGAGGAATTTCAGCTATTTTCAGTGAAGGAAATTGTTTTCACTTTATGTGGTAGCACTGAGCAGTTGTGTTTGTATACATAAAGATGTGCATATAATTACTTTTATTTTATTTAATGAAACAGCATTTATGAATATTTTTTCCAGCTAACTGGACAGCACTGAGACCTTGAGCTGACATAACTGCTTACTCTTGCTTATTTTTACAGAACAGAATAAAAATTCTACCTTTAAGAATTTCTTCGCTTTACTGAATGCAGAACAGGCAGGATACAAGAGACAGGAAAAATGGGCATGATATAAAGGAGAAATCTGGAAAATTTCTAGTCAAATCCAGCTCATTCTGAATGATGTTTCTCTTGACTTAATGCATTTCCTGGCAAAATTATTCTTTCTCTTCCCTCTAAAGTGTTACCTACTCTCATCCTGCCACATTTGACTTGTGTGTCAGCCTTTCTTAAAACAGAGATTTAATCTTTCCTTCTTCAGTATTCTTAGTGAACCTATCTGGATATTGACATTAAATTTAAAAAAATAACTTTATTAAGAATTGCCTGGAGAGAGCAGAATAGATTTGCATTAAAATAAAAGCAGAAATAAATAAAAATGTCCAACAGGTGAATTCTGTTATTCTATTCTGAAAGGCACACGGATTATACTCTAATCAGAAAAAATTTACAAATATGTCCTTTACATATTTAAAATCATTCTCTCTAATTAACCAAAATCTAATCACCATCTTTTTGGAGAACTGCTTGTATTCTATGTTTATTTTTTATGACAACCCATTCATGACAAATTAATAAATAGAATACATGAGCAGTGAAGGTCAAATATGTCTACTGAAATGGAACAACCAAATCTAAGACTCCTAGCGTTCTCTCTACCCCATCATTACCTGATAAAAGATTTACCATTAACAGGTTCCATAAGCAAAGATTTACCATTAACAGGTTCTGTAAGCAAAGTGATGCTATAAGCAAAGAGGTGCTTCTACCACTGGCCTGTCTCCATGGCCAGGACTCAATCACCACAAATTGAAGATAAGGTTTCTCTAACTATAATTTGGAAATTTCATGGATTTTCTGTTGTTTAGCAGAAAAGAGACATTTCAATGTATTACTTTATGCTAAAGCTCCAGAAATGAGTCTTCCACAAGACTCTAATGCAGTTTTAATTTTATAAGAGAGCCAATTGATTTTTATGGGCCAAAAGTCTGAAAAGTCATTCCAGCAAGTCTTCTAAAATGTTGAAAATTCATATATAATATTTAATGGTTTTACTATCAAGTGTCTTAAGTATTTTTTAAGTAATAAGAAGTTAAATACAAAATAATCCCATTGCTTTTATTAACAGAATTGCAACAAAATAGATGCCAGTTTCATTTATGCATATTATGAAATAACATTTTGCAAAAATGTCCATTTGCTTTGTCAGGATGAGAACTATTTCCTCAGAAATCATCTCACAGCAGACATTTTTTTTTAATCCAGATAAAACTTGTCTTGAACTAATCAAATATATATTATACAACTATGACACCACTAATATGAAGCCAAATTAACTGCTCGACACTGAATTCTTTGTCATGTTGTTGTCAGCAATTAAACATCACAGCAGAAAAATGTGTCTATTGGCACTAAAAAAAATTTACCTTGACAATAAAGGCTTGCATTCACACACAGGACTTTGTAAAAAATTTGCGCTAACGCTTTGCAACCCCTGCTGCTGCTTCTGCTGATGTCCTCAAGCAGTTACCTTTTTTGTAGTCCACTGTACTATTGGGCTTATTTCCAAGAACTGATACAAACTAAGTCGTGGGATCATCTACTTAGCCAGCAGATGAAAACAAGCAGAAGGAGGAGGGATATATGGATTCCAATCTCTGTTTATGAGAACATCCTTCCTGTCATCAATATCCGCATTCCATTAACGTATGGTTTCAATTCTGCCTTTGCGATGTGGTTCAAGCACAATAGTCAAAGCATATATGTTCCAGTCAAGCACATTTCACTTTATATTAAATCAAATAAGAAGGGATACCATAGCAGTTTCTGTGAAAGCTCTAGCTGTTTAGTAACCTGCTGCTCCTAATCATTTTCAATAGTACTGCAAAGCTTTTCCATTACGTAAGAGCAAATGCAACCTCTGATAAAATATTATGGATAATATCCATGAAAAATAAGATGTACTCCAAAATGCTTATGGTTTTCATTATTTATCTAGTTGTTTAAAATTTACATTAATTAAAATATTACTTTGTCAAAAACTTGTTTGAAAGAGCACAAAATGAGAAAACAAACCTGAAAGGGAACAATTAATCATTAATAAATCAAAATCTCTATATAATTTCCTTTATTTCCATAGCATGTGCACTGTATCCAGGTTCATGGCCTGCAAATAGCCTTAGGAAAACGTTTGGAATGTGAACTGATACTGCAAAGGAACTGAGGAATCTATTAAAAAGATATTTAAAGGTATATAAGCTATACTCTGGCTTCATTTGCTGGGGTCAGCTCTAGGGTATGCACTAGAGTCCCAGTGTCTGTGAGTACAATGTACATGCACAAGTGTGAGTACAGTGTACATGCAGACACCTATATATAACCACATAAATCTAGGTGCCTCAATCTGAAAGATGAATTCCACATTAAAGGTCTTACAAGGCAGCTTTAATTAACCTGGAGATGCATCAAATAGATGTATTTATTTATGTCAGCAAACTGCTGACAATATAGAATCCTAGAAACATTTACTTAGCCTGCCAGGAATACTGAAGTTTATTGCTTATATTAATTTTCCAACATCAAGAAGTCAGATATTTTTGCAGAGCATTGCATCACCACATGCACATATAACTGTCACCAAGTATGAGCTGCATCAGACCCAAGGACTAGATCTGCTTGATTTTTTTCCATGCCTTAAGTTTATGACATTCGCACAACCTGTAGACAAGGAAATAAAATAATCTTAATCTGCAGCTCTAGTATCCTTTCTAAGAATTAAACATTCTTGACTAATGTGTAAAATTTCAGAAGAAATTTGATCTGAATCAGTATTATAACTGAATGAGTAATTCCTGAACTTTGCACTAAATTTGTAACTATGTGTGAATGCATGTGATTACCACACACCAGCCTCTACTTTCAGACAGCATAAATTCCACTGTGAAAAAAGGATTGATATGGTTTAATAAAAGGCGATTTCTCTTATGATGACGAGAGTTACTTAAGACAAGACAATTTTAATTTTGGGAAAGAATAGTAGCATGCCACCTGTACCAGTGATCCATCTCTAATCTCTGTTATCTTTTCTGAGGCTTCCCATGACTTCTGGAAAATTTGTTTCTTGCTAAAGATATAAAAGAGGATCAGACTATTGGTATCACAGAAACAGCATTTATAGGACTGCACCTGGATGCTGAAGCATTTTTCTTTCTTACACCAGGTGCTGTATCTAACTTAAATCTGCTTGGACAAATCATATAGTCATAGAATACCTTACACATTTATTAAAATGCTTTCTCTAGTCATTGTGTATGTTCGATCTATTTCTCCTTCTTTAGAAATGAATAGGACCAAGATAAAATCCTTGGGTTCCATAGAATTACTCCTTATTCACAAAGCTGAATGATTCCTTAGCCCAGAAGTTAAACTATATTATTATGGGTGTTGTCCAAATGCCTCTTAAACACTAACAGGTAAGGGCACTGACCATGTCACTAAGAAGCCTGTTCCAAAGTTTGATTCCCCTCTCAGTAAAGAAATGCTTTGAAATGTCCAGTCTAAACCTCCTCCAGCACAGCGTTGAATCGTTCCCACACATCCTGTCACTGAATACCAGGGAGAGGTGCTCAGCACCTCCCTGTGCCCTTCCCCTCCTCAGGAAGCTGCAGAGTGGTGAGGTTACCCCCTCATCCTCCTTTTCTCCAAACCAGACCAGCCAAATTCTTCCATTAGTCTCCTGGACATTCTTTCCAGCCCTCCCACCAGCTGTTTCCCTCCCCAGGATGCACGGAAGGACCTTCCCATCCTTCTCCACCTGCAGGGCCCAGCAGGCCCCAGGTGAGGCCACCCCAAGGCTGAGCCCAGGAGGACCATCCCCTCTCCGGGCTGTGCTCAGTGCTCTGGGATGGGGTTTGTTGGGATGGGGTTTGTCCTCGGGACTGCCTGGGCACTGCTGACCCACCCTGAGCCACTTCTCTCCCACTTCATTCCTGCACCTGGTGTTACTCCTTCCCAGGTGCAGAATCCACCTGGGACTTGACAAATTTCACCCCATTTAAGATTGCTCAGTGTTCCAATCTATTTAGATCCCTCTGCAAAGGCTTCTTGTCCCTCAAGAGAATCCACAGCACCTCCCAGTCTGGATCATCAGCAAACCTGTTAGTGGTGCATCCAGATGATAAATACACAGAACTGGCCCTGGAATGGAACCCTGAGGAACAACCACTGGTGTGACCAGTCACCAACCAGATGTTGCCCCATCCACTACAGCCCTTTGGGTTCAGTCCCCTAGTCAGTTCTTCACCCACCACACCATGAACCTGCTCATCCCACAGCTCAAAAACTTGTCCAGAAGGATGTTGTGAGAGACACCATTGCTGAGGAATAGATTCAGTGCAGATAACCCTGCATCCAGCTGCAATGGAGCTGCAGGCTGAGCTCTGGAACTGCAGGCAAGAGGCCCTACATTACTAATCTTTCCTTTACAAAGGGCATTGGGATCTGCAGCCAGGGGACCAACATTCAGAGGCACAACAGGAGCTAAGAATCCCAGACTCTTGCAAGCTTATACTCGCGATTACATAAAAGTCCAGAGTTTCCTTTGTTTGAGGACCCTCCTTGGGAGGCACCCAGCATGAGCTGTAATTTTGTTACTTATTGTACTGAGATTAAATTATTTTAAGGACCAATAAGTCTGACATTCTACTATGGAAAACATGGTGCTGAGTGACTGAGGAACTATTGTCTGACAGTGTGAGTGTGGTGTGTGAAGGGGGTTAGCAGGGCACTTAGCAGCTCTGTAGCTGCACACTGAAATGGCTTTCTGTCCCAACTCGGATAATGCAAGTGTGGCTGCTAGGGTGGCTCCTGGGTGGCAGGACAGGAAAGTTTCTTTAACAGTATCTACATCCTAATAAAAATCCAGGGAAACTACATCCCCTGCCTTCCCTTCCTCAACTAGATGTATCTTTCATAGAGGAATAGCAAATTAATAAAACAGGATTCTCCCTTTTTAAAACCATGCTGACTACATGTGATGGTTGCATTGTTGGTTACATGTTTTTTAATAGTACCAGTATAATCTTCTACATATTTTTTCCAGGAACTCAAATTAGTTCTGTCCTGGTTCCAGCCAGGACAGAGTTAATTTTTTCAGCAGTCTAGAGCGGGGATGCCTAGAACACAGAGGTTATTCTATACCAGCTCATTGCCAGAGGCAGGGGGAAAGGAGTCACTTTCCAGAAGGAAGGGCTTTTTTCTACTTGGGGTAACATGGGTGCAGTCAGGATCCATAATGTACATTTTGGCACAAAAATCACTCTCTCTTTTGTGCACTTTTGTTATTAATTTTATTGCTGCTACTGATTATTTTATTTCATTGCTGTATTCAGTAAATTGTTCTTACCTTAGCCCTTGAGCTTCACCATTTGTGCCTTCAATTCTCCACACTAGCCCACCACAGCTGAAAGGGGAAAGGAAAGCAGAGGAGTGAGACAGCACCCTATGATTTAGAGAACCTTGATGGGAGCAGTGAAGTGAGGAGTATCATTCCTAAACAATTACAAGTTCCCTGGCTCTTCCCTTGTCAGGGTCCTCTTGGCAAGACCCCAACAGTGTGAAAATCCTTTTTTTCCTAGCCCAGCTGCTGAAGAAAAGGTCTGGAATGCGTGAAGCCAAGTTTTCAAGGTTGTTTATTTTTTCTTATCTATAATAGTTTCTCTCTGACCTGCTGAGGTCCAGCTAGTACAGAAGCCATGGCAGTCTCCTCTCAGCCCCAGGCATCTCCCACATTTTATACTCAAAATTATGTGTACCATGTTTACAGTTCCCCTACCAATACCTAAAATCTACATTGGACAGTGTGTTCCTATCCTAGACCAATAGAAAAGTGTCACTATCACACCGAGACATGGAGGACAAGGAGAACAAAAAAAAGGTTAGGACACGCCCAAATCCCTCCATCTTGTTTGCGAATTACATTCTAAAAAAACTCCCAAAATTCTACTTTTCTACCCTATGTCAATTTCTCTATTACACTACTCAAACCCCTTTGGCTTGTAATTCTTCATATAAGGTTGGCAGCCTCTCCCATGGGCTAAAATCAAAGCCACAGGTGTTTTTTACTTGCTCCCAAGGTTCCTGGGCCCTTTGCCAGGGTCTCAAGGCATCCAGGGCAGCCAGAGGGATGCTCTGGACATTCCCTCACACCTTTTTTGTAAATTGGAATGCCACTGTCTTGTTTCCAACCAGCAGAAACCTCCAAGATCTTTAATAAATGATTAAGGGAAGTCCTGCCACAATATTCAGTAGCTCCCTCAGTATCCTGGAACAAATCCCACCAAGTCTCAAGGACTTGAGAACAGTCAGCTGATACAGCTGGTCCCTTACAACTTCAGTGTCCAAAAATGGAAATTCACAGTTCCTGCACTGGTGGTCTACAGACTCAGGGCATTGGTAAGCCCCAGGTCTGTTTTTAAACATTGAGGCAAAAGCCACATTGAATGCCTTCACTTTTCTTCATCCCTAGTAGTCAGCTAAATATCTTCAGCAAGTATTGGTCCAATGTTTTCTTTAGATGCCCTCCTGTTATTAACATATTTTAAAAAGCCTTTCTTGTTGTCTGACAGATCACTGGCCAGTCTCAACTCTAACTGAACTTTGACTTTTTGTGTCTCCCCCCTGCATATATGAGCCACAGCTTTGTAATTTTCCTGCAAAGCTCGACCTTACTTTCACAGGTCATACAGTTTTCTTTTGCTCTCAAGCTCCAGGAGGAGTTCCCTGCTCAGCCAAGGGGATCTTTTGCCCCTCTTGCTTCACTTACACTGCAATGGGATTGCCTTTTCCTGGGCTTCTTAAAGACAGACGCAGGTCTGGCCCCATTGATTTGTAAGTCCTCAAAAGCAAATTCTCAGGATAGTCTGCTAAATGAAACCATTGGATATCTGAAAGTTACGTCAGGGTGGCATCTCTATTCTTCTTTTTTCTCCTTACACTAAGCACATTGAACCAAGTAATTTCCCAATTGCTGTGGCCAAGACACCCGCCTACCATCAGAGCCACCATGAGTTCTTCTCTATTCACAAATAACATGTCTAGGAGGGCAATCTTCCTAGTTTGCTCACTTAGTATCTCTGACAAGAAGCTATCAGCTAGAACCTTCAAGATTTTGAATAAACAGACATAAAAAGAGGAGGGGAAAATTATGTTTCCATTTACTAAGTTAATTTGTTGAAGAAAATCAAGCATTGTGGAATATAAACAAAACTGTTTTAAATAAGCATGTAATCTGAAAGTTTCTTGTGGGCAAAATAGCTATCATTTCCTGGAGTGGAGCCTAACTTTTTAATAAAAGCGACTCCAATACTATGAGAAAGAGCTGGAGACTGGAAATTTAGAAAAGAAAACAAAAAAACATTTGACCACATTTCAATATTGTGATGCAGGAAGTGATGGGCAGACATTAAATTACCTGAAATCCTGCCAAAGCTTACAGAGGAGCTGCAGTCAGTTCCTAAAGAACAGGGTGTGCCTCAAAACCATTGCGTGGTTCTTGTAGCAACCAAACAATGAAATTCATTTCTATGAACTAGGTATTCAGGGGAAAGGGTTGCTATTTCCACAGTTCAGTGTCTTATGATTGTAGCAACTTCCCCCTGAAGAAAATGTTCCTGCAACATGTGTCACAGCTAAGAGTTTTTAATTGGTACTATATTTGAGGATGTGTCATTTTCTATTAATTCTCAGGCTTCTCTCTACATGCAGCTAGGAGCACATATCTATTTTCTTGCAGGAATTCAGATATTGTGATTCAAATACCAAAGACAACACAAAGAAACCACATCCCCAAGCCGTTTCTATTACTTTGAGTATTGATTATGTTCCTAGTGGTAACAGCAGTTATAGTGCCTCAAAATAGTCTTTGTTTATACTAATAAGCAAAAGTGAGTTTCAACAAACTCTTATTACTTTTACGGGTTCAAATCTTGCTTCTGATACTGAAATCTCCCTGACAGCGCTTAAGTTGATGGAAGTTCATTTCATGGGAGCAGTGTTATGGGACCAGGATACAGATGTCAGGACACAGAAATTAAGAGTGCATGGACCAGAGTTTGTGGAGGGCTGGGCAATGAGTCACAGAGTTATGAATAATACTGATCATTAAAAGCAGAGCAGGAAAAACAGCTATTGGAACTTCTACAGCTTCGGGGTTTCTTTTCACAGAGCCTATTAGTTGGAAATAATTAATTTGAGGTAATAGAGTACAACTGGCCTCTGAGGGATTTTGTAGGTTTGTAAATTATTGCAGTTTTATATCCATAACTAAAGCCCTTATTGCTTGTAGTACAGCAAGCTAGCTAAGAAAATAATACAGTAAGCAAGGCAAATTAAAGTGGACATGACCTTTGCTCATTTCTTGCACTACAAGAAAAATGTGGAATGAAAGGCTGAATCTGAACAAATGCTTAATCCCACATAAATCCTTCCTATTTTTCTGGAATTGCAAGTAATGAAGAAAAGACAAATGCTTGAAGGCACTAGTATAAGGAATATGGAAAAAATACTACTAAGAGAAAAATGCAACAATTCTCAAGAAACTCTCAGACAGCAATATGAAACCCTAGCAGTCAAATGGAGCATGTCGCTTTAGCACCCAGAATAGCTAGCCCAAAGAATCCACAGCTGGATGTTGTGTGGATAGGAATTCAACTAATGACCCTATTAGTATTTCTAGAACTGATAGTGAAAGTACTAAAGGGAGGCACTAAGGAATAATTTATTAATAAGAAGTATTATAATTTATTAATAAGTAATTATTAATTTATTAATAAGTAATTATTTCAGTCCTCCTACTGAAAAAAAAGAAGCCTAATACTGCTCAAACAATACAGTTGACACAATAGCTCCAGCCAGAGATTTATAAACAAGTACATAATAAAGTTTAAAAACATTACAGGTTCAAAAAGAGATTAAACCCAAAATCTAGGAGAACTATGTAATATCTGTTTTCTAGAACTAAGTGATTAAGATCTCATTACTAATAATGAGCAATGAACTGAACATAATTACTGTCAGTCTTCACTCAAAATTTCTTTCATTTGCAGAGACACAGATATAGTCAGACAAGTCTGTTGACACTGATGTGTGAACTGCTGATTTTCACAAACAGCCTTGCTAGTGGTGATGTTCTTCTCTGTCATAGGCAAACTTGGGAATGGTTCTTACTCCTCTCACCATTTTCTGTCCTTCCTTGAGCAATATACTGATGGGCAGAGTATCTTTCAAAGAGGCTCAGTGGTGTGCCCTGGAGGCTGGTCACACACAAAGCCACCCTCCATCATTTATGAAAAAACCCAGCAACATTAGCAGCTGTACAAATGGCTTGATCCAGTGGGTACTGAACTAATAGTCTGAAATTTTTAATTAAATTCATTAATCAGTATGAGAATTAAGAGGAGATTAATTGATTGTATACTGTAGTTTACATCCTAAACAGAAATTAATAGAAAATAGATGCTTATTCCTCCAAGTAGCAACTGTAAAGTCATTATTTGGAACTCCTATTATGCCAATGTTTTATGGAGTCCTCACCAGGTACCTTATTTCAATTTTGCTTATTTTTGAAAAAATACTACATAACAGGTCTATATTTATAAGTGCAACCTAAAAACTAAATAATTGTGTGACAGTCAAGACAGTTTATCCTCAAAGGCCTCGAAGAACTTACTTTCAATCAATTTCCATGAGAATTTTACCTACAACCGGAAAAACTCTTAACCAAGCAGAAACTGTTATTCAGAAGGATAACTAAACAACACAGATGAACTAATATGCGCATTGGTTTTACCCTGTTGGATACAGCAAATAGGGCAATGTGCAGTGATGTTATATTTATGGTTATTCCATTATACATGTCATTTATAAGAAGTATCTCTAAAGAATATATTGTTTCTAATTTCTTGGGAAAGGAACCCAAAAGGATCACTTCTTTTAATACCCACAGTTGGAACTAAAAGCCCTTAGAAAAGGAAAATTCAGCTCAAGTAAGTCCTTTTAAAAGCTTACAAAGAGCTATTGAAAATTATTAATCCATTTTTTTTTCTAGGATCTGTAGATGTATAATATTTATAGAAGTACATTGCCAGGTTCTTACCACGTGTAGTAACTACATTAGGCATCTACTTATCTCTAATTAATGACTTCTACATCACAGAGAACCAACATTTAAATTCTTTCTCCATTCAATGAAGAATAATAAAGTATTCACAGTGATGAGCATTAACAGATACATGGGCCTGAGTTGAACTCAATTACTTGAGCGCAATTCTATTTCAATTACTTGAGTGTATCCTTCTGAGAGTGTACAAAAATCATCTTCTCTGGGTAAAGCCATGGTACTTCACCAATCCTGAAGGAAGTCTTGATGTCAATCTGTTAAAGACCATTAAACTTGACATATTAATCCATCTCTAAATTCCGTGAGTACTTCAAAGCCCATTAGATATTTCTAAGTTTTTATGCTCAATTTTATTTAAACTTTGACTTTTAAAGCCTAGGTTTCATGCTAGTTGCTTTCTTCGTCCAAGGACAAGATTCTCCCTACTGCAGTGCAGTCTTCAGCAAACCTAAATCTAGTCCCAGGAGGTTCTGAGAGAAAACTGGTTTCCTCTGAGAAAAGGTGATTAACCTCATTTATTTAATATTGGACTTGTTTTTTTCCTTTAACAGATGGTGACCTTCTCTAACTGCCAGGAATCCTCATGCACGTGCTGACCTGTAACTAGTCATCTATTCCAGAGAAAGTGTGCAATAGTTTGACTCTCCACTTTATCCTGGCTGACCTACAGGGTTTTTCTTAATGTTCCTACTCACTGCAAACTGGACTTTTCACCATATGACAGTGACCTCAGAAGCCAACCACATACTCTGTTAGATAAACAATATGTTTTCAAGATAAACATAATGGTGGATCAAAGCATGAGTTTTTCCAAAAAGGGACATGTTAGCTTTATTATTTGTTATGCAATCATACTCAGTTTGTTGCATTGCTGATTTTCTTTCCCTTGTGTTTTAGTTTTTGTCTGTATTTTACATATCCATTAAAAAACACCAGATACACACTCCAGCAGAGATTAAATGTCTAAAAGATGGATTTAAGTTCATGATCTTTCCTATTTCTATATAATTACATTGCCTTCCATGTTGCAGTACAGGTCTCAAAATAACTCCTCAGTTCCCCGCAATCAAAACTTTCAAGCTAGTTCAAGTTCCAGGAATTCAGTCTACAGAGAGCTCAAACTAAACAGACTCTGTCCCAATGAAAATCAGGCACTTTTCCAAAAGGTGATAATGGATAGACACCAGATGGCCGATAGAGGGGAAAACAAATCTCCTGGTATGTGCCAAAGGAAAAATTAAAAAAAAAAAAGAGAGAGAGAGAGAAAACACAATAAAAAAAAGCAAAATGAAAAGTGGATTAAAATATTGGCAGCAAAGGAAAATAGTAAAATGCAGTAAAATGTAAGGCTAGGGTACTTCCTGGCAGATGGAACAAGCCAGAAACAGAGATGAAGGACAACAGGATGCAGGAATTCTCGAGGACAGGGTCAGGTTTCAGTGGCAGGGTGCAGCCCGACACACAGCTGAGAAGGGAGGTAGGAAATGTTCCGATAGCCCTGCCCTGACAGCAGAGGTTCCAGACCATCGCAGAGGGAGTAGCCAGGTTAGAGCTGGGCAGCCTGGGCACGCTGCGGGCTGTCCGGGAGGAGCAGCAGAAGGGGCACAGGCATCCCTGAGCAGAGCAGGGACAGAGAACCAGACTGGACCAAGCCATCCCTCCCCCTTGCCCGCAGGCAGGCACAGCACCTGCGGGAAAGCATTGCCCCGCCTGCGTTATCCACCCCCGGCACGCTGTGGTTTTTAGCAGTTCTGCATTTTTTTTTTTTTTTTTTTAATTGCGTGCTTTCGCTTTAAAGCATAGCTTTGGAGTTTTAAAGGCTCCATTGGTTTTTGTTTGCTTTCAGAGAAATGCAGCATGGGTAGCCTCAGAGCTTGACGGGGAATTCATCAGGGAAGAGAGGTGGCATCTCTTGGGGACAACACAATAACTCTATTGCAATAAACAAGATCGTTGGAAATATCATCCTTAGATTCACTCTAAAATACTCTGTCAATATGATTCAGGAAAAAAAATCATAAGATACATGAGCTGAGCTGGCTCCCAGTGCAACTACAGGTAAATTTACTAGATTCAGTTGCATTCCCACTTTAAATGTTCAATAGAGTATATAGAGTATCTGCAGAGTAGGGATAAATTTTTATTCCTGAAAATAAATAACTTTACCATGCTTAGAAACTCTGAAGTAGCTATGCAGTTGCAGATATCTGTGCTGATTTGAAAATCAAATTCTCAAAATAAATAGAAGAACAAGAAAGGCCACAGATAGCACAAGCCATTGTATATTTCAAAGGATCTTCCTACTTTCATTAGGATTAAATACATTTATTAGAGTTAGTGGATTTTTAAAAGAAAAGACAAATTTGTCCAGTATTTCTTCTGCTATTAAGTGTTTCTAAAATATTGCACTTAGAAGCTGTATATTCCACGTACCTTGGATACCACCTTTAACAAAGACTGTAAGCTCTCATATTTCAAACTACCCTAAAACCACATATGTATAAGCCAGTTCATTTAAATCACTCTGTGTGAAATCTAAATATGGTTAGGCTTCAGAATTGAAAGGTGCCAAAGTACAAAATTTCCACAGCTGTAAACAGTAAATACCTGAAGTGTGGAGAGTAAGAATGCATGAAACTTTCAGTTGAATGTGTTTTGCATTAATGTACACAAATCAAAAGTTTTGTGAACAATTTAAAAAAGTGGATGAAACATCAGGAATGAAGCAATATAATCCAGTAAAGTAAAACATGCATACCCTGAGGCAGAAATGGTTTTAGTTTTCTTGTCATAGTGCAGCATTTTGTTGTGTGTTTGTAATGAGGTAGGGGACACTAGAAACAAGGAGCTAAGCAAAATTCTATAAAGTCTTTGTAGATATTTCTGTTGCTAAAAAAACAGGTGTCCTTTTAGAGTCAAAATCCGTACACTTTGAAAAAGTTGTACTTTTCCTGAAACCCTGTGAAAACGTGGGTTTTCACAAAAACTCTGAAGCCCTGTGAAAGCGTGGGTTTTCACTTTTCTCTCTGTTCTAACCAGCAAAGTATTTCCCTGCCTTTTCCTGTATGCAAATATAATGCAGATTGCAGACAATGTATACTTGTAGCACTGCTTGTTTTATTGCTACACTCAAGAATCTATTTTCATTTGAAACCACATTTTTCTTCATTCTTTTTTTCCTTTGCTCTGAGCTAAAGAATTTAGAAATGAGGCTACAGTGTTCCCAGGGCTGGGAGTTATCCACAAATCCAGTCCTGTCGTTCCCAAACAAGGAGTCCAGGGAGAATCTAAACACCCAAGATTTTTTTTAACCCCTTGCAAGATCATGCTTCATACTTAAAACAGAGACAAAAATGCATCTGTAGACAACCTGCCACCCACTGACTGAGCTTTTCAGAGTTCAGACATTATAAAGTGTTTTCTTCAGGAGAACTAATTTTAATTAAATGTTTGGTTCTTATCTTTGCCCTTTGGGTTATATATACATGTATTCACTCTTCTCGCAAATAATTTCTGCATTTCATTTCAGGTTCATACATTGTTGATTACCTAATTACCAGTAGCAAAATAAGCAGCTTGAACAATGTATTTTTGAGGGAATTTGAAGTCTTTAGAAGTAGGGTAAGATGGACCCTTTCCAAAAACTGGCTTGGGATGATCACCTCTGTACTAAAATCTTGAACTTCAGGTGTTGTACCTTACTGCATCATTTAATTAGAGAAGCAAAAACCAGTGGTTTCCGTCAGATTTCTTGTAACTTCTTTTTCAGTTGTTCTGAGACTATATAGCAGGAACTAGAAGTCAGATAAATATCAAGCCTTCCAATATATTTCTGTATACCTTTTTGCCACTAAATTAAATATGAAGTGTTCTTCTTTAGCAGCCCATTGGGAGAAGAGGTAAATCACAAGAACCTCTGTCTACTTATACAGTGATTTATTTTTTTTTAATAACAAAAAGGCTTATTCCTCTTATGTTTTACCTTTCCCAAATCACATCATTTAACCATTACATTTTCAGACTCATCACATTACTGTGCCCTCCTGTCTAACAGATTGATAAGAGATTGTAGGCCTGGAAACAATTTTTCCACATTTTGCAAGAGGCTGGGCAGAACCTCATGTGCATCTTCTTGCAGGATTACTTTGAGCTGCACTATCCAGCATTGGCTACCAAGAAGGCAACCCAGGCGTCATGACACATGCTTTGCTGGTCAGTATATAGAACTTTCCATCCTATCTTGGTGCTTTTCACACTTCAGGGTGTCTCTGCTGAGAGCCAGTGGTCTTTGATCTCTCACAGCTCTGCCTTTCAATGATGTGTAATTTTAGATACAGTGGAAGTAAGCCATTGACTTTTTTTCTCCTTTTTTGAAGAGGGCTTCTCACATGTTGTTTACACTCTCTGTGAGCCTTTGGAGTGCTTCTTCTCCACTGAGAGGAACATACTGTTCACGTGCACTCTTTCTCCTGCTCATGTTTGTGTTGCCTGGAAAAGACCAATTTTCCCTAACTGCATTATGCCATGCACTATAAATCACATTTGCGTCCCATTTAAAATATAAACCACAACAGAAACAGAAGAACAAAAGGAACAACACGCCCAGCTTTTTTTGACAAAACTCCCACACATTGATAATTAGAAGCACATAAAACCATACACAAGCTAGGAGAGCTTGTGCGGCTGTCATGCCTCATGCTGTCTGTCTCAGCCTCCTCCACTTTCAATTCTGCCACAAAATTGCCTGGAACAGTAAAAAGGGCAGGAGAAGATTAACATAAACAATCTGTGAAACAATGGAGATTAAAATAATAGTAAAGACTGCCTGACAAGTGTGCTTTCATGAGACTCTGGGAAATCTTTGCTTTAATTAATTATCTGCACTTGTCCAAGGGGTATCTGAAGCACTTAAGCACTAAAAGAACAGTGTGTTTTAAAAACCATCTGTAACACAAATAATTGTTAAAAATGTTTTAAGTAACTTGGTGCATAGGCAATGTGGATAGAGGATTCTGGCTATATATTTGTTTTATATTTTGCAATCAGCGTTATTGGCCCTACAGACTTGAACCATAATCCTATGAGCTCACATGTGTAAGTATTCCCACTAGACTGAGCAGAACTCTTTGAGGGATTGGCTTGTGTAGTTTGTCGTAAATATCACCAAATGTAATTAATAGCACTCACTACATATTTTTGCTGCTGTTGCAGGGATCTGTACATTGTGCTTAGGATGTGTAAGGCATGGTGAATCTATATGCTTCATACATCCCACTGCTCTTTAACTTCTGAAACCCCTAAGGAGAAACCAAATATGTTAGGTAAGTGTCAAAAGAGAAATAATGGTTTGAAAGGCTAAAGGATTTTAGCCAGGGACATTTAACAGATAAAAACAAAGTTCAGTAGAAAATTAGAACTCTTCATTCTGCACACAGTATCTCATAATAGATGGCAGTCCCTACTTCGCACTAAGATTTCACAAAATGTGTGTATTACAGCAAGTGAGGCACATGGCAAAGAGGTGAAGAACAACCTTATTGATCTCAGTAATGTAATGTTAAATATTTTATTAGTCTAAAAGTCACCAGCACTGAGCAATCTTATTTACAACCTAGATAATTTTGGCACCCAATTTTTCACAGTGAAATATATTTATCTTCCATTAGTTTCACCCTCCAAATCAGGTGAATAATGACTGATAGGACATAACCATCCTTAAAATAAAAGGTGTCATTCTGTAAAGTCCAATTTTTTAATGTTTTTTCATTTTTAGATTTCCTGTTAACAAATCTAAAAATAGTTACTTGCTACTACTCATCTGTGTCAGTATGTTATAGGCGTTTCACACAAAGCAGTAGAGTTGCTGAAAGTTAAATAGCTATATTTGCTAATTTTTCAAATGCCACTGAAAAAGACTTTCTCATCCTGAGGTAATTAATTGCCTTTTGGCCATTGAAGTTTTTCATGATTGCAAGCCTAAAAGGGCTTGCTATATTGCAAGAAAACAACAGCCATATAAAACCGTGGAACATTTTGCCACTATGACATAAGAAAATCCAGAGTTCTTTGTTCATAATTCAAAGAAACAGATAAGAACACCAGAGGAAAAAAGCAAAACCAAACTCTTTTAAACATGGAATTCTAAGAAAGATGTTATTGACTTCAAGTATCAAGTAAATTAGGAAGAAGAAATTATTTTTCTCTTCAGTTGCCTAAAAGAGGATACAATGACTTATACTTTATCTCTAGAAAAATTGAAGTCATCATGAGTTCTGCTACTTCTTTCAATAAAACATTTTGTTTTCCAGCTATTACTTTCTTTTCCTCCTGCCTTTACTTCCACATCCTAATAGTTAAAGTTTATTAAGAGATTTATATAAAGCATTACTCAAGATTGAAAGTATTTTAAAGCATAAATACAATATTTGTTGTATCTCAATTTGTTCATGTGCCTTCCAACAAGAAATTGTGTTTTAAATTTTCTAATTGAAAGCTATCTTATACTATTAATCTAGAAACTGATCACAAAAGAATGATGCTCTATTAACATCAGTCTCTAAATTGCAATTAAACTTACACAAAACTGAGACAGGATACGCCCTCTTTATTTTTTTTCCTAAGAAATCTTTTTGAAATAGAAAGAATTATCTAAAAAAAAAAAAAAAAAAAAAATATAATTCTTCTGTTTTCTCTCTGAAATAAGAACAAAATTTGTAACCCAACATTTTCAGCTTTTCATAGTGGTCTATGGAATTGCAACTTTTGAGCATAATACCAAATGCTATTTTCAAACATTTTTGCTTTTTTTTTAAAGAAACAATGAACAAAAACTGACACATATATCTGCATATCCCAATTCTGCATAGCTTTTAATAATGAGTTTTCATGTTTCTTTTGCTACCTGTTTTATTCCAACTTTTCCATTAGCAGAATTTTTAAATTGATTTAACCGTATCTTAATCTTTCTCCAATTTATTGTTATATTATAAAGGAATTACAACTATACTGAATTATACTAGCAAGTAAACATTATGTTTGTTATCTAATTTCACTTCTTCCAGTGCTTCACACTTTCTAGAGTTCAGGGTGGTACTTAAAATAAAATCTTCACAAATCAAAGCTGCTACATATAACCAATATTCAAAGGTCAGCAGTGTTTGATTTATTCTACATTTTTTCTTTAAAATTCCCTGTAATTATGTAGATACTGATGAAGGTAGCTGACTTGAAAATCACTGCAAATGACATATATCTTTTCAGTTTCTTGAAAAAATCATTTCAGTTGCAAATGATAAAAACCTGATCAGTTGCAACTAATAAAATGTGAGCTCTCAGAGCTCACATTTGGGTCTTTCCATATGCCAAAAAGGAAACTTAAAGCAGCCTTTCAGTAATTATTTGAATAAATGTTGAATGGAATTTTTTCCTTAATGATAAACTCAGTTGGCCATTTCCATGTTTTTCTTAACACAAAATGAGACACAGAGTCCTGACCTGAGAATGGTAACTAAGAGGTTCCTCATTATGTGATCAGTCATTCATTTATGGAAATAAAATTGAAAGAATATCTTAATTACCTATACAGTAGACACTTCTATCCAGTGAAACTTTTCACTGGGGACACAGGTGTGCACATTATATTCTACAATTTGCTGTATTCAACCTACATGTTCAATTTTGCATGAAAATAATGTTACGTTGATTGTTTATAACTTTCATTTTAAATTTAATATGAATCTATGCAATGCTACTTGAGACTGTAATTTTTAATTTTTTCTGTGACAGAAGGAAGAGAAAGATTTTTGTTCTTTCTATTTAAGTGTTGGGAAAGGGGGGAATTAGAAAGCCAAAGTAGTGGAGGTTATACACAATTAAAAACCAAATCATTCATGTAGTTCAGTTGGCATCCAGGAAGAAAAATTTAGTGAAGCATTTAAAATAATAATTTTTACTCTGAAGCATTCTTATATTATCCATACTTAAAAAAAATAATAAAAAGGAATACAAATTCTTTTCCTCCATTCTGGTTTTCATGTCACCTTAACGTGTATTATATGTACTGTAGGTGTTATTTTTAGGTCAGCTGCCTGATACTCTATTCTAGGTGCTTTCTGTATGGGTCACAGAGGGTTCAGGAATAGACATACACTGCTACTCTGATGCATGTGTAGAAAGTGACTTTCCCAAGGCCGTTTATTCACAGAAACAACATTTGAACTGTATAAGACATTTTGAAGGTTTGTTGTTTGTTTTGGGATTTTCTTTTTAAATTTGTAACACTCTGCTTATGAAAGTTTTCATTGTCCCTGCTTTGTTTTCTCTCTTTTGTAAGCCAAGAAGCCATGTTGGCTAGAATTTAATTAGCGTAACTTCCCAGCTCAAGAGTAATTGACCCTGGAAACAAAGTTAAAAATCCTGGTCCAGCAGAGAACCCATACATCAGGACTGTTTCAGTTTAAGTGTTTCTCACCCTTCACAAGCACAGGGACCACATGAGACGATGGAAACAGTCTGCACATGTTTCATAAACTTGCCAAATTATTCAACTGAAAACTTGGTAATTACATGTAGCTATTTCTGGCCAGTTAAGCAGAGGCCTCTCGCAAAAAGATTTCATAGGTCTTAAGCCTAGATTGCCAATGACACATCTCTGTCAGAATTTTCCTTCTTCTCTGTCTATTATACTGTACTTCTGTCTATTGTCCTCTTGGCAAAATAAAGTATCCTTCTCAAAATCTCACTTGATCAGAGCTTCTGTAAACACTATAGAAAAATCAGCATGATTACCTGGCATGGCTGCTTCCCCTTCTGCCTAAATACTCATCTCAGAGCTTCTGCCCACATAAGCTTTCTGTAAGTTTTGCTCACCACCACTGTTAGAAACAGATTGATTAGAACCCTTCAGTTGATGGATGGATTAGGAAAAGCTTTTACAACTGCTCATTTTAAGTGCCATGTTTTTTGAAAGCAGCTCATTCGTTCCATCAAGCCAGGATTAAAAGCCAATCACAAGTAAGCCAAGTAAATGGTAGCCAAAGCATAAATCATCATTACATGCTGGCAGCTGGCTGCAACTACATGACAACTATTCACAAACAGGATGCTTGGTGCCCTTTTATGTGGATCTTGTGTTCTTTGCACATGTTTGTTCCACATGAATTGTTCCCTCGGAAATACAGGGAGAGAACTAAGGTGATGAGAGAACAATAAAATAGCTTGTTGTCTCCTGCTGTCTTTTACTCTTGGACAAAGGACCTTTTTGTTCATGGATAAATTAAAATTTGCCAAATTGATACAGAGATAAGCAAAACCTGCACTATGTCCTTCAGACTTGCTACACAAAGCATAGATGTTCTCGAGTCTTTGCCTCTAAAATAAACAAACTTATAAAAGTGAGGGAACTGCAGCCCATTCACCAAGATTTCCACCCAACCACATCATTAGTACCTTTCCACAATTATCTGGTGTTCTCTAGCTATGTGGTGTTTCTGCCCTACATTTTGGTCTTTTTAGTCAGAGAAAATTAAAAATAATAGCAAAGAGTTCCCTTCTTGGAGGCCCAACAGTATTATTACATGAGTGAAGATCATCTCTCCTTCAGGAAAATGTTTAAATTAGTTTGCTTATATTGCTTCATTTTTTAAAGTCACAGTTTGGAATTAAATATTATTTATTGACTTGAGTGACTGGGTGTTTTTCTATTTTTTTTACTGTCTTTTCACTATTTCTAATCACTTTTCATAAAGAAGTTAAGGATATATGTTTTTCAGTGACATGCTACATAAATTTGTACAGTTAGACCTAGAACAAAAAGCATAAGGAAAACCTGCTAACTTGCAGAATATATTTTTTCCCCTTATAATTAAAACAAAGCTTTGTGGTATGATTCCATGCTAAATGTTATCCTTTATGGTATTATGTCATTAACAGAATACAAAGTCCCAATAAGTGTAATGAATACCCCCTTATAAAAAGTGTTAGAACAATCTCAATAATTAGCCATGTAGCACACTCTCTTCTCTAGCTGTACATTCAAATATATTCATACCTACTATCACAGAAAATATTTTATCTCAAAGTATTGCCAACATCTGCCATTCTGTTGTTCTGGCTCTACAGTTCAATACTTTGTCTATGATGGTTGTAAATACCAAATGCAAATACCAAAGAAAGGTGTAAGAATTTCAGCATAGGCATGTGTTGGATAATCATCTGTTGTGTTAGCTTTCATCTTGAATCCTAATCTTTGACAATGGCTTATGCATCAAAACATTTCAGAGTCCCTTCAAAATGTGTTAGCTCTAGTAGGTGTAAGTTTGAAATTTGTAAATGTAAATGTAAATGTAAATGTAAATGTAAATGTAAATGTAAATGTCCTGGAATGTTTTCAGACCTTGCTGAGCGCTCCATCTCGTTGTCTAGAATACTGCTGCATGGATGTTTCATGGAATCATGGAATCATTAAGGCTTCCAAGATCACCAGGTCCAACTGTCAACAACCAGTGTGTTCACCAAAAATTAATGTTTTCAAGTGGCATATCCACACATTTTTTAAACACTTTCAGTAATGATGACTCCACCATTGCCCTGGACAGCTTGTTCCAATGCATGACAACTCATTCCATGAAGAAATTTTTCCTAATATCCAATCCAAACCTCCTCTGATGTGACTTGAGGTCACTTTCTCTTGTTATTACCCAGGAGAAGAAAATGACCTTCATTACAATTTTCTTTCAGGTACTTGTAGATACCAACAAGGTCTCTCATAACTCTCCTTTTCCTCAGGCTAAACCCCAGTTCCCTGATCCATTCGTTATAAGACTTATGTTCCAGACTCTTCACCATCTTTGTTAATGTTCTTTGAACAATCTCCAGCACCATTTGCAGCTCTCTTCCAGTTCAGTAGACCTCTTTGTTACTGCTGAAATCTGGGAGGGCTTACTATGTAAAATGTGTTTACTGTGCTTCTGTTTTGGATATAATCCTCATTTAGTTAGACCAAGAAATATTTGCAGATATCCCATATTTTTAATTTCACAAATCTTGCAGTTAGAAGGAACACATTCATCTCACAGAAGAAATTTATATCCACTAGGAAAATCAGAACCCCATTAAAGTCCATATATAAATAATGCTATGAAAAGAGCTTGACATATTATGAAATCTCTTCCAAAAGTTAATGTGCCTTTTCTGACTAAGACATATCCTATGTGACTTTGTGAAACAGTGATTGCTTTAATGAACAGGATTACTTCATGAAAATAACAAATTCCTTCCAAATAGTCTTAATTATGAAATATGGCACTGGCATGTTTAATCTACATTGATGCATTAAAGGCACATTAATCCGCTGAAGTCTTCCTTCCCAGTATTTCATTTTATCCTAAGATCTAACTGTACAAATTTAAGTACCTGAATGCTTGATTACTCAAATACATTGTAGGAATTGTCAGTACCTTTATACCCTGATAACAGATAAAGTACTATGAAAGTTGTTCATTCTTCTAGAGCTGGAATGTATTAAAAGTACCCAAAAGCTGAACCAGAGAATAGTGTTTTCTATTAAATTCCCAGGAGGAATGACAATTCTATGATTAAATTGCCTCATAATTTCTGTTCGAAACCAAGCTCTTGCTAGTCTACATGCACATTTTGTCCTGAGACAGCTTTCTGGATTAATAGGATTTTTTTAAGCAAAACCTGTATTGATAATCACTTAATACTGATCTTTTATTTCAGTAAGCCTGTTTGTTGCCCTAAAGCAGGTAAATCAAAAGTATCACTTTTCTATTTACATACTTGAAAACACAGTAGCAATTTGTATGTCACTGCAGAAGTGTCAGTAAGATAAAGAAATGTAAGCATCTGTGAAATGCTGGCAGAGGGTCACAAGCTTCATAAACTTCTTCAGGGAAAGATGATGACTACTGGCTTAGGCCTTAGCCCATAAGACTTTATGAATGTGTCTAAAAGCTCCTGAAGTCAAAAGGTTTTAAAACACATGCTAACTGTTAAAATACACATTAGCATCATTTCTGAATTTAAAAAGTTTTCCTGAATAAGGGCCACAGACAGGCTCAGAGCTTCTCTCTGTGACCTGGTATTCCATGTGGTCTGCTTCTTAGTGTTGCCCTGAGGAACTGGAACTGGATATACCACATGATGATTCAACAATTAACATTTTTCCAATTTGTGCTGGTCCTTTTTATTTCCAAGAATGGGTGGTCCCAGCTGGCATTGTCCCAGTGTTAAATAAGGTAAAGGTGTGTCAAAGAGCAAGTCTCGGGAAGATATTACTATTATACTTAGTTGTATGGCTTGTAAAAGCAATTTTCTTGCCAGAAGCAACAACAGTAGCAAGTAACTGGAATTGTTTCATTTCAGAGACTAATGGCAAATAAAAATAAAGACTTCTATGCTCGGAAAACAACAGCCCTGTAAGTTAACAAAAAACAGAATAACTGGTAGCTCACCCTCTAAGTAACAAATACATTTTAAAAATTACCCACATTTATATCTCAGAGAAATCTTTCTGCTAAATATTTCTCCCTAGCTCAGTTACTGTCTACAGGGATACTACCTTAGGTTTGCTATTTAGAGCTGTTCCAGCAGCTTAGTGTAAAAATATATACATTACAGAGAAGAACTAAGTTAGCAAGTCTACTGAATCTGAACTTAATTGTTTCCTTCAGTTGTAACTGCAGTGTTTTATAACGTGACCAGCTTTAATCACAGCCCTTCCTGCACCATAGAATAAGCAATAAGGCTTAGCTCTTCATGAACGTTTTCTGTGGCTGATGAACAGGCCAAGTAACTATTGCAAAATAGGATTTAAAGTAAGATTTGAAGCCTCCTTCAAGCTTAAATTCTCCTTTTGGTGCACCACTTTTTGATGTCTACTCTCCTTCCTACTGGCAAAAACTTTTGTGATGCTTTCATTCTAGAGTAAAATTAATTTATTTTCTTCAAGATTCCTGTCATAAGACTGTAGTAAGTGAACATTTCCATCTGTTTTGGGAGACAAATGATTAAAGATTTGCCAACAATGGAAGTGAGTATGGATACAACACAACCCAGCTCAGTCCCCAAACTTAATACCAATAATCAGGGAGGCAAAGGACAGAAAAGAAATCAGAACACAAAGCAAAAGTTTGGATATAAATGATCTAGAACCAAGGAAGAGATAAGCTAAAATATCATTCCAAGCTTAGTGACTTGATCTCATCCCAGTGTGGACTGAGACTGGGTCCATGACTGCATTGCCTTGTTAAGTGGGAACAGAGCTGTGCCACAGCCCTGTGTGTGTTTTGGGAATAAGAGAATTCATTGTTGCAGGCTTGATAACTTAAATATTAAATGCAGATTGAGCTAGTAAATTCAGACTCCCAGTTTTGAGCAATATGGGAGGTATATGAATCCAACACTGAGTCAGGCCGCAGGCTCTCTTGCTGTTAAGCCAACGCTGTACATCTGCCTAGTATGCATTTCCAAATTCTATACATAATGGCTCTCTTTCTCCGTATATTGCTAGTTTTGAAAAACCTTCTCCCCACCAGCTTCTTATTCTTTCCATCTTGTTCTTACTCCTTTGATGTTTTTTTATTTTTGTCTTGTTTTGGATTTTTTTTTCTGCACTTTGATTTGCACTTTTTCTGCATGGCCCCTTATTGCTCATTCTTTTTTATTATATTTATTATTTTACTCTTCCTTTACACAGGTTGGCTGCCATAACTGTGTGGGAAATTATTGGAAATATCCAGAAATCTAGTAAATAGAAAAAAAATAACTGAGTCCTTTTTATCTAGAACACAAAGAATCCATACAATTCCTTTTATATCAAGAGCAAAAGATATGCTTTCCATCTTTAGGAATCAGCCTTTCTGTATCCTGAACTTCACTGAGCTCACAATGTGCACTAGCAATAATAGCAAGAATGGAAAAGGTAAATAAAAATAGTTCTGGGTGAAACTTAAAGCAAAAAAATAGGCTCCACATCTTAGGCAGTAAACTTATGGATGCATGCATTTATGGATTGAAGGGACACCTGTAAAAGTCATTAGAAATAAGGAATGTGATGCTCTGAATATCTCTTGCACAGATGCAGATCTAAAGATGAAAACAGAAAAATATTTTTATTAGATTTTTAGGAGTATATTCCAGGAAAAATAACACTGACAATGATCTTATTCTCTTAATCCAGAAGTTATTTTCCATAAATTTCTATGCTATGTTACAAGCAAAAAAAAAAAAAATTCCAAACATTTCATCTGAAGTCTTACTACAATACTCGGGTGTGGTTCTACTTTGAAAAGCAAACTCATATGGCATTCCATTTTTGCATGCGGATTTTTGCATAAATTATCACTTTACAAGTACAATGAGTCAGGTATTTGAAGCATCCTGAGCCATCTATGAGATTTTTTTAATCCCAAACAGCCTCTTGGAGACAATGAGGCTAACAGCATCTCATTATTTGTTCTTCTCATCATCTATGAAAGTGTTCTATGATGTCTTGTTTTCTACAGCATCCACTTACACATTTTCATGCTTAATTATACTTTCAGCAGACCTTACGTATTAGCTTTTGGATTATTGATGTATTTTCTGAGTTAGGTAAACTGAGTTGTATTCTCAACAGATGTAGATGGGTATGTGTCATATGCATGTACATTGTATTATAGATAGACTATAGGATGGAATGGATGGAATTGATGAAAGGATGGAATTGATGACTATAGGTCACTGAGCTATTACTTTTTCCCTTGGACCTCAAGACAATTCTATCAGGAACATAAATTTCCTTGTCAGCCTCAGGACCTCCCAGATTCTCCAGTGCTGCAAAGCACAGTCACACCACAGTAGGTTCCTGGGTCTAAATGCCATCTTAGCATACCTCTCAGAAGAGCAGTTGCAAGACAATCCTCAAAGACATCTTTTTAGCAGACTACCACGGTGTTTGCATGATGAGAAATTAGTGTCTCAAGGGCACCTTTAAAAGAAGCTGGATCAATGAGATTCTGAGCCATGGCTTGCTACAGAATTTCTAGAACATTAAATCATACAGGCAATTTTTCCAGCCAAAGCATTTAATTAGGCTATTTTCAATGCATATCTGAAAAATTCCAAGGTTTCATCTTCCCACTGACATGCTACTGTGTACACTAACCCTTTTTCCTTTAATTTTTATAAAGAAAATGTAAGCAGTACTGTGCTTTTCATACAGTGATTGTTAAAGTCACTGAAAGTGATATGTCATCTGCATCTACCAACTGGAACTCTGGTGAGCTTAAAATGTCAAAATGGGAGAAAGCTTGGCTGCTAACCTAGACAGTATGAAATGACTCTGAGAATGCCCATTCTGGATGTTTCACTGGAAAACTGTAAAAAGCACATTCCATACAGCTTCCAAAATATCCCACAGTCACTACCAATGAGAAAATTGGGAGGCTTTTAGAAATCAACCTCAAAATTCTTCCATCGTCTGTCTCCCTGGACATTGTGTTCCAAGATTAGCTCTAGAAATTGAAAAAAACACACTTTAAATAACTTGACACAAATAAAAATAACATATAAATTACTACCATTCAACAAGATTTTTTAATCATATTTTTAATATATTTATGATAAACACAGTGAGTTAGTGCATGCGCTTTCATATCAGAGAAAAGTTTTTGTAGCTAGGAATAGTGAAATTGCGCACTTGCAAATCTGACCTTCAGAAAGACCAGGACACCGTAGCTGTAGGAAGGTCTCAATGACAGAGTGTTTTTACAGAGAAACATGTTTCCCAGACTGGTCCTTTCTTTTTCAAGATAGTCAGTAGCCTAACCTAAGAATAGGTTATACTGGAAGACATTTTCAGTAGTAGAAGAGTGAGGCTATGTCTAGACTACATGAACACGCTGTGATTCCTTCTGTAATTCCTTCTGTCATTGATTCCTTCTGTGTTTCCTGTGTGTCTGGGTTGCTATCCTGTGCAATAGGATAGCGTATAGTATATATAGTATAGTATAGAAGAGAAATAAGTCTGCTTGGGCCTCAGGCTGAGGGCAAGCTACCTAGAACAAACAGTATGGATGCAAGATGTTAGTCTCTGGGACATTCTGAAATCTGAAGTGCTGGTGAAATACCTCAGCAAGTATCCCTTTCTGAGGATTTTATTCTTCTCAGTTGTCATTGTCTAAACTTCCACTGCTAACTTTGATTTTTGCATGTCTTGTATGAATGTGTATATTTACTATGTTATGTAGAATACAAGGAGAGAGAAAGAGTATTATAATTTACCCTACATCATGAACAATGTGCTTAATTCTAGTTATTGTTCATGATAATTGTGTATATACAGTACTGCACCACAAAGGAAATGCAATTCTTCTTTACTGACAAAAAAATAGTGTTGGCATATCACAGAATATGAATTTGCTAATACTGGAAATCATACAGCTATGGTATGAAAACAAAGAAAACATATTCACTGATCAGCCAGCTGCACTTCAGTGCAAATTCATAGATATTGATTTTTTTCAGGTCTGCCATACTGATTGCAGTATTGAGCAGTAAAAGATTTAACCAAATAGCTAAAACATGACAACCTGACATGTACTGCAGTATATCTATGTACCTATGCATAGGAAAACATAAAAATATTAAAATCAAGCTACATTCATCCCGAAGAGAACATATTCCAGACACAAACGCTAACAGAGCCACGAAATCCTATAATTAAAATAAACTAGCACCTTTTGTAATGTATAAATCACTAGTATGAACACGTGTTAAAACTAAATACAGATGAACACACTACAATAATTTTTTCCAAGTGTAACTCTTGGAATTGTATAAGTCACTGTGGTTTCCAAGAAGACAAATGGTCTGGAAAATGAAAAATAAATTAGTTCTGTGACTAATTGAAGTCAGAGATTGAAGGTCAGACTTGGTTCTGCAGCTGACACTGGTGACCAGTAAAAGTCCAGCTTGGCTCACAGTACAACTTTCTGCATTAAAGAGTTGTTTACAGTAGAGAAACACCGAAAGTGTACATTAGAAAACTTCCTCTTACAAATCTAAAACACATGCCAGTTCATAGGCAAGTAATAAACTTATAAAGGGCCATGTTGACAATTTCAAAGTCTTTGGTAGGACCCTGAGACTTAAAATTGGAAACATACTAATAAACATCTCTTCTTTTAAATTTTGTTGCTTGTCCTAAGTTAACTGAAAAAAATGTATCAGCTTCCTAAAGAGTTTCATGTCCACAACTCTTTCCCATCACACAATGCAAAGTATCATTCAACTTTAAGCATATTTTGCTCATTTATGACTCTCATCCAATTCTCTTAAGGTCAAGAGAGTTAAACTAGTGAAATATTGAAGTAAGTTACTTCAGAATCATGCCTCTTCTTTTTCACACAATATGATATTCATTTAGTGTATTGGCTTGGACTCATAATGGTTGATAGTTTTATTACAGTGCCTAAAGTATTTTGCTCCCTTCAAAAGTGTTAGAACTGTTTGTTTATAAAATGCATCTGCCTCCTTGCACCATATAATCAATGATGATAAACTCTGTTTATGAAGCATCACACATATAATACGTTATACAATTTCTCAAAGCTCTGACAAGCCTGAGACTCCTTAATTCAAGCCTAGCTCTTAATGCAAAAGGATAATTATTATTATTATTATTATTATTATTATTATTATTATTATTAATAATAATAATAATAATTATTATTATTATTATTATTATACTTGAATGCATTTGTAGCCATAAAAGAAGCATTTCCCAGTGGAAAAAAATTCATTAAGATCAAATCTTCCATTACCCAAAGCCCCGAAGAAATAGGTGAGATGACAGATGGAGGAACTGACTTGAAATGAGCAATCTGACTTAAGAGGTGGGGTAGGAGCAGATGCACCTCTGTCTATATTGCAGGGAGAGAGGAATCTCCATAGTCATCAAACTTGCATTACCTAGTAAGTGTTAGGATACAGCTGTGCTTGACCAGCTGTACTTGCAATTTTAGATATCTTCCTACTTTTCTGATATCATCTGGCCTATTCCATTTACTCACTCTGCACCTTATCCAAACTTTCTGCACATTCCTGGTGCTCCCATGCTACATGCAAAGAAGCAGATTATTGCCTATTTTCTTAGCCTGCAGAAAGGAAGACAAACACAGTATCTTCCAGGTAGCAGCATATCTCAGAAAATGTTTGAAGTGTTATTTGCAAATTATTCCTTTCCCCAGTACTGATCTATGATGGTTTGAATGCGTTTGCTGGTCTTGCCTCCAGATAATTCTCAAAGTACAGCGGATTCCATTTTAAAGTCAAACATATCACAAAAATAGCCTTCCAGAAACTGTCTCCTCAAGAGCTGGAAGCTGTGATTTTTCCATGACTAATAAATTCCGTGTCTGTTTAATCTATTTTAATTACAGTGATGCGTCCATTTTTCCCTTTCCATTGTTAAGCATGCCACTACAGTGCTTAAATGAGTTACTTCTGTCCTTGTTTGCCTCTGGTTTGGGAATGTCAAGGGTACAGACCCTTTACTTTCACTCTTTGCTCACAGGGTAAAATATTCTCTGACCTCCAGTGTCATATCCAGTGAGCACTCCAGAAGTCATCAAGCAAAGAAATATTTTCAGGATAAAATATAATTATTTCTTGGACACCACTATAAGTAGATGACTTATCTTTAAATTAGTGCCAGTAGATTAACTGATAATGGGTAAATAAAAATTCTTTATACTTTCTAAGTTATGAAACTAATTTACCTTAACAAATACTCAGGGAAATAAATGCACCCTGATATTTTGATTTTTTTTAAAGGCAATGACATGGAAGATGCAGAGAGGCTTGCAAAACAGATACCAACTAAGTACCTATGGATCAAATATAACCCAGTCATTTCAACTCAGGAAAGATTATTTCAAGTCATCCAAGTTTCCAAACAAAAGCCAGGCTCTACTTATTTGTGAAATCTGTGAGGAACCTACCAAAGCCTATGTGGCCCAATAAACATGAAATTCAAAGGGATATTTGCCCAGTAGCACCATTTACTCTCATGTGTTGGCCATGTACAAACTATTTTCCATTTTCACAGAAGGGAGACAAAAGGACCTGCCAAATGCTAGACTATATGTTGCAGACAAGACAAGCAGGAACTGAGAAGGCACTGAAATGGTGTCTGCCAATGTTTTGAACCAGCTTTACAGTACTTATTCCATGCCAGCAGATGGAGAGAACATAGAATTAAACTGATGCTGATATCCAGTATGGTAGATAAAATTTACGTGCCATGGTAGCTGTGTGAATTTCCAGCTTGACTGATCACAGCACATTACCTGATGTCTTCAAAATACTATCAAAATCCCAAAGCCCCTGCCAGTTCTCAGCCTTTGCAATGTCTTATTCTTGTCTGCATAGCTCAGTCCTCCTTGCAGAGCAGAGGAGATGCACATCCCTGTCGAAAACTAAATGTGTAACTCCCCCACCTACTATGCCTGCTGTTCACTCACCCTAGAAAGAACACAGCAGCTAGTCAGCTGTTCTCTTGTTCTTGTGAAGGAAAACCAAACTGCTTACAGGATATTCAATAAATGGTTCAGCATTTAGTAGATCCCTGAAGAAAAATATCTAATAAAGAAGAAGTATTTTTTCCATTTTCCTAGATCCTATTTGAATCTCTATTACAAGACTTAATTCTCCCCAGAGATGTTACCACTTCACTGTTGAAAAATGCTGACTTAGAGTAGGTCCCTCAGCTAGCTCAGATAAATTCTACTCCTGCAGATTGATAGCACTCTCAGGAAACTTAAAAAACATACTACTTTGGATTAAATTAAGACAGAAACTTATTTTAATAAGAAAGAATAGGGAAAATAGAGTTTGGCATAGAAATGAAAAATGTGTAAGGTATCTTATCGTACCCACCTTAAGTGATAATATTAAAACACTAAGTTTAGCTTATGATTTAAGAAAATAATGTTTCTGTCATTAGGTATTCTCCACTAACATTTTATTAATGCTATAAAATACTATTTGACTGGCAGTTGATGAGATGTGAAAGGAAAATCCCCTACAAAATATGTCACATAAAAAGAGTTCAGCTTACACACTGCTATTTTTCCTAGTTATTAAAACTAAAATTTCCATATAATAAATATCCCCAGAGCATGGGTTTCAAATATCAATTAATTGTTAATAAAAACATTTAATTAAACTACTTTGCCAATAAATTGTGTCATGTCAATACAAGCATGGAAATGTACAGCAACTCTGAGAAATAATATAATAGAAGGGAAATGGGTAAGACTATGCAGATGAGATTAGTGGATTTTCTCCTTTGTACTGTGAATTCATCAAAGGTCATAAACTAAATCCTGGACCAAATTAAAATTTTGGCCAAATTAAAACTTAGATAAGAGAGCCTGGGAATTACAGGAAGGTGTATTTTCCCCTCCTGGTTAATGTCAACCTATTGCCAGAAAGGGAAATACTGGACTGCTGGAAGCACCCACCATATTTCAACTGTCATATAATGCATACATGATGATATTCGTGTAATGAAAAATGTTATGCCACCATCTGAACTTAGAATATATATTAGTCTTGCTGTGTTGGTCAGACGCTGCAGAGAGAAACACATTTTGTCTTGATGTAAGATCTCCATATACCAACTAGAATCTTCTTATTTGTTGGAATTTAATTTTGTTATCTTTGATTACAATTATCTGTTTAACAATTTAAGAAAGTATATGTGCCTCCATGAAATTAGAAGCAAGTGGCCCTTAAAACATCCCTCAATGAGTGGTTCTTAAATTTAACTAGAAACAAATATTCTTAAGTGTGCTACATAATCAAAAATGTGTTTGGTGGTCAATAAACCCATGTTCCCATTCCCACAGGGGTGGATATTACCATGACAAAAGCAGAGTCAAGAGTCAATATTATTAAAAGTCAGGAACTCCATTGTAGTTATGGCTTCCTGTGTTATCTGAGCCACTCTCATAAATTCTCCAGACTTTGCTTTCCAGCTCAGTAATGTGCCGGTCATGTGGGAAACTGAATTTTTAATACGTGTTTGTGAGTCACCCAATACCACAGAGGAGTCTTTAGAACAACAGGTACATGCTAAAGGCTTGCAGTCAGCAAAGAATTTAAGCTTGCAATTAAATTTAAGCCTTCCAACTTGAATTATCCTATGATCCTGTGCTGAGACCCCACTGAAGCTGGATAAAAGACTTTTCAGTTATCAGTTAAAACCATTGACATTTCACTGTACTCACTGCTGGAGAAGGTTTTCAGTCACAAGTTGCATAGAGGAAGGAACTGGATGAATGGGCAGGTGCTGCTGAGAGCTCTGTTGTGCTTATCACTGGAGCTTCTTAAAAATTTATTTTCTGTGAAAGGCGTTTCAAGACCTGTCAGTGAGAAAAATTTGTCAGTTTGGCTCTAGAATTTTCATCACAGCATCAGCCACTTAAAACATGTGGTGCAAGTCAACCACAACATTGAAATTCCTGGACTGAACTGGAAGGCAACAAATGCAAAAAAAAGGTTTTTCTACCCTTCATCTTCCTCACAAGGTTACACATTTAACCTCAGAACTTCACCACATGTTCTTATGAATTTGTTTTAGGCAGTTTAAGTCAGATATGGCTTTACTGCAAAAAGGAGATAATTCTCCACTTAGACACAATGGCATCAGAGATTCTGAAACATCTGCTCCGAACTATTCTGCTGTTTCATTTGGAAAGGTATTTCAGTGTTGACTCTTTGCATCACCACTGTATACAGTCACCACCACTCTTCTTCTGGCCCAAATAATTTTTATGTAACACCAGAGAAGTAAAACATCTTCACCATGACAATTTAACATATTTTTCAACCCTCAGACACAGACTATGTCTTAAAATATGGCAGTCCATATTTAAACCCATCTTCCAAGCCAAAGAAAGGATTTGAATTAATATCAATAATATCAAGTATGATTGGGACAGATGAGCTATGTCTCATGAACTACTGTGGCAGTGACAGCAGGAACAGAATCTTCAATTTCTGTAGCAATGCATATTCCAATATGGTATACACTGTTCACTATCTGAAATTTTCATTTTACTGAAATGAAAACACTTTGGGGATTTACAGCAACTATCAAAATGAAAAACAGGCTTAAAATTAATTAAAAAGGAAAAAATATTATTGAATTATATACCCTTGTAATAGTTTAGCTGCTTTTTTGTGAGGTGTTTTTTTCCTTGTTTGTTTGGGGGGTTGTGGTGTTTGCTTGTTTGGTTTTTAATTAGAATTGATACTATGTTTCATGAAAGCCTAGGAAATTACTGAATGATACAATAGATTTTTTAACTCTTTATATTTTTCCTATACATAATATGACTTATTACAACTGAAAGCATGGATGGATATTTCTCGAAGAGCACATTAAATCCTACTGTCTCCAATATTGTCTTTCCAAATGCATTTCCAGGAGTTATTTCAAATCATAGACTTTTTCTGTAGATTCATATATCATCTCAATCCAGTGGAGGGGTTTTTTAATATATCAGAAATGACACACTGTCCGCCCTCATATCACTCATACAATTTAGATTGCTAGACAGTTCTAGGTTAATATTTACTGGTGCTATAATTCCTGCTGCCAAACACCAATCAGTTCGGCACCTAGTGTCCCATATGGTCACATGAGCTCTGCATTTGGAGAGACTACATCTTGCAGTTTCCCTCATGCTGGATGGATGTTGTTCAAATTTTTTGTGTTCTTTTCATAGGAAAATGCCTACTTTGTTTATACAGTGAAAATACCTTCAATATGGAAACTATTAGTCTATTAGAATTTGGAGTTTAAAAATTGTAAAAAATAAGTCATAAATCGAACAGACTGTTGGACAATGAGATTCATATTTATACTGTGAGTATCCTTGTGAAAACAGTTCTTGGAAGCTCTTAATGGCTGTTCACTTGTTTAGTCTCATTCTCCTGATATTGACAAATAGACTTTTTCAAATTACAGCTAGTAACAAAGGAGTTAAAAATCTGAATTTCTAATAAAAGATTGATACTATCCAGGTGTACAGCTATCTTGGAAAAAGGCATCTGAGATATACCTTCTCTGCTGTAAATATCATTAGGAGATAGATTACACAGTGTTACAAAACTTCAGTAAAACACAGGGATAATGAAAAAAACATTGTTCAAGTTCAGTGAAATAAATTGTCAAACACATGATGTGCAGAGTGTCACAGTATCGAGGGTGGCAGCAGAAGGCTTGTAACGTCTCATGCAGAGACAAAGGCGATACTGAATTCTTCTGTCATAGGCACAAATTGAAACAGATTAACTGCTACTCTGATGCTATAAAATATTTTGTGTTACTCTCATAAAACCTGCACTTCACTTTCTTCAGGAGAGTACAGAGTCCTTACCTGTAGTTCGGTAATTTTATTCAACTACAGGATGAAGAATGTGTTCACCCTGACTTGTTACAGGACATAATTCTGATGCAGATAATAATAGTGATCAGAGTCTCTGGTGGGGACCTCTAAAGTCTTGGCCCTTAGGATCAAGCTCCCTAGCATCCTGTTTGGTTTATGTAATATAACTACTGAGCTGCTTAAAAACAAAACAGAGCAAAAATGCTTCTTTGGATGAACTATTAGGAGAAAATGTAATTTCAGCTACAGGCTGCAATCATTCACAGGTGGGATTGTTATGGGGAAGTGTGCATTTTAACAGGGGAATTTACATATGGCTAAAAGAAGCCACCACAAAATAATTTGGGTGGGAGAAGGGAAGTTCTTAGCAAAGCAATAAATAGTTGTGTCTGTTTGTAGTTATGGGGCTGTTGTGTTTTTTGCTTAGTAGGTCAACATAGTGTTGTCTTATTAACTCATATTTGGGCCTATCACGCAAAGGCTGTTTTCTGCACAGACGGTTTCAATCAGAGCAGTCAAACCACCATAATAGGATATCCTGGTCAGAATTATTTTCTCAACCCCATTTTGAACTGTCACTTTTTCAATCAGTCTTGGCAGATTTCATTATAAGGTGTTTTTTATTGTTTGCACATTTCACATGACATAACAGTTTTACATAAGAAAAGTATGTCTTCAATCACAGTGTAAACCAGGATACAAAACATTCCTAGTTGAAGAAATAACTTTAATCAAGTTACACATCATGAGACTAAAATAGCTGGTATACCTCTACTACTACTACAGTCTTTTTCTATTGTATTTCTCATAATGATATTCTATACTAGGTACAATATCCACTCTTGACTTCTCAGAAACTGAACTGTGTGAAAAGCAGACTTTTCACTTCCTGGTCAAACCAGATGAAGTAATTCAAAGTAAATCTAAAGAAGCTCAAAATAGGAAAGTAATTTTCATCTCCTTAATGTAAACTGGAAAAGGAAAAGGAAAAGGAAAAGGAAAAGGAAAAGGAAAAGGAAAAGGAAAAGGAAAAGGAAAAGGAAAAGGAAAAGGAAAAGGAAAAGGAAAAGGAAAAGAAGGAAAAGGAAAAGAAGGAAAAGGGGAAGGAAAAGGAAAAGAAGGAAAAGGGGAAGGGAAGGGAAGGGAAGGGAAGGGAAGGGAAGGGAAGGGAAGGGAAGGGAAGGGAAGGGAAGGGAAGGGAAGGGAAGGGAAGGGAAGGGAAGGGAAGGGAAGGGAAGGGAAGGGAAGGGAAGGGAAGGGAAGGGAAGGGAAGGGAAGGGAAGGGAAGGGAAGGGAAGGGAAGGGAAGGGAAGGGAAGGGAAGGGAAGGGAAGGGAAGGGAAGGGAAGGGAAGGGAAGGGAAGGGAAGGGAAGGGAAGGGAAGGGAAGGGAAGGGAAGGGAGAAAAGAACATTTATTCTGTGTTTTTACCTTTAAAATTTAACTAGCATATTTGAAAGTATCCCCATAAAGAAACACATTTAATTTGAAGGAGTTTGAAATGCAACATTTTGCTTTTACAGAAAAATAATAAGAAGAAAATTAACTAACTTTCTACCAAAATGTGGCATTAATTCTGAAGTACTTTTCACTGAAACTACATTTTGCAGTTTTCAGTCAAGAAATAGCTATCATTTTTTTCTCCAGGTCCTTCTTTCAATTTTATGTGCTTTTCCTCTGGTTGTTCCAGGCAGATTTTCTCATCTCAGCAATCTTTAATAGAGATTAATCTCCCTAGATTTCAGCATATTATGTAACTAATTTTTTTGACTTAGTCAAAATAATTCCTGCAAAAAGAATTATACTTCTTTCAACTAAATAATGATTATTACTTAATGATTAATGTCATTAACAACCAGCTTTTAAATCTTTAAGAAGGCAAATCTGTGTATGTCCACTACAGCCCAAAAATAAATGGTAGCACACAAAGATGTTGGAGATAAATAAATAAATTTTCTACTTCTGTTAAATCTTTTTTTCAGTTGTTAACTAAGTAACTCAGTATTGAATCTTAAAGTCTTAGAAGGCCATAATAAGGAGATATATTTGGACCTTGCTTGTGACTTTGCATCTCACAAAATTACATCTTGATGTAGTTGTTTCATATCATATGTATTTTCGACTATATAAACATATAGCAGAAACATAGTAATTTTTTTATCTGAATATAAAGGGTGGGGGGGGTTCCACAATTTTCCCTTAAATACATGGATTTCAACTTAGGCATTAAAGCTCACAATGTATTCCTATACATAGGCAGTCCTGTATTGTACTCCAGGCCACACATGTTGTAGGCATCATTCTTTGATGGCTGATGAAGGACATGGGATGACAGCTATACTGTCAATACAGGTAACAAGCTATTTAAGAAATTCCAGATCTGTTTGATTATCTTGTAGTTCATGCCAACAGGCAGTCAAAAGGCACCATCATGACTGGAACAGAGGCTGTGTTGCATCATCTCAGCTTTTAGCTACTGTGGTTATGCTTAATGATGTTGCCTTGGCTGCTACTGTTGAGCTGTGGTGCATTCTTAGTTTACTACAGAGAGTTACTCCTTCTGCTGCACATTTTCTTTGCTGAGCTATAGGCTGGATCCTGCTGTTGTCTAAATCTTGAGGTTTCTTCTTACTTGTTACTGAAAAGTTTGTTTTCATTCAGAGTTTCAGGTATTTAACCTCACATCCCTGCATCTGTTCATTAAAGGCAGATTAACTTGAATATATGTCTAACATAGGATATATCATATTTAGTTGATTCAAAGGTATGTACAGGAGTGAAACACTTTTTAAATGTTGGTTTGGTTTGGTTTGGTTTGGTTTTTGTTTTTGGTTTTTTTTTCCTGAGGGAATGAGCACACTGTAGTTCCTGGCTTCTCTAAAATCAAAGTTCTACTCTAAGCATTTCTGATTACAGTAGGAACAGACCATTCTTCTATAATCTATTTGGTACAAAACTTCCTCAATATCTAGCTCTCTAAACTGGAGTTTTCATACAAATTTAAGAAGATTTCACAGTTTTTGAATGCTCTTCAGTGATGCTGCCAAATACTCAGTGTTCCCATCAGGGTGAAGCAAAGAACCAAGCGACAACTTGAGATAGACCCAAGTTACGACAGGGCATAATTCACTGGTTACTAACCCATGTAAACCATTTTCCTTTTTCGGACTTTAAGAGCACAAGGGTGGCCAGATCAGAGGCAATCACAGAGGAATGCTTTTCAAAATCAGAACTTTCTGACAGAATGATAGTCACTCAATTACATAATTTCCCCACTTACTAGATATTTTCCCAATTTAGTAGTTGATTTCATGTTAGAAACTTGTACTTATAAAATAGAATGCATCTGTGCTTCATTAGACTGTAAATTTAGGGGAGGGCTAAGGGAACAAGAAAAAATCTGGTGTTTCTCCAAACACTTCTCTGAATTCTCGAAAAGAGACCAGCAAATGCATAAGGCAAAAGACAGAAATGAAAGAACACCTCAAAGAAGAACAAATGAAAAATCAAGTATGAGATCTGACATGAGTGCTGGGTGCATTTCCAGCTAGCCCTTCCTGGACTGCACTGAGATTGGCCGCCCCTGACCTGTATCAGTTCATGTGACGGTAGAGCAGGGCTGCTCAATGCCACAGAGGCGAGGCTGTTCTCCACAGCACTGGCTCTATCCGCATCTAGGATCAGAGAAAAGAACAGGGAGGGGCCGTTCGTATGGTTCCCCAAGAAAGTTTAATCCTGGAAAGACTCAGGGAGGAAAAAGCATTGAACACAAGCTTACTCAACTTATATATCAGAGACGGTGCAAGGGGCAGATACAATCCTGAACCATTGCAAGGAACCTGGGGAGGAGTGCAAAGTGGGGAATACAGTGACTGGACCAATCGAAAATAACAGGGGAGGAGACAGTTTGAGCAACCAGTGGGATCTCAAGGGATACATAAATGACAGGGAAGGTGCTGGATAAAAAGGTGGAGTCATCCTGATAAACAAGGGAGGAGGGTAGGGTTACAATGATGGACATGGAAAGAACTGGAACAGAAGAAAGGTCTTTGGGAAGATGGCCAGGGGAGGTGGGAGGATACAACACAGGGGCAAACCATATGCATAAGAGCAATGGAACAAACCATTACAAACTTGTAAAAGGAAGAGCATGCCACTACAGAGATCTACTACAGAACACCACTACAGCTCAGCATTACTCCTAAATCTTTGCTTTAGAAAACATATGCTTGTTTCATTTAAAGAATGGAAACTTCTACTAAATGTATGAATGAGGTTTGAAAGACACACAAAAGAATAAAGACAAAAAATTAAGACAACATAAGGACAAAAGATGAGGACCAGTGATTAATCATACAGCAGTTCCTTTTACATCAGGGCTACACTACCGTAAGCACACTTTTTCTTCTGTCACTGTCCTGCACAACAGCTTTTTCTCCAAATTGGAGAGACATGGATTGATGGATCAGCCACTCAGATAAAGAGCTGGCTGGATGGCCACACTGAGAGTTGTGGTCAATAGTTCCTTGTCCACATGGAGACCAGTGACGAGTGGTGTCCCTCAGAGGTCAGTCCTGGGGCCAATACTGTTCCACACCTTTATCAGGGATGTGGACAGTGGGACCAAGGGCAGTCTCAGTGAGTTTGCTGATGATACTGAGCTGGGTGGGGCAGTCAACAGGGGAGAGAAGGGATGACATCCACAGGGACCTAGACAGGCTCGAGAGGTGGGGCCATGCAAACCTCAGGGAGTTCAGCAAGGCCAAGTGCAAGGTCCTACACCAGCATTGGGGCAGTCCCAGACACACTCACAGGGCAGAGAAGTGATTGAGAGCAGCCCCGTGGGGAAACTTGGGGGTGATGGCTGATGAACCACTCACCATGAGCCTGCAGTGAGAGCTCCCAGCCCAGAAAACCATGGGAATCCTGGGCTGCATCCAAAGGAGTGTGGCCAGCAGGTCAAGGGAGAGGATTCTACACTCCTGTTCTCCTCCTGTGAAACCCCACAAGGACCACTGTGTCCAGTGCTGATGTCCCCAATTTAAGAAGGACATGGAAATGATGAAACAAGTCCAGAGGAAACCACAAAGCTGATAAGAGGGACAGAGCTCCTCCTCTAAAAAGACAGGCTGACAAATTTGAGGCTGTTCAGCCTGGAAAAGAGAAGGTTGTGTGGAGACCTCATGGCAACCTGACAACATCTGAAGGAGCCTACAGGGACTCTTCATCAGGAACTTGAGTGACAGGACAGGGACTAATGGGCACAAACTCAAAGAGGGGAAATTTAGATATTAGAGATTTTTTTTTTTTTTTTTGAGATTGGAACAGGTTGCTTAGGGAGGTTGTGGGTGCCCCAGTCCTGCAAGTGTTCAATGGATAAAGTCTTGATCAACCTGGTCTAGGTAGAGGTGTCCCTGCTACTGGCAGGAAGGGTTGGGACTAGATGATCTTTAAGGTCCATTTCAAGCCATTGATATTCTATGTTTCTATGATTCTTAACATTTTACTTTTCTTTGATTCTATGTATTTGTTCTCTTCTTCCTAGTTCAGTCCTCCAGCATAAGTTTTCTTTCCAGTGACACACCATTTACCCCTTCAATTTCTTTCTGTTCTGTCACATACTTTTCTACTCATATGACAACTGCTTCCTGACCCAAGTCCTTATTTGCCTTCCACCAGGATTCATATTTAGCAGCTGTCCCATTTTTTTCTTCCCAGTCACTTCTTGGCATGCTTTTCTCAGTGGTTACAGTGGCAGCTAACACTGATTGTGTCCTCTTTCTTACTATGCACTTTCTTTTTAACACATTCCCTGATGCTTCTCAGTTTTTAAATTTAATATAGAGTTTGCAAAACCACCAACACCACATGTCTTAGCACTTTCTTAGTGTTTTCTGCTGAGAACAAGAATTATAATTTGTTTTTATAAAATGCAACAGTGATTAGTGTATTTAAAATTGACCAATTGCCTCCTTTTAGCAATTGTTTCTAAATGCCTGTGTCACTCTCCAACTGCAAAAGAAGAAAAAGACATCAGCTCTAGCATACTATGTCAGCTTTCATTTACAAGTTTAGATAATTTCACTGCACAGGTTTATTTGTAACTTCTTCTTTTTATTTGAGAAATTTACTGCAATAAGCAACGATTGTCTGTCCTCTGCATCTGTTAGCATAAATGTTTCTTACAAAGTTTTTACTCTTTACTCTTTTGGAACAACAGACAAGAAGTAGTGCATTCTGACTGCTGCAGCAGTGTCTCTGTCCGATAAGTTTTCTGTTCATTTGCCTCTTACAGAAATAATAGATTTTTTTTTTTTAATAATTACTCCTAGTTTGTCAAGTGCCTAGTTTTATTCAAGAGAATAAAGGATTACCAGTGTTCATGATCCACAGCACTGTTTGACCACTCACTGGAATGAAATCCTGTATTGTGCAGATAAGATTAGAATAAAGATCAGATTAAAGTATGCAGAATCTGATTACAATGTATAAATGAAAACAAATCTGAACAGAAAACAGGAATAGAAGATATAGTCAGATTATAAGTATATGAATTCCATTCTCAAAAGAAAAATGTAATTTTGGCTTCCCCAGTTCAGCCATGAAACCCACCAGGCAATTCTTTTATTAAAGGGCCTAAACTCTCTCCATTAATTAATGGCCTTCTCTAGACAAAGATCATCATTCAGTCAGATTTATCATCTAGCTTGACTATTTGCTCATTCAGATGCAATACTCTGAATAATGGCCCCTAAGAAAGAGTATAATTCAAAAGGTGCTCACCAGCTGCAGTCTTTAAGGTGTGTTCTGTTACCCTCTGTAACTTTAGCTAAAGAGCTAATGTTACAGAGGGTAACAGAACGCACCTGTAACAGTGACAGTGGGTAACAGAGCACAAACTGTAACTTTAGTAAGGCAAAATTATGAGGCTGATTTTTTCCTACCCAACCCGCAAATGAAACAAAGCAAGAAAAAGAGAGGTACAAACATCCAAAACTGGAGGAATGTTAACTCACTGCCAGACACCAGCCTGGGCTTCTCTGATGCCTGAGTTTCCTAGATTATCAAAAAATCGTATCTCAGTCATAGAATCATAGAATACTTACATTGAAAAAGACCTTTAACATTTTTCACTATGCCTAATGATTGGGCTCTAAGTGCCATATTTTGAAGGTATGCCAATACTTTCAGGGTTGGTGATTCAACAACATCCCTGTGACGGCTGTTTCAATGCTTGACAAACCTTTCTGTTAAAAAATTGTTTCTAATATCCAGCCTAAATATCTGTGGATGCAACTTGCCCAGTAATATTGCCTAAAATTAATGAGCAAGTACCTAAAAACAAAGATAGTCACCTGTGCCAAAGTCCTCCATTAAAACTCAGTTTGACTCTTTAATCACTTAACAGTACTCTGACCATGTGCTCCTCCTGCACAAAAGTATTGGTGAAGGCCACTCCAAGTATCAGTCAGGGAAATGGCCAGTTCAGCAATCCCAACAGTAAACTGAGTAAACAGAAAAGACAAGCCAAGGTAACCCTATACAGAAGCAGGAGAAAATCCAGTGGAGTCCATGGGGCTACTGAGGTGCTGAAGGCAGCTCTGCAGATGGCTCTTAAACTCTGTTGCCCACTGAAGCTCTGACAAAGCCTAAACTTGGGTCCAAACTTCACTTAAGAGCTTCATAGGAGTTTTGCTCTGATCCACTGCACCGATTCTGGTGTTAAAGCGCAAGAAGAAAATCTGGTTCAATGAGGACACAGCTTTTGGCCTTCTGGCTTTAAACAGGAGTACAGAACAAAAATATTGTTTCCATTAACTCCAGCAATAAGCTGACCTTCTGGGTCCAATCTAAAGCTGCTATGAAAAGAATTAATTATTTTACCAAGCTCTCAGTTTTGAGGAATGAAGATTACATAATTCCAGCCTGGCCCCCTTAATTAATTTAATACAGGAATGTTACTTGCCCACAGTCTGTCTTCCATTGTCCAGTAATGTTACACAAACTAAAAAGTAATCATCAAAAATAAAAGCTTATGTTTATTATCTAATTACCAAGAAAAACAGTGAAGTTTGGACTTTTCCTATGTCAAGCTATATTGGCCCTCAAAAGTAAATTTAGGTATGTATTTATTTAGTCTAGTGAATTTGGTACTTCCCTTTGCTGGTGCCAGAAGGTAGAAGACAGGAAGGCACTGTTTCTCCCCTTGTGCAGAACCTGCCAGGTGCTGTCCTCCAAGCAGAAGGACTCACAGGAAGCTCCTGTTGCTGGCCCATGGAAAGCCTCCTGCTGGTGTGACACGAGGACACTGGCATGACTTGGTCAGCAGGACAACCACTCTTCCAAGCTGAGCAGCAGGCAAATGGGTAGGGACACCCAGCACTCTTGTGTTGCTTGAATGGACAGTGGCCTCCCCAGCTGCACCAAGACATCCATGTAATGCCCGCTGAGGTGGTGGATCCTTCCCACCACAGCAAGAGTGACACCAGGCCCCTCCATCAAGCCGCAGCCCTGGAGATTTGAGACATCACCTTTTGCAAACAGGAGGCTCCTTTTGCAATTCTTTTGCGGGATTAAATTTAGGCGTCAAGCTAAGCAAACACTGTGGTGTGGGTCTGATCCTGCACCTAGGAGACACCTCTTTCCTGCTGCATGTGTGTTTGCTCTGTCACAATCTGCTCAAGAGCTGCTTGAAGGGAATGTTCTAGCACCACCAACCCACCCACCAGGCAGAAACAACAGTGTGGCCTCAAGCAAACATTCCTTCCTCCAAACAAGGTTATCGTAAAAAATACAGACATTTCTGAGAAGCTTATTTTCTTGATTTGCAGATTTTTCAATAAGAAAACATTTCTGATCCTACACAATACACATTCCAAAATATTTGAGGAGGGAAAAGAAGTATGGAAATAATGGCATAAAAACTTTTATGTTACTAAGCCTCCAAAGCAAATTTAAAACACATGTATTTTTTAAAGTATTTTTTTTCTACAAATTGGACCATATTCAAGTCATTGCTTAATTTTTGCCAAACCAGCCAAATACAGAGCTTTGATGAATGTGCAGGTGATGTCATTTCAAAAAGTCCAGGGACATTTAAAGGGGGAAAACAGTTTATGATTTCACCTCTGAATAAGAACAGTCTGCTGTTTACTCAGACTCAATGCTTGAAAACAATACTACTCTGGCCTACAGAAAATGAGATAATTTTATTTATTTCAACAAAAGGACTGTTTATACCTAAACAAAGCTGTAACTGTTCTTCGTTTCTTATTGAATATAAAATTTGAAATTTTCCTTGTAGTAACACCCCAAAATAAACCTTCTTGAGCCATTGCAACATTGAGCTCTTTGCTGGCTTTTCAGATCACTCTCCTCTATATGACCTCCATATTTACAGTGATGTTCCCATGCACACACAGAGAGCAGAATCTCAAAATGGAGTTGGCACTGCTTTTCCAGTGCCAACAAGTCTTTTTTGCAGTTTTCAGCAGATCAAAGAGCAAAGTTGTATCCTCAGGAAAATGTGAAAGATATGAACAAAACAAGAATTTGCCTTTCTGTTATCTTAGTGATCATCAGATCAAACTTTCCTCTTTTTGATCAATATAAGGAAGAGCATGTAAAAAATAAGCTAAGTCTTCTCTGTGTTCCTAAAAGCCCATCATTTAATGAACAGTGACATAACTCTGCCACTGTTTTCTGCACAGAGGAGGCAGAACCTGCTGTGGCTATCAGGAAGGATCCAGACAAACCATGCCTGGCCTCCAGGCATGACATCTTCCAGGTAAACAATTCAAGGGTAGTTTGTTCTGCCACATCCTTCTGAGATGTTCTCTTTATCAGGCACCATCTATTTTTGAAGGAAAAGTCTAAAGCTATGAGATAGTTTGTGTCATTTAACAAAAACAGTGTAGTCAGAAGTTGAATTCTAATCATTTCCCCAAAATTGAGCAATGATACCTGCCCATGCATACAAGCACAATGTATTTCCTCTCACTGAACTCATAGAACTCTAGATTTAATAATCTCTACGTTTTCATATTTAATATTGAAACAGACTCCTTCTATTTAACCACAAGGTGTTGGAACTTGTCCTTTTTCCATCATTCTTAATGTGCCTCCACTCTTGTCCCCACAGCAGTTCCAGCTTTGTGGATGATCTGCTAGGTTCCCTGCAGACATCCCTTCAAGGCAATAGTAAATGTAGCCAGCCTGTTGCTTCCAAGACTATTCTTGAAAGTTCATGATACCCTAGGGAGCATGCAATATTCTTTGCACATTTTTTATCTTCTTAACTACTTCTGTTTATAAAAAAACTAAGTTCAGGTATATCTCCTCATAGGTTTTTCTGTACAAGGAATGTATATATTTACTTCTTTCTGCCTGTAATGTGACATTTGGCTCTTTGCCACTTATCTGAGAACAATAACACCAGGAAGACATCCCAGGTCAGCAGATCTTGGTCTGTGAGATTACTTTCAACATATTTATATATTTATATTCATCAATGTAATAGTGTAAGAGGCTAAGGAAGAAAAACGTAAGCCAGCCTGAGTAGAGAAAATATTGTAATCTTAGAGTGATAGAATTTAACAGTTTTGAGTGGACTCAAGAACATAGCAGATACTTAAGAAAACAGACACCAAGAGAGTACTTTAAGATCATTCTCCTGCCAGCTTTTTATGGATAGCTTCTTTAAACAGCAAACTGTAACCCTAGATAATGTGACTAAAAAAGAGGTCATTCGGTCGATTGCTATAGGAGCATCAGCTACACATAAGTTGTACTTAAATCAAGAAGGATGTGGAGGATTCTGTAAGCTTGTGGAAAACATTAGGTCTGATATATTTCTGTCTGAGGCTTTCACCTAAGATCTCAGTAGCTGATGAACCCAAAGTGTATATATCTGTGCTTTAAGAGCCCAGAATTGGCTTGGTCTAGCACTGTTAAACTAGATTGGTCTCCTGTATCTGTAGTTTGCATATCAATTCATGTAGGCATTCCCTGACCAAAGGTCTAAAGAGTGTAAAAACTCCATCTTCATTGTGAGTGGAAGGAGGAGACTGAGGAAGCTGGTGTTGAGGAGATGGCAGAAGACTTGTTTTTGTACAATAAGGGAGCTAACACATGCATAGATCTGTGTTTTCAGTTATGCATCTAGCCATTTTGAAGAAATTTAATTTTTATAGCACCCAGCCCCAGAGCAGCTGGGATCTTGTTTAGAAAATAAACCATCCTAAAAGATGACATCAGGCAGCTGTTATTGCCTCAAGAAACACTTGCTACCATCTTGTCATTTTGTCAGACACAATGACTAAGTAAAACAAATAAAGAAAATAACCAACCTTGAACTAAACAAACAGTCTAGCATTGCACCCCAGCAGACTGTCAAGAATAAAAACATATACAAGCAGAGACACTTGGCTCAGAAAGTGGTCTAAACAGATTAAAGCTTTGGTCCCAAAAAACTTACCCTGTCCATGTGGTGGGGTGAAGTATCAAAGGGGGAACTTTAGAAAACTACGCTGAAGAGACTAGGTGCTACTGTAAGTTTTAGCTAATATTTAAGACTAGTGTTACAGCAACTCACCTCACTTGTAAACAAAAAAGACTTTGCCTCATATGCATGAGAAACAGGAGCTGGTAGCAACACAGACCACAGCAGATAAAAGGCTGAGACATCTGCAGTGAAATTGCTGTTAAAAAGTCCCATCGTTTAGCACATAGCCAGGTACTGAAAATAAGAGGCTGCAGCGCAGTCTGAGTCTTGAAGTTACACTGTGCAGAATTCAGTGAGCTTGATTGTGTAATTTATATAATTTTACCATTATCATTCATTTCATTGCATGATCTTCAAACAAATAAGTTTTCAAAATGGGTTTACCTATACTTTCTATGTGTCTGCGTGGGTAAATCCATCACACATTGGATTTAATACAAAAATATTTTACTCATAAAATTCTTACAATAAAGAGAAAAAAAGGGAACAAGTCAGATAAATATTTATAAGCAATGTTCACCCAGATCTGTCCATTTCAGCAAAAGGCTTCATGCAGTTCTCAAAGTGCTTTTCCTGTTTATTTCACACACAGCTTTTGTCTCAGACCAAATATAGTGTGCTAAGTTTCATTCTCTTGGACAGTCCCAGTCTCTAGATCTTGTTTACATCCTAGATGCTGTGTGTCTTTGGTGGAGCATTGTACTGTTCTTCTTCACAAGAATCTCTGCAGACATTTGACTTTTCTAACTATATTTTCAAAGAACCACAGAACTATTTAGGTTGGAAAACCTTTGGGTTGGAATCTTTAGGATTATCAAGTTCAGCCATAAAAATAACCCAGTGTTAATTCCTGTGCCCTTCAAAATTTGCTGGAATCAAAGGGTCATAAACTTCATGACAGGTTCTGTAACTCGAGACTGGGCAAATAGCTCGGGTGAAGCCATCGCCCTGTATCTAAGGCTTAAGAAACATCTCTGGAAACATCCCCACCCACTCTGCTCTGCCAGGGAGAACTAAAGGAATGAGTCAGACACAGAAAGTTTGTTCTCCCAACTTCTGCTCTTTGGGGTAAACAAGTAACCCCAGTCCTTATTTTAATCTTTCCATGGCTCAACTGCATGTTGTACCATCCTCCATGAGGCTAGGGCTCTCATCCAGAGCTGGTGCCATGTAATAAGTAACCCCTGCTGGAAAACCAGTCTTGATAAAAGGTAGCAATGCAATTGTAATTAAAATAGGTAGAATTCACATGTAAACATAGGAATAAATTATACATCATTAGCTAATTTGCTTTTTAAAAATTACTATTTAAATAATCTATCAGAACAGGAGCTAAGCTGTCCTTTAAAAGTTATTTTAAAGTAAATTATGAAGAAGTTTAGGGTAACATCTGAGCTCTGTTTTGCTAGTCTGGTTACAAAGAGGTGGTCCTGACAAAGAGAGAAAAGACTGGTAAATACAATTGTAGCTGTTTTGGGGCAAAGATAGAAGGAATCTGCACAACTGCTATGTCGCAACATTCGTCAGACTCTGAACCCAATCAGCCTGTAGCCAAGAGAAAATGCTTTCCTGATTTTACTTTTCTTGTATTTATCTTCTCTCCTTCATTTTAAATTCTTGTTTTTAGAAACAAACTTATAAATATTTACAAAATTAATCATACTAAACAGCAAAGGAGATTAGAGAAATGCTCCAGTACTAAAACAATGCATTTCACACAGCCTGATTGCATAATTCAATTTTATAATTGAATTATAAAATTAGAGGGGAGATATGCAAATACAAATGGTGAAATGTTTTATTAAGTTTTATGAAGTCATATTTCTAATATATAGTTAAATTCCAAATTGAGTTCTAGTTCTTATGTTTACTGTGGGAAAACTAAATTTCATAAATATATCAGCACCTGGAGATATTTGGTGATTTCTGAATAACGATGTTAAAACATTCATAAATCAAAATGTTTGAGTGTGAACAAAAAGCATACATTTGGCTTTTGTGTGGTTTTGCTACAGAGATTTATTTTGTTTGATCATTCATAGCACCTGCTTCTTTTCATATAAACACACGTAAAACTCATGTTAGCTACTAAAAAAAAACAGTACTACTTTTTGTTTCTTAATGGTTTATCAATACTGAAGTAATAATAAATAACATAAGAAATGAGGCTGCATCGCATTTATAGGTAATTAGTCTGTGGTTTATTTCTGTGTAAACTGCATTTCCAATTTATTGAAAAGCAATGTGGTTTATAAACAAAAACTACTCACATTGTATTCCATCATAAAGAGACTATCATAACACTAGAACAAAAGGATGCACACAAATTTCCTCATTAACAATGCACAGATATTGAATATACGCAATTTACAGAGAGAATTCAAAGATAAGTGGAAAACAGGAAGTTTTTTGTGTGAAAAGTGCCTTCTTCTTCTTCCTTAGTACAGCTAAAGAGATTAAATATTTTGCATTGAATAAATGCAATATTCCATGTGCTAAGTCACATCAGATATTATCACAAATCAATCAGAAGGACAATAAAATACAGAGAAGGCTAATAAAATTGTACTTTGTCGAACATCCAGCTTGGTGTAACAGGAATGGTAAACAGTTCCCCACCCATGGAAACAGCAAAAACAGGGGGATGGGCACGGAACACCTGCCTGCAGAGAAGAACTAACAGCTGCTGAATGAAGAACAAAACACAAGCTATACAGGAAAATTTTAGATTAAACTTATGAAGTCTGGTACAAAAACCAGTCTGGACAGTAGGTCCTAACCTTTCCCAGAAATCCATTCTACCTACTTTCTTTGTACTTCTTGGAGAAAAATGATCCCTGACTCACTTTATTCATCTTTAAAATTAATTATTTTCTAGAGTATTGAAGCTTTCGTGGTTGACTTATTTCAAATCAAGAAAACTGTGATGGTAAATACAATATATTCAGATTTACTTGAATGCTTCCAAGCCTGTATTAAAAGCTGAGGTACAATACAACCCTGACACTGTTGCTGTTGTTCTTGCTGTTGTTTTTATTGTTATAGACCCAAAAGAAATTATATTTCATTGCCATTCACAAGCCTGCATTCTGATCCGATGGCATTAGCAGCTATAGTGATCATGTAAGCAAAGCTAGAAATTAAATTTAAAAATTAAATTGCAAGTAAATGTTAATTCCAAAGAAGGGAGTCAGAGAAAATGTTTTAGAAATGGACATTATAGAAGAAGTGTAAACTTAAGTACAGACTCAAATTTTCTTTCTTGCCTTCAGGCCTTCTTGGCAGAATGAGGACACTACATTTGAGTTATGTTAGTACCTTCTGACAGGTTTTTACTAAAACTACTTCCTTGACTGAAACCAAATTCTAAGTACAATTCTAGGCACCTGAGCAAATTGCTGAAATCCCACCTCTCTGTGGATGTTTTTAACACAAATCCAGGATACTTGGTTCAGACCACAGTTATCTGAGAAGTGATAGTGAAGAGTGTTACTCTTTGGATAAGTGTGTGGTTCAGCCCCTAAAGAAGTGACAAACTTTCTAGAAGAATCTAGCTGTCCCTGCAGACTGAGAGGGAAGTTGTGGTAACAAGGCTCCAGGCTTAGTCATGTCCCCTTGTTTTGAAAGTCTACATCTTTGTCCTCAGTTGCAACATGGGAGTAGTAACATATTTATTGTATTTCACTGGATTTTTGTGAGGGAATTAGTTTAGGTCACTTTTCAGAACAGACAATATTTATTAAGTCTGCTCCCACCAGCAGGTATTAATTACTATTTTATTTTGTAAATAGTTTGTAGAGTTCTCTTTCAGCTGCATTTAAGGTTTTCCAAAGAAGCCTGTTAGTAGCTTCAGAAATGTCTCACTAAGCCTCCAGTTATTTGTGTCTGTCAAGTTCTCCAAGTTGGAAATGGAAGAGTTGCGTTAAATATCCCTATTAACTTTCCAACATGTGACTCAAAGCAATTCCTCTGTCTTTGATTAGCTAGAAGTACATCTGCAAAGTTGAGTTTACAATACACCACATAATCTCAAATGCAGATCTTTTCTGCCATCTGGACCATACGTGTTAGTGTCAACAACAGCAATAAACAATGCAAGACACAGCTCACATAAACATTTCAGAAATCATAAGCTTAATCATTGTTCAGAAGTTGGACCAAGCTATGACTAACCTCTTCAGCAGTGTAAGCCCTCGGCTTACTGACTTTGAAATACAGCCAGAAGAAAGCATATCCAAAACCTGAACCTAGAGATAAAAGGGAACTCATGTGGCATAACAATGATGTGAACAGCTATAAACAACTTTTAAAGTTGGTCAACTATGAAACTGAAGTTGTGTTGAATTACAAGCTTTGCTGAGTGGCAGTCCCTGCTAGCACTGCGAATGCTGTTTCTCTTGCAGGATAAGACTATTTTTTAATTCAATCATTATTTACTTATTTTCCAGACCATTGATGTCTGCTGGACTGTCTGTGCTGCTGCCCCTCTAAACTCTGGCTTTCCAAAAGGATTCTGGCAACAGCATCTGTGGGTAAAATTGATTAAAAAGTTGAACTTGGGGGAAAAATATCTGAAGCAATAATCAGTGGAAAACATTTCAGGAAGCAGAGCCTAGAAAATGTCTGTAAACCTGGTCTGTACAAACAAATGTGAGGTGTTCACACACAAGCGCCCATGTGACTGATGACACATGGGTCAGAGCCAGAGTACTAACAGCTCCTGAGGCCAGGGACATTCTCAGCGCCTTTCTTCTTTGCCACCTCCCTCCGTTCTATGATTTCCAATAATGAAAAATTGACTGGGTTTAAAAGGAAAGAACCACAGCATATTCTCCAGTCTGACAGCAGTCTAGACATGCCCTTTAGCTATATTTAGGTTTTTGGTCAAAGACAGACAGTAAGAGATTGTTCCAGCATTTCAGATAATAAACTGAACAAAACTTGTTTTCTCTTTATTTGCCTACATACACATTAGGTGAGAGATAGATAAATTCTAATTTTTAAGGGCCAGTTTATAAGAGATTGAAAAGTTTCTTCTATAATATTTTAGACAAAGCCCATGCCAAGCAGGAATTTCTTTAGCCTCATTCCTCAATCAGAAGTGTGAGAGAAAAGATCTGTACCCCATTAGCACCGTAGATGTACTTGAAAAAATCATTTACCAGGAATAGTTGTTAGTATTCAGAAAAAAAGGGATAAAGCAACTCATACTAAAGACAGAAAGAAAATTCTTTTTAGTCTACTGAATATTAGCAAACTTTCCCATTTCCTCCTTTGGGAGTTGCATAAAGGTCGTTGACTCAAGGAAGCTAGGAATTATTGCTGCAGGAAGTTCCTTAAGAAGGTAGCAAGTATGAATTATATAACTCACAGAAGAATATCTGTAATTTTTGGTCTCAGTCCTAAAAATCAGGCCTATACAACTATGTTAGTATAAACAAGGAGAGATAGACATCAATTATTTTTTTATCTGATCTCCAAACCAATGAAGGTCAAACTGCCCTCCAAAGTCTTTTAAATAGCCTGCTATTTTGCACCAATATCCAGATATCAGTCCATAAGTACAGTTTCCACAGGTATTTTGTTAATTTGTTGTTTTGAGGTACACTAACTAGAAAATACAGAAAAACAAGAGCTAAATTAGATGTCGTATATTGGCATAGATTTCAGTGACCATGGTGTGACAGCTAACAGAAAGCTGTTTTGCAAGGATCTTATATTTAAGACATTCCTTCTACAACCTGTTCTGCTATACTCTTGCTATGCCTCTGACTGAACCCTCAGGTAAACTCAGCATTAACCAAGAATCTAATCAGTAATCTAAATAATCTGGTAGAAGCTACAAAGTGCTTTTAGGGGCTGAAGTCAGAAAAAAACATTGCAGGGCTTCATCCAGCCCAAGTGATACAGCATAACTGCAGCTGAACTCCTAGGTATTTCTAGTTATAAAGCTAAGGCTTAAAACAGGGAAGATATTGAGAATACTGAAAGTTTGTTAAATTAAATGGTACTGCAAAAGTGTGTTTGCTGAAAAACAGTGACTGTTGTCCATTCTGTCACTTCCTCTTGCAGAGTCCAGAGCAACTCGTGCTTTATGGATTTCTGAAACATCCACGACTTACTATTGTTAATACAGAAGTTTCCAAAAGCAAGAGTTCTTGAGATATTTTAATACCTTCTCAGAGAAAGAAGCCCAAGGAAACTGGAATGTTCAAATGCAGTAGAATGCTTAGACTATACCTGCTGCAAAGCACAGACCTAAGAGTGAAAGATACCAATCAAGAGAAAAGCCCAACCATTGCATTCAACTTTTTTGACTGCCTTACCTATGTAGTTCATTAAAAACTCACATGTCACTTTTTAAAATTTCTGATTAAAAGGCAAACATTTCAATTGATCTTGAAACAGTTGCATTAATTTAATTCAACAGAGACATTTTCTTAGGTATGTATATCTAGGATTAAGTGTCCTTTTCTTTCTTCACCAAAAATCACAAGACTCCAGAATCTGGATGTCTGAGAGAATCAGATGGTTATGATAAAGGTAAAAAATTAAAATAATTTCTCCAAAACTGCTGTCTATTTTGAGATTAAAGCCAAGAATCAATAACCTGTGAAGTCAACCATAAAAAACAATCATCACTAATCAACACAAAATCATTGTCCACATGTTTTGTGGCGTAAGATGGCTCATCACAACTACTTTATCATGAGACTGTAATCCAAACCAATAGCTGGCATGCTTGTAGAACAGGCAATGGAGATTACAGTGACTGATTGCTCTAAACAATACATGCTAGTGGAACAGTTTGCTAATTTTTCCGAAGTAGGCTGATTTACAGCAGCTGATCCAATTTACAATTTGGGGATTTTTTTTCCTGATGTTTTTTGTATAAAAATGTTGTAGAATATGCTCAGCATTTTAGGTGTACACCAAAGAAGGAATATGTCAATAAAAAATTTTAGACTGGTGTGAATTAACGGATTTGAATGGAATGACTCTATATACACACTAGAGTTAAGTGGAATTAATACTTATTTACATGTACCACTTGTTTGGGACAAAAATACAAACTCCTGCACGTGACCCAAACATAATTGTCTCCAAAGCACCACACAGTTTCTCTAATTACAAACATATATTTTAATTTCTTTTACCATAAAACTTAGGACCTCCAGTTGTGGTTCCAAACCCTGTTTTGTTACAAAGAGTATTGTCCTCTAACAAGAAAATAATCCCTGTACCTGCAATGTGAGGCTAGAGAGGAAAAGGAAAGAAGAATGCTAAAGACATACAACTAGCAAGGTTTCAGTGCAATTGTTTCAGTGTATCAGCAGTCTGGCCATCCAGAGGGCTTTGTTCCAGTTCCTGCTTGGCTGCTTTGCCTTTTCATGGTATCACAACAAAGCAGAATTTTAAGGAATATGTATATACTATATAAGCAGAAAAAAATGTCAGTTAAGGCAACAGCTAGTTGCCATTACTGAATTACCTACATTTGCATCTTATCAGTTGAAAAATATGATGTCAAAAAAGTACCAGTGGTAAATAATACCATTTCAAGAAATGCAGTATGTATGATTGATGATAAAGTGCAGTTTAAATCCAGTAATTCAGTATCATGAACAAAAAAAGACTGAACTTAATTTTTATGCCATTATCCCATGAAAATTGTGACACAAAGATTCTATTTTTAAGGAATCCATGTGAAATTACAAGATTAATTTGACAAAATAAAATGATAATAAAGAAACAATACCACTTCAATTTTAAAGGGAATTTCAGACAATTTTAAGATCTTAAATATATCTAGAAACAAATTAATTAAAACAAGTTAATTAAAATAATTTCTGACTCATTTGCTATAGTTATAAAGTGTTTTAGTTTTTCTACAAATTCTATATGTTCTGTGCAGATGATGTGACTAATATGCTGATAGCATGTCCATTAATTTTAATGTGCATTATTTTCCAATCACCAGGGTTCAGCAGTGAATGCAATCAAAACAGCAATCCAGAATTACTGATTCTTTGATCTATTTAAATCCTAACCAGTTCTGACATCTCTAGAGCTAAACACAGACTTATTTTAGCAATCTGTTCTCGGTTACAACTACCCATCACCAGATTGTCTATGTGCTGCAGGCTCTATGTAACTTCTTTGGCCAAATATTTTCTTGAAGAGGGTTTACAATTTTGACAAGTACTTGAAAATATTTATGCATGAAAGCTACTGCTCATTCTTCCCAAATCATTCATTATTGTCACAGTCAGATCCCCAAATAAACAGTAAAATCCTTACTAACATTTAGATGCAAAAAAAAAAAAAAAAAATTCAAACCTAACAGATCAAAGCAACTAAGTCTACACAGATCTGGTATGAAAGTCTATGATGCATGTTTATTCCTGACTCTGCACTTATCAAACATTTATGCCTTATAACCCAGTAGCTGACATAGGGAATGGATTTCAATCCACAAGTTGGAACTGCAACAGCTCATAAGGATAGGCCATTTCCAAACACTGATTTTTTTTTAAAAATTTATTTGCAATTAGTTTTATGTCATCTACTATACTTTAGCAGTTCTTTGTTATGTATTTTTCTTGCTGAATTCCTTTCCTTAAGAAGGAAAGCAGATGGCTGCAACCATAACCTGTCACCACAACTACTTGTTTCAGGAACAACATTTACAACTTGCTCATACTGATTCTTAATAAAATACTAAAAGTATCTGTCTGGGCCTAATGTGTCTTTGGCTGAGAATGTTTGCAAAAGTCATGTTGTGAATTAATTTTATTAATTTTCTTATAATTTAATAGATGTTAAATACCAAAGCATTAAAAAAACCCACTAAATTTCCATTAAAATTATTAAAAGTAACACAAGTTACTTCCCAGTCCCCAGGGTTCAACTGCTAGGAGAGCATTTGCCAATGCTGTTTAAATGCACAGACAATTTAAATCATGATCTCATATTAAAAAATCAGAGTAGAAACAAGGGTCAGCCAACAAATGGAATGCCCATTAGTTTTCAATCATTTTAGCTTTACCAAGTGTCAGCTTCAGCAAAGCAAGGGCAGAAGGAAGTCTTCCAACACAGCATCTGGCACAAAGATATTTCACTTCACTCAAAACTATGTCCTTCATACTGATGGGGGGACACACATCAGGGATTTGAGGGGACATAGAGGGATAAAGGGGACATGATGGAGATACATCCTTCTTATGTGTCCCACTCAACCCTGCATATCCCTGCCATGTGTCCCCCCTGTATTCCCTGTGTCCCCTCAGATCCCCACCACATGTCCCCCATGCTCACTCCCCATGTCTTCAGTCCCATCACCCCCCCGTCTCCTCGCATCCCCATCCTACCATTTCCCTCCTGTGTGCCCAGTGCCATGCCCATACCTCATCACATGCCTGCTGTGTGTCCCCCATGCTGCCCTTATCTTCCCATGTGTTCCCAGTGCCACTGCTCTCCTTGTTCCCTCGTGACTCTGCTACAGACAGCCTCACAACCCCTGTGTCCCCTCTTGTCCCTTCACATTTCTGCCATATGTGCCCCCATGTCCCCTTCATCCCCATATCTCCCCACTTCTCATCACATCCCTGAAGTATCCTCTCACATTGTCTTCATCCCCCCATGACCCTCCTGTGTCTCTCCATCCTCTGTCTCTGTCCTTCCTCATGGGGCACGGGGCAGTGCTGGCCTTCCCTGCTGCCAGCCCCACAGGCTGCCCACTCCTCCGCAGCTCTCTGTCTCTCCCTAAGCCCCAGAGATTTCTTCAAAATGTGCTGCCTGCTGCTGCAAAGGGTAAGAACTCTGCCTTCCCAGGTATGACTGGCAATGCACGATTTTTGCATTATGCTCCTGGTACTCCTACACTTTTTTACAAGTACAAGAAAAAAGGCTTGTTTGGTTCTGTCCTTAAAGTCCTTCAAGATTTGCTCATCTCCTTTGCCGTTCAGAGCTGTCTCATGGGGTCCCACCCCCCAGTCTCCTCAATGAATTTAAGCCTGTTACTCACTTTCCTTACTTGACCTCCAATGTTTCATGGTTGCTACAGCCAGCACTGATGATTATCACATTCCCAACTGCATCTCTGTTATTAAATAGGTGATTCAACTGTGCCTCACCTTTGGTTGGTCAATCCACTGTCTTCATCAAGGTGTTACCATGTATACTCTCCAGATGTCTTCTTAACTGATTGCAACTTGCCATGTTGCTCTTTCACCAGACATTGGAGAAGTTAAATTCTTCCTGGCAGGTTAGGTTTTTGATACAGAGACTTCCTCCAGTTGTTTAAAGAAGGTTTTGTTGACTTTGCTCTCACTTGGTTGGAAAGACAAAATTCAACAAAATATTCTGAAATCAAAGAAATATTTTGATTGATAACAGAAGATTTTTTTATACTTTCTAGATTTCACCCTTTGATCTTAATTCAGAGCAAGTTTATTTTAAAATCTTGACTTACATCCTAGAACAAAATAAAACAAAACAAAGAAACACCCTTAATTAAATAAATATATAGCACAACAGCCCATCTACTTTTTTTTCTCAACATATTCTGAAAAACAGTCTCCAGAGCAGTTCCCTGAAGAGAACTAAAATAAGCCACGGAAAGAGCTAGAGAAGAAAGAAATGGAGCTATGTCTTGAGGAAACATTCTCTCAGGGTTAATTACCTTTTCTACATCACACTGCTCTTCACTACATAAATAACAAATTGACACTTTTTCTAAACTCAACTGTTTTTTCCTTTCTAAAGCCCAATGAAACATTTGGAAATGTCTCCTACGTACTTTCTTTAACAGGATTGCTGCTTGCCAATCATTATGTAGGGGAAAATAAATAGCCTAAAAGAAGACTATGAGAGGACTAGCAAGAAAATCTGGCCAAAAGAGAAGAAACAACCAAACAAGCCAGGTCTGTTCTACTTACTGGACCCTGCTCTACAGCTGGCAAAACATTAGAAAATAAAATTGTTTCCTGATATTTTAATTTCCCACTGGAGTATACTATTGTAAACTTTTCTTTTGGGTAAGATATGTTTTGCATATTTATTTTCTTTATATGGCCCAGTAAAAAAAAACCTTAAAAAAAAGCTCTGACACATGCTGATTGGTAAAGTTGCCCTTTCTTCTTGTTCAGATGACCTGGCAAGTCCTGTCATCAGATGCGGGAAGAAACTGCATCCCTGCAGAGAAAGACATATTTACTGGATACTTTACCATCAGCCCTCATACTGAACTTTGAGGAGCCAAATCAACTGTCACATACTGATAGGAACATTGATATGAATTGAAATTAAGTCTGTATGAATAATACAAGACAGATGTCTGCTCACTGTTACCCAAGTAATCCCAGACATCACAACAGCATGTGGCAAACACCTGCTAAAGCCTGCCTTGCCTTGGATGTGCTCCTATTCGCTGAAGGAAATTTCTTGCAGCATCCTGTGGTAAACTAAAAAGCAGAAATACCTTCAAATGACAAGATATTTGTCTCAAATTGCACAGAGAACTTGTCTTTTCCAGTCACAAGCTCCCTGTTTATTTTGCATTTTTTTAAATACCACTGAATAACCAAGAAGTATTAAACACTTTCCAAAAACAAACTTCCTTCATACAAGAAAGCTCTGAACATCACATGAGAGTGCCAAGTAATGAGGTCTTACCCATTTACAGGGTAAGACCTCAACCACAGTGCAATCCAGCAGCAGAATAGTAAAAAAGGATGGAGCTTTGAATCTAGCAGAAGTGATAACAACCCCGCTCCCTCTCACTTCCTCCATTTCAGCAATAGCACTACATTCTGTTCTTCACGTTGTCCTTTCCGACACTTCTGTAAACATAGGCAAAAGTCATTGTTCTCAATTTATACATCACAGACTCATTTTCCGTCTGTGGACAGCTGAGCAGCCACTATTTTCATGAAAATATGGAAGGGCATTTTTGGATTAACAGCACAATACCCAAAATGGAAGCCATCCCATCCCCAACTAGCACATTTTGTGCAATAGATTAACTGCAATTAGAGATGTCTTGCAAGTATAGAAAAAAAATAAAATAATATAGCAAGACAGAATGTGTGAGAGAAAACACCAGACTGTTCCATGCTGATATGGGATGGGAGCTACCTCTGCTAAGAGGCCTGTGATGTCTGTGCAAGGCTTTCCAAAGGCTGATTAATAATGTCTCCTAAATGTTCCTCTATTTTACTGGCAAGTGAAAAAAAGTTCCTCCCCAACTTTTTGTATTCAATCCTTTTTAATGGCATCACATTTCATGTACTCCTGTTGATCTTGTGATCATATAATTTTCTGTTTTTTCATTTCTAATCCTACACAAGATGAAACAAACTAGCATTTGGGAGGATATTACATGTGTAAAGAGAAAGCAGAAATGAATGTCTTGCAACTAGTAATGCAAACAATGGAGAACTTCATTTTCATACAAAGCATGGATTTTAGTTTAATTCAACTGCATGTGCTTCAGAGAAATTTCTTTCTGATTTAAATTTACAGGAGTGGAGAATCAGTCTATCACTTACTGCTTATCCTTTTGATCTCCAAATATCTCTTTATGTGGTTGATTTACTGAAATATAAGCTTAAGCACAAATTAAATTATTATATCCAAACAAGGGACACATATTCACACATGTAGCAAGTCATGTGAGACAAAGATCTCATAAAACTATATAGCTTTTTGTTCAGGATACTTGGATACTCACTTTTTTGTACATATTGCCCTAACTAAAGAACTTGCCCAGTCTTTAAGATACATTAATCGATGGCTTTCAATGTAGAGAAATAGAATTATTCCCCTTTTACAGATGGGAACCTAGGCAGATAAACTAGGAAAAACATGGGTCAGGGCCTTTCTATGGATTTGGATGAAACCTTGGCTTCACCATTATTCCCTGATACTGGAACACATGGTTTGGAAAAGAGTGATATAAAGATACATAAACAGTAAAACATGAGCTAACATCAAAATCCTTAAAAGGCTAACTTACTTGTTTAAAATATCTCAGTGTAATAGTAAGGCAAAAGTTACAAAAATAAGTCAAAATAATAAATTTAAGCCATCAGCATGCAATAGATCTTAGAGACTCATGAAAAATATTATACATCTTTCCAGAGTAATATGGATAACAGGGAAGACTCGGGATTACATTCAACCTTGCAGTTCAAAAATATAACAATAATTTAGCTCTTTAGTAGATGAAAATGATACAGTTATTAATGAAAATGAAGAATCAACGAATTAAAATCCAGACAATAAATGTTTCTGTTCTGCATTTGCAAGGAGATGGGTTTATATACTTACATCACAAGGGCAACATTTTCCACAAGTAACATGGAGAAGTGTCAAACACAATGTCTATTAAAGACATGTATCTTAAAATCCATAGGCTGAGATAATTTGGGCCTAAGTGCTTGCTAAGTTGTTCAGAGTCAAAAAGAGCACTAAGATGCTGTCAGTACTGTAGTGGATATGCTCCCATAATCCAAGGGGAAAGGATCAGCTACTTTGTACAACACAGATACACACAGTTCTCTGTGGCTGGATGGGGTTGACTAAAATATGCTATAGGAGCTGGTAGAAGTGCTCACCAAGACACTTCCCATCATTTATCAAGAGTCCTAGCTAGCCAGGGAGATCCCATTTGACTGGAGGGTGGCCAGCATGATGCCTATCCACACAAAGGGTCGGAAGGAGGAATCAAAGAACTACAAGCCTCCCAGCCTGATCTCACTGCCAGGGAATTCATGGAGGACGTAACATTGAGTGTCACAATGCAAACACACAGGCAGGGGATCAGGCCCAGCCAGATGAGTTTAAGAAAGGCAGGTCGTGCTTGACTAACCTGATCTCCTTCTGTGACAAGTGACAGAGAATCACAGAATCACTAGGTTGAAAGAGACCTTCAAGATCATCAAGCCCAATCCATGCCCTAACAACTCAACTAAACCATGGCACTGAGTGCCACATCCAGTCTTTTTTCAAACATATCCAGGGATGGTGACTCCACCCTGGTGGACTGATGACTCCCTGGGCAGACATTCCAGTACTTTATCACTATTTCTGTGAAAACCTTTTTCCTAATATCCAACTTACATTACCCTTGGGCGCAGCTTAAGACCGTGTGCTCTGGTTCTGTCAGTGGCTGCCTGGAGAAAGAGACCAACCCCCACCTGACTACAGCTACCCTTCAGGGAGTTGTAGAGTGATAAGGTCACCTCCGAGTCTCCTTTTCTCCAGGCTAACCAACCCCAGCTCCCTCAGCCCTTCCTCTCAGGGCTTGTGTTCCAAGCCCCTCACCAGCCCCGTTGCCTCCTCTGGATGCACTCAAGCACCTCAACATCCTTCCCAAACTGAGGAGTGAGAACTGGACACAGCACTCAAGGTGTGGCCTCACCAGTGCTGAGTACAGGGGAAGAATGACCTCCCTGCTCCTGCTGGCCACACTGCTCCTCATACAGGCCAGGATGCCCTTGGCCTTCTTGGCCACCAGGGCACACTGCTGGCTCCTGTTCAGCTGCTGTCACCAGCACCCCCAGGTCCCTTTCTGCCTGGGCACTGTCCAGGCACACCGTCCCCAGCCTGTAACGCTGCAGGGGACGGCATTTGGACGTATAAAACTTCATTCTATTGGATTCTTCCCATCCATCCAATTATTCCAGGTCTCTCTACAGAGCCATCCTACCTTGCAACAGATTGCTCACGGTTTGGATGGGTGTGTTCTTTGCTGGGTAAAAAGCTGGTTGGATGGCTGTGCCCAGAGAGTGGTGGTAGATGGAGTTTTATCCAGCTGGTGGTTGTCACTGGCGGGGTTCATAATAGCCCAGTATTGCAGCCAATCGTGGTTTTTTATCAGTTATCTGGATGAAGGAATCAAGTGTGCTGCCAGCCAGTTTGCAGATTGCACCATACTGGGTGGGAGTGTTGATTACTGGAGGGCAGGAAGGCTCTGCAGAGGATCTGGACAGGCTGCATCGATGGACTGAGGCCAGTGCTGTGAGGTTCAACAAGGCCAAGTGCCAGGTCCTGCCCTTGGGTCACAACAGCCCCAGGCAGTGCCACAGGCTGGGACAGAGTGGCTGGAAAGGACCTGGGGGTGCTGGTGACAGCAGCTGGACATGAGCCAGGGTGTGCCCAGCTGGCCAAGAATGGCAGATATCATTTCCTATTATGCTGTGTGTTCAAAGCAAATAGTGAATGCACACAGTCCTGGCACTCGATGATGCCTGAGGAACCTAGATACTGGGGCATGATCCTCAATTTTCACAAAGCTTTCCATCAGACTGACCATGTCCATGTCCCTGACCAGACTGACCATGCTAGGGAATGGGGACTTCTTTTGACAGCTTCTCTGTCAAACACAGATAAAGCCTCTTTGGTTTTTAAGGAAAAGAAAGCAGAGGAAGACTCCATAGCACTAAAGGCACCTATAAAATCTGAACAGAGAAACATGAATGAGCTGGTAAATAATGTGGTAAAGAATTAAAAGAAATCTGGCTGTGATGTTTTCAGAAGGATGAGTGAAAGTTGTTAGATCTGAGCAAGAGAAGTATTTATCAGGAGAGGAGAGGAGCAGTTAGTTGCCCTGCAGCAAGGATGTTGACTAAGTGCCATCATTAAGTGAGAATACTGAGTCCTAAAGCCACAACTCTAATTGGGAAGGCATTAGATAGGAGAAAAGGAAAATACCAAGAAAAGAGTTGTGATTCCCAAACTTCAGGCTGAAGTTTAGATTACAAATGCTAACATATCTAGGGTTACTAATCATGTTTAAAACAATGGCTGATGGTTCAGACAGTTTTCATGTCTGTAAACAACATTTTGCTTGCACAGAAAATATTGTCTGCAAGAACAGAGTACTATTTAGTGGCTACCAGCATGCTGAATACTGAGAGAACATACACCTTCATCCTTGAGCAGGGGGAATAATTTTCTCTAGCTGCACAAGAAGAGACATGGTGAGAGCCATCCATGCTTCTCTTATCCACTTTGATCAGCAATCAGCTGACAAACCACCTCTCCCAGCTGGTGCCTCCTGAGGTTTCTTGCAGGTGGAGAACTGCAAGCCCACCTGAGCTCACCATGACCGTTCCCTCCACACACACTATAGGAGAAGCTGAATCATATATACATATGAAGAAATAGTTCTGTAAACCATGTCAGAGGAAATTCTTTGTGTTTCCTAGAGAGACAGCTTACACTTCAGGGAGAGGCAATAAGAACAAATCTCTCTCAAGTGAAAGAATTCAGTTTTTTGTGGGTTTTTGTTGTGCTTTGTTCTGGTTTGTTTTATTTAAAGAACTGGTAAAGAGGCTAAGTCCCCATTGAATATGTCCTATATGGCAGAGTTGTTCCAAAATTTTTCTCTCCATTTCTTTTAACATGAGAGTTAGAACCCAAAAAAACAAGACTATAGAAATGCTACATTCCTTCAAAATTTTTCTGCTTCATGTGTGTTTCTGAGAAGTAACTCCTGCTTTTTCTGACAAAAGAAATGTTTCACTTCTGTTCTCACTGTAAAGCCAAACTCAGTGTAGAAAAAGAAGCTGGCCTCAGACCATCCTTGTGCATCAGCAACAGCATGGTCACCAGCATTTGCAAGCACAGAACAATTATGATTGGTAAGGACAGAACAGGCAGCCTGGCTTTTAGATTCCATTTTTTACATAAAGATTTGTCAGTAGGAAAAAGTGTTTTTTATTCTAAGCAAGTGTGATCAGAAAGTAGTTTAGAAAAAAGTCACATCTATATCTATTTTTCTAGTAATAATATATATCAAGTTGTAATCAGCAGTAAATAAGACAGAATTTTTTAAAGCTTGGAATAATCAATTAGTTCTATAACTCTGACTACCTAATCACTGACTGTAATTAACCGTGTACACTTATGCATCTATGTTTATAAATACAAAGACTATTAGCATTCAGCTAAAAAACTACAAAAATAACAAAAAACCAAACAACAATGAGATAAAGATATTGGGAAATGACAGTTGCAACATGTGGGCAAAAGCAATAGGAGAGTGGAAAGTGAAATATACATTTCAGAGGGGTTATAATGTTCACTGAAAAGAAATAAATGAATATTTATGAAAATGTTATTATACTTCAAATCCAAAAATTATATTTATATTTCTTTTTCCCTTCTATTCAGTGTCTTTGTTTAACATTTTTAGATGTAAAATATACATATGGACCCAAAACCTGCATTTGCACAGGCTTCATTGCTGGGTTTTTTATTTTTTTACTCTGCTGATACTATCTTTGTGTATGACTTTGTTTGCTACAGGAAAATCTTTTGCTATTAACAGAGTCAGCTAACAGAGGAAAATAATATAAATCATGCCTTTTGAACTGCATCTTGCTCTGCTGATTACCACAGATGAGTGGGACAATATTTCATTTTCTTAAGGAAAATATTTTCCTTTGAGGACAGCTATAACCTGTAGCCAGTTATGATCACAAAAGGAAGAGCAACAGGATAGACAGCTGGACCATCACATCAAAGACACTGTTATGACTTCCTGAATTCTGAAGTGGCTCAGTTCAAAAGTAATGTAAAAGTAGTGCTGTGCAGGAGGCCAGACTGACCTTCATACAAGTCTTCACCTGGTCTTCAAATGAGGCCTCCACACTGAAAAACTTAACTGCCTATTTTGACGAACAATTTGACAGTACTGTCTGTCACTGTTGAGAAATGAGAACACAACCCGTCATTATCAAAGTGTCATTTTAGTGAACTAATGTAAAAAGTGTCTGAGCAGACACATTTGTTCCTTTTGAAACCTATACCTTACTCCCACCCATTTCCAAAGAGCAGTGGCTAAATTTGCTAATACATAACCACAATGCCAAGATTATGTATTGTTTTTCCTTTTTATTTGCATTAGAGATTCCTTGACTCTGAGGCAGAAATAAGATTTTAGTCAAGCCCAAACAACAATACCGCCCAGGATAAAGTCCTTGTTCTAAACATAAATTATAGTACTCACATTTCAACTTTACTTTATGGTTAAAGAAAGAACAAATTAACAGAGAAAGAATTGAAGGGGAAAAGAAAATTAAACTTTGCACAAGATACACAGCTTAGCTGTAATGAATATATAAACAAAACCTGTTAATCACTGAGAAATTCTCTGTTGGCTTATAAGTATTTTTCATATTGCCTTTGTTTTACTTCCATATCTCACAGGCATTTTTCTAGGATCATCCCTGAAATAATCTCTGCAAACATCTGTTCAAAAAGAGTTACAACCTACAAAATCTCTTCAGGACAAAAGAAGTTCTGCAAAGTTCCTGGTCCATATTTGTCGGTTCTGAATAGGAAAGAAAAAGATCAGAAAATAATTGTAATGATATACCTATATGAGGATTTTTACATACTAAGAAAGGGAGAGATTTCTGGATGTTTTCTGCTTTTGTAAATACTTTTTCAATTTTTTTTTTCAGGTTTTTTCCTAAAATTACTGGTTTTTCCTCTTGCTACCTGTTTTCTTTTGTATCTTACTTGTCTTTTTGGCTATCTGCGCATCCCAAATGTTGGGTTTCCTTTACTTCTTCTCAGGTGGTATGGTACTGTAAGTCTTTCTGATTAGTTGATACTTTGATACAATCCATGCCTGTCTCTTAGGCTGGCTGGTGTCCTTCACAATGGACTTCCCAAACCCTGAAGCATTTAGCTCTCCCCCCTTTGACATCCATCAGCCTGACAAGCTTCAAATCATTACTGCTTCCAAGATCTCTGAATCCCAACATACAGACATGGAGTGACAACAGTCAGGGCCATTGGGGTTGAGCCGACCATTCACACCTATTTACAATGTGGTTCCTGTCCACACATGCTGTGGGGAAAGCTGCTCCTCTTTCCCCTCTTCTGCAACCCTCAGCTGCCCTTACATCCACAAGACCCATGTTCACAGATGTCCTACAAGCTGTTTTCTGGTTTTCTCCCCAAACTATGTGGTGGTCAAAAATGTCCTGAATACTTAGTATTCCTCCCATTCTAGGACACTTGTCTGTGTCCTAGAATGCAGCTTAATTTTGTGGGGTTCTTTTTTGAAGTTGCTGGGGTTTGCATTACTCTCACAGTTCTGTGTTCTTTTGTTTCTATTCACTAAACACACTGATTACACGAAATCAAATAAATTATAGCTAGGATGTCTACATTCCAAAGGATCACATTTCAGGCAATTGTCTGGTCAAAGCAGCTTCTTTTGATCTGAAATGCTTATGAGCCTTTAATTCAGGGCACTGGGAGATTCAGCAGTTTCTGGAAGTGACCTGTACAGCCACAAATCAATTACTAATTGTTAGTATATCATGCGGTGGTTTAAAAACAGCTGGAAATCAAACTCTAAATAAGCCTCTCACCTTCCCTCCACCTCCTCTGATAAGAGAGGAGAAAAGGCAGAAAGTGTATATTGAGATAACAGTCTTGATCCTTCTTTCGTTGGTTACTCCTGAACGGAAAGCTCATACTCTACCTACTAGCACAATTATGCAGAACCTGTGGGCAAGGGCATTCTCATTGTGTGTGATGGAGAAATGAAAGTGATGATTTAAGCCACTCCAAAGTAATTAATTCTAGGTTGCATGTAAAACTATGGTGGGGATCTGGAGGTTTCTTTTCCAGCATGGAAATGCATGTCAAACATTCATACACTATGGAAATACCAGGATGCAAGGGTTGCTTTATTCCCACCCTATATATAGGTAGTGTTATACTACCTAAAATTCTGTTAATTAAAAAACTTACACACCTAGCGGTTGTACATTTATTAATCAACCATGAGGAAGCCTCCATTCCACTTCATAGAACTGCATCTCTGTAAAGAATAAAGGATAAGCTGAATGACTATAGAATTTCTCCTCTGAGTCAGTGAATTTTAACATTACACATACATTTGGTAAAAATTGAAGAATGTTAATTATCTATGTTTCAAATAAAATTAAACATTCCATTTATTGTAACATCTTTTGTCCTCCTGCAGAGTTTCAAGGTATTTTGACAAGTTCTGCCCTGATTTATAAGCACTCAGTTCTCAGAATGGCACAGTTAGATCAATTAGAATTTTTAATTTTTTTTCAGGAAAGCAAGTATTTCTCTGAAAATATAACAGATCTTATCAAAAGCTTCAAGAGTCAGAATAACAGTACCAGGCTGAAAACCTTTAAAATGTACAAGCCAACATGTACCCAGTTAAGCTGGGTTAGATAGCAAAGGGGAATTAATCTGCCTAAAGGCTTCAAAACAAAAAACCTTCACTAACAACAAAATTATAGTTGCGCGTTAATCCAGGCATACATGTATCTGAGTCTCCCTCCTGGGCAGGAAGGGTCAGTTTTATCCCTCTGTCCAAAAAGAAAAGCAGGGTGCCATTTTTTAGGGGCAGAGGAGAGTTATAAATCCTTCCAGTAATCATAGGTTGTGCAAATAATAACCTATGGGCTCCTCTGTTCTAGCCGCTTTTCAATACAGGTGTACAGCCTCTATTGTATTCCTGGCAGCATTTTATCCAATCTGGCTTTTTATATCATTGGGACAGAGTATCTCTTCCTCCCCAGGGGATTTTTCCATGGCTAATAGTTAGAGGTTTCTTCCTCTAATATCTCTTCTACTGTTCTTAGCTACCTCCCTTATTGTTAAGTCATTGTACATAATTCCTCTGTATTGTTGATGCATCCATCTCTCCATATTTCCATGTTTGTTGCAGTTTATCCTCCTTCAAGAGTTTAGCTATATTTCAAACACCTCAAAAAAAAACAACCCCAACCTGTCTATGGCTCATCTCCACAGCAGTCCTCCTTAAAGCTGAATTTCTCCTCCCATCAGTACCATTTGGTGTGGAGCATTGCCAGAGATATTTCATGTGTAACCATAACACCTTATGCACAAGGAGATTATCAACCCACTTTTTTGGCGTGAGTCTGTACACAGCCCTATTCCACCAGTGTATTTTGGTGCATGGGTTCATGTATGTTAACCACAAACTGAGCAGCAAGACAGTCTGTGAATGCTGAAAAGCAGAAAGACAGTCTATGAATGGTAGAGTTTTCTGTTATTTGTGAGATGCTTTTGTAAGCCTCAACAGGGAACAGTACATAGCCAGCTCTTCTTCTCTAACAATTATTTGAGATTCAGAACAGAGGCTCCTTCATATGCATTTTATCATTTAGGCAGCAAAAGACATGACAAAACATTAGTGGAAAAGTCTAATTTACGTTATACAGCAAAATAACTCTGGACCAACACCAACTCTAAAATTTCATTTTATCTTTCTCCATTGTAAGTGGTTAGGTTTGTTCTAACTAAAGAATCCATTTTCTCTCCCCCTTCTGCTGCATTAGTTCTGTAGTTTCACTGTGTGCTCAGTTCCTCCCAGGCCTTTAAATGTTGCTCATAAATGCTGATATACCAAGCTCATTACTCCCTCTTTTCAGTCACCAATTAAAGCACCAATTTAGACTCACAATAATCCTTTTTCCTAGTAAAGATCATTAAAGACAGTGTTAATGTGCTTAATGATCCTCCTGCTAACCCAGTTTCTTTCCCAGAAGCCATAACCTTTGCTTTTGCCTCTCTACAGGAAGGGTGCTTTCAAAGATGCAAGTTTTCCCAGCCTGTTTCTTTTCAAAATAAGCACCATGATACATGTGAATGAATGTGTTTCATTTTGTATGATCTCAAGACTTTATGGCACAAATATCTCTGAAAATCTTTCAGTAGCTATGAAAAGATCCCTAGGAATCTTAGCTAGAATAAGATCTTAGCTAGAATAAGAATGCAATTTTAAGCATTGATTTCAAAAATAAATAGAAATTATTTCTGCACAGCATAAGGCTATAACTTCAGTAAGGGAAGACCTGTAAAGAAAGAGCTATTCAAGGACTCAAATAGAAAGAGAATGAATTCATTATACACTTATTAATGGCCAAACACAAAGAAATAATTTAGTACAAACCCAAAGATACTGTGTCTGTGTTGCACTTGTCCCTATAAAAACATGGATTTCTATGGTCTGAGTTTTCCAGGTAAGCAGGAAGATAGCCAGTGAGAGAGACATTCTGTCTAATGCCACTTTAGAGCATACCAGACAACTTGCTGATGTTCATATAAATGCCTTTCTTAAGCACCACATGGACAAAAGCCTCTGCAGAAGAGCCTCTTATAAAGAAATTACACACTGATTTATGAATAACTGCTGGCCATCTTACCATTGTTTGTCTGCAAATGGAGGCATATGTGAGTGGTTAGAAGCTTCCTCCAGTCTGGCAAGGAAAAAAAGGGAAAGGTAAATTACAATTTTTAAGGAAGGGAGGCAATGGACTTGCAAAGAAGGATAGAAAATAAAAGGAGAATGGACAGGAATACATAATGTGGGAGAGAAGACAAGCAAAACAATAGATGGTTGAGGTAAAGGAGTTGAAAAATTTGTCTCTTAGATAAAAATTAGTTTCTAATATTTCCTAGTAAAACTTGGCAACTAGATATTATCATATCATTGATCTTTTTTATGACCAAGGATGTATCATTTCTTCTAGTGTGTCTTTGTTTAATTCTTTGTTTGCCAGCTTTACAAGACTGTACTGAGAACAGATACACATTAAGTTGTAAAGAGCTCAAGTGCTATACCAGTTCCCTGGGAAGTGATTAAGACAGAATGTAAAATGTTTAAGTTCTAGGTATTTACTTCTGACAGTTAGGGTGCCTCTGTATTCTTAAGCTAAGTTCCCCTATTGATTGGCTAAATATAGAGACACACACTGGTCTTAAAAACTGCAAGTTATAACTAGCTCTGACAAACCATCTTGTATCTTATTTGCACTTTATTTTTACTGTTGGAGTAGAATTATCCTGATCAAGACTGTTTCTTTCTACACTGCAGAGATATTCCTCCTGCTTCAGGCCTCAAAGGAAATTTAATTTGTTCTCATAGTTCTGTGCTAAGGACTTCACAGGACCACAGTTATTTCTAGGAATGAGGGCTGTGAATTTCATAAGATGCCAGGAGAATCAGATGGCCAAGCCAAGAAAGGTCAAAGTTGTGAAAACTCCATTGCTGATACCAATTAGTGCAATATATATTAACTGTTTAAATCACATGAGCTAGCTGTAACTGCCACAGTAAGGTTTTTAAATACTTCATCTGAGCTGCTTCTCATTTCTAGACTGACACATAAGCTTCACTTTCCCCTTTGAGCACGAGTGTTAGGGGCCCCAAAGCACTCATTTCACTAGATCAGAGGCCAGCAGCTTTCTGATTCAAGCTTTTAAGCTCCTTTTTGCAAGAGTTTGCGTGTAGAGAACCCCATGTATGAATCCAGATGAAAGTAACAAAATTTTGGTTAGCTCTTTCACTTTGTTTTAATAAAAATAAAAGCCTATTTTACTTAGGCCAAGCGTCTCATATATATTTACAATTTTCTTCAGAATTTCCATTCATTGCCCAAGAAAGCATAATACTTTCAGGCTCTGGTTTATCCCTGTTTCATGTCCTAGGATTTACAGCTCTTTGGGTTTAGGAGTATAACTAGGAGCTGGAGGAGACCAGTGTCCTTGTAAGCCAGTAGGTAGATAGTCACTCTGCCTGGGTCTCCCCACCAGAAAGCTAAGAAAAGAGTTTTAAACTCCCTCTGTAAAACATCTTTGGGCTACTAGCAGTACTGTTCTTGACATAATTGACACATTTTGGAAATCTGTCATCAACATAATGAAGCAATGTGGGGAACTTGATACTGAAGAGGGAAGGATGCTGTGTAACCAAATTGCAACATGGCATCCTGATCCACGTCAGTTCTGTTAGTGTTTCCACAGTCCTAAATTAAGAAATCAGGGCTTGATATTAACTCATTCTTGAATTCTATTAACACAGAAGAATTGTATCTCATAATGTTCACAGGCAATTCCTCAAGTAGAGAAATTTTAACACATACTGACCTTGATAATTGTAAAGCTGAAAATGGCTTGAGCTTAAATATTTTGTAAATTGAGGCTATCTACATATGAAGGCCTTACAATCTTCTTCAAATCAAAATATGTTGGTGCTGTCCAGGATGCTAATTATGTGGATGCAAATGCGACGTGCAAATTTTGAAATACTCCTGCCTGAAGTGCCACCAAATTGCAAACTACAAAATATAAATACCAAATTCTGGAATAAATGGTTTCAAACATCCACTGGATTCTTTATTTCTGCATTGCATATGTTTTGTCAAAAGGAAGAAGATGAAAAGCATTTTTCTTAGAAGACAAAACACACATTAACAACACTGTCATGATTTTAGCTGTGCACACCCAGGTGTGACTGAAAATGCAAGCAGATAGGAGTAACATTTAGGCTGATGCTGAAAACACAGAAGGTAGCAAATTGGAGAAAGAGCAATGGTACCATGCACGTGTGCACACAGACACCCACCCACATGAGAGCACTAACATCTTGCAACCATTACTCGTCCTGTGATACAGACATAATCTATTTAAAATGGAAATGTATTAGGAAAGTCAAACAATTAATTGATCCAAGAAAGGTTGTTTCATGTTTTGTGTAAATCAAAGCTAAAAATTCATTTGAGGGACACTGCTGTATTGTAGACTAAACAGAGTTTGGCATGAGCGCAGCGCTCGGTGTGGGTGATAAGTTGTTCTGCACTACACATGGTCAGTAATCCTCAGCAGAAATGTTAACTCAATTTGTCAGCATTATCTTTATGTCAACAGTAATGCTTAAATATTTACAATAGACATAGTACTCTGAGGGTTCGTAGCACAAGATAAATTGGAAAAATGTTAACAAAATGGATGGTACTAATACAAGCCCTTGGCACTTTCTACTCTTCAATTTTATATACAAGAAGGTTTGCCTGAAACTTGGATTTTATTAGGCTTTACAGTTTATTTGCTACCTCCAAGCTCTTGCTAAAATTAAGCAGAAATTTGTATAAGCCTTGTAAAAACAGAAATGTATTAGGTTAATGATGCATGAGTACTGAATCCACAAGAAAGAGGCCTAGATTTTTACATATATGCTTTGGACCAATTTCAGTCTTGACATAAATAAGCGTGAATAATATAAACCTTAAATTGAGTTGCACCTGTTTATATACTGACAGAATTTGGCCCCCTGTTATTGGAGAAATTATAAATATGCTGCATATATTTTTTAAATATATGTTTTATATCTGTTTCATATATAATATTATTCAAAATGCATTACAAGAAAAATTAGAACACTGTAAATTTTGCAAACAGGTAAGAACAAAAAGAAAAAACAATAACTTGGAGAAAGTAGTTTCATTGCCACTCTGAAATTAGAGAATGATATAACGATGAAACAAGACAGCCTTCCTAGACACTTTACCTTTGTTACTCTCCCTTTTTCAGAGTCCTTGTCTTTTAATTAATTCTTCGAATGAACAATGGCTGTGAAAGCCAAGCATTTATTTCAGCAATGTGTAATTTTATCACCCTTAACCTTTAATCTTTTCCCTGTTTAGGTTCTTGCTCTAAACTGTCCCTCAGAATTTGCTCACCCTATATCCTCCAACTGTCTCACCCAACTGTTTGCCCAGTATTTCCTCCAGTCAAAATTCCGCAGACAGCAGCACATGAGGAATCTCACTGCCTACTTTGACATGATGTTTTTTAACAAAAAAAAATTGGAACCACATCTTTACTGGATGAGACAATTGCACTTTTTGCTTACAGTATGTATAATGGTTTTAATTCACTTTCATAGACCTACATGTCATTATTCCTTCATAGTGTTTTCTCCACCACTTTCAACAGCTAGTTTATTAGCTGTTGTCTTGCTACTTCTCATACCAGAACCTGTCATCTTGAAAAGTTTATTTCTACCTGCCTCATTTTTGCTCTTGGATTTAAGCCTGAAAATGTTTTGAGAGGTATTTTTTAGATATTCTGATTGTCATAAGAGGAAAAAAGTGACATAGTGCAGCAAAATACTGTGACATAAAAGGAATTTCTTCCATCCCACTACTTTTTCTTATTATGTTTACATACAGCTTCACTGAGTCCAAATCCTGTATGTTTTGCTCAAGCAGTCCTTGTCTCCTTGTTTCCTCAACTTTCATAACCTATCAGCCATCTTTTGAGTGTGATATTGTAAATATAAAAAAATAGTCCAAAATAATAATAATTAAAAGAGCAGCTGACATATTTAAGAAAAAAAAATTCTGTGAAAAGCATATTTCTCTTTCATAGATGACTGACCAAGTAGGTTTGTCAAATTAGTAACAACTCAGTGTCAAACTCCCCCAAACATTTCTGTCCCTGCTCCAACAGAGTACTATTTCAAGGGACTAATTGCTGAGAGAACTGACATTGGAAAATATGCTTCAAGTATTTACTGCAGACTGTAGTGTCAGACAAGTGAGATTAATTCATCAGTTTGTAAGGCCCCCACCTATTTCCACACATTTGCTTTTTTTTCTCTAGGCTCCTCATAAACTGGCAATGTTTAACTTTTAACTATTCTGTTTTAAGCTAATCATCATTTAAGCTACATCCCCAAATAGTCACATAGTTTTACATAAAAAAGAGCATAATGAGAAAAGGGTAAATAAAATCCAGCCTTTTTCTAGTCACACACACACACATTTTCTATCTATAGAACATTCACTGTTCTTTAATTAGGAAAGACAGCTGGGATTTGAACAGTTCTTTGAAGGGAGCATAGAAGCAAATGTTTAGAAAATGTATGAAATACCATCTTTTCTTTGAGCTGCCACTCAGGCTTTGAGTCTTTTGCCCCATATTCTATTCGCCATTCTTATTCTGGACCTGTGATATCCGATTCCTGTTTCTGCAATTTCCATCTTTTGTTCACAAGTCTATCTCTCACAATAACACTATTCAGATAAGGTATGTCTTTGAGTAGGCAGCTACTACCTTTTTTTTCCCCCTCCTTGTAAAGGTCCCATTAGTGCTTTGGGATCCTGTGATACAAATGTACAAAGCAAGAGCCCTCCACTGAAATATTTCAGCTCACTTTTCAGTGCTGCATCAGATAGCATTAGCAGGGAGTTTTTATAGTTTACCTTGCAAATGATAGAAACTACTCTCTGTTAAACAAAAAGAATTAAGGGAGCACAGCAAAAGATATACTTGTATTACATTGCTAGTGCGTTATGATGTCTTGGCACTGAAGGAAAAATGTAAGAGGATTTTCCTAGATAAAGGACTTTGCAAATACAACATATGCATGTTGTTTCACTTCACCCAAATATTCATTATTCAATTAAAAATTGTATGCTTTCAAGAGTTAAAAAGTAAAAAAATATTGGAGTAATGACTTTGAACTTCACAGAAAAAGACACCAAATATTTTTATCAGGTCTCCTTTCTATAAAAGGATGTAATGTTTTCAGGTACACACTGAGGAGAAAAAAGACCAGCACAGCTTCAAGGAAAGCAATAAACCTATAAGAAAACCCACTGTATTTTAAATAATTATAATTAAAAATAAGAAACTAATATTTAATACTGTAGGTATTGCACAGAAACATATGATGTATATTTATATAAAAAGCCCCAAGTTGCAAGCTCTTGGATCCTTGCCAGTTCTGTGCTTTGTGACTTTAGACATACCACTTATATTTACAGATATGTCACCTTATCTACCTGTAACACAGGAATGTTGTCATTTGCTTCAAAGATACTTGATTCTGAGGTGTAATTTCACTTAATAGTATTTGTGATTCTTGGATGAAAAATATTTTATCCAAGTTATACATTCCATACTAATAAATAAAAAAAGAAAATCAATGAGATTCCATAGGCATTTATTATAGGATAAAATTTAAAATTATACAAAATATATTCCCAAATAATAATAGTGTAATTTCAAGTCTTTTTTCCAAAAATAGGTATTTCTTTATGGTTCTTATAACAAAAGATGAATGATCAAAAATTTGTTGCTAAACTAATTAATCACTTTAACACTTATCCAGTAGTTTAGGACATGACATAATTAAAGTAGTCTTCATCTGCAACCAAATTGACAATAATTTGGGAATATATTTGTGAAAGTGTGAAATATGTGAAAGTGTGAAATGCCAAGATAAGGCATTTTCCTACTAGTTTATTACATTGTAATTTGGAAAAAAAATTAAAAATAATTTTTTTCTGCAAAAAGCTGAGTTTGTATATTCTAATTGGACCTCAGATGTTTGTTTACATTAAGATCTATTTATTTTTTCGTTTTTAGAATAGCAAAGTTGCAGGGACAACTAATTGTAAAAGCAATCAAAGGCATTTAGGTCACTTAATGTAATCAGATGAACAGTTAAACAGCACCAGTGGCTGATATTTTGTGGCTATTCTAAAGTCTAAATATCTAAATTTCTATCTCTAAATTCCATGAAAACTTTAATTTTGGGTGCACTGTGTACACAATACAAAGACACATTTCAACAGTGCTCACTGAACTTATTTAGGTAGTATTAAACACAGTTGTGTCAAGAACAGAGGTTAAGCTGTGCCTGAGCGCTCTGTTGGACTGGAGGGGCTCATTGCTGCACTTGCTAATGTGGAAGTCTGGTGCAGTCAGAGCTGAAAACATGATTTTAACAGCTTTTTTTTTTTTTTTTTTTCTTGAGGAAATAAGCACCAATAAGCACTCATCTGAGCAATGAAATATGAATTTTTTGACCTCACTGACCCATTTCTCTTTGTCCTCTCAAGCACTTCTGGTCTCAGCAGTCAGCAATACAGAGACACCAAACAGAGGAAGCACATCTGCTAGTCATGGCACCTACTCCCTGGCAGACTGCTAGCAGCAGTTGGCTGCAGTTTCAGCTTTATCTAAAGATATGTCCCATATTCAGGCTGTTATGTGATCTATCTTTGATGCTTTCTCTTCCTAAAAGCTTTCTCCGTTCCCTGAACTTCTCTGCTTTTTTCAGATTTGTGAATTAGGTGCCATATGACTTGCTCGTGAAATCGCTATATAGGCTGTTTTACAGCCGTGGGGTGCAAGCCAGGGATCTCCCGACATTTGTGTGCCTCCCGCCTCTAAGCAAGCAAGACGGGAAAACCAATTACCCTATGGGCACATTTACATGCTGGGACTGCAGTTCCAGTGCAGGAAGGTCAAACGTGCAAGCGCAGACTCCTGCATGTCTTTTCAAACCCTATTGCTGCTTTCCACACAAGCAGGGAGCTCGTCACCCATAAGAATTTACAAGTAATGATGCTGAGAAACTTATTTTCAAATCCTGATCTTCGACCTGTGCCCCAGAGCCTGTCAGAACCACAGAAGCTGCACGTGTGGCCTGGGCATTTGTAAGCACAGCATGTTTTACTTCAGGGAGGATTCAGAAGCATGTTTGATTTGTTATGTTTACAGAAAAGGGGCATTTGCAGGTGCAAGTCAAAGCCACAAAGGCATAGGAAAGCCTCACCAGTGCACACTGAAAAGGATCCCTTTGATCCCTGAAGGTGCACTAATGCTGCAGAGAAGACTCTCCTCCTGTGTATTTGAGAACATACCATGATCAACATCAGACACAGCTGGATAAGCAGGAAAGAGCAGCTATCCTCCTTGAAACCCAGTGTCATACTTGAAACTATAATAGGTGGATAAAACTGTAGGCTTTCCAAAATGTAATGAAATCGGGGAGGAGGGGGGGGGGGGGGCGGTGGAAGACTGAAGAAGGTCTAAATTGATCATGCAAATACCTGCACATCATTTTTGGATGTGTTAACTCTAGTTCTCTTGGTGTTCCAAGGGTTTTAGCCTTTGCACTCACCTGAAAAGACTCCTCCATAGATGTTCCAAATTCAATCAGAGACAAATTCTGCTTCCTAGACTTACTCCTGGCAAATACTATAGCCCATCAGTGCAAAAAAAAGAGATGTTATAATTAGGATTGCCATAAAGATAGAGGGGCAATTTCAGGAATGTGAGTCTGCTCCAAATTTCCTTTGTCTTTTTATTTATCTTCAGTGCACCTTGAAAGAGGCCCTGAACTGGCACTGGCTTTCCCATAATTTAAATATGGGAATTTTTGTAGGTTTTAATTTGTGCAGAGAGGATTAATTTTTATTCAAGCAGAATGATCAGTAAAACATTCATTTCTTTTTTGACACTTATATAGTAATTATCTGTAAATATTACCAAATAAAAGGAGAAAAAGAACTTGAGAAAAACACACTCCAGGGAAGGGGAGTATTCTAAAGATCTACAGAAAGTTTTAGGAAGTACCTTGGAAAACAGGAGAGAGATGCGATAACAGAAGATAGGCAAGAACATTATCTTGTCTTTTTTACTTTATTTCTGGTTGGAAGTGGACCACATTTCATACTGAGTGAATAATTTATTATGGATGAGTAATTCCATGAGTTTTAAGCTCCTTTTCTATTTATCAGACACCTGTGAATAGATCATTTTCACTGGACTTAATTGATATTCACTGAACTGGGATACTTGCTTAGTTCATCAAGTATTTTTGCATATCTGAGATTTGAGTTATTGTACTGAATAGTGATCAACTGAATGAGTGACCAAGCATGTGATGTGCTTGAAAGCACAGATCATACCCACTCAAAACACACATTGGTGTAATCTATTCTCTGCTTGGAAAGGAACTCAAGTATTTCTATGACACATATTCTGTGTACACCTCTAAATGATTTTCCCACTGAAATCCTATGATTCACAAAATTCTAATGCATAGAGACTCAGATGTGCTGCATATAAAAAAGCACATCATTACCTGATTCTTAATCACAGTTAGTTCAAAAGATGCTTTAAATGCTAACATACACAATCCATAAAAATTTCTCAGGTAGTTCAGCAAAAGAAGAAAATAAATATGCCAAGACAGAAAGGGAGAATTCTAAATTACGCAGTAGATTCTGGATTTAAACATTTATCAAGAAGGTGCCAAAGCACAGTAGTCTGGTATGTCTTGCACATCCTAAATATCCTCCAGAAATCCTTATTTCTGAATCCAGATGATAAGGGAATAAAACTGTAATTTCACTCCTAGAATCTGATAAAACTTGTATAACAAATGAATAGTCATTTTTATTTATTTAAAATACCCCTCAGACACAGCAAAAGTACCTTTTTACTTATCTACCTAACCATAAAAGCAGCAATCAGGTATGAGCTGAAGATAACCCATTGTATGCACTTCAGTGATGAAAAATGTCTGGTTTTGTGTGAAAAGACAGAAAATCATAGAAAATGTTCAAAAACACTGGGATCTTCAACAGGACAAAGGTTTTTACACAAGTCAGGAGTATTTTGGAGAATGAGACCCAGAATTTTGCCATGATTATTATTCCCCAGAGAGAGGTAAGTAGAGCCAAAACAGTCTACATTCGGTACTAATATTCTCACTACGGACAGCATGTGTTTTCAAATGGCAGTCTGACAGTATTCTCTCCCTTCTGGCCTTAGCTGTCCCTGGAGGCCAGATAATCAGGACTATATGTAGAATTGATTGAACTCACTAAAGTATTTGTTTCACACTAATGATCAGCTGGGGTTCTTTGTGCTCTTCACTATGAACCAAGTCTTTGGTGATGACTTCAAATTCTGAAGCTGAATTAGCTTTGTGGAGGATTTCACACCACATCACAAATATATCTGATGCAGTTCCCAGCATCAAAATGAGTGATGTGCAAATACCCATGCCATGGTGTTGAGGCATTTGACTTACGTTTTTTGGGGTTTTTTTTTATACATCAGATCTGCCATGCTGTTTTTCCTCTCTCCATCCTGTGGAAACACATACAACAGATAAATCTGGTCAACCTCCATGACTTGACCCATGAGAGTCCATGCAAATGAAACATACTCAGAAATAAATTATCAAAATATAAATGACCAAATATCTTGTATTTGTAAGAAAAATACACTCTGGGGGGAAAAAAACCACAATGAGCCTATGCTGTCTTTTGTTCTTATTCCATAAATATATCTCATGTTGATGATTTTTGAAAGAAGCATAATAACCAACATGTGGTTAGACAGCAAAGCCCAGAGGAATTAACAAAATCAGATGAAACCCTGAATAATTCCACTTATAACAGTCTACATCTGGGAGATACACACAGGGAAGCATTACATCAGAGAAGATAAAAACCACAATGTTCCACATTCACCCATAGGTTTAAGAATACCAGTCTGCCACACTTAGTTTGGTTGCCTTGTGGCAATTCTTGGAGACCACTTGGTTACTCACTGTGTTGCCATTTCTGAGACAGAAATTTCCTCTTTCCAGGAGCTATCTTTGACTGTTTATCTGAAAAAAATAGGCAATTCTCTGCAATAATCTGGAATAAAAAACTTTCTATCCTATTTCATGGCCATTCTGTGCTTTTTTTGTATATGTCTCCTCATTCTTCATGTAGGAGGATGTCTCTCCTACATATTTAAGCTTCTTCACTTGACATCTGTGCTACACAAAATGGAAGGATAATATTAAAGTAAGTAATTGATAGTAAAGTAAGAATGGCCATTTTACCCTTGTGTATTTCATAAACACTTGCCTTCCGTGGCAAAAAACATGGATTAATCACCAACATAACAATGGAAAAAGAGTTATCTGACTGAAGTGAAAATGGAGCAATTTCTGTTGCTCGAATCATGACAGCTGTGATCATTCTCAGCTAGGAAATACAGTGTGGAGAGATAGTGAGAACACTCTTTTAGGTAAAATCTTGGCCCTGTTGGAGTAAAAATGAAAAGTATTTATCTCAACAGACCCATGGTTTGACCTTTCCAGAGTCAGAAGAAGTTAAGTGTTTGATTTGCCAGCACTTGAAATGCTATATAAGATCAGGTAAAAAAACCCTCTGTTCTAGTTTCACTCATAATGAAACCTCAATTTTATACATCCTACTTAAACAGAAAGTAGCATTTTCTACTTTCTTAGCATTAAAAATAAATATAGAGAGAATTTCTGAAAACCATAAATCCAGTGACAAAGTTTGTTATATGAAGGCTGACTGTGTAATAAGTACCACATGAGAGAAAACAAAGCCAACATCCACCACCACCGTTCCTCTCTACTAAAAACATGTAGAAGGGTTTTTTATGGTGCAAAATATAAAGTGTAGTGACTACATTTAGCTGAAGGGCTGTGGCAATTCTGGAGTGCGTTCTTGAGATTGTGGTTTTTGAGATTATGTGTTATTTTTAATATTATCTTGATAATGAGATTTGCTTTTAGTCTGGGAACCCTGGCTGTTAGCTAGCCTTCGACCAGTATCAGATCATGATTCTGTTTCCTTGAAAATACCAGAATCTAGCATTTCAAGGAATTGTCAAAAAAGTAGTAAAAGAGTAGGTGTTATTGACTAACAAAAAGAAATTGCATGTGAATGAGACTCTCTTAGAAACTGAGAACTGGGAGTATTTGGGGGAAATTTTAAAAATCCTTAACTGTATATGAACAAGACAGTATAGCACAGATGCAAAATATCTGAAAATAAATTGTCATATTGGTTCTAGGAATTCATTAGGAGTCAGATTAACTAGGAAAAATATTGGCTTGCTACTTAATGAAAAAGACAAAAGATATTAAATACTATATAGATCATGTGTAGAGCATGTAATGTTTACTTTGTTTCAGATTGTTCTAAAAGGCCAAGTCATTCTTACACTAATAGAATAAATATCAAAGACTTATTGGATAAATCAAATTATTTCAAATAATCTGGATTTTAAATCTAGTTCTAGAAAACTTTGGAAGTCCTGTCCACAGTATTCATCACACTTTCCAATAATGTTTGCAAGTCTGCAGGAATAAATGAAGCTCCAGAAATGGGAAATATTTTGTCTATTTTAAAATTACAGAGAAAAAAAAAAAAAAAAAGAACTGTGGAATGTTATGAAGCTTCACTTTCAAGGAAAAAGAAAAAAAAAGCAAACAACAAACTACTGGCAAATATGAAGATAACAGTTTGTTGAAGAAATGAGGAGATAAGCAACAGCCAAGACAGACCTGCCAAGTTTCTGTCATATTTTCTTCTGTGAAGAGTAAGAGATTGTTTAGATGGGGAGAAAAGCAGAGGCACTGTCTGTCTTAGCTTCAGTAATGATGTTTGTTGACATTGCTTCCAGAGTTAAGGTACAATGTGAAGATATCTGCAACCTTAATTTTCAGCCTTAGAGTGCAATGGACTAACACAAACTGGTTGTCAAAATGCTGTGCCTGATCTAATAAATCCTAACAGATATTATCCAGACACAGATCCCTATGTGATAAAACCTAATCTGAAAAGAAAAATTAAAATATGGGATCAAAAAAGCTAACAATTAATAAGAAAAGCTAGTGAGCTTTTTGAAGGAGACTGTCTTGTGGCAAATACCAAATGGTCAGCATGGAGGAAGAAAAACTCTGAAATTCAAATTTATTATTAAAATCAAGCTTGAGAGATGTGAAAGAATTCAATGTGTTCTTGCCAATTCAGAGAAATTTATTTAAAAACCAATGCAGCAAACAAGGGAGCAACAATAGTTTTGGGGAACAGTTAATCAGTTTAGGAGTATAGGATAATAAATATAGAAGATCACAAGCTCCATAGCAAGCAAAAATTTCATGCAAAGGAAAGATCAATGGCAGTTTGAAGCATTTAAAGAACAAATGAACTTGCAGAAGATTCAAAGTAGTCTTTCCATTGGGATAAGACGTCAGGAGGAATATGTTCTCAATCACTTGTAGAGATACTGATGAAGGAAGAATACAGAGGAATTCTGCAGTGGTAAAGTGACATCTGAAAAAATGCGACTTGGAAGAAGTGATTGAAAGATCCTGGGACTGTTCAACTTAGATAAGAGAAGATTAGTAGAAAACAGAGTAACAATAATCTGGCATCTAGATTGCTTCTGGGAAGATCAGTAGGAGAAGGAGTGCTGCAAGGGGTATTTGAGAAGGCATTAGGATAAACCTCCTAGTACTAATAACTGTCAATAAGTTGCCTGAAGTTGTCATTCTAGCATCATGGGAGCATTTAAGAACAGTTTAGACAAATATTTTTCATGAATGAGATAAACCAGGAATGGACTTCTTTCCCTTTCCCTACTCAGAGTGTGCAATTACTGTTAATACATATCCACTCTCTAGAATTTTGGAAATAGATCTTTGAATGGGACAGAATGACAAATGGCTGTATCTCTGGATGGCTGCATCACAGGAGAGATCAGACTAAAAAACATCAGAGAAAGACCCAGATCCAGGGCATCAAGAAGCCAAAATCCCAGGATGTCATGAGTAATCCCAAACAGATGGCACATGGTAGTCACTGGTGTTGGGTAGCCCTTAACAAATACTAATAGACATAAATGCTACAAACTGAGGAGCTGTCATAACATTAGCTAGATAACCTACCACGGAAACTACCAAGTGCCTTGGTAAAATGTCACTCCTTCAGAGACAAAGATTGAAAAGTTTGCATGCTTTAAATTTTCCCACTAGCTTTTCTACTAAGACATTTAGAATTCATTTGCATGGGAGGTTCATCAATAAAAAGTCCTCCAGCTGCAGCTAACACAAGTAGCAGTACCAGCCTCTGGTGTTTTTGAAATAGTCTGGACAGATACATATATATTGAAATTATTAGAATGGGCTGCTAACCTATGATTATTAGTGGGAAAGGATTTGCAACTGAGGAAGAAAGTAGCTAAGGATAGGATAAATGGATGTCAAATAAATATTTTATTGTTCCTTTTCTGCTTGTTTTATTTTGACTACTCTGGTTTACTGCCCCTTTTGAATGTGTCAGAAGCTATATAAAAATAAAAACTCCTCCATAGAAAGGTGAGCCTGCAAGAGGTATGTAGGCTGTTTTTATGATAAAAGCTCCCTTAAACATTCTAAAATTGTGAAAAAGAAAATACTAACAATATTCAAGCAAATACATAAACCATGGTCCTCAATAGACAGCCAAGATCTGATGCCAGGGATATAAATGACCCAGGCAGGGAATTAAAGAAAGTTTTCTTTTCTTAAAGGATACTGTAGTTACAAAGCTGTTTTCTTTTTTAAAGAGAAAGAATCAGAAAATCAAAAAAGGTCTGTTGGGGAAAATAAGCAATCAAAGGTAGTGAATGCAGCAGTTTGAAGGAGGTGGCAGTACATAAGAAAAGTTTAGATCACCTAGATTAAAGTTGTTAATGACACTTACATTCTCACATCAAATTTAATTGTCTGGAACTGGGCTTCACTAAATCCTGTAAATCACCAAGTTACACACTTGAACATTCCTAAGACACAGATTTTCCATTTAAAAGCAGAACTCCTTGTGACTATAAGCATTTTAGCAATGAGTGGAAATCATTACAAGGCTTTGCATTTGTATTCTGCATCAATAGGAACAGAAGATTTACAGCGTTTGCATGTCTTCCTGTTTTTTGTTCTCATGTTGGAAAGAAGTCAAGGGCGTCGTTTTGCAGGCCCCAGCTAGAAGTCAGTAAGAGCAGGAGCAAACCTCTAAGCCTTAGAACACCAGACACAGTTACATCACAAACTAAATGCACCACTTGGATTATCTGCTGTTTAAAATAGAACTCTTTAGCATGCTATGTATGTGAATAAAAGCATAAACATTTCAGCTATCAACTCATCAAAACCACTTGAGCAAGCATAAAATATCTTCTTGGCACCAGGTAGTCACTCCATCCTCTTAACACGATTTCTCTCTTTCGAACTTACTCTTCAGCCACATGCTAATGGGTTCATCTTAAGATAGCAAAGCCATGCACGCTTTTAATATCAGACTTCCTTGCATTGGCAAGAACTACAGATTTTTTTGCTGACAAGACATTTTTATAACTATATGAATGGTACATCTCTGTTTAGGGGAGAAAAATGAGGTGAGTAAGAATTCAGAGCCACAAATGATGCCATGTGAGTCTAAACCAAGTACAAGCATTACAGACCACTACACAAATGCAAATGAAGTAAAGTGAAGAAGAAAATGAAAGTGCAGCTCATCCCCAAAAGTGCTTTCTTTGTGTTTTTTCTCTAAATAGCCTTTATTTTTTGCAATTTAGTTTACATTTCCATGCTTATTTTTGTATTTTGGTTTTTATTTTCCATGTTTGCTATTGAGCAGGAGTATCTGAAGCAAACCAATTATTTTCATTCATCTTATTTTTGTAATTTCTACCTATGTCCTTGGCTATTGTTATTTATTTGTTTCAAAGGACTAGGCATGGCCTCTAAAACTACAGGTCAAACCCTCCCTGGGGCTGGTCACAGTCTACCAGGCACAGACTGAAGCTCTTGCTTGACAAATACTGCTGGTGATTGAGTGCATCATGAAGCAGAGCACAAGACTCCTTCTGCTACAGAGGTCTGTGATGACAGGCTTACAAGGAAACAAGGATGTCTTCCCTTTTCATCCCTAAGACAAATCAGCATGGATTTCCTCTGTTCTGGCCATCCACCAGAAAGCCCTCACCCATTACTCTTCCCAGTTCCCTTCACAGGCAAGCACATATGATTTTCGGTCCACTCGGCCATTAACATCACCCCTTTCAGCTGCACTTGTATATACACACATCCTCTTCCCCTTCAACAGAAAGCAGAAAAATTAGACGCAACTGGGGAGAGCAGATTTCTCCCTAAATCTTTGTTGCTGAAGACAGCAAAAGAGCTTAATGAGTGCCTTGGCTGAGAGCCCCACACTGGCTTGAGCCAGCTGCTCCTGCGACGACAGCATCAGCACAGTTTTATTCTCAGTTCAGTCAGCACCTCCCCAGCAAAGGACTTCAATCGCACCAGAGGCTACATTCACACACCAAGGGTCCACTGTCTTCCTGCCTATTCCTGTGGGTGACATACCAGAGAAGATCAGGGAGAAATACAAGAGAAATCCATGCCTGTCCTAGGCTACTGTGGTCAGATAATTCCTTTTGGATTTGTATCAAATTCCATTTAATGTCATCCATTTCTGTGGTCTCTTTTTTACCCCCTGCCACCGAGGTCCTCTCAGCTGTCCCACTGACAAGTCGGCCTTTTTCTGATGTCCCCAAACGCCTATATGGACACAGTATCAGATAAGCACTGGGATGAGTGACTGGGTTAAATGATAAAGTTGTTAATTAAAGCTCTGTTTTCATAACTGATGAAAGATTAACTGGGCCAAAATTTAGAGCACAGGGGAAGTTTTACTTTTAACAATGTACACTGTTTGGTAAATAAAAGGCTCAAACAATTTCAAAGATACTTGTGCCAAGAACCTTGCAAAAACATTTTCCTCCTCAGAGAATTACACAAATGGTGCAATTCACTGTAAAGCTTTGTAGGTTTAACTTTGCAAGTCTCTTATAAACACTGAGGCTAATTTACTAAAAACACTATGGACTGAAAGATCATTTTATAATCTTAACCATTCATTCCGAATTACATATTCCTAACATTTCAAACTGTCCAAAAATCAAAATTACTGAAAACTGGAAGTGGGTTTAAAAATAAATTCTGTCTTCTCCAGTGTAAGGTTAGATATGCAGCTGTTGGCAGGACTGTACAAGTAAGATAATGAAATAATATTAGTATGGCAGTGACTAAACTAATACTTCTCTTAAAATATGAAATGCACACAGTATAAACTGCATGGGTCTCAGGATGAGATGATTGAGACTGAACTGAGTTCCTGTGCAGTCCATAGAAAGGCTGCTGCTTTTCTTTTTGGCACTGTCACAATCTCCAAACAGTTCATTATTACTGGTTGTATAAAATATTATGGAAAGTCTAACTAACATAAGCAGATACACTCCTGAGCTTTAAAAATGTTCTTTGGTGCCCCAAGTGTGTGCACACCTGTTTTGTTACTTACTCATAATATTCCCAGATGGAAAAACACATAGGTAAATTGTGAAACTGTGATGAGCTGAAGTGAACTGTGATGAGCTGGACTGTCTGAAAGTAAGCACAGTTTTCTAAGCATGTTTTTGATTTAAATGCTGCAACAGTGATTATTTACTGTGAGGATAATAGAACAGATGGTGAACATTTAGCTGACCAATATTTACTGGTTGCACATGCAGTACACCAGGACTTTTATAAGCATTGAGGTAATGACTCTAAATCACAGCTTGTTTTCTTCCTTTTAGGTGGGACCTGTTAATAAAAAGAATGGAAAATGAAAGGTGATTACCACTTAAGGATTACACTTACATCTTGAGTATCTTGCATTTGATTCTTTCAGTTTTCCTAACATAAGCCTGGGCTGTCAGGTCACAATGAAAGCACTTATTTATAGTCTGTATTAAGTTTAATTTAAAAACAGGTGAGTCAAGAATTGATAGCATGTACTGATCTGATCCCAGATTACCTGAGAGGGGTGCCCAAAATGGCGCTATCTCTACTGATAAATTCTAAAGGTGCTTTCTTTTGGACTACTCATTTAAGGGTAAGCTTTAATTTGTTGAGAGTGTGCTCTGTTGGCATTATCACTAGAGATAATCTACATCAATACACAGGCTTTTTGAAATGTCACTGATGGTGTTTTTGCTGCTTTCTAATTACATTTTGAAACAGGTGAACTCATTCCTTCCAGTTACCCTACAGTGGTAATTGACCTCTTTGTATTGTATTTTCAAGAACTGTTGAGAGATGTTTATATTGCAGTTCTGTCTGTCTGTGATGAGACAATTTCAAAGAAAAATTAAAAGCCACATGTGTGTTTCTTGGTAAAGTGTCTGCCTTATCTTAATGATCTAAAGCTGCTTTGCAGCATAGATATCAAGTAATCATTAAAAGGCCTGGCTTGACACCATCAAGCATAAAGCATCTTCCCTATCCATGGAGCAAATACATAACAGCACCACAAATACACTAAACTAAAAACACAAGGCCTATTCCCTTACTTGGTCCCCCTAAATTGAGCATACCAGGTGGCACTACTGTGTGACTCCTCTTAATTCTCATTCACATTTATAGCGACAACTTTGTATTTCAACAACTGAGGCTGAATTTTATAAGATTTTAGCCGTCTTTTTCTTCATAAATTTATCTCCTTACAAAGCTCTGTACTCAAGTTCCAGTTGACTTTTTAAAAGCTTTTCTATTTCTTTCCTTTCTTTCTAAAATAATTTCTGCTGTTATTTGAATAATTAAAATTTTCTTCTTTAATTTCCAAACTAATTTATTTAGTTTCCAATTTTTTACCACCTCCTGTTCCACAATGATGCCCACATCTTTTCAAATTTTATTATTTTATATATTTTTTTACATAAGATTGCTTTTAACTAAAACACTCTAAAAGTGTCTGAGAAGTAACTGCTTAGGGATGTGGAAATGAAAGGTCCATGGAGAGTTTTGTTAATAATTTTTACATAGAATGCACAACATAATAATTTTATGACAGTAAAAGGAAAACAAATCAATAAAACAGAAGTAATTTATTTTATTTTATAAAATAGATATTAAGGCTATTTAGATTCCAAAATTCTAAAAGAAAAACTCTAGAATAAGTACTACTGTGCAGGGTAGTGAAGTGTGATGAAAGAATGATGAAAAATGAAACACGCACACACACAGAAAGGAAGAACTCCCAACACCTAGGAGGAGTGCCTTCAACCACAGACCTACAAAGAATGGACAACTCATTGGCTCACATCCACATACAGATAAGCTGACAACAAAGAGAGGGACTTGAAAATGGCAGAAAATAAACATACAAAAATTCAGAGGTCATTTCTTTTGAGAGAAGGATTCGAAACTTGAAGAATTCAACAAAATCTGTAGTTTCCCTGTCTCATTTTCTTCACACCTTTTTCATTCTGTAATGTTGCAGAGCATTTTCAGGGGTCTAAACAACAGCAATGTAGAGAAGAGATAATTTTAGCAAATCTGTCAGACACATTATCACAGATGTCTGCCCTCAAGTAACTGGCTTATATCAGATTGTGGTTTGACTGCCCTTCAGGTAAAAAGTGTACATGGGATTTTCCTCAGCCTTTACACTTCAGCTCTAACCCAGCTGAAGATGGGGTAGGAGAAGCAGCAAACACTAATATGTATGCGCTGATATTGGCATTGGCCTGCTGAAAATCTAAAAAGGAGACTTGTCAAGCAGAGTGCTTTGCAACAGGAATGCAAACCCTGTCAACATAGGAAAAATACGATGAGGCAAAGCACTGTAACTTTGAAGTCTTGTTTACACAAAGGCCTGTGGATTACTTTGCATGAACAACTGCTTTTCCCCTTAACTGTGATACTTACCTATGCAGGAATTGTACTATCCACTTTTGCAATACCATTTTACACTCCACCTCTTTCTCTCTAGCCAGCAGCACATGCTTGCATCCATCTCTACAAGATAGCTTGGACCGAGACATAAACATGATTTCTACCAACACTATGGACTGAACAATACATCACAAATGAACAAACTATTGTCAACACTAGGAACTATCACTATATTTATGGTGACAACCGTGTGTACCAAATGGGCAATTAAAATAATTTGCTAATAAAATAAATCAACTTATTTTCTTTTTTTTGTTGTTTCTTTCTTCTCTGAATATCCAGTCAATTTCTAACCCATAGGGGGTTTCTGGAAGTAAGGAGGTTGTTTCAGAAAAAAAAAAAAAATACTTAATTCTCCACTTTCCCTCATAGCACTGTTCAAAGAAGCAGTAAATAAAATCTAGCTTTCACTGCCTTCTCAAGAATCCTGACTCCACCAGGTAAGCTTCAAAGATACCTTCCTCGGTAATATATCAAATGTTTCATGTCCTGTCCTCGACCTGGTGCTGCCATGGTTTGATACTATCATGATTAGAAGTACACAGTTCATCTCAGACTGAGCCAATAATCTTACAAGACCAAATGCCAAGCCAGCTGGCTATCTTTTCCAATGAAATAATTCAGTTATGCTGTCTAGTCAGAAATTTGGTTCAACACAGCATATCACAGAACAACATCTTTTGTTGTGTACCTCACAAGCAGCCTGTGATCCTCTACTACCTACACACCCCACACAATAGAGACTTTACATATGGCAAAAAGAGTTCAGCTTCTTTGCTGCATTCAGCAGGGTTTATAGCCTATGAAAACGGTAAAATGCACTTCTGGATCAAATATCCCTTCAAATGCCCTGACAGGGAGATGCCTTGTTGTGACAGACTGTCTTTTACTCGTGCCTGCAGGGAACACATTAGCCACTTTCCTTCTAGCAGTAAGTAAACAGCCAGCCTTCATGTATGGCCTCCAAAGGAAGGCTCTTTGCAGACTTGTTTGTACTGACAGCTGCTATTTACATACCTTTGAGAAGGGCAGTGAGTCTCGCTCTCCATATAAGTCAATAGGCCTGCAAGAGTTCTAAATCAGGGAATAATATTTCTTGCAAATAAGCCTATAGTATTTAAAATAATCCTAAATAAGACAGCATGATTATTTCTCAAAATAGCAAGAGAATGGATTGACTGGAAAGCTGGATTTCAGTTCGTCCAGATGTATGCAACAGAATCACTTTTGTTTTCTTACAGCTGTTAAAAAGTTATCCATCTTAGCTTTCACCATGGAAAATTACCAATCTCAGGGCTAGTCATGAATGGCACTAGAGTCAATTTAATATAGACAAAAATATGTCTGAGACAAAACTGATTTAGAGGCAGAAATTATTTATAATGCTCTTTCCCCAGTTTCAGCTCTTCTTTCCTCTACAGTCCCTTTAAGCTCAAATATCTATAATCTGGCATGCAGCTACAAGAGGCCACCATGACTTTTTGAAAAGACAGGAGAAGGAAGAAATGTTCATGTGTTAGAACAAAATAATTTGAATTGGTCTCCAAATATGAAATAAGTATTTACATATTTTCTTTTTCTGCCACACATGACCAACATTACTGGGGCCTTTTCCGAGCTGAGCAAAAAAAAAGGGCACTCTTTCCTGTATATTCAAACAATTCCTGTATCCCTTCTAGCAGACAACAAACCCCATAAAGCCAAAAGATGAAAGATAGCGAAACAATATTTTGGTTTGGTTTTTTTTTCCTGCTGAAATCACACATTTTACCAAACATTCTTCTGTGAAAGCATAGCAGTATTTAACAAGTAAAATAATGCTATGGGGGAAAGATGTTCATCTGTTATCTCCTCCATCACCTTCCTCTGCACCAATCTATTCTAGATTTCCAACCTTAGTCTATTAATCTCAATTTAGGACATTTTAATCATCTATTTGCCAATTCTACAGTGGAGTTCTAAAATATCACTGCAAAACAGCATGCTTCTATCATCACAGTAAATTATTCCCATGGTGGCATTTACAAGTGAAAACTGAAATGACATTTTAAGAGCTTTTCCCCCTTTTTTTTCTTTGATGCAAGTGTTCTGCTGCTTGGAAACATTGCCAGACTTAGCATTGGGTGGAGTCCTCTGTTGACCAGAGACCAGACCATGCAAGAGGTAACAAAAGAATTCAGTCCCATGATAAATTAAATCCTTGGCTTCTCTTCTCAAAGTGTCAGCAAGGATCTCAGCTAAAGCCAAACATAGTAGCAATATTTCTCTGTGATGCAAATCCATCTTCATGATGATCTGGACCAAGACAATCTAAGAAGATTTAAGTTAGCTACAAATCGAACACTTTGAAAGAAAATAAGCCAAACTAAGATGAAAAAGGTCAATAAAAGAAATAATTACAATACAGACCATACAAGCAAATACCTAATCTCCGGAGTACATGAGAGCTCATCATCTTCTCCACTGACTTGGAAAGAACCTGACCAGCAAAGAGGGTTAGAAATTCACAAGCACCATTTTTAAATACATCAGGAAGTTGCTAATGTGTAAGTACCACTAAAACAGGTGGGTTGTGAGGGAAAAACTTTATGGTGCACTTGCACTGAAATGACTGTGTTCCTCCTTTTTTAATATACAGACTAAAAGTGTACTTCTGCACTGGAATCCATCCACATTATCCCAGGAATGATTCCTCCTCTGGGAAATATCATTCTGGCATATCATTTACTCATATCCTTGCTTTCTTAAGAAAGCTGCCAAGATCCATTGGTCTCTGATTATCTCTTTTTACTGCAAAAGTGGGTTTTCTACCAGTATCATTGCTTTGACAAATTGTGTAGAGAAGCCAGTGGAAGGTGGAGAGTATGCAAACTACACCACTCCCAGCTGAAGAATGTGAGCAAAAGAATGACAGAGACCGTGATAAAAGTTGATTGTGTGAGTAAAAAGGGCAAACCACTACCACATGTATGATGAAAAGTCAGGAAAGATGTTGTCCAAAACATGGCTCCCGGGAGAGATGAGATCACACGAAGCGGGGGAGGAGGGTATGTACAGGATGTTGTTTTGTAACTGTCTAGTGTTTTCCAGAGTAAAAGTGATTGTGGCTTGGCTAAACACAAGTTTCTTGCCTACCCAGGCCTTTATCCCTAAAGACTAGAAACAAGAGCTCCACCAGCAGGTAGGCTCTCTAGAAATGCATCCAAGCAACATGGTGCTGGGAATGCCTCCTGTCATCATAGTCTGTCAGAGTCTGTCGTTAATGAGATGGAAGTGACTGCCCAAGAGTTGTAGGACTGCCTCACAGCCCTCAGAGATAGAACTAGATTGACCAATACCCAAAACTCAGAAGCTCTATCAAACTGATTTGGTCATAAAACACCCACTCTCACAGTAAGGAAATGACTGTAACATCCTGCTTCCAAGCTAAGTCTACATTCAAAGCAAGTTAACTGCTCTTTCCCAGAGAACTGACAGGCTAACAATTATGCCACTCTAAGAGTCAGGAGAATTTGTTATATAATATTTCATGTGTTCCGTAATTTGCTAGATTATTTGTGTTAAATTGCTTTTGTAGGGGCAGAGCTTTAGAAGATATTTTAGTAATTTTTAACTTTTCTGGCAGTAAATTAATCCAAGCTGTTCTTAGAGGCCCTTCTTCTTCCTTTACTGACTTGTCATCTCTCATGTACTATCCACTCTCCTGGAAATACTATTATCTTTATCTCAGGGTATTAATTTCATTTGCCAGTATTGCTTTTCTTATCTTCTACACTCTTGACTTCACTATGTAATCATTAACATTTCTCCTCTGCATTTAATGTCTGATTCCATGGCTATATCTCCTTCTTGCTTTGCATTACTTTTCCTAGTCCTCTGTTTCATAAGGCCTTCTAGTCTATTAGATTTTGCAGAGTCAGCTTCCTTAAAGGACTCAGCCTCTGTTTCCATTACTGTCGACGATAAGCTCTGGCATTCTGTTCAGAGTATGAGTATTGATAATAATTATTCTTTTGTTTATCCCTTCAAATATTTTATTCCATCTTGTCAACTGCTCTGTCATGCTACTAAACTTTTCTCTGGAGCAGCATAGTAGTTTTGTTTCTCTAATTTTTTAGTCTCACTGTTTACTCAATAATAAGACTGGTTAAATTCTAAAAACTAGCACTCTTGTACCCATTTTTATTAATATTTCATCACAGTTTAGGAACAGTACTCTCCAATCTAGTGTTCCCACTGAAACTACACCAAACCCTGTAGCACTGCTCACTCCTCCCTCCCTTCTCCCTTCCTTGAGGCAGGGACATAAGAATTAGGGGCACCAAAGTAAAACTCACAATTTGAGATAAAAACAATACACTAGAAACAAAAGTGGGTTAAGAAAATGAATAGTAACAGTAAAAATAACAAAATAGCACAAGAAGGGCAATTGATTCTCATGCAAATGCTCACCACTATACTGTGAGGAACTCAAAAATAGCTGGTCCTCCATATCCTGGCTAGGAAGGGACTCCCTCCACCATGCCCAGAAAATGAGATGAGGCCCTGTAGAAAGACCTCTGGATCCCGGCCCTGCCTCCTCCTGGTTACTGCAAACATTAACCCTGTCCTGGACAGAACCAGGATGTGGCTCTACCTGGCAGTGTTAGACTTGGGTTTTACTTCAGTTAGAAAACCACAGCACAAAAGTGAAATAATTATCATTTGAAACCAATTTCACATCACTTGTTTTAAACTTAAATCCATTACCTTCCCTTGTATGAGAGAAATAACCCTCTGAAACCTCCCTATTCCCTAATTTTCTAGGTTTTCTTATTTCTACACATTCTCTGATATTGAAATTCATTGAAGCCACTGTAGGCTTTGTAATTACATTTTGAAAGTCTGCACACATACACAACTAGACATCAGGATTTCATATTTCTGCTTTATGTTTCTTATCCCAGTCTCCTCTAAAGCAAGTTTACACTAGTAAAATGTATTTTCCTTGTGAAAACTATTTCTTGTCTTTATTTGAAGATTCTCTGTATCTCTATTGCTTTTCATCTGCAAAGACTTACATCTATCTGTGTCTGCATGCCACTTTTGTTTCTCTCTTTGCTATGGATGCAATTTTGGTAACTACCCCATCGGAGGAAGTTGTCATATTATTTTGGTTTACAAACTCCTATAAAAAACCTTCTGAACAAAAGAGTTTGGGGCAGAAAGCATCTTGTTTTTTCATAATTCACTATATAAATTTGTTACTATTAAGCAAATTATTCCAGATTACAATACACTTTCAGTTACAACTTCTCTATGAGTCATTACTTGGGATAATCAGAACTCTGAGAAAGTTATTTTGTTTTCCTATGCGCCATGCAGCAATTAATGCAGTCATACAGTGCCTATCAGTGGTTAAAAAGATCTTCTAAGTCCATTAGGGTGACCCATTCCTTAGATTCCCAGGACAGTTTCAGAGGCCCTGCACAGAATATGTGTGAGTATCACTACACTTCCAGCATTGACCCAAGGATCAAAGACACCCTAAGGATGGAACCAAAGTGTCTGATGTCCTGTGTTCAGCTCTCATAGCTCCATGCAGATTGGAAATTAAATGTCACTTGGCTGAGACATCAAGTTCAATGAGGGCTCAAGAGCATCGAGCAAAGCAAGCTGTTTGTTATCCATCTGACTTCTCAAGAGCACAAAGAATGGGACCAAATGTTTTGCTAGCAAGATGGATCTGAAGGCAAATCCTCAAGATATACAGAGTGCATGTAAGGACAATCTGCCTTGAAGAACAGAGTACCTTACACATCATTAGGACCACACCATGCATGTAATCACCTAAAGAGATGAATGAAACAGTACAAAGGGTTCACACAAATATTAACTAATCCAAATGCATTTCTTTTTTGGCTGTGTCTGGACTCACTGCAACAAGAATCCAAATACAGTTGTCCAACATAAAATGCATGTAAAAACCATCGCAACTTATCTGCTGATCTGATCTAGTCAGCTGAAGACAGTTTTATAGCATTGTCATAATTAATATAATAATAATTTTGATTTATAACTGGATATACTTAGTGGACTGTTCTTTTGGGGACAGTTACAATAGACAGCCAAGATCAAATATTTGATAAGACTTTATGGCCACAATGGCATGTAAAAAAAGTACAGGCTGCAACCTCAGATTCATGCAATAGTAGACCAAGGTGAAGGTTTTCCAGACATCCAAGTCAAAGAAGAATGCAACTCCCTTGGTCAGTTAACAGATATACCCAGACTGGATAAAGGACTGAGGAGCAGCAGTGCATTTTCCTGCAGAACAGAAAACAGCTTCCAAACCCATTAACAGTTGTGAATTGTATTTTCAGTTCCCACCAAGGTAATAGAGAGCAGTTCCGCTATTGGAGATTTTTAGTCCTTTTCACACTTTGGTGGTGCAGGAGAGAGGGAAGAGTAGCATAGAACATCAAGTGAATTCCTACTTATTCTTTCTTCTCTCAATACACAAAAAGTGCTCCTTTATGCCTAATCATAGAAACCTTTTTTTTTGTTAATGTGGGGGAAAGAGTGGGGGGGGGGGGTCTGAGTGAGCAAAGAGCAGGAGATATTCAGACATACTAAGCTGGAAGGTCACACACCATAGGCCACCAAACAAGAGAGTGACATTGCTGAAGATAAATCAGCCTTACAACTCAGAGCCCTTTTCCACACCATGACATATCCCTGAATTAATGTAGTTAACTTTTTGACACAAGAGAGGACATTTGAAAATGAGAAAATTCACTTGTATAGATAGAAGAGCTACACAATTTTGGTTTTACTCATTAATGGGAAGGTAGTTTTTATGTCTGTGAAATTGGCAAGACTGACCTGCCTATGAAAGTAAGATTAAAAATTTTACATTCTCTTCTGTAAAAGAAAAACATGTGCCAATAAATAAGCTCAGAGGTATTAAAGAGTGATGATTTTCCATTGGGACCTGAAATGAAACTATCACTACAAATTTATTAGATTTGGAAGTGGCATAAACAAAGATTCCAAACATTTATTATGATGGTCTTAGCAATGTTCATTACCATCTGTTGTAAATAGCTACAAAGAGAGGGTTTTAGCCAGCTAGATGCACAGAACATCAGTGGCCTTGAGTCAGAGAGGTCAATGAAAGCATTGCTTTGCATTGACATGGCTCACAGGCTCCCCAATTCCTGCCCCAGCTCACCAGAGATCCAGAGCTGCTGTGGCAGCGTTCAGTAAGAACATCAGTACAATATCATAGCAGCCCTTGTTTTCACCATCAGTTTGCAATTCCTGACGACTTGCTTCATCCTTCTCTGGAAAAATTCCCTAGCAAGAAGTGAAGCCAGTTATTCTTCTGCTTACTATTCACAACATCACATAGAGCAGGACAGGAATTTGGTAGCAAATGAGTTCCAGATATATGACCAGCAAAGGGACTGAAGACAGGAGCCTGCAGTTCTCAGTGGCATTTGCCTCCCATTGACATGAACAGATTTTCATCTACAAGAGTAGATTCTGTCATGCTGCATGGCCTCTAAGTTATATGAGCTGCTGTAGTTTTCTGGTGCCTTGCTTGATAAAAAGAGAGTTTGCAAGCAAAATCTCTTTTTGGTGCTTACAACGGTGCATTTTGTCCTTACTGTGCATTTTTCTCTTTCATCTCTGGATTGAAATTTCTAAAGAAATTAAATTAGCAGGGCAAAGTAAATCAGCAGAGCATAATGTGACCATTAGCGTATCAACTGTAGTGTGTGTGTTGATGAACCTGTCACTCAGAGATTAGACCAGACATGATTCTCTCATCAAAGGCTTCAAAGTCAAGCCTGAATACTCAATGACTTTCCCAAGATGGGATTCTCCTACTCTCAAAACAATTATGTCATTTCTGTCTGTGCTGGAGAACCCTGTCATATAATGCCACATCAAGTATCATTAGTTTGCATTACTGAATTGAACTGCTCCAGCATGGCTGACTTCCTGCCTTGCAATTTACTGACAGAGAACATTAAGGTATCTTTTCCGTGTGTGTTAGGACTGCTGTAAGTTCATTCACAGTTCCAGTGAACTGTCATCCAGTGCAGCACAAAGGCTTAGAGCATTTGCTGGAGAGCTGTATTCCTAAATCAAGCACTGGGTTAGTGTACTGGCACATTGTTCAACATTTTGGGCAATCTTTCATCTAAACTTAGTATCACTATATTTATTACACTTACTCCACAAGAATTTTGTAAAGCTTAATTAATATTTGTAAGTCTTCTGGCTTAGATAACAGTTCCTGATAAAAAGCAAATTATTATCACATGAATTAAAATGGCTTTACAAATTTATATCTATATCTAAAAGTAGTGCTGGAACCATGTTAGGGCACTCTTGTTATCTTGTCAAGAGAAGCCAAACTGCTTGCACAACTAATAAAACTACCAGTGTGATGAAACTTTCTGTTCATATGTCATAAAGATAGATGCCATATTTTAAAATGTGGAAATTTTTCTCTTTTTTCACTTCACAGGTTATTTAGGGCAAGGACATGCTTTCCACCAGTTAGAATAGAAACTCAAATTTTATTCATAAGGTTCAAAAGATGTTCTTCTGCAGGGTAATGGAATTTCACCCTTGTTAGATCCTGCTTTTTATTTCTGTGTTTGAAGTGCTGAACAAAGTCAAAAGGATATAGTGACGTGTAGGAAAAAACGTAATAGGCTTTAGATGTTCATGCTGGTCAGATGCTGTCTTAGGCATAGTGGGCACAAAATGATAGGTTTTGATTCTTGACAAAATAAGAAAGATGGCCAACAAAACCTCTACCTTCCAGAGGGTGGTGTTGTACTGTTCAGGACATTTCCTTGGAGATTCCCCTGAGAAACAGTCCATAGAAACAAAGGAAGACTGAAAATACTTAAAGAAGGAAATCTTAAAAGAACATGGAAGCAGGACATACCTATATGCTGAAAGACAAAGTGTTGAGGAAGGCTGGCCTGTATGAACAGGAAGCTTTTGCTGGAACTCAGAGGAAAAAAAGGGTTTATGACCTTCAGAAGAAGGTGCAGGTGACTCAGGAAGTGTACAAGAATGTCATTACACCATGCAGAGAGGAAATTAGAAAATAAAAAGCTCAGCTCAAACTCTATCTGGCCACTGCTGTGTAAGGTAATAAAAAGGGGGGTTTTTTTATAAATACATTGACAACAAAAAGATGGCCAAGGAAAAATCTCCATCCTTTATTGGATGGAGAGGAACACTGTCAGAAAGGGTGAGGAAAATGCTGAGATACTTAATGCCTTTTTTGCCTCAATCTTTAACAGAAAGACTGGTGATCCTCAAGGCAACAGGCCTCCTGAGCTGCTTGACAAGGGTGGGGAGCAGAATGAATTACCCATAAACCAGGAGGGAGTAGTCAGTAGGCTGCTGCATCACTGAAACATCCACGGCTCTAATGGGCTGGATAGGACTTGCCTGAGGGTACTGAGAGAGCTGGCAGAAGAGTTTACCAAGCCACTCTCTGTCCTTTATCTGGTTAAGTCCTGGTTAACCAGGCAGGTCCCCGTTGACTGGAGGTTGGCTATTGTGATGCCCATTCAAAAGAAGGGACAGAAGGATCCAAAGATCTACAGGCTTTTCATCCCAACATCATTGCCAGGGAAGGCTATGGAACAGATCATCCAAAGTTCCATGATACAGCACATACAGAACAACCACAGGAATCAGTCCTCAGAACAGGTTTAGGAAAGGCAGGTCCTGCTTGACTAACCTGACCTCTTCTGATGACCAGGGGATCCTCTTGGTGCATGCAGGAAAGGCTGTGGGTGTTGTTTACCTGGACTTCAGTAAACCATTTGACACTGTTTCCCATTGCACTCTCCTGGAAAAGCTGGCAGACCACAGCTTGAACAGATGCACACTTTGCTGGGTTAAAATCTCATGGTACATCAGGGCCCAGACAGAGGGGATAAATGGGTACAAATACTATTGGTCACAAGTGCACTGAGTGCACCCTCAGTCAGTTTGCAGATGACACCAAGTTGGGTGAGAGTTGTTCTGCTGGAGGGCAGGAAGGCTCTACAGAGGGATCTGGACAGGCTGAATGAATGGGCTGAGGCCAATGATGTGAGGTTCAACCACAAGACATAGTGCTGAGTCCTGCCCTTCGGTCACAACAACCCCAGGCAGTGCCACAGGCTGGAGAGCCACTTGGTGGAAAATCACTTGGGCATGCTGGTCAACAACAGCAGCTGAACATAAGCCAGGGTGTGCCCAGGTGGCCAAGAAAGCCAATGGCATCCTGGCCTGGATCAGCAATGGTGCTGATGGCAGAGCTAGGGCAGGGATTGTCCCCCTGTACTTGGTGAGGGCACACCTCAAGTGCTGTGTACAGCTTTGAGCCCCACAGAACAAGACACTGAGGTGCTGGAGCGAGTCCAGAGAAGGACTGGAGCTGGTGAAGGATCAGAAGGACAAGTCCTGTGAGGAACAGCTGAGGGAGCTGGGGGTGTTTAGCCTGGAGAAAAGGAGGTTCAGGGGAGACCTTACTAGCCTCCACCACTGCCTGAAAGGAAGTTATAGCCATGTGGAAATCAGTCTCTTCTCCAGGCAACCAGTGGCAAAACAAGAGGAAATTACCCCAAGGAGATTCAGACTGGACATCAGGATGAATTTCTGCAGAGAGAGGGTTGTCAAGTATATGAGCTGCCTCTGGGAGATGGTGGAGTCACCACCTCTGGAAGTGTTCAAGCAACCACTGGACATGACAATTAATGCTATCTATGACTGTGCCTATGAACACATCAGGCTATGTTCAGTCAAAGCTTGGGCTTGATGATTTCAGATGTATTTTCCAACCTAAATGATTGTGTGGGGCAAGTATACAATATTAGCAGTGATAGAGTAGCTAACATTACAGACAGCTTTTACAAAATAAACTGTATTCCCCCTACTGAAATTATTTCCTTTTTCAAAGAGCAAGATTAATCACTGAAGGTGCTTGCTTCCAGCATTGCCCAAATAGTCAGGGACTGAAAGCAGTAATGCAATGCAAATGATTAATTTTCAACCTGAAAAAAATTCCTAACCATAAAATAAAGAAACAAACAAACAAAAACAATCATTATCTCTTTTTTCTGTTATAAGCGATGGGGAAGTTTCCTTCCTTTCTTACCTGTACTCTTTCCTGTTAGCTAAACAACATCTGTCACACACATTCACCTCATAATCACAAATAAGATAATTAAAAAGATCACCTTAGCCTCCATGCAGAGGGGAGAAGCACCTAGGGAAGTTAACTGATAGGAACCAGAAGACTGAGTTCTTGTTTTACCTGTATAAGGGCCAAATAAAGTTGTGATAACTGGGAAAAAAAATCATATTACCAATTACTAGCAGGCACTCCATAAGATTCTCAATAGCAAGATTATCCAAAGGCATGTGAATACACATAATCCATGTGTCCATCCAGTGTGGTAGGTGCAGTCAGTAACAATTTTGCTGCTCTATAGACACACTGCAATAACACAAACAAGTTCACCATTTGCACTTTGAGAAAGTACTGGAAAACCCACTTAGGAACATTGGTAGCCATATATGCTACCAGTATTTCTATATACTTCTATGCTATATACTTCTGAGTACTGTTTGTGGTTTGACAATTAGTAGATTTTATCATAATATAGCAAAACCTTAGATCATCATTTCTGATTGAAGAAGAAGGTAAGGAGGTGGGGAGGAAAAATAAGACAGTAAGGAGAAGGTAAGGTAACTATACTTACAGCTGTGAGAATTTAAGGGCCCTAAGTAATCCAAACAAAACTGTATGGTTCTCTTTCATAATGTTAGCAACTTGCAAGTTTTTATCAAGAATATTCCATTATCATTTTCTCATAATCATAGCTCATGAAGATCTTAGTTTATGGCTTACAAGAGTGGCATTCAGCCCTTAACTTAAACACTCAGCTTGTATGCCCAAGAAATTAATCCCTTCTACAGAATTTAAGCAGACAGAATCTCCCTCTACAGGCCTCCAAAGACATTCCTTGATGGAAAAGATACCCTGGAATACTATTCTAATGTGGTTCAAATGAAGCTACAGGTTAGGTGACCTAGGCACAACATGAAGCTTCTTATGCTGAGGTTTAAAAAATGCCTAAATGTCCTTTTTGTCTAAAAGTTCAAAGTCCAAGGGGGAAGCATGGGGCATTTTATGATGCATCAAGTCATGATTTTTAAGTTACTCTTATTATCTTTGAAGTCTGTTTATTTAACATCCAGAAGTACTGCATAAGCTCTTGGATAAATATTTCAACTCTCAAGTATGGCCCATCACATGTTTTTCTCTTTAAATGAAGACTGAGCAGTTCCTTTGCTTGATGACATTAATGGCAAGTGAGCAAAAGACTGTCTAAGAGTAAAAAGGGCTGACCACATGCTTCCATGCACTGTCAAAGCCAGAAGGGAATTCAGTGTGTTTGGATGAGCTGCAGTGTGTTTGGTGGCTGATGTTTATGGCCTGTGCTGTGTCGAGAAACAAAATGTGACTTAAACACTTAGGAATTTTCTTCTGTAACTTCAGTGTTGATGATAGGGATTTCAATGCTGCTGTGTGGCTGACCAAAAGTTCTGCTCACTGTGAACGTGTGTAAATACAAACACAAGCATGCCAAGCTTTGAAAAATCCTGAGCAGGGATTTTATTTTCCTTTGTAAAAGTCAGTGAACTTACAGGTGCATCTCAAGCACTTCTGAGAGTGCCCCTGTCACTCTGTTCCTCTCCAGTACCAATAGCAGTTTTGTGTGTTTTGCCTGCCTTGGTCACAACACCCCATAGAACAAGGGCCTAGATTCACTCCATTTTATGATGTTAAAAATGGACTGTCACAAGGCCATCTGGTATATCCTTTGAAAGGAATTTGGAACATATTGTTTACTGGATGTTAGCAGCTACTTGAAATTGAACTTTTTCTGTGTGTATACATTACCATCCTCCAATCCCACAGGAATTATACACAAATATCCAGCTTTAGTGATGGGAAACATGACAGGGTGCATTTGGCAAGGATTTTTCATTTAGAACTGATTCCCTTGCCAGGAGGTTTCAAAGGTCATGCAGCATTGTTCATATGGCACCTACCCTTCTGCAAACCATCAGTGTGGCTGAAAAACTTCCTGATGACATCACTTCTTTTCATTTTCATACAATTTAGGAAAAGTTTTCTCTGATGGGAAAAAGGTAGGATCGTTTGTCTCAGCACCATTAAACTTTCCCACACAGCCTCCTGAACCTGTTCAAATAGATTTATTTGAAAACCTCATATGTAATAAGAGGAAGAATGGCCCAAAGCAGTGATTTTTGGCCTTTCCCATTTTCTGGATCTTCAAAGTTTCTGCAGAAAAGATGGGAGATATGTATGGCAATCATAAGCCAAGCAAAGCCTTGATTTCATTAACTGTCTTTCACAGACTCCCCATAGAAAAACACTGTCCTAAATCATTAATCACAGAGCTTAACTCATCCAACATTTCTCTCTGCAAAGCCAGGAAGTTAGTCCTGTGCAGGATTACTGCCCATGATTTAGCTTATACAGCCTTTGCAGGTAGGTATTAACAAAATTCTATCATGGAATAAACGAAAAGTTGTCTTATCTTCAGAGAGACATTTGTCCATAGGGCCTCAGCCTCAGGAGTACCTCAGAGTCTATAGGTTTTGAATGTATGCCATACATACATGCAGTCTAATCATTTTTAACAGTGGAGAATTAAAGAGCAAGAGAATAACATTCCATGTATTTTCAGAAGCTTAATTCCAAAGGAATTAGAAGCACACCAGAAATTTTCACTTCACAGTGAAGAGAAACTTCACAAGATGTGATATGAAGCAAGATGCTCACATAGAACTATAGAACTATAAATCATAGAACATGCTGAGTTGGAAGGGACCCATCAAAATTATACAGTCTAACTGCTGCCATGCACAGGACATCCCAAGTGTCCCACCATGTGCCTAAGAGCATTGTCTAACTGCTTCTTGAATGCAAACAGGTTTGGTGTTCTGACTCCTTCTCTGGGGAGCTTGTTCCAATGCTCCAGGTGAAAAACTTTTTCCTGACATCCAAGCTAAACCTCCTCTGTCTCAGCTTCAGGCCGTTCCCTCAGGTCCTGTCACTGGTCACAAGGGTGAAGAGATCAGTGTCTGCTCCTCCATTATCCCTCATGAGAACGCTGAAGACCACAACAAGGTTTCCCCTCAGTCTCCTCTTCTCCGGGCTGAACAGACTCAGTGACTTCAACCACTCCTCATCCAGCTTCACCTACAGATCCTTCACCACCCTCATGGTCCTCCTTTGGACACTCTCTAATAGCTTTATACCTTTTTTATATTGAGGCACCCAAAACTGCCCCCAGCACTCGAGGTGAGGCCGCCCCAGTGCAGAGCAGAGCAGGACAATCCCCCTCTTCCTGGCTGTTGTTGCTGTGCCTGATGCCCTCAGGACAGGTTTAGCCATCCTGGCTGCCAGGACACTGCTGGCTCATGTTCAACTCACCACTGACCAAGAGCCCCAGGCTTCTTTCTACAACACTGCTCACCACTATCCTATTATCAGTCTACTCACACAATCAGGGTTGCCCCATCCCAGGTGCAGAATCTGGCACTTTCCCTTGACGAACTCCTTATGGTTAGTGATAGCCCAGTCTTGTAACTTGTTGAGGTCTCTCTGCAGGGATACCTGCCCTCAAGGGGGTTAACAATTCTTCACACTGACATTCCTCAATGTCAGCAAACTTATTTAGTATTCCTTACTTAGTATTCCTTTGAGTCCTGCATCCAAGTTATTTATGAAGTTTTAATGAGCACAGGGCTGAGGATGGAGCCCTGTGGAGCCCCAACAGTGACAGGTAAACAGTCTGATATCACCTCACTGTAACCCTCTGTGCCAGACCCATGACCCAGCTGCTTGCCCATCACATGATGTGTTTGTCCAGTTGTGAGCTGGACATTCTGTCCTGAAGGATACAGTGAAAGTATCAAATGAAGTCCAAAAAGATTCCATCAACTGACTTTCCTAGACCAACTTGGTGGGTTACCTTTTCATAAATCAGATTTAATAAGCAGGACTTTCTTCTCATGAAACTCTGCTGTCTGTGACCAATGACTGCGTTGTTGTCCAAGTGTTTTTCAATACCTCCAGAATAATCTTTTCCATAAATTTACTGGGCACTGAAATAAGACTGACAAGTTTGTAGTTTTCAGGGTCCCCCTTCTTGCCCTTCGTGAAGATCAGGATAATGTTCACCAGCTTCCAGTTAGTTGGAACCTCTCCAGATTCCCAAGATGGCTCAAAAATCAATCCTCAAGAGAGGCTTTGTGATTAGCCAGCTCTTTGAGGACATGGTCCCTCTCAGTTCCTGAGGGACAGCAGCCCACAGGTGACCAAATCTGCAGCAGGGACACCCCCATGGGACTGCAGCCCTCAGGGGACCTACACTGCACTGTCCACTACAGGGACATCTCTGTAGGACCAAAAGACACAGGTGTTCCACAAGACAGGCAGAGACCCGACAGACTACGACCAACAGGAACCCACACAAAAGACACTAAGAAGCAGTGTAGCAAAAATAAATCCAAACAAAACAAATCCAAACAAAAACAAACAATGAAGAAGCAAATAGCAGCAAAGAAAAATATTAAGAAACAAACAGCACGAGACGACATGGTGTAAGAAACAAAGTGCAACATAACAAATAAATAAGTGAAGAGCACAGCATAAAAAACAGTTATATACACAACTCCAGACCTCCTGTGTCACCTATCATCTGACCAGAGTAAATGGGACAGACTGACTTTAGCCTCAACAAATACAGGGGAAGTCAAGCCTGGGAAAGAGGGAGGAAATAGTTTTCAGCACATGATTTTTTTATTGCTGATTTTCTCTTTTTTTTCCTCTCTTGCCATATCAATGTTCAGAAGTTGATGTTCCTGCTATTTTCTACATTAACTGGACATAGATTAAGTAAAAATGCCCTGAGAATAAATGTTTTTCCCATGACTGATTCTTGGGTGCTCTGGACAATAAGGTGTGCGCTTCCACAGGGCAGATCAGCCCAGCAGAGCTCCCATTTCTCCATATGGGAGCAGATATCTCTCTCCATAACAACTGAACAGGAACCACAGTGCCTGACTCCCATCAAGTGCCCCAGCCAACAGTTCCCTTTAACTACTCCAACATAAAAAATCATACAGAGCTTATTAATCAGCCCAGCCCAAAGCTAAAGGAGTATTGCAAAATGTTAATTATTAAACTTGGAGGGAAAGGGGAGCAAGGAGTTATATGTGGTAGTAAAGAACTGATGCCCAATAACAAAAAAATATATATACATTAGTATGAATACTGTCAAACACAGACTTAGGTGTTTGTCACATTACATATAAGGTTTTAGCATTCAATTCTTCTTTCACCATGATCAATAGTAAAACATGCTTTTATTTCAATTGGAGGTGAATGGAGACATTAAGTGGAATTGAATTGTTGTGCCATATGGTCTCTCTCCTTGTAGGTTTCTTCATGTTGCAGGTATTTGTTTCTGTTTTGTGTTTGTATTTACATATTCTTGGCCCTTTTAGGGCTCTAAGGAGACATTTATAAATGGTCATAACACAGTAACCCACAAAATTATAGGCCTATAAATTATTCCCTCAGGCATTAAAAGAGCCTGGGAAAATACAAACGCAGACAGACTCAAAACTTTTATTTAACAAAATTTACACCATATTGATGGTGTTGAAAAAAAATCAAAAAGTAAAAAACTATTTGTCTTATGGACATATGTCATTTGGTGTGTAACTTACACACAAGAACAAACTAGGCCTTCCATAATTTCTTACCAGGTCCTAGCTGGTGTTTTTCTAACATGAATGTTGCCAAATGACAGTGTACTTACTTATCACATCATTTCCAAAGTGAAACACTTAAAAGCCAAGAAATTAATAAAGGACATCTGAAATCTTAGACTTTTCACACAGAAGAAAGGAAATACACTAATGGCCTCTATTGCAAAGGTAGGTACCCTAGAATGCACTCATTGGTGCCTTTGTTCTCAGAGCTCCACTCTAAGACAAGGGCATGATGTTTTAAATCAGTGGGAAACCAAGGCATAAAACAACAGATTTTAAAAGATGCCTAACTTTGTAGAATCAGTAGAAATTACTTTCTACACTAAAGGGGTTCTCTGCAGTCCCTCAAGGCTGTATTTACAGCCCATAGGAGTGCAAGCAGGAGGGTGATGAACATGCTTGTTTGGGTTGCCCATACAGACCCTTAAAAGAAGAGCATACGTATCTCAGTGATGTACAACCTCCCCATTATGCAACAGCTTAGGACAGTCCCAGCCCCCATAATTTGGGGATCCACTCAATAAAAGCCTCACAACCGGTTTGCACAATGTCTACCATGTGATGATGATGATGTGGTTTTGACACACCACTGAGTGACCCAAAAACCTGGCAGCTGAACTTGGGAATGCTCTCAGATACTGCCTCAGTCACACCAAGAAACGAGAAACTGCATGAAAAACTAAGTGCAAGCCCAGGAAAGCCATGTTGTGACTGACTTGCTGATTGCCCTTAGTTTCAACTGCAGCCTCTCCCCAGAATTTTCCCAACATGCCCTGCCCTACTTAGCCTGTCAGCTTTGGGAAGATCCCAAAAGAAGGTGGTGTTGCTATGAATAGTCTCAATTTTAAGGTCTAGTCAGGAGATTCAAGTTTCTTCACAAGAAGATCTAGACTAGAGATGCAGTGGCAGAACACTTTGAACTTAAAAGTTTGAACTTAAAGTTTTCAGAAGACAAATGTCTCCACACTAATCCCAGAAACAGTAACAAGAAAATGCCTTTGTCAGTTGTTTCCAAATAATTTTTGACCTCTTAGTCCCAGAGATTATTAATTTCAGATGGTGATATTGGAAGACCAAATAGATTATAACTCAAATAATTGGTACCCTGGGGACTCACCTCTCTCTGGGAGACTGAAATCATCAATAGACTGTATTGCAGGTCCTGGTTTTGGCATACATTAATGAGAAATCAAGCTCAGGGGAAAGAGTCTTAGATTTCACCATAAATATTTTATGTATAAAATTCATGGTTATCCATGAATTATTTTTCCATATTACTTATCTATGTTATTTTTCTCACTACAGTACTATTTCCTTAAGATTTGAGGATTTCTTTTTTTCACTCTTTCTTCGGAAATGGATGAAGAGTGGCTAAAAAACTATGTTTTTCAGTAAGATGAGCTACTAGAAAGGGACAGTACATCTGCTGGAAAGATAAATGGAGCTGTCTATCCACCTACATTTATGTCATGTCAGGAGTGAAATAAGGCCCAGAATGGCAAAGGAAAGATACATCACAGTTTCTCAGAGGGGAGACATTGTGCAGACCAAAGAGAATATAAGCTGCTAAGGAGCAGACTCCTGCAAATTACACTTCCCTGCTAAAGTTCTGTGCACCAATTTTTTTCTAGAGCATAATAAAAATTTCCGATTCTGTGTTTTTCAAGGTACTGATACATTTCCTGCCCACAAGAGATTGCTAAAAGCAAGAGGGAAAGTGCTCCATTCAGCCTTGCTGAATATTTTTGGCTATAATCACAGAAGAACTGATACAGTTTGCTGGCCCTGAGGACAGCAACCATGCACAGTGCACACCACGTGCATCCTCTTCCCTAGTCACCCATGAAAATAAGGTAGAAGAATCCAAACCAGCTCCTGGGAATGGTTCCTGGAAGGTCTCACAGCTGGGCCTCCTCTGTGAGTGTACCAGCTGCTTTGGGCCACAGCCAGGCACTATGAGAACTCTTTTATTAGTACAGCTATACATCTCATTAATATATCTGTAGCCACTTAGAGCAAACTTGGACCAAATGAAGGTAAACCAGATCTATTTAAGACCTTGATGCTAACAGTAATTGTGCTGTCCTCAGAGGAAAATTAAAAAAACCCCTAACCGTCCCATAAAATGATTTTCTGAGTCTGAAGCGGAATTCCATCCAGTTAATTTTGTTTCTAACAGCAAACAGCAAAAAATTTTAAACCTCAAGGGTTTACACTCATAGAAATGAAAAGTTATTGATATAATAAATTTTAGCACATTAATACCTATAAACCTGCCTCTACATTGAATGCAGGTTGTACACAAATATCAAGTATACATTCCACTGGATATTTTTATAAAATCAGTTACTACAGCAAATATGCATTATCAACATTTGATAGCTAAAGACTAATTTTTATTTGTAAATGTGTGTTCAGTAAAATTTACAGAAATAAGATATGATTTACTATAAATTGCAGACTGATGACTTTAAACAACCTCTAAACAACTGCAAAACTCCCATAACAAAACAAATCAACAATTGTCTGGAACTTGAAAACCACATATTACTAATCTAAAACTTATATAGAAAAGTTAAATTATATATTAAGTCATATAATTTAATCAAAACCCTGAATTTAGAATTTCTCAGAAGTGACCTCCATTTATATTTTTTAATTAAGTTATCACACTCTTTAAAATATTATTTGTTATTATTAGTGTCAACACAATAACATTGTTTTATAACTGTCAACAGCCCAACTTATACAAAATAAAATTTGAACACAATATATTCCACAAGGAGATTTCATTCAAAATGTTGGATATTGTTATGTTACATAAATTCTTACAGGGGACCAGATCATGCAAGCAGATGCAGAAAATATCAGTGTTTTACTGGAAGAATATGCACACACATAAAAAAATTTATTTATCTCTGGGGAATGAACTTCATTTAGGGGTTACAACAGAGATCCAGTTGTATGAATTTAAACTTTTCTAACTTGAGTTTTCTGCTTTCTAGCAGGTTTTTCACTGACAGCATGAGCATGCATTTCAGTTCCACATCCATCCTAAAATTAACTAAATCTCCTTTGAACACCATTTAATTTATTGTCTCTGTAGAGTTGGAAGTTGGAGAGTCAAAGGCAGTTTTCCTACAAGGGGCAGAAGTGAAAGGCATCATTTTGCAAGCTGGCCAAACCAGCTACAGGCAGCAAAGGTAAGTAAATACAACGCTGCCCATTGTTTTTTTACCTATAGATTCCCTTAGCTGTCCCAGGCTGATGAGCATTCAGCGTTAGGAGGGATGTAAAACATTACTGTGGGCTCTCCACCAGCCTGCCAGAGGTATCTGACAGTTGGCTGCTGGGAAGAGGTGAGAGCCAGACTGCACATGCTAGCTGTCTCAATGACTGCCATGGCTTCAGAGAAATTCATTCTTGAAGGCCATTCCTAGAAAGTGGCTTATTTTCATTTAGAAGTTATTGCACACCAAACCATATGATCCCTTTTACGTAAAAAGATATTTTCTATGTTTTGCTATAATTTTAAGATGACACTGTAATTCATTCTTGGCAATAGTTTTTGATGAGAAAGACAGCAATTATGTACAGAAATCTCATACCAACTTTTATCTCAGTTTAGAAAATATAAAATTTAGTCATTATTTGGAACTGATCAGTCCCCAGAGCAGTTACTATGAGCAATAGAAGAAAAACCCTCATCTTTTCAGAACCCGTAGTAATTTGCATTCTTAGATATTACGTATATTTATATGTCTGCTTTGCTGTCTATGTTTTGCTGTGCCTGGCCATCATCTTCCCACACTGTCTCTGTTCTCTGCAGTAAAATTTAAGCTGTTGATTTGGGGGATTTTGTGCTGTACTCTTTCCAGTAACAGTATAGGCAGTCTTCCAGTTTAACAGAATGAGGCTAACCACATTTGAAATAGACAACATCCAAAACATGAATGAGTTTGTTGCCAGCAATCTATTTAATACCTGTGAGCTAAAGAGTTTAGTTTCAACCTCTTGGTGTTGTACGACATTCAACCTCAACACAGGTTTAATCTTTTGCATTGGCTGCAAAACAGCTCTTACCAGTTGTTGCATTTCAGTTCAAAAGTAACCCATTTTATTGCATGTTTTCTAACTGCCCTTAAGGGGAAAAATCTTGCAAAAAAACATTCTTTCCAGGGATGCATTCTGGAAATACCTGCTTTGCAGAAGTTACATCCAAGCCTTCTATGTCAATATTTCTGGTTTCAACAATAGTCATCATCCTTGATGATAATAAAATACAGTTTTTAGCAGATTGCAAATTGTTCCATAAGAGAAGATGCAGCTCCACAGTCCCCTTTCCTCCAGCCAGTTCTGGTTTATATCTACCTGGCACTCTTTATTTGCATGCACCCTCTTTCATACATTGTTTAAATACACAGTAAGGTTGCTGCTTCTCTAGCAGTATAAATATACCACCTAGAGTAGGTAATCTCAGTCTCAGTTCATTATTCAGTCGAATAATGAATTGGCATAATGTTTCAGTTCAGCTGCCGAGGAGTCAAGCAGCATATTACAAAGAACTTTTTGTCCTGATTTTATGAAGATTTAAAAGTGGAAGGAGAAAAGTACTGTTTTTCTTAAGGCTTCATTTTAAGTAGCATTTCAATACTTTGATTGAATACATAGTTCATTCAAAATGGTAACATTTTACTCAAATATGTTTTCAGTTCTATTGCTCCATTTCGGTTTTAGCAGGATTTTGGCTTTCTTCCAAAAGAAGAAATTCAAAAAGTATTGTTTCCAGAAATTTAAAAAAAAAAAAAATCAAAAATAGTTCAAAAATTCATCAAAAAATACTTTTTTTTGTCAAAAAGTATTGTTTTCAGAAATCATCATTTATTAGAGCAGTAAATCCTCAAAAAGTTCTAAGACAGGCCAAGAGGTGAACACCATCCTTTCTTTTTTTAAGTTTTCTTAGGAATAAAGGGAAGGTAATTCAGCCTCTATCATCATGCCTGGATCTGCATTCCTTCCTTGCGAACAACTTTATTGACCCCTGTGTCATTCCTTCCAAAAGAATGGCTTGGGTGCCTCGGAAGCCCTCTCGTTATGTAACATGCCACATTAGAAGCACGCTGGGGAGTAGCTGAATCATCGTGCAATGACAGCCTGTGAATCAAGGCTCCCTTGCAAAAGCCAGTGCTTCACAACAGTTTGGTTGCATCTCCTGTAGTATCTCTTCTTCTCGTAACTAAATATTTTAGAATAGTTTATATGGACTCCAGGGACAGCTGTTGAGGAGAAAATTCCTTATTTCAAGCCAAATATGGAGTTCATGGCTTAGCTCGGGAATTGGACAATACCCAAGAATTTGTTAGGTTTTCTTCCCCTATGCTCTGAATTGTCCAATATCCCTCCTGCCATCCCCTCCCCCCAAAAAACCCCTCTACAATAATAAAATTTAAAGCATATCCAGAGTGCTTACTATACATTGACATTCTCTTAAAGAAACAATGTCAGCATAGTTTAGGCCTAAATTTTGAATTTAATAATAAAATTTTAATAATAAAAATGTGAAGTTAATACAAAATCTAAGGTGATTTTAAACTTTCCCAGCAAAAAGAACAGTTCAAATTTTAAGTGTTCCCTAAAGTTGCTGCATTTCTAAGAAACACTTTACGCTATAAAAGCTAGTAATTGAAACCAAATAGATTTTTTTTTTTCTGAAGTCCAGCACACAGGCCTGCTGTTACTTCACAGGCAGGAAAAAATGAAAGGGAAAAAACCTAACTAAAATATTTTCAGAATTTTCTTATTTAATGTTTTATCTTATATTAATCACACACCATATCAATATTGCTTTTCATTAAAGCACCTACAATCTGGAAACCTATCACCCTTTAAAAGAAAATGCATTCCTTTGTCCTAACAGTGAAGCTACCATTGGTAATGAAAACAATAATATATCTTCCTTTCCACTAGCCAAATGTCTAGCTACTTTTCCTGTGACCAATCATAACAAATACGTCAAGAGTATTAAAAACACAGGAAATACTGATCAAATTCTTCTCCAGAAAAAAAAAGGAAATAAGTTTATAAAGTGAAGCATTTCTTACAGGAAATATGTCCATCTGAACTTACTGTATAAAACCTGTGTTGCACATTTAATTTCTGACAATTTTTACCTCTGTTTTAAAATGCAAGACAACATAAGAAAGTTACAATTTCCACAAGGTGTTTGGAAAATGTTGCTTATCAAGATAATATCACTCTGCACAGCTAAAATCAAATATTTTCTGTTAATCACGTACATCACATACATCACATAAATAATGTCACACTCATATTTTGTCAATTATGCCATGTCACTGGTATTTTGTCAATTATGCCATGCATCAGTACCAATAGAAAAGGAGCTTGCTAGCAAGTTTTTCACTTACTTTTTCACTAAAGTAAGGCATTATCAAGAGCAAAAGCAAACCTGTAACTGCTGGCCTCCAAGGCACAGGTGACTCAAACCAAATAATGCTTAATCCTAGTGATATGTAAAGTATTTTGAAGATATGCAATTGGGAATATCTGAGCAGTTATGAGTTTTAAAAAATGCTTCTTGTGTTTTATTGAGAATTCTTGGTGGAGGTGATATACCTGGAGGGTGTTAGTCCAGCAAAACCAGCTTTACTTTGGCCACTCATAATGGTCAGAGACCTCCACCCCACAAAAGGTTTGTTACAGATGGTTATTTGTGCACAATCAGTTTGGGACAGACATGGCCAGCAGGAACAATAAATTTGATTACAGCACTAAACTCACCAAAGATGGAGATGAACCAACTCCCTTCTCACAACCCATACTTGTGCACCCCTTTTCTGGAAGTGTGTGCCTGGTATAATTACAATGCCATCGTGTTAGGGGTTAGTATTTTTCCTTTGGCTTCTTTCTCTCAGGGAATTTTGTCCCATTTGTTGACAATAGAGGCAATAATTACCGGTGCTTAAGAAGACACAAAAGATACGTTCTCACCGTGGAAGGGGAGGAATGCGCCTGGCTGCACTTTTCTTGGGCGTTTCTCTTAGAGAGGACAGATACTGCAAACTGTGGGCTGGGGCTGGGTGCAGCTCCTGGCTTGCTCTCGCTCTCTGGAGAGAGCCCACTGCGGGCTCCGTCTGCCTTTCTCCTACCGCCAGTGGAGTTCTGCTCACGGGAGCAGCCGCTGCGCCGGGACCTTATCAACACCCGACCTCGCCAAGGGCGACCCTTCAGCATCTGCTGGGGCATCCCTGGGGAAAGCCCGGGATCCCGAGCCCCTCGTCCCTCCAAGGAGCCTCTCCCTGCCCTCTTCGGGAAGCGGGCTGCCACCGCCCCGCCACTGGGTTTCTTTGGCACTGCTCTGGGAGTTTTGCTACACTGTAGCCACACACAGCCTGCCTGCTGGGACATCCTGTGGCTCCTGCCGCAGCTGCTGAGTCCCAGCCGCCTCTTGCCGCTCGGAGTGAGCCCGCCCTGCGCTCCCAGCCGCCGCGCCCGTGGCTGCTGCCGCCCGCGCCAGCGCCCAGCCCGCCCGCCATTGCCGCGTGAGGGGCACGCGGCCGAGCGCCCCCGAGGCGGGGCACGCAGCGCCCCCCTGGCCGGGAGCCAGCAGCGCCCCTGCCGGCTGCGGCCGGAACTTCACCGAAGGAGAAAGCGCTGGAAGAGCGGAGCGAGCTCGCGGGGATTTCTGTTCCTCCTTGTTCTTCCTGCTGTCCGCACATACACTAGTGAAGAATTGTTACTCCTTCTCCCATACCTTTGCCTGAAAGCCCCTTAATTTCAAAGTTAAATTAATTCAGAGGGAAGGGGATCGTAGACTCCATTCCAAGGGAGGCTCCCCCCTCCCTTGGCAGACACCTGTCTTTCAAACCAAAGCATAAGGTTAGTTTGAAACACAATAAAATTCCATTCTTTAAGTCCATTCCTTGGAGACGTGTCTTAGTCTTCTGAGAAGGCAGATGTCTCCTTATGGCTTACACATTCTACTTCCAGAGTCTGCTCTGAGCAGGAGGTTATTTTATAATTATTTGCTGACATTTTGTGTACCAATCTAGATTTACGATAAAGCATCTGTATAACTCTATTTTGAAAGGAATACAGTTTCACTTGTCCACTGTGGTTAAGTGTTCTGAGAGAATTCCCAGGAGTTTAACATCCCAAGGGCATCACTCAGCCCAGGCTCAAGATTTTATTTGAAGAATTCTCTGGTAGGCAATACCAGAATTGTTGGCACAACAAATGTTAGGAGACTTGTTTTACATATAGTGGGCCTCTTAACATTGATAGAGGGGGACCCAAAGAAAGGGAAAAATCAAGGGTGTCTTTCATGGCTCTCATAGTTCCACACTTGCTGAATCTGAGCTCCTAAATCTGTTCTGGTCTGCCCTTCTAACACAGATGTGGTAAAACTATTTGCTCTGACAAAATTTGCGGTGCTCCTGTTTAGCAAAGTGCTTTTCATAACACCTACAGGTTATCACCTACCAGTGCTTTGGCTTGTATTAGAAGAGGGCCATGATAAAAAGGTCACAGCTTACACATGAAGGAAAAGAAAAACATGTAAGTGTTGCTGCAGTTTTCTAAAGTGGAGTCCTGGAAAAATTCATGTAAACTGTGCATAGCTGTAATGTGAAAGGGGACATTTGTTTCTTCAGAAGGAATTACTGTGGTGCAAGAATTGTCTTGGCAGATAAACAGAACATATTTGCCCAGTGTGTAAATAAGTTTTTCTTCTGTAAAACTTCTAGTGAATAAGGAACTTTTTGAAAGGCAAAAAACACTCCATCTCTTTAATTTCTGTATAGAGAGGCATACCTGTTCCTTAAAAAAAAAATAAAAATAAAAAAAATAAAAATGAAATAAAGGAAAAAGGAGTTTTGGAATTTTTTTAATTCTACCTTTTGACCCCAGTGGTTTTGGCACAAGTTTCAAATGTCAGACCAAAGAGTATTGCTCATAAAAAAAATCTGCTGGCAAAAGTATTTCTCCTATTAGGGTCACATTCTAGAGTTCAAAATGTTCAAAATGTGGGAAAAATTATATTTTTTCCCCATTTTCCTTAGAGATTATTCACATAAACATTTTTTAATTAAAGAAAGCACTATATGTGACTTTGCCTATTGAAATACGTTTGAGTGTCTATTTGCGCAGTTTCCTTTGCACAGTTTCACTGGAAGAGATCCCTGCCTTTCACAAACAGTGTGCAAGAGGGTCCTTCCACACCACCTCACCCAGGGGAAATTAAACCTCTCCAAACCCTGGCAGCTGTATAGACAGGGATTCCTCATGGGCTTATGCCCCAAGAGGTCTGTGTCCAGAGAGGTGCAGCATGAAATCTAGCATTACCTGCTGGTCAGCCACACAGTCCGTGTGAATGCTGAGGTGCATCAGCAGTGTTAACACCAGCCTGGAGCTCTCAGCTGGGCCAGCCCCCCTGAGCCCACAGTCAAAAAGGTTTTCTGCTGCAAAGCGGTCCTTCACACAAGCATAACAGTCCTGATGCTAAAATTTGCCTCATCGGAGGGAGAAGGGTGGGAGAAGTGAGTTCTGCTCAGCTGAGTCAAGATACCTCTTTCCTCTAAGCTATGGTCACCCCACCAGCCTGGATATCTGACAGAGGATGTTCACTCTCCATGCAAAGACTTTTTTCCCAATTTAATGGTGAGTCTACTGGGACATGGAATTCAAAGTTTCCCTGGGTGTTAGCATGCAATCTAAATGTACCCAATGTTACAACATCAGTGATTTTGATTCTTGCCAGAACTCAACAAAATAGTCTCATCTCCTTGCATGTTTTCTTTGGAAAAATAACTTTTAGTTACACTATTTTGCATGAACTTTTCTTCTCTCTATTTCTTTTCTGAGTTGCCAGTGGCAGAACTGCTTCATTATTTCTGTACAAAAAAGAATTGAAAAAGGGGGAAAAAAACCTGTTTTATTTAATAGTCTATCAGGAGCTTAAAATACACAGACACACAGGCTTTAAAATGATTGAACAAAGCAAAACCTAAATAAGTTTTTCTTACCATTTTTTGACACCAGCAGGTTGGAAGTACTTGTTAGTTTCTCATGATTCACATGGAGATCCACCACACACTTTAAAAGAATTAATGAATATATCACCCTGCAGAACACTAATGGATGCATTACTCATTTTGCCTCAGCTTGTTTGAAATGTTTGCATGAAGAGGAACTCAAGTAGGTACTGTTTCATTTCATCACTTACAGTGTCTGTAACCTGACTGTAGTAAAATTTACTACAGTCATCTCTTGTATGACTAAAATAATACTAACCTAACGATCTGCTGTGTTTTGGTTACTGTTATAGGCATGTGTTTCTGTTGATGCCAATTTATGACTTCACATAACGTGAATTTAAAGCTAGGAAATACTTCCTTAAATTATGTTTTCAATATTATGGATCAGAGGTAGGAGATACTCTGTGAAACTTGTAGAAGACTCTTTTGGAAGCAGCTGATACAAATCAGGACAATCAGGTTGCTTATGTCTGCTCATATGTAATTTAAAACTGGTTAGCTCCGCAAAACAAAAAGACCTATAGGACTCCTAGACAAGTAAATTAATAAAAATCCATCAAGAGATGTCCCTCAGCTATCCAAAAAGCATGGCGTGAAGTGGAGGTTCATAACACACTAACCCTGCCACCTTTTTGTTCTTGTTCCTGAAATTCCTTATCACGTGAAGTAGAAAGCTGCACAGAACAGCCCCACCCAAAATAAGACTACTTGGAATAGCTTGCTTGTGGTGAAACCCACGCTGCTCAGAGGACAAAAGGCAACTGGGAGAAGAGAACATGAAGCCATAATACATGTCACTAACTACCTGCAGACTCCTGCTCTCCCCGGTGCGAAATGAGACACAAACTGAATACCAGTGGAGCCATCAGAGGAAGTGACAAACTGGGAATACAGCTCCTCCTAAAGCAGGGAGGAAGACGCAGCACATGAAAGTCTTCCTCTGTGAACAGCTGTCATGCAAATAGCTAGCTGTCTCCTTCCCTATCTGAATTACATTGGGAACACTTGAAATATTGTGGTATAGCTGCTAGAAGAAAAAATATGTTAAAGTGTACAACTGTAATCTAAAGTGAATTTTTAATTTTTTTTCCCAAGTCCTCACATATGTGTGATTACAAAAGGTCCCCTCATATTTTTAATTAAAATTCACTGCTAGAAAGGAGCTTACAAACTCCTACAGCTCTCGTAATCTATAGCACAGTCCTTTAGGGCATCATTTACCAAATTTGACCAATATGTTTAATTATTGAAACAAAATTAGCAGAAGTTTGTATTATACACTGATTGAACTGTATGTAATTTAGAGTAAACAAACTCTGTTGTTTCCATTGGTATCTAATATGGTGTTATAATAACCAGACAGAGACAACCTTTGCTGTTGGGAAATTTCTACTATGCAGAGTCATGAAAAACTGGGACTTTACTGTAGAGTATTAAGAGACAACAGAACTGAGGAGACAAATGTGATCACTGGAAGACCCTTGGAAAGAGACCATTCTGTAAGAAATCATTCTGTAATAACAGCAAAGCTGGTGACCCTTACTTGAGTTTTAATGGCTGATGACATCAGATGCATAAAATACAAATAGAAAGGAAACAATTACTATTTCAGTTTTAAACACCTGCAATATTTGATAACATTGCTGCAAAAAAACCTTAAAATTGTCCAAGGCAGTAAATAAAACTTTCGGATAGGAATTTACTATAAACAGGTGAAAACACAATAAAAACATACAAATACAATTAAAAATTTATTCATGTACTCTTCAAAGACACTATCACTTTAGTGTTTATACACTGCACAATGCATAGGTGAACTTATGCAGAAGTTTCAAGGAAATAACAAGTAGGAGGAAATTGTTAACAATAATTACTGTTTTTTAGATTGGATCCACACTTAAATCCTCATTCTTCAAGTCAAATGCACAGAATTTTGTAAAATGCAAAAACATGTATTTTCATTTTGAACAAGTTTCAGTTAGGCATAAAAATCATAATTTATTTTTCACTGGATGGTTTTTTAAATGTTTTTTCCCAAATAACAGGGATCTATTTTGTTTGGGTGTTTGTTTTTTATTTCCAAGAATGCAGTAACACTTCAGAACAACTCAGTTCATATGAGAAGAACATGTTCAGCCTGAAGTCATTTGAAGAGATAGACCTCACCGCACTAAGGACAAAGTATCATTCTACATCAGAAATGCCAGGAAAATTTTAAGAGCTGACACTTAGAAGTAGAAAGTATTTCAGTAGAAAATAATATTCTGACACTACAAAAAGTCTGTATTAAAATAAAGTCACAAACTATGGGATATTATATATACATATAATTAATATTATGCATTCTATATCTTTTAGATTATTTTACATGTCTTCATATTGCAATTCAAGAATATATCTGGATTTTTTTTTTTACATATTTATACAAACTTATAGTGTACAAACTTTTGCATGGTTTATATACATACATATATAGAATGATGAAAATTTAGCCAGGAAAATAAGTGATGAGACAATGTGCTCTGGCTGAGGGTTACCTGCCTGTACATTGACACCTAAGTGAAAGACTTGACATAGGTATCTGAGGATCAGCCAGGAAAAGGCCCTTCCTCCTTTTATACCAGTTTTTTTGATTGCTATCAGGTAGTTGATACAATTAACAGAATCACAGAATCAGGCTGGGAAAGACTTTGAGGTCATTGAGCTCAGCCTATGACCCAACATCACCTCAACTAAACCATGGCACTGAGTGGAAATCCAGTCTTTCCTTAAACACCTCCAGGAACATTGACTCCACCACATCCCTGGGCAGCCCCTCCCAATGTCTGATCAACCCTTCTGTGATGAAATTTTTCCTAATGTCCAACCTGAGCCTTTTCTGGCACAGCTTAATACTGTGTCCTCTAATCCTGTCACTGCTTAACTGGGAGGAGAGACTGATCCTACCTGGCTACAGCCTCATCTTAGGAGGTGACAGATGGGCTGTACATCCAGGCACAGCACATGACCAGATAATTAACTATATGTATTGCACTACATAAGCCAACACATTTTGTCTGTTATGACAAAAGGACGGTAAATACTTGACTGGTGTTGACATTGCCCACACATTTTTTTCCAATATGTGAATTTCTGCAGTGAATCATCACTACCTCAAGAACAGAATATTTCCTTTTAGGCTTTGCTCCTTTCTGTCTTTTCTCTCTCTTTTTGGGAGAGAGTATGTTTTTTCTTTTTTCTCAGTATGTTTTTTTTTTTTTTGGGGTTTTTTTTTGCTCGTTTGTTTGGGGGTTTTTAATGCTTTTTTTTTTTTTTCCTTTTCTGACTGTGATGTATCTTTCTCTACACCCACATTTTCATCTTTAAGGCAAACCTACAAACAGAAATCAAAAGCCCTGTTGTGCAAACCACGTTTCTGTTGACTCAACTCATGGTGCAATGTCACTGCTAATACTACAAAGAGGATGGAGACCAGCACTGTATCATCAGAAATAGGATCCTACTGATGGCTGCCTCATGGTTCCACATTCCAGGAAAAGCCAACGTCCAAACTCAAGAAGGGTAACAGACAAAAGTCAGCCACGAGCATCTTGTGCTCCAAAGTAGCAAGATGTTACTTCAAATTAAGCTCTCTTGATTTTCAGATGAAAAAGCATAATGCAGGGAAAGAAAAATCCTGCTGCTCGTGCTCACTTAGACACCATTTGTATGTTCCCAATAGACGCACAAACTATTGTCTCTGCAGCCAGTGAGCTTCGTGGATGTATTTATGTGGAACAAGTGACATCCAGTGGCCAGTACAGTCAAATACCATTCAGCTGTCAAGCCAGGTGCTCCAGCATCCATATCTTTCTTCTTCCCTTGTTCTGCTCCCTCTTTAGTCCAAGTGCTCAAAACAGTTTTTCTGACTGAAAAGAACTTCTTCAAGGCCCTCACTCGAAAAATCACATGAGAGACTGGCACAAGGATTAGGAGGCACAGAAATAACCCAGATCACATTTAAATGAGGATTTTGATGCTCAGGTTTGCAGTAGAATTTGATTGCAAGGCTATTCATTTTGCAGCTTGTTTAAATCCTCAAAAAGACAGAATGAAAATTGATTTCTCAAAGACAGTCTGATGAAATTTGCTACTTGTCTGTGACAGTCATCAATTCTCAAAGTGCTGCCTGGAATACTCTCAAAAAACATAGCTGAACTGAGAAGGCATATTAGAGATTGTGCCTAAAAAATCCCAGTAAGACTATTCTAGGACTAAGAAACAGAACACAGAAGCTACATTAGGCTTTTTTCCTGGGTATTCTGTATTCTGTTGTGGAGCATTTTCATACTTATAAACTACACTCAGCCTCATCTTTATGAGCTCAAAAATCAAGCATTTTCACCCTAACTTTCTCAGAAGAGTTGGTTACATAAAGATCTAGGAAATCATCTCATTAATCTCTTTTCCTGAGTACTACTATCACTTGGGCAGAATGTATACACCAGAGAAGATGGTGATGGGCAGATCTTCCACCTGGACACTCTGCAGTGATTCCTGTGACAGTCACAAGCACAAAGCCAAGTCAGGGAGTCAGGGACTTGACCTTGCTGTTTTTCTTGCTACCAGAATTTAGTAACAAAGGACACAGCACAGAAAAGTGGGCCAGGTCCTATCAAAAGGCAGCTACTGACCAATTGTGCCATGAAAACTACAACGTGTCACTAAGGGTCATGGATGAGTGTAAGGTTTATGGTGTTGGATGGAACGATCCAGGTATGTAATGACAGACAACAAGTATGTAATTCTGTAAGAGGCTGAAGTGTTTCAGTTAATCATAAGAAATATTTAATAAAACGTTCAAATCAAGTACTCTAGTGTGAAAGACATCAAAGGCCAAAAAAAACCCTACAGTGTTTTAAAAATGTAACCCTTTCTTCCTATCTTGAAATCTCATCTATACCTATTTATCATGCAGGCACATACTCTTTTATTTGCTGTTGCTTCCTTAAAGGAACATGAGTAATTTTTGCTGTGTCAATAGAAACATTCCATTTTAAATTCTTATTTAAGAATTTTCAAGACATTAGGATTTACAGTAAGATTAACAAATATTTCTGCCTGACGAAAAGGCAAACAAGCATTAATTTAAGAATAAATTCCAGGGAAAAAACCACACTAGATATATTTAGTACCATGTTCATGTTCAATAATTTTAGATCCCATAGCAATAAGAAATTTTATAAAGGTTTGCCTGACATGCCATGGAAAGCAAGTTTTGTAAGAAAAAATAATGTAAGACCTAATGAAACAGCTTGGAAAAGGACCAGAATATTTCAAACTAAGCACACTTCAAAGCTAAGTGCAAGCCCATTTCTGACTAGAGGAAGAAAAAGAAGGCTGAAAATATGTGTCTATTCTTTTCCCAACTACAGCAGTTTCCTAATAAAATATGTCAACTCTCCCTTTCATTTTTAGTCTGTTATGACAACAGCAGACCACCAAGCAATAGCAACAACCAACCCACCAAGAGGGAAAGGTCTTTTCCGAAGACAATGCCATAGCTGCTCCATTATACATTCTGCATGAGGGTAATTTTCAGTGGTAATACAAATACAAGCTAAGCCAAAGCAACCTAACTGACATTTCTGGAACAAACTTTCAAAAAAACTCTTGAAATATGCAACCAGGCAACAATGTATATAAAAGTCTTGGATACTTGAGCAAAATGTGTTTGTGAAGATACATATCTGCTGAAACCTGGGTTTTGACAACATAGTGCAACACATGCAGAGCGTTCTAATCTCACTGTTTAGATCTCAACAGTATTTATTTCTATAGGATTTTAATAAATTATGGCAAAACATTAGCCTTTAAAGGTCTTCTTATTTTGTGGGAACTTGTATTCACACTCTGAACACTTAAGTAGTGGTTGGGGTGACAAAGATCGTAAGCCCTCTTGTAAACTGGTGCTACCATCACAGGGCAGACATGAGGCAAACTGGGACTCCCCTGCTCAGAAAGGTCAGTTATTGAGGAAAGAAAGGTGTGTTATTAAGGGGCTTTCATTTCCACTATCCCTTGTTTTGGGATGCTGAAAATATTTTCTACACAGTAAATACAATCCAGTAAGGAGATAATGGTTTCTCTACTCATTAATCAGAAAATATGAATGTCATATATAAACATCTCAACATTTAAATTTCTTAAATGCTGGGGGGTTTTTTTGTGTGTCGTTTTTTTTTGGGGGGGGTGGTGGTTTGTTTGTTTGTTTTTGTTGTTGTTGTGGTGCGGGTTTTTTTGGGTTGGGTTTTTTTTTGTTTGGGTTTGGTTTTGTTGTTGTTGGGTTTTTTGCTTTTTTTTTTGTTTGTTTGTTTGGGGGGTTTTTTTGTTTGGTTGGTTTTTGTTTGGTTGGGGTTTTTTTTTGTTTTTTTGGGTTTTTTTGGGGGTTTTTTTGGGTTTTTTTTTTTTTTTTTTTTTTTTGAAAGCTTGTGAATACTGTAATAAATCAGAAGTACTTCCTATAAGGAGGACAGAAATTTTTGGATACAGCATCAAATTTAGGCTGGATAAAGCACCTTTATTTTGTGGAAACTTTCTTATAAAAACACCAGAAGTTTTTTAGTAAAAAAGATGTTTTAGATACCCAACTCAAATTTGTCTTTGTTCCCTTCCTATTATATTTGTATTCAACACAATTTAATTGCTTGCAAAGCATGGTAATTCTTTCCCATGTTTTTATTCCTACAAACTATGGCCACCTCCTCCAACACAAAATGCAGACAATTAAGAAAATTACCACAACTAATTTTCAACCACAAAATGAATGCATCAAAATTTATACTGCAAGATCATCAGAGTAATTCCCAAGGCAATTACAATTACTCTTAAGAGTAAAAGCCATGAGAGGAGCAATCTCTGAAGCTAGGTAGACAAAAGCAAATTGATGCCAAGTCTACTTGGAAATAGAAAAATATTAATCAATTTAAACTCTGGCAGAATACTTTGGTATTTCCTGCAAAGAACATAAGTCTTCAGGTATGGTAAACCTAATGTCAAACAGATCAAAACCTGAGCTACTTCCCTGTTCTAACTTTGTAATATATTAGGTAAGTCTGGATGAGAATCAAATCAGTATATTTTGAAGATAGAATAAAAAAGATATTGGTTGAAAACTAAAGCTCAAATACTAACTTTTGCACCTCACAGGCGTGGGATTTTTTTTTGAGGAAATAAAAGGCATTGTCTGCAGGAACACTTCTAACAAAATATCCTCTCAAATACACATATTTCATATACTAGAACTTACTCCTAAATTAAAGAGACAAGTAGGCTAAAAAGTTTTTACAGCTATTTGGAGTGATAAATTAACTTATCCACAGAAGCCTGTGCTACAGGCTTATTAAGATCTAAGGGCAGAATACCACCTTACTTTACAAACACAAGAGCAGCATAGGACCAGTCTGTAGACTATATGTGACTAGCTGGCAAAAGATCCAGCTTTCTTCTTTCTCTTTTTAAGAGCTGACAATTTTGAAAACAATTATTTTGTGAAGAATGCATGCACAGAAACAATGTGTTGCTAAGGCTACTACTTACTTTATTTAAAAAATGGTTGCTGTTTGTAAGCCATTGTACATTTTCTGAGATGGAAGGCTATCATGCCCCTCCAAACATTGAGATTTAACTGTTCAGCCCAAAGCCACAGAACTAGTTCCTGAATAGAGTGAAAGGGAATTGACTGTTACAACAGTAAAAAACACCCCCTCTTGAAAATTTTCTCATTTCTCATGTCATCAGCAAAGGACATAAAATTTCAGATGTCTCTTTCTTATTCAGAGGGATGTACTGCAATTCATTAGGGAGATCAATCCAACACATCTGCAGGATAATCAAAGCAAGGCTTTTTATGTGCAGTGTTACACCATTTATTACACTAAGTCATTATCAAACTGTATTTTGGCCTTCAGTTACCTCAACTTCATCCCAATATTGTTTTACTTAAACTTTAAATAAAATTAATTTTAACAAACCTGAGGAATTGCAACATACGTCTAACGTGAAGACTATGTAATTCCAAAGTAACAAAATACACTAGGGCATGTTTCCACATTAAAACTGAGACTTCTCACTCATATCATGTCCCACACAAGCAGTATTTATTCTATTCAGATCTGTAATGAACATAAGGGACTACCTGTCCCAGCTCCTCACCACCCTCACTGTAAAGACAAATAAGAAACAGGCAAGTAACAGTTTATGAACAGCTACAACAGCTGGTCCAGAAGAAATGGTAAACTCTTTCTCTTTTATAAGCCTGGCAGCAGAGTTAGAGATACAGGGCAGTAAGGTGGGGCTACTGTAGGGTTTCCTGTAAGAATAATGCCATTAAAAACTTGCCGTGAGTAGTTCCTGGACAACAGAACTAGTAGAGGTGGACAACAGAAACTAGGTGCCTCAGAAAGAGTTAGGATTTAAGTACCAGATGTCATGATAATTTCCCAAAAAAAACCCAGAAAATTGAATGAGTATGTAGAAAGGCAACAGATGCTGCTTGCTATTGAAGTGATACGCAGAATAAATAGACTCCACAGCTTGGGGTAGTTGTGAAGTGGGTATGTATTGTCAGTGCTGACACAAGTGAGATCGCTCTCTGAGACTTGTGCCCTGAGCCTCAGTCTGACCCAAACCTTTATTCCCAAAGGTGTTCCATATGCAGGACATTACACAACTGTCCTGCATATTCAACCCCTGGCCCTGCCTGCCCTCGCCCCTCATGCTGAATAGGTCCACTCCCTTCTGTGCACGCGTGGTTTGCTGTGGTGGTCCTGCAGGGGTCTCTGGTGGTCTCTTAGGTTGAACATTGTGGTCTCCTTCATGGTTGAACTTTTGAACTTTTCTCCTTCATGCGTGCGCTTTTGGTCCTTTGGTGCTTATCTGAGTCCCATCTCTCAGTAGGCTTAGGGACAGAGGAGCCTCTTTATCTGGGTTCTTGGTATCTCCAAGTATTGTTCTTTATGCAAAAAGCTTCAGAAATTTGCATTCTCTTATGCCCTTTTGTACCTTGGCAGAGGTTTCTTAAGTCAAAGGTTAAAATTCAACACATAACTCTACAGGCTAGAATATAAATGTTTAATTCATTTTGTTAACTTAAGTGAACTCCAAAAATGTTTCACTACATCATCCTGCAGGGAAAAAAAAAATAATAAAAAAAAAAGTGGTTCCAAGGTCTACAGCCAAAGCTCTGCAGCTGCAGCTCCATGGATCAGATTAATAGTTTTCACAGATCAAATTAACCAGGTATAAAGTGTGGCTTATGATATCTCTGAAAAGCTAAAAAAAGTAAGTCAGTGTTGCATCAGCAATATGACATGAAAATTATAGCACATTGCATTTGTTGTTTTACTTTTTTTCAGTTTCAAAACTCAGATATAATTCAATCACAACAAATTATATGGTTCACTAAACTAACATTCAATTATTCAATTATTATTTTGGGGAAGAAAATTCTAGTGAAAAATAAGGATTGTTGATGTTGATTAGAGACTTCCTGTGTTGTGTCTGAACATCAACAAATCTACCATAAAACTCCTGAAAACTGAAGTTCATTTTTTGATGGTCCATAACAAAAATGAGCTTCTGAGAATGTAAAATCAGAAAATTAAATGGCTTTTCTTACCCACATCTGTAATATTTGAATAGGGAGAATAGGCAACTGCTAGTTATTACTGCATGAGATAGCTTTAACATCTGCTTGAGCTTTTTGTGTTCATTAGCTGCTAGTTTCCCTTCTGTTAGGGATTTTTTAAAATTATGGGTTAGACTGACCATGTAATAGAATAACTTAATTTCATGCTGTGCTGGAGTTCAACCTCAATCTTCTTTCAGAAGACACTTCTTATTGAGTGTGAAGCCCCTTCAGTCCTTCGTTCTTCCAGTTCCTTTGTTGCTTCCTTTCATCGGGAAATGGTTGGATAATAACCAGTTTTATGGGGTTTTGTCAACAAGGGAAAGGAAAAAATGGTCAAGAGGCAGACAGGGCTTTTTTTCACAGTATCATGTCTAATTGCAAAACATCATACTTAGTACAAGTCATCCTTAGCACATATAACAGAATCACATCATGTGGTTCTTAATTTAAAGCCATACTTACATGTGAGGTTTGATCTTTACAGTACGACTCCTTTAATTCTCTAACATACAATTCTTTTCTCCTTTTCTGGCCCATTTCAACCCTAAATCAAAATGAGTAACAGATGTATTTTGTACCTTGCTTACATAATATTCTAAAAAGAATTGTATTTGGTAAATAAGGTTTAATAGCTATTTTCCATATCATTTTCCAATTCAAACTGCTTTGCAGAAGTACAGTCTACAGAGTTCAAAAAAGTGTCAACAGGTATGAATTCAAAAATTAGTAATGTAGAATTTACATAGCCATTTCTCTAATAAGCAAGTGAAAATGGGTATTAACATGTCATTTATATATGCTATGCAGAAAATTGAAATGCCAGGTTTCAAAGTGATGTAGAGGCCTACATCCAGCCCAGGAGGGTATGGGGTAAAACAAAACTGATGAAGTGTCATTAAAGGAAGAACAAAAAACAACCTCTTCATATGTTCAGTTGAAGAATATAATATTACTCATTCTCAAGGAAAATGTGTCTCCGGGAAAAAATGAAAAAGACAAAGCAGAATAGTTGTTTCCTCTAACACTTTTTCCTGATTGCTGTCTTCCCATTAGCTAACATTCCGCGTTAGCACTGGAACTGGAGAAAATGCTCTTTCCTTAGACATCAGGATTATCACCCTGGAATAAGGGCTATAAATTAGTCTCATAATTTCTCAAGTAATACCTTAAATTAGTATTTTAGAATTATTTCTGCTACTCGAAAACATCATCTCTTTGAGAACTTATAGCTTGAAATACTATTAATTCCATTTATGGAAACATCTAATTATGTGTTTTTCTTTCAGGCAGAGCCATGTATCACAACAGCCTAAAACAGCAATGCAATATATCCTCTGGGCAGCTGCAGAGCAGTTGGGTAATGCAAGCTATTACCATTTGTAATTTATTTATTCATAAACCACCCCACACTAGTCATATTGATGGAACAATACTCATTGCAAGTCTTATGAAATGAGTATTTGAACTGCACTTCTTAGGTACAGAACAGAGGACTCGGATCTCCTACTCAAATCCCCCTCTGTAAGGATTTCCTGCAGGATTTGAAAGCTTAAACCTCACATGTGCTGGTAGTGAAAAACACTCTTGATTTTGTGATGTTCCATTTACTTACTTCAAATAACTGAACCTTAGAATGGAAGAAACTAAAATATATTTCCTCACTGTTTCTCATGCACTGCAGATCTGGAAGACTACCTCAGCAGCAATTTTGGCACTCTAGAAACAAACTTAGCAAACAAGGCCTTTGTGCTGAGGATATGAAATCCATTCCTATTTGTCTGAGGATGTTTGCCTTGGATGACCTCTAATCCACGTCCTACAGACTAAATGTTCCTTCATGATGGTAATATAGCTTCTAGCTTAGTTTCAAAAACATCCAGGTTTGTGTCCTCCAACAGTGCTCTGCAACAGAATCAAAAACTTAGCAAGCAGATAAAACTCCAGATGCTGGGGCTTTCATTCAAGCTTAAGTACAGAAGCGGGTTCAGTCCCCAGTTTCTCTGTTTGAATGGACCAGAATTACATGTTTGCTGCATGATACCAATATAGTGGGATACACATGATGCATTAGATTGGAATTTCAGAAACCATATCATATACTAAAGCAAGAATCTGAGGGACAGATTGATAGATCACATAACAGAAACTTTGTCATTCTGTAAACTGTAAAATTGCCCAACTTACAAAAATTTTCAAAGCCAGTTTAACAGCACAAAAATTTTTGTACTTCTCAGTACATAATGTAAGAAGCGTGTTTCTTCAAAATAACAAATTTTATAAATTTAACTTCTGATGTAAATAAGTGTCTGGCTAAAGAAGAGTGGAAAAATGATGAAAAATAGTTGGGCTTCAGTTCATCTTCCCACCATGCAGCCCTCCCTTTCAGCTGCCTCTGATGTTCAGTGTGGTTTGTCTAAGATAAGAACACCAGGTGGGTATTGCAAAGGGGACTGGATGCTTGCACAGTCAGCGCATTCCAGAGATGGGGGAGCACATCACCTGCTAAAGGGTATGAAGTGCTGCTGGAGACTGGGACAACTGGGCAAACTGGTCTCCTGAGGTTGCAGGCAATTCCAGTAAAGGAAATTCTAATTATAGTTGAAAAGGCAATTCCAATTACAATTTTTTAAAAAATCATTTGTTCCCAACTGGAAGAATTGAAAACTGTAACAACAGGGAGGCTGACATCTCCAAGTTCAAATGGAAGTCTGTACCAGTCTAATCAAATTGGATCTGTTTTCAGCAGGGAACTGACCCAAATTAGCAGATCTTTCCAAACTAAATTTCTCTGTAGCTTCAGTGCTGTAACAATTTGTATTAATATAAATAAAATTTTTAAAAACCCAGCAAATATTAAAGTTCTTAGTGAGTCATGGGCACACACTGCAAACTGCAAAAGCTCCACAGCTGAACAGAGACAAGTGGCTTGCATACTCTCATTCTTGCTGCACTGTTTTGCCATGACCTGAACAGATTTTCATAACCTGCTTGAGTCAGGCTAGAGCAAAGATCTCTTGAGTGATAATAAGAAGCTGGAAATAAGGTAGAGAGAGGAAAATCTTCAAAGCAGCACATAGGCTAGGTCATTACTCTCCGTCACACTACAAACCTACAGGCTCTGTGTATGTGCTTCCCTTTCTCCATCAAGAGCAAACACAGGTTACTTCATGAGCCAACACCAAGCTGCAGCCTCAGGAAGAGACCTCCAGTCTGGGCTTCACCAGCTTGAGGAAAACATGAAAGCTGTATGTCGAACTTGTGATATTACTGAACACTGTCAAATGGCTAAAATTATTCACTTATCACTTTGAAGGTAGAAATGGAATCATCACAGCAATCAACTCAACATTCTTGTAGAACTAAAAAACAGTGGAAGCAAATCTATATTGTACCTGGCTCAAAGGAATAGTATTCATCTCAAACTCCAGCCACTGGAAAATTAACTACTCAGACTAATCAGTTATTACAGCTTTTCTTTTATCTTCTTTAATCTCAAAAAAAGCAACATATAGCTTGTTCAATCACTCTCAGTTGTCTAAACCTTTTCATTTACTAGAAAAGCTAAGTGAAGTTGCTACAGTCAGGTGACAGTCATACCTAGAATGAAAAAATGTAAAGAACCAATACAATTAGAAAAGAAAAAATATTTTATTATGATTTCTATTCACTACAGCCTTCAATCTCAACATCCTTTGGTGGCAGCTTGATTCTTTTAACTTTCAAAAGTAACCTTGGACTAGTTAACTACTCAGGAAAAGCAACAGGAGAAAAACACAGTAATCAACAGAGAAAAATAACAATTATCTAGTGTTCCTCAGTAAAGCAAATGTTAAAGAGAACCGTGGTACTCTTGATCCAAAGTAACAGAATGGGGTTTTTGTCCAAGTACAAATGAAAGTGTTCCCCCTCCCTCATTTGCTATTTTTTAAAGAAAAGTTCGATCTTTTATTAGCCATCTATGAGCAGAGACATGATGCATACTGCAGTTGTATACTTGTCAAACTACTTGTTTGACAAGACAAAAATTAATGCTTTAGCTGGTAGAGAAAAACACTCTTGATTTTGTGCGTTTCTTTGAACTTAAATGTTCCATTTATTTACTACAAATAACTGAGCCTTAGCATGTTAGATCCCTACAAATCCCCTTTTTTCTTTTGCTTAGTTGGGAGGGAGATGGAGAATTAATTATTTGCCTTCCCTCTTCTCCAATTTCCCTCCTATTTTTTATAGAACTGAAGGGAAGGTTGAATACAATGAAATTGAGAGGCCATACATGCTACATTCAAATAAAGCTGTCACAGTGTTTTAAATTAAAATCCAATTACAAGCCTTCTCCTGCGGTATACAACATATTAGTACTTGCATGAAAAATTTTATGTCAAATCATAGAAAAGAGATCTGCAAACATGATAGATCTGCTGTATGTTGTTACATTTTTAATTTATTACCTATTCAAAACCTGTGTTTTAAGTATCTTCACGTAAAAATAGAGGTAGCGAAGAAGAAATGTTGTATTTTATATGTTTGTTCTCTCAACCAAGAAATGGAAATATCACAAATCCACGTTATTAGGCAAATACTTGAATTTCAGTCAAGGATACTTACTAGAATAAAAACGAAACAGCAATCTATGTCATAATTTAAATTTGCTGGACTTATGGAAATTAAAACAGTGCTTTTAATTAGATTAGTGAAAAGTCAAACAATCAAAACACTGGCTTTTAAGTTTAGTATGTTTCTGTGCTGTCCAAACAATAGCTTATTTATTTAGAAAAATTCTAATGAACTTCTGCATCTTAAATATAGAAGCATAGAATAGCTTGGTTTGTAAGTGACTTTAAAGACCATCCAGATGCAATTGGAACTCCATGGGCAGGGAACCTTCCACTAGACAAGGTTGCTCAGAGCCCTTTTCGGCCTTAGTCATGAGCAATTCCAGGGATGAGGCATCCACATCTTCTGTGGGAACCGGATCCAGTGCCTTACCACCCTCACAGCAAAAAATTTCTTAACATCTAGTCTAAACCTGTCCTTTGCAGTTTGAAGCCATTCCCCTTTGTCCTGTCGCTACATGCCCATGTGCAGAGTCCTTCTCCTGCCCTCTTGTGTGTCCCTTTTAGCTACTGGAAGGTGCTACAAGGTGTCACCAATACCTTCTCCACTCCCTGCTGAGCAGTCCCAGCTCTCTCAGCCTGTGCTCACAGCAGAGGTGCTCAGGGCCTGTGATCAGCTTAGTGGCCTTCTCTGGACTTGTTACAACAAGTCAGCATCTTTCTTGTGTTGGGGGCCCCAGAGCTGAAGACAGCAATTCAGCTGGGATCTCACATGAGCAGAATAGACAGGGAGAGTTCAAATGTGGTTTTCTCAGCATCACAGGAATATTAATTAAGAAAGCATCACTAAGCATCACTACTACTAAAGTGATAAGTACAACTAAAAGCTAAGTGAACAAACTGAAACAATGGTCCAAATTCTGTGAACAGATCCTGTATGCAAGACATTCTGCCTGTGCAGAACTGGACCACCTTTCTTCTCAGACACTTAAAAAGGAAATGACTGGAAATTATGGAGAATTTAGCAGCTGCTTAAAAGAGGTAAGCAGTGCAAGTAAATGTACATTTCCTTCTCAGACTTGAAGATTACTTGGCAAGTGCCTGATATCCTGTGTTTCATTTAACATAAGTGTGCACCATAAAAAGTGGAACCGTATTTTAAAGAAAAGTAACTTTCCTAAAATATTCTTGATACACAGCATCCATACAATCCCCAAAAGAAAAAGAACATTATGCTTAGATCTCAAATCATGTAAGCATCTATTTTCAGAGTCCTGAGTTTGAAGGGGCATACAAGGCTTTGCTTCTGCTTGCATCTGTTTGAAATTTAAGTTTTGATGAAATCAACAGTTGCATTGGCCATACTAGCCAAAAAACAGCTTTGATGATAAGACTGAATACAGTTTTGGCACCGTATTTTTTAGTAAATTTCCATGACAGAATGTCCTGGTTTGTAAGATAAGCTTGTATTCTATTTGCCATCTGTTGGAGGTTGGGCAGGTTTGTTATCTCTTCCAAGAACAATGGTTTGCTCCGAAGAGGTAATGGTTTGTTAATGGGCCATTGACTGACTCACTGCAGGGCTGGTAATGTAACACCATCCCATTGTGAGATGCTCCACCCAGAGGGGGAAGCCAAGCACTCTTTTATGGTATAAAGGGGTACCTTTTGGGAGACAGAGCAGCTCTCTCTTTGCGGGATTGCCAGAGAAGCAGCTCCTTTCGGCAGGATTCCGAGAGAAGCAGTTCCTTCGGCAGGACTCCTGAGAGAAGCAGCCGGAGCGCGGTGAGGCGGTGGCGGCGGAGCTCGGAGGCGGCCCCAGCACAGAGGAAGACCGGCCCAACTGCCACCAGATCTTCAGAGAAAACTATACCCTTCTAAAGATCACCACTTCAGCTGCAATTCATCAGCCACTGCAAGAGGAGCAGCTATCATTTCAACCGGACTGCTACCAACACCCCGACTCCTCAGGTTGTGGACTTTACCACTAGTTTTGTTTGTACCAATTGTATTTGCCTTTTTAAATTGTTATCTAGTTTTCTCCTAGAAAAGAATTGTTACTCCCATCCCCATATCTTTGCCTGAGAGCCTTTTAATTTAAAAATCCTGGTAATTCGGAGGGAGGGGGTTTACCTTCTCCATTGCACAGGAGGCTTTTGCCCTCCTTCACAGACTCCTGTCTTGTCAAACCAAGACACAGAAGTACGGACAGTAAGGAGGAGGAAGTCAGTAACTATTTAAAGATGGCCATGAGTTATTAGTTCCTTCTTGTACTAGCACAATGTTGACCTTAAAAAGAACATTTTCATTCTTTTATGCATTGTCTCATTGGAGATTTAGTTTGAAGGGCTAATCTGCCCATCTTTTTATAAAAGTCTATATCCCCTGACTGAACTACATCTCCTAGGAGTCAATGCAGTCTTCTCCAAAAGCCAGCTGCCTTAGGACATTGAGAGATTCTTCCACCTCTCATTTTCTGTGACCTCTGTGACAAAACTGTAGTCGGAAATATGAGCAGAATACAAATCAGTATTTAGCTTTGGTACGATTCCCTGACTTTGGCCTGCAGGGCATCACAGGTCTTTTTAGCATCTCCCAACAACATGGCAGTATTGGGCTTGTAGAAGATGGGATTGTCCACCGCTGCATAACCAACTCCCAGAGATCTCTTCATTACAATGACCTGCACATAAAGAGTTCATGTTTGAAACAGCAAAGCACAGCCACCACCCTTCCTCAAACACAGGCAACACAAAACCAACCCCCACAAACTCTGAGAAACCTCTGAACAAAACAGGGTGCTCACTGCTATGAAAATGTATTTCAGATTTTAATATAGCAGATAAATTGACATCCAGATCAATTTCAGAAACATTTTTTTGTTAAAAACAATATTATATTTCAGATTAAGAGATTGTGGACATTGCACATGCATTTACTTTATTCCATGTAATAAAGTCAAAGCAAGCATGTCCACTGATGACCATAACATTGAAGGGTTTTGAGACTTTAATTTTGAAGTGTTCAATTCCCTGATAGCGACAAAATTCAGGTAAGTGTTCACATCAATACTTGGTGCAACAGTCTCTTTACTATTCACCTGTATTGCTTCAAACATAGGACATTAAAAAAATCAAAGATCAATGGTTCTACCTATTAAGTGTCAAATCTGTTAATTGCAGCACCTTCAGCAGAGAAACTGAGAAGCTTTATCTTAACTGTGTTTTTATTTCTCAAATTGCAATATACACACTGCTGACAAATGTATATGCCTGTGACTGAGTATTTGAATGGATAACCCACAGACAACTGAGGCTACAACTGCATTTAGAACAAGGTATCAGAGATTTCACACACGGAAACATAAGTATATGTGCTTTAGATCAGAGCAAAACTGCTAAGGTAACTAAACTGTTGGTTCAACTTGGGCAGTCTAAGCGCTCTACTTGACTCAGCCATGCATTGTTTTGGGGTTTTGATTGCTTTTTTTGGGGGGGATATTTGTTGGGTTTTAATTATTATTTTTTATTTTATTTAAGCATATTATTCATTCTTGTATTTCCACCTCAATATTAAAGTTGTCAACTATAAATTTAAAAAGACAGGTATTAGTACAGAAATGTTTCAGGGCTGTGGATGTAAGCAGACCACCATTTATTCTAAAAACATTCTAGTAGAATCACTCTAATTGATCTTTTCTATTGCAGTTATCACTGGTTAAAGAACTTGATGATGATTCTAAAATCATGAACAGTGCATCACACTTGGAAAGCACTGACCATTTTGTTGGACAATGTGGAAAAAAGTTTCTTGTAGGAACTAGAATAGTGGAAGAATCCCATTAGCTTATCCTACAAACAATGTTTTTAAAATCTTGCTAAGTTAGGTGATAATTCCATTCAATTAATCTCACCTGCTTGGACTTCCAGACCTCAAGAACTGGCATTCCAGCTATGATAGAGTTCGGATCTTCCTGAGCTGCTGAATTAACTGTATCATTTGCACCAATTACAAGGACCAAGTCAGTTTCTGCAGCAAGACAAAGAAAATAACACTGATGAAAAATTATCTGAAATTGAAAGGCTGAGGCTGAGGCACATTCTAGGCAGAAGGATCCCTAATGGTTAAGCATGCACACAAGTTTTTTACAAACTTCTCAGGCAAATTATATGTTAGAGTTCAAATGTGCTGCCAGCTACTTCTAACAAACTACGCACATCCACAATCTAGTTCCAAGGGACTCATTAGACCACCCTGCCACACAAAATTTAAAAGCTTTTGATATTTAAATGTGTTTGAATACACACATCACTTTCAATTTTTTTCATGGTTTTTCTTTTGAATATTCTTCTGAAAAACCTTTAGCAGCAACCTTCTGCCTTTTAAATAAAGATGTAAAAAAGCAAGAAATTGCCAGTACAATGCAGTACATGATAGGGTCAAGTCATCCACAATACCTGAGCTAAAGAAGTAATAATAATTCTCCTCTGCAAGGACAGGGCAGAGGAAAATTATAACAGAGATAATAAAGATAGAGCATTTGCCAGTTACTTCACAACTAGAAGCAACTAAAAAGAAGCTCCCCCTACCCTCCTCCCCAGAAAAGACCTCTAGCCCTCTACAGAGAGAAACTGAATGGCTTGACTTCTTGACTTTCTGCTGTTAAAATCCCTGTGCAGTGCAAGGACAGAATCAAATAAATCATCCAATCTACTGGAATGGCTTATGGCTCACATACTAACCTGGGAAGTCTTCATTGATTTCATCCATTTCCAGTACAATATCATAGGGAACGCCAGCTTCTGCTAGCAGTACGTTCAGCTGACCAGGCATACGGCCAGCCACAGGGTGAATACCAAACCTAAAAGGGAAGAAACCCCATTAATAAGTTTGGACTACTGCATTTTATACATTAAAATTGTCACCTGTAACTTAGAAGGCTGAGAAGTTCTTAATTATAAGCACAAATGGCAATTAAAAAATGAAACTGTTAAACTTCAACAGTTCACCTTCCAAGCAGTACCGTATTTCAAACCTTGTGACAGATTCTTTTACACATGATCCTTTTAACTCCAAAACTACCATCCACATTAATATGTTTTTCAGGTCCTTTACATCACTGAAAACACCAAAGACTAAATAAAATTGCCATGAAAAAGGCAACAAGATCATGCCACCTTTCTGAAGCAAAACTACTCCTAGACCTAGAGATGCCCTTAGCAAATTACTTATCAATCGTGTGAACACTTTCAATCCAACAGAAAAATTAACAGCACAAGACTTCAAGTACAAGACAAAGCCTTGCTGAATTAGGTTAACATGCCACTTCCTTCTCAGGATTGACCTCAGGAGGAAATGAAAAGGGGACCAAAAAAAGGATGGGGAGTGAAAAATTAAAGAGCTAAGACACTGTAACTGTTTAAGCATAAACACTTTTAAACGTGTTTTCCAGAACAGCTCAAAAACAACTTAGAATACACTCATGAGTTACTAAAACCTCTGACAGACCAACAGGTTGGTACCTGGGGTGTTCAGACATGTATATATTTCCCTAAGAGTAAAAACCTGAAAAAGCCAGGATGGAGATATTAAACAGGTTTAGTTGCAACCACCAAAGACTTATTTGGTGAGAAGCAAGTCTGTTTCCTGTTGGTACTCTTCTGATCATCTACTGGCCCTTACAACCAAGGCAAACCCATGCATACTTGTACTGTGCACTGTCTTTCCATCTCCAAAGCTATCACCAAATGGAATGCTGACTCGTGCTTGCCAGAAGTGCCTCAGATTAACATTGTATGGGGCTGAAGACAATGTTTAATTCAGAAGTCTACAGATACTTTGGAACAGAAGGAAAATAGACAAGAAAAAACTTGTATTTTTGAATTCTTGGATTTTGGAAGATTTATGAACAGAAATCCAAGTAAGTCAGGAATTAAATGAAAGTAATTCAGAATTCTTCAGAAATGAGAGAACTACTAGTAAATCAACTTGCCATGACAGATGGATTGTCATATACTTCTATTTTCAACTCCACTGCAATGAGAATGAGATGACGGACCACAAGTCACAGTCCAATCAACACAGATCACTTGTGAATTGAAGACTGTACAAATACATCCTTAAATGGGCAACAGAGCACTCTATCATCAAGGCAACATTAATACAATAAAACATGAGACAATTGGAACTCCAGCAACAAAATTAAGGACATATGATTAATCCACATAATACTAGATATAGTACAACTTTAAGCTCTAGGTTGAGAGTAGGATAAAAGCTAGTTTTAAAAGGAATGCTTTTAAAGAACAGGAATAGATTGTATTCAGATAGTAAACATTTGGGACCCTGTTGCAAAGGCTAATACCTAGAATCAGAAGGAGACCAAACATATAGCACAAATTCCTAACAGCTTATGTTTCACACCACTCACTCAGTAACACAAGCCATGTGTAGTACTGCAGATAGATCTTAAGCGTACCAAATTTGATCACTAACAGTACAGTAGGAGAACTCTTATTCTGAAGTACCCTTGAGAAAACTCATCACTCCTCTGGCAGTGAAAATAGATTTTCCAACAAAATTCTCTTTTGTGTCTAATAAAATTATTTGAGTGCCTTTGTGACCAAAGCTGCTTTGGCAATACACAAAACAAAATACTCGTGAGGTTTCTATTAAGTACTATATACACATACAATCTTATTTCAAGGGCTGGAAAGCCAAAATTTAAACTGCCAAGAGAATTAATTTCACCTTTGACTTTGCCATTACTGGCAAGAGGCAAGGAAAGAAGAAAAGAAAGGGACAAATTATCTTCATACAGGAAGAGTTATGGCAGGAACCATCAGTAGTTAGAGACTTCTGACAGACTCTGCTTGAAACCACATACTGTGTATTCAAAACATTTGAGTAAGCTGCTCATACAAAAAAGCCTTTTTGGACAAATATCGAAGTGACTCCCAAAAGTCTGCTTCTAAGAGTCTGTTAACCAAATATGACAGTAGCTTGCCAGTACTACTCAAAATTGGATGTGCAAGAATATAAAAAAGAATAATTTAAAATTATAGCTTCTCTAAGACTTTCATTATGTCACAAGGTAACATTTACACACCTCTGGAGTGAAATCAGCCGATCCAATAGAAAGCAGGATTCAGAATTCAGGTAACTATGCAAAATAGATACGAAAAATCCTTGATGGCTCATAACATGTCTAACAAAAGCAGAAATCTTGCCTCCAACTCCTAACAGCAGCAGTTCTTCAAGGCTATGCGCATTTCAGCAGGAACATTTTGTTACATATGCTGTCTCAGATGTTCATAACATAAACCTCATTCATATTAAAAAATTTAACACGTATTATTTTAAAAGGAAAACATGTTTTATGGCAAAAAATGCTTTCAAGTGAAAAATTTCTAAGTTTTTTTGATATTCTTTTCTCATCAGTAATGCAGGAACTCCCTTAGGTTGGTTGGTTTGTTTATAAATCAAGAAGAAATCTTAAACCACAACACATAGTCACAGTCATGTTGCATATGACTTGAAACATTATTCTGGTATTTCACTAAAATACAGAATTCAACAAGAATTTTTTCTTTTTACCCTGACAACATAATATGGGGCTTGCTTACCACCAACAATTGTCAAATACTGAAGTAAGTGTACATCACCTTGCTACTCACACTTCATAGGTAAAGAGCTTATGAAGCTCTTTTAACCAGCCTCTACTGAATACTTTTAAGTTTTATAAAGACAACACAGCACATAAGTTTATGTTTTGAACTTTTTAAAGTAATACAAAAAGCACAGCACTTTATTTTAAATTTAGACTAAATATCTAAAACTCCTGACATACACATATAACACTTTCAAGCACAAAAACCACTTAATCTGAAGTTGGAGGAATAGAAAGGACTGAAGGTGGCCAAAGTAGTACAAAGTCAGTAATGTCAAAAAAACCAACTATAGCATGAAAAATTACTGAAAAATCTCAGAATATAAATTACTTTTCATACAACTCATAAAATCAGTATCTATCATTATTACAGCTCGCTAAATAACATTCTGGTAATCAATACTGAAAGAGCTGGCTCACAAGAGCAGCACCTAGCCCAGTACCTAACCCAGAATTGTTTCAAGATGACTTCATCAATGTGAAGATAGGGTTCCTGTCATTATACCAAAGTTGGGCAGAGCAAAATAACATCAGCCTGGTACCTAATTTAGTAGCTTACTCAACACTTTAAGTGTTGTATTTGCCCAAGGGTTTTGCTTCACTTACACCTCCTCACAGCTCTTTCACTTTATTTAGACACGTCTCTGCAGCTCTGTTTTAAGTACAAACAACAATCCATTATTCTAGGTAACAGGAAGTGAAAAAAAAGCCACCAAAAAACTAGATGACCAGAGAAGTACATCATTCAAGTATTCCACAGCTTGAATCCTGCCATGTAATGGTTGCAGTGCAGCACGACTCCAAGTATAATGTTTATCACGCATATGGATAACTGTAGGTTATAGGCATCAACACACAGAGCTAGACCAGCTAGCATAGACCTACTGTTATTCTGAAGGCAACATATGCCCCCAGAACCAGTCCTATGGCATGGATCAAGCTCAGTGGCTCTGCTGCAGTAAAGTCAGTTAAATTTAAATTAAGTTAGCTAAATTACACTTAAATAAGGGCTGATGGTGGCTCCACTATGGTTTATGACAGCAGGGGCAAGATGCAGATGGATCTGAGCTCTGAGCACAATTACAGCTGCATTCTTGCAGAATGCCATCAGACACTGCATGGTTTGCAAGTTCTAACTATAGCAATAAAGCACTGGAGCTATACAGACCTGTTGGACTCCAGCTATTCCTTCATCTGCAGCATTAATAACTCAGAACCCACACACCAAAGCTGATTACAACAAACCAAGAACTGACACACAGGTACACAATTTGTGTTTTCATGCTGTGTATAACTCAGCTTCCCAGAAGCCTGTACCAGTACACATTGTTCTTATGCTGCCTCTCATCAGTGTCAGTAATTTCCATCTTGTATGTGAGCTATGCAGTGTATTAAGGCTGCTCGGGACAGCATCTTAACAGCTTATCCTTTAAAATTCTTCTAGATTTTCTGTTAGAGCCACAACAGGTGATGGCTTTAAACTGATACCATAAACAGTTGAGGTAAACAGTCTTCTTTATTAATTTGCAGATAAATGTGTAAGTAATACTCATGCACACATTCTATTACTTTCAAGAAATTAAAGAGTGGAGAAAAAATCAGAACACTAAACACATTTGATTAGAGTTCAACCACTAGGGTATCAACAAAAAAAAAAAAAACCTTAAAACCACAGGTACAACACTAAATAAATACTAGCATATTTTCAAAAATGTAGAAAATTCTTGTTTTCATGTGTTCAAAAGTAATTACATTCTCCAGCATCAAAGACAGAAATCCAAGTCCTTCAAGATATCTACCTTTAAAAATGTTTAAAAAAACCCAAACCAGAACGCTAACTTCCTAACAACTATTTTGAAAGGTTATTCAAGTGGCAATGTGCATGTCTCTCAACTCTGAATTCCCAGAAAATCAACTTATTAACTATGTAATTATTTAGAAAGTCTACATGAAGCATAATTTTAAGAATCCTTCCATACCAAAGTTCATTTTTCTTATCAAGAACATCTTACTATTCAGGAGAACAAAACACACAGACAGAAAATGCCTCAAGAAAGTCATATTGTGGTAAAAACTAAGACAGTTAACTGGATGTGAATATGGAAAACATTAACAACCCTTGCATATACGAGAACATACAATTTTAGACTGTAATTATGTTTCTATATACAAAATTACTACAGAATATAGTTTTATTATATAGAAAAAAATCAGAATTTCACAACCAGGGTTCTACAAACAACATAACATGTGGCTGATGAACTTTAGTAAGGCAGGAACTTTCAACAATTTACTTACTTCTAACTTTGCAGAAATACAACACCAGTTGTAGAACAGCCATTTCCTCTCCGAGGCCAATAGATTCAGGGGGCTATGGGATTTAGCCTATAAAAAGTTTTGCTGTTTATCCATCCATGACAAGGGAAAGCTATACTCAAGGCTCAGTAATATCCAGCTTTCTCTGTGACTTTACTAATGCATTAAAGATGTGATCTGCTGCAAGACCATCTCAAGTGAGCAATGATGTTAGCTATACAACTGAGTAACTAAAACAGTCTAAAGTTTCCAAAATCTCTCCTGTATTTCTAAATTTAAATCCTAGTCAAAGGTTACACATCATGTTATATAATCTGTGGTCTTCATTGAGAATGTTATGGCTATAGGCAAAGCAAATTAAAACAACAGCTTCTCTAGATCAGTGGTGAGCCATGAAACAAAAACCCAGACCATATGACAGTCGCAATTTTTCTTGGCACACGATGGGCATTACAGACTGATGCAATCGTGTGTCCATGCTGGCAGCCCTCCACAGCGTGTGTGTGAGAGTGTCACTCCATCTGGATGGTGAGTGCATTAGGGTCCCGAGGCACTCCAGGCCTACTGAAACCAGAGGACAACAGCTGCACTCAATGAACACCATGGGAGCTCAGCAAAGTGATGAAAGGCCTGAGTTACCACAAACTGTAAATACAGATTTATTTCATTAAAATACTAGGTAACCACTGCAGTGATTCCTCCCTGAAATAGATTCAAGTATAAGCCATTTATTTCAAGGACTCATTCACTTTTCTCCCCTGCAAAGCCAACGTAAAAGGCAAAAACAATCTTTTTTTTTTGTTTCACCAAGGTTGGTCATAAAAGAGCTAACTCCTCACAGAAGCACTGAAGGGAAAGCCAGAAGTATACAAGACTGTCATCACATTAGCCATGAAAGGGTTTTTTTTGTTGCACAACTAAGGCGTCCTCAAATGTGATCTGAACACACACAGGGCTGTTGCTAAACATGGAGAAACAAGGTGTCAAGCCTGCTCCAGGAAGCAAATACACCACCACACACCCTCATTTTTCATGTATGCATAAACAAATACATCCATAAAGCAATTTTATATGCAAAATTGCAAAATCCTGATTAAATACTAACAAGTTATTGCTGCTAAATCCTAGAACTCTACTGTTATCCAATACAATGCTGTAATACGCTGCAAAAGCTTACAATCAACTTTTTAATAAGGTTGCAAAAGTAGTGGAAGAAGAAAAACAAAACCAAAAAGCCCTAATTCCTAGAGGACTGATTCCAAAGGGAAGTCACCATCTAATTGAAATAAACATATGGAAATCAGAGAATTAGTCTGGCTACCACCAACATCTGCCAAAATACCTTGTTTGAAATGAAAACCGAGCCTCAATTGATTTTAAAATATTAACTTATCATAATTAGAAAACAAGCAAAATTTCAATCAATCAGCAAGAAAGACATAATGTTTGCTTTCCAGTGCTTTCATATTCTATAAGGTCTACAGAAAAACTAAAGAAGGAAAGAACTTGAGACCAATACTGGAAACCTAAGAGTTATCTGGTTTTTGGAGCAGCAATCCAGCAAAATAAATTCATGAGACTGGAGACATGCACTCCCATAATCCTTCATTAGATGCTCAAAGAAGTCTAATAGCAGTCTTGCCTGCAACAGCAAAATGTTACAGGAATCCCATAAGTGTAGGTATAACTTGCTTAATGGTTTGGAGTACTGCCATAAGAGGAGAGGCTGAAAACTGGGATTCTTCTGCCTGCAGAAGAGAACGATCAAGGGAATTTTATCCATGTGTATAAATATAGATGGAGGGCAATAAAAAAGATAGGGACAGATTCTTCTTAGGGGCATCCAGGGAACAGGCAAGAGGGAACAGCTGCAAATTGCAACACAGAAAAAACCAGTTTTACCCTAAGGATAAGGACTTAAAATCATAAGAAACTACCCAAAAGAGGCTGTCAGTCTCCATCTCTGGAGCAAGATATTCAAAATCCAATTGAAAAATATTCTAGACAGCTTCACCAGTAGATTCTGGTCTGAGCAAGGGGGCTGGATGAACTACACAATCTCCAGAGACGTCTTTAACTTTGCTATTCTGTGCCTCTGTCAATGCAGAAAAAAACATTAAACCAAAACTAAGACTTTTTAGGGGTTTTAATGGAATGAAAAAACCAAACCACCTGTAATATTTTTCATCAAGGAAAGCACTTACCTGACATTTTTCCCTTGTTCTCTCAACATCTTCACCAGATCAGCTATTGGGTACTGAGCTTTTGCTGCACACAAGCCATAACCTGAAAGAATTTCAAATTTTTAAGCTATTTTCCTGTTTTAGTGCATAAAGGCTAGTTGCAGACAATAAGTGTACCTTCCACACAAAAAGATGCTCTCATACTTAAAAATAAATGATAGAAATTAAAAAACACACATCAGATTCTCATACATTGCCAGCCTGACCACTGTAATTAATTTCTTTTTTGATTTCCTGACCACTGAGCGCAATGATTTGACCAGTCAAACTACAAAAGCACTTTTCCTTCACCTTCACAAAAAGACATATTCCTTTCTCTAGCAGAAAAGGCTTTTCAGGCAGGTATTTTGAAAAATTGATAAAAGGGCAACTGTCAGTTTACTTCACAACCATTATCCTCAGCAGAATTTCAATCTGCATAATGTAAATCTAGTAGCTGCATAGGGCCTTTAGCAGCAAATAATCTTTTCAGCCTCTCTGAGCTAATTCATCAGAGCAACTCTACCCAGGAGAAAAATAAGAAGTATATATTATTAATGTCCTCAAGGTTTGACCACAGGAGCAAGAGCCAAACTCCTTGAAGATGACTGCAAGCTTCCTTAGAAACAAAGGTATCTTCCCAAATTAGAACCTACCTCACTGGTGGTCTCTTTAAAGCTGAAGCAAAATGAAAGATAACTTCGTATTTTAGCATTCTTCACATTCCAGTGCTAAAATGAGTTTAACCGGATAGTCATGCCATTCAACTGAAGGAGAAGTCTTGAACTGTCCCCTACCTGAATTTTCCTTTCAGGGAATGTACTACTAAATGACATGAACAGCCAACATAATCACTTCAGACAATTCAGGTTTTAGTTTTCAGGTTGGGTCTTTTTTTTTTTTTTTTTACTTTAATTACAGTATTTATATGAACTAAATTTTGGATGGGGGTTTTTCGCCTTTGTTTTTCATAAATAAGTGTAGAATTCAGCAAGTACATGAGAAATGTAAACAAAATCCTGTCTTTCAGGACTTAACAGACCTGTTCATGCAACTGATAGCACTGGTACTATAGCTGTGCTTGGAAATTCAGTTAATTTTGTGTGCGGCTTGTTGTGGTGTAAGCCAAATTTACAAAAGATAATCTTTGTTCTGAAGAATTTAAAATGCAAATAAAAAAGACAAACTTTGAGGACACATACACAAAGAAAAATGAAGTGGCATGCATCTCTGCACAGGGGAATGATACCTGACCAGGGAACAAAAACAAATCACATAGACCCAGTCAACATTTGATATGCTGCTGCCATGCTGCAACCTCTTTGCTACTACCATTTTTTGGTTTGTTTTGTGTTTTTGTCTGGTTGGGGTATTTTTTTTTAAATTACATCCTCTGAACATCTTGCTGTGTAAGTCAAGAGAATCTTACCTGGAGTAATAATAATAGTATTGGCTTCTTTTATCATTTCAACTGCATTGTCCACATTGATTTCTGTGTGAGTTCCAGTAATTTCCATGGGTTTTCCACCAGCTGTTGATGCAGTACCATAGCCCCCAAGAATCACATTTGCAAGGGAACGGTTCATAGCCTAAAAGAAAGGATGGTTTTGATCATATAAAGATGAAATCCAAAAATAAAGCTGAGAGTCCACAAATAAAACTTCAGAAAAAGATTTCTGAAAATATTAAATATTTATAAATATAAATATTAAACCTTTATAAATAATAAATAAATTCCTGAAAATAGTCTTTATAAGCTGGTTTTGCCTTCTTATAATCCAAAGACTTTTAAAACAGGTCCTTTAGCAGCCATCACCAAACATCAGCTTTGAACTCATTACATTACACATGCAGTGGGACAGCGCCAATATTTCTCCAAAACAAAGAACAAAACTATGTGAATGGCAAATATTGGTCTCTTTTTGTTCTTAAAAGGGAAGAATATGAAAGAATGCATGTTTGATGACAGACTTTCTAAAAATTTTTTTACATACACACACACATTTTTGCAAGATATTTTCCATAGTTTTTAACCAAATCAACATGTAAGCACAGCACTGCTCCCTGGCAGCATGGATTCCACAAAGCTCTTACAGGCAGTATTGAAGCAAAACTGCTACAGCGATAAGCAATTTTGTTTGGAAAGGAAAACACAAAAGTAGCTAATCAGTCACACAAAACCAGCCACATTGTACAGAACTGAAGGGGGCCATGGACTTACTGGCTGCCCACCAAAGGAAAACAAGAGATTTTAACTAGAATGTTTAAGAGGAGAACACACCCTGAAAATCTGGCTCCATTAGACACATAGCCAGGAAAAGCCATTGGCTAAATGCTTTCTTTGGCATGTCTACTTGTGACTGTGGTTCCAAAGCAATATCTGTCAATAACTGGAAATAGGCAAAACGTGTGACTGCAGGGGAGAAAAAACTTTAGAAGCAGGGAAGGAAGAGGATAAAATGCTTCTTTAATTACACATATGAGTCATACATCTTCTGTATTAGCTGAGAAACCAAGACAAAATTTAGGAATGGATCTGGAGAGACACAAACATAAGTAGGAGGAAGCACAAAATTGTGCTTCCAGATGTCCACTCTCCACTGAGATTTCAAATTATGCAGTTCTACAGGTTTTTTGCTATAGCCTCAGAAAATGTGCCATTCTTTGAAATTTATTATCTAGCAACTAAGCAGAACAATGATGTTAGAACATCTGTTTTTCCTGGTAAATCATCACTGTTTCAGATACTGTAAGGGATGCACACAAACACAGTGAAGTCAACATCTTTTACTGTCTGCAGCACACAGTAGATCACATGCCCTAAGAACACACTGCCTTTGGTATCTATCTCAATGTTACAGCACTTGTGTCAGGTAAGGCAGCCTAGACAGAAAAATACCCTCTGCAGATGTTGCACATACCAAGCTTACAGGAAGCAAAGCATATCTAAACCAAAAGACAACAGTTAGACCAAGTCAAAGGGGAAAAAAATTAAAAAGTTAAAATATTATTATAAATCTGACAATCAGCTAAAAGAAAGCATGAGATTGAAGCACCCTTGCCCAGCTCTGCTGAGAAGCACAAAGAACTTCCAAGAGAAAATGTGGAAGGCACAGAAGAGCCATAACCTTACCAAGCAATCATTAACCAACATAGCTGGGACAATGTGACAACTCTTCTGTAGTCTCTTCCACCTTTTTTACTACCACAGACCACAAATATAGAGGTATAAATTGCAGGCTTCATCACTCATTGATAATCCAACAAGTGGCAAAAAGCCCTATGTACTGTGTGTAGACAAGTAACAACAATGGTCATGAGCTTAGAGTCCAGGGAAAATCAAATACCTGAATCCTGAAAACTGCAAGTGCTTCCACTCTCCCCACAGAAACCTCACAGCTAGTACACAGGAATGGCCAGCATACAATTTGTAAGACTAACATATCTGAAGAATATGTATTGTGTTGGTGTCTTAAAAGAGTCACAATTCACAGGATAAGCAAACAGTCAGGCCTTTGTTTTTTGAAGTTAAATTCTCTGTCCTTAACTCACTTATCAACTGCAGTTTTAAGAGATTAGCTGGACTGCCTTTGGAAAATTAAGCTACAGTTTTATCACAAAAATTATTTGAAAAATGTTGTAAAAATAAGGTTTCAACTACTAAGATTTGACCACAAATACCTTTTTACCTGTGCTAGGTAAGTATCAATAAATCCTAGTTTTGACAGAAATCATACTAAAAAGTAGGGGGAAAAAACCAAAACAAAATAAAAACCCTCAACAAAAACAAACTAACTGTAAACAAAGACCAAAAAAAAGAAAAAAGTCCTAAAAAGGGAAGGGGAAACTTTTGCTTCATTAGCACAAGTTGAAACACCAAGAGCAGAATTTATTGAAATTCTTGAGCATTTCTGTCTCCTGAAATGCAGCTTCAAGACAATGCTACTGAATCCCCTGATTATAACTATGCTTTTAAAAGTAATGATTTCCTTTAAAGGAAGTAAAGCAGAAAAAAAAAAATTCTGGCTAAGGGCATGTTATTCTGCTTATTGCACAGAAATCATACAAAATAATTTTCATTTTACTGGTTGATAAACTTCAGTTGTCTAAACTTATATAAAGCAGCACAGTATTTCTAGACACTACCTCAAAAATTAAACTTCCTGTAATCTGAGAAACTCTGAGGAAAGCCACTCTGTCACAGCCTAAATATTTTGCTAACTACTCCCCCAGGCTTCCTATTTACCTAGGTTCCTACAACCAACTTTCTATTTCAAAACTCTCTTATGAGTGCTAAGAGAGGGGAGCAATATTAAGAAAGGAAGGAGACAGTAAAAGAAAAATGAAGGTATAGATAGATTACTGGTAAATACATACCAAACAGTTCACATTTTCCCTAAGGTTTACAAGAATTTGATCCTTAAAGAACAGAGTTTTCATACCTGTGTTATCCATAAGCACTATTTTCCACTGATATGGACTAAATTCCTGACTGTACACAACTAAATGTATGAGCTACATAATTTGATTTCCTTTTGATAAGGAGACAGAAGATGTTCAAGAAAGAATGAGATTCTTTTCAATTCATTCCCAGAATTGTTCATTTGAACTCATTTTCATGTAGTTGCACAAGAATACCTTTTTAAGCTTTTCTGAAATTCTTCCTGAAGAATGATGGAATAATGAAAAAGAATGATACTGAACATTCCTAACATGGTAACAATACTATTTATCAGTGGATATGAAGTAAAATATGATTGCCAGAGCTGACCAGAGGAAAACATCAGACAGGAGAACAGTGGCACCAAACACACAAGAGCACAAGGGCAGAAATTAAGCAGGATTACACAACAGAGAATGAGAAAGCTGGCAGCTGTTGCACTGCAAAAAGTTTTCTTTAAACCATTTCCTCTCCATCTTTGAATACAAGACTTCTATACAAATGTTCCAGAGAAAAGGAGGTCACTACTAATAACACAATACAACTCTCACACCGAGATGAAGCTCAAGCTCGATGACACACAGGCGCATCAGCACTGAACTCGTGCAGGACTGCTGCCACCCCGTGGTACTCCGACGTAGCTGCTCTGAAGAAAAGGGCACACCTTTCTGCACTCCAAACCAAACTGTAAATCACTGGCTAACCAACCAACACATTTCTTAAAGTATCTCCTGCTACATATTAAATCTAGCTTAAATTTAACCACATTTCAGAAGCTGTATGACTGAAAAATAAATAGCTGACTATAAGTAATCATACTTCTTTTGAGCCTGAATTCAAATTCTTAATGCTTAAGTCAATGCAAGTGCTTTTCTCAGCATTTTTTTCTACTCTATAAACATTTAACAGTTAGAGATCCAATGGCTTATCTTCCAAAAAAACATGGTTAATAAAGTTTTTTCATTACTCAGCAAACAAGCAGAGTTTATGTTGACTTCTTACCACACACATGATGTAAGAGAGGATGGCCCCAGAGGAGCCAATGAGTGCACCAACAATGGTCAGCAAGTTGTTGTTCAGGAGAAAGCCCTCAGCACACAAAGCCCATCCAGAGTAACTGTTCAGGACAGTAATAACTACAGGCATGTCAGCACCTCCAATAGCTGCTGTTAAAGTGACACCCTGGAGAAGGAAAGAAAATACTTCACATCAGCAATGACTTAGGAGAACACCCTGAAAAGACACTCAGCCTGCAGCACTGAAAAATAAATATAGAATCATAGAATGGTTTGTGTTGAAAGGGACCTTAAAGACCAGTCAGTTCTAACTGCCCTGCCTTAAGCAGGGATATTACCAACTAAATAATTTTGTTCAGGGTCACATCCAACCTGGTCTTGGACACTTCCAGGAATGGGGCATCCACAACCTTTCTAAGCAACTATCAAGTTACTTAGAGCCTATTCAAGTATTGTCAGTGTAGGTATTCAGGCTGAGGATTGCATTTACCAAATCTGCCTTTCCAGAGAGGACAAAAGGTACAAAGGTACCCCACTATACTCATGCTCTCTTAGTTACATTTTTTTACTTGCAAAATTATCCTACCAGCTCCATGGAGCTGTTCATACCATTAAGGCATTCACGTTGAACGGTCTTTGCAAGACTCAGTTTACACAATGGTAGCATTCAAGGTAAATTTTGCAACACTGGCACACACTGGTGTAAATGAATGGCAGAAGTTACACTTGGAAGTCATCTTAAATCACAATAATCTGTAAATCCAGAGCTCTTTTAGGTATTTTAGGGATTAACTTTCTAAAAAGTTTTCTTAAATATCACTCCGTCATATAAGAAAGTTCATTAATCAATAGCTGCAAAAGTATAAAAATTCATTCCAATTCTCTGGAATAGTTCTGGTTTACAGCTAGATCTAACAAAGTCAATTGCTACTTGCTACTGCAAGTTACCACACAGGCAGGCACCATGCCCACTGTGACTCAGGATGGTAAAATATAATACATAAAGAGGAAACTTGCAAAACTGGAGAAAAAACTCCCTGTGTAACTTGTTTCACTTTCTACAATTCCTCAGCTTACCATGATGGCTGAGAGTGCTGACACAGAACCCAGGCAAGTAATTCCTGTGGTGTAAGAAGGATCAATCATGTAGGGAACCATCCCACCAATGCTGCCAACCAGCAATGCTGCATTCAGTGCATGTCGACCAGGCAAGAGCAGAGGGGCAGAATTCAGGATACCTGCAATCAAACATTTTCAGACATGAACATGAACATTCAATGATGCCTGTTGCTTGCCTTCAGAGAAGACTGAGTAACTCAGCAAAATAAAAATTAAAAAAGAAAAAAAAGGGAGGGGTAGAAGATAAAACAAGTTAGTTAAGCTGAGATCTTCTGCTGACTCAGAATTGCAACACATTCAAATTTCCTCTAGATTCTCAAATACTCTTCTTTAAACTGTGAAGTGCTCCAGAATAGTTAGAAAATATTTTTTCCTTTCAAAAAGTCTTTTTATTTTTCCTTCAACTAAGACCTTCCCCATTGTCTCCATGTCTTTGTATGTGGAATATGACACACAGTAGAAAGAGGCTTTTAGCTGGAACTAGGATTATCTCAGTCTCTCAAAAACAGTGTGCTTAAAAAAATATGACTACACAGATAACACCAAGTACAAAACACTCCTGCTTTCAAAAACATTAATTTCACAACTACCCTCAGTCACACAGAACTCCCACAGCTTCTCACATCTGCAGAAACTTCAGGTGAAAAGGCAGTTCAGTATTTGTGTGATGCAGCTCAGAAAGACAGTCACATTTATTACACATTTATTTCATACTAGTTTGTTTTTTTTCAAACCACATGACAAAGAGTTGAAACAATGCAAGTTTCCCAGTAATTACTTATATCAGAAATAACAGTGTTCATTTAAATTTGAGGAAAAAAATTTCTTTTAAAATTCATTTTAATGCTATTTCATTTCATTCATTTTAATTTTCTCATAAAGAATTGAGAAAAGTTGAATTCAAGGGACAAAAAAAACCTGATGGTGTCTGTCAAGGGAGTCAAAGTGTGTGACTTACTATCCTTTTCCATATCATAGGATCACTAGTTCACTAGTATAGACAAGCTTTGTATTTCATACCATGACAATACGAAAATGCAAGGGAGAAAAAAGTAAACAGAAATAGGAAAGCAAGCTCAAACAGGCAGTAAAGTTCACCAGGGGCATGCGCACAAATCACTGAGGTGGTAAAATGGAGAGAAAAACAATAACTGAGAAGAAATAAATTAATAACTACTTAGCAGAGATACATCAGAAATACATACTACTGACAAATCCTTCAAAAGATTATTAGAGAAGACAGCTTTCCATTCTTGTCATATTTCCTCCTTCAATGGCTGGTCTCACAAACACTGAAGAAAGCAAACAGATGTTTCCCAAAGGAACTATTGCAAAGTTAACAACAGGATTAGTAATAGGAAGCTCTTAGCCTGAAATTCTTAGTACAATTATTACCTCAGTTTCTCAAAAGCTCTGTTCTTACAAAACAAAAAATAAATGCAATAAAGAAACTTTTACATGCACAAGAAGCAGGAATTAGTGAGCATTTAACTTAGAAAGCGTATTTGCTAAAACACCAAGGGACATGGAGCATGGAGTATGCACATTAGGTAAAAGAGATAGTGAACTGAATGGTTTAAAGTAAGGCAGCCCCAACATTGCAGGCTGCCTACCTTAATGAAGATTGCAGTGTAAAGCAAAAAATCCTAAAAGTATTACTAATGCTCACTGAATCCAGCAACATGAGAGTTTCAATCAAAATGTCTGCTCAGAAATACAAAGTTGTGTTCATATAAGTTCAATAAAATGAATTCAAGAAAAAGCATCAGGTAGTGTCTTAACACCAAAGCAACACTTATTTTGAGACAAGATGAATAGTAATAGTATGCTAAACCACTGAAGACAATCTTTCATAACTAAAGCTGTACACAAATTAAACAGAATTAGAAACAAAAAAAGTATACTTGTAAAAATTAAAATATAAACTTTTACCTGGTCCAAAATACAATGTTTCTTTCCAATTACATAGCAGTCTAAAAGTAGAGCTAAGTACCAGGGGAAGAAAAACCCTTTAACAAATATTTAATTCTGAATAGAAGGTCTCACCTTGCAGTTTTCCATATGCAACAAGAGAGCCACTGAATGTCACTCCACCAATGTATGTGCCAAGATATGCCACAATCTTGGTGAGGTCTGCAGCAGGATCGGTGGCGAAGTGAGGATATTCAATCATGTACTCTGCTACACAGGTGAGCACAGCAGCCAAACCGACCAAACTGTGGAAAGCAGCCACTAGCTGAGGCAGATCTGTAATCTGGATGCGTTTAGCGATTGTCAGACCTATTGAGAGTTGAAGACAGAAGGGAAGTCTTAGAAAAGACAGCCCATGTTTCACCTACAAATTAATACAGGATGGTTCAGTGTGCAATGATTACACATACACAAGTCAGTTCCAACTAGAAATTGCTATGGCATTGAACCGAAGGTTACACACATGCATTTTGTGCATCATGAAAAATAGAAAGATTAAAGCATATCATGTGCTAAGAAGCTTCACTAAATATTGAGAAATTTATTGTTGTCTGTGACAAAGGCACAGTGTGAAAGAGAGAATTTAGCAGTATTCAGTCAGGAACTGAACAGAAGTATTAAGTGGGCAAGATCATTTACCTCTGGACACAAGTTTCCCTATCAGAGATGATGTGGTCCCGCTTTTCAGTCAGCCCATTCATTACCACACTGTGAAGCACTAATAAAAGCCCTGAAAGTTACGATATTTTGTTCACACATTTGTCAAATAATTTTGCACAAGTCACAAATGTCAGTTAGTCAATTTACCTGTGAGCTATAAAGTACTTTATGTATATACAGGTTGCATATATGCAGCAATGGAACATAGATTGTTAGTTCATTATACACATACCTATGGTCCCACCAAGTGCCATTGCACCTGACATCTGCGCCAACAACTCAGGCGAGGGATTAAGGCTTCCAAGAGTTGCGGCCAAACCTCCTGCAACACCAATCATACCCAAAGCATTTCCAAGACGAGCTGTTCCTTGGGTAGACAAACCAGCCAGGGCACCAACACAGCACAGTCCTGAGCCCAGATACATCACCTTTAAAATAAGAAAAAACATCAGTATGAAGTAGTGAGAAATTGCACTGCTATAAACACATCTCTGATAATTACACAAAATAACTGATTTCTCCAGAATGTGCTTTAAGTCACAATTCTTAACTAAAGTCGAGGAACTGTCATACAGGATGAGTTTTTGGCCAATTAAAATGTGATATCTATAAAGTTTTTCCATCACTTGATGATCCTTTTCTATCTGCAGGAAGAATACTAACTAGAGCCAAACCAATTTTCCACATCAGCTCAGAAGCAACATTTCCTTTAGCACAAACCCAAAGCTATATGGTCCTGTTCATTCTAGGGATAGTTTCAGAATTTGTTTATGGCAAATTTGAACTAAGAAATAGTTCAGATAGTTCTAAACCACCAGCAAGAGTGTGGCCAGAAGGAGTAAAACCGTGACCATTCCCCTGTAGTCAGCACTGGAGAGGTCACATCTTGGATCCTCTGTCTAGTTTTGGACCCCCCACTCCAATAAAGACACTAAAGTAAGTCCAGAGAAGGGCAACAGAGCTGTCAAGCATCTGGAGCACAAGTCTGATGAGGAAGGAGTTGGAGCTGTTCAGTCTGGAGAAAAGGAAGATCAGTGGAGACTTTATTACTCTCTACAACACCTCAAAATGATATTGTAGCCTGGTGGGAATTGGTCTCATCTCCCAGATAACAAGTGAAAGGACAAGAGGAAATGGCCTCAAGTTGCTCATGGGGAAAGTTATATTAGATATCAGGACATTTTTTTTGTCATGGAAGGCATGGCCAAACTTTGGAACAGGCTGCCTAGGAAAGTGGTAGAGTCACCATCCCTGGAAATGTTCGAAAAAACTTCTGGATGTGGTCCTTGAGGACATGGTCTAGTGGTGATCATGGTGGTGGTGCAAGGCTGACAGTTGGACTTGATCTTAAAGGTCTTTTCCTACATTAATGATTCTGTGGCACTCTATAACTGTTGTTTGCAAAAGGCATAAACAAACATACATGAACTGAGCTATATATGTCCAGATAATTGACAAAACATAAATACATTTTGGCCCCTGCCATAACAGTATGTCTGGATTCACTTTTTCCAAATGCACAATGCATTATAGATTTCTTTTTCTTACTATTAAAACAAATGTAAACAAAAATTTACTATAAAAGGTGTTACAGATAAAATCCCTCTATATCTCTCTGTGCTGAAAACTGATCCCATCCCTTTATAACTGTCATGCCAAGTTGAACTTTCAGAAACATTTAAAACAAAGACTGATTTCTGTAGTTACTGTATTATTTAGACTGCAGTTTAGGAAAACAGTCCAATAAATAAAAGCACCTGCTATGTTAACACAAAACCAAACAACAGAGCTTTTAAAGTATGTTAGCTATGTAACTGCAAGCTTTCAGGGGATCAGCTTCAGACTGGCCTTGTGGGAACATGCAGCTGATGGAAAGACCTTGGATTATTTGTTATTTACTCCTTAACAGAACAGACACAAAGAAACATAACACAGCACTGGGCTAAGAGCCATGAAGTTATCTTACTTGTTCAATGTTATAGCCACCACTGAGAGCAGCTGCATAGCCTCCTACAAATACACCACCAGGGAGCAGGTACAAGTAGTTGTACTCAGGAGGGTCTGTGGGACGTTTGAACATATCCAGCATTCTCTGTGTAACTAAAAAGCCACCTGAACAAAGTAAAGGAGCAATCTTTAAAAAATAAAATCTGAAATCAAGCACATTCCAAGTTATAAAATAAATATTTAGTAATACCATATCATCATACAATTTAGCAACCAATAAAGCTAGTAACCTAGAAAACTACCAGCAAACAAAGGTATAATCAGGATTAGATCATGCTGTCTCTTTTAGCCTATGGAAGAAATTCAGAAGAAAAGGAGGACTTGCTCTGGCTCCATACTTTACACTGACTGTAGCATACGGATCAGTTTATGACTACGTTCTTTTACACACCTGCTCTAGCAAAAGCAGTATTTCTAAGTCACTTAATGCTCACTTCATTGTCTTTTTATTATTGAAGTTGGGACTTCTGAAGCTCAAGGAAACAAAATTTTGCTCTATGCCACTAGTATGTATTTCAAGTAGGAAAATTAATAGAAGTACAAATCCTCTACAACTACCCTTTTGGGTTATACAGGAAAATATATTGTATATAATCACCACCCAAACTTATGAAAGGAAAATGCACATTTAAATAATTCCTAGAAGAGGTTACTCCACAGGGTATGCAAAATACCTATAATAACTACTGTGAAAATAGGAGAGCTAATGGGTTTTTATTGATAAATGCTCTCAGATTCTATTCTCAGACTAGTATTTCTGGAATTATACAATTAAATAAATAGAAGAAATTTAAAAATTACACTAGTACTTGAAGTTATCATTGGGAGAAAAGTTAACATTCATACCTGCAATATTGACTGAAGATATAAAGGCTGAAAGCATTGCTAGGCTTTGGGAAATGTTTTGGGGGAGATAGTGACCTCCCATCAGTATCAGCCCACCAACTGCAGTCAGACCTATTTAAAAGAGAAAAAAGTGTTACTGGAAAAGGTTAGTGTGTAACCTTAAAAGGCTCTATACCTATAGGAAGTTTCCTTTCAACAGCTGGACCAGTCAATTCAAATTTTGACCCCCACTTCACACATTAATGCTTAAAAGAAGACTACCATGGACATTTTCACGAATACAAACATGTTCCATTAAGAAAAAAAACGAGTATATGAATGTAGTTTTGAAGAACAGTGCCTCAAGCACAGAGTTAGCCATGTACATGTTCAATAAAAGAAACGTTTTTTTATAATAACCAAAGTAGATCACTTGTGACCTGTCACATACAGCCAAACACAGATACGTAAAATCTTACTTATAAGAATTATGAATTTTATGGGTATTTTAGGATTTATTTTCTTTTTCCCCCTCTCTCAAAACACACAGTTTGAGAAGATGAATAGAAGAATGTAAAAAATAGGAAAGATGGTTTCAGGGCAATCTTTTGAAGAGGTTGGAGGAAAGATGTGGTCTACAAAAAGAGACTGCATCACTTCAAGTAAAACAAACTTCTAAGCAAATAGGTCAAGTGTAAAAATTACTTATGAAAATTAAAAGGATACAGCATCACATTGGCCTTTCTTTTGAAAAATCATACTCTCAGAAATACATTGTTTCAGGCATCCTTGCTATTTATGAAAATAAACTCAAACATGCACATTAGTACTAATTCAGGTAAAAGAAGTTGTGCCTTCTTCAATAGAAGACAAGCAGCTGTGTGACAGCTACTTACCTGAGATAGCATTAGTCACAGACATCAGTGGGGAGTGCAGAGCAGGAGTCACACCCCACACTGTGTGGTACCCCACTATTCCAGAGAGGCCAAATGTCGTCACCATTTGTGTGAAAGCAGCATTAGGTGCTACAATGCCCAGCCCCAACATACCAGCTAAACCTAGAAGGAAAGCACAGGAAAACTCTAACTTTCCAATGACTTCTTAGATTTAAACTGTATAAACAGGAGCCTAGAACTGATACAAAAGCAAAATGGAATTCTCTGCATGGACTAGTTTCAAAATCAGGGAGACTTTTTTTTTTCAAATACATTAAGTTCTTTCAGTGCTAATCTTTCCTTTGTAGCAGAAAATAAAGCCATAAATATAATCCACACATATTTGTTACACATGGACACAATGCAGCAAAGATAGGTTTCTACACCAACACTGAATCCTGCCACTCTTCTGTTCCATAGAAAAAATGTACAAGTCACAATTATGTTGAAATATTGCTCGGGTGTATCAAAGCATATGTTTGAAGAACAGGAATTAAAATTAAGACTACTGAATTAAATAATTACTTCATGCAAAAATTCTGATGCGCTGAGAGTAACAAATGAAACTAAGAGCCAATACATATTTGTCAAATCAAAGTCCTATTTCCAATACTTCAGTAGACTGTGGCAACTTAAGTCTCACACAATACAGTAAAATCTGAAGAAAGCAATGACATTGAACTGATTTTGCTGCAAAGTATGGGCACAGTCCCTGGTAGGAGTCCTTCAGAATTTAAAGCATTTTACTAATATTTAAGTAGAGTTAAACCCATATATGTGGAGAGAAACAGCACTTGTTGAAATGTCAAATACTTTTGGTAAAATTTCAGAAGTTTTATTTTCCCTCTCAAGCAATTATTATACTATGCTGATTTTGTACCAGGATACACCAGCCAATCAACTGCACTCCCAAACAGCTATTCAATTGAATGAGTTAGATGATGGGTCATTCAAAAGTATTAGTGCTTAGTATTAGTGTGAGAAGTACTCTACACTGATTCTCCAGCTATGGAGAATATATACCTGCTGTGTATATAGATGCAGTAGTCATGGTTTTTCTAAAAGGTGTAATAGTAGCTGCTTTTTCTGCTTCCAGCTCTGCTACAGTCTTCTGCTTCACTGGCGCTCCCTGAGGAATGTTATTTGGTGGAGGTGCTGGGAAAATCACTTTGCCATCCTGACAAAAGATATTTACAGTTATGCCTAACATGACAGATTCTTAATACTTAGAGAAGCCTTTTCTTCTTAATCAGGCAATTCAGGCAAGTGCTAACATCCTACAGCCGTGCCCAGGAACAGGCTTTTTTTCTGCATCAGCAGAAGTTTGAAAGACATGACCAAATTAATCATACTGGTTTACACATTCTTCAGACAAGATTTGATATTAGTGTCCAAGAGTACCTGGTAAAGAGACACCACAAGGCTCCAGAGCAGAAACAAGAGAAAAGCAAAGAGATAAAGTTCCTTAAGTGGAAAACACGTATGCAAAATAAAACTAAGTCTTGGAAATAACAAAATCTGCTACAGATGTGAACTATAATCACAGACTTTCCAGACCTCAGATAGGAACAAAGGATGATATCCCACATTTCTTGTTAATCTTCAAGCCTTTGTAAAGCTATCAGCACTGAGCTGTACACACCACTTCAATGGTCTGGGAGAGCTGAAGTCTATGCCCTGAGCTTTTATTTTATTATTTTCTGATAAAGCTTCAAGCATTTTGCATATTCTAGTTTCAACATTTTTTTTTTATCTTACTGTGAAAGGAACAAGTTGGTTTTTTTCCCCCTTAAAAAAGGAAAAATATTTTTCTGGAAGAATGTTTTGGTCTGGTAAAGCCTCAAATATGTTTTAAGTAGCTATGTTTTTATCACATGAAACACACAAACTTTATCTTTTTCCTATATTTTCATTAGTAAATACATTAGGTTTAACCTTGACAAGAAGACAAGACTAAAAAGAAATAGAAGAATTTTCAGCTGAATAAACACACAATTACCCATACATTCCACCAAGCTACCTCTGAAGTCTGTTGACATGCACTATCTCTGAACACATTTTGAAGAAACAGAAATTATAAATGTTAAGTCTGTACTCACAAATTAAGAATAGAGTATTTACTGGCTTACCTTCATTACTACAGTTCCTCTAACAACATGATCCAGAGTCCCATAGTCAAAGTCATCTTTTGGATCAAAGTAGAAGTTTTCTTTGTCAGGACTAACAGCTTTTAGAAGTTTGATAATATTATTAGAATACAGGGTACTGGCTTGAGTAGCCATTCTGCTAGGCAGATCGGTGTACCCAATGTGTGTAACACCCTAAAAAAAAATCCAAGTAAAACAATAAGGATTTGCACAATCTCTGAAAAAGCATAATTTCTTCCAGTATATCCTTTTGAAATACCTATCCAAACTGTATCACTTATCTCAGTTTATAACCCCAACTAAATTGGCTACCCGCAGCTCTGACACTACTAAATCAGGGACAGATCACTTACAATAGCTGCAGAATCCAACATGATCAAATCTACCACCTTAAACTCTATTAGCAACAGGACTTCACAGAGAGAGAGCTTGTCTTCTCCAAATCCTACATTCTCTCAGAACCTAAATTCTTTAAGCAATCAGGTAACAGATTAATCCACCTAATGCTTGGCGTCTTAGTTTTTCTGGAAGACAGGCTCTGGAGACAAGTTTCTGTATACCAGTGGAGTGAAGGGAGCTCCCCCAGAGCTGTGCAAGAGATATGTCTGAGTTGATATGAATGTAAAAATGTAACCTAATATATCCCCACTGCTTAAAGGAACTAAAGGATATCAGGCTTTAGGAAGAAATGGGAAGCTGAGGCTGGCATACACTCTAGGTGTTCAAAAGCAGGCTTGTGTTAAAACACTGCTCCCACAACTTACATAAGCTAAGATACATACATGCTTCCAAAACTCTGGCTTCCTAATACAATGCTCTGGCACAATCCTAATAGTTCTGCTATTTTCCATAACACAGAGCCAGTACACTAAATCCAGGGGTAATAATCCTCTGACTAAAAGTGTTCCATATAAACCCTTCATGCATGTATCTGCTTACTTGTCTTCTACATTCTCTAGTTTCAGGTTTTAAGCAATGACATCAAAAGCCTTAGAAAGCCATAAAGACAAATGCAACATGTGATTCTTTGATATCTACAAACAGAATTCTGCTTATGCCAATGACAACCATGGCAGCGTGTCCCACAGGCAAATAAAGGTATTACATCCTTGCATTACCAAATTACTGCCTAGGAAATCTGCTACTATAAATCTCATCACCCAGATTTCTGTAATTGTTAGCAGACTTCCCATAACTACCAAAAACAAAACCCAAAAGAAAGAGAAGTTCTCAAATGAGAAATGTACACTGGAGCAAAACCAAAGTAGTTCAGTCCAGACCAAAACTGCTTACTTTAAGGAACCAATTTATGCTACATCTTGTTTGGGTTTCAAGTGCTTTGGATACTCTATGGGAGACACACTCTTGTTCCTGAAGATAAAGAAAAGCAAAGCCAGCACCCTCCTGAAGCTGAAATAGTACTGAGTAAGCCAGAGACTTTGTACTGAGGTAAACACTGAAAGTCTGAACCTGCTTAGCTTTGCCTATGACAGGAAGTGTTAACCTCCAGTCGTGGCAGGTGATAAGCAAATCAAAGAACCTATTGCTACTGCTGTGTTTTTTAGATAGACCAAGAAATAGATATCATATCCCACCTCCAACTCAGAAGAGAGAAACACTGGACTTGGAAGTTTAATTAGCAACAATTCTGTAATATCCATTAACAATTGAATTAACATTACACAAAGGTGTTAAGTTTCTTTAGAAATATTCAAATTTATGCATATAAATAGTGACCAAATGCAAATCTAAAGGATTACTTCAGCCCAAAGCAGCTGAAAGACTGCTGAAAATTCAGCTGCTTCTTTTCAGCATATAGTTTACAAAATTCCATGGAAGTTCAGATGAACTGAGAATGAATTGCAGATTAAAATGCTTACCTTATGAACATACATTTCCCCAGGCTTTGTAGTCTCAATATTTCCTCCTGCTTCTGCAGCTAAATCCACAACAACTGAACCCTCCTTCATAGATTCAATCATATCTTTCTTAAACAAGATTGGAGCTTTTTTTCCTGACAAAACAAGGCATAGTAAGTTAAACAAAAACAGCTTTCTATCTGTTGAGCTTAGGAGAAGACTTCTCCTCTTTGCTTTACATATAAGCTTTAATTTTGTAAGCAAAATTTTCAAGTAATTGGTACCTATGATTAAAAAACCACAGAAGTTTTTTATAAAGACAGAAGAAGTGCTAGAACATCCTGCTCCAAAATCTTAGAAGAAAGTTATGCATAGTAGTCTACTAAAGATTAAGTCCAATTCTGCCAGCAAATCGACAATCTTAATATCTAATCTTACAATTCCAGCCATAAGGAAAAAAAAAGCCACCACATTGCAAGCTATTAAAATACAAACATTGTGCAACACGAAGCACTAGAATCTAAGCTCTATCTTATTATGTTTCAATTAAAAAGGACAGTTCCATTTCAATCAGACTCTTTTTGTTTCAGTACATAAGTTGTATAGCAGAGATAGCAGTGATGCAATAGACACGCAAGAGAATTATATATTCTCACTTTATTACTAAATACTCATTTTTTAGTAAGAAAAACATGACAGTATTTGATCCATACTGATAGTCTTTGAAAACAAAAGTTACTTAAAAAAGGGCTCACTTTAAAACCAGGCCTTTATCACGGAAGTGAGGCATGTGCTCACCAGATGTAATTCATTAATTATGTTTTCATGTAGATGCAACCTCAAAATATGACAACTTACCTAGAAGAAAGCAAATTAGCATTTTCCACATAAAACATACCTGGAATAAGTGCTGTAGTGATGATAATGTCAACATCTTGGCACTGTTTGGCAAAGAGTTTCATTTCAGCTTCAATAAATTCTTTGGACATTTCTTTAGCATAACCACCTTGTCCCTCTCCAGATTCCTTTAAGTCTACTTCCAAAGGCTCAGCACCAAGAGACTTGAACTGTTCCAGGGCTGCAGCTCTAGAAAAAGAAAATTGTGAAAGAAAAATCACAACTTTAAAAATGCATCATGACTTTACTAGTGGTTTTAGTAGCAATCTTCAGACAAGAGATGTAAAACTTACTCTAGTATTAAGGAGACCATAACAAAAGTCTACAGCTTTCTGTATTTAGTGCAAAAAAATAATTGTATTGACAAGTTTAGGTTCCAGTCAGATTTGAATAAGGAATGAAGGCAATCTATGGTTTCCTGTATAGTCAGTAGAGTTGCTTCAAGAAAAACCTCAAAGACAAGGCTTCGTTGATTAACTCTCCTCATGCATTTCCGTTGGTAAACCCACAGCCCAAACTAAGGTGCCTAAAATGGAAGATAAGCACAGAACCCGTGACCTTGTCTTTAAACAGTGAGATGGGAAGTACTAGTAAGTCTTATTTTCACGGGGAAAACTACCAGGGGGTGGGTGTTTGTGGCTTGTTAATATTCTGTAAAATACTTTGCATCATATGATATCACATTAAACAAAGAGACTAAATTTCAGTGTTAGGTGAACAGCAACAACATAAAGAGAATTAAACATAAATGTTCTTTAATCTCAAGATAAAGGTATCCAGTGTGCTTAAGAAAGGAATTAAAATTAAAATGGAAAAGTTTTAGACAGATTTTTAAAATAATAAAAAATTAAGGACTAATGATGGCATAAAAATGGTAGGAAGTGAATTATGACTCAGTGTAGTACAAATTATTTCACTCTAATACAACCATAAACAACTTATTCTTCAAGTAATTTTAGATTGATATTACAATTTTCACACCATTACCTAGTATCAAATCCACGAACCACTGCACCCATTGATTTTGCTGCTCCTGCAGAAGCCAGGCCAGCAACCCCTCCTCCAATGATCAGCACCTAAAATGATAAATCTCATTAGCCAGACATTTAAACAAGATACCTTAGGATAAAACCAAATAAAACCAAATTTAATTGGGCAGAGTTGCCCCATACATCCAACAGTTTAAAAGCTGTACCTCCTAATTACATATATTTAAGAGCCAACTCTTCTGTAGCTGACAGTTTATCTAAGTAAACACATGTTTTCTCCTTGATTTATCTTCCTTTTTCTTCCCTAATTCTACTTTCATTTCTCTTCACCCCAATCCATCTGTAATTCCAATCAAGTAAATTCTTTCCATTGCATTCCTCAATGCACCAGAAATACCAGAAATATCAATGCACCAGAAATATCTCTGAATTTTCTTAACTGCTTCCTTACCTTCTCCTATTTTGGAAAGAAAACATAAATCCAACTCCTTATAGCTAATCTGATGTTTAAAACTAAGCAAACTTAAATAAAACTCAAATTATTCTATTATTACCAGAACAGATGTGAACAAAAGGCTCCATGAGAACAATTACACTGATTGCTGAAGTCTCTATAAACAGCCCAAAGGCAGGAAAAAAGCCTTTTAACATAGTTTCAGCAACAACTACCTTTGCTCAGAAATTCACATATTCTTTTGCCACACAGTGTGTTTAATTGCACATACCTTTGCTGGAGGAACTTTACCAGCAGCTGTGATTTGACCCGTGAAAAATCGACCGAAGTGATTTGCTGCCAGGACCACAGCCTTGTAACTGTCAATCAAGGATGAACACACATCAGTGTTTTCTCTAATTCAGTAAACTCCATTAATTACATCAATCTAAAAGGTGAATATTTGACCAGAATATGCGCAGGATAAAGCAAGCTTAGTATTTTATCATTGAACACAATTTAATAGTCTTTATTCATATTTCTATGGAGATGTCTGACAATATTTGATCTTTTGTAACTGCCATGGCAATTGCATTCACACTGAGTGTTCTCTGGGTTAGTTAGCTCTTAACAACACCAGATCTCCATGACAGACAATCTGTATTCAAGATAAGTTAGATCAGAGCAAAAAGGTAGTAGACAAAATAGTCAAGGAATTAAAAGAATTGTGTCCAATTTTATTTATTTTAAAAGCATTGCTCTGATCTGCTGTAAAACTAACCATAAAATACTTTAACACCACCCTGCTTGAAACAGTTCTATGAAAATCGAGATGTAGAATAATTTTAAATATACCTAATATCAAAGCACATAATTTTAAACCAGATATACTTAATTAAGCCAAAAAAAAAAAAATCATACCCAGCAATATTGGCCATGGAGCTAAGTGCATCGTATCCCTGAGCAATGGTGACCCGTGGAACCTGATCCATAGCCAAGACAGTAGCTTTTTTTTCTGCAAGTTTTTTCAGGAGGTCTGGATTTTGTGCTGGGTAGATAAAACTAATCAGGGTTGCTGCTGTCTTGAAAAGATCTACCTCATGTACACCTAGAGATGAGTTATATATAGGAGCTCTCACCTGAAAAAAGACAAAAGTTTCCAAGTTAATCAGAGGAGAGAAACCAGAACACATTCCGCTTCCTTTCTCTCAGGTTGCATTCTGTTCATTCCCATCCAAAAGGTATGGAAAGAAGAATGTATATCAAAGACTATTTACACAACTGAACTGAGTAACTGCACTTCTCAGCTGCAGTCCACATCATGGAATTAGCTCTAGGTGGATTGGTGATAGGGCAAAAACTGTCAGCGCACACCTTCACAAATATCTCATGACTTCCAACTAGCAGTCATTTGCTTTTACAACAGACAGCTACTCTCAAACCCAAAATTTTTAAGCAAAATGATTACTTAACAGATATGACAATTAAGCTCTACAAAATAAAAATCACTAATGAGGTTATGAGTGCATGACTACATACAGAGCATTTCATGCCAGATGTCCAGCAGACACTGATCTTCATCTATATTCACTTCTGAGTTTCTCACTTTTCTCCAAACAGAAACCTACTTAAAAGAGTGGTTCACAAAGTAGCTCATAGAAATTCTGTGTTCAATGCTGATAGGATAATTTTAAACAGAGCAATTGAAGGAAGCCTCAATAAGGTAAAGGTCTTTTTTTTTTCCTTTCAGGACTCTGCACAACTTAATACCTCTCAAGTAAGAGTGTTTTTAAATCTTTTTTTAAATTTTTAAACACATCTTTGCTGTGGAATTCAGAGAAGGTACACAATAATATTTTCTAAATCCCAACCACTCTATTTAAAGAGTAACTAGAGTTATATGTTACCAATTTTGGATAAAAGATTTCTTAGAGTAGGGATCTCATCTGATTAGATTCCAGAACTAGTCTACCTCACTCTAGAAAACACAACAACTCTTAGTTAAAAACTCGCTAGAGATACTATCCACATTTTTTTCAATACTGTAATTTATTTTTTTAGGGTACCTAATGTACTTTTTTTTAGTGTAGCTTTCTTTTAGTGAGCTATTAAAAAAAAAAAAACAACAAAACTTGAATCAGAAATCAAAATGAAAAACACTAATTTAAAGGACCTTGCTTACTGAACTTTCCGCAGATTATCAGAAAAAAATTACCTATACATTTCTCCAAAAACAATGTAATAGGAAATATACTAATAAAGCAATTACTTTCACAATCAAATCAGAAGCCAGGGCTTCCTTCGTCCCCTGGATCTTTGCTCCAACTTCTCTGTAATGGTCATCGGAAAATTTAGAAGCTTCTCCAGCACCAGATTCCACCACAACACTGAAGCCTTGCTTAACCAAGGCTTGAACTCCAGCTGGCGACAGAGCCACTCTCTTCTCATTTTCAAATATCTCCTTGGGGACACCCACAGTCAGTTGTTTATAAGGAATTCCTGTAAGAGTGGCAGATAAGACAGATTAGTTGTACTAAACATTAATTAACTGGCATAACGGACACTCTTCACTGTTGTACAGATACATGCAGACACATGTCAGAGTTAGCAATTTTCCCTCCTAAGGGAGGAGGAAGCAGAATGCTATTTTCTAGGAACATCATTTACATTTCCTTAAATTACACCATCTTCCTAGAGATCCTTGTTCTCTCAGCGATCAGCAGGTGAGCACAATCAGCCACACAAGCAGTAACAAGTGTTTGGTGCAGTTCATACTCATTGTTGTTACACAGTTCTAATTTTGTAACTGGCATTCTGATTTACACAATACCTGGTGTACTGGTGTTAAAACATTCTGCCTCAGGACAGAATTTAAATCACTTTCTAGTCACTTCCAGGTTATTGTGAAGAAAGAAATAAATGAGCTTGAACAGTGGAACTGCATTTTAACTGAATATGTTTGTAATACATTACAAATTATGCCAAATCACTGTTATTGAATGCTACATGCACACCACAAAGTACACTGAAAGGCATAACTACATCAATAAGCTACTCTAAGAGCTGCCAAAGAAATGAAAAATGTGAATTCAGAAGTAGTTGAAACAGAATATCCAGCTACTAGTTTCTTCAAAAATATTTCTCTTCAGAGTTATTCCTTTTTCTTAACTTGTTAAAAGTTCCACTAAGTAACACCATGAAACTGCTGAAGCTGAAATTTATGTTTTAGTTAAAGTTTTCAAATTACAAACATCTAACCTTATTGAGTACCATCTGGGGGCTTTCAGTCTCATATCTGGGAGGTAAACTTCTCTGATCCAAACAAGTGTTCAAATACATTATTTATGAATATACAGGCTCAAGCAGAATAATCATACAAAAAACTATTACATTGCTTCAATTACACTGATAGCATGCAGTCCAACACAGAGGCTGAATCCTATACCAGATTTCACTGACATCTATCCAGAATTTAAACCTGGATTGTGACATTACTATGCATGACATTCACAACACATAAATATTAATGAACTATAATTTGAGCAGTCTAAGCAGCCACTCATATTAATGATCAAGCAACAACAACAGCAACAACAAAAACCCCACCAAAGAAACTCCAAACCTAAAGAAAGGGGAGAAAGTGGATGAGAGGTTTGTTTAAAATCACAAATCTCTTTGAAATTGTCCAACAACACTATGCATGGTGCTACAAAAAAATTGTACCAGGCAAAGAACATAAATTTTAGGAAAGCCTCCTTTTGAATTTCAGATAGAAACAAGAAAAAAAAAACAAAAAACAAACAAAAAAAAAAACCCTAAAAACATACTACAATAGAAGAGCATTGAGGAACTAAATTTAGATTTAAAATATCGAAATTATTTATCTGTGAAATTGAACCTGGACTGCAATGTGCCTCAAGTTGACAATCTGAAAATGTTTTTCGTTAGAAATTTTCAAGGTATTGTCAACTTACTATGTTCTGAAAAAACAGTACAGAGTTGCTAAAACTGGTACTTAAATACCTACTTATACTTCTCAGCCTACTAACACATAAAAAAAAAAAAAAACACATCCAACAAGACAGAATGAAAGCTCACCATACAAAAAAGTTCATTACTTCTAATTGCTGCAGCAGGGGCGGTTTTACTGAGACACAGGTGCTTCAGGTTGGATACCAGGAAGAACTTCTTCACTGAAAGGATGGTTAAGCACCGGAATGTGTTGCTAAAGGGAAGTGGTCAAGTCACCATCCCTGGAAGTGCTCAAGAAATTACTGGATGTGGCACTTAGTGCTATGGCTTAATTGACAAAAGGGTTTTCAGTCAAAGGTTGGACTTGATCTTAGGGGTCTTCTCCAAACTCAATGATTCTATGATTCTAATTACTTCTACTTTTTTTTTTTTTTAGCTTTGCCTTTGGAATTTGACTAGTAAAATAGTAACGAATAGTTTGAAGACAGAAGTATTTTGATGTTTTTTTATGTTGGAGAACATTTTAAAAATTTTAATCACAAGACAACACTCCAATTCAGAAAAACATACATTCATAGAACATAAAGTCGAAACAGAAGCAAAAATGCACATCTAAAACAACAGACCCACAAAGGTAACAGAAATTTGCAATGGTTTGTTCCGCCAGCATACACTAAATCTAAACATCACCGTGCAGCTCAGGCCATACCCACCACAACAGCACTGAACATTGTTACCAGCTGTGGTAACTTGCTGTCACTCAAATTACCCTTCTCATTTGAAGAGACTTTTCTCCTCATCTCTTCAAATTACTACACAATAAAGTCCTGCTTCTGATTTTCACTAAATCAACTTGGTGGAAATGAGCTCTCTTGTCTTTTAGAAGCAGGAATGAAACCTAGAAGATTGAAATTTGTTAGGACAACAGAGACCGATCAGAATTTCAGAGAGGAAGTAGCTCTAGGGTAGGATAGGATGTAAAACACTTTTCAAAAAACACTAAGAAAAGTTAAGAACTAAAGTCCTACCTTCCCTTTCTCATTTTGGCAGTTTTTGTAGGACAAAAATACCAAAGGGGAAGAAAGGAGGGAGAAGTATTGCAGAAAATAGGGGAAAGGAAAAACAAGAGGAAAATTGGGAGGAAAATAGGGAGGGGAAAGAAGGAGAAAACAGGGGAAGGAATAAATTATAGCATAAAGGAAATAGATAACTGCAAATTTAAAGGCACAAAAACATTTGGCTAAAGCTTTTCTTTTTCTCAAGCAAATATTTTTGCTCCTAAAGCTCAAATGGGAAAAGATGCTTCTAATTTCCTTTCGCTAATTTGCTTCTGTGTGGAGTATCAGAATAGAAGCGTAAATGGCTAGGAGTAAAAAAACAGAAATATACATTCACTAGATGCCAGGTATGTTTCCTCATTCCTCACCTGTTCTTTATTGGTACATCTTGCATGCAATAAAAATTAGTACAACTTTTTCAAATAGCAAGTATTTGCACCTCATTTAGTAAACAGAATGATCACAGACCAGCACTGAGGAACATGATCTTCTCCAGAGCTTTGGGAGATCAAATTCAAGATAAATATTCAACAAGTCTCATTTGTCTCACCTACTTTTCTTCTCTGTCCCACTACCAGAACTCCAGCAATCCATAAATACAAAAGCAAATTAATACATAAGCAAACTGTCAGTTTGCCAGGTTTTAGCCAGAGGACATTTTTTAAGTAGACTGCCCTGAGCTTCCACATGATTCAGCACCAAAATGGAGCAGATATTTACAGCTCAAAAACAAAGATCTATCTTAAAACTGCAGTACAGGTCTTGGGGAGAAAAGGTTAAAAAGCAGGACACTGGCACAGAGGATTGCAAAGCTCCCTTTCAGCTGGAAATAACTCTTGATAAGCCTATGTGAACAGCAGGTCTGTCATGATTTACTGGTGCCTGTGTCTCCACTTGTTTTCCTCTGCCTGCTTATTTTCCTCTGCCCGGGTGCTGCTTCAGCAACACCTCGTTAGTGAAGTAATGGATTCTAGACACGACTTTGTGACTGTCCTACCTGTCTGTGCTGACATGCATACCAGTGTATGATCAATACTCTACCTGGTGGAAGTTTTGTAATTAACACAAATTTGGTTTGCTGGATTCAGCAATTCCATCTAAGTCAATAGTTTTGAAAGGCTGAAATCTCAGATTATAAACTTAGGACCTTGGTTTAGGTTTTATTTTGAGGAAGCTCATGCTATCGCTGCCAGGGGTTTAAAGTTATATGAGAGTGTGAAGCCTACAAGTTGTCCCTCTAATCCTTCATGCCAGATAATCTCTTTAAGTACTGCCTTGAGTATGATTTAGTGACTTACTACTTTACAACATCATGGACATCTTCCAAATACTGAGTGATATACACACGCCTGAAGCATCTTTTTGACTTGTGAAGTTTTTTAATATATTGAGTAGAAGGTACACAGTACTTAGATTCTGACACTATCAGAAGTAGACTCATTAAATTTCATAGGTCTTAGAATGGAATATACATTCCATTGAAACCCTCTGGCATATACATAACTTAGAACCTCTAAAAACTATGAAGAAGCCACTCTCTCATTCCCTTACCACAATCCTAACTGTGTAATATTCAAACTTCAAGTAAACAAAACTATAATTGTGACTTTCTCCATGTAACTTCTATATACAAGAATCTTAGAGAAGATTCTAAGTCAAAACTATAGCAGAAAATACAGTTTTTTGATGTCCTTAACCTGACTTTTGAGAAGTAGTCTGCAACAAAACAGTATCAACCAATAGGAACTGACTTAAGGAAAAGATAAAGGAGAAGTTTTGACTATATGCCATTGTGTTCTGAGATTGAAAACAGGATGCCTATTTTTTATGTTTCTCTAATAACCTTTAAACAAACCATCTCACCTGTTCTGAAGATGAGGACATATTCCGAAGAACAGCAATATGATGTTGGCAAAAAGAAAACAAATGGTACAGAAGATTAAATGAACACCCAATCCCTCCTATTACATAAATAAGGAATTTTAAAAAATAAAACTGAAATTAAAGGATAATATTTCTTGTTTATAAATAAAATAAAGCTTATTTTTAATTAGAGAACTAATTAAAAATGAACTGTTATAGGTTTAGGAAAAAAACACAGGAAATTTTAAGAAATAAGCCTCAAAATAAAAAGGATATTTAAAATTCCAAAATAGAGAGGGGTAAAAGTCACAGAGCTATAGGACAAACTAATCTGGAACTATACTGGGAAGCTCAGTCAGTCACTCCATTTGCACCTTCCCAGGGCTTCAGAAAGTTTTGTACCTGTTTCTGAAGTAGCTGGTCCTACTACTACTGGCACAGATCATAGGAATACTTGTTTACACCTGTATGAAAGTTCCTATGTTTCTATTAAGCAAGTAGCAGCATAATAGCTGGCAGTAAGAAAATTATCCATGCTCCAAGTTCACTTTTCAGCTGACTCCGTATCCCATATTTCTTGTCCTCAAGCAGCAGTTATGTTCTTGTTCATATCATAGCCTGGAGTGAAAGCTAACCTTTCCTAACAAGGAAAGTAGTAACTATGGCCTTCAGAAGAATCACTGTGACACTAGTCTTTTCAGAAAACTTCCTCTTCTTAGTAATGCAGCGATTTTGCCAAGTGTTACAAAAATCAAAGCTAATTTCTGAAAGACTAAAATACAGTTACTTTGAATTTGTTACATTTTGATTCAAGAGCGCTTAAAAAATAAATATAAGAAATAGCCCTGCTTCTAATTTGTCAATAAATTTCTGTTTTCTCCTTGATTTGTCCTCTACTGAATGACAAATCACATGTTACTAAAGCATACTACAAGGACAGCTTAATTATCAACCAAAAGACTACCAAACTTGTAATTCTCCATATTAAATAACTGCATTTCACGAATACTAGTAGTCCTTAAATAAAGACTTACAACAGATTTGACAGGCAGCACTGAGCATTTAAACATATGACACTAATCAGAATTCTCCATCCTTGTGGGAAAATTTTTCAAAAGTTATTCTTAAAAATGAGAAAATTCACACATACACAGAATAGCATACCAGTTTCAATAAAACAAGAGATTATTTAGGTTTTTGATTAAATTTGTGGTCAAAGCCAAATACAAAATTGATTCCAAACTCGAACAAGGACACTTACCTGGGATATTTGAGAAAGAACTTTGTACCTAGTTTCTTATGTTCCAGTTTATCCTCCCAGCCAAGGGACAATCTGCCATATGAAGACTGACAGATGTCTCTTTCATTCAGATATTTAACATGGGAAAAAAGTTGAGAACATCTCAAATCTATCAAAATAATTCTGGTTTCAGCACACAATTGTGCTACAGATTTACCCTCATGACATTTCTTCAGAAGTTCCAAAATCTTCAGTCACCAAGTTGAAAGGACCACAAAATGCACCATTCATTGTTAGTACTGCCACAAATTCTACACAACATAGGCTTCTCTGAGCTACTATATGCTACTTATGTATCCCATGTTTTCATAATCAGATACTTCTGTTTTCCCCCAGCACTAATTTCCTTATACTCTCAAGTACCTAATGCAGTTACCTACTGTTTACATTTGGAAGAACCAAATATCATGTGTGCAACCAGTCCAACTCTCCACAATAATCTTCTGCAGATGATGATCCTGCATCTGCACAGAAGCAGGGTATCTAAATTCCAAGGGAGACATGAGCCATGCAGTAATAATGGTCAAAAATAGCATTAAACCTGCATTAGGTATTCTTCAGTCTCCCTTTCAACTGTCAGGTTATATACAGTATAGAACAGAGAAAAAAATTGTCAGTTCTGATCTTCACATACCAGGTTCATACTAGAAACTGGAAACAAGGGTGCCCCCTTTCCCAGGTTCTTTTTCCTGAAAATACCTGAATTTGTCCACTATCTGCTGAAATGCAATTTGTGCAAATACACTAACAAACCCTTCACATGAAGACACAGATCAAAGTTTTTCAAAGCGATGCAATGTAAGTATTTCCTAAAAAAAGTTAAGAGATTTTTTTTTAGGATGGGATAATAATGTCTACATATGTTAGCATATGCTGTCTTTGCGAGGTCTGTATTTTCTCTCACATGCACACAAAGAGCTGCACTACCAAAACAAATGGGGAACTCGGGAATTTAACTAAGAAAAGCATTTATTTAAACACTTCCTTCAAGCAAGGGAAGAATTAGCAGGAGATCAAATCCTCTAACCACAAAAACTATGTGGATCTAAAGTATTCATAATAAACACAAACACCTTCTGCATAAGTCCTATAAAGCCAGTCTAAAATTGTGCTGCAACTGACTAAAGTACACTGTTGACATGCTTTAAGTGTTCTTTCTATTTTAAGTCTTTTCTGTACTAATGCAGATCTGAAAAAAAGGAAAAAAAAAAAAAAAAGAAACCATTTAAATTAATGTTTAAAATAAAGGACTGCTTACAGTACTTTAATCAATTTACCTGGCTTTGGAGCTGCCTGAGACCCAAGCACCTGGTGGGTTCTAAACATTCGCAAGCCCAGCACTTTCGTGGCACGTGCCTTTGGTGGGAACACATTGCCAAAAACAGGAGCCGAGCATCCACTCACAGCAACACGCAGAAGGCTCGCCATTGCACCCAGACCTCACAACAAATTCCTTGCCACGTATGGAACCCCTACAGCAAATGTGAAAACAAATCAAGAGTTATTAATGGCACTGGACAGAAGGCATGTAAACGTTGCAGGTTTAGAACCAGTCAACTGCCAGTAGCCACGAGACAATCATTCCTCACCGCCTTTATCTCTCAGGCTAGAAAAAGAACTTTTTTTTTTTCCCAAATTAAGTAAGACAGCTCTTAACCAAAGCAACTGGCGTGACCAGCCGAACTGGGGATCGCATTTCTGCGACTCAGGGCCATTTTCCCTTTACACCGTTGTTTTAAAACGGTAACTGTGGTATGGGAAAACCGCGGTGCCCCAAAGCACCAAACAAAGGACTCCAATCCGTGACACAGCTTCCTCGGGAGTCACCCTGGGTGGGAGACAGCTTGCAGGCGCCCAGGAGGCTCAGCAGAGCACTCGGGGCGGGACACGCTGGGAAGCGGGCAGGGAAGCCGGGAATGTGCTCTTCGCCCGGGATCCCGCCGGGCCCCCGCGGCAGCGGCCCCTTCTCTCTCCTGTCGCTATTTACAGCCCGAATGACCTTGGGCGGGCGGCTCGTCCCCTGCTATGCACTGTCCCCGCTCGGGGCGCCCCGCAGCCACCACCTCCCCGCTCCCCGCTCCCGCGGGCCCCTGCTCAGGCCACCTGCCCCTCCCGCACGCCCGTCCCGCCACGCTCCCTGCCTCTCCCTCCCTGCCCCCCGGCAGCGTGGCACCGCTGTCTTCTCCCCACCAGCGGTTGCCCCCACACGCACCAGGAGAACGAGGCGGTGCCGGCGCAGCCCCTCAGGACGCGGCGCATACGCCCCGCGCGGAGCCCCGCACACGCTCCTCCCTCAGCTCCGCACAGAGCCGCGCTCCCCGGGCGTCCGCGGGGAGCTCGGCACGCAGCCCCGCACGGCACCGCCGCAGCCCCGCACGGCACCGCCGCCGCGGCTCCGACCGACCTTGGGGCGGGGCCGGCGGGCCCGCGCCGCCAACCCGGAAGGACTGAGGGGCGCGCGGGGGTCGGGCGGCCGCGTCACGCGGCGTCTGAGGGGCGGTGGCGGCGCCGCCGCGTCCTGGCCGAGCCCGCGGCGGCGGAGAGCGGCATAACCGCGCCGAGATCACCGCGCCGAGATCACCGCGCCGAGATCACCGCGCCGAGATCACCGCGCCGAGCTGCCGTGGCTGGCCGCGGCGGGGAGGCGGTGGTCGGGGCTGCGGAGGGGACGTGCCGAAACGCGCGTGTTGGACGTGGGGCTAACGCCATTGCACGTAAGTGGTGTCCTCTTCGTTATTGGTACTTCTTAAAATGCGTGATAAAGCAGCCAGGTGTCGGAGTGGTAGGCGCAGTACGGGAACAGAAAATGGGGAGCTGTGTCCACTTTGGACATAAGGAGGAATTTCCTCACAGAAAGTGTGAATAGATGCTGGGATGGGCTGCCCGGGGAGGTGGTGCAGTCACCGTCCTGGGGGTGTTTAAGGAAAGGCTGGACGTGGCACTCAGTGCCATGGTCTGGTTGTCGTGCTCATAGGCTGGACTCGATGATCTCAGCGGTATTTTCCAACTTAATCGATTGTGCGCTCCTATGATTCTATAGCTGTTGAAATAATACATGGCTGGGTGAAGAGCACATGGGGTTGGAGAGGCAGTTCCAGAGGACAGCCAGCCACACTGCCCATTGCCTCCATACGCTGTCTTCACACAGTCCTGCATATGTTGTCTTACTTCACGCGATCTGTGGGTTCCATGTATGAGGCGTATTTTGGTTTGGGTTTTTTATTTTATTTTTTTTTAGATTACTTAAGTCTGTGTAGTTACTCATGAAAACTGCATTTTGCTGGAGATGTCACATAGCCTCCAGACTTGTAAATGGTGACTTAGCAGGTAAAGTTACGCACTGAAAACATGAGAGTTATCCTGAAAATAATTAATAGGCTTCTCTACTACTAAATGTTCATTACTGTGCTTTTAAATAAGCTTGTGTGAAATCTGTAGAACTTTAGAGCTACAGATTATGCCTGTGCTTTATGTTTTGGGCTCAATAACCATTGACTCCTACAACAAAATGCCTCATCAGTATGGTAGCGATTGCAATAATTCTAACTATTAACAAAAATTACACTTCAAAAGCTAGAACCAGCCCTCTCCCTTTTTTTTTCCTAATTAGAAATATGTTATCAGCATTTAAAAAGAAATAGAGCAAATGCCTATTTTCTGTAAAAATGCCTCTGTTCTGAGTAGTGATAAGGTTACAGTGTATGGCTTCTTGGCACCAGGCACTGAAGGTGTGTGTGGGTTTGGTTTCTGAGCTGAGTTTTAGATTTGAGGTAAGACACTTAGGACAAAGCAGGGGTCTCCTAGTGGCTGCCTAGGAGTGTTCATAATTGTATTTGGTGAAAGTTTCAATCCAGTCATTGGGTGCTTATGTTAGGTCTGCCTAGTTTAGTGATCTCTGGGGTTCTGCTGTGTGGTCTCAGAGGCTTGAAGTAATTCACAGGACTTCAGCTACTCAGGTCAAAACCTTCTAAGCATAATGTTAAGCAGTCTAAAGGGGTGTACTCTTGTATGTAGTACTTGGGGCTTGTTATTTTGGAATTAACCACCTGATTATTTTTCTTTATTTTGTTTTAGGCACCTACACTGGGGAGAGGAAATTGGGTTCCCAACCAAACTCACCTGTGCTCATGCAAGCTTAAGTAGTGCATCTGTAAGAAAAAATATGGATTTGGGATCACATTCCACTTTAAACGGTAAGTAGTTGCCAAATGGTTATTTAATTAATATAATATAAAATGTCTACTAATGCTAAGTGTAAAGAACTCATATTTATGTCCAAAGGTGAAAACTTGTCTTGTTCAATAACTTAAGGCATTCAGTTCCTCTTAGAGGCAAAGCATAAAGAGTGAGATTTGCTAACTTCAAAGATGGGCATATTCAAAAGTGATCCCATTATATAATGGTGGAGAACTTCATTTTTCATCTTCACATTAATGTAAGGTTTTCATTCTCCTCCTGGTAAGCCAAAGTCTAACAGATGTGGACAGAGGTCATAATATAGGCATTAAAACCGGAGCTGATATAAGAAAAGAACAATGAATATTTTAAATGTAGACATTTAGGAGCTAGTTTTTGATCTTTAAAGAATTGATAATACTACTGAAATTAGTTTTGACAATGGTTTACACAAGTGAAATATTATATATTTTTTTACAACTCATTCAAAACATCCTGCATCAGCTCACATTCAGTTGCAGAGTATAGATTTATTAGTTTACCATTCTATATTTCTAGAAGGGTTGCCTAGGAACAGTTTCCCCAGGAGCCTCATTAATTTTAACTTATGACACCTTTAATGTCTGGCCACCTTTTTATCTTGCCAAAAATCAGTCCAATTCATGCTTTGGGGAGCTAACAAATATTTTATACCCTACCCCTCCCCTGTTAATATTTGAAAATGGTAGCATGTAATAATAAACCCAACAGAAACTTGACTTCTAAAGGCATCATTTTACAATCCAATTGGATTTTTTTTAAATACAAGACAACACTATTCTGATATTTTTCATAATGTTTCATACATACTTGCTTATTTTTTTTCACCCCTTCATGAGCAGTAAATGGAGCTGGACCCAGTGCCACACAATCTTTTGATTTTTCCTGTGGCAGGAACAAGTGGCAAGGTCAGCACAGACCAGACTGTTCAGGGAGACAAAGCATAAACTCCCTAGCATGATCAGCTGAGATGTATTTGTGGCACACCAGATTACACTTGCCCTCCTCTTCTTGAAAGCTGATTGTGATACAGAGTTTGCAAAACAATGAGAGCAAGACTTTGGACTGAAACTGAAGAGTAGATTCATTGAATTGTAAATGGACATGTGAGTTGAACCATTCTCAGTTTATGTGATAATATTAGGAAAAATTAATTACATGGACCATGTTCTTCAGTTGGTTCCTATTGGTGTGGAAGGTGGTTGCTAAACATTAAATCGGAAGAGCAATTGTTATCACATCATGCGCAAATTATAAATGAAAATATATTTTTCTGAACAAATATAGTTCTATTAAGTAGCCCTAACCGTACAATAATATGGTCACATTGGAGGCTTGACTTTATGGGATTAAATTTAGAATTTCGCCTGTAGCTTTCCCATCCCTTTCTGGTAGAAACAGCTGTGTATGCACAGCTGGCGTGATGCACCTGTGGCTGCAGGTCTCCTATTGTAGCTGAAGCCTGGGCCCTGGCACGGTCACCTCGCCCCTCTCGTTACCGTGGAGATGCAGTCGCAGGGAATACGGTGCCTTTGGAAACGCCGTTTCCAGGCTGCCGCGGGCTCTGGGCGGGCGCGGCCATCGCGACGCCGTGCGGGGGTGAAACCGAAAGTGCGGGGCCGGGGCGGGCCCGCGTTCTGCCCGCCCCGGCCCCGCTCCGCTCCTCCCTCCCATAAGCGCCCGAGCCGCCCGGCCTCACTCAGCATGTCGGAGAGTTTCGACCGAGTGCCGGGTGCCGGCCGGGGCCGCGGGGGCGGCGCGCCGGAGAGCGGCGGCGGGGCCCGGCCCGCGGGCAGCGCGTCCCGCGGCTCGGGCTCGGCCGAGGAGCAGCAGCACCAGCCGGGCGGCCTCTTCCCGCAGCAGGAGCCATTGCGGCCTCCGAAGACGGCGCCCCTGGGCACCGGGATGGCAGGTAGGGGCTGCTTTCCCCGCTCGCTCTTTTCGCGGGGCACCTACGCGGCTCTCCGCCCGCCGCAGCGGCGCCGGCATCTGCGCTCGGGAGCGTGGTCCTGTTCCCGGTGCGCGATGCGTGCACCGCGCTGAGGCCGGGCCAGCGTGGTGAGCCCTGGGGGCCGGCGGACAGCTGCGCGACTAGAGAGGGGTAAGAGAGAGAAAACCAGAGAGAGTCATATGATGATGCACGGTGCAGCCGCTCACTACCTGCTGACCGATGCCCAGCCTGTCCCTCAGCAACAATTGACAATTACTGGCCAGCTCCCTCCCCAGTTTATATACTGAACGTCACATTCTGTGGTATGGATTATCCCTTTGGCCAGTTCAGGTCAGCTGCCCAGTCTTTGCTGCCTCCCTGCTTCTTGTGCATCTGCTCACCACCAGAGCATGGGAAACTCATATAATCGACACTTTCCTCATACTGAATCCAAAACATAGTACTGTACTAGCTATCAAGAAGAAAATTGACTCAATCCCAGCTGAAACCAGCATACTGGGTTACGGACCTGGATCAGGTAAAGGTGTGATGTTGTATTGCAGCTGCTTGCAATACTCTCTGTCCTTTCCCCCCTTTTGTGCCCCCACATCTGAGTGTGCTTTTAATCCATCTGTTAATCTGACTGCAGATGGTCTCAGCCTTCCCCCTATTGAAGAATTCCAGCCTACTTGCAAAAAAATAAACCAAACCCAACAATAACACAAAGCAATGTTTGTTGGTCAGCTTTTTCAGGTAGGTATCAGGTTCTGTTTTCAATAAACTTTATGAGCTAGTCTGTAAAGAGAGTTTGGAAAATAGTGTTTTAAAAACACTTCAATTGGATGTTTTGGCAAATGGTAAGAATGACAATAGCCCAATGTCCTTGAGAATTTTGTTGAAAATAAGTGTTGGTAAAAATTAGTGATGTCTGTCATTTATTGACCTGACAGATGTATCTTGTATTTGTATCTAAAATCTATGAAAAATCACAGGATAATCAATTGTACTATAAGCAGATTTACTAGTTGCTTAGGTTAACTCTTAGACAATGTGTTTACATGGAAAATAAGTTTTTTCCCCCATCTCTCGTTTTTGTTTTTTTTTTTTTTTTTTGTTCACCTGCAGAGAAGCACTACTTACTTTCTATCATGTAGAAAGACATGTGGAGTGTGCCTAAATTAATATCCATACCTAAGAATAAACAATACAACCTATGTATTTGAAGTAAGCCTATGTATTTAAAGGAAGTATATTTATAGTAAAACCATACCTTTAGTAAAAAAAAGTGTTTACTCTGTGTGAATACATACTAGTTGATTTCTGAGAGAAGCTGTTAACAAAAACTTTTCAGAGCACCTGCAAAAGACGGGAATTCCATCTGGATCACAAGATAAAGTTTCAGTTACTGATTCTGGACCAAAAATGGCTGAACCTCAGTTAGCTGTGGATCCTGTAGCAACATCAAACTTGTCTGCTAAAGCACCTGAATTTTATCCATCGGGGTACAACCAGAACTTCAATCAAAATTTCACAGTGAGTGTTTTAACTTCATGTGTGCCAATTTACTTGTATTCAAATTAATAATGTTTTCTTGAAATCTTTTATGTCAGATAATTTGAATTCTGTATTTCCTGAAGAGATTGCAAAAATTCAGATTATAACCTCCAGAGCTGTTAAGTGTTAATGGGTGAATAATATGATGTACATGAGAGCCTCTGCTGTGGAATATTTTGCCAAAGCTTGCTGCAGATAACCATATTCCTTTTTCACAGGCATTGGTTACATTCAACATGAGAGTAAGCTGGTTTTGGTGACTACCTCTGTTGTAGTCATATCTGTACTGCATTTTAAATTAAAGCATAACCACTTTTATGCAGAATTCACAGGTTTTTGAAGAAAGTTTGGGAGAGAAATCTTGAACTTTAGCTTTTCTTAGCACAGGCTTTGCCTTTCCTGAATTTCCTGTGTCACAGGTACCACTTGTCATGACTGCCTAAGCTAGTGTACCATCATGTGTCATAAGTGGTGTTGTTTCACCAAAGGTCAAAAAAAGTGGTAGACTCATTCCTGCTAGTTACCTACCAGCACTCCTAGTTATAAATATATTTCCACCCAGACTCAGATCAATTTGTAGATACATCATGTAATAAAAGCTGGTACTTCTATTTTCTATTCCATTGTCTTCCATGTTACTGATTCAGTAATTCTACTCCAGGGAAGATCTCTGTGAATTCCTTTTGTTATGCAAACAGTCAGATTCTAGTACTATATCTAAACAGGTGGGAACTTTTACAAATACAATCAGATGATTAAAAAAAAAAGGGATGCTGAATCAAATTGGTTTTTGATAACTGATAGAAAAATTTCATTTGAATGCTGATTATGGTGATTTGGTATTTTGAAATCTTTTCCTCACCAGTAAAATTGATGTTTCCTTAGTGTTACCAGCTTTGCTTTTTACTGAATATAATTACTCTTTATTATACAATAAACCCCAAAGCCAACATACAACTGTTAGCAATGCCAATGTGAATTTGTTTTGGTGAATTGAAAATCTAGGAGAAAAAATAACTACTTTGCCCCAGCACTGGTTACATGTTTTCTATAAATAAAGTGTTTCAGTTTCAAGGCAAAGAGAAAACCCAAACAACCTTTGGAGTGGGATACATAGTGCACTCTTAAAACTGCAAATTTTCAATGCCAACAATGGTGCTTTTCAGCTGTTTTGCAAAAACACACAAGCATGTGGGAGTTCCTGGTTGCTATGTTGTTGGAATGTGCTATGAATGTGATTCATCTATTAATAAAACTACCTCTGAAAATGTTAGCAAAACATGTTGCAGGGACTTTAATCTAATTAGAATATAAAACACATAAAACAGTGGTATTTTTCTTTCATTCTTTACTATTACAAAATCTGTTAGTTTTTTAATTTGGTAACTGAAGGAATTGGGCTCACTTGTCATAAAAAGAAAAAATTCAGCACACTTTACAGTTACACTGATTTTGCCCATGAGTTTTAAAATTTGAATCAGAACAAAGTTTTGAGAAACTTTTTTTTTTACTTAAAATTAGTACTTTATAGCTTTCATTTATGAAGAACCCTGAATTTTTAGATCTCAAATATAGTATTTCTCTCATAAAATTCACAGTTGTTTTGCAATAGCAAAATAACATTTATTATTTTAAAAACAGTGTTGATTTCTTGTTTGATTGTGCACCATTATAATTACTGTGTGTCCATGTAGCATTTGCTGTTGGGTCAGTTAATATCCAGTCTTTCCAGTTTTTGATGCTCAAAACTATCAATTACCTGTGAAGATGGTTTAAGGAGTACAGCTTACAAGATTTACTAGAATTTTCAGAAAAACTTTACCAGGACTTTAAAGAAAGGCCTCCATGGAATTCACTGTTTGCATAGAGAATCCAACCCATGGAAATTATAGATGTCTGCAGCAGAACTAGTGACTAGGTAGGTTTGAATTGCCAGTAGGAAACACCAGATTTGTTCCCTGGAATGGCTGTATGATAATGATATGGCCGTCACTCCATCAGATGGGCATAATGATGTTCTTACTTCATAGCTTTAAGAGTGAGATTTTTTGTTATTTTAGGGTTCCACAATCCTTTTCTCCTGCTTTTTTCTTTTTTAACTTCATAATTTCCATCAGAAGACCAAGCATGAGTGCCACTTAACCTCATTCAAGCATGAATAGGTGCTTTTGTATATGCAATAGTCTTTTTGTACTTGGGTTTGCAATAATTTTGTTGGAAACCTGTTGAGCTCGTATAACTGTGTAGGGAAAAAACCTTGTTCATAAGAAATATGAAGAAAAATCAAATCAGTGATAAGTTGTTAGTGTCTAAGTTCAGAAGTGGAAATGTGAATTTACTAGATAAAGGAAAATGGCAATCAGTACATACACAGAAACTGACTAAGCATATTTGTCTCATGAATATTTGCTACAGGCTTTGTTTTTCTCTATGTAAATCAGAAGACTGTTAGTACCAATTTAGCCTGCTACTCTTCTATATGTAAACTTATGAACTGACACATAATAAAAGAGAGTCAAGTCTATAATCTTTTCATCAGTTACTCTCCTGTTGTGAATAAGCCAGGATCCCATCCTGTAGCTATCAAAGATTAGAGAAAGAAATTGGAGCACTGGCTTGTTGGAGTAATTATTGAAATTAACAGAAAATTTCTGGTTGACTTTTGTGACTTTACAGTGTAAAGTCACAGTGACTTTGAAGTGATGTGTAATCTTACAGGCCAGCTCCTCTTGAAAAATAATCATGGGCCATTTGCTTTGTTTGCCTTGGGTTGATACACTGTGCGGTTCTATGTTTATGTTAAATTTTAAAATCTGACAATGAGACATGCAAGTACTTTATATCTAGAAGATATTGGGCTAAATTTAGTTAGTTTTTAAAGTATCAATTACAAATAATTTTAATAAAGTTGTATATTTCTGAATTTCTAAAGTACTAATTTTTCTCTCCCATTTGTTCAGTTCCCTGGCATAGTTATTGAAACCTAGACATCTTTTGAAGTAGCTTATTTAGTACAGGTAAATGAATATGGTACAGAGTTTAGTTCTCTGTGTTTAGCCTCTTAATTACAAGCTGAAAATAAGAGTGTATATACAACAGGGACACTAGTATTCCAAGTGGTACTGGAATCCCTTACAACACAAGGATGTTCTCTAAGACTGGATTCTTGTCAAGTGAGTATGAGAGAAAGATAGCTTCCTCTCTGCTGAAGGAGGATCTTGCAACAATCTGACAGCTGTCAGAAGGAGCAGCTTCTTTTGCTAGCTACTTGCATGCTCTGCAGCCTGGCTAGAGAGTTTTCAGACAGGTTGTTTGCAGAGATGCTAGTTCAGTTGTATGTGATTAAGCTGCAGTAGCTGCACAGTAATGTAATAGCTCTTTGAAGCAAACTAGTTTTAAATTTATTGTACAGAACTCCAACTGGACTGTTTGAAATTGCCTTATAAATATTGATTTTCTTTAGTGAAGAAGAGTATGTAGCAAGTCATACATAGGCCTGTTAGCATTTACTTTTTGGATTTCTAAGCTCCAAGTCATTAGAATGGAAAACTTTAGGTTAGAAAGGACCTCTGGAGTGCCCGTGCTCCAATCCTCAGGTTGTCAAATGTAGTAATAATTTGTCTTTATTTTCATAAACCCATATTTTTTTCCTATTTCTTGTGGGCAACATTAAATTATTTAGTCTTTAGTGTTATTAACCAGCATATCTTCTACTTAACTATAGGGAATCATTCTGGTTTTACTTTTGTTACACTGATGTATGCCCCACCTCACTAACTTATGACATGTCTGAATGATTTTGGAAAGTCTGCTTTTTTTACCCACACATTTTTTACGAGTCATGAAATTAATATCAGGATGTGATTTTCAACAATGTGTATCTTGTCTTTCTCATAGTTCATACCCAGCTAGGAATTTTTCACATATCCATGTTGCTTCTCAGTAGAGGAGAGTTAGGCATTTAGAAGACAAAGTAATGAAAAATCCCTGTTAGGGGAGTAGAAGGGGTAGTGGGAGAATATAGTTATAATCCTTGTTGATATATTTATGTACACTAAGTAAAGGAAAAGTGCTTTATCATTTTAGCTCAGCTTTACTGTAGATAACCTTTAAGCATTTTTAAATGGTGGAACAGTTGAAAACTCTGATTTTTCTTTGTTACTCTTATGTCTTGAATTGCTAATTGTAAGTCATTTTAAAAAAGTGACACTTCAGGCTCCTTCTTGCATTTCTGAAATATATGAGATGCTTTGCACAACCTTTTGTGTAGTGTGACAAAATGATTTATTTGGACTGTGTTGCTACTAGTGACATCACTAAGTATGCTGCTTTCTTTGCTATTCCCTTCATATACCTGCATTATAATCACCTGGAACAATATTGACTTTAGATGCTTTCACATAGATTAATTTCTGAATGGACAAAATCGGTGTTCTTCTTTTCCATCAGTGGGAGCATAAACATCAATAAAGTGATACTGGATAGCCCCTCCTCTGTTTAGAGAGCAAGTGTGTTTACTGTCTTGTCTGGTTTTAAGCCTCAGTAGCTGTAAATTAATGCAATTCAGTTTGAATAGTTTTATTTCATGCCTTGTAGTCTTTAATCTTTTGCCAAGAGATGCAAATACTCTGTCTTTAAAATAGCAGGTTTTCTGATTATACTTCTTACATGGGAACAGTACTATGTATTTATTGTATTTCTCCAATTACACTCCTTTCTGCATATTTTTGGAGCACACTATCTAAGCCCAAAATACTTTGTTTCAAATTTTCCATTTTTTTTCCTTCTCCAGTTTATAAATCCATAATACAGTTAGTGTCCACACCAGGAATGCATGTTGAGCCTCAGTTTGGTAGTTCTACCCTTAACAGATAAACTTACTTTGTTTGTTAGTCAATCTTGCAACCAACTTGGGAAAATTATTTATTTTTAATTCATCTTTGTATGTATTTTACTGGGAGACCCTAATGTCTGTAAAAATATTTTGCCTGGTTCTTAAGGTGACTGGTCTACAAGAGGCTTCTGAAGTCTACACTCCAGGAGATGTTGAGGTCTATGCTCTGTAAAAATGTTGACGTGAACTGTGTAATAAACATCTCTATCAAGCATACAAAGACTCAAAACTAAGGGCTGTATGGTTATTTCTGGAGACAGAAGGTGTAAAAATTATTCAAGTACTTGTTTTAAAGTATTTGGCATATTCTTTGACTTCTACAGGATTCTTCCTTTGAAGATAGATGTGATGGCTATCTGACCCTGGCAGAATATGTACAAGACTTCCTAAATCACCTCACGGAGCAACCAGGTTGTTTTGAAACGGAAATAGAACAGTTTGCTGAAACACTGAATGGCTGGGTTATTGCAGATGAAGCTTTACAAGAACTTGTTGAACTTGTCTATCAGCAGGTAATGTATTACAAGATGGACATTATGCTTCTGTTACCCAGTGTTCAAAATAGTAATTCCAGTATTTGTTACATAATTGTACAACATAGTATTTTTATTATTTGATATTTTTTTCCTTTTAGACTGAAATATATAGGGAAGGATTTTGCTTAGTAAGTTGAAATGTTAGCTTAGTTTTGTTGTGTGTTTGTATCTCCTGGATAACATACTACAGCTGAAATTATGGTACTTAATTAAAAGAAGTTGTATTTTAATTTTTGTTAGTAAAGATTGAAGAAACTTATACAATATTGTACACTTTTATTCTCTTGTGAAAAAAAAATTCTTCATAGTTCCAAGATACTTTAATTCCTCGGTATTTTAAAAAATTAAAACCATACCTACTGTACACACCATCCTTTGGGAAGTACCTCTTTACTGCCAGGATTTTTTCTTTGTTTGAAATATACCTATTTCAGAAAAGCATAATTGGAGAAAAGGAAAGCTCCTCTAAGGGTAACTAGGTCCAGTCGCATTGATGGCATGGAAATGAGGACAAAGACCTTGAGCTGAACTCTGCACTAATTGGGGGAGCCATTGGAAAGAACAGCTTAATATGTGTTGCTTAGCAAATGAGCTGCTCTTACTGTCTTTTGGGCTCGCTGCAGAAAAGGAAGCCATGCTTCTGGCTTGCTCTTTATTTTGTTGGGTGTCTTTCATGGGTTTGTTACTTTCAAGTTCTGCCTTGAATTAAAGTAAAAATCAAGAGTTTTATTTAATTGAAGGTACCTGCAGAATATTTTAATCTGGTGTATGTAGAAGTGGAATGACTAGTTGGTCATTGTACAGAACAGTAGAGTCTCAGGTTTCTCATTATTATACAGAATTAATGCAAATTTAATTGAGACCAGTTTAGTTAGACATGATTATCACCTGTGCTGCATTTGGCAGCATCATTTTCCCATTCTTTATTTGAACCCATGGAGGATAGTTTATTGGAAGGGGAAAAAAAGGATTTTATGCTATTTTTAATTTCCTGTATTTTAAATACATTGGCTCACATTTAATAGAAGTCTTTAATGTTGCCTCTTCCTCTCTATTCCCCTTTAAAAACAAGCTCACCATTAAGGTTTACTGTGACTTCCTCAACTCAGAAGTTCAATGTTAGTCTGAAAAATTTACATGAAAAAGTTACATGCAAAATATAGCTTAATGCCAAAAAGCTATGCTAGTATCTAAAAGCATCTAATTTTAGATATCTTGTGTGTCAGACTAACATAGTGTCTAAGCAAAGCCAACTACACTTAATAATTCTTCTGTCTTGAGCAGAGGCTCAAGCATTTGTCTCCTGGTTTTTCTCAAAACAATTAAAACTGCTGAAACTTACAAGCATCTACTTCAGTGATACAAATTTGATCCAACAAAACAGATTTACAGATGCTAAGTTTCTAAAGGAAATCTACTGAAAGAAAATAAACCCACATCCTGTAGGATCTTCCCTTCACCTCTGTATAAAATACCTTAGCCTATCTATAAATAGTAATTATATATATACTTACATTCTTATTTATTTTAGAACATAGTGAAGTGTCAGTTCTTCTGTCTTCCAAAAGCTGGACACTGAATTCATAAAGAACCTTTACTGATGCCTAATTAATGCAGTGGATTGTTCCTGTTAGAGCAGCTACAGTTTTTCAAGATACATCTTTGGTAGATTAACCTTCATGCTTAGATTGTGACGTTTTTGAATTGGAGATAAAGTGGTGTTACCAGCAATAATTGTTCCAATAATATGATTTTGCAATGTAACAGTTGATTATTAAGAAGATATAGGATGATAAAAATATGCCAGATCATAATATCTAAAATATAGTTATTTCAATGTTTAGTGCAACCACGAGTACAGACCAACTAATAAGGAAGATAATTTTTTAAAAATACAGATGAGATTTGAAGAATTCTTGTATATATTTGGATGTTAAAATTTTTGTTTGCTGGGAGTTTGTTGGGTTGGGGTTTTTTGGGGTTTTTGTTTTGTTTTTTGTTTTTGGTGTGTTTTGGTTTTGTTTGGTTTTTTTTTTGTTAGGAAAAAAAATTTAAAAGGCTAACATAAAAAAGGGATACCTCTTCTATTTAGAGCAACTGATTGAACCACAGCATCAAAGTCTGTTTAGGTAGTTCACATGCCCCTTACTGGAAAGTGAATTCCATTTGTCTATCTTAATTACTTAAACTTGTTGTATCTTTCAAAGACACTTAATTTTTTTCCAACAACTCTATTCACATAGTAGAATTATGTCTTTTTCTCTACGTGTAAGAGGTAGCTAGGTATAATTGTATTAACAAGACTTTTTTTTCAAATATGTTGGAACAGCTCAAACATGCAAACATATCTGTAGCACTAATAGATGATCAAAATGTAAAAAAAATATTAACGGATTATAAAACCAAAGTAGAAATTTACTGAGTTCTTAGTATCCCCATTTTCTTTTGGGCAGAGCTGGTGAAGTTATTTGCAGCAGAACCTTCTTTCACTGAAACTGCATCTGAAAAATAATATGAAATTCAGGTGTTGTTAGAGGAGGCTTGAAAATGAGTGAACAAAATAAATTTCCATCTCTTTAAAGTTTGAATTATCAGATTAAAACATAAGATTTTTTACACAATATCATTCTTACCATCTTTTTTCAGATGGCATAGGTATAGCTGTTCAGCAGTAACAGGAGTTGTTTTAGAAAAAAAGGACACACCAAGAGCTGTTAATTGTAATGGTTTAGTCTTACTTTCTGATTCAGAAGTTTGCAATTCTCCAGATTGCTGGAGCATGTATGGGAGAAAGTATTTCTCTTTACTTGCTATGTTCTTACACTCTTTCCTTGGGTATTAGCCATGGCAAAAAAAGATTGTGGAATAAATAGCTTATAGACTGAAAGAAGACAACTTTTTATGATGTTGTTTGAATATAACCATTGGTCCTTGAGAGAGTATGTGTTCTTGAAAAAGTGCCTTAATGTCCAGTGTTGTTTTTTTTGTATAAGCAGTCTGTATGTGACTTTGAGACACTCTTCTGTTGTAGGTCACAGTGCAGAAATAGAATTGCATGAAGGCACATGGCATAATGGTGGTTTTTTTCTTAGAGCCTTTTCTTAGATTCTACAGAATCACAGTATAATGAACTTTTAAGTTCTGCTTAATATAACATATAAATGCATGTAGCAGCATGCTGAAGCTATACAAAAGTGAATTTGGCAAATAATAATTATTAATCATTCATTTTCTGCTCTTGAGTTGTCTGATCAACATTAAGCATGCATTTCAGAAAAGCTTTTGAAAGTATTTTCTGATAGCCTAATCATTAGTTTTATAAATAATATATTTTTCCATTTTTATTTTGGAAGGCCACATCTGTGCCAAATTTCTCTTACATGGGAGCACGGTTGTGTAACTATCTATCTCACCACCTAACCATTAGTCCACAAAGTGGGAACTTCCGACAGTTGCTGCTTCAAAGGTCAGTACCAGTCACTTTAAGCCTCATTCTCTTCAGCTGCATCCTTCTGGTTTGCGTGTTAACTCTTTCTGTTGCGTACAAAGAGGTACTACTTAAAATAATAGTAGAGATTTTATGCGCCTCCCCTCACAGCCCCCCAAATTACTAGACTGGCCCAGATTTACAAGGCCTTGAGGGAAGGCGAATCAGGAGCTGGGCAAAGATGCAAAAGGGGCTCCAATATCCCGATGTGGTTCTCCAAGCTGTTTAATCCATGAGATGAGGGGGAAAAGAGAGAGCGAACAGGAAGGGACATGGCCTTATCTAGGCTCTGGACAGGGAAGGCTTTCTGGCTCTCCACCAACCCCATCGGAGCAGGAAGGAGGGGACCCTGTTTATCTGATTCCAGTCACGGGGTCCCTGAAAGGGGAAAAGCATAGCCCAAGTGCACTGTAACAGAGATTGAGGAGTATCGAAACACAAGTACATGCTGGGTATTGAACACAGGCATCTTAAAATATTTTAATATTTTTAAACATAAAAATAGGACTCCATTTGAAGTTCTGTGGGATCTTTTGAACTAAGTATATTAGATTTGTCCCCAGAATAGTGCAAATTGGAAAGTTAATCTACTTTAAAAGTATACTAAATGCACATATGGGTACTGTCCTTGTCCTTTGATTCTAACCAGTACTTACTTAATTGTGGTTTTTTAATTAGTGCTTTTGGTTTTTAGCTGGAATTTGTGTGTAAGGTTTATTCATTGATAGGCTGACTTTGTATCTATGAAATAGTTGTATAAAGTTCAGAAGGATAAATTTCTTCAATTGCTGCAGATTTCTGGGGACTGCATCTTAATAATGGTTAGACTTTGTAGTTGACATAAATGCAACATTTTTAAATTGTTATGTATCCTCTCAAATATTACTGCATGACATTTGAAAGAGTACTGTCTGGACACTTCAGAATTCTTTAGAATTTTGCCTTTTTTTTTTTTTGTTGTTTAAATACATCTGGCTTTCTAAGCTTCAGGTTTGCCTCTTGTTTGAAAAGTTTTTACTTAGTCCAGCAAAAGTGTGATAAACTTTTACTGTAGTGCATTCCAATGGTCTTTTGTCATGAGTGGAATGTTATGGTTTAACCTGGCAGGTAGCTAAACAGCTTGCAGCCCCTCACTCAATTCCCCCACCCTTCCAATGAGATAGGCAAGAGATTTGGGGGCAGAAAATGTAAAATTAATGGGTTGAGATAAAGATATTTTATAAGGATAGAAAAGGATCTGAATATAATAGCAGTGATAAAAGAATTAGCATATACCAGACAAGAGACACACCATGCAATTGCTCATCACCCATAATGCCCAGACAGTTCCTGAGCAGCAGCCCCCAGGCAGCTTTCTCCCTGGTTTATATGCTGAGCATGAGGCCACATGGGATAGAATAGCTGTGGGGTCAGCTGTGTCTCCCCTCATCTTCACTCCAGCCTTCTTGCTAGTGGGCTGGGGTGAGAAGCAGAAGAGTCCTTGATGTAGTGCAAACACTGTGAAGCAAAAGATAAAACCAGGGCATGGAGAAGCTGAAAACACTCATTTTTCTCTCTTTTTCTCTTTTTTTTTTTTTTGTTGTTCTCTATTTATTTTGTTGTTTTTGTTTGTTTGTGTTTTTTTTTCTTTTAAAATAATTGGTTATGATTTTTTTAACTGTGTCTTACTTGAACATGAAAGGAAATCCCTGTTAATGTTGCATTTTCTGGTTCTTGAAGAAAAGCCAATGGATAACATTAATGTTAGCATCCTGAACCTACTAATTTAAAGTTGCTGGTGTTTTGCTTGCTAGTATGGATAAAACTGGGAGTGGGAGGGTCTGTGCAGATAAACAACCTAACAATGTGACCACAGAGAGGTCATCTTCTGTTTCTCAACAAAGTTTCTACCTGAAGTTTTGTATTTCAACTCTTTAAGATTTTTCAGTTTCTCCACTTTTTCCTCAATCCATTACACAATCATTCAGAATACATTAAAATTTGTCTGGGTTTCCTTCTATCTCACATATTTTTAAAATTTTGTTTTGTACCGTTAGGTAAACTGGTGTATTTTTTGCACAGTTGCTAAATACTAGGAAAATTACTTCACTGCCATACTATATTAATCCTATTTTTGTATTTATATTTAAATTACAGAATCATAGAATTATTTGGGTTGGAAGGGACCTTAAGAATCATGTAGTTCCAAACCCCTCTGTCATGGGCAGGGAACCTTCTACTAGACCAGGTTGCTCAAAGCCCCATACAGCCTGGCTTTAAACACAGGGATGGAGCATCCATAGCTGCTATGGGAACTTGCTTTGGTGTCTCACCACACTAACAGTAAAAAAATTCTTCCCAACATCTAGTCTAAACCTGTCCTTTGCTAGTTTGAAGCCATTCCCCTTTGTCCTGTCGCTACATACCCATGTGAAAAATCCTTCCCCTGGATTTGGCCCCTCTTGTTGGCCCATTTTAAGTACTGGAAGGTGCTACAAGGTGTCACCAATACCTTCTGTGCTTCCCACTGAGCAGTCACAGCTCTCTCAGCCTGTGCTCATAGGAGAGATGCTAAGGCCCTATGGTCAACTTAGAGGCCTTCTCTGGTCTCACTTAATATGCCTGTGTCCTTGCTCAGAGGACCCCAGCTCTGGATACAGTGCTGCAGGTGGTTCCACCAGAGCAGAGCAGAGGGGCAGATCACGCTCATTCACCTGCTGCTCACGGGACTCTGAATGCTGGATACAATTGGCTTTCTGGCCTTCAAGCATGTGCTGTCACACTCATCGTCTCATCACCCAACACCCCAAGTCCTTCTTGGAAGGACTGTTTTCAATCACTTCCCTGCCTAAGCTGTTCTCAATCCTTGGGATTGCCCTGACCCTTATACAGAACCTTGCACTTGGCATGATTTGCACAAGGCCCCCTCTCAAGCCTGTCAAGGTCCCTCTTGTGTGCCATCCCTTCCATCTACAGTGTCACTTAACACTGCACAGCTGGGTGTCATGAATTATGTATCACTGTCACTTAACATGGCAACAATTTATCAAATAAGTGTAAAGGCATCTGAGATAATGTGGGAAGCACCCCCAAGAGGGGAACATGTCTCCTTCGTTTCTTTGGGAATTGGCTGCCTGTGCTACCGTTGCACATCCTAGACCCATATTCAGTTGTATAAATCGTGTAACTGTATTAACTTTTAGGTTTTAAGTTATTTTAATTTGCTGCATCAGATATCTCAGTGCTTAAAGACATAATCATGTAATCATATGTGTTTCTCTAAAAGGATGCAAATCCACTGTTTCTTTGTGAAGGCCTCTTATTCCCTTCACAGATCATACATCCCAGCATTCAGCATGTAATGGTTTTCATGCAGTTCATAAGTTCTTAGTATTCCTTTAAATTAGTAACATGTTACATATGTTGGAATGACTACAGATGGTGTAATTGTGTTTTAATTTTTACAGGTGTAGAACGGAGTATGAAAACAGAGATGAAGCTACCAAAGGGGATGAGACTACTAGAAAACAATTTCATGCCTTTGTGCTGTTCTTAGCTGAACTTTATCTTAACTTAGAGGTAAGAAGAAAGTCGGCTGTCATGTGGCTCTTCATATATTTTTTGCTTTGTGTAATTTGAGATGTTTTTCTAAAGGCAGAGGGCAGTAAAGTAAAAGAACTTTGGAACAGCTTCATTATAATGCATATGTCCAAGAAACATATAAACAAAAAAAAGATTAGATCATTAGAAGAGAAATGTATAAAAATGAAAGTGTAAGAATTTGTGGGAAGAGCCAACCACAAACATATTTGGAATGAAGCTTTTATTTTCTTTTACTGGCGATACTTAACCAACATATTACATGTTATTAAATGCCTAGCAGAAGTAGATCAGGATCAATTCAGTATGTAATTCAGTATTCAGGTACTAATAAGAGGTGTTAACAAACCTTTGAAGCAGATGTGAAAAATCCTCAAAACGAGGAATTAAAAATGCAGACTATTAAGGATACTCCTGCTGATGGTTTAGTCATTGACTGATGCATGAAGTATGCAATCTTGTATTTAGATTTCTTTTCTGTATCTGTGATATGTACAAAAATGTGTACAAATTTTTTTTCATTTTTATGCCTGTGCATTTACCAAGTTCACTTCCTGCTGTAATGTAGTTAAAAATACACATTTGACTTGATTGTTTCAGTGGTTTGATTTAAGCAAACACTGTAAAAAGTTTCTGCTGGCATGGGGAAATTCCTTCTCTGACTCTTCCATTTCTGGACTGTAAGTGGTCCTTGAAATCTGCTTTTCACTCGCTAGAAGAAAAAAATGAAGATTTTTCAAAGACTTTGAAATGGGGGAAGTTGTCTATTTGTATGGAGTATACCATATTTCTTGAAGTATACCATTTGGTTTTAAAATTTTCTGTATTTTTTTAATTATATAAAGACTGCCTTCTAGAACTAAGCTACCATTGCTGTAAAGAATATGCAATGCAGTGTGGAAAAGAGCATGAAGTTCTGGAAATTTGGTATTTTTTGGGCCATTAGGCGGGCATTTGGTAGCTTTTCTTAGCAATTTGTTAGCAGAGAAACAAAATTCTAGACCTCCATTGTTATGCCAGAATTGCAAGGAGATTACTCAGAGTAAGTTTTGCACTGACACTGAGCTGTGTGGGGCAGTCAATGTGCTGGCAGGAAGGGATGCCACCCAGAGAGACCAAGACAGGCTTGGGAGGTGGAACCATGAAAAGAAGGTAAAGTGCAAGGTACTCATCTGGGCCAGGCACAAATACAGGCTGGGTGGAGAATCAGTCTCAGCTCTGCTGAGAAGAGTTTTGCGTGTTAGTGGATGAGGACCTCAACCTAACATGCATCAGATGTATGGCCAGCAGATTGAGATAGGTCATGACCTAGATGATGTTTAAGGTCCCTTCCAACCCAATCTATTCCATGATTCCTTGAAAGCTGGTGTTCCAAAATGGTTACAGTATTTGGCTATAAATGTCAACTATGTTGATCATAAACCAAATAATACAGCATTCAAGAGAGAAAATGTGCCAAAAACAATTTCTAAAACTTGAGTATTTTAAATATTAAGGGGGGTGGGTTTTGATTATGTTTTGCAGATTAAAGGAACAAAGGGACAGGTTACACGGGCAGAAATTCTTCAAGAAGGTCTTCGGGAATTACTGAATGCACTCTTCTCTAATCCTTTGGACAGTAATTTGATTTGTGCAGTGAAACTGCTGAAGGTAAGACAGTCATTTTAAAAGAAAAAAAAATCAGTCTTTTTAAACTTTAATATAGGAAATAGTTTATTTATTCCCTAGTTTATAGGGAATAGTAGGGTAAATTACAAGTGAGGAAGTATTTATAGGGATTTATGCATTACAGCATTAGCAGAGCAAACTACTTTTTTTGTTTTCCTTAGTACCATTAGGAAATTGAGCCAGTAAAAAAAGTAACAAGATGCTCCATAAATAAATACAAGGCCATTTGTGTACAAATGAGCGATAGAACTGAAGTTAAGGTGCAAATGAGTAAATGCTTCCTCTAGATCTCATTTTGCTGCTTCTGGTGTGGGAGAAAACTGTAACCAGTTTGAATGAATTGTGAGATCTTAGGTAATGCTCTGTGTTCTGAAGAACATGTGGCCACTGGGGTCCACCACTTTTTGTGGCAAAAGGTTCTTAATATCTCTTATTCTGTGCTGTCTGTGTCATTACTATTATAGAAATACATAGATTTCTCTTTCATGTTGGAAATAAACCTCTTTGGTCATAGCCCATACATTTTCTTATAAAACAGCCTCTATGTTGGAGAAACTCTTATCTTCAGTAGGTATCATTATACTTGTAGTTGGGAAAACAGTTTACATTAGGAATGAAAGTTAAATGCTAAACAGTATTTTTCTGAAGATTTTTGGTCGACTTGGTTTTTTTTTTTCATTCTTTACCCTTCCTCATACTCCACTGCTTCTCAGCCTGTTCTATCTTGAATTTCATTTATGACAGCTTCTTTTGATATCATAGATAGGGAAGAGAGACATTTGTAATTTAAAACCTTCATTTGAAGTTTGGATGTTTAAGGAGGTTGCTTCACAGCAAGTGTGAGATTGTACTCAATGAGCACATTCACTCTTGTGGTCAGTCCTTATGTTGGCAGGGCTTCCCTGAGACAAGGCTCATTGAAGAATCTTTATAAGCAGCAATATACAAATCAGGAAGCTTTACAGTGCAGTAAAGAAGAAAACCAGTAATTTAAATTGTTTTATGACACATTGCTATATCTAAAATGTGTTACAGAAAAGAGACTCCGTTTTTTCATGCAAGTGTTTTCTGATGTTTATAGTATCTCAAATGTTGAATATATATGTAGCTAGACTGGGCTGCCTCATGAAACCTTGGTTTCACTACTGAAGCAATAAATGTGTCATTTTGTCTTTTCCATTTAATACAGTAATAGAGGTTTTCTCTGTTTGCTGTGCAATATGTTTATTTTTAAGTAATCTTGATGCTATTTCCTAATTATCCAGGATTAAAGTGAGACCACTGTAGAATACTACGAATTCAAGTAAATGCTGACCAATATACTTGCTTTTCTCTTGGGATTTATCCCTTTGTATCATCAAGTGCCATTCCAGGTGGTTTTGATTATGTAATGTTTATGCCGAGGAGATTGCTATTAGTGGCAAACTATTTTTTTTTTTCTGATTTAACTCCTCCTGTGCAATTATTGGACAATGAAGTACCTATTCTTGTAGCAAAAAGCTTTCATTCACAGCTGTTTTAGACTGACTCCTGCTGAAGCTTTCCTGGAAGCAGCTTTAGCCTTGTACACTTTTATAGATTAAAGTTCAGGTTGGCTTCTTCAGATAATTCTAGTCTCCTTTATAAATACCCAGAAGAAATTCTCTGGCATGTGTGATGCTGGTCAAGTTGACTGAAGTATTTCTAAAGCTCAGTAAAGTATTCCCTGTTGTTGTATAAACTGCTGGAATCAACTACAAAAATAAGATTTAAAGGAAATAAATGATGGTAGTATGTACTTAAATCAAGTAAGATCTGACTAATGTTACTGAAGAGTTGTTTCAAAATCATATTTCAAGACTGAAACAAGTGGTTGTGAACTTCTAGGTAACATAAATATTGGACACAGGGCTCTTATACTGTCTGTAGTTTAAAATAAACTATGAGGTCTATTAATCTGTTTAGCAAAGAGATACAGCTGGAAGTGTCAGCCATCGGGTAGTCCAAGTGTCATGAATCAGTACAGAATCTCTTGTTGAGTGTTTATTAAGGATTTCTCATTTTCTTAAAAAAAAATACTAATCCCTTTTCTTTAGTTGACAGGTTCTGTTTTAGAAGATGCCTGGAAAGAAAAAGGAAAAAATGATATGGAAGAAATTATTCAGAGAATTGAAAATGTTGTGTTGGATGCAAACTGTAGCAGGTGAGAAGATAAATTTATGTGCAGTGTTTTGTTTATATGAAAAAGGAACACCTTGAAAAATCTTCAGCTATAATGCAAAAATTATCTTTGAAACTTATATTTATGAAAATTAATGTGATGTGTGAGGGTCATTTTCCATGTTAAAAAAATAAAACTGTTTTTCAGTTGAAGGATAATGTGGCTTTTTTGGAAGTTGGATTGATTTTGTTTTGGAGTGGGGTTTTTTGTATTTTAGTTTTCAATAGAGATTCAAGTTCCACTGTTCAGTTGGGTTTTTTTTAACCTATTAGGTCTCAAAATCTTCGGCAAGTGCTTTAGGCTCTTAAAACAAGAATACACCAAGAGGAAATAGGGGCAATATCTCATAGTTTATACTTTTAATTTTAAATTGAACAGGCTTAAATACATAGAAAAAGTACTAAATATGTAGCTGTATTAAATACATACAAATTACTATAAATGTAAAGGCAAAATGATATCTACTTTGTCATTTGTTTTTCGTTTGGTTTTCTTTCTGGAGAGCACACCTTTTTGGCAAGGTCTTAGCTTTAATTGGGGAAAAAAATGAGTGGTTGACTAATGTATTAGTAATAAATTAGTGGTTGACTATAATCATAAAATTGTCATAAAACCACCTGTATGCATGAGGTTATCTGATTCTGCTTCATCCTCAGCTTCTTGCAAACTTACTAAAAACCTGTAGAGGGCTCAGACACTGATCTCTTGCCATATGGAGGGAGGCCAAGAGTGGCTTATACCATCTGTGGGTTGTAATTGAGCTGCCCCCAAGAGGATGAGGAAATTTTTGCTTCAGGAACCAAAATAGATGGCACAAGCTGAGGCTTCAAAGATACAGAACAACAAACTAATTTTGATGCTTTTCGTTGGTCCTAAACTCATGAGCCAGACACAGTTAGGTGACAAAAAGGGGTTATCTTAGAAGGATCCTTAGGTGCCCAACTCACTAGGTGGAAAAGTGCTGAAGATGCACACCCAGCATAATGTGTATACAATTTCTGTACGTTTAGCAAATTAGCATAACTAATAAGGATCTCCAGGTTGAGACATAAGTGGTGAGGTAATTTTCCCCAGAGCAACCCTTTCTGAATTCCTCTCCTCCTCAGATAGGAACTAAACTTTGCTTATGAAAATGTGTCTGGGAGAGCTGGTTTCAACCTGGCTTCCCAGAGAATCTAACCTTGGACCACTGGCTTGGAGCTGCTGTCTTTCTATCTAATATAGTAGATGAAATGCTAGCTGAAAATACTGTAATAGGCTACAGCACTACAAATATACATGTAAAGAATACAGAGACTATATAAAAGAAGAAAAAAGGTAAAAATCAATTCAGTATCCATTTCAGCTGGGAAAATAACTGTAAAATTTATTAATTTATGTATTCTTTAATGATAACTCTTTTCCATAGACTAGCTTAAAAGAAAAAGGAATCTTCTCTTATTTTAGGGATGAAATGGGTGTTGATATCTAATGTACTGGGGGCATTACTTCTTACTTTTGACTAAAACATTTCCTTATGATGAAGAAGACTAAAGTTAGGACCATAGAATAGATAGCTAAAATAAAATCTGAAGATCAACTCCCTTTTCTCCCCAGTATTAATCCTTTTATCAAAAAGGATTGCATTCTTCAACTTGTACTGCAAGTTGTGGTATCTCAGTAAAAACTACAGCAATTTTCTCTTTCATATGAGCTCCTTACTTAACAGCAGAGGAAATGGAGAGGGTGAATATCTCATAACTGACACATACATCATCTAGACTTGCAGTTGTAAAATTGAATTCAAAATTATCTACATAATGGATCAAATTTTATCCTTCTTGAACTTGTTTTTTTGGGATGGATTTAACTATCTTGTATTTGCACAGTAAGAGAAGCCAAATTTCTTGCTTGGCACAAATTCTAACTTTTGTAGTGCTTTCTATTTCAGAGATGTGAAACACATGCTTCTGAAACTAGTAGAACTGCGATCTAGTAACTGGGGTCGAGTTCATGGAACAACTCCACATGCAGAAGCTACACCTGAAAACGACCCAAACTATTTTATGGTAAGAATGTATGGACATTTCAGTTCATTAATTTCATGTGAATTTGGTTTGATCCATCGACAATTGCATTACTTGAAACTATAAATCTTTTTCTATGAATACATATAACTTTCTGGATGACTTTATTTTTAGAATGAACCAACATTTTACACTTCTGATGGGGTTCCTTTCACTGCAGCAGACCCAGGTATGGAACAAATTTAGCTTGCCTGTCTTCTCAATCATTTTTAAGAAGTTGTAATTAAGTTTACAGCCTGTTGAATAACGTAAAATGTTATATTCAAGAGTCTAAAACCTATTAAGCTTAAAAGACAAAAATCTGCTTGAATCCCTGGTTTAGTAAAGCCCGTGATTTATTCTGCGTTAAAGAAGGTAGGTGTTTGAATTGCAAAATGTGCATTTGAGCTCATAGGTCAGAAGAACTTCTTCAGTAATCTACAGCATCTGACCTTTCAAGAAAGCCAGAAATATTCAAGTCTTCTTTTGTTTGTCCATTGTTAGTATCAAAATCAATTCAAAATCCTTGGTCTCCTTATCTGTAATCTGAGCACAATGTGGCATAACCTCATTTGAGGTAAAGACATCTGTCACAATTTTTACAGCTCTATAGGAAGTTAGGCATCATTTGTAGACATCCATTCATGTCCTGAGAAAAAACACTGGAGAAGGATCTTTTCCTGTCAATATGTTTCCTGCCTTTTATGATTTCATTAACCAGCCCATTTTCCAACTTTACATATTTCTGTTAATTTAGCAGACTAGTCTTACATGTTACTCATTCTCATTTTTACTTTGCCAGATTATCAAGAAAAATACCAAGAGCTGCTTGAAAGAGAGGATTTGTTTCCATATTATGAAGAAAATGGAGCAGATCTGTCAGGACCTGGAGAGCTGTATGTTTTCTTTTTTAGTGATGTATTTTTTAAATAATAGTTATTTTTACTGTGATGCTGTGATTGTTCAGATTTAGGATTCCAGTGCTGACAAAAATGGAACTAAATAATGTAATTGTTATTTAGTTCTACAGTATTTGTTCAGATCAAAATTGGTTTTTAATCATATCAGTTTGAAAACTATTTCATGTTTATTCTACTCGTAATTACATATCAGATGTTTATGCACATGTACAAACATACTTCTGCACTTAAGAAAAAATTTGCAGGCAAAATGAAGCACCAAGCCTTCAAGTGGTTGTAGTAAGGCAACCTGAATTTGTTTGACTGTTGTGCATGAACATCTCAGCAAGAGATGATTACTGAATTTCCAGTGTCTTTAAAAGGGAGAAAGTGTTAACTTTCTCTCTTCAGCCTAAGGACTATTCCCTTCAATTGGAGGGCTACTCATTATTCCTGTACAGCAAGAAAAGCAACCTAATGGCCAAAGGGGAAGCAATAGTGGAGAATATAGCCTGGGTTTTTGGCACCAGTTTATAATAAAGAAATATGTAAAATAAGTAGGAGAAATATGGTCTAAAATAAATTGCTCTGAGCTTTATGCTCACAAAAGAGGACTTTCAGACCATGATTTGACACACAATAACATTTTCAGTGTTGTTTTTATGCATGATAAGAGTGCAGACCTGAATCAGTATTTTTTTCGTAAATTAGAAAACTTTCAGTATGTATCTAGCTGAGGGAAATGTCAAGAACATTGGAAGATATATTAGAGATGTCATCAGAAATCAAAAAACTCATACTGAAGAAAAAAAAAAGACCAATGTGAATCTCTTTAGAAGAAACAATACATATTGAACACAGACATAAGTTTAAAAACACAGCAAATCCTAAGAGTCATATGTAGAACACTTTGAGTCAACCTTCATGCATGGTGACTGTAACCTTCTTTGTTGAAAGCTTAAGAAAAGCTCAGACAAATGTCTGCTGATTCTCTGTCAGCTATTTCTCATGACCACATCAGGGTGGAGGTTCTGTGTGAGGGCTCTTTCTTCTGAAGGCTACACTCCGCAAGAATAAAGGAACAAATGAGAAATATGTAGACTGCTTCCTCAATATACAACACTTTGAAGCAAAAAAACTTTTCTTACACATTTTCTATGGCCTTCTTTTACATATCAATAAACAGGAATGCAGGGTTTCTGTATTAATGTATTCTGTCTTTGAACTAGGATGTTGACCAATCAAAATGACACTAATATGTTAGTAATTATGTTTTTTTGTAATTGGATCAGTAGAGATGCATTATTAAATTTTGGGAAGTGTGGCTTGCATGATTGCATTTTCTATCATCTTGGAAACTATTTCTGTCTTTTAAACTGGGCAGCATGAGATGATCTAAAAAGGTGGCAAACACTGTAGGTATTTGAACACATCTGTGCTGCTCTGAGGTTTCTGTTTATTTGTTTTCCTAGTACCCATTATTTTTTCCTTTTAATTTCCTTTAGGAAAATGTAAATACCAGTCATTTATAAAACTTCATTTTATTCTTAACATCTACACAAATTCCAAAACAGTGCTGGCTCTGAAAATCTGTATGTAAACTTAACACTGTTGGTCATTTTTTTTTCCCCTCAGGTATTTTGATGAGATTGATGATGAGATGGATCCAGAAATTGAAGAAGCATTTGAAAAATTCTGTCTAGAATCAGAACACAACAGAAAACAGTGAGATGTTATGTATTAATGTTAGTTTATTTAACCACTTTAGGTATGGTTAGAGTGAAGGGGGACACAAAACATTTGTACCAAAATGAGGAACTTGAGTTTCTCCAAGTACTAAAGTTACACAATTTCCATTTTGTTTAACAGAACCTGCCAAAAAAATGTAAACTTATGCCCTGTAACTTAAAGTGTTGTGTATATAACATAGTTTATTTTGTGAAAAATGTTTTTGAACAATGTTTTGGCTGCAATAAAAATTATTTAAAAGTTATAATTGAAATTAAAATTTAATGGGGAAATGTCCCATAAAACTTCCATTGAGGAAGAAAGGGAAAGATTAATAATCTGAATTTGCTTGCTTGTTTGCTTTAGTATATATTGGGATTTACTCATCCTATTTACAATAAACAATATATCTTGCATTTACTTTCTCCACTTCCCCCCAAGAAGAATATGATCCAAATAAGAAAGAAATATTTTCCCCCATTTATCACAATCATGAAAAGTGGCTTGTGAAAGTTTTGTGTATTAATTTTTGTTTTGTTCATTTCCTTTTTCTTCTTTCAAAACATACATGGATGAGGTCTGGACTTTTCTTTTTTCCTGGAATAAATACATTACATGTTGATATGTGAAAAAGCAAGCAGTATTTTTGAAGTGAGGTGCTTTCAAGATCTTTGGTTCAGATAAGCTTATTTTCAAATCTACAAGAAAAACCTATTCTGTAATTTGTTGTGTTCTTCAAGGCAATAGTAATACAGTTATGTTATCAACCATGCTTCTCAAGAGTATGTGCACTGCTTTTTTTCTTTTGCTTTATTTAGTAATGTATCTAACATGTCTAACCTTTCCCAACCCTTGTAACTTTCTTTTATTCTTCTAATTTTATGTAGTTTGATTTAATTTTGTAGTTGGAGTAAATTCATATATTTCATAAATGTTAACATTCTAAAGCCAACAGATTTTTTTTTTTTTACTTTAAAAAATTATGTTACTTTTCCTAGGATACTCCATTGTTTCTGTTGCCAAACTCAGCTGAACTGTTTCCTGCTACCTGTTGCTGGTTAGACTTGAGTAGAAATCCTTACCAAAAACAAACATGAAGTATTTCCCAACAGTTAGCTAATCTAAAGAACACCCACTGTAAATATGCATGTAAATAATTCTGATAATATTTCACTGCTATTTGTTAGGTTAAATAAGTTGTGCATCTGCAAGTAGAGTAAGCAGTGGCTGTTTTTGGATGTTTATTTAACATACTTACTTAGGAGTTACCTACTTACTTGGAGTTTTGGAAAATAAAATTTAACTAGCTTTATTTCCTTTGATATAATATCACTACCTTGTCTTCTTGCTTTAAAACAAAAACAATATTTTATCTTCTTCTATCTCTCCTTTACTGAGCGCTCCTTTCTTTTCTTCAAAGTACACAGTTGCAGAGTTGATTATCTTTTGATTCTTGCCAGAAAAATAAGATTTATCGAAATGCACTATGCTCATAAAGACTGTATTAGCATTCCAAAGTCTTTAGACTTAAATTCAGAAACTAGAAATGTGAAAACTAGATGACTTTCAAATACATATTCTCTACGTTGAGCACAATTTTCATACAAAAATTTTAATCTAAATACAGGTCAGACTTTCTGCTGGCTTTACAAGCAGATGTCTTGTGGAAATTATATTTATTCAGAACTTAAAGTCCCTAGGAACAAACATTCATATATGCTTTGCAGTAAAGTAACAGTGGCTCGAAGGGACTGCACTTTACATGTTTTAGTTCTGCATGATTTGTGGTGAGTCGTCTTTTTCTCTCAGGTAGTTGTCATTTCCAGATGTACTGTCAGCTTGTGGAAACAGTAGTTTTATGACTAGACAAAGAAGCATGCCAAATCATTGGGTAAAAAAAAAAATTTAAAAAAATCAGGTCACGTTTGCAATAGTAGGTTTTTCCTCCACTGAAAATGCTAAAAATCATGAAGTGAGACTTTAGTTCAAACTAGTGTAGAAGTTTATAGTCTGTATATATGAATTCAGTAAGTGCTTTCAACCTTTACTGCAGCAGGGAAAAAATTATTTTAACTCTGTCCTGCTGCATTAAATAAGATAATATTTTCATTGCACATTCAAGTATTTCCCACTTGTCTTAAATCTCACAGAACTTCAATACAAGGTAGTGAATGTGAGAGTGCAAGAGAAAGCAGCAAGTTTCTCATTGTCAGGATCCCCTTGTCTGCTGCTTGTCTGCCCACTCTTAATTGCCTATTGTTCTGTGTATGAGAGAGATGAGTCACGGGAGGTTTAAAGGTTATTTCACCTGAATTTTAGCATTTACAAATTTCAAATGTACTGTGTAAAAGTGTTTCTCATCTACAGGTTTCTGAACAATGCCTTGCAGAAGCACAACTTTTTTAAAATATGTATTTTATTTATGGCATAATGGTAAATCAGTGAAGGCACAGAAAGCAAAATTTGGGGGAGATGTGAAGCAAGGTTCTTTAAGCACTCATTCTGAAAAGAAACAGGCTTCATATTCAGACTTGAGCATGAGACCCAAGCTTTGCAGATTAGTGAAAGTATGCACACTATTTCCCACTCTTGACAAATTATTGTGATTTAGCAAAAATGTTTAGTACTTAAAATCACACTTTGTTCAAAGGAATTTCAAAATGGACTCTAAAAATTGCTGCTTTGCATGTGCTTTGCTGTTGCATGATTTTCATATCCAGAAATGCAGCTTGTTCTCAGTATTTCCCTTTAAAATCTGCAAAGAAGTTCTTGTTACTGGCTTTTTTTTTTTTTTTTAATAGTTGAGGTCACTGGGTTTTAACTGTTGGGTTTTAGAATAATTGTACCACTAGAGAAGCAAAACTGGCCCAGCCACATCAGGTATCAGAGGTATCACAAACTGCACATAGCTAGGATATTCTTTTCAATAGAATAACCCATTGTGGTGCTGAATGTTAGTGACACTTGGTCTACTTTGTACTAGTAATCTTAATTTTTCACTGGGACATTATTTCCTTATCATGTTCTGCCTTTCCTTCCTACTACAAAAAACTGAATTACTGACAGCTCAAATTTGCAACTTCTGAGTTATATGCTAATCATCCAGTTGATGGCTTATAGTTCTGATCATTGGTTGACAGGAACAGAAAATTACATTCCAGCCAAAACTCAGGGAAGATTCTATGCTGTATCCTGAACTGATGATTTGCCACCTCTACTTCAGCCTGTGTGACCTACGTCCACAGTTCCTATGCTGAGGGTTCCAACCAGAGCAGCAAGATTGTGATCAAAATGCAATGTATCATCCATAAATAATAATATTCATAACTCATTCATAATCCCAATATATACTTTGAAACTTGCTTCAGACAACTACTGAACAGACTAATACTCATTAAAAAAAGGTATTGTGAATAGAATCAGGTTATTTTGATGCATGGCTGTGTCAGCAGCCACTTGACTGGGTGTTGATCTACTCTCTGCCAAGACAACAACTGTCAAGAATGGGAAGTTGTACTGAATGTAGTCAGTCGATTATTGCACTTATCTGTGAAACCTGTACTTTCCTAAGCAGGTAAGGAAGCTAAGAGAGACCACATGGACGAGTGGGGATATTCAGCTGCATATGCTAACGCCAGGCAGTTGATAATAACTGTCACTTAGCTGTGAACTGCCAAGCCACTTAAAACAGCTTTTATTAAACTATATGTATTGGTGGAAGGTGTATATAATAGTCAAAAAAAGGCAACTAGGCAGCATGTTAAAATTGTCCTTTGACATCTTGGTCTTTCTGTTCAGATAGGACTTCTACTGCCCAGTTATAGGTACAGAGCTGTGTGTTGGCTCACCCCCCCCGCTTTCAGCAAATAAAAATTTATTAAGAAAACAAGTACAAGGACACCGTGTGCAATTCTCTCAAGCTTATTTTACAGATGTGTGTATGAAAAGCACTCATCTTCTGTGAGAAAGCAGGAAGGCACAGTTACCTAACTGACGTATGGAGCTGAGGAGGAGCTCAGCAGGAGAACCGGTCAGCAGCAGGTCCTGAGAAGCTCGGGGGGAGTGAGGCGGGAGCTCAGGCGGAGCTCGGCGGGAGTTGGGGCGTGGCTCCGGCGGAGTTGGGGCGGGAGTTGAGGCGTGGCTCCGGCGGGAGTTGGGGCGTGGCTCGGGCGGGAGTTGGGGCGGGAGTTGAGGCGTGGCTCCGGCGGGAGTTGGGGCGTGGCTCGGGCGGGAGTTGGGGCGGGAGTTGAGGCGTGGCTCCGGCGGGAGTTGGGGCGTGGCTCCGGCGGGAGTTGGGGCGTGGCTCGGGCGGGAGTTGGGGCGTGGCTCCGGCGGGAGTTGGGGCGTGGCTCGGGCGGAGCTCGGCGGGAGTTGGGGCGGGAGTTGAGGCGTGGCTCCGGCGGGAGTTGGGGCGTGGCTCCGGCGGGAGTTGGGGCGTGGCTCCGGCGGGAGTTGGGGCGTGGCTCGGGCGGGAGTTGGGGCGTGGCTCGGGCGGGAGTTGGGGCGTGGCTCGGGCGGGAGTTGGGGCGTGGCTCTGGCGGAGCTCGGCGGGAGTTGGGGCGTGGCTCTGGCGGAGCTCGGCGGGAGTTGGGGCGTGGCTCCGGCGGGAGTTGGGGCGTGGCTCCGGCGGGAGTTGGGGCGTGGCTCCGGCGGGAGTTGGGGCGTGGCTCCGGCGGGAGTTGGGGCGTGGCTCCGGCGGGAGTTGGGGCGTGGCTCCGGCGGGAGTTGGGGCGTGGCTCGGGCGGGAGTTGGGGCGTGGCTCCGGCGGGAGTTGGGGCGTGGCTCCGGCGGGAGTTGGGGCGTGGCTCGGGCGGGAGTTGGGGCGTGGCTCTGGCGGAGCTCGGCGGGAGTTGGGGCGTAGGTCCCGCGGAGCTCGGCGGGAGTTCTGGCAGTCGCCCCGACCCCGGTTCCCGCCGTGCGGCGGCGCGGTCGCCTCGGTCCGAGGGGCGCTCGCTCTTCTGGCTTGGTTCCGGTGCGATGGAGGCGGAAAGGCTGATGGTGCTGTTCGAGGACGACTCGGTGGAGGTGCACTACGCGGGGGGGTCCCGCCTGCTGCTGTCTCCTTGCGGCTCCGAGTATCTGTACGAAGCGGCGCTCCCCGCGGCCGCCCACCCGCTCCAGCCGGCGGAGACCACCCGCCAGCGGGTCGCCTTTGCCGTCAGTGCCTACCGGGTATGCGGTGGGCAGTGCCTTTGGGGACGGGAGCGCTGTCCCTTGTCCCTGGGAGCATCCCTTGGGCAGTGCCAGAGTTACCTCCTTGCTCGGCAACGGGGCGGCCCGGGGATCACGGTCCAACAGGAGTTCTTGTTTCTCTCTGTAAAAAACGGAGCGGGTTTCATAGCCTCAGCTCCACAAAACGTATGACACCAGCATAAATTTTTATCACTTCATGTAAAAAATCATAATCGGGTTTGTTTTCTCTGCACTTCAACAGGAGCAACTTCTACGAGCGCTAGATTTCCGGAACGCGTTTGCTTCTCGCCCGTACTTGCCTTCGCGTGTTATACCTCCGGAAAGAAAAAAGGTGAGGTTAAACATTAAGCGAGTAATTCTTTCGTGAAAAAAAAACTTCTCTATTTGATTTACTATAATTTCACATGCATGTGTGTGAGTACAGGCCGTGGAGATCTATCAAGTACAGTTTGGCCAATTCTTAAATTACTGCCGTTTTAAATTACAGTTTAAACTGTTACTTAGACCCCGGTTAATGCTTTTTTTTCTTTACTTTTCTTTTTTTTTCTTTTTTTTTTTTTTAAGGAAACACTAAAAGTTAGTTTATTCCTAGCAAGGATAAAACTTTGGATTTTGTACATTGTTACATTTGGCAGTAGAAACTTTTCAGAGAGGTCACAGTGCAACAGGATGGTGTTTTCTGAGGCTGTCAGATCTCCCCATTGGAGTGAAAATGCTGCTGGGGTCTATGAGAGGAATGGAGCAAAGTGTTTCTCTGTGTCTCTCTGTGGGAATGGCCGTTCCAGGTCAGACTGAACATCCACACCGTGAAGCGTAAACTTTAAGGAATTTAAAGATTTTAGAGAAGCTAAGATTTTAGTTAGAAATAAGCCTTACTAGAGTTAATTAAAATAATAATAATAAATGAGTAGGCCTTGATGAAGTTAGGAGTTAGTAGTTAACTAATAATTGATTGCTTGTCAGCACAATGTTTAGTTAGCTGGGTTTATAATGAAGAATATAGAAACTGACAAAGAGCTTTTAGGAACATAAGACAATTGTGGGCCTCCTCTGTTCTGAAACCAATTGAAGACAAGGAATGGGAGTTCTGCCAAGAGTTCATTTGTCATATTTGCATTGAAAAGGTAGAAAGTTCAGAACGAGGAAGACTTCATTTACTTCCTCATTTTGGGACCCCTCCCCATGAAAGGGACCACCAATCCATTTCAAGGGACAAACTACGCATGCCTAATAGCTTTTGGAGTGATTAGCATTCGAAGCAGGGAATAGGATGTACCAAAATTATGAATATGTATTTGTATTTTGGATATTCAATACTTGTATGGATAAAAAGACTCTGTAATCACCTGGAAGGTGCGGTGTGTATTTGGGAGCTGTCCCGCAAGCTGCCTGGCATCAAATAAACATACACTTTCTAACTTTAAACTGTTAGAGAGTTTTTGTCCGTCACAGTTGGATATTGGTACTAGATCAATATCCATATTTTTTTTAATAAATCAGCAAAGACTTAGTATTTCTGGAAGCTTTGCTCCAGATCAGCATCTCTCTGGGTGCTCCCACTGAATATGAGTGTCTGCACAGCGTGGTGGGATTCCCAAGACAGCTGATTAATCAGGCAAGCTTTAAAGCTTTTAGACTGACCCTTCAGTAGTAACACCCTTCATGTTGGTGTTTAGCTGCCTAAAGCACTGTCACTCAGTGTCACTAGATACCTAATTAAAAGACAGCAGTCCTTACCAATCGTGCATTCTGTGCAAAGTATAGCAGCAAAGAGCTGATCCTCTGTTCTTAGCATTGAGGAGAAAGTTCCACCTTCCTTCAGGCCTTGAAAGATCTAGCTCCTTTGCAGGTTGGCTGGGTTTCTAGACTGTTTTTAATTTACAGCATCCCTTGTGACTACTTGCTTCAGGATCATTTTCCTAGGCCACAGCAAGCACCTTACCATGTTGGTTGGCTTCTGCTCCACACCCGTTTTTTGTTGCTTCGGTTTCTTCCCACTCACTTTGAGAAAAACTGCTTTTCTTAAAGCCAGAATAGTCTTTTTAGAACTCCTGGAGATTGTCCTTCTCCAGCAATTTACTGTCACTTTTTTGTTCTGTGGCCTGTTATCACACAGTGCCCATGTTTTCAAGGACCCTGCAGTTTCCCACACTGCAGCAATCCACCATGATAAAGTAAGAGTTGGTGAGCTTCAGATCTCATAGCAAATTGTTAATCAGCCTGACAGGCTAGCCCGGGGCCTAGCAGAGTTAAGCTGAGGCCTGTTACTACCATGACAATTACCTTCATGGGCACATAAACACTTAGACTGTGTTACTTGCCTTATGCTTGAGTTCCAAACAACCCATTCCTGTGGTGTGCTTAGGTTCTTTTTCAGCCACTCCAACCATCCACATACAGTTCCATGAGGGGGATCTCGTCAGTGGTCTGGCCTGTTCAGAACTGCAGCTAGTATTCAAAATGCAGGTTAGCTGTGAATGTATATTCAGTAGTATCACTATACCTTCCATTTGCTCTTGTTCCATTCCTAGAACTTTCAAACATTTCATACTGATTAAATTGCTCGTGAGTATTGAGTGTGTTTTCATGGGACTAAGAATTACACCACCAGGATTCTGCTTGGTGGCAGTCAGCTTAGAACCCATCCTCCTATATACAAATATATCTAACTATATATAGCTAGGATTGCCTTTCCCCATTGAGATCACAGTATGTTTATCTCAACTGAAGTTTTACCTGCAGCCTTGTTGTTTGGTATTGATTATTTTTTACTGTCCTTTTGCAGTTCTTTATCAAATTCACTAATAATTGCTATGAACAAGATAATTTCACCATTCTCTCCTTTGTTTCTGAAGACGCAATTGGAAACACAAACATGTACAGTTGTGCCTGATCAGTTGCCCACGTACCTTACTAATTTATGACTGGATTAAATTAAAACATTATTGCTAGATAGAACTCTGTTAGTACAGGAGGAAGCAGATATGATGATTAGATGTTTTGCTTCCTCTGAGTTCATACATGCAGATAAATACAGAGCAACATTTCTTGCCATACATCACCTTGCAGAAGGACTGAATTAATTTAAATGTGAATGCTATATTGCAGTTTCTGGGGGGAAGGTAATTTTTATCTTGCTGCACATTTCAATCCTTTTTCTTGTAGATTCTTCTCAGTGATATCTTAGAAATTAAATGGCCTGACCCTGCAACAGCTGATCTGACAAGATGTTTAGACAACGGCAGTGTGAAGATCTCATCTGTAGATGGCTACGCTCACCTTTACTTGTCAGAATTGCAGCGAGAATTTACAGTGGAGTTCTTATGTAAAGTCAGCCAGTCATCTGCAGCATCCTCATGCTCCACTGAAAAGAACAGCAACTATCAAAGCAGAGATCAGTGTGGAAAACCAAGTAAAAATTCTGCAGCAGAAGTCTCATCAGAACAAAGAAGAATAGAGAATAGGAATAAATGTGGTTGTGCTGAAGGTAGATATAGGGAACCAGCCAAACCAAAGGACCAAAGAGATGGAGTCCCTTTGTTCCACACAAATTGTTCTTCTGAATACACATGGGTTACACAGCGTTGGGCTGTTTCCTTGTGCCCAGAAGAATGGAAACACCCTTTGTCCTTGGCCCTAAAATGCTGTAACTTACATACTGTGGAAAATGTAATAAAGACAAACAGCTGTACAGCCCTTGAAGGTGATGTTTTAGTAGACCCTGAAACACATGAAACAGTTTCTTCTTTACCTACAGCTTTGCCACTCAGCTGCAGAGCTCCACATCTACACAGGTAATTTAAACTCTTTACTTTGTAGTTGTTAACATATGTTTTACAATTCTGCAGTTTGGAATTTCAACTTCTAGCAAAATAATTGAATCCTAACTATTAAAAAAAAGTTTAAAATTACTATTAGTTGTGGGTTTTTTAGGAACTTCTTGAAATACGACATTGTGTAACCAACATTCTGTAAACTATTGTAATGAAGCTGTAGTAATTGGTTCAAATTAAAAAAAATATTTTCTGACATGCTGTATGAATATGTAAATGAAAAAGTGAATACTGAAAAAAGAACATGGGTTTTGTATTGGGATGGATTGGTTTTTCCTTCTCAGTTTTGAAAAGATAATATTTTTGAAGTGGGCCATTAGTATATGTTGTCTGTCAGCCGCACTAAAAATAACCAAAAAAATTGTGGGATTGAGAAGTTTAATTTGGTAACTGAAGTGGATCACTAAGGAATTAGAGAGCTCTGAAAATGTGTCCATTTATCATTTGAATAAGGGTGCATGCATCAGTTCTACTTACAGAAAAGATTACCAGCAGACACAGTCACACAAAAGAACAACCAATATATGGACTTAGTGAGACTGTCATTGTATTTTACACACACAGGTGGACATTTTGTGACTTCTTTCAGAATGAAGATACGGATGACTATTCACTCCATCAGCTAATTCAAGTTGTGTGGTGCCAGGGTGTTTTCTACAGGTATGCAGGAAATCATCTGTGTTAACTGGAAGACTTTATTTGTATGGGAATTAAGATCTAAGATTAAATGTCTTACTTTGTTCCTTTCTCACTCCTTGAAAAATGGAACACAGTCTTCATGTCAGAGTCTGTTTCTTCTGTTTGTTCACTGGACTTCACATTTTCTAGCCCAGTATATTACGAGGCCTGAATCTCAAGTCATGTTTAAGTGATCTGATAATCTGATTTTTTAAAGGTTTACTGGACAGCTGGAGTCCCCACAGATTTCACTTAAAATAATGGTACTTAGTGTCTTTGCAAATTAGCTCTCTCTTTTGTTGCTGAAGATTTCACAGTTTGGAAATGTTTATCTTGGTGACCTACATAATTCACATGTTCAGCTGTGGATTTTCCTGGCAAGTCACCTTGTCCATATGGTTAAGGAAAAATAAAAGGAAAAAACAACCAACAACACGACTTTCAAATTGAAATTGCTACAACTGCTATTAGCATCTAAAAGTCTTTCATAAAAGCATCACTGGTGTTTAGCCCTTTAATCTTTCTGCTGAGTGTTCTTAATTTTTCCTGAGTGTAATTCCTAAATCTTCATCTCATCTAACCAAAATGTTTAGCAGCACTTCAGAGTTTTTTTCAGAGCTTTTATTTTCAATTAAGACCTTTAGATTGTTCAGAAATTGTTCTATTCGGCAGTTTTTTGTGTACACAAGGTGTGGCTGGTCTACTAAGAAAGTTGGATTTTGTTTTCCAGGATCACTATGTTTCATGAGCAGCTCTTGAGAGGTGTTTACCTTGACACAACAACAAGCTTTCCTTAGCTTATTTAAATCCCACCCCCATGCACATGTGCAAACAAAGGGTCTAGTAATGTTAATATTCTATGTTAAAAGACATTATTGCTACATTCTACTGTTTGTGAAACAGTTGAAATTTTTCTCATTTGAGTTGCTGAAAATGTGTCTCTGTTTATTTGTTTAATAACCTGTTTTCCTTGTCCAGTGACACAGCATTTTAAATACTTGCTAAAAATCTTACTGTTTTTCTTAGATTTATCCATGATAGGACAAACATCACAGAAATTTATCCTGGTGATGACTCATTTTTCAAGTCAGAGGGAGCATTTTTGGGAAAATATTTCATGCATTATGCAATCCACAAAGGAACAAAAAAGGTATGAAACTACTTAAAAACTATAATTATTTAAAAGGATGTTCCAAATTTCTTCAAATTAGCAACTTTCTTAAGACATTTGGCTATGCAATGTGTAGTGAAGTCCCTTCACTGAAAATTACTATAATGCCTTAATCAAGCTACCAGTCATACAAAAAACATGAGATTATTCCTTCTGTTTCAGAAATTGTTTTTGTAAATTTTACACAATAAGAACATTCTTCCTTATTGTAACATTTATTTTATTAAACTCAAGAGTAAGATTCTAAAACAATTTCTCACTAATTTAGAAGTTTAGTCTTGAAGCTAATGTACTGATTAGAGTTTCATCTCTTTGTGCTTGGAAGTGTTTTCTACTGTATGAAGACAAAACCTCAAAGATGCAGGTTTTGTTCTGGCTTTGCTGCAGACCAGCTGTTCAGTGCTGGAAAAGGAATTTTGCCTTTGTGCATATCTGTTGAGTTCCCCCAGAGGATATGTCCTCTCAAGCGCTAATGCAACACCTTGTATTTTTAAAGCAGAATTAAAGATTGGATTTGCACCCAGCCTTTAACTTGTAGTCAAACACTGCCACTCAGTAATGACCTGTAGTCTACTGTTTGACAAGAGAACTTCCTGGTTCTCACTGAGTGTAAAGAAACTGAATATTTGAGTATTTCTTCACACAGACGTAGGCTTAAGGATACAATTTTAAATCAGGTATTTGTTTGTGTTCTGTGGCAGATTTAAATGTGATTATAGTTGGATTATGGGAGGTTAGAAATTCCATAACTTGCTCTTAGTTCTGTTTTCATGCTATGGTACCTGTAAGTTATTCATCTTCTTTCTGTTCTTTACTTAGGTGGAAGAAAAGATGTATTCAGTGAGCAGCCTACCTCCAGATGTGCCAGGACGTCCATACTCTGTATCTTCCATTATTACCCTGGCAACCAAGTAACTTTACCTTTGTTACATTAATTGCTCTGACTTAGAAAGCACAAGAGTTAAAATTACACAAAACACTTATTATTTGTTTAAGTATAAAAATTAAAGGAAGCACTGAGGGCATATCTAAATTTTCAAAACAAAATTTGCAAGTGCTTAGAAGACATGGCAGGAATTAAATGCTTAATACTTTGTTTGGTTTTTTCTCTCCTCAGAATTCTTCAGTATTGCTGCAAAACAAAACTGTCATTAAGTCATAATTATTATCTCTGCTGCTGGAAAGTGGTATGTAGCTGAAAATTTATAGATCTTGCAGTGTTATAAGTTTGATCATACAGACTGTAGGGAATAGGACTTAATCTAGAGGAAAGAATGGTGAGTGTATCCTCACAGATCAGAAGGCAGATATTTGGGAACAAAAAGCATGGTTATATTTAAGAAGCAATTGCATGATGAAGGAAGCTGATTGTGATCTGGAAAAACAAGTGAATTAAAAATCTGGAACAGATACAGACAGTATCTGTAATGATGTAAATAGCCTTTCTTCAAGTTTTTAATATATTTGTTTGGTTTTAGGTATCTGAGACCGATGGACGAGAAATGCTGCCAGTTTTGATACATGAAAAGGTTTTTCCCAGCACAGGAAGACTGATTGTATACTCAGACCATAAAGTCCATGCTGTTTTTTGGGATAGGATAACCCTGACTATGATTTGGGACTTCAGCTCTTCCTGTAATGAGATCCAGGTAACATGTGACTTACAGGAAGAGCTATTCCTAAATTTTACCATGAGAAAGTGTTACTAGGAAATTAATGAGAATACCAAACAAAAGTTCTGATGCCAGTAAAATACAAAACCAAAAAAAATAATTGAGAATTCTACAGGTTTGGAGACATTTTTACACATGTTTAGAAACAATTTATTCTTGAATAGCACAAAGCAAGAGTTGTGGCTTTGCCAGGTGTTCTTCCCCTGCCTTTGTTATAGCAGACTATCCTTAGCAAACCACAAACTTGTAAGTTTTTAAACTGTTCATAGATGTTTAATTCTTAAATTGGCATATTATACTTGCTTTTTTTGCTTTGGACTGCAGCAGAAAGTTAATATTTGTTTGGTTGGTTTTTTTTCTTTTAAGATAAATGAAGATGTAGGCTGGTGTAAGTTAACTACTCCGGATGGGCTACAGCAGCTAATACAAATAAGTCATCCTGGAGTCTATGAAAGGTAATTTAAATTAGTTGTTCAATTTAAACAATTTAAATATAAAAATCATTCTTTATAAATCCTTTTAGATGAAGAAATAGTATTTACTGACAATAAGCTGGTAGAGATGGACCAAACATCTAATGATAAAAACTCCATCTTATTTCTGGCAAAAATTCAAGACCTGTGTGACTCAGGGCCACTACTGCATGCTGTGATTCCATTATAACTGTTATGGCAATGTCTTTTTAGAAAAATAACTAGAGCTGCAACTTGGCATTTACTTCAGTGGATTGAAAAAGAAAAAACAAAGGCATTTGTCCTCTTTAGAGCTGATATATAGAACTGAACAGCACTTTATCCAATTTTTGCTTTATTACAGATATTGACCTCTGCCTGCAGATTATTTTCTAATCTGCATGCTGTAATTACAGCCTCATTATGGGAATTACCAGAAGTTTTCTGTGCTGTATTTTAGCAAGCAGATATTCACAAACAAAAATTAACACTTGTATACTATTCATTGCAAAACATACAGCTTTGTTATAATTTGCTATAACTGTATAGATCTAAATATGAAGAAGATTCTAGACAAAAAATGGCAAGGCAAGCTAAGGAGAATAAGCAAGATTTTGAATCATAGCTTTTTCTTTCAGATCCAGGTGTATTCCTTAGTACCTTCAGTTTTTTGCTTAAAACCAGAATTTTTTTCTCATATAAATAGCTAATTTTTTTAATTTTGTTATTAACACAGGTACATCAGAACAGCAATAGAATGGTGCAGAAGTTTGAATGAAAGGAAAGTGATTGCTGAATATCCTGCACACTCTGTAACTGAAGAAAATTGGTATTCATCTTTATTCCAAATACCTGAGTATAAATAATGTTGAAAACAAAACTCAAAAATATTATAATCTGAATTTTATATCTTGTATTTCCTAATGTTCAAAAATGAAAATTTGTTTTTAGTATGGTTTCACATTTTTCATTCAGTGGTTAAAATGTTCAGTGAGTTTCAAGTGAAGGTTGTTGTATTGAGCTTTGCCTGTCTTAAAAATCAGAATTATAGTGACTTTGTCAAAGGACAGGTAATGTTACAATGCAATGAAAAGATATCAGACTAAGAAAAATGGCTTTTAACAGAACATCAAGTGTCTAAAACAGTACTTTGAACTGCCTAATGACATATTGTATCTCTTGCTGATGTATTTGTCCTTTTAAATATATGCTACTTACCAAAAATCTACTGACATCATCTGCAAACATTGGGATATTAAAAATGTGCTAATTGAAATCAATTGCAGTTGCACTTGTTACTTAAATTATAGCAGATTCAGCTGATGCATTTTATAGTATCAGCTATATTATATTTATATCATTTTATAGCTGATGAAATGAAAATTCTATCTATATCTATACATACTTACAGCAAAGAAACTATTCTCAGAGCAGAGACCAAGTTTTTGGAAACACAAATGATTGACAAATGTCAGCCATTGAATAGTGGTATCAAAGACAGAGATTTTGCTAATCTAATTCTCAGTATTGCTGGAAACTGTTAAAAATTAAAATTTGAAGTAGAAAATATCCTTGAGAAGTAACCTTTTTTTTTTTTTTTTTACAGGTCTGCTGATGCTGAGCTTGAAAAAATACAGAGATTTAATTGTATCCTTTTAAAAGCTGTAAAGATTTTTTTCACTTTTATATTCAGCTGTTTATCTGCATGTTCAAATCTGCAGTTTAGATCATCAAAGGCTCTCTATCCTGATCTTCTTTTACTTCTCATTTTTTAAAACAACCTCATTTTCTTTCTTATCTTTTTTTGTTTTATCACTTATTTTTGGTAAAGATTTTTTAAAAACCCCAAAAACAGTGTTGAAGTACAAAACTAAAATGAAAAGTCACCAGAAAGCAAGGCCCTTTGATGTGTATTGTGTCAGTTTTGCTAAGAATCATCTGCCGATCTGTTCTTGAACAGATCGAACACAAGAGGAACAACACAAGTTGCCTTTGGGCTTGTTGTTGCAGTACAGTATCTTCCTGTTTATCAGCTACCTCAGTATTGTTCTGTTGTGTTCACCCAGCTGGAAATGTGCTGAATCTGCTTAAAGCCACTATAAAACTGTCTTCAAGCCAGTGTTCAATTCTATTAGTATGAAAAGAGCATGCTGTTAAACTGAAGTGTAACACCCTTTTTCTTTTCAAAGTACCTTTTGGATAAATTGAAGTCTAAAAGGCATTTTTCTGTAAATGTTGTAGATATTTAGGTAATACAGTCCTTTTCGTTTTTTACCTGTATGTACTTACCATGCTACAAAATATAAGACTTTGCAAGGCAGAATGATGAATACAAATGCAGAGACTAATTTTTCTCTTTAGGAGGAAGAGTCTGACATTTTTTTTCTTAACAAAGTAACACTAGTTTTATTAGACAATAGCAACATTCTGAAAGGGACAGCTGCTGCAAAATCCAATCCATCGGGTATCACTGTCAGAAAAAAAGAAAACGGGGTTGAGGCAGAAGAACTCAATGAAGACTGTGTCTTGGAGGCTTTGGAAAAAACTTCTAAAGTCATTCAGGATATTGAATCTCTGCTTGCTGTTTCTGGGAGATGAAGCAGCAGTTGATGTCCTCACAGGAGCCGTCCCAGCTGTGTCTGAGGAGGCTTTGTGGGGAGAGAGGAATAAAGGCTGAAGCCAGAGGGACAAGTTGCCAGCACATTCCTGCGGAAGTCTGTCAGGTGCCAGCGTACTATCAACAGTAACACCAGCGCTATATTTGAAATAGGCAGGGAGAAAAGTTGAGATAATGGAGCACTGCTGTATAAATAGATCAGGCCTGACCTGACCATATTGCTTTTAATGTTTGAATATATGTTCAAATCAACTTAATTGATGGATCGCTGCTGAAATGACCAGGGTAGACACATGTAGTTTTCACTGTAAAAACGTGCTTTTATTCAGGTGCTTACACCAAGAAATCTTAATTACCAAATAAAATGTTTCCCACATGCTTTCTGTAGCGCTCTCTTTGAGAAAACAAGTACTAATTTGAGGGCAGAAGAAACTTCTCTGGCTCTGTGGTGTGTGACGGGTGCACCGTGTCCTTCGTGACGAGAGACTAAACGCTCATAACGGATTTCCCTGCCAGCACTTCCAGACCCCGTGCAACAGGGCGGAGGCTGCGGCCCTGACGCGGCGGCCCCTGGCCCGGCGGGCGGGGCCGGGGCGGGCCCCAGCGTGCTCCGCGGCCGCGCATGCTCCCTGCCGGCTGCGGCGCTGCGCCCGCCGCGGGGCCGGCGCGGGGCGGCCGCGCTGCCGGGGCTCCGGGCCCTCAGCGCCGGGCCCGGCCTCCCGCTGATCCCGGCTGGGCAGGCTGATGTCCTGATGGGTTTAATTCAGTTTGTTCTTCAGCGTCTTGGTAGGATCCTGCCGCTTCCTTCTGGGCTTTTGCCCTCTCCAACCCCAAAAATGCGCTATAATTATCTGGCCTAAAGATATTTGCTAGATCACCGCATGATGCGTTGCAATTGTCTGGCTCAAAAATATTTGCATGATCACTCCAATAATGTGTTATAATTATCTGACCCAAAAATGCTGGCACTATCAGTTGTTCACAGATAGGCTGGGATCTCCTTTTCCGTGAGACTATACTAAAGGTTTGAGCTGGTGTCTTAGTTCTGCTTCATGCAGTTTTAAACATATAAACTAACACCCAGTATCAAATAACAAGGGGTTTAGGAGATTATAGAATTGTAAGGAATTACAAGTCTTTTAACTTCTCGTCTAGAATGCATAATTCTGTTAGTTGGCAGGGTGTTGTTTGGTAGTGGGTTGGACTTGATGATCTCGGATGACTTGCCCAACCTATTTGATTCTGTGATCCTAACTGCATGCATTGAATTCCTTTATGTATTCACGTATCTGATAGCGTCGTGCAAAACTGGGGAGAAATTATGCAGAGTAATATTTCTAAGTGGTAATTTTAGCCATTTGATTTTTGTTCTGCTCATGCACCATGGCCTCTTAGCTGTTTTCCCAAAAGTATATTTACAGTTTTGATCTAAATATCTTCTGACAGTAATTTAAAGTGTTAACTGTGTGTTCATATAAAATTACTCGGATAATTTCCTTAAATTAAATGAAGCATATCTACAAAATTCCATTTTGAGGCTATGAAGAGAGATTATGCTCAGTGTTTTGTCTCATGTAAAAAATGTCATGGGAAACCACAACTCAAAGCTGGGTTACTCTGTCAGCTGTTGTGTTTTACGTAAAACCCACATAGAACTTCCCTTCAGGATGTTAATTGTACTGACCACACAGAGGTTTATAAGCGTTTTTATGTGAATTGTTACCCACTTTTCTGTTTTAGCAAGATTGTAACTACACAAGTGCTTTCTGAGATTTATAGGTTGGAAAAATCGACACTGTGTTGTGCTATTTTGTAAAGAGCCTGAAAAGCATCATTTTTCAGGAAGAAAAAAAAGTTTTAGTTTTATATGAAAATGTATAGTTTTAGATTATTTTGGTTGGCCAGAGTTTTGCCTTTTCTGGTCTGATTTCCCTCACAATCTGCAGAATAATTCTGGGAAATTCTGTTGTACCTGGGAATGTGAGTTGATTTTTACACAGGCAGCACTCATTTTTGTCTCAAAAGGAGACTGAAACAGACGTTTTAAAAAGAGCAGTTGGACATAGCTCTTGACAAAGGTTAACCTGAAGAAAGTTTTGCATCCTGCTCTTCACTCTGGCTCAAGAAACACATGCTAATACTACCCATAGCAAAAGTGTAAGCCTAACACAGAACTGACATCAACCTCTGTTCCTATATGAATTTCTAGATCTGTCTTTATCTATTCACTAAGGTCCCTAAGTGATGGGGTGGAATTTAAAAAGAGATCCCTGAATGCAACTCAAAAATATTTCATAGGGTGGGAATGTTCTAGGCACAAGAAGAAATCTATGAAAATTGATTGCTCTATCCATTGAAATGCAGTTGTGTAGAAGACTGGAACAGTTGTTTTTGGACTTTGTGTGTTACTATTTTTTAGTTACTATCATGTTCTGGTTTTATTTCTGCCCTTTTTTTGGTTTATGGCCTTTTTTTCTGCTTTCTTTTACAGAGCTTCAAAGCGTAGCTGAAGTTGCTTTTATCTTTGTTATATTTGTTTAAAAATTAATTAAATATATGTTTATTCTTTCTGGATTTTTTTTAATGTTGTTCATATTTCATGTATGCTGTTTTGCCTAATATCAGTGGTTACCGGTGCCTGGTTTGTTTCTATTTAGGATTGAACAAATGGTGTATGGTATTTCCTGCACTGGACTGGGCAGGCTGGATTCAGAAAGTACAGAGGCTCAGCCCTGAGGTATAGACCGTAGACATTTCCTACTGGAGTAAGGCACCTGTGATGGAAAAAAAAATGTTCTCCTAGTCACAGAGGAAGTTTGATTCTGATTACTGGTGTGCTTTCTAAAGGTATGTTGCTACACCACCCCTTCGCAGATTGGATTCTTACACAGCCTTTTTGGTAATTTTAAATTAAATCCAATCTGACATGATGGCCATGTAGAAGAAACATTTGTGAAGAGATTGCCATTTTTTTCCTTAGAAATTGGATTTATTCAGCAATGTCCTGTGTAGCATAAGGTCACCCACCAGAAAACAGCACTTCCATTGTTTCAGGAAATACATTGTTTCAGGAAATGTCTATACATTTCTTCTCTTTTACTTTTTAAAATGTTTTCTAAATAAATTATTCAGTGGGCTTTTTCTTTTCTTACAGAGGCTGACAGTAGTTCTGTCTTGTGGATAATTCTACAACAGACAGGAATGTAAATAACCTGGAAGAAACATTTATGTCTTGTGATATTTATAATATGTTTAAAATCATTAATTGTTGTGTGTCAGCTTAGAAAGTCTTAATACATTCAAAAAGGCCCTTCAGAATAAGAATTTACCTAATAAAGAAGGATTGTCAAGATTTAATACATTGCACAAAAATGGCAAACTCATGGGAAGTATCCATTTTTAGGCAGGATATAGGCTTTAAAACTGTCTGTATAACTTCCCAAAAAGACTAGTATAACAGCTGGGTCAGAACTTCTCTTGCGAAAAGAGGAGTTGTGAAGGTAATGTGGCAGACAATAGAAAAATCCTAAAAGTACCAGCCAACTTCTCTGCTAGAGCACATGCTGAGGAAAAGCTTAGGTAGTTTTGCTCTGTAAGGAGATGGTTTTGATTACTTTGCTTGACTAAATGGTTGTTGTCTTTGTGTTTATTATAAATAATGAAGATATTTTAGTGGATTTGGTTTCCTTAAGGTTTATTCTACATTCCAATCTCCAAACGAAACAAGGCATTTCTCAGGAAAGGTTAACAGGGGAATACTACATAAGTTAGCAAAGAATGTAAATTAAAGGAGTGGTTTGGATTATAGATTGAAAACTGAATTTTAACAGTTGTTTTATAGAGAAATCTGGGATTTTGAGCATCAGTCTCGTCTCAAGAATCCTCCAAACTTAATCTTCTTTTGTTATTACAGTGTTAAGTATTTCATTGGATTAAAGAATGTACTTAAGATCAGAAGGAATCTTGAAACACATGCAGTGTATTATCATAGATAAGTTTCAAATTATTTTGTAATATTTAAGATTTCAATAAGTGGTATTAGAGCTCTCCATGTTACTTGTGCTCGTTCTAATTAAAACAGGGCAGGTGTTTTAATTCAGAGCTGTGGTGTTCAAGTCAATAACCTAATCGAAATAAAAAATTCCCTGGGAATGTTAAATGCAAGCACTGTATTTAGGGTCTTAGTGCCCAGTTGTAGCTGTGGTAGCAAATGTTTTGTGCAAATGGATTTTCTTTGTTTAATAGTTTTCTTTCTGATCTCTGACATTTACAGAACAGCTGACGATACAAAGGACAATGCACAGTGTGTATCCTGATGATATTTTGTGTGCTGCAACATGGTTCTTGTCATGGCATCTGAGACTGAAAAGGCCCACGCTCTTCTCCAGACTTTCAGCACAGCATCAGTTATTTCCAGTCTAGGTTTGGGGATATTCTGCTTTGTAGCAGACAGACTCCTGCAGTTTTCCTTCATTCAGCAAAATGACTGGCTCCGAGCCTTATCTGATAATGCAGTGCATGGTATACTGGGGATGTGGTCCTGGGCGATAGTGATTGGACTCAGGAAAAAAAGTGACTTCACTGAGGTCACTCTGGCTGGTTTCCTTGCCTCTGTCATTGATGTGGACCACTTCTTTCTTGCTGGATCTCTGTCATTAAAGGTAAGTCAACAGATCAGTAACTTGTTAATTTATCACTGTTTATGTTGTTGTTCTTCTACAATGTCCTAGACAAAAAATCCATTGATAATTTAATAAAATACATTTCATAGATATACAGGAGTTATGTTTTTATGCAGTTGTTACAAATTTAAAAGCCATAAAAATATTTTACATCTAGTGTTCAGTTTCTGCTTCTTAGAAAGGAAAAAAGAGAGTTTTGCACATGTACATGCTATTCTACATATATCATGTAGTTGCTTTGTTATCCAGCTTAAGGAGTGCACTGCTGCCTTGCACACTTTTTTGGATGAGGTGGATTATTCCACTTCTCTTTACAGTAAGGGTTAGAAATATCTGAAATGTGGGGTAGAAATATCAGAAACATAAATGATAGAGCTTCTGTTTAATTTAATTGAGTCATTATGAGTAATACATTGGTTTTAGCCAGCTCTAGGTATTTCTCCTACAAACAAGCTATATGTGAGCTGTCACATTTAAAAAGGCAGTCTGACTTGCATTTAAATACATTTCATTGAGAAAAAAAAAATAAAAGCCCAAACCAAAAAATAGTAGGAAAGCAAGTATCAGCTTATTAATAAAATTAAAAGGTGAATTGGCTCCTCTAAAGAAGTGAATGGATTATCATCTATTTGCAGAACTGCTTGTTAGGACAGAGTTTCTCAATAAGATTATTCTCTAATCTTACTGAGAATATGGCACTCTTTTCCAGTAGTTTTCTTCCTCTAGTTTGCTGGGAAGGGAAGGAAATCCTGTTTTTTATATTCATGTAAGTAAAGAATAACAAAGGTTTATCAATTTTTAAAAATATTTAGGTGACAGCTAAGTGCAAGAGGCAAATATTGCTTTTAGCTGAGATGTAAAAATCAGACTTACAATGGAAAAATAGTTTTTGTTTACGTACAGTATCACTATTTATTGTAGAGAAAAGATGCCTCTTATTTATGCATTTGGTCAGTTTTCCCCTCTTGGCTTTACCAATGCTGAGGAGAAAGGGAAGAACTGAGTCCCTCAACATGCTGGCCACATTCCCAGTGCAGTCCAGGATACCACTGACCACCATTTTGCTGCATGGACAGCTGGGCTCCGGCGTATCCTGGTCCCTGGCATCATTCTCCCCTAAGCAACCCCTAGTTCTCCCCTTTTCTGTGCTTCTTATATGTGGAAATGCTGTACAATTATAAGACTATGTAAAGAAAAGGAAAGTTAGCTTGGTTGATTAATGGATCATATAATATTATTACTGAATAACAATATAGCATAGGATTTATCTACTCCTTATCTCTAATTATTCTCATCTGTTTTTTCTTATTTTAAAATCAGCGAATGCAAGTTAATGAATGGCTAGCTATTAGAAAGTATCAAAATTTTAACGCTGCTTTTTCATGCATTTGAGATGATTATTAGTGTTTTTCTCAATTACAACCGCTAGATGTCACACCTCACCGATGTCAGTTTGAGAAGTGGACTGTTGAATTGTGTTATGGAACTGGGAGGTGACCTGCCACTTGGTAGTGAGGCAAGGTTAAATATCCTTACACCTTCCATGATGGGGAACGTTTATGTAGCTTAGCCTATCCCTACTATGTGAAACCAAGTAAATTTTTGTAATTTTGTGACTTAATTTCTTCTTGTGTTGTTTTAGTTCCCAAGCAGATAGCAGTTCATTTTCTAACTGCTGATGACAGTTAGATGTAGTTCTCTTGTTGTTTAACTTTTTTTTTTTTTTTTTTTTTTAGCAAAAGACAGCTGATTTCTGTGCTCTCCCCCAAAATGTTTTTCAAATTAGCAGCACAAAACATTCCATATATTAAGTGGGCTAATAAAGGAAATAATCTGGTGTAGGTCTCTTGACTCTTAGAGCAAAAGCATCATTAAAATTTGCAAAGCCAATGTGCTTTGCAAAGGCTCCCTTCTCAACTAAATTACTTTAAAAAAAAAATCTTAAGGAAATAAATTTATGTTTTCTAAATCTCATACTATTTTTCCTCTCTCCTATGTATTGCATTTTTGCCTAAATTACCTCTAAAGGGTCCAGTCCAAAACCATCAGTAGTATTTTAGGTGAGACTCCATTTGAGGTAAATACTATAGTTTAATTCCTTTCAATGGCACAAATATACAATGCTTCTGTCCTATTAAAAAAGAATCATAATCTGTTACAGGTTTTTTCTTCTTGTAGTTCCATCAGAGTCCCTTTGGTTTGTGATGTAACGTAATCCCCATAAACCTTTCTTCTTTGGCCAGATAGATCTGATTGCAATATGTAATTTTTCTTTCGTTGGCTTAATATGATGTGCCTGTCAGTTTCTTGGCATAATTTCAAGCTGTCACCTATATTATTTATTGCTTCATGGAATACTTTTTCACTACATATTTGGTAGTTACAGTCCCATTCTTTATCTTTAAATTGCATGGTTGAGAGTAACTGCTTTAAGAGACTAACATGTTTACTGCTTTTGCAACACATTACTAAATAACTAATAAATTAATAAGTCTAATTAACCAACCACACCACTATTGCTAATTTGTACCAATAGTATATTTCACATTACTGTACACAATCACCTATAAAGCTCATCATTATCACTTTTAAATCTGATGACGAGTTATTTTTTCTGGAGTAATCTTTCTATGCAGCACAAGGCGGTGCTGCCTTCTACCTCCAATTGCTACCTTCACACTACTCTAGTCACCTACTTCTATTCCTGCTGATGCCACTCAGCACTTGGATTGTTTGGCCATTGGTCTGTTTTTCATGGTTATCATTATTTTTCTGCAGTATTCAGGGTAAATAGTCACCTGTGGTATTCGTATATTTGCTCTGATAAATACTTGTGTACTGAGTACCACGTGATCTGACCTTTTGCCCACATTATTTTTGCAACAAGTATGAAGTCTACAATGACTCCACTACTTGGAATTTGTAGTTCTTTGTGCTCCACGTGGTTTTCACTGTGCACACAAGTACAGAAGAACCTGTCTCACTGATTACTCCAAAGATGGTAGTTCCTGCAGCCTGTTGTCAGTCAGGAGTGCTGGTATGACATGATGGGCTGCTCCCAGACTCCACCAGGATTGTAACCCAGACACTCACGTTGCAGAACAGACACACAGAAGTTGCTGTCTTGTTGCTAAAGACTCACCAAATTTTAGAAGCGTAGAACATGTAGTCAGTGGCAAATATACATAACACTGCTGGGAAATGTGCCACCCCTGATTAATCTGGGCCATACAGAAGCATTTCTGGAACTAGAGATTAAGCTTTGCACAAGCACAATTGATGTAGCATTGGATATGTTACTATATTGTTAATATTACTATTATATATTACATTGAATATGTTACTATGAACTAAAGACTTTGGGCTTGTGAAGCATCTTGGAGTATCAGTGAGGGAGCATCTGTTGTTACATAACATCCATGGTGTCACCATGAGCATTAAAGCAGAAAATTTGCGTGGGTTCTTCTGCGTGCAATTATTGTCTCCTGTCTCCAGCTGCTCATTGTAGTGAAAGAGGCTGGAGGAGCAGCAACTGCAAGATGATCTTGCATCTGATTGCATATATAGGCAAATTGAAAAGGTCATTTACAAATAAATTCTGTTTGCTACTTTTTCCAGCAAGTTTAACATGGAAAAGGCTTGATTTTCTGGTATTTTGCAGTGATTTTTTTGTTTTGTTTGTTGTTGTTTCTTTGGTTTTTTGTGGGTTTTGGAGTTTTTTTAAAGATCTGGTGCTTTCTAAAGGCAAACAAGTTTGCCTGTTAGGAGAAAGAGAGTATAGCAGCTTATATTAGCAAACAGAACTACCTGTCAGTCTTTAGGGCTTGTCAACTCAAGGATGTAAGTTCCTTTAGTCACAGAATGTAAAACAGGAAACAGACTGTTCTCTCAGACCTTGAACAACAGCATATCAGAAGCTTGATGGCTGTACTGCAGTTACAGATTAGGACCTTCTCTTGCTGAAATTGAATACTCAGGTTTGCTATATTAACAACCCTGCCATCTGAAATTTATATGGAAAGAATTTAAGCATCACCTTGGCACCAATATGATAAACTGAGTACATTAGTAACATTAAAATTTTCCTTACTCACTGTGTTGCTGTTGGCATCTAATCTTAATAGGCCAGAGGAAAAAAACTAATTTGGACCTTAGTATTGCTTTTTTTTTTTTTCAAAATGCAGAAGTAGAGGCCAGTCAATAGATTATATGCCAAAACATACCACTATTCCGTTTTTTTCAAAATTAAGTTAGTGAGCCTCTTATTGACAGTTAGAAAAATCAGATTCTTTGTAAGGCAGGTGATAAACAGTTTCACCATCACAAGATTATTCTACCTTAATCCATGAACGATCTGCTTATGTGAAAGAGATCTGAAGTTGAAGAAAATACATCTTTTGCTCCAACTTAAAGGAAATGGGTCCACAACATTAAGAGTTAAAAATTGTTGCATTTGTGAGCTTTTAAATCCCATTACCTGATCAGGAGTCACGGACAGTCATGTGGTGGGAAGCTAATAGAACAAAGCTTCCTGCAAGCCTTTTAAGGTTGTGGTTTAAAGCATGACCTGTTGTATTTCAAGGTAGCCCATAACTTCCCATCTCTAATCAGTTAATAAACTGGCTAAGGCAACATCAGTTTCCTTGCAGAGACCATAATATTCCATGCAATTATCTAAATTATGCATGAACGTGATAAACCTATTCCAGAGTCCCACTGTCCGGCCCTCTTGCGGTTGAATCCTGCAAAGAGTAATACATCTGAAGAATGTACAGGTTAGAGATACTTTGTTTGCCTTCTGCAGTAGGTGCAGTGAGGGATGTGTCCAACCCAGCAAAGATACACTGTCACCTTATATCTGTGGGGCCTTGTTACAGGTTTTCTGAGTGTCCCCCAATAATGAATTGAGCCAAGGAATATCACATCAGCACTTCTGTGGACCTTCTGGTAGCGTGCTGTTGTTTCTCCTGCACTTACAGATACAATAATCTACTTATTTGTCAAACAGAAATCCAAAATACCATTACGTGGGTATTTTTGAATGGGTTTGAATTGTGTTGTTGCTAATGAGTATAAGCACAGAATACCTTCTCAGACATGTATATTCAATAGACATTATCACTTCTTAAAATGGCTAAATCTAATCTCACTAGCTAGATATTCACCTTACTAAAACCAAATATCAAGCTTTTAACTGAGTTACTGTTAAACAAGTTGTTGATATAAAACCCCAGTCACAAATGTTTCAGATCTTGGTTTATGAACTTTGTTTTGCCTGTCTATGAAGAATACTGTCTCAAGGTGATCAAAATACATGTAACTTTGCCAATATTTTTGTCCTATTGAAAATTACTTTTGTGTTTTAAACACTGTGCAACTAAACTAACTTTACAGGTTACAACTGTAGTCAAATACAAGATGTATTTTTGGGAGTAAGTGCCATTAAAGCACATGATTTATTTCAAGTAAAACATACTAAATATTTCAAGTGTATTGCGTGGTTGTTTTCCTTTTGATTGTCTTGAAATTAAATACATATAATCAGTGCAGCAGTTTATACAAGTTCCTTGGTACCACCTGACTATGACAAACAGGATTCCTCATCCCTCTCCCTTCCTGTTTTGCTGATGATAGTATGTAGTAAGATGCATGATTCGTATCATACAGTAGAGCCTGGGCAGCAGACAACTCTCATGCATAAAATTGGCTTTAAATTAAGTGCAATGGAAAGGAACAGTATGTTTTTCTTTCTGCTTCCACTTAAGTCACCTGACAATGCATCTCTAAACAGTCATGAAACTTTTCTTCTCTTGTCACTGTTGTAGCCATTGGTTGTAATATTTTTCTCTTCTTCAGGCTGCTCTGACTCTTCCACGGAGACCACTTCTTCATTGTTCTACTGTGATTCCTGTGGTGGCTCTGACATTAAAGTTTATCATGCAGCTTTTCAGGCTTAAGGACTCGTGGTGCTTTCTTCCGTGGATGTTGTTCATATCCTGGACTTCTCATCATGTCCGTGACGGGGTTCGTCATGGCCTCTGGATCTGCCCGTTTGGAAAAACTCCTCCCTTGCCATATTGGCTGTATGTGGCAATTACAGCATCTTTACCTCATCTGTGTTCATTTATTATGTATTTAACGGGCACTAGAGAATTAATGTCCATAAAACATGGAATCCGCATTGATGTATAGGAATAATGGCTTTTTAAGGTTGTTTGTGCTAGCACATGGAATGACCTGCCTGTCTGTCACTGAAGGGTTTCTTTGTGTTTCCTACACCTTCTGAATTAGGCATTTTAAGGTTGTGGAACCAATTACAGCTCTTGTGTCAATTCCTTGTGGCCATAGGACCTATTTAGTGAATGATAATAATTTTATATGTGTACATTTTCCTTGTACAGTGTGTGGTCTTCCATGATAGTTCAGGTATAGTGAGCTGATTATAACTTACTTAGTTCTTCTCTGTAGTAATTACATTACATTTTACTGTTATGGTGCCATTCATTTGATCACCATTCACTTTGGATTTGTATCCTGCCTCTGGAGAATACATTTCATCCAGATAGTATTTGTATAGCACTTTAAAAATGTGAAGTTCTATATAAATGCTAGGTATTAATAATGTATGGCAATTCTAAAAAAAAAATCCCTCAGCCTTTCAAATATATTAATATGTTAGCAGTCCTGCTAGATTCTTGTATTCAACCATTTTAAAAGAAATACCACATGTATTTCACACTATCTATCCACACCTCTTTGAACCTGTAATCACAGAGTATTTTACTAAATTGTATGTCTCCCTGTAGTTGCATGTTACTAAATTTGCAGATAATTACTAGCTTCACAATTAGAAAGGAGTAGACAGTTCAGTTATAGTATTATGGTGTGTTGGCCAAATTGTTTAATTTTTTAAAATACACTAATTATGAATACTGTTTAATTTGGAACCAAGGAATTTTAGTAAATATTTAAGAATCATGTGAAGATTCAGGGAGACACAAGAAAATAAAAATTGCTTGTAACACAGGTTTGCTTAAAGACATTACTACTCAGTAAAGCATTTTCTATTAAGTGCAATATCATCCTCATAAGTGTAAAATAAAATGCATTGTTATTATTATTATTAGTGCTGTTATAATACAGAAATATAAATTTCCTCATAAAGAAGATCCATAAGGAAAGTGTTATTATGCTGCAGTTTATGAGGTAGTAATTTGCACTATGGACTATTCAGTTTTCATTTATAGACATCTCTCAGAAAGAGTCCCAAATTAAAAGTTGTCTGGTCTTGTCTAACTAGACAAGATTGTCTAGACTTGTGTAGTTTATGATGTACTGGCTGAGAATGTCTATAAATAATTTTTAAATTTTTTTATTCACTGCCCATTAAAGAAAGGGGCCTTAACTACTCCAGCTTGTGATGAATAGCTGTCAAAGGGGATCATTTTTATGGAACTGCATGTATAAGGTAGCATGTGTTTAACTTAGGTTACCAAGAGGTGTAAGGGTTTACATGATGTGTACATTTACATTATTAAATGTATATTAGAATAAAGTGTAAAAAAAAAGTATTAAATGACATGCCTGTTGTAATGAGTACCAGAAACTTTCTTTGGCTGCAGAATACTTAAGGCTCTTTGCAGCATTCTATGCTAATCATGGAAAATGTTGCACCTCTTTAAGGTGTGTCTTTATGCCAGAAGAATAATCCCAGTCCTGTCTGTTCTTCATGTTATAAATGTATGCCAACACAAACTTGCCTGATAGTACAGTGGGCCTGTCTAGCCTTTATTATAAAATTAATATAAGGTTTCTTTGTTGGAAAGATTGAAAGAGCAAAACATTCCTTAGAGAGTTATTCTCATGCTGTGGATTTCTGTCCTTTAGAGTTTTCCAGAAATAGCATAAGAAGTGTCCTCCTTTAGAGCCCTCAGATCGAAATTGGTTTTCATCCAAAGGCATGATGGTTTACTAGAGGAGCATTGCTCACTCATTTACTTCTATCCTGTATGTTAAACTGCATTACTGGCTACAGAATGCCAATAATGAATAAATTTTGTGCAAGGGGTTAACACTGAAGCCCATGTAGAAAATTTTCTGTATTCTTGTTTCATGGTATAATATTTATATAATTTTGTGCTTTATCTAGATTATTGGCAAAGGGAAATGTATATAGGAGCAACGTATAGAATTACACTTTCTCACTTTCAGACTGTAGCTGTAGCATTTCTGGAAACTGTATGTCTACCCACAGTCCTTAAGATCAGTACTCTACTGTTCTAGTTATGTTTAAGGACCAGTTAATGGGTACATCTTCAGTAGTTTAAAACTATGTATTTTCATTCTCATTATGTCTAGATCTAGACACAGCAATAGGTGAACCCCAGTCAGACACATGTTGGGGAAAGTAGCAAGTACTTTGTACCATGACTTCTTTCCCTGCAGATAGACATGGCAGTCTCACACCTCAACCTGACATTTAGGCAGCCTTAGCTGAGGCCATCAGCAGCTTTTCAAGGTAAACTGACACGTGGCATGTACTGCTGTAATTTGTGGGTGCCAGGGTAGAGTACAAAGGGGAAGTTAGGTGTTTCAGCCTGTGTGTTCTGGGCAGAGTGGGAGCTACAGAGATTATAGAGAAGCCCCCCCTCGTTGAGTCACAAGGCACAGACAGTGCCCTCTTGCTTTCTAAACTCCTCATAGAGGCCTCTGGGTGCAGCTGGATCCAGCCTTAGCCCAGACCCTGTCAGTGGTTTATGCTGATGGATTAATTGAACCTTTTCACAGCTTTGTCCCACAGGATTAAGGATGACAAACCAGAAGTACCTACATAAAAATAAATTAGAGTTATTATTAGAGTTATAACTTACTATGATAATGATGAGACTAAAAGATCTTAATCAGAATTATTTACTACACAGTGTGGGTAGCTATAACTACTAGTCTAGTTCAGTCCACTATTTTTGAAGCAATATTGAAGCAATTATATCCAAGGGAGCGAAAGAAATTATGAAGTAGAGATTGATTTTACTCACCCATACCAATGAGTGTGGGCAAATCTCTTTCTTTCAGCTTTGAGGTGTAACCTTGAATCAAATCCCAATTCAAGGAAGGAATCTCCAGAAAGATTGTTGGAAGACCCTCCCCACTAATTAATAAATGGGAAGATTTCCAGGCCAGCTGTGTCAGTTCAACATCTTCAGATAAGTTAGCAGTACTAATAGTACCACTTGTTTGTTGCTTTATCCAGTACTTTACCAGGTCTGCCACAGCTTCACCTTTCTGTCAAGAGTGTTTAGCTCTGGGATTGATAAATCAGGCTGGTTTCAGCATTATTGAGCACCAAAAGCACCAGGACAACCCCCTCCTCAAATCACAGTTGATAACTTTGCAAACAGGGCATTATTCCTGCTGCTTTACTGCCATCCAGGCAGAGCATCCTGCTACACCTCCTTACCCACCACCTGCCTGCTACAGGTAAATTGCCCAATAATTCCTTATCAGTGTTTCATGTGCATTTCAAATTCACTGATGTTTCCAGCTATGCATCAACACCATGTCTAGCAAAACCATAACAAAAATAAATCAAGATACTAAAAGTATAATGACTTTGTGCTTTACTGCATGCATTACTGTAACAGGTAAGTGTAAAATACAAAAAGCAGGTGAATTGCACAAAACATGGCTTGCCAAGTCAAGCTAATGATGTTGTGCACAATGTATGATACATAGATATGTATGATACATATCACTAAAATGTTAGTTTTTTCAGTGATTCTTTTAATAAACCAATCTAAAAATTTTCCATGTATTTTCAAGTTGAACTTAAAAAGTTGAACAAAGTTTTGGGTTTTTGTGACTTACTTTGTTAGAACTGCGTGGTTTATTTTTTCTTGCTTTGATGGATTTTTGCTGTAAAAAATAGGTACTAATAGCCCAAGTTAAAGACAGATGTTAGACTGTTTCTTCTCCCCAGTTGTGGAGAAATAAGATAAAATTCCTCCTAATTGCCTAGTGGCTTTAACAGAATGTGTGAACATGTTTTCTATAGCTTTGTATTCTACTTTAAAATCAAATCTGTATTTTCACCTAATTGTTGGTATCACTTTTTACTACAGTGCAGTATATATTATATCATGTGCCCTTAATTAGATATTGGTAAGCGAATTACTCATAATTGATCTCATGTCCCAAGGAAAATGATGCTAAGTATATTGACTTTCTCCACTAATGGAAATAAAGTTCCACAAAGAGAGAGAAGGGGTTAAAACTCAGTCTGAAGGACATATTAGTACACAGTTAATTTTGGACACATGGTTTTTTTCCATTACTGTTAGGATGAAGCTAAGTGATGAAATGCATCAGAAGAGTACATGTCTGTTTGTGTAATTGAGCCAATCTATATTCTGTCAATTATATAAATTTATTCAGGACAGAAGAAATTTTGAGCCCACAAACTAAGTTTTGTTTCCCTGTTACAGGCAGACCTTGCATTGAAGCAAAAGAAGAGCTGTCAAATGGAAGTACCCTTTGTGTTCATCACAAAGCAGGTGCCTTCAGTTCGTTCTTAAAATTTCCCAAATTTTACACTCTCTGCATTGAATTTTTGAATTTATATTTTCAAATTGTATATTTGAATGCTGTATTGTAGAATGGTTTCCTCTTATTTAAACATTCTGTTAAACAGTACTTGTGTTTTTGTATATGCATATATATATACATTTATGTATATGTAAATATATATATCACACACTGATACATACATATCCTTCCTTCTGTGTTCATATAATGTAGGGTGAGCTGCGCTCCAGAACGGTTTAGGTGAATGGAGAGGAGAGATCTCTGGAGGCTGCTCTTGGGATATCAGGTTTATTAGGGATGCAGAAAGGTCCTGCTTGGAGCTGCCAGACACAGCACGTGGCGAGGCTTGAGGGGATGGGGGAGGGGAGAGGCAAAAGGATGCTCTAGGACAGGGTGGAGGTCCTAAGAGGGGGAAGATCCAAGAGGAGGGGAAGTTCCAAGAGGCTGTGTGACCCCTCGGAGCCCCTCAGGGGGCTTCAAGGTGGGCTGGAACAAGGCTCAGGCCAATGGGGTTACAGGCACTTGATGTTTTAGGGAGGGTACAGGTGCAGGGTGAACCATACATTTTGGGGGGTGAGATGGAACAGTCCACTTGACCCCTGGACCCATCCGTAGGCAAGGGCATTGTCCAGCCAGCAGGGAGGACCATTCTCATCCTGGCTGTATTATTTATAAATTATTATATTTACCCATCCTTCCCAACAATATAGTAATTTTCCTTTTGTTTAGCCAATTTTGTATTGGCTTTTGCTGGAATGAGGAGAAGTGTTTGTCTCAGTGCCTGGGGAAAACAAGCCATACTACAACTTAGCAGAAACATTTTAGTGCAAGGAAATCTTCAGAATATTGAAAACAAGAAAAGAGATTATACTGTCCTTTTGATGGAAGCATTCAGTAGGTTTGTAGGCACTTCTTGAAAACATTTGTTTAATCAAAAGTAATAGACTGAAAACATTTGTCTTAGTAAATATAAGTGAACAATCTGCATGAAATTGGATTTTTATAATGAAACTGTTACAGGGATAATTGGCTGAGTTGCTGTTACTATATCCACCACAGAAATAACTCCTTTGGCCTAGGAATATTAGTAATATCCCTGGAGCTTTTCTCATGTTGCCAAAGGAATTTAGTCTTACTTTGATCTCATTTTTCCATTTAAAAATTAAATTGAGCAAGGGTTTCTTACCTGGTGTGGGGTAATTTTCTTAAACAGCTGTCCAGTCATTCACATCAGTTTTTACAAATGAGCCAAAGAAGCTCAGTACAGTAACTGTGCAAAATAAATTAAAGGTAGTGGTCATAATATGGACATAAGGAGTTTAGAAAGTAGAATGCTTCTAGTTTCACATTTCCATTCAAATTGCTGATTATCAAAACCACCTCCTTTTTATGTAATACTGCCAGCAATTTAGAAGTAAAGTTTGAGATGACTGCTCTAAAAATTTGAGGTTTTTCTGGGCCAAGTGAATACCATAAGATTCGAGTAGTAAGGCTTAATGAATGTATTTCCAACAAAATCATCTGTGTTATCTTGTTCATGTAGCTGTATACAATATGTAGATACAAACACTCAGTTATTTCCTGGTCTTTTTGTGGAAGTATGGTTGTGGTTTGGAGAGAAAATGCTCTAGCTAGCATTACTTTTTGTTTCATTAGTCCTTGTGGAAATAAATCTTCCCTTCTATTTCATATGTTTTGTTAAGGTGAAAGTTTGAGCGCTTTGTCATTGTCTTCTGTGTGAGTATTCTGTATGCCTTGCACAACATAAATAAGCAAAGCAGAGACACTCAGAACTTTAAAAATGTGTGCACATGATTTATTTGTATTTTTCCCCCATGGTGAAAAATAGTTCCACATGCTTTAGCATCATGCATCTTGCATTTAAATATCTGTATAAATGTTGACCAAATGGCATTTCTAGTAATTTTATATGGCTGCAGAGACACTGTTAGTGTTTCATGTGCTCTCCTGGTGCTTGACTTAACTCAGGTTGGATTATAAGCATGATCCTACTGCCTCAAGTGCACCAGATTGCTCAGCTGGGTGTAGCAAATGTAAGTGGTAGACATCTGTCTGGTAGTAAACAATCATAGAGACCCTTTCTATTCAGTGTGTGACTGCTCAGTCTATTTGGTGGTGCTTAAAATATGATTTATATCTTCCTAAGAAAGATGTATGCTTCTGGTGTACTGAATTGCCTTCAAGTCATCACAGATTGTTCTAACTAGATGGTACATTAATATCATTGGGATTGTAGATTGGGCTTGTCTTCCTATCCTTCATGTGATTTCCCCTTGCTGGAGAAGAAAAATGTTTCTTCAAGAACTATATCCAGGTGTTCTTTGATGTGTAACATAATAATGTAAACATTAAAAAGTGAAACAACTAGAGGCAGTTCTCAAGAAGCATTGATGCTATAGTTACTTCTGGACTAGCATATTTCAGTAAAGGGATGACCAGCTTTTTAAAATTAGTTTTGACTTTTAAAATGCAGATGAGACATTTATTGTAAAGTCAGATAATTTTGTGAACATCTGTCCAAATACAGGAGTGTCTCTTTGAAAGATTTCACAGTTTCAGTGAGAATATTTATCATGGCTGAAGTTTCTAGTGCTAAATCTTTGCTTCAGTTTACTATTTGTTCTAGATTCAGTGTATGGAGACTTAGGCTAGGAACTGTTAAAAGTTTAATCTGTTAAAAGTTTGCACCTTTTTCTCCCTTGAAACTTGACACAGAAGAGGCTCTGTTTAAGTTTACTAAAGTAGAGCTAGTATTAGGTGGTCTAGCTTGCAGTCTCTGTGGTAATATAGAAAAGCTGACCACCTGATATTGTCATGATATCCATTTATTGCAGTTAGAAACTCCTGCTACTGCTCTGCAGGACTGCCAGGGAGGTGTGGGCTGTATTTGCTGCTGCCATCTGCAGACTCAGTGCAAAGAATGCTGCAATGTTAGTTAAGGGAAACCATGGCTTGAGTATATGCTTTATGGGGCTTCATGCTTCAGTGGTTTCTGTGAGTGTTAAAACCTGCTTCTATTACAAAGAAAATAATGAGTTTCAAAAAAAGAGGGGTTTTTTCCCCAATGAATTTCAGCCACTGAAAGTCTTGTTGGATGATCGAATTTCTTGAAAACTCATTTCAGATAAGAAAACCAGTTTGGCAGGTACTTGATTTACAAGTATATGCCTGCTGTCTTTTTCAAAGTAAGGAATGTTGGCACATTTCTGTATTTCTCTGTTGCCTGGATTAGCTTTGCAGAAAAGGAGGTTTTCTTAGTCACCAAGTGTGAGCATTTCCCCTCTTTAGTGAGCAGATAGAAAGCTTTAAAAGTGTTGAGGACAGCTCTTTTTGCCTTTGGCACATATTCACAAGCATTCACCTGTCATGGTTATGAAAGGTATTCAACAAAAGATGGAAAACGCCTTGGACTAAGCATGCACTGAATACTTAATGAGAATGTGTCCAAACTGCTCACATAATACACTGTAGGTGGATGTCCTCTGCAAGAAAGTTAACTGATAGTGTGAAAGAGTCTATTGGGAAACAAAGCATTGAAGAGAGAACTGCTTTGCTCTGGCTTTTTTCTTCACCCAGTTGTTCTACCTCCCTGCCTTGCAGGAGGACTACCCTTTGAGTGGGCTTGTTCTCATTGCTACACAGGGTGCACAAATACCAACCTTATTTAAAAGAGGAAAGGTTTCAAATGCACAGGGGATGATGAGTTGCCTGATGGTAGCAGAATGCTCTGTTCTTCAGTTGGTGGTAGGTGATACCAAGAGGGGGCGGGGGAAGCACCTCTCAAAACCATTACTATTGATTGAAGATAGAGAAAAAATTATTTCCCTTGCTCTGGTGGTATTTCAGGGAACTTGGTAGAAGTTACTGCTGGAGACAGAAGCTTTATGTTTCAGTTGAGATTCCATACTGACATAATTACATCTACAGTGGTAATAAACACTGATGTTCTCAGTGTAATGAGGACAGCTTCTACTAAAAATTTCCAAGTTTGTGCTATATCTAGACTTGTAAAAAAAAAAAAAAAAAGGCAACAGAATGCTTTGCTTTGGAGATGTTGTTTGAAAACATTCACATCCTGCCATGTTTACAAAGGGTGTTTGCTGTTTCTGCTTTCTATCCCAAAGTTTACCATACTTGCCAGCCTTTAGCTGCTCCACACAGAAGGCAAGAACATGTAGAGTTAAATATAGAAGAAAATTTGGTTACCAGTGTTCTGAAGGCTTTTTGCTAGGGTTTCAAAATCAAGACAATTGAGCAGAGGTGCTATGGGGCATACAGAAAATACATTTCAATGTTTTATTCCTTCATACTTTATCAAAATAAAACTTCACTGCCACTTGTTTTCTTTTCTCCAGTCCATGACTAGTCCTTTCTGTGCTCTGTCTCATGAGTCTCCTGGTGGTAGCATTTCACATTTGTCTCCAATGTGCTTTGTAAGAATTACCCAATCTCACTAGATCCCTAATTATTTTAGAGGAGGAAAAAAAGCTTATTGTCTACTATGAACAAATGGAGTAGCTGAGCCAATAAGTGTGTTCTAAGATAAATTATTTGAAGCTGAAGAAGGAGAGCTGAATGGAGAATGTTATGATGAAATGTAGTTCTTCAAGAAAAAGATTGATCTATAGTGGAGCTTGTTTCAAACTCTGTGAGGACTAGTTTGGAGTTTCATGGTTAAATGGTATGTACCAGTCACTTCCTGCTAGCTGACCTAAAGTGATGAAATAGTTTGGGTTTTAAAACTACAAAAACAGAGCAGGTTTTGCAAACAACTTTGCAGTGCCAGGAAATGGGATCTGGAATAGTGATGAGGAACTAAAATATCAAATTCACTTGCCAAAGTAAATCAACCCCATGCCCCAAGTTACTCAATAAATATAATATGCAGGACTTTTTCTATCCAAGTATTTGATGGACTGGAAACCACTGGATAATTGGAAAAAACAGGCATTGAAAGAGATTACAGGAAGGCAATGTGTTTCCTCCTTCTGGAGGGCACAGAACCACCCCATGGCAGGACAGTCAGCATTTACTTGAAAGTTTTGTCTCTTATTCCTGTTTGATTTGCAACCCGAAGCCTTTCAAAAGAGGCCAGACTCTGAAGAAGTGGACAGTTTAGGGTGGTCCATCCTTAACTAGAAACATAAAGTCAGTGGTATTGAAGTGTAAATGAGATTAAACAAAAAATTTACTTGCCCAACTTAGGTTGGTTAACATAACCTAAAAGGCATTTAAAGTGCAGATTTATTCCTGTGTATCTTTACAAATCAAATTAATTCTGTTACATCTGTGCAGCCTCTATCTGCTGCCTGTGAGATGAGTTTGGTTTGCTGTGGTAGTTTCATGATGCAACCTTTACTGTAAGTGAGGAATATTTGGTGACCACATTTCTTTAAGTGGAATTTGAGGCTTCTGGGTCTCTGACCACTCTGCTTGTCAGAGAGCCGAGTCCTCGGAAGCCGGATAGCGTAATGAAATCTTCCTCTATGAAGGCGGGACGGCACACAGGCGGCTTTATTTCCAAGAGCGTTTATTGAGGAACAGCAATTCAGGGAGCGAAGGGAAAAACAACCACTCCGGGAGGGAGCTCGCTCTGAGAGCCTCGAACGGGGGGCGGAATCGGGATTATAACGGGGACAAGAGAGGGAGGGTCCAGGCATGAAGCGTTCAGTGAGGGAAGGCTTCGGGGGCAGAGTCAGGGTCGAGTGGCAGGGTTATAACCAATGAGGGTAAAGGGAAAGAGCGGTTTCAGGGAAGGAACCAATGGAGGTATAAAGAACAAAGAATTTTCTAGCACCAAGGGATGACAGACATACTGATTGATAACAGGGGAGGCAGGGAACTACACACCTGTCACCTCCCAGGGTAATTCGGGGGGACAGTTTCCCAAGTCCCCTCCCACATCTCCCCCGTTCTTGTTAATTAAATAAATATTTGCCAAAGTCTTGGTAAGCGTCTTTTTGAAGATGGTTAAGGCAACTGAAATGAGAAGGATAATTATGAAAATCCAAAAGAGTCCTTTTAAAATGGAGGCTGCCCACCCGGGAATGCCCCACTGCATCAATAGTTTGTGGACGGGGTCCACAGCCGAAGTTTCCGTTTTGATGTCCTGTACTTCGGTCCGGATCCGCTGGATGTTGGCTTGGATGGAAGTGCTTCGTGATGTTAAATTGAAGCAACACAATCCTTCGAAGTCTTCGCAGCTGTGGCCATGGGCGAGCAGCAGGAAATCAATAGCCGCTCTGTTTTGTAATGTGGCTTGCCTGGTGGTTTGCTGGTCTGCCAGAAGATCGGAGAGGGCGGCAGACGAGGCGTTGGCATGCTTGCTTATCCAACACTCCAGGTGAGAAAGCTCACCGAGGGCCTTAGCTGCTGCATACCATGGTAAAAAGATGGATACAGCGACCCTCTTTGTTTTTCCCCAATCGTAAATTTCGGAGTCACAATTTTCGTCGAATTGAGCATATGATCTTTTGGTGCGTGCCAATTGTCTTTCTTTTTTCCAATCTAGAATTTGAGTTCTGTTTGGAGTGAGGGTAGCAAGCTTGCCAAGGCTGCATGGGCCTCCCTGGAGCCGAGATGGAATTCCCGACCATACTCTGTCCCCACAGATAAGAAACATCCCCCTGGGCAATGTCTTGGGATGAGTGGATGAAACCGAAATCACCTGGCTAGTATAATTGCACCAGGTTTGGCTGTTATATTTTTTACTGATAGGTGTTACATCTTTCCGGTATGTGTCTTTGGCCAAGTCAATTCCGTGCCAATTTTGACTTGGCCTCCTATAATAGAATTTGACACAATATCTAGCTGTGGAGGACCCCAGTAAGTCCAATTCTTGGGGTTCCTCTTTGCTGTTGGGCAAAATTTTGGTCCACTCATCCCAAGTATCGACCGGGTTAGGCCTCCTACCCGTGGTTCGGAGCAGGTCGGAATTGGATACCGGCCAATCATCAGCTACCAAGGGGACCCCTACCAGGCAAGTGGACAGGGGATTGTCCACGTTGCCCATGGCCAGACATAGGTTATCCTGCTGCAAGGACTTTGCCAGCGTGATCCAGACATTTTCTTTCGGCTGTGGTACCACCCAGCCATCTGCTACATGCAGCCACAGGAGGATGGAAAGCGTGGCTGCAACCAGCTGGGCGCAGTGGGACATCTTCTGTTGTTCCTTTTGGGTGAATGATGTTCTGGCAGCCATCCTAGTACTAAAATTAAACAAAACAATATTACCAACATACATTTGGTTCCCTCCCCTCCCCCAGCTCCCCCTTTTGGGTTAAAATAAAAATAAATTTCAGGACGGAGGGGTAAAGGGATGACGGGTTAGGTATGAGGGTAGAGGGAACGGCACAGGAGGGGATGGGGTGGCGGAAGTTGTTAAGTCTTGCAGAGGTAGGTATGTCCTTGTGATGAGGACCCGGGAGACGATGTTGGGTGGTCTTCCGGTCCTCTTCTTTTTTCTCCGTCGCCACGCCACTGCATTATCTGGTGGTGATTGTGATGGGGTCGCTGGGTTGCTCCTCGCTGGGGGGTCCGTGGTAGTGCTCTCCAGGTACGGTTTGACGTATTTTCCAGGAATCCATTTGGGACCCTGGGCTGTGGAAACACAAGCGTACCCTCTCCCCCACGTTATCAGAGGGTACGGCCCTGAGATGATTTTTGATTCTGGGTCTCTGATGAGGACTGGCGGACGCTCTTTCAAAACTGCTCTGGTGTTATTGCAAAAGTGTCTGAGTGCAGGGGGATTCGGCTCTCGGTCAGAACAATTTAAGAAATTAAGAACATAAAGTGCCTTGCATAATCTTTCAACTGGTGTCATGGCCAGAGCCGAATCGTGTTGTTGTTCTAGCAGCCTTTTTAACTCTTTGTGGGAGCGTTCCACTATTGCCTGTCCTGTGGGGTTATGGGGAATGCCGGTGGAATGGGCAATTCCCCATTGTTGTAGAAATTGTGCGAATCTTGTCGAGGTGAATCCAGGCCCATTGTCCGTTTTGATGGCTTTTGGGACTCCTAATGTGGCAAATGCCATGAATAGATGTTTGATGATATCTTTTGTTTTTTCACCAGTGTGGAGTGACGCGAACACGGCCCCAGAAAATGTGTCTATGGACACATGCAGGTATTTCAGGCGGCCAAAAGGATTATAGTGAGTGATGTCTGTTTGCCACAGCTCCAATGCTGCCAACCCTCGGGGGTTTATCCCCGTTGGCAGCGGTGGAAGGGCGAAGGACTGACAGTTTGGGCATGTGGCTAGTATGGCTTTGGCTTGTTCTTTTGATATTTTAAATTGTCGGGCAAGGGCAGGTGCATTTTGATGGAAAAACGCATGGCTGAGCCTTGCCTGTGCAAAGATGTCTGGTAAGGTTAATGAAAGTGCAGGTGCAGAGTAATGAGATGTCATTGCAAGGAGGTCGGCCATCCGGTTCCCCTCTGCAATAGCTCCTGGCAGGTCTGTGTGAGCCCGGACGTGCATAATATAATAGAGTTGCTCTCGGTGGGAGATCAGCCAGATTAATTCTGTGAGCAAATCGAATAACTGTTTGTTTTGAACTTCTTTGAGCAGGGCGTGTTCTGCCCGTTCTGCTACCCCGGCAACATAAGCCGAATCTGTTACCAGATTGAAAGGTTGCTGAAATTTTTTGAATGCTCTCACGACCGCAGCAAGTTCTGCGATCTGGGGGGAACCCTCAACCAGTTGGATGTCAGACTCCCACTTCTGACTCTCCGGGTCCTTCCAAGTGATCACCGATTTGTGGGATTTTCCCGACCCATCGGTGAACACCGTGAGAGCACCTTTAATAGGTGTTTTATTTTTGAATGACTTTGGGGCCAAATATAACGTGTCTTTGAATATTTTATGTTTAGGGTAATGAATGGAAATCTGTCCAGGGTAACTGTCTAAAGCAATTTGCAAACTTTCGTTTGTCTGAAGCAGGGATTCCAATTGTTCCAAATTAAGAGGTAGGTAAATGCACGCCGGGTCACACCCTGCGAGGGTCCGGAGGCGTTGTCTGGCTTTTATTATTATCCTAGCCATCAACTCTGCAGGAGTTGAAATAGTTTTCGCTGGCTGGTGCGGGAGAAACAGCCACTCAATGATAAGGAGTGGGTCCTTCCGCCCAGCGTCCCATTGAAAAAGCAGACCATGGAAGTTTGGGCACTTACCCAGTATGGCAAGGGTGACGGGAAGGAGCCGATCCACACGGTGGGCCTGACGGGATCGTATGGCCTCAGCGACTCTCTCCAGGGCTCCTTTGGCGGCAGGTGTTAGCTCGCGAGGGGAAGCTAGGTCACCATCTCCTCGTAGCAGGTTGAAGAGCGGCGCCAGCTCCTCCGTGGTGAGTCCCAGGAGAGGTCGGATCCACGTGATGGTACCGCAGATCTGCTGGAGATCCCGCAGGGTCCGTGGGTCGTCTTTGACGGTGACAGATTGGGGCGCGACAGTCCTTCCCGTAATGTGAAAGCCCAAATACTTCCATGGCGCTGACAGCTGGATCTTTTCTTCGGCAATTTCAAACCCTGCAGCTTTAATGGCTTTAACAGTTTTGGAAAGTGTGATCTGCAGATAAGCTTGTGTTTCAGCGCAGATCAAGACATCATCCATATAATGCAGGATGATCGCTTCAGGGAACAGCTTTCTGATCGGCGAAAGCACCTGGGCCACAAAAGTTTGGCAGAGCACCGGAGAATTTTTCATTCCCTGGGGCAAAGTGGCCCATTGGTACCTCTTATAAGGCTCCGCCCTATTAATGGAAGGGACGGAGAACGCGAATCTGGGGGCATCTCCGGGATACAATGGGATGTTGAAAAAACAGTCCTTGATGTCAATGACTGCGAGCTGCCAATCCCGGGGAAGCATGGAGGGTGAGGGAAGGCCAGGCTGCAGGGGGCCCATGTCCTCGATTACCTCATTGACCCTGCGCAGGTCTTGGAGCAGGCGCCATTTGTCTTTGCCAGGTTTTTTAATAACAAAAACAGGAGTGTTCCAGGGGCTGGTGGAGGGTATTAAATGCCCCAGGCGGACCTGCTCCTCTACTAATTCATGGAGCGCTTTTAATTTCTCCTCCACAAGGGGCCACTGGTCCACCCACACTGGAACATCGGTCTTCCAATTCAGCGGTGGGGAGGTGCGCTCCGCAGTGGCCCATACTAAAAATCCCATGCAGGGCTAGGGATATCGAGGCGGGCACCCCATTGGGACAAAACGTCCCTGCCTAATAACATGATGTTAGATGAAACAACAAAAGGCCGAATGGTGGCAATCTGTCCCTCAGGGCCCTCCACACTTACCAGGTGTTTGCTGCGCATGGAGTTGACAGCTCCTCCCACTCCGGAGATTGTGCCACAAGGAGGCACCAACTCCCAGTCGCGGGGCCACTTTGACCGGGGTATGATGGTGACGTCTGCCCCGGTGTCTGCCATCAGGTCCAGTTTGATGGACTTTCCCTGAAGCGATAGAACAGTCTCAATCATTGGTCTGGATTTGCAAACATTTTGTGTGAGGAAGACAAAATTGTCTTCCCCGGAGTCATGTCCAGCGAAATAGTCCTGTGCTGGTGGATCGGTGAGGTCGGTCACGTCGAGGAGGTACATGGCAGCGAAGGGGAGCCCCTTGGTGATGGTGCAAGGTGGTTGATGGCAGACGACTGAGACGGTGACCTCGGACCCCGGCTGAAAACACACCACTTCAGGAACGACGGTAACACGGTCTGGTGTGAGCCTGCAATCTCCGAGTATTAACACTGTTACCTCACAATTACGGTAAGGGGGTTCCAGGAACCCAGCAGGAACTCTCACCAGGTCCTCATCCTGGAGAGTCACAGTGATGGAGCTTTTGAGGACCCGGTGAGTGTCTGAATTTAAGTTGCGGGTTCTACGGAAGAGGCGGAGCCCGTCGTCGTGGCTCCGCCAACCCTCCGGAACTGTCCGCTGGGCCACCGGTCCTCCCGGATGGTGGGGAGGCCTGGGCGCTGTGAGGGGCCACTTGTTGTCCTTGCGCGGCCCCTCCCCGCGCTCCGCGACCCGTTTCCCGCCTGCTGATGGTAGGGCATCGGGTTCCTGGGTATTGGTCTTGGGGAGGGTGTGTACGAGTAGTGTGGTTGCTCCGGGGGCCAGTATGGGCAGTTGGCTTGTATGTGGCCCATCTGGCCACACCCGAAGCACCGGATGGTGTTCATCGTCAACATCGCCTCCCCAATCCCCTTACTTACTGCAAGGGCGACAGTGGTCTCGGTGGAGGTGGCTTTCGTGCAGGCCTCCACCATCTGTGCGATGGTGGGTTCGGGGTCCTGAGGTAAAGTCCTTAATATCTTCTTTGTCTCGGCTGTCGCGTTGGTCATGGCCATCTTTCTCAGGAGCTCTTCCCTCGCTGCAGGATGGTCTATCTGCCGGTCGATGGCCTCCCTCAGCCGGTCCACGAATTTTATGAAAAATTCCTCTGGGCCCTGGGTAATAGCTGAAAAGTTCTGGAGGGGGGTTTTCCCATCGGGGATTTTTAACAGTGCCGCTCGGCCAGCCTCCTTGATGTCATCTAGGACCTCCGTGGGTAACAGTATTTGGTCCTCTGGCTGGCTGAACTCCCCCTCCCCTGCCAGGGCTTCTATGGCTTCCTCTCCCTCTCCAATTGCCTCTGCTAAATTGTGTTTTTTCAGAAGAGGCTTGAGGAGCTTTCTCCATTGAATGTCCCACAATAAAAGCTCGGTGGGAGTGAGCAGGGACTTGGCAATATATTTAACGTCATGCTGGACCAATGTATGGCCCGAGAAAGTGAGGTCCAATACATTCTTAAAGAAAGGAGAGTCTCGACCATAGTCTTTGGCAGCCTTCCTCAGTTCTTTAATCTCCACATATGGGAGTTGCTCCCAGTGTGGCCGCTGCCCCCTGGTCCTCACCACCGGTGCTGCGAACGGCCCCAGATGTCTTGCGAATTCTAAATCCCCATCCTTAATTGCCTCTGCCCTGATCCGGGCCCACCCACCTCCCGGCCTAGGTGTGGGCCGGGGGCTGTCGCTGTCCTCATCCTCATCGGAGGATGAGGCAGGACGAGCAAGGGCTCGGACCTTCCCCTTGGCCGGTGGGCTTCGGTGGCATGAAGCCCGGCAGGCCAAGATGGCCTGCTTCCGGCCAGGCCGACTTCCGGTTCCGGTGGCGTGGGAACCAGAAGAGGCCTGAGGGGAGGCGTGGCCAGGCTCACCCACCGGGGCGTGGCCTTCCGGCAGGGGGTTCCCTCCCACAGGGGCGTGGCCTTCCTGCAGGCCGGTCCCTCCCGCCGGGGGCCCACCCAGGGGTGTGGCCATGGGGGCTGGAGGGGCGGGTCCCGACGACGTAACAATCGACGCGGTGGTAGGGGCGGGACCCGACGCAGGGGCGGCACTCGACGGGGGTGGAACCTGAGGGGGACTGGCAGGGGCCCGAAGGGAGTGAGGAGGTGGAGAGGAGGCGCCATTTTGTCCCTCGGTGGCGGGCTGCTCGGCCATGTGGCCGGCGCCATTTTGTGAGGTGTGGTGACAGAGATCAGGAATCGAATAACATGGTTTTAAACTGGGTACAGGGGTTTGAGGGCTTTGGGGAGAGGAAAGAGTCGCACTGGGATGGCCAGTCCCAGGACGAGGAGAGGACAGAGTGGGGCGGGGAGCAGCAGGGAGACGGTAGCAGCCCTGTGCCTGGTTATGGCAGGATCTGCTGCCCGACCCACCCTTAGGGGAAACCAAGTTAGGAGTGGGGGGGGCGGGATGAAGGTTAGGAGAACCGGGAACCCAACTCTCACCCTTTTGTTTAAACAAAGTGTAAATAGAATGAAAAAGTGGAAAAAAATGCCCCACAGAAAAATTCCCCTTTACTTGTAATGCGTATAACAGTTTCCCAATATTTCCCCAGAAAATAAGAGAAGAAAAATCATCCCTGGAGGTGTCAGGGAAGTTATCGAAAATAAGATTAACAAAAGCCTTAAGGTCCCTCTTTTTAAAAGAAATGTTACCCAAAACAAGGGAGGATTTAACGTGGAGGTAAAAATCCCGCCGGGCAGGAGACAAGCGATTGCCCATTCTCACTGCAGAAAAAGGAAATCCCCAAAGAGACAAAGCGAGAAACGAAAAGGAAAAGAGACAGGGTCGGGTGCCAGACAGGGCACCAGGAACTCACCACAAAAAGACCGCTGTCAAAACGAAAAAGCCTCTGAGGGGGAGAGGAAGCGCTGCAGGTCTCGTCCCGTTCGGAGTCTGCTCCCAAACTCGAAGTCGAACCAGGACGAGGTGTCTGCAGCCCGCGAGTTAGGCGATCTTCTTCAACGAAGAGCAGCCGCTCGTGGAACTGGCGGCGAACGGCGCTTTTCGTCCTCGGGCAGCCGGATCACAGAGCCGATGCAGCCGAGGAGACGCTCTGCGGCTGACTCCTGAGAGGGGCCAGTCTGTTCGGGCGCCAGTTGCGGCTTCTGGGTCTCTGACCACTCTGCTTGTCAGAGAGCCGAGTCCTCGGAAGCCGGATAGCGTAATGAAATCTTCCTCTATGAAGGCGGGACGGCACACAGGCGGCTTTATTTCCAAGAGCGTTTATTGAGGAACAGCAATTCAGGGAGCGAAGGGAAAAACAACCACTCCGGGAGGGAGCTCGCTCTGAGAGCCTCGAACGGGGGGCGGAATCGGGATTATAACGGGGACAAGAGAGGGAGGGTCCAGGCATGAAGCGTTCAGTGAGGGAAGGCTTCGGGGGCAGAGTCAGGGTCGAGTGGCAGGGTTATAACCAATGAGGGTAAAGGGAAAGAGCGGTTTCAGGGAAGGAACCAATGGAGGTATAAAGAACAAAGAATTTTCTAGCACCAAGGGATGACAGACATACTGATTGATAACAGGGGAGGCAGGGAACTACACACCTGTCACCTCCCAGGGTAATTCGGGGGGACAGTTTCCCAAGTCCCCTCCCACAGGAATTCAGAAGAAAAGCAGGCCAAATCCAGCAACCAAAGCCCTTCCAGTATTAATGAGCAAGAACTGAACAACATGTTATTACCTATTATTAATAATATCCTTGTTAATAATTTATTTGTCTGGATTAGTTCAGGTAGGTTTCAGTCTCTCATTGTGTTAGACGCTGTTTAACAGTAGGACAATCTGTGCTCAAATAGTCTTACAATGAAAATGGTTTGGTTTATATCATATAGGTAACATTTAACTGTAAAAATATGAAAATAGAGGAAGTGATTGTAATCTTCTTTAAGTTCAAGTGACAGACTTTAAAAATGTAAACTGAAATTAATGAATGCAAGTGAGTAGTTCGTTTCTCAAATTGTTGGCATTTCCCATATCCAGGGACTTATGAAATCCATGCCTCTGGTGTTCCAAAAGGAGATTGGCTAGGAATACGCCCACATTTATTGTGCTTTTTCTTTAAATTCATGTTTAAAAAAAATTCTTAAGTATGTTTTCCTGAGACAATGAGCTCATGGAGAATGATGGGGAGGATCTATAACCAATTCATGCATCACTTTACTGTTCACTTTGTGTCCTGTTGCTGGTAGAGTCTGGCCTCTTTTGAAAGTATGGGAAATCTATTTTTTTTAAATGGGACAGTAGAAATTAATCCAACTGCAGTCCAGTCTACTGTGTTTTGTCATAACCCATGATGAAATTGTACACTGAAATGACTTTGTTCCATCCTGTGGGGAAAAAAATTAACAAAAAAAAAAATTAGGTGGCATGGGGAAGAAGCTGGTTTGGATTACTGCTCCTTCCATGGTGAGTTTCCCCACTTGTGCCAAGCTACCTGACATCCCCAGAGACAGAATGGGCATTGAGAGGACATTTATGTGAAGACGTCAAGTGAAAACACTCTTTTACAGTGGGCCACTAGGCCTGTTCAGGAAGGAAAGATCCTTCATTAGTGTCACCCTCACATTTCTTAGTCTGGGCTGTAGAAAGCATGAAAGAAGTCTTGGCCTCCACTGGTCTAAAAGAAACTGTGAACTCAGCTCTAAACGAAGAATCAAGTATGCTGTGCGAGACTGACAAGTTCAGCATAGCCTCAGAGGCCTCAGGGATGTGAGGGGACCACTGCCTGTTACCTGGCAGACCTGAGGTCATGTGAGTCTGTATAAAAGCCTCAGAGCTAGCTAAATAACAAACATGTAACATAAGGACATGATAGTTTATAAAACAAAATTTAATCTGGTATAAACAAGGGCTGCAAGAGATCATAGTTCAGGGTTGGTAGTGACTTCACAAACTACTGTCAGAGTGAGTGAATTTGGGTCAGAAAAGAGTTAGAATGACATTTGTTCACTGTAAAAGTGGTGCAAGGCTGCTGTTCCCCACACATTGCTGCAATGTACTACACGTGCCCTGCACACACTCGTGTTGGTATAACCTTGTCTGCGGCTCTGTTTGCACTCGTCCTGCGTAAGCCTCTCTGACCATAAACATCTGTTCACACAAACTGTAACACCAGAACATTTCTGTGTGTATTTATGTTGGTAGAAAACAGCACCAACCTTTTTAAAAAACTTGATTTAATGCATTTCCATTGAACATTTGTCACTTTTTGTTATCATCCTATGCATACAATGTTGGGTTTTAAAAGATAGGGTGATCAGAACAGATGCTTAGGATACATCTTGTCCAGAAAGAGAACTTCAAGTTTTTTAGGACACAGGAGAAGCAGGTTAGAAGCAGAACATCCTGCTGATCCAGACCACTAACCTGTGTGGTCAGATACTGCCTCTGTAGGCCATGGGCTTTTACATGTTTGTAAGTAGATCTTCTGTCCATCCCCCATTTTGGTTTTTGCCTTTTGGAATCAAAATCACAGACTCAATATCTCATTCAAAAAGTCAGTTAAGGTCTAGGACAAAAAAAACCTTCCAAAACTTAGAGGTACCTGGCCTTTGGCACTCAGCTTTGTCATGAGAGAAGGTAAAGTCTCCTGGGAGGTAGAGTTGGAAAGAGGTTGTGTGGACACTCATGTAAATGTCATTTTTTAAAGTTTGGTTTCAAGAACAACTCAGCTATGTATTTAAGAAGATACATTTATTTTTAAAATAATAAGGAAGCATGCAGAATTACTGGTCTTTGTTCTGTTCAAAAACACATTTCCCAATGTACTTATTTCCTGCTTGTGCATCTCAGCATCAGGTTTTCTCCTGAGCTAATCAGCCATGGAAAACATCTGACATTCTGTCTCTTCAGCACTCACCGTGTAATCTTCTAAATTATTATTACTATGTTTTTTAAACAGAGATGGAGAAGGAAAAGGTCTCCAGCTTGTCCTTCTGCTCATTGCTTCAATAGATTAGGTCCTTCTTATGCTGCATAATAAGGTGTCAGCCTTAAATATCGTACTGGATGTATGGAAAGGGTTATAATTTGGTTCTCTCCAGTCATAGGAATATGCTATTAGAAGCCAATATTTTCAGTTTACCAGCAATAATGTACTTTTTGGCAGTCTTGATGTAAGTTTCTGAGGTGAACCCTGGGGCTCTGCTCCAGGCTGACTTACCAGTCAACATCTGCAGCTTGATGCTAATACAGCATTATCAAATGATACTCTTTGCTTCTTCAGTAGTTGTTTTCTGGGTGTCTACCTCTCTAGTCTGCAATATTTTCATAGCCATCTTCGCCTCAATCTATTTCATTCTTTCAGAGAGAAATAGAATCACAGAACTTGTATCAGCCTCAGTTTTCTCATAGTTGTCACTTAAGAGATATTTTCACTTTTCTTTTGAAGGCCAGTCATCTTCTCTACTCTGTTAGCACCTGTGCCACAGCATTCTCTCCTCCTCCTGTGGTTTGGCCTCCAAAACACTGCCCTATGAGGAACAATCCCTTTTACTATGTGCTGTGTGGTAGGAGCTTCTTCTGGCTGTTTCCATTGATGATGATAATTGCTGCCACAGGAAGAGCTGAAGTCCATGCAGCACCTTCAGGTAAAATGCCTGAGGGGTGTATATGTGTCTGTCTGTCTGTCTATCTGTCTGAAAATGGCTTCGTGTGTTAGCTGCTCCAGATGGAATTCAAAATACCCATAATAAAGAGATTACTGAAATGGACAATGGGAAATAGTAGGTATTTCTCTGACATTTTAACACTGACACCTTTGTCTTCTTGGTCTGTAAAGCCCATTTCAGGATAAAAACCTGCATCTTCTTCCCAAGAACTCAACTTTCATCCTATTCTGTCAAACTTTAGTAGTCAGGGAATGGGAAGTCCATGCCCAAGTGGGAGTGCCAGGCAACAGCACAGCCAGAGACAAGCCTTTCAGCAATTCCTGCAAGTGCTGCACCTCTGTCACAAGCATGTGAACATCGTCTGTGGGGACATTCATCTGGTACAAGGGGAATGGGTGTTCCAGTCCCTCCTCAAGTTTCTTCCCTGTTTTATGCACCCATAAGATATAGTGCTGAGTGTAAGATAGATCCCATGAGGCCCTAGCTGGCTGCTGGGGAGCTATCCTGACGTGTGGGTGTATCCATACCCTCCCTCTTGAGCAGAGGAGTGAATCTGGCTTTCATATTGGAATTTGCATATTAAGCACTAATAATTTTTACAGCACAAAGTTTTTTCTTTTTTCCCCAAAATGAAGTACCCACAGATAAAATATCTGGTATGGAGAAGGCTGAATGATAGTTATGCAAACCATTTTAAAGTCAGAGGTTTATGGTAGGCACAGGGCCAGCCAATGCAGTCTAGAATAGGGGACATCTGAGGAGGCCACAATTTGGGGTTTTGATATGCACATAAATAATTGAGACATTGCTACAAAGTCCAAAGTATATTTAATTGTGAAATCTGTCCATTCATGATTTAAGCCAAACTAGAAAAAAGTATTTATTACTCTGAGTCAGTTATTATGATCATTTACAGTGTAATAAGTACTCTGATAAGCCTATTGCATCTATCAGTGTGTTAGAGGCCTTCATCAAATTAAATCTTGCTGGAAACAGTAAAGATCCAAAGTTGTTTTAACATGAATTATCCTGCTTTAGCAAACTGGACTTAGTCTTCCTCAGCAATCAGCACTCCTGTGGCAAAAGAACACTGTTTGACTGCAAGGAATGGATGAATGAAGGAACATTTACTCTTGCCTCAGCTTGAGTAACTGCAGAAAGGTATATCTAACTGAGGGGATTATATTACAGTGCACACTTAAAAAGAAGTTCCAATCATTAACCTCTGCTCAAAAACTGAAGGCTCACATTAAGAGATCGGTCAGTTTTAGCCTTGCTAGCCATTCTACTTCACAAATAAAAGGGAGAACTTCAAAAAGGATTTTAAAAAACATTTACTTTGTTTCTCAGGGTAGAATGACTAGCTTCTCATTTGCAACAATTTCTGCCTGCAGGTTAGTGCTTTGATTTGAGCTTTGAATGCAGTCCAAGTCAATATGTCAATAAAACTCTTTGCCTTCTTTCAGCTATACTTGTAACTAATGCCACTGTCAACTCTTGTCAGCCCAATTCTTGGAAAAGAATTTCTGGCTAACTCCTTCTTCCTTTGTAAATTGGATGGTTGCCTGCACATTCATGTGGAGGCATAGCACAATATTTGCTATTGTTCTCTTTGTTTTTATTTTTATTTTCTCAGTCCCGTAAATCAAGTGTTGTTCTACAGTATACATTTAATCCTCCTTCAGTGGGTTTAGCATTTTAAATTATTGACACATTATATAGACTTCATAAAGTGGGAAGCATGTTCCGGGTCTGACACAATCCTAACGTCCTTGCTGCAGTTTTATGTTGAAGTAAATGGTTGTTTACTTAATTCTGTATTTAATAAATGACACCATAAAGATAAGATAGAGGAACATAAGATATAAAACTTGAACTCGAGCTGAAAGAAATTAAGTTTTATTCAGTGTGCTGTTGTTTGTCGCCAGCAGCAGAGAAAATGATACCCAAATAGCTGTATTTACTCCATGGTTCTGAGACCACAGGAGGTGTGCATGTCTGAGTGATTCCTGGGGAGCACTTATAACTTGTCATACAGGAACAGGTCTTAAGAAACAAAAAATGCTTTGGTTCTTCCTCCATCCCTATCACTGCTACAGCTCCCTATACTCCATACTCTCCCTGTGGAAATACCCTTGTAATCTGTATCAAGTCTTTAAAACTGTATCATCCCACATGAAGCATTTGCCAGGAAAAACTAATTAATTATCTGCAAAGAAACAAAGTATTCTGATTTGCAGCATCAACCAGACACTGCAATATAAAATCTAATACTGACTGTTTCTTTAACATGCTACTCCAGTAGCAGCTGTCTTACTGTATTTCTTTTAATCTAGTTTTTAGCTGCTCATCCTACTTTGAAGAACAATGATGCTGCTAATATTCTTGTCCTTATGTAGGTTCAGGTTGATAAAGCTGTTGTGATCTGTCTTAGCTTTGGCCAGGATGGTGTAGCTTTTATAAACTAAATGGTGACAATGAATCATCTTGCTGATTTCAACATAAATTACTTCCTCAAAATCATACTTTAAACAACACACATGATTATCTTCTACTCTTTTTCATTTTAACAGTAGACTTTTATTTCAAAGTGTAGTAGTCTGGATTTGCTCTTGTTCTTATCCTGGTTGGTAACAGTGAACAACAGAAACAAACAGCTATTAAGAAAACACTGATAGCCAGAAAGGTTGATTGCACTTTATTAATTTATTATTAGAAGAAATTGCAAAACCAGTGTTGGGACAGTGTAAGTATAGACTAAAGTTCCTGAAGTTAGAAATTTCTTCTACCTTGTGGTCTAGAAATTTAGGAATAGTAAGAATGATGTAATGAGACAAAGCAAAGATGAGCTTGGTTGAATAGGTAGGAAATTCCCAGACTGATTTTCTAGTTGAGCCCTGGGAAAGGTCAAAGCAGGCAGCCTTCACTGCACTGCCTGTGGTGGAGATAGTAGTTGCTCTCTACTCTTACTGTGCTCAGTTCAGGCTGAAACCGCACAGTAATATTTTTAGAGGTTTGGAAGCTTCAAAACAGTGCTGAAAGCCAAGTGTGAAAGGAATAATATAGTCCTTGCAGACTGAAAATGCCTAGATCAAATGCAAAGCTGGGTCAAGGCTGAGGTCTTCTTGAGGTTGTATTTCTTGTACTACAGCAGGTTTGGCCCACAGCATGGCACATGTAGCTTCCATGCAGGTGACACCTAAAAGCAGAAAGTTTTTTTTCTTAATTCTCAATCCTGCAAGTACTTGTTTCTGAAGTACTCCTACCTTTGGCAAGTCTATTGCTGAAAAGCCTCATGAGTGAGAAGGACTGCAAGGATCTGGCTGTAAGGCAGTACCTTCTTGGGGAACTTTGTGAAACACAGCCTGTCTTCTCATCTGGCAAAAAAACTGAACCACTCATCTTCAGGTAAGAGGAGGAATCCTGCTGAAGTCCATAGTGCCACACAGGACAGAACTGACGCCAAGCTGCTGCTCAGGGTGGGGCTTCAAGGCACATTCATCCCCAGCAGCCAGCAGGTAGGGTCAGGTGTTAGTCCTGCAGCTCACCACCTGCTCTGTGGCTGTGCTCCTGCAGCTCCAAGGAGGAATGGATGTGAAATTTGTCACTGTTTTGGTTGTTCTAGCAGTCACGGTTAGTCAGACATCTGAGAGTAAGTAAAATTGTACTTTATCTATTTCTATACTTTAGTCTCTTAAAGATAAAAAGATGTGAAGTGTGCCTACCTGGAACTGCATCTGCTTGAGCCTTTGCAGCTCTGCACAGGACCAGAGGTGATAGCTTAAATGCTGCTTTTCTTCAAAAGTTCAAACTTGGGTGTCTTAATTGCACAGATCAATACACATTTTCAGTGGATGCAGGGCTTCACCTGAGAATTTCCTCTGCAAACCTGATGTTTCCACAACAGGTGTGAGTACAAAATAAATCTGTGAAGTGGCTTGAGCAAGGAAAAACCACGTGAACTATTTGTCATAGGAAACATATTGAGAAGATTTTAGCTGCTGAAGGTGTAAGACCTTTAAAGCAGTGATTTCCTGAGGGAAAACCTAGTAAAATGTCATTATTTGTTCAAAGGGATCTCTCAAGTTCAGGTGTAAATTCCTCCTATTCAAGCTTCCCAGAGGAAATGTTTTTAGAAAGTCACTTGGTCTTTTTCCTTTAAAGTGAAGTTGCCCTGGGTGGCAGAGATTTCAAAAAACTTTTTTATTACAAACTTCCAGTAACAGATTTCTCCCAGCAGAAAAGCAATTTTGCATGCAACTTTGCTCTCTGTTCAGTGCAGCATGTCTCAAAGTTTCAGGAGATCTCATAACACTTAAAAATTAAATTTCACTTTAAACTTAAAATTGAAAAAAAAAAATTAAAAGTTAAACAACTTTAAAAGTTTTCAGAACCACCTAGGCAATGCTGTGCTTAAATCCTTACTTTTTCTTTGTAACTTTTTACTGTAAAATAGACTGTGTTCACAAAGAAGGTTACTCAGATTCTGGGGCACTTTTTTCAGGATGATCCTTTCCCAAGCTCTACTGGCTTCAGTAGGAGTAGGAAATGTAGAATTCCTTGAAGATTTAGACAACACATGGACAAAATCTGTGTTAGAATTTTATCCTGTTAAAATGGCCACTGCACCTGCTGCCATGGGAATGCTCTCCAAGTGCTTTTAGTCTAGATACATGATCTGGCCACTCAGCAAGGTCTTGCGCAATAGAACTGACACATACATGCACAGGTCAAAGTAAAGTTTCTCTCAGAATGTTATTCTTTTACACTGAAACACAGGGGAAATGCCTTTGACACCCAAATTTCATCAAACAGACATGCACCATTCTTGATTACAATACTCAAATGGCAGAACCCACAATAAAAATAAGCAGAATTTCAGGTGGCTGGCTGGGTTACAGGCACACACTACCCGAGCTAAACCAGATTTGGGCTTAACTCTACCTAGGCTTATGCTTCTTAGGCTCACCATTATGCATCCATTTATTTCAGGGTGACAGTAGACATAAAAGTAAGATCTGGGCTGGTACTTGCAGAAGTTTCCTTTGCTTGTGGATGTGAATTGGCAGCTGTTGACAGAGGCCAGGAAAGCCATCTATTGTCCAAAATCACACCTAGCTACAGACTTAAGTATGGCCCAGCCAGGCAAGACCAGAAAACAAGATCAAAGTATTCTGTAGAGATGATGGGGATTTCACTCTCCAGAAACTCTACCCCTCTACTCCCATTTCCCATAATATAATTCAAAATAAGTTTTTGCAATTTTACTTCAAAAATCCCGGTAATCTTCCATGATCACATCTCAGTGCCAGGGATTTACAGGGTGCCACACATGCAGTGGAGGCACACAGTGCAGCAGGCTGGACAATAAAGCTTATTTCAAAGATGGTTGGTTTGAATTTCAATTTGAGTAGACAAAAGCTCTCTTCTGAAAGCTCCTACATGTATTTCACCCTGAAGACATGAAAGGACAAATTTGGTAATTAACATACAATAATACTATCCAAATCAAATGTTTGATGCTACAACATAGGAATAGCAACTAAATAAGATTGTCTGAGACTTCCAAAAAGAGGTATCTGCACTTATACTACTGAAGGTAATCCAGTAATGTTAGTCTGGTCTGTGCAGTGTGGGAGATGGGTTCCCTCTTAGCAAAATGTGTTTCTTTATAGAAACAAACCATGACTGCTTCTTTTCACATCTTAATATGCAAGATATTGTGATGTTTGTTTTTGCTAGGAATAGTAGAAATTTCCCCTTTTGGTTATGTAGTAGGTATTACTGGCTTTTTGATCACAAAATATTACACTCTGTGTTGCCAATTTTCAGCCTGCATTTCTTTGATGCTCTGTAACCCAAGCACCAAGGATGTTGTATGGAGACAGACAGCTTGCAAACTGATCATGATTTGATGGGCAAAACCCTATCCTAAAATCCTGACCTATAGGAAATACTGATCTGTCCATCTCCAGTCAGCCTTCCAGCTTTGAAAATGTCCATATTAACAGCAGCCTCATAAAAAAACAAGAGAAGCATCACCACATAACTTCAATCATATTTATTCTTTGTATAGTATGTTGTTTTATATTTATGTATTATTATTTATGGTTATATGGTTATAGCTTAGAATCCCTTCTAACTTTTTTAAACTGTCTCAGAATTGTGCTTTAACTGTGTGCATTACCATGTTAAAATAGGTAGGATGCACTGGAACATTTTGCAACATTTGAGTTCCCTTCTCAAGTCCAGCTATTAAGCAACCTCCTTGTTTTTACAGTCTATGTCTATGCTGCATTTCCTAAGAATTTTGGCATCTGGCTTTGTTCACCTGTCAACCAGGATCAGAGTCTTCTGAATAATGAAATAGTTATTGGCTTGCTTTAGGTTAAGATGAAAAGACCTGCCTTGAGGCACTGGACTCTTAAAATAGCCTCAAGTATGTTTTAAATGAGAGAAACACTTTCTGGCCGCTTTATGAAATGAGTGCTAAATAAGCTGCCTTACAGTAGTTAATATTAAGTGTAGGTGATGTGATAGTACATTTCCCTCCAAGGGCAGAGCCTGGATTCTATGTCCATAAGCCAACAACATGGGACTAAGTGCTGAAACTCATCTGTGGAAATGGCTGTGCTGATACCAGAGCATATCAATAAACACCATGTTCTGACTAAGCAAGATGGTAATGCAATTAATCAATGCAAAGCTGTGTGGGTTTTCTTTCCAGATGTACAAAGCCTACTCTGTAACCACAAAAGAATTCCATTAGGAAACACTAACGCCTGCTGCTAATAGCACAGGTGTGTCAAACTTGTGCAATGTGTGCAGAGTTGCAATCGTTCACAGTGAACTTGAGGTACAATTAGCAGCTCACATTTCAGCATAGAAACAGAAAGTGCCTCAGATGTATGGATCTCACTGTGCAAGAGAAGCTTCCCCGCAGACCACACAAATGTTGGGGAAACCAATCCTGCTTGATAATGTTACCCATACTTGCTGGGATCCCTCATTTTGTGTTAATTCAAGAACTATCCTGGTTTTCTTGGTTACATAAAAGAATAAGTACAGCATGGCTTTTCCCTCAAGCAGTCCAGTTCACAAAGGTGAACCAGGTGCTCTGCCAGGAGTAGACAGGCTCCTGTGCGCTGCCAGCAAGATTCAGGAGGGCCCACCAAAGGCCTGGTCAAAACATTAACTGCTGGAGTGAAACTTGTGAAGAAAAGAGCTGCACGAGTCCTACCTAAGGCAGCTGGGTTGGGTCTGGAGTGGAGGGAAATGGAGAAAGGAAGTAAAAATGCCTTCCCTAGTGTTCTCAGTTAAATCACAGCTTTTCTTTATCATGTTTAGTCAAAAGAGATCAAAACGAAACCAATAGTTAAGAGCAAGCACTGGGGTTGGGGGTACAAAGGCTCCATCACTCACCATCTGTTTCCATGGGGCATCATCTCCTTTTTTTCCTCCATCTGGCCCTCCTTCATGAGGCAAAGACCTGCCCTGCCATGTTAAATTCTCTATGGAGGAGGCTGGCAGAACCACTAACTGCCATGTCTGTCCTTACCACTGCTCTGCCCTACTCCTGCCAGTCCCACCTGCCTGAAACTGCAGAGGAGAGCAGTATAAGAGCCTGGCACACTCCCACTGTGTGCCACAGGTGGGCTCTTCATCAGGACAACAGTTTTCCTAAAAGACTGGCAAATCTAGGAATATCAGCTTGAAACTGAAGAACAGAAAGTTATTTGTGGCCCCAGAAACTGAGCATGCACCAATAACTCTTTTTTTTTTTTTTAATATATATTTTTTGCCTGAACCCTAGACAGCCAGAGAGCTCTCAAGTTTGAGAATGACAATGAAAAAAGTAGAGCAGAAGGGTAAAACAAGTTTATATAGACTAAGTTTGGCCAGATAGCAGAGAGGGAAAAGGAAAGTTTGGGCAGTAAAAGAGACTTGACACTGATCAAGTAAAATGTAAAGGCAGATGTAATGGACAGTATTCATAGAGATCTCGCTCCATAAGAGGCTTTGATTTCAGTATGCTCCATTCCCAAGTACTCCACTTCAATCATAGAATGGTTTGTTTTGAAAGAGACCTTAAAGATCATTCAGTTCCAACCGCTTCTGTCCTGTGCAGGGACAACTTGGACAACTTTGACATTTCTTTTATTTCCTTTTTTTCTTCTTTTTCTGAATGTGCTAAATAACTTTGAAAACAACAGGTCATTCCCTGGAGAGAGTTCCCAGGGAAGAAATACCAAAGTAGATAATATCACTTGCTAAAATAACAACAGAAGAATCCCTTTTGTCTCAAGATCCACCACTAAACTTAGTCCTTTCAGCAATTCCTTTAGCTCCTTTAGCTTTAAGAGGCTGTGTTGGACAACAGGTCTAAATAACTTTTGGGTAAGCTGCTGTGTATGTCTTACTATGTCATGGAGCAACAGAGACCAATGAAGTCAGCAGCACTGAAAAAATCCTATTGACTGATAATTGGCACAAAAAAGGCCATGCTAACATCCATGTGCAAACCCACAGTCTTTCCTTTTAAATACTGTTTAGATCAACAATTACTAATAACCCTTACTGAATTGCTGAAACCACAAAAAAAAAAAAAAAAGGCCCTGGGTTGGGCTAAAATAGTTAGCTTTGTTTAAGATTACCTCCTAATTTCTTCCCACTTGCAGGATTAGAATGAAGTTATAGTAACAATGGAGCTGCAGGATGGTTCAGTGCTCCATGAGTGCAGCATCAGTTTTTCTGGGCTCTGGGGAATTACGGGATTTCCTTGGCGCACTACTCTCATACTTCATACACAGGAAAAAAAGATTCGTAAGTGCCTCTGTCAGCAGAAGGTTGCTGGTGAACTTTCAAGTTCTCTGACAGAAAGACATTCATGCCAATGCATTCATCTATGACTCACAAATTATCAATTTCTATTTTCCATATTGTAGCACAGCTTGAGGAATACATACATGTGAAAGCAAGAAAGCCTCCCCAGGCACGTACCTCTAATAAAAATGTACTAGCAGGCTCTCAATGTCCCTAAGAAATGCTCTTGACTGTTTAGCACCACTCATTTACATTTTATGCAGAATTTCAGCCTGATTTTTGTTGGGGCATTTCCCAGTTTCACATGCAGCCCATTGCTGCCTGTGCTCACAGCTGTGGTGCACAGCTTTTGTACAGCAGCATGGGCTGGATGTCAGTGGCATCCAATGTTCCAAGTCAAAGACTGAGCAGTGGGTGATTGAATTTGCTCTGAAATGCATCTCTGGTCATGTAAGTGGTGTCTAAATATGCAGTTATAAACAAGTTGCTAAAGGATGCAATTCCTGTTGGTTAAGATTTTTGTAAAAGGGCTGTCAGTCACAAGTGGCCAGTGAGACAATCACAAGCCCACCTGGATGCATCAGGAGTTTTTCTTTATTTTCCTTGGTTGAGCCTGTGTATGTTTTTCCTTACAAAACTATAAAAGTACATCAATGCTAAATGAATAATTTTCAGATATAAAGCATACAAATGGCTAATATGGTGCTATATAGTGCACCGTAAAGTGCAATACTGATAGTTCTGATCTGAGTATCAAAGCAAGGGATGGTTTTGAGTACATAAAGTAGGATGAGGGCAAGAGGTAGTCAAGCATCAGCAAAACCAGTTAAGGAATAGCTCAGGTGACAGCTGGCTCTCCCTAAAACCTCCTGTAATATTCAGCCATTCTACAGGAGCTGGTAGTACTGGTCTTGCCAAGTATTTTAGTTTACTAGACCCCAAAGAAGAACTGGAGTAGACCTCTCTAAAAAGCACAGTAGGCAACATCAGACAGAGTTGATAATATAATTATCCTCTCTTAAGTTTTCATCTGATAGAATTCTTCTGTCAGGAACTGACTAGCAACGACAAAAGTTTATACTTCAGTTTTACCAACTCTATCTTGAGGACCCAGAAAAAACCTTAAACTTAGTGGTGCTCAATGAGCTCAGTTTCCATTTGTGAACTTCAATTAACTTGCTTCACCAGAAGTTTGCTGTTGAAGAGAGAAAAACAAAGGACAATGGGGAAATAACGCAGGTAGCACTCAACACTTAATTAGTCCTTCTGCACCATATGATTATTTATAGCCCTCCTCTCTGGGTTGCTGATGAGACAACTTCTGAGCCAGCGTCTGTCTTTCCACCTCCCTTCTGATTGTGAGATCCCAGGGCCCTGTCATCAGCCCCACACATACAAAATCCCCCTGTAAGCAGCAGTGGGCAGTGTGAGTGCTCGCCAAAGACTCCAGCTCCATTGCTGGCTGCTCAAGCTCACTGCTACAGCTGTGCCAGCATCTGTTATTCCAGCACTCAGCAAGTACTCTTGTAAGAAGAGGAGCACACAATCATCTTGCTTACAGGAAAATTTTTAAACAGACTTACCTTCTGCTTACAGAAGCTGAAATTGATTCTCTGTCCTTTTTCTAGCTCATGACTCTTGCATTCAAGGCTAAATTATTACTTAGGAAAAGCATGGATAGGAAGAAAAATGAAAACAAATAGGAAGAAGATTCTGTCTCTACTTCTCCCAGATTAGTTCATCTGGGACCCAGGGGTCCTTGCTGTGCTCATTTTGAAGAGTGGGTTTAATCTTGAGACCTTCATCCTAGATAAATATCTGAGCAATACAGCTTTGTTTGTCCTTGAGCTAGTGGAGGAAATCCCTTTTATAAGATCTATTTGTCTTCTAGCACAAAAGAAAATCAAGCCCCAAAATGTTAGTATTTTTGTTAAAAAATAAAAGCCCACCTAAATTTATGATTTGCTTTTTAAAGTTCAGTGTCTTTTTATTTTTAAGATGGTATTGGCAAACAGGAAAAAATGTCCAGGAGACATTCCATAGTGGAGACACATTCAACCATGGGAGTCCTCAGGGTAAAAGAAAACACAAAGCCCAGCAAGAACATTTATCACCTCAAAAAGACAATAAAAGATAAAGGGCCTGATTTAACCTAAAAAGGCAGAGCTTTTAAATTATACTCCTGACATTTCCTGTGTCATTAATATTGGTGATCTTCCACAAGCAAAAATGAATCTTTTAAAATTACTTTTATATTACTGTAACAAGCCTTTACATATGCATGCACAAGGAGGGGTGAAGGAAACTTACTTAAACCACCAATCTCTCTTGTGGGAGAAATGGAGAGGACAGTATCTCACCGCACAAGCTGTGAAGATAAGTAGTCCTTGACAGCACTTGGAATTGCCCTTCCACTCAGGTATGGGGAGCGAACAGGAGCATGAAGAGTGGCTGCAGGTGCAGGGCTCGAACCACACTGGGCTCAGGGATGTGCTCAGGGGTAGCTCATGTCACTGCTGTGCTGCAGCTGAGGGATATGGGCTTTTAGGAATGGTAGGCTGGAAGGCAAGGAGAGGAAGTTGGCCTTTAAGCAAGAGAGCAACAGGAATTCATAGATTCTGCTTAGGGATAGAGGATGAGCTGGCTGAGAGCTTACAGGTCAGGATCACTAGGCAGACCAAACAGGGTGATCTGGTAGTGTGGGGTTCTGCTATAGACAGCCTGACCACAAAGAAGAAGATGAGACCTTCTTCAAACAGCTGGAAATATCTTCATATTCACAGGCCTTAGTTTTCGCGGGTGACTTTACCCATGCTGATATCTGCTGGAAGGGCAATACAACAATGCTGAAGCAATCCACAAACTTTGATGTGCATTGATGACATCTTCCACAACAAGTAATCAAAGAACTGGCACAGAAAAGCACTCAGATGGGTGAGATACTTGCAAATAGAAATCTAGTCAGGGGCATAAAATCAGAAGCAGCACTGGCTACAGTGTCCATAAAGTGGTGGAGTTCAGGATTCTAGGAGAAGGGAGCAGGGCAAAAAACAAGATCATGCCCCTGGATTTAATACGAGCTGATTTACAACCTCTTCACAAGTTTGGAAGAATCCCATGGAATGTTATCCTGGATAGAAGAGAGGTCAAGCAGAGCTGGCTGATGTTCAAGGGTCACCCCCTCCAAACATGTTAGAAAGGTCTGTCCTGACAAACAGAAACCCAAGCAGGAGGCCTGGCTGGATGTCCTCAGAGCTTTTAACTGCATCAGAACATAAAAACAGTGTGTGGAACAAAGAGGCGGAAGCAGGGCCAGGTGACCCAAGTGGAGTATAGGGTTGTCTGATCATGCAGGAATGCTGTTAGGAAAGAAAAAGACAAAGCTGAGCTGGAGTAGAATCTGACAAGAAATGTGACATGTGACAAAATGTTCCATAAGTATATATATAACAAAAGAAAGAGGAGTGAATACCAAAACCCACTGCTAAACTGGACAGAGAAACTGGTAACAAATTACATGGTTAAGGCATTCAACACTTTCTTAGTCTTACCCTTTACCATGCAAACTAGGCAAACTAACAAGAATCCCAGGTTCCTGGGACTAAAGGGAATGTTTAAAGCAAGGCTGATTTATTGTCAGTAGAGAAGGACCAAACTAGGGAGCATTTTCAAAAACTAGACATATATAAGGCCACAGTACAACCAGTGCTGTGGAAGCTGGTTGATGCCATTGTGAGGCCACTGTCAGTTACCTTTGAACAGTCATGGCAAGTGGGAGAGGTTCCTGAAGATTGAAAAGAGCAACTGTTACCCCTATCCTCAAGTAGAGCAAGAAGGAAGATCCAGAGAACTATAGGCTGCTGAACCTCATCTCAGTCTCTGGGAAGGTGATGAAGAAAATTGTCCAAGAAAGCATTTCCCAAGATCTGAAAGGCAAGATAGTCATCAGGAGTGGTCAGCATGGATTCATGTAGGGGACATCATGCTTGACAACCTGGTAGCCATCTCCAATAGTGACTACCTTATTGGTCAAGAAGAGAGACATGGGCTTTTTGTACCTTGACTTCAGGAAAGGCTTTGATTACTGTCTGTTGTAATACCATGATAGACAGGCTGACAAAGTATAGGATAGACAAGTAAAGATTGAGGCAGAGAACTGAATGAAGGACCAGGTCCAGGGGGTTGTAATTGGTCCCATAAACCTCAGGGGTCACTATGGGAGACAACTGAGTTCAGCACCTTCATTAAAGACCTGGATAATGGACCAAATGTGCCTGTGGCATGTTTGCAGATGATAACAAACTGGGAGCAGTAGCTGATGTACCAGGTGGTTTTGCTGACATAGAAATAGGCAGAGAGGAAACTCAGGAAACAAGGGGGAATGCTAGGTCCTGCATCTGGGGAGCAATGATGGCAGGCCCAGGGCTGGTAGGGAACAGAAATAGAAATCTGATTGGTTTGTCTCTTGTTTCACAGGACCTCCAGGGCCTGATAATGAGGTAAGGGGTATGAACACGTGACTTGCTTATTAACAGAAAGTAATGGCTGCTTGTCTTATAAAATTGAGTTAATTAAGCTAACCACATTATCAGGGTCTGAGAGCAGAGCTCAAGCAGGACCCAGAGACCAGATGGCCCTGCTTGACCAGAGAGCTGCACTAGGTGACTTCCAGCAGTGCCTTCCAGTCTCAACCCCTCTGTGATTCTGTGCAGTCAAACTATGAGTTATCCCTCATATCTGTGTTGTTTCTAACATTGTTCCTTCTCTTTTTAGCTTTGTTTCCTGGGGCCTTTAACTGTTGCATGAAAATTTCAGATGAAATTTCCAAAGGAATTCTCAGAAGAGTGGAGAGATTTGAAATCCAGAAAGCTGGTGGCCTGTGTCACCTAGAGGCTGTTATGTAAGAGATATTTTGTGTCATTCACTGTGAAAGGGATACTGCAAGTTAAAACCTATTACACAGCATTTAAATAAGTAGAATTTTGGCAAGCTAACACAAATTCAAGAAACAATGTTGTATGCAATTTAAGAACTGTCCTTTATTGTGCTATTTAAACTTGATTGTTAAAATTTAATTAATTTTTCACTAATAATACTGAATATTATTCAGTCTTCATTGACACTTGCTTTATTTTCAGAACTGAAAAATTTCTCATGCACATTAAGACTTTTCTGCTCTTTCCAATTATTTATCCCCTAAAATCCTTGCCTAAACTCATTAAATCAGCTTTACTTTTGTACATAAACTATATCTAATTATTTTTCTGGTACAATATCACACCATTTGGATTAAATTCGTACATTTTCTAAACTTTTGCATAATAATGACAGTCATAATAACTAAACAGTAGTTGCTTATTTATTGGCCATAGAAATGTAGTGCTTTGCACTGTGATTCTTTTTTCACTGAAGTATTAAAGCCTTTACTACTGAAGTAGTAAAGCCTTTTTTCAGATTTTGGAATATAAGTTTAATCAGCTAAAACTTAGATCCTAATGTATTTGAAACCAGAAAAAATTAATAAACACAGCATAAAATATTTAAGATTAACCAAGTTTAACTTTGTGGTCTTCATAGGTGAGTGATAATTATGATGATTTTTAAAAGCTGGGATTTTTACTTTTTTTCTGTGAAACTGACAACCATTTTTTTCAATATTAGTCTCCACATGAAAGGCAGAAAATTCTGTGTGAATCCATGGAATAAAAAAGTCAAAAAAATGATGAAGAAGATGAAGCACAAGATTCACAGGAGCAAATTTCACATTAGAAAGCAGAGAAGAACCAGAATTACCAAACAGAAAGAACAGAAGCAGTAGCAAAATTAAGCCAGATGATGCAAAATGACCCATGATGAAGATTCTGTGGCATATGGCACTGCGGGCAAGGATACCAGATTTCACTAGTGATGGATGATTGTAGCATTAAAATGACTTTTCAAATCTCTATATGCTAGAAAAAGCAGAGGCAGAAATCACCCGTACTCAGAACAATGCTGGTCAGACAATCAGACAAATGATAAAGTGTTCTTGTAATGTCTTGTAGCAAGTGTTCATGGTACCTCCTGGATCTTTTGGCAGACTTAAATCTTTCTCTCTCACACTCTGCTTTTATGGCAACCTCCCCTGTGACTTCTGTTTTAACATGCTATTCCTTCTCATTCCTCCATTTTTTCCTGGTCCTGTACTTGGTCCCTATTCTTCCCTGTCTGTAATCATCTTTCTCCTGTTGTCTGTTTTGTTTATATTCTTCCAATCATAATATTTCTTTTTTTCTTAATTTTGCATAGTTTTACAAACACTTTTTCAGATACTTCCAGCTTATTTGCCAAAACTACATATTTTACCTGTTTTAAACAATCTCTGCTCCCAGCTGTTACTATCATGAAATGTTATTTCAGTGATAATATCTGATCCTTTTCACAGGACTCAAAGTGCGGCACTTAAAGCTATGCAATATGCAATAAAGATCATCTCTACTGCTTTTGTTCATTCAATTTTGTTCATTCAAATACTCAGATCCTTCAGATAGGTCCTTCCTACTCTCTTCGCTGAATTTCTCATAATCAAGACTGAGGAATACATGTATCCTTCAAGGCTTTTCCCAAAGACTAGCAATGATGACAGTCTGGCCACTCCATAGCCTCCCTTCCACTGTACAGTACTGCTTCTCCTGTGTGGCACAGTCTGTATTCCCTCCCTCCTTCCTTGGAAACTTCAAAGTAATTTAGTATTTCCCCAAAGACATCTCATTAACAGCACTTCTTCTCACAGACACATATACAGAAAGCAGCAAATGAGGGAGAAGAGAGGTCTTTAAAAGAGTAAGTGCCATAGAGTGCACACATCTCACGAGCCAAAAATACTTAATATAACAGCACAACTCCGCTCTTTCTTCTCTTCCCCTAGCAATTACTGGGTTTTTTTCAATCACTGCATTTGACTTAGATGAGGTCCTCTGAGTTGCCTCTAGTGTTTGCTTTGAAATTTTTATGTAAAACTACATCTTGCAAGCATGGGAAAAAACAAGCTGATGATATGGGATAGAAACAGCTGCTGCTAGATTCCCCAAAGAAGAAAGAAGATGAATAACCTCAGCAAGGTCACTAGAGATAAACAGCATACTCCTACAGATGCAAATCTGAAGAAATCTGACTGCCTCCAAAACAGATAAGAGAAACAATTACTGCTCTTATGAACCAACTGCCTTCTGACAGGGATGAGGCAACTGATATAATTCTTCTTCCAGAATGTAGGGAATATTTTGTACAGCATGTACACTGGCATAGCTCCATCCTCTGGTTGCTAGAATAGCAGGAAGCCTACTGCTGGGAGCAGGAGCTGGGGCTGCCCTCTCTGACTCCAAGCCTGCACAGAGGCTCGTCCTCCCAATGCTGTGCTTGGAACACAGCTGAGGCAGAGGATGTGACCTTGGCTAATGCAAGCTGAAATGGCAGATGCTTTCCACCATTTCATTTGCACTGCCTGGAGACTACATGGATAATTAGCTAATGGGTATCACACAAAATCCAAACCCTCTGGGGCCCAGGTCAGCAGAGCACCAGGAATGCAAAACTGCTGAAGCACTTTACAATATGGCATCAGCACATTACTCTTTCTGGCAGTTCCATTTTCTTCCTCATGTTCTACTCTCCAATTTCAGGTTTTGAACCTTCTTGCTTCCTTCAGATTTCTAGGTGGATTTATGATGGCATCTCAGCTCCTCAAAGCGATACCATTAATGCAACCAGTGACCTTTTAGAGTATAAACATACTGACTAAAGCATGGACTAATTTCCTTGGCTGTGCTATGGGAGAGACCATTTCACAGGATCAGAGTATGGCACAACCTTCCCAAGCTGAGGGAAGGGGAAGGGGCTAATGCTGCTTTAGGTACAGGCTGCTGGGAAGCTCCATGCAGGCTTGCAGATCTGTCCTCTGACAGGTGTAGGATCACAGCACAGCTGCAGTTTTCTCTCCCGTTTGGAAAGCAGTACAGATACTACTAACTAGTTTTTGTACTGTCAGTGTTCTGGCCTCCAAATCTTTGATTCTTATCAATTTAGCAATTCCTTCTTTGTATTGAAATTGAAGACCCAACCAAATCTGCAACACAAATGTAATTGAAATATTTGCATTTACTGGACCTACTTTAAACACAGGCTCTAATATTTTTGTTTACATCTTCCAGTTCTCCAGTGTGATGTCTTCTATTAGGTTCTCCTGGAATCAATAGATCAAACTGAGATATTATGAGATTACAAAGTCCACTCCCTGCTTCCAGCTGCATTTCAAGTTTTGGTTCCTGTGCTTTCTTTCGAGAACTGAATTAGCAATAACTTGTACCTGTCAATCTAATAAAAACTTTCTTCCCTGATGTTGGTATAAGAAGTACCAAAACAACACTTGAAAGATCCACTGCCTCATACAGTTTCATTTATCCCTGAATGCTGACACACAAATATGTAGAAGAAAAATCTTCCAGTTCTCAAATCTTCACTTGAGTGAACTCATATTCTCTGTACCTGAGCATTATTTTTGACCTTTGCTATTTTGTACTTGGCAACAAAATAAAATCAATGCCTTTTTCGTTGAAGTCATCCCAACATCTTGTTTTGTGGAAGAGATTATTAGGGCAGTATTGTTTACCCTGAAAATGCTGAATAAAGGTCTCTTTTCAATAGGTTTAGTTGGATGCATTTGAAAACACCAGTTAGTATTTTAGTGGATTGGAAATGTAACTTTCATAGAATTAAGTCCAAATTAGACTTGTAATTAATATTCTTGAGAATTGCAATAAAATCTCTCTTATGTACTTTTAAGAAACAGCTTAACAGATTATTATCAACCACCTTTTATATTTATTTTAAGAGTTATTAGCTTAATGTGACAGCCTCTAAGTCTTTAGGATGCTTTAAAGAAATAACAGATGGCATTGCTTAAGAACTGCTAAACAAAAGCAAAGAACCTGTTGGGTCTATTAAAGCAAAACCAGCACCCTGAATTTGATATTTTTGCTTAAAACTAGAAGTCAGACTAGAGTAATAAAATTGCAAACACTTTTCTTTCAAAACAGTACTAGGTTAGGAGTTACCAGACACTTTTACACAGCTGAAAAATGTTGATAGAGGCTCAAATTCAAACCTTTCTTTTACCAAAATGGTCTGAATTTTAACAGAGGAAGAGGATATATGTTTGCCCTCTGACTAGCACACCTGAGCGTGTTTGTGAGACAATGTTATTCTGAGTTATGCTGAGTTTCTTTGGTAGTACCATTTTTATAAAAACAACCTGTCCTTTCTCAGGTTTACAGTCCTAAGGTTACTGAGATGCAGCACTCATTTTGGTGCATTAGTCCAAATTCACAAACACAATTTGCAAATACAATTCTTGATTTGGGCAGATTGGTTAAGCTCTACAGCCATGAAAGGGAAATGACTTGCATTCTTGCTAGCTGGGCTGGAAATAGTGCAGTCACATATCTGGAGCATAATTTGGTTAGAAAAATATAATTAATTAGCTAAGAGTTTTGGAATAAGATTTACCAACAACTTTAATGATATTAATGCAATCCTTATGAGAAATTAATATAAAACAATTGTATATTATTGCAACAGCAGCATAGACAGATCCTTTCTTGTGAACAAACAATAGTAATTTTTATAAGCATTCACTTGTAATACAGTCTGTGGTAGGAAAAATAGTGTCATAAAGCTGAATAAAAATAACACTGTTGACAACAATTATACAATAAATTGCACTGATTAATAAGAATTTTAGGCTATAAAGAATTAGTCATCAAACCAGTCTGTAAGAGGAAGAAGTCTGGACTTGAGATAAATTTAAATTAGCATCTGGATCCATAACATCCTGAGGAGACAAAACCAATGCTTCTAGCAGTGTAAAGACCAGGTAAAATCTCTAGAGATTAGATACATAGACTATGGGAAAGAAAGCAATAATATGGATCACCTCCCCAAGCTAACTTAAAAATTTTGGTATGGTTTCTTTAAAACATCTGTAGAAGTTCCGCATTTTTAAGATCTATAGTATAAGATTTATACTATAAATGCATCCAAAAAAAAAAGTGCAGAACCCAATTCTGACCTCACCATTTGGAAAGCAAATAAGACATTAATCAGAAGAAAAACCCCCACCTGAGAACAGGCTCCCAGGTGGGCAGATTTTCATGGCCAGGAGCAGCAAGAGCAGGGGCAGCCAGAGCCATGACAAGGCAGCAGGCAAGCCAGTGACCTCACCAAGGGCAGGCTCTCAGAGTGCCCAAACAAACATGTAGAGAAGGGCCAATAATGGCAAAACAAGGTCAAACAAGAGTCCAGGTTTTCAGTCAAGTCTGTAGAGATGAGTAGGTCAGAAGTGAAGGTAGGAAGCCAAGTCACTGGGTCAGGATCAGCAAGGGCTGTACCACGCTGTACAGGCACATTCATGGTGCCCCTCTGGCAACGGCCCAAGTTTGAATACAGCTCCCAAGTGAAAGGGAAAGGTGGCCAAGGAGCCACAGCTCCATTACAGCTCCGTTACACTCCTTTCTCCAGGCTACCTGAGGTGTGGGAACTAGTACTGGCCTTGTGCACAGTCAGCTGAGTCCCCAGGCAGTAGAGGAGTGGACCAGTCCGTCTGCTCCCCAGCACCTCTTCCATAAAGCCAGGGCAATCCAGGCATCCCTGTGGCAGGAAACATTTTGCCACCAAGTGAATATTGAGGCCAGTATAGGAGCTCATTTTGATGTCTAGAACAAGGATACAGCTCTAGGTCTTGTTTTTTGGTATTGTGTGGTTTTGAGGGGTTCTTTTTGGTTGGTTGGTTGATTTTTGGTAGGGGGTTTTAGGGTCTTTTTTGTTCTGTTTTGCTTTGGTTTTGTTTTTGTTTTTTGTTTGTTTTGTTTTGGTTTTGGTTTGGTGGGAGGTTTTGTTTGTTTGGTGATGGTTTGTTTGTTTCTTTTTTTTTTTTTTTTTTTTAATTGGGGTAGGAATGGAAAAGAAGAAGGAATTGAAGTTTTGGAGTCCCAGAACAGAAGATGAACTTTCCTGACAAGTTCCTTTTGTCTGTAGGCAAAGGAGGTAACTGTGTCTACATGATGTAACTACACCATCACCTACTGAATTTGCATTTTGTCAACATATTTTTTTCAGAATTACAAATGGAACTGGCATGTAACAGTGACTGGCACAAGCTTATCAGGAGACTGCAGGGTAGCACATGCAAGCAAAACTTTTCTTGATTTCTCAGTAGTATTTCTCAATCCTCACACTACAGATGTGACAAATCTGTGATGATTTTCCACGACAATGGCACAACAAACAATTGCTAGTTTAAAACAGATTAAACAAACAGGACAGGAGTTAACACTTTAAATGATAGCTTTTCCATTTCGCAGTGCTTTTACCTGCCCCTAAGATGGTGGTTTAACACCTTGGAATGGAGTGAGGTGAGCAAGCTGGTGTCTTCTGCTGGCTTCAGCAGTCAGATCTCAGAGAACCTGACAGCTGGGAGTACATTTCCTTGACTTGAGCAGTGGTTTACAACCCAGTTATCCGGGGTACAGAATTTGCTTTTGACTTTTGCCAAGCAGCTTCCCATCATACAACAGAAGTTTGTTCTCCCAGGTCTCTGGGGGCGTGCAGCAATGGATTAGGTGGCAATAAATCATGGCACGGCCTAAAGGCAAGCAAGGCTGGCACGGGAACCCACACAATGCCAATTTGTCAGACAGCAGCAACCCCATGATATGCGGCTTGGCACACGGAGGATTTAACGAGCTCGAACGAAAATACTAGGGGAAGATCCAGGGCAGGGCAGGGCAGGATATCCATCACATCCTCCGTGAAGCAATTCTGCTGGCAGAGCCCCGTGCGAGCCCCGGTGCTGGGGCACGCCGGGGTCAGGACAAGCCGGGCCCGAAATGGGCCGGGGCCGGAATGGGCCGGGGCCGGAATGGGCCGGGGTCAGGCCGGGCCGGGGTCAGGCCGGTCCGGGGCCGGAATGGGCCGGGATCAGGCCGGGCCGGGGTCAGGCCGGTCCGGGATCAGGCCGGTCCGGGATCCTGCGTGCGGCTGGGACGGGACACGCGGACACTGCCGTTGCCAGGCAACCGCCTCGCGCCCAGCCCGAGCCCTTCCTACCCTCACCCGCGGTCGGCCGCGCGCTCCCATTGGCTGTCGCCGCACGGCGCACGGCTCCCATTGGGGGTCCGCCGCCCCTGCCGCGTCCCCATTGGCGCGCCGCCCTCTGCCCACGCCGCGTCACTTTCTCACGCCATTCCCCCCGCCCGCCCGGCCCGCCGCGCGCCGGTCGGGGGGCGGGACATGGGGCGTCCGCGGCTGTGATTGGCGGGCAGCGCTGCCGCTCAGACCACGAGCCGGGCGGCGGGCGGCGCGGCTGCTTAAAGGGGCCGCACGCCCGCCGGAGGCTGGTGCTGTCTTGAGTGCGTGCGGAGTCACACCGGGAGCGACACCGGGAACGACACCGGGAACGACACCGGGAGCCATCACCTCCGACGGGTGAGCGCGGCTGTGGCCGCGGAGGCACTCGGGCCGGGGGCGAAGGGCTGCGGAGCCGCGTGGGGAAGCACGCGAAGGGCGGCGGGGCTGGAGGGGGAGCCGCACGCAGGGTCGGCATAGCTGGGAGCGGCTTTCCAGTGGATGCGAGCGCCTTCGGAGGAACGCCCGTAGCGGGGCAAGGAGGGAATAAAACAATTTTTAAAACGAGAAGCAAAAGGGAAAAAAAGGATAAAATACACCCAAAAAAGGTGCGTCAGGGCGTCCTACCTTAGGTGTTACCTTGCATCCCGCGCCAGCCGCTGTACGGAGCATCACGGCCCGTAGGGCGGTGCAGCGAGCGAGGCTCCCTGCCCGGGCAATCAGGTGCGTCCCGAAGGAACCGCATCCCGGAATGGGAGTCCCGGCCGCTGCCTGCTGTCCTGCGCTCGGGGGAGGCCCCCGGCTGTGTGAGCTGCTCTGAGCGGCTGCCGCGGGGCTCCGCCGGGTTCTACCCCCGTCTCGGAGGCAGCCGAGAAGCCTTCGGTGTGTCCCTTAATTGCCTCCCAATGTCGCGACAGCGTCGACCCCCAAGCCGGGAAAAGCGTACTGAGCGTGTCTCCCTGCCCATGCGGAGGCAGCCAGGTGCTGCCCCAGGGGATACCGCCGCCTTCTTTCCTGATGGCGTTTGCCGCAGGGTGTGGGCAATCCGGCGCCCAGCCGTGTCGTGACGGAGTCCTGTGGTTAGATGTGCCGCCATCCCCTTGGGTGGGACCGCACGGCTGCGGCCAAGGTTCCGTCCCGCGGCTCTGCGCTGTTTGCCGGTCTCCCGGCGATGAGCGAGCATCCCGCGGGGATGCCCGTGCTGGCCCTTCCCGGCGCCCGCAGCGGAGCGTCCCGCGGGCTGTGGCAGCGGCCCGGGCGGGCGCGGCGACCTCTGGTGGCGGCACGGGTGTCGTGCGCGCGGTGTCGCCCGAGGGCCCGCGCGGGGACGAGTCGGTCACGTCGCAGCTGCCGCGGGCACGGCCCGTCTCACGGCTCCTCTGGAGCCAAAGGCATCCCTTACAGCAAACAAGGCCGGGGCTTATTTCCTACCTTTCAGTAAAGTGTTCCTTTAGAATTAAAAACTTAGGAGGGAAATAACAGGCAAATCGTTGACGTAATACGCTCAAATTCCTAAGAAAGACAATAATGCCACCAGGTGTTTACAAGTGAACATGTTTCTGGTATCACAAGCAGAAAGAAGTGGCTTGTCTTATGCTTCTCGTTCATTCCCAGCAGAACCATAAGGAGACACCAAACAAAGCATGTTTCTCATTTCCATGAATCAAAGAATTTGGGCTTCTTATTATTTTAAAACAAATCCTACTTCTGAGACGGTTTCCATTTTCAGTAAAAACTCAATGATAGGATGTTTTTCTGTTGTTTGACCAGGAAGAGAAAAGACTGTCTGTTTTACACTGAGTAAACTTTTTTTTTTTTTCCTGTAATGACTGACTTAAGGTGTCATATATCCCATTTCCTTCAGTGGTCAGAGTACACTTACAAAGCAGTGCTTCTCATGGCAGCACAGCCTGGCAGCCCAGACTGCCACTCTAGGGGTGACTGGTGAGCCTGGGAACACAAAATAAACACCCACCCTTTAGTTGTGTTCTACATAAAGTTTTCTGATGACACTGCTGCAGCAAGTAAAATCAACTGAATACCAGTTTTGGCACCTCAAAGTAGCAAGCACAGAAAACACGGGTTTTCATCAGCTCTCATCAATAATGTAATTCCTTTCAGCATACTGATTTTCCCAGTAATTCACTGCTTGATTTTCCCAGTAATTCACTGCTTGGTTAAAAGCTGCTGTTCTCCTACGCCCATTATTGGTCAAGCCCATTACATGCTCCATGCAGGCTTCAGGGAGACCTCCCTGCACCCTTTTCAGTACTTACAATGAGCTTATTAAAAATCAGAGGGAGAGGGACTTCTTGCAAGAATGCGTAGTGACTGGACAAGGGGGAATGGTTTCAAACAGAGAGTACATTTAGATGAGATAATGGGGAAGAAATTCTTTAGGGTGAGGGTAGTGAGGCACTGGCCAGTTTGCCCGGAGGAGCTGTGAATGCCACATCCCTGCAAGTGCTTAAAGTCAGGCTGGATACACTGAGCCAACCTAGTCTAGTAGAAGGTGTGCCAGCCCATGGCGGGGGGATTGGAATGAGATTATCTCCAAGTTCCTTTCCAACTCAAGTTATTCAATGATTTCTGTATGAATCTTAAATAAAGTTAGGCCTTTTGAGATTTTCTGCAGCCTCCAACTTGAAGCTTTCTGGCCCTTGGAGCAGCAATGAACTCTACTCTGGCGACGTGGCCACCCTCACCGTGGCTGCTAGGCACTGATGAGCTGGAATTTCCTTTCTGAAAAAAAAACCGAGATGTTTTGTGTCAGAAAGAGAGCTGAAATGCAAAGCGCTTTTCCCAGCTGGTACCTCGTGGTCTCTCTGTGGGCAGTGTATCTACACTCAGGTGGGAGCCAGAAAGTGTCTTCGTGCATTGGCTGTGCAGATCTGGGGTACGAGGCAGCTCCTGGCGGCAGGTTTAGTCCCGGCGCTGCTGTGTGCCGTGACTCGGTCGCGGTGCGGGGCAGGGCCATCCCCCGCTGCCCGCGGCTCCCGGGCGCTCTCCTGTGGTTCAGCCGCTCCGCAAACAGCAACAGCCTGCTGCTGTACCGTGACAAATTCCAAATCCTGCCCGACAGCTTCCAGCAGGCAAGAGTAATTACGGGTTTGCTCAGTTTGTGGGATGTTTGGGGCTTTTTTATCTGTGTAGTGGACTTTAGAACAAGATACAGCGATACGACACTGCTCCGCTTTGCAAATAGAAGCGAAGTGCCGAGGGCTTGTCCAAAATAACAGAGACGGCCAAGATCACACAGGAAGCCGACCCACACCGGGGGTTTGGGTGCTGGCGGATTCAGTTTTGTTTCCTGAGGGAGTTTCTGCCCCGTGCCAGCCGGCGGGGCCGACCGCGCTGGGGCGGGGCGGGGCGGGGCAGGGCGCACGCTCGCTGCCGCGGCGCGCATGCGCACCGCCCGAGGAGGCGGCCATGGGATTCCGCAGCGTGTAAGAGGCGGGCGGCGGTGGGGCGCGGGGCTCGGCTCGGCTCGGCTCGGCTCAGCCTAGCCCAGCCCAGCCTGGCCTGGCCTGGCCTGGCCTGGCCTATAGCCTGGGGCTGCGGCGCGCTGAGCACCCTCTTGGCACATTGCGCGGCTCCTGGCCGGCCCCTGGGTGGGTTTTGGATAACCTTGCCGGGGCGCGGGGGCGGCAGCACGGGACACAAGCAAGGCGAAATTGGTGCTTTTGCTTAAAACCGCGCAGTGCCTTTACGCAGCTGGTCCTGGCTTCTGGAAGCTTGGAGCCGGGCACGGAAGGGACGAGTGCCGTGTCAGGGTGTAAGCTGAGGAGGATGGTGCCGGGCTGTGTAATGGAGGGAGGATTGAAGTCATGGGGTGCAGTGTGTCCTTGGGAGTAGTAAATCGCAAATGTGGCGACAGGAAAGTTGTGGGGTTAGAATAAGGAAACTCGTCCTGTCAGGGAGAACATTGTTCATCTCAGCTCATGAGATACTCCTTCACGTGTGCTATTATCCAGTGTTCTGGAATGCCAGAATAGAGTTTGCAACAAACAGAAAAAAAAAAAAATAACACAACTCATGAAAACAAAAACTAAAAGAGCCACCCCACACAGAAATAATTCTGCCTTGTTGCAAGTGTAAACAAAACAAAGTAACCTTTGTTTAAAAATAAAAATGATTTTGAAGAGTCCTGGCCTATCTTAAGATGGTGATTTCCTAGTAAGGGTTTTCAATTAGGAATGCTAATAAAAATATCCAATGTTTCTAGCATGGTTATATGCAAAATTGATACTTTGCATATAAACAGAAGTAAGATAATGAACATTAGTTTCTCAAACACTTAACACTTGGTGTGTATTTTGTTTCAGAAATATAGCTTGGGTTTAACCTACTTCTGTTCATCTCCAGGGCTGAAATGTGTATTTTCACTTAATAAAATCTTATAAAACTAATGATGTTTACAGTATGCTTGTACTGAAGCTTCACCAGAGGCAAAGGCTTGCATTCTGCAAATGATGTTATAGAGTACACGCAACACAACTTTTTCCTTACAATTACAGGAACTAAAAGTAGGCTCCTCTAAATATATGTGAGTAAATCATGTGGTTTTGTGGTTTTCTTTTTTTTTTTTCCTTAAAGATCTGCCACGATGCCTGGGTCTCTTCCAGTGAATACTGAATCCTGTTGGCCCAAAGATGTGGGAATTGTGGCACTGGAAATATATTTTCCTTCTCAGTATGTTGACCAGACAGAGCTGGAGAAGTATGATGGCGTGGATGCTGGGAAGTACACCATTGGGCTAGGCCAGGCAAGGATGGGGTTCTGCTCTGACCGTGAGGATATCAATTCCCTCTGCTTGACCGTGGTTCAGAAGCTCATGGAGAGGAATAACCTTTCCTATGATTGTATTGGGAGATTAGAAGTTGGAACGGAGACTATAATTGACAAGTCAAAATCTGTGAAGACTGTCCTGATGCAGCTCTTTGAAGAGTCTGGTAATACAGATGTAGAAGGAATCGACACCACCAATGCATGCTATGGAGGCACTGCTGCTCTTTTTAATGCGATTAATTGGATTGAGTCCAGTTCCTGGGATGGTAAGTCAGGGGTATTTTCTTGAAAAGTTATATCATCCTTATATCAGCCTGCCCTACAATGACAGTGGTCATGTTTAACCATATAAACAAAATTCAGAGGGTAAACTGTTTTTCTCTTCTAAAGTCTTAAATGCACTGAGCATTTGCCACTTCAGTTACATGACATGAATAATGACATAGCAACTAATGTAAACATCTTCTGTAAATTTTGGTGATTGCCAGTTGAAATGTGGGAGAAAGGTCAAAATTGAAGAGCCCTTTATTCTTGGTGTCATGTCCTCAATAACTAGTGTAAAATTGCTGGTGGATGTTAAGATGTACCAGACTTGTGGCTCCTTCTCACCATTTTTCCTATGTTTTTCCCAGGACGCTATGCCCTCGTGGTGGCTGGAGACATTGCTGTGTATGCCTCTGGAAATGCCAGGCCCACTGGGGGAGCTGGTGCTGTTGCCATGCTGGTTGGCCCAAATGCACCCCTGATTCTGGAGAGAGGTTAGTCCTGTGGGAGAACATACACTGTTCAGATCAGATTACTGCATTTGCCCTAGAGCATCTTCCTGGTTTTTGTGCCTTGCTGAAGTGGCAGATTAACTCCCATTAATGTCAGAAGTTGTTCTGTGTCTCCTCTTGCTCTGGGCTAACTCAGCCAAGTCCAGTTACAGGACACAGCAGGGAACAAGTAGAGATGTTCCTATTTGTTTATTTCCTTGAGGATTCTCCAGTACAATTGATAAGAGTAATACTAGAGCTGAATAAAACAACATTCTACTTCTAGGACAATATGACAATCTTTTTTTGCATGTGTTTGTCATGCTCAGTCCTACTTTGCTTTACAGGCTATGGAGAACTGTGTGAAATCTTACCTTAAAAGACCAGAAGTGCCATGAAAAACAGCTGAACTGGGTCCAAAACTGCTTCTTTTCCCACATGTGCCAACTGACACATCCCAATTGACTCAAAGCAGCTGAATAAACTAATTTTCAACTTTTGTTGATTTTTGTCACCAGGGTTGCGTGGAACCCACATGCAGCATGCGTACGACTTCTATAAACCAGACATGGTCTCTGAATATCCTGTAGTGGATGGCAAGCTCTCCATACAGTGCTACCTCAGTGCATTGGACCGCTGCTACACCGTCTATCGCAACAAAATCCACGCCCAGTGGCAAAAGGGTGCGTAGCCTCTCCTGATGATACTGCAAGACTGGCAGATGCTTGAGTGTGTACCACATAGGCAGTTTCAGTATCTGATCTAAAAACTAGTCTCTGAGTTTCTTCATGTTTGTACGTTCTGAAGTGATTGAAATATTTGCTTTCTCCTGTAAGAAATTATTTATTTTTGTTCTGCCATGGTTAAACTCCTGACAGTCTGTAAGCAATAGTCTGTACAGGCATTTGTTGGGGTAAGATATAATGCCTTGGTCAAAAGCATACTATTACACACCTCCATCCAGGCTTTTAAGAAACTTAGGTTAATACTTAAATGTTTTGTAATTATACTGATTTTTTTTTAACCCAATATGTTTAGTAATTGCTTCAATTATATTAAGAGGCATAAGTGTGAAGAGAAGCAAATTAAGTAGATTATTATGTCAAAATGCTGGGTAGAAATACAGAGACCCTATTAAACATAGCTTTTTGTTCTAGAGAAAGAGCAAACATCATTAGCTGGTGCATAAGGTGGTAAAAAAAAGAATTTTTAAAAAGAAGCAGTGCAGTGTGTTAAAGTGCACTTGACAGCAGTAGTGTTACTTGTATGTTTGTGTCTCTGCTATACCAATGTTATGATGACTGGTGTCCTGCCAGCTCCCTGCTTTATTTCTATAATTTGAGTACTAAATAGAGGTTGTAACATAAGACTTCTGCCACTTCCAGAGGGGACAGACAGACGTTTCACCTTGAATGACTTTGGATTCATGATCTTCCATTCTCCATACTGTAAACTGGTACAAAAATCTGTGGCTAGACTCTTGCTGAATGACTTTCTCAGTGACCAGAGCCCAGAAACAGCAAATGGTGTTTTCAGTGGTCTTGAAGCTTTCAGGTGAGAATGGCTGCTGTCTTCCTTGTCCACACAATCTGTAACACATCCAAGGTGTGTTTTTACTTTCTGCTATTTAGTAACTGTTTCTGAATTTTTTTTTTTTTTTGTCTTTTGAATAGGGATATAAAACTTGAAGATACATACTTTGACAGAGATGTGGAAAAAGCTTTTATGAAAGCTAGTGCAGAGCTCTTCAATCAGAAAACCAAAGCTTCATTACTTGTATCCAATCAGAATGGAAATATGTATACCCCTTCAGTCTATGGTTGCCTTGCCTCTCTTCTAGCTCAGTAAGTATAAAATTGGGAAAAGGTGTTTATGAATAAGGTCATAAGAAGTTTTTTCAGAAAGTCTTTCGTAAAAGCGTTATCTAGCAAACCTTTTCCTGTGAGATTGCCTTAAGCAGAAAAACTGAAGTTAAAACACAATTCTGCACATATATTCAGTTCAGGTGACACACAGATTGAAAATGCCTATGTCAGAAGCTGTTGCAAAACAGCTGCTTACTGCCTTGCAAAGTAGTATCTTATTTGTAAGGTAGTGTCTGTTCTCAGCTCCAACTTTCCCCCTCTTCCTTCCTCTAGAAACTTTCCTGAAGTGGAAAAAAATCTGAATGTCTTTTCTGTCTTACTATAATAAGTAAAGCCAAATTAAATAAGCAGTAAATTAATTTTTCTTTTCAAATACTGCCTTTTACAAAATCATATTAAATTTATATTAAACCACTTCTCCTGGGTTTTTTTCTTTGTTTTTTTTTTCTTTTTTCTTTATTTTTCTTTATTCTGATATTGTCTTCCAAGATGCCTTCATTTTTTTGGCTTTAGTTTGCTTAAGAGTGAAATCTGTCTGCCTTCATCGTATTTTGGGCATTTTTCATGTATGTTTTGCTCTAGGCAGCTTTCAAATTCATCACATAACAGCAGTGTTTGAATTTGGTTTTTTTTAAGGTCAGCATTTATGCACACAGTATGCTAAATGTGTATAGGGTTTTATAGACACTGTAATTTGCTGATTGCTTTTTCAAAGCTAGATGCAGTTTCTAGTTATTTAGAACTGGAACTTTGGCTTAGTTCTGACTTCAAAAAGCTGTTGTATGATTTGCAGGTACTCCCCAGAGCAGCTTGCGGGACAGAGAATCAGCGTGTTCTCATATGGCTCTGGTTTTGCTGCTACCCTGTATTCCATCAAGGTCACACAGGATGCCACTCCTGGTGAGTGACTGGAGGTGATGTCATCTGCCCCCCTTGCTCAGCTCGCTCTTCATGCCTTGTTGCACAACCTACTAGCATAAGGAAACCTGCAGGGCAGTTCCTTAATGACAGCAGTGCCACACTGAGAATGTCCAGCTCCAGGGAGTGTTTAAGTGTCTCCTTGAACAAATAAATAATAGTCTTCAAACTCTGTTAAACATTTTGAGTTGGTAATTGGGAATATTCTAAATGATTTATACTTCAGATTCTATAATGCAAAGTACTTTGAATGTTCACATACTAGCGTGCAGTTCTCGGTACTGACTCTACCTTACATGATGGTTCTATATTGCAGGTTCTGCACTGGACAAAATAACTGCTAGCCTTTCTGATCTTAAAACAAGACTTGACTCAAGAAAATGTATTGCACCTGATGTCTTTGCTGAAAACATGAAGCTCAGACAGGAAACACATCATTTGGGTAAGAACCTAATAAATGTCAATCATTCCTAGTCTTTGAGCAAAATGCTTATCACTTAATCCGCCAGACTTTAAATGATGAGGGTGTAGAACGAAGGAAATGTCCAACCCTTTCTGCTTCTAAGTAGCTTGTGTTCATTTCGCCCAACATGTCTGAAGCAAAAATGGTGGATTATTTTTTTTCTGTCTCAGTGCATCCAATCTGCAAAGGCCTATGTTGGGTAAAACTCTTACCAGGAAACAACTAAGAATGTGTTATTCCCTTTCTTACAGCCAATTATATTCCACAGTGTTCAGTGGAGGATCTCTTTGAAGGAACATGGTATCTTGTGCGTGTGGATGAAAAACACAGGAGGACTTATGCCCGGCGCCCACTCATGAGTGATGGACCTCTGGAAGCAAGAGTTGGAGTTGTCCACCCAGGCGTTGTTCATGAGGTGAACACTCGGCACTCTTTTAAAATTTGATGTAAATGGTGGAACCATTTACATATTTGTCTTAGCATGTGCATGTATGTTAAGAGGAAGTGGTTTTACAAGTTGCATTGAATACTTTGTTAACACGTGTAACATACAAGCCAGAAGTAAAAAGTTGAAACGGCAATTTTAAAAAGTACATTTCATCATAAAAAGAACTAAACTGCACAAGAATGAAAGAGGAACAAACTGGCTCTTCTCACACAATCTGTTTGCATGAAGCATGACCAATTTGATTGACTTAAGGCCAAGCCATCCATTGTAGCATGAATGTTGTTTGAGAGTTGGACTAGCCATGAACTATGAATGTCTGTGAACTAGAAAACTGTATTTAATGTTTTTTTTCCCTTCTTCTTAGCACATCCCAAGCCCTGCTAAGAAAGTGCCAAGAATCCCTGCAACAACAGAATCTGAAGGCGTTACTGTCGCCATTTCCAATGGGGAGCATTAAGATACCTCTGTGAGGTGGGGAAAGAAACAAGGTGTGAGGGCAGGGTGAGAGAGAGAGAAAAAGGATTGCAGTACCACTGAAGTTTCAGTGTACACTAGTACTTAATTGGAGCATGAAAAAACTGTTTAGGCTCCTTGAAAAAAAATCATCATAATATGGTGTGCTGATTTTGTAGTATTTTCAGAACACTAAAATCAGGAGTATATTGGAGATAGAAGGGCTTGCCAGGTGCTGTGGGGATTCCTTAAAATGTCTGAACTTTAATTGCTGAGAAGCAGCTGTAGTCTGTTACAAAATCTCCATACACAGAAAGGAAAAAAAAAGGAATCTTCTGCCTGCTCTTCCATGTAAAATGACTTGAAACTTACACTGTTAACTTCTACTAGTATTCAAGTGTGTGCAAAACAGTCCAAGCTTTTAATGTTAGGGTTCTCAGTGCCTTGACAATAAGCAGTCAACCTTCTGAATACTGCAATTCTCTTTCACTTTATCACCTTCCCTTTCATCTCCCAGTCTGCTTCCCTCACCCCATTACTTTGGGACAGGCACAGAACTAAGAACATCCATTGCTGGAATAGAGCCTCTCTTCCCTGTCAAAGTGACTGGATCAAGAACAGCTAGGCTGACAAGTGGTTTTCTTAGAAGAAATTCTGTGATCCACTGTGTTAGTTACTATGTAATTCCTCCTAATAGCTTTTGTGATTTATACCTGCCATTTAAGTCACAGGAGACTGACAGGAAAGACAATGAAGAAGGGAGGTAGTAAATTTTTTATTCTAAAGAAAGGGGATCATTCATTTGACACAATAATAGATGGTTTAATAGAATATCCAAGATAGCAGAATTATCAAATAAAATTTAGAGCTATTGTGGAGCTGTTTTAATTGGCAAACGAAGAGAGTGACTTTGTCTGGAATGCTAGTCTGTTGGTTGTCTTTTATATAATACATTTCCAAAAGACTTTCTAGCTTTGAATCTGGCTTTGTACTTTGAAGTCCTTCTCACTATTGGTAATACTGTAGGAGTGGAGTCTTTTATTTCTTTCCCGCCTTCCCTAAGTGTGTGAGCTAAAGCTATCCATTTTGCAAGCAGTAGATAGATTTACAGTGGTTATGGGGAGTCCATTCTGGTAGATTTTTAAAGCCCAGATTGGAAATGAACTATGATATGAGCCTTTTAAGCTTGTAATATATATATATATACATACATACATATATATGTATATATATATTTAAGTTGAACTAATGTACAGAATGAAGTTTCAATGAATTTATTTCTTTGCTAATTCTACAAAGCTACATTATCTAATATAAAGTAGCAAAAAATTATTTCTGTTAATTACATTTTTTGTGTGTGTGTGTAATGAAGTATTTGTATTACCTGTCACTCACTAGGATTTGATAACTTGCTGTATTTGTACAGTCAAGCCTTGGTAAAATAGTTGTTTATTATAAATTGATGAATACTAATCTGTTTGTTCTGCTGAAAATGATGGAGCAATGCATGATGATAGTGTTTTTGCAAGTATTTTGGTTTAGGTTGCCCTCATGAAACTTAATCTTAGCACCTGTAAAACAAACTGTCATGGAACAAAGTCCATTGCTGGCAGTGGACAAGCCAAGAAGTGAGCTACTGGCACAGGCCTCACATGTCTGTGAGGCTGATCCTTTATTAAAATAAAGTTTGAGATATTTGAAATCTGTTGGAGTAGTGCTGACTTGGTTTTTTAGGATGGATTTATTTTTCTTTAACAGGAAAGAGGAAGCTGGCTCTGGTAAAAACCCAGAGTTGTGGGGTCACAAGCTGTGTAGACATTATGCATCTTTCTGCTTAATAATTCCATTAAAAAAGTGGAAAAAAAGAGTTGCTTAGGCTGGTGTAGAACAGTTTTATCAGGGCTGCGTTTCAAGACAACTTAAAATTCTTTTATATGGAAACTGTTTATAGTGGAGGAATTGATGCCCACTTTATGAAATGGAATTAATTACCGTTTTATAAAAATTCGTATTGTTTAATTACCCTCAGGAATTCTGTGAAGGAGGCTTGGTTCTTGCTTTGTACACACTTGAGCCTCACTGAGTCCAACTTCCGATACACGTCTTTTCAGAGTCCATTCCACTGTTCATTTATATTAATTACTCCCTCTAAAGTGAAATTACTGTCTCATTGGGGTCATAACAGATAAGGCATCCTGCCTTTAAATGCAAGAGCACCAGCTGTACCTGTGTACATCCTGTGTTGGGTATCTTTCCTCACAGGTTCTACCTCTCAGCTCAGGCATGTCAGCTGTCCCTGTTAAGAGAACAGCTGCCACACTTGTCCTTTGCATTGGAGTTGATGCCATTCAAGATCTAAGCATAGAATAAGCGACTAAAGCTGAAAATCAGAGCATCTGCATTTTGGTGATGCTCAGAACAACTGGAGCTGTCAGACTATCCAGCTTTTAACTTGCAGTGATCAAGAGTCGCAATCAGCTTTGTGCAAGCTTTGGTTGCCAAAGCAGGATGGCAGGAGTGAGGACAAGCCTGTAATGCTCAGTGAATATAAGCAGATTTTGCTGCTCTTGCATTCAGCTGCTGCTAACAAGGGCTAAGGCAACAACTTAACACAACATGGGTTTTGGAGTATGCTTAAATCTTTCTTTATTGGAATGAAGCTGGAGTCCAAGCAATTCCAGAGTGGCGGAATCATGCAAGCAGTGGAAGGCATCACAAGGGTAATTGATGGTAGCCCAACCAGTCAGACAGCCACACATACAGGGTTAAAGTACTGAATCCTGATTTGTCTTCTGGAATCATGACAAGTTGGGAACTGCAGCCAACAACAGCTTTGATGTTTCTCGAAAGAAAATAAAATGCTTTTTAAAAATTAACTTGTTAAATTAGATGAGGAAGTTCAAAAGAATTTGCAATTGTTTAGATTATAGTCTGGTCTCAACTTTAGTTCTTTGCAAAAACTGTCTCGATTTTCAGTGATGAAGTTGTGTTGGGCTTACGTACATATTTCAGAAGTTAGCTGTTATAAGCCTGTGCAGAGAATCTCCCAAAGAGGTTAAGTACAGTAGCATGGCATTTATTAAAAGATCCCCTCTACTCATGATCTTTGCAGTTACTGGGTTCTTGCTCTGGCTATACCAAGTATATGGAGAAATGGTCAAACGAATGCACAAGAACTCTAGTTTTGAGTGCTTCACTGCTAATTGAGCAATGCAAAGAAATGAGGCATTTTTGGTTTATTCAAAAGTTACAAAAAAATGTTAACACTACAGCTTAAGGATAAGTGAATAATCCCCTTTGTCAAATGTGCTGAGCATAAAGCCTGCAGTGCAGTTTTATAAAATAGAACACAGCTTGGATGTGTGCTTAATGCCACTGTAAGAAGTGATTCTGTTTCTTGAGTTGTCTTCTTTTGGATCTGGCTGGGACATGATAGGAACACATTCAAGTGCCCTTTTCTTCTGTACTCTGTGCAACACGATTCTGTAGACCCCTGTTATGGAGCTGCGTGCATCTCTTCCCCGGTTGTTCTGAATGTGCTGTTCTGTGATTCCCAGATCTTCCAGAATATTTTTCACTTCAATTTCTTCTTCTTTTAGTGTACTGATATCTGATAAATATTTTGGATCCAGTTTAAATGTCTGTAAAGGTTTGGGGAACTGTATTCCTTGCATCCATTCACTGTTCATTATCAGTTTGACAGAGTATCGCTTGGTTGGTACTGGCTGAAGGACTCCTTTTATCAGTTTCTGGCAATTTTCTGAGAGGCAGGGAGGCAAAGTGTATGTCCCTTCAAGAATGCACTTTTTCAGCTTGCCTACTGTATCTGCCCGGAATGGCATGCTACCTGTCATCATGAAGTATAAGAGGATTCCCAGTGCCCAGATGTCTACATAGATGCCAATATAATTTTCATCTCGGAAGAGTTCAGGAGCAGCGTAAGGAGGAGAGCCACAGAAAGTTTTTAAAGTTTCATCTCTTTTACTTAATGTACTGAATCCAAAGTCTCCCACCTTAACACAGGTGTTACTGGCATAGAACACGTTTTCTGCTTTCAGGTCCCGGTGAATGATATTATTGTCATGCTGTGGAAGAAGAGGAAAAGTTGGTATTGGTTTGTTCCCAGGAAAGTTCTCAATGGCTACCTCTAATTGGTTAATTACCCTGAAGGAGAAAGGGAGTTATCTTGAGCAAATTCAGAAACTAGTATTGCAATTGGAAAAATTATTAAACAATTCTAACTTCGTTCTCCAAGGATACAAAAACAATTGAGATGGGGGAGAAGAAGGGTGCTGGGATTTTTTTAAGCACAGCACTCTCAACTTGTTAACTAATGGCAACTATTCTCATTTAGCAAATGCGTGAGGACAGCATGACTAATCCTACAAGACTAGACACCTCTCATGTGCAAAATTTTTTATTTTTTTAGGGTTCACAGCAATTGTTTTTGTAGTTACTACATGTACCTTACAGATTTCAACATTTAGTTAACCCAACTGAACATTATCAGAGATAAAGTAAGAAATTTGCTATCATTATATTCTGTGATCTAATGTCCTATGAGGAACTGGTGGGGGCAGGAGAAAAGGACCACAGACTTGGGCTTCACAGTACTTCATGTTGCAGGGCAACCAAGTTTAATGGTGTTCTAGTTTTAGAAATTTGTAATACATACACCTTAATTTCTACTATTTTCCGTTGGTAATAGTAGTTATGAACTCAAACTGAATTTGCTCTGCTTAGTCATGACATACCTGTCTTGATTAAGAGTTTAGCTTTATCTTTGGAATAACTAGAAGGAATGGATAAACACTCTCCACCTTATCCTTTGGAGTAACATCATAACAGTGTCTGGAGGAAATAAAGAAACCCTTTAGCATCCAATTTCAACTTTTATCAGTAACTGCCAGGGATCCTCTGTCCTTGTGGGATGGCAGCAGGGAGGTAGGATTTGTGTGGCCTGGATGCGATGACTTAGCAAAAGTGAAATGAGCAGAAGTCTCTGTGTACAAATGAAGAGGTTGGCCAGCCTGATAGTCTATGTATAATTCTAAGAAATAGATGTAGTGTAATTTTGAAATGTAAATTCAGTTTGTGTAGCTGCAGGGTGCCTGTCCTATGGATTAAATGTTGAAGCTAATCCACCACTTAAAGCACATACGATCATTTCGTCAAAATACATAAGAAATGCATGCTGTTTATGTAAGCCGCGAGTAGTGTGTGATGCAGTCTCCAGACGTCTGACATGGGATCACCCTTGTTTCTGACTTCAGCGGAAGCTGTTGGCAAGGATGACAGGAGACGCCGGAGAGGGCACCCTGAGCCAGTTTTAACGAATGCTGCTTCTCAGACTTGTAAAACAGTTCTCTGTGGATGGTTTTTTAATGTTTTGGTTTTGTTTGTTTGTTTGTTTGTTTGTTTGTTTGTTTGTTTGTTTTAAGTAGTTGTAATCACTCTGCAAAGTTTTAGAGATGCACCGAAGTAATTAATTGCTCATTTTCTGCCTTGACAAGATGCTTTTGGCTCTACACAATAGCATCATCCTAAGTGTATGTACTGAGGACGAGGCAAGAAGTGGCTTCTTGCGTTTTAACCTCACAGATTTGCATCGAAGTGAGGACCAGGAATTGACTGTCTTTAAGTGACAGATTCACACATTCATTAATAAGCAAGCCGGATGTTTGCAACATCTAACCAGCCTCTCTGAAAGCGAAAGAGTGACTGATCCTATGTTTTGAAAGAGGGAGGGAAGAAAGGAAGCTTTGTTCACTGGTGCCCACAGCACATTAAAGCAAACAGAACACTAGTGCTAGAAGAGTGATTCTACCTATCAGGTGTTTCCAGTCTCCTCCCAAAAGCTGTCAACAGAGAGGCAGTAACGTGAGGTGGACGTGAAAACCCTCACATGCCAGAAATGTGCGCCTGAAATTTTGGGTAGTAGTACATCTACTGTTGAAATTCAAAAGAAATATCCACAAAATGAGCTCAGAATAGTGAGAGGCAGCATGCCTGTGTAAGAGCAACTTACCATGTGCTTCACAGCAGACACAATCTGGGAGAAGATTATTTTACACTCTGTTTCTAGCAGCTTTCCTTCTGTACTGATTTTAGTGAAGAGTTCCCCACCTCCTGCATACTCCATCACCAGGTGCAGTTTTGAGAGCGTCTCCACCACTTCATACAGCCTGATGATATTTGGGTGGTGCAGCTTTTCCATGCTGGATATCTCACGAGACAGCAAACGTTGAGTCTTTCTGTCTAGCTTTGTCTTGTCCAAAATCTTAATTGCAACTTTCTCTGAGAAGAAAAACATTTTTTCCATGTTGTTAATGCAAGGGGTACAAATGGTAATACCATTTACATACAACGATGCTTGGTGGTAGAAATGCAATAAAATTTCACGTCATCAGTATAAACTAAGCTGCAGGGGCCTACTAAACCCTGCAATCTTTCACACAACCCCTGCCCCTTCCTGTCTAGGACTTGGTACTCGGTGCTGGGGTAACTGAAGGCTGGTAGAATATTCCAAGGGCTGATCAAATAATCTGCTGCCTTGGTGTGCTTTGCTGTGACAGGCTTATACATGTTTGAAGACACAGCATCTGCTTTTGGTGTTCACTGCTGGTAGAGAAAGTCTGTGCTTTTGTTGTTACCTCAGAGCTCCTCAGATGAGCCAGGTACTTGGAGACTTATGGAGGTGTGAAACGTGTGTGCTTTGTTTCCGACCAGACAGACAAATTTGTAAGGAATTTAGAGGCTTTGGCTATTTTATTCTGAGCAGTGAAGTTGAGTAAGTTGCAGGGATCCTATAAAACAGCAAATCTAGCTGTCATATACTGTTCTGGTAATGCAAAGCTGCTGTTAAGTCCTACATGTTCCTGGAATCCAAATAGTGAAGCCAAAGGCCACAAAGTACAAATATATATATCTGCAGCTGCACCACATCATCAGGGTAGCTCAGAGCAATATGAATAGGTAAATCACAGTTGCCCTTATGTTCCTGTTTTAGTCTGTAGGTTACAGCTTTTGTCTTTACTCTTCTGAACACAGCTGGTATTTGAAGGATTAGTCTGGTTAACACAGGTTTACAGTGGCTTTGTATAACTTGTTAGGATGGCAAAATTAAAATGGATCACAGCAATAAAAACAACTATTTATTCCTGTTTTGTTTCTTTTTTTCTCAAGACTATCTTAGTCAAACAATCACAGATTTCTTTAAAATTAATCACTTTTAATAAATCTTTGAGGAAAAAAATTTCATCTTTGTTTCTAGTAAATGGGAATAAATTAGGAAAAGCTATTGTTCTCTTATTGCTGTAAGAAAAGAGAGAGAAGGCTGTTATATTTCTATAGATGTTCAGGTATAAAAGCATGCATGTTTTTACTGAATATTACCAAGTTTTAACTGAAGTTTAGTATTTCAACATATATAATGGAATGTTAAGAATACTTATGCATGTGTCTGTACAGATCAAGAAAACTCCATGTTTAGTATATTTACATTTTTTAGTGTGATATATATATCAACTGATCTCTCTACTGAAGTGCAGAAGATGCTTGAAGCACATGTGATTCTTGTGGTGGAAGGTGCTGAATTATCCCTTGACGTCCCTGTTTTCAGGAGTCTGTGCTGAGCACAGGGCAGTTATCCTGGTCATGCTGCTTCTCTCGGACCTGAGGGAGAGCCCCTCAGGGAAGCAGGTATCTCCTGTGTGGTGTGGAACTGGGTGAACCAGGAGGAAATGCAGCTACTGACAGTGACTGCTGACATAGTGAAAGACCTTTGTCATGTTCATAGCACACTGATCTCCTAAACTAAGAGGAAAGAGCAACAACTTGCAGTAGGTTATATTTGCACAACTAAATGCTTACAACTCTTACAATTTTAACCATGCAAGTTGGGGACATTTGGGCTTTAAAATAAAATATTCTAGGTTAATTTTTCCCCTTCTATTTTGTTCTACTTCTCCTCTTGGTAAGTTTTCCTGCTAAGTTTTAAAAGGAAAGAAGAGGGGGGAAAAAAGGTTTTGAACTGAAGAGCCTGATCCTACTCAAACACCACCATAAATCAGGACCAAGCTCCTTTAAATCTACATCATTGCAGTTGCAAAAGCATTCCATGCAAAGAAACCTGACACCTTCCTTTTCCTGTCTAAACTCTTCCTTTCTGCTTCCAAACAATGCTTGGTTTACAAATCCTCTATTACTCTTGCTTAGCAGCTGTGCTGAACTTGACATTTTTATCAGGAAGCTTATTTACAAAAATACTTACAAAAAGAGTTCAAAGAGATTTTGATTGACTAGATGCAGTGTATGAGGTTTGAAAACTGCTAGGTGAAATCTTAGTAATACAAACTAGGAAAAGCTTGGAAATAGTTTCAGGAAGAAATGGTGTATGCTGTGATGGCAGAAGGACAAAATATACAAACAAAAGTTTAAATTAATTAAAAATAAAAGAAAGCTCGGTGCCTAAACATTCCTGCTTTTAAAATTGGTGTCACATTAGACAGATTTCTTATTAGCTATAAATTTTGAATGCTCTTAATTGCTTCTATTCAGCTGTGCTCTCACACTTCCTTTGTCAGATAGAACACATGTAAAATAAAAGTTATACAGGGCTTAGGAACTTAACAGTCCTTAGCAAGAAAACTCCATTAATTTCTGGAGAAAATCTCTGCCAAAATTCAGGTTAATATAGTGGGCAAAGTCCCTGAATAACACAACACACATAGAAGCATAAATCAGAAAAGACCTCTCAAAGGAACATCTACATATCTTTTAAGTATCTCCAAGGATGATGACTTTATCAGTCACTGTGAAGACCATTCCAAGGCCTGACCACTCCTGTGGTATAGAAATTTTTTTCCTAATGTCCAATGTAAACATCAACCTTCCCTGGCACAATCTGAGGCCATTTCTTCTTACTCTGTCCCTTGCTACCTGGGAGAAGAGGCCAACCCCCACCTGGATACACCCCCTGACAGGCAGTTGTAGGGAGTGAAAAGGTCTCCCCTGAGCCTCCTTTCCTGCAAACTAAACACCCCCAGTTCCCTCAGCTGCTCCTCAAAAGACTTGTGCTCCCCACCCCAATTCTGTTGACCTTCTCTGGACCCTCCAGCACCTCAAAGTCTCTCTTGTAGTGAAGAGTCCAAAACAAATGAAACACAGGATTTGAGGCATGGTCTCAAATGCCCATGGTCTCAGTGCCCAGCACAGGGGGACAATCCCTGCCCTGGTCCTGCTGCCACACCATTGCTGATCCAGGCCAGGATGCCATTGGCCTTCTTGGCCACCTGGGCACACCCTGGCTCATGTTCAGCTGCTGTCACCAGCATCCCCAGGTCCTTTCCAGCCACTCTGCCCCAGCCTGTGGCGCTGCCTGGGGCTGTTGTGACCCAAGGGCAGGACCTGGCACTTGGCCTTGTTGAACCTCACAGCACTGGCCTCAGCCCATCGATGCAGCCTGTCCAGATCCTCTGCAGAGCCTTCCTGCCCTCCAGCAGATCAACACTCCCACCCAATGTGTTGTCACCTGCAAATTGAGTCACATTAATCAGGGCTAGGCCCAATACTGAGCCCTGCAGAACTCCACTAGTGTCTATCCATATGGATACAACTGCATTCAGGATCATTCCCTGCGTCCAGATAGCCAGACAGCCTTTTATCCAGTGAAGAGTGCACCTGTCTAAGCCATGCAATATGGCATCTACATCATATCACTGAAGATTTTTCTGTGTTTTCTAAACAACCAAGACAGCTCTTGTGAAGGAAAAAAAGTTCATAATCCAGTATGATCCAAGTTTTTTCCTCTCTCTCTCCCTCTCTCTCTCTCTCTAGAAATCATGTGTTCTGCATCAACAGATCACAAGGGCAACAAAAAAGCTCATCTTAGTAAAAAACAGAATTGTTTCCTCTTTTGATACAGGATGATACAGGAGGGAGACCATACTAAAACTGGCAGTAACTGAAGAGCTGAACAGCCCTCTGATATATATACCACCCTCTTCCACAGAGACCAGACCAGCCTTAATGATGAAGCCTTTTTTTATATTAATCAGATTTAAAAAAAGACTTGCACCAATTAACACTGTGCAGGAACATTACTTCATTGCCAACACAACTGTATCTACCACAAAAAATTGAATTATCTTTGGTGGTGGTGAGTGTGTATATATGTATATATGTATGTATGCCTATGTGCAACTTCCTGTTCTTCTGTCCACACCCATGGATTTTATTAGCACAGATAAACTCACAGGCAGAATGAGTCAGAAAATATTTATCTTTCATTTTTCTTTCCTCATGACAGTTACAAACTTTGCAACAATAAATCAACTCCCTTTTCAGTGAACATTTTAACCAAAAAAGTTACAAACAAACAAAATAAAAATAATTTGAGAGATTTCTGTTGAAAAATAACCTTTTCCAGAAAAAGAAAAAGTGCAGTTTTGGTTTTGATATTTAGTTTGTCTGAGATTACTGTATTCACTGAAGTTCAAAAATTTTCAATCAGTTCTATTCAGATACTAAAGCAACCTGTTTCCTAAGTAAGTTCAGCAAAGGGTTCATCCAGATCAAATTTTTAACCACCTTTCATTAGCATTCTTTGTGTTCTCAGTACAGGAGCAGCATTCCCTCTAGCAGTAAGCACAAAACAGTTACCTCAGGAAGAAAATGAAATATCACAGAAGAGGAAACAACTTTTGGGCCAAGTAGAACAGAGGTGCTTTTCTGAAATAAGCATAACCAAAAACTCAACACCCAGCTAAAGCAATCCTTGAGTGTTGGCAGGCTTAAATGTGAAAAATTAAGTGTCATTGGTTCTCCACTTATATTCTCAGTGGAACAACCATACACCCAAAGGATAACTGTGAGCTTTCATGCCCCTTAAATCTCAGCTGAAAGAGGTGATTAAAGAAAATAAAAATAGATAACACAGTTTTGAGGTATATCTTGTTCTCTCACCTGTAAGACAATGAAGGGAAGGAGAATCAATCAAACTGAAAAGTAAAAAATCTTAGAAGAAAAGCAAGATAGTAGTGTACAAAGATACAGAGAAAACTAGTCACCCTGATGGAAAACAGCAACAATTTCTGTTATTGTCAGACAAAGGCAGAAGAAGAAACAGGACAGCTGATGACAAGTTATACTTATGACTGAAGTGTCCACTGCAGTTACCTAGCCCTTCAAGTCCTTTCTAGAAGCAGTAGATAGGGTGCTTCATATAATTAAAACAAGAAAAATAACTGACAATTCAACACAAACACTGATTTGGCAATACCAGAGCTTGTTCCCCTGCTCCCATTCCCTCCACACCTATAGCCCCATCCTATCTTTTTACAGTAAAGAACCACCAGCAAATTAGTTAAGTGGGCATAGCATTTCTCACCAAAATTACCATGACCAAAAAAATTTTTTGGCCATACTAGTGAAATTTGTGATGAAACAAAGGAAGCCTTGCTACCTCTGGCTGCAGGCAGGAGCATGCCTAACCTGCTCTCCTGGGCATTCATCACCTGTATCCCTGCAAGCCAGGAGCTGGGGCAGGGAAGAGGAGACTGGATGGACAGGGCAGGTTATAGGAGGGGAGGCCCATTACCATACTTCAAAGTGTGGAGTGTCTGAGCCACAGGATGTGTTAACTTCATGAAGTGATGAAGTAATAAATTCCACCTGTAATAGTTGCCAGGTAGAGAAATTGTTTCTAGTTTCTTTAAAGCCTAATTCAACCCTAAGCATTTATGTGTGTAACCCGATCTACAGATTAACTCAAAAACATTAAAATACAAACACACACACACACACACACACACACACACACACACACACACACACAGTCCCCCTCTCTCTCTCTATGTGTATTTAAGGTTCATACAGCATCTTTTTTCCTAAAAGAGGCCATAGGTCACTCAGCATGCAATAGTGCTTACCTTTGGTTAGGGAATGAATTCCAAGCTTCACTTGTGAGAAATTCCCACTTCCTATTTCTCCTCTGACTCGATAGAAGGCAATTCTCTTTCCCAGTGTTAATTCTTTCACCACTTTTTCATTATGAGACATATCCTGCATTAGTTTCTCAAATGGGGTCAGCCTGTGCTGGTTGCCCTCTTCATCTCCTTCATGGCACTCTGGGCGCCCATCATCTTCTCCGCTGTCCTCATGATGCCACCTGGAACAGTGTTATTTTCCAAGATTTCCTTCATTCACATATCCTGTTGTCATAGTCTATAATCACTTCCCCATTTAACAAGATGTCCTGATAAGTTTAAATTAAGTAATTCTGTATGAATATGCAATCCTGCACATTATGGACACTGTGACAAATGCAGCAAAAGAAAAAAAAAATAGCAGCTTAAAGAAAGTCCAAAGACTAGTTTGAAAATTAATTCAAAAACAAATCTGGCACATCTATATATTGCATGTCCTGTTCAGAGACAAAACATCCATTCCTAACTAATAGACTTAGTGTGTCAGGATCTTCAGCTGCAAGGTAAAAGAGGCTTTCCAATTAAAACTGCAAACTTCGTGCACATAAGTGGCAAGGTGCTCACTCTCTGTGCAGTACATTTGACACATGCAAAATATTTGACACAAATATTCAGATTTTAGTTTGAGCCTTTAAAAACTAACTTGATAGATAAAGGTCAAACAGAAAGATGATTAACTGCTCTGAATAAATCCAAATACTTATAGCTAATTTTGAATAGCTGACCTTAAGAGCGTAGTTCTCCTTGATTCTGGTGAATGTCCAAAAGCTGACTGTAGGGATTGCCTTTGATTCATTCTTCAGCCTGTGAGCTTGTCACTGTACCTTGGAAATGTCACTGTGTGTGGAAGCCTTGCTGTGAAAAGTACGCTGCCCCTCTGTTTCTTTCCCATGATGTGTTCAACAAAGCAACTGATTCTGCAAGATGACAGGAAAAGCATAAACTGTGCACTAGGCAAAAGAAATGCTACGCCTCAGTATCCCTGCAGTCACATGGCAGGACAATACAGGATTAAGTAACTGCAATGTCACGTTAACCCTCCTTTATTTAGATGAGCTTTCTTTAACGCCTTGAGCCTTCTCAAAATTTTGCCAGACGCGTGGTGTTCCTGAGCAGACAGATGAAGAAAGTAATTAAAACCTTTACATAACAGCCATACGCTTCACTGAATGACAGCATGACCCATACCATTTCACCAGTTTAAGTGGCAGCAGACATAGAAGTACTTACCCTAAATACACAAGCAACCACTTACGTTTAAAGCAGCACACTATTTTTTTTTCCTCTTTACTGTTCTTTCTTAACCTTGAAAGCCAGGAGTTGATCAGCAAGTGCTCATCATGCAGCTGCACGCCTGAGGGTGGTGAGCTGGGTACGAGAGCTGAGACAGTGCAGGCAGTGGCAGCGCTCACCTCCCCTGCTCCCAGCCTGCAGCACATACGACTGATGGACACAGGAGACACCTGACTGCCAGGACAGATGCACCAGATTGAGGGGGAGTGAATCAGACCAGTAACTCACTGCCTGAAGCTTAGGTCGACAGTCACCTAAGGTGCTACACTAGCAGAGGGCATGTGACATTTGCCAGGTGGAGCTGCCCTCTAAACCCCACAATCTCCTTCGTGAGCAAGAGGAAGAGAGGTCAGAGGCATGACCTAAGCCCAAAGCAAAGTGATGGTTTCATTAAATGGGAACTGGAGTGGCACAGAAGCACTCATCTGCTCCTTCAAAGAGGCCAAGACTGACCCATGTTTTGGGACACTGCTCCCTGCCTTGAGACCCATTGAAGAAATCTTAAAAGTCACTTTACCTCTCTGTGCTGCAGCCACATTGTGGTTACACAAACTTGTCCCAGGGTGAGGCAGAAAGTCTGACTTTCCCTCAGAGTCTGTGACTCTGTCACTTCTCTGAATCAGGGACACTTATTACTGTGTGTGCTGCAAACTTAATGGCTGATGCAGTTTGTAACTGGAACAGAGAGAGAATTTACTATGTTCATAATACCTTTGTTAACTCTTTTTGGCTTACTCATGTTTGAAGAAAATAGCCCTTTTCATTGTTGACAGAAACTAAAAATAATAAATACATCATTGTTGACAGAAATTAAAAATAATAAATACATCATTGTATTATTCTCTGGAGATAAATAGAGTGGAACCCCTGACAAATACTGTATGTGTACATACAGCTAATGGCCAAATCCTGGATATGGTTATTAGGGAAGAGACCAAGTGAAAAATGAGAAAACATTTCAGTGTTCTCCCACCAGGCCACTCCTTCTTAGAACTAAGTGTACCCCCTATTTTATTATTTTATACCTCCAAAGAAAACATCTATGTGGAAGGATACCCCATCCCCATGCAAACTGAAAATCCCAAACCCCACACCTTACACTCTGTTTTCCTCCATTTAAGAAAAGGACAATTTCTTTCAGGAGTGTCTGACTCACAGGTTTTCTGCTTTAACATGTTTCACATCACAATTGTAAAAGTATTCTAGGTAGTAAAAAAATCCTTATATGAAACTCAGCTGTATTTCACAGCTTTAATGGTGGATGACACTCTAGCAGAGCAGGGCTTTTGGAAGGCACTTGTCTGCTGTACAGTGCCACAGCAATTCAGAGGCAGAATTCTGGCCCCACTCTGCCCTTTGATCTTGAGAACAGCAGCACAGGCTGTCCACAGGAAAAGTCTGGAAACCTCCATGAGCAGTGTCAGGCATGCCATGTACAAACTGTAAAATATTATTTAACCACATCTTTTGCTGGGCAGTGACATCCTCACCACCTAAGAATAGCTATAACTTATGGCTATAACCTCCAGAGTGGCAGGTGTGGACAATTCTGCTCCTGCAAAAGAAGAAACACACAACTACCACCATCTTCTGCAAAAATTATCAGTGCCTTTGCAGTTAAGTGGTTATACAGAAAAGACTGATTGTGTTTGAAAGGTTTCCTTCAAACAGACTTGTGTAGACAAGCCCCTCCTGAATATGTTCCATCAAGGCACAGAAGGCAACTAGCCCAGTCCATGTGGATCCAGAGACAAATGATATGGGAATGCCACAACCTTGTGGGGACAGAGGAGTCAAGAGAAAAGCAAAACTGCATTGAGGCATCAGAACGTGGCTCTTCCTGAATTTGCTCCTGCAGAATTTTTCCTGGGGCTCAACATGCTATTTTTTAGAGTACAGCCTACCATTAATCTCCCTTTCAGACTTGACATGCAACTGTCAACCCTGCAACCTCCTGGCACTTGGCCAGCTGGCTAGGTTTCCCTTGTCTTTTGAGATGAGCTATTTCAGTATTCCTGGTGTTAGCAGTATATATACCATCTATTTATGGCCTACATTCCTTCCTGTAATCAAACCAGCAAAATCTATCCTGATATCATACCAAAGGTCACTAACTGTAAAAGAAAATAATTCTAAGAGAGAAGGGAAAAACAAGGAAATCAGGAGTGATCCAAATACAATGAAGGACCAATCTTTTTTTTTTTTCCCTCCAGTCTGGCTGACTGGTGACCAGAAGAGCTTCACAAAAATTTATCAAACCAAATAATCACTTTAAAAAGCAAAATAAGCAAGAAAAAAAAAAGAAAAGAAAAGAAAAGAAAAGAAAAACCACCAAAAACCCCACAAAAAACCAAAAAACAAAACCAAAAGCAAACCACAACAAAAAGCATCACAAGACAGTGAATGAATGTATCAATCCTTTAAGATCTAACACTGTTGTTTAACCTTGTTTTTTTAACTGACATTCTCCTTCTATTCTAAGAAGTGCTTAGTACTATCAGGCTTCAGCTACAGGTTCAGTTTAAACCCTGCATCACAACTCTTAAGAAAGTTCAGAATGACTGGAAAAAGAATTAAACAAGGAGATCACTAGGTATAGAGAATTTTGTTCCTAAAATCCCATCTTGACAGACAGATAAAAAGTGACCTGGTTTTAAGAAGCTTTGAATGGAGCACAGAAGCAGCTAGACCAGTGCTCTTTGATAGCACTGTGTTTTGCAAATTGGTCTCTTTCATTAAATCTGTCTTTCAGAGAGGCAAAAATCCACTCAGCTTTGAATACTTAAACTGATGTAGTTCCTATTAGAGTAAATGCGAAGGAAGTTACACTGGAGGGAATCCTACCACTCAAACTGTCAGAGTACCAGGTGATTTTAATGAGGATGTCACTGGATATTGTAACTCATTCACTAGAGTTCCCTTTTCAGCCCCTCTGCTGTCTAGTCTGAGGAGACGGGTATTTTTAAGGTATTTCCCTAGGGTAGGGGATTAGTTTTTTTTAATTCCCTTGAAGAACAGCATGTCTCCTGCTTAGTAGATTATATGCACCATGTGCCAGCTTTGGATCAAAACTGAATTTACAGTAGCAGGGATTTTTTTCTAACTCATCTGCTGGAAAAATATTGACCCCGTAAAACACCAACAATGTACTATACTCCTGTGTATAGAAGATCTACCTTTTAGAAAAGAGGCCAGGACTGTTCTAGTCCTGCAAGACCTGTAGCACAGACTACAGGTGACACAAAAGCTCTGCTCTGCAGACAGACACCACAGATAAAGTAACAACTCAACTTCTGTGCTTATGCTCAAGTAATATTGAGTGCATGGCTGCCGTGGCCAAAGAAAGTCAACATTTGTTCAAGGTTTGTTCCTAGCACATTTCTGATTTACGCGAGAAGCACCCTCAGTCTTATTTCTGTGAATGCCAGAAAACAGAATGACTATATAAAATACACCCCAGAACTTCACATGAATTGTTTAAAAACACCCTCCAAACCCAACTATTCAAAATACAAAATACAGCATGGTTACAGGATGAACAGAGACCTCTATGTTCCCATCTCATGTAGGAGAAAATACTAACAGGGCACTGACCATGGAGAACCTCTAGAAACTACTTTCTCTCTCTGTCCAGGCCCACATACCACCCACTTCCTTAAATCCCAGAATTACTACTGTTAGCTGGCACAGCATTCAGTTTGCCAGTTATTGTTTATGAAAACCAGACATGAAGAACACCATTCTTACCACCTTCCTGCTGTGCCTGGAAATGTTTTAATAACAGCCACACGATGAGCCTGGGCTGGCAGGTGGGCAGGGCATCACTGCCAGTTCTGTGCTGCTGCACTGGACAGGCTGGAGCTGCAGTGTGAACTCGAGCTGAAGGGACTGTAACCCGTAGACCATGGGAGCAGGTACCCCTCAAAGCGTCTGGCCGTGGTTGGCTGTGCCACAGCAGGTACACCTCTGGAGGGATTATGACCCATGCAGGCCACACTGGAGCAGGTGCATTTCGAAGGACTGTGCCTGAGCAAATTTACACTGCAGCAGGTATAGCCCTGAGGAGACTGTGGCTCACAGATATGGCTCCACTTGAAGCAGGTACAGCCCTAAGGTACTGCAGACTATGGGTAAATCCAAGCTGGAGCAGGGGCATATGGGGAGCACTTCACTGCAATGTCAAACCACGAAACATTGGACTCAATCATCTTAAGGGTCTTTACCAATATAAATGATGCTATTGTTTTTAGCTTAAGACATGGCATTGTTTTCCCACACAGGGAACATTAACATATGCAGCAACCCTGGCTAAAATGGAACATAAACACTTTCAAGGCTTCTGTGCAAAAACTCACTTACAGGCCACAGCACCAAGAAGGGAAGGAGGAAGAGATAACAAACAGTTGTGCTGTACTCACTCCTTCCTCACAATGAAATGCCTGTTCTACATGCTCTTACCAACAAAAAGAATAAAAAAACAACAAACAACTCAAGAAACTCTGGAATAAAAAGAAAAAAAAACAGCAAAAAAATAACCCTCTACACTGGAATACACTAACTCTTACCTGCAATTTAATTCTACAATTGTACTTAGAGCAAAAGACAGGGAACTCTGAAACCCATTCAGAAGTTTAATAAGCCTGAGCCCTTTACACTGAAGGAGAATACAGGTGGATACTTACTCAAGTGTCCCCTAATGCCAGTGGAAAGACTGAAACTTTCATCTTTTGCACTGACCCCACAGTCATTCTGGGATGGACCCTAAAGACAAGCCCAATTGCTTGGAACCCGACCAGCCCCTTGCCAGATCTGCTGATTGACCACTATTCAGCACAGGTCACTGTAGCACAAAACTATAGATCTAAGCAACATTTATTTAGTCCAACTTCTTTCTTGCCAGGACCAGAGATAAGAAATAGAGGAAAAACACACTGGTGTGCCCTGTTTTGTGGTCCACCCCTAAAAGATCTGTCCATGATCTTCAACAGGCTAACCCTCCTGCATCCAGGATTGCCATGGCCTGACCCACGGAGAGCGACCCAGCAGGACTGCCGGGCTGGGCTGGCACAAGCACACACTCACCTGCTCAGGGTGCCCACGGCTGCGTGGCAGCAGCAGCTCTGGGAGTCCCGCAGGACCACTGGCAGGCACTTCATGTGACACGCTGTCAGGGCTCAGCACAGACTCACCTTCCCACCTCCCCGCGGGTTACCTGCCAACAGGCTGGAATAAGCTCTTGGTGAGATGAGGGAAGGCTGCACAGAGCCCTCGGCAGTCAGAGCTTACATAACCCTGCCAACACAGGTTGGGTGCAGCCCAGATGGTGGAGTCTCACATGAAATCCACTGTCTGCAATGTACAGAGCATATGGAAAAGAAAATCAACATAACACGAACCAAACTAAGCAAGTACATAAAGACTTGTGAACTAGAAGCTAAAGCTGGAAAGGGGGGGGGGGGGGTGGTGCAGGGAGACAACTCCTTTCATCCTTTTATAGCACTGCTGATAAAACAAGTAGAAAGAAAATTTAAGTGAATTAGTCTTTTGTGCAGAAATTAATTGTGCAGAAAATAGCACTAAAAACAAAGACAAAAAAATTTATTAGTAGAACCCATTGATTTCCCAGGTCTTTGAAATACATGAGAGGGATTCATTTGAAGTCTGACTATTTGAAATTAAATTTACCCTTTCAAAACTTTAGTCTGGCCAGTCTATTTTATTTCTTTCTTTGAGGTTAATGCAAATGACCTCAATTTCCCTCAGAATTGTTCTTCCAAGATAAAATAAATTTCCAGTAATATGTATTTCTGAGTCAGCAGAGATGCAATGAAGTCTTTATTAGCCCTTTAACAAACAGAAAAAAATTACATCTAACCTGGTTATTTCTCTAAACATTAGTTTGACTCCTTTTTTTGTGAAAATAAAATAAATTTTCTAGATAAAGCAAGCTATAGTCCAAGAAGTAAGAAACAGGCAAAACAGGCTGAAATCACTAAAGAAATCAGTCTTCACTTACATCAAGAAAATTATTGCATATTTAGGCATATATGCATTGCTAAGAAGACAGCCTACAATAAAATCACCCTGTCATTTTCAAGGAAGAGAAATTTAAAATGTGCTCCCATACAAGGGCAACAGAACATTTTCTGGTTCATATTGTCTATCACAGTTTTCTTTCACTATCCCCACTTACTTAGTAGTTGGGCCTTAAAAGCAGAAACAACTCTGGTTACCTCTAACAAGGGAATCAAATTTAGTTGCATCACTTTATATGCACTACGCAAAAGTACTGAGTAATGAAGGGCTAAGCATATTAATGTCATTTTTCATTGTAACTGGGCAGAAGATAAGCAGATGGTATTATTCTCCAAGGACCTACTTGAAAGTATATAAATCCTGCACTGCACTTTGATACATACTTTATACTGACTGGAGCTTCCAGTTTTTCAGGATAATCTCTAAGACACTTGAGATTTACCTTGAATCAGTATTAAGAAAACACTGCATTACAGTAATTACATTTCTCACTAATAGAAGAAACAGATGTAGAAATATAATATCCACATAAAGTGTCAGGAAAGCAGCATCATAAAGACTGTCTCCTTAGTTTTAAAAATGCTGAAGAACTATCCCCTGAAAGTGTTGTTGCAACTTCTCTCCCTGTCCATTTTAAACATCCTGAAGTGACTGCAGCTTTGAGAGCTTTTTGAGCTTTTAGATTAAAAAAATCTAGATAGAAAGACAGGTAAATATCTGCATTTCTCATCTCACTGACCATTAGACTGGAAATATCTAGAATACACCTGAAAACAACACAGAAGACAGTCCCAGACATATTTCTCTAGTAATGTAAGACTGTGCCACCTTCTCAAACTGAAGGAGCTTAGCAGGAAGAAATCTGATCTTATTTGACATCCTGCAGGTTGCAAGTCATTAATCTCTGTATGTCAAAGACATCTTTCACTAAGATTCCTCTTCCACTGGACTGAGAACAGAATAGGTATTTTTGAAACTTGGATCTAGAGAAACAGTAGAAAGGCAGCAAGAAACACTCAAGACTGCGGATTGAAATGTTCTATCAGTTTTGTCAGTCTGGTGCATATCCTAAATGAGGAATATTAACCCAATCAAGATGAAGCACAACCCTAGATTTTAGTCTTCTTTTGCAACTTTGACTTCAGTATTGCAGCTTTATGCTTCACGTGCATCCTAGGCTTCCTTTACAAGCCTTTTTTTGCTGGTTTTTTTTTTCTTTTTCCTTTTTAACTGACCTGGGTTTGGAGCACTGAAAAATTCATAATGCTCTCTCAAACTGAATTTCCAAGTGCAGCAGTGTGTGCTGAGGAAGCTGCCAGCACATTTAGGCAACTGACCTCTCCTGCTGAGAGGATCAGCAGAGCACACAGTATTTGAGGGCAGGCACAGACCAATACTCTGGGAAACTGCAGAAGAGGAACACTTGCAGAGCTCCAAGGAATACAGACCTTGCTACTGATCCACTGAAAGAGTCATATGAAAAAGCTGCTACATCTGAAATCCCTAAAACCCATGCTACTTTTCATATCACATTTAAACAGCAAAAACTATCCTGAATTGAATTAATTGATAACATTAATTGAATTAATGTTAATATATTTTGCTAGCATTTAATTTCATTAGCTAATATTATAGACATTTGTTATCTGTCCTGGGACTCAGACTATTATTATTATTATTATTACTGCGGTTCTCACTACTATTATTACTGTGAAAATGAAGGGTTATGTGAACTATGTTTCCTTAGAAAGAACAAAGCAAATCTGAGTAAAACAGATTGTAACAATTAATACTTTGTTAAAATGGCAATGTTCAAGTTTAGGGAAGAGGTTTTGACAAATATGCAACAATTAAGAATAAGTCCATGGTTTTACATGTAACTCTATCATTACATATAACTCTATGGTATTACACAGATACTAATTAGATTCCATGATTTCAGGAAGCATAGATTCACTATGGAAGCAGAAAGCAAATATATGCAGAAGTACAGCAAAAACAAATTTTAGAACATCTTTCAGCTATAATCTTCCCTGTAAGCATCCACTCCCATGACACAGTTCTGTGGACAACCACCACACACGTAACACAATCCAAAATCCTAAATTCTTTTAAAAGTCTATAAGTAAGAGGCTCCAGTTTCTCACCTTTTCTCAATCTTTTCCTCAAAGAAATCTGCAGGAGAATTTCAGATTAGAATCCAGAAATGTATCTGTGGCTAGAGGTATGAAGACAACTTTATAAGCGATTCCTATTAGACTGAAGCTCTGAAATAGCAATCTATTTTTAAATAGACAACAATGTAATGCTGCTAGCATTTCATTCACTGACTAATCTCTCCTGGATTTGCTTAATGCTACACCCCTTTCCATCAGCCTTCTATCAGCTCAAGGAAAAGCAGCTGCCTGAGTGCAACAGAACTCAATGAAAAGGAAGAAACTCTAATTTCATTTTAGTTTGTAAAGTAGGGGGGGGAATGGCGGGGGAAGACAATAGGAAAACAAGTTGAATTAGTTCAAAACTAGTGTTTAAGAGAAAGAAAAGAGAAAGAAAATGGATAGAGTCAAAATATTTTAAGTCTATACTACTTTAATGGTATGAGTTGCTAGAGCACAACTTTTTTTTTTTCCATTTATTACTGTAATTAAACTATGAAATTTATTGAGTGAGTTTTGTTGAGACTACTGTTTAAGTGGTACATACGTGACATTAATTGCCAGCAGGCAAATATACTGAAGGGAAAAAAAGGCTTTAAAACCATAGTGATGCTTTTGTATACTACTAAAGACACAGTGTCACTAGTGGTTCATATAATTGTGCATTTAAAAACATAAAGTTATAAGACCAGCTAAGGTTTCCAGGACAGCTTTTGTGAGTAGAGGAAAATGGGAACGAGAGAGAGAGGAACAATCTGTTCAGTTTTCCAAACCCAGCAGGCTAACACATGGAGGCCAGCAAGATGAAACAAGAAATGCTTATGTTGCTCTGAAATCTGAAAAAAGCACAGCTGGCAATCCAGAAGGTCCCATTCTCTCAAGACAAACCCTGACTTGTCAGGTGCTGGGCAGGATAACAGCCTTGGCAGGATGTCACCTGCTGTCAGGATGACAGTCAAAGCCTCTGGCAGTAAAAGGCCAAGTCCTCACGTGCTGGGTGCATCACCCCAAGCTCAAAGGCCAGATGGCAACACTTTTTCTGGAGAAAGGGCACCCTTCCATCTTCCTAATTATTAAAAAATGCATCATGAGGAACTCCAGCATCAAGACCAAAATAATTTTACTCTTCACAGCATTTCACAAATGACATTATATCATATTAGCATCACAGTATGATAGCAGGAAATAGGTCAGGAAATGAAGACATGCAAAGAGTTGAATGTTGTAATGACTGTATTTTCAGGTAAAATGGATTTGTTTGATCTCCTATATCCTCAGTCTAGTAAATAAGTTCCATTAAGAGTCTGAAACCTCTCAGGGAGCAGACTCATGAGCAGCTTTGAGGGGGTGCATTTGAAGAAATTCTCCAGCAAGCATCTCAGAGTAACACAACACTGTCCTGGTATAATATTACCTGGTAATGTACCAGAGCTAGAACTGCTTTGCTGGCACCAAGATCTTAAGCCTGCAGTTTAAAGATTAACTGATTTTTCTGGTTCCTCCAAAGGTCTCTGACTGAACCTTCATTGACAATATTTACTCTTCTGTCTCTTCACAGCAGCAGCATTTCTCAGTTCTACAGCTCTAGCTGAGAGAAAAAAAGAAAGAAAATGCATACCTCTTGCATCCTCTTCATATAATTAGTACTTAACCCAGTTAATCATACCATTTAATCTGATGACCCCATGCAGAGCTCAACAGGACTGAAAAGAGATTATTCTCATAACCTCTAAAGAACAGGGCTGACATAATTTGGTTAACTGGGCCAAAGAACTTAATATATTTTTCATGTCTCTCAGTGTTTCTCATTTTTAAACCCAAGGACACCCCTAACCACTCTAAATACAAAGATACAGTTACTTACAATTATATTATTTAACACTGTAGAGTCACTTATTCAACATAAAAACCAGAAACCCATTAATTTGAAAGTCTACTCCCAATTCAGAACTAGCATCAAGCCTGTATCCTGCACCCCTTGCACTCTCTATATCTTGTGGATATTGAATTCCACAACTTTTCATATACATGATACAGAACTGAACATACACACATTGCCAAACCAAAGACAACCACTCCTTGCTGTGCTTTCTTCTTGTTAATGAAAAGTAAATTAGATGTGCATTAGATGTTCACTCTAGACAGTGTCACAGTTCCTGCTTTTTACTCCTGATAATAATACTCCTAATATTCCATTAAGATGTTTCACATATTTTTCCTTTGTAACAAAAAAATGCACAAAAATTACTGCTTGTATGTACAGTTCACTGTACAGAAGTAAAGGAGTTAAGCCAACAGCTTTTGTGAATTTTTACTGTATGCCCACAACAATCACACACAGATGATCATAATTATGAAATTGAACCTTAAAGATTGTTAGACCACAGCTGCTAGCCTGATGGATGTAATGAAAACAATGGAGTCTCATTTCCGATTAAGAGGGGATCTGTTCACATTTTCTATTTGAGTACCAACAATGGAACTTCTCATCATGTAAAGGAGTCTTAACAATACATTTACAAATTCTGGAAGTTCTTATTACAGCACTAAATGTAAGACAGATTTCTGAGCTTTAAGAAGTTCTGCAATACTACTGAATCAGATGAAAATAAATTTATAGAGGGACTTCTCATGTAGCTTGATCAAGCTGAATTCCCTTCCTTCAGCCCACATGGGAATTCCAATTCTGAGTTTTCATGCAATTATTATTTCGAAGTAATTCAGACTTTCTTTGAATTATAATTTCTGACTTAGTAGTTGAAGGAACACACAAAAAATACTGTTAATAGAGGCATTTTTCATCCTTTCTCAGAGGTTTCACTAGATGACCTAGTGTTTGCACTCCAAGAATCAGACAGAACACAGACATCTTTTGAGCATGTCCCTATTGCTTCCATACTGGAATGCATTTGTCAATCCCTCTATTGGAAGAATGTCTTACACAGATGAAAATTATAGTAGGACATGTAAACCTTGACTGTACAAATTGTACAAATGAGAGCAAATAATCTTTAAAACTCCAGAGTCCTTGGCAGACATCTCCTGTTCACAACCCTGAAATCCCTTCCACACATCATGCTATATTTACTGTTGGGAGGATTAGTGGAGACCAAAACAAAAAAAAAGTGAACTCCCAGTGCTAAAGCTGCCAAACCTCACAAAGCACTTCTGAAGGATAAAATTCCTGGGGAGCTGTATTGCAACCAATTGTCATTTCAGTGTCTACCAGCTGAAGAAGGTACATCTGGACAAAACAAGTTCTGTTTGCTATTAAACAAAACAAACAAAACCAACAGAATCCAGGTCAAAAGAGCTTTTGAAAAATAGTCTTGTGACTGGAGCACTTACATAGACTTTAGTGATGTATCTGAATCCCTGTTCTGAACTCAGAAGAAGGAATTCAGATGCATTCTTTCAATGTACTGCCACTGCTCAACTATCCTATAAGCACTGAAAACTATTAAAGCAAATTTCTAGAAAACTATAGAGAGGGCAATTCAAAGGCTGTGATGCAGATCCATGTAGCAATTTACATGTATGCAACTATCACATCCTCATGTGAAGGAAAGTTAAGAAATAATTTCTCAACATCTGGCTTATGGGCACAGCTCTATGAAAGACACTTGAATAAAGTAGTGTGATATTTAGAAATAATTAGGCCTCAGTTCCTGTTCTGTTAAGTACAGAAGTTTCAGCAACTCCAATATATATATTCCCATAAATATTCAATATACTTTGGTTAATGTATATAGTTTCACGTCATGTGTAGGGCTACAGGTATTTCTTAACTTCAGTCTTTTCTTTTTCTACCAAACGTGTTCTCAAACAGTCATCAGATCCTGGGTCAGCAAAGACCAGCAAAGAGGATGATAGAATCCACATCTGGGAAAAGGGCCAAACCCAGCTTGCTCTTTGGTTATTAAGGGAAACTTGCATTTTATTTTTTTTTCTACTTAGCAAGGTTATCAGCTGTTTCAGGTGGTATCAAGCAGCCAAAAGGGGATGGGACAGAAAAGCAGGAGAGATTAAAAATAGAAAAAAAGCTAAAACCCAAAGCCCCAGAGAAGAACAACAAAGACATTGAAACAAAATACTTTTGAAAATCATTACTTCTGCAAAAAGTTGTCAATCTTAATTACAAATGAACTACTGTCAAGAGAAATCTTCAAATGGAGCTGATTACACTTCAAATTAAGATAAAAAATTAGCTATGCATATTCTGCAATAGAGCTGACACTTCGCACTAGTATTACTTCTGAACTACTTTCCTTTGATGTTTTTTTTCAAAATCTGATCCTTGCAGAACCTGAGCATTTTTCAACACGTCATGGATGTCCCCACCAGGACAGCTGTTCAGGTGCAGCCCCAGTTTCTAGGTGACACCTGCAGAAATGCAGTTCCTGTTACAAACACAAGCCTTTAATGATGAGAGTGCAGCTGCCCTCTGCCCTCACTGCAGGAGCACAGGTAAAGGAAGCCCAGGCTGAATGTGCTCCCTTCCAAGCAAGGGACACAACATGCACATCCACAGAGGTCTGAATGTCTGTGCTCAGTGTGGCGCTGCAGCTGTGCAGTGCTGAACATCCCTGCGACACTGAAATCCCTGTGCTCCTTGTGCTGTGCTTTTTGGTATCTTAAATAACCCTGCACACTGCTGAAAGCAAGTAAAGCAAGACTTCCCCATTAAATGCTAATGGAAATGCACCACTAGGAATGAAACACTGACTACTCAATGATCAGCTCTCCTTCAACGCAATTATGCCATGCTTGGGCAGATAAGTGGAATTTTATTTAAGAGCAGAACTCAGGCTCAGGCCTACATTATAATTTTTTGACTTGGGCCAAGCTGAAACAGACTCTTCAACCTGACTTCTAGAAAACTAAGCTCCTAAATGATGATTCTGTGGAACCCATAACCAATCAGAAAGTCCCGAACTTAAACCACTCTGTTGTGTGTAAAAATGAAACTGAAAATGAGAAGCGCAGTTACATTCTCCTTTTGTAATTATGAGCCCAGTTTCATGCTGCTCCTCTCAGCCCACAATTAGCTCAATTCACAGTGGCCTGGCAGGGCAGAGAAGAAAACTGGCAGTGCAATCAACCCTTGTGGGACAAAGAAAAATGGATTTTTTCAGCTGTCAAAAAACTGCCCTGTCTACAGGCTTGCTGTAGAGGACAGGCCTATCATTTTACACAAACGCAGCCTCTCAAAGAGGCCACCTTACACATATGAACTGAGCCTGCCCACCTTGCTTTTGTGAGAACTTTCTCAAACACTGATGTTCATAAGTACATTTCAGCAAGCTAATGCAGTGGAAGTAATAATATAGTAATTGTAAAATAATAAAAGAGGGATCAGGTCACATGAGTAGTAGTGGTCCTGAATTGTTCATAGACAGATGAATTTTCAAGCACACTTTACTACTCAATTGCCTTGCAGGTAGTATGTTGTCTAAATTCCTTCCAGATTAAACACAATCTTATTTTGCTATTAGAGCTTTAAAAGTCATGATAGCATCAGCAAGCATTGCTGCACAGTGTCACACGCAGACTATCTTAATGAGGGACTAAAGAGTCCTTATACTTCTGATACAATCTCTAAAACATAAATGACATAATAATTCAGGGTGAGAACAATTATTCATTATAAACACCTGAAAAACATGGGGCTTCAGACACTGAGGCAAGTTATACATTTCTGTTACAACATGAAATTTTTCCATGATATAACACTGCATCTTTCTGAAAAGATCAGAGGTGTGTTGGCTGGACTCTGGGCACTATTTCCATGGAAAGCATTTAACCCAGCTGTTATCAGTCTGCTCAGAACTGATGACCTAATTTGGAGACTGGATTACACTGCACACACAGATTAATGCACTGCTGGACAGCTGCGTGGATTTATTATTCCCATGACAACCAGCAGAAAATGTATCCCACTAATCCTCCCCGCACAGAACAGATCTCTCTCCATGCACCACTAACAAGATTTATCACTAGCACAGTCATACTTTCAATTATTTAATTGCAGATATCTAGACTGGTATAATCTCTAACTCTCTCTGCATCTTAAAATATCAATTCACAATCAGAAGAGACGCTCATATGATGTACTAATGCTGAAAGCAGTGAAAATCCTTGGATATTATCTGAAATGTATAATTTCTTAGAAAATATTAGTGATTTCCAAGTAATTTTCCAGGGCACTGAGTAAATTTGTGTTTATTTTACTAACATGAGAAAGTGAGTATTACCCAGCACTTCTCACACTAGGCATAGTCCTCTCATATTTCAAGCAAGATATACACTGATTTCTATTTTGGAGTTTGGTAACTTGTTTTTGTTGCAATGAGAAGAGTCTTTGGTTTCATGATTCAGGAGAGAAAATCAGAAAACTGGACAGTATTTTCAGTTCCATCACTGCCTGCTTGCAGGATTATTTAGTCTGTGTAACCATAAAAAAACTCTGAAAAAAATTAAAAAGAGGGAAAATAAAAGCCTTTTGGGTACTTCACAGTAAGTTAGAAGCTGAGCTAAATAATACTTGCTGAGTGTCCTAAAAGAGAGCTGTCTATGCATGAAGGACTATTTTCTTCCAAACACACAGAAGAGCCATGCTGGAGATTTTCTAAGTATTAGCCAAGAATTTCAAAGGTTGAAGATTATTTCCTAATTCACAGTAAATATTAGGAAGAGAAGCAAACACACCCAATTGCTAGTGCTTTGAAACCACAGAGGAGCTAAAACTGGCCATGAAGAAACTGTGAGAGGTTCCAGACATAAGAAGCTAATAATCCCATCTTGTCAGTACGGTTCAAAATCATGTGCTGTCCTTTGCTGTGTTCTTCCACCCCAGTGAAACCCAACCTCTAAAAAAGAGTAACAACCCCAAATCCTCCCACAAAGTGCAACTTCTGAAGGTGTATCTTACAAGCATCTCTGTCACATGTACTTCCCCCAGATAAAGCACTACAGCTGCCACAATTCTGCATTTCCTTGGGTCAGTGTCTCGTGGAGTAGGAACTTGCAGTGGCTCCATTCCAGAGCATTTTCTCAGTGGTAAAGTCCAGAAATTCCTTCCATGAAGTTCAACCTTTTGGTTCAACAGGAATCAAAGAAAAATCCTTTTCAGCAAAGGGCCAACAGATCAGTTTATTGTAATGTTGCTGCAGTATGAAAACCCCAATTATCTTCCAGTGTAATTTAATTGCCTTCAAAGCAGAATCAGTACATTCTAATGTGTTATAATGACTTATTTGTATTTACAATAGTGCAGATCCTGTGTTAGTTCACAAAATCACTGTTTTTCCATCTGGCAAGGCTAAGGACTCCATAACTGGACATTTTTTTGAACACCCACCCAGGCGCTGCAGTTTTAAAACAATACTCTGAAAAGATCGCAAACAAGCAACTGTAGGAAGAGGAGAACCGGCATGTTCAAGTATTTATTTGCTAAACTCCCAAACAGACTGACTATCTAGGACTAACTAAAATCTTAAAGTTCTCACCTCTATTTGCTGGATAAGGCACTACTTAGGAAACAACCATCAATGAATGGAAGACAGTAGATTATTAATATATTCAAGAAAAATAAATTATCTCAACCAAATTATTTGCTCATTTCCATTCATGAGCTTGCTCCGGCCCTGGAACTGCTGTAGATCTGACAAAATACTTTAAAAGAAATTACTAAGTGGTAGAAAAAAGCATATGTTTTGATAGAATTAGATTTCTTAAATTCAGGTGCTTTTTTTTTTTTTTTTTTTTTTTTTTTTTTTTTTTTTTTTTTACATACACATGAGCAAATAGTCTTTCTTATAACAGGCACCAGTTTTTAGTTTTTCTGAACTGGGACCACCTAAACAGGCTGGAACACATGTACATCCATAATGTCAACAAATCTGCTTGTTGCAGACGAACTAAAATGATGGATTACATCCTCAAAGGAGCAGGTCCCGAAACGACAGGTTTGCTCTGACGGGGACTGTCCCTCCTGCTATGAAGTTGCGGAACACCGACTGTTCTGTCCAAATTAACAACCCAACTCAGAAAACACTTCAGCATGTCCCTGCTCCTCCCACGGATTGTAGGTTAAACGTGGGATGAGATTTCTTTGAATCAAACCGTTTTTTGCCTCAGGCTCCAATTAGCCCCCAGTGTGAGAGGGTCGCAGATAAAACAAGTGTATCCCTCAAACAATCTCCATTTAATTAACGACTGGGACCCCGGGTCTCACACCCAGACACTGCCTTCTATTGCCGAGGGGCTTGAGGAGGTTCGGCCTTAGGAAAACTACGGATGCTGCACCAGTTATCGCCTCGGAAAACCCGTGGATTCTCGACGGCTGGAGCCGCTTCTGAGATCCTCCAGGCCAAGCCCTGCTAAAGCAAGACCACCTGGAGCAGGTGACACGGCAAGGCGACCGGGCGGGTTTGGAGCGTCTCTCCACGATTCCATTTCGCAGGGTGCTTCGCCTCCAGGCAAACCAACACACCGGGTTAACACAGCAGCGGCGCGCCATTACTGACACTACCAAAACAGCTCCGGCGGCACTGCGGGGAGGCTCGCCCGCCGGCCCGGACCCCGCTCCCGGGCCGAGCGCCCTGCGAGGAGCAGCGCCCTGCGAGGAGCAGCGCCCTGCGAGGAGCAGCCCCCCGCTCCCCGCCGGCCCGGCCCCCGCTCCCCGCCCCGCTCCCCGCCCCGCCCCGCTCCCCGCCCCGCTCCCCGCCCCGCTCCCCGCCCCGCTCCCCGCCCCGCCGGTCCCGCCCAGCGCCGCCATTTGCTGCCACCGCGGCCGCGCCATTTCCCCGCCTCCCTGGGAGCTCCCCGCAGCCTTCCCTGCCAGCGGGAGCGGGCACGAAGGACGGCTCTGGCAAGAATCTGGGCTTCGGTAATTTGGAAGGAAGTTGCAGAGGACGGGGGCACGGCCTCTGCAGCAGAACTGTTTCCAGAGCAGAGCCCTCCGCCATGTCCGCACGGCGAGGAGGGACGCCGCGCTCCCGCCCGCCTGGCTGGCAGCCGGGACAGACGCGGCTGGGCGCAGCGCAGAGCTCCGCTCCTGCAGGTCCCTGCCGCACGAACTGCTGCTGGAAAGGGGACAGCAAGCAGAACCAAGGAGCAGTGCTTTCCAACCACGGCCTTGCTGGCAATGCCCTAGAATTGTTTAATTTACACTCGACTGAAAAACTACACAAAAGATAGTTTTGTTGGTCAGATGCACAGGCACGTTGTTCCTTTAAATCCACCGAGACAGTCTTTGTCTATATACATTTATACCTAAAAAGTTTAGAGCTTCGCAGCTAATCAAACAGTCCCCTCCATGTTATCAGAAGACAAGATGCTTATCAGAAGCCAGGTATAAATATAATAGCTAAAATTTACTGTCATGATCAACGTTGGGCCACATCCTTGCCCCTGCACAGAATGTCGTCACAGATTACTTGCATCTCAGAAAACACAAAACATAATTAAAAAAAAAAAAAAAGTTACATTAATCAAATTGTTTGAAATTTTCATTGTGATCCATGTTTCTTTTGCAACGGTTTCTCAAAAGCTATAATCAAACACAATAATATTGAATGAAACTAAATAAAAGCACAAATCCCAGGAAACAGTTTGGCATTTGAAGATGGAATAGAAAAGCCTGATTTTAACTAAGATCTGTAGTATAAGCAAAAGCAGTAGGGACTATCTGCAAAAATTCTTTCCTTCATTTAAGACTTTGAAATTAAAGGTCTTCAGGAGTTTTGAGCACCTCCAACCTCCAGCAGTAATTAAGACATTCCAAACATCCTTGACCATAGACAAGCATTTTCTAAACAAATCTAACTTTACAGTAAAAAGCTATTAATCATATTAAAAATGAGATTGATCCTTAACACTGGAACTTTGCACTTAATTGCCAGTCATTCAGTTGTTCCTAATAGTGGATGAAACAAAAAATGCAACATTTAATGGTTGGTATTGTTTTATTTTCTAACAATGATTAAACTATTTACACTTCTAGTTTTCAATCCACAGTTTAGCACTCATACCTATGGCTTTTCCTTTTATGCTTAGCACATCTTTTTGTCAAGTGTCAGAATTTCATTTAAAAAAACCCAAGAACCTGATACCATACAGACAAGTCTCTTTATGTTTAAACATATTAATTTTCAAAAATTATTGTTTATAGAAGAGCCTGTTTGTAGCTTTCTTCCAAATCATGTTTATCACAGACTTTACCAAGCTTTTCCTATTTTTAAATGTCCCATTTAGCGTGTCCTGCTGCCTCCAAGTAAAGTCTGTTCCCTCCCTCAGCCCCCCGCCTCTAAATTTAATGCAAAAAGAAAATCAGTAACTGGCAATTTCAAGCAAAATATAAAGCACTATAACATTACCTACAATGCCTTTTACAGAACTAAGTTCTCAAGAAACTTTGTGGAAATGTAACCACCCAGTATTGAAAAGGCACAGGATTTACGTGCTCCAAGATCTCCAGCAACAGTGTTTCTAGCCCAGCCTGAAAGTTAAGATCCAAAAATTCATAGGTACATAGCAGAACCCCTCAGATTTTACTGACTCTCCTGCCGCAGACATCCTGCAAATTTATACAAGCCTTTGCTTCTACTGCAAGAGGAAAAGAGGTAAAATTACTTTTACATATGCCCAAGAATGGTGTAATGATACAATGATACAAGCTATTCATTGCTAAAAATCTCAGTTGTCCCTGTCTCTGGTAGTTTCTTTTTCATGGCACTACATTAATGGGGAAGTATTTTTCACATATGAGAGAAGTTTAATTGTACTTGAAGGCTAATTTTGGTCCACTTGTCCAATTTCCTATGGACAGCATATTGGAAAGGTGACCAGTGATGGTTCAAAAAGCAATGTAAAAGTTAACAAAAATAATTTGGTATTTCATTTTTAAAACTGCAGTGTCATTATGTGTCCTAGTCATCCACTTTTGCATTTTGTGTGTCCACTAACTGTTGTGTTTTTAAGTCTTCAGATAGCTCATGATGTTCCTTATCTGCATCATCTGCTTGATTATGATCCTTTTCTTCTACTTCTCCTTGATCAACACTTCGATATTCTACTTGTTCAAGGTCTGTTCCATCTATAAGTTCTGCCTGTACTTCTTCCATCTGTATTTGATTTACATGCTCCACATGTAACTGTTCCACGTGCACTTCAGCACCTTGTTCAGTCTGAATGTGTTCAACTTCCAAGTAACTGATCTGCACCTGTTCCTGTAGTTCCTCCATCTGTGCACCTTTCACTTGATTGTCCTGTATGAGATCCTGGTGCATCTGTTCCACAGTTACCTGTGCAGGATCCACTTGTACCTGAATTACTGGTAGGACATGGACTTGCTCAACTTGTTCTATTATTGTCATTGACGTTACTGGTTCAGCTTCCATAGCTTCCACTGGAAGAACCTCTTCTGTCACTAATAGTTCTGAAATATTGTGCATTTCTTTGAGATGCCTTCTCAGCTCACTGCCTTGCATAAACCACAAATCACATAAGGTACAGTGGTTGGGCTTGTCACCAGTGTGTATTACCAAGTGGTCTTTGAACTGATCCCAGCTGTTAAACACGCTATTACAAACCTGAAACAAAAGGTACAGTGTATTAAACAGTGCCAACAGTAATGTGACAAAATACAGTGCCTATCAGAGATCATAGCTTCAAATTGTATAGCTTCTTGTTACTTGGATTCAAAAAAGATACATATTAGAGGTAAAAGCTGCGAAGAAAGCTTCAAATGAACAGAAGACTTGATATTTTATTCTTTTTTTAAGAATGGTGAGTTATTTTGAGTTCTGTATACATAAGATACCTACAAAATTCACAAGTCAGTAGAGCATTTGAAAGTTTTCTCATCTGATATTCATGTACAGCATCATACCCCAATCAATACATGTCTGGCACTAGAGTTTTGGGTGGAAAAATATTTATGCATTAATAGGGTGCACTGAAAGTGTAATACAGACTGTTCTTTTACTGACATTCTAGATGCAGCACTAATGAACAACTTTTTCTTAACAGCTTTCACTTGCTCATGACATCATGAGGTTTAACAGTAGGCTGAACTCTCCCATTTTGTGATTTAAAAAAACAAAACACTTAAGTGATTTCAGCAGACAAAACTTTAAAACTCCATCCCTCTCATTCTCTTCCAGCAAAAAGTACTGTCTCAACAGCAGACATACTGTTTTCACAAACCACATGAGCTCCCTTCCTTCCCTTCAGCTGGCACTAGAGGTAAACAGCTGGAAAACACATGGAGACTTAAATGAAATAAATAAATGAGATGCAGGGTGGAGGAAACAGATGAGTGGGGTAGAGTCAGGCTTGGAGTAAAAAAACCCACAGGCTCAGGAGTCTTTGTCCATGGAAATGTGTTTGGCTGTAGAAAGCAACAAAAACACACATTTCAATACCCCTTCAGTGTTGGCAAACAGTTTTGAAAACAGAGGTTCAATCTCTTTATCATTTTCAGTAACTGCACAGAAAGATGATGGAGGGAGTATCTGACAGGATTAATTCAACAGCAGGTCTGTGTAGTCAAGACAAACATCTCCACTGCTGAAGTCTGCTAAAATGGGTTGTAATACTATTGCCACATATTTTCCCCCAGACTAATTTCAGAAAGAGACTGCACATACTGTTTTTAAAATGGCAATATTAAAGACTCAAAATTACTTTGTCATACATAAAGATAATGACTATCAGCAATGCCCAGGCACATAATTACTGTTGCACATAATTACTGTTCTTGCCACACAATATAATTCAGTATTCAAGGCATACACCTGAAGAGCACAAAAAGGACTCATCAAGAAACGACAGTTTTTTCTCCTCTCTGTTCAATGAACAAATATATGTTCAAACTTAGTTCTAAAGGGGAAAACTAAAAACTTATCCAAGAATGGGTACAGTTTCTGCAGGCTGAAGGGGCACAAATCCATATTCACTACATCTGTGAGAGGATAAGGAAGTTTAGAAAAGGAGTTATGAGTTGAATCGACTCTTTAAAATATTTATCTCAATAGCTTTTCAAACGTCAGTTACATATAGTGACCAGGTACCCTAGCAATCTTTTACAGCATTCATTTTGCTTAAAAAACACTATAGAATGCCATAATAAATTTGAATTACTTTCCAGACAAAATCAGTATGTTTGGTATCAAACAGAGAATAACGAAACAAGAAATTAAATAATAATTTGTATTTTGGACTTGACTTTAGGCTTCACTTTTAGTGAAGCATGCTTAGAAGTGAGAAAGGCCCAGGTCAGTGTATCAAGAATCTTGAAAAGGAAGCAATGTAGAATGCAGCCTACCCAGAAGAATCTCTATGACTGTAAGTATTATGAGGCTCCACATCAGTAACTCCATATTTTAAATGGAGATGTGAGAATTTATCTGCATATTTTTGAATGTAATCCAAAGTCCTCAGTACTGTCTACAACTTCCTGGTTAGAAGAGGAGGGGTAGGCACTGATCTCTGCTCTGTGGTGACCAGTGACAGGACCCGAGGGAATGGCCTGAAGTTGTGCCGGGGAAGTTTAGGCTGGATATCAAAAACATTTTTCACGCAGAGGGTGGTTGGGCACTGGAGCAGCTCCCCAGGACAGAGGTCACAGCACCAGCCTGACAGAGTTCAAGAAGCATCTGGAGAATGTTCTCAGGCACAGGGTGTGACTCCAGGTGTCCTGTGCAAGGTTGGAAGCTGAACTCAATCCTTGTGGATCCCTTTAAACTCAGCATATTCTGTGATTCAACATTATTTTACTGAAGTAGCTCTCAGAGACATAAGCCCACTCTCACTGCCTCTCCTGTTCAGTCCTCCCACACTCCTTGAAGGAGGGAGATACCTAACCTATTTCCATTACCCACCTGACATTCATACAGTTTCTTTCTTCCCTTTTTAGCACCAGCTCCAGACTGACACGCTGTCAGGTGACATTTCAGCGTGCTATTCCGAGCAAAACGTTCATGACAGTTTGGACATTCAAAGGGCTTTTCACCTGTTGAGACAGATACAAGGATTTGTAAGTGAATAAAACCACACAGTCTTCTTTCAGGTCTCCTTCCTCTCACTCTCTTGTCTAGGTTGATAAATACATTGTAAAGATGTGGCCAATGGGATTATTCTGCAGAAAAAGATATGAAAATTGAATACAAAAGGGCAAAAAAACTGATGTAGAGTCATAACTCTCATTCAGAAGAAAACCAATATAACAATTATCAGTAGCTTTTAAGGTATTTTTGGAAATTATATTACTAGTCCGGCAAAATATTTTAAAGAAATAGGAGCTATTTCACACTTTTCATGTGATAATAGCTACAATTAAAGAATCAACATAAGTCAATATACAAAGTGACATATTAAAGAAGTAAGAATTTAAATAATACAACCTTTTATTTTCAGTAGTAACAACTTATACTCGAAACTGAGCTCCAGAAAACAAAGCTGGCACAGAATGATTATGAAATAACAGTAAATCAATACTAAAACAAAAAAACCCTGCACCCAACTTTTCCCCAAAATACACTGAAGAGAAAGCACAGAGGGACACAAGCAGGATAAATGGACACAAGCAAGATAAAAATTCCTCTCAGTTTGGCCACTTCATTTCAGCCATGGTATCAAGCGTAGAAGCCAGCTAAGGACAACAGCAGGGGAAGCTGAAAGCAGTCTTTTTATTATGCAAGGTACTATGCTGTCATCAAGTCATAATCAACACAGGGTGTTGTACCATGCACAAACACAAGGACATTCAAGCAAACTAAATTACAAGAAAACCTGGAAGAGTGCGTTTCCTCTGAAAGTCTGTAATAATCTGTATAGGTACTGCCACCAACATCACTACTGAAACAAACGGGATAATAAACTCCAAAAGAGACTGAGCCATTTCAGTGAATACCATGAGGATCAATCCTAGCTGGTTTAAAAGCCTGCATTTTCAGGCATGCAACAGTTACTGGATATTGCAGTGGAAAAACATTTACAAGTTCCTAATTACCTTCTAAAAGAAATTCAAAAGTAGCTAAAGTGTTACTTATGCACCTGAAAGCTACAAAAAGATGTTAAATGGTGGGAACATTCCCCTCAATGGTTGCAAAATGCTACATATTAGGAGAGCGTGGTACAGGAAAGGCAGAGGACGCTAAACTGCCCTCAGTCCTGCACGTCAAAAATCATGGACTTTGCCCAATCAGCTAGTGGGTTTGGAACTAGATGATCTTCAAGGTTCTTACCAATGCAAACTATTCTGTAATTCTATGATTCTACAGAGCATGCATGGATGACCAAAGAGCTCCTGGACAAACTCAAACACAAAAAGGAAGTCCATGGGACCAGATGAGATGCATCTGCTGGTCTTGAGAGAGCTGGTGAAGGAAGTTGTTAAGCAACTGTCCATAAAATTTGAGGTGTGGCAGTCTGGTGAAGTTCAAGATGACTTGAAAAGCAGAAATATAACCCTTTTAAAACAGGAATATAAGGAAGAGCTGGAAAACTACAGGCCAGTCAGTCTCGCCTCCAAGCCTTAAAATCATGGAGCAGATCCTCTGGGTAGCTATGCTGTCAAGACATGCTGAAAGCATTGGGTTGTTCAGCCTAGAGAAGAAAAGGCTTCAGGGAGGTCAAATAGCACCTTCCAGTGTCTAAAGGCAGTCTACAGGGAGGCTGGAAAGGGAATTTAAGAGAATGTAGTGATAATGACAAAAAGGGAATGGCCTTAAGCTGAAACAGAGTAGTTTTAGGTTAGATATTAGGAAGAAATTAATTTCTCAGAGGGTGTTGATGCACTGGAACAAGTATCCCAGAGAAGCTGTGGTTACCCCCTCCATGAGAAATGTTCAGGGGCCAGCTGGATGTAGCTGGCAGCAGCCTGGTCTAGTGGAAGGTACCCTGCCCATGGTCCCTGAGGGTCAAACTAAATTATGTGTAAGGCCCTTCCAACCCAAGTCATTTTATCATCCTATTACTGCCCCTCTGCTATTTTAATGTAATTGCTGGAACAGTGATTGAACAATGGGGTAAAACATTTTCAGGACATTTTCTTACAGGCCTTTCAAGTTCATTTTAGCATTCAACCAGTGGCATACAGAGCTCAGAATTTAGAAAGCCTCTAACAAAAAGGGAGCTTTTTCATTCTCCTTAAGAGACCACAGTTAAATGCAGATATCTGTTCTAATTTTAAGCTTAAGGCTTTTGAAAATGTTAAACTGTAAGTAATTAGATTTCATAGGTTATACTTAGTAGATCACTATATATTTAGTAAGTATTTTGTACCTCTTGTGATCTGCTAACTTGCTTTGAATAGAAAATACATTCTTTGCAAGAGTAACCGGCATATTACATAGTTTGGATTACTCTGGTAATCTGCCACAAATTTTTTTCTGAACAGATTTTTGCTAATTAGCGCCTATTTGAATTGCTTATAATGGAGAAACACTCCCTGCTTTACAGGGCATAAGGACTTCCAGAAGCTTGTTTATAAAAGGAACTTTTAGGAGGCTATTTAAAATAGATCAGACACTGCTACATATCAATACTCAGCAATCCCATATATAGATACAGTCTAATTAAATTAAGACATTCTGATTAAAAGGCTTTAACAATAACAAGCTGCAAAAGAAATAGAGCTGCTAACATCCATTAAACTTTTACTTATGACTCATAAGCAGCATAATTAAACAAAAACATCTGGAAGATCAAGACCACATATATTTTTCATTCAGTTTTCTTTGTCATTCTCATTGTCTATTCAGTCAGCTGACTTTCCAGTGAGATGAAGAAGTAATCTCCTATACTAAAAAGAAGGAGGAGCACAAATCACTTTGTACTCAAAAGATTTTTGCTACCCAGATTTCAAAGAGGCAGATTTTACAGTAAAAAAGTGTACTATAATGACTAAGAATGTTTTGCCAGTTTTTGTAGTTTTGCTTAATTAAGCAAATTCATATAATAGATGAGATGAGACAAGAGCAAAGGTAAGACTTTCCAAACATGATGGGATAAGACATAATTCTTTGAGGGTATTTTATGTCTATTTGGCATTTGCTCAGAAGTTCTGTTAAATAAAGAAACTCTCTAGACTGCATTCCACAAAGAAGATTGTGATTCAAATAATATTTCAAATAAATATTTATTAGAAAATTTTGAAAATAAAAGTAGTTCCTCAATTTGGTATTTCTGAAGAAGGGGACATGACTTAAGGAAGTATTTTGAAAAACATCTCTAAGATTTTGACAGAGAAGCTTCCTTACTACTTTCTGGTTTTAGGTGCTTGTTTTTAATTTACTCAATCCCCTATATATAATTTCCTATCAATGGAAAACAAAAAACATGAACAAACATAAAGACATACCACCATTTTAATCGTAACTAGAAACCAAGTATTTCTAGCACTCAGACTCATTTATTTTCTTCAGCATATTATCAATTTCCCCAAAATGTGCAAAAGCCCAAAATACCAGAATGAGGGCCACAAGCACAGGACTGTAGCAGTATTCTTACCTGTGTGCTTCCGAAGGTGCTCTTTAAAATGCCCAAAGTGGTCAAACTGCTTGTCACAGTACTGGCATACATGTATTTTCTTGCCAGGTCTTTGCTTCTTGCTGGCACCACCTTCATCAAGGTGGTAACAGGTGAGGTGCTGTTTCAAAGCACTCTCTCGTAGGTATCTTTTATTGCATATGTCACATTTGTAATTCTCAGTAGAGTGTGTTTTCATGTGTTCCTTAAAATGGTAAAACAATTTAAATGAACGGTTACATTTCTCACAGTGGAATAAATTGTTCATGTGTGACAGCTGAAGTTCCACAATTTCAATACCTTCTACCTGTTTGCACGAGGGGTCAGTTGCACTATCACCTTCTTCTTGCATCTGGCATTTTCTCTCTCCCTGACGATACTTGCTGGTGATATCTGCCAAAAGAGCCAAAGCAGATTCATCTGATGTACCTGTTGTCTGTATGTACTTTATGGATTGCTCTGCAGAAGCTACTTCTTCAAGGCTTTCAATGCTGTCATCCTCCACTTTAATCGTCCCTTCAGCAATCTCAACCTCAATTTCAACAGGCTCTGATTCTGCAGATGGCAGTGTTTCTGTGATAACATTAGAGGTTTCAGCAATCTTCCTCTTTTTTGGCTGATTTTTACCTTGTGCTTCGTTTGATTCTAAGGGTGATGAATTTTCTTTGTTCCTGAAAAGTATTTGCATAAATATGGTTAAGATCAATTAACAATGACATAATTCCTGTCTAGTAATGAGGTTCTGCATCCAAAACTCCCCCTGCTGTTTCTCAAAGTTGAATGATGACCACATTATCTGTGTGCACATCAGGAACTAATTTTTCCTTAATCTACACTCCATAGTGCAGTAAAATAATGTTAAAGCTATAAAATATCTTTAAATATTTAAAGTAAGTAGCTCTTCTTGAATGATACAAAGTATCTATCAAGAAGAAAAGCCACTTAACCTAATGACTGATCTATGAATTTGTGAAATTCTGTTATTGGAAAGAAAACTCCACTAAAATAATTAATTCTTTGTCCTGCCTACTCAGAAATAAGGTTTAAGTCCCTCCTATGCCATTCACCTCTTAAGCTCTGGATTGTGTGCAACTCTAAGCAGTACTTAGAGCTTGTCAGAAAACACTTTAGCTGTGACTTCACACGATTATACACACAAGGGTTAACGTATCCCATAATTCAGGAAGGCACACTGCTAATAGCTCACATTAAAAAAAGCCACCAGGATGTGAAAGGAGTATTCTAATTTAATTTTCTGGGCTTAAACAAAACCCTCAGTGCTGCTCTCTCTGCATAATGCACACACAATTCCCTTCCTCCAAAATGTCAGGGATAGGCATGGCATCTCAAACACAGACACAGCTGAGTGGGTCAATGCTTTCAAGTCATCCACAGCACTACTGTGCTGGAGGTTTTACTACTGATCATCAGTTTCAAAAATAAGTGGCTATCTTCCCATCAAATAGACTGACTGGAGTAAGTGTGCTTTTAACCTTCTCTACACCATGATGACTCCTTTCATGTAATGCACTCCCTATCACTTCCAGGCTTTCTAGTAACAAGAGACAAGACTTTGCCCAGTATCTCCAAGTCATATTGTCAGATGTGTAAATAATGATGTAATGCAGGCCACACCTTATAAATGGCAACTTCGTCTGTTCACATACAGGAAAACAGTAGCTAAACACAGTTTCATATAGCCTGGATTTTTAATGTCTACCAGATCACAGCTACATTGCAAGGAGCTCCTGGATCACATACCAAAAGCAACTAGTGTAGCATGCAGTAGGAATGAGAACATGAGAGCACTTTATGGAAGTGAAATGGAAGAAAGGGGATGAAAAACAGCATTATGGGACTGGCACCCAGTTTTTCAAGCTAGACTTTTGCAATGGATTACAGTTCCTTGTACTGGATAACAGGTGCTGCAGCAACATTTGATTCAGTATTGAACCCACATAAAACCGACTTCAACAGTTACATTCATTCAAGAAGTTTGAGAGGTTAATTTTGCAGCAAGAGGTTTTAAGATCACTACTTATTCCCTCAGAAATTATGGAAAGCTACCCAAAATCAAAACACTATAAAACAAAACAAGGACCATGAAATCAAAACAAGCACAAACTTATTAATGTTGCCTGATTACCAGAGACACATTGTCACTGCACAGCCAGCTGTCAATCAGGTGTGGGCCATCAGACAGCACAGAGACCAACTATCAGGTACCACAGAGTCACAGCCCTACAACATCAACAACATTTAGAAGCCATGTCACTTGTCATTGAGTTCTAGCCCAATGAATGTGACGTTCTTGTTTTACCCTGTGTAATTCTGAAATGTATGTTACAGTAGAAGAAGATATGGTTCTACACAAGTTAAGGAGGTTCCACCATAAGGAACAGCACTGCAAAATACTGGCAGCCAACTTGTGCAAAAGCCTTATCGAGACTCTCTCCTTCAGTGTTGGAAAGAAAAAGAGGCTTATGTGCTTACCTGATTTCAAGTGCTTTGATTGCTTCAAGCATCTGTAGATACTCTGCAGCTTTCCAAACATCATTTGCTTCTTCCTCACCTTGTACCATTAGCTTTGCTGTATAGGTGAACTCAATTAGGTGACGAAATGCCATGTTACTAACACCTGTGTACAGGCAAGAGAAACAAGTTACCTTAAACAATTCTGCAGCCTCATTTTCCCAAAGAATCTTGCACACTTGCCTGCATACCATTTTGATCACAATACTGTAGTCGCCAGTTTTATAAAGGTCACACCCTTAAATGGCTCCACTGAATAGTTTGGATTGGAAGAGACCTTTATAATCACCTAGTTCCAACCTCACTCATGTTGGAATAAAAAATCCTACTAGAGAAACATAGTCTGAAACAACTGTGGAATTTTGCCATGACAAAGATAAATAGAATGATAAGATGGACAAAAAGCTGTTTCAATAATATAGAGATTTAAACACAAAAATACTGTTCCTGGAGGCTGAAATGCTGCTCTAGGAATTTCATCTCCTCCCTGCCTACCACATAGGTATTGCCCCATGTTGGCCTTGCTCTTGCATCCCAGCCAAGGCACCTGCCATTGGCCATCACTGACAGCCTTTTTCAGCTGACCAGAATGACTTTTCTCTGGGAAAGCTTTTGTGTAGTACTGCTACTCCTAAAAACATATACAGGGTCTGCCTGACCTTCACTAGCCATGTATTAGGGGAAAGAAGGGGGGAAAACCTGAAAAAGCACCACATAATCCCTTCCAATATATTTAATACTGTTCTCATTTTTATTTTTCTTCAGGGAGGCTTTCTTTCCAGTTATGGTAGCTGTCTCAGAACAACACAAGAACTAAGATCTAGAAAGTTAACTGCAATGACCAAGCATGCTCAAGTGTTCAAAGCCAGACTAGATACGGCCTTGACCAACCTGGTCTAGTGGGAGACATCCTTGCCCATGGAAGGGGAGGTTGGGCCTAGATAATCTTAACATTCTATTACTCAAACCCTAAACATTCTATGATTCCATGCACTAGCCTCTACTCAGGATGCTACAATAATTTGCAGCTTGAGCACATAACTCTGAATGCTTTTATTTGCACAAATCAGATTACCTTCAATCTCCACCAAAGGCTCCTGAGTGAAATCTTGGAAGAATTTGTGGAAGAACTGGCTACAGGCAGCAAGAACTGCCTTATGAGCTTTGAAATGGTGACCTGCAAATGGAGACAAAACATTTGGTTTAAGGTAACACCTTCCTCCCTTCATAGTGCAGAATAAGTGCAGATGCAGGAAAAAAGACCACCCAGTGTAAACATCTATTCCAGCAGCATATACTGAGTGATTCTCCTTGTAAAATAGGATAGTACTGCAGCTTGCTCATCCCTTCTCACACACAATCTTGCTGACATTGCTGATCTTGCTGACATTGCTGACCTTGCTAAAGCTCTGCAACTCAACTAGCTGGAGAACTCACTCCTCTGACTCACTGACTGAGTGACTGACTCACTCATTTCTCTTTTCAGATATTTAAGAAATGAATTATGGGAAATTTCTATGCAAACTTTTCTTGGTATGTCTTGGGCTCAGCTCTGTGTACATTGTGGTTTTGTTGCTCCTACACAACAAATTTATAACTGATATAAGTTATCACCACTGCCAGCATAAACACCACAGAACAAAAGTGGTTCTGCTCTATTCTTTCTGTCTTTCACAGTCCTTATTTCTTCTCCCCAGTGGAGGCATGCATATTCATAGGGCTCAGTGGTACAGGGATAAAGAAAGCCACACAGATTAGAACTACACAGCTGCACACAAAACCAGCTCCGAGTTCAACACAAGGATTTGGTAATGACAAAGCAGGAGCAAACATTCAGGGCAAGCGCTATTGGTGAAACTGTGGCTGTCCCTGAAGAATATTCTTTTTCATTAGCTTACCTCCTTCTAATCTGGACTCTGTAGGATCCTTTTTCTTCAAGTGAGTTGCTGCTATCCTTTAAAAGGTCCGGTGCTACTCCCTTAGCTAAATCTGGCCTAGTGAACACTATATTCCCTGCAGTGCTCATCCATTCTAAGACATGTTTGGAATGTGAAGCAGACTTAAATGATCTACCACATACCATCTTTTCTAAGGAAGTAATAAGCACTAGTATCTTCATCATCCTTTTAAAGAAGTTCTTATGCTCTTAGAACACATACAAAAAGTGTGTGCTTCTACCCTTTTTCTAAGTATTCATTAAAACAGATACTAGAGAAGCTGCTATGAGAAGCAAATATTGTTTCAAGGTGTGGGTTTTTTAAATTTAAACAAAGTATTTGTAAAAGTTCTCTGCATGCAGTCAGACAGCTCAAATCAGAGTATTTTAACAATATTTTGGCAATCCTTAGCACATTAAATATACCACAGCAGTTTCAAAGAGGGCTTCTATCTGAAAACATTTTAGTCTCTTGTTTGGGAAAGCAGAAGCAAAATTATTAACCACTACAATGAATTGCAAGTAATTTTCACACAGGTACGGAACTAAGAATTGGTTCATACCCATTTGACATCTGACCATGAAAAATCCAACAGCATCCCAGCACAGCTTTTAGAATTCTCTGAATGCCAACTAGTTCTCAGGCCTGTACATACCATCGACAATTAGAGTGATATCTGTAAACTGGTCCTGCTCACGTTGTTCATTCAGTCTATCCAAAATAACTTTATAGTGTTCAGGGAATTCCTGGATACATTCCATAGTTTCCTCAGCTTCCATGGCAAAAGGCCTGGTCTGAAAACAAATGTGGGATGAGATTAAGAATACTGTGCCACTCGGTAAATACTGTGCAGAGTCAGGTTATTATACAAATGTGATCTATCACTTTGCCAGGACTATAAAGCCAATGGAAAAACTGTAACATTTTTTAACCCAATGTTAGCCAACAGGTAATGATTGCACAGTTAATGATGTGAAATATTGTCTTATTTGGACACATGAAGAAACAACCAAAGTGGCTATTTCTTTATCCTACAGATTCAGCAGGGACCCACCACCCTCAAAGCAAATACTACAGCAATGCAACATCCCACAGCTACTCATCCAATACCACAGCAGCATAATCTCAGAATCTTCATACAGTTCTTGCAATCCCTCCAATCCACCTGGTTAACAGACAGTTCTTAAAACTTTTATGTTTAAGTCATACTTTGCAGCTCATGAACACAAGTTGTTTAATTTCTGTAAATATGGATGTAATACAGCAGCAATTTTCAATTTCTGAGTGCATTACGATTGCCAGGGATTTCATTCTCTCTTAAGCTTATTCATCCATCCTACTTACACTTCTTCCTCTGTAAAGTGAAATATTCTTTGCCAGCCTTTTGACATATAATGCTTGTAGTCTGATAGCACTTCCTCCCTTACTAACACAATAAACATAGCTGGGGGTGGGAGTTGCAGAGGATCTCAGACCTGGAGAGGGTTAGCAGAACTCGGTGTCTGTGGATGAGATGCAGACAGTAGTCTGCTGCATATCCAGAAGAACCTCAGGAGAGCATCCAAGTGCTTCAACTAAAGCACTTCACAAATTACCTCCAGGCAAAATTACTTCAGGTCTATGCAGCAACGCTCATCTTCAACTCCCACACTAATGTGGCTTACTCTTAGAATGCTGCAGAAAAAAAGAATTATGGAGTTCCTGTTTACACCACAAAACACACTCCTTTTTGTCTCTCAGAAAAAAGTCACCCATGAAGAAGCTGTTTTGCCAAGACAAAAATTCTCTTTCAAGAGAATTGAAATAAGTAGAGCAGAAGCAACTACTTAGGGAAATCCAGCCCTACCTGCTACTGCTACATTGTCAATCACAGAAACGCTGTCTGCGAAAGTCGGATTCGTTACCTGGTGTGCAATGAGCCAAGAACTACACACTTGAGGTGACATTGATTATTTATTTTAGAGTTGTGCAGGCCTGGGTGCCCGGGAGAATTCCACAATCAAGTACCCACTATAAAAGCTTTTTACTAATTATTATACATTTTACCAAGCAAAAGGATTAGTGTTCATTGGTTACAAGTAACATAGTTCCCTAATTAATTAGTATTTTCTCTTCTACTGGTTAATGATTTTCTTGCTTCCTGTGCTAATTAGTCCACATGCTCAGTCTCTCTCTTCTTTTGGATCAGGTTTCTTGGGTGGGTCGTTGCAATCTCCCTCAGTAAGAATTACCTGCTACCCAGCTGGAGCCAATTCCAACACAATTGCTAAGTTTGCTTAATCAGTTTCTTCCTTATTTTGGGGTTTCTGCTACATGTCCCTGTGGCCTCTAAATTCTAGATTCTCTGTGTCCACTATCAGTGGTACACCCATTTTCCCAGGCTTTTGTTAGCCTGCCCTTAGGTCTGAGATCACTGATGTCTTTGTAAGCTTAAGAAGGCAATTTTACCCAAAAGTAATTTGTTTTTCTAACACCCAGACATTATGTCGGCTGCTCTCTATATCAGGGATTAAATCTCCTTTCTTGTTGAAGAGGCTTGACAGTACACAAAGATCAAACATCAAAGCAAATCCTTCCTTGAGACAATTCTACATATTCTGTATTTTGCACTAGAAACAACTGTGAGGGTCTTCAAGTGGGCAGAGGAAGAGGAGCTGGAAGGGAATAGATGCTGTTGCTGCATTCTCTTCACTTCATCTGTAATGATGGGTCTGAGACAATCAGAAGTTCCTGCCTTTCTTTTGCCATCTAGTATTTCACTTAAAGTCACATGTGGGAATTAAACTCATGTGGATTAAACTTCACAGTTTAATTTTTGACACATTACAATAGGGTAGATGACTTGCAATAAAAAACATAATTCCTAAAAAGAAAAATTTGATCTCCAGCTCTCATGATTTTCATCTCCCATGGTTTTTGCTTTACTTCCAAACTGACTGTAGGGATATCTTAAAAAGAAACACCCCAAACCTCAAAATAATAAAGCAACCTTAGCCTAGCAAATACAAGATACTTTAAAAAGTTTTTTCTTAAAATTGTTACAAAACCTAATAAGAAATATAGTTTCTGTTAGGCAGTTCATTATAAAAATGTGAATGTACTATGTATCTAAATGCAGTTGCATCGACCATTTTAAAAACCTCGGTCATACTGCAGAAAAAGGCCTTACAAAACAGCACATGTTCAGTAAGAGCATGACTGCTTAGAAGGAAGGAGTGAAAAGTACAACTGGGAGAACAAAGCGGCCAAGGAGGACGGACAGAAGCGATCCAAATTCCCACTTATGAGTGGGCTCACAGACGTGCGGCAGAGAGTGGACTGCTTCAGTTGTCTTTGCCATTTCCTTGAAAGACTCATCGAAACAGTGCCTTAGTCTTATGAGCCTGTAACTCTGGATACATTTCATGAGATGTGCATATGATTCGCCTTAGTCTTATGAGCCTGTAACTCTGGATACATTTCATGAGATGTGCATATGATTCGCCTTAGTCTTATGAGCCTGTAACTCTGGATACATTTAATGTGATGTGCATATGATTCGCCGAGCTAGTTTTACAAATCCGCCTCAATGAAACATGTTATTCGTACTATTCTCCTGGGCTACACCAGGAGCTCTTCGGATTCCGGGCAGGAGATGTTTTGTTTCCCGCACAGGGATCCCACAGACGCAGGCGGGGCAGTGCTGGGGCAGCTCGGGTGAGCCGGAGGAGCCGATGCGGCGTGCCCACAGCACCGCCATCTTGGGAAGCGGGGAGCCGTGGCCTGGGCATTGCAGAAGCAGGAGTTCTTCATGCACACTGCCGCACGATCTCCTCAAAACCAGCGCTCAGGCCATCCCGATCCCGCCCCTCAGCCCCGCAGCGCGGACGCGGGATCGGTGCCGCTCCCGCCGGGACCGTGGGCACAGCGGCCGCCAGGCGGCGCCCCCACCCCCGGCCGCCCCACCCCGGGGCTCCCGCCACCCGCGCGCGCCGCCCGCGGGCTGCGGCCCGCGCGCCCCGCAGCCTCATTGGCGGCCGCCGGTGTCAGTCAGCGCGACCTCCGCCAATAGCGAAGCGCGGGCAGCGCCCGCCCCGGACGCAGAAGCCAATGAGCGGCCGCGGAGCGCCCCGAGCGGGCGAAGGCGGAAGGCCTGGCCCGCGCCCAGGGCTCGCCGCGCTCGGGGGATCCGGGCGCGGTGCGGGCGGCGTTGGCAGCCACGGGGGTCCCGCGGGGCGCCCGGAGAGGGGACCTGGCCACTGCCGCCCCGAGCCCGGCGCGCGGCAGCGCCGCCGCCTCGTTAGTCCTTATTACGTCATCAAAGCGCGCATTAAATCGATCCCTTTTCAATTCCCGGCCGGGTCGCGGCCCGACGACGCGGCGCTCCGAGGGGTGGGGAGGCGGTTCCGCCGGGTACTCACCGGGAGCAGCTTCTCGCCGCGCCGCTTCCCGCTCCACCGCCGCCGCTTCCTGCTGCCCGGCACGCTGGAAAGCGGGGCGCGCGCCGGCCAATCCCGACTCGCATTCCCGGCCTGCCCCGCGCTCACCTTCCACGCGACAGGGCGCGCGTGCGGCGGGGGAGGGGCCCTGCGGCCCGGGGCATGCTGGGAGTTGTAGTCCATTTGTGCAGTGTGGCGGGTTCAGCGTGACAGAATTGGAGGTAATCTGGGTAATCTCTCTGGGTAATCTGTTCCAGTCACCTGTGCTGTGAAGTTCTTCCCCATGTTCAGGGGGAAGTTCCTGTGCATCAGTTCCTGCCCATTGCCTCTTGTCCGGGCTCAGCACCCCCGAGCAGAGCCCGGTCCCTGCTCTGACCCTCCGTGCAGGCACTGACAGACAGGGATCAGGTCCCCTCTCAGTTGTCTCTTCTCGAGGCTCAACAGGCTCAGCTCTCTCAGCCTGTCCTCATAAGAGAGATACTCCAGTCCCTGGATCATCTTTGTTCAACTCTGTTCCTCTTGCAGATGAGGAGTACCTGTGTCTCCCCTTCTAGATGCATTTTACAGTTGCATTGCAGTACATTCCTTAGTCTGGCATATCAGAACATTTTGGAAGACAAGTGTTAGGGCCACACACCCCCTCACAAGCAGGACTCATACCCACAGGATCCCCTTCATCCTGTGTTCTCTTGACTGTCACACAGCCACTCTTCCATGCAGTTCCATAACACCGTGTTACTTTATAATTCAGACTGAGCTGTACCCAAAATGGGTATCATGAAGCAGTGTCAAAAGCTGGAAAGTCTAAAGTGCAATACTGCCCAGCAAGTCTCACTCTGTGGTGCTCAGCTGTGCCTCTCCAGCTCCTGGTCCCTGCAGCTGAGGAAGGAAAGGCCCAGGCAGCAGCTTGCAGATCCCAAGATCTCCTGGGCTATTTGGCCTAGGCACCCTACTGAGACAGCAAGTGCATGGTACGGGCTGCAACCAGCCCTTCTGCCATCCTGCCTGAGCACTGACAACACCAAACTTGGGTTTCTTTTCTACACTGGAATCTTCAGGGGACCCCTAGTCATCCAGGTTTCATGTCCTGCCACAAGATGAAAATGTACTCATCCAAATATAATAATTTAATTTGTAAGAACAGACAGCCTCTATGCTGAAGCTGACAAGAGAAGAGCAGCCTCATGCTGTGGCTCTAATGAGCTTGCCCATGTTCATTCCTGAAAATTGACTTGTTTATGAACTCCATCCCTTTCCCATGGTGCTTATTGCTTAATGGCCTTGTTAACATAACAGTGCTGTTGATCTTGTCAGTAGGTCTGCTCAGACAGTTATTTGCATTCTAGGAGTTGCCTGCCACACCCATTCTTGTTTTCTGGTACACAACAGTACATAGGCAATGTTGATGCCTCCTGCATTTAAAAATATATGAATGTTTGTTCTAAAGTAGAGGAAAGCTAATTTTTAGTAGAAGAACTATATCTCCAATAGTTTATAATCCAAATAGAAATATTGCTAAAGATATCACTGTAGTAGAGTACAAAACAAGAATTAAATTTTTCCATTCCAGCACCTTCTACCTGTCCAGTGTTGGTGGCTTGCTTGGTTTAGATTAAGGTATGGTTTGTTCTGACCATTTACTTTTTTTCTCACAGCATTTTCCACTGTATTTTTTTTTCCTATGGGTTCCTCCATCTAGTTTTACTGTGAGGTTAGGCTGAAGGTTTTAAATGAACAGTTTATACTTGGTCCTAATAGCTTTTCAAGTATAAAATTACATGGACTAAACCATAACTCTTATGTTCTCCTTTTCCTCTCTCAGAGATGGTTGTGTCATTTCCCACCACTACCTCCAAGACTTCCAAGAGCTATGTTAAAAAACAATACAATTTAGTTTTAGTAAGTCTGGAAACTACCTGGTTTATAGTGCATTTTATTTACATAAGGAAGAATATGTTAAGCAAACATCTAAAGATCTTTATCAATATCTCTCGTTCAACCTGTATTAGCCATTTATATGCCTAAAAATTACCTATGTTTTTTTCCTTTTTCAGAATCACCTCAATGACACTAAAAAATCCTGTATTAATTAAAATAACATGGTACATCTTCTGGATATAACATTCAGCTGAGTTTGGGAAAATTACTGAAGTGTAGGTGTTCTCTTCTAGCTCCAGCCTCTCACAGCAGCACTGAACAGGGCTGAGAGCATCTGTCCAGGCCGATCCTCGTGAGCCTCTCCCGGGGGAGCTGTGATGTACCAAACATCCAAAAATGAGTACTAAACTAATAGTAGAAAATTGTGACTCATATATTTTCCTTCTTTAATAAATGAAACACCTCTTTGTCTGAGGAAATGTAGGAATTATTAAGCTGGAGATGTGAAATCAAGAATTCAGGAGGCCTGCTTGTGTGCAGCGTTGAGTATATAACTATTGTTCAAAAGGGACCATTAGCTCATCTAGTGCAAGGCCATCCACCTGGCAGCCTCTGACCTACATCCAGCCTGCTGGACAGTTCTGACTGGATCCCAAAATGGTTTTGAAATCTCCTTAGTGCACTCATAGCACACCCAGATCTCCCACATCAAAACCAAATTATTCACCAGGCAGAATACAGGTAGCTGCAATGTGGGCTGTTCTAGTCTCTTCTATTGGAAAAATTCTTACGAAATCAACTTCTCATTCTTATAGTGTTATCAATCATTTGCAAGAAATCTCTGTATCAGACGAGTCAGTACATCTCCCATGCACAGAGACTTGTTCTGTGCATAAGAAGGCTTTACTGTCATGCCTAGAGCAACCCAGATGTGTGCTGTTATGCAAGAGGAAAATATTTATGTGGGGCCCCTTTGATAGGTATGCTGAGGGCAATAATATCAGTGCGTGTTTTAAAAGTTTTAAAGGAAAATAAACATGGATTGTGCTTCTCACAGAGATCTGTTCTGTTAATTTTTCTTATTTCTTTATTATTTCCAGACTGAAGGAAATATATAAGGAGTTAAGAAGTCAAAATAGCTTTGTAGTCAATAAAGTCAAAATAAAATAAATAAAATCAAAATGGAATGCTTGAAAACTGTAATGTGTAGAATTGTAGATTGATGTAAAAAAAATTTAAATCTTAGTCCTATGACACAAACGTGTTAACCTCTTCCTTCATTATCTTTCTATTTTCAGAGGAAATGTCCAGCTAGGACAGGATGTACATTTACATCTATTCAGTAGTATCTGCTAACCTAAAAGCTCCGTGCCAAGTCTTATCTACTGTTTACAAGTTTCATATTTTTGTGACCCCAGAAAGAGCAGCTGACTAGTGAAGTCAGGGAGATCAGTGTCTGTTGAACATTGCAAGCAATGGTATTGAATTATAGTTCTTATCTAAATATTTTCTTTTATATAATTATAAATATCTGGAGGAAGAAGCAAGTCCAGCAACTCATTGTCCCTCAGTTTCATAAACTGTAGTGATTTGGATTCTGCAGGATTACAAGAAGCATGCCTAAAGAAATAAGTATTTAGCTATTTTTCCTTTTGATCCCATAATATAGAATCATACATATAAATATAAAATGGGTTGAGTTGGAATATCATTTCCCAGTATAAATTCAGCAGACTTTGTCTAGGTCAGTACCATCTGGAAGCCTCTTAAAGAAATACTCTGTTCAAAAGTGATCTGTGTTTATTGTTAAAATACACATGCACTGGGCAATTTTTTGCATGGGTATACATTGTGCACCATGAGTAGAAATAACATACACAGACATTATTATTACAGATTTCATATATTTTTTTAGTGCCTCTTCAGATGTGACCCAAATGTTTCATAGACAAATATTTAACCTCATTTGCAAAAGCATTTTTGTTTTGTGGAGTTTTTTTGATAATCAACAGTGGACACAGCACATCAGGACATGAAATGTAGTGGTTTTTCTCAAGCTCTTTCACAACCCATGAAAATCTACAGAGTCTGAGAGGAGTTAAATTTAAATTATAAGAAGTTTTGACCTAGCCCACAACTGTACTTCCATGTATTATGTATACAGAACATTAACAGATAATTTTAGATTATCCTCTTTCAGGTCAGGTAATCATCCTACAAAAATGTAGACCTGTGAATCATATTATTGCTGTGTGAAATTATGTTTGGCTGATATGGGCATAAAATATTCACTGGAAACTTTATTCCAGAACCTGGAGACAATCGGAGTCATTCCACATGCAATTAAGATAAGATTAAGAGCAATATAAAGTTGGAAAGCTGTGAACCTAGAATCCTTCCTGTTTTCTAGAAGAATATTTTTTTCCCTTCAAGAACTTTTTTCTTTCTGGCACAGCCTTTGATCCATCAAGTGCATCTTCTATCTGTGCAAGACAGTGTGTGCTCTGTGTCACATTGACCAGGACTGTGCTGATTATAATGTGAGTACTCACTTTGTAGACTTGCAGGTGGAGCAGCTACCAAAGCGCACGTGCTACTGGAAGACCACCCAGCTTCTGTTTGTTGTGTCACTCGAATTCTTAATGTCAGCCTCACACATGATCCACACTGGAAGCCTCGAACAGTGCCTGAGCTGCTGACTGCATAATGATTTGCATAAACAGTGGAGACTGAAGTCCTGTGTTGGCTTCAGGACAACTGAAATTCATCACTGTCCTTTAGTTTTGTACTTTTTAACTTACATAGGCAAATAGCTATGTTTAGGAATTTAAAAAGTTAACAACAACATTTACAAGCAAGAAGTCTTTGAAAAAAGGGGAATACAATTAAAGAGCATTTATTGTTAACTATTACTTTGTGCAGTCATAGGATCACTTCTCCATTTTGTTTTCTGGTTGAGCTCTCTTCCTGAATGCCTGTTAGCTGAAGAGAATGTTCAGCAACTTTACTGCCATGATTCTTAAATCATTACAAATTTTTTTTCACTTCAGAGTCATATTTTGTTTCCTTTTTTTGGCTGTTACAGGAAATCTGGCAAGGATTATGATGCAGGATCAGCAGAAAAAAAACCCCTACTTAGGTGGGTTTTTTTGGGTTTTTTTGGTTTGGATTTTTTTTGTTTTGTTTTGTTTTGTTTTTATTTTTTTCTTGAAAGAAAAAGTCAGAAAATTTCAGCCTGCAATTTAATGGGCTGGATAAAATGCTGATGGGTCAAAGACAGGTGTGGAATGCAGACTCTGGGCTCTATGGGGGATACATCTCTTTAGATACAATCCTTAAGACTGTTATGTGCCTGATATGTAAATAATAATTAGTAAATAATACAAGGCATACATTAATAATATTATGAACATCTTCCTGCCAAGAGGCAGACATTGAAAAATTAAACTAGAGGTCAGGTAGAAATGAGGATGTACCAAAGTAAAATGCCAACCTGGGACTCATCTCTACTGTAGTTCTACATGAACCCTTATAAATGAACATCCATGCAAACCCCCACTGACTGAAGATCTGTTGAGGCATTCTGATGGCTGTTTCTTGATGGGACCAGGACTTACTCACCTTTCAAGTTCCACAGGTTTAGCCAAGGGTTTTGAAAAGGGATGAGGAGACACAAAATGGCTGTTGCTGTTACTACCTTTAATTAGACAACATGATATGGAGCCTGTCCAGTGTGAATTCTCAGATCAGGTAAGAACAAGAATTCCATCCAATTATATGTGAACTTAAGAAATCATGGTAATTTTATAAAAACAACCAACAGTGGCTGCTTGAATCTTGCAGGGCAGATTTTCCCATCTCTTTGCTATTTGTAGTGATATGTAGTAGTGTGACGGCTTGTGCAGGTTACTTCCAAATGTGTCCTCAGACAAAATGTCCTCAAATCTTCTCTCATTTCTCTTTCTTTCAAATACTTAGTTATTTCCTCTGCATTGCATTCTGCATCCTTTTTTTCTGGAATGCAGTTGCACTTCTACTCTACTCTAATTTTGCTTTTTCCAAAGACTGGGAATCCAAAGCTGTAGGGTGAACAGGAAGACTGCCAGTGTCAAGGTACAACTATTATATTCGTTAGATATGGTGTCTCTGGTCATTGTTACTTTCAACAGCTGCATCTCTGGAAAGTAAAATACAGGACTGTAATAGCAGAAGATGGAGGACTTCTGTTATACATATTTCAGCCAAAATACACAAAAATAACTTTTTGTTAGTTAATAAATGTGAAATTTTAATGAGACAGGAAAAACTTAGAAAGCTTCTGGAAGTGCTAAATGCTTTAATGCTAGAGCATATAACAGAATCACAAAATTATAGAAGACCATAAAGATCATCTAGTCCATCCATTCTCACTAAGTCAGGCTACCATCTAACTTAAACCTTTCCTCTTTCAGTTTAAAACCATTTCCCCTTGCCCTGTCACTACCTGCCCATGTAAAAGTCTCTCTTTCTCTTTCTTTCAGCCCCTCTTAGGTACTGAAAGACCTCAGTGAGGTGTTCTTGAAGCCTTCTATTTTTCACCCCAACTCTTTCAGCCTATCTTTGCTGCTGAGGTGCTCCAGCCTTCTCAACATCTTTGTGGCCTCTTCTGACCCTGCTACTTGACAAGAACTATCATCAGCAAGCAATCAGTATTTTTGTTTGTCAGATTCCATTCCATCTAAGACAACCTCCATCTTGCACTCAGGTGAATCTGCCCATGTTATACATGAGAGTTTATTTTAGCCAGATTAAAAAATAAAAATAATTTTATTAGCGGTCAAATTCTATCTAGCCAGCCACACAGAAAGGACAGAGCCGAGCCCGGGGTCGACTCTGGGTGTGCAGCAGAGGTTTTCCCCTATGCCCACACACCTCCATCCTGGCACAGGCGGTTTTTATAGGGAAAATTCTGCCTGAGGCCAAGGTTTTAGCAATCAGTCCTTTCTTCTATTCGGAGTCCATATGTTAATAAGGATTTCTTTTTGGTGACGAGGAGAAAAATTCAATGTTGGGCGTTTACGGGAAGGCTTCTTTCACATGGATCTGTCTGAGTATTTCCATGATATCCATCTTGGACGATCAGCACAGACGATCAGCAGACAATGGCCCATCTCCCGGCCGAGCCACATCTGTTTACTTGTAAATCAGTTTCCAGTATACACTCAAGTCTCACCTACAAAAAGGGGGGGGAAGGGGGGAGGAACTAATACAACGGGCATGATTTAACAAGCATCCAATATTACATATTTCATACAAGGAATGGCGCAAATTATATTTACTATACATAACAGCCCATAAATACTCCTAACATCTCTTGCAGACCATAATGTTCACAGCCACTTCTGTATTACCAGGAAAAGAGAGTAACATAGAGCAACAAAGAGAAATTTAACCAAAACCACATAATCCATTTGTTAATCACAGTTCAACAATTCTTGATTTTTTTATATACAAACATCGCTTGTTCATTAGCTAGGACCAGTTTTCACTTCAGTTTTAATGTATTTCACAACAGATAAGCAAAGGACAGACTTGAACTACCCATCAGGCTAACTGTATATGGTTACTGAATCACTGTATTGGGCTGTCTTAACTTCCATTCTATGGCTAGGGTTCAGTGCAGTGAACTGTGCCTGCATGACCTATTGTAAATCATTAACAGCAGCTTGCTTGTACAGATATTTCTGGTGAGAAGCATTTAAATGTAGTCACCTAGAATGAACCACTGTGAATTTAGCTGATGAGTAATTTTCCTCCACGTCTACTAACAAGGTTTATTGTGTATACAGGGTTTAATAGGAATTTTATGTATTGCTGATGGTACTTCTGAGGTTTTGATTACAGTTAAACTCTCTTGAAGGCCTGATCTGTTAAATGTCTGAATGCAGTATAATAGAGAGGTTTTTTTAACTTTCTGTGTGTTCATTGGTCCAGATCCCTAACCATTTTATGTGTTCGCTCAGTGAATTGCATTGGAGAGCGTAAAGCTGCCTGCTAAATTCCTGGTGCAGCTGCATCATTCCCATAGAAGGATGATCATTTGTGGGATATGAGATGTGTACAGATACCCTGTTTTGGGCACTGCATGATGATATTTGCTTCTTGACAAGCACCAGGAGCCTCAGCAGAGTCACACCTAACTGAAGGAATTTTCGATTTTCCTCTACAGATCATAGGACTGCCAGGTATTACTAAATACACTGGTAAAAGTACAAAAATGTGGAAGATTTCCTACAGCTATGATCTTATGAACCACCCCTTGGGTATCGTCAGCAAATTTTTTCTTCCTTCAAATGATTAGAGGTCCACTGGTTTTAAGCTCACTGCAGTGACTTGGGGAATTTGTGGACTGATAAAATTATTGCAGGATAAATGCAGAAAGTAAACAGAGCCTGTAAGGAGCTTAGAACAGATGTAGGTATTCAGCAACTAGGGTCTGTTTGCCTTCATAATCTGTGCAATTATTGTGATTGAGGACACTTCTGATAAAACATTTCCTTTCGTACTTACAGTGTACTACAGATAGATTCAAGCAGAGAAAGGTACTTCATGATTGTAATGGAATTTCCAAGCAGAAAACCCAAACATTTTGCTAGATCAGGGCTCCTTTAAGTCTCATTTTATTTAGAAGTGGACAATTGCATGTGTCAGCTATTCCTTTGTTCACTGAAACAATCTTTAGGTCTACATCAGAGGATGTCAGCTTTAGTTCCTTCCTTTGAATTCTGAGAAGTGTGCATTTAGTTACCTTAAGCTGTGATTTACTTTACTTCAGTGTATCTTTTCGCCCTTCACTTAAGTGAACCTTTTTTAACAGCATTTATTCATGTTTATTCAGCATAAACTGATGGAAATTTCTTTATATAAGCATTATGTAACTCTAACAGCCTTCTGCTATTGCAGTATTTTCCACTATAAAGTATGAGTAACTACCCTGAGTTGACATAGTTGTCAGAGAAGACAGAGAAGAGCCAGTAAACAATTAAGACTTGCAAGTGGACTTTGAATACTGTGTTTATGACATCCTTCAGTCACAAGAGCAAAACAGGCACTGAAGTCCTAAGGCCTCACAATAGGGTTAATGCTGAATCTGTGTTCTGCCCCCATCCTTGCATTATTTGCACGATACAAATCTCCTTAGCAGGTGTTACCACGATGTAATTTCTGACAGCCACAATTCCGTGTCCTTTGGGATTGTGGCATTCATTGTGTTATCGTTTTTTATGTATTTTTTTTTTTTCCCAAGAAGTAACTACATTACCAATCTAGATAACAGAAACAACAAATGACATTTCTGTGCTCTGATGCTTTGAAAAGCTTGGAACATGTCAGAAAATTTTATGTTCAATAAGAAAGGAAGGTGGCTGTTCTTTCCACCAGATCTATTAGCCTCCCCAAAGAAGAAAGAAAGTGAATAGAAGCAGGATGATCATTAAAAAAATTATTGTTTCAAACTGAGGGCTTGTCAAAATTAGAGTTCATAACTTGCCTCCTGCTTTGATATTGGACCAAACTCAACAACTAAGAAAATATTTGCAGTGGAAAGCAAAAATTAATATTTAAGATGATTGTTTCTTTACAAGTGGTAGACAAAAGGCCTATGAACAGAAGGGGGATTAATGTAAGAAATAGAATAGTCAGACTCCTAGACTGTTAATTTGACAATTATTAACAGCTTAAACTATGTTCATAAAAACATCCTGTGGAAGCGGATTTTTTTCCCCACTCAGAAACAGTAATACTTCAGACTGAAGTTTAAGCATATTTCATTTATAAATTTCTAAACCAAATTAATTTAATCCAAAACCAAGATTACAATATTTCCTACCACTTCCTCTAAGACAGAGTAATGTTTCTCATCAATAAATATTGAGGCAGAGTAATGATCTAAGGTAGGGTGAATATTTAAAAGTAAGATGCTTATGGCTTATGGCTGTGAACATAGTTGAAGTAATCTTAGTATTATAAGGGTTATAAAAATATAATAAGAAATAATACTATAGTACTATAATATTATAATAATAAATACATATAGTATTTATTGTCACAGGGATAATAGCTAGCAACAGGTGCTTCTCATCTCTTGGTTAGGCATCTGAGGGTCTGCAGGTGTCTTTGCATGCTGTATGGGAGGAAATACTCACTTTTCCATAGTGACCACTGTCCATTTCCATCTTCAGTGTGATTTCCACAGCAAGGTACTTGTTTTATACAACAGTTGCTTCAGCTCAGTTTACTCTGCCTGAGCTCTGGTTCTTCAGTACTTGTGAGCTGCATGTCATAGCAGCACTCAGTGATATTACCTATAGTTTATTGGTTCAGCACTTGTTAATCAAACCTTGTCCACATCCTCTCTACAAAGAAAAGGAAAAGGAAATGGAGATGCTCTTCCTCTGAGAGTGTCTCCACCTGTGTTGCTATAACTGGCAAGAGAACAACTGTCAGGCATCACTGAGATGCATTACTTTTATTGGCCCTATTAATAGAGCTGTACCTGCTTCATTTTTGTTGACTGCTTCTGTGCTCATGCAAGAATTGGTGGATGTGGTGCACACCAAATACTTCCAGCCAACCTTACAGGATTTTGCCAGCACTGAGAATGGTCCCCGACACCTGAAGCAGGAGGCGAGCAGATTGTCTATCAATTGAAGCACTAAAGGGTTTCAGGTAATAGGTAAACATTATTGCACATATGAGGGTTTGGTACCAAACCAGCCAAGAGTACAAGATATGTTTCCCTAACAATATAAGGAATACAAACATACTCCACTTCTTAGAGAACTTCAGGTCTGGTATGAAGTCTGTTTTCTGCATTCTTCCAGTCTTCCAAGACTGCTGAACAGAAGTTCAGATATTTCTCATTCTTTCCACTGACCAGTGGAAAAGAAGTGCATATGCTATGCTTTTGCAGCATAGCATAAACCCCCCAAGGTCAGCAGTTCCCTATCTTGCATCCAGCCTAAAGCAAAATGCTTATGTGTGCAGAAGATGGCCTCAAGCCATAGATCTAAGCAGTATCAATCTCACCACCTTGAACTATGAGGACACACCAAGTCTTTAAACATTAATTTCCCCATAAACACATGTAATACGTACATTGAAGGAAATCAAAGCAAAAGAAACTGCTGTTAAACTAAAACATCGTGCATAAACAATTCTGTCACCAAGGAAAGAGAGTAGGGAAATCCACAAGATACCTTGGTGATTCTCGGGTTAAGAAAATACAACAGTGGAATACAGAGGCTCAGGTACCTACTGCTGGCAGCTAGACCTTCATGACTTTCATATAGCTACATCGATTTAAATAGATGAAATTCTGGGCTCTAGCTTTCAACAAAGTTGAAGAACTGGGAGGTTCTACAGAGAATATTTTGAAAGCAGAGTGATATAATCAAGAGCAGCTTGGCCAAAGGAGCTCAGTATGTACATGCCCTCAGATAGAACACAACATTCTGTAAGGCAAATATCAGATAAAGCACACGAGAAAAACCTGCTAGCTCAGCGTTTTTGTAAATAGAGAAGTGCCTTCCCCCCTCACTGTGGTTACCACTGTGTTCAGAAAATAACTCCTCAGCCCATCCCCCTGCTCTGACTGTACCACTACCTCCAGCTGACTGGGGTGACTGACAAACTGCATAACAAGATATTTGAAGTCATGATAGTAAAAATGATTTGCTATTATGCCCAATAAATGGTTTCCACTTGGGATTAGTTAATGGAGAAATATTTTGGGTACCTTTTGCTTAAGGGGTTTCCTTTGCTTGCAGGGTCGTTCAGAAAAAGCTCCCTGAACTTTGAACCATATCTGCAAAGTGAGATAAACAAGAGCCATATAAATACCACAGCTCTTTTCCCCACACTGTTTCCTTCTGCAGCAGAGCCAGGCAGAGCTGCCAAGAAGGGGGAGGAGGGAAGGGTAAGTGTGCTGTGTTTGCTGTGAAAGAGCTTCATGACTTAAGATTTGGCAGAGTGTTTGCTTGTTTCTTTGGCTGAAAAGGCTGACTGTGGAAATTTCCATTGGAAACTAAGCTGAAACTTGAAATATGAAGTATAAGACATGGCTCTCCTGCAGCTCACAAGGCGGACAGCTGTTGCTGGGTGCTGCATGCCAGTGCTGCAGAAGGCTGCTGTAAAGACAAGAAAGGATTATCAAAATGTCATGAGAGTCTCATGTGCTCATAATGGTTAAAAAGGCAGGCTGCTTTCCTGATGTGTGGAAAGAATGGAAAAAGGCTGTGTTGGTATATATTGGACCACAGTTTAGTCTTCAAAGTACTTTACCTAGAACATCGGGAAAGACTGTCAGGGACAGCTGGATTTCACAAATGCAGCAACAAATGACTCTTGTTTTAAAAGGTTTTTAATCCTTTAGGCTATGACAAGATGGATAGAACATGTATATTTATCAGAATTCATTGTGTTTTTAATCCTTTAGGCTATGACAAGATGGATAGAACATGTATATTTATCAGAATTCATTGTTTCCAAACTATTTTGTGGTCACTGTCATACTTAGATGTAAGTGGTGAAGTTGTACAGCTCCACAACCTAGGACATGCTGGGGAGCAGCTTTATAATTTTATATGTTTATAATTTTCAGTATTTCTTGATAATGTGTGTTTAAGCCAAAATTGAGATGTTAATGGAATAAAATGAAAAGGTAATTATAGAATTTCTTATATGCTTTGAATTTCATAAACATTAACTGGACTAAGTATGGATATGAGATTTTATAAGATCTGAGGATTCCTGAAATTCAGTTTTCATTTCTGGATTTTGCAAAATTGTTTCTTGTACCTGACTTCTTCATAGCTTTTTCTCAATGGGATCCAGATACTCCAGACTGACTTGTAAAAATTTTGAAGTATTTTTTATTATTTTCTGCTGTGTTCTGTAGTACTTACTGTGTACTGAAATCCGCTCTTGGTGTGTGTACTTTAAAACAGTGGAATTACCCTGTAATCTGGAGTGAACTGGTCTAGATTCTTCCTGACATAAACAGGCTTACCACAATTTATTTCAAAAAACAAGAAAGAAGGTCACTTTAAAATCACTGAATTGTTAAAAATTGTTAAAAAGAAATTACAAAGAGAAAGATTAGTAGTATTAAAAAAATTCCAGTGATTCTGAATATTTACTTTTTAGCTGTTCAAACACAGTAACAAAAAACCACAAAAACCTTCAAGCACCAAAAAGAAAAAACAGCTGCTTCTATTATAGAGGAACTCTACTGATAAACCAAAGAAATTGAGTAGTAAACAATGTGTTCAAATTTATTCTTACAGGGTTTTCTCTTTTCTTTTCTTTTCTTTTCTTTTCTTTTCTTTTCTTTTCTTTTCTTTTCTTTTCTTTTCTTTTCTTTTCTTTTCTTTTCTTTTCTTTTCTTTTCTTTTCTTTCCTTTTCTTTCCTTTTCTTTCCTTTTCTTTCCTTTTCCTTTTCTTTTCCTTTTCTTCTCTTCTCTTCTCTTCTCTTCTCTTCTCTTCTCTTCTCTTCTCTTCTCTTCTCTTCTCTTCTCTTCTCTTCTCTTCTCTTCTCTTCTCTTCTCTTCTCTTCCCTTCCCTTCCCTTCCCTTCCCTTCCCTTCCCTTCCCTTCCCTTCCCTTCCCTTCCCTTCCCTTCCCTTCCCTTCCCTTCCCTTCCCTTCCCTTCCCTTCCCTTCCCTTCCCTTCCCTTCCCTTCCCTTCCCTTCCCTTCCCTTCCCTTCCCTTCCCTTCCCTTCCCTTCCCTTCCCTTCCCTTCCCTTCCCTTCCCTTCCCTTCCCTTCCCTTCCCTTCCCTTCCCTTCCCTTCCCTTCCCTTCCCTTCCCTTCCCTTCCCTTCCCTTCCCTTCCCTTCCCTTCCCTTCCCTTCCCTTCCCTTCCCTTCCCTTCCCTTCCCTTCCCTTCCCTTCCCTTCCCTTCCCTTCCCTTCCCTTCCCTTCCCTTCCCTTCCCTTCTTTTTTACTGAATGGAACTAATATGCTGCTGTGTTTTCTTACGGGAATTTCAGACTCTGAACTTTATTTAGGCATTGGCCTTATTTTGTTTATTATCTCTCTTCTCAGGTAAAGCCCAACCATGTGGGCAGGTCTGGGGCTAGTTCTGGCCCTCTGTCTCCTCCCAGTAGGAGGGACAGAGGCCCAGAACTGCCAGGAGCCCCCAGAATGGCATATTGGGGAGGAGGATCCGATGTGGAACTCCAGAGGCTCAGTGACAGTGGTGGCTCTCCTCCAGGCTAGCTGACTATTGTGCCTGCGGCAGGCTTCCAGGTAAGTGTGGATCTTGTCCCAGTTTTTGTTATCCAGCTGAGACTGCTACATGTGCCCTGCCACAGATGCATTCCCTGAACTCTAGCTGCCCCAAATGCCACCATCACAGCTGGCATGTGTGATCCAGTCCCCTGGCTCACTATCAGCAGAAGAGTTCTGTGCCAGTGGGAAAGATTCTTTATCTCTTGACCTGCTCTTGACTGGCAGATTGTCTTCTCCAAATTAGGTTCACAACATAATAAATAGTATGATCAACTTGACATTAATGAAACCCAAACCACAGGAACTCCTGACAGAAACAGCAACAGATGATTAATGTAGTAAAAATGGTGAAGCCAAGAAATACCAAAATTCTTTAAAATGCTTAGGTTACCTGAAATAGAGAGATCTGTGATCACTGATTTCTTATGTAAGACCTGTAGGGGAAAAATAAACCCAACATATGCTTTTAATATGGCTTTCAGCCTGTGTTCAGAGATCCTACATATATTTTAAAAGTCTAGAAGTAAAGGTAAATACCGTCCTTTCGAAAAATTGATGAAGCATTCAAGGAAGTCATCAGTGTTAGGTTTTCATCCAAGACCTGGGACACTGGTGCTCAATTTTCTAGAATTTGCTCCTTGCAAATATTTAGCTATCATGACAGTAACAATAGTAATAAAATAATTTTAAGCTGAGCCAAACAGGAATTGCATAAAGCTTTGATTATTTTAGGAATTGTGGAATTATTTTGGCTTAAAAATTCATAGTACCAGTTTCAGATTTGGATTTTAGTCACAGTGAGAACACCTTAGTTTGCCCCTCTAGGCTGCACAACTTACATATCATAATAGGCTTTGCAACTTTATTAAGAATTTCATTTAAAAACATGGTGGTAAATTTGTGAGTCCATCAAAGTTAGAAGTGGGCTTTGTGTTTGACTTTCAAGGTAGTTGAGTTTGGATCTTAAAATTTTAGAAAAAAATTAGACTCCTCCATATTCTAGACTATTTCCTGTAACTGCAAAAGAAAAGCTTCCTAGAGCAATTCCATAGGAAAAATAGAAATGAAATGGAAGAAACTCCACATCATACAGCTGTAATAAAAGCAAGATGGAGTATATTACCTTTTGTGTCAAATATCATTATTCTCTAATGATTTATGGTCTTGCTTCTTTTACATTCCCACTAGTTTGGAGGACCTGCGAGTAAAGTTAGAGAATGAGGGATTGGTCAACATCTCGTATGTGGTTGTCAACCATCAGGGAGCTCAATCTCGGCGGGAATTTCACCTACTAAAAGAACGTGTTTCAGACTACATTACTGTCTACCAGCAAGATGAGCAGCAAGAGGATGTCTGGACTACTTTAAATGGAAACAAGGACGACTTTCTCATCTATGACAGGTGTGTGCTTACAGACAAACTTGGGAAAATATCTGCATATATTTTGAATAATGATTTGCAAATCTTGATATAATTTCATTGATGTGCAAATAACAAAAACATCATGCTCAGCTTCTAAGTTGAACTAAGTAAAGTTCTAGTATTTACTGGAAAAACAAAGTTACAAAACCAAAATCTGCATTTGCATAAGTAATTTTGGAATATTTTTTTTTCTTTATAATTACCGTGTGTTTAGATGAACATAAGTGAGGATAAAATTTGGTAACATGTTCATGGTTTTAAAGTGTTTTTATTTGCAGATAACTTCATTACATCCATGCATGTGAAAGTAGAATCTTTTATCTCATGGAAACTTTTTGATGAGAGTTGTTGAAAATGCCATGTAGATATAAGGAAAAATTAGTCTTTAGGTAAAACTTTAAACTTCAGAGGAAAATTGCTTTTTGATATAGGATTCTGACACAAGTATATTTTGGCAGCACCAGTAGGAACTGTAGTTGAACTCTCAATTTTTCAATTTTGATGTGATTAATTACTTGAAAAATCCTGCACTTGAAACATGTCTACCCTTGTTACTTTATATTACTGTAATGAACACTCCAAGTTCATTTGAAACATAAATAAGCTTAATACAGAGTTAGAAAGTTACTATTTTTCTGTTATGTGATTAATTTAAACAAGTTAGCTACATTAGGTTTGTAGGATGAAAGTAGCAGTGGAATGAATGATCTTGAATATTACAGCAGCAAATATGCCCAAGTAAGGAAGGCTGATGTAATACAACAGACAAACAGAACAGTGCTGTATTTCATCTGGGAGGGGGCCCAGACACCTTTTCCAGAGCATTTGAAAGGTTGACCAGTTCTGTGCTGTCGACACACAGGGTATGTGTACATGATGAATTAGCTTAGCACTAGCCTGGCCATGATCCGTGATGGCTCTAGGAGCCTGTGTTCTTGTTGTGCCTTAGCCATGAAAGCTTTGCCTGCTGCTGGTCCTAAATGTGCAGTCCACACGTGGGGAGCTAAGGCCAGGGGACTGTGTGTTGGCTCTGAACAAGCCGCCCTTGTGTACAGGTTCTGCATTTTCTCCAGCTCCTTTGAGCAGATCAGTTGTGTAGTCAAGTGCATATCAGAACACTCAAGTGCAGACATGGGGCAAGCAGGCACTATAACAATCCCCTCATGAACAATAAACCAGTAATGCAGGTCCACCACAATTCCCATCCCAGTCAAAATACTGTCAGGTTGCATAAAACCGCTTGGTAAGGATGCAGCAACCACTCTGCAAAGAACCCTTCTCATTATCCCAATGGATCTGAAATGAATGCACCTCTGCCAGTGTTTGTCACTAAAGGACAGGCCTCTGGCAGTGCAACTACCACATTGGCCAGAAATCATGCTTCACACACTGGCCAGTGCAGGTGAGTGGGCAAGCATTTGTCATTTATCAGGGAAGATATCGGATTTGCCTGTGAACTGGAACAGAAACACTCCCCATGGAACAGTACAGTGTGGGTGGATTGATGCAAGTAAAGTTAAGATATCATAAGAAGAGAGATTTAGTTGTAGGTATTTGTAACCAGAGTTCTTTCTCTCCTTAGATGTGGACGTCTAGTGTATCATCTGGGTATGCCCTACTCCTTCCTGCATTTTCAGTATGTGGAAGAATCTATTAAGATTGCATACTGTGAAAACAAGTGTGGAAACTGCTCTTACATGGTATTTTCTTGTCTCATTCTGTATATAACAGAAAAGTAGATTTGATTGGTATTTTAAAAATTATTTCAATGTGATTAATCCAGAAATATAGTATTTCAAACTTACACATTTCATGCATCTTGACAGATAGCTTTTAAACATTTTTCTAAGCTAATTAGATTTGATTTAGAATACACTGATTGATGATTTGAATTCCTTTCCTTGACAGAAATGCAAGTAATTGTCAGAAATGTAAATGCAATCTTGGAGAGTAATTGTGTTTGTAGAGCCATAGAGGTAGTGAGCAATTAACTACTCTAATTTTGTGGGATGGATAATTACATATTTTTTTAAAACCCAGGAATCAAACTCAAGCTGGTTTGCATTACTATTCATTGTAGTTTGCATTGAAACACAGATAAAAGGTGACAAATTATTGTTACTGCTATAAAAGAAGGGTAGATTTCTTTAACGAGAATCATTCAAGACCAGAAATACTTTTAAGGATTATCAAGAAATATACATACTTCATGGAAGTTCAATGAAAATAATAATTTTTGATCCCATTGTGCAGTGTTCTGGCTAAATGTAGACCACAGATAGGTCAGATGTAGGATCTAGCATAAGAATATTTGTTATTAGCAGTTACTGGAATTATAATTGCTAAAAAGCCCTGTCTAGTTGACAGTGGTTTGACAGTACAAGGCTATTTTTGATATGTTCAGCAAAATAGCATAAATAACTTAAAAGTGCCTTTCATACTCTGTGAATATTTTACAACTAGTTTAATTGAATACAGTGTCCTGTATTTAATGCAAGCGTCTGTTTTGCAGGAACCTGATGTTGAAGGTGTATGTGAAAACATCACTAAAAAGGCAGTAGAAGAGCTGTCAGAGATAGAACCCAAGCCAACAGGTCAGCATTCCCATCCCAACCTGCACAGACATGGACACCACCAGCGCCACCACCGCCACCACCATCACAAGGGCAGTCGTGATCCCAAACATGAGAACCACCAGGCTGCTGCTGAAGCTGAGAGACATCATCCTCACAGTGGCTGGCGCCACAGGCTTTTTGGCCACCACAGACACGATCAGATAGGCAGTCAGGAGCACGTAGACACTGACCCTCCAGGAGAAATTGTGGAAATTCCACAAGATAAAAAACTACGAAAGAAAGGGAAAAACAGCTGCAAAAATGAGTTAACTTGAAATTGGCAGACAGGATCAGACTCTACCTCTAGTAGCTGATCCTGTCATTGTCGACACCTTCTGTTTGAAGAGCTAGGGAATTCTGTCACCTGACAGTGTCGTGGAGCACTACCAAATTCTTGCAGGTGACACGGGCAGCTGGCAGCAGAGGACGTCACTGAGTCTTGACAGTGCCGTCTGCTCTCTGCTGCCTGACATTCATCACCAGCAGGAGCAAGTGAAACTAGTGACACCTGACAGTGACAGGAAAAGGCGAGGAACTGATCCTGAAAAAAAAACTAAACACCTCCCAGAAACAAGGGAGTTACACAAACTCAGTTAATATAGTTGCAAGAGGAGAAAAATGAACAGATTAAGTGTTTCTATTGCCCCAAATTCAAAATTGTGCTGACAGGTATGGGTATATTGCAAAGGAGTGAATTTTTAGAGCAGAGCTTTTAGAATTATTGAATACCTGTCAAATTCCATCAGTGAAAAGCTTAATGATTTAAAGGAATTTGGTTGACCCCTAGTTTTTTTTCAGTTCCACTGAGAAGGTGTCGACATTCTTGATTAATTTGTCTTTCTTGTTTCTCTTCTAACATTCTGCTTGCATTTGTGAGGACAGGAGCATAAACTATGATCTAGGGGCTCCTGTCTGATGTTTTGCAATCAAGAACAGAAGATAACCAAGATGGATACATTAATCTAATAATTTTTTATTAAGAAGACAATATATCTGAAAGTTGAGTTTGTTTTTTTTTTTTTTTTTTCTAACCTGGGGATACAAATAATGTACAAACAAAACTTCTAAGCAATGTGACAGAATAATTCAATATAAAAAAATGTAATATACAGACAGTAACTGCTTTATTTTCAAGTAACAGATCGATAAACTTAACTCTGACAAATATTTCTCAACAAAGCTAAGAGCTTTGTGACTCTTAGATACAGTAAGAGGGTCCATTAATACATACTGCTACAGCATCTAAAATCCTGCTAAATCAATTAGATCATCCTGAAGTGAGTAGTGTTAACAACTGAGAGTCAGAATCTAAAGGAAGATGGGATGAAACAAGTTTAATCTCGGGGTAATGTTGATCTTTGTTTATAACAGTGCTGAATTTTATAAGTCTGTATCAATTATCAATCTTTATCAATTAACATAATATACCACTTAAACTTGTATAACTTCTTTGTCTATAGCCTAGCATTCCTAATGTTTGATTAACTGAATGGAAGTAAATTCAATTGTTTGAAGGATTTCTGGATGAAGAAGAGAATATTCATGAAAAGAACACTGCTATGAAAGCATACACCATAATAAATGATGGTTTAATAGGGAAATTACTACTCCTACAAAACCTGAATCTTTTTATTGTGAATGCTGATTAGCAAGAGAGTAGCTGTGAATATACTCAGAATGCATGCCTTTGGAATGTTTGACAGGAATGTTTTCAATAAAATGTACTTTCTTCATATCTTGTTTTTATTTTGAGATGCAGAATTTGAAACACTGAAATACTTCATGTCATTTACTCAGAATCTCCTCCGTTTGAACGGCAGGTCTTGGCCTTTATTAAGACGCTGCTCCAAGTCTTTTATGGTGTTTCGGAGAATTTCAATTTCTTTGTTTTTCTCTTCCTGGAGATGCTGCAGCTTCTGTAAAAGTGCAGACAAAGGCTTCATTCTTAAATATCACATAAGATTATGTAACAATACCTTGTGCTACTGTGAGTAAGATATTTTAATAAGAATATTTTCCTTGGTATTTTGTATCACAAAATTGCAAAAACTATTTCCTGAATCCTGTTTTTCTAAAAAAAAAAAAGCATTCTACCAGTGTCACTGATGTCAGTTCTAGTTTAAATTTCTAGGTTAACAATTCTGTAGTAAAACCACAAAACCACCTCACATGTAGCTTTTTGTTGTTGCTTGCCCTCAGTAGTATCAGTATGTCAAGAGCCATGACAATTGGAGTTGATGATCTTAAAAGCCTTTTCTATACTAAATTATCCTATGATTCTATGGATTGAGTGTTGTAGAGGGTGTGTGGGAGAGAACATAGGGAGAAACCCCAGGGAACGCCTGCTTCAAACACCCTGAAACAGTATCTGTGTGCTACACACTATGAAAACACCTACCCTTCGATAGATACTTTGTGGTAAGACTGAGGCATCTGAAAAGGACTTGGTGGTTTTATCCTGAGCTCTTGCCAATTTAGCATTGAACTGAAAGAAACAGGCAAAGACAAAATGGTAAGAATGAACGGGGTGTGGGTGTGGGGGGGAAAGGTGTATTAAATATGTCAAGTGAAATTTTCACTTTTTATTAGTTGCATTTTTTCACCTGAAGGTAGTAGCAGTAAGCCTTTCTACTAAGTCTAGAAAAACAAGGCTACTTATGTTTACTTTAAAAATCATGTAGTTACAAGCTGTATGTCTTTAAAAAAAAAAAAGTCTCAAAGTTTTGCAAAAGCAGTACAAATGCACTTCTGAAAAAAAAAAGAAGAAAATTGAAGGCTTCTCAGCCATATATCTACAGAATGAGAAAATACAGAAGGTGCTAAAATCCTCCAGAAGCATCGTTCTTCTTTTATGTTCCAAGGACCAGTCAGCCTAAACACTTCCAAAACTTATTTCTTTTTTGATGTGTGAAAGGTTTGAAGCATTTCCTTAATTCTTTTTGTAATGAGAATGTTTTAAAACAAGATAAATGAAATACATGATGAATGTTCTGTCTTAAATATCTGAAGGATTAGAATTTCTTATTGGAATTTTATTTAAAAAAATATTCTCATCATTCAGAAATTAAAAACAAGAAAGTTAAGCAGAAAACATTGTTGAATTTAATAGCTCAAAATCTAAAACTATTTCTAAGTAATCTGATTTGGAACAAGAGGAGAGCACCTTCAGTCTCCCTATACAGGAGGTGGAACTTGACTCCTGAGCAGGAGTCAGTTACCATTGTGGAAGGGAGCACCTACCACTGATCCCCATTAAGACAATAAATAATTAAGTTTTCTAGATTCCATCATATTACTTTGTTAAGTACTAATTAACATTTTTTCACTACACAGTCTCTTTGAAGTTTACCAAATGCTCAGTTCATCTTTAAGTCAGCTTTGTAATGCATACCTCTATCTGCAGTTTAATTATTTCATTCTGCTTCTCTTCATTTTGAATTTTCAGCTGTCTAGTTAGCTCTAATATTTCCAGGTCTTTTTTATCTCTCTCTTCTCTATACTCCATTTCTTTTAGTTCAACTAGCAACACAGTAACACCAAAATTATGATTATAAAAGATTATATAGACAAAAAATTAACATAATTTTCCAAATATTAAAACTTTCTTGAACATCAGGTCAACATTTCACTGGAAGACAATTCAAGCAGAAACCATACTGAAACTATATGAAAACCACACCATCCTATCCCAGTAAGATGGTGTCTTTTTAAAAAAAGCATATAATTTGCAAAAACTTTCCTTGTTTACACCTATATGGAGGACCAAAAAAATCCTAATTTTTAAGGTTATATCTCTAATAGAGCAAATGAACATAGACATCAGTTTTCTCCTCACTGAAGTATTATTTATTTGTGAAAATAATGTTTTACTTTTCTGAACACAGATAGAAGATTTGAACAGCAATCTACCTTACAGTTCAAAGCAAGGTTCCAGTTGACACTTATATCAAAATTTCATTCCTTCTGATTTTTATGCCCACATTCCCATTATTTGTTCTAACTATCTGGGAGTTTCTATTCATCCCATGTTTCTGTACTATTGCTTCATTACCACTCTCTGTTCTCTTCAGTGAAGATAAAATTCCATTAAACACTGCCAATTTCTAGTGTTCATGTGTTTCCACTACAAAGTGGAACTCATATTTATCCTAGGCAAAACATAGCATGGTGACAGTATTTTTGCCCATTGCTAAAGTGTTCAATCTTTAGAGAACTTACATTTTTTCCTCGTATCGCAATTCAACTGTGTTATTTCTAATTTGTGGTCTTCCTCTTTGTTTTTAATTTCTGTCATGAGTTTCTCAATTTGATCTTTATACTCCTGTGAATGTAAAATGTTTTGTAAAGATCTTGCAAACTGCTGTGCTCTTAGCCTTCTGCAAAGCACAACCATCATGTAAAAATATACAGTACTCTATTATTCAGTACTTGTTTTATCCTCAATCTTGTAAATTTAAATGCCCAGTTACTTCTTACATGGTCTGACTGAAGTCCACAGATGAAAAACATAGTAGATTTCATTGTATTAGTTATCTGTTAATATAAAATTAGAAACTGTACTTCTTAGGAGAACAGGCAAATGGAGAGGTAATATTCCTTTCCCGAGAACAGGATCTGACACAATAATGCAGTTAGTTAAGGAAATACAGTTTCACTTTTGTGTATTTTTGACTCAAGGATTGCATGATTCAAGTGTGAGTTTTGTTAGTATTGTTTATACTAAGGATTCCACAACTTCACATTGGCAGCAGTAAGACACATCAGTGATACCAGCAGTAGTGATGCTGCTGGCAGTAACGTTCAAAGTTTGAAGATTCCAGTTATAAATTTACTCCAATAACTTACTAACTCCAATAACTATAAATTTACTCCAGAACTTTCAAGAAATTGTCTGTAGCTGCCACTGTTGAGGTGCTGACTCCAAAGCTCTTGTTGAAGCTTTCTGACAAGATTGCCACTCACCAGAGTGATGTCTGGGGGCACTCACCAAGGCAGTCACTGACTGGGGATCAGTATATGGGGACATAGTCAGGTGCCTTCAGAATGACCAGGAGGATCCACCGTGCTCATACATGTGTTTAATGGGTGTATAATGGGTGAATAATAATTTTTCAGATCCTTCAGAAGGCATTACTCATTTTTTTACTCAAGAAGTCAAGCTAATAGCTCTACTGGTACAAATATTTGATTTTAACTCATAGCACAAACACAGGCAAAGGAAACCAGCAGTGAGATTCCTGATCCTAAACAGATAGCAGATGTGCACTCTCCACACAGAGAGCTATGAAAACAGAGAACTCTGACTAGTGCTTCTGGTTTTACCTCCTTTGCAAAAATTAGTGCCATAGATACAAAGTACAGAGATAATATATGGAATTTATTATGAGGTACAGATAAGATGTAGAGACCTATTATCTTTGTAGTATTTATTCCTGAATAAACTGGACAAAATTCAGACCACTCCTAATTCTCCAGACACCTTCAATGTGAAAACCCTATTTCCACATGCAAAATTATTTTAGTACAAGAGATTAGAATGATGAAGGTGAAATTGAATTTAAAGCTAAATGCAGTTAAAAAAACCCCAAGTGCATCTTAGATGGAGCCAAAGTTCTCAGCACCATGAAGTTTTAACCTCTTAGGTTTTCTAACACCTTCTCACATGGATACTGTCATGAGAACAACCTTTTTCTTTTTACACATGAAAAACATTAACAGAAGAGCACCGATACGAGTATCAATAGCAAACCCCAAACAAAAAGAGATACAGTATAATAGAGATGCAGTATTATTCCTTTTCCATAAAGAATGATAATTTTTGACATACCTCTTCACAAGTCTTTAATTTATCTTCCAAGTTGTGAATGGTTCCCTTTAGTCTATCATTTTCATCTACACAAACAAAAACTATATGGTACACTAAAAAGTACATTTTGACGATTTCTTCAGCATGAAAGCAGAATAAAGAAATTACTTGCATTTTTTAACTCAGCTGACCTTTGAGAACCTTTTTTTGTAGACATTATAATCATCATTACAGAACGACAAACTGTCTGTTTCAATTTTTAACAAGAAAAATCATAGTTTAAGTTTAATAATAATATTTAATTTGTATCACTACTTAGAACTTTCTCTAGTTTTCTGATAAATTATGTATTCAAGAAAAATCTAGATGCAAAGTTCTTTGACTCGGAAAATAAAAATTATTATCATGGCTACAACAGTCTCAAACTGGAAGATGCAAGTTCTTAACTACCTGTTTCCCAATAACCAGAAAACAGTATGCAAACAGAGAATTTAGAGAAAATAGATTTTTAAAAATTATCCTTATCAATTTGATTATTAAAAAACATCCATATACTTCCAGTGTTAGAGGTTTATTAATATATATATGCAAATATGCCTTGAAGGCATAATGGTTATAAAATTAACTTCATGGTGTAGTATAAAGATATAGCAAATATTTATTTTTTTTTCCGAGTAAAAATTGGTAGTTGTCAAGTATATGTGGACAAAAGCAATAACATTTAATTACATTATTAAGAATAATTATGATTATGATTATGATTATGATTATGATTATGAATAACAACAACAACAACAACAACAACAACAACAACAATAATAATAATAAAGACACTCTGGTTTATCAAAGTGATAAAAACTGTGCATAAACACTTTAATAGTCTACAATCCAACAGCTGAATGATACTTTCTCACCTTTTGTAAAATTGCCTGTGTTACACTAAAATGAATTTAAAACCCAGCTATTGATTAAAATAACCTCCTGGAGGCAGTTACTATGTAAACTATGGCAATAATGGCAATAGTAATTTATTACTGCACAAGATTTATTTTAGATTTTTTTTTTGTTTCTCTTTGCCTGTCAGTAAGTTTCTGTGTCTGAAAAAAAAAATCAGTAAATATAAATGAAAAAATTGAATGCCTGCTTATTCGAAATTACAGTACAGAATATATATAAAATAGCATTTTTTCCTTTACCTTTCACATTACACTGGTTTTCAATGGTTTGTGTCAGACCCTTTATCACATTCTGTAGAGAACTGCATTCTGAAAGAAATTAAAGATACAGTATTTTTGAATAGTGTCTTCATAAATTTACATTTTGTTTACAAAATTTTATCTAATACTTTATAATAATTTTGGTTAAATGTTTCTCTAAGTCTTTTTACTGACTGTAGAAATAACTCAGATTATTATTACATGGTTACTGCTTAATTTAAGCTTTTAGTTTGATGATTGATTAAAATCAATTTTATGAAACAATACAAACAATTTCATAAAACTATTACATGCTTGTTTCTAGTCAGAAAACAAGCATCTTTTGTTTTGTGGGCAATACTGGAAGTTTCCTGTATCAGCCTTCCAGCAATTTGATGTATTTAATGAAACTGAGACTTACTTTCCTGACATTGTTTCTTTGCCAATTTTCTTTTAAACAAGACCAAGAGAATCCACTCACTGCAGTATCTTACCCCTTTTTTACCCATTTTGTGATGCATGTAACATTCATCTTGTGGCTCAACATAAGCTTTGAGAGATTCAGAATATATGTTCCATTATCTCATTTTATAAAACAGAATTATGCATGAAAGCTCTTATCAGTTTACATAGTTGTATTTCATAATTTTATTTTTAAATGGTATTTTTAATATTCAAACACGATATGTACTTCCTGTAGTGTAGGATTAGGTTTTCACTAAATGACTTTTATCCCTTATGTTCATTGTAAATTTATCAGTAGAGTGACAAAACTGTCAAAGGCTGAGAACAGCAGAGGCTCTACAACTGAGGTTGTTACTTTTAAAGCTTCTCTTTCTCTTTCCTGAGTACCATTGCATTTCTTAAATGGCTTTTAATTTCCACAACACATAAAAGTTCCCTGAATGACAGTTACTCATCTCATCAAACTAAAGCCCTTTTGAAAACTGTCCATCATATCACCAAAGACAACACTACAAATAATGGACTGAGGAAGATAAGCTAAGATCCCAGGTAACTGGTTCAGTTTTCTGTCAGCCTGATCTTCCATCGAGTCTGCTTTTAACGAAGCCGAGTACGTTAGCCAGATACCTTCTCCCGTTCCGTGCTTCCAAAAAAAACAGTAGAGGGAGCACGAGCAGCACAGAAACATTGCCTGCCCCTCAGTTGGTGCGCTGGATCAAACGCAACTGTGGAAAAATCCTGTTCAAAGTCGGAATGACTAGGATCAGCATGCCCGTCTGTCTGTACCACCTAGTTGTACTACAAATTTCCTCCCATTTGAAAATGTATGGAAATTAACTCAGATGCTTGTAATTCATGCACAATTTGGAAAGACATCTGAGTCAACACTAGAGCAGCAGCTAGTCTTTACAAGGAATTACAGCTGTTTAAGTGTATGCCACTCTTTTGTACAGTCCCAAGAATATCTGCTTATCTTTCTTATATTTAAAGGATATATCTTGGCAAATCTCACATGTACCTAAAGTTCTGACTGGAACAAAATTCCTGGGAATGCACAAGTTTTGCTTGCCTACATTAAGGAAAAGAAGTGGAATTTTTCTTTATGTTTGCAGCCTTGTGGATCACTGTCATAGCATCTGTTATGGATCCTGTGTAGTTCATTCCCTGTAAGATATAGTGCCTACATGCAGAAAGACTGAACAGCATAGGTGTTCATCTGCATTTCTAATTGATTTGTTTATAGAGCAATTATATCAACCACTTTTTCCTTTGACACCTTAGAAATGCTAAATAAACAAATACACAACCCTGAAGATGCTAAATAGAACCTCCTTAAGTGTTCTTAAGCTTGCTTAAGTGTCCTTAAGCAAGCTCTGATTGCTTTATTTTAGAAAATTACATTAGAATTTAATTCAGAACTGTAGCATCACGAGTCTATTTGGCCACCATAGAAACAGTAGAAAGGAGCAGAAAACAAATATTTCAGACTGGTATCTGTCTAATATGGATCTGCAATGGTGTACATGAAACAAAAACTGTTTTTTTGAAACTCATCTTTGTTTAGGAAACAATGTATCAAGAAAAATAAAGTTAATTTATGACCTTTCAGAGAGTGTACACACAGGCCAAGCTGCCTTTTCTTTTTCCACCTTATCTTGGATATAAGTGTTTCACTGCCCTCTCCCTTGAGCTCTAGATATTTTCTTTCTTCCTTTGTATTTTTTTTTTTCAGAATTTACAATCTTATTTTACCTTAAACAGTTCTAGGAAAGATTTTGACAAGGATATCAAGGACTCCTCAGGTTCTCACTTTTTGGAAATTTCTTGGGGTATGAAATGCTATTTTTGTTGTTGTTGTTGTTTCTTAAAACAAAGTGTTCTTCAGTCAGGAAAAAAATTCACTTCCTTCACCCCACTACCACTATTAGCCACAAACTCTTCAGGGTAGGTGGAACAATAGCTTATCTTTTCACAGCTCTCTTTCTTCCTTCTCCTCTGCTGTAAGCAACTTCTGTTGCCTTTGGAGCAACCCTTCAAAAGATACTTCAGGAGCTGTGGCTGAGTTGGGTTCTGGGAAACAGCTTGGGACATAAGGCTAGGGGAAATTTTTTTTCCAAGCCACAGCTGGCAATATCACTCTATAAAAGCCATTCTTATGACTACAGTCCATTCAGATAACTATCGCCAGAGTAAAGACAGAAAGTATCGATGCTGTATTTGGTCCCTTGTGCCTCTTCAGCGCTGCAGAGGACCCCTCTATAGCCCCATCAATATTAAAGGGGATTGGGGGTCTCTTTTAATTCCACAGTGCTTTGACCTTCCAAAAGATTTTCATAAAGAATTTAACTATTAGATGCAAAAGTTTTAGTACTCTGAATCTGAATACCGCATTTGCTATTACCTCTTTTGAACGGTCAGTGTGGAAGGTCAATTTAATAAAGGTGAAAAGACTGTTTCTATCAATTGCAAAAAGAAAAAGAAAATATATAGACATACTAATTTATACTACTATACCATATTAGTATAAATACTATAGTAGTATATATACTATAGTAGTATGTATGCTATACATACTACTATAATATATTAGTACGTTATAGGCATACTAATTTATAATCACTACATCAGCCTTTCACATCTTTTTGAAATACTCTTAATGTCACCACCACTATTCACAAACTCTTCTCATCTCTAGCAACATGTTAATTGTTTACCTGAAGGTTCCTGTCTCTGCCACAGTTTATGTCAATTTTCTGTGCAAGATGTTTTTTTGAAACTCTGCTTTATGAGCACCAGTAATGAATACAGTTCAAATCAATATACTTACAAGCATTTAATGCCCTGATATTTGAAGGGTTTACCTTATTGGTAAGCACATTAATCTAATAGTTTACCTTACTGGTAAGTACAGAATCACAGAAAGGGCCCTTACTGGGTCATCTGCCCAACCTCCCTGCTCAAGCAGGGCCATCCCAGAGCACATAGCACAGGATTACACCCAGATGGTTTTTGAATGTCTCCAGTAGCGGAGACTCCACAACCTTTCTGAGCTTAACCTAACTGGGCAGCCATAATTGTCTTTATTTCTAGATATATTCCATCCCTTTGGCATCTTACTCATATTTTACTTCATTATCATTAAATAGCTTTCAGAATCACCTCTTCGATGTCTCACATTGTTCCACATTCCTGCTTTGCACTTGTTTTTGTCAATGTTACTAATATGTCTGCAATTACTCTTACTCATTGACCAGGATCCTTGTCTTACAGCAATTCTGCCTCCAGTCGATATGTGCACTAACCCTATGACTTCAATATTGTTGAGGTTTGTTTTTTCCTGACTATCCCTGTTGCTGAAACATTAGCTCATATTTCAGGCTGATTGCTCTGGTATTTTTATTTGGACTTCTGCCACCCACACTTCTTTTTTTCGTCCTGTGTTTCAAAAGAAGTTCCAGAGGCTGTTCTCTTCAGTTGTATCAGCATAACTATCTCATCAAATAATTTCTCTCTTACCTCATGAAAGTGAGGCAATACTGTTTACAAAGCTCAGATCTCTCTTCTGACTTTGATCTGCTTTCAGTCCATTCCTCTTTCTTGTTGCAGTCATCCCAGCTGCTCTGGCTTCCTGAGTTGTCTCTTTCACTTTCTCTGCTACCATTTATATCACAGGTTCCATAGTAAGAATGATTTCTTCTTTTTGTCAATCTTTTCCTTTCCTTTTTTACAAACTATTTTATATAAACCCATTCCTTTCTAGTTTCATCAATAAGGAAACCTCTTCTGTTTCTGAGGGACTGTCCTTCACTATCTGACTTTTGTGCTTAATAGAGAAACAAGTTTTTCTGACTGAAACCAAAGTTCCATCCAGTTCACTAAGACACTTTGCTATACACGCTACAGATAATTCAGGAAAGATGAAAAAAAGCTAGATAAATGATATCATTAGTACATCCTCTCAAGTTCCCAAGCACAGAATGAAGGAGGACAATGAGAGATACTGCCGTTGTGTTTAAAAAAAATTGTTGTTTTCTATTATTTTTCCAGTTTTTTTGGATTAATGTATACTTCTGTTATGCACAGGCTTCTGTGGAACCGATATAAGTTTATTTTGTAATGTGTGGAAAAGTTACTCCTTTGTTAGCTCTAAATCAATAAACAAGTTTTATTTCCATCTAGTTTTTTTACTACATTAGACAATGAATATTCTATTCTGTCATCACTTTCTCTGAGCCATTCTCAATTTCACAACTATTAGTCATATCAGCTCAATTCTTTTTCTTGGCTGAAAAGTTCCCAGTCAACTGAAGTCTTCCCTCAGATGTCCCAAAATTGTGACCAAACCTGTGAAAGCCCCAGGTGCATTTTCCCACAGGCACCTTCTGGGTGTCTGGCTGGGCACAAGGCCATCTTAGAAAGAATATAGATGGTACATTCAAAAAAAGGCTGGCAGCAGATTCAGAAATAGCAATCCCTTCTTCCCATGCTTGTTAACGGACGCTTTTGCCCTTGGCCTCTGCTGCAGCTGTGAGGCAGCCACACACTAGACCCTGCTCATGACCTAGGGAGTGATTTTCTGGCTTGATATCAGACCTGCCTCTTCATTTGGACCAAGCAGAAATCCTTGGGCCATGTCTTGGCCTTTGTTACCATTTCTGAATTTCATTCTGACTCAGCCTCCTGAGTCACTCTCATCATTACAAACTTGTTTTGTAATGTAGACTTTTGGCTGACCATGGCAGTCCTTGCTGGACCAGCCCTGCATGGGCACAGTGGGAGTGAGCCTTGCATGGTTAAGCCCCTACATCCATGGTCTTTTTTACAGGAATGGTTCCTGATTCCTTGTACCTTGCTCCTTCCTGGCAATACCAAGCCTTGCCTCCTTCCCTGTTACCTTTTCTAGTTCTGCTATTGTCTATTTTGAGATGTGTGGACCACAACAGGACACAAAAATCACAGACCTTACAGAGTCACAAAGCTTATTTCTCTTTTTCTTCTGCAATCATGCCTACCACTGTGTTTGCATCTACTGATATTTTAAGAGAACTGTTTAGAGGACACCAAAATCTCTTTCCTGAAAAGCAGCCAACATCAACCATTGTTTACACAAAATGCTTCCCATTTGTTCTGCTACTGGTCTCCATCTCCCCTGTCATCTTGTACCATGAGTTTTTGGTATATCTGAAGAGATTATCATCATAAGCAAGCTTCACTCACTCAACAGCTCAATTTCAACACTTAATTTCTGATTATGCTAAATTATCCAAGTCCCAGTGAAGATTGGAATAAAACCCAACTGGCAGTCTTCCAGTTTATTCCTACCTTGCTTCCAAACTTTCAGCAGGCTGAGTTTAAAGTCCTACAAAAAGATGCACCTCAGCTACTTTACAAACTACAGAAGAATAAGCAACCATAAATCCATGCTAAGTATTAGATATTGTTTCTCATTTCAAATACTCATCTGGAAACAGTTCTAGAATAAAACAAATCTTAATTTTATAGTTTTTCCTAAAATCCCTCCTTTGTTTCACAACTTTTAGATTATGATTACAGACTTATAGTTCCCATCTATAAATAGTGAATGACATTTTATTAGCAGCCATTGAACTGTCTGAATCATCATAAAATTAATATCAATATTAATATTTACTATGACATGTATTTCATTACATGATTCAAGATTAGGCATTACTGCTTTTCCCACAGTATCTTGTGTTCTTGCTATGCTATTTTTTATGGCTGAAAATAATGGAAATAACTCTCAAAACTTCTTGAATATATGCAAAAATCATACCTTTCTAATAAAATAACTTACCCTCTTTTACTGATTCCTCCTTTGATTGACTTAATGTTAGCAATCTGTTACATTTTTCCAGCTGATGAACCAGTAGGTTATTTGCATCATTAATTTCTGATATTTTCTAAAAAATTGGAGAAGGACTAACATTATATTAACATGTTTTAAGTTTTGAATTTTAAGTGAATAAAAAATTTAACAATTCAACAATACTGCAGTACAAGCCTGTAATATTTCCTATTCAGGAGATTCCTTTATAGAGAAGAATGATACTACACTTGAGATCCTTTGCTGCTCCAAGCTTACCCTGCAGAAGTAAGAATGCTGACTTGCATAATGAGTTCTAAACTATTTTCCTCTCAGTTTTGTAGTCAAGAGTCTGGATCGATCCTTTGCAAGGTTCTTTCTACTGCTTTGCATATGAGGCTGACAACACTCTTGCAGAGCAACAACTTGAACAGTATGTGGAAACTGGAACTGGTATAATAAGTTTATTCCATGAGAAATGCTAAATTTATTTCAGGTGCTCCTTTTATGCTACCTCTAGTATGGATTTTCTGACAAGGAAAACAGTAGAAAGCTACTATCAACATCAGTCTAAAAAGGAACAGTACTGATTTTCCTCAGAAGGTCAATCATTTAAGAAATGACACACATAAAAGATAAAGGAAGCTCAAGTGTATACGGAATGTAGGAACTCATGCTCCTGATAAGGCAATGACATTTTTCTAGAACAAGGAACAACTTCTGAAGGGATACCCCAGCACTAGACCACTTGGTTTTGTGAGAAGTGCCCCTCCCTATAGCAAGGGGGGTTGGAACTAGGTGGTCTATAAGGTCCCTTCCAGCCCAAATGATTCTGTGATTCTATGAAAGTGGTGTAATACAGTTATCTTCAACACAATCTTCCATAGTCTTCCTGAGAAGCCAGTTTGGCCTCTGGATTATTAAAATTCTAGCACAGAAAGGCTTCTCAGATTTCACAGAATCTACTCCTATGTCTCCAGGGTACAGTCCATACAAACAGTTTGCCAAATGAAGTTGGTATTACAAGGCATAACAGTAAGCTGATACAACTTAAAGAAATTTTCACTCAAAAAGATTTTGAAAATGTCGCACAATAATTATAGATGGCAGTCTCAAAATTTTCTACCTTTTTCACTTACCTCTTCTATCTCTGAGAAGTCACATAGAAGTTTATCAAGGTTCACTACACTGGTTTTCTTCATAGTTTCTTTATCAGTATGATTCATTTATTTTTGGACCATATAACCAAATGACCACTTGATATATGGAAAAAATAGATCTGTAAATTAATACATTTCTCATCCACAACACATAAATTCTTAGGCAAGAATATAAGAAAAACATAGAAGACTATTTTTTAAAATTAAAACTATTTTTGTGTCAAAGCTAAACTTCAGCCCATTTAAGATCTTGCATTTCTAGGAAATACAATGAATGTCAGAAAGCCCAAACACTACCTGTCAAACTGATATATTGTGGTTGAATTTGGAAAGTTTGCTGCAATTAAAAAGTTAACTTGGATCCACTTCCATAGACAGAGTAATGCACCAGACACATATTAATTCAACATCTTCTACCTGTGTAGATACTCTAATACTTGGCTACTCAGGTTTAGAGGTACTTACATATTTTCTTATAAACAACAAGTGTTAAATAAATTATAGGCACTGCAAGACATAAACCCTGCTGCAGAATAAAAATACAGTATTTTGAAAGGCACCAGATTTTTAACACAACCCCTATTTTTATAAATTCTACTTACAGAATCTTCAACATGTATTTGCGAGATGGATCTGAAATACACAACATGAATGCTTCTAAAAATTCTCAAACTATATCTCAACATCAGGCTCCATGAGACAAAAATTCCAACACCTACTAGTAAACCATGTGGTCCAAAAAAAATCACAGCTTCTACATGGTAATGTGTGATCAACCTTTTTACAAATAACAAAAAATTTGCAATCAGGAGATGAACCAGAAGTTAAAATGTGTTCACTACCCAGAAATTGAATGAGTTTCCAGACAGAAATACTTGCAGTACAGTTACGCAGAAATGGGCAAATGCACAATACTAAGCAGAAACCAAATCTGAGTAATTTTCTCAGTCATTCAATATTTACAAGATTTTATGTGTATGTAACTTCTTGAGCAAAGCAATACAATATTAGTTCTGTGTGTTTAATACTTTTTTCTTCTGCCCACTCCTCCTTCAGTGAGACTAAAACTAATTCATAAGCCAAAACGCAATTTTTTAAATTAAGTTTTCAGAATATAGTAAACTTGGAAAAATAAATGATTCATGAGGGTTATTTTTTTTTAATTAATTGGTAATCTTAATGACTTGCAACCTACTGGGGTTTTAAATATGAATTCAGGACACTTGAATTTTTAAAAGAATTACCCATCTTAATATTCTGTTAGTTGATAATCTAAATGTACACTATGAATGTAAATCCTTGGCTTTTCCAGTCCTTATCATGAGCAGTATCTTATATTTGCCAATTTTTTTCATTACTTTCACAACTGTGTTCCACTCTCTGCATTTTGACAGAGGATAGAATTCAGGGAGCTGCTGTGTTGAGCTGTTCTTTTTGTGTGTTTTCTTATTCTACAGCATCACTTGTTTTCTCGGAAGACAGGATGTGCTCAGCACTTGGCAACAGTACCACTGGGTACAAAACGCCTGCTGAACTGCAACAGTAAATTAAAAAGAATGTTGTATTATTAATGTTGTATTTTTTCCAGCAGGAGAAGTCATCACTGTTATTACTATTACACATTATGTCTTCAAAAAGCATTTTATGTTAAACCTGACACTCGTGTTTTGAACGATGATATTTATGTCACGGGGGGAAAAACTAAAGATTTAAATAATGGGTTTGACTGCCGTAAAAGTGACACTTTCGTTTAATGCCTTTTTGACCCCTTGCCATCGATGCTTTCCCAGTATCACTTTCGAAACTATTGCAGCTGGTGATACCACTTTTGAAAAGTTTTCAATTGCAGTGAAACAGAGAGAGAGAGAGACAGACAGAGAGAGAGAGAGAGAGAGAGAGAGAGAGAGAGAGAAAGAGAAAGAGAAAGAGAAAGAGAGAGAGAAAGAGATACAGAAAGAGAGAGCAAGAGAGAGCAAGAGAGATAGAGAGAGAGACAGAGAGAGCGAGCTATTAGCCGTATGTAGGAATTATTCAGCAGCAGGCCAGGGCCCCGCTCACCCGAGCCCCGCCGCTGCCCCTGAGGCGCCTGAGGGGAGCGCAGCGCGCGGGCGGAGCGTACCACCGCCGCCGGCCCTGGGGGGGCGCGCCCCCACGGGGCCGGGCTCGGCCCACCCCCGCGCGGGTTCCGCCTCCCGCGGGTGAGATCGGACCCCCCCCGTTGAAAGTTGGTTGTGTCCTCATTAGGCAGGTGTTAATTTACTTTATGGACCCAGTTTTTTTTACATAAATAGGCTTCATAAGTGCATTCCTGGAGCCCAACCTGCATTCTAGTGTGTGACGTTTCACCCGTAAGCCAAGATTCGTAAATGCTTGTGGTTGAACAGAACGACAAGTCAGGGGGTGTGCAAAGTGTGAAGTGGTATGTCAGCTCCTGACCTAGTCTGCACATGGCAGTGAGGGGAGGGGAGGGAAGGGAAGGGAAGGGAAGGGAAGGGAAGGGAAGGGAAGGGAAGGGAAGGGAAGGGAAGGGAAGGGAAGGGAAGGGAAGGGGAGGGAAGGGGAGGGGAGGGGAGGGGAGGGGAGGGGAGGGGAGGGGAGGGGAGGGGAGGGGAGGGGAGGGAAGGGGAGGGGAGGGAAGGGGAGGGAAGGGAAGGGAAGGGAAGGGAAGGGAAGGGAAGGGAAGGGAAGGATGCTTCCGGGGTCTTGGGTAGTTTTAATCTCCCCTACAGTCCATTCCCACTTGTTGGCCTCATTCCTGCACTTGTGCTGTGCTGGGTTGTGTTCCAGAAACTGGAACAATGTTTGTCCTGAAAAAGTGCTGCATTACTTCCACACGACCCCTTCTCCAGCCACATCTTGTTCTTTCTCACGCTGTCCTAGAACCAACAATCCTTGGTGCTTACCAACAATTCTTTTCTGTTATTACCAGCTGTCCTTTCTTGGCTCCATAGCACTCCAGCTATCCATGTTCAGGACATACACCCTTATTGTCTGTGATTCTACAGTATAAATGGAATTCTTGTCCAAATGCTAAATACTCCATGGCTTTCTCAGATAACCTGCTTTTTGTCTGTAATAGAGAGATGTTACATCTTGAATACCTTTTGGTGCTGTCCCCATGAGCAGAACTGTCTGCTGTGCAAATCAGATGTGGGTGCACGCAGGACATTCTCTGCCTGCAAACACCCAGAGAAATAACAACCTACCAGTCATGGTCACATACACATGCTGTTTGGCAGGCAGCTGCTTTATCAGAACATCTGTGGGTTGGTTGTGTGCACTGGGACATGGACTAGGCAAACTGATAAAAAATAATTTTCATGGATAGCAGGTCTGCAGCTGAGATATCAGTGGGGAAAGGACACAGTGCCAAGTGTGTCATGGACAGATATTAATAAGAGAAAGAGGTACCCAGGGAAGAAAGAGGTACCCAGGGAACTTGGTACATGCTGCTCACGTTTCCTAGCTCACTTTCCCTGCTTCACATACTGATTTTTACAAAACCTCTTTTACAGTTTCAGTTGTTCTTGTCAAGTGCACAATTTTTCCAAAAGGTTTGGTACTTTCAAAAAGTTAGAATTAAAAATTTGTAATTAAAGTTAATAAAATTGTTAATCACAGGAATAATGTTAATCTTAGACCTAGAAAAAAGCCTGCTGTTGGTTACTAAGGAGAGAAAACCCCACCAAACTCTTGAGTAGTGAGCATTTTACCATACAGTAAAGCACAGTATATTGCACAGACTGCTTTTTGTGTTATTTATCTGTATATTTCTTGTATGGATTATATTCATAGCAAGACAGGAAGTGAAGACTAAAATCCAATTCTTAGGATTAGGCAAAAATGTTACTCAGTGTCCACATGTAATATTTGTAATAATGCTATGCTAAATAACCCATATGTAAATATGTCATTTGACTTCTGAGAATGTGATTACTATGAACAGACTGGGGAAAAATGTAGAAAATAAACATTGAGGGAAAAATGTTTGACAGATTTTGTTTGACACAGAAATACAGGGAATGAAGTTTATAAGCTGGGGTAGAACATTTAACGTGTAAAAGGTTTAACAGTCAGCAAATATGATTTTGTTTTAGCTTTTAAAATATTGCTGCTAAAATAAGCAGTTTAACACTGCATGCTTCCAAAATACGAGATTTTTATCTATAGTTCATTAAGAGTTCATTCTAATTTGTTTTTGTCCTTTATAGGGTAGTAACTTCTCATGCAAGACAGTTCAAGAGTCTGGTGGCCACTGAAAAAATGTTTGACATCCACTGTGTATTAGGCAGGAAAAGCAGCAGGTAGCTGATGATGCATACTGCAACCTACAGAGAGTTTCTAACACATACAGAAAACACTGATGCCTTTTATTGCCATTGTGAGCATCCCTGTAAGAGAAATTGCTGCACCAAAGACCTGTGACAAGACATTGTTTCATATTCTGTTTCTCACAAACAGCATCATCTGTGTACATTTAAAATCTCAAAGTTAGGCATGGGGTTGAGCAGTGTTTTGGTGACCTCTATGCCTTTTTGGTGGTCTTTAACAGCTTTCTGTGCAACTCTAGCCATCTCAAATGGATGTGTCAGATTCCTTCACAGAGTTAAACTTTGCAAGAGTCAATGCAGTTTACAAAATTATTTGTTCTGTCTTTTCCTGAAGAACACACAGAAGGAAGAGCATAGGTTTTAACCTGCTCTAGACTGCCAGAGCACTCATCCCAGTGTTTAGCAGAGTATCACATTGACTTTAGGTACAGCTACTCTGCATCTCAGACTGCAGAGTAGCTTAATAAGATGGGAGTATAAATTGTACTCTCATGCATCTATCCTGTTTGACATGTTATATTCCTTTTGACAGAAGGATTTGTTTTTCTGGTTTAGGAGATGAAAGCTGTCAGAAAGGATATTTGGTATAGAACTACCCATTTCTCCTGCATTCTCCAAAATGTTTATATTTGTCCAAACAATGAAAGCAGAAATATACACAAAATACATACAAATACATGTTTATTTGTATTTGGTTTGCATGGCCAAATTTTGGTAGCAGGAGAAGAGTAGGGAGAGCTACAGGAGTTGCTTCTTTGAGATGCTGCCAGAAGCTTTCCCCACATCTGGCAGAGCCAGTGCCAGCTGGTTCCAAGACAGACTCACCTCTGGCCAAGGTCAATCCCATGAGGGACAGTAGAACCACCTCTGTCATAATGTATTTAAAAGGAAAAAAGCTACTGTGCAGTTGTAATTGTGCTCAGAGAAGAAAGGAGTGGGAGTATGAGAGAGGAACAGCTCTGCGGAAGCCAAGGTTGGTGCAGAAGGAGGGGGCAGGAGGTGCTTCAGGCACTGGAGCCCGTGCTGAGGCCCTGGTGAGGCAGCTGTGCCCCTGCAGCCTATGGGGGTTAATGCCAGAGCAGGTGGATGCCCAAAGGAAGGCTGTAACCCTGTGGGAAGTCCATGCTGGAGCAGGTTCCTGGCATGGTGTGGCAGGTTTGCTGGTAGGACCAGCGATCCAGTGGGGGACCCAGGCTGGAGCAAGCTGTTCTTGAAGGACTGGACCCCATGTAAAAGGACCCATGCTGGAGCAGTTCATGAAGAACTGCAGCTCATGGGAAGCACTGACACTAGAGAAGTTAATGGAGAGCTGTCTCCCATGGAAGTGACCCCACACTGAGGAAGGGGCAGGACTCTTCTCCCTGAGCAGCAGTAGGAACAACATGTGGTAAAGTGACCATAACCTCCATTCCTGTCTCCCTGCACTGCTGATGTGGAGGAAGTAGAGCTGGGAAAGGAGGGAGGTGTGGGTGTAAATTGTTTTTAAGATTTATTTTTCATTATCCTGCCCTGGATTTGATTTGCAATAAATTCAATCTATTTCTTCTAAGTCAAGTCTGTTTTCTCTCTCTTTTCCAATGCATGAACCTTTTGTTAAACTTTTTTACCCCCTGTCCAGTTGCAGAGGGGAGTGATAGTGCAGTGTTGGTCATCCAGCCAGCGTCAACCCACCACATTAATAAGTATAATAATATAGCAGAAAACATTTAAATAGATAAATATATAAATAAATATATTTATGTATATGACCAAATATACCTGCTAAAACGTATCTGTAGCCATAAAAATCACCCGAGGGAAAAAAGTTGATTTCATGTTTGCTACCTAAGTATTGGTGTGGGAGTCTTTAAGGGGAAAAAAAATATTCACTTAATTCCAGCATGTGTTTTAGTTGTTATTCAGAAACAGAAATTTCTGTTTACAAAGTATTTTTTCTTGTTCTTCTGTCTTTTTGCTTGTCAAAGGATGACCTTATTTCTGCTTTATAACTTCAGTAGTTGAAAAAAAAAAATGGTTTAGCATTAGTGATTATGGTATGTATTAAAATAAAAGTTTCATTTTTTTGTAACTTGAGACTGGCAAGCAGTAAATTTCTAATGTTCCTTATATGAATGCCATACCTTGCAATTTTAACAGGAGTGCTCTGTGATGCAATATGAACCAAAAAAAAAAAAAAAAAAAAAAGTAAAAAAGTAAACACTAGCTAAGTGACAAATGAAATCTCCTAAAATGTGTATCATTCAGTGAATCTGTGAAAACCCACAGTCTTCTTTGTGAGCTGTTTTACATGCCAGTGTAAAATGGCATTGCTTTGCCTTGAGAAATAACTTCCCAAATTACTATAGATGCAAAACTAGGTGACTGTATCTTGCTGTCTTTAAGTCTTTGTCCAGAATAGCCTATGTTCATCTGCAGTATAACTCATAATAAAATACTTAGCCATATGGAATGAAGCTAGCCTGTTCCAGTGCTTTGTTGTGTAGACTGGTATGTGCTGTTTTCCAAGAGGAAAAAAGCTCCTCATATGTCCTTATAGTCTGAGACCTTTGCAGTCATTTATCTGGTCAGAACAACGCTTTTGTTTTAAAAGTGTCAATCATCACGCAAGCTTTGATTTGTAGCATAGCTTGTTGCTCTTTTCCTGACACAGATTTTTTTTCATAGATCACAGAATCATAGAATGCTCTGGACTGGAAGGGGCCTTAAAGGTACTGTAGTTCCTACACCCCTGGTGTGGCCAGGGACACCTTTTGCTGGGTCAGGTTGTTCAGAACTCCACCCAGCCTGGCCCTAAAGACTTCCGGGGATGGGACAACCACAGCTTCTCTGGATGTGTATGTATCTATGGCACAACAGAAATCAAATATATAGAATAAATAATTTAACTACATTGAAATAAAAGTTTAATCTATGCTACAGGGAAGAGTGTACCTACCTGTATTCAGTTATTCTTGTGCCCTGAGTTCTTAGGTAGTCAAGTACTCTTCATTAGAATGTATCAATGTCATCCATTTGGAGCCACTTCCATAAAGAATGTAATTATGCAAAATAAGATTCTTGATCTTGCTGAAAATCTTTAAGACATCAGCATAATTTTATCCTCAGATTTTCATTTTGCAAATTACTATTTACTATTTATACAGCAACCATGTCAGCATTCCAGTATTGTCAAAACTCTATCCTGGCAAGCTATGGTGCAAGCCTACAAAACCCCCAGTCTTTCCTTGGAAGCATTTAACAGATATTTTGTCTACTTTAAATAGGATATGACAAAGATGACTGATGAATCTCAGAGATGTAGAATAATAGAGAAAGGATAATTAAGTCAAGAGAAGTAATTGTGCTTCTTCCTAGCTTTCTAAGTAATCTTACATGTATTCCTGTGCTTTCCCATCTGCATTGGATTTATATTTCTGTTGTATGCTGATGGGTCAAACTATTATAATTTAAATTTTAAGCACAAATGTAACAGGTATGTTCTTACAATTTATTTGTGATTCTGGATCTCTTGTACTTTTAAAGTAATGCTGAATTTCTGACCTAGTTTTCTTGTACATCTAAAAAAACCAGTCTGGTAGTGAGTGCGTAAACCACACAAATGGCTGGCAAGGAGCATATTATCTGAAATACATTTCTCTGAAATCATAGAATATGCTGACATGGAAGGGACCCAGAAGGATCTAAAGTGAATGCCCATATAGGGATCAAACCTATGATCTCAGTGTTGTCAGCACCACATTCTAACAGTACACCACAGGATGTTTTCTTAGGGAGCATTTTTCAGCAATTATCAAATCTTGTCTTATTGATCCTATCTGAAACTGTCCATTTGGATGCTATTTTCTTTGTTTTCTTACTTTTCCATCCATTGAATATTAGTCCTTCTCCTATGGAAGTTAAACAGCTGAGGGCGGTCTTGGGAGAAAGGAATACTTATGCACATCATTCCCTGTGGAATCAGGAATGTAACTTGTAAAGACATACGTGTGTCTATTGTATTTCTGTTTATGACAGTGCTCAATTTCAGTACCAAGCTGAAAGCATGCATTTTACTTCTAAAAAGTCATTTAATACATTCCTCAACAAAGTAAATTCAGAAGGTTGTTGTAATTGATCAGTTGGTGATTGGTAGAGAATAGCTAACTAATACTAACCACATTCAAAAGAAAGTGACACAACTTTGCCATTATTTATACTATAAAATCAAGAGACCATGTGTCCCTGGAGCTTATAATAAAATAAGTAATTCTTTGGCTAGTGTGTTCTTGGTATCTGACTGTGACTACAAGGTGTGTGAACCCTAAGTAAGTAAAATTTTGCATCTTCAAACACAGTAGGTTTAGATATTTAATTGCAGTTAACACAGGAGCTTGTCCAGAGTTGCACATTGTTCCAGCAGTAGTTTGGTTCAGAAAATGTCACTGAAAATTTTCATGGCATTTCAGGGCACCAGTAAATCTTTCTCATTCCACCTAAAGATATGCTGTGAGAAAGAAAGAATTCCACCACATAGTTAAAAACTTGGCTTAAGGAACCCCACACTGTTAGGCCAAAGATGGAGGATAGGATGTTTATAATGATCTCTGGGCAACAACTGTATCTCAGATGTGCTTAGATGTCTGTTGAAGAAGGGTTGGATATACTCATTTGGTAGCACGGTTTTAGCTAGAAAGCATGTTGTCTTTAGTAAATTTCCAAGCCTGAGCCTTACTCTTCTTCCAAGGAAAGTACATCTAGTAATCTCACAGTATTGGTTCCTGAAGGAGTTTTTCATTCAAAAGGGCAAGGTTGGTATTCCCTCTGTATCTTGAGACTGTAGCACTGTACATGCTACACAGATAGCTGCTGGGAAATAAATCCAAAAAGGTTTAATATGAGGAAGTTAACTGACACTGTATTGTTCTACAGTTTATGTCTTTCTAGTATAATATTGTAAGGTTTTGTATTCAAGAAAATTAATATATATTAAAACGAAAAAAAAAAAAAAAGAGTAATCAGTTTCCTGGCATGTCGAGGTCTCAGGTGTCTGTTATGGAACAGTTTTCATTTCCTCCAGTAGAGCTCAAAAGCAGACTGGGGACAGTAGTGGAAACATCATTTTAGCATTGTGATGGGAAGCTATAGAAAGTTGTAAACATAAGTTCATCGACTTTGCTATTAGTCCCACTAAACCTTCTGCAGACTTTTATTTCTTCTAGTGTCAAGGAGGGGAGTTCAGCTATGTTCTCTCACAAATTACCACATGATGTTGGATGATCTGCTTTCTTAGACTAATTGCAGGAAGCTAATGTATGTTTAGTCAGGTAATTTTCATGTATCAGGATAAAGAAGCTTATATTATGCAAAAGAAATACCAAATACTGTAGTGATAAAAAAAACCTGTCAAACAGTGTGCCAGTTTACTAGATGCATCGATTTTAATAACTGCATCTGCTTATCATGCTGACTGCTGGCAGCCAGCCTGCTGTGCCAGTTTGTCTGACACCGCTGGTACAGTTTCTCTTCTGCTTCTGCATTTGAGAAGATAAGGAAGCACTTGCACAATACAGTTATGCCAGAGTGTTTAAGTAGTATACTAATCACAGAAATGGATTTGGACTACATCATGCTTCTCTGTGGCCTGAGGGCATGGTTTCTATGGCAGTTAAAGCACTGACTGTATATGCAATTAATAATGATTAGTCAGAGAGAAGAATTTCTACTGCTAAATAATATTTAGACAGGGTCAGTTCCAAGAGAGAACTACATCCACTTGTATCACCTCAAAGTCAATTGATTATAAAAACTGGTGAAAGTCTTATCAATTCCACCATCTTGGTGAAATAGAATCTGAGTTAAACTGAAAAATTGGTATTGCAAAACTAACAATCTGTAGTGTTTAGTTATTTTCCCACCACCCATGTTTACATTTCTTCTGTAATAAAAATAGTATCGTGCTCCAAACATTTTCTCCCTTTTCTTCATAGATCAGGCACACCTGGTTTTTTTTGTCTGGTAATAGGCCCCTGAAATAGCAAATCTAAGTGCAGGAAAGAAAGTTGCCTGTGGCTAAATGTCATATACTTTGAAGTTTCTTTTTGAACAAGAGAATTAGTTCCCATGTGTACAACTATGCTAATGCATATGTATTTATATATACTAAGCTGTAAATGACAGTAAAGTGTTCCCAACAGAGACTGTCATTATCAATCAAGGCATTTCTAAAATCATGGCAAGTCTAAAGAACACTCAACTCTTCCTTAATACTTCATTTTTAAATAGAAGATATATGTTTTATAATGTTAATTTTCAATCACACTGAACAGCTGTCATAATCTGCTGATCTCACTCCCTGTGTCATATATCAGAAAAAATATTTCACCCTAAGTAGTAGAGAATAGTAGTGTAAGTCATTATGTTTGACAAAATTATTTCTTATTTTAATGGAAACTGGTATAAACTATGCTTTTTTCAGTTTCTTGAAACACTAAGCCTTGGAAATTTACATTTTCTGTGATGGATAAAAGAGGCTCAAATCAAAACTTTTCCAAACCAATGTGGCTTCTTGCTGACACCAGAGACAGCCAGCAGAACAACTTGAGTCCTTGCTTTTGAGAACCACGTGGTTTCTGAATAGAGATACTAGAACAGATTAAACTCTGCCAGGTAATCTATGAACAAAGTGTCATTCTAAGAAAGGGAACACATGCAGGCAGTTTACATGCAGGCTGGCCAATGTGTTTGAGATGGGCTTTAAAGTGAAGGACTTTGCGGGTGGGATCCAAAATGGAAACGCTCACACCATTGCATCCAATTAGGAAACAGACCAGGCAAACCAGAGCAGTGGCCTATGTTCCCTAGCTGCCTTCAAAGGTAAGAACTAAAAGGTCAGCCACCTCATGGAGGGGCTGTGCGTGTTGTGGTATTTCTCCTGCAACCCTCCTGGGAGACCTGCATGCCCAGTTACCTCCCTGGAATGCTTGTAGACCAATGCATGCAGCATAGGGAATAAAAAAGTCTTCTATTATGTAATGCTTGGCTGGGTAGATGAGGGGAGAGCAGTGGATGTTGTCTACCTGGATTTCTGCAAGGCTTTTTAACACTCTCTCGTAACATCCTCAAAAGAAGCTCAGGAAGCATGGGTTGATAAGAGAACAATGAAGTGCATTATGACTTGTCTGGCAGAGTTCAGAGGGTTGTGATCAGCAGTGCAGAGTGCAGCTGGAGGCCTGTAGTGAGCAGTGCTCCCCAGGGCTCAGTCCATCTTGTTCATCTTACTGATCAGTGACCTGGGTGAAGGGACAAGTTGGTGCATGGCACAGGACTGGGAGGAGTGGTTGATACTCCAGGAGGCTGTGTGAGACATGAACAGGAGAGGAACCTAATGAAGTTAAACAAAGTCAAATTTGCAGGGTCCTGCAGCTGGGGAAGAATGAGCCCATGCACCAGCACAGGCTGCTGGAGCAGCTTGCCAATCACAAGATGCTCCAGCAGCACATAAATGGGTCAGCTAAACTGGCAACATGCCTTGACCAGCTCTGGATGCAGTATGTCCCATCTCTCCATACACATCCATTAGTGAAAACACTGATCACATAAGGCATTGTTTATATTCTAAGGAAAGTGGCTTTATGCTTTGTCTGTGGGAAATACTTGATTTCTCCTAACAGAATCTCCATTTTCCATTAAAAAAAATAATTATCTGCAAAAAACCACATTGTGTCCAGACAGATCAAAGACAATACATTTATTAAACTCTGAGAAAAACAAACAAAACACTAACATAGAGAAAGTTAAATAGAAACTGAAAGACACATCTTCAGACCGGCATATCATGGCTTGTGTGACCAGTAAAGTACCAAAATGACATTCTGAGTTTGACTGAGGTATTTAACTATTTTTGGCAATAGAAACAGAGTAAGAAACTTCTTTCAAACACACACATAGGCATTACTTGCATTAGTGTCTATCATCTATGAAATTTTATATGAAACTAAATAATATAGCTGTTAGAAAATTATAGCAGCAAATTAGCAGAATATCTAATGCACATTTACCATAAAGTACGTGCTAAACTTAAAAATCCCACCCAGTATTTGGGCCCAGTTTTGTAGCACTGGTAGCACTTGGTCACAAAAAGAGCATCAGTGAGTTCAGTTGGACGCATCATAAGCAAGACCTGAATTTGCTGCACATCATACACTTCTGCTCAGGTCAGAATAAAGAAATGAATGTTCCTACTTGCTTTCTAAGAAAAACCCTCTTGTGATGAAACCATGGCCTAGCAAGGTCACTCCTGAAACAGTAAGAGTTAATTGCAAGGCTCTGTCAGGTTCTTAACATATGTAAGAACAAAGAGAGCTTCCCCACTGAGTTTCAGTTTTCTCTCCTTTCCTTCTGAAAGGCCGCCTAACACAGTCAGAGGAGATGCTGTTAGGCTGCAAAAATGAAAACCACTTTTGAACAATACTGCACTTGATCCCCTTGTTCCACTGAAGTATTTTAATCCTGTAATATATTTAAAAATTAACTGCTGGCTAACTTCTGAAGTCCTTAAATTTAATTTTTTAAATAAACACTTTATGTGGCACAGACTAATAAATGTAATAATGATACCTTTGGCTCTGGAAGGGCTTCAGAAGTTGGTCAAATAGGAAGATACTATGCTGCTAAGTTATCAGAGCTTATTCACATGTTCTCAAAAATATTCAGTGAAAATTTAGTTGCACAGTGTTTAATACTGTGGTCAACAAGATTCTGTTTATAAAAAGTGTATTATTATTAGCATTAACTAGAATCTGATGAGGAACAGAATAATTTGTCCAAGTATGCTGTATATTTTAAAATTTTACATAGAACTTTAAATTGCATGTATATTTCTATAATAGTTACTGTAAGAAAGTAATAGAATCAGAAACTTTTAAATTCCTACAATATTCCAAAATCTTTATATAGGTTTCTTTGGATATAAAATGGCTCTGTAAAAACTTAATTTTTTCTTTTACCTATGAACAAAATTTTAAGAAACAGAAAACTCCTTTTTAGGACTGCAGCAATTGCATTACTTAAATGGGTCACCATAATTAAACTACAATATTTGGTGTAATAGAAAACATTGATGGTTTTATGACCAAAGTATTAAAATATATTTTACCAATTTATATAAATCAAAATAGATGTATTATTTAGTCAAGCTACTTTTGTGTTTTCACCTATATGATCAGTTCCCAGCTATTGATATAAAGATCTCTGCCAACAGCAGTTTTTTCTAAATTCTTACACTTTAAACCACCTGATTTTTAGCTTTATCAAAATGCACAATTTACTGTGCATGAAACAGTTATTTTAATGTTTAATTTCACAAAAATCAACACCCACAAGAACAAGATAAAATAGCCTCAAGACAAATCCATAGATAATATTTACAGAACACAACAGGAATATTTTGATGTATATTTTACGCTGCAACATTTCAGATAAAATTATAGGAACCACAAAAAACTTTTTGACTTCATTTTGATTTCAGCATACAAGCCCAAAACTGACTCTCTGCTGTAAAACACTACACACACCTAGTTAAAAAAAGAGCTAGGGCATGATTTTATTCAGCTGGTCTGTGCTCACATAGCCACAAGACACGTTGAATTCCTTGTCTGGCACTGGCAGCGCGGTAGCATTGAGCACGAGGCCTTGTGGAGACTGAACAATGTGGATTGACGTATAGTCTGCGACAGGCATCTCTGAACTTGGGGGTGCTGCTGTTGAAGCTCCAAGATTGGCAACAGTAGTGGTAAGGCTCTCTGTGGTGAAGTAAGCGTCTTCATTATAGCCTTGTTCCTGAACATGTGGCTCATTCTCTTCGTGGGAAGTCACAACAATGCATTTTTTCACATCTGCCTCACAGAAATAGGTGTTGTCCATGGTGAAGTTTTGTTCTGTGCAGCCTTCACGCTGTGCTCTCCCCAGCTTGGATTTCTGCCCTGGTGAAAGTACAACCCTGCCTGCTGGAGTAATATCACTCACTTGAGCGTAAAAGTCAGTACTTGCCAGTGAATTCTGGTTGCTTACCTGGGTATGGACTGACAGATGGGGTGACTCAACACTGTTTCCAAAGGGTGCCCACGGGTGGCTGTTTTCAGACTGAGTATTCCTATGCTGGTGTTGCAGGTCTGTGTTGGCAAGGCTTGGAAGTGACTCATCATTATCTTGTCTGTCAAGGCACAAGAGATCTTCTTTTTCAGCAGCCTTTTTGAACTGATCACTATCAGAGGTGGCATCACATGTGTCACTTGCGCTGAAGTCTGTCTCTGGAATATCTGGTTCACAACAACTGGCCCGTCCAGAATCATCATCCTTAGCTCCCAAGGAACTGTGAGATTTCAGATGATCTTCACTCAGGAGCCTGTCAGTGTCTGAGGCTCTATTCTTTTCATCAGGGTCTTCTATGTCCAACTCAATAAACTCAACCCACAAGTCATCGCTGTATAGCTGTGTCTTGTAGTTGTCATGGCAGGCTAAAATGGAATTCACTTCATCTAGCTTTCCTTTCTACAAAGCAAATAAAAAAGGATCTTATAAAGGAAGTAATAGAAATGTTTGTCCTTTTTATGGTGTTGACTTATATAAAGATGACTGTAGTTATGTAATGATAGCAAAGGGGTTCAAAATTATTTTATGCAAACTAATTCTATGGAAACTCCCCAAATGTTAGAATTTTCTTCTACAAAACTTTTCTGCCTGGGAAAACAGTTGTCATCTGCTACTACCACAAAGATTCTCACTGTCGATTTTAGTGTTCAATATTACCTTCAAAAGATCTGGGTCAATCCCTTTAATCTTTGGAACTGGCACAGGAGGGAAAATAAGCATTTTTAACCTGAAGGAAAAAAAAGGCTTTTAATTAACAGTCTTTTTTGAAGAAGTTAGAAAGAAGACAGACTTACATTGCATTTATATTTAATTACTTCAAAACTTAAAAGTTTGGAAATGAAATTTAAAATACTCCTAAGGAAAAGAAGTAATATTTTTCTCTCATTGCAAATTAAGACACAAGTTTTCTGCAACCTTCTTTTTTGAAATCACTTAAATTTATGTGGGAATCAATTTTGGAGTCTGGTCTTTGACAATTCAGTGCTGTATAGAAAGAGAGTAAATTCCTAGAGCTCTGTCAATAGATTCCCTTTTTACATACCTTTCAATGGAACCTGATATGAACCTCAGTATATGGTGACCTCTCCAAATTTTTTATCATGGACACAGTAGCCTTGCATATGCCCAATAAATTTAAATAGGAGAACAGAAATGGGAATTGGTGGATAGAGTGAATTACTTTAGAACTAATAAATAAAACTGGAAAACATCTGTAAAAATTTAGGCTAGTATTTTGCCATCTCTATGACAGTTCTGCTTTATTGAATTATTACAGCAACAAATAATATATAATTAAGGCAGAAGTTTACTGTTATGGAGAAACTTGTTTGGGCATTTGCAGGCTGTGGAAATACATACTATTCTAATCCTTCATAAAGTGCATTCCTAATTTTTTAGGGGACAAAAACCCCTCCAAACCAAACCACTCCCTCTGCCGCCCCGATTCTAATAGAAGGATGATTTTCCCTTAACCATAATCCAAGTAGCTGGTAATGCCTATCTCCTTCATTATACCTCCCTGCTTCTTTTGCAAATAGATAAACAAAAAGAAAATTCAAAATTCTCTTTCTATTAGGTTAATTGCCTATTTTAGAAAGTAAGGAGTGGGAAATAGTAAATACAAATCCAGGTATTAGTTTTGCTGCCTTGTTAATGATGTTGGTGAGGTCCAGAAAGGGTCACAGATGTCTTAAAGAGTGCCTAGAGAGAAATTTAGGCACCTTTGGCTTAACCATGGCATGTCCACATTCCTCAGATGTTTCTGGTTTTGAGCAGATCCTCAGTGTTCTGCCCAGAAAGCCAAGTGAGAGCCAGAAATCCAGTAATTTTCCACCTAATCTCTGGAGAGGTAGTGTAAACTGGTTGGGCTCTCAGGATTAGGAGTTGTGCTTTACAGTTGAATCCACAAATCAGGTATTCTGACAGGACTGGGCATTGCTTCTAATGAAACAGACAAAGAATTTTACCACTCACTGCCTGGAGAAGACATTTGGGAGGGAGAACTGTGCTCTGCTCCTTTCTTAGCCTAGCATAATTCAAGCTTTCATCTCTCAATTCCAATGACCTAAACCTATGGCATCTGTCCTACAGAGGCTCATTCAGAGTCTGTGAGATCATAACTGAGGAAAATATGAATTGGTATCTTTCAGAATCAGGAGAAAACCAAGCCGGGATTTTTTTTTTTTTTTTTTTTGCATTATGGATTGTATTATGGATTTTGCATTATGGAAAACCTATGCAGGCTGTATTCTGCTTCTCTTCAGAATACATTGTGATTTCACCACTAAATGCTTGAGTTTGAAGGAAAGGGTGCACACCTGCAGTCCAGAAAAACTTTGCACATTAAGGTCCTTAGTGGAGAAAAGCTTCTTCCAGCATTCAAGATTAGCATGGAAGATATTTATAAACTCTGATCAGAGATATGCTTCAGACTTGAGGATTTTCTGAGACAAAGCTACCTGCTGTTCAGTGCACTGACCTTAGCTCCTGGTGCCACATGGACATTGCTCCATTCTGACACATTAAACTCTTGTCATGAATTTTATCAGGAGCCTTGTTCTTAAATCTGGGATTGGGATGCTATTGCAGGGAATGGCTTCCTGAAATTAAACTCTGTCAAAGCATAGAGCTTGCCTAAATAAAAAATTATTGCGTAATGAAAATAATTTTTATTTAGGTCTGCTCCAAATGCACCATATTATTTTAATTTCAGTATGTGAAATGAAATTTCACAATGTTTTGGTATGTGCAAAATTACTCAGTACTCATTATCAAAGTAAACACAAGACCACTGAAAACACACATGTGTGCACTGGGTCTTGACCATGGTGTTGCTCCATAGCGTACAACAGTACTGATATGACATCCAAGTTGAATTCTTCCAAAACCTATCCCTGAAAACACATATCAGGGGATTAATTAATTTTAAGACCTGTTATTTTTATATATGTTTCATTCTTTCATTTTTGTATATGATACCATTTTATAATTTTTACAAATAATGCAATTCTGTGCTTAGTTTCATTTTATTCCTGTTATCTACAGGAACTGCAATTTATCCACAGAGACCAAATATTCCCCTATGACTCAATCTCTTTCCCTTGGCTTCAAGAAATAGAGTTTAGTGGAATGGTCTAAGAACAAAGTCATATGCATAGACATATGTTTGTATGAAACTTTTGAACAGCATGTGAATAAAAAATAGTATGTTAAAAATTTGAGTTAACTAAAAAGCAGCACCCTTCAAAACCTATGTAAATCAATCATGTAAATTTGGCAGAATAAAACGTACTGCAGTGAAAGAGGAAGATCAACATAATCAGATTCCCCATGCTGAAGGCCCCATATATACTAATTCCAGTTATATGTCATTTACAGGAATAGACAAAAATACTCAAAATGATTCCTTGTCCCCCAGATTTGAAATAACTGAATTTTATTTTTTAAGCTACAGGTACATAAAATCCAACAAATGAAAAGTCTCTACCTTGGTTGTTTAGACAGCATGACTGAGATCACTGTTACAGCCAGCCCACACACTCCAAAGACAAGAACTAAGAACCATGGAAACTCAACTTCTGAAACAACAAAACATGAATATATAAGCAGGAATCTTCATTACTGTCACATCTTTAATTTCAGCCTTGTCTTTCATCACCTGAGGATTCTAAAATGGTAAAAACTGATGAAAATTTTTGTTACTTAAATGCGAAAGTTCTATGTTCAGCAGAAATAAAAATGTGCTTTTGTCCTAGTTCTGGCCGTCACTTGGAAGTTCTTGAATATCACCTCATGTCACTACCAGGGGTGGACAAAGGGACTCCCTGGCTTCCAAGAAGAAAGGTGTGACTTCTGGTTGAAAAATGTGGTGGCATTGTCTGACATTGTTCGTTGTCTCTGCAGTGAGCATCTGTCACTGAGAGTGTGAGCCACCCTCTCTTTTATATGCTTTTGCTATTAATATTGTTGCTTTTACTGTTTGTTTTCTTCTCTCATTGCTGCTTCCAGTAAACTGCTCATATATTGACCTGTGATATTCACCTTTTGTGTTGTCAGTTCTGCACTTCTTCCCACTGGAGCAGAAAGGGGAAGAAGGACTGAGCAAGTGGGGGCTGGTTTGGGAGAGCCTCAGTTGCAGCACTGAATTGGGAAGAATCATTCCTTATCCATGGCAGCTTTTGGTCTCAGCAGTTTCCATGAATTTACAAGTCCACTGAGACTCCTTGCTAAACCAGACTGATTTCATAAATCTAAACAATATCTTAATAAAGATAATGTCTGAGGAACATTCTGCCTGCTTGCAACATGGTATCAGTAGTCCTGAGGGCATATAATGCCACAGACCATGCTAATACTTGTTCATTCAAGCGGAGAGAACACTACTAATAGCACACAAAATCACAAGCAAGCAATTTTATTCTCACAAAAATTAATGTATGGTGGTGTCAAAAAACATACCATTTCTATTTCTAAAGGTTGAACATTAATTATTTTGTGAACCAGTTGAATCAACTGTAAAAAAAAGCTACTTTTATTTACCATGCAGGTGGCGACAAAGAATTTAGACATTAATTGAGAAATGCAATTTAGCAGAAATGAAGAACAATGCTGATAAATGAAATGTTTTATCTCTTAAATACTAGCAATTCCATTATGCATAATATTACATTGTAAATTACAAAGCATAGAGATTTTTTTCTAGCTTTAGTATTAGATATTTCTCATTTTTTTAGTAATTTAAAATTTCCTACAAAAATTTCACTCTTATTTTTTTGGGCCAAGGAACACTGGACAGAAAGCTTTTGAACTCCATATATATGATCATAAATGACCTTTCAGAGAAAAAACACAATTAAAAATTCAGGTATGAGTTTCAACAGTGTGTTCCCAGCTCAGATTTTGACCAGACATGCTTTCAGGCATCAATAAAGTCTATATTGATATGTCTGTGTTAAACAGGTTTGAGTAACTCATTGTTACATCAGTAAGACCAGCAAATGACCAGCTCCTTCAAGAATTGCATTAGAAGACTTTAAATTATTAATACATGAAACTTATCTAAAGTTTAATTCTGTGTTTCTGAAAATAACATACAAAAGAAGCAAAAATACATTCTCAATCAAATCAGCTCACTGCTGCTGTGTGAGTTGTGTGGATTAGGATCATTTTGGAGAATTTGAGTTGCAGTGACTGAAGAAAACTGGCCTTAGGATGGCCTTAGGTTTTCCAAGTATTTTAATTTCATTCATATGAAAGCCTTGACCACTTAATGTAGATGGGGTTAATTAAAAAAATACCACATGTACAGAACATTAACTGTTTCTATAAATTAGAAATGAGAACTAATAACATGGAAAATGATGTGAAGCAGCTTGTTAAAATTACTTGTGAAAGACCTCATATTTTGAAGACTTAATTTAGTAGCTCAAACCTGAGAACACTTCTGGAAAAGGCACTGTCTCATTCCTTCAATAGAAAAAATGTGATTCTCAATGGTTGCTTCTGTCTTTAACAGCACTTGAAAATGAGTAACAGTCATAAGCAAGAATGAGAAAAACACTCACTGCCCTTGATAGTATAACAGGATGATCAGAAAAGCACAGACTTCTAGAAAAAAACTTAGCCAACGGTATTACAAGAAATCACAATTATTCTCTTCCCAGCTGAAGTGCTCATTTTAGATGATGAAGTATGAGATTTAATTCTGGTTTAGACTCTATGAGATGTGCAATAGCAGTTACTTCTGATTCTTAAAGCTATTTGTATTTTTGCTCTCTGATGATCTGTGAAACAGTCTTCCTGAGTTTACTTTTGAACTTGTATATGGAATTTGAACATTCTGAATCTCTCCCAATGATTCTCATGTAGTAAGTAGGTTGGAATACCAACGTATTCAACCATATAACATGTGGTTGAAACCACCCTTCAACAGAAAGACAATAATCACAGCTATAAAAAAAGCTTTGCTTATTTACCTTCTGTGCAATGATCACATCCAATGCCTATTTGAGAAAATGATACATAGAGGATTTCACTGAACTCCCCGAATTTTTCAGAAGTTCGTTGTCTTGATCGGATTCGTATCTCATAATCTCTTGCTGTCTTCAGAGAGTACAGTGGAACCATTGTTGAGAGCCTGGGTTTTAACTGTAAAGACAGAAGGACTGTGATTTATTTATTTCAGTTGTACTGCCAATTTTACACTGCTGCTTGATTTCTGAAGGCATTTTTGCTACTGGGAGTTTTAAGGATACCACAAGAAGAGTTCAGAGAACATTCACACTGTTTACTATCAACTTAGTAGTCACCAGGCAGTTCTGTGATTTGGGGGACTAAAAGCAGAGGAATCTAAGCTCTGTAGATACAGTCAGTGAAGAAAGGCAGCTTCCCCCAGTTACATGCCATAAGTAGGTGGTGTGAACATCTTTCAGGTTGTAAATCCTTTTTACTGTTATAACACAACATTACTGATTGCAGAATGCCAAAAATGCTGTTAAAATAACACGGGAGGTATAAAAATACTGCAATCTCCACTACAGATTTAATGGCTGCAACCAAACATCTCTGGAGTTGTCTGATCCCTGGTGACTCCAGACTCCAATATTCTAACAACCAACCATTCAGATTTTGGAGAAGACACACTGCTTTTCTCTCCTAGTAGCTGAGCATTGTGGAGAACCATTGCTATACATCACCAATGTTTTTAATATGCAAAGAATATACATTTGGAAAGCAAATATATACCTATTTCATGCTATTAAGCCACAAAAAAATAGTTCACTGAAGTTCTACTGATAAATTTACATACATCCCAAATAATGGTGTCACTTGGAAAAAGCCAAGAAGAATAAATCAGAGCCTTTATGAAAGACTCCTGGATGGAACTGGATGTATAGAATGGGGAAAGTTCAGCATGAAATAAATAGATGAACAAACAGCATTTGTCATGGATTAATTCAAGTAAAAGCCACATCATAAAAGAGAGACATCATAAAAGGTAGCCAATAATTTGTCTCTGTCTCATTAACACCCATTATCCAGGGTGGATTTTATTAGTTTAGAATGATTCTCAGAAAATAATTTTGGTCCTCTTATCACTGTAACTTACTGTTTTTACACTTACTTATTAATGTTTATTCTTCTTTCAATTTAGAAATTATTTATTTTAAATTATGAAATACATTAAAAAATAATAAAGGCTATGCATTAAAAAGCAATGATTCATCCCCAAAAATACAGAAAAATTATAAACAAGTTTCAGGAAGGGGGGACTTAACACAGTAATAAGTACTATGAATTTATTTTTTATTAGTTATATTTCCTAATTTACTATATTACTTATAATTTACTAAATTTACTATAAGCATTATGGTATATTTAAGCAAGGATTATCCTTTGTGTAAAAAAATAGTAATAACTAGATACGTATAACTTGACCATGTATAAATAGACATTTCCGTCTTAATGTGCTTCAACATTCATTAGAAAAGGCATTTGTAGCAAGGAATCCAAAGAGTGAAATTGTAGCATTGCTCTAATGCTGTCATTCAGAAATTTGCTCTTGTCCCAGGCTAGACCAGGATTTTTGTGCTCTCATAGTGTCTCAGTGAATTATGCCATATTTATGCTCCTAAAATGAAAGGCTTACAAAACCATACACTACACACAGGTTAAGTCCAACATAATCTATAATACTTTGTCTCTTGAGGCAAGTATCAGAGTCAGGAATTCCTTATCTGTGTTCTGAAAGAACACTGATCTTGAAATCTTTCCTCTCCTAGAACTACTCGAAAAGAGAATTAGTCACAACGCTTTCTGGGATTATTGACAGTACTGGAGCAAAACCAAAGCTTTATTAGAGTATTTATATGACTAATATTGAAACTATTATTAAAAAAAACCAAAATGTGCATTTTTTGAGATATATGTGCATTTTTGCTTTTGAACATCTGCAGATTTTCAGCTTCTTAAATATTATTGATTTACTGCCTAAACTCAACACATTTCATAGGCTTTAAAAGAGAGGCTAACATTAAGTATATATATATTAAGAGGCTAATATATTAAACCAGTATAGATAGAAAGGCAGAGAAATATTAGGAAAAAACACAACACAGACATTATAGGCCTGTTTGGCTGTAGACTTAGTAATAAGGAAAGAGAAGTTAAAGAGAAAATGCTAACACTGAGAAAGACCAGAAGTGAGGAGAGAGACAAGGCCTTTCACAGGTGAAGGCAAGCAAAACAGTTTGACTACATTTCAGTTGGTAAATTTGACTACATTCAAATTGTTTAAATTTTCCTTTTGTAGTTAATGACAAATTTGTAACAGTATTATCTGGGTTTTTTTTTTCTTCTGCCAATTAACCCAGTTCATGTTAATAAGAAAGCAAAGGAAGGATTCTGCTCTGACATGATGTTCTTACTGCATTAAAGAGCTTTCCATATGCAAATATGCCATGACACACTGACATTTAGCCTATGCATTCAGATAAGATGGGTACAATATCTTCCCTGTAACAGAAAAACTAACTACTTGAAAAATTAAGTGATTTTCAAAAAGTAAACGTAAAAGATTTGTAATACATTATTTTATATTTTCATAGATTATCAAAAAACTTTCCCTTGATTTCTGGTATGAAATCTGTCTTATCTATATTGCAATATATTTATTTGCTTATTGTGTAAAATTTTAAACTGTAACTCAAAGTCCTTCCTTCCTTCCTTCCTTCCTTCCTTCCTTCCTTCCTTCCTTCCTTCCTTCCTTCCTTCCTTCCTTCCTTCCTTCCTTCCTTCCTTCCTTCCTTCCTTCCTTCCTTCCTTCCTTCCTTCCTTCCTTCCTTCCTTCCTTCCTTCCCTCCCCTCCCCCCTCCCTCCCTCCCTCCCCCAATCCCTCATTCTCTCCCTCCCCCCCTCCCTCAATCCCTACCTCCATGCAAATTTTAAGTATTAAAACAGCTACTCTGAGGAATCTGGATTCACATGGTGATATTTACCAAGCAAAATACTCCTGTTCAGACTACTGAAACACCATGCACTTTTTAAATAGCTGAAGCTTAAGAAAATGATAGAAAAATATTTTATCCTTGAAAAAACTTGCATATATTTGACTCTTCCTATACTTACTAATCTAACACAGGTGTTTCTGCGTTTTTCATTATCCTTCCTGTCAACTATCTTGACACGTACAGTTACAGTGTTTGCTAGAAAATGTCATAAAAAATGTAGGCATATTGTTTAAGAATTCAATTACAAACAAGTTTTTTCATAGTGGCACGAGAATGTTAGGGATAGAACAAGCCTACACTGCAGTATGACTAATGTATAATAAGTATTTGTTTCATACCTCCTTCCATTTTGTCTCATTAACTTCTTTGTACTGCAATTCATACTCCAGAGTAATCCATCCCTTCCGAACATCTGCTGTTGGTGGTGGATCCCATCTTACCTGGATATCGCCATGGATCCCAGTCTGACTAGTATTTAGCAGGGTCCAGTTAAGGTGGACAGGGGGATCAGGTAGTACTGTTTAAACAGAGTATTTGGAATAAAACAGCCAGTTTTCAATGTGAAATGAACATTCTTACTACACACTGATAAATTATTTCAGGACTTAAAAAGTATATTAACTGTGTATTTTCTGATTAAAGTCAAATATATTGCAATGTCAAAGCTATTGCAAGTTTGGTAACAAGACACCCTGTCAATTGGCAGTAGATATATTCTGCACAAATCTTACCCAGACAACTAATAAAGAAGATTAAGAATGTATTGCCTATTGAAGTATATTTCTGAATAGATAGTCTAAAACACTAGATATAAACAATTATGGATCAAAATTTAAATCTAGAGTTCTGACTAGAAATAAAAACAGTAACTGGAGTAATACAGAAAGACAAATATTTAGTAGCTAGTATAGAAGTACACTGAAAAATTTTCATATTTGAAAAACTAAGCTAAATTTTCTCAGCTGAATAAAAGAGAGCATTGGGTATTCTAATCACCTGTAGGAATAAATTGACTGGATATGTAGTTAATGATGGTACACTACCACTCTGAACAAGAAATAACATCTGTAAAATCCCAGGCAGTCAAAATTCATATTGCCATAAATATAAATCCTAGCTTAGAAATACCAGACATCCTGATCCTTTAGATTACAGTTGATTCGGGAACAAAATAATGTTTGGCTTTCAGAGCTTTGCAGAATCAAGGTTTTAATGCAAGCTTTGCTCTACAAGGAGATGTAGCCTCCATTAGAAAGGACTTAAAGTGAAAGCAAAGACAAGCTCATTTGAGCATGCACACATTTGAGAGACCACTGGTATTTAGGAAAAGAAACCACACCTCATATTTGCTTTTGTCCTTTAAGCTTTTTTCCAATTTAGGCAATATTTTCTGGTGTGGATCACATTACACTGTTAGAAAATCAAATCCCTTCCCATGTATCATATATTTTAGGTACTAACTTTTCTGAGAGGTAATATTTAAATACAGCCTAAGTACTACAGAAGCTTACAGATATATGATACATAATGGAAGCATACCTATTTCATCAACACTGAAACATTTTTTATCATATACTTCATTTTTACTGACAAGCTGAACACAATACGGTGTCCATACAGAGGTGTAGGATGCGTTGAAGTAACAGCTATTTTGTCCTGAAGTGACATAATCAGGGCATTCTTTCCAGTCTTCCTCATTACTAGAATGACAACAAAAATGCAATATCCATAAGAGAGAGATTTACAGACCTTTACAAAGTACAAATTATAGATGTTACAAGACACAGTACTGTAAGTTGTAAAACTTACAAAAGGGATGAAAACATGTCAATATTGGTGATGATTTACAATGAAACCACTATTGAAGAAACCTACATAACTGAGTTTAGGTACTCATGTACTCTTAGTGGCCTGGAAAATAGTTGAACTTTAAGGTACCTACTAACCCAAAGCATTTTTTGATTCTGTTATTCTATGTTTCTATGATTTCTGAGATGTCTTGAGTAACTAAGAAAGCCAGCCTTGCTATTAGGCTCAAGTCTGCTATACAAATGTATAATTGCCATCATCAAAAAGCATCTGTAGATCAAAAAGATCAAAACCCTGTTCATTAGAGGGAACAGAAATGCACATCCTCCTATTCCTGTGAACAAAAGGCCTACTTCCTTAATAGCCATTACTGGTAATGTCTATGTCCTTTTTCAGGCTAATCATTGTAGCAACTTGAAATTTAAAAAAGCTTAAAGTGGAGCTGAATCATAATTGAACAGGACTCAATGGAACATTATCCCAGCATTCAAGCAGCCTTTTCATGTGGACCTGTACATTCAGACTTTATCACAGCAATTGATCAATGGGGACTTCATAAGACTTTAATAAAAATTCAAAAGGGCCTGTATCCAACATCCACATCTGTTCATACATATAAGGAATCTCAAAGTTGCAAGTTAGATGGATAAAGAACAAACTGAAGTTGCCTATTAAAAAATCCTTACCCAAGCCATATAGTATTCAGTTTCGGATTCTGCAACCCGGACCTAAATTTAGTAAGACTGTGTTCTTAATTATCTGTCAAATAATGTTTGTGGCTGCAAATTGCATAACAATTACCAGTAAATTCTAACATTGTAAAAAAAATGTACTTAAAACATGGGTTTATACCCTTAAAAACAGTATGGCTCATATCACAGCAAAAAATTAACAATAGCAACCTAACAAGCATGGCAAAATAAATTACTTCTCTCTTTTCCTGTTTTGGCTTTTATTACCTCTTTTTGTACAATAGCTGTAGTATTCTTGGAACAGTGAGGTTATATAAATTTCCAGCAGTCCAAAAACATGAAAATGTCTCCATTTCAGGTGATCTGCATTTGCTGATTTGTGGCCATTGCAAGAGGTCTGTCAAAAAAAAAAGTAGGGGACAGAAGGATACACATTAAACAAATCCAAACCCCAGACTAACCTGCTGTTAAAATTAAACTCGGCACCTTTAATGAATAAATAAATTTTCTTCCAATCCCTTATATACAATGAGGCAAGATTTAAATTCTTATGTGCATACATGTAGATGACTGTAGAAGCCATAAATTTGAAAGATGCATCAAGCTCTCTTTTGTACTGTGTAGAAGTGACATTATCACAGCCTGACACTTAGCATAGGGATTTGCCAGCCCTACAGCTGTAACCGAACAGAACAGAAAAGTCTGTTTCAGACGGAAGAGACCTAAAACAATCATCCAGTCCAACTGCCTGGCCACTTTAGTGCTAACCAAAGAGTAAAGCCTGTTATTAAGGGCACTGTCCAAATGCCTCTTAAATACTGGCAGACTTGGGGCATCGACCACCGCTCTAGGATGCCTGTCCCAGAGTTTGACCACCTAAAGAAACTTGTCCTAATGTCCAGTCCAAAGCCCTCTGGTATAGTTTTGAACTATTCCCACATGTCCTGTGACTAGCCCTCTTACCAGCTTTGTTTCCTCTCCACAAGAGGCAATCAAGGACATTAAAATCTTCTTAAACTGCAGGGCCCAACACTGCACATAGGGAGGTCGCACCAAGGTTGAGCACAGTGGGCTGATTGCCTTTGGACCAGCTGGCTGTCCCCAGTTTGGTTAGTTCAATACAGATGACTGAATTAGCACTTTACTTGCTTTGAAGGTGTGGTACTGCAGAGCTTCCATCAGACTCATACAGCTTAGCACATACCCACCTGAGGCATTTCACAATGCCTGCTCATGATAGAAGCTCAGCTTGAGCTGAGCTCAGGTTTGTGTCCACAATGCTATGCAGAAATAATCTTGTTTTGAGGGAGATAAGGGGACTTCTAAGCATGGGCATGTTATGCCACATGCCACTTCTATATCCACAATTTCTGTTCTTTATCAAAACAAAAACTATGGAAGATCATAAAATAACCGCTATAATAAGTCAGCCACATCAACCCTTGTGACAAGTATAAACACAGAAGTTGCAGGTATGACTCACTGCTTCCAAAGTCAAGCCTTAATTTTTTCCTGATTTGGAAGGTTCTAATTGCCAGTGTTCCCTATTTGGCCTGAAATGTTTTCAGAGGAAGATCAAATGCACATGGAATTGTCTACCTCCCTTCACAGACTATCTGGGAAATACAATCATTTATTTAAGAAAATTTCTCCAAAAGGCATTTAAAATTTAGATGTTAGTCAGACATTTATGCGTGGTAAAATGATCCCTGAAAAGGGAAAATATGATGCTACTAGACCCTGCATGCAAAGTTCATTGCAAATGTTTTGGCAGTATCACAGCTGTGAATATCAGAATTTCAGACAAGATATAAGGAAGAAATGTGTTAGTGTCAGGGTGGTGAAACCCTGGAACAGATTGCCCAGAGAGTTTGTGGGTGCCCCACCCAGAAAACATCCAAGACTAGGTTGGACAGGGTTCTGAGCATCCTGGTCTAGTTGAAGATGTCCTGGGTGATTGCAGGGGGGGTTGGACTATTTACAGGTCCCTTCCAACACAAACCATTCTGTGATTCTGTGATAATACTGGATACAACATAGTTACCTTCAAAGTCAGAAAAAATATTAAGATACAGTTATGCATAAGCACTAGGCACTTCCTGCTACACAAGAGGATATTGTGGCCCTCATGAACGCTGACTCCTTTATGGTTCAGATAGACACCCATGCCTGAGCAATCTGTATTTATCAGGCTCAGTGGTTTAAATTGTGTACTTTATATTACACACTGCCAAGCATCCACATCAGTCACTAATACATGAGTATTAGAATTTCTGTTTTGCTCATCCCATAAAATTGTCAGATTTTACACTTTGGACAATGAACAAGGCCTGAGAATATGTCACTAAATACATTTCACAAGCTGGTTAGATTAAAGCTCTCTGCCCTCCCCTTCCTTCTCCTGCCTCCCCAAAGCATTGAGAATTCATCTTGCCACCCTAAAATAACTGAAGTTTGACTGGAAAGATTAAAAAATCTGGCTTTTTTTCTTAGCCAGCATGTTCTATTTCACTCAACTTTAAATAACTTTAAAACTGAAGAAAATTTTGAAATGAAATGTTGCTACAAATGGAAAAATATTGCACTGCTCTTTTTCCAGAGAATATTGAAACAGAACATTTTTAGTATTGTGTCTGATTTTTTTAGTGTTTGACAGCTTTGGCAAAACTTCAGAATGCTTCTGGGATTGATGTTGATTTCGGCTTTTGCACAGTTTTACATAATTTGTCAAACAATTTCCATGTAGTAGATGGCTTTGTTAGAAACAGCACATGATCACAAAACTGCAAATCGTCGTAACATAAATCCAAAATAAAACAGGATAAAAGATTCAATAACAGTACTGTATTTATAACTTTTAAAAGTGTGAGTGTTCCAGCTTTCAAATTTGAATTTTCTTATATAATTAAAAATCAAATTATTATATCAAAGCAAAACAAAGGAAAAAAACTGTTTAAAAACAGAACAAGAAAAAATAATTAGATTTTCTGCTTTTACTTCAAAGACATGAATAAAATTGCCACAACTGTATAACACCTATAATCAAGAAGACATTTGTCTCTCCCTTTTTCTATAAACAGATAGCATGCAAGGAAGTACAAGCTATGGCTTTTCCTGTTTATATCCTCAGCTACATGCAAATATAGTTGTTTTTACTGCAACACATTAACAGTTTGAGAAAATGATATATTGGAAAACTCTCCTAAATTAGAATATTTCTGTTGATGTATTTATAGCTGTATTTATAGATAGAACATATAATATGTAAAGACCATGTGGACCATGTTCTCATCTGTAGGGGTAAATAAAGTCACACTGTCACTTTTTAACAAAATGAAATGAACTGAATCAAATCAAACTTAGATTTTGAGAGGTCCAGCAGAATCTTAGATATGGGCTGTACCATGTCTTTATAATCAATTCTCTGGAATGCGGAATACAAATTAGTCTCTTACATTCTAATTTCAGAGGAATGTATCCCCAAGTTTTTCTCTTCCACTCCATCATGACAGGATCATTAATTCTTTCTCTTATAGATGTTCCTTCAAAAGTCACAAGAATTTTTGAACAGGGGGTATTTTTGTTTGGGATTCAGTATTCCTGATTTAACCAGTTTATATGAGTACATATATTTTAATTTTATGACTATTTGAAATAAATATTATCTTATGAAAAACATTTCCAGTTTCTGTGTCAAGTTTCCAGCCACAGATTTTGTGACTGACTGAAGAAACTTTAGCATATTGACTTGTGTTAGTCTTGGCATTCCTGGGGTAGCATTCATGAATTCTTTGTTTCCCACACAAGTAAATTATCAGCATTGTGCACCCCTCTGGTGAGCTCCATCTGAGCAAATTGTCCCAGAATGTGATAGCTGTAAGCAATAGTTCAGCTGAATGCATTGAAGCATAAAGACAGCAGGGTACTGAAAGTAAAAGCTGTCAAACCGAAATTTTAAATAGACTAGAAGAGCAAAACAAAGAAGAGCAAAACAAAGTATGGATGTAAACTTGCTAATTTCCTATCTAATCTAGTAAGTTCCAGTCAAACTTCCATTAATAAAACCACTCGCTTTACTCAAGATAATGGCTTGACCAAATATGCCATTTCAACAGGAAAAAACATGGAAAAAAGTGTCAGAAGTCTAATTTTTTTAGAGATTGAATTTACTTTTTTACTTTCTTTTACTTTCCCCCTTCTGCTCCCTTCTTTAAAAGTCTCTCTAAGAAAATATAGCTTTAAAAGGAGCTAGAAGTGTGGAAGAGTAACGAACTGACATATGTGATGGGGTGTATTAAAACAGTTTTATCATCATTTTGGAGAAAGTCCTACTGCCACCAAACCTCTAGTACTTCTGCAGGGACTCCAGTGGAGGAGTACACAAATTGTACAGAAATATCCCACTTATTGTCCTTACTGTAGGACTTCGGTAGGTGAAATGATAATAAGCGTATGACTGATTGATAAAAATCAAGCTAACTAAACAGAAAATTATAAAAGGGGCTGCACTTTTGCTGAACAAAAGGAGGTGTTTCTAGTTGTGAATTTTAGAAGCTTCAAGTAGAATTATCCATTATCAGAACTTCCTGTACCAGTCAAACCTCCAGCAAAGTTAAACTCACAGAAGAATAACATGTCCCAATATGCAAATCACTGATAAATGAAATCTTATGCAACAGCACATCTCTACATATAATCCACTCTCAAAGCACATACAATGTGTCACTGCTACAGTGCAATAGAGAAAGGTGGAAATGGCAATACAAAGAAGGGAATTCATTACATTTAACACCGAAAACAGCTATGAAGAGCTGGAGTGCTATTTCCTGTAGCTCAAATTTGTACATTGGCAGCAAATGCTCTGTCAATTAGGTCCTGCTCCTGAATCCACCAGGCTCATCAAAGGTTCGATCATTTAATAAGAGCCATTTGATTTCTATGCTACCAGGAAATTCTAATTTGTTTAAATCAGGCAGAAAAATGAAGCACATTTGGTGTCAGTGGATGATATGTTGAATAGGTACAATCTAGAACTAATAAGTTGTTGGACATCCTATATAGACAGCAGAAGATGCAGTACAGGGAAACAACAACCAGATCACTTCTTCATCAGGCTGCTGGCTAATCTGACCCAGTTTTTGCCCTAAGTAAAAGGGACACATAAAGGACTAACGAGTTCTGGAAAAATTTTTTGTGGCAAATAATAAAATTTATTTAATATCAATAATAAATCATATCCTTTTGTACAAAATACTTGTCAGAAACAAAGCAAAGCTTAGTAACTCTGATATGCTGAATCACAGTGAAAACAGAATGGAAATACTGTTTAAGAGAATATTATGCCCATGAAGTAAGTCTAAGTATTTTAATAGATCATGATAAATTCAGTGGGATGTTTACGTCTGCATTGAAGATTAATTTGATGACTGCTACCTCAAAATACATTATGTAGGCATCCCTACAAAACAGATAATTATTCTGGCTGTTCTTTCAGAAAAAAAAATCTTCCATCTTTAGCCAAGTGAGTCTGATGTAGTTAAAAGCATAAAAGCCAGGAGAAACTGAGCTTATTCCATAGCATAGAAGTCCAATAGCTGTGCTGGTTTCCCACACTTTCTATGCTATTAAGCATCCACAGAACAGAAATCAATGTGGCTCACACATGTAAGGGTAGTACACACAAACTAAGTAAATAAAGCTGAGGACTGAGGGGAAAAAACAATCACGCAGTATTACTCAGTACCATTGCCCATGAGATATTACAGCGAGGACAGTGGATGTGCACACGTGCAATGTCCCATGGTACTTGATAGGTGCTTTCCAAATCATGCCCTCCCATGTGCAGTGGTGGAATCAAGTGATTTCTGTTGTAGCTAATCCCTGTCTACTGGCCTGCCTTCATACACAACAAATAAAGAGAAGCAAAGCCAAACGTTATGGCAATTGTAAATGAAAGGTAGTTAATTTAACAGACCCATTTCCAATTGTCTCTTAATTGCTTACATAGTTGTAACTTAAATTGAAATGACCTTTTCAAGAAATTATGTACAAAAAAAATAATGTGTAATGCTTTTATCTGTTACCTCTGTTATCTCCAGCCATTGCTGGAGGTGTTCAGTATTGACTAGCATTATGTGGTAGGGTATGTGAGGAAATATGGAAGCACAAATGAGGTCCTGTGGTCAAACAGAATGCGTAATTAGTAAATACCACAAAAGGTCTTCCATGCCCTCCTCAGTGCAAACAAATTTTTCAGTACTGATAAAAATTTTCAATATCCTTCTTTCTCTTGCATATGTACTAGCAATTTCTAGTCTGAAGCCCAGTTCAAAGTTTACAGCTGTCAAAAACCAAAAGCATTGCTCCTCACCATACAGCGACAAAGGGTTATCCTTCTTGAGATGAGGCCCCTCCAAAATTATCAGAGATTGGTGCTCAGAACCAGCAACAGAAAGACAAGCTTTCCAGAATAAGAAGCTAAAGTTCAACTTGGCATTCCCAATCCAGGCTCCAACACCTTCCCAAACTCTAAGAGGAGAGTATTCAGGAGTAAGACTGTCAGGTGTGAACCAGGTTTAAGAACTGCAACTTGACAAAACTTAATGAAAAGTCACTCCAGGGCACATCTTAATGCTCCTGCCTAAATGTTGCAACTTCCCTTGTTTTAACATTAGCTCCTTTCCCTATAAACAAGAAGCTGTGCAGATGGGGCACTTTGACTGCACTGCAGTGGCTACTAGCATTGGGTAAGGGTAGCCAGGTCTTGGTCCGACCAGGGGTAAGGGGGGACCAAGCCTTGAGCCCCAGAGCCTGGTGGAGGTGGCTGGGGCATGGAGCCCATGGTGGGCAGGGTACTGTGGGGCACACCTTGCAAAACCTGTCAGCAGCAAATGTCTGTGCAGTGGTGTTAGGAAAGCAAACAGCACAAGTGCCAGGCTGAGAACAATACAGGGAGTGTTTTAACAAAGGAAAAGCTACAGCACAGCTAACCTGTAGTGGGTTAACTGAAAAATGGAGCCAAAACAGGGAGAAAAAGGACAAAGACACAGATGAAAAGAAGAATGAAAATTACATGTTTGGAAAGAAAAGCACAAGAGGGCATAAATGGTTATCGCAGGAAGGCAAGAAAGGGCAGCAAAAGACTTGAGGTAAGGCAGAACAAGTATAACATTGACAAACTACAAATGAAACATGTGATCTGATGTAAGCCTGCAGTCACTGTTACTCAGTTCGAACAGCGATGACAACAACTTCTGGGTCTGGCACATGCATACCCTGATAATGTAGAGCAGAAACAGCTTGTACCTGGGATCACCCAAGACAGCTACTAACGTAACAGACTGGAGAAGAAAGCAGGTGGTTGCAAGGGCAGTGTGAAAAGAGACAAGCAAGCACTGATGCAGCAAACCTGTTTAAGGACAACTGTGAACAATGGCAGTGCAACAGAAAGATTGGGATCTTCCTCACAGATCTATCAAGTGTGAAACATCAGGCCTAATATAATCAGTGCTCCATGAAAGAAGGGCTGTGAGTTTGTCAGGTTTCCTTCACAGCTAAGATGCAGCTGTGCACTAACAGTGATACTATATCCCAGACTCCATGGGTAAGATGACAATGACACTATGTCCCAAACATCATCAAAACAGCGTTGGTTATGCAGAAGTGTGTCCTGGTATTTCTTCTTGTTTATTTCCCATCCACACACTTGTTACATTTGAATGAAGCAACTCACAGAAATATTGCCCGCCAATCTGGCCTTGTTCTTGACATTCAGTCTTTTTAATTCACACTGCTTTTGATCAGGAATTTTGATTTTTGATCACTAATTTTGATCAGAGATGATCACTGCTTTTGAGATCAGAGTTAATATCTAAATTCTTGTACTTTCCATTGTAAAACTTTCAAGTTATTTCTGAGTTCTGCAGATTTTAACCATTCTTCAAAACAATAGAGTATCTCTCATACATGACAGAAAAATCCTACCTTGTACTCTACAGAGATTTTAAACCATCTCCATTTGAAGTAGTAAAATTTGGGTTTTATTCAAGTGAAGCAAAAATGCCAGTTCTATCCACAGAACAACTATCTGAATATCTTTGAAGGGCATTCCGAAAAGGCAGCAACAATTTATTCCTTAGTCCAGAGGGAAGTTCCCCGTTACAGTCACCATATAGCAATTAAAAAACTATGGAACGTCCATAAAATCCATAAATGTCCAGGATGTTTATGGAGATTAAAAAGATATGGAGGCTGTTACTAGGAGGGTCATTTGTTACCTTCACCTGGAGTTAAACTCCACAGGATTGTACTGAGCCATTCCTTGAGAAGTGCTATTACAAAAACCATCCTAGGCAAGCAGGGCCACAGACACTCAACAGAAGTTGAGTCCTCAAAGTAGTCCAAGGATTCCTGTGGCAGTGATAATTGAAACCTTTTTGAAGACTGCAAGTCTAGTGATTCTTCACAATTCTTCATCATGACAACCACCCAATTTCATCTTTAGACACACTGTGAGGTATACAGAGACTACAGGGTATTTTCACTCTTTTTGCACCTTGAGACCATAACACTTTCTTTTGGATCCCAAAGAGAACTGAATTGAGTATTTTAGAATATCCTGTCATGCCATATTTCTCCTGTGCTTTTTAAAGTGTCTGTTTTATTACTGTGACCAGGATGTTTATTCATTCCATAACTCAGAGCTTTATTATTGCAGTGAATCATGAACTGAGTTTCCAACTTCAAAGTGAAATTTAAAAATTAAATCCAAGAAGAATAAAAGAATTGAAGAATTGTTTTCTCCTCCTTTTACTCTCAAACCTAACAAGAACATGAGTCTTTGCAGTTTTGCAGTGCTTTTGCTTTTGTAAGAATGATCTTTTTAGTGGATTTCAAAAGGAAAATCACAGTGACAACAGTTCTGTCTCCTCTTAAGCAAAGTTACAGTAGTCCTACTAGGATTGCCCTTTTAATAGTATTTATAAAGCACTCCTACAGGTCAGAAATTAAGCCAATATTGTGACAGACAATCTAAAAGTTCTACTAATTTACAAACAAGTTTTATTTGAAAAAAACCCAACCAAGAAATTGAAATACCAAGCAGTTCTAACAGACATGACTTGACATATGTGCTTTGGATTCCTGTGCATGAAATGAAATGTATGTGACACAGCTGTAAATTAAAAACTGGGAGTATCTGAAGTTCTTTCCAAAATGGAAAAGTTGCTGAGCTGAGTACATCTTGACTTTATCTGAAATTCAGGATGATGTAAAGAGAAGAGCTCATGTCAATGATGTCAGACTGATGGAATTAAGTCAACAGTGGAAAAACACACCCCCACCCCCAGAAGTATTGGCAATTCAGCACTAGGATGAACAAAAGACCAGAGAACATACAAACGGGGGACACTCATGACTCAGAAGTTAATTTGGCTTAAGGTAATAACACATATTTTCCTTCAGTTTTTATTTCTGTCATCTGACTGTGAACCTAAAAGATCTTCTGATCATCTCTATGGCACTGGGTAGCCAGAAGTAAGCCTCCAGACTAATCCTTGTTTTTCTACTGACTGGTCTCTTGAGTTGTCTTTCAGTATCCTCTGCTACTCTGTAAATGTCAACAAACACACCACTAAAGCCAGAAGTTGTGATTTTGCTCCAGCGCCTTAGTAAGAGAAAACTGATCTTAAAACAAGTCACAGACAACTTTTGTGCACTTAGCCAGATTTTCCTGATTACAGTCTCAGAACTGTGATGATTCCATCTATCCCTGCACAGTAAGAGTTTGTTACTCAGACTGGTATAAAAAATAATGTTATAATCACACCATCTCCTCATCAAAAACTGCAAGCTGTAAGTGTATAAAATGACGAAAACTATATTTTGGCACACTGAGAAACATGAGATTAAGTGATTAATTCACACCCTCTACATGTGAAGAGCAAAACATGATGAGTTCAAGAGGGTTCGACTTGTCTTTAAAACAATGAATACAAAAAACTGTGAGAATGAGTCATGTGAGACCCTCCCTGAGTGATGATATGAAATTTTATTTCAGGAAATTGTTCTCTGCCAGTGAAAAACTCCTCTCTAGTTAGTGCTGGTTGTACTACTATATGAATCAACATCAGCAGGTAAAATGGAATTACACAAGTCTAAGACAGAGAAAAGAACAAAATCCAGTTTAGTTTTGGGTAGAAAGCTACTCTTTAATTTCCTGTTACAATTAATGTTGGCAGCCTTGTTTCACATCCCATGTGGTTTACGAGTTTTGCTCAGAATATTTAAAATTTTTTTAAGACATAGCCTCAGAACATGTTTAAGGAAGTTTTATAGAAGTTACCATGTTATTGCTCAGTCACTGGTCTTTTGCACTATTCCTGGCAGGCCCAATACAGTGAACCACAAAGAAGAACGTAATGATTTCCTTTTCAACAGGAAGGCATTGACACCAATATTTTTGAAATTTTTGAGGTGTAGAATTTTAGTAATCATCAATAAGCACATATTTGTTCATAGTAGACTATTTCTGATGGGTCTTTGAATTTTCCTGCGTTTTTGGGATCCAGCTTTTCAGCATCATACTAATAGGGGATCTTCCTGTGGTACAAACTGTTAGATTCCTATGCCTATGAACAAATATCAACTGTACATTTTTTTAATTGTTAACAGAAGTCTGAGACACTCTCAACAGTAATATAAAGAAATTGTTAATGAGATTTTTCTATTTGTGATTTTATTAACTAATGCAATATGCTGTGTTACAGGTCTTCTAAATTTGATATGTTATGGATAGTATTTTACCAAATTTTTCAACTTGAGAAATGTCAAAGGGTATACTGATATATTTTAAGGAAACAGAGACTAAATGATAGGGCTAGAATCAGAAAACATCAGGCCAAAAAGTAAATGTAAAAACTGAAATAAGTGACACCAGTTTGTATTACAGCCATAGGTGTATATTTATTCTGGTTTTCCAAAAAGTCCGAAGGGACTGCACAAATTGGCATCTGCCTTAAGAACCAGCCTAGGCTCATTCACAAGCTCTGAATATCTGACAAAAAACCCCTAATTTTAAATAAACACTCCTTTTTCAGAATATTTGATCTTTGCTATTCTGAGCAGCTACCAAATTATTTTTAATGAAAGCATACAAAAAAGAGCAAAATGTTTCTGTAGAAAGCTGACATTCAAGAAACTCAACAGAAAGGCAGAAGTTACAGCAAAATGTTAGATCTGAAAAAACTCAAAACAGAGGAAAAGGATTAGATGGCAAAAGTAAACATACAGTCTGCTTGCAACAACAACATGTTACAACATTTTAGACCTACTTGCATTTACTGGCATGTCTAAGAAGTAAACTCGTCTATAAAAACCCATAATGTTTGCTCTCTGTCATTGATTTTGAGGCCAGAGTGATCTGGAACAGTGGAACAGGTTTACATTAACTATTATACTTGAAATTTGCAAGCTATAAAAACCATGGATTTGTTTTCTAAAACACTGCACTCTTTAAAGACTCTACCAAAAGAACGACACTATTTCTATTTAAAAACCCTTCCTTGGCAGATGTTCATTAGTGTTTAATGGTGGTCACAGCTGGATTAAACTCAGGAAAGCTGAGCTCAGCACTTCCAAGCTTGGAAGCTTATTTGCATCTCTACAGACAAATTCTTCTTCAGCTGCAGTCCAGTAGATTATAGCCTGTTAAGTGTTACAGGTTTTCCCATGGCCTTCAAAGTTGAGGTGGAAGTCTCTGAGCAGGGAACCCCGCTGTGACTTTCATCACCTTCCTTTCATAGCTGGGCTAAAAGTAATGTTAAAACAGGGAATGCAGTTAGACTTTGGAAAAAATAATTATGCCTAGAGAAGGTATCTTGATTGCTTCCACCAACTTTGCACTGCACCACATATAAAGATAGTCCCCAGAGGGAATATGCAAACTACAGAGGTGACATTCGAAGCTCAAGTCAGCATCAAAATTTCCAAAGTTCTGAGTTTATGGTGAACTTCTGGGTTTCTGTCACCTTGTTTATTTCAGTGACCAAGACATTATACTGAATGACATCAGCCATCACATTCTGATGGTTACCCTAGAAATAAAGGTGCAAATAATTTCAGCTATGTCTGCACAAGATATAGTATTAGTATAGTATATAGTATAATATGATTAGCTTCTGCATGTAGGCCGAGCACAGACAGAGACAGGCCCAAGATAATAAAAATACATATAAGTATACTACTGCTATTGCTACTACTACTACTACAACTAATAACTGTTTTAATTTCAAAATAGGAAAAAATGTTGGTAACTTAGGAAATGTGAAGATCATTATTTCTTCAGAAGCTCTCAGCTGTTTCTTTTGAAAAGGTAAGAAAAAATACAGGTAATATCAGACAATGTCCAGGCAATCTCTTTAACAAATTAATTTTTCACAAAACAATAGGAAGCAGAAATATGCAACAGCTTAGTTTTAAAAAATAAAAAGATGTCCAAGCAGTTATATCCAGTAATGGTCCTCTAAGTTTTAATATTAGGCTCACCCTTCTTCCCTGAAATAGAAGAGTAATAAAATAAACAAGAGGGCCTGACATGAAGACAGAGGCTTCACTGGTGATAGAGAAAATTCCATCTGTATTTTACAATATGTCTCTCATTTCCTTTTCTCACCAGCCAGCCAAGAGACTTAACTGATGCAGGACTCAGAGAAAAAGAGATGTGGAGACATGATGTCCATACACGTTGTCCTGGTAAAAGTGTGCAGACGTTACAGCAGGAAAAAAATGGCAACTGTTCTGAAAAGAGAGGACAACTGAAACATGACAGATTATATTTCCCACAACAGCACCATGTTCCCTCTGCTGCACCACATGCAGTCAGGATCAGCTCCACAAGGGATCTCGGAGTACATATTGCTGCTCTTGGGCAACGAAAACATAAAATTAACAGTGAAGTTACAATCCACAGCTCAAAAGCTTACACACTTTGATCTTCGCACTTACAGGACAAACAATGTGTTTTGATACAACTATCTGACACAGTTTTGCCATTATGTCAGATTCCCAGGAACCTCACTGATGTAGACTTTGATCAGTGTGACAGCAACTGAAGATAGCTGGGACTTTGCATGCACACACCACATCTCCCTTCTCCCCCCAAGCCCATCCTCCCTGTCCCTCCCACCCTTTTTTCCCTTTCCTTGATGTTCAGTGTGGTTCCTCCCTAAGACAGGAACACCAGGTGGGTATTGCAGGAGGAACTGTCAGTATGATTGCACAATTAATGCATTCCAGAGATGAGGGAGATGACATGTTTTCATTTACTTTGGAGCACATCAACCAGTAAAAGTGTATGAAATGCTGCTGGAGACCAGGACAGCTGGGCCAACTGACCTCCCAAGGTTGTAGGCAGCTTCTGGGTGGACGCCCCCTCCCTGCCAGGGATGCCTCCAGGGTCCCTCCAGCCCTTTTGGATATCTGAGTAAAAGTGAGTAAGATTCAACCAAATTTGGAGAAAAGATCCTAGAGCATCTCCATAGGAGCTTTGTTGCTTTGTAGTTGTAAAGTCTGCAAGGCTGAAGTCTGTAAACCTGTATATTTCTAGCTGAACCTGTTTACATGACACCTCTTTAGATACTGTAATTCATTGCAGTAGATTATAAAGTTGCTATTTAGATACTGAACTGGCACTACTTAGATATTGTATTAGCCATAAATCCAGTAATAAACATCCTGACAAATCTTGTGTCCTACTTCTCATGTGTAGCCAAGAACACTTCCTTTTACAACTCTGCTACACAGTTTGGTCCCTTTGCTGCCCAGGAAGTATCCCATGCTATCAGGGATTTCCTTCAACGTCTCAAGACACATATAACAAACCAAAACATTAAATCAAATCACTTCCTAAACCACTGTGTTTGCCTTAAGCAGGAGACAAAGGATATTTAATAGGTACAAGCTGGATAATCTCTCTGTGGGTTTCCTGCTACTATCAAAGCAAGAGAGCCCAGGGAGTCTTTCCATGATGCAATCAGTTGTTCCCGATCTCTACAAATAAGCCTGGCATCCTTTCTTTAACATCTGTAGCATGGTGATGTCAAAATAGCTCCACTGAACACTTCACAGGGTGCTATGGATACATGCCACCACTGTTGCCCTAAAGCTTTCCTTGTTTGTGTGGGCTGTACCACTTTCCTTTTCCCTGGGCTTCTTGGCATGCTTTCTGGGTGCAAAGACATGGAATCTTACCTTCTGATTTCAAAGGGCTTAATTCATGCCCTGAAGAAAGGAGCTGAGGTGCTTTGATCTGCCATATGAAGATATTGATCTGCCACCTGGAGATACTGATCTCTCCTCCCTGCCTGCAGTTCCTTGCCAGCTCCTCCAGCAAGCACAGGAAGAAGAAGGCTCCAAGGCCACTTGCTGTCCCCTGGCCCAAGAGCCTGTATGACCAGGTGGTATAATGGACTAGGCAAGGGAAGCAGCTGGATGCTACCACTGGGGTGGTGGCGGGGTGGGCTGGGGGCACAGTGGGGAAAAGAGTATTTTCCAGCCAAATCAGTTCATCAAGCCAGTCTTCCATGTGACTGCGAAAAAAGCTTTTGCCAGGCATGTGGGAGGTAGCCATGGTTTGGAAACAAGCAACCAGGCACAGATAAGCCCATTTCTTTCTGTGGCAGTGAAAGCATTTATTTTGGGGAATAACGAAAACAAGAAACCACCCTTGCTCCTCATAAGGTGCCTTAAGGCTGAGTGCCAGTGATTTTGTGCAGCTTAAAAATGACTCGGGTACACTGGGTGGAGTAAGAGACACAAGCAGAAGTACATTTGGTCCCTTGTCTTGGCCTGTGGTGTGGCTCTAGCAGCAGGAATGAGCATGAAAGACAAAAGATACCAGCTTGTACTGTTTTCACATGCCACACATGAACTTAATGAGAACAATTTATACAAATTAAATGAATTAAATTTGGGAGAATATTTCTGTGTTGACTGTATAACCAGCTCCAGCAACTTAGGCTCCAAAAAATCTGAGAACCATGTCTATTAAATACAAATAAGCAAGATGGTCTAGGAAACAACAACAGCATGAAGTTTTAGAAAAGTTTACTTTATTTGAAGCCCAGCTTTGCTTTATTTGAAATATGAAAAGTTGAAGGTGCTTTTTGACAATTCTTCAATTTTTCTTAATCTTTAACTATGTTTGTTAGTTCTACCAGGAAGAATAAAATGAAAAGTCAAATTATCAGTAAAAATATGATTTTCAAGGTATAAATTATTCCAACAAAACCAGAAACCAAAGAAAATGGGAAATACTACAGTATACCATGTAAGATTTCCAGGTTAATTTCTAGATGATTTAAGCTTGGGGAAAGCATTCAAATGAAATCAAAACATTTCAATGAAGAGAAAAAGGAAAATTATGGTACTCTAGAGACTGTAGGAATAACTGTAAAACAAAACTCAAAAACTTTAGTAGTTTTTGTGACCTTATCTTAGCATAAGAGAGAAAAATCGTTGGAAGATGGGAAGAGTAGTGAGAATAGATTCAGGGTCCACATGACAAAACAGATAAAATAAAACATGTACCAGTAGCAGAGCTAACAAGGCCATCAGCTAAGTCTTCTTTACACATCCCGCTACAAAACCTAGTCTTTGAATGTTTTAATCTTTGCTCTAACATATTTATTTGAGGTGACAATCTCAGTATCAGGTGCCTGTTTTTTATGGAAATCTCCAGCTCAAATGGTTTGTTGATCCCTTAGTGCTTTGCTCATGCTATGTATTCTGGGTTCTTCATTTTGAAAACAGCTTTTGAATTAGGAACACCACATAATTTTGTGGAAATTTGCTCCAGTTCCACTATAGGTTCCACATGGTGCCTAAATTTGCACTGGTCCCTGTCACAAGGCACAGTTTTATCACGTGAGGCACAGATACTTTCTTGCAGTGACTGCTTATATAATGCTATTATAGGTCAGTGTAGGTCTCAGTCTGTTGGTGAGATGTTTGTGCTGTTATCTGAGCTGGGAAACCAAACATAGGAGTGATCCCTTTTGAGTCCTAAGGGCATGGAACATGGTGGCACATGTTGGAAATTCCTATGACAGTGGCAAAATGCTGACAGATTAATCTACACCTGGCCCCCAAACATGCCTATGTATGTCTCACTGAACCATAAATCAAATATGTTTTTACAAGTTCTCTTTTAGAAATCACTCAGCAGATATATTGAGCTCAAATCAGGATCCTTTTTCCCATAAAAGTGCCAAGTATCCTTTCCAAAGGAGGTTAAGTGAGGAGCAGATTAAAGTATCAGTTGCTTAAGCATCTAGAGAAGCAACATTACAAAGGAGTACCTCTAATGCTGCCTTGTAGAAGGTAAGTCAAAATACCATCACCCACTGTCACTGCAGAAAGCCTGTAAACTTCTTCCAAACAGCTGCTATTACATTTGACAGCAGGTGACTTGCACAATGGGGCTCTCTGTGCTCTCCCAGATATATCTCCTTCCCTGGCTTTGTCAGAGTTGGAAAGGAATATCAACATCCAATCCTAAATTGTTTTCAGACAAATCTATCAAAAAAGCTAAAGAACAGATATTTTAAAATAAATATGCTAAGACTTCCCTGTCTGAAAAAGAGATAGCTAAGTACTGAGATTTGCAAAACTAGAAAAAGATGACCTGACTGATTAGTCACTGTCTCTTTAAAAAAAAAAAACCACGAAAACAAACAAACCCCCCCCCCCAAAAAAAACCCCCAAAAAACCAAAGGAACAAAAAACCAACTATACCAAACCCCCCACCCCTGCAAAACCATAGAAACAACACCCCCCCCACCCCAAGAAAAATGAAACATCCCAAAAAAACATAAAAGAAAAAAAAAGCTAATGCAACTAGGAAGTAGCAGATTCAAAGGAACAAAATGTACTTTTTTTTCCACACAGCTTGTAGCTGAGCTGTGAAGATCCTTACTAAATGGCATTTAGGATCCTAAAATTTTCTACATATGCATGTTCAAAAGGGCACCTGTCAACTTCAGAGGAAAAAGTAGTCAAAGGTAATAAATATCAAGGTACCGCCTCTGTCTCCAAACCCCAGAGACACACAACACCAGAGGAAGGTATGTTATTCAGTGATTGCTCCACTCTGCTATTCTTCACTGTGCATTTGGCAAGCAAACACTGGAGATACCGGAGATAGGATACAAAGCTAACAGAATTTTAGGTTTTCACTGACACAGCTATTACTCTTTCACAATTCTTTTGAAAAGACAGGCCTGCAAGGAAGACAGACATGAGTAGCAACTTGTGGTAATTTTCTACTACAAAGTAAAATATGTTTTCTACTACAAAGTAAATTACATTTTATATAATCAGTCAACCTAGTTTTGCTATCCCTTGTCAGTACATCACAAAATTAATAAAACTTGCTACGTAATACAAACATGATACAAGCTCTTTACTTCTAATAAAGAAATACTGGACAAACTCATGTCAGTTCACAGCTCTGTGCCAACAATTCCTATTTCACTGCCAGAAGAAAACCCAGGTTAAGTACAGTGTATACACAGAGAGCTCAGAAGGAGGTGTATGGCAGAGGTAGCACGAAATTCACAGTTTTTAAATGTGTAAAGCCCTCTACTTCTTCTCTTGAACTCTGCCCTGTCTTCTGTATGTAAATGGCACCTCTCAGGCTCACTTACAAATTACTATATAAGTGTGGGAGTGCAGCCAAGAATGGGAAGTCTAAGCTGCATTCCCTGTTTAGTTCACAGGCAAAGTAGTCTCTTTAATACATTTTACAAAAATAGGCAATTTGTTGTAAGGAAGAACATACCAAACAAAAGGAAAGGCAGCTTAATGAAGTCTCTTAACAACTAGTCATTTAGGACCTATAAGACCAGTAGGTATTCCCTTGTGAAAAAAAGCCTCCTAATAAATTTTCCATTACCAAAATAAATACAGCATTCATGGTGTTTTTTTGACTGCTCTAAATCTACCACTTCCAATAGCCAGCAGCAACTGGAAGTTCCACAGCCAGCCTTTCTGAATTCCAGGCAGAGCTATGACAAGCAGGATTCATTTGAAGAACTAGAGGAACAGAGTGTTTCCTAAGCTTTTGCCATATGCTTATTCTGCTGCTGAGATTGTACCAGAGATGGATGGAAAAAGACTTATTTATTGCATGTTATGATCTGTCCCACTCCACATGCCACCATCTCCCCTTGCAGATCTCGTGGAGCAGTTCTTGTGGCATTTACTCTGTCTGTGGTTTCTGAACTACACATAAGGCAGAAGATGCACAGGTTTGGGATCCAGTCACTGATGATAGACCACAATCAGTTTGAGAGATTAATAGGAGGAATGAAGAAAAGGGAAGGGAGCTATCATAGCATGTAAGCCTGTAAACTCTCAGAAGAGCCAAAAGTACATCATTTTCAATCCCTCAAGAATCAAGTCTGGCAAGAATCAGATCAATTTCTGAAAGCTGTTACAGTGCAGTAGGGCCCAGGACACAACAGGAAGAAAATGTGCCTAGTGGAATAATCTAATCTAAGTGTACAGTTTAAATGAAAACTGAGCACACTTGGTGCCAGGTACTTAGGAAGGTGAGAGTCAAAAGAAAGGCAATGCTAGGACTTTTTAAGTCCAGTTTGTAAAAAGCCAAGAGCTAACATTCTTGTGATGGGAAGGTCAGAGAAAACATTCCCTTTCATGCTGTTTCAGAGCATTGAGTATCTCAGGTTTTGTCACTTAACCTAGTGACAGAAATATTTTTGCACTTCTCATCTTCTTCTTTTCTCATCCACTTCTTCCCTCCCTAAGGTCTTTGCTTCCACTCATGTATTCCCTGCATTTTTCCTCAAGGTGCTCTCACAGAATGGGTCAGGGCCTCTTGTCCTATTGCTCAACAAAGCCTCATCCATCCTCTTGACATCTTCTTCCCTCTACCCCTATTTTCTTTCATTTTCTCTTTGATATTCCACACTGCCCGACTTCAAGTAAACACTCATGGGTGCATGAGGGAATGTGTGACACATCATTTCTGAATGACAGCAGACTGCTTGCTGAGGGACAGACCCTGGTGCGGTCCCAGGACACAGTTATTTTTTCTATTTAGGATTAAGAGTTCCCAGCAAACCTCCTGAAGTGGGAATGAGCTAATTTAGCTGAATTCAGGGAGAGAAAAAAAAAAATCAATCCCAAAAAATTTATGAAAGGCTTTAACTTGGTATCTTTAATTAGAGTGCATGCAAAACTTGCCCTGCCTGCTCCACAGGGAACACTGAGTTTTTGCTATAGAGACAACATAGGTCACTACTAAAATTCAAAAAATACATTTTGGTTAGCATTGAGCAAGAACATATGAAGAACTAGGAAAAATTAATATTAGGAATAACATATTAGAAGGACATTCTTCAGCCAGAGGGTAGTGAGGCACCAGAACAAGTTGCCCAGAGAAGTTGTGGATGCCCATTTTGTGGAGGTGGTCAAGGTCAGGTTGGATGGAACTCTGAGCAACCTGGTCTACTGAAAGATGTCCCTGACAATGGCAGGGGTGTTGGAACTAGATGGGCTTTAATGTCTCTTCCAACCCAAGCCATTCTATGATTCTATGATTTGTGTGAATTGTTTTGCTACCTGAAGTCCAGAAGGGTCCATAAGAACCACAGCTCTGCTATGTGACTGTGCAAACATACCCAAGCATGTTTAAAGACTGAACAAGAAACACATCAAACAAAACTCACAAGTGTTAAAAATGAAATGGTATCAAGTCCTTAAAATACTGCAAAGCTTTCTCCAAAAGTGAAGATTCTGCTGCCACAGAATCTTTGTCATCCTTTCTAACTTCCTTGCATAATGTGGGTGTTACAGCATTTAGTCATTTGTTACAGAATGTAGAAATGGATTTACTTTTGTCACAGGCACTGTGGTGAGAAATCTCTTGTTGACACAATGGCAATTTCTTCTATGAAAATTGTCTTTTAAGTTCACATCAAAGATACACTGAATAACCATTAACATTTCAACATCTTTTTAGAAAGCTGGGTTGTAATTTAGGCATGTCAAGATCATAGTGACTCCTAAGCAATTAAAGTCCTATCACTAAAAAGAATGCAAATTAATTATCAAATGAACACAGGGTGGGGCAGCTCTGCCATGCTTACTCATGCAGAACACGGTGTACCTAGACAATTCCCCCATGGGACCCTTCTGCAAAATGCACTACAAGCCTGTTAAGATTAGATTGAGAAATGTAGTAAAACGTTCCTTCTCTAACTTCTTAAAGCAAACACGTTACTTCTAAGGAGACCAAACTAGTGTGCTTCTGGGGCAGTGCATAGGTTAATCTCAGTCACCAGCAGATTTATGTTTTCTTTTGCTGCAGCTGCACAGTGAAAAAAACATGCTTAGATATATAGGAAGAAAATATGGAATAAGTATGAGCCAACCTTCCTCAATTCCAACTGCAACAAGCCTGTCAGGATGGGAAATGCCTAATTGCTGGCATGCCATATGTCCTTTGCTTTGACATGTGCTTTGCCAGTGAGATTTACATCCCTTCAGCATGAAACAACAGACTCATGAGACAGAAAGATAGTTCTAATTCAGGCTTTGGATAAAAGAAGGCTGTAGGGATTATGCAGAGTTTCTGTGCATTTCTCTTCTTGTAGTATCACAAACCTGTCCTTTGCTTCCTGCTCTTATCACACTATCCACTCTTCAAAATGTGCTCAGCCCCCCTTTTCCATTCAGACCATCTTTTTCTTTTCTTGGTATGTCACCACAATCCTTCAACACACAGCAAGCTGCTGTGCAGGTGCCTTCTCTTTCAGCCTGTCCATAACAGTCCAGCTGGCTCTCTAGCTGTGTACCCAGCGCTGCAGGTCTCAGACAACACTGACCCTCATCTGCCCTTAAGTTATGCAGTACAAATCACCTTTAGGTATTTTGGAATACTTGCATTATGTTAACAGCAGCAGGTAACAGGCACAGGCTCTACAGAGAGACGGGTTCAACTGCGCTTCATGTAAGTTTATTCTAAAGAAGTATCCAATCAAAATTTCAGTATTTCAAGAATATTATCCTGGAATATGGAGACATCACTACAGGAAGGAGCTGCAAATGCATAGAAGTGCTTAAGTAAAGCACATAGGCATCTACAGGACCACCAAGATGCCTTCAGCTCACATCCACACAGCTGCAAAAATACAGCCCTTGCCTGTATCCCTTCCTCCCAGTTTAGGTTTTGTCCCCACTGAATTTGAACCTATTGGCTCCTCCACACTGCTTTGGCACCAGCAAGGGGTCACTGAACACACACAAGAGACAGGCTTCCTGCTCTCACTTCCCAGGCTTGGCCACATCCCAGCCCACAGCAGCTGTCTCTGGCTGCTGCAGACATTCTGCTTCATCTCTGCAGCCCGGGGACACAGCGTGCTCTGACAGCCTCCACCGGGAGCACACAGAGGCTCATCAGTGCTAATTACTGGGAGAGCCTAAGCAAACTGTGATGTCAGGGACTTTGGAGATTCCAGTTTCTAAATGCAAGCAAGTTTCTACTGAGCACACACACAGAGAACTGAGTTCTTGCAGGAGCACCAGAATTTGAGCATACATTTTCACATACAGAATAAAATAAAATTCCATCATAAACTACAGCTAACTGTGAATACTTCAGTAGGAAGACTGAGGCGAAATGTGACCACATAATATGTTAGCACCACTGCCTACACTCATTCTGCCATCAGTGAGCTTGCAAGTGCAGAGGAGGACATAAAGTTGTGTTTATTTATAATGGATCTCTTTATGAGAAAAACAACAATTTAGGTTAGGAGAGACTTCTTGGGGCTCATCTTGTTTAGCCTCACGGCCTAAGTAGGACCTTTGAAGTTAGATCAGTATGCTGAGGGCCTTGCACTGTCCTCCTTCAAGTACTTTGAAGATGAAGATCCTGTGTCTGCAGAAGAATGTTTTTCTTATGTTCATGTGAGTCATCTTTTCTTGCAGTTTGTGAACCATTGCCACTTCCTACTTCCTGTAAATATCTCTCAGAAGAAACTGGCTTGTCCATGAAAGCTCCTGTAGGTAACAAAAAACAAAGCCAGATTCTTCCACTTCCCTTGTTTATTGTGTGTTCCTGCTCTCTACCCATCCTAGTGTCCCTCTGCTGGACTGCCTCCACCTTGTCAGCAATATTTGCAAGTATTTATAAAGCTCTCCAGATTGCTCAATCCCACAAGAACACACTAGCTTAACAACAGTAATATAAATATTATGAATAAATTTTACAGATCCTTCATGATTCATTAAAGAAAATAATTGCAAGCAAAATTGTAGATCTAGCCAGTAATTACCACAGTACAGGGCAGTTTCTGAAGGTGTATTGTACAGTAAGATTAAAAAATAAAGCTTATGCAATAATACAACTATTAGGTAGAAAATGCCCCAAGGTATTTGGGTACTTACATCCAACTGAAAGCATGTTGCGTGTAAGTACAGGGTTACAAATTTTGAGGCACAAGTACTTTCTTTTGGAATATCCCACATCTAGCAAATTCCCATATTTCTGTGAACTAAGAAGATTTTGATGTGCTTCTGAAAAATATTTCTGAAAAGTCTCATTAATCACTTTGTACATTTAAGAACTGGAAACACTTCAGTTTGTTTGAAGTGGTCTACAGAGAAGCTCTCCAAATTATCCAACTCTTGGGAAACAAAAACTGATGAAAACTCCTCCAGCATAGTAAGGGCAGTTACCTTATCCTATGGCACTGTTCTGTAGCTGTCACAAAGGGTTTTATGGATTTGTCAGGTCACAGTGAGTTCTTCTTGTCACAAAGCCTAACTCCTCACTTTTCATTTTACAGAGAAACAATGAGAAAAGCAGGAACCATGTGGTATCAGTTGTGACATTCCCGAAGGACAACAGAAATGTATTTCTGACAGTGCTTGCCACTGCAAGCAGCAGGGCTGCCAACCTCATTCCCATATTCCTAATACCAAAGCCACTGTCAATGGCTTTGGGGAAATTCAAGTCCAGGTTTCCTGGAAGCATCCTTCCTCCCCAGAGTATTTCAAAAGGGCCAGTGGACAGCTGAGATGAATCAATTCTGCCTGACACTCCTTATCCATATGATACCAGAAGTGCCATTCTACCCCCTTGGTCATGCAGTTATGGGTTAGTGCCCACCTGCACTTCAATGCTTATTCATGATCCTACTTCTCCAACTACATTTAAAAATACATTTAAATCTCTTTCATAGATAATAAATATAAAAATTTAGTATTTTGGATTAGTCTACAAAGTCACAAAAAATGCACTGAAAACACTGGTACTTATAAATTACTGCCTGTCTGATATGTAAAGGACTGTAGTCATGGTGTTGAGTGAGACTTGCAGAAACTTTGCAATGTAACTCTATATATTTATAAGTGTACTATTCTAAAATAATAAAACCACAACCACCACAAAAAAATCCCATAACAGAACAAAAACAACAACAACAACAACAGACCACTGAATGAAACCAAACCAAACCAAACCCCAAAAGTTTTCAAAATTAGCATTTGGAATTGAGGGCCTAATTATGTTGAGATTGGTGCAAGTATATTTAAAGGTCAATAACAATTTTTATTAACTCGATATGGTCAATTACTGTATTCTTAATATCATCTGACGTAATAAAAATACCAGCAGTATAGCAATAGCATTGCTAAAAGAAGGGAGAGTAAAATATTTTTTGCTTAATTTTGTGTGCGATTGTGTTCTTTGTTTCTTCTACGTGTACTGGTACAGTCATTAATATCTTTGCACCTGGTCTGCTTCCCATACACAACAAAGTGATAACAAGAGAAAAAGGGGAAAAGAAAATGTGGATACGAAGCTGCTGTAATGCTTCTCCATTTGCGGACAGGAGGAAAATGCTTAAATGTTTTAAGCATAATTTTGAAGACCAGTTATGGAAGCATCTCTTCTAACTCCTGTGCATTTCTGACAAATCTAAATAACAGATAAAGATTGCCAGTGAAGAGAAATGGGGGCCATGTGCCTGATGTGCAACGTTACCTAAAAACCCACAATAGCTGCCCCATTTCCCTCCCTATCTTTACAAAACAACTGTTGAACTTTCCTAACAACTCCCTGCTTCAGCTTCACATACTCCTTTCCTATCTGGCACAGCACCTTCTGCTATGATTTCTAAATGTCCTCTTGACACAACGCTTGTGCACGTACTGCTGCATCTGTTACTAATTAAGGAGGGATATTTAGGCTTGTTGGAGAATGACACTCTTTGGCAGAGAAAGGAAGCCTGCAAGTTAGAAACACCTTTTCACTCTATTCCTATTAATTTTTATACACAGCAAAACAGAAGGAAAAGAGACTGTGAACCCTCTACAGAAGGCCAGTATGTCTGTGCAGATTCAGGTTTCTTCCCAAGATACTGGAATTTTTTTTTGTTTGTTTCCTTTGAGCTCCCAGTATGATTGGCATTTTTCCACATACCTGTCCATGACCAACCTTTTCTATCAACAGTTGTAAAAACTCTGTCTAGGCTTTCACAGACTGAACAAAAAAGTGAAATTGCATAATTCAGCCAAAAACTATAGTATGGCACTGTAGAACAGAAACAGCAGATAAAATATCAACTTGTCAGGACATGTGCAGAGCAGAGAAGAAAGCATTTGTAGCCTACATTAGTTTAATTTGCAAACATTCTGGAGCAAACTATCAGGATATTATTAATACTAATAGAAGTGTTATAGTAAATAAAAGTATGTTCTTGCCAATATTAAAAGGGTAAATATGGTGCTGCTAATACCACAACATACCCATATAGGACAGGCTCTTCAGAGTACTGCAACTATCATATTCAGTAAGATTGTACTTCATCTTGCAGGATTCCAATACCCATGAGTTACATAGAGATGTGGTCATTTAAGTCAGCAAAGGCATGACTAATTGAATTCAATTTTAGATACCCGTGATGTATATAGCACAGTCAGCACCCTTTACAATCAGTGGAGAGAAACAGGAGACATGTAAAATTGGATGGACACTGGCTTTATGATGAACTCAGTCATGGTTGGAGCATGCCTGTCAGTCTTGTGTTACTGTCAATCTATCTTACTGTCAAAGCATCTCCAGGTAAAGGTGTTGAAAATTTCCCTATTTACTTTTGGTACCCAGGTTAACTGAGTCAGTTTGTGACAATTTTTTAATTCAGGCAATAGGCAGGACAACTGAAGGAAATGCTTTGCAGGACCTACAGTTAAGGAAGAGCTGGTAGGGGATGTGAAGGGCTACAGCAGCTTCAGCTGTGGAAACCATGCTAGTTTTGGAACTGGTGAAGGCAATGAATGAGTTACTGTAATAGAAATTCTGGTTAGACACAAAAATTTGGGTTTTTGCCCCACAGTCAGGGTGGTCAAGGACAGGTTTGCCAGACTGTTTGTGGAACATTCAAAACTTGACAAAGCCCTGAGCAATCTGATTTAAGTTTAAAGTCAGCCCTGCATTCAGCAGGCAGGTGGACTAGAGACCTGAAGAGTTTTCTTTTGATTTAAATTATTCTGTGACTGAAAGTTTCTGTAACTCGAAATGAGCCATATAGAACAGATGACTAACTGTTAACTAAGAAGGCTGTCATTCTTCAGTTTTATAAAGTGGGCTTCAGAAATTCAATTTTGGATGTAAAATCTGTAAGATGTGGGAAAAAATGCTAGGGCTTTTCTGAATCAAGACTTTCTTAAACCTAATCACTCCAAACACATTTGAAGACTCAAGATAACTTTTTTCCCTGCTGGAAAAAAGGAACAAAGAATGACTAAATGCTGAGAAAAAGAAAATCAAAACAATCTTACATATTCTGCCACACTCTGCCCTTCTTGATGAGCCAGCATTTTGCAGCTTTCATTTATACAGTATTTACAGAGTGCCTCTGGTTTTCACTTTCCTCATATTGTTGTCCTTACCCTTTCCCTCCCTTACTTCAGCTCTTTTATGTATTTTTAGTCCATGTCAGCCATACTCTGCTGTCCATTCTTGACTTGAACTGCAATCCTAAAAATTACTTTATTTACTCTCTCTCTCATGTGAAGACAAGAGATAAAAACATTCAGTTGAATACACAAAAAACATGCATATACACACACTTGCTGCTTCTGTTTCCATCTAGTGGACAAATGATGTTTAATTTGATCTAACCTTCCATATACTGGTGTGTTTATTTTATGCAAAAGACCTCTACGCAATTCACAACCAAACCAAAAAATGGGTATTTGTAGAACAATGTATGAAATCTTACCAAAGAGTTTTCATCATGATAACGTTTAGAAACAGGCCTCTCAGACATCTGGCAGCAAGACTAGGCAAATGATAGTTGCACATCTCTATAAATGCACCATAAGCATTTCCAACAGTATATCTTACTGTTTCCCTGGAGCCTCTTATTCCACACAAAAGAAAGCAAATCTGTAAACCATTGTTTTAAATGCTTATGCTTCTGTCAGTAAAAAATGGTGCCACTCATTAAGAAGGAAAAACTTTTAATGAGAATTGTAAGTCCTATTGACAAATGGAACAGCTTATCGTGTCCATGACAAATTTTATAAATCAAAAATTAGTGACAACTGGCAGAGATTTAGGGCTCAGTATCCTGACATAGAAAAAAACATCTCCAACTTCCATGAGAGTACTCCATGCAGAGTCCAATTGTATTTGCTTATAAACCAGGGCAAGACATGATTTTAGACTGGACTGCTATTTAGAGAATCACCTTAATAAGGAATCCTTAATTCTTCCTAAAGAACAAATAAGACCCAAAAAAGAATTTGCTTTTTTCAGGAGGCAACCTAGATCAAAGCATTAATGCATTTATGTTCTCTATCCCAGATTTCCAAAACACAGGAACAGGTTCTTATACTGATTGTGGTATGTATAGAACTCATGCACAGATCTCCAAATACTTATCAACACCAATTTTGCCTGTTTTTTTGTCATGTTGTTTTATGTTAAAAATACCTTGTTGCTACAAAATCCTTTATTCTACTAGAAAAGAAAAAACCTAAAATACTTTTTTTGCTTGAACATATTTTGCATTCAAATGCAGAAATAATATTTTCATAGCAGTATCAGCCTTCTTCATTTATCCCTTCTTTTTCCAGAAAGTTTCATACTCAATTCAAAGTTTTTAATTGCTCTGGTCATCCAGCATTTTCTCTTTTTGCAGTTCCATGTTGTACTCAATGAATGCTCAGTATCATGGATCTGGAAGAATTGGCATCCTTCAGCAGAGATCACCATTTCCCAAGTTTCCTGTTCTGAACCACTTAATAATGTTCGTAGTTTTCTCTGATGAAGTAAAGTAAATCCAGGAAGTCCCTTTAATTCTGAGTGCTGTTGGGTGCAAAGAATTTTCAGCTTCTTGTAGAAGGAAATTAGTGTGTAACAGTCATACTCAATCATTTGAAAAGTAAATGTTCTGTCAGAAATTAATAGATTACCTGCACAGGACTATAGCCTGCAAAACAGAGAAAGAGTAAAAATCTACTCCCACAAGTATTTAAATAGAAAAGCAACATAAAATCAGCAAACTCTGAATTTCCTGTTCTTTCAGAATACAGGCAGTATTGGTCCTATCTTTCAACTTAATACATATCAAATGATGTAATTATCGTTACAAGTACTAGCAGAGTATTGTTCTTGATAAGAATGGTCTCCTGTGTGGCTAGCTTTCAGACTCACCATTCATGACTTCTGCTTTTGTGTTATTCTTCTCTCTTATGTGGTATGCAACAATCTTTCAAGAAGCACTCTGCTATGAGCATCAGCAGAGAGCACACTCTCATAAATTCAGTAGTACCAAACAGCACAACTCATACCATAAATTTATTTTCTTTGCATATTTTGCATATATTTTTCAGGTTTCAGGCAACATTTAAATCATTCTACCAATAAAGTGATTCAGAAAAGCTGAAGTATTCTCAAAAAGTACATTTGGTAAATAACTGTCAACACTTGATAGAATTCTTTGATCTCAGCAGACTGAAAGCTAATATAATATAAAGCATGTTACCAGTATTACAAACAAAATGTCTCTACTTCATGTTTTCAGTGAGAGGAATAGTCTCTGAAATCAGGCAAAACACAAAATTAAAAGACACATGAAAAAAATTTTCTTCCACCCCTTCCCAAAACACCAGATTTGACTTGCATACAAAAGAATCTATGGAGCTTCCCTTCCAGTAACTAAAAGTCAGATCCAGATGTTCTCTATATTACCAAATTATAATCTATCAGTACAGCTCATAATTTAAAAGCATCACTTTTATTACTAATATAATAGAAATATGCAAAAATCAGTAAAATGAGAAACCTTCCTTTTCATTGCTTCTCAGCCCAGTTGGCACATTCTCAGTCTTCACAGTTCTGGAAAATAATTGTTTCTTTATATTGCTGTTTCCCTCAGCAATTAAATGAAAATAATATTCACAAAACATGTTGTCATTCTGTATTAAATCTCTATTAAGTATTTTTATATTCTTAAATGTAAGGTCCTCTCTAAGAAGCATATACAGCAGTCATTTGCATCTCTATATATGGTTCTGCTACTGCATATGAAGACACCAAGAACTTCCTAAGGATCATTTATCACAACACACTCTACTACTAAAGTATTCCACTTATTTTAAATTAAGCTGTAGCACTAGCACAATCTAAGGATTTGTTTTTAAATGACATTGTGTATTGCCTTGAATAAAGGACCAGGTCACAATCCTCCCATAGCAGTGGCCTGGTTAGATTGCTTTAAATTAACAGGCACTGCTAACAATTACTTGAATCAGATAGTCCTGCTAGAAAAAAATGGTGATCCAAATTCTTTCCTGCCCCCGCCCCCCACCAACAAAACTGCTAAGGCTTTATTGATCTATTTATCCAACATTATTGTTAGCTCTACCTCTTGCTCTTGACATAAATGAGAAAACTGGAAAATAAGCCAACTACACTTATAAAACAGTACAAAATGAAGACTGAACATTGATGTCAATGACTGAATTTTTTCCACATAATTCAAAACTACAGAATGAAAATTTTAATTTCATATGCAGCAGCAGGTTTGATACAATTTACTATGTTCTATCTTTGTCAATAAACTGTTCAGCTGCTTATTCTTGAGGAGGAAGAAAAAAAAAACCCAGCACAACACCCCACCCTTAATGTCTAATTCTCTAATCACACAAAATAAATACTCTAAAATCTAACAGCATTAGATAGCCATGCCTAAAGTTTCTCCCTTAGGAAAGCTATTTTCAGTTCTCTTGCTACATGGGGCCACCTTGCCCCAAGAGCACGTGTTCTTGGATGGGGCTGCAGTTCCTGAGGATGGATAAAGCCTCCTCAGCTGGAAAAACCTGGCTGTAGAAGGAACTATAGAAAAGAAACACTGCGTGCTGCCCATCCTTGTTCTGAAATGTTCTGAAATTTTTCTTCTTGTGTTTTTTTCCTGTGTTTGTTTTTGTTTTCTTGTTTTTTACTCTAACTGGAATGGGACTCATTTCATACCAAGAGCATAACACGAGCCAAGGACTCCCTCAAGCTGGTTACAGACTAGACAATTTCCAGTATTTTTTGTAGAAATAGCACAAAGACCAGAATGGAGGAGAACATAACATAACAGGGGCTGTCCTTATTCTCTAATACATTTCTATTACTCCTGCTCAATGCCTGATTTTTCATCTGGGCACAATATTTTTAAACTCTAGCTTAAGTTTGGCAAACAAAACAACTGCCGAAAAGTAAGACTTCTGAGACCCTCACTCTTGTACAGTATTCTTTTAAAATTTGACTGTGTAGTATTTGTCTCAATCAACTATTTTTGACTATGTTCCTCCAGTAAGCTTGTGTCAGATGTGGCATTGCTTGCTAATGATTTATTACCCAGGCATTTGCCTTCTAAGGACTTTCTGCAGCTCCTTAGCTGGTCCTTTATGGTATAGTGGGCATCAAGAAACTTCTTGTATTGCAAACTTCAGCATTTGCCTGCTTTGCTGAGTTGTTTATGAATGCACAGAAAAGAGCAAGTTCCTACACAAATGTCACCTCACATCACTGACTCCTGCTCTCTGTTATCTAGCTGCCTGTCAATGCAAGTACTGCCTCCCCTGTACCTCTAAGGGATTAACTTTTCCCAACGCAGATGTGAACGGTGACCCTCCTATTAATGGTTGCTTTGCAAGTATCTACTGTTTTGTGTCTGTACACTAATGACAATTCAAGATGAAAAAGAAATTCCAGTCAATTGCAATGAACCTATGATATTTCATACACTTTCCTGAACTGATGTACTGCCCCACTCAGCTTTGCTGATTTGGCACACTTCGCCTACTGCTTTTAGGGAAGAGCTGTGTCCTGGTTTCAGCTGGGATAGAGCTAGCTTTGTTCCTAGCAGCTGGTACAGCGCTGTGTTTTGGATTCAGTATGAAAATCATACTGGTGACACAGTGATGTTTTTGTGGTCACTCGGTAGTGCTTATGCTATGTCATAGACATTTCACACAGGAGGCTCTGAATTTGGCCGACAAAATGTAATTTCTGGGACTTTGTAAGTTTTCTGAGCATTTTTATTCACTCATTCTGCAAGAAATTTTAAATTAAAATAACAGTCTCAGAAAATAACAGAAAAAGGAGAGACACTAATTCAGCAGGAAGACTGAATCCAGGACAAATCTGTCCTGGAAGTATGTATTTCAAACTTTCCATACTACTTCATCTTTGAGGAAGAAAGACAGATTTCAGTTTCAATAGCTTTCAACACACACCACTCTAAATACACCAAAAGTAATTAAATAAAAAAAGAGACAACATACAAATAGAAAAAAGTCACTTACAGTAAGAAACCTAGCACAACACTGAACTGAAATGCCCAATATATATTTCTGTCTCCTCTAAAGAGATTTCATTTTCTGTATTTTGTGTTTTATGAACAACGAACTATTTTAAGCTGTTAAATTGCTGTATGATTCACACTGATGATAAAAGCCAGCAGAACACATTTGAACTTTGCACACATCCATCTCTCCTTGTTTTTAATGGTTTAGAACAGCCCTAATGTATTTACACAGGTTAAGCAGCTTAAAAGCTGGAACACAGGAAACCTTTGGGCTAAGCTCAATATGATTAAAGTTCACAGTAATGGATGAAAAGAAAAAGAACACACAGCACACTACAACAACAACAAAAAATTCTATACAACTGTTTTGCAAACACTTTAAATGGCAGTTTTATTGTTCAAAAACAACGAAGTACAGTTTTCTCATTTATTAAAAATACTTTTATCACAAAAAAATTTTAATTTTTCAAAAGACATTTTGGCAAACAGATTAAATATTACATCTAGAATATGTCCCTATGTAGTACATTTGATGCTTTAAAGTAACCCATAAACCTAAGAATCCATTTTCTCCAGTAAGGCACTCCACAAAATGAAGGAAAAATGAGGTAAATTAGAAATTCTTGTTGTGCTCATGGTTCTACAACTATAATCTGACAAACATCTGTAATTGCATGCCAAGGAACTGAAAGCAGAGATTTATCTACTTGGAAATCTATAAAGATTTTTAGCTATAAAGATATTTTAAGTGGCCCAAGTAACACAAATGCAAAATATTATGGTAACTCCTGAAAAATACAAATAGCAGTTAGTTAAGTAACCTTGAGGGTGGAAAAACAAGTCTTCTTCTTTCACAACTTCAATTTTGATATTTCACTGAAAAAGATTATTTCCAAGATCATTAAATCTTTTGTAGCTTGAACAGGTTCCTGTCTCATTTATGCAATTCAGTTTAACTAATTATTAAAATTTTTAAGAGCATTTAAAAATAGTGAAACTTTTATAAAATATGTTTTAAATTCACATTATTTTTGTAAGGTCTTTTCTTCATTAGTAAACTACTCAAGTCTAGGAAAAGGTGGTAATGAGCATCAGGTGGCCTACATGCAGAGGTGTTTAGCTTGTTACTCTCACTTTCAATATTACAGAATTGATTAGGTTTGAAAAGATCTCTGACATAAGTCCAGCCTATGACTGAACACCACCTTGTCAACCAGACCACAGCACTGAGTGCCACTTCCAGTCTTAAACACGTCCAGGGATGGTGATGCCACCATGTCCCTCGGCAGTCCATCCCAATGTCCAATCATGCCTTCTGTGAAAAAATTTTTCCCAATGTCCAACATAAACCTACCCTGGTGCAGCTTGAGACCATGACATCGCTTCCTGTCACTGGTTGCCTGGGAGAAGAGAACAACCCCACCTGGCCACAGGCTCCTTCCAGGAAGTTGTGGAGAGTGGTAAGGTTACCCCCTGAGCCTCCTTTTCTCCAGGATAAACATCCCCAGATCCCTCAGCTGTTCCCCACAGGACTTGTCCTCCACAGCTGTCCCTTCAACAGCTCTGCCACCCTTCTCTGGACTCACTCCAGCGCCTCAAAGTCCTACTGGAAGTCTACATTGTCAGTATGTACATTCATTATAGCTAAAGTTTTTGTGAGCTCTCCCAATTTAAAGAAGAATTGTCATATAAGGAAATGCATGCACAGCAACAGTGTGACAATTAGATGTAAATCATATCTCAAAATCCCACTAAGTATCTCTAGTCACCTGCAGTACCATAATAAATCATAATAATAATAAAATTAAATTAATCATAATAAAATGAAATTCATAGCATGTATAGTCTCTATTTCTTCAGATTTAAAAAACCTTTCAAAACAAAAAAGGAGGAAAGCAGGGGAACAACTTAATAAATTACACAAAATCACACAGTTAGGGGACCATTAAGGCTCATGCTCCTGTGACAGCTGTGGCTTATCCCGTACTTAGGAAAAGACCTGCTGGTGGCTAAAGGTGCTCACACACCAACATGAAAGTGCTAGACAGGAACAAGTGCTAGCTTGCTGTCTCAAATGATGCTATAATTAACACTTATATTAATCTAGTCAGTATTTGGGTATGCAGAAGAAATTGGCAGGTTAGACTGTTTTGAACGTAGGGAAGGAGCCAAGCACTGCACTCCACTGCTGGTGTTTCTTTCATCTCACTAAACAGTGCCAAATTCACAGTCCAAAGCAAATGTGTTGCTCAGCCAGTGACAATGCAGCCTTTTCCACAACATTTCACCAATATGTTTGAATGTGCTTCACACAGATCTGCTTTGAAAGGACAATGGTACAGTGAGAGAAGTCCTTGTTTCTTGAGCCTAGTGATTCTATAATGCTGCTTGCTAGCAAGTAGCTTGGCTCCAGTAGCAGACCTAAAAAACGTCTCCTTCAACAACTAAGCCGCTTAAAAAAAGTCAAATTTAACTTGTCAACGAGTATATCTAGAACTGAATAGAGCACATGCTTGTCCAAGTACTTTCTACAAGTACTTGCTATCACATGTGCCAGTGACATTGCCTTCTCTTGTCCAGCAGACACCTTGGTCACTACCTGTCATCAATGATGGCTAGGTCACTTCTAGCTTCTCCAAACTTCAGTGATCTGGCGTGGGAATCTCCAAATCAAGTGCACATCTCACAGTGCAAGTATTTTAGAAAACTTCACACAGGACAATACAGCCTGAGTACAAGAAAAGCAGAAAATGGGTTTATCAGGAAAATGGGATTCAAAACACCATACTTCTTTGAAAATCTCCAGAATTTGCATTTTTGTGTTTACATCATATTTATTCTGTGAGGAGAAGGGCTGGCAACAATTAAAGAAAAAGTGAAAATTTCCTAAGACTGGCTGTGCCTTTCTGTCAGCTCTGAGCACACCAATGAACTGAAGGATCACTTCAGGGTACTCTGGGCATGTCAGCACTGGAACCGTCCCATAGGACAGAGTGTTCCAGGGGCAGTTGATGCTTCCAGAATCTTTAAAATGAAAAGCAACCTTTCATAATTCAGCTTGACTATGCTACACCAGGGAAGAAACATATATACACACTAACCTGCATATGCTGACCCACAGATGGAACAGTATATCTGAACACAAGCTCCATTCAGATATAAAAGCGTGGGCGGCCATTTCGGAATTTCCCATGGCAACAATTAGTTATGGGCCCACATTAGCATAAATCCTTGCCTGTTGGAAGAAAAGCATAGTCTCTGCAAGCATGCAGATTTACTCAGAAAAATATATTCAATGGAGGACACTTCGGCGCTTTCTCTGCTTGCGGGTACTGTCCCTTACCTCCTGACAAGCATACAGACACCTTTCCCTGGCAAATGAGGCAGCCTGCCAACTTCATGAGCACTGGAAGAGGAGATACAATTTTCTATCATTTTGTTATGCACAATAAATACAATGCTGTTGACAGAGGATATTGCACAACCTCAGCAATTTCATTCACCATAATATCTGATAAACTCAAACAGATTAAGAAGTTTATCCCTGAAGTGCCTTCTCACTTTTCAGCTAGGGAGCCAGGACATAGATATTAATCAATTTTCCAAGGACACACAGGAATTTCCATGGCAAAGCCAGATGCTGAAAACTTGTTTCAGTCCAATGTCATTATTATAGAACTATTACTCTTGCTAGAGTCACAGGGATTTTGCCTTCTTTAGGACAAGTAAGTGGCTTTGGAAGCTCACCCATTTCTGCCAACATGCCTCAGCCTTATCTGCAGATCTCATCATTGCCATCTATTTACCTTTCTGCTGAGACTAGTGACAGGTATGTCTGTCAGTGGCAATTCAGGTAAATGTTTCCCTCTAAGAAACAAAAAAAGTAGAAATTGTAATTTCACACCAATCAGGTAAAAACCACCCACATGAATAACAAAAAAACCCAACTAAATCCCCAGCTCATGCATGCCTTAGCACTGAAAGAAACACTTGAGAATTCAGGACAGCCAAGACATATCTACCCTCTAGCCATCTCAAATATGGAATAAATTTTATTCCTTATTTAATATCTAAGACTTGCCTTGATTAAAAGGAAGATTAATTTTTATGCATTTTTGTAAAAAAATAATGTCTTTCTAACATGCTACATTTAAATGCTACAGTGCATTAACAACTAGGAAATGTTGTATATTATACAAGTCATGGCAGCTTTACCTCCAGTAACAATATGATGGATTCAGGGCTTTTCTAAAAGTAATTTGTTAGAAGACTACAGTAGCTTTTCATAAACTACAATTGAGTGCATGGTGGTATTCCCACAGCAATTAGAACAACATACAGAGGCCAGCTCTCTTTAGATCAAGGACTCCTACCAGTGTAAGCCATATATTATTTTAATCAGGTCCCACTTGCGTTCCCAAACAGGGTTAAAAGCCACATACTAAGGATAATACTCTGTTTCCTTTAGGGATAGATATGACCTTGGGAAAAACATTGCTGTTTCTAGAAAGCTAGGGCTTTCTTTCTCTGTAGGCATCTTGGGATTACTGGAACTGTTAATTGTATTTCACACATCTTTGCAAGTTGCTGAGATGTGAAACCCATAAAGTGAAAAGCATTGAAATGATCAGAAGTCATGTTTCTTGAGAAATTTTCGGGGGTATAATGAAATTAAATAGCAAGCCCTTAACTGTTGACACTTCTCTAAAACAGAAGAAAACACAGCCTTATTCTCTTAAGAAAAAAATGTCCTTTTTGGCTTAGAAAATTGGAACAAAAAATAAATTGAATTCCAGTGGTAACATTAAGAGCATTTAACAACAATTTACAATGAAGTCTTCTGTTATAATGCTAGACAATGCAGACCAAATGCTAACTCTGATAGATGTAATCCTTTCAGCCCTTCCTGTAACTAAAACTGCTACTTGAGACAATTAGCTAGAAATACTGGAGTAGTAGAGTATCAGGACTGCTGTACTGTGGGGATAAGATAACATGTTAGATTGGGAGTTCTGCAAGGAGAATATAGTTATTTTGAGATGGTCAGGGCTTCTGGAAAGAAACCCTCACCTCCTGCAGAACACCAACTGGAAGCTGTCATTCACTTATCTCAACAAAACATTCACAAGCTTGTACCACATGCAAACGTGCCAGATTCTGTAACGCATGTTCCTTCTGGTAAAAAACAAATGTTTCTTGATTAAGAGAGGGAAAAAAGGACAAACCATTGAAAAATCTACTTTAAACTATGAACAGTGTTCACAGCCTTGGAAAAGTACATAGCATCAGCTATATGTTTTGGGCCACCACATGAAATTCTGATGGCTTTGTCTCTGTTACTTATCTGAAAATGAAGTCTCTGTCAGGAGCGTTCTTGCAATATTATTACAAATATATTTGTAGACAAGGATTTAACTCTACTTAACTGGCTTGGCTAAGAATGGGAGGTTAAATAGAGTCAGCTGTGACAGCTGGATAGCCTGAAAAACTCCCAGTGCATCTTTTCTAGAGCAAAATCTTGCCCTCTATATCTGTAAAGTATGGAATGATCCAGCCAGGACTTTAATTGAGTTCTGAAGGGCCCTAGGTGTGCTGAAAGGCGTGCGACAAGAGTACAAGGAGATACCTTGGGTTTTTCTGATAAACTTCTACAGTTTCCTATTGTGTAACAGCGACAAAATCAAAAAGGAAAGATAATAAATTATTGATCTCACACTATTTCACTACTTTTGGAGTTGCCCTAGATGCTTCTCTTTTTATGGCAAAATGGCTTAACAGGTCTTCACAGCATGAAGGCTGTGAAGTTCTGAGTTCTGGAGCCAGGCAGAGATACCCTTGGGTAACAGGGCAATTTTAGATAAGACAGTTACAGTCAAAGCTAACTCAACAAGCTACCAAGACCAAACATCCTCTACAAATCCACTGAAGAATCCACTGGATTCACAGTTCACTAGAAAGTAAATGACGTTGATGTATACATGCCAGCATTTCTGACATTCTTCCCCAGTGTTTTATACCTTTGTTTAATAAACCATTTGTATTTCCTTTGCCCTGTGAAATAAATGGGCTTAATGAAGTGGTGGAGAATAATCAGACCAGTGACTTACACTTCCAAACACCTCACTGGGATGAACCCCAAATATCACATAGACTATGACAGAAAATACTCTGTGTTATACTCCAACCTCAACCATTTCTGGTGCAGGAGCTCACTAGAAGAGACACAAGAACTTGAAAAGGCATTTATTTTCCTTGCCAAACCATGAACCACTAATAATTTCCATTCCATTAATAATTACTTTTAACTTCCAGAAAAACATTTCACTGCAAGCAAAGATCAACTCAGGATACATACAAGGATTAAAAGAGATGGTTTGAATGAAAAACTATACAGTATTAAAACAGTAACTGTAGTTGACATCAGCATTTTTACTGAAGTAATTACATTGACTATTAACTACTTGATCACTAACAGCAAACAATAAACAGATCATGTTAACATTTATACTTGTTACCTACATTTGCTTCCTTGACACTTCCAGTTTTCCTGTTAAAAGTAAATTACCACTTTATTCTTTGTTCAGTGTTTTACCTACGAGGAGGCCAGACACAAATTCAAAGGGCATAATGACTGATTACTTTTTGAATATTTACTATTTAGTAAATACTATCTGTTTTTCCTGTTATACAACGGGCACAGGTAGCAAACACAAAGTCTGTTTTAAAAGCAACATGATGCACATGGTGTTTTCCTGCCAGGCACATAATTGGTCTTGTTATTTTGTCTTTACAAAGTGCAATACAGAGGAGGGTTCAAGCAGATAGGGATTCAAGCATAAATTTTTGATCCAAGTCAGTTTTCAAATTTGCTTCTGAAGTTTCTGTGTCAGCCCTAAAGCCAAGACTACACTTTTCTAGGGGAGTAATAAATAAACAAAATCCCAGACCAAATACAAAATAAATATATTTCCTTTCAGCATGTTTCTCTGAATATGCTCAGGGCACAGTTTGGGATAGCCCACAGAAGACATACTTCTTAGTCTGGGTGAATCTGTGGCACTTCCCTAGGCAGTCCCCACCTCACCACTCCAGCAGTTCCCAGTGTCCAGTGTTTGCACACGTGGCTGCGGGGCTTCAGGAGCCCCACTACATCCCTCTCTGTCATTCCCTTGGCACCTTGCAGAGCTGCACTGCTTTCCATCCCATCCTGCCACACAGCTCTGCCAGCAGAACAGACCTTGATTTAATTTCTCCCTGCACAATCTGTAGACAAGAGATACCCTTGGATGTAGGAGTTCATTTGTTCCTTTTTCCCCCCTTTTGATTAATTCTTTAATCCGTACAAGTTCTTCCATTTTATTCATGGTGTTTTTTTAAGGAACCTTTGCTTACAGTACTGTAATCAAGGGCTCTCACAAAATCCACATGGCAGGGAGTGAACAACTGTCTGTCTCCCTGACCAGGTTCATGAGAATGAATCACAGGATTGAATGGGCATTATGTATGGCTCTTTAGACAGTCCGCAAACTTTATCAGACTACATTATGGCTTTTCGACCCCTTTGCACCAAATGACTTAGGAGAAGACATTTAAGTATCTAAGTATTTATTTAAGTAACAACAACAACAACAAAAAATCCCTGTACTTTTAAAAAAGTAAGTCTTCACTGCATTATGCAGAAAGAATTCAAAATCCCTAGCAGGGTGACAATCTGTTAGATGTTCTTAAGAAAACTGACCATTGCTGTTACCACTTGATTATGCTTCTACAAAAGGTGATAATAGCAAGCCAAGCAGAGAAACCTCTATCTTGTTAAGTAGCAGGACTTGTTCCAGGTTCAGAAGCTCGAGAGTCCTACTCATAGTTTGCAGCTCTGTCTCTCACCTACTGCATCATTCTTCCACAGTTCATTCTGAGCACTTCTCCAGTAGTATAGACGGGACACATGCCAGGTACTTTAATTCTGCAAGGGGAACCTTGCTAGAAACTTGTGGAGGGTCACACCACAGCCAAGCTCCCCAGTGGTATCTCACTTCCATTGCCCTTTCCATCCTCAGAAGTTGATCATCACCTGGGTACCAGTTTAGTGTGCCAGAGTGTAACAAGGAAGACTGGGGCAGTTGCCAGGGTTAGAAACAGGGAAATCTCTGGAGCCCAAGTGACCAAAAATTCCTCAAGACTGGAATTAGGCATGTTTCAGATGGTGGGTCCAGTTCCAAAACTACCCAGCTGTGTTGAATGTTCTGCTGCAACCATGAGAATAATCTGATTTTGCTGCAGGTGGTGGCCAGTGCAAAGCTTTCAGTCACTTTGTGTGACTCAAGAATGGCATCTTGTGAACTCCTGCTCTGGAGAGTTTCTCATTCACTTCTGATCCTTTGGAATGGTTGAGGGGGAACACCCAGTTGTGCCAAAATATTGCTGAGGTGGAGACAATACTCCTTCATTTATATTGATAGAAACCAGGTCTGTTAAATTACAGCTCTCCAAATTCCAGCCACACTTTTACTCAGTTTCCAGTACAATCTCCACTGTCACAGCATGGAAAGAGAATGTGCAACATTGCTAAGTCTCCTAATTGTAAAACATTATATACTATGAACATGCAGCAACTAGAGGTTCTTTTTCATGTTAAAGATGAGTGGTATTGAAAAAAATTTTCTCTGTGTGTACTTTACTGTATGGAACAATTCACTATAACTCAAATACAGACGAGTATTTATTTACTAGATATACTTTTCCTTCCCCTGGTGCAGTTAGTTTATTAACTGCATTTATTTGGCTAGCGTAGTACACACTGTTTCTCTAATTCACATTAAATACACAATTACATTTAAAATACAAAGTGGAGTTAAAGATTGTAACTAGGAATTTTCTCACTTGTTAGGCACTTAGTGGCAACAAACTGCTGTGCAAGGTTTTGCATAATTTCCATCATCTAATCTTCCTTCATCAATATACAGGCTTCACTGCATATGTGGGTAAAAGTTCCTGTTTCAAACTGGCCTCGCTCCTCTGAAAGCAAGTCACAAGTGGCACCAGCAGTCAGTGGTTCTGGGTGCAGCTCTGTCTTGGTAGAGGAGGAGCAGCTCTGGTTCACAGGAGGACCAGTGTGCATGTTGGTGGTTAGGCTGCAGTCTGTAAGTCTGCTTGGGAGAGCAAAGACCTGCTGGGATCACAAGATTCACCACTGGGAGGGAGAAAGACTGACCTCTCCTTCTGACTACACCAGGCACTAGCCACTGATGAGTTGCTTCTTCCAAGTTCTAATTCTTCCAAGTTGCCTCAAAACACAGCAAGCAGAGGACAGCAAATTGACAACTCTGTGTCTAACAGAGAAGAAAATATGATAGCAACAAAAGAGCAATGAAGGAAATACACACAATAGCAGGAGTATTAAGGATGACAGAGATAACTGATGGGGAAATTTTGGCATGTATGTTATTTTACAGAGTGTCTGATTGAAGCTGATTGTCCATGAAGTATTTTTGGCAGGCTTGTGGGTGAAGATATTCCAAGGTTTGAAAATCTTCAGTAAATGCTGGAGTCACAGATATGGTTTGAAAGACAGACAAAGGAGACAAGTTTCTGCATGTCAGGTTAGTATTTAAACTATTTGATCTACTCAGATGCAAGCCTAAACACTTTGAGGCACAATTTCAGGCTTCAAATATCTTAAAATGTTGTTTATTTTCTGAGCTTTCTTATAAAATATAGCTCTGTCTGCAATTAATTTTCAGCATGTGTTTTCCACATTTAGAAATCCCAAATAGTTTTCTGTAAAAGGCAAAGTGAAATCCTTTCTTCTCCATGAGATACTGTCACACAGGCCCAGACAAATGGTTTACCTGAATTATATACTACTGGTTAGGAAGCAAGAGTGGTAAAAGTAACTCAGAAGTGCACTTCCTTGGCCTTCCCTTGGATTTTTCTGCTAGTCATCAAAGCAATCCTTAATCTCAATGGAAAGTGATGATGGAAATACTATTTTTCTGTCTGCCAAAATGAATCTTCAGCTGAAATAGCTTAGCCAGATCACAGTGGTATAACTTATGCTTCTCTGTGCCAAGGTTTCTGATTCTGTCTTTTGGAATGTGTCTGTAGCGATTTCTTCTAAATAATGGAACAATTTCTTACTTACAAAAACTTAAAATAGGCAAGGAAAGGCTTTGTTATCAGGTGGAAGTTTTGAACCTGCCTTCTCAACAGTTCTGCCCCCATCCACATACACCAGGATGCATCAATCACGCTGATCAGGTTTTCAGCTTCTCAGATTTTACTGCCAGCTCTGCTTTGGATTTGTATTCCATATCTGGCTGCATTTAACTGAGAAAACAGGCAAAACACAGAAAGGCCACAGGAAAGATGAACCAAACTAAAATAATTAAGAAGAGAAAATGACCACTATGAACAAATGACTACCAACTGGATTGTGGCACTACTATTTACCAAGAGAAGGCAAGATGTTTGTAGCTTAAGCCTAAGGAAGATTCTGTCCTTTGTCCATTCATAACAAGATAAGGATTGTAATATAACCAAATAAGTTTAGTCTCTGTGATTATGAAAGAAGTTATTTAATAAAACCCCCAACAAATACTTGAGAAATGGTTTGTCACTGACTGCATCTATAAAATTCGAGTTCACCTAAATCACAAAATATGTTTACAGACAAGACTATTTTTCTGAATGGTTAAGGCCAGGTATCTCCTGACATCATGAACTGAAGGAAGGACAAATTTCCCTGTCCTAGAAGAGAACATGCTGCCATTCAAAGTTGTCTTTCTGCTTAATCTAATTCTAACAATTCCTTCACATGTCACAAAAGCATTTAGAAAACGTGTCCACTACTAAACTTAATGGTGACAGAAAGATCCCATGTGCTTTCCCATCAATCCAGTGAGAAGACTCCTCACCTTGGCAGTAGCAGAAAACCTACAGTGTGTGGTTGAGCAGCTATGACACTACGCAGAAGAAAGCAAGCAGAATTATGCAGTTGAAACAAGTCAGCTGCAAAGATGAGGCTCAGTTCAAAATAAAAACACCTAAATTTAGCTCCCTTTATGCCAGATAGGGCAATATATATCTCTATCTATCTCAGACTGCCTAGAATACTCTGCCTGCCTTCCAGCTTCTGCTTAAAAGGCACAGGTGTGCTATCTACAAGTTTTATACAGACTTTTTGAGTACCTAGAGGATATCCCTGTGATGAATCTTATCCTTAGGTGTCCAAGCTCCCAATAGTCAACAGAGAGTTAGTCAAAACATGCCGTGGAACATAGAGTAGCTGATAGAGTTGATTTAATTGCCTGACAAGACATGGTAATTTATGTATCACATACCTGGACATAAGATTTTTAAGAGAGCTCGGTAAGCTTCTGACCATCCCAGGAAGATACAGATGTCCTGAAGGTCTGCTGGTATGATTGGGAGCCCTGCACACAAGTCTTGGCTGCTCAGGCACGCCTTTACTGACACTGAAGTTGTACGCATGGGTTATGGTTTCAATCTCCAGTTCTGCAGCTGGAGCACTGATACCCAATGCACACATATAGTTACGTGGTTTATCATCAATATGTAATGCCCACAAAGCATCAAAGTACAACAATGGACACCAGTAAAACAAAAGGATATCGCAATGGAAATAAAAATTGCACTGTATTTGTTTCAGAAAGGAAAATAACTAAGTATATTTCGTAAATAAAAGTTATGCAAATAGAATATTTAAGCATAGCAGATTCATAAAATAATTTTAAAAGTTGTGATGGAAAAAGATAAATATAATTTTCAAATTCAATTAGATAAAATGAATTTAAGGCAATAATTTTAATTGCTCTTAAAATTGTCATTGTACAAAATCACTCAAAATTATTTTTCTTGTGCTATAATTAAATATGAATACCTTTTTAAAGCTGTTTCATAGCTTTTTAACATAACTGTAACAGTAAAAATTATTTTTCTTGTGCTATAATTAAATATGAATGCCCTTCTAAAGTAATTTCAGAGCTTTTTAACATAACTGTAATAGTCTGAAATGAATATTGATCTAGCATAAAAATATGGTAAAATACATTTCTTTTTTTTACTCTGAAGAAATTAATTTTGGAGCTTCTCGAGCTTATGTATTGTTTTACTAACTGGGACTAGTTCCCAGTTTATTTTTCTATGTCCTTATTTGACTTACACTCATCAGTCGTAGAGAAGTAACACACAAACAATATCACAACTTTCATTTTGCTTCCTAAACACATTTCAGACTGGAACAATTCCCCTCAACTGCTTCTGATGTCAGCAGGTATAGTAAACCAAAGTACCTTGGTGAATTCTGGATATGGTTTTGAAACACCACAGCTACATTAATGTAAAATCTTGAATATAAACTGTGTATTTGTATGCAAATATAAGCATTTTTATTTTTTCTGAACTACAGTTAATACTGCACAGATGTATGTGTGCTGATGAGGCAATACTCTTCCTTGTTTATGTATCTAATTAACTAAATTAAACTAAAATGTCAAAATCACACAATTATGCATCTTCAAAACAACCTAGAAGCCTAGTTCTGCTGACAAAAAATGTCTTAATCCACTGTGAAAATGGCTCTTGTGACTTCCAATCCTTAAGGCACAAAATCCATTTACCTATGGCAATCATGCACCTATTAGAAATTACCTTCTTGTTATTGCAGCCTTTGTTTTCCTTCTACCACTGCCTCTGTTCTGCCCTTATCACTGTACATCAGGCAGCTCAAGGGTCAGCAACCCTGGTGAAAGGCTGCGAGTCCCAGACCTGCTCAGCCCTGAATTACAGCCAAAGACAGAGGGCAGTGGGCATGCCTTGTCACTTTGAGCATCACCCTCTCACAGACACTGGGTATCCCTACCACTTCATGCCAGCTGCAGTCTCAGTTTAGGGAGCTGGAAGCCAGCTTCTTTACATGAGGAGAGCATGAAAAACAAGCTAAATCAATAGAAAGCCTCTAGTAAAACTGGATGCCAGCTTGAAGACAGCAAAGAAGTGACTAAATGTCTAATATCTGGTCTCAAATGTTGTGCCGTTGCCTGGCTGACTGCTGGCCTTACACGCTTGGTCCTACCAGAAAGAAACTTGTATGGGATTTCACTCTGTCTAGGGTAGATCTGACCCCAAGCCACAAAGCCAACTCCAAGCACTCTCTTGTAAAGCTGAACTTATGCTCTGTTTATTTTCAAGATGTGAAAGCATCCCATGTACAAATCTATATTATACTGTTTCAGTACTGGGCTTTGGTACAAGCCTACCAAGCATATGTAGTTTTTATCTCTTCTGATGCCAGAAGAAATAGAACTACTGAAGTGAATTTTTTAGGGGACCATAATACCACAGATCCAGTCACCAGGCAATATATCAGATATAGTACAAGTATAGACTACATTTAATTAAGTTTATAAAAAAAGTGTCGGCAAGACTGTGCTGGGCAGAGCACTCTAAGATTGTCAGGATTCATGATCTGAGTGGGGCTGGATCCTCATGAGAACTTTGGTTGATACGAGCACATTCACATGGGAGAAAAAAAATCAAACATGTAATAAACAGATTTAATCTAGTACTCTGTCCTAAATCACAAAGAACAGCAAAGAGATGTTCTTTCATACTGTTATCTTAAATACTGCTTGTCAATTGATAATTCCTTCTCTGACATTCTCACCTGAGCATGTGCCAAAAGAATTAGAAGCAATTTAATCATTAGCAATCACTAAACAAAGTGATTCCCTTCACACACACCATCTTTAATGGCACAACAAATCAGGACATAAATATTTAGTACTGTTTCTTGTATTTAAGCACAGAAACAATCAAAATATTCTTAATTTTTTGGTTCTGAAGGTAATCTCACAGAAGTCACTATTTCATCAGCATAGACAAAGTCACACAAAGATGATGCTGTGGTCAAGTTTTATTTATAACACAGATTTTTCCTGCAGTTAGGACATCTGGACCACAGCTCATCTGCCAAGGATCATATAGTCCTCATGTGCTCTTAAAACTCAAGAGAGAAATCAGTTAGTCCAGTAGACTGCCCTGGGGATTATTTCTGACTGCTGAATGAGTCTACTGTAAAATGCAGACATGGTGGGGGAAAGGATCAAGTCAGGACACATTAATTTTTGTTCTACTGACCATTCCATGGTGGCAATGAATAGGAGCTGGTGCATGTGGATATGTTTGGTAAATGTTAAAGAAAAAGCCTTAACTAGCAGTCTTACAGATTCTCTTTCTGATAACACAGAGGACAAGCATTTGAGTCAAACACGTGGAAGTAAATAAACAGAAACTTGTGTTTTCTCTGTCCAAACTTGTTTGTTAATAAACAGAATGAACTTTACGGAAGAATTGTCTGAGAACTAATCACCTCAGTTTTAATTATTTCCTATTTCAGCTTAATGTCTCCATTAACATCGAAGTAACACCCCATATGTCTCACCAGTTTTTAAATGTATACAAGTTACTTAGAAATTCAAAGTACACAACTCCAAGAAAATATGGAACAGCATCAAGACAAAGAGCTATGGTTATACTTTTGAAATGTAAGCCAGTTGTGACTACAGGCAACTAACTATGTCATTGCCTTTTGGCATACTACCATATTTTAAATCTAGCACTAGAAAGGTTGATGAAACATGACTTGCAAGTCCGTACCTGTTTAATTTGCATTCAGTAAAACAAAAGTATGGACCTAAAAAATAAAATCCTGAGACTTTGGAAATTTTCATTGAAAATTGTATCACTTATTTAGAGTTAGCTGTGGAAGCTGTTTTTATCCCACTTAAAAAAAAATTCGTGACAAACTGCCCTTTCTGACTTGCTCTGCTAGCACAGATTTTGATTAGGATGTCAGGAGGAGCACCTGATTACAGAGCTGCAGCTGCTCTGTAGCTTTGGGAGAAGCAGTGACACGTCCGCATAAAATTAGTTATTATGGGAAGCTCTTACTGCTGTCTGTTCTGAAGACCAGAACAGCACAGAGCCAACCAGGCTGAGCTACACTTCTTTAGATAATTAGATCACAGCAAGCATAAGCAGATCAATCTGACACAACATGCAAGTCCCATTAGAGTTAATGTATTTCGTTAAAGGAGTTAAACACCAGTCCCAGCTGGATAGTTGAGGGTACACATTCTCTTGAAATCTCATAATCTCTACCCAAGAATTACTAAGTTTATTTCTTATGGAACTTGTTCCTATTGGCCTGAGATTCGAAGCATGCAGTCTTCAAATGCTTATTCTGTATGTCCAAATACTTAGTCCTCTACTTATACTAAGTCCTATACTTAAGATATGAATATACTAAACTTAAAATATGAATATACTAGAAGAATTGTTTAGGAAAAAAGCACTAGTTCACATGAAAAAATTAACTCCATACAATTCTTTCATAACTTCAGTACACATGCAAATAAAATCCATATGTGTAACAGCAATGTTGATACATCTTGCTTATACATCAGAAACTGTATATGAAATTCACCTTCATTCTGCAACATGTCCCAGCCTCACCCACTATATTTACAAAAAGATTAATTGATGCATTTGTCACATTAGATACCTGGGTTACTGCAATCAAGAAAGTTGCACAGTCATTAAAAATTCAATATAAAAACACAGTTTATATAAAGCTACATATTTATACATCTACACACACAAAGGCATGGGAAGGCATCATAAAACTTACCATCACCTGCAGAAAGTGAGTCATTTGCACAGATCAGTGCCAAAGTAAACAGCAGATGCCAAAGATCCATACTCCTAACTCTGTAATAACAAAAGACAATAAGAGAGTTTCTTTACAAGCAAATACTAATATGATACTACATTTAAGCTATTGTCTAGTTTTATTGAATTTTTGATTGGATTTAAACCAGAAGTACATTTAGTTTATTGTTTATTACCTCATAAAGTAATACATCATCTTGCCATCTAGAACAGATAGTAAAAACTGTATTTACAAGACAAGCAGCTTATGTGTCTCTAGTCCATTAAACACAGAGGGAGGAAAAATCAAGTATTGTAAATTGATAGACTGCATCTACAAATGACTTTAAAACCTCCAAGAATGCAAACACTTACAATCCTAGCATAAACCAGCAAGCCTTTACAACTTCCCCAAAAAAACACGTCCTCGTTTTCCTTAATTCACTTCTGCCACACATGCACACACATCATACAACCCCACCACACAATCCTGTTTTGAGGCTCTACTTTGCTCTTGCCATTATCAGCAGCATATGGTAACAATGGTGAAGGGCAGCAGCTGCTCTATGCTGGACTTGCAGATTGTGCAGACTTCTGCACAAGATGTTACCTTGCTCCCAAAAACCTCACGAGGTGTCCATAGGAAGTATGGGGAAAACACTCATACCATGGATGTTTATCTGACTATTTACAGCCATGGAGATTACCAGAGACCTTCAAAACTAAAGCTGCAACACACATACTAAAATGAGCATGGATGTTTAAGCAAGTCAGGCAGCATTTTTTTGTTTTGTGGCAACAAACTAGCATGATATACTAATACCTTGCTCAGAGAGGCAGGAGAGAGAGAATAGCTCCACTTCCACATCTGACTGTAAATTGGTATCACAGACCTTGATTCTACAGTGGACTGTTTTCATTTAGAGATTTTCTTTCTTTATCCAACAGGAGATTGAATCGCAAGTGTCCAAACAACCAAGCCAACTAACGAGTAACAATCCCTAAGTAGATATTATCAAGTAACAATTCATACTATCAAATCTGGGTGTCAAAAACTAGTCAGTTTCTTAGTTATCAAAGTTTGAATTAGGTTTAAGACCATAAAACACAAGAATGCAGAGTACATAAAGCTATAGTAATGCTGAATTTAAAAGGTAATTCCCTCAATTTTCTTACGCTAAGAGAACAGAAGGAATTACGATACAGAAAAGAAACCAAAACTGTTTCCAACTCCAGATTTCTCATCTATGCTGTTCCGTGCAAAACTTGAAAATTAGAAGGTATTTTCTTACATCCTCCTTAAACTGCTCAGTAATTCTCATGTTTCAGGCTCAATATAAGTGGCATGTACTCAAAATGCTCTGGACTAGCAGACTCTAAGTCAGACCTACAAAGGCAAGCCAGGAAAAGTTCCCCACCTCACATGCATGGTCATGGATGCCCAGCAGCACCACCCAGACAAGCTTGGGCCAGCCTGAGTGGGCATGAGACTGCTACACCAAGAGAAGAGCTGTAGGAGCTCTTTGGACTGGCCAGGCACCAGCAGGACTTTTCTCTAGCCAGGCAGACACGGGTCAGTTTAAAGTGGGGGACAGAGAGGGATGGAAGGATGGAGGAGGAAAGGAGGATAGGAAGAGAAGTGCTTTAGTGAGGATTTGGGGAAGTGTGGGAGTGAGACAACTTAGGGAGCAGAAGGAGAAGTGATAACTGCAGCTGTTGGAATGCACAGACCTGGGACAAAGCTAATAAAGCCAATCACAGGTCAACAGTCCTCCTAACTCCCAGAAGAGGTACTGTACACTGCCACAGTACAAGGTTCATCCAAGATCAGCTACATTTTTAGGTAGCTCAACTGTTCATCCTGCTTCATCGGTACTCTTGTTTAAAGGATTCTTATTATCTGTTATAAATAAATCTACTACAAGAATGTGCCTCTGGGTTTGTCAGCTCTTCTCTTACACAGTGTCTTTTCCATCAGTCTGTTCTCCCCCTCAGCTCTTCTACTTTCTCCCTAAAGCTTTATTTTCTCTTTCACAGGCATTACAACGTCACTTTATTTACAACTCTCCTTTCCCAGTACCCAGGCATGCTGTGCTGCCTTCCTATTCCCACTTTCCTGCTCTCCCACATTCATCAGCCTCTGCTATCTTCCAACTACTCTTTTTCCAAGTCTTTCTACTTCCTGCCTAGTAACAGCTACAAGAGAAGGCTGAACTCTCAAAGAAGTCCTCCTGTGAGAACAATTATGATCAGAATCCAACACTCAGAGCACACTGTTTCACTTTGCACAACCACACCAAACAACTCTTGTGGGACCAGGACTGGTCCCCATGTACAGCTGTCACAGCATGACTATCCCCTCCATCCCTGCACACCTGACTGGTGGCCATCTCAGCCTCCTTCCAAGAAGAGTAGTTTGACAACTGAAGCACTAACCCAGGAGCCTGGAAACACATCACAGAGGTCAGCAAACACACTACACTTCAGTAAGGTCTTGTTATTGCAGAGGAAAACAATCCTCTTCCAGTACTGCTGTTCTTTCCTGCAGTGCTAGACTTGTTTACATACCTGCAACACAGCAAACTCCATTTGATTGTTCCAGTTAAAATGAATCCATAAACATTTATTGTAATGAACCTGTTTGCGGACCAGTTTTATCAGGACTCCCCAAAGACACAGCCCAGGAGCAGAGCTGGGGCAGCACAGGCATGGGAACGACCAGCCAGGGTGGAGGGGAGGGCACAGCTACCCTCCAGCTGCAGCTATTACTTGTTTAAGCGCAATTCTACAATTATTGGGAAATTCCCTGCTCAGCCACAGACCTTGACTAAAACAACCAGCTCTCTGAAACAGGGCACAAGATTAATTTGTGTTCCTAAACATCAGAGAGGAAAAAAAATTGCTGCTTCATCCCTTGCCCATTTGCTAGTAAAAACACAATATAGAAACAAACTATGTTTCTTCAGTGGACTCTCACAAATACCAAAATCTTAGCAAGACAAAACACTGTCTTGACTCTGCCTAAAACCACATGGGATATCCCACTGAGTTATCCATTCAGACAAGTTGTGTCTGTGAAAAATATCCAAATGGTATACTCTGAACATACCCAATATGGACAGAACTGAGCTCAAAAACAGTAACTGCTTTCATCTGAAAATAAGGATGCATGATGCTCTACCCTTTGTGCAAGAGCCTCTGTTAAAGGCCAAGTTGTGAGTATAAGCCCTATCCCAAGGGCTCTGGGTTGCAGCTCCAAGGAGATACCTTGGAGCTGCAACCCAGAGCCCTTGGGATAGGGCTTATACTCAAGGCCTCACCCAGGCAAATAGAGCTCTGCATGGGGTGTGAAGCAGCAGGGATGTGACCTCTGCATCCAGCACAACACCACAAGCTCGGCTGGGCTGCAGTTACGATGGCCACTTCTAGGAATATTTGAGATGGATGAGAGATACACTGCCACGGCTCCAGGCTCCAGGCAGAAAATCTGGAGATTTTCTGGGAGCTGCCCCATCACGATACCTCTTTTGGTGGTACAGAATAAAAAGAGAAGGGTCTCTGAAGTACCACCTGCATCCACATCAGACATCTTCTGTCTTGAAGAAAGTTCTCAAAGATCTGTTCCATAATGATCCACTGCCCTTCCTCTAAGACACTTGTGCAAGCTTGCTGTCAATAGGAACAGTATTGTCCAGAGGCTTCTCTGTTAACCTGGCAAGAGACAGCTTCTCTGTAGGCATTAGGACAAAAATGACCTTTTACAACCCAGGAGTATCTACCTCCCAACACCTACCCTATGTGCCTATGAAAGACAAATGGCACTAATAATGTGCCTCTTACTCAACAGAAAAAAAAAAAAACCTTTCAGGTTTCTGTAACATATTACTGTAAAGAATTGTAGTCTATGTCTTACCCAATTCTAGCAGCCTGTAAGAATGAACAGAGTTAAAATCAGGAAAAAAAAATTACAGCAGCTGACTGTCCTCAAGCCAGCTGAAACTTGACCACAGAAACATTTGGCTAGAGGTCAGCTCAGGCTAATTACTTCAGTACAGAAAGAGAGCCAGGAGTTATAAAAAGGATAAAAAAAAAAAAAATCTTGGCTCTATTCTATAGCAATGTTGGAGTAAAGTCAATCACAAGTGAATTTAAACACAACATCTTCTCCAGGGGGATGTGCACAGAGTCAGCATAAACAGGCAAAACTGGGCTAAGAAGCTCCCTGAGAAAAGAAACAGTTTAGTCACCGCACACTGAATTGTTTGCATCTACTCTGGTCAGGTAAAAATATTAACATTCAAAGTAAACCAGAAGGAGACTTGCTTACAAAAAAAACTTAAGTGAGATCTTGACCTTTACAGAGTTTCTGAACCTGAAAGGACCCAATAAAAGGAGAAGGACAAGGACATTGAACTGCATCTATATGACACTTCTGCTTTTGCCACAACCATTAACTGAGGGTATTTCAAATATGACTGTTTTTCCCCAGTAATCTCCTCCAGTTCAGCATTACTTGTCACAGCAGCATCTCTGTAGCTAGCATAGAACACAGAGCAGCCTCTCTGCTGCAAACCAAACCACAAAATTACTGAGTGAAGGATTAATCTGAAGAGTTTTCCATACACTGCTGTTTCATCATTCCATTAGGTCACAACAAGGCAAGAGCACAAGAGTGTGCCATGCATGTGAATATACACTAGCAGATCCACCATGAAATAAGAAAAAGTGCTGAGAAGGGAACATAACTCCAGGCTCTCCAGATCTGTCCTAAATCTTCTTTATTGCAACTACCAAATATGTGTGCATGTATCTGTGCAGAATTTTTCTGGGTGAAAGGCCTTTATTTTTCACAGTGTGAACACTTCTTAAAAATTATTTCAGGGCACGACCAGTGACACCAAGAGGTAATCTTTCTGCGCTTACCTAAAAACATTCACATCACTTTAGCTGATCGTGCATAGCTGAAATCACTTTGCCCACATACTCTCATTCCCCTGAGTGCCAACAGAATGGAGTCATGCTGCAACTGAAATTAGTTTTAGCCCTTCTGATCAACACAATCTAAAACTGCAATGGACTTAAAGTATTATTCCCTTGCTTGCTGATATTATGGCTTGATTAAGTCATCAGCAGCCCTTGGACGAATGCCTGTTTTTACAGAGCCCTTCTCAGGGCTCTATACTCAACCACAGCAAGAAACAAAATTAATAAATTGTCTCATCTGATATAAGTAACACACCATTCACCTATTTTGTACTGTTATCCTGAATATAAAAGGATCAAGGAATGATACCACAGAAGCAGAAGTTACGTACTCCAAATTAAAATATCAACCAACTAAAAACCTCACAAAGCACACATTTCACTTAAAAAAGAAGTCAAAACCTCAGCAACAAAAGAAACATAAAGTTGCACTTCCTATGCATGTTTTTATGCAGATTTGAGAACAATGAATAAGTACATCATAAATACAAACTAAACCTAGGGGACAGAGAGAATTTTATGTTATTAATTTGGTTTTTAAGTCAGCTAAATAATTTATAGTGATTTTGAGTGTTAAATGTTAAAATTGCAAATGGAATCTAGTGAATCAATTGCTTACTTTGGGTATATTTTTTTTTCCCTAGACAAACTTTTAATTTTGGAATAGAGAGTATATGAAATTTTAATTTCAACACCCAGTTTATTTCTCTCTCTACTTCAAGATATACCTTTAGTACGTTTAGTTGGTTTCTTTTTCCTATGGATTAATGTGTCTGTTAATTACTCTGATTTAATTTGTTCTTTGATGAATTTAATAGTCATTTGATGTGGTTAAGGAGCCTTTCAGTGAATCCATATTTGGACATTCCTCTGGGCTTGTACTGAAAGCTCTTTAAAGTCATTATCCAAAAACGTGGCTAAGAAGTCTAAGGATGGCTGTGGCACATGATGTATCACTTCTTTATTGACAATAAAATGTGCTGTACTTTGAGAGCAGTAACCTAATGGACTAGGTACACAGAAGGAGGATCTCAGCTCTAAGACTAGTAGATCTCTCCATCAGAAAACAATTCCTAAAAGGAGGATTGCAATTATAGTCTTAAATTACTGTCTACTACACAGATAGAAAAATTTGAACTTAGAAAAGACTCAATTGCTCGTTTGCCTTTCAGCCCCCCAAATAGATCAAAGCAGTGAAATAGATGCATCTCAGATGAAAGTGCAAACATTTAGCTGCATAACATGCTGATGTGAATTGCTGAGCAGATACTCAGCTTTAAATATAATTGTATCATTAAGGAAGATTCAGGCCTATTTGCAAGAATGATAAGTTTTTCAGGCTAAGAACACTCTCTCAACTATAGTACTAATTCTTCCAAGGCTTCTCAGTTTTTTTTTTTTTTTTTAGTTATTATTAGTAATTTAGTTATTATTAGTATTATTAGTATTTGTTTAGTTATTATTACATAGCAGTCATCCAAAAGATAAAATTCTGCTCTTTGCTTTGTTATTTGTACAATGAATTGCAAAGAGAAGTGCTAGAATTTTTAAGATAAGCAAATATATATTTCAGTCTGTTTGAAGAAATATGTCTGGATCTACTACCCCCTAGTAATCTGTACTAAAAAAATGTCATTTTACTCAAAAACCTTTCACAGAGATAATTATTCACACTTCATATAAAGAGATTAAATTATATTTCCAGCTCTGAAAAAAAAAAATCTCATACCACAAAGCAAAAGCTCTTCAGTGTCTTGTTGACAGCATTGAAGTTCAAATCTCATCAGGACTACAGCAGTGTGGACCCAATCCCGCAAAGCAGTAAAAAACATCTGACTTTTAGCAGGCAATAATGTGAATTTAACATGAGAACATGGCTAAGTCATTCTCGTAGCACTGTGATAGAATCTAGCACCTCACAGAAATCAGGAAAAAATAATGAAGGACAGGAATCACAATGCAAAGAAACCTGTGTGACACCACTGGGGTTTAGGCTGGAATATGAGGGAAAAGAAACAGGATTATTTTATGCATGATAGCAAATAACAATCTTATATGTGCTGTTGGATCATCACTACACAGCCGGTCAAGTTCCACTGTTAACTCAGCATAATCTCTGCAAGCTTTCTCCTGTGTGCCAGTATCTGCATTATTACTCAAATTAAAAAACATTACCTGGTACTTGGGCAAAAATAGTCAGTTAGGTTTCAGCACACATCATAAATAAATCCATATCTGATCTCTTAGAGCTCTTCTATAACATGAAAACCCTGCTCCCTCTGATTTCCTTATATTGCGCTTTCAAGTCTGTAAGGCAGGTTTGAGTTCAAGGTGATTGGAAGAAATTGAGGATGCTTTGTTCAAAAATACTTGGCTATAACCCAATTCTGTTTCACTGGTGATCACCAGGAGTTTCATAATTTTGGAACAGTTTGATAATAGTCAGTCATTTTTGCTCAGAGCAATTTGAGGAAATTAGAGTGAGCAGACTTTTAATTTTAAATAGTATTTATTAAAAAAAATCTTCTAGAAAAAGATATTAAAGAAGTTGTAAAATTTAAGTTCAAGGCCTCGTATTTACCCTAGACTAATGGAATTACTTAACAGCTCATTACCATGGAACAAATTAATTACATGGTTAAATCACACGCTCAATTATTAGTGTGCTTCTAATCAGATTAAAGACTACACAACAGAGCCTGTATGACATTTAGGAAGTCATTAACTTAAATAGCACAGTAAGTGAAAGCTAAATGACAGACAAAGCATTTCTGAGTGCATTTCTGAATGGCCACTCAGGACTCCATACATACTATCATTTCGTTTACAGGAAAAGAATCATCTTCCTGACAGAAGGTTTAACAGTAATCACTGCATTTGTATGTCCCGCAGCTCATGTAAGTTTAAGATATGATGTATATTCATTTATTTTGAGTCTGTAATACGAAGACTGAATCCAACTTTAAACTTCAGTTAAACTGATGCAGATTTAACGTATGTGAACACCTATTCAATGTAACTGTTTTTTGTAATAACTGCAAGCAAAATTAACTGTTTAAGAAGTTATGTGTTAATAAAAAACAGTATGATTGGCTTTTCATGTGTCCTCCCTGAGACCATACCAGTATCATTCCCTCCCCTATTTTCTGCTGATTTGGCACTTTAAGTCCACACAAACCTGAATATATCAATGGTGAGAACCTACCAAAAAGTAGGTTACTGCATTCAACAACTGCTTAAACTGCTTCATATAGACATACAGAGAGACTTTGAGCTAGATGCTTAAAATTGTGAAAATCAGCACAAGGTTGAAAGAAGGACTGAATGAAACAAGCAAGTGGAGAAGATCACTCAGTATTTTTAAATGCAGTGCTGCCAAAAAAAGTTTTCATGAGGTAAGAAATAACTTGTGAAGAAAAGCTGACCTCTGTACAAACCTTTCACAAAATTATTTAAAAGTCTGTTAAATTCTGTCTCCACTTGCACTGGTAAGACGTAGAATACAAAATACACAACTTTTAAATTTAAAGTGTATTTTGATGAAGGATCTCACATACAGAGAAAGACTATGCCCACATTTACCAAAGTGGCTTAAAAACATATGAACATTTGTAGATAACATCCAAACAGGATCTCTAAAACCTTTATACTGAAACAATCACTTCTGATCTGCATTTTTATGATGACAACTTTTAGGCCAAGATCTGTAGGAGGAATGCTGCTAATTATTAATTGGAGATTTTTTCAAGGCTAGAGTATCTAGTATTTCCAAATATAGAGAGACTGACTACCTTTTTTGCTGGCCGAATTTACTGAAAGCCAATCTAATGTACAAACTGTATACATGGCTTGCTTTTTCATGGCCTTCAAGTAACCTCTTCCAATTCATGTTTTGTAACATACCCTGGCATTATTTTAGCTGTTTCAGTTATCACAGATCCTAAAAGAATTCTTCCCAAGGAAGCAGCAAAAGTGGGGTCTGGTTTGTGTCCATGTACTCGCACACACTTAACACACACGTGCATACAAGCATACTGGTGTTTTGATGAAAACTGAAGGTGTACCTTCACAAGCACTCAGCTCATTATTTATATCCTCTCTCTCTAGATATATATGTATAAATATATATTTATATCCTGAGTATTTATACATGAGAGAGGGAGATTCCATCCTGTGAGACATATGAGCATGGGTTAGAAGACAGAAGATCTGATGAGTAGGAAGTACCAGAAGGCTCATGGAAAGCCTTTTTTCCTGTGCTGTAGAGGTAGAAGGGTACGTGACACAGGATACAGAACAGCTTTGAAACGTGTCTGATTATTAGTGAATTGGATTTGGATTGCTCACTGAATGATGAAGCCAGCCTGTCTTTTAAGGGGAATAATCCAAGCAGACATGCCTGGTCTAGAGTTAATATCTACTGAACAGTTACTAGTTTAGAGAGTTTACCTCCTAATATGATAGCAGCAGGGTGGGCACCTGCAGCTATCATACCACTACAATGATGGCTTCATCTGCAATGGAGATGAATTAGAAATGTGCACTGAAAACTGACAGAGCTTTGTCCTGATGCCAATCATTTTCCATAAGAAAGCTTTACCAATGAAGAAGTTAAGAAGTGTCTGTAAAATAAGCCACAGAAACAATCATATTAATTTTAAAGGTAATTTGACAGACCTGTTTCTGAAGAGTTATTTTAATGATGCCAGATAGTATTGTCCATCAGCAAATCCAAAAGCAATCTGCAGCAGGAGTCAGTGGCATTATCCATTTAACAGACAGAGAAAGGGACACACTGGGAAGAGGAACAGCTTGCCTGCATTTACATCTCAGCCTAGAAACAGAGTGAAGCATGGACTGCAACACCCCCCTTATATACCACAGAATATTACAATCTTGTGGATACACTGCCAGCCATCTCAACAACACAAAATAAAGCTGTAGTGGATTAAAAAAATTCCAAACCCAAAACCAAACCCAAACTCAACAAATTGACAGTTTGCATTAAGATGGAAAGAACTGAAATTAAGAGAAAGAGAAGCTCGTCTGAAACACTCAAGCAACTAGAAAAACCATCTTAATAAGTGGATAGCTCTTTAACAAACAATAGGAATGAGCTGTGCTCTTTGGCTGTGGCAATACCAGTGTAGTGGATGCAAGCCTATCATACCACATATACCACTTTTCAAACATCAGAGACAAAAAGCAACCTTAGCTCAGCATTTGATTTTAGACATCACACATAAAGCACACCAGCTTTGGACTGATCAGCACAAAACGGGATACTGTGCAACAAACAGGTGCTACAAATGACAGATGTGACCAGTGCAAGGCTAGCTGGCTAGACAAGGGACAGTCTCCACTGATTTTATTACTTCCTTCCCTGCAAAAACTCCATCACAACACCAACTCATTAAAAAAATGAAACTTTGGCGCACATTCAAGTGTTCATTAAAATCGAGTAATGTATTCACATTTTTCCATTGTTGTTACTGCTATTTTACATGGGATCATGAGGAAATATTTACAGATAAAATTCACAAGGTACCAGAGCCTAGGCCTTCACCCACAACTACTCGAAGTTTATCTCAGACACAAACCCACTCTGTGCTGTCTATTCACAAATATAAATCTTATACCACACTAGATCTCACACATATGGTTCAAAAAAAGGAGCAGGCAGGACATTGAAGGGAGTTTTGTAAAGCCCTGCTGGGGGCTCTTCTCATCTAGCACATTAGCCAACTTCTCTGAAGTATGACCAGCTGCCTTGCCTCAGTACACATTTTTATACTGAAACAAGGAGCAAGACTGCTTGCACAGATGCCTGTCAGCAAAAGTCTTAGGAGCTGGCTTCTCCCTCTTTAATCAGGGCACCACTAACCACCATCACATCACTCAGCCCTGTGCTCTTGAATGGCAGTCTCACCCACATGGCCATGTGGAAAGTGTTAGTATGGAAGGAAAAGAGGACTGTTCCCTTTTGTAGTTCTTGTACTAAATACATTTAATATCATAGGAAGCTATATTTCTGGAGAGACCAATGGCTTTCATCTTAAGAAAACTTCTAAAAAAACTAATGTAAAAATATATAAAATGTTTTTATTTTTTTAAATAAGTCATTAACAATGATACCATCTGCTAAAATATGTATGACACCAATCACACCAATCTTGTGACAGCAGCCATGTTCACATAAGTGTGATGAGACTGACTGCTCTCAGGTTCAACACAAATTGTACAGCATTATTCAATAAATCACTTCCTCATAGCTTATCTTTTTCCCGACATTATTAAAACTGTGGAATATCACAGTAGACAGTTTTGAACTGCCCTGATGGATAAATCAGACATAATTTTCAGTTCATTTGTTGCATACAAGTTTTTCTTCAGTAATCATACTTATTAGCAGATTACTAGATTCACATACTTGAAAGAATAAAAACCAGTCATACATAAATGCAAATGCCAACATTACATAAAATATGACAATCACTGTGCAAATAGCAGCATTTCCTAAGGACTGGGATCTTTTGGCCCCTTCTGGAAGTTCAGAAGTATTAGCGTTCATTTATAAACAGGAAACTGAAACACAGCAAGTTTTCAGAGGGTGACAGAACCTGAGTGAGTCTGTGGTAGAGCTCAGAAGCAACACCAGACCCTGTGTCCAAGCTGTGTCCTTCCAGTTCTAAGCTGCTTGCAGAGGAATCAGAAATGTGAAGTTTGGCTATGGATCAAATCACACCCAGAGCAAGGGAAGCCAAGAAAACAGAGCATAGAAACAGTTTTCTGTATGGTTGTTTGGCCATGTTTCAGCTATAAAGTAACAGAAGTCATCCAAAAACTGTTATCCAGGTGTGCTGAACTCTGTATGAAAAGGCATGGTAACCACAACAAAGAAGGCTTTGATTAAGAACATCACTAATGACTAATTTATGCATAGTTTACAAGCGTTTTTACAAGTAACTATTCACTATTATGACCTTCTCATTTTCTTGGTGAAATCCAGATAGTGGAATATCCAAAGTAGAGATCCATGGTGCAATGAATGAATCTAGAGTTCTACCATCTGGTTTCAGAACACAGAACACATTCAGAACACATTAAGAACACAGACACAGGATAGCAAGTTTTACCTATTATTATTGCAACTGAAGCTAGAGGTATCTATAATTTCTCTTCTATTTAATGACAATACAACTATGTACACTTAGACAGGAATAACAAGTTCAAGTCTCATAAAACTGTTACAGTACACAGATAGCAGCTGTAAAGTCTCATGCAGCAATTTAACACCAGATAACAGCTTTTCAGCTTCACACCATGAGCAACCACAGGTCTGAATCCCTTATACAACAGATATTTTTGTGGTATAACAGATATTTCTGTGGAGTTCGATTCAAATTTACCCCACTGTATTCTGATTAGGTTTTCAGTAATACATGAAAGAACCAATGAATTAGACATGAATTCAAACCAGTGCATAAATTTAAATTCAATGACACTTGTGTCATTTAAACCATGCTTTGTTATCTACAATGCTGATAGGCATTTTTACAGTCTTCCTCACTCATAAAATAGAGATTTTTTTTTTCTATATTTGTTTGAAATAGAGTGCATTTAAAGTCAGCCAATTCTTATCCTAAATAACATTCTATGTGGAAAATGGCTCGTTAAAATGCAATATAATAATTTTTTCTCTGACAAGGAAAAATAGCTTTTAACCACTTTTAAGAGTCACCCAGCCCTCTGTCTCAAATGCTAACTACTAGAGATTGACAGAAAGGCTAGAAGTTATCCATTTAATCAGGACTGAATCTGACAGCCTTAATTCATCTATCTCTATTGTTTTGGATATTAAAATATGACAGTTAGATCCCAATCAGAATTTTGTATAATGCGTATTATAATTATCACCTTCTGCAGGAATGAATCCTAAGATCTCTGAGGATTATTTTAAGGTATTATGGGATACTATTGATTAATCTGCTCAGCCAACACTGGTAATAAAGTCACTTGCAGGTAACATAAAAATGATCACACTACCTCAAATGTCAGCAGGGGATGGATGATGCTTCACACCTCCCTCAGCTTGACTGCAGATCACGACCTTCTCCAGCCATCCCAGCACCTTCATGAAAGCAGGAGAAACAGACAAGAGATGAGTTCTGGAACAGCAAAGGTCACTTGCGGTGGGACGGCAGCATGACAAAATCCAGATTGGTGTCCTGGTCCTGCTGTCCCTCAGGCAAGGCCACCAGCAGGGCACAGTCTGCTTGGCGGCCCCAAGCACAGCACCTGGGCTTCTCACTCAAACTGCAGCCGTGGCCTGAAACCCTGTGCCACTCAGGGCCTGCCAAGCCACAGCACTCCCTGCTAACCTTGACATTAAAATGAACGCATATTTAAAAGGCAAAGAGAGGTCAAGGTGACTGATTAACACATTCTTAATGTACATTCCTGTTGAAAATCAGCTGCCCTGGAAGTATTTTCTGGACCACCAAGAGGATGACTAGTATCTCACTACCACTACAAAAATAACAACAACAATTACTACTACCACCACTTTAGACAATCAATTACAGCACAGTAACTTATAAACTGGTGAAATTAAGAAAATAACACTTCATTTTCCTCTAAAATGGCTAAGTCTCAGGAAGATGGCATGCTGATAAAAAAAGTAGTATGTTATGTTCTGAATTCCTAAGCACATTTTCACTGCCATGATATTTTGGCACAGCAGTGGCATCCAAAAGAGTTCTGAACTAGTAGCATTTCTATGTTAAAGAAAAATAACATAAATTCAACATCGAAAGCTTCTTCTTCCCAAGAATTCATGTGAGCTTTTGAAAGCATTTTAAAAAGTCAGATATTGGTGCTCACATTATTTGAATAATTCACAATAATCTGGTTTCTAGTGGGTGGGACCACAAAAAGAACCAACCAGATTCACAGTATCAAGCTCTTTAAAACACAGGGTAAAAAAAAATCAGTCTGCAAAACCCCACAAATAACATCTAAAGAAAAACTGTGTACATGCAAACTGAATGCCTAGGGTCACACTGCCTGAATAAGAAAAAAGTAACATTTTAAAAGAGAATTTTCCTCTACTGAGCTAGCACTAGCTGAACAAAGTAGTAAGAATCTTTTTGTACCCTCAGGAAACTTTCTGTCTGTTATGTGTATAATTTTAACGTACAGATGGATCATTAAACAAAGGAAAGCAAAATGTGCTTGTAAGTGAAAGTTTCATCAATATTTCTCTGGAATCCTTATATAATGCAATGTCTAAAAGGCTGTCACCTCTGTATTTATACTGAAAAACCCAAACCAATACCCTCCCCAACTGCCAAATATGAAAATCCTTCAACATAGAGAAAAATTAAACAGACATTTGAAATAAACAAAAAGCCCTTTCCATGTAAAAGCATGATTAATATGTTGTATTACCATAAACAAAATCATCCTCTGTATGGTTACCCAAAGTAAAACCTGCAAGCAGAGTTCCCTCCTGGTTCACATCATGAAACAAGTGGATTAGGCAAGTCCCTACATTATTAGTCTTTACATTAGTCTACCTCATAATATGCTCTGCCAAATTCTATTATCACACTCTTTAGGAAGCGCCTGCTCACATTTCAGCAGGCTGAGAATATAACTGATTGTGACCTCCATTCATACGTAATTCTACAAGGAGTCTTGTCTTAATTTAATTTCTGACTTTTAAAAGAGCTCTGAATTTCAGACAGAATAACTGAGCAGTGAGCCACAACTCTCCTTTCCAAAAATAAAAGGACCACATAGTGTGGAACAAAGTTATAAAGTATAAGCCAACTATTGACTGAAGTGAACTACTACGGACTACTGACAAATTCCTTTTTCAAAACACTTGCTGTAGCACTAACAAGGGGAAATGACCTTTATATGACAGACTCCTATTACAATAGGACAGAAAAAATGATTCCAGTAGTCCTTCCAAAATATTTTGAAATCCTGCTCAGCAGCAGAAAAGATCTCTCAGCTACTTTATGGGCAACAGAGGGAAATGTTCTAACTTTTGATTACCTGATTGTACTCGGAACATTTTGTTTCACTCTTGGCAGCTGTGGTGATGTGCTCCAACCCCTGCTGTTTTTTGCTTGTGCAACAGCCACCAGGGGTGGTTGTGACAGCTACATCTGGCTCACAGATACCAACACAATAGTTAAGGGCCATAAATCTTGCTTGACACCTAAGGCCTGTGAGTCTTGTTCAACAGCTGAGAGCTAGTTGAGCATGCGCCAAACGAAATACGGCTGCTGTGCAAATATGACCATAAGTCAATCATTTTACTCCATAAACAGTGGACAGCTTGAGGCTTGTTCAGCTCTCCTATGCAGAAGGGGCTGTGTGCCAGGAGCTCCCCTTCAGGACACCTCTCTACATTAATCCTTGGGGCTGAGAGACTCCTTGCCTTAAAAGATTCTCAGTAAGTTATTAGTAACATGCTAAACCTCAAAATTTTACCCAAGTGACATAAAATATTGATTGTGCAACTACAATCTTTTAGCCATATATTGTTGACGAAGTCTAGGACTAAGTCTGGATCCAGCCACAATTAAACTCCCATCAGAAAATTTAGAACCCGGGGGAGTCATCTGAACACTGGGACTCATCAGGATGGTCTGGACAGTTTTGTCTGACCCGATCCTCTGTGGTGTAAACAATCAAGTATACCTTGCCATCAAATACTGTTAATCTGCTGACGCATTTACCACCAAACTTTGTTAAATGGCTGTTTTACCTCAACAAAGATATTGCTTCTCTTTTGCAGGTGAAGTACGTCATTCTATCATGCTGCTGTGGCAGCAGCAAGGGATGATAGCACAAAAAAATGCCACCACCAACAGCTTAGAACAGCCATATAAACACAAAATCAGCTATATTTGCACTTGGCTCTGACAGTTCAGTATGTATGAAAAACAGGCGTTACTGTACATAAGGTAATCAGATGTTAAAATGATTAGCAGTCTCCCTTTAAAATGATTCTTGGAAAAACTGCAGCTTTGCAAAAGGGTAACACAGATTCATGTGAATAAGTGACACAGGTGAAACTCTTTTTTTCAGAAACACACATTTTGCCAGAAGCACGTTTGATTACTGTAATCCACAAGGCAAACAAAAGGATTACAGCACTGAGTTGACAGGGCCCATCCAAACTAGTTTGTTTCACAAAATAAGAAACAGACCCAGATGCATCAGTGCCTTAATTGGGATGTGAGGATCTTTGCCCATTATTATCTTCTCATTATGTCCTAAGCTAACCTACCAGAAAATAATAATCTGGACAAGATTAAATGGACTCAAATGTGCCAGAAGTTCTTTTGGTCTTCAAAAATGCATCTAAGGAAAGATGCAGAGCTGAAAAGAAAGCTGGAAAGGCTTTTGAACCTCTCCCATGTAAAACCTTAATGATGAAGTACAAACTAGTGAAATGTACTGAAAACTGGCTGAAATGCCCCGCTCAAAGGATTTCAGTCAATGGCAAAAAGTCCAGCTGAGGCATAGCCACTAAAGAAGCAGCCCAAAAGGAATTGTTGCTTAAATCTCCATTAATGACTTTTTTCACTGAAGAGGAGACAAAATAGTAGAAGAGACTGCTTAGAGGTTGTGGAGCCTGGGGGTACTCAGAAGTCCAATGGACTCAAAGCACAACTGCATTAATGAAATCTTGCTCTGAGCACAAGGGTTGGCCTAAATGCTATCCAGGTATCCTTTCCAGTGCCAGTAATTCCATTATTCACAATTTACATATTTACATACAGAAAACCTTATCTCCATCACTGCTATGTTTGAGTTTAGTTTGGCCATTAAATCTTGCAGCTGCTACGCTAAGCATTCCTAATGTTTAAATGACTAGCTTTACAAGTTCTACAACTGAACTGTAACTGAAAAGTTACAGGCAGCTGACAAAACAAGAGGAGGGTATAAATTACATGCTTTGGAAGAAAGATTGCAAAAAAACCATGTGATTGCATGCATCAAAAAGGAGTGGACTATTTCCAAGCAGACACATGCTATGGATTCACAAGTCCTACAAGAATGTCCAGGAGTTCCTGCTTTTCCATTAAGCTCGGCTACCAAGAGATGTGTAAGAGAACTCCTGGCACCTGTGAAATCTGGCACCTATTTCCAGAGCATTTGTGCTTTTGAGATTTGATCTAAGGAATCCTAATTGTCTCTTTATTCTGTTTCTCTTGTATTTTATTTCTTTCCATTTCTAGTTAAATCACTACTCTACATCTTAAAGGAAAACAAAACAATTTGTCTGAGATGTATTCTAATTTTATCTGAAAAGCACTTTATTTCCCTAGATTGCATCAACTATTATGTGTGACACTTGCTAAAAATCTTGAACTGTTTTCTAAACCTTTTGGAAGTATTTATCTCAAACTCTTCACATGCTCTTTTGAGTCATTCCAGCCATTTTATGGCAAGTTGAACATGAGCCAGCAGTGCCCTGGCAGCCAGGAGGGCCAACCCTGTCCTGGGGGCATCAGGCACAGCATCAGCAGCCAGGAAGGGAGGGGATTGTCCTGCTCTGCTCTGCACTGGGGCAGCCTCACCTCGAGTGCTGGGGGCACTTGGGGGTGCCACAGTATAAGAATGGCATCAGATTCTTTAAGTGTGTGCAAAGAAGGGTGACCCAGATGGTGAAACACTTTCAGGACAAGATTTATGAAGACCAGTTGAGGTCAATCAGCTTGCTCAACTTGGAGAAGAGAAGGCTGAAAGTGTACCTTACCTGCAGCAAGGTACACTTTCCTCCTGGGGGGCAGAGAAGGGGAGGTGCTGATCTCTCTGTGGTGACCAGTGCCAGGACACAAGGAAGTGGAGTGACGCTGCACTGGGGAAGTCCAGGTTTGACATTAGAAAAATGTTCTTTACTGAGGCTCACCTGGTCATAGCACCAAATATGTCAGGGGTCCAAGGACTGTCTGGACAATATTCTTGGTTATATGGTTTAGTTCTGTATGGTCCTGAGAGAGGCAGAGTTGGACTCAACAATCCTTATAGGTCCCTTAAAACTAGGGGTATTCTGTGATTCTGTGCTCTTTCTTTGGTTCAAACTTCTCACCTTCAAACTTGTAATGGGATTTCACATTCTCAGCTGAAATAATGTTCTGCAACTGTGAACTCACTCTTTAAATTCTCTCATCAACTTTCTCCCCTGCACAGGAATTCCCTAAATTCCTTCAAGGAAACACTAAGAAAACACATCAGAACCTTCCATCATCATTCCCTTTTTCTTCTATTCAGATAGCAAAACTTTGAATCTGTTTTACCTTTACACTTGTCTCACCAATCTACTCTAGACAAGGGATCACATTCTAGTTCCAAATCAGAGTATTTTTTTTCCACCCCCCTCTCAAATCTATTCATGTCTTTAGGAGTCTAACAATAAATCTTGCCCTTCATGCTTTAAATCCTTCACTGAACCACATTTCTGCCTTTACAGACTTGGCAATCTTTGCCTCTTTGACATAACAATAACCGGAACATTTTCTTAGTAGCAGTAAGCTGAGTAATAACTGATGCTTTCTTGGCAATCATGGTAGAATGAAAGATGAATTTATGCTTTCCATTGCATTACAGTTACAAGTGTATATATGGACAGGACAACTCAGGAGGTCTATGCTGCGGTGCAGGGCCAAATATAGGAATTAATATGCCTCTTTGGCCTTTTGAAAGAAACCACCAGTATTGTAAAGGATGCAAACAGAAATCCATCTAATTTCACTTTACAAACAAGACAGCTCTTGTGGTATCCAGAAATTTAGACTGCCTTCCTTAATTGAAATAAATCCTCTTCCCAGCTACAGCTAATTATCTTTTTGTGTTGGAGGATTGCTATGAAGAATAGTTTAGTCAATGTTTATAGAAAGTATTTTGAGATCTGGGAAGCTGGAAATCCAGAAATCTATTAGAAACTGTTGCTGACATATCAGTAACTTAAAAGGAAAAGTCTTTTGATAAATTAACAGGAAAATGCCAAGGAAAAGATTAGAAAAAATATCTATTACTGGATTATTGTAGACTTCTTATGTCCACACTTGAAAGACTAACCAACTTCAAAAGAGCATGGACATAAAAATATTGTTTGAAGTCTGGAGCACCTTTTTATAATCAAGGTAATAGCCATTTATTGAGACAAATACATAATGCATTACTGTACCTGATCATAATCCATATGTGGCAGAAAAAATAAGCACTGGATTGCTCTTCAATGAAATGTAAAAGATACTGAGGAATCAAAAATAGAAATAAGGAACAAAAACTCTTTTACAAGGATGAAACAAAATGAAAGCTGGAATTTACTAGAAGATGAATAATATTAATTTTAAAAAATCTCCATCACTTCAATTTGCTTTTCAAGTAAACAAATTACTGGTAACCTGTGTAACAGAAATGGAGAAAATCAGGCAGTGCAACACTGTCAGACATTATCTGGTCCAATCTTGTTCTTCACAACCAGACCACTTAATGTAATTAATGCAATTTAATTAATCTCCTTTTTGATTAAACATTTCTCAGTAGGCACATAAAATGTCAGTTGATATGGAAAAGCAAATCTATCAATACTAACTAAAGCAAGAATAAAAACTATGGTTCACAGAACTAATACTGTAAAAAGGGAGAAGAAAAAATTACAAAATTTTTGAACAGCATTTTCAGAAAATCACCTGATAAATGTATGCTGCCAAAATTGTCACTGCTCTAAGAAATGACACAGTGTATAGAGTAACTTGGCAAACTGTTAATACAGAAACATACAAACAGTGTTTATTGGATCAAAAAAGCTCATGACTAACCAGCACAGTGGGTAAACACTTTATGCTTTGAAGTTCAGGGCTTATAACTCAGTGATACAAATGTTATGTTAGGCTTACTGGTGCCTAAGTAAGTAGCTCAGGCAAAGATGAAACCTCCAGGGCTCCCATTTCCACGGTGCAACCTTTAGCACATCGTTCTTGAGAACAAAGGAGGGAGATTTAGGGGATAGCAGCAAATTTACCTTCTCTCCATCACTGCTATGTTTGAGTTTAGTTTGGCCATTAAATCTTGCAGCTGCTACACTAAACATTCCTAATGTTTAAATGACTGGATTTACAAATTCTACAAATTGGTCACTTTCAAACAAAATGTTACCTTTGAGTGGTTACTTTCTTCAACGTTCTCTTCATTCAAGAGCAAATACAAAAGCCCATATTGTCATACGCCAAAACAGCTACTCTGTTTCCTCCCTCACTATCACTTCTTTTCCCTCAAAAAAGCTAACATTTGCCATTTCAGCTTAACAGGGCTCAGATTTCACTGACACAAGAAATGTTGCTCTTCATGAGTTACTGAGTATTTTGAGTTTCACTCAAAAGTGTGTAGCATAATGGGCTGATCGTTCTACACTTCTGAAATATGTTCCCAGCTTTTCAGTCCTGCACCGCACTTCCTCAGAGCTTCCGCAGTCAGGGGAATCTGGACATCACTTGACTACACAGAGCAATGCCTAAAACCTACATCACTGAGCATACAGCTCCAAAGTCTGTGTGACTGGTGCTATCAAGGAGCGCCTGTGAATAGAGTAAGCACTAAAGAAAGGGGTGTACAGAAGTTTGCTGAGGTGTTGAAGTCAGCCAGGAGTGAAAAGTGTGGCTGGGAAGTGCACAGGCATCTAGGGCTGAAGGGCTAAAATGCAGCCCTTCCATCTACTCTAGATGCCCAGCCAAGGGCTGAGTTAGGCATCCAGGCCTCACGATGTTCCTGCAATATGCTGAGATACTTGTGGCCTCAAATACTGCTGGAATATGTGAATGTACTAATCATGTTCAAAATAAATATTTTGTTTTTATAACATACTGGTCTTAATTTTGTTCATCAATAATCACCACTGAGGTATCATGTAACAGGCAAACGAGCCACTAGGATTTACATCTTAGTTGTGGCTTTTCTACTGCCCTCTGTTGCAAGCTACATACGTACTTTATGTATTTTCATATTCTAAATATATTTCTATTGTGGTAATCCTCCACAATTTTGGAAAACAAATACTCTTAATGCTAGAGAGATGTCTGTTTAACAAAGCCACAGGAGCCATATATGCTAAGGCTTTTAATAGCTGTTTTCCAAACTCTGAAAATTGCTGAAGAAGAAACATTTTTTTGTTGGTTTTAGTCTTCTCTTTCTTCAAACTTTCAAAATTTCTACTTTCTAAAATCTAAATCTGAAGAATGACCCTACAACTAAGAAGTTAATAGATCAGGAAAAAACAAGCAAATCTTTTAAAGGTCTCAAGCAAGATATTTAATATTTTTTTCAGAGCCCAACATTTCTTCTGGGGAGATCTCCAATTCAGTTCCTTAACTCAATGAAGATTATACATGGCATTACTGGCCTGTATCACCCATAGAAAGAGGTGCGACCCAGAAAAGACATTTTATGCCTCAATTTCTGAAGCCTATACAACAAGGACACTTTAGAGTAGATGATATATTTTTCTTCTATTCTATTTTAAATACTCTATTATTCTTTTATTAGATGAATAGAAGAAGGAACACAGCTCCAGAATTCCTTCTTAGAAGTCAATCACAATGAGGCAGTAGGAAAATCTGAACATTTAATTCATACCCTTCCATTCATCTTTCCTAAGACTGCCTGGGCTTGCATGTATGTATACATTTAAATTAAAGGATTTATGCATACAATACAAGTTTCCGTTTCATGTTGCAAGTTCTTGTTATAGCCATCATTTACTTTGTCTTAAATTCTGCTTCTGATTTTCATGTACATTTGCATCCACACTGCCTCTTTAGCTTGAAGTCTTTTTGATATATCTCAAGAAAAGAGCAAGACAACGTTATCCACCCAATGAAAAATTGAGCTCAACTAAAAGACCATCAGTATAAAAAATTAAGGTTTCTTTACCTGTGGCTAACTAAGGAACAGAAAGTATCTCTAGCAGGACTTTTTTCTGGGGATGGGGTCAGAATTTACATAGGAATGGGATGGAGAATTCCTCCAGAGTCTGTTATACCTGAGGTCTCAAGTGAGAACATGTATCTTGTGCAATTCAGATCTCCAGCCAAGTCCTTCTCCATTGATTTAGGCTTGTTATTTCTTCTAAAAATATTAAATCAACAATCTTAAATCAGACTCAGGAATTCAAAGAGGCCTATTTTCAGCAGTTGGCAGGAACACCATTGATGGCAGGACTCAGCTTCCAGCCTGCAGCCAGTATTAGACTGAATTAGGAATATAAAATTACTTATGTATTTACATACCTATATTTATTTCATATAGGTATTTATTGCCAACTCTGTCATGTTTGTTTATACAGTTCACAACAAAAATACTGAATAATCGCAAAAGACAATCAAGTAAACTCAAGTACTTAACACTTTCAATTAAAAGAAATGGAGAGTGCTTCCTCTTCCCATTTCATATGCAGACATCATAAAGCTTCACTAAAGAGATTCCAAATATGCATAATCAGATAATCTCTAATAGCTTCCTTATGATACAGTTATATCTTTAGGGTAAATTATGTCATTAAAAACAAAGGGATTTGCAGTTTTCTTGCATTTCTAAGGTATATTCACTAATGTGTTTGTAAATTTAATTCACTCAGTACAGAAGTAACTTGCAAGTTATCAAGGATTCCTAAATATTTACAACAGAAAAAGAACCTAAACAAAGAGATGTGGGGTTTTTAATTCTCCCTAATCTCAGGTTATTTCACAAGTTTCATCATAGTGGACTAACTGATGCTGACAGTAACTGAGTAGATGTTACAAACAATGCTTCTGGGCATAACAACTACTGATTCCTACAAAGTATGTGCATTTATACAGATGCAAATTATGCTTCCTTGTTGTTTCACTTAATAATAAGTTTAATGCAGAGTCCAATTCACTCCTTCACCCATTATTATAAACTTGAATCCTCATTTTCCTGAATCATTAATTTTATGAAGCTCTAATTTACCTTGTCAGTGTTTAAGAACCCAGATGAAGGATCAAGAGTTTAATTTTTTACAATGTGAGCTGATGAAAAGATTATTTACAAGCATCTATTTCTGTAAGCAGTTCTGTACTGGGTACAAAGAACAATGAGGTCAACTTTCTGGAAATAAAACCTGAACATGATTTAAGAAAAATAATATACCAAACTCAGAATGAAAAAAGTGAAAACTAAAAAAAAAAAAGTTGTACTGAAAATAAACCCTGGGTTAAAAAAAAAAAAAAAAAAAGAGGAAAACAACAAAAAAAAGAGGGCAGCATATTTCAAATAACTTTCAATTCAACTTGTTCCTCCTACAGTGCATGCTACCTTGCCTTGCACAGTGGACAGCAGTTAAGATTAGCAGGGCAATATAAATTATGGAATTGATCACTGTCAGATTTAAAACTCACAATAATGGTTATAAAGATAAAAGTAGCATTTCAGAATTTCATCACAGATCTGATATAAAAAGTGTAGATATGGTTTTATGCAATTTTTAGAGTGCTTTGTTTCCTTCTAAAGTAGCACGAAGTCCTCAGACCACATGCTGATATCAGACCATTTCAGTAATTTTATCACTTGGAACTTTAGATCAATGAATGATTGAAGTTTTTTATGAAATACGGCTTACTTTGGTAGCTGATTATTCAAATACCTAAAAAAGAAAGCAATTGTTTCCAGAAATTTCAGTTGTAGTAGCAGTGTGAGAAACTGAAAATGCTTCTCATGACAGTGAGTATTCTCCAAACTCGTGATTTTTAAATAAAATTATCACATAAAGTCACATCTGAATACCAAAGCAAGAGGCAGTTACCATGCCATGAATCTGTTGGCTCTGAGTATCAGCCTGCAGAGGACCCAGCAGACAGAATCAGCTATCCTAATTTACCTGTGAAAGCTAGTGCACAGAATACTTAAGTAGGAAGAGATATATCCTGTGAGAGCATTTCCTACTGATAGCAATCCATTCCTGTAACCACAGCTGACGTGAGGTCCATCAGGAGAAATCACCCCAACAATTAACTGATTTACTTAAATAATTTACATAGGAAAACCAGTTTCAAGCTAAAAATACATCCCCTTTTTCTCATAAGCATACCACAGACCCACTCTGTCAGAACGTCACAGTTGTCACAATGACTTGATACAGCAAATATCAAGACTGGCAGGTAGAATACATGTCATGGCCCCCAGCCCCATCCTTCAAAGGGAGTTCATACTCTTGATGAATGACTCCTAAGAATCTTCCAGCTTTTTAGGACATGGTGGGTCCTATCATCTCTGAGAACTAGACTTGTCAATAGAGAAGTGTGAATAAGAACATACCTGAATGAGTACAGATGAATTCAACTCTGACAGTGCAAGAAAGAGCTCAAATGATACTCCCTGTGCATTACAAAAATTAAGTGAGAAGAATTAAGAGTGTAACAAAGCCTAAGAAGAGGGTGGAATTAAACATGTGTAGATAAAATGAGTAATAAAATATTCACTATTATAAATAGTTCAAAGGGACAAGGATGACTGCACAGGCAGGGTGAGACAGAGGACATTAAAGCCTGGTAGGGTAGATATGCTGGTGAGGTGGCTGGATGTCACATACGAAAATTTGGATTTCTTATTCACCATGAGCCAGAAAATACTCTATGGCAAAATTTTCAAAATAACCAAGGAAGATTCAGAACAGACCAACAAAACTCACAGTTTTGTACAGCACAGTCTGTACTGATCAACAGCTCATCTCCAGGCTGGCCCAGAGATCAGCTCTTCCCACATGGGCAATGAGTCAAGGATAGCATCATTCAGATTGCATGGGCGGTGTCGCTCTGCTACAGAGGCTCAGCTTCTTTTCTAGGTATCCAAAAAGTGCTCCAGGGGTATTATGGAGAACACTGAACAAACTCTGTGTTCTTTCTATGAGTCAATATTCAAGCCATTCTAAGGAAGAGCCCAGGAAAGAGAAGGTAACTATAGGTCACATCAATCTCCTGCTTTACTGAGAGATCTCTGAACAGCACAGGTAAAATACATCAGGGAGCTGCCACACAGCTACTCCAAATGGGCCATTGTCCCAGTGCTGCCACAACATCACCAGCCAGTACAACTCATCTACTACTTTTCCCCTCTGGTATCTTTCCTTTTGGAGAAAGGAGGAAAGGAGTGGATTAGTATTGAAAGTGCCTGAAGATTTCTCTCAAGTATTAAGTAGATGAAATTTTTTTTGTCTACTCTAAATTCTTCATATCCCTCCTCTTGCTCTCTGTCCCAGTACTCCTCTCTTCCTCTCCCTCATGCTGTTTTCTGACCTTTCACTCTAGGGCTCTAATTTTCCATTATAAATATGTTCAGTATTTCTCATCTTACAAAATTCTCTACCAGCCCAGAACTGTCATAAATCTTCCTACATTTTTCACCTCATACTCATGAAGCCAAATGCATCCACTCACTAAAAGTCTAATCATCCAGTTTGTGGGCTAACTTTAAAATATGGATCTTTTGCACCTCAAGAAAGTTCCTGAAGATCTATTTTTGGAAAACAAATCAGAATCTTAATTCTGCCTTAGTCTCCTTTGCTCACTGTTCTGATTGAACTCCACAAATCTGGTTTTTTGTGATGGCTTTCATTTTAGCTCCTCACTTTCACACTCACAGTGCTCCCTCCTTCCCTACTATCTTTTGGAAGTCTCACCCAGAAAAAGCAGCTTTGCATATATGTAAATTCCTCTGACTGAGCACACTCCTCGTACTTCTAACTCCAAATCAATTTCTCTTGCCACACTGAAAAATACAGCTGTGAATAAGTTGAAAATAACTGTAAGCCCAAACTGACTTTAACAGAAGTGAGATGCAATGAAAGTCTGCAAAAATTTTCTTTTCTTTCCATGGAACTTAGTGCCCACTGCAGTATTATATAAAAAGGTAATAATAGTATTAGTGTTTGAAGATGTTATTTAAAATTTTACTGAAATCTTACTTCAAAAGGTTAAAGGACAGTCAAAATGAAAGATAATATTTAAAACACAAAGCAAATGTAAATAAATCATTTGCTCAAGTAATTAAAAAAAAAAAGGAAATTCTTGCCAGAAATAAATTACTTGAACAGCTTAAAGCTTCACAAAGAAGAAAATCAAGTTAAGAGTACATAAAGCACTGATCTTATTTTTAGCGAAAGACTGCATACAGCTGAAGAACAGGATTTTTATTGCCAGGTCAACACAAAAGAACACGAAGGGAAATTTGAAGCGCCTATCTGATATAATGAGTTCTTCACTGGAAACTACTTTGTTTCTTTTATATGATGCCAAAATAATAGTAAATTAAGGCAATCGGAAGGCATTTCACTACCACTGCTAATACTTGATAAGCACAAATAGCTAATGCTTTTAAATGATAGTAGCCTTCTCCATACTAAGAACAAAATCACACTAGCTTCTGATTAATCAAAACACATCAGTTACTCTACAGTTAATGGCATTGAGATATAGATGGCTTCTATCTATATTACTTCCTAAATATGCATTTTTAAAAATAAAATGGCAAATGCCTACCTTTCATAATAATTTGTGCTTATTATTAGAATGGCTGTTGTATTTTTTTCCTCTGATAGGAACATATTTCCATGCCATGTGTACTTAGGCAGATGTAAAGTTCTGCAGAGAAACCTTTCAATAAGGATTTTCTTTCCTTTTTATTTTTAAAGAAGAAGAGCAGGTACAAAACAAAGCAGAATTAGTGAAATGTGGTAGGCAGAAACAATAGATTAGGAATCCCAGAACATTTCACATATTTCTGACAGATGTAGGCACTAACATCCTGGAAATCTCAACTCCCACACATACACATTGTGGCCATATGATGTGCTCAAGTGGTACAAATGTCACAGGAAGGATCAGGGCAGATTTAAGCATTAGGAATGTCTTATAACCCAAATACTACTCACTTCAACTGGAGAATAGTGATTTTGGCATTATTCGTACAACTTCCTTCATTTTTAGACAGCAAAAACAACTAGTAGGGCTATATACACATTGAACCAGCAATTCAGTCACTTACCAACTAAATTTCTTCACTGTCCTAGCTCAGAACTCATTCAACAAAATCTAATTATCTTCAAGTGCCATTTTGTTAAACACCCCAGCATTATGAACTACAAGCAGTATGAACTACTTTCCCCTCTCCACCATAGGGCAAACACAGAGTATGTACAACAAGAGTAGGGCTTCCTGGGAATAGCCTGCATCTCAGTCCAATACCAACAACATGGATAACATGAACATGTAAAATAAAAAGCTTGAAAATTTGAGATATTAAGACTTCATTTTAAAATTGACACTTATTTCCCCCTACACACTACTCGAAATCTTTAGAGTGTGGTATTTTCCTGTCTGATTCTCCATAATGTTTCTCCAGGATACTCCCAGGTCCTCTGATACATTAGTGAAATTACACAAGGGAAGAGAATACATTAGTTCAGGTACGCTGGAGTTGGATCCTATTTTTTTTTAAAGTAAAAAGAAGAAGCATTGTTACAGTGTGCTCGGGCTATGCTTTCTCCACTTCCAGGGACCCCTGTGACTGGGATCTGGTTAAGTGTGGTCCCCTCCTTCCTGCTCTGATGGGGTTGGTGGAGAGCCAGAAAGCCCTCCCTGTCCAGAGCCTAGATAAGGCCATGTCCCTTCCTGTTCTCTCTCTTTTCCCCCACATCTCATGGAATAAACAGCTGGACAACTACATCAGGGAACTGGAGCCTCTTTTGAATCTTTGCCCAACTCCTGACCTGCCTTCCCTCAAGGCCCCGAATATCTAGGCTAGCCTGGTGTTGGGGTGCTGCAAGGGATAGGCGCGTCAAAGTGTCTCTTATACAGCAAAGAAGAGGGCATATAAAATGCTCTTTTTGTTTTCAGTGTTAACTAGCTAATTATGTGTATGTGAAACATATGTGGCGTTCCTAACATGAAAAATCGCTAGTACCTGCTTATGCATCATTTACACTGAAAAGTGGACTCAGTTCATAGCCACAAACCTACATAGTTAAGATTTCAAAGATGCTGCAATACTCAGGAATGATCCCTCACACCACTCTTACTGCCCTGGGTTGCTGAAGGAATGGTCTGTGAAGCACCACTGCAGTCTGTTAGACAGATGGCCGAGTGATTTTGGACAGAAAATGGGGCATTTCTAATGAAAAGCTGAAAGTTCTGTTTCCCACAATTCCTTTGTATGATTTACAACAATCGTAGTAATTTAAAACTGGCAACCGCAGACCAGAATGCTTGACTACTATTGTTTCAGTAGCACAATCAAATTACCCCTTTTGGGCTTTTACAATTAACTTGTTACATGCATATGTCACCACTTCCTAAACAGTAATATTATCAGATGAAGAAATCCAGCAGGGAATAGCAGCAGGAAGAATATTGTGAATATAATTCCTAATCTGAGCCCCAGAGATAAATCCTTTATCCCTTACAACATGCATTTTATGCATAAATATAATTTTTAAAACTTTTATGGTAATATATTCTTTTCCATTCCAGTCCTAGAAAAGGAATGAAGATCTTTAAAAATAAACATATAAAATTCCTGAACACTAAGATAATTGCATGTATGCTTAAGTAATCCCTCAGGCTCTCAAAGGTTTAATTAAGACTCTAAGCTACAAAGAAACCAACTGCCAAAGCTAACACCAGCCAGATACCTGCTTCTCTGCCATGTTAGGATCGTGAATTATGGCAAGATCTTTTTGTATGCATGCATGATGAACCAGCCAGAAGTGTAAAAGGTCATTCTTTTCTTACACTCACTTTTTGGATGAGATTTCTCATCAACATTAATAAGCTAATTCCACATAACTAATATGCAGCTGTGAAACAGAATATTACAATAAACACTGCTGCACTCTTGTCACCATGGTATTATGTTGAGCTAGAGTGATGTACAATAAAGCTTTCTTTATGCATCACCTTGAGGAAAAAATGATGAATCACACCAGGTAAGCAGCCTAGCAGTACTTGCTCTATAAAATAACTGAGAAAAAAACCGGGGTCACTTGGCACTTTTACTAAGGAATCTTGATATTTAATAAACCACAGATCTAAGAATTGCAGTGAAGGAAGTTGATGGTTCATACTAATCATATTCTTTCCTATCCAAGCAAGGGCATGGCATGGCATGGCAACAGTGGCAGACACTAGTCCATATTTACATACTGCCCTGCCTAGCTGTGGGTGAAAAATGACATGAATGGTGTGTGTAGCTTCTCTGCTGCTGCTCAAATCCTCTCTTCACAATCAGGTTTGCTTTACTATGGTTCTGACACTGGAGAGACAACAATCTCTCAGAGATATATTTCCCACTTTTTTACTATGTGTTTGGGATTTCATCCAGCAATTTTGTGGCTTGCCCCTGTTAAACGCAAGTTACATCTGCCTAAAGCATCAAGGGAACAGCCCAGAACACCAAACCTTCCACAACTGTAGTTGCAGAAATGTCTCGAGTAAAATGAAGATTTTGCAAACAGCATCACTATTAGCTACTCTTAAACGCAGCAACAACTTGAAAATTTACCTTCAATTAAATAAATATGAAGACTCAAGAAAGGTTAGTGTATGGGAAGATACGAACATCCAGGTGAGCAGTACCATCCTCTGCAAAAACCTCTCTAATGCTGGCAGCTGTGGGAGCATAAGGGTCTGCTGCACTACAACAATGAAACAGGTACTTCAAAGCACCAAATAAGCAAAGTGTGGTCATTTAAAGAGCATTATTGTCAGTAGAATCATCAAGAGACACTGATTTGGCTTTAACTGCAGAAGAAAACTGAAACAGTTAAGTTAATACCAGAGAGCAAACATGTTGTGACCAGATCCCTACTCAGCTGAAATTATTATGGAGATATAAAACATCATAGAAATCTCAGCTGGCTTTGCTACAGCAGTTTTCAAATGAAGAATAAAGAACTCAAGCTAATTTCCCTTATTTTCACTAGTTCAAATGTATAAATGCTTAAGAATTTTACATGAATGTCCAGTTTAAATAAACCAACCAAATCAATATGGGAAAAGATTATGTTCACATTTTAGGAAAAGTTTTGATTGTGATGAGAAGTCTTTGCGTCTTCTTAATAAAAGAGAACAGAGCCCTTACACTTTTGCTTCAAGGTCTTTTCCTGCTGTTCTCTATCTGTCATATACTTACTTTATCCTTCACTGAAAACATCAGGGATTAATGATCTCCTTAAATAGTGTTTAGCAAAAAAATAAGGGTCTGTAATATTAAAAAGAATAGTATCTCACAATGGTATGTGTTATACAGCCCAGACATAGCTAAAGAGCCGGACAAATAATAGACAAACATTCTTAGGCTTCTGAAGACAAAGGTCACATGCCCACAGAATTATCAGTGTTTTCCAGAGTAACACTTGCAATTCTTGAGCTTGTTATTTCTAGTTCAAATCTTGAAGAATCTCATGTGTTTGTTCTTTTTGGAGAACATGTATTTCAGGTATTTCAAAAGCATATGAAAAACATGCCACAGAGGTACAAATTACGATCCTTTTGTTTAACATCAACCACCATTATTTTCAATTGTATTATCTTATTCTGTTCTCCCCAAAAATCCTGGTATTTCAATGCTATATTCATACAAGTCAGTTTCTTTTATTCATATTCCTTTACATTTAGACCCCTGCTTTGAAAGTCAATTACTTGCCAGCTGCCAGCTTTAGAAAGAAAACACAGAATGATGCAAATTAATTTGCTATTCAACAGAGCCAGGATGAATTGCTCATTAACTATGGGTCAACAGCATGAATAAACTCAAAAACTTCCACAACCTCTATTTACCTTCTGTGCAACACAAACTTTCTCACTGAAAGGCACAGATCTATCATCATCTGTAGAGACTGGGCTTGTGGCAAACCAAATACTCCAACAAGAACTACACTACGTGACTTCTTTATTATTGATTCACCATCCAAATCATTTATAAGCAAAATTCAGTAGCTGCACCACCTACACTGAGGCCGAAAGCTCTGTTCTCTCTCTGGACTGCACAGGGGGACAGGTGCTGGCAGCCCTGACAGGACAGGCATATGGCATTTGCATCAGGTACCAGAGGAGGCATCAGGAGCCACTCAGCTTCCATAGACGCAGCCTACACATAGTATATATGAGTTCTGAATAATATTCCAGGGGATTTTGATAGATATGCTGGAAAAAAAATGGATAGATTTCAGGTATTTTCCCACTGCAGACTCATGCTGAATACAGCTCACACTTAATGCAGCCATTTTGTTTTAAGAAGCACCTAGTAAATTCAATATATATAATGGGTTTTGGTTTTATTTTTGTATTTAGGTACTACTTACACATATTCTAGTAGTAGTGGTAATTGATATTTTTACATAAAAGCAGTTAGACTTGAAAGCTCACCTTCTGAAAATTTGAACCATTAGAGCCAAGCCTTAAGTTTTTTAGTTTGGCTGCTGTTATTTTTAATACAAGGTGGAACCCCAACACACTTTTGAGGAAGCTGCTTTGTATTTATAAGCTTTTGAATGCCATTAACTTCTGCAATTACCAGACACACCTGCACAGTGACACAGTGGTGGCCATCAAAAGCTGAGGTGTTGCAAGCACTAGGTATTGTGATTTGAATACTGTACTGACTGCCAGAACCACAGGACAGCACCAAGATGTGCACACACAATTCAAAATGTCTTCATATTAAATATGAGGTTCTGGGAAAACAGACCTTGCTAAGACTAAATTGTAACATTTAGAGATTAATTACATTATTGAGGGAGATTTCCTAGTGTTTTGATATTACCAGAAACCAATTATACAATATAATAAGTACAAGAAAAAGAAAAACCTTGTGTGATGTCTCTGTTGGAAAGCCATTAAAACAGTTTTATGGATTATGAAATTGAAACTAAAATGCTATTCACTTATTTGAAATTAGATCTTCACCAAGCCAAGGCTTTCCTCCTGTTAAAAATCCTTGGTCAGTTTGGCCTTAGCATCCATCAGGACATTCCTTCCTCCATCCTCCATCACAGGAATTCACCATGGCTGCTGTTTTTTACTTGAAAACATCAGAAGACTGTCCAGGTCTTCACCACCAGACTGCTGAAATCAAAACGACCTCAATATGGAAAGGCAGAAGAGGAGAAAAAGGACTAGTATCACATGTCCCCACTTGGGCTGGGTGTCAAAATAAACACAGCACACTGCTCCTGAAACAATTATTCCTTTCCCATGAAGCCTGGTTATCTCACCATGGACCTTGGCAGATCCCTGGCTTGGGTCAAGCCCCACAATTGAAAACAATTCTTAAGTGTGTTTTAAGAACAAAACATATTAATAGTAAAGAGGTGGCCATTCTGCAGGTCCCTGTTCCAGGTATGCTTAAAGTACCAACCCACAGCTCCCAGATAGCCACTTCCACCTGCTGAGGACACCAATCCCAGAGGGATGCTGCAAGGCCATCTTTAAGGAGCTGTAGTACAACACCAGAAATGCTACAACCATGCCTTGTCACATCCTGATCTTAGTCCAAATACCCTTGTGGTTCCCCCAAAGTATGTCATCCAAGGAGGCTCTCCTGCAGAAAGGATAAGAGGATGAAAGCCAGGTGCTGCTGTTCAGCAAAAGCACTTGTTAGAATTATTCCTGGCATGGCAGGATGCACAAGACAGTACCAGCTTGCCCTGTTTCACACCACCACAATCCCATGGTGCTGTCAGGAGGGTATCCCAGTGAAGTGATGGGCAACTGCCATGAAAGACCCCCAAAAAATTTTAACATCCTGAAAAGAAAAGCAAGTATCTCTACTAGTTTTAAATACTGTCACTCACACCTCTTGTCAAGCCACTTTCAGCAGAGATGCAGCCTTATTAATAAACAGAAGCTGTTAACAAAGACCAAAACTGTGGAGATTCATAAGAGGGCATACTGGGAATGATGGACAACACAATATGCAGAATGCAAAATTCTGAGAAAATAAATAAAAAATCCAAACCCAAACATACAAATAAAACCCTCCCAAAAAACCCCAGTCCTGTTAACAGCCTACAATATCCCTAAGCTCAAAACTCTGTTTATGATACTGTTGGATATTCAAAAGAGCTGCAAACCACTTAAAAATTTCCATTGTATTTGAAGTTTTTTTCTGTAAAGGAGGGGATTTTTAACTAACTACACTTATCATTAATGCAAATATCTTATACACCAATTCATTCGGCAGTAATAACAGCTGGGAAAGAAATGCTTAGTAATGCTTATTTGTATAGAGTAATGGTAAAATAAAAGTGTGTTGTAAATTTGTTTTGCTGGTTTTAATGACTACATATGTCAGAACAAGACACCTATACTCTACTGATGTTTAATTATTAATGGCTTGGCTGCATCTTGAACTATTTTGTTGCACTCCTTGTGGCTTAGAACATTTACAACTGCATCATTTCTCCACTGGTTGGAGCAGTCACTTGTAAAGCACCCCCTGAGCTGTATATTATGAACCACTATGATCCCATGTCCATTTCAGACCCAGGACTGACAGTTGGTATAAACTGGCTTGATAAACTTGTAACAAAAGATTCAGAGTGCAACTGCCCAACCAAAATACAAATGAGATGCACAGAGTGAATAAGGGCGTAAATTAGTCTCCAAGTATGAACCCTTATAGGGACACTTTAAAAATCAGAAACTCAGAACTGATTTTAAAATCAGAACTCAGTTCTCCACAAAATGCTACTTAAGTTTAAGTTGCCCCAACTAAAATACACTGCTAGATTTTAGCTATTTTCTAATTTTCTGTAGTGCATTTTTCTTCCTTGTTGGTGTAAAACTGTGACATACATACTAAAAATTAATCTAAAATGCGGTGAAAAGCTTAGAACAAAAACCACCCAGCAATAAAGAGAGAATAATATTTATTAATTAAACCTTTACTAAAAATCAGAAATTAAATCTTTTTTAATGCATTCTTTTATGGTCTACTGTTTTTCAGGTCATTTGAAGAAAATCTTACCTCCCACTAGGGATTTCTACATCAGTTACTGCAAGTCATAAAAAATTATAACTGAATCACTTTTGAAGTAAAAATGCATAAAGACAAAACAAATACAACTATTCCTTCATAAACTGATCACTTTGCAACCATTAAGTAATTCAGCACTAAGAATTTAACTACTGAAATGTACCCAAAGGAAGATAGTGAAGAGGAAAACATAACATGAATGTCACCATTGGATGATCTATGTCAGGCATTATCCATTCTCTGATAATGGCAATCAAATCAAAAACTGTAAAGAAACACTAGAGGTGAGAAGGATGAAAGCACAGCTTCAGCAGATGAAAGGAAAACTCACATCCCTTTTGTAGGCAGCAGCACAGCTGGCCATAATCTGTACCATGGGACAAAGGTTCAAAACTTGATGTCTGTACAGTGTATGCAAATACAAAGAAACAGCAACCCTGAGGACAGGGAGGAGAATGCCATCTCAGCCTTATGACTAAACCTCACTTTCTGCACAGTATTTTAGTTTATAAAATACTCATGATAAAGAGAGTAGGCAAATTCTATGTCTTTGTTTTGGGGTGACCTTTTGTAAACTGGACAGAAAATTACATTTATTCCATATCCACTCCTGAGATCATAATCAAAACCACTACATGCTTTACAAGTAATAAGGCAGACAAGGGTTTTGAGACTTTAATATCACTAACTCTATCAAGTAAGATAAACAATTATCAGAAAACTGAGACCAAATTAATGTCTGGGGGTTTTTAGTGTTTTGTTTTCCTTTCTTTATTTTTTAAAACTAAATTGATTGCAGCAATCAATAAATAAGTTTCAAAGAGCTCTTTCAGTAAAGACCAGGCCTAGCCAGCAGGTATTACATTAACAGTCATTATCAATTAGGGCTCACCAGGCACAGACATTATTTACAAAGCAAGAGTTCTGGGAATCCAGTCATGTGCTAAAAGGATTTCTGTACTGCTCCAGAGTGATGTTAGCAAAGCTAAGTGCTGCTTCATTAAGTGCAGTACACACACTTCTTAATGGAGAGCAACTTTAATAGTCTGAGGGAGTCCATCTTTACTATCTAGTGTGGGATAAACACATTCATGTTAGGAATTTCAGGAACGAGGGAAAACATTGTCCATTCTTCTATTTTTTTTTTTTTAATTAGAAAAAGATGTCATATGTAAACTAGACAAATGTTCTTCACAGCTACTACATTCTTTCAGCCCTTTGCAGGTATAAACATAGAAAAGGAGGTTAAAAATTACAAAATATTTCAGCTCCTGAGAGCTATCTCCTCAATTCCATTCAGGCAGACATTGATCCCTCCAGTATATAATGGAAAGAGGTGGCTTAAGGGAAAGAAAAGAGGGCAAGTATTTCTGATGAGTCATTTTGCTATTTCTCAATAAATCCTTCTCCTCCCTTCTCTAAATGCCTCTTCCAGTAGATACAAATATCAGAAACATATTTATTAAGTCATATGTGCTTTTGAAAAGGCTGCTCTTTTGATATTTTGATGATTACAAAGCATGCAAGTTACACAAACACAGAAATATCACTGTAGCTACATTTGACTTGAAGACACAAATTGAATGTATTAGCTAATTATGTTGATGGTCAGCACAGCAGCAAAACAACCCTCTGTTCTGGGTAATTGAGATTTGAAGAATTTAGGTTTGGATGCAACAGTATGAGCTATAGATGACAAGGAGATAAACAGCAACACTTCCTGCAACAGGAGAAGGTCTGGAATGTTGTTAATACTTGCCCTCAGACAATGAAACAAATATACAAATGAATATATCAGTTTCTTTTTGAGAGGAAAACATCTTAAGTAGTACAATTAAAAAGATTATAAAAATCCTCCAATGTAATCAATTAAACATAATTGTCCCTCCTTTTAATTAAAGGCCATTTGTCACTACGCTGAAGTAACAAATAAATTATAAAGGGCAAAGCAGTTCAGTGTTCATCTATCTCCCAATCATAAGTGGCATTAAGTATCATTCAGATGGTTTAACTGTTGCTTAAAGAAAAAGTATGAAGAAGAGAGGGCAGGATGTGTCTTCACTTTTAAAAGCAGCTTAATGGTGAAACATGCTGACATTCCTGTACTTTGGGTTCAAGTTTGGGTAACATCCTATTAACTGGGGGCACACTTCCCCGAAGATAACAATTTAACTACGTGAATTGCAGCAATCAAACACAACTGCTACTTATTTCAACATGGAAAGTAATTTTTTGTATTTTTAAACAAGTATGTCTCAGTGCTATACACTACTTTTACTCCTGTCCCTTCCTAGCACTTGAAAAAGTTTGTTCAACATTTCCATGATAAAATGCACCTTGTTGCTCTCCCTCTATACTGCCCAGACATGAAATGAGCCCTTTTCACAGAGACACACGTGTTCTCATCCTGCCTGCACCAGTGATTTCTACACTGGCTCATGCTTAGAAATTGCATTGCAGAATCAGGACCTAAGTAGTGTCCACCTTGAAAAAGCAACTAATATACAACATACATATCTGTACATCAGTTTTCAACCAGCTTGAGAAAGAAGATGTAGAAAAAGATGCTGCTTCTACTCCCTCTGTTTTAAATAGATGAGAAATTCACACACCAAAGACAGTGAATGGGATTGTATTAAGAAGTTACGTGACTTGCCAAGCTTACCACAGAAATTCAATTTTCCAGATGCTAGCTTAAAACTGTCCTTAAAAATGAGAAATTTCTTATTTCTTCTGGGGCATCAGCCTTTAGGATTTACATTTGCAAAATTGTGTAGGCAACACTGAAGGCTGTAAAATTTCATTAAAATCAAGAGAAAGGCATATTGCACCTCTTTGAAAATTGAATGCTTTTAGGCATTTTATAGCACTACGTGTGTAAAATCAAATTTCAAGCAAGACGCTAAATGGACATGGAGGTAAATAGGGAGTAAACCAAACAGAATTAACCTTGTTACATGTATTCACCTCTTTTCAGCACCCAGCCCCCTCCAAATGTGACAGTATCAATAAATAAACAGGACTAAAGAGAAGAGAGGCTATAGCCTCCCATAAGGCATTTAACATTACCGACTGTCACAATATTCAAGTGGACAGTGCCCTTTTTAAAAAAAATACCCTTTATTACTGTCAATTTGCTTTAGCAGAAGCTCATATCCATAATCTCTGAAAAAACCACGAGCCTCCCTCAAGCAGTTGAGCATAAATGGTAACACTGTACACAAAAACTCTTCCCTCCTGCCTGATTTTCAAATTTTTATTTAAATATAAATATCATTAATTTTCTCCATGTGATTAATTTAGCAGGTTAAAAGGTTCACAGGAATATATAGTACCTGTTTAAGTGGCCCAAGGTGAACAGCAATTATGTCTGAGCTGTCATAGTGGAAATGGAATGCAAAGTGATTAATGCTGCACAGGGAAAAAACATTATTCCTCAGTGTGGAACAGCCCCATCTTCAAAATCTCTGTAAGACAGTCCTTATAACCCAGCACTGCCTTTTGTCCTTCTTACTCCCTAAACACATGAAAATAACATTTAAAATACAAAATAATCCAGTATCTGGATTAAGATGCACAGGCTGCTAAATGTGAGCTCACCTTTTGAGACATGTGCAGTCATGGTCAACCTCAAAGGCAAAAAGAAGCTGGGATGCCCAAGAGAAGGAAAAAGGCTGGACAACAAGGGGGGCAATCTGTGCCCAAGATGAGTGGATGAAAGTCAGTAGGTGACCCCTGGCAAGTCTTACTTGCTGCAGCCTCTCCCAGATACCCGCCCTTCCTACTTGCCCAACAGTCAGAACTCCCAGCTAAACATCACACACATGCACTACCTGCCCATCTCCATCTCTAGGTATAGACCCCATCCATTCACGGTCTCTGGTAATGTGAATATTCCCATCCATGGTGCTAAAAAATCAGTAACACAGAAAATGTCCACTGTGTATTCCATCAAGTACTTTCACAGCAAGAGAGAACAATTACCCTCAGCACAATTTGGAAATTCTGATCATATTAAGTTTTCCAGGAATAAGTCCTCTGACAGAATAAACAAGAAAATGTGTAAAGGGATCAGACAGAATTTTAAAGGCAAAACTACTCTGTGTGAGAGCAACAGCCCCATGCACCCAAAAATCAACAATCAGATTCCAAGTATTTTGGAATATGAACTCAGTATTTCTTGTGTTATCAAAGTTTACAAACCTGAGTTGATGCCAAAGAGAAAGGGAACATTCTCATTTTGCAATAGACCTCAGGGAGAGTGAAAGCCTTTATGAGGGCTCTCCTTGTAGCTGAAGACAAGCAGCCTGCCAGCTTAGGAGCTGTGTTTGCAAAGTTTTGTAGGCAGCAGTTAGAATCCAAAGAGAAGCTGTACTGTCTGATGCTTAGCTTGGCTACTGCAGTTACCAACTTAGAACATGAAGAAAGGAGAGCCAAGACCTTTACACACCAAAAACCAAACAGGACTTTGGTGTTGGCTCTGACAAAGGACAGCAGTAGGGCATCAATGTCACACAATATAGCATAGGACTTTTCCAAGATCCACAGCAAATTCTGTCATGTCCACACCTAACCTGTAAATAAAGATGGGTGCTGTGTTTCACTAAACCAATTTTCAGTCTAAAGTTTCCTCTTACACACATTTTTGGGGGGCAGCATCTGAAGGAAAAAAAAAAAAGAAATAAAACACAAAGACCAACTGAAAACTTAATCATCTCTAGGGATTTTTCATGATTCAATACACTGTGTAACACACTCATTGCTGTACAAGATTAAATGTGTCATATTGTACCACTGACCAATGTAGTGTAAAGAGTCACAGGCTAGGCAGCAGTTCTGCAAGAAGAGGGGGAAAAACCAAACCAGTGGAAATCAAAAGGGAAAAAAGTTGATGAGAAAATGCCATATTCACACAGGCACCTGGAATTCTGTAGTGCATTAATGGGAGCAGCACATGTTAAAGGGCTTCTCCTTTCCAATACTCCTGCCAAGTGAAAGACTCTGCCAAAGAGGGCAATGAAGATGAAACGTTCCGAAAACCTGATCTGTGGAGAAAGCTTTAGAGAGTGACAGTTTGTTTACAGAGGAGATGCAAGACTTGTGAGGGAGCGGGGAAAAGGGAGGTGAGCCCAAAGCCTTGCAGCCTAGAAACCACACTGTTGGTGGTGAAGCAATTCTTTCCCAGCTAGGTAATAAAGAAAAGCAAAACGACCCTGTAGCAGACCCAGTGGAGCTCACTCGAAGGTGCTGAGGGGCTCTGCTGACCCATCCACACAAGAGGAGATGACTTCCTACACACACTACACACTCTCCAAAGACAGAGGTGCGTCCTCTCAGTGCTCACCACAGCACCAGCAGCAGCATTATATCTACCAGAATCCTTGCCCAAGAGTAGTATCTTGCATAATCAATACTTTGCAATAGTAAGTAATCATTTAACAAATATCTGTCTTTTTCAAAGCATTTTAATATCTGCATTAACACTGCAAAAACACTTACTTCTCTATTAAAAAAACCTGACAGCAGTTACCCTGGCAGCAAAAAACAGTTTAGTAACTGACCCTTCTGGTGACATGAAAAAAATTCAGTTGGCGTCATTCATATTAATGCATAATTCTATAGTAAGATTGAAATTTTTTATCTCTAGCAAATTTTTATCACTTTATGCAATACAAAATATTTTTTATATTTGTATGAATGCACTTGAAATTATTTGAACTTATTTGGACTTATTTGAAATTACTTTTGTTTAGCTGGTTTTTAACTCATTAAAATAATTCTTCAGAGTGAGTAAGTTTTTCTTTTAAATGTGCTTATCCAGTCTAGCATTTATGAGTTATACAGTCATAACTACATCTGAGAGATGAAACTATTACTCTAATTCAAGCTGGACTTCTTGAAAACTTTTGATTTTCCAGAAAAATTACTATTTATTTCATCCAGTCAGAGGCAAGCTTATAGTGAAAAGTTTATACACATCACTGTACAGAAGAGACTAATTATCTTTGCTCTAAATTAAAGATTCCAGGATTCCTGTGCTGTCATATTTTATCAAGCTATATTCAAAATTCCTTTAAAACCTCAGATTTCAGGAAAATATTTTTCTACAGGTATTTTACTACGGAGTATTTTACAAAGAAGCAACTAATATTTGGAATCATTAGATTAGGAATACAGTCTATAAAAGCACAAGTACTCCCCATGAAGTACAGCCACAGGTGACTATATTTGTTTTGTTCAGTGCCATAAATTATCCCGCTATTCCTGAATGCTGGCAGTTCTCCAGGCAGGTATCTTCATATTTATTTAGCACAGCTGACCAAATTGCAAACTGTGGCTGTGGCACTGTATAAGTAATAAATTATTGTCACCTGAAGTAAGAGTCTTTGCTCCTGTTTATTACAGCAGGCAGCACATTACCAGCAAAGTTCAGCAGATACCACTGAAAGCAGGCTCTAAACTGAGGTGGCTAAAGTGGCCTTGCACTTCTCATAGTCTGTTGAGTCTTTATAGAAGGCAAATAACAATTCGGGCATGTAGTGGAGACACTTAATACGTCATGTGAATACTGTTCAGCAACTTTAACAACATTTGGAGACCACCCACACAGACAAGCTACCATTAGGTCACATTTCCCATGTGCTGGCTGGTACATAGGGCTGGCAAAAAGCAGCTTTGTGCATGGCCAAAACCAACTTTGCTGTGGGCTGCTCCCAAAAGCATTTTACTGGCCCTTCTTGGTGACAAGGCAGGCTCCCGCCACAGGCTCCCATTTCTCCTGGAACCAGGCAGTTGTGGGACAAGTTGCATCAGCCCAGTGACAACAGCATCTAGTTAGGGGTGCAGCTCATGCAGCCTACACTACAGCTCCCATGGCAGAGAGATGAGAGCCACCTCAAATAATCAATCTGGGCTTTAATTTGCAGCCACAGCCTTTGAATGTAATTTCACATCTGAATCTATTATAAGCAGCCTGTGTATTGACACATGCCCCACAAAGCTGTATGACTTAATTTCAGTGACTCTGAAGATTTACATTCTGTATGAGCAACAACAGCTATTTTAGGACATAACAGGCTTCCAATACTCCAGCACACTTCTAGAGTAGTCAAGCTGTCAAGTGACTGTCAAGAAAGATCAAAATCTAAAGATGCAAAGAAAATTCCAGCTGAGAAACTCTTTTCTTCATTGGCACAGTTTCTATTTACCACAAGCGTCAGGTGAGTTCTTGTAGCTCACTTGGTAGCCTATCTGAAGGGTCAGAACTACAAATCTGCTTCTCTGTACACATTTATGAATTTGTGCATATAAAATCTGATATGCAGTTGCAATGTTTTCCTTCAGTAAAACATGCCACAGTATTCAGAATACTGCTTGACAATTAATTTCCAGTTGTGAAATGCAATAGTCTTACTCTTTCAAGACAAAATGCTTACTGATAATAAGGGACAAACCAAGTTACTCTTTCAGAAAGGACTAAGTTATTATGTCCACACATTTCTTTCTCCCAGTAGGTTTCTACCTCACATAATGACACAATGGTCTGGGCTCCAAGGAACCTTAAAGGTCATCTACTTCTAACCCCACTGCCATGGGCGAGGACACCTTTCAATAGATCAGGTTTTTCAAAGCTCTATCCAACCCTGCCTTGAATATCTTCAGAGATGGGGCATCCACCACCTCTCTGGGCAATTTATTTCAGTGCTTCACCACCTTCACAATAACAAATTTCTTTCAAATATCTAATCAAAACCTATTCTCTTTCTTTTTAAAGATATTCTCCCTTGTCCTATCTCTGCCTGCCCTTGTAAAAAGTCCCTCTATGGCTTTCTTGTAGAAGTCTTTCTTTTTTCCTTTTTTTTTTTTTTTTTTTTTTTATTTTTTGCTAGCCTGGCTTAAAAAAATATTCAAATGTATTTTCCTGTCTACAAAACACCCAGGAACATGCCAGAAAGTAATTAGGAATGACAAGCATATAATGACATACAATCTGCAAGTATTCAGTTTTCAGTCTGGAAAATAAAACACTTAACGGATATGGAATGCATTTGCTCTAGTTCTTTTATGCATAGCTGGCATGACTGATCTGAAAAATAAGAGAACATGTGCCAGTCTACTTTTGAGGCAGAGTTCAAACAACAGAGAAATTTAAACAGAGGAAAAAAAATTCAGACTAACCATACCAGGTGACTGAATTAACTTTGCAGAGCAGCAACGAGTGTATCTGAGAGCTTGCAGTAAGTCTCCACAGAAAGATTGGTTTGTACTCAAAGCATGCCAGATTCCTATTTTTTGCTAAAGAGCAAGTTTTTAGCCATTCTGAGACTGGTGAAGAAGTGCTTGTTTCCTGCAGGTAAGTCATGATGTGGCAGAGAAAAGAGTTACAAACTAAGATTATCTTAGAGGATTATCTATTAGTGGTGTTTTAGTTTTTCTGGATTATGAATATAACTTCTAAATAAGTTTGACAGCCCAATGTGACTTTTCTGAAACTATGCTGAATTTTGAGCAAATGCTTAGAGATCTAGTACAGTATGGAAAACTTCAAAATAAGCAGATTTGCTAGCGAGCAACAGGATGGACTGACACCTTGACTAGAAAGTTTCCCTTAAATGTCAACAGGAGCAGAGCTCCTCAGGGTCTGCTTGCTGATGATCAATGGAGGAAAGTTTTGTGATGGAAAAAAAGTTGGGTTTTTTTGTTGTGCAACTTAGCAGCAATAGGTTATCAAAGATTATCTGTCCCAAATAACACTGGCACTGTATTTCAACTACTTAGCAAAATAGCTGTGCAGCATATTATTGGCCTGTGCCTCATAGGACAGGCTTGCTGCCAACTGGGTCATACAATAATCAACAAACCAGACTCCAGAAAGGATGCTAGATTCCTCCCAGCAGTACCTACCCTTGAAGCAATCAAATATACTTAGTGAGTATAGTGCTGGATTTTCACTTTATTAACAAATTGCGCAAAGGAGTCTGATCAGCAGATAACTCCATACTCAGCTGTGCATCTTTAATTCATGTAAACCTTTCAGCTCATGCTACTGCCAGAGAGAACAGCTGAAGAAGAGGAATAGTCCGTTTGTAGGCTCCCTGGATTCTTGGGTTGGATACACTATCCATGAAACACAAGCACCACCTGCCTTATTACTACTATCAAGACTGCATAAAAACTAAGAGCACAATACATTCAAAACTACACCAAAACACACAAGTATTCCCCTCTTCCAAGAGGAAGAAAAAAAAAAAGTATGATGTTCTGCTATGGTTTGGAAAGGAGGGCTATGAGCAGAGGCTTTGAAGGCTCACATCTGGCTGAGGTCTTTCTGAACTCAGTGCAGAACCTCCCATGCAGTCATGGACAGGGTTATGGCTCCATTCCTAGCCACAAGCTTCATATCGCTTCCAGGAGCTACTGCTTAGGAAATACAGACCAAATCTTTCACTCTGATCCCACAGTCTGTGCTCCAATCCCCTTTTCACAGCTACACCGAAATCTCATGCTCCACGCATTCCCACAGCTAACAGGATAAAGGTGAGAAATACTTCCTCATAAATTTAACTTCTACCTGCTGGTGTGTCATTCAAAGTGTAGAACAGTCCACAGAGTATTAATAATCCTCTAAAACAACTGGCCTGATAATTGGCTTTGAGCAATTTCAGAAAACTAATTCCCACCACAGTGGTTGCTGGGGTTTTTTTATTCAGCATAAGCATCTGGCAATAAGTGATTTCACTGAATAATCTTGGCAAAACTTGGAGACATTGTTTTGAATTTCCTTTACAAGTTCTCAATGCCCAACTGTACTAATAGCTGAAGAAAAGCTACTCTTGTGGGTCTTCCTGACCCCATGATAAATCTAGTGGTCCACATGGCTCCTTTTTACCATTTCAACATATGCTTGAATTGTTAACAATTAAATGACAATGCTCTACACAATGATTTGCTGGTAATCAAAGCAAGAGAAGCCAGTACTTAGCACCCATGAATACATCTTTTGAGCCCAACAATATCAAGAAGTACTAACACCACATAACATACACCTAAAAATCTGTAAATTTATCTGCAGATAGTTCCCTAGGGCCTTATGTAATTTTTCAGAAAGGAGTTACAATGACAGTTTTGAAAGCATCATTTCTCACCCACCCCACACACCGCCAGTCTGCAAAGAAAAAGTCAAAGAAATATGAGCATTTGTTTTGACTTTTCAAATGACAAAACAATATAATGAATGGCATTAGTTCTTTCCTGTAGTAACTGACAAGACAAAGACAAAGAAAGGAATGGTAAGAGCAGTAGGGATAAATAGTCAATGTAAAAAGCCAGAGCTACTGACAAGTAACTATTTATAATGTAGGACACACAAAAGGTCAGTGCTGTTGAGGCAAAAGTACGTACACTCCATCCTTGACCTACACTGTTAGAATTACTTGATGTCTTAGTCCCTTCATCACAGAAAACTTATGTAAGATAAACTATCTATATGAGCCTGTTAAATGTCCTTTTGGTACTCCTTCTTGACATTTTTCTAGTGCCCAGATTCCCCCAGTACTGTTTGTATGACTATAGCACCAGTACAAATGATTAGCAGTCACTTGTGTATGAACTGCACCAATGGAGCAAAACATAGATTGACATTTCTCTTTCCCCTGAAAATGTCTCATTTATGTCCAGTAATTGCCTTAATGAATACAGTTGTTTGTTCAGCCTTCCTGCTCTTCTCTATTAGAAGTTTTCACCTCCAGTGGTGCCACACTTCTACTGACTTCTCCAGCTCTCCCCCTCTCAGGGATGGACACAAAACACATGGGCTAAACCATCATCTGCTTCTCTGATATTAGAGACCACCAATTGCTGAGTTCATACACATTAGCCCAAACTCAGAGAGACTCCAATTTCTGCTCAGCAGAAGCAAAGGAAGGAACAGGGAATGGCAGCTGTGTTCACAGGCTGCTGGATGCTCAGCTGAAGTTGCAATTGCCATCTCTGGCTGAGCATATCCAGTACTTTCCACAAACTGGTTTCAGCCTGTGTTGTCTGAAAGGCTCCACAGCACAGCCTGTAACCAAGCACACTGCTTCTGACCAGGTATTTTAATAATATTTTGTAGGAGTACTTACCTGTATTCTTATGATAGGGAGTGATCAAAGCATCTGGAAAATACCAGTCTACTGGGATATGAAGAAACAATGAAAAGTCCCAAGAAGAGAGAGTTGTATGACCTTCAGGCCCCAAAGCCACAGTTCTGTAGTACTGCTCTGCACTACTGCTCAATCTTAATGGGAATTGATGTATTTCTCTCATTTTCAAGATATTTGGTCAGAGCAGGTATCCTAGATGTACAAAGTGAAAAGGATAATTCTTCTTTTGCCCAGAAAGCCACAGTTCTGCTTCTTATAAATGGGATTGTACATATATGAAGAGTTCACACACAGTCACAGCCTCTCACAAGATCAGGTTCCCTGGCAGGAGCCTTTTAGAAGTTTAAAAACTGCCAACAAAAAAATAACTAGTGAGAGACAGCTCTTCTGTTTCAGCCCTAACAAAAAACCATGACAGTCCTTTTTTACTGCTAGCTTACATTTTGTTTTCACAGCATTAGAAAATGAAACACAAACTGCGATACAAACAAACAGTATGTGTACTAACCAGTCACATATAAAATGAGTAGATGAATGACATAATCTATTTGATGCAAAAATACCATCTTTCCATTCCCTGTTTTTACACGCTGTTGCACTGACAGGCTGATAAAAAATAGTGCAACCAGTATGACATTTGGAAAGCATAGCAACGCAAGCCACTGACAAAATCAATCCTACACTAACAAAAATATTTCTACTCCTAGCATACTTGTCTCCATGAAACATTATAATCTTTACAGTAATAACAAATTTTGAAAATTTCAGATTAGTATGAAAATACACCTCTAGGTGCAATTTAAATTACATTAGAATTTTTTAATCATCATGAGCAAGCTGGGGTTTTTTAACTGTGTTTTAGTCCAGCCACCTCAAACATCCTTAAACAAATCATTACTCTTGGTCTTAAACATGTTCTTTTGATTACTGGCCATCTAATGTTCAATTATGTGCTCACATAAATGTCCACTTAAGACAGCGGAACCAAATGCTTCAGAGCCTATAATTTCAGTCTTTCCAACAACCATTAGTTCCCCAGGCTTTCATGTCCTGATCTTCCTACTTGCACATATTCAATTTTGTTTCACAAATTATCCAGAATCTGTATACAGTGCCTGGCTCTTGATCTTTCAACCTCTTCTCCTTTTCTGCATAAGTTAGTAAACTGAAACACTAAACACATTCTAACACTGAAAAACTTCTTCCCTCTTACAATTTAAGATCTCCTGTGATTAACTTGGCTCCCTGTTTCATTGGCTTTGAAATAGCATTCAAACAATAGGCCAAAATTATTTTTAAAAATCTGCAACTCCCACTTCAGCAAAGAAAACCGGAGCATGACTATAGAAGGTTCTATATGAAGATTCCCATTATATCATTCAATGTCAATGCGAACAACTAGTCAGGAGGAGTCTCTCTTCCTAAATCCTATGTTTTTTCCTTTCAATAAATGTTTTTTTTTATTCACACTGGCTCCACAAAGCTCCCTTGGGCTTTTGTGGAGAGAGCTCTTCACTTTCACCTGCAGTACTAGAACAGGAGAGGAAAAGAGACCTGCAATGATTTTCACAATATACCTCATAACCTTAATAAAATATTAACTTTTTAGATTAAAAAAAAAAAGCAATAGAACAGGCCACAACAAACAGGTGGGTACAACAGTAAACAATGTTATTTTCACATTATGGCATTAAGTGCACTCATCTATGCCACAAGCTGGATCTAAGAAACAAGGGCCAAATGTATTGCTCAATTCCCCTGAATACTGGATTACAGGTCTTATACCATTATACACTGTAAACCTGAAAAATCATAGATCATAGAAATATTAAGAGTTAGAACGCATTGTAATGATCATCTAGCCCCAGTCTGCCCTGTCACGCGCTGGGACACCTCCCACTTGAACAGGCTGCTCAAGGCTTTATCCAGCCTCACTCTAAACACTGCCAGGGCTGGAGCATCCACAGCTTCCCTGGGCAAACTGTTTCACCACACTCATTGTAAAAAATTTATTCCTTATATCTAACCTAAATTTCCCCTCTTTCAGTGTGTACCCATTACTCATTGCCTGTCTCTACAGTCCCTGACAGAGACTCCCTCTCCAGCTTCCCTGTAGCCCCCTTTCAGTTACTGGCAGGTTGGCTTGAGGTTGCCACACACCTTCTGTTCTCCAAGACAAACAGCCCTATTTTTCTCAGCCTGTCTTTTTAGGCGAGGGGCTCTGGCCCTCTTACCAGCTTTGTGGTTTCCTCTGGACTTGCTTAATCATCAGTTCTGTGTCCCTCTTAAATTGGGGACATCAGCACTGGACACAGTGATCCTTGTGGGGTTTCACAGGAGGAGAACAGGAGTGTAGAATCCTCTCCCTTGACCTGCTGGCCACACTCCTTTGGATGCAGCCCAGGATTCCCATGGTTTTCTGGGCTGGGAGCTCTCACTGCAGGCTCATGGTGAGTGGTTCATCAGCCATCACCCCCAAGTTTCCCCACGGGGCTGCTCTCAATCACTTCTCTGCCCTGTGAGTGTGTCTGGGACTGCCCCAATGCTGGTGTAGGACCTTGCACTTGGCCTTGCTGAACTCCCTGAGGTTTGCATGGCCCCACCTCTCGAGCCCGTCTAGGTCCCTGTGGATGTCATCCCTTCTCTCCCCTGTTGACTGCCCCACCCAGCTCAGTATCATCAGCAAACTCACTGAGACTGCCCTTGGTCCCACTGTCCACATCCCTGATAAAGGTGTGGAACAGTATTGGCCCCAGGACTGACCGCTGAGGGACACCACTCGTCACTGGTCTCCATGTGGACAAGGAACTACTGACCACAACTCTCAGTGTGGCCATCCAGCCAGCTCTTTATCCGAGTGGCTGATCCATCAATCCATGTCTCTCCAATTTACAGGCCTGCAGGACAGTGTCAAACTGCATAAGCCCATGTAGACAATCTCAGTTGCTCCGCCCCTGTCCAGCAAACCTGGAGCTCCATCACTGAAGGTCACCAAATTTGTCAGGCAAGACTTCCCCTTTGTATAAAGCCATGCCAGCTTTACAATTATATATAAAGCAAATATTCTTGTTCCTCTTGCTTCGATGCAGGTTAGGCAGGTCCCTTATACCACTTAAAGAGGTGAATGCTATGCTTCCTTACAGTCAGCACTAGCACCTCTGCAGTCACCTAGAGCCCTGAGAACCATCAAGTAGAATCCACTGTAGTCAACCCATTTGTGTGTGCCTTGTGGCGGATGAAATTACATACCACTGAAAAAACCTGGATGTAGTACAACCAAAGAAATTAATTTTCTCAAAGTTATCCATTATTTCACAGAAACTAGCTGTTCAAACAAAATACTTACCTAAGAACCAGAGGCACAGGCTTCTTTACGACTGTGACTTCTTTTTCTGACATGTTTTCTCAACTGATATGGCCATCCTAATTAAAGCACCTCAGAGCTGGAAGATACCAGAGCTCATTACACAGTTCCACAAAAATAGCCGTTCTCACAGGGAAGTGGAGGGCCGTTTCTCCCCCTCTGAGGCTGCAGTCCTTCTGTGCTGTACACACTGTCCTGCAGCAGCAGAACTGGCTGGTGTACAGCCGGCCAGCAGTGACTGTATCACGTAACAAGCACCTCTCCTGTGCAGTGTTTGTTAGCAACACCCAGCACGAGCAGACCCAAAGGCACACTGCTGCTCTCCAAAGGTCAGAAATCAAAGCTGAAAAGTGTAAAGCACTGTCTCTCACACTCTTTCTGATCCTACCGCAAAAACATTGCAGCTGTAAGATAAGCTCATTCACACATGCTGGACCAGTGGGCTGGCAGTATTTGGAACAAGCACCAGCCTGTATTGTTTTAGCTGCATGTGTTTCAGTTATGTATGCCTCAGCCAAAATCTGCAAACACACTCTAGAAAAAGAGCAGGATTTTCCACTGCACCCTGTAAATCATTCCTTCAGGTGGCTCAACACACCTATTTCACGCCCTAAACCAGCCAGGACTCAAGCTACAAGACCAAAGCCCCAGCATAAGGACAGATAACCAGGCTTGATCTATGTGTCCTATGAAAGAGATGGCCTGGTAGAGTCCCGACCGTGTTGTATTCTACTGTTTACTTAACATCTAACTTAGTCCTTAGAGCTACTCCGTCTGACTGTGAACTGTCACAGGTTTCCTTTTCAGTGAAAGTTCCACAGTGCTCCCCTGATATACTGTAATAGGCTCAGACATAAAATGCAATCAAACCCCAAAGATACAACAGCTTTTAATTGCTCTTCTCTCAGCCCTCACATCAGATCTTCCTTATTCTTGGCAGAACAGGTAAAGTTTGGTCCCAAACCAAACCACAACCAGCCTTCAACCCATGCAAAACAAGGGACAAGAACCACAATCTAGAAGGAATCCTGCTTTGTTTTCACTCACTTTTTATAGCATCGCATAAAGCCATTAGCAATGCCACAAACCATCAAAACACCAGTTAAATCTGTTCTAGATGAAAACAGTAAACAAGGCATTGCTAAGAAGAATTATAAAGTAGGTTCATAATATGGCTCTTGAGGAGAGTTGAATAAGCATTCCATTAAAAATTCAAACAATATTTTCAGCCATGCAACGAAGGAGAATCCAACTCATTCTCTACGTAGCACTAACATAACACATGGATGAAAAAGGCAGGCAAAAAAAAGAACCACAAAACATAGCAGAAATCAGACTACTTGCTGCAGCTGGGAAACAGGCAGGTAAGACAGAAACTGCATGCTCATTTCACTGAGACAGCTGGAATAAAATGTGATGGTTCTTTTAGTCTGTTTCTTCTGTCCTACAAGCTGTACTTCATGGTCAGACTATCCCCAAACTCCACCAGCCACAGAGGGAGTTGTTTGGCTGTATCAATAAGGCTGTAGAGATACACCGTGTATGGATTAAAATCCAAAACTTTTGCATATTGGTCAGGCACAAAGATATCTGTTCACAAGACTAAACCAGGTACAGTTTCTACAAACCATCAAGTCATTCTACAGATTTTCTGCAATATGGAATTTTACTGATCCTGTTTTCTCTTGAGGCAGTAAAAACTCAGAGTCAATTTAAATGCTTGAACGCTGTAACATTATAGTTGTTATTAACAACCTCTTTCCAACTTTCCTTCAGAGCTGTTGTCTGTTAACTACTGACTTTTTTTGTATAAAATTATTGTTGTGCATCCAAAAGAATATTTCATGTTTGGACTGACCAATTACAGAGTTTGAAGACCATAATGGATTTGTGACAGCATTTAAACAGCTTCTGAAGTTCTAAATATTATCTCCATCTTTGTTAATGTCCTATTTAAATGCAACTGATTTTGTGTTTTTATGTTCTCATATATCACCTTTGTTCTAGAATTACAAGCAATAAGCTTATTAAGTGATCAGAGGCAGCAATCTGCTACCTTAATGAGCACAAAACCAGAAAAGCATCTTTGCTTTGCACATTCTGAGTTCAGTTTCACATGCTTCAAACCCATCCTCAGTAGTCAGTCCAGTCTGATGCAGAAACCAAGCACATCTAGTGCTGTAATACACTAATCCTCTGAGCCTTGCTAAATGGCTACAGAAAAGGAGAAATGGGGAAGCATAAATCATTCCACACCAACAGAATGGATCCTGTGTTTATTCTCTTAATGCAAAGAGGTTAAAATTTTCTGCTACATTTACCAGATTTCATATCCTCTCACCAGCAGTCCCTGCGCAGGGTTTTTTGCTTCTCCAGCATTCTCCATGCAGCCCTGGTATCAGCTTCCCCCACAGGACCACAATCCCACACAGTGGATCCCTTCCACAAAATCCAACTACTAGAACAGGCGCAGCAGAACAAAAGACTATGTTCCAGACTGTGTCACTACAAACAGGAGTACTTTTGTAGCTCTAATTTATAAAGCAGAACATGATTTAGTAGGTAAGGGTGTTGGCATCGCAGTCTGGATCTCTTGGCAAGCCAAAGAACAAACATAAATGGTTTAAATTAGCATGGTAAGTATGAATAGCATGGAAGATGGAAGTTTTGAAACTCAGAAATGCTTGATTTGTCGTGTAGTTCTTCAGCTATTGAGTATCTGGCAACAAAGTGGGGCAATGTTCCATCTGAAAAGTTACTCTAACCCAACCGTCTGTGCACATGCAGCCATCACCAATTGGGTTTTCCAGCAGTTACTCCTTCAGTAAGAATTATTTTCATTCTCACATTATTTTACATGCTCATTCTTTTAGATCCTCACAATACTGTACTGAAATGCCCAGCAAATAGTAAGGCACATTATATTGTTTAAGTGAGACATTAAGTTTCACCCTGTTTCAAGCCATCCTGCTACTGTGAAGTATTTCTGAATTTCATACTAACTTATTAATAATGAAGAAAAGAACTAATTTTAGTGATTACGGTATTTTCAATAGAACACATGCTTTCTAAAGGTCAGTAAAATATATGTTTAAATGTATTTTCAATTCATAATCTGCAGTAGACGTGATATGGACAACATTCATCTCTGTCAGAAAACAGCCTTTACAATGTTCTGGGAAACACTGTTTCTCACACACTGAAAACCAGCTCTTTGGTAAGAGGTCGCTTGTTCCTTCTCTCATGAACTAAAATAATGTGTAAACAAACACCCATCTCATATAAAGATTAAAACTAGGATTCATATACGGTAAAGGAAGATTTCCCTTGTGATAAACAGTTTGAGCACAAAGTGTTCCTTCAAGTCCTGACATAAATCTGTTCCTGTCAAGCTAGTATCTCATTGCATCAGACTTTTGCCTTCACCACACCAAAGTGGCAGCCCTACTACTTCTCTCCCTGTTTTCCTCATACTGTCCTCTACCCAGAATTACTACCTCAGCTCCACGGGTCAAAGAATTGTCTTTCCATCACACAAACATTTGCTAACAAGAGAAGAAAAATCTTTTATTTAAAAAAAAAATCTGACTCTCTAGCTAACCTATCATTGAAGGACTCATATGTGGGCTGAGTAGACTCATTATTACTGCTGGTAGCCTTGCCCTTTCTTACCTCACCAGCTTTATCCCACCTTCTTGGTATCCCAACAATTTTTTTATTAATTTGTAATGCTTTCAAAATGCTTTGACATGTACCTTAAGATTGTGAGATCTTCAACTGGGCTGAATGAAAGCAAGTGCTGTCGTGTCTGATAAAGCATTTTTCAGTAAGAGAAAAAGAAATGAAAGCATCTCTGCCTACATTGCTTCCTCAATGACAAATATTTGCAGCTTCTATTTTATTAATGGAAATCTGCTATTTCAATTAAGATACATGATGCTACATTTATTCCGTTCAATGCTCCTTTCAATGATGCAAGGTAAAACACAATTTCTACGATTTCTAATTTAACAGGAGCAAGGCCTAGCTCCAGTTAATATAAGCACTTAGATATGTACATCCAGTCAGGCAAAAGAGACCCTGTAAGTGGAAGTTATACTCGAAAAGGACAACTGTATACTCAAACTTCCTTAGTCTCTAGTTCATAAAAAAGAATGGTACCAATCTATAAACGGGAAATTTACCTTCAGAGATTTTGATCATTCCTTACTGGAAGAGGGCACAAGAGGTAATATAGAGTACTACATACTACTTCAGTTTGTAAAGATGTCTAGAACTGAGCTGTATAGATTTTCCCAACACAGCCAGTGAGGCACAAACACCCATCTACTCTGTGGGAGCAGTGCTATGGGCTGCGTCTACAGAGACCTTGATTTTTTACACTTGAATGGTGCTACACGGTGCTATGCAAATACATTGAGACCACAAGAGGAAACAGCCCATGCTAATGAAAACAATGACTGACCATACTCAGAGAATTCGGTGGGTGTCTGTAACTTTTCTATACATTAGTGTAAGTTTCAGCAGTTATAGTCATATATTTAATAGAAGTACCGCTACCACTTACTGGCAATGTTAGAAATTACTCCTCAGAATGATTGTAAGCTGTCTTGTTTGTCAATCCTTCATAATTATTACAACATGCTAACATCACAAATTAACATGGCAAGTAGCAATTCTATTAATGTGAGACCGAGATATGGTGGAGATGAAGGACATCACATTCCTATTTGAACATCTCAAGCTGTCTGAATAACTTCCAGTATTACTTACATTTATCAGAGCTACAAGACATTCAGTTGCAATGTACTTTAATCTCAATATTTAAAATAGCATCTTTTAAACAAACACCAGCATTTAAATGTATCTTAACAAATCTCCTTAAACTGATTCTATGCCCAACTACATTTTCATGGCTGATGTGGGCAACCAAGTCTGTGCTATAGCTGACAGCCTTTTCTATTTAAGCTAAAAAGATCTTGACAAATAACTTCAATTTTTTGTCTCAGTAAATACTTGCTTAAAGCATAAATAAAATGGGATCCGACTCAAGCAATGAGTTCCAATTTTTTAATTGCTTCATTCTTACTTCTGACATAATCATGACCAGAAAGATGACCAGGTGTGGGTCTTCTGTAGTTGTTACACAAAAAGAAAAGTTAAGCTGCGACTGAAACCATAAAGTTAGTAATACACTGTACTGTAAACAAAATATTCTGTACTGAAAAGATGAGTAACTAGTTCACATCCACTCACTTGATCTCCAGCTTTACCCCTGAGAGTTTCTAACAAGTTTTACTGAAGACATTACTACGATAAAACACTAGTTACTCCTCTGCTATATAACCCCTCTGCACACTTCTGCTCAGAACGTTTGCAATATTTATTTTTCAAAACATTCTCTATTTTTTTATCCTATGCAATACTTAAAACACGACACAAAATAAGAAACAAAATTATGGACAGTTAAAAAAAAAAGAATAAAAAGGGCGGATTTGCAGGGATTGTACAAACTGGAATAAATCACACAGAAGAAAAAAATCCGATTAGATCTATTACAGTGGAGAAGATTGCGACGCTGGCAGCTAAACGACAATTCTTCTGTTTTTAAAATCCAAGTCCACACAGAAAAGGGTTTCTCTGAAGAAAACTGTTTCTCCAGATCTCCGAGGCTAGGCTTCTCTTCCCCGGCACCCCATCCATCACCCACAGCACGGGACGTGACAGGAATTCTCGCCCCCCGCCCGCCGTCCCAGCCTCGGCCGGAGCTGACGCCGCGGTCCGGCCCGGCTCCGGCGCCGCACTGCCCACAGCAGCGGGAGCGGCTCCGACACCGGCCGGGACTGCGCGGCAAGCTCGCAGAGACCCCGCCAGGTCCGGGCGAGGGGAGGCAGCCGGACAGCGACCGGACCCCGGCCCGCCGCCCCTGGGGGCGGGGAAGCCGCTGCGCGGCTGCGCCAGGCGGGCGGCGAGCAGCGGCGCGGAGCCGCCGCCCGGTACTCACCGACTCGCTCGGAAACTTCCCCCAAGTTTCGGCAGCGCGGCGGGCGGCAGTGGACGTGCCCCACCGCGGCGGGCGCCGGCACCATGGGAGCGCCTCAGCGAGCGGCCGCCGCGGCCGGCCCCAACTTCTGGGGAGGCAGCGACCGTCATAAAACGCGAGCGAGAGCGGCGGGGCGGCGGGCTGAGCCCGCACTCCTCCCGCGGGGCGGGGCAGGGCAGGCGGGGAGCGGAGCGGAGCGGAGGGACGGAGTGAGGAAGGGAGGGAGGGAAGATCAGCACGGGGCGGGGGGTGGGCAGCGCTCCCCAGCACCCCTCCCCAAGACAGCGTGCCCCGGCGGCGGCAGCGGCGGCGTTGGCACTTGCCTCGCTTGCCGCAGCCGAGTCCGTGCCTGTCCCGCCCTGCTGCGGTGCGGAGCACTCAGCGGCCATCGCCGTGTACTCCTCCTCCTCTTTCACCCCGGCAGCGGCCGGCCCTGCCGCCGCGGGGAGGGGCGAGAGTGGCGAGGGGACCGTGTCTGGCGGGGTGGGGCGGCTCGGCGCGCCTCGGGGACCGTCGCCGCCCGGCCCGAGCCCCGGCCGGTGCCGGTGCTTCGGCGGCGCCGCGGGGCTCCGCCTAGAGGGGGCCGGCGGCTACTGCAGCGCGCATCCCGGCCGGACGGGCGGGAGCGCGGCCCCGGCGCCAGCTCCGCGCTGCGGGCTCGGTGCCGCCGGCGATGGCTGTGGGGGCGAGCCCCGGGCTCCTGGCCCGGCCTCAGGCAGGGGCTCAGCAGGGCTGCAATCGTGTTTGTGTTCAGCATCGTGACGAGCACGATTTAGGGTGAAGGGGGTGTCAGCGTGCCACGGCCGCGGCTGTCAAGTGGAAGGGATGGCACCTTCTGCGGCCAGGTGTGTGGCACTGCAGGCACAGGGCTAAGTAGTGTGAGTGTAAAAGGTAGCTGCAGCAAAATGGAGAACATCTGCTAGGGATTGTCTTAATAAAAGGTTTCTGAAAAACTGTTCCGTAAAGAAAACATTAAAAAGGGGGATACTGTCATCAATTTATTTAGGTATCATTTGCATTGACAAAGTACTGAAGGCAGACCAGCATGTGCAAAGGTGACACATTGATCTTTAAGGCCCTTGCAGGCCCTCTCTCACGTGTGTGGCCCCACCTTCAAAATGGCTCAGCATCTGGCTTCCTCGTAAAACAAAGGTGGGACAACACCCCCACAGATCAGTGTTGTAAGAGTTTCACAATCATTCCGTAAGGCACACAGCCCGCTCTGAAATGAACTGGGAATAGAAGAGAATTGTGTCTCACTCGAGCTTTCTGATGTGTTTGGTGTACAGGAATAGCAGTGCAAGCATATGGAAGGTGTTTGACTGTAAATGGCTGGGAAGAGTTCCTGGCACCTCTGGCTGCTCAGGTCGGTGCTGCATTTCCTTGCTATTCAACCAGGTGCTCCCAGATTGGGAGCTGCTTAAGGAAGCTGGTGTTCCTCAAAGACTGACCTGCAGGCAGCAAGTGATCTGTATTCAGCTGTGTGTTGATCCAGGCTTGCTCTGCCCAGAACAAAGAAAGAAAGTGATTCCAGGGGGCCGAAGACATATATCAGAGGTGAGATGGACTGTGAGATTTGACCTCATCAGTTTCCAGTTGACTTAAGGGAATTAACAATCTCACATATTGATAAGTATATGATGAAAGTATTGCTTTTGAGGTTTTAAACTAAGGGCACACAGATTCATCTTCCTTATTCCTACACCAGAACCATCTCTTGCCATTTCCTCATTCAAAATCACAGAAGGAACGCATTTTTTTAAACAGAATTGAACAGTACCATAGTCTTTGCATTAATATATGTGCAAAGGAGATTAAGTTCCACTTCTTACTACTTGTCAGGGAATGCATACCCACATTTCCTGGGAGGTGCCAAATTAGTGGTTGTTATTTGGGCCTTTTATTCTTACCTCTTGGCGCTGAAGCTATGGCAAAACATGATTCTCAATGTGTCAGAAATTGCAACCACAGATCTGATCCTGACCCTATAGTTTTGTGGTTGAAGCACTGTGATAAAAGAAGATTCCAGGTCCAGAGATGCGTATGGGGTTTGTTAAATACAACACTCCTATAACATAGTAACATCTGAGACTATGACAAACTGGTTTGCATTAACTAAGTGGCAGTGAGAGCTGAACATGTAAAATACCACATGGGTAAACCAGAGAAAATAATTTATTGCTCCCTCATTATATATACAAAAAACTTGGATAACAATAAGTCCATAGGTTTATTATGTATTCTAGGTTTACAGCTGCCTGGACTTTCTCTATCCTAGATAAACCTTTTTATTTCTTCACATGATAGGCAGTTTAGTTTCATTGGGACTAACATGATACACTGCTAACAAGACCAGCTTCAGGCAAAAGCCAAAGTAATTTTCAGTCAGAAAGTTTGTGATGTTGTAGGGGGGCTGGAAAGATAGGAGACAGGTAAGAGTGGAGTTTCCACATTATCTACAGTTTACCTTGGATTTATGGAAGCACAAGGCTGTATGTCACTTGTGTGTAGGATAAATACTTCGAATTTTCTCAATCACTCCAAATAAATAGCATAATAAATGGCCAGTGGTCTTTTGGCTTGTCTCTTATTAAAATTTTAAAAAAATCTTTCTTTTGGTAACTGTTATTCTCAGTTTCTCTGGAGGAATTCAGGGTCTATGAAACTATTTACTAGATTTAGTACTGATAGTCTGTGGTAGTAGTTTAATCTCCCAGATAAATTAGCAGTAAAGAACCCAAGATTGGTATCTTATGAAGCCTGAATCTTATCTCAGCAACAATATAGAAATTGCTTGTAATTTTTATACATCATTAGGAAACATCTACTTTTAAAACTATGTATAATTTTGTCCATACCCATGTTCTTCACTTTTTCGTTTATGCTGTATTATCACTCTTCCATATTCCATCTAATCTCCTTAAAATACCTGGAAAAGCAAGTCTGGCTTGGGGGCATTCAGTAAAGACACCTGAATTCTGACCATTTGCTCCGACATAATGTCGTATGGGGATGCCTACACCTACCCTTTTCTCTCCACATGCAGTTGCTGCTTTATTTCTTTCCAGTGTGTTGGAAGTTCAATCCTTCCTGAGCATGATGCTCTGGAACCAAGTGCAGGAGTCAAAATGATATCTGAGTCTGGTTTTGCTCTCTGTTTACAATAGTGTATAATGCAGTATTTATCAACAGGGTGTCAAATAGGATTCCAACAGCTCAGTTCATGATAATTCATCTGAATAAGGTTCCTTCACTGCTAAGTGTCTAAAGCATGTGCTGTTTGTAATTTCTGCCAGAACTTGGTTGTATGCCTACTGTAAGGACTGGCTAAAATCTGAGCTTTTACAATGTAAAGGCAGCTGTGTTGGTAAAGTCTGTCAGCCAAACCCCCGTGGCTTGATTTAGCAGGCAGTAGGTGTCCATAGTCAGCAAAAACAATGCTAATTTATGTATTTCTGGATCAATATAATGGGGTACACATGCAAGATCCATGGTAAAAGATAAAGAGGTTTCTTTGTCTAGAAATTTGTATTGAAAGGAAACAAAGTGATATTTTGTTGTTGGGCTTTTTGCTAATATAATAGTGCAAAATGCACTCTTAGTTGATACTGCTTTACCTGCAGAGCTTTTACATGAGTACTGATAAAAGGTAGTTTAGTCTGAGTACTTTAAAATTCCCTATGATTTGATGTTAAAGTGAGCATAGATATTTCTCTTAAGTAAAAAACTACTTACACTAATTACAAAAAAGAGTTTTTATTTTTCAAAACTGCATGAAATAACGCAGAAGACAGATTAAATAAAAATATTGTTAATATTCTGCAGTCATAACTGCAGTTTAACTCTATTGTCTTATTTTCTTGGCTTCTTGTTTAACACAATCATAAACACAGAAAGTGCACAATTAAGGATCTCAGGAGCTCCCCAGTCCAACCTTCAGCTCAATGCAGGGTTAGTGAAGAGGACAAATCTTGCTGGACTTTACCCAGTTTGGTTTCAAAAACTCATTTCTGGAGGCTGCACAACATCCTGGGGCAACCTGCTTCACTGCTGCACTGTCCTGTGGGGCAAGAGGTTTCTTTCTTCTCCTCTCTGAACTCCTCACTTCTCTTTATGCCCTTTGTCTCCGGGCTGATGCTCCAACTCCTGATCTGGGCATCCTGGTAGTGCTTCACTGGGTCACTCAAGTTTGGCAATATCTCTCTGTACCGTCTAATGGGCTTTTTCCCCCCCAGGGCAGGATTTTGCATTTGTCCTGGCAGAATTTCTCACAGGTGCCATCAGCCCACTTGCCCAGCCTGTCTAGGTCCTGCTGTAAGACAGCTCTGCCCTTGAGCATATTGACCAACCCCTCCAGTTTGGTGTTATCTGCAAACTTTTCAAGAGTACACAGTACCTCCTCCAGGTCATTGATGCCGATATTAAACAGGACAGGTATAGATTACTGTCCCCCAAGCACATGGACTATGAGTCCATAGTTTTACATGGTTACAACACACCTTTTCCCAATTAATCTCCACTGATCTTATCTAGATGGTAATAAAGAAGGGGGAATGTGAAAGGAACATGTTGGTCTTTTGAAAATTAGCTAGAGAGTGATTCAGATGAACAAGTGTTTCCCTCTTTATGTCATGCTTTTAGAAAACTTAAGAGGAAAGAAAGTCCACTGGCAGTGTGTGAAACTTAGGTGATAACCTTCATAGTGAGTAAATCAGTCATTTAGACTTTTACTGTGTTTTCCATAAAAATATTTGTTTTTAGGATAATAGCAAGTCAAAATTCTGTGCAGGGGAAAATTAATTTTTCTTCTTTCCTTCCTTCACCTTCTTAATGTTCTTTATTCATGTGAGAAATATGGACTAGCTGAAAGAAGAGAAGCTGTCTTTTAATCTAAATTTCCATCATAAGTTAGACTTGCAGAAAAAAAAGTACCATGACACATGATTGCTTGCCACAAAAAGAAACCACACTAATAAAATGCATATTCCAGCCATGATCAGACTCCTACCAAGAGCTGGGAATGCACAGTGCTTGCTGTATATAAAAGTAAAAACAATATTTAATAGCAGTTCTGTTCTCAGCCTCTGAATATGTGGAAAAATTTAGTTTGTGGGTTGTCTGGGTTACTTCCTTTAAAGCTACAGAGCAAAGCTCCCCCAGATACTTTATATGAAAACAGAATAATTACCTAACCAATAAATATCTGTGGAAACAGAAAATTTTCTCTTAAGAACTAATCAACAATGAATCAATGTGAACATGCATGGAGGATAAGAAGGCACAGGCAAAGCAAGAAAGCAAAAAAAGAAGAAACACTCTGCCATAGCCTGAGGTCTCTTGCTCTCTCTGCTGTTTCTAAGTCATCTATCATGTCCTTATCTACAGCTAATATAAAACAAAGACCTATCTGGCCATGTAATGAATACATTGACTTTCTGATTCACTGGGAAAGGTGTATATTGTGGTATTTTGCTTGCTTTTTTTCTGAAGTAGGGAGATGGAGGACTGTAGAGATGGAGGTTTTGGTTCAGCTGATATATTCACTGCTCTTTTTTTCACGCAAGAAATATCAAAGCTGGTCCTAGCCTGTTTCCAGCACTACACAGGTTGTCCTGTATCTTAGATGTTACATTAGCCAGAAGCACTTCTCCAAATGAAGAGTGAAAAACATCAATCCATTTTATAAGATGTATATGTATATACATATTATGTGTATATGTGTAGTATTTAGTGAATGTGCTATTGTTGCTCTCTGGATCTTAACTGAATCCTATCCTTAGTCTGTCAAGTGTTTATTGAAGACTGTGACTAGTCACATATTGCAACGCTGGAATCCAGAATCCAGATCCTGAAACCACTTTCTGCACCTATTTGTCCACACTGTCCTCCATTTCCTTCTGCCAATGAACAAGTTTAGGGGTCTGGTAAAGCTTCTGCCTAAAGTGCTTTTGTCCAAGTGTCCCAAAGGTTTAGACACTTCAAACAAGGCTTTCTTTGTTGCTTTCCTACGTTTGAGTTCCTAAATTCTAACATGTTAGAGACCTAACCAATTCACATTTCCAAGTATTTTACATTTTATTGATCTGAGCATATATTCAGTGTCTAACCATATTTCGTGAGCATTTTTCTGCAACTTTTGCTACATGTTCCTGCTCTCAAGCTCTTTTGTCTCTTAGATTAAGGTAGAAATGAGAACACAGAAGTTGGAACAGACACCATGTTTGATTATTTGTGTACTTAAATTTACGCTTAAACAGTAGTGCTACCATGCAAAAGACAATAGACAACAATTTGGTCAAGGTCACAGTGTATAAAGGATGATTCTTAAATTTCTTGGGCTAGTCAAAGAATTTGAACAAAGCCTGACAATAATTTTGTTTGTTGTTTTCATAAGTCTGCTGGTTCCAGGAACAGCAGGGTCCTTTAATTTATGATTCAACTTAAGGTATTTAGTTGACAGATCTTAAGCATTTTTGACAATAAGGGATTTGAGATGGATGGACTGATCAAATACCTGCTGTTACCATCTCTACATAATGGGTGTGCTTGTGTTCAGGATGACATTAACCATTATCTGGAGAACTCAGGTTTTTACAGCTGTTCACTATTTTGAGTAAATTGTAATATCAATATTGGAAAATCCTGACTTGCATTTTTTTTTTCATTCAAATACTCACAGGGAAGTTTCTCTCAAAGAAGAATATTTGTATGTGCATGAAAGTTCCTAAGATGATGGAAGCACTTTGACTCTTCAGAAAGACTGTTTGTTCACATGCTTCCCAGTTCCTCTCTGTATCGTCCATCTAATCAGGTGTAAAAGTCAGACCCACAAGTCTGTAGTTCCCTGTTTTCCATATTATAGTCTTTTTTTCAGATCTGATTACACTGATAATTGTTCCATCAGTAACCTTAATGGAGCCATAACCACCTTACAGTCAAAATACAGATCTATGCACACTTTTGGTGTAACATGACAAATTCTTCTCCTCCGTGAGGTCCTCCCATGGACATTCCATTCCTTTCACGCAAAGTGTTTTGGCTGTCCATCCACACAATCTATGATCCTCTAGCCCTCAATCACTGCCTGGGTGAAATTGCTGCATATGATTATCTCAAGCTCTTAATCTTGTGTGCCTGTACTTTGATGATGCTTGATGCTCGTAACTGTACTGATGGACACAGAAATGACCTCAAGAGTCATCCAGTTTGGGGAGTCTCCTGCCTCCCTTGGTTAATGGAGTTGCATAACAATATTTTTCTTCAGATGATAACCATATGATGCATACCTTATATCTTGGGGAGGCCAAAGAGCAGGGGTCCTGAGAACAGCAGTGTTCTTATACAGCTCCTGACTACATAATGGGATCTGGGGCAAGCTAAATATAAAGCTGGATTCCAGGAAAATAGGTGACTTCACTCTGATGACTACTTCCTTTCATCAGTGGAGACTCAAATTGAGCAGTAGCTACTACACCAGAACACCCCATCTGCTCATCATCGGCTTGACATGTTTGACATGTCATTATTTTGACATGGTTACCACACTTGAATTACTGAGAGGTCAAATACAGGTGAAAGCTATGAGTTAACTACTCATAGTGTAGTTCATTCATGTATCCGAAAGCAGGATTTACTTTCATTTCCTAATTCTTGGTATTTTCTTGACTAGCTTTCAAAATATCTCAGTGGAAAAGACCCCTTTACCTACTAAAGCTACCTGTGTCAGATAGTCACACATTTACTAGAATACTTTCCATAATGCCTACATCTTACTATTTTGCTAAAATTTAAATTCAAGTATTCTTCTATCAACATTGAAAATAGTGATCAGATTATTCTCTTCTGTGTTTGAAAATAATTGCCATGTACTCTAGAATTTTGCCTTTGTCCTAGGCCAAAGGGTCTCTATTTTTAAAATCTTTCATCATGGATCACATTCTCTCTGCTTCTAATCATGTAGAGTTTTGGAATTTCTCCATTTGTTCCATGTATCTTCTGAGGTATAATGCCCCAAAGGGACCAAATTCTCTACATGACGTTCTAATAGTGCTCAGAAGAGAAGGGCTTGAAGGCTATGCTGCTATTTATAAATCAGAGCAATAAATTTGATTATTTCCACCTAAGTCCATCATGTAGAATTTAATCCATTTTTCATTCCACCACTGTATTTTCTCAGGAGAATATTGAAATTGAATTGTGTCTTTCAATACATTCATCTTTGCACTTCTTTTCAACTTTGTCTCATCTGCAAACTTTTTAAGGCTGTTATCCAGATTGTTAAAAAAAGGTTGAATAAAGTCAGAACAAACAAAGGTCCTGTAACTTTGTGATATGAGAGTATCATAGTAAAGAAAATGGGTCTAAAATTATATATATTACCAAATTAGTTTTTATGCTATTGCTTTTCATTTAAAGCATTTGCAAAGACTTTACTTAATTCTAGATATGCTTTAGATTTATTTCTGGGTTGTTTTTTTTCTGAGTTGAAGTTTGATTAGTTTAATATTGCCAGCGTCATCTTCATTTACTTTTCCCCCTCTTATTGTATAAGGCAGCTGTTGTTTTTGTCCTTTCTCAGACATATCTTTTAGCCAATTTTGACAGATTCTCAAGTAATTGCTAATCTGAAGAATTCACCTCATTCTTGAAATAGCCCAGGCCAAAGTCTGTCCAGTCTGGCTGACTTGAGAACATTCTATAATGCTCTCCTGACTCTGTTTTAAATTGAATACTTAACTTCTTTCATGAATGTTAATTATGTTAATGAGGTGTCTGCAGCTTTTTATTGTCATATGCAAAAAAGGTTTTAAATATTCCAATCTTATTGGGATCATCTTTTGTGTAATTTCCTTGCCTCCAGTCATACAAATAGTCAGGAAAAGCAATCATAATTTTCTTTTCTTTTTGTTATCTTTAATGCTTGTTTCCTTTTGAAGTGTCTTCAAGCTCTGTGTTTGGTTTATGCCTTAATCTCCTGATTGGATCATACACATACTGTTATTTTATATGTTTAAAAATTTGATCTGATTTCTACTTTTCAGATGGAACTTTGTGAGTTCGAGATCAAGTAAAAGTTCCTGGCTTACCTCAACTAATCTCACTCTCAATACTTTTCCCTTCTGATAAGAATAGCTTCTGTTTTCTGCTACAACTTAATTACTTTTCCCTTTACTTGAATTTGTGAAAGTTGTCTACTTCAAGTCCATGATTGTCTCCTTTTCTTCTATTTTCTTCCCTGACAATATGTACTCTATGATTTCAGTCACTGTCTCAAAGCCACCTTTCATCATTCTTTTCTCAAACAGCTACTTTTCTGTGGTACTTTTCAGTAGTACAGAAACATATCCAGACAAGCCCCTCCTCTCTCTGTTTTAACACAGAAATAGAAGTGGTGAACAATGCTTTTCAGAATAGAGCTTGTTAATTCATCCATGTCCTCCTGTTTCCTTTCCTACCCATTCTTTGGATAGTTAAGCTGTCTTGAGACTCTGCTTCTGTGCATTGGGTGTTAAATGATTTGTCATTTGTTCATAATAAAGGCTTCCACTACCTATTCTCTGTTCATGTGGTTTAATCTACTGAATCCTCCTCTTATTTCACCATCATCCACAGGCTTTTGATGAGTCCAGCTTCTCATTTGTCTGGAGTTCAGCGTCAGTGCAGGCCTATGCCCTTTAATGTTAGATTGCCCTACTATGTAGTTATCTTACTCATAACTGTTTACCAGTAAGGTCTTTTTCATGGTCATATTTTAGGTATCCTTACTGCTCTTGTTGATTTCTTGTATCTCCTCATGATTTCAACTTGGCTTGTAATATTCCTCCCCAATGCACACAATATTTTAAATTAAATTTGTTCAAATTTGGTTTATGTATCCAAACTGTTCACAGACAAGCAGTCATATAGAGTGAACCCATGGTATATAAAATCAAATCCAAGCATATAGATTTTCCCCTATTCTTTTTCTTCAAAGATTTGTACAGTATTCTTATGTTACTATCAGAAAGACCAAATAGACAAACAGGTAAAAGAGGTTTTTTTAATCAAAATTCTAAGTTATATTGTGCTTTTATTTTTCATTGTTTACTTGATTCTAGTGGAGTTTAGATAGCAGCCTTGAAGCCACTTGCAATTGCAATATTTAAATGGCTTCAAACTATGGCAGTAACATTTACCTAATGTTGATTTTGTTGTTTTTAATCACAATTCTAGCCCTGAAGCGGAGCACCAACAGATGTATCCTTTCCAGTTGCCTTAGTTGCCTTTGACTGTACTTGATAAGATTCCATCCATCCTGATGCTTGTAAACAGATACATGGATACCCAGCCAGTCCAAACCTCTGACACAGGCTACAGCTAGAAATAGCCTATGCAGAAATAATCCAATAAAATAGTTGACATAGCCAAGAGGAGGTCCCTGTTATGTTGAGAGTTGTGCTACTTGCTGTTTAACAGGAACACTAATGACTTCAACCCCAGAAGCTGTGCTCTAGTGAGAAAACTGTCACAAAACTGCCACAAAACAGCTGTTTCCCATTTTCATAAATTCAATATTACACTTTTATAATTTTGAATTAGTAGTTTTCAGCTGTAACTCGTAGCGCAGACATTGGCCTGACATGATGAGGAGGTGAGCAGCCACGGCTGTGGACTCAGGGTCGAAGGTCTGCTTGCCTCTGACCTCACTCTCAGATCAATCCATGCCTGTTCAAAGCCTCTCCATGGAGTATTCCTGTTGTATCCTAGAAATTTAACTTAGTATATGAAACAAATCATTAACTTACCTAAGGACAGGGAAATGTGAGTGAAGTTTCTAATTCTGGAGACACATCTCATAAAAAAGTATAAGTTCCGTTACTTGTGCAGCACAGACACTGTTTATCTTATCCTGCAGAAGAAGTGGCAGCTCCTAGCTGCCTACAGGACTGGAACTATCAAGCCCCATCCATTTATCTACAGTGGAAAAATAGTTGGGAAGAATGGGATGGGTCAGGGAGGCAAGGATTACAATAGTAGGATTACTGTCTTTAGTATGTATGTATTTCAGTGGTCTCAACAAAATATTGTCATGACTGTATATCTGCTTATATGTTGGCACTGCCTCATTATTTTTCTTTCTCACACCTGATGATTTTAATGAAGTTTAGAGACAGAAAAACCAGAACAGTGTGGGAAGTTTTGAATAACTGCTGAAAAGAGAAACACAGGCATCTCCAACACATAGTATTACATAAAGAACCTACATACATCCTGACAACTAGGAGTCATGAGATACAGGTGCACACCATTGACTCAAAACTTCTTACTCAGCTAGAGAGGGAAAATGGATATTCTTCAACATATGCTCTGCGGTTTATATACAGGGGTCCACAGTTTCCAGCTCTTGTGTCATCTAAACAGCTCAAACTCTCTCAGTGCCCATTTTAAGCAATGATTCTTAAGATAGAAGCATCAAAACTCAGCTTTTCTTGTGGTTATTAGTATTCATTGCATTTAATGCTTAAATACAATCATGGCCAGCAAAAATCCTTTTCTTTATGAGCTAAAATTGTCCTTCACCTGAAATTACTTGCTTCTTTCCCAGTTCTTTCCCTTGGTATATTGATAGTTACATTATTGCCTCTTTGCTTTGACTTTGATTTTAGAAAGCTGCTTCAGTCACCTCTCAGGTCAGAGACTGATAAAATCAACAGTCAATTCTAATAGGAATGGAGATTCACTTGGTGCTTTGTGCTTCATTTGCCTAGTAATCCTGCTGCTGACTTGCCCTAAAAGGAGAATTTCCAGTTCAATGCAAATATTTTTTTTACTCCTTTTTTGTTTGCTTTGTTTTGATTTGGACTAAAACCTGAACATTTTGAAATTTCCTGTGAACTGAACTTCTAAGAACGTAATTCAGTAATTCAAAAGCTGCCCACTTGAAGATCAGTTATCACCTTAGGTCTGCTACCAAAGTCCTAGGCCTGTAACTTTGGTTCAAGCAGTGAAATACAGATACTTGGCTGCTATATATTAGATCTGGCTGCTCTGGACTCACAAAATCTGAAATCCACATTAGTCCTGGCATGGTCCTCTTGCTGAACCTAGTGTGAGCAAAGTGCTCAGTTTCTGGGAAGCTCCCAGCAATCAAGCTGGAGTACTTGGGTTCTGCTGAGGTTTGTCAGAGACTAAAAGGTCCAGGTCGTATGTTTTAGTGGGTGATATACACTGTTCTGTGAATTTTCTTTTTTGTGTCATTAATACTGCCTTATCTCTGTACAAAGTCCCATGTCTGATCCATCCTTCTGCCCGTTGTCCCTTCTTTAGAACAAGCCACTGTCACTAGGGTGCTGGTGGAGCTGGTGATTGCTGCCGAAAAGAGGCCTCTGCTATAGGGAAAGATGGGAAACCTGGCCATGCTGAGGAGTAGGATAGGAGTAGGAGCAGTGCCAGGAGGAGTACATGTACCTATCTACCTTCGTCCCCTATGCATTGCTGAAAAGCTGCATCCAGTCATCCCTTGTACTCCTCTTCTACCAAATCCCATCTTTTCTCTTTAGTGAAAGTAATTTCAATGTAGCAAAAAGAATAAAACAGGACCTGGCAATGAGATTTCTCACTGGGCCCTGTATCATCCCCATCACATAACACACTCTTTGGCATAATTTTGACCTGAGTCAGCAAGTCCTGAATAACGCCAGGGGAATAGCACTGGCTGGGAACTGTTTCCAGTAGAAAGTACAGAGATGACTAAACCACTGGAGCTGGCTCCTTGCTCTTAGACTGTCCCAGCACTGTCCCAACAGTGTCTGAATCCCTGGGTAGCCAACATGGTACGTCAGGGGTTTGCAGCACATTTGTGCAGTTTTATGCTATGAAAACACTGGTCTGGCAGACTGAAACCTGAGCTTTCACACAATTTTAGCTACAGAAATAATAATTATACTATACTAGTGCTGGATGGGGGCCCAGAGGAAACCATGGCCAAAAGCTATGTAAGTGTGGGCATTGCCCATCAGTGACTGCTTCTGTTTCACTTAGTAGTACAGATGTAGACATGATCATCTGCCTACTTGAGCCTGTCTCTAATTAATTCCATAACTTAAAACCTAATAGCATGAAAACAAAGTTTTTTTGTCATACCCTATCCAAACATCTACCAGTTTTCTGTCTGTGTAACACAACCAAAAACTCTCTTTGAGTCAATGCACTTAGCTTTTAAATAGTGCTTTGTGTAAACTCTTGGGAGTTTTCCTCCCAGCTAGTGATCTACAATCTCCCCTTGCCTCATCCAGACACATCTGTTGGAGGTCGCAGTTCAGGAATACAGACTTGGAATAAAAATGACTAGAGCAGCAATGCTCATTGTATCAATTGTTCCTTTCAGATGCTACTTCATACATCAAGACTATTGAGTATCTTCTAGGTAAGAGAAAAACATTAATATTTGTGTATATTAACATTCTTTCCAACTCTTTGCCAGCCTTTTCAGATCCCACCTCTTTTCTTCCCTGCTTTCAGCTGCACAGCTCTGCTTCAGTTCAGGTTAATGTTTTCAGAGTCTGAGGGTCCTTATAGTCATTCCCAGAACACTTTTGTAACTGAACTATAAGTTTCAAATATTTTCTGGAGGAAGACCATGTTATCTCATAACTGGTGCTGTTACTTGCCTCTGCATCCATGATTGCAGTACCCTGGACTCACAGGCTTTTCTGTTACATGAAATCAGTTAATTCCTTCCCCCAAGTGAGGGAAACTATCTTTGCTTCCTCACTCTTAGGATTTATTTATTTATTGTCTTGAAAGTTTTTTGTATATACCTGATAGAAATATCCATCTGAATAAGTATGCTAGAGGAAAGGAGACAGGGAAGGTATTTATTACAAATAAAAGTTTAATGTTATTCTAAATTGACTTGTTCTTTTACATCATTAAAATAAAATCTGTACATCCTTAATGCTAGAAGATAGTTACTGTTCTGAACTCTGAGGTTTAAAATATTGGTTGTTCCTTATCTGCCGAGTTCAAATAAGGGCCAGGCCCTTCACGTACTCACGAGGGCTTTGCTATCCACAGCAGCTGCAGCAACAAATGCAGCACCTGAATCCAGGCAGAACAGCCACTACACAGAGGTATTACACTGAGCACTGAGACATTTTTACTTAATGAGATAAATAATTAGATGGGTCCTTGCTTGCCAACATTTGGGCTCCCTTTCCACACCTTAAGGGTTCTGGTCTGAGAAAACCAACTCCAAGAATGTTTTTGGTGTCTGATAATCAAAGCAGGGCTGAGAGCTGTTGTGAGCTCTGAACTTACAGGGCTTTGGGAATAGAGGGAAAACAAACAAAACTTTTGTGACAGTCTCATTTGCATAATATCTATCAAGTCTTCAAGTAAATTTTAAAATTAATTTTTCAAACAAAATAACTAAATTTACAAATATACACAATATTTTATATAGCAGTCTAATCCCCATTTGTGGTATATAGGGTGGTAGTCATCACACTTTTTTTCCCAGCAAAATGAAGACTGTGATTTTTACCATGATAATTGTTACAAAAGTAAAATTTTAGTCCAATTAGAAAATATGTCATTAAACTAGACAGAAAAGCAACATTGGTGTTAAACTCTACTTTCATTAATACCAGAATGAGATAATAAATGCTGTTAGTTAGTTTTACTGCTTATTTCCTTTTGCCATTTTATTCCTAGACCTTGTGATTTTGTTAAAATAGGAATAATAAGCATCTGTAGTGTCCTGGGTCACAGACTGAAATGACCTCTTTCAAAGCATTTCAAGCCAATAAAACTGGAAAAACAGGTCTAAAACAACATCCAGTGCTAACAGAATAAGCCTGAAGTGTACTTGCTAATGTTTTACCTAATTACACTTGATTACAACAGATGAGAATGACTTGGTTTTTACTGATAGCAGTGGAGTAGTTGCACTGAATTTCTTAGCCCTTTTTCCTGCTGTAATGGCCTGGATATCTTCTGTTGTCTCAAAATGGAGAAAAGGATCAGTTTGCCCCTCAGTAGTAAGAGAGAGATCACTTTTCCTTTATATTTCTTAGACTCTTTGCAGCATTCAGTTATGTGCCACCTTATCCTGTGCTGTATCACTATACTCCAAAGTAAAAATTTGATGTGATCATTGTCTTTTTTACCATTTTTTGATATTTAAGCTTTCCTTTTTCTTCTCTATCAACCTTTTGTTCTTTCTCCCTCTGAAGGCTGCCAGCTTAGTCCATGGTTACTACCTCTCCTTGCCTTCTCTAGAGATACAATGGAAATTCCTTAGGAAATGAGATGTGGAAATTTCCTTTGCTGCTATGTCTCTCATTGCTTTTTAACTGCCTTTTAGAATATTGAGCCATTCTTCTCCCCATCCCAACAATGCCTCTTATATTTACTTATAATTAAAAAAAAATTCTTCCAAATTCCCGTAATGTAGCCTAACAACACATTTTGTAATGCTTTGATCTGTTAAGAGTAATGTTTCCATTATTTTGTGCACTCTAGCTATTTATTTATCAGTCCTGGCCATTTATAGGCAGCAGAACAGCTGACTTTAGCTGACTATTACAGCTGGGGTTTCATTCCTTTTCTAAATCAAACTGTCATCCTTGAGATAGGTGAGGCTCCCCTCTTTTTAAAAGGAAGAATCCATGAAACTTCTATTGAATGTGAAATGCAGCTTGGGAGACCAGAAACAAATTGCTGCTGTGACCATCGCAATACTCATTTTCCTCCTCACTGTTTCATAATCAACAAAATTTGCCCCTTAAGGTAGGACTCAAGCAAATCAGGGACTCAAAACTAGTTAAACAAGGCAGTTAGAACAGATATGTACCTGTAAGTGTTGGAAGCAGCAAAACTTACTAAAGATATGCCTTTACCTGTTAATCCTGCCTGCAGGAACAAGGGGGATGTTGGTCCTGTGTATCCTCTGCTGATATTCTGTGGTATTCTATAACATTCTGCTTATTTCACAATAAGTTAATGAGCCTACTGTGTTGCAACTCTACCCCAGAGCTGCTTAATTCATTGTGCTGGCAAGTGTACTGTTTGCTGGGATGATAAATATCAGCAGACCTCCCAGGTCACCAGGGTTTGTGACATGACCTGTGATTGTAGTCAGGGCAGAGTCTGGGACTAGCATGAGTTTATCCCTGCCAGACTCTGTCTTGTGACCAAGGCACCTCAGGGACATTTAAATAAAGGCCTTCATCCCTTTAGGTCCCTACAGCTAGTCACTTGTTCATCCCTCTTTTTCCCTACCAGAAGCTATTCCCCATGATGATCCTATACCATCTCTTCCACTAACAGTGTGAGTACAGTTAATAGGGTGATTTCCCCTGGAAAAGAAAAAGGCCTTAGAAGGTGCATGTGCTTATGTTGGCTGTTTTACTTTGACAATTATTATATTTGGATTTGACTCTTCTAGGCTGAGTCATTCAGTTCACTCTTACTCCTTTCCTAAAGATTGGGTAGCCTGGGAAGTGAGTCCTATCACACTCATGCCCCACATCACCAGTTACGGAATTTTGCTCTGGACATCAGCATCTGAGATCTAGGAGAACAGAAGATTTCACTGTAGGATGCTCTGTGCAGAGTGCCTTTGTTCTGCCAGTGCAAGAGATCTTTTCATCCTCCCTGACCAGTCAAGACTAGTCAAGATTCAGGAAGTGAAGCAGAATGGATAGTGAAAATTAACATGTTAGTCCATAACATATCCTGTCCTCAGATAGAAGACAAACTAAACAAATCACAGAACCCACCAAAAAAATCCAAAGCTAGCATAAAAATGAGGCATAAATGGTTGTTCTGTTATAAAATACCTCATCACTAACAAAATAATAGAAAAAAGGCCTTATTTTCTGTGTGCAGAGAGGAGATATACCTTGTGATACAAAGCACTTGGGATGTGAAGGAAGTCTTAATAGATGACTTGCTTTGATTAAGTCAGCCTGTGAACTTTGAGCACTTATTTCTTAGGCAATCTTCAAAGACTGCATTCTCTCCAGATGCCTCAGAGTCAGGCCTTTACACAAAATGTACTTGTCTTTGTATTGAAGAGTTGTTTGCACTACAGTAATTCTTGGTTTCTCAGCTTACTGAAACCCTCATTACTGCCTGTTCTCAGTTGTTACTACCATTAATTTTCCATTTTTTTGAGTTCTGCATGATTTCCTCTGGCTTTCAGAGCTATGCTCATCTCTGCACACAAATAGGGTCTCAGTTCTTCTCTATCTGAAGGAAATAATTACTGTGCTTACAGCTCTGATGCCCCTCAGACATCATTAATGCCTAAGGAAATTTCAGATGCATGGGCCAAGACAAACTATTCCCTATCACACAGTCACCCCGACACAGTAAGGTTTTTGACATTTTTGTTGCGAAGCCTCCGTACCGTGGTCTGTGTCCGGCACTGACACAGCTGTAGTGTCAAAGTGCAAATGCCTGACATTCTTCAGTGCACTTATCCTCATGAGGAATACATTTCTGATGCAGTGAAGTCCCTTCTCCCTGCTTGTAGATGGGAAGTGAGGTCTCCAGAGAGTGAGATTTAAAAGTTTCATCCCCGTACAGATTTGTTTATCCCTCCTGCCTGTAGAGAGACGCTTAATAACTGCAGGAGCTAGAACATCTAAACATGAGTTAGAACCTGTCCTGAATTTCTTACTGAAAGCTGCAGAGGAAGTAGTTTATAATTCAGGAACTGGCCATAAGTGATTTGTAGTCCAAAATATTACTGAAGGTGTTGGTTAATTTTCCACCTTATCATACTTGTTTCTAAAGGCAGCTGATGTATTCTGTACTCAGAAGAAAGATTTCATTTCCCTTGCATTTACTGGTAAAAGACCAAGAAGGTACATCTGATTCCAAAAAGAAGTTAGAAAGACAATCAGTCCATCGTTTGAAAAGTTATCAAAAAGAATAATTGTGGTTTTATTGGGTTGTTTCCTCTTACAATTGCTTGGGCTCCAGGCAGAGAATATGCACTTGGCAGTGAGAGACAGCTTCTCCTACTGCACTGTCATTATAAGTCAATGACTAACTGGAGATGCATAAATAAATAGACAGACAAGATTGGTAAAGACAAGATGACCCTAAAGAAGCAGCTGAGGACTGTAGATTAAAGTCCTCAGCACTTCTAGCACACCTTGAAAACTGATCACTGTACATTTATAATATTTGCATTCAAACTGAACCACACTGTAACCTGAAGCTAGGCAATAAATCAACTCTGGCTACAGCAATAATTTTCAAGATTAAACCACTTAGCCACTTTGCTTCCTTTAGAGGTAGATTTTAAAAGCAGAAGCAAGGCAGAGATTTCTGGGCTCCAGTATGAAGGTTTGCACAGGAACATGAACTTCATGGTGCAGTTTTGAACACTATTGAAAGGACTGGGGAAATTTGCAAGCATCAGTTTCATGACTGTGCCACATCAATATTTCCTGAGCAAAAAGAGATGGAAAACCTGATTTATTGCTGATAATAAGATCAAGATTGGGCAAACTGGGATTTTTTGGAGAGTTGTCAGAGAGTCTAGGTATTATTTATATTAAATGCTGTTCACAAAAAATACAGCAGCACAGCAACACTTCTCCTTTATGGGTGCCCATGCTAAATATGGCTTCTCAAGTGAACAGTAAAGTTAATTTAATAAGTTCCATAAATAAACCTGTAAGTTCTCAGCTGGAAGCAAAGAAAGTTGTATGAGAAAGGAAGCTCTTGACTGGCTGTTGAATGGGGACTGTTGCATTAGGGATTTTGTTAGATGGCACATACATAATGTGCCTTTAAAACTGGTTAAAATAATACAGAGAATGTTTAGCTTATTTTAAGACATGAATACAAACAGTTTTTGACAGGAAAATAAAAATTATAAACAAACAAAATGAAAACAAAAACATACCCAACTCAAAATCACACTCCAGAGAAGTTAGTAGTTCTTTTCAGATAAAGCTCAGATGTCATACATATGTCAACTGCAGGGAGAAATATTAGGATGAACCTGTGAATTAAAGCTTCTATAGTTTTGTGTGCCTAGTCTTGCAAGTCAGTGAAATTTTCAGAAATCAACTACTGGATTAATACAGTAATAATCTTATAACTTGCTGATGAATGACCTTCAAAAGCTGTGTAAAAAGAGTATGGTAAGAAACTGGCTTGCAACCATTTGCTAGAGAGATTCTTTTTGAAACTGATTCTTCAAACAAATTCCAAGAGGTCCAGTTTTATGTGGGCTTTTTTTTTTTTTTTTTTTTTTTTTTTTTTTTTTTTTTTTTTTTTTCCCAGAGGAAGCATGGTGGGAATATCAGCCTTTCTGTCTTGCTAGTGAAAGAAAAACAAACAAACAAATCCCTCTTATTTGTATTCTTTGGCACTAAAAGACATGGTAAGAGAAAGCCCTTATTCCTCTGCTATTCTTTTCACTGATGCCATCCTAGTCTCAACCTGTCCATGCATTCCCCTCCTGTTTCTTATTCAGAATATGCATAGTCTGGCTAGCCTACAACTTAATTATCAATTGTCACTGTTCATTTGTTTTCTTGGTGCTCTTTTCCATCCACATTTCTTCCCCTTTGACAATCATAACATCTAGGTTTCCCTTTTTTATTGTTTTATGGTTCCCATATCCCGGAACTCTCTCACATTCATGCAGCATCTTCATTCCCTGGAATCTCTATATCAGTCTTTTTCTTGGTATTCCTAGTTTCAATTTTACAGTAAGCCTGCTTCCCCACAAGAAAAACACAGCACTTCAAGAACCGAACCTTCTTTTCCCTTAGGGATAACAGGCAGTGAGCTTTTTTTATCAGTCTCCCATGCAAATCTAAATCTATGTTTCAGAACCTAGAAATCAGTGCAAAAGAAGGCAATGAAAAATCATACATGTGAGATTTGAAATGCAGTTACAAATGTCCACATTCAGTGACTTTTCTCCCCTTCTAGTGATGCTTCTGATGATAGTTCAATGGAATTCGGATGCTACAAGAGCATGTACAGACAAATCTAGTAATTTCCATAAGATTAATATGCTGTAAGGCAAATACTCCCTTACCTTAACGTGAGCTAAAACAAGTTTTATCCCGGGGAATTTTCATAGCATCTGGCAATACTGTTGAGAGGAGATGGGTAAGCAAAACCCTGTAACAATTATGTTAATAGCAGAGACTCAATCTGAAATGAAGAGATGAACAGTTGTTCTTGATGTTGTCCTTTGGGATCATCATGTGCACTCTTTAAATCAAGTTGAACGTGTTCACTATGTTTGCTATTAACAACAATATCTGATTAACAATATTACTGCCCCTATATTGTTTCCTTATTTCAGAACTTCATTTCCTCCATATATTATTGTTTCTGTTTGGTTAGATATTCAAATTTGGCATGTTTTCCTTTAACCACATCCATGGTAGAGGTTCAATGTAATGTAAATGGTGATTAAGTGAGCCAGGGAATGTCGTTTAGGTGCAATACAAAGCCATGAAGGAGTATTGCAAAAGGATTACTTAGCTCTTTCATTAGAAAGACATCTGTCTTCCTTTAGATTAATTAATCTTAATTTAGTAGGTATTATGCAGGTACTTGCGATTTTCATGGATATTTGACCAACTGGTTTCCAGCCTGAAAAATGAGATCCAAATCCCACCAGTTATAAAACCTTTATATTGATTTCAGTAGGTTTAGATAGAGCCACAAACCCACACAGCCAGGAAGGCAGTTGCAAATGCAGGGGAAAGTACTACAATGACAAATACAGTTCAGACTGGCACTACACTCTGCAGCTGCTCAGATCTTCTCTGAGAAGTGTACAATCTGTGCAGTAAGAGTTTCTAAAGGCATAAAGAAATAATTCAGCAAGCTGTTGAACTCAACTCCAGGTCTTGTCATGGAAGGTAAAGATGGACTGGAAGCTTATGGCTGGCTAGGCAGTATGAATCATAAACTGGCTGTGCTCATTAACACTTAAAAGAAGCCAATACGAGTTCTGTCAGTTCCTTCTGAAAGCTTAAAAATCTGTGCTTTAAGATTCTCTCTCAGAAACCTGAGAAATAAGGCACAGAAGAATAAGAAGTAACTGTACCACTGAAAGTGATTTGGACAAACATTAATAAGAGGATAAAGAAACACAGTAAAACAATAAATTAGTCAGAGACAAAAAATTATTCTACAAAGTAAGTTATGTCAATATTGCTGACCTTCTCACATGTCCATGGCAGCTGTCCAAACATAGAATAACATCCTTATCCAAGCTAAGAAGTATCTGAAATAATCAGTCTTTGCAGTATGTGGAACTCCAGGGCATGCATTGCCGGGTAAAAGGCAGCTTTTGTTATTTGTGTTGCTACTCTTCAACTCTACCACCACTCCTGCTGCCTTCCTACCCACATCTGTCATCATTGCCAGAGAAATTTTCCAGCTGCTGTTGGTCTTCAGCCTGTGAGCTCTTTTGGGTCTTCTGGGAGACTACTTCTGCACTTCACTTGTGCAGGAAATATGACTTTACCTTTCAAAAATGGACAATATTGGCTATGATTTTTACTTGTCTCAAGATCTTCCACCTTCCTATTTCTGGCTGCAGCCAGAATCAGAGCAACATTTGCCTGTAGGAATATTTGTCAAATATTTCATTTCTGGAAGTTTCCAGACATGGCTTGCAGTCCATCAATCACTTCAACTTTGTAATTTGTTGTGGTTTGTTTTGTTTTGTTTTGTTTTGTTTTTTCTTTTTCTTTAATAGAAGTATTCTAAGTTATTGCACATCTTGCATGTAAATGAGGTCTGGTTCAGCTGTTCATTTTCCCTCTTTCTCAACAGGTGCCAAATGAGGACTCTTCTTTCAGACAAGTCCCTGCCCACCCTGAGTGCTTTGGTAGCTATAAAGTATATATACTTCCATTTACTATGAACTGAAGAACATCTCCAGTGAGGAGAAGAGTGAACTGAAATTTCCTTTCAACATTGCATTTGTTTTCTAGTAAATTTTAGATAAGTATTTCTGAAGTAATTTTCTGAGTAATAGAATACAAGGTAATAGTGTGATTTGAACCTCATTCTGCTAAACACATACACTATCTACTTTCAATTACTTTGATTGCTTGATACCCAACACATAAATTCAGGAGTCTAAATTCTCTATAGCAGCCTGTGGAGGAATCTAGGCACTTTTGGATGGTTATTCTTAGCACATAAATTAGATAAATAAATTCAGAGTATGTGGCCACAACTTCTAAAATCTACAGATCAAAAAGAAAGGTCTCCATGACTGTGTGAGGGATGTATAGCTCAGAGAGAATGTGGTTCAAAGCAACACAAGTGTCTCCACCAGGTCAAAAATACTCTTTATTAGCTCTAGTTTAACAACAAGTTTGGACCTCATCTGCCTTGCACAGAGAAACTACCATTCAAGTCTGTGCTCTCTTTGGTGTTTTGGATGGACTTTTTGCCTTTAGCATAACACAGCACAGTGCAAATGCAAAGCCTAGCATGTGCCTTGGTGCTGCATTCAAGACAGCACTTTCTCCTAGAAGCCAGAAACTGCTGAGACTTGGGTACAATAAATAGGAGTATAGACTGTGTCTTCCCAGGAAAAAACATAGTAGATAATGTTTTCTTTAGGGGCCAGCCCTGAAGAAATCAGCATTGCTCTCGCAGCCTCTGGCTTGTTGCTGCGCTCAGCACTGTGCTAGAGCCCAGCCAGGTCCAGGTGTTCACATGGGTTTGCACTGAACCCAACAAGCTTCTGGGACTCAGAGATCTGTGGGGTGGGGGGTATTTGTACTGCCCAGCAGCCCTGGTCTTCACAGTGAGACCAGGAGACACCTGACCTGGATGGGCTTGCTGGGAAACCAGATTGCATCTGCCAGAATGGTTTTTTCTGTGTGTTTTGCTGCAGAACAGTGGCAACACTGGTCCCTGAGGTAAAGTGGTGTGAGAAACAGTAGAACTGTGTTTGTGCCAAACCTTAACAGTCTTTCCATAACTTGCATAAATAATCTGGAATCCAGATAATTGATATTTGACTGTTGTAAGAAATACAGATTCTAGAAGTTTTCAGGATATTAGACAAAAAACAAACCATGAGGGTAGACAAAATATTAATTTTAAAAAATTACTTTTGTAAAAACAAAAGCAAAAACCAGGAAAAAAACTCTTTAAAGTACCATTATCGAAGGTAAAATATTAAAAGGATTAATTAATGAATCTTCAAATAAAAGAGGATATGAAACAAAGTTCTGACAGACCAGTTTGTGTAAAAACATTTTCTTTCTAATTAAGCATTTATAATCTTTTACAAACAAGTGGATTTTTTATGGAAGTGAAAAGTGCCACTACCTAGATGCTGCCATGATTCCTCCAAGGAAAATGAAAATATTTTTATTCTTCACATTAGTTTAACACAGAAAAAAAACTTAAATAAAGTATGTTTTTGACCTCTGCTTGTATAATTAGTATATAGACACTAATCACAGTAGCTTCTTTAAGTTTTCTGAATGTGTTTTGGTGTTATACATTAGTAGATTGACATAATGACATTTGTAGGGTACGTAAGTAAACAATTCAACTTGAGTGGCACACCCTGTCCCTTGGAAGGAATTGCAGTACTATTTTCCCATGAAACTTGTGTGTATATAAAGGAAAGAACTGCATGCATTATTTCAAGGGATGAGGTTAACAATAGGAATTTAAACAGATAGCTATAAACTTAGTAAAGTGAGGATTAGTACAGACTGTGGTGCATATTGATTCCAGACTGCAGATTTGTGGATTTTCATTTTATACTAGGTAAACAACCACACTGGACCACTAATGATATGCTGCCTCCTTTCTGGGTCCCCAGCCCAAGACAGCCACAGTCTGCATTTCATAGATGCGGACAAGTCAGTGCAGCTGAAGCCAGCAGATGCCATGAGTGACTGGTGGCCATCAGACAAGTTCCAGGCATCTCCAGTGAAGCATACAGGTAATGAAAAGTTTAGAGGCTGCTTTTGTAAATGTGGGAGTTAAACTTATGGAGTGTAAACTTATGGAGCTTACAAAATATCATATCTGGGAGATGAGATGGCTAATTCATTTGTGTTTGTAGGGTGCTCTGATCTAAGGTAACAAGCACAGAAGAAAATAACTGTTTTAAGTGTTGACATAAGGTATAGCTTACATACAATAAGCAAGGTAAAGTCACACTATGACTCAGAGCAACCAAAACATATATTATATGACATTGTGTTACCTATTCAGCGCTTTGCATTTGCAACACAGAAGTACCTTCTCTAGGGGACAAAGGATGAGGTCCAAGTGTCTTCCTCTGAGCATCTAAGTGACTTTTTCAGCTGAATAATAGTACTCGTATTTTGCCAAACCACATTCTGTATCACTATAACACACTGGATGACATAAAGGCTAAACAGACTTAATTTTGCCATTTCTACTGTTACTTAACTTTCACCATTCAGTGTAAGTAGCCAGTATTACATAGACAACAGAGCTACACCCTTACATCTCTTATCTAAAATGCTGCACAGTTAACACTAGCTGCCTAATTAATGTACCTTTACATCATATAGTAATTTCAATTAATTTTAATTATATTACTATATAATCAATAAACAGCATGTAATATATATAATATGCAATATTAACATATTGAACATTTAATATTATTTTAGTTTTTGTAGAAACATATTGATATAATTTATAGGTCTAACTCAATGCAAAACATTATTTTGTATGTTGCTGTTTCCTCAAAAACCACTTTCCCACTGGAATACACACTTCACAGCACTGGAGACATGTATGTTCAATTAATTTTACTGTTCTGCTTATACCAATGATTATTTGAGGGTGTTAAAGGGATCTTAATTTAAAGGCAGAAAAAGCATCCGGAGAACTATTAGAGATAATAGCTAAAAGGACTTGTGACCAAATGACTTGTCCTCTGAGCTTCAAAAGTTGCACAGAATTGGAGGCAACCACCTAGAGAAAAGTAATAGTGTTACAGAGACCAAAGAATACATAGTCCAAGTCTATCAGACTATCCCTAGTCTATTCAAATGTAAAGGTGATGTACTAAAATCAGTTCATCATGTCTACATGGCTGTACTGCTTCAGTGGGTGTATATTGCACTGAGGTGGGGGACAAAGTAGGTTTTTATTCTGTGCAACTAGATCCTAAAATGGAGGGTTATTTACCACTGACAGGTTCTTTAGAAAATGTTCCCCATACAGACATTCATAGCGTGGGCAAGCTTATTTAGAGCTATTTGACCTAGAATAATGTTAGCCTTCCCAGGACTCAGAGGCTGCCTGTCCAGGCCTTTCTTTGCTCTCTCTAACCTCCTCTTTGAACACAATCCTCTTTGAATCACCTTCTCATGCAAGAGTCAACTGACAAGGCTTTGAAAATAAAGTCTATTCAAATTAATAGTTCTTAACATATCTTATATATATGTCAGTTTCATACTATGAACAAGTACTGCCCATTTATACCTAAACCTCAGATATTGCCCAAATTTTGCAATCCTTTTGATGAAGCCAAATTCTGGTCTTGTAATATCCAGATGAGCTTGTATGAATATTCAGTAACAATGCACCTATAACCACACAAAATATTAGTCCCTGGTGAAACCAGAAGAGGGACTTTTAAAATAGCTATTTTTTTTTTAAGTACTTCAGTTTCAAAGACTATATTTAAACTTTTTCCCAATTTTCCAAGGTTCAGAAGAAAAGTTAGTGTATGTATGCCATTTATACTGCTTTTATAATTATTAAAGCAACATTATTGATCATATTGTATATAAAAAAGAAATATTCATTGGTTTTTTATTTTTCATTAGCATGTGTTACAGAAAGGACTTGTATTTCTTTTCCAGAAATCATTTTGAGACAACTTCAGAATCAACATACTGGTGTATAAGTGGCACTAAACTGCACCCTTGAGATGACTGGGATTTTTGACATATGAACACATTCTTTCTTGCAAGAGTTTGCTTGAGTGGTAGTTGTATTGATGTAATAAAAGAAATGCAAGACCAACCAAGGCATGAGTATTTATTCACAATTACTCTCTATTCAATTGCAGCCATAATTATTGTCATAACAATTCTCAAGGCACTGGAACAATTGCAGCACAAATTAAAAGAGGAATCCAAAAGGGTTCCTGCAGCTCACAGAGATGATTGCCATATTCTGTTATTTAAACTTGCATTTATCAATCCCTTGAATGTTACACCTACTACATGGCAAAACATTCAAATTCTGACAAATTAATATTTTTACACAGTGTTTGAAAAAGGACCTTTTCAGGCTGATAGTAGGACAAAAGATTTTATGTACTGCTAATCAAGTGTATCACTAGGATTTTATGAATAAATTAGAATGCACATTTTGTCATCTCACTTTCTATCATTTTGAGAGTACTGCAGAAAAGTCTTCTTGTCTAGGAGCTCAAATGACCACAAGCAATAAACCAAGCCATAGCAAAGCAGATTAGGGCTCCTATTACTGTCTTGTCTGCATAACCTACACTGTGCATAGCGTGGCGTAAGAAATGCTACAGACATCAGCAAAGTATCACACTTAAGTATATAAGCCAAGATGATTTGCATACAATGTTTAAAGACAGAATTTTTTGTAAGGTGTGACGTGGTGACTTGGTGACTCTTTTGGAGATATGTGTGTTTTCATTCTCTTGCCTTGTGTGCCGTGCTCAGTGCTGTGCAATGCATGTCAGGGCCTGACTCTGCGCAGGAGGAGCAGGGGAGCTGAGCTGCCCAATGGACAATTACTGCTGCCAGAGAGAGTAAGCCAAAGGTATGGCTTTCTTCCTGGCTGGAAATTTCTCAGTAGAGAAAATTTAAAAGTCAAACTGTGGTTAGCACCATGATAGTACTCACTAGAAACAAATGCTAGCAATAAGTCAAAATACAGCCTAGGGCTTAGGTTCCTGCCTAAGCAGGAATGCCTAAGGCATTCATACCAGCAGACTCCCCCACTTCATAGGCTCTCTTCTGGCTGTCAGTGAAGAAATGAAGATGCCTTGTTTGGGTGAAAGAGTTCTGCCTCCAAGGAGGCAGAGGCTTCATGAAGCATTAAGCAGAACAATCCATCACTGCTATAAAACTCTAACATAGATTATGTTTTTTGAGTACTTAAGGTATTGTCTGGACATGTTTTGGAGCTGTCTTATACTCTTACACAACACAAAGGTCTTCACATTATATGCTTGATATTTCAAAAAAAATTTAAAATTAATGCTTCTGTTTCTATAATGGGCATGTTCATATTTTTATGTGTTAGAATAAGTTCAAGGAAACTTTGGACATTATTTTAAGTGGCATGATTTTCTATTACTCTATCTATTGCTTGAAATAGTCATGTTATTTTGTGCATGGATTGGATACAGAGAAGAGACATTTTTGATCCTGTTATATATTTTTTTGTGTGTGTGAGCCTTCTCAGCTCTGCAGCCACACTGGAACCAATTACTCCAAGTGTCTGAATTTAAAAGATTAAATTTTGCATATTCATAGTCTTAGGAAGAAGTGGAGGTCATCAGGAGGATGATAAATGTTGCTTATTATGAGAACAGGTAACATTTAATCTAATGACAGCACAAATACAAATGAACTAAACCATAGCTCTGAGTGAAAGCTTCAGTTGCAGCTGGAGACACTTTTGAATTAGATAAAGTAAGCAAGAAAATCCATGTTTTGAAGATTAGTCACGGGTTAGTATAACATTATTTCCTGAATATTCAGGCAAAATTTAAAATATTATTTCCCCTAGAATTAGAAAATTGTAAAATATTTAATTTAGGGTGACTAATACATGTTATTTTTATGTAAAACTAACTAAAAAGGCACTTTGTTTAGCCTAAAAATGAACCTAAAAAATGAAATTTTCAATTAAACCCCTTTAATTGGTGCTTTCTTTGTGATATCCTGCCACAGTTGCATTGCTTTCCTTATCATTGCCAGTAGATAGAAATGTTCTTGTCCAGAAATGACATGGGCATCTATTGTTCTCTTCAGTCTGTTCCATTATTTTCTCTGATTCTCCTATTACATTGTTTCTGGATTATGTCTTAGCTCCTGATTCATCGCAAATAGAGTCAGAGACTTTGAGATTCTTGGGGTCCACATCATCAGGGTCTTTTCTCAGTCATTTTATTCTTAGCAATGGAATAAATGGATAGTTTATATTAGCAAAAGATAGAACTTCATTGGCACCAATAGCTACATAGTGATGAAAAAATCAAGAGCATTAATTTGTTCTGGCATTGTATAGAGAGAGAGAGAGAGAGATAGAGATAGAACAAAATGGCATCAGATGCTTAAATACCACAGATAAGATTTAGGCAGAAAAATGGCTTAATAATCAGTCACTATTTTTTCCTCCCAGAAAGCTGACATATAATGTTTCTCTACTATCTCTATTAACTTCCTATTCCAAAATGGAAGCAAATGTTCAATTTTAGTTTAGACTGAAAAGTTTGGTTTTTGCTAAATTTTCTGCTCCCATTTGTCTCCTCTCATTTCGTTGCATACATTCATTTTTAAATTATATATAAATTTTAATATTTAACAAGTAAAATAGGATTAAACAGCTTAACAAAGCACTTAAGAGAAGTCTAAACATTGTGAGTTTTTCTTTTGATGGGTACTCCTGTTTCAGAACTAATGACTTCTAAGAGCAAAATTAGCAGAGGATTGATTAAAAAAAATATTTAATATAGCAAATAGGAAACTCCTGATTTTTAACGTAGTTGCTTGTGTGACTTTGCATCAATCATTGCTCACTGTGGACCCCCTTCCTCTGCTTATTACACAAGATTTGTAGGGCAGGGACTGCTTTCTACCCCATGATTTTATGTCTGAAATGCTTCTGTCTGCATCAATGCCACATTGGATGCAGGTGGTTACTAATGATTGACCTTACAGTTTGGGGTGTCTGAGTTTTCTGAGCCCAAGCACCCCAAATCAGTCAGAACCAAGGACTTACTGGATATCAGGTTTTCTAACTTGCTAAGATAACTGAAGAAGCCCATACTAGGACATCCAAGGCATTAGCCATTTTAGTTATGAAATAAAATAATGTTGCCACTTAGTGAAAAATGCCATAAACTTGCTGAACACTACAAGTTTATTTCTAATAGTCTTGCATTCTGTTGGCTTGTAGTTAAAATAAACTGGGATTTACAATTTTGATGCAAATTATTTTGCTCTGGAAAAAGTAATTTATTATTAATGTTATGAGGCAATAACCAAACTATCATAAGTGTTTAAGTTCTTATTCTAGCCACTAAATACCTGATTATTGATTCACAAAGTAACCTGAATATCATAATCTTATACAACTACCTTTTTCAAGTAGCTAGTAAGCTCTGGGAAAATATTCAGTATCCCTTCCAAACCTCAGCTAAATAAAGTATGTGGTAATTTAAGGATTCATAGCTGAATCATTCTGATTCTGGCATACTCAAAGCATATTCCTTTTGCTAAGATTTGTGACAAAAATTTCAGGCCATGTGCCTAGAGCCTTGGGAAATGCAGGGTTTTCAGGAGTTCCATTAGGAGATGTACAGATGCAGTGCTGGATCTGCAGAAGCTGCAGATTTGTTTTTACCAGTTTAGCCTCACTGTAGAAAAGACTATAAATAAGGTCAACATACACCACTGAGGTCAGAAATAACTGGAATAGAGCTTGTGGAGTTTTCAAAGGATTTTGTGATTACAAAACCATGACAGTGTTCCTCCATAATTTTTAGTATACTTGTGTAATGTGCAAAATCTCCCAAGGAGTTCACTTTTGTTTTTAAGAAAAATGTCTTACAAAAATAATTAATAATTTATTGGGAGAAACCATAAATAGAGTTACAATTAAAGCTCTGGTAGAATGTAGCTCTTCAGGAATGAGGAATCCCAAATATTTCAGACTTTTTGACTCTTGCAAAAATAAACAATACTGTGGTAAAGTGAACTTAAACTACATTACACCAAAACCAGTTTCAATTTCTGCAGAGTGTCAGTTGTTTGTAACTACAGATAAATAATTTTAATGATTTAACAGTAAATAAATCAAATATAGGTTTGAAGTATTAATTAAAATATTATTTCAATAATTTTTTAAATTAGAAAAATAAAGAAATTAAAGAAATGAAATAAATTTTGAAATTGCTACAAATCAAATATATAATTTTAACATGCCTAAAACAAGCTTCTTTTTTTTTTTTTTTTTTTTTTGTTAATGAATTGATGTATGCCTATGAGCTGATTCTCATTTCTTGAAAAGAAGAAAACTGCCCCAGGATCTTTTATAAAAAGGGCTTAGTACAGAGGAGAGAAAACAAAATTATTAAATTTGTATATACAGATTTTGAAACATTTGGTGTTGATTCAAAATTACATGATCATGCTTTCTTTTATTTTCTAAGAAATCAGAAAATCTTTCCTAATTCTACCCAAGTAAAGGCTCCATTCTCCCATTCTATATCTCAAAAACATTTCTCTTACATGGAAAGAAACACTAGCAGATTATATAAGGCAAAATCTAAGTGTGAAAGAAATCCATTGTCAAGATGGGAAACTTTAGGTCTGAAAAGACTTTATAACCACTCTTTAAATATTAAATTGAACAGACACATTGCAAGACCTTTGTGAAGTCCAGGCAATCTGGTTTTCAGTGTGCAGGGAAACTACATTTTCTGTATACTTCAGGTGAACTCTAAATACTCTACCAATGTTAAAAATGTCTGGACATGCAGCAGAGAAATCAGGGATTTTGCACAGAGCCAAGCAAATCATAGCATTCCCGAACATATCTCATGTTTCAACAGCAACCATTCCTGGAAGAACTGGATTTACTTTATGGCAAGTGTGTCACATCTATGAAGCCCATGGAACTTAGCACAGGCCATGAGATCCCCAGTTCTTGGAACTAACAATGATAGGATCTCCAGAAACTGATTTAGAGAAAAGAGTTTTAAGATTATATGATTAGCAGGTAAGTTACTAAATTTATTGCCTCAAATGCAACATCATCACACCAGCTATTTAACCACTGTTGTGTCAGTGTAAACTGGAATGCAGTTATGAGATAACTAAGAGATTGCTTGTGCTGCCTATCCAGCAGAAAAATGTTATTTCAAATGGTATATGTTCACTTAGTTTTCTTCTCAAAGTTATGCCTCACATCACATTTATATTTTCATTTTTTGCTGCTGATCCTACAATAAACTGTTATGCGGATACATAAAACTGAAATTAATTTTCCAAAAGAAAATTTTCAGTGAAACAACAGCAAAAAAAATTGTAAAAATTAAATTTCAAATTTTGAGGTATGTCACAGAATTATCATGAGAAAAATGGAGTTTAAAGGCCTGGTGTTTCAGCTTCTTGTTTTGCTCTGAAAACTGAAAGTATGTTTTGATCTGCAGAGAACCATTGCATCTTATAAATTTGTTAAAATTTCCTCCCCCAACCACATTTTCTCTTCTCACCGTGCTCAGTGCATTTGGGAAGGAAAGATGGTGTGAGAAGAGAGAGGTGGTCGCAACCTGAGTGCCAACCCGAGCCCAGTCAGCAGCTCAGGCTGGACACGGGGTTTTGTCTGGATAAGCTGCAGGGACAGAGCCCTTCCTGTCTCACCAGGCAAGCCCTGGAGACAAGGCGGAACTTTCCTGACAGGTCCATTGCTTTAGAGATGCTGGTTTCCTGTGCTTTCTCCTGCAGCCTCCAGTGATGAGCACCTGGATTAGGTGGAGGTTTGGTCACCTGAGGCCCTGTAGAAGTCCCCATGCTCCTACCTGGACTAGGCAGCGCCGTGCCAAGCCGACGGCGTGTGTCCCGCGTGTCCGTCCCGCTCCCGCTCCGGCCTGGCGGCTGGAAGCCAGCTGCCGTTCAGGGCCTGCACAGCAACACTGCAGTGCTGCTGGGCCTAAAATAAAAGTGTTCAAAGGGGTAAAGTATGGGCTTGTGGTGTGTTTACATGAGTTCAAGGGTTCCTGGCCAAAGCTGGTTTGCACCTGCATGGCCAGAGCAGGAGTGAGAGAGATATGCCTATCTGCACCTGCCTATGTCAACATGTCCCCTGCATGGCCTTGGAGCAGGGATTGCTTACACAGTGTGACACGAAGCAATTATTTCATTTAAGAGGCCCTTTCTTTGCTTGCTTCTATTTTGTTATGAAGACTTAGAAAAATAAATTATTTCTCTCACAGAATTTATGAACCTCAGCATCTGTGCAATCAGTGCTTGAATAATCTCTGAATAGCAGCAGGAATTTAACTCTCTCATGCAGAGGTGTTGTCTTTGATGCTTTGTTGCTTTGTAACAAAATGTGTCTTTTTCAGAAGCTAAACTTTTCTGATGTGTTATGGATGGACCTTAAATGCTGGCTAACTGATTGGAAAAGTAATTTTGAAGTAAATGGTGTACACGTATTAAGCATTTTTTCTGACAAGGGAGGGCTCATTCTTTAATCGGTCAAATAATTTTATACCTGTGCTCCATCACAAAAAAATGATATTTTGAGAGCACCAAGACTGTGTATCTCCCTAATGCTTGGATCAGAAAAGAAAAAGAAGAGCTGAATTGATCTTCCGCAAGTGTAAAGGACATCAGACATGAACATTTCTAGAAGGTGCTTTCTTGCATTCTGATTGCAGGGTGCAGAGGTGCAGGTAATGCAAAATTCCATGAAGCTACATCTGTGAATGGCATGGGAGAATTTGATCCCGATCCAAGTTGTTTTCAGAACAGTGTTAATTCACATTTGGTTTTTTGTCTTTTGGGTAGTAACAAATGCCTGTATGAGGAGCAGTGTGGCCAGCAGGAGCAGGGAGGTCATTCTTCCCCTGTACTCAGCACTGGTGAGGCCACGCCTTGAGTGCTGTGTCCAGTTCTCACTCCTCAGTTTGGGAAGGATGTTGAGGTGCTTGAGTGCATCCAGAGGAGGCAACGGGGCTGGTGAGGGGCTTGGAACACAAGCCCTGAGAGGAAGGGCTGAGGGAGCTGGGGTTGGTTAGCCTGGAGAAAAGGGGACTCGGAGGTGACGTTATCACTCTCTACAACTCCCTGAAGGGTAACTGTAGTCAGGTGAGGGTTGGTCTCTTTCTCCAGGCAGCCACTGACAGAACCAGAGGACACTTAAGAGGTCTTAAGCTGCACCAAGGGAAATGTAGGTTGGATATTAGGAAAAAGGTTTTTTTGAAAGAGTGATAAAGTACTGGAATGGTCTGCCTGGGGTGGTGGTGGAGTCGCCATCCCTGGAAGTGTAAAAAAAGAGACTGGGTATGGCACTCGCTGCCATGGTTTAGTTGAGGTGTTGGGTCACAGGTTGGACTCAATGATCTTGAAGGTCTCTTGCAACCTAGTGATACTGTGATTCTGTGACTATAGAGTCATAAGATTCTTCCTTCACAACAAAGAGAAGTATTTTGAAGAGGGTTTTGATTTTGGTTTAATGAACACTGTCACAGCTGACTTATATGCAGATTTTTAAAAACAAAATAAAACAAATAAAAAATTCATGTTTTCAACCTGGAGCAGTAAGGTTCTTGTAACAGCCACAGTTTTTCAGAGAAAAACCTGAAGTATAAAAGTTCATTGAAAATATTGTCCACTGATGCAATATTAGTTCATTTGAGCATGGCCTCCACAGAATGTTACTGGGTTGTTGCTAAGAAACACTGATATATGACACCAAATTACATTACTGACATTGAATTTTTACTCCTTTTCATGTTATAGCTTGCTCGAAAACAGCTGCAATTATACCATAAATGGAAGGAAAGCTATCAGCCTCTATTCAGTGCCTTTTGTATTTTACTTACAGGCTGTAGTCCTTATCTTTTTACTATATGCCTATAATGGTCCTATAGTATTTCAGTTAAAAATAATACCAACATTATTGATGATCTGCATCTCCTACACAGTTATCTCAACAATAAAACAAATGTTCTCTTTGATTTTTCACCTAATATGTGCTAAATTGCAGGAAGCTTGGGCTTAGGGTTTCTCTATTTTCCATGTTAATGCGACAATCCATTTTGACCTGCAGGTAATAAAATAAGAAACTCATAGCTAATGTTTTCAGGGTACTTCACTTTTCTCTTGTTTTGATCTATGCAATTGACCAGTTGAAAGCTGAAAAGGAATGGATGATTTTTAGTATGTACTTTAAACCCCTATTCTTTTGTGAAGCATATGGATGTTTCTCTTCTTTAAGAGCCACTCATCCAATAATTGATGTATGACAAATATACACAGCTTGTGCTAGGAAAGTATACTGTCATTTACACAAATACAACTGTTTGATTATTTTTTTAATATAAAAAAAGAGCCTGGTTTCTAAAGCTGGGATCTCAGCCAGCACTGCAGAAATACACAAGTGAAGAGGGAAGTTCTTCCTGAAGGGTTTAAACCCTGAAGAGTCAAAATAGACAAGCTCCCAGAAAAGTGGTGCTAGAGTCATAAAGATTTTGGAAAAGGACTAATGATTTAAACCATATAACCTTTGAGTAGTTTGCTCATCATTTCTGTTCCAAGATTAGTGGGGGTTGATCTATTCAAGAAGGGGAAGAGCAGCTTCAGTCACTGGCTTGGTAAACTGATGAAGAAGGCTTTAAACTATAGTTGCAAGGGGAAGGGACACTCAATCCATTCCACTCCTACCACTTTTCATTTTGATATCAGGACCAGCAAGAGAAGCCCAGAGACTGGAGTAGGATCACAGGTTATCAGGAGAATGGCACAAAGTAATTCTAGCCACTCCAGACAGTAAACTGTCTTCATCAAGGGCAGCTTCTATGGGAATGCACTCAGCATGGGGAATAAACAAGAGTGAGAGACAGCTCACCTTTACCAGGGCTGTGATCTTATCAGCTTCCCCTGTAATGGAATAGCTCAGATGACTGGAGTGTTGCAATGGGTAGATACAGACTCTTTAGGAAGGACAGGAGGAAAAGACAAGGAGGATGTGTCATTCTCCATGTCAGTGATCAGCAGGAGGGCATTGGATCTCCAGCTGGGGATGGGTGATCAGCTGACATATGCAATACTTCACTTTAGTAACTACTAAAATATATGGAGGGATGAAAAAGTAAGCACATCACTCTACCAGGAAAAAAAAATAGTCATTTGCAGGACAGAAAAAAAAAACCATGGAAATGTGTACTCATGTAAAGATCAAAAGAAATCAGTGCATCAGAAATCAGTACATGGAACTGCATGTTAGTTGGCCAAAAATAAGAAAAAAGTACAGAAGGATGGTTGGCATCTGAAGAAAGATGCAAGAGGTGCCGAGGACTATCTCACATTTCAGGAAAGTGGTTAGAACTTTCTGTGGGCTACCAAGACCAAGACGATGATGCAGATCCACATACTCATTTAATCTCTTGGAGGAAAAGGGACCACCTTGCAGTGAAAAGAAAGTGGATGGTCAGGATGAAAACTGCCAGTACATTAATACAAGAAGGGATCTTCCTATAAACATTAATGAAGAAAGGCTTTGGAAACTATAACAGAAAAAAGGAAAATTCACTTTACAGTGACAAGATGAACCTTCCTGAAAAGTACAGCTAAAAAACCAAAAAGTTAAAATAGCAACAATAAAGGCTGAAAATCTACACTTCTCAAGCTTCATGAATACCAAATAGAAGAGTTCCAGGATATCTTCTGAAGACTAGGGAAACATCCAGCAGAACAGAGAATAAAACTAAAGGAATTTAACTCTTCCACCATGACTTTTGGGAAATTCTTGAGAAGTTTGGCTGTAGAAGCAGGTAGACTCGTATTTGCAATCATAAAGCAATAAACCCAGAATATGCTAATGAAATAAAAGAGCCAATTATCAGACCAAATTATCAGACCACATACCATGATATGTGATACATCCAGTCACTTTTTAGACAATAAGATACTATATCACTATATTCAATCTGACGTTACTTATCTTCTCTTTCTTGAAATCTTATTTCCCTTCCTTCTTCTGCTTCATATTGCAAAACTTTCTGCACAGCCACCTTGGTTCCTATCTCCCCATTTCTTTGTCTGAGTGCTGAAAGGCAGCAAAAACTTTATAGCCTTTGTCATAGGCTGAAGTATACTCTGTGTTCTCCTCAGATGTATGTGTTATTACTGAGAATATTCATATCTTCTGGCTTGGAACATCATAGTTGGGTGCATGTGTGCCTTCTGGCAAGGAATTGCTTGTATTGTGATTGCCAGCTGCACAGTGGGGAGGTAAGAGCTTTCTGAACTTTATTGCATTTGTTTTGCCTAGAAAATTAAGACAATCTGCACTGATATAGGCCATTTGCTTTTTTGTCACGTTTTATTACTGCTTCCCTGACTTTGATTATTTATTCCCAAAATTTTCTTCTAGTTGTATGTATTTTTTTTTTCCTTCCCCAGACATAAGCACTAAATTTTTCAAAAACCCTTGGGTTCAAATTTTTTATTACCCACTGGGACTTAGGGTTTCACATGATATGTAAATTCTAGTAATTTGAAATAGCATATTAACACAGAGTAATAGAGCTATAGAAGGATTTTTAAAATCCTCCCACCTAAGGAAAGTATTGCAGACTTGCATTCTTTAAATAGACCTGCAATTTGACCACAGCTAGGACAGGAAAATTCTTATCCCATTCACAGCTAACTTGAGAAATCCTGATTTGAAGTACCTACTTCATTTCAGTCAACTTGCTTTTAATATGCACAAACCAGTATTTCTTGTGAAAGTTTCTTTCCATATTAAAAAAAAAGGATTTATGGTTTTGGTACAAAACTACAACCTTGGTAATTTGTATCACCAAGTACTATTTAATTGCAGCTCCTCTTCTATATCTGTGTGTTAATCCTGGTATTTTCTAATGAAATAAAAAGAAAGTATATCTGTAGTTTAACACTGAAAAACCTGCAACAGTTATCCTGTATATTGAAAGATCTGTTGTTTCTTATGTAACTTGATGAAATGCTGCACGACAGCATTGCAAGGACACTATAATAATAAATTGAAGGGAGGCAGAATTAGCTCCGTAACAACATTCTCATGAATAATATTTTTTGTTTTCCTCCTTGTTTGCAAATAAAGTTTAATGATTTTTTCACTCTCAGCAATGGGAATATCACAATTTGATTTAATATTCACCATCACAGCAGATATTAGAAGCTCTGATTGTTTTTCTTAATGGTTTGAATGGCTTTCTAATTCTTGTTTAACCATTAACCTTTCTTGGGTTTATATCCAGAAACCTTGTAAGTTAATGACAAAACTCACATAAATTTTAGCCTTGTTATTCACAGCTTTGAAACATGTATAAGTAATTGTTAAACTGCCAGTTGTTCCTGCTCGATTATGAGGAGAGAGAAAAAGGTTCAGAATTGATTACATTCTGATGTGCAATTTGGATTTCTTTTGAAAGCTCTGCACTTGCTTTGTATTTAATAAACTTGGATTGCCTATAGATTGGCTTCAATACTGTTTTTTTGGGGTTCTATGTTTTGTATCTACTGAATGTTTATATAAGGAATTACCTTCTTAGTACTTCCCGAGTTTGTAAGAAACAAAAGAAATAAAACAAACATGAAATGCAAACACAGAAAAAAGCCATACGCACAGAAAAATTCCTTGCCCCAAAGCCAGTATTTGTGTTCTATTAGCCTCAGATTTCTCAAATCTACACAAATTAATAAACACCAGGATATAAACATGAAGAAAAATCTTCATACATCAGAAATTGGGAGCCCTTGGCCTTAAGCATAAAGTATTTATCAATCTAACAGAATTACAAAAAAAAAAAAAAAAAAAAAAAGAGGATGAAAAAGACAACTGGAAGTAAATTATATAAATCTTATTTCAGTAAAAAACACAGTGTAGATGGAAATACTGGCAAGACACTTTTTATTTTCAGAGTGGAACTGATGGTAGGAGTCTATGTAGTGATTTCAACAACGTCTGCATTAACTCAGAAAAATTTGGTCTAGAAAAACATTTTTATCTTGATTCTCTTATACTGATATTAGACATCTATCATTCGTGCAAGCATCATCTTGCAGTTTGCAAGGACACTACAGAAATAAATCCATGGAACAGCAGGAAATATTCAATTTATTTCCTATTATTTAAGTTTTCTGTTTAGGGGCCACTGTCCTTGCAATTTATGCACAACACAAGTCAAGAGGCAGCTCACTCAGAAAACACTACTGCTCTCACTCAATATCTTGATGGAACATTAAGCATCCTAAAGTTTTATTCAGAACATGCCTGGAAGTGCTTTGTTTTCCACTCATTGTCTGCAAACTTTCCCTGCAATTATTACTAACTATGATTCTTGAGAATGTTGGTGTTTTCCCAGAGTTTAATAATGTGTGGCTGTCAGACTAGGTTCCAAGCAAAAAGCAGTTTAAAAACCCCTTGCTTGCCCTTTTCACTTGTCTCAAATATTGGACTAACACTGAGATGCAGGAGCTAGAGATTTAGTTCCTTGTCTTCCAGGATGGATCTAAACACACATGTTTTACCTCCTGAAAGAAAAACACATATTGTAAGTGCTGAAATGGAAATCTGTTCTGTCCTTCCAGTGTTTTTCACTTTGTGTGGAGTAGTTGAATATTCATGGAAAATAGTAATGCTTTTCATGACTTCATGCTCTACTGACTATAACAGTTTCCTAGGAGAAGGGAGAGCTGGTGTTCTATTCTTGTTCTAATTAATATTTCATTTTCTCTATTAAATGGAAAAAAAAAAGAAATCAAAACTCTCTCACTGCTGTTCCCTTCCCTTCCCTTCCCTTCCCTTCCCTTCCCTTCCCTTCCCTTCCCTTCCCTTCCCTTCCCTTCCCTTCCCTTCCCTTCCCTTCCCTTCCCTTCCCTTCCCTTCCCTTCCCTTCCCTTCCCTTCCCTTCCCTTCCCTTCCCTTCCCTTCCCTTCCCTTCCCTTCCCTTCCCTTCCCTTCCCTGTTTTCCTTTTTGTCTTGTCTGTCTGTCTTTCCTCACCTATTATTATATCACCATGTAAGCATATTTTCACACATTGTTTACTCAGTCTAAATGCATGAAATAGAATACTTTGGGAAGAATTCTTCATTCTGATTTCTGGCTTGCAAAGTATCAAAGATGGAACTTTAAATCAAAGAGCCCAAATATTGAACACAGAAGCAAGCAAAGAAATCAGACTAAATTAAGTGTAAACAAACTTTTAAAATTTTGGCTGTGATATACTTGATTGTTGAAAAAAAGCATGGTACAAATCCTGCATACAATGGTGTGTGGACATTCATGCAAGAGGAAAAGTCTGAAATACTACATATACATATGTTTTGCATATGAAAATGACAGTTGACATAGCAGGTGTCAGACCAGCTAAGATAAGAAAATGCTCCCTAAAGTTACTTAGGGCTGCTAGGGTAAGGTGAAACATTTTGTTGGTTTTGTGAAAATGTTAACATCATCACTCAGTCCATTTATGCTTAGTTTGAAATTACATGAATTAATCATCCCAAGTTAATATCTTGAGCTCATCTATTTATTTGTGACCAGTTTCAGTGCCTTATTATTATTATTTTTATTTCCCTGTCCTCACTACCTAATATAAAAGTTGTGGGTTTTGCTCAACCTTTCAGCAAATGTATTGAGTTGTTATTTCCAAATCAAAAGCTGATGTTCAGATCTCTAAGTAATGATGATCCTGTTTTCACAGATATAATGTAACATAGTTACAGAGCAAGTGCAGTATCACAATTCCTGATTTTCTTTCTTGAATGACAAGGAACAGAACTTAAATTCTCTATATTTCATGTCATTCAACAACTCTGATCAAGTATTCACCAGGCCCCACAATAGGTTTTCTCCAAACAGTTTTCTTCTGGATCTTGTGAGAATAGAAGGAGCAAGGACACACATTTTTTGGGGATCCTACAGCTATCAGACAAAGGCAGTGACTGTGTTCCTTCTTAGGAATCGAGGCAATTTCCACCAAGCCACCAATTTTGAAGGAGCAGGTGATGGAATTTTCCATAGACCTCATGGTCAGTATGAAACTGGTTTCTGGAAGTTCCAGCTCCTTGGGAACCACCAGATCCCTGGCTGTTTTCCTGGGAGCGCAGGTTATATTTCTGCAACAGTTATTAAAAAGGGAATGTAGCTTTAGAGTACTTAGCTTTTAATGGAGCATGTTTCCTGACATTTGGTTTTCAATGGCAAGAAGGTCTAATTAAGACCAAACCAAAAACCTCAAACCAAACCAACCAACCAGCTAAAGACTGAAATAAAAAAGAAATAAAAAAATAAGTAAAGAAAAAAAAGAAAATAACTCACTCTCCCTGAGCTGATCTTTGATCTTTAAGCTTGTTTATTCTCAAAAGCACCTGTTGACATGTTCTAAAATTTTGTCTATTTCTGATATTTTGACCCAATATGGGGAAATAAATTCCAGAAAGAAAAGCTGGGAGATTTACTGCTTTTCATCTACTGTCTTTATGTGTTGATAACAAGTTAGATACCAAAATGGAGAATGGTTGAGAGAAAGAACAAAGTGAGTCAGACATTAGAATACCCTGAAGGCCACACTTTCAACTCTTGTTTAAAACCAGACCTGATTACTAATGGAACTGTGTCTCTTCAGGTATCTCCATAAAGTGAAAGCTGCAAGAAAGCTTAGCACTGTAGGTGTCACCAGGGAAATAAAATATTCCTGTGTTTGTGTGTCAGAACTCAAAATGTCTCTCAGACATTTTTAGAGGTTCCAGGCCTTGGTCAGAAGCATTTTAGACCCTGGCAGACAGCTGGAAACAGCTGTGATTTTGAGTCTGAGTCATGGAATGAGTTACCAACTTTGGAGGTGGAACAAGCAGTCACAAAAAGATAATATAGTAAAAGTAGTTACAAAACAGAGGGGAATTTTTTTTAGTATTGTACATGGGTGTTTTAGCACAGGTACAGGAGGGTTTTTACTTTGTACATGGGGGTCAGAAGTTCTAAGAGGGAGGAAAGTAGGCTCATCCTGTTCTTCCTCCTTCTTCTTCCTTGCCTCCATGTTCTTGGTGATGTTGGCACTCACAGATTGGTTTAGAGTAGAAAAGCAGGTAGTAGGTATTGGGGAATAATTGTAAACATGTTATACGTAATATAAAAGATAACAGCAGCCCTGGGCGAGGAGAGAGAAGAAGAAGACAGCAGATAGAGAGGATGTCAGGGTGTGTGTGTGCCTCTACCCAGGTCGCTGACCAAACAGCCACAGCCCGAGAACATAATCTTTTAGATAACTAGCAATAAATCGTCTTGAGACCGAGCAACAAGAGACTGTGGAGTTTTTCTTTGGAATCACGGGTTGGAGGAATTTCACCACCACATGGGAACCCAGAATAAGGCCGGGGTTCCAACATTTGTGGGTGGTTAACTCATGTCAAAATCAGCACTTCTGAAGTTTAAAATGAAAGCAACAATCAAATGGTCTATTTACAATCTTTTAAAATATCATAGTGCATTGATTGTATACACTGAAAATGTTCATCATTGTTGTTAAGAAGACATAGAAGGACAAGTTCTCTCTTACTCTACTCTTTCAGATTTGGAGAAGTCACCAAATTGTATTATGATGTCTCCAACATTTTAAAATATTTTAAGTGGATCTAAATATTTTAGAACATTAAAATGTCACATGTAAACACAACAATGGTCATTACTAGTCTGAGGAAGGTACAGCATCATAACACTCATGCAGAAATTGTAAATAATGAGAACTAAAGTAGAAAGACTTGATTTAAACTTTCCTTTATGTTCCGATTGGAGGATTAAAATTTATCATGAGTACTTAGGCATGTGAAAATCTGAGATTTTAAAATGTCATCAGACTCCCACTCTCCTGCTATTGAATCATAGAAGTGCCTAAAATGTTCAGCTACACAGCTATACTGACATTCAAAGACCCCATGTGTCTAAGCTATACTGGTAGACATCTCCAGATGGTTTCTTAACTGGAAAAGCATGAGTAGATATTAAGTATTGCATCCTGCTGGAACACACAGACAAGTGGGTTGTAGGACAGCCTTCATGCCTGGATTCAGCCCAGATCCCTGCTTGAAGCTCTGTTTATGCCTTTTATTCAGCCATTTGCCATATAGATTATATATGGTTTCAATGGGAAATGGAGATCCCTTCTTGCCTCTGCCACCTGAAAAATATGTCATAGGAAAAACAAGTCACACTGATATCCTGTCTGTCATTCAGTTTCACCTACTAATTGTTTTAGACCTCATCAGGCAAAGAGAAATAGTTCTAACAGGAAGAATGTACAACTCTCTCCTGCACAGGGGCTGGAGTAATTTCATAGAGCTGTTGAATGTGTGTTTCTTCATGTTAAAGTGATCATAGAGAAGAGATATATTTTCACTGAGCAATGTCTGACTGTATTCAGTGTACTGTGGTACAATTATGCCTGCAGCAAGGAGTCTGTATACCATATAGCTCATGGTACTTTGAGCTAATTCTTTTGAAGTTAAGAAAAGATTAGTTCAAGGTAGTTGTTTAGGGACCTATTTATTGCCTGCTGGATTTGAGGTTCTTTTTCTTATAGTTCACTAATGAATTCACTTTCCATTTTGAGCTTTTTTAATACAAAATTAATACTCATTATTACATGTTATTATATTAATACTATTTTTTTTTTTTTTAAAGTCCATACAGGTATATTCAGGATCAATAAGTATTTTGCTGAAATACTACATTCCCAGCTTGAGAGGCTTGTATTAAATCTAACACCATGGTTTTGATGAAATTCCAAATGCCTGTTTCATAAGTCTAAAAATCTTTAAAAACTTTTTAAATGATCTTATTAAAACCTTTTTTGTGATCTTAATGATAATAATCTTTTAACTTTTTAATTTTAATGAATGAAAGCATTTCAAATTTACATTGTCAATTACATTGCAGACAAATTATAGAACAAAATATCTAATAATTCTTATAATAACAGCCTGTTCACATTTTTCTTTTGAAAATTACAATTTAGTATCTTAATAAATTGAAAATTAGAAAAATATGTAGCTTTTCAACAACTTCACATGTAATTTTTTTTAAATCAACTACTGGCAATTATAAATTACATGAAGCTGAAACTTATGGTAAAGTCAGAAATGCTGTGGTTTGGAAAATCATGCCTTCTTCTATAAACAAAATAATACTGGGATTGAATTTTCTTTCAAACACTGATTTCAGTGATTCTTTCATTATGTTTTCCTTCGCTATTTTGACTAAGGATCTTGGGAGCAGGAGCCCTTTCAACATATGTTTGAGCAGTAGCCACCAAAATGAAACACACAGCTGACATGATATGCCTAGATATGTCTAGAACTAATACAGTTAGAAAGCCAACTTTTTTTTTATATATACACTATTAAATTAATAATATTAAGGAACTGGTATCTTACTCACTTATTCAACAAATTGTTCTCTGGACCAGAATTCTGTTATCTAGTCTTTTCTTAAAACAGGAAATATTTTTTTCTGATAAGCTCACCCACACAAGCCAGCAGAAGCCAGCAAGAAAAGGCAGCTGTAGTCTCACAGAAGTCATGTAGAACACAGGCAGCTCAGAAAATCCTAGCTATGTAAACTTAGACTTGGGGTCAGACTGTGTCTGTAAATATATCCAAGTGTTTCCAATTAAATCACTCCTTTAGATGGCAGAGCACTTTACTAATTTACAGAATTATTGTTTTCTGGTAGGCTTTGCTTGGGGATTTGGGGAGAGAATCCTAATAGCATTTACCACTCTGTGGTGCTTAGACCCTTACAGTAAACACACATTCCTTCCAAAGCAAAACTCTAACCAGCCCCAACTACCTAAAAATCTCTTTAAAATGTAGAGAGATGAGGTGTCTTCTGTTATTCCTTAAACAATCACTACAGCAACAGCAGTATATTCCATGACAAATATGGTCAGCCAATGGAACAATATGATATCCATATCATAGGCAGAAGAGTGAAACTGGCAGGTGACATACTGAATCTATTTCATTTTATTTTCCTCTAAAATTCTTAGTAGTGTCAGGGCTTTGCCAAGGCAAAAAAATTTGGATGTTGTTATACAATCATCACTGTCTGACAGAATAGACATCTTAGCAATCATAGAATATTAGTCACATTTAGGAATTAAATATTTTATTATTATATTCATCCAATGCATAATATAAGTATAAAATGCTGTACTGCCTACTTCCCAATTTAAAAAGTGTAGGTCAAATAAAATGTAACAAAATAAAGAACACAAGCCTCCCCAGAAGAGTGAGACATGGAAAATATGAGGTTTGCATATTACATTTAGTATTTTGGTTTATTATATTTAAAGTTCCCCTGGAGTATATTTTTTCTGTCTATTTTTCTCTGTCTCAAACAAATCAGTAACTACACTAAAGGATAATATTATTCTTAGATATGAATTCTCAATATTTTCTACTCTGCTTTGGTGAGGTGATACCAGGACTACTGTGTCCAGCCCTGGTGTCCCCAATTTAAGAGGGACACGGAACTGTTGGAGAAAGTCCAGAGGAGGCCACAAAGCTGATGAGAGGGCCAGAGCTCCTCACCTAAAAAGACAAGCTGAGAAAGCTGGGGCTGTTCAGCCTGGAGAAGAGCAGGTTGTGTGGAGACCTCAAGCCAACCTGCCAGTATCTGAATGGGGGCTACAGGGAAGCTGGAGAGGGAATCTTTATCAGGGACTGTAGAGGCAGGAAAAGGAGCAATGGGAACAAACTGAAAGAGAGGAAATTTAGATATATAAGGAATAAATTCTTCACTGTCAGGATGCTGGAACATTGAAACAGTTTGCCTAGGGAGATTGTGGATAACCCAGCACTGGAAGTGTTCAAAGCCAAGTTAGATAAGGCCTTCAGCCTGGTCAAGTGGTAGGTGTGGATTGGGGGACTGGCGGCGGGGGGTGGATTTGGACTAGATGATCTTTAAGGTTCCTTCTGATCCTTAACATTCTATGACTGCTATAAATATTACGGAAATTAATATATTATTCCAGCCATTTGGAGGATGCTTCCTTTCCTTCTTCCAACCTTTTTTCTCCAGTGATTCTTATTATTAATTCTCCCCACCAAGCTCCAAATCAGTGGTATCCTGTGGTCTTCTCACCAGCTCAGCTCCTGTGCACGCTGTGGTCTATTGCAGTTGTCCCGCCCAGTAACCTTCTATTGACTTTGCTCCTGGACTAGGTCTAACCTTCAGGTCTCTTCTGCTTCACCTGCAGCTCCTGGACCCCTGCTCCACGGTGCCCTGTTCCTGAAATGAGCACAGAGCAATCAGGAGAAGAGTGGGGAGTAGGTTTTTTGATCTCAAATTGCATATGTTTATTACCAGCATGTTACACAGATTATCACAAAACTTGTAACAGTTTTGCGCCTCTGCTCCACCCTGATGATGCTTCATCTGGAGTCTGTGTCCAGTTCTGGGCCCCTCAAGCACAACAGAGACATGGAACTTCTGGAACAAGTCTAGTGGAGGGTAGCAAGGATGATCAAAGGATCAGAGCATCTCTGTTATGAGGACAGGCTGAAGAAACTGTGCCTGTTCAGCCTTGAGAGGAGACAACTGAGAGGGGACCTGATCCCTGTCTGTCAGTGCCTGCAGGGAGGGTCAGAGCAGGGACCGGGCTCTGCTCGGGGGTGCCGAGCAATAGGCCAAGAGGCAATGGGCAGTGGGTGCTGCACAGGACGTTCCACCTGAACGTGAGGAAGGAATTTACTGTATGGGTGACTACACACTGGAGTAGGTTGCCCAGAGAGGTTGTAGAGCCTTCCTCACTGGAGATATTCAAGCACCATTGACATGCAATCCCATGCTGTGTTCTCTGTGATGGCCCTGCTTGAGCAGGGAGGTTGGATCAGACTGTGGGTCCTTCCAACCTGACCCATTCTGTGGTTCTGTGAACATTATTTTTCATAAGACTAAGATCTTATAATTTGCTTTTGTGCTAATAAGTACTCTTTTGATAACAGAATAATCTGAACCACATGCACCAGAAATAAAATTAAATTAATCCCAGTTGTACAAAATTTCTAAAGATCTTCTGAGAGTCAACATATGAGTTTTTAAGCTCCTAATCTTCAGAGGTTCAACATAGTAGTTTTTAAGCTCCTAGTTTTGGAAATACTGGATGCATATGGCTGATAAGAAAAAATTTCTTTTTGGTGAAATGTCTCCATTGGAAATATTCATTCATCTAAAACAAAATATTTTGTGGAAAAAGGTAATTTTCAAAAAGCTTATTGAGTATTATCAAACATTTTGTGGTAACACTTTCAAATTCAAACATTTCACATTCAGGACCAGAACACACTGCTAGAAGTTCACAAGTTGATGCATAGTCACACTGACAAGCACTCATTTCAAATGAGAGAACCATGATTGATAAAGTGACTGAGCTATATTATACCAAAACTACATTTTCCAAGAATATCCTATTAGAAAATATAACTTTCCAGGTCTTCCTTATGAAGTAGGAGGGAGGGAAGGGGAAAAAAATGGGGAGGAAAACTTGGGAGGAAAACAAAAAAAAGTCGTCAGTTTACTGATGTTTTCATAATGTGCATATAATATGCGTGTAGGGAAAAAGAAACAAGCATATGACTGAATTTCTCAGTTTCACACAGAATGTGTGATTTTGGAAGGACCCACAGTCGGTCACCAGATCCAACCTCCCCGCTCAAGCAGGGCCATCCCAGTGCACATGGCACAGGGCTGGGTCCAGGTAGTCCTGGAACATCTCCAGTAAGGGAGACTCCACAACCTCTCTGATCAATCTGTCCCAGTGTGGGATCACCCTGACAGTAAAAGTGCTCTCCTTCATGTTCATATGGAACTTCCTGTGAATTAGTCTTTGCCCTTACTTCTAATGTTAGAAGAAAATGATCTTTGAGTATTTTGGCATAGTCAAGTGCAAACCTATGATTCTTCCCCCACCACCCAGTTTTATATTATATGCTTAAAGAATAAGTATCAGGAGCTAAAAGTAAAACATAAACAGGGCATGTGGGTGGGGTGGATGAACAAAATTTCATGTCCTGGCATTACTTAGATTTGGACTACATCTTTTCAGCAATGGAATTTCTTACTCAATCAAAGACTTAAGAGCCGATGATTTTTTGGGTTTATTTTAATGGAAAAATAACCCACAGGGACTGAAAATATCTCATTATGAGCAGAGTAGTGGACCAGATCTGCAGTTAAGATTGAGAAAATATGAAATTTGGAAGAAAAGCGTAACAGCAAAATTAATTTGGAATTTCCTGTTTAGTAGATAGCTTTCAAACTGGGAAATTTTTTCTTGAAAAGTTTTCTCAACTTTGAAACACAGGCTTCTTTGATCTGAAGATTGAGGTGATACTTTGTGAGTGCATTTTTAAAACTCTAGTGACAAGTTTTTAAACATTCTCTGCTGTCATTTCCATTTTCTCTTAAGCTCTGTATCTTTATTCTAAAGACAACAGCATCATTAATGTCAGTTCTGATGCTACATTTATTCAGATGATGCTGAAGAGACCTAAAGGAGTGTTCCATATTCCAGCCAAGTATTAGAATGAAGCAGAGCATTCTTTTAATGCACATGTGTATTTGTTACAACACATGGAAGCAAAGCAGGTTCAAATATATCAATTAGCTGAGATTTATGTTAGGAAATATAGCTTATGCCATCATCTGATATTTTTCACAGCAGGAATATGTTAACTCTGCCATTCTTTTAAGTGCATTAGTGAGTAAGAGCTAAGACCACATGGAAAAGAAGGGCAACCAGTCTCTTCCAAAAATCTGGCCCTTGAATGTTAGACTGCAACTGAACTTTCTGAACTTTTTTGTTTGTTTGATTGTTTTGTTTTGGCTTTTTTATTATTATTATTATTTGTATGTTTAATGAGTATATCAGGTAGAAAAGTAGGGCAGGAGAAAGGAGGACAGGGCAAGAGAAAAACTTCACAACTGTGACTGAACATATCCAGGTTGATTGTGAGTGAGGCATCTGCTGTTGTAGCAGTGAATCCATGGGAAGGTGAAGTTTAACACTCCAAGGATTTGCTTATATTTTTGGGTAAATATTCAGTTACAACAGATTTCCAGCTGTGCTGCCTCATCTGCACTGCTGGCATTGTCTTGCTGGGAATTTTAAAGATAGTTCAAATAGACAAAAAAATATCTGAAATATGAGGAAAAATCAGGATTTATTTGTCTCTGCTATGGCTTCTTCTATGACCAACTTTAGTCTCTGACTAGCTTTTTGAAATTCCTTTAAGGCTATGTCTCAGATAGCAGGGGTGACTATTTGGCAGGGGTGAGACTAATGAGACTAACAACACTAATGTGTTGTGCTTCATAATATGATCTTGCTTTTATACTTTGACGTAAAAGATCACAGGTGATAGTAGCTGATCCTCTTCTGCTCTATCCCATTCAACCATTAATCTTCAGACAGCACAACAATCTCTGTCCAGATTTGTCTGTATTCATCTGCTGCCATCAGTCATAACCCTGTGAAGGTATTGATAGATAAATTGGACTTGCAGAGTTTTTCTTGTACTTGGTGTTCCCCAGCTTTACATTTCAGACATAAGTATTTTCTGGAATAGTGTGCTCTTATGTTTTTTCTCCTTTTTTCTCCACACATTTTGTTGTCTTGGAGTTATACACAAGATTTGAAAACTGGCTTTAATTTACTAGATCATCTTGTTAACTTGCATTCCTATCAGGATCTTTCATCTTTAAAGCAGATTGCTTCATCAAAGCTATTTTTCAGTAAAATTTTCAAAGACAAATTAAATCAGGATGACAACTTATAATTCCTTCAGCCCCACAGAAAGCATAATAATATTGCTCCCCATTCTAATTTTGTGTTCAAATTTATTTGTTGTACTTAATAGATCAGCTGAAGAGAAGTAATCAGAAAAACATAGTTCCTATAGCAGAACCAAGAGGAATGAAACAAGATGTTCTTAAGTCTGAAAACAGTAATTATAGACAGGGTGGATTTTCAACACATGTAGTTCAACATTTATAGAGAAAGGGGTAAAAACAAATTGGTCGGTCTAGATCAACAGGAAGGTTGCTCACATGTTAAAGTGGGGATGATATATGTGAGTAAGGACTAGTAGCCCAAATTTGTGGCAAAGATCAACAATATAAAAGCACAGAGTTTATGAAATAAAGACTACAATTTATGTCTCTCTAAACAATAAAATCCCCCCATGCTTAACTAGTGTACAGTAAGAGCATAATAAATACAAAACACATCTTCATATTAGTTTGGATGGAAGAAATCCTTACCCAGATTTTAGAGGCAAAGTCTTCCAGAATCTAATGTACTGTACTTCTAATTGTATAATACATATTTTATTCCATGTGTTTTCTGCTTTATTTGATACACACAGGTTTCCAAGGGGTTAATTAAAACATTAATAGAGACAACAATGTTATAATTTACTGGCTTTGTAGAACAGCAAATCGAACATTAAATTCTGGTATTTTGGTGGATGACTGAATATGACCCGGCCATGGCACTCACAGCCCAGAGAGCCAAACGTGTCCTGGGCTGCATCCAGAGCCCCGTGGGCAGCAGGGGAGGGAGGGGATTCTGCCCCTCTGCTCTGCTCTGCTGAGACCCACCTGGAGAACTGCATTCAGAGCTGGGATCCCAGCACGGGAGGGACAGGGACCCAATGGAGTCAGCCCAGAGGAGGCCATGATCAGAGAGGGCTGGAGCACCTTTCCTATAAGAACAGACTGAGAGACTCTGGAGAAGAGAAGGTATCTTACAATACCTTCCAGTACCCAAAGGGAGCTTCAGAATATATGGGAAAGACTCTATCTGGATGCATAGTGATAGGATGAGAGGTAGCCATTTTAGACAGAAAGATAGTAGATTTATATTTGATTTTAGAAAGAAATCATATATTGTGAGGGTGATAAGGCATGGGAACAAGTTGCCTGGAGAATTTATGGATGCCTCATCCATATAAGTGTTCAAGGCCAGGCTGAATGTGGCCCTGAGCAGCATGATCTAGTGGAAGGTGTCCCTGCCTTCCACTGGTTGGAAAATTGGAAGGGAGGTTGAAAGAAGATGATCTTTAAGGTCACTTCCAATCCAAACCACTCTATGATTCTGTGATAAATGCCTGGGTAAATGAGACTAAAGTTTTGTATGGCAATTTTGTTTATGTGACAACTGAAAAGGACTTATTTACTACACATGTTGTAGAAGATGGAAACCCCTTATTGTGCATTCATTCTGCTAGAAGAAAAATGGATATACTTATATTGTTACAGCTTCAAGTTAGCTTCTTATGGTTTAAAGATTCATGATTACAGCTATAACTCCCATTTACATTCTATACTTCAAGAAGAATGGATTTTAACTTTTCATGACAGTCTTGAGGAGTGCAGTAATGCACTGTATTTATATAGGAGGAAATAAAATAGAAAATACATATCATAATATGTCATTATTACATTACCACTCAGAAAAAAAAAAAAGGCACTAAGAGGTAGTTTTTGGGAGATATCAGCTCAAGTTTGTGTAACAGAATATTGGAATAATTTTTAAAAGGTAAGTCCATCTTATGAACCTTTGTTTTACTGCAATTAAAGTAATTCTGAATTTGCTATGCACATGTGATCTGCCTCTCCATTCCCTGAAAGAACTTGTATTCATTCAGAGGAGGTGCTTTTTCATGAAGGATTACTCCTTGTCTCCCAATATGATACTGAAAGAAATGTCTTGAGATATTGAACATAAAGTTTTAACAAACAGGCAGACTACCTGTGATAAATTGTTTTATTGTCTAAGGAAAAACATTAAGTAATTTGATCTTGCTTGCCCTTCAGTGGAAAAAGCTGGCAAAAAGCTGAGGCATATGCCAGCATGTGCTTTGCAACACATGTCACAGGATAATTTATCAAGCAGGTACATGTTCAAGATTCTAAGCCCTGACACTTGCAGAAGGGATAATGGGTTCTCATATCTCTTGGACTGTGTCAGAGGAAAGTGGGCTGGGTGAGATGGTGCAACAGAGTGTTCCAACAGCTATTTACAGCTGTTGTCATGCCACTATCTCTTGATCTGAATGCTGCTAAAATGAATCAGAGTCCTCTATACATAATTCACTGTCATTGGCATTGCTACCTTTCTTAATGCTACCAAGACAGAATATTAAATTAAGAAATACAGAATAAAACTACCTCAGAGATCAGACATAACTTTATGAACTTGAGAGCTGATACCCAGCAGTATAATTTCCAGTTACACCAGAAAGTAATAGCAAAAATTTATGCAAAAGCCACCTCATGTAATAGAAGTCATTGTTTGGTACATTATGGAAAAGAGTTCTATTTCTACCTAGGAAAATTCCTTTTATTTATTTTCCTGGAAATTTAACTCTTTTCAGTTAAGGACAAGCTTAAGCTTCACACTATTTTCTACAGCAAATAAAGTTTGTATACAGTCATATATGCCAAGCTCTGCAAGTAAAAAAAAATTAATATTTATTTAGTCCTTCCTGAAACTATGAAGAAGATTTTCCCCTGTCTGTAGATTTTGTTTTTGTCTGAAACATTACAGGTCTGTCTGCAACTCAGACATTACTATTTATTAGTACAGTATGTTCTCTGCTTCTACTACTGTGTCAGAGGTATATGGCATTGACTTGGTGCCTTAAGCAAACAAAAGAGTAAAAGAATAATCAGATAGTCGATAAAAAGATTTTCAGTTAGAGTAGACTTTGACTTTTGTAATTCTTTGCAAATACCAGTTCATTTAAGGTTACCTTGTTTGTACAAAGTGAGGACTTGTGATGAGGCTTCAGATCCCACCTGTTCATTGATAGGGTGGATCTCACTAACAATTTAATGTGACTGAAATTATGAAAACCTTCAATGCTACAATACAATTCTAGTCAATATTAAATTTCTTAACCAACTTATCTCTTGGCATTCAAAGGGGCACAAGCTATGCTAAAAGAATCACTCTTATCATGGTTGCTGTTTCTTTACATGAAAGCTACTGTATGTCCCCATTAAAATAGGTATGAAAATAAAGTCATGGAGAGCTGCAGCTGCAAAGACATCCTTTTCATATCAGCTGGCCTTTATGAGCTTGAGGCATATCTAAGTTTACTCTATCAGTGCCAAATCATCCTCTTGTTTTAGAATCATTACTAGTCTGAGATATCTTTATCCTGAAACAAAGGACTTTGGGTGGCCTCCAATAGTAATCAATATTATTTCACTACAGGCCTGACAAAAGCAATTTTCTTGATTAACAACTTAATCAAAGCCTGTATCCTCCAGGTGTAGTCAATCAAAAAATCAGAACTGACAAATCTTTCTGTTCTGAAATGCTGAGAGAAATACAAATTCATCTGAACATAAAAATAAAACTGTGATAAACAATATCATTCAGAGGGTTCCTCATTCTCACCAGTGGAGACAGGGAACAGGTATTTTTATCAGGAAGATGAGAGATCAGAAAAAGCTCCAAGACACACTTTAGACACTTTAGCCAAACCAAGATCAAGAGGAATTCATAGCCAAAGACAAACACCTGGATAGGCACAGGGCAGGAAAGTATCCAATGGGACAACAAAACAAATAGATTTCAGCAGATGACAGGAACAGAGTGAACAACCAAGTACAATAGCATTGAGGGAAATAGGTCAGGCACCAGGAATGAGGAAACAAAGGCAGCAGCAGGGTCAAGACTGAAATGGGGGTTGTCAAAGGAGTTACACACAGATGAATGGACATCTGACACTCCAGGACATGAGACTTGCCTACACCCAAGGTCACATGAGGAGGAAAAACAAGTTGTACAATCCCAACATATACCTTGTTGTGTTTACAACAAACCTTCAGACAGCCTTCTGGGACCACCTGCATCAGCAGCAACATTGCACAACTGTTGCAATAATGGGTTGTGGACAGGTGCAGGTCTCACATCCTTGGCAAACATAGGAGAGGATTCCAGTAATCACAGGACTGCTTGGAAATCACATTGTAGTCTTATAACATGCACAGAAGTTTGGATTGTTCCCATCCACTTTCCCACGACCATTAATGGACACAGAGATCCAGCATTTAAAGCATGTGCTATCAAGAACCTTGTTTCCAAGGATAGCTTTATTCCAAACGTGGATTTAACCATGGTGATCCATGAGGAGGGGTGACCAGTCACAGATATAAGTAATGCTATCTGATAAAAAAACCAAACCAAACCAAACCAAAAAAAACCACAAAAAACACCCCCTCTCCTGGCCCCCCCAAAAAAACCCTCGCCAAAAATTTGTAAGTCTGGACTTAAACTGGACATTTTAAATGTTATATACGGTATCCAGAACTACACAGGGTTCCAGAAGGTTGTCCAGCTAATTTTATGGAATTCTCTACAAGACACGATTGATATATTGCAATATTAGAGATTTTTCAATTTAACTCTGCTGTATTTTAAATCTCAGGTTGCATAAATTTATGTGATTAATACAAAGGAAAACAAAAAATGTAAGATGCAAGAGAAAAATTCTTTATGATGTCCTTAGAGTAGTGAAACTCTGATGGAATTAATTAGGAAGGTGAAAGATTTCTGATCCTCTGAAGAAATACCTGGGCTTACTAATTTACAGATACCAATTAAAATCTTGGATGTCAGCCCCTTGTCTTGCTGCTCAGTGCTGAACTGTGAACTGATAAATAAACATACATTTTTTAGATGCAAATCCTATTTTTGTTTAGATTTTGAAAATTATGCTAGAATACTTATGCCAATTTGATACTTTAGTTATGGAGGCAATATTTCTTAATAATTAGAACTCAGTGTAAATATACTCTACCCTGTTTGTACAATCTGATTTTCCAAAGGACATGGCATACACATTCTTATTTCACATCTTCATCCCAGTTCATGTAAAGAACAACCTGCCTGGTATTACTGACACAAACAAAATCAGCTCATATTATGATAGTTTAAAAATAGACATTATTTCAATCTTTCAATACTTAAAGCTTTAACAGCAAGGTAAAATACAGACTTTTTAATAGGGCCTGCAGTGATAGGACAAGGGGTAAAGGTTTTAAATTAGAAGAGGGCAGTTTCAGGCTAGGTATAAGGAAGAATAGCAAAACAGGATGGAAGAGGTTTCCCAGAGAACTGGTGAATGACTGATTCCTGAAAACATTCAAGGCCATGTTGGACAGGGCTCTGCGCAATCTGGTCTAGTTGAAGATGTCTGGGCTGATGGCCAGGGAGGTTGGACTACAGGACCTTTTCAAGTCCTTTCCAACCCAAACCATATCATGCTATCATTCTTTAATTCATTAACAATAGTTTTTCTTAAAAAATAAAAATAAGAACAAGGTTTTACCACAACACAGAGGTACTCATGATACCTGAATGAGATGAAAGCAGCATAAGAAAATTAAGAGAGTTTTATTCCTAAGCATATTGCTCACAGTACATGACACTGCATTGTGAGATGAAAATGTACCTGAACATTTCTGTTAGTTTTTGATTCAGGCATTTCAAATAATTGTATGAGGGAATTCTATTTTTTTTTCCAAATATTTACCTGTGGAGCTATCTACCACTAAAGTAAACAAAGCTACATAAATTTTTGAACATCAAGTAGAGCTGTTATGTAGAAGTAACCTGGGGGACCTGGTTGATGGCAAGTTGAAGATGAGCCAGCAGTGCCCTGGCAGCCAGGAGGGCCATCCCTGCCCTGGGGGCATCAGGCAGAACATCAGCAGCCAGGAAGGGAGGAGATTGTCCTGCTCTGCTCTGCGCTGGGGCAGCCTCACCTCGAGTGCTGGGGGCACTTTTGGGTGCCAAAAATACCCCAAAAACATTTAACTTTAGAGTGTCCAAAAGATCAGTGAAATTTGCCAGTTAGAGGATAATACAGATTTTGTTCTTCCCATTTGAAAGCGTGGCTATCATCAGAGTAGTATTCCATATTATTATAAGGCCACATCTGAAGCTTTTTCTGTAGTAAACAAACACACTTGAAAATAAAAATATTTGGGTAACTTGAAGGCAGCAAGGCTCACAAAAGTAATGGAAAACCAGAGATAATAATTCTCCCAGGAACTACAGAAATATAAATGTGCATTTTAAAAGGTTAAGTCTAGTATGCCTCTCAGTTTCAGACTGTTGAGCTGGCACCCTGAAAACAACTAACCTTCCAAGAACACTAAAGCACACATTTAGAAATGCTCAGAAAGGCAAAAATTTGCCATTCTAGGAACAGAGGCCTCGAAACTCAGTTTTGTGCATTTAGATTTGTCCACCTCCGTGGAGTTCCATGCAGCTGAAGTCATAGAGGAAATGATACTTTGAAAACAGAGCTGAAGAGGCAGTAAGAGAATCTTGACCTGCCCTGGAAAGAAAGACCTGTGATGCCTCTTTGAACTTGCACAGAGACAGTTCCCCTGTGTGCTGAGCCTGCAACAGAAAAAAAAAAAAATCTCCTGTTGACATTAAATTGAAATGAAGAATTATCTAAAGTGCAAATCACCATTCATTTGTACCTGTGATAAAATTACATGACAGGACCTTTTTAAGTCCACTGCCCAAGAACTTCAAAGATTATGTTAATATATAGACCTCCTCTTCCTTTTAGAAGTGGATTTTTCAATGACCTTTTAGTATGGAGATTCTTCATAAATTCATCTTGAGTGATAGTGACTGGTGAAAAAGAAAGAGTTCATAGACTTTACAAAAAGCAAGACCCATCACATTTATTCATTTGATGTAGTTGATTAAATTTATGTACAAAAAAGAATCCCTGGAGAAATAAAATAGTTTACTTTTGGTATTTGCTAGTATATCCTTTTAATTTAAATTTAATTATTCTTCTTGTGAAGATTTTCAACTTATTCATCCACAATTTATGCAAATACTTTTGTGTTATAGTTTGTATTCCTTTTGCTCTCTTGTGAATAATCAGAGATTTCCAGTAGACTGACGGAGTAGGTGACACAAGAAAAATAGCAATTTATTTCTAAGGATGCTATGAATTGATCATTACAAAAACTTCCTTATTGTTTGATATATCCCCTTATTTGCAAAGGAAGGAGAGTAATGCTGAACAGTCAGAGAACAGAAGAAACTCCTACTGTCATGAAATGGAGCAATCAGACAGCAAATCTTTTCTCACTGATTCCCCAGCAAAACCAACACAAGCATTTTTATACCTGAGCCAAAAGTTTTTCTACACTTTTTGTGAGAAGAAATATCATCTTCTCACTCCTGTCACTTCATTAAGTAGTTAGCATCTGTTAGCAGCTATTCTTGAATGTCCTTTAAACTTTACTACTCTACAACATTTGTTTTAAAACACACATGCTCTGAAACTGGGATTGTAAACATCAGGCTATTAAAGTGTAGCCATTAACAGCAAAAATTAATCATCATCACCAAAACTTCGATTTACCAATCAATGGTCCGTTTATAAAACGTACCACTCTACAAAGAGAGTCCTGGTGTTGAAGTCTAGGGAACATGTTGCTCTTTGAGAGCTACCATCTTCCTGAAAAGTAAGTTACAGTTGCAGCTAAAATCATGGTATTGACAATCATATAATTATTTCTCTCTCTGTTAAAATACTTTACAGTAAAATCCTGGAAATAATAGACACATGCTTCACACAAATATCTTCACTCCACTTCTTTTTCCTAGGAAATTAGTTAGAAGGATTTTAGGATTTTTTTACAAGTTATTCCATATTATACATATTACACCAATTTGAATAAAAAAACCAGAAACCAACAACAAGAAACCCCTGCAATAAAACACTTCAAACACACTTCTCATAAAACAGATATGTATAAAGGAATCCATAGAAAAATAAATAATCAGGAGAACTATTCAATAATCTAAAATAATAGAATAATTTATAAACTTATAAATTAATTTAATATATAAAAATATATTATATATTATATATTATATATATATATATATATATATATATATATATATATATATATATGAAATAATTGAATAATAAAAAGGGTTCAGGAAAGAAATATATTATTTTAGTGCTGAGGAATTGAAATCCAGAAGTTGCACAATGCCATCATCCTGGATTTGGAGTGTTAGTCACATAATAAATTGCAGGAAGATCCTTGAAAGCTGATCAACATAAATTATGATATCAATACACATATTAAGCTCAATTTCTAAACTGTCTGCTGCAGTACTAACTATTCTCAGGGCTTAAAACTAGAGGATCGCACAAATATCCTTAGAGGCAAATATCTGAATTAATTTAAGTTCTGTAAAACTTGCTTGCCTTAACAGCCATTTCTGTCTCAGCAGAGGCTTTATCTTATTTGAAGAAAGGAAGAGTGATTCATTAACTTCATCATGCTTTGTATAAGGCTACTTGAAAACAATTACTCCCTGAAGGCAAATCTGTTTTATTTTCCTGATCTGGAAAGAGTAATGGCTGGGAAGCTCAATAACCTGTATGCAGCATGGGATAGTAGGCAAAAGTGCTGCTGATAAAATTTCCCTATTTGATGTGGGCTAGTGAAAAATAACTTGAAAAGCGGCATTCCAGAAATGAAAAACAAATCTCACTTGCCACTCAGGCAAGTGGGCAGATTTTTTTTCCATTATATTCAAACAGGCAGCAGCATTATGCCCTTGCCTTATTTCCATTTATTGTGAGCAGTCTATCATTGAATTTATGGTATGAATCACTTCTGCTGTTGCTTTGTTGGCAGCACTGGCAGAAATCTCAATTAGCACTGTTGAGGCTAAACAGATTTAACACATACTAAAATTTGGTCTGTTTCAGGAGGCAAGAGAGAAAAGGAAAAAAATATCCTTAGAGAAAAGTGATCTTACAGAGTACTGTATTACTGCTCTTCAATGTCTGTTTCTGTACACCCATAGAACAAAACTTGAAAGGAAAAACAGGTAGGCAGCCCTGATATCCCACAGCCCAGGAGGCCTCTCCCTTTTTGACCTTCTGGACAGCCTGCTAGGACATTGCTCCCAGGTGGGATGGTGTTAGTGTCTGTGTCTCAGCACACTTGGAAGTGTCTCAGTGACTGCTCTCTGTGCTCTGTGTGTAAGGCCCACCCGGGAACAGAACTCTTCATGTTGCTGATCTCTCTGGTGAACTCAGACTAGCAAACAAAATAGGATTTCAGGGTCTTTTTGTTTCTTCCTCATTAAGCCTCCAAATTTGTTTCATTTCAGATATATACCCTATGGCAGAAAACCAAGCAAATCAGATTTCTGCAGGAGGAAGCACACAACACAACTGTGACAATTTACAATTGAGTGGGTTAGGATTTGTTGCTAGTGTAGGGCTTAATTAAATAAAACCCAATTTTAAAAGGTTATCCTGTGTGCAGCTGTTAATATGTAAGCACTCAGTATGGAAGGTGGAGAAAAGCTTCAAGGCAATTTATTAATTTAAACAACAACAAAAAAAGCAACTAAAGAGAAAATTGGAATTGATTTTTTAAAAATTCTTGTTTTATTAGTTAGAACAAGGTCCTTAGGTAGCAGATTTAAAATCTGTAGCCAGAAAAGTGCACTGTGAAGTCAACAAACTCTTAGACCCATATTCAACAGCAGAAGGAAACAGAATAGGACAGAAAATATTTTTACACAACAAGTAAAAGCTGAGTCTGCCAAAGATGACTACAGTTGTAGCTATGTTACTGCCAACAGTGCATATGTTTCATATGGGCAGCTGAATGCTTTCTATTCAGTGTGTAAGAATCCTGTTCTCCTGACCTATATTAACTGGAAATACTCTAAAATTTTCTGAAACACAAACTACTCTCATATAATTACTGCCTGCTCTGTAAAACTTCTGAAGGTTTCTTTACACATGCATATATGGGCTATTGTTCTTAGTATTCCAATTAAAAGATAGTTGCCTTCTCTTCAAATTCGAAGAAAACAGCCAAACCCCAGCCAAATTCCAAATATGACTTGATTGCATCCTAAGTGGGCTTCTTGGCAAGCGCAGAGTCCAGATGAGATATATTGTGAGAATATGTTCAATCTCCCTGTTGGTCTCCATGCCCAGATTTTCTCCTTAGAAACAGTGTCGGTATATGTGCGTGTGTGAATGGAAAACAGCACAGATTTTGTCCTACAGGGAATCAACGTGCTCAGGGAAAGTGTCCAGGTCTGGAAACTGGGAAGGTTTCCCAGATCCCGAAGTACAGACATAGACACTGAGAGACAAGGTCTGGCTCTTCAGTTCTCTGGTTTTCATAATCCAGTTGTCCAAAAGGGTCTGAAAACGGGCCTAAAAATCTTCACTGTCCTCTGGTTTTTGATAAAAGCTGTTTTCAGGAAAGTAAGAATTGTTATTTCTGATGTGAAAAGCTTAAGATCCCAGCTCTCAAGTCCTCATGAATCAGTTTATTCAGAAATCAAAAGAAGGACCCAAATAAGGGGCTTGATTAAGACAGAGGAGAAAACATCCACCAATTAAGCAAAGCACGTGGGAAAACACAGTTCTGAGGAAATGCTGTGGTACAGTTGTTGAACAGCATCCAGTAAGCAGAATAAACATTATAATCCCATAGCCATCCCTTCTGTAGGCTTAGGAGAGAGCATTCAAAAATAAAAATACATGGAAGAGAGAAAACTACACCCAAATATGCCACCAAGACTGTGGAAAATCTGTGTATTTGCTGAAAATCTATAGCCAGTACAGTGGCCACAGAAAAACTTCTAGTCTTATAGATCACCATTTCTTAATTTTCCAGGCACAATGAATATTAAATTACTCCAAAACTCAAATGCTGCAGTTTTACATCAAATATGCACTAGGGTGTACAAGTAATATATAAAAATAAACACTTTCACATTTCACTGAAACTCTAGATAACATTTTTTTTTTCTTAAGAGGCTTTTCACGCAAAACACTGGCTAAACTACTTTGCTTTCTATCTGGATCAGTCAACAAAACAATAAATGAAAATGATGTAGTAGTACCAGCACAATATTCACCCATTTTCTTCTCAGAAAATATTCAAATAAATAATTGAGTCAGAGTAACTACATTTGGAATGATAGTGATCTAATCCCTCCACTAAAGTTGTGCTTTTCTCTCCATACTTCTGACCATCAGAATAGAGTTAATGTGGCTGATAGAAATCTTAGATATTGATCTCCTTCAGGATACTAGTAACTTCATCTACTTTAGTGTTAGTTGCCAAGGGAACCAACAAATTGAGTCCGTGATAAACAGGGTAATCAATTTCAGTTACTTCCTCTGCCTTTCTCTACTAAGCCAAAATGTCTTTTATTTCATTAAGCTGATCACGCATGGGTTTGGTCTCTTGTTCACTTAACACAGCTTTTACAAAAAACAATCCTTCTGCAGCATCACAACAGTGAAGCTTGACGGGTGAATTGAAAACTAGCTATATTCACACATTGCAAATCAAAGCTTTATAAAATTGGTAAAGCTCTTCATAAATGACTTAAGAAATGCCCAGTCCTTGAAAGGCAGGTAGACAGTGTGGACATATCTGCTGGAATTATTTTGTTCTTAGTTTTTTCATTCATAGTTGGATAGAGCTAGCTGAACTGAGATGAAACAAATCAGAAGGAAGCAACTTGTGGGCACATACTTCAGACACACATTAAAAAAAGACACCTCAGGAAAGCTTGATGGAGTAGAATAACAACAAGATGTTAATCTAGAAAAACATTTTGGAGCAAATTTTTAGTGGAAAAAGTGTTGCTATTGCAATCTTAGCATAGACAGCTAATGTGGTTACAATCTAAATGGTAAATCCCTCAATCATAGTCTGAATATCTTTGGATGTTTTCATCCTCCTCTTCTGTGGGTAAAGTGGAAGGACATTTTGGAAACTGCTGCCAATAAAGAAGCCTGGTTCTCTTGTTTTGTTCATAGCAGCTAGACTTACAGGTAGCACTGAGGAGGTAACTATAGCCCTTTCTTGGCTTTTCATATCTTCCCAAAAATTTAACTTTTGAATCCATTTCAGTTTCACTGAAGATTTCCTGGAATATCCTTTTCATATGCATAATTAGTATTTGGATTGACTAATTTAGGAAAGAATAAGCATCCTTTCAAAACTACTGAATCAGGCCTGTGTCTAAACACTGATACCCATTAATTCAATTTTTGTAATGCTATCAGATATTTACTGTATTTTTATGGCACACACAGAAATATCCCAGATAAAGAGATACTAAACTTTTGGAAAGGCTCATTTAAAAGTTGCCTGGGATAAATATGTAGTTAAAAGGTTTAGAATTGGCAGATCCTATCCTAACTAGCCAGTTCTAGCTTCTTATACTCTTGCCAGATGCTACCATACAGAATGGCTTTGAATAGTCCTGAGATCTGATCTCTATGCAATAGCTCTGCCAACCTTCAACAGGCTGGGATATCACACCAGTGAAACCAAAGACCTGGAAAGTGTTTGGCAATTTGCTTGGGTTCCATATCACCCAGTTATGACCTAGGGGAAAAAAAATCATCTCGTCACTGTTTAGAATATAGACAGTTCAGAGATTTTCTCATATTCAAAGGTCAAATGGTCTGCTGAGATGTTCCATTACCAGATTATCTTTTGAGACATTTCACTTGGCTCTTATCCAAGAACACATATTATTACCAGAAGCCCTGCACACTTCCTGTAGACAACAATGCTATAAGTTCTATAAATATCCCAGCCAACAATAAGGTATTCCACTTATTTTTTGTAATAATAATATATGTAGTTTATTGTATTTTGTGACAAACCATGAAACAAGAGATTATCTTCTATGAAAACCATAGGACATCTTTACTTTTTTTGTGCTGATAATTTTTGTAGTTTTTATAAGATCTCTACATTTTAAGAGAGAGGGAAATAATTTGTCATGCCATAATTTACTTAAAGGACCATTATTAAAGCATCATAACATATATAAATCATGCTTAGCATTTAACACCGCTCTCAGTTACTTTGTTAATATTTGTTAAATAGCAACATAACTAACACAAATTAAAGCCACTAAAAAGCAACAGATATTTAAATATAAGCCATTGCTTTAGCACTGTATCTAGTTTTTCTTTTTTAGGTGGCAGCAAAGGAAAGTAATTAATATAGATATATTTTGATTTAGCAATTCAGGTTTAACAGATAAAAGAGAGCTCTGAGGAACAGGTAATTAAAATTGCAAGCTGTAATAATTGATGGGTTTGGATGACAGACTCAGTAGATGGTCCAGCCTTTTAGTACTCATCAGGTTTGGTTAAACCTTAGCCGTATGAGACATGTGAAAAATCAATTTAAATATATGACAGAGGTGGTTTTAACACCTTCAAATGCTTTAGCATCTCCTCCTGGATTTATTTTATTCGATTCTCTGGTAGCACTGAGAGACTGTTGCTATTTTTTTTATTTTCTGCATGGCAAATTGTGTGCACTGTAGAGTCATCATCTGTGATTCCAAGCACTGAAGAGGGGTTTTCAATCTCCACGGTCTCTGAGGAGCTTTAGCTACTGGAAGTCCTGATGATGCCATTTGAAGTGATAGATATTCAAGACTCATTAGTGATTTCTAAACCATACATCACAGAATATGTTGACCACAAGAAACATATGGCTGAGAGAAATATTGTACTTTGGTTCCAGAGTGCTCTTTTAATTGTCACCATTTACTATGCCTTGGCTCAAAACATGGGGAGAGCTAAAAGCATCCAACCTTGTTTCCTTTCAGACAATGTCAGTCTGGAAGAGCTTTTTTTTCTCTCCTTTTCCCCATGAAAATTACTCTCACAGGCACTGCCACTGTCAGAATCTCTTTAAAGTTTGTGCTTCCTCCCCAAGCAGAATTGGTTCCAGAACTGGGGATCTGACCAACAAATGCAGGAAGCTTCATGTTTAGGACAAGATTGATCTGTGGTTCTGGATTATAACATCTCTTTCTGCATTCGCTCCTTGGCAGGTAAGAGGTGATGAGAAGGCTGTGAAAGACTGATGAGCTGATGAGCATACAGAGGTGGAAGGCCCTCCACGAAACAGGTGGCAGCAGCAAACATATGAATGGGAAAAAAATATGCCTCATAATCAGGACATTTGTTGCAGTCAGCTGCAGTTTGATTTTACTCTCCTGGGCATAATCCTTCTTCTTGTCCCTCTCTCTTTGTGTCTTCTTCTCTCTTTGTATTTGCTTGTTCATGAGGAGGAATTGGTCCTTAAAGGAACTGTTATCTCATCTGCTCAGTAGTTCAGCTAAGGCATATCTGATTGAAGGACAATGCAACTAAGGAAGCTCTAGTTATGTGCTGAAAAGTTTGCAAAGTCCAGTGGGATAAATGAATGGCCTTAGGAATGTTTTAGCAAAGATTTTCACAAAAATAAATTTGGATCCAGACAAAACTCTTCTTTTAAAGTAATTTTGAGGTTGGCAAGTCAGTTTATTTGCTTCATCTCTATGTAGCCAAAATTAACTGGTCTATTAAACTTCTTAAAGGCACCTATACCTTCACCATTACTCGCCTTCCTCACCCCCACCTTCCTCTCTTAAATGGCTATTGATATGTAGTAAGATTGAAATACAGTACTAAAATATTTATCTGTAAATAACAGCAATCTTAAAGTCCTCAGACGTCTTTGTCCCTTCTTTGTTGTGGATTAGATTGAAAATGCATTTGTGAGAATGACCCTAGTCTTTATAAATTCAGGTTAGACTTTAAATTATTTGTTTTATCTTTCAATCATAAGTAAGACATTTAAGGTATTCCCCTTAATAATTAATGTTGCTTTGACTTTAATATTTTGAAGCTGATATAAATGAAAATATAGCCCACATCATCAATTCCAATACACTTAATGTTTTAGAGTATTGCATTTCTTATACCTATACAAATAATTAGTTTTCAATTTTCAATTTAATATATGCAGTATAATTATTTGATCTGTCAGAATTATCTATACTACTTGAAACAGAAATACCATGTGCCATAACACAAAAACTCCACCACAATAATGTCATAATTAATTGAGATTTGAGCATTTATTTCCTACCTGCTTGTAGAGTCCACAAAGTCCAGAGTCTGCCCTGTGTTAAATAAGCTGTGCTACCTTTAATTACATGCCCATTTAAATATGAATGAAACTATAATATCATAAACTAACAGACACAAAGTGTTTTTTTACAGAAAATGTAAAGAATGCCACAGAAAATCAGGTCAGGTCTGCCATATTTCTTTCAAATTACTACTGGCCCTCAAATGTACATGACGCAGTTATGATTTTTCAGACTTGTTCGCTAAACTTTAACTTTGCCTAAAGCTCCACATTTTCTTATGCTGTCTCCATCTGGTTTTTTTTGTAATATATACATGTTTGTGAGATGTAATTGGAAATCTGCCTTGGGTAGAGGTTCGTGTCTATCTGGAGTGGATCAGTATTTGCATCCTGATTTGCACTTGTGTGGGAAATATCAGCTACAGAATATCCAAGAGACACTTTAATATGTAATCCCAGACCAACAAAACTTAAAACATTAAGTACTTAAAAAGCACACTCGCTGTGATCATATTAATCATGTGCTAAAGTGTGTGTCAGAATAAGGCCTGACAGCACCAGAAGGCCATGAAAAGAACACAGATAATTCTCACAACCATCTAAGTTATTCATAAAGCACATACCCAGCACATGCAAAGACTGTAGAATCTAGATTCATCTAACCACTATTTTTCTCAGATTTGACAGCACTGAAAACTATTAAATGGCCACTTATTCCTTAAACTATTTTGTGCCAATGTATTCTATGAGACATGCTATTACGTGATGGGAGACAAGATTTAATGACATCTTACAGCATTCACTGGGAGTTGGGGGGTGTGGCTGGTGAAGGAGGAAGAGGAAAAATAAAGAGTAAACAATTTTTATGGTTTTAGCTTGGATGTCTATTTAATCTCAAATATTCAGTGTAATGAGTTGAAATAAAACAGTGAAGACATTTTATCTCCTTTCAGGATTAGTCAGTATACCCTGTTGTTAACTGCCTGGTTTGGGATTCAAGTTAATATTTCGAAATAACTCCTGCAGGCAAATTGTTTCACTATCTGATGAGAAACAATGAGCTTATTTGCATGGTGATATTTAGCTTGTGAGACTTACAGCACTCTGACAGTTTGCAAAATAGAGTGGCCTCTGCAGCTTTTTGAGAATGATAATTACATAGGTCCATTTCATTTATCTAGGATGTACAGGCACAGTTATCTTTAATGGCTGAAATTGCCTGACAATGAAAAATAATTCCACCCTGCATTACTTGTAATTGATCTAGCTGAAATAATTCTGTATTTCATACCCATATCATCCTTTCATGTAAGCAATCTATCTGAATGACGCTAATATCATACAATACAATACAATATAAATTAACTCTAAATGTTGGGGTTTCCACCATAGGAAACATTGTTCTTTGTGTTCAGTTTGACAGACCTCACTCATTAAGTGGCAATCAAATGGCAAACAGAATTTGGTGCTGACAGGCAAGTGTTAAACTACACAACATGAGAGCTGTCAGCTTGCCTACAGCATGGTCAGAGATAAACCTTTCTGCCTCTGCACAGTAATGCCTAGATCTTGTCTGAGAAGCACAGCCAAACCCATCCTGATAATGATTTCCATTAGGCAAATACCCACTTCTGGCCATTTGGAAGAGCTGTCGAGTTGCCAGTTTCATTCGTTAATTGTCAGTTAATGATCCAGTGATGAATTTTGCTCTGGATCTGTCTGAAGATTTAGTGCCAACGCTCCCTGTCAAAGCATTTAATTAGAGAACCCCAGAAGCCAAGGAAATTTACCTTTGTCTTCACAGATATTTCTGAAAGAGCAAAAGAGCTCAGAACACCTGCTATTTCTAAAATGAAAAGAAAAAAGGAAAAAAAAAAGGAAAACCCTTGTAAAGCATAAACATTCAATCTGAATTCAAACTCAGTTTTCACTGTGTCCTTTTTCTCTAGATCATCAACAAAAATATTGAATAAAACCTGTCCCTCACCAGCACTATGGACTTGATTTCCACTACGAAAAGCCCTACCCTTTACTTCCTACACCTTAATCAGTTTTCAGTCCTCAAAAGGACCTCCCCCCTAAACCCATAGCAATTAACAAAGAGAAAACACTCAGAAATTCAACCCAATTCTAATTATGATCAAGAATTGGGCCCTTATGTTATGTTAACACATGCAGACACAGAACAAGGTGTTAGTAAAATATGTCAGGGGGAAAGGAGGGAAGAGAGAGAGGGAAAGAACCTCTGCACTTATTCATAGCCTTTTTTCTTTCTTTTTTTCTTTTTTTCTTTTTTTTTTTTTTGGTGTTAGGGAGTGCTAGAGAAACTCTACTCATGATCAGGAATATTAAATTGTGCAAAAACTGCACAGATGGTCTAGTCAACACACACCTAATTAGAGACACCCTTTGAATTAATATGCCATAATATAAAGGGAGTTCCATAAGAAGCCTAAGAATATTTTCTTTTTGCAGCATTCTTGACCATAAAAAATGCCAGAAAGACAGCTATAACGGAAGAGTTCACAAAGTAAAACAATTAAGATGTTATGGAAAATGTGACGTTGGGAAAATGAATGGCTAGTACCAATTAGCGGTATCTAGGAAACTGGAAAAAAGTGAAGTGACAAGGTAAAAGTATTTATTTTCTCTAACTGTAATAAGAAATCAGAGAAGCTGCTGGTAAGCTTCTCTGAGTAAGTAAGACCTACTAAACTGCAAAATAAGATTGGAAAAACCACAGTTACATCAGAGGGGGAAAACCTTCCTAGTAGAAGCATCCAAATGACAGGCATAGCTTTGTTTCCCCAAAGACTATTCCAAAACAGATAGGGATGATGACACTCATAAGATATCTGCAAAAACAGAATATGAAAGCACACAGCAAGGATCCCTCAGAGAACAATGATCTATTCCTGGTAAACTGATTTTTTAAGCATGACCACAAAATGCTGGATTATGGGATTAGTCAATATGTTATTTGGCTTCCAAAACACGGACAAAATGGTTGCAACATATATTAGAACTTAGTCAGCAGAAAACAAAAAAAAAACCACAAAAAACCCAACAAAAAAAACTCCAACAAACAAACAAACAAAAAACCAAAAATACCCAAAACAAAACAAAATCACAAACAAACAAAACCCTCCAACAAAACCAAAAACACCACCAAAATATACCCCAACAGCAACAAACAACAAAACAAAAACAGAATAACCAAAAGCAAAGCCCCAAAGAACAAGAAAAAGGGACTACAAGACTGGAAATTCTTGTTGAAAGATGGTATTTGATGGGCCATAGTTGAGAACATGAGGAACCCTATGTTTCTTTCTCAGAAACATGACTTCAAAATTACATTGTCACTTCAAGAATATTTTCTTCTTTTGTGCCGTGTACAAATGCTGCAGGTCTGCTGACTATAGCAGTTTTAGTTGTAATGCAAGACTGACTGAGACTAAATATTTCTTCATATTGAGTGGGCTACTGTAATGAAGAGCACAAAATCAGCACACTTGGAAAGTTACACAACCTTTAAATTGTATTTATACTTACAACAGAAATCTTTGTCTGGAATGTATTATAACAGGACTTGAGAGTAGGTATTTTAAATAAAGCCCATTTGCTTTTAGCCATCTATCATGTTGAGCTCATATCATGTTCCAGTCTTGTTCAAAGTAACTAAAACCTCCAGATCCAATACAAATATTTCAGACAAACTTGTTTGGAAAACAGTTAAGAATGCAATGTGTTCCTGCAGAGATTAAATTGAACTACCATGTTCCAAGGTAATTTGTAATGAAATTACTAAAAGCTGCCCTGGAGTTTTCATTAGCACTAATACATTTGTGTTTGAGACAGAAATAATTGTGTTTTTCTTAATACAGAATAATTTTGTTAGGAAGCAAATTTGATTATTCTTATTATCTTTCCGCACACTAATGATTTGATAGCAATATCAAATATATTCAACATACCTCACTGAGTAGTGTAGCAAGATTGGCATGGCATTGGCTAGGAGAAATAAGGTATATTTTGAGTAGCAAGCTCTCCTTGTTTATCTTATTTCAGTATTGAGGTTCTGTGGGCTGTACACATGGCCTGGTGACACTGCTTATTCTCTTGCCAGTGCATACACATGCCAGTCATCCCACTCTTTGCAGAACTCATGGAGCAGAGTGCAGTAGCACTGTGGTTTGTTTCCCAGCTGGCAGCTCAGTCTCACACAACTGCTTTCTCATTCCACGGGGCTACTCTGAGGAAAATCACCTCCACCCCAGCCAAAACCTTCACAGTACCTCTGCATGTCTGTTAGCCAGCTACAAATTGCTTCAATAATAGGTCTGCTCCTGGAAGAGGAAACTGAAAAAGAGATGAAGACCTGGAAATTATTCAGAAAAGAAGTCTAAGAATGATGCTGAAAACCCATTCCTAAACTCCACCTGTGTGGGGCTGGGAAACTGGTCAGGGAAAGGCTTGCTGTGCTCCCCTGGAGAGCCAACCCCTAAGCAACAGCCCTTCAGTGAGGGTGAGCAAATGATCACTCCCAAAGACCTTTGCAGTCATATGTTGATTTCTTCTATCCCATTAGCCCTAGTGCTCTGCCTATATAAACCCCTGCCTTCCCTGTCTGAGTGGCTCTTTCACCACTCAGGAAGAAGCTCAATAAAGGCTCTCCTTGGAACCCCACACGAAAACCCCATCTCTCCTTCTGCGTCACTGGATCCTAGAAGAGCTGAAATCACCCAGTGTGAGCACAGATGTGCTTGTGCCCCCGAGGTGTCTTTTTCAAGATGCCTCTTCAGGAAGGTCATGGCACTCTGCACAACACCTGCTGCGACACACCTGGACAAGATGAAGTGGTCTGTAACTGCAGGCAAGAAGAAATTTCTAATACCAGATTTTTCCTTCATTAACCCCAAAAGGCACAATAGAATTCAGCAATTGCATATTGACACTAGAAGATGTTACTGTTTTCAAATGCTACAGTAATTGGTATGTGTACACAGCATACATTCTATTATTTGAAAAATGTAGTTTAAATCATTGATTAGATATTTGTTATTCTGGTACAAAAGTTATTGTCTTATGAACATTTGTTTTGCAGCAGGTCAGGATGACGTACTACAAGTTTAGCCTCTACTCTTAAAATCCTTGACTAGACCCTTTTCATGGAAGTGCATAATTTATTATGAAGGCCACCTTCTGGCATTCCAGGGGATTTTGAATACACTTGTTTCCCCTGGTCATTCTTACGTTTGATACTCTAAGTGAATTCCAGAGACAGTGATGTCAGAAAGTAAATAAATAAGCAAAGCAAAAATAAAAAAATAGGGGAAGAGTGTCTTGAGAATTCTACCTACCATTTATTTGGTGTTTTTGCCTCAAATAATTTTCAAATATTTATTAAATAATTATTATTATGATTTCAATATTAGAGAGATTCAGAAACAAATACTTAAAATAAAAAGCTGTGCAAGAGAACTTTAAAATGGAGCCCACCTGTTTTTCTAGTCCCCAACCCTGAGCAAAGGGGACTACAGTGCCTCCTTTAGAAACATTAGATATGTTTCAACCATTGACAAAGATCCTGATCTGACAGAGGAATTAGTGGATCATTTACTCAAAAGTATAATTGTTAGCTTTCAGGATGCCAAGCTATAAAGTAGTAAGCACAGAACAAACCCAGACTGGAAAATAAATACTAACCAGGAAATTTTAAAAAGGCATTAAATGGAAGTAGAACCCATACATCAGAATTTTTATTCATACTACTCATACTAGAAAAACAAGAAGGAAACTACATTTGCTCTAAAACCTCATCAAAATAAAAGTAGTTAAGCTTGACTGAGCTGCAAAACTGCTTTCAAATGAGTGCTCACTGTTTGGGTTTTTTAACAAAATGTTCTAAGGCTAGAATTAATAAATCATACCTGGGCAGTAATGTAACACAAAGAAGAATGACAAACTCACTTGTGACACACAGCTTGGTGAGCCATTTTATATTAAGAATAAGATTACCAAACTGTTCACCATACTGGTAAGCCCACTAAGCGACAAGACAAGATGAAAGTTAGCGACACAAGGTTTAATATCCCTGTTTTATATCCAGTCCAAAGGGCTAGCAGAGGCAAGTAGGCCATGCCACGTGCAGCTCCTATGGGAGCAATCACTGGCCATCCCCATACATCCAGCAATGCATGTCTGAGCATTGCTTCTGGGGATCTGTTTTAAACACTGGGGATGGGTCTATTACAAACAAACCCAAGAACTTGTGCCCTGCAACTTGATATTCTATTCTTGAACTGTGACTTCATTACTGAAATAAGTGTAATTAGCAATATATTTTCTGAATCTGGCCCAGTGACTAGATAAAATGCAAAAAAGACAACAGTATTGATTTTTATCACTGGGAGTGGATGGCAGGAGTGTCTGGAAATAGAAAATATTACATTTGAATTAACATAAATTAGGAAGGAAGAAACAAAAGAATAATGGTTGGATTAACAAAAGCATTAAAAAACATTGTCATCACTGCAGGTACCTAAATTACCTTAAAAAAAAGAGTCCTGTTCCACCTGCCATCTAGACATAAACATGTGTACTTGTCTTTGGTGATCGAAATTCCAAGATTAATGCTTATTAGCATATGAGGGATATTACAATGATACACATTTTTTGGCAGTTTTGATAATAGTAGACAGGTATTCCCTTCCTCATACTTTGAAAATATCAAGAAGGTACTTTGCTTCTCTTCCCTGCTTAGAACTATATTTGCACAAGTTTTTGAAGGTGCACCTAAGAGATGTCTAAGTAGAAAAATGATAGTCTCATTTATCTAGAAGCTGTGTGTGATGTATTTAAATGGAATAGTGCCTGATAACTTCAAAACCCACCTTTGTCTCTCATAAACATACACTAATTAACAGGTGATTGAATGCTCTCTGAACTCTTCACATAGAAAGATGTTAGCACAAAATTGCATTTTCAGCTATGTGGACAAAATTACTGTTTCTTCTTGCTCATGGCAGTTCCTATAAATATATTAATCCATTTCTTCAGTAGTTACCATTTACAGTTTTTACAGTTTTACAGTTTTTACCTGAGGTTTTTAGACTTCAACTTAAATATGAAGCATATTTGTGTATATTTTTGTAAATGGTTAACTGAAAACACTCCCCCACTGAGAAAGCCAGAAAAGCCAGACCTGGTGCTGAGTACACTGTTTATATGAGGTTTACATTACTAAATTAAGTGTTGAACTGTGATAAGAGAAGAATTTTCTTCATTACATCTGCAGGTAAATAATTGCTGTCACATGGTTTACCTCCAGCACTTGGCAATCAAAGTGCATGCACCCTGATACACTTGCTTCCACTCCCTTTTCCCTGTCAGAGAAGAAGCAGAAACAAATCACAGATACAAACGAATAATGCTCATGAGTGTTTGTTTTTAATCAGTGTAGATTAAAGCTGTTGCCCTGAAGCATGTAGCATTTTCACTTTTATGTGGTTGGTGTACAGCATGTTGAAAAATTAGATACTGGAGATTTTACTGAATGCCAATAGGAAGCTTTCCATTTGTTTTTCATCAGTGCTAAGACAAGGTCTTCAGCCATTTTGTCTAAATATTTTACTTGCTATGGTAGAAAAATACAAGCAGCATTGTTACTGCCTTTAAACTTAGCTCTATCACATTATTCACTGTTTTTCATTGGTAGTAAGAAAATGGGTGGTAACCACCCCCTCAATATCATCAGTATGGGGAAAAGCTCTTAGATATTCTTCATTGAAGTAGCAGTTAAAGCCTAATTCCTTTTTATGTTTTTTTTTTCCATCATAGCCAAGCCACCAATGTCTGCGTCTGGTGTCTCTTACCTGTCTGCTCATTCATCCAAAGAAAAATCAATTTTCTTTAAAGAAACACTCTCTTTCTTTCCAACAGTGATGAGATTCTACATGTGGACACTCGATTTCAATCTGTTGGTTATGTGAAAGCTTGAACAGCTTCTTTCTGTCTCAGTGAGCCAAAAGAAGTGTTTATGTTTTTTGAGGATATTACATGTCATGTATTAATGCTGAATCCCCTATTGAGTGCATTTTAGCTTTTACAGAGAAGACACTCTTCATGTCTAATACCTAGCATACAGTCCAAACAACTTACATGGATGAAAGACTTACTTTATCAGGTGTATAGGCATAGAGTCCTTATTTACCAGGTATTAATTAACTTTCAAAGAACAGATCAGAATTTACTGAGTATATGTGAAATTATTTTCTCTCGCCATTGCATTCACTCATGTATTTTTGGTTATTGGTTAGTAGCTTTCCACCAAGAAGAACAGGAAAAATGTTTTTGACATTTCATTTATTCAAAGTCTGTAAACAGAGATATATTAATACTTACTTGGATGAAAAGATAAATTAGGTTAATTAATGTTATGAAAAATATGTATTTATCAAATAACCTAGTCTGCAAATTAAATACAATAAATGAAATACTCCTACAAATAGAAGTAGACAATAAGGCCAATGGTAGTATATAATAATTTTTGTAGCACCTATATAATCAAAATACAAAATATCAGAAATTTTCCCTTTTTTTAACATCTAAACATCTTTCACACTTATCTGTGAAGGAGAACTTAAATGGAAAATCTAAATCAAGACCAACATCCATTTTTTGTATATAAATTTCAGTTAACAGCTTGGAAACATTTCAGTTCACAGGCTGAAGGAAAAATGCAGGGGAATTTGTTTTTTAAAATTAAGCGACTCATATTACAGGATTTTTGTGCCTTCTCTTTGTGCAGACAGAGTACATCGATCTTTTTTATTGAAACAAGTTCACTTGTGCTACCCACGCAACAAAGAAAAGTTAGTTATATAAAGAAAGTAATTTGAAAGTAAAGAGACATGAGTAAAGCTCTGAAGATGAAAATTTGCTATGGAAACTTCCCAGCCTGACCATTCCAAGGCCCCCGGCAGCCTCACTCCCAAGGTCAGAGACTTTCACTGCTGGGACTGGAGCCTCTCCACCGTGGGCATCTCTGGAGGCCACGGGGTCTCTGCTGGGCTCCTGCACACCCCCTCAGTCAGACCAGGCTTCCTCACTGGCTCTACATTTCCCCTGGCAGAGTCTTGGATGTCTCATTCCATATACACTTATTCACAGCACAGTAGCACAGAAACAGCTCAAGCTGGTGCTGCCAAGGATGACCCCAAACAGAGGAGCCCCTGGGCTTCTGCACCCTCACAATCTACTCAAGTGCAAGTCTTGCTCTTCCTCCTGAATCTTTGACTCCTACCTGCTTGTCCATGTCCATCCTTCTTGCTGGCAGCTCCCATCTTCGAAGATCTCCTTGGTAACCCAAAATGTTGGTGATTCCCAGCTCCTGCTGGGCCTCAGTGTCCACTCACCCAGTTGGCCTCATCCATCTTTATGCCCTTTTTATCCGAAAGACTGGCAATTCATGCCCTCTTGTCTTGGGCTCCCACCCAGGGTTCAGTCTACATTTCAGTCTTGATCTCAACCTGCAGCTTGTGGGTCCTGCTACCCAGATCAGATCTATTCCTCCACCAGTTTAACAGAATAGTAAATTTTTTATAGGCTAAGATTAAAAAATGATTTATTAGTTATGTTCATTTCTTTAGTGGATCACCCTCTGATCTCCTCAAATGCATTGCACTTGAAAGGCAAGAGGTTCCTGTCTTCCTTTCATTAGTTCAAGTCACTCCAAAGGGAACAAAAAGCTGTTGCCATGAGTTTGCAAAGATGTGATCAGACAAACTGACAGATTTCATGTATTCTGTTATTTATGCAGCAGTGGTATCACTTGTTCAAATTCTAATTTCAGTTACACTGACAAGTACAAAGAGATTTTGTATAGATGAAAAGGTTTCTTTTTTTATTTATTATTCAAAGTACAAAAAGGAGAAAAATATCTGCCCCAACAGAGAACAAAAAGTAAGTAAAGAATGCTGAAAAACTTTTAGAGGCAAAAGGAAATAAAAAAAGAAAAGACACTAAAACATCTCAAACTCAGGGACTTCAGGTTAAGGTGTGGTGTCCTAATTACAGTCTAATTCTGACATTAGTGGTCATTCAGTCTTCCGACAAGCTTTCAAACAAAACTCAACAGCAACATATAGGTATATCAACATTTTCCCAGAGTCTGGCAACACAAGAACTATAAAGACTGAAAAGCAATTAAACAAGCTTTGGAAAGAGAACTTCTGTGCCTGGAGAAAGAAAGATGTGTAACATATAACACAAAATTATGAATGTCACTTAGGCAGCAAACATAATGAATACTATTTTTTAAATTATTTTTTTCATTTAACTCAGATGCTAACAAAAGCTGCCCAGCCCTTCTTCCATAGTGGAGAAAACATACCTTCATCTATAAACACCCTTGTTGCACCCTAATTTAGGTAACGATAGGACATAAGCATTACAATCCCTGCAGAAGACTTAAACTTAGAAGGAAAAAGAAAATTTATCCCAGTTGTATTCCTGTGTTTCTTCCATATTTCTGAAAAAAATGCACTGAAAGAAACATCTTCCTTCCCTATGAAAATGCAGATTTCTTCAGCAGTCTTGACTTTGGCAATAAAAAGTCATTGTTCAGATGGGGTTTTCTAGAGGACAGATATTAGCAATAACATCTGCTGCCTGCATGTTCTAGTTGGAAATTCAGTTTATGTACCCAATTCTATTCCCCACGGACTATTTTTTTAATGGCACATTAGTCTAAGTGTTTGAAAAAGCTAAATTTCATATGACTCATACCTCTTCCTGTCAGAATAGATTAATAGTCATGTTTCTCCACAGCACATCAACAGGATGAAGGGCTTTCCCAAACTTGAATACATAACACTGGACTGCCATCAGCCTTTGACTTATCCTGTCAGTAGGAAAACACAAGAATAAGCAAGCTGGAAGATGCAGATCTGCTGGCTGACCACTTCTGTAGTCCTCAACTAGTTCACTCTGTGTTTCTCTCAGATTCAGGTAAGGACAGCTGATTCAAATCATATAATCATAGACTCACAGAATGGTTTGGGTTGGAAGGCACCTTAAAGATCATCTAGCTCCAGGGATCCTCCACTAAACCACATTCCTCAGAGTCCCTTCGAGCCTGGCCTTGAATATTTTCAGGGACAGGGCATTCCCAGCTGCTCTGGGCAACCTGTGCCACTACCTCCCCACCCTCACAATAAAGAATTTCTCCCTAATATCTAATCTGAGCCTACTCTCTGTCTGTTGGAAGCCATTTCTTCTTGTACTGTCACTGCATGGTCTTGTAAAGAGTCCTTCTCTATCTTTCTTGTAGGCTGTCTTCCAGCACTGGATCACCACAATCAGGTCACCCTGGAGTCTTCTCTTCTCCATCCTGAACAATCCCAGTAATCTCAGCCTTTCCTGACAGGAGAGATTCTCCAGACTAATTAATGGAATACAGACCATCTATCTCTACTAGCCTCCAGTTTGGTGTGTCCCTAAGCCACTAACTGCATAAAGGCAGGGAAAACAGTAGGGAAAAGACCAGTCCATCGTTGATCTTATGGTCTCTTATAACTTGCTACTAATGGAGACCAAGATACTTTGGTCTGATTCAATAAAACTGCTCGTTAACCAGATCAGATGAGACTATATGGTAATGAAAATTTCAAACAGGAACAACACATAAAATTCAGAAATCCAATACGTAGCAAACTATCTGTCTGGTAGCACTCCTTCAGCTGAATAGGTTTACTGTCATTTCCCAATTCAAAGACTTGGACTGAGAAAATAAAATGAGCACCTTTCTACAGACTGAAACTGCCTATTTGCTTTCAGCATTTTGGATTTAAATCTGTAAAGCAGAAACTGAACCACTACACATGAAAATGAAAATACTTTTTGTTCATTAAATATTACGAAGTAGTCAAAGTGAAAAAAATTGCTTAGCTTGACTTAACATCTTATAAATTCTTTGAGCCTCTCCAACTGAGACGGAGCCAAGGTCCAGCATAATTTTGCAATGGCCACAGGTTGGCTGAAAAAGCACATTCCAATCCAGATATTCAAAGATGGTATTTTTATTTTTACAGTTTAACTACAGGAAGTATGCAGTGGCTTCCACATTTTTAACCACATAGAGCTCATCTTGGTTGCAGTAGTAAGGAGTATATCCCATCTGATTGCCACTCTCTAAATCTATAGTCAGACAAAGTGATGTGTCTCTACTATTGAGCTGTCTATAAAATTCAGTGTAAAAAGATATTGTTTAATTACTTATGGAAAGGAAGTTGAGCCAAATAGTCTTGAAATTAGTTACTTTTAGTATAGGTGATTTTGCTATAAAAACATCTGGGAAGATTCCCTCCAAAATTTAAACCAAGAAATATTCAAAATTTTATATGCTTTCAAAATATTCAGTGAAGTAATAGCTCTGCAAAGAGTACAGTTCAGAGATCTCTAGTAATTGGTAATACCTTTTTTCTATTATCCAATCAAGGAGTAGAAAAATACTCCACAGTATTGAATATCATGCTTATTTTACAGCTGCACAGTTGCAAACAAGGCATCATCTCTCTTCTCAGCTTCCTGCCTACTCAAAAGGCAACATTTCCCTCTTCCCTCTTCCTTCTCTTCCCTCAGCTTCCTGCCTACTCAAAAGACAAAACTAGAGCAACCATATAACCCAAATTGTATGTTATATGAAAGAAAGCAGTTACTGAGATGGTTTTGCCTTTGTCATCACCAAATTAATTAAGATGCCCTGGTCTGAGGAGAAAAATCAGACATTGATGTTCTAAACTGCAAAGAGATCCTCAGAAATTAACATAGCCTACATGTTTCAACGCCTAGGTTTTTAGAATTTTCTCTTAATATCTCATTCCTATGTTTAATACTGCTCATTTCAATAAAGGTTAAGGCTTTAAAAAATATTTGCTTCAAGATGTATTTAATATTAAAACTTCGGAAAAGCTCATCCATTTGGACTACATATTTCTTGTGCTTCATATGCAGAGTAATAACTGGTACATCCAAAAATAGACAGCTAAGGGTCTAAGAAGTGGGTATAGAGCATCAGAGACTAGGTTAGGAAGCCCACAGAAATCTGTGCATAACTGAAATATAGTTAAGAACTTTAATCTTTCCCACATGGAATTCCAAAAGCCTATTCAGATTTTATTAAAAAATATGAAATATGTTTTCTTGGTACATCAATAAGCTCAACTACAAAAGCCACAATAAATACGTCAGAAATTGTATATTCATTATGTGCTGCAAACCTTGTTTAACTGTATCTGAGTAGGCTTCTGCCAAAAAAGCACATTTCTTTGTCAGGAAGAATTTAGACAAGGAAAGGGTTAAGTATTTGAACTGGCTGCCCAGGGAGGCAGTGGAGTCTCCATCCCTGGAAGTGTTCAAGAAATGACTGGATGTGGTATTTAGTGTTCTGGATTAGTTGGCCAGGTGATGTTTGGTAAAATGTTGGACTTTATGATCTTGGAGGTCTTTTCCAACCTTAATGATTCTGCAATTCTTTTCTATTGTTCTATATGTTCATTGAGCTAGCAGCAATGCTCAGATGGCCACCATAACTAGCTGCTAAAAGACCTTCAACTGTACCCCTACAAGGATTTATTCAAAAACAAATTCAAAGTCCCATTTTTTTTAATCAACAAAAATTGACATAATTTTGCTTTTGATGGTGTAAATATAGAAATGGTTCCCAGTTCACATAATGCATTTTACTGGAAACAGGCACCTACAGAAAGTAATTCATGTGTGTCCTGGTTTGAGTTAGGATAGACTTAATTTTCTCTAAGTATCTGTTAAAACATTGTGCTTTGGATATGGAATGAGAATGTTGTTGATAACACACTGATGTTTTGGTGTTTTCTAAACTAAGTCTAGGAGCTTTTTCTTGTCTCATGCTCCACCACTGAGGAGGTAAAAAGAAACCAAAAGAGAGCTTTAAACTGTCTAAATTCTGAATTTAGAATAGAGTTCCAGAGTTATTCAATCCTATGGCAATGACTTGATATATGAGGTTGACAATAAACATTGTATATTTTTAGAAAAAAGGTGTGGCTTTACTGACAATAGGTTAATTGGTGAAATTCACTAAATGCTACCAAGATTAGAATGTCCTTTCAAATTTAGTTGCACTATCCCAGAATATCTTTCAAATTTCAGTAGGAAAAGTGCCCTCATTGCCTTTCCTTCTAATTAAGGGGGGCAGTCAACTGTATCCACAACTTATCTTGGATGCAGCTGAGAACATAAAAGATACTGGTTTGTGCTGCACCTAGAGCACTCACCACTATTATCAGGTGATTCTTTTCATCAATCCTTCCCCACTGAGCTAATATATCTGATAAGAGCCATTGATTATCTCCTAATGCTAATAGGGAAGATCTAAATGAATGTTCCAACTGGTATAAATCACTTGTTAGTGAACTTATTTTGTTTGCTAGGAGTTCAGCATTCATCTTATTTAATACTCCTAATCCTTCCCCAGGGTGCCAGTCACAGCTCTCCTTGATCAGTTTGGAGAGGTGAGGGTCAATCCGTGCGACCATGCTGGCCACCCTGCACAAGATGTGCTCAGGATTGGTGAGTAGACAGGTTAAATAGCAGAGATTTTAACCTGTGCTGATAATTCCACTCATTTAAGAGGCCATAAAGGACTAAACAGCACTTGTTGCTGGCCTGTACTTTTGATGGCTAGGGTCCAATTTTAGAAATTTGTGGAAATACAAGTTTCAATAGTCTTATAGGGGGTCTTAGAAGCAGTGGAAGGCATTGTGTAGACTACATTAGTCTCTGTTGTGTCAATACACATTGTGCAAATATACATTTATTCCAGTTACAGTTGTGCATATATCTTCACGTGCATGCTACTTCCTTTTTAATATTATGTTTTTATGCAATACTTATTAAACAGAAGCTAGGCTTGCAAGTTTTTGGGATATCTTCTCTCTAGTTGCTACCCTCATTTCTCTGAACTGAGGGTCCTCTCAGAACCACATGAATTAGATGCTGGATAGTGCTGCTAGACTGTCTCTGAATTGCAACTCTTGGAATGCTTAATGCTGAGACTTGATTACACAGCTCTCCACCTCCAAGGCTTGGCTGGATGATCAGGGAATTTGGGTTCCAGGGAAGTTTTTGTTTGATTTTGTGACTTATATTTTCGATGTCAGTAGATGTATTATCCCTTCCCATCTTTCGCCCACAATTTATGATAGTTTGCTTTAATGTTGCCATTATAGGGATGCCTCTGCATAGTAGGGCTTCTCCCTGATCTAAAACAATCTCTTTTACAACCAACAGAGTGCTGAAGTCAGTGTATCTCAACCTCATCTTGTTTTGCAATGACATAATGTTTGAGGAGGACAGGGGGTCCTTTAATGAATGGGTTTAGTAAGTCATAGTTCACAGGCTAAAATAGGAACACTAATAGGATTATGGCCTGGATGCAGGTTACTTTTGTAATAGCTGTGGAGAGCCCATTCAAGGATCTAATAGTTATTAACAGATGCTCTTCTCTCTTCAACCAATCCACTCAGCCCAATATACTGCTTTACTTGTTATCAAGTGGGGAGCATCTGGGGATTTCAGTTCAGAATTTAGACACCATTACCCCAAAATCCATTGGATTCTTCACTATTTAGTGAAATTCTGTTTCCTGTGGTTAAACACACTTGCAATAACTATTCACTATTATTTTACCTGGTTTACAGCCACAGTGTTCATAACTCCTGAATAAAATCAATGAGATCATTTTCCAGGTGTGATTTCCTGTTCCACCCATTGGTCCAGTTGGTACTTCTGTTTTTATAATTGGTCTGGCTTCATATTCAGGGAGATTTGGAAGGTGTATTCCATGCTCTACTGTCTGGGTTCTTGGAATCATCATCATCACTGTCATCATCATATGAACCTCTAGTCTTCATGACCCATATGGCAATTAAAGAACATGTGCTATAAAAAGTGACAGGAGGTCTTAGAAAGCGTGAGACACTTAAGATGACAAAGCTTAAATGCCACTGGGTGAGTGGCAGAGTACAACAGATAAGCACGGACACATGCTTAATTGATTATTCCTTACAAACCTATGATAGCCGCTACTGACAAAGTGAGAAATACATAGTACATTTTCAAGTGTTTGTTACCATTTTTGACTTTTAGGGAGGATTTCCATTTCCGCTTTAGCAAACATGCTTGTAAATATATTCTTAACTCTTTGTTACCTGCAAAGTCTAGTTGGAAGCTATATATCTTCTTAAATGTTTTTAGGCAATAATCTGTCCAGCTTGCTTCATGAAAGTACATCTCTCCACTGAAAATATGTAGGAAACAAAAAGATTACTAAGGTGATATTACAAAAGCTGCACTGAAGTCAGATACTTAAAGAAGGCAAAGTGAATACTCCTAATAGTGCAGTATATTTTAATTTACTTACTTCTGTGTATTGAACCCTCTGGACTACTGCAATGCTCAGCTGGTGCCAAGGCAGGGAGAACAAATTTTATTCAATAGTACAGACTCCAGGGGAGCAGTATTGACATCTATTGCACAGGCAACCTCTTCACACTGCTGCAGAGAGGCTTGCATTAGGGAAATCAGCAACTGCCAAACTCAGACAAGTCTGACAGTGTACAGTTAGGATATGACCAAAAGGAACCGTATTCTGACCCTGCCACAGGAAGCATATTCCAGTCCGTACAGTTCTTTGAAGTCATACATGCTCTCCTGATATACTACTACAATGTCATTTTCAATTCAAAGTGCCCAAAGGTAGAAGGACTGCGTTGCAACTTGTCAGAGCAGTGCTTCCATAACAGGGACCTGAATCGACAGTATGCACTGAATGCCCAGGCGTATAAGATGAGAGCACATGAGCATCCCACGATTCAGCGACAGTGGTTAGAGGGCAATTTCCATACTGACTACAGCTTTGGTGCATGCTAACCCTTTAGGTGTGCCTAGACCAGCTGGCACAGGTTAGTGGACAGACAGGACAGCCAAAGACTGGATGGCACAGTCATACTTGTAATGGGCTGCTTTCTACTGACCAAGCAATGGGGACCATGAGTAGTACAGTGTTCAGTTTTGCTCCTTGACATTTTTATTTTACAATAAAAATAAATACCAATGTAAATATCCATGCCAAAGCGTCAAATATAGAAGAAAACTCTCTTTATCTGGTAAGGAAATTATTATTTCTGTAGTTACTATTTACTGCCAAGGAGACATGCTGCTTCTGTAAAAAGGCCAGTGTCCCAGTTACTTTTGTGACAAACTGCAACTCCAAGGCTGGGAAACAGCTGTAACTGTGTGCAAGGTCCACTATCTCAGCTTTTTGAAACCTTTGACTCGCACATTGGCAACTACACAAAATTACACCCCTCACTACATATCAGAATACTGATAATACAGCTTGTAATCTCTAAAGATCAAAGTTACAGTAGAGTGTTGGTAAAAGTTATGCAGTGTTGGTAACATGCCAACATGCACACCTTAAACAGATTTATCTGTAGGACAATTTTGTCATTTATGAAACTATTGTACTGAAATTCACTTAGGTCACCTTGGTTGGATCACCTGCATGTCTATCAGCTTTTATTCTTTTTGAAGGCATTTCTTTAATTATATGTTCATAATTAAACAAATTAGCTCATGCTATATAATTCACCTAAAAGAAAAGAAGTTCCTTTTGCATTTTTTTTCTGTATGGACAATCCTAATTAATTTTCCTTCTATTAATGATTAGCTTTAATAGTGTAGAATATAAATATAAGATGAATTTACTACAAAATAAAAAATATTTTTTTAAAAGTCCACCTTTGAAAATAAAGATATTCTAGTCATGATTTTTATTCCTCCAGTGTTAGCTTGCTAGTATTTATGAATAAGCTGACAAAAGCGAAATTTTAATTATTTTCCTCATTATTAACCTGCAAAGTTAAATTTAAATATCTGTTTAGCAGAAAGGCCACAAGATTTACTCTGTTGCTAGGATAATATTGACTAAATAACTTGAGTTGTTAGATTTTTCAAAATTTTTTCAGCATTTGGTGTTCCAATCCTACTACTTTTATGAAAAATACATTATTGCAACCATTAGAATAATATCTTAATTTATTTAACCATATTAAATAAGTTATTTCACATTATAGGTTTTTACTTTAGGAAGCTAAAGTGAGGCATATCTGAAAACAGCAAAATCTTTCTGCTCCAAAATTCAAGGAGTAGAGATTTGCAGTCATTTGGGTAGGACGAAACAAGTTTAGGGTTCCTAAAAGGGAAGTAATTGGAAAACTGTGATATTGCACAGGCTTCTTCAGAAGGCCCTCTTATACAGAAACGAGGAATTTTTATTTTAAAAATCTGTTAAGCCTGTTCTTGCCTCCTTATTCTTATGCTAGTCACCTGTCTCTCCAACTATGGAAAGGAATGCCAAAGACAAATTCATTCCTAGCTGAAACCTTGATGGGATGAAGACTTGGATAAGAAAACTCAGCTATAGGAGTATGAACAGGTAATAAATATTGGCTCAGTATTCCTTTTCGGATTTGGGTTGTTTTGGGGGTTTTATGGGTGGGGAGAGGGTCTGTTTGGTGAGTTTTGGGGGTTTTACCCATTTGTTTGTTGGGTTTGGGGTTTTTGGGACTGTGGGCCATGGCTTTTTTATTTTTGTTTGTTTGGGGTTTTTTGTTTGTGGGCTTAGTTTTGTTTGTTTGTTTGTTTTTGATTTTTGTTTTGTTTTGTTTTTTGGGTTTTTCTGGTGGTTCTTTTGTTTTGGTTTGGTTTTGTTGCAGTTTGTATGGTTGGGTTTTTTCAATCCAGTAAAAGGAATATTATTGTAAGAAGTAGATTTCAATTTCACAAAAACTCTTGAGGAAGCCTTATACATAGTTTTATTTTAATTTAAAGTGCTAACAATCAAGGAAAGAAGTGCTATTTATGGAATTGTGTCCAATATCAGGGAATAAAAGGCACTCCTATAAGGTTTACTCACCTAGGAAGTGAAATCCTAAAGAACTGTGGCTGTGTATTTGTGCACAATCTATTCACAGGCCTATTAAAGTCAGTGAGACTGAACAATAAGACCTCCAATCACAGCCTTTTTATGGAATATATCAGAAAAGACAGTTCAATATTAAGAGGTGGATTAGAGCCAAAACCAAATCCTTGACTGTTCTGAGCTCCACAGCAAGTCACAGCACATGGAGAACCAAGACTTATGATGCACAAAATTACCAAAAATCCTCCAGTTTGTCCATCTCCATGGAGAAAATACCCAGTTGTCTTCCCCATGCTAATACCACCCTGCACTTATCAGCCTTCACTCTTCAGCCACTGAAATGAGAAAAGAAGCTCCAGTTGTGAGTGGTCCCCAACAGTCCCACACCAGTGCATGCTCCACAGCCATTACTAGTATAAAATAGCATATTTACAGTGCTGGAATGTTTCTGTAAATACAAGCACCAGGGAAATTCCCTTGGCACACAAGGTAGGCAAGTAACAGCTCTGCTCATGGATACGTGCTGTGCCCTCCTTAGTTGTACCAGCTCATTTGTCAGCCTTTATTGCACTCAGGAATTCAACTTTTTGACTTCATGCTGTGTGTAGAGTCTTTTAGCACAAAGCTACAACTGCATGCCACGGAGTTTCATTCTGTAAGCATGGCAGAAGATCCTTCAGTTCTAGTTAAATATTGAACCAAGGAATGACTCAGAAATTTTCCCATGAATGCTTGTAAAACAATCCTGGAATAAACTCCTTTGGACTAGAAATATTTATAGCATCTCTCACACTCCTTTTATCTGGAGCAAACTGATTTGTCCCATCAGTTCTTTGGCCACTGATGTGATTAACAGAATACAGTTTCTTTTGATGCACAAGACATGTAAATAATAGCAAAGCATGACTATCACTGACATTTCATAGGGATAGAAAGACACCCCTAAAATTTGATACATAGGGGAGGGCCACTGCCCTGCCATCTCAAGGTGCTGCCAAACATTCTCCAGCAGCCTATAAAAAAGGGGCTGACAGTGGTTGGTCAGAGTGAATCATAGTGATGGTGTAGGCAAATGGTACTATGTGTCAACACAACCTGGATGAACCAAAGGTTAATTCCAGACCACTACATTATTTTTTGCCACTAATGGCAAAAGACACTCTGTTATTGCTCTGTCCTTTCTACTCTACATCATTATACTTTCTTCTCATGCTATCTTTCCTTCCTTCCTGAAATTTATTTCTGAAGCTTATAAATACAGAAAATCTTATAAAAATGTCCTTATATATAACAATCTTACATAGCTAACATATTATAAATAATGTTTTCCTCCTGCTTTTATCAGAAAAAAACCATTTACTTCTTTCTAGTGGTAATTGTCAATTAAGTTCAGCTTGGCTGTGTCTGAATACTAAGTTCTCATGCTTTGTATGAAACAGCGACAACTAGAGAAGTCGATTAGCTCTAAACCTACTTGCTAACAGCATGACAAAATGTAGGAAAAATTACTTCTACTTCTATGTAGACACTAGAATCAAAATTACATTTTATGGTTTTATAACCAGAATTCCCTATATTACAAGATAAAATGCAAGTACATTCATCATTTATTAATACATTAAAATGAATTGAACATTGATGAGTTGGAAAAACAGAGCAAAGGTTTGTTTGCTTCATCTAAGTGATGCATTAAATAAACTAAAGCAGACAAAACAAACAGTCTGGCAAAATGTTAACAGTGGGTCTAGAATTCACTGCAATTGCAAATACAGAGAATCTTGTTAGCAGTGAATCACTAATAAAAGTAACATTCAGTTAATGATAAAAAGATCTGTTTAGGGATAAGACATTAAATGTTGTGCAAAAAACCAGCAATTAGGAGGCTCCCACCTGTCTCTCAATGCTACTGAGGCAGCATTGCACTTCTGGGAAAAAAAAAAACGACAAAAATTTTAAATTGCCAAAAAAATTACCTGGACGCTTAACAAAGACATATGAATACAGACAGAATTAAGTAAATTAAGAAATCAAATTCCTGAGGACAGAGTATAATGAGGGATGTAATGTGTCTTTCCATTATCAACTTCTGAAACTAAAAGATTATTTAAAATTCTGCCCATCATACAGAAGACTACTTTTCCCATAAAAATTACAAAATAAATCTAGAAATTGAGTCTAGGGGTTGTTTCTCCATTTACTGACAGAAGTAATTCTTGCTAGAAACAAGGACAGTAAAAGGTTTTTCTGTAAAACAGCTTTATCAAACAAAAATCCCAAAACTGCCAAATGAAGTAGGAGGTAAGGGAAAAATGAGGGAATGAATAAAACAATATGAGAAAAGGAATCAGTGATTTTTTTACTTAGGAGATTTGGTGCCCACAGTACCCATAATATGCCAGCTACCTGTCACAGGGGGACCAGATTGGGTGTGTCATCTGCAATATGGTAAATTGCTTTTGAAGGGGCTCCCCAAAGACTATACACTGTCAGACTATTTTAGACTGACAGACTATGAAAGACTCAGTGCTGATGAAGTTCAAGACCACCTCAAATCCTTTAACTGGTCAGACTTGATATATGATGATTAGACAGTAAATGAGTTCAAAGCGCTATTCCTCAGATGTTACAAAGGATTGTAAGACTTCACGGCAGGAAAAAACCAGTAACTTGGCAGTTCTCTAAAGAACTTGTTTCTCAATCCTACTCAAGCCTTCAGCACTCAAAAAGTCCTTGTTGCTGATCATTTTATGTGATTTGACTCTCACGCATTTGTCTTTCTAGAATAAAGATCCCTAGGTAGTGGGTGACATCCCTGCCCATGGCAGGAGGGTTGGAGCTTTGAGGTTGCTTCCAGCTCAAGTCATTCTGTGATTCTATGAAGCAGCAGTCACAGAAATTTTCTCACAGAATGTCTCTAGCTACCAAAGCCTTCCAGCCCCCTAGTACTTCACCTGGCTGCCTAAGCCTGCTTTTCATTTGTACAACAAGCTCTATGTTGTGAATAGAGACTTGCAAAGTGAGTTGAAATCTGATTTCACAATGCTAAGCATTCTATAGTATCTTACCAATCTATTTTAAGGGATCCAATTTAAGGGAAGCCCCAACACTAGACTAATTTATACTCTGTGCAGTTTCCCAAGTGGCAGATGGACTCCAGCAGAATGAAAAAGAGAGCAGCATTGCCAAGCCCACCACTAATCTTTGTGCCTAAGTGGCATATATACATGTCTTTTATCTATCTCCAGGGATAATGATTCCACCACCTCCCTGGGCAGCCTGTTCCAGTGCTTGACAACCCTTTCTGTGGAGAAATTTTTCCTAAAATCCCATATAAACTTTCCCTGAAATAACTTGAGGCCACTCCCTCTCTTTCTGTACTTGTTTCTAGGAAAAAAGGCTCACACCCCACCTCATTACAACTTTATTTCAGACAATTGTAGAGGGCAGTAAGGGTTCTTCTAAGCCTCCTTTTCTCCAGTCTAAACAACCTCAGCTCACCCAACTGCTCCTCACAGAATTTGTGAACCAGGCCCTTCACCTTCAGCTCCATTGCCCGTTTCTGGACACACTCCACCACCTTGGTGTCTTTCTTGTAGTGAGGAGACCCAGAACTGGACAAAAAACTCAAGCTGAAGCCTCAGTAGTGCCAAGTACAGAGGGACAAGCTCTGGTCCTGCTGTCACTCTACAGCTGATCCAAGCCAGAATTCCATCAGTGTTCATGGCCACCTGGGCACACACTGGCTCACATTCAGCTGCTGTTGACCAGCACGCCCAAGTCATTTGCCACTGGTCAGCTTTCTAACTGCTCTGCTCCCAGCTCGGAGTGATGTCTGGAATTGTTGTGAACAAGGCACTTGGCCTTGTTGAGCCTCACATGATGACCTCAGCCCATCGATCCAGCCTGCCCAGATCATTCTGCAGAACCTTCCTGCCCTCCAGCAGATTAACACCCTGCCAGCTTGGTGTCACCTGCAAACTGACTGAGGCTGCACTTGTAATCCTCAGCTAACAAAGACATTAAACATGACTGGCCACAGTGCTGAGCCCTGGGGAACTCCACAAGTGATAGGGAAGTAAATTAATTCACCACTTCTCCCTGGGCCTAGCCAGCCTGCCAGTTCTTTATCCAGCAAAGAGTGTATCCATCCACACCATAGGAAGCCACCTTCTCCAGAACACTGTGGGAAGCTGTGTCAAAGGCATTCCTTGAACGACTAAGTGGCTCACCTGTCAGAGAAGGGGGTTGTGTTGGTCAAGCAGGACCTGCTTTTCATAACCCCATCTAGCTGGATCTGATCTCCTGGTTGTCCTGCATGTGCTGTGTGATGGCATTCAAGACTGTCCAAGTCCAGCCCTAGCACCAAAGCCTGGCTGACAGGCCTGCAGGTCCTTGGATTGTCCTTCCAGACCTTTTTGTAGATGGTTACCATATTTGCCAACCTAGGACCTCCCAGTAAGGCAAGAATGCTGATAAATAATGCAAAGTGTCTCAGTGATCACTTCCACTTGCTTCTTCAGTACCCTTGAGTGAATCCTATCAGGCCCCATAGACCAATGTGTGTCTAAGTGACGTAGCAGGTGACTGAGCATTTCTCTTGGGATTATGGCTCCCCAGCCATGTTTTCCAGCTCAGGGGGCTGGGTACCTTGAGAACTTTTGAGTTTACTATTAAAGGATGAGGCAAAGAGCAATGCTACATCTTAGGAGGATTTTTAACATAAACCACTGTGACCTCCAATCCATCTCAGAGATTAATCTGAAAATATTAGACAATACTTTTGTTGATTGTGGTCTTCCATTCAGCATGGACGTATGCACCCATATAGAGTTAATTAGGTCTGATATAGCCTCCCTGATCCACAAGTATGGTAACATTAGAAGAAAATATATTGTCTGAATTGTCTGAATACTCATCACCAGGTCTTATAACTTATTTTTTTTTCTATTTTGTTTTATTTTTTATGTGTTGTACCCTTACAGCCTGTTCAGTGAGGCCCCTGATCTGGCTTCATGGGGACCATAGCTAGTCTCTTTAGATGGGGTACGTGCAATACTGCTATGAACAAGTTTAAGTGGCAGTGTTCCCTGTAGAGCACTGCCCTCTAGTTTGATTTCATGTCAAATGCTGTTTGTATTCAACATTTAGACTTTTTGCTTTGCCAAGACAGATTAGTTACATAGTATGTCCTGATGATGCTGCTGTGAAAAAAAATTGAATACTTACTGCTGGTACAGATATAGATATACTGTGACCTTGAAGAATTTTCTAACCAGCAGCTCAATTCTCTTCCAAAATTTTATGCAACAAATACTTAAGGGTTTTGCTAAAAGCATATCAGCTTCACCAGGATGTGGGAAGGCGCAGTTTGAGTAACACGATGGTAGAAACACATAACCAGAAGATAAAGGTACAAAGCAAGGAGCTCTTGGTACATGCATGACTTGATATTATATTTATGCAATTGCTAAGGGCTTATAATACTGTTAACATTGGGGCTAATGAAAGGAAAAAAATTCCCAACTGAAACAGGTCATAAGCATTTGAAGTAACTTCTGGCAAGTAATAGTGACAGAATATTTTGTTGAAATCTATGACATATTTGAGTTGAGAGAAGGATGAACACATCAATATGAATATTCTTTCAAAGTCACCAAATTTTAAAACATGGTTATATGACAGTGTTGTGGGAATTTGTTTTTTTGTGATTGATTTCCTATGGAAGAAAAGATAATGAGGGCACCAGCAGGCCTTATAAACCAACCAACATTAACTTAATATCTCCTTCACTCCTGATTGCAGCTTGGGGCCCAGAGCCATATCTCCATGCTCCTTCTTGAGTGAGGACCTTGCTAAATGCAATCCCTACCCACAGGACAATATCCTAGCCAAGTCTCAGCTCTATCCCAGATCCAGGAAAGTGCCTGATGTCCGTGGCTGGGGCTATCCAGCTCCCTGGCTGGCTGTTGGGATGGGCCCTGGCTACCAAGCTCCTGCCCTGCCATCCTGGGGGTCCTTTGCATCCCTGTCGAGCTGCCAACCTGTGCAGTGTCACAACAATTCAAGTGCAAAACCTTTTGGAGGAAACTAGGAATACCAGTATTTCACCATAGACAAACAAAATATATTACTATAAAATGACTTATGCATAGATTTGCAAGTTGTAAATCTATATTTCATAATTTAATTAGTTTTTACTAACCTCTTTCTTGTAAAAAACCAAATGAATAGCACACACTTCTGTGTGATTCTGTTCAGTGTATATTACTAATATACAGTACTAATATACTAATTCACAGTAAAAAGTATGATTAGTATATACTATTGCATTTTCCCCACAAAACCCTTGAGGCATTATTGCAACTTTAACTACATATTTATGTCTATTTCATACATACTAACATATTTTCACTTTCTATATTTTACTGATGAAATTAAAATGACAGCTCCAATCACTAAATACACAGATAAATAACTTGATTTAATTATTTTATTCTAAGCAGTTACTACTGCATTGCAAAAATCTTTGATTCACATGGATATCGTCTCTCTCTGGATCTTCAGACTTGCATTAAAAAAACCCATAAAATTTCAGTTCTGAACACATACATCTATTATCTTCTCTTGCTTCCCTAACTGATATTGAAAGCATTCCAATAAGAAATAATTACATGCCAATACATCAAAAATCTGAGGTACAAGCAGATACAGATATGGGGGTATAGCATGTGGTAGGCATCTTAACAATCAATCCTTTGTTCTAAGCAGTCCAAAAGGCAGTAAACATTTTGTATTGCTTTCTAAGAATAAAATGGAGCACAGATTGAAGGTATCAAAATCCATTTAACATGGTTTTTTTCATAAAATCATTTTACTTACCTAAATGAAATTACCATTCATTCCCTTTCTAAATTATTTGAGGAATATAAATATGCCACATGCCATGCTATTAATATTGAACTGTGTATCTTTTCACAGTACTTCCTGTGATACCACAACTCTGCAAACCCAAGTTCTTCAGAGCAGGTTAACTGGAATATATTTAATAGAGTCACTATTATAAAGCTGAAATATTTCTAGGTTCTAGCAACAGGAGTATTACACTCCACTGAAAATTTAGTTGGACAAAATGACAACTTCTGATGTCTCATAGAAATTTAGTGAAGATGAGCAAATGTCATCAGTCAGCTGATAGGAAATGAGATGCAAAAAAAAGCTTAAAAGAGGCTGGTTTCTAATGCTGGGCCTTTTTCTGAAGGTCCAGCATTAGGAATTAAGTCTCAGTGCTGATGCACTGGGAGCAGCTAACTTTTAAACATTCATCTCCTATAGACTGCTGAGGAATAAATGTCATTTTATATGGCTACTTCTCCATTTTTCCACTTTCCTAGGAGTAAAATCTGCTTGCTTCAAATAACAGCAAAACTGAAATTGATTTGCAGACAAAATATAAAGTTTTGATTATTGTAAGGCACAGTTCTAAAAGATGAAGATAATACTACCCAAATTGGTCAAGAAGAGAAACAGGAACATTAAGCTTCAGTGGATTGCCTGGAAATTTTGCAGCCATTCAGTGGCAGGACAGTGATTAAGATGTTTTAGTTCCCTTCTAAATCCATTTGAATAAGCTGCTCCTGTTTGAGACATTAGAGATGTTAGGATCTCTGTTTTCACCTGCCGCTTTGAGCACGTTAGCTGCTTCTGCTGCTGGGTTTCCAGTATGGCCACAAAATGGCACAATGGAAGCACCATTAGGTGTAATATTAAAACAGCATGAACGTGCCCTCTCACACAGCTTTCTGCTCAATTTCAGTATGAGCAAACTCAAAGGAATTAATGTAAAACCCCAGAAATTCTGAACTCCTCGTTTTGCCAATACAAAAATATAGTCTTGTCTTTTTTTTTTTTTTTCTTTTGAGTTTCATCATAACATTATGTCCTAACAACAGTAATAAAGAGGTGGAGAAAAGAAGCTGGTTTTAAACATGGAACCTCAGCATTAAACAGGAAACTAAGTCTCTCAGTCATGGCAAGAAGGATCTTAAGGGGAAAAAAGCTACTAATCTTTCTTTTAAATTTCCCTTGTCCACAAATACCTAAAAACCCTGAAGACAAAGAGAAGAATGTTTTAGCATAAAATTTTTGCAATACTTCTTATATTTCTTTATAGAAGAAACCCATCTGAGATTTTTGTTCATCTATGCTCAGGTTTTCTATGATGATTATTTAAAAGCTACACAACGAACAACTTTACACTCACATCTATTGCTGTATGTAGCTTCCATGCTGAAATTGTCAAATTCAAACTGATGTTTAAGGCCTTTCCTCAAATATTTTTCATGTCAAATTCACAGCTATTTGAACTGAATCATCTGTTCTACTTCTCCCACAATAGACAGCATCTTTTGTTGGTCATGAGGACATTTAAATTCTTCTGGAAGATCCATGTTGCTTATGACATCTACAAGAATGGCCATGATGACACTCAGACTTTATGCAATTCAGTTACTTGATAAAGTCAAAGGAAAGAAAAAATGATACAAAAGGAGAAAGTGATAAAAGTTCTCTCTTTAAATTCAGAAAAATTCTGACTTCAAAATATGTTGTCTGGACTGAGAATGTCCTCTATTCAACCTCTGTCCCAAGCTCATTTAGTTGTTTCGTTTAAAATATCACTCATGTTGTTGTGTGTTCTGATGCAGCTAACATTCATTATTGAAACTAAATGTTTTCTATTGAAAAGCACGCTTCCTGTCCCTACAGGCTTTCTTCTTAGTAAGGAAAAGAACCTTAATGAGGTTTCCTTGTAAGCTAATGCCACTAATAAATGCATGAACTGGAAACAAGAAAGAAATTAGGAGAGACTGCTGATTGTGTTCAAGGTCTTCCTTCCAAAACAACATGTTCCCTTTAGTCCTCAAATGCTGTGGTCTCATGAAAAGCCACAAATTTCAGAAATGTGAAGGCTTCACAAATTCTCAAACAGGTAACACATGTTTTGGTCCTATTTCTGTAGGCAGTAAGAGAACCACAATGTTATTTCAGGTTACAGGTGTAAGATCCCATATAAACATGGAATAATATCCCTCATATGTGAAAGTGAGACCTTGACACAAACCAATCCTTGTTCTGAGATTCAGAAAATGGAAACTGAAAAAAACTTTTAACTGTTGCTTGTGATAAAGGTGAGAACGAAGGCATTAGCAGGCAGCAGCCTCCCATATAGATTAAAAAGAAAGATACCCTCTGCAGACAGGTACATTATGCAGGAAAGAAGACCATAAGAAGAAAAAAACTCTTCTGAACAAACCAGGTACTTAACTGTGGCTAACATATTTGAACGGTCCATCTGGATCAACATGTGCTTGCAAATGGAAGTGAAACAGGATACTATATATCCTTGTAAGACATTTCCCATCTCACCAGCTAATGAGACATCGAAAAGTATAAAACAGTACCAGGCAAGGACAGGCCAAACAAGCCTGTCATTAATATGATGCATCATTATATGATGCCAAAGTTTTAACACAGAAAATTCAGCTGCTTCTGTATATATTGTTTTGATTGTACGTTACTAAAATGACTTCCAAAGGTTCCTTACAATCTCGTCCTTTCTGCTATTCTGTGAGTACTAACAGAAAATAGAACCTTCCTTCATATTTCTTTCTGTATTCTTTATTATAACATACTTCTCAGGACTATCAGAGAACACGTAATGTGCTAACGTTTTGAGGGGAAAGTGGATTAAATTTGTAGTGCCAGAGTTATATAAATGGAGGACAGGAAAACATTGACTAAAAAGTGTTGGGATTCATGCTGGCAACTTTAATGTATTTTGATGAAAATTAAGCTATCTGGCAGGATAAAAGTGCTCTTTTTCAGAGGCAGCATAAAGAAGATCTTGCACATCTCATTCAGCATGTCACAAATGGGTACAATCCAAGGTATGCCAAAAAGAATCCAAGGACTTAGAATGAAACTTGGAAGAACTAAAACAGTATAAGATATAATATACACATGATCAGTAAATTTGAGGGCTTAGCAGCAGCTGGAGATTTGAACCTGAAATAGACATTCTGTAAACTACTCCTGCTCCTATAATAGCTGTTGTTCCTGATGCCCTAATATTCAGCCAATATTAGTAAAGAATAAGTGATAAAGCTAATTCTTTAGCATGCCATATAACAGTAACTAATTAATGGCACTAACCAAAACCAGAGTGTCACAAGCAGCAATTCAGTTGCCTTGTTGAGGTTGCTCTTTCTTTTTAAATCCACAGTTTTCCTAAAATGTATGATACAAAAGATAGACATAAGGGGAAATTAAACTAGATATCAGAAATGTAAATCTGATGTATCTTCATATTTGACATGAAAGGAAATCACACTGCTTTCATAGCTGAGGAAGCTTTTCATAGTTTTTATAGCTTGGAAGTTTTAACATCTCTGGCTCTTTATCCATGTGATGGAAAGATTAATTCTTGACTTAGCTGCCTGATTTCTACTGATCTGGGAAAGTTACCTAAAATAAGAGGGACAGGGCTACAGACAAGCTGCAAAGAAATAGAAATTAATTTCTGACCCCTGGCTGCTAGAATACGGTTTTTCTCAAGAACTGATTCCACCAACTGTGGCGCACTAGACTTACGGTAACACAGACCTCTTATTTTTTATAGTATCACCAGTGCAACAAGAAATATTACATTTGTTAGCATGACTCAAACAGAGGTTTATGCCTAATTAATTACATATTCACATACACTGTCCCCATGCTATTTTAGAGTAACACTCTAGAAAAAGGACAATCCTTAAGCTACTTAGATGAGCACAAAAGCTGTGCCTGGTCACATTATGCCCTGATTACTGCTATATACTCTTTTCTGACCTGACAAACAACTCTCAACCTAATATATATATTCACAATGCTTCTAGTAAAGCAAAAAAATCAAGAGGATAGAAAAATCAATTGAAAACATACAGAAAATGCTATGAAATTCTTGTATGAATTTTTCACAACAACAAAGTGTCTTATCTTAATTTCTTAATTTTCAAGACCTGTTAGCCCTTGTCCTGGTCATGCAGTTCTTTATTGTATATGGAAAGCCAAACAGGGAGTCAACAGTGCCTCCTTCTTATTTTCAAGCAGTACTTATTTTCTTACAGACAACACATTTTGAGGGAACTACTCTTACATAGATCCATGCAGTTAACCTTGCTCTAAACCAGCCCTAGCATAGCTCAAAATTGCAAGTATGTAATTTTTTTCACAGAAGAAAAGGTCTAAGTTCCTCCCTTATAAAACCACACTTTGGATGGTAATTGAAATATCCACTCTACAGCCCCCCTGGGGAATTGTGACCTCTGCTATCTGGTCCTCACCTAGTCAGGTCTTTCCCTCTAAGACATAACCCCCCCACCAACTTTTCATCAGATTGTCACTTGCAAACAAACAAATGGTACAGGTATTCTAACCCACTAAATACACTCTCCCTGCAATTCCTTCTGCTCTGCTTCAGCCAGTTGTACCTCAGTATGGATTAGACTGAGGGCTGCCTAAAGAGCCCACATTTTCCTTTCCTCTTCTGCAATAAGATTCTCCTGGACTCCTGTAGCTGGGGCCAGGAAGGTGCTTGAGTACTTCCCTCAAGTTCTGCCCTCTGCAGGTAAGTCAAATGGGTCTAAGACTTCAATACCAGAAAGATGTGCATTTGCCTAAAAGCTGCTATTTAGCTACCTATCTCTAGGTATTCACCAGCCTAGAGCTAAAGCTTTCAAAATCCCTTTTCCCTTTTCACATCTGACAGGAAGTTTCTCCTCATCAAAAATCATGTTATTTCCTTTCTTTGAATAAAAAAATACCCAAACATTTCATGGTTTTGAGTTTTTGTTTGTTTGTTTTGTTTTGTTTTGTTTTGTTTTGTTTTGGGGGGGTTGTTTTGTTTTGTTTTGTTTTGTTTCCCAAATTAAGCAACTTCTTTCACAGGGCTAGATGTAAGCTAAAGCCAATAATAAAAACTCAGGAACATTTTGTTCTTCTTGACAATGAAATATTGCAACAACATACAAAATGAATAACAGTATAAATTAGTATAACCAGTTCAGTTAATTTTATTATAGAGCTGGTACCATACCAGATTTTCAGTCTTTTATATGCTTCCTTTTCTTCTTAATAGTGAAGTGGTTTTGATAAAATTATTTTGGTGAAGGTAAAATTTCTCTATTTATTCTCTGATAAAACAGGAGTCAGAGCTACCCTGATTTACAATCACAGCCTTACCTAGTCTCTGTGACATATTTCATTTGCAGCTCTGGGTCCCTGGACAATTATAAGGGTCATGCAGTACTGTTACCAATTCAGTCATTTAGGACCCTGAATTCTTTAAAAACGGGGAGAAGCTATTTGTGAGCTTCTGCTTGGTGCTTGTTGTGCACATATTGCTCCTATGTCCATTGCTTTTTTTTGCAGCACTTTGTTGTTGAGGAATAAATTTGGTGTAGTTAGATCTGGGTGCAGCTGCTGTGGAGCTGCAGGTTGAGCTCTGGATGACAGGTGGCAGAGGCAAGAGACCATGAATTGCCCACTTTGTGCTGGGGTGAGCAGGAGTCTCAGAGGGACTGTTGGGTCACAGAAGCCTCCCATGGTGAGAGGATTACAGCAGTGAAACTCTGCTGGTGTGAGTGTGACTCTCAGAGTGCCTCCTGAATGGTCAGACTGGGATGTTTCCATAACATTTTTGCAAGTTTGCTTGGGCACCTTACAGATTACTCTTGGAATCTGCTATTCAGGTAAAGTTTTAGTTTTGTTGTAACTGCTGTTCATGACATCTGTTTTTGTACAAATAGTTGGCATGAAAAAAACAGTCACAGATAATGCATTCTTCACTGTGCTCCTTTACATTTCTCTGGATGTATGCTCTGGAAGATAATACACTGCTGTATTATGTAGCAATTACAGCAGTAGTATCTTTGCCCATTTGCTGAATTTTATAGCTCTTCCCTGGCTTTGAAAAGGTACTCTACAAACTTTTTAAAGTTTTTCCTGTGTGGTAACCCAACTTAATGTCTGGACTGGGAAAATGCAAGTGTATAGGCCAACCTATGTCAGGACTTTCTGGAGAGCTAATGACATACACAGTGTAGGGCTGGATTTTATCTAATTTAAAGTTTTACACACTTGTGGTACTGCATTATAAGTAGCTAAAAAATGTTTGAGGACATCCTTTCCTCAAGTATTTTGTCAGCTGCTTGGTACGGCATTATATGGCACTTGGTAGGACCCTGGTAAATTACATTTCATTTTCCCTGAGTAAAGAAGAGCCACCTCCTTGTACATGTTTTGGATAGAACAAGACCAACTGTTTTTTTTGTAGTTTACATTTGGTTTGTGCTTTGTGTTTTCTCACTGAACAGACCCCACCCTGAAAACAGTTATACTTGACGTGAAAATCTGGTAGGAGAGGGCAAGTCTGACCAGTTAAAAGATTTGAGGTAGTCTTGAACTTCATGAACACTAAGTCCTTCATAGTCTGCCAGGTTTTAAATAGCTTTTGTGTAGCCTCTTCAAAAAAAATTTACCATATTGCAGATGACACACCAAATCTGACTGCTCTGTGACTGGTAGGTGGCATAGTGTCGGTGCAGCAGGCACCAAATCTCCTCAGTAGCAAATTAAGTTTGCAGACTCTTTTCCCATCCCATTTTATCCAGCCCCTGATTTTTCCTCTCTTTTCCCTTCCACTTAGAAAACTAATGTGTTTTACTGTCCATATTCCTTACAAGAGTTCCTTCTGTCAGCAAACTGAGAACCCCAGCTTCTGGGCTCAATTTCTGGAACCTCATCTAGAAAAGAAAATATAACCAAATGAAACTTCTGCCAGGCTCTTCCATAAGATGAAATACAGAAAAATGTATATAAAATCACTGTGACTTCCTATTTTATGAATAGGCCACATCAGAACAGACTATTGTCATGGTTTGACACTGGTACAATGCCAGTGCCCCTATGAAAATGCAATCTCTCAATTGAATGCTGTGAAATGCAATCAAGAACAGAGGAAAGCAGGCCCAAGCTAAATAACAGGAAAAAAAAAACAACAACAACTTTATTAAGCTACTACTATAAAAGAAAAAAAGAAAGGAAAAAAAAAACACACAAAGATCAAAATGAAAACCTTGCAAAGCATTCCTCTTCCCACCACCGAACACCAACAAACCACAGTGAGACACAATCTGGACCCCAATCAGGTTTTCACCCTCCAAACAATCAATACTCAGTCCATTGAGGGAACAGAGTCTCTCCTGTGCCACAGACCCCCCAAGAAACACAGCTGCCACAACCTGCGTTTCCATGTCACTCATGGCATCACCTGGAGAAAAAGTTTGCCATGGTGACCCTTCTCCTCTCCATGCACAGTGCTCTCACCACTAATGAATGGATGGACAGACTGCTTTTAGGATTTTTCCTTTCAAGGATGCCCTGCCAAGAGGGGAGAAAACAACAGTTCAGTTTTTCATTTTTTGGGACCACAGTCCCCCCCCATTTTCCCCTGAGGCCAAGGGTCCAAGAACAGGGATCTTCTTCTCCTTCTTTGAGGACAGGGGGCACCACCACAAACCCCCTAACTTTTCTCTGTTCACTCCACTTCTGTCTTTTCCCAGCTGAAGCAGGTCTCTTGGCTCACTGGCATCCTCCTAAAATACAGTTTCTCTTGGAGGAGAAAAATTGGCTCAGTTTGTGGCCAACAAGGAAAAGTCCAGTCAAAAAAACACTCCTCATCTCCTCCCACCTAGAATTTCTCCTTATAATATCCCAGAGTCCAAGCTGTCTCTCCTCTTTCAAACCAAGGAGGGGAAAAATTTCACAAAGCTTTCATTTCTCAGGAAGTGTTAAAAGTCCCAACTCCCAAGGATGGCTCAATACCCAGATTCCAGCTCCCACAGGCAGCTGGGCACCTTGTGGCTGCCCGCTCCCCCTCGCTCTTCTCCTTCCCCGCAGTAAACTGCTGACAAGCTGCCGCTGCCTCTCTCTCTCTCTCTCTCTCTCTCTCTCTCTCTCTCAACTCTGGGGGGGAATGGAGACATCCCAGATTTCTCCCCCCTTCCATCTGCAGGGGCCAGCCCAGTTCCAGTCCCTCCACCCTTGGGCCTACCTCAGTCAGGCCATGGGTCTTCCCCTCCCCACCCAGCCACGGCCGAGCCGGGGAGAGTTCTGCACTGCACGATGACCGGAACCAAAGAGAGTGAGTTCTCCTGGGAATTCTGCTGTTAACCCCTCTGTGTTCTCAGAGGTGTGTCCACCTTCAATTGGTCAATATCCAAATTGACCTCTTCCTTCCGAAAAAATTATTTTTCTGTGTCAGACCATGACAACTATTTTCTGTGAAGGTCTGCAAAACTGCATGCAGGTAACAGGAGTTGAAAAATTCTTCAAAGTTGAAGAGGCTGCTTCTTGTTGCAACTAGGTTAGGCAAATGCTTTCTATGGCTGAAGAAAACCTGAAAATCATTGCAGCTTAAAGTATGTAGCGCAAAATAACGAAGAAAACAGCCTAATAGGCAGTGTGCTAGACAGTATCACAATAACAGGCATTAATGATTGCTTAGACTCTTTCCCACAGTATACAGACCCCTGCAAACTAACTTACTACTTACAAACACAGTTTTAGCCTCCAGAGAGTCTTATCAAATACATGGCACTGAGACTCAGGCTTTCTATCAGATTAGGCAAGAGCACTGGGTTCCTCAGCATCATGCAGAACTGAAGTCTTTAGAAGCAGTGAAATCCTGAAGCCAGAGTAGGTGAGAGATTAGAAGAGGATGGCAATAAAAAGAGCATTTAATTTTATTTTCCAAAATAGGTCACCCAAGACTCTTGGTCTCAAGTCAGACCTGGTATTCTGATCATCAGATTGGGTGAACAGATTGTTGCTGTCATCTACTACTGACTGGTCTGCTATTTTTTTGCTTGTATGGAGCACTGTACTGTGCCCTGGTGGAGAGTCAGGAAACCTACTACTATTGCAACTGCATTAGCCACATAGAATATTTTAATAAAATCAGATGAGGCCCCAAAACCCACAACAGTTACTGAAAAGCAGTCCAAAACTTGCTGTATTCATAATTCACAAAGAGCAAACTCTAATGCCTTTGGAGTGAAAAAAATAGATAATATCTCATCTGAATTACAGCATCTGATCTGCAACTGAAATCCTGTAACTCAAACTGATTTAAAACCAAAATGAAGTACCTAGTCTTTTAACATGACAGCAGGGTGCTCTTTCTGTTCCATTAAATGCATCTAATTGCAGTCCAAGGATGCACAGGCTTCTTCATCAATATATAATTTGTTTTTCAAAGCATTGTGAAGAGAAAGAGAATAAGTCAGACAAGTCCAAAAGACATGCTGATTGATCCTCAAATCAGTATGTTTTAATGTTCCCTTAGAAGAGGGAGTTTGAAGGCAGATACTGCATAATAAATATTTCCTTTCTTGTTTCATTTTTTAGAGAATTACCTGATCTTACTCAGAGCAGCACCAATAAAAAGAGAGGTGAAACAAGAAAACAAAAAAACTAACTGTTTAAAGTACTTTTTACACTGTCTGGAAATATTTCATGAAAAAGCCCATCATCTTTCACGGGAACAGAAAGATAGGGCAATTCCAGACCTCAACTGGAAGGAGACAAATAAAAGTAATAAAAAAGGGGTAAGAAAAAGTTAATATCAATAATCACAGTATTAACCTTTCCTTCAATTACATTAACTCAAACCATAAACCATCCCAGTTTGCTCTCACCTTCAAGTACCTCCTTTATCAGAGGATTTGCTTCTTCAACTGTTCTATTAGAAATGCTGTGAGAGAAACTGCCTTGAAACTATTTACTTATACTTTTCCTGTACTGCAGTTAATTCAATGCACAAAACAGTATCCATAGAATACTGGGGAAATTTCTGATTTAAGTCTAAAGTAGCCATTATTGATACTAGTCTTACCTTAAATACATTGAATCTAGAGGGGCTTATTTAGAAAAAATTGTCTGCCTCAGCTAAGTCGACACTAAACTTCCAGATAATTTCCCGTTATCTTAAAGGAGGAAAGACTTCTTTTAATTTTGAACTTGCCATTCAAGAACTGATCCAACCATCTAGTTTATTTTTCTGCTTGGAACAGCAGGAAACAGTGAGTATGCCAAAAGACTGCAAGAATGTCAAACAAAGAAGGCATTATGACCTGCATGAATCTCATTCTAATCTCTCACACTAGTTTAAACTCAGGAATGTGGAGCTTCATTTATCTGACAGTTGTCTCCAGTTATGATTACCCCAGGTAAATTATTACTTCTGCATACATTGTTATTTGAAGCATAATTATACTTTTTAATATAGCTATATATGGGTACCAGTTTCTTTTATCAGCATTAACCATTTTATCAATTTCTTGTGATAGTGAGCTCCATTGTTCATATAATTGCTAACATTACAAAGTGTTAAAAAAAAGGAGTTAACATAGCATTCATCATAGAGAGAAGATACAATGCCTTCACCAGGGCCTCTTGAAGGTTCAGGTGAAGTTCAAAGCATCTCTGTGGGAATGCTTAGGTTAAATACCTATTACACTAAATACACAGAATCTTGTTTCCACTAGGGGTTGCTCTATATAAAGCATGATACATACATATTGTTGAATATTATGAACTAGATTTCTAAAGTAAGAAATTGTGACAAACTGACAATGGTTATTTCAAACACTCTTCCAAACATTTTTGAACAAGGAAAATTGAGTCATGCCTTTTTTCACCAAAACACGCAAGCACTTGTGTGAATGTTTCAGATTTCCAAAAGTCAAGCTAAGGCTATCATTACTGCTTGTCCTGACTGTCAGCTTGTGAAGCCTCCTGTTTCTACAGGAGCAGTCAACCTGCGAGGCTTGTAAAGCCTGCAGTTATGGCAAACGGATATCACTAAATATACTTCTTTTGATAAATTTAAAAATATTCATGTTTCAGTGGACACATTCTCTGGTGCAATTTTTGCTTCTCTTCACACAGGTGAAACAGGTAATCATGCCTTTTTTTTTTGCTTTGTTGGGTGTGCCCAAAGAGGTAAAAACTGACAATGGTCCCGCATATATATCTCAAAAATTAGCCTCATTTTTAAAAGACTGGAGTGTTCGCCACATTTTTTGTATTCCTCACACGGGGCACCATTTATTGTCGGCTGGGGGCCATGTACAAATCACGAACGAGATGCTGTGGAATGCGTCTCGAGCTGTTTATTTTTAGAATCAGTCTCATTACATGGTTATGACAATGGGAAGATGCCAGCAGCTCACATCCCAGGCAAGCATCCTGCTCCAGCCTTTGCTTGTCCTACCTACCTGACACCCCTACCTGCTTTGTCCCTGCCTACCTCATTCCTGCTTGAGCCACCTGCTTTCCACACTCCTTTGCCAGTCCCGCCTGCTGCTGTAATCCCACTGCAACCCTGTCCAGGATTCTGTACTTCTTGCCAAGTACACCCTCTCCTCATATCTGACCTGTAGACATAGAAGCTGTGCCTTCCTTTGAGGCTGCACCTCTCTGACAGCTGCACAGGCTTCCCCCAGCAGGTAGAGTATGCACACTCCCTGCCAGTTAGACATCAATGGTGCATTCTGAACTGCTGGGAGTAATGCTCACGTTTTTTCTCTCTCTCTCCTCTCTTTGTCCCTTTCCTCTTCCTTCCTCCTTTCCTGCCTTTGCTATTCTTTAGTAGGCCAACACATGTTTTGTTATGAATGAACAATGTTTGCCTGGTTTGTGCTTAACTCTGTCCTAAAAAAATCTTTTGTAAAAGAACCTTCCAAAGTTTCCTACTGCGCAATGTGACAATAGGATAATTTTTTTATTTCAATGCTGAGATTACGAAAAGGGCAGAGTTATGATATAGACAGAACAGCCATCTGATGCCAGAATATAAAAGAAATATTTTGAAAGATAATAGGTTCCTTGGATCAGAGTGTGAGGAACAAAAGCAAAACCCAACTTTCTTACCTTGAGGAAAACTTCCACAAGTTGTTTAGTAGTATTAACACAGAATTGTCAAGGTAGACACCTTCAAGATCACCCAGTCCACCCATCTGCCCAGCACTGCCCCTTGTAACCCTAAACCACTAAATCACATCATCCAGTGCCAGAGCCAGAAGCCTCTCAAACACCTCCAGGAATGGTCACTCTACCACACCCCTGGGTTACCTGTTCCAATGCCTGACCAGCTGAACAGTGAAAATATTTTTTGGGGGGGAACTGATCTGAATCTCCTCTGTGTTACATTGCGCTCAGGCCATGTTTTCCCCCCATTCCCCAGGACCCCTGTGACTTTGATCAGATAAGCCTGGTCTCCTCCTTCGTGCCCCAACGGGGTTGGCAGAGAGCCAAAAGAGCCCTCCCTGTCCAGAACCTAGATAAGGCAATGACCCTTCCTGTTCGCCCTCTTCCCCCTGCTCTTCCCCTCGGACCATGCAATAAAGAGCTGGACAACTACATCGGGGTGAGAGCCTCTTTTGGAAATCTTTGCCCATCTCCTGATGTTCCTCCCCTCAAGGCCTTGGATCTCTGGGCTAGCCTCATAATTTAGGGGCTGAGAGATAGGAGAAACGTCAGTTGGCCCCCAACGTGAGTGGAAAAGCCCATGCAGGAGCTGGAGACCTTATTTCAAACGATCTCAATAGCTCTTTGGGACAGTCGACTGCCCTGTTACTCTAGCTGCCTTTAAAGGCTTTGAGTGGCAGGGAAAAGTTGGAACGTTGCCTGAGTACTCCAGGCGAGCTGGCTGGAGAGGGGACCCCAGACGACTTCACGCACGACCCCACGGTTCACAGGACTGGTAAGAACCCCTTTGATCGTGTTTTTCTGGGACCGCGTCTAGATGGGAGGGATTACCATAGTGACCTTGGGACGCTGCCCGCGGCCTAAGCTAGAAGCAGTGCACATAGCTTGGAACGGGCAGGCTGCTGTGGCAGAGCGGAGCTGTCTGACCGAGTGGGGAAGTGACAGGAGGGGGTCTGGAGGTCTGAGACAGCGTCGGGGAACCCCCCTGCCCCAGCGAAGCCGAGAAAAAAGAGCAGGAGCCCCTCTGGCGGCGGCGCGGCACGCCCCTTCCCCTCTTCTCCCCACGCCAATTCCGATTCCCGTGCTAACGGGGGAATTCGAAAAATCGTGCTGTTGTAAAAGTCTGATGGAGGATAGACCACTGATAGGATTAAAAAAAATGGGTGCAAAAGTATCGGTGGAACAAAAGAGCCCACTAAAACCCCTTAACAATATTTTAAACAACGTAACATTCCCAAATAAGCTCCTACTGCATTTTGTATGCTGGCTAACAAAAGAAATACCAAATTTTACTTTCATTTTGGGACCAGATTGGACAGATACTAACTTTAGAAGGCAAAAATGGTGAACATAAAGCTTCTCTATTTATTCCGATATTTTTACAAGCTCGAAAAGAGATTTAGAAGCAGAAAAAAGCATACAGACACAGACTAACAGTCTGAATAACCCCTTTTCCCCTCCCTATTCACCACCTCGATACCCCAGCCATGATATCGCTTAACCCACCCTGTACCCCCCTGTAATACTTGGTTCTTCTGAGAAATCTAGTCCGGCAGTGTTTGTGTCTCAAGCAGGGAACACGCGGCAGCATAATGGTGACGACCATGTGCTTGTCCCGTCTCCTCACAATCCTTTCCTTGCCCCAGCCACCCACCCTTACCCCAATCCCTTCTGGCCCCCAACAGCACCACCTCCCACCCCCCATCCTTCTCAATGCCTGCCCCCATGTTGCCACAGGAACGGGGGCGGGGCCAGTCCTGGCACAGCTCCCAGCCTGGACGCTGCCGGGGCAAAGCAGGGCAGCTCAGCCCACAGCACCGGTGGCGCATGGGTTTCCCCCGCGGCACCAGCAGCCCGGGACAGGGTGGGTGAGCTGCTTCTCACTGGCACCCAGGGGGTGGTGGGGGGAGACACTCCTGCCTCTATGGGCATTGGAAATGAACTAATACCATCTGTAGCACCTGTTGTATACCTAGGTAGGAGAAATGGCAGAAGAGCTTATCGACCACTACCATATAGAGACAAAACAGACATTTGTAAAATACAGAAAGACTTTGGGAGAACAAGTGAGATTTGTAAAGGCATGATAAGGGCAAAATTTAATTCAAATGAGATGGTATCAAAAGATATTACTGATTTATTTAAATGTTTACTAACACCTTCTGAATATGAGATATGGAAAAATAAATGGAAGTTAGCTTTAACAGCAGTTTTACAGGAAATACAACAAACACCCAGTGAAGCCATGGACAGTGATGGTAATCTTATTACAATAGATCATCTAATGTGGCACAGGGGATTGGCACTGCCCAGAAAAACAAACTCGAGTGCTATCTAGGTCAGTTTTGGATAAAATCTGTAATGTTGCAGAAAAAACATTTTATCAATTACCAGTAGCTGAGGCTAAGGGCAGCTATCTTAACATTAAACAGTTTCCTTCAGAGAATTTTTTGCAGTTTGTAGATCGCTTGAGAACCCAAGTCGAAAGGCAGGTGCAGGACCCTACAGTAGAGACAGAAGTGATTAAAGAAATGGTTCAGAGGAATGTGAATGAGACCTGCCGTAGAATTATCCTCAGCCTTCCTCTCGACCCAGCAGCTAGTCTTGCTCAGATGATTGACACATGTGCCAGAAGAGCAGAGCTGTTTGATACCCCTGCACCAGGTCCAAGGAGGCAACCAATGTCATCAGACCAGCTGCAGCACATCACCTGCCTCCATTGCAAGAAACCAGGACACTTCGGACACTTCGCCAGAAACTGTCCTCAAAACCAGAACCAGAGAAAGTTCAACAAACAAAAAAACTGAGTGCACAGCGCGTGCCCGCTGCTAATACAACTACATGCAAAGATATAAATATAGCGGGACCCACACAGGAAAATGCCTCTCTCTTAACAAATAAGGGTGAGAACAGAACTCAGTGAGGCGGGGGGAACAGAAAAATAAAAATATCAAATGTACAACTAACAAGGTTTGGCAGCCGCTAGGCAGATGTTGCCTAGTGACTGACAAAGGGTTGCATTTCAGATCCACTGATTGGGAAGTCATTATAGTGGACCTGCCAAACAGCTCACAGGACCTGAAGGTGTACCAAATGGAACCGGACAGTGACTATTTTGTCATAGGAGATACAGCACACACACCTTCAGAGATTGAAGTAGCTCCCAGAACTACTAAGAGAAAGATATCAAGCCTTATGCTGTTGGCATGCCATTCACACCCTCCATTTTACCTAGAAAAAGGGCAAATTTTGGCTGAAGCCATTCCCATCCCAGTAGAAATAACAGTAGAAGGAAAATCACCAGAAGTCTACTGGCATGCAACCTAGCCCACGGGTCAGAGCACCTTCAGGTAGAAGGGGTTCTGGACACAGGGGCAGACATCATAGTAATACCTAAGACCATGTGGCCATTGCATTGGGAGTTGCAACCTGTGGCAGGCAAACTTCAGGGTATAGGAGGAACCACACTGGCAAAGATTTAAAAAAATGTTGTGCAAACTGAGGGACCTGATGGGAAATTGGCAAGTGTTCGTCCATTTGTGGCAGACTATAAGGCTCCTCTGTGGGAGAGAGACACCATATCCCAATGGGGAGTCCAGCTAATCATTCCTAAGACACCGCAGGATTTTTGGAAGTAGCCACTGTGGCGCGCCCTGCCCACAAGTTAAAGTGGTTGGATAATGCCCCAAAGTGGGTAGCACAGTGGCCTTTGAGTATCGAGAAACTCAAGGCACTTGAGAAACTTGTGGAGGAGCAGTTAGCTCAAGGGCACCTGCAAGAAACAGACAGCCCTTGGAATGTCCCAGTCTTTGTAATAAAGAAGCCTGGGAAGGACAAGTGGAGATTGCTCCACGATCTCAGAGAAATAAACAAAATTATAGAGGACATGGGTCCACTCCAACCAGGGATGCCTAGTCCAGCAATGCTTCCTTGAGATTGGCAATTGGCTGTACTAGATACCAAGGACTGTTTTTTCCAAATCCCATTGCACCCTGGAGATGCCCTGAGGTTTGAATTCTTGGTTCCCACCATCAGTCAAGAAGCCCCAGTGAAACGCTACCACTGGAAAGTTTTGCCCCAAGGCCTTAAATTCAGTCCTTTCATATGCCAACAGCATGTAGCATCGCTGCTATCTCCAGTACATGCAGAGAGAAAGGACACCATCATCCTTCACTACATGGATGATGTGCTTGTGTGCGCCCCCAGTGACTCTATACTCCAATACATGCTTGACCTAGTGGTTGAGATTTTAACCTCTGTTGGATTTCAGTTGCAGAAAAACAAAATTCAAAGGATGCCACCTTGGAAATACCTGGGTCGGGAGATCTCTGCAAGGACTATTGTCCTGCAGAAAGTGGAGATCAATTGCAACTCCAGAACACTAGCAGACCTCCAGTCTTTGTGTGGATCTTTGAATTGGATAAGACCCTGGCTAGGCCTCACAAATGAGGACCTAGAACCTCTCTTCAATTTACTGAAGGGGGAGAGGGAGCTGGCTTCCCCCAGGGAACTGACCCCAGAGGCAAAGACAGCAATCAAAAAGGCACAGAAGGCCTTGTCGAAAGGCTGGCACATCAGTGTGACCCAAACGTGCCTTTCCAGTTCGTTGTTCTAGGAAAGCTGCCACACTTGCATGGGTTGATTTTCCAATGGATTGAGGGGCAGAAGGATCCACTCTTGATCATAGAGTGGGTTTTCCTCTTGCACCAAAGATCCAAGACGGTCAGGGGTCTCGTGTGGTGGTAAAGGCTCTCCTCCAAACCGTGCTTCCAAAGAAAAACTTCACAGGTTCTTGTTGTTCGGTCTCAAGGCAGTTTATTGTTAGTTATCTAAAAGATTGTCTTTGCGGACTGTGGCTGTTTGGTCATAGCGGCCCGGGCTGAGGCACACACACTCCTGACACCCTCACTGTCTGCTGTCTTCTTCTTCTCTCTCCCCGCCCAGGGATGCTGCTATTTTTATATGCTATATTATGTTTTATATGTTTACAGTTTTTCCCCAATACCTACTACCTATGTTACAAGGTGTTTTTCTACTCTAAACCAATCCATAAGTGCCAGCATCACCAAGAACATGGAGGCAAGGAAGAAGAAGGAGGAAGAACAGGATCAGCCCACTTTCCTCCATCTTAGAACTTCTGACCCCCATGTACAAAGTAAAAACTCCCCTGTACAGGTGCTAAAACCCCCCTGTACAATACTAAAAAATTTTCCCCTTTATTTTGTAACTACTTTTACTATACTATCTTGCCACGTCCCCGCCCCAGATCACTGTCTTCAGCCCTGGCTAGCTCTCCTGCGGGGCGAGTAGGGTGAGTGGAAGCACCCTCCGCTGTACCCGGCTGGGCTTTGGAGAGTGCTTTGTGGGTCCTGAGGTTGCTGCTGATTCCAACGGCGAGGAAATGAGGAGAGGCACTTGTTGGGGGCAAAAATCCAATGTTTATTGAGGTCCTGTGGATCCAAAAGCACCAGAGGGGGCCAGCCAACAAATGCAACTCGGGGGTGCTGGCAACAGGTTACATAGGGAGAGGGAGGGGGGCCGATCAGCCAGTGGGGAACAGACAGGAGTGACTCTTGTGGGGATTGACATCTGGGGGATCCAGTGCAGGGGAGACAGGGTAGGGGTCCCAGGACCTCATCCAATCACTCGGTGCCCTGGATGGAAGTTTCCAGAGGTAGGGGAAGGGGCACCGAGTGACAGACAAGGCACTTGGGAGGGGGCAGGGAACTGGCTCGGCACCTTCCAGGGAAACCGACACTTGGGGAAAGGTGGGAAAACTCAGGGAGAAACCAATACAGTATGGGGGTACACTGGAACAAACCATGACAGAATAAAGATGCAATAAAACATATAAAACCGCAACTCCACATCTCCCTTTTTTTTTTTTGTTTAAAATGAAAGGGAAGAGAGAAGTAAAAATAACTTTTATAATACTAAAGCTAATGACAAATACAACAAAGGCTAACAAAAGTAAAAGTCCAGTTTGAACCAGGGATTGGATCCAACCAGAGTCCCCACCCTTCGAAAAGAGACCCCAGACAGTCTGATGAGTCTTTCTTGAGATGTGTTATCATATTTTGCATTTTGTCTATGGTGGCATGGGTGTCCTCTGCCTTAGAACTTAGATTCATACAGCATTTGGCTAACGTAGTCCACACGTTAGCCTGAGGCTGAGGAATAATCCATGCCTGCTGGGGTCTTACATTGATCGTGATGGTGAGAAGGATGAGGCTCAGTGTGCGTGACATCCTGGGTTGGATCTAAACTGGGACAAAATCTGAAAAATAACTTGAAGACACACTAACAATCAGGGTAGGGGAGGTCCAGCTCAAAAGGGAACAAAGAACCAGGGGAACTGGAAAGGGAAGAGGTAGACCCAAAAAGGGAAGGTTTTTTCCGCCTTCTGAAGGCAGCATGTCCCACCTGAGGACTCTCCGGTTTGGCTTGGACTTTGGGGACATACGGCCTGACAAATTTGGAGGGGATCCATCTCAGGCCTGAGGGTGTGGATACACAAGCATATCCCCGTCCCCAGGTGACTAAGTCATAGGGCCCCTCCTGCTGCCAGGTCTCAGGATCTTTAATGAGGACCGGCAGCTTTTCCCTGACCTTGCCCTGCTCGTAGTTGTTAAAGTGCCGAGTGATTGGCAGATTTAAACATTCAAAAGAGCAGTTAAGAAAGTTAATAGTAAAGAGGGCCCGCGCTAACTGAATCTGGGGGGACTCTACCTTCATTACCTGCTGTTGTTGTTTTAACATCTGTTTAAGACTTTGGTGAGTCCACTCCACCACAGCCTGGCCTGATGGGGAATAGGCGATGCCAGTCTTGTGTTCTATTCCCCATTGCTGTAGGAAGCTGGCGAACTCCTTGGAGCTGTAACCCGGGGCATTATCTGTTTTGATTAATTTGGGGACGCCCAGCATAGAGAAAGCCTGTATCAGATGTTTTTTGATATCTGAGGCTTTCTCACCTGTGTGGGCAGAGGCAAAAACTGCCCCAGAGAAGGTGTCAACGGAGACATGGACGTACTTCATTCTCCCAAAGGAATGGATGTGAGTAATGTCCATCTGCCACACCTCATAGGACTTCAGACCCCTAGAGTTGGCCCCTGCGCTCACCGATGGTAGGGGGAGCGACTTACAGGATGGGCATGTGGCCACAATGGCCCGAGCCTGGTCTCGGGTAAGGTGGAACTGTCTTACTAGACCTGGCGCATTTTGATGGTAGAGCTGGTGGCTTATTTTAGCCTGTTGGAATTTATCAGGGAGAGGCGCCATTTGCATGGGGGCGGCAGCGAGGGAATCAGCACGCCTATTGCCCTCGGCCAAGAACCCCAGCAGGTCAGTATGTGACCTGATGTGCATCACATAGAACGGTTGCTCCCGGTGGGAGACCAACTTAATTAATTTTGAGAGCAACCTATTCAAGGCATCGTTAGAAACACCTTGTAGGATTGCATCCTGCGCTCTAGACACTACACCTGCTACATAAGCCGAATCGGTGACCAAATTGAAAGGTTCAGAGAACCACTCGAAAGCTCTAACGACGGTGGCCAACTCAGCTATCTGAGGGGAGCCTTCCACCTCAAGAACATCTGCCTCCCACTGCTGAGTTTGAGGATCTTTCCAAGTCACAACAGACTTGTGGGACCCTCCGGATGCGTCAGTAAAAACTGTTAGGGCTTTCAAGGGTTTCTTGCTCTGAATTCGCTTTGTTGATAGTGTGAATTGAATCTCTGAATTAAAAATTTTGTGGGCCGGTCTCAAAACTGAAATTTTGCCTGTGTAGCTATCTAGAGCAAATTGTAATGTTTCATTTTCCTGTAACAGTTGTTCCAACATAGCCTTTGTGAATTGGCCCGATTCTAATTTATATGGGAATGTGAATGCATTCAAAGTCACATCCGGCCAACTCCTGAATCCGCGCTCTAGCCTTGCGGATTAGATCTGCCACCAGCTCTTGTGGTCGTGTCATTCTCTTGGACCGGTGGTGACTTAGGAAAACCCACTCTATGATGGAGAGTGGGTCCCTTGGGTCCTGGTTACCCTTCCCTAGGGTGTCTGTCCACTGAAAGATAACACCATGGAGGTGTGGCAGTCTGCCCAATATGATGAATTTGAAGGGCAGACTCGGATCGTACCGGTGGGCCTGCCTGGCAGACATTGTCTCCTGAACCCTCTCTAACACAGCCTTGGCCTCTGGGGTGAGTTCCCTAAGAGAACTAGGCTTTTCCCCCTCTTTCAATAAATCAAAAAGGGGGCCTAGGTCTTCGTTGGTGATACCTAACCAGGGTCTCACCCAGTTCAAGGATCCACACAGCTGCTGAACATCAGCTAGGGTCCGAATGTTATTTTTGATTGCCAATTTTTGCAGAACAATGGTCCGCTTGTTTATTTCCAAACCAAGGTACCTCCAGGGTGGCATCCGTTGAATTTTATCTGATCGCAGCTTGAACCCCACAGCAACCAATGCATCAGTTGTCAGGCTAAGCGCGTATGTAAGTAAATCGCTGTTGGGGGCACAAATGAGTATGTCATCCATGTAATGTATTATCACACCCTCGGTGGCTGCACGCACAGGGGACAGCAATGAAGAAACGTACCACTGGCAGATAATAGGGTTGTTTTTCATGCCTTCTGGTAGACATCTCCAGTGATATCTCTTCACTGGGGCTTCTCGGTCGGTGGAAGGAACCGAGAAGGCAAAACGTTGCGCGTCTTCAGGATGTAGAGGAATTTGGAAAAAACAATTTTTTATATCAATGACTGCCAATTCCCAATTTTCAGGTAACACTGTGGGGGACGGCATCCCTGGATGGAGAGGACCCATGTCTTTAATGACTTTATTTATTGCACAAAGGTCATGGAGGAGGCGCCACTCCTCTTTGCCAGGTTTCTTGAGAACAAAGACGGGGGAATTCCAGGGAGATGTTGTTTCCTGGATGTTCCCCTGAGCGAGCTGCTCATCCACAAGCTCCCAGAATGCTTTTAATTTTTGTTTGTTGAGCGGCCACTGCTCTACCCAGATTGGTGTATCTGTAAGCCAATCCAACTTCTGAGTAGGACGCTCCTCAGTGGCCGCTACCCGAAAAACCTGGGGGATCAGTATGTCAATTGTGACCCCCCCATTGAGCCATTAGGTCCCTCCCCCACAAGGGTTCCGTATAGTCCAATACAAACGGATGCAAATAAGCTGATTGTCCATTTGGCCCCTCAAATTTTACTATGCTCTTTGATTGTTTAGCCAATTGAGAACCCCCTACACCCTGAATCTGTCCTTCCACATCCTGCAATTCCCATCATGATGGCCAGTCCCGCGAGGGGATGACTGTCACGTCTGCCCCTGTGTCGAGAAGTCCATTGAGATATTTGTGCTCCCCGCCTTTCCACATGTAGCACGAAATTTTAGGTCTTTCCTTCCCCAGTATCTGGGCCTGACACGCCTGGTAGATTTTGTTGGGTGTCTGCTTCAATATGTCTTTGGGGAAAACTGGAGGCCCAGATACAGGAATGGCTTGGGCGATGATTTGGCCCTTGGGGAGGAAGACTGGCGGGTGAGCACAGTGCAGCCACAAGACCAAGTGTTTAGGATGTGCAGATGTCAGACTTGGTGCAATGATGATGTCAAGTGGCATGAACTTTGTGTCCCCAAGAATGACACACTTACTGTGGAGGTTCCTCCAGGTTCCAGGGTCCTTGGTGTCAACAGTAATAAAGTGCCAATCTGTATCCTTCAGATGTAAAGGTTCAGTCAGGGCCAAGCTATAGGGAGAGAAATTGGATTGAGTATTAAGAATGGGCCTGGGGTGGTCAGGATCCCGGCCAAGCCAGGCTTTTGAAATGAAATTCACATCCTCCCCCATATAGGCTGGTTTGTCAGCCGTAGTCAAATCCGATAGGGTGTAGTTTTAGTGGTGATGTTTTTGTCCCTCCCCTCCTCGATGTTGATTGTCCCACCATATTTATTTCTGCGTGCAGGGAGAGACTGCACTGGTCTATTAGCTTTTTTGGTTCCCCCCTGGGTTGGGGGCACCTCGCCCTTGCTGCTGCTGTCAGAATTTTAAAAAGTCGTCCCTCAATGGGCATTGTGGAGACCAATGGCCTTTTTTATTACAAAGATTGCAGGGTCTATCTGAATTAAATCCTCTTGGAGGTGACCTTGGAAAGCAGCGTTTGGGAGCAGGAGTAGTTGATGGGGTGACGGCTTCAGCGAAGGAGATTCTCCTGGATGGTGCTTGGGGAGTCCCCTGCGAGTTTCTGGGTGGGATGGTCACCTTGTGGGAGCAGACGTCCAGCATGCTTTGTAATGTAGGCTCCAGATCGAGAGGGAGACTCAAGATGGCTTGCCTGCATGCCTCGTTGGCATTTTGCCTGGCAACCTCGATGATCACGCCTCTCCTGAGGCCCTCATCTGGAACCTGTGCCTCAATGGCTCGGCATAGACGATCCACAAAACTCACAAATTACTCTAATGGCTCCTGCTTTATAGATAAATAGTTAATAGTTGGGCCAGAAGGCCTTAGTTTAAAAAAGGCCTTCTCCGCTGCCTTCGCAGTGACTATTAAAGCCTCCCTGGGAATTTTTTCAGCCTGCTTTGGCCCAAATTCCCAATCCCCATCCCCGCACAGATGGTCAATTAATAACATTCCCCCATCCACATCCGTAGAAGTTTCTGCATTGGCCCAGAGGTCTGGCAAAAACTCCCTCACTTCCCGCCTCCATGCGGACTCCCAAACTAAAAACTCAGCCTGAGTTATTAAACATGAAAAGAGACTTCGCATGTCTGTGGGAACATACTCTGCAGAGGCAAGTGTTGCCTTTAACATCTCTCAAAAAAATTCGCTTTCACGGCCGAATTCCTTCTGGGCCTTGCAGAGGTCTTTGATGACTTGTTGTGGAATGGGGGACCACTGTGCAAGGGGCCTGCCCCCCTTCCGTGGGGTGAAGGTGACAGGTGCAGCAGAGAAGGCAGGCAGGGAATGGGGCAGGCCAGAGTTCCCGCGCTCCCCCCCCGCCGCCCTCACGTGACCCCAAAGCGTGGGAACCGGGGGAGGAGGAGGAGGCAGAGTCAGGGCCAGGGGGAGCGGCTGATGGAAAGCTCCCCCCCGAGGCAGAGCTGGGGGACGAGATGTTAAATAATTCAACAGGGGAGGTGACTGAGGTGGGTGGAGGTGAGAAGTGGGAGGGAAAATCTGGGGAGTGGAAGGGGTTGGCTGTTGGTCGGAAGGGGTTTCGGGAAGAGGCTGGAAAGGGATTATGGGAAGAAGGAGCACATGTGGAGGGAAAAGCCATGCGGTCCCTGCCATCTTGTGTCCTTCGAGAAGAGGGGAAACCATTTTGTGGACTGTGGGATAAGGGGTTAGGAACAGAATCAGGGAGACTAAAGCTTACAGAATGTCTACGGGATGGGACTGTACATTGCAGGGAAACAGGGAAACTGGGAGAGTCCAGAGCAGTGCCAGCACTGTCCTGGTAAGGGTTCCGAGGATTCTCAGAGGGGCCAGAATCTGCCTGTGGACCTAGCCAGGATGCCTGTCTAAGAATCCCGGTTTTTGGAAAGAGGGAGAGGAGAGAGGGGTAGGATTTTTAGAACTGGGGCTTGGTTTGTCAGCCCATGGCTGTGGCAGAGCTTCATAATTGTTTTTAATAATATCCCTAATATGCAGTACCAAATAAGTAAATTTGGACAAGGAAGGATCCCCCTGCTTGAGGATTTCCCTTCCAACCTGGTCCCAGAAGGGGACTTGGTATAATATGGTTGCAGAAATATCTGGGAAGCTCTGTGACACCCACCGGACAAACCTTTTAACATCTGATTTTTTAAACTTTTTATCCCCCCCAACTAGGATGCCCACAACTTGGGAATATAGTCTCCTCTGTGGCAGGGTCAGCTTTGTACCCCTGCTGACAGATTTTAAGGTGTGCCACAAAGTCTACAGCCAGGAGAATTACAACAAAAAAGAAAAGACTACCCTGAACAACTTAGACCACCTGCCCTTCAAGCTCCCCACACCCTGGGAAAGGGACCTATAACAAAAGAATGTGGGGTCTTTCCCCTACACCCAGGGAGCAAGAAAAACCCCCCAAAGAGGGAATCCCTCCCCCAACCCTGGGGAGAAAAGGAAAACCCTTAAAAAAAGCAGGAATCTAAGCCCCAAGGACCCCCTCACTCACTGGCAAAAAGGGTTCAGCCACGTCCAGGCAGAAATGAAAAATCCAGGCTGCAGACACGCCGAAGGGGGCACCGACTCCGGTGGTGCCGATCGGAGCTGCCGGTGCGGTCCCCGGGAGTGCCGCTCACTAAAACGTGGGTCTGCTCCCACTGAGGTAATTTGACGTCCGAAAGGATAAATCCACGGGTCTCCTGGACTCCGAGGGTCCTTTTCCGTGGCGTCATGCTCTCTTCTGGCCCCACGTTGGGCGCCAAATTGCCGCATCCCCGCCCCAGATCACTGTCTTCAGCCCTGGCTAGCTCTCCTGCGGGGCGAGTAGGGCGAGTGGAAGCACCCTCCGCTGTACCCGGCTGGGCTTTGGAGAGTGCTTTGTGGGTCCTGAGGTTGCTGCTGATTCCAACGGCGAGGAAATGAGGAGAGGCACTTGTTGGGGGCAAAAATCCAATGTTTATTGAGGTCCTGTGGATCCAAAAGCACCAGAGGGGGCCAGCCAACAAATGCAACTCGGGGGTGCTGGCAACAGGTTACATAGGGAGAGGGAGGGGGGCCGATCAGCCAGTGGGGAACAGACAGGAGTGACTCTTGTGGGGATTGACATCTGGGGGATCCAGTGCAGGGGAGACAGGGTAGGGCTCCCAGGACCTCATCCAATCACTCGGTGCCCTGGATGGAAGTTTCTAGAGGTAGGGGAAGGGGCACCGAGTGACAGACAAGGCACTTGGGAGGGGGCAGGGAACTGGCTCGGCACCTTCCAGGGAAACCGAAACTTGAGGAAAGATGGGAAAACTCAGGGAGAAACCAATACAGTATGGGGGTACACTGGAACAAACCATGACAGAATAAAGATGTAATAAAACATATAAAACCGCAACTCCACACTATCTAACCCTTTGTGACTGCTTGTTCCACCTTCAAAGTTGGTAACTCATTCCATGGCTCAAACTCAAAATCACAGCTGTTTGCAGCTGCCTGCCAGGGTCTAAAATGCTTCTGATCAAGGCCTGGAACCTCTAAAAATGTCTGAGAGACATTTTGAGTTCCAACACAAGACCATCACTAAGCCACAAGAGCTGATAGCAAAGCTAACTCGCAAGGCCAGGATGAGACTGTGTGATTTAGCAGGGTGTGACTTTGCATGTATTCACCTCCCAGTCAGGCTTTCTGAGGAGGGAAGGAACTCTCCCAAGAGACTGACCAAAGGGATGTTTGAACGTTTGCTCCAGAGTAGTGCCAGTTTCCAATTATCTCTGGACAGCTACAGGGGACAAATATCAGTCCATGCCCCATCTCACAAGTTCTTCAGTGAGGAATTCCACCTTATTCCTCAAGAGAGAAGGAGTCGGAGACCACTCAAGGCTCTCACAGTGTTTATGGATGCATCTGGGACTTCCCACAAGTCGGTGATGACTTGGAGAAATCCACAGACGCAGCATTGGGAAGCTGATGTTGAGTTTGTGGAGGGATCCCCCCCGGTGGCTGAACTAGCTGCAGTGGTAAGAACTTTTGAGAGGTTCTCTGAGCCAATCAACTTGGTGATAGACTCTGCCTATGTGGCAGGAGTGGTGTCGAGGGCGGAGCAGGCTGTGCTCAAAGAGATAGAGAATGAACATCTCTTCAGATTGCTCTCAAGGCTGATTTATTTAATCTCTCAATGAGAGCATCCATTCTTTGTGAAGCATGTGAGGTCACAAGATGATTTGCCAGGTGAGATTGTAGAGGGGAATAGCAAAGCAGATTCCCTTGCTGCACCAGTCGAAAAAGCACGTCTCCCTGATGTCTTCCAATGGGCAAAGCTGAGTCACCAGCACTACCATCAGAATGTGCCAGGTCTGATTCGACAGTTCCAGATAACACGGAGTCAGGCTCGAGCCATTGTAACTAACTGTCCCAACTGACAGGTCCAGGCCGTGCCATCATTGGGCAAGGGGGTAAACCCCAGGGGCCTTGGCAGCTGTGAGGTGTGGCAGACAGACATCACACGCATTCAGAGTTTTGGTTGCCTTAAATGCGTTCGTGTAAGCGTGGACACATTCTCAGGTGCAGTGTATGCCTCTGCTCATATAGGACAAAGGGCTGCTCATGCACCTAGTGCAAGCATTTTCAATATTGGGGGTTCCAAAAATGATTAAAACGGATAATGGCCCAGCGTATATATCCAAGGAATTTCTGGAATTTCTCCAGCAGTGCAGAGTGGAACATAAGACTGACATCTCCCACTCCCCCACAGGTCAAGCTGTAGTCCAGCGTGCACACCAGATGCTCAAACAGGTAGTGAAAAGACAGAGCAGTTCAGCTCTGTAGATGCCTCCCTGGGAGAAGCTCTGCAAAGCCATGTTTACTATCAATTTTCTGAAGTGTTCATTCGAAAACATGATGTACTTCACTTTAACAGTGGCAATCAGTTCAAATTGTCTCTGCATCCACCGGTCTTAATTAGGGATCCAGAAACTTGGGAAACCAAGGGTCCCTATGAACTTGCAACCCCAGCTATGTGTGTGTAGCTACTCCCTCAGATCCTCAGTGGATTCCCCAGAAGTGGGTGAAACTTCTTGTCCCCAAGAATCCAGGTCAGACAGAAGGGGACAAGAAGCAAGTATCTGATGTTTCAAAGAGAAGATGCTGCTGAATGGTAGAAGAATTTTCCTAAGTGTGAATTCCTTCCGACAGAAACTTTAACATGTTCTTAAAATGTTTGTTTTTTCATTTTAGAGAAAACTTACCTTCCACTCAACCCTGTGAAGAACCCCATCCAAGTTGTCATCCTGCTAATGCTGAACAGTCAGAAAGCTGCATGGATTGTCCCTCAGCCGCGTCAAAATGTCTGGGTGACCCTGGCACAGACACTACAGCAGGAAAACATTTGCTTGTCCACTGCAGCAGCAAAGGACCCTATGTCCACCTGTCTGGTAGGAATTCCATGGCAGGTTGGAGAATTTCCAGCAGGCCTGAACAAACATAGGTCCAATGAAATCCCAGAATCACATACCCACCGACCACACAAAGATCAGAGGCAAGTTAGGGTGATCCTGAAATCCTTAGAGGAGTGGTTGCGAGGTTTGCCCAGGATGGCTCAGGAACCCCAAGAATTAGAGCTATTGGGTTCTTCTCCTGCAGCTTACTGTGTGTATTTGTCTGTCCTCCCAAAACCTTCCAACACTGACAAGTACCACATTATAAAACAACACTGTGGGGAGTTCACTGCAAGGAGGTGGTGTCAGAACATGAGCCATATCGGGGCAGACAACCCATCTCACTCCAGTCCCAGAAGTCTCCCTAAGGGATTGTTCTTGATTTGTGGGGATCGGGCATGGGCAGGAATTCCATCTCAGCTTTTAGGAGGGCCATGTACAATCGGAAGGCTGTCTGTATTGACACCCAACCAAACTCTAATTGGTGAATGGACTCATAAAAACAGATTGGCAAACAAAATTCAAAAGAGGAGTGCAGACAATCTGGACCCAAATTGTGACTCAGAAAATTTTCATTGGGCCAAGTCAAAAAGAGATGCTGTGTCCCCGTTCCTCCCATGGGTCGCAGCAGCCAAGGCTCTGGGCCAGTTGGGTCACCTAGAGTGTTGGGTAGTCAAACAGGCAAACTTAATGTCTACTGCCATCAGCTCCGTCCTAGAAGACGAGGAAATTACCAGACAGGCCACGCTTCAAAATCGTGCTGCTATAGATTTCCTTTTGTTACTGCATTGACATGAATACAAGGAATTTGAAGGACTTTGTTGCATGGACCTGACTGCAAAAGCTCCAAGCATCCATGCTGCCCTTCGAAGCATGAACAGCCTGATTTGACAAGTAAAGCAAGAATCTGAGGATTGGATTAAAGAACTCTTTAAGGGCTGGGGATTCACGGGGTGGTGGACATCTATTGTTAGATCAATTTTGCTACTCCTTGTTATTCTGTTCCTTGTAACCTTGGCGTTCAGGATCCTGCGCCACCTGCTTTTCAAAGCTATCAAGGGTCTCATACCTTCTACCTCAGAAGTCAACCACATATAGCTGGCAAACCTAAGGAGGTATGACTACGCCACCAACTGTAGGTGGTGGCGAACCCATACTAAGGGTTAAATTGAGCCCAGTTATTTCCTGCAACCTTGTTAAACAAATAAGGGGGATGTGTTACATTGCGCTCAGGCCATATTTTCCCCCATTCCCTGGGACCCCTATGACTCAGATCAAGATAAGCCTGGTCTCCTCCTTCATACTGCAATGGGGTTGGCAGAGAGCCAGAGAAGCCCTCCCTGTCCAGAGCCTAGATAAACCCCTGACATTTCCTTTTGCCCTCTTTCCCCCCCACTCTTCCCCTAGATCTCATGGAATAAAGAGCTGGACAACTATACCAGGGTGAGAGCCTCTTTTGAATCTTTGCCCACCTCCTGATGTTCCTCCCCTCAAGGCCTCCTATCTCTGTGCTAGCTTGATAATTTAGGGGCAGAGAGAGGGGGAAACGTCAGACATCCACACTTGGAGCTCTACAGGGGCACATGTGAACTGAGAGCTGTAGCACACATGCATGGCCATGCCCTGCAGTGCCATTTCTGAAATGCCTCGGCTGCTTCTGAGGGAGCCGACATGCCAACATGGCAACATGACACTGCAGCAGGAAAACACTTCTGGATTTTGGGTGAAATAAAAGATTTTCTAGAGATCAATTGAGCTAACAAAATTAATGTATCAGAAATGAATGTATCAAAATGAATGTATCATGTTTGTACAATCATGTGTTGAATTTTAAGAAACCTCTGCCATAGCGCAAAAGACATAAAGAAAAAATTCTTTAAAGCTTCTTGCAAAAAGACAAATACCAAAGAAGACCAGGAATGCAAAGAATTCAGACAAGGAGGCTCTCCTGTCGAGGATGATAAACCTACTCAGATAACAGAGCAGAAAGCCAAAAGCGCATGCGCAGAGGAGAAGAGTTCAAAAGTTCAATGTAGAAGAAGACTATGGTTTCAGCTTCAGAAGAACACCAGCGACCCCTGTAAAGACCACCACAAAAAACCACGCATGCCCAGAAGGGCATGGACCTATTTAGCATGAGAGGCAAAGACAGGCGGGGCCAGGAGTTGAATATGCATAGAAAAGTTGTGTAATGTATTGCATATAGAACACCTTTGTGAATAAAATTGTAGGACAAACTCCAGCTCGGGGCACAAGACTTTGGAGAGCTATCTCACTTGTGCTGGGCGCTGTCATACATACCCACTTCATAACTACATTGAGTTGTGGAGTCTATTTATTTATTCCGCATATCGCTTCATTTGGCGACCCAGATGGGACTTCTCTGCTCATCTGTGGGTCCAGTTGAGGGCAGACACCCTCAGGCACCGCGGGGCACTTCCCCGGAGGGACTCTGTGCCTTCGCTGTACACTACAGAGGGCAGACTACGGCCCATCGATAAGCGGATCAAAAGCGGTATGTATTCTTTTCTTTTGTTAAGGAAAGGCACTGATAAGTCGCATTAAGACGTTTTTGCGCACAGGATTGCCAAAGGGGCTTGCAAGCAGATCGGTGGAAGAGAGGCTCCCCGAGCTGATTGTGCAGCTCGGGGAGGGAGGGAGGTTGCACCCCGCCAAAAACTGATTGCGCAGCTGGAGGGGGGGAAAAGGTTTCCCCGTGGTCGATTGAGAGGCTTGGGGAAAGGGAGAAATCCCAGTTTCGGTATGGTGTGTTTGTTACGTCCGGACGTGCGTGCTTGCATATGTGTGGGTGTCTGTGTGAGTTTAAGAGTGTGAGGCGTGGCAGTGCTAAAATACCTGGACGCGGTGCGGCATGGCGATATTGAAAGCGCGGGGGTGAAGCGCGGCAGTGCTAAGGTACCTAAACGCGGCACGGCGTGGCAATCTTGAAAGCGCGGGGGTGAGGCAGCTCTCAGTCAGCACTATCTGATAGAACAGATGGGCACATCTGCTTAAGAAGCAGCATGCATACAGGGCAAGGCTGTCTTTAGTCAATGAGAGCGCAGCTCAGAGCTAACAAAAGTGCTCTAAGCCCGGTCTGGCCAATAGTGCAGTGGGCGTGCACAAGCCGCGGTTTCTAAGATCGCTTTAAACACGGCTAGCTACTAGCGCAGCTAGTACAAGATAGGACTTGTAATCACCACTTACAAGCATCACTGGTTCCTAAGAGTTTATTATGAGGTGATACTGCCGTTCAAGATCGAGAGCATCTGCTGCTGAGTTCTAACAAAAAAAAAAAAAAAAAAAAAAAAAAAAAAATTTCTCTTTTTTTCTTTTTTCCCAATAGTCTGGATTAAACTCGTAGGACTTTATAATTTGTACGGGAAGGGGCAAACAACAAGTTACATACGTGATTAAAATAAGTTAAAGAGACATAATGGGAGCAAAACAAAGTACAGAAGTATCCAAGGCCAGTCCATTAGGATGCATCTTGGCTCACTGGAAAGAAATAGCAGGCAAAGGGGGTGTGGAAAATAAAAAGAGTTTAATCAAATATTGCTCCCATTGGTGGCCACTCTATCGCCTAGAGGAGGGGGCCAGATGGCCTCCTACAGGTACATTAGAATATAATACCTTGTTACAGCTAATGCTATTTTTACGAAGGGAAGGGAAATGGGAGGAAGTTTCTTATTGTGATATGTTTTTCTCCCTCCGAAATAACCCTGATTGGCAAAGGGACTGTGGCATCAAAGCCCCCTCTGATCCCCTTGTTCTAGCTCTTGAAAAAGAAAACAGAGGCAAAATGGGAAAACTTAAACGGTGCTGCTCAGCCTGTAGTATAGGACAGAGGTGTACCAGGGCAGATAAAGTTTATCGCACAGCACTAGAAGAACAAGAACAAGATCCAAGCAATCTATTTAGTCCTCACTTAGGAAGGCAAGAAGGAAGGGGTGAGAACTTAGGAGAGGCATCAGCACCACCTGCACCACCTGCAACACCTACACTACACACCCCACCTGCATCACCTGCATCACCTGCACCACCTATACCACCTCCACCACCTGTTCCATCTACCCCTTCTCTTCCTTCAGAAAGAACACACGCTCCAACCCCCATAAGCAGCCCAGTTGCATCTTGAACCAGAGGACAAATATTGCAAGCTCCTTTACGAGAAACAATAACATTGGAGGGAGAAAAGGTACTAGTTAAGGTACCATTCTCCACCCTTGATTTAGAAGCATGGGAAAGGGTCGCGGGAGATTACCGAAATGACCCAGTCAACACTGCTAAACGTTTATGATACATTATGAAGCAACATAACCCAGACTGGGGTGATATTCAATTGTTATTAGATGCATTCACTAAAACAGAAAAGCAGTTAGTTCTAAAAACAGCAGGAGATCTGGTAGCAGATCACTTTAGGCAACAACAAGTAGATCTAAGAGAAGATTTTCCACTTCAAGACCCAGGCTGGAACCCAAACCAACCAGAAGAGAGACAAAAGCTAAAGAAATATCAAGACTGGGTGGTATTAGGAGTGGAAAGAGCAATGCCTAAAACCATAAATTGGTCAGCTCTATATGCTATTAAACAGGGACCCTCGGAATCCCCCACAGAGTTCCTAGACCGTTTGAGAAATGCAATGCGGCGCTATACACCACTAGACCCTGCATCTGAGGTGGGGATACAACAACTAGTTAATTTATTTTTGGGGCAGTCCACAGAGGATATTAGGCGCAAACTCCAAAAGATTAGAGAAGAAAACGCCCAAAATTTAGAAACTCTACTGGGAGAAGCTTGGAGGGTCTTTAGCAATAGGGAAGAAGGATATAAATGAGGGATGAAAAATTTAGTAGCAATAGTACAGGAAGAGCAAAGAGGAAAATATGGCAGCAGGCAGGGGCCATCCAGGCAAGGCCCCCCCGGTTGGGCAGAAATCAATGTGCAAACTGTCAGAAACAGGGCCATTGGAAGAGGGACTGTCCAGAATGGAAACAAAATGGACAAGGGAATCAAAGGGGGGAAGTAGTAGCCCATGTGCAAGAAAAATAGGGAGGACCGGAGAAGACTACCCCAGCAGGCCCTCTGGTTATAAATCTGAAGCTGGGGGAAATGGAAAAGGAAGTAAAATTCCTAATTAACACTGGAGCAACATACTCAGTTCTAAATACAGCTCTGATGCCCATAGGAGATAATTATGCTATAGTTACGGGTGTGACTGGCCAAACTGAAAAGGCATTTTTCTTCAAGCCACTCAAATACAAACTGAGGAAGCAGTGGGGAATCCACAAATTCCTATATATGCCCAACTCCCCTGAGTCACTTTTGGGCAGAGATTTGCTAGCACAATTACAAGCAACCATTACATTTAAAAATGGGGAGATGACCCTGGAGGTAAACAATCAAAAATATGTAGAAATATTAAGTTTAATATTAACCACTAATGAAGTCACAAGAGAAACTGAAATTGATAAAGAGGTAATGGATCAGGTATTCCCTGGGGTGTGGGCCTCTGATGTACCAGGGAGAGCAAAAAATGCTTCCCCTATACAGATCCAGCTAAAAGAAGGAAAGCAACCGGTCAGAGTTAAACAGTATCCCTTGAGGAGGGAGGATAGGGAAGGGATTAGCCCAGTAATTGAGAACTTTTTGCATCTAGGATTATTAAAAGAATGTCAGTCTGATTTTAATACCCCTATCCTACCAGTTCGCAAACCTGATGGGTCATACCGGTTAGTACAAGATCTGCGAGCTGTGAACAAGGTAACTGAAGATCTGTATCCTGTGGTGGCCAATCCCTACACGTTATTAACTTGCTTAACTCCCGAATTAACTTGGTTTACCGTTTTAGATTGAAAAGATGCCTTCTTTTGCCTTCCTATCCATGAAGCCAGTCAGAAAATTTTTGCATTTGAATGGGAAAGCCCCAAAAGTGGGCGAAAGACCCAACTTACGTGGACGAGACTCCCACAGGGATACAAAAACTCACCCATTCTGTTTGGAGAGCAACTTGCAAAGGAATTAGAGACCTGGAAAGCCCCTCCTGAAGAAGGGAAGCTGCTACAGTACGTAGATGATATCCTGATAGCCACACAAACGAAGGAAGCATGCGTGGCCTGGACGGTAAGCCTCTTGAACTTTCTGGGGCTCCAAGGGTACCGGGTATCAAAGAAAAAGGCCCAAAGTAGTCAAACAGAAAGTAATTTATCTGGGCTACGAAGTCAGTGCTAGACAACGTAGCCTGGGCCAAAGCCAGAAGGAAGCCATATGTCAAACCCCAAAACCTCAAACTGTAAAGGAATTACGAACTTTCCTGGGGATGACGGGGTGGTGCAGATTATGGATCTATAATTATGGACTGTTTGTGAAGCCCTTATATGAATTAATTGCAACTGAAAGCAGGGACATCCAATGGACAAAGGAAGCTACACAGGCTTTCAACCAATTGAAAAAAGCCCTCATGTCAGCTCCAGCTCTGGGATTGCCAGACGTGAGTAAGCCTTTCCTTTTGTTCTCCCATGAGAAGCAAGGGATTGCCTTGGGAATATTAGCACAGGACCTCGGCCCATACCGGAGAGCAGTTGCTTATTTCTCTAAGCAATTAGACACAACTGCTAAAGGGTGGCCTGGGTGCCTCAGGGCTGTGGCAGCAGTCATAATAAACATCCAGGAAGCATGTAAATTCACCCTGGGCCAGAAAATGACTGTGCTAGTGTCCCACACAGTGTCTGCAGTACTAGAGGTGAAAGGCGAGCACTGGCTTTCCCCACAACGATTCCTGAAATACCAAGCTATTATGGTAGAGCAAGATAATGTAGAAATAGTGGTGACTAACATTGTCAATCCAGCCTCCTTCCTCAGTGGAAACCAAGGAGAACCGGTGGAACACGACTGCCTAGAGACCATCGAGGCCACCTATTCCAGCCACCCTGACCTGAAGGACACCCCTCTTGAGAATGCAGAAGTTTGGTTTACTGATGGAAGCAGTTACGTTGTCAGTGAAAAACGGCATGCCGGGTACGCAGTAACTACCTGCAAAGAGGTAATAGAATCTGGACCCCTGCCAACGAATACCTCTGCACAAAAGGCCGAGATAGTCGCTCTAACTCGGGCCTTAGAATTGGCAAAAGGGAAAGAGATAAATATATATACGGACTCAAAGTATGCATTTGGAGTAGTGCATGCTCATGGAGCCATCTGGAAAGAGAGAGGACTGTTGAACTCTCAAGGGAAAAACATTAAACATGCATCTGAAATACTGCAACTTCTGGAAGCAGTTCAGTTGCCAGAGAAAGTAGCGATTATGCACATTAAAGCACATCAGAGGATAAACTCAGAATTAGAAGAAGGAAACGAGCTGGCGGATAGGAAAGCAAAAGAAGCAGCAAAAATTGAAATAATAAATGAGGCAGCCCTGATTCCAGATGGGCAAATTTCCCTTGAAGGTAAGCCAAAATACAATAAATTGGACACAAAATTGATTCAAGAACAAAAAGGGGATTATAACCCAGAGGGATGGGCCACCATAGAAGGAAAGTTAGTCATACCCTCCTATTTATTATGGTCCCTAGTAAGGGAAGAGCACCAGAAAACACATTGGGGAATTGATGCTCTGTATAAATATTTGAATGAAAGAATCATAGCCAGACATTTACGAGCCACTATCACTCAAGGGACTCGACAATGTGACCTTTGCCTCCAGACAAATCCCAAGAATATTCCCAAACCAAAACTTGGCCAGATTGGGAAAGGCCAGGGGCCGGGGCAACAGTGGCAGATTGATTTCATGGAATTGCCAAGAAAAGGGGGGTATAAGTTTCTATTGGTCTTAACAGATACCTTTTCAGGATGGCCAGAAGCATTCCCCACTAGGACTTCTAAAGCTCGGGAAGTAACTAAGGTATTGGTACAAGAAATCATACCACAATTCGGGGTCCCGGCCACAATCTCCTCAGATAGAGGATCACATTTTATTGCAAAATTAGTACAACAGGTGAGCCAATACTTGGGCATAGACTGAGAACTTCACACCCCATATAACCCACAATCCAGTGGTCAAGTAGAGAAAATTAATCATTTGATCAAACAGCAAATTGTACGACTGGGACAGGAGGCTAATTTGCCATGGCCTCAATCCCTCCCATTAGCACTACTGCGGATTCGAACCAAACCCAAGACCAAAGAAAAACTGTGTCCTTTTGAATTACTTTATGGGAGACCATATGGGGTGCAGAAGGGAACGCCTGCCCAGGACGTATCACTAACCTCCTATATGATTGCTCTAAATAAACAACTTAGAGCAATCGAGAAATATGTGGCCGGAACTCGGGGTGCGGGGCTGGACGCACCGGTACATGACATACAACCTGGAGACTATGTATATGCTAAGTCTCTTACAGAGAAAGCCCTAGAACCACAGTGGGAGGGACCATACCAAGTACTCCTTACTACCTTCACTGCAATCAAGGTTAAAGAACAAAACACGTAGATTCACCACAGCCGGGTTAAGAAAGCTCCGGAAAACACTTGGAAGATAATACTGGGTGATGGTGAACTAAAACTAAAATTTACTCGGACAAAATGAATGTATCATGGTGAGTGGGGACTCTTGCTAAAATATTGTTTACAATCATAGATGTATTTCAACAATTAGAAGGTAAACCTAGTCAAAACAATGCTAAATGGCTTTAGTCCCAAGCTTTTACTCAATACACGGGATCCATGGGGAAGTCTTCTGATTTAAAAGGTTTAAATCTAACAACTCTGGTCATGCACAGTAACCAAATATATACACAACAAGAGTGGCAAAAACAGAAGTTGTGGTCACTTCAAGGGACCATAGGAGAGATAATTGAAATAAGATGTCGGATGATTAATGGGACTACCCACAATAAAGTAACCCAAATCAGTGTGAATAAGCACCAGAAGATCTGCAATCATCCAAGTAAATTAGACTGTTGGTACAAATTCAAATTAAGACAAACTGTTGATGTGGTTTGCCTATGGGCCCGTGACACTATTAGGCTGTCTTTCAAATTTACAATAAGTGCTATAGCCAAACCTACTACAACCCACTCCAGCACTCAAGCGCAAACCCAAAATATACCATTCAATCTTAAACCCAGAGTTTATGAAATAGGGCCATATGTTATAAGGAATACGGGCCAACAGAAACTGTTATTTAACCCAGAATGGTCCCTTAAAGGTGTTGCACTCTTAATGCAAGCTAATATCTCGACAGTTCAGCCAGCCTGCTCCCCTTTTCTAAGGTCATCCTTTCAAGGATAGACAAAGTGGCTACAAAAACAAGTACACCTCCGAGATAGAATGCAAAGGGATTTAACTGGGTTATTAGCGACCGAGTTAGGAGTTTTGAATGGGATTGACTCTGAAATATTAATGAATAAATTAGCTATAGCGACTAGCGATGTAACGAAATTAAAACAGCCTTTACAATCATCTCTATTAGCACTAGGAATAGTCAGTGGCAAGTCTCAAAAGTGCTGCCAAAATGGAGAGACTTTGAAGATCAAGACCATAGCTTACTAGTAGATGCATTAGAAAGAGCACAAGAGAACATATCTTTAGCCCTTAGCTGTATACAAACGCAATTATGGATACAGTCAACAGCTGCTTTAATCATAAGGGAAGGGAGTGAAGGGGTGTTTCCAGCTAAAATACGAAAAGTTGTCTGTGACAATGCTACCGGCTTTGAGAGAGACCTCCAGTCTTGGTGGACCATGATAAACTTTACATATGATCCTACCACTAGCACTGCTACTGCCTTTGTGCTCACTATTTGTAATTCCACAGTTCACACTATTCACCCCATTGTTGCTCTAGGGTTGAGTCATGAAAGGTCAGTACTATACCCCGCAGAACACAGGGCATGGGCCTGGAAAAACCAAGGGAAATGGCAAATCATTAATCTAGAGCCTTGCATTGCTCGAGAACAACAGAGATTCATCTGCGAGAGTAATCTGATTAGTGTTCAAGACATATGCCTTGACACTGATCAGAGCATTTGCCACTTTGAAATTCACCCAGACACCAACCAACAAACTATACTAGTATATATAGGCGATGGCTGTGTGTATTTGAGAACTGTGTGTAATGTTATAGAAATTGATAAAAACAAAGTCCCCTTATCTAGTAAAAATCATTCAAATTTCTGTATTTGCAACTTCATCAAGATTACTGGGTGTGACTTTATATACTCAACACCAGTCGTATCCCACCAGTTAATAAAATCAAACTACACAACCTACAATGAATTACCACCCACTCCTATTGGAATGAATTTAACCCTAGTAAAACAATTAATGAAACATCAAGATCTAATCAAAATTTTAGAAGAAATTCACAAAAATGGGCAGAAAACTCTAGTTACAGTCCATCATGATATAACTAAAATAAACAGAATCCTGCAAAGAATAAAACAAGATGGAAGTCATAACTGGTAGGATGCACTATTTAGATGGTCACCGACTGCAACAGAGATCATGAACACTCTGTGTCACCCCATTATTGTTTTATTAATATTAGCTACTATAAGTCTAATAATGTCTATGTTAACACTTTTGTGGAATTGGAATATGTCGCAACGTGTGGCCATTCTAACTTCACTCTCTAGAACTCATGGAATCCTGCTGAAAGAAAACTGTCATAACAGTAAAATCTAGTAAAAGAATTCACTATGTTTTAAGAAAAGGGGGGATTGAAATAAGAGATTTTCCAAAGATCAATTGAGCTAACAAAATTAATGTATCAGAAATGAATGTATCAAAATGAATGTATCATGTTTGTACAATCATGTGTTGAATTTTAAGAAACCTCTGCCATAGCGCAAAGGACATAAAGAAAAAATTCTTTAAAGCTTCTTGCAAAAAGACAAATACCAAAGAAGACCAGGAATGCAAAGAATTCAGACAAGGAGGCTCCCCTGTCGAGGATGATAAACTTACCCAGATAACAGAGCAGAAAGCCAAAAGCGCATGCGCAGAGGAGAAGAGTTCAAAAGTTCAATGCAGAAGAAGACTATGGTTTCAGCTTCAGAAGAACACCAGCGACCCCTGTAAAGACCACCACAAAAAACCACGCATGCCCAGAAGGGCGTGGACCTATTTAGCATGAGAGGCAAAGACAGGCGGGGCCAGGAGTTGAATATGCATAGAAAAGTTGTGTAATGTATTGCATATGGAACACCTTTGTGAATAAAATTGTAGGACAAACTCCAGCTCGGGGCACAAGACTTTGGAGAGCTATCTCACTTGTGCCGGGCGCTGGCATACATACCCACTTCATAACTACATTAAGTTGTGGAGTCAATTTATTTATTCCGAGTATTGCTTCATGGGCTGCAGCAAAATCTGGCCATGAGTTTCTCCTTGTGTGTTGCTCTGTCCTGGTACCAGTCCCTTGCTTTCTCACTCTATCCGTGTTCTTTCCCAGTCCCCCTCTCTCTTCCTGTCCCTCCAAAGCTCCTTCAACAGTCTCGGTCCTGCCCCAGCCCAGACTTCGTTCTCTCCTGCTCCCTCCTGCTCGTTGTGCGGCTCTTCCTCTGTCCCTGCTGCCCCTTCCCGCAGCTCTGCTCCCGTTCCCTGCCCCCCTTTTGCTCTCGTCGTCTCTCCGTTCTGCTCGCTGGCCTGTCTCTTCTGTCTTTATTTCGTGGCTCGGCCCCCTGTGCCAGCCTCAGCTCCGACGGCCAGGCGAGCTGCCCCGGCGGCCGTTCTCTGCAGCCGGGACACGGCGGGCAGCTCTCCTGCAGCGGCACGACAGCGGCGAATGGGGCCCGGCACAGGCGCCTCGGCCCTCGGGCCGGAGCGGGGACGCTCCGAGCCAGCGGCAGCAGCCGGAGCCGCGGCCCGGGCAGCGGGGCCGGCACAGCCCCACAGCCCCGTGCCCGCCCCTCACGGCCCCTGCGAAATGGCGGCGGCGGGGGGCGAGGAGGCCGCGGGCAGCGCTGCCTCCGTGCCGTGCCACACGCGGCTGGCGGCTTCAGCAGCACCACAGGTGCTCTGGGGACACTGGTCCCACAGCTGGTGACTGTTATGAGTGAGCACAAGAGGCCATCTGATCCGACTAACAGAATTTATTTAAATTCATTTAATAGAGTATATGGGAGCGAAAGCAAAGCAGCGCTGGGCGACACAGGGGAGTCACTGCTCCGCCAAACTGCCACGCCTGTGGTCCCTTAGTCTGCTCTTTTATCTTTCTCCTTAGTTCACTCGTTTCTTCTGCGCAGTCGCATTCTGTTGCTAGGTGGTCGTTTTCTGCCTCCTGATGGTCGTGGGATGAAGGCTGGTTGTCTTCCTCACAGGTGTCCTTTGATCTGGGGATTCTCACAGTCTCAAGAATACATGTTATCTTAGGAATGCGTGTTATCAGTTAAGCAATGCAAAGCCTATTGCCTACTACCGCTGTAAAAACAGATCTCCTTACATTATATCGTTGAAACAAATTAACATCTGCAGCTACATCGAACAAAAAGGTCACCCTTCTCTTACAATTCCCCCCCTTTCCCTTTTATCCTTCTTTTTTTTCATTGAACCGTATTAATTCTTTTCTACTAAGCTCTAGATAGTCTTCGGCCTCTACCTGAGTGAGTGGTTCATATTTTGATCTTACCATCATCAAATAAGCGGCCTCTAACCTACTCTTTACTATAGTAATAAGCTTATTAAAGATGCAGGGTCCGAAAGTTAGCACTAAGATGAGCAGAATTGCCGGTCCTGCAATAGTGGACAAAAGGGTGGTTAGCCAAGGGGAATGAGTAAACCATGATTCATACCAACTTTGTTGAGCTTCTTGCTCTTTCTTTCTTTGCTCTATTTGTTTGTGGAGCTCAGTCATAGTATCAATCACAATTCCTGTGTGGTCTGCATAAGTGCAACATTCTTCTCGTAAGGCAACGCAGAGCCTTGTAAAAATAATAGATCAAGTCCCCGTCTATTTTGTAACACAACCTCAGAGAGGGACCTGACTGATTTTACTAACCCATCTATGGCCTTTTCGATTCTGCTTAAGTCTTCATCTACGGATACTCGTAAATTTTTCATACCTTGTTGTTGATTTACTAGGGAGGCTACCCCCGTTCCCACTCCAGCTCCACCCACACTAAGCAAGACTGCTACTGTTAATACGGTGAGTGGTTCTCTTTTGACTAGATGGTGTTCAGGAGTTATTTGATGCTATAGTACATACTCCTTCGGGTGATATGATATGCGAGGGACAATTAACACCTGTACACAATAATCTGAACTTTCATTGAAAAGCCTTATGGATAAGCAAGGGGTGGTTCCGAGTGTATTACATACCCATTTGGTGTTAGGCGCCGGCAGGAGCCATTCTGCCGGTTTATCTTTTCTCTTGATGCTGATTGTCATCTCACACAAGTGTTGCATTATTGCGGGTACTTTCCCCACACATTTCCCTTTCCCTCTTACTTGTGCTAGGGTTATTCCTGGGGTGCTATCTTTTCCCTGTTTCCACAGACATTCTCTTGGGTTTGTCCCATTAATTCTTTTGGTTTTGGCAAAGGATCCTATCGCTTCATAAAAGGGTGGATTCATCATGTAACAGAGCCAGCAACCTTCTGTCAGGTTTGGGTATGTATAGTTTAAAACGCCAAATGTGGCTTGCATTATTTTCCACAAGGTGGCATGTTCGGGTTTAGGAGCACCTGGCTCATCTATACTAATGTGGTTGGTAATAACCTCTGTCTCCGTGTAGTTGATTGTTTTAGTTTTAATGTCACTTATTACCTTGTTGGGTCCAATTGGTGCTGGGTCATAGGGAATAGGTTCTTTCTTTATAAGTATTAGGTTTCCCAAATCGTGTCCCTCTATCCAATGCCTAATTCCCCACGTCTTTCCCAACAGCCACCCTGGGTCATTTGGTTGAGAAACATTGAGGTATACGAAAGTACAGTTCCCAAGTAAATTTTTCCCTGCCCATGGCCATTCTTGTGGCTTTACACATCCAGCTGGTCCATATCCCACCCTTAGGTATTTATCTGACCCTCCTCCCGGGGCCCATGCTGATGCTATTGTTTCACAACCCCAATAACCACAGTAGTAATGCCCGGGGAGGTTACAATATGACCTCCCCAAATTTGAAGCAGGGCCCATATAGAAACTTGTCAAATTTAACAGCCGCCCACAGCTTGGATTCTTGGTCATGTTACATACTCCAGCTTTAAAGCTTGGCGCCCCGGGGGTCATCACAGTCTGCAGGTTGTAACGAGTATCATGATTTTCCCACCTACTTAATGTCCATTTAAAGGGTTCATGGGTTTCAGTAGCAACACTTTGGAGAGGAAAGCATATCATCACAAATGCAAGAATCTTTAGGGCTGAGTAGTACGCACTGCAGGGGATGCTGCTTATCACGCCCAATTTCACATTCCCACTTTTTCTCATTCCATTGTCACCATTCCCGTGCCTATGGTGGTCAGTATTTCTTTTTAAGATTTGGGAGGGTCCCTCATCCCCACTAGCTACCTCTCTGTCTCACCTGTCAACTTGGTTGCTACAAGCTACAGGGTAGGCCATCTTCTTGACAGCAGAGATATTCTTCAGGGGCGGGGTTATTTCCTCTCTCCCACTTCGACCTCCGGGAGTTCCAGCTTTTCTCATTTAATTGTGGGGTGTCACACCTAAGTCTTTTGACCAGCCTGCGACACTTGACCTGGACTATGTCCGTAAGAAATGGACTTGAAAGCTCGTTGGAGTGGTAGCAATGGAATTCAGGGTTTATTCCCTTCACAAAAATTTCCCACCACTCGGGAGATTCCTTAGTCAATTCCCGAGTGGCGACCTTATAATTCAATATTTCAGAGGTCAACTTGCGTTGTTCTAGCCAGCAGCGTTGGCACACACTTTTTGGAGCCCTCCCCTTTCTACAGTGAGCCCACCAAAGCCCTTTACAAATTTTACAAGAAAAGCAAGCAAAAGGGTAACAATCACAATCTTACCAGCTACATTTTACTCTAATATCTTCATGCTCGGCATGGCCTTCCCCTTCCCAAGGTCTCTGCTCCTTTTCGAGTCGGATGGGCCGATAATAGGGCTGCTGAGCTAAGTCTTCTAAACACTTACAGTATCCTGGGGGTTTTGTTTCTCCTATCAGTTGTTTTTGCAATCCCCAGTCATTCCCGACCCAAATGTCCCCGGAACTGGCAGTGTCCATTAAAATTACTTGAGAGTTCTCTTTACTGTTAGCTTCAAATCCCCCGGCTTCCCATCAATCTTCCAGCTCGTCTCTCTGGAAGTTGCATGGAATCGAGTTGGGTCCACTGGCCCCTTTATTCTGCTAGCATGGGTCCACCCCTTTTCTGCCGTACGAACTGCGGAATCAGTGGTGATTAAAACCAGATACGGTCCATCCCACCTTGGGGTGATTGAATCTTCCTTCCAGCTTCGGATGAGAACCCAGTCGCCGGGTTGTACCTGGTGTAATACAAGATCTAATGGTGGTCTTTGGGCCCACATCCCCTTTTCCCATAACTGTTTCTTGTATTTCATTAAAACAGTTAAATATTTGTTAATACTTTGGTCAGTGATATTAGGATTAGATTGAACTTTCTCCAGGGAGTAGGGCATCCCATATAACATTTCAAATGGGGAAAGCCCTATGTCTGCTCGTGGTTGAGTCTGAATATTTAATAATGCTAGTGGCAGACATTTTATCCAAGATAACTTAGTTTCTAGTACCAATTTATTGAGTTGTTTCTTAATTTCCCCATTCATTCTTTCCACCCTCCTGGAACTCTGGGGGTGCCAGGGAGTATGTTGTTCCCATTTTATGCCTAGGGCTTCTGCCAGCAGCTGTGTTATTTTTGAAGTAAAGTGAGGGCCTTTATCGGAGTCTATTGTTTCTGGGACCCCATACCTGGGTATTATTTCTTCTAGCAGGGCCTTTGTCACCGTTCGGGCTGTCTCCCTAGCGGTGGGGATTGCTTCCACATAATGTGTTAGATGATCTATTATAACTAAAAGATATTTTACCCTCCCCACTTTGGGAAGCTCAGTAAAGTCCACCTGTAAATTTGTAAAAGGCCTCTTTGCCACTGGTCTCCCTCCCAAGGGTGGCTTCCTTAAATTCTTCCTATTTACATGTAAACAGGTTGGACAACCCTTAGTAATACTTTTTGTTAGATCATGGAGACCCACAGTCATGTAATGGGTGGCAAAGTGGTCTACCAGCCCTTGAGCACCCCAGTGTGTTTTCTGGTGTAATTTATTAAGCATTTGCTGGGCTACGGCCCTAGGCAGAACCTCCCTCCCATCCTTCAACAGCCATTTCCCCGATTCTTCTTTTATCCCCAATTTCGCAAGTTTCTCCCGCTCTTCTACAGTAAATACAAGCTTCTCCTGGGTGGTCAACCCAGGATTCTCTGGGGTATCTGTAGGATCCCTCCCAGCTCTCTCGCTCAAGGTCAGTGCCTCGATAATTGCAGCCTTCTTCGCTTCATGGTCCGCCGCGTTGTTACCCCTACTCCGGTAATCCATTCCCCGCTGATGCCCTTTTAAATGAACTACAGCTATCTTTGCAGGGCCTCTCAAGGCCTTCAGGAGGGCTACTATTAATCTCTGATGCACCAGGTCCTTTCCTTGTGAATTCACGAGGCCCCTTTCCTCCCATAATTTCCCAAATGTATGTACTACCCCGTACCCATATTTAGAGTCTGTATAAATGGTTCCCTCTTTTCCCTTTAATAATTCCAAGGCTCTTAGGATGGCGTATATTTCACAGGCTTGGGCTGACCATGCTTTGTCTAGGGCTCCGGACTCAATTACTTCTAGGTCAGGTCCCCCTACTATGGCATACCCTGATTTTCTTTGGCCCTCTACTACTCTGGATGATCCATCTACAAACAGTTTTTCTCCAGTCTCTAATTCCTGCTCTTCCAAGTCAGGTCTAATTTTAGTTTGCTTCTCTATAGTGATCACACAGTCATGAGTCAGTGGGTCAGTCTCTGGCTCTCCGAAGAGGAAGGAGGCTGGATTTTGCAATGAGGTGGTTTCTAAAGTGAAATTAGGGGTTTCTAATAGAATCCCCTCATACTTTAGGAGCCTGGCATCAGATATCCATTTGTCTGCTTTTTGTTGCATCACACTCCGTATGTTGAGTTAATACCTTCAGGGTGGCATTAAAGGTGATCTTCCTTGTTTCTTCTACCAACGCTGCACAGCCTGCAATTATTTGTAAACAGCCCGGCCATGCCCTACTTACAGGGTCTAAAATTTTAGATAGATATGCAATAGGTTTCTTTTTCCCTGCCCAGTCCTGGGTAAGTACTCCATAAGTTACCCCATCTGTAATACTGACAAATAAAAAGAAGGGCCTCTTTAAATCTGGGAGGCTCAGGACTGGAGCATGGACCAGAATTTCTTTTAATTCTTGGAATTTAGATTTTTCCTCTTCTGTCCACTTAAGGTGCCCATCTTGGGTAAGTTTTTGATACAGAAATCTTGCCTTCCCGCTATAGTTTTCAATCCACTGCCTACAATACCCTGTAAGTCCTAATATCTGACGAATTTGTCGTTTATTTTGCGGTAAAGGCAGGGATAGGATTGCTTGTACTCTATCTGGATCAATTTTCTTCTGTCCCTTTTTCAAATAATGTCCCAGGTACCTAACTTCCTCTTCCACAAATTGTAGTTTTGCTTTAGAAACTTTCAATCCCTTCAGCCCCAGGAAATTTAATAGTTTGATACTTTCTTTCCGGACTTTGTCTTCTTCTTTACCTGCTATTAACAAATCATCCACAAACTGAACTAGCTTTACCTCCGGGTCTGTTTTATAATCTTGCAAAATTTGTTCCAGGGCTTGCCCGAATAAATTGGGAGACTCGGTGAACCCCTGAGGTAACACTGTCCACCTGAGTTGCTGTCGCCTCCCCGTATCAGGGTCCTCTCATTCAAAGGCAAAATAGTCTCGACTGGATTCGTCCAGAGGGTAGGCCCAAAAGGCATCTTTCAGGTCTATGACACTATACCACTCGTTTTCAGGTCCCAATTTACTCAAAAGGGTATAGGGGTTTGCCACTACTGGGAACCGAGCTATGGTTCGCTTATTAATTTCCCTAAGGTCATGCACCAGCCGATAGGATCCGTCTGCCTTTTTAACTGGGAGTATGGGGGTGTTAAAAGGCGACATACATGGTTCTAATAATCCTTTATTTAGTAATCTTTCAATTTCGGGTTTCAATCCTTCCCTTCCCTCTAGTGAAATAGGGTACTGTTTTATTCTCACCGGGACCTCAGGGTTTCTGATCTTTACCGTGAACGGAGTCATATTCAATTTGTCCACAGTTCCCGGATTGTACCATACTTCAGGATTTATTTTCTCTTCATCTTCCAATCGGAGAGGGCAAAGCCTGATTTTCAATTCCTTTTCTACCACTTCAATTTGAATTCCCAGTTCAACAATTAAATCCCTCCCCAATAAGTTGTAATCTGTTTCAGGGACTAATAAGAAGTCACCCACCCCCATTTTAGTTTCTGATTCTACCATTACCTCTTTAATAATTTGTACTTCAAATGGTTCCCCTTTTGCCCCTACTACCATGGCTGTCTGTTTTGACAGGGTACAGCCTTGGGGCAGGAATTGAATGGTAGATCTTTCCACCCCTGTATCGACCAAGAATTCTATTTCCTGGCCTTGGGGACCCACCTTTAATTTTATCAAGGGCTCCTTTTGAGGTCTCTGGGTCCCCATAAAGTAGAGCCCCTGACCCCCCTAGTCAGCCTTGAATTCTTTCTCATCTCTAAGCTGCACCCTGCACTCTCTCTTGAAATGTCCCTTTTTGCCACAATAATAACAAGTCTTTTCTTCCGTTCCCCCCCGCCTTTCTTTATTACCCGCTTTGTCTCGAGTAAACTTCTTCTGTCCTGTCTCTATGCTCCTACTTTCCCTTACCACAGCAACCATCATTTTAACTTGCCTCTTCTGACTCTCTTCCTCTCTCCGGACGTACACTTTCTGCGCCTCCCGCAGCAGCTCTGCCAAATCCCTATCCTGCCAATCCTCCATCTTTTGTATCTTCTTCCTAATATCATCCCAAGACTTGGATACAAAATGCACTTTTAATATTGCCTGCCCCATTGGATCATTCGGTTTTAATCCTGAATATAATTGGAAGTTCTTTCGCAGCCTCTCCAGCCACTCAGTGGGTGTTTCATCTTTCCTCTGTCTGTCATTGAATGCTTTATTGATGTTTTGACCCCTGGGGACCGATTCCCGAATACCGTCAATTAATATGGTTCGGAAGTCCCGCATATTGGCCCTATGAGCCTGGTCTTGGTTATTCCAATTAGGATTTTGAAGAGGCCACTTAGTGTCAGCTGGGTGTTGAGCATGTGCCAGCTGGGCATCCCAGACCCGCATCCCAGCTGCCCTAATCATATTCTTTTCTTCAACCGTAAATAGGATATTCAGTATGGACTGCAGTTCTTCCCAAGTGTATATATTGGGGCCCAAAAATTGATCCACTCTTTCTGCCACACCTAAAGGATCCTCTAATAAGTTTCCCATCTCCTTCTTGAAATCTCTCACATCTCCCAAACTCAAGGGAACAGAAATGAATCCTATTCCTGGTTGTGGCCCCCATCAGGGCATTTCCCTCAAGGGAAACAGTTTGCTTTTTGCCCTGCTTTGGGTGACTGGACCAGGCTTCTCAGAATCTGAGTCAGACTCATCATCCGATGAGGGGAGAGGGGGTGCTCGTGGTACAGGAGGAACATAAGGAGGTGGGGCTACTATCAGTTCCTCTGGTGGTCCCTTTCTTTTCCCCTTAGGTTTTTCAGAAAGTTTGAACACAAGCACCTCTGGTCGGCTCACCCAGATCTTGGCATAGTCACTCTCCTCCGGATTGGGGGGTTGTTTCCAGATGTTTAGAGCTTGTCTAACCCATTCCTCTGAGGACCCGAATATGGGCCAAAATACATTTTTTGAAACTTCCTTCCCTCCCCACACTTCTATACAGTAATGTATCATTTTTGCTTTATCCTTCCCTCTCGTTCCTGGGAAGTGTTCCCAATTGGTCAACATGAACCCCAGGGGACTGTCCTTAGGAACCGAAGGGAGTTTTACCCCCACTGGGGAGGGGGATTTACTCTTCCCCTGCCCCATTCCTCCGGAGTGCCTTCTAACACACACAAATAATCAAATAATCACAATCACTTCCCCTGGTTCGTGGCCCAGGCCCTCGCGGGCTTTGGGAATCGCACTACTGAGGGTCCGCGTTCACTTGGGGAGTCCGGCTGCTGGCTCCCCTCTCATGCAACTCACACACTCGTCACACTCCGGGATCCCGACACTACCCGAACGGAACCCTTATACTTACGCGTACTGCGCCTTCGTCCGGACTTTGTGCAAAAAATTAAAGGGGTATCTTGGGCCCGCTTCCCTTTCTTTGCTTTCCTCTCAAGGCTTTTGGGTTCATCGGTCGGGATGAGGACAAGACCCCCAGTCTGAGTCCGCTCAAAAGAACGGAGTTGGGGCGCCTCTCCCAGAGAGGGGTCCTCCAAATCCGCGATCCGAGTCACGGCACCAAATTGTTACGAGTGAGCACAAGAGGCCATCTGATCCGACTAACAGAATTTATTTAAATTCATTTAATAGAGTATATGGGAGCGAAAGCAAAGCAGCGCTGGGCGACAGAGGGGAGTCACTGCTCCGCCAAACTGCCACGCCTGTGGTCCCTTAGTCTGCTCTTTTATCTTTCTCCTTAGTTCACTCATTTCTTCTGCGCAGTCGCATTCTGTTGCTAGGTGGTCGTTTTCTGCCTCCTGATGGTAGTGGGATGAAGGCTGGTTGTCTTCCTCACAGGTGTACTTTGATTTGGGGATTCTCACAGTCTCAAGAATACGTGTTATCTTAGGAATGCGCATTATCAGTTAAGCAATGCAAAGCCTATTGCCTCCTACCGCTGTAAAAACTTAGGAATGCGTGTTATCAGCAATTCACAGCCTATTGCCTACTACCACTGTAAAAACAAATTTCCTTACATTATATCCTTGAAAGAAATTAACATCTGCAGCTACATCGAACAAAAAGGTCACCCTTCTCTTACAACCTTCTCTTAAAGTGACGAGCCGCCGGGCAGCACAATGCCGCCGAGTGCACTCAGGGAGAGACTGGCTCTAGAGCCACTTAAGGAGCACAGAAGGGCAGTGTTCACCTGTGCCTCCCCTCGGGCAGCAATGGAGGGCCTGAGATGGCACTGGGACCCAACGCCGAGCCAGCTGGGCAGCCTGCCCGGCTTCTGGCTGGGACATGTCACCAAGACACCCTCCAGCCTGGTACGGCCCTCTGCTCCTTATGTGCCGCTGCCTTCAAGGTGGGCCGCGATCTGTGCTTGATTCCAGAGGGTGGCATTGGCCGAGGTTATGCAGCTTGTCAGCTGGAGACTGCTTAGGAGCCTTGGAGGGACACCCTAAAGGGGTGGAAATCTTTCAGTGCCTCACTGCTTGCAGGTCTAAGCACCTGGGGGTTCACTGGTGCTTCAGGGGTAATTATACCAAAGGTGCTCTCTAATGCTTTCCAAGAGATTCTGTGCCTGGACCATGTTAAGTCATAATGTTTCCTACCCAGAAGAGCTCCTCAGCTAAAGGCTAGCTGTGTTAGCTCTTATCAGGAAATGATAGCTTTGTCTATCTCCCATGGCATTACCACATGGTGTCCAAGGACAAGCAAGAGGGAGCTCAGGGCCTCTGGATGACTGCTTGAGGGATCTGGGGCACATGTGGTATTTACGTCTGCCACCTGCAGTGACCCAGACGCCGGGAGGTTCCAGAGGTGAATACCTGGCACCCTGGTGTGCCCAGCAGAAGTGTGGCGCTTTGACTGTGGGTTACTCTACAGGACACCAGGCCTGATGCTGGCACATGGGCTCCACCTGCCTCCAAGGGAAAAAGGATCTTGGCTCAGGAGTTAGCGGGGCTCCTTAAGAGAGCTTTGAGTAGGCTTGGAAGTGGTAAGGAAATAAACCATGTTAACCTGGGAGAAGCACGAGCACTGCACGTCCATGTTTGCGTGACAGTGGAGGATGGAAGCAGTGCTGCCATCAAAGGTCATGAAACTGTAGCAGAAGTAATGGGAAAAGCAGGTTTCCTGCCAGAATGCTGTCAGACAAATCAATTACCAAAGAAAGACACTTGCATTTGGCGTTTTTACAGCAGCCTTCATACAGGGCTACTGATGGGGATTTCAGAGAAATAGGACCTGAGTGCCTCTGCATTCCCAGGCACAGTGCTGCCTCCCAGAATTCATCAACCCTTCTCCATTTTGCTCCTTCCATTCCTAAGCAGAATAAGGAAAATCAATAGAGGGCGGGTCCAGGAATTCACAGGCAATGTGAGCATTCATTGGGCAGTTCACAGACTTCATTATGAGCTCACAGAGCCCTGTTTGATGCGAGCTTCCAGAGCCCCACTGTGCTCTTCAGTGCTCGCTCTGGGCAACACTGCAGCAGCAGCAGCAGCAGCAGCGTCAGGAGCAGCAGAATCATGGTGCTGAGCCACTACCTCCTGCTCCTCTTTCTCCTGGTCCTGCAAGCCCAGAATGCCTGGAGTGCTCCAACACCTGGGCAGGGAGCAGGTAGGCAGGCAGGGGCCAGCACATAGCTTTGGCTGGAGGCAGTGGGGCCAGGACTAGGGCTGGCTGAGCCAGGAAGCCACCGTGGTGTGGGCAGTGGGGCAGACACACCAGGGGAGGTGTGAGTGGCTGCATCTGCTTTAGGGTGCAGCATGGAGAGAGGTTGCTAAGGAGCGAGGAGGTGGGAAGAGGCAGTTCAGGTCCAGAACCTCAGAATGGATTATCCTTCAGTCTGTTCTGGTTGTCCATCACTCAGCACTGCTTACCATCACTCAAACTCTTGTTACCATCACTCAGCAATGGTTATCCATCACTCAGCTCAGGTTATCCAGCCTCCTGGCCAGGCTCCAGGGCTGAGGCCCCCCACAGGTCCTGTGAGCATGCCATGGCTTTTCACTTCATGTGAGAGCTGCCAGCTCAGTGTCCCAAGGGCAGCCAGACCCCCCTGCAGCTGTGAGGATGCACACCTGCCTGAGCGTGCCCTCTCAGTACCTTCCACATCCAGGCCTTGAGGTGTGAGCATGAGGGCGGTGCACGCAATGCTAACTTCTCGTGCGGATTTTGCTGTAGGTGTGGACACAGAGAGATCTCTTTCAGCCCCTGAGCTGGAGCCAGATGCCATGCTGATTCCCAGCTGGTACCTCAAGCGTGAGTAGCCAGTCTCTACTGCCTTCATAAGAATCAGCACTCCTTTTCCCCCTTGTTATTCGTGAGAAATGCACCTTCATGGCTATAACATCCTTTTATAAATCTATCATAGGGCAGAATTATGACAAGGTTCCTGAAGAATTCCCCGAAGGATTCCCAGAATTTCCAGAGGAGGTCCTGCCAGCCTTGGATGAAGTCCCGTTTGGTTAGTATATCCCACTCTGTTAAGCCTGGCACCTGGGAAGCTGAGCTTTTGGTTCCTGGAGGGATGTGCTGTATCCTGGACAACCAGAAGCGCTCAGTCCAAGTCTTGCTGCAGGGACACTCCATGTCACACCTCCTGGAGTGAGCCATAGAGATGGGCCAGCACAGGGTCTGCTCCCAGTTGTGCTTCCAGATTGATTGCCAGGGTAATCTCCAGCTGCTGCTGCAGTTGTACCATTATTGGCCACAGCTGCTGTGTGCGGACCTTGGCAACGAGATGTGGGGAAGAAACCTGTGCTGAATTTGTGTTGACCTCACACTCAGCACAGCATGGAGACAGTAATGATATCCCACAAAATCTTGGCTGCCCCTGCCAAACCTCAGGCTCGGGGGATGGGTTGAAGCTGGAACCCCAGTGTGAGTTTTCGTGAACCTGAAGATATTCCTTCTGTGGGTCATTTGGTTGACTAAGTCTTGGGTGTTTTGGATCTGCATTTCTTGTTGCATTGACGAAAATCCAGCTGTCAATTCCTCTTGTCTTTGGGGACAGCGGGCTCCTCACTGACACCTGCCAGAATGCCCGGGCCATGATACTGTGCTTGTGGTAAGGGGCAGTGGCTGCTGCTTAAAGTGTCCAATGTTTTTTCTGAAGAGACGGATTCTGAGACTATGCCGGAGACCTTCCCTAAGGAAGAAGATGTCAGCATGCCAGGTTCAGATGAAGAAAGAGAACCAATACAGGACACCAGCACACCTGCTCAACATGAGGACTATTCAGGTGAGTGCTAGGGATGCTGTCTTGGAAGAAGAGCAGCATTTCTGTTATATCCCTGTGGTGCTCTCCAGGGATGTCCTGCCGGTGCCCAGTGCCCAGCCTTGGCCTGCAGCTTGGAAGAAGAGACGGGAAGTGTGCTGGTGCAGCTGCTCCCAGGCACACAGCGGGCTCTTCTCCATGAGAACTTTATGGCATCCCTCCTGTACCCTGGTGCTGAGACACCAGAGCCAGAGGAACAGATCTCTGAAGACAATAAACCTTGGGCATCTGAAGCACACTGTGGCATTATCGCTAGTGCAGAGTACAGACATTGTCTCTCACATTGTCTTTTCTCCTGCCAGGGTCAGCTGCTGTGCAAAACACCAAGACTGCTGGACACTGTGACCTGAGCAAGTACTACATCCTAGGGACAGTAGCAGCCTCAACTTTGTTTCTGCTTGGGGCAGCAGTTTGGTACACAACCCTGTACCACCTGCCGAAGGGAAACATGTGAGTTATTCATTGCTGCCATTGGCAATGAAGTGTTTGCAGCATGCTGGAGTGCCCTGGCAGCTCCTAGCAGGGCTCTGTGGAAACCACTGCAGTGCAATCCTCTTAACTGTGCTCCAAATTTATATCTCTGAGGAGTGTTCTTGGAAATCTGTTTCTACAGCAGGAGCCAGGAAGACATAGAGGCAACAGGACAGGACTGGGACTCTTCCTGGGAAAGCCGTGATGTCCTTAGAGGTGAAACAGAGTCAAGAGAAGGACCAGGAAGCGGCGAGAGAGGCCAAGCCACCAGGTTCAGGGACAGCTGCCCCCTGTTTCCTGAGGTCTTTGCAGCAGAGCTTGCCCAGCTGTACAAGAACATGGGCGCAGACTCCTCGCCTCTGCCCACGTGTTCCTTCTGTGCTCTGGCTGGCAGTGCCTCTTCACGGGACCACTGGATTTCCCTGGACTCACCTCAGCCCACACCATCCTGGTGCCGCTGCTACCAGTACCAGCAGGAACGCTTTCAATGAGAGGACTCTGATTACGTATAGTGATAGTGATAATGAGAAATAGCGATAGCGGTAGTGATAATTGTAGTGGTAGTGATACATTTAGTGATAGCGATAGTGATACTTTATATTAGGGGACGAGGATTATTTTAGTGATAGTGACAAATAAATAAATGTATTTTCAAGAGCAGTACATTTTTGCCTGTTGCGGCTGTTTCAGTTGGGGTAGAATGCACAGAGCTGGCAGCAGGGCTGGGGCTGTGAGAGGAGCTGTGAGAAACTTGCACTGCAGTGCAGTGTTGCGGTGGGTGTTTTTCCCTGTCATTCAGTCCTAGTAGTCAGTTTCATACGCCCTCCTCCCCCCCCACCCGGCCTGCCCCAATTTGTTATAGTTATAGCATATTTTATTACCAATGGGTTGCTCCTTTCCCCCCTGTATTGTTGGTTTTGCCCTACTTGTCCATCTCCCCAAGGACCTGCCTGCTGCTGTGCCCACTTAGAGGGAATGTCCAGACAGTCCAACTAGGAGGGCGTAACGTGCAGCAGAGGCACTCCTGCTGGCAGCCTCAGGGCTCCAGGTATAATTATGATAAAAACAACAGTCTTTTCCCACTCCCTATGGGAAAAAAGCCAAAGGTGGAAGAAAGCTCAGGAAGTGTGCTCCGGGCTTCTGTTTGAGTGCAGCAGGTGCAGGTTGTGTGTGGCTCCTTAACTGCTGTTTTGGGACTTAACTTTTGGTTCAGGGAGATTAGGACTGAGGCAATACAGACCTGGGCATTTCCTGCTCAACTTCCAGTGACGGAATGTAGAAGTGTGAAGAACATGGCCTCCCAGGTGGAAAGAAGTGACAGAGTGCCTGTCTCCGGTGAAGAAAGCAAGGTACTGCAAGAAACCTGCATGCCAGGAAACTGCTGTCCTGGGCTCACAAGCCAGATTCACTGTGGTCCTGCAAGCCTTTCCCCATGCCTGCTCCAGCTCGGCCAGTTGCAGCCAAAGCTGGCCGTGTGAGTGCAGCAAAGCTGTTGTCCAGGATCACGGCCCAGCTTTCAGGCTGACTCTTGCCTGCAGTGTGTGGGAAGGATATTGACAGCAGCAATTGCCAGAGAGATGCTTGTAGGCATGTCTGGACACTGGGGTTTTGGAGGGCTTCTTATACTTCTGGCTCAGGTAGTAGAGACTGTCCCAAGACAATGCTCTTCCCTTTGGAGTGGTGAAGAGGAACCACTGAGCTCCTCATGCACATCCCTCTCCACTGCTCTCCTCTCCTCTGCACAGCAGCTCCAGCTCCACCTCTGGGCTGTCTCCCATGGGCCTCTCAGCAGCCTCTGAGATACCCCACCTCCTGAGAGGGCAGCCCAAGGTTCTTTTCAGAAGAGAGCTGAGCCTCAAGCCTTGAACCAAGCCACACAAACTCTTGTCATATAGACATCCACACTTGCAGCTCTACGGGAGCGCATGTGAACTGAGAGCTGTAGCACACATGTAGCACACATGGCCATGCCCTGCAGTGCCATTTCTGAAATGCCTCGGCTGCTTCTGAGGGAGCCGACATGCCAACGTGGCAACATGCCACTGCAGCAGGAAAACACTTCTGGATTGTGGGCTGCAGCAAAATCTGGCCATGAGTTTCTCCTTGTGTGTTGCTCTGTCCAGGTACCAGTCCCTTGCTTTCTCACTCTATCCGTGTTCTTTCCCAGTCCCCCTCTCTCTTCCTGTCCCTCCAAAGCTCCTTCAACAGTCTCGGTCCTGCCCCAGCCCAGACTTCGTTCTCTCCTGCTCCCTCCTGCTCGTTGTGCGGCTCTTCCTCTGTCCCTGCTGCCCCTTCCCGCAGCTCTGCTCCCGTTCCCTGCCCCCCTGTTGCTCTCGTCGTCTCTCCGTTCTGCTCGCTGGCCTGTCTCTTCTGTCTTTATTTCGTGGCTCGGCCCCCTGTGCCAGCCTCAGCTCCGACGGCCAGGCGAGCTGCCCCGGCGGCCGTTCTCTGCAGCCGGGACACGGCGGGCAGCTCTCCTGCAGCGGCACGACAGCGGCGAATGGGGCCCGGCACAGGCGCCTCGGCCCTCGGGCCGGAGCGGGGACGCTCCGAGCCAGCGGCAGCAGCCGGAGCCGCGGCCCGGGCAGCGGGGCCGGCACAGCCCCACAGCCCCGTGCCCGCCCCTCACGGCCCCTGCGAAATGGCGGCGGCGGGGGGCGAGGAGGCCGCGGGCAGCGCTGCCTCCGTGCCGTGCCACACGCGGCTGGCGGCTTCAGCAGCACCACAGGTGCTCTGGGGACACTGGTCCCACAGCTGGTGACGAGCCGCCGGGCAGCACAATGCCGCCGAGCGCGCTCAGGGAGAGACTGGCTCTAGAGCCACTTGAGGAGCACAGAAGGGCAGTGTTCACCTGTGCCTCCCCTCGGGCAGCAATGGAGGGCCCGAGATGGCACTGGGACCCAACGCCGAGCCAGCTGGGCAGCCTGCCCGGCTTCTGGCTGGGACATGTCACCAAGACACCCTCCAGCCTGGTACGGCCCTCTGCTCCTTATGTGCCGCTGCCTTCAAGGTGGGCCGCGATCTGTGCTTGATTCCAGAGGGTGGCATTGGCCGAGGTTATGCAGCTTGTCAGCTGGAGACTGCTTAGGAGCCTTGGAGGGACACCCTAAAGGGGTGGAAATCTTTCAGTGCCTCAGCGCTTGCAGGTCTAAGCACCTGGGGGTTCACTGGTGCTTCAGGGGTAATTATACCAAAGGTGCTCTCTAAGGCTTTCCAAGAGATTCTGTGCCTGGAGCATGTTAAGTCATAAATGTTTCCTACCCAGAAACTTTAGCTGCTCAGTTAAAGGCTAGCTGTGTTAACTCTTATCTGCAGGAAATGATAGCTTTGTGTATCTCCCATGGCATTACCACGTGGTGTCCAAGGACAAGCAAGAGGGAGCTCAGGGCCTCTGGATGACTGCTTGAGGGATCTGGGGCACATGTGGCATTTACGTCTGCCACCTGCAGTGACCCAGACGCAGGGAGGTTCCAGAGGTGAATACCTGGCACCCTGGTGTGCCCAGCAGAAGTGTGGCGCTTTGACTGTGGGTTACTCTACGGGACACCAGGCCTGATGCTGGCACATGGGCTCCATCTGCCTCCAAGGGAAAAAGGATCTTGGCTCAGGAGTTAGCGGGGCTCCTTAAGAGAGCTTTGAGTAGGCTTGGAAGTGGTAAGGAAATAAACCATGTTAACCTGGGAGAAGCACGAGCACTGCACGTCCATGTTTGCGTGACAGTGGAGGATGGAAGAAGTGCTGCCATCAAAGGTCATGAAACTGTAGCAGAAGTAATGGGAAAAGCAGGTTTCCTGCCAGAATGCTGTCAGACAAATCAATTACCAAAGAAAGACACTTGCATTTGGCGTTTTTACAGCAGCCTTCATACAGGGCTACTGATGGGGATTTCAGAGAAATAGGACCTGAGTGCCTCTGCATTCCCAGGCACAGTGCTGCCTCCCAGAATTCATCAACCCTTCTCCATTTTGCTCCTTCCATTCCTAAGCAGAATAAGGAAAATCAATAGAGGGCAGGTCCAGGAATTCACAGGCAATGTGGGCATTCATTGGGCAGTTCACAGACTTCATTATGAGCTCACAGAGCCCTGTTTGATGCGAGCTTCCAGAGCCCCACTGTGCTCTTCAGTGCTCGCTCTGGGCAACACTGCAGCAGCAGCAGCAGCAGCAGCGTCAGGAGCAGCAGAATCATGGTGCTGAGCCACTACCTCCTGCTCCTCTTTCTCCTGGTCCCGCAAGCCCAGAATGCCTGGAGTGCTCCAACACCTGGGCAGGGAGCAGGTAGGCAGGCAGGGGCCAGCACATAGCTTTGGCTGGAGGCAGTGGGGCCAGGACTAGGGCTGGCTGAGCCAGGAAGCCACCGTGGTGTGGGCAGTGGGGCAGACACACCAGGGGAGGTGTGAGTGGCTGCATCTGCTTTAGGGTGCAGCATGGAGAGAGGTTGCTAAGGAGCGATGAGGTGGGAAGAGGCAGTTCAGGTCCAGAACCTCAGAATAGATTATCCTTCAGTCTGTTCTAGTTGTCCATCACTCAGCACTGGTTACCATCACTCAAGCTCTTGTTACCATCACTCAGCAATGGTTATCCATCACTCAGCTCAGGTTATCCAGCCTCCTGGCCAGGCTCCAGGGCTGAGGCCCCCCACAGGTCCTGTGAGCATGCCATGGCTTTTCACTTCATGTGAGAGCTGCCAGCTCAGTGTCCCAAGGGCAGCCAGACCCCCCTGCAGCTGTGAGGATGCACACCTGCCTGAGCGTGCCCTGTCAGTACCTTCCACATCCAGGCCTTGAGGTGTGAGCATGAGGGCAGTGCACGCAATGCTAACTTCTCCTGCGGATTTTGCTGTAGGTGTGGACACAGAGAGAGCTCTTTCAGCCCCTGAGCTGGAGCCAGATGCCATGCTGATTCCCAGCTGGTACCTCAAGCGTGAGTAGCCAGTCTCTACTGCCTTCATAAGAATCAGCACTCCTTTTCCCCCTTTGTTATTCATGAGAAATACACCTTCATGGCTATAACATCCTTTTATAAATTGATCATAGGACAGAATTATGGCAAGGTTCCTGAAGAATTCCCTGAAGGATTCCCAGAATTTCCAGAGGAGGTCCTGCCAGCCTTGGATGAAGTCCCGTCTGGTTAGTATATCCCACTCTGTTAAGCCTGGCACCTGGGAAGCTGAGCTTTTGGTTCCTGGAGGGATGTGCTGTATCCTGGACAACCAGAAGCGCTCAGTCCAAGTCTTCCTGCAGCGACACTCCATGTCACACCTCCTGGAGTGAGCCATAGAGATGGGCCAGCACAGGGTCTGCTCCCAGTTGTGCTTCCAGATTGATTGCCAGGGTAATCTCCAGCTGCTGCTGCAGTTGTACCGTTAGTGGCCACAGCTGCTGTGTGCGGACACTGGCACCCAGATGTGGGGAAAAAGCCTGTGCTGAATTTGTGTTCACCTCACACTCAGCACAGCATGGAGACAGTAATGATATCCCACAAAATCTTGGCTGCCCCTGCCAAACCTCAGGCTCAGGGGGATGGGTTGAAGCTGGACCCCAGTGTGAGTTTTCGTGAACCTGAAGATATTCCTTCTGTGGGTCATTTGGTTGACTAAGTCTTGGGTGTTTTGGATCTGCATTTCTTGTTGCATTGACGAAAATCCAGCTGTCAATTCCTCTTGTCTTTGGGGACAGCTGGCTCCTCACTGACACCTGCCAGAATGCCCGGGCCATGATACTGTGCTTGTGGTAAGGGGCAGTGGCTGCTGCTTAAAGTGTCCAATGTTTTTTCTGAAGAGACGGATTCTGAGACTATGCCGGAGACCTTCCCTAAGAAAGAAGTTGTCAGCATGCCAGGTTCAGATGAAGAAAGAGAACCAATACAGGACACCAGAACGCTTCCTAAGCGTGAGGAGTATTCAGGTGAGTGCTAGGGATGCTGTCTTGGAAGAAGAGCAGCATTTCTGTTATATCCCTGCGGTGCTCTCCAGGGATGTCCTGCCGGTGCCCAGTGCCCAGCCTTGGCCTGCAGCTTGGAAGAAGGGATGGGAACTGTGCTGGTGCAGCTGCTCCCAGGCACACACTGGGCTCTTCTCCATGAGAACTTTATGGCATCCCTCTTGTACCCTGGTGCTGAGACACCAGAGCCAGAGGAAAAGATCTCTGAAGACAATAAACCTTGGGCATCTGAAGCACACTGTGGCATTATCGCTAGTGCAGAGTACACACATTGTCTCTCGCATTGCCTTTTCTCCTGCCAGGGTCAGCTGTTGTGCAAAAAGCCAAGACTTTTGGACACCGTGACCCGAGCAAGTACTACATCCTAGGGACAGTAGCAGCCTCAACTTTGTTTCTGCTTGGGGCAGCGGTTCGGTACATAATCATGTACCGCCTGCCGAAGGGAAACATGTGAGTTATTCATTGCTGCCATTGGCAATGAAGTGTTTGCACCATGCTGGAGTGCCCTGGCAGCTCCTAGCAGGGCTCTGTGGAAACCACTGCAGTGCAATCCTCTAACTGTGCTCCAAATTTATATCTCTGAGGAGTGTTCTTGGAAATCTGTTTCTACAGCAGGAGCCAGGAAGACAAAGAGGCAACAGGACAGGACTGGGACTCTTCCTGGGAAAGCCGTGGTGTCCCTAGTGGTGAAACAGAGTCAAGAGAAGGACCAGGAAGCGGCGAGAGAGGCCAAGCCACCAGGTTCAGGGACAGCTGCCCCCTGTTTCCTGAGGTCTTTGCAGCTGAGCTTGCCCAGCTGTACAAGAACATGGGCGCAGACTCCTCGCCTCTGCCCACGTGTTCCTTCTGTGCTCTGGCTGGCGGTGCCTCTTCACGGGACCACTGGATTTCCCTGGACTCACCTCAGCCCACACCATCCTGGTGCCGCTGCTACCAGTACCAGCAGGAACACTTGATATTTGACGACTCTGAATACGTATAGTGATAGTGATAATGAGAAATAGCGATAGCGGTAGTGATAATTGTAGTGGTAGTGATACATTTAGTGATAGCGATAGTGATACTTTATATTAGGGGACGAGGATTATTTTAGTGATAGTGACAAATAAATGAATGTATTTTCAAGAGCAGTACATTTTTGCCTGTTGCGGCTGTTTCAGTTGGGGTAGAATGCACAGAGCTGGCAGCAGGGCTGGGGCTGTGAGAGGAGCTGTGAGAAACTTGCACTGCAGTGTGTGGAGTTGTGTTATTATAAGTTTTATTATGTAATGGTTTGTTCCGATGTACCCCCATGTTCTACTTGGTTTGTCCCTAGTTTTCCCGCCCTACCCCATGTGTCAATCCTCCCCTAAAGTGCCTAGCCACTCCCTTGCCCCTCCCAGGCGCCCTGTCAGTCACTCAGTATCCCCTCCCAGACACCTAGAAGCTTCTATCCTGGGTGCAGGGTGATTGGGCAGGGGCCTGGGGCCCCGCCTACGTCTATCCTTCATAGGTTCCCATGTACATCACCCCATGCAAGAGCCACTCTCCATTTCACTCCTATTGGCTGACTGTTTCCCCTCCCTCTCAGTTCATAAACTGCTGCAAGCACCCTGCAGTTGCTCTTGTTAGCAGGACAGTTCGGATGTTGTTAGCCCCGGTTGGGCTACAATAAATTTTGGACGTACCCTAGCAGGAGTCTCTCTTTTTCTCACCGCCACGGAGTTCAGCAGCGCTGCGCCAACCCACGGAGCACTCTCCAAAGCCCAGCTGGGTCCAGCGGAGGGTGCTTCATTTGCCCCTCTCGCCCCATCGGACAGCTAGCCGGGGCAGATCTGGGGAGGGAGCGCGGCAGCAGTGCAGTGTTGCGGTGGGTGTTTTTCCCTGTCATTCAGTCCTAGTAGTCAGTTTCATAAGCCCTCCTCCCCCCCCACCCGGCCCGCCCCAATTTGTTATAGTTATAGCATATTTTATTACCAATGGGTTGCTCCTTTTCCCCCTGTATTGTTGGTTTTGCCCTACTTGTCCATCTCCCCAAGGACCTGCCTGCTGCTGTGCCCACTTAGAGGGAATGTCCAGACAGTCCAGCTAGGAGGGCGTAACGTGCAGCAGAGGCACTCCTGCTGGCACCCTGTCGTGGTTTGACACGGAAAGAGAATTTTTTCCGGAAGGAAGAGGTCAATTTAGATATTGACCAATTGAAAGTAGACACGCCTCTGAGAACACAGAGGGGTTGAAAGCAGAATTCCCAGGGGAACTCGCTCTCTTTGGTTCCGGTCAGCGTGCAGTGCAAACCTCCCCCGCCCAGCCACGAGCTGGGTGGGGGAGGGGAAGCCCCCAGGGCCTGAAAGGTAGGCCCCAAGGGTGGTGGAAGGACTGGAACTGGGCTGGCCCCTGTAGATGGAAAGGTGGCAGAAATCTGGGATGTCTCCATTTCCCCCCCCCCCCCCACCCGGTTTCTCACCCGAGGGGGAGAGACAAAGAGACGGCGGCGGTCCTGTCCTGGTAGCAATTCCACCGCGAGGAAGGAGGAGCGGGGGGAGTGGCAAGGTGCCCAGTTGTGTGGGAGTTGCTGGATGTCCGGGCATCGAGCCATCCCTGGGAGTTCGGACTTTGAACCCTTTCTTGAGAAATGAAAGCTTTGTGAATTTTCCTTTCCCCTCCTCGGTTTGAAAGAGAGGAAGAGGGACACCTTGGACCCTGGGATGTTGGAAGGAGGAATTCTAGAGGGGAGGGGGACAAGGAGTGGCTTTTGGCTGGATTTTCCGTGTTAGCCACAACCTGAACCAATCTTCTCCTTCAAGAGGGACTGTGTTTTGGGAGGATGCCAGTGAGTCAAGAGACCTGCTTCAGCTGGGAAAAAGACAAAATTGGAGTGAACAGAGAAAAGGTTAGGGGGTTTGTGGTGGAGCCCCCTTGCCCTGGAAAGAGAAGAGAAGAAGATCTCTGTTCAGGAGCCCTCGGCCCCAGGGGAAAATGGGGGGGGACTGTGGTCCCAAACAATGAAAAACTGAACTGTTGTTTTCTCCCCTTTTGGCAGGGCATCCTTGAAAGGAAAAAATCCTAAAGGCAGTCTGTCCATGCATTTAGTGGTGAGAGCACTGTGCATGGAAAGGAGAAGGGTCACCATGGCAAACTTTTTCTCCGGGCGGTGCCATGTGTGACATGGAAACACTAGATGTGGAGCTGTGTTTCTTGGGGGGTCTGTGGCACAGGAGAGACTCTGTTCCCTCGATGGACTGAGTATTGATTGTTTGGAGGGTGGAAACCTGATTGGGGTCCGGATTGTGTCTCACTGTGGTTTGTTGGAGTTGGGTGGTGGGGGGAGGAATGTTTTGCAAAGTTTTCATTTGATCTTTGTGTGTTTTTTTTTTTCCCTTCTTTAGTTTTCTCTTTTCTTTAGTAGTAGTAGTTTAATAAAGTTTTTTTTCCTGTTATTAAGCTTGGGCCTGCTTTGCTCTATTCTAGATTCCACTTCACAGCATTCAAGGGAGGGATCACATTGTCATGGGGGCACTGGAATTCTGCCAGTGTCAAACCATGACACACCCTCAGGGCTCCAGGTATAATTATGATAAAAACAACAGTCTTTTCCCACTCCCTATGGGAAAAAAGCCAAAGGTGGAAGAAAGCTCAGGAAGTGTGCTCCGGGCTTCTGTTTGAGTGCAGCAGGTGCAGGTTGTGTGTGGCTCCTTAACTGCTGTTTTGGGACTTAACTTTTGGTTCAGGGAGATTAGGACTGAGGCAATACAGACCTGGGCATTTCCTGCTCAACTTCCAGTGACGGAATGTAGAAGTGTGAAGAACATGGCCTCCCAGGTGGAAAGAAGTGACAGAGTGCCTGTCTCCGGTGAAGAAAGCAAGGTACTGCAAGAAACCTGCGTGCCAGGAAACTGCTGTCCTGGGCTCACAAGCCAGATTCACTGTGGTCCTGCAAGCCTTTCCCCATGCCTGCTCCAGCTCGGCCAGTTGCAGCCAAAGCTGGCCGTGTGAGTGCAGCAAAGCTGTTGTCCAGGATCACGGCCCAGCTTTCAGGCTGACTCTTGCCTGCAGTGTGTGGGAAGGATATTGACAGCAGCAATTGCCAGAGAGATGCTTGTAGGCATGTCTGGACACTGGGGTTTTGGAGGGCTTCTTATACTTCTGGCTCAGGTAGTAGAGACTGTCCCAAGACAATGCTCTTCCCTTTGGAGTGGTGAAGAGGAACCACTGAGCTCCTCATGCACATCCCTCTCCACTGCTCTCCTCTCCTCTGCACAGCAGCTCCAGCTCCACCTCTGGGCTGTCTCCCATGGGCCTCTCAGCAGCCTCTGAGATACCCCACCTCCTGAGAGGGCAGCCCAAGGTTCTTTTCAGAAGAGAGCTGAGCCTCAAGCCTTGAACCAAGCCACACAAACTCTTGTCATATAGACATCCACACTTGCAGCTCTACGGGAGCGCATGTGAACTGAGAGCTGTAGCACACATGTAGCACACATGGCCATGCCCTGCAGTGCCATTTCTGAAATGCCTCGGCTGCTTCTGAGGGAGCCGACATGCCAACGTGGCAACATGCCACTGCAGCAGGAAAACACTTCTGGATTGTGGGCTGCAGCAAAATCTGGCCATGAGTTTCTCCTTGTGTGTTGCTCTGTCCAGGTACCAGTCCCTTGCTTTCTCACTCTATCCGTGTTCTTTCCCAGTCCCCCTCTCTCTTCCTGTCCCTCCAAAGCTCCTTCAACAGTCTCGGTCCTGCCCCAGCCCAGACTTCGTTCTCTCCTGCTCCCTCCTGCTCGTTGTGCGGCTCTTCCTCTGTCCCTGCTGCCCCTTCCCGCAGCTCTGCTCCCGTTCCCTGCCCCCCTGTTGCTCTCGTCGTCTCTCCGTTCTGCTCGCTGGCCTGTCTCTTCTGTCTTTATTTCGTGGCTCGGCCCCCTGTGCCAGCCTCAGCTCCGACGGCCAGGCGAGCTGCCCCGGCGGCCGTTCTCTGCAGCCGGGACACGGCGGGCAGCTCTCCTGCAGCGGCACGACAGCGGCGAATGGGGCCCGGCACAGGCGCCTCGGCCCTCGGGCCGGAGCGGGGACGCTCCGAGCCAGCGGCAGCAGCCGGAGCCGCGGCCCGGGCAGCGGGGCCGGCACAGCCCCACAGCCCCGTGCCCGCCCCTCACGGCCCCTGCGAAATGGCGGCGGCGGGGGGCGAGGAGGCCGCGGGCAGCGCTGCCTCCGTGCCGTGCCACACGCGGCTGGCGGCTTCAGCAGCACCACAGGTGCTCTGGGGACACTGGTCCCACAGCTGGTGACGAGCCGCCGGGCAGCACAATGCCGCCGAGCGCGCTCAGGGAGAGACTGGCTCTAGAGCCACTTGAGGAGCACAGAAGGGCAGTGTTCACCTGTGCCTCCCCTCGGGCAGCAATGGAGGGCCCGAGATGGCACTGGGACCCAACGCCGAGCCAGCTGGGCAGCCTGCCCGGCTTCTGGCTGGGACATGTCACCAAGACACCCTCCAGCCTGGTACGGCCCTCTGCTCCTTATGTGCCGCTGCCTTCAAGGTGGGCCGCGATCTGTGCTTGATTCCAGAGGGTGGCATTGGCCGAGGTTATGCAGCTTGTCAGCTGGAGACTGCTTAGGAGCCTTGGAGGGACACCCTAAAGGGGTGGAAATCTTTCAGTGCCTCAGCGCTTGCAGGTCTAAGCACCTGGGGGTTCACTGGTGCTTCAGGGGTAATTATACCAAAGGTGCTCTCTAAGGCTTTCCAAGAGATTCTGTGTGTGGCACATATAAGTCCTAATGATTTCCTACCCAGAAACTTTAGCTGCTCAGCTAAAGGCTAGCTGTGTTAGCTCTTATCTGCAGGAAATGATAGCTTTGTCTATCTCCCATGGCATTACCACGTGGTGTCCAAGGACAAGCAAGAGGGAGCTCAGGGCCTCTGGATGACTGCTTGAGGGATCTGGGGCACATGTGGCATTTACGTCTGCCACCTGCAGTGACCCAGACGCAGGGAGGTTCCAGAGGTGAATACCTGGCACCCTGGTGTGCCCAGCAGAACTGTGGCGCTTTGGCTGTGGGTTACTCTACGGGACACCAGGCCTGATGCTGGCACATGGGCTCCATCTGCCTCCAAGGGAAAAAGGATCTTGGCTCAGGAGTTAGCGGGGCTCCTTAAGAGAGCTTTGAGTAGGCTTGGAAGTGGTAAGGAAATAAACCATGTTAACCTGGGAGAAGCACGAGCACTGCACGTCCATGTTTGCGTGACAGTGGAGGATGGAAGAAGTGCTGCCATCAAAGGTCATGAAACTGTAGCAGAAGTAATGGGAAAAGCAGGTTTCCTGCCAGAATGCTGTCAGACAAATCAATTACCAAAGAAAGACACTTGCATCTGGCGTTTTTACAGCAGCCTTCATACAGGGCTACTGATGGGGATTTCAGAGAAATAGGACCTGAGTGCCTCTGCATTCCCAGGCACAGTGCTGCCTCCCAGAATTCATCAACCCTTCTCCATTTTGCTCCTTCCATTCCTAAGCAGAATAAGGAAAATCAATAGAGGGCGGGTCCAGGAATTCACAGGCAATGTGAGCATTCATTGGGCAGTTCACAGACTTCATTATGAGCTCACAGAGCCCTGTTTGATGTGAGCTTCCAGAGCCCCACTGTGCTCTTCAGTGCTCGCTCTGGGCAACACTGCAGCAGCAGCAGCAGCAGCAGCATCAGGAGCAGCAGAATCATGGTGCTGAGCCACTACCTCCTGCTCCTCTTTCTCCTGGTCCCGCAAGCCCAGAATGCCTGGAGTGCTCCAACACCTGGGCAGGGAGCAGGTAGGCAGGCAGGGGCCAGCACATAGCTTTGGCTGGAGGCAGTGGGGCCAGGACTAGGGCTGGCTGAGCCAGGAAGCCACCGTGGTGTGGGCAGTGGGGCAGACACACCAGGGGAGGTGTGAGTGGCTGCATCTGCTTTAGGGTGCAGCATGGAGAGAGGTTGCTAAGGAGCGAGGAGGTGGGAAGAGGCAGTTCAGGTCCAGAACCTCAGAATGGATTATCCTTCAGTCTGTTCTGGTTGTCCATCACTCAGCACTGCTTACCATCACTCAAACTCTTGTTACCATCACTCAGCAATGGTTATCCATCACTCAGCTCAGGTTATCCAGCCTCCTGGCCAGGCTCCAGGGCTGAGGCCCCCCACAGGTCCTGTGAGCATGCCATGGCTTTTCACTTCATGTGAGAGCTGCCAGCTCAGTGTCCCAAGGGCAGCCAGACTCCCCTGCAGCTGTGAGGATGCACACCTGCCTGAGCGTGCCCTCTCAGTACCTTCCACATCCAGGCCTTGAGGTGTGAGCATGAGGGCAGTGCACGCAATGCTAACTTCTCCTGCGGATTTCGCTGTAGGTGTGGACACAGAGAGATCTCTTTCAGCCCCTGAGCTGGAGCCAGATGCCATGCTGATTCCCAGCTGGTACCTCAAGATTGAGTAGCCTGTCTCTACTGCCTTCATAAGAATCAGCACTCCTTTTCCCCCTTGTTATTTGTGAGAAATACACCTTCATGGCTATAACATCCTTTTTTAAATCTATCATAGGGCAGAATTATGACAAGGTTCCTGAAGAATTCCCTGAAGGATTCCCAGAATTTCCAGAGGAGGTCCTGCCAGCCTTGGATGAAGTCCCGTCTGGTTAGTATATCCCACTCTGTTAAGCCTGGCACCTGGGAAGCTGAGCTTTTGGTTCCTGGAGGGATGTGCTGTATCCTGGACAGCCAGAAGCGCTCAGTCCGAGTCTTGCTGCAGCGACACTCCATGTCACACCTCCTGGAGTGAGCCATAGAGATGGGCCAGCACAGGGTCTGCTCCCAGTTGTGCTTCCAGATTGATTGCCAGGGTAATCTCCAGCTGCTGCTGCAGTTGTGCCATTAGTGGCCACAGCTGCTGTGTGCGGACACTGGCACCCAGATGTGGGGAAAAAGCCTGTGCTGAATTTGTGTTCACCTCACACTCAGCACAGCATGGAGACAGTAATGATATCCCACAAAATCTTGGCTGCCCCTGCCAAACCTCAGGCTCGGGGGATGGGTTGAAGCTGGACCCCAGTGTGAGTTTTCGTGAACCTGAAGATATTCCTTCTGTGGGTCATTTGGTTGACTAAGTCTTGGGTGTTTTGGATCTGCATTTCTTGTTGCATTGACGAAAATCCAGCTGTCAATTCCTCTTGTCTTTGGGGACAGTTGGCTCCTCACTGACACCTGCCAGAATGCCCGGGCCATGATACTGTGCTTGTGGTAAGGGGCAGTGGCTGCTGCTTAAAGTGTCCAATGTTTTTTCTGAAGAGACGGATTCTGAGACTATGCCGGAGACCTTCCCTAAGGAAGAAGATGTCAGCGTGCCAGGTTCAGATGAAGAAAAAGAACCAATACAGGACACCAGCACACCTGCTCAACATGAGGAATATTCAGGTGAGTGCTCGGGATGCCTTCTTGGAAGAAGAGCAGCATTTCTGTTATATCCCTGCAGTGCTCTCCAGGGATGTCCTGCCGGTGCCCAGTGCCCAGCCTTGGCCTGCAGCTTGGAAGAAGAGACGGGAACTGTGCTGGTGCAGCTGCTCCCAGGCACACACCGGGCTCTTCTCCATGAGAACTTTATGGGATCCCTCTTGTACCCTGGTGCTGAGACACCAGAGCCAGAGGAACAGATCTCTGAAAACAATAAACCTTGGGCATCTGAAGCACACTGTGGCATTATCGCTAGTGCAGAGTACAGACATTGTCTCTCACATTGTCTTTTCTCCTGCCAGGGTCAGCTGCTGTGCAAAAAGCCAAGACTGCTGGACACCGTGACCTGAGCAAGTACTACATCCTAGGGACAGTAGCAACCTCTGCTTTGTTTCTGCTTGGGGCAGCGGTTCGGTACATAATCATGTACCCGCTGCTGAAGGGAAACACGTGAGTTATTCATTGCTGCCATTGCAATGAAGTGTTTGCAGCATGCTGGAGTGCCCTGGCAGCTCCTAGCAGGGCTCTGTGGAAACCACTGCAGTGCAATCCTCTTAACTGTGCTCCAAATTTATATCTCTGAGGAGTGTTCTTGGAAATCTGTTTCTACAGCAGGAGCCAGGAAGACATAGAGGCAACAGGACAGGACTGGGACTCTTCCTGGGAAAGCCGTGGTGTCCCTAGAGGTGAAACAGAGTCAAGAGAAGGACCAGGAAGCGGCGAGAGAGGCCAAGCCACCAGGTTCAGGGACAGCTGCCCCCTGTTTCCTGAGGTCTTTGCAGCAGAGCTTGCCCAGCTGTACAAGAACATGGGCGCAGACTCCTCGCCTCTGCCCACGTGTTCCTTCTGTGCTCTGGCTGGCGGTGCCTCTTCACGGGACCACTGGATTTCCCTGGACTCACCTCAGCCCTCACCATCCTGGTGCCGCTGCTACCAGTACCAGCAGGAACGCTTTCAATGAGAGGACTCTGATTACGTATAGTGATAGTGATAATGAGAAATAGCGATAGCGGTAGTGATAATTGTAGTGGTAGTGATACATTTAGTGATAGCGATAGTGATACTTTATATTAGGGGACGAGGATTATTTTAGTGATAGTGACAAATAAATGAATGTATTTTCAAGAGCAGTACATTTTTGCCTGTTGCGGCTGTTTCAGTTGGGGTAGAATGCACAGAGCTGGCAGCAGGGCTGGGGCTGTGAGAGGAGCTGTGAGAAACTTGCACTGCAGTGCAGTGTTGCGGTGGGTGTTTTTCCCTGTCATTCAGTCCTAGTAGTCAGTTTCATAAGCCCTCCTCCCCCCCCACCCGGCCTGCCCCAATTTGTTATAGTTATAGCATATTTTATTACCAATGGGTTGCTCCTTTCCCCCCTGTATTGTTGGTTTTGCCCTACTTGTCCATCTCCCCAAGGACCTGCCTGCTGCTGTGCCCACTTAGAGGGAATGTCCAGACAGTCCAACTAGGAGGGCGTAACGTGCAGCAGAGGCACTCCTGCTGGCAGCCTCAGGGCTCCAGGTATAATTATGATAAAAACAACAGTCTTTTCCCACTCCCTATGGGAAAAAAGCCAAAGGTGGAAGAAAGCTCAGGAAGTGTGCTCCGGGCTTCTGTTTGAGTGCAGCAGGTGCAGGTTGTGTGTGGCTCCTTAACTGCTGTTTTGGGACTTAACTTTTGGTTCAGGGAGATTAGGACTGAGGCAATACAGACCTGGGCATTTCCTGCTCAACTTCCAGTGACGGAATGCAGAAGTGTGAATAACATGGCCTCCCAGGTAGAAAGAAGTGACAGAGTGCCTGTCTCAGGTGAAGAAAGCAAGGTACTGCAAGAAACCTGCGTGCCAGGGAACTGCTGTCCTGGGCTCACAAGCCAGATTCACTGTGGTCCTGCAAGCCTTTCCCCATGCCTGCTCCAGCTCGGCCAGTTACAGCCAAAGCTGGCCATGTGAGTGCAGCAAAGCTGTTGTCCAGAATCACGGCCCAGCTTTCAGGCTGACTCTTGCCTGCAGTGTGTGGGAAGGATATTGACAGCAGCAATTGCCAGAGAGATGCTTGTAGGCATGTCTGGACACTGGGGTTTTGGAGGGCTTCTTATACTTCTGGCTCAGGTAGTAGAGACTGTCCCAAGACAATGCTCTTCCCTTTGGAGTGGTGAAGAGGAACCACTGAGCTCCTCATGCACATCCCTCTCCACTGCTCTCCTCTCCTCTGCACAGCAGCTCCAGCTCCACCTCTGGGCTGTCTCCCATGGGCCTCTCAGCAGCCTCTGAGATACCCCACCTCCTGAGAGGGCAGCCCAAGGTTCTTTTCAGAAGAGAGCTGAGCCTCAAGCCTTGAACCAAGCCACACAAACTCTTGTCATATAGACATCCACACTTGCAGCTCTACGGGAGCGCATGTGAACTGAGAGCTGTAGCACACATGCATGGCCATGCCCTGCAGTGCCATTTCTGAAATGCCTCGGCTGCTTCTGAGGGAGCCGACATGCCAACGTGGCAACATGCCACTGCAGCAGGAAAACACTTCTGGATTGTGGGCTGCAGCAAAATCTGGCCATGAGTTTCTCCTTGTGTGTTGCTCTGTCCAGGTACCAGTCCCTTGCTTTCTCACTCTATCCGTGTTCTTTCCCAGTCCCCCTCTCTCTTCCTGTCCCTCCAAAGCTCCTTCAACAGTCTCGGTCCTGCCCCAGCCCAGACTTCGTTCTCTCCTGCTCCCTCCTGCTCGTTGTGCGGCTCTTCCTCTGTCCCTGCTGCCCCTTCCCGCAGCTCTGCTCCCGTTCCCTGCCCCCCTGTTGCTCTCGTCGTCTCTCCGTTCTGCTCGCTGGCCTGTCTCTTCTGTCTTTATTTCGTGGCTCGGCCCCCTGTGCCAGCCTCAGCTCCGACGGCCAGGCGAGCTGCCCCGGCGGCCGTTCTCTGCAGCCGGGACACGGCGGGCAGCTCTCCTGCAGCGGCACGACAGCGGCGAATGGGGCCCGGCACAGGCGCCTCGGCCCTCGGGCCGGAGCGGGGACGCTCCGAGCCAGCGGCAGCAGCCGGAGCCGCGGCCCGGGCAGCGGGGCCGGCACAGCCCCACAGCCCCGTGCCCGCCCCTCACGGCCCCTGCGAAATGGCGGCGGCGGGGGGCGAGGAGGCCGCGGGCAGCGCTGCCTCCGTGCCGTGCCACACGCGGCTGGCGGCTTCAGCAGCACCACAGGTGCTCTGGGGACACTGGTCCCACAGCTGGTGACGAGCCGCCGGGCAGCACAATGCCGCCGAGCGCGCTCAGGGAGAGACTGGCTCTAGAGCCACTTGAGGAGCACAGAAGGGCAGTGTTCACCTGTGCCTCCCCTCGGGCAGCAATGGAGGGCCCGAGATGGCACTGGGACCCAACGCCGAGCCAGCTGGGCAGCCTGCCCGGCTTCTGGCTGGGACATGTCACCAAGACACCCTCCAGCCTGGTACGGCCCTCTGCTCCTTATGTGCCGCTGCCTTCAAGGTGGGCCGCGATCTGTGCTTGATTCCAGAGGGTGGCATTGGCCGAGGTTATGCAGCTTGTCAGCTGGAGACTGCTTAGGAGCCTTGGAGGGACACCCTAAAGGGGTGGAAATCTTTCAGGGCCTCAGTGCTTGCAGGTCTAAGCACCTGGGGGTTCACTGGTGCTTCAGGGGTAATTATACCAAAGGTGCTCTCTAAGGCTTTCCAAGAGATTCTGTGTGTGGCACATATAAGTCCTAATGATTTCCTACCCAGAAACTTTAGCTGCTCAGCTAAAGGCTAGCTGTGTTAGCTCTTATCTGCAGGAAAGGATAGCTTTGTCTATCTCCCATGGCATTACCACGTGGTGTCCAAGGACAAGCAAGAGAGAGCTCAGGGCCTCTGGATGACTGCTTGAGGGATCTGGGGCACATGTGGTATTTACGTCTGCCACCTGCAGTGACCCAGACGCAGGGAGGTTCCAGAGGTGAATACCTGCCACCTTGGTGTGCCCAGCAGAACTGTGGCGCTTTGACTGTGGGTTACTCTACAGGACACCAGGCCTGATGCTGGCACATGGGCTCCACCTGCCTCCAAGGGAAAAAGGATCTTGGCTCAGGAGTTAGCGGGGCTCCTTAAGAGAGCTTTGAGTAGGCTTGGAAGTGGTAAGGAAATAAACCATGTTAACCTGGGAGAAGCACGAGCACTGCACGTCCATGTTTGCGTGACAGTGGAGGATGGAAGAAGTGCTGCCATCAAAGGTCATGAAACTGTAGCAGAAGTAATGGGAAAAGCAGGTTTCCTGCCAGAATGCTGTCAGACAAATCAATTACCAAAGAAAGACACTTGCATTTGGCGTTTTTACAGCAGCCTTCATACAGGGCTACTGATGGGGATTTCAGAGAAATAGGACCTGAGTGCCTCTGCATTCCCAGGCACAGTGCTGCCTCCCAGAATTCATCAACCCTTCTCCATTTTGCTCCTTCCATTCCTAAGCAGAATAAGGAAAATCAATAGAGGGCGGGTCCAGGAATTCACAGGCAATGTGGGCATTCATTGGGCAGTTCACAGACTTCATTATGAGCTCACAGAGCCCTGTTTGATGCGAGCTTCCAGAGCCCCACTGTGCTCTTCAGTGCTCGCTCTGGGCAACACTGCAGCAGCAGCAGCAGCAGCGTCAGGAGCAGCAGAATCATGGTGCTGAGCCACTACCTCCTGCTCCTCTTTCTCCTGGTCCCGCAAGCCCAGAATGCCTGGAGTGCTCCAACACCTGGGCAGGGAGCAGGTAGGCAGGCAGGGGCCAGCACATAGCTTTGGCTGGAGGCAGTGGGGCCAGGACTAGGGCTGGCTGAGCCAGGAAGCCACCGTGGTGTGGGCAGTGGGGCAGACACACCAGGGGAGGTGTGAGTGGCTGCATCTGCTTTAGGGTGCAGCATGGAGAGAGGTTGCTAAGGAGCGATGAGGTGGGAAGAGGCAGTTCAGGTCCAGAACCTCAGAATGGATTATCCTTCAGTCTGTTCTGGTTGTCCATCACTCAGCACTGGTTACCATCACTCAAACTCTTGTTACCATCACTCAGCAATGGTTATCCATCACTCAGCTCAGGTTATCCAGCCTCCTGGCCAGGCTCCAGGGCTGAGGCCCCCCACAGGTCCTGTGAGCATGCCATGGCTTTTCACTTCATGTGAGAGCTGCCAGCTCAGTGTCCCAAGGGCAGCCAGACCCCCCTGCAGCTGTGAGGATGCACACCTGCCTGAGCGTGCCCTCTCAGTACCTTCCACATCCAGGCCTTGAGGTGTGAGCATGAGGGCAGTGCACGCAATGCTAACTTCTCGTGCGGATTTCGCTGTAGGTGTGGACACAGAGAGAGCTCTTTCAGCCCCTGAGCTGGAGCCAGATGCCATGCTGATTCCCAGCTGGTACCTCAAGATTGAGTAGCCTGTCTCTACTGCCTTCATAAGAATCAGCACTCCTTTTCCCCCTTGTTATTTGTGAGAAATACACCTTCATGGCTATAACATCCTTTTATAAATCTATCATAGGGCAGAATCATGGCAAGGTTCCTGAAGAATTCCCTGAAGGATTCTCAGAATTTCCAGAGGAGTTCCTGCCAGCCTTGGATGAAGTCCCATCTGGTTAGTATATCCCACTCTGTTAAGCCTGACACCTGGGAAGCTGAGCTTTTGGTTCCTGGAGGGATGTGCTGTATCCTGGACAGCCAGAAGCGCTCAGTCCAAGTCTTGCTGCAGCGACACTCCATGTCACACCTCCTGGAGTGAGCCATAGAGATGGGCCAGCACAGGGTCTGCTCCCAGTTGTGCTTCCAGATTGATTGCCAGGGTAATCTCCCGCTGCTGCTGCAGTTGTACCATTAGTGGCCACAGCTGCTGTGTGCGGACACTCGCACCCAGATGTGGGGAAAAAGCCTGTGCTGAATTTGTGTTCACCTCACACTCAGCACAGCATGGAGACAGTAATGATATCCCACAAAATCTTGGCTGCCCCTGCCAAACCTCAGGCTCAGGGGGATGGGTTGAAGCTGGACCCCAGTGTGAGTTTTTGTGAACCTGAAGATATTCCTTCTGTGGGTCATTTGGTTGACTAAGTCTTGGGTGTTTTGGATCTGCATTTCTTGTTGCATTGACGAAAATCCAGCTGTCAATTCCTCTTGTCTTTGGGGACAGTTGGCTCCTCACTGACACCTGCCAGAATGCCCGGGCCATGATACTGTGCTTGTGGTAAGGGGCAGTGGCTGCTGCTTAAATTGTCCAATGTTTTTTCTGAAGAGACGGATTCTGAGACTATGCCGGAGACCTTCCCTAAAGAAGAATTTGTCAGCATGCCAGGTTCAGATGAAGAAAGAGAACCAATACAGGACACCAGAACGCTTCCTAAGCGTGAGGAGTATTCAGGTGAGTGCTAGGGATGCTGTCTTGGAAGAAGAGCAGCATTTCTGTTATATCCCTGCGGTGCTCTCCAGGGATGTCCTGCCGGTGCCCAGTGCCCAGCCTTGGCCTGCAGCTTGGAAGAAGGGATGGGAACTGTGCTGGTGCAGCTGCTCCCAGGCACACAGCGGGCTCTTCTCCATGAGAACTTTATGGCATCCCTCTTGTACCCTGGTGCTGAGACACCAGAGCCAGAGGAACAGATCTCTGAAGACAATAAACCTTGGGCATCTGAAGCACACTGTGGCATTATCGCTAGTGCAGAGTACAAACACTGTCTCTCGCATTGCCTTTTCTCCTGCCAGGGTCAGTTGCTGTGCAAAACGCCAAGACTGTTGGACACCGTGACCCGAGCAAGTACTACATCCTAGGGACAGTAGCAGCCTCAACTTTGTTTCTGCTTGGGGCAGCAGTTCGGTACATAATCCTGTACCGCCTGCCGAAGGGAAACACGTGAGTTATTCATTGCTGCCATTGGCAATGAAGTGTTTGCACCATGCTGGAGTGCCCTGGCAGCTCCTAGCAGGGCTCTGTGGAAACCACTGCAGTGCAATCCTCTAACTGTGCTCCAAATTTATATCTCTGAGGAGTGTTCTTGGAAATCTGTTTCTACAGCAGGAGCCAGGAAGACAGAGGCAACAGGACAGGACTGGGACTCTTCCTGGGAAAGCCGTGGTGTCCCTAGAGGTGAAACAGAGTCAAGAGAAGGACCAGGAAGCGGCGAGAGAGGCCAAGCCACCAGGTTCAGGGACAGCTGCCCCCTGTTTCCTGAGGTCTTTGCAGCAGAGCTTGCCCAGCTGTACAAGAACATGGGCGCAGACTCCTCGCCTCTGCCCACGTGTTCCTTCTGTGCTCTGGCTGGCGGTGCCTCTTCACGGGACCACTGGATTTCCCTGGACTCACCTCAGCCCACGCCATCCTGGTGCCCCTGCTACCAGTACCAGCAGGAACACTTTATATTTGACGACTCTGATTACGTATAGTGATAGTGATAATGAGAAATAGCGATAGCGGTAGTGATAATTGTAGTGGTAGTGATACATTTAGTGATAGCGATAGTTGCCGCTCTCCCGCCCCAGATCCCTTCGCTCTATTGCCCCGGCTAGCTCTTTCCTGGGGCGAGAGTGGGCAGTGGAGGCACCCCCCGCTGCTCCTCTGAAGGGTTTAGGAGGTGCCTTCGTGGGTCCACAGGCAGCACTGGCAAGCCTCGTCAGAATAAGGAAAGGCGGATCCAGTGGCGGGCTGAAATCTTCTTTATTGGAGGCCAACGGGGCCAAACGCAGGGAAGAGGTGCCAGCCAACTGGAACAATGGGCTGGGTCTGACACCGGGTTTTATGGGTTCTGGGAGGGGTCAACCACGAAGGAGGGATATCGGGGAACCAATGGGGAGAGGGGAAGGGAGTGGCTCCGGGATGGGGTGATCCGACCTGGTCCAATGGGGAAGGGTTATGGGAGTGGCCCCAGGCCCTCGTCCAATCACTCGGTGCCCTGAGCAGAAGCTTCTAGATGGAGGGGAAGGAACACTGAGTGACAGACAAGGCGCCTGGGAGGGGACAGGGGAATGACTAAGCACTTTCCAGCTTGATGGACGGGTACTGGAAAGGCGGGAAGGGAGGACCAGGCGGGAAAACGGGGACAAACCAAATTACAATAGGGGGATACAGGGATAAACCAACTGGGAATACAGATATATAAAACATACATAAAAACATATAAATAACACAACTCCACAGATAGTGATACCTTATATCAGGGAACGAGGATTATTTTAGTGATAGTGACAAATAAATGAATGTATTTTCAAGTGCAGTACATTTTTGCCTGTTGCGACTGTTTCAGTTGGGGTAGAATGCACAGAGCTGGCAGCAGGGCTGGGGCTGTGAGAGGAGCTGTGAGAAACTTGCACTGCAGTGTGTGGAGTTGTGTTATTATAAGTTTTATTATGTAATGGTTTGTTCCGATGTACCCCCATGTTCTACTTGGTTTGTCCCTAGTTTTCCCGCCCTACCCCATGTGTCAATCCTCCCCTAAAGTGCCTAGCCACTCCCTTGCCCCCTCCCAGGCGCCCTGTCAGTCACTCAGTATCCCCTCCCAGACACCTAGAAGCTTCTATCCTGGGTGCCGGGTGATTGGGCAGGGGCCTGGGGCCCCTCCTACAGCTATCCTTCATAGGTTCCCATGTACATCACCCCATGCAAGAGCCACTCTCCATTTCACTCCTATTGGCTGACTGTTTCCCCTCCCTCTCAGTTCATAAACTGCTGCAAGCACCCTGCAGTTGCTCTTGCTAGCAGGACAGTTCGGATGTTGTTAGCCCTGGTTGGGCCACAATAAATTTTGGACGTACCCTAGCAGGAGTCTCTCTTTATCTCACCGCCGCGGAGTTCAGCAGCGCTGCGCCAACCCACGGAGCACTCTCCAAAGCCCAGCTGGGTCCAGCGGAGGGTGCTTCATTTGCCCCTCTCGCCCCATCGGACAGCTAGCCGGGGTAGATCTGGGGAGGGAGCGCGGCAGCAGTGCAGTGTTGCGGTGGGTGTTTTTCCCTGTCATTCAGTCCTAGTAGTCAGTTTCATAAGCCCTCCTCCCCCCCCACCCGGCCTGCCCCAATTTGTTATAGTTATAGCATATTTTATTACCAATGGGTTGCTCCTTTTCCCCCTGTATTGTTGGTTTTGCCCTACTTGTCCATCTCCCCAAGGACCTGCCTGCTGCTGTGCCCACTTAGAGGGAATGTCCAGACAGTCCAACTAGGAGGGCGTAACGTGCAGCAGAGGCACTCCTGCTGGCACCCTGTCGTGGTTTGACACGGAAAGAGAATTTTTTCCAGAAGGAAGAGGTCAATTTAGATATTGACCAATTGAAAGTAGACACGCCTCTGAGAACACAGGGGTTGAAAGCAGAATTCCCAGGGGAACTCGCTCTCTTTGGTTCCAGTCAGCGTGCAGTGCAAACCTCCCCCGCCCAGCCACGAGCTGGGTGGGGGAGGGGAAGCCCCCAGGGCCTGAAAGGTAGGCCCCAAGGGTGGTGGAAGGACTGGAACTGGGCTGGCCCCTGCAGATGGAAAGGTGGCAGAAATCTGGGAAGTCTCCATTTCCCCCCCCCACCCCAGTTTCTCACCCGAGGGGGAGAGACAAAGAGACAGCGGCAGTCCTGTCCTGGTAGCAATTCCACCGCGAGGAAGGAGGAGCGGGGGGAGTGGCAAGGTGCCCAGTTGTGTGGGAGTTGCTGGATGTCCGGGCATCGAGCCATCCCTGGGAGTTCGGACTTTGAACCCTTTCTTGAGAAATGAAAGCTTTGTGAATTTTCCTTTCCCCTCCTCGGTTTGAAAGAGAGGAAGAGGGACACCTTGGACCCTGGGATGTTGGAAGGAGGAATTCTAGAGGGGAGGGGGACAAGGAGTGGCTTTTGGCTGGATTTTCTGTGTTAGCCACAACCTGAACCAATCTTCTCCTTCAAGAGGGACTGTGTTTTGGGAGGATGCCAGTGAGTCAAGAGACCTGCTTCAGCTGGGAAAAAGACAAAATTGGAGTGAACAGAGAAAAGGTTAGGGGGTTTGTGGTGGAGCCCCCTTGCCCTGGAAAGGAAAGAGAAGAGAAGAAGATCTCTGTTCTTGAGCCCTCGGCTCCAGGGGAAAATGGGGGGGACTGTGGTCCCAAACAATGGAAAACTGAACTGTTGTTTTCTCCCCTCTTGGCAGGGCATCCTTGAAAGGAAAAAATCCTAAAGGCAGTCTGTCCATGCATTTAGTGGTGAGAGCACTGTGCATGGAAAGGAGAAGGGTCACCATGGCAAACTTTTTCTCCGGGCGGTGCCATGTGTGACATGGAAACACAGGATGTGGAGCTGTGTTCCTTGGGGGGCCTGTGGCACAGGAGAGACTCTGTTCCCTCGATGGACTGAGTATTGATTGTTTGGAGGGTGGAAACCTGATTGGGGTCCAGATTGTGTCTCACTGTGGTTTGTTGGAGTTGGGTGGTGGGGGGAGGAATGTTTTGCAAGGTTTTCATTTGATCTTTGTGTGGTTTTTTTTTTCCCTTCTTTAGTTTTCTCTTTTCTTTAGTAGTAGCAGTTTAATAAAGTTTTTTTTCCTGTTATTAAGCTTGGGCCTGCTTTGCTCTATTCTAGATTCCACTTCACAGCATTCAAGGGGGGGATCACATTTTCATGGGGGCACTGGCATTCTGCCAGTGTCAAACCATGACACACCCTCAGGGCTCCAGGTATAATTATGATAAAAACAACAGTCTTTTCCCACTCCCTATGGGAAAAAAGCCAAAGGTGGAAGAAAGCTCAGGAAGTGTGCTCCGGGCTTTTGTTTGAGTGCAGCAGGTGCAGGTTGTGTGTGGCTCCTTAATTGCTGTTTTGGGACTTAACTTTTGGTTCAGGGAGATTAGGACTGAGGCAATACAGACCTGGGCATTTCCTGCTCAACTTCCAGTGACGGAATGCAGAAGTGTGAATAACATGGCCTCCCAGGTGGAAAGAAGTGACAGAGTGCCTGTCTCAGGTGAAGAAAGCAAGGTACTGCAAGAAACCTGCATGCCAGGGAACTGCTGTCCTGGGCTCACAAGCCAGATTCACTGTGGTCCTGCAAGCCTTTCCCCATGCCTGCTCCAGCTCGGCCAGTTACAGCCAAAGCTGGCCGTGTGAGTGCAGCAAAGCTGTTGTCCAGGATCACGGCCCAGCTTTCAGGCTGACTCTTGCCTGCAGTGTGTGGGAAGGATATTGACAGCAGCAATTGCCAGAGAGATGCTTGTAGGCATGTCTGGACACTGGGGTTTTGGAGGGCTTCTTATACTTCTGGCTCAGGTAGTAGAGACTGTCCCAAGACAATGCTCTTCCCTTTGGAGTGGTGAAGAGGAACCACTGAGCTCCTCATGCACATCCCTCTCCACTGCTCTCCTCTCCTCTGCACAGCAGCTCCAGCTCCACCTCTGGGCTGTCTCCCATGGGCCTCTCAGCAGCCTCTGAGATACCCCACCTCCTGAGAGGGCAGCCCAAGGTTCTTTTCAGAAGAGAGCTGAGCCTCAAGCCTTGAACCAAGCCACACAAACTCTTGTCATATAGACATCCACACTTGCAGCTCTACGGGAGCGCATGTGAACTGAGAGCTGTAGCACACATGTAGCACACATGGCCATGCCCTGCAGTGCCATTTCTGAAATGCCTCGGCTGCTTCTGAGGGAGCCGACATGCCAACGTGGCAACATGCCACTGCAGCAGGAAAACACTTCTGGATTGTGGGCTGCAGCAAAATCTGGCCATGAGTTTCTCCTTGTGTGTTGCTCTGTCCAGGTACCAGTCCCTTGCTTTCTCACTCTATCCGTGTTCTTTCCCAGTCCCCCTCTCTCTTCCTGTCCCTCCAAAGCTCCTTCAACAGTCTCGGTCCTGCCCCAGCCCAGACTTCGTTCTCTCCTGCTCCCTCCTGCTCGTTGTGCGGCTCTTCCTCTGTCCCTGCTGCCCCTTCCCGCAGCTCTGCTCCCGTTCCCTGCCCCCCTGTTGCTCTCGTCGTCTCTCCGTTCTGCTCGCTGGCCTGTCTCTTCTGTCTTTATTTCGTGGCTCGGCCCCCTGTGCCAGCCTCAGCTCCGACGGCCAGGCGAGCTGCCCCGGCGGCCGTTCTCTGCAGCCGGGACACGGCGGGCAGCTCTCCTGCAGCGGCACGACAGCGGCGAATGGGGCCCGGCACAGGCGCCTCGGCCCTCGGGCCGGAGCGGGGACGCTCCGAGCCAGCGGCAGCAGCCGGAGCCGCGGCCCGGGCAGCGGGGCCGGCACAGCCCCACAGCCCCGTGCCCGCCCCTCACGGCCCCTGCGAAATGGCGGCGGCGGGGGGCGAGGAGGCCGCGGGCAGCGCTGCCTCCGTGCCGTGCCACACGCGGCTGGCGGCTTCAGCAGCACCACAGGTGCTCTGGGGACACTGGTCCCACAGCTGGTGACGAGCCGCCGGGCAGCACAATGCCGCCGAGCGCGCTCAGGGAGAGACTGGCTCTAGAGCCACTTGAGGAGCACAGAAGGGCAGTGTTCACCTGTGCCTCCCCTCGGGCAGCAATGGAGGGCCCGAGATGGCACTGGGACCCAACGCCGAGCCAGCTGGGCAGCCTGCCCGGCTTCTGGCTGGGACATGTCACCAAGACACCCTCCAGCCTGGTACGGCCCTCTGCTCCTTATGTGCCGCTCTCTTCAAGGTGGGCCGCGATCTGTGCTTGATTCCAGAGGGTGGCATTGGCCGAGGTTATGCAGCTTGTCAGCTGGAGACTGCTTAGGAGCCTTGGAGGGACACCCTAAAGGGGTGGAAATCTTTCAGTGCCTCAGTGCTTGCAGGTCTAAGCACCTGGGGGTTCACTGGTGCTTCAGGGGTAATTATACCAAAGGTGCTCTCTAAGGCTTTCCAAGAGATTGTGTGTGTGGCACATATAAGTCATAATGATTTCCTACCCAGAAACTTTAGCTGCTCAGCTAAAGGCTAGCTGTGTTAACTCTTATCTGCAGGAAATGATAGCTTTGTGTATCTCCCATGGCATTACCACGTGGTGTCCAAGGACAAGCAAGAGGGAGCTCAGGGCCTCTGGATGACTGCTTGAGGGATCTGGGGCACATGTGGCATTTACGTCTGCCACCTGCAGTGACCCAGACGCAGGGAGGTTCCAGAGGTGAATACCTGGCACCCTGGTGTGCCCAGCAGAAGTGTGGCGCTTTGACTGTGGGTTACTCTACGGGACACCAGGCCTGATGCTGGCACATGGGCTCCATCTGCCTCCAAGGGAAAAAGGATCTTGGCTCAGGAGTTAGCGGGGCTCCTTAAGAGAGCTTTGAGTAGGCTTGGAAGTGGTAAGGAAATAAACCATGTTAACCTGGGAGAAGCACGAGCACTGCACGTCCATGTTTGCGTGACAGTGGAGGATGGAAGAAGTGCTGCCATCAAAGGTCATGAAACTGTAGCAGAAGTAATGGGAAAAGCAGGTTTCCTGCCAGAATGCTGTCAGACAAATCTATTACCAAAGAAAGACACTTGCATTTGGCGTTTTTACAGAAGCCTTCATACAGGGCTACTGATGGGGATTTCAGAGAAATAGGACCTGAGTGCCTCTGCATTCCCAGGCACAGTGCTGCCTCCCAGAATTCATCAACCCTTCTCCATTTTGCTCCTTCCATTCCTAAGCAAAATAAAGAAAATCAATAGAGGGCGGGTCCAGGAATTCACAGGCAATGTGGGCATTCATTGGGCAGTTCACAGACTTCATTATGAGCTCACAGAGCCCTGTTTGATGCGAGCTTCCAGAGCCCCACTGTGCTCTTCAGTGCTCACTCTGGGCAACACTGCAGCAGCAGCAGCAGCAGCGTCAGGAGCAGCAGAATCATGGTGCTGAGCCACTACCTCCTGCTCCTCTTTCTCCTGGTCCCGCAAGCCCAGAATGCCTGGAGTGCTCCAACACCTGGGCAGGGAGCAGGTAGGCAGGCAGGGGCCAGCACATAGCTTTGGCTGGAGGCAGTGGGGCCAGGACTAGGGCTGGCTGAGCCAGGAAGCCACCGTGGTGTGGGCAGTGGGGCAGACACACCAGGGGAGGTGTGAGTGGCTGCATCTGCTTTAGGGTGCAGCATGGAGAGAGGTTGCTAAGGAGCGAGGAGGTGGGAAGAGGCAGTTCAGGTCCAGAACCTCAGAATGGATTATCCTTCAGTCTGTTCTGGTTGTCCATCACTCAGCACTGCTTACCATCACTCAAACTCTTGTTACCATCACTCAGCAATGGTTATCCATCACTCAGCTCAGGTTATCCAGCCTCCTGGCCAGGCTCCAGGGCTGAGGCCCCCCACAGGTCCTGTGAGCATGCCATGGCTTTTCACTTCATGTGAGAGCTGCCAGCTCAGTGTCCCAAGGGCAGCCAGACCCCCCTGCAGCTGTGAGGATGCACACCTGCCTGAGCGTGCCCTCTCAGTACCTTCCACATCCAGGCCTTGAGGTGTGAGCATGAGGGCAGTGCACGCAATGCTAACTTCTCGTGCGGATTTCGCTGTAGGTGTGGACACAGAGAGATCTCTTTCAGCCCCTGAGCTGGAGCCAGATGCCATGCTGATTCCCAGCTGGTACCTCAAGATTGAGTAGCCTGTCTCTACTGCCTTCATAAGAATCAGCACTCCTTTTCCCCCTTGTTATTTGTGAGAAATACACCTTCATGGCTATAACATCCTTTTTTAAATCTATCATAGGGCAGAATTATGGCAAGGTTCCTGAAGAATTCCCTGAAGGATTCTCAGAATTTCCAGAGGAGCTCCTGCCAGCCTTGGATGAAGTCCCATCTGGTTAGTATATCCCACTCTGTTAAGCCTGGCACCTGGGAAGCTGAGCTTTTGGTTCCTGGAGGGATGTGCTGTATCCTGGACAGCCAGAAGCGCTCAGTCCAAGTCTTGCTGCAGCGACACTCCATGTCACACCTCCTGGAGTGAGCCATAGAGATGGGCCAGCACAGGGTCTGCTCCCAGTTGTGCTTCCAGATTGATTGCCAGGGTAATCTCCAGCTGCTGCTGCAGTTGTACCATTAGTGGCCACAGCTGCTGTGTGCGGACACTGGCACCCAGATGTGGGGAAAAAGCCTGTGCTGAATTTGTGTTCACCTCACACTCAGCACAGCATGGAGACAGTAATGATATCCCACAAAATCTTGGCTGCCCCTGCCAAACCTCAGGCTCAGGGGGATGGGTTGAAGCTGGACCCCAGTGTGAGTTTTCGTGAACCTGAAGATATTCCTTCTGTGGGTCATTTGGTTGACTAAGTCTTGGGTGTTTTGGATCTGCATTTCTTGTTGCATTGACAAAAATCCAGCTGTCAATTCCTCTTGTCTTTGGGGACAGTTGGCTCCTCACTGACACCTGCCAGAATGCCCGGGCCATGATACTGTGCTTGTGGTAAGGGGCAGTGGCTGCTGCTTAAAGTGTCCAATGTTTTTTCTGAAGAGACGGATTCTGAGACTATGCCGGAGACCTTCCCTAAGGCAGAAGTTGTCAGCATGCCAGGTTCAGATGAAGAAAAAGAACCAATACAGGACACCAGAATGCTTCCTAAGCGTGAGGACTATTCAGGTGAGTGCTAGGGATGCTGTCTTGGAAGAAGAGCAGCATTTCTGTTATATCCCTGCAGTGCTCTCCAGGGATGTCCTGCCGGTGCCCAGTGCCCAGCCTTGGCCTGCAGCTTGGAAGAAGGGATGGGAACTGTGCTGGTGCAGCTGCTCCCAGGCACACACTGGGCTCTTCTCCATGAGAACTTTATGGCATCCCTCTTGTACCCTGGTGCTGAGACACCAGAGCCAGAGGAACAGATCTCTGAAGACAATAAACCTTGGGCATCTGAAGCACACTGTGGCATTATCGCTAGTGCAGAGTACACACATTGTCTCTCGCATTGCCTTTTCTCCTGCCAGGGTCAGCTGCTGTGCAAAAAGCCAAGACTGTTGGACACCGTGACCTGAGCAAGTACTACATCCTAGGGACAGTAGCAGCCTCAACTTTGTTTCTGCTTGGGGCAGCGGTTCGGTACACAATCCTGTACCGCCTGCCGAAGGGAAACATGTGAGTTATTCATTGCTGCCATTGGCAATGAAGTGTTTGCAGCATGCTGGAGTGCCCTGGCAGCTCCTAGCAGGGCTCTGTGGAAACCACTGCAGTGCAATCCTCTTAACTGTGCTCCAAATTTATATCTCTGAGGAATGTTCTTGGAAATCTGTTTCTACAGCAGGAGCCAGGAAGACAAAGAGGCAACAGGACAGGACTGGGACTCTTCCTGGGAAAGCCGTGGTGTCCCTAGAGGTGAAACAGAGTCAAGAGAAGGACCAGGAAGCGGCGAGAGAGGCCAAGCCACCAGGTTCAGGGACAGCTGCCCCCTGTTTCCTGAGGTCTTTGCAGCAGAGCTTGCCCAGCTGTACAAGAACATGGGCGCAGACTCCTCGCCTCTGCCCACGTGTTCCTTCTGTGCTCTGGCTGGTGGTGCCTCTTCACGGGACCACTGGATTTCCCTAGACTCACCTCAGCCCATGCCATCCTGGTGCCCCTGCTACCAGTACCAGCAGGAACACTTTATATTTGACGACTTTGATTACGTATAGTGATAGTGATAATGAGAAATAGCGATAGCGGTAGTGATAATTGTAGTGGTAGTGATACATTTAGTGATAGCGATAGTGATACTTTATATTAGGGGACGAGGATTATTTTAGTGATAGTGACAAATAAATAAATGTATTTTCAAGAGCAGTACATTTTTGCCTGTTGCGGCTGTTTCAGTTGGGGTAGAATGCACAGAGCTGGCAGCAGGGCTGGGGCTGTGAGAGGAGCTGTGAGAAACTTGCACTGCAGTGCAGTGTTGCGGTGGGTGTTTTTCCCTGTCATTCAGTCCTAGTAGTCAGTTTCATAAGCCCTCCTCCCCCCCCACCCGGCCTGCCCCAATTTGTTATAGTTATAGCATATTTTATTACCAATGGGTTGCTCCTTTTCCCCCTGTATTGTTGGTTTTGCCCTACTTGTCCATCTCCCCAAGGACCTGCCTGCTGCTGTGCCCACTTAGAGGGAATGTCCAGACAGTCCAGCTAGGAGGGTGTAACGTGCAGCAGAGGCACTCCTGCTGGCAGCCTCAGGGCTCCAGGTATAATTATGATAAAAACAACAGTCTTTTCCCACTCCCTATGGGAAAAAAGCCAAAGGTGGAAGAAAGCTCAGGAAGTGTGCTCCGGGCTTTTGTTTGAGTGCAGCAGGTGCAGGTTGTGTGTGGCTCCTTAATTGCTGTTTTGGGACTTAACTTTTGGTTCAGGGAGATTAGGACTGAGGCAATACAGACCTGGGCATTTCCTGCTCAACTTCCAGTGACGGAATGCAGAAGTGTGAATAACATGGCCTCCCAGGTGGAAAGAAGTGACAGAGTGCCTGTCTCAGGTGAAGAAAGCAAGGTACTGCAAGAAACCTGCATGCCAGGGAACTGCTGTCCTGGGCTCACAAGCCAGATTCACTGTGGTCCTGCAAGCCTTTCCCCATGCCTGCTCCAGCTCGGCCAGTTACAGCCAAAGCTGGCCGTGTGAGTGCAGCAAAGCTGTTGTCCAGGATCACGGCCCAGCTTTCAGGCTGACTCTTGCCTGCAGTGTGTGGGAAGGATATTGACAGCAGCAATTGCCAGAGAGATGCTTGTAGGCATGTCTGGACACTGGGGTTTTGGAGGGCTTCTTATACTTCTGGCTCAGGTAGTAGAGACTGTCCCAAGACAATGCTCTTCCCTTTGGAGTGGTGAAGAGGAACCACTGAGCTCCTCATGCACATCCCTCTCCACTGCTCTCCTCTCCTCTGCACAGCAGCTCCAGCTCCACCTCTGGGCTGTCTCCCATGGGCCTCTCAGCAGCCTCTGAGATACCCCACCTCCTGAGAGGGCAGCCCAAGGTTCTTTTCAGAAGAGAGCTGAGCCTCAAGCCTTGAACCAAGCCACACAAACTCTTGTCATATAGACATCCACACTTGCAGCTCTACGGGAGCGCATGTGAACTGAGAGCTGTAGCACACATGTAGCACACATGGCCATGCCCTGCAGTGCCATTTCTGAAATGCCTCGGCTGCTTCTGAGGGAGCCGACATGCCAACGTGGCAACATGCCACTGCAGCAGGAAAACACTTCTGGATTGTGGGCTGCAGCAAAATCTGGCCATGAGTTTCTCCTTGTGTGTTGCTCTGTCCAGGTACCAGTCCCTTGCTTTCTCACTCTATCCGTGTTCTTTCCCAGTCCCCCTCTCTCTTCCTGTCCCTCCAAAGCTCCTTCAACAGTCTCGGTCCTGCCCCAGCCCAGACTTCGTTCTCTCCTGCTCCCTCCTGCTCGTTGTGCGGCTCTTCCTCTGTCCCTGCTGCCCCTTCCCGCAGCTCTGCTCCCGTTCCCTGCCCCCCTTTTGCTCTCGTCGTCTCTCCGTTCTGCTCGCTGGCCTGTCTCTTCTGTCTTTATTTCGTGGCTCGGCCCCCTGTGCCAGCCTCAGCTCCGACGGCCAGGCGAGCTGCCCCGGCGGCCGTTCTCTGCAGCCGGGACACGGCGGGCAGCTCTCCTGCAGCGGCACGACAGCGGCGAATGGGGCCCGGCACAGGCGCCTCGGCCCTCGGGCCGGAGCGGGGACGCTCCGAGCCAGCGGCAGCAGCCGGAGCCGCGGCCCGGGCAGCGGGGCCGGCACAGCCCCACAGCCCCGTGCCCGCCCCTCACGGCCCCTGCGAAATGGCGGCGGCGGGGGGCGAGGAGGCCGCGGGCAGCGCTGCCTCCGTGCCGTGCCACACGCGGCTGGCGGCTTCAGCAGCACCACAGGTGCTCTGGGGACACTGGTCCCACAGCTGGTGACGAGCCGCCGGGCAGCACAATGCCGCCGAGCGCGCTCAGGGAGAGACTGGCTCTAGAGCCACTTGAGGAGCACAGAAGGGCAGTGTTCACCTGTGCCTCCCCTCGGGCAGCAATGGAGGGCCCGAGATGGCACTGGGACCCAACGCCGAGCCAGCTGGGCAGCCTGCCCGGCTTCTGGCTGGGACATGTCACCAAGACACCCTCCAGCCTGGTACGGCCCTCTGCTCCTTATGTGCCGCTGCCTTCAAGGTGGGCCGCGACATGTGCTTGATTCCAGAGGGTGGCATTGGCCGAGGTTATGCAGCTTGTCAGCTGGAGACTGCTTAGGAGCCTTGGAGGGACACCCTAAAGGGGTGGAAATCTTTCAGGGCCTCAGTGCTTGCAGGTCTAAGCACCTGGGGGTTCACTGGTGCTTCAGGGGTAATTATACCAAAGGTGCTCTCTAAGGCTTTCCAAGAGATTGTGTGTGTGGCACATATAAGTCATAATGATTTCCTACCCAGAAACTTTAGCTGCTCAGCTAAAGGCTAGCTGTGTTAACTCTTATCTGCAGGAAATGATAGCTTTGTGTATCTCCCATGGCATTACCACGTGGTGTCCAAGGACAAGCAAGAGGGAGCTCAGGGCCTCTGGATGACTGCTTGAGGGATCTGGGGCACATGTGGCATTTACGTCTGCCACCTGCAGTGACCCAGACGCAGGGAGGTTCCAGAGGTGAATACCTGGCACCCTGGTGTGCCCAGCAGAAGTGTGGCGCTTTGACTGTGGGTTACTCTACGGGACACCAGGCCTGATGCTGGCACATGGGCTCCATCTGCCTCCAAGGGAAAAAGGATCTTGGCTCAGGAGTTAGCGGGGCTCCTTAAGAGAGCTTTGAGTAGGCTTGGAAGTGGTAAGGAAATAAACCATGTTAACCTGGGAGAAGCACGAGCACTGCACGTCCATGTTTGCGTGACAGTGGAGGATGGAAGAAGTGCTGCCATCAAAGGTCATGAAACTGTAGCAGAAGTAATGGGAAAAGCAGGTTTCCTGCCAGAATGCTGTCAGACAAATCTATTACCAAAGAAAGACACTTGCATTTGGCGTTTTTACAGAAGCCTTCATACAGGGCTACTGATGGGGATTTCAGAGAAATAGGACCTGAGTGCCTCTGCATTCCCAGGCACAGTGCTGCCTCCCAGAATTCATCAACCCTTCTCCATTTTGCTCCTTCCATTCCTAAGCAAAATAAAGAAAATCAATAGAGGGCGGGTCCAGGAATTCACAGGCAATGTGGGCATTCATTGGGCAGTTCACAGACTTCATTATGAGCTCACAGAGCCCTGTTTGATGCGAGCTTCCAGAGCCCCACTGTGCTCTTCAGTGCTCACTCTGGGCAACACTGCAGCAGCAGCAGCAGCAGCGTCAGGAGCAGCAGAATCATGGTGCTGAGCCACTACCTCCTGCTCCTCTTTCTCCTGGTCCCGCAAGCCCAGAATGCCTGGAGTGCTCCAACACCTGGGCAGGGAGCAGGTAGGCAGGCAGGGGCCAGCACATAGCTTTGGCTGGAGGCAGTGGGGCCAGGACTAGGGCTGGCTGAGCCAGGAAGCCACCGTGGTGTGGGCAGTGGGGCAGACACACCAGGGGAGGTGTGAGTGGCTGCATCTGCTTTAGGGTGCAGCATGGAGAGAGGTTGCTAAGGAGCGAGGAGGTGGGAAGAGGCAGTTCAGGTCCAGAACCTCAGAATGGATTATCCTTCAGTCTGTTCTGGTTGTCCATCACTCAGCACTGCTTACCATCACTCAAACTCTTGTTACCATCACTCAGCAATGGTTATCCATCACTCAGCTCAGGTTATCCAGCCTCCTGGCCAGGCTCCAGGGCTGAGGCCCCCCACAGGTCCTGTGAGCATGCCATGGCTTTTCACTTCATGTGAGAGCTGCCAGCTCAGTGTCCCAAGGGCAGCCAGACCCCCCTGCAGCTGTGAGGATGCACACCTGCCTGAGCGTGCCCTCTCAGTACCTTCCACATCCAGGCCTTGAGGTGTGAGCATGAGTGCAGTGCACGCAATGCTAACTTCTCGTGCGGATTTCGCTGTAGGTGTGGACACAGAGAGATCTCTTTCAGCCCCTGAGCTGGAGCCAGATGCCATGCTGATTCCCAGCTGGTACCTCAAGATTGAGTAGCCTGTCTCTACTGCCTTCATAAGAATCAGCACTCCTTTTCCCCCTTGTTATTTGTGAGAAATACACCTTCATGGCTATAACATCCTTTTTTAAATCTATCATAGGGCAGAATTATGGCAAGGTTCCTGAAGAATTCCCTGAAGGATTCTCAGAATTTCCAGAGGAGCTCCTGCCAGCCTTGGATGAAGTCCCATCTGGTTAGTATATCCCACTCTGTTAAGCCTGGCACCTGGGAAGCTGAGCTTTTGGTTCCTGGAGGGATGTGCTGTATCCTGGACAGCCAGAAGCGCTCAGTCCAAGTCTTGCTGCAGCGACACTCCATGTCACACCTCCTGGAGTGAGCCATAGAGATGGGCCAGCACAGGGTCTGCTCCCAGTTGTGCTTCCAGATTGATTGCCAGGGTAATCTCCAGCTGCTGCTGCAGTTGTACCATTAGTGGCCACAGCTGCTGTGTGCGGACACTGGCACCCAGTTGTGGGGAAAAAGCCTGTGCTGAATTTGTGTTCACCTCACACTCAGCACAGCATGGAGACAGTAATGATATCCCACAAAATCTTGGCTGCCCCTGCCAAACCTCAGGCTCAGGGGGATGGGTTGAAGCTGGACCCCAGTGTGAGTTTTCGTGAACCTGAAGATATTCCTTCTGTGGGTCATTTGGTTGACTAAGTCTTGGGTGTTTTGGATCTGCATTTCTTGTTGCATTGACAAAAATCCAGCTGTCAATTCCTCTTGTCTTTGGGGACAGTTGGCTCCTCACTGACACCTGCCAGAATGCCCGGGCCATGATACTGTGCTTGTGGTAAGGGGCAGTGGCTGCTGCTTAAAGTGTCCAATGTTTTTTCTGAAGAGACGGATTCTGAGACTATGCCGGAGACCTTCCCTAAGGCAGAAGTTGTCAGCATGCCAGGTTCAGATGAAGAAAAAGAACCAATACAGGACACCAGAACGCTTCCTAAGCGTGAGGACTATTCAGGTGAGTGCTAGGGATGCTGTCTTGGAAGAAGAGCAGCATTTCTGTTATATCCCTGCAGTGCTCTCCAGGGATGTCCTGCCGGTGCCCAGTGCCCAGCCTTGGCCTGCAGCTTGGAAGAAGGGATGGGAACTGTGCTGGTGCAGCTGCTCCCAGGCACACACTGGGCTCTTCTCCATGAGAACTTTATGGCATCCCTCTTGTACCCTGGTGCTGAGACACCAGAGCCAGAGGAACAGATCTCTGAAGACAATAAACCTTGGGCATCTGAAGCACACTGTGGCATTATCGCTAGTGCAGAGTACACACATTGTCTCTCGCATTGCCTTTTCTCCTGCCAGGGTCAGCTGCTGTGCAAAAAGCCAAGACTGTTGGACACCGTGACCTGAGCAAGTACTACATCCTAGGGACAGTAGCAGCCTCAACTTTGTTTCTGCTTGGGGCAGCGGTTCGGTACACAATCCTGTACCGCCTGCCGAAGGGAAACATGTGAGTTATTCATTGCTGCCATTGGCAATGAAGTGTTTGCAGCATGCTGGAGTGCCCTGGCAGCTCCTAGCAGGGCTCTGTGGAAACCACTGCAGTGCAATCCTCTTAACTGTGCTCCAAATTTATATCTCTGAGGAATGTTCTTGGAAATCTGTTTCTACAGCAGGAGCCAGGAAGACAAAGAGGCAACAGGACAGGACTGGGACTCTTCCTGGGAAAGCCGTGGTGTCCCTAGAGGTGAAACAGAGTCAAGAGAAGGACCAGGAAGCGGCGAGAGAGGCCAAGCCACCAGGTTCAGGGACAGCTGCCCCCTGTTTCCTGAGGTCTTTGCAGCAGAGCTTGCCCAGCTGTACAAGAACATGGGCGCAGACTCCTCGCCTCTGCCCACATGTTCCTTCTGTGCTCTGGCTGGTGGTGCCTCTTCACGGGACCACTGGATTTCCCTAGACTCACCTCAGCCCATGCCATCCTGGTGCCCCTGCTACCAGTACCAGCAGGAACACTTTATATTTGACGACTTTGATTACGTATAGTGATAGTGATAATGAGAAATAGCGATAGCGGTAGTGATAATTGTAGTGGTAGTGATACATTTAGTGATAGCGATAGTGATACTTTATATTAGGGGACGAGGATTATTTTAGTGATAGTGACAAATAAATAAATGTATTTTCAAGAGCAGTACATTTTTGCCTGTTGCGGCTGTTTCAGTTGGGGTAGAATGCACAGAGCTGGCAGCAGGGCTGGGGCTGTGAGAGGAGCTGTGAGAAACTTGCACTGCAGTGCAGTGTTGCGGTGGGTGTTTTTCCCTGTCATTCAGTCCTAGTAGTCAGTTTCATAAGCCCTCCTCCCCCCCCACCCGGCCTGCCCCAATTTGTTATAGTTATAGCATATTTTATTACCAATGGGTTGCTCCTTTCTCCCCTGTATTGTTGGTTTTGCCCTACTTGTCCATCTCCCCAAGGACCTGCCTGCTGCTGTGCCCACTTAGAGGGAATGTCCAGACAGTCCAGCTAGGAGGGTGTAACGTGCAGCAGAGGCACTCCTGCTGGCAGCCTCAGGGCTCCAGGTATAATTATGATAAAAACAACAGTCTTTTCCCACTCCCTATGGGAAAAAAGCCAAAGGTGGAAGAAAGCTCAGGAAGTGTGCTCCGGGCTTTTGTTTGAGTGCAGCAGGTGCAGGTTGTGTGTGGCTCCTTAATTGCTGTTTTGGGACTTAACTTTTGGTTCAGGGAGATTAGGACTGAGGCAATACAGACCTGGGCATTTCCTGCTCAACTTCCAGTGACGGAATGCAGAAGTGTGAATAACATGGCCTCCCAGGTGGAAAGAAGTGACAGAGTGCCTGTCTCAGGTGAAGAAAGCAAGGTACTGCAAGAAACCTGCATGCCAGGGAACTGCTGTCCTGGGCTCACAAGCCAGATTCACTGTGGTCCTGCAAGCCTTTCCCCATGCCTGCTCCAGCTCGGCCAGTTACAGCCAAAGCTGGCCGTGTGAGTGCAGCAAAGCTGTTGTCCAGGATCACGGCCCAGCTTTCAGGCTGACTCTTGCCTGCAGTGTGTGGGAAGGATATTGACAGCAGCAATTGCCAGAGAGATGCTTGTAGGCATGTCTGGACACTGGGGTTTTGGAGGGCTTCTTATACTTCTGGCTCAGGTAGTAGAGACTGTCCCAAGACAATGCTCTTCCCTTTGGAGTGGTGAAGAGGAACCACTGAGCTCCTCATGCACATCCCTCTCCACTGCTCTCCTCTCCTCTGCACAGCAGCTCCAGCTCCACCTCTGGGCTGTCTCCCATGGGCCTCTCAGCAGCCTCTGAGATACCCCACCTCCTGAGAGGGCAGCCCAAGGTTCTTTTCAGAAGAGAGCTGAGCCTCAAGCCTTGAACCAAGCCACACAAACTCTTGTCATATAGACATCCACACTTGCAGCTCTACGGGAGCGCATGTGAACTGAGAGCTGTAGCACACATGTAGCACACATGGCCATGCCCTGCAGTGCCATTTCTGAAATGCCTCGGCTGCTTCTGAGGGAGCCGACATGCCAACGTGGCAACATGCCACTGCAGCAGGAAAACACTTCTGGATTGTGGGCTGCAGCAAAATCTGGCCATGAGTTTCTCCTTGTGTGTTGCTCTGTCCAGGTACCAGTCCCTTGCTTTCTCACTCTATCCGTGTTCTTTCCCAGTCCCCCTCTCTCTTCCTGTCCCTCCAAAGCTCCTTCAACAGTCTCGGTCCTGCCCCAGCCCAGACTTCGTTCTCTCCTGCTCCCTCCTGCTCGTTGTGCGGCTCTTCCTCTGTCCCTGCTGCCCCTTCCCGCAGCTCTGCTCCCGTTCCCTGCCCCCCTGTTGCTCTCGTCGTCTCTCCGTTCTGCTCGCTGGCCTGTCTCTTCTGTCTTTATTTCGTGGCTCGGCCCCCTGTGCCAGCCTCAGCTCCGACGGCCAGGCGAGCTGCCCCGGCGGCCGTTCTCTGCAGCCGGGACACGGCGGGCAGCTCTCCTGCAGCGGCACGACAGCGGCGAATGGGGCCCGGCACAGGCGCCTCGGCCCTCGGGCCGGAGCGGGGACGCTCCGAGCCAGCGGCAGCAGCCGGAGCCGCGGCCCGGGCAGCGGGGCCGGCACAGCCCCACAGCCCCGTGCCCGCCCCTCACGGCCCCTGCGAAATGGCGGCGGCGGGGGGCGAGGAGGCCGCGGGCAGCGCTGCCTCCGTGCCGTGCCACACGCGGCTGGCGGCTTCAGCAGCACCACAGGTGCTCTGGGGACACTGGTCCCACAGCTGGTGACGAGCCGCCGGGCAGCACAATGCCGCCGAGCGCGCTCAGGGAGAGACTGGCTCTAGAGCCACTTGAGGAGCACAGAAGGGCAGTGTTCACCTGTGCCTCCCCTCGGGCAGCAATGGAGGGCCCGAGATGGCACTGGGACCCAACGCCGAGCCAGCTGGGCAGCCTGCCCGGCTTCTGGCTGGGACATGTCACCAAGACACCCTCCAGCCTGGTACGGCCCTCTGCTCCTTATGTGCCGCTGCCTTCAAGGTGGGCCGCGATCTGTGCTTGATTCCAGAGGGTGGCATTGGCCGAGGTTATGCAGCTTGTCAGCTGGAGACTGCTTAGGAGCCTTGGAGGGACACCCTAAAGGGGTGGAAATCTTTCAGTGCCTCACTGCTTACAGGTCTAAGCACCTGGGGGTTCACTGGTGCTTCAGAGGTAATTATACCAAAGGTGCTCTCTGAGGCTTTCCAAGAGATTCTGTGCCTGGAGCATGTTAAGTCATAAATGTTTCCTACCCAGAAACTTTAGCTGCTCAGCTAAAGGCTAGCTGTGTTAACTCTTATCTGCAGGAAATGATAGCTTTGTGTATCTCCCATGGCATTACCACATGGTGTCCAAGGACAAGCAAGAGGGAGCTCAGGGCCTCTGGATGACTGCTTGAGGGATCTGGGGCACATGTGGCATTTACGTCTGCCACCTGCAGTGACCCAGACGCAGGGAGGTTCCAGAGGTGAATACCTGGCACCCTGGTGTGCCCAGCAGAAGTGTGGCGCTTTGGCTGTGGGTTACTCTACGGGACACCAGGCCTGATGCTGGCACATGGGCTCCACCTGCCTCCAAGGGAAAAAGGATCTTGGCTCAGGAGTTAGCGGGGCTCCTTAAGAGAGCTTTGAGTAGGCTTGGAAGTGGTAAGGAAATAAACCATGTTAACCTGGGAGAAGCACGAGCACTGCACGTCCATGTTTGCGTGACAGTGGACGATGGAAGAAGTGCTGCCATCAAAGGTCATGAAACTGTAGCAGAAGTAATGGGAAAAGCAGGTTTCCTGCCAGAATGCTGTCAGACAAAATTATTACCAAAGAAAGACACTTGCATTTGGGCTTTTTACAGCAGCCTTTATACAGGGCTACTGATGGGGATTTCAGAGAAATAGGACCTGAGTGCCTCTGCATTCCCAGGCACAGTGCTGCCTCCCAGAATTCATCAACCCTTCTCCATTTTGTTCCTTCCATTCCTAAGCAGAATAAGGAAAATCAATAGAGGGCGGGTCCAGGAATTCACAGGCAATGTGGGCATTCATTGGGCAGTTCACAGACTTCATTATGAGCTCACAGAGCCCTGTTTGATGCGAGCTTCCAGAGCCCCACTGTGCTCTTCAGTGCTCGCTCTGGGCAACACTGCAGAAGCAGCAGCAGCAGCAGCGTCAGGAGCAGCAGAATCATGGTGCTGAGCCACTACCTCCTGCTCCTCTTTCTCCTGGTCCCGCAAGCCCAGAATGCCTGGAGTGCTCCAACACCTGGGCAGGGAGCAGGTAGGCAGGCAGGGGCCAGCACATAGCTTTGGCTGGAGGCAGTGGGGCCAGGACTAGGGCTGGCTGAGCCAGGAAGCCACTGTGGTGTGGGCAGTGGGGCAGACACACCAGGGGAGGTGTGAGTGGCTGCATCTGCTTTAGGGTGCAGCATGGAGAGAGGTTGCTAAGGAGCGAGGAGGTGGGAAGAGGCAGTTCAGGTCCAGAACCTCAGAATGGATTATCCTTCAGTCTGTTCTGGTTGTCCATCACTCAGCACTGCTTACCATCACTCAAACTCTTGTTACCATCACTCAGCAATGGTTATCCATCACTCAGCTCAGGTTATCCAGCCTCCTGGCCAGGCTCCAGGGCTGAGGCCCCCCACAGGTCCTGTGAGCATGCCATGGCTTTTCACTTCATGTGAGAGCTGCCAGCTCAGTGTCCCAAGGGCAGCCAGACCCCCCTGCAGCTGTGAGGATGCACACCTGCCTGAACGTGCCCTGTCAGTACCTTCCACATCCAGGCCTTGAGGTGTGAGCATGAGGGCGATGCACGCAATGCTAAGTTCTCCTGCGGATTTCGCTGTAGGTGTGGACACAGAGAGATCTCTTTCAGCCCCTGAGCTGGAGCCAGATGCCATGCTGATTCCCAGCTGGTACCTCAAGCGTGAGTAGCCAGTCTCTACTGCCTTCATAAGAATCAGCACTCCTTTTCCCCCTTGTTATTTGTGAGAAATACACCTTCATGGCTATAACATCCTTTTTTAAATCTATCATAGGGCAGAATTATGACAAGGTTCCTGAAGAATTCCCTGAAGGATTCTCAGAATTTCCAGAGGAGCTCCTGCCAGCCTTGGATGAAGTCCCGTCTGGTTAGTATATCCCACTCTGTTAAGCCTGGCACCTGGGAAGCTGAGCTTTTGGTTCCTGGAGGGATGTGCTGTATCCTGGACAGCCAGAAGCGCTCAGTCCAAGTCTTGCTGCAGCGACACTCCATGTCACACCTCCTGGAGTGAGCCATAGAGATGGGCCAGCACAGGGTCTGCTCCCAGTTGTGCTTCCAGATTGATTGCCAGGGTAATCTCCAGCTGCTGCTGCAGTTGTGCCATTAGTGTCCACAGCTGCTGTGTGCGGACACTGGCACCCAGATGTGGGGAAAAAGCCTGTGCTGAATTTGTGTTCACCTCACACTCAGCACAGCATGGAGACAGTAATGATATCCCACAAAATCTTGGCTGCCCCTGCCAAACGTCAGGCTCGGGGGATGGGTTGAAGCTGGACCCCCAGTGTGAGTTTTCGTGAACCTGAAGATATTCCTTCTGTGGGTCATTTGTTTGACTACATCTTGGGTGTTTTGGATCTGCATTTCTTGTTGCATTGACGAAAATCCAGCTGTCAATTCCTCTTGTCTTTGGGGACAGTTGGCTCCTCACTGACACCTGCCAGAATGCCCGGGCCATGATACTGTGCTTGTGGTAAGGGGCAGTGGCTGCTGCTTAAAGTGTCCAATGTTTTTTCTGAAGAGACGGATTCTGAGACTATGCCGGAGACCTTCCCTAAGGAAGAATTTGTCAGCGTGCCAGGTTCAGATGAAGAAAAAGAACCAATACAGGACACCAGAACGCTTCCTAAGCGTGAGGACTATTCAGGTGAGTGCTAGGGATGCTGTCTTGGAAGAAGAGCAGCATTTCTGTTATATCCCTGCGGTGCTCTCCAGGGATGTCCTGCCGGTGCCCAGTGCCCAGCCTTGGCCTGCAGCTTGGAAGAAGGGATGGGAACTGTGCTGGTGCAGCTGCTCCCAGGCACACAGCGGGCTCTTCTCCATGAGAACGTTATGGCATCCCTCTTGTACCCTGGTGCTGAGACACCAGAGCCAGAGGAACAGATCTCTGAAGACAATAAACCTTGGGTATCTGAAGCACACTGTGGCATTATCGCTAGTGCAGAGTACACACATTGTCTCTCGCATTGCCTTTTCTCCTGCCAGGGTCAGCTGCTGTGCAAAACGCCAAGACTGTTGGACACCGTGACCCGAGCAAGTACTACATCCTAGGGACAGTAGCAGCCTCAACTTTGTTTCTGCTTGGGGCAGCGGTTCGGTACATAATCTTGTACCCGCTGCCGAAGGGAAACATGTGAGTTATTCATTGCTGCCATTGGCAATGAAGTGTTTGCACCATGCTGGATTGCCCTGGCAGCTCCTAGCAGGGCTCTGTGGAAACCACTGCAGTGCAATCCTCTAACTGTGCTCCAAATTTATATCTCTGAGGAGTGTTCTTGGAAATCTGTTTCTACAGCAGGAGCCAGGAAGACAAAGAGGCAACAGGACAGGACTGGGACTCTTCCTGGGAAAGCCGTGGTGTCCCTAGTGGTGAAACAGAGTCAAGAGAAGGACCAGGAAGCGGCGAGAGAGGCCAAGCCACCAGGTTCAGGGACAGCTGCCCCCTGTTTCCTGAGGTCTTTGCAGCAGAGCTTGCCCAGCTGTACAAGAACATGGGCGCAGACTCCTCGCCTCTGCCCACGTGTTCCTTCTGTGCTCTGGCTGGCGGTGCCTCTTCACGGGACCACTGGATTTCCCTGGACTCACCTCAGCCCACGCCATCCTGGTGCCCCTGCTACCAGTACCAGCAGGAACACTTTATATTTGACGACTCTGATTACGTATAGTGATAGTGATAATGAGAAATAGCGATAGCGGTAGTGATAATTGTAGTGGTAGTGATACATTTAGTGATAGCGATAGTTGCCGCGCTCCCGCCCCAGATCCCTTCGCTCTATCGCCCCGGCTAGCTCTTTCCTGGGGCGAGAGTGGGCAGTGGAGGCACCCCCCGCTGCTCCTCAGAAGGGTTTAGGAGGTGCCTTCGTGGGTCCACGGGCAGCGCTGGCAAGCCTCGTCAGAATAAGGAAAGGCGGATCCAGTGGCGGGCTGAAATCTTCTTTATTGGAGGCCAACGGGGCCAAACGCAGGGAAGAGGTGCCAGCCAACTGGAACAATGGGCTGGGTCTGACACCGGGTTTTATGGGTTCTGGGAGGGGTCAACCACGAAGGAGGGATATCGGGGAACCAATGGGGAGAGGGGAAGGGAGTGGCTCCGGGATGGGGTGATCCGACCTGGTCCAATGGGGAAGGGTTATGGGAGTGGCCCCAGGCCCTCGTCCAATCACTCGGTGCCCTGAGCAGAAGCTTCTAGATGGAGGGGAAGGAACACCGAGTGACAGACAAGGCGCCTGGGAGGGGACAGGGGAATGACTAAGCACTTTCCAGCTTGATGGACGGGTACTGGAAAGGCGGGAAGGGAGGACCAGGCGGGAAAACGGGGACAAACCAAATTACAATAGGGGGATACAGGGATAAACCAACTGGGAATACAGATATATAAAACATACATAAAAACATATAAATAACACAACTCCACATCTCCCCCTTTTTTGTTTAAAAGAAAAAGAAAGGGAGGGGAGTAAAAATAAGTCTCTAAACAGGGGGTTCATTGTCCATGGCTCCATCTTCAAACCAGATGTTTTCTTCGTTAACGTGATTTTCGTTCTGTGGTTCTTCTTCATTGAGGGGCTGCAGCTCACACGGTTCGGCTAGCGCGGCATGATTAACATTGATGGTAGAATTAAGGGCCCTTGTTAATAGTCTTTTAACCACACCGAATCCGATGATGAAAGCGATGAGCCCCAGCAGCAGCATCAAGCCTGTTTGTAAGATGGATCGGACCCACCCAGAGAGTCCCCATCCTTTTCGAGGCGATGGTAAGGCCTAGAAGGATGAGGCTCACGGTTGGAATCATTCTGGGTGGATCTCCGGCGGAGTGTGCGTCTAAAAAACAACTGAGACATAAATTAATAATCGAGATCGGGGAGGTCCATTTGGTAAAGGAACAGGGATTCTCTGGAGCCAAGGGAAGGAGAAGGGGGATCGGATGAGAGGGACTCGGAATCGGGGGAGAGGGACCTTCTCCGCCGTCGGAGGGCGGCGTGCCCAACCTGAGGACTGACCGGTCGATGGTCTTGGGTTTTTGGGACATACGGCTGGACAAATTTGGAAGGGACCCATCTCAGGCCTGAGGGCGTGGATACGCAAGCGTATCCCCGACCCCAGGTGACTAAGTCATAGGGTCCCTCCTGCCGCCAGGTCTCAGGATCTTTAATGAGAACTGGCGGCTTTTCCCTGACCTGGCTCTGCTCATACGCACCTAAGTGCCTCACGATGGGTGGATTGAGGCACTCGAAAGAACAGTTGAGAAAGTTCAGCGTGAATAGGGCCCGCAATAGTTGAACCTGGGGGGACTCATTTTTGGATGCCGAATGCTGTTGTTTTAGCATCCTTTTGATGTTTTGGTGAGTCCTCTCCACCACGGCTTGACCTGATGGGGAATAGGCGATGCCAGTTTTGTGTTCTATTCCCCATTGCTGCAGGAAGCCTGCGAATTCCCTGGAAGTGTACCCGGGGGCGTTATCTGTTTTGATTTGTTTTGGGACGCCCAGCATAGAGAAGGCCTGTATTAGATGTCTCTCTACGTCTTTGGCCTTCTCCCCTGTGTGGGCAGAGGCGAAAACTGCTCCGGAGAAGGTATCCACGGAGACATGGACGTACTTCATCCTCCCGAAGGAGGGGACGTGAGTAACGTCCATCTGCCACACCTCGCAGGACCTCAGACCCCTGGGATTAGCCCCTGCGCTCACCGATGGTAGGGGGAGCGACTTACAGGACGGGCATGTGGCCACAATGGCCTTGGCCTGGTCCCGGGTTAGGTGGAACTGCCGGACCAGACCAGGCGCATTCTGGTGGTAGAGCTGGTGGCTGATCTTAGCCTGTTGGAACTTGTCCGGGAGCGGCGCCAGCTGCGCGGGGGCGGCAGCGAGGGAATCGGCACGCCGATTGCCCTCGGCCAAGAACCCCGGCAGGTCGGTGTGTGACCTGATATGCATCACATAAAAGGGTTGCTCTCGGTGGGAGACTAGCCTAATCAGCTTAGAGAGCAACCTATTGAGGGCATCGTTGGAAACACCCTGCAGGATGGCATCCTGTGCTCTAGATACTACACCCGCTACGTAGGCCGAATCGGCAACCAAACTGAAAGGTTCAGAGAACCGCTCAAAAGCTCTGACGACTGTGGCCAACTCAGCTACCTGAGGGGATCCCTCCACCTCAGCGACATCTGCCTCCCACCGCTGAGTTTGAGGGTCCTTCCAAGTCACTACTGACTTGTGGGACCCTCCGGACGCGTCTGTAAAAACCGTCAGAGCCTTTAGGGGTTTTTTACTCTGAATCCGTTTTGTTGATAGCGCAAATTGAACGTCCGAATTGAAAATTTTGTGGGCCGGTCTCAAAACAGAAATTTCACCAGTGTAGCTATCTAGCGCAAACTGCAAGGACTCGTTCTCTTGCAGCAGGTGTTCCAACATGGCCTTCGTGAATTGGCCCGATTCCAATTTTAACGGAATGTGAATGCTTTCGAAGTCACAACCTGCCAACTCCCGGATCCGCATTCTGGCCTTGCGGATCAGTTCCGCCACCAGCTCCTGTGGCTTGGTCATCCTCTTGGATCTCGTGTGACTCAGGAATACCCACTCTATGATAGAGAGTGGGTCCCTTTTGTCTTGATCCTTGCCCTTTCCCAGGGTGTCCGTCCACTGAAAGATGACTCCATGGAGGTGTGGCAGTCTGCCCAGTATGATGAATTTGAAGGGCATGCCCGGATCACACCTATGGGCCTGCCTGGCAGACATTGCCTCCTGGACCCTCTGCAAAGCAGCTTTGGCCTCTGGGGTGAGTACCCTGGGAGAACTTGGCTCTTCCCCCCCTTTCAATAAATCGAAAAGAGGGACTAGGTCTTCGTTGGTAATACCTAACCAGGGTCTCACCCAATTTAAAGACCCACACAGCTGCTGCACGTCTGATAGTGTTCGAATTGAGTTCTTAATAGCCAATTTTTGCGGAACAATGGTCCGCTTGTTTATCTCCAAACCCAGGTACTTCCAGGGTGGCATCTTTTGAATTTTGTCTTCACGCAGCTCGAACCCTACAGCAACCAACGCACTGGTTGTCAGTTCAAGCGCGTGTGTAAGTAAATCGCTGTTGGGGGCACAAATGAGGATATCATCCATATAGTGTTGGATGATCACGCCCTCGGTGGCTGCACGCACAGGGGACAGCAATGAAGAGACGTACCACTGGCAGATACTTGGGCTGTTCTTCATGCCCTGAGGAAGTACTTTCCAGTGGTATCTCTCCATTGGGGCTTCTCGGTTGATGGAAGGAACCGAGAAGGCGAACCGTGGCGCGTCATCAGGGTGTAGGGGAATTTGGAAGAAACAGTTCTTAATGTCTATTACTGCCAATTCCCAATTTTCGGGCAACATCGTGGGGGACGGCATCCCTGGTTGGAGAGGACCCATATCTTCGATGACATTGTTGATGGCTCGGAGGTCGTGGAGGAGGCGCCACTCATCTTTGCCTGGCTTTTTCAAGACAAAGACGGGGGAATTCCAGGGAGATGTTGTTTCCTGGATATTCCCTTTGGCGAGTTGCTCCTTCACGAGCTCCCGGAGCGCTTTTAATTTTTGTTTGTTGAGCGGCCACTGCTCTACCCACACTGGTGTATCTGTAAGCCAATTCAGTTTTTGGGTAGGACGCTCCTCAGTGACCGCCGCCCGAAAAACCTGAGGGGTCGGGATGTCAATTGTGACCCCCCATTGGGCCATCAGGTCTCTCCCCCACAAGGGTTCCGTATAATCCAATACGAACGGGCGTAAATAAGCCGATTGCCCGTTCGGCCCTTCAATTTTTACAATGTTTTTAGATTGTTTAGCCAATTGCGAACCCCCTACGCCTTGAATTTTTCCCGCCACGTTTTGCAGTTCCCATCGTGCCAGCCAATCCCGTTCAGGGATGACCGTCACGTCTGCCCCTGTGTCTAGGAGTCCGTTGACATGTTTAAACTCCCCATCCTTCCACATGTAGCACCCTAGCTTAGGCCTTTCCTTCCCAATGACCTGGGCTCGGCACACCTGATAATCCTGTTTAGCCGACTTCTTCCATAGCTCCTCGGGGTGTGCCGGAGGCCCAGATACTGGAATAGCCTGGGCGATGACGTGGCCCTTGGGAAGGAAGGCTGGAGGATGGGAGCATTGCAGCCACACCACTAATTGCCCAGTGTGCTTAGATGTTATGGATGGCGCAATTGTGATGTCGAGGGGCATGAACTTTGTGTCCCCAAGAACGATATACCTACTGTGGATGTTGTCCCAGGTTCTCGGGTCCCTCGCCTCGACTGGGGTGGCGAGCCAGTCGTCGTCGGTGATATGCAGAGCCTTGGTCAGGGCCAACCTACATGGGGAGAAACCGGGAGAGGTGTTAAGGACCGGCTTGGGTTGGCCGGGGTTCCGGCCAATCCAACGGCGGGAATAAAATCCACATCCTCCCGCATGTAGGCTGGTTCGTCCGTCGTAGTCCGGTGTGTCCTGTCCTGTGAAAAGTCCTCAGGTGGGCATGGTTGGTAACTGTCCCTCCCCTCCTTTGATTTTATACGACCCACCACATTTTTGTCGTCGCGCAGGGAGGGACTGCGCTGTTGTTCTAGTTTTTTGGTTTACCCCCAAGGTTGGGGGCACTCCTCCCCTGCTGCTGCTGTTTAAAACGAAAGAATTCATCCCTCAGAGGGCATTGGGAAGCCCAATGTCCCCTTTGTTTGCAGAGGTTACACGTCTGTTGTTGTGGGACTCCTCTCGGGGGTGCTCCTGGCGGGCGGCGGTCGGTGGAAGGCGTTGTGGGCGGCGTCACGGCTGTGGCAAAGGACACCCTCCTTGATGGAACGCGAGGGGTCCTCTGAAAATCCTCAGCAGGAACCGTCACCTTCCGCGCACACACCTGCAGCATGTTCTGCAGGGTCGGCTCAGGGTCCAGAGGCAGGCTGAGGATGGCTTGCCGGCAAGCCTCGTTGGCATTCTGCTTTGCCACCGTGGCAAGCATCCCTTCCCTGAGCCTCTCATCGGGGACCTGAGCCTCCATAGCGCGGTGGAGCCGATCCACGAAAGAAACAAAAGGCTCATACGGTTCCTGCTTAATAGATAGAAAGTTAATGGCCGCCCCACTAGTTCTTAACGTGAACAACGCCTTCTCCGCCGCCCTTACGCTGACCTGCAGCGCCTCTCGCGGGATTTTTTCCGCTTGTTTTGCCCCCTGTCGCCAATCCCCCTCCCCGCACAAGTGGTCTAAGGAGATGACTGCCCCATCCCCATCCCTGGAGGTGTCTGCAGAGGCCCAGAGGTCAGGGAGAACTTCCCTGATCTCCCGCTTCCACTCGGACTCCCAGATAAGAAACTCTCCATGCGTTATCAAGCAGGAGATGAGAGTCCGAATGTCAGCGGGGACGTACTCGGCAGAGGAGAAGGTTGCCCTAAGCAAACCCCTGAAATACTCACTCTCCCTGCCAAACTCCTTCTGGGCCTTGCAGAGCTCCTTGATGGTATTCTGGGGGATGGGGGACCACTGTGCTAGGGGCCCACCCCCCTGCCGCGGGGTGTAGGTGACAGGTGCGGCAGAGAAGGCAGGTAGGGGTTGGGATGACTCGGGGTTCCCACGCTCCCCCCCTCCGGAACCGAAGGCGTGGGAACCGGAAGTGAGGTCGTGGGAACCAGGGGGCGGGGCGGAAGAGGTGCGGCCAGGAGCAGGGGGAGTGGCTGGGTGGAAACTCCCCTCCCCGGAGGTGGAGCTAAGGGGCGGGGTGTACCCTGCGTCACAAGGGGAGGAGTCAGCATAGGGTGGAGGAGGGAGGTGGGCGGAGAGGTCTCGGGAAGGGGAGGAGCCTTGGGAGGAGGGAGAAAGGGGATTGTGGGAAGAAGGAGCACAAGTGGCGGGAAAAGCCATGCGGTCCCCGCCATCTTGTGCCCTGGGGAGAAAGGGAGAAGGGAAGCCATTTTGTGGGATCTGGGGGAGAAGGGAAGAAGGGGGATTTTCGGGGTTTTGAGGGAGCTTAAAACGAACAGAACTTCTACGGGACGGGGCTGTACATTGCGGGGAAGAGGGGGAACGGGTAGAGGCAGGGACAGTGCCTGCACTGCCCTGAGGGGAGTCGAGGGTATTCCCAGAGGGGCCAGAATCTGCCTGCGGACAGCGCCGGGATGCCCGTCTGAGAATGCCCGACTTAGGGGCAGAGGGAGAGGGGAGAGGTGTAGGATTTCTAAACCCACCCGCAGAACTGGGGACTTGTTTGTCAATGGATGGCTGTGGCAGGTTTTCATAATTATTTTTAACGATGTCTCTAATTTTGAGGGCCAATAAAGTATATTTTGAGAGAGAGAGATCCGGCTGCCGCAAGATCTCCCTCCCTACTTGATCCCAAAAATGGACTTGGTACAATTTGGCTGCCGAAACGTTTGGGAAAGCCTGCGACAACCATCTGACAAACTTTTTTATTTCCGATTTTTTAACCTTAACCCCCCCCACTAACAGGATTCCCGCAACCTGGGTATATAAGCCTTTCTGCGGCACCGACAGCTTAGCACCCATTGCTGTTTGATGGAAAAAGGTGCCGCAGAGTGTACAGTTGGGGAAATAAACAACTAAACAAAGAAGACTGTCCCTCCCGCTCTCTCCCTATGCCTTCAACCTCCCGCCCAGGAAGGGAGGCACCAAAAAATAGGGTTTCTTTCCCCACCCCAGGGGAAAAAGAAAACCCAACGAAAGAGGGAATAAAACCTCGACCAGGAAGGATAGGGGAGTGCCGGGGGGCCCCAATAAAGAAAAACCCAGGGGTCGCCAAGGGAAGGACAGAAACGAAAAATCCAACTGTACCTCACTGACAAGGGGGAGCCGACTCCGGCGGTGCTGTCCGGAGCTGCCGGATCCGTCCCCCGGGAGCGCCACCCGCTAAAACACGGGTCTGCTCCCACCGGGGGTAGCTGACGGCCACGAGGACGACGGTGGGGGTCCGGAAGACCCTAAAAATCCTCTGTCGAGGGGTCCAGCGACGAAAATCGAGGGCCCCACATTGGACGCCAGCTGCCGCGCTCCTGTCCCAGATCCCTTCGCTCTATTGCCCCGGCTAGCTCTTTCCTGGTGCGAGAGTGGGCAGTGGAGGCACCCCCCGCTGCTCCTCAGAAGGGTTTAGGAGGTGCCTTCGTGGGTCCACGGGCAGCGCTGGCAAGCCTCGTCAGAATAAGGAAAGGCGGATCCAGTGGCGGGCTGAAATCTTCTTTATTGGAGGCCAACGGGGCCAAACGCAGGGAAGAGGTGCCAGCCAACTGGAACAATGGGCTGGGTCTGACACCGGGTTTTATGGGTTCTGGGAGGGGTCAACCACGAAGGAGGGATATCGGGGAACCAATGGGGAGAGGGGAAGGGAGTGGCTCCGGGATGGGGTGATCCGACCTGGTCCAATGGGGAAGGGTTATGGGAGTGGACCCAGGCCCTCGTCCAATCACTCGGTGCCCTGAGCAGAAGCTTCTAGATGGAGGGGAAGGAACACCGAGTGACAGACAAGGCGCCTGGGAGGGGACAGGGGAATGACTAAGCACTTTCCAGCTTGATGGACGGGTACTGGAAAGGCGGGAAGGGAGGACCAGGCGGGAAAACGGGGACAAACCAAATTACAATAGGGGGATACAGGGATAAACCAACTGGGAATACAGATATATAAAACATACATAAAAACATATAAATAACACAACTCCACAGATAGTGATACCTTATATCAGGGAACGAGGATTATTTTAGTGATAGTGACAAATAAATGAATGTATTTTCAAGTGCAGTACATTTTTGCCTGTTGCGACTGTTTCAGTTGGGGTAGAATGCACAGAGCTGGCAGCAGGGCTGGGGCTGTGAGAGGAGCTGTGAGAAACTTGCACTGCAGTGTGTGGAGTTGTGTTATTATAAGTTTTATTATGTAATGGTTTGTTCCGATGTACCCCCATGTTCTACTTGGTTTGTCCCTAGTTTTCCCGCCCTACCCCATGTGTCAATCCTCCCCTAAAGTGCCTAGCCACTCCCTTGCCCCCTCCCAGGCGCCCTGTCAGTCACTCAGTATCCCCTCCCAGACACCTAGAAGCTTCTATCCTGGGTGCCGGGTGATTGGGCAGGGGCCTGGGGCCCCTCCTACAGCTATCCTTCATAGGTTCCCATGTACATCACCCCATGCAAGAGCCACTCTCCATTTCACTCCTATTGGCTGACTGTTTCCCCTCCCTCTCAGTTCATAAGCTGCTGCAAGCACCCTGCAGTTGCTCTTGCTAGCAGGACAGTTCGGATGTTGTTAGCCCCGGTTGGGCTACAATAAATTTTGGACGTACCCTAGCAGGAGTCTCTCTTTATCTCACCGCCGCGGAGTTCAGCAGCGCTGCGCCAACCCACGGAGCACTCTCCAAAGCCCAGCTGGGTCCAGTGGAGGGTGCTTCATTTGCCCCTCTCGCCCCATCGGACAGCTAGCCGGGGCAGATCTGGGGAGGGAGCGCGGCAGCAGTGCAGTGTTGCGGTGGATATTTTTCCCTGTCATTCAGTCCTAGTAGTCAGTTTCATAAGCCCTCCTCCCCCCCCACCCGGCCTGCCACAATTTGTTATAGTTATAGCATATTTTATTACCAATGGGTTGCTCCTTTTCCCCCTGTATTGTTGGTTTTGCCCTACTTGTCCATCTCCCCAAGGACCTGCCTGCTGCTGTGCCCACTTAGAGGGAATGTCCAGACAGTCCAGCTAGGAGAGCGTAATGTGCAGCAGAGGCACTCCTGCTGGCACCCTGTCGTGGTTTGACACGGAAAGAGAATTTTTTCCGGAAGGAAGAGGTCAATTTAGATATTGACCAATTGAAAGTAGACACGCCTCTGAGAACACAGGGGTTGAAAGCAGAATTCCCAGGGGAACTCGCTCTCTTTGGTTCCGGTCAGCGTGCAGTGCAAACCTCCCCTGCCCAGCCACGAGCTGGGTGGGGGAGGGGAAGCCCCCATGGCCTGAAAGGTAGGCCCCAAGGGTGGTGGAAGGACTGGAACTGGGCTGGCCCCTGCAGATGGAAGGGTGGAAGAAATCTGGGAAGTCTCCATTTCCCCCCCCCACCCCAGTTTCTCTCCCGAGGGGGAGAGACAAAGAGACAGCGGCAGTCCTGTCCTGGTAGCAATTCCACCGCGAGGAAGGAGGAGCGGGGGGAGTGGCAAGGTGCCCAGTTGTGTGGGAGTTGCTGGATGTCCGGGCATCGAGCCATCCCTGGGAGTTCGGACTTTGAACCCTTTCTTGAGAAATGAAAGCTTTGTGAATTTTCCTTTCCCCTCCTCGGTTTGAAAGAGAGGAAGAGGGACACCTTGGACCCTGGGATGTTGGAAGGAGGAATTCTAGAGGGGAGGGGGACAAGGAGTGGCTTTTGGCTGGATTTTCCGTGTTAGCCACAACCTGAACCAATCTTCTCCTTCAAGAGGGACTGTGTTTTGGGAGGATGCCAGTGAGTCAAGAGACCTGCTTCAGCTGGGAAAAAGACAAAATTGGAGTGAACAGAGAAAAGGTTAGGGGGTTTGTGGTGGAGCCCCCTTGCCCTGGAAAGGAAAGAGAAGAAGATCTCTATTCCTGAGCCCTCGGCCCCAGGGGAAAATGGGGGGGACTGTGGTCCCAAACAATGAAAAACTGAACTGTTGTTTTCTCCCCTCTTGGCAGGGCATCCTTGAAAGGAAAAAATCCTAAAGGCAGTCTGTCCATGCATGCATTTAGTGGGGAGAGCACTGTGCATGGAAAGGAGAAGGGTCACCATGGCAAACTTTTTCTCCGGGCGGTGCCATGTGTGACATGGAAACACAGGATGTGGAGCTGTGTTCCTTGGGGGGTCTGTGGCACAGGAGAGACTCTGTTCCCTCGATGGACTGAGTATTGATTGTTTGGAGGGTGGAAACCTGATTGGGGTCCAGATTGTGTCTCACTGTGGTTTGTTGGAGTTGGGTGGTGGGGGGAGGAATGTTTTGCAAGGTTTTCATTTGATCTTTGTGTAGTTTTTTTTTCCCTTCTTTAGTTTTCTCTTTTCTTTAGTAGTAGCAGTTTAATAAAGTTTTTTTTCCTCTTATTAAGCTTGGGCCTGCTTTGCTCTATTCTAGATTCCACTTCACAGCATTCAAGGGAGGGATCACATTTTCATGGGGGCACTGGCATTCTGCCAGTGTCAAACCATGACACACCCTCAGGGCTCCAGGTATAATTATGATAAAAACAACAGTCTTTTCCCACTCCCTATGGGAAAAAAGCCAAAGGTGGAAGAAAGCTCAGGAAGTGTGCTCCGGGCTTTTGTTTGAGTGCAGCAGGTGCAGGTTGTGTGTGGCTCCTTAATTGCTGTTTTGGGACTTAACTTTTGGTTCAGGGAGATTAGGACTGAGGCAATACAGACCTGGGCATTTCCTGCTCAACTTCCAGTGACGGAATGCAGAAGTGTGAAGAACATGGCCTCCCAGGTGGAAAGAAGTGACAGAGTGCCTGTCTCCGGTGAAGAAAGCAAGGTACTGCAAGAAACCTGCATGCCAGGGAACTGCTGTCCTGGGCTCACAAGCCAGATTCACTGTGGTCCTGCAAGCCTTTCCCCATGCCTGCTCCAGCTCGGCCAGTTACAGCCAAAGCTGGCCGTGTGAGTGCAGAAAAGCTGTTGTCCAGAATCACAGCCCAGCTTTCAGGCTGACTCTTGCCTGCAGTGTGTGGGAAGGATATTGACAGCAGCAATTGCCAGGGAGATGCTTGTAGGCATGTCTGGACACTGGGGTTTTGGAGGGCTTCTTATACTTCTGGCTCAGGTAGTAGAGACTGTCCCAAGACAATGCTCTTCCCTTTGGAGTGGTGAAGAGGAACCACTGAGCTCCTCATGCACATCCCTCTCCACTGCTCTCCTCTCCTCTGCACAGCAGCTCCAGCTCCACCTCTGGGCTGTCTCCCATGGGCCTCTCAGCAGCCTCTGAGATACCCCACCTCCTGAGAGGGCAGCCCAAGGTTCTTTTCAGAAGAGAGCTGAGCCTCAAGCCTTGAACCAAGCCACACAAACTCTTGTCATATAGACATCCACACTTGCAGCTCTACGGGAGCACATGTGAACTGAGAGCTGTAGCACACATGTAGCACACATGGCCATGCCCTGCAGTGCCATTTCTGAAATGCCTCGGCTGCTTCTGAGAGAGCCGACATGCCAACGTGGCAACATGCCACTGCAGCAGGAAAACACTTCTGGATTGTGGGCTGCAGCAAAATCTGGCCATGAGTTTCTCCTTGTGTGTTGCTCTGTCCAGGTACCAGTCCCTTGCTTTCTCACTCTATCCGTGTTCTTTCCCAGTCCCCCTCTCTCTTCCTGTCCCTCCAAAGCTCCTTCAACAGTCTCGGTCCTGCCCCAGCCCAGACTTCGTTCTCTCCTGCTCCCTCCTGCTCGTTGTGCGGCTCTTCCTGTGTCCCTGCTGCCCCTTCCCGCAGCTCTGCTCCCGTTCCCTGCCCCCCTTTTGCTCTCGTCGTCTCTCCGTTCTGCTCGCTGGCCTGTCTCTTCTGTCTTTATTTCGTGGCTCGGCCCCCTGTGCCAGCCTCAGCTCCGACGGCCAGGCGAGCTGCCCCGGCGGCCGTTCTCTGCAGCCGGGACACGGCGGGCAGCTCTCCTGCAGCGGCACGACAGCGGCGAATGGGGCCCGGCACAGGCGCCTCGGCCCTCGGGCCGGAGCGGGGACGCTCCGAGCCAGCGGCAGCAGCCGGAGCCGCGGCCCGGGCAGCGGGGCCGGCACAGCCCCACAGCCCCGTGCCCGCCCCTCACGGCCCCTGCGAAATGGCGGCGGCGGGGGGCGAGGAGGCCGCGGGCAGCGCTGCCTCCGTGCCGTGCCACACGCGGCTGGCGGCTTCAGCAGCACCACAGGTGCTCTGGGGACACTGGTCCCACAGCTGGTGACGAGCCGCCGGGCAGCACAATGCCGCCGAGCGCGCTCAGGGAGAGACTGGCTCTAGAGCCACTTGAGGAGCACAGAAGGGCAGTGTTCACCTGTGCCTCCCCTCGGGCAGCAATGGAGGGCCCGAGATGGCACTGGGACCCAACGCCGAGCCAGCTGGGCAGCCTGCCCGGCTTCTGGCTGGGACATGTCACCAAGACACCCTCCAGCCTGGTACGGCCCTCTGCTCCTTATGTGCCGCTGCCTTCAAGGTGGGCCGCGACATGTGCTTGATTCCAGAGGGTGGCATTGGCCGAGGTTATGCAGCTTGTCAGCTGGAGACTGCTTAGGAGCCTTGGAGGGACACACTAAAGTGGTGGAAATCTTTCAGTGCCTCAGTCCTTGCAGATCTAAGCACCTGGGGGTTCACTGGTGCTTCAGGGGTAATTATACCAAAGGTGCTCTCTAAGGCTTTCCAAGAGATTCTGTGCCTGGAGCATGTTAAGTCATAAATGTTTCCTACCCAGAAACTTTAGCTGCTCAGCTAAAGGCTAGCTGTGTTAGCTCTTATCTGCAGGAATTGATAGCTTTGTCTATCTCCCATGGCATTACCACGTGGTGTCCAAGGACAAGCAAGAGGGAGCTCAGGGCCTCTGGATGACTGCTTGAGGGATCTGGGGCACATGTGGCATTTACGTCTGCCACCTGCAGTGACCCAGACGCAGGGAGGTTCCAGAGGTGAACACTTGGCACCCTGGTGTGCCCAGCAGAAGTGTGGCGCTTTGGCTGTGGGTTACTCTACGGGACACCAGGCCTGATGCTGGCACATGGGCTCCATCTGCCTCCAAGGGAAAAAGGATCTTGGCTCAGGAGTTAGCGGGGCTCCTTAAGAGAGCTTTGAGTAGGCTTGGAAGTGGTAAGGAAATAAACCATGTTAACCTGGGAGAAGCACGAGCACTGCACGTCCATGTTTGCGTGACAGTGGAGGATGGAAGAAGTGCTGCCATCAAAGGTCATGAAATTGTAGCAGAAGTAATGGGAAAAGCAGGTTTCCTGCCAGAATGCTGTCAGACAAATCAATTACCAAAGAAAGACACTTGCATTTGGCGTTTTTACAGCAGCCTTCATACAGGGCTACTGATGGGGATTTCAGAGAAATAGGACCTGAGTGCCTCTGCATTCCCAGGCACAGTGCTGCCTCCCAGAATTCATCAACCCTTCTCCATTTTGCTCCTTCCATTCCTAAGCAGAATAAGGAAAATCAATAGAGGGCGGGTCCAGGAATTCACAGGCAATGTGAGCATTCATTGGGCAGTTCACAGACTTCATTATGAGCTCACAGAGCCCTGTTTGATGCGAGCTTCCAGAGCCCCACTGTGCTCTTCAGTGCTCGCTCTGGGCAACACTGCTGCAGCAGCAGCAGCAGCGTCAGGAGCAGCAGAATCATGGTGCTGAGCCACTACCTCCTGCTCCTCTTTCTCCTGGTCCCGCAAGCCCAGAATGCCTGGAGTGCTCCAACACCTGGGCAGGGAGCAGGTAGGCAGGCAGGGGCCAGCACATAGCTTTGGCTGGAGGCAGTGGGGCCAGGACTAGGGCTGGCTGAGCCAGGAAGCCACCGTGGTGTGGGCAGTGGGGCAGACATACCAGGGGAGGTGTGAGTGGCTGCATCTGCTTTAGGGTGCAGCATGGAGAGAGGTTGCTAAGGAGCGAGGAGGTGGGAAGAGGCAGTTCAGGTCCAGAACCTCAGAATGGATTATCCTTCAGTCTGTTCTGGTTGTCCATCACTCAGCACTGCTTACCATCACTCAAGCTCTTGTTACCATCACTCAGCAATGGTTATCCATCACTCAGCTCAGGTTATCCAGCCTCCTGGCCAGGCTCCAGGGCTGAGGCCCCCCACAGGTCCTGTGAGCATGCCATGGCTTTTCACTTCATGTGAGAGCTGCCAGCTCAGTGTCCCAAGGGCAGCCAGACCCCCCTGCAGCTGTGAGGATGCACACCTGCCTGAGCGTGCCCTCTCAGTACCTTCCACATCCAGGCCTTGAGGTGTGAGCATGAGGGCAGTGCACGCAATGCTAACTTCTCGTGCGGATTTCACTGTAGGTGTGGACACAGAGAGATCTCTTTCAGCCCCTGAGCTGGAGCCAGATGCCATGCTGATTCCCAGCTGGTACCTCAAGCGTGAGTAGCCAGTCTCTACTGCCTTCATAAGAATCAGCACTCCTTTTCCCCCTTGTTATTTGTGAGAAATACACCTTCATGGCTATAACATCCTTTTATAAATTGATCATAGGGCAGAATTATGACAAGGTTCCTGAAGAATTCCCTGAAGGATTCTCAGAATTTCCACAGGAGCTCCTGCCAGTCTTGGATGAAGTCCCGTCTGGTTAGTATATCCCACTCTGTTAAGCCTGGCACCTGGGAAGCTGAGCTTTTGGTTCCTGGAGGGATGTGCTGTATCCTGGACAGCCAGAAGCGCTCAGTCCAAGTCTTGCTGCAGCGACACTCCATGTCACACCTCCTGGAGTGAGCCATAGAGATGGGCCAGCACAGGGTCTGCTCCCAGTTGTGCTTCCAGCTTGATTGCCAGGGTTATCTCCAGCTGCTGCTGCAGTTGTACCATTAGTGGCCACAGCTGCTGTGTGCGGACACTCGCACCCAGATGTGGGGAAAAAGCCTGTGCTGAATTTGTGTTCACCTCACACTCAGCACAGCATGGAGACAGTAATGATATCCCACAAAATCTTGGCTGCCCCTGCCAAACCTCAGGCTCAGGGGGATGGGTTGAAGCTGGAACCCCAGTGTGAGTTTTCGTGAACCTGAAGATATTCCTTCTGTGGGTCATTTGGTTGACTAAGTCTTAGGTGTTTTGGATCTGCATTTCTTGTTGCATTGACGAAAATCCAGCTGTCAATTCCTCTTGTCTTTGGGGACAGTTGGCTCCTCACTGACACCTGCCAGAATGCCCGGGCCATGATACTGTGCTTGTGGTAAGGGGCAGTGGCTGCTGCTTAAAGTGTCCAATGTTTTTTCTGAAGAGACGGATTCTGAGACTATGCCGGAGACCTTCCCTAAGGAAGAAGATGTCAGCGTGCCAGGTTCAGATGAAGAAAAAGAACCAATACAGGACACCAGAACGCTTCCTTAGCGTGAGGAATATTCAGGTGGGTGCTAGGGATGCCGTCTTGGAAGAAGAGCAGCATTTCTGTTATATCCCTGCGGTGCTCTCCAGGGATGTCCTGCCGGTGCCCAGTGCCCAGCCTTGGCCTGCAGCTTGGAAGAAGAGACGGGAACTGTGCTGGTGCAGCTGCTCCCAGGCACACAGCGGGCTCTTCTCCATGAGAACTTTATGGCATCCCTCTTGTACCCTGGTGCTGAGACACCAGAGCCAGAGGAACAGATCTCTGAAGACAATAAACCTTGGGCATCTGAAGCACACTGTGGCATTATCGCTAGTGCAGAGTACAGACATTGTCTCTCGCATTGTCTTTTCTCCTGCCAGGGTCAGCTGCTGTGCAAAAAGCCAAGACTGTTGGACACCGTGACCCGAGCAAGTACTACATCCTAGGGACAGTAGCAGCCTCAACTTTGTTTCTGCTTGGGGCAGCGGTTCGGTACATAATCCTGTACCGCCTGCCGAAGGGAAACACGTGAGTTATTAATTGCTGCCATTGGCAATGAAGTGTTTGCACCATGCTGGAGTGCCCTGGCAGCTCCTAGCAGGGCTCTGTGGAAACCACTGCAGTGCAATCCTCTAACTGTGCTCCAAATTTATATCTCTGAGGAGTGTTCTTGGAAATCTGTTTCTACAGCAGGAGCCAGGAAGACAAAGAGGCAACAGGACAGGACTGGGACTCTTCCTGGGAAAGCCGTGGTGTCCCTAGAGGTGAAACAGAGTCAAGAGAAGGACCAGGAAGCGGCGAGAGAGGCCAAGCCACCAGGTTCAGGGACAGCTGCCCCCTGTTTCCTGAGGTCTTTGCAGCAGAGCTTGCCCAGCTGTACAAGAACATGGGCGCAGACTCCTCGCCTCTGCCCACGTGTTCCTTCTGTGCTCTGGCTGGCGGTGCCTCTTCACGGGACCACTGGATTTCCCTGGACTCACCTCAGCCCACACCATCCTGGTGCCCCTGCTACCAGTACCAGCAGGAACACTTTATATTTGACGACTCTGATTACGTATAGTGATAGTGATAATGAGAAATAGCGATAGCGGTAGTGATAATTGTAGTGGTAGTGATACATTTAGTGATGGCGATAGTTGCCGCGCTTCCGCCCCAGTTCCCTTCGCTCTATCACCCCGGCTAGCTCTTTCCTGGGGCGAGAGTGGGCAGTGGAGGCACCCCCCGCTGCTCCTCAGAAGGGTTTAGGAGGTGTCTTCGTGGGTCCACGGGCAGCGCTGGCAAGCCTCGTCAGAATAAGGAAAGGCGGATCCAGTGGCGGGCTGAAATCTTCTTTATTGGAGGCCAACGGGGCCAAACGCAGGGAAGAGGTGCCAGCCAACTGGAACAATGGGCTGGGTCTGACACCGGGTTTTATGGGTTCTGGGAGGGGTCAACCACGAAGGAGGGATATCGGGGAACCAATGGGGAGAGGGGAAGGGAGTGGCTCCGGGATGGGGTGATCCGACCTGGTCCAATGGGGAAGGGTTATGGGAGTGGCCCCAGGCCCTCGTCCAATCACTCGGTGCCCTGAGCAGAAGCTTCTAGATGGAGGGGAAGGAACACCGAGTGACAGACAAGGCGCCTGGGAGGGGACAGGGGAATGACTAAGCACTTTCCAGCTTGATGGACGGGTACTGGAAAGGCGGGAAGGGAGGACCAGGCGGGAAAATGGGGACAAACCAAATTACAATAGGGGGATACAGGGATAAACCAACTGGGAATACAGATATATAAAACATACATAAAAACATATAAATAACACAACTCCACATCTCCCCCTTTTTTGTTTAAAAGAAAAAGAAAGGGAGGGGAGTAAAAATAAGTCTCTAAACAGGGGGTTCATAGTCCATGGCTCCATCTTCAAACCAGATGTTTTCTTCGTTAACGTGATTTTCGTTCTGTGGTTCTTCTTCATTGAGGGGCTGCAGCTCACACGGTTCGGCTAGCGCGGCATGATTAACATTGATGGTAGAATTAAGGGCCCTTGTTAATAGTCTTTTAACCACACCGAAGCCGATGATGAAAGCGATGAGCCCCAGCAGCAGCATCAAGCCTGTTTGTAAGATGGATCGGACCCACCCAGAGAGTCCCCATCCTTCTCGAGGCGATGGTAAGGCCTAGAAGGATGAGGCTCACGGTTGGAATCATTCTGGGTGGATCTGCGGCGGAGTGTGCGTCTAAAAAACAACTGAGACATAAATTAATAATCGAGATCGGGGAGGTCCATTTGATAAAGGAACAGGGATTCTCTGGAGCCAAGGGAAGGAGAAGGGGGATCGGATGAGAGGGACTCGGAATCGGGGGAGAGGGACCTTCTCCGCCGTCGGAGGGCGGCGTGCCCAACCTGAGGACTGACCGGTCGATGGTCTTGGGTTTTTGGGACATACGGCCGGACAAATTTGGAAGGGACCCATCTCAGGCCTGAGGGCGTGGATATGCAAGCGTATCCCCGACCCCAGGTGACTAAGTCATAGGGTCCCTCCTGCCGCCAGGTCTCAGGATCTTTAATGAGAACTGGCGGCTTTTCCCTGACCTGGCTCTGCTCATACGCACCAAAGTGCCTCGCGATGGGTGGATTGAGGCACTCGAAAGAACAGTTGAGAAAGTTCAGCGTGAATAGGGCCCGCGATAGTTGAACCTGGGGGGACTCATTTTTGGATGCCAAATGCTGTTGTTTTAGCATCCTTTTGATGTTTTGGTGAGTCCTCTCCACCACGGCTTGACCTGATGGGGAATAGGCGATGCCAGTTTTGTGTTCTATTCCCCATTGCTGCAGGAAGCCTGCGAATTCCCTGGAAGTGTACCCGGGGGCGTTATCTGTTTTGATTTGTTTTGGGACGCCCAGCATAGAGAAGGCCTGTATTAGATGTCTCTCTACGTCTTTGGCCTTCTCCCCTGTGTGGGCAGAGGCGAAAACTGCTCCGGAGAAGGTATCCACAGAGACATGGACGTACTTCATCCTCCCGAAGGAGGGGACGTGAGTAACGTCCATCTGCCACACCTCGCAGGACCTCAGACCCCTGGGATTAGCCCCTGCGCTCACCGATGGTAGGGGGAGCGACTTACAGGACGGGCATGTGGCCACAATGGCCTTGGCCTGGTCCCGGGTTAGGTGGAACTGCCAGACCAGACCAGGCGCATTCTGGTGGTAGAGCTGGTGGCTGATCTTAGCCTGTTGGAACTTGTCCGGGAGCGGCGCCAGCTGCGCGGGGGCGGCAGCGAGGGAATCGGCACGCCGATTGCCCTCGGCCAAGAACCCCAGCAGGTCGGTGTGTGACCTGATATGCATCACATAAAAGGGTTGCTCTCGGTGGGGGACTAGCCTAATCAGCTTAGAGAGCAACCTATTGAGGGCATCGTTGGAAACACCCTGCAGGATGGCATCCTGTGCTCTAGATACTACACCCGCTACGTAGGCCGAATCGGCAACCAAACTGAAAGGTTCAGAGAACCGCTCAAAAGCTCTGACGACTGCGGCCAACTCAGCTACCTGAGGGGATCCCTCCACCTCAGCGACATCTGCCTCCCACCGCTGAGTTTGAGGGTCCTTCCAAGTCACTACTGACTTGTGGGACCCTCCGGACGCGTCTGTAAAAACCGTCAGAGCCTTTAGGGGTTTTTTACTCTGAATCCGTTTTGTTGATAGCGCAAATTGAACGTCCGAATTGAAAATTTTGTGGGCCGGTCTCAAAACAGAAATTTCACCAGTGTAGCTATCTAGTGCAAACTGCAAGGACTCGTTCTCTTGCAGCAGGTGTTCCAACATGGCCTTCGTGAATTGGCCCGATTCCAATTTTAACGGAATGTGAATGCTTTCGAAGTCACAACCTGCCAACTCCCGGATCCGCATTCTGGCCTTGCGGATCAGTTCCGCCACCAGCTCCTGTGGCTTGGTCATCCTCTTGGATCTCGTGTGACTCAGGAATACCCACTCTATGATAGAGAGTGGGTCCCTTTTGTCTTGATCCTTGCCCTTTCCCAGGGTGTCCGTCCACTGAAAGATGACTCCATGGAGGTGTGGCAGTCTGCCCAGTATGATGAATTTGAAGGGCAGGCCCGGATCACACCTATGGGCCTGCCTGGCAGACATTGCCTCCTGGACCCTCTGCAAAGCAGCTTTGGCCTCTGGGGTGAGTACCCTGGGAGAACTTGGCTCTTCCCCCCCTTTCAATAAATCGAAAAGAGGGGCTAGGTCTTCGTTGGTAATACCTAACCAGGGTCTCACCCAATTTAAAGACCCACACAGCTGCTGCACGTCTGATAGTGTTCGAATTGAGTTCTTAATAGCCAATTTTTGCGGAACAATGGTCTGCTTGTTTATCTCCAAACCCAGGTACTTCCAGGGTGGCATCTTTTGAATTTTGTCTTCACGCAGCTCGAACCCTACAGCAACCAACGCACTGGTTGTCAGTTCAAGCGCGTGTGTAAGTAAATCGCTGTTGGGGGCACAAATGAGGATATCATCCATATAGTGTTGGATGATCACGCCCTCGGTGGCTGCACGCACAGGGGACAGCAATGAAGAGACGTACCACTGGCAGATACTTGGGCTGTTCTTCATGCCCTGAGGAAGTACTTTCCAGTGGTATCTCTCCATTGGGGCTTCTCGGTTGATGGAAGGAACCGAGAAGGTGAACCGTGGCGCATCATCAGGGTGTAGGGGAATTTGGAAGAAACAGTTCTTAATGTCTATTACTGCCAATTCCCAATTTTCGGGCAACATCGTGGGGGACGGCATCCCTGGTTGGAGAGGACCCATATCTTCGATGACATTGTTGATGGCTCGGAGGTCGTGGAGGAGGCGCCACTCATCTTTGCCTGGCTTTTTCAAGACAAAGACGGGGGAATTCCAGGGAGATGTTGTTTCCTGGATATTCCCTTTGGCGAGTTGCTCCTTCACGAGCTCCCGGAGGCTTTTAATTTTTGTTTGTTGAGCGGCCACTGCTCTACCCACACTGGTGTATCTGTAAGCCAATTCAGTTTTTGGGTAGGACGCTCCTCAGTGACCGCCGCCCGAAAAACCTGAGGGGTCGGGATGTCAATTGTGACCCCCCATTGGGCCATCAGGTCTCTCCCCCACAAGGGTTCCGTATAATCCAATACGAACGGGCGTAAATAAGCCGATTGCCCGTTCGGCCCCTCAATTTTTACAATGTTTTTAGATTGTTTAGCCAATTGCGAACCCCCTACGCCTTGAATTTTTCCCGCCACGTTTTGCAGTTCCCATCGTGCCAGCCAATCCCGTTCAGGGATGACCGTCACGTCTGCCCCTGTGTCTAGGAGTCCGTTGACATGTTTAAACTCCCCATCCTTCCACATGTAGCACCCTAGCTTAGGCCTTTCCTTCCCAATGACCTGGGCTCGGCACACCTGATAATCCTGTTTAGCCGACTTCTTCCATAGCTCCTCGGGGTGTGCCGGAGGCCCAGATACTGGAATAGCCTGGGCGATGACGTGGCCCTTGGGAAGGAAGGCTGGAGGATGGGAGCATTGCAGCCACACCACTAATTGCCCAGTGTGCTTAGATGTTATGGATGGCGCAATTGTGATGTCGAGGGGCATGAACTTTGTGTCCCCAAGAACGATATACCTACTGTGGATGTTGTCCCAGGTTCTCGGGTCCCTCGCCTCGACTGGGGTGGCGAGCCAGTCGTCGTCGGTGATATGCAGAGCCTTGGTCAGGGCCAACCTACATGGGGAGAAACCGGGAGAGGTGTTAAGGACCGGCTTGGGTTGGCCGGGGTTCTGGCCAATCCAAGCGGCGGGAATAAAATCCACATCCTCCCGCATGTAGGCTGGTTCGTCCGTCGTAGTCCGGTGTGTCCTGTCCTGTGAAAAGTCCTCAGGTGGGCATGGTTGGTAACTGTCCCTCCCCTCCTTTGATTTTATACGACCCACCACATTTTTGTCGTCGCGCAGGGAGGGACTGCGCTGTTGTTCTAGTTTTTTGGTTTACCCCCAAGGTTGGGGGCACTCCTCCCCTGCTGCTGCTGTTTAAAACGAAAGAATTCATCCCTCAGAGGGCATTGGGAAGCCCAATGTCCCCTTTGTTTGCAGAGGTTACATGTCTGTTGTTGTGGGACTCCTCTCGGGGGTGCTCCTGGCGGGCGGCGGTCGGTGGAAGGCGTTGTGGGCGGCGTCACGGCTGTGGCAAAGGACACCCTCCTTGATGGAATGCGAGGGGTCCTCTGAAAATCCTCAGCAGGAACCGTCACCTTCCGCGCACACACCTGCAGCATGTTCTGCAGGGTCGGCTCAGGGTCCAGAGGCAGGCTGAGGATGGCTTGCCGGCAAGCCTCGTTGGCATTCTGCTTTGCCACCGTGGCAAGCATCCCTTCCCTGAGCCTCTCATCGGGGACCTGAGCCTCCATAGCGCGGTGGAGCCGATCCACGAAAGAAACAAAAGGCTCATACGGTTCCTGCTTAATAGATAGAAAGTTAATGGCCGCCCCACTAGTTCTTAACGTGAACAACGCCTTCTCCGCCGCCCTTACGCTGACCTGCAGCGCCTCTCGCGGGATTTTTTCCGCTTGTTTTGCCTCCTGTCGCCAATCCCCCTCCCCGCACAAGTGGTCTAAGGAGATGACTGCCCCATCCTCATCCCTGGAGGTGTCTGCAGAGGCCCAGAGGTCAGGGAGAACTTCCCTGATCTCCCGCTTCCACTCGGACTCCCAGATAAGAAACTCTCCATGCGTTATCAAGCAGGAGATGAGAGTCCGAATGTCAGCGGGGACGTACTCGGCAGAGGAGAAGGTTGCCCTAAGCAAACCCCTGAAATACTCACTCTCCCTACCAAACTCCTTCTGGGCCTTGCAGAGCTCCTTGATGGTATTCTGGGGGATGGGGGACCACTGTGCTAGGGGCCCACCCCCCTGCCGCGGGGTGTAGGTGACAGGTGCGGCAGAGAAGGCAGGTAGGGGTTGGGATGACTCGGGGTTCCCACGCTCCCCCCTCCGGAACCGATGGCGTGGGAACCGGAAGTGAGGTCGTGGGAACCAGGGGGCGGGGCGGAAGAGGTGCGGCCAGGAGCAGGGGGAGTGGCTGGGTGGAAACTCCCCTCCCCGGAGGTGGAGCTAAGGGGCGGGGTGTACCCCGCGTCACAAGGGGAGGAGTCAGCATAGGGTGGAGGAGGGAGGTGGGCGGAGAGGTCTCGGGAAGGGGAGGAGCCTTGGGAGGAGGGAGAAAGGGGATTGTGGGAAGAAGGAGCACAAGTGGCGGGAAAAGCCATGCGGTCCCCGCCATCTTGTGCCCTGGGGAGAAAGGGAGAAGGGAAGCCATTTTGTGGGATCTGGGGGAGAAGGGAAGAAGGGGGATTTTCGGGGTTTTGAGGGAGCTTAAAACGAACAGAACTTCTACGGGACGGGGCTGTACATTGCGGGGAAGAGGGGGAACGGGTAGAGGCAGGGACAGTGCCTGCACTGCCCTGAGGGGAGTCGAGGGTATTCCCAGAGGGGCCAGAATCTGCCTGCGGACAGCGCCGGGATGCCCGTCTGAGAATGCCCGACTTAGGGGCAGAGGGAGAGGGGAGAGGTGTAGGATTTCTAAACCCACCCGCAGAACTGGGGACTTGTTTGTCAATGGATGGCTGTGGCAGGTTTTCATAATTATTTTTAACGATGTCTCTAATTTTGAGGGCCAATAAAGTATATTTTGAGAGAGAGAGATCCGGCTGCCGCAAGATCTCCCTCCCTACTTGATCCCAAAAAGGGACTTGGTACAATTTGGCTGCCGAAACGTTTGGGAAAGCCTGCGACAACCATCTGACAAACTTTTTTATTTCCGATTTTTTAACCTTAACCCCCCCCACTAACAGGATTCCCGCAACCTGGGTATATAAGCCTTTCTGCGGCACCGACAGCTTAGCACCCATTGCTGTTTGATGGAAAAAGGTGCTGCAGAGTGTACAGTTGGGGAAATAAACAACTAACCAAAGAAGACTGTCTCTCCCGCTCTCTCCCTATGCCTTCAACCTCCCGCCCAGGAAGGGAGGCACCAAAAAATAGGGTTTCTTTCCCCACCCCAGGGGAAAAAGAAAACCCAACCAAAGAGGGAATAAAACCTCGACCAGGAAGGATAGGGGAGTGCCGGGGGGCCCCAATAAAGAAAAACCCAGGGGTCGCCAAGGGAAGGACAGAAACGAAAAATCCAACTGTACCTCACTGACGAGGGGGAGCCGACTCCGGCGGTGCTGTCCGGAGCTGCCAGATCCGTCCCCCGGGAGCGCCACCCGCTAAAACACGGGTCTGCTCCCACCGGGGGTAGCTGACGGCCACGAGGACGACGGTGGGGGTCCGGAAGACCCTAAAAATCCTCTGTCGAGGGGTCCAGCGACGAAAATCGAGGGCCCCACATTGGACGCCAGCTGCCGCGCTCCCGCCCCAGATCCCTTCGCTCTATTGCCCCGGCTAGCTCTTTCCTGGGGCAAGAGTGGGCAGTGGAGGCACCCCCCGCTGCTCCTCAGAAGGGTTTAGGAGGTGTCTTCGTGGGTCCACGGGCAGCGCTGGCAAGCCTCGTCAGAATAAGGAAAGGCGGATCCAGTGGCGGGCTGAAATCTTCTTTATTGGAGGCCAACGGGGCCAAACGCAGGGAAGAGGTGCCAGCCGATTGGAACAATGGGCTGGGTCTGACACCGGGTTTTATGGGTTCTGGGAGGGGTCAACCACGAAGGAGGGATATCGGGGAACCAATGGGGAGAGGGGAAGGGAGTGGCTCCGGGATGGGGTGATCCGACCTGGTCCAATGGGGAAGGGTTATGGGAGTGGCCCCAGGCCCTCGTCCAATCACTCGGTGCCCTGAGCAGAAGCTTCTAGATGGAGGGGAAGGAACACCGAGTGACAGACAAGGCGCCTGGGAGGGGACAGGGGAATGACTAAGCACTTTCCAGCTTGATGGACGGGTACTGGAAAGGCGGGAAGGGAGGACCAGACGGGAAAACGGGGACAAACCAAATTACAATAGGGGGATACAGGGATAAACCAACTGGGAATACAGATATATAAAACATACATAAAAACATATAAATAACACAACTCCACAGATAGTGATACTTTATATTAGGGAACGAGGATTATTTTAGTGATAGTGACAAATAAATGAATGTATTTTCAAGTGCAGTACATTTTTGCCTGTTGCGGCTGTTTCAGTTGGGGTAGAATGCACAGAGTCACTCAGTATCCCCTCCCAGACACCTAGAAGCTTCTATCCTGGGTGCCGGGTGATTGGGCAGGGGCCTGGGGCCCCTCCTACGTCTGTCCTTCATAGGTTCCCATGTACATCACCCCATGCAAGAGCCACTCTCCATTTCACTCCTATTGGCTGACTGTTTCCCCTCCCTCTCAGTTCATAAACTGCTGCAAGCACCCTGCAGTTGCTCTTGCTAGCAGGACAGTTCGGATGTTGTTAGCCCCGGTTGGGCTACAATAAATTTTGGACGTACCCTAGCAGGAGTCTCTCTTTATCTCACCGCCACGGAGTTCAGCAGCGCTGCGCCAACCAACGGAGCACTCTCCAAAGCCCAGCTGGGTCCAGCGGAGGGTGCTTCATTTGCCCCTCTCGCCCCATCGGACAGCTAGCCGGGGCAGATCTGGGGAGGGAGCGCGGCAGCAGTGCAGTGTTGCGGTGGGTGTTTTTCCCTGTCATTCAGTCCTAGTAGTCAGTTTCATAAGTCCTCCTCCCCTCCCACCCGGCCCGCCCCAATTTGTTATAGTTATAGCATATTTTATTACCAATGGGTTGCTCCTTTTCCCCCTGTATTGTTGGTTTTGCCCTACTTGTCCATCTCCCCAAGGACCTGCCTGCTGCTCTGCCCACTTAGAGGGAATGTCCAGACAGTCCAGCTAGGAGGGCGTAACGTGCAGCAGAGGCACTCCTGCTGGCACCCTGTCGTGGTTTGACACGGAAAGAGAATTTTTTCCAGAAGGAAGAGGTCAATTTAGATATTGACCAATTGAAAGTAGACACGCCTCTGAGAACACAGGGGTTGAAAGCAGAATTCCCAGGGGAACTCGCTCTCTTTGGTTCCAGTCAGTGTGCAGTGCAAACCTCCCCTGCCCAGCCACGAGCTGGGTGGGGGAGGGGAAGCCCCCATGGCCTGAAAGGTAGGCCCCAAGGGTGGTGGAAGGACTGGAACTGGGCTGGCCCCTGCAGATGGAAGGGTGGAAGAAATCTGGGAAGTCTCCATTTCCCCCCCCCACCCCAGTTTCTCTCCCGAGGGGGAGAGACAAAGAGACAGCGGCAGTCCTGTCCTGGTAGCAATTCCACCGCGAGGAAGGAGGAGCGGGGGGAGTGGCAAGGTGCCCAGTTGTGTGGGAGTTGCTGGATGTCCGGGCATCGAGCCATCCCTGGGAGTTCGGACTTTGAACCCTTTCTTGAGAAATGAAAGCTTTGTGAATTTTCCTTTCCCCTCCTCGGTTTGAAAGAGAGGAAGAGGGACACCTTGGACACTGGGATGTTGGAAGGAGGAATTCTAGAGGGGAGGGGGACAAGGAGTGGCTTTTGGCTGGATTTTCTGTGTTAGCCACAACCTGAACCAATCTTCTCCTTCAAGAGGGACTGTGTTTTGGGAGGATGCCAGTGAGTCAAGAGACCTGCTTCAGCTGGGAAAAAGACAAAATTGGAGTGAACAGAGAAAAGGTTAGGGGGTTTGTGGTGGAGCCCCCTTGCCCTGGAAAGGAAAGAGAAGAGAAGAAGATCTCTGTTCTTGAGCCCTCGGCTCCAGGGGAAAATGGGGGGGACTGTGGTCCCAAACAATGGAAAACTGAACTGTTGTTTTCTCCCCTCTTGGCAGGGCATCCTTGAAAGGAAAAAATCCTAAAGGCAGTCTGTCCATGCATGCATTTAGTGGGGAGAGCACTGTGCATGGAAAGGAGAAGGGTCACCATGGCAAACTTTTTCTCCGGGCGGTGCCATGTGTGACATGGAAACACAGGATGTGGAGCTGTGTTCCTTGGGGGGTCTGTGGCACAGGAGAGACTCTGTTCCCTCGATGGACTGAGTATTGATTGTTTGGAGGGTGGAAACCTGATTGGGGTCCAGATTGTGTCTCACTGTGGTTTGTTGGAGTTGGGTGGTGGGGGGAGGAATGTTTTGCAAGGTTTTCATTTGATCTTTGTGTGGTTTTTTTTTTCCCTTCTTTAGTTTTCTCTTTTCTTTAGTAGTAGCAGTTTAATAAAGTTTTTTTTCCTGTTATTAAGCTTGGGCCTGCTTTGCTCTATTCTAGATTCCACTTCACAGCATTCAAGGGAGGGATCACATTTTCATGGGGGCACTGGCATTCTGCCAGTGTCAAACCATGACACACCCTCAGGGCTCCAGGTATAATTATGATAAAAACAACAGTCTTTTCCCACTCCCTATGGGAAAAAAGCCAAAGGTGGAAGAAAGCTCAGGAAGTGTGCTCCGGGCTTTTGTTTGAGTGCAGCAGGTGCAGGTTGTGTGTGGCTCCTTAATTGCTGTTTTGGGACTTAACTTTTGGTTCAGGGAGATTAGGACTGAGGCAATACAGACCTGGGCATTTCCTGCTCAACTTCCGGTGACGGAATGCAGAAGTGTGAATAACATGGCCTCCCAGGTGGAAAGAAGTGACAGAGTGCCTGTCTCAGGTGAAGAAAGCAAGGTACTGCAAGAAACCTGCATGCCAGGGAACTGCTGTCCCGGGCTCACAAGCCAGATTCACTGTGGTCTTGCAAGCCTTTCCCCATGCCTGCTCCAGCTCGGCCAGTTACAGCCAAAGCTGGCCATGTGAGTGCAGCAAAGCTGTTGTCCAGGATCACGGCCCAGCTTTCAGGCTGACTCTTGCCTGCAGTGTGTGGGAAGGATATTGACAGCAGCAATTGCCAGAGAGATGCTTGTAGGCATGTCTGGACACTGGGGTTTTGGAGGGCTTCTTATACTTCTGGCTCAGGTAGTAGAGACTGTCCCAAGACAATGCTCTTCCCTTTGGAGTGGTGAAGAGGAACCACTGAGCTCCTCATGCACATCCCTCTCCACTGCTCTCCTCTCCTCTGCACAGCAGCTCCAGCTCCACCTCTGGGCTGTCTCCCATGGGCCTCTCAGCAGCCTCTGAGATACCCCACCTCCTGAGAGGGCAGCCCAAGGTTCTTTTCAGAAGAGAGCTGAGCCTCAAGCCTTGAACCAAGCCACACAAACTCTTGTCATATAGACATCCACACTTGCAGCTCTACGGGAGCGCATGTGAACTGAGAGCTGTAGCACACATGTAGCACACATGGCCATGCCCTGCAGTGCCATTTCTGAAATGCCTCGGCTGCTTCTGAGGGAGCCGACATGCCAACGTGGCAACATGCCACTGCAGCAGGAAAACACTTCTGGATTGTGGGCTGCAGCAAAATCTGGCCATGAGTTTCTCCTTGTGTGTTGCTCTGTCCAGGTACCAGTCCCTTGCTTTCTCACTCTATCCGTGTTCTTTCCCAGTCCCCCTCTCTCTTCCTGTCCCTCCAAAGCTCCTTCAACAGTCTCGGTCCTGCCCCAGCCCAGACTTCGTTCTCTCCTGCTCCCTCCTGCTCGTTGTGCGGCTCTTCCTCTGTCCCTGCTGCCCCTTCCCGCAGCTCTGCTCCCGTTCCCTGCCCCCCTTTTGCTCTCGTCGTCTCTCCGTTCTGCTCGCTGGCCTGTCTCTTCTGTCTTTATTTCGTGGCTCGGCCCCCTGTGCCAGCCTCAGCTCCGACGGCCAGGCGAGCTGCCCCGGCGGCCGTTCTCTGCAGCCGGGACACGGCGGGCAGCTCTCCTGCAGCGGCACGACAGCGGCGAATGGGGCCCGGCACAGGCGCCTCGGCCCTCGGGCCGGAGCGGGGACGCTCCGAGCCAGCGGCAGCAGCCGGAGCCGCGGCCCGGGCAGCGGGGCCGGCACAGCCCCACAGCCCCGTGCCCGCCCCTCACGGCCCCTGCGAAATGGCGGCGGCGGGGGGCGAGGAGGCCGCGGGCAGCGCTGCCTCCGTGCCGTGCCACACGCGGCTGGCGGCTTCAGCAGCACCACAGGTGCTCTGGGGACACTGGTCCCACAGCTGGTGACGAGCCGCCGGGCAGCACAATGCCGCCGAGCGCGCTCAGGGAGAGACTGGCTCTAGAGCCACTTGAGGAGCACAGAAGGGCAGTGTTCACCTGTGCCTCCCCTCGGGCAGCAATGGAGGGCCCGAGATGGCACTGGGACCCAACGCCGAGCCAGCTGGGCAGCCTGCCCGGCTTCTGGCTGGGACATGTCACCAAGACACCCTCCAGCCTGGTACGGCCCTCTGCTCCTTATGTGCCGCTGCCTTCAAGGTGGGCCGCGATCTGTGCTTGATTCCAGAGGGTGGCATTGGCCGAGGTTATGCAGCTTGTCAGCTGGAGACTGCTTAGGAGCCTTGGAGGGACACCCTAAAGGGGTGGAAATCTTTCAGTGCCTCAGTGCTTGCAGGTCTAAGCACCTGGGGGTTCACTGGTGCTTCAGGGGTAATTATACCAAAGGTGCTCTCTAAGGCTTTCCAAGAGATTCTGTGTGTGGCACATATAAGTCCTAATGATTTCCTACCCAGAAACTTTAGCTGCTCAGCTAAAGGCTAGCTGTGTTAACTCTTATCTGCAGGAATTGATAACTTTGTGTATCTCCCATGGCATTACCACGTGGTGTCCAAGGACAAGCAAGAGGGAGCTCAGGGCCTCTGGATGACTGCTTGAGGGATCTGGGGCACATGTGGCATTTACGTCTGCCACCTGCAGTGACCCAGACGCAGGGAGGTTCCAGAGGTGAACACTTGGCACCCTGGTGTGCCCAGCAGAAGTGTGGCGCTTTGGCTGTGGGTTACTCTACGGGACACCAGGCCTGATGCTGGCACATGGGCTCCATCTGCCTCCAAGGGAAAAAGGATCTTGGCTCAGGAGTTAGCGGGGCTCCTTAAGAGAGCTTTGAGTAGGCTTGGAAGTGGTAAGGAAATAAACCATGTTAACCTGGGAGAAGCACGAGCACTGCACGTCCATGTTTGCGTGACAGTGGAGGATGGAAGAAGTGCTGCCATCAAAGGTCATGAAATTGTAGCAGAAGTAATGGGAAAAGCAGGTTTCCTGCCAGAATGCTGTCAGACAAATCAATTACCAAAGAAAGACACTTGCATTTGGCGTTTTTACAGCAGCCTTCATACAGGGCTACTGATGGGGATTTCAGAGAAATAGGACCTGAGTGCCTCTGCATTCCCAGGCACAGTGCTGCCTCCCAGAATTCATCAACCCTTCTCCATTTTGCTCCTTCCATTCCTAAGCAGAATAAGGAAAATCAATAGAGGGCGGGTCCAGGAATTCACAGGCAATGTGGGCATTCATTGGGCAGTTCACAGACTTCATTATGAGCTCACAGAGCCCTGTTTGATGCGAGCTTCCAGAGCCCCACTGTGCTCTTCAGTGCTCGCTCTGGGCAACACTGCTGCAGCAGCAGCAGCAGCGTCAGGAGCAGCAGAATCATGGTGCTGAGCCACTACCTCCTGCTCCTCTTTCTCCTGGTCCCGCAAGCCCAGAATGCCTGGAGTGCTCCAACACCTGGGCAGGGAGCAGGTAGGCAGGCAGGGGCCAGCACATAGCTTTGGCTGGAGGCAGTGGGGCCAGGACTAGGGCTGGCTGAGCCAGGAAGCCACCGTGGTGTGGGCAGTGGGGCAGACATACCAGGGGAGGTGTGAGTGGCTGCATCTGCTTTAGGGTGCAGCATGGAGAGAGGTTGCTAAGGAGCGAGGAGGTGGGAAGAGGCAGTTCAGGTCCAGAACCTCAGAATGGATTATCCTTCAGTCTGTTCTGGTTGTCCATCACTCAGCACTGCTTACCATCACTCAAGCTCTTGTTACCATCACTCAGCAATGGTTATCCATCACTCAGCTCAGGTTATCCAGCCTCCTGGCCAGGCTCCAGGGCTGAGGCCCCCCACAGGTCCTGTGAGCATGCCATGGCTTTTCACTTCATGTGAGAGCTGCCAGCTCAGTGTCCCAAGGGCAGCCAGACCCCCCTGCAGCTGTGAGGATGCACACCTGCCTGAACGTGCCCTGTCAGTACCTTCCACATCCAGGCCTTGAGGTGTGAGCATGAGGGCGGTGCACGCAATGCTAACTTCTCCTGCGGATTTTGCTGTAGGTGTGGACACAGAGAGATCTCTTTCAGCCCCTGAGCTGGAGCCAGATGCCATGCTGATTCCCAGCTGGTACCTCAAGCGTGAGTAGCCAGTCTCTACTGCCTTCATAAGAATCAGCACTCTTTTTCCCCCTTTGTTATTCATGAGAAATACATCTTCATGGCTATAACACCCTTTTATAAATCCATCATAGGGCAGAATTATGACAAGGTTCCTGAAGAATTCCCCGAAGCATTCCCAGAATTTCCAGAGGAGGTCCTGCCAGCCTTGGATGAAGTCCCGTCTGGTTAGTATATCCCACTCTGTTAAGCCTGGCACCTGGGAAGCTGAGCTTTTGGTTCCTGGAGGGATGTGCTGTATCCTGGACAACCAGAAGCGCTCAGTCCAAGTCTTCCTGCAGCGACACTCCATGTCACACCTCCTGGAGTGAGCCATAGAGATGGGCCAGCACAGGGTCTGCTCCCAGTTGTGCTTCCAGATTGATTGCCAGGGTAATCTCCAGCTGCTGCTGCAGTTGTACCATTAGTGGCCACAGCAGCTGTGTGCGGACACTGGCACCCAGATGTGGGGAAAAAGCCTGTGCTGAATTTGTGTTCACCTCACACTCAGCACAGCATGGAGACAGTAATGATATCCCACAAAATCTTGGCTGCCCCTGCCAAACCTCAGGCTTGGGAGATGGGTTGAAGCTGGACCCCCAGTGTGAGTTTTCGTGAACCTGAAGATATTCCTTCTGTGGGTCATTTGGTTGACTAAGTCTTGGGTGTTTTGGATCTGCATTTCTTGTTGCATTGACGAAAATCCAGCTGTCAATTCCTCTTGTCTTTGGGGACAGTTGGCTCCTCACTGACACCTGCCAGAATGCCCGGGCCATGATACTGTGCTTGTGGTAAGGGGCAGTGGCTGCTGCTTAAAGTGTCCAATGTTTTTTCTGAAGAGACGGATTCTGAGACTATGCCGGAGACCTTCCCTAAGGAAGAAGATGTCAGCGTGCCAGGTTCAGATGAAGAAAGAGAACCAATACAGGACACCAGCACACCTGCTCAACATGAGGAATATTCAGGTGAGTGCTAGGGATGCTGTCTTGGAAGAAGAGCAGCATTTCTGTTATATCCCTGCGGTGCTCTCCAGGGATGTCCTGCCGGTGCCCAGTGCCCAGCCTTGGCCTGCAGCTTGGAAGAAGGGATGGGAACTGTGCTGGTGCAGCTGCTCCCAGGCACACAGCGGGCTCTTCTCCATGAGAACTTTATGGGATCCCTCTTGTACCCTGGTGCTGAGACACCAGAGCCAGAGGAACAGATCTCTGAAAACAATAAACTTTGGGCATCTGAAGCACACTGTGGCATTATCGCTAGTGCAGAGTACAGACATTGTCTCTCACATTGTCTTTTCTCCTGCCAGGGTCAGCTGCTGTGCAAAACGCCAAGACTGTTGGACACCGTGACCCGAGCAAGTACTACATCCTAGGGACAGTAGCAGCCTCAGCTTTGTTTCTGCTTGGGGCAGCGGTTCGGTACACAATCCTGTACCGCCTGCCGAAGGGAAACACGTGAGTTATTCATTGCTGCCATTGGCAATGAAGTGTTTGCACCATGCTGGAGTGCCCTGGCAGCTCCTAGCAGGGCTCTGTGGAAACCACTGCAGTGCAATCCTCTAACTGTGCTCCAAATTTATATCTCTGAGGAGTGTTCTTGGTAATCTGTTTCTACAGCAGGAGCCAGGAAGACATAGAGGCAACAGGACAGGACTGGGACTCTTCCTGGGAAAGCCGTGGTGTTCTTAGAGATGAAACAGAGTCAAGAGAAGGACCAGGAAGCGGCGAGAGAGGCCAAGCCACCAGGTTCAGGGACAGCTGCCCCCTGTTTCCTGAGGTCTTTGCAGCAGAGCTTGCCCAGCTGTACAAGAACATGGGCGCAGACTCCTCGCCTCTGCCCACGTGTTCCTTCTGTGCTCTGGCTGGCGGTGCCTCTTCACGGGACCACTGGATTTCCCTGGACTCACCTCAGCCCACGCCATCCTGGTGCCCCTGCTACCAGTACCAGCAGGAACGCTTTCAATGAGAGGACTCTGATTACGTATAGTGATAGTGATAATGAGAAATAGGGATAGTGGTAGTGATAATTGTAGTGGTAGTGATACATTTAGTGATAGCGATAGTGATACTTTATATTAGGGGATGAGGATTATTTTAGTGATAGTGACAAATAAAGAAATGTATTTTCAAGAGCAGTACATTTTTGCCTGTTGTGGCTGTTTCAGTTGGGATAGAGTGCACAGAGCTGGCAGCAGGGCTGGGGCTGTGAGAGGAGCTGTGAGAAACTTGCACTGCAGTGCAGGACCTGTTTGTGCCAGCCTCAGCCTGCTTTTCCCACAGTGGCCAATAACAAGGCTTTCCTGCAGTAGAGTAAGGACACCCTGGTGAGGAATGACATGCAAAAACTTCTCTATAAGCTCACTTGGGATGCTGCCCTGAATCAAGAAGTTCTGGGCAGAGAGAGAAAGATGTTGTGGGAAGCATGGCTTTCCAGTGCTGAGCACATCAGGGAGACCTGAGATGTTAAATTAGATCATTGGGGTATGTGGCAGTCCCTACCCAAAGAGCTCAAAGAGGATCAAGAGCTGAAAGCTGGAGCCAGCCTGTGTGAGATACTGACGGGAAGGAATCCATTACTAGTCACAGAAGACTGGTACGGCCCTCTGCTCATTATGGTGTTTGTGCCTTAGTTGGGCCGCGATCTGTGCTTGATTCCAGAGGGTGGCATTGGCCGAGGTTATGCAGCTTGTCAGCTGGAGACTGCTTAGGAGCCTTGGAGGGACACCCTAAAGGGGTGGAAATCTTTCAGTGCCTCAGTGCTTGCAGGTCTAAGCACCTGGGGGTTCACTGGTGCTTCAGGGGTAATTATACCAAAGGTGCTCTCTAAGGCTTTCCAAGAGATTCTGTGTGTGGCACATATAAGTCATAATGGTTTCCTACCCAGAAACTTTAGCTGCTCAGCTAAAGGCTAGCTGTGTTAACTCTTATCTGCAGGAATTGATAGCTTTGTGTATCTCCCATGGCATTACCACGTGGTGTCCAAGGACAAGCAAGAGGGAGCTCAGGGCCTCTGGATGACTGCTTGAGGGATCTGGGGCACATGTGGTATTTACGTCTGCCACCTGCAGTGACCCAGACGCAGGGAGGTTCCAGAGGTGAATACCTGGCACCCTGGTGTGCCCAGCAGAAGTGTGGCGCTTTGACTGTGGGTTACTCTACAGGACACCAGGCCTGATGCTGGCACATGGGCTACTTCTGACACCAACAGAAAACTAATCTTTGTTCAGGATTTACCAGGGCTCTTGAGAGAGCTTTCAGTATGATTGGAAGTAGAGAGGAAAGCTGTGCTGCGTAAAAAATCATGAAAATGCAGCAGTGTCATGGCTTTGGCTTCTGCAACCCCGTGATGGTGTCTGCTGAGAGCAGTGGCTATGTAGAAGGATGGACCTGACTGGGTTAGTTGAAGCAGAAAACTTCAATAAGGAGAAAATAATGAAGAGGAAAGCCGAGGACAGTATGGGGTTAACCACAAAAGTTCAGGAACAGGGAAGGTACAACAAGATATATATGGATAATTGCCAGACCTTGGAACACTCTGGGGGACTAACTCTAACTTTGCAGAAATATTAGGAAATGCAGATTTCTTGCCAGAATGATGCTAGACTAAAACTAGTATCAAAGAAAATCACTTGAAGTAGTAGTTTTTATAACAGCCTTCATAGCTGTCCCCTCCGGGGACCGGGGTTTTGCCGAGATTCCGCTGTGCTGGGCTGACCAGGCAGCAGCTGAGTTAGCACAGTCCAAGCATCAGCGTTGCCTCGGTCGCTGCGAGGAGTCGAGATAAAGAGACAAAGAGAGACCAGTGGTATGCTGTCCAGAGAGATTGTATTGCCTGAACGGTGGCATGGACCAAAGGCCCTGAGCTACTGCCCAGATACAGTTTTATACAGCAAAATTAAGAGATAAGGTCTAAACAATGGGGATACTGTCCAGCTTAAGCACATCAGAACCACCCCAGGGGTCGGATCCAATGGGAACTGCTCAGGGGTGGGGAGAAGGGGGTTTACAGAGAAATGCTGAAGCGAAACTTACCCGAAACAATAGAGCACAGAGAAATGTATCTATTCCTCAGTCTCCCATTCCCAAGGCCTTTCTAAAACCCTTCCTCCACACTACCTTGCCAGCATGAATGCAACATCTCCTTCCTTTTTACTTAATAAGATGAACAGTGCCTTGGGAGAAGGTAAAACTGTGGCTCCTTGACTGCGATGTCGTTCTGCTTGTCGTCTTCCCACCAATCGCCTTCCGTGACAGCAGCAGCGATGAAAACCGGTGCAGAAGCCTTTGGCTTTGAGGTGATGACCTTGGAGATGATTCGCTTAAGAATCCCAAATGCTAACAGAACTAAAAACAGTGCAACTAGAAAGTAAAAGATGACTTTTAAAAGAGACACTGCCCACCCAGAAAGGTCCCAGTTTTTGAACAGATCTTTAAACCAATCCTCATTTTCCTGCTTCACACTCCCAATGAGGCTTCTCATTTCCTGAATGGATGAGCGGGCACTGGCCTTTAGATGACATATCAAAACAACACAACCCATCAAACTCTTTACATCCATGACCATGTGCCAACAGCAGGAAATCAATAGTTGCCCGATTTTGGAGGGTAGCCTTTCTGGTTATTTCCTCATCTTCTAGGAGGTCACTCAGGGCTGCTGATGTTAAATTTGCCTGCTTTGTCACCCAGGATTCTAGATTGACTAATTCACTCAATGCTTTGGCTGCTGCAAGCCATGGTAAAAACACAGAGATGGCAACTGTTTTGGATTTTGCCCAATGGTAAATTTCTGCATCACAATGTTCATCAAATTGACTTGCACTCTGCTTAGTAATTCTTGTCTCACCTTTTGCTTGCCCAATTGGAATTTGGGTCATGTTGGGGGAAGCAAGGGTCAGATGCCCAAAAGTACATGGACCTTCAATAAGACGAGAGGGGATTTCTGGGTATGCTCTGTCCCCACAGATAAGAAACATTCCCTTGTCCAGCTTGCGGGGACGGAAATCAGTGTTGGATGCAAATCTCAGCTTATAGACAGCTGTGCACCATTGACCCGCCCTGGATTCTACTTGTACTGTTTGACTTGCTCATATAGTTTTACTTCTTTGGTTGGGGAATAATCAAATTTAATGCAATATTCAGCTTTTGCAGAGCCTAGGAGTTCTAATTCCTGGGGCTCTCCCTCGGCAGTGGGCAAATGTGGGACCCATCTTTGCCACAAAATGAGGGGGTTTCGCACTGGTGTCTTAACTTGAACTACAGCTCCAGGTGTTTTATTTTCATTCACCTGCTTTTGCAAATGGACCGGATCGATTGGGAACTCATCCTCCTTACTTGGAACCCCTATTAAACATGTGGACATTGGATTTTCTGCTGAGGCAGTAGACAAACACATGTGATCTTGTTGCAAAGCTTGGGCGAGTGTGACCCACACAATTTTCTTGTGTTGTGGAACAATCCACGCGTCCACCGTGGATGGGTAGATGGCCATTTTCTGGAACTAAACGATGAGCAGGAATGTGGAGATTGACATTCTGCTAGTCTGAAAGAGAGATACAATCATACAACAAGGTAAACTAACTCTGAAAAAGATACAATTTGCTCTTCCAGTATAAAGGAAAATGATTCCCCCCCCTCGCAATTTCACCTCTTGTTAAGGAGGAGGCCCTGCAGACCCTGGAGTCCTCGGGGTTGCTGCTGCTGAAGCAACCACCCTTTCCCGCAGTTTTATCACTGAGTCCTGTGTCATTAGTGCAGCTTTCCTGGTGCACGAGTGTGGGGGGAGGCGATGATGGAAGGGCCAGGATGACTCGCTGACAGGCTTCATTTGCATTGGTGGTGACAAGTTCTAATGTAAGTTGATCTTGGAGCTCTGGATTTTTCACCCTTTTTTCCACTGAAGCTCGCACTCGATCCACAAAATCCATGAATGGCTCTGTAACAGAGTGCTTTAGAGCGGTATAAGAAACAATAGGTTCTTTAGAAGGCATGTTAAAAAATGCACGTTCTGCTGCATCCCTGGACAGGTCCAACACTGCTCTGGAAATGCCTACTGCTTGCTTCTCAGCTTGGCTCCAATCACCTTCACCCACTAGATGCTCTAAAGTGATTTCCTCATCCTCTATATCTGTGGAATGGCGTGGACTCCGCAAAATCTCTGGGAGGAGATCTCCTGCAAGCCTTTTCCAAGTTGTTTCCCACAATCTAAACTCAGACTGAGGGAGCAAGCAACTGAAAAGATGTCTCAAAGCAGCAGGGACAAATGTTTTGGAGCTTAGAGTAGCTTTTAAAATGCTCTTTAAAAATTCACTTCTTTCCCCAAACTCACGCTTTGTTTTGCAGAGTTCCCTGATACTATCGTATGAAACAGGCTCCCATCTAGGGTTCTGTCCCCTGGCATTATAAATCACTGGGGCCAGGAACGGAGGCTGAGTGTCTCTGACCAGTTTCTGTTTCCCAACCTGACAGTCTGGGAGCTGTGGTTGCCAGGGAGACTGGGAGAGAGAGAGGGGCCGGCTTGTGTGGGAGTGGCCGCAGCCGGCGGGGCCATGTGGAGTGGGACGGGGACAGGGGGTGGTGATGCAACTGCGAGGGGAGGAGCTGAGGGCTGAACCGTGGGCTGAACTGTGGGCTGAACCGTGGGCTGAACTGTGGGCTGAACCGCCGCAAGAGAGGAGGGGTTGGGATTGGGGATGGGTGAAAGGAGGAATGTAAGGGCTGGGGGTGTGTTCTGGGTTGGCACAGGGAGCAAAGAATTCTGGGATAGAGAAGGGAATGCTGTGTGGCCGCCTCCATCTTTTGGTGGCTGCACGAGGGGGATGGGGGGTGCAAAGCATGGATTTTGAGCTGCGGGAGCGAAGTCAGGAGATGAAGAAGGGTTAGGAACTAAATCTACATCTGTACTGTTAGTTTTTTCAAAGCAGGGGACACGGGGGGTCACAGGGGACACGATGGGGCTGATTTCTTTTCCCCGTGCGTCCTGAGTGTCTGCACTCTCTTTCACAATGTCGTAAATGAACAAAAAGATTCTCATAAAACCTTCTTTCACTGAGGGATCTCCTGCCTTTGTCCTTTCACTCAGCACTGCACCCACACGTTTCCAAAATCGTCTTTCTTTTACTTCCTGCTCTGTTACCTCCGGAAAACTTACTGATAACCATCTGACAAAATTTTTCACAAAGCTCTTAGGAAGTTTTGCACCTGCTCTCTGCAGGGGTTCCTGAACTTGTTTATAAATCTATTTCTGCTGTGTGGTCAGCGTAACACCCATCGCTGGCTGCACAGCAAATCTCAACCAGTTACTGCAGCAAACCCCAAAGTTCTAAAGCTACGATGGAAACTCCCGCCACGCCCGCGCGTTGGCGTATCCCTCCGTGGGAGCACGGGAGCCTACCTCTAGTCTCCTGGCCGGACCCTTCCCCGCCAGTACCGAGACTCACCCACCGCCGTCCTTTAGACACCACACTGCAACAATGGTTCCCGACTCCCACAGACAGAAATTGGCGTCTCTGTCTCCATGGCAACAGTCCTGCCGGGCTGTGTGGAAGGGCGAGTACCCACACCACCAGCGGGTGCGAGAGCTTCTCCCCGCAGAGCTGACAGCCTGCATGGCGGTTTTTTCGCACCGCTCGCTGCTCTGTCGCTCGCAGTGACACTGATGGCAAAGTGTCCGGAAAAGCTCTTAACTGGTGAAATGCCCGCGGTGGCTGCAGCTCGCTCGCTCAGACCGATGCAAAGTCCCTATGTTGCTGTGCCACTTGCGGCTTTGGGGGGTCACTTGCAGCTGTCCCCCGGCCCTCCCCAGCCCCCTGGGACCCCTCCGGCTAGCTGTCCCCTCTGGGGACCAGGGTTTTGCTGAGATTCCGCTGTGCTGGGCTTACCAGGCAGCAGCTGGGTTAGCACAGTCCAAGCACCGCCGTTGCCTCGGTCGCTGCAAGGAGTCGAGATAAAGAGACAAAGAGAGACCAGTGGTATGCTGTCCAGAGAGATTGTATTGCCTGAACGGTGGCATGGACTAAAGGCCCTTGGCTACTGCCCAGATACAGTTTTATACAGCAAAATTAAGAGATAAGGTCTAAACAATGGGGATACTGTCCAGCTTAAGCACATCAGAACCACCCCAGGGGTCGGATCCAATGGGAACTGCTCAGGGGTGGGGAGAAGGGGGTTTACAGAGAAATGCTGAAGCAAAACTTTCCCGAAACAATAGAGCACAGAGAAATGTATCTATTCCTCAGTCTCCCATTACCCAGGCCTTTCTAAAACCCTTCCTCCACACTACCATGCCAGCATGATAGCAACAGATGTGTATTGTAGAGCACTGGAAGAGAGGCGCAAGGACAAATGGTGATATGAATTTACAAGATGCAACTCCGTTGACTCTGTGCCACTCGTTGTGTCCGCTCAGAGGTTCCTAGCTCACTCTGGCACAGCAGTTGGTGGGGGACACTCTCGCGTTCCTCGGGGGGTTGGAAGGGCGGCTAAGGCTTTTGGCCTTAAATGGTGAGACACTTGTGATGGTGGTAGAAATGAGGATTCAACTCCAGTTCAGGGTTAAGTCCAGGTTTATTGAAGAGAGGTCCGGGGAGAACCACAACCCAAGGGAATCGGCCAACAGAAGCCCCAAACTGGCCTGTGTAATGCAATATAAATGGGGGGGTGAAGGCATAGGAGGGGATCACCTACCCATCAGTGGGAATGTTCACAGCTGTGGGGATCAGGAATACAGACAAATCGAGGGGACAAATGAGGGTATTTCAGGGGAGGGAGCCCTGTGCCCTGACCTATCACTTGATGCCCCTAGTAGAAGTTTCTGGATTGGTGGGACAGGTGATCAAGTGACAGACAAGACACTGGGGATGAGTTGGGGGGATGACTAAGTATTCTTTGGGAAAACTGGGTGTAGGAGTAACAAGATTGACAGAGAGGAGGGGAGGAGGCAACAGGGGAAGAACTATTACATTGGGGGAGTACAGGAATGAACCATGGGGAATTGTAACTTAACGTAATACAACACTCCGTCATGAGCTCACAGATGTGAGGTTCCAGAGCCCCACTGTGCTCTTCAGTGCTCGCTCTGGGCAACACTGCAGTAGCAGCAGCAGCAGCGTCAGGAGCAGCAGAATCATGGTGCTGAGCCACTACCTCCTGCTCCTCTTTCTCCTGGTCCCGCAAGCCCAGAATGCCTGGAGTGCTCCAACACCTGGGCAGGGAGCAGGTAGGCAGGCAGGGGCCAGCACATAGCTTTGGCTGGAGGCAGTGGGGCCAGGACTAGGGCTGGCTGAGCCAGGAAGCCACCGTGGTGTGGGCAGTGGGGCAGACACACCAGGGGAGGTGTGAGTGGCTGCATCTGCTTTAGGGTGCAGCATGGAGAGAGGTTGCTAAGGAGCGAGGAGGTGGGAAGAGGCAGTTCAGGTCCAGAATCTCAGAATGGATTATCCTTCAGTCTGTTCTGGTTGTCCATCACTCAGCACTGCTTACCATCACTCAAGCTCTTGTTACCATCACTCAGCAATGGTTATCCATCACTCAGCTCAGGTTATCCAGCCTCCTGGCCAGGCTCCAGGGCTGAGGCCCCCCACAGGTCCTGTGAGCATGCCATGGCTTTTCACTTCATGTGAGAGCTGCCAGCTCAGTGTCCCAAGGGCAGCCAGACCTCCCTGCAGCTGTGAGGATGCACACCTGCCTGAGCGTGCCCTCTCAGTACCTTCCACATCCAGGCCTTGAGCTGTGAGCATGAGGGCAGTTGATGTGATGCTAACTTCTTGTGCACGTTTGGTTGTAGTTCAGGCCAAAGAGCAGTCTCCTCCAGCTCCTCAAGCAGATTCTATGCTAATTCCCAGCTGGTACCTCAAGCGTGAGTAGCCAGTCTCTATTTGACTTCATTGAATAAAGACTCCTTTTCCTTGTGCAATCCATAGGAAATTTACCTTCATACATCTATGATCTTTTATAAATCTAACATAGGGAAGGATTCCCAGAAGATACCAGTGGTTCCAAAAGGGCTTCTAAGAGCATTGATGAAAGCTGCATCTGGTTAGTATATCCCACTCTGTTAAGCCTAGCACCTGGGAAGCTGAGCTTTTGGTTCCTGGAGGGATGTGCTGTATCCTGGACAGCCAGAAGCGCTCAGTCCAAGTCTTGCTGCAGCGACACTCCATGTCACACCTCCTGGAGTGAGCCATAGAGATGGGCCAGCACAGGGTCTGCTCCCAGCTGTGCTTCCAGATTGATTGCCAGGGTAATCTCCAGCTGCTGCTGCAGTTGTACCATTAGTGGCCAGAGCTGCTGTGTGCGGACACTGGCACCCAGATGTGGGGAAGAAGCCTGTGCTGAATTTGTGTTCACCTCACACTCAGCACAGCATGGAGGGAGACCTACTAATCAGGGATGGGTTGAAGATGCCCTTCAAGCATGAGGCTTTAGTTGAAGGGATTCCTTCTGTGGGTTGATTAAATCTTAGGTGTTTTGGGTCTGCATTTCTTGTTGCATTGCAGAAAATCTAGCTGTAGATTCCTCTTGTCTTTGCGGACAGTGGGATGCCCACTGTCACTAACCAAAGGTCATGGTACTGTGCCCTTGGTAAGGGACAGCGACTTCTACTTATGTCCCATGTTCTTTCTAAAGAGACAGATCATGAGATTGTGCAGAAGGAGATCTATCCTATGGGAGAAAGTAACAGTGTGCCAGGTTCTGATGAAGAAACAGAAGGAGAAATGGATACTCGAACACCTGCTCAGGATGAGAGACATATGGGCAGTGAGTGCTTGGGAGATACATCTTGGAGGAAGAGCAGCATTTCTGTTATATCCCTGCGGTGCTCTCCAGGGATGAACTGCAGGTGCCCAGGGCCCAGCCTTGGCCTGCAGCTTGGAAGAAGAGACGGGAACTGCGCTGGTGCAGCTGCTCCCAGGCACACAGCGGGCTCTTCTCCATGAGAACTTTATGGGATCCCTCTTGTACCCTGGTGCTGAGACACCAGAGCCAGAGGAACAGATCTCTGAAGACAATAAACCTTGGGCATCTGAAGCACACTGTGGCGTTATCGCTAGTGCAGAGTACAGACATTGTCTCTCACATTGTCTTTTCTCCTGCCAGGGTCAGCTGCTGTGCAAAAAGCCAAGACTGCTGGACAGTTGGAATTCAGTAAGAACTACATTCTAGTGTCTGCAGCAGTCTCGGCTCTGCTGCTGCTTGCAGCGATGGTTGGGTACATAATAATGTACCAGCTGCTGAAGAGAGACAAGTAAGTTGGCCTTTCCCTTATTTATTGCTGGTGTGTATAATTAAGTTTTTGCTGCAGTGCCAAGATAGCTCCTGGCAGTGCTCTGCAGAAACCTCCACCATGCAGTCCTTTGACCCTGCTTTTATCTCCATTCTGAGGAGTCTTCTCGGAAATCTATTTCTACAGGAGGATTCAGGGAGACAAAGAAGCATCAATGGAATCCAACACTTACTCTTTTTGGGACAGCAAAGATCATAGCAAAATTAAAGGCGAAGCAGAATGAGGAGATTGCTGAGGAGGGATCAAGAGAGCCCAAGCAAACAAGTTCAACCACAGTTGCTGCCTGTCACCAGAGATCTCTGTGGCAAAGCTTGCCCAACTGTACAAAACTATGGATGAAGGCCCCCCCACCTCTTCCTGCCTCTTGCAGGTGCCATTAGTCTGATGAGGCCTTTTCACAGGTGTTCTAGGTGACCTAGGTGGTTTATATAGATATGTTTATGTATTTATTATATTTCCTAGATGTTCATACATGCAGTCTGTGTCACTGTGTTTATAAGACCCAAAAACCCACATAACAGAACCTATGTGTTTTGCCCTGGGTTCATGGATGGGGTGATGTGCTGGGTGCCTTGGAAAAGAGGGAATGAACACACACAGGCACTCTTTTGTTTCTCTAGGGACTCTGGATGGGATTGCCTGGCACAGGTCTGCAACAGCAGTGGTGGGGGGGAGGGGGGCGTGGTAAGAGTGCCGTGACCTTCCTGAAGAGCGTCCTAAGAAGGATGGTCAGAGGCACAGGCACATCCTTCTCCCAGCCTGGCATGTGATGTTCAGCTTCAGCTTCCTTCTTCAGTCGACGTTGAGGAAAGAGACTGGAGCTCTGCATGGCATTGCACAGAGTAGTAGCCTTTATTAAGAGCAGGGCCCCAGGAGGAGCAAAAGGGAGCCAGGGACAGAAGCTCCCTGAAGCGGGGAAAAACAGGGGTTTATATAGGGAAGGCCAGGGGTGGAACAAGACCGGTAACCTTTGGGGTAAGGGTTCAGGGGCTGGGCACAAGGGGAAGACCAATGGTTAACAAGGGATTAACACAGAAATGCAAAGGCCTCCGAGGGTGGTATTTGCTCACCCTAACTAGAAAGTCGGTATCTCAGGGGTTGGTCCTCTAGGGGAGGGTAACAAGCTTTTCTTCTGCGGGATCTGTGGTCCCCACAACTCCCCCTTCTTTATTCAGTATAAAAGCTTCCCTCAGAGACCTTGTGAGTAACTTCTTAAAACTGCTGAACATGCGTAGAAAAATAGAAACAAATAGAAGAACCCAAAAACCATTTTTTAGGAGGGAACCAACCCACCCCTCTAGTCCCCAGTGTCCAAAGAGATTTTCGAACCACTGAGGGTCTCTCTCAGCCTTAAGTTCCTGGACTAGATTTTAGATCTTCTGAATTTGAAGGTGGATGCCTCCGCTGTGGCTGGATAAGTTGAAGCAGCACAGCCCCTTGAACTTTTTGGAGCAGTGTCCATGGGCAAGAAGGAGAAAGTCAATTGCAATTCTGTTTTGGAGTGTGGCTTGCCTGATAGTTTCCTCATCTGACAGGAGGTCACAATATGGCAGATGTTAAATTGGCCTGCTTACCAAGCCAACATTCAGGTTGAAAAGCTCACTGAGGGCTTTAGCAGCGTGTAGCATCCCATGAACTCTCTGCTCTCAATCAATTCCCAAGTCCTCTGCCCTGGCAATGGCAGTGACTAACTAACATACAGGAGTCCTTCTGGGGGGAAAAGACAGACTCCCCCATGGCCTTCCCCAGGTTTCTCCTTTCCCTGTTCCATCATTGGTTGGATACCCCTGGTGGCTTCGCCCTTTCCCGTGGAGACCAGTCCCCTCTGCCCAGCCCTTAGCTCTGTCCCCCAGCCCTTCCCCTTCTTAAGCTGCCTGCAACCCATGGTGGTTCTCTTTCTCACCAGGTTCCCTTTAGCCTCATGTGACCTCACTGGAATAAAACCTTGCAAAAAGAGCCTTTCTTGCCTCTCTCACTGAGCCAGCTGTGGTGAGTGTAGTGTGAGGGTCTGACTGTGTTGCCTGAAGGTTAACTCAACCTGCTTTTCTACAGGAGATGTTTGTTGGGAACAGGTAATAGGCAGCAGCACCCATCGCTCCTTCTCCTGCATTTTTAATGCAGCAGCAACTCAGGGTGGAAAAATGGACATCACTGCCCTCTTTGTATATGGCTCATCAACAGTTTGGCAATTTTCATCTAACTGAGTAAGCTTTTTGTTGGCAGGCCAATTTATTCTTCTTCTGCCCATCATGTATTAGTGTTGAGTTTGGGGTGAGGATGGTAAGCTGGCCAAGCATACAAGGACCTCCCTGCAGATGGAAGGGGATTCCTCCCTACATCCTCTCCCCAAAAATCAAGAACAAACCCTGGGGCAGCACACTGGGATGATGAAAGGAAACGGATAATTTGTTACTGGTATAATTGCACCAGTTAATTGAGTTGTAGATCTTGTTGGTAAGTGACCTGTCTTTTATGTGGATTGATATTTGGTATTTGGAGGCAGGCCGTGCTTTACCTGATGGTCTGTAATAGAATTTAACTCAGTAGGTGGCTTTGGAAGACCCAGAAGCTCTAATTCTTGGGGTTCCTCTGGTGCATGGGGCAAAATCCTCATCCACTCGTCCCAAGTGACCAGCGGGTTGGGCTTCTTCCCTGTGGAGGGGTATTCATTGGGCTTCAGAGGAATCCCTATCAGGCATTGGCTAAGGGATTGCTGGCACTGTCCATGGACAAGCACATGTTGTTCTATTGAAGAGTCTTCAGAAGTGTCATCCAAATGTTCTCTTTGGGCTGTGCTGCTAGCCAGGCATCCACCACTGATGGTCTTAGAAGCATCCAGAAGAGTAGGAAGTCTAAGGGGGCTTTACTCCACACCTTCACGAAGAGTTGGTGCTTCTGTGAAGGGGTGCTTAAATGATAAAATGTTAGTTTTGGAGGGGGATCATTTTCTTCTGCCTTCTCTCCCCCACTTTTTCTAAGAATTGTGAAAAGGGGATGGATATTGGGTTTATAATGATGAAGAAATTAACAGTTTTTTGAGGTAGTGGTTTGCCAGTGGGATAATTTGTACAGTGGGGACACATGATCGGTCACTGGCAGCGGCAGCGTTAAGGTGCAGTAGCAATATTTTAAGTAGAGGTTTCCATGGGGAAGGTAGATATTGGTTTCATGGGGAAAGGGAAAGCGTTGGGGTAGGTACGCAGGTAAGTGGTGGAGTTTTTGGGGCAGGAAAGTAAGGGGAATGGGAGGAGAATAAGGAAGGTGAGAGGAGTTTTAGGAGCTTTGCTTATTGTCTGTTGTTGGAGGGTAGCAGCTTCATTATGTTTGGTTCGGTGCAGAATTTGATCTGGGCTGAGAGCTGGTGGCAGGACGATTGGATCTCCACTGTGATTGTTTTTGCCAGTGTCTCCGTCTCCAGGCTGTGCCTAACTTTGTCTTGAGGACTTGTGTGGTTGTCAGCAGATAGTGAATGGTCTGTCGTAGGGGTAGTGTTCGCAGGGCCCAGGTATGGTTTTGTGTTTTTCTCTGTGAGCCATTTGGGACCGGATAGTGTGGACACACAGACATACGCTCTCCCCCAGTTAATCAATGGGAAAGGCCCAGATGTTTGTTGTGATTTGGGGTTCTTAATCAGCACCAGCAGCTTCTCGGTGACCTTGGCTGGGGTCAGATTGGAGAAGTACTGTAATACAGGGGGTCAGGCTATGAGGATGAACACTTTAGGAAACTGGTAACATAAAGAGCTTTGCAGAGCCTTATCCAGGATGGCCAGTTGGAAGGGCAGCATGGGCTTGTATTGATGGGCTTGCTGCAAAGACAAGCAGCAAGACTCAGCAAGGTCCCTGAAGATTGACGATGGAGTTCCAGGCCTCCGGCATGAGGGTGTGTGGTGAATCCAGGTCTTTGCTGCCACAGAGCAGGTTGAAGAGTGGTGCAAGGACCTCCTCATTATCCCTGACAGAGGGGATAACAGAGGCGACGAAGAATGCAAATCTCGGGGCATCCTGGGAGTGGAGAGGAACGTTGAAGAAGCGGTCCTTTGACATCTATTATAGTGAGCTTCAAGCCCCAAGGCAGCATGGAAGGTGAGGGCATGCCAGGTTGCAGGGGACCCATATCTGCGATAATTTCATTTCTTTTTCTGAGATCGTGGAGGAGCCTCCACCTGTCTTTGCCAGGTTTTCCTAAAACAAAGACAGGAGAGTTCCAAGGGCTGTTGGTCTCAGTAATGTGGCCCTTGGTAAGCTGCTCCTCCATGAGGGCCACTAGGGCATGCAGCTTGGTGTCAGAAAGGGGCAACTGATAACCTGTTAAAAATAAACTAGGCCAGCAGCCTTTAAAAGGTGAGCCTGTTTATTGTAAACAAAGAACAGCTGGAAACTACTAGGCCCCAGGATAAGCCCAGGGCCTGTGCAACAAGCCAGAGTAACAATTAACTGCATGACATGTGGGGTGCTCCCTTGGACTTCGAAGACCAGGTGCCAAACATCTGGGAGCCTTTGAAGTCTTTTGCACTACTGGATTGGTGTGTTTCTCAATCTTTGCACTGATTGGTCTCTTTTCTGTTCACTGGTTGGTCTATACCACTGCGTAATCCTGACCAACCATTTCAGAATAAGTCCATTTTATTGGATGGCTCATTCTCCAGTCACAGTTTAAGGTGGTGTCGTCATCTCTTCTACCTCATGAGGTAATATTATAGATGGTTCCTTCTAGTAAATCTGTTCAGTTCTTGTTATATCCCCATCTAGTCGTTACATACCTGTACATCAGCACATTTAACTTAACAACTCATTGCATTAATTATATCATTAACAAGTCATAACTTTTTAATATTACATTAATTATATAATTAACATTTTGTAACTCCACCTTCGAATGCCATCTTATCCATAACAACTCCCCCCTCTAAATCTTTGATTGAGCTTTAGCCCACATCAAAACTTTTTTTTAAATGGGACTTTCGTAGGTTTGATACAATTTTCTCAATTTCTGATATTTCTTGTAAATTTCTCTGGGGGTTTCCAGGTTTTTTTCTTGATTATTTTCTCATACCATCATGATCTTCTTGATTTTCTCATCACTTAACTTCTCTGAGGAATTCTGAACAATGTTAGTAATCATACAGATTAAACAAGGTATAATAGAAGAGAGAAAAATGACATTCATCAATACACCTCCTCCAACAACTGAGATCTTTTTCCATTACCTTCCTTCCAGAAGGTTGTCCCACTAATTAGACTTTAATAACAGGGTCCACTTCTGTATGGGTACATGTGCTAGCTTTCTGATGTTAGTAGTGATATTTTTAATGGCTTCTCCTTGATCATTGATCTCATTACAACATTCTGAGAAGTTTCCACTTACACCTTCGTCTGCTAAGAAGTAATCTAGTGCTAGTCAATCCTGGTAGATAACTGTCCTCATCTGATGTGATTGGGCAGAAATTAGATCTAAGACCAGGGCTGATTGGTTAGTTATTATTTCCAGGAAAGCTTGTAACCAGATAATTTGATTTAACATATAAATGGGAGTTCTGTAACCATGAACCATCTTGGGCCCAGGTGCAGGTCCATATGTGGCAATTAATCTTTCTGGTGGCAATTCATCTTCCCTCCACTTTTGGATCCCACCAATTAAATCTCTCTTCTTGCATTCCAATTCATCATATAGAGGTACTCCTAAATGTTGACCTTCATCTCTTGGGAGTAAGAAGAAGGAGGGTCTGATAATACCTAGGGTGCAACTTCCCATCTAATCCTTGGGTAACATAACACAAACTATTTTCCCACAGAGTCAAAATAGTTCTTTCTTTTAGTCACCTGGTATAGAACTTTGGCTGTGAAGTGTAGCCCCTTATCTGAATCAATAGTATTCACAATTCCATACCTCAGCATTATTTGCTCAAGTAGAGTCTTACTAACTACTCCTGCCATAGTCCTTGTAGTCGGAAACACTTCGACCCAATGGGTTAAATGATCTATTATCACTAGTAAATACTTGAACCTTTGGACTGGGGGAAGTTCTGCAAAGTCTACCTGAACATTCTGGAAGGGCCTCCAAGCCAGCTCCCTTCCACCCAGAGGTGTTTTTCTCATCACTTTTCTATTTATTCTCTGACAAATCATACAGTCTCTCATTACCATTTTAGCAATTTCAAATATCCGAATGCATACATACGTTTGGATGAAATGGTTGCAAAGAGCCTGCATTCCCCAATGTATCAAAGCATGAAAGCTTTCTAAAATTTTCCTGGTTAAAGCTTTATTTAACACTTGGCTCCCATCTGGCATCGTCCACTTTCCCTTTTCATCTTTGGTTCCTCCATGATTTTGTAATTCTTTCTGTTCCTGTTCACTAAAGTTCTGGATCTCCTCATTATCTTTGTCACCGAAGTCTACCAACTGCAGGATCCGCTTAATCCTTTTCTGAGGCATCTTCTTTAGCTACCTGGTCTGCTAAGTTGTTTCCCTGTACTTCCATAGAGATCCCTCTCTGATGTCCATTTATGTGTACCATTGCAATCTCTAAAGGGTCTTTCAAAGCCTCTAATATTTATTTTATTAATTTCTCATGGACCAAGGTTTTGCCTTTTGAATTTATGAATCTCCTTTCTTCCCAGATTTTACCAAATGTATCTACCACCCCACAGGCATATTTCAAGTCAGTGTAAATAGTTCCCTTTTTATATCTCAACCACTGTAATCCTTTCAATAAAGCATAAATCTCAAAGCATTGTGCAGATCATTTTGTCAAGAGTTTTTCTTTATCTATAATCTCCATGGTCTTGCCATCTATTACTGCATACCCTGGCATTCTCTTTCCTTCAATCACTCTGGAAGAACCATCAACAAACAACATGTACCCTTCCGGTAATGGCTACTCTCGCAAATCCTCTCGCACTTTGGTCTTCAAATATCATCTCTATGCAAAAATGTTCCAGATTCTCATTGTGTTCTCCATATAATAATTGTGCCAGATTCTGAATTTTTGTTGTGGTTAATTCTAAATTTTCAATATTAGCTAATATAAATTCATATTTCAATAACCTGCTATCTATAATCCACTGACTGGCCCTTTTGCTCACTATGTTTTTCAAGTCATAAGGAGTAGACCCCTTAATTTTGCTTCCAAATGTTCATTTGTAACTCTCTTCCAGTAAGGCTAAGGTTGCAGCTACTTATTGTAGACGTGTTGGCCAACCCCTAACTTCTGGGTCTAATAACTTTGACACATAGGCAACAAGTTTTCTACCCCCACATCACTTTTGGACTAGTACCCCACATACAATTCCTTCTTCTGTATTTATAAACAACTCGAAAGATTTATCTAAGTCAGGTAAACTTAAAACCGGGGCTATCATTAACTTTTCCTTTAACTCTTTCAATTTCTGTCCATCTTCTTCACTCCAATTTAAAGGTTCTTCTTCTACTAATTTATCATAGAGGAATTTAACTAATTTAGTATGCCCATCTATCCATAACTTACAATACCCAACCAGCCCTAGCAATTTCCATACATCTCTTTTTGGTTTTGGTGCTGGTAGTGAGAGGATCCCTCAAATTTGTTCTGCTTCTAGTTTCTTGTACCCTTTCCCAGTCACATGACCTAAATATTTTACTTCTGGTTCTACAAATTGGAGTTCTTTCTTTGACACCTTTAAACCCTTCTCCTCCAAGAAGTTAAATAATTTTATTGTTGTTTCTTGAACTTGTTCCCTCTGTTCTCCTGACACCAATAAATCATCAACATACTGTGGGATTTGGGTATCTCCTACTGGTTGGAACTGTCTTAGTAGTTCCTCTAGAGCTTGTCCAAATAAATTTGGGGATTCTGTGAACGCCTGAATAACCAGGCCATTGGAGATTTTGTTTTCTCTATGTTTCTTCATCCTGTCACTCAAAGGCAAACAAACTGCTACTCTCCTTAGCTAGAGGGCAAGCCCAGAAAGCATATTTTAGGTCTATTACACTCAACCATGCATGTTTTGATGGTATCTTACTCAAAAATGTGTATGGGTTAGATACTACAGGGTATCATGAGATGGTCTGTTTGTTAACTTCTCTCATGCTCTGAAGCAGTTGGTCAGTAATATCTGATTTCTTTACTGGTAATATTTGGGTGTTATGTGAAGATATGCATGGCTCCAGTATTTCATCTTTGATCAACTCATTTGTCACTGGGGCCAATCCCTGCTTCCCTTCTGCTGAAATGGGATACTGTTTTACCTTGTAGGGATAGGTGAAATTCCTGGTTTCATTTGCACCTCTGGGGGGGGGGAGGGCGGGAGGGAAGAGGGTTATGTTTAGTAGGCCATGACTTCCCTCTTCTGCCCAGACTTTGCAATAAATCTCACTTTCATCTTCTGACTTGAGCATCATCATCTTTGCTACCATCTGTCCTTCCTTAGGGATAACTCCTACCCCCAGTGGTACCTGTAGCTCCCAGCCTAATAAATTACATTCTAGTTTGGGCATGTATAACAAATCCGCATATCCCTGTCTTGAATTTTCCCTAACAACAACTTACTCTGTAATTGCCACTTCAAATGCTTCACTATTGGCAGCCCTTTCTTTGCACATCTTACGAATTGGCATCCTTTTGGGAATCTTGAAATATATGATCTATCAGTCCCAGCATCAACTAAAAATTCTAATTCTTCCCCCTGGGGACCTATTTCCAAATTTGTCAAGGGTTCTATCTTATGATTATTCATTTTCCCCAGGGGATAGAGCCCCTGACACCCCTAAATTGTCATTTGCCCCAATATCCATTTCCCTGTACAGCCTCCTGTCCCTTTTCCATTTCTTACAATTCTTTTTGAAGTGACCCTTTTCCCTAAAATAAAAACACTTCCCCTCACAGGAGTACTTGTACAGTTCTCAAGTGTCTTCCTTTTTCTGTTTATCCGTTCCCTTTTGTTCCTCTCTTTCTCTATCCTGGCTCTCTCTAGCCACTGCAGTCATGATCCTTGCCTTTGACTTCATCTCCTCCTCCTCCCTTCTCAAATATACCTTCTGTGCCTCTTGCAGCTATTCATTCAGACCTTTCTCCTGCCAGTCCTCTACCTTTTTTAGCTTTCTTTGTGATGTCATTCCATGATCTTGTCACAAATGGCACCCTCACTAGCACTTGTCCCTTTGGACTCTCAGAGTCTACACTCAAATACAATTGAAAATTTTGCCTCAGTCTTGCTAACCAAGCACTGGGGATTTCATCTTTTGCTTGTTGGCTGTCAAAAGCCAACCTTGCATTACTGTTCCTAGGACTGCCTCTGGAATACCTTTGATGATTAACGATCTATAATCTCTCATGTTTCTGTGTCTGACTTCATCATTCAAGTCCCAATCAGGATGGTTGAAAGGCATCTTTTTCATCCTCCGGGGGGGCAGGCCTGTTCTCCCTTTCCCATATCCTTATAACAGCTGCTTGTGTTAGCTGGATTACTTCAGGGAAAAAAGAATGCCTAATATTGAATTAAATTCCTCCGAAGTATATATACTTGGGCCCAAAAACTGATCAACCTGGCTGGCTATACCTCTGGGATCATCTAATAAGGTTTTAATCTCTCTTAAAATTTCTGACTTCAGAGGCAATCAAGGGTGCATTCACAAATCCAGTCCTCCGCTGGGTGCCTCCCATTGGGACTTCCCTTAAGCATAGTAATTTTTCCACTATCTCTCTCTTCAGTAAACACTTCCCCACCTGGGATCAGGTATTGTAAGGATGACCCTCTGAAACCACAGCTTCTTCCTTTGGTCTCACCGCAATTGTACAATCACAAGAATGAGTTACACCTTCACTCGGGGAATTCTGTTGATTTATAATCTCTTTACTTTATATTCTCTTTACATTTGATTTATAATCTCTTTACTAGTAAATTATACTCCTGAGGAAATTTGGGGTATTAGGGAGATAATAGGGAGGAAGGGCTGAAGTATAGAAGGAGCAGGAGGAGGTACAAGTGAAACTTGGGGTATCTGAGGAGGATTAAAGGGGAGAGGCTGTGGGGCAATGGGAGCAGGGAGGGGTGTAGGGTGAATAATAGGGGAGGGGGCTGTTTGGGATACTGGAGAGGCAGGAAGGGACATGGGTTGGATAGGAAGAGGTAGTGGAGGGGCAGGGAGGGGTAGGGGTTGGATAGGAAGAGGTAACAAAGAAGTAGGAGAAGGGGCTGCTGGGAGCACAGGAGAAGGAGGGTGTGGGAGACAGTCCAGTGAGTTCCACTTCTTTTCAAATTCCTCTTTTTCCTCTTCAGTCTCTTTAGATACTTCATATACTCTAATCCTCTTATCTCAAGTTTCATTTTCTAACCAACACGTTGTGTATTGTATTTCTTCTTTGTTTGGAATCTCTCTTAAATTGATACACCTATTTAGGGCTAGGTATAACCACTTCTCTTTTTTCTTTTGACCTATACCAAGGCAAATAGATGGGTCCTTCTTAAATACTTTCCTGTGGCCAAATTTCAACACAGTATTTTATCATTTTAGTTTTATCTAATTCCTTTAAAGTTTTATCATTATCCCAATTATCTAACATTTCTCCCAGTGGACTGTTAGGTGGAATATCTCTTAGTTTCGTTTTTTTGATTCTTCCCCTACAGCAGTTCTTGCCTGCACATTGGCCCATGGTTGTTTCTTATGAAAACAAATAAATAAATACATTTTTGGGGTGGTGACCAGACTATAGTTAAAACTAATTAAATTAAATTAAAAGAAATATCTATATGTGAGTAAAGTATAGAGGTGTGAGAAACCAGAGTAGTTATGGAAGGGAACTCTACTGTGGTAGTCCGTTATTTTACAGTTGGTTTTTCTGTAGTATGTTTTAATATTCCTTGTTAAAAGTTTGTAGTGGTTCATTCTATGTACCCCATTTGGTTTCCCTAATGGTTCAGTCCTGAGTTGTTTACCACAGTTTTCCCTGTCAAAATGTATGTCAATCTACCTGTCTGTCTCCCTGTATACCTCCCTTGTTCCCTTGTCTTACCCCTGTCTGTCAAAGATAGCACAGTCCTTTGGTTTTGGAGTGTTCCCTGTCTCTCATCCCTTCCTGGTAGCAGAATTGGGTTGTGAGGTTTGCTCCCTCCCCATGTTGGTTTCTACTGGGGAGCCCTTACCCTGCACCCCTCTCTAATGCCCCGCTATTGCTCACAGGTTGTGTCCTCCCCGTGTTCCCTCTGCCCTTTAAAAGTCCCTTCATGTTCGGCTTTGTCACTTGCTCTGCCCCCCTTGGAGATTAAATCTTTGCAGACTCAGCCAAGTGTCCTTCCCTTTATTCCTCTGCCTCGGTTTCCTCGTGCTCTGTGCCTCTGCTGCGCTCCCCACGCCGCAGCGATCACCAACACCCGCACCAGTCTGGGCAGAAACTCGGGGCTGGCCACTCAGGTGTTTGCCCTCCGGCCACAAGCAGGACAGCGAGCCAGAGAACCTCCCTCCCATGGCCACTGAGAGCCAGACACATTCTATGATGGGAAACAAATAGACCAGGGTAGCTAAAAAAGAAAAATGGTAGCCTGTGGGAAAAGAGTGAACTGTGGGAACTTGATGTGAAACAAGATCGCTGCCTGACTGGATACATCCCCAGACCTTTCCAATCCACCCTCTGATGCAACCCACAGTGCCAGTCAACCATCACCAGGCCACTGCCTCTTCCTGGGCAGAACCCTCCCTTTCCAAGATGTCTCTCCTCGATAACAAAACGGCTTCTCCCAGTTGGCAGGAGGAGCCATACACCACAACCCTTTATTCTGTACTAGTTGTTGCCTTCAGTTATCATTTACATCTTATCCTCTTAAGAACTAAGAACCCCAAACTTAATGAACAAATAATTTTGAAAATTCTCTGGGCTCAAATTAATAAATTAAATCCTCACACTAAACAATTAGCAAAATGTTTACTCAAATACCTAATCCCACAAAATCACAGTACACACCAAAGTAAACAAAGCCCCAACACAAACAAAAAACTTCACATTCAGTCAAACAATGCCGGGAAGTGGACTGAGGACTTTTGGCCTCCACCTCACCCCAGAATTTCACCAGCCTCCCACCTCCACACACCCCAATAAATCTAAATGAGCTTAAACTAATAATAAATAAAATGAAGGACTATATTCATGAAAGAAATTCCACTAACAGAATGCACCCAAGTAGTCTTAGACTCAAAAGATAGATAAATATATGCACAAACTGTAACCCTAACTGGCAGGTTCTAAACCTCCCCCTCACTCCTAATGATTACTCAACTTCTCCCAACTGGAAGCCTTCACCCTCCCCGGCCCATTGCCACACTGTGAGGTGCTCTTCCCTCAGCCAGCCCCCCAGCTTGCTGCACACAGAGTCACTTGTTTGAAGTACTAAGCCCCCCTTGGTCAGGCACCTACTTCCTCCTCCTGCCCAAAGAGGAACAACCCCTGAACTGGTGGCCACACACTCAGTGGGTCTCCAGTTAGGAGTCTCTCGCCTTGCCTGCAAGGGTCCTACTTCCCTAGACTCCTGGAGCTCTCCCTGTGCTTGTTTTAGGGAACCATCCTCCAGGTCATCTCAGTCAGTGGAACTCCCCTGTCTGGGCCCCACCACGTGCGCCAGCTTCCTGATCAAGGGTCCAGCGATGTCCAGCCCCTTCCAGCCAGCCGCCCCAATGCCTGTCACTGCAGCTCAGACCCTGGTCCTGGAGGCCTTTCTGACAAGTCAGAAAATTGTCCCATCCAAAACCCCAACTCCGCTTCCTTCGCTACTTGGCCAGAGGCACCCCTGAGAGCCCCAACCCTGGAGGAGTGGGAGCCTATGTGGGCAAGGACGGCAAAAAGGAAGCACTCCCCCTTCTCCCACTCCCAGGGTCCCTCGGGATACCACACTCACTCGTAACTCCACTCGCTTGCCTCTTTTCCCGGCCAGGCTCCTCTTGGAAAACCGGAACCACAGTATTCAGAGGTTCACATTTGCTTCAAGAGTCCACTCTAGCTTTAAGTTAATCTAACAGATGTTCTTTCAGAAAAATTACATACTCTACATTATCCTAACAATTTGAAATTACAGTGCGTTATCTTAATTAAACTGGTAACATTCAATAACCTTGTTCATTAACGACTATTGATGACAATGGTAATTTGTTATGACAGTGTGACTGCAGTGTGTGAGCACATGTGGACACATGTAAGGGGTTAACACATTGGAAGACTCTAAACATCATTCTTTAAGTAAGTATTTATTCCTTATGAAGAAATTAGAAAAAGGATCTTCCATAATCCCTCCATACATAACACAGAATCAGGTTGCTGCATTCAATCCCCTACATATAGACCACTACGAAATTCATGTGATTAGGAGAAAAATCACACACACCCAGTCACAAAGCATGGAATTCTACCCCAAATATTCATAAATCCATTGTGTCTGCTCTATTTTAAAGGGCAAAACAGACATACATTATTAAAAAAAAAGAAAAGGACAAAGCACAGAATTTTCATTGGTGTGTCCTAATATATGCAAAAATTGATTACTTGCACATAAAGATGAAAAAAATTATATATACTTTCTAGTTCATTAAAATTCCCAAACATCTTCTCAAATTGAATTGTTTCTGACATGGCTGTATTGATCATCACCCAAGTATCCCAGATGGAGAGTAGTTACAGCTGTACATGCACTATGCAATCATTTATCTAGGTACCAGGAAAACATTGTGAGACACTTGAATTTCCATGATGATAGGAGAAAGGAAAAAAAAAAAAAAGCCAAGAATAAAGCAAATAAATGCCCTGGCAAGAAATCCAAGTGAAGCTTCTGAATATTCACCCAATAATAACAACATGAAAAGGTGGACGACGATAAATATCCTGAAAGACATCAATATGGAAAACACAATTCCAGCTTTAAAATGGTTCTTTGCTTTTGATAAAATTATTTGCAACTGTGTAGAAAATTTCATGACAGGCGTAATTCACATCTGCAAATGGCCACAACTGTTTGGGAAACTTGATAGTCTAAGTGTGCAATGAAGTTCTGAATTAACCTATTTAACATTTGTTCATAGAATCAGAGGCATATCCAGTTCAAGATAATGATTTCAGTGCAACAGAAAGCTAAAGATGGTGAAGTCTGTTGTGGTTGGTTAGTAAGTAAGATCACAACAAAGAAACAACAATTCATATGCAGGAATTTGCTTCTAAGAAATTTGGTCTGGGTTGAAAATTCCCCCCACTATTTTTTATCTAGGCATTTTTTCTAGAAAGATACAGGGGAACTCACTTTTCTGAAATCAAGAGTTACTGTCTTTCTGTCAGCCTACTGTACAACCTATAGTATATTTTCTTTGGTCAGGAAGTGTCACTGTAAAGATCTCCACTGAATGTATTTACTAAACGTATGATAAGGCTGTGCTGATAAATTAATACAGTATTACATATTTATTTATAGAAGATATTAGACCAGCAGATATATTGGAAAAGATGGTACTCGAAAGGCCTCTGGTTGAAATGAGAGAAAAATAACAAAACAAAACACTCAGATTGTCTCTCCAAATCACTTCTTTATCGCAGCTAGAATCGAAGCAATCCAACTTGTACTTCTCATTGAGGACTATAGTTGGAATATGTTAAGGATTTGAGTATGCGCAGTGAAACATATGCAGGTTTGCCTTATTAGTTTTCCCATCTGACAGTACTCTTGCCAGAAGGACAAGATTCTTATTTCAACTGAAATAGAAAATACCAAAAGGTTTATACAGTGCAACAATGCCTAATCCTACTACTGAGCACTTTTATAATTTGCTTCTTCCAAGAGCCACTCAATTCCATTTAGCAATCCACCTAAAGTTGCAGCTACAGTGTCCTGCATCTGTGAAAATTAAATTAAAAGAAAAAGTTAATGTATTAGAGGTAACAACTAACAGGATCTAACAGGATCTTAATATCACTCTCTATCTGTAAAGTCAGAAACACTCATATAAAATCTAAATTTTTATCACTAGTGTAAAGGTCACTTAGACAAAAAAAGGTTTTACAGGAGTAAGAAAACAAATTAAAAAAAACTCCCTCATGTTAAGAAAGCTTTCACTCTTAGTAGCAGAGTGAATTTGTTTCAATTTACTCTGGTACTAAGAGTATCAATTCACTCTGATACAATCATTTCATCAGCACAGATGGCAATCCACTTGAAAAATGTTTTTGTTACTCCTAAAGCAAAAATGCTGCGAGCTTTAGACTTCTATGCATATCATTAACACTCAGATTTTGTAATATCCCATCCAGTTATATTATTAGACTATTATAAATGGTATGTTTTGTAAAAAGCCTATGAACATTTTCCTTACGAAAACAAAGAAATTACCTCAAATCAGGATTTTTTTTTTTTCTGATTAAGTTATTTCTCAGCTACAGAACATCAACAAAAATTAATTCTGTGTGGCTGAACCAGGGTGATAGATACTGCGCTTGACAAATATAAAAACAGGTTCAGGACCTCACATTCTAGGTAGAAAACTGATCTGTCAAAATCTGAAGACATCAAATCAACTGAGTGACAGTGAACAGTCTTTTAAAAATGTCACAAAAATCTATCTTGTGTCCAAGCCTGTGATTCAGGAAATTTATATTTAAATGAACTGAATCTTCCTTACTCCCTTCAAGACCATGATTTGTCCTTCCTAACATTCTAGTTCCAGCTTAAGTCTCTTCTGTGCTTTTGGGCAAGTCACTTAGCTCCTTGTTTTCAGACAGGCTAATAATTCATCTTGTAGCACCAGAGAAACAAGATATTTCACTTAAATGGAAAACTTCTGTACTAGTGTTGAAAGCTGCACACTCGGTTAGGTAGGTATAGTTAAGGAAACTGAGAGCCTAAATTAAATTTAAACCACAGAGAAACAGAAAATAAAGGTTTAAGAGTAAGTACCATCCAGGGCTGATGCAGCAGATTTAGTTGCAACTGATGTGCCACATAAACACATGGAATTCTTTTCACACCAACGTGAGACACACAGGACAAAATCAGCAGAGGTCTGTTCGGAGGCCCAAGAGCTGGATCTATCATTGCCAAAATACGAGCCAGCTCCTCCTGACGATCATGCTCTAAGAAACAATATTTAATATATGAGTCTTAAGTATATGCAAAAACAAAGTGTTTTTGTTTTGTTTTGTTTTTGAGAGGCAATTAGACAGAGGACTAGAAGGGGTAAATGATCTTGTTCTGCTTAATACAAGACTTACCTGCCTTTATGTTACACAGATACTGATGACATCAAGATGTTAAAGATGCCCATACATTCTACAGGCAGCCTATTTCAATCCTAGCATCCCTACTGAATGTACTTTTCTCTTAGTGTACCCCTTCAAAGTTTTTTGCCTGTCTCTGACATAGCCCTCTTCCTCCATTCAAAGCTGATGAATGTAAAGACAATTACCATAACTGTTAACTGGATTATCATCTTACAGGACTAAACTAAACTAATTGCATTTTTTACTGGTTTCCTGGTGAAGGTTGTTTCCATAGCACAAACAATGTATTTTCAAGTTTCCCCCTATACATACCTGTGGGTTTTTGTTTTTTTTTTTTTAACCCATGTAATTTCCCACATGTAATTTAGATAGCAACTATATCAGTATGTGCCATAAAGAAAACAAGGAGCCACAATCCCTAACATGTTGATGGGAGAATGTCTAGAACGGGAGATCTCTTCAACATGGTAAAACGTAAAGAAATAGCATATTTTGAAAGGATCAGAACATGGATTTTGATGTGTTGTATGGTCTTTGTAATCTAATACTCCAGCTATTCACAAAATATAAATAAAGAGAAACCCCTTACCTCTATGAGCTTCTGCATTAGCAACATAAATGAATCCATCAACTACTTCGCACACCTTCCTCACTTGAGCTATTACACTGTAGTGCATGGCTTGCTGGTTCCCTACTGTGCTGTTCTCTTGGTAAAACATCCTATTCACAGCAACAGCTTGCTCTTCCCTTGCTCTCCTCCTTTCCACACTGAAAGGTATTTCAGTAGTCAGGTTAACTGAGAATGCCAAAACAGAATCTTGAAATTTCATCTACGTGGTGCAGGAAAGGGACAGGAAAATGGGCTAGGCCAGGAAAATGGTTTAATTTCTCCCTGTCCCCTCCTGCCCTCCTTTCTTTCTGAGGGCACAAACAGAGAAGGTTGGCAAACTGCAAGATGTTTATGAAAATACACTCCAGGATGAGTTCATAGAGTGTTTCAAAAGGGACTTAATCAAGGGATTAAGAGGGATAGAAGCACCTGTAATGTACCTGTTGTATACCTTTGGTATATATACTGTTTGGAAAAGTTTTATTACTTCCATGTGAAAGCTTAGGGGTTGAAAAAAGAAAGGAAAAGCAAAGGCAGGCATTCAAACTTCAATTTATAAGGAATATCCATGCATGAGAAGGTGCACATGAAAGTCACATGAAAAGAATATCAAGAAAAGTCTGAAATAAATCAGAAACTGTACTTTTCATTTGGTGGAGAACAGATCTTATCTTACCTCGTGGTGGAATACAGTGTCACAATATTGAATTTTTGATTGCTGTTAAACTGAAAACTGACACCTGATCCAATTCCTACAAGGAAAAAATGAATCTATGAGATTACAACTATTTGGCTACTGAATACAATTAAGTGGTAGTTCAAAAAATTCCAGTGGTGCCATAAAATGAATATATTCAAACCTAGATATTGCTGTTAGGGGTGGCAGATTTACTATTTTACAATTAAACTTTATGCATGCTCCAACTGACAAGACTTTTAGTTTCATTAAAATCTAGTCAATGGTATTAAAACCATTTTTGTATTTCTGATTATTAGAGTTGAACCTAGAAATTTAAATTAGAAATTTGTATTTATTAGCTGAAACTGGCATAGAAAAGGCTCCAGTCTGCTTATGACAAGCTGCATTGAAAAGGACATATGAGAGAAGTAAAAAACCCACTAAAAATAATTGCCATGCTTCCTATAAATTTAATTATTTGAGTTCTGCTGTGATTAAATAACATTAGTTAAAAAGTAACACATTTTTGTCTCTGGCTTGGACATAAGTCAAATTAGACATTCAAAGCTACTCTTTTAAACATTAAAAAAAAAAAATCTCTCACCTGCTCTTTTAACTCTTCTAAGTAAAATTTACGTCATTTGATACCAGAATACTGAATCATATAAGGATCAGCTTTGAGTTCCTGTGTAAAATTACAAATGTGGTTTTTAGCCACTTACTGCAAGCAGCACTGAAAAAAAGGCCTGTCTGCATTTATTGAACACAACAGCAGCAGTAATATGGAATTTTGAATGAAAATAGAAGTACAAGGAACAAAATTATTCTTCTGACAATGTCCAAATTTAATCATAAATTCACTAAAGCTATAAGTTTGTCCCAAATGTTCACTGCATTTAGCCTTCTGAACAAATCAGAGAGAAAACGGTTTCAGGTTTTTTTTTACCATGATACTACTGAATTTTAAGGATACAAAAAAAATCATTCCTTTTCTTCATTTCTTCCTCAAAGTTTTTTTGTGTTATATGTATTTACAAAATAAGGAAGCTAAAAGCCAAAACCACCATTACCATGAATTTGTCTATGAGGTAAACCAGCTACCAGCAGAATTTCTGGGCATGTCATCATCTTTTGTACTAAAGAGTTGTCCAGCTCTTCCAAACCTGGCCCAAACATAGCAAAGCGAGGTTCTGCCTGAGTGACCAGTGATTGCAAAAAGGAAGTCACAGTCCCATACCGGGGACGGTTCGATTTCCAACTTCTTCTGCCCTGCGGACAGCTCCTTTTATATCTGTTTAAAATAGATGCAACTAGAAATTAAACATAAAATACAAAAGAGGTATTAATCAAACAAATTAAGTCCCACACTTCTTATGCTTTTCTACTGGTACAACTCAAAGAATAGGTCAAAAATTATAAAGTTCCAAACTGATGGTTTCAAGCACCAGTACAAAGCAGACAAAGCATCAGTTCTTTTGACATCTGAATACTGACTTTTTGGACCTCAGTACACTTCTATCTACAGATCTTTCAGTTTACTTGAAAAAAAAATAAAAATAATAAATTCCCCATCCTCACTGAATACACAATATAGGTAAAATAACATCAAAGCAGAAGTGTCACATGAAAAGTAAAATTTTAAAAGTGAGCCTTTTGAGTGCATTTTAAACCCTAATTAAACTCTTTTGTGTTTATAACAAGTAACCACCTGAAAAGAAACATTCTCCCTGTAGGTAGAGAGCATGCAAACTGTGAAAGGAAACAAGTGTTTCCTGCAAACTTACATACTCATTTGGTGTGGATGCTATAAGGCATGGAAAGACTGCTAATTGAGGGGAAGGAAAAACAGTCAGATGCTCTAGAGCAGCAGCTTCAGTTTGCTTCTGGAGTCATGGTAGGCTGCTCCTGAACAAATCTCTTCAAGGAAGCATCAAATGTGGGCTGCTTTATACCCACGCTGAAATGTTTCAGTTTAAATCAGCAAAACCGCCAAGTGCACGCAGACACAAATCAGTGACAGGTGGCTTCAAATTGGCGGTTCAGACCTAAACAGATTTAAATCCAATTTCAAAATCAGTCCATAGTTTGCACATCAAATTCTGAGTGTACTGTTCCCACCTGTTAAAAGGGGATGAAGGGCACAGAGATTGCAGAAGTTAATGCACTTACCACAAAGCAACATGTTAAGGACCACCTTTGGAAAATGTAACTGCAAATAAATCAAAAATCCCAAACAAATCCACAGACCACCACTGCAAATCAAAGGAACTGAATGAAGTTTAGAAAAGAAATCACCACAAACTAGCTTAAGTGTTCTTCTCAGTCATCCAAACATATTTATTGTGTTGCTATGTTTTTCAATATACTACCAGAAACCGGTCTTCGTCTTACAGCCTTTGACAATCAGACCTAAACCAATACAGCTTGTTACTCTGTGCACATTCCGTGCACTTTTTTATTATTAGGTCTTCCAAATAAGATAAAAAACAATGAAGATCCATTTCATTTGCTGTAGCTCAAAGACTTCTTCGTACTTTTATGAAAATAACTGCTGTGGCACTGAGAGCAAAGAACACTTCTTTACCAAGATCAACAGTATGCAGTATTTCTGTGCTACAGTAGACTGACAGTTTACAAAAACCTGTAATTTTTTATAGCATTAGCCTTGTGTTTTTTACAATGTTTTATATTCCTGCTGAGTTCCAAACAGAAAGAGCAGACCAGACCATGGAGCAACAAGAAATTGTATTTCCAAAATAAACAATAGATTTGAGACACATCGAAATTTAAACAGCAACTTACAACAGAGCTTTACTTCTGTAAATATGGAACGCGCCTGTGGGCTGAATATTACTGCTGTAGGCACACTTGAAGTCATGTAGGAGAACATGGAGATACTTACACTGCCATGTAATCATACAGTGCATTGCCGCTGACCTCTGAAAAGGCTTTTTTAAAAATCTCCTCGTCTGGAAGTGATTTCCAATCAACAGATGTCCAAGAGGGGAGATCCCGCAGGAGAAAGTATCTCCATAACAACGGGTCTTGCACAGCTGCCCTCCAGTAACAACTCGTGCTTCCTAAGCGGCACAAATCTTGGGGCGAGAGGAAGGACATGATGTTCAGCTGCACGTCGATCTGAAAACCATTGAGAGCAGCGGTTTAACGGAATTCAGCAGCGAAGGCCGGGGTGGGACGCGGCGTTTGCCCCCTCGTCCCCCCGCGCCAGCGGGCCCGGCTCACCGGCAGGCTCTGCAGGAGGCTCACTCCCGCCGCGCCGCCCGGGGCCGCGGGCCGCGGGGCGGGCGCGGAGCCGGCGCGCCCGCGGGTGCCGCGCAGCCAGCGCGCACCGCGGCCTCCAGCCCGGCCCCGCGCGCCTCCGCCGCCGCCGTGGCGCCCAACAGCGCCCCGTGCACCGCAGCCCGGAGTCCGGGGAATGCGTGGCTTTAATGCAACACAAGTATACATTTCAGTTGGAAGGAAGAAAAAGAAAATAAGGCAGTGACGAAGACTGTGCTCTTATGCCACAGGTTTTCTTCTAGCACAGACAGCGCAGTGGATCTTAGCTGTGGGATTTCACAAAGCAATGCAGCATTTGTTTTGCAGTTGCCGTGTTCCACCCTTGACCTTTTAAGGGTCCCTCACATACAGCCACATACTTTGTTAACATGTTTCTCCCTGTTTCTTGGAAATCCAGCGATATGCTCTGGGATCTGCTGTCCAGGTCACTGCCAGACACAGGGTCCATTGACTCAAGGCTTTCCTGCTTCCCTTCCACTGCTCCACAGTGTTTCAGTCTCCAGTAGCACATTTCTCCACTGTACATCATTGCCAGTAAGTGAGTGTCACTAAATATACCTGCAAAAATAATTTAGATCAAGTACTTCAGTCTTCTGCTATAAGAAAGTATTAACACAAAAGTAAGTATTAACATTAAGTATTAACACAAAAGTATTAACGAGCTTGTTAATTCTTTTTCAGTAACAATGGGGAAGAAAGTTCCAAAAAGACAGTATAAGTATATAATTATATAAATACATAATTCCCAGAAGAAAACCATGGATCAAGACCATGCTCATTTCTCTGCACAGTTTGACCCTCCTTAATGTTAAAATATTTTAAGACTGTCGTATAAATATTATTTCTATAATTTTGTTTGCCTAATTATCTCATAAGAATTTCAGTATCTCTTTACAGCCTCTTTAACACAGGCATGACTGTACATATTTACTCTGGAGTATTTCTGTGCCTCCCACAGGTTTAAGCCTAAAAGATACTGTCTGAGGTCATCTTAACTTAGGTGAACCAGCAGCAGCTTTATTAGCATTTGAATTCAAAGGCACACGTGTGTCTTTCACCAAAAAAAAAAAAAAATCCTGCTAAATAAATCCACAATCTGACTTTACATTACGGAGCTATATAACCGTAATGTCACTTTCAGATTACGTTAAACAAGAAGGTGCTGCATATCCTGCTACAGTCAGAGTAGAGGTGTTTTTGAGTGTGCTCAACGTGGACATCATGTTCTTAGCACCAGCTGGTCTACCTCACAAATTCCCTGCTGCTGTATCACCCTACCTGCATCACACTGATGCAGCCTAAGATCCTCCTAGAAACACTCAATAGGAATGAACTTTACATAAAGCTACATAAAGTGGTGACAGAGAACATTTGCCAAATCTAACCAATTCTGCTTATAGTTTTACCTGTGAGAAGTCTGTAATTGTGTTTGTACCTGTGCTGTCCTAGAGCTAAAAGGAAACATCAATATGTGAACCTCTGGCACCCTCTGCAGTCACGTTAGTGCCTTCAACGTCTGTCAGCTGTGAACTGGATGGTTCACAATAAAATACTGTGTACAAACGCTGCCACTGTAAAACACTACTGTCCATCAAACACTCATTGCCTCAATTCACCTCACTCCAGGAACACCCATAAAACACCAGGAAAATGAGCACTGACACCTCCTAAAATTCATGAGTCAAAAAAGAAAAAAGCGGGGCCACTCTTGCCTGCTTATTTGCCTCATTTATTATCTTCTTGTTCTAAAAAGTGTTAAGTCTTGAACATAAACTAGGCCAAACAATAAAAACACACAAAAATTGAAGCAGTTTCATTTCATAAAATGAAGCAGTTATTAAATAAGAGTGGGTTAAAAGGTTTTTTGGAGTTAGTTTTTGGGGTTTTTTACCTTCACTGAGTAATCTAGCTGTGTCTTTATCTTGAAGTGAGATATCTTCATCTAGCTGAAGAGGGCATCTAACGCTAAGCATCTTCATCAAGTACTGAACTCCATCATTAAGACACTGAGTACAGTTAAAAATAAGGAAAAAATAAGTTCTCGTTAAATTAATGATATGCAGCAATACTTCCTATGAAGCCCCAAAATCCCAATTAAAGAAAACAAAACAAAACAAAAAAAAAAAAAAACCAAACAAAAAAAAACCAAAAAAAACAAAAAAAAACCAGAACAAAAAACCCAGCCACATTTTAAAAGTGACCAATCAAACTTTAATGCTGTATTCACAAGTTCATAGAACATTTTTATGTCCTTTACCTTTTTAAATGTGGCAACATTTTCTTGTAGCCATTCACCCCTTTCTTTTGCTGTGTGGCAATACATGTAAAGCAGGGCTCCTTTTCTCCAGTAGAGACATTCTAACAACTCTGCACCAAGAAGGTCGATGGGCTGAAATAAAATCAAACAAACTGGTCTAACACAAAAATAAACCACCTGAACTACTTATAAGCACTGGCACACATGCAAACACTGCATAAATCTCGTACTTCAGGGACTGTGTTTGACATCAACAGAGACAGAAGCCTAGCCTAACCTAATATTGTAGGTCAAATAGAAGTGTTAACTGCCTGTGGAATCATGAAATGTTAGCAAGATAAATTCTGAGCTCGCAACAAGGCATTTGAAACAATATTTTCAGTAATCACTATTTAAATACCAAAGAGACTTGAAAATGTTTCAAAATACTTTAAATTCTGCCCATCAAAAATACAAACACTATGTCCCATTCCAGACTTTTCATTTTTAAATAATGAAATAATTCACCCTCTGACTACTCACTTCTTTTATGCTGCATTCCCTCACTAGGTCTTCTGGTTCTGAAAGAATGGAAATAAGTTCTTTAAGTTTTTGCAAGGCAGATTCTTCTGGAAAATCTTCATCCACAAGCTGGTTTTCCTCAAAATATGTAATGTCTAAGACAGCCTATGAAAACAAGAACATATACAAAATTGAAATGCTACCATCAAAATAATCAAATGGATGTGTGTTGACATAGAAAAAAATGTTAGTTTATAAAACATTACAATTTGAAGGTATTTTTTAACATCTAGTTGACCAAATGTGCAAGTTAGAAGTATTGAAGGATTAGTGATGGTGACTATCAAGCGAAATCCCTTTCTGTCCCTAAAGTAACAGCATGAACGACTCCAAGTCATCCAAGTCAAAAGCAGTTCTGTGCTTCACAGATGCTCACCACACACCCCCAAATAATCGAGCTGCCTTTCTGCCCCACCCTCCTTTTTTACACCAAACCGTCTCCCACTCCCTACACGCATTTTCTTGAGAGGCAGTTTGATGTCCGTAACAAATACCTGGGTATAGAGCTGAAAAAGCGTGGAAGGGTGTTCTTTCCCTTCGTTGCAGAGGTCCTTCAACTTGTCCAGATTAGCAGAGCCTTTCTCCAAGAAGGTATCTGAGGGAAGAACACAACGCTCCCTTAGCACCGATGAGCACCGGCCAGGCTCTGATGCTCTCAAGCGCACACGCCGTTTGCCAAGATGCCCTGGGGGCCGCCCGCGCCGCCACCCCCGGTCCCCTCGCCCCCGGCCGCTCACCGCGGGCCCCGGGTGCGCCGAGCCGCCGGGCCAGCGCCGCCACCCGCGGCCGCAGCGCCGCCGCCGCCATGGCCGCCCCGCGCCGCCCTCCGCGCAGGCGCAGCGGCGCGGGCCGGGGGCCGGGAGCAGCCCCGGGCAGCGCGGGGCGGGGGGCGCGGAGCGGGGCCGGGGCCGTGCCGTGCCGCGCCGGGCCGTGCCGTGCCGGGCCGTGCCGTGCCGGGCCGTGCCGCGCCGCGCCGCGCCGGGCCGCGCCGGGCCGTGCCGGGCTGTGCCGTGCCGCGCCGTGCCGTGCCGCGCCGTGCCGCGCTGGGCCGTGCCGCGCCGTGCCGGGCCGCGCCGCGCCGTGCCGCGCCGTGCCGCGCCGGGCCGTGCCGTGCCGGGCCGCGCCGTGCCGGGCCGCGCCGGGCCGTGCCGGGCCGGGCCGTGCCGCGCCGGGCCGCGCCGCGCCGGGCCGCGCCGCGCCGTGCCGTGCCGCCCGACCCCACGGGACACCCGGCCCGGGACACCCGGCCCCCGATCCGGCCGGACACCGCCAGCCCTGCTGTCATTGTTGGCTGGGACTGCAGTTTTGGGCTGGTGTGGCCCTGAAAGCTCTTTGATAACAGAAGGGTCTGGCGTCTGCAGTGCCGGTCCATCCCCCAGGGAGAGACCCTGTGTTTCAGAATTTACGGAATCAATTTACAGTCAATTACAATCATTTTTGGAAAAGACCTCTGGTTCCAACCTATGACCGAATATCACAATGTCGACCAAACCATATTACTGAGTGCCACGTCCAGTCTTTCCTTAAACAGTTCCAGGGACAATGACTCCACCACCTTCCTGGGCAGCCCATTCCAAGATCTAATCACCCTTTCCGTGAAGCAATTTGAAACAATGTTTTGTGAAGTGTTTTGTAAAATGCTTCGCGGAACAGTCTTAAATCCAACATAGATCGCCCATGGCACAGGATGAGATTATTTCCTCTCTTCCTGTCTGGTTGCCTGGAGAAGAGGCCAACCCCACCTGGCCACAGGCTCCTTTCAGGCATTTGTAGAGAGCGATAAAGTCACCTCTGAGCCTCTTTTTCTCCAGGATAAACACCCCCAGCTCCCTCAGCTTCTCCTCACGGGACTTGTGCTGCAGACCCTTCCCCACGTCCATTGTCCTTCTCTGGACTTGCTCCAGCACCTCGATATGTTTCCTGAGTTGCAGGGTGCAGAGCAGGATTTGAGGTGTGGCCTCACCAGTGCCCAGCACAGGGGGACAATCCCTGCTCTGGTCCTGCTGCCACACCATTGCTGAGCCAGGCCAGGATGCCATTGGCCTTCTTGGCCACCTGGGCACACCCTGGCTCATGTTCAGCTGCTGTCACCAGCACCCCCAAGTCCTTTTCCACTGCAAAAATTTGACTGCGGTTTTGCCCCTATCAGTGAGTGCTTTCCAGCCTCACTGCAAATTAGGTATTGCCCATAAAACAAACTGAAACAGAGGCAGCAATGATCAAGCCCACACTTACTTTTCAATAAATGGGTTTGGTTTTTTTTAACTACATTTTAGCATTTAATTACTTAAAATGCACAAGTACAAGAGTAAAAATACATTAAATAATCCTGAAATGAAATACCTTTGATTAGAGAAATGAAGCACTTGCTCCAACATTTTGTCCAGCTTTTAATAATACTCTTTATGAACTTGATAAATAATAAAGGAGTTTGCATATATGAAGGGTAAACTAAGTTTTCCCTTTATTTTTACCAACATCTTCCTACCATGTGAAAGTCAGTCATCAAATACTTTGTGTTGTCTAGTTATAAAAGTGCTAAATTTTATGGTATTGTTTCCCTAGCCCTCTCCATATTTTTACCTACCTGGAAAAAGCTAATACCTCAGTGCCTATTCTAGTAAAGTAAAACAAACTCACACAATATTGAGAATTTTGTCAACTTGAATATTTTGAAAGAATAATTGACTAAAGACCTTTTCCCATTTTGAGGTCATATGCTGTTCATTCTGTCACTGTCTATGTTCCACCAAAGTACCTAAAAAAAACAACCAGCCAACCAACTGACCAATCACTCACCAAGCCTCCCCATCCCTGCATCCCCCAAAAATAAATTGTCATTTACTGGAGTACTTTAGAAGTGAAAAGCTGTCTACTAGCAGGCAGAGTTATTTTTGCTGTTATCTGTCTTATGTCTTATGAAAGAGTTGCCAAACACATTAAATACAACAACAACAACAACAAAAATATAACCGAAAAATAAAAATTATGTTTTCTTCCCAAAATGGTTTGATTTATAGAAGAAATCATTGTTTTGATTGGATGTGTATTGTTGTTCATTCCTGCATAGTTGGTATTCAGATACAAAAATATTCTGGTAGCTAACCTGTGAGGGAAGGAGATGGTGCTTCATGCCTTAAGTAAAATACAGCACTTTCCATGTTGCCAGCTTTGGGACTGAAAAAGAGATTGTGAGATTGAGACATCCCCTTCTTCAGATCCTTTGTTTGCTTGGTCCTTACTTCTCCTCTTCAATCCCCAGCTATGATTTAAGTGTTGCTTTTTTTCATACCTAGTCAAGTGGGCAAGTGCATCAGCCCTTCATAGTGAAGGAGATGTCACCAGCCTTCAAGATTGTCTCCTGTAAAAAAAAAAAAGAAAAAAATTAAAGACCCCCAAACAACCTAAACCAGAACAAAACACCAAATGGTTGTATGTTGACTCATCTGCTAAAGGAAGTGGTATTTTTTCTTCCTGTGCTTCAGGCACTGCTGCAGCTTACTTTAGTTGTATCCATTTTCAAAAGTATTTTTATATATGAAGTGACTGTTTTTTCCCAGAAACTGTTATTCACTCTTTCTGTAAATATCCAATGAAATTTGTTTTGACCTTATCAGTTGCTGAAAGATGTGTGTTTCTGTTAATTCCAAGCTGGTAAAAATAGAAGCTGCTACAAGGGTTAAAAAAGGTGGTAGCACACAATTCTCTTGGAATATTTGTAGTGTTTGTTTTTTTTTTTTATTTTCCCCAATTTGATTTTTATTATGAAATGTGTAAGGGAGCAGAAGACCTCTCTAGAGGCAGTTTTCTTGGCATTTGTTTCTCTCATACCCTACATACTCCCACTGGGAGCTGGTTTGTGAGCAACAGAGATGACAGGACTTCTGGGCAAGTTAACTGAGAGCTGCAGAGCCTGGAAGAGGGTTGAGGGGCTGAACCAGTGTGGGGTGCTGCCTCCTTACTGCAATTGGCAAGCCTTCACCCCAGGCAGCCTCTGCCTCTCTCCTGCCTGGACTGGGCTCTGAACAGCCTCGTGCCCATCCCTTCTCCAAGCTGTATTCCCTTAGGCACCCAACCCCCAAGCTCTGTTTTGAAGTTTATGGAGCTGCTGTGCCTGCCTTTTCCTCACACCATGCAAAGTGCACCAGTCTGAAAAGATTGGTGAAAGACAAGGTGTCTGATTATTTGAGGAAATGGTGACCTCAATTGCCTTATTTTTTGCTTTTGCTTAGAACCTGTTTGAATGAAATACCTGTCTGTCAGATATTTCAAGGAGAGTGGACTAGTTTAGGGTTTGCTGAACCTCTCACCATTCTTCTCAGAGCTTGGGAAATGTAGCATTCAAATTTCTAGAGCTTCACATGAAGGTGCATCAAATATTTTTCTGAATATTTATATGTTTAAAAAGAAACTGAGTGACATCATAAATTATGTTGAAGCAAAAAAATGTTTCACTTCATATTCGAGGGAACAGTTATGATAAAATGATCTCTGGTGGGGGAATTCAGGTGGGATTTGTGCTCTTTCAGTGCCTAGCACTACCTGTTTTAAGGCTACTGTTATCAATATGGATAAGATGTTTGCTATTTAAAGACATGCTCTGTTCCTAAACTGATGGAAGAATAATAGGAAGGGTACTGTTGTGTGTCAACAGTGTGGTTGATGGAAGAGGGAAATCTAGAATGATTTTGTCCTTCAGGGGAAATTGCCACTACAGTTCTCCTGAAATTTTGGGTTTGTATATAAATGTATCTCTATGTATATGTGCATGTATATAAACATGGTGTAAATATAAAGTGGATGCTGTACATTGCTACATTGGATTCTGTAGCTTCTTTTCTTCCAAACCACATGCACTTCTTGTCCTTCTGGTGTGTGTGTGTAAATGTGCATTCTGCTAGAGAACAGGCTGGTTGTACTGATACGCTTGGGAATTTTTTTGTCCTGTGGTATTCCATCAAAAAAATTGCTAACTGCCCTGATATATGTAGCTGTGAAACTGGGCTAGCCTGACATCTCCAAATACCTGAAAACTTGGAACATACTCTGCTTTAGTAACTCTAGGACATTTATTATTTATATTGAATGTTAAAGAAACAGTGCTTAAACACAAGAAAGTTGTTCCTTTGTGTTTTTAATATTATTTAAACTAGGGAAATATCTTTAGCTTTAATCTAAAATACAATATCGTCTAAGAAATGAAGATTTGCACAGCAGCAATTGATAATTTTTTTTATTATTAGCAGCTTCAGGATCTTTAGAATTGTGCAAATTTTCTGGAACTGTGACACTTAAAATAGGTAATATTTATAATAATCTCATATGAATTCTTGGGGAAAGTATCCAAGAGAGGAATTTTGTTGGGTTCAAGTGAACTTTATGTTCAAAGAATCACAAAATACCTCAGGCTGGAAGGAGCCCATAATGATCAGCAAGTCCAACTCCCTAATGTCCAACCTGAACTTCCCCTGGTGCAGCTTTGTTCCGTTTCCTTGTGTCCCGATGCAGGTCACCAGAGAGCGGAGATCAGCACCTTCCTCTCCTCTGCCTCCCTGTTCCTGGCTAGGAGAGTGCAGATTCCTGTGAGGTCACCCCTCAGCCTTCTGACTGCTGACTATTTGGATCTCTGGAAAGAAAGCTAACTTGCTTCTAGCAAATTAGTCCTCGACCAGATGTTATAAAGCCTGATGATCACTGGATTTCTTAATGCTTGCTTTGTTTATAAATTGACTCCTAATGTTATGGGGGGAAAAAAATAGGGGGGGCGGGGAATGGTTGTGTGGAGGCGGACGTAGGTAGTAATGGAAAAAAAAAATTGAATTAGAGACATAGAAAGATTAGATCAGACCTGATCAGACAAGACTCAGAAATTGTTAGATTTATTCCTTACCTGGCAGATGCCTGACAGTTTTACAGTCTGTGATCAAAATTTGTGTTTAAAATTAACAAGGACAGTGTCATGGATGTTCTTACAGATGTATTTGGCTAGTTTGAGTTTGTAGCAAATAAAGCAGCATAGCATGCTTCATGACCTGTAGAAAATGGCAGAAGTTATATGACTGTATTTGGTACAGCATCTTAGAATGACATGGAATTACTATGATTTCAAAAATAAGTATTTGTCCTTATTTTGCAAACATGAATAATTAGTTGAGGAGTACAAGAAGAGTTGGTTTTAAAAATACTTGAGTAAAGCTAAATTTATTAAAATATATATTTGGTCCTCCACTTGTTTTTCATCACTGTATTATTTGAAGTAGATACTTCTGTTATTGAATATAAGCATAATAAATATTTGTATTTATGCCTAGAAAATATGAAACAGAGGTATTTATTTACTGTACTTTAGCTTAATGTGGTTGTTGTAACTAATAATAACTCTAATATATCTGACGGTCAATAGTATGGTAATCGCCTTTCAGACACCCTTCACCTTCAGAAAAGGAGATATACATTCTGCCTCTTTTGCTTCATGGCTTTGCAATTATCAGGGAAGGAGAATAAAACTGCAATTTATTCATAGTAGTGCTGAGGAAGTGGAAAATCATTACCAAACATTTCCTTCATGTCTGTGGGATTAAGGACTATGAAATGATTTCCAGAATCTAGACTCATATGCAATAATATTATGGGATTATTCATAATGTCATTATTAACGATATTATAAAGGGCAGTATCTAATTCAGTCATCCCTCTTAAAATTGGGCTGTGTAGTCTGAAATATATCCAGGTGAGATCATCTGATATTCATATTGTCCATGCCAAATGTAAAATCAGAGAATAAGGGTGATCTGTAATGGAATTTTACCTTTGTGTCAATAGATGTGAAATATATTTATTTTGGAGAGGCATATGAATGCCAATGATTAGAAATTGCTGGTGTGTCATATTTCTGTTTGTCTGATCTTACATGGCTGTTCTTTGATCTACCTGCTTTCTATTTTGTTTATCGTTCAAGTGGTGCCCTGACAAAATATGAACCAGCTGATTTCTTACAGCCTGCCACTGGAACAATGTGGAACTGGATTTGAAATAGGTTCTAACCATAGAAGGTAATTTAGCAGTTTGCTATCTGGTTGTTAGAGCGGCATGCACTGATCTTTGGTCTTGGAACTGCTGTCTTTTAAAGTGACCTCCCTAGAAGAGGGGAGCATTAAAAACTGACATATAGGAACTTCTTGCTGTTTGAGGGAGATCTGAACTAATTTATTTTTAGAAAGGAGTCATAAATCTTCTGTACAATCTTCTATAAGTAATTAAATGGTTTCTTTTCAACAGGCAGGGAAATCTGGGTTTGTCTGTTACATGGTTAATGAACAAAGAATGGTGTGTACACTGTATGCCTTCATCTAGAGGAATGCTGTGCCTGTCATGTCTCATTTTTTACCTTCTGTCAGTGTTGGTCTGGGAGAACTTGCTTACATAAGTCTTCATCCCAATCTCCAAATGTTACAGATCACTGTGTTTGTAATTTATGGTATTATTTCACAGTCAACTTACAGCAAACACAGAAGTAATGTTTTTTGGTCAAACACTTTTAAAAAACATGTTACTACATGTTCCCATCTTTAATTGTATTAATTATAGAGTCTAGTGTGATGGTTTAGTTTGCATCATCAGCTCTCTTGTTTGACTGAATGCTGCCCATTTCTTGACAGACCTAGTATGTAGCTGAATTGTCAAGCTGATGTCTGAATATCTTTAATATGTGTAGCATTCCCAAATAAAAAGAGAATCTTTATTTGGAATTTAATGAATTTTTTTGCCTTTGTATGAGGTTTTATACAGATAATTCCCTTGGATCATAGCAAAATTAAATCCACTAATTGGGGTGTTGTATTAATCTATGTAGCACTTAGCACTGAAACTTTTCTTGCTCTTCTGAGGTTTGTCTTGAGGGCAAAAAAACAACCAATCAACATTCCTGAAAGGATCATGCAATGGATAAAAATAAATTAATAAAGTGTACTTGAGGTGTACATGAGACAGGTGTCATGCCTTAGTCTGGCAAGCATTACTCTTAGAGGAAAATTAGTTTAATCAGCTGCTTGGGTCTCTTGACATGTTGTCCCACTCTCTATAACACTGACTTTTAAACTGTGTGTACATGATTGCATCAGATTAATGTGGCTGGAAGGCTCATCTGTGTTAAAAGCCTCCTGACCCCTCTTCCAGTACTACAGCAGGATGTTCAGCTGTGCAAATCAGTGCACTGCCCTTGCTTGAGCAAGAAGTCCATGTTTGTTGTATGTTAGATGTGAAGGAGAATGTGAGGTGTCTGTGGTGTTCTGGTTGGTTTGCCAGAAGTCTGCTACCTGTGAGTGCAACTGCCAAGAGTACCCTCTTGAGCCTATGGTCAACTAAATACCCCATCTTCTGAAGTCATGAGAAAATAAATACAAACATACTGAATTTGATGACCTAATCTTGTCAAAGGTAATTCCTCTGTTACAGTGTGCAACTGTTGAAGTGGCGAACTATGATAATGATAAGGTTTTGCCCTTTGAGGTAAACGAAAAATTCAATGCTGTTGACCAATGTTCTGATTCCTGTTGTGCATAACTTGCAAGCTAAGTGAAATTCTTCAAGTGATTGCTTGAACTTATTAACAATATAAACGTGCTACAAGAAAAACCTATCATGTTTATCATTTGGATAAATGATCTAGTGATGTGAATTATACATTCTAAAATAATGTGGGGGCCTTGAGTCCTTTTTGCCATTCCCATAACAATTAGTTTCAATCCAGTCTTACTGGTTACCTTTGCTACCTAATGTTTTCTATGCCAAACTTGCTACAGAAGTAGCACTTCATTGGTGCCTGCTAGTTTTAAGTGAGAATGGGCATTGATACTGAGAAGACAAATGTCAAAGACCTCGAAGCCATTTGTGTTAGAGAGTTCAGCAGGGTGCCACGGGGTGTCACCAATGCACTCAGTACAGTCCAGCTTTTAACCAGCACATCTCATGGAAGTGATGTCAATGTGAAATGATTGTGTTTACTGAAACTGCAAAACTCGAAAACCAGAGCATGGAAATCTTCATCAAACTGGCCCCTAAAACAAACTATCAGGATCTCTGATGAGATGGTCAGATATGGTGAAATTGAGAGCAAGAAACCAAAGAGCTTTGCAACAAGCAACTCTGTGCTTTCAAATGCAGGGAATCTTCTGCTTTGGCTTAGCAGGCTTCAAACCTCCTTCTGAGTGTGTACTTGTAGAATCAGTTTTAAAATCAGGCAGATTTACTTTACCAAAACCAGGGGATAGCTGAAGGAAAATATGATACTCTAAGACTCAAGGATTCTAAGAGGCCATTTAAAAAGATGGAGAAGTGAGTTGTAGGAGTTCATTTTAAACCACTTTCCAAAAAAATTAACAGCAAAAGTTTCATATTTTTTCATATATCTTGTGTGCAAGTTCTTATATTTCTTACTAATTCTGTTAATTTGCTTGTGACTGAGAAGTGAAATGTCACTGTAAAGGGCTGTCTGCTTTTAGACATGCAAATTTTGGATTGTTCAGAATACTAACCAAGCCATTGAGAAGCTGACCACTGTAAGCGGTTCTGACCTCCAGACAGCTGCCCCTTTTGCAGTTGGATGGACTAGAAGAATTAGGAAAAACAATTAGCATCCAAACCAGCTGGAAGATGGATTGTCACTTGTTTTTCTTCAGTGCATGCATTGAATTTTCTCCCTTGTCAATAGATGATAAAGTAATTACAAGGCCTTAGACTACATGCATGAGTTTGTGTGCTAGATTCTTGTAGACAAGAAATGGTGCTTTCTAATTAAGCTCCACACCCATGAAATAGATGGCAAAGTCCGAGTTTCAAAGAGGAAACCACAGTTGCAGGTGAAACCTGCTGACCAGGCAAGTGTTCCCTTTCTTAATTTACAGCTCTGGCAGCTTGGCCTTGTAGACTTACTGTATAGCACTAGCAAGGTGTGGAACAGGGTGTGTGCATATGATCTGTTTACTGAGTGCAACCTCTGCAAAAGAATACCTGCATAATCTTATTAGGGCTCTGTATTCATGCTGTATGTTATGTAGTAAATAGAAGGAATAAAATTGGCTTACTAGCAGTTTTACAAAGTTTACTTCTGTTCTGTTTTTATGGTACATTCTGTTGCTCTTGAGGCTTATTTGAAAGAATGCTCTGCGGCTTATTATTGTAACATTATTGCAAAATCCAGAAAAGCCTGTTACAGTAGTGCTACCAAACATGAACTGACTTGTCGTGAGACAGCTGCTCAGGATTCCTGTTTACAGTTTCTTGTTTCTGCAGCCACTTTTTCTATATTTATTCTTACAGCACAATTGGTATGGAGTGTAAAAAATCCCATTCTTTCAGTTTGATCAGAGGGTGTGGGTGGAAAAACTTTCAGATTCTGTTGCATTCTTGCACCAGAAAATTCATGGCAAATGTGAGGAGTCAGAAGGTAGCAGCATTTTCTGAATAGGCATTTATACCATCCTCCACAAATATCAAATACACAAACATACAGAACTTGTGCAGCTGATTTGTCTGCAAATACATGCTGAATAGACATTTTGGGGTTTCCTCACTCCTGCTGCAAAGGAATGATAAGTTACTTATCCTTTCTCCAGAACTATTAGACATACTGGCTGTCACTGTCAAAGGTTATTGCACTTAACTTATTTAGACAAATTAACACCAGTTACTAAATGAGCAATATATAATGGTGAATAGAAGTGCCAAGGATCATGCTGAGTAACAGACTCTGTATTTATGTCTAAAAACCAAAATTCACCTCAAGTGATGTATAATTAGACCTTGTAAGTACTGTGGTTTTGAATTGAGATGCAGCATTTGCAATGGGGAGAAAGTTTGAAGTTCTGCCATTTTTTAATACTACAAAATTGCAGTAACTACTCTATTGTTGATTTAACTGCTGATATTTCAGTGCTGTCAAGGTTAATAATTTGCTGCGGTAACTTAATTCTCAAATTTTGCTGAGTATAAAATATTCAGCGGCTTCTAAAAGTTCTGCACAATTGCTTATCTTACCTTATTACAATGATATGATAGTCTGACCAGATACAGAACATAATTTATATGAAAGTAGGGCATTCTAACCAAAATGTGAGTCTGGTATAAGGAAAAATGGACAAATATGAAACTAACAACAAAAAACTTAAAAAAACCCCTTAAAATCCTAAGATTGTTTTTCATTGTATAGAACTTCTCATACAGTTAGTGAGGTTTTCTGTTTGTTTGGTTTTGATTAATTTTTTTTTGTTCTATTTTAATTTGTAAATTAAAAAAAATCTTAATTAGTTGACCTCTAGTATCCTACTGCAATTTTCACTGTAACAAAAATATTTGAGGACTTACTATTATCTGCTCAAAAAGTCCTTCATGGATAAAGAACTGCTCTTGCCAAAGGGATGTTGGTTCTTCCTTATTATGCAGTTTCACTATCCTTTCATAATTTGTTATCCCTCTTTACCTTAAGCTTAGGACTATAAAAGAAAAGTTAACAAAGAGATTCCTCAAGAGGTTCAAGTGTTGTTTCCTTCAAAAAATCTTGGCTCTGTGCTTCTCTTATTTGCTTTACATTTTCATAACCATCTAGAAAATGGCTTTTAAAGTTTTGTTATTGTTTGTTTGTTTTCCAGTTTAATTTTGTCTTTGGTATTTATATATAATTATGTTTGAACTTACATTTGTTTAATCCCTGCTGACTTTCAACATGTATAGTTTTAATTAGACTTGTAAATATTAATTTTCTTTGTAATGACCTTCCTTTCACTGGAATCTTGTTAGTAAGTAAGTTGAACATTTAAATTCCTGTGCCTTCCTAGTGTGATCATTAGTCACGCAGGTAGCAGTTCTTTTGTCTTCCCCTAGTTATATATTCTGTAAGTGCTATGAGTTGATCTTAAAATTGTTGTATGTATTATACACAGCTCATAAGTATTTTCATATTCTCATCATATTTGTTATTGTTTAATATTTTTGGTGAGTATCACGAGTTTTGTATCCTCTTGTTGTTTGTTGTCCCTGTAGCACTCCACTCCCACAGGAATATGATGATGCCATGAAATAATGTTTCGATTTTTGTTGACTTGTCATCCCATGTCAAGGGAATCAGGTTTGTTGCACTTTTCAAAACAAGTTGCAAGTGCTCTTAAAGGAATAATATAAATAATACTTAAGTATTTTGAGTAATAACCAAAAGTACTGAAACACCGCACTCTTGTTTCAGAACTGGAACCTATTAATATGTTGAAGATAAGTTTAGGTGTTGTCTGTGTGTTCTAGTTGCTGCAGAGTTAAATGAGCTTTCCCTTCTCTGTGGCTCCATATATGGTTTTCATGCCACACTAACTGATTTTTCCTGTCAAGTTCCAGTGGGTCTGAAAGAAAGGTAAATTGCTAAGTTTTAATTAGCTAAAGCCTTGGTGAAGTATAAATTAATTTAAGGAAAAAAAAAATCATTGAGAAACAAAGTTCTTTACTTCAGAATTCTAGTTCTTCCCCCTGTGCAGGTAAATCAAACCTCTGAACTACCTGCTCACTCTTTGATGTCTTCTTTGGACAATATTATTTCACTGTATTGGTGTGCTGACTTTGACATCTTATGCTTGGTAGTAGTATAAGTAAGCTGGTGTTATACGGTGTATATAATGATTAACCTGTGGTAGCTCCAGAATGTCTACCTGCTGACTTGTTTTGGGCACTAAGGGTTCAAAACTCTAATTCGTAAATGCTGTTGAATTTGGAAAGTGTTTTGACTCACATTTACTGCAGTCATGTGATTTACTTCACTAAACAAAATAATATGTTGAAAAATTCTTAATCATTTCAGAGACCAGTTTTCCATTGGCTGCTTAGTTGTAGTTTTCATTGTGTGAAGAGCTTTCAGAAATCTTAAAAAGGGTTGATCTATTGTCCTTTCTAAGCTACTCCAGAAGAAATTATTTTATCTACTCTTACAGTAATTTTGGAACTTTTCTAAGCCAAAATAAAATGCTTACAGTCCAAAGCATGTGAACTTTGCAATTTTTTAAAAAAAATTGTATTAACATAATCTGTAGCACCTGATATGGAAGTTTTAGTTCATAAACTAATTTATGTAAGTAGGGTAACCAGTTTTGCATAATAGATGTTCCAAGGAGACATAAATACTCATCACTATACCTACTGCATGCAGTTAGCCCCCTTCCTTCAGTCTGCAAGGAGGAGAACTGCTGGAATCCCAAACAGTGCAAACTCCATGCAAAGTAAATGCCAGTTCGGTATGTAACTAATAGTCACTGCTGAGCGCTTTGATAAATTCTAAAGTGCACTCTGTTGGTTTAAAGGAGGATAACTTACTGAAGAGAATAAACTTTCTTTAGACAAGTTTTTCTATGTTTAGGGAAGTTTTGTCATGAAAGGAAACATGACTTAAGGAATTTACTTGTTTATACAAGATTTAGATAGAACCAACGTTCAGAAATCCAGTGAAACTTTTATACTAATGCTTAGTCCTGGAAAAATATAAGCTGTGCTGTTATTTTGGTTTTAGTTCATCATGTCCTGTAATTTGTAGCTGTTTTCACCTGGCACCATCTCAAACTTTACTGACTAGCTAAATATGGTGAATAACTAGAAAACTACTGAAAACCTTCACAATAGTCCCCACCACATTTCACTGCTATCTGCAAAGTTTGCCTGTTATGTGAACTATAAGTACAGCAACCAGGAATTTTCAAAGTGCTTGTATAGGAGAGTGGCATGCCACAGGCCACGGGCGACCAGCAGCAAGGCTGTACCAGTGTTCTGAATAAAACAGGCCGGTTCTGCAGGAACTCTTCATAGACCAGCAGCACACTCTGAAGACGTTGTTTTCCTTATAGCTTATCCTTCCGCATGTTGATTACCACAATGGCAAATCACAGTAAGGCTGGCAGCTGCATTGGAAACTGCCTGGAAACAAGACAAGGGTCAGCATGACCTGCCAGAAGTGTGACCTTCCATCATGTGCTTGAGGAGAATTTTTCTTTTCCTACCTCTAAACAGATTCTCACAGTTTTTCTGTGATTCCTTCTGTCGCATTGGACATCTTTAGGGCATGCACTGATCATTAGGGGTATTTTTAGGAAGTCTAAATAATAGACACAAAATATGTGCAGAGGCATATGTTTTGAAATTTCCTTCTAGCAGCAGCAAAAGAGCCAGCAGTTCACATCATGTGGCTGCTGCTTCAACAAATATACATCTATTCTAGTAACATTTTCCCACCCAAACATAGAGTCTCAGTGAGACCATGTGCTTTTTGGAGTCCGGGTCACCCTGAGGACTAGGCACTGAAAACTTAACCATTTAGGTTCTGCCCTTTGCTTAATTCTTGTGCTGCTAGTCTTTAGTCAGAAAGTGACAACACAGAAATTAAGCCACCTTAACTTTATGGGGGAATCGGCTGAGATGGCACATCTGAGTTGTCCATCTGTGGAAATCGTGGAAAGGAAAACAGGAAAAAAAGAAAGGAAAAGCTCTTGTTTTCTGAAGTGATTGTAACATTAACTCTGATGTGCCGCTGGTTGATACCGTTTGCCCACCTGCGTTTTGCGCGGGTTTTGTTGTTTTTTATGAACAAACCACGATGGACCACGATGACGATGGAATGGGGGTATCAGTGTAGCTACAGGAGTGGGGGCTGCTCCCTCCCGTGGGACAGCGCCGGGACGGGCTGCCTGTGCTCGGCGGGCGCGGGCGGCTGGACAGCTCTCCGGGTCCCGGGCGGGGCCGGCGGCCGAGGGGAGACGGAGCACTCAGCCCCCCGGCCCCGCTCGGCCGGCGGCCCCGCCTCGGGCGCACCGACGTCAGCGCACGTCAGGGCCGAGCCCCTCGCCCTCCCTCCGCCCGCGGCTCCGCCGTCCCGCCGCTCCTGCTCCCCGCGTCCCGCGTTGGGCTCCCGCAGCCGCCGCCCCAGCCCGGCCCGGCCCCCAGCCCGCTCTGCTCCCCGACAGGCGCGCAGCACGAAGATGGCGGCGTTCAAATTCCTCCTCCTCGGCCGCCGCATCCTCCTTCCCGCCTCACGCAGGGCTGAGGTAAGGGCGAGGGGCGGCGGGGAGGGCGGGTCCGAGCCCCTCCGCCTCGCCCTGCCCGCCGGGTGACCTTGGCGGGGCCGCCGCTCGCAGCCGCCCGCCCGGGGCTCGGCGCGGGTAGCGGGCCCCGGGCGGGCGGCCGCCCTGCGCCCGCGGGGAAGCGAGGGCTTTGTTCGCGAGGTTTGTCCCGCGGGCGCAGGCCCGGCCCGGCCGCGGGTGGGGATGCGGTGACCTTGAGAGGCTGGCAAGAAGGGTTGGCTTTGAGGTTTTTTGGTTTTGTTTCTATATTTAATTTATTGTTATTAATTTAGATCCCCATCAGTTCAGAAGGCAGCACGGTTACAGTGTGTTACTGTGTATTCCCGTGTTGCTCTCACCGCCTCCTCCCCCGGAGGCGGGCAGCAGGTGCGCACAGCTCGCTGGCAGCCCCGCCATCTACTGCTAGCCATAAACGTGTGCTGTGCAGCCGTGCAGCCCCCTTCCTGTGGGAAGCTTCTGCGAAATCTCACGGATTTAATTGTTTCCAGCCCACATGTAACCATAGCAAAAAATAACGTAAAAATAACGTTTCTTGAGCTAGAAGCGTTTCTGTGGCTTTTCTTAATTTATTTTATTTGAAAAAGCTCACCTTCTCATGTCTGTGTTTACTACTCCTGATATCTTTATGAACAAATCTTAGCATTTTCTGGTTTTGTTTTACTATGTAATATTTTTCCTTTTCCAGATAATTAAAATCTGTTGATTATTCTAGGAAGGAGCTCATCTGTCCCCATGTTACTTCCTTAAACCTACCAGAATTGCTGCCAGTTCCTAAGGTCCTAGCTTGCTGCTTCAGTGTGCAGGAAAGCATGGGTGATCCCCGATGCCTCAGGTCCCTGAAAGCCCATTGCTCTCAAACAATGGGGTGGGTAGGAAAGGGACAAGGAGAGGAACATATTTAGGATAGAGGAGCAGATACACTCTTTAGAGACATCCAACCTGCGAATGCACTCTTGTGTAACACATGCTTCTCTGTTCATCACTGTTGCACACAATTGGGAAGATTAAAGAAAAGGTACCACATGGCCTCTGAAATACTTTCCTATGCATGGGTACAGGGACACAGCAGAGGCCTGGCTTCCTTCCAGCCCTGGCCCTCAAGCCCTCTTGCAGCCCTGTTCTACTGTGATTCCCAAAGCTGCCAGCACTTAATATACCTCTGGACTTGCTCTGACAGGTCCTTGTCCTTCTTATTCAGAGGAGCCCAGGGCTGGATGCAGTTCTCCAGGTGGGTCTCAGCAGAGCAGAGCAGAGGGGCAGAATCCCCTCCCTCCCCTGCTGCCCACGGGGCTCTGGATGCAGCGCAGGACACATTTGGCTCTCTGGGCTATGAGTGCCCATGGCTGGGGCATGTGTAGCCTCTCACCCACCAGCAGCACCAGTTAGTCAATGAGTCCCTCTCCCAGTCTGTACAGGCCTGGGGTTTTCCTGATGCAGGTGCTGCACCAGCATTTGGCCTTGTGGAGCTCTTTAAGATTCCCATGGACATGCTTCTTGAGCTTGTCCAGGTCCCTCTGGATGGCATTGTGTCCCTTAGGGTTATCAGCTGCACTGGTTAGCTTGGTGTCACCTGCAAGCTGGCTGAGTGTGGAGTTGATCTCTCTTTGTCATTGATGAAGATATTAAGTGGTTTTGGTCCCGGCACGAACCCCTGAGGAGCATAAATATCCATCAGGACTCTGAGCCTTTGGCCACTCCCCTCTGGATGTGGCCATCCAACCAATTCTTCATCCACCAAATCCATGCAATCAAATCCATCTCTCTCCAAATTGGAGGCAAGGATGTTGTAGGGGACGGTGTCAAAGGCTGTATAGAAGTGCAGATGAATCCATAGCCCTTCCCTTGTCCACTGATGTGGTCACTCCATCACAGAAGGAGTATGATCAGGCAGGGCTTGCCCTCAGTGAAGCTGTGCTGGCTGTCCTGAATCACCTTCCTGTCCTTCTGTGCCTTTTAGCACAGCTTCCAGGAGGAACTGTGCCATGGCTTTCCCAGACACAAAGGTGAGGTTGACAGATTGGTAGTCCTGGGGTCCTCCTTTTTTTTACCCTTTTTTAAGGGTAAAGTCTCAAGAGCCTGCACCTGACTCCATGACTTTTTGAGTACCATGGATCAGTGGAGAAACATTCATGGTATAATTTGACATGCAGAAGGCTGTTGCAGTTTTTCTCACATTACATTGTTTCTTATGACCCACATACTGATTTTTTTATTGAGACCATCAAAGCAGAGGAACATCAGGGTCTCCACTGGGAAGGAGGTAAGCTTCCATTCAGAAGGGTTTTCTTAATATTCAGTATAAACTCTTGCAGCTTTAATTATAAAAGAGAACAGCTTGTAATACTGAAAATGAGCCAAAATTTGTTGCCCTGGTTGTAACTCTAGGTAACTCTTAAGGTAACTCTTCAGGGAAGAATTTGACTATTGTCCTCAAAATGTGTAGATGACCTTGTTTATTTATTAATTTTTCTCACTCTTTCACAATATAATTTTTTTTTACTCCTGCTATCAAGCTAGAACTTGAAACACCAGTAAGTAGTACTTTAGCTTCCAGATTTTCTGAATTTACTGAGACTGTTTCAACACTGTGACTTAGGTGTCAATTTTTCTTCTGGTGTCTGAACAAATACTTGAGTAGTATTAATGCATGGTATTAGGTCCAGGTTTGGGGGTGGGATTTATATTGATTTCTCTATTGCCCTCCATATTTCATACATTTCTTGGAGTCTCCTTGATTTTGGGCTGTTCTTCCAGAACATATGGATCTCTAAGATTGCAGAAGGAATCTGGGGGAGGGTTCACTCTGTGGAAGGGGTCCCTGCTTACCATAATGCCAGTACAATGTTGTCATTCCTATTGTTCCCTGACTTCCACTCAGATGTTGTGATGGTGTTGTATTTCTTTCAGCAGTTTCTGTTTATGTTTAGTGTCTGGATGTCTTTGAAGCTCATGTAGCAATATACAGGTTTAAGGAGTCTGCAGATGGCTCCAACTTGTGCTGAGGAATTGCATTTGTCAATCTCTTCTCAAAAAGGAACAATTTGTCAGTAATTCGGGATGGAATTCTCTTGTTTTGGAGACCTATACTTTACTTCCCTCCCTCCTCACCTCTGCGATCCCTTCCCCCATACCCCCCCTTAGTATTTACAGAAGCAGTATCTGTTTCTATCTGTTTCGCCCTTATCTTGCCAGAGGCATAATCTTCATTACAAAGCTACTGTATAATGTTTTTTGTTCATTCTCTTGTTTCTTTTATTGTTGTTGCAGATCTGTGGATGCCATTTTTCTACTAGCTGTCATCTCAACACCAAATTTTACTCTGATCCTGTTGAAGCTGTGAAAGATATACCCAATGGGGCAACTATACTTGTTGGTGGTAAATATTTAAATTCTTTATGGTTGCAATCATGTTATGTTAACGAGATGCTTTTTACTCATTTACCTTGTTTCTTTTACTATTAACTAATTTGAGAATCCAAGGAATTGCATGATTTTTTAAACAAGTGGTTTCCTACTCTGCTCATGAGGGGCTTACTCTTTCAGTGAGAAAGTCCAGGTTGTGTTATAGAGAAGGGCAAAAAGACTCAGAAAAATAGTTTTTTTTCCTCCACTAGCAAAAACTGGACTCTATTTAGTTGAATCCAGAAAATAAGCTTGGGAATTTTCAAAATAGCATTGTTATTTCATAAACCATGTTATTTAACATGGTTTCACGTTGTCATTTCACATGGTTTGATTATTTTGTTTGCATTTTCTATATCCTTTGTCTGCCTAGTCTTTGGGTCTCTGTGACCTTCAACAAACTGCCTAACCTGTTTCTGAGTTAGGACACGAAGATAATACTTATCTATGTAACACTTAATGCTTATGTGTAGTATTTCCAGAAGAGTCAAGAAGTTGCATCATACTAACTTTCACTATGACTTACACTTTTAGATATTCAAGACGCTTTCCACAATTTAATGCTGTGCAATCTGCATTTAAAAAAAAAGTGTTCCTTAGGTTGTTTTAGTATTGCAGAATAATGAATGTAACATTGTAAAGCACTTCAATGGCGATATATAAGAAGGCAGAATTCCTTCTGCAGGAATTTTGTTTGTTTTTGTTGTTGTTAATTCATGAAGAAAAGAAGATTTGAGGCCAAGATAGGTTGGCCTTGAAGATCTTAGGGGTCTTTTAGAATCTAATTGATTCCATGATCCTGTGAAAAGGTAGTGCTTGTAATGTGACGTGTTATTTCATTTTAGATGTACTGGACCCTTGCATAATAGATGGGAGTGTGAGGCTCTTGTGCCTTGGTGGAGATGTGGAGATCTAGATTACTTGTGATTCCAGGCAGATATCCTCCCAAGGGTGTTCAGACTCATAGAGTTTTATCATGTAATTACACAGGCAAAGCTATGTGGTGTGCAGCAAAGATAGGAAGGTTAAATGGGTAGAAAGGGAAGGAGGAATAATGTGTACAGAGTTGAGGACACACATAGAGCCATGGCCCTGGAGCACTTCCCTAAAGGCCCACTCTGATGGGTAAAGAGCTTTCTCCACACTAGGAAGTGTCTGGAGAGTGGGAGAGTCCAGTACTAGAGTCTTTCTGGAAATGTGGATTTATTTGGTTGACTAAGGAGCTTCTCAGAAAAGCTTTTTAATTTCCATACTTCTGAACATTCTGTATTCTTTCAAACACTTGTTTTACATAATCAATTTTTTTAAATTTTGTGTAGGTTTTGGATTGTGTGGGATTCCTGAAAACCTCATTGGGGGTTTACTGAAGACTGGCGTAAAGGGAATAACAGCAGTCAGTAACAATGCAGGGTAGGTATTCATATGTCTGTGGTTTAATAAGTAGAGCCTAAAAATTCCAATTATGTGAAAAATTTTATATATATGAAAAAAAAATCTTTATTTTCACCATCATAATTTTATATTAACCAGACAGCATGGTTTGAAAGTGTTACTTTTGGAAGGAGCCAAGGAAGCTTGGAACTATATGTATACTTAAATTTGTCAGGGACCAATTGTCATGGTGTAGAGTTGCAGTTATATTACTATAAGTATTTATATTTAAATCTGTGTATATTTAACTGGTTGACTGTAACTGGAAAGTCTAGCTGAGAAGCTTTAAATCTAGTATCAGTGATTTTGTGTGTATGTTTTTTTGTGAAGTTCCAAATAGGGATGTATTTTTTAAACTCAGTTTGGTGCTTTCTGACCCTCTTACTGTATTTGTTACTTTAAAAAAAAACTCAAAGGAACACAAAAACAGCAGAGAATATCTATGATGAATGAATGTAGAGTTCTTTAATGGGTCTTCAGATTTTTGATTTTTTTTTTTTTAATGTTTCCCCCCTTAAGAAATTCATGTGGAGCTGAAATTGAGAATAATTCTTCCATGCATAACCTCTCATCTTCTCATTCAGGCTAATTTTTACACAAGATGTTCATTGTAGTAAGCTCCACAATACCTAATGATTTCCATATAGAGAAATAACTACAACCACTTCTGTTGAAATGCATTGATGAAAATATAAGTGAAATTAAATAAAAATATTAATATGTAAAATATTAATTGCACATTCATTTGATAACAAATGATTTGTATTGGTATTTGGTACATACACTGTCAAACTTAAGCTCCTTAGAATCTTGTGGGAAACAATTTCTGCTGGATGATAAAAAGGAGAAAAACAAAGAGAAATAATTTTAAATGGAAAGATCGAGCACTAGAGTAGAGATCATTAACTTTCCTCATGATCTTATTTTTGAATACCATACATATATTTGCATATAGAGAGATTGCACAGATGTTCCTGAAGAGGAGGTGAAACTCTGAATATGAGAAAAAGTAGAAAGAGGAGCACTGTGGAATAGGATGAAAAGGAAGACATTTTGTATTGCATTCTGAATATAGTTACTGATGTTATAGGTTAGAATTAATTTATGTTGAAATAATACTAACCTTCCTGAAAGTTCCTTGGGATTTGAGGCGGAAGTGATTTCTGTAAAACTATTGGCTGTTGGCAGGAAAGCAAAATTTAATTCCTGTTCTCTTGAAACTAGTTTTGTATGAACATTCATGAAAATCTGGAGTTCCTCGCAGAACAGTGTAACAATTTGAAAATGCTCAAGGGCATCTAGAGTTTTTTCTAAAAGTCTAGTTTGTAAAAATACAAGTTTTATTCATCTGTTGAACAGTCCGATTTATTTTGAAATATAATTAATAATAAAATAACTGCTTAATCTATCTTTGCATTTACTCTACTCTACTCCTACTATGTGGAACTTAGCCTGCTATGGTATGGTAGTGTTTGGGAAACCAGGTTAAAACACAGCTGTTATCATAAATAAAGTCAGAATTCTCATCACAGCAATTGATACCATTTCTAATCTTCTAATTAGCCTGTAAAAAAGGCATGCTTTTCTAATACCATGCATCTTCTTAGCATCTTCTAATACCATGTCCAAAAGTTTAGTGGTTTTATCAAATATTGGAACACTAATAAATGCTTTTATGACTGAAGTAGCACAGCAATCATATACCAGTTGTATTCAAAGGGTCAATTGTTCCTGTAATGTTGAGGTGTCAGGCATTTTGTGGAATGAGTAATTTGGCACTTTCAAATTGCCATTTGGTTTAGTGTGCTTTTCTTTGGTGACCTTGTGTTGCAGTTGATGCCTGGCTGTGTTTCAGTTTGTTGACTGCAGCTGCTTTCTTTTCTCCAGCTCTTCCAGCATGTAGGAGGTAGTTGGTTGTGGTCAGGTTTTTTTGTCCTGCGGGGGTTAGCAGGCAGCTTGTAATTGGAGCAGGGAAGGAGCCAAGTGCACAGACAGACAGCCTATTCTGGAGAGCAGTGCAGCTACATGGATTAAGTTACATGCCTTTCAATATGTGAGAACCACGGAATGTTACAGAGCTGTCTGTTTATACCTAAAATAGCAGCAACAGAGACAGCTATTCACTTATATCTAAGGGAAAGCAGTAATTAGGAAGTTCTGAAGTGTTGGCAGCTTTTCTAGCTGGAAGCAAGGTTCAGCAGAGCCTAGAAATGCTTGGCAGTGTCAGGAAACGACTTTAAAGGAGTAGGATGTTCACAGTTCACATCCTACTTACTGTTCTGTGCTGCAGTGTAATTGGGAGAAGATTCCTCCTGCAAAAACTTGTTCAAATGATGTAATTGCTGGCAAGTGAAGTCCTGTTTTTTGGCCTATTTAAGGCTTTTCAATGACAGGTTGTACAGTAGTGTATGGGGTGCTGTCACACTGCGCAGTTTACTGTCTGCTGCTGCACATTGTGCTTGTGCTCATGCTGTGTGCTAGCCAGTCAAACAGCGCCTTTAAGAGCAGTTACTCTTTTGCCAAGCCAAACAAGGCAAAGTGTTTGAAAGTAAAGTAGTTCAAATATCCAGTACCTCTGGTATTTACACAACTTGCTGCAGGGGAAACTGAAGCTTGTGAACCAGGGCAATCGTGCGAGATAACTGCAATAGATAGGTGTGCTTCTAAAATGCATCCTCTCACACTTTCTCCTATAAATTGTTGTGCTTATATTTTTCATCCTGTAAATACTTTATTTATGCTGTGTTTTTGTAAGCCCTTTAAATTGAGAGTATTCCATTTTAGTAGACTACCAAAATCCATTTTATTGCAGATTTTCTTCATTCCTGTTTTGATTTGTTCCACATTCACTAGTATTAAAATTAATAAAAATATATTAAAATAGTAAGTAAATGAAAGTGAATTAATGCATAAATAAATAAATTTTAAAAATCTTGTTTTATACATTGGTTCAGTAAATTCCCAACATAGCTGTGATTAGTATATAGTACCTTTTTGGCTGTTTTCTCCTCCCCGTGTAATGTCTTGTTGCATTCTGATTTAAAGTTACTTGGAACTTGTGACTTGGATGTATTGGCTCAACTTATGCTAAGACTTTCCTGATGCAGGTTACCTGTTGTTTCAGGACCTGCGTTGCAACAAAAACTATCAACATAGCCAAATATTTAAAATGAAAGTTAAAAAATGTGCATGAAATTATTATTTTTCATTAATTGTGCTTAATAAAATGGATAAATAATTTTGGTTATAGTCACATACTGAAATCAGCATTTTCATTGTACTTGCCACCTATGAATAGGCTGAATTTTGCAGACTGAAAATGAAGCCCATTATTTGTGATAACTGTGTGTAAGGTTTGATTTTTTTATCAGGTTTTGATTTTGTCTTATTTTGAGACTTACAAATGCATCCTTTTTGAATGCAGTAGTGTTGGACAAAAGGTTTTCACTTACACTAAAAATAGAGAAGTCACAAGTTAAGATCATAATTCCTTATCACCTGGACGATCATCTGAAAGGAGATTGACAACATCTGTCAGATTTTCACTGGTTCAGACTGTGTTCTTATAAGGCATTATCAGCTTCTTGAACCTTTGGAACCTTTGGTCTCTGTATTCTTTCTGAAGGTCTCTTAATTTACAATGTTATATATTAGGAAGGGAAAGATGACTTTGAGATAAGTACTTGCACTTTTGAGCATGATGCCTGAGTGCCATTACTTAGCCCTGTTAAGCATAATACTCTTGTTTTCTTAATAGGCTGGGCTATTTGTGGTTCCCAAATCCCCAAAAGGCAGTGCTCCATGGAATCAGATGCAGTGGTAAACTTACTGCACCCCATATTCTAAAGCACAAAATATATCTTTATATTCTTCACAATTAAATAATTTGGATTTAAGACAGGTTGGATAAATGTTCTGTAAGTTAAAATTTAAGGTTATCTCATATTTCAGGCATTGCTTTGAATTATATTTTTCTGTTAAAACCAGAATGTTCTGCCATCTTTGCTATGGATTGCCTGGTTTTACTTGCATGTAACTCATGTGGCTTAATTCCATTGTTATTCTTGCTAATATGTATCTGTCTATCTGTCTGTCTACCTATCTGTCTATATATTACTTCCTATTGGTTATTAAAAACATATTCAAATGTATATCTGTATATAAAAAAATACCATCGTGTGGAAAATTGTGTTTTAAATTCACAGAAGGTTGTGAAGTTTTTCCATACAGTATTAAGTATTGAGTGGTTTTAGTAGAACAAATTAGATAATCTCTTGGTTCAGAAAGTGAAATGTAACTGAAAATGTCTGAGGAACAGGCAAGGAGGCTTGTGTGTACACAGAGATGGGATCAAGGTGATGCTCAGAGTGTCTTATGCTGTGTGTGTCATTTCTGTCTATTCATAAGAAATTCTTCAAATATCCCAAATTAAATATATTTTCAGAAATGAAAATCAAGGCCACCAGTGACTCTTACCTCTCTTGGTAGAGAGAGAAAAGTGTAGTTATGTAAAATCCTACACATGACAAATTGCCAAAATCAGGAGACTATGTATTTTCAGTGAATTTGACTATTTGAATTTGATTTTTTAAAAATTGTCTGCATTCTTTATAAAGAATCTAATCAGATACTTTATTACAGCTCTTAAATTGCTGACACTGTTTGAACTGCAAATCCCTGAAAATCTGCCTAGGTCATCTGGCTAATTTTAGTGTGGAGGTGATTTAGGATTTTGGCAGTGCAAGTTGTACTAACTTTGTACTACGTGGAACTATTGAGAAATCAGCTATGGAGATAACTTTCTGGTTGTAATGACAAATGAGAAAAAAATAGATATAGAACTCAGCATGGTTGAGGAATTGGTTATAGAAATGACAATGGATGTTAACCTATCTTTTAGCTAGGTGACTTTTGAAATGTGATAAATTTATGATGATATTTAAATATTTATCAGATTACTTCTATACGATATACCTTCTTTGTGAAGGAAAAATATGGTACATTTTAGGCATTCTGAATAGTTGTTTTGCTTGTTATTATAAAAGCACAGTACATAATTTCACAGCAGAAAGGAATGTGGAGAGAGGAGACTGCTGCTGATGTAACCATGCAATGTACAGTATTTCTCCTCTTCAGAAATTATCTGTCTCGTATGGACTTGGCCTATATACGTGTACCCATCACTGTCACAGGGGAAGAGCATAATTTTTGGAGGAGGATGGTGGAGGAACAATACTGCCATTTTGCTGTGAGACTCAGGATGAAGTAATGAGAGCAGAGAGGACAGAGTTCCCATGATAGAGAGGAAGGTTCAGGAACGCCAGTTTGCACACAGGGCTTTGTGATTTTCCACAATCTCCCTCCCTCCCTCTCTCCCTCCCTCCCTCCCTCCCTCCCTCCTACCTTCTCATTGTCTACTGAACAAGGCTGCCATGGCATATGGCAGCACCTGTACTTCTCTCTTCCTTCTCTTTTTTCAGTCTACAGAGAGCTTCTTTTTTCTTTCTTCAGAGAGCTTCATCCTCTCTCTTCTGCTTTGCATTTAGAAATTTGCAATCAGACATATGGGAAAATATCCTAGGAAAAGAAGGTGCCTGAAGACAGTGTCAAGATGTTTGGCTAAAGACAGAAAACAGCAAGGCCAATAAGCTTTATACCTCTGAATAATTTACCTTTCTGTAAGCTAAATCTGTTAGTTAACTCCTGTTAAGTCCTATTCCTCAGTTTGTTCTCATTCTTGGTACCCTTCGGGAAGTGAGGGACAGAGAAGGAGAAGCCCAGTATTGTCTGAGCTGGCTCTTTAGTAACCTTACAGACGGGGAAATTATTGTGGGACATAGTGTCATTGTTATGAGCCAGCTGTAAGACTGGGGATGATGAGCTATAAAGAACTGTTATGTGATTGTCTACATTAATTTTGCCCTGGGTGTGTGTGCCTGCACTTTTGTTCAGTGTCTTCCAGCAAACACCATCTAGTAGGCATTTATTCATTTTCTGCATAAAGGCCTTTAAGGATCTTTGTAGTGCTGCCAGGATTATATTTTATTTTTGTAGACCTAAGAATGTGTGTCCCTAAGAACTCAAGTGGTACCTCTATCCACATAACTTTCATGTCGGTAAAGTTTAATGCTATAGTCAGGCACCCTGTGAACCTGAAAGCTTAAGTTTCTGCTACTAAGAAATGCCACTCAGGTAGTGATTGATGCATTCCTTTTAGTTGGCAAGCATATCTGGTCTTCCTTAGGAATTGTGGATCTGTCAGAAGGCATAGTTTCATGTAACTGGGAGCAAATCCTCATGAAGACTGAAAAGCTGATGTTGCAAATAAAATCAGCCTCTCATCTTTTACATGGAGAATGTCAGAGGAAATTGTTTCCTTTCTTCACCCCTAGCCTATTGCCAAGAAAATTTCTAGCTCTGGAACAGGTCCATCATGCTTCATTATGTAACACTTGGAGCTGATGAATACCTAAAAAGACTGCTTGTCTATCTCCAGAAGCTGACTGGTGTCTTAACAGAAAATGTTTTCTAGGAGTAGAACCAACCATTTATGTACCTTTTTTTGCAGCAACAGCTAGATGCAGAAAATTTAGTTTCTGCCTGAGGAGGAACCTTGCCCCAGGATTCTTAATGCATGCTTTTCCTTCTCAACCTAGTCTTCAGGGGTTGGTGTAGTTTTACTCTCCGATCCTTCCAGTCCCCAAATTATGAGAGGAGGGGGTGTGTCATATTAGCCTTGATCAACATGTTTTAATTCTCCAAAACTCAAGATATTAATTTTAATATTTCATAACTAATAATTTCTGGTCATGTGTAATGTCCCAGGATTTTTCTGCGTAAGAATGCAAATTTCTATTTCCTGCTTCATCAGGCTGTGTAGGGCTTATTGGTGTGTGAGGCTTTTTATCAGTTTGGAAACTTAGGTAATCTCGTCTTCCATGTGATGCTGTAGAATGTGTTACTCTTGAGACACCAAAGAAGAAGGGCTGAGAACAGCAGATTATTGTTTATCTGCAATGAAATACAAACATGTTTCCTTTGACTACTTCCAGTACACTGGAGATGTGTGAGCTAGGTCTGTCTGGGAGTCGTATTTGATGAATTTTTTAAATTAGAAAAGGCAGACATAGTTTTTGACAGGAAGTTTATGTAGATCCAAGAGGGACAAAACAACTGGAATCAATGTGTTGATAATCAGATTAAGTTTTCTTGTCTATATCAATAGTTTGGTATAACTTGGGTCACTGACATCCTTGATGAATGCCTAGTTCTCTTTTCCTGTATGCATTTAATGTATTCTGTTGATTCATTTTTCATACAGAATGGGCAAACTTCTAGAAATCCAAACATATCTGAAGGTAAAAGAATGCATTCAGTATCTAGCAGTAATGTGTACTTTCCCTTTTCTGACTGCACTGATAACAGCTGTGTTAACTTTTGCCACACCTTCTTCCTTCCTATCTAGGGCAGTGTATTTTTATTGCATTTACCTTTGTTTTAATTTGTAAAGGACTGAATCCATCTTTTGAAATAGGTGTATGGGGTGTATTCTTTTCATGAACTCAGTAAAGGTTCTTTTTTTTTGCTTTCTATGGTTGCTGTTTGATAGGTGGAGTGTTTGCCTGCAAGGCATATTTTTATAGGTAACATTTTGAGGGTAAACATAATTAAAGGTGAAATGTTCAAATAGCTCTTGTGCTCACAACAACACAATCAAGAAAGCAGCAAAGGCAAGCAAGGGAGAACTAACAACTTAAAATTGCCATAGAACTCCTATATTGAGAGAAGTATCCATAAACCAGAGGGGTTTTGAAAGTTGTATCTTGGATAAAGATGTCACATGAAAATCAAAGGGTAGGGAAAATAGGAGTAAGAACAGTGTTTTCTGTGTGAAATGGGTGTTTCTTGGGACACTGACATATAAGAGAAAAACATAGGAAACATAAAATATGCTGAAGTGCTTAAAATGGGTTTTTGAAGGGACATGAAAACCGATGCATGTGAAAGCAAAAGGGTTATTTTAGCTGGAAGCTGAATACTGATTGCACCTTCAAAAAAGAAGGATGGTAATGTATTTTCTTTCAAGAAATGTACATCTAAAAAAATCTCTATATGAGTAATGGCAACAGGATTGTGTGCTGCTGCTCTGAAGATTAAATGTTTGTGGGAGTGGAAATTATTTTGTATTACCAGGCAGGCAGAGCCTCCTAGTGCGTGGCTTTTGAAAGGTGAAATTCCTGTTTTCATTGTGCTAGGGAAATAATATTTAGATTACATTCTTGTATGCTCAGTAACAGATCATCACAGCAATTTTGCTTTTCAACAAATTGGCTACATTTGAGGAAAAGAGAAAAAAAGAGTGACTTAAGAAGTGAAGAACAGCTTGGCATGAGTGTGACAGAATAACTTCGTACAACTTTCTGCTTAATTTCTTCGTAACTACTGAGTTTAATTTGATAGAAGATACCTCATAGTATTAGATCAGGGAATCACGTGTATCCACATGGAATCCTGCAGGATGATATGCAAAATCCTGTTCAGGACAATATGCTTCAGTAGCTGCTTCTGAGGATATAGGAGGAAGAATAATGGATCTTAGTGAAATGAAGGAGAAATTCCTTTAACCATTACAAATCTGCTCCTGACCCTCTGTTTCCATCCTTTCTTACATCAATGCACACAATATTTCATAGTCTTCATGCAGAAGTTTATTTTTCTATTTGGTAACTTCCAAGTCTTGTAATGATAAGAGCAGTGTTAACCACCTGAATGGTACACAGAGATTGCAAACTCTGGCTTGCAAGCAGTTCAAGAAGCTTCCTGTTGTTCTTGCACTAGAAAGCACTAGTACAGTTTTGTTTAAATTCTGCACTTTTGCCACACAGTGCCATAGTTACACCAACCCGTTTAACAGCCATCAGATGTTGACTGGTCTTTTACATTCGTTTACTGCCTTTTATAATGAGTTTGATGGTTTTTATGTGAGAGGAATTGTCCTGCTTTGAATTAATCTATACAGGAAATTCTGGCTTTTTCTTCTTTTTTGTAATCTCTTTTACCCACAAAACTTGTCTTTCTTCTCTATTCTTAGCTCTTCTAGTTTCAAAATGGAGGTTTTTTTTTTCTTGTGAGGATTTAGAAACACGAGTTGTTTCTAGGCAACATACAGTTCAGTCCCAAGGCTTTTGCACCAAAACATTTTGGAAGTTGCATCATGATTAGGTTTTTAACTTTTTTTTATAACCTGTCAGAGTTGGAGAGTGGAGCAAGCTTTTATAATAAATCACATTCTTTTGTATCTAGATAACATAGAATAAATTCAGAGAACCAGGTCAGAGAGGTTTGTTTCACTTCCTCTCATCCAGTTTCCAAAGTGCTCAAGTATGCACTGAAGTGGGCCACCTCCTAAAAATAGTCCTAAGCTTAAAATAGTGCTCAAGATGCATACAGTTGCAAAGGCATGTCTGTCCATACAGCTCTCAGAGTATTGTGATGGGAGAGGAAGAGCTGTGCTGGTCCTGCTCAGTCATCCCCTCTCCCTTCACCTGCAGCACTGAGGCCTGTGGCTGGCAAGCATTTCCACTTTTGTATTTGAAAATGAATACTGCATAATAGTAAAGTTTTTTAATCTGGTTTTTCTTTGGACGTCTTCTTCAGGAAGGGTGTTTTCAACAGAATTCCTATATTTTAAGCACATATGTGTTAATTACAAAGTGCTGAATGATTGATATCTTAAATATTATTTTAATATTTTTCTGTATTTCTTATCCTGAATTGTCAAGCCATTGTGTGGATAATTTAGTCATATTGAATTGAGCCAACTCATGGCAGATATACATCTTTTTTTGTGAGGTAATTCTGCATCATAGCATCTTTTTTCTAGAGGGACTGAGTTCTCTGCTTTTATAATGCAGAGACCAACATAAATGTGGAGGAGCTTCACACACATGTACCAGTCTTCTGGCATCCTGCATAATGTGCTAGAAAAGTGAAAAAAACATGTATCTATAATGTCATCTATGTTTATTTCCATATTTGTATGTTAACCTCATATTTCCTTGGATTGAATTTTTTACAGAGAAACCTTGGTTGCAGGAACTCCTGAAAAATGTTTCTAATCCAGTAGTACACAATATAGCATACAAACATAATGAAGGATATCAGGATTTTAGAAGCACTGGCACAAGAAAAATGTTGTCTTACATCTCTGGCATTCAGTTTCAGTTGACATAGACAAGAAAATCTTGTTTGTAGTGCCAAAATCTTTTGTTGGAGTAGGCAGTTATTTAGTAAAAGATTTAATTATTTACTATTATAAGAAAATTTAAATACAAACCTTCTCATACTTCATATAGAAACTAGCATTATAAATATCAATCAGCCTGTCTCCTTGGGCTGCTACACAATCACTTGTGTTTTTCCCGGGGAGCAGGAGTGTGAACAAAAATATGCCTTTATTCACTCAAAGCCATGTCTGACTTTTTATTAATTTGGTAAGGTTTTTTAAGGGAGCAGATATGTAAAATAACACAATTTGTCAAGCTGGTATTTTTAGCTGCTAACATGGGAAATTCCTTTAACCAGAAGTTTTGGATGTATTTTGTACCCTGGAAGAGATGAGGTCTGAACACTGAAATATTACATTTTAATTGTAGCTTTGGTGCTTTACCTTCAAAACACTGGAAATTGTTTTTTGTCTTCAATTCCTTATGTGTGGGGGAGATAATTCTTCTTTTTTGTTAAGTCATTGCAGCTTACCAAGTGGGTTGTTTTTTTTTTACAATAAAACTGTTTTGTCTGGTATTTTCTACACAGTGTTGACAATTTTGGACTTGGTCTTCTGCTTCAGACAAAGCAGATAAAACGCATGGTGTCATCATATGTTGGAGAGAATGCTGAATTCGAACGCCAATATTTATCTGGTGAGCTTGAAGTTGAGCTTACACCACAGGTAAGGAGCGTCCCTAAGAGGGTGATTTCTTTTCATCTAAAATATTGAGTAGAATAATGCTTATTTGCAATCCAAGTGTTTTGCTTGTGTGCAGAAGACACTTGCCATCTGTGGTGGACTGACCCTGCCTGGATTCAAAGTGTTCACCAAAGCCTCACTCTTGACTCTCCTCAGCTGGACAGGGAAGAGAAAATATAACAAAAGGCTCATGGGTTGAGATAGGTAAAGAGAGTGACCACTCACCAGTTACAATCTTGGGCACCATAGACTCATCTTGGGGAACTTAATTTAGTTTATATCAATCAAATCAGAGTGGGCTAAGAGAAGTAAAACGAAATCTTAACACCCCCTTCCCCTACACGTACTTTACCCCAACCTTAGCTTCTTCCTGCTTCAGTGTGGATTCCCTGCAGGGTCACAAGTCCTGACGGCAAACCTGCGCCAGCATGAACTCCACTTTCCTTGTGGCCCCAGGTCCTGTGAGGAGCCTGCTCCAGCACGGGCTTCTCATGGGGTCACAGCCTTTTTTCAAGCATTTACCTGCTTGGGCATGGGATCCTCCAGGGGCTGCAGTTGGATTTGTTCTCCCATGTGGCCCACCATGGACTGCAGGGGCACAGTTGCCTCACCATGATCTTGCCAGGGGCAGCAGGAGAATCTCTGCTCTAGCACCTGGAGCACCTCCTGATCTTCCTCCTTCACTCACCTTGATGCCTGCAGAGCTGTTTCTCTCACATATTCTCACTCCTCCCTGCTCTGGATGCACTTGCATCCATGCAAGAAGATCTCCTTCTTCAATATGCTGTCCCAGAGGCTCTACCACTGTTGCTGATGGACACAGCCTTGGAACCAGCTGGCACTGGTTCTGTGGACACTGGGGGAAGCTTCTGGCATATTCTTACCCCTCAGCTACCAAAACCTTGCAAAGCCGATACACCATCTTAGGGTTATGCATTTGTTAAGAACTGACTGTCTGTTATTTGTGTGAATTCCTTTAATTGAATTAGTTAATTAATAATATATTATATTAATCTGAAGTATATATATATTATACACACACATATGTAATTGTAGGAAAAGGCATAAAGTATGCTCAATACTGCGGCCCCATATAAAGGGAAGGAAGTCAAGGAGCGGATCTGTTTCTATTTTGGTGGCAGGTTTTAGGGAAGTTGCACGTGCAATGCCTGCCATCTAGTGGGCAGGAATCAAATTCGGAGATTTCATTCATTGTGCAACAAAACCCTTTTTGGCTTGTTCATTAACTCTTAGGAAAATTAATCTGTGTCTACTGTTATGAGCAAGTTTAAAACTTTACTTTTTAGCACCTTATTTTTAATTATTTTAGCACCACCAAGCTACCCAAATAGTATGAATACAATGACAACCTGAAATCATCAATATCAGTTATGTTCTATTGAGATCAACTTCTGTGAAGCTGGCGTTCTAACTTTAAAGACTACAGCATGTTGGTGTCCGGCATTTTCAGAGGTGACACATAAAATTTAGGCTTTAAACAGCTGTTTATATAAGCATCTGGGAAAAACAGCTGTGTCAAATTTTTATTAAGAATAGTACCTTGAGCTCCCTCTCTTGTGAATCACAGAATGTGTCAGGTTGGAAGGACCCACTATGGGTCATCTGGTCCAACATCTTTGCTCAAGCAGAGTCATCCCAGAGCACATGGCACAGGATTGTGTCCAGATGTGCTTGAACATCTCCAGCAAAGGAGACTACATGATCTCTCTGGGCATCCTGCTCCAGTGTGTGGTCAATGTCACAGTAAAGAATTTCTTCCTCATGCTCAGGTGGAACTTCCTGTTGCCTCTTGTCCTGTTGCTCAAGACCCCTGAACAGAGCCTGGTCTCTCCACTGGACACCCCTTCTTTGGATACTTACAGGCATTGATAAGGTCCCTTCTCAGTCACCTCTGCTCAAGGCTGAACAGACCCAACTCCCTTAGCCTTTCCTCATAAAAGAGATTCTCCATTCCCTAAAGCATCTTTGTTACCCTTGAAGATGCTCTTCCTGATGCACCCCAGGTCACCACTGGCCTTGGCCACAAGGACACACTGCTGGCTCACGCACACCAGGACCCCCAGGTCCTTCTCCACCGAGTTGCTTCCTAGCAGATCAGCTGCTGGCCTGTACAGGTGCATGGGATCATTCCTCCTTAGGTGCAGGACCCTGGATTTTCCGGTGCTGAATTTTGGATTGTTTTTCTCTGCCCATCTCTCCAGCCTGCCAATGTCCCTCTGAAGGGCTGCAGAGCTCTCTGGGGTACTGGCCACTCCTCCCAGCTTAGTGTCATCAGCAAACATGCTGAGGAGGCATCTACCCTTCCTCTGAGATGTTGAGGAGAAGCTGAACAATACCGGGCTCTGTATTGGCCCCTGGGGGCACCACTAGTGACAGGCCTCCAACTAGATCCTGTGCCACTGATTGTCATGCTCTGGGATTGCCATTCAGCCAGTTCTCCATTCATCCCACTGTCCAGTCCACTCTTCCTGAGCTTGCCTATGAGGATGTTGTGAGAGAATGTTTCTTAGAATTACAGACATTAGTAGAAAAGTTCCTTTTCTATCCAGTCAGCAGACCTAAAGATAGCCAGACACTTGTCAATGTTTTGAATGTCACAAATCTCACAATGCATTTTTTTCCTTCCTATTTAATGTTCAGTACTTTCACCTAGGGGACCATGAACTCCTTAGACACACAGTTGACTCTGTGGACTACAGATAAGCTATGTAGATCAGCATGGAAATGATGTATCTACAGTATATAAAGGGAAACAGTAAAGGTGAATTAATTACCTGCTGTGAGATGTGGGGATTTGAAATATTTGTATCAAGAAGAATAGCCTTTCCTAAAATAGTGCGGTATAACCTTAGGCAAAATGGGAGACTTTTGTATTATTGTTGCACATTAAGGATCATGGTAAGATCTTGAAATTATAAGGCTTCTTAGAACACAGGATTCTGTATCATTGCATGGTGTACATCTGCCTCCCGCCACGATTTTGAAAACCAAGCAGAAGCCATGGTGCTTCTTGCAGGATAACTGGGGAAAGTAAAATCTGTGTTGTAGAGGCTGCTAAACTGGGTAATTGACCGTGGAGTTTATGTCTTGCTTTGAATCCAGGAGAATATTAAAAAAAAAATTCTGGGAAATGACACTAATGAAAAGCAAACAGACATCTTCGGGCATATGTACATCATTAAGGCGAAAGAGGAATTTTTGCTGTTAGTGTCCTGGACATAGAGAAGCTGGACATAGAGAAGCATGCAGACAGGGTGGTCAAAGAGAGTTGAAAAACTGCTCTGTTAGCTTTTTGGTATTCTTGGCATGGGCAACCCAAATTACTGGACTCCCTCTTCCTTACTCAATCTGCTATGCTTGGCTGTTTCAACCAGGAGTGGGTTCTGAAGTTTTTCTTAGAATGTTGAAGAATGAACATCAATGTTTAGGACTGTTAGAGAAGAAAAACCTTCTAGGATATGTAGCCAGGTAGGAAAGAGAAAAATAACTATGTACTCTTCTCAAGAATAATTGGTTGGGAAACAAACCAAAAGAGAGGAATCACAGCCATGCTGGCATATGGGAGGTAGTTGTATGACTGTGTCATCTTGAGCAGTTCATGACTGTGTTTCAAGCATTTCTTGCCATATCCAGTACTAGTCTGACATGGGAAAGCTAAAATGTGAGGAAGAAATAGATTATCACATCTCTCTACTGTGTGCAGAAGGAAAACCTACAAATGACAGGATATAAAATAAAGTTAATGCAAGCCATTCATCAGAGTTTGATTTGTTGCTCCCAGATGATTTCTTAAATGTGTTTTCCCATAGGGTACACTTGCTGAACGTATTAGAGCAGGAGGAGCAGGAATCCCAGCATTTTACACCAGTACTGGCTATGGGACGCTGGTGCAGGAAGGGGGTGCACCCATCAAGTACAATACAGATGGCACCATTGCCATTGCCAGCCAGCCAAGAGAGGTAAGAGGTCTGACTGCCATTAGGAAGCCTTCAGCATTGAAAAGTTAATTTCTAACATATTTACAAGATTAAAAAGTGTTTGAAGAAGGAGTTAAAGTTAGCTTTACTGTATTCAGTTGACTGGATGTCTGTGGTACCAGACAGATTAGCTTTGCTTCCATTGCTTACTGCTGTCCTCTGTGATGCGTTAAAGAAGTTTTTACAGTTGTAGAGTGATTTAGCATCAAGACCTCATCCAAGTGAAAGCCTGAGTTACTAAGTTACTTTTCACATAACCATTCTTTGACCAGGTTCACTGTATATTCAAACTAAAGTCAAACTAAAACCCGTTAATGGGGCAGGTGCTACCTAAATACTGCATGATGCAGTAAGCAACCCTGCAGCTGCACGTGGAGCTTCAGCCTTCGAAGAAATGGGGCATTCTCTTGTTAGACTGGGAAGAGCTCAGTTGACACAAATTTCAGGAATGCATTTTCCAATATTTGAAATGCAATTTAGTCTCAGTTTTTAAAACTGCAAATAAATAAAAAGACTGTGGCTTTCAAGGGAGAAACAAGGGTTTCTTTTTGAAATTGGATGTAGAATTTGGAGAAGGGAAGAGGTATCTCAATGCCATAATTTTTCTTGAATAAATGGGTGGGGCTAATATTATGTGTTCCAATTTGGCTGCATACAACATTAAATTTCACTTCCAGACATTTCTGGGGTAAAGGTAATTCCATCCTAACCCATAGTTTTCATGTATTTTATACATGACTATTTGCAGTATCTATACATTGTCTTAATCTTTTATATTCCCTTAATTTTTTACTGCATACATCATTGTGATGTTTTGCCATTTGGAAGAATGTTTTGTTCATTAAATAGCTTATAATTTTAATACAATTTTTCTTCATTTGTTTTTAATTTGACATTTGTGGGAAAATCTCACTTACTCGCCCCAGTCTAATAACTACGGGGTGCTAATAGCATGACTATCATTATTTGTTCAAGTCTATTCTCCTCATTTTGCACAGAAGTGTCATTTTTTAAAGGTTCAGATCTTCTTTTATGGTACTGGCACACTGATGTCTGATACACTTTCCTCATACTTCCCCTTTCAGCAGTTTTAAGGTCTCAAGTAATATTGGTGTATGTGCTTATCTTCTACATTGTTAAGAAAGGTAGCTCTGTCTCTCTTCTATATTTTGATTTCAGGCACATTATCATTCATTCCAAATGTTGATCATAAATGCAGATAAAACCAAATGAAACTCAGCCTATTAGATGACATGTTTTGAGTAGTCTGTCTTGAATTTACTTAGTTTTGGATTTGGTGGTGAGCAGTGCTTATGACCTTTTTCAGTAATTCTGCTGTAGCAGTTAAGATTTTGATTAGCTGGTAGATACGCAGGACAAAGCATGTCTGATTCCAGTAGATGGAGCAGGAGGAATATGGATTTTCGTGATGTTTGACTAGAGACACTCTGATAAAACTGGGGTTTAGAGCCTTTCCATGCCTCTCTGTTATCATACGGCTTTTCAGTAAAAACTTTACAGAGTACAAAAAAAAGTTGAAATATAATTGTCTGCAAAATTAACCCCTAAAATAAGTATTCCATGTGAAATTTCTTGGAAGAAACCTACATCTCAATTTTGGACTTTTCTGTTTAGGTGAGGGAGTTTGATGGCCGTCACTTTATTCTAGAGAAATCGATTACAGGAGATTTTGCTCTTGTGAAGGCATGGAAGGCTGATCGTGCAGGAAACATAATTTTCAGGTATGACTTGTTTATTGGTGGGAAAAGATTATTTTACAGTTTAGGTAATGAATGAGAAGGATAATCCTTTCTCCTGTGTTATGGCAAAATAATGTTTTACTGATTTCACATTCTTTCATATTGCCTTTCCCTACTGTCAAATTACACTGCTATAAAACACCAAAATGTAATTGCTTTTTCTAATGACTTTTAAGAATTCAAACTTAGCTATGAAATAAAGCATTCACAGTTAAAAATGAGACACAGCAGACCAAAGTCATTATGATGACTGTTGAGAAACTTAGTGACATTCTCTTTCTTTCAATATTCATGTTAGTTTGGGTTCTTTTTCTTGAGTAATTAAAGGTTAACCCAAGAAGTACAGGTTCATGTACAGCAGAAGAGAAGGAAACTGAGTCAGTCTTCTGGCCAGTCAGTGATGGGAAAACTGATTCTGTCTAAATCTGTGTTTAAAGTTTATTTCATCTCAGTGGTGTAGGGAAAGGCATCATATGAATTTAAACATCTTTGCAATTAAAAGTTTGATGTTGCACTACTGAGAAAATCTTTTCTCTGAGTTACTCTGTTTGTGTTCTGGTTTGTCCTGAACTGAAGCAGGAGAGAGGTTTACTTATGTTTAATGCCTGGTTTTTATTTGTTTGTCTTATGGCTATCAGATGAAAAGGTGAGTGTTGTAGTTATCATGTGCAGTTTATTACAAGCACATGCTGATTGAGAGTCTGTCTTCGTATATAACAAACCAGGAGTTGGAAAAGCAACTGAAACATATATATATAAAATAACACCCATAAAGTAATGGGGTTTTTTTATGTGCTTATATATGTGTGTATATATATTTTTTATATATCTACATAATACTAAATTAAAATACTTGAAATTTAATTAATTTATATATCCACATAATTAATGCTAAATTAAAATACTTTAAAATTTATAAATAAGTTTTTATTTTGCCCAACTCTTGATATCCTGACTTGCCCACTTACAAGACAATATGGTTTCTGATTGAAAGCTGAACTTGTATGTGTGCAGATGAATTAGATGGCTGCTAAACTGCTCTCCTTAGGCTTTGGTACATTGAATACAGGAAATACACTTCCCCCCAGCCTTGTCTTTGATCCTGAGGCACTAGTCTCTGTGCTTTTATCCTGTATCTTTCTAATGATGCATAGTAGATACCTCTCAAATGTTTTTTCTTTCTCCACAGAAAGACTGGTTGTGTTCTCCTTTTACCCTCTTCCTTTATGTCCTGTTGTTCCCTATGCCTTTCCTTCTTCCTGTTCCTTTCAGACGTCTTTCTTATGTCTCCCACATTCCCACAATAGAGCTGATAATAGACACTTCTTCCATCTGGAGTGAAGACCTAAAAATCTTGACTCTTCTCTTCAACTGTAACTAATTGAAGATGGAAATTAATAATCCTCTGGTGTCCTATCCCATATGGAATATTGCTAGCTCAAAGGAGTGTGCTTATGATAAGCAGTGACCTGTTCTGTTTCTGGATGAGACAGGATTATCTCGTAACATAGAATAAAGAAACATAGGGTCATCTTGTAACTTGCTGTGTGCTACCACTTTCACCGTAGTGTGGGGTACTATTCATAGTGTGTTTCCTGTGACTGTGAGAAGCCAGTAGCAATGGTATATCTGCCAAACTGTTAATCTCCCTCAAGCTAAGAGCTTTTAAAAATTTAGAGGATGTAAGTCTAAGTGTACTTTAGGTACACTTACTTGCACCACAGGCTGGCATTGATTTTTTTTTTCCTATTCTCATACATCAAGGTATACTGTTTTCTTGGAATTCAGAACGGCATAAATTTCTTTAGAATGCTGCTTTTAAAACAGTTTGTTTTGTTTTTCTTTAAAGTTCTACTTCATGAGTCCTAGATACAGCATGTTGCGGTGACTTTCATTTCAGGCATCTTCATGCTGAGTGGACTATTCTGCACCACTTAGCAGTGGTTTACTTTTGTGTAAGGAAGGTCTTAACCTCCCTTGGGGCTTTACTCATTGGCACAACATCAGGGAGTGCCACTGCTTCTGTGGGTAGTCAGAGAATCCCAGAATGGCCTGATTTGGAAGGGATCTTAAATATCATCCAGTTCCAGCCTCCAGCTGTGGGCAGGAACACCCTTCACTGTGTTGGGTTGCTTAGAACTTCATCCAGCCTGGCCTTGAACACTTGCGGGGATGGGGCATCCACAACTTCTCTGGACACTTGTTTCAGTTCCTCACCACCTTCAGTAAAGAATTTCTCCCTAATATCAAATCTAAACCTCCTGTCTTTCAAGTTGAAGCCACTCTCCCTTGTTTCGTCACTATGTGCCCTTGTGAAAAGTCCATCTGTGTTGAATACTCCCTTCATGTACTGTAAGGCTGTAATTTGGTCACCCTGAAGCCTTCTCTTTTCCAGGCTTAACAATTCAAATTCTCTCAGCCTTTCCTTGCAGGAGATCTCTGATCATCATGGTAGCCTTTGGACTGTCTCCAGCAGGTCCATGTCCTTCCTGTGCTGGGACCCCAAAGCTGAATACAGTGCTCCAGGTGGGTCTCAGCAGAGCAGAGCAGAGGGGCAGAATCCCCTCCCTCCCCTGCTGCCCACGGGGCTCTGGATGCAGCCCAGGACACGTTTGGCTCTCTGGGCTGTGAGTGCCATGGCCGGGCCATGTGCAGCCTCTCACCCACAGCACCCCCAAGCCCTTCTGGGCAGGGCTGCTCTGGGTCTGCTCATGCCCAGCCTGGGCTGGTGCCAGGGGTTATTCCTACCTGGGTGCAGCACCAGCACCTGGCCTTGTTAAACCTCTTCAGATTCCCAACGGCCACTTCTTGAGCTTGTCCAGGTCCTTCTGGATGGTATCTCATCCTTCAGAAGTGTCAACAGCACCACTCAACTTGGTGTCATCTGCTGATTTGCTGAGGGTGTACTCAATTCCTTTGTCTGTGTCATTATTGAAGATATCAAATAATATAGTCCCAATACAGACCCCTGAGCGACATCATTGTCACTGATGTCCACTGGGTCTCTGAGCCATTGACCAGGTGTGACTATTGAACCAATTCCTCATCTACCAAACAGTCTATGCAATTGAATCCATCTCTCTCCAAATTAGAGACAATCATGTGGTGGGGCTGTAAAACCATATCAAAGGCTATACAGAAGTGCAGATGAATGACATCAACAGCCATTCTCCATGCACTGATGTAGTCACTCCATCATAGAAGACCACTATATTGGTTAGGCAGGACTTACCTAACAGATGTGAAGTTGTGATGGCTGTCCTGAATCATCTCCCTGTATTCCCTGTGACTTAGCACAGCGTCTAGGAGTATGCACCATGATCTTCCCAGGCACAGAGGTGAGGCTGCAAGTCAGTAGTTCCTGGGGTCCTCTTTTATATAATTTTTAAAGATGGGAAACATCTTTCCCTCTTTCCAGTCACCTGGTACTTGAACGGACTGCCATGACTTTTCAAATATCATGGAGAGTGATTTGTCTGCTTTCTTTGGCTACACCTCCCTTTTCACCTGGTTCGACTCTGCTAGTTGTTCTAGCCCCTTGTACCTCAACTTTACAAGCAAATATGTGGCTTGTTGGTGATGAAAATGGAGTATTGACAAAGAAGCAGAAATGTTGAAGGGATAACCTGAGCCAGAGCCTTTTCTATGACAGTCATGGCAGGTCATCTCTTCATGCTTCAATTGGTTCTGGAATACATAAATTCAGCTCATACCTGAGGTGTCTCTGCATCTTCATATCACTAGATATGTAGTGGATGTAGTTTGTTGGTTTAGTCTGCTATGAACTAGTTTGCTATCTTTTGCCTCTGGGGGAAAAGATGTCATGCCTTCGGGTCAGCTTAGAAATCCAGTGGAACAATTTGAACTTTGTTCCAATGGAACTTTATAGACGTTGCTGGATCTAGATGTCCAGAAATTTTTCTTAAAATAAAAAGGCAACTTTGTCTAGCTAGTTTTTGAATTTTCTACTGCTAACTCCTTAACATTATTCTGAGTTGGAAAATAAGTGTAGTGCTTCTGTTTTTTTTCCTTATGGATGATGTGCTCTTTAGATGCCTTTGATCCCATAAAACTTCTGGATGGTGTATTCTTTAGAAATAAAGCCTTTGATCCTGTAAAAGACTGCTGCTTCTGAAACAACTTTACTAACTCAAGAACAGTTTAAATGGCAGAAGCTTTTATAAATTACATCAGATTAGAGACCAATAGCTCTTGTTAATGTCAATTAATATTTAAAAGCTTTCTTGTAGTTTTTTCCCTATGTAAAAATAATTTTATATCAGTTTCTTTTACTGATAGAGCAGCCTCTACAATCTTGAGAAAGTCTTTGGCTCAGAAAAGTAGTTACATGGGATGAAATAATGAATTATTAGTTTTGTCATCTTCATTTCCTCCATCTGTATCCATTTCTCAGCTATTTTAATTTATTCAGGTTTTATATTTCTATTTTTCTTCTCATTTGCTACTCTGCCTAGTTTAGGGGAGTTTTCCCTGAATCACTAGTAACTAGTATTGTTTTTGCCTCTCAAAGGAGAGTATAAATTCACATTGTGGATTTTTAAAATTTTGTTTCTTATTGTTACATCCTTCTTTTGGGTCTTTATGGCCACCAAAAAGACCCATGGGCAGAAGACATTCATAGAGTCATAGAATACGTTGAGTTGGAAGTAACTCACAAGGATTATCAAAGTCCAACCCCTGGCCCTGCACAGCACCATCCCCAGGAGTCACACCCTGTGCCTGAGAGCATTGTCCAAACACTTCTTGAGCTCTGTCAGGCTGGTGCTGCGACTGCTGCCCTGGGGAGCTGCTCCAGTGCCCAACCACCCTCTGGGTGAAAAACTTTTTTCAGATGTCCAACTTAAACCTTCCCTGATTCAGCTTCAGGCCATTCCCACGGGTCCTGTCACTGTCACCACAGAGCAGAGATCAGTGCCTGCTCTTCCTCTTCCCCTCACAGGGAAGTCGTTACCGCAGTGAGGTGTCCCCTCAGTCTCCTCCACTTGGAACAGACCAAGTGACCTTAGCCACTCCTGATTTGGCTTTCTCTTAAGTCCCTTCATTGTCCTTGTGACCTTCTTTTGGACGCTCTCTAATAGTTCAGTATCTTTTTTATGTTGTGGCCCCCAAAACTGCCCCCAGCACTGGAGGTGAGGCTGCCCCAGTGCAGAGCAGAGCAGGACAATCCCCCCCCTTGCCTGGCTGTTGATGCTGTGCCTGATGCTCTCAGGACAGGGTTGACCCTTTGTTAGAGGCTTCACAGAGGTATATATTGCCAATAAAAGGGTGTTTCCCCAAGATACATGTCTTTGATTGTTGCTGGTGTGCGCTGGAATCCTGTCTGAGCTGCCCTTGGTGCCAGCCCCCGGCCACGTCCATGCCACGTGGTGACGGCAGCACCCAAGGCTTGGAGCGGATGCGGCGCCAGGCATGGTTCTGGCACCGAGGGCAGGTCAGCTCTTGGGCTTCATCATCTCAAGGACTTTTTCCCAGTTTAAATGAGTCTGTGAATCTGTGAAATAAAGATGGTTGGGGGAAAAAAATGCTTCTGTGGAAAAACAATGTGACAAAGGAGGTTTTATCTTGTTTTGACACCTGATTTCATGGATTGTGATGAAAAATGTTTAAGAATTCTGCTTTTTAACAGAGAAAAATGCTGAGAAGCTAGCAGTGGAACACCACTAAAACCTTCATAGTATTTCTTAATTATGAAATGTGCTGCGCACTTTGGTTTCTGAAAAGCACATGGAGGAGACAAGTGATGCAGGTCCATCTATATTGCACTTGTCTCCCTTGTGCTCCTAGGATCTTGGTGCAGTTGCCAACACAGGTATACATGTTAAGTGTTGTTTTTATTCTCTAGAGGTTCTTTTTCCTTGGTACAGAAATGCTTTGTGGGAATACTTAGGATGAATGCCAGAGTCTTACAGTGAGTGCCAAAACTGACACAGCTTTGGGTTTTTTAATCTTGTTGGGGTTTTTTTAGTATTTGGTTTGGTTTTTTCATGGTTTTTTTTTTTGGTTGGGTTTTGTTTGGGTTTTTTTTTTGTTGTTGTTGGGTTTTTTTGTTTGTTTGTTTTTGCTGTTTTTTTTTTTAATTAAGAGTATTGGATAACATCTACTACTGCGTAAAGTGCTATCCCAAATCCTAGTCCAAGTTAGGAAAGCATACTTGAGAGATTGTTAGGCCTGGTGCTTGTCCCCTGTGGAGATTAATTTCATTCTTCGTGCAGTGAAATAATGGCACTGTACGAAGTCCAGCTTGCTGCTGCTTTTGGATACAGTAAATGAAGATATCAGTAACATACCCAATTTCAATTAAACAGGGTGCTGATTTAAAGTCAAAAGAGCTATAATAAATACTTTCTAATGTAGCAGTATTATTTCATTTCAAATGCATCTCACACAATTCCATAATACTTCTTTCTCCCTTAAACTTTTTTTTTAATCAGTTCTTCAGCTATTAGTATTTGGCAAAAAGCTTTGTGATGCTTAAAATACAGACATTTCTCTAGTAGCTTATTTCTGAAAAGTCTTTCATTGTACCATTATGGCCTTTAATATTTATTGTTTTGTTTTGTTTTGTTTTTGTTTTTCAGGAAAACTGCAAGAAATTTCAACCAACCTATGTGCAAAGCTGCAAAGACAACAGTAGTAGAGGTAGGGAATTGAAATATAGTAAGCCCTATACTGGTATAGTCAATATACCCCTTTATCTTACATGGTATTCTGGAGACAGGCTAGGGGGATTTCAGATCATTGCAGGATTTCAAATCAGGGTCAGTGGTCTAACCTGTCTCCTTGGATTGCTTTCTCCTGACACTCTTTGACACCATGCTCTACTTTGGTGAGTAATTCCTTTGTTGCTGTACATCTGATGCTGACAGGACTTTGTGTTCACTGTGATCAGCCTTTGAAAGGGAAACAAAGCAAGAGCCTTCAAACTTGTTAAATTATGTAATATGTGGATGAAAGAGGAAAAGAGTAGCCTTAAGCTATGCTTGAGGAGATTCACTTAAGACTTTATGCAAAACTTCTTAAAAATAAAATCAAGTACATAACATCATAAATTAGGCAAACCACAGAGCTATCACAGTTGTGGTCTCTAAAATTTAATAAATTACATAAATATCAGTCCACAGTGAGATATAAACAATTGGCTGTGTCTTGAGGAAGAGGATGGACTAGCTGATCTAGAAGTTTCTTCCAATCTTTTTGCCCTTTTTCTTGATCTGAAATGATAATATTTAAAAATATGAAGCAGTCTGCATTGGAAAAATATTGGTGCCTGGAGAGTTGCTAAGGCATAGCAATATGCAAAAGATATGCTCTCTTAGCTTTTTCTTCAGTCTCTGGTAAGTTTTTTTATATGCCTAATAAAAGCTACATGCAGTTAGGCATTAAGATCCAGACAAAATCTTCTGGACTGTTTCTAGTAAATGGTATATGGAAGAGTCTTTGATATCTTCAGGATTTTTTGTTTGTTTGGGGCTTGGCTTGGATTTTGTTTGTTTGTTGTTTGTTTGTAAGATGTTGTTTGGAAAATATATTTGTTATATAAGCATCTCTGGATAATAAATTTGGGAACTTTTGTTATTTCTTTGTGTCTTACAGAATTATCACAAAAAATACCATGATATTTACCACATGACTTACACTGACAATACAGCAAAACATTCCCATGTTTCGTTTTTAAGAAAGGTTTCAAGTATTTTTCTATTTAAAAATTAAATAATCTTTTCTTCTAGACACTTGTCCTTTATACCTTGTTCAGTTTGGCATTTAAATAGTTTAAGTAGATCAAAGCCTTCCACCTACATTCCATCTCATTCTCTCTTTCTGCTCTTCTATCCATGTATGATAGGATAGAATTTTCTTGTCAGTGAGAAGCTGATGTGACATAGTTCTTGCTGTAATTCCATTTATCAATTGTTAGTAGATCTTCTGTCAACTGTGTCCACTCTGAGTCTTATTGCATTTTCAATACCATTTAAAAAACTGTCAATCTTTTTGCAAGATGCATTATTAATATTACTTTGCAATTCTGTTTTTTATGTACAAATTAGATGGAGATGCAAACCCACAGATTTAGGACAAATATTTTGAACCATCCTTGACTTAATTTCTAGATGTCATTATTTCAAAGTGGAATTCAGAATGTTGTGTTTGGGTGTTAGAGTCAAAACCCAGGGAATCAGAAGGAAATATCTCTATATGGTGTCTAGTACATTCTAAGTAGTGAGCTCTATAAGCTGTCTTAACTCATCAATAGGGAACTGAGGCAACTAAAAATTTGAGTTTTGCCTGACTCCTTAGTTAATGTTGCTCAAGGCTGAAGATTGAAATTCTCAATCCCATTTACAGGGAGAAGAAAAAGGTTTGTATAGGATATTAATTCAGATACTGTTTTGGCAGGTGGGATTTCTAAATTGTGGTGTTTCTTCCCAGCTCTTTTTCTGTTTTTCACTGACTGAACATTTAACTGCATTTAAGCAGACAAGTTCTAGTCTCTAGGAGGAGAGACTTGAAGACAATTCTGCTCTTTTTCATCAAAATAGCTACAGGTCAGGCTTGTCTTCAAAGATAAAGTGATTAACTGGGGTTTTCAGGATTGTTTCCCACTTTGCTGAGATTGACTTTAGTTTCTGATCATTGATACAAATATGGAATGACATTTGGCACAGTAAGGTAGTTATCAAATATAAACTACTGGAAATCCAATCTCAAATGTGTCTGTGAACTTGTTGAAAATAGGAAGTTAACCAGAAATCAATTACATTTGTTAACATGTTAACCTGAGATGTGAAATCTGACATGCATACAGTGAAAGACTTTTTTCTCTTTCCTTAATGCTGTTGTTCTCTAGTTTTAGTCTGTGTGGTGTTTTGCACACTCTTATGTGAAGTACAGATAAGACACTTAATAATTGTAACAATTCAGAGGCAGACAAATTTTGTTGATGTGAAGGATAAGAGAAAAGAAAAAGAGGTAAGAGATAAAACTCCCCCACTTCTCAGACTCACAGACTCATAGTTATTGTTTGCTTAAAAATTCTCCTGTATTGTGAGAAGTGAGATTGGCTGTGCATAGAGGCATCTGAAAAAGGAGGAAGTCAGACTGTACTATTACCTGTTATGTTTGGGACACAAAGTAAAGAATTACTGGTTTTTAAAATGTCAGATTAAACTTTCAGCCTTGTTTATTCTGAATAGGCAAATGATCAGAAATAACCATTCAGTACTCATTTTGGGAACAGAAATACATTGATTCTAAGCTTCTAATTAAATGCAACAAGTGCTTACTGAGCTGCAGAATTTTTTTGAACTGTTGCATGCATCTCTTGTTTATGTAAGTGAGAGGGAGTAGAACCTGCTCTCAAGATAATAGGGGTGGGTTATCTGAGAAACAGGTAACTGTCTATAAAAATCAAACTGTGCCAAATCTAGTGGATGGTGACCCATTATTAAAGGTCAAAAAAAAAAAAAATTCAACTGAATTGCATGATTCCTGTTATTTGTAAGTTAACCTTTGCAGAAACAAATGCTAAATAATATTGGTAGCATTAATTATTTTGTCTTTATATAAAAGTGAAATGATACAGGTAGATCATCTGCTTCTTGTTTCAGCTTGCAGAACTTTGCAGAAGTTAAACATGCTGTCAGACCTGTAGCTTTGTTTTAACCTAAGCTCTCACACACTCAGCCTGAAGCTTTAAGGTTGTTTTTTCAGAGCTATAAACACTTTTCTGCTCCTGTAGCAAAGATGGGAGAGTTGAGAAATTGGCCAATACAAAAGAAACTCAGTGGTCAGAAGTTACATACAAGCCACCAGTGCTCGTAAAGACTGAAAGGAAGAGCATGTCATGTGAAGAAACTTGAGAGCTGATGTGGTAACATTTCCAACACTGTTGAATGAAGGTGAAACTGCATTGAGGAAGTGTCACTGCTGTCAGCACCCTCAACACAGCTGTTTGAATTTTATGATGGGAAATGACCTGCGAGGCAGCTTGGAGTTGCAAGGAGGCCTCTTGGATGTGTGCCCACACTCCTAGGGTAAGGGCTGTGATAACAGGGTCCTTTTAATATGTGCATCTCCTTGTAGAGCACCTGAGCAGAGCCCCACTGGGCTTTTGGTCATGACACTTCTTTTTTGTAGGGAATTATGGCTACCCAAAGCTATGGGAGAAAACATGGTGTGACCTTGCCAGATGTGTTGTCATGACAGCATGGGAAAGGGTGATATAGGCTTGGACTCTTGCTTTTTACCACAGAAGAGTATATAAATTTCTATAACTGGCCCAAATAACTCTTGAGATCTTATATGTTTTTTTGTTTTTTTTTTTTTATTCTCTGCTATGAGACCTACTGAATATTTTTCCCTGTTGAAGTGGTTTGAGATCTCAGCCACTGCCACCGTGAAAGTGTTTGGTAGTGGTAATGGTCAATATGTTTAGAAATATTTATTGACTTGCTGTTTGAATATCCAGTTTGAATAATTTTATTTTTCAGATCACAGAAGATGGCTAAATATATCTCCCTGGGTAAATAGCATTTACACCTCAAATACTATCAGGGGAGAGAAAAAAAAGAGAGTGTACTTTCTCATAAAAATGCATTAAATAAAAATCATTAAGCCCTGCATTTTATCTCTGGTTGCCTAGTAACAACACAGCCACATCAGTGAGCACCATTTTCTCAGGTACAATGAACTGCGTGACACTAAGGGACAGAATCAGACTGAAATAAGTGATTTGTGTCCTGTTATCTGTGCTAAATCATGGCATTTGGTTTTATTGAAGAAACAAAAAATGAATCTTTTTTTTGTGTGTATGTCTATACCTCCAAATGCTTTAACAATGGCAAAACTTACTTCAGTGCACAGCTCTGTTCTGAGAAATTCTTCAAGATTTTTAGACAGTGATGGTTTACTGTAAAAAATCAGTAATACCACTTTAAAGTGAAACAATCATCTAATTGAAACTTTGTTACCTGGGTGCTCCAACCATGGAACTCAAAAGTGAGCCCTGGTAGAGGATGGGTTTGGGATGGACACAGACTTTACATCATGTGTATTTCTGTGAAATCACAGATCAGGACAAAAGACATAGAATTAAAGTCCTTCTGTGCAAATGCTGTAACCACTGAACTTTTGTGCTGCTATAGCTTTTGTTGATATTATTTAACTGCTCAATGATGAGTCTGTGTGTGCTTAGGCAATGGTTGTAAGGGAGTGTCCCATGGATCTGCAAGTGGGGGAAAGCCTTTTTTTGAGAATCCCATTTGTCATAGGATGGGTGCTGAACTTCTTAGTCCTGCACATTACCAGCTGCTATAAGCACAAGTGACAGTAGAATTCTACTTGCTATTATGTGCTCCCATAATACATTGTGTATATATGTGTATATACATATATATATACAATAAATATATAAAACCTTGTATCTTGAATATGTAGGTAGTTAACCAGGGCTTTTGACAGCATAAGTGTATTTACATACCTAGGCCTTAGCTAAATTCTCAGTCAGGGCTGCCTGTGGATCTGAATTTAGATAACCCAAATATAATGTATAGACATTACAATAACCTTTCTCAGAGGACTCTTGTGAGTGAACACTTGTGGGAGAGCAACTTTGAAATACAAGCTCACGATCCTTAGAATATATAGAAGAGAACATAGCAAAATATCAGGAATGTCTCTAAGGAACACTGATTTAATAAACTCATAGACTTGGGTTGATGAAGCCTTCTAGGAGGTATAGCAAAGAAGAAATGAAGTTAGGGAAAGACTGTGTTAAATGCATGAGAATATAATTTTCAAACATGGAGGAAGTATTGGAAGAGCAGTAGGAGTTTGACCTAGATCACAGTCATTGTAAATCTCAAACACAGAAAAGAAACATGATAGAAAGTGAGATCCAAGCTCAGATGTCTGAGGCTAAGCATTACAAAGCCAAAGCAAACCAAAAAGCTTAAGCTTCTCAGAAATATCCAGCCCAGTACAAAATAAAGAATACTTGAAGGTAGCAAGAAGTTTTTTTAAAAATACATACATAGTTGACTGGGAGACCAAGAATATTTCACTGCTCAATGAAGGGACTAAAATTATCAGTGCAGATTACAACAAAGGCTGAAGAGTTTAATGCCTTTTCTCCTACAGTACTGAGGAACATTAACAACCAGTTTGGTGGCTGTAATGATGCCAGTCATAGGAAGTTAAAGAGCACATTAAAGAAGGATGGAGTTGATATTCAAGAACTGCTAGTATTGTTTTGGAAAAGCAGCTCCTAGAAACATTTGCCATAATAATTTTAGTTTCCCAAAAATTCTGTTATACAGAACTTGCACTGAGGGTGTCCAATGTGTAGAAATGCACTCTGGACACCCTGAGTGTCATTCACCCTGAGTGAATTTATATTCCCATGAATATAAACAAAGATCCTTAGTTTGCAATTCTGATTCATCTGGAGAAAGCAGTAACGAAACAAATCTTAAAGCAACTTCATGTTTGACCAGGTGTTCCTGGATTTTATTACAGAGAAACAAGCACACTCCTCCTTTTTTGTTAACCTTTGGAATAAGTCAAATGTATTTCATCAGTTTTCTTCTTGTTGCTGAAAGAAGTGGAGAAAGACAGAGTTGTGGATTTGATCTCCATATGGACCATTCACTTAAGTGTTTCATTCCATGATTCTTGTGGGTCCCTTCTAATTCAGATGATTCGGTGAAATAATCCAAATCAGAATGGAGAAGGTATATAGCCATTTGGCTCTGTAAGCAATGGGATAAGGAGCATTTGTGCTCAGGACAATTTTTCACCATTTCTAGTGAAATCAGAATTTTCTTGTAAGGCTATTATAAGCAAAAAATTCCATTTTTATAGTTTGAAGGACTGATTTAAATGTTTCTTCTAGATTCAAATAGTAATAAAGTGCTTTTATAAAGTACTTTATCCTTGGGGATTTTTAAATTTCCATATGTGTCTATTGCTCTCTTTTCCAGGCACCTATTAGGAAGGATAATGACTAAGTGCAAGAAAACTTTAATTCTTCTTAGAATATCTTACTGACAATCTCTTTATGTACATGTTTCTGTGGTCTGTTGAAAGTGTCTAAACCACATCAATTGTTCTCATTATATCAAACTTTTCCTTGAAAGGTACCCTGACTAGCTTCTTCCTCAAAAGTGCAAAGAACTTTATTTATCTTGAATATTTTGGGAGGTTGATATATCTGCTATTATTCTGAAGGTGAAATGGACCACACTAATTCCTTGTTGAGAAACAAAGCAGTAGCATGTCAAGTAGTTTCCAGTCCTCTTTGTAAATTACCACTGTCTCTAATGAACATCTGAAATAAGGAGAATAGATGTGTGCATAGAACATGCCATTTTTGGATGAAGCTACCTTTTTGTAACATTTACTGAAATACCTGCAAGGCTTTTTTTCTTACCAGCGAGAACCAGCAACATATTTAGCTACAAATCAGCTGCTGTTTTATGTTGCTATTAAGTTGCTATGTATCTCCTGCTGAGCATGCTCTGGTCTGATCCTTAGTTAGATATATTCCTTGAATCTGAAGGGGGTTTAGTTGCACTTGAATAGATTTTAAAGTACTATCCACCTTCTTGGATAGACCAATTAAATATCTGATTTATTTTTTTATTTTTATTTTATTATTCTACTTCTCACTTCAGTTTTTAAATTCCACTTAGTTCATTTTTGAAAGTAAAACTTAAATTTATCTTCTGACCTTAAATGTACATTTCTTGGAATGTGTAGGATATGAGAGCTCTTCTAGTCTCTTTTAATTCGTTATTTCTCTGATGTGAGTAAGAAAATAAAATCTTTTGTTGTGATTATGGTTGGGGTTTTTGGGGAGTTCAATTATTGCAGGTAAAATTTTAATAATTTTAATTAAAAAGTCAGTTATTTATTTTTACCTTCTAATAAGTTCAAAGGCTGTCAATCTAAAAAATATTTGAAAATAAGTAACAAAGTACAGCAATAATGTATTTAAAGCAACATATGTTTTGTTTGCAAAAGTGTTAAATTATATTCAAGTAGAGTTAATATTGTTGGCAGCTATTCTGTTCTGGAGTGGAAATATTTGGGATGTGGTCATTTCCCTTATTCAGCTGAGTATGGATTAAACAGGTTTTTCTGCTATTACCTGGCCCTTAGCAAATGAAGACCATATTCACAGATTGTGGGAGTTTTGTTTGTTGTCTTCCAGCTTTTCTCCCATTATTTAAGTCTATGATTGAAAAATAATTACATCATGTAATCAAAAAAACTATTTTCCAAAGTTTCTATCTCCAGATGTGAGATGATTTTGTATATATTCCACATGGATGGTTATGTTTTATTTTGTGTTAAGAACCTAGATATTGAATACAAATTGGGTGCTTTATCACCTCATTTCATCAAGAAAGCAGAAGTCACAAGATATGATCACAGCCAGCAGGAGTTCACTAATGACCTATATTAGAGCAACTGCAGGGTTTCAGAAAGAGTCACTCCCTAGGTGTGCCTGCTGTAGAAGCCTGGTTTTATTGGTAATGCTGGGGCTGCTGGACTGCTGGATCTTAATCTCTCATGTTTTCAATTCAGGTAATTTTACCATAAAATAATAGGGTAAAATCCAAATGAGTGAATTTAAAGACGTAAAAACCAGCTACTTCATTTTCACTTTTTAGTGGATACAGAATTATATAGACATAGTGCAAGTCATCAAACAAGCAAGCCCATCAATTTAATGGAAGAACGTCTTTGAGAAATGTCAGTATTTTCAGACTTTGAACATGTTCTTGAAAGTTAAGACTGTAGTGTATCCTTGCTGTGCTAATATGTGACTAGCTCAAAAATTTCTGAAGTGTAGTTCTATGTGAATGGGAGAACCTCTTCAGAGACTGGTGGTTAAATTCTTCATATTCTTTCATGCATGCACACAGCTTTACATATACATAACCTTTGCAGATAATGAAGTATACTTCCACTTTTCTTTGTGGTATTTGTCCTGGAACTGCTCTGTTTGTGTACCTAGAGCTGGTACTGCTTTCTGTTTTACTGCTGTCTGTTTTCTTCTTTTCTTCTCTGCTGTCAACAGTACAGCATGGAGGAAGATGTCAAATCTGTGGAATGGAAAGGGGCTGTTGGATGAAATAGGGAGCAGGTGCAGAAAAGTGTGAGAGGAGATTAGGCCTGAGGCAACTACAAGTGGAGGTGGTAATTGAGGAGATTTAGAGCAGAGAAAACAAACATGAATTGAGTATATTCTAGCAGGGGCTCCTGATTTAGGAGGATCTGTAGCCACATGATGGAAAACCTGGAGACAAATACAGGAGATTAATGTCAGTTTTGCTTTCCTAATATCAGATACAACATACTGGCAACAGATCTCACTGTTTTTCTCTGTGTTGTTTACAGAGGATAACAGTCTACTAGAAAAAAGGAAAACACATAAAGGTACATAAGATCTTCAACAGCACGAAACAAACAAATAAACAACTGCTGTGTGCAATTTCTGTATGTCACAGAGAAGGGAGCACACAGTGAAATTACAAGACATAATAAGAAATGTTTTTCATAATAGTTAAATTTAAGAAATACATCAATAGAGTCTCTTGGGTTCTAAGAAAACAATTATTTCCTGCCTCATCAGAAGCTATGAAGAAGGTGATGTATGTCCAGCCTCTGACTGAGGACATTGTGCAACTGACACATTGCTGGCAGCTGGGAGAATATAACCAGAAGTATCACACTACCTTTTAAGATTTTATTGCTAAGAATAAGGGCTATTTGGCTAAGTGGACCTTCAGTGCAATCCAGACCAGAGTCATTGTGTGAAAGGTTCTCTAACAAATATGAACTTTACAGGTTTTTACTGTTTCCTGCCCCTCAGTAAGCTTATGAAAACATCTATCTGAAGTCTGATATAACCATAATGTGGTAATTGCTGATCAAGATATGCCTTTATAAGGCTATTTGGTAGTTGCTTGATTTTAAAGTTATAGAAGTCTCTTTTTCAGGATGGATATTGACTGGCTGTCATTCCATTACTGTAGGATTTTGACAGGAGTAGAAATTTCATGGTCTGTCTGATCTTACAAAAGGAAAGAGTTGAACTCAGAAGATCCTCTGTTTCATCTCCCTGCTTGCAGATCTCAATAACCTGCTTTGCTTTTTTGTGTAGTTAAGAAAGTTTGTATAGTGTAGTCTTAATTTCTAGTGAACTGTTTTCAGAGTATATTTTGCAGTTTTAGAATATCAAAGGTACTTGTGAAATTCAGTCTAAACAATTAATATTAACATTTTTTCCCCTCTTGTCATTAACCATCATGAATGGTTGATCACAGTTTCTGCGATCTTGAATGCAGACACATAAAATTTATTCTTTTAGTCCTTATTATGTATTTTAAGCTTTTTCATTTTAAGATTTTATAAATGTTACAATGGATTTTGTAGTGACATCCTGACTCCTCCAGTAGTGAACTGAAGATATGTACTGAGAGTTTGTCTTGCGCATCTAAGTGGCTAAATTTTATTTCATTCCTCTTGTTATTTTGGACATTTAACTGACTAATGTTTTATTTTACTAATGTTCTGCTAGGAAGGATCATTATTTCAGTTTGAAGAACTGAACTATGATAATTAAGGTAGCGATAAAGAGATTTAATAAAGTTAGTATAAAATAAGCTACTTAAAAATGCACAGGTTTGTTGGCTCTGATTCTCCCCCCCAGTCTCTTTTTTTCTTTCATACTCACATGTTTTTAATTTTTTTTCTGTAATAAGGAATTAAATTACAATTTCCGGTTATAGCTTAGTTTTAGGAAAACTGAGGTTTAAAACCAAACCAGCTGAAAACATTTAATATATCATAAAGTACATAATTAGGCTGCAGAAATAGATAAAAGGAACACATTAGAAGCAAAGGCTTTTTTATTTTTGAGTGTTTTGGTATGAGTAGTTTGTCATCATTATTTCCTTACCAATTTTTTGTAAGGAACCATAGTTTTTTTATTTTTCTTACTTCTTATTTTTCCTGCTTTACTTACTTTTCTTACTTCTGTATCTATCAAGGTTCCCTTTTTCTCTCTATAAGCCTTCAGAAATTCTGGAATAAAACAAGAAGAATAGCAGAATTTCTCTAAGGAAAAGGAATTCAAATTGCTTTACAAAAGAAAAGTAGATGCAAATTACAGAGGAAGGGATATTGTGAAGCAAAGGACCACTGCCTCTGTGAGTGCTGATACAAAAAGGAATGGCAGAAGGCTCTTGTGAATCAGAGTGGAGAACAGCTTTTTTATTCTGGGTGCACTTACAGATAAACCAGTGTTTAGGAAAGACTGAATTCATTCATTCTCCTTCCACTGTCATCAATCAGAGAAGATTTGCAAGAACACTGTCCCCAGGAAGAAACCTCCAATACTGTGCAACTCTTAAAACAATGAAAGGATTTTTGAGTCAGACATCAAAGCCTTCCCAAAAGAGGGAAGTCAGACCTTGTGGTCTACTGTTGTTACTTTTTACAAAGATGTAAACATTTTCTGTCCTTTTGCACACTGATGAAATGAAGATTTAAGATGAATGCATGTGATCAAAGCCATCTAAAATGTACCAGAGGATTTTGATTTTCTTATTACAAAGAGTACAGGAGGTGGTCTGCCCTGATTAGTTCCCACTCTATGCTTTGCCAGAGTTGGTGTCTCTCGAGTGGGATGACACATAATGGTTTTTGATGTTTACAAAAATTCTTCCGTACGTTACAAATTAAAGCCTGAGGCAGGGTGAGTACAGAAAAAAAACCCAGAAGCATAGGTAAGATGAAAGCAGAGCAGAAGAAAAACTCACACGCATGCTTTGAATTATTAATATGGATGTGTTCCTGCCTTTCTCCTTGAGGCTTCATCTACAGAGGTGTTACAGGGCCGACTCATAAAGAAATATGAAACCCGAAAGGGAAGTAAATATGCCCAGTGATGGTACTATTAAATTTGCAGTATCATTCTTGTCTAGAAAGATACTTGGGCAATGCCTTGCAGTGGCCAGACGCACTAGGGTGCTGATTCCCATAGCCATCAGATTTCCTGGTGTCACTTCAGCTGGCTCAGCTTCGTCTCTGGCAATGCTGATGGCAGGTAGCCCATGTATGGTGCCTCATCATCCAATTCCCTGGGAGAGAGACCTGGAGCACTCAGATGGCATTTGTACTTCCTCTGCTTGAATTCTTCCTTTTCCATGTAAACAGACTGATTATTTCACTTGCAGATCTGGAAGACAGTTAATTTTTCATATATCACATGAAAATTCTTTAAGCCTTTTCAAAATTCTTCTTTACTGCTATGGAGGTATTTGAACATACTTAATTTTTATTTTTATTTGATGCTTATTCTGCATAATGGTAGAACATGGAAAGGTGTTCCAGTTGTCAGGGATCCTTGGGCTTATCTGAAATCCCTAGGACAAAATGCAATTTGCAGTGTTATGTTCATTTAGGATAATGTTTGGAAATAATAGAGGAAAAGCTATCAGGCTGACTGCTGTGTCCCAAGAGACAAAATACAAACCAATTAGCAGAATGGCATGACTGATAACAAAATCCAACAATTTATTGTTGGATGAATAATTTATTCAGTATATTCTATGGGGGGAGAAACTCAGTGTGTCAAGTTTTCTGACAGCATAATTCTGTTTGAGTTTGTTGAATTGTGCCAAGATTTTGGATTTTTTAATCTTAGCTGCTGCAGCAGTTAAATGTAGTTATTCTGTGAGAAAGTTCAAATCAGGGGCAATTAGTATTCCCCAGGCCTAGTTTTCCATCTGGTAAGTGAAGACAAATTTAATTAGAAAGGGTGAATTTGGGAATTCTGCTGGTAGCAGATCATCTGCTTGCCTATTGTTTCATTGCAGTGTCTTGTCTCCTGTTTCTCCTCCCTTTTGAGGATGTTCTGACAATAGTCACTATACCAAAAGTGCAGTGTGCTTCAGCTGTGTGCTTCAGGATTCTTTGATTTTACCCTGTGTTTGACTTAGTCTCCATATTAATCTTAAAATGAGTGTATCAAATTAGAAACTTCAAGTGATATGGATGAAACTGTAGCATTTTTTTTCATGAATACCCAAATCAGAATTTTCAAGATACTAATTTGATTGTCTCTCCTTACCTTGTGGGTAAGGGCTTTCTGGATGTGGGCCTCTGTTCTCCATGAGCACTGAGGCTGGTGTTGCTGTAGCTGTTATTGTCTTTTGCTTAGGATGTTTGCCTTGCAGATTTCACAGCACATCCGTTCTGTCTCTTTAACCCAGGACTTTTTTTGGGGATCATCTGAACCTAATTCTGTGATCTTTTGTTTTTAATTTTTCTTCTCCCTCTCCTGCTTTTTGGGTGGATTGGTTGGTTTCTTTCTTTTTGTTGTCACATTTCAAGGCACAGTAGGAAGGTAATTGTCTATCAGATGTACTATAGATTTTAGTATTTATCATATTGTCCAGTAGGTTGTCAAACTGAGTTTTAAACTCTTTAATGTTGTTTCACTGGTGACAGCTGTTAGAGATTTAACCTTACCATTCCCTGGGTCTTGTTTTGGGGTTATTAGGCTTTGGGCACTCCTAAGAGTTTTATGAATCCCTGGTGATACAGCAGTTTGGAAATTTTCTTTTGGTCTTTGAGTATGCTGTTATGTCCTTGCATAGTAGATTGTTGTGTTACCTTTGACTGTTGCTCTAACATTACATGTTTTCCCTGTGGCTGGATGCAACTGCAAACAGCACTAACATTAGGGTCTGTTTTGTGGCAGAGTGAGATGTGCTCTGTGTACCTCAGACTTGCTAAGGAAATAACCAGCCGTGGCTGAGAGTCTTTGCGGCAGGTCCGTAGCAGGGTCTCTAACTAGATCATCTCCAGCTCAGGCCTGGAAAGAAGGAAACCCCTGTTGTCTGGGGTGCTCCTGACAGGTGACATTTCAAATCTACTACAGATGGATGAGTGTCATTTTGTGCTGAATCTCTGTTTCACTAACTGTAAAGAATTCTGGATCTTCATCTTTTGTCTTCTTTCTTTCAACCTATTATTACAGTTCAAATGTTTTCTATTTTAGTTTTGAGTACACTATAGAAAACTTTTGATTCAGCTTCTATGTTTGTATCCTCTAAATTGATACTTCTGCCTTATTTTTATATCTTTATATTAAATATATGTATATATTTATATCTTTGTATCTCTAGCATATTATTTTCCTCTGGGCAGAATTTTTTTGTAGTTACAAGCAACTCCGATGTAACTGTACATGGTATATTTTTTCAAGTTGGCCATACAAATGGGCTTATTAAAACATAAATTACCTTCAATGTTTTTATGAAGAAATATGCTTTGAAAGAAAAGAACAGGTAAGCATCTAAGTTAGCCTGTTTTAAAGACTATATCTATTTTGTTCCATTTGTTAGTTTTCTTGATGTGATCTGCTGTATATTTAATGTTTCATTTCAAAACTTCATTGGTATTAAAACCTCTCATTGAATATATTTTCTAAACATTTTTCCTTTTCCTTTTCACTCTATAGGTAGAAGAAATTGTTGATATAGGAGCATTTGCCCCAGAAGACATTCATGTTCCCAAAATCTATGTTGATCGTCTGTTACAAGGAGAAAAGTTTGAGAAGAGAATTGAAGTACGTAGCTGAGCTTCTCAGTCACAACATATTTCAGCTTGGCGTGTATTTAAAATTTGCATGGTGTTTAGTCTATCCACCAAGTCTTAGCACTGAGAAAATAGTGTGAGAAAGACCCATCAAGTTTTGCTAAAAAGTGGAACTTAGGTACTTACTTAGTTGGGTGGGGGCCTGAGGATTGAGCCTTCTTTCTTACACCTGAGACCCTATGGTTCAGTTCCTGAATAATTTAGGGCAACTGCTTGTAGCTCTGGATGGCTTTACTGCAGTTGAAAATCTAGTGGAAAATTCTGCTAAATTCTCCTTCCCTCTCTCAGTTCACCTGTTGTAGATACAACAAAGGGAACACCTAGACAAGGATCTGGCTTTCTTTTCTACTGGGCAGCTTTTAATGGGGGCACGTAGAGCCAGCCTCAGTCCCTTTTGTGCCTTATATTGAATTATGTTATGCTGCAAAGGTCCTGCAAATCTTTGTTCCCTTTTCTTTAATCAGAAACTTTTCTAACTGGTGGCCTTTCTGGTCTGAATAAAAGATGTCAATAGCTATTAAAATTTCTGCAATAATACTCCACCACTGAAAACACCCAAGAAAATTATGATTATGTAATTGTTCTTTGTTGTTTCTGTGACTTTGCCACACTCAGGCTATGTCCCTATATTCATTTTGGTGATGTGACAATGCTTTTAATGTAAAGTTGAAAATTCTGTATTTCTTCTGTGTCCCCATAGTCTGGAGGTGGGAATTGTTAATCAGAAAAACTGGTAGAAGGTGATGCAAGGAGAAAAAATCTGTGAGAAAAAAAGTGCAAAAAGGAATTGTAATAATTAAACATCTGTTATTAAAATCAAATCACAAAGTCCTGGGAAGTTGTACAAGGCCTTTTCTCTGGGCATTCTCTTTTGTGAATGCTAAGGTTAAGAACCTCTTTTTTTAATTCCATCTGTTAATTCTGCAAAAGCATATTGCATTTTGTTGAGTAATTGATTGCAAACAGATGTGTCAAACCTTTTTTTTTTTTTTTCCCCTCTGGTTGTGTTGGGTCAGATTGCAATTAATGGCCTATTTTCTCCTTCTGAATGGTTGCATTACCTTTTATGACAGATAATTTTTCATTTATTAAACTATTGCATCTGCTGCATCTTGGCTGCATAAGTGAATACCTCTTTAGTCAATACCTACTGAATACCTGGTGAATACTTACCTAGTCATCTGCCCCCTTCCATATATGCTTTAAAAAAAAGGGGGCAGGGGTGAAAGCTACTATAAACTGCCAAGCAAAATTGTAACAGATTAATTTTGATTATGCAATTTTGTAATTCTGGCAGTGACACCTCTCACTAGGTATAGGTATAGGAAGTAAATGGAAGATTTATTTACTCTTCTGTTAAATTTTATAAATCAACTGGCTGTACACAGAAAAGCAGTGGGTATGGTAAGTGGTGAGAGAAGATGAAGAACGTAAGAAATAAAGAGAAGCTAGTCTGTCATAATTCTTACTGGCTTTAAATAGTAGTTATTGCCTAATATGGCTTAGAAGTGGTCTCTCTAGCACAAGCTATAATTTCTATCCAGTCTTCTCCTTGCTGTACAGAAACCCTCTGTAACTGTTTCTACTTTATCCATTATCTATAAGTGAAGCAATTCTAGGGAAAATAACCAAGGCATAAAAAGGAAGGTGATGGGAAATTCAAGAGGATTGATATTGACTGTTTCTGACTGATTAAGGAGAAAGTGACTCTGCAAAATTTCTTTTGTGCTGATGAAAAGTAACAGAATAATTTTTTCTGATGTGTTAATTGTAGCCTGAAGTAGGAGAAAATATGAAGGCATGGGGAGGTGCAGGACATGATGTTTCCCATAGGAATTTTATATGCATAGGAGAGATGTGCAAAGGACATAAACTATGTAGACAATAATTTAAAAGAAAGATGTTACAAACTTCTTGAATGTCATGGCATTTTCACCTACATGTGATTTACAAAATATGAACTTCAGATGAGAAAATACCAGGAAACAAATTCATGGGGTGTGCAAGATTATAGAGACTTATGTTTGAAAATTTTGATTCTTAGCTCCCCAGTATCTTTAGATGAATGGCATTTGTCTGTTTCATCCTTATAAATCTATAATAGCTCATTGAATTGAATGAATGCAGAAAGAGAGCAGTATTTGTATTTTCAGCTGACATTTTACGAATCTATTTAGGTATCTCTGGGGTAATGAATCTTAGACTTGCTAGTATTTGCACTAGTGCCTGGTGCCTTCTTCACTACTTCTCTATGTATCAGGCTTGGCAATACAGACAAAGAAATAATATTTTACTCTAAGGCTGTCACTGGCAATATTTGATGACTCCATTGGCTTAGCTAAGCTTGAAGGCATAAAATAAAAGGTCATTTTTTTTCATAGAAGATGAATAAATAGCTTTATTCTTAGACCAAATATCTTGGTGCAATCACAAATCAAACTTTTGTGTCTTGAGAAGCAAAAATCTGGATTTTAATCTTGTGATTACTTCTTATTTTGCAGCGCTTATCAATCCGAAAGCCTGAAGACTCAACAGCCAAACAAAAAAAGGGAGACAATGTGAGGGAGAGGATCATCAAACGGGCTGCGTTAGAGTTTGAGGATGGCATGTATGGTATCCTTCAGCTATGCTTATAGGTCAAAATGATTGCTGACTAGAATAGGAAACCTATCTGTTTTGTTTAAAACAGATTAATTAACGTTCTCATTGTCTTTACCACACCCTGTGATTCTCTTATTTTATTAATACCCAATTGAAATAGAAGGGATACTAAGACATAAAATACAGAGTTTTTATGTGATGGCTTTGTTAGCAGTTGAATGTGTTGCAAGAATTTCTCAGAAAAATTGGAAAAGATTTATTTGTACTGTCAATATTTTTATCCTATATGGGATTTGACAGAATGCAATTAGACAGTCCAAATGGCAAAATAATTCATAATTCATCACAAATATGAGGTATTTAAGTAAAAACAGAAGTGCTTGTGAAAGGAACAGTTCTAATCGACTCATAGTATAGTAGTAATTTTTTTAAAATTTACTAGTTTGCAATAAGTGTTTCTGCCTTAACCACCTTTTTTTAGCTAATCTGGGTATTGGAATCCCACTGTTGGCCAGTAACTTCATCAGTCCAGACATAACTGTTCACTTACAGAGTGAAAATGGAGTCCTGGGTTTGGTAAGAATATATCTTGGTCAGTTATTATAGTGTTTTTATGTTGCTGTGGCTGGGTTTTATTTCCTAACCAGCTCCAACTTGATTATTATATTACTAAAAATATATATACTATATTATGTCTTCATAAAATTCTCACTTTGCTGCAGAGAAGTTTTCTAGGAAATGCTCATTTTATGATTATGGTGCTATTTTGCTAAGGATATCCTTTAGTTTCTGGGCTCAAAACCATCAGGATTTTGCAAGACTAAGCATTGTAAGCCTTAGCAAATATAATTTTAAATAAAGCTTAAAGGGAATATTATTTTTACTGTCATAGGGCTTTATGAAGTTTCAGTTAATGACCTTTTTTTCTGAAAAACGTCTGTCACTTCACTTAAGAACAAAAAGAAACCCAAATCAAACAAACCTCTCGCTTCATGATTGTTTAATATTCTAATATCCTTGAACAATATGTCCAAGAGACCTGATATGTTACTTGATATAAACTGTGGCTTGTAATGTCAGGATTTTTTTCTGGTAAAAAATAGAATTCTGCTTAAAAAAGATAGAAATGCACGTCTGCCATGGTTTGGTTTGGTAATAAGCATTAGAAATACTATAGCGATTATTAATTGTATTTTAAAGGTATTTTATTATAAATCTTAACATACATCTGTATTGTTGTCAGGGTCCTTATCCACTTGAAAATGAAGTAGATCCAGATCTGATTAATGCAGGTAAATTCTTAAATTTAATTAATGGAAAGTTAATAACAATTTAATTTAATTTTTTTTATATAGTATTTGAACCTAGAGACCTGTTTTATTTGATAATAAATATTAATGCATTTTTTCTGTTTTTTAAGTGACAGTCTAATTCTTTGGGGAGAGACTCTCTTCCAGCCTCAGTAAATGGTCAATTATTTTTTTCAGAATTGAGATTGTTTTGAGCAGCCTGTAAGGGAATATGGGTTTGTTTTCCTGCTGCTTTTCCTTGAATACTCTAGAAAATGGTTTTCGATGGTTTATGCTTGGGACATGTTTTAAGACATCCTATGTATAATAGTTTGGCTTATTCCCAGCCAGGAATATAACTCATTTGCATTCAGAGAGGGATTGGGAGCCAAGGAAGGGGGAATGAACTGGGACCTGGTGCACTGAGATCACTGCTGTGGGCAGCTGCTTTTGCCACTTTTAGAAGGGAATGGTAATTCTCACATACTGTTGTTGCCCAGCTGTTTTAGGGCATTTAACCTCAGGAGGTGTTATTCAGTGTAAAAATGTAAGTTTCTCATGATTTAGTGCACACGTCTGATTTCTATTTTTTTCATGGAAAAGTTGTGTCTGTGTACATTCTCTGTCTCCATGTAAAAATACACGTAAATATTGCATTGTGACAAACAGAAGTAGGCTTTGTGAGTTTGTTATTGATCTTAATGATATAGCTTATAGATCTGAAATTTTAGACTTGTTTTTTCATATGGAAAATGTACACGTTTCATATTTTTTATTCAAATATACACATACAAATACATGTATGGTTGTCTACATATGTATATATATACAGAGAGTACCTTTCTCAATGGCTGTTAGCAAGTACAGTTAAACTCTAAAAAGTCAAAGGAGATAAAGCACTGACATAAAATAATTTTAATTTAATATCAGTCCAGCAATTGTTCACTGACTTGAAACATTTGCTGCTTGGCGTAGCTAAATTATACCTATCATAGTGCTATGTAATTGCCTCTGTTAGTGTCTTTTAATGTGGAGTTATTTGAGGCCATTTTCTGGTTTGAAATAAAAAATTATTTAAGAAGTTGAGTCCAGCATTTCACCAGTATATATACAAGAACTGCATGAAGGAATATATCAGAGGAGTCACTGGAAGAAAAAAATATTTAGAAGAAAAAAAAAACTATGAGTGAATTATATGCATGCACATTAGAACTTAAGTTTTAAAATGGATGTGTATGAAAAATGAACATATTAACAGAGTGGCAGTGAAAAAAATACCCAAGAACCTAATAAATTCTCGGAAAAAATTGTGCTTTAACATGGAAATTGAGATGGTCTGGAATTGTTCTTTATGGTTGATAAATATTTTTAAGGGTTATTCTGGAAGACATGAAGCTAACATAACAGGTTAGAATGCAACAAGAAAATTAGATTATTATACTATTGTTAATTCAATGTTAAGCAGCCTCACTTGTCCCCTAAAGCTGCAATAAACAGGACATGGTATAGACAAACATCAGACCTACCACCAAAATAGTTATTTCTGTAATTGCTGAAACATTCACATGGTTGGATTAGGACCATTCTAGGTGCTTTCCAATCAAATTTGTAAAACCAAAATTTGTGAAGAAAACAGAAGCTGAATGGCAGAGGAATAGAAATTAATCTTGTTCTCGTTCATTAGCTGGAATGATCCAGTATCAGCCCCAAAGTCCAGTTTCAAGGTTTTAAAACATATACATGTTTTGGGCTTTTGCCAAATTTCTCTCTGCAAATATAAGTGTATTGCTCTGAAATATGTATGGGTTTTTCTGTTTGTCCCATTTTCTTAATGTCTCACATGAAGTATATCTTGACTGCAACTGAAAGGTAGACTACTTTATTACAGCAGAAATATTTTAAAGTACTGACCTCCTGAGAGCATTTTAAGAAGTGGGTAATGTGCTCTTTTTACATTATTTTGTGGTCCTAAGCCTGTGTGTCTTTCTTATTATTATTATTTGTCATTTTCTCCCGGGCTTCTCTCTCCATGCTGCTGCCTGCAAACCCTGTTCTCTCTTTCACTGCCTTGGGTGGGTGCCCTGTAAGGAAAGATAATTCAGGCTGTCTCAGCAGGTCTGGGTCTTAGCATGTGAATTATAGAGAAGTGTGCAGGACCACTTGTATGACCTTAATTCTATACTCTTCTATTTAATTTCCATACAAATGGCATAAAATATACCTCAGATGAGTTCAATAATTAAAGCATATATCTTAGATCTCTAGTTTAAGTTTTATGTACTGTTTCTTTCCCTTTTCCCATTCTCTTAGTTAGTCTCATTTTCTTTTTTCCTCTGTTTTCTGCAAACTGTTCACTGATACATCATTCCCCTTCTCCTTTGTTGTTACAGTATGTCACATATTGCTAAAATATTTTGGTTTGTTTTTTTCTCTCAAGTTTACCATGCTTCTTTTATAATTTTACCTTCATCTGTGTTTCTTTTGCCTTATCAGAGGCACCCTGTGTAAATATTTGTTTCTTAGACTGATTCAAAGAGCAGGCAAAGGAGGAAGAAAAGGGCCCTGAATAGAGTCAAAATAAGACACATGCAGGAGTGCTGCATTGCTTGACTCAAGCATTGTTCATAGTGCAGTACAGAACACAGAAGCACATTTTCTTGTGCCCTTTAAAAAAGCAAGAATAGACTAGACCTATCTCTTTTTTTGTATTTTTCATCATTAGTAACTATAAACTGTTCAATCTGATCTGCTTGCTTTTCTTTGCAGCCTCTCAGTATCCTGAAGGCTTTATATTTCTCTGTTTCAAAAGACAGTTACTTCTCACTTTTTCTGTGAATGGAGAAGAAAGCTAAAGTCCATAGATATTGTGTGTTCATGATGCTTGCCTGGAACTGCTGATGGTCAAACAGCAGGCAATCCTATCATTAGAAGCTCTAACAAGCTGCTTCACAACTCAAAAGGATTGATTAGGTTTACATGTGACATTTTAAGTGTAATCAGGTTTATAGTTGTACTAAATCCAAAGGAATTTGATAAAAACCTCTTATTTCTTGCTAAATAACTGTGACTTCATTTGTCAAAGAAACAAAATGCATACTGTAAATTATTTCTTTTACAGGTAAGGAGACAGTCACTGTTCTTCCAGGTTCTTCCTATTTCTCTAGTGATGAATCATTTGCAATGATAAGAGGGTATGTAACAACACAAACTGATATTTTTGAAACAGGGAAAGAATAAACTGCATCAGTGGGAGAACTCATTAGTATTTCTTCCAAATGTGGTTAGCATTAAACAACCTGTAAAATTATTGTGGACTTAATCATTGATGGTTTACAGAGGGTTAAGTCTAGCTATTGGAAATAAGAAAACACTGAACTAATAGATATCATGGTGATGTTTGTGCCTACCACCACCTGGCCATCTATAAACACATTTATAATGACATTTTAACAACTATTTTTTGGTCTTTTCCAAGTATCTAATCTGTACCTGCACTCAGTATATTTTCTTTGCTCAGCTTGCAACCGTGATCCTCATTCCACCTCCTTAATGGCAATTCAACATCTGCACCTGTTTTTTGTTTGTTTTTTGGAAAGGAGTTTGGATGCAAACAAGCACTAAATCCTAATGGCACTGAAAAGATAATGGGTACATGTAAATATGTTAAGGAGTGCATTAAAAAGTACAAGTTCAGAGATGATTGACTGCACATGCAATTAACCAAACCAGACAAAAGTAGGAACATTTTTGAGGCTCAGTAGGCATAAAGAGACATTTGCATCAGTGATACATCTAGGGGAAAAAAAAACCCAACTATGTGTGTGACAAACAGTTGCTACCTTTGTCATATGCCACCATTTTAAAATTGATGTAATGAGCATTAAAAAAAGCTTGTTAAAATTCATGGGCTGTTACTTGAACATGATATGCTAATTATACACTTTCTGTTACCAGAGGCCATGTTGATTTGACAATGCTTGGAGCTATGCAGGTGTCTAAGTACGGTGACTTGGCCAACTGGATGATTCCTGTAAGTAGGTTTTTGAATTACTGGCAATATACTGTGTTTAGTATAACATAAATGTAGCTGAGGACCACAAAAAGGAGAAAAGGGCAGAAGTAGAATGGGGGTTGTGAAGCTAAAGGTAGTAAAATAGAGGATATGTGTATTTCTCCTGCATACTACTGGCACCAAGCAATGCATTATCTGGAGCATTAAGTTTGAGGAAAGTGTAAACAAGCATGTAGTTCATAAAATCATTATAAAATCGTAAAAAGAGCTTGCATTATTTTTCTGTATTTCTGTCAAAAGATTGTAGCATTGCCCTTTCAAATGCATTAAGAAAAAAACAATAATACTGTACTTAGCCAAACAGACCTTCAGGTTTCAATGATAGAAATATAAGCTAATTCCATTATTATTTAAGCAACTGATAACATTAAGCCATTCTTGGAACTTTATGTTCTAACATTAAACGTTAGTGACTTTCATACTGTTAACAAGTTTGATATTTTCAATGGCTTGCAGTATGGTACTTTCAGAAATGGTTTGTATCAGAAATATCTAGAAGCAAACTTTCTTATTAACCTTGTTAAAAGTAATGAGATGTATTTCTATCTACCTGAGTACTGTTAAAGGCCTTGGGAAACTGAATTATTAGAGGGACAAAAATCCAAATTAATGTCCTTATCTCTTGGAGAAGCATAAGTTGAACCCAGGAATCTGTGACTTCTACAGCAGACCTTGAGCATGGAAGTCATGGAGCAGTGATTGTAGCATAAGTTGATTTTATTGAGAGGGGACGGCATCTCACATGTGAGCCATACAGGCAGATGTGGGAAAACGGGTTATGTGAAGGGCTAGTCCAGGTATCTGGATGAGTAATTGGGGGGAGTGAGAAGGATTATGGCTAGGTTCAAATGCACCTTTCAAGATCTGAACTATCGAAAGATGAAGACAGCATTTTGTACTAATAAGAAGGTTTATTTACACATGCATTTCTTGAAACACTGAAGTTAAGATTGTTTGTAATCTTTCTCAAAATTGTGCAGATTTACATGTTCTTCCCTCACTGCTTTATGTTCTCTAAAATATAGTGATTCTAGTTTTGTATTCATATATATCAAGAAGATTATTTTTTATATCTGGTACTGCTTATTTTACCTATGAAGTTGCCTCTCAGTTCTGTTCCACCCCAAATTTATGAATAACAGGTATGTTTTCAAAACAGGAAAATATAAAATGCAACTTTCAATACTGTTTGACTTTTTGTTACCTTTGAGATATACCTTGTTATTACATACTACAGCGTATATCAGATGGATCCTCATGACTTTTTGCTGTTGTCATTTTCCACTCTTACTGATCTTTGGCTGTTTGGAAATTTGCTCTGCGGTGAGCTGTATTTACTTGTGAGTAAATATGCCAGTAAAACTTCATAAATCCAACCAGGAGTCTTTCCAAGCAGCAATAATTTCTCTTTGGTTACTTTTATGGAGATCTGTTGGATGGATGATTCTTAATCTACTTTATTGATGTGTTACTACTATTCTACAATACAGATATTAAAAATAGGATTAATCAGCCCATAGGTGTACAGATCTCCCTGTTTTTCCTGTAAATATGATGATACATTATTTTCAGCTAAATTTAATTATGGGCAAGATGTGTTTCTTTTTTTAGTCACAATATTTGTGTGTGGATGATACAAAGATTGACTTGGCTGAAAACTCATAGTGCAAGGAAACTTCAAGCTGTATTTTGTTCTAACATTTTTCACTTTTCATTTAGTTTTGGTTAAATATTTCTTATACACTGTAGCTTTTGAATTCTTGTATTGATGGTATTTGCCATTTTTTCAAAGGCAAGAAATAGCTCTATATGTTTTGAGCAAGTACCATTATGAAGCAGTTCTTTCTGTCCCATAAGAACTTGATAACACTTGAGGCCTAGTGAGTGCATATGTGTGTGTACATGCATTTACTATTAGGAACTGAGCTGCTGAAGTCTCATTGCAGTAATTACAGCCTTTTCTTTGCTCTTATCTGCTGACGTTTAATGGAGAGAAAAATCCCATGAGTAAAAGAAGAAAAGGGTGTGACTATTTTAAGCACATGCAGTAAACAATGCTGTTTGCTTAGGCTGAAGCTACTTCCTAAATACTGGCATTTATTGGTGATTTTATTCCATTAAGCACTACTATTTAATGGCTTTTTGTCTTCCTCACTTTGGTATTTCTCCAACTAACAAGAGGGTTTCTGAGGAGAGAAAGGAGAAGGAGGCAAATTTCTCTGAATCCCCTGGGAACAGAATGCAGATGTGAGAAGTTGGCCAAGAGAGTATGAAAAGAAATATAAGAGGTCATGATCATGGATTAGGTCAGATAGGCCAGAACAGATAATCCATGGCTGCTGGTTGCTGCTGGATGGAGCCACATTTCATTTCATGAGTGCAGGACATGTATAACCTATCTGTGTGTCTCAAGTTAATATTGGAAATTGCTGCCAGCAGGGCTGTTTCCTGACATTTTCAGAGCAGCAGCATTAGTGGTCTCACAGTTTTAAAAGCTGTGGGATTGACTGCACGTATCACTGCATGTGCTTGCTTCGTTTCAGTTCCTTTCAACTACTGTCTTCTTGAAACCCTAAGAACAGAAGCATTTATGAAACAGTTTCTGCTGCTCTTCTGGAGGGGCCAAGTTTACTACAAAGTACTATGGCTGCAAAATAGTTCTTTATTTTCCCCATCCTTCCTAAGAGAACACAAGTAACTATGATTATTGTGGTGACATGTATCAGAGGCTGGGAATAGGTCAAAACAAAACACCAGAACTTCTGCCAGGTTCCCTTGTGACATCAAGGCCTCTGTCTTTTTAATATGCATTTCTGAACAACCCATAACATTAAACAACGCTAATATGACTACTCATACAGTTGACACACTGTAGCAGCAGAAAAAGTATTGAAACAATAGTAGAGGGTCCCTGCAGCTGGAAGTTGTTGTATCTGAAAGCACAAAATGGATGAAATGTCCATGACATCAGATTTCACTAGGCAGAAACTTCTTGCAGGGGAAAAATATAATTATGCAGTAAATCATTAATGAGAAGATAGCTTACTCAGGAGGACTACAAGGATGTCATGAGGTTTTGTAGGGAGAGTATATGTATATTGTCTACCTGAACTTCAGTAAAGCCTTTGACATCATTTCCCATAACATTCTTTTGGAAAGACTAGCTGCTTATGGCTTGGATGGGGGGACGCTTGGCTGGGTAAAGAGCTGTGTGTGGCAGAGTCCAGGGAGTGGTGCTGGATAGAGTTACATCCATCTGGGGCTAGTCACTGGTAGAGCTCCTCCAGGCTCAGTACAGGGGCCAGCCCTGATTAATATCTTTATTCATGATCTGGATGAGGGCATTGAGTACACCTTCAGTCAGTTTGCAAGTGACGCCAGTTTGGTTGGGAGTGTTGATCTGCTGGAGGGCAGGAAGGCTCTGCAGAGGATCTGGATAAGCTGAATGAATGGGCTGAGGCCAGTGCTGTGAGGTTCAACAAGGCCAAGTGCCAGATCTGCCCTTGGATTACAACAGCGCCAGGCAGTGCCACAGGCTGGGGCATAGTGGCTGGAAAGCTGTGCAGTTTGGAAAGACTGATGCTGGAGCATGTCCACAAAAGAACTACAAAACTGGTGTAGGGTCTGGAGCACAAGGCTTATAATGAGCAGCTGAGGGAGCTGGGGGTATTTAGCCTGGAGAAAAGAAGGCTCAGGGAACACCTTACTATTCTCTACAGTTCCCTTAAAGGAGGTTGTACCCAGGTGGAGTCAGCCCCTTCTCCCAGCAACTGATAGTACAAGACAAGACAGCCTCAAATTTTTTCAGGGCAGGTTTAGATTGGATATTAGGAACACTTTCCTCACCAAAAAGTCTGTCAAGCATTGGACCAGATTCTCCAGGGAAATGATGAAATCAGCATCCCTGGAGGTATTTAGAAGATGTGTAGATCTAGCACTTAGTACTCACCATCAAAGAGGACTGAGGACTGCTAATAGACTGCATTTGTGTAAATTCACAAGGGCAGACAGAATACATCTGAAGGTGCAAAAGAAACTGGCCATTTCCTAAAGCAGCAGGCTCAAAGCCCAGTGTCTAGAAGTTAACAAGCAGCAGCCTCAGAGATGATACAGGACCTGACATTCTCTGCAAACAATGTAAACCAAGAAAGTAAACTTTAGCTTTGTACATTCTTCAACTAGGAAACTAAAAATTCATTTTAAGATTGCTAAGGTAGTGCCATTAGTTAACACTAAGAGAAAAAAAGAGGGATGTAATTTGTGCAGGAGGTGGAGTTTGGATACATAAATCTGTACCATTCTTTGGAAAAACTGTCCTTAAATTTTAGATTTGGCAGCTTGAGATTTTAATGCTCTAACTTGGACTAGCCAAACATAAAGGGTTAAAACATTAAGAATTAAATAAAACTACAAAAAATTTCTAAGCTTTATCAAGAAGATTATCTAGAAAGAAGAAATGAGGAAACTCATTCAAATTCAATAATAAATCTTTTAATTTACAGTCTGTAGAGATTAGTATAACCTAAGGCATTAGGAATATAATTTTATATGTTATTGGTAGCTTTTCTACAGCGCTTCAAAGTACATATTTTGCACAGTTTTGGACACTTTGACCTCATTAGTAAAAACATTTTTAATGTAAACATTAATTTGCAGAGACTAAGCTGCTCTATGTCTGCATGAGACTTTTTGATTTTATTTTTGCCTTTAACTATTTGTAATACCAGACCTGGAAACAGAGGGCCCTACACCAGGAGTTTGTCTTATACAAAAGTGTCATTTTTAATGATGGGAGAAAGGACATGTATCCCTGATTATGTCCCTGAATGCCTGAGAGCGCTGTAGGTCTTCTCTGAGGAGCCCTACTGCTGCCTATTTGCTTTGCTTGGGTAGGAATGTATTGCATAAGGCACATTTTAATTTTGAATCAAACATATTGTCTAGCTCCTCTCCTAGTTCTCCTAATATATCTGTGGACTGAATGCATTAAACTCAGTGTTTTGTTTCAAGATGTACAGCATTGCAAGAAAAGTATTTTACCTATTAACTATAAAATGTGTGAAGGACTAAAACCAGTCTAAAATATGTATAAATAGAAAATATGCAGATTAAATATGCTTAATGGCTGAGTTTCTCTCAGTAATAATATCACGTTGTCTGATGTCTAGGACATGAGTAGGGCTACATCAGTATTTCAACAAATGAGAAGGATGGGACTTGCAGTTAATCCCTTCCAGAGACTTCTTGGAAATCTACTTTTCAATGGGACATTGGTTTAGTATGAAGATGTATTGGGTTTTTGCAGACACACATCTTGAAATTGCACCTACAGTAATATACCAGCCTACTGCTTATCTCCCAACAAACATGTGCCTGCAGAGCCTTTGCAACACAAAATTATCACTATTGCAAAAGTCCTGCAGCCAAAGAGGAGAAAGAGAGTGTATTGTGTTGGCTTTACTTCTTCCATCTTTTTGATAGCTTTTTCTATCAATTTTCTTCATGTTTATTTCTCTTCAGACCACATGGAATGAATGTAGGAGCTCCCTACTGGTATTTTATTCATATTAAATTTTCAGTGTGGGAAGTAGCAGCTCTGCTTTTTGTATAATGAGAGCAGCTGAAGAAATTCTGCCTGCCTGAAAAATACAAGCATATGTCAGAGGACTTCTGATCTATGGGTTAGTGGTGAGAACTGTTACTATGATATGGAACCATCACTTCCAAGTGAGACTAGTATTATGTTGGCAGTAAAATTAATTATTGCATGCTATGCTGTGTGTTTTGGAAATGGTATGCAAAGGCAAATGGACAGCTTAATTGTCCCATTACACTGAAGTAACATTCATCACTGTAAAGCAATTCCATTTCAATGAAGAATGTCACAGACTGTTTTGCATTGCTCCTGAGATGCAGCTTTTCAGTGTATTCATTTGAATTTTACTCTGTCGTTCAAATAAGTTGCCAATGGTTATTTCAACTTATGGGAGAATAAAGGAATTAAATTTCCCCAACTTTCTGCATGTATTTAATGCAGCCCTAGTTTTCTGATTATGGAAAATAAAAATATAAATATAGTTAGTGCACATATTTGTGTATGTTAAATTTTAGAGAAGAGTTATTATTACATTTTTCCAAGAAAAAGAAGTAATTCAAAAACTTATACTCCATTCTTTCAGAAATTAGACTTTTTGATCTTGCTTTTCACTATGTGTTTGTGTGTGTGTTAGGGAATACCTGTTTAACATTCTTCAAAACCAGGCTATTTCTTGTATGGCTAAACCATGCCACTTGTTTTTTTAATATCTTTTAAAAAATACATTTACTCTGTTGTGCATGTAGAGCATGCTTTGTTTTGTTGTATTCTGCCAGAATTAACTTGTGTTGTTGCATTACCCACTCTTCTGACTGAAAAAACCTGTTAATGACTTCCCACTGTTTTTTTTTTTCTTCCTCAGAGCAAGATCTAATCTAGCTGTCCTAGTTGACAGTATAATTACAATAATTCTCTAAGTGGAACATATGTAAGGACATAAAGTCAGTGTAAAATAGAACAAGGAAGTATAGTTCAGAATACTTGAGCTTTATCCATCTTTTTTTGATACAATCTTCATCAAGTCTTTTTCATTGGAAAAATGGAAAGTGAGATGTGAAGAGTTGTGACTTTCATTTTAGAATCAACCAGAAATATTCCCATCCTTTAAATACAGGACAGGTCCGTTACCAAGAGGAAAACACATCTACATTTTTATGAAGTTAGAGTCGATTTATGCATCTGCATTTTTTTAATATTACCTCCTGATTGTTTTGTGTTTTTTTTTCCTGAAACAAAGTTTTGAGCTAATACACACTTTCCCACACCAACCAGGTGTAACCCATAACTGATGGGATCGTTAGGTATTGATTTGATGACCTCCTTTGCTGTGCTGTGCTGTTTGATGCTGATACATGTGGGCTGGCAGACAGTGTCTATGCAGAGAGGGAAAGCTGTGTGACTGATGTGTGTTAGCAGTACTGCAGAGATCTATGAACGGACCTTCAGTTTACCCTTTTGATTGCATCACTAGCACAATCGATGGTTGTGTGGCAGTACCTTGTATCCACTGCTTAGCTTCTGCTTTTCTCTGTGAGGCTCATGTTCCAGTTCCTCTGAATTTAAGCATCTGTCCCTGGCATCATACAATAATTTCCTTTAATAAGGACTTCCTCCATACCTTTTTTCCGTTTATAACTGACATCTCTCCTGTGTCTGTGGCCAGGAGAGACAATGCTGACATCTTTAAATTCTTTGCTCTCTCCTGCTAGGCATCTTGTTCACAGTCTTCAGGGGGATGCCTGAAAATTGAAGTTAAATGGGAAGCTTGCAGTTTAAACTAGACTGGCCTGTTATCTTCTGTAAGACTTCTGGAAACTTTGAGCATAGTGTGGGGCATGTGTATTTTTTTATCTAATAGAAGGAAGGAGAAATTTCAGACCATGTTTTTTGTTTAATACAGTATTAGGACAGTGGGGAATGTGGGCAAGGACTCTTAGGAGGGAAGTGGGTTGATTCCTTTCCAAGCAAGGGTATATTTTCACCTTGCCTGTGCTTTGATACTCAGTTTTAAATGGAATTATTCAATATGCATTTACCACTGACAAATTTTCATTGTTTCTTGAGCTCATCATTAGCATCTGCTCTGCTGTACTGTTGATGATCTGTTTGTCTCAAAAGATCATGTTATTCTAACTTAAGCAAACAGTTCAGGTGCATTTTTTCATACAATATTGGGAGCAGTTATAAAATTCATTTACAGAAGAAAAGTCCTTCCCCCTGGGAATATAGAGGAAGGTTTTAAGGCACCAGCATGGATTCAAGACCTTACTAGTGTTAGAAGGCTCCTGAATTTTTCTCTTTTTTCTCATCTAGCTCTTCTTTATCTGTTTATCTACTTGGATTTTATTATAAACTATTTCCTGCCTGCTGTAGTACTTTTTTAGCTTGCTTGAAATACCATTTAGGCAAAATGTCACATTCTCTTGAAAAATATCTTGACTGTCTGGCCCACACTGGAGTACTCACAATTTTCCACTGAAATGCCAGGTTGTCTTGGGTGCCACATATGACCAAACAAACATGAAAATTCCTATTTAGGGATTACTATTAGGCCAAGGTAATTCCTCAAGCTCTTTCATGTTGTATTTTGACCACTCAAATAATGCTGAGATGTAAAAACACTAGATGACAAAATACATACCTTTCTCTCATATTTTTTTAAAGATGCCCCATTACCACAATAACAAAATAATTCATTTTGCATAAGTAGGCATTATCAGAAATTTCACTAGTAATGTGTTGGTTTATGTAGGTCTACACAAAGAAGCCAGAGAGCTGATGATCTCAATTAAGAAAACCTAAAGTATCAGGTCCAAAATTTTCATATCTTTCACTCTAGTATTATTTGGACTGAGACTTAGAAAAAACTGCTGATGAAAGCACAATGGGAAAAGGAGAATTTCCAACTTGTATTGTAACAGAGAAGCTGCAAAGATATTGTCAGCTTGTGGTCTGTTCTCTACCCAACTCTCTGTATAAATAACTGCCAACACTGGACCTCTCAGAAGTGCATGGCAAATTCAAAAATCTTTTATTCTTACTTCAAGGTCTGTCTGATGAAATGGGTTTTAAAATGGTGCTTCAAATTACCACTGCTCTACTATGGCACTGTCTTTCCTTCTGAAAGGTTCCTTAAGCTAGCAGCACTGTAGTAATTAAGAACTAACAAAAATCATCTTAAATAAATAAATGGAGGGAGCAGGGTAGGGCAAAAATGAGTGAAGTGTCTTTTTGGAATAACCTTTTAGTCTTGAATATTTTAATTCAAATTTATCATGCAGCTGTCCCCTTTTCTAGTATGGTGTGGGGGAAAAGGGGGAAAAATGCAAGTTGTGGTAGTTTGGTAGGTGCAATGTAAGTCTCTTATGCTTTGGATATTCCTCAAAATAAAAACAGGTAATTATTTGGCTAGTTGCATTTAATGTTGAATTTATTTGCTTTACTAGGCACTGCCCTATCATGATGAATATGTTTTCCTGAAGAGGAGGAGCAGATGAAGCAATTTAAAATCCCTAAGTCCTTCTCTTCAGCTTGCATTTTCCTCTGTCTTCACACATAAAGGGATGATGTCTCTTCTCTCAGTTCTGTATGACAGCTTCTTCAGCAGTACATTTGTTGTTGACCTTCATCAGCACTTAATTTCTCAGGAATTTACTTGTTGCTGTAGGTCTTTTGTAGTTAATTGAATGAAAAGGCCTGGAAAATGAGCTAATGGCATTGTCAGGATAGATGTATTGATAGCCTGATCCTCAATGCAAACATATTCTGAGTTACTGGGGAGATAATATGTAATCCTCAGCTACTCTGCATTAACTTGTCATGGAGTTTCTGGCAGGCAGGTTAGAGGTCACTCTGGTCTCTGTGAGAGCTGTGTTTTTCAAGGCAGGATGGAGAATGATCTGAGCAGTGCCAGGAAGTTAAGGACAGAGATAAATCCTTTTCAGATTTCCCTTTGCAAAGAAATATTTAGTAGTAATGATAATTTATGTGATAAATATTAAATATTAGTCTGACTGAACAGTGCCAAAGGGCTTGTTTATAGTTTTAGGAAGATGCAATTTGTTCTTTATTGTGCCAACAGTAGGAAAATAGGAATATTTGTGAATGAGTGTGTGTGTGTATGTGTGAATACTGGTGTTGTAGTTTGGCACTGGCCAAATGCCAGGCATCCATGAGAATCGCTAGCTCAGCCTCCCCTGCCACAGTTGGGCAAGGAGGGAAAAGGGGAAAAAAATAATGAAGACTTCATGAGTGAGACAAGGACCTTATTTCAAGGGTAAAACAAGGCAAACTTTTTTGTTGCAAAGTGAAATTTATTACTAACAGAATCAGGGGAGGATAATAAGGAGTAAAGTAAGCCCTAAAAGCACCATTTCCCCTCAGCCCTTCCCTCCTTCCTTAGGACATTCCAGTGACATTTCCACCAACGGGAAGGTGTACAGTTTGCATTTCAAGGGACAAAACCACTGGAACTAAATTCATTGTTCCTTTGTGTCAGTGCTTCCACTAAGACAATGATACTACTCAGATTTTGGTTACACCTCAGGGAAAGAGCTATGGCAGTGTCTCTCCTTATTCTACTCATCACTCTTCTCCTATTTGCATCATATAGAGCTGAGAATAAGACAGCTCTTTTCCCTCTGTTGGTGTTTTAATTCTGTGATTTTGGAATATAGGTGGGCTTTTGATGCAGGAAAAGTTGACTATTTTGTGCTGTCACTTGCAGCCACAATATTATCTTAAAAAAAAAAAAATTACATTTCCATTAAAAATTTCATTTTAGGGTAAGATGGTGAAAGGAATGGGGGGTGCAATGGACCTAGTATCCAGTGCGCAGACCAAAGTGGTTGTCACCATGGAGCACTCAGCCAAGGTAAGGCTCTGGCACCTCTTTCTAAATCAATGTTTTGTTCTGCACAAAAGACAAAAAAATTAAACAGAAAAAAGGGACATATTCATTCTGCTACTTTGTCAGGATTTGACAGTTTTGCTGTTAGTTATTATGGTGATGCAACTGGAGGCTAGGTCAATATGGCTCCTTTCCTTTAATAAGTTAATCATTCACCATGGGAAAACAAAAATTAAATATTAACTTCATGTTTAAAAGCTGCATACATTTTTTTAGCTACTTCATGCAAATTTAATGGGGATAGCCATTGCCAAAGTATAGTAGATACTACTCTACTCTTTGTCTCAGAATAATTTGAAAAATAAGGTTTCCCATGGTTAAATTCTTGTTATGATGGAAAGATATTTACCTTTGAAGTTGCCAGTCAAATTGGTACTGACAGCTTAATAGAATATATTTCTTGGCATTATGAAATGCAGACTGCCTTTCATCATTATGTGTAAGTGGTTAATCTAGAGACTTCTTTATGAGGGCATTGATGTAATATATGCTCTAGATAGAAGTTCCCCCTAAAAGATCATATGAAACTTTGCATTTGGAACTTCTAACACAGGAAAAAAAAATGTACTGAAGGAGAAAAATCACTATCCCAAATGTTTAACAATTTACTTTTTAAAAAAATACTGTTTCTGTTATTCTAAATTTATTATATGTCTGCAACAAGAATTAATTTTGTATTTTCCAAAGTAATATCCCTTGTCAGAATTTGCATGGTAAACTGTAGCAAATATGTAAATATGAGAGTAAATGTATTAACAGTTGTGTGTTTCTAAATAAGATTTGAAGAATTAATTTTCACTTGAAAATAAAAGCAATAAAACATTGTAGTTTCACAGTTTATGCTAAACAGTGATCTCAAGGGGCACATTTTGAGTAATAGGGCTAATTTTAACCTGATAGTTGTCATGTTCATATGCGTAAGTAAGTAAATGAAAGTATTAAATTAATTCATCTTCATGGCTTGTATCACTATAACATAGCCTCCCAAATAGTATAGTAACACAGGAAATTACCCATTCCCTCAGACACACACTTTAGGTATTGATGTGACCTGAATAAACACTTACGCTAAATGCCAGCTTACTGTGGAATTTGTTTAAGGCTTGGAGTCCCCACACAATAAAATCAAACCAGTTTATCTCCTAAAGGTACTATTGCTAAAATATTTTTCCAAAACACTGTTTGGAAATTGTTTGCTGGGCTGATTTTGTTTTGTCTGTAGGAGTACTGAAACAGGAAAAGAAAGAAAACAGAGATAGGTTCACTGTTATGATCAGGTCAGGCATAGAATTATTTATTTTAGTGTATGTATGCCTACTTTGTCCACTTTTGTGCATGTTGTGCCTGGTGTACACTTCCGCAGTTACAGATTTTCATAAATAATGTCTTTTTCTTTTGTGCAAAGGCACTGGCAAATTAACAACAGGCAATACTTTATTTTGTTCTTATTTTTAAATGGCACTTTTCCCTATTATCTAGCCTCTTTCTGGGGTCTTCATGTCAATGCTTCTTGTTTCTCAAATGTGAAGGTTATGTCCTATAGAAATCTAGCGTTTAGAGGGCAAAACTGCTGTTGGAGTTTACAGGTGCTTTTTCTTTTTCTTTTTTTTTTTCTTTTGAATAGTCAAATAAATATAGCACCCATGAGGCCAGTTCTGAAAGTCAAAAGCCTTTTGTTGGAGGTGACTCTGTCTTCCAGAGTTGATTTTCTACTCATGGCATTTCAAATCTTTACACTCAATATTTTATCAGAAACATACATATGAATGTATGCATCAGAGGAGCAGTCCTGCATCCTGCCTGAAGCCCAATGTGTTACTGAGTGAAAGAAGAGTTTGCATGTACTTAGACAGTCTCTTGTGTCTGCTGGCTCTTTAGTAAAGGGATGTTTCTGTAATCTTATTCTCCAAATAAATAAGAACTCTGCCATCAGACATGAAAATTTCCTGTAAATCAACAGCAGTCAAGATTTGATGAATAGAAATACAGTGGAAGACATGGGGTATGGGGAGTACCTTCAATGAACATGTTCAAGAGGTGCTGCAAGAAGTAGTTCCTGTGCTAATTTTGTCTGATTTATGATCTTGTGAAGGATCTTCTAATCCTTTTGCTTGTTTGTTTTATTTTAATAATAATGATGACTTGTTAAACATTAAACTCTGATATGCAGTATGTTACAAATACAAATAAGGATGCTCAGTCCCAAGTTAATTAAATTTTAAATTACTTAAGTTTTTACATATATTGAAAACCAAAATGTACAGAAGATAGATGAGACAACATGAAATCAGCATTGTAGAAGAATCATCAGCTTAAGAACTGCTGTTGAGGAAGGGTAACGGACAAATACACAAAATGATGAGGGAATGGAGAAGGTGGATGCAGAATTACTGCATATATACTGCCTCATAAACAAAGTAGGGATAACTTACTGAAATTAGTTGAAACAGGAAGAAACACTTTCCACAGCCAGCTAATAAAGTTGTGGATGATAGCAGAATGATGCAAAAATCTCAGGGAATTAAGTCTATATAGAAGGGACTAAACTATTTTATGAAGTTGAGTTCATCAATGACAATTAAATATCACTGCCTGGAAACACTCTCTGCCTCAGAAAATCTGTGCATTGCAGCATTATCAGGAACCAAGAGCACATATTTGTAGAAGGGTATTTCAATTTTTGCTCTATATGCTTAGGCCACTGAGAGACACTTGGCAAATGGACCTTATGTTGAATTAATTAGTTTTTCTTAGTGTATTTTTTCTAAATTACCTCTTCTTTCATACCCATGAAGAAAAGAATAATATAATACAAGCTTGTTATTTAATGTCTAAACAGTCCCTGTGTATTTGTGTCTAATTTGCTAAATACTGCCTGAGAGAATTAGAAGTCCTTACCCCCATACCATCATTGACATGTTTTGCAAAACATGGTAATGTAAGGGCTGGTAATTGTTCCATGCTGTGAAATGAGTTGCCTACACTGTTCAGAAAAACAGAATGGAGACTGGTTTTAAGCACTTGATGTGGACATGACTGAAACATGGAACACTGAAGAGAAAATTCCTTTCTGTGGAAAGCTCTGATTGCAATGTGTTGTGGAAGACTAAGGACATTTTTGTTCTTCAACAGAATTTTTTATTTAAAGCAGAATGGAACACCTAAGCTTTTATGTGTCTACCCAATAATATTTTTCTTTATCTGAACAAATCCTGAATAAATCAGAATAAATTCAGATGGTAAAAATCATGCAGTTCCATTTAAATTGCTCTTCTTACAGTACCCTGATGGATGTCTTCCAAAAGTCACAGAATCGTTTAGGTTGAAAAAGGCCTCTAAGATCATTGAGTCTAACCTTTGAAAATATCAGGAAATGCATTTCATCTTTAAAACTAGCTGGTGATACAGTAATCTTCAGCTCAAGTGTTAGAAGCTCAAATGTATTAGTTCTCAGGGTCACAGGAACCATTCAGGCTGTCGCCTCTGTAAGTCCATGCCTTTCAGTCAATTAGGTACCGTGAAGAGACACTTCATTTCACATGACTGAAAAGTGTATCTGATATGTTACTGAAGACAGTACAAATAACACAGATTCATCTTGGCTCTTAGGCAAATTGCACAAGGACGTTCTCAAGATGGACAGGATATAAAAGTAGATAAATTGAAAGTAACTAGAATTAAGAAATAGTTCCTCACAGAGGAAGATAAATTCAAAAGCACATAATTGCTCATTGCGTTATCGCTCAGGAGTCAAACTGTCTGTGAGATGGCACCTAATTAAGCCTTAAGGTAAACTGATGATTCTAAATAGTTAAATGAGACATGTTATATTCTGAGAGTTTTGAAGTGCATAACTGAAAATTGATATTTAGTCAAAAAATTAAAAGCATGGCATAATGAGAGAAATGTGCACTTAATGCTACTTCTGTAAAACAGTTACAAATACTGACCAAAAAAAGTAATGATCAATCTACCTTATATCCATCCATTGCTCTTGCAGCCTACATTGACTTAGTATGATCTAGAGGCATTTTTTAACTATTTTTTTTTAATTAAGAAGAAGAGAGGAAAAAAAGACAAGGACTTCCCCACAGACAATATGGATGCATAAACTGGGTTTACTGTTTTGAGAGCATGACTGTGCACTTGAACTCTGAGGATCTGAAGTTCCTCTGTTTGTGGCTGATTCTTGCACATACGATTTGTGACAAAGGATAAGACAGAGAAACATGTTGCCCATGGTGTTGTTCGCTAATTTTTGTCCTCACATCGGTGAGGTTCCATATATCTCTTGTCCTCACATTGTAGCAGGAAGGGCAGATTATTAAGCAGCAGTGTGCAGGCCTTCCAAACTCCACAGTCCACTCAGTGGTACAGTAAGATTCTTACTAGTCAGCCATTGAAGAGAATTTGAAAAGCGTTCTGAGCACATTGAATATTTAAATAACAGTGAATGGCTACAGCTGCGATTTTCATGAACATAATTGAGTTTTTTAAAAACTGATATTTGTATATTGTTAAACACAGGGAAATGTCCATAAAATCCTGGAAAAATGCAGTTTACCACTTACTGGGAAACAATGTGTTGACCGCATCATTACAGAAAAGGTAAAGTACTTTTCTTGACCCCTTGTTAATAATTTCCTCCTCTGTCCCTAATAACAATAGCAAAGCTTAGCAAAAATGATAAATATATTCAGTATCTGTTGCCACTGAAGGGAAAAGATGGCCTTGGAGTTCAGATCCAGAGGTCTTGGGCTCATCTTTTTCCTTTTAAAGTTTTGACATCTAGCATACTGAACTGTGCCCTTAGATGCCTTCAGAACAAAAGATGCCACATATAACAGATATGAAAAGAGTGTATCTTGTTTTTCCCCAAAGAATTTCTGAAAATTTGATGTTACATGTCAGTTTTGTAATATGTCTGTAATTACAGCTTAGGAGCTGTAGGGAAAGGTGTGTTGTTTGCTTTTATTAGGTTTTTTTGTTTGGTTGTTTGGTTTTGTCCTTTTGTTTTGTTTGGGGCTTTATGCCCAGCAGAGCACACACAGGTTGGACAATTGGCACCTTCTTTCATGTATACTACATACTGTTTCAGAGAAACCTGTGGCTGTAGCAGAGCTTTAGTTCTTTTGTCCTTACTTGATTCCATTTGTTGAAGCAATTTATTCTCTAGTGGAAGTGCATATGAGCATCTCATACTGTTGCTGCTCAAAGTACATTGTGGATCTTTTCAGCAAAGGATAAGTGACTTAAAGTTTTTTGCTGTAATCATACTCCTTTTAGTTTTGGTGTTTACATTTTTAAGAACTTAGAGTAGTCCCTCTGTGAGCCAAGTAGAATGCATAAAAGGTGCTGATGAAGAATTTGATTTCTCATGGTGGGATATTGCTGCATCTAAAGCAATAACTTTAGAACTTTCTTCACAAAGTAAGGGAAGATATATTAGAATATGGAAGTTTTTGGTTTTTTTTTAATTAGCCTTCTACCAACTGACCATATTCAAATGTAAGGCACAAAGAAAATGAGAGGGAACAAGAACTAAAAGAAAATAAACAAGCGGACATGTCTCTAATATTTATCAATTACCAGATCTCATGGCTCTATTAGGAAATGATACAAATTTGGAACAACAATTGGATAGTATTAAAAATTCTGTTTCCGCACTAGCATCCTGAAGTGTTCCCTATGCCCAGCTTCTCTCTTAGGACTTAAAAAGCTGTCCTTTTCCAGTTCCATAAAGAGCAGTTTTATGTGCCCAGCGGACAACTAGGCTTCAGAACACTTCTGTGACAAGCTTATGACTTCACTTTCATTTCAAGTTCAAGTTTTGCTCCTAAACTTTTTTTTTTTAAGGAAAATTACTTTAGACCTTATGGTTTCCCTGGCAACTAGATTGCAACCTGTGTATCTCCCTCTGGTAGGCACTATTAAAGTGCACATTGTTTTACAGGTATTTTTATTTGATGCACTTGTAAGTCTCAGAGGTGGAGTGCATATCTTATGAAGACATCAGACAGAATAGCCTTTGCTCCTTCAGCCTCTTCCTCTTAGGCTTTCTTTTAAAAATACTGCAGGGAATCCTGTCTTTAACTGCTAGCTTCTAAAAATTCTAGTATTTGCATTGGGTATGCAATAGCTGTTGGAGAAACTTATAGTCAGCCAAAGATGATCTCCCTACTGAATGAAATGAAATGAAATGAAATGAAATGAAATGAAATGAAATGAAATGATGGGGAGACATTCTCTTCCCCTGTTTCTTTTGTGTCTCTTGGTGGATGTTGTCTTGCAGCAAAGAACATCTCAGCCCTTTCCTTTGAACCTCCCATTCTCACCAGATTGGAGCAGCAGGCATGGTCCACATTTCCTGCAGTGATGAACAGTTTCACATTTACCCCACAAAACTAACACATACTAGATTATAGGTATTTTAGCACATTCTAGATTGTTGTTCTGATTTTTTAAAGTGTTATGTTTTTTTTTATAGTTCTTTTGAAAGTCTTAAAGTTCTCATAAAACTTCTTCAGCCTTCTGATCTGCTTACATATTTCTACTATAGTTGTCACACACTGTTCATGTAAATAATAATTGGTTTACTTTCTTTGTGGGAAGAAAGAATTGATGGACTGTTGGTTTAACCAGTGTGGCTGGAGAAGTGGTAATTCCACTCTCCAATCCACGGTCATCTCTGGAATTCTATAAATAATAGATGCTCAAAGAAAAGGCTCTCTTTTTTGGCCTTTGAACTTGCCAAGTGTTTGTGTACTTACTTTGTGTTCAATAGCAACACTAGATTCTCTTTCTCAGTGCAAATAAATGTAGCATAAACCTGTATTAGTCAGTCATGAAAGTGAAAAGTGGGATCTTGTGTTACTGAAGGAATGCTATCTACTTCAGCACACCATTTTGTGAAATGTTACTGCATTTACATCCTCATTTTCTCTTTTAATAATAAAAAAATTATGTGCTTTTTGAACTTAATAGGCAGTGTTTGATGTGGACAAGAAGAAGGGATTGACCCTCATAGAAATCTGGGAAGGACTGACAGTAGATGATATCAAGAAAAGCACTGGCTGTGACTTCGCAGTAAGTAGTTCTACAAACCAGTACAGTTTGAAGTCAGAACAAATATTCTCCACAAATACTTAACACATGAAGGCTTGTAGTTGAAGTAAGTTTCATCTTTATAGGTGAAGACTGAATAGATTACATGTGGGATTTACAATGAAAGATAATTTGGAGTTAATATAGTGTGATGATATTGGAAGCATCAGAAGCTAGGAAAACCAAGAGAGATGGAGAAATAACTTAGAGTAAAAAGGCAAATGGAAAGGAAATTCCTATGCTTTGAAGAAGGGAGCTGATTCATCTCTAAGACATGGATAAATATTTATTTTTTCACTGTATAAGCTAGTTTACCTGCTAAGTTTCCATGCTATCTTTAGGTGGAGTTGTGAGTCTTCTTGACAGGAGTGACTACAGTTGTGTTAGACGTGCCAGTAAATGAACTGCTCTAAGACTAACTTGTACAACTTGAACTTATGCTCTGCATTAATCCAGAAAGCCCCTGTCTTTTGATATTCACATTAATTCTTAAGTCTCACTTAATGCAAACACAAAAGTGCATAATTAATGGAAAGCTGTACCCCTCTAGCATGTAACTGAATGCATGTGGGGTTGATAATATAGTTTCTTCTTGGCCTGTTCCTACATCAACATTTCAAAATCTTTTCTTCTGTGTTGTGAAGTCTTTTGGGGCAGTTCAACCAACCTTTGGCAAGAGCAGCAAGTATGACAGTGTAAAAACTGTGCTGTAAAAATAGTTCAGGTATATTTAGTAATGAAGTAAAATACTCCTTTTTGCAGTGTTTCATGGCATGGCTATGGCACCTAATTGATAGACTGCAGAACATTTAGTATGTGCAAGGGTTTTTTATTATGGCTTTGAGCATATTCTTGGTAGCAAGGAAACTTCCCAAGGAATGAACCTGTGAAATTTCAGTTATTTCCTGTGTCCATAAGACAGTATTTCCGATAACTAAATATTATTATGTATGTTTCTTCTTAGGTATTTTAAATAAAAGTCTGTTAACTACTGAAAGTACCTTTAATTATCTGAGAAAAAGATGTTGGATTAAAGACCAGTAGCCTGCAACTGTGAAGTGCAGGAAGCTGCTACAGAAGTAGCAGGGAAGTCATTATTATTTTTTAAGTTAGAATGGAAGCAACCTTCCATATACAGCAGTTCTGTGTGGAAATGAAATTATTCATTCAGCTTCTGACTTTGATCTAGTAAAAAATAATCAATTTTTATAACTTTGATAATGTCAGGACTTCTTTTCCTTGGGCTGATCTGTCTGTCAAGCAGCTAGCATCCATAAGTAAAACATTAAAATCATCTTTATAGGTTTGTATCTATTTGCAGTCAGTCACTTTGTTTTGTTCTTTTGGATTTAATTTGGGGAGCAGCATCATGATGAATTTGAAGATGCAATGTTTAGTAAGCATTTAAATAGATGTAAACTACAGCAAAGGACTTCTGTTTTCAGAAGACACTGAAAACACTCCTTACTTGTTCCAAAGCTGCTTGTTTGAAAGGACCTGGTTTGTTTTGGTTGAGATGACCAAGAGATACCTATTCAGTTCGGTGGTTTTTCCCAAAGTAAAGGCCAGCTGCCTATGCTCAAGGCAGTGAAACAGAAGGAAACAAAAAATTCTGAGAAAAAAATGATAAGGTTAAAATGATGGGCCATGAGGTTAAGCTTTGCAGCAGGTATGACAGGGCAAGGCAGTTAGGTCCAAATAAAAGATTAATGCTACCCACTGTTCCTTGGTGCTTTCCTGGAAATGTTACAAAGGAGTGATATAAACTTCATATCTTTAGTGTAGCCTGAAGTTAGGAGTTGATGAGAGGTATTGGAACAATTCACTGTCTGGCTCCCTGGGATGTGTCTGTAAGATCAGGAAGGGATCCTTCAGAGGCATTGTTTCCTAGTTCTCCAGAAAGCAAATTCCAGCACAGTCTGCTTTGTTTGGCTGCCACAGTCACTCATGAAATCACAAGCGGTTGGCATGAAAAATGTAGTTACTTCTTGATTTAGGCATTTACAGGTACTTACCTTGAAAGCAGTGGCTTGCATAAATGTTTGCAAAGCAATGCTTGTTTGCAAAGTGTGTGCCTCTGCCAGAGCACATGCAGGTGTTGGTGTGAGGTGCTTATGGCTCCTTACAAAAGTGCCCACAGTTCCTACAGCACTGCAGATTGAAAGCATGACATGAACCTCAATTATTTGTTTGTTAAACCTGTGGCATGTAAGTGTACTAGCCCTTTCTTTCTTTTTTCCCCCCCACATCCTGTAAAGAACGTTTCCAGGCCATAGTGTCCCAATCCTGCTGTCATTTAAATCCTTACCAAATCTTCTGTGGAAATCTTTGACAGCAAGACTGGTTGCTGTTATGTAATATTGGACCCTTGATGGCCTGAATTACATATATAGCAAACAACTACAGGTTCTTTGCTTAGTTTCGAATTTCATAAAATAGGAATTTGAACATAGTGATAGGCAGTTATTCAGACTGCAGCATCCTCAGTCCTCTTTTTTTCACATTTCAAAACTCTGCCTGAGGCTTTCTTGCAAGAGTAACAGTTGTGCTTGTGATTATTTATGTTCACTGAATGAGACATCTTAGGTTTATTTATATCGGTGACAGGAGCTTTAGTGATCCTGTATTGCCACACTAAAAGCAGGATCATATATTTTTTCTAGTTTGAAACAGAACTAATCAGGGAAAAATGAGGAGTCAATCCTTTTTCTAGTTGCTTTTTTTCCAGTAGATGCAGTGTATGAGCTGAACTAAAAATAAATGTCTCTTTGAGCTCATTAGAAATGAGATTTTGAGATGACTACATCTTTAAATGTAACTGTCGCACCCCATGTAGACTGCTCCTGTTTGGAGAGGAGAACTTCATAGTCTATATGGCCGTTTTTGAGACACATTTGACTATACAGCTCCGTTTCACAGCTTGCTTACTTACTTGGAAAAATATCTCCTAAAGAACATTTGCAAAACAAAATGTCAAAGGAAACATGACTTAGAGTCAACTATCTTCATTATAGGCTGGCATAATTTAAAAAACAAACAATTTGCCCTTGATTCTACTGTGCTGTGAAGACAAAATGTTGGTTTATTTTGCATGCTTATATATAATTTGCTGTAGCCTAGCATATAGATCACCTTGGCAGGCAATCTGTTTGGGCTTGTAGTGCCTTTTACCATTGATGAGACCATGACAAAACATACTTTTGCAGATGTATTTAGTTATAAAAATAATCAGGATAAGTCACAAATTCCCATCACAACCTTTTTCCCCCCTTAATCTTAAAGCTTGTTTTTTCAAAATGTTCAAAGATAACACAGTGTATAGAAAAAGCATCTGCCAAAGCTAGCATATATTTAAAAAGGTATTGTATGTCCAAGTTCAACCACTGAGTTCAAAATGATAGAGGATATAGATTTTATTTTCTGAAAGTACATTTTCCTTCAAGGAACATTTTCTTTTTAGGCTGTTGCAAGATTGAGTTGATTATTACATGGACCTTGTGGGCTTATTTTTCCTGATCTCTGCTGCAAAAACTATTAAGAAGAGATTTTTGTATCATATATATACACATATATATGTGATGTTAGAATTGTGGTTTGCATTTCTCTGAAATGAAAAAATAGGTGTTAATAAGAGATAAGCAACTTTTATTAATTTAACAAATAGATGTGGTTTTTTCTGCCTTTTTTTTTTTTTTTTTTTTTGAAGGGCTCATTTTAAATTTTTGAACACTAACTTGCTGTTTCTTCCTTGTTAAGGCCAATGGAACTTAACAGGATTCAGCCTTATTCAGAATCAGAACCTGAAGGAATGCTCACTTCATAGAAATTCAATGAAATGAGCATAGAGCTGTTTGTGTAACTGAAAAGGGTACTTTGGGGTTGGAAATCAGACCTTCAACAGGCTTGGACTGCAGCAAGCCCCAGAGCCCATGTGTGGTCTGCCAATTGAGAGGCCACATACTGGACTGCACAGGCAAGCTCCTCCTGGAACACCTGCCTGTCCAACATTAGCAAAGTATTTGAAACTTCCAAGATCAGGTGTTCTTCCTGTAAGTGAATAATATTAAGAGTGTGTTGCTTAGGAGGTATCATAGAAAGTAGCAATTCTGAAGCTGTGCACTGTGAATAGGGTCTGCATTAAGCCCCTTCAGTGCTTACTAAATGCCTTGCTCTTATCACAGAGTGATACTTGGATTGACTGTCTCTAGTGGACTCAGAGAATCTGGAAATGCTTTCTACATTCCAGATTCGATTACTCCTTGTTTCCAAGCACAAACCATCTGTTTTTTACACTGGCATTTTTTCTGCTTATTTAATCACATTTTAGATACAGCATAAGTTGTGTTTGGGTCCAATTCTGAGTGGTGCTGTCTCTCACCACCTTCCTTATTCTGAGCAGACATTATGGCACATCTGACCCATGGGCATCAGACCCATCTGAAGTGGATAGTGGTACACACAAATGACAGCTGTTAGCATCAGGTGTGCACGCACCACATTTAATGTAATGTCCTCATCAAATGTAAAACACTTGATGTTTTGATGGTACTGAAATCAACAACATCAGAAAAAATAGAAATCTCTCCAGTAATTGCCTTTGTTGTTGTTTGCAGAATACAGATTTTAATGCTTCTATCTTCATCTATCAGTGTTTAGCTTTACTTCAATGGAACCACCCCTGTTTGTGGCACAAATAGGCCCAAATAAATAGAGTCACATAGTAACTTGGAGTCTGAAATGTTGAAACATTTCTGGAACTAATCCTGGAATGCTGATGCATTGTACCAATTGCATCTATTTATTATCCTAGTTCATACACAACTTTGAAAAAAATCAATGAATTGTTACTATCCACTGAAAACATTTCATTAGCATTTGATACAGTAAACACATTCTTCATGAACTAAGTTTTGCTCAGTGGTTAGTCTTATAAGGTTATAAAAGATGATACATAGTGGCTGGAGGAAAGATCACATAGAAGCCTAAGTAGTACAGAAGATACAGCCCTGTACCGCTAAAAGAAAGAGGCATTACTGCTTGCAAAGGCACTTATTTAATGAGTTAGTTTCTTGAGTACTGTTAACTTTAAAAGATGGGTAAAGGAGGCAGGAGGCTGCAGTAGGTGATGCTTACATGGGGCACATTAATCAGCTAGGAGCCAGATTATCCACTGACTGTTTTTCATCCTGAAAAAGTAAGATCACATGAGTTATTTCTGATCTTCATCCTGGGGCATCAGATAATTAAAGAGGCTTGGATCTTCTGTGGAGACCTATTCCTCAGGGGTTTTGTGTAGACCTGAGTGAGAGTTCAAGCAAATGTTAACCACTGCTGCTATACAAAATCTTCTCTGTATTGTTCCTATTTATACCTTCTTTCCTCATCTATTTTCCTATTTAGGCTTACTGTGTTTTATTTTTGGTCTGCTGTACACCTTATAATATCACTAAGTGAATTTTGTAAGTAAATGAATTAAAATAATAGAATATATAAATGTGTCCTTACAGAAAAATTAATGTGAATGGGAAAAGGCAAGGTTTTTTAAAAAAGCAAAATTGGAATTAATTATTATAATCATTAAATAAATAAAATTGAATGTGAATGGAAGAAAGACATTTAAAAATAGGAAATATAAATTTGATATTGTATTCTATCATCACCAAACAAATAATCCCATCACATTTATCCATATACAATAGTTGCAGAGTGTTTATTGTAGATGTATACCTTTGATTGCATATCCCCTTCTCACAAGCATCTTCCAGAATTCATTTATCTGTTACTGCACAGAAGACTGTACAGGGGACAAGTACAGGTTCATCTGCCCAAGTTTAATATGCTTGCATTCTTACACCAATAACCTATCTCAAAATAAATGAAGTTGAGAGCCTGGATACTAGCACCACACATATCTTGTATTCTTGCATCAGAAAATTTAGTTGTAGTAGTTTTTATCTCTGACATACTGCAAATATGGCAGGTTAAATAAGTACAGTGTCTCTAGTCTTTAGTGGTACATAATAAATACACATGGAAGTGAATGTTGGGTTGTACTGCTAGATCTTACCTGTATGACAACTCTTGTGGGGTTTTTTTTCCCTTCTTTTTGCTAGGTTTCACCGAAGCTAATACCAATGAGGCAGATTTAACTGTGAATTACGGACTGGGATTAATTTTCAAGAAGGCTTGTTTCCAAATGGAAGAAATTGATGACTGTCTTGCAATGTTACTTTTTTTTTTTCACTTTCTTTTTTTTTTTTTAAGGGCTCTCTAAGTAGTTTCCAGATAGTTAACCTTAGACTGTAACTATAAGCTTAATTGTATTCTGCTTTCATAACATTACCAACATTAATGGAATGGTGAATATATTCTCTAAGTTTTGAATCATGTTATAGTAAGATGTTAATGATCATTGTAAAAAAAAAAAAAAAATGCCTTGTAGTCTCTCTGCCAAATACTAGGGGGTTTTTACACAGAATTAGAAAAAAATAATGCAAAACTTGCCTCTGTGTTTGCTGATATCTGTTGCTCTGGAACTATAGCACTTATCATGTCCATTCTCCTGTAAAGGTGTGGGTCTTTTCTGGAGTGATCTGTAACAAATATATGTATCTGTAGAGAGATATTGGGACTATGAATGTTCCTTTTCCTGAACCTTTTCATTGTTTAAACCAGTGGAAATAATTGGGACCTAAATATATCTGCTATTTCCACAGTGTGTGTCTGTTGGTATTGAGAGGTATACACCTCCCAAAGTCCAGCTGTGACCCTTCATATTTAAGTCAAACAAACTAGAATAGGGCTAGTGTGAAGGAGGAATATGAAAAAGTGTCCGTCCTCATGCAGACAACTGGTAGCTGCACAATTTCCCACATGAACTGCTCTTATTCTCCAGATATAATGCTTCTCCTCAGCTCCCAGTCAAAGGCAAATGAAAATCGTTTCAGGAGTCAGGTCTGTCCTTCCAGTGTCTCATATAGAAACAGGGGAAGAGAAGGTTGTGGGCACTTTGAAGAGCCTTCTGATGGGAATACAGATGTTAAGGGTAAAAGCAATATGCATCACTTGTCAGTCAAGGCACGAGCAAAATCTAAAGACTTTGGAACCCAATTTCATCATAACTTGAGACACTCAAAATGAAAAGACATTATTTCAGAGTCATTTTGATGAATGCCTTATTTTCCTGTTAATTACAAAATCATTTTTATATTTTGTTTCTTCTGCAAACAGATAATATGACAGCTTTGGCTCTCACATACCAAATGAGTACAATATATCTTTATTATATAGAGCATGAATTGACTGGAAATCAACATTTACTAAAATACAATATTCTCTCCAATATAATGGTTTCTGTAATTTCTGTCATTTATATAAATAGGAACATGTAAAACACTTCAGTTAAAATGTAAAAGTACAAGAAGAAGTTTGCATAATGCTTATCATACATGTAATAAGCATGTTTAGCACATGGCATAGAAAGGCATTCTAATACTGAGTAAGGAATTCACCATAGTCAATGTGTGTTGTGGAAGGAATGTAACACATTTCTCAGGTAACCAGAAGGAAACATTGTGCAATACTTATCTCTTGTACTAGCCTTTGTAGAAACTTTCTCCATTCTAAAATATGAAATGCTTCTCTTTCATGGAAACAGCTACAAAATTTTTCTCAATCCACATATGGGTTTTACAGCAATAAAACTGCTTTGATTGGAAGTATTATATTGTATAGTTCCACTTGCCCTAAACAGTTCTTTGATAATCTCTTGTCAATACCATAACAAGATATCCTTCATCCCAAAAAGAACTAAACAAAATTCCTTTGTAAACACTGTTATGCCAGTACAAAAATATTCCCATAATACTAAACTGTGACTTGAACTCGTGGCTGCTAGTGGGTGGTAGGTCATTGTGTAGCCTGAGTCTATAGGCAAGACCTGATGCTGAGCCTGCGGGAAAGAAATGTCTTGTACAAAGATCAGTGCTAATTTAATGATTAATATATCAAGTGATTTGGATGATAGATAATTTTCATCAAAGACTTGAAATTACATTTATTGTAGCACTCCAGGATATCTTAATACAGCATGTTAAATTTTGACATATTTTCTCAATTTAGGCTATTTATATGTATTCCCTGTGTTACTCATTCATTCCACACATGTTAAGTTTGGCCATTTTTTTCCTGTGGAAGTAGATTCAAGTTATGCTCACAGAGGTTTTAAAGATTAAAATCTGTATATAATAAAACCTGAATATTTTAGCTCACTTTAAAGAGTTCCACTTTTGAATAGAGCAGCCCAGAGGCCTCTTCCCTAATCAATGAAGACACTTCAGTGACAATTCTGACCCTTGTTATACACAGCAGAACGTGCCTGTCTTTACCTTCTGAAGAGCTACTCTGAGGGAATGGATGTAGTCCTTGAAAGCATTTTGTTCATTTTCACTCAAAGCTCTTGTATAGATTACCCAAAATGGGTGATGGTTTTAGGGGAGAATTAAAAAAAACTATTGTACAGGGGAAGGCAGTTACTGTTAACTTATCCAGAGGAAAATAACACCACAAAACCAAAAAGACCAAAGAACACAAACATTTAAATAGATGGGCAAGTCTTAAAGAAATCTATAAATGAAAATGTTGATCTATTGCAATTACCTATGCTACATTAGTTGTAGGACTGATTAGTTAATTACAGTGAACATTTACATGAAGTCCAGAAGTGTCTGAGGGCAGGATCAGATGTACACTGCTTCTGCCGTAGAACTTCACTTTGCTGGTACATGCACAGAAGCCATTGTTGTCAGTAATACATGGCTATAAAGAGACTGATAATTTGTTGATGTCTAGGAGTTTAGCACCTTGGTTTCCAAATCAAAGAATTAGGACCCAAGAACTCCTGACTTCCGGCTTTTTCCTTACTGCCTTGTGGAATGACAGCTGTGTTCTCTGCCTTGTCTCCTGTTGCTTGCAAAGGGGATGTTTTTCTTCCTACCTCACAGGGATGTTGTGAGGAATAAGAAGCTAAAGTCTGTGGAAGAGGTTATTTGTTTCTCTTCAGCTCGGGGATCGCACTTGATCAAGAGTGTGGAAGAGTACTTGAAGACTGTCATACGTGTTGTACATTTGAGTTCTGTGTCTTATTTGTTTCAGTGTTAATGCAAGAGAGCAAAAGTACATGGTGCTGAAACTAGGGGATAAAAGGAGAACAGGCTCTCTCCATATACAGCAATGATGCTGTAGCAACAGGAGACAAGATATGTATGTCACATGTGAATTTTTATATCTTGAGGACAAAAGATTTTGGTAAAATACTGGTGTTGCTGTGAAAATGTCAAAAGTCCACACAAGATAACTGCAACAAGCTTTGAATCCACTTTTTAAATTCATTTGTTAAGCAAAATAAAAATTAAAGACCTCCTAAGTATTTCCCTCTCTGTGGGTATAAGTGTGGTTCACAGGTAAGGTATACTTTGAGCAGTAGTTGCAATAGTCAGTATTGCAGGGATTAAGGTTTATTGAGACTGAAATAATTCCCTGCTTGACAGCACTTCACACACAAGGACAGTTGATACTCCTTGTTCTAAAGAAGATGATGATTCTACTATATTATCACATTGGACTTTGTTTTATCTTTTATTGATTTTTTTGTCCTTTGAAAAAGAAAAGTAAAAAAACATAGAAAACATAGCTGTGCTGTAAACTCTGCAAACTAAACATCAAAGTCCTTCCTATGTATTTGCAAAACAATCAATAAAGGTTTAAAATTGCAGGTTTTGTCTATTAATTTGTCTGTTACCATTTTTTGTGGTGTTCTGTTCTGCTTTTGGGAGAAGTAAAAGTTTAGCTTGTGTTCATACCAGCATGTCATACCTCAGCGCATAGCAAAATGTCAAGGTCTTGTATGTATGTGGATGGGTTTGATAAACAGAAATAATGAAGCTCAAAAATCAGTTAACGGCTGGATTCTACATGTTTTCTCACTGATGTCTCTGTTGGGTCAATCTCAAACATAATTACCACATTCATTTTTGAAATGAGTTGTTTTTCAATCAAGTTAAATAATGGACTGCATATGTAGTCCTTAGAGAAGAGATTTTTTACCTTTTGATTAAAACTGCTGTAGAACCGATCACATTTGAGATGTTAATCATCAATGTTAGCGTGTCGCTGCACTCTGAAAATTGTACTAGATGACACATGAAGACAAATTTCATTTACCACCTACTGAATGATAAAATAGATGATTGCAAAGGGATGAAAATGTCTGTGTCTAGTGGGGTCATTCTTCCATACCTGTCATAAAGTCATGCGTAAATGTGTCATAGATTCGTTTTCTCTTCAAAATCATCAGAAAGCAGGTTGATAAACGTGAAGAAAAATGTTTATAGAGTTATTAAAAAAAAAACCTGATGTTTTTCTCTGAAATAAAGCTCTTCAGTAATTTATATGTGTGGTCAAAATCCAACATCCCTGTGTAGGGGGCTACAAGGTAAGTGCCAAACCCTAGAGATGATATAGCAGTCTTGCATCTCTGAAATCCACTCATACAAATGCAGAAGGTTATGTTTTCCTTGACAAGAGGAGAAAGTTAGTTACAGGTATCTCTTAGAAGTTTTGTGGTACCTTTTATGTCTTCCGTTGTACCTATTGTGCTAGTTTGGATTTGGGTAGAGTTAATTTTTTTCACAGTAGCTGGTATGGGGCTGTGTTTTGCATTTGCGCTGAACACAGGGTTGGTAACTCAGGGATGCCTCTCTCATCCTGAGAAGTGCTTACTCAGGGCCAAGGCCTTTTCTGCTCCTCATCCCACCCCACCAGTGAGGAGGCTGGGGATCATAGGAGTTGGGAGGGGACATAATTTCTTTGCTGCACAGCAGTAGTCTTCTGAGAGCAGAACCCCTCTTCTGCACATAGCCATCTGCTTCTGGAGACCTGGGATATTAACATACTCATTCCATGCTATGTTTGGCAGCTTTAAGTGAAAGAATTTCAGAGAACAACAGGATGGGAAAGGAATTCCTTTTCTGAATATAGTTACATAACATCAGGTGTTGAGGCTCCAGCAAAGGTAAAAGTACCTGTTCTGTTTGTGTTATGAAAACTTGCTGTGTCTAGTTCACATGTTTATGTACACATTTAGAAGAAGTAAGGGCATGGGAGAAATCCTTGCCTTCAAGATGATTGGGTTCTCTATGTGCCTCCCATGATACTTTTTATAGATTGTATTTTATTGGTGTAATGGCTTGCAGAAACAACCAGAACATGACTTATTTGTGGGAGCAGTAGAGTCTAAAACTAGAATTTTTATTTACATGTTCTTAAAACTGTCCCCTGAGCATGTAATTCAGAGAAAAATTGCTTAATTTGTGTAAATCTTGGATAGATTATTAGACTGCAGCTGCTGTAGTGCTTTTGGGCATTGCCCCTGGGGCTATTGCACATATGAGAAATGCTGCCCTTGGTGCAGTGCAGATCATCATGCTTCTCTCAAACCTGTACCTGTATGAGCTTCCAAGCCAGTGTCCACCCACCTGGCTGCTAAAAGGTCTCACCTTGTACGTAAGTTTGTGCTGCTTTCAACATAGAATTGACACCGCCCCAGCTCCTTTGAAAAACTGTGATGATGTTTCTTTCCCTGTATTAACTCAGCAGGGAGTTTTTGCAAAGGTTCAGCTCCTAATCCTGACCAGTAGGATTCAAAGTACATCTTTCTTATCCCAGGAAAACACCTAACCAGCCATGCTGCTGAGGGAGCTGGGTGAGAGAGCTGCTCCAGAGAACAACGTCTTCTTCAGCGGAAAGGATGACAAAAGCCACAAGGCTGTGAATGAAGTCAAGAAGGAGCAGGAAATGTTCATGTAGTGTGCATTTGCCCAGCAGTGGCAAGACTTGAACTGTCCTTCAGAGGATGGGTCTTCTCTTAATAACATGTGCTTCCAGTTGGGTAAGCAACTGACTTCCCCACCTTTCTGTCTGTCCCATGTGTAGGCACGTACTGCAAGGTGTTCCAGGGCAAGCAACAAAACTGGGAAGTCTCTTAAAGAACTGGCAGGTCAAGCAATATACTGCCATGGCACCTCCGCACAGTACCAGAGAGGGATTTTCCCTTTTAAGATTGGTTTGTCTCAATGAATCAAATTTGTTTGTAGATGCCCATGCTAATTACTTTTATTATTTGAATAAATTCCTAAATATTCCCTTTGGTTCTGAAGCTGGAAACTACATACTACACAGGTAGAAAAGGGAACTGAAAATTTATCTAAATGCAGGGAAAGCCTGTTTCAAGAAGAGGAAAAACTGCAGCCCAGAGGAGAATTAGTTTGCAGAAACTGAACAAAAACAAACTTATATGAAAAGGAAACATATGTTACTACTCAAAAAACAAAGGCAAACTACAGAAGCAACACATTCATGCCACTTAAGAAAGTGTACATTAATATAATACAAATTCAATCTCATCTGTTTAAGCAATGAGCAAATAAAGACTATTAATTGGATCTGATGCCTATATGCTGGAAAATCATGGTTCTCGCACCCATTTCAAAAATTTGGCTGTATGAGTAATTAACACCATCACTCAGATTTGTCCAAAAAACAAGGCAAGCTATGTGATGCTTGCCTTGTTTATAGTAGGCAAGACTGTCATGTCCAATAATACCCCTAAAAATACAAACTTCAATCAGTCACTGGCTTTCCATTAATTTTTGTTTAATTCCATCTTACATTTTCTCCAATAAAATCCGTCACCCATGCTTTCCTCTTTCTGGCATTTTACTAATCCTAAAGAAGTAGGTCCCTCTGTTTAAGGAAGACTGCTCAAATTTCATCAGTTTTCCTGCTTGCCTGGACTTGTTCTTAGGGGGAGGAGAGGAAGTAGTAGTGTGTGTGCTGTGGTCTGCTGAGCCATGCCAGCGGGGGAACTAAGACCAGAATAGCAGAGCGGACATCACAGGCAGAGATGGTGCTGGGGAATGGTGTTAGAGAGCCACTGCTGAGCATCAGCACCTCTGGTGTTCTGGCCAGTTTCTAATGCACTGCCATCACACATCTGTCAGAAAAACCCCAGATGCATGCTAAGTTCTCTCTGTTTTAAATTTTATTTCAACTTGGAGATCACATGGCTGCTCTGTTTGAAAAATTAAAATAATGAACTCCAATGAAAAGGATGAATCTAAGCGAAGAGTCAGGGACTTGGTCACCCAAGCCCTGGGCATCTTCCTGACTTCTATGCTCACTGGGGCAAGAAGGAAGACATCAGGCTTGAACATGGCTCTTCTCTGATCATAGATGCTTGTCCTTATACAGTGGTGGGGGACAGGGCTGAGAAAGGCTCAGGATTTCTTTGGAACAGAAGGCAGGAGCTGAAATCTGGGACTGAAATGGCACAAACCCATTTTTCTGCCTGCATGGCAGAACCACTGCTAGAACTCTCAGTTCCACCAGGGGATGCTTCTCATTGTAGAACTAATACTTCAGGATTTCAGGCTGGTATTGCTGATTTTCTGCTGCTGTATTGATTAATACCAACATTTTCAGATTCCTGTCTTCTTCAGGCAACCCTTGGCCTGGAAAAGGAGAAAAATTTCAAAAGCCAACTACATAAATCTGCTAGCTCTAAAACTGAAGGATGGTGAAATTATTCTACAACACTATATCCATATTCTCATTAGAGCAATTCACCATTTTTAGGACATGTTAACTGCTGCAGCAAGAAGAAGAAGAAGAAGCTGAAGATCAATATAAAATAAACCACAGCTTCACAAACGCCAATTTATAATTTCCAAAGTACTTTTCCTCCATTGTGCAGGAAAGTCATCACTGGTACACCAGTGGGACAAAGTTACAGAGAAAGCCTTGGACCACTTTGGGTGTGGAGTTGCAAAACTCATCCAATCTGAAAAAAACATCACCATATTGTAATGACAAAAGCCTGGATATGACCTGTCACAGAGAGACTGAGAAAAGGGCATGATCACTGATAACTTCACTTCAAAAGTAGAGAGGTCACAGCTGTTAATTAATTATCCAAATCACCCCTGAGTATAACTCTTCCAAACAAGCTTTCTGACCTATTGCAAAACAATCCCTCTGAGAAAGCAACAACATGAACCTTTTTTCCATGGGGATTTTAGCTTTACAACAGATTATTTTCACAGTGGAGCTGAAAGGGGTAGAGAGACCAGGGAGCAGCACCATGACATCATGGCACTGCTGATCCTGGGGCAGCAAACCCACCCACCAAGGTCGTGATTCTTGGCTCTTGATTTGGATGGGATCCTCTTTGGGGTGATCTCTACAAGTGCATGTATTGTTTAAACATATCTTCAAATTTAATCAGATTTAAGTGTGCACATGTGGGCCTCCAGGAGCACCTCAAGGAGCATGAGTGTAGAGGTGAAGGTCAGAGGAAGTCAGACAACAGGCATTGTGACCTGAGAGGGCATTTTGGCTCCCGCAGGGCATGGCCAGGCAGGACCCACCACCAGATGGGGAATTGGCAGTGTGTGCAGGACACACTGCTCTCCCGGGAAGGCAGGAGGGGAAAGCTGGAAATGCTGTGCAGTGCAGGTCTCTCCATGCTGCCAGTTCCCATCTCCGAGTGTGGCTGAGGCCATGCTAAGCTGCGTGACGTGGACAGACCCTTCAGCATCCTTTGCAGAGATTTCACGTCTTTTCCCAGAGATGCTGAGTGCTGAGCCCTTGCTGAGATGGACACCTGATGGCTTTCTGTACACTGAATAGTGCTTCTGACATGACAAATTTTGGCAGTACCTGACAATTTTACCCCAAAGGGAGCCCAGTTCTTAGTACAAGACAATATGCACAGGGAGATGCTTTAGCTGTGCATGGGGAAACTGTGGGGAAGTGGAGGTTGCCCAGAGCAATTTTAGCTACTTAAACATTAACTACTAAATGTGTATTAATTTAGTGAGTTTGTGGCCTAAGGATCCCAGGATTACTGATCCACAGTGTGGGCTTTCATCTTTGAGTACACAGTAAATATTTAAAGTACTTGGCTTTCAAGTATTAGGAAGGATTGTACTAAAATCTAGATATAATCTAATAATGATATAATCTGAAATAATATAATAATAACAATATCACATGCAACTAGATTTAATGTAAAAGGTTCTGTAAAAATCTAGTAAATGAAGAGGGTAGGAAGAGAATGGCTTTCGACTTGCCACTCATCACTCTAAATTTTGTATATTCACAGAGTGCTTCATAGTTTAAGGGAATTTTGTCAAAGCAAACCCAGCAGCAGATGTTCATCTTCATAATTACTGGGGCCAGAGAAAAGGAAGCAAGCTCTAATTTTACCACCACTATCCACAGGTGAAGCCTTCAGTAATAAAAATGAATACAGCTGGAGTCCCACTAGTTACAGAATCTTTAAGGTGGGAAATGAAAAAAGATAACTGGGTTTGCTGAATAAATCAGCACTGCCATCCCTGTTGGGAAATGTGGTTATGTGTGTCGCAGCAGGAGGAGGTCAGTGTCCTGTGCTCAGGCTCTGTGCAATTACCCAGGGGAGTGGTGGGGGTGCAGCTGGAAATGGTGCACTCAGCACATCCTCATCCACAGAAGGATAATACCCAAATGCACTGAAATGACAGGAGGAAAGGTCAATTCTTAACTGGTTTCTGGCACTAAACTGCAGAGGACTGCAGAGAAGGAAAGCTATGTTCTCTTAGGTGAGTTAAGCTGGTGCTCTGACGTGAGCATGAATTCCTCCCCAAAGCATGATTTGCTGGGTGGTGTGAGCCCCAGGGTTTGATTGCTGCCTCAGCTGGGAGGCTCTGGGTGGCAGGGTGCCTGCCAGCCCCCACTAGCACCTTCTGCCAGCTTTGTTGCTGTTACTAATTTTTAAGGCATCACAAAACATTAGAGGTCCTTAAACATGACATGGAGCTGTGGCTGAGATATTATTCAAAGAAGTGATATTATTATTCACTTTTATTGCTATTTGAGTGTTCACAGTAAGATTGCAGAGGTATTTGCTAATCCTAGTAAACAAAAAAATCCCTGCAGCTAAGAACCATCTCCAGAAAGCACAGACAGGGTTGTCTCTCCCACGTTGCTCCTCCACTGCTTTTCTTTGCCCCCAGTCACATACAAACACAGTATTTTTTCACCCTTTTCCCTGTGTGTGGGGGAAAAAATTAAATATTTTTTCTTATAACAAGGGTTTTTTAAATACATCTTCTTCCACATGATCCTAACCGTATCCTCGGCATGTGCACATCTGTGTGAGTGTAAGAGAAAGGGGGAGAAGATGGTAGGGAAATATGTTATTGTGATATTAAAATGGCATGGGACTAGAAATACCACAGGATCATTTAAGGATAATTTTAAACCTCTTTGGCCAAGTCACCGTCTTGTTGCCTGTCCTGGAAAAGCCACTATGCATTTTATTAAAAGTTGTAGTGCCTGAAAATCCTATGGCCACTTAAAACGAGGGAAGAGACAGCAAGTAGGTGAAGGTTTAGCTTTCAGAATCTGAGAGCTTTTTAGATCACGGAAGAGCATAAAGTTTACCAATTTGTATTTTGGACAGTGTTAGAACTGACAAAACTCATGAAGTGCTAGCAGGGCAAGATCTGACCTCAGTAGTGGAGATGTGTATTGCTTTCCATGGATTATTCTTGGACAGGTGGAAATAAATATCTCTGATTACTAAATGGGAAATGTGCGTGATGGCAGAGCCAGGGATATGAGCCTGAGGCGGCTGCTGTCCTTGGGGCAGCTGAGCCTCCAGGCAAGGACCTGCTGGGGGGCAGAACCTGGGATAAGGGTGCTCTGTGTGTGCTCAGTTTGGACTCTGGCTTTTAATCAGGCTGTGGAATAGTCCCCAGAGGATCTTGGAAAAACAGAGGAAAATATAAGACTATCTAGAAAAACCAGCTAGTTTTAAAATTAACAAGTTTTGGAGAGGAGCAGTTGCTGTTCTCCCAAGCACAGGAGAAGAATTTTTTCCTTGTCTATACCCATGGCTGAGAAAAGTCTTGTAAAATTTGTTTTAAACAGAAACTTTTGGCCAATAGTAGTAGTTTTCCTCTTACCAGAAAAGTTATTATTTTTCCTGCCATCTTACAGCATCACTGGAAGCTCATCCATTCCCTTAACCTTCACATCAGGTGTTACTGAGTATAAAGCAGGTTTGACCATCTGTACACTCCCCTTATTAAATACACTTTGTATAATTAATTATACAGTAACTCTCCCAGGGTGGAAAGTCTGGTGTATTACAATGCAAACATTATTTTGATGAGGGTGAACCTGCTCCAAGAGAGCAGGCACAAGGAACAGTGCAACCTCCACCCACGCCCCTACAAGAGGGTAATTTCTCTTACAGGGTACTCTTGTTCAAGGCAGTTTCCCAGGTTGTTCACAATGGAAGTCCTCAAATAACCCTAGAAAAAGATGAGGCTATTACATGACTATTTATTGGGATTTATCATGCTGTGTAGAGTATTGTGGGAAGTGCTGCATGGAACATGGGGAGCAGCGCGTGTTCCTGAATTGTCAGCAGGGCAGGTTTCCTGCTCTGCCACAAGATAACATGAGAGGAAAGTGCTTTAGTCTGGCAAATGAGACTGCTCTCAGCAGGAAATGCAAAAAATTCATGATTTTTTCCTTTTATCAAAGCTGAAAGCTTTACTGCTGAAGCTGTGTTGCCTGGTTTTGGGTATCCACCCACCTCAGCATGCCTGGGCTCTCCACTCTGGCATCTCATGCCACTCCAGCCAACACTTCAGCAAAAGAAATATTCCCCCTCAGGGAAACTGCAACACTGGCAAAAGCCTGGGAACAAGAACCAAAGGAAAACAAATAAGATTTCAGACCAGTTTTTTTCCCTTTAAGTAAGGGTCACTGGAGTGGCTGAGCACCCTCCCACCAGCTTTCAGAGCAGCTGGTCCAGGACTCTCCTCCATCACCCTCAGTAGGGCTTCACCCCTGTTCACTTCCACCATCATGCCACAATGGTGGTGGTTTCAATTTTTTCTCCTGGCAGCCTTCCATGGAATTATATTATTTATAGGCCTGTGTCCATTCACATAATCATTACTCTCTAACAATAAACTTAATAATGCCTTTGCAAGCCTTTGTTATTTGCTGAATGCTGTGGGGTGCTGTGTTTCAGAGCTATCATGCACTTTACAGAGCCTATGATTTGTCTCTTGGGTATGTTATCTTGCTATTAGCTGTAAATAGGGATCTAGATAATGTTTTACATCTGTACCATTAAGAAGCAACAAATTAGTCTCTTCCCTAGCCTCTTCTGCTAGCTCACTAATCTTTGTTAACTTCAGGAAAAATGTGGGGAGGGGGAAAAAATCACTGTTTTGTAAAGATACTGAGAAAACTCCACAATATGTATGCTTCAAACCATAACAATTTAGATTTTTTTAACCAGATCTGGTTGAAATTCAATACCCCTTTTCCTGGAAAGTCCAGATTGTTGCTATTTGTTTTCACAGCAAAATGAAAAACAAGTCCAAAGCATGAAATTTCCTTTACAAAATGAGATAAATATTAATTTCAAATCTACTATTTAGAATATTTTGTTCCAATTAAATGCAAAATAAAATAGTTCAGAATAAAAATCCACTTAAAAGAGAAAAATATAAAAATATTCCTTTTTAGTGCAACAGAAGCATTTATTTTCAATGTATTTGCAAAATAAAATAAGCAGCTTCTAGATGTTCTCTGGGAAGTTGTTTTCAGGGCTGAGCAGACAGCAGCTTTCAAGATGTAGATAACTGAGCAAAAAATACTGAGCAAAAAAACACTGTCCATCACCAGTGCTGGTGAGATTTTGAGCAATTCCTGCAAGGCAGGAATTGCTTTTTCAAAGTTTCTTTCCACATTGGCAAAGAACCAGCCTTTTGGGTTTTTGAAAGTAATGATTCTGTAGCTGAGGTTTTGAAGCTTAAAGAGCAGCTTAGTTTTGGACAAAGGAGCTTTCCAGATGGACAGCCTGTGCTGGACAGTGGAGGAGATGGCAGGACAGACAAACAGCTTGGGTCCCTGCTGGCCCCTTGCCCTACTGCCTGCTTTACCTGGACTCTCTTTCAAGGGTTCATCCCACTCAGTACATTTCCAAAAGTGATGTGTTCAGAGGTTTGAGGTCTTGGCTGAACACTCTGAAACAGTTTAAAAACTTTGGAAATTGTTTAGACCCCCAAAGGGGTCAACATCACATCATTGCCTGGACAGCAGGAAACACCCCACTGGCAGGTTTTTGCCTTTTTCTTACATACTCAATATATCAAGTGTGTTTTTTCTTTCTGGGACCACTGTCAGCATTTGACACTAATGGAACAGAGCTAAGGAATTCACTGCCAACCCAAAGGCGTGAGGACATCACTGGAGTGCACAAGTGTTGGTTTCTTAACCAAACTCATGTTTTTCCGCCTCTTAACATATTAACCAGCCTCACGAGCCAGCGTCTCTGCTTACAGAAACAGAGTGATTTGTTTTGTTGAAAACTATAACCAGGATGGAGAGCAGACATGTCCACAGCTGAGCAGACGATGCCTGTGAATACCTCATTTGTGGGTGGTGTTTGGAGTAAAGGGAAACATGTTTATTACAGGATCAATGAAGCAATATGAGCAGGGCCGTGATTGCCTGATGAAGCTTAGTGCACTTTCACAAGACCAAAGTAGCACAGCTAAAGACTTGGGGTTTGGGAGGAATGTAGCTGGTGATGGGCACCATAGGATGTAAAACTCTGCAAAACACTTCTGATTACTCATGTGAAGGTATACGGGGTTTGGCACAGCTTATCAGCACCTCACAGTGGTAGGCGCTGTCCTGCAGTCATGCATGTTTCAGAGAGAGCACAAAAAACATCATATGGTGATGTGTAGGATGGCATCCACTGTAACAATGACTGAAGCAAATGAAAGTTTTATGGAATATTCATGGTTTTCTTAGCTGTTCCCTTTCTACCTTGAAGTGATCTCCTGATGCACAGGGCTAATTTTGCAGTGTTGGTTTCCCTCCCTTCCAGTTCTCACTGCTGAATTTCATCTGCTTTTCTCTCGCTGACTCCACCGCTGGGCAGTGATCCTGGCCCCAGGGTACAGCATCCCAGGCACCTGGTGAAGGTAATTCGTTGCTTCTCTCTGAATACTTGCTAAGGGAGACCCACCCCCTCTTCTTTAAGTTCTCAATCTTTGCTTATCTCTGGGGTGATGGATGATTTTTACTACTTGGTTTTCAATTCATAAAAGCCAGAGGTTGGAAGGGTTGTCTGTGATTTCACTTCCTTCGTGTGCTCAGAAATGTTTCTAAGAGAAGAAAGATAATGTTGTGGTATTACACATATGCAGCAATAAGAAAAAGAATTTTTTCTTATTTTTCTTCACAGAAATATGGGCTTATAAAGATCCACAAGGTGAGTTACTGCACAGTAAAAGACTTGTGGAACCAGATTTGCAAATGTGAAAACCAAAACCATAAAGTTTAGATCCTAGAGAAACTCAAACCCAGCTCTGGATGTCAGCCTACAATTTCTGGATGTGTCAGAGCAGGAGGGACTGGGCAAATACTTCCTTTATTTTAGTATATCCAAATAGCCTTCTTCAAAGGGATGCTGTAGAGCATCCCTGAGGGAAATAGGACAGGTACATTAATAACTTGAGGGTCAGGTACCAGGCATTGTCCTGGTATATTCAGATTAAGAGACATAAATTATTTCTGTCCTTTGTCTCTTTATGTGTCACTTCCTGCCACTCTTACTCTTCATCCCACTTGGTAAGGAATTAAAACATCCCTGGAACATCGGGGAGCAAGTAAAACCACAACAAAGGTTAAGGCATCAGCTGGAGGCTGAACTGGGATCTAACGGAGGTGCTGGGCCCGCCTTAGCTTCAGTGGCCTGTGAAGAGACAGGCAAACTATCCCTGATTTTACTATTCCCAACCAGCCTAGACCCCCCAGACCTGGAAGGGACAGCTTGGCAAACCAAAACAGCAGGAGCTGCCCCAGGGAAACTGATATTGCAGGGGTCCCTTCCAGAAGATGTCTGCTGTCCTCTGTGTCAGGCAGAAAAAGGATCCTTCTTTAAAGTTATCCCTAAACCTCATCAATTTTATTATTCAAATCAGGAGTTGCATAGCCCTGCACATCCAGGAGTGGTGGAACAGCAAGGAGATGGTGCTGTTCCCTGGTGTACTCCTAAAGGGGCTCACAGGTGCACCCAGGCAGTTAGACAGTGTTATTGGTGCAAAAAATGAACCCCAAAGGGGATTTCAAGCAGAGCAGCTGTATAACATGAAGGTAGAGATGACACTGAGTGAGTGCATTAGGGCTGATTTGGAATGGTTCTGGGTGGGGTGAAACATGAAAGGTCAAGCCCTGCTGTACTTCCTGCGAGCATTCCTTCCTCTGCAGGTGAAAAAACTGAGGAAACAGAAGAAAGACTAACCCATACTCATAATCTGAGGGGCTTGCCTTTACTGCACAGCACATATTGCCAGGGCTGTGAGACTGTGCACTGACATCCAGGCTGCAAACTTCCCAGACTGCACCATCCAAGCAGCTGCTCCCAAGGGCTGAGCTGACAGGTAGGAATGAGGCACAATGGCAGGCACCTGCTGGGAACAGTGTTAGATGCCCTTCCCTGGAGAATTTGTTTGTTTGGGACAGTGCTGCTGCAGCAAACTCTGAAATCTCAGCCAATGGTTCCCAGTGGGGCTGCTCTATGTGGCACCAGGGACAGTGGGGTGCTGTGGGGAAGCTCACAGGCTTTGTTCTACTGCTGGCACAGGCTGATTGGGAAGGACAATGAGGCTGCAGCCATCAAGCACACTGCCAGCAATGGCAATGGAATGGAACAGTGGTTCTGTTCCTGCTTGCCCCTGGTGTGGAAAGACACTCAACAGTGAAGGTCAGCTGGCTAGCTGGTTCCTCATGCTTCGTATCATGACAAATGTTTGCTGGTATTGAAATCTCATTGTAAGATAATTCACAGAGGCAGTAGTATTCAGACAGGGCAAGTTTGAGCAAAAGACAAGGTGTTGTGTCTGCTAATAAACCTACTACCAGAATCTCAACTGTTCAGGATGACTTGATCAAGCACTGCAGAGCCTACCAGATAAAAGCTTCCTTCTGTGCTCTGGGGCCCAGCACAGGTGTCAAATGCTGCTGAAAGTACATTCACACCAGAGGAATTGTGGATTGCTCACAGCAATAGGCACTTTCTAGTTCTTCGTAGTCTTTCATCCATGCCTCTTACAGTTGGACTTGATGATCTTAAAGATATTTTCCAAGCTAGAATTTCTCGATTCATTAGTTTAGTGGGAAAAATATTTGACTGGACACATCTGAAGTTTGTGGAAACTGACTCTTATAGTTGTACTAAGCATGAGCTGAGAGAGAGAAACTACTTTCTACATTGCCACGTGTTAGAAAAGCTGAAACTGATATACTTATGATGGTGATATCATGCCTATCAGCTCCTTGCTCGTGCCTTGGGCAGCCCAGAAAGGGCATGCAGTCTCCATGCCTGAGGAGGTTCAAAACTTGAGTGGATACTGCCCTGAGCAACCGGTCCTGGGTGACCTACTTGAGTAAGGGGATGACATCCAAAGATGCCTTTCCAAGTCACATAGCCTGTAATATTACAAATCATGAAATTTTAGAACCCTTTGCATTCTTTCTATTTATTAAGCTAATTCATATTGCCTTTGAATGAAAATGGAATGGTCTATGGATAGATCCCCCTTTCTTTCTGGATGGACCTCTAGCCACTGCCAGCTCTGAGGGCAGCTGCAGCAGCACTCCCTTGCCACAGTTGCCAAGGACACTAAAAGGCTTTGAACCCTAGGGCCTGAGCAGCAAACTGAAAGATTGATGAAAAGTCTCAAAATTAGACAGAATAGAAATGAGGGTTTAAAAGAAAAAACAACCAAACGAAACCTCCAACAAAATCCCTTTAGTCCCTGCTGCACTCTGCAGTCTGGTCCTTCCTTCCAAGGCTCTGCTCACTCTATAGTAGCTTCAGTGGTTTTCCACAACCTCCCGTGCTCCTGAGTGATGGCCACATCCCCAAGATGTGGCCTACCCTCCCCTTCAATGGGATGTGATCAGCTCAACAAGAACTTTTTACTGAGGACAAGACTATCTGCAGATAAACTCAGTTTTTTGGAAGTGGTCAAAACTGGAGCAGTATTCCTGTCTGGGAGGCAGTCTGTCTTCACAGATGGACTACAGAGAAGCTGTTTCCATTAATCACTTTTCTGTCTGTCACCCACAGCTTGCAGGCATGCTCATGGGCAGTTGCTGCAGGAGGGTGCTCATGACAGGAAACCTATAAAAACAGGGGAAAGGGGCAAAGGAGACCTGCCTTCTGAAGAAGAATTAGCTGCAAAAATCAGGCTATCCTATTTAAGGGTTTATCTGATTCAAAAAGAAAACAAAAATCTTAAGAAAATAGATGCATTAAAGACTAAAATATTGACAGTAGGGAAGACTGACCTTCAGTCCTTCAGAGGAAAGAAATATAACAATTTGGCTCTGTCCTGCTTTAATATTTTTTTTAATCACCTACTTGGAAAATAAATTCATGTGTTGCAATTTCCCCACAATGTGGAGCACTGCTGGAAAAATTCATTGCTGAAGGAAAGGATGTCATTAATGTGTAGAGTGAAAACAGTTTGATTGCATTTTTCTAGAGCCTGTTTTAACCTGTCTAAATTACAGTGTTTTCTGGTAATTTCTGTAATTTCTTAGATGATGACCATAAGCTGACTGCTTATGAAAACCCTGCTTTTAACAGGAATTCACTTTGAATAACACGGAGCTTTAGCCTGTTTTGTCTAAATAATATATCAAAATTTTTCTTGTCATCATCACGTGAGGCAATTCCTTTATTGTAGCACCTCTCTTAGATAAATCCCTTTGTGGCTGAATAAAAAAGCAGATAATATTTTTCCTACTCTGGGATATTTCCTCAGGAATTCAGGAGTTGCATAAAATTGCAAGCTCCTCCAACTGCAAGGTCTTGGTTGGTGTTTCCTACTGCTGTTGGGTTCTTTTCCAGCAGGAGTGAAGGGGATGAGAATCATCCTCAGCCACACAGCAAATAGTGCATGTGAAACTCTTGCAGGTGTTCTTGTGCTGTGTCTGGCAGACTTGGGCTGCTCCTGTTGTGATGAGGTGCTGGGAGGTTGCATAGAGCTGTGGTCATGACCTGGGGACCTGGTGGTGTTCATTGGTTGGAGCTACACATGCTGATGAAACCTGGGTTTGCATTTAAAAATCCTGAAATGGAAAATATAATTCAATGCCAACAGTAAAAATGGCATAAAAAGAAGAAAGAGGTTGTTCCCTCTTAGGAAAAAAAATTTTTTTTTAATTTATTAGCTTATTCCTGACTTGCCATTTTAATTTTTAATGCATTAATTCTGCTGTGTATATTGTTGGAGACTTCTGAAAATGTCAGTGAAATTAAATTATGATTCAAACAGAACATAAATGCTAATTTAATTTAAAGGCATGTCATCTTCAAGCTGAAGTCCTGTGTCCAGGTTATATCCTGTTACTATTATTGCTTATCCTCTCAAGGTGCCTTGGTACCCAAGTCCTCACTGTGTGAAGGACTTTGGGAAAAGGGTCCTCTCTGCCTCTCTCTCCCCATCTCTTCCTCAGGGAGCTGTGTTTTCTTTTGCCCATGCATGATTTATGGGCAAGACAGATATCACATCAGATGGAGGCAGCATAAATCCAGAGAGGAAAGAGCTGCAGGCATGTATCCCACAACATATAGGCCAAAGAGGCCGAAAGTGTCAGGGATTTTCAGCCTGGAGAAGAAAAGTCTCTGGGGAGACTGTAGAGCACCTTCCAGTATCTATGGGGGTTGTCTACAAGAAAGCTGGAGAGGGACTTTTTACAAGGGCATGTAGTGACAGGACTCGGGAATGGCTTTAAACTCAAAAGAACTAAATTTAGATTAGATATGAGGAAGAAATCCTTCAGTGTGAGGTTGATAAGTCACTGGAACAGGTTGCCCAGATGAACTATGGGTGCTCCATCCCTCGAAATGTCCAAATCAGACTGGATGGGGCTCTGAGAAACCTGGTCAGGTGGAAGGTTCCCTGCCCATGGCAAGAAGGTTGGAACTAGATAATCTTTAAGGCTCCCTACCAACCAAACTATTCAGTGAGCGTATGAAGAATGACCAAAGACTGCTCCTGGTATGTCCTCCTGGCCAGCTCCAGTACAAATTGCTTGGGTCGTCCCCTTCCCAGGAGCAATGGTGCACATCAGCTTGAGCAGCATGCTACAGTGAGCCACCTCCACTTATCTGCACAGCACCCTTCAGCCTTGTGGTGACATTTGCATCTTCATCTATCACTCAGTAGATGAAAATACTGCATTTGTTTTGCTGCAACAATTCCCTTTCCTGATTGTCTTGACATTTATATACCACCAAGAGACATTACATTATGTCAGGATTTTATTCTTGTGGCATTATCTACACTAATTAAAGCTGTCACCCCATGGCTGAAGCAGGTAGGAAAGAAATGAAATTGCTTGAATTTCCGATTCTATTGTAGTTGCAACGAAGGAAGCAGCTGATGCCGTGGGGTTGGGCACCACATCCCTGCAGCCTGCCTCGAACCCTGCATAATGCCTTGGCATGCAGCAAGGTGCTCCTTCACGTGTTCAGAGCAAACCCATGTCCTTAGCTCTGGCTGGCATCAAGGTTGTGTCCAGAAGCTCCAGCACTGGAAGAGGAACTATTCCTGAGCACATATGCATCTCTTCATAGATCAGCTACTGTAAATCAAAATAATCATGCTTTCTGGAAAGCTAGAGAAGACCAGGCTTAAATCATTTGGAGCAATGAGAGAGGCACTTGCCATACAGATGAATGCAGGCAGTATCCATGAGAACACAAGCCTTTTTTTTTTCCCCTATCTCCCTTTTCTGGTGCGCAGCCTGAGCAGGCAGTGGGGCAGATAATCAATAAGGCAGCTCTGTGGTGATGCCCTAGGCTCTTGTGTGATTCAAGTGGCTCAGCACCTTCTGCAGACAGCCCAGTTGTCCTCTGGAGCCATTTACTCACATTCAGCTTCTGCCAGGAACTTTTAAGCTGTGTTTTCTGTTGTAACCTCTGTGAGATGTACCAGGACTGAACCAAAGGCCCATAAGGCCACATGCAGGATGTAAACTGGTTTGCCATCGAATAGCTGTAGTATTACATTAGCATGTTTTTCTTATGGATAAAAATGTAACAGGTTGGGTAAAACAAATTACAGATGAGGAAGAGAAGTAATCTCCTACAGCTTTTACAAGCTTTATCAGACTGCAGGGCAAAGATATTTTTCTTCCTCTATGCAAATGGAAGTAATTTCTCTAACATTTATAGAAGAAACTTTGTCCTGGCTTTGACTAGGATAATTTTTCTTTATAGTTGGTACAGTGCTGTGTTATAGATTCAGTATGAGAATCATGTTGGAGGCACAGTGGTGTTTTGATTGTTGTTAATTAATGCTTACCCTGTGTCAAGGAGATTTCAGTGTCCTGTGCTCTGCATTGCTCAGGTGCCCCAGGGGTTGGGGGACCATGGCCAGGAGAGCTGACCCGACCTGGCCAAAGGGATGTTCCATACACAGACTGACATGGCCAGGACACAAATACTGGGAATTACCTGAAAAGGGGTCAGTCAGGTACTGGGGACAGGGTTTGGCATTGGTCAGCAGGCCGTGAGCAATTTATTGTGCATCACTTGTTTTCTTCTTGAGTTTTAGCTCATTTTATTGTTATTGTTATATTTTGCTCCTTTTCAGTTATCTCATCTTACAAGTTTTACTTTTGATTTTCCTTCCCATTCCACCAGGGAGGGGCTGGGGTGTGGAGGGTAAGTGAGTGGCTATGTGGTGCTTAGTTGCCAGGTGGGGTTAACCCACTACAGGGTTTCACACAGACTCATATTATTTATCTACATATAATACATTTCTTGGACACATAGAGATGTTCTAAGACTCACCATGATTTAAGCATGGTGAGACAGAGAGGGCAGAGGGTTCAGCAGCAGATTAATTCTTCTTGGTGGAGTAGGTTTGTATTAGTGATGTGCCCATCACCTCTGCAGGACTCTAATTTGAACAAGGAGGCAAATGCCTCCAGTGTGCCCTTCCAGGTTGCCTCCTCCCAGGTGTTGGTGACCAGTGCCATGTCCCAGGCATAGCTTCATGTCCAGTTAGTTCAGCCACTCACTTCTTGGAGGAGATTGTCATTTAAATCAAGAACTTTTTTCTACCATTCTTTCTTGGAAATTGAGTGTTTGGCATATGGGCTGCTTCTGGTTTAATCACTGGCCCTTTCCCCAGGGTGGGGTCAGATTTCCCAGTTAATTTTTAGCTGCCATAAAACTTCTGACATGTCAAAGTAAACCATAAGTATCTTAAAATCACAACTTGGATAAAGAAAAGAAATTAGGGTTTGTTTTTTCTTTTAAAAAGGTCCGAGAAGAGACTTAATTATAAAGCCAAGTGGGTCTAACAGTCTATGTCAGTGGAAAACAAATTCACTAATAACCTGTGGAACAGTGCTCCTTGGCACAGCCAGTATTCTGCCTCGTGCTACAGCTCATGTATGCACTGCCTGTACCATGGCTGGAGGCGCCTCCTGAGATCCACATTGGCAAAGACCAGAAGATATGCAAAGAACTGTTCCAGCTGGAGGCTGGCTGGATGCTGGACACGTTTCATATTGTGGAGTGTGAAGTGAATTATCCTTATCCTTAGCAGAAGACTTGTTCATTTCTATGTCTCATGGGGAAACACGTATTAGGGAAATTAATGATTGTCTCCAGGTAAAACCTCTAAGGCACCTTCCCATTTTAATTGTTACTACTGAAGTCCCCTGACTTTGCAGTCTCTGTATTCTCTCATGTTAGCAGAACTGGTAATTGTGTTTTAAAATAATTACAACATTTCCTCTGATGAGCTTAGCTCCTTTAGCCAGGTCGAACAAAGGTCAGGGAAGATATAATATCTTGTAATAAATATGCTGGATAGTAAATGCTGAGGGAAGGAAAAAAGCTTTTTGTGCTGAAACATTATTAGCCCAGGATCAAATGTGCTGGTTATGGATAAATTTATACTTTCATATGGAAGACAATTTATGGGTATCTCAAGAGGCAAGTTGTGAAGAGCTCATTTGGTCACAGAAATTGAGGGTTTGGGTTTATTTTAAGGTGGAGCATCACGGCCCTGTGTGGGGGGCAGAACAAGTGAAGGCAGGAACTCTCAGAGAAAAGGGATGAGGTTTGTGCCTCTGCTGACACAGTTTTTGTACTGTCATTACTCATGTTTGAGCTCTCTGGGGTTCTGGGAAGGATGTTTCTTTTTGGTTTTACCCGTGACAGTGTCTGGTGAACCAGGGCAGTGGCAACATGCTCTGCTGCTGCTGAGGCATTCGAAGGAGTCTCAATGTATGTTTCCTTGTCTTGCTCTGCTTAAACCTATGTGATGGTTTAGACAAAAGCAGGAAATTGTAACAAATTTGACACTTGCTGCCTGGCACTTGGTCATCATTACATTCCCCCTGGTTTGCCATCCCTGTCTGAACTGTGGACCACTGTCCATTGCCCTGCCAATACCCCCTGAAAAGCAGGAGATGCTTCTTGGTAAGGATTTTATTCCAGGCTGAATCTTCACAAAATTTTCATCACTAAAATTACCCTCTTGTATCCATCTGCTGTGCACTTTTTTTCCAGCCTTCCTTCATGAAACGACAAGTCCTATTTAAGTGAAGTTTTTTTTTGCTTAGAAAAAACTTTCTCTTCAAACATGCTAACTCTTACCAACCGTGCCTGTGATAGCTCAAAATATAACATCCACTAAGTGGGAATTTTTGCAAAAAAGCTTTTTATTTAATTGTCTCTCTGATGTTCAGCAGTGTGTTGTTTTTGCCTGGGACAAAAGTCTGGATTTTAGACTTCTCTGACCAAGAAGTCATGGGTACCATGTGTGTAGCATTAACTGTGGAAGCTCAGTCCTTGGGAGCAGAAAAACTAGTTTTAGCTATCTTCTTCTGTTATATTCTTCAAGGGTAGGCAAACGACACTGAATAAACAATTTTACCAAAACCCAAAAAAATTGGTAATTTTGACAGGATGGTGTACACACTGAAACAATGCTGATTTTTTTTTTGAAAATTAAAGGTTTTTGGGAGGATGTTATGCAGCATTGCCTGAGAGTATGGTCTGTTCTAAACAAGCATGTTCTTTCTGTTTTCTTCTGCTCTAACTGTTTGAATGTCTTCTGACTTCATAAATAACCCACTACAGACTGAGAGTAAAATCTCAACTGGGGTGCAGCACCTACAACTTCTAGGACTATGAAGGAAGCATGTAAATGAGGCAGCATGTCCATTTTCCTACTACTTATGCTGCTGCTGTGTATGCTTTGCTTGCCCTGCATGGAAAGCAGACACAGGAAAGCTGTGAAGCTTCCCATGTGGCATCAGCAGTATGCAACCCTACTTTTTTCCTGTTTTGGTTTGGTTTGGTTTGGTTTGGTTTGGTTTGCTTTGCTTTGCTTTGCTTTGCTTTGCTTTGCTTTGTCCATGGTAGGAGGACAAAAAGAAAAGCTTAACTGTGAGGAAAAATATTGCAAAAGCTTTGATTCAGTATCTGAATCTCAGGTCAGTCAATATGTCTCCAGCTCCTCACTGCCTAGCTATTTCCTCCTCTGTTACAGCAGGGTATTCTAGTGATGAGTTTTGGTTATTAGAAGATGAAAGACCAAACTAGTTCATCTGTCACGGAGATTTCTTTTGGAAATACCAGCAGGGTCAGAGAGAAAGTGAGAGCAATGGCCCAGCAAGGAGACAAGTCTCTGGGCAATTCCAAAGCCTGGAACTGAATAGACATGTCTGTGTATGTGCAGGCAGGTAGATGTGATATGTCAGTGGCAGCAGTTGTCCTTTTTTCAGAACACTACTTCCTACTGACATTTTTATCTTTCAGTAGGGAGTTTTTGCTTTTGTTTTTGTTTGAAAAATACAGTTGGGAAATAAATGTGTTTACATTACATTTTTGTTTTAAGCATTTTAATATGGGTAAGCTAGTAAAATAATCATAGCTAACTTAATAAAGAAATCCAAAAGGTCAATAAATTGTTCATAACCATGGCAAATAATTATCTATTATCATAGATGCCCATAGTACCATCGCTAATGGTAGCCATGGGAGCCTGGCACATTGTTTAGGGATCCTTTAAAAGAGTCTGCATAGAAATTGTGACCACAGATTATTAAAAGCTGCCCATTTCACAGCCTGCCACCTCTCTAAATGAGAAGCATGTGGATCTGTAATGTCAGCATCTTCTGCAGGGGTGCACCACACTTCTGTTTATGCCTAAGATTCTTCTGTCTTGAAACAGCAGGAGTTGCTGTGTTAAATAAGTTTTTCTGGACAGCTTCGTCATCATCCATGAGCAAAAAAAACAAACCAGTCTGAATTGTTAGGAACATTTTTGTCACTCTTTCCAGTTTGCAGAAATCCTGTACATTCACTCCCTGCATGAGGAATAATTGCCTCGTCCTTTGAGGGCAGCCTTTCATTACACAGGACCTAAGGTATGTGTGATAAACACAATGTACTTACCACAAGTATGTGTGCTAGTAACCCCTAAAATGTAATTCCCTCTTTCTACTCAGAATGTGCAGCAGTCATGAGGGTGTGAGGAGTGAAGTGACCAGTGCCATCACTCAAAGTGAAAAACGAAGGCTTCTCTGGACTATCCAGGCAGTGAATGCACCAAATGTTACTTGTTTATTCTTCAAAATCATGCAGTGTTTGTGGATGTTTAGCCCCTCACACACTAGTCATGCATGAATGCATGTACTCTCTGCTGCTGATGCTTTTAAGCCCTAGAGACCATGGCTGAGCAACAGCTTTCTGCCTTGTTATAAAGACCCAGGTTTTTCTGGTCCTGTTGAACACCCCAACTCTTTGTGGGCACCAGTGCAGCAAAATCTACATAATGCACAGTGCTGGGCCAAAACAGGCTGTGGGGACAGTGCTATGAGACACCAGCAGGCTCTTCCAGTGACCTGCCTGCAAGGATTTTGGCCCTTGAGTCTACAGAATTGGACTGCTTTGTTGTACAAAAAACAGCAACCTTGTAAGTCATTATTTTATAATATTAATAACATTAATGACATTAAACAATATTTTCCCATATGATCTGAACAGAGATTGTTTCTTCTTTCACCAAATTTGCACTTACACCAAAGAATAGACTTCAGAAGGCACTACATTAAGCAATTCACAGTGTGCTCCTGCAGAGGCTCTAATGCATAGTATTAACATCTCACTTCTCACTTGTCTATGCATTTATAATCTGGATGGTACAGATTTTATACAGGCTTTTACAGAACCCCCATCAATGTAGTATCTGAAGGGTTTCCATGGTGCTTCAGCCAGGGATGGATCATTCTGCAATATGTCATCAGAGACAAAAATGTAGTTGCAGAAAAGCATTTTACTACATTTAGACTCAAACCATTTTGAGTTTTGAGTTCTATTTTTGACTAGAGTTCTTGTGGCCTTAATAAGAAGCTGTGAAACTGAGGCTGAGTCACATGTGATGATGGGAATGAACCTCTTGCAGAGACAACAAGGATAAAAGTACCATTCTTTCATGCCACCCAGCATCAGCACTATGATAAACAAAGCAAACTGGATGGAACTTTGTCTGCCTGCAGATGCGCAAATAGAAATCAAGCCTTCCTGAGCTATCAAAGACAATCTCCCACTATCCCTGTCTATCGCTTCTTGTTTTCCTATTCACATGTCTACCAAGCCCAGTTCTGCATGTCATCTTGCCTGTTGTCCAGGCTGAGGGACTACTCCAGAAACTCGTGGCTTACCACTGCCCTCCCACTTCCAGCCCGACATGATTATTGGCAGTTTGCACCTTTTGCTGTAGTGCCAAACACATACCTCCTAGCCTTAAAAATTCTTCTTTATGTTGTTTAGTTTATCTATACTCTATTTCAAGAGAAAAATTCCACTGCTTTTGGCTAATAGTTTCCAATGGCTAAATGCTCCAGGATGTTTCATGCTCTCACAGGGAGCAGCCACCCATTTTGATGTGTGCTTACTGTAATCCACATTAATTCCACATTAATTTGTACTGTGGAGAAATTAATTTTATTGTAATAAAACCAAACCAAAACAAAAAAAAACCCCCACAAACAAACAAAAAAAGAAAATATAAAAAGAGAGAAGTTAAATCCAGATTATGCTTTTCTATTTTGTAATAATATTGTTTAATGTTAGCCCCTGGATGAGGTATGACCATAACCCAAAAGATGTGAGTTCTAACCACACTTCTAAGCATGGCTGTGCTCACCTTCTCCCCATCCTCAGGAGTATTTCATTATCCTTTACAAAGTGGTGTTCCAGGGGAGCCCGTAGCTGGTGGCTTGGGCACTCAGGCAGGTGCTGTGTGCTCACACCCTTCTAGGTGACGTTTCCTAGTGCTATGGGCATCTGGGCAGGCCCTTGGGGTCCATGGGGTCTTCACAGCTGACAGCAGGGACACAAAGTGCTGTTGACCAAATGTGGCAGGGGAGGAGGGAATCTGCATCCTGGAGTGGTAACTGGGAAGTTTTAGAGCTCCAGTGATGTGGTGATGCCTTGAGCCATTCCTGGGGCTTGTGGATAAGCAAGCCATAGTGACCTGGGCACCATCACCCATCTCTTCTGCAAAAATGGCAGAGTGTAAGGAGCTCAACCTGTGGCTCCCTGACACGGAATGGACAATCTCCAGTTGAAAGGCATGAATGCTAGGGCAAGGATTTTTGTTGCACCATTGGCATCAGGAGAGGGAATATCACTGAAACAGGATGAGCAAATGGTTTGATGTTACCTGGAATATTTTTGTAGAAACCATGGAAACAGACTTTCTCAAAATTAACAGCAGTTTTGCTGTCTGGGAGCTCATTCTGCACCTGCCTAAGCTGTTACTGGTTGCTAATCCCTTTCCTGTGGTGAGGCTGCTTCAGCAGGTGAAGCCAAGCGTCTGAGTACTTGTCTGAGTTTGGTGATTCCACCACTATGGCTTCTGAGAAACAGCAGCTTTGTCAGTGAAATCACTGTGTATACTATGCATGTGTGTGTAATAATTTTAATTTATTAATGTATAAAAGCTCTCATAGCTTGCTGTTTGTCCTGCATTGTCCTTGTACATGGACAAATCACTCTTCAGTATTGTGTCAGAAGCAATTATTTATGGCCTAGTGAAGGTCTCATTTTTCATTATATTTTATCATTTTGCTTCATACTAATTACAAACTGGAACTGTTTATTTACTCAAACCGCAGGGGCTCGGCAGTATTGCTAGGTACTCTGCATGGCAATGCAGAAGTATGCAAAGAAAAAAGTTGCTCTCTGAGTAGGCTTGTTTTCTCCATGCACAGGCTGCCAGCATTACGGATGCATGGTGGAACCCACACTTCACTTATTCTGCCAACTGGTGTTTATTAGCTATTTAATATTCACTGTGAGGAATGTATTTTGGATTACTTCTAGGGATCAGTTTAGTCTTGGAGCTGTTTTATTTGAGGAGGTCTGGTTTGTTGTGGTTTTTTTGATGGGGCTGGTAAATAGCATCTCTTTCAAGAGCTTCTCTTCTTGTACCCCGGGGCTGTTTTGTACCTTGTGGGCTGTGGTAGAGCATACGCTGCTGCATGGTGCTGCCAGGCAGATGGAAGCTGGGCAGTGCTGTGACAGCTCCTGTTTTGTCACCCAGCTTGCACAGCAGGACCAAGTGCAAGGGGAAGCCACTGGGTAAGAGGCTATGATATTTCCTCCTTACTTTGTTGCAACTTCCCAGGCAGCTGATCTGCTCTGCTAGCCTGAGGGTGAATAACAGCAATTGTCATAATATGACACTTTTTCCAGAGATTTCTGAACTGCACTATCATAATCAAATGGGAGAATAATTAATTTTAAAAAATCCAAGCATTGAAGGCCTATACTTCTTGAGGATTTTTTTTATTAACATGAATCACTGAACACTGTTATTAAAATAAAAACCATTGTCCTAGTTGCTGCAAACAGAGCCAATGTTTTATGGTGGAAGTTCTTTTAGCTGCAGCTGCGTAGAATCTGATGCCTTTTATTGAGTAAGAGAGAGAAAGAATTTGAACAATATATTAGAGCAAAAGGAAAATATAATAATTTTGTGGCTTGATATGGTGATCAATCTATAATTCGATATCAGTCATATATCAGATGGTAATAAAATCACAGTGAGACAAGGTCCAAATCTGATGGTTATTTTTTAATATTGAATGGAGGCTTTTCAGCTTTTTTTACGGGGCTCTCTCTGCTAAGAGTACAGAAATTGCTTTTACTTGATCCAATTTCACATTACTAAAAAAGTAAATTTCATGCTACATTTCATTTTCAAATGTAGGATATAAAACCATGAGCTACAAAAGAAAGTTGCATACTGCTCCTATCCTTTGTCTCATAATAAAACAAATAAACAAACGAAAAGCATGGAGAGAAACAGAGAATTTCCTGAGGAAAAAAGCCTTACCACACAGGGGCTAAATCAGGATTCTGTGTACCTTCCTATACAATATGTTACAGCTTTATTTATTTAAGGGGCAGGGATTTGCACACTAGAAGGTGAGGAGTTCATCCACCCTGCCTGCCTTGATTCCTGCCTCTGGTTCTCACTAAATGCATGATCTGTCATTCACTCCTCTGGTTAGCTGATTAATCAATATAAATTGGAAGACACCTTTAGTTAGTCTGACCCATATGCCAGATGCTGTAAAGCTTCACCCTGACTCATTGATCTATGTATGATTTATCTTCCAGAAAAATACCCAGTCTTGATTTAGAGAGGCCAAGTGATGGTTGAACATCAGTGTCTCTTGGTGTTTTGTTCCAGCTGTCAGCATCCTCACTTGCCAGACTTGGTATCCTCATCTCTCTAAGGTGGAGATGTCTGCCAATTATGTTTGTTTTACTCTTGTCTGTGACAGAGATTGTGGAATGCCCCACTTCCTAAGAGACAGGAATTTGATCTTACACGTCTTGTGTTGCTAATATTTCCTCCCTTAACCCGAACCCTAACTCCACTCCTGCGATACCAAATAAAATTCCAGGAGCCTGCCTTTGCCTGGTCTTTCATCTCCATCCCGTCCCTCCTACCGGTGGTAATAAGTGGATTCTCAAGCTTTCTGAAACAAAGACCTGTCCTGTTTATTCCCATACCCGGCACCAGCAGCTGCACCCTCCCTGAACATGAGCCCAGTTGCAGCACACTGCAATAAGTTGCAATAAGAGATGGCTTGTCTTCACTGATGGTTGTATTTCAGCAGGTGGCAGAGGGAGCCCTTATGCACTTTCAGAGCTCTACAGTTCTATAAAACTCTACATTGTTCAATCTAGCCCAAAAATACGTAGCATTTTTTAAATTATATTATTAATATATTATGCTAAGACAATCTAGCTGTGATCAGAAGTTTGCCCCTTATTTTTGGCTGAAGGTTAAACCTCAGAAGCAGATCTATCACCTAGTAAAGGACAAATCAGTTTGCTGGCCTTTTACTTGAAAGTCTTGAGACAGTACTTTGCAGGAAAAACAAAATCTGAGAATTTTCAAATAACACAGAAGAAAATTCACTATCAGAGATATTAACATGTTGATACACTGAGGAAATACCACAGAACCTGACCATGTCAGATCAAACCCAGCTGCATTTCTTCATATATTGGTTCTGCACAACCTTGTTTTTATGCTGCATGGGGGTGGGGGTTGTGGAGGAAGGGGGAAGCAGAGAGATGCTTTCTGTGAGAAGTTGCCAGAAGCTTCCACCATGTCCAGCAGAGCTAATCCATGATGGGTCCAAAGATGGACATGCCACTGACCAAGGCTGGGCCAATTAGAAATAGTGGTATAGTGATAACACCTCTGTGAGAATGTATTTAAGAAGAAATCAAAACAAAATGTTGCACCATTTTCATTTCAGCAAGAGCAGAGCAGGGTGAGAAGATGTGAGGAGAAAAGCCCCGCAGACACAGGGTCAGTGAAGGAGGAGGGGCAGCAGCTGCTCCAGGAGCCAGAGCAGAGATTCCCCTGCAGCCCCTGGAGGAACCACACCAGAGCAGGTGGGTGTGCCTAAGGGAGCCTGTGAGAAGTGCATGGAGAGAGGGACCCTGCTCCCAGGAGAAGCAACCTGTCCTTGGAGGACTATACCCCATGGAATAGTGACCCACTGCTGCAGCTGTCTGAGGGGTGCTGCTCCTCATGGGATGGACTTATGTTAGAGAATTTCATGGGAGAGACCTTGAAGTGCAGCAGGACAAACAACTCTCCCTCGGCAGCGAGAGAAGCATGGGTGATGAACATACCAGTTTCCTGTCTCCTAGCACTGCTGGGGTAGGAGATAGAGCTGGGAAGGAGGGAGGGGTGGGGGAAGCCATTTTTAAGGGTTTATTTTGCTGATAAGACTGCTGAGGTAGGAGGTAGAGCTGGGAAAAAGGGAATAGGGTGGGGAAGCTGTTTTTAAGGGTTTATTTTACTTCTCATTATTCTGCTCTGATTTTGTTCATAGAAACTTCATATCTCTAAGTTGAGCCTGTTTTGCCTCTGATGGCATTTGGTGAGTGATCTCTGCCAGTTATCTCAACCCATGCACCCTCCATTAAATTTTACCTCCCCTATCCAGCTGCAGAGGGGAGTGAGTGAGCAGCTTTGCTGGGGGCCTGGCATCTGCCCAGGTTAATCCAGTACACTTCAATGACCCCACAATTCTACATTGTTTTGTCATAAGTATATTAAACGTAGGGGGCAAAAAACATCAGAGATCAGCATCCCTGAAGAAAAGTAATTACGACTCAAAATAAGCACAGCTGATAACTCTTTATATCTTTCTGTGTTGCCATTTTAACAGGTATATAAATAATTTCTCAGGCACAACTGTATCAGGCAAATCATAACTACTCTAACAGCTCTGTGTGGGACATACAGAGTGATTAGTCCTGCCTGACAGTTATGCTCTCAGTGTTCTCTTCTTCTTTCTAAGGCAAAATTACTGTGATTTTTGCCTAGACACAGCAAACTCAAGAAATGGCCTTACTGAAGCTTAGATCTGCCCTCTCCCAGCAGAAATGCAGAAGGCTGTTCTTGGTCTGCTGAATCTCTGTCCATAGCATGGGAGATAAAGAGTATCTACACCTCTGTGGAATGCTGTCTTTGACCCACCATCTGCCACCCTGTAATATCAAGGTGTGTCATAGGCTGTAAATGAGGACTTGAAAATCTCCATGGACAGAGAGAAAACTTTCTGGATCCTGGTTAGACAGACACTTTTGCTTATGTAGGTCTGTATATTAGTGAGTCACCCAGGTTCTACTTTCTCCACTTTGTTCCCTCCCTCCCACTGTGCATGCTTCTGTAGAGATGACAAATAGTTTTCCATGCTTTCCTTTTGGCAGAAACCAAAGATCTTGGAAATTCAAAACCTGTGGGCAGAGATAAATTGGTGGTGCTTTTACCTAGTCAAGACTTACATAAGCATTAGTAGTTTTGTACCAGTGTTAGGAAACACTCAGGAATCCAAATTCATCTTTTGGTCTTACCAGTATTTTAAGCAGCTCAAAATGGGCTAGCAAAGTAATTGTAGCATTGTGTTTTTCAGGTAGTCCGGAAACTTTATTTTTATTTTGTTTTTCCAGAAAATAACCATCTCTTTTGATCCTTATTCCTAGTAATGTCTAGTATAGGTCCTCACAACTCCTTTTTCCTCTGTCTTAATATGAGTCCTGTGAGAAGCCTATGATTGCATAGCATGCAGCTGATGTGTCTCAAAAACAATGACATCCAAGGTGAGCAATTCAATTTCATATCAGAATTCAAAAATCCTAGTCTTCATTGACAAAGTCACTGCCAGAGTCATCATGAGCTTTTGGCTTGAGGGACTTCTCTATCATCCAGAAAATTCCATGCTCTAGGCAAGATAATTCTTCTGGGACAGGTTCTTGAGATGAGCAGGGAATCTTCAGCTGAGTATCCCTGTAGAAGAGGGAGGAGAAGGCTGAACATGAGCCTTACTGTGAAATGTAGAGCAAGCACATTCTTCTTTACGATCAGAGATTGGAGTTAAAACCAATATCATGACAAAGGGGTTGAAAATACATCATCTCTAGAGCTGCTTCCAACCCAAACCATTCTGTGGTTATATCACACACAAAAAAAACCCCACCAAAAAAAACAAAAAAACAACAACAAGGAAGCAATTTAAAAACAAACAAAAAACCCAAGAAAAGCACATCAAACCTTCTTTTATGTATGTTCATACCCTGCAGTAGGCAAGGAAACAGGCCAGGCAAGCAGGAAGCAGATATTGCAATCAAGTTGCTGTCCCCAGGCTTTTCTTGTCCATTTTTTAATTATTTCTGGACCTTGCTATCTTATTTGTAAAATTACAGCTTGAAATATTGCTTTTGTCTTTTATTCACAGGAAATTAAATTATGTCAATGAATGATTGTTAGGGACTGGGATAACATAATGACGGGAAAAATACTAGTAGCTTTTGAATCTACAGTTTACTCAGATAAAATCAAACTTAATGTGTGAATATAAAATATTGTTTTCTAAAATTACAAATGTTGGACAAGTAAAAAATTCAAGATCTGTTTAATTAAACCCCTTGGAGCACCTTGGCTGAATGACACCGTAGAATTGTTCATTCTCATATTTCTGTACTAGATTAAGGACCAGCAGCTTTCCAATTTTTCTCATTCAGTCTGTCTTTCTCAAGAAGGTATGTTCAATGTTTTGATGCTGTTTCTTTCATAAATGATAAGACAATTGTTTCTAAAAATGGCACAAGTCCAGAGCATATGTTCCACTTCTGTTTGTCTGAAAGGTTACCACAATGGTGTCCCACTGTGCTGACAAATGTGACCAAGCCATTGCTACCAGTAGCAGTCCATGACTTGTGAAACCTCCAGTAATAACTGCTGCTGAAAAATGCAGAGCTGAAGAAACCACATTCTAAAGCTACTTGTCACAAAACAAGTCATTAGCTTGAGTTTTAGATGTAATAGCACTAGCAACGTATTTCAAGTCTGGGAATATGTTCAGCTCCTTTTGTTTTGTCTTGGAAAACCATGTTGCAAGAAATTACTTAGTCTAGCTGAGATTTCACAAAGCAGTTCTATTATATTTTATGTTGTGGAAAATCATGTTGAAGGAAAAACATATTCATCAGGAAAGATGCTGTGCCCTTTCCTAGTGGTTGTTTCCCTCAGGAAAGAGGCTGTTGACTGAGGACTTGCCATTCCACAGCTCTCCAAGAACTTTGGGATCATGGTTCTAATTGCTGTTAATTAGTGGGAGATGCTCCTCTCTGTGAAAGCAAGTCATGCTGGCAGCAGGAAAAATTCAGCTAATTCCTTTTTTGCTCTTTCCTTCTTCAAGTTTTTGTAATTTTGTGAATGACTGCAATTACTATTTTGAAATCAGTAAGGACCAAAGATTTCAGGTTTCATATAGACCGCTGTTATTAAAAAAAAAAAAAAACAAAACTGTAATAAGTATAGTGGTGTGAAATGAAATCTATTGTGTTACTACTGGAAAATCTGTTATGATTATCAAGCAACTAGAATGTCTGGGGATTATTCTCAATTAATGTGACATACATAACATTTGACATACACAACATTTGACATACATGGCATTCATTCCCTTTGCTGTATACGCAGCTATTTCCAGAGTAGCCAATAAAATTAAGCTGTCCATACACTTGCAGGCTTTGCTCTCATGTGCAGTTTAATTTGCCAATAAGAATAATGCAGTTTCCTGGGGATGAATGACTCAGGGCTTGCTGGGTTAAGGTGTGTAGAGACAAAAAAAATCACACCCTTCTGGTCATTACTTGCTGGGATCAGCATGTTCTGATTATTACTGTGTAATTAGTTAATAAGGCCCCTTTCAAAGTGGAAGAGAACTGCTTTCTCTGAGCACAATGTGCATTGCATCTATCATGGGTTTATTCATTATGGGTGAATCTGATTCCCATTTAAGAAGATGTATTCTGGGAACGTAATATCTCTATTGTAATGTTTCTATTGTTTCCAACACATCAAAAATAAAATATGGTGACAATTATCAATTACTTTAATCTGAAGCAAATTTTTAAGAAGCAAATTACTTTGGGCCCAGTGTTTTGTCTTAAACATAAAAAAGAAGAGGTGAAGGAGGGAATTGATATTTCAGAGTAAGAGATTTGCATGTGGGGCTTGGAGAAGATGACACATATTTGGAACAATGTATTTTCACTTTCTGTTGTCCAGAAATTGAGATCTATTTCATTTAGTGTCTACTATTCATTCCTATTTACTATTAAATGTTTTTTTTAAATAATTGCTTTGATGAGTAGGTAGTCCTGAAAAGCAGTTTTCTTGGGTTGTTTTAATAGAATGCATAGGTTGAATGGCATTTAAGTCTAAGTTGCCAGGCCAAGGGTTTTGCCACTCCAAGCACCTTAACATCAGTGCTTTCCTTGTCAGACCATAGAGAAAATAAATGAATAACAGAGTAAATCAATAGAGTAAATGAACAGAATCCTCACAAATATTATATTTATGAATACAATGAAATCCCATTGTGATCAGATTAAATGATTGTACAATCTTAAATGAATATTCACACATAGGCTGTTGGTGGTGGTTGTTTTTGGTTGTTTGTTTTGTTTTACTGGTGTTTCTTCTCCGCAGTAGTACTTGGCCCAGATTAACTGGTCAACTTCCCAAATTAGAAAATAAATCTTACTCATTACTCTGAAAACATTTGATGAATTTATGTCCTCTATAGCCAAAATTGCCTCTATCCATAACTAGTAGCAGCTCAATCTTTTTCATTATTAAAAGAGTCTTTTACAAGATACTAAGACCAACAATTTTCAGTATGCTGAAATGGAAATTATTACTTCCTTACTAATATTGCCTGACCAATGGAGCTGTTACAGGTTCGTATAAGCAATGAACACAATATTTCTCTCCTATCAGATCAACAGTAGTCTATTTTAAATTATAAAACTCTGAAATTAATGGGAGCACCTTTTTGGCTTTTTTATGGAATAACAAAACCAGAAGAAGAGGGTGAGTAGGTAGAGTGAACCTGGCAAGGAGAGCCTGACAGACAGGGCTGCTTCTTGCTGGAGAAAGGAGGGCACCTGAGACTCCCCTTCTGCCTCTGGGCAGGTCACTGAGAAGAGGAAGCCATGCTTTCTGCAACACTGCAAAGCAGAAGGATGCGAGAGTGTGTGTCTAAGCTGAAACAGGAGGAGTCCACATTATATACAACAGGAAACCTTTTTCCCTATAGGGACAATCCAGTGTAGAGCAGGCTGCTAAGAGAGGCAGTGGGGTCTGTGTTCTTGGAACTTTCAGAATTGGTCTGGAAAAAGCCCCAGGCGACATGATCTGGCCTCCTTGCTGCTGCTGTTTTGAGCAGATGGCTGCACTGAGTACTGTCATCTCTTCCAGGCTGGGTTACAAAAGCCCTTTAGAAAAGAGACCAGGGACACCTCTGTGCCATGACTATTTGCTTAAAACCATGCAGTCTCTTCTAGTCCTATCCATGTAAGGTTCTTTTCTATTTATTCACTCTGTTTTTAAAATCAATTTATAGTTTGAAAAACCTTGCTAGCCCATTTTCCACTCAATGTCTGACTCATGCTGTGACACACTCATGTCATACTTTTCGGTATCTCAAAACTTCCTGAAGAAACAGTTCTCTCTCAAAAGCTAAGAAGCTCAAGATGTTCTGTCACACATGCATATGCATACACCCCTCTGACTAACAACATGTTCTGCTTTCTTTTATCTGATCAGAATGATTGGTCTTCAAAACTCAATTGGACCCCTGGGTGCCTCAGATCTCATACTTTAAGATTGGTGCAGTATGTATTTGAATTTGTAGTTAGGTCAAAGCAGTATTTCTTCTATGATTGAATTTTCACAGTTTGGGGATTACCTCAGTGAGGATTCTGCTGTGCATTTCTGCTTTCTGCTGATTTCTCAAATGCACCGTATCTTGTTAACAGTCTTCTGCTGCTATCATGCAAACGTACTCTGTAATTGAGTCTGTTTCATGTTTTAGCTCTTTGCTTAGGTTACAAGCAAGCTGCTGTGCACTAGAGCTCTAGCAATTGCAGCTGAAGATGATTTTTTAAACTTTGGGCAACATTTTTCCTATTATCTTAGAAGAAATATTCCAACACATAGTCAGCACTTTGAAGACATTTTAGAACACCCATTTTTCAATTGTGACTTTACAAAGAGCCAAGCACAATTTACCACCACCATTCAAGATTTCAGGTAATCTTTACCTTCTGCCACTACTAATTCAATCAAGCAAAACTTGTTTCCCAAGTTCAATGGATAAGCCGTTTCTCCAGCTACAAGTAAAGAGCATTGACTCTGGAAAATGGAAGAAAGGGAGAAAGGAACATGAAGAATAAGAAGGCTGGGGATAATACCACAAAGACCTTAGCTTTTGAGATTAGCTGTATCTCATCTTGTCTGCAAAGCAAAAAACCTTCCCTGAGCATTTGGACAGATTAAAGAACAGCAGTGGCAGATGTGTTGCCATGATAGATGCAAGATGGCTCATTTTCTGTCGGCTGAATCTCCTACAATTGATTATTTGATTTTCCACTATTTTGCCTGAGATTGCTATCAAATGAAGCCACCATCTGTCATTCTGTTTGCTCCGGCTGAAGTGTGGACAATGTTGCAGATCTTCTAGGCATCAGACATTTTCCCCGGGCTCTGCTAGAACTTATTTTCTGTATAAAATCAACTGTCTAGAACATTCCACAGAAAATTCACTTAATGACTTGGGAAAAAGTTACCTGACCCTATTATCTCAAGTGTTTATCTGCTATAAGATTAGTGTGCTTCTTCTTCTGCTAGCCTTTCTATACTCTGAGCCAGACAACATATTAATTGTACCTATTCCTCCTTGTCTCTTTTTTGTACATATAACTTCTATCTGGTCTGTATTTATGTAACACGAGCATTTGACCAAAAAAAATCTCTGCCTTAATTGTAGCTTTTTGACCATCTAAAACTTTTCTCAAAGAATGACAATACCATTCTTGTTCTTTCTCTTTTTTCAGGTCCTTTTTTTCAAATGAAGCTGCCTAAAACCATCCTCATATGCAACAGAACTGTCTCCTTTTAATCAATGTCACTGTCACTAATCCCTGAATCTTGCCTTATATGATTCAGAAAGAGGTAGAATAGTTAAAACTGTTTGACCTTGAAGACTTACAAGTGGGAACATATATAATGAAACTTTAGGGAGAAAAAACCCAACTTTTTCTTAGGTACCTTTTAACACAAAATAAAGTGTGTGAACATTTACAGAAAGCTTAACACTACCACACCCCCACCAAAAAAAACCCAAAAAACAAACCCTAACAAAACCCAAACCAAAACCTAAACAAAACAAACCCAGAGAAAATACCACTTAGCAGTCTGAAGGGATAGGAACAGAGCAGACAGGATCCAGCAGCATCAGGTAGCATTCAAGTTGAAGATGCAAATTTCAGAATAGCAACCTAAAACAATTATTATTGTCTACACAGGTACTCTTCTCACTGGCTTGCAACATTCAATCTTCTTCTATGTGGCTAGCATAGAAAAAACAAGAGCTGAAAAAGGAGAATCAAACCAATTCATAGGTGATTAATAGGTGATGTAGTTAATGTTCAGTCCTGTTGTGTGTGTTGGTGTGTGTATGTGTGTGTGTGTGTGTCTGTGCTCTGGACTGTAGTTTAAATTCTCTAAGGTGAGCAATGATTCCTGTGACACATGCTGTAATTGTTCCACTTGTGTTATACCTGTTTTATTTCTCTTAACCAGGTTAAAAGCAGTGCTTTTAACATTCTAGACATGCAATTCCTCCCACTAATTGTCTGTAATGTCAATTAAGTGTCTCCTCTAAAATTTGCAATTCTTTTTGCTTCTTGCTGCAATTTCTATCACTTGGAAAGCTATTTCTTTTCACTTTTTCTGTCATTGTAAGTCACTTTGTTTGTGATCTGTTGAGTTAATATCTGTGTTATATTTGTCTCATTTACATATTCCTATTTTTAAACCACTGCCTTCCTTAGTGCTCCACTTGCCTCCATTCCCAATAATTACAGCTGCAACACAGGAAATACTGGTTATCCAGTCTTTTAAAAACATCCTTCTATTTAGGACTCTGGGAAAACCTGTTTGACTCTATTACTATGACTAATGGTGTGTCTCCGTTATTTCTATCATGTTAATGTCTCATTCCTGGGGACAGAAAACATGGAGCCAAGTTTTTTCTCCCATCTGTCTAGTTTGGTTTGATATTGTGCTGGTCCCAGAGTGGACCATCACTAATAGTGCTTTTCTGGATGTCTTCATAATACTGTCTAGTTCCTGGAGCTCAAGTAAAAGTCAGCATTTGTGCTTTTATCCTCCAAAGAGACTGCAAACACTATACTATTCTTGAGCCACTGAGAGGAAAGTATGCCCACTAGGAAATGTCCTGAGTTATTATCTGAGTTTTACTTCCTCACAGACAAGCTTCTTGGCAGTACAGCCCAGTAACCATATGATTTCTCCAGCCACATTGAAAACTGTTTCTATTTCTCATCTTTTCTAGGAGTCTCCAGTCTGGACAGTACATGACTACAAGTACTGGGGCATGTCAGAGAATAGTGAAGTTTCCATCCAGTCTTGTGGAATTTTTTTTAATTTCACCAAGAACTTGAAGTGGCTTTATTCTGACATTTAAATCTGTTGGTTTTTGAAAGGGTTATTTGATCTGGATCAACACTGCCATCTGCCTAGCTTTGTAGCGTGAAGGATTCTTTAAGACAAATAAAGGTCTTGGCTACAGCTCCCTTGGTTGTATGGTTGAGGACAAGTAGGTCACAGTTTTTTCCTACAGCTTGAGAAACATAAGGTGTCAGTGGGGTTCCCCACATAAAACTGCAGAGAACATTTTTGTTGTTTATGCATAAGCATACACAGAGATCCTAGCAGAGTTAAAAATCAAATCATAATATGCTATAGTGATATTTTGTTCTCAATATTTTATCCCCCTTAAGAGGGGATAAATCACTGCAATAAAAGGCATGAGAAATGTTGTGAGTTCCTATATTTGGACAATGACTGCTAAATAACCATTAGAGAAATTACTGCCTTCAGATGAAGGGATTCAATAATTGCTCTTAGAATCCATGCATGGAAATTTTGATTTTAGTTCATCTGATGATATCTTCATTGAACTCTGAGCTGCATCTGAGTTTATGAGGAAAGGCTGGAACCATGACTATTTTGTAAGCAAATGGTGATGTTGTAGAACTATTTGTGAGGTGTGGTCTTGAGCAGCAGAGAAGTGAAAGTGACAAAATAGAGCATAAATTAGTATAAAACAGGAAGAGCCCAAAACTACAATGTGAAGTTACATGTCAAATGTGCAAGTCTGTGCCATATATTGTGAATATATATTCCCTGTCCCCTTTCACACAGGATAGGGAGCATGTACACCTGATGCTGTAACTACTCTAAACTTAACTTCATCTTCTTGAGCTATGCTGCTATTCTGCCAGTGTAAAAGTGCACAAAAGTTTCTGGGGAAAGTGGAGGAAAAACGAGAAGAGAGGGACAAGGAGAAGAAAGAGGAAAGGAGGGGGGAAAGGTACAGAAACTCTCTAAGAGGCTGAAGCTTATCCCCAAATGCTGGTGTGAAGATATCCTCAGGTGCTTGCTTAGGAACAGATCACAAAGCAGCCTCTGTCCAGCCTGGGGTCCCTCCTGGACCTCAAAGCTGGAGTGAGTCACATCCCTGTGCCTCAGGGCACTGAGCAGGAGGAGCTTTCCTACCTGGCAAGCCCTCCATACTGGAGCAGAGACAGGCGCCCCAGGAGGACGTGGTGGAGCCATGGCCCAGAGGAGCTCTGACAGCACAGGGACTGTGCAGGGACTGCGCAGGAACCACGCCACCCCCACCCACACAAACACCCCGGGGTGCGGAACAGCGTGGGCTGCCGCGGACAGAGGGTGCACAGGGCACCGGTACTGAGCTCAGATGGTGGTCAAGCACCACCCAAGGAGCTCAGGTTTGGTTTCCACTCATCAAAACTCCACAAGTCCAAATTTGTCCATTTTTCAAAAGTCACATCCCTGCATGCATCAGAAAGGATGCGGCGAACCAGAGCAAACACCTGCGAACATGTGCAGGGCTCCAGGTCTCGGCACAGGGAGTGTCAGAGCCTGACACTGCTCAAAAGAGCAAAAAGTGCTGGAGCCTGCTGGCTGCAGAGACACTAGCTGTGTGAGGTGCAACCAGATGGACAATCTGCTAAGGCTGGTGGCAGAGCTGAGGGGAGACAGAGAAAGGACAAGAAGTTTTAAAAGAGAGTCTTGAGAGGGAGACTGACTGGAAGAGCCATACTGTACCATCCCCTAGACAGGCACATACACCATCCACATCTCAAGAAGCAGTGGATCTCCTACCCTGTCAGCACCAAGCTGAAGGAGTGGAACTCTGAGAAATTTATTGCTTCTAAACTTATGGAAGACACAGTCACCAGGAACAATCTGTTCAGTGCATAGTATTTAATAACAAATCAGCTTCTAATGTGGAATATTATTTGATAAGCTATTTTTTTTTCCTTTGTACCTGTTATGTGTAATATAAATAATTTGCAGCTGTAAAATGATATGCATGTAATGTTTCATATTATTAAGAAAGCATACAAGTCAGTACTAGGGGGTTTGCCTCACATACATTGAAACTGTCTCTGATAAGACCTCTTTTACAAGTTAATACACATAATCTGGAGATGGGTCATTTCTCAAGGTGATCCAGGAACTTTGGAGCAATGATCAACCCAAGATTGGAATCACTGGAACCAGCAAAAGATATATCTCAATACCATGTTCCCATAACTCCATCAAGGATGTACATCACTTCCTGGGCGCCAGATTGTTCAACTCAGTGCAGAGAAAGGAAGCTTTAGGAATACATGGGACTTCTAAGGAAAGAAAAGGCTGATCACTGAAATCATGGCCTCAAGCAAAATAAACCATATAAAAATTGCTCGTGCAGAATGGTTGGTGTGAAATGTAGGGGACCCTTTACTGTAGTGGTCATACCTGTGTCTCACCCAGCACCAATCCCTGGGCTCGGCATTGTCCTTTCTTTTGTGGCTGGCTCAGATAGATTTCAATTGCTAAATAAATTTTTTATTTTTAATTTGGCTGGATTAGTTTTTTATCTATAACAGTACCCAGCAAATTCAAGGTTATTTATCAAATAAAACTAGTAGTAAATTCTTCTACATGTAATTTATCTGATTTCCCATTTCCATTTAAATGCTGCTTTGATGTAAAAAAAAAATGAAGTTTCTTAGAGAAAGGGCACACAGTGTTTATGTTTGTGTAGGTAGCTATTGAACAGGCTTAACATAGTTAAATGGCCTTATTTAATCTTGTGAAGACATTGTATAGATCCTTGTGTAATCAAGAACTATAACATCTACTAAGGGAACTAGAGAAGTGAAAGACCTATAGCAGATGAAAATCCACATCTAATTATAGCTTTACAACACAAGTCAACTTTTCATTAGCAAAACAAAAAAAGAATAAGAATAAAATGCATAACAACATGAAAGAATAGTTCTTTTGTGGTGTTGGTATTTTACCATCATTTTCAATTCATCCTGAACATACCATGTAGATCAGGCTTTTGACTCGGTCTGGTATAATTTGACCATTATAGAATGTTGTACACAATAACACTGGCACGGTGGGGTGTGTCTTTGCCTTTGCTAAGTAGCAGTGAAACGCACTTAACATTCCTAAGCAGCCAGAGCACCGCAGGAGAAAATGGAGCTTGAGTGTATGTCTATATTCCCCAGGATGTCCCACATCAGGGATCTGCTCCTCCCAGCCGTGGCACGGCAAGAGCAGCGCTCGTAGCCATGCAGCAGTGGGACTGTGCACAGCTGCTGAGCAGTTTTGGGTCACTGGCTGTGCTGAAAACCACTGTAGGTCTGTCGCTATAGGACACATGAAAGCACAACGCAAGCCACCTGCTATTTGCAAGGTAAAGAAGAAAGTTTATTTCTCTGATTTCAACTTTTATACTTTCCCAAAGGTGACATTGGACTGGAGAGTGAATGGGCCACCTCTCCAAAGACATTGGACAAACCACTAGTACATCAAGTTTCTCAACCCCATAAAAGAATACAGAACAATACGTTGTTTATAGAAATTGTGTGGGAAAGTTCTCTAACAGAATGTAAACTCAGAAGGCTTTAGAAAATCTTTAGAATCAGGGTGATACAGGTCAGAGCCCACAATGATACCAAATTGCTTGGAACAAGCAGTTATGAAATTGAATAAACGTTAACCTGCACCTGCACCTCTGATTAAGCGGGTTCTGAGAACATATGAATGTAAAAGTAGCTGTAACCCTGAGCGTGGCCAGAGTCCATGCAGCCCCCAGGCAGTGATGCAGGGGATGAGCCAGCAGCGCTCCCCTCGCCTGCCTTTGAGTTTTAACACTGCAGGGCTGACTTGGGCCAGAGAGCAGCACCAGCAATGCTCTAACATATACAGCTTGCAAGTGTTCCTAACAGAGTGTGTACTCTGACTGACCTTGTTCCATCTGGGGAGTTGGATGTATGTGGCTTAACTCTAGGGTCTTTAGCACCAAAGCTGTCTCTAACTCCAGGGAAAACTGCTGCTTCCAGAACAGTGGCTTTCTGGCCTTTTCTAACATTACAGTACTGCTCCCATTGCAAAGGGGTTAGCCTGATTTGGATTAGGTTCCTATAGTAATATCAGCAGTCAAGAAAACAGAACACAATGTAGGGGAGAAAAGGAAAAGAAAGAAAACCTATCAGATGTCCTACTGCTATAATTTTACTATTTTTATCCATATAAAGCACTATAGCTTTCCAGCAAGGTTATTAAGTGAAAGGAAGAGTTTGGCACTCAGTTTTGTTGCTGGCACTGAGGGCTGGGCCATGCCGTAGGGCAGTTCAATGTTGCATCATGACTCTCTTTGTTAGTAACAGGCAGAGAGTTCAAGAAATGAGGGGAATCATGTGCCACATGCTGGGAGGATGGCAAATGCCTTCACTCAGTCTTTTCATGTCCTCAGCTGGAGATAATCACAGTTAGGACGTCTACACCTGAATCTTTTAAATGAAATGTAGCATTAAAGCATGAGAATACTGCACTTCAGACCCAACTTTTCTTTATGACAAAAATCCTCAGTGAATCTGTTCAGACTTAAGTAGAAACATCCAATGAACAGTGTTTTAAAGTGTTACAGAAACCTATGCAAAATATATTTGCATGCATCTTCTGTCTTCCTTTTCATCCACTATCCTTTCCAACAGAGTGAAAACATTTTACCTGTATTGTGAAAGCATAACAGTCCTATGCTGCAAGCCAAAGTGTGCTAGGGCACTGAGGTAATAATTCTGGAGAAGCTCTTTGCTTTTGCTTTTGGGTTGATTGCAGAACAGGTGTTTTAAGGCAGGGATCAATGCTTGCATTTAGGAAGGTGGTAAAGATTGTAGAGAGGGATAAGGCAGAGATGGATGTCTTGAGATAAGCTGTGCAGAGAACAAAGTAGCTCACCCCTTTTTAGTTTCTGTAAAAGAAACACTAGAAGAAATTTCTTAGTTATATGATTAGGGGTATGCATATCCATAAGTAAGTACATAAATAAAAGACTTGAAACATTCTTAAAAGCCTTTGTTAGGGAAGAAAGACTTAATGGGAATTTACTGGAAATTAAGAGGACAGAAAGTTACCCAGGTTGTTTAAAATCCTAAATCTCATTTATAACCCCTTTTAAAGAGGGCTGATTGAATATGTGAGTTTTCCTCATAATAAATAGATGTATTTTGTTGTGCTGTCTGATTATCTCATGGGAAAGATAGCAGAATCTTAAAAGCAATCATAATCTGGTTATCAGTTGCAAACTCTATTGATTTCTTTTCAAAATGAAAATGTAACTGGGAAGGTACAATATTTGCTTTTAAAAGATGACAATTTTACTGTCTTGTGTGGGCTGAGAATAAAAAAGGCAGCTGATGGAAAGTCTGCAGATCTGATTGAAGAATCAAAAAGAAAATTATTCCTACATGAGCTGAAGCACAGACAAACAGCCCAGTTTGCTGTGCTTATGATGGCTGTTAGTTGATCTGGGATGAGAGAAGGAACAGGGATTAATAATGTTTTATTGCTGCTTAGGGAAATTTTAAATGGAGCCATTGTGATCCTTTACTGGTTAAAGCTTCATCAGGGAATGAGAAATTACTCTTTTAGACAGTGAGTAAAGAAGCAAGAGCTTCAAGATGGGTTTTGCGTATCAGCTGGGAATTGGTACCTCTGGGCCTAACGTGTGTTTATGGTGCAGGCACAGAAGACCATTTCATTAGGCACTTTTTCAAGTCACATATAGTGGAGAAAAATGTTCAGGAAAGACTGCGTACGTCATTGAGAGAAATTTGCAAATCTGCAGCACAGTTCAATGGAAATTAAATAAAAGAAAAAACCAAACCAAATCAATCCCAAACCTCCCCTACCCGTCTCCAAACTGCCATATACATATTTAACTGCTGCTATAAGAGCTGGAAGATCATCTCAGAAATGTCAAGCACAGACATTTCACAGATGATTTTTCATGTCTATGACAATGGGAAAAGAAAGAAAAGCAGAAAGTGCAGATTTTGGGACATAAAGAGTCCAATGTTGAGCTGCCTTGAAGGGTTCAGAAGCACAGCCTGTGTACTGTTTCTCTCCTGAGGTGTACTGACTCACTCGGTGAGAGGGGATGCTTGTCTGCCATCACCACATCTGACCTTTCTGGTCTAGCAAAGAGAGGGGTCAAAGAGAGTGCTCTTCTCTTGACCTCTCCCCTCATGACAAACTATAGCTTTGTGGATTTATGGGGAGGGGAGGTGTCTGGTGGACCTTAAGTCTGCTTCAGGAGTTTTAAGGAGAGGAGAGGGATGGATATGGAGAATGTGTTTAGAGTGGGCATCCACTGATCTGGAGTTGCTGGCTGGTGCTTGGGTCCCCTGATGGTGCTGTCCAGACTTGTGGGCCACAATTTCTATACAGACCTCGTGTCTATGTCTGGGTTGCTTTAAACTCATCTTCCTCCCAGGCTTCTCAGACTCAGTCATGACTCTTTTGCACCAACTTGCTCCTAGAACTGAGGTGATATTGCAGCATTCTGATGGAAAAGACTACCTCCAACTCTAAGAGAACTGCAGCATGCAGACTTGCTGACAACCTGCTTAATCTCTAAATTTAATTAGTTCTACAGTGTTGTATTGTGTTGTTGTATTGTGTTAATCTACTTGTATCTGTGTTCTAATGCCTTATTCCTGTACCCCCTAGTTTTCCCAATAGTTCTGCCCTAAAACCACCCCTTTCCTTATATGTCATTCCTCTTTTCCTCCTTCTATGACAATCACCCTCTCCCTGCCTATACACCCCTGGAAAATGCTGAGTGATTCCCTTGTCCCCTCCCTGGTACCTTGTGCATCACTTGACTCCCCATCCTACTCCTCCAGAACCTTCTACCCAGGGTGTCCGAGTGACTGGGCAAGGACCAGGGGTCGCTCCCCTGGTTCCCGCTTTTTGGCCTTTGCATCCATCTGGTCCCCCAACTTCCACTCCCCCAAATCCCCTCATTGGTTGAAGGGTGATCCCTTCCCCTGTTACCACCCACGTTTATAAACTGCTGCACAGCGCCCTTCAGGGCTCTCACCTGTTGGCTCTCCTAAGGGTCAGGACTCTTAGGAGCTCTTAATAAACCCTTGGACTCTGCCCCAGAAGAGAGTCAGCCTTTTCTTCTGCGATCGGCCGCTGTCCCTCCCATTGGAGCCAACCTCATCAGCGCTCGACCCTGGTTGCTCCCCAAACCTCCTGGAGGCACAAGGGAGTGTCCCCTGCCATCAGCCGTGTCATCGCTGGTCGGGCAGACCAAAGTGGACATTGGGTGGACACGGTGACACTACAAGGACTAGTATATAAGGCAGTGTAGAAATCAGTCTTTTAATATCCCGTAGTCAGACTATGCAGCACTAAATATAGACTGAAAAGCCTCACTAGGACACTGAAGAAATTGGTATTTACGAACAAACGAAAAGTTAAAAGATTAAGATAAAAACTTAGCTCTAACAATTGCAGGGTGCTTATTTTAAGTAAAATAATGAACAAATACAAAGATATGCCATTTAAAATGATCTTCCTAGAAGCAAACAAGTGTGCATGAGACATAATACCTAATGAAAAGGATAGCCTGCTGATGAATAACAAAAAAATTGACAGTTCTAAGTCATCCTTTAAATACTCCTGCAGGAGGGATTATCAAAGCAAAAAAAAAAAAAAACCTCCCAGCCATCCAAACCAAAAATCAGGTGTCTGGAAGCACTTTTTTCATTCTTTTAAGTATAAGAAACTGCAATCCAGGGAAAGCATAAAACAGAGTTTTATTTCCATTTTGATACTTTCACACTTCATATTAAAAGTATATAAAATTTTGTAAAACTACTTATACAATTAATAAGCAGATAAGTATTAAAACATTTGAAATGCGTTTGTATTTTCCACAGGTCTGGTTCTCCTTTCAAAGAGGTTTTATACCAAAAAGCTCATTCATATCCATGTATTTATACATTCAAGAGGGACATTCATAATTTTCACTTTTCTTGAAGGACCTAAAGAGACTTCGGGGACAATTTGGGAGACCCAAGTAGGTTTTCCTTGTATTTAAGAGGGAATCAGCTTCTCAATTCTTTCACCTTGTGCCATTTTACAATGGGAAGCAGCCTGCCTCACCACAGAGAGTAGGAGACAGATGCATGCTATCAAATGGAATCGGAATTTCCATCTCAAATGAGAGTAAAAGTTACTGAAAGTTTTTGACAGCACCAGACATGGAGGTAGTCCCACAGATTTGGTGATGCCATTCATATGATTAAAATTTTTTGTAGCTCATAAAAGAAATTAGACTCAGATTTTTTTTTTTTTTTTTAGAGATAGGGCCAGGTAGCATTTTTTTAAGCTCCTAGGGATTGCTTTTTGATGTAAAATCTTGTGTTTGATTGCATTGGGTAAAAAAAAGGGGATGGGAGAACAAGCCTGATTTTGGTAGTGCATAATGTCTCAAATATATAGTATAATTTCTTTTTAAATATTGAAACTTGAAGTGACACCTGATCTACAGAAATAGTGCCAATGGGAGTATGTATGTGTGGACAACTAGCTAATCCTTAAGGTTTTTTTTCATACATATTCAGCATAAATCCAGGCTTATACAATCTATCACTTCAGGTCAAAATGTTATTAAAAAAAAATCAACATTATGCATTACAGCCTTATGCTCTTTTTAAATTAAGGAACAGCTGCCAGATGATGAGAACTTTGGTAGAGTGCCATAAAAATGTTTCAGTGAGAGCTCTTCTAGAGAAGGTTTACAGAAACATGACATTTAAATTCAGGACAAATATATGAAGTAAAAGGGAATGGTCTAAAAAGTATGAAGTAGGAAATGCTCTAAATATTCTGCTGTAAGACTGCTGTTCCTTTTCCTAAAGGATGAGGCACAAAGACAAGGAAAAAAAAAAAAAAAAAAAACACCAAAGAGAGAGAGAGAGATAGAGAGAGAGAGAGAAAGGAAAAAAGGAAACCATTTAGGACAAACATATTAAAAAAACCAAGCAATTTTCACAAATACAAGGATACGAGGTGGCTACTGACCAATGTGCTGAAATTAGGCAGGTTGGCTTCAGAGGACAACTGCTTAGGTAAAAGCCCAGGAATTGGAAACTTGAAAGTTTGAAGCATGATAAATTGATTTCTGCCTGGGAAGGGCAGAAATTGCTGCTAATTGGTTATCTGGCTGGGCTGAATCCTAATGAGCACTGCCAGAACCAATACCAACCTGGCCCCAGCAAACCCAGTTCTTAAGAGATCTTCATGCCATTTTGAATCTGGTCCCAAAAAAGCCTTTCCCTGATGTGGTTCATGTTTATTTTACTAAGTTATATTAGGTAGATTGTTAAAGTGGTATGTTCTGTTATTCCCCATGTTCTTCCTAAGTTGTACCTTCCTATCCAGCTGCCCCTCAAAGAATCTCTTCCATTCCTTCCAGACCCTTTCCTGCTGGTCAAGGCAACCCAGCCCCTTTGACGTGTCTGTCAAACTAAACCCTACCCATTGTTCTAGGAAGTGCCCCATTCCTCACCTCCGGGACCAATCCCAGATCGAACCGTCTTTCCTCCCCTTACCCCGATTTGTGGCATCCCTGAAAACACACCCTAAGAGTTGCTCATTTGTTGTCTCATTGTGTCCACCACCTGCTTTGTGAAGTTTTAAAAAAACCTTGCAAAGTTGTACTCAAGGCTCTGCTAGCATTTGTTCCCTTCGGCTCTCATCTCTTGTGTATGTACCTTTCCCTCACCTCACCCAATAAACCCGCTGAATTTCACAATGCAAGAGAGCCTCTCCTGCCTCCTTTATCTGATTCTTGTCACATCTCCAGGGGTCCCCACTGTTGGGCATTTGGCTCAGAGGTTCTGGTTCAGGGAATGCCCTAACCTAGTTGGTTCCCCACTCTTGCAATTGCCACTGGACTATCTTTGAGCTAGCCTGGGCTCTGGAGGACAGTGACTGTGGGATTAGTACTCTCCTCTGCACGGTGGGGGTGTAGCGAGGCAGAGATCTCTGAAGCTTGCTCTTGGGGGGAGAGGTTTATTGGAGAATTCAGGAATGCCCGAGCTTCGTGCTCTCAGGCGTAGCACGTGGCTGGGCTTAGGAGGACGGGGGAGGGGAGAGAGAAACGAGGGTTTAGGAGAGGGGAAGCTGCAGAGGGGGAGGAAGTCCAAGAGGCCGCATGGCCGCTCGGAGCCCCCTTTTCAGGGGCTCCTAGGTGGGCTGGGACAAGGCATGGGCCAATGGGGTTACAGACATTGATGTTTTAGGGGCAGGTACAGAGGTGCGGGATGAGCCACAATCTTTTGCAGGGTGGGATGGAACAGTCCATTTCACTCCAGGATTCATCCAAGGGTAGAAGTAACATTCGGCTAGCTAAGATAACAATCATATCTATCTATCCTCTGCAACAATTGCCCCTTTTCGTTAAACTTTTTAAAAGGTAAATACAGACTTAATTACTATTTTTGCACAACTTGGGGTACATAACATATTGCTAGTGAAACTACACTTATTATTCTTAAAACAATCAAGCTTACTTTACAGAGTTCCTTCAGCCAAGATGCAGAGCTCAAACCTTCAGATAAACTGTTTAGCTACATTATTAATTGTAATCGAGGTGGTGTTTATTTCTTTACTGATTGAGCATTTTAACCTTTTGACTGTTTTAGTCTAATGGAAGAATTTAACTGAGGTAGTGTTATTAAAACCTTTTGGGGAAGGTTCTATAATTGACTAGGTTGAAAAAGTCTATTAGAGCTTTGTATCAGTTAGAGATATGGTATCAGAGCTTGCAGTCTTGGCCAGAGTAACCCAGGCATTTGTCTTTGGTTAACCTATAGGTGAAACCTCGATACAAAAATTTGAAATAAGAGAACAAATGTAACAACAAGGGTACAAAAGTAACATGCATGTGAAAACAAATGTCCATAGTCTTGAGTTGTTTTTGGCATGTAGTTTTCATCTCGTCTTAGCACAGTTCAAATCTGAGCACTTGCTTCTTGGTTTGCACCTGCAAAGTCACTGCCATTTGTGAGGGCACTGCTAGATTTCGGTGTATGGTAAGGCCTTACATTCTTTGCCAGGATCCATCTGAGTCCTTCGCCTGTAGAGACACAAGCAAACCCTCTCTCCCATGTTACAAGGTTGCATGGGCTTTCTATTTGTCCTGTGACTGAGGTCTTGATTAAGACTTTTATTTTTACTTTTTTGTTGTTCAGAAAGTGTCTGTAAATGGGGATGTCAGGCTGTCCTATACAGCAATTTGAAAAATTGTATGCGTATGGGGCTTTGCTGAACCTATTTTGGGGTGTGGCCTGATACATTTCCCTCTTCTGTTTTAATAAGCTGCATTCTAGGGCTTTAGATGTCTTTTCTATGGTACCCCCCAACAGCTGGTAACCATAGGAGAAAGGGAAGCTACTATCTCCTGCCGCTACTAGGAATTCTCTCTCGTCCAGAGATGGGACAGCTGTCCACTCTCTGGGGCCATGAGGCTTGGATATATGCCTGTCCATCAGTTGGAGGCCATCAATGATCCCCTGAGCATCCTGGGAAACTGAGGCAGCAGGGGTGGTATTGGTAGGGCTAGCACAGTTCTCCGTGGATCCTGTACTCGTCAAAGCAGCTGCCAGGTGCTGTTCCTCTTTCCCTGGCTGCATGCTAAGCTGTGAATTAGATGCAGCAGCTGCCAACAGCTGGGGCAGAGGGGCAGGAGTGGAGACTGTCAGCAAAGGCTCATGGGAGAAACCTGAGGATGCAGAGGGATCTCTCCAAGCTGAGGCTGCAGAATCATCATCTCCTGCTGGCAGACTGGCTGGGGAGTTTGTAGGGTTTGTAGGCTGTGGTTTCAGAGAAGCTGCTGGTGGCCCTAGGGCAGAGGCGTCCAGGGGCGGCGGGGGCGGTGGTGTGAGGGGAACTATTTGTTGCGCGGCTGGAAAGAGTTCCGGGCGGGTATCCGAAGCGGAGGGATTTAGCGGCGAACCCGGAAGTGACTGGGAATTCCCCGGCCGCGGCAGCGGCGGTGGAACTCCTTCTGGCGGCTCCGGGGGTCCTGCCGGTGCCGCCGCTGAGCTCGGGGGTTCTGGTTGATCGCACATCGCGGCACGGGCGGCGTGGGGATCAGCAGGCTCCATCGGCGGCGCGGCAGAGGCGGCAGGAACTGGCCGGACCGGGGGCACCGCGAACCGCGCATGCGCGGGGCGCGTCACGTGGTCCGCCGGCCGAGCCAAGATGGCGGCCGCGTCTGCCGCCCCGCCGGAGCCGTCTGATGTTGGGCCCGCGCCGCGGGGGGGTTGCCGGGAGGCGGGGGGTGGTGGGGTCGCGGCACGGGGCGCGGCGGGAGTGGCAGGCTCTATCGGCGGCGCGGCAGAGGCGACGGGGACCGGCCGGACCGGGGGCACCGCGAACTGCGCATGCGCGGGGCGCACCACGTGGTCCGCCGGCCGAACCAAGATGGCGGCCGCGTCTGCCGCCCCGCCGGAGCATGCTGACGATGGGCACGTTCCGCGGGGGGGTTGCCGGGAGGTGGGGGGTGGCGGGGTCGCGGCGCGGGGACCCGGGGTGTCCCCCCGCGGCCGCGGTTCAGGCTGGGGTGGAGGCGCCGGGCTTCCCGGTGTGTCCTGCCGCGCGTCCGGGATTGTGGGCGTGGCCAAGCGCCCTCCCGGCGCGGGCAGCGGCGGCAAGGCGGTGGCTGCGAGTGCCGGGTCGAGTGTTTGTAGAAACGCGGCGAAGGCGCTTTGTAAGGAGCCAGCGAAAGTAGCAACCGCCGCTGCTAGGGGGGTTTCGGGGGGAGCCGGGGTGGGCACAAGCCCCGCAGCCAGTGGGGGGGGCGGGGCGGCCGCGGGGGCCGGGACAGGAGCGGCGGCCGCGGCGGGTGGGCGGGGCCGGGGCTGATCGCGGCGGTGGCGGGAGGGGCGGGGCAGATGGGGATCGCGGCGGGGCCGTCAGCAGCCGTGCGGGCCGGCCACATGGCCGGGACCGACTTTTGAGGAACGAACAGTTCGGCCACAGCTCTAAAAGCTGGGAGTAGGTCGCAAGCCTTCGGGTCTCTCCTGGAAATCTCAATAAAAAGCTTATCACCTACTGAGTCCCAGAATTCTTTGGTAAAGGCAGCTGATCGATCCGCATGAGGGAAGTGGGGCAGGACCCATTCCGAGAGGGATTTTAACTCTTTCTTAGGCAAAGTACTGTTATAACTACGTAAAAGATGGTTCAATTGTTTGTAGAGATCTCTATCTTGGGTAGAGTGGGATTGTCCCATATTTTAGACCTGTGTAGCTCACCTCGAGTTCGCTAAAGCAGAGATCCTCTCCTCAGGACTCTGCACGGGTCCCCTCAGAGCTCCGGGCGTCTCTCCGGACGGCTTTTCCGTGCTCGGGACCTTCAGACCTCCCCCCTCGGGGCTTCCAGCGCAGGCAGTGCTAGGCAGTGCTCGGTGCGCTCTCTTAACGTGGCCACGTGCCACCAGCTCACAGCTCGGGTTTGCTGCAGCTCCGCAGCGGTTCCTTGCTCGGGCAGTCCCAAGAGCTCCAAAAGCCCGCTATTCACAGGCGATGGTGCTCGAGGGTAAATTGCCTCGGCAAACTTTAAAGAGATAAGGCTTCTACATTGCTTAGCAATGACAGCCTGTGCTCAGAGCGAAGAGGAGGCTATCACAGGTAATTACCGTGCATGGAGGTGTCGAGATTCGTGGATTCCTTTTTCTTTCACGTCGGGCACCAGTTGTGGGAAGATTATGCTCCTCTGCACGGTGGGGGTGTAGCGAGGCAGAGATCTCTGAAGCTTGCTCTTGGGGGGAGAGGTTTATTGGAGAATTCAGGAATGCCTGAGCTTCGTGCTCTCAGGCGTAGCACGTGGTCAGGCTTAGGAGGACAGGGGAGGGGAGAGAGAAACGGAGGGTTTAGGAGAGGGGAAGCTGCAGAGGGGGAGGAAGTCCAAGAGGCCGCATGGCCCCTCTGAGCTCCCTTTTCAGGGGCTCCTAGGTGGGCTGGGACAAGGCATGGGCCAATGGGGTTACAGGCATTGATGTTTTAGGGGCAGGTACAGAGGTGTGGGATGAGCCATACAATCTTTTGGGGGGTGGGATGGAACAGTCCATTTCACTCCAGGATTCATCCAAGGGTAGAAGTAACATTCGACTAGCTAAGATAACAATCATATCTATCTATCCTCTGCAACAAGTGACATTTCCCCTATTCTTGCTGGTATTGCAAGCCATGGATGCCAGTATTGCATCCAACAAGGAGTGGAAGACCCTGGCCTGTGGGTATTTTCCATTTCTCAAAGGCTGAAAGAACACAGCAAGTTCACACTGACATGGCAGGGAAACTCCAGGGCGGGGTGGTGCCCACTCTTCCTCTGCATTCGTGCTGGCATGGACAGAATGTGCTCGGGGGTGTGAAACATGAGTACACTGACTCCAGCACTGGTGAAATTTCAGCATTTCAGAGGTTTTATGGGTTTCCAGTATGAGTAAGATAGCAGCAGGGATGAAATGTTTACACAAGGGAGGGTTGCTTGCTTTCACCCCCAGGTCTTAGACCTGCACCTCACAAGCAGCTAAAAGGTATTGGTTTGTGGAGACTGATGCACAAACTGCAGTTTTGTCTCATGAAACCTCAGATTCCAAAGCAAATTTCACCTTAACGAAAACTGTAATTTTTTTCAAGGAAATAGTGTTATCTGTCATGATTACATTTGGCAAGCCTCACTAGCTTTAAAGTTGCTATTTAGAGACACCGTGTTTGCCAACATTATACATTGTAGATGCAAGCCTCTTGACTTCAAAGAGGAAACAGCTTTGAAATGCCAAATTAAGTTTGGCAAATTTTGGCAACTACTTTAACAACGAATTATTACTGATTTTTTTTCCATGCAATTACTCTGTTTTTCATGAGAGCTCTTGCTGTGCAGAGACTCCAAGAAGGCTCCTCTGAGCTCAGAGACAGCAAACAAGTGGTACCACTTTCATAAGCTAAGGCAAAACCTTGGTAAAGTGTTAAAACACATCTACAGCTGTCTCCTAAACACAGACTGATTTAAAATAGACTACTCTTTGCATGCTGAGCATTTGTCAGACTGAACTGCTATGTTTAAAATATTTGATTTATTTATTTTTCTAGGAAAACTACACGTCTGTTCAGTCTTACCTTCTGTTTGATGCTGGAGATAGGTATTTGGCCTCCAAAGTTTTCCCTCAGCCCCTGCATACATTGTACTTACAAGAGTTGGCGCTGCAGTTTGTTTTGTTGCTTGGAGACAGCTGCAGGAGCACACAGTGGCATAAATCACACCTGACTCTGTTGCTAAGGAAATAAGACCATCTCTTGTTTTTTCTTCAGACCTAGTAGCAAGTGAGGAAAGAGAAATTTATATTCAAGATACTTAAGATATTGCTTTAATTTAACAAAAGGAAAAAAGGAAACTATGTAATGCAATCTGTAACAGCCTTCCTGGAGAAAAAAATATGGAATTTTCATTCTTCTGGAGGTGATCACTGGAAGCATAGATTTTGAACAGGTTGTGTGATAGAGGAAAATAATTAGACACAATCTGGATTTGGGCATAAAAACTCCATAAACTTTTTTGGAAGGCTTTTAAAACTGCAGAGCAGTCCCTGCTGCTCACCCTTATGCTTATGGAGTTTCAAAGGAAGGAAAAAGACAGTTTTTGCTACTAAGACTTGACTTTGGCAAAAATTGAACTTGAAACAGCTGTAATGCATGGGGTTCACTGACTAATCCCTAGATGGCTCTTCATCTACTGTGTCATTTGCCTACCCCTCAAGTTTCAGAGCTTTATACCAATTGGTTTAGGACATCTGGGAAGGTAAGGAAGTCTGGAAGGGATTTCTCTGTCACTCTGTTTCCCCCCAGCACCAGCACAATCCATGAATAAAGTTAATCTCTCTCCTGCTTCAGTGAATGATTTTGTGGTCACCCTTTTGCCTCTGTAGGTAAACAAAGATATATTATGCTTCAGTTTAAAACTGAAGGAAAATTTTGATCAGGTTACCAGATTTAATTTTTTTAAGGCCTTGTTGAATGTGATAGAACATTACTATTGAGGAGATGCATGCAATAGTTCTAGTAGACAAACTCTAATATATATAACAATATTTAACAATAAGGTTAACGTGACAGAAAGCAACAAAATTATTGGTAATGTGCAACATTATATTTAGAATTCCTGCTATTGGTGGTTGTCTTGGTTTGAAAGACAGGTGTCTGTTAAGGAAGGCAGGAGCCTCTCTTGAAATGGAAAATGTAAACCCCCTTTCCCCAGATTATTATAATTTTGAAATTAAGGCCTCTCAGGCAAAGATATGGAAGTAGTAATAACAGTAATTTATTGGGGAAAAAAAAGCAGTAATACAAAACAACACTGACAGAGTCAGAATATGACCTGACACCCTGTGGATCAGGTTGTTGGCAGCAGTCCCATTAAATAGCGGCTGCAGCCCTCCTGCAGTGACAGGTGTGGTTCTGTTGAAGCAGTGAGCCTGTAGAGGGGTGTAGTTTTCCTCTGGAGGTCCAGGGGTGGTGTAGATGGGCCTGGTCTTCCTCTGGAAAGCCAGTGGAAAAAAAAGCTGCTCCTCTGGGAATCCTGTGGGAAAAGGCTGCCTGTGGTGTTTGAAATGTCAGATTATATCAATGTCAGGTAGGAATCCTTGGCTCCTCCCCCTGGACGGAACATCTCACAGTGGGATGATGCAATTTTGTCACTCATGCAGTGACACTCAATGGCCGGTTAACAGAAGATATCTTCCCAGAGGGAGAATGGGTCGTGGAAGAGATAAAGAAAACTGCCCCACCTGGTTTTAACAGGTGTCCCAATTAACATAAGATAACTGCCCCACCTCTAACAGATGGCAATAGAATACACACCCCCGGCCACATCTTGCATTTCTGACCTAAGACAGTGGTGACCAGCTGAACACCACTAGTGATGTTATCCACCTTTCTTCATTCTTTCCAAGGTATAATGTACCTCTTCTAAACAAGAATGAATGATGATTAAGTTCTGTGTCCATTGTCCATTGCTTCAGATGTGTTCCAGCAGCCAACACATGTTATTTTGCTGCAGTAGTTTTTCACCAGTGCAACGTTCATTCCAATATGAGTGTGTAGCAAATCTTGACAGGATGTGTAGCACTTCATGGTTTGTGACACAATCATCTAATTTAGATAAAATTACGAACACAGATGTTTGCTTATTTCTGTCAAGATGTTGTCTCTCAATATGGAATCAGGAATAATTCTAATAAAAACACATCTCTTTCCAATGTTTATAAGCACAGTTCCAAGGGGTTCATCAGGATGGATTTTAAAGTGACAAGCATTTTGTTTAGTGTCAAGATTAATGGTGTTACTGGCACCAATAAGTCCTTGTTGTTCCCTTGCAATGCATGCATCAACATGAATGTCTTGTTATTTGTTCCCATTTTGCTGGACCCATATTCTGTGCTATCAGATAGGGAATAATTCCACAATTATTTAACCCCAGTGCAATGAATGGATATGTGATATATGCTGAAGAATTGTGTATTAGAATAAAATCTTTACTAGCTGGCAGGGTCATAGATTAAATTAACTAGATGCCACTAAAATGGAACATTTCTTTGAAATGTATTTGAATTATCCAGATTACTTTATGAATTTCAGTGGGGAAAGTACATTGCCTTCCCTTGTAATTGCTGCTGTAGGAAGTTGTATACACAATTGAGTTTGGATACAACTAATAGGTATTGGTACAGGCACTACCTAGAATAGTCATTATATAAATTGGCAATCCTTTTCATCAATCCTTTCCCATTGAGGTAATATACCTGATAAGAGCAATTGGTTTCAATTGGTATAAAACACTTGGTACTGAGTTTATTTTGTTTACTAGGACTTCAGCATTTGTGCTCTATAATAGTCCTAATGCTGTCCCCGGGATACCAGTCACATCTCTCCTTCATCATTTTGGAGAGGCCAGTACACAGAACAATGAAAACCATCCTGTGTAAGAAGTGCTCAGGAATGAGGAGTAGGCAGGTTTAATTGCAGATATTAATCTGTGCTGATAATTCCACTTGTTTGAGGGACCATGAAGGCCTAAATAACACCTTTTGTTGGCCTGTATCTTTGATCACACAGGGTTCAGTTTGGAAGTGTGTGGAGATAAGATTTCAACAATCTTACTGGGAATCTGGAAAATTTTTACTTTCCAGTGAGACTGGTATGAAGAAGAGTTTTGTCAAAAGATAGAGGTGATCCAAACTTTGATTGAAAACAATCTGTATTCAATTTTTGTACTGAATTACAGTCATCCTTGACTCTATACTCTCTCTGTGTGTAGAGTCCATGACTAGTACTGTCACAAAACAGAAGGATTAGGATGCTGCCATCAAGTAATTCACATCAGGATCAAGGTGACCACTTTCTTTCACAGCACTGACACACAGCAAGTTGAATTAGTTGTAATGGTGATGTGCAATGCATGCTATGAAAACATACCAATACCTTTAAGGAGATGTTTAACCCTATACTGCCCTCATGCTTTCAATTTGCTTGTTTGCTCTCTGTGCAGTCACTGATCAAGCTCCTGGAGGTAAAAAGTCATGGAATCAACAGATTCATGGATGACTGACTTATAAGGCAAACCTGACTCTTCATGACCATAAAGCAGCATTGAAATCTTCCCACATCAGGCAACCCCAACATGCTTTCTTAGCTTGCACAAGTGTGCTTTAAGTCATAGAATCACCTCAAAATGACTGAGCTGAAAAAAGATTGCCAGATGTCAACTGCTCCAACCTCCTCTGCTTAAGCAGAGCCACTGAAAGATGGTGGCCAGGGACCACAGCCACAGAGCTTCCGAGTTTCTCTAAGGAAGGAGATCCCATGAGCACCCTGGGCTAGATCTGTTGCTGCTCAGTTACTGTGACAGCAAAAACAAAGGTTTTCTGATGTTCGGAGGGAAGGTTTTTGCCTTGCAATGTTTTGCTTTGTGCCCGTTGTCACTGGGCATCCCTTAAAAGACCCTTCTCAGTCTTCTTTGCACTCTCCTATCAGATATGGATACCCCTTGAAAAATTATCCCATTCAGAGTCTTCTTCAGATTGAAAAGTCTGTAGGCAGCACTTTCAGCACTTCCTAACACGGGAGATGCTGCAATTCCTTCATTATCCTTGAGAATTTTCTCTGGTGTTCTCCCGTATGTCCACCCCTCTCTCATGGGGGTTAGTCCTGTAATGGACACAGTACTTCAGGTGTGGCCTCCTCAGTGCTGAGAAAGAGGAGTTGAATCAAACTTGCAAAGCCAACAGAGTAAGAAATGCCTCAATATGGTTTATTTCTAACCAAACATAGTACTGGATATGAATGGTGAAACCTGTGACTTTATATCAAAAATAAAAAAAGGGGATACTCCTTAATAGAAAGGCAGCCTAGTGAATCTGGGAACATTTCATCCCCTGAGGCCAGAGCCTCTGTGTTCTATGTGTAGTTCCTGAAAGCTCTATGGTCACCAGAAAGTCATTGTGACATGTGTGACATAAACCCCTTTTGTAGTGTGCAGCAGCCCTGAAGGGCCAGAATGCCTGCCCTCCTCCACTGGAGAAATCTATATGTGAGTGAGGGTTTGTTATGCAGCTATAGTGGCAGGACCTGGGGAGCTGATCCCAACCTGCCACATTCCCAAGCTTCAGCTGCTGTTGCTGAGAGGCCAGAAACTGCTTTTAGACCTTCACAATTCCTGCGTGCACATGTCAGAGAGGTCAGTCACTGCCCTGCCCTGAGAGCTGTCACATGCAGAGACACCTCTGGTGTCACTTGTCTCCCCTGGTATAGTCCTTATCCCTTGTGGCAGCTCAAGCACAGCCTCGAGGTAGAAGGGGCAGCTCTTCAGTGCTTGATGTAGACAGCTTGGCTGTTTTCTGCAGACTGCATCTCTGGATTGTGTCTCCAGGGTAGGCCAGGAGCCTTGTGTCTCTGGTTTGCATTTCCAGATGGAGTTGCAGGAGGGCTTGGCAGAAGGTGGCACCTGTTCCTCTACTGCCAGCAACAACCAAGTGCCCCTGGCTGAGCCTCTGCAAAACTCAGAGAATCAAATGTGCCCAATCTGCTTGGACATCATCAACAACCAAGTCTCAGTGAGCTGGTGCAGCCATGCTTTCTGCTTTCCTTGCATACTGGAGTGGTCCCGCAATAGACCTGTTTGTCCAATCTGCCGGGAGCCTTTCCGATACCTCCTCCGCAAAGTGGGAGAAAATAACTACGAGGTGTACTCAATAGGGCACTACATCAGCTCCACCAGACGTAATCGAGGAAGGAGAGATCGTCGCCACTCTGCAGACAGGAGGCGGCATCATTCCACAGGCCACAGGCACCACAGATCTTCCAGCAGAGTGCGCAGCAATAGCCGTGCCAGAGGCTGGGAAAGGAACCGAAGCAGATCCCGGAGGCAGAACCGTGATAGCCACAGCAGGGGTCAGCAGGCCCGGAGTTTTGACCCCTCAAGCAGCAGGAGCCGGCAGCATGGCAGGGCTCAGGACTTGGCTTCTGAAACTTCTCGTGGTTGGAACCAAGCTGCAAGGCATGAACGGGATGTCCCAGTCCGCCTGGGGAGGAGTGAGCACCGTCATCAGGCACAAGGGAATCTCTCCAGGGAAACCCGGGCAACAAGCAGACGATCTCAGAGGAGGTCTCACAGAGTTTGGCAACAAACACAGAGAGAAGAGCAAAGGAGGAGGGATCACAATGAGGAACAACCTGCAAGGCCTGAACAGGATGTCCCTGACTCCTCAGGGAGGAGTGAGCAGCATTAGCCAGCACAATTGGTTTCCTCCAGGGAACCCCAGGCAACAAATAGTCAATCCAGTCATTCCTGACGGACATCCCACATCCCCGAGTAGCACAGGGATTGGGAGCACACCCTACCAAGAAGGGTGCTACTGTATGTTCTGTTACTTGTGTCACAGATTGTACTACTTTACACCAAAACTGGTCCTACTAACAATTCCTAAAATAAAGCCAATTCCAACCATCAAGCTTGGAGCATAGAACCTCTTCTCCATCAAAAAACACATCAAAAAATCTAGAGACCTATGTAAGGGTGACCAAGGTTAAGAGGATAACAAGCTAGTAGGTAGAAGCTAGAAAAAACACCTTAATCTGGTTTATTCCTAAACTAGAACGTACTGCTGCTTATGAATGGTAAAACCTGTAACTTTATATCAAAAATAAAGAAAGGGGAAACTCCTTGATAGCTAGGCAGCCTACTGGGAAGCTTTTTTTCCCTGAGGCCAGAGCTTGTGCGTTCTATGTGTAGTTCCTGAATGCCCCGTGGTGTCATCAGAGAGTCATTGTGACATGTGTGACATCAACCCCTTTTGTAGTGTGCAGGAGGCCTGAAGGGCCACAATGCCTGCCCTCCTCCAAAGAGGACAGACACTGGTGGGTGGGGGAAGGATGGACCCCCATCCTGTTGGCTGCCTTCTGAGGGCATAGAGAGGATTTCCTGTGCGGCAGGACCTGGGGAGCTGGTCCCAACCTGCCACATTCCCAAGCTTCAGTTGCTGTTGCTGAGAGGCCAGAAACTGCTTTTAGACCTTCACAATTCCTGCGTGCACATGTCAGAGAGGTCAGTCACTGCCGTGCCCTGAGAGCTGTCACATGCAGAGACACCTCTGGTGTCACTTGTCTCCCCCGGTATAGTCCTTATCCCTTGTGGCAGCTCAAGCACAGCCTCGAGGTAGAAGGGGCAGCTCTTCAGTGCTTGATGTAGACAGCTTGGCTGTTTTCTGCAGACTGCATCTCTGGATTGTGTCTCCAGGGTAGGCCAGGAGCCTTGTGTCTCTGGTTTGCATTTCCAGATGGAGTTGCAGGAGGGCTTGGCAGAAGGTGGCACCTGTTCCTCTACTGCCAGCAACAACCAAGTGCCCCTGGCTGAGCCTCTGCAAAACTCAGAGAATCAAATGTGCCCAATCTGCTTGGACATCATCAACAACCAAGTCTCAGTGAGCTGGTGCAGCCATGCTTTCTGCTTTCCTTGCATACTGGAGTGGTCCCGCAATAGACCTGTTTGTCCAATCTGCCGGGAGCCTTTCCGATACCTCCTCCGCAAAGTGGGAGAAAATAACTACGAGGTGTACTCAATAGGGCACTACATCAGCTCCACCAGACGTAATCGAGGAAGGAGAGATCGTCGCCACTCTGCAGACAGGAGGCGGCATCATTCCACAGGCCACAGGCACCACAGATCTTCCAGAAGAGCGCACGGCAATAGCCGTGCCAGAGGCTGGGAAAGGAACCGAAGCAGATCCCGGAGGCAGAACCGTGATAGCCACAGCAGGGGTCAGCAGGCCCGGAGTTTTGACCCCTCAAGCAGCAGGAGCCGGCAGCATGGCAGGGCTCAGGACTTGGCTTCTGAAACTTCTCGTGGTTGGAACCAAGCTGCAAGGCATGAACGGGATGTCCCAGTCCGCCTGGGGAGGAGTGAGCACCGTCATCAGGCACAAGGGAATCTCTCCAGGGAAACCCGGGCAACAAGCAGACAATCTCATAGGTTCCGGTGGACATCCCACACCTCTGAGCAACACAGGGACTGGTAGCACACCCTACTAAGAGGGTTACTACTGTATGTCCTGCTACTAGCATCACAAATTATACTACTTTATGCCAAAAATGTTCCTACTAACAATTCCAAAAATAAAGTTAGTTCCAACCATCAAATATGGTCTCAGGCATCTAATGTCTGTTATAAAATGCACCGGAAAATCTAAAGAGATCTTTGCAATGGTGCTGAGGGTTATAAGGGTAACAGGCTAGAAGCTTGCCTTCTGCTTTTCTCATCCTTTTCTATGTTACACTTAGCTTATAATGAGTATTTTCTATGGCTGTGCCATTTCTCATTATATTGCGTTTCCATACTATGACCAGCTGAAAATAAAAGGAGAAAAATCCTTTCTGCTTTGGTGCCAATAACACCAATGTCTTACTGGAAAGCATCGTGTCCTTTCACATCACCCATTTTTTACACTTTACCCCAGATATCACCCAGAATATCTTCTCTTCTTGCCAGTTTTCTCACAAGGTGGCAGTGAAAAGTGGCGTTGGTTTACAACTTCTCTGCTGTATCACAGCAGAGTCATGCATGGTATGCCCTGTGTAGAGCCTCACCTTTAATGCTCCTAATGGCAGTACAGGCTATAGACACCAGCTGACATCCAAAGACTGCCAAAATCACTGAAAAACAATGGTGTACCCAGAATACTGTTACTTTCAAGTAAGACAGAGGCGATCCAATAAATTAATTACTGGGCCAAGACAAAGTGTTTTAAATTTTTGTATTGAGCTACAGTTTCCTTCTACTCTGTACACTCCATGATAGGACTGCCACAGTGCAGAAGAGTTAGGAATTCAGACCAGGACAAAACTGCCTACTTGCTCGCTCACAGCACTGTCGTGCATTAAGTTGTACTGCTTGGGAGATGTTGACTCTTGCAATCACTCCATCATAGGTCACCAGAGTGGTCAGGCATGATCTGCCCTTTGTAAGGCCATGCTGTTTTGCCTCAGATCACCTCCTTGATGACCTGTCTTGTACGTGATTTAACAATGCTTCCATGAGGATCTGCAACATTAAATTTCCAGTCAGAGAGGTCAGGCTAAAAGGTTTGTAATTCCCCACACCTTCCATACTTCCCTTCTTAAAAATGAAGCAATGTTTCCCTTTTTCTAGTCACTTAGTACTTGGTCTCACTGCCGTCACTTTTCAAATATGATTGCAAATGTTTGCCAAGAGCAGCAGTCAGTTCCCCTCAGGGATGGGATTTCCCTGGGATGCATGTTGTCAGATTCCATAGACTTGTGGTTGTTTAGCTTCATCAAGTGGTCCAGAACCTGCTCTCTGCTCACAGATTCAGTCCCCCAGGTCCCACCTGAAGTTCAAGAACCTGAGAGATGGGATAAGCTGACTACAAGCCAGTGAAGACTGGGAGGAGGAACTCATTGAGTAATTCAGCTTTCTCTGTATCTGTTCTTACCAGTTCTCCATTCTCACTTATAAGAGACCATTATTTCCTTGGCTTCACTCTTCTTACTTATATCTTTAATAGGAATTCCTTCTTGTTATTCTTCACGTCTTGCAAAGCCCAGTTCCATGTGTGCCTTGGCTTTCTTCATGCTGTCCCTACACATCTGAACCATATCTCAGTACTCCCCCCAAGTCTCCTCTCCCCACTCCACTGGCTGTGCATTTTTTTCTTTCTTCTCAATTTGAGGAGCAGATCTTTGCTCAGCTATGCCATTCTCTTGCCTGCCTGGCAAGATTTTCTACACATTGTGATGGTGAGCTCTTGTGCTCTAAGAAAAGTGGTCAGCCCCCATGTCCTTAAGGACAATTTTCCAAGAGATCTTATTCACCAACCCCTTAAACAGTTCAAAGTTTTCTAACCCTCAGGGTCCTGAACCTTCTCCTTGCCATGCCCACGCTCCACAAGATCACAAATTTCCCCAGGGCATGGTCACTCCAGCCCAGGCTGCATACAGACTTTAACCCTCAAAGGAGCTCATTCACATCAGTGAGCACCAGGCCCAGCCTTGCTTCTCCTTGGTTGGTCTGGCCAATACCTGGACCTGGAAGTTGTCCTCTGCACACTCCAGGAGTGTGCTGGATTGCTTACAGCCGGCTTTACTGCTCTCCCAGCAGTCTGGGTGGTTGGACCTTCTCAGCAGGATGAGAAGTGGTGAGTATGACGTACCCAGCAGCCAAACCAAGAAGGCCTCATCTGTCACTATATGACACGTGAGAGCACGACGTAAGCTGCTGCTATTGTAAAGATGAAAAAGAGGAAGTTTTACTTCTAACTCTAGCATTTATACTTTTCTAAAGGTGACAGTGGATTGGAGGGTGAACGTACCACCTCCAACGGCTTTGGACAAACTACTATTATATTAAATTTCTCTGCCTCTATGAAGGAATGCAAAACGATAGGTTGTTTACAGAAAATTGTGTGAGAAAGTTCTCTACAAGAAAGTAAACTCAGAAGGCTTTAGAAAATCCTAAGAATCAGGGTGACACTCAACAGGTTTCTCTGGATCAGTGGCCTGTATGTGACCTCAACCACCAGGTGTCCTTTCTTGGTCTCCCTGCCCAGCTTCTTCTCCTACTCAGGCCAGTGTTACCCACCACTGTTACTGCTCCCCTCACCAAAGGATGAAATATCTCTGAAATATGCCGTGGTTGCCTGTGGCAACAGTCTTGACACATCATCCTGCTTGAGAGAGTTGCCTCCAGGTCTCTCAGCTCTCCAATGAACCACAGAATCTCCTGAGTTGGAAGGTACTTATCAAGATCTTTGTGTCTATCACACAGTCCCATCCCAATGATTCTGTCTGAGAATCTTGTTCAAATGCTTCTTGAACTCTGTCAGGCTTGGTGCTGTGACTACTTCCCTTGGGAACCTGTTCCAGTGCCCAACCACCCTTCAGTTGAAGAAACATTTCCTGACACCCAGCTTGAACCTTCCCTGACACAGCTTCCTGCTATTCCCTTGGGTTCTGTCACTGAGCAGAGATCAGGGCCTGCCCCTCTGCTTCTCCTCAGGAGAAAGCTAAAGGCAGCTATGAGGTCTCCTCTTTGCCAGGCTGAGCAAGCCGAGTGAACTCAGCAGCTTCTTGTATGGCTTCTTTAGGCCCTTGCTTGGGTGTCTCTGACTCCAGGAATCCCCTGTCCTGCTCATTCTCATGCTCAGCCCCCAGAACTTACTGTAGCTGCCACTGCTGTCCCTGCTGCTGTTTATGCTTCACTGACTGTCCCCAAGCCTTCCTCATAGCTTTTGAGAGATATTTTACACTTCTCAAGCTTTATCAGATGTAACACAAGCACCACTTAGTCCCTCTTATGAATAATTTAAAGACACTAGCTTAAAATGCCCATTGTTCATTCTTCTGAGAAGTTTTTATTTCAAAATTCCAGAATGGAGCTGGACTTCATATGCTTGACCAGAATATCTTCCCTTGGGCAAAACAAAAATGTTAAACAAGACAAATCTTCCTCAGTAATTCCTCCCCTCTGCTTCAGGGCAAGGCCTTGAATGGTCAGTCCTTGTGAGACTGGCAGAAGTTCTGCAGGTTTCCCCATCACAGAGGACTTTGAAACTGTGGGAGCCACCAAGCTGAGCTGCAGAAATTGCAAAGCAAAAGCCCACCAAGGACTTCACATACATGTTTAACCACATGAATAGTAGAATGCTAATAATTCCTTCATGTTAATAATTTCTACTGCATTGATAGTAGAGGTCCCTATTAGCATGTCATTGTGAACAATACCTACGCTGAGGAATTCACTACTTTAGAAAAAAAATTGAATTGCAAGGAAATGGAAAAGTGAGGGAACAGTGAGAGCACTTATTTCTGCCAGAGCATCTGCCCATCATTGCAAGGTGTTTTGCAGGTGCTGTTCTGTAAGTAAATGGATTACAAGAATAATTTAAAAGAAATTACTGTTCTTTCTCCTTCCCCCTGCCCGCTTATCTCTTACAGACACAGACAGTTTTAGCAGAGAGATTCATTGCCTTTTCATATTAATGTTTTCAAACATTTTTTTTGTGTGTAAATGAAATGCCAGAATTTCCTTCTGCGTTTAGCAAGACTTCCTTTTTTTCAAGTATTGGGTGCACAGTAAAAGGGCATTCAGATTATACCAATGTACTTTTGTGAAGATTTTTTTTCCCCACAGGCATTATGCTTCAATCAGCAAACCATTTACCTGCTGCTGGCACACAAACAACTTCTGAAATACTTTGCTCTCATATTTTTCTTAATTATCCTCCTTCTTTGCCCTACAGTTTCTCAGCATGCAGCAGAAAAAAGGTGGCACTTCAAACCAATCTCAACTAAACTTCTCTCATTTACTGCAAGTTGTTCAAACACCTTATTTTCCCTATAAGGAGAATTTATAGAATATCTTATAGAAAGAAGTATTGGAAAAGAGAGTTCTGGTGGTGACTAATAGATGTTATTCTCTCAGAGTGTTGAAACCCCTTTAGTGTGAGAGGTGAACCACATCCAGATGGGCTTCCAACTGCATATAGGTGTGCTTGAGCCATGTTTCTCAAAATGCTCTTCCCGGCTTTGCTCTTCATAGGATCAGCTTGGTTTCAAAGTTTTTCTTTAGTTTCATGTCTTAAGGACATCTGTCTCCCACATGCAAAAAAAATTTTCAACCTGAGATCCAAATTCTGGTTCCAGGGAAGAAAACTGATGCAAATCAGTCAGTATTTCTGACTGTCATTTGCAATAGAAAAAGTAGCTCCTGCTTTTCCTTCTCCTTCCACAACACTTGGTCTGTTTAGCAAACAAAATTATGTACAAAACTTGCAACATTGCAGGGAAAGCCAAAACAGCACTTGTGCAGGCTGGCTGTCTCCCATCAGCTTCAGACGTGGAGGATTTTAACCACTGTGTCTCCTCAGTCTATGTGTGATTCAAGCTATTTATCATCTAGACCATTCACAAAACTCCCACTGCTACTTCCTTTTCAGCAGTAGAAAATTCTTCCAAAAACTGAATTCTAAAAATGAGACAGAGTTTTGGTGTTTCTCTCCCTTCATATGGCTTGTGGAATAGCACATCAATACTCATGTTTCTCAGATGGTATAAACTTAACACAACAGTGAGGAGACTTCGGCATTCTACCTTTACAATTCAGCTGCTGCTGAATAATTTCTACACAGAGATTTCAAACAGAATATTTATACCTCGAATCAATGTATATTTTCTTCTACTCATAAATACATGTTTTCTGATTTTGACATGATTACATACATACACTTGCAGAAATCTGTTGACTTACACAGAACTGCACCACACTCCAATCAAAAAAGAATCCTGTGAAAACAAACGGCTATTTAACAATCTTCAAATTGAACTGAGCACTAATTAAATGCAATAATAAATACTTTGTTATGTTCTGCCACTGTGCTCTGCTCAGAAAGATTTTTTCTTTAGTCTGCAGAGTAATGTAACTAAACATGGCTTTCATCTCCAGCTTCTTCCACTCCTCCAACTCCATCTAAGCCTTCTTTGTTTCACAGTGCCTTTGCAGGCACTGGTGAGTTACAAAGCTATTAATCACCATGAGAAAAATACCTTAGATCTCCCCCAGGTGAATGAAAACAGCATGCTCAATGGTTAAGTTTCTGTTTTCCATAGCAGCAAAAATTGGAAATCTGTTGCTTCACACACACAAGAAAGAATATTTCAGTGAGGTTCGTATGTCTGTACAGATTCATGCAGAATTCTTTTGCTTATCATTGGCCTGTCTGGCTGAGCCCCCACTAATCTCCACAGGGCCTGGAGCCAATGTGAAGAAGAGCAGATGCCGCACATTATAGCACAGTCATGCTCTGACCTGTCCAGCCCTTGCAAAGCACATGTTAAAGCAGCTGGTTTGTGGATAGGACAGGACATTCCTATTTCTATAAAGAATTGCTTTTCTCTATTTGCCTTAAAACTTGTAATCAGCAAACTGAGTATCTGAAAAAAACCCACAACAACTCAGACATATATTAAGGCAAAGTGATTGTCTGCTGAGTTCAGTCTATGTGTCAAGGAAAGGAGCTGCCCAGCACTATTGTGGGAAGCACTGGAGCTTTGTTTGATCATCTGGCTAATGCTCTGGATTTGCAAGTGAGCCTTGGAATTTAAACTCTACTTTTGATGAGTAACCCTCCTCCCTTAAATAAATATATAGTGGATAACCCACAGTGCTTGCAGTGGTTGTTGTTGGGATAAGGCAGAAAGAGCATTCCAGCTCCACGCTAGTCCTCGGCAAGGTTGCAAGCACTGGTGTTTCCTCCAGCTGCTTATCTCAAATGGCCCCGTCCCCACTCTGGTGTGCTGCTGGGATCCATCTTCACTTGGCCCTATTTGACTTAGTCCATGTCCAAAGATTTTTAATTTGACCAATATGTATATTTCAACAGGACTTAGGACATCAAGAAAACACAACCAGACTTCATCTTGAATCTCAAAAAGCAGGTGCTGAAACCCTCTTTGTTAGACTATAACCATAGTAGGTACTTCAGTGGATGAAGGCATTATTCTGATTACTAAATTACTGTATTAAATGAAAAAGAGTAAAAAGGGTTAAAATGGGAGAACACTGCTAAAATATTGTCAGGTTGTCAGAAACAATGTATTAAAGCTGCAACCTTTATGAGCTGCTGGAATCATGCAGCATATGCAGCACATTGGAGGGTGAATTGCAGGCTCTCCTTCCTGCTGATGAGCATATGAAGGAGGCTGGCCAGAGCAAGACTGCATCTTCTGTCCTTTGCATTGGTTTATGGTGCCTGTTGGTTACCTGGGGGAAAGCCTCTGATCCTATTTAATCCCCCAGCCTATGTAATCTCAATTTTTCCCCCTAGAAAATTGGGAAAATACTTTGTGGCCTAGACACTAAAATGTTTGAGTTAATTTTGCAAAGAATAATGGATTTTAGTCTTAAGGGGATTGTGCTCATATTAGAAATTCCCGATAGCTTTTATTCACTCCGTGTCATATGGATCATTGCAAACTTAATTATCTTGATAATCCTGAGCTGCACTGAATTTAATGAAACTGTTTTTAGCAAGTAGCAAGGTGCGATGAACAGCAATTAAAGCCCAGTCCAGAAGGCAGAGAATTCTTTTAGAAACTGATGCCTGATTTCCAATTTCTAGCTAGAAATATTTACAGATTTTTGGAATGGTTCACTAGGTACAGTGCAGTCATGAAATTAAAGTCTTAGGTGTGTAATTTAATTTGCCATGACGTCCAAGGGTGAGGCAACAACTCAAAGCAGTGGGATGTGGAGATGAATCCAGAAAAAACAGGATTTAGATGGCAGTGGAATATACATTCTCCAAAGGAAAAGCAAGACTGGCTCCTCCACTCCGTTGTCCCTGAGAATGAATGTCCAAGGGCAGACATAAATCCCAGAACTTGATTTCTAAGCTCTTAGTGATGCCACCACCTTTGGATATCAACTTTCTCCATGCTTTTGGGGGATTCCTTCCACTCTGCTGTTCTATCTCCTATTCTCTCTCACCCTATTTTCTTGCACTAGAAAAATAAAAATCCCTGGCTTCAGGTGAGAAGTTTTAGGTTGTTGCACCTTGAGTAATAACCATGTAGTTTCCATCACATCACAAAGTGGAGTGGGGAAGAGTAGACCATGCAAAAGCTTTCTTCTTACATGTAATTGTCACCTCTCTTTCTCTAGCATTTTTGCTAACCTGTTTCCCTAGAGACATCTGATGCACCACCTTTTTGTTTGGGGTTGAGACACTGCCCTGCACCCTGTACTACCCAACTTGCAAATGCCAGGCTGAAACAACTGCATCACTCACTGATCATGAGGTGCATTTAATTAGAAAGTAACATGACCCCTCATCCATTCAGCAGGCACCAACTGCAGCTGGTGAAATGTGGTTGGCATGCTGATTAGAGTCATGTGCTAAAAATCTTATCAGTCCTGCTGACTATTTTCAACACCTTTTGGGAGTGCTTCATTACCATGCACACAGCAAGAGCTTGTTTGGAATGCCTCATCTGGGATGCAGACATATGTCTTTCATTAAACATGATTTCAGTTGCCAAGAGTATAAGTGACCACTATTAACACACTGCACCTCCTGTTGAAAAGTCTTCTGTGTCATCCATCATCTCTCCTATTTAAAAAGAGAAAAGACTTTTCATCTCCAGTGGCTTAGGATATAAGTGCAGTAGGCACATCAGCTATTAACCAACTGATACTAGTTTTACATCCAAGAGATCCAAATTCAGTGGAGCATTTTCATCATCTCACTGATTTTGGACTATTCTCCAAAAGGCACAGAAATAAAAATACTTAATTATCGTCTAATACTCATTGCTTAAGCAGTCATTATACATTTATTTGCTTTCATTATTTTCTCATTTAATGAAGTTCCCGTTTCTTTTAGAATGTTTTCAAAAAACACTTACTACAAATCAGTAACTGTTTGACAGATGTTTACTCTTTTAAAAGTAATCATACAGCAAAGAGATGGGAAATATGTAATAGTACATATCTGCTGCTAGTCAAATCCAGGATCCATTACAAAATGCCACTGTAAACATCTTGATGGCAAAGAAACAGTTGTAAAACTAGTGTTCCTTTTTATAGCAATTAATTTCCATACCTTGACAAATTAAAAATAACTTTAATGTCTACTTAGAAATAGTATTATCCTCTTTTCTCTCCTTTCTAAATACCATGCATGGTAGTTCTGAACTACATCCTAAATGGTTTACACAAAAAAGCAGAGTGCATTTTCTGTTTATGGTGGTCCATTGTAAAATCCTGCAAGAATTATCTACTTCTGATTATCTCATCCATTTAATTCCTGCAACTTTCACTGATTTTCCTGTGCATGGACATGTTTTTATTTACCACTATGTGATAACACAATATATAGTCAATGGAAATACATTTTTTATTTCACTTGGTTTGGTCTTGCATTTTTAACAGCATTTACCCTGCCTTGAACATTCTTAATTTGTCTGTGCTAGTTACAATCCCCAGGCAGACCTGACATCATCCAAACAATCTTCTGGAATGTTTTGAATATCATTACTTTTTAGTGAATATTTTAGTTAAACTCTTCAAAATTTTGTATTCATGCAAAGGGCTGTGTTTTCTGACAAAACTATGTAGAGTCATGAAGTATCTGACTGCCTCAAAAAACTTCTCATTCCTTTTTGACATGACTGGGAAACATAGCAGAGGAGAGGCTGGTTTGGGTCTTTCACGCTTTTTTAAGCTAAAGGTGGATATTTTAATGTTGATAAGGTCTTTTGTGACCATGAGAATACTGTTTTGGTAAAATGTTCATTAACTTCTCCAGAAATGTTTTAAACATGGCTGAGTTGGTCTAAAAATAAAAAGCAATCTCTTTCTCACCTTTCCCTGCACCAAATTTGCATACTTTGCTGTGATCTGATAGCACTGGCTCTGAGAAAACCGGGTTTTTCGTGTTCTGCCGCTGCTGTTCTTGATAATGCCATTAGAGTCTTTTCAGTAATGCCAACACAACCAAACCTCTTTGTTTTTAACCAAGTAAAAAAGTAACCACTAGTGTACTTTGATGCTAGGTGAGACTTAGCAGTATTCTGCTTGACAAAGTTAAAAAAGAAAAAGACAAAACAAACCTTCCAGAAGCCTGGAAAACACACTTCAGAAAGAAGTAGCTAAGGTGAAACTGATTTCCACCTGAGGACTGGATATAAATACTCTAATTTGCCTTTTATCCTGTTTATTTCAAACTTCCAGAATTTGGTTAACTAAAACGAACTGTCTTGTTATGCACTTTAATTATTTAGTTTTCTGTATATTTTTGTAATGTCTTTTCTTTGGTTATAAAGTATACAAGTAAAAACATGTGCTGTACCTTTATATTAACCCATCATCTTCTCAGTCAATGTAATTTACCACAAGAGAGTGGGATAATATTAGCATCATCCTGCCATTTGTCAGCTGCTTGGAACAAATATTGTTTCTTCTCAGATTCATTACTGGCACAAGCAAGGATGCTCCGGTTTTCTTAGTAGAAAATAACAAATCAGAGTACAGAATAAACCACATTTTCTTCTGCTTGAAAATCAGAAACAGATTTATTATTTCACATAAAATGAAGAAAGACCTATTTTCCTGTTTCTGCGAGGTTTCTGACTACTGGGGAATTTTTTAATCTGTTTTGACAGGACAAATACTGCTAAACAGAGATTGCTTAATGAATCTAGGATGAGATACTCAAAGTAGCCCCACAAAGTATAAAATGACAACAAAATACCTGTCACAACTTCTATTCACCCATATGGCTATTGAATAAATTATTCAATCAATCTACTTTGACTCTTTGAAATTTTATGTATTTGTCCCACTTGTTAGCCATTGGAAGTTGAGATTTTATGTACTTGTCCCACTTGTTAGTCATGGGAAATAGCAAAACTGAGAATATTGTAGATCCGCTGTCTTCCCAGGTAACAAAAATATAATTAGCAACTCAGCTGCAAACAACTGCAAGGGCTTTACTGCCCAAATGTTACTGATAGAGTCACTGAAAGCCATGACAGATGCAAACATGGGATGGCAATCAGGATTTGTTCTGAAAAACTAATAATAGAAATGAGTAGTAAGAAGGAGGAAGAAAGCAACATCAGAAGCAGAATCCACTCAAGAATTCCAAATATTTAAACAATACTAATTCTTCATTTCCAAGACTTATTTTGAATTCATTAACAATATAGTTAAAATAATTAAATAAATTTTCTCTATAATAGGACAGTCACAGAAATACAATGCCCCATTAAGTAATTTTTTCTTTTACCTTTCATGGTGGAATATACTTTACGTAACTTACAGAAAAAGATCTTGTTAGTCCTTTGTTATTCACATGATTAAAATAGATGCCAAGGACATATGAAAAAGCAAACTATGTGATTGCTGAAATGAAAAAGTGTAACAGTGAATCTATACTGTTAAAATGCCATATTTTAGGAGAATAAAAACAACAGTAATTTCTTTTTAACAGTGTAACAAGTTTTGAATGCTGAAGCAACATTCCTATTGGCTAAATTACTCTATTTTGCCACTCCATGGAAGCAAAGGTGTCTTTTTTCATACACACTGCAGACTGGAGAGAACACAGTACATGATGAACAGCTAGCACAATTTCAAGTTTTCATCTCTTCATGGCATCTTCAGTGAGCTCAGCATAGCTGTTAATAAAAGAGCAAAGATGGTATTTTCTTGTATCTTGTATCTTGCTTTTAATTTTCATTTTACCTGATATTTTTAAGGTTTTAAATTTTTTCATTCCTGGAATCTACTTTCTTTAACAGTTCAGACTTGCTATGTGTAAGGTTTTCAATAATATAGCAAAAAATGTGAATTATTTGTTTCTTACTGTTTTTAAATAGGAATAAAAGCTTGTATGGATATTCTGCCTTTGATTTACAGGCTATCATTTTTTATAAGTCAGTGAAAATTAGTCAAATGACAGTTCAAACTAAGCCACAATAAGCTGCTATTTAATCGAGATAAATGGTTTGCCTTTTTTTTATTAAACACTTCCCAAGCAGATACACAGAAAAATGCTTTTCATATCACTGAAAAGCTAAAAAAAATACCTTTTCATATGAAGTCAAAGCTTCCAAGTCAGTGTTTCTTAGTTTGCTCTGTAAATGTTTCTCACTTTCTGTCCCATAAAAGTCTCCTATCCCACCTCCCTTAAAATTATTTAAGCGTGTGATTCCCAAGTTCCTAGAGACTCAATGACAGAATTTAAGCCTGCTATCTTAGCAGTTACATTGCACTAGAAACAGAGGCAGACCTCTTCAAGTGTGATTTGTGTGAGACACGTTAGAGTGGGCCAGTTTTCATGAAGCAGAGTATCCATGGTTTTAAAATCCTGACTATGAAGAATCTTACTTTGGGCATAAAAAAAAAAAAAATAAGATACAAAAGCCCAAATTACTGGCAGAAGTAAATGTCAACAAGGGATATTTACAGGTCTTCATCAGAGTAGAAAGCACTACTGAAATGTAGTTTTAATTATTATGCATATTAATACATTTTAAAATGGTGAGTTTGCTGGTATTTATTTTATTTTGCTCTGAGTTATCCCCAAAGCTTCAGAGACCATAAGAGATCAACAACAGCACTAGCAACATATTTAATCTTTCATAAAGATGTATACTTCAATTTTCTCTCAGAAAAGGTAGGCAACATAGTGAAATAGATGAAAGTTCATCAGCAATTTTTCAGGTGACTAGTGCAATTAATAAACAACTTTGCTCCTTAAATAAAAAATCTGATTTCATTTAATCATGTTGATAGAAACATTAATTGCGCCTTACTGGAATGCTCTTTAAAAATCTTGACATTTTTACTAAAATTTCTTCTATTCTTTGAAGATGATGTAATGTAGCAACTTCCACCTTTATATGAATAATATCTTCCATGTTTTTAGTGAGGTTTATGTCTTCATATCCAGAATGTGGATTTGTCTTTTTTTTTAATGCTTGCTAATACCACTGATTTTGGAAGGGGCAGATTAGCATCTTCACACACAGGATGCAGGACCGCAAAAACTTAACAGGTCTTGGTGGCTGTTTGTTTTCTCCTCCCTCTTTTTCACATATTGTTCAAATAAGACTCAACATCTCCCCTAAGGTCAACCATATGATCACATTTCCCCAGTCAAATCCCACCTTAAGAGCTATTTCCATTACAAAAAGTGAATCAGCAAAATTTCTTTTATTTAAATACTTCTGAAATAGTCACTCACTTTTCAAGAAATTGTGGCCAAAGGATAAGTTTCTCATCATACTTGCTCTGGAAACTTTAGACAGAAAGAGAAGACAGGGCTGTTATTAGTTGTTCCTTGAAGTTTTTCAAACCCAGCTGTTACAGAAGGGTTTGAGTAAGAACACAAGCTACAGAACCAGAGCTGACCCTCGTAAGACTCCAGGGTGAGCTGATAAAGTGAATCTGCCTCAATCATGGGTGTCTCTAGGCACTGTTTTTGACAGCTCCACCATATGAACTTCTACACATGTATAAACAACTTTCACAAACACTGAAGGTGAAAAGACCACATTTGTTCTAACAGTTCAAAATGGCTCAGAGGGCTTTACAAGGTTCATTCATTCATCCATCCACACAAATGCTTCCTTACTGCCAACGCTAAGATGTTTCTCCAAAGACAGGCTGGAGATGATAATAGAAGATACTACTTTGGATCATCTTCAAAGAAGAATAAAAAATTATTGCCAAGAAATTAGATCTCCAGGGCACGTTCAGCTAAGGTGCACTGATTTTTTTTTTTTTCGTGTGAAAACCCACTGCAAAAAGATTCGTTCGTATCAGGGGCAGATGAAAATGCCCAGGAGCCTGCTGCGAGGGATGTCGGGTTCTGGCGCGGAGCATTCAGCCGAACCATCGTCAAGGTCACGGAGGTTCTGCTGAAGCCCGGGGCCACCGGCCGCCAGCGGGGCCCCGAGCGCCACCTCAGGCACAGCCGCCCGGCCGGCGGCGGCCCCGCGCTCCCGGAGAGGGCTCTGCTGCCGGCCCCGCGGCCCGGCCCGGGGCGCTGCGGCCCGGACCCGCCACGGCCGGGCCGTGACGCCGCTCCGTGCCCACACCCCCGCGGTACCGGGGCGGGATCGCCTACCGAGCGCCCGGGCCGAGCGAGCCGTGCCGTGCCGTGCCGTGCCGTGCCGTGCCGTGCCGCGCCGTCCGGCCGCGCCGCGCTCGGCGCCGGCCCCGAGGGCGCTCACGCCGCGCCGCGGGGAGGCGGCGGGGTCTCGGCGGGGCGGGGGGAGGCGGTGCCAGGCGGGCGGGGCCCGGGCTCGGCGAGGCTGTGGCAGTGGCGGTGGCGGTGGCCGTGGCCGGGACTGGGCGAGTTGGAGCGAGCGGCGGCGCCGGTACGGCTGCGGCGGCAGCATGGCTTCGTCGCAAGGGAAGAACGAGCTGCTCTTCGCCGACTGGATGGCAGCGCTGCCTGGCAGCCTCCACAGCACCCCGCTCACCAACCTGGCCATCCCCGGTGGGTGCTCCCGGCCGCCCGCCCTGCGCCGGGAGGGCGCAGCGCGCCGCGCGGTTCAGCGCTGCGCGCCGCGGGGGAGGCGGCGCGCCCCGGCCGCGCTGCCGCGGGCTGCGCGCCCGTCCCTGACCGCGCTGCCTTGCACTGCCCGTGGCAGTGGGTGGGAGCGAGCGGGCAGGTGCGAGCAGAGGCGGCGGCGGGACGCGTCTCCGGCGTCTCAGCGCTGCGAGCGGCTGTGGGGCGGCGGGCGCGGAGTGCGCGGCTGTACCTGGTGTCGGGGAGGGAAGGGAGCCTGTTCCCGTAACGCCGGACTGGCGTAACAGCCTGAGCAGTAAACCTCGCCTAGCATCTAAATGCCACATACTGCCCCTTTCCCCCTAAACTTGTGCGGCGAGGTCGGTCAGAGCGGGCACGGACGCAGGGTTGCGGCTGCGGGAGGGGTGGCAGGCTGCGGCAGTGTGCGGCTTCATGTCATGTCGCTGTCAGAAAACGCTCGATCTTAACACAGTTTTAAATAAGATGAGGGATGGCAGGTGATGATGTTCAGACTACGAACTCTTTTCTGTCCTGTCTCAGTATTTTCTTTTTTTCTTTTTTTTTTTTTTTTTTTTTTTTTTTTGTAAGATATTAAGTATGGTTGTAGACTTAGGCAAAATACATGTTAGAAGGCAAACCTGTAATTGTTTCAGATCACCTCGGGTTTGAGGGAGCACCTCAAGATTTTGCAAGACCTCTTTACCAGCAGCCTTCCACTCTAAGGTGTCTAACTGGAATGAGATTTCAGAGATGGTGAAGCCCTAATGTCTTTTAAGCTTCTTATGAGAAATGTTCACTTCTTGCAAGTTTCTTGTAGTAGGTGCTTGTGTTACACCAGTTTTTATAATGCTAAAGATACTTTAGAACAATGTAATAGCAGCTGATATTTGCAAGAATGTTTTTTCCATAGTTTCATTTAGACACAGGTGTACTCTTCTAAAATTGTCTCTTAGTTTCTTATAGTTTACACAAGCTATACCTAGCATTTTACTTGCTACACTGTGTGTTGCTGTTGGTTGAATATATCCTGTATAAAACTTGTTTTTTTTTTTTTAAAACCAAGGCATAGGAACCCATCATCTGCAATTGTTCCATCAAATTCTGTTGGAGCTGTAAAAATCTTCCAGTGTAATAACTGTTTATTAATCCACAAACTGTGGAATGTTCTTGTGGAATATTGGCATGATGAGAAATTATTCTCTTTTGGATGTGTGGTGGTTTTCAGGTTAAATATATTGTTTTAGAGCCTTTTTCCTGGTTTGAGGAGATATTATGAAACTTAACTTTCTTCCAGATGCAAGAAATTGCCTTTGTTATGCATCACTATTAAGTGACTTCTTTTACCAAAGGGAGCATCACGAGGCTGTTACTGGTACATCTATCTCACCAAGATCTCGCTGTTACTTTCTTATAGTCTCTTTCTAAAAACTCTCCACAGTTTTTCAAAGTGGACATTTCTTAGAGCTTTGGCAGTAATAATCCAAGCTTTCAGACCTTGTTAACATGTTTAAATTAAAAACAAGCAAACAAACCAATTTACAGTGGGCTGTGCTGGTTAATCCCAATATAGCATTTAGCAGTGGGCAAGTTCTGCAGACTGTAAGTGCAAAGACTGAGCCCTTACATTGGCAGAACTATTTTGTTCATATAACATCAATGCACACAGACTTGCTTTTTGTGAAATTAGCAGAAAAACTTGTATGATCTGAGTGCCACAGTGTTAAGACTTTTGAAATTTGTCCTTCTGTTAGTGTGAATTGACACAGACCTCTTATCTGTCTGTCTTACTTTTAAAATGCCAGGTTTGGCAAATAGAGTCTTATGGGGAGGGTGGCAATATAGTTCATTGAATTTGTCAACTAGGGAGCATGGCACACAGACTATAGGTATCAGTGTGGTTTAAGCATTATCTTTATTATTATATTCGACATGCAATGTGGACATGCACAATATTAAGGAAAAGGGCTAACATGGGATTGGTTTCATCCTTTAAGAACAAATAACCTTTAATAAATATTAATAAAATTTATATGAAAGTTTTCTCCCATATGTCTACAGCTGAGCATTAATAATGTGTGCATGATAGCTGTTAGCATGTAACTAGTATTCAAGTAGAATATGCAAGGAATGTATGTAATCCAAACCTTCAGAGTGTCAACTTGTGAATTTTTCACTGTTTTTGAAGTTAGTGCTTAAGTACTAAAGTATTCATAGCATTTTATTTACATTGTCTTTTCCCTAGCAGGATTTAAATTTCCCTTGCACAAAGTGAATACTGATTTTTACCTTATTTCAGCTGGATGAAGTTCAGTTCTGGAGCCAGAGTCCAACAATACTACTGTTGAAGAAAACAAACTATTAGCTTGAAAATCTTAGAATGAATTTTCCATTACAAAGTGTGTTCTAGTGTATTAGGTGGGAAGTGTTTTAGAAATCATTAGTACATTTCTCATTGTCTAGAAGGAGTGCTTGGAACTGAGGTGATACACTCAGTTGTCTTTGCGCAGACATGCTTGGATCATTTTAGCTGTTGCAAAGAGAAGCACAAGCCCCATAACACTCTGTCATGATTGTATTTAAACTATATTGTTGAAGGAATTATCTGTTCATAATATGTTTAAAAATGTTGCTCACACCCTTTTATTTTTCAGTTGCTAAGCATATGCAGGTACAAATTTACACTATTTACCACGCCTTATACTTTTGTAAATAATAAATTTGTGCTGGATTTTTCTAGTATTTCATTAGGTTCTTCTCTTCATTTAATTCTCCACAGTTCAGGCTGGCTCTTTTTGTTTTCCTAACTGCAGGAACCCTCTAGATGAGACAGAATTCTCTAATATAGCATGTGCCAGCTTTGTCTGTCAGAAACTTTTCTATTTTAATTTCTGCCAAATATGATGATGAAGCATTTTCTATGAGGTTTTCATCTTTCTTTGAGCTGACTATGTCTATGTTCTCTTATGCTGCAAGTGGCAGATTTTCCTCAAGTGATAATGGTAGCAGATAACAGTATGCATGCCTTGGAAATAAAATGATCTGTTAGTTTCCAGAAAATGCCACACAGATTTAATCTTCTATTAGAATAATGAAAGGATATATTCTTAGGACTTTGAGTTAACGGTGTATGTCTTCTAGTGCTTGCAGACTGCCTCTTGTGTTAAAGGATCTGCCTGGCTAAACTCTCAACAGTTTGTCTAAGAAAAAGTTGGATGACTGTGGATTGTAGTCTTTGGGGGAAAGATATCTTTCAGTAGTCGATAAAATGTGGCTTTGTCAGTGCCTTTGCCTCTTTGACCAGGATAAGAAATAGGTTTTTGGAGGCACTGCATGTTTATGGGACTGAAATCTTCATGCTCCCAAGCTGAGGCTGAAAAGTGAGGTATGGAGAGCCTGTGTATTCTGCTGTGTCAATGCACCTTCCTTAATCTGAGTTGATCATATCACTTACATGCAGTGCAGTAAATAGACATCAGTAGGCAGCATTTCCTTATGAATTGTTCCACTTACTGATCAATAAACTTTCTCACTGACAGTGTTTAAATATGTCTAGTTTAATATCAGATTCTTTGTATGAATAATTTGTGCAGTCATTGTTGCCTTTTCACCTGGTGCTAATATTCCATGACTCTGAGAAGTCCATGAGAATAATTTATGATGGAAAAGAGTATTTTCTTCCATAAGTAACTCATCCCTCCACCAAAACTGGTACTAGCCCAAGATCTGCCATATGAGCAGTCTTGATGCATTCTAGGTCTATGTCTGTAAAGTGTGGGTAAAATCTTCTGAATTAATTTAAGACCCAGAATATCTCTTGAGTGCATAACTTTCCAGAGCTGTGACTCTTCAGGCTTTTGTTTCATAGGAGAGTTTCTGATTTCCTTGTGCACATGAAACCTCTGACCTCAGCATGTGGTCTTGTTGCACGAAGATGCAATGTGAACAATAGAATTCTTGTGAAAAGTAGTTTCCCAGGATCTCATTGGCTTCTGTGGTTTTTCAGATGGGATTTTTTTTTTTTTTGACATATACATTTTTTGTCCATCAACTGGAAAGCAATTGCTAGACACAGCAGAGCTAGCTTGGCTCACCTCAAATAAGAAGGAAGTTGTCAGGTGGAATTTTTTAATACTACCCATCTTTAGAAAAAGGCTCTGAGGCTTGAAATTTCTATTTCCCACAATCATAATACTTTGCAAAGAACTCATTGGGAGTTATTTAACAAAGAGGAGGATGTGTGGTAATGTCAAATGTCAGAGATGTATTAGGATATTGAAGATGGTATGGGGAGACTTGGGAGAAGAAAATGCAACTGGAATATTTTAGCCTTTTTTGTGAACGATAGCACTGGTACATTAACATAACAGCTCTGTTTCAAATATTTTAGCTTCCATTGTAACAGCTTGCAAATGTTCAAGTGATATTTTGTTTGTTGGACAGACATTCCCCACTCTCCGCCCTCTGGGGAAATTCTTTAATCTTAAAAAAAGGCTAGAAGTTCCTCCTTTTTGTTATATAGACACATAGCATTTTCAATGTTGAAATGGTATTAGGAAGTTCTTGAATTTTGATCTTGAATAGCCGAAGATTTGGATTTGGCTTAAGAGTGAAGGGTGATTGTCTCTGAGATGCAGGATATGTTTCACCCTTTTCTGTCTGCTCCTTGTCAGCAGAATACCTCTGCTTCACTTGCCTGGGTCCAATTCCGTACAAAATTAGCTTTGCCTAGAACTTTAAACTGGTGATGCAGGTAAACTTATAAATAAAACTGTAATGAAAGTTGCCCATTACCTTTTGACATATATATGTACCTAGAAGAGTTCTTTCTTTTCTGCTGTGCCTTGCACTCAATTTTCAGTGGTTTTCTTCCAGAAGCAAGTACCTTATGCTTTCTTTTTTTCTGATCAGAAAATAAGCAAATGTCCTTTTAACTTTTCTTTATAATAGCTCTTTTTTAATTTGATGACGTTCTTTTTACATCAATCACTTTTATCCACAAAACAGTTTCTCACTGGCCTTACATGTGCTAATGTGTCATTTCCAACCCGTTCAGAAATATTTCTGCGTGATACAATTTCCTGTGGTATTCACCATTAATTTCTCCTGCTGTGACATGTTTCTAGCACACACAAAATAAAGCTGTTTGTTTACTCAAACTGCTGTAAAAATCAAACAGTTCAAACTATTTGGTTACTTGCCCATCTGCTGTCCGAGGTAATTCGAAACTTCCTTTGCTTGGTTTCCCAACAGGGGCTGTTTATTAATCCAGCAATCTCTGTCCACTGTGTCTCCTGCAGCTCAGTTCCAGCAGAACTGCCTTCTCCAACCTGCCTTGCATCCTGCCACCGTGGCAGGTGTGGCAGAGGGAACAGCTTTGTTGCCATCTGGAATTATTTCTGTCTTTCCAACTCAATGAACTGCTGGGATTTTTAATCTCTTGTCTGAAAATTTCTTGACTGTTCTGTGTATCCAGACTGCCCTTACCTTCTGACAGTTTTTAACTTTGTGTTTGGTGTGTGTTTTATGTTTGATAATTTCCTATGGTTCTTACTATATTGCAACTTGAACTTTTATCTTTCATGCAAGATGGATCTTGCTTTGAAGATGCTCAGCTGTGACATGCACTTAACTGTGTAAGTAGTTTAAAATGCAGATCCTAGGTAGAAAAAGTTATGCAGACTGTAACTTTATGCCACCTAAGAGTGCTGTGCAATCTCTTCTACTGTTCTGTAAAGAAATAATAATTAAACTGCTCACAACTTTTAGAAATTAATTGTATATAATTTATAAACAGCATTCAGATTTAGTAGACAGATTTGTTTTTAACCATTCTACTCTTCAAAGAGCAGCCAGTTCCAGGTAGAATAACTTTCATGCCCATTTTATCCTTTCTTCAAAGTACATTCAAATTATAGGTGCTTAATTTGTAAATAGATCTCCTTGTGCAATCCCTACAGTATAGCCCTTGGGACACTGCAAGCAATATAATTGAGAAGAAATGTAGTTCAAAATCTGAAGGTTTGGATTTTAATCCAAATGTTTGCAAAGTTGAATGGTTTTTCATTTGATTTATAGTAGCAAGCCTCGGTTTAATCTTTTCCATTATTTTGAATAGCTATATAGTGTCAGCTAATAACCATACATAAAGGCTGAATTATATAATTTCATTTTAGAAAGTCTAGGTTTCTATTTTTTCTGTCTATTTTAACACCATTTCAGTTTTCATCATAATGTAATTGAAAAAAAATTGCTAAAACACTTTTCAGATGCTTTGCTTTCTTTTAAAATGGTGTCTCTCTTTATATGAAGTAAAGTTAGTCATTGGCTCATCCATCTCTTACCTGGTTAGTTCACATGCATCATGCTTAAATAATTAGTGTTTCAGCTATGAAAATAAAATGTTGCAGAATACTGAAAAAAGATGGAGGATGTAAAGAAGAAATGGATTTCCTTTGTTTTGTTTCCAAGCTTTGCTCCCTTCTGTCTATATCACTTAGGATGTTTCAGATGATTGAAGATACATGACATGTGCTGCTGCCACCAAGGCAAAAACCCATCCATGAAGTCTACTGCATTATGAATTTTGCTTGTAATTAAAAAAAAAAAAAAAGGATAAAGGCCACTGAACTAATCTAGCCTTTAATAAATTCTGTAGCCATTTTTTTTTAACAGAATAAACTCCAGTGAGATGAATAGTATACTTCAACCTTTAGCTTGTTGTCATGCTGTCATCCATAGTAGTTTTGTTGTTTAATAGAATTTTTTAAAATCCTATTAGACGCTTGGCTTTTGTTTATACATTGGCAGCTATGCAGCTTTATTTTATAATTATGAAAGGTTGCTAAACTGGGATTTAAGTGAGAGTAAGAAAAATGTAGAAAAGATGATTTACATGTAGTGCTATGCAATCAAATTAATGCTTTAGAGCCTCAAAGGTTATTAGTTTGTTAGCTTTGCTAAATCTGCTGTTAGATCTTGGACCTTCAAAATACATGTTTCAAAAATACATGCTTCACACTAGTCTGGGTGTTCACACCAAAACCAAATGGCGTGTTTGTACCTCTCCTGAACCAGCACATGACTGCAACTGTCTTCTGGTGTTTTACTTAGATGTCTGCCACTAAAATGTGGAAGAGATATGGAAAAGTTTCACCCATTTTCATTAACTGTGAAGCTGCTTAATGATCTTAAGACAGCTATTAGAAATCTTAAGACACCTGCTAGAAATCTCTGCCATGTTTACTGATTTGTGATCTGGGTCTGGTAATCTGAAGGAGACCAATGATACTGAGGCTGTCTTTGCCCTTAGGAGGAGAGCTGGGTTAGGAAGTCTTCTCAGTGGGTTGTGGAAAATTTCACTGACACCTAGGCTGCACTTTGGAAGAAAAGGTGTTTGTTTTATACTGCAAAGCTCACAAAAAACTTTTGATGGAGTGCTGTTTTCCATCCATTGGGCATGCTACCCAAAAGTGCTTTGTCAATGGGGAAGTTTGAGCAGGTGCTCATTGCTCATTCTAGGTGCTAGTACAGGAATCCCAAGAGATTTGCTATTTTAGGATTAGTCTTCTTTCTTTTTGTTGAAACTCTCAAATTTTGCGTGACTGTTCTTATTGTGTAGATAATGTCCAGGAACACTGTATGAGAAGCCATGCAAGCTGATGTAGTGGTGTTGCTTGTATTTCATGTGTGAGGATGTGTATTCCCATCATGTGATCCAAAAATGGAAGACACTTGGATGGTTTCCCTCAGACTTAAAGTGTCTGCCTCTCCAAAGGGACTCATCTGTGTGTGGTGGGCAGATCAGGAGATTACTTTGAAGCTGTTGCAAGAGGCACCTGCCAGTTGCTTTTTCCATTGCTGGAAATCAATTAAGATTGTGTTGGCATTCTGCATAGCACCATGGTAGGACTAATTCATTCACTGGGATAAACAGGCTGGATGAAGCTGGTTTTGGACAGAAATTCCCTAGTTAACCTAAGCCATGAAAAGGGAGAGGATATTAATTGGAAGAGGCAAAGATCTAGCTTGGACACTTGAGTAGCAGATGCTGTCTTTGTCTGCATTAATCTGATTCCTCATTGCACTTTAAAAAAAATCACTTTTAGGGGGCTGCATCAGCTCTTTTTTTTTTGTGTGTGTTTTTTTTTGTTGTTTTTTTTTGGTTTTTTTTTTTTTTGTGTTTTTTTGTTTTTTTTTTTTTTGTATCGACAACCTATATGTTTAAATTCAGGACACTTAGACCATGTGAATCTAAACCTGGAATTGTCTGATTTGGGCCATGTTTGTGTGTTTGTTTGATTTGTTTTGTTTTTAATCCTTTAACTTTTCCTCCACCTTGTATAGTTATCTCACCATTTCCATGGTTGAAGTGAAACTTTGCCAGTGATATGGAAATACTCAGTTTTGATGAACTGTAATCTGCAAAGCATTGCTCAGTTGGAATTCTGCCTTCCTCTGTTTCTAGTGCAAAATTGACAGCCATTCTTCTTTCAAGTAGGAGATATCACCTCAAACCAGGTGCTGTCCAGGATGGAAATGGGGAACACATGTCTAGACACGCCTCAAGGCTTATCTAGGAGTGCAGGCTCTTACTGTGAGCGGGAGCTGGACTCATGCCGTTAGCCAAGTGTTATTTAGTGCATGTGCTGAGTGAGTGTTTTGAGAAACATTTTATAAGTTGACAATACATAAGGAGAAAACAGGCCAGCTTCAGTAATTTTTGGATGTAGCTGCATAATAGGGGAGAGAAGCCAAGGGACACTGTGAAGGACATGAACAGCACATGTACAAAGGAATGCTGTTGCTTCTGGTGTGCATGAGGCAGGATTTCCTTTAGAAATCACAGTGTGGAATATATGGAATATGGAGAAAACTGGGATTTCTAAGACCAGTTTTAATGAACTGGTTAGCAATGCTTTAGTCTCTCTTTGCTGAAAACAGTGATTGAACCAATAAAATCAATGCTGACTTCTTGGAGAGCTTAGGATGATGTGGTGGTGGTGGTGGTGCTGCAAAGAAATGGTTGGTTTTTGTGCCATTATGTATTTGGCCTTGTCACATCCTCTTGCCCTGCAGGGGTCAGAACAAGTCACTGTAAGGTTGGGTGATCTGGTCCATACTGGGATTTCAGTTCCTAGTTGCTTATTATATGCTTTGTATGCCACAGAATTCTTACTGTTTCCTTTGAGGCTTCATCCTTCATAAAATCAAGAGTAATCTCTGCTATTGAGAAGTGACTTTAGTTTTACAGGAGACCCCTATTTTGTGTCTGGATTGAAACAGGGTTAAACGGGGTGAAGGTGGAGGTCTAGGGCCAGGGAGAAGTGCTGTGCTGAAGGGAGATCAAAGGTACAGTAAGTTCAGTGCCTTGGCTTTGGTATCATCTCTGATCTATGTCATGGAAAAGGCTCAAGGACAAGGTGAGAATAAAGGGATGTTCCCCCCTACACTTTTACTCTTCTGGCCTGTGTACTTTTCAGAACTGTATTTTTACCTTTTTTCAGCATGGCTCTCCCAGATATGCTAAGAGAGATAAGGTTTCTTAATCTTCAAGCCATCTATTTTAGGCTGTGAATTGCCTTGAATTTTCCCATGGAGAAATAAGATGATGGTGTTTGATTGTAATTTTTAGGTTTTATTAATTGGTTTTGTATTTCAAAAAGTATTCAGAAGTGCTGATAAACAAATTAAATTCCTTGAAAGCAGCTTCTCCAAGTCAAGTGTGGGAAAATACCTTTTCATTTTGGAAATGCTATTGTCTACAAGAACATGCTGTTCTTGCAACACAGAAGCCAAGAAGCAAAATGAAATCCCTTTTACATCTCACTTTTCATCAGGTGTTACTTCAGCTTTGTCTTAAGGGTGGGATACAGGCCAGAAACAGAGTATGTGTAAAACCAATAGAGATATGGACAAGTATTCTAATTGGAAATGACACTTCAAAGTAAGTGGGGATAAGATAAACATGCCTGTTTTTCTGCCTTCTAGATTAAAACAGTGCTCACAAGTTATTATGTAAGACAAAATAATGTGTTTTAAAAATTCAGACAAACTTACAGGCAAACCAGGAAGGATCCTGGATGAGAGAAGAGAACTACTGTGTTTAAAGTGAACTTTTCTCATAAGTTCTACTTAGTTCATGGTTCATGTGCTCTTTTTTCCTTCGGATTAATTTCCAGCAGTTTATTGGATAACAGGATTCACTCACTGAGAGGTGAAATTTTAACATTAATCTAACTGACTCTGGTTTTTCACTGCCTTATACCATGTGTAAATGCAGATCTACATAAAATGTGTCTAAATCAGAGCAGTAACTGTATTTTTACTTTGTTCACTATGCAGGGTTGAACTGTGTGTGCCTCAGTTAGCCCTTGATGAATAAATTGCTCTGAACAGCTGAAGAAAGCAATGCTGACTACATGATGAATTTAAATATGGCCCTCTAAAATGCCCATTGTAATGCATTTGTCAGAAAGAAAAGTACCAGCTTGTGTTGCTTATAGTCTTTAAGTGGACCATTATTAAATAGCTAAATTAAAGAAAATATAATCTATCTTCAGAGTAAAAAATCACCATATTTACAGTTAAGCTTTGTCAAAAAATTCCATTGTCTTTGCTTATGATCTAAATATAAATCAGGGAACAACAAGAGAAAAGCACGTTTGGGGATTTTACCTATTCTATTGTAAAGTCAGCTGACACATACACTGTGACAACTAATGGTGCTAGATCAAACCCTTATGTACAGAAGAGGAGGAAATAGCATATAGTCTAATTGATTATTTTGAGACTGAAATACCACTAAGTAATATTTTGGGTTTTATCTGTATTGTAATGGTGTTTGAGGTAGCAGGCCTTTCACAGACTTACTCCTTTTTACTGTAGAAAACATGGTGTATTAACATTTATTTGTAATAATGTGCTTTAATATTTAGACCAAGGTATTTCAAAGACAAACTAGCTTATTTTCAAAGTCTCAACATCTCTTTTAAGATGTTGATGCAAGAGTAAGCAAAGTTTGAAATGTCTTTGTTTTTGCATCTCCCAATGCAGATGTAGTAATTTTTCCCCCTGGAATTACTATGGAATTGAGATTGGCATTGAACAAAAAATACTCTTCAAGAAAGTGCTTTAAAATTTGGGTTATTTGAGGCTGTATACAGTTGTTTCATAACAGCAATATTGCTATGTCTTCTGAAGCCCTGGAACACCAAGATTCATCATGCCTCTTTTGAACAACTTCTTCCAAAAGACCAGTCCTCTTCCTTTCGTCTCTGATCTAGTCTGGATTTTCATACTGCATTGCTGTGTGATGGCTTGAAAACAGATAGTTTAAATTATGCTGAGAAGAACAGAAGATTATCTGTCAAAAACACTGCATGGATTTCTGTATTGAATTGAAGATAAGGATTGATTGAGTTTTTAATACCTGGATAGAGCACTGAGAAAAGTAGTAGAGCTGGAGATCCTTGGGACATCACAGAGCAAGTGATCAGACATGGTGATGGTGACTTTGACATTAGTCCTGCCAAGCAGATAGACCTCTATACCAGCGTGTGAAAATACTGGTGGTGAGGCTAGGACACGGCTTCTCACTTCTGGCTTTTGCTGATGCTTGAGCCAAAGACATAGGCTTAAAGCTTGTCTGAAAGAAATGGTTGGAGTATGGAAAGTGTGTGCATGTTTTAGCCATCTCCACAGCCTCCATATTAAACACAAATTATAAAGGATTATTTTCTCTATTATGACAGGATGTTTTGTTGACAGGAAAACTAAATTACTTGATTAAAATAATGGATGCTGAGGCAGGATTAGAAAATGAACCTGTGTCTTATAGATCTTAATTTAGTGACTTGACCTTCAAGCCATGCATTTTCCCAAGCATAGAGGAGAAAGAGGTATACAAAGCTTCTCATGACAGCAGATGTGTCAGGTTTTTGTGTCTTGTACATGAGATTTGTGTGCTTTGCACTATGTCATACTAGCAAGGAAAGGAAACATTTTTCACAGAAAAGCAACACGTGCATAAAATGTGATGGCATACAGAGCACTGCATTACATCACCCATCTCTGAAGTGGTCTCTGAAAAGAAGGCCCAGTCAGAGGTGAAACCAGGCTGCAAGTTGTTTGGCACATCTTCATGGATTAGAGGGTGAGCTGCCGGAGATAAGGTTTCTGGCCTCACTTGAGAATCAAATAAAGGGTTACAGCAGCTCCAAATAAATGGGAGGTTTGCAAGTTCTGCAGAGCAATGGAGATTAGTTAGCAGCACATTCTGACTCTTACATTAGGGGTTGCATGTGCTGTCTAGGAGCACTGCCTCGACACTGCAGTGGACACTAGCAGCATCTGGCAGCACTTCTTCCCCTTTCAGTCTGGGAACCACAGGCAACTGGTTTTATCTGTGTCCTTTAGTCACCTGTGCAAAGAACCAAAGTGAGGGATTTTTCCTGATGCAAAGGTTGTTAAGCATGTTGCATATTGCTGTAATCTTGAATGTATTCTAGTGGGGAGAGAGGCAAGGTGTGAGCACTTGGAAGCCTCATAAACATTGCCTGAAAACATGAAGGCACCATGCTCCCAAAATGATGCAAGAGAGAGAATAAAGTGAAAAAAAAGAGACATAAATATTCTGAAGGCTGTAAGGATGCAGATGAGCCATTTAGGTTGCTACCCTAAATCTTTGCCTGGAGATTAAGGGGTGCCAGATTTAGCTACATCTCTTTGCAAAACATTGCTTCAGAAAGCATCTAAAGCATAGCCCAGGAGTCTTTTGTTGGCTGATTTTGCTTTGAAGACTTCAGCAAAAGTTAAGGAAAATGTGCGCTCAGAAATAAGGGACACAGGTATTAATTACACAGCTGTTGGGGAAAATAAGTGAACTTTACAGTAACAAGGCCAACATTTTATTGTCAAATAACAGGATATACCCAGGCATTTCACCAGCTGCTAAGTTTTTTGTGGGTTCTGAAAAGACTATTTTACTTCTGCTGTTCTTATGTGTGCTTCAAAAATATGCATTACTGCGATACCCCATCTAGTAAATTTTCGTACTCAGCACCCCTGTTTGGAGAGAACTGTGTATATATATTGCAGCTCAGGCCTTACTTTAAAAAAATGTGAATGTGAGAGAATTTGCTATGAAGTTTGAGTCAAGTGAGTGATAAACCATGCAGGTAAAAGGTTCTGCAAGCTCACAGCAGAAGGGGGCTGTGTTCTGACAATTTGGCGCTGTGATCAAGCAATGTTGCAGTATTGAAATACTTTATGAGTGCCAAGCTAGGATGCTTAAAGTCAAAGCTGTTGACAAAATTTTTTTATAGCTTTAATTTCAATCAGAATATCAAATTACTGAAGCCGTAAAAGGGTACTTGCTGTAGGCCTGTGCCTACTGTTACACACTTCCTGCTGCTTTTCTTGGAAGTGAATTCATGACGACTACAGAAAAATAAGCTTCAAGGCATTTCTTTGGGAATGAAGAGCTAGGCTGATTAATGACTTTGTCAAAGCAACAGGTTAAAACTTCTTTACAGTTGTCCTGTTGTGTGTGATACTGCCTAAAAAATCCAAAATAAATCTTGGTAAGTGTTTGCATCCAGACAATCTGAATGGCTTACTGGTGAAAGCAGCACTGAACTGGTAAAACTGCGTACCAGGGCGCTTCTTCATTGCTGCAATGTTTGGGTCCTGTTTAATTTCAATTTTTTTCACTATCTTGCATTTGCAACTTAAGACAGACACATGCTCAGAACTGTGATGGTTCATGAAGAGGAGGTGGGTCTGGTGTGGCTGCAAATAAGATGCAGTATTCACAGAATAAGCTCAGTTGGGAGGGACTAGCAAGGCCCTGCACAGGACCATCTCTAAGAATTACACGTTATGCATGTGGATAATGTCAGATTGTTCCCAGAAGCACTGGTCATCATCTGTTGCAGCTGATGCACCTGTCTGCTGTAGGCTGGCACCATATTTGTAAAGTTTACTCATGAGAGAACTCTCCACAAAACACTTCCAGAAACTTCTTAAGAGATGAAAAGTGTTCATCCATCCTTGTTAATTTTTCTTGAATTGAGATTACTTTCTGGCAGAAAGCATTTAGAAGAAATAGTTTAGAGAATTGCAATTAAGATGCATTTATATTTCTTCATCAGGGACAAGTTTGAAAGGGTATTGTAAATTTAGAGAGTTAATCCAATTTCTTCATCAGGGACAAGTTTGAAAGGGTATTGTAAATTTAGAGAGTTAATCCAGACTATGGGTGATTTACCACAGCTGTTGCTGTATAAACTTGATGCTGCGAATGCCTTGGTAAATGGTTTTCCCATCCATATGAGAAGCCTGGGCAGGCACTAGAAGACTGAATTTTTTTATGTGACATGATTTGTTCCCTGAGCTCTTCTCTGTAGGGGGCATCTTAAGCTCTGTCAGAATGCAGTACTCTTTTGTAGTGAAGTTTTGTGATGAGTAGCTCTGTCTGGTAAAGAGTCAACATCTGTGGCCTTGGAGCCTGTGTCTAGGTTGTTGTGTGTGTGGCAGAATCTGAACCAATTAAATTACAGCCTAATGATTATGCAGAAGTCACTACTTAACAAACAGAAAATTATGGATTCTTTTTCTCTTACCAGATGAACCAGCCTGCTGATAGAACTCTTTATACTATGAGAAGCCTCTTCTTAACTGGAGGATGACAACCTCCAGTTGGGCCTTTATTAGTCATTGGGGCAACTCAGTGACAAGTAAGTTTATATTTTAGTTATTTGCTGGAGTCAAATCACATTTTATCCTAGAAGAAAATGTAAAGCAGGGAAGACGCAGGGACATATATTAACAATTAAAAGTAATGCTATTTTTCAATATGCAGTGATACTTTGAGGTTAGCTGTCTCTGACCCATAGGACATACCTGACCACATACTGTATCAGGCAGTTCCCTAGTTGTTGTCTGTAGCTCACTTCTCATCAGATTTCAGCTAGGCTGGCTCAACTATTATTTTTGGGTACTGCCTACACTGTTGTTATTCTCTGGCAGCATTTCATCCTTAACCTCTGCAAGATCCAGACAGAAAATTTGATCTCTCCATGAGGTTTTCTGAGGTGCTAGTCATGTCTTGTTTTGTAGAATACTTCCATAAGGTGAAGATAAACAAAAGGTCTGGTGATGTGGAAAAATTACTAGTGTCTCCCTCTCAGAAGCTTTTCTTGTGATATGCACTGAAAAAGAATTCCTGTTACTTCAAATTTGCACAGTTTCTGAATATGTGTGTTAAAATGCTGGGGTACCTATTGGGGAGTCCACTTGATACCAAATTATCATCTTCTTTTTTAGGCAGTGATGCTGACTTTCTGAGCTATCCTTGTATCTGCAAATGAAAGAAAGAACCAAGCCAAAACCCCACAATCACCACAGTATTTGTTACGCTGCTCATTCAGCTTGAACAGCCCTTCCACCCTTAATGCAGTCCTCTTTTTACTCTCATGAAGGCATTATGCCTTTCAAATTGTGTTCTAAGTCCAGGTATGTGACAGTGTCATTCTGTATAAAAGTATATTTTTGCCTATGCTGTGCTCCATAATCACTGTTCTCTGGTTGCCTAGGAAGAGGGTGTTGCTGTTTAGTATGTCAAAGCTGAATTCCAAAGCCTCAAGAAGAGCAAATGATGAGCCTTATCCCAACTAAAGGGAAGAGAAGGAAGCTGGCGATACCAGGAGAAGATGCTGAGATCTTTGCCCTGCCTGTTTATTTCATTCTGTGTGTCCTTGGGTGTCAGTTGAAGATGATGTCCCATAAGTTATTCCATGAGTTGTCATTTTACAGCTTTTAATGACACACTTTATTCTGATACTAGAAATTATGAAATGCTGAAGAGACCATTTGCTACATTAAGACCATGAAGAAAGCTGGCATTAGAGACCCTGTGAGAGTCATATTTTTGATGGAGCTGTCTCTTCCTACAGGGTATGAAAATGTTTCTGAGTCTGGTTAATGAATATGAGCAATGATTTTTCAGAATGGCTTTCTGGTAGGATTATAACTATCACAGCATACTCTGGGGGTAGTCAAGAAGTGAAATATAAATGTCATTTTTCTCCATATATATTCAGCTTGAAATTAAACTGACTGTTTTTACTGATGAGACTGCTAGAATAACTGATAGAGAAGAGAAATCTGTTAAAAGTGAGATCAGAGTTCTTTCCAGAAAAAGCACTCCATCTTAGCATGAGGCTTCAGAGTTGCTGTGGAGTCTTTTGAATTGAATTATTCCATGGCTTGAACTGATTTCTTCCATGCAAGGTAACAGTCCAGCATCAATAACCATTCCTTATTGTGGCCTTAGAGGTAAAGCAACCTTGATCTGAAATACCTTTACTGTTGTTGTCCATTTTCCAGTAAATGTTGTACTGTGAGGAAAAGAACTTGGAAGCTAACAAGTGTTTTTCCTCATCTGCAGTTGATGAAAGAGAGCAAAAAAAAAGGAATACTCCATTTGGGATAGATTGTAGGCATTCTCTCATTCAAAAACTAAAAGTTTTACTTCAGTCATTGAAAATGTATTTTTTTTCAGTAATTGCAAGCTGTATCAAACCCAAAGTATTTATTTCAAACTGAAGTGTTATGCTTAAAGTGACATGTAAATAGCAGTACTGCCATCTCCCCATTGTCCTGCTCTCCAGAAGTGACTGTATGCAGAGTTCCAGGAAAAGGCAGGGACAGATCCGCTAGCTGTTTTGTATACTCTTGCAGTTATGCCAGCTACAAAAACTGACATAAACTTTGCTTTTCTTTTACTGAAACACTTCTAAGTATTTTGGTGCTGCTGAATGGAGGGATGCATTCTTTTTCAGGACCAGGAGAAACTTCCATCTATTCTATTCAGAAAGCCTCTCAGGTCAGCCTCTAAGGATTTTTATTCTGTGAGTTTTTCCATGCCTTGAGTGTTTTCTAACTTATGTCTGGGTCATTTTATGAATATTCTATTTATTGTAAAGGATTCATTTGCGGGGAGATGAATGCCCCTGTACAGAATGCTGTACTTTACTGAAACTACACATATTAAAGTTTCTAGTTGAAAGCTTCCCTTTCTGTGATGTCTGAAATGCAGATTTTATTTCTTTTTTCAGTTTTGTTTTTAACTGCTTATGTTACATTTTTCTGGTTTTTGTGAGTATGGGTTTAGATCAGAAACAGGAGTTGTGTGATGGAAACTCCTGGCAAAGAGCCAAGATGTGCTGGGAACACTCAAGAGTTAAAGTATCCAGCCTGTTTTAAAGCAACTTTTGTGGAGTTAGTTGTTGCAATCTATGTTTGTTGAACAGTCTAGTCTACTAAGATTTTGGTGTGAATCTACAGATATTGTCTGTTAATCCCTTGGGTTTTTCTCTTCTGTAAACCAGCCATGTAAATTTTTTATTTTCCTGTAAAATACTACCTTTAGGGACTCTTGAACAATAGAATGTGTAGGTGCAGATTAATAGTTGAACGCACATAAAAAATTAATGCTATTGCTTAGCAAATTAAATAATATAGGAAATATTTTATGAAAGGCCATGTCTTGTTAATTTAGGTCTAGCAAAAGTAAGCCTTTTTCTGTTACCTACGTGTCCTGGAAAGTATGGTAGTCTCACCACTTTGCAGAGATTTCTATTGGAAACCAAACCATTATCACTATTTTGTATTAAATACATAAAATTAAAAAAAAAAATCTTCAAGAGACAGAGGCTACTTCTAGCAAGGTTATGAAAGGATATTTCACTGCAATGCCAATTTTGCTGTCTGCTTCAGGAAGAGTATCACCTGGATGATTAAATAATTGCTTCACCTGTATATGCCCTGAAGCACTGAATAATTTTTTGGCTTTAAGGAGAAGAAATTGGGTTTTTAGGAGCCAGAAGCAGGCAGTGATATCTGAAAATATTCACTAAGACATTATAGAGGATATGTAGGCTGGGACAATATTGCTCTCCAGACTGAACAAAGAACAGTAGCTGTGGAACAGTTAATCAAGGATATTTAATCATGGCTTCAGCAATTTCTTAGAACTATTTTTTTTATCACTTTATTTCTTCCATTCATAGCTATTAGACTTAATTATTTGCTTTACATAACAGATAGTGTAATCACATTGACTTGTAGAATTTTTGTTTTCCTTACTCTCACTGTCTTTTCACCTTTCTTGTGATATTTTTCCTCTTCAATATTTTAAAAATCAAACTTTTATTTTGTAGCATTGCAATTAGGTACTTCTTCTTCTAATCCTTTTTTGGAAGAAAAAAGTAATGTTTGGTAAGGGTTTTTCTTTGGATTTTTACATTCCCTGAAGCAGAGTAAGATGTCAAATGCGGACTCTTTAGAATGAATTTATAAACATAGACCACAGTGGGGTAGATTGTGTGAGACAGAACAAGTTATGGCAATAAGGAAATACATGGTTTTTAGCAATATTTTGTGTTAAGTTTTTCTATCTAAAGTCTAATACTTTTGTCATCAAAAATTGCTTGGGTAGAGCTTTGTTCTCGAGATGTTTTATAGAAGCTTAAATTCTAAATGCTTATCCATATGCTCAAAGCAGGAAAAGTCAGAATGTGAATAGGGTGCAGTGTGGCTGTGACCCTGGTTCAGCAGCTTACAAACCTTTGGGAGCTAGTAAATTAAAATTACAAAAAGGTCCTTCTTGAATGCACTGACCAAGTGAACTTGCTTGAACCATTGCCTAACATACACAAAGCAATTAAGTGTGGGACAACAGTTAGTGAGATTTTACTCACCACTGCTCATAGGAAAATAAATTGATGAATCTGACTGATGAATAGCCTGCAAAGTTCAGACAGTACTATTAGTCCCAGCTGAATTCACTGTATCAAAGCAAACTGTGGACTAAGATACGTAATACGAGCAGAAAATTCTATGCATGGAGTGTGAATATCTGAGTTTTAAAATAATGAATAAAAACATACAAGCCATATGAAGACAGAGAACCTTTGGTAGATGATCAGCAGAAGAGTAAAATTAATGAAAACATTTTTAATTCCTTGTTTATGACTAGCACTGGTGTCAGAAGAAATAAATATCTGTATAAATTGCAAGCTTACACATGTTTAATATCAAGTGAAGATAAATAAAATGCAAATATTTTTCCATGATACTTGATGTATTTAAAAAGTGCTCATTGAGATTTTGGCTGACTTGCTCAGGTAAAATGGATATATGATTTTACTTTCATGGAACTGGTAAAAGTTCAAATTTGAATTTCTAAATTCATCTGGAATTCATGAAACCATGCTCTCAAGAAGTCAGAGGTAGGTCACTGCTGAGGTCCATGTACATGTTGTCCTAAGCTGACCCATCTGAACAATACATGGGGGCTCCCCTGTGGACAGAATTCTTTATGTTTTCAAGACCTTTTAAAAGTCACCCCATTCTGTGACAATGTTCAGGGTGCCTCCCTCTTCGTAATGCAGGGCAGCTACTGTCTGTCTGAATCTGGATGTCTTGCTGATTTCGACATGTGTTCTTGGAAAGGACAGTGAGTAGGATTAGAATGTAACAAATGATTGCAAGGATCATCCCGGCCTTTTGAAGGTGACTGTACATGTTGCAGGGGTACGCTTTAGGCTGACATTCAAAGGAGTCTTGCAAACTTTTAAATTTATATATACAAATGCATATGTATGTAGAAAGATTTTTTTAAATTGTGTGTGTGTGTTTGTGTATATGTATATATATTTACATATGTGTGTGTGTATATGTAATTTATTCATTTGTGGCTTTTTCCAGATGTTGAGTTACTTTTTCACCTATAGTGATCTGCTCTAATAATTATCCTCTGTGTACAGCTTTTTAGGGTAAAGAGGTTAAAACACAGTATGCCTTTTCTTCTCAGAGTTCATCACTACTTAATTGATATATTGGAGCTGGCAGGATTTGGTGTCCTTACCCCATCAGACACCAGCTGTGCCACTGATTTGAGAAGTGGCTATTAAAAGTACCAGAAAGATTAACCTTCTCTTCCTCAAATATTGTAACCAGCTGAACACAGAGCTTTGTAGATAACTTATCTCCTTGAATCTGAGTGAAAGGACTAGTATCAGTCATGCTTGGGCTTCAAGACAGCTCACTCACTTTTACTGCAAAGAGATGCTTCAGTCACTGGGGTTTCTTAATTATAGAAGTTAGCTCTTTGAAAAACATTATTAAAAAGGGACTCACAGGACCAACCTGCCCCTCTGTCCTTGGTGCAAACCTGAGTTTTCTCACTTGGGTGTTCTACTTGAGGGCTTGAAGATCAAAGATTTGCACTGGACTTGGGCACCGGCCTCGTGTGCTGAAAGGAATAGTTATGTGCTGTTTTAAATTTTGTTAAATTTGTGCAGCTGGTTAGAATTGTAGAATCACAGAATGATTTCATTTGGACGGGACATTGAAAGTTGATCTTGTCCAAACCCCTTGCAATAAGCAGGGGCATCTTCATAAGCAAACACTTGCCAGAGATGAGCATGGTCTTACTTCGAGTCAGATCCTCATTAGACATCCCTCCATGTAGGAGAGCTGAGTTCCTCTTCCTGTGCAGGATACAGGAGGCCAAACCAACATTAACATTAACATTAACAGGGATTTGAAATTTCTCTTCATTTTTGACTGCCACCAGTATTTTTCTTCCTCTGCACCTTTTTTTGTCTGTCCATCTCTTCTCCTTGTAGACTAAAATATCAGGAGCAGACATTGCCTGTGGCTTAGCAAAGTTAAGTTCTACACAGGGGTAATTTTACTAAAATTTTCAATTATTTATAAAAACCCCAACAAACGACAAAACAAATCAAAACCACAAAAACTCCACAACACAAACAAACAAACAGAAAAACCCCACTCCAAAATCAAACAGGATAATGAGCCACACTTGGTGTTGGACTGGCTGCTGGGCTTTTTTGGATTGTGTGAGAGAGAGTAGAGATCTCAGGAACTAAAATACTGTTCCTGGGCCAAATCCTGGTTGTTTCAAAATCTGCATTTTTGAAGACAAGAGAAAACCTTTTTCTCCCCAGCAAAGCAGATTTCCCCATTAACTTATAAAGAGTAAGGTTTCACATGATGTGAAGTAATCACTTGGTTAGTAGGTATAATAATTTGGATATGTCTTAATTATTGCATTGACTCCAATACACATTGGATGTATGGGTGTGTTTGCATATGTGCACATATATTCTTCTGTGTTTTTTTCCTTCAGATGACAACTCCTTGTTGAAAGTTTATAAGGGATGAAATTAAAATCCATTTTGCAAGCTGCACATGGAATATGGGACAAATCAAGTGATAGATGAACAAGTTAGAAAAGAAGGACCTATTTAAAAAAATCTACATCTTTGTAGGAAACCCTGAAAAGCTCAACAGTCCTTTTCCAGAGTGAACATTGCCACCATTTTCTGCAGTTCTCTATTCCTCTGTTTTCTGTGTGTGTGGCAGTGCTTACGCCAGGTAATGCAGAAGCAGTTGAGCAGCAAGAACCCATGTGAAATCTCTCAGAGAACATGTGTAAGTTGTGTCTGCTCAGGTACCTTATTCTTGTACTGTTTGCCACATAAAAACAGCATTTGTTGAGGCAAATTATTTACTATGTGTTTAATATCTTGACCTCTTTATCACTTGTAAATGCCAGAGAAGTTAATTTAAACTGCCAGATCACATGATGTCTGGACAACTCTCATTTAAAAGGTACATTATAGTTGTTTCCTTTCTCTCAGTTTATTTTTTTCCCCCAACACCTGTACATGACCTGTCTGATTTGGCTGGAGAAATCTGGTGGGGGGTAAAAAACTAGATATGGGAATTGTGTTTTGCTGTGGGGGGGCTTTAATTCCCCAGAAGTTCTTTATATGAGAGGTACAACCTACTCTCCTGCTGCAGGTGGGTACCAGGCACTTACAGCATCTGTATGCTTTGAATTTATATTTTTGCAAGATTACACTTCAGCTCAGTAACTCTGTCAGAGACACGTTCCCTGTGAATGACTTGGAGTTGATGCTTTGTCTCTTGTGATCACAAAACTGTAGGATTTCGGGCCACAGATCAAATGCCATTTCTCTGCCTCCAAGCCTCCTTAGTAGCTAAAATGACTCTGGGAAAGCACTGTATGGTCAGCAGAGCAGGGTGAGCTCCTTCAGGACTTCTGACCAACATCAGAGGGAACCTTCTATGAAATGCATAGATTTTATCTGTAGAGTAACTTGTGTATTCTGAAACAACATAACTTTTAGCAATTAAATGGGAGATAATTCTGTGCCCTTCTAATTTCTTCAGTTAAATGCTTGTCATCCTCTCCAGCTCTGCTGTGATTGTTTTGTAAGGACATGTGCTAAGGACATTCTCCACTGAATGGAACCTAATAAGGTATTGAAATATTGATGAGTAGAAGGTTAATTTTTAATTCCCCATCATCTGAACTGCTAGAAATTCAGTGTGGTTCTGTCCAAGAGACTTGCTGACATTATATGGTTTAATACATCTGCAAGGTAAATAAGCATGGAGCTACAGGATTTTATTTTGCCAAAGACCAAGGTGCTTTGTGCATTTGGAGAAAAACATAGAATCGTTTCAGCTGGAAAAGACCTCTATAATTATCAAGTCAACCATTAACCTAAAACTACCAGATTCACCACAAAGCCATATCCCTTAATGCCATGTCTGCCCATCTTTTAAATACCTCCAGTAGTGGTGACTCTGCTGCTTCCCTGGGTAGCCAGTTCCAATGCTTGCAATCTCTTAAGTGAAGGAATTCTTCCCAATACCCAATCTAATCCTGCCGTGACACAATTTAAGGCCATTTCTCCTTTTCATTTAATTTGTTACTTGGAGGAAGAGGTGGACCCCCATGTGGCTACACCCTCCTTTCAGGGAGTTGTAGAGTGCAATGTAGTCCCCCTGAGCCTCCTCTACTCCAAGCTAAACCACTCCACTACCTCAACCACTTCTAACAAGACCTATGCTTCACACCCTTCACTTTGTTGCCCTTCTCTGGACGTTCTCCAGGACATCAACGTCTTTCTTACCATGTACTGCTATTCATAGTCATGCCTATGTCCCAAATTCTGCTCTTGCATACCCTTTGATGGTCATCACGTAATGCTGCATCACGTAATGAGCTAAAGCAGCCATAAGGTCTTCAAAAGCTTATGCCAAAAATCATATGTTAATACATGATTATTGAACACACCTGAAGAATAATATAATGTAGGCACAGACACATCAATGGCTTCCAGTCTTGAATACTTGCATTTTTGGTAGTGTCTTGGAAGACCTGAGGCTGCTAGAGTGATGGTAGTGTCTTGGAAGACCTGAGGCTGCTAGAGTGATGGTTGTCTCACTTCGTCCTCATTTGTGTTTTGGCTGTTTTACGGTTTTGCCTGATTCAAATGCATTAATTTTTATTATGCTTGTATTTTGAAATAAATGAAAATGGTCACAAATCCTGATTTTTATTAGTGAGATATAACTTAAGATCATATAATGGAAAAGAAATGTTAATACCTGCTTTTCATGGTCAAATGTTGTCTCATTGAAATGCATGAAACACAGCTAACATATTGGAGACCCTTCATGCTCCAAGATAAAGTAACAGTACAAGAGAAAAGGACAAAGAATTTCAGAATTTTTCCTACTGCCCCAGGAAAATATATTATTCAGTGACCTCTCCTTTGCCTGACTGAGCCAAAACCCATCAGAGAGTGCTCAGGTTGCATTTCTGTTTGAGAGAGCTTGGATTGCATTTGCATGAACCACGGACTCTCGGTAGATTTGACCACAAGGAGAAGTTGCTCAGGGTAGGTCACCAAAATATCTGCTTCACCGGTGACTGTCTAAAAGATTGGTTCCATTTACACATTTGCCATTAAGACATTTATGTGAGGCCATCTCTGGCATTTTAAATTTAGCTTATAAACCTTCACTGCCAGAGACAGACTTGGACTGTTTTCTCTTGCCTCCTTAATTTTTTTTTTTTTTTTTTTTTTTTTCCCTGCAAACTGGGGAGATGATTCCTGGTATATGCACAGTAATAAAGCTTGTCAGACACAGACAGTCAGAATTCTTCTGAATTCACATTTAATTTATTCATAGCACAGCACGAAGCAGAGCTGATGGCAAGTTAATGTGCTGCACTTTAATGAGATAACTGTTTCCCTCCCAGGTTTTGAGGTTTATACTAGTTCTATTTGTCAACCTGGCCAAAGCCATACAGAATCACAGCTCTATACTAGAATATTTTATTTGCTTAACTGATGCTTTTGCCAGAGGAGAATATGGTGAAGTAATTAAATAGCACTGCTTTTATTTTAGATCAGGAATGGGTTTTCTTTTTTGAGTTTACAATATGTCCTTGTCAGAGTTCTGGCTCACAAATACTACCTAGATTAAAATATTCTGTTCAAAAATTTCCAGTTTTGGTGGAATTAAATTTACATCTATTTTTGAATTGGTGCCCTCTTCTCTTTTCGTTTAGAAGTATACATTTCTGGGGGGGGGAACTGCAGGATGGAAAGTGTATCTGTATTATCAAATGCAAATGCAGAAGCTTCAGTGTGACAGAGAGCTGCAAAGTCTCCCATTAAACAACAGATTATATGGCTCCACCCAGGTTTTGAAATGTAGTTCATGCCAGTTGGGTTCTTGCGTTAGAGCTTAGTCTTTTAGCAATGGCAGATCCTCCTTGTTGACTAATTATTTCATCTGTAATGAAAAGAAGATGAACCCTAGTCAAGAAAAATGAGGTTATGATGTATCATTAATGAAAGCATTTCTGTGGCACGGGGGGAACACGCAGGGGTTGGGAGGCACCTGGGTGCATCCCCTGCAGGTGCCTGTGGGATGCCAGTCCCTGGCAGGGTGGATGGAGGAGAGCACAGCGTGTGAACACAGTGTCCTGCAGCAGTGCCACAGTCTGCGTCCATCAGTGTCAGTGTCCTCTGACACGCTTGCATTAATTTATCTAAAGCCACTTAAAATGTCATTTAAGTATTGCTTGTGCTTGTGCTTCTCTTTGGTGGGCTTGTTGTCTAACAATGTATGTTGTTGGATTCAATGATTTTGAAAGTATTTTCCAACACAAATGATTCTGTGATTCTACATAGAAACATTGTTTCTGTACACAAAATAGTGCTTAGAAAAGGGGCTTTGAGACAGAGCTAGCATCTTCTGGGTGTATTAACCTTAATGTCTAAAACCTGTCAAAGTGAAGGTCAGATTGACCTTTCAATTCACCATTGTACCTTTGCATTATGTTTTCTGCAAAGATAAAGCCACCTTTTGCAGGAGGAAGGCAGTCAGATTAAGAAACTGTATAGTTATTTGTCCATTTTGTGCACCCTTTGTAGTACAAACCATTGTCTATTTGGCTACAGATGCATAAATAAATAATTAATGGGAAATAGATTTATGGAAAAAATGGCATTACAGGCTTCACTTGAAATACACCTGATGTTGGTTATAATTTCCTCTTGTTTCTTTGCTGGGAACAGAAGGGTGAGAGAATTGTGAGGGATAGGGAGGGACTGTATAGGAGGGGATATGCCACTGAGCATAATCAGTTTTGGGAAGAAGAAAAATCAAATTTTGTCCAGCCCTTTGCTGAGACAGTTCAGAAAAATAAATGCAAGGTCTGTATTTGGAAATACCAAACTGTGTTCAGCATTCGAGTCAGGTAATATAATCCATAGAAATCATAAGATGAGCCGACCTTCTGTGTGTTTCTTCAAGCAAATTGAGAAAATGTTAATTTCCACTGCTGTGCAGGTGGGAAAATGCACACAGATGAAATATCAGCACATTTGCCAATGTGTAATGCTTTTTATTTATAGATGCATTTCTTTTCTGCTGGGCTATGAGCTGCCAGTTGGGCTGTGTCTCCTCAGATGTCGATAGCATATCAAAACAAAAAGTCAGGCATCTTAGTAGGGAGGGCTGGTGGAGGTGACAGGGGGAGAAGGGCTCTACCTCCCAAAAAGTGCCATCACTGTACCCTGACAGTTCACACATCTTCTGTTGTTTCTTTCTCATCTGAAAAATGGAACCTTTGATATCAGATCAGTCTTAGTTCAGAGGTTATGCACTTGGCAGAAGGAAAATGTAAACTTCTAGCACAGACTGCTGGGTGTTGTTACCTGTATTGTTAAAATCTGGCAGTTGTGTTTATTGACCAGGCATTAAAGGGATTAGCTTAATGAAGAACTTACAGTTATCAAATTATTAAAGGTTTAAGAGGTTTGGGTTTTTATCAGTCTCCTTCTATTGAATAAATTTTTTAAAGACTGTTCTAGTTTAGGGAAAATTTGGGGAAAACCCTCTGGAAGGAGCCCCCAGAAAACAAACCCCCACAGCCCCTCGCCACCCACCTGGTTCAGGAAAAAATTTTCTCTGAGAGAAGTGGAAAAGAACCTGTTTATTTAACAAACAAAGCACTCCCCAGCACCAAAAAAATTAACAACACCAGATGACAACAAAACTCTTTCACCATGCTGAAGAGATGAACAAATCCAGAAAGTCTTTTCTGGGAGTGGTCTCCAGGATGCTGTGGGTTTCTCTCCTTCACTGGGGATGGCTGCTGCAGATCACAAAATGCAGGCTCTGGGTGTTCCTCGGTGTTTCCCAGATCCCAGTCCAGAGCAGGTTGGATGGTATTCAGGAAGAGGAAAGGAAAAGAAACAGTCCAGGGAAAGAATTGGACTGCTTAGCTAAACTAACTAGGAAGCAAAGGCAAAAGCAGAAGCAAGCCAAGCAAGCAAGCCAGCCAGCATGAGCCTCTTCTAGACAGCAGACCATGGGGGGAGGTGAGCCAGCTGATAACAAGGCAAAACAAACCTTTACTTTCAGAGTCAGTTCTGAAAGCACAGAACATAATATCAAACAAACAGAACACACGATTGGAGATACAGACACCATAACATCACCCTAGGACATTGACTTAAATTTACGTTTGTGTCCAAGGGTGTTGATTATGACATTGTTACTTCTTGATGCATTTGTAAGGCTTCCAGGTTAATTTGTTGCTGGCAGTGGTGGGTTTTCATCATAATGAGACTTTTTTCCCCTTGGTTTTTGTTTGTTTGTTTGTTTGTTTTTCTTGTTTTGTACCAAATTATTTTGGCAGTGTAATAGGCTTTGCTGTGTAGTGCTTGGTTTTGTTGCATGAATGGTTAAGTGTTTGGAGTACTTTTCTTGTTTCTGTTGTTTCCTGAGTTGAGTTTGCTGAGTGAAACCGATAATTTCTCAATGTTTGAAGTTCTCTACTTAGTTCTATATAGCAGTTGAAAATGAGAAATACTTAGATGTTTAGGAGTATAGGTCTTCTGGGTGTGGTGTGCAAATCTGAGAACTAAGTGGGAATGTGCCTTCATTTTTCTTCATTTTGGGCAATCTCCATTCAGATACCAAATTCAGTATCTTCCCATATTGCAGTAGTTTCCTTATGACTGTGATGGTCCCAGGCGTGTAGAAAAGGTTATAAATTTTGATGACCAGCAGCTATAATTGGAAAAAATTGTATAAACTTTTAGATATCAAAAGCTCTCTCAAGGCCTGAAATAGAAGCAGCAGACTTCAAGCTATATACAAATATACAACCTGACACTAATACTAGTGCCATCTAGGAATATACACAGTCTGAATAGCTCTGTCTGTGAAACCTGAAAGTGTTACAGACTGGATATTGAGTGTATTCCAGCCTGGGTTATGCTGACTATGTTCCAAAAAATGCTTTCCCTCAGTACACCAAGGACTGACTCTCTGGGCACTGTTCTTGTGTCATGGTGGGAGAAATACCAAGTTGGCTTGTGTAATTTTAGTTTGTCAAACAGAAAGGGTTATGGGCGTATGCTCTTTCTCTCAATAGGATTTCTATCTCTCCTGTAGCTTACAGAGAACACTTGGGAGTTGTGCTGGATATCTCTGGGCTGTGTGAAGCCATGTACTTTTGTCCCACCACCATTTAAGTACAGCAAACATGCAGAAGAAGGGTGTATTTCCTTACAGGTCTTTCTGTAGCACCTGTAGCAGCAACTCTGGTCTTGTAGGCTCTCCTTCCTTTTGTCCTTGTGCACACCTCCCTGCCCACAACACCAAACACAGGGTAGGGTGCTCACACCTGGTTTCAGAGCCCAGCTTTCCTCTGCCTATCTGGCAAATCCTGGTAGCTGTGGAGAATTGGTTCTTACCTGCATCCCTTTAGTAATGGCCTCTCCTTTTGAACCTGAGTCAGCATTTCCCACAAAACACCATCATCTTTTATGTTTTAGGCTTCAGTGTGTTACTGTGGTGGAGAAACACTGTTTCAGACTGGGAGTCTTACTCGAGTCTGTCAAGGTTTAACCCCAGGCAGCCTGTACCACGCAGCTGCTCACTCATTGCCTCACTATCAGAATCAGGGAGAGAACTGGAAAAGTAAAAGCTGGAAAACTCAGAGATAAGGACAGTTTGTCAGAGAAAGAAAAACCCACATGTACAAACAAAAATTCATCCACCACTTCCCATGGACAGTCAGGTGTCAGCCAACTCCAGGAATGCAGGGCTCTATCACATGGAATGTTTTCTTTGGAAGACAAATGCCATCACTCCAAATATCTTCCCCACTTTCTCCTTCTTTCCCCTTACCTTATATCCTAAGCATGGTGTCATATGGTCTGGAATATCCCTTTGGTCAGCTGGGGTCATCTGTCCTGCCTGTCCCACCTGTCTCCCCCCGGCTCCCATGTTGGGTCCTTGCTAGCATGGCACTACAAAAAACAAAAGCAGAAAAGCCCTTGTCTCTGCATGAGCCCTTTCCAGCAATAACAAAAGCATCCCTGTGTTATGTCTCTGTAGAAGTTTCTCCAGTTCCTTCCTAAAGCAAAGCAGACGTGCTTCTTGTTGAACACTTCTTCAAGCTGCCCTGTACAGGTGTAACTGCTATAATTGGACCTCAGTGAGATAGAAAAGAGGCAAGACTTTCTATTCATTACCTGCCACCGAGGGGTTTTCAGGGTTACAGTTTTAGACTTTAAATGTCCACATTTAGTGCAGATGGACTTTAAATTCTTTGAAAGTACAACTTTAGAGCCTCTCAGGACCTTAATTTTCCCATTAGTAGCAAAGTGATAATATTTCCTTCCCCTTAAAGACTAATTCGTTAGTAGCAGAGATGTGTTTGCTGGGATACATACATCTCACCTAATTTTAGCTGACTGAAGTGTGCTATTTTTTCCTCATTTGAAGAGAGAGAAAAAGAATCACCTTCACTAATGAAATATCCTAACTTACATTAGTCACAGATAGATATGTGAGCAAGGTAAATAGACACCAGAGGTCTTTCTCTTTCACCTCTGAAGGAACTTAGATAACCGTATCAGTTTAGGCAAGAAGCTTCATTTTTAAGTGGTTGCAACTTGATGAAATAGTTGGTGTGATAAGCATGGGCCAGCTAAGTGAATATGCTACTGTGTGATGAAATTAAATACCCAATAAATTGCTGCTTCTGCACACACAACTTCTTCAGCTGAGGGCAGTTTTAGTGCTATAATTTTGTAGTGATTTCTGAATTCCTAATTTTTAATGGTGAGGATTCAAGTCCATCCTAAAAGTCTCTAGATTTAAATGTTACTGTAGAATTCCAGGGGCAAAGTAATAAAAGCATATCTTTCCTTTGGCTTGGTTTCAAACAGGGTGACATAGTTTTTATCAAACTGCCTCTATTAATGCTTTAATTCAGCAGAGATTGCTAAGTAAGGTTCGTTTTCTAGCCAAAATGTCAATCAGAACTGTATGCTCCACAGAGTACTGTACAAATTAACATTTAAACATTGCTAGTGTAGTAATTATTTTGAGCATCTTTTTTTATGACACTCAGAAGAAAAGGGATGACTTTTTGGTGAGTTTCCAGACTCTAATTTTCTCCCTATATAAGTGTGCTCTGCTGATATGTCTTTCTCCTCTGGCTGTGCAGTGTTTCTCTGTTGCTGACACCCAGCTGGGAGCTCCCTGTCTTAGTTATTGAGCTGCCACAATAGAGGCAGGAAGGATCCAAACAGCCTTTGTGTATGTGGTTTGAATGTTCAGGGGATTTGATGAATAGACAAACATATGATCTGAATGCTAGGGAGATGATTTGATGGCAAACAAAAGGTCACATACCAGCAAAACTGTTAAATGGTGCCATGAGGGTGGGAACTGCTGTTCTGCTCACTGTTCCTTTTCCTCCTACACTGAGGGCCAGATTCTGCCTCCATTGCAGCTGCTCTTGCTGCACAGGATGGGGGAGCCTTTTGGGTGATGTGCCTGTCTACAGCCACTAAAAGGAGCATGCAGCAGGGGTGGATTTCAGCACAGATTGCCTCCTATCCCTCCTTATGGGCTGTTGATGTGTGGCATCATACACAAACCCATGTCTAGCACTTACATTCACACTTGGCTTGTCATCCTTGAATATACCATTAGCTGTCCAGAGAGCAATGCCCTTTTGTGCCTCTCTTCTACTTGGCTGGGGAAAATCAGTCAGTGCCATAAAATCTGGCTCTTTGTATGCAAATACTTGAACTATCTTGTTTCTGGAGTTCTTGAAAGGATGCTGACTTGTGAATGAAGGAAACAATTAGTGTTTAATGTAGATTTGTTCTTTGTCCCAGATGGGTATGGAAGATGAAATACAGAAAAAGGTGGAATGTATCTTCTGCTTTTCTGGGTAGTGAAGAGCAAGTTCCTGTGCTTCAAGTGCACTTCGGCAAATATAGAAGGCATTGTGTTGCCAGTCTCTTCTTAGACAATAGAGTTTGCAATTTGAAAGCCTTTCTTCTCAAGATTTTCTGCTGATTATTCCTTTGGCTTGCAATTACCTGCACCATGTTTGTTTTTTGTTATTAGTGCTTCAGGAAGATTATATTTCACCTAGCAGATCCAGCAAATGAATAAAACTCTGCACTTAAGAACTGAGCTCAAACAAAACTGCCTGGAATAATGCTTGGAAATCAACTGTGGATGTTGAAGAACTGTATGACATCTGATCTTCAGTAACACTAACAGCTTTATCACTATTAAAAAGGGTTGAAATCTTTAATTTCAATTTTAAAATTGTGTTTCCTCAGTAGGAATATTACTGCATGTTTAGTTAAACACCACCAGGCTTAAAACCATCTCATTTAGAAGAGCCTAGATGTCACTGACTCACAGCAATAGACAGAATCCCACAAGTCAGGGTCTTAAAGGTTTTTGGGAACAGAAAGATGGAATGATACACCCAAGAGTTTTTTTTTTTTAAAGAAGAGATGATTAGTCTCTATGTCCTCTTGAAATGTATTTGAGAAAAGTACTAGTCCCTGTAGCAAAGGAGTGTTTTTTTTTTCCTTTTTTCTTGATTGTTTCCAATGAACAGAAATTTTAATGCTTTTAGTTAGTATTTCGTACATGATTTTCAGAAAGCTGAAGTACTTAAGTGGAAGACAGGTATGTCATAATTCATGATGGGAAAAGAGATCTTTTTTTGCATTAGTGAATTCTGTAAGAATAAGGTGACTGCATGTTGTTAAAGATGCACAACTGCTTCATAAAAAATGTGTCAGAATTTTTCTAGACAGTGATTATAATTTGTGAATTAGAGCTAATTAAAGTATGGCAGTAACCTAATGTAAAACATGGCTGATTTTGGAGCTTCCTACAAATTTTAACTTTGATGAATATATTTAGATCTAAAAACACGCACTCTGATAAGAGGCATGTATATTTTGTTTATATGTCAGTGATATTGTTAGTAACAGGAGATTTGCAGATAGGTGCTTTCATAGGTGAGAAACAATTTGCCGTGCAATTACTTTTATACTTTCTTTTTAAAACACTAAACGTTTTAACCATACTCAAGGTTTACTAGCATGAGGACAACACAAAACTGAACTTCAGTGGAAAGGCCTTCTCTGTTGTATGTGGGATCTGTCTGATAGCTCATGATGCTTCCAGGTTGGAAGCAGTGGACAACGTCCTTGCAAAACCATCTGGAGCACTGTGTGCCTGTAAGGGCAGAGAACAGCTCTGCTGCTGCTGTGGTGGCTGGTTTTGGCTGGATGCACTGGCGGCAGTGCTGAGAGCTCCTGGCTGCCCGTGGTGTGCAGGTTTGCAGGCTGAAGGGTGGCAGGGCAGCTGCACTGCTGTGGGCATCGCAGATATTCTTATGGTCTGTGATTGGCATTAGTGAGAATGTTGTGAAGACATTGACTGTCTGTTTGCACCAAACACTGCCCCAGCTCAAAATCCAGCAATACCTGATTCTTAGTGGCACTTCTTATTAGGGCATTACTGTAATGGGGGAGAGTGTATTATTACCTCAGATTTGCAGAAATTACTATTGAGTGATTAAGAGATTTCCACAAAAGCTATGTCCTGAATTTGTCTTTCACACTTCCCTCTGGATCACAGCTGTGGGCTGGAGGAATGAAAGGTCCTGGGAACTTTGGCTTTACATGGCTCACATCTTCAGCGATGTCCCAGCAGGAGGGCAGTTCTATATTCAAGAGAGAGTGGAAAAGCTTTTTACAGTTACATGTGAAGGAAGATCTGGGTCTCTTGCCAGTTGTTCCTCTTTAATGTAATTGCAAGTCATTTGCTGTATTATTATTTTAACCCAGTAGAGCTGATCCTAAAATAAATAAACAGAACTTATTTTTCATAATATATCAGTTGCTCATAATTTTTCAAATTGCTGAATTACTGTATATGTCTGGAGGAAAGCATGGAGATAGAACTAGAGGAAAGGTAGAGAGATTTAAAAAAAGCCACTGATCATGGTGCAACTTCAACAGTCTCCTTGAAAAACAGCACTAGCAGCATTGTGGAACAGCTGCCACTGTGTTTGGCTATGAGGTGTAACTGTTGAACAGAGATGCTGTCTGCCAGTGTCACTTTATTGAGGAATTACTTAATGATTTAAGGAAAAGAGTCTCCTTCCATTCATGCCACTCATACTGTCATGCAACAGGATCAGAAATTAGCAAGTCCTTGCACGTACCTTGAAAATATTCAGGATGACATAGAGCTAAAAAGTGGAGAGAAAAAGGATGTTAATGCAGTTTGATCTGTCATATTCCTGAACAGGTAATAAAGGCAATCTCTATCCAGAAGAAAAATTCAAAGAAAGCATAGAAGAATCTGTGCTGGCATCATCACCACACTGCAAATGCCATCTTTACTAATACCCTCAGCTTTACCAGTATCACCAGCTGTGGAATTACTGCAGATAACGATATTTTGACTCCTAAGCTGTGTGTCACACTGAAGTCAAAACACTCTCAGTCTAGGTGGACTGCAGTCATTGCCATTATGTTCAGAGAAGACATAGTTTCTTTTTTGAGCATATGCAAGACTTAAAAAATTCCATTTTCAGTCTTGAAATGTCCTTACAATGCATTTACTAATTTTAAGTTTTACAGAATTAAAGCTAGCTTTTGAACCCTTGAAAACACCTGAAATTAGACAATGGCAATACTATGCAATTACATGTTAGGAAAATACTATGAAATGATGGTATTTTACTTAGTGTTCATATGAAACAGCTAAACTAATAACTGCTTTTGGAGACACAAGAATATCCAGTGCAAATTAGTTGTATCCTGAGTTTGGAAAAAGGACAGACCATCTGTCTATTTTTTCAGTTAATCAATAGTACCACCTGTGCTTTTTCATTGACTTCTTAATGCTAAAGTCTAATACTAACAGCCAAATCTGCAGCAGTCTAAATTGCTCTAATGGGTCATTAGAGCTATACTGATAAATGCCAACTGGGGATCTGGTGTGGACTGTAGGCTAGAAACTTAGTAAACGAAATAACATCAATACTGTTTTATATCTGATTTCGTTAATTTCTTGTAGCCCTCTCTATTGTGTAGTGGCTTATTTGATTGCTATGTTGAATTGAGCAGGGATAATGTTAGCAGCAAATAATGCAAGAAGAACTGATTGAAGTTGGATTGCTAGGCGTTACAAGGTGTTTGACAGGAGTCTGTTGATTGATCATGCAGACCTTTAAATTGCCTCTTTAGAGATGTTAGAAGACATGTAGAAGGAAGGTATTGACAGTTCAAGTTCTCTCTATTCTGTGTGTCTTTACTTGTCTTAATTCTGTTTGCAAAATGAAATTAAAAGGGATTGTATGTTACTGATGGTGAGGATATAGACCAGGTGATGAGGCAGATAGATACATTTTTTAAATTCTAAATAAGACTCTTTCAAGACTGGCATTTGTAATTCTTTCATGTATCACAGTATGGTGGTTTATTTTGATTGTTTTTTATTTCATCTACAGGCTGAAGTATTATGCAGGTGTGTCCCGTTTCCTGTCTGTTGATTGAGATTGATACCTCTGGTGTTTTCCCATGTTTTCTCTTCTTTTTGGTATATTTTCATGGCTAAAAAAACAGCTCACCTTTGCTTATATTTGCATTTAGCAATGATCAAATAAATAGTTTTATTGAAAGGTGTTCTTGGGGTTCTTCTTTTCCAAATGGGTGCATGTCTCTGCTGTTTCCCTTTATAAAGCCTCTTGGCCCATTATCTTCCAGTTTTGGTGCCACCTCACAGCAGGAGGCTGTTCCTCTGGCATTGATCCTGTGTTTTACAGGTGTTGTAGTTGCTTTTTGTCATTCAGTGCCTAACAAGTCACATTTTTATCTTCCGCACATGCATCTAGAAAGGATAGCCTACAGTGACTAAACATGACTGGAGAACTTCTGTGAGAATGTGAGCAGCAAAGCACGGTGCAAGACAGGACTGGAAGGTGTGAGGGCAGCAGTGTCAGAGGAGGACGTGCTCTGACCCCTGCCAAGGGCTCTGGGTGCCAGCGAGCTCAGAATGTGCCATTGCCTGATGGCATGTGAGGCCTTGCAGCTGATGAATTAGGAGAACCACGACTTGAACGCTCAAGTAAAAAAAAAATCTTTGGCTGAGGATGTGTTTCTTGTTATACTGTTAGATGTAACAGACAAATACTGATTATGTGGAGGAGACAGAGGGGCCTCCTAGAAAGGTTTTTTTCTGTGTAGTTCTTTCTGAGGCGGTCATGTTGTAAAGCAGTGGTGTACATAACAAAGCAGAAGCTGTGCTGTTATTTGAAGACCTCTGGGCTTGAGAAGGCCAATGATGCCACGGTGTGGTAACTTGGCAGAGGCGTTATATTTATGGCCAGCTGAATGATCCCATCTGCTTCCTTGTGATGATACTGCTCCACTTGCCCATTTCTTTGCCCAGTCTCTTGAGTTACTGCAAAATAAACTGACTGTGTGGGAACCCCTTGGCTGCAGGGGTGCTCCATTTGAGCATGTGTAGATGGTGAATTCCTAAAGTTTGGGCTTTAATTGCTTAAGGATGTTTTTCTAGAGTTTGGCAGGAAAAAATGCTTTGGCAGAAGGGACATAGTGTTTTTAAATTGTATCTCAGGGTCCTAGAGAAATTGCTTCAGTACTTTCCTCTAGGACACATGAAGTCGAACATTACAATGTCTTTACTTATAGTTGAGGAGACCTTGCATGAGAGACTTCTTGCAGAGCACCTGGCCTCAGAGGATGAGTCTTGCATTCAACAGATTGGCTTAGGGAGTTACTTTGTTTATGATCTGCCAAGCAGTGCACAAAATAGAACAATATCTACTGCGAGCATTTGAGGCAACCAATTATAAGGAAGTGTGCCTAGCAAGAGAAGTGGCCAAAATAGAAAACTCCTGACAAGCTTCCATCTTAGCTCTTCTTCCTTTGCAGTATTTTATATCCTTTTGTTACCTGTCAGACATGGTGTGGTCAGTCAGCTAGGTCTTTATGCACAAGATTTTAACACAATATTTTAAGAGTGTTTTTTTTGTGAAAGCCTTTGCAAAATGACTCAGAAAAGGGTAAAACATTTCTCCTATCCCAGGGTATAATATTTTGCAGCTTTTCCCTCCAAGCATCAGGTGAACTGCTCAGATTTGCCTCAGTTTTTCAAACTCAGTGACTGAGAAAAAGAAAAGAAAGCTAGCCTGGATTTCTTGTGTGGTAATAGAAAACTTCATCCATATTATCTTTAGGCTGTTCCATTCTAGAGTTCTGGAAAACTGACTGCCAGTACACTCATTACTGTGGAGGAAGAGTCCTTTTTTCTCTGCATTGCAGAGGTTCTTGCTGCACAGTTTGATATTTGTAAATTGAAAAATCTTGCTTTTTGAATTTCTTGTGGTGGTCCATCTCAGATGGCAGTGCTTGTCTTGTAGGGATCTTAAAATAAAGAAGAAAGCTGATTTAAGTGATCATTCTTCTCGCTGGCTTTGCAATGCTGTTTCATTTTATCCAGTTGTCCTTTTGTTGTCCTTTTCCTGGCTTTAAATTATGGGTAAAGATGCAAAAACTACATATACTGTGCAAGTAGTTTCTGTCAGCTGCAAGATCACTAGAACTGTTTAGAAGAGATGCTCAGATTTAGTAGAAAATACTGCACCTTTTTCATTTTGTTGGGTTTTTAAAATTTCTGTTACTGATTTTTAAATAGAAAGAAGAGCTTAATGAAATAAGAACTATACTGAGATTAGTAGATGTGTCAATGCAGTCATGAGTTAGGAAAAGTCTGTACTGTGTATGTCAGATAAAAAAAAATCAAAGAGGGCATAGGTAAGAAGTGAGGGAAAGGCAACACCAAGTATCCAAAACCTTCTGCATTGCCAAAAAGATACAATAGGTGGCAAGAGATATATCAGTGTAATCAGAGGCAGTTATTTTAAGAGAAATTTCTCATGTTTCAGATATTAAATAATGTTTTTCATGAAAGTAAATAAAATAAAAGCTCAAGAAGCAGAAGTTGTCTGATCTAATGCTATTTTAGAGTGTGAACATTGAATTACCTTTTTTTGTGCATGGAGAGGAAGAAATATGAACACTCTCTTTTTTAGGAGCCTTCTCAGATGCATGCTGTCCTTCAAGGCTTTTCTGTCAATGTTAGCATTAGGATTATGAACCAGAATTGGGGTTAGAAGGTGCTCACTGTTGGCAGATGCCATTTCGCAGGCTCAGCAAAACTGCCTCGGATCATCACAGCCTCTCACTAGTCCCAAAGCTATTGGCTCACAATTCTAGTGCTTCTGATTGCCCCAGGAGATATGACTAGGATGCTGATGACATACTCAGACAGACTGAGCTGGTGCTGGAACAAAATATGCCCCAAACTATTCCTGGCACATTAATTTTATGCTTAGAATCAGATACAACTTTTACTATTTTTTCCTTCCTTTTTCTTTTCTTCTTTCACATTCTTGTCTTCTAGTCCCTAAATTAAGACGAAATGCTACTATGGTACTTCTGAGACTAGTGTTTAACTAAGATGTGAAATCTGATAGAGATCTCTGGTGCATCTGAACACACAGCAGTGAGCTTGCAGAGTGAAAAGGTGTAATACTAAATTTGTTTGTCCAGTTCACAGAAAAGCAAAGACTCGAAAGAATTTTCATTTGTGGAGTTTCAGTAATAGACAGTAGCTACAGCTCTGCTCCAATCGATTTTATTTCCAAATCATTAGGTAGTTCATTTGTCTTCAAATTATAGTTGGCCATAAAATACAAGGTTATATGAGTTGCTAATTTATGTGATCTAGAATATTCTATACAATCTTCATAAACACATAAACAAGAAGACCATGGCAGTCTGCATGCCAGGGCACTACATGGCACTACTACTATAGCACTTGACCATGCAAACTGTGGTGTGTCCAGTCTGCTGCTGAATTTATAAATTCTGATGATCTTAAACCGCATTTTTAAGGTGCTTAGTCAATACTGGTGTAACTATTATTTTAAAATAACCTGTTAGTTATTTTTTTACTCTTGCTTTATCAAAAATTAACAGCTGATTTATTAATTTTTGTGGGGTTTTGGGATGAAATTTTTCCATGAATTCTGCTGCATTTTAGCCTGATAGGTGAAGGGAGACTTCTATTACAGAATATATGCTATGTGTCTGCTCACAAAACATTGTGAAATCATGTTTACAGTTTCACTTGACTGAACAAATAAAAATATCTTTTCTAGTGGATTGTTATGGGCATTTTTTTTTTAAGTTTTAAGCTTTTTGCACCTTTTTAAATTTTCAGTGGTGTGCCAAAATATTCACCAGGGCTTTTTTTTTTTTTAATATGGCATACACACAAGTAGTATCACTGCCTTCCTCTTTTACCTTTTCTTCTGTGTATAGATGAGAGGTTTAGACCACATTTGGAAAAAAAAAAAAAAACAACAGTGGAGAAGACACACTAGCTGAATCTCTCAGTCCTCAGCATGACCCCTTCCACTTTTTTCCACTTTTACATCTGTCATGCAAAAATGTTCCCACACTTCTGTTTGCGTTTGAGTGCCTGCAGGAGTTCTGGTGGCCTGACTCTGGATGAGCAGTGGGCAAGGGCTCTGGGCATGGAGAGCAGTGCCTGCCCTGCTGCCCCACGCCTGCCCCACTGCTCCATCACCACTGGGCAAGGGCTTTGCTGCGCCGGGCAAACAGGAGAAGGAGCCTGCTCCACCCCATGCTGTGTCCTGGCCTTGCTTCCCTTTGTGTGATTTCCAGCTGTGTTAATCTTACATTTGCCTGTGTAATACCTGCTTTGTTTAGAGCCTGCATTTGATTAACTAGTTATTCACTTAAAGGTGAGCTTTTAGGAAATGTAATCTGGGACACTTTGCACCATGCTGCCTTCTGAGCGCTGGGCTGCATGAAGCCTCAAAGGAAATCTGTCAGAAGTTGGTTTGCCTGGGAAAGTGGGATGCTCTCTGCACTTGGCAGTGTCTCAGAAAAAGTTACTTAATCTCATCCTACACAAACAATTACAGGACAGTAAGTAAGGGGGGAAACTCTGAGGAGGGCAGCATGTGCTAAACTTCTGTTACAGAACAGTTTCTTTAAAAAACTGAACTTGTGATGGCCTTGGTTATAAAGGTGCTCATACTGTTTGGAGAGCTAGAAATATAATTACAGCTTGGGTTTTTTTATTTCCTTACTTTTCAGCACAGTATTGAGGATTTGAAAAGTAGAATTGACTGATACAGTGTTCTAAAAGAAACAGGAGATGGTCTTTGTGTTGGCAGGAGGGACCTTTGAGAAATTGCATGTGGGTACTTTTCTATATACCAAACATATTAGTATGAATTGAATAATGAGTAATCTAATCAGATTTGTAGCCAAGCTTGTCTGTCATACTGTGATAATTATTAGCTACCCAGGGCCTTAATACTAAGCAGATCCCTCCCCACCTCCCAACCTGTTTCATTTTTTAGAAGTGAGTTCTTTATAGGAGAGAAGCAGTGCTTAGGCAAGGCACTGATCTTGGCTCAATTCAGTGACCAGAAACACTTCCCAGTGCAGGCACCACTATATTCCATGAGCAGCTTCTTAACAGCTTCAAATGGTAACATCTTTGGCCTGAGTGAGGAGCAGTTCATCATGGTCATGGAATACTGGGAATATCAACAGCAGCAGCCTCCCCGTGGAAGCAATTATAGCCATGTTCAAGAGTACAAACCAAATTGATTCTCAGGAGTGTTTCACAGGTGATAAGGTCATGTAAGAGGAACAAGAGCAAGTAATTATTTAAAATCCTTTCTTGTTGCACGAATATTTTCTTTTTTTATATGGAGGACAAAACAAAGTCATTCCATGTCTGAAAGTTGGTCATTAGATATGGAATGCCATTTCGAGACTGATGACCTACCAGTTCTGTTTCTTCCTGGCTAAGGAGCTGCTTCAGCAAGGTGGTATTTTGGAGAAGTCTTCAATGATCTCTTGTCAAATTTGCATATTTATTTGATTTCACTTGGGAGAAGGGAGGATTGGACCAGATGATCTCAGAGGTCTCTTCCAAACTCACCTGTTCTGTGAATCCCTGAAAATAAACTCTCTGTTCTGTACTGTACTGAACAAGAAGCGGATGCTTTGTGCTGGGTTCTGCATGTTTTGTATGTGCAGTTCTAGGCTGTGTCCTAGATCAGTCCAGTAGCTGGTGAATCTGTTGAAGTTGTGCTCAGACATTTGATGTGGACTAAGGGGCTCCAGCTGAGATGCTTTGGCTGGGAAATGTTGAGTTCCACTCATGGTGGTGGTAGTACCATTAGAGACCCAGACAGAGGTTGCAAAATATAATAGAAAGTAATTCTGCTCACCCTTGCAAGCCAACCATGTTAAAGTGTTTGCATGGTCGTTAGTGCACTCCTGCCTGTTTTTTAGATTGTCCGTTTTGTCTGCAGGACAGTCTCAATAAAGCAGCACAGTCCAAACTCCCAGTGATGTATGCCCAGGCACAGGACTAGGGTTGAAGTTGCCTTGATATGCAGTTCCAGTGGCTGGTCCAGAACTCACCTGGTGCTGAAGAGAATATGCAGGAAGAGTTGGAGGGAGATTCCTTCTGGGAAGCTATGGGGCAAGAAGGAAGCAAACCTTTCCTTTCCTCGCTGTTTCACACATTGTAACCAACATCTTCAAGGCAGAATGAGGTACAAGTACAAGAAGAGTGCAATTTCTTGGAGTACATGAGCATATATATATATATGTCTATGTAGTATGTACATGTACAGGTATGTCAATTTTTAATGTTTTGCAAGTATTCCCATTCTCAGGATTTATTCAGTATCTGGATTTTTGCTTTATGAGAGGTAGTGTGTACCTATCTTCCCACGCCTTTAGATTGTGGACTCCTTAGTGTCAACATGTGACTAAGCCCTGTGACCTTCAGTTTGGGTTAGGGACACACAGCTGGTGATGAATACTGGAAGAGCAACTAGAAAGTGAGGCAGTTACTTGTGGGGACACTTGGACACTGGACAATCTATAATCCCTCTGTTTCTCCCAGTTTTGATTTTGTTTTCCTGTGTTGTGTTTTTATAAAACAAAGCCGATATCACTCAAGCAGTTTGCATGCTAAAGGGAACTAGACTGTTTAGTCTGAATAACATTGCTCTTGGTAGCACATTTTGACTTCCTGAGGTGTGCTGTGGCTTTGATGAAGAGAGCAGCGCACAGCCATCTGAAAAAGAAGGCAAAACACAATATTGAGTTGCATTAACTCTAGTGCTTATGACTAGGCTTTGCTGTTCCTTGAAGTGGCAGCACAACTAGCTGACAATTCATAGGGCTTCTCCCTTGACTGATTGATTTTTAAGGTCAAAAAGACAAGGAGAACAGACCAAATGAGATTGCAAGAACATTTGCATTGAACTCCTGTGTACCCGAGGTCATGGACTTTGTCCTAGCTGTTCTCTACACCATCCAAGAAACATGTTAGTCGGTCACTGCTGTCAGTCACTATAGAGCCTTCATTGATAAGGTCTTTAAAGAAATTATGAGACGCTGCATGTGACATTTCAGCAGTAGTCACAAATGGATGACATCTCCTAAATACAGAAAGACAACAGGTAAAGCTTTTAATGACACCCAAAGCACTAGTAAATCATTCCACTTCCAAAAGCTATTGGATAACTCCTAGCATAGAGACAAGATATCCATGGAAGAAGAGAAGAGAGCAAAACAAGCTAAAACCTGTGAACTGTTGCTTCGACTTGTTTGTGTTTTTTTTCTCATACTTGTGCATCATCAGTGTATGATTGCTGCTGTTGGAAGCATATTGCTCAGTGCTGTTCAATTCTAGGTGCTATTTATAAGGCTGTATTTACCAAGGGATGGCCAGAGATGACAGGGAAGCAAGGAAAGGCATGGCAAAGTTCAGCTACACTTGTTGGCTTTGTGAATGATATATTTAAGCTTAGCCACCAAAAATAGTAGATTTGCCATGCCTCTGTGTAAATCTCCAAGAGACTGAAGAAACAATTCTGAACTAAAATGTATTCTCCCTTAGGGACTTCTTTCAGTACCAAGCACCAATTACTTTTTAAATGAGGGGATTAGCCTTCCAGGGAAGCCGTAAATATGTCCATATGAGCAGTAGTGGGTTAAATATTCCAAATTGCCCTATTACAGGAATCCAGTAAAAAAAACAGCAGGCTGGTCTCCCTAGTAAAAATACTGGCAGGTATTTTCTAGCAATCTAAGTGATACTGCACAATTTATTCTTTAATATCTAGCTTATGAAAATATAGTATCTCAGTTGTTGAAACTGGCCACTTCTGTTCTTTGAGTCATGGCTGGTGTAGACATTTTAATTGCCTCTTGATAATTTCTTGTAGAATAATGGAATTGTTTGAGTTGGAAATAATTTTAAAGATCATTTATTCTAACCCCTTTGCTGAGGACCAGATTACAAATACTATCCAGCACTTGGCCTTGAACACCTTCAGGAGTGGGGTATCCACAAGTTCCTTGGGCAACCTGATCCGGTGCCTCACTGCCTTCTGAGTAACACTGCCCTCGTCTTGACATCTAATCTAAATTTCTCCTCTTTTAGTTTAAAACTGTTCCTTCTTGTCCTATGTCTTTTCAAGTGAAAACTTGCTCTTCCTCTTCTAAAAAAGACCTCTTTAGGTACTGGAAAGATGCTATTCAGCAGCTTTCTGTTCTCCAAGCTTAACAACTTTCTCAGCCCATCGTCAGAGGAGAAGTGCTTCAGCCCTTTCATCATCTTCATGATCAAAGGTGCTGCTCTGGACTCAACCCAGCAAGTCCCTGTCCTCCCTGTGCTGGGAGCCCAGGGCTGGATACAGTTCTCCAGATGGGTCTCAGCAGAGCAGAGCAGAGGGGCAGAATCCCCTCCCTCCCCTGCTGCCCACGGGGCTCTGGATGCAGCCCAGGACACGTTTGGCTCTCTGGGCTGTGAGTGCCATGGCCGGGCCATGTGCAGCCTCTCACCCACAGCTGCCGCGCTCCCGCCCCAGATCCCTGATCTCAGCCCCGGCTAGCTCTCGTCCTGGGGCGAGGGCGGGCGATTGAGGCACCCTCCGCTGGTCCCAGCTGGGCTTTGGAGAGTGCCTTTGTGGGTTCCGGGTAGCGCTGGCACGCCTCATGGTGGTAAATGAAGAGCGGATCCTGTTGGGGGCTAAGTCCAAGTTTATTATAGCCCAACGGGGCCAAATATTCCAGAACGGTGCCTGCCAACAGGAACAAGCACAAGGTGCTTGCACCGGCTTATAAACTGTAAGGGAGGGGAAGACCGGTAACCAATGGGGATAGGGGTAGGGAGTGGCCCCGGGATGGGGTGATACAACGTGGTCTAATGGGGGAAGGATATGAGAGGGGCCCCAGGCCCTCGCCCAATCACCCGGTGCCCAAGGTGGAAGCTTCTGGATGGATGGGAAGGGACACCGAGTGACAGACAAGGCACCAGGGAGGGGTAAAGGGAAGGACTGTGCCTCTTCCAGGGTGATGGATAGATACTGGAAAGGTGGGAAGGGAGGACAAGGCGGGAAAACTGGGGATAAACCAAGTTGTACATGGGGGTACAAAGGAATAAACCAATACATAATACAGGGATAATAAAACATAGAAATAACGCAACTCCACATCTCCTCCTTTTTTGTTTAAAAAGAAAGAGAGGGGAAGAGGGTAAAATAAGTATTTAAACAGGGGCTTCACAGTCTCTGCGCTCATTTTGAAACCAGATGTTTCCTTCTTCTGGAAATTCTTCTTCTTGGAACCCTTCCTTGTTCAAGGGTTCCAGTTCATCACTACACTAAAGCCTATAATAAACACAATGAGTCCCAGCAGCAGCAAAAGTCCTGTTTTTTTAGAAAACAACTGAAATATAAATTAATATTCGAGGTAGGGGAGGTCCAACTCAAAGGGGAACAGAGAATCCCAGGAGCCAGAGAGGGAAGAGGGGGGATCAGGTGAGGGGGACCTTCTCCGCCGTCTGAGGGCGGCATGCCTAACCTGAGGACTGTCCGGTTCTCTCTTCTTGGTCTTAGGGACGTATGGTCTGACGAATTTGGAAGGGACCCATCTCAGGCCTGAGGGCGTGGATACGCAAGCGTACCCCCGTCCCCAGGTGACCAAGTTATAGGGTCCCTCCTGCCGCCAGGTCTCAGGGTCTTTAATGAGAACCGGCGGCTTCTCCCTGACCTTGCTTGGCTCATATGAATTGAAGTGCCTTGCGATGGGGGGGTTGAGGCACTCAAAGGAACAGTTTAGAAAATTTAGTGTAAAAAGGGCCCGCGCCAACTGAACCTGGGGGGACTCATTTTTTGATGACGATTGTTGTTGTTTAAGCATTCTTTTGATGCTTTGATGAGTCCGTTCCACCACGGCTTGACCTGATGGGGAATAGGCGATGCCAGTTTTATGTTCTATTCCCCATTGCTGTAGGAAGCCTGCGAATTCCTTGGATTTGTACCCGGGGGCATTGTCTGTTTTTATCAATTTTGGGACACCCAGCATGGAGAAGGCTTGTATCAGGTGTTTCTCCACGTCCTTGGCCTTCTCCCCCGTGTGGGCAGAGGCAAAAACTGCTCCAGAGAAGGTGTCCACGGAGACATGGACGTACTTCATCCTCCCGAAGGAGGGGACATGAGTAACGTCCATCTGCCACACCTCACAGGACCTCAGACCCCTGGGATTAGCCCCTGCGCTCACCGATGGTAGGGGGAGCGACTTACAGGACGGGCATGTGGCCACAATGGCCTTGGCCTGGTCCCGGGTTAGATGGAACTGCTGGACCAGACCAGGCGCATTCTGGTGGTAAAGCTGGTGGCTTATTTTGGCTTGCTGGAACTTGTCTGGGAGCGGCGCCAGCTGTGCGGGGGCGGCAGCGAGGGAATCAGCACGCCGATTGCCCTCGGCCAAGAACCCCGGTAGGTCGGTGTGTGACCTGATACGCATCACATAAAATGGTTGCTCTCGGTGGGAGACTAGCCTTATCAGCTTTGAGAGCAACCTGTTGAGGGCATCGTTGGAGACACCTTGCAGGATTGCATCCTGTGCTCTAGACACTACACCCGCTACATAGGCCGAATCGGTGACCAAATTGAAAGGTTCAAAGAACCGCTCAAAAGCTCTAACGACTACGGCCAACTCAGCTACTTGAGGGGATCCTTCCACCTCAACAACATCCGCCTCCCACCGCTGAGTTTGAGGATCTTTCCAAGTCACTACTGACTTGTGGGACCCTCCGGACGCGTCCGTAAAAACTGTTAGAGCCTTTAAGGGTTTTTTGCTCTGAATCTGTTTCGTTGACAAAGTGAATTGTATTTCCGAATTGAAAATTTTGTGGGCCGGTCTCAAAACGGAAATTTTTCCGGTGTAGCTGTCTAGTGCAAACTGCAATGATTCGTTTTCTTGCAGCAGGTGTTCCAACATTGCCTTTGTGAATTGGCCTGATTTCAATTTCAAAGGGATGTGGATGTACTCAAAGTCAGACCCCGCCAGCTCCCGAATCCGCGTTCTCGCTTTGCGGATTAGCTCTGCCACCAGCTCTTGTGGCAGTGTCATTCTTTCGGATCATGAATGACTCAGGAATACCCACTCTATGATGGAGAGTGGGTCCCTTTTGTCCTGATCCTTGCCCTTTCCTAGGGGGTCTGCCTATTGAAAGATGACACCGTGGAGGTGTGGCAGTCTGCCCAATATGATGAATCTGAAGGGCAGGCCCGGATCGTACCTGTGGGCCTGCCTGGCAGACATTGCCTCCTGAACCTTCTGCAAAGCAGCCTTGGCCTCTGGGGTGAGTTCCCTGGGAGAACTAGGCTCTTCCCCCCGCTTCAATAAATTGAAAAGAGGGGCTAGGTCTTCGTTGTTAATACCTAACCAGGGTCTCACCCAGTTTAAAGACCCACACAGCTGCTGCACGTCGGCTAGAGTCCTAATTGAATTTTTTATGGCCAGTTTCTGCGGAACAATGGTCCGCTTGTTTATTTCCAAACCCAGGTACTTCCAAGGTGGCATCCTTTGAATCTTGTCTTCTCGCAACTCAAACCCTACAGCAACCAACGCACTGGTTGTCAGTTCAAGCGCGTGAGTAAGTAAATCGCCGTTGGGGGCACAAATAAGAATATCATCCATATAGTGCTGGATGATCACGCCCTCGGTGGCTGCACGCACAGGGGACAGCAATGAAGAGACGTACCACTGGCAGATAATAGGGCTGTTTTTTATGCTTTGGGGGAGACATTTCCAGTGGTATCTCTCCATTGGGGCTTCTCGATTGATGGAAGGAACCGAGAAGGCGAACCGTGGTGCGTCATCAGGGTGTAGGGGAATTTGAAAGAAACAATTCTTGATGTCAATTACAGCCAATTCCCAATTTTCTGGTAACATCGTGGGGGACGGCATCCCTGGCTGGAGAGGACCCATGTCTTCAATTACACTGTTGATGGCACAGAGGTCGTGGAGGAGGCGCCACTCGTCTTTGCCAGGTTTTTTCAAGACAAAGACGGGGGAATTCCAGGGAGATGTTGTTTCCTGGATATTCCCTTTGGCGAGTTGCTCCTTCACGAGCTTTCGAAGCGCTTTTAATTTTTGTTTATTGAGCGGCCACTGCTCTACCCACACTGGTGTGTCTGTAAGCCAATTAAGTTTTCGGGTAGGACGCTCCTCAGTGATCGCTGCCCAAAAAACCTGAGGGGTCGGGATGTCAATTGTGACCCCCCACTGGGCCATCAGGTCTCTCCCCCACAAGGGTTCCGTGTAATCTAATACGAATGGGTGTAAATAGGCCGATTGCCCATTCGGCCCCTCAAATTTTACGATGTGTTTTGATTGTTTAGCCAATTGAGAACCCCCTACGCCTTGAATTTTTCCCGCCACGTTTTGCAATTCCCAGCGTGCCGGCCAATCCCGTGAAGGAATGACTGTCACGTCTGCCCCTGTATCCAGGAGACCGCTTAGGTGTTTGCACTCCCCATCCTTCTGCATGTAGCAGGACAGTTTTGGCCTTTCCTTCCCTATGACCTGGGCCTGGCACACCTGATAACTCTTCTTTGCTGATTTCTTCCATAGATCCTCAGGGTGTGCCGGAGGCCCAGGTACTGGAATAGCTTGGGCGATGACTTGGCCCTTGGGAAGGAAGACCGGAGGATGGGAGCAGTGCAGCCACACCACTAATTGCTCAGTGTTCTTGGATGTCAGGGATGGTGCAATTGTGACTTCGAGAGGCGTGAACTTTGTGTCCCCAAGAACGATGTACTTACTGTGGAGGTTCCTCCAGGTTCCTGGGTTCTCGGTGTCGACGGCGATGGAATGCCAGTCACTGTCCCTTAGATATAGAGCCTCGGTCAGGGCCAACCTATATGGGGAGAAATCAGATACGATGTTAAGTATTGGCTTGGGCTGGTTCGGGTCTTGACCCAGCCAAGCAGTGGATATGAAATCCACGTCCTCCCTCATATAGGCTGGTTCGTCAGCCATAGTCTGATGTGTCCAGTCTGGTGAAATGTCCTCAGGTGGGCATTGCAGGTGTTTGTCCCTCCCCTCCTCTGGTGTTATATAGCCCACCATATTTATGTCCTCGCGCAGGGAGGGACTGCGCTGATGACTCAGTTTTTTTGTTTTCCCCCAGGGTTGGGGGCACTCCTCCCCTGATGTTGCTGCTTAAACTTAAAAAACTCGTCCCTCAGCGGGCATTGGGAAGCCCAATGTCCCTTCTGCCTACACAAATTGCAAGCCTGATGTTGCGGGTTACTCCTCGGGGGTGCTCCTGTGGGGTGGCGGTCCGGAGAAGGGGTGGTTGGTGGTGTCATGGCTGCAGCAAAAGCCACTCTCCTTGTTGGTGGTTTAGGAGTCCTTGGAATGTCCTTAGCAGGAACCGTCACCTTCCTCGCACAGACTTGCAGCATGCTTTGAAGGGTAGGCTCAGGGTCCACGGGCAGACTGAGGATTGCTTGCCGGCACGCGTCGTTGGCGTTCTGCCTCGCCACCGTGGCAAGCATCCCCTCTCTTAGCCTCTCGTCCGGGACCTGAGCCTCCATCGCGTGGTGCAAGCGATCCACGAACGCGACAAAAGGTTCTAGGGGTTCCTGCTTTAGGGACAAGAAGTTAATAGCCGTACCGCTGGGTCTTAACTTAAAAAACCCCTTCTCTGCCGCCCTGGTGCCGACCTGCAGCGCCTCTCGAGGTATTTTTTCTGCCTGCTTGGTCCCCATTTTCCAATCCCCCTCCCCGCACAAGTGGTCTAACGATATTACAGCCCCATCCTCATCCCTAGAGCTATCTGCATTGGCCCAGAGGTCAGGTAACACCTCCCTGATCTCCCGCTTCCATTCGGACTCCCAGATTAAAAATTCTCCATGGGTGATAAGGCAGGAGAAGAGAGTCTGAATGTCCGCAGGGACATATTCGTTGGAGGAGAGGGTTGCCTTCAATAAGCCTCTAAAATATTCGCTTTCCCTACCGAATTCTTTCTGGGCCTTGCAGAGCTCTTTGATGGTCTGCTGGGGGATGGGGGACCACTGTGCAAGGGGCCCACCCGCCTGCCGCAGGGTACAGGTGACAGGTGCGGCCGAAAAGGCAGGTAGGGACTGGGGTGGATCGGGGTTCCCACACTCCCCCCCTCCGGAACCGAAAGCGTGGGAAGTGGAAGTGGGGTCGTGGGAACCAGGGGACGAGGCGTGGTCTGGAGCAGGGGGAGTGGTATGGTGGGGACTCCCCTCCCCGGGGGTGGAGCTGAGGGGTGGGGTGTTGAATAATTCAAGGCAGGAGGAGTCTGCAGGGGGTGGAGGAGGGAGATGGGCGGAGAAGTCGTGGGACTGGAAAGGGTTGGTCTGCCGGAAGGGGTTTTGGGAGGAGGGAGGATAGGGATCATGGGAAGAAGAAGCACAAGTGGCGGGAAAAGCCATGTGGCGTCCACCATCTTGTGTCCTGGGGAAGGGGGAAGAAGGGAAGCCATTTTGTGGGGTTTGGGGATGGTGGATGGGGGATGAGGGATCTTCGGGGGTCTGGAACAATTTAAAACGAACAGAGTTTCCACGGGACGGGGCTGTACAGCACGGGGAAGAAGGGGAACAGGTAGAAGCAGAGACAGTGCCTGCACCGTCCTGCGGGGAGTCAAGGATATTCTCAGAGGGGCCAGAATCTGCCTGCGGGCAACGCCGGGATGCCTGTCTGATAATACCCGACTTCGGGAGAGAGGGAGAGGGAAGCGGAGTAGGGTTATTCGAACTAACAGCCGAACTGGGGATCGGTTTGTTTGCGGCTGGCTGTGGCAGACTTTCGTAATGATTTTTAATAATATCCTGAATTTGGAGAGCCAAATGGGTGAATTTGGAGAGAGAGAGATCCGACTGCTGCAGGATCTCTCTCCCTACCTGGTCCCAAAAGGGCACTTGGTATAATTTAGCTGCCGAAATGTCCGGGAAGGTTTGCGACAGCCACCGGACAAACTGTTTAACTTGTGATTTTTTAACCTTTATACCCCCTGCTAAAAGGATGCCCACAACCTGGGAATAGACGCTCTTCTGCGGCACTGACAGCCTTGCACCCATGCTGTCTGATGTTAAAAGGTGCCGCAAAGTTTACAATTGGGGAAACGAAAACGAAAAACAGAAGACCGCCCCACCTGCTCTTTCCCAAGTCCTTATAGCTTCCCGCCCGGGAAGGGAAGCACCAGAAGCTCGCGAGGGAGCACCGAAAACAGGGATCTTTTCCCCGAATCCCAGGGAGAAAGAAACCCACCAAAAAGGGACAAACCCCCAACCAAAAAGGACAGGGAAAGTGCCAGGGACCCCTATACCAACCGGGGGGTCCGGGAGGGTAGGGAAGAAATGAAAAGCCCAATCATAAAACCTCACCACGAGAGGACCGATTCCGGCGGTGCGTTCTGGAGCTGCCGGTCCTGTCCCCGGGAGCCCCACCCACTAAAACGTGGGTCTGCTCCTGCCGGGGTAGCTGACGGCCAGGAGGACGAGTCTTCGGGTCTGCGCGACCCTAAAAATCCTCAGACGAGGGGTCCAACGCCACGGAAAGGGCCTCTCGTTGGGCGCCAGCTGCCGCGCTCCCACCCCAGATCCCTGATCTCAGCCCTGGCTAGCTCTCGTCCTGGGGCGAGGGCGGGCGATTGAGGCACCCTCCGCTGGTCCCAGCTGGGCTTTGGAGAGTGCCTTTGTGGGTTCCGGGTAGCGCTGGCACGCCTCGTGGTGGTAAATGAAGAGCGGATCCTGTTGGGGGCTAAGTCCAAGTTTATTGTAGCCCAACGGGGCCAAATATTCCAGAACGGTGCCAGCCAACAGGAACGAGCACAAGGTGCTTGCACCGGCTTATAAACTGTAAGGGAGGGGAAGACCGGTAACCAATGGGGATAGGGGTAGGGAGTGGCTCCGGGATGGGGTGATACAAAGTGGTCTAATGGGGGAAGGATATGAGAGGGGCCCCAGGCCCTCGCCCAATCACCCGGTGCCCTGAGTAGAAGCTTCTGGATGGATGGGAAGGGACACCGAGTGACAGACAAGGCACCAGGGAGGGGTAAAGGGAAGGACTGTGCCTCTTCCAGGGTGATGGATAGATACTGGAAAGGCGGGAAGGGAGGACAAGGCGGGAAAACTAGGGATAAACCAAGTTGTACATGGGGGTACAAAGGAATAAACCAATACATAATACAGGGATAATAAAACATACAAATAACACAACTCCACACACAGCACCCCCAAGCCCTTCTGGGCAGGGCTGCTCTGGGTCTGCTCATGCCCAGCCTGGGCTGGTGCCAGGGGTTATTCCTACCTGGGTGCAGCACCAGCACCTGGCCTTGTTAAACCTCTTCAGATTCTCATAGGTTGCTTCACAGACTTGTCCAGGTCTCTCTGAATGGCACCCCATCTTTCAGGTCTCCTGCCCTGTTCTGTAGTGAATCAGCTTTCTCTGTGTTTTCCTTTGTTATTGATATATCAGCAGAAGCTGTCTGTTGCCTTTCTCATCCCTTGCAGATTTCCCTTCCCAGCTGTGCCCTTCCTAACTCCCTCTGTGCATTTGTCGTCTGTACCTCCCTGGCAACCTGTCCTTGCTAAAACCTTCTGTAAAGGCTTTTTAAGTTAGATGCCACTCAGAAGTTACTCCTTCAGCCAAACTTGCCTCATGCCTTACCTCCTTGTTTCTTCACACTCTGTTCATATGCTTCAGAGAAGTTGCTTTCAAAGCTCAGCCCTTTCTGCTGAGTCTCTTGGCATTTAAGGTAATTGAGTTCTTCCAGGCTACCACTTGCCAATTTCCTGGACAAGCCGAGACCATTGCTCTGAAATCCAGGATCTTTATTCTGCTTTTTGGCTTCATTGCTTTCCTGAGTATTTCATATTCTTATTTCTCCTCGTAGTCACTCAGTCTAGGGCTGTCGTCAGCCTTTATGTCCATATCCATTTCTTCCTTAATTCATACAACATCCAGCAGAGCAGCTTCACTACTTAAAGGGCTACCTGCAGAAAAAATAAGTCTCTGATGCTCTCTGAATTTCCTGCACTCTGCTGTTTTTCTCTGCAAATGTCTCAAAATTCCCCCATGAAAACATGTAATTATGAAGTTTCTTCTAGTTGTTTAAAGGCTTCCTCTTCTTGACTGGGCAGTCTATAGTGTGTGCACACCATGTTAACCCCTTGTTTGCTACCCCCATCATGCTGATCCATGAGCCTTCATTCTTGACTTCTTGGATATGGTGGGTTGTTGAAATAGTGGGAAAACAGAGTGCCATATTTTAAGAAAATTTTAGACACAAAGTACTGGTGAGATAATATGTTTGCACACAAGAGGAATATAATTTGTTCCCTGAATGACTTGGGACGAGTAATTTCCTCTCTTTGGTTCTCCAGGTCTCAGACTGTGAAGTCTCTGTGGTACAGACCTATCATAACAGAGACAGATGATGTGCAAGAATTGCCACCTTCCAAAGATTGCAGGCATCATTGCATTTGTTTTCCTAAATGTAACTTGCATCCTCTCTTCATGGAGACTGAAGTTTGGTGATACAGAGAACCTGCAAGAATATTTTCCAGTGAAAATATAGGAGGGGAATGTCCCTATGCACAAAACAAATATTTGGAAGGAAATGTGGTTGCCAAAAGAATATTTGTACAGAATTCCCTCATTACCAGGAATATGGTAATTTTGGGCATGACAGTGGAAAAGGTCATACCCTAAGTTTCTCTGCTAAGTGTAAGGATTTTGAATTTCTGTGAGTTACACAAGTAAGCTGTCTGAGACAACAGGACAGGATTAAGGCAAAAGGAAATGTAGCTAAGTGCATCATGGAAATTAATATTTAATTGACCTGTTCAAAGTATTTATAATATGGAAAGACAAAATATTTGCTGTATTTTTTGTTCAGAAAGAATCTTTACATACGTTTGAACAGCTGACCTCTGCTTTATTTCATGTCAACCAAGTTAAGCCTTATTTTCTTTTTGTATTATGCTATGGGTCTTCCTTCTTTGGGTTACAAAACATGATAATTCTCCGAGCACTGTGCAGTTTTCTTATTATCATCCACATAGGAATACCTATATTTAGGCTCAAATATGTGCACAAAGACTTTGATGAGGAAAAAAATATTTCTCTGACCTCTCTACTTGCAGTGTTAAGGTGTTTCTAACTGTGGTGTTGATACACACACACACACACACACACACACACACACACACACACACTTCTCTGTGTTTTTCATTACCAGTAGTTAAAAACTACCTGTTGACAGGTTGCTCACGTTAGTTTTCTGCTGTGAGAATTGTGCTGCCTTGCTTGACTAAAATAGTTTTAAGAAGTATTTTAAACCAATATGTGCCTACTGGCACTGCTGTAGTCATGTTTAGCTACTACCTTTTCTGCAACTTCAGGTTGCCTGTGTCTGCATATCAGAAGATAAAAGACAAATTATTTTCTTAGTCTTAATACCATTTTAAGCCTACTGCTCTAATCAGTTGACCAGGTAGCTAACCTGGCATAAAACCCTACCAAAATAAAATGGGCTTCAATGGACAAAGCAGGGGTTTGCAAAATCCATCCCTTCCTAATATCAGTAGCTGTGCCTTGTTTTAAACAAGACAAGATTTACTTTGATTTCTAGATTAGTGCAGGTTACACTGAGCAGAACATTTAATGCATCTCATTGATTTTCCCTGTAATACTGTTGATACACAGGTCACTGCTCTAATAATTTGTTTTACCATTAGAATTCTGTATGCAGATCTAGTCCCCAAGGATATCAGTGTGTAACCAGATACTGTGTGATCTAATCAGGTACTGCAAGAAATATATTATTACTTCAGCATCTAGCAGTAGAAAGCTTCATCAAAATGGAAAAGTTGTCTAATATTTACAGCAAAATGAAGTTCAAAGAGATAACCATGAGAAGCAGGTGTGTACAAAATTTAAAGACATTTCTCAGATTAAACAAAGCCAAATCCAATCCAGATTCTAGGATGATTTGTCGTGACTCTATTTGTTATTAAAGAAGAAAATGTTATAGCTGCTGCTTCAGTTTATAGGGTTTATTCCAGTTCAGGTAAAGTAGCATCACTCTCTGATGACTGACTAGCAGAATTTCATTAATGTGATACTTACTTGCTACAGCATGTGTGCTTTGGAAAGAAATCTTGAAAAGCACCTGCAAAAGCATTGGTGACAGACAAGACCAGTGCTCTGAACTCATTTTGATGTAGGATTTGGATCTCTGAGCACCTAATACTGCAGTCCATTTCCAGAATACAAGTCCTGCTTACCTTGAAGGAATTTTGCAAGCATTGTGTCACAGACTGAGCATCAGACTTGTTTGCCACTGCGAGTCTGACTAGAAGCATCTACGGCTGGAATAGCAGAAGTGTGGCTCTGCCAGCAGCTGGACAGTGTTTCTGTGTAAACTGCCAGGTGCAAACACGAGGTGTTCAGCAGGGTAGTGGTTGAGAAGGTGAAAAGCATCTCTTAGAGTCAGCTCATCTCTCCATAAAACTGCTTTCATGTCAATGTCTGAATGCTGAGCATTGTTAATTGTGGCTTTTGTTTTGAGATTGAGGGGTTTCACAAATGGACATACCTTGAGACACAGAATTCTGTATAGCAAAGTGTGTGGAATATGTACATATAGAGTAGAATATGTATTCAAATTTATATTGTAGAAAATGGTAATTCCTATACATAGGCTTGTTAAGTTTTACATCCCATTCCTCTGAAGAGCAGGCAGCAGTTTCTGAATTTTATCAGTGGCTCTATCTCTTGTACTTATTTAGCAAAGGATAGTAAAGAATTTTCAAAGTAAATTTAAGAAGGAAAAAAGCATTCAATAACCTTGTGGATGGCCAGATGAAACTTGAAATTAAGATAGAAAGGTTATGTTCCTTGTCATTTTTCCAACTCTTATTTTATCGGGATATAAAGGTGTGTGTGAAAGGATGTTGGTTTGTTTTGGCTTTTTCCTTCGGTTCTACAAACTAGACATTACATGATTCAGTCTGCAGGGCCAAACTCTCCTTGGATCAAGGGACTTATTATGTGTGACTAGCTTTGCTACCAGAATTGCTTTGATGTTTAGAGACCACTGGGTACATTGAGTCTAATGGCATAAGTAAGAGCTGGAAAAGAGTAACTGAGCATCCAGACAAGCAGTGAAACAGACTTTCTTTCAAGTTCCTACAATGTGTTGTTGGGGCAAATGCTCCAGACAAATGTACTGTTGTTGAGGGAAAGGGTGAGGGAGGTGGTTGGTGGGTGTTGGTACAGGTCAGAAAATTATTTTAATTGAGAAAAACTGACTAAAGGCTTTTAATATATTTTTATAATTTTTCTCTCTTGTGTTTTTAGGGTCTCATGACTCTTTTAGCTTCTACATTGATGAAGCCTCTCCAGTTGGGCCTGAGCAGCCGGAGACGGTCCAGAATTTTGTGTCAGTTTTTGGGACTGTGGCAAAAAAGCTGATGAGGAAGTGGTTGGCTACACAGACCATGAACTTCACCAGCCAGCTGGGGGCAGGTATACGGTATTTTGATCTCAGAATTTCCACCAAGCCCAGAGACCCAGATAATGAACTCTACTTCGCTCATGGTTTATTTAGTGCCAAAGTCAAGGAAGGTCTGGAGGAGATCAATGCATTTCTCATTGAGCATCCAAAAGAAGTGGTCTTCTTGGACTTCAATCATTTCTATGGGATGCAGAAATGCCATCATGAAAAACTTGTCCAGATGCTCAAAGACACATACGGAAACAAAATGTGTCCTGCTATATTTGCCCATGAAGTCAGCCTCCAGTACCTGTGGGAGAAGGAGCACCAAGTGCTAGTGTTCTACCACAGTCCAGTGGCTGTCGAGGTAGCCTTTCTGTGGCCAGGCCAGATGATGCCAGCTCCCTGGGCAAACACAACGGATACGGAAAAGTTGATTCAGTTCCTGCAGGCATCGATCACTGAACGAAGAAAGAAAGGCTCCTTTTTCATATCTCAAGTAGTGCTGACACCAAAGGCTAGTACAGTGGTGAAAGGGGTTGCAAGTGGTCTCAGAGAAACCATCACAGAAAGGTGAGTTTGTTACTTGGTAAGGTGTGCTGACTGTGCTGAATGTGTGTTGGTAGTACTGTTTTTCCAATTCCTTCTAAAGGCATTCTAGCAGATGCATTTCTTCCATGCTACTGTGGGCTAGTCAGAACTTGGCATAATCCTAAAATGTTTAAAGAGTAACACATTGAAGGACAAGCTTTTGCATCTTGAAAGAAAATCTGCCACTGAAGCATAATGAGATATTAGGAGACTGGCTTAACCTTCTTTTTTTTCTGAATGCAGGTTTTGCTAATTTGCTTTGTTTTCCAAATGTTGTTTCTTACCATAAGCATTGAATAGCATGTCTAGGATTTCCTTACTGAAAAATCTTATCTGTATGATCTAGACAAATTTACCTGTATGATCTAGATAATTTAAGTTTTTATTTGTGCATCAGGCTTCAGATATGGGATAAAAAAATTTGTTCTGGCTCATCAGCAAAGCCTGATGCTGCAGGATTTGCCGTTACACAGCTCAAAGATGCATGGTTTCTCTGTCTCTATACCATCACACATGGTATCAAAGACAGCAGGACACATTAGAGAGAATTTGACTCCCTAAAGTCTTTCTTCATTTATCATACAGGAAAGAGATGGCAGACCATCGTATAGCTTCTGTACATGGAATAGCTTGTTGACAGGCCATTAGTTGTTATGTTACAAAAAAAGACACCTATGCAAGACATGCATTATTTATACCATTCTGACTTTGATAAATCACAGCCAGTTTTGAGCTTAAAGGCATATATGTTCTTGACAACTTGGTAGGAAAACTGAAATTTAATGCCTAGACACAAGAGCTATTTTCTTTTTCTCCTTAAAAATAAAGAAGAGTTGCAGAGTGTAAAAAAAATTTACAATGGGGACCAGTGGCCTGCTAATGTTTTGCTCTCTGCATGGATGTGCATGTTACAGGAAGGTCTTTGTCTGCGTAGCTCCCTCTGTGAAATGAAAGATAGAGTGTCTGCAAAGAAAACATGCCTAATATTTGAGAAAGGTTGAGCTGTTTTTACAGCAGCTTTCCAAAGCAGCTCTTAACTTGAAAAATAGGTAAAAATTTTACCTGGCATTGCAAAACACTGACATGGAAGGTTTTATGAGCTGTGGAATATGGTCTAGAAATGCTTGTGCGACTGCACTTGCAGCTATTGGTATAGTCTTCATCTGTGTTTTAGGGTCTCCATTGGTCTGGGGAGTCTCCCTCACTCCTGAGTCTGAAGAGCACTTCTCTATACAGAAACACTCCTTTGTTGGTGGATTTTACTGATAAACATCTTGTTGTTATGGAACTTTTTCCTCTGGCAAACATCTTCCTGAGTGCTCTTTAGAACATGAAGTAGCACAGTAAGGAAACTAACAGGTTGTTCTTAAAGTTTGTTGTAACAATAAAATAGCCATCAAAACCCATTTTATTAATCTTTGGCTTGTAATGTGCTTTTTAGAAGCTATTTGTAAAGCAAAAACTTGAAATAGACGCTGAATATGTTTGAGCTTTAAACTGAACTCTTTGTATGCCTTTCCCAACAGCAAATCTTGAAATTGTAACTTCCTTCAAAAGTCAATAGATCATTGGGCTAAAAAACCTGGAAATGTTGTTTTGCCAGATTTCAAGTGAGATTTTTCACATTATCCCCAAGTGTGTAGTCACGTTTCTACATGAAAAGTTGTTTCCTTTTTTGCATAATTCTTTCAGCCATTATGAGAGAAATAGACCTTCAAAATAATCTCCATGGCCAATATTGAGTCTTCCAAGTATGGCATCTCATTTGAATTTTTATTTTTAATACAAAAATGGACCCTAGGAAGAAACAGGCTTGGAATTGATGAAATGTTGATAGGAACTGAGCCTGTATTTTGAGTTAACTACTCTAAAAGTAAATATCTAATATATTCAGAACTGCTCCTCATTTTATGATTATTCTGTTAAAAATAAATAGGCAAGCAATTAAAAGATATGTACAATTTACACAGTAGATTTTGCACAATTACCTTCAATTCACTGTGTTAATGTTTCAGTAGCATAAAAATATATAATCCATGCAAAAGGTAAAAATATGTACATTCCAGCTGTGCTGTGCTTGCCACTATGAACCATCACTCAGTAAAAATATTATTTTGTCCTTTTCAAAATAAATACCCAGATCAAATCCCATCTTTGTGTCGTAGATAGATTACATGTGCTTTTGTTGCCAGTTACTGCACAGACTTATAAATTATACCATTTTGTCCTTATTAAGAAATGTTGGCAAAAAGCCTTACATTAAGAATCCAGTTATCTTGATTTTGGAAGCAGTTTTGTAACCATACTTGGATGGGGTTCTTCCCTATCATTGAAATTTAAAAGTTCTGAAAGCAAATGAATAAGGTTGAGTTTTTCAAATCATTTTGGTGTGGGGGTTTGTTGTTTGGGTCATGTTGGGTTGGGTTGGGGTTTTTTTCCTAAATTAGGTACTACATTAAATAAATGTTCCTTTTGCATTTTGAATAAAACATAAAGTATTTTCTTTTGTTTTGTTTCTCCACCTCCCTTTTACATATTGGCTTAGTTTTGAAAACAGGGAAAAGTTTAGATCCTCTCAGATGCAATGAAACGTGCCAGGCTTTCATCTCTGAAGTTGTTTTTTTAATAATGAAATTTTTTATTGTTTGAAGAGCAGTGACTGCCTTTGAGGGAGAGAATGGTTTCCCTCAGTCACAGCATTTGATGGACTAGGAAATCTGTGAGCAATCTCCATATAGCAATACCATCCAGACTCCATTCTACTGTTCTGCAGATTTCTTTGGGAAAGAGCACAGTGAAATATTCCCCTGTAGCCAAGATGGTTGGTTTAATGGCTTTTTGTCATGATTACCTGTGGTGGTGGAGGTCCACATGTACACTGCAGTAGAGCAGCCTTCCAAGGCAATATATTTCAGAAGGAGAAGGGCTGTTATTCCTTAATCTGTTCCCTAGAGCACAGATATGCAAGCTGTGAGGCCCAAAATAACCTCAATTTAAAAAATCCCAAAAAACAACAAAACATTTTCTCCTAAGACTCAATCCAGTGAAGATATACCAGGAATTTTCTACTGATAATGTTTGCTCACAGGCTTTGCTGTCATAACAGGTACTGTTCTGTGGTATGGCAATTAGAAAGAAGGAGAAATTAAAAGTTATGAATCTCTCTGTCCTGCACAAATACATAAGGCAAAGCTATTTCTTGTAAGGTCTTCCTAGGACCACAGTTCAGTGTAACAAAACTTTCTGTAACACTTGAATGAGGAGAATCGCTTGCATGTGCGCACATTATCTTGGATTTGATGAAAAACTTTGAGGACTATCAGTGTGTTTCCAGGCTTAACATTCTGTCACACATGCAGTTTAGATGCCAAGAAATGCTCTTTGATTAGCAAACAATATAAGCCAAATACATTACATTTTCTGTGCTCATTGAGTTAACTTCACAGTGAGACAGCTGCCTTTAGTATATCTGAAAGTTGGTTGTGAGACACCCTTTTGATAAGTGTAGAGCTGCTCCTAATAATCTAGTTTGCTTTCTGATTTGCAGTGAAATTACTAATTTTATCTATGACACTTGAGACAAGCGTGATACTCTCTTTGTTGTCTCTGTCATTTATTAATGTTGCAGAAGAATAGATCTCCTTCAGAGGATGCAGAAATCCTGTGGTACTTGTAAAGCTTTCAAAAACTAGAAAGTAAACACACACCCTGCCAATTGTCACTTGATTTCTAAATTAATCTCTAAGGATAATGTTCCCTGTGGCTCACATATGACTAAATCCCTGCCTACCATGCTAAAGCTTCCTCCTTAGCAACCAAACCGAATTTAAAAAAAAATATTCTGCACATGAGAATGAACCTTTTGAAGTGGAGGCAAAGCATCCAATTCAAACTATTAACAAGAAGGAATGGTAAGTAAGCCACAGAAACTGTCAGGAGAAAATCCATCTCTGGGTACAGTCATGAACTAAGTAGAGCCAGATTTAGCTAGAGTATGGATATTGTATGATTAGGTGGATATTGTATGGAACATTATTCCTGAAGTTGCAAGAAGGAGGATTTTTTTGAGTCAGTTACTGATGGTGCCATACCTCTGTCAGCTGAATTTTTGAGTTTCTGTGTCACAGGAAGTGTGGAAATTGATCATATTTTAATCTGCACTCCATATTGACTGATGTAATTCTTAAACTATTTTATATGAAAAAGAAGAACAACAAAAATGGCAACTGTGTTTTCCAAATTTTCTGCATCTTTTCTGATTGTAAACTTGATGTCTGTCTCTATTATAGGCTGCAGGAGAGCAGCAGGCTCCAGTGAGCTGGTTCCAATTTTAGGACTCGAGAAGCTGAAGTGTCAGCTCTTTAGCTGCTGAGAGGTGAGGGGAGACTCAGTCCCTCACTAATGTGTGTTGTACAAGCATGCCTTACCACATATGTTTGCCTTGGGACACAGCTATCTTTTCCTTTATTTTCTTTACTGTTTTTTTTTGGTTATTATTTCCTGACCACAGAAGGAACAAAATGGAATTCTGGTATATTAGTAAATTATTCAAAAGAACTCTAGGCAATCCAGACAAATCCTTAGTATTTATGTTGTTCCTCAAACTATTCTTAATTACTTTTCCAGTCTTTCTCACAACAGGCAATCTCTGTGTTTGCACACAGAACAGCACAGAGAGATTTCATTGGAAGAATCTGTCTACCACATCAACAGGCCTGCACAATGAAACCCCCAATAGGCTGTGTATGTGTAGTGGCATTTCATCACTGGACCATCTGTCTGCATGAGAATTTTAGTATAGCATTCCCACAGGAAGGGCCATGTGGTTGTGTCTGATGGCTCTGGTTGTGAACTTGGAACAGTATTAAATTGTCACAAAATACAGAAGCACAGATTCTTAATAACTTTGCTAAAGTATTTATCTACGTACTCAGCAGTAGCCTGTGGGATTTGGTGGAGGAAAAGGATTGGCGTGGTGATCACCACTGTGGCCTCTCTGATCAATGGCTTGGTTTTTGGGTGTTTGTTTGGGGTAGTTATCCTGATGTTTACTTGTGGCAGGTATGGATGTCTCACAGTTTTTCCCTCTGCTTGGTGTGCTTGCGAATTTTATTATGTTGGGCATCAAAACACCTTCTTACAGTTACTGTGTGTGCTGTGTGACTACTTGTAAATATACTTTATGTTTTCCTGTTGTTGCACCCTGGGCACAGTGTGACCCTGCACATACAGACAGCAGCAAGTGCTTTTCATAACAAAAAAGGTAATGTTCATTCTCTCTGCTCCACTCCTGTAAGCTGTCTCTTACATCTACTTGTCTCAAAGATTTCACACTTCAATCTTTACGGCTGCTGTAGTGAAATTGCAAATGTCTCATTAAGTCGCTTGGGTTTTCTTTGATTTTTCTGCATTACTCAGATCACTAAGGAAACTCAAAAGCTAATAGATGCTAACAAGTGCTGACCCCAGGGAAAATGCATTTGCTAATGTTGGGCCTGGGTCTGTGTAGCTGCTTCTACCTCATTGTGAAGGAAATGACTTGATGGGTTGATCCTTCTGCTCTTTATTTATAATGTACAAAATGAGCTCAGAGTTTTACACAAACAAGCTTTTCCAGATGTATTCACAAGGTGATGTTCAAATTGGTAATAATTTTCTGTAAAGCAAACATGTTTCACATAAACACAAGCAAATACAAACTCAGTAGATATGGCAATGTCCATGTTTCTGTGTTGTATTAGCTCTTGCCTTCTGCAAACCACTGCTGCAAACCATGCTAGTCTACTTATAGGATTATATAAGTAGATATATATGCACATAAGGATGTGCATATAAAATTTAAAGTTTAAAGTTTAATTTCAAAGTTTAAGCAGAGAACTGGACAGTACTGCATGAACTAACATGCTCATTATATATTTGGAAGTTTGAATTTTTAACCTGGGTAGGTCCTAGAGGGGTAGGATGTGAATAGAAATGTCAAAACAAAATCCTGTCAGCTTGTAAAGCCATGTTGAATATGCTGTATAATTTTTGATGGGTTTGAGCAATTCTCAGCTGCCTCTAAAACCTTAGAAGGCTTTCAAATGCTATCTGGAGAGAATGCATCCACACGGTCCCTGGAGAAGTCACCTGCACATCCCCAGCTTTTGCAGTGGGTATCTCCACTTGGCTAGTAGGAAAGATTTAAGACAGGAAGGGGTGTCAAAGTAGCCTTAGTGACAGAAACCCCTTAAATCAAGTTTCAGGAGATACACCAAGCCTGCAATTAATTTAGTTAAATGCTTCCCTGTGCTTACAAACAAGTAGACTTTGTGGGCTGAATGAGCCATTGGCCATGCAAGCTACAGCCAGAGATGCATTGGATAAAGCATGCAGAGGAAGCAGTAGGGATTCTGGCACACCGCTGCCACAACTGTACAAAGAGATCACTGCAACAGGGGGCTGGAGATTGTGAAAGCAGGCAGGCCAAATGCCTTGTTGATTTACCACCTTCTGTATGATACAGAAGTTGCATAACCTGTAAAAATGCCCATGCTTTCCTTCTGTTAAAGCAGAGGTGATACGGTTTTTTCCCTAGGAATTTCATAATGTCTGTGGGTTGCAATGCAATTTTTTCTTAAGGAGTCAGTGTGAAAGATACTGGTTTCATGAATACAAATCCCTCAAATATATAGCCTTCTTTTATTGATCTTTCCTTTACAACTTTACTTTTAGGCAAATTTTTAATAATAATATTTTTCTCCAGGAATGTTTTTTGGTTTTTTTGGAGGGGGAGGAGAGGGCTAGGTCTTATACACAAACTTGATGTAGTCAAAAATTATAATAAGAATTTGACTGTAATTTTATTGATATAATTGTGTGTATTGTCCTGAGTTTTACAGTTGCCCTAGAGAGCACAGTCTATTATATTAAATGTCTTTCAGTATTTATTTCAGACACTAAGAAAAATAATAAAAGACATATCTATAAGATGCTGAATGATCATACAGTGGGATTTGACCTTTGGCGGCAGTAATATTTTAACACTGTAGCTGTTGATCTGAGGGTTTTTGTAGCTAAGCAACTGTCATCCTGAATGTATTATATCATAAAAGAGTATTAAGATATGAAGGAGACTAAGTAGTTAGAGTGAAATAAGAGCCATGGTGAGATGCAGGCACTTTCCTATTGAACAGTCTTGTTTGCAAAGCTATAGCACAAAGGATGAACCTTACCATGATTTGTTACATGGTGGGGTATTGAAACCTGCACCCTGCACACAGTTCTGTGAGCAGACTGTTGTGTAGTAAATCAAGTATGAAATTAGATCTTGGGTAAAGGACACATTAATTTTGCTGCTGGACAGCAAAGAGGGACTACCATGTATTGTTATTCTCTTCTTACTTGGATTTAGAATCAAAGACTCAATAAGCTTGGAAGCGATCTCCAAGATCATTAGTCCAATCGAATACCATCATGCCAAGTAAACTGTACCACAAAGCTCCATGTCCAGTAGTTTCCTGGACACTTCCAGGGATGGTTATTCCAGTACCTTTTTGGGCAGCCAGTTCCAATCCCTAAACACCTTTTCAGAGAAGATGTTCTTCCTGATGTCCAACCTGAACCTCCTCTGGTGCACCTTAGGGCCATTTTCTCATGTCCTGCTGCTGGTTGCCTGGTAGGGCAGGTCAAACCCACCATGCTGCAACCTGCACAGCTTTGTAGAGAGCAAAAATTGACTACTGAGCCTCTTCTTCTGCAGGCAAAACAACCCCACTCATTCAGCCACTCCTCATTTGACTTACTCTCTAGACCCTTTCTCAACTCTGATGCCCTTCTCTGGACTCGCTCCAGCACCTCCATGACTTTTTTGGAATGAGGGGCTCAAAGGTGGGTACAGAATTTGAGGTGTGGCCTCACCAGTGCCCAGCACAGGGGGACAATCCCTGCCTGGTCCTGCTGCCACACCATTGCTGATCCAGGCCAGGATGCCCTTGGCCTTCTTGGCCACCTGGGCACACCCTGGCTCATGTCCAGCTGATGTCACCAGCACCCCCAGGTCCTTTCCAGCCACTCTGCCCCAGCCTGTGGCACTGCCTGGGGCTGTTGTGACCCAAGGGCTGGACCTGGCACTTGGCCTTATTGAACCTCACAGCACTGGCCTCAGCCCATCGATGCAGCCTGTCCAGATCCTCTGCAGAGCCTTCCTGCCCTCCAGCAGATCAACACTCCAGCCCAACTTATTTACGTACTCTGATGTCTGAAACTGGCTTCTTTGCTTTTCCAGTGAGACCTGTTCAAATTACAGCTCTGACGCAAGGCTGTAATCCCAAATGATTCCTGTAGGTATTGTAGTGCACTTCCTGCAGGTATTGTAGTGCAACTTGTGTTGCTTGAGTAATGGGAAAGTGATCATTTTGTCCAGAGTGTTCACTACTGTTTCTCAAGATTTGAGTGGATATTGAAAAGAAACTTGAGCAGGCTTTTTTCTCAGAGGTAAATTAATTATGATTTATCTTTGATTTGAATGTCTTTCTAGAGAAAAGCAACTTCAGGGCCCCCTCTCTGTTCCCTGCTTTTGGCTGAATAAAACACTGAAACAGTGAGGACTTGGCTCCTCACAACTTTTCACACTCTCTCAGCTGACCTCCAGCTGTGTGGGTCTTGTGCCAACCACCTCAGGCACAAGGTGTCAGGAGGAGGATCTGTGTCTGCTAAAGGAGCACTGTTGTCACATCCTTTCCTTAGCCCCTTTATTCACCTCTCTCCTACTACATGCTCTTTTTACTTAGACATGCTTTTTTCCTCTAAGCTATTGCAAGTAGTCATCCCAGCAGTCTTCATTTCTACTTCAGCTGCATGTGAGGTGCTGGTTAGGGTTTGGGTAATTAGGGTGAAAATATAAACCTGAAGCCAGAATGTTACCAGCCATTAAAGATAGTAAAGATTTAGGAAAGGATGTTTCATACCCAGGAATGCTGTTTCAGGCTGCTTTCAAGTGCCAGGCAGGTGGTCCTGAAACTCATTGATGGAATGTCATCAAGCTACTTGTGGGTTGTGCAAGACTGGTGCTGTTTCCGTGAAGAGTAGGAGCATGTTGCATGGGGAGTGTCTGTGGCCAGTTTGTTAAGCGTCTTTCTGCTAAAGGTAAAGGATAGGACTCAGCTGAGAGAGGTGAGCAAGGTCACTGCAGTGGCACTGCAAGCAAGAGCAGTGCCTTGCCTCTTGCCCTGTTTTCACACCATCAACAAGTTCTTCTGAGCCTGTTGCTAATTGCAGCTCAGAACATTTGGCTGATAATGATCTGTCTTGCCAAGTATCATTTGCTCCTGCTTCCTCTCTCCATCAGAAAGTGTTTCACTGCTGTTAGTGTCTGGCTGTGCTGGAACAGGAGACACATAAATCCAGATGAATGGTTTTTCTTGGGGGAAAGCACCCTCATTTGAGCTCTGCAGTCTGAGGAACAACACTTCTGTGGAAGTATTAATCCATATGATGAACACCTTCGTTTGTTTTATTTTTTTCTTCTAAGCTATTTCTCATAAGAAATACAGGTGGGCTGTTTGAAAAATACTTTTCAGCTCTGGAAGGACATTGCTTTATCCTTTAGTAATTGGAAGTATAAGTATCCAGAAGAGAGCTACAGAAATGCTGAAGAGTCTAGAGTAGATACTGTATGAAGGGTGGCTGAGTTCACTTGGCTTGTTCAGCCTGGAGGAATCTCTGAGGAGACCTCATAGCAGACTGGAGCTTCGTCATAAGGGGAAATGGAGACAGGCACTGATCTCTCTGTTCACCAGTGACAGGACTATGGGAATGGCATGAAGCTGTGTCAGGGAGGTTTATGTTAGGTATCAGGACAAGGTTTTTCACCTGGAGGGTGGTCAGGCACTGGAACAGCTCCCCAGGGCAGTAGTCACAGCACCAAATGTGATAGAGTCCAAGAAGAGTTTGGACAATGCTCTCAGGCACATGGTGTGACTCTTGGGATTGTCTTGTGCAGGCTAGGTGTTGGATTTCAATGATCCTTGTAGGTTTCTTCCGAGTCAGGATATTCTATGATTCTATGAAACAATGCATTGGATGGACTGACATTCCTTCTCAGTAACTTTCTGGATTCCTATCCTGCTAACAGCCAGCAGTAACTGTACCAGCTGCTGCCCAGCTCTTCTGAGAAGAGTGTGTATCTCTGGAGACACAGACTCACATCTTGCTGAAGTGGTGTGTGTTTTTTTCCACGAGGGCACGCTTTGTGAACTCATGTTGTCTCTTAAATAACGTCTCTGTGATGCACATTATGCCAGTGCACTGGGTCACACTGACAGAAGTGGTGCTGCCCAGCAGATCTACCCCAGTCTGTGCTGAGGCAGAGGTGTGCTAGGTCTGTCTGCCTGGTCTTTGATGCAAGACAGGTGCTTAGCCAAGACTGACCACCATCAGCCTCTGGTATGAGAGGTTTATTGGAGGAAGAGGACTGCAGCATCTCTGTGATGAATGTGCAGTTTGGGCTGTATTCCACAAGATGAATGTGAGCCACTGCAGGGACTCTCAGGCACCATGTATTCAGCTGAGGTGGCAGGTCTGCTTTTCCTTGTGCTGATGAAGCAGATGACTCAATGCTATGATGATGGAGAAGGGAATGACTTCTCTTGGCAGCCTTTCTTCCCAGGTATCTCGAGTGAATTGGCATTAAAGCAGGGAGGAGAACCTCTAAAAGAGGGAGATCAGATCGTGTCCTTTTCAGGAACTTGGTTGTATGTAAATATATGGGACCTGATGAGACATATCCTAAGGTCCTGAGGGAATTGGCTACTGGAGCTGCCAATCTGCTGTCCATGGTGTTTGAAAATTCATGGCTGTCAGGTTAAGTCCCAGGTAACTGGAAAAAGGGAAATGTTGTATCAATTTTTAAGAAGGGTAGAAGGGAGGACGCTGGGAACTCTGACTCTTGACACCCTTCTGTCTGTGCCGGGGAAGATGATGAAAGAGTTCCTTGTGGAAGTTACACTAAGTCACAGGGAGGACAGGGAGGTTATTCAAGACAGCCATCACAGCTTCACTGAGGGCAAGTATTGCCTGGCTAACCTACCAAGCTTCTGTGATGGAGTGGCCACAACTGTGGGCAGGGGATGTCATCTGTGTGGGCTTGTGTAAAACCTTTGACATGGTCCCCTGCAACATCTTTCTCTTTAAATCAGAGATGGATTTGATGAATAGACTTTGGTGGATGAGGAATGACTTGGATAGATATCCAGAGTGTAGTGGTTAACAGCTCAGAGTCCTCCTGATGGACACCAGTGACAAGTTGTGTCCGTCAGATGACTTTTAAAGATCCATTTCAACCCAAACAGTTCAGTTATTCCATGACCTCTTTGCTAAAATATTTCTCAGCCAAGTACCTCTCTTTTTTTCTCTCCATGGGGATTTTACTTTATTGCTGATGCATCCTCTGTAGTCCCCTGATAAATTTTTACAATATATATAATGTATTTTTTAGTCTACCTTTTCCCTGTGGTTAGTAACCATGGTTCATTGCTGTGGAGTTCTTGTTAAATAAAATATGAGATCAATTCAAAAGTTATCAGTATTACTGGAAACATGAGACTTCTCACAATGTCTGCCTATTTTTAGTGCTGATCAGAACCAGTAGGAGTGCTCCAAGTCATCAAATGACTTTTTGTTTTTGAAGATAATTTGAGATCACGTCAGTGGTATATTGTTTCATATTTTATTTCCTTTGTTAAGATTTTGGTCTACAGTTGTTAGTTTTTTAGATGTGACATCATGTGCATGTTTCTGTGATTTTCTTCAACCCAGAGATTACAAAGCCATTTGTTTTTTTCCCATCAATGTTACTTTTTATTGACAATTACAGGTATTTTAAATTCTATTCTTTTGGGGTTTTTTTTTCCCTCCAGGAATGTTCCTTTCAGTGTTTTCCCCCAGGGAAAAGTCTATTTTAGCAAAATACCGTATGTCAAAACATTTTGATTTTCATTCCTATTAATTCTGTCTTGTCTTTAGATTTATGTTACACTCTTAATTGCAATATTTCATGCTGTTTCTATATTCATAGCTTTTCATTTTTTTATTCAGCAGTAGATCTTGGACTTTATTTTGTGAAAAGGCCAAAATTTATGTTTTGTTTTCTAATATGAAACAAAATCACATTTTGAAATGCTGGAATTTCATGGAACAGCAGTTCTCAGTTTCAGAATCTTGGTTTCACATCTGTTTAGTACTGCAGTGGATGTCTAGCACTGAAGCCTGACCCTTGGTATGACAGTTGATCAAGTGACAGTCTTTATGTCCCATTCTCAATATCTATTTTAACTTTTTTCGTGACTATTAGAACCTACAGTTTTATCTGCTACCTATAAGGTGAATACCACCAGCCAGGAAAGCAGCATTATTGTTATAGTATGCACAATCATAAACACTGTAGAAAGATGGAGTTCTTCATGGACACTCTGTTGTTTAAGTAATACTGTAGCACATTTCAGGATCCTTTACTTTTTGCAAGTGAAATAAATCAGAATCTGTCCTTAATTTTTCCTCTGAGAAAATTCAACTGCTTTATTTTGGATAGAAGTTAAATGACCCAACTACCTTCTCTAAAATCTAAATTTATTAGAACTCAAGGCAGACAGCATATTGGCAGGTGTAGTCTAGAGGTAGTTATTCAGGACTATGCAATGTGGAAGAGTCTGGCTTATGACTGCTCTGAATTTTGCAGTCTGTCATGTTATGATGCCATTGATGGTAGCATCTTGACTTTTGAAAACTGTTGGCTATAAGGCTGAGTTAAAAGAAAAGATGAGTATTATTGTTTGATTTCAAAATATGCCAGTAATGAATGTTACAAAGGGTTTCTCAGAGGTCAGCAGAATTATCTAACAATAAAAAAAGCAGATATTTTCCTCCAGTGTCTCCCCAAAGCCTTCTCTTCTCTAAGCAGAATAGCCCCACCTCTCTCATACTGTATTCATCGAGGTGCTTTAGTTCTGTGATCATCTTTGTGGCCTCCTCTGGATCCACTCTGACAGGTACAAGTCTTTTCTGTGCTGAGGACCTGAGAGCTAGACACAGTGCTCCAGATGAGGTCTCATGAGGGCAGAGGGGCTTAATTACTTCCCTTGACCTGTTTGTCACACCTGGGATGGCCCAGTGTAGCTGGTAAATAATGCATAATGCGGTTGGTAAAGTGTTAAGTAGTGTATTACCGACTGAAATGGAGTTTGGAAATCAGAAATTAAGTTGGACTTGTTAGAAGTATCAGACTGTAGAAATGGTAGCTTTCCTCAAATTCTGCCAGTAAGGACCCTGATTTCTGCTGTAAAGAATAAGAGAGTTTGCTGCTAACACAAAGTAGGAGTCTGCCATTGTAACTGAGGAAAGCTGAGGGGTAACATATAGCAAGTCCTGGATGCCTGCAGAAGAAGTGAGATGAAATTCAGTGGTATAAAATGTAGGGTCATGATGATGGGTGTATGCTCTCATAAGAGCAGGATCTCATCAGCTGGGATTGCCAGGCAAGGTAGCTGCTGTAGTGTCACCCATGGTTGGCTAAATTTTAGCCCTTGGTGGAAACCATATCGAAGAAAGGGTGGTATCCTCATGTTATGCACCTAGACATTTACAGCAGGCACAGAAAGATGCTGATACTACCATCTGAGGTATGATAGGATATCTTTTTGAATGTTAAATGCAATTTTGGTCATCCATGTTCTGAGTAGATAATACTGACACAGCTGCAGAGAGGGATTACTAACTAGGATAATCAGGGAATGAATTGCTGAAGACATCGAGAAAGTTTGTCTTGTTTATCCTGGCACAGTGAATCCTGAGAGGTTCTGTGATTACCTATTCATTGTAAATATCACAGGAATAAATACCAGGGAGAGAAAACAGTTTAGGCTAAGGGCCAGTATTCTTACAAGAGCAACAGGTATACACTGACTAAATAAATTTAAGATGGAAGTGAGAGCAGAGCTCCCTACAGTGAAGTTTTCAAGCTGGAAAAGTGGGAGTGAGAAAACAGACTGCTTCTAAGATGAGCTTCATCAACTTTTGAAAGAGGAACAGAGATCACTAGTTAGCAAGTTCCTCCCAGACACCATTCTACAAGAGAATGTCGTGGCTGCTCATTTGCCTTACCAAAGTGCCTTACCATGGCAATAGCTTTGTCACTGGGGACAGGAAGACAGGATGTCACTGTGTTCTGCTCCCTGCTGGTCTGCTTGTGGGAACCCTGGGAGAACTCTGGTCTTGAGACGTGGGATGGGAGCTCCCATGTGGGGGTGGGGAAACAGGTGCAGTATTTATTCATGTCCCCACTGATTATTTAGAAGTCAGAGAAGTCTGTGTTAGGAGCACAGTTCTCACCTTGGCAGAAAGATAACCTGGTGAGCTTGTCTCCACCAGCTGTATCCAGGACAAACATTTTCTCATTGTAAAAGAGCAGTGACTATTTTATAATATCTCCTGGGTACTGCATTTTGGATAATTATAATTGACATAGTAAAGGGTTTATCATATGAGTGCTTTGGGCTTGTTAATTCTAGGTTGTGAGGAAACTTAAGTAGGAATGAATGAGGAATAGCTCTGGGAAGGCTGCTCCTAGTAAATGATTTGCAGCAATGCCCAGGATGCTATTTAAGAGGATAGTGCCTCTGGGATCCAGCTGATTAACAAAGATGGTTTAGCTGTGGGAGTCCAGAGCTAGAAGCCAGAAGATGTATAAATTATAATAAGTAGTTTGAGCCTTCTCTGTGGTGAGGTGAAGCAGTTTTTGTGGAGGAGTTAATAGGTGTGTGCCTGTGGTCCAGGCACCAGGCTGGGGTTTGGGGGCACCGCAGCACTAGAGGTGGCCATGACTGCAGTGAAATAAGTATCCTTATTATATATGCTGTGAGTCCATTTGGTATGTGCCTTGCAATGGAAATGATAAAGCCAGCCTTGCAGATGAAGGCTTGGTGAAGAAAAAAAAACAGAAACAAGAAAGCAGAAGAAGTAATGCCTCAGGTGTAGAGAGGTACAGCAGAGAGGAGTTTGTGGGCTAAATGAAATATGCTGGGAAAACAGAATTGTGAATGTTGTTGATTCTAGTTGTGAAATGGGGACAAACTTGAAAACCAGTTGTATATGAGAAAAAATATGTAAGAAAACATTTACATGTGATATTTTCAACCTTAGTGTTTTAGAAATATTGAAGTGTTTTGACAGTTTTAAGAGACCAAAGAGTGAGAAAAGAATGTTTAATTGGCTATGCTGAACATGAGCTACACTTTTAATATATTTTTAATTAACTGAAAAACTGTGTGTTCCTATGTCATTTTGTTTCCACCATCTAATTTTCTGACTTGTTCTAATCACAACATCATTCAAATCAGAGCTGTAATTATGCCCAATTTCTGTTACTTGGATGTGCTGCCTGAAACCCTTACTATATTCTTGGCCTCTTGCTGTCCAAATAGCAGTAGGGATGAAAAACTACTATTTCCCTTCTTTGGAGGTAATTATTTCTCTTATAATTTTCCCTTTCAACTTTATTAGGTGGATTACTTCATCATAATCTGTTTGCTGAATGTTTCATGAACAAACTACATTTGCACCTTTATTCTAAACTGTAAGAAATTATTAAACTCCTGGAAACACCATAAGATGCAGCTCTTTACTGTGACTTTCTCTTATTTGAATATGGTTGTTTTCCTTGCATTTTTGAACTTTGCCTTCCATATTAATTATTCTGCGTATGTTTTTATGAATAACATATTGTGGAATATACTGAACAAGTTATCTACAGATTTTTACTTTTTTGTAGTCTCTGTATTCAATAGCAAAGAATTAAAATATTGTTGTGATTCACTTTCATTTAAGGTATCTGCAGGAAGAAGCAGTTTTTCAGGCTACACTATTAGTCTGAAAAAAATTTCACATTTTATCTATTTACTTAAGTAATTTAGATTTGTTTTAGCAATGATGTCAGTGGAACTGCAGTGATGTGCGAAACTGTAACAAGCTGTACAGCAGAGAAAGAGTGCTGGCAGTCAGAAGTTTCTTAAGTAAACCTTGCCCTTCAGCTACCTGCTCTGCTTTCTCTGGTAATGTTACATCCTTTTTACTGACTTCCTGTTACTCAAAAGTGGGATTTGCATGATCACTCTGATAATTAATCTGTGTTTCAAGGTTCTGGGCAGGGCTAACTGCTTGTAAAAATCACCTCTTCTTTGATGTGGGAGATTCTCTTTCATTGTTCCCCACATTAAATTTCAGAGTATTTTCTCCATGCACTACCTTATATTTTTTTTCCCCCTCTAAATCTCTGTCTTTCTTGAATCATTCAAATTTTACATTTTCAAGAATGTGAGTTTTGTAACAAGGAGACGAGGCAGCAGCAGCCAATGAAACTCCAAAATGAGTGGTAGCTGAACAGTTCTACACCTCGAGTACCCAAATAAGTTCCTTAGCAAGAGAGCTCTTTGAAAGAGCCCAGATAACACATGGTGGCAGCTCCTGGAGAAAAGAGCCCTTGGCTGAATCTGGTGGAAGAAAAGCCCTTGGCTATGAATGGTCTGGTACTGGCTACAACATACATCTGTGTCAAAGGAGTTCTAGCTCTGCTGTCAGACTCTAACACCTGATTTGGATACTTTAATACAGGGATTCAAGTGTAATGGTTGTATGAATAAATCATAATTCATTTTTTAAAGAACTAGAAGATAAGGGATGAAAAAAACCCCAAACCTGTAGCTGTTCCATTGACTGGTGACAGACATTTTCTTCTATAAAGCAGAGGTGTTCTGTTTCACAGACAGTGGAATAAGTTCCAGTTCCAGTTTCCATATTCCAGGCATATTGTCATTTATGTGTATTTTTTAGTATTTCTTAAACACTCAGATTTCCATGTGGAGCTGGGAGCAGGACCAGCTGTTTCATGCAGATAAAATATGCCTCATCCAGGTACCTGTGTTAATGAGTGTTCAAGCTTTTTGTTTGTACTACAAGAGGTTGAAAGGGATGAACACCACTCTGACCTCCCTGATCACCACTCTGTGATATCCAAGGGATAACTGATTAACATAAAATCTTAGAATGGTTTGTGTTGTAAGAGGCCTTTTACAGGTCATCCTGTGCCAGCCCTTGCCATGGGCAGGGACACTTTCCACTAGATTTGTTTGCTCAAAGCCCTGTCCAAGCTGGACTTGAATACTTCCAGGTATGGGGCACCTGTGACTTCTCTGTTTCAGTGCTTCACCACCCTCATGGTAAAAAATTACTTCCTAACATCTATTCTAAATCTGCTCTTTTTCCCTTGTGAAGAATCCCTCTTCAGCTTTCCTGTAAGCCTCATTTAGGTACTGGAACATGCTCTCTAGTCTCCCTAAAGCTTTCTCTTCATGCTGAACAATCCCAATTTTTTCAGATTGTGCTCACTGGAGAGGTACTCCAGCCTTCTTCTTCAGGCCATCATCTTCATGGCCTCCTCTGGACTTAGTCCAGCCCAGGTGCAGTTTCACCCCAGTGGAGCTGAGGGGCAGAATCCCCTCTTCCCATCTCCTAGCCACACTGCTCTGAATGCAGCCCAGGTTGTCTTTCTGGGCTGCAAGACAACTTGCAAGACATTGCTGGGTCATGTGGAGTTTCTCATCCACCAACACCCCCAAGTATATCCCTGTTGGATTGCTCTCAACCCCATCAGCCCCCAGCCTGTGCAAAACCTGACCCATGTGCAAAACCTTGCCTTTGACCTTGAACTTTATGAGGTTTGCACAGACCTGCCTCTCAAGTCTGTCAAGGTCCCTCTGGATGCTATCCCTTAGTTGAAAGTAGTACTTTTCCTTTAAATCCTTTGGCTCTTGTGGTAACTACATGTTTTACAAGCCTTTTTCAGTCATAACGTAAAAGCTGAACACCATGGTTTGTATGGCAGCAGCTCAGACGTTTAGCTCAGTCTTTGCCACTTCAGTTTCCTACTGCATTTTCCAAGAAAGTAGCCAAGATACCAGAGTTGTCTCTGTAAAGAGATCTTTTATACTACAGTGTCCACTGGGTCCTTTTCCTCCTTCCTGCATTCCTAACGCTATTAGTTAATGCTCTAGATGCAATGGCTAAAAGCAAGGAATAAAGGAAAAATGGGATGTTGAACATTAATTATCTTCAGATATTAAATATCCCATTGGATTTTTTTACAAGGTGTAGGTTTAACAAATTCAGCTGACATAATACTTTTTGAAGGAAGAGCAGGAATATTCCTTTTGAGCTCATTTCCGTCTCCCTTTATAAATGAAACCCAGAAAGCCAATTTCAGTTCAATCTGAGAAGGAAGACATCTAGGCCTTGGTGTCTCTGCAGAGTATGCTGCTAAAATAATTACACTGATGCATCTGACCCCAACATGCTTGTCTGTGTCATTTGAATAGATGAATTTCCAAATTGTATAAAATAAGTGAGGATGACTAAATTACAGACAAGTTTTTCAGAAGAATAAATTCAAGGTTATTAGATACTAATGTAGGTAGTTATTGCAACATAGCAGCTCACATGCAGTAATGTCCACTCAAGATCCAGGGAAAGAAATTCCCACTCAATGTTGCTCAAATTTTCTGGCTTGAGTCAATCTGACCTTGGTAATACCAATTTTATGACAATGCTACTGCTACCTAAAGAGGATCCAAGAGGTGTGGAAGTACATCTGAGGAGTTCCTTTCCAGCCTTTTGTGCTGAGTTCATGTAAATCTCTGTGCTTCAGTTCATTTGTTCCTTGCTTGTCACATTTCAACAATTAGCAAGGACCTGTTACAAACCAAAACTTGTCAATGAATCAGTGACAGAGGGAGAGCAAAACCACTTGTTCTATTTCTGTTAATTCAGACCATTTCTACATGCTGTGTTAATTTTGCCTCTACAGGTTATTAGCACAACTGAGAGAATTGTAAATTTTGATCAGGGAGTGGAAACAAATGACTAGCTTATAGAAGAGGAGGAACTTTTAAAGTAGTTTTGCTACAGAGAAAATTATGGTAGAATGATGTAGTGTGGAATGATGCTTAAGGCTCATCCTTTCCAGGGAAACTTATTTACAGATGCAGAGTAAATCTGCAGCAAGAGCAGAATGAGAGCATGGTGAACACTCTTGAGCAGCGTGCCACAATGCCGTTATTTCTGGGTACTCCAGGTGAAGCAAATGAGGATGTATAAGGATATATGTATAGGGTTGCTCTAAATACACAGAAAGGCTGTAACATCTCCCTCACTGGGGGCTTGTAAATAGATTAAACCAAACCAGAAGTGGTTTTTATCATTGATCTTTGTGCAGTTGATCCTGCTCAAGGTGAGCTGGATGAACTTGGATGACTTTGCAAAGTTCTTTCCAGTCGTGATTTTCATGCTTCAGTGACAGACAGGAAATCCACTGCTCCCACTGGAGCGATGATTTCTCAGCATCCTTGAAAAGCCCAGGTGAGCATATGCTGAATTACTGCTATGAATTCAGTGTTGTTGCAGACAGTGGTAAAATTGAATGGAGAGCAAGGAAATTAGGGAATTCAGGGACTCTGAATCAGGCTTGTGTAAGCACAGTCTCATGCAAATGGGTGCTGGTTTTGTTCAGTCATAACACCTCTTTGCAAAAGGCTGCAGGGAGCAGGGTGTGTGCTTCACTGGGGAGGGAAGAAATGCTACATGTCACTTTGCCCTGAACTTGGAGACCTGCTGCAGTTCTCACTGGTGTTACTGGGAGCAGGCACTTAGTGCTCGGCAGCATCACACCTTGTGAATGGGACCAATTTCTCACTGTGGATTAGGTTGTACTGACTCCCTGCACTCCAGAAGAAAACATGTTCTCTGCCTTTAGTGATCAAACTCTCATTAAACAGTGAATAGCCATTCTGTTTTGTGTTTGTGAAGTTGGTTTTCCTTCTCCTCTCCTGTGAAAGCTCTGCAGAGAGGAACGGCTGTTCCGCCACGGGAGGTCCTGTCTTACACCACTGCTGTCATTAGTCTTCTGTCACACTGTCAGGCTTTCATGACTCAGGCATTAAAAAAAACAAATAACCAAGCTTCTTTCTGAACAAAAATAGCCTAAGAACAGTTTTTTAAAAGCAAATACAAATAATTAGGTCATATTTTCTTTCTGAAAGATTTTAATGGAACTCATGATTTTACTGCTTGAACTGAAGCAACTTGAATGCTTAATTATTATTTTTGAGCAAAATTCAATGCCATTGAAGTCACTTGAGAGCTTTGATAGATTAAATAAAAAAGGAGAAAGAGGTATTGAATATTCAGTAACTTTAAAAAGGGCTATGCCTGTTTTGTAGTTGAGGACAGTATTTCTCAGCAGATCTCTAATTTATCAGAAAATGGTTCCCGAAAGAGGAGAAAAACTTAAAAATAAATATGTGCACTTTTCTGCTTATATAAGCAAGCAAATATAATAAAATAAGTGTAAAAGCTGAGCCTAGATTTTATTGTGTTGTAAGTGAAAATTGCTGTAGCAATGCCATATTAGAAACTACATGGCTCCTCTATTAAAAAAAAAAAAAAAAAAAAAAGGCTGAGATTGGTGATGTTGGGGCATGGGGCATGCTTGCATGCTTGCAGTCATGGTGTAAACCATACTTGTACACAGGTCATATCCAAGTTATGATTACCTCTGACTAACCTAGTGAGGTGCCACCCGAGATAAAAATGTAGATCTCAGAAGAGAATCAGCCACATCAAGTATCTCTGTGTGACTGAATTATCCAGCAGAGATAGATCCTTACCACCCAGATTTCCTCTACTATCCCCGTTCTCATGAAGTCTTTGGCAGGTGGAAATGCTGTTCTAGTAGGCTGCTGAGCTTCACAGGTGGTGCATCTGTCTGGTTCTGTGGAGGTGCAGTGGTGGTGGCTCCCATGAGGTCCTTTCACATCAGCCAGTCCACATGGCTTTGCTCCCACCATCCTGGCAGTGAGGGGCAGCTGTCTGGCACCTCCTCACTTCCAGCTCATGAAAAGAAATTAAATACTTTACACAGACCTTCAGGCCAGAAAATTTATCACCAAGATTGCTGATCTCAATCCAAATCGAGGTAATATGCTGCTCACCTCCTTCCCTGCCAGTACTCAAGCCCCCCAGCCTTGTGTCTTTGCTCTCCCTAGATGACTGGTTCCATTAACCCTTCTGTTTCCACCAGGGATGTGGAAAAACTAATTGACTTCAGATGCTGGTTTGTGGGGCAGGGCTGCAGTGGCCTGTCAGCATCAGATCTGGCCAACTCCAACCCAGGTCAGAGGGACTGCAGCAGAATGAAAGCAGTGCCCCAGGAAGCGAGGTAAGAGGAGAGGACTCCTCTCTTTTTCCTGGCGCAGGTCTTGTGGAGGATCACACCTACTCTCCTCCCTGGCTCTGTGCAGACAAGCAGCACATGTGTGCAGGTGGCTCTGGGTAACATGCTGGCTTTGGAACCTGTAGGGGTTAGAAATGATTCCTTGTGAGATCAGGGATTGTGGCCATAAGAGCTGGACTGTACCAGCTATGGGAGGCATCCCAAAGATATCCTCCATTGGTGAGCCATGACCTGCCTAACACAGAAGCAGTGATGCCCCTTTGCAGGCTGAGAGGCTTCTGTCTATATGCTCGTGCATAAAATCATTTCTTACCAAACCAGCAAGAGGAATTGGGTTTGCATAATATGGTCTTGGTAGAGGGGGGTGCTACAGGGGTGGCTTCTATGAGAAGCTTCTAGAAGGTTCCCCTATGTCTGACAGAGAACCACGTAAGAATATCTATGAAGACTATGGTATGTAGTGGGCTTTTGTGAGCTCAGTCACAGGTGGTTTGTTCGCCTGAGTAAAACCCTTGGTGACAACAATCACTAGTTTGAGGCACAATTTGGAAATTACAAGGCAGGGTGAACAAGGTTTGTACTGCTACCACAAAGGCACCCCAAGGAATATTAAAGCAGGCTTATTCTAATAATTATTGTGAGCATTTGAGATAAACACTGAAACTGAGCAACATGTGGTTTTTAAGAGTCGTTGGTGTAATCCACTCTCAAGATGGCACACGGGAAAGAGATAATCTGTATGGTTTTTGTATTAAACAAAATAAACAGAGCTACAGAGCCTACATCAAATCTTTAAGGTCAGTGGAATCTTTTCTTCAGCTTCTTTTTTTAAAATAGGATTGTGTTATTTAGCTTTGATATGCAAATAAGCTTTTATTTGATAATGTGATTCATTCCTGACTTATCTTTAAATGCTTTTTAGTCTCATGAACAAAAGATTTCTGTGACTTTATCTAGCAATTTATGTATGAGCAGAGGGTCATGTCTTGTGGATGAAATATCAGTAAAACAAAAATAAACCCTTCAACTAACCAAGCCAACTGTGGATGAAATGGCAAGGCATGCTGACTTTAGGATAAAGCCCTAAATCAAAAGGAAGCATGACTGTTTGGTGGAGTCTGACTTACTAAGAACACATCAAGAAAAGGAAAATAGTATTTTAGTCAATGTGGGTGAGTGTATGGACAGCAAACACTATGATGGGAAGAATGGTATCAGAACCAGCTTCAGAACAAGTGAAAGATGGCAAAAGAAGTTAATTGTGCTTCAAGGGGGAGGAAAAGATCAAAGTTGTCAGGGAGGGAGGGAGAAAGGAAAGGGAGGGGAGGCGGAGGCGGAGGGAGAGGAAGGAAGGAAGGAAGGAAGGAAGGAAGGAAGGAAGGAAGGAAGGAAGGAAGGAGGGAAGGGAAGGGAAGGGAAGGGAAGGGAAGGGAAGGGAAGGGAAGGGAAGGGAAGGGAAGGGAAGGGAAGGGAAGGGAAGGGAAGGGAAGGGAAGGGAAGGGAAGGGAAGGGAAGGGAAGGGAAGGGAAGGGAAGGGAAGGGAAGGGAAGGGAAGGGAAGGGAAGGGAAGGGAAGGGAAGGGAAGGGAGGAAAGGCGGAAGGAAGGATTTTTGCCTGCCTACAATGAATCAGTTGACCTTTAAACCTCTAACTCTTTGGTCTTAAATAGGATGGTATTAAATACAAAAGCAACATACTGCCATCTCATATGTTCAACCTTGTATCTTTGTGCAGAGCTTAGCAGTACCTTTTAGATGTGAAGATGCAGTGGAAGTTACAGGTGCTCTGAGCTGCCTTTTGTCACCTTGGTGGTCTATGCTGTTCTGCTGAGATCTGCCCTGGTTCTGATTGCTTGCAGATCTTTTCAAGCAGTCCAGGCATTGCCAGGTATTTAACACCTGACCTTTGCCCTGTTACAGTTCTACAGCTTTCCAGTATTACATAAACTTACATCTAAAAATGCTGGGGGTTCATAAACAGCAGAATGCTTGAGTTTGGTTTTATGAGCTGATGGGCATACGAGTGCTTCAGTCATACTAAATCAATGACTGAAATAAAATGTATTGCTGATATGTGGATCTTGCAGCAGATTCAAGTACATTTTGGTGAAATAAAACCTTGGTATTGTTCTGTGAAATCATAGAGAGGAATAATTTTAGCTGCTTGGGTTTTATTCTGTATTAAATTATTTTTAAAACTGTCTGATTGTAGTATCCACTGACAAGTACAATCTCTGTCTGCTAATAGTTCTCTTTTTTTTAGATCTGTTTTCTTAAAGCTATTGAGAGAATATATTGGTTCAACATGTTCACCTTCATTACTTTCAGATGAAAATTTTCCATGTACCTTGTGTCTGTGAAAAAGGCTGCACAACATGCTGGTTTAGAAGAAATCACAGATTTATAGATCTTAGAGCAAAGTGAGAACACAATGTTCATCTAAACCAACTGCAGCCTTGCCCAGACTTCAGGTTCTTTTATTTAACTCATCAGCTTGAGGTTGACCAAAAGTATAATTCTGGAACTATACCCAGGCTTGATTTAAAGACTGCTGCAGAGTTTGTCACAGTCATTTGGATTTTGTACCAATGGTCAATTACCCTTTCTTTGAAAAATGCCCTTTCTCTGAAAAATACCCTTTCTCTGAAAAATATATACCTTATTTTTTTTGAACTCTGTTAACTTCTTTCTTCTAAAAACTGGATTTTGCTGCTTGGCAGTCTCAGCAGGGCTAAGGAGCCTTTTTTTTTTTCTCACAGATATTTCTTGTGATTATTAGTTTGTATTTGCACAGAAAAATGTCAGAAAAATTTCTTTATACTCAGAAGCAAAGTTAGACAGATATCCTTTAGACCCCAGAATTCCTGTGCTAAGGATCTGACATAATTAAAATCTGCCATCTTAGAAAAGAGTTGATAGGGTGCTTTCTGTTTCAGTTACTAACCACTAGTTCATTATTAAGTCTAATTAATTGATGGCTTGGGTATCAGTACTGGTGAAGAAAGAAGTGCAGGTATATGCTGTACTTATATTGTAGGAATCATGGTTATTTCTGTGTTCCTCAAAATGCTATTTTCAGCAGTTCCTTGAGTGCATCAAAATTTCTTTGCAAATGGCTTGAGTTCTCTGTTACTGGCTTTTCCATAAGCAATTCCCTTGCAGTCATATGGCCAGATGATATCAAAAAGTATCTGGCCCATGGTCCAATTTTGCCTTGTGCCTAGGCAAAATTAATAATTACTCTAAGCCTTCTAAGGAAGGATCTTCCTGCCATTCTTTTTCACTGGAGAAGCTGAAGTGCAATCAACATATTATTTTCTCAGAGAATGAAAATTAAAATGAGTTTTTAAAAAGCTTGAGCAGTGACCTGTGTCCTGTTTCACTGGTTTCTTTCCCTTAGGAACCAAGTAAGATCAATGGGAGACACTGTCAGTAAATACTTCCTTGGTGCATTTGTCTCACTGATTTATGAGTAATTATTGTTCCTCTTTTCTCCTTAGGGCTCTTCCTGCAATGATGGAGTGGGTCCGAACTCAGAAAGCAGGAGAAAGTGGTGTGAATATTATCACTGCAGATTTTGTAGAACTTGGTGACTTTATCAGCACAGTCATAAAACTCAACTATTCTCTGGATGAAGGTGAAGATGACACTACTTGATAGTACTGTGATATGTGTGTTGTTGCATTATTCAGAATTTGAAAAAAAAGGAAGATTGTATTCTAAAAGGATTATATTGTAAAACACTCATCTTCTTGTAACACACTGAGGTGTTTAGGGCTTTAGTGGGTGGGTATAAGGGAAATGTTTTCATCATTTATGATCATTTTTCATATTTGTGTTTAGTGTGAAGAGCAAAACTAAACATGTTTACAGTGTTTGATAAAAGAAGGCCATTTACAGGTTCTCCATGAGGTACCAAATGTGGTTCATGTGTCTTCTGTGGTTATGAACAGTGCCAAGAAATTTGTTGTTTTCAGAGCAAGGGGATGTATATATTGTCCTCTTCCTGCTCACAGCAGAATTCCCAACAGTGTGAGCATTGCACCAGGAGACTGAGGACAGTATATCTGGCACAAAATTTTAAGCTGCTACATTTCATCTGTTAGGTGGTTTAACTGATCATATTTACCAATGAGCTGCAGGTTTAAATGCCTTTGTGACATAAATCCAAAGTTTTGCTTCTAACACATGCATAATCAGTGGACAGTAAACATGACGTGTTATGTACCATAATCAGTGGACAGTAAACATCATGTACCGTGTAGCTTGCACAAAGCACAGATGAAATCCTGCTTACTTTTCATTCTCAAAATGGGGTTTTCCAATGTCTCTGCCTCAGGTCAAGCCAGCAGGTATGTGATACTGGTCTAACTCAGTAATCACAGAATGGCCTGGGTTGGAACCTTAATGATCATCTAGTTCCAACACCCTGGCCATTGGCAGGACACTTTTCACTAGACCAGGTTTCTCTGAGCTCCATCCAGCCTGACTTACACACTTTCAGGCATGGGGCATCCACTGCTTCTCTTGGCAACATGTTGTAGTGCCTCAGCAAAGAATTTTTTCCTAAAATCTAATCTAAACCTACTCTCAGTAGCCATTCCCCCTTGTCTGTCACTACATGCCCTTGTAAAAACTCTCTCTCCACTTTTCTTGTAGACTCCCATTGGGTACTGGACGCCAAAATTAGGTCACCCCAAAGTCATCTCTTCTCCAGATGGAACAATCCCAATTCTCTCAGCCATTCCTCATAGGAGAGGTGCTCAATCCCTCCAGTCAATTTCATGGCCTCTTCTGGACTTGCTCCAACAGGTCTTTGTCCTTTTTATGCTGAGAGCCCAGGGCTGGATGCAGGGCTCCAGGTGGGTCTCAGCAGAGCAGAGCAGAGGGGCAGAATCCCCTCCCTCCCCTGCTGCCCACGGGGCTCTGGATGCAGCCCAGGACACGTTTGGCTCTCTGGGCTGTGAGTGCCATGGCCGGGCCATGTGCAGCCTCTCACCCACAGCACCCCCAAGCCCTTCTGGGCAGGGCTGCTCTGGGTCTGCTCATGCCCAGCCTGCACTGGTACCAGGGGCTACCTGTGCACTTAGTTTTGTTAAATCATATGAATTCTCATGGACACACTTCTCAAGCTTGTCCAGGTTCATCTGGATGGCATCCCGTCCTTCAGGTGTGTTAATAGCACCATTCAGCTTTGTGTTTCCTGAAAATTTGCTGAGGGTGCATTTGATTCCTTCATCTACATCATTAGTGAAGATATTAAATAACACTGGTCACAATATGAACCTCTAAGGGACAGCTGCTGGTCCATATTTTCCCTGTTTCTGTCAGGAATACAGGCCAGCTTTGAGCACCACTTCTTCCAAGGATTAATCTTATAAGGCAGGTAAGAGCCTGATCCCATAACTTGAATATGAAAACGACTGTGTTTAGCATAGATTGAGCATAAGGTGTGTTGTGCATACTGTAACATGTGCAATATTTTGTCCTGTGGTAGAAACCTGATTTCTGCAAGACTGAAACTGCACTTAAAAGTAGGTGCAGTCTAAGCTGTCTTTAAGGCAGCTATGAGCAGAACACTTTTCCATTGATTACAAAAAATCAGTGCCAGTTTCATCAGTGAAAAGTTCCTGTACTAAAGAGTGTAGTAGTTCAATTTTAGCTAATAGCAGTAATCTATAGTCCTTAAATTGTCTGTGGCATATAATACTGCATAACACAAGATTGCAAATCTACTGAATGGCACTGTTCCAGCAACAAAATCAGTGATCATTCTGGCTTTAACGAAACATATATAAAAAATAGAAAAAGGAAAACTTAGTAATTTGAAATGGGAGCATTGCAACTGTATGACACCTCGCTGGATAAAATACAGGCTGTCCTATTTCCTGGATACATTCAATACATGTGTACATAACTTTGGAAATAAAACATCTCATCTGTACAAAACAATAGATGCTATAACATCTTACAAAGAAATGTTCTTTGAAATATTATGAGGATTTATGTGATAGAATTAAGGTCAAATTTCTGTTGATAGTTACTAGAACTTTTGGTTGAGTGAGAAGAGAGAATTGCATGATACAGTCCATTGCTATTTTCTGTCAGATGACAATGACTACTATCTCCCATCAGAGTTTAGAAATTCAGAAATGGCCATATTGAACAGATGGGTAACAAGCATTATGGGGGGTTTGTTTGCTTTAGTTGAGGGAGTGGAATAAGAAGAACACTTCCAGTTGTTTTGTACTGAGAGGGTGCCTTGGGAAAAGTGTATGCACATGTGAGTGTAGAATAAAGAGTAATTTAAGTGTATGTGTAATATAATGACACATATATATGTATGTGTATAACACACACATCCTTTTACACTTGCTTAATGATCTTTGGAGTTCTGGGCAGGACTACTATAAATTTGTTTGAAAAAAACCCATGCAGCTGTTATGAAGTTATGATGGCTCTTTCAGTAGCATTCTCTTCTGTATAGGTTAGGACTGTACAAGTCATTCTCAATGAAATCTGTGATCTAAGCTAGTTAGGTTTTTTATGGCATTTAAACTTCATCCAGACTGCATCAAAAATTTACCTAGAGTCACAAATCATGGTTTTGTTGAACAAGAGGTATGACTTTAATGCTTTCTCCCACAACTAAACAAGATATAGAATGGCTTTATAGACTTTCTTTCTGGTTTCCACAGGCTTTCCAAGTAAAATTTATGTAACAGACATATAAAATGAAACATGAAAATAAATTTTGAACCCACACCTATGTAGGTGTCATACATTAAAAAAAAGAAAAAAAAAGTGAAAATGTTTGCTTATTTATTGGCAGTGTAGTGTAAAGTGCTCTTTTTTCCATTTAGCTGGAGTTAGTTTTTTCCAAACTCCTCCTGTGATTCTTCAGCTGCTCAAATATAGCCAAAAGAGTTAATCTATCATTCTAATAGGGTAAAATGGTCCGAATCCTTTGGTGGAGTAAAAATTAGGGTTTTTTTTGGATTCTGGCTGAAATTCTGTTGGATCTGAGAGCAGCAACACCAGGTTTCTGCTGGTACCCCTGCTCAAACACACCAGACACACCAGGCTTTTCGCTTGCTCAGAGGTGTACTCAAGGCAAATGCTTTGCTATATTTTAAAAAATCTATGTGTGTGTGCCTGCATATGTATTAATAAGTATAGAGCTATCTAGAGTTTGTTAATATTGTTATGAAATGTTTGCTTAGTGTCAGTTTTATTCTAATTCTCATTTGGAAATAAATAGAAAGTAAAAGCAAAGCAAAAAAAATCCTCTGACAAGAAACAATAATAGACAAATTGTATCATTTTTCAATTAATGGGGAAGAATACTAGCAAAATCTTAAATTCTGGTCAGAAAAAAATGAGTTTTCATTTAGCTGTTGATCTTTCTATTGGAGAAGCACAGCACTTTATGTTAGGAACAGGTAAACAAACTTGCCTTAATTACTAAAAGAAACAAGTGCATGTGGGGATATACTATCCATGCTCTTCTGAAGATTTCGTCTGTGAGGGCCTAAAGCTGTACATTTTAGTTTTAAAACTAAGTCTTGATAGAGATGCACTCCCTGTTGACATTGTTTGGGGATCTTGCCAAAAAAGAACAAGCCAGAAAGTACTATGCAGCACAACTGGACCATTCCAGAGCCCAGTTTTGCCACCCATATGCAGCTAAAATTGTCTTTGATTTCAACCAGAAATGTGCTTGCTGGGTTGGGTCAGATGTGTTATTCTGATCCCATGAACTTGGAAGGTTTCTTCATATGTATGAGGAATCTTGCATGGGAAATTAGTTGACTGTATTCAGCCCGTCAAGGAAAAATACCTGTCTACACTATTGATCTGTATAAGCATCTACTTATTCAAACTGTCATGCCATTCACTGCCAAAACATTTTTTTTGCTTCTTCTGATTATTTTTCCCCTCACTATGTTCATCATGTATGCACCAAATGCTTTTATTTTCTGGCAGTTTCATGTGATTACTTGATCCTTTCTTTTCACCCATACTTGAAAAATGGCAACTGTGCTGCACACACTGAATGTCTCAGCTGTGTAAACCCACCTGGCTCCATTTTTCAGATTACACATGCTAAGACATATTTGTTCCATACTGATCTAACCTGCAGAAATCCACTTCAAACAGGAGGTGGTTCCTGGAGTGCAGTTCCTGCCTTTTATGGTGAGGGGTGAATCAGAATCAGACCACAGGAGTGTAGTTTTAGAATTAGTGGATTATTTGCATTCTTTTGCTGTTGGATACTGGTTGCTGTTGATTTCTGATTTTGTAGGTCCTGCTATTTCAAAAAATTCTTTTAAATGTAAGCATGTATGTGTATATATAAATATATATGCATGCATGGCTGAGAGGGAATGAACACTGGGCTCAATCTTTCTGTCATACTGATACAAATCTAGACAGTTTCTACTAACTTCAAAGTAGTTACTAAGCCTTTACCCTGAGGTAAGAGTGAGCAGAAAGTCACTGTGTAGTAATTATAGGCTATGTTGCAAATGAAATTTAAAGTTGTGGAGCTTAATTCCACAAAATAAAATAAAAAAAAAAAAAAAAAAGAAAGCAGAATGCCCTGAAAACACAGTTCCAGTGCTGTTTATCCTCAATTTAGTATATGAAGCACTACTTATTAGCAACTGATTAGGCCATTTGGTGATTTCAAGAGTTCAGGTAACGCCATTTCAAAGTTCTAAATTCCTTTTCAGTGAAGTAAAAACTAATAGTGTATGATGTATTTGCCATATCTCAGTGGTAGCTTCTGTGTTACATACAGTCAATGTTGTTCTGAAATGTATATGTTTACCCAATGATGAGGTTAAAATATGCTGTATAGTATGTGTAATGTATTGATTAAAGTATTTGGAGTTCAGTGGTCTATTTAGTTTTTACTGTGCTGCTGTTTCGTAGATATGTGTGTAAATGGGATTATGGATTGTCTACAGTGTACAAGGAAATAATAATTAATCCTAAAGGAAAAGGGCAGTTATGTGACCTGCCTTAATGCATTAGGATAATATTGTTAAATCTCGTAATTATCAGTTCTGTTTCAGATGTTACTAAGGGTTGTTGTCCATAGAGCTGACTCACTCACTTTCTGGCACGAAGGAGTAAATCTTGGAGCTCACTTACAGATTTGTAAATACAGAACAGGATGTTTGCCTGATCAACTACCTTGACTGTACAAGGTGGCAAAGACATGGTTTCCAGTGTGTTATAGATCAAATCACTTCTGCACACACACAACTCCTGCTGATGTCAGCAGGAACTGTGATCATGTAATTGAGTGGCCTCAAATTCATCTTCTGGAATATAGTCATGATAGGAGGATGGGGATATCCTGGCTTTAGGGAAGTGCCTGGATGCTATGCAATACTGCTCATGTCCTGTGTTGGAACATAGCTTTAAATTTGCAGGAAGAGCTTTGAACTTTGCTCCAGTGTAGGTTGGACCTATCAAAAAAAAAAAAAAAATCCTTAGTAAAAATTGTGAATGCCATAGGCTGATCAGTATGGCCTGGCTTGCCCATGTACAGCATTCTGCTTTCAGGAATTGTGGCAGTTTTAAATTAAAAAAAAAAAACAAACTATAATAATTCCCTGTCCCTGCAGGACTTACTTAGGAATCTCAACATTGCCTACAGGTATGACTCGTGTACTATTCCCACAGCCAAGTCTAGCTCTCCCTTCATGGTTTATATTTAAGATGCCTGATGCCAAGAATAATTAGGATGGAGGTGCTAACTAAACACAAGGAGTGTCAACCTTGTGCCTGGCTGGTTGGAGTAGGGTGCCTGCCCTCCAGCAGCACATTTGCTATGAGGTCAGCTTCAGTCAGATCCACCTGAACAGTGACTGAGGGAAGGCACAAGTCTGATTTCAAAGCCTCTTCAGTTGTCCAGTTAAAATGCAGCATCTTCCCACTTCTCTCCTTTGCCTCTGCTCAGTGCTGCTTATCTGGACTTGTGCGTACACATCCCTTTACCTGCCAGGTGAATATTAGATATTTGTCAGCCTCAGCACATCATAGCAGTCCACATGGTTGTATAAGATGTTAAGTGTGTAGGGCTAAAAGCTGGAAGTGGGCCTCATCTAATGTCCCAGGATGGTTTATGAACACACTCCAAGTTATGCACATGCATCCTCTTGAAGAGGCGTCACCTTGGCCAATGAGTATCTCCTCAGAGGGAGGTGCACTTAGGGTTTTTTTGTTTCTGAAGTAAGATTGCATGTACTAATATCTTCCTTCAGCCTTTGATCCTACAAAGGTCAGTTTGGAAGAAATTTCTCAAGTAGCTGCAATTAGTTTTGCTGTGAAGCAGGGATCCTTAAAGCAGAACCCTGGAGTTATGTGTAATTACTATTACTGAAAATAAAAATACATGGTAAAAACCACAATTTTAAAAAGAAAAATTGTATGGGCTTGCCAGGACAGTTAAGTTTTTGACTGCCTCAGTCATCAGTAGTTTAGTATCATCTAGGTGATGATTATTAGCATGTTATTGCCACACTGCCTCCTGACACTGTTCAGGGTCTCTGTACAGAAGCCTTATTATTCCCAGTGAGCATTAATGCATTTGAATGACTTGTCTCAGTTTTGATGGGAAGGAGGATTGTGTAACACTGAGAACATGAAGCTCCCTGTGTGTTGTGCCCGCAAAGGTTCACAGAGCTGCACCTTCTCGTTTTAGGATCTGTTTAATGGTACTTTAATAAATGTTGTGTAAAAAATGCCTACAGTTCTGTATAGCAAATGTGAATTTTTATGACAAGAATGTGTATTTAGAGTAAAAAAAGGAATATAAAATCCAGTTTCTTTGTATCCAGTGAAACATCTAATAAAGCTCTGGTACCTGTATTCTTGTTTCATGGCTTCACTGCCTCATTTAAAGCTTTTCATGTGGGAGGCTTTTTAAGCATAATTTGGGGTTATGGGGTGGAGCCATATATTAGACACAGGCTGTGCTGTTAAGTAAGACGTGTACATGGACTGTCCCATGAGGGCATTGCACTGGGATTGTCCTTTTTACTTGGTTACTATAGGGACCCTTCAATAACATGGGATGCTGTGAGTGTCCATGCTGCCCATGGCATGTCCATGCTGAGTGTCCATGCTGCCAGGGACATGATGGGCTCTTGGCTACCTCTTCTCCCCAGTGGGGCTCTCCAGCCCCAGCCTGCCTCAGGCAGCACAGGAGCAGCCTGCTGGCTCACGCCACTGGTGTCTGGAACGCAGGGGACCACCCTTGTGAAGTGCCAGATTGTCTCATTGTCCCCCGGGCCGTCCCACATCGCTGCCCGCACTCAGCGCGCCCCACCATCGAGGCAAGCCAAGCCCTGCTTGCCTGCAGGTGCACCAGAGCAGACTGACTGCTGCCCCAAGTCTGGCTCTAGGACATGCCAGTGAGGAGGTGAGTCCTGGTGTCTCCTGTGGAGTGCGGGGACTCCGTTCAGAACCGGGCACAGGCAACTTCCCAGCAAGAGTGCTCTGTATGCAGCAGCAGGGCCAGCTTCCAGCCAAAGCTGGGTGTGGTATGTTAGAAGGTTAAAGCCTTTCTGCATGGCAGAAGCTTGAAGTTTAAGGTTTGTGTTACTGTATTTTCCTAACAAGGCCAGAAATTTTGTTTTTCAGGACAGACTTCTGTTGCTCACTTCTCCTACTGTGTCACGGGCAGACCCAGCCCAAATGCAGTGCCCTCCTACTCATTGTGACCCCTCGCTTGGCCCAGGTGAAGGCTGCAGGCTGCAGGGCTGCAGTAGAAGAGGCCATGAAAGATGAACAAGTCTCTCAGTGACTCCCCGCAGAAACCCATGAATTAAATTTGCCTGCTACTAAAAATATCTCCCTACTTCTTCCCAACCCACAGGTATTGCCTTACCAACAGAGCATATTATTGGCCAGTACACAGAATAAATTTTCACCATTGCTAGAGTGGTTTCTAAACACTAAATGTAGTCTTTACTTTAGATCATGATCAATCAACAAAGCTCCTATCTCTTCTTTAAAATGTTGGAAGTGATACCAAATTTTCATATGGTTATTAAAAGCTAACCAGCATGCACACAGAGGAGTAAAAATTGCATCTCTTGGCAGTGCTACTGGACTAGAGCATGTGGGGTTGGCACAAATTGCAGATGGAGCTGGTCAGCTGGAAGGGACATCAAACATGGGGTTGAGTTTAGCATGATGGCTCTTAGTAGTTTTACTCACACATCCAATAGCAAGTGTTCAGTCTGGACAAACTCTACAGGCATCCATGCTGGCAAGGGGCAGGGGGATGTGGGGGTGAGGTTGGCAGAGGAATATGCCCAAAGAAGCTGCCTGCAATCTTGGAAGACCCAGTTGTTCCAGTCTCCAGCAGTATTTCATACCCTTGATGCCCTAAAAGCTGGAAATAAACCCCCATAGACTGATATCTATAGAGCAGGTATTTGTTTATTGCAGCGCTGGTGGTGAGGGGGATTTCTCTTCCTAACTCACCCACCTCTGCAAAGTGCTGTGGTACAGTATTGCTCAGTGTTGCTGTGTCACTACAATATCATCACATACACCCCAGAACTAGTTTATATAGTATGATCTCATGGTTATTAGTCCTTTTGCACTGCACTTGTGCCTCCCCAATCTGGGTGTCATTAGGGGTCTTTGATGAAGACTTCCAAGGTCTTCTTCACATCTGAACTTTTCAACTTTGCCATCAGAACACGTGCAGTTACGCTGATTCTTGGTCTGTCCGGTCTTAACCGGCCTGAATTCTTTGTTTTGTGGCTAATTAGCTTTGCACTTGCCATTTTCTCATTAGTACTATACTTACCTATCTCTAAAGCTATCCACCTAGCGAGTTTTTTTCTTCTTTTCTTTATCTATTCAGCATTAAGAAACTAGTTATCCTTATACTAGCCATTACATTGTATAAAAAAAAATATTTATATCAGGTTAGAGAGGTATAAAAGTTATGGTTCAGGTTATATAGGTATAAAAAGCTATTATTCAGGTTATATTGGTATCAGGTTATATAGAGGTATTAGGTTGTACTGGTATCTTAAAACTCAAGCTATATAAGCACCTTGTAACTTTGATCTAAGTTATATAGGCATCAGTCTTTAGCAGGCCAATGTGCACCAAAGTCATCTCAGCTCCCCCATCTCTGGAATATATTGCTTGTGCAGTCACACAGATAATTCCTCCAGCAATACCCACCCTGATGTTCCCACCTTAGACAAACTACACTGGACATCAGAGACCTTGGAAAGGGAGAGGAGGTTTATTGGAGAGAGGGAGGATGCACTTGAAGACCTGACCCTCTTTTGTTTCTATCACAATCACACAGATTCAGCCTAGCCTGAAAGTATGGCCTGAAAGACCTACCTGAACACCATCATATTTGAGCCAGATGAAGACAAGGAAATAAAGACTTAAACTTAAAGACTGAACAATAATCTGCAGGCAGGTAGGAGTTTGCAGTGCTTCTTGCTAGCCATTTCTCCCTCACAGCATTCTGATTAAAAGGGAAGAAAGATAAAAAAAAACTCCTGCCTGATTTACAGGATACACATGCTCCTTTCTCATTAATGTCACACCATCTATGCAGATACATTTTGTTTCCTTGTTCCTGTACAGTTTCTGGGGTTGCAAACATTCCTCATTGGCCAAACTGTGTTCTGGACAAACCACTTCTTTCCCTGAGCAGCCATCACATTTCTGAAGCTTGTAAAGTTTTTGAGGAAGAATTTGAGGGCATGAGCTGGGGTGTGTTTTGGATATGTCAGGTACCACACTGGTGAAACAGCCAGGATAGATCCTACCTAGGAGTAAAAAAAAAACCAAAACAAAATAAAACACAAACAAACAAACAACAACAACAACCCTGCAGTCTAAATCCTCTGTCTTTGCTTTTCTAGAAAATCAGAAACATTGAACCTGTCTCTCAGTTTGCATTCAAATCCAGGAGGAAGGGGAGTCATATTATTAGGTGGTACCTGAATGAATTCCTTGTTCCCAAATTTCCAAACCCTGCCTGCTCCAGTGCAGATGTGACCTGCTGTGGCCAAGAACACTGACAGCAGTCAGGGTTTGCCACTTTCACCTTTCTCTAGTGCTGTACTCATCAACCTGGCAGTCATCTGACACAAGTCAACAGAGATCTTGTAAAAGGTTTTAGAGTGTTGGTTTCTTAATAAAAAATCACCACATTATTTTCCTGCAATAATGGGAAGATTTGCCCATGTTCATTAAACACTTGACCTAAAATCTGAACAAACTTCTTTTCCATTGTATCACATATCTGCAACTGTATAAATACATATCTGCTTTTCCTCCAATTACAGCACTGAGAAATAGAAAGCATGAAAGCTGTTGGAAAGAAAACATTCTAGGTGTACTTTTACCTTCTTTAGACCTTCTTGCTCATATAGAATTGCTGCATGCTCCCAAAGTGCCCAATACATTTTAATATTTCCATTGGGATTGCTTCAAAAATAAGTGTCTGTTTTTTATATTTTAACTTCAATGAAATATGCAATTAACAGTGAATACAAACAGCAAATGCTGTATTGTATTTTCCAGGCTATTGAGAAATGTGGATTTGTCATCTCTCTGTCTACCTTTCAATCCTCTATTGACCATTAGCATCAGCACTGAAACAAAATGAAGCAATAAATTTCATTTGCTTTGACTTTCAAGAAAGCAAATCACAGTAGGGAACATGGGGAAAGATACAGGAACAAAGTAGAGCACATCATTATGTGTTCATCCAGGCACCATCAATACTAGTGCAGTTTGGTTAGCCAGTATTAAGGAGCATGTGGCAGGCCTAAGAAGGCTCAGTCAGGGCAACAAAGATGAGCAAAGTTACAACAAATTTCCAGCTCATGAAAGATGGAGTCAGGACTCCTTGGACTGGAGATTAGGCTGGTAGGAGGAGGTATCATAGCTGGCTATCAAACCACGAGTGTCATGGCTGCAAGTGGTGTCCCACAAGCAATAGGATGAGACATCACCTGAACCTTTCCAGAGGCATGTCCAGAGCAGACATAAGGGGGGAATTTCAGCTGCTGGGTAGTTGCACCACAACACTTCTTACCATGGGATGCTGGGATGGGTGTTGAATGTTTCATCAGTCTGAAAGAAGATTAGGCAGATTCATGAACAATAAATTTGTTGCAGGTTGCTAATACAGACAGTGGATTTGTCTCACAAAATTCCTATGCTGTGAATAGTTTGGTGGTGGGGAAGTGCTCAGAAGCAGTTTTTTCTAACAGAAAGAAACAAATACAAATTGTGCTAAATAAGGTAATCTTTCACACAAATCAAAATCTGATAGCACTTGTCTAGTGATAAATAGAATAAAAGTTAATTCATAGTTACATGTGAAGATAAACTCTGTTTGGATAGCGCCCCCTTGAGCACCCTTCTGATTTGTTATCATAGGGTCACAGAATACTTCAGCTTCATTTATTTGCATATTTAATCCTTCCTAATACCCTTGGCTAGACAGGATTATCAAATGCTGAAAACACTTCCTGGGAGGAAAAAATTTTGTTGTGTCTTCGTTCATCTATTTGATGTACTGATTTTCATTAGACTGTCTGGATATTTACCCAGTCCACATTTGGGTGACAGTAGTTTTGTGGGCTAAATGTTTGTGCATATAATGTAGACCAGAGTGGAGAGCCAGGAGTACTTCATTAGCTGGAGTCACAGCTTGTCAAACGGCCTGGTATCAAGCACATCCACATGCCTTGTCCCACAGTCCAATCTGACAAGCTATTGTGTCTTTCTGCTCCATGTTCAAGGAAACAAGGACTACGATAGCCTTTTCCAGATCAAAAGCAAGCTACCACACAAAATGCTTCAGGGTAATTGACTCCATAGTTACACAAACTGCTAATCATTTCCACAATTCATGGACTTGCACAAAATAGCAGCACTGCAATTAATCAAACATTTTGCAGATGAGTTTGTTGCCTACTTGAATTACTGCATCACTAAAGCTCTAATATGGTCGGATCAAGTGCTTTTTTTGTAATATGTGGATTATTACTCTGTACATCTGTTTGTGCAGACAACACAGTCTGCAAGAAAATAATGTAATCTATATTCTCCTTACTACAACAGTTAAATGAGCAAGCTAAACCTGGCTGAAACTTTGTACATCTGCATAATTGGCCTGTGTATAGTGGGGAAGGCAGGATGAAGCTTTTTCAAAAATCTTCCTGCAAAATCTGACACTACCACTGGAAGAACTGACCACATAGTCTGAACATTGTCATTTTGAGCCTGCAAGCTCAAAGCAGAGTGGGAGGTACAGGGCAGGGCCATTAGCTGCTCCCTCTTTGGCAAGCAGCAGGGCCAAGCTTGTGTATGTCAAGGCTGCTGAAAGCTAATGGGGGCTGTTACACCACATGTTGCTAGCAAGTGCTGAAGTACACTTGATGTTTCAGCAACGACTATGGCTGGTTACATCCACTGCAGAAGAGGAGCATGAAAAACCCAGCCGGCCATTACAGAGTACTTAAGAAACAAGAAATTTAGGCTTTTGGCTTTTATTGGCAATAAATAAAAGGGCTAGTGCCCTGGGCTACCCATCCACTCTGGACAGAGGAACACAGATCAGGTAGGATCTCAAGTTTCTAAGGATTCAGCTAAATGGTTCTGATTTTTTAAAATTTCGCTGCAGTTTAGCCTGATTAGGAAGAATTGGTGATTTTAAACCAGAAATAGGAGCAGATAAAAGAAAATGCAAATGCATCCTTCCTGGGCTGTTTGCTGGTTGGGGGGCAAACATGGCTGCTGCTGCTCTCAAGTATCTGTCATTTTCTTTCTGCTTTATTTTTAATTAAACCTTGAGTCCTCAATTAGGGCTAAAAGGACTTGACAAAAAGAAATGTAAATCAACAATTTGTGATGAAGCTGCTTTTCAGCTTTCAGTGCTGTTCTTTCTGTATGTTGAAAGCATCAGTTGTGCAAAGGCTGCAGTTAACAAATATGCATGTGTAAAGTGCCTTAATTTGCCAGTAATCATAATGTTTATCAAAGGAGAGCTCTGAGGAGGTTTTCCTCTGATATTCTCTTCTAGCAATGAAGATAAGATTTTGGATTGAATAAATACAACTCTTAAAATAAAAAATAAGCTTAATTTGCAGAGGTTTTTGGGTAAGAAACCAAGTTACTGATACTGAGAACTTGCATACACTTTACTAATTATTCAGTGAACCCCCTGCTCCCCCGCTACTTTTTTTTTAATTGGTCCTTTTCACAGACATTCAAGAGAAATCTCTTGACCTTCAAAAATAAAATAAATAGCTTGGAGCATTATGCTCACAATTTTTGTAATAACTTTTAATTCCATAGCACTGAGTAGAATAATAGAGAATTGGACTGGAATGTCTCACTTTTCATATCAAAGAAAATGCATAGAACTGTTACTGCTGCAAGGCACTGTTTTCTTCTCTTTCTTGGGCCTGATGGACAAAAACTGGACAAAAACCTTATGCTGTTAACCAGTGGTGTGTCATGGCAGTGTTTGGCAGCTCCTATTATGGCATTTTAGCATTGCTTAGATCAGGTGAGTGGAAGAAATTTTTTCAGTGGAATTCCATGGGTGCAAAATATCAGCATTAACTTTTGCTCTGTTTTGTCTGATGGGACCCAGTGCATATTCAGAAATAGTTTATTAATAAATATATAGTATAATAGTATATTAATAAATACAAATGGGATTTATTCACGTTTGTAGAAGTTCTCTCTTACATAAAGGAAAGTGGTAAATACTGTAGCATTAATTATCTGAGTGCCATTTTGATACTTTTGGAATTTATCCAACTGAGTTGCAAGAATTTTGTCCATTTTTTTCTAAAGCCATGTACAAAATGGCTTTGTTGAACCATACTACATTTAGAAAGATTTGTCATTAAGTCCATGTGGTTTTATTTTTTATATATTTTACTGTCTCAGAATAAAAGAAACAGTGATTCTGCCCCATAAGCATCATGCATGCATAAGTGTGAGCACTTTCATACACTTAAAGGAAAGACTGGACCTTCTTCAAAGTGGAATTGTCCTGTGTTTTTGTAATTTACAAGATTATGTATTAATTTGGTGTTGTTTTTTTTTTCCATTTCGAAACTTGTTTCCAGAAACACATGCTTTTTCAGCACAAAGTTGCTAACGTCTTATGTTAGAGAAATACTTTTGTGATGCAAGATCACTGGGCTTTAGCCCCAGGCAGCTCCCCACAAACAGATCTATGTGCCAACTGGTCTGAAGCTCTTCCATTCTCTCCTCCTGGGACTCTTTTATGTTGTGTGGAATACTCAAATACTGATAGACGGGGAAAATAGAATATCTTGATTCTAATCCATACTGTCCTAAAAATTGGACAAGTTGGAAAGGAACAAAATGGTTTGGGGATCTTTGTGTTGTTATTTTGTGATTAAAAAGGGGATGGGTAGCTTCTGAAGAGCAAAAGAGAAGAGAGGACAAAACATATTGGTCTATGATTTTTTCTCATACATCTTTCCTTGAATTGCTGTACAAAACCTCTGAGGCAGATGGTTTAGAGCACACTGACCTTCCAAACAGACGCAGATGCTGATTCTGATATGTATTTGCATACCCTGTTTGAGGGTTATGTGCAATCTTTTAACAGGTAATTGTCTTGTTCTTGCCTCTTACAGCATTTCTGGTGTAGGGTTGTGCCCTGGTTATGCCCTTTTGCCTTGGGTCTTGCCTTATAGGCATTTACACCTCTGCAAAGTGCATAGATAATATTCGTGCTTTAATTTGCAAACACTTTGTATTCACTTGGAAAAAGCATAAAGCCTTGGGAGCTCCCCTGTGGATTTTTCAAACAGCTGGGGACAGCGGTGGTAAAGGCTTGTGGTCCCACACATGCCCAGTTGCCCAAGGGTGAAAAGAAGAAGTCTCCCCATCTGCTGGAGGAGGCTTTGCATCATTTTGGAAAGGTTATTATGTTTTAAAAGTACAATATGACTGTCAGTTTCTACACCTTTGAGCTGTTTTTAAAAGTAGCATTTTCCTTGACTCACTGTTGTATCTAAGCTGTGTTATTTGAGATCCTGTTAATTGCTTATATTTGCTGAAAATGGCTCTTCTATTTCTTCACTGTACCTCAAAGTTTGTCTTCAAAGGGGCAGCTGGCTCTCCTGTCTGGGTAACACCTTTGTGATAGTTCCCAGTCATGTCAGGATATCAGCATGGCTCCACAGCGAGTCCAGGTGCCCCTGTGTTGCTCCTGTGTGTTCAGATGGCAGAAAGCATATTTCCTTTGAAACACTGTCTCCATGCTACACTGATCTTGTTGCTTTGAAGATGATGAAGTGTGCAACTCTGAGCATATTTGTGTGTCACTGAAAGAATTTTCAGTAAATTCAGGAGAAATGTCTGACTCTGTAATCAGCTCGTTCTTCAGACTAAACTGAGGCTTGTGCAAATTTCATCCTTTAAGGACCCACTTTCTAGTAACTATAAAATCCATGAGGTCCTGTTACTATTACTGAAACAGTACATGTATTAGCTTATTGTCTGGGTCTCATCTGTGTTTATGTCTCACGTATGTTTAATCAAACTGAATTCATCCCCTTGGGAACCATCAGTGGTTCAAAATACTCCATGTCAGACTGACCTGCAATTCCCATGAAAAGACTGTTTCACTGGTATTGATAGTTCAGAAATTTTGCAGTGGCTAATTGTGAACTGAGCCATCCTCAGACATCTCTACTGGTTCTTTTATTTTCTGTTTTCTTCTATTTTGCTAAAGTCTAGCATGGACTTTTTTCTTCATGGGAAGGGACAAGAAAACATCTACTTTCAGGACAGTATCCCCTCCTTCTCTGTCCTCTCCCTACCAAAATTCTGCTAGTGAAACCAAAATGCACTGAATTGTGATAGCATTTAGAGGTCTTGGTTGCATCAGTCTATGATAATTCCTTTCTTAGGGTTGCTCAAGGATCAAATAATGTGAAAAAGGGCTTTTGAAAAACAAAGTATGTGTGATGTGAGCATCTGTGAGGCTGTGGGCACAATTTATCTTAGTGCCACCAGCCAGACATTGAAACCTGTTTGTGTGGTACTTTGAACAAACCAAGACTTAAATCAAGATGAGTTTCTGCTTTACAGCAGTCAGCAGCCCTCAAAATCTGACATTAAGAAGCCAAATACAAGACATACTTGTCCTGTCTGAAGTCCATAACTTGCTCTGCAAGTGCTCAATGTATTATTTCCAGTGCCACCCACTGTTAAGGGTGGCATGACTTGTTTTTTATGTTGCTGCTTGATTCAGCAATGTTGTGACCTAAAAATGATATTGCCATGTCCTACAAAGCACAATAATTCTTACACTGATCTGTACAGTCTGACCATATGGTAGCCTTGGGCTTAGCACCAGATACTAAGGCACTAAATAATAGTGTTTGCTTCCCCTTAGGGAATCAGGGAATGCAACTCACACTCCTGAGTGCATATAACAAGGTTCTGCTGTGATTTCTTACAGATCTGTCTTTCATGGTTATCCCCAACAACTTGAAAAAGATTGGTAATTGCTCATATTTGTAAATTCTTAAGTGAATAGTGCAGTGAGACTTCAAGTGACATTTAAGAAACTAAATCAATATTATAGTAACACATCTTCAGCATTCTTGCCTTGTGTTAGGAAGAAAACAGTGAGCCCGGCTATAATAAACCTGCATGCATGCTCAAGGCTGTATTTTTATCAAGTAAGTTGTGATTCCTCTTGGGAGAATATTCAGCACTGTGCTGAATGTGTCTTACAAATGCACCATATATAGTTTTGGTGATATCTTGCTTTATTTAATCTAGTAGTCCTAAAACTCCTTCTGTATTACATCATCTTTCATTTTAGTCAGATTGTGAGGGTTCTAGAAAGGGCAATCTATACACACAGCTACTATGAGGCACCAACTAGTTAATGTTTAAATATATAGCTCATATTTTGGGTAATTTTTCTTTTTGGTAGGCCACAGATTCTTCCTTTTCTCAACTGTTCTAATTCTCCCACCAGGATTTTATGGTCATCAGAACAGTAAAACCAAATTCCTGTCAGTAAAGCTGCATTTCAGCTAGTTCGTTCATAAGGAAAAATGAAGCTGAGTTAATGTGGTGATACAAAACCTTTTAATTTATGCATCTTGTTCAAAAAGAAATAAAATTCCTTCATGAGCTTGGTCACACAGAATGTACTTCTCTTTGGTGTCATAAGCTTCTCTAAACTTACAGCTCCTACTTGCTCTACTAATCCCTCCTCTTCATAGTTGTGGTTTTTTACACTCATTGAGTCTGTCTGACAGAACTAGAGAAGCTTCTCATTTGATTTGCTCTTATTTTCTCAATTAAAAAAAAAAAAAATCCAGCCAGCATTATCACAAAATTCCAAAATAATTTTAAAATGAAGAATCCTTTACTGTTCTTCCCAATGTCTGTTTAGGACCCTTTTGTAAACATGTACAGCAGGTTGACCCTGGATGGGTGCCAGGTGCCCACTCAGTTGCTCTATCGCTCCCTTTCCCCCTGGGACAGGGGACAGATTAAGATGGTGTAAAACCAGCAGTTTTATTACAGCAAAAAGAAAGAAACAAGTGGAGATCTGTGTGTGCAGGAGCTAAAGAGGAAAAAGATCAGTCTCTACTTCCCATCAGCAGCAATGTTTGGACATTTCCTAGGAAGCAGGACTTCAGCATGTATAACAGTATCTCCAGAAAGCAAACACTGAAAACTCACTAATGCCCCTCCCACTTCCTCCTCTCTCCCTTAGTTCAAATATCTATCTGACATCATATGATATGGACTATCCTTTCAGCTAGTTTGGGGCCTGGTTGTGTGCCCTCCCAGGATCTTGCCCACTCCCATCCCCTTTGGTGGGAAAGGGATGTCAGAGGGACAGCAATACTTGGCAGTAGCCAAAACGCTGATCTGTTATCAACACCCATTCAGCTACAATGCAAAGCACAGCACTGTGAGGGCTGTGAACTTTACTTCAGTCAGACCCAATACAGCATGACCTTTCTAATCCTTGTCTGAAGGAACAGCCTGTTTATACCCAGAGATGGAACTGACCTTGGCTGCAGCATTGCAATTTCACTCTGCCTGTGGAAAATTCAGGTCACTAGCCATTTTCTTACCATTGCAGAACAGAATTAACACTACAGTGTCAGCTTGATGTTAATGACTCAAATTGTCTGTAATGAAATGAAAGATATTTTGCATGACCTTGTTGGCTAGGGTGAATAGCAGAAAAAAAGAAGGCAGATCTGTGATATATGTTGCCTCATTTGTTTCTACAGGTTCCCTTGGGCTAAATTACTGCAGTGACACAGTCAGATTTCTTCACCATCATTAGCATTGCTGAAAACCCTCTCATTATGACTATCTTTAAGGGGCAAAAGTGGTGTTGAGCAAGTGTTCATGTAATATACTGTATGGCTGGTAATTGCAATATGCTGATGCTGCAGTAAGTGTTAAGCTTGTTTCAGGTTTTTCATCAAGACTGACTTCAAAAGTTGAAATGGGAGCCTCTATAGCCAAACCCATCAATGCCCTTTCATAGTTAGCATTGATGCCTTAACTTTAGCTTTTATATTTTTCAGATCCTACACTGCATACTCTGAAACTTCATATATAGTGTTAGTAAGATCTCTTCACAGTTTAGTTAGACAAAACAATTCTTTCTCAGATGGGAACCAAGGTCATCATCTCAGCCTCAGGCCCAAAAAAACATAAACAAAAGTGAATTGGGGGAGCAAACTGGGGGAATATGACTTAATTACCTGAAGCTGTAATTGGACAATTAATCCCTGATATACAAATAGACTAAACTTATATTTTTCTAAGAAAACTGATGACTGTTGTCCATCTTGAGTGTAGCCTCTCCAAGGCATCACCATGAGTCCTTTGTGCAGCACGTGGTGCCATGATGGCAGTGTGGAGCAGCCTGTGAAGGAGAAACTATGGCCAGGGCAGCCCAGAGTGGTGCCCAGCCTCTGTGCAGATAGGATTGAGTGACTGCATGGAGGGCTGGCTGGCTGGAGAGAAAGGCACCCATGGAGGACAGTGGCAGCAGGTTATTGCTATGTTACCATCTGGGCAAGGAAAGATGAGTGTTACAGCTGTGCTGGTCACATACTGTGAATGTATAAAGAATCTGAGAGCAGGGCTGTCCATGCCCAAACACTGGGAATAGGTGGATTTAGTGGAGGAGGTGTGGGTGGGAAAGCCAGCTTCAAAATGCCTGCAGTTAGCAATGATGATGCACCAGGGGCCTGAGTGTGCTGTGTTAGTCATGAGACCTCCTTCCTGTGGAGTTAAATCACTAAGGACACTGTATGCTTGAATCTTCACCAGCTTCCTCCATCAGCAGATTTCTTGCATCCTATATCCCTGCGGTTCACAAGCACAGAACAGAAGCCTTCCTGGTATATTCCCCTTTCCTGCAGAGCACTGTCTTCTTTTGTCTCTTTTGTGAGTTCATACAGTTGCAGGCAGTGAAATGGAAAGTCCAGGCTGTTCCTAAATATGTGATGAAAGATAGACCTGGCTGTCAGTGATGTCTTTATCCAAGAAAATTAATAACTTGAAAATCATGTAGGGGACATAGAGATGAACAGACCTTTTTCTAAGTAGGTGAATAAACCCCTGAGTCTAAAAATAGATAAAGAAAAGGGCAAGAAAAGTGAGTGACTTGGCATAATACATAGAAAAGGAGGTATGAGAGTGGCTTTTGTAATTTCTACTTCCTAACCTGGTGTTTGGTTTTCTGGACTACTCTTTCCTCCTCTACCCTATCTTGAATTTCATTAATTTCATTATTTCAATGACAATAGGAGCAAGGCCTTAGATTAGGGTTTTCAGGGACAGTTGAGGGAATCAGAGACTCACTGCTGGCTTCTGGAATTATTTTGCTGGTTTTGAAACCAATTAGAAAAGTCAAGATTTAGTTACTTGTAAATGGTGGTTTTGGAGATTTGAAGTTCCTTTATTTGCCTCTTGCTTCCAAAGTAGGAGGTAAGAAGAATTATATGGACCGTGGTCAAACTGTCAGTTGATTGTTATGTTTTTTGGCACTTGCATATAACCACTGAATGCCTTTATAAATATATACATATGCCACCTGCAATACATTTTTAAGGCAACTAAAAATAAATATAAAACTACAGATCATGTGATGGGTAGACTTAAACAAAATCACAGTGTGACCTACTGGATCCATGTCTTGAACTCCTCAAAATTGGTCAGTACAGGTAAGGCTGAATATCAGAAACTCAAAAAGGACTCACTGAGGATCTACTGACACCTTGGGCAGGGGAAAGGACAGTCTATGACTGCATGAATGTTCACAATGAAGGCCAAAGCAGAAGTTGGTTTTTCCTTTTCATCAGTCTAACTGTATGGGTTTCCACTTATGTCTGCTACAGAGGAAACAGCAGCAGGAGTAGGCATAATATAGATCTGTGGTAAGCACATTTCTCTCCTTCTTAGGATTTTTTATAGAGGTGTACAGAGAGAAATGATAGAGAAAACAATTTCTATTTCTACTCATTGTTTTTCTTATGTGGAATGTGTTTAGAGAATTGTTTACCTGGAGTGAGTACTTGATTAGATTCTGGTGAGGATTGTTTGAGCCTGATGGCCAATCCAATCCACCTGTGTCTGGACTCTCAGGAGAGGGTCATGAGTTGTGTTAGAGGAAGTAGTATGTAGTTTTAGTATCTTTTTATATAGTATATTAATGTATTTTAGCATAGTTATAATAAAGAAATAATTCAGACTTCTGAATTGAGTCAGATATCGTAATTTCTTCCCATTGGGTTCACCTACATTTACAATATAGATCCCCCTCTATTTTCCCGGGTATGAATGCTTTACAGTGCAGTTCAGAGGTGGCCAAGCTGCGGGTCAGTCTGGGGGTCTCACCACTCTGAAGGAACTTGACGGGAAGAGTGAGAAGGTGACTGCCTGAACCATAAAACAGTGTATCACTTTTCCCTCCATCTTCATACAGATGTTCAAGCAGTCAAACATGCAGTTATCTTTGCATACAGAGGCATACACACCAAATTTAAACTGACAACTGCACTCTGCATGCAGGTTGCATGGAGATAAAGGTACATGCAGCAGGTTCTGAATGCAACTCTCCTTCAAACATGCAATGTCAGTGTAAAGCATGAGAATTAGGGACTCACAGCTGAAATCCTTGCCATCAGCATGCAAAGGAGTTCCAGTATCATCAGAGTTCCCTGTGCTTTGTCTTACCATAAATGGATCATGAATAAAACATTCTGAGTCATGGAGAAGAGTGCAGCTACCATAATTGCAGGTGAGTGATGTAAAGGTGGCATGGCAACACCAGCAGCTCCATCCTGCTGTAGAACACTAGAGCAACAGAGAAACAGTAATGCTGGCTCCACAGCAGACCACTTCAAAAGCCCGTCCGCCTGCGCTGAGGCACGTGTGTACCAGCAAACATCCTAGCTCTGCTGGGGCGTCAGACTGGGAATTTAGGTCCATCCCAAGATTTGGCTGAAGAGCTTAGGGAATGCCTTTCTAATGCAATTCCTCCACTGACATTTGTATTTCATTAGGAAGTTCTGTCCAGCATGGAACAGGTTTGCCTCAATGCATTTATTCATCTTTGCAGAACTGCAACTAAAAAGGAGACAAGCTGACTCTGAGAAAAAGAATCCTTTCAGGATTTGTGGAAAGCTGTAGTCATTTACCACTTGCATTGTGCCCATGGCAAAGATGTTACTATCCAGCAGAAACTGTGGTAGTGCTGCTGGGCTGGCCAAATGTGCCAATCCTAGGATTGGCATCAGCTCTAAAGATTTTCTGTAGGAATAGGGACACTAATGGCAGGAGAAAGAGGTCACATTTATGAAAAGGAAAGCAAAGCATCATTTCCGATTTGCCCTTTGCATAGGTTTCACTCTATGAAGAAAAGTCTTCTGCTTCGTCCTCTACTTCTGTTATGGGTGATCTGTAAAACAGGCACACAAATACAGCATGCCTGTCGCTTCAGCTGTAGCTTTCATTACAAAGATCTAACCACATACTTATTCCAGCTACTTTCTAAACCCATCGTGATTAGTATTGTGTCATGTTTCTTGGAAGCAGCTCACTTCAGGTCACAGAGTGTAATTAAAGGCAATTAATGCAATTACTCACAACTGTGCTACTGATAATGCTCCAGATGCCATTATAGCACTGTGTCTCCTGCTACTGGTCCTCACAGGCTCTGCCTTTATGTTCTCCTAGTGTTGTCATTGTGGTTAAACCAGGGGGCTGAAAATGGGAGTACAATTTATTGCTTTTAACTCCCTTCTCTCTGAAAATTTTAACTGTGCTAGGCAGAGCCTGAACTCATTCATTTATTCGCTGACTGATGAAGAGTAAGAAAGAGAGAAAAGGGAAGATTGCCATGGAAAATTACAATAATTGAAAGGTTATAAAGAAAATATATGAAAAAGTATGTTTTACAGTTGTCTGTTCTACAACTAGACATATACTAAATGTGCTGATTTCTTCTAATGAGCTTTATAACTATGGAGTAAATTTTCAATGGAACTATAACTTTAGGCAGTAAAATCTGAAAGACTTTAATTAGCTGTGAGCTTCAAACTTTTCCTTTGCAATCCAGCCCTGCCTTTCCCTTTGTCTCAGACACTGCCAAGTAATTTACAGTTCAAGAAAGGCTAATGGAGCTATAAACACAGCACAGATGCCTCTCACATTTCCTTTATTGGGCTGAGGTATGAAAATAGCCACTGCTTCAAGAGAAGGGCACACATGTAATTATAGAATTATCTCAAGTCTTCTGCTTAGCTGCAGAACAGGTACACCAAAAACCATCTTTCATCTTCAGTGGAGCTTGCTTAGGGGACTAAAACCTACCTGAATTCACTCCCTGCCCCCTGGGTTTATTTTTGTAAATTGAGTGTTGGTTTACTGGGAGGATTGTTAAACTCATTAAATCTCTGAAGAAGGATTGACTACTGTAAGCTCGATTTTAAAAGCTGTCTCAGACAGATAGTGAGATATCTTTGGATCCCCTTGTGAGCCTGTCAATCACTGCAAGCACATTAGAGTTCAACATTTCCCACTTGCACCAGCATGAAACAAAAATATCTCATCTGAGCTGAATGGTGTTGAAACACTTTTATAGCGATGCAGTTGTGACTGAGTTCATTAGCACCAGGTCAGGGCTGCCTCCTGTTCACCTAGGCCTTTCTCAAAATGCAGGCTGAGCAGTGCTGGAGCCTGGGCAAACAGCACTGTCCTGCATCAGCTGTTGTCTAGAAACACAGGCTGTCTCCAGGACCAGATCCTACTGCTGCTGCTACTGGGGGAGGGGCTTGGGGTTGTCCAGGAAAGCCAAATGCTTTGGCAGACAGCTTATCCATTTCCCTTCTTCTGGTGGGGGTGGTTGCAGCAAAGGGGAGCCCTTGGAAAAATGCAGTGGGATCTGCATAATGCTTTGTTTGAAGAAGGCTAACTGTGAACAGATGCTGTAGCTGATGGTCACAATCGCTGCAAACAGGGTGTGTTGGTGTATTGCAGGGGTATTTCAGGACGTGAGTGCAAATGAGCAGAGGTCAGCAGTCTCCATGTGCACCTGGCAGTTCACCCCGCATTTGCTGAAGTGTTTGCTGGCTCTGGGAGTTTGCAGGGCAGGCAGTCCTGTCAGACACAGGCTCTGTGCAAAGCTGAGGCTGATCTTCAGTAGCTAGCAATGCACTACAATGTATAGGCTGGGTCACATATGTACCAGCCAGAGGAATATCTTCCCAGAACAACAGTGTTCATGAGCCCTGATTAGCATTTACACCTCAGCTGACAAGAGCCATGGTTTGATTTTTAGGTCTGCTCAGACCTATCACTGGTCAAATCACAGCAGAGTTGCAAGAGAGACCTTGTGACCCCTCAAAGCTCAGGACTCCTTTCATGCACTCCTGCCTGACACAAAACTTTGTCTGTTTGTTCCACTGAGAGTGTGGCTCAGAAACACTTTGGAGACCAGACCTTTATACAGATGCCATGGCTATAAAGGCAGGTCAGAAATCAGGATTCTAAAACAGGAATTAGTAGTTCTTGTATTGAAAGGGAAACATTGTCTACCAACACAGGGCTTGGTTTAATTTCTGCTTTCTGTAGTCCATACAATGCCCAGAAACCCTCAAGACTTTCACCCTCTGTATGGTTTCTCCTATCCAGCTTTGGAGAGTGTATCAAACATAAATAAGGTATGCAACTACTGTTTTCAGTTTAATTTCCCCTTAGCTGCCCCACTTCTTCCAGTCCCATTTGCCTCAAACCCACAGTGCTTGGGTAGACTAAAGCATCCTCAGAGATGTGCCATCCTGGAATTGGCACATCTGGCCAGCCCAGCAGCACCACAGCACAGAAGCTGTCCCTCAGTACATGATCATGAATGTCACCTTAAGTGTTATTGCAATATACAAGTGAGCAGGAGCTTTTCTACTGAATTCAATTACACCTTCTCGTGATATTTAGAGCACATTCACTACACTGATGTGACTATTGGGAAGGACAAGGTAAGACATAACATGCCACTGATGAAGATGAACCTTAATCCAACTGAAAATGGGCTATCCTGGCAGGTTTGATGAATGAAGGTTAGTTTCCATGAAATAACCACAACAGCTTTCACAGGAGTGGTCAGAGTGCCATCTCCAGTGCATCAGGTTTGTAAAGCTTTGCATCACCCATCTTTTGACAGCTATGGCACAAGAATGTTTGTTTGGAAAACATCCTTCCTGCCATGCCTCAAAACACAAAGGAGATCCTCGCTGAGCAGTGGCTATAAAACAGCCTCCATTTGAATCTCCTCTGTTTTGTGGGAATTGGTCTGAGGTATGGCAGGGCTGTGTTTCAACATCCTGGTTGTTGGGGAAAATGAAGACTAGGAAAACTGGCAACTTGAGTGGTTCCTGAGTCCCTGAATTATCAAGTCTAATCCCATCTTCTAGTGTCAGAAACAGAAGATAAGATTTGAAATATTACCTTAACAATCACTTTGTTTTATGCTTTGACCTCTGTCCACAAAGCCATTTAGTGCCAAAGTTGTGTTGACTTGAGCCTTTGTCTTCATTTCATTGTTGAGAGGCCCCTGAATTCTCTGGTGCAACCTGGCTGATGGAGCACACAGATAAGGCCAGAACAGCCAGAGCACAGCTTGACAGGTCCTTAATGTCACCTCACTCTGCAGAGGTGTTTAGCAATGCTTATATTTTGTGTTCAACTCAGAGAGAAAGAGAGGATAAGGAGAGTTTGTGGTTCCAGCAAGTGGAAGAGGAACTGAAGGTGTACAGGGTGAGCTGTTAGTAAACACCTCTGGTCAGGCAGTTCTGCTGTGTGACCTGGGATTTGAGCTATAGCTCTGAATTTTCTTTATCTACCTCTGAGTCACTGCTAAACACACACAGGCACCTCTGATCTTGATTTGCTACAGAAAAAACAAGCTGTTTGTTTTCTTGGCTCTGTAATGTACTCTGGATTTGACCTAGAAAGTTCATCTCTGGTAGAGAAAGATTCCTTCATTGCCTGGTATTTGTGGGTTTTTTATGATGATAAAGTTACCAATCATACTGAAACTTCAAAAAATATTATCCACGAATTGCAGAGATGAATCAGCAGAGCTCTTAGTAGGTGTCCATTTACAGGACTTGCCTTGTGATCAAATAAACTAAAATCTCTTGCCCCATTAATTCTGATTCATCTAGTTTCTCAGTGGGTAGTTATAAAAAATTGCAATTTAAAATATTTATTGTAGCATTGTTAAATGTATTTTGTAGTTTATAGTCGTAGTTTGATTTCAATACAGAAAAGCTCTAAAAAACTTTGTCTAGTGGTGCTCCCTAGTGGTGAAGTTTGCCTTCAGTAGAGCTGGAGGAATTTCGCTAGTTATTGTGCAATTCCATTAATTGATTCAAGTCACCCAAAAAGCCTCTTTGGAGATGTAAGGTCATTCACACATTACATATTTGCAGGATTGAGCTTTCATGTGGCACAGGGCCTCTATGATGTGAAAAATGTACATTGCAGCAAAGAAAATCCTATTTCCTTCCTAGGCTTTCCTCATTCCTGTCCTTAGTGTTAATGTTCTACTGTCCCAAGTAAGACGAGACACACCATTCTTATTCGGTTTCTCTCTCTGTGTCTGACAGAAATCAGGCACCAATGCAGTATGCTTGGCTGCCCTCCCTTAAGTGTACCAGGCTGGGGACACAGCACTTGTGGAAAGGACTTTGACAAATGCCAAAGTGGCCATGGGCTGAACTTCATAAATCTGAGAAATATCTAGGAGAAGAGGAAACCCCGCAGCATATGTCAACTCTTGCCTGCAAAACAACTGTACAGAGCCATGAACCACAGCTCTGTGCCTCGTGGAAACTGCTGGTAATCCTGGGCAAGGCTGGCTGGTTCAGATTCTGCAGAGAAAAGAAGTTTGTCCCAGAATAGTCCCTGGAGAAAACAGCAGAGTCAGAGAGTCACAACTTCTGCACAGAGTCTGAGCTAGGAATGGGTGCACTGGGATAGGAGCCCAGGTTAGGGGTGCACCCAGTTCCCTTCACCTTTTCCTAATGAGGTGGCTTTCAGATCCTATTTTAATCCAACAATGTGACTTACTTTAATTGATAATTATCAGACTTGTTTGGTAGTAGTTATCATTGTTTATCAAGGATCCTTATTGCTTTGTACTGTTCTTTTTGAAGTTTTTCTGTCCCTTAATTTTTCTGTCAGGCAGGATCGTATATTCCTCATTTTTAGTAACATTACCTCTTTCAGGAAGCTGAGATCTACCAGCAAATGGTCTGAAAGTAAATAGAAATAAGTCTATGGAACCTGTAAAGGAAAATTTCAGTTTCTAGTAGTTGCCTTATATATACACACACATTACTAGACCTTCTGTCCCCATGCAAGAAAGGCCAGCACAGCAGATGGCCCCTGCAGTTGCAAGGTGTATTTCCAGTGGCCTGGAACAGAGCCTTTTCCCCATGCACTTTCCATGACTTGGGTCAGCTTCTGAGAGGTGGTTCCCAGGGAGCATCCAAAGCCTGTAGGTAGGCAGTATGCAGCTTCCTTACTTCTGACAAATGTTGCAGATAATGTTGGGGAAATCAGATGTGGCACAACCTGCTGCCTCCTGCACTCTAGGTATGCTTGCAGGTGCTCATGATACCACCATCTGAATTGAACTCAGTTTGCTGTGTGAAATGGTAGGTGTTTTATCCTGTGTTTTAAATAGAATATCTGTTAAGCTATTGGATACAAGTGCCTCACAGGTCTGTTGTCCCTCCTGTTTGATAGCATTCCAGAAGTGCCATTTCTCACAGAAGAACTAAGCACAGATGGAGTATCCAGCATATCTTGAGGGTGATGCTTCAGGGAATCCAAATATGGTCTTGTTCACTGCCTCAGACCTCATCATCCCTCTCTCACTCCAGTGCTCCAATGCCTATGGGTACCTAGAGAGAGTTAATTTGCTGGGTGGCTTCAACAGTGACAGAAGTAATTTAGGCAGCAACTGCAAATGGGAGACTGTGGTCTTACATTGCCATGTGACAGACACTTTAGGATAGGTTGGTGGTGCCAGCTCATGTGCCATGATACTCATGGTCCAGCCATGAACTGTGGGCCAGGTTGATGAGGCAGAACAAGAGCATGTGGCCAAAATGCTGCCATCCCTCCCCTGCATTCATCCATCTGTGGCCTGTCAGTGGTGGCTGCTGCATGTTCCTTGCTATGGTGGAGGAGGTGCTCTACCGCCGGTATTATGGAGGATGAGTGACTCTCTCCTGGGACAGACCTGCTCAGACTCTTACTCAGATGGTGCTTCCTTCTCCCTTGGAGGCTGGTCTGGAAAGCAGGGTACTGTGGAAAGGGTGGCTGCAAAGGGAGGTGAGGTGTCTGCGTACTGAGTGAGGGATGCCTGTCTGCAGCATTTCTGGTGGGTTTCAGTCCCTTCTGCTGCTAAGGTGCCTTACAAGATGGAACCTGGGATTTAGTTTCTCCAAGATTTTGGTCCTTCACTGTGTGATAGATGAAACCCACTTTCTAAGCATTTCAGGCCCTGGAAGAAGGGGTTTTTTTTTGTTCAGGGGAATGTGTTTATGCTGTAATTGTGTTGGGATAGGCCTGTGGTCATGCATCTGTCTGCCGAAGCCATTGCTGGGCGCTCAATGGGGATAAAATCCAGTATGGCTTCTAAAAGGGAGAAGCTTTAAGTTAATTTCCAGGTATCCTCTGGGCTAAAGAAGTGATGAGACTGTTTTCTGAAACAAAGGAAGGTACTGAGCTGGGTTTCCATCCTTAGCTCCAGGCCAACCATTACCATGGGGTACCAGCAAGAGGGCAGAAACTCAGCAAAATATGTTTGTGCTTGCATCACCTCCTGGTGGTGCAAGCAGTGAATGTGCTTTTCAGACCTGAATACCCTGAACTGGGCCTAATCCAGAGCAAAACATCCTGAACATATTTTCAGAAGTGGTAGCTAGTTCTGCTTCCTGTTGTCCTGAAATTACCTTGATCAGACTCACACCCACACCCACACCCATATCCACACCCATAATCCCCAATATAATGAAGCCCTTAGTCCTACTGCTGATGCTACAAAGACTTCCAGATTATTAATTAAACTCAAGGAAGCAGAAAATTCTGCATAACAGAAAGAATGCCTGACTTTGTTAATTCAACAAAGCAGCTGAAGAGGGAAGCTAATTCTAAACTCTGCCTCATAAAACCTGAATCTCCTTGTCCAATATTTGTACATAAATAGTTTTTCTTCACAGGTGCTACTGTTCCACAGAATCCTCCACACTGATTCAATCCCTCTTCTCTAAGCTTTGACTCTGCTCTTCAATCCTACACCTCCTTCAGCCCTGCAGTGGCAGCCAGGGAGGCAGAGCCATGGGATCCCTGACCCCATGAAGCAGAGCACAAGTGACAGATGCCTGGCTGCATGCAGGGCTGCCTGACACTGCTGTGCCATGCCAGTGGCACTGCCACCCCTGTCCTCAGACAGCCCAGTGAGGAACAGAGTGTTTGGGATGTTCTATGGTTCACTTTTCTTATTGCCACAGGATGTATCAGAACAGCTCAGTATTGAAGTCATTCAAATAGCCTTTGCGCTTAAAGATGTCTCTTTTTTTTTTTTTTTTTTTTTGGGGGGGGGGGTGTTTGTTTTTGTTATTTGTTTCAATATCTCTTCTTATGGGGGGCATATATGGAGGAAAAACAACTCTCTGAATTATTAAATTAAGTGAAAGGTGTATTTTCCTCCCACTCCATCCTGATAAATTTTCATCTGCTTTGTAGGGGTGAAAAATTTCTCTTGTGTTTTGTTTTCAGGAAGATTTTGAGAGGAAAAAATGTCTAGTGAATAGTATCACTTTATGCTCTTAAAACTCCAGATTTTGTCAGAACACAGAGAGCTGAAGCTATGTCTGTAAGATCAGTATGAGATGAGGGATGTAGTGCACTAAACTCTTTCTATTCATTATCTGAAGAACTGAAGGTTGGTAATAACAGTCCACAGATACAATTTTTATGGGATGGGATGAGCAGCTTTTCCCATCTCTGTACCTAGAGAATATGGAAACCATCAGGGGATGCCATTGAAGTTGAAGACCTGCTTGATTTGTTTTGCTTACCTCTCAGAAAATGTTGTGGTGTTTGCCCCCTTCCTTTCTTTTCCCTTCTGTTCTTTCCCTTTTACAGCTCTAGACTTTCCCCCTTCAGCAGAGGTTTGCAGTGAGAGCATTGGCTTCTCTAAGAGGGTAGTTAGATGTTGCTTTTGGAGAATAACAGTTTTTCTAGATATGAGGAATTAGATATAGGATTAAATAGATGAGACATGACCTTGTGAAGCCCAGCTAGAAATGCTACAGTGTCAGGCAGAATACTCATTGAATTTCTTTGAGGTAATATTTTCACATTCTTTGAAAAATGATCTTTTATACAGACATTGCAGAAGAGATTAAGAGATGTGTTTGTTTTCCTGGATAAATAGTTATTGTAGAAATAATGAAACTGAGGTCATGAATATGTACATAGATATTTCCAAAGTCTGGGGGCAATAAAATGGCACCTCCACCCTGACCTCTTTGGGTTGCTCTCAGTTTCATTCCAGTGTTAGTGCTTTGTTCTTTAGGGAATACTGCACCAGAACTTGAGACCAGAGACTCAGTAAGATGCAGCAGACATGGGAGTATCTTTCAATGTTGATGCTTTTCTGTGTGAAACTCACTTCTAGAAGTTAACCTGATTTTATGAGCCTTCATTTCCCATATTGCTGACTGAATTTCTAAGTGCTTCTATCTCTAGGTGTCAGGACAGAAGGTGAACAAAAACACTGTTTAAGGTGCCCTTGAACATCCAAAGATGTACTTATGCAAGTGCTAGCCTCCATCCAGGACAGAAGAGCGAGATTGTTTTGAGGATACCCTGTAGACAAAACCTTTGAGAAACAGGTACAAAATGGAGAGCAGTCCTTCAGTGACAGGCAGTGAGCTCCCACACTTGTGAAAAACTCCTTTCTTTAGTCACCTTGGTGACAACATGAGTGCCTACTTTATTGTTCTGGTCCAGACCCTTCAGTGTTCTCATCACCTTGCCTGCTTGCAGATGAGCTGACAGCCTGCTGGGCACCTCAGCAGCTGTATGCAGCTTTGCTAAGATGTGAGTTATCCCAAGCAGCGCTCTTTGCTGTCATGTCCCCTAAGTTTCAGGCAACTGATTTACATGACCTCGCATCTAACATTCAAAATAGATGCAGTTGTGCTGTTCTCAAGCCTTGGCTTTGGTGTGAGGTCTACCAGTGCCCACCTGCACCTAACATTTCTGTTAATGCTAAGCGTGGTGCTTGTCTGTGAGCTTCTTCTCTAATTGCAAATGGCTTTTTTTATAAGACTGCTTTTGTAAAAGGCTGCTTTTACACTATGTGAAGTGTCTTTCCTTTGTAATATTTTAAAATTTAATAACTCTTTAGTAAGTCCTTTTTATTCTGATACAAAGAAATGAAAAAATAGTTTCTCAACTAGAAGGTTTTAGCCATCTGCTTTATGTATTGTGAGCACTGACTTGCAGCTCACAGCTGTGGCTTGTTTCTGCAAGGCTGGGAGAAACCAGGCATCTCCTGGGGTCCCACTGGGGCTGGAGGGGCTGCCCTCAGTGAGCTGTGGGTGCTGAGGTTTAGAAGATGCTCTCTGGAGGGTAGAACATGATATTTTTCACATAACTTTGAAAATCCCACCCAGCAGCAATGATAGAGATAGTGATGACTATTTTGATTTCCTATGACAAGTTTACACAATGTAATAAGGATCTGGCAGAACATCACTTGGCTAATTTTGTGCTCAAGTTTTGTAACAACAATTCTTGGCAAGCTCAGAGTTTTAAAAAAAAATCTGCAAAGGCAACTGGAAAATGAAGATATGCAAGAAACTCTGAGGTTTTTTTTTTTCAAGGATATGGATGACCTTGGATCCCAGCAAATTGGGAAATATGTTTTGAGGACTCTGACATCTTGGCAAATATCTGCAAGTCCAATGGAGTCAAGGGGATCCAGTGCAGGATTGCTCTCTCCATGGAATCCTTGCTGGGTATTTGGGAGGTGAGGGATTCTATTTAATATTGTGATTATTTTTTTAGGGCAAACTACTTCCTTCTTTTGTCCTTGCCATTGCTGGTTTTGTTCTGCATGTGTGTATTCTCTTATTTACCATTTCAATCCCTACCTTGGCACCTCAGTCATGAGGTGGTGCCCATGCTGCAAGACAGAGGCTCACAGTCCTTGTCTGCTGGCAGTACTCCCCCAGGGTCAGAGAACTGATCTCACCATCGAGGGCAAAAGGGAAACAGCTGTAAATAAGCTCAAAAGTATTTGACTATTGCTTTCTCTGGGAGCCCTCCTTTTGTGGAGATGGTGCAGCAGCAGACAGGTATTTTGCCTGAGCCTGGACTCTGTCTCCTGTTTCCTCGTGAAAGCAGTAATGAGTTACAAGCATGAGCCTTCTTGCCAAATTCTCACCCTCTTGCAGTCAGACTGAAAGCAGAGAAGTTGTGCAGCTCTCCGGGGCAGCACAAGGAGATCTGCAGAGTGTTGAGCCACTGTGGCCCCCTGCAAATGTACTTTGATTCCTCTTGGCTCATTCTGGGCAGCTGCATTGGTACAAAGAGGTGGTTCTCCACACTTCTGTAAAACACATATCCCTGGGGGTGCAGGTGCAGAGGCCATTTCATTCTGAGCACTCCTGCCACCAGATCAATTTGCCTTCATTAAAACATAACCAAATCAAACAAAGCCTCTGGCCTTTCATTTGAAAGACTGCAGCAAACCACATCAGGGTGGCATGAGTCTGCAACATACACTGACTTCAGGTAACAATCTTACAGTAAGTTAGAAAGGAGGATTTTTTTTTTTTGTTGGCTTCAACGCACATGGGTTACAAGACCTGTGGAAAAGTGTTCTGTGGGGTTTGTTCAATTTCTTTAAAATGTTGAATTACCCTCTCATAGCCTAATATTTATATGGCTTCTGATGCACTGATGGGTTGGTGCTTTGCTCACTGATGAGAATAAAGAGCATTTCTTTGTGTACAGCACACTGACAGAAAAAAGCAAGTAATTGTTGTGTCAGGCTTCATCTCTTTTTGAAGACGGCATTGTTGGTGCAAGAAGCCAGGAAGTCAGGTAAGGAAAAAGAATATGTCTGCTCTCATCTCACTGGCAAGATTGCTATATCCTCTGTCTTATCATATTTTTTATTTTATTGTACTTAAATCTCTCTGAAAGGCTTGTTCGTTCATGAGCTTTCCATGTAAAAAGTGCTGCAAGTTCTCACTGCACAACAGTGTGAAGACCTACTGCCTTCCTTTGCTAAGGGAGGAAGCAATGGTTGGATAGATGCAATTTCATTTACTTTAAAAAATAAAAAATCATAAATTTAAAAAATAAAAATCATAATAGCATATGTGTCTAAAAACCTTAAAGAAAAAAAAACAATTGCACAATTAATTTCAAAGTTTTTGAAACTAACTATTTTGGAGTATTGTTTTGAAAAAAATACTTTGGTTTTTAAATGTGCTACTGAATTTGAGGGGGATTTTTGAGGTAAACCAAATTTATAATGCTCCACTGCAACAGCCTATCAGATTTAGTGTTGATTGAACCTTATGATGAGGTTTGCAGTTTTTAATTACTACATCTTTTTTCTGGATTTTTTTTTACCAAGTATTATTACTTCCTAAACCTTGCCTATAACCTTCTGTCTCAGCAAATAAAGTCCTGTTGACCACTGGAGTGAGAAACAGGCTTGATGTACTCTTTCTATTGCTGGTGGAAAATTCAGATGAGCTTTAAATAGTGATGGTTTGCAGTTTCAACCAGCTAGTCAAAACTTTAGGATGGGAGAATTCACTGCAACAAAATGCTTATGCAAAGAGTGTTTATAGGCATGTAAAAATTAATTGTTAACAGACTAATAGATCAGGCTGCCTAATCTTAAGCTCTTGTTTCTTGTTTTACATACTGTATAGGAAGAACTCTCATATTTTTATTATTATTTCTAGAAAATATCTTCTAAGCAATGAAGAACAGTAATAGATCTTTATTTGTTACATCCAAAATAATTTATAACCAACTTCTGAAACAGAAATAGCCCACCATTGTGTTAGTACTCCTGATAAATTAGTGGCCAAAAATCCCATTGTGACTTCTGGTCCTTGAAGTACTGACTGAATTACTGCTATGTCTATCATGCATTATTCTTCCTTTCTAGGTGCCCTGCTTAGCACCTTTGTATTTTGAAGCAGATTTATAGATTCTGCATTTTAGAAGAGACATCTCTGTAAGAACTGTGGCATAACTAAGTGATAGTTTCTTGAGCTTTTGTTGCTTGTCTCTGTGATGTAGATGGACACCTTTGCCATGCCCATGACTGTGCCAATGCACTTGGTCCTGCTGAGCCTGGTTATTGGGAGCAGCCAGGGGTGCTACTGTGAACATTACCCATGGGGGTCGTGGTCTGCCTGTTCACAGAGCTGCAATTTCGGGACACAGACCAGGCACAGGTAGGACCAAGCCATCTCACTACTTCTATGTTTATTTTCTGTGAAAAATAACACTTCTGGAGAGGGGCACCCATGTCTGAAGCTCCACCTTCCACAATATTGAGAAAAATTGTCATGCTCAGGTGTTTATCAGATAGATAATCTTTTAATTGCAATGCTTTAAAGTGACAAAATTTTAAACATTACTGCCTGTGAGTCAGAGAGGGAAGGGGAGGACTGGAATTAAATTATCCTTGAGATCCCTTCCAACTCAGACCATTCTAATCCTATGAGCCAGTGACTCCAATCAAACCAATATCTGCCAATAGATGCAATGAGGGGAGGACAGCCAGGGCCTGCAGTGGCCTTGCAGGCAGTGTGCTTTGGGTGTTCAGCCCCTGGGGATACATGAGGCTCTGGGGCCCCTGCACTGGCACAATGCCACTGGAGGGCGGAGATCCAAATTTCCTCCCTGCACCATTAGTTTTATGACAACAGATCATGTAAAATAAAGATTCAGTAGCATCAAATTTGATGCAGCACTGTGGTATAATCTAAACTTGTGAGAAATCCCCTCTTTTCCTCCTGGCTCTGTCTGTAGCTATCCTCTGGGACATCTGAGATTATATGAATCAAAAATAATTGCTCTTTAAATTTAAGGCATATTTGGATTTTTCTTGTATTCAACGTTCTGCAAATGCATATTATCTCTCAGGGTTTCTTAGTTGGGTTCAAATAATTTTGTCAGCCTTTACCTACAAGTAGAGAACACCTACAGTCTATCTACTCTTTCCTAGCATATTTTTTAAACTTTTTTTTTAGGCAAATAAGAATGGATGAATATTATAGCCAAAACTTCTGTGATCAGCTGTGCACAAAGCAAGAATCTCGTACATGTAACCAGCAAACATGTCCTATCAACTGTCAGCTTGGAGACTTTGGCCCTTGGTCAGAATGTGACCCATGTGTTAAAAAACAAGTAGGTAGAAAATGTGGGCTAAATGCAAGAAATTATGCTAAGGAGATCTCCTTGTTTCAACTTTATTGAAATTGATCTGGAAATTGCGAGTTTAAGTTAACAAGGGAAATTGATTATGAATTATACAGCAGGAGCTGGAGAGAACAAGTTAAAATAAGATCAAACCAGAAAGGGGTTTAGTAGAGTAAATCTATTTATGAGACTGCTTGTGATGCTTACCATAAACTTGCTTCAAAGTTTCTACTGCCATAGTTAAAGGTGAATTTTTCACATGAAGAATCAACTAAACTGAAGTGTTCATGTCTGCTTAAGCAGGAGAGAGACACAGAATCTTATCTTATCTTATCCATAACATTCTGTATGTTCTAAAGACAAGAAAAATAGAATCAAATAATCTCTTGAAAAGAGTCAACAAATCCTAAGTGCTGTTGGCTAGAAATTCTCAGCCTGTATCTTATGCTGATAGTCACAATCAGTTTGAGATTGCTGAGAGCACACAGCATGCACAAACCCTCCCACTTCCACAAGTAGATGTGGGACAATCTGTGGGACAAACACCCAGGATGGTGTTTTTTACTCTTGGGCTTTTCTCTGTTAACAATGCTAGGCTTAGATGTGAGACAGTAGAGAGGGAAGAAATGAAAAATCAGGTAAAAGTGAATTGGACCTAAACAAACGAAGCCCTGTCAAATGTAAGGTTCTAGAGGATAGAGGGAAGTGACAGCAGATTGTGTGGGGTAGTTGTATGGCTGGTGGGTATGACCTTTGAAGCTGACTGTGAGAGCAGGTCTGAGGTTCTGCATAAACACAGCCTATGTCTCTCTGCATGTACCCCTTGGTTTCAGAAAATCATGCCTGAAAAGCAACACTGAAAAACTTGTCAGACATCATAAGTATATCTTTACATATATATCTAACTTTTTGATGCTCAAATAGGGTGAGAAAGACACACAAAAGCTGTTCTACATGTGAGAGATGAACCAGTCTGTGGGGGTGCAACTAGGATGGGCAGTATGAGAGCAGAAAAAGAAGAATCAGTGAGAGACTGGGAGACAGAAAGCTTCAAGAGGTGAAAGGGAGTGTTCCTCTCAACTGGACTGATTTCAATACCCTCTTATAAACCCAAGTTTCTTACCTTATATCACTATATAAATGTATTATTCTTTATTAGTTTTAAATATTGATGCAACATATATGCTTCTTAAAACAAAAAGGTGCTTTTGTGGACTGTGGTCCATTTTCCCCTACAAACTATAAAGATCACTGCTTGTGACATTTATAAATAGGAATAACCAACAGAATGGAGGACCTGGCTTACTGTTTAAGAGTGAAGACTAGTGTAAGCAAGTTCCCATTGGTGGGGAGGGATAAAGAAATGGAAGTTCTGACAAATAATATAGTGAGTGTTATGGAACTGATATGGAGCGTAAGAAGTGGTTCTCATGAGCTTGAAAACTTTCTGGTGTTGCTCTTTGCACTCTTCCTTCAGAGTCACTTGGTTACTGATTTTCACTAGAATCATCCTGCCCTGCCCTAGGGTCTGTCTACAGGGAGGGAAATCTTCAAGGAACCCAACTTTGCCAGTGGGAAAATTCTTACAGGAGAAACCATTCAGGCACACACAGACAGGTCTCACCAGAAGTCCTGTGAATTGGAGTGGAAAATATATCTGAAGTGGTTTATCTATCACCTTTCAACTTTACTGTTCTGTGTGGAGGGTGTTATCTCAGGGAAAGAAAACTCAATGAGCTCCCAGAAAGTTTCAGGAAAAGCTTTTTTGTCTTCTCAAGTCATCCAGTTCTCCTCAGACAAGTGGTCCCACATGTAGGAGTCAAGCCAGCTGGGTTGTCAATGTCAGGGTATTTCTAATTCCACAAAGACGGTAAAGAGCAGGAAAAATCTCTGTAAGCCTCTTCTCACATAATTTCCTACTGTATATACTGAAGATACAGGGATGGAATTTCTGATTCCTTTGGTTATGTAGACCAGTTAGTCTGCAGTTTAATAAATTATGCTTCATCAGGACTAATGAAGCTCTTGGATATCAGTTCCCTGGCTGCCTCACCTGGGATGATGGCATGGTAGAATGGAAGGACAAGAAGGACTGATTATTTCCTTCAGGTCTGTGGTTCTGATAAAGCTTCAGCAGCACTGAGATGTGTGGCTCTGCCTGGGGTGGGACTTAGCTACAAACAGCTCACAAAAACAACCCTAGGTTTGTTTGTTCTGCCTTTCAGTTCCGTTCCCGGCAACTCCTGCGACCATCCCAGTTTGGGGGCCAGGCCTGTACTGAGCCACTGGTGGATTCCCGCCCATGTTTCCCAGCTAAGCTCTGCAATATAGTGGAAGTTGACTGCAAGAATAAATTTCGGTGTGAGAGTGGTAATGATAAACCCCATTGTGTAACTGCAATATTACCATTTAGTCCAATTTTAGTACTGAGACAAAAGACATCCATACTTTCCATGTATGAATTCCAGGGAAAATGGACCAGGGAGAAAAGTCTACATGAGGATTTTATATGTATTAGTGACAAATTCTTCTATAAGTAATTAAAATGCAGACTCTAGCCAGGGGTGTCACTAGGATCCTGATAGCTAGACAGTACCACTTCTCCAATTATTAATTTCTTCGCCCAAATTTTTAATATAGAAATATAACTTTAGAGTTTGTCTGAACATAAATTCTCACCATTTTTATTAGGTTTGTGGCTATTTCTTGTTTGCTTCAATTTAAATATACCTCATTAAACAAAATAATTTTACATACATATCCTTTTGCTAAACTTAAAATTAAGCCTTTGCAGTTTTGAAACACGACAAAACTCACAGAATTGAAAGAATAATTTCTTAATTGGGATAATCCTGGCTTTATACTAATTCAGTGCTAATATCTATGGCAAGCTCACACCTTTGCAAGGGAAAAAGACAAGACTGCCCTTTTCTTCATTTAGACATGATGAACCTTTGCTCCTTTCTGTGGTGCAGGTCGCTGTATTTCAAAAACACTGGAATGTAATGGAGAAAATGACTGTGGAGACAACTCTGATGAAAGAAACTGTGGAAGGAAAAAGACTGTGTGTAACCGCAAGTATGAGAGCATCCCCGGCGTGCAATTAATAGGCAGTGGGTAAGCCAATTCTGCTAATCTTTTTGTAAGCTTTAGTCGTTACCTCACTAATTTACATGAACAAAATAATTCCCAGTAAGCATGTGAGAGCATTCATCAAAGCATATAATGTCTCAAATTAAAACTGGCAAGAAATTATAAAAATAAAAAAAAAAATTAGACTAGGACTGCCCTGCTGCATCTTCCAGTCCTGCTCTGCACTGCTGGTAGACCAGATAACGAGGTGTCAAGGAACACTCTCCCTGAGTGACTTGTTCCCTCTCACAGCAATCAGAGCATGTAGGGGCAGTTTCCAGCTCATGGAATTACTTACCTGTACATCATGCCAAGTTTTTCAGAGATTTTGAGGATGTTTGTCTACAGATGTTTGTCTATGTGATGTTTCAGGATACCAACTACTTCCACACTATTAATTAAAGCAATATAAAGCTTAAACATGGGATGTCTGTCCCTAGCAGACTTGCATTTTTTAATTGAATTTTGAACTCAGTGTGGTCCAATAACATCACTTATGGTAGAAATAGAGAACCAGTAGTTCATTTTCCTAGAACCATTTTTAGGTTCTCCACTTAAGACTGACTGCCTAACTTTGGGGTTATCAGTAAGGTTAGGCACTGCTGGAAAGTAGGCAACTGGATTGATGCCACTGCATTTTTCAGGTGAATTCAGAGTGAATGAGAAGTTGTTGCAATTCCTTTAAAAGATGCTCATGCTCTCAATTGACTCTAGAACACCTCAGTGCAGCTTGTATACCATGAAATGTTTCAAGTCCATACATCTTCCTGGAGTTGTTTAATCTCTGGAAATAAATTTTTGTTAGATTTCACATTCTCACGGGAGAGAGCCGAGGGGAAGTTCTTGGCAACTCATTCAATGGAGGACAATGCACAACAGTGAAGCGCAACGAGACAAGGAAATTGTATCGTGTCCCTGCGAATCTGGAGGCTGTCAGCTTTCAGGTACTCTCAAGCAGCAGCTCCTAGCCATAAAGCCCTTGCAGTAATCACAATCCAAAATAAGTGTTCAAGTGTTAGGTAGTACTGCATGTTTTAGAACAAAATTTCTCAACCTGGTGAGGCTTGAACTTGCTTCAATTGATGTGTGGAAAGGGGGTATTCATGTTCCACTCACGCTTTTCAGATATGTGTTAACTCAATGCACCTTATATCAGAGTCAATATGATTGATTTGAGCTTCTCCTGCTTCCAGTGGCTGCAGCCTTATTTTGTTCTGACCTGGTACCAAGGGCCTTCTCCTAGCTACACATCATCTAGGCAGAGGTTTATTCAACTCCAAAGCTTATTCCAGCATCACTTTTGTGTACTTGAAAAACAAATGGCTGCTGCTACTGACTCCAGCTTCCTTCCTGTCACCTGCAGCCTTGGGCTCCAGTTCCTCCCTGAGCCATTTCAACCCCTCAGTCCTACCTGTTCCCTGCCCAGCCCCCCACAGAGAAGCAAGGAATGAAGGCAGGCACTGAGCCTGGAAAGCAGGAGGACAAAATACACACATTTGGAGAGGAGGCTTACAGGACAGGTATGGGGAATGAACAAAATGAACTTGGAGTGTATCTTGCAAAAAATCTAGGAAGCACTAATACCCCTTTTATGGACACTGGCATGCAGAAAACGCCTTCAATACTGTGGCACAACATCTGGCTGTGTACATATGAGCAGGCCCTCTTTGAAGATAGTAGATGCTGCACTGGAAAAAAAAGAATGCAGGATGTGAAAAAGGCTCAACTAATGGATGAAAACTGATGACTTTTGCCACAGGTGTTGTGAGATTTTAGGATTACTTTAACAGAGGCAACTGAAAAAATAACACCCTGCTGCATTCCACAGAAGTTGTAATTCAATTGGCCATGACATGGAGGATATGTCAACAATGGTGAAAAATTACTGTTTGCAAAAATATTCAGAGGGGAAAACCAACCTTTGGTTTTCCCAGGTCTCTTTATAGCTAGTAAAATTCACTAAGTTACTGATGTCCATTTGCAGACTGTTAAGGGTTTGTGAAACTCACTTTTAGGAGTGTAGTCTTTATCTTTTAACATTTAGAGCAGCTTCTCATATAGAAAGGTCACTGGACTGGGCCTTCCTGGAACTCCAGTCTATTTTCCTGCAAAAGCATATGACTTCTTGAAAAATGGATGGGGGTAGGGAGAAAGGGCCACCTAATTTCCCAAAACCCTTAGCAGCCATATTAAGCAAACCAGGTCTAGAGGAGGGGAAAAAAAATCTCATTTTTCAAAAGCACAGAGGGATTTTGCCAAATTTTGGGAAATAAGTAATTTCTGATCTGATGCTGAGGTTCTTGGTGTTTTGCTCAACACCACCACTGGAGGTTAACAACTTGATCAGCAGGTTTACTCTCAATTCCTCTTTATCTGCCTTTAATCCATCATGCAGTGTAGGTGCTAGCAGTCCAACCATGCTCTAAGACTCTCCCGTGGAATCCTGTTCATTCTTCTAGCTGGAAATTGAGAAGAAAAGTCAGGAAGCACCAGACTCTGTCTTGTAAAATATAGAAGCCATATGGTTGGGAAGCAGTCATGATGTCGTCACAACATGTATGTCTGGAATTCCTTTAAAAGTATGTTAGAATGTGTTGAAAAATATTCCTATGATTTAGGGCCCAGCAGTGAGAATTTTCAGAAGAAAGTGCTACATTTTTTTTTTGTTGTTGTATAAACAGCTATTAGTAAGTCTGGTTCTTAGCTTGTATTAATTTTGCCTCTTAGCCTTTCTTAGTCTCATCTTTTTGTAGCTTACTTTCACATCTCAAAAAACCAGGCATATTTTTTCCATTAAAAACATCAAAAAATCAAGTATTCATCGCTTAATAGTTTTCTGTTTCATATTATCATTTATGCAAATGCATTGTGCTTTACTGAATCTCCAGGTAACAGATGAAGAGGATGATGTAACATCAGATTTCTACAAAGATTTAATTTCCCTGAGTGATAGTGCTTATGACAGTAGTTCATCCACTCGTAGTGGTAAACATTCTTCTGGAATCCCATTTTTATTCTCAAGAAAGAGACGGATCAAGGTTACATCATCTTCCTCCTTCAAGAAAGCTATTGAAGCCTCATATGAAAAGGTAATTTAATGTTGCCTTCAGTTTCCTTCTTTCAGTTGATTTGTGTCTGCTCATTTCAGAACTGAGCTGCCAAAGGCTACTCTCCCTACCAAGACATTGGCCCACTAGAATTAGATATTAAAAAATCCTCTTGTGATACTACAAAATGTTCATGGTTGCAACATACCTTTTGTAATGCATCATGGGGTTTTTTTTGGGTTTAGTACAGAAAACATAGGCTTATTCCACTTTTAAAAACACAGATTTGACATTATCATATTGGGTGACTCCTTCCCCTATCCTAATTATAGATTAAGAGGGCACAATACCTAACACAGTAGCAGATAACTCAAAAGATAAAGGAAGTGCAGTCAAGAATGTTATACTTATGCATGTACTGGGTATTAATCTACATTATTTTTTTATTTGCTAAGTTTATTTTGGTAAGTTTATTTTGGGGGAACAGTAGCTTCTTATTGGCTTAAGCTCAGACCAGAGCTAATTATGAAAATGTTAATTTAGCTTAAATTTTCAACAGAAAATTATTTTGTGTATCAATTGATTCTCAGCATTGTTGTTGTGGAAGGTGGTGAGGTACAGGAACAGGTTGCCCATACAAGCTGAGGATACCCTATACCTGGGAGTGTTCAGGGCCGGATTTGATGGGGCTTTAGTCCAGTGGAAATTGTTTCTGCCCACAGCAGTGTTGTTGAACCTAGATGGTCTTTAAGGTCTCTTCCAACCTAAACCATTCCATGATTCTGTGAAATCACAGAAACACACCAATAATTTACTCTGGTGTTGGCAAAAGATGACACAGTTTAAAATCCTTTCTTAATGATCCACAGCAGGACTATTACCTTGAGTCTTCCTTGTATTATCCACTGTATCAGTCAGGAAGCCTCTATTTTTATCTCTGTCTCTATAAATTGTATTAGTGAGTGTTTGTAGGTAGATGTGTACTTGTGTATGTTTGACAGGCCTACAAGTCAATTTGCAACACTTCCTTATATAGTGAAAAAATAAGACTATATTGATCACTTAAAAGAAGGGAGGAATTTTCCTGTGCTTTGGGACATCTCATTCAGATCTATATGTTAAAATATGTATAAATAAGATATTAATACTCTTGGCTCCTTTAGTTTCTGCATTTACCTCCCTCTGAAGGTGCTAAGATTCCCCTTTTCTTATTTCTAGAATTCCAACTTTATAAGAGTCCATAAACTAATTTCTGTTGCAAACTTCACAATGAAACAGTCAGATCTGCAGCTATCAGACATCTTTCTAAAAGCACTTAACCACCTGCCCCTGGAGTACAACTATGCTTTGTACAGCAGAATATTTGATGACTTTGGCACTCATTACTACACCTCTGGGAAGATGGGTGGTTCCTATGATATTCTTTACCAGTACAGCTCTGAGGAACTGCGGAACTCAGGTATGTAATCTTTAACAAGCAAATATCATTATTTGTTTAACAGCTTTTCTTATCCCTGGTTTTAGGACTTACACCACAAAGTTCTCCAACAGCAAAAAGTTCTTTAGACTTTCCCAGACTCATTAATTACTCACATTGCTTACATATAGAGCAAGAAGAAATTTTTGCTCTACACTGTATTTGAAAAGTTCAGAAGTTCCCTTATTTGGTAAATGTCTCTGTGTTCAGGGAAACCACTTAAGACCTTCAGACCCAGACCAAGTGCCACGAGGAAATGTGTTCTAGCATCCTATATCATGGGACTGAAGTCTGAGAGGTATAAGGGGTACTTTTGGGATTGCAGTCGATAAAGTTGATGGTTTGGATTAGAAATTACTTTAAAATTTTCCCATGACTGCTAGACTATCAAAATTAAGACAACACCACAAAAAAGGAAATCTAAAATTAAAAGCTGTGATCTTTAATGCCACTGCTGTCACTTGCACAGGCATGGGAGGGCAGATGAAGCATGCCTCTGTCCAACACTGTATGTAGGGCAGCATGTGCCTGCTGTAGTGAACTCTCCAGTGGCAAGTGAGGAGCACGGAAAGCTGCTGGCTCATCTCAGTGTGGGAGCCTGGGGCATGATGCTTGCCATGTATCATGGTTATGCTGATAAAGATGCTGCTCTGTGGTATTTCTAGGCCTGTCAATTGAGGAATCAACAGAATGTGTCCGAACAGAAACAACCAGGCGTGTGTTATTCTGGAAGAAAAAGGAAGTCAGTACCAGATGCACCACAAACAGGATGACTGTGACACATGAAGGTGACCATGAGGAGAATAGGGCCATGTCCTGTTACTTACCCTGAGAGATACCATTTCCCTCAGCTGCCCCAGGTGACCTCTCAGCTTTGTTGAACTACAGATGTTCTTCTACCACTGTCAGAGCAGCCAGTGTCTCTTTGTCTGCCTCTGATACAAGCACTGAAAGCATATTGTCATTTGCAAAAGAAATTATGATGTAGGTGTGCTATTTCTCTGCTCTGGAGTGCCATCCCTGGGGGTCTGGTGTCACTGGCTGTCCAGTTGGTCACAGATCTGCCAAACATTACCCCTCACTCTGGGTCCAGGGCCAGGAATGCTGATCTGTAAAATGAACAAAGGCTAGAAATTTGTGTCTATGACTCAGTTCCTGATCTTTTTTAAGTGTTGTGCAGAGGTCGTTGGGAGAGTTGGGCTGCAATAAAAAAACTCCCTGACTTTCCTTTCCCACCTTCCTCATGCCAAGCAGATATTTAGGTACCGGGGGGACACAGAAATGTGTCTCAGAAACTGCAGAAAGCTGGTGCTTTTTCCATGAGAATGGCAGGAGTCATACTCTGCATCACTAAGGATAGGAATTTCATCACTTCCACCATGTTTTTGTCCTCAGTAGTTGATTAGTTTAACTTAAATGTTTACAGCCAGGACTAAACCTGCCATGCTGTGTTTTCTAGAAGTATCCTCCTGCCATGCTGTGTGCTCTAGAAGAGACTACTGCATTCTCTGCATTTTTCACTACTGTCTTACACTCTGAATATCCCCATGGCTCAGGTCTGAAACACTTTCCTTTGAAATATTATCACAGGTTTCTGTCATAGTAGGCAGGGATTGTTCTTCTGAGCTTTGACTTCTTTTTTCCAATGATAGTTTCAAAAAATTATTCTTAATATATTCTTTAATATCCTCTTATACTTTTTCTTATAGTTAGTGTTGTCAGGTATGATGTCTTTGGAAGCCTTTGTCTGAAAATACTGTGATGAAATTGTCTTTCAGGTTCCATTTTGGAGTCAGCCGAACGATCAGTTTCCCTGGTAAAAGGTGGTAGGTCAGAGTATGCAGCAGCTCTGGCCTGGGAGAAAAAGGGGGCTTTTCCAGGACACAGAGTCTTCACAGACTGGCTGGAATCAACAAAGGACAATCCTGTGGTAATTGACTTTGAGGTAAGAGAAGAACAAGAAAAACACTCAGATAGCAAAGACTAACTGCTCTTCATAGAGCTGTGCAGATATTTTTTCCTGTAAACAGGGATGATGCTGTGTGCGATATGAATGTACATAAATATGGGCAGAACATAAACATACAGAACTTTTATTAGGACTACTTCTTATGCATGTTGGTTTATAAGGCACACTGGTTTTGCATTGTCCATGGACAATGGGATTAAGAATGACGAGTGTGAATTACTTGCTCCAGCACCAGCAGGAGCTCAGGCATAGGCAGAGGTTAGTTATCGTGCAGGAAAAAAGCGCATGGTATTATTCCCTTGTCAGGCCTACGTCACAAAGTGTGTGACATAGCTAAACTGAATAAAACAGCAATGCCCTCTATCTCTGTCCTGTTCGTTGATGCAGCATGCCAGTGCTGCTGTGAGTGCACCGAGCTGTCTCCCTCCCCAGCTGCCACAGCAGCTGCTCAGCAGCACTATGAGCAAACATCAAAACCTGCCTGAATGCAGCATCCACTGAGGTTTCTCTTGCTGCAGCTGCTGAACTCCTGAAGCAGCACAGGAATGTCTGACATGACAGGGACTGGGATGTAAAGCAAACCTTACATCACATAGTGATGCAATGTGTGGTAGAGAGCATCCTGAAATTTAGGACATAGTATCCCACTTGGTTGATTCTTCCTTGGCTCATAGAGTCCTAAATTGAGGAGATGAAAGCATTATGAACAGGATAACATATATGTATAACACTGTTGTGCTCCTTTAAAACATCCATAATTCCTGTGTGACACAGCTTTGTATGCAAGCACTATCTCCTTTAAAATGCTCTGGCTACCAGTGAGGGCCCTGCTGTGTTTCGGCTCCTGCTGATGAACAGCTCTCTGCCAGGTGTCCCCCATCGTGGAGCTGGTGAGGAACGTGCCGTGCGCGGTGACCAAGCGCCGCCACCTGCGGCGGGCCCTGAGGGAGCACGCGGGGATGTTCGACCCGTGCCGCTGCGCCCCGTGCCCCAACAACGGCCGGCCCGTGCTCTCGGGGACCGCCTGCCTCTGCCTGTGCCCGGCTGGCACCTACGGCGCCAACTGCGAGACGCGGGCTCCGGGCTACACCTCAGGTACCTGGGCTGATGGCAGCAGCGCAAATCTGGGCCTTCTGCTATCTCTTTGTCAGACACTAATCTGCCATAACGTGCCCTTGCTAGATCCACAGCACTTCTTGACACATGGTAATGTCCAAAAAGCATAAGGATAAATGTAGGGATGACAAATTAAAAAATCAAACTGAATAGCCATGACTCGAAGAACAGTGTAAGACATGGTACAATATTCCTTAGCTACATAATTAAGCTAATGTGAAATGACCTATTCAGCAATAGGGGGAAGTTGAGATCAAAAGTAATTGATGCAAAAAATTAAGAAACCCATTGCTTAGTTTTCCCTACAGCCTGATATGCTTAAGACTAAAAGGCTAATGAACATAAAAATTGTTGATTACACTTTAGAAGGAAAACTCAGTTGTCATAAGGAGAGAGAAAATCATCACTATTCTGGAGAATTTTAAGTGCAATTTAATGTAAAAACATTTTTTAATTAAATTGGCATTTGTTCCATAACTAAGAGAAACAAAGGAGATGTTATATATGTTTATATTCCTGAACCAAAAGGGAACATAAGGAAAAGTCACTTAGATAGGTACTGTCCTCATTATCTGACCTTGATAGAATAATATTTTGAAAGAAATAAACAACTGAAGACAGAGATGGATACAGAAAGTCTATTGCATGCAGAAAAGAAAGTGTGTGTAAGGAAAAGAAGTTATGCCTGCTTCATGGCGGTACAGGTAATAGATGCCAGGGGTTATGAAAAAACAGTAATAGTAATGTTTTAATTTAACTGACATAAGATGCAGATTTGGGATTTAGACATGATGTTAGAACTCAGACTTATTTGAAAACTCATTAAATAATGACCTATTTAAGAAACTTGTCAGTACCATGAAAACACACACATCTGTGAGTGCAGTAAGAGTATAAAATATGCCACTTCAGAGTTTTAATGTTATTTGCAATCAAAACTAAAGACATAAATGTACTTCAGGGTTTTATGAAGCAGCTGGAATTTGGCTGGACACCTTTTGGAAAACTTTATGCTCTAGATGCAACCTACTGCCTTAACCTTAACAATTTTAAATTTTCTGAAAATGGCTAATATGAATTTACCATCATCCCTCTCACATGTGGCCTTAAAAGAAATATTCTGTATGGTACTGGTCTGCCAAGATGGTGTCTCTTTAATTCCTTGCAGTTGCTGTTGATGGGCGATGGAGCTGCTGGTCTGAATGGAGTCCATGTGATGCTTCCTTCAAAAAAAGAAGGACCCGGGAATGCAATAACCCCTCCCCAATGAATGGTGGGAAGCTATGTGAAGGGCAGCAGGAAGAAGAGGAGGACTGTTATGTTTCTGTGTTCACAGACAGGTAAGAAGATCAAAAGATCTCCTTAGTCATGGATAACTAACTGGGATAGTTAAGGAGCACTCTAGAGTGGCTCTGTGACTACCAGGGAGAAACAGCAGACAACCTTCCCCTCTGAATTTCTTTGGGGGAGTATAGAAAAGGCAAACTTTGAAAACCCCTGCAATTTGCTTCACATTTGGATTTATTAATTTTTTATTCCTAGAAAACAGCTGATAAATTGCATACTAAAGTATGCCTATAGATTTTGTATGCTGCTTTGTGTGGCTTTGTTTCTAAAGCCAAGGAGAAATCTTTTCCTTCTCTTCACTGGAGTTCACAGGTTTTTTTTTTTTCCCTATCCCCTCTTTTCTTAGAGGTTTAGATCTGAACTCAGTCACAGAGAGAGTTTGGATGAAGCTATGAAGTTACAAAGGTTTCCACTTCAAGTATTCTAGATGTACTTTTTAGCGTGATTTCAACTTCAAATTTTAACCTCAAACTGGGCAGTTTTTTTCATCTTCAAGCCCAAGGCTTCAGTTTTTCACCTCTCCAGAGTGATTAGGAGAGGATAAAAAGCAGTGGGCTCCACAGTTCTGATTACTCAGACACCACGGGCTGTACAGCTCCATGATCACAGAGACCAGCCACCTTTAATTATTGCCTGGGGGCAACAAGAATTACATGGATTATTTAGTGACTTCCTGTTTTGTTGTTCTTTGCTGCCTCTTTTTCTTGCTGTAATAAAATATTTAATTAATTATGTTGATAAATGCATTTAGCACTTTTTTACTGCTCTCATGCTCTTGCCCCTATCAACCTGCAGTTTTGTCCACCATCTTTTGTTTAACAGAATAAAGTATAGGGGGAGGAACTTGCAACTCTTCTGAGTTGCAATTCCGGCAATTCTGGCAATTCTGCCATTGTTACTTGGTGACAGGAATGCTTAAGATACAGTCTTACAGCAGATTTTCACTTTTCAGAGGTGCTCCTTGTATAAATGATGATGAAGCCAAGAGAGAAGAGAATATCTTGATTGGTAAACCTGAGTCTGGATGTTCTAGGCCAGACCCACCAGAATACGGCTTTATCAGGGTAAGCATGAAAAATTATACAGAAGCAAAGTGTAGTAGTTGCAGAGATTGGACATTTTATAGTTTCTCTGCTGCATGTCCCTGATATCCAATCTTGATACTGTGCTAGTGAAAGTGCTATGTTCAAGGAATGCTGCAGGACTCTAGCCCACCACACTACATCAGCAACTGGAGAAAAGTCAAGGTAAAATTAATTTCAAGTTGTCCTTGAATCCTTGTTTGGTAACCATGACATCAGTTACTACAACTAGAAAAAGTTATCATTATATTGGTGAGTGGATGACTCATATTTCAGAGTAGGAAATGCATGCATTCATTACATCTTATCAGGATTTTGCTATTGTTTCCTTTGACAATGCCCAGTCTCATTACCATAGATCCTTGCAGAGCTTTGTGGTGTGGGTTTCTTAAATTTTTTTAATTGTTTTTTTTTTTTTTAAAGAATGAAAAGAACCAGTATGCTGTTGGGGAGGAAGTTGAAATTGCTTGTGTGAGTGGGCATAGCCTCACTGGCTATCAATACCTTCGGTGTCTGCCAGATCAAACCTGGACACAACAGCATGTTGAGTGCCAACGTAAGAAAGAGAAAATTAACAAAATGCACAGCAACAAAATAGAAGGGGAAGAAAGCATACAAAAAAGATTCTTATAAAGGTCTTTTAAAAACAAATCTCTAACATTTTTGAAAATATAGCATTTTAAGAAGGTATTTTATGTAGACGTGGCAAAAACATCATGAATCACTACATCACTCCCCTTTCAATTCAGAAGTGTTACTATTATGTGCTTTGTAAGGAGATAGTAATATGCAGTGCATTAGAAAATCCTCAGATGGATGCTGCGAGGTTCTTCTCTTTTCTAGTTTTAAATAGCTTTAAGAAAAGAACTTACCTTATGTTTTCAGACTTACATAGACATGTTTAGGTTGATACAGTTATGAAGAAGAAATTATTCCTCCAGAAATTTTTCTACTATCTTTTATATTAAATGGATTATGTGTTTCTAACCATGACCTCCCAGATTGCATTGAAAATCACTACTATAAATCAAGGCCTTTAAGGGTTTATAGGTCAGTTAAGAATTAAAGATCAGAATTGGTTTGTGTTAGCTAACAAGATTTCAATAGTTTTCTAAAACTTGGTATAATTTCATTGACTTAGTCTTCATTTTAACAAAAAAAAGTACCTGAATATACTTATGAGTTTTCTATTGCCATTGACTTTCTTCTATTAACAAAAGAGAAATTAAAACATGATGTTATATGCCATTCTATTTTTAAACAGAAAAATTAAATTACTTATATTGGCATACATTATAAATATTTTGTTGTTATTTAGTTATTACTTGAAAAATATTTTAAAGACTATGACAATGCACTAAAAATTTCTAGACTTAATTATGTTAAATTTTTTTTAGTTTTGAATGTCAGACAAATGTTCAGTATTACTAAGTGTCTTTATATATGGTTCTTCAGATGAAGCATTATGACTTTCTGTAAATATCCACACAGCATTAAGCCAACAAAAATTATGTTTTTTTTTTTTTTATTGTTTGTTACAGCCTCAGTATGCCTCAGGCCACCAATATCTGACAGTGTCACAATTTCCCCATTCAAGCAACAGTACAACATTGGTGAAACAATGAAGCTGAGCTGCCAGGCTGGGTTTATAGTCACTGGTCACACAAAATATACCTGTGGGAAAGACCTGTCCTGGATACCTCCTATTCTGAGGTCTATTACATGTGAAAAAGGTTAGTATGCCTGCAGATACTTACTGTTTCCATTGCTGGTATTAACAGTACTGTTTATTTCAGCTAGCTAGAACTAGAAGGCTGATGACTGGGTTTAAGACCTATAGCAGCTGTTCATTAATTTTAATTTTACTTTATGTTTCCCATGATGACAGAAATTCAGCTCTAAGCTTCTGCATTAAGTTCATAATTTTTGGATGCTGTGTACTGTAGATGTTAATAATGAAATTGAGACACTGCAACTGCTTAAAATCAAAACCAAATCAAACTGAACCCCAACTGCATTAACAAAGCTTTATGAAAGTAAAGTAGGAAAATGCATTCTATTGGAACTTCAGCTGCTCTTGTTATTTTCCAGTGATTTTTACAAAGACAGATGAAAATACTTCTAGCGTGCCAATCAGGGAGCTTTTGAAAAGAGAAACTTAGGACAAATAGAAATAAATCCATTATAGCTTTTATGGTAGGAGTGTAAAATATTTCCGTTCACTCCTTACTAGTTACAGTAATTCTCACTTGTTGTTTCAGATATGCTAACCAAAATTAGAGGTATTTGCAGTCTAGGACAAAAGCAGGTTGGATCTCAGTGTGTTTGTATGTCTCCAGAAGAAGATTGTGGGTAAGTACTGTAACTAGAAATCAAAGTTTCTCTAATGATAGACCAAGAGGCCATTGTGATGCTGAAGAGGAAGAGCAGGAAAAGACAACTGCAAATCAAGATATTAGCTAGCTGTTCCTCTATATTCAAATTACAGTCCTGTTTGTAGCCTGTGAAATAAGTAACAATCACAGAATCACAGAATGGATCAGGAGACCCCAGTGGTCTCCTGGCCCCACTTCCCTGCTCAAGCAGTGCCATCTCAGACCACATGGCACAGAATTGTGTCAAGATGGTGCGTGGGTGTGTCCAGTGAGGGAGACTCCACAACTTCTCTGTGCAAACTGTTCAATCCACAGTAATCCACTTCCTCATATTCAGGTGGAATGTCTTTTGCATCAGTTCCTGTCCATTGCCTCTTGTCCTATTGCTCGGCACCACCGAGCAGAGCCCAGTCCCTGCTCTGACCCCTCCCTGCAGGTACTGACAGGGATGAGGTCCCCTCTCAGTCATCACTTCTCAAGGCTGGACTGGCCAGCTTCTGCAGCTTTTTCTCATAATAGAGATACTCTAGCCCTTTGATCATTTTTGTAACCCTCCACTGGACCCGCTCCAGGAGTTCCATGCCTGTGTTGTGCTGAGGAGCCCAGAACTGGGCACAGCACTCCACATATGCCTCACCACAGCTGAGTTGATATGCAGGGTCACCTCCCATAATCTGCTGGCAATGCTCCCTCTAATGAACCCAATTACATTACTGTAATGAGACACCACAGCGCATCCTTTTAATCTACACCGCTCTCTGCTCCTGGAAACTCTGGAAACAGAGACTCCTGGAAACTCTTCTCTTTATTTCTCCAATGTCATCACTATGTACAAGGAGCATGTGAGAACTATGATCTCTAAGATTCTTTCCAATCCAAACCATTCTATGATTTTATGATACTCTTTTTGGAAAATGACTAAGCTCCACAAAATGATGCTGCTTGGAATTGCATGCACCTTCTAGGAATGAATTCACTCAATAGCCAAAAGCAATACAGAAAAAAGAAAACTACAAGCCACATGACTGCTTTTACCTGCCCTTGGTCCCAAGACACCTGTGCTTCAGAGATAGAGTTGCACACACAGCTGCAGGGATGCATTGACACAGAAAAGGCACCCAGGCCCAGTGGAGGTAATAATTTCTCCTTTTTCTTGTACAGACACGTATCCTTCACCTCCCAATGGCTGGACAGGACCAAAGCTTCCCCTTTCCACAGCACTTGTTTTATCAGGTCCAGGTTCTGCAGTAGCTAGGGCAGCCTTAGGTCTTTAGGTGAATCTCCAGCCTGGCCATGGCTTTGTTGTGTTTTGTCCGATGCTGATGTACTGTTTAAAAGTATGTGTACTGTTTAAAAGTATGGACTTGTTCTATAGCCTGCTAAAATAATTTTTGTTTTCTTCCATTGGGCAGCCACTACTCAGAAGACATCTGTGTGTTACATGCTGTTACAGAACAGAATGTAACTAAGGCCAGCTGTCAGTACTCGGCTGAAAAGTGCCTTGGAGTGCAGTCATTTAATTTCTTGCATGCTGGCCCTTGCCATGGTAATTCCAACCTAGACTGGGCTATTGAGAGGGCAAAGCTCTCTACAAATAGCTTGAAGAAAGTGCCCTGTGGCTATGACACCTGCTATGACTGGGAGGATTGTCAAGGTATGACTTCTGAATGGTGAGATTCAGCCATCCCTTTGGATCTAAAAGTAAATGTGCTGACTTTCACTGCTCCAAGAACATGATTTACAGATATTGTGGTCTCTCTGGGCACACAGAGTGTGAAATGGTCAGTCCTATGTCCCTGCTACCTAGGATTACACTTAGATATGTGACTTTTCCCTTTACTCACATCTAGTGTAGTGTTGTTACCACTAGAAAGGCACAAAAGGAACTTGAAAATTAAGAGAACTTTTCCAGGAGAATTAACATTTGAATTTTTAATTGGTAATATTTTCACCCATTCCTTGTGAGGCTACTGGTTCCTAGTTTGTACTTCAGGAATTAATTTGGGCCACACCCTCTATAATATGTAATTAAATTGTGAAATTAAATAATTATACTACTTCAAAAGCAATACTGGGGCCATTAGTCTTAATGGGATTTTAATGGTAAAATTTGCAAATACCCATATGTGAAAATTGTATTTATCAAGTGTTTTAAGGAACGAGCTAAGCTGGTAAAAAACCTAAGAGGATTATTTTCTAAACAATATTGTGCAGCTCGGCTATTTACTGTGTAACCAGGTGATAAGAGCAGTAGGTATTTCTGTAAATGTCTGAGGTGCTGACTGGCTCTGTGCATATCAAGTGTTTGCCAGGTAAATGCTGAGTGACAGACACTCTCACTCCATCCCTTGCTGCCAGACACAAATCTGATTCTTATCGCACCTGCTCTACTTAATGATAAATAAAGCAACAGCAGTGTGCAGCAATCCTAAGCCTCTGTTCTGAAGATGTAAGATTTCTACAGCAGAGAATTTGAAGTCAATATGGCTGTAAAATTACTGCATGACCTGTTGTCCCTTGTGCGCTCAAGCAGAGGGTATGACCAGGTGTGTCCATCTGGTGGAACCACTAGGTACCATGTGCTTCTGGGAAAAAGGTGGTAATTTTTAAAAAAATAACTTATTCCAAAGCCTCTAAGAAGCCTAGTTCTGCTTCCACTGTGCAAGTGTCTTCAAGCTTGATCTTGTGCCAGCACTTCAGTGTTTTTCTCTGAAAAGCATACGGAGGAGCCCTATTCAGAAAAATAAGAGAAAGGGGAGAAAAATATATTAAATAAGGTTAGTTGTCAGTGTGGTGCTCAAGAGATTAGAACTGGACTCTTTACTGTCTCCGCAGAAGTCCACTTTTCATGAGTGTGCACAAACATTTAGGAAATGGATGTTTTGTTTTTTCTGAAAGTGAGTAGCTGGTATCAACACAGGAACAGAACATACTGCAGAGAAGGTACTGCAGTACCATGAAAGAAACTAAATGGAGGAAAGCACACATTTTTCATGTTTTAAAAACTGAAGGCAGAAACTCTGCCTAGGGAATTTCTGGGAAAGAATATAAAGAGTGATTAGATCAGATCAGATCAGAAACTATCAGATTAGATCAGAAATAGGTAATGAAATAACCCAGCTGGACTGAGCTTTACCACAGGCCAGCAGTAGGTAGCTTAGTATTCATAAAGAGAGCTTTAATGAAATCGGAGCTGACACAATATGGACCTTAAGACTCCATTTCATGGCAAGATTGTGTTCAAAGATAATTGGAAAAAGAAAGTCAACTTAATATATCTTTGTTTAGAAGAAAAGTCAGGGAAAGACAGTGGATAAAAATAGTTAAATCAATTCTGCTTTTGTATGGGCCATTGCTGAAAAAACTGTTATTTAAAGCTGATTATGCCTCTATTCCTAATAGCCAACCATCTAGTGAATGCTCTACAGGCTTTTTGTAACTAATATATCACAAACATCCACTAGTGTTTTTCCCTGTTGGACTTTGAAATGTCATCAAAGTATAAAATCTGGTTTTAGTCATCACATTTACAGCTATATTTCCACACATTCATTCCAGAGACGCAGACCCAGTGCTTCTGCCTGATGCCTTACCAGTGCCCCAAAGGAGAGATCCGCCCTCACTGCATCCAAATGGAGACGACAGGGAGGAGGAGGACAGTCAGTCATTGCATGCTGGCAGCCATGAAGTGTGCTGGCATCAAACTGCAGGTGCTGGAGCAGGGGAGCTGCCTACCATAACCCATTTGCTCTCTGCAGATACCATAATCATTGCATCAAATGCAAACTGAGCCACCCAGGAAAAGCTTGGTTGGTTAAGAAAGGATAAGTAAATCAAAACAAAATGATGAGAAAAAAAATTCCAGCTTGCTTAACGGGTTTTTGGGAGAAGGGTGGCAGTGATTTTTTTCTGTCTGAAAATTACCTGGGCTTGGGGATATAAGGGACAACTTGTCATTGCTGGCACCTCTGGGGATGTGCAGAAGAAGGGAGGGAAACAAATGGAAAGGGAGAAAAAGAAATATTGCCTTTGGTCTCCCCTCCCCTAGAGCTGGATGAGACTTTTCCTTTCTTCAGCCATTTGTTGCTTTGTCCTTGTGACAGTTTGTGACTACTGTTCACTCTTGTCTCACTGGCTGAGTACCTGCTATATCACACAGGCAGACAGAGCAAGCACTTCAGCACCACTTCTCACATCAGAGATGGGGAAGGGGTAGCAAGAGGTTACATGCAGACACAGTACAAATGGAAGGAGCAATACCAAACACCGAAAATCACAATTTTGCAATGACTGAGTGAAGTCATCAAAGTGATGTGATTTTTAATTGGATTAGCTGAAGGGAGGATGTATTTGCTTCCTGTGTTTGTTCACTGGGTTTCAGCTTTAGGTAGAAAGCCTGAAGCCTAAAGCTTGGTGAATTTCTGTGGTACCCCTCAATGTGAATTAAGAATGTTTGTACTTTAAATATAAAATAAACATTTAATGCACTGGGCAGAGTCCTGCTGCAATATGTGGTTCTACTTGGAGTTGTGCTTTGAGCCTACAGAAATACATCACAATCAGATTCCTTGCATACACCTGCATCAGCACCCAACCTGAGAGCAATTGCATGGGGCACCTCAGCCCATCCCATGGGGCACCTCAGCCCATCCCATGCCCCCAGCATTGCTTGGGCACAAATCATTACTTCTGAGCAGTTGCAACTAGAATGTTCTCTTCAGAACTCAGAATTTCACAAATCTGAGTATAAATCTGCCTTTTAAGAAGGGGAAAACTGAACTCCACTTCTTTCTTTACCAACAGACATCAGAACAATGACAATTAGGAAAATAGCCCCACAGAATCATAGAAAAGAATAATAGAATTTGCTGAGCTGGAAAGGACCCATATGGATCATCAAAGTCCAGCTGGCCCTGCACAGGACACCCCAAGAATCACACAATATGCCTGAGAGCATTGTCAAAATGCTTCTTGGATACAGACAGCTTGATGCTGTGACCACTGCCCTGAGGACCTGTGCCCAACCAGCCTCTGGGTGAAAAGCCTTCTTCTAATGGCCAACCTAAACCTCCCCTGACACAACTCCAGGCCATTTCCTCTGGTCCTGTCACTGTCACCACACAGCAGAGGTCCATGCCTGCTCCTCTTCCCCTCACAAGGAAGTTGTAACTGCAGTGAGGTCTCCCCTCAGCCTCCTCCAGGCTGAACAGACCAAGTGCCCTCAGCTACTCCTTGTATAGCCTCCCCTCCAGACCCTTCACCATCCTCATGGCCCTCCTTCAGACACTCTCTAATAGTTTAGTATCTTTTTTACGTTGTAGCACCCAAACCTGCCCCCAGCACTCGAGGTGAGGCTGCCCCAGTGCAGAGCAGAGCAGGACAATCCCCTCCCTTGCCCAGCTGCTGATGCTGTGCCTGATGCCCCCAGAGCAGGGTTGTCTCTCCTGGCTGCCAGGGCACTGCTGGCTCGTGTTCAACTCACCACTGACCAGGAGCCCCAGGTCCCTTTTAATGTCAGCGCTTTCCAGCATCACATTTCCCAGTCTGTCCATACATCCAGCATTGACCTATCTCAGGGGAAGAATCCAATATTGTTTAACTTCATAATGTTGGTGATTGACCAGCCCTTTCATCGAGGGTTTCTCTAAAGGTTCTCTCTGCCTTGGAAGGAATCAACACCTCTCAAATTAGTATCATCTGCAGATGTGTTATCCCTTCCAGTTCTGCATCCAAAGTCATTTTTGAAGATTTACAGGGCCCATGATGGAGCCCTGAAGAGCTCTATATGTGACCAGTTGCCAGTCTCATGTGACTCCATTCACTGCAATCTTTTATATCTGACACATCAACCAGTTGCTGACCCTGAGCATTTCTCAGGGTGATATTCACCCTGAAATCTCACCCTGTTATTTCTCCTGATGCCTGAGAAACATCCATTACTGAACAACCTGCCCTATGTGTAAATGTCACACCTTGCCAGAGGCTGGGCAAAGTCACCTGGGAGCTGTGAGTGGGCTGGATGTGAAGTGATTATCTTTTCCTACAAAGAAACATATTTGGGATGTTGTCGAGCTCCCTAAAGCAGCAGCTGGTCTCTACTTGATGGAGCTCAAGATGAAGAAATTAATCCTGCTGCTAAATACAATAAATGTATGCTTTCTTGCTTAATATGTATAGTAAGAATTACTGCTTAATATGTATAGTAAGAATTATTATAAAAGGCAGAGATAGGCTTTCCTTTGTAGTTCTATAGCTCTTTCCTCCAGCTGAAAATCTATAGTAATACACTAGGTGACTAGGAGTGAGATGCAAATACAATTATGTTTAGATTGGTTTTTAGTGCCCTTGTTTTTTCCTGCTGGTTGCATTCTGTGGGGGAAGAATCACTCAGAATGGTTGTGTATGCTCTCTTCACCACCAACAAACAATGAAGATTTCTTGCTCCTGATCTTCTAACCTAAATACTATCTTTTCATTACAGGCCTCTGATTCTAGTTTGACTGTCTAGCAAAGTTTCTGATAAAAGGAATTTTTTATCCCTGATACTTTTCATCATGATAAATTGTCAGATCAAGTTATTTCCTAGTGAACAGAAGGCAGCCACTCACCTGCCACTCACTAATAATGGAATGATTTTGCCATACACTGAATCCAGAGGATTCAGCATGCTGAATCAGAGGATTTCCTGTATGCTGAATTAAGTGGGATTTTTACTGTTGGCTTCAGCAGGGTCTGGATTGCACTTTGCAAGGAGTTTGAGTTTCTCCTGTGCTCTGTCACAGGGGTCCCCAACCCTTAGATCAGGGACTGAAGTTCTTTAATATTTTCTGCAACGTCTGTCTTTCTCTTAGATATGACTTATATGAGGTAATGATAGTTTTCTTGTTCACTCTGGGCAGGAAATGCCATCCCTCCTTTGCCATTGTAAGCTCCAAGTAACCTATCTGGCTAGATGGATCATTGCCTTGGCTTGTAACTTATAACTGGAGAAGATACAGCAAACCTGAAGTAAATCTGTGTGGGTATCCTAGGTCACAGAGACCTTACCAATTCTCAAAGGACATCTTTCTTGGTAATGCAGCTTCTTTACTACACAGAAAAAAACCCTATTTACTTGGTCGTAACAGTAGAGAGGAAGCATCATCCAAAATAAATATAATGAGACTTTCCACACAAATTTCCATACAAATTCCAACATGTCTAATTTTTCACTAGCCCAAGAGTGTGTGCAATGTATATAGCATACACTTACCAGGGACTGAGGCAGCTGAGACATGATTCAATGTCTGGACAATTAGCACTGCTGTTTGTCTCACCATGGCTTCTGTATAAATACTTATTGTGATGTAGAATGCAAAATTTGAGAAAATATGGAAGAGAACTGACTAGTGTCTGTTATAATGTCTATCTTTATGCAACCTCAGAAAGGGGTAATCCAGGGTTTTCTTTTCATGAAGGTAAATTAAATATATAGGTTTAGATATCAACTGCCAAATTTTTGCTGCTGAGCCACATCTTAGTTATAGCAATTATTGTTCCTTGTTGCAAATACGAAAACATCTGGTAATAAATGTTTGAATCCTGGTGTCCTTATATTTCACATGCTGTGAGAGTGATAATTGTCTCTTGATTTAAGATTTTGGTGCAAAATAAGACCATTAAATGCAAAATTGCTATATATTGTAAAGACAATAGAAAATAGGCACAAGTTTTGCTAGTAACACTTTCCTAGTGAATGATAAATCAGAGACTGGCTCCTGCAAGAGTGCTGAGCACCAAACAAGGTGCCTGGGCATCCTTGCCATTTCATGTTCTGTCAACCAGAAACCAGCCAGAGTTATTGACACATGGGTAGAAGAGATGGAGGTGTCTGTATGAGACAGCCAGCCATGAGCAGAACAGGGATGGGGGATATGTGGCTGTTGTGCATCCTTCCCAACTCATTACCCAGAGAACCCAATTGCTCCTGGACCTGCAATAACCAAACCCAGAGCAGACAGAACTTGGTATTAACTCAACCGTGGTTCATTTTTTAATTAAGCCTTGTTGCTAAAATTCCCATTCTATCTTTGGAAGATGATATTTTAATAACTTGTGGGATAGCAGAACCTTTCACCCAGCATCATCCTTATCTGGGGTAATAATTTACCCAGAGCACATATAATATCTCAAGTATTAGGGCATGAGGGGTGCAGGGACTCTTATGGCCCAGACCAGCTTCTCATGGGAATTCCCCATCTATCCATGGCCCAGAAAACTGTTTCAGCCTCTCAAGGCTATCAAGCCCTGCTCCTCCTGATCAATGACCTTGCTGGTTGGGATCCCTGCCCATGGACCAATAAACCAGGCTGGCCTTGGCTTGTCCCCATCCCCAGGAAGGTGCCCAGAGCTGAGGGCAGCCAGGGTCTCCAGGTATGGGGTGGGGAGTGGACCTGCCCTGAGGAAGCCACAAAGATGATTGGGTCCTGGAACATCTCTCCTGTGAGGAAAGACTGACAGAGTTGGGGCTGTTCAGCCTGGAGAAGGCTACTGAAAGATGTTATAGCATCTTCCACAGTATCTAAATGGGGCCCACAGGAGAGCTGAAGAGGGACTTTTTACAAGGGCATGTAGTGATAGGACAATGGGAAATGACTTCAAGGTGAAAGACGGCAGATTTAGAGTAGATGTTAGGAAGACATTTTTTAGTGTGAATATGCTGGGGCACTGGAACAGCCCCAGAGAAATTGTGGATACCTCAGGCTAAATAGCACTTTGAACAACTTGGTCTAGTGAAAGATATCCTTGCCCATGGAATGGGGATTGGATTAGAAGATCTTTAAAGGGCCTTCCAACCACAAGCATTTTATGATTTCATGATTGGTTTGAGCTACCAGATATTGCTTGCTGCCCTGGAGGTCCCTAGGGAGACATGGTCCCTATGGCATGCAGGAAGATGAAGAAATGCACATTTATCAGTAAATCAAAAACATGTCAGCAAGTACAAACTTACAATGATATTTCTTTACTGGGTACATAACCTGGTTACCAGGGACTTTCTCCCTGTCATGTTCTCTGCTGCTGAGACCTTGCTAAATAATAGAATCAGTCTTCCTCTTTTATTAGATTCTTCTGTAAGTATAGTGTAATTGTGCAGCAGATAGAAGAGCCTTAGCTTTTACGTAATACTTTTCAGACAAAGCAAGTACAAAAAATTTTCACACGAGTGATTGTGGTTAACTGGGCACCAAGTGTGAATTTCAGGTCCATGTGTTAAGGTCAATGTGATCCATGTGTTAAAACCCACTCAGGGAGAAAATAAAGCTGATTATCTGCAGCTTCCTCAGTTCACTGGCTGTTTATGTGTATCACAGGAAGGCTTTCTGACACAGTACTGTAAAGCAGCCAATCTGTAGCTTCATATTACCAGTCCCAAGAGAGAGCTGCAATAAACAGTAAAGCAGAAATGAGATCTGTTCCTGGAAATCAGCTCAGCTAGAGGCAATTGAAACTTATAGCAGAATCAACCATGACTGACTGGTTGAAAGCACTTAATTTTTTGTTTTTCTCAATTTCCACAACTGCTGTTTATGAGGCATATCTAATCAGGAAGATCGAGGTTATATTAAGGAGGTGGCATATGTGTCACTGTAAAAGCCTCTTTCCAGAAATGAGTCACTGAACACACTACCAGCCACTATGGGATGTGCAGGACTGAGGAAGGCACTGACCTCATTGAAGCCCATCAATGCTTCCCCCAGCACAGCTAGATAAGATTACAGAAAGGTGGTGATCTTGGTTTACCAGGAAAAATATCTATTAGAAAAACACATCTTGTCCAAGGACTACAGGGACAAAGAACCATGACATACACCAGCCAGGCTGATGGATTCAACAGGCATTCTTCAGATTTTAGAAGGTAAATGTAAGCTGGCCTTCTATCAGGTTTAGGGAGTACAGAGCTCTAGAGACACTTGTGTCCTTGTCAAAGCTGTAGAATAGAAGATAATGAAGCCATGTGCTCAGTACTTTATTGAAAATGTCTCAATGACCCACAATCTCTCTTTCTCTATCTTGGTCCCTCTAACTGTGACATTGACATGAATTGGCTATTGAAAAGAGAAAGTCTTAGTGAGGATTGGACAGAGACTTGCTACCAGTGGGAAATGGATTCTATATAACTATCAAATGCCTTGATTTAGGTTCACATTTTCAATGCTAAATTTGATGGCCAGTCCTTGGATTAACAAAAATTCTATGATTTCTAGTTACAAAGCTTTGTACTGCATGCAATGACCTGCTGATTTCATTTGCAAAGGTTTGAAAGTTAGAATGAGAAATAAGTACCTGACAAATAATGTACCTCTCATAAAATCATTTTGGGAACTAAAAAAGTATTTAGCAAATAAATAACATTTTAGAATTGGGCTTCAGCAATGGTTTAATTTCCTGGAAGTATTTCAGAACAGTTACTATATAAAGCAGTAGCATTTAAGATTTAATTTCTTGTGTAAGTTCAGGATACTTTTAGAGAGAAGTCGTTTTTGTTCTGTGTTCCCAGAAGTAGCAGAGAAGGGTCACCATAACATTGCAGCCATTTCTCTCCTCTGTCAAGCAGCCTGGTAGTATCTCTGCTGCTAAAATGAAAGAGAACCAGGCTATGGGGCCTAGAAAGTGGCACATGATTATCCTTCCTGTTGAATTATTTAATGTGATTTTGGTCTGTACTAGCTGGTTCTCTCCCAAAAGAACATTTGAGGCCAATTAAACCACTAAGAGTTGTTTTCAGTAAGACAACTCTTTTTGTGGGGTTTGCTGGCTGGATGTGAATTGACCTAAATCCCTTTTTCTCTGGGACTGCAAAATAAGGCCTGTCCAGTTTTATTTACTGTTACAATCACTGGTTATTTGCTCTTTCCCAGGAATTCCTAGACTTGATTTACTTTATCCACATGCCCATATCTGTTGTGAAACTCCCTAGCATGCATTAAGGATGGACAACAGTCCATTAGGGACAAACAACAGTCCAAAGGGTCAGAGCTCAGGGCCAGAGAAATGTTCCAGTTTTTGGAGTATAAACAAAACATAACACAGTGTTTCAGTCATCTGAGATGTCTAAAAGGGGCTGGGAAATTTTAAGAAACCAAGATGTCTTCTCAGTATTGACCAAATCCTCAAGCAATATTCCCCACGTGTCTTCAGGCTGTTTTAAGTAAAACCTGCATGGTACAATACCTGATGGTATTAGATTATAATCACCTCATATCCTTTTGTTTGCTAGGGAATAATTTCTTAATAAATACATAAATACATGTGAAATCCTGGGTTATTGGATTAGCACCTGTGAACACAAGATGTTTTGTCTGTGAAATTTCTCTGAGAGTTACTGTGTCAACATTTGTTGTGCAATGCTTTTATTTGCTGTGTAACAGGGTGAGACAAGCAGTGAGTTTTCCCATAAATGTGAATTTTTTCTTGATTGACACAGCTTGCAGGACCTTGCTAAAAATGTCTGGGTAGTGGCTGCATTCCTTACTGGCTTGATGGTTGTACCTGGGGGATGTGTGCAGGTATGTGTGTGCCCACAGGTGCAAAACTACACATTTACTGGTGGGACTGGAAATGCTTTAGCACTGGCCAACACCAGTACATGTCTTAGTATCTTAGCTTAGTTTTTAGCGTTATGATATATGTCCTATCATTCTAAAATCAATGAGACCTGAGAAAAACTTTGAGTGCAGCAGCAAAACAGCACAAGCAGTCAGTCCTTGTTAGTCCTTGCAGTTGTGGCTGGCACAGCTGGCCCCAGCTCTTTATTTGTGCCACCTCTTAACAGCCTTAAAGATGGCTGAAGTCTCAAAGTGCTGCCCGGTGTTCATGTTAATCCATTCCAACCTCCTCAGTGCTTATTAGCTAGCCAACATATTTCCCCTGTGCAGCTACATGGTCTTCAGACCAGGCTATCTTGTGTCTAGACAGCTTAAAGAGCAGGAAGAGTTGGTATACATAGCCTAAAACTATCTTTGGGATTCACACAGATACAGTTGTCTCAGAATGAGACTTTATTTGTGAGTTTCCATAAAATCTAGTAGAAAAAATAATGTAGTGAGAGAAAAAGAATAAAAGTACAATCATTCTGCAGATAATGTTCCCAAAATTTCCCTCTGAGAGACACAATACCTCTCCCTCTTGCTACAGCCAGTGTTTGAAGGATCAGGAGAAGTTTGATTGCATCTTGGTGGGAGCTTTGCTTTCTGAGAAAGACAATATCCAGTATGTGTGTCCTGGGAACAATGGTATATAGTGAAATAAAGATGACAATCCTGTTTCAGGTCTGTATCAACATGTATGTGTCCTGGGAGATGATGTAAATAAATTCACTCCCACTGAAGATATGCCAGCTTTGGCATCTTTTTGTATTTGGAGAGGATTTGCAGCAGCCTTTGCTTCTACATGTGCCTGGACAAACTGCACAAGTAGAATGCTATAACCAGCTTTATGTACATCCCAGTATTTACACAGCTCTCCTCATCATAAGATGTGATAACCAGAATAATAATTCACAAAATGAAAGAACATTGCTTGTGTTGGTTAGCTGTCTGTTGGGATCAATAATGCCTGTAGTATGAGCAAATTCAGTTATCAACATAAACAGTGTAATTATTCAGAAAGTGAATAATACAATCACTTTAAAACACTTGGTGTAATTGATATCAATAGTAAATTATAAAACCATGGCTTTGCTTTACCAGAAGCTACTGATCAAGTCTTGTTAAACAATCACTGTCCAAAAGCACTGCTGGCAGCTCTTTGCTACTGCTTATCTCTTGCTAAAGGTTATTTTGCATATTCACACAAGGCTGCATAATAAAAATCCATTTGGAGATGTGCTAAAGTGAATTGATAGTTTTCTCTTGCATGCTGTGGCATAGAACTCTGCTCACTGGCCCCTGACCACAAGAAGTGAAAACAGCCACCTAAGGAACACGTGCAGAAGAGCAGGTCCCAGAGGCTGAGCAATGAGCAATTTGCATGTCTCCCAAGTTAAGCCAGAAGATCCAGTGTGCCAACCTGCTGGTCAGAAATAATTCCTTTGTGTTTTGCAGTAGAGAGAGAAAGAAATCAATAGCAGTTTACATTCCTGTGCCCCCTGTCATACACAGTAATGGCTCTGCTGTTACTCACCGTGGTAGCTCATCATAGTGAGCACTGTGGCAGAGCCACAGCGTGGTGGGAAAGGAGCTGATCTGTAACAGCATTATGAACGTGGTGATGCAATGGCTTTAGGTGGTAGCGAGACCAGGGCAGGAGGTTATTGAATAAGATTCTCTTTGGGCTGGAGAGAGAATGAACAAACAAGAGATGCAACAGCACTCAGACTGAAAGCAATTGGCAAAATAATCAGGTGTAAAGAAATTGTGACAGTATTTGGTCAGCAAGCAAGGGGAAACAGCAAGTTAAGCCCTGCAAGAAGAGATGGAAGAGTGGAAGTGCACTGGCAAAAGCAGTCTAAAGAACACATTAAGAGAACAGGGACAAAAGGGACTTCTCAATTGTGGGGAAAAATATATCTTGTAAATGTTATTTTTGACAGCTTTTTCTTGTTTTCAAAGTATGTTCTATCTCAAAACATTTTTCTTTCAGTTAATGGTGTTTTGCTTTTGGCAGGGCACTAAACTGCTGATCTTGCACTAAACTGCAAGGGTCTTGCCCTGGGCTGCAAATCAGGGAATCACAGCATCCTGCTTCATGCATCTCTCATTCTGTAAGGTAAAGGATGCCTATGGGTCTCAGGGGATGAGCTCAAGGAGCCTGGAGAAGCACACTGAAGAAATACAGTCTCAGGTGAAAAAGAGATTTGCAAAGGATACCTCACTTTATTAGTGCTACTATTACTAGTTTAACAATAGCAGGTTATCCTTCAGTTAGTCTCCAGATATACACAAGTCCCAAATCTTGTCTATGCAGGTGGACTTCCATCTGGCAGGAATTTGGGAAGATTCTCCCACTCACTGTATAGGCAGACAAATTTCCTATCACTCTGCAGATCTTAATTTTTTGCTCCCAGTTTAGGAAAAAATATATCAGAAAAGTTTTATTCTTTCCTAGGTTACTATTAGCTTTTTGGCTGTTCTGCCTGGAGATTCCACATCTTGTGCTTAACCTGCAGGCACTACTGCTCTGTGATAGTCCTGGTGTATCCTTCCCACCTTCACTTCTAGGGCATCTCCTTTTTTTTTTCCAGCTTGTCATTTTTCACAAAGGAAACCTGTCACATGGTTATTTGAGCAGAAGTCTAGTTTTGTGGTCCCTTCAATAGTATATGAACCTATAGTTTATCTTTTAAAAACATGCAATGCATCATTAGATCTGAAAGGTATGGATTCTTAATTATCTTTCATGAAAATAGGCAGGTGGGGAGAGGAACATCTCTCCTATGTCTGCCCCAAAGGAACAGACACAATGCAGACTTACTTCCTATTACTCCCATTAACTATACCAAAATAAATTCCTAGAAAAACATGTTTTAATAGTGCTGCTGCTTAGAAGATCACTTTTTTTTGCAAGAAAGCAACAAAGGGTGAATTTCATCCCACATTCTGATAATCTTTACTAAATAGTGTTAACTAGGAGGAATTTTTTCAGCATTCCTGTTTTATAGAGATTGAATTCCTTCAATCCCTACATTCTGTTCTTGTACCTGCTGCTCTGCAATAGGCAAGCCTTTTGCCTGAGCAGTTTGTGATATCTCCCGAGTCACTGGTCTCAGATGATCTTAACAGTGTGGATAACAAGCTTACCCCACCTACCTAGATCTGTTTGGCTTACATCCATCTGAGTTAAATTTAATCTATCACAGTTGTTCAAAGCTCAGGTCATCTAATATCAAATTCCTCCTAAGTATCCTGATACATGGTTATAGGGAAAATGCATGGTCATTTAATTCAGGTAAAAAAAGGGGTTTACCACTCTCTGCTAGATAATTTTGCTAAGCTTACTGATTCCATGGAACCATGGTACCCTTCTTGTTCCCCTTTATCTGACACTGATTCATCTGATTTTGGTTTCTTACTGAAAAAAAAATTCTTGCATTTATTTGTCAGTTTAATATCAGTATGGTGGACCACAGTGACTGGAGATGCTTCTTTACTGAAAGGGACAGTGTGGCCAGCAGACATGCATACCATAGGAATGACTGTGTGACTGGACAGTGTCATCCCAGACACTGGTCCTACATGAACCTGTTTTTCTTTTAATGAATAGTCATATTCCTTTGGAGAAAACTTCTTACTTTTCCCCCCATGCAGCATTAGGGAGCCAGCTAGTTGGTTAAAAACAAACAAAAGCCCATAATATCTAATCTAAAATGCTGTAAGATTTAGTCAGGTTTTCAGGAGAGGTGATAGAACTGAAATGTCCCTGATGTGGCAGGGAAGTCACAAATCAGGCAGGGAAAGGAATGTGGCATCACAGTAGGAAGGAGAGCAGATTCTTGCTGGACACCTTCATTCTGGCAGGAGGAGGGAATGTGCCTGTGAGCACATTCCCACAGAGAAGAAGCTGACTGGGCTTACAAGTAGGAGGGGAAAAGATGGAGTGGGTAATTAGAAAGAAAAAGGAAAGAGAAAAAGTATTCAGATGGGTCAGATAAACAGTGAAATGTCAGGGACCGCATGAAGCATCTGAAATGCAGCCTTCATTAATATTTTGGCTGCCTTATCTCAGACTAATTTATTTTATGGACACGGAGAGCTGTTCCTGCTGATGTATTGAGATGATTATCTGGCAACTTTATTGTTTTTGAAACAGGAATTCTTAATGTTTCTTGAGTCTTTGTGCTGGTTTTCCACATTTCCCGGTGTTTGAAGACATGACTCACCAAGTCACCATATCTCTGTGCTATCAGGAAATTTTCACATGTTTTTTTTCTTGCCTTGAGCAGATATAGAAGCTATTGCTACCCAGTAGACTCATGGTCCAATCACATGCTGTACTAAATACCACAAGAAAAGGGTTAGAAATTGTGGACAAGAGACTTGAGAGTAATCAAGTAAGCAAACATCTGAGTGCTCTACAAACTACTATTTATTACTCCAGAGCAAATTATAAAGACAAAATAGTGGCTTACATTTATTTGGATTTTATTCTACTTATTTTCATCTGTATGCTACTCACAAAAATTTATTATTTGCTCAAGAAGAAAAATAACCAAAACCCACAACTGATATTATTTTCCAGACAGCTGGAAAAGGTTATAAAGGTCAGGAGGTCCTTTCAGTTAACATGTCGCAACCTTCCCCTCCAACATGGCTACCTGCACAAGAGAGAGTCTCCAAGGAAAGCCACTCCTGTTCTGGCTTACTCTTTATTGACAGCATTAAAGAAAGAAAAGCTTTATCCAGCTGAGGGTAGGGTTTATGCAAGGAAACTACTGGTAGAAACTTGATAAACAAGAGATGTTTAATCTTACTATATTACTAGTAGTAAGAAATAAAATCTGTTGCTTTGAAAGCATGCATACATATAATACATGTTGATAGTACTGCACTTGGTTGAACATCCACTTGCTATCCAGCCCTTTGTCCTTGTTTGCATCCAAGAATAGTCACAAGGGATGGGACTGCCAGCACGGGTACCTGAATGTACTTGAAATATGTTAGCAAAGTTGTTATGGTCCAGCTATGCCAGAGAGAGTGCTTAGCTCTGTAAGGAAAGAGTGTAGGAGACTTCTTTTATTCAGGAATAATATTTGAAGATTATCCAGTGGTATCTCCAAGGGGACTGCATGCAGAACATCTTCATTGCTGTAAAGATGTGTTTTCTCTAACAGTTGCCTTTGAGAAAATTTTGCTAAGGCAGAAGACCTCTTTGTACAATTGTCTGTAAGAAACCAGCCTTGGCACGAACATAAGTGCATGTGACAAATGTAACTGAGTTACCTGTGCTTACAAGTGTAGCTCATTACACTACTACTACTACTACTACTACTACTACTACTACTACTACTACTACTACTACTAATAATAATAATAATAATAATAATAATAATGTAAAATGGTGATTTTTCGTGAAGTGGTTCTATGTATAAGAAGCTGCAAGCATAGATGTATTCTCATTACTTTAATATGGCTTTACTATTAATGCACATTGTTTTGACATTTGAGTGTGTCTCAGGTCTTATGTCTCATGTGAGGCTCAAGAACATGTTCAGTTCCACACAGTCTGTTTGCTCAACTGAATAGTGTATGTGGAAAGAAGCTGCTTTATTAAAAGAGAAGAATCATACCTCTTACTCTGTGAAGCTTAATCTGTATGTTTTGCTAATCTAAATCTATGCCGTGCAAGCATATGTTTTTGTGGCTTTAAGAAAAACATATTGACAATGTCAGACACGGTAATCCATCACTATAATAGCTACTTTGGCAATCGCAATTCAGCAATACTTTTTAATTCTGATGGAAATATGAAGCAAATCTGCCAGTGGTAAGGCTGGTGCCTAAGTAAGAGCTCTGTTGTGAGCAGTTGTGACAAGTGCATCTTGGTCTAACAAAGAGCCTCAGGCCCTTATTCAGATCTGAATTTAGAGCTGATCAGATGCACAATCTCATCAGCTGTGATGGATTTCACAGCAGAGCTTCCATTTGGCAGAGGAAGGTTCAAAGTATGTTCTGACCAAGAGCTGATACATTTTTGACATATCCTCCAGCAATAAGCAAAATAAAGCGTAAGATATCTTATTTACTCTGTGTATCACAGGGCCGTATGCTGACAAGGGTGACAGTCTCCCCTCGGCACCTGAGCAGCCCAACCTCGCACTCGGTCATGGTCCGATGGGCAGCAGAGCCACTCACTTCAGCACAGACCTGGGCACCTCCCTCCTCACACAGTCGATCTTCATCACAAACACAGATGTTGGATGGCACTAAGCAAAAGCACAGAGGAAAAACACTCAGGATAGCAACCATGTCACCAAAAAAAAACCCCAGACTAAAGTGTTTCAAGGAAATCTATAGGACTGAAAGCAATTTTCTGGAGGGTGCTCAGCTTTTACAAGAAAGACATGGACCTGTTAGAGCAGAATCAGAGGAAACCACAAAATTTATCAGAGGTCTGGCGTACCTCTCCTACACAAAATGGCTGAGAGAGTTGCTGTTGTTCAGCCTGGAGAAGAGACAGCTTTGGGGAGACTTTATAGCACCTTCCAGTATCTAAAGGGGGGCTTATAAGAAAGAAAGGGACAGACATTTTAATAGGGGCTGCAATGCTAGGACAAAAGGTAATGGTTTTAACCTAAAGGAGGCCATATTCAGAGCAGATATGAAGAAGAAATTTTTTAGGATGAAGGTGGTGAAACACAGAATCAAGCTGGCCAGAGAGATGGTTAGGGCCCATCCCTGGAAACATTCAAGACCATGTTGGACAGGGCTCTAAGCAACATGGTCTAGTTGAAGACATCCTGGGTGATTGCAAGGGGGTAGGATCTTTACAAGTCCCTTCCAATGCAAAGCTTCCTGTCGTTCTTTCCTTCACCTAATTCCCTAATTCTTTCAGTAACATTAGCTGTTATTCAGACTCAGTGAAAAAACTAGAAGTGGAAACAAATTGTGGACTGCTGGGCCTTCCTCTGCTAGGAGAGGCTGATCATGCCTGTGGGAAAAACTTGCTCAAGGTGTCTCAAAGCCTTCTCTGATGTTAACTCTTGAACTGGTCCATGTATCCTCTGTCCCAGAGCTACTATCATCATGTAAGATAAGAGATTTGTTTTTGGACATTAAGAAACTGATCATGCAAACTCTTACAACTGGTATCTATATTTTCATACAGACAGTTTCATGAAGATCAAAGGATCTACTCCTATGAGTAAATGTGTGTAGCTGTATCAGTGACATTCAGGTAAGAAGATTCCACCGGGTATTTGTTTTTCATAACTGTGTTTTTTTTGTCGTTTTTTTTTGTTTGTTTGTTTTGTTTTGTTTTGGTTTTTTTTTGTTTGTTTGTTTGGGGTTTTTTTTGTGTTGTATGCAATTTTTTTGCCTGTGTTTGTCTTCGCTGAAGCTCCAGACAGTTTTGACTTCCTTGTTATTATTTTTGTCTGTTCAACCCTGCTAGACAAAACAGATGAAGTCCTATCTAGTAATCCTTTTTCTTTTCAAATTGTGACAGTAACCATGCCTCTAGCTTGGCCACTTCTAAACCCCTAATTTATTAGCTCATATTTCCATTCCTGGCAACCCTTCATTAAGTGCAATGTAGCATAGGACACTCAGGGAAAATAAATCAGGGATTTGAAAACTTTCACTGCAGACTGATTACAAAAAACAGGAACTATTTCCTCTGAGGGAAGAGACCTCACCTTTAATCATTACATGAGAAACTGGGGATAGACAGTGAACAAACTGTATAAACCTACAACAGTAACTGGCTTTCCCAGCCAGCATACAATAAGACTTTTAATTTCTAACCACAGGATCCTGCTGGGGAGACTGCTTGGCAAATTTCAGGAGAAGATTAGTTACTCCCATGGGCAGTAAGGGTTCCTGCAATGGTGTTTTAAGGAATCTGAACAGATAGATACAGTGAAAAAGAGTATGGTAGGGGTTTCACCTGGAGGAGAAAGTGGACCAAAAGGATGAGTCACTTAACAGGGACTAGGAATAAGCTTTTCCTCTACATAGTACATTTTGTTTCAATATCCTGCAGGGCTGTCTTTCCCTGGTGGAAGGCTCCTGCCATGTTTGGATACCAAATGTGTTTGGCTAATGGTTTGAGCCAGCTTAGCAATGCCTGGTGCTTCTGGGAGGGACTGCAGATACTATACCAGGATAGACCAACTGCCCAACTACTAATGTGCAAGTGGGGATAAAGATTTCCATTTGGTCATATGAACAATTTTGCTTACAGTTGTGAAGAATCTCTTACCATTGCATTTTTCCCATGAACGGCACGATCCACATGGTATTTCAGCTGCCTGGGGTACTTTGCAGTTTTCTACATTAGTCAGAGAGTATTTTCTGCCCATGCACTCCAAGGCATGCATCTTGCAAACAGTTAAAGGTGTGTGTCTCTTGGTTCTTTGATCTGTAGCACAAGTGTCCAGGGAAGGACTGAAAACAAAAATACAAATTGCACTATTTAAATGTGATTTATCTTGGTAACTCTTAAAAAGAGCTGAGGGACTGGAAAACATTCAGAGTCTAGTTACAACTTCTCTGTTCACTTAAGTACCTCCTAAGAGTACAGCAAAGAACTCAAGACATAGACATACAGACAGTCCAGACTTCTTCCTTTTCCATAGCATGCTGTACCTCAGCAGAGGCAAGATCTGTCCCATGTGAAGGACAGGGATATTACCATCTTTTTGCCATTGACCTCAGCAGCAGTGAGAGAGAGACTTTAGTTAAAAGTATTTCAGATCTCAATTATTCTCACATGCATGAACATAAGTACATATACAGAATACATTTCTTATACATATATGACATATACAAACATGCACATACAATATTTTATAAGTATTTCTTAATTTTAAGGTGATCAAATATTTTATTCTGCTGTCTTTTAAAATGCTCAGCTTTTACTAAATAATACCTTATAATCGACCATCAGAAACCAAGGATATTTCTGGAAATACACATCTATCTCCACAGACATTTTAAGAGAAAAAATTACCCATAAAAATTGCTTATTTCTTGAAATGTGGATAGAACTTTAACACCCACATAAATGAGCTTTTAAAACTGGTAATAACAATTCTTGGACAACCTTAAATGGTTGCTTTGGGGACAGTACCAGGAAGTTGCCACCATTTGTGTTTCATGCTCCAAGTGTAGGAGGGAAGTAAAATACCCTTCCATTACTTCAGTTCTAGGAAGTCGTCATTATTTGTGTTTCATGTTCCAAGTGTAGGAGGGGAAGGAAAAAAAACCCTTCCATTACTTCTGAGTTTTAATCTCGCACTCCCAGCTTCTCTTGTTCTCAATGCAATCAACAGTATTTGTGTGGAATGAACAAAAGAGGGACTACCTGGAGCATGCCTGTGCTCTCCTGGATTCACTTTACAGGCAGGGGTAAGGGACTTCACAGAGTACCAGAGAGCAGAGATAGGCTCCCAGGGGATGGAGAGCTTTGAAATTCAGACCTAAAGCCTAATTTTCAGCAGAGCTCCTCATTTTAAGCTCACAAACATTTCCATTGAAACTTTTGGTGTGTAATAGGCCAGTTCTGAACATCATACTCAGCTAAACAGGTACTTGGTGGGGATAAGAGGCTGATGTAGTACAGGTAAATGGCCCTAATGAGGAATAGGCAAATGTCCCTAATGAGCTTCATGAGAGTCACTGAAGGGAAGGGGAATGCCTGTAGAAGGAGGGAAGAGAAAAGTCTAGTAAGAATGCCAGAACTCAAACTTTGCTGACTTAATGGTCAGGCATTAAGATAACTTTTCTTTCTTTTTCTTTTTCTTTTTTTTTTCCTTTTTTTTTTTTTTTTTTTTTTTTTTTTTTTTTTCCTGTTTATTAGGAAGTGGGTTTTGATCTATAAGTAAGGCACTAAGAAAAAGAGCCTTCTCCAAGCTTTGGGAGTGGTTTTTAAAAAGATGACTTTGAAGCCTTTTAGAAGAGCTGGCTTTTGGAGAATTTTTAAAATACCTGTAGCATAGTGCATCTTTAAGGTATTTAAAATATTGCATGGATTTCATTAGCTGAGCCTGAAAAGTTTGGTGCATCCACCAGTGACCAAATATTTTCATGAACTTAATTATATCTTCCACTTATGTTAGCATCCTCAGCCACAGGCTGAGGTCCCTTAACTGCTGTGCTGGGTCAAAATGACAGCTATTAAATCCCGAGTAAAGTTTGTTGCATGAATTTTCATTAATCCTCTTTTGTTAATATAAAGAATGAGTTTAACCCTCTTATTCTGAGGCACAAGAGAACAAACCAAGTGACATATAGCAGCAGGCACCTGATAAAGGAAACAGGTGCACTTGCATGCATTGTACTGTTTGGTCATCTGGCTGTACAGTCCCTAAGATAGTGGAGCCCTGATTTTTATGTGAAAATTATCTTTAAAAACAGACAGAAGTATAACTCCCTGTTTATATATGTATCATCTTAAAGAACAAAGTGTGTTCCAGGTAAAACAGTTGTATTTAATCTGTAATCATTTTTTTTATTATGTTTACAATTCTTCAGAAGTCTTCTTTACTTGCCTAAATGATAAATCTCAAGTTATCACTTGGGCAAGTAAATCTGAGTCTTAAGGTCAAAATTTCACAGAAAAGGCAGCTTAATTTACCTAAAAACATTAAGATCAGACCTCGGCACTAATCTGTCTGCTTTGCACCACTTTAGCTACATCCAAAAGAGGAAAGGGAGTTGATTTAACCAGCTGCCAAAGTTTGAACCCAGGAGTTCAGGGACCATGTTGCCCAACTCCCACTAGAGTTCAATGTCTCACACTGTCTTGAGAGTGATTTACATATTTGCTACAGCTGGGTCAGCAGAAGAAAGACAGTGGAAATCAACATGATAATATGCATAAGAGAAAGGACAGAGAATCTTCACTTATAAGAGAAACTAATAATTTGCTGAAAGTATAATTCCCAAGGTTGGGAATAGCACATCAGTGCAATAAAATTTTTTAGAGCCAAAGAATAATCCTTGTGTAAAGTGAATGTGAGAAATTCAATACTTTTTACCTGAAAAAATAAGGTTAAGGATAAGAACAATATTTTACTGAAGCACATCTTGTGAGAAATTAAATAATATCTGTTAAGTCCATAAATATCTTTGCTACCTTTCACCAGCAATAAGAGGTAGGAAACTTTTGCTGAAAAATTCATCATGCTGGTAATGATTTTAACTTCTGGAATTACATTTGAGATGAGAAGTTTTAATGTAACACAAGAATTCTCAGGAGAGACATAGTTGCTTTGCAAACAAATTTGAAGAAAAAAAGAGGCAAGAGTACTTAAAAATTATCAAATCTCATGTTTCACTGTGGAGATAGCTCTTAGCTATCGGTGGCTGAGGTTCCATCTGTATTAAGACACTATGCTCTGGCCCCTTCCATATGTTAGGGACAATTTACACAGAGTAGCTGGTGTCCCTCTTTTCCCCAGAAGATGGGAGATACATCAGAACGGGAATGGTCTCTCATCCTCGTCACTCCTGAGCTGTGCCTGGGAATTATACAGGAACTGGCCCTTGTCAAAGTCCATTGAGAACTGCTATAGCAATTTAGCTGCTCTGCTGCAGCTAAATTTTCTTGGATCATTCCCTTGCTCTCATTGATGAGGACAGATGTAGCTTAAGGCACCCTACTACAAGGGACAAATTACCAGGCTGTTCTAGGGTTCCTGTGCTGTTATGGGCAGTCTTTGTAGCTAGTCTCTTGGAAAGTGAAAGGATGGAGGAGAGGTCTGAACCCATGGTTTTCCTGGATTACCACATGATCTCTTTTCACTCAGAACACTCTTCAGAGAAGAGGCTGTTGCTGAAAGTCACTGCAAAAAACAATGTAAGTTAATTCTGCTCTCTGAGGAAAGATCGGACCAAGATCTCTTTACATGCTTTACTCCTGCAGCCTTATAGGAGGCTGGAAGATTAGTCTGCTTTGACAGCTGATGATTTAGCCCTCTATCATTAGATGCATTATTTCAAGACAGTGAAATGATGGCATGAGGTAACAAAAATGACTGTTATCTATATTCTTGGCATTTTAAACATAATTATAAGAAAATATAAACAGGCAAGCAATAGATTAATTACAAATGAAGCTTCAATACACAGCTAAATGGAATTCATTTAACCTCCAAGGTTACTGTTGGATTCTGCCCAAGGCCTTCCCTAGCTCTGACTCCCCTGTGTAACTGACCTCAACACATACATAAACCAGAAAAGGAGTTGTTGATCCTTTTAAATAACTGTTGAGAGAAAAGAGCAGGATCAGATTACTTGAAGCATTTAGGTGTAAGGATAGCAATAGAACTAGATTGCAGCATTATTACAAGCCTGGCACTTACCTTTACACACAGGACAATGGACTCTGACTCTAGGGAACTACCCAGTGTATCTGCACCTGAAGTAAGCTCACCAATTTTAATTTTGAGATTTTCAGAGTTCTAATCTTGCCTTAAAATCAGAGTCATCATGCAGAGCACTCCTGGTCTATGTGTCTGATGGGAAGTACCCATGCTGTGCTGGAAGTTCTACTTTGAAATCACTTGAAACATCTTCACAGTTTCTTCTTCCTACTACACATGGGTAAGACTTATTTGGTCTATTATCCTGAAGCTTCCAAACTACTCAACTCAGTCACATAAATCTGGCCAGATTTCATATCTAGAGCCCACACCCACTTTATAGGAATGACTTGACAGGAGACGTCATCCAGTCTATGCAAACCAACCCAGATGCTGGAGTGCTAAACTCATTGGCACATCTGTTCATCAGTGCCATTTGGTCTCAGGTGTCTTCTTGTTATTCCTCCATTTTTGTTCTCTTCCTTTTATGTTTCTCAAAGAACTGAGAAACTTACTCATTTCCTTATATTATTTCTTCTGCATTGCTTATTGAAGAATATAGACTTAGATTAAACAGGAAACAGCAAACTAATCTGCAAGTTATGAAGTCAGGAAAAGTGACAGGACTGCTCTGTGAAAACTGCTGTGTAAATGTGAGACAAAATTAGGTTACTGTGTCTTTCATAACCCCCTAATCTCTCAGAAGTGAAAAGAAATCTGCTTTATTTCACTAGTTTATTGCTTTGATGGTTTGTGTCCCAAGGGCCTCTGTTCTAACTTTTCCTCAATCCTCTAAATCTTAAAAATATAATTTTATCTTTTTTCATCTATTTCACAGATCAAGCAAAATTATGCCTTCACTTTCTGTCATCCAACCAAATTCCAGCACTGCTAAAACCCATTGATAGTTCTGACAAGGCAGGTAAGTCAATGAGGAGAACATTGATTGAGGTGTAAAGCAAACGAAGTACATCTCTTCCTCATGTAAGTAAAGTTTTCTCTGAAAAGTTAAAAATTTTAATTGGTCTTGAATAAAGTGAGAATCTAATTACCAAACTGAGCTTGAACTTACCCACACTCATAGGGCATTTTGCACACGCATTGTGACTGATATACTTTCTCCCAAGGCTGACATTTAGGCTCTGTCACTTCTGTTCTCACACTGGGCACTGAAGTAGAAGAACACACAGATATTGAGGGTCAGAAACAAAAGATCTTCTATGAAATTATCTGTTGAGTTTAAAAGGCACTGAATTATATAGTCATGACATAAAGTCACATCCTACATGGTCATTAAAAGTATCCACTACAGGGGAGTAATCAACAGTATTAAAAATATATTATACACTTTGCAAAGTTACTGTTCAGTAATTTACCCATGGGTCACCAGCCAGATGGAAAGAGACAGATACTATGTTAAAACTTAAACATTCATCTCATTTCTGCAACAGTTATTTGTTTCTACCAAATTTAGCACTACTGAATCATAGCTGGGAACAGTTTTGTTATTGTGTTTCAGAATTATTGACTTCACTGTTGTCACTAGAAAAGCTAAGGATCCAAAACCCTTTGTGAACCCAAAAACCTTTATACACTGATGGCAATTAAATTTACAAGTTCCATCATCAGTCCTGAGTTTGTACCAACTTTTAAAATAAAAATAATAGTAATTATTGGGGAATTTTCATGATCGCAGGTGTACCATTCTTTAAGTACAGAGCTGTACTCCAAATTTTGCTAAACATTTATGTGTAGGTTTCTGTAGCATGTTAACAGCAAAACTTTGCTAAATCCATAAGGACACATTTTCCAAGGAGGTTTTTTCCTGATTTTTTTTCAGATTGCTTGTATGCTAACATGAAAATTTAGTACTCCAGATTGTTGCCTTTCCAAAAAAAACCCTTTTCTTCCAGATTAAGACTTGCTAAGCAAAACAGACATATTACCAGAGAAGAAGAAAAAAAAAAAAAGAAAAAGTAAGAATTGCAGTACATTATGATACAGACAGCTAGCATAACCCTGTCTTCCTGCAGAGGGGAAATTTTCACCAAAAATTACTGCATTTTCTGTATCCTCTGGGTAGTTGGTTGCATAGTGACTAAACACTCCCATCCAATATGTATGCCATCGTGTCTGTGAATACTTATCTTCATAATTTTTACACTTCTTATCTCATACTCCTTGAGTTTTTAATGGTTGTTAATCCAATTGTTGTTCTTCTTTTTTTTATCTTTTGTACTAATATAATGCTTCCATACAGCCAAGCACAAGCTGCTTTTCTTTCTGATGGAAGCATTTGAAACTTTCCAATTATTTCTGAAATTTGAGAACATGTTGTTAGCAAAAAACCAAAAACTAGATGAAAATCAGTCTCTGAGGCTAAGCCTGAGTAACTGATACAAGCAGCTCAGCACTGCTGCTCTGGCAGTTCAGCAGCGGCAAGTCATTTATGTACAGCTATGTTATTCCTTCAAAAAATCACTACAGTTTCTGTTGATGTGTTTATGACAACAGATGACTTACACCAGGAATCTCACAGGAATGCTGCCTTTTGAAGTCTAAGCCTGACTGTCACCTTCCTCTTTCTGCGGTTGAGGCAATGTCATCAGCATTGGCTGATAAGAAGAGCACAGAAAAAAAATGTAGGAGATATGCCTAGTCTCCTGCAGCAGTGACTGTTGTCCCTAGTCAAGGGTCTCCCCAGGTGAATATCTGGGACCTCAGGTGAAGATGTGGCACACTTGAAGCACAAGCTGCTTGGGTGCCTCTGTGTCACTGATCAGCATCACAACAGTGCTCAAGAGACATTCTTGTCTGTCTTCCCTGGCTGGGAAAGATGACTTAGAACTGCTTGCAGCTATAGCCTATTTCCCTTTCTGCCACTGCCTACCCATATCAAGCTAGAGCTCAAAGAGCATGAACTGAAGCTATAGTCTATTTCCTGTTGCTTCCAGTTCCTGGATATTTATTTTGTATCAGCTGTCCTACTGCCAGATCAGCAAAATCAGTAACCCAGCCCTGTCTTCCTCTTTCACTAGAGGTTCTGGTGCATGGAACAGCTTCCAGATAGAAAAACTCTTAAGGTGTAGTTCACATGGTGCTAGTGTTATAGAATGTGTGAAAAATGAAACATATTTGTGTGGCAGAATAGACAGCATAAATCCCTGGCAATCTCTTAAAATAGTGACAACACTCGATAGCAATAGGGGAGTGGGAAGCAAAAGCCTAAATGAAACTTCAGTGAAAAGCCTTCAGGTGTCTTGTTTGAACAGACCACAGAAAACACATCCCCATGTTTTCTGTGCTTCTTGCTGGTGATGTAAGTATGACTTCTCTATCACTATTTTAGCAATATCTCTGTATATACCTGAACTACATAAAGCTTAGTTGGAAAGAAACTCCAGGAAAGAAACTCCTGCATTGTCCTTGAGGACTGCAGTGGCTTACCTGTTCTCTTGCACTGGATAGTCTTTACATCAGGAGACCACTTGAGGCTGGGCTCACACAAAACGGAGTGTGCCCCTTCCAAGTGCATGCCATGTGGACAAGACAGAGTTATTCTCTCACCAATCTCGTAGATAGGTTTCCATGGCACTCCTTGCAAACCCCCCTCCAACTCAGGCAGGAGACAAGCAGTTTCTGTGGATTAAGGCATTTGACACAGCCACAGAAAATCAGTGGACTGCATAAAGTAGTAATGTATTTTATTTTCTCCTTAAAAATTGAACGGTGAGGTTAGTTGACCTTCCTGTAGAAATATATCAGTCAGGATATTAATTCACCACACTAGTCAAACTTGCAAAACTAAGAACACAGAGACAATATCTTCTCCTACTGCCTGGACATGCAGCCCTAGCTGTATGAGGGCTTCCCTCTCCTTAGGACTCATGTTTCTGTTGACAGTTCCCACTAGGTGATAGCTTCCTAGTAGAGGGATATCACACATATGGGACCCTGGGAGAACATGTCCAGGTACACACAGGGATGGCCTTAAAACTAGACTTTATGGGTGTGTTTCTAATCCAGCATTAGAATATCTGGATTCACACTAGAAGTCAGTTTAGACCTGATTATGTCTAGGGAACTGGGAAATACAGGTGTTTCTTCTCCCCTCATTGGAGCTGGAAAGCAGATGTTCTGGGATGTTCCATTGAAATTCAGAAATGGAGATGTAGTTCAACACAAGAATCAGTTAGACATACCTTGGCAATATCTCTCTCCAACTTGCCACTGTAAATTACTGTGACATTTAGCAACAGGATCACCAACAAGAGAATATCCATGTTTGCATGCATAAACAATGTTTTTCCCAACAGGATATGCATTTTCAGCATTCTGAAAGAAAACAAACATGTGAAATTTTGGATATAAAATACAAAAACTACTAGCAGCACTGAACTCTCTTTGATTCTGGAATGCAGTAGCTGAGGAGAGTGAAAAGTAGTATTGCTACTCTACAACACAGTGATGAGAGTCCGGAATATTGGGGGAAATCCTGGTTATCAACTCACTAAATGTGATCAAAACGGGTATGGAACAGTGCTCTCCTGATGTGTATAAACAAAGTCCAAATTTGGCTGTTATCAAACATTAGCAGGGCAGGATAAGATCTTGAAGAGGCTTGGATTGGGGAGAGATCAGTGAAGACTATATGGCTTTGCCAATTTTTAGGATGGCATGTTAACAGCTTTCTAAAGGTTAACAGGGACTTGAATACACTGTTTTTTTCTCACTTTATATTTCACTGTCTTCTAAGGAGAGATCTTATGAAAAAATGAGACTACTCCATGAATTGCAGGGTTTATCTTTAGTTTGTGAACCAGTAATATCAATGTAGGAGACAATTATTGATTACAAAAAAGATTTTGGATCTTGCTGTAGGTTGCAGTTGTGCAGAGGCAACTAATGAATTTTGAACTAATCCTTTTATCTATTTATTGAGCACAGAGACTTGTGACAGCCTGATAACATGAAGAAGGCATAATCCATTCCTCCAAGGGAGGAATGAGTCCCCCTTGTCAAACAGGAAATGGGTCTAAGCAATGGTGAGCCAAGTACCTTGCCAGGTCTTCATTTCACTATAAAAAACAGAATAGTGAGTACAGAGGGAAGATTCCTAAAATCTGTTTAAAATTTCATTATGGATTTCCTGAGTGACTAAGCATTTTTTCTCTCTAGTTTGTTGTGATTTTACATGTTATCCATGTGGCTCAGTAAATTTTTAATACATATATGGAATAAAGGACAAGTAGATGACTTTTCTGTTTAGGTACTATGGTCCAAAGAAGCAAAGATCTTGTTCTGGTTTTGAGGGTGGGACTTTTTTGGTTTTATCTAACTTTTAGTTTTAATAGTTTTGGATTGTGTCATGTAAACTTTAGACAGTGAAAAATGCTGCAAGAGTGGCTATTCACTAGGCCAGATGCTAAGCTTGCCAAGAAAAATACAAATTTGCAAGTGAACATCTATATTAACTGTAGAAAGGACTTTGCAGGCAGAGATGGAATAGATAACAGAAAAATAGAAATAACTCACTTGAACAAATCCATTTTCTAAGCGAGGAGGAGGTGAACAAAATTCTGTTGGATTTATGGATAAATCAAAACAGTGTGGTTCAATCAAGCTATGAAGCAAACAAATGTACAGTTTAGTTTGAATTTAGTCTTCCTTCCTTTCAAAATGCTACACTCCTCAGTGAAGCACATTTTCAAGACTCTTACACGTACATTTACATCATAATTATATTGAAATCAGACATTGCCAGGCTATCCAAGAGAGTGGTAAATGGAATGCTGTCAAGTTTACTGGCTCTTACCCCATTTTCTAGCCTTATCTACTGAGACATTCACAGCTTCTGAATTCCATTTTCTTTCAACTTAAATAGTAAAGCTCACTAAGTGATCTCCTTGAATTCAATAGTTTATGCACCCCTCTGAAACAAATTTTTAAATCTTTCAGCAGTTGTCTCCAAGTGTTTTTTATTACTTACCGAAGATGTTGCAACTCTTCATCTTCGCATGCTTTGCTTTCATGCTGCTCTCCCAGGCAGGCCTTCCCACCACCACGTGGGGAAGGGTTGTTGCAGGTTCTACTCCTCGATTGCCTTCCCCCTGAACAAGGACTCCAGGAAGACCAGCAGCTCCAATGTCCATCAACAATGTCTGTATAACATTTGGGAATATTTGGTTTAGAGTGCAAACTACTCTCTTTAAACCATTCTCTCTTTAAAGCATTCCCACTGAGAGGTTTTAACGGCACAGGCTGTTCAAAGCTAGTGATGGCTCCAACTGTGCCCTTACAGAAAATTCCAGATTGCAATAATCTCATCTTCCATCTTTAACCAGCTTTGACATAGGTATAATTCCACAGAGGCTATCTATTATCAGTGTCTGAGAGAATATAAAATCAGCTACCAGCTACTACTAATTATAAAATTAAAAAGTAAAGCAATTTTAAGTCATTGATTATTAATATAGGATATGTACTTATTTACAGATGGTAGCATTGAGCAGTTAGTATTGTCTACTGTATTAACACTAATCATAACACCAGCTCTTTGCTAAGGATTGTTTAGACATGCTAAACAAAGACTCAGGCATGGCGTGACCTCCCCATGCTTTTTGTTTGCAGTGATGTGTCACCCCAGCAGGCACTGCATGGGCGTACAGTGGGACAGACAGATTCTGGAAGCAGGAGAGCACATTTTGCCACTTCTAAATTCTCACAGGTTTAAAGAGTGCTGACCTGGCTGATCCTGCACGAGAGTTCCCAGCTCACAAGCCGCTCCAAAGGTGTAAGGCTTGCAGTAACACACACACTGTGTTCCTTCCACAGCCGCCTCACCACCATTCTGGCAAGGCTGACATTTGCAGGGATCATTTTCAGCCATATATTCTTCAATGGCTTGTTTCAGGTAGTGCTTTTTGACTGAGGAGCAGGGCACTTCCTTTACCAGCTCATATAATGGTGCTAGCTACAGACAGTAGGAAAACATACATATTAAATAGTTATGACTGTAATATAAGAGCTTATAAGCACACTTCATCACACAAAATAATTTGTGGCATATGCTTCTGCACATGAGAGTTAGCACATTAGATGCTCTAATTTGCTAATTAGCTAAAATCTTATGTTAGTAGTTAATATCAGGCTTTTTATGAAAAGCCAGTTCTGCTTAAAAGCATCCTTTAAAGCTATTGTTATATCAGTCATGTTTAAATGTATTTGAGCTGTAAGAATACAGGTGAGATAAAAGTACAACACAGACTACCAATGCACAGTAACTTGAATTCTCACCCAGATGTTCCCAGCATAAAGAAAGGACATTTAAAGAGCCCACTATGGCATTTCATCAGACAGTGATCAATGGTAACAAAACTTGAACTATTTTGCCTTTAAATTTATTACTTTATTATATAATATGCTTTTACACTTAGCCAAAAACTTTCTAACAGAAATATTTGGGGGTTATACCATTCTTGAGTATGTGGGTGCTTCCCAAAAGGGACATAGACAAGGTAGCAGTGAATAAGGCCATTCCCAGCTCTGAAGTGTCTGACTTGGAGTATCTCCAGTTATGCTAAACTTCTGGATGTGAAGTGAAGGAGGAGAGGTAAAAGGGGTATGCAGAAGTTGGCAAGTGAAGTGGAAGCCAAACAGACATGCCCAGATCCATTCTGGGAAAGGGGCTGTCTGAAATCTGGTCTTTCTCCAATGCTAACATGGCCCTCTATTCCTAACCAGAACTCTATTCAAGTCACTGAAGGCTGGTATTGACCTGTAATGGACTTAGATTTGTGATGCACCTGATCATATTAGCATTTTCTTTCTGAGCGCTTTCCTTTTTTACAAAGTGATCTGAAAACAAATGAATGTTGATCACGGCATGATTAATCACCAGCTGTAATTTACTAATTCCTCCTCTTGAGGTGAACCCATCTGGTCACCTCTGCTTCAGGAGAATAGCCTTACCTTTTTTTTAATTACTCTGGGATAGTCTGTCACTGATGCAGCCCACAAGGTATACATCCGACTGTTTCCAGCAGGATTATCCAGGTCTAGATAACTAAGGGCAGCAACAGCACCTGGGCTTCCTCCTTCTATGTAAGGGTCTCCTTTAATTTTATTGCCAGTGCTTCCTGCAGATTCAGGATGGGAAATACATAAAACATAGGTGTTGCTATGTTTACAAATGGAAATAGAAACAATACACACAAAACTCTGCTAGCAAGTAGTGAAAGAACTCACTGGTGCAGTTCAACCACCTGTGCCTGGATCAAGAGCTCGTACACTGATCATACATAGGTGGTATCTGTTTGTTCAGGTGTCTTGGCAGCTCTAACTTAGGGTGTTCAGAAAAGTGCTTTTTACTGGGAAAGCATTAGCAATAGTTGACAAGAGCCAGAAGCCTTTTAAACCAGGCACTTGACACCTGGGTTTAGCATATTAGGACAGAATTCACCAAAGTTATCAACACCTGCTCGTCATTTTGACAGCTATTTAGGATGAGATGAGAGATTAATACATGACAACTGTGTGAGTCATCATGGAACATTTACCTGAAGAAGTCAGTAGCAGTTCATCAAGTTTGGTGCACTCCTTCTTCTTCTTTTTCACAATGAGTGCATTCCAGCCTGATGAGGTACACTTGTACAAGTCTGTTATGCTAACACCTGCAAATAATCCATCCATTAACAATTCTGTACACAGAAGGTGTGCTGGATTCATTTCCAAGTTTCCCACTGTCTAGAGAGGTCATGAAGTACCACACTTAAATTAGGAAGTAACTAACTAGCATTTGTGTACAGTGGGAAGATCCACACATTGCTAAAGCTTATGGATGGATGCTCAGAGGTGTGAGGTTTATCTGGGAACAGTTTACAGTATCATTTATTTTCTCAGCAGTCCGTAATTCTACAGCACTGCTCCAACTGATTACCATTATAGGCGCCACTCTGGGGTTTGCTCTGCAATTTTTTCTGCTTTACACAGTTTTACCCAACCTTGATCTCCACATAGCCTTTAAACTTTAACATTGTTTGATAGTTATATTCAAGTTCAGCCTGAGTAGGTCCTAAACTGACTATAATTTTTTAAAATATATATACCCAGAGCACTACAGGTTACAAACCTGGATCTAGAACAAAATGCTGTGGTTTAAGCTTATTTTTTAGTGCATATTAAGCATATTTTTAAGCGTATTTTTTAGTGTCCTTTCTTTTGACCATGAAGAGAATGTAGTAACTTGTAGAAGTGTGTTACTTGATTTTAGACATTAGCTGGAAAAACATACATATACATTTTTATTCTTGATTACTGACTTTGCTTTCTGCAACAAACACTCTATTACTCTACCTTCTGCTTTCATTTTGTCAGTATCCATATAAAAAATGACTTTGTAACGTCCTCCTAGAGACCCAGAGTGTAAGAAGTGTGTTCCAAAATGTTCAATAAGTCTTCGGTAGACACTGTACTCGTAGACAACTGGAAGGTTGAACAGTTCCTTCCAGAAAGGCTCCGCAAGAGTGAGAAAGTCTGGGCGGTTGTTAATAAACTGAGCAACTTCCACACTGTTCTCAACAACCATCAGCTGCTTACTCTGGGGGAAGGAAAAGTCATCAGTCATGCTCCATGTGACTATCTGAGTGGCTCCTCATAGCCAGATGGCACACACATTCTATTGGCAACTAACCAACATCTTTATAGAGCTGTTAGATACGTCTAAGCAACACAAATGCAAAAAGAACACCCTAAAGTAATGCAATATGGTTGGACCTTTATTTATAATTGCTGCACCATTTTTCTTTTACTCCTGTGTACATGAAAACTAGCATAAGGACAAGTGAGATCTCACTCTTCAAAGAAAATGGTGGAATTCCAGAATCAGAAGCTTGGCAGAAGAAGGTTAACAAGCTTTGTCTGAAAGCAAACCTCAGGCAGTACAGTTTTTCTTTGCACCCTGTTTTGTCTATGTAAGGCTTTTGTTGTAAAGGATTCTAGCCATTTCAAGGATGCATCTTAATTATAAAATCCAATATGCCTGTACAATACTATTCAATTTAGACTCTCAAAGTTGTTTTTGATCGTGGTTATGCTGAGTCTCAAAATATGTCATTGTTAGTGTCTGCTTGGGAGCCATAAAATGCATACATTTGTTGCTTGATTTTATTTTCTCTAAGATAGAGGTTGTACTTCATAATTGAAAATTACTCTCAAATTATTTAACTAATGCTCCTTTTAAAATAAGTTAAAGGCATAAGCCCTGTGACCTTCTGGCTGTTAAAGACACCAGATTTCTCTCTTAATGGAGTTCTACTAATGGAAAATGCATTATAAAATAAGTTAATTATAACCACAGAAGTATTTAAATCTTTTTGCCCCACTATACTGACCAAGATGTAGCAGGGAAAAAAAAGGGCAATAAACCAATTGAAACAAAGAAAAAAAATTAATCAATTATGAGAAGAAACCAATGATTTCTTCCTTAAACAGAGAAAAACAGAGAGGAAATAAATAAATTACTACTAAATAGGTAAGACAGAAGAAGTAGAAACAGCAGCCAACTCCTCTGGATTAATAAGCAATCCAGTGATCTCTTTTTAAAGGTTTTATTGGATATTTACTATCATGCACTTTGTGAAAAAAATGTCTTTATAAAACAAACGTTTTCATCTCAATACAAAAGCACATTAATAAAATAATGAAAATATTTATACAAAATACTAAGCTACAGGGACAAGCTATACATACCTTTTGCAGATTTTTATTCTCTGTGTGCTTGTATTTGTTTGAATTTTCATACCGCTCTACATGTTTCATATAAGACCAGGTGCTGTTGAAAAACTCATAACTGAAATCATTTTGAACTTTAACCTAGAAGGTGAAAGATAGACATCTGTATGAAGACCTTAATGTAGGATTTAAAAACTATAATATATAGAGCAGAGCAAGGCCTTTCTGATGCAAAATAAGCTGATACGTTTTTCAGGCTGAATATATTTTAGATTTCATAAAAAGTACTGCATACTATTGGAAAAGCATGGAAATGCATTGGATTGTTTGGCATGCTTTAGATAAATGTGAGGCAAGCCAAATCACTGAGACTGACTTTAAACAAAACATCTCTGGAAGATCTACACAGAGCATCCAAAGCCCTGTATTTCACCCCCCAAAGCACTTCTTAAGGTGATTCAGGTCACTGCTTATGCTAAGGAGATTAGCATTACATTCAATGTAACTGTGAGAGATTTAGAAATCACATCTAAGAAATTAATCTTTTCTTTCCTTTTATTTTAGCAAGATACACACCAATTTACATTTCAAAATAATAAGCAAATGCAGAGAGGGCACAGGTGTCAGTGAGTTCTGTCTAGGGAAGCAAACCTGCCAAAGGCCCCTGCAAGCTTTGTATTGTTCTCCCAGTTTTAATCTTGATTGTAAATATGAAGTTATTTTTCATGGAAACATACCTGAAAATTATAAGCGAGAACACTTTCACTTAGCCTGTAGTACTCTCTCCTATCGCCACTAAAGACCTTTCTGCATTGCCCACCAAAGCTTTTTGTATGAATGACTCTTCCCATAGTTTCACCAGTAATAATATCAAAGCTACAAAAAGAAAAAATACGTCATTAAGACAGAGACAAAAATTACAGAGCCATTATAACTGAGCCATTATTTGCTGTATCTGCAAATCATCGTCACACGCTGATTTAACCATGGGCTTAATCCCTGATAGACTTTTATACATGCAGAACTGCAGTATGCATAGCATGTTACAGCATTGAAAGGGAAAAGTTGGTCTTGATTTGTCAACAAAAATTAACACAACATTATGTATATAGATTAAGACATTTATATCTATCTCAACTAATTTTAAATTTTATTGTTTGAACCATTACTACAACACAGGAACAACAGGGCATCCATTCCAAAATGGGGGAGGGGGAACAGTTTTTATATATATTGCATCACAAGTGATAAATCAACCCCAAAGAAACTTAGAACAATTATTTTGCTAGGTTTCAGTTTGGATGTATAAACAGAAATCCATTTGAACCTAGAGTGCTAAATTCAACAGCAATTAACAAAAAGAATGAACATTGCTGGCTCATTTTTTCCATGCTGAAGATCATGTGTTACTAGTTGAAATTTCATGTAATATTTTAGTAGCTGTCTTTCAATAGCAGGAATGAAACACTGAAAGCTTTATTCAGTGCTTCAGGTAAAAGGACCTGTACATCTTAGACTGAACCCCTGGCATGGTGGAAGCAGTTGAACTCTTTTGCATATGAGATGTTTCACCATAAGCCCAAAAAATCTGTACACCTAGAGCTTGCAAATACATTAAAATGTAAGTGCATTTGGTACCAGTACGACTGAACCCAGCACAGAACATTACCCTGCTCCTGTAAGTTCTGAATTCAGAGGTGTTTTGTCAATATCACATACAGTTTTCCTCTCTTCACATCGATCTTCATCTGCACCATCATCCTCACAGTCCTGATCGCCATTGCACACTAGGGATCTGCTAATGCACTGACCTAAATTCAGACAAACATGCATGGGGAAAGAGGTGTTTGTTGGTTTAAAAATAGATCACCTAAAATCAAAGCAGAAGTCCTATTAATCTACTACATTAATTAGCATATTCACTCCCATGATGAACAGACTGTGCCCACGAGGGCTTGTGAGGCGATATATGTAGACATAAAGAAATAGCACATAGCACACTCAAGAGAGCCATAGCCATTCAAAGTTTGTGATGTATCAGTGAAACAGATCTAGATCTAGATCTTCTAGATCTTCTTCCTAAGCTTTCACCTTTTGATCCAATCCCTTTGGTGATTAACTGTGATTGGCACCCTAGTAGTACCAAAACATGTTTATCATGGTCGTCTGTGATAAATATCTACCTAAGAGAAAATGTGCTTCTCTGAGAAGGTAATGGGAGCTGCTTGGATACATTTTACAGAGTGTTAGTTTCCATGATCCAGGTCATTTCATTTTTGGAAATAGCCTAGAACAGCTGCAAGACATCAATGTAAGGTTGCATTCTTAACTACCCTTTTATAATGAAAAATCCTCTTCTCTTGAGCAAACAAGGGAGAATGAGTTAAGAGAGGGTACCAGGGCTACAGCATATGATATTCAGTGCTCTGCAATATTCCAGATTAAATTAAAAGCATGCATAGTTGAGGCTGGAAACAAAGGAAACATTCATCTAAGTCAAATTCATCTGTAGATTAAGAACACTGCAAATACATTGCCCATTTACTGAAGTTGAAAGATAAAAACGTTATTTTCTTAACCTCATGAGTAGAAAATATTGAAAATAGTTTTGGATGGTACCTGAGAAACACCTGAACCGATCACCACAGCCATCTTCTGTTGGGCATCCCCTTGTGGGGGTGCATGGTCTTGTTTCAAAGGTATGCCCAGGGCAGGGGTTTCCTCCGTACTGGCCATAAACTGCCACTGTCCGTCTCCTAATCTGAATGGAAATCAAAGGAGATCTTAGAAAATCCAAATGCAAAGCCAGAATAGTTTGCTACTGTGAAGACAGTGCTACTACTCTAGACATTCACTATTTTTTTTGAGAACAGCCACGCCTGTGGTATTACCACCATATGGTAGTAAACTCTCAAGTTAATAGAAAGACAGCTTTAGTCTTTAATGTCTTTAGACTGGTGCATGAGCTTGGCTTGGTTTGTTCAAAAATCAAATATGTAACTGAAGTCAAGAGAAAGCTGCTAAGAAATTGAAGTGGATTTTTTACATTTTTAATAGGACTAACTATGAGGAAGATGATAAAATCTTACATCCAGTGGACTAGTTTTCATTTCTAAAAAAAGCAAATACTGTCTCATTGCACATCTTTAATTTTCACTCCTTAATTGATGTAAAATCAAAGTAAATGAGAAGGAAAATCAAACAAAAATGTCTTGCACATCTACAGAGTTGCATTGTGAAAATCATCAACTTGTTTTCATAGAAGGTAACAGTCTGCAACCAAGTTTTCTTACCTTGACATGATACCACCAATGAAAAATCAGTGGAATTGGTACAAACCATCATCAGTGGAGGAATATTTGTGTTTACCAAACAGCTCAGCTGAGCTTTTTGAAACTATCACCAAAATAACAAGAACACAAATTATTTCACAACATGAACATCATAGCATTGAAAGGAAACATACTGGGACAGAATGGAGGATTTATCTTAGTTCTTTACTCTTTGGCCTTCTTGTTCTGTTGGGGCTTTTTTCTGAGCACCTGATTTGGGGGTGTAATGTTTCAGTGTCTTCTTAATTACTGGGGGAAAAAGTACATGTCAATGAGGTTATGAATAAAGAAAAGATATGTCCATCTATACCTGGTTTTGAGTACAGCCATTGCACTCGGACCAAGGGCCAAAAGAATTCCAGCGGCAGTGGATTGGAGACAGGCTGTTCCAGTATTGGTTTTTGCATTAAAAAAAACAAACAAAAACAAAACAAACCACATCAAAAGAAAAACAACAAAAAACCCACACATACACACCCCAAAAAAACCCAAAAAACCAAAGAAAAGGGAGTGGAATATAATCAGGGATTTCCATCCATAAGCATAAGTGCGAAACTTTCCTAAAAGGCAAAGCAAACCTTCAATAATAATTAGGGGTATGATCAGGTTTACTATAAAAACACTTGGATTTGCTTTTCATGTGTAAGAATTAAATCAGTCCCAGCTTGGCCTTTCTTGCCATTGTAAAGAAGAAAATAGACACATTCACCTAGCCTAAAGATCAGCAACAAAACAACTTGCCAGTTTCCAAGGGAAGTTTTGGGGATGCAACTTGTCCCTAGGACTCAGGCTGGTTTGGTGTAAGCTGTGCTGTGCTTCCCACACATGGGTTGCTGTGCCTCACACCACCACTGTGTACCCTCGTTCCCAAGGATGGCTGACTCCTCTAGGCAGATGTTGAAGGACACCATAATGCCTTACTGTGGTTGTCACTTGTGGCAGAGCCAGAGCTGACACCAAACAGTTTGTATTTCTCCCAGGAAATACACCTCATGACTCCTTGCAACCCTGCCTCACATCAAGCAAGTACCACAATTATACGTGCTTGACTTTCACCATGTATTTTATTAAACAAATATTCACCTGGAAAAAATGGGAAAGAAGCCTGAAATTTCCAGCAACAGAAAAATCCTCAGCACCTGAGAAAAAAAAGGAAGTAAAAGCAAATTTACTTTGCTTTTCTACTTTTTCCTTCCTTTTTTAGGTCATGCAATTGTTCAAGGTTTCTGCAATCTATACACTAGTCAGCTTAAGAAATAGAAGGAAAATGTCACACAGATTTTTCAGCTTTGTTGTGCAAGCTTGATTTTACATTTTCTTCTTGCTTGCAATGCTGTCCAATTACTTTTTTCAGCTACTTCTCCATATAAATTAATTTTTCATTGCACTATCCATATTCACTTCATCAGTACAAATTAAGTAAGCAATTTTCTTACCTTCATGTTAGACAAAATAGTCAGATATACAGCAATTACCAGGGAAAATGCACTTCTAGCATTTTCAATCTGGAAGCCAAAGGAGTCAGTCAGTCTGTCTGTTGCTGTTCATCTCTTCTCATTCTGCCTTGCTACCCTGCTTTTCTTTCCCTAAAAGGGTTGAATATTGCCAAGGAATTTTAACCTTAACCCATCTAGTTCTCTCCAGGGACACAGTCTGCTTTGGGAGCTGTTCCGTATTTTTAAGACATATAAATCAAGGCTTAGATATATTAACTGGGGCTGGCAGAAAATTATGAGCTCTTACTGAAAGAAGAATCATTTTTCTTTTTCTTCTAATACTTTTTTCCTCTGAACAAGACCTTTGAGGGATCCCACACGCACTACACCATGGCTGAATTCACAGCTGCAGCAGGAAGAATTGCTCTAGGATAATGCTGATGTTGCTAAGGTTTCATTTTAAGCACAAATCTTCATTCTTCACTTCCAAAGTCATGCAGATTTTTGTATATCAAATTTCACAGTGAAAATCACCTTATGGATCTGAATGCAAGTTTTGGTCAATTCTGGCCTGGTTCTGCATGTTTTTTGTGGAGATACTCATAAAGAAATAAAAGCAGTTAATTTTCCCTTTCCTTATCCTGCCATGTCCTCTTATTTTTAATTTTGATGTTTTTTTCCACTTTTCAGAGCTGATCCACTGCAGTAACGGCACAAAAATGCCAATGAAAATGCTGGGGAAATTTACCTTAATTTATGCTGGTGTAGCCCAGATAAAGCCCTCATGGAAAACTAGCACCCCTATGTGAAGACATCTCATATACTAGATCTCAGCTACTGTACCAATTTTGTACTGGTTACACATTCCTCAGAAAATTAAATGCTTCATGTCATAGCATCACAATATGGTGAGTTCTAAGCCCTGCACTCAGTCGGCATGCTCTGCTTTCCTTAAGAAGATGCCTAGATCTTGGGTCACGCTCTTCCACTCATGTGAGTCATGCCTATGTCCACACTTAGAGCCAATTTTGATGAGCCAGGGCTTTTCAGGTTTAGCAACTATGAATCTCTTTGATAATGTAATTCACAGAATTTCAACACTTCTGTACCTAATTTATTGCTTTTCATCAAAATCCTCATGATTCTATTTAGTTTATGACCAATTTGTGCAACACTGACAGTGATCATTTGGCTACAAATGAAATTATTAAAACTGAGTTAAGACGTTAAATGGCTGGCCCATAATACAGGAACTGCGAAGAATATTTAATCTATCCAGATATATGTCTTAATCTTTCAGTCAGCTGTTTTAATGGCTTAGATAGCAATTTCATTTTTGTGAGTATGTCATTAGTTATAATAACCCTTAAGACCAAGATATATTGTAATTTGGTCCCAAGAAAACATGCAAATAAATATAAACAAGGACAAGTAGAGCTAGCAAAAACAGTGTGAGTGTTGGTAGGGATCTGGTCTCAATTAATAGGTAGTCAAATCATTACTCATACTGGCATTATATTCAAATGAGATTATATTGATAGACTATCTTCCTACAAAAAGTATTTCAGCAAGACAAAAATGTTACTCTGGCAGATGCTGTCTAATAGTCCTTTTAGTACACATTTTCAGGTATTTCAACCAAATTATTTTATCTTCTGTTCTTTGGGAATAGGACCATATTTTTTTCTGATCCTGTCTTCAGAGTAGCAAAAGCAAAGAACCTGAAGCAACATGGTACAAACCAGAGGGAGGATAGAGCTGCATTTGTGCTGCTCCTAGGACTGCAAGTCCACAGGCCCCATGGCACTTTGCTGCTTTGCAGTGGATGGGTGTTCAGTCTCTTTCTCTAGAGCAGTGGGACTGGGAATAGCTGATTCATATGGTATTTACATCAGCTTTTTTCTACTTAGCATTTAACATCTGAACCATTTATATAGTTTCTTACTTTTTTTTGTGTGTGTTATTGACACTTAAGGCAATATGCAGTACCATAAACATCTACTTACACTTGAATTTTGTGACTGTGCAACACCTAGTACAGTCTCAAGCTGACTGACAACTGACATGCAGTTCTACATCATCAATTATAATAAAAGGCCTGATTGGGGAGCTCCCAAATGACTTCCCCTGATGGCAGGGTAGTAAAGGTCAGAGTGCAATTTACAGAGAAGTGGAAGCTTATTTTCCCTTACTGTTTGTGAAAATGGCATCAATCTAGTAACCATTTTACTGTCTTATCAGCAACTTTCAGTTCTTGCTAAACATTTCTTCTGTGTGTTAATAAATAAACCTTTAGAATTAATAAAATAAATAAATTCTTTAGAATCAAAAACTATGTTTCAGGGGATTAAAAGTGGAGTAGTTTATGAGACACAAGGGGTTAGCCACAAGCCAGGGCACTTTTTGTCTTCCATAAAATGATAGTCCTAGCACAGGAGTGATTAATGCAATGCTTCATTTGCTGGGCTAATGATATCCTGCCTGGTCTAGAGACAGCCTGAAATGTTATTGTCTGTATTCTACTTCACACTAAGGTCAGCCAGAATATAATTATATCAATGATATTTCCCTGTAGACTTCTGGCCTTTTATAGGATTGATGGTAAGGTTACTCAATAGTTTACCAAGCTTTAAATAGTCTCGTATCTTCATTGTCCAAGTTCATTATGTATTACAGCCCTAAAGACAGTCTGCTCTATAACTACTGCAAATGCCAAGGTTCCAATGACAATTGAGTGGAGAAAGAACAATCTGTTATTATGGTTTTGAATTGTGAAATTGACTTGAGAGAGTTTTTGTATTTGTTTCTGTATGCTAAGGCAATCTCGCTTCCTTATTTTAAAGCTTTTTAATTGCCTGTTTTGCTTTTAATGTATTTGCTGCGTTTCAGGAATTAATGACAATGCCTTGGGATGTGTCTCCATGTAATATGTCAAATAACATTACTGCTGTGCTAACTTTAATGCAAATGATTCTCTCTCAAGGGACCTTGTAGAAGGATATTGCCTTAGATACTGGAATTTGTATGCTGCAGTAGCTACACCAAACAAACAAGGGCTGTAAGGGTTCTGGTTTGAAAGAACTGGGTTAGAACAAAAGAGCTCAAGTTATTAGGATTCAAAACTCAGAGAGCTTTAGTAGTATACTGGCAATACATTAAACTTGTCCAGAACACAGACATTTCAGGCTGTATATACACAAAGGTCATCCATGGGCAAACAAATAATTACTATTCTTACTATTCTTATGTTCTGATCTTAAGACAAAAGACATGGTGAATAAACACTGCAGCTTGAATCTGCCCAAAGTTGAGTTACTGTTCTGTTTTTTCCACTTCTTTGACTGTTTTTATTCACAATCAACATCATGTGCTTGCTTCTTCTGCATGTCTGATGCTGGCTTTGGCACACCAGTCCTCTCTGAGCCAGTTTAATTTATCATAACAGCAGAAAATCAAACCGGGGAAAAAAAAAATCTGGGTGTGTTTGAGCTGTTTTTATGAGTTAGGTCTTCTCCCAGAAAGATCCAGTGAGCAACACACCCATGGAGAGGGTAAAAACATACACAGTCACAGAAAAGAGAGATGGGACAAAGGAGGTGGAAAGTAGAAAAATAAGGAGGGCAAGAGGAGAACCTTCTGTTTGCTGATGTAGCTAGCCACTGCATCTGCTCAAGTGCCAGTGAACCACCGCCTTGCACAAACCCTTCTGGGTGCTGCTTATCCTAGACTAGCAGATAGTGCTCACTGCTTCAAGAGGCTCCCCTAGACAGGACTGTGCCATCCAAATGCACCACACTACCTAGAGATCAGTTGCCTAGACAGGCCCGATTTAGCTGTTCATTGAATGTGAACATTTATCTTTCATTGTTACTGTTACTGATACTTGCCTCCCTGAGACATTCTACCTTCAGGCTGACAAAAACTGCTCAGATTCAGACCATCTGTCTGGGGAGATGACAGCAAAGAAAGTATGGCTAGAAAACATGAGAGGTATTTTCAATGGTCTTCATCACCAAGGGTTGGGAGCTTGGATCCACTCCTAGTCCTTCTCAGCCTGAAAATCTTGTCCACAGAGCTCACAAGGGTGAAGGGCTTCTACACAAACTTTTCTGAAAGCTCACCTGCTAGCTGTGTGCAGAAGTACTGTGCCTACAGAAGATCCATAGGCTCTCATGTATACAGCAACAGCACACCTACACAAAGCAGAAGAATTTAATGAAAAAAAGGGCTGGTATCATGATTTTAGCACTTTGAATATGCTAACACAGGAGGAGTCACATGAAACAGGCTAGAGTGAAAGTATTATTCCATTTGTGTTAACAGTGACACAGAACTACACACAGTGTATAAAGGTATATATTAGAGGTTAAACTACAGAGAGGATGCAGACCCTGTTCTAAGCAATTACTCCTCAGGCCCAAACAAAACCAATTTTTCAAAAGAATACAATCATTTCAGTTTTTGTTGATTTTTTCTTTTATTTTTCTACATTGTTTACTCTAAGTTTAATCCCTACAGTTTAATAAATTCATGAGGTGCTTTATATACTGAGAGAGCAGTATCTCACACTGATAATCCAGATCTCTTCTGGCCTGAGGTCTTTGTGCTTTTTAAAATATCATCTCTTTCTGATTTCTCTGTAGAGTGAATAGAATGTAAAATATCAACCATTAGCATCCTTGCCCATGCTTTTATATTTCTGGTTCTTTCTGTATCAGTGAATATATTCTAGACATATTATTGTAACTAGCTGAAAAGGTAAAATCCCTCAAGCACCAAACCTTGAACAAAATCTTTCATCAAAGTCCATTAGTCTCCCTCTGAAACAAGTATCTTGAAATTAAAACCTTAAAAATGTTTTCCAATAAGCAGAACAAAGTCTCCTTTCCTATAAAGGAGAGTTGGGGAACAAAATGAAGGCAGGACTTCAAAGAAACACATCTTATTAGGATATCTTTTTGAACTACAGCATTTTTAGGACCATCTGAAATTCATTTTCATTTTCTCAGCTTACTTGAGAAGTCAGTAATTAACACTAACTGCTACTGTGAAACTTCCTGGAATAAGCTTTTATGGATATCTTCCATCTGGAAAGAAAGTTCAGCAGATAAAGTAAGGTTTTGCAAACTTTCATAGAGGCAACAGAGATGCAGTTCATTGCATTGTGTAGAAATAGAATTGACATAGCCTTGACTCCGGCTCTCCCTCATTCTGGACTGGCTATGCATACAACCACCATCAATTGAAAACACATACCAGTAATAAAAAAGGGATACTGCCATTGCAGAGATTCACCCAAGACCAGAGAAGTTTAGATGTGTCCAACATTTTCTATTTTTTCGACAACAAGCTTGTAAGTGTAGTGAGTTATTCTGATTTCTGTCTGTACTTGCAGTTCAGTTAAAAGGAGCAGGACTGAAGCACAGGGTCACTGTGACCATACTAAGGACATGCTTTTTTATTTCCAGATATAAAATTCTCAGAAAACCTCTTTCTATCCAACCATCCAATTATTTTATGTAACAGTTTTGATTGGTTGGAGTTATATAAATAGGAAATGCTTTATCTGAGAGTGGAGACCATATCACTAAACATCTTTGAAAGAAACTTCATTTCTGAAGATTGGACTTGTCTCCACTTAGCCCAAGAAGACTATTTGGTTGAAAAGACCATCATGAAAGTAATCAAAAGTATGGTGTTTCTAATATAGGTGGAGGTTCTGTAGAACTTCTAAAAGCTATAAAAAAGTATTCAGCAGACAGCAATCTCCAAACTTTTCAGAACTAGCAAATACCTTTGAGATTTTTATAAATTATATAAAAAAAATAGAGATAAATACTGAAAATTCCAAAGAGAGAATGTAAAATACAAAGTTTGTGATAGCAAGAGGCAAGGAAGCCTCCTGATTCATCATTTGTAGGGCCTCATGGCAAGAGAGGTACACAATTCTGCTCATTTTTTGGTGAATACATATTTGGTCTTCTGAGACAATAATGAAAGTGGGTGTGATGTTTTTTGCTGGGGTTGAGTTAATTTTTTCACAGTGGCTAGTACAAGGCTGTTTTGGATTTGTGCTGGACACAGGGCTGACAATACAGAGATGTTTTTATTATTGCTGAGCAGGGATTGCATACAGCCAAGGCCTTTTCTACTTTTCCTACTGCCATGCTGGTGAGGAAGCTGGGCCTTATGGTAAATTGGGAAGAAGCACAGCTGGGAGAGCCAACCCAAGGTATATTCCAGACCATATGACATCATGCTCAGTACATACAGAGGGGAGAAGAAGGTGGTACTGGGGGACATTCGGAGTGATGATGATTGTCTTCACAAGACATAGCCATTATGTGTGATGGGGCTCTGCTCTCCTGGAGATGGCTGAACATCTACCTGATCATGTGCAGCAGTGAAAGAATTCCTTATTTAGCTTTGCTTGTTTGCACAGCAATTCCCCTGTTAAACCCTCTTTATCTGATCCCATGACATTGCAGGCTTTCACCCTTCCAATTCTCTCCTCAATCCCACTGCTGTGGTGTGAGCAAGCAGATGCATGGGGCTCAGTTGCTGAAAGTGGGCTTTAAGCTGGGACACCAGGACAGGGAAATACTTCCATGTAAAAGCATGTGTCATCCATGAGAAAGGGACCCTGAGAAAGGTTGGTGGTCAGTTTTGCACTGAGGTCAATTACAAACTTGTAAAATGGTCGAGACACAGAGCAGAAAAAGTAAATTACCAATATGGCTACTGGAAGGGCTACCATATTTATTCTGCTGTTAAAATAAGTAGGCTTAGACTTGTCACAGTTTTGTGACCTTTACACAGTGCATCATTTTCTCAGACATTTTTCCCTTTTTGAGCAGGTACTTTTTTGGCTACATATCTTCCTAACATATATTCAAGCTCTGCTAAAAACTGCACAATTAGTTAACAAGGTCTAATTAAAGGGATAAGCCAAATCTGAAACTGTACATATTGGCATATTCTCCACCATCTGCCAGAGAAGTTGAGCTTGCCTTGCATCATCTGAAAGGTGCCCATGCTAGGTGTGTTAGTCTAATCTAGGTCCTGTGGCCACAGGATTGTAAATTCCATTTTGTGATCAAAAGAAGTTCAAAAAGCTCCATTTCTTTTCTGTGTCCTCTTTACACACACTAATAAGGTTAGCCACTATCTTGTCCTCTATTTTTGGTAAAGTGAATTAGTGTAAAAGGGAAATTGTACATGGGTGTTAGGGGAATTCCCTGATGGAGTCAGTATGCCTCAGTTCCAGTAAATGCAAATCTGAAAATGCCTGGTACAGGGAAAACATTCCAGAATAAACAGAAGATAGCATTTGTAACTGCAAAGTTGAGCTGACCTTTGTTAGCAATTCATTTGTACTTAGGGAAGGTTCTCAGCCAGTGAAAATAATAAAATGCAACAGTGATTTTGAAAAAGGAAAGTGAACTTAGGAATAAGCCTTTATCTTCAGTAAACATAAAACTTAAATTTATCTGTTCCATTGCAAAGCTTTTTATTTTTTACAGCTTGTGTCTCACATCCAAAAATTAAAAGCAACCTTCACAAATTCATACAAGGTAAAGAGTGTTAAGCAAGTGACAGTTATTTTATACTTTTATACTTTTTTTTATACTTTATTTCTAGAGAAGGGACAGGATAACCAGGGAAAGCAATAATTTGTAGTAGTCCTAGAGCAAGAAAAATGTAAATTCTTTAGGACCCCTGAAGTGAGATGTAAGATAAATACATATACAAACAACTAATATGTTAGGCTCATTTTGCTGGTTTTCAAATCAAATATGAGTGCCCCAATTTTCTTCAATGCCCTATTCTTTGACTTTCCACTTAACTGTAGATACTTATCCTTCTTCCTGTGTATTAGATTGAAAGTAAATCTTGAAACTTATAAACAATAAATACCTGTGAGAAAAGGATTTTTCCAAAAGTAAATCATATATCTTACATTTTGTGCACAACTTTGCATTTACTTACATAGCTTGATACTTCTAATTGTAAAAAAATTGAAAATTTACCATATGCTGTACCAGTTCTTTTAACACTAACAGGTGCCAAACCTGAATGAATCCTGTAAAACTGAATTACCTGCTTACCCTGCGAGACAGAAAGCAGAGTAAAAAGGCATGTCTCTGTATTTCTCCATCATTTCCAGGAAGAGAATATCAAGCCATGTTCTAAGGAATGGGTGGTGAGAAGTAAAATCATTCACATTTAGTAAAATCAGATTATTATGAAATATACTCATATATGCATTTATAGCATAGCTGAGAAACACAAGGAGGGAATGTAATACTGGAGACATACCTAGTCAAGCATTTATGTAAGTACCCAAGCATTTAATTCCATTTAAAAAGTGAGAAAATTGAGAGGGTAAAATATTCAGACATTTACTCCCAACACTTCTGCAGGAAAGAGATGTTTTTTTCCCAGCCAGTCAATACTGTATTTTTCCAAAGATTATGCCCATGTATCATTCATACAGAAGATTTGGAAGTATAAAAGAACTGACATTATAAGTAATGTTTAGACATTCCGCTTTCAAGGTAGCAAATTTCAACCATAATGCCAGGTCTTAGGTATAGGCTGTGTCTAGCTATAAGTGAGACAAGTTTTGATAATTTTTAGTACAAAAGAAAGGAAAGAAAACATTTTTAGAAGAGCTAAGTATGTATCATCTGTATATGTGTCTGCACAGAAAGATACACACAAGTATCACAGAATATTCTGAGTTGGAAAGGACCCACAAGGATGATCAAACCCAGCTCTTATCCCATACAGGCCCATACAGGGAACAAAACCACAACCTTGGTATTATTAGCATCATGATCCGACCTACTGAGCTAATCTCAGGATCATGACTAGGTAACATGCGCTTTACAAAAATAAATCTTTTTTCAATAATAAATCTTTTGGGTTAATGTGCTTCAGAATAACTCCAAAAATGCAAGTCAGAGACTTACATAAGATGAGGAAAGGATGGATGTGTAAAATGAAGGCCTGTCAGTGGGCATGTAAGAAAGGGGTCATAATACTTATTTGGCCAGCCACCACAAGAAAAGAGCCACCACTATGAGAAAAGTAGACAAAATTTGAAAGTAGAATTAATGAAGATCTGACCTTTTTTTCCCAAGTATAAAATTGGTCTAATGCATTTTTCTGAGAAAATGACAGCCTTAGAGATTAGAGATACAGTTATGTCTCTACAGTTAGAGGTCTTTTATGAAATCACAGCATGACAAAAGTACAGCTGGAAGAAACCTCAGAAGGTCATCCAACTTATTTGCATTCCCACTATGAGATCCATCAAATCTATGCCATTTCAGACAACCATTTGACCAGCCTTTTCTCAAAAATTCCAGAACCATCAGAAGGAAAATTAAGTCTAGTACTTTGCAGTCTGTACTGATAGAAACATTTTCCTCACAATTTACTAAAATATATTCTGCTGCAATGTAAGACGCATGTGGTTAGAAGCTAGGCATTTCCACCTGGAATGTGATTCATACTGCAATACCAGATGGCGGTAGCTCAAACGCTTTTTGTACCTCTCCAATGAAAATTTTGCCCCAGGCTTACGTATGCATACATTTGTGCATTAATAATGCAACAAAGTTTTAAGACAACAGTGTCAAACAAGACAAGATCAAGAAAGGTTGTTTTTTATCAAAATAATAGTAACAAGAATATTTTGTTATTATAGAACTGAGAAGTAAATAGTTGTTACCTTGTAAAGGAACTTGTGGCTTTCTCTTATGCACCCTGTTTGGTGCTCAGCCTAAACTGCCATGCAACCACCTCTGCAAACAGTGAAACCCCCTCTAAGAATTTGGTGCAACAAAGCCCTACAACTGTACTGTATCTAGGCATAAGCATTAAACAGACAAAAAAATAATCAAAACTAAACAAAAGCAGAACTAAATTAAAAAATAAATAAAAAAGAAAATAGGGTCATTTAAAATTCTGAATTTTCTGAATTCTTTTGCACTGTGTAGCAAGTATGTCCCAGACTTGTCCCTGTCTCTGCTGAGAAGAGATATGGTCTCCCTGTTCCCTTAGGCAGATGGCACAGGAAAGTTTCTACTGTGGCTTCTAGTGGGGAAGAAACCAGGATCTCCCCTGCGACTACTCTAAGATAAAGGTTAAAGGCAGCTGAGGAAATGGGCAGGGAGCTCTTACTGTTTGTGATGATAGTCATGCTTCTGCTATGATCTACAAGTATTACTACTATTCCCAAGGTGATCTGAAGGCTATTATCTAATCTCTCTCTCTCTGTCTGATGCTGAGGAGTGGCAATAGAATAACAGAATCATTTGCGTTGGAAGGGACCTTAAAGATCATCTTGTTCCACCCATCCCTGCCACAGGCAGGGACACGTTCTACTAGATCAACTCCATCCAGCCTGGTATTGAACACTTACATGGATAGGACGCACACAGCTTCTCTGGGTAACCTCTCCCAGTGCATCTCTGCCCTGTTAGTAAATAATTTCTTACTAATACCTAAACTTAACCTGCCCTTCTTCAGCTTAAGGCTATTCCCCTGTGTCCTACCACTGCATGCCCTTGTAAAATGTCTCCCTTTTAATCCAACTTGTAAGCATCCTTTAGGTACTGGAAGGCTGCCATAGAAGTGTAATTAAAAAATATTGAGTTGTTAAAATTTTTTCATCACTTCCACTATATTTTAACAAGCAATTTCAGAAGTTAATGTCAGCTGTTTAATTTTCTTGTATTCATTTTCAACTTAAACAAATAGAAAGACTTTTCTATTATGCTTATTAGCTTCTTAGCAGGATACAACAGGCTGATTCATAAACACTGCTGTTTGCTAAAATTTTCTGTTATTGTCATAAAGATGTAAGAACTGTACCGATAGCATTCATTAATATTTCAATTTATTAACCTAATGTACTGTTACTGTTTGAGAGTTTTTACTGAATTGTTTAGTAGAAAGGTTTCAGTTGAACTCTACTGTCATCTTGTGGTGACCAATGCTTCTGGTTCAATCTCACATACAAAAGTTTTCAAACTGAAGAATCTGGATATTATACAGATGAAGTTATGCTGCTTCTGCTTGCTAGGTAACAAATAACCAGTGTCTCCCCCAATAATTCCAACTGAGATATTTACCTCTGCAAATCAGGAGGATAACAAGACACAAAGGCAACAAAACCAACCCTTATGAAAATGTTTCCCTTGAATTCCTCAGTTTTCCTGTAGCATTCCTGAGATGTTGTTACCGTTGTTAAAGTGTTTGTTATTCAGGAGGATACCGAAAGGCATGCCTTTGATCTATGAGAGCACACTAAGAAATAAAGACTTCAGTTTGTCTGCACCACTGAAGATAATTGAAGATAATATTTAGTACTGACTAGTTTCAAACATCTGTATATAAAGGTTGAATTTTCACTATTCCCATCCCTTTAACTCATCCCTGCTTGAGTAAAGGATGCTACACAAGCACCCAAGGGTGCACAAACAAGTGATGCCATATTATGACATTAGACAGATTTTGCTTGGATAGTAGTTGCTCATTTGTCACACACTAGTCCTTTCAGCAGTTCAAGTTAAGTAAAACCAGTTCCACTTCTCTGTTTCTTGTCACACACAGGGCGTGTCTGGCTGTACTGCACCCCAGTGATGGTGTGATGAGGTAGCATGACATCAAACTTGAGAAAACAAATGCCACTGGGGTTATTTGCTGCACACATACCCTTTCCTCTCTTATGCCTAGGTAGTCCTGATTCTGGTCTCCCTGTCTTTGAACTAGACTTAACTCTAACGCTTATTTCTAAAGGCATATAGATTTTTTTACTGCAGTGTTTTAACTCCAGCCAGATCAGCCAGGCTGTAGAACATGGTGCAGAACATGGTACTCAATAAACCCTAACCTAGAAGATTAATAGGATCACTGCATGCTGGCACAACAAAGGATTTTTTCCATCAGCAAACCTGTCTGGACCAAAATTCCTGTATGGAAGCTGTGATGGGATAACAGCTGCAGTGACAGACTCCTGTTTCCTACATCAAAAGGACAGTTCTGAAATTCATACATGTCACTTTCTAAATTTTGGATTACTTTCTATGCAACAAAGAAGCAGTGTGAATTAGTCAGTGCTGAATTTAGACTGGTGCCATTCAGCAGCAGCCTGGGGGTTCTGAGCAATGGGCAATGAACTCTGTTCTCTGTGTGCTTCACACAGGCTAAGACCTTCTGGAATGGTACTGGGTCAGCCACAGCTCTGCCCATTCTCTACCCTAAAACTATTCCTGAATACTAAATACAAATGCATGATGATAGCAACAACCTTTCTTTCTGAACAAGTCTGAAGACATGTAAATGAAGAAGATTATTTTTATCCCACAAAGGACAGGAATAATTCCTGCATATTCTTGCAGGCAGCCAAACCAACAGACTTCCTTTGGAGGCTGTTGCCATGGCACCTGTCCAATGTCCATGCCATCTTCCAGATTTCTGAGATTTAGTGAGAAAGAAAGAGCAAAGGAGGCACTAGATAAAAGGCACATAGCAAGGTTGCTGGAAGAAATATGACTCCAGTTCAGCCTGTAGGATGTATTCATACCATGTAAGTGGTTTGTTTTGGTGTATTTCATCCATAGAACACTGTGATTTCTCTTTTGATTTCTGTTAAGGAAGACAGAATTGCTATAAAATTGACTCTTCATTGAGTTAATTCAGGGTAAAATTAATTTTAGCTAAATTCAGCTACCTATGTGCCCAGCTTAAGAGGTCTTCCTAGTCTTCTCTAGGCAGAAGAAGGAATGAACCCTTCATGGAAGAAGGTTTCCTCCCAAGGATCACCCTACTTCAGACACCTAATTTAAGATGGGATGATTTACCATTTGGAACAAATCTCTCCTTTTTAACTACTGCAGGACCATGGATGGAGTAAATGTCTAGGTTTTGTGTGAGGTAAAATGAATACAGGAAAAGATTTCTGGTATTTCAGAAAGAGAAATTGCCACCCCAAAATGAGAGAACTGAGTGAATAGCCTAAGTCATATCTTTTTGGGTCAATATGGTTTTTTAACCCATCCCTCAATGTTAGCAAAGGTCAAAGGCTTCTGATTATATAAATTAGCACCAAAAGAATTCAACTAGAGGCTACACTCCAAAAGAAGTGAGGATAAATTAATATTTAGACAATCATAAGAACATGATTTGTCCAAGAGTGAAAATGCAGCAGGTCACACACAGATTCACTAATCTGAAGACTGTGCCATGGGACTACCCCTGATCAATGAGCTCCATGTCATGGGTTCAACTCATTCATAGTGGGAGGGTTGCTCACAGTTTGCTGGCTTCTGGTGGCCCAGAGAGCTGTACTTGGGAAAAGCTGCATTTTTAGTCAGTAAACAAGGATTAAGATCAAGCTTACCAGAAAAATACATGCTTTTTTCAAGTTACATAATTCTACAATCAAAGATAAAGAAACTGGCTATAGCATCAATTTCTGTCTCTGTTTGACAAGATAATGATCTGGTAATAAGGTATACATAAATTACTCCAATTTCCCCTGAAACTAACTCTCTCAAGATAAAATTGTGTAGAGATTGTAAGTCTACTGAAGATGCATAGTAGGCAGGGTTGTGAGAATTTAAATAGTAGATTTTCAGAGAACCACAGAATATCCTGAGTTGGAAGGGACCCCAGAGATCACCAACCAATTCTTGGCCCTGCACAAGACAGCCTCAAGAATCACTTATGTCTAGAGCATTATCCTGATGCCATATGTCTAAATGTTTCTTGTACTCAGGCTCAGTGCTGTGACCACTTTTCTTTTTTGTGCCCATGATGTCCATTGCAATCCTTTTGATCTCAGACAGACTCGTGGAGACTCCAGGCAGACTCCACTTTTGATCTCCTGGAGAGGTCTGGGGGAGGACATGGATAAAGTACAGAAGGGCCCACTGTTCAAGGCAGCTTACTTACTAAGTTGTGTATTACAGGCAGGAGTAAAACCCTGTGCCTGAATTTCACTCATTAAAACTCACCCATTAGACCTTATTGCTCTTTACAACCACCTGAAAGTGGAGTGAGGGCCGGTCTCTTCTACTGTGCTTACAGAGAGGACAACAAAAAAATGGTGTGAAACTAAGAGAGGGGAGATTCACGTTAAAAATTTTGTTGCTGCTCGGGTGGCCAACAATTGGTTACCCGGCAGGTGGTGGAATTGCTCTCCTTGGAAGTGTTCAAAGGGCGTCTGGGCCTGGCTTTGAGTGATGTGATTTAGGGGCTTACAGGGGTAGCGCTGGGCGGACCGGTGCATTGTATGTTCTTGTAGATCTCTTCAAGACCTGGTGATTGTGTGGTTCTGTAAGAGGAATTTCGACTGTCGGTGTGAGCAGGACTTGGCGCGGAGGCGCTCGCCCGGCACCGAGCGCGCTGCCGCAGTGCCCGCGCCCCCGGCGCTGGCGCTGCCCACCGGGCTCCGCGCTCGCCCCGTGGCGCTGAGCCCGGCCCGGGCCCGCCCAAGCGGCCGCCCCGGAAGCGCTCGCGGGGCCGTGGCGGAAGCGGGGCGGAGCGCGGCCTCTTTGGTGCTGGCGGCCGGCGAGGATGGTGAGTGCTGGGCTCGCTCGCGGGCCATCCGCTGCAATCCGCCGCCATCCGCCGCCATCCGCCGCCATCCGCCGCCGCGCCGTGCCGCGGCCGGGCTGGGCGGCGGGGCTGGGGCCGGGGGCTGGCGGCGGGCGCGGCTGCCGCGCCGGGCCGCGCCGGGCCGCGCCGGGCCGGGCCGGGCCGGGCCGGGCCGGGCAGGGCGGCCGTGGTGCGGCTGGAGCCGCGGGCGCTCCGTGGACTCCTGCTCCGTACCTGCTGCCGCCGTGGCCGAGCAGCCGGGCGGTAACGTAGCAGGAAGGATTTCGGTCGCTAGCGGTGAGTGTGCGGCTGCACTCGCTGTGTGAAGCGAGTCACTTTTCGTCGGAAGAGAGTGGTTTGCTGCTTTAGGGTAATGGGTGTGGGGAGAGGGCCGGTGTAAACGTGCCGTGGCTCCGTGTTTCTTCAGCACAGGGGCGGCGACACAACGAATGGCGGCAGCGGGTCCTGAAAATGGAGGGTGCTCATAGTTAAAACTGAGTTGTGGTTCAGAGTTGAATGTGCCTCTGACGTGTTTACACGGCTAGCTTTGCGCTGGGTGTTTTGAGGCTTGTTCTTTTGATTTTGTAACTTGGACGTGTTACTTTTATGTCTTGAAATGTTTTTCAGACGAAGGGTACGTCATCATTTGGTAAACGACGAAATAAGACACACACCCTGTGTCGTCGATGTGGGTCCAAGGCATACCATCTGCAAAAATCGACATGTGGGAAATGTGGTTACCCTGCTAAGCGTAAGAGAAAGTGTAAGTAAAAAACTTTCAGCTGGCTCTAGTTCATAAAAACGTGTTTCTTCAGTACTTTGATTTGTTTTCCAGTCAAGGAGAAAAACTGTCATTTTGCAGTTTTATCATTTTTCATTTTGGAGCTTTGTTCAAGTTAATGGTAGTTTAACTATATGCTAGGTAATATGTAGTATTAGTGCATAAAAACTGATTTCAATTATAGTCAGGTTTTTTTTCTTTTGTCATCTTGAATAATGGTACCATACAAATGTAACATGGAACCGAAATTACTTGTGCAAGTAAATAACAGTAACCTCCATATTTTAGATAACTGGAGTGCAAAGGCTAAAAGACGCAACACCACTGGTACTGGTCGCATGAGGCACCTGAAAAAGGTCTACCGTCGATTCAGGTATAACAATTTATTACAGACTAGCGTGCTTGAAATCTTGCATAGACTCCACTTAATGATAAAATTCACCATTCAAAGATAACATTTTAATTTTGTTTTAGTACCACTTAATGGAGTACAGTCTTCTTAAATATGTAATGAAATAATGTGCTTTGTATAGTTGTATGCATTTTATCCTTCGATAATGAAAACATCTTACTGGTAAGACAAAGGGTGTTTAAAGTTGCAATGTTTATACTAAATGAAGGTAGTACAGAACATAGATGTTACTGTAGTAAGAAGCTCACATCTGAAAATGATTAGTGTGGTATTTTGTTTATTTGTGATTCAATTAAATAGATGATTACACTAAAGGTTTCTAGAGATAAGTCTCAAAATGCACTCCTGTTCCCATTTGCTCACTCAGAAAATGTTCAGGACAGGGATAACTCATGGTCCCTCTCTTCATTTAGAGTTCAGTCAGCACTGATTAGATATTTCATCAGATCCTGAGTTGCAAGTTTCTAAGACTTGCTACAAAGCCTTTGAGTTGTACTTGGGAGGTAGTAGGCATGTTTTATGATTCCCATTTTGATTGAGTCCCATGGAATTCTGTAACTTCTGGTCTCACAAGAAGGCAATATGAAAAATATCATGTAATTCAGGAGTACTGTCATAAAAATGTAGCTTGGCTACATTAGCAAAAGGTAAGAGACTAAGTCTCAGTCGTGGGTTGAGGGATCTCAGTCCCTCAGTGGTTGAGGGTCAGTTAATTTGTTTTGGTTAGCTCGTTCTTTTCCAATGGCAGCGATAAAACACCATCCAGTCCAGTGTGCAGTTGTAGCTTGCTTTCCACTGAGTGTTGCTCAAGTAGAAATGTCATCCAAAATCAAGTTCAGGACTGAAAGTGTGGTTGGAGGCACAGAGGATTTTTGTAAGAAATAGACTTCAGAAACAGGACGTCTTTAATAAGATGTGCTTTCAGCAGGTGAGCTATATTTGCAGTGTTTGCTCAGATAATGAAATCTTCCTGTTTCAAGAACTCAAATTTACTTCAGCAGAAGAGAACAAAAACCATACTACTTACTCAAGACAATTATTAATAAAGTGTTTCTTTTTAAAAAGGTCTGAACGGGTGAACTCTAGTGATTTCAGTGCATTACTGAGATAAATTGAAAAAAGCTAGTGAGCTTCATCTAAAACACGAGTGACAGAAAATAACCTGGAGCAGGAATCGACTTCTCAAAAAGTGGTAATGATATTTCTACTTGCAGGAATGGATTCCGTGAGGGAACCACCCCGAAGCCCAAGAGAGCAGCTGTTGCAGCCTCCAGTTCATCTTAAAAGACTCATCTATTTGTTAAAATAAATGGTCTTAACCAGAAAATCTGTCACCTTTTTTTACTTACTTCATTGAAATGCAGTATTCATGAAAATACATAAATAATTAAAAATACAAATTCTGAACTGATTAATTTAAAACAATCTACTCTTCGTTTGGTAGGACCATAATCTTTGCACTGAACTGAAAAAGAGGCTTGTCTGTATTACTCAAAGGAGGTCTCCTGCTAGAGAAGTAGAATATTGGTACTGTGGATTTGCCCTGTGTGCCTTTGATCTCAGTATGCTGTAGCATGGAGAGCCAGAATTGTGTTTTGAAGGTAGTAGCTATTAAAATGGCTCTATGTGCTGTTTTGGGAGGTGTTAGTGAAAGAGGGATTTCCAATACTGTTCATTTTTTACTGCTCTGTGGTACTGGAAAGCCTGCAGAGATGCTGCTTAGTGTGTGGATCATTGCTTCTTGGGCAAAAAAAGCTCCCAAGTCTGGAGCATATGTACTGCAGATACAGGGGGGTTGGAGATCTGGTGTGGGTGGGACAGAATTGCCTGAATGGTCTGATGGGGTTGGTGTGGAAAGCTGCACACAGATCTGAGTTAACTCTGATGTGTTTAGATAATAAATTAATATCTGACAGCAGTCAGTTGAAGTTACATAAAAATTACAGATTAATGAATTTGTACCCTACATTGTGTATTACTGGCATTCAAACTCACACTAAGAAACTGATTATAAGGTGCTGCTATGAAAGTTTGAGGAATTGCAGTAGTTACTGCAAGGTTTTAGAGGACTTTCATACTGCCTTTCAGAGACTATTAGAAACGGAAAAACGTGATGCTTTAAGCTTCTGAGGCTGTTCTCACTGCAGTTGATTTTGTGATAAAAGCAGAATATTGCTTTGTCACTACTGTATGATCAGCAGTTAATGTATCAACTGTAAAATCACAGAAATTTTCAGCCAGGTGTGCACTTTCTTAGGTGTTTAAATGGAGTTAGAACTTTTGGATAATCCAGTTTATCAGCTTGGGCTGTTTCTAAATGAAAAATAATTTGCTTGCAAATAGGCTGCTTGCTCCAGATTCAACTGGTCCATTTAAGAAAATCGGAATGTAAGTGGTAGTGATGCTTTTAAAATACACTGTGCACAATACTGGCCATTCCCAGGGCTAAGGAGTGCCCCTGAAATGAGGTTTTTGGTGATGTTTGGCAAACACATCCATATAGGGAGGAAGAAATCATAAATGCGTCCTTGTTCTCTGAGAATAAACTCAAGACCATTATAAAATCAGGTCAGCAGGATTCTTAAGGAAGGGCTTTTTGAGCATGTTGGATGGTGTATGATGGGTATTCTGACTGGGTGGGAGTGAAAGCCTTTGCATGACAGGTCAGGTGACCTTTCCATAGCATGGGGTTTTGCTCTAAACAACCTGTTTGACCTGTGGACATGATAAAACACTGTAAGGGCAAGTGCTTAGCTACTTGCTGCGGTTACCTATTGGCTTCTCACGAATTCTCCTCCTGAAAAATGGACATTGGTATAATAAGCAATACTGTTACCATGGTAACAGTAATTGAAACGTCCAGTGACTTGGAGTAACTGAAACTCATTATTTCAGGGAGAATTTTACTTGCAGCAAGAATGAATTTTATGGACAAGAATTTTGACAGCCATTTTCAATTGTTTTAAAATTCTTGGTGAGGGGCAGGAAAAATCAGTTTTTGTGGATTTTATGTCGTATTCAGAAAGGATTGTGTACTTCATGTGTCAGCTATATTTGCACTGTACAGGAAATATATTTTGATGCCCTTCTGTTCTTTGTAGTGTGTTGTTAAATATTGAAAGGCTGCTTTGCTGGTTGCTCAGTATATAATCTTTTGCTAAAATATTTTTAAGCATTTTAACTTGAGGGTTATGAATTGAATCTATGCATAATGCTTACCATATACTTTATGTATACAGAAGTATTGTCATACACAATCTGTAATGTGTGATTTTTGCATCCTTCAGACTGATAGATGGTATAGTCCAAATTACATCAGAAATTACATTTCCTATTGTTCAGTGTACAAGCCTCACTTTTTAGAAGTGTATTGGATGCAGGTTTCTTAAAGGCAGAGAGGTGTTCAAGTGACCACAGTGGTGAAAGATGGATTGCCATTGGTAAAAGGTCCTTGTGTGGAGATGTGTTATGTCTTCAAACACCTCCTCCACCCCCTCACCCCCACCCCATCAAAACTGCCCTTGAATTTACCAGAAGCACTGTCCATAGCACGGCCTTTGTTGCCTAACGAAGGAGGGTGACAAGAGACAGTAAGTCATCCCCTGGTAGCCTGGGAATGTTACTTGCCTGAAACAGCCTGAGAGGAGCAATATCATGCTTACAGACTTCGGAAAATTTCCTGTAATTACTGCCTTGGTTGGCGGCCAATATGGAAACCGCCGGAAGACTAAAGTCAGTCATCTTGGAACCTATAAACAGTGGTCCTGAGGGAGGCCCTTAGATCTCCCTGGCACAACAGCAGGCTGCATGAGCATCTCCCTGAGGAGAGTTCAGCAGTTCTTAGGTTCTAGGAGATAGTGTATGAGACCCACTGCCCTCTGAGTGGGAGTGGAACAGAGCTGGCAGATCTTAAAGTGTGTGTTCCAAGGAGCAAGAGCTCTCAATTCCCATCTGTAAGAAACCACGAAAGGAAAGCCAAAAGCATGGCTGAGTCAAGACCTGCTTGCCAAACTGAAGGGCAAGAAGGAAACAAACAGGCAAGGAAGCAAGAGAAGGTATATTGGAGCAAGCATAGGTTCATTGCTCAATTGTGACAGGATAGAGCTAAGAAGGCAAGGTGTGGCTAAAGCAAGCCTGGGAAGGGATGTAAGAGGAAGAAGAAGGGCTTCTGTAGGCACGTGAGCCATAAGGGAAGGTTAAAGTGTAATTTGTCCCACAGTAAACATGGCATCAGTGACATAGGAGGATTGAGTGCACCCTCGGAGAATTTGCACTATCTGAGTGGCGTGGTTGTGACATGTCCAAGGAACAGGATGCCATGAAGAAGGACATGGACAAGATCAAACCAGCTCATGTGAATTTAAAGGTGCCCAGCAGGGCCAAGAGTAAGGTCCTGCACTCAAGGCAAATCCCAGCTGAGAGATAAAGGGATTAAGAGATACTCTATGAAGAAGGATTGAGGGTAATGGTGCTTGAAAAGCTGGACATGTGCCAGCAATGTGCACTTGCAGCCCAGAAACCAAAAAGACAACCACATCCAGGGCTGCATCCAGAGCAGTGTGGCCAGCAGGTCAAGTGAGGTCATTCTGCTGCTCTGTCTTCCTGTTTACAGAGAGACTTCATTCAGCTCTGGGATCCCCAGGACAGGAAAGACATGGTTGTGTTGGACCATGCCCCGAGAAGGGCCACAAAGAAGATTCAGGGGGCTGCAGCACCTCTCCTATGAATCCAGAGAGTTGGAATTATCCAGCCTGGAGAATAGAAGGCTCCAGGAAGCCATTCAATATTTGTAGAAGACCTGGAAGAAAGATGGGGACAGACCTATTAGAAGGGCCTGCAGTTACAGAACAAGGAGTAATTGTTTTAAACTAAAGGAGAGTTGATTCAGACTATGTAAAAGGAAGAAGTCTTTTTCTATGAGGCTGCTGAGACATTGGAACAGGCTGCCCAGAGAAGCAATATACTCAATATCCCAGAGAAGCTATAATACTCCCACTCCCTGGAAGTGTTTCAGAAGAGATTGGACTGGGCTCTGAGCAGCTTGGTCTAGTTGAAGAAACCCTGGCTGGTTGCAGGATAGGTTGGATTAGATAGAGGATCTTTACAGATGCCTTCCAACCCAAACCATTCTGTGATTTCTGCAGTGTCAACTTAGAAGCTAGAAACAGCAGAACAGATAAAAGCCTAGAGCTGGGCAAAACATACATTTTTATGGCGAGGAGAAGGAAAGTGAAAATAGTACCAGGCACTTGCAGAAGAAATGTGCTGTACATTCAGTGGCAATGTAGAGTCAGAAGTCAAAGAGAGAAGAGCAAGCAGCATGTGCCTGTTTGCAAAGCGCACCAATGATGCCAAGGAAGTCTTAATACCAGATAGTAGAAACAAGTCACATTAATGTTCCCCCTTTCATATTGTTAGTAAAGCTGAGAATGTTTTCTGTTTTGTCTTCAATCCTTTGTTTTCTTGTCTAATTATTACATCATCTCCCACTCCTGGTCTCCTTGCTGGCCCTGAACTGTACAGTGGCCATTGCAGTGTCTGGGCAGACATGCGTCAGGAAAGCCTTGCTGTATTCCTGAACCACAGCATTGGCTCCCTGTGTGTCACAAAGGGCACACATGCCAGGTCTCCATGCTGGTGGCACTTGTAACACTACACTGGGTAACACAGCTCTGGAGGATGTTTCCACAGAGTAGCAGTTCTATTTTTGCTAAAGTACTCTGATCTTCCTACTTACGGGAATAAATTATTGAAAATACAGAAACAATTTACATTTAAAAGAAAGAAATTGTACTAGGGGAATTAACAGCCATTTTCTGTCTCAAAATCAGGTTATGGAGATAATTGACAGAAATCAAGTCGGCTTTAAGTTCATTATTTATTTTAAATGCTGTCTTAGAAGTAGAGGCATGCCCAGTTGAATAAACAAACAGAAAAAGTGATTTTAAAATAGTGCATGGGTTTTTCAAGATAAATAGTGTAATGGAGAAGTTATCAGAAAGTAAGCTGGCCTCAAAGATTCATGGAATAATTCCTCTGGTATGTTTTGTTCTGCCAGCTATTCTAAGAGGACAACCTTCTCCCCACACCCTCACAATACATTATTCAAAGTTGCACTGTTGGCCAAAAAAGCTCAATCTTCCATTATGACTCTTACATGCAAAAGGTGAGAGAGTAAGTGCTGCTGATGATTAGTATTGTGAAGTGTTTATCACTACCTTTCACACTGAGTAAAGTTCAGGTAGCTGTGTTTGTATTGTACGTAAGCATCAAATACTAAAATATTAATCCATTGTGATGTTACTATAAGGCTTGGCCTAGATTATGCTTTATTTGACACAGGCTGGGGTACTTTACCTATTGTAGATTTTATGCTTTTATTCTTTTTTTAAAAGCAACTTGATGCTCAAGGTGTGACAAAGAACTTTGAGTAAAACTGAATGCAGTGATATAAGCATAAAAGTCGCAGTACAAATGGGCAAAATATTTTTGTGATACTAATTTTTGGCTGCAAATATAAAAGTCATGAATGGCTTCTACAGTCTAGTTCCTGTCTAACAGCTCATTCATTTTCATTTTCTAAAATGTTCTGGTATCTGAGTAATTAAGAGATTACTTAGTAATTAATTAAATGATATCACTTTCTAGTATAGACCTGTAGAGCTTTTTGAAGTCTCATTGTATTGTTCTTGATCAGGACAATAGCTTGAGTTAAAGCTAAAAATAGCTTGTAATCATTTGGTATCAAGACACTAACTCTGCAGACATCCCAAATAATTCTTCCCCCTTCAGCTAGCTATGGCTTAATCAACTCTTTCTTTTCCCAGTGTGATATTCAACACATAATTTTCTCCTCATACTACAATGAAAGTTTCCAAAATGTTAAAGTAATGCTTTTTGCATCACAAAAGAAAACTTGCCAGTTTTTCTTTTCCTGATGTTAGATTGCTATCCAATCCCACTGTGACAATAAATATTTTTCCCCAAAATCTCAGATCATGAACTATGCTGGTTTGTATATTCTGATTTTTGTGTGTGTTTGGTACTTGTGATGTACAAGATTTTTAGAGCCAAAGATCTAATATGAGGCCAAATAATTTTTATAATTATGCTTCAAATCTTGTACAGTTCTATTGTAGTGTAGTGTAATGTTACTATTGTAGTATAGCAGGATGCTCAAAGTTGGGTAAAACTGCTCAAACTTTGTCTTGTTAGCAAAAGTTATCAGAGGTGGATGGAGGAGGGGTGTCATGCTGCTTTTGGTGTTGAAGAATGCTGAGACCAGCCTGACTCAACTATTCAGTTAAACATCCTGAGGATGTGAGAAACAATATTTCTTGCCAGAAATTTGCCCTGATGAGGATGTGGCTAAGTTCCTGAGAAATGAACCCACAAATGACAATGCAGATAACTGAAGAGATAGCTCAGATAGCTGCTGAGCTAAAGGCTGATGAGCTGACACAGATGACCCAGAAACATCTGGCTGACAATCATTTTGTATATGTGGCTTATACACTACAAGAGCTCAGTCCCACTTTTTAATGCACCCATGTCTGACACTTCCCTTTCCAGAGTGAGGATATGAAGATTTCTCTCTTGAGTGGGAACACCCCTCAAGGGAGAAATCTTCATTACTTCCCTATGAAATTTTTTATGCCATTAGCATAGAGGAATTTTTAAAAATATACAATTTTTGCATATATGAGAATTTCTGGTCTCCAACTGTTAAATTAATGACTATAACATAAGTAATATTGAAGGCTCTCTGAATTGGATTTAGGATCATTAGAACATTAGGACACTAGGATAAAATTGTCCAAACTTTCTTGCTGTCTGATGTATTTATCTATTTGCAAACACATTCAGGGGCTATGCGTAGGGTAGGGAAAAGAAACCGTTTTAGATTTAATAATTCACTTACTCTGGAGCACTAGGGAAAGGCAGTGAAGGCATGGGAGTTGCCCATAACCTTCCTTGTCAATTGATGATCTCTTCATTTGAAAATACCCACCCAATAGTCACTCCTTCTCCAGGTTTATGTGTTTCTTTCAATGCGGGGTTGGAACGTGAATAAAAATTTAATCCAGTTATAGTCAACAAAAAAACAACTATGATCTTCAGTGTATAGAAAATACTCAATGTATGGAATGGAAGGCAAGTTACTGGCTTAAATGCAACGTGAATGAATAGTGAGAGTGGCTGGCAGGGCAAGCCAGACGGCAGAATACGTGGTCAAGGTAGTTAAGAGACCCCTGCTTTTCTTCGTATTCCTGTAACAGGGTCTGGATGAGTGAAGAGGAACTGAGGAGAACAAACAGATTTTATTTACAAGGCTATTGGAAACACAGAGCTGGGAGGCCCATTTTATGAGGGCGGGCTCGCTGCTGACGAGCAGCACCGCCCGCCCCGCCACCTCCCCGCTGGGCGGCCCAGCAGGGCCCGCTCCCCCCGGGGCACCCGTGGGCCGGCCCGGCCTCCCCCAGAGCCGCAATGGTTGGTCCTGGGCCAGGGCGGGAGGGAGGTCAGCGCGCCGGCCGCTTCCGGGTTGGGCGCGGGCGGGCGCTCTGTGGTTGCTCCTCCCGCCGGCGCTCTGGCGTGGCGCGGGCGGGCGCTCTGTGGTTGCTCCTCCCGCCGGCGCTCTGGCGTGGCGCGGGCGGGCGCTCTGTGGTTGCTCCTCCCGCCGGCGCTCTGGCGTGGCGCGGGCGGGCGCTCTGTGGTTGCTCCTCCCGCCGGCGCTCTGGCGTGGCGCGGGCGGGCGCTCTGTGGTTGCTCCTCCCGCCGGCGCTCTGGCGTGGCGCGGGCGGGCGCTATGCGCAGGCTCGGCCCTTGCCTCAAGATGGCGGCGGTGGCGGATAAACAGAAGCACGAGCACGGGCGGGTGAAGATCGGGCACTACATCCTGGGCGACACGCTGGGCGTCGGCACCTTCGGGAAAGTCAAGGGTGAGCGGGGCCGCGGGGCGATCGGAGCGCGGAGTGGGGCTTGTCCGGGCTGAGTTGCTGGGGTGGGACTGGCGGTCCCGCTGCGGGATGCAGCGGCTGGGCAGAAACAGCTTCCTCATCTGCGCTTGCGGAAATAACCGCTGAATGCTGTCTCTGTGTGGAACAACACCGGTCGTGTAACGAAAGCAGGAAGTCTTAAATCCTCGAGCTTCGTATATAGCATTTTGATGCTCAGGTATGAACTCTCGATGCCCTTGTACGGAAGGCAACATTGCTCTCTCAACAGAAAAATAAGCGTAAAAAGATGGGTCTGGGATTGTTGGATTATTTGGTAACACAGCTGATCTGCAGATACGGAAAACTTCATGTTCAATCCGCTTGACCAGTGGTTAACAACGTTTTTTGGTTTTTTTTCAGCTCAGATTTAAAAAAAAATTCCAGTGTAGGGCTATGGATGCTATACTGCTTATTTGGAGGCTAGTAGAAATAAGGTAGGATTTAAACTTCCCCATAGTGCCATTCACCGCAGGACTAAGCGTTAGTTTTCCTGTCGTGCTGCTTGTGAGAACTTAAAATATTGGGGCAAGCAAATCAAAAACATCCTTTCTCAAATGAGTAGAGCTAAGCCTGAGCTTAGCTCTTCATAAGGGTTGTGGTTCTTAATAGGTGCATAAAAACCGCAGCTTTCCCCCCCCTCCGTGTAGATAATCCATTGTATCTGCTCTGCACAACCTCTTTTAGCTATTGATGAGTTATGAAAAAAATCAATAAGGTATAGTAAATAGGATGATAATTTGCTCTAGGAAAGCAGTAAAAATATCTGGAAAGCACAGCCCTTCAAGTCTCTTTTTCAAGGGAAACTTATAAAAGAACAGCCCCAGCCATTTTGGAATAGTGACCTTTCCCCTCCCCCTCCCCGGTCTAGCAATTCCCATTCTTTTCTGTGGGAACTTAGTACTTCCTTGAGTAGAGAGAAAAGAGATGATGCAGCAGACAAGCATTAAGTTCTCTTTCCTCATGGAAGGACTGCCTGCTTGAGGGGAGGGGTCAAAGCTGTGTTTGTTTTGTGTTTTTTTTACCCAACATCCAACAGAAGACTAAGATTAACATACCATCAATGTTCTAGTATGATCCTAAATTTAGGAGAGTGCTGTTGTGCTACTACTTTTCTTGTCCCCATGTTATGTACTGTGTTACTTTTGTCTTGTTTCAGCTGTGCTTAATAAGGAACATTTTATCTATGATGCACTGGTTTTCCTCTTCAGCACACGTTTTCTTCATTTAATACCAGATCTACAATTGTTTTTCCTGTTTTCATAATTTCCTTCTCTGGTGATATGGTTTCATCAGTTGATATAAGGTGAAGAACATGTATTCACTTCTTAAAATTCAATTAGCATATACCTTGAGCTCAGGTAATGTAGGGGGTCAGACATTTGGCTAAGTGAATGTTTCACTCTAACAGTGATGGCAACCTGGAAAAATCAAACTGGAAAGTCAGTGCTTTATTTGATAATTGTGAAAGGTCTCCTGCCGTTGCTTTCTGATGAATTCATGCTGCTGATAGTTGTCACTGGTGTGATTCTGTCCAGTTTACAATTTTCACCTGTCTCTGCCACTCTGAATTAATTCTGAGTGACTTGGTTTACCAGACTGTGCCTCAGATGGGCAGTCTCAGAAATGGCTGTTCTGAGACATAATCTAGGCAAAGTTAAAATGCCACTGAAATGAAAAGCTGACATGGAATACTACTGAATGTAAACCAATTGTATGAGACACATTCATGTCCAGACTTTACTAGAATTCAGTGTAAAACTTTTTAAGCACTGCTGATGTTTCCTCCTGAAACTAGATGCTTCATTTCCTCCTGAAACTAGATGCACACTTATTTCCAGATACTTTTTTTCCAAGTTATCTTTCATAAAAGGAAGATAGGCTTCCAGTGGTCCCTACTGAGAATATGAGTGATATTACTTACAGCTCTAAATATACAATAATTGTTCCAGCTCTCTGTATCTAGAGTATCAATACTGTTCTGTATAGGTTGCAAACCAAGTAGTCTGGGTCAAGGCAACAATAAGAGACATTTGTGAACAAATGAACACTGTAGATCCCTATGGCATCTAACGTGCAGCAAGGTGGCTTTGCATAGCATGCACTATTCTTGTTTAGGATTTTTTACCTTGTTATTGAAAAAATTTATTTAGCTCATAATCCTAAAGACTGCTTCCCTCTGAGCTATGGATTGGCTTTTTGGCCTGCTGCAAATTTTTTCATTAAATACAACATAGCCTTCAGATTATTATTTTTTTCCTCTAAAAACTTAATGACTGATACCTGTATTTCATAAGTATGTTGTATTTGGTCTTCATGGCCTCAAAATCAGTTTTTTCTAATTGGAGAACTGTTGAACAAGATAGAGACTTGTCCTCCTGCACTTCTACAGTTAATAATAAGTTGCTGCTGCTTTGAGACTCTGTTGTTTTAATGAAAATATTGACACTATGCAAAGCCATATTATCAGAAAAAAAAAGAAATACAGGAATATAGTGTGTCTGTTAAATGAATTAGTTTTTTGGTTTTTTTTTTTCTGCAGAGATTATTTTGAAGGGCTGATAGCTAGTTGAACATTAGGGTGCGATCCCTTTTATAGGTAAAACTTCCATCAAGTGGTAATGAAAAGTAGATTTCAGGAAGGTAACACTGGCTGCTTACGTTTCTACATGATGTTATCATCTGGGGTGACGCTTTCACTTCTGTCCTAATGTTGAATTCAAAAGTGTCAGCAGTCTGTTACCAGCTGGTATCTGCTGTTTTACCGGTAACAGATACCTTGAACTGTATCCAGGAAAGGCTACTTGTATCTTAAAAGGCTAATTTGTTATAATTTCAAATTGAGTAAAAGTAATCCCAATATTTCTGAAGAAAATAGAGATTGAATTTGAAATGTCTTAAGCAAGAGAACAGACTTTTTGTGATATTTTTGCACTGGCATTGAACCACACTGTTTTCATTACAATAATTTATTCAGAGCTGATGGAGTTGAAGAAGCAGAAAATCTTATTTTCTCTCAGTGAATAAAACTAAGGCATGAGGCTCACAGCCTTGAAGGCTATGACAGCTAGAATTTCAGTCAACTGCAAATGTTAGTTTAATTACTTTTGAAAGGAAAAATTGTTTTGAAAAGCTCTTTTCTTATGTGGCTTGCATATTGAACTTAGATTGTAGCTAATGAATTTCTAATGCTTTTCTGAGTGCGAATGGAATTCCAGTCTAAGGTAGACTGACAAATCAGAAATGAAACAAAATGGCTTAAAAATGAGACTATAACCCAGTGCATATTAGAACTGTGTATTTATATTCTAAACTGTAGACTTGGTCAAATATGTATTTTTTTACTGTAATAAACACCTTCTTAAATGTACTTTGTACAGCATAAGAGACAGTCGTGTGTTTGACCAAAAGATTTTTGCTTGGTTTCTAAGAAATTGCTTCTTACTAACCAGAACAAATGTTGTATTTTAACTTGCTGATTAAAGTTGTGGGGGGGGCTTTTTTTTTGTTTGTTTGTTTAGATTTAATTTTTTTTTTCAAATACTCCTGGTTTATTTCAGTTCCCATTATGGATGAATAAAGACTTTGCAATTAGAATAGTTGCTTTTCTAATTTTTGTCATATTTTATGATGATTCTTTACTTCTGAGGGTTTGAACATAGGTGATATAATTTTTTTGGTTCCTTTAAACTTCAATCACATTTGAATAAGATAAAGGGAATGTGATTGCTTTGATTGAAGGTCTGGTTCAAAGCAAGTAGTTCTTATACATTTCTAGGCACTCACCTGCCACTGCTTTGCTGTGTCTCTAGAGCTTGCATTCCTCAGTAGTGCCAATAGGCCTGCCCAATACTTTGTTTATTGTGGCCATTGTTAGATAATGGCCCCACTGAATGAGGGGATGTCTTTTCATCCTAGTCAGAGCTCTTCTGTTTTTTCATGTACTAGGCATTTCTCAGTGCAGCATTGTCATGGTTCTGGGTCTTGGATAATCCATTGTTTAGTTCCCTACAGGAATTCAGACTGCTTAATTTTATAGGTGGCCATCATCTTGTAAGAATAAGCACACAGATGCTTATTATTATTTTCTGCCTCTCTGCTACAAATTTCTTACTTGCATTGGTTTTTAGCTTGATGTAGAGGCAGAAGGCAGCAGGAAGGTCTTTTGTGCTGGAATGAGATTTACAGATTAATGGATGTTTGTTTGTTCTATCCAGATTATATTTTGAACACAGAAAGATTTTTGTGGATCACTGCTGCTTAATCATAGCTTCCCATGTATATATTTAAATAAAACTTAAAGCCCAGGACTTATTTAAATTCTCAAGCAAGGGTAGGCACCCAAATGAGTGAGTATGGTGATCAGCACAGTTCTGTTACAAATGTCATGGACAAGGGTGAGCCATGTGTGTGTCTGGAGAATCTGGCTTATCTTTGTACAGTAGAAGTCAGGGTGGCATGGCAAATGAATGGTATTATTATAATCACTGCATGTGGCAGCCGTGCAGGTAGGGAAGCCTTCTAGTAAAAAAGATACTTAGCTTCTCGTTGTTCCATGTGTGATCGTGTTTTGGGTTTAAAAAAAATATGCTGATGGACTTTGCTGTGATTACTCCCAATAGCACTTGCGAAGTTAGGGACTTTCTTAAGAGAGGTAGCTTAGTGTGAAATTGTTTATACTTTTTAGTTCCTCTGTTTAAAGAACAGTGAAACCATCCTTAGTTTCTTTTCCACTTCTAGGAATGCATCAATTTGCATGTTTGCATGTTTGCATTGTTTTTTCTTGTTTCTGTTCTATTTTTTGTGCATTTCTCATCACATTTGCCACTTATTTAAATAGAATAAAGCTCTGGTGTTAACTGCACAGAATGTGGAACTGTCAGACTGCTCCAAAGACAGATACATTTTTATAAGTAAACTGATCAGGTACTTACGCTGGTAATTCAGAGCAATTGCTAAAGCAGGCTTCAATAGGAGTGATCCTTGCAGATGAAGTAGAAGAGGTACAGGAAAACATGTTAGAGTGGGTTGCCAAATAAGCCAAAAGCTTGGAGTGACTTACACAGGGAGAGAAAATGCTCTCTCGAATTAGCAAGGGTGGCAGGGTCTGGGGATATGCTTTTTTAAAAATTTTTTTTAAAACCAGTATTGCAAAAAATGTTATACTGCAAGACTTCTGCTGGTTAGGTTTAAAGAAGTACTTCCATGTATACATCTTCTAATGATAGAATTGTGGGAGAAATTGGAGTAGGGCTGAAGAAATTCCATACCATCTGTTTTTCAACCTCCCCAAAGATTATGGGGATATGTGGAATGCTAGTGTTATGGCTACATTCTAAAAGAAGAAGTAATGTTGTAACTGAGCAATTGAAAACCGTGACTAAATACTTCCTTGTTTCTTGCAGTTGGAAAACATGAGTTAACTGGGCATAAAGTTGCCGTGAAGATCCTGAATCGACAGAAGATTCGCAGCCTTGATGTTGTAGGCAAAATCCGCAGGGAGATTCAGAACCTCAAACTCTTCAGGCATCCTCATATAATTAAGCTGTAAGTTTTGCTTACTGTAATCAAACTTAGGCAGTAATCTCTTTTTGCTCTCACTGATCTGAAATGCACTTATAGGGCAATGTAGTTTGTTAAACTACAAACAGTATCTTGTTAGAAAAGTAACCAGCTTCGAAGTATGCAGCTGTGCCCTCTGTGATGTGTTTTCACAAAGCTGATCTTTACTGCAGGCTGGAGAGTTTCCATTAGATAATTGCTTAGGCATTCTTTGGATAGGTGTATGAAAGGTAATGTCATTACAGATATTTCTAATAACAGTCATGTCTCAGCTTAGTGGGTATTTCATTTTACTTTTTATGTTTGATCTTTTTTTTTTCCCTTGGAAAATAAGTTACTAAGAACAAGAGTGTAAAGGTCATTTTTATAGTAAGTTTATTGTATCTTCTCAAAGTGTTTTTAGTGATGCACTGGTCAGTGATATATGTTTTTTCAGTGTAGGTGGTGCTCTGCAAGATTTTCTGAATTAAGGATGTAAAGTTTGATAAATGTGATTGCTATTTCAGAAATCTTCAGTGTAGTGGCTACCCTTTGTCTAAATGTGGTATTTAAAATGTGCCTGATTACATCTCTTAGTTGACCAATAGTTCATCAGTGGATTTCAGAGTAAAACTATGTTCTGGAGTAGACCCCTCATGTCTCATCTGTGGTAATAAATGATAAGTAACATCAATTTTCTTTGACTTTAATTTCCTGTTAAAATAATCTGCACTTCCAGAGTGTGGGTGAATGCCACTGTCTTAGTCATGATGTGGGTATTTGTTTTATTGGTAGAATTTTGTCTAAAGACCCCACTGCCACTGGCAGATTGCCGTGTCTCTTTAATTCAGCAACAGCTGTTACACTGAAGCTGAATTACATTGTGTAAGGTCAACTCACCCACTTCTTCAGAGGGCTAGTTTTCAGAAGACTGCTGAGCTGATTTGTCAGCAAAATTGCTAGTGCTTTCAGTTAATCTGTGAATGGGTACAAAGGGCATACCTATAGCAGGAATAGAATAGGAAGTGTCAGTGCACCAAGTGACATACCAGGGTGAAAGAAGAATGTGTGCTTGTGGTGTTGCTAAACAGTTCAGCAGATTTGAGATAATAGTTTCTTTCTCAGGGAATCAAAGGTAAAATTTTTTCTTTTGCATGTGGAATGCTGTAAAGAGAACAAAATAAATAATTTTTAGTAAGGATATTAGAAAAAATCAAAATCTCTTAAATTTTGATTTTGTCCTTAAACTTGTTATTTCAAAGCTTCAAACGTATGTTTTTAAAATTTAATTGAAGTAGAATGATAAAAATATAACAACCAGAGATCCATACTCTTAAATATTACTGTTCATTATTATTATTAAGAGGAATTTTTTCCTAGTCTTGAAGTGTACTTTTTCATTTATGGCAAGTGAATTTTTTTGCATGTTAATGTTGAAGTGTGTTTTTGCAGTGCTAGCAAAGTCCTTTTGTAGTCCATTTCCACTGCATGAAGCTGTTGATGAGGCAGCACTGTCTTATACACTCTTATAGTCTTAAACAGTCTTAAAGAAATCACTTGTTCCTCTGAGAGAGCAAGGACTGATATTCCTGGTAGGGATTACAAATTTTCTGCTAGTCTTTGAAATCACACAGTGAGAGTAAAAAGCTCCTGAAAAATATTAGCATTCCAGTAGCTGTAGACTGATAGATAGCTATTTTAAAGTATATTTTTTATCTGATTATTTGTGTGACTTCAGTTTTAACTAAATGTAACTAGTGTTTTACTGCATGTGTAGACTAATAGATACTTTCTCTTATTAGGTACCAGGTCATCAGTACACCCACTGACATTTTCATGGTGATGGAATATGTTTCTGGAGGAGAACTGTTTGATTATATCTGTAAAAATGGAAGGGTAAGAAGTAGTCCAGCTCTGCAAATCAGTGACTTGCATTCTGTTACTGCATTTGCAACGTTCCTGTGTCACTCTACACTGAGGGGCCAGACTTTTGGTTATCTTTTTGGGCATCTTTGTCAGAATGATACAATAAAAAGTTTTCTTTTCTCAAAAGAATATTATGATTTGTGTAGCATAGCATTTATGATTAGAGTAGCATAGGATTTCTATGAGCAGAATGCATATTAGTATAATTTATAAGTAGCGTAGTAAAGAATTTTTACACAACATAACTTGGGATATCTATTCACCTAGACCCACTGTAGATCTGGTCAAATCTTAATACATATTTTGCTATGTCCATATAACAGTCACAGTCTAGCCTTGAAAGTCACTCAGTATTCAGAGGAAGCAGGGAATGTGTGTGGTCATTGAGAAGTCCTGAGTTTCATTCCCATTTAGGACTCATAACTAATGTAAAAGACATTGCTCTGGCTTCTGTTGCAGCTCCATATGCCATGGCAGAGTCATCCATTGCTCTGTGCCTGAGAAAGGCTGCTAAGGCAGCAGATAATCAGCCTGACACCCAGGAATCTTGAGGGTGGTAGGGAGAGGAAGAGGAAAACTGGTTTGTTTGTTTCACAGGACCTCCAGGGCCTGATAAAGAGGAAGAGGGCATGAACACATGACTTGCATGGTCACAGAATGGCTGCTTGCCTCACTAAGTGGTATTAATTAAGCTAACCACATTATCATGGGCTGGGAACAAGGGGTACTGGTTACACCTTGTTAAATGTGGGTGTGTTTTCTTGTATTCAGTTTTGATTTTGCTGCTATCAAGTAAAATATATTTTATGACTGTGGTTTTTTTTTTAAGTACAAATGGTTGTATGTTAACACATTCCAAATCTTTGTGTGACTTTGTCATAGCATTCTTCCTTTCTACTAATCTACAATTTACAGTGGCTGAAAATAAACCAGATAATTGTGTGCCCAGTTGGAATAGCTGAAAACTGTTTATTTATTTTAGTATATCCCAGTATTAGAAAGCTACCATTGTCTCCTTATTATTGTCTTCTACTATTAAAACAGCTTGTGTGCAAGATCTGAAGTCCCTTTTTACAGACTAGATATACAGGATACTTCAGTTGTTGGGACAAACTGACGTGAATTATGGGTCTTTGTAGGAAATGCCCACCTACATCTGCTGTTTGGGACTAGCTGCTGATAGCATAAATAGCATCTGAAAATTATAATTTCTGTGCTGCATTTCAGCTGCTTTTGCCAGCTTAAATCTTGTGCTGTGCTTAAACATCAAACTGATAATTCCAGTTATACAAAGCTAAGTGTTTGAGTGCTTATGGTTCTAATTAGTGAGTAGGTATCATGTGCCAAACCCAGTTTCAAAAGTGTCATTAAGAACTTCCAGTTACTTTCTGAGTAAGTGGATATGTTTTGTTTGAGTCACTTTAGAGCTGTGGTACAAACAAAATGATGTAAGATATGAAGCTGCTTGCTACAAGTTCTGATAATCTGCTATTTAAAGTATCAAATGGTAAGTATAATTGATAAGTTTAGGTCATGGGAAAGTTTTCTCTGACTGGTAAAAATGAAAAACAGGTTAACTTCCACTGTCTCTTAATTATTTAAAATCTTGGTCTGTTTTAGCTTGATGAGAAGGAAAGTAGACGTTTGTTTCAGCAAATCCTTTCTGGTGTGGATTACTGTCACAGGCACATGGTAGTACATAGAGATCTGAAGCCTGAAAATGTGCTTCTTGATGCACATATGAATGCCAAGATAGCTGACTTTGGTAAGTACTGCTTTATTTTTCTATCTGATTGATTTCTGGTGTTAGATCCTGTTAATAACAATAGGAAACATCAAGCAAAGTATGTATACTTTAATATCCTGGTGGGGATACAATAGAAGAACATGAAGAAAATAGATGTAAAGCAAAATAATATTCTTGATCACTTGTTGAACTTGTTTTCCTCTCAAGCTGTCTTGCTTTCTCCTGAGGTATTTTCTGTGATTGGCTGAAACTGGGAACTGATTAGTTTGGTTTCACTTAACCAATTTCTCTATTTTCTCTAAACTTAGTTTCTGATCTTTCTTCTTCAGAACTCATTCCTTTTCTGTTTCACCATATGTAAAATGTAGATGCTTAGCTCTCCTGGAAGAACAGTGCAGGGGCAATTAATCTTCTTTAAGAAGCTACAGTGCTATAGAAAAATACACTAGTCTTCCTGATTTGTTTATGCCAGCTGTTCATGTCACAGCTGCAGAGAAGCCTTGAAACTAGGTGTTGGAACCATCTGACACAGGAAACCTCACCACATAAGCATAGTAAGGTATCCATGCTGCTGTGTCATGACAGATCTCTTGTAGACATATTGGATAATGCTTATGTAAGTCTCCAGTGAAAGGTGTTAGGTAATGCTAAGAATCTGAAGTATGTTTTAAAAGTATGGTGTTCAATTGTGTGGGCCCTGGGAATCATATTGGTTTCTCATGTGAAGAAAATTATTTGGGTGAAACAGTTCATGTAGTAAAGAAATTAAGTACAGTGACTTACAAAAATAGCTTCCTGTAACAGCGTCAGCAAAACTATAGCACTCATTTATTCATGAGCTTAATAAAAGCTTTTGTATATTAGAATATGAAAGCTAGCCAAGCTGTACTCTTTCCTCTCCACATACCCTGCTGACCCATAAAAGGGCATAATTCCTTCTTGGAGACTGAGTTCTTTGGCTTATGGAGTCTTGATCATGCAGCCTCACTGAGGAAACTAGAAGAAAATTTCTACATTTGTTAGACTATACTGAGTGCTGGTGAATGCAGGTGGCCTGGTTTTAAAGCACACTTTGGGTGTCTGAAAAGCAAACTACTAAACTACAGTGATGCAGGAAACAGATGCATAGTGTAGGGCTGTAAATTGTAGTAAAGTCATGTTTACTCCTCAGTTCCCTTCTTCTGTGTAACCTCTAACAGATTTTTACGGAATTTATGTGGTAGCATTTCCCACTTTGGCATTTTAGAAGCAAATGAGAATTTTAGTACTTTCTTGTTAATGATCAAAATCGTATCTTCCTATCTTCATCTCCGTTAGAGCAACTTTTTTCTCTTGTCATGCCTGTGTCATCCAAATTTAACTGTTCTAGTCTAGAAATGAATATGTTCTCAAATATCTCTAGGCTGTGGGCAGTAATATATTGATGTTACTCAGATTTCTGGTAAAATATATGGAGAATTATGTGGCATGCTCATATAAAAATTCCCTAATTCCAAATAATACTATTTCTTAACTGGAATAAATTTGTTAATTTTCTAATTTGAATCACTAGTGGTTTGTTCTAGGTGGTATATGCAGTGTGAAATAATTTTGCTCCCTTAATTTTTAGTAGTTACTCTTATACACTTTCAGGTCTATCAAATATGATGTCAGATGGAGAATTTTTAAGAACAAGCTGTGGTTCCCCTAACTATGCTGCACCAGAAGTAATTTCTGGAAGGTAGTTTCTTTTATATTGGATACATGTATGCATGTACTTCAGTCATGTTGCTGCGTGATTTTAAAGGCTACAAAAGTAATTCAGTTGACAAGCTTGATGCTGAGAAACTGAGGACTGTTAGTGGTATTGATAATTTTTAAAATGTTTAAAGCTCCTGTGAGCTAGCTCTGAATAGTTCCTGTAAGGTAGAGGTGATGTCTAATGCCCTGAATGCATTGTGTACACTCTGCCTGAATTGCTTTAAAAATCTCATGTACAGCTCAGATCTTTGAAGCTGAAGTTCAGAGTTACAGGCAGAGTCTGCTGTGAAGTTGAGTAGTAGTGAAATACCTGCTGCAGAGTATATACTCATTTTGGAGGTAACTTCCCTTTTCGTAAGCCCTGATTGTCAAATCTGCTTTTAGCTACTTACCCTAATATTGCCTCCCGTTGATTGGAGGCCAAATGTCTGGTTTCCTCTGGCAGGGGCATAGAATATGCAACATGTTCTGCTATATTTACTTACCTTAAACTTTTCAGCCCCAATTTGGGGGATAACTGACTTTGTACAGATTCCTCTAAAACACTGATAACAATATATAATGTGGGCTTTTGTAGTAGTAGATGCATGTTTCTTTCAGTTTGACATTGTGTGAGATTGCACTGAGGATTATTGTTACTCATTAGAGAGGAAAACTGTACTTGTGCCCTGTTATATATTAGAAAGGGAAGAATACAGAAGTCCAAGGGAGGCATAGAATAGAACTGAAATGGTATAGTGCTTGCAAAATCAGTTGTCCCGAGTTCACATGCTTTTGATTACTGTGAGACAATGGAAAAATGACAGAAAACATATGCAAATGTATTAAACACAAATCACTAATAATTATTATTTTTCACAGGTTATATGCAGGTCCAGAAGTAGATATCTGGAGCAGTGGGGTTATTCTCTATGCTTTGTTATGTGGAACGCTTCCATTTGATGATGATCATGTGCCAACCCTTTTTAAGAAGATATGTGATGGTATCTTTTATACCCCTCAGTACCTGAATCCATCTGTAATTAGTCTTTTGAAGCACATGCTGCAAGTGGATCCAATGAAAAGAGCAACAATCAGAGACATTAGGTAAAACACTTGCTGATGTCCGATCACAAGATCCTGGAATTACAATAGTGCAAATATGAAGAACAAAGAAGTTAGTCATACAGCTTGTCTATATTTTCTAGACTGAGATGAAAAATTCAGCTTCTGATGTCTTGGTTTGACCTCCTGTAGTGCTGATCTGCAGTAGACAATAAAGTGTCTTTTGGAGATCATAGTAAAGCAAATTATTTATATTATATATGGAAATTCTGAAACTCTTGAGGTTTAAGATTGCCATAGCAAATCTGTTTACTTGCATAATAGTTTGCAAAGATTACACTATATAGACTTTTCTGGGGAAAGAAAATTCTCTTTGCTGCTAGGAACCAGTGTACTCTACTGTAAATGTCTCTTTAATCTGATAACTACTGCTTTTATTAATCTTTCTTCAGGCTCTGAGAAGTTATTTGTTAAGACTGTGAATATTCCACATGTAAGGCAACAATTTCTAGCTTCAAAGCACTGGCAAGGATTTGTGTATGAGTGGTAATTACTTCACCAAGTACTGATAAATTAAAGTTTGTAGGTAGAGAGAGTCATCATGGGCTCCAGATTCCAAGAGATGTTTCTGGAGAAGTTGATTGTGTTGACACATGTGCTCTGGATCAAATAAAAAAAAAAATATTGGTGAGACAAATGTACTTCATGCAGCAGCTTAATTTTCTTTGCAAGAAGCTCTAAGGAAAGAATGTTGCTATACTACCATAGTGAAAATGCTGTTCCTTTTAGGGTTGGAAGTTAGGAAATTAGCATTGTTTGTTTACTTAGTGGAACAAAAAATGTGGCATACTTATCCCTTACTACTTTATTACAATGGGAAGTAAAGTACTCCCATTCCCTCCACTGAGAGAACTAAGCATTGTACAACTTGAATGGTTGGGAACTTAGCTTACCTCAGTTGTGTTAAATAAATAGTGTGTGGAAAAGAAGTGGTGTGAAACAGATGTTGAAAAATGCTGGTTACAGAACATGGATGGATTTTGAATCCAAAACAGCTCTGTCCTATTATCAATATGACATGTCACCTCACAGTTTAAAGGACAAACTGACTTGAATACCTTAATTCTTCTAGGGGTTGTATGTATGTGCATGCAAGGGGAGAGGCTTGGTGCCATGAATAGTAACAGTAATATTCCTCTGGGTTTAGTCATCCCAGCTATGGCTGAGCCTTTGTTGTGGTATGGAAACACATTTTTCTGCTTCCAAATTAACTTTTTCTGATTAAGCTATATTTTGCTCAGCACATATGTCCTGAGGCGAAGTGTTCTCAGGATCACACTGAGTAGAGCTTAGTGCACTGTGCCTATTTGGGCTGGAATAGTGTTGAACTTTTTCACAGTAACTGTATTTTGAATTTGGTCTGAAAATAGTTTTGCTGACAGGTGGATGTTGTAGTTACTGCTGAGCAGGGCTTGCACAGAGCCAAAGTCTTTTCTGCTTATTACATTGTCCCAGCAGAGCAGGCTGGAGGTGCACAAGGAATTGAGAGGGGACACTGCTGGAGCAGCGGACCCCAACTGATCACAGGCATATTCCATACCATATGGAGTCATATTCTGCAGTAAAAATTAAGAGGAAGGCTGGTGGGGCTGGTCTGTTGGTCATCAAACATTTTGCGATGATCAATTGTTTTTATCTGCATTATTTGTCTTTCTTGGGTTTACTTGTCACCTCTCTTGTGTTTTTGGACTTCTTCTCTTTGCTTAGAATTAAAAAAAAAAAAATGCTAATTATTAAATTAGCAACCCTAATTTGTCTCAACCCTCAAGTTTTTTTGCACTTCTACTCTTCTGATTCTGCCCCTTATCTCCCTGGAGAGGACCAAACAGGTGACCATGTGGTGCTTGGTTGCTGGTTGGGGTTAAACCATAGCAGTCCTGTTTGATACCCAGTGTGGGGCTTGAAGGTGTTGAGATAAAAACAGATTTGAATAGAGCATATTAGGTAAAATGATTATAAATTCTGTCTGTTATAATGGTTGTTTGTCAGAATATTGATTTTTCTGTTCTCAATATTGATTTGTGTGATCTCTTCCATGTTCCATTTTTTGCTGTACATGTTGAAGATTTGGGTTTTTTTTTGCTATTTACTGTGCTAGGTACTGCTTAATGACTTTTTTTGGTTGGGTGGTGTTTTGTTTTTTGGGGGATTTTTGTTGTTTTTTATTTTGTTGCTGTTTTTAGTGGATTTTTTTGTGGGTTTTTAAGTTTTGTTTTATTTTTTTTTTAATTTTGAGGGTTTTTTTAATTAGAACGTTGGCCTTGAGCTTAATCTGGTATTTGGGCTCTGTACTGAAACTGTGACTGTGTTTTGAGTACCATCTCAGGAAGACAATTAACAATGATATATCTTTGTTTTATAGATGGGTTTTTTTTGTCTGTGGCACAAATACAGAATTGCACCTTCACTACATTCTTCTGTGATGTTTTCTCCATCACTGCCATAACTTCAGTATCTTGAATATCCTTGGGCAGTCAAAATATTTCTACTGGTATTTCTTAGGAGCATAGTTTAGGCTTTTTGGAAAATAACAAGCTATTTTGGAATATCTCCCAGGCCTCACAGCAGTGTGGTTATGGGTGGTAAAGCATGTGGGAGAAAATGTGCAGGTAGGACATGACAGAAATTGCATTTCATCATGAAGTGATAGAATGTTTGAAAGAAAGATGCTGTTGCAAGGAGGCCTGGCTTATAACACTGTGCTGGGACCTGGCCCATTCCCAATGAGCACTCCTCAATACTAATCATCACCCTCAAAGAGAAGAGGGGATTTCTGGGTCTAAAAACGTATCAGCAGACACTTTGGCTAAGACAGAAATCCAGCTTTCAACTATAACACTTGCTCCTATAACTAAAAATAGACAACCAAAGAAAAAGTAATCTTGTTTGGTCAGGAATGAAGAAGCTTCTAGGAAGGAACAGGAGAGGGAATCAAAAGGATCATCCCTTTCTGCAGCAAAACAGTCACAAGAATAGGAGAAGGAAGGTACTGAAATAATAAATGAGAAAGTAACCAGCTAATTCCTATTCCTAAGCAATTTATGAGATAGAAAAAATATTTTTTCAGTTTCCTGCAAAATATCTAGTAAAATCTTGTCCAGGCAGTGATTACTTTATGTAGTGTTTTATTGTCTGTGCTACAAGGGGTCTAGGACTGGCAACCATTATTCTTTCTTCCAGCGCAGACTAAAACTCATTTTATATTTTAAAGGAATTTCCTGTTAAAAATGTTTTCTTTACTTACATATACTCAGTATTTTTTTATTTTTAAATCTAGGGAACATGAATGGTTTAAACAGGATCTTCCAAAATACTTGTTTCCTGAAGATCCGTCTTACAGCTCTACCATGATTGATGATGAAGCCTTAAAAGAAGTGTGTGAGAAGTTCGAATGCACTGAAGAGGAAGTGCTAAGTTGTCTGTACAGCCGAAATCATCAGGACCCTCTAGCTGTTGCTTATCACCTTATTATAGATAACAGAAGAATAATGAACGAGGCCAAAGACTTCTACTTGGCCACAAGTCCACCAGATTCTTTTCTGGATGATCACCACCTGTCTCGCCCTCACCCTGAACGAGTGCCATTTTTAGTAGCAGAAGCGCCACGTCCTCGCCACACCCTTGATGAGCTGAATCCACAGAAATCAAAACACCAAGGTGTAAGACGGGCTAAATGGCACTTGGGAATACGGAGTCAGAGTCGACCAAATGATATCATGGCTGAAGTTTGCAGAGCAATTAAACAGCTGGATTATGAATGGAAGGTAACAAAATAGAGGAACTTTACAGTAAACAACAATGCATTTTGGTTTGAGTGGTGTAGTTACATAGCCCAGGCATCTGAAATTGTTTAAATATTCTGGCATTAATCTCATGTGCCTGTCCTGTCTGTGTTTGCTGTGCCAGAAGGGTTTTGAGGGGAGAATATACATGCTGAGAGGAAAAAAAAGTCATACTAAAGTTTTCTCTTGGGGCTGTAGGAATGTATTGCTCTTGGCTAAAAAAAACCCAACACCCCTCAAATCCAACAGGTAATGAAATCTGAAATCACTTTATATATACTAGTGAGTTGAAAGGACAAAAACAATATGTAGTGATTTTCAAGCAGTTCTGGTTAACTGACTCAAATCTCTTTCATACTAGGTTGTAAATCCATATTATCTGCGTGTTCGGAGGAAGAATCCAGTAACAAGTGCATATTCCAAAATGAGTCTCCAGTTGTATCAGGTGGACAGCAGAACATACTTACTGGACTTCCGTAGTATTGATGGTATGTGAAGAGTTATTTAAGTTAAATGAGTTGTAGGGGAAATCATTCTACTTGGAAACATGTCTTTATTTACTTATTTAGAAGTGAAGTTAGTGCTGCCCTTTTTTTATTTTAAACCAATCTATTTCCTTATTCCTTCCTGGACTAGTATTCCTGTGATACCTGCTTAGCTGCTTCATCCCATTTACTTTTTTGCTATATCAGCTCCTGAGGAGTAGTGCAAAAGGGGACAGGATTGTTGGAGGTGAGATTGGGACCAACTTAAGCTGCCTTTGGAACCTCACACCAAATTGAAACATTAATTTAGATCTGAAGTAAGCATGGGAACAGTGTTTTCTAGTGAAGATCAGCACGACATCTAGGCATTTAAATTTGACTTGGACTGTACCTCACTGTACTGGGTCTGACTGAGATGGAGTTAGTTTTCTTCCTTGCAGCCTACATGGCACTGTTTTGGATCTGTGACTAAAACAGTATTGATAACACACTGCTGCTGAGTGTTGCTCAGCAGCACTGGCATAGTATCCAGCCTTTCTTTTTCCACACTGTTGTGTTGGCAGGGGAGCAACAGCTCTGCAGAGCTGAGCCATATTGAACAAAGGGACGTTCAGTGCTGTATTATGTTATGCCTAGCAAAGAAAGGGCTTTTGGGGAAGGTAACCTGGAGACTGGCTGGGCATCAGACTGCTTTGGAGATAGTGAGTGGTTGTCTTTGCCACCCTTTGCCACTTTCCCACCCACTTCACTTAAAACTGTTTATTTCTGCCCATGAGTTTTCTCATTTTTGCCCTTCCAATTTTCTTCCCCTTTGCTCTGAGATATCAGCTGCAAGGCAAAGTTAACCTACCAGTTCTAATTTTAGTGGCTAAAATTTGAGGTAGGAATTTTATGCTTGCAGGAACTAAAATCTTGAAAGCATGTAGTTTAACCTGTAGAAAAATATATTTTATGGAGTTACATTAACACAGTGTACAAACCCTGGTTAGATGAAGCGAGCATAGGAGCTAATAGAGGCTGAACACTTGTTTGTGGGCATAGTAGACTAAAGGAAAGCTACCAACAGCCATTGGTGTAGATGGCATACCTAGGAAAACATTGTGTGGAAAAAAGGAAATTTTTTTGGACTGCTTAGAGCCATGCAGCTGTGGGAGGGCAGCCTTTTAAGGTTTCCCCTTTTAAGGAAATACAATCCAAGGGCACAGATTTGGAGTATCTCTTCCAGTAGTTAAACTGATTTGACATTCCTTCTCTCTGCCATGGTGAATGGTACTTTGTTCCTCTTAACAATTTGTAAATTTAAGTAGCTTAGTGTAAACAAGAGATACTGCCTTTTCGCCAATTTCTCCTGAAATAATTTTTCAAGAGCCAGCTTAGAGCCAAGTTAACGTTCAGTATTTAATATAAGGATAGAGATGCTTCAACAGAACACTACTGTTAAGATGAAACTATTTTTTCTTCATCCTGATGGTAAAGATAAGTTGGTGCAGCCTAAATATACAGTCTATGGTAAAAAACTTTCAAAAGAGAAGAATAAATGAATGCACATGCTAACAAGTATAATGTTGTAATGAATTATCATAAAATACAAATAATAACAATATATAAATACCCAAAAGAGAACAAAAATAGAATAAAAATAAAGTAGATTATAGAAAAAACATCTACAAACTGCTATTGAACTTAATCTTATGATGCTGACCTGTTTTTGTTTAAAGTAACTTAAATTGAACAAGTGGCTGCTGAAATCAGTTAATAAAAAATACAAGTAGTATTAGTCTGAACTAGATGTAAATAGTTCTGGAGTACAGCTCAGAGCACAGAAAGAATTAGCATAAGAACATTTGCTGTTGTGCTACTATGTATACAAGCTTTTATTTTGTATCAAATACTGTTTGCAAAAGCTGTTTATTTATTAATCAAGATTTTAAAAGACAAGATTTTGAAGTGTGAGAAGGGGAAGATATTTGCTCTTCCTAAAGTGGATTTCATACCAGTACCAAATTTTCCTCTTCTCTCCCTTATTCCCAGATGAAATTGCTGAAGTGAAGTCTGGGACTGCAACTCCACAGAGATCAGGTTCTGTGAGCAACTATAAATCTTGTCCAAAAGATTCAGATGCTGATGCTCAAGGAAAATCTACGGATACATCCCTTACCTCATCAGTGAACTCTTCACTTGATTCTTCCACAGCTGATGTAACTCCAAGACCAGGGAGTCATACAATTGAGTTTTTTGAGATGTGTGCAAATCTTATTAAAATACTTGCACAGTAATTTTGAAGATGGGCTTTTTTCTTTTAGAGCAATAAGCATGCCTAAATCATAGTCAGATGCTTCCAATTATAATCAAGTGAAATTAACTAAGGCGCTGAAAAAAGCCACAGAATGCAATTTGCATGGGGATAAAATAATTATGGGCAGTTAACCTGTATTATTTTGAAGCTGAAGTGAATTCTGATTGCCTGCTGTCCAATAGGATGATGCAGGTACAGGAAATAACATGCCCTTTGGGGATAGTGTTTGTAATATTTTACCTTGAATGCAAAATAGGCTGCCTATAACATTTAAGCTAGATGGACCTTCTTGTTTTTTTATCTAGTTATACATATATCTGATGCACTGTAAGTTAACATACATGTACTAGTTCAGTGATATCAGTATGACTGATCACCCTCTGCAGTTGTGACTCAGAACTATCAGCATCTCCTAACAGATGTTAATGTGTTAAAACTGCTATGTTTCTTTTCCCTTATTTGACAAAAAATAATAAAGAATGCTATGATGTGTTACAATGTACTACTTTCAACAAAAAGTTTTATTAAAGGTATGCAAATCTGGCCTGTTGGAAATGTTGTAGGTCCTCTATAATGAACTGAGGATGAAAAGGGTGAAAATTCTGTGGCCAGTGAGTAGAATTATTGAGTCCATAACAGTGGCAGGAGACTTAACGCTGAGACGACGTGGTATCCCATATTTTGGGCTAAACCAAAATATTGCTTTGTGGAAAAACTGTGAGGAAGCTCCTCTTTGTCTGTACATGTTATCTTAGTGTGCTAGCAGCACAGCAGCTCCCCACTGCTATTGCAGGCTGAGAATCCTTTTTCTTAGAAACATGTCCCTGTAGTTAAGAGTAGAGCTTAGGGCTGTTTCATGCTATTCTAGAATCTGAAATTTACCGGTTTTTAACATATATGTTCATACTTTGATACAGCTGGTTATCACATTAACTTATGCTATACTATATAGTATTCAGTATGAAGTGAAAACCACAAACACAGGTTTCTAATTTTTCCCAGGTGATCTTCATGGGAAACGTAGCTATTTAATGTAACTGGATTAAACAGTCTAACTTTTCAGTTGAGCATTGAAAACTGATCATGACAACTTGAGTGCTAGTTTTTAGTAGTAGATTGCAATTCCCCATAATCAAAGTCCTTCTGCATTTACGATTTTTGCAGCATTTCAGGAAAAAACCTGAACTTCATATGTTAAAATCACAGGTAGTACTTGGATGAAAATCTTTAGTCTCTTTAAATTGGATATAATTAGCCATGGTTCCATTTTCATCTGGCACGTATTAGACATAAACAGTCATAAAATACTTAGTTTTGCATTCAAGACTTAATGCTTGCTTCAAAAAAATAATATTCTTAACTTACATAGTTTCAAAAGTTGCGCCCCCAGGAAGAGGCTGGAACTCCTGGCCTTTACTATGAACAGTGAAACCTGGGCTCTTCACATGGATAGAAATTCTTATCAATGGCTGAGATTTTATCCATGGGTAACTTCTAGCTACAGATATAGGAACATTTTTAACTTCTAGCTACAGATATAGGAACATTTTAAATCCTGGCCAGCTGGCTGCAGTTCAGAAATTCACATGCACAAAATCAGAAGAAATGTAAGGCTGCTTTTAAGCCCCTGAACTGCTGTAACTGTGTTTTGAACTGGGTGATTGTGAGGTCTGTCTAATAGGTGGGTACAAGTTTACAGCTTCATTTTTTTATCCTCATGTGTCACAGATTGTGCCTGTAGGGACATTGGCTGTATCACTGTACCTTAAAGTGGAAGATTTTCCAAAGTGGAAGTTAGTATCGGAAGTTGAACCCCAAAATTTTAAGATGCCAATGTTAGGGACCAATTGCAAATCCTGCAAAGAACTCCTGTCTTTAGTCTTGTAAGAATTGGTACTGATATACTGAATAAATCAATGTGTTCATTTTTGTTACCCTTTATTTTGGAATTATTAAGTATTGCACTTGTATAAACACTACAAACGCACAGATTTTTAAATTGTAGCAATTCCTCATCTGGAATTGGTTTGGGATCACTTGCTATATTAAACTATTTGTAAATGCTGTCTGGTCCTTGTAATGCTGACAGCACATGCAAGGTGTAAAGATGCAAAATAGTTCTTAATTTGATATACCTTTTCATCCCTCTTGTGCTTTAAGACAACCCTGATTTGTCCTTAGTTTTGGTATCAGAAAGTTAAAGCAAGTTTCTGGCAGAAGTGTACAATATATGTAGTTGTAAATAAAAGTACATTTTTATAGTAGATCAATTTTGATGGCCAAAGGTTTTCTGATTTAATTGAGGTTTTTATAGGGAAGGGGAGGGGTAGAAAGGGACACTGACAACAAAGTTGAACCCAGTTGCCTGTTGTGTGGCTTTCCTAGGCTTTGTAGATCTTGCTGTTGAAATTGCTTTCTTCATCAGTTTCTTCCTACTGATCTTGCAGACCTTTAGGATTGCACTAGAAGCTCCCAATAGCCTGTGAAATTAAACTTCACTATTAGAGCTCCCAGAGTTGGAAGGTAGTTTACACAGATACACAAACTGGTAAAGTGTGTTACTCTGCATTCCCAAGCTTAATCTTGTTGGAGTGTCTTTGTAATTTTTTCAGTAACATGGATGAAGCTGGGCTGTCCATGTGCAATATAAATCACTAGGTAATGGATAAAAATTCATCTTGATGGTGCAATATGAAGAAAAAAAACCTTTCATGTTTGTCTTGCTATGAGTGTTTAATACAAACTTTGAGCTAAATTTTATTTTACCAGTTGCTTACCACTGTAAGATACAAAGTCTTGTTCTTTAACAAAGATGTGCCTACTTCCTGTTAATTTCTTTTGACAAAGCTGAATGGCAAAAGTGCTTGTTTCTAACTGTATAACTTTTTAAGCTTTCAAAACTAAAAACTAAGTAAACATTAAATACCGAACCATCTTGTTTGAAACTGTGTACTTGTTGTTTTCTAGTGTTATATGTAAGTAGACAGGAACTGTTACACTCGTTTTAAAAACAGCAGCTGTTACAATTATAGAAAAAGCAGCAAAATGACAAAAATTACAGCAGATTACCCAGCTGGACAGGCTGGTGCACCAGCTATACTTGCCTCATCCGACTGACCCTTTCCACCTCGGTCTTGTAAACTTTTGCTGCAGAAAAGGAATTGGAGACGGAGCTAACACTGACCACGTCTTTTGTGCCCCTATGCTGATGCACCTCTTCTTGCATTCTCACTCAGCGTTTCCCTCGCACCACAGATGGGGCTTTCCTGTCGGTATTGGTCCCTGCGAGTAGGGACCAGCTTTAAACACTGCTGCGCTGCAGTTTCAAACCCTGCCTTCTCTTTTTCTTGATTTTTTTGTTGTTACTTATTTATTATTATTATTATTATTATTATTATTATTATTATTATTATTATTTTGTATTTTTGGGAGGGGGAGGAGTTGAGGATTTTTTTTTGTTTGGGTTTTTGTTTTTTGTTGGGTTTTTTTATGGTTTTATGGTTTTTTTGTTCGGGGGGTGGTGGTTTTTCTTGGTTTTTTTTTTTGTTTTTTTTTTCTCTTTTTTTTGTGGGTGTGTTTTGTTTTTTTTTTTGTTTTTTTTTTTTTTTTTTTTCGTGTTCTAGTTGTGGTGGTGTTTTTTTCCCGTTTAGAGGAAAAACGCGTGTTTGAGAGCCGGGTCACTTCTCCTTACGGCACTTCCCGGCCGGAGCCGCCTGTCCGCGGCGGGTGCTGCTGTCCCCGGCGCAGCCCGTACGCGCGGGGGCCGCCCGCGCCGTCCCGCACCCATCCCGCGTGAACCCGAGCACCCCGGGCGGCGGCAGCCCAGGCCCGGCTGGTTTGTCGCCTTCGCCCCCGCTCTCCACCGCTCCTCGCACGCCCAGGAGCGGGGGGAGTTCTCCCGCGCCCGGCAGAACTACAGCTCCCGGCTGTCCCGGCTGTCCCGGCCGCCGCCCTTCCTTCCTTCCTGCTCCTGCCCGGTTCCTGCCGTGCCGCCCGCCTTTCCGCTTCCCGCCGGGAGAGGCGGCCGGCGGCAGCGCCAGGTAGCGCCGGGGCGTCAGGGCTGTGCGTGCTCAGCGGCAGCTCAGGGGCAGCCGAGCTTCGTGTGGGGCAGTGCCGCTCTGTACTGCTGTTTTAGCTTCGAGATGAGCGACGGGTGGTTTTCCTGCTGTGTACTTAAAAGCAGAATTACCTAACTGCTTAAAATGCATTCTTCCTAGTTGTACAGATGGCTTCTTTTGGGTGGAAGAGAAAGATTGGTGAGAAGGTCTCAAAAGCTACTTCTCAGCAGTTCGAAGCAGAAGCTGCGGATGACAAGGATGCGGGTGACGATGATGATACTAACTGGGTGCTCGCAGCAAAGAGAAGAAAGGAAGTTCTTTTAGAAGATTGTATAAGGAAAAGTAAGGAGCTCAAGGATGAAGGGGCAGATTTGGCTGAAAATAGGAGGTACTCATGTTGTCTTACTCTTTTTTTCATTGACTGAAAAGCTGCTGCATTATATTTTAATCTCTTCTCTAAACACTAGTAAATTGCTAGTATCTGCACTGATAATTTCCATAATATGAAAAGTGATAATTTTTTTCATTCTGCCTTTACTGTTAGGTACTAAATAAGTTTTTGTCTTTGGTCAGCTGGGAAACAAAGTAAATATTCTAACTTATCTTTGCATGTTCTCATAACAACAACAAAGGTTGCCACTTGGGGTGTAGTGATCATGAAATTAGAATTCTCAATATTTGGTGAAATCAGGAAGAATATCAATAAGACTTTTACACTGGACTTCCAGAGGGCAGACTTTGGGCTATTTAGGAGACTTACTCAGAAAGTTCCTTGGGAAGCAGCCCTTGGAAACAAAAGAGTTCAGGAAAGGTGGACGTGCTTCAAAACAGAGATTTAGAGGGCACAGGAACAGGCTGTCCCTGTGCCAGAATATGAGACAACGAGGCAAATGTCCAGCCTGGATGGGCAATGAGGTTTCGAAGGAATGTAGGAATAATAAGAGGATCCATCATATTTGGAAGGAGGGTCAGGTGTCTCAGGAAATATTTAAGGAGGTTGCTAGGGCACATAGAAAAAATTAGGGATGCTAAAGCTCAGTTCAAAGTCAATTTGTCAACTTTTGTAAAGAATAATAAAAAATGTTTTTACAAATATATTTATAGCAGAAAGGAAGGGTAAGATCATCCTTTGTTCTTTACTGGATGTGGGAGGGAACCTTGTAACTGCAGGTGAAAAGAAGGCAAAGGTGCTTAATGCCTTGTTTGCCTCAGTCTTTAGTGGGAAGCCTTGGGATAACTGTCCTCTGGTGTCAGGGAGCAGAATGGTCCCCTTGTTATTCAGAAAGAGGCAATCAGAAAACTTCTGAGCTGTTTGGATGTTCATAAATCTATGGGACCAGATGGGATCCATCCCAGGATCCCAGAGGAACATGCAAAGCCGCTCTCCATCATTTATCAGCAGTCCTGGCTCTCTGGTGAGGTTCCACATGACTGCAAACTGGCCAATGTGACACCCATTCACAAAAAGGAGACCAGTCAGCCTGACCTCAGTACCTGGTAAGGTAATAGAGCAGTTAATATTGAGTGTCATCACAGCATTTACAGGATGTCCAGGGTATCAGACACAGCCAGCATGGGTTTAGGAGGGGTAGGTCATATTTGACCAACCTGCTCTCCTTTTATGACCAGGTGACCCGCCTGGTGGATGTGGGAAAGGCTGTGGATGTTGTCTATCTGGATTTTGACAAGGCCTTTGACACCATCTCCCACAGCACATTCCTGGAACAGCTGGCAGCCCACGGCTTGGACAGGAGCACTCTCTGCTGAGTTCAGAACTGGCTGGATGGCCGGGCCCAGAGAGTGGTGGTGAACAGTGCTGCATCCAGCTGGGGCCAGTCACCAGTGGTGTCCCTCAGAGCTCTGTGCTGGGGCCAGTCCTGTTCAGTGTGTTTATTGACTACATGGATGAGGGTATTGAATCTTCCATCAGTAAATTTGGAAATGACACTAAGTGGGGAGTGTGTGTCAGTCTGTTGGGCAGGTAGGATTCCAAGTGCCGAGTTCTGCATTTTGGCCACAGTAACCCCCTGCAGCGTTACAGGCTGGGGACGGTGTGCCTGGACAGTGCCCAGGCAGAAAGGGACCTGGGGGTGCTGGTGACAGCAGCTGAACAGGAGCCAGCAGTGTGCCCTGGTGGCCAAGAAGGCCAAGGGCATCCTGGCCTGTATGAGGAGCAGTGTGGCCAGCAGGAGCAGGGAGGTCATTCTTCCCCTGTACTCAGCACTGGTGAGGCCACACCTTGAGTGCTGTGTCCAGTTCTCACTCCTCAGTTTGGGAAGGATGTTGAGGTGCTTGAGTGCATCCAGAGGAGGCAACGGGGCTGGTGAGGGGCTTGGAACACAAGCCCTGAGAGGAAGGGCTGAGGGAGCTGGGGTTGGTTAGCCTGGAGAAAAGGAGACTCGGAGGTGACCTTATCACTCTACAACTCCCTGAAGGGTAGCTGTAGTCAGGTGGGGGTTGGTCTCTTTCTCCAGGCACCCACTCAGAACCAGAGCACACGGTCTTAAGCTGCGCCAAGGGAAATGTAGATTGGATATTAGGAATAAGTTTTCTATTGAAAGAGTGATAAAGAACTGCAATGATCTGCCTGGAGAGGTGGTGAAGTCACCATCCCTGGATGTGTTTAAAAAGAGACTGGGTATGGCACTTGCTGCCATGGTTTAGTTGAAGTATTGGGGCATGGGTTGGACTTGATGATCTTGAAGGTCTCTTCCAGCCTAGTGTTTCTGTGATTACAGAAGTCAAAAGATAAAAAAGTGACTGGATCTGAAAGCTGAAAGGCTAAATAGGATGCAGGGTGATAAGCCATACCACAACTAACGCTTCAGCCACTCTTGGAAGTGTGTCTTTTTCCCTTACTGGGAGTAAGCCTATTTGCCTGTGCACAGGCAAATACTGCCAAGCAGTTAATGTGCTGTTAATCTGCCTAGTGCTTTAAGTGAGCTTCTGTGAGCACCCTCTGAGTATTGGGAGTTTGCCAGTTCTGGAGGGGTATTGCAAGAGTAGCTGCATTGTCTTGTTGTGCCTCAAGCAGCAAGTCCTTTTGGAGTCGAGGTGTGTTAGGAGAGGGAGAGGTGGTCTATGAATTATATATATTAACTACATAATTTGGCCAGATATTCACTGGAGGTGGAAGAAACAGTTCTGAGAGTAGTCCCTTTAAAATCTTCAGAATTCTTTGACATATGAATGTTTATCCTTTCTTTTCTTTTAAGAGCATCTTTATTGTCCCAGATCATAGATATGTTCCTGGTAGAAATATTACCGAGATGTCAGTAGGTGCTCCTGTGCTGCTAAGCTTTTTGTCTTAAGAAGTATCATGCCAAAAAAGGGTTTCCTGGGCAATGTGGAAAAGAGAACAACTTGGAAATTTAATGCAGGCAAGTTTATATATCATAATAAACATACCGTGAGTATGGTTTGGTCTGATTTAAAAAAAAGTAATTAATAAATACAAAATCTCTTTGAGAAAAGGCTTATTTTCAAATACTTAAATACAGTTTCCTCTTTTGTGGACACTGTTAGTGAATGACTTCAGTTGATTCTTTCGTATTCCTGAGGCCTGTAATTTCTGAATAAAATTTTAAAGCCTTTAAAAGTTGAGTTTAAATTAAAACCAAATTAAACTTAGTAAGTTTTAAGTATCCCGCCATTGTATTAACCAGTAGATTTAATGCAGTAGTTGCATAAGTGGGTTACATTAATAGTTGAAAACACAGAATGTACAAATTAATAGTTAATTAACATCTCTGTTTTTAACACCAGAAGTAAATCATAGATTGGTCTACAGAAAGGTGTATCGATTCTGTCCTTTCAGGAATCTAGAGATTGCTAAATATTTTTATTTAATCTTGCATCGCTAATACATCCTGTATTTACCTATATTAAACAGGCTTGCTTTTTTTATTTCTGTCTTGTCTTTTACATATGCCTTCGTTGTATTTTGCTTTGGATGTTGCATATCTTTCCTCTCTGTTCTTTTTTGATTTTTTGGTGCATTTTTTAAAGTGCACTAAGTCTCTTGACAGAGAGAGTGGCAGATACTCTGTTGTAGATGTGGTTTAGGGCAGGGACATACTGAACAGCAGGTTCTCACTTGAAGTTACTCCAGCATGCTTTACAGTTTAGGTAGTAATGGTGATATGGGGTACCTAACTTTCATACAGATATTCTCTTTAAAAATCAATATTTACATAGGCTTTACTCTTTCTGACAAAAGTGGTTGCTGTGATTGTATTCAGGCCTAGACCACATGGGTCTGTTTCTTGAAATACACATTTGTACACTTATGTAAATAATTGCATACTTAAGGTGGATTGTGTCATGAAATATTGAAGTGTGGTGACAGTTAAAAAAGATCTGAGTTGGATTGTGCACCATTCTAGAAGAAAAGCAAAGATCTAGCATTAGGAAGTAACAAAGGTTCGTTCTTGGTTGGTGTTACTTGTGAAGGGGATCCTAAAAGAAAAATTTGTGAAGAAGCAGGGGGTGAAAAAAAAGAATGGAAGTAAGAAATTAATTTCTTACAGTAGAGAGACTCTGAGGTAACATGCATGGCAGAAATTAATATGATTAATTTTATAAGCAGGCCCATTATTGCTTAGCTAAAATAGTCATTATCACATTTATGCTTTATTAGTCTGCTCAGCTTATATTTTGGGTAAGGGAAGGCAGTGATGGTGTTACAAGCACCACCATGGTTTTGTTAGTCTCTGTGTACACCATAAGCCTGTTTATATGGCTGAGATCTCACTCTTCAGTGTTTGTAAGGTTGGGTCTCAGTGCTTGTCTGGGGGAGGGAATAATGAATGAGCTTCTCAGGCATCAGAATTTATGCAGTCTGTGTTATTTACTTGCTGTCAAATTTGGGAAGTGGTATGGGGGGATTGTTTGGGAGGTGGTGAAAACCCTCTGTGGGTTTTCAACTTTCGTGGAGCTGTTTGAAGAGTATTTGTACCTGCTGTAATGTGTGTACATGAACCTGATAAACCAAGACAGACAAACAGAAGAAAAGCAGTGATGAAGACAACAGTTTCTGATCCATATTTTGCATTTTTTTGTGGGATTGGAAGAAAGATTAAGAGTCTACCAGAAAAACATGTTAAAATAAGTTGATCGTCACAGTGGGGGTGTTACTGTGAAAAACACTGTTAAGGAGACTTTAACCTAGAAATTTGATAAGTAGGCAGTGTTGAGGATGGCTTGTAAATGAGTGATCTTGTCAGAACAGCAAGAAAAGGCAGATGTGTGGAAAGAAGTATCACATTTGTATGCTCGTTTGATGTGTGAGAAGGAGCAGGGAAACAAATATGTACATACAGTCTTCTGGGAACAGGTGCATGGTGCTATTCTTTAGGCTGTCATGTGCAAAGCAGGGAGATGGCCTTTGATGATCCCTGTGGATTCCTTCCAACTCAGGGTATTCTGTGAATTCTGTGAACAGAATATTGTTGTAGGTGGAAAGCATGGAGAATATTTTAAAGCAGAATTTATTTTGCTTATAGGGAACTTAAAATACTGGTGAATTATCCATCTTGAGACACCGAGTATGGATGTGCCCACATACACTGGAGTTTAAAAAAAAAGACAACTGACAGCACTACCAAACTCAGCAACTCCAATCCAGTTTTTTTGTGTTGATAGTCCTACACTGTTTTAAATCCAACCTAAGTTCACATGTTCTGCTTTAGTATTTTGAACATAGCAATTTGCCATTACAGTGTTATTTAACTGGGAGGGAGGTAAGCCTTTGACTATGGCCACATGGTTAAAAATGGTTGAGATGCAGGTAAACAGTGAAGTATGATGCCCTTAAATACATGGTATGTGAGAGCTAAAAGCAGGAAGAAAAACTTCTGTCAGACTTGTGTCCTCAGTGGAAATGAGTTGCCTGTCTGTGCAGTGGCTCTGCAGCCATCCCTGTGCTGCTTTCAAATCAGACTTCTGTAGCTGCCCAGTAAGTGGCGGTAGAGCTCTTCTCAGTGTGCCCTGAAGAGGTGCAGGATTTCTGTTGGAAGTAGATGCTGTTGGGTTTAAATTCTCAATGATTTGCATTTTTTTTCTTCAATTTTGCCAAATACGAGTTAATATTGCTTTTGCTTCTGATGATATTTATACACTAAAAAAGAGTAAAGATTTCCATCTTGATTGGGAAGGTCAGGTTTTCAGCTGGAACACTCCTACATTAGAGGCTCCCCTATATATATATAAAATCACTTTGTGTGTCTAGATTAGACTGATTAATAATATTTTATTTCTCATTTCTCTTAGCTTTTGCAATAGCAAATTAAACAAGGACATGTCAAAGTGCAGTGATAGGACCAGACAGCAGGCCAATTTTCATGAAACTCTTTACTTTTCTGGAGGGATTAAGTTTTTAGAATTGCTTCATTTTCTAATCTATTGAAAAGAACTGAACTTTTCTGAAGGGTCATTTTTCCACATTTTAGCAGCTGAGATTTTTTTCTCTGATGTGAATGCCAGCATGACTCCCAGATGTGTAGTTAGTGATTCTTTAGCTATATACACTGTAATTGAGTTTGTTTTTCTCACTAGACGTTGTAGGTTGTCAGATGATGAGGCACACATCTTTCAAAAGTATGCTTAGTGTAGTGGTAAGTCAAGTGTTTACTGAAAAAATATGTCTATCAGGTGGAGCAGATTTTAACAGTTGCATTTATTCCATTTACCCATGTGTTTTAGGTTTAGATTATAGTAAATACTTGATTAAAAATTAGTTATGAAAGTAATAAAATTGTTTTCAGATTATATTACTAATTAATTTTGATGGAACTAAGATGGCAAAGGATAGACATCATTGTGTTGAAATTGCTTTTCAAATTTCAGTCAATAAAACTGATGTTACTTACATAATACAGTGTTAATGAAGAGGTTTCCCAGCTGTCTTTGGCAATAAGCTTTCATCAGTTTAATCAGCTGAGTTACATTGTGGAGTAGTCTAGAAAAAATATGTTGTGTTGGAGAGAAGAGGGATCCAGGGAGAGCAGGTAGGATTTGTTTCAAGTTTTCTCCCCTAAACTCAAGAGTAGTTCTGCCCAATGTAATAATGAAAAAGTGAATAAGAGTGCTATGTGGATATATAGGAAGCTCCTGACAAAATCCTGACAAAAATATTTACAAGAGATGAGAGCAGAATTGTGTAACCCAGTCAGACCACAGAGACTCTGAGTATGCAGGGGCAGGGATGAAGTTAGCAAAGCCAAAGCCCATGTGGAGTTGAATCTGGGGAGGATTGCGAAGGGCAGCAAGAAGAAAGGCTTGTACAGCAGCAAAAGGAAAAAACTGAGTCTTCTACTGAACAAGATGGAGAATTAGTGACAAAGGATACAGAACAGGCATTTGCTGTCTGCTTTGCCTTGGTCTTTACTGTAAGTGCTGCCTTCAGGAACCTCAGGTCCAACTGACCACAGGGAAAGTCTGGCTCAAGGAAGGCTTACCCTTTGTGAGTCGGAATAAAGTGTTTAGATAAACCTGATGTATAGAAGTTCTTGGTACCTAATGGGGTCCATCTCGGAGTGCTGCAGGAGCTGGTTGTTAACATCACAAAGAATCTGCAATTGCACTTGAAAGGTTTTGACAACAGGGCACGGTTTGTGGGAGCTGACAGACTGATGGGGAGTGGTGTGGATTGTCCAGCTGTGTTGATACTATGGACAGGAGCCTAAGCAACCTCCTTTAGCTGACCCTGCTTTGAGTAGCTGATTGGATTAGATGACCTCTAGATTTTCATTCCAGTCTTGGTCTTTTTGTAAGTATAACCCATTAAAACTTCAGAATTTAGAATACAGATAGTAGTTTCTGTGGTTTTTAAAATTTTGATTCACTAGTACAGGTAGCTTTGGTGGAATACTTCCGGTGAGGAGACAGATTTAAAAAACAGCACTGCCTTCTTAACATCTCTGCTAACTAATCTCATTTAAAGCAAAGATACTTTAAATTTAAAATAATTAAAAGGATTGATTCAGTAGATAATCTAAGAGTCTATGAACTTTAGTGTCTGGCTTCAATAATAAATTGTAAATTTCTGTTAGGCTGCTTTTATAGTATATTGGCAGTGTTGACACTTTTGTAAGAATAATCTGAATGCCCTACACAGTTTGGATTTTTATGATTAAGTGTAGGAGAAATTGCTGGAAAATGCTTATAATAAAATCTGAAGTATGTTGTAAGTACTCATGCCTACTGTTCCTTGTAGGCTGAAAATAAGTTAGAAAATAAGTATGAGTTTAGATGTAATTTGCATACCAGGTATAATTAGCTATTATATGTAATGCTTACATCCTTCAGAGTGAATTACCAATACCAGTGTTCTGCAAACAAAATGAAGTTTTAGTATCGGTAATGATTTGATTAGGTTGAGAGTTTTCTTGGGTCTGTCATGCAAAATGCAGAGAACATAAGTATATTTCACACTGTAAATAGAATTATACAATGCAAATAGGGGCTTGATTAGAACTGTCATGAGTTCTAGTCAAAGTACCTGATCACTTTTTAAAGTTTTTCAGTGCTTAGCATTACTGTCTATTTTGTGTCTGTATAAAACTTCCTAACTGTTACGCTTCCTTGGGAATGCTGTACTCATCATATGCTCGCTAAAGAGACAAAGGATGTGTAAGCTGGAAGTCCTGGATGCAGAACACATGAGCTGAAACAGAAAAGACTGAACAAGTACAGACTTTGTACCTTTGTTTTCTGGAGAAAGCATGTTACAGCTTCTCTGTTATTAGTCAGAATGTATGGGGTTTTTTTTCAGGCCTTATAACCTTTCTACAGAATTAAAAAAGTGTAGAGAGTGTTTTGCAGTGCCCTCCTGTTGTGTAAAGTAAAACATTAATTTTTTTTTTCTAAGTTAATTTTTATTGCTAGCTTTATTTTGTTCATCACTTACTGATACAGTTGCTGCTTCATGGTCATGCATCTAGCTGGCCCCTTTCATTGAGAAGTAAATTTTTTGCAACTGCTTAAGTAGTTATTCTTGTTTAAGTTGTTATTTATCTTTAAATGAGCTCTTTGCATTCTGGGAAACATTATTTTTCCAACAGCTGGTTATTATTTGTCAAAGCAGGAGTTCAGTTATGAAATTGTTACTAATTTAATGCAGATTTTTCTGAGAGTGAGTGCAAGAATTGTAGATTATTTAAGCTGTAACCAGAGTTTGAATAATTTTGAGAGTATTTTTTTGTTAGAATTGTTGTTCCTTGAGGATATTGAAATGTGATACCATACGAGCCATCTGTATTTGAATGTGTGCATATTTCTGTGTATATGTATGTATTTGTAAATAGAAGCAGAAGGAATATTCATCTGCCAGCTGTAGACTATGGAATCATTTATATATGTATTTATAGATATATTTTTCTTCAGAGAAATCATAATTTAATTGATGCCTATGTATAATCCTGTATAATTTAGGCAGTTGTCAGCCAAGATAAGAATCAGTATTCATTCAAGGTCTCTTGACAGTGACAAAGAGGTACAGCCTGTGGGGTGACTGCAGGGTGGCCACAGTCCTGTAAACACCTCAGGTGAGGTATCTAAACATAGGTGACGGTGTGAGAGGAATTTGGCCTATTCGCACTTTCTTGGAGGTGAAGGAAGTGCTATTTGTGTTACTTGCCTTTGTGTTTATGTCTAGAGAGTCTATTCCTTCTGTGCATGAAATATAATTTACAGAATTTTTTGAAGGAAAAGCTGTGTTTTTCATTGGATATGTTCTGTGTAGTTTTTTTTACATAAAGTCTTCAAAAATATTTATGTTTACTTAACATTTCCCCCCATATTTAAATATGTAGAGAGTGTTACGGGTACTGAAGAAGCATATAAAAAAGGGTTCTTAAGTGTTTCATCAGTATGTGTTAATTTTTAAAGTATATGTTAGTGTCTCTTTGTAGAGTGTTCATGCCTTACAGTTCCCTTTTTCTGTCCTTTATATATGAATGAATACTTGTCTCAGATTTTTAAAGGCTGTAAGCAATAGTTTCTAGATTTTTACATTACTTGCTGGTCCTATTGTTTTGTCCCATTTGTAGCATGCTTTCCAGACAACTTTTGTTTATGACTCAGTAGGACACTTAAATCTAATCCCAGAATGCCTCTTAACTATATAACATACTAGACTGTAAATAAATAACATAAAAATATAAATATTGATGTCTCATTACTTTTATTTTCATTACCCATTATGATAATATTTTGCATTTAATTTTTATCACTCATTATCATAGCTGTGCTTGAAAAAATTAAAATATGTGAAAGCACATGGGCTGGCATATTTCTAGCCTTGCAAAGTATACAAAGGTGGAGTAATTAACTCTGCCATATTTTACTGAATTTTTCTGGCAGTCTGATTTGCCTTGAATCTGATGTTTATATGCCACCTGCCAGTCTTTGAGATGTTTTTCCACATGAACATTCACAACCTGCTGCTGCATATGAGAGACAATGAGTGTACCTAGCAGAATGCTACTGGTGTGTTTTTTTTTGTCTTCCCAAGTGCTGTGTTGAGGTGAAGGGCTTCAGTGTATCTCTCATAGTTGGCTTGATTTCTGAAACTGTTTTTATTCCTGTTCTCTTCCTGCATGTAGCTGTGATAAACTATCTGAGACAAGGATTGTCTTTTTAAATAAGTGACATGGTGGCAGTATAGCCAGCACTATTGCCATCCAGCAACAATCAACTTCTGCTAGCAAGTCTGTATTGGTAGATGGCAACTAGAGGTTCATGTGAATTCTTGGATGCAATTCTACCTATCAGGTTAAAGAACATGCTTGAACTTAGAAATTTTGCCTACAACTTCAGGAATTCAAATTGAGGAATGCTAATGGTGCAGCTTTATAATGTAGGCAATTATTCTTTATACGGCTAGCATAATACAATTTAGCAAAGCCTAGTGATTTACATTAATAACCTAAGCAGTTTTTATAGAGGAATACAAACTGGGGGCTTTTCCACATCCTTCATAGAATCACTTGTATTAATGATACCATGTATTACAACATGGATACTGTTAAGTGACAGTTTTGTTGTTTTGCTTTTTGTCCAGATCTAGTGTTAAATACTAGTGTTAAATCTAGTGTTAAATCTAATTCCTTTTACTTGAATAATAAAACTTTTGAATTTAGAAATATTTTTTTTCATATTATTTCTCTTCATAGGGGAAGCGTAGGGAAAAATATTAAGTGGTTTCCTAATTTAATAACTTTAGCCAGTTGCTCTTTAAATCTAGTTGTTGTTGCTGACAAAGATAATATCCCCCTCCACTGCCATTAACTGTCTCTGTCATTCATGGAATTTAATTTTGAAATAGTAATTTAGTATCCCTTGCCCAATCCTTACTGAACATGATGTGTCCATATCTTCCAAAATTAAATGTGCTGATTTTAAGGGAAATTGCCCATTTGGTTCAGTTTTTTTCTGCAGAAGTAGGATATGGCAGTGTACATTGTTATGAGGTTTTGGTTCCTGTGTATGTATCAGCTTGTCTTCTAGTGCCCTAAATGGTGTCCTCCATATCCTGTGGCATATTGTGAAAGTATCCTTAAACTGAAAAGGATGCTTGGCAGTAAAGACATAAAATAAAAGCTCTCTATCGACATCTTGTTAGCCAAGTCTTTTGAGTGGTATACTCAAAGAGCAAATGTGGAAAATTGAGAGTGGTGCATTCTCAGTTTACATTGTAGAAATATTTGATATTGTAGGACTGATGGTTGTTAATGAGTTGACTTCATAGCATCAGCTACTACCACAAGAATGACTGCTTGGAAGGGTCCTGTAAAGTAACATGTGGTCATCAAATTTACAGGAATTTAATTTATTGTGTATCTTGACTTCCTCTATTGTTTTTTGTCCCATTGATTTATTTATGTGGCAGTTAACAATGCAGTAATTTTGTAGACAGTTGTTAAATTACGCCAGGGCAGAATTAACTGAAAGCTAGAGCTGGTGTTTGCATTCTCCCTAGCCTTGGTTGTTTGGAATTACCTGGTCAAAGATTGCAGTTCTATTACTGGGTGAACTGATTTGAGTTGGGGGTCAATGTGACCGAGTTCTGCTTCCCTTTCATTTCCACTATTTTTCCATGGTCCCATTTTTTTTTTGTTTTTGTTTTTACCCTGGGGGAAGCCAACTCAAAGTGCCAGTTAGTCACAGCACTGCAAAGGAAGCCTGTCTGGAAAATAGTCTCTTTCTGGTTGCTGCTTCTGATCTGGTTCATAAATGCTTTTGACAAAATAGCCAGTAAAAAGGGAGTGAGTGGCCAAACAACAGGGGAAGATAAGTTATTTCATTTATGCTGTGTTGTTCTCTAGTTGTTGCCTGTGTTATGTTACTGTATTGCACATAAAATTTGAAATTATTATCTGTGAATTTGTTTGCTCTTGCAGTTGTTAGACTTTTTAAATACTCATCTGTTTTCAAATGAGTCTTTTTGTCTCACTTCAGTTGTTAGACTGTGAACAAACTACTTCTTATTAGTTCTTTATTAGACTTATTAGCTCTTATTAGACTTTACTAGCAGTTATTTTCTCCAAATTTAGCAGTACAAACTAAAGTACATTTTTTGATGGGGGCTGGGGTGCAGAGAGAGTCCTAACATGACAAAAATGTAAAAATATATTGTCAGTTACTTTTGGTAAATCATCTGACCGTATGAAATTGGTGATAGATATTGTGTATTTTTCTTAGTAGGCATTTAGGTGACCAATACATTTATCCTGGTCTGAAAGAGAAGACTCAGTATTTACAGTATCATTCTCAGTTTTATACTATTGTGTTTAAATACTGAAATTCAGATGTTTTAGACAGGAACCATACCTTTCCACCTCTGAATGCTGTCCAGTACACTTGTAACATATAGTCAAAGAAGTAATGCAAGCCTCCTCTCTTTCTTTTCATGGCTTCTGAAAAACAGTCACAGAAAGTTTTCTCTTTTGCACTCAGTTCAAACTAGTAATTTTTACAGGCTGCCATTCTTAGCACAAATTGGATATATTTTCATGCCAGTCTCTGGAGTTCTACTGTGTCTAGCAGCTAAATGACAAGTATTAAAGGAATGTTTTTTCTTTGACCTGTCAGCTGGGAATAGAAATCTAGTGTAGTAGACCATGGATGGCTTAAGATTTTTGTCTTCTGCAAAAATTAGGAAATTACATTTAAACAAAATACAGTTCATAGTTGTGGGGTTTTTTTTTTCCAGCTACAGTCTTTGGATAAGAGATCTTGGCAGTGAATAATGGATTGTATTCAGCTGGCTCCACAGTCCTATTTTTACTGTTAAAAATAGGAGATGCCAGTTAAATACATTGAATAGCATAAACTTACTAGAAGGAATCTGCAGCCTTGCCTTCTCTGTAAGCTGTATTTGTCTGGAAGATTTAATACAAATTTTTATTTTCCTGGGAATTTGCTCTCATGACGATAAATTCACCTTCAGTGAAATTAGATGTTGATATATATGTTTTTATATTGGTTCCATTCTAGGCTATCGGTTAAAGTCATCTGTTTGTTAGAAGATTAACCTTTCCTGGTGTTGCTCGCTTAATTTATTTTCCTGGATATATTTGAAATATTGTATATTTTAAAATAAATTTGTCATTCAGTTAAGTGTTTCAACTTCTAGTCCTCAAAGAGCATTTCTTATTTAAATTTGATTAATATTTACTGAGACCTCAAGAAGGACTTAAATAAGGGCTTGCTAAAGAAAAGGTGTACATCAGGCATTGTAGGGGTAGGATCACATGCTGAGATTGAAATGAATATTTTTCAGTCCAGAAAATAAACTTTGTTTTAGTCAGCCTCTGCTAGACCATCTTTCTATCACTGTCAGATTAGAAAGTATTTTTGCAGAGCTCTGAGTATGAAGGTGATAGGATGCTGTTTGCTGAAATGGATTTTTTAATAATGCATTGAGTTTCATTAATATCACAGCATCTGTTTTGTTTGGAAAAGTAATTATCCTGTGTAATTCCAGTGTAAAACTCTCCAGTGTAGTTGTCCAAATGGAGAATTACACCGGGGAGTTGCCTGGTGTTTTAAAACAAACTGTTGGACAGGTCATAACCTTGATTAGACTGTTGATTTGCCTGAAGGAGCAAAAGCTTTTATACTGATGCAAAGCAGGGACAGGAAAGTAAACTGAGGTAGGTGAGGAGAGTGCAGAACAACTTTTTAAGGACTTACCAGAAGGTTGCAAAGTCATTGGAAGACATTTGCCTTTCAGAAATATAGCAGAATTCTGATACTTCTCAATATTATGAGTGGAATTTAATGAATGAGGTTTCAGAAATTACTTATTTTAGTAACTGATTTATTTTGTGAGAAAAGACACTATTTTTCTCACTTTTCAAAAGTGAGAAAGGAATTGCAAGCAATACTGTAAAAAATTTAGAAGTGCTGTTGGTATAAATAATGAAGGAAATTGATACTAAAATTGAACAATAATAATTGAACTGTCCTAATTAATTTACAGAATTTCTATAATAATAATTAAGGAAGTTTTATGCAAAACTACTGGTATTATTACATTAAGAATTGTGTAAGTATGAAAAATCTTTAACCTGGCCCTTTTTTTCTGCATAATTTATTGGTTTTTATTTAAGTGATTGTGAGAGTGTCTAGGTTACTTAGTTTTGTTCTTTATGTTCTGATAATAAGTTGAGATTGAGAGAGAAAAATTATAAATATTCAGGAAAACTGGGGAAAAACACCAAGGTGAGGTCGTATATGTCTAAGTCTAATGAACATTCATTGATGCTGTTAGAGTTTGTAGAGCCATAAATTCAGGAAAAGGAATTGTAGAGATAGCCTTTGTAAGTCAGACTTAAGTATGTTCATTTCATCAGTGTAATCAACCTTATGTGTAGAGGGAGAAGGTAGTAAAGAGTATATATTAAAGGGCATATTTTTATAATTGCGACACAGGTCTGTTCTCCAGAATGCAGAAAGCTATCAAGCATTGCTTCTTTTTTTTTTTTTTTTTTTTTTTTTTTTTTTTCTGGAAGGGATCTTCCAGTTTATAGATGCTTTACAGCCCTGTGCATTTTCACAACAATCTTGTCTCTGTGGTACTATCTTTCAGAACTCAAAATATTCTTTGTGGATGTTTCCTGCTAGGTGGAGCATAGGAGTTAAGTCATAAATTAAGACCAAGAGGGAGAAAGAGTCTTAAAAGTTAGAATTCAGAAGCATGGGATAATCGGAACAAGGCACTGAAGTATTCCTATCCAGTAGTCAGCAGAGATGAGAACATCTGATATGTTAATCTTCTGTTGAAACTTTAATGTTTTATTTTGCATTGCATACTGTACTATGGAAAAAACATTGAAAAAGATAGTTCCAACAGTTGTTGCTGTTCCTCTTTTGACAGAAATTGTTTTATTGTGCAAAATGACAGTGCCAGCCAAAACCATCCAGCTGAATGATTCCTGAAAGGTTGCATTTCAGTAGAAACAGCATTGTAAGTGATTAGACAGCTCTGTCACAGGACTTGAAGCACAAACATGACTAATCTGACTCTTTGCAGAATGTTTTTGTCTAGTGACACTGAAGGCCACCGCTGCTTGCTGATGTAGTGCTGGTGGAGAATAGTTGCTGCTCTTCTTGCAGCTTTCATGTGGATGAGTTATTGGGAAATTTAGGACTGTGATAGTTTCCTTAATTCTAGGTAGTGATACCCAGTCTCTGTACAGTCTGTATTTTATGCATTTTATGTCCTTGCAGAGAGATTGTTCTGTTTATTACACATCTGTATTTTACTTATTTCAGGAGATGTCATGGCTTTTGCTGACTAGCATTTGCATTAGTACTTTATAGTAATTTGAAATCAATACTTTCTAGTAGTATCAGCTGTGGGAGCTTTATAGAGTACCTGCCTACTTAACTTCATGGAACTTTAATGAAAAAATAAAGCTGCTCTTCAAGTATGAAAATACATTAAAGAAGTATACATTTCCCTTATCTTTGTCTTTCTGTCTGTTTTTGTTTATAAATTGTGTTGTCATTATTTATCAGCAAACATTGTAAAGAGGCTGTAAGTAATAAAAAGAAAGCAAATTAAGCTAAATTACATTATTTAACATAGAGAAAAAAAGCATGTCAACTAGATGAGATGGAACTGATCAGAATATAATGTGAGGAGACTGTTGTTTTCTTGAATCATCTCTCCCAAAATGTTTTATCATACTAATACCCCACTTTTGACCATCATAATTTGCCAGTAAATAATTTTGAGAAAGATAGAGGAATGCTGGTGTTTAAAGCCCAGCATTTAATGAATTTTTTTGGTCTATTGACTTAATTTTTGGTCTGTTGCCTTAATTTCTGTGTCAGATTTCTGAGAACAGTTAGGGTCATAATGTTAAGTAAGAGAGAGCTGTCTGCCATCTGTGGACAAATAATTAAAAGGTTGAAAGGAATAAATGTCTTCTCATCTAAGAGCCAAAGAAATGACACCTATAATTTTTTCCTCTACTACTGTGTGTCTAAAGGGTATCTGAACAAGTGATTCTCAATACCAGAGTATTGCTTCAAATGCAGCATAACAGTTTTTTCCTTCTTGCTGCATTCAGAGGAACTGCTGTTGAAAATAGTTTGAGGAACTAAAGCATTCTATTTAGAATTTCATTCTAGCAATAAAACATGTTACTTCTCTATGAGTACTTAAAATGCTACAGCTATTGCAATGTCTGATACTTGATTTATATTAATTGCAGCTTCTGTTTAGAATACTGAAATGGTGACCTGTTTTTACTGAAACAATACAGTTAATTTTTGTTTGAAGCTTAGGATAGTCAGTTCTTACGGCTTAAACAATGAAAATAACAGTCTGAGATGTAATAAAAAATTATTTCCTTCTTGTATTTTCATGCTGTTCCTGTTTTTCCCTGTTTATTTGGGCTTAGTACAGCGCTCTCACCTGTAAAATGATTATCGATACCCAATATTAATTATGTTAAATTACAAGTCTGGTGTCTAACAAAGCACCCTACATGTTCATAGATGGTTGGAAAGTGCCTTTTAGACCCTGTAGAGGGATTCTTAGGTGCTATCTTTTTTACCAGTTGTGGTCTAATCTGATACTAATGCTGAACATAAAAGCATTTGAAACTGAATTTTAACTACATTAATGTAATTAATATTTTATCCTTTTTAATGTTAATAAATGAACTCTTGTTAATGTTTTTCTGTGTGAGAATATTTTTCAGAGGTGTGGAATGTCATGACAACTGCTGTTCTTAAGCACTCTAATATGACTTCCAGTATGTGAATATAACTGTTGTTTCCTCTGTATCAACAAGTCCACTGTTAGTACTGCTTTTCTAAATAGAAGACAGATATGTTACCTAACTGGCAATGATAGATATCGGAGAAATACAGGGGAAAGGTTTGCCTGTCAGTAGAGAAGTTCTCAGATGTTGCATGTGATCTGGTGGATTAAGATATCTCATTGTGCATTTTTACACATCTTTGTGTTCTATTTTGTAATTGAAAGTTTAGTGTTAATAGAATACAGGTAGAAACAGATTATTTCTTTTGTCTCTTCTTGAAGGTCAAACATTTATCCATACTGCACCTTCAAATTTTTATGTGGTAAAAACCTAAATACTTCTCACTGAAGTCTGTCTGCTAGTATTTCTATAGTTAATCAGGTATGCAGTCAGTGACAGTAGTCACTTGTCATTGAAAACTTGTGGTTTTTATGACAAAACTAAACCAGCAAAACCACTACTTAATTGAAAGAAATGTAATTTCTTGGAGTTCCTTTCCTCCTCTCCGCATAACGCTCTTGAGTTAACAGCTTGTAGCAATAACTTGAAATCTTGGGTATTCTCACTTTAAAAATACAGTACCAAGTTCTCAGGACTATGGCAAATGATTAGCAGTGTATTTTTAGCCCTTCTGACAGCATGATGTAATCTATTGCAGGTGAGTAAATTCCTCTATATTATATAATTTTTCTACTAAATCCATACTTAGAGAGAAAATTATGAGAGGATTTGCAGCAGGGCCAGAAACAAAGCTGTAGAATATCCAGTATCTAGAATATTGCATGTGTTTGGTGTCATTTAACTAAAATTTTGTTCAGTAATGCACAACTTACTTGTTCTGTTTCCCTGAATAAAAAGAGTTTTTAAAAAGAAAAATATGTTCTTTGAACTTGTTTGTTAACCAGCTCTAGAATTCTCTTTGAGCTTAAATGATGATGTCATTTTTGAAGACTAAAGACAAATAAATGTAGGCACATGCTTATATGCTTCCCAAAGACTCCCTTGGGGACAAAGCCCTGAAATTGCATGCACTAATGGCCTGGGAATGAAAGTGGTTTTATTTTGTTTTGACCCAGGAAAAACAAATGTTGTGGAAGTTAGGTTCAAGAGATTTGATTATCACCTAGCTGTTTTGCATTTGTGTTGCAATTTTCTTGTCTTATTACAGATAACTGCAGTATCTGAGTGAGGTGGACCATGAAACAGTGCTTCACCAGGTTATAAAAAATGGGGTAAAGTAAGTCAAAGGCAGGAAAGCCCACAGTTCACAATTCAATATAAAATGTATTTATGAAAGACAGTTTTGCTTGCTCCTCATTTCCTCTCTCATTTGTTGCTTTAATTTTGTACTGCAATATATTCCATTCCTGTGTCTCAAAGGAGTGACTGTGAAAAAGTAGTGAGTAATTTTTTTGAGATTATGTTTCCATATCATATATAAGGGAATAAAATTTTATTCCTGTGTGAGGGAGTGTCTGTCAGAGACAATACCAGAATCCTGATTCTGTAGCTTTTGTTTCAGGGTACTTGCTTTTTACATGAACTTGTTCATCTTTCTTCAGTATTGTATTTCATAGTTTTTCTTTGACATAGGTAGTTTCAAAATTGCATTTGAAATGCATATAGAAATTAGCCATATCTACATTTGTGGCTGGAGTAAAAACTTGGAAACTGGGGAGTGCTGCTTACATGAAAAATTTGGTCTTGTAGTTCATTGTGATGATAGATGGTAATTACTTTTGGCACATGATGAAATGGTAATTCCCATCTGTTCTTCTGTGGAAGTTGTTGCAAGAGAGAGGTGTCTTTGAAATACTTGTGTAGCTATTTAATTTTCTGTTATGTTCAGCTGATTCAGTTGTAGCAGAGGTGTGTGTTCACTGTATAAACCAGACTTATTTTCACTTTGTACACTACAAGTGTTCAGGTGTCAATGTCCTGATTTTGAATAGTCTAGTATGTGCAAAAATAGTAACTCTGAATATGTAAGGGTTGGAAATGATGTACTTCAGGTATGTGCATGCTGTTTTGGCCCACTGTAAATTCGGAAGAGTTTATTTTCTCAAAGGGTAGCTGCAGTGAGTTTGTTTATGTCTCCTTTACTGTGGGGTAAGAGCCATATGTATGGTCAGGTGCCATTGAGGAATTGCCATGCACCTCCTGTGTAGCCCTGCCTCATTGAGAGTGTTAAATTAAAACCTTTTGTTGAAAGGTCTAGTGGACAGTAGAGCAGCTGGTTTTTTTTGTACAGAATCAGAAGTGACCTTTGACCCTTTACCACAAAATAACCAATTTTTTGTGCTGCAGTGATAATGTTTCACCAATAGTTGTCAGAATTGTCTGACAAAAATTGGGAAGTTGCTAAAACTTCAAAAGAACATTTTAAACACAGGAAGCAAGATAGTAAGGTGTACCAGTCCTACAACTGTTACCAGCCTATATGTGCTATGGGCATGAATTTTCTGAGTGTTTAAGCAAACAACTTCTTGTTGCTTATTTATGAACTCCCTCCTCACCCCTAGCTTTGAAAACCTCGCTGTGTTAGAGAAATCTGAAGTTGTTAAACACAAAAAAGTCTTGTTACATTCATTCTCCTTTTTCCTTCTTAGTTTCCTCATTCACCTGTTGTTTATATTTTTTCTCCCTGAGTCTAGGCCTGCATCATCTCGCAGCTTAAAAAGGGAAGTATATTCCTGTAATTAACTTCTGCTTTAATTTTCATTTCTCTTTTTATGTAGTCTGTATATTTACTGACTAGTGTTCTTTTCCTCCGGTTTCCAGCAAATTCGGAATTTGACCCTGCACTAGGTTAAAACTGCTCTAGATGGTGTTGCTGACTGCCATAGGCCATTCATGTTCCTCCTCTGTAATAGGAATCTTTGTCAATTAGGGATATACTTTTTAAAATTTGCTGTCCCTTTTTTAGCTTTGTCTGTGTTTTTCCTTATTATCTTGTAACAATTGGTTGTGGGAGTATCTGTCCAAGTCTAAAAGATATCCCAGGACTTCTGTTTTTCATGCCTTCTCCTGACACTGTACTCCTGTCTCTGCCTCTCTCCTGCACAGACGTCTAACTTTATCTGAATTTGATACCACCTCTTCTTTTTACTATATATGCAGATATTTTTAGTGTCATTCTAATTATGTCCAGTCTGACTCTGTTCCTGAAGCATCAGCCTGTAGCAAGCCTGAAAATAAAAATCTAGAACTCTAAATGTTGAATGAGCTGTGGTGCTGCTTTTTAGTGTTTTGTGTATGCCATTCAAAAATTGTGTAATCTGAATGTTAGGTTTTTTACCAAGAAGCCTCAAACATTTTTTAAAATTTGTTTTGGTAATCTTATTTAAGAGTTAAAGAGATCCTGTTTTCCTAGGAGTAGTGTTGAAAAAATGAAGTGTAAGCATGAGATGTTTGTTTCAGAAAGTTTGGCAAGCTTTAGAAAAATGTGCCAAGTTTCTGCAGCTCCCAGATTGTCAGGAGGAAATCTGAAGAGAGCAGTTTCAGTACTTTAGGGAAGCTGTGGGATTTCATGGGCTGTTAAAAGATGTCTAAATCTATCAGGTCTTTTGTCCTGAAGCATTCCGGATGTATCCAGTTGTCAATAATTTATTTATTTTTACAGCTTTGCATTAAAGAAGAGAAAATGCTAATTAAATTCTGAAATTCTGATTGTAACTGTAATTTTTTTGTAGTGAAGTATACTACTTGGCTGAAATCATTGTGGGTAGATGAGAATACTGTATCTGTGTACTCACATAGAATTCTATATTTCAAAATACTTACACTTTGTTACAAGTTATAACTTAGTACTTTGTATTAATGTTTAGATGCTTAGTTGCAATGAACATATGCACAAGGGTTTTATTTTTTCTGGAAATACTATTTTCATAACCTATTAAGAACACATTATGTCCATTATTAGTGTTCTGTGGTGTTACTACTACAATAGTTAAATTTGTAGCCATCCCAGAGATCTAAAAATTAATGGGTCTATTTTTGTCACTTTATATTTTGCCTAAAATTGGTTTTCATTTAGCCAAGAGATAATAATATCATAAATCATATATCACTGGTTTTGCTGATAATCCTAGTGAACTCGAGATTTTTGTACTCTGGCTCCTGCTTGAAACAGGGTCAACTACAGTAAGTTGCTCATGACGTTGTCAAGTTGAGTTTTGGATATCTCCAGTGATGGAGATATGCTTAAACATATTTTTCTGTGCTTCAGTTTGTGCCTATTGCTTCTTGTCCTGTCACTGTGTATGTCTGAGAAGAGTCTGATTCTATCTTCTGAACTTTCTGCTCCACTTCCAAATTGGGTAATTTTGCACCATGGGAAGATTCCTTTGAGCCTCCCCTTCTTCAGGCTGCATAGTCCTGTTTCTCTTAGCCTCTCCTTATATGACAGATGCTCCAAGCCCTAAGCAGATGTCATATTTATATCAAAGCTTTCCTTTTCAAAGCTACATCTCCTCACAGTGGTAAAGTACAGTGGTAAAGCTGTACAGTTCAGCTCAAAAAAAGATCCTGAGAAACAGTAAAATGACCTATTTTGAAATTGTTTTATTTTGCAACACTACCCCTGTATTAACTCTCTTCTTATTTGAGCCAAGGTCTATGGTTTTCATAAAGCATTTACTGGAACACTGAGTTTATAATACTATCTTTTATCCCTAGGAATCTTTTTCAGTATGGTGTTCAATATTTAATATAATCTTTTATATAATCTTTTCCTTCAGAAGAATGAGGTAGAACATCCTTTGATTAATGGACTACCCTTTTATAAATAATTTTTCCTAAATTTGCATTTCTAGAGCAAGCAACAATGGCTTATTTTAGCTTAGTAAGGATAATCTCCTTAGTTTCTCCTGGAGCAGCAATAGAAATGTCTTTTTTTTCTGAGTATATAAAATAATAGAACAGACATGTTTTATCAGACCTTCTTCTAAAGGAAATAAATGCATTGAAAAGAAGACAATTTCAAAGGCCTGTGGGTATCTGCAGACTGTAAACTGATAGTCAGCAGTCCTGTGTAGGTGGAACCTTTCCTTCACCAGCCCTCTGCTGTTGTGTTCTTAGTCTGAAAAGTGATTCTGGCATTCTGTTGTTCCTTCTCTTGTATCATACTTTCTGAGGCTCACAGGCAGAGTTACATAATTTACTGTTCACACACAGAACACAAATAACATAGTGTTTCTGTGAATGTACTAGTTTTTTTTCCTTGTCTCTTGGCAGACTGTTGGCCGATCAGCAGCAAAACCCAGCAGGATTTGGGAGATACTAGCTTATATTTGCTCCTTCTTTTCAGAGTTAGCAGGCTCTTGCTTTGAGTTTTATCACATTCAGATTGTTGCTTTGAGTAATTTTCTTCCCTTCATAGAAGTAAGAATGAAGGTTCCTGAAATGCAACTTCTTTTCTTACATCTTTTTGCTTACTGAATGCCAGTACTGGTCCCTCCTCTCTGGTTACTGATGTTATTACTGTAATTCCTCTATTCTCCAAAACTTTTTTTTAACAAAATTTTTTTTGCTATACTCACAATATTGCACCTTCTGCATGGCCAGGTCACCACCTAACTGAGCTGGGGACCCGTATTCATGCAGACTATTTGCAAATCTGTGTTAGGTCTTGAACTAAACTATGATCTTGTGCAAAACTAGTCCCCATTAAGTAAACAGCAGCATAAAGCTTCTACTGAGGCATATAGAAAATGTCATGATGTTTTCTTTAGGGTGAACACCTGCCCATGGGGCATGAACTGAGATGAAAAATGTGCAGCTGGTGCCTAAACTTTGAGGAAATGTGAAAATTTATTGAAGCATCCTTTGCTTAGCACTCAAACATCACACATTATTTGTGTAATTTGCAAACTAATAATACCTGAATCGTAGTGACAGTGTGACTTCAGTTGCGTTGCTTTTCCAGTCTGTTTTTCTATTCTGAATTGGTTCAGAAGTTTCTGAAGTCTTCATGGGACTGCTCTGGCAAACCTGCAGCTGTAATACAACCCAGAGGAGTGAAAACAGGGGAGAGGAAAAGGAAGGAACAGTGGGGAGTAGGGGAAGATAAAAACTGTTTAGTACGAAGGGCATGTGAAAATTGCTGTAGTTTTACCTATACCATATTAAAAATGAAGCAGGTGTATCTCCAAAGAGTAACTGTTTTCATACCTTTGCAGTGTAATTAATATAAATACAGGCACAGTTCCATAACAAATGTGGATTTTGAAGTTTCAGAGAACATGTGATAAACCCACAGACTTATTAATGTTGATGCTAAAAGACATTGCTGTAGTTGCATCTCATTGTTCTTCATCGTGGTTGAAGTTTTACCTCTTTGTTCAAGAAAAAAAAAGTTACATTTTATTGGTTTTCGTCAACTCTTCTGTTTTGTTCTTTTTCCTAGGAAAGGGCAACATGATGAATGCTTTCTCAAAGAGTGCTTTCAGTACAGCTGAAAATAGTTTACTTTCAACTTCCTTCTTATATTTGTATACCAAAGTTGTTTATATGTTTTTAGTCCTACATTATCTTACAGTTCAGACATGTAGGCTTTTCAGAATGAAAAGAGATTTTAAATTTCTGTGAGTGTATCATGGCATGTTGTTCAGAATATATTTTTTATGCCTGGCTAAGGATGATTTTGAAAGTTAAGGAAATTTGACTCAGTTTAAGATTTCTAGTTTTAAGTCATTAAGCTTTGCCTCAGTTTTCCAGTGTTGCCTTGTACATTCACTTGAGGTCAATTCTCTAGTAATGTTTACCATCCATTTGATCAGAACAAAAACAGTTCCTGAAAACAGTTCAAAATGTTTTATGGTGAAGTAATTAGAAAAATAATTAATACTAATCATATGCCATAGCACTTTCTTTAGGACAACGTCAGGGTATAAAAAGAAACATTCAGTCACTTTAAATATGTTGACATTTTAATACTGTTTTAACTACAGGTACAGAGAGGCTCTTGTCAAGTGGGATGAAGCACTTCAGTTAACTCCAGAGGATGCTACACTTTATGAAATGAAATCACAGGTAAAGCGTGGCAATTCATTGCCAGTTTAGAAATTAGAAAAGAAAACACTGTGTTTCTGAACGAATATTGGGCATTGTTCAGTTATGTGCAGGAACAACAACACAATTTAGGTATTTTGTTTTTACCAGCTAACAGGGCATCTTTTAACAGAAATTGGAATAATGGTGTTCTCTTACCCAGTCACAATGAACATCTTTGTCAGGTTATGAATTGGGGTGCTACATTGCGGGGGAAAAAATTATATTGGGGGGATCAAGGAGAGCCTTAGACAAGAGAGATAGATTAGCGAATCTGACCATTAAAAATCTGCCTGCTCTTTCTAAAAATTTTGCTTAATACTATCTGCTGTTAATACTAAACATGGGTGCTGTGTGCAAATGGTTTGCTTCAATCTGGTTTTGTATTAAGTGTTACACAGATAAATCAGTCATGTAAAAGACTTTGTAGTATCTAATCTAAACCTGCCCTCTTTCAGTTGGAAGCTGTTTCCCCTTATCCTATCACTACATCCTTGTAAAAAGTACCATTCCAGCTTTCTTGTGATTCCCATAGGAGCCCTCCGGATTCTAGGAAACATCTCAACAGGCCCCACAGATCCAGCAAGTGGTTTTAAAAAGCTACATTGTTTGAGGAAAAAAGGAGAAGAGAAAAAAAAAATTGGTGAATTTTTTATGTAACTTTTAGGAAGTTTGCTGTACTGTTTAGATTTGAAATCTTCGTTGTTACTCTAATTATTTTATTGTGTAAAAACTCCAATCAAGACTCTTAACACCCCTACTTCCCCAAAAAAGAAGCCAAAAAAAAACCCCAAACACCAACAAATCCCAGTAACTAACAAATCCCAATAACTTGGTTCTTTCCCAATGTATAGTGGCTGCTTTTTCTAATGAATATTACCACATTTGCTCCTCACAGACATCTTGTCTGGTGAAGTAAAGAAAGTCTGATTCTGCAAAAGAATTAATACAATAATCATTACTTCATTTCAAGACAATGAATAGTGAAGGATGCTTTTGATTTATGTAGCTGCAGAAGGTTTAGATCTTACTAGGTTATGCATTTGGTTTGAGAGATACTTTATGGCTTAAAGGTTTTTCTTTAAATTGTGTTGGGAGAAGCGTGTTGTTGTCTTTCCATAAGTGTTAGTGTAAGAGAAAAGATCTGTCTAGTCTAGTGGAATGGCTGGAAAAGAGTTGCACAAATGGCATGAGCGAGTAGCAATATTAATCTTCTAATCCTTTTCCCAGCCTCCAACAAGCTTTGGCAAGGGCCTTCTCTGTGTTTAGAAATGGTTGAAAGATTTTTCTTCAATAAATTTGTTTCAATGCTTTCTGTTCCTGTGTAGATTTCTAATATCTGCAGAGCTATGTATTAAGGAATTTCAAATCCTGATTATGCATTTTTGGAAGACAAAGGTTAATACAATTTTGCTATAAAGGGTGTTAACTTACATAGCAGTTCCTTTATAAGTTTAATTTTTAACTTTACTAGTAAAGAAGGTCTTCATGTCTGCTAAGATGTGAATATTATATTGGTAAATTTTATTATCACAATTTAAAGATTTAACTGTTTTGAATAAAACAGCTGTTAAAATTTCAGGACAGTTCTGCTCAGTGGGACAAATTAGTGAACAGCTCCCTTGTTAACTGTTTTTTATTATAGGCTTATATGAATGCAAGAATTTAAGATAGGTCCCCAAAAGCATTATGTTTAATTGAAATTACACCAAAAGTAAGTATTTTCACACAGAAAATAGCAGGAGAACTGTGAAGTGTGTAAGCTTACCTGGATCTGAGCTATGATGCACTGAGTTATCCAAAGAAGTGCTTACTTATTATCGAAAGAGGTGCTTACTACAATGTGCTTCCATCTGTGCTCCAGTAATAATACTGAGGTTGTTGTACGTGGCTCCCTAGTACCTGTATTTCAGCAAAATGACAAAGGTGAGTTAGAGGCACACAGCTTTTCTGCTGACCAAGAGGAACTGAGAAACAGCTGTGTTACTCTGAGTCATCTCGTGAATTATCTGTTCTACTGATACAAGTGGAGAATAATGAAAGCTGAAAAAACTGAAAAAAAAAAACGCTGAAGGAGCCCAGGCCTCTCTTCTACCATGCTTTTGCTTTCTTTCTGGAAAAAGAAGTTCTCATTAGTTGCACCATTTCTTTTTGATTTCACTTTCTTGCATTGCATAACACTTGTTACACTGTGAATAATAACACAAGGAAAGTTTTGTACAAAACATACATTTATAAAACTATTTATTGAATCTTTTTAATAAAACATGTCATGTTTCATTTGGTAACATCTCTTTCAATAATTACTGCAGATTTTTTTTGCAGTAGGACTTATGCTTACTGGAAACTCTTTAGTAGAATGTGTAATTTGATACCTTTGTATTTCTAAAAGCACTGATGTGAGCTGTCAAAATCCACTTTTGCCAAAATAGAAATATGTAATCCATTCAAAAAATATTGTGGCCAGTATTTAAAAGATACTGTCTTAGAGCTGTCTGTGTTATTCCTGTCCAGCATACCAGCACAGACACTGGAGCTGTTACAGTGTAGCTCAGTGAAAATGTTTTGTAAGAGCTTTACACCACCTTCAGAAAGGCCTTGATCAGTACTGGGTCTATAAAAATCCCCCTGTCTTGATATATGTGTCACACACTAGAGGAGGAGGTTCATGTTAGGAATGCCTTTGTGCAATATACTAAGATTCCTTATGGTCTGTATTAATTTTCTATCAGTGAGAAAATGGCTCTTCCTGAGGTAAATCTGTTGGACAATTAACACTGGAGGATGAAGTGGGTTTTTTTTGCATGGGCTTGAGTGTCTGTCTTACATCCTTACATTTATTAGGATAACCTTATGTTGGGTTACACAGCAGCTTTTCCATTCTTTAGGATTTCCTTTCTCAACAGCAAACAACATTTTCAAAACGGCATTGTTTAATAGGTGGCTCAGATAAGTATGACAATGGCACTGTAGGAATCTGTAAATGTTTATGGTAAGTTCCCAAAGATCTGTATTTTAACAGATGTAGAACGATTGTCTTTCAGTACTTCTGAAGAGCAGAAGTAGTGTTTAAAGTTCCTAGTTGTCAAAGATACTTGAAATAAGTGTATTTCCAGAAGATCACATGGGAACTGTGGAATTGCTCAATTGCTTCAAGAAACCATAGAATTTGATGAGATTTTTTTCCATTGCTCTCAGCTACTCTTTGATCCATTTAAAGATTTTTATGGTTTTTGAAAGGTTAGGGGTGCAGTTTTCTTTGCATGCAAGATCTGTCAGTATATGTACTTGATACTTCATCACCAGCCTAAGCTGCTTCCCCATTGCAAGAACAATGGCTGGAAAGTAAATGCTTAATGTTTATGCCCGTTTATTTCTGCATTTTTGTTGAAAAGCAAAAATCTTTGAAAAAGACTCAACAAGAGCAACCTAATATAAGTAGTATTGTAAATATATTCAAAGGAATATATAAAGACTGGCTATATTAATGCAGCCACTAAGACTCCTTGAAATTATTTGTAGGCTGAATTTCTTAAAAATTGGCTGGATTATTTTGTTGCTGATTTGAATTACAAAGATGGAGGAGCAGACTTTGACATACTCTTTGATTTTTTATCTTAATGCTCGGTGACTGGACCATGTAGGTCATTTTTGGATGAAGAGGGATATCAAAGGACTTGGTACATTGTGATGTTATATAACGAACCATCTTGGGAGCCAGACTTGGTGCTATTCAGTATAACTTCTGAGAATTCACCTGGTTCACGTTGCTTATCTCGTGACACTTGCATTTCAGATCTCAGATACCTATGCAACTATGAGAGATTTTTTTAAGTACTTGATACAGTTTTTTAATATATATTTTTAGAAACAAGTAAATTCAAATGTAAACCAGCAGGTTGAGTTCCTTTTAGTAATTTTTTGGATGTTTTGTCATCAGCTCTATAAGAATCTAGTTTCCTTCAATGCTGCATCCTCAATTTGCATTCATTGAACAGGACCAGGATTTCAGATTTATATCACTTCTTTGTTTTTATATATGAAACCCTTAATCTTGAAATATTCCACTGTCTCTCTCTTCTAAAGGCTTTCTTAATGTTGAACTTAAGAAATAATATCAACTTCTACCCATCAATCTTCCTACTTAAGAAATTACAAGGTTTCTAAGACATGACCAGACTTAGTTTAGATTATAACAAATCAGCTAGTAAGTGCTGATTATTTTAACTTTGTTTTTCTTAGATTGGGATGTGTACAGAGAATAGTGAACTGTCAAAACATTAGTGTGAACTTGAGAAATCTAAATTACAATAAAGCATTTCTGTGTGGTGCAATGGTAGTCGTTTTGGAGTGTGGATAAATGTAAACTACTTATGGGTGGAATCAATTTTATTAATCTGTGTTTTGAAATCTGTTACTGGATGGAAAAAGGAATTGGGTCAGTTTCACTGAATGTGGAAGGTATCTATATATAGTGATTCAGCTTCATTTAAAACCAGAACTTACTCAGATTCATAACACTTCCAAAATATTGTGGGCAGAACACTATGGGTCACTCTGCTGCCTGGATTTCTAATAGTTGGTCAGTCTCCTGATGAGAGTTGCTATGTTTCATTGGTTTTTTTTGCCACTGAGTTCTTCTAATTCTTCTAATCTCTCTTGTATTACTTTTTCTAAAGATATGTTAAACTAAGTTATTATAGGATATGGATGTTACTGTTTTAAAGCATGTAATAAGGATAAATTTATTCGGGTAAAGCAAGTCCTGAAAATCCAGTTACTGAACATCTTTATAAGACATTTCCCTCCAGTCACTTTTGACACATATATATGTGTGTGTGTGCAGTGAGAGTCTTGAGATGTTTCTTTTTGCTTCATAATTTTTTTCCTAATTTTAAGAATGTCTTCTAATAGAGTATTATCACTATTATCACTATATATATATATATATATATATATATATATATACACTATATATATATATTATGAGTGTGTGTTTGTGTATACACATACATGTGTACACACATACTTGAAGTGGCTGCGTGCTGAGCATGTGACCGGCATGCTGTGTGACAAGGCAGGGCTACAGCACGTGTGGCTCCTGTTTGTCTTTGTCTTGCCCATGTGTCTGTACCCCAGAGCACCACTTCTCAAATCTGTGCACAGGAAATCTTTGTGCTAGCAGTGGTTTTTATTCCTTGTTCACTGTGTTTTTTTGGGTGTAGAATAGTTTCCAAGTGGCATACAGGGGTGTTTATTAAAGTGATAATGATAGAGTCTTGGGTAGACTAACCCAAGACAAGGCTGCACACATTCATGTCTGCCATTGTAGGTTCATTTTGATGACCTCTTCACCTGAGAAAAAAAGTGTAGGAAAATAGTGTGCATGAATAAGTATATTCATGATACTGACTGACAAGTGTAGCTGAGTCATTTTATTAATAACTGAAAAAACTACCTGTGTTGGGTGAAAATGCATATAGGTTCAAATGTGTTTGTTTGAAGGTACTTTGAGAATCTAATGCCAAAGTTATTAGGAGCAAAGTAAGTACTACATGATCTGGAAGAGCATTTTTAAAGCAGCTGTTGATGCTGGTGCACACTTTAGTCATAAATAGAAGTGGAATAACTGCCTTTATTAATAAAGTAATAATGCAGTAAACAAACCAGCAAAATTCATTAAAAACTACAAAAGATTTTTTTAAGCACTTAAACAGATGTTTTGTAATTAGTTTGCAGTAGAAAGTACTGGTAGGAAATACAGAGTACTTGGGATGCATAAAAATGTTCCTGTGAATGTATACTTGGATTTGTTTCTCTTATAAGAGAGAATAAATACATTAAGATGCTGGTGTAGAAGATAGCCGATAGATTCAGAATCCCTTCATCTTGGTAGGATGTACACCTATCCACTAGTAACAGTTTGATTCACTTCCCACATCTGCTGCAGAAAAAGGAAAATGCCCATACAAATGTAATTCATCTGAAAGTTTCAGAAAAACACATGCCATTCATCATGGACTTTTATACAAAATGCAGTCATTGAGAACTGTTGAGCAGGAAAAAGGAGGAAGACGATAGACTGCTGTAGATTGTTTTCTAAAGATTTTTTAGAAACTTCTGAATTCTAAGATACAGTCCATTGAATGGAATTGAAATGAAGCCATAAGACTAGTCTTAAGAAAAATTTAGTCATACTAGATTGATACTAGCAGAAGTATCAATCCAAAGGGTTATTCAGAAGCTATGCTTATGATGTTTCTTGGTTTTTCAGTCCAGGGTTGCTTTCTGTAGTAAATCTTTGCCTTCCCCTTTCCCTCTTCTTCTTTTCTTAGTGTACTGCTCACCTCTATGCTGTGCATGTACTATTTGTTAGAGTAAATACTCAAGATCATCACATTTGAATCCTCTACTTCACACTCATATTTATCTATTTAATATATCATAGAACAGTAAGGTTAAATAAATCTGTTTTGAACTTCAGCAATAGTCCTAACATGTTCTATTATTCATCATAGTTGTGGTCAGTTGGGATGAAAGTGGTTGCCCACACATGAGTCTAACCCTTGTGGTTGACATTCTCATCATACTGCAGGAATGCAGTTGTCATTTGTTTCTTGCACTGGTATATATCACCATAGCATGTGGGTGTCTGAAATCATGATCTCAGAATGATGCAGGTCTTCAGGTGATGTGCCAGTCTCATGGTGATATTGGAAACATAAGGCAAGCTTTGAGCCACATTGTGTGTGGCTAACTGTGATTTATTGTCTTAGTTATGGAGATTCAATGCAAGGAGAATAATCCTGTGGTAACTGCTGAGTAACAGAGATCTTCACATTCAGAAACCACTTTTTTCCTTACTTAATGTAGATGACTTCATGTCTAAATTAGGCTATGCAGAATGCTTGTTCTCTTAATACAGCAGTCATTGTTAAAGGTCTGTTTCCATACTGAGTTACAGGGATTGTTTCTGTAGTTATGTCATGTGCACCGGACTGTTTCTGGTAGATTACAGCTCTCTATTAAAAAGAATAAATACCGTCCAGGAGTTTTTCAATAGTACTTGCACATTTATTATGTTTAGCTCTCCATGTGTTTCTCTTTCTGACTATTCTGTTATGCTTCTATAGGCTGTGGGGTTTGTTGACCAGGAGAGACACCTTCAGAAGCAGTTAATCTACTGCTAATAGCATTGCTTAAATAGTTTGGGTGACTTACCCTCTAGCATGCCTGTTTCTCTCTGCTGGGATTGAAATTAATCTGGGTGACTATCTGAGGTCAGACAAGCAACTTTTAACTAAAAAAAGCTGGGTAAGGTGAATCTTAGTTGTAGAAACAGTGGTTGTTGTATGGGTAATCCCAGAAGAGTTAAATTTCTTTTCAATTTTGCTTATTTTTTTTCCTCTTCTTTTTCTATTTCTGATATAGGTCCTGATGTCTTTACATGAAATGTTCCCAGCAGTGCATGCAGCAGAAATGGCTGTTCAGAGAAACCCACGTTCCTGGGATGCTTGGCAGACTTTGGGACGTGCCCAGCTTGGATTAGGAGAGATAGCACTGGTATCTACTATATATGTATATCCTTATGGTGTCTTGAACGCAGACAAAGAAAAAGTTCATTATTTCCAGTATTCCCTCTGCTTTATTGTGTTTCACACATGCTTCCTGTGTGGTTTTGTTGCTGGACTTGTGGAAGACCAGTCTAGCTTGAAGATTTTTGTATCATATACTGTATTTATGTGGTGGCTTTATGCAATAGAACAATTATTCTGACATAACTGCACATACTACATTCTGTGTACTGCTACAGTGCAGCTCACCATAGTTTAATGAGGATAATGTGAAGTCCAAGGATCATCTGATAATTCAGGCTCAGTTTTTACATCTGCCTGCTTACAAAATTCTGTTGTTGTTTTCCTTGTGTCCCGCTTATGCAGCAAATAACATGTGCTCATTCCTGCTTTCCTCTGGTTCCTTGACATCAAATGGTGGCTGAGGTTGCTTCTTTATTTAATAAGAGAGCAAAAAGCCAGGGATGCTCTGCAGTAGCTGAAGTGCATCTTTTTTTTCTGTGGTGTAATATTTTTTTGCTAGTTTTTATGAAAACTCAACAAGTGAACTTTCAAATTCAGACACATTCTCAGAGGTCCATTAGAAAAAACATTGCATCATGACCTCTTAGATGAAAAAAGATACTGGTTGTTTTTTGAATAGAAGTAGCTGTGTGATGTTTTGATACAATTTATTTTGTTGGTAATTTAGAGTGGTTTTGCAAAGTTACAATATTTGGTCTGAAAATTATCAAGAATTGAAAAAATGATAGGTTTTTTTTTTTTTGATGGAGGTTAAAAATTCATACAAAATTAATTTTTAAAACGTAGTAAGACGCAGTGTTAAAACCCCAAGCCAACTAGAACAAATGCAAACTATGTGAATAACCTAGAGTCACAGAATGGTTTGGCTTGGAGGGAACCTTAAACATCATCTAATTCCAACCCCATCTAGCCTGGCCTTGAACATTCCCAGAGATGGGGCATCCACAGCTTCTCTGGGCAACCTGTTCCAGGTTCTCATCACTTTCACAGTAAAGAATATCTTCCTAACACCTGCATTTCCCCCATTTCAGTTTATTCCTGTAACTCCTTGTTTCTACAGTCCCTGACGAAGAGTCCCTCTCCAGCTTCCCTGTATTTCCCCTTCAGATACTGGCAGGTTCCCATGAGGTCTCCACACAACCTTCTCTTCTCCAGGCTGAACAGACCCAACTTTCTCACTCCATCCTCACTGGAGAGGTGCTCCAGTCCTGTTAGACAAAAACGAAGATGAAGGCTGCGTGTTGCAGATGTGCAGTGTGCACCCTTTGTTGGTGCAGTACCATAATATGAAATATCTCATATAAATCCATGCATATCTGCATTTCAGCAGTGGTGACATTCCATGGCTTTTGTGGTGTAGAAGGTTAGGATTGATGGTCTGGTCTGTCTGGATCTTTTCCTTCTAAGAGTATGAGACTGTCTCTGTAAATTATGCCTGAAAATTTTAAATGCACTAGTCTCAGGAAAATTAGAATTTTATTTCCTACAAGCATCCTAAGTAATTGATATTGCCCATTCTGTAAAAAATGCTATAGTTGCTGTAATATGAGTTATAAATAGTAATATACCTGTACTAGTTATACCGAGCAGGTTGATTCATCAAATCCTGTGAGATTTTTCTACATAGACAAGTCATGAAGCACCAGTGGTACTGGATATCTTGAGTGCTGGGGACCTAGTGTTCATATTGTATTAATTTTGTCTTATTTTAGAGTAGCACTTCAGGTGCTTTCTTAGGATGCATTGTTGAGCTTAATCAGAAAAGGATCTAGTTTATGTATCTGAGACCATTCAGTGATGGAAAGCAAAGCATTTTAAGTGGGAACAATCAGAGATTTGCATCAAAGCACTTCATTCATCTGAAACATTGTTCTAGGTGCTCCTGTAATTGTTAAATTGACCTTACTGTGGTGAAGAGAGAGGGAGAGAGGAGGGGTTATCATAACTAGTTTGCCCTCTTAGTTTTTGATTGTCTCTGAGTAGGGAGCTTGAGGTGTGGAAGCTCCTGGTGGTGTTCCCTGTGCTGTGGTACTTTGTTGCCTTATTTCATTGAATTGCCTTCTGATAAGTATTTTTCACACGCAGAGAAGCTGGGGAGGTCTTCTAAAATGCAAATAATGTTCACTATTTGTTTTTTAACCAAGTGATCTTTAAGGAATCTTATGGGCCTAAAACTGAAGGAGTTTAAAAATAAGAAGTTAGTTCATAGTTACTGAACTTGTGGAGTCTTCTAGAACAAGTAGTTTAAGTCATAATTATCCTTTTTCCACTAGTCTTTCATTGCAACAATTTTCTATTTTTTCCCTCCATCATATTCTTTACAAAGAGAAGTTAATAAAGCACAAATATCAAGGCATTTTTAGGGTTTTTCTTTTTTGAGATTTAGGAATTACTGTCCTCAAGAACTGCTTTCTCTGCTTCTTTATTTCATTTCTTCCCCACCAACATCTGTCTTCATTACCCACATCCTGCCAAATGGTCTGTTGTGAATATTTTTATTACTTCACAACGAATGATGCATTTTTTCTTAGGGAAAAAACCAATTACTCTATTTTAATTTGAAGTTTCCCAGGTCTAAAATGTTGCTTCCAAACAACTCTAATATATATTATGAGCTGTGTAAAAATAAAAGAAAGAAAGGTTTGTTTGGATTTAGTTTTTGTCAAACTTGTGACAAAAAGAATGGCTCTTTTTATTTAGCTTTTATGAAAATTTTTTGCTCTTTTTTTTTCTGAATTTAATAAATAGGATATTTCAACAGTAATACTTAAATGTGAGCAAGGAAAACTTTATTTCTGTAAAGGCAGAAATTCCTTAAATTCTACAAATCAATGTGCAGAGCATACCAGTAAATCAGCAACGTGAATGTAGTAACTGTAGAAATATTGCCAGGCTTGCAGTATTTCTCTCATTTCATTGCAAATACTTGGTTTTACAAATTAAATTTCCTATATTGCTGATAACATCTTAACTAGTTAACAATTTCACACCAATAGCTTCATTACAAGAGTTCCTCCTGTGAGACAGGGTAAGCCCCATGCTTTGATTAATCAAGGGGGAAAAAAAAAGAAAACCAGACAAAAGCAATATTAAAAAGAAAAACCAAAACTAATCACAAAAAAAAAAAAATCAAGGACTGAATGAAAGGACTGAGTCTACCATCATGGAGAAATTCATCAGCCCTGCAACATGGTCATAGGCAGCCAGCTCAGGTGACCCTGCTTCAGCAGGTGACCTTAGAAGGTCCTGGCCACCCTCTTGTGGTTCTGTGGCTTTAGCTTTACCCCATTCTAGGTCCCTGGCAAATCTGGAGTACTGAGGATCACAAAGTTGAGAGGATAGATCTGTAAATACGCATGAGTTGTGCGTGGGTTTTGTTTGATGTTTTGAAGGATGCTGTTTCCTGTATTCCTGCTAAGCAGTTAGGGCTGCTTTAGCAATCTTTAAGTGTGACAAAACATTTTGTCAAAAGAGTCATGCCTTGACAATATGAATCCTCAGATCAGCCCTTTCCTTTCATCTCTCTTGAAAGAAATAGTTTTGGGTCTTTTAGATAATGACGGAAGTTTTGTACTCCCAGAGAGAGAAATGTCTGTGCTCTATTGGAATGCAGTTTATTAACATAACTAATCTGAATTTGAGATAATTTTTCAACATGTTACAAATGTTAGCATTTAGAAACATAGAGTGTTTTGGTACTAAAAAGGAAATTGGTGGTTGGCCTTCCACTGAAAAGTCAAAGTATTTAGAAAATGCTAAGTTAATAGAGAAAGTACTGTGCTTTTTCATTTAAAGTGGGGTTCTGTTAAATTATTTTCAACATCTTTAAACAGTCTTACTGAGTTATTGAAGTAATAGTCAGTAATTTAAGATCCCCAGGAAGGTTTTGTGTTAATCCTCTCCATCTACTATAGAGTAAATATTTTTTTCAACCACTGTTGGAAATCATAAATATATTTTGTTATAGTGATTGTTAATGCACAAACAGATCTAGTCAGAGGCGATTTTTATTTTCCATCAAGAAAGCTGAAGGGCAAACAAGTCTCCAAAAGTTGAAATGCCCTTTTCAGCTACATTTCTGCCAGGGGTACTCACTTTTTGTGAGTGATTGTGGCTGATTTAGCTGGTGCCTACCTTTGTCAGATGCTCAGGACATTCAAGGAGTGCATTTCTCAACATTGAGACCTTGTAATTGAAAGCTTTAGCTAAATCAGATGCACAGGATAAGACAAACAGGAATGTTGAACAAGGTTTATTTGACCATTGTTTTTAAATTCTTGTAATAATTTTGGCACTATAATTTAGTAATAAAGAAATAAATGTGTTCTTGGATTTTCCAGATTTGCAAGGTAAGTACTGATAATACTTAAGCTTTATTTTCATAGGCTAACTATGTCAGTTTTTAGAATGGGATTGATTTTTGTGGTTGTTGTTTCCTTTGTCTTCCTGGATTATATCCCTGTGTCTGATAGAGCACAGTGTAAGAGGTCTGTGTGGTAGAGGCAGCCTGAAGCAGTGATTCAGCAAAACATGCAGCAGCCTTGCAGGGGTGTGCACCTAGGTGGAAGGGCAGAAGGATGGTAGATGCGAGGAAAGAGGACTGTGAGGAAATGAATTGGTGCAAAATGACATCTGTGAAATCTGTCACTGAAGCAAAAGAAAGTACAGGAGGATACAAACTTCTTCAAAGATAGAAGAAGGAAGTTGTGGAAGTGGGGATATCTCACTCACATCTACCAGATGAAAACAAAGACTCTTATACAGTTGTAATTTAACCAAATCCCAATAAGCATAAGGCAAAAATAGTCTTTTACATCTGGAAAATTACTGTATTTCAAGTACTTTCTCCAGAACAGGAGATCTCCAGAACCTTTGAATAAAATGGTTTTGGAAATATAAGAAGTGCAAAATACTGTGTTCACTTCATTTTGTAAGACACTAGAGTTACTTTTGATGAAATTTCCAGAGAAAAATTTTTTATTGAAAAGCAGAAATAATCTGAACAGAAAATTACACAGAAAAGTTCAAGATGACAGTTTAAAGTAAAAAAAATAAATTTAAAAAAATCTGCCAGTCAGATTAACTATAGAAGCTATTAAACTAGAGTGAATATACCTTGTTTGAATATATTCTTGTTTGAAGGAGAGAAATATTATGAAGAGTCTTTAAGTATACGAAAATGTCTTATTTCTCTATTTTTTACATTACTGTGATAAATGCTTCTGTAAAAATTAGTTATGTTCGTGGTGAGTAGTACAAAAATAAGACTCAAATTCCAGTAATATATTGTCATAGAATCATAGAAAGCTTTGGTTTGGAAGGGACCTGTAAAAGTCCTCTAGTCCAACCCCCTGCAATCAGCGAGGGCATCTTCAGCTAGACCAGCACTTGCTCAGGGCCCTGTCCAGCCTGACCTTAAAGGCTTCCAGGGATGGGGCATTAACCATCTCTCTGGGCAACCTGTTACAACATCTCAGTAAATCACTGTAAATAGTATCTTCCTTATATCTAGCCTGAATCTACCCTTTTTTCAGTTTATAGGCATTATCCCTTGTTCTATCACTGCATGTCCTTGTAGAAGTCCTTCTCCAGCTCTTCTGTGGGTCCTTGCAGGTACTTGGAGGCTGTTGTGAGGTGTCAGTGAACCCTTCTCTCTCCAGGCTCAATAGCCCCAAGGCTCTCAAAGTGTCCTCACAGGAGTTGTGCTCCAGGCCCCTGATCCTATTTGCTGCTTCCTCTGGGCTGACTCCAGCAGGTCCCTGTCCCTCCCGTGCTGGGAGCCCAGGGCTGGATGCAGTTCTCCAGATGGGTCTCAGCAGAGCAGAGCAGAGGGGCAGAATCCCCTCCCTCCCCTGCTGCCCACGGGGCTCTGGATGCAGCCCAGGACACGTTTGGCTCTCTGGGCTGTGAGTGCCATGGCCAGGGCCCGTCCATCTTTTCATTCATCAGCATGCCCAAGGACTATGCTGAGTGCTGTAAAAGCACACAGAAATTGTCCATATTATAGATCATTTAACACAGAAAAAGATTACTTACTTTACCAGTAGACGTCCTTTGAAACAGGTCAGAAAGTGTCTGCCTAGTGTAATATAAAGGTCTACCACATACTTTGGTAGCAGATACAGCTCTTAAAATTCTGGCTTTTGTGGGGGGTTCTGAAGGCTATGCAGACCAGCAGAGGAGACCCTACTCATGGGACAAATGGAAGACTGTTTGCTGCAGAATACTATTTATAGTGAGACAAAATGTAAAGTACTTCAAAAATACAGATATTTCAAATACTGTAATTCCACAACAAAGAATGTCTTGCAGAAGGTTTTACATTGCATTTCCTTACAGAAGCAAAAGCAAATACATGACTATACTGATAAAAAGTCCTGTAGTCCTTATATGTAGGGTCTCTAAAATTACAGCTCCTCTTTATAATGAGGCTAGAAATACCTGTTTTATGTAGTGTCACTGTGTTTTCCTAAGTACAACAAGAAATTGGAGAAGAATATTTACATCTCCATTAGGGGAAGAGTTAAAAGTACCACTGTTCTTTTCTTTTGTCATAATATAAATGAATGGCTTTGGGCACTGTTCCAGTGGCAGCATAAAATTTTAAATGCATGACAAGTGTGTATTTTTCAGTTTTACATTACTGCTTTAAAATTAATCCCACTGATCTTTTGCAGCACTTAAAAATTTACTTTATAATTTTGTTATTTCTTTATAAAAATGTCAAGCACAAAAACTCTTTTCTAATAGATTTACTAAGATGATCTTTTTATGCTGTATTGTATGAATCATCAAAGCAACTTTGACGCTTATTGTGCATAAACATAACTATATAGACAGGTTTTAATTAGGGGACCTCTTTCTTGGAAAGCTTAAAAGCAAATGGTGTTTGTTTATATTTTGTTTTCAGCAGATATACGAAAATTAGCATTTAGTGTTTACTTGCTGTTCATGTGTCCCTGAAAATTAAAAGCTAGCAAAGTTGAATAAAGTAACACTGTTTTACAAGAACTAAACTTCAGTTCTTCTTTTGTTTAAAGTTCAGCATGCTCCTGCATGTCAGAGCTGTCTGTGGACCAGCAATCAAGCTTTTTTTTTCTATCTGGGATTAAAAGGCTGCTTTTTACAACAGCAGTAATACTGATAGCATAGGCAGCATTTCTTAAATCTGATTTTGTATCTCTGCCTTCTGAGTTCCCATCATACGGAGTCCATATATTCATCTGTGCCATCAGAAGGATGAACTATCAATTTCTGTCAATGCAGAAGAAAACTTGTGATTTTCCAAATTAATTGGCATAATCCAGTATAAATATATTATCTGATATATTATAAACTACTTATAATACATTATAAACTATTTATAATATATTATAAACTACAACAGAATATGTAAACTGTGGTTTACCATGTCTTTAAGATTTTAATATTCAAGTTGTGAGAACCCTTCCCAAATATCATACCAATCCATATCATCACAGTTTTCCCATCTTACAGGAAAGCTTCTGTAAATGTAATAAAAGAGTTTGGTTACTAAGGTGACCCATTTTCATAACTGACTGCACAGTCATAAATGTGAAATACACTCATGCTTTTGTGTACATGTACCTAAGTTTGAGGAGGTAGGTTCAGCCTTGACCACTGTTAAGATAACTACAAGACAAATACAGCTGTAATTCTTGGTGTAGCTGTTTTCTAGTTTTCTAGTATTGTAGCAACCTTATTTTAGATGGTCACACTTCTTTGTCTTCAATTTCACAGTTTCTCTGTTGAGGATTTGTATTTGTATTTTCCCAGCTGAACTCTTAAGAAAGGAGAAGCATCACTAACTACACTTACTTCTACTAATATTATGTTGTTTATGAGGTTATAGAAGCTCTTTCTTAGAGCAGCTCTTGAAGTTTGGAGTTCATTTGGCTCCTTCTGCGCATTTATTTATGTGTTTTTATAACCACATGCCTATTACAGAGACTCTTTACCATGTGGCTAGTTTCAGTGTAGTGTAGATCTGCATGTGAAATGACTACATTCTAATTTAAAGACAGCAATACCAGTGATACTTCAAATTCCAGTCATCCATTTTCTGTATTTCTTTAAACCATATCTGTCTGCTTTTATCTTTACTTATATCGGATGATGAGAGAAAAGTGGAATAGGAAACCATCCAAAAAATTGTTTTTCCTATTACTTTTTTAATAACAACATTGTTTTTTTATATTTGAACTCTTTATTTGTGCCCTTGTTGCCAAGTACCTAGTTTATTCATGCATTTTTGTCTTTTCAGACACAATTGTTTGGGGGTGAGGCTGCTATTGAACCAAGATGAGGGAAGATTGCTCCAATAAAGATGGGAATAAAAACATCTTTTGGCTTTGCTCAAATTAAATATATAATTTTTTTGTTGTTGTCAATTTTTATGAATAAGGTAGGCTTGAAAGAGTCCCATCTTTGTTTCTTCCTTGTTCTGCTTCTAGGCAATCCGTAGCTTCCAGGTATCCTTACACATCTTTCCAATGAACCCAGAAGTATGGAAAGAAGACCTTTCCTGGGCAAGAAAACTACAGGAACAGCAGAAGGCCACAAAGACTGAGTCAGTGCAAGGACTGGCAAAAGGAGAAGAGCTTGTACAAGAGTCAATCCCAGACTATGACTTTGAAAGTGATGAAATTGTGGCAGTCTGTGCTGCCATTGCAGAGAAGGAGAAAGCTCTTTCAGCAGCTAAAACTATGGTGATTGTGTCTGCTTCAGGCACAGTAGAGACTGTTACTGAGCAGGACAATTGTCCTGCAACTCCTGATGAAACCCTTTTCATCAGGGCCCGGTAGGACAGCCTCATGGGTTGGCATACCCATAGTTTTAAGAACTGCTGTTACTTATTGTATTTTGCTTGCTTTGTGCTTGTTCTTTTTTTTTTTTATTAAATGGTAGGATAGCCTAAAAAAGTTTAAAAATTGAAGTTATTTTTCTTAAGTAAAAAAGCAATGACTGAGTTGTTTTTCCATCTGTACTTGCAAAAAGAAAGCCAAGAGTTGATTCTAAAAATTCTAAATTCTTACAAACAAATGTAATGTTGAAATGCTTAACTGCATTCTAACAGCTGCTTTCATCTTTGTGTATTTCATAATTTTATGAGTTAATGTGTATATTTTCCCAATATTAGGAAAGTTTTATTTAAACTGTAAAAGTTCTATGGTTTATCCCCAGCTGGCAACTCAGCCCCAAACAGCTGACTGCCTCCTGGTGGAATGGGGGGGAGAATTGGAAGAGTAAAAGTGAAAAAGCTTGTGGGCTGAGATGGATACAGCCTAATAGGGAAAGCAAAAGCTGCACATGCAAGCAAGGGAAAACATGAGATTCACCCAGCAGTTCCCATGGGAAGGCAGGTGTTCAGCAATCCCCAGGGAAGCAAGGCTACATGATGTGTGACTTGGGAAGACATGCAGAATATCCTCCCTTCCCCTACCTCCTTTCCTCAGTTCTGTGTATTGTGCTGTGAGATTGAATATCCCTGTCGTCAGTTGGAATCAGCTGTTCTGGCTTGTCTCCTCCAGCTTCTTGTGTAGCCCATCTTCTCACTGGTGGGTTGGGGTGAGGAGCAGGAAAAGGTCTTGACCTGGTGCAAGCATTGCTCAGCAATAATGAAAACAACTTGTGTTATCAACACTTGCCAGCACAAAATCAAAATGTAGCCCCCTACTTGAAACTCTGAAGAAAATTAAATCTATCCCAGCCAAAACCAGCACAAAAGAAGGAATGTTTAAAAATTACTTCAGTCACTATTAATTAACATTATTTTTCTTCCAGTAAAAGTCTGAACTGTTTTCTGGTATTGACAGTCTTTGTTTTCATTAAGATTATTTGTTCTATGAGAAATTTTCCTGTGAAGCAGGGATGGATTATTATTTTGTATGTCTGTGTGTGACAGATCTGATTTGTAGCCAAATCAAGTAGAAACCTTCATGTTGCTTTCCTCAGTGAGTGGGTTAAACACTTTCTGATTAGATGAAAGGAAATTTTTACCAACCAAGGCCCTGAATGCTTAGTTACAACTAAATATTTCACCAGAAGAAAGAACACTGTTTTTGACTGAAACTGGCCTTTCCTTGTCTTGTGTGCTCTGCTAGAGACATCACCAAAAGTAGAATGGTGGGTGTAGAAGATATGGCTGAATTGTATCGTATTTGGGTTTTTTTTTTTTCCTATTGAGGCTAGTCTGATAAAGGGAATCAATTTGCTTTTCCTAATTTTTATGACCTCCCATTAAAAGTATGCTCTTAGGGAAAAAAAAACAGTTTTCCAGGACAGCACTGTTGGAGTCTTCCTTTTTGTCCTTTTTTGATTTTGGATGCAGAGGTGGGCAATGAGGCATACCTTAGGAAATTTTTTTTTAATGTTGCTTTTTTTTCAGGGGGAGGTGGCAATTGGTTCCTCACACAGGCATTTCAAAGAAATTAAATCAAGCTATTTCTTTCATGTGCTCTGTGCTGAGAGTGCTTTTATTTTATTGTCTTGGAGACATGGTAGAGATGATCATATCCGAAAATTATTGGAAAAAATGGTCCACCGAGGAATTCTGAAGAATTCAGTTTGGGAACATGTAATTTGTACATGATTTTGATAAAATTTTATATGATAATAGATAGTTTTGTATACAAATGAAACTTCTGCAATCAGTAATCTCTGCACTTTCCAAGTCTGATTTCTAATTTCAAAATAATGCATTTTAAAAGAAAATAATGTTGCTTGAGAAGTATAATGTTTTTGCAGTGGAAAATGCATTGCTGAAAAGCTATCTGAAGTAGTACTTTCTGTTTATCTGATATCAGAATGTATTTAAGAAGATAAACACAGTTTTTAAAAAATACTTAATTGCCCTGTTGTACTAAGTTTTAATTAATTTTTGCAAGATTCTCCCTGAATGTTTTTTGTATTTGTGAATTTTTAGATCTGTGCTTGCATGACCACGCATTCAGACAAAATCACACCTTTTGCTATCTTCTGAGTATTCCAAATAATAAAACTACAGTGGCATAAATACATTAAGAAATGTAAAACATCATCATGCTACATTTTTATTTCTTCATTAAGTTCAGAATGATTTAAAATGCTTACTGGATAGGCACCTCATTAAAATACGGTTTGATCGTTCAAATTTTTAGATTTGAAGGATTTCTGAATCTTTCTCCTATCAACTCAATCTGGTCAGCCATAGGAAGAGTTAGCATGAGAGGGATTTGGACAGATTTCTTCAAAGAAGAGATCTTCTCTGGCTGGAAAACAAGATGTGTGAAATGTTCTAGGGTACATTTTCATTTTGAAGGAGCTTGGCTGCATCCACCTCATCTTTTCTTTCTTTGGGCTTTGTAATTGCATCAGTGTTCTGTCTTTACTCATACAGGAAGGACTGCTGCCCTTCTCTCAGAGGCCTGTGTTATCACAGAATCTTTTTCCACTGAAATGATTCACAAAGTTCCTATTGACTTAACACTGCAGGGCCAGACTGCTGGAGGGGTGTACATCAGCACCATCAGGCTGTGCCGGGCTCGAGGGCTGGTGGTTTCCATCTCATGTACTAAATGTGTTTTCCTTCTAATTAGATTAGGTTATGAATTCTAGGTATTGTCAGAACTAGGTATTGCCAGTGTTTTGTAAAGCAGTTAAGTTCCTGGGACACTCTTTTCAAACTGGGGAGAAGTTCAGATATTGATGATTACAACATTGTTTTTGTACAGCATGCCATGTTTTGCATGTATGTAATTTTCTGGATCAGTTTGTGGTTTGAATAAAATACTGACTTCTGCTGCTTAGTGATGCTGTTTATTCTTTGGGTTATAACAAAAATAAGTATTATTTCCCATTCCGGAATGTTCCTCATTTAATAATTGGCTTTTGTCTCTGGTGAACATGTTAATTTATTTTAGTAAAAAAGAAAATATATCTTGGGGAAAAATATTTAACAAAAGGTGATGCTCAGAGCTTTTAAACCTTTCAGGGATGTCCACATGAGATGGAGCAAAAGGAGATATTATCCAAACAGGATATTAGTGAAATACACTCCCTCTTCGACATTAGAAAATGATTTTATTGTCTTCCATTAACATTAGTGGCAGTGATAGCAGCAGCTTTCATGTGTTTGCCTTCCATATGAATCACATATTAAAATGCTAAACTGTTGCATTCAAGAGGAAAGAACAAGAACAACACTGGGTTAGATGGATTCATTTTGCTTGATTAAAAAAATCTACAGTTAAACATTCAGATATATTTTTCCCTTTGAGTCCCTTTGTATCCAGTGGAAAGAAATACACAGCCTCACAGGGCCACTCATATGCCTTGTTAGATAAGTATCAGAATGAGTCGAATCAGCCTCCCAAGGTGCCTAATTATTTCCCTTGACTACAAAGGAAGCTCAAGGTGACTGACTGGCATTTAACCTCAAATGCTGAAACTGAGCATGTGACTTCCTCTCTGATAGATGGAGATAATTACCTTTTAAAACCTTAAATGTACTGAGAGAGAAATAAATCCTTTCTGACAGTACTGGAGGATAAAAAAGGAATCAAGATTGGATAACACAACAACAGTGACTCTTGGTAATACCATAAGACACTGTATTTTAAAAGTAGTCATGGAGAGGGATAGAAAGCAAATGGAGTTTACTCTGGGTTTAGAGATCAAGATCAGAGAGGTAGCACTGGAAACTTGCTTACCCACACAAGGTAAGTTCCCTCCCAATCCTAAAACCAAGGGAGAGGAGGTAAAATACTAGCATTGAGATGCTATCTTTATTTTGAGTTCACAGAATTGCTATAAAACTATAATGACTGTAGTTAGGACTGGGGCACAGGAAAGCAGAAACGTGGGCTTGGTTTGTTGACAGGTTGCAGGTGCTATGTGTTTACTGTAGGTCACTGTTATATTAATATGGTGTTCCAAGATGTGCTGGAGTCCCTGGGCTGGTATCTCCAGAGGGGCTGATGGGCATGGGTGACTGCTGAATCCTGCCAGGTGTGCTGCCCGGCAGGATTCAGGCTGTTAGGAAATCAGGGCTGATTTCCTAAGAGCCACAAGGCTAGGAGCTGTAAGGGTTGTAAAGGAAAAATGATCAAAGGGAAATATTAGGTGAAGGAATTGAGCTTTGGTTTCACAAAGCAGGAGATTCACTGAGTTTCTAGATCTGTAAAGCTGGCAGGCCAACAAGAGAGCCTGGGGTGCAAAGGCCTGGTGTTATTTGCTACCTTTAATAGTAAATCTGCCTTAAGTGGACCAGGTTTGCTGTTGTGTCTGACAGCAAAAATAAAACCTCAAAAGCTTCCTCACTTAGGATGTTGGCTGTGCCATTTGAAGACAGCAGATCCTGGGCATTGGCACTGGGCCTGTAATGCCAGTTCGGGTCAGGCAGCACTGGTGTTCCCGACAGCAGGAATGTGTGAGCCTGATTTAAAACAGCCCAAGCCCTCTGACAGTACACCCTACACCCTTAACCGTTCATAAGGCTAACTTACCATGGATCAGAGATTCAAACTAATCTACAGATCTTCACAGAAACCACTGTCTGGCACAGATACCGGCTCTCATCCTGCCTGCGGTGGGTGGAACCTCCAAGCCCTGCCACAGGACAGGGGCTTAAATTGAGTTAGGGCTGGGGTTTGGGGTGTGGTTGTGGGGCTGGAGGTCTAGCAGTGTCTGTAAAGGGTTCAGCAAAGCCGTGATCTGGGATGTGCGGGCAGGATGGACTGCTGGAAGGGAGGGAGGGAGACTGCTGGTCACAGGACTAGCAGGGTGGACAGAATTTGAGAGATACAAGTTTAGTATGAGAAATTTTTGAAGCAGTACATTTTCTGTAAACATGGAGGACTGGAGAATGTCGATGGTGATGTGAAAGGCCGTTCTGAGAGAACATGGAACTCTGGGGTAGAGATAGGGGAGATAGGTGAGATAGGGGAGATATTTTTGTGTGAGAAAGGAAACCCTTTTGTATACATTGAAACTACTCATAATACCTAGCAAGAAAATAACCTTTTAGCCTCCATATAGCAAATTAGACTCTTCAAACTTGTAGCCTCATTTTAGACTTGTTAAGCTCAGAGAGGCCAAGGAATGTTGTTCATTCCTTATAATGTGCCTCTGGTCAGCATTGTAAGAAGGAGCTAAACCTGAGTGGGACTCTAAGGCAGGTGAGAGAGATGTCTCTACTGTCACCCTAAAAAAGGCACACTTGCCCAGTCCTTCTGCCCAACTGCTCCTGAATACTCATCTGTGTTTGCAACAAGACAACTGAAGTGCTCCGATTTTGCCTTTGTGCACTGCCAGCAAATCCAGTATTTGCTCAGGAGATTTTGTGGGCTGTTTGAAAATCATGGAATTCATTTCTGAGGGAGTTCATGTTGATAATGAGTCTAGTCCACTACTGACACGTTGCGAATGCTGGGGGCAGGAGGAGGACCTCAGGCCTGTTGTGTTTGCTAAAGGAAGCTACTTAAGATGATCTATTCTTGCTTAAAGCTCTTTTAGACCATGTGCAGTTCTCATCAGTAATGATGACAAGGAGTAATAAAAGTATGTTAATGAAGTAATTTTAAAAACAGTGAATCCCTTTTAAATACTAAAACACTATAGATCCTTAATTCTGTCATTGCATAAAGTACCAAAAATATTGGTGTGCTGCTGTGGGACAGCTGCAAAGGTGTGGTTGCATCTTGGTACATACAGTGTTATCTGCCTATGGCAGTCCCACCTTCCTGCTCTGCCAGGTGCTATTTCCTGCCTTGGGAAGTATGGTGAGTCTGTTCTATTTGTTGGTCACTAGCAACAGACCATAGTGAGGTGGTTTAATTGCAAAGAATTCAAGCAGATCTTTATCTGTAGCCGCAGTAGGAGCTTGGGTAATACTATTCTCCAGCTTAACTGGTGAAAAGTGGCTGTTGCTGCTGCAAATATTTGTGTACAGATTTAAGTTCACTTTCTATATGTATGAAGGCAAACAAGCTCAACTACCCTGTTAAAGGAAAATGTCTTTGCTCAAATAAAGAATTTCTGCGGCTCTGTGCGGCTTTTTAGGATAGTTTTGAAGACTGCTGGTTCTTGCTGACGATGATCAATCAGGCTGTGGTGTTTTGGAAACTTGCAGGACAACGTATGTTTTGGCAGTAACTGAGTGCAAAGCATTCCAAGATGGGAGGCTTGTTAAGGCAAGGAGTTGGCACTGAATGGCAGACTCATGTAGACATCTGAGATCAAGCAGAACATTTCCATTTAATTGTGATCCCCAAAGTTGCTTTGGTCGGTACAACTGCTTAAACATATCAACATTAAGGCTCAAGATTTTCATTACAATGTAGCATTCACATGAAAACACTTTAAGCAGCATAACATACTTTGTATTTGACAAAAGGTCCCCCAAATATCTGTACAGAATTATTTTGATACACAGTATTTCTGGAACAAGATCTAACCCTTACAACATAAAACACAAAACTCCTTTTTGTCAGTGGTTAACAGCTGTTTTTGGTGATGTGTTTGTCATCAAAACTCTAGCAACAAATGCTTTTCAAGGTGTTTAAGACTGCAATATAGTTCTATATAATCTACAAATGAAGATTCTGCTTCCATTGTTTCATACATTTATTTGATGGAGTATCAGATTACACAGTCATAATATTCTATTTACTATTTAAAGTAAAATGATAAATGTTATGAAAAAATACCTTTATTACATCAGTGATGCTTTAACTAAAGTGAATATTAAGACTATTAACCAGGAGTTGAAAGTTTCAGGCCCTGATATTGAAAGCACTTCTATATGTCCTTAACTTTATATGTAAGGAGTCTCCCTGGCAGCAGAGGGACCACTCTGATGGGCAATGTGAAGTGTGTGCCTCAGGTGTGCAGACTGTGGGCCAAAGTACTCAGAGAGGTGCACGTGTGTTACACAGAAAAACGTTCTCAGAACATAAATAAAATCTGATTTTTTTTAGTATATACATATACTGAAAACTAATATTCTTAACTGGAAGGATGTGTTTTCTTTTCTCTTAGAAAGGCATATATTCCCATTTCACTCAGAAAGTGCTTATGTATTCTCAGCTCGAGAATTATCTCATCAGCTGTGAATCTAGCATGAACAACAAATCTAAGGTAAGAATGCCTTATCAGCAGGAAATACTGAGGGAAGAGAAGGCTGGCAATCATTTCTGTATACCTTGTATTCCTAACAAACCTTCTCATAGAGAAGAATACACTTTTAAATATTTTCTATCCTGATATATATATACAATAATAAAAATTCACATTTTCATGCTTTAGTGAGACACTTTAAAATCCTACTGTAGGCAGCTCTCAGAGTAGCTGTGTCCAGTTCCTAGCAGCTGCCTCATATTCAGCTCTAGTACCAGAAGCTTAAATTCTTGATAGCTGAGCAGCCATAGGGAAGGAGCAAGAACAATTTTACCAGACTTGGAAAGGGAAAGAAAAAAAATAAAAAAAGCAAGTGATGGGGTCTTTCTATTTCCAGAGGCACAGTAGCTGTCCTGTGTCCTACAACAAGACAAGGTAGTTCATGTTTCCAGTCCCATCAGACCTGCTTTATACCATTTCCGACGCAGGGCCCAAGTGCAATGTCTGTTCCACACAGTCCTCAGTAGTCTAAAGGAAATGTACCCATCGCACAGCAAGAGGAAAATTAGCCCTTTGAAGCACAGCTGAACCCCTCTTCCCACAAATAGGCAGAACACCTATCTATTGCACCAGTTTTTCCAATGTACCAGGAAGTATCCCCAGGGTTGATGCCTTTCATGGCTATCTATATGCACTTTTCTGACAAATTCAATGTCTCTGTGGGGAAGGTGACCTGGAGAGGGCCACTCTTGGGTGCAGAGCTGGCCCCGCCACCAGAGCTGATTTCGCTCACCAGGAAGACGCTCTCAGAGTCGTGTCCCTGTGAGGAGTCTGAGGTGTCGGAGCTCCGCAGCGTCCTTACGGAGGTGGTGTCGGACTGAGCCGAGCTGGCGCTGGGGCCCGGGAGAAGCACACGGCCCCCAACACTGCTCTCGCTCAGCTCTGGAGGGTACAGCAGCGTCTGGGAGGTGCTGCTGATCTCCCTCAGCTCGCGCGAGATGAAGGAGGGCGACTGGCTGGACACGGCAGAGGAGGTCCTGCGCCCATCCACACAGTTAAAGTTGCCCCCTGAGTGCTGCCTCCGAGCCCCCCCAATGCGGCAGAAGAGGCATTTGATCTTCTCGATGGCTTTGCTGAGCACCGTCTTGCGGAGGAGGATGTAGATCCACGGGTCCAAAATGGGGTTCACTGAGGCAATGCGGATGGCTTGCAGGTCAGGGTTTTGCCTGACATCTTCCACTGATGCAGGCCGGTACAGCTGGTTCACAAAGACACGGACCTACCCAAGGAGAAGGGGGAAAAGGAAGACACAATTATCTAATTGCATCAGGATAGAAAAGCTTACTTCAAAGCAGAGATTTAGATCTGCAGATGTAAGCTACAACAGAAGAGCAGGCTGGCAAAGTTAGGCATCTCAGATTGGCAGCCATGAATTAGTTTATGGAAACCGCAAAATAAAACCAGATGAAAATTGTACCACCTTTGTTTGTTACATGTAGAAAAAGACTGGGTTTTTCTCTCTCTTTCACCTCGTATTTAATCCCTGAACTTCCAAATTTTGGCTGGTGTCTTTAAAATTTTCCAGGAACAAAGATGTAGACCTGGATCCTGCTTCCTTGGTACACATCAAGTCTCATGCAACCTGCAAAGACATAACTGACCAGGGAGACCTGACCAGTTCCTCTAGCAATAATCACTTAGAAATGAACTGAAACACACATGATAATCCATGTACATGAGACTCCGTAAGCAAGTCCTGAGTTGTCAATTTCCATGTTTAGAAATGTATTTTCCTGGCACCTATCCTTACTGGAACTGTTTATATAACTGCAAGTGTTTGCTTGCTGCAGCATGGTTTAGAAAAACAGAAAAGTGAAAAAAAAAAAAAGAGGAAGAAAACCCCAAAAAGACAGGTTGCCCAGCTAGGAGATTTTTAACAGGCCAAGATATTGAGATAATTTCAGCACTAGACTACACTGTTCTCCTACACAAGCCAACATTTTGATTTTACTTAAAAAAATACTGATGAAGTGGTCAAGAGTTTAAGATGTTGAAGTTGATGTGTGAAGTGACTATTTAATTAGTGATTCTAATTTATCATGCACAAATTTTAAAACTGAAGGGCCCTGTCTTCTACACAGAAATGTATTCTTTAGCTTACTCTGCTACTTTCTTCTTCAGCTGGTATCTTTCCTTGTTTAGAAACCACTCTTGTAAATACTGCTGTAAGGCACAGTCCAAAATGGCATAAATTGTTGTGTTATTAGTCTCAAATAGCTCTTCTCCATTTTAGCAAGACCTAAGCAGTGTCCAGTTAGAGAAAGGCTTAGGAAAGCAACTTAAAAATGAATAATGGAAGATTTTATTTTCTTCAGGTTCCTTACGGTAAGTCAAAATAAATCCCTTAATTTTATTTTCATCTGATACAATAAAAATCTAGTAGCAAAATTACGAGGTTTTTAGAATCTCATCCTTGGGTCCTGAAATGAATCAAGGCCTTCCTAGCTATGAGGTTACAGTCATGGAGGCAAGCAAGCACTTAAATAAATGGGCCAAATTAGAATAGCCCTCATAAGTAACTTTTTTACATGTCCTCCATGTGAAGCCATCCAAGTCCGGTGGAAAATTTCACAATTCTTGAGAAATTTTCTTGCAGGGGGGCAATGTGGTGGCATTCAGCCCTGTCAATATTCAGAGATGGAATATTCTCGAAAGCTTCCAGTGGTATGTTTAGAATAACGCAGAGACCCTCTGTGGAAGCCCTCTGCCTGCAGTCTCTCTCAAATGGATTGTCAAACTGAAGATGGAGTATACTTCCTTTCTCAGTACTTTTCTCTTGGTTTATGGGTAACCTAGTGAACTCAAGATACGGGAAAATGTTGAATTTAAAAAGCAATATAGTGATGCCAGTTTTGCCCACAGTTACTTTTCTAATGATTTATAACACTGCAGATGTCTTTCTGACTACTAATTTCTTGGCCTCAGTGATCTGTTTCATTCTGGTGCTTCAAAGAGTATTCCTATGCATGATGAACTTATTTTTATGGCTTTTGAAAAAAAAATTTGTAAAAATCTTTCCTTCTTTTTTTAATATTCGGCTTTATTTTAAACTATTTTAGACATAATTTTATTTTTCATCATTAATTTTATTTATAAATAACTCAATTATAACTTTATTTATAAGATCGTAATTTTGTTATTTTATTTATTATTCTGACTGTTTGTTCTGTAAGCAGCTTTCCCTATTTGTGTACAGATTTAAGTTCGCGTTTAAGTTTCCCTATTTTTTATGCTGCAAATAGAGGATTTGTAAATAAATTATTGATAAATAAGTTGTTGCTCCCCGGCAAGGCCGCTAGATGGCACAGCTGCCCCGCGGCGGGTGCGGATCGCTGTGCAGTGTTTGTGTGCGCGCGGATAATGTGAATTGTATGTACGAGGTGTGTGTGTACATATGTACAATAGGTGTGTGTTTATGTGCGTGATGCGTGCACACGTACAACAGGTGTGTGTATTTGTGTAATATGTATGCGTGTATGTCTATAAAGTGTAGATATGTATAATGAGTATATGTCCATAGGAATAATACGCATATTATAGGTATAATATGCATATATATGTACATGTATAATGTGTAGATATATATAATGTCTATGTGTGTATATGTGTAGTGTGTATAACAAATCTACCCAGACCACATGAAAACCAGAAGGCATACTTTGAAGAAAGCTGAAGAAATACGCAGTTCTACTTGGAGACCTAGCCTACTTTTTTATTATTTTTTTTTAAACTCGGAGCTGTAGTTACACGTCAGTGATTTAATAGTCGGATTGTTCTTTTGATAAGCAGCACGTGAAATTGAGGTACCTATTCCACCTCTTTCTGCTACCTGGCAGACTTTATGGAAAGACAAAAACGTCTCCCAGTGTTCACTCTGTGGCTGAAAAGGATTATTGCTAATGGTACAGGACAGCTCGTTTTATGCTCTCTGCATGCTGTATTTCCTTTTGACAGCTACACAGCATGTGGAGGCTAGCGATTCACAGAGTGAACCTAGTCAGTGAAAACTCCAATTGTACAAAACTGTTTCTACTTCCCAGTAGAGTTCCATAGAAAATGAATTCCCCAGAAAGTCATATGTATTTATCAGTTCAGACCTATTGTTGTTTTACATTAATCACAATAGAGTAAAAATTTACCCGTGTAGGAACGTAAGTTCTATCCTTCTTTATTTATTGGTGAAACAACATTTAGTAAAGAATCACTTAAAATTACAGCAAGACATGTACCCTCTTTTGACTACAAGTCCCCTGCTGCAGAAAGTAACATGATAAAAGATATTGCCTGTCATCTTCTCAGCAAGTGCAAGCAAGTGGAATGTGCTACTAAATAAATTATCTAATCTGATGCTTGGATTTGGACAATTTGAAATCCTAATTAAAAAAGGAAGCAAACTAGAACAATTCAGGTCTCTAAAAAATAGGGTTTGTATATTAGGTTTGCAGCTGTAGAATTCAGACAACATATCTTAAGAGTACTAGCAGTTTATTTGCAATTAACTACACAGCTCTAAGGTACATCAAGTCTATGCTCCAGAAAAGCACTTTTAAGATCAGAGTTCCTTGTGCTGTTTGCGCTTTTCCTTTTTACTAACTACAGATGCAAGTCATGATTTCTAATCCTATGAGGCATTATAAAGTGACTTTTATAGTTACAGTCACACTTGTAATTGTTTCCACAGCTTCCACCTGCCCTCAAAATCTCCCCACATGCTGATATGATAAATTAAAAAAACATATGGTAGTAAGCAGGAACGAGTTTTGCAGCTCCACAAGCCAATAACCTTTGCCCTTCAAGGTCTTACTGTCTGCTTGGTGACTACTCTACTGCCAAAAAATCATGCCTGACACCTTGCAGTTGGTCATGGACAGTCCCTGATACTGAAAAGCTGAAACTAGCCAAGCCAAGCCAATTAGATCAATTAAATATCAAGTTAGACAATCCTAATAATTTCATGCAATCAACAAGATGTACACCCTGAAATATTACATTTTATTTTTCATATCACCATAATTTAACAATGTTCAGTGGTCAGAATGAGAAAAAGATCACAAACTTAAAATTTTTAGTAGTATCTGACAGACTGCTGGAGTGAATTCGAGACTTTGAGTAGTGTGTGCCTATTTATTCTTGAAACAGCTTGGTGTTTTTAGAAAGGCTAGATAAAATTTTCTGCTCTCTTCTTGATAAAATCTCTCCTAATATAATTTATTCCATACATTTTACACTATTCAATTCTCATTTCTAAACAGCTCAAAATATTTTAAGAGATGACATAAGCCCTGTGGAGCCAAGACACAAGTCAGCACATAAGTTACGTGCTTTTCTTACTTAATTTTTAAACTATTGTCAGATTCATGTCTTTCACACCCTCTTCTGCACATTGAGAACTCACCAGTTTATATAAAGTTTCCTTCATAAATCTATTTTTCATTCATCTTTTCTTCCTTTATATACTTGATCAGCCTTCTCTTAAGTTCATTTAGCATTTTGCATAACCCCCCATAATTTTGTTACAGCACTTGTTACCTTAAACTTTTGCAATTTTATGAATAATCACTAAAACCCTGAACTACCCTATGCGCAAACCATACGATGAAGCATTTCATTAATAAAACCTGCTGTTATCTGTGACTCAGTTATTTCAGGGTTGTTTAATATTTCAGATCTGGAATTTTTTTTCTATCAAACCATAATAAGTGGCTCCTGTTGGATTGACCCCATCTGCTATCTTACTATCTTATGAAAGTGTTTGTTCAAAAATGTTAGAAGTTTATATGTCTCTTTCAGAAGTTGCTTTTCTTTTACTTACTTGATGGTTCATTGAGCTGAAATCATCAGTGGGAAGTCAGCTCATCAAAAGAAAACTTAAGTCACAAAGCACCCTCTGAGCCTGCTTTGTGTTATCTGAATCATGCTGGCACCTCTTTATGACTGCCAGGCTGACCTGAGGACTCCTTAAAACTCCTCCGAGTCATGAAAATATAAGTCTATTAGCAGATATTAGTCTATATTAGTAATCCACCTACTTTGCCTAAATCCCTACTTTCTAGGGATTTATACTACAAAGGTGTCACTTCTCTGAGTTTCCCCATTCTTAACCTCAGTGTCCGTGCATCCAGAGGGCTTAACACAGCAGCATCATGTTCATCATGGCACAAAGCAGCACAAGTGGCTGTGGCTTATTCCCGCAGAAGGAGGCAAAAGACTTAAAAAAGCTACTCAACAATGAGGAAATTTAAACACACTGGACACTGTGATGATGTGTACATATGTGGTTATTTGGGTTTGTTTTTTAGAAAAAGCTTCCTTTTATTTTTAGTCATCTATCTAAATGAATTGAGAGTTTCTTACGTCATTTTAGATAGAGAAAATACATACTGCTTTAGCAGGTAAAAGCTAACTTATGTGAACATTACCAAGGTAACACTGCCTTTGTATGAAGTGAAATCGAGGTCTATGAGAGCTTTACAACTTTTATCACCTGCACCTTCACATACTTCTGCTATATGCAAGTTTTTCACTAGCTACTGTTTAAATAATAAACCTTTTGCCTCACCCAGGTTCATTAATTTTAACTCTCAACAATCCTGTTCACTTTCTGGTAAACCCTCCCTCTTGATTCCTGCCCCTCACCGCCCTTTTTTTTTTTCTGAAGTATTATTTAAAAGACTGCCTAGGTGCAAATGTATATTTCCTTTTGTGTTTCACATTCAGACTTCTCAGCACTCCTCTATCTGCTTTGCTACAGGATAAGACTTGGCTTGTTTTCTGAAGCTGCTTAAGTCCATCACATCATGACACTGTATTTAATTCAGAGAACTTGTTCTCTGCATTTATCAAGCACCTCTTTTGAAAATGTGGTATTTTTCTCTTGTGAAGTAGCTGATTTGATGATTAATCAAATTAAGTACTGTCACCCCCCAGTACTGTCAGGGTTTTAGCTATCTGCCATCATTTTGCCCGGTGCAGTGAGTCCGCTTACCCCTGTCGTTGCTGGAGCTGGACTGCAGGGCAGGCTGGCACAGTTCCTCTGTCTAAGGCATGTGCTCCTCCCGGGGACACCCTGTGTGCAGCTCAGGCAGCACCTCTCAGCCTCCTTTGGATGTCAGGCAATGAACACGGCACCATGCTCGGTCACGCCCTGCCACCACCCCAAGGGACAATGCCGAAGGAGAGGAGATGGCCTTTGGTAATGGCTTGGAGCCTGGTGCTGCAGCACAGCCACTCTTCACTAGCTCCTGTTTGTCAGTAATGGGGCAGCTCTGACCAACCCTGCCATTACAGCTTCTCTGAGCAGGGGGACAGACTCGCTGACACCCAAGTCCTGTTCACATGCACTTCTCCAAACTTCCTTACAGCGATATACATGCACTGTTTTGCATCTCCACATGGGCAGCTCAATTTGACATACATGGCACCCCCTCTCTATGACAGGGACCACCCTACTGACAAGAAACCTCCTTTAAAGAGTCCTTCTAAAAACACCTTCTGTCTGACAGCCACTGCTTTAGTCCCTACACTGTGTTTTGTAAGATGGCAAACAGGGCAAGCCAACTATTTGTTTAATGTCTCTGAGCCAGACTAGTACAGGATTTTTGACAAGCTTTATTTTGGCTGTTGGCAAGCAAGAACTCTGCCTCTAGCTGGTGGACTTTGGATTTTTTGTCTTTCCTGAAGATAAGTTGGAGGAATAGAAAAAGTAGATCCTGTGTGTTCAATTTAATTGTATCAACCTTTTCAGAAGAAGAGCAAACAGTTAGTTGTAATGTTTCAGCGTGATCTCAAGGTTTACGTGTGCCAGATTCCTCCAACATTCATTTCACTGAGCTATACACCGACAGGTGGTTCCACTGAGTTCACTCCTCCCACTGTGTGGGGAACTCCTGAAAGGATGCCTGTGTGGGATCTACCTTAGAGATGGTGCATGAATCCCTGAGGAGTGGAAGCATAACTCAGGTTTTGGTTGTGAAGAACTCTGTGTGTTGCTAGTGCCAAGTGAACACAACTCTGTCCTCCTTTTGCACATCAGGGACTCTTGCACCCAACAGCAACAGCATGCACATTTTAAAGACACACTAAACAGCCAGAAATGCAGGCCAGCCCCAAGCCTCACTTAACACAAATTAATTTTGTAGGTGGACTTTAAAGTGCCTTTATCACTCAGGATTTTACTATGTAGATTCCACTTGAAAAGTGAAACGATTGAGATTTTTGGCACTCTGTTTTAATCAAGTAAAGGACTCTAGAACTTAAGATAAGCAGCTTTCTTTTTGTGTAAATGTAAATTTACCCAACTTTCTCTTATCATGCATGCATGCTAACAGCCATTGAGTTATTGTAACAAATTGTGACATCAACTATAGGTGCCATAAACAAGCACTTATTCCAACAGGAACCTGTTTGACAAATAGACTAGGAGAAGAAAAGTTTCTGCAGTAAGGGTGATGGAACAGAAAAAGGGCTGCATGATGTTACTCACCACCAGAGGAATGGAGCAGATGACCACGACCAGGGAAGTGGCAATGAGCAGAATAACCATCTGGATTTCTGCTCCAGCCATCCGACGGAAGCTCCGGCGTCTGCGAAAGTCAGATAAACGGCTGGAGGTGGTGTCTGTCCCCAAAGACGTGCGTCTCATGAACTGGCGGTGCATGTGAATGAGGGCCACGCACACCAGGATGTTGCAGATCACAGTCACCAGGATCAGGAAGGAGCTGAAGCCCGCATACATGTAGGAATATGCTGCATGGGTGGACACCTTTGTTCGCCAGTCTATGAAACACCAAGTGTAAGGGTACTGCAAAGTAGATTTGCCAAGCCCCATGCTGGGGAGGGCACAGAACAGCACGTTGGAAGCGTAGATGGCAAAGAGTGTGAGTCCTGCCAGCTTCTTGTCTACATAATGGTTGTAGAAATAGGCATGGTTGATGGCCAGGTACCTCTCTATAGACATGGCACAGATAATGCTGAGGCCAGAGAGTCCAAAGAAGAGGAGGATGAAGGAGCTGTACTCACACAGTGCAGCTCCTCCTGGCCATTGGTTCTGCAGGTAAGTGGCAATTGTGACCGGACTCACCAGGCAGGTCCCCAAGAGATCTGTGACTGCCAGTCCACAGACCAGTGTGTAGAAAGTGGTCTCCTTCTGCTCCTTCCTGGACTTGCAGAGCACCACGATGGCTATGAGGTTGCCCACCACACCGAAGATGAACATGACAGTGGGGATAGTGGGGGGCTTCCCGCCTTCGGCCCCGCTGGCAGTCCCGTTGGCGGAGCCGTTCGCAGGTGGCATGGTGGTGGGGTCGAATGACATGATACCCACGCTGCAGCTGGCGAGCTGAGAGACGGCAAGATCGGGTCCGAAAAGAAAAAGCCGAGAAGGGGAAGAGAGAGGGTAGTATAATGCGAAAGAAAAAGTTCAAATGCGCAAGAAGTTTTTTTTTTTTTAAAAAAAAAAGAAAAAAAAAAGAAAGAAAAATAAAGAAGCGGTGTGTTTCAGTTAAAGAAAGAAAAAAAAAAGTCCTAAAATGAGGCCGAACCGGGGTGCCGTCCGTCAACCACCGACCGCAGCCAAGAGAGCCGGGGCTGCCTCTTCCTGACGCAGAGCTCCGCGCCCGGCCCGGAGGGGGATCGGGGCGGCCCGAGCGGAGCCGCCTCACCGCCTCTCGCACCGACGCCGGGGAGCGCTCAGCGCGGCGCTGGGGCGGCGGCTCCAGGTGTCCCCGGGGCGGCGTGAGAAGGTGGCGGAGCGCGGTGGCCGCGGCTCATCCCCCGCCGCCGGCCGGCGGTGCGCTGCGCTGCGCGGAGCAGAGCGGCGCGGGGCGCGGGCACCGTCTCCGCTGCCGCGGCGCTCCCGCCGAGTTTCGCCGCGGAGGGCGGGGGCGGCCCGGGCCGCTCCGCCGCCGCTCCCCGCCCTCTCGCCCCATTGGCCGCGCCGGGCAGGGCAGGTTGCGCGGGGCGGGGGCGGCGGGGCCGGAGGCGGCGGGGGCACCTGTGCGTGCGGCCGGCCCCAGGGCGCGGCCCCTCGCCCCTCGGCCCCTCGGGTGCGGCCGGCGGCACCGCGGGCTGCCCGCTCCGAAGGGGCCGCGGCGCAGACGGCGTTGGCCGCGGAGCTGGGCTGCCGCTTGCCCGGCCCGCCGTGCTCCAGCGTAGGACCCGGGCAGGGGTCCCGCTGTCCGTGTGCCGGGCCGAGCCCGTGTCACCCCCACGGCCGCCGGGCCGCGCATCACAGAGTGGCGCGGTGCGACGGGGTGATGCCGCACAGGACGGGCGGCAGCCGGTGCTCCGGCATCAGGGCGGCATGTCCCGCTGCCAGAGGGAAGATCTGCTGTACTGCCTGTTTCTGGCCTCTGTTAGTGTGGGTACCGAGCACAGGAAGTGTGTGTGTGTGTGTACGTTCAAGGCATGTATATATGTGTCTGTACCGAGAATTTGTTCGGTCTTGTCTGTGAGACGATCGTGTCTTAATTGGAAATAGGGTTACACTTGCTGTCTAAGCCCTACGATTATAGTCAGTCTTATCCGGGCTGACAGAAGCACAGCACTCACTATGCAGTGCCTGTGTGCAGCTTTCACCCAAGTGGTGATGGTGGTGGTGTAGTCCCTATCCAGAAATGGCCATACAAGACCTATAACCACAGGTATGGCCATAGGAGTTTCTGTGCTAGTGATCTGTGCTATGGCGGTCAAGGATGAATCGTCACATTATGCTGGATTTCACACCTGCTGGTCTATTGCCCTTGTGCACTTAGTGACATTAGTTGCTACAAAGAACACAAAACCTCTGTCCCAAAACATGACATTTGTATCCTTAGAATAATCTCTTCTCTGGTGTAAAAGCAAAATGTATTATGAAACTCTATTATTTGTCAGTCTTATCATCTTCCATCTCTTTTATTTCCTTTAAGCCTATGAAAATGATGCCTGTGGACTTGCTATCAGTAAAGTCATGATAACATCATAATATGCTGATGACAAAAGTACTGACAGAACAAAATATATGAGGACAAGTTTGTACTGTGGGAAAGACAACTAAGAGTTTTACTTTTCAGTTCTATATGGGCAGACATGAAGAAAAAAAGCTGGTTTCTATTTGATCAGGTTTTATTTAGTGTTGTTATCTAACTGCTTTGAAAACTAAAATGCAGTTTTACAAAAAACTTGATTTTTACTTAACACGTACAGGGATAAAGAAACTATAGCAGTGGTGGTGGTCTGGTCTGCTCAGAAAAAACAAACAGCACTTTTCCTTACATTTTGCTGGTATTGGTGGCTCTTTGCTTTTTACAAAAATAGAAAGTCATCTTGTCACAAGCACAGGCGTACACGTGGAAGTAGAGGTTGACCAGTTTGCCTAACTATCAGAAGCAAATTAGAAGCACTTCAAAAGAATTTCCAAAGTAAATGCAGCACAAAGGTTGTTGTTGCTTTTAAACAATTTTCTAACTGTTGCAGGGAAGCTGAGCCAGGTGCAAAGCAAGCTCTGAATTCAGGAGGTGTCATTGCATGTTCTTTCTCAACAGTCCTTTTTTCATACACCAGGACTTTGGAGCTTTGGCATTAGAGACCATTATCTGGGATTAATTTAACACATGTGCAGCAGTATTTACCAGTATGGAAAAAGATCTTTCTTGCTTCCCTGAAGCACTGCAAAACTTTTTCATGACTAAAGACAGAGGAAATTATTTTTGTTTCTTCATTGCTGCTTTTTTAAACTTTTTTTCTCATCTTCACATCCCATCTTATGAGGTATTTTGCCCACCTCATAACAGATAGTGTGTCTTAACAAGGCTCAGTCTATAGCAGAGGGTGCCTAGGCCCTTCCTGTGTACATGAGAGTGGGTGTGAAAGACTGAATGCTATCTTTTGTTCTATAAGGTCTGTCTTATACGGCATACCTGAAGAACTAATTAAAAAGTGGAGGAAAGTCAGGAAAATCAATGAAGAAACAACATAAAAAAAAAAAACTAAACCAAAAGCAAAACCAACAAAAACCACAAATAAACAAAACCAACCAAACAAACAAAAACCCCACAGAACTGTACAAAAAAAGTATAGCTTTGATCAGTTTTGTGAAAGAGTGTTAGTTCTTTAATTAGAGAATAGGATAGAAATCAGTCACACAATTGTGGGATTGGGTTTCTGGGAATGTGAGCTTACTCTGTCTACCCATTGTCTAGCTTTCAGAGTTATTAGAAAATACAGTAACTTTTGGGAGTTTCCTGCTGAACTAATGGTTTTGATATATAGAGCTCCTAGTTAAGATGAAAAGATCACGTGAAATCTTTAGTCTTCAGAGCAAAGCAGACGCAGTGGAATTGAAGTGGAACTGAAAAAATGAAGAAATTCCACTTGTAACATGACTTGTCCTCCTCTCATAGCAGAAATGTCATACGTTGTAGCATTGAGTAACCACCAAAGAGCTTCTGTTTGTGAGGAAACCACTTACATGAGAAGTCAAAGTATCACAAATTAAAAATAAAAGCTTTGAAGAGTAATCATATTCAGAAAAAACCTTCAATGAATTTCAAAAATCATAGATTAGAAATTATTAGGACAGTCAAAATATTTAGGATTTATTCTTAATTGCATCAGAGTAAACTTTTTCTGATTGTAATGCTACAGTTTTTAGAAGATTAGTCGTGACACACATTAGTCAACTACTGTAGCTTGATCAGTTGAGATGAATAACTAACTGTGGTCATATTTCTTGATGAAAGATTTTAATTAAAATATTTGACTTAATTTCTTTTTTTTCTATTACATATTTATTCAGCATGTCTCCCTTGTATATCCCTTGTATCTCCTTTAGCTGGCTGAGAGTTCCAAACCTTACCTGCATTGCTAGGGACAGCTGGAACATAGCCAAAAAAACACTATGCCAAAGCATTTTTGCTGTTTGTAACTGTGATTTTAATACTGAAATCCCCATGTAGACAATTTAATTGATGGGTGTTTTCTGGCATTGCTTCTATGAGCTCCACTTCCAGAGGAGTGATGTCTTCAGCAGGCAGTGGAAGTCTGTATACAGCCAATTTTGGAAACTTTGGACTGCTCTTAGCATGCTACAGGTCTGAAAAACATTTTGCATGTTAAACCCCCATTACATATTTGGAGTTCAGTAACATTCTGGACTTACTCAAGAATTTGTCAGCCTTTCTTCTTTCGTGGAAAAGTTTGTTGTGGGAAATGTTATTTCTGCTTTTTTGCTTAATTTTTGTTGTCATGCTTTTGCCACATAAAGTTTTTTCAGGAAAAAACAACTGTTAGAGTAAACTCTGTATGCCAGAATAAAATCATTATTAATAGACAATGGAGATAGACTGAACCAAATGTTGCATAACAGTCTTTAATTAATAATTAGAACAGAAAAATTAAGCAAGGAGTAAGCTGAAAAACTATTTCAGAGGACTTGAGGAATTTCTGTAGTGTCACTTGAACATAAGTAGCATTGTAAATAGATAAAAATTTTATACTTTAAAACATAGAATATTTTCCTGTCCTCATACTTTTGTATAAAATCATCACAGATGGTAACAGTTGGGTTTGTCTTTTTTTTTTTTTTTTTTTTTTTTGAGGCGTTCTAGTTATTACTAATATTACTAGAATTATAACTATCACTTCTGGCACTTTTCCTTTGTTCTTGATAAAATATTGTGATGAGTGGGGCCTTTTCCAGGGTGGGGTAGTTTTTTGTGGAGTGAAAGCAGTGCTGTCCCATTCCTGCTCCTCTTGCTCCACGCCTGTCTAGGAGAGAGCTGCAGAATGCCACTGCCAGGGGACCCAGTGGTGCATCCCCATGAGACACTGTAACACAGCTCTATCATTTACTCAACAGTCATATGTTCCATATTAGTCAATCATGCTACTGAAGTTTGGGGGTTTTTTGACTGTGTAAACAATGCTGTTAATCTGTGTAGTACACTGGGTTTTTCCTTTTTAATAACGCTGGTTGCTGTGCTAATTCATAATTCTATTTTAGCAGTTATGAAATCTGCATTAATTGTTAAAATACTTAAAATACTTAAATTCAGCGTTTCGATTCTGCTTCCTTGGAACGGTGTATATTAAAATAGATTATCCTTCAACTGTTGCTTATACTGCCTTATTTATTTATTTATTTATTTTTAATTTGGCAGTTTTTACTTGCCTTTCAGAGGCCAACAGCAAAAATGGGAAGTTCATAGAAGAACACTGATAAATAGCTGCCAACATATTTTCTTTTTTAAGAGCCTTTAAAGTACTTTTGACTATTTCAGGCATTACCTGATTTGTTACATGTAGCCAGCTAAGCCAGATCCTATGCAGAAAAATGTGTTTCAAGTTAAATTCCTCTTTGGCACAAACTGCTACGATTGCTGAAGTAAACTAGTATTTTAGGATATATGCTGGATGAGTTGTACAGGTGCCTTGGAATCTGCTTTGTTAATATTAGTAATTGGAATTGTTTTGTATTTTTTAAACTTTCCATGGCTGATGCTGCATGCTGTTTCATTTTGTTGTGAGGAGGTACTGTAACTGGCAGCTACTGTGCTGCAGTAGCAGAAACAGCCCAACCCTGCACAGGAAGCAGTTGTGTGGCAGGTCCTGTTCCAGTCTAGCTGTTCTGCAGATTTTCCATGAGAGATCATAGGACTGAAGACCCTTTCCAAAGATCCTGGCTGTAACTGTATGACAGTATCTGTGTGCCAGAAATTTAAACAAAGTGTCAGGCTTTCTCATGGTTAATTTGAGGGTTTTTTTGGGGTGGTGTGATAGCATTATGTCAGGGTGTGATACACACCCATATTCTGTGGATGTGAAAAAAGAATCAGAGCTTTGCATTTCTGTTTGAAAGTTTAAGCTTTTATTGGGTACTAAAAACTGTATACCAAAGGCACCTGTGATGAAATCAGTGGACCTGTGATTTTTTAACTGGTTTAACAGTCATGGAAGTGGCTTAATTCATGATAAGGTTTTGTAGCATTCCTTTCTCTGTTGTCATACTTGGCTTCATTTTTTGTTCAACAACTCCATGTAAAATAAACTGTTGTTTGTCTGGAAAATATATTGCCTGTGTACAAACTGTGTTCTGTGTCTATCCTGGTGAAATGGTCCAAGAAGATAGTCAGTGATTTCGAGGTGAAGTTTGTTTCCTTCCATGAAGGTACTGGGACCATTTTGGAAAGAGGGCAGAATCCTTCATAGTTTGTGGCTGAGTGCTGCCTCTGCCATGTAGGGGCTGGCTTGGGCATATGATGTGAGGATAGATGTGGGTTACAATCAGCTGAAAGTTTAATAGAAGTTTCTCCTTGTACCATCCTGCCCATTGTGGGGCTGGACTTGAAAGTGTTTCCAGCTGTCAGGATGGACTAGCATCTAGTAGTTGCAATGTATTTTCTGTTTCCTGGTGGAAGAATTATATGAATAAATGCTAAAGCTGGGCTCCTTGGGAAAGATTTTTTTCTTTTTCTTAATACCTGCTATTGCAATTATTCAGAAAGGTTTGTACACTGTGTAACTACTGTATGTGATCAACTCTTGCATGGGGTGAATGATGTCACATTAAATATTAAATTCTGAAAGATTACAGGACCAAGAAAAATAATAGAAACCAGCAAGTTATTGGATATTATCTATTACTCAGGAGCTTGGTTCTTAGAAAAATCTACTAAAGCTCCTTGAAAAAACGGCTAATTTTGTGGGAATGATTCATATATTAGGTGAGTCAGTTATCTTTCACTAAGAGGACGCTGGCTGCAAAATCACTGGAATAAGCTCCAGCTTTAGTAAGTCTGTAGCAATTGACGAACTGTATTTGCAGCAGAATGTTTTTAAGAAGATCCAAAAGAAGTTTTCAAGGAAATGTTTTCATGCCTGTAAATTCTCTGTTATTCCAGCAGAGGGTAGTTTATCCTCTAGGAAGCTAGGTGTGTTGAAAGAATGACTGGGAAAGGTAACTTAATAATTCCCATTTCCTCTTGTTTTAGATAGGGCAATAAAAATTAACTTCAATAGACTGACTTCGTCAGATTAACAAATACTAAAACATAGGCTATGGTATGTTCTTAGGCTGGTACTGGAAAAGGCAGCCAAATTCAATAGTAGTCCCATTTCTGTCCTGCTACCAAGGGCTTCATTTGCCCTTCAAGAATTACTGCAGTTTGCTTGTGCTGAGAGAAGTTGCATTATCAGCTTAAGAGCTATTTCACTTTCATTTGTCAGCTAGTGAAGTAGATACAACATCAAGCATTTTTTAATTTCAAATACATAAAATCATTCTAGTTGAAGAGGTTTTGGCTTGTTTACAGTTGCTTAAAAGCCTTTCTGCCACTGTACTCACTGCTGCAGCAGCTATTGTTGAGGAGAATTTATGTTTGCAGTTTGTCGTGGTAGTATCCACCTGCAGCTGCTCCCTGCTCTGCTCACTGGCAGTGGGTGTGGACTGGCTCTTTCTATGTTCTTCTCTTCTGTAATATTTTGTTTTAAATCAGTCATCAGGAAGCAGTCCTGAAGTAAGCTTTTGTGGCTTGCAGTCCTGAGATGCAGTAGAAACTCTTGTGACATGACAGCATGAGTGAGAGCTGAATATTTGAAAGGGAAGCAGAAGTTCAGTTGCCACGTTTTAATGAAGCCCTGTTACTCAGAATTTGTTTCCATTCAAAGCAGTGTTATATATCTTCGTGCATATTGGCCTTTTTTGCCTTATTTCTTAAAGAAATATACTAATATGTATATTTTCATTTATCTTAGTAAGAGTTGTAATATGATTAGTACTATGCTGCATATTTTAATCTTAAATTTCTATATAATTTGCTCTTAAAAAAAAAAAAATCATACAAGGAGCATTCCTGTAAGAAATCTGTGAATATGGTCAGTGCCAATCATGTCTATGCTTCCATGGCTAACTTGAGCTTGACGTTACTATCGCCTGGAACTTTCCCTGTGGTGCTCTAGGAACGCACAGGGAGCTTCAAAGGACTTCTATCTTTCTTTCGTTCTTTCTTGCTTTATGATAGCTCTGTAATTCACATCTAGCTGTATCCCTCTGTGTTACAGATTTTCCCCTCCTTTTCTAGTTTTGAATTTCAGAAATGACACATTTTTGGTTTCTACTTATAATTTTCTATTTCTTGGGTAAAAATGTTCTAACTATATCAGGGATGAATAATATGTCTGAATTCTTTATTTTGGAGCAGTACAGGTATAACCAGTTAACTTGCTTCTATACTTTACACTAATATTCTAGATGATCAAAGGAATACCTTTGCATGGATCTGGAGAAGACATATGTTGTGCTGTCTACCAATTATACAAGAAGCTTAGGCAATTAATCTCTTAGTGCATGCACTTTGGTAAGCTATTTTACTAACATGGAATGATTCCAGACCTGAATATCAATCCAAGATTATTTTTGTCTAAACATTAGCCATACAAAAGAAGCAGGAGGAACCCAGGACAGCTTTTCCAAAATCATACACAGTGTTAGTGCCAGATTTGCTACTTGCAAGTCCCTTGCAATCTTGTGGTCCTTGTTGCCTTTCAAAGCAGAAATAGCTTCTGAGGAGACAGACCCATTTATAGTTTACTTAAAGTATTCAGTTTGTACTTTTTTGTTTTTTCACTGGTAAGCAGTTTGCAAAGCACTAATGCCTGGTTAATTGGGGCTGTAAGCTTTTCACACAGATGAGGAATATCTGTGCTAGGAATTAATATATTTTAAATATAGGTATACTTTGAACCACTGCACTCCATAACAGTTCACCATTTATGAAAGATATGCATTAGCTTAGTAATATTTTTGAGATGCTTCTAAGTGAATATTCATATGTGCTTCTTAAATTTATATATCTTGTTCATTATTCTGACATTTGGCTATGGTAGAGTTGCAGACTGGAACAAAAATGATCTCCATTCTCTTTAGAAATGCAGATAGATAATAGTTTTAAATAATATACACATGGATTCCTGATGCTGTTTGCTTCACCAGCTGGAAAGCCTCTCACTGTCGGAAAGGCATTCAGTATGTTTGACATTAAGGGTGGGGGAATGTTTGTGTAATTATAAATGTTAGACTTGCAAATACGCCTTTTGATTGCAACAGCCTGAACTTCCACATGTCAACAGGAATTTTAACTTCACAAGATAATCCTTGGCTTAGGTACCTTGGCACCTTTCTCTTTTCTATATTAATTCAATACATATATCACCAAATTGTACCTGAATTTTACATGTGTGCACATGAGACATTTGGGTATTGTAAATACTCTTGACTAAACCTTGGGTTGCTCCAGCTGCTGTGTGCAGCTGTAACAGTTTTGGTATTGCGATGAAAGCTGAAATCGCACAGCATGTGAGTAATTACCTGTGATCTTACAGGCTTGTGATATCTTGTGCAGTGCTGCTGAGCCTGGTATTAATTCTAGAAAGGTTGCTGGTTGCTGAGGTCTGAACATTTTCAAGGAGCTCTATTTGATTCTTTCCTAGTTATGTAGCACAAAACTTCAGTGCTTTACAGGATCTCCACAGGGCCTCACAGGTGGGTTATTTTTAATATGGTGATATCATATTTAAATTTCAGCTGAAGAAATTATTTAAGAACCTATGGTTTCAAGAAGCAGAGTGGCTGCACCTTTCATCTGATCTGAGGAGAAAAGAAAGAAAGAAGATTAAGGCTGCAACCGTGTAGTGAAGGATTCCATTTTAGGACTATTAGCTTTAGGATGGCGAATCAAGTGTTTGTGTTCTTCCCATCCTTTCACAGATAAACTGAATTTCACATGCATGACATCTGTTGTCAAATCCTGGCAGTGATCTCAGGAAAATGATAATTCAGGATATCTTAAGTATTTCTGAGAGACCCCTTGAGACATGCTGACAAGAAAGAAAAAAAAAATGCAAAGGGCAATATTTCTTGTTGGATATAAAGGCCTCTGGAGATCTCAAAGGTTTATGCCATCTCGTTTGTAATTTCTTCCTGCATGTGTGATATGCTTATTGCAGTAGTGCTGCAGCCTCACCCACATGAACAGGTGCAAATATAGCAATGCTGTGGGACACCCTTTCTGACATGGCAGATCTCAAAGGAATGTGTGTGGTGTGTCACCCAGTTCATGGACATGTATGCCATGCAGAGAGCATTCCTGCATAATGTCCTCATGCATATTAATTAGACAAGCAAGATACTCATGTGATGTAAATCAGATCCTTTCTTGGACATGTACTGATTCGTATCTCAAGTCAGAATCTAACCCAGTATGCCCAGTATGTCAGAAATAACAATCTATCTTACAAATAATCTAAACTACTTTTTGGTACGTTAAGGGAGAGAGAATGTTTTATTTTAGTGATTAATTGTTCATCATGTTAATTTTATTAGTGTGATGAGAGAAGGACTATTATCTGTAAAGGCTGTGGAAAGATACTAGCTTTCAAGAGAACTGGTGTGGCACACAAATTGTAGGAAGCTTGGTGATAAGACTGTAAATGTTGGAAGAGAGGAACATAATAGGAGCACATGGAGGAGGGGATTTGGGGAAAATTTGTTTTGTAGGACCACTTCTTTTTCTTGGAATTCATTATTTGTGTATCCTAAAGGTTGTCTTCACTCTATTTCCTCATGACTTTCTGTTGGATTACAGTGAATACTCTCAGTCTGGGCTGTTCACTCTGTTGTCTTTTGTGCACCCAGAATTGTGCTGACCCCAAGTGATCAAGGTATTTTCCCACTCTGGCGGTGACACTGTGCTTCTTGATCTCTTTTCTAAGCTGCTGGGCATACACTCACAAATTAAAACATGAAAAGTTGCTGCAGCTTCATGCTTTGCTAGGTGAAGCACCTCTATACCTAGGTGCTTGGTATTTCTGAATTTGCATCATTAAGGTTAGATTAGGAAGCCTTTAGGAAAAGTTAGTCAAATGGCAAATCCCTGCAAGCTGAATGGAGAGCTGCTTGGGAGAGATCTTGAAAACAGGGAATACCTTAAGTAGTGTCATTGCCTGGGACCCTTGTCCTTCAAGACAGGCTCCCTTTCCTGAAATTACCATTTTTACTTTTCCTTTTTTGTACTCTTACTGTTCTGTTGCTGGCTTGCCACTCCCAACGTGTGCTATGCACTACCTCAGCAGTTAAAAGGCAGCAGGCTTGCATTCAGTTCCTTCCTCTGCCTGAGGGAGCTCTAATCAGCATCTCCTATCTTCCAGGAAAGTATCCTGGCTATAAAATACTGAGGTGGGATGGTTGCAGTGTCTCCTCTTGAAGGTGTTTTGCTGTGCGTGGAATAATTAAATATTAATTGGGAGTGTGAAATAAGATCAGTTTGCAGATTAGCTCACTCTGGGAGCAGAGAGGCAAGAGTTTTCAGCCCTAGCTCCAGACAGTGCTTGTTGTTAGTCCTGCCTGGTTTTAGTGCCATCCAGGCCCCTTCAGCCTGGTTTTCTGAGGATGTCTGTGATTATTATGCCACAGTTAAGAGAAGCAGGAGAATGTGGAACTATACATAGATATGGACAGAAGTGAAACTGATTAAAGTTAAAATAGTACTAAAGATGTCAGCTCTCTTGAGCAATACCAGCTGAGTGTGCTAATAGGAAGGTTTAATTAACAAGGATGATGCAGAGTATCTAATTTGGGACTTAAATACCAAATTAAGCATCTAAATCCTATGTCTAGTGTACTTACACTGATCTAACCATAAATGTCAATGCATGCTGAAAATATGTCTTTGCAATCCCATGCAGCCTCTTGTGCTGCTCTCACTGCTTTGCTCCTTTTTGTGTTGCATGTATCACTCAAATTTCCTCCTTGTGTCTCTTGCTTTCACATCTTTCCATATCCTTTTGTTTTATCAAGAATCCCTCAGTTCCTTTTTGCTAGATTCCACATCTAAAATTGCTTCTTTAAATACACTGTGCCATGTATGAAAGCTGATTTTCTTACCAGTGGTTCCTGCAGGTTGTTTTTGTATGGCAATGATGGTATCAATGCTCTTTCTGCTCACTTTTTTTCTTACAGGAACTAATCTATTTATTTTATCTGAATTACTATCCTAGGTGAATATTTTACTGGATTGTCATTGGTAATCACCTTTTGAGAGATTACTGGTTCATCCAGTAACATATAAAATATATAAAGATATAAATATTAGAAATTATCTGTACTAATAATATTTTTATAAATGATTTAATCTTTTCCAGTGTTTAGGTTATAGGACTTTGTTCTATTTCCTTAATAAGTACGACCATCAATAAAATAAGATGGTTTTTTTTCCCCAGTTTCATTACTGGTTCAGAAGGAACTGAGATGATAATTGTATTTTCAAGATGTAATCTGATATACTTTTAGTTACCAAGTGCCAAGTATAGAGTAGTGCCTTCTGTTTTCAAGGTTGTGATGGATGTTAAACTAATTTTTTTTAGCAGAACCTGGTCAAGAAAGCTAAATTGGTTATGGTCGCTTGCCTTCACTGTCACAAGGCTTTGCTAGTACACAGTATGCTTGTAAGACTTTTCCAGTAGCTAAGAGAGTGCCATATAATAAAATACTTCAGAAATTTCTGTAATAAAATATGTGACTTCTGTAAAATCTACTGTCTTGAAATTGTTAATACAAAAGATGATGTTACAGACAACAATTTTTGGAGCTGCTCCTATTCAGGAAGTTTAAATGCCAGAGGCAGCTATAGTGAATATTTTGAAAAAATTAAGTATTTTAAAAAAGTATGTCTGTTCCTGCAGGGCCTTACTGGAAGTTCTGAGCCTTGTGTTTTGTCTGAGAATGAGAAGAGAATGTGTTCGAGCAATACCTAATCTCTTACAAACTAGAAAACCTGATATCAAGTGCTTTTTAATAGTAAGCAGAAACCTGTTCAGCTGTCTGAAATGTCTAACGGCATGGCAGATTAATGAGTATTTTAGTGATGCAGAGAACTGCAGTATCCATTTTAGCAGACCAGTGTGAACTTATAAAAATACTATTTGTTTTATCTGAAGGACACACAGATATTAGTATAATTCAATGTTAAAATAAATGAATCATCATGACATTTTGAGAACACCAGTAGAGGTAATTTTGATTAAATGCTTGCCCACTGATAGAAAAGCATGATGCATTTTCATTCAGCCCCAACATAAGTTATCTATGTCTTTTATCTGTGCAGAGATAGCATGAGAAGCGCATTCTCTTTTAATACTTTTGTTAAAGGTTTGTACTGAATTTAATTTTTTTTATTTGTGCCCTGCCTGAAGCCAACTAATTGCAAATATGGTTTTCACTCAAGTGGATGAACTCAGTTTACTGTACTCAAGATGTTTAGCTTGCAATAATTTCTGGCATCGTAATTCAAATATAAATTAACTGCTTCTACACTTTTTTATTATCCACCTCCCAAATAATTTAGTATTAATGGCAAAACCTGTTTCTCCATGTGAACTTACCAATAAAGCAGTTATGATGCTGGTCTAAGGGGAAAAAGTGTCCAGATATGCTTGGAATTGCCCAATTAGTCATATCTTTCTAATTTCCCTGTAGTAGGGAAGTAGTGAAAAGAGCTTTTGATATCCAGCCAAGAAAGTTGCATCACAAAGGTTTTAAAATGACAAATTAAATTCCATTAATTGTGACCTGTTTCTATGAAACTGTAGTCGATGTTCCTAAGTCAAAGCAGATTGAAATCATACTGTGCTGTACCTGGCTTGTGCTTTCAGGATATTTATGTTATCAGAATATTTGCTGACTGGTTGAATTGAAGGTATGTTGAAAATGTTATTAACCATTGTCATGATGAGATGCACAAATGGCACCTTTCTTTTTGTCAGCTATTTTTCACTTTGATCTTGACACTATTTGTGTCTTTTTAACTTCATTCTTCACATTGTTTTTTTTTTGTTGTTTTTTTTTTTTTTTTTTTTTTTTCCAAGGAGCCTCATTTGATTTCAACTTTCTAATTTCTTCATTTCCTCAGAGAGACATAAACAGTATGCAGACATAATAAAAAAGTGTTTGGTAACACTAGCATAAAGTAGCACTGTGTGACAGCTACAAGGCCTTGCATGGAGTTTTTTATTTCATTCTAAAATCTGTCTTTTAAAAACCCTTTTTCTTAAGTTGCATGCATGTTTATAACCCCTGACTCTCTCACTTGGGGTTATTATTGGAAACAGTGCAGAGAGGTTAAAACCAATCTGGAGCATGTCTCCTGTCTTCAGATCACCAAATTCAAAGCCATTTCTGAACTCCTGTGGGGCATATGGTTTTGGGGAAGATTGCAGAGGGGCATAAAAGAAGAACTATATCCTAAATTTAAATTTAATTTCCTCCATGCATTTTAAAGTGACCTCTAGAAGTTTGTTTAGCAGAATCCTTAGACTCAACAGAACTCTTGAGCACTAATGAGATACAGAAAGATAAATACACTTCATAATAAATTCATGTTACTATCCACTCAGAACAAATTTTAGCAAAGCAAATGAAAATTAAATATTTATAAATAAAATGAACTGAATTGCAAAACAAATTTCAGTCTTTAAGAGGAAGGGGAAGCCTCCTGAAAGCTAAAATTGCTGTTACAGTAACTGGAAGGCTCAAATATTGCACAAGAGATTTTGCCTGACAGCAGATGAACAGTTTAGGGAAATGAGCAACCGAGCAGCTCTGTTTCCAGTAGAAGTAATAGGCTCAGCACATTTCTTGTGGAGTTTACAACCTCAGGAACAGAGGGCTACCAAGGTGATTAATATTTTTGCTAGTTTTAAGCCTTAATGATTTATGTGTAAGAAGCACACTGAAAAATGCTGCTGATAGTTTTAAAAAAAACTGAGTTAGACCTCAGTAGAACTTGTCTTCTCAGTAGGGGTACATACTCTTACCATTCCTCTCTGCTTTTCAACTTGCTCTTGCTATTTAATCTTCAAATTTTTTCTGAGCCTTTGCCATGGTAGATGTATGTTGTACTTTTGCTAAAAATAAACTTGCTGTTTAAGAAGAATTAACAAAGAATTTGCTTGATGTCCTGCTGAAATCTGCATTCCACTGATAGGCCTTTCAGTTTTAGATGGCTGAAAGACAGATCTTTGTCTTCAAAGAGATTAGATTGAAAATAAAAGACCAATATGGAAATTTTCACCCAAATAAGGACCCTGTGCAGATCTATACTTGTTGATCTGTACTGTAGGGGACAATAAAAATACTTTTAATGATATTCAGCCCAGGATGAGACACTTAGGAATATCTGAGAGGAAATTCATTGCTTGGCTTCAGTACAGCCTTTCAATGATGCAGTGAGAGAAAGGAGCATTTTGAAATACCTCCTCTGTCAGATAGCCTCAATTTTGCTTTTCAAGAATGTTTCCCTGGCAAGTCCAGCATTTCCCTATTTGTCTCTTGAGTCAGAGGCCTACCCTTGTTACCATTTCCTTTGTAGTTAGGAGGTTCTCCCACGAGCTTCTCTGTACTTTTTCTTCCGAGTAATGATTTTTCTCCTGCTTTTTAAATTTTCTTCTTTTTTTTTCCTCTTTCTATCACCATACCTGCAGTTCTCAGTGACTTCTGTGAACACTGACACTTGGTGTTGCCTCATGTCTCTTGTATACCTGATGATGCATATCTGCATTCTCTGTACACTGTAAACCAGGAAAAATGCCCAGGTGTTTTGTTTTATCCCTTTCCAAATTTGCAAATACAGATGTACTCCTATTGCAATAGTGCTTCATAATGTAAATATTTTCTATGCATATATTGCATATAGTACCTTTTGTTTAAAGAAAAAAAAACTGCTGTTGTTTTTTTACACAGTTAATCCTTCCTGAATGAGATTTGAACATGTGAAAAGAAAAAAAAAGAATTAATAGATCTTTTTTTTTTTTGCTAAGAGTTATTTTCTGGTATTAAAATAAGGAGACAGCTTCTCCCAGCAGAATTGGAGAACAGATAGTTCTAAACCCTCAGCAATCATATTTCTTTGTTGAAGTATTTATTTTAAAATTCAGTATAGTTAGCAAATTAACTATGCCACCTGTCTGTGATCAGGACTGGACAACATCCTAAAACAGAAATGAAAGTGAACAAATTGACTGAGGTTGGGATTGTCTTTCTGATTGCATAATAGTGAATGTGTGTCAGCAGGAGGGACAGAGAGAAGAGCAGGGAGATCAGAAGTTCTTGGGAAGGTGTTACTGTGTGTGTTGGCAGTTTCAGGGGCTGCATTGCTTTGAGAGTGTGGCTAAGTGGGGCTAATTCCAGTGGTAAAAAGCACAGTTGTGTAAACCAGCTGAGACCCAGAGATAAAATTAGGTTTCAGATACATTTTTAAAGAGGTGTTACCAATACCTAATTTGCTGGCAGATAGAGATTTCTTGGACTGGAGAGCAGACAGTAAGGCTAGAGGGCCAGGGCTGAAGTGCTTTTATTCAGAGTGTCAAGAACCATGTGCCAGCATCAGACCTGGGGCACTTATGGTCTCATGAGCTCACTTTGTAAGCTCTAGGACAGAGAAGTAATTTAATCTTTGTGTTCCTAGACTGGCTGGTGGCAATCAGTTTCAAAAGGGGATTTGCACCAAGTGAAAGTGATGATTTATAAGAAATTTGAAAGATTTGATGCAGTCTTCTCAAGCCTTATAAACAGCCTGGAAATTCTTACCAAAATCATAATTTCAATGGAAATTGAAAACCCTAACATCAAGTTTTATTCTATGTACATTTATGAATCCTCATACTTAAAAAATCAACCTCTTCTTTAATCTGAAATATAAAATAGCCAATCTCAAAAGATTTGAAATAACTCTCGGAAGTTTTAACACAGGAATTGCAAAAATGTATATACCAGACTATTTTCTATACTTTTTGATATATAATATTTTTGTTTTTTCTAAAAATACAGAGTTATCTCTTAAAAATAATTTATTGAGACTGTCTTGTGCTTAGAAAGCCTGCAGCATCAGCTTTGAGGGTTCTTAACTTTTTGAACGAATATTAATGATATAAGTTGTAACAAAAACAAGTCATGGCACAGTGCAGCAGGGATTTAGAAATTCTGTGCACTGTTCATGAAGTGCTTTTTGTCTCTTAGATTCCGTGACTATCAATTCTGCAGAAGCAATCTAAAGTCTTCTTAAATTGTTACTCCAGGACTTTCTGAGATGGAACTCAGAGGCTCATGAAGCAGTTTAGGACTTCAGTGTTGTGAAAGTTTAAAGATGGACCTAGCAGGCTGCACTAATGCACTAAAGGCAAGGACAGAAGCATCTTACATTTAGAGGCTTGCTTTGATGATTGCATCTTCATTAGGAAGAAGTTTAGGTCAAACAATTGAATGTTGTGTAAAATTTTTTCCTCCACCAGCGCCATGGGAAAAACATCATGACCATGCCCCATGTAGAGTAGAGACATTTGAGATAAATATGCAGGTTTCAGACTTCAGTAGTCTTACAGTGTTATCTATATTTATTTTATAAGAGGAAGTCTGGAACTTCCTCCTATTTTAAGAATCAGTTTTGTCACCATTTTAGATTAAACTGGGTTGTAGGCTGCTGCTCTATACGTGAAGAAATTTTTTTCCTGTAGGTGTTTGTTGACTCATATTGATGTTTCAGAAAGATTGTTGCCTGGAGTGCTTTCACCTCAGTTTGGAGGCTAATTTTCACCTTAATCTGTATCTTGATCTCATTGAATGTGAGCATCCAAATGCCTGTAGGAATGTGCAGCTGAGAGAGGATGGGGCTCCTTTCAGCGGCTGCCTGAGTTCAGGAGTGTGTCAGGTGCCATAGAGATTTCCCCTGACAACATGTAGGATTGTCCTCTGGGAGTGGCAGAACATCTCCTCTGACCACAGAAAGAATCTTCTTATCTTGCTAAAACAATACTTTTTACCTTAAATGGTAAATACAAGGGTGATGAATCCTGCTCCCAGAGTCCATGTTTCAGAATGTGGTATTATGTAAGGGAGGACTTGTGCTGGGATATGGGCAGGTACCTTTAGGAAAACAGCATTAATTTAAAAATCAGTTTCCATGACATTTTCTAAATTTGCTCCATATTCATAGAAATCTATTAAATTAATTTTTTATATTATTTAATTTTATTTGTCTTTAAAAAGAGTCATGTTGCACAGAAAAAACATTTTATTGTGATCTAGATTTCCTTCTAGAAAAAAATATGGAAGATGAGTTTGATTCTGAAATACACCATGAAATGAACAACTAGAAAACTGGTATCAAAATTTGGAGTGACCCCATGGTCTTTAAATTATTAATGTTGAATCCAGGTGCCTTCAGCATTAATATCTTTGGTTTTAATTGGTAAGTAGTTCATAAATCTATGTCTTGCTTTTTCTTTTGTCTCTTTGTGTTTCATATTGTGGTTTGCCCACTGATTTTGGTTTAATTTCCCAGGTGAGTATTTTTGCTTTCAACTTTTCCCTAGTGTATTTCAGAAGTCTGCAAAATATGTGAAGAAAATAGAAGGAAAAGCTGTGGGTTTATTTACTGCAGTGTGTTTTTCCAAGAATGCTTTGTGAATACTTATCTTTTTTTCAATGGAAAATATATTTCTTAATCATTGTGGGAAGGTGACAATGCTTCAGTCACTGTAAATAAAACAGAATTCTCTTACAGTATTCTCTTTCAATAAACCCCAGGGCTTTTTTGTACTGTAAGCATTACAAAGATATTACTCATTAATCATAATCTGGAACTGAGCTTCAACTTTAGCTTTCAAACCTGTTCCAAGGAACAGAAAAGAAAAAGACTAGGGAATTTTTTGTATGGACATGTCCTCTGGCCGGATGTTTTTTCACCATGGAGGTAAACTTTCTTTGTGTGCTTTGGCTCTTGTTTTGAACTGCACATTCTGGAGAAGCAAAATAAAGAAAAAAAAGAGGCTTACAGAAGCGTGCTTTTGACCTGAACACAGCTACTACAGAGCTTCCAATTTTCATGGTATTAAAGAACAAAGAGACTTCACTGAAGGACTGGGTAATAAAATGAAATAATGGAAAATGTGTCTTTGAGGTTAAAATAATTGTAGTGATACAATACTATGAAGACTATGCCAAAGCACAAATGGATGATTTGTTCTTAAATTTTGTTGCCAGTGTCTTCTGTTGTTAAAAACAACTCAACAAAACATTATGTCAGAATCAAAAGAGAGCATTCTTCATGTCTGTCTTGACTATGATAATGCTGATTCAAACCTTTGTTATCCAAATAATTTATAAACTTACCTGTTTATCATTTACAACCTTGCCTGTGAGAATCACATGTTCAGCAACCTGCCTACAAGACCTGAATTCTGTTCATATTGTTCAAAATCAACTGGTACAAATTCTTTGGATCAACTTGCCATTGTCATTTAGGCTCAATTACCTCATGCATGTGAAATGGCACTGATTCAAATGGAATTAAATGTGTGGGACTGTTCTGTGGAAGAAAGATGGAATTTTCTTAGCTGTTTCTTAGATAGAAGATCTGTCTGCTTTTTTCTATGCTTTTTAAGAAGGCAAGTTAAATAAATTCCACAGCATATCACTGCTTGTGCCTTTCATTTTTATGTGTGGTCACTATAAAGTAAGAGAGTTGTTCCACAGCTAACATTTTCATCTCAAGATGCAAAGCCGTAGACACCTAAGGTGATGTTTTCTGGCTGCATGTCTTTGAAGCTAAGCTTAGTTTTCAAAGTTTTGGCTTTTGAAACTTTTATCTTGTTTATCTGTGATGTGTTAGCAGCCCCTGCCTGTATTACCTTTCTATGCCTCTTAAGCACTGAGAACAAAACCATCTTAAAGTTCTTCTTCAGGATGAATTTTACTAAGAATTGACACCAAAGCTTAAGTGCAACATAAAAATAACAGTTTAGTCAGGCTCTGGACCTGAACATTCCAGAGTTATTAATCCTATTTAATTTGTATGACCAGAGCATTGATATGTACTTCTCTTGTTTATAAACCATTCTAGCAAATGGTAAGTATGGAAAATACTGCATAGAAAATATTATTTTTTTGTTGCTTTGGCTTAAATTGTGTGGATAATCTTCTTGATTGCCTTTGATGGGCTCAGTTAGGATTAGGGTATTGGTCATTGACCTCCTATACTGGGAAAGTGCCATTTGTCATTACTGACTGTAGAGGTACAAAAGTGTACAAATTGTTGAACATATTTGCATCTAGGAGGCCTTATTTTATATTTTTAAGGTGGTATTTTGGAACAATGTGATGTTATTTGATAATCGTTTCACTTGACATCTGTATTTCTTTAATTTTGCTTCTTTTGATGGCTTGGACTGCAGATATGTGTTCCCTTACTAAAAAAGTGAGATGAATGCAATAAAGGAGAAGTTGGTTTAAGTCAAATAATATGAATGTGCTTTTTCCCACTTATTTAGAAAAATTATTTTTGTTAGCATTTCTTCATTGGTGTTTCATTCTGGACAATTCCAATGAAAAGAAGGTTGACAAATAAAGCCTGTACAATCATAAGGTATATAAACTTGGCACTTGACTCAAGCTTGATGTTTATTCAATTTTCCTTTTATAGAAAATGGCTCTTGTGAACAAAAACCAAATGATGTCTATGTTTGATTCAACAAACACAGCTGGTGTGTGCATCCTTGAAGTCACTTGAGTTGCTTATTATCTTGACATTAGTACTAATGGGTTCTACTAGATGAAGCACTAGAAATACATCTGACTTATTTCCATCCCTTTTCACCTTCATTTATACACTGAAGTGTTAGATCATACAATTCTATAATTCTACATTTTTAGAAGTGCATTATAGCCTTAGGTCTTCCCTCTGGACCCCTCACCCTCAGCACAAGGTCTTTGCATCTATGTTCCTGAATACATAGCTGAATTTCATCATTCGCTGAATGAATTGTGATCCTGGGAATAGAAAAAAAAGAGGCTAATTAATCTGTGGAATAGGATTTTTTTATCCTCATTAGTTGTAAAGAACAAAATAACATCAGAAGGTTTTTGGTTTTTAATTGATGACTGGCAGAAAGGAAGACTAAGTATTTTTAATGTCTGTACAAATCTATATTAAGATGTAAGAAGAAAATTCCCTGCTGCTTAGAGAATGTATCCAAGACCTGTAAAAGTTAAAGAGTGTGGGGTTTTCATACAGAAAGGGAATTGCTTTAAATATCAGCAACTAATTTACCCCAAATAGCAGAATCTCATACAGGAAATGAATTTTAAGTATCTCTCTTACAATATGAAGATGTGTAGTCATCCTGGAGTGAGTAGATTTCCTGTGGCCTTTTAGACACTAACTGCAATAAAACAAGAACTTAAAATTTTCTGTTTATGAAATTAAAGCTCATGCAGTTGTACTTCTATGAGTAAGATTTATGGTTAAATGTAATAAAAAGTGCAGGCCAGCCTGAGTCACAGCATTATTCCCTACAGGGAACCACTGCAGTCGGTGGGCAGTACTGTTGTCGTCAGTGGGACTGTTGAGTCTCTGGAAGGGTTGTACAGATGGGCTTTGCAGATAGGTTGGAGTTTATTCAGAGGGAGTATGTCAACATTAACTTCTGGCAAAATTAAACTGCCCGACATTAAGGATTGTGTAAAAGTGAAGTTAAAATGTATTCAGTGAGGCTTGGTGTTGTGCTTACCTGTCTGTGTCAGGAATGCTGTGTGCATGTATCATCAGTTTCATCACAGTCCGTTCAGTAGCTGTATATTTACATACAGAACCTTTACGTGCACAGCACAATTTAATTCCAACAGCCTCAAAACTGGAACAGGTTTCTGCATGACTCTTCCCTTTTTCTTAGATCAACTCAGACCTCCTCACTTGTGCAATGGATCAAAGTGATCTATTTTGCATTAGAATATTTTAAATAGTGTGAGTAGCTCCTGACTATCAATATTAATCATTCACCAACATGAATCCATTCCATGTGTGTACAAAAGGGCAAACTAAACAATCTGGTAGGTGATATAGTTTTCATATAGATATGAAATGGGTCTGTTCATTCACATGAGAATGAACAATATTTGCTATTTTCATTTCAAGAAGGCACTGGAACGTCACTTGTAATCCAGGGTTGAATCCCCTTAAAAGAGAAGTCCATGGTTTGTATTGAGGTTTGTGGATCAGGACTATGCTCTGAGCCATCAGAATGTGGTTGCCATTGCACTGGGCAAATGTAAAGTGGTGTGAATGTTGAACTCATGCCACACAGACCTCCAGGTCCGAGTCGGCTAACGTTGCTTATGCCTCATTGAATCCACTTTTACAGGGGACACACTCATACTAAGCTCAAAGGAGGACTGGAACTAGAAATGAGATAAGACAGACAGGAGCTCTGCCTCCTAAATAGCTACCCATTTTTTTTAATATGACGATAGTGTGGTCAGTTTAATGTTTTTCAGCCTTGCTATACCAAATAATACAAAAATGGCAGAAAGTAACATGGAGGTGTGAAGCAAATAATATACACTACAATAAGTATGTGTATTTGAATTAGAATATAAACACTTGCACAATCCCAAACAAGTAAGTATTGTTCCCACTAACCTTTATAGCAAATTTGCTGTTGATTCATTAGGGTCAGGAATTTACCTTGAAACAGAAATTGAGGTGGAGAGAGCAGTTAATTGGTAGTAGCTCTGCTTGTCATCAGTGAAAGTGCAAATGGATTTTCTAATGCATGCTATTATCTTGAATATATGCTATGCTGTGGTAGCACACTGTGTGCCATATGCCTCACCCTTTCATGTTACACCCCCTCATTTTTAATGACTTGTTCTGTATATTAAATATGGAAACTGTTCCAAGAGTGAGACTGGCACATTCTTTACACAGCTGAATTGACACGTCTGAAGCTGCCTCTGGCTACTGCTTATAGACTGCCTTGCCCTTCTTTCAAGGAGAATATGTTTTGCCTAATTTTAGTCATGCAAACCCTTCAGCATGATGTTGTCATAAACCCTTGCGTAGTAGAAGGCATCAGTCCTTGGCCATATATGGCTTTTACGTTGTTGCCATATGCCTGCTCTGCCATTACCTGAGTATCACATGCATTTCATTTTGTGTGAACTAAGCGCATTAGGGGGGAAGGAGAAAGTTTCCTACAAGAGGGAAAACTATCTATCTACTTGGGACTTACGTAATGAGAGGAATTAAAAATAAGGAAAAGTAACTATAATTAATTATATTTTATGTGATGTTCCCCCCACTGTAAAGAAGAAAATACCTCCATAATTTAAAAATAATATAGCTCAGACACTGGTAGTCAGGAGCAGGGTTCCATGAGCTGTTTTTTGCCAGAAAGCAGTACCAGGACATCTGAAGGCTTTAGAACTGGGTCTTCTATGCTGCTGTATCCCCAGAGCAGCCACCACTGTGCCCTTGCCTAGGCAGCTGCCTGGGAAACTCCCAGGCAGTTTCAGGGCAAGGGTGGGGAGTGGGCTCCGTCTAATATCTAATTCCATGTTGTGCCCTCTCTTCTTTGTGGACACAGGCACTTCAGTAGTAGAGACCTGATGAATTCATTGCCAGGTGGCCTCAGTGTCAGAAAATAAAATGGCCCTGGCCATTTTACTTTATTTATATATACTTATATATGAAAAAAATATATATATAAACAAACAAAAATTACACATATATAAAAACAAAAACATTACTTCTGTAAAGAGAAGATTTGCAAATCATATGCAATTAGCAATTTATTTGGAATATCAGTGGGCCCTGAAAGTGTAACTTCTGTTAGTGTCTCTAAAAGTTGTACTAAAGGTGTTTGGTCATTCAGGCACACACTTTGCAATACAAATTAGTTTACTAAGTGCCTTTGTGGAGCCTCAAACTACAGTCTCTCTTTGAGTCACTTTTTTGGACTGAGTTTTCATTTTCCCATTTGTTTTCAGAATGTCAACTCAGCTTTAAAACCTAAGTGTGCTTTTTCTGAGGCCTGTGCTAACACACCTTTGTTTTCATGCACAGATGTTCCATTTTAGAGAAAGCATAACTTATTGTGTTTTCACATTTAAATAGGTTAGTTGGCACTATACAGGCTTAAAATTTGTCTTTACCTAAGCTTGACCTCTGCCAGTTGTCTATTCACATCTCTGCCTTAGTAAACCCACTTTTTATTCTGTATGAATAGATTTTATAATTGTGCTCAGAGAATCCTTGTACCCTCATTTATTTTAACATTCATTCCTGTTGTTTTCAAATTCAGCTTTGATGGTGGATTTTGACAAACTCTCTTAAACTGTTTTTCACTGTTTATTTCCATTTCCTAACAGCTTTTGTCTAATCCATCTCCATTGCTGTATGTTGCCCATCACTCTTCTTCTCTGACAGATGTAGTGAAAGGACCAGAGTAAAATCAGTTTTGTTCTTGGTTTATTTCAGCAAGTTGCATTCAACTCTGTCCATTACCATTTAGTTGAGGAAGTAGGAGAAATTGCTTCTAAAACAAAGGGTAATCTCCTTCTAGGTTTGGCTTATTCCTTAATCTTAACTGGTTTACTTTTCCATATTTTTTTTTTTTAACATTGATAGTTCTTAAATATTTTTTGCTTAATTCCTTTGTACTGTATAGAAAAAAGGACATAATGTTTAGTTAGCATAATGTTTATGCTTCATACATATTAATTATGTGATTCAATTTCAAATGTTTTTTGTCAATTAATGACCTTTTTCTTGTGTCATGAATCAGGGATAAGGAGAAACTTTATTTGCTTTCTCTGTGCTTCATTAAAGTGCACATTTGTCATTGTTGGCCTGGTCCTTTCAGAAGAAAATATTTTTTTATCCTTTCTGATTGTTGTATGTGAGGTGTCTAGTCCTTTGATCATTTACACTGCTTTTCTCTGAACCTTGCCTAGTTCTGCAGTTCCTTTTTGAGACTGGGTAATCAGAAGCATGTACAGCATTCCAGGTGAGACTCCACCACTGATTTATATCATGGCATTACAATACTTATTGCATTATTCACCGTCCTATGTCTTATCCTTCAAAACATCATGTCTGCTTTTTTTACCACAGCTCAGCATTGAGCTGAGGTCCTTAATGAGTTTTCTACAATGATACCAGACTATTTTCAAAATTTCATACAGTTAATTTAGGATGATGAAAGTACACTCTTCCTTTTTTCTTCTGTCCAATGTGGGTTATTTTGTAAGTAACATCGAATTTCATTTGCCACTTTGGCGATTACTTTAGTTTCTCTTGTAAACTTCTCACACTCTTGTCTGGACTTGACCACCCTAAATAACTTTGAAGCACCTGCAGTTTTCCTTGCTTACTACTCACCCTTTGTCCTAGTTTTGTTTCGGTTATACTTGAAAAGAAATAAACACCTTGATTTTATACTGTTCAATGTATATTTTCAGTAAAGTAAATTTAATTCACCATAGCTGCTTTTTTTTTCTATGTATTAATCAATTTTGATAATGAAAATACTTCACAGCTCACATTTCGAACAGGCTCTACTTATATTTTGAAAGGGATTTATTTGAAGTCTGATATTTTAGAATGTTTTATTAAGGTACACACCAACTCATGTTCTGCGCATGGTGACTTGTAACATATGAACTTCTGGCTTCTCAGAGTGCTGCTGCATAAATCTACTTCTCTAATTTTCATCCCCCTGTCATATTTTTCCATGGTGAAAAGAACAGAGGTCTTGTGTTCTTACAGTGTAATTCATATTGTTTCAACCATTTCTTAAGGTCTCTGATGATGCCTCACAAGCCATTTGTCTCAGATCTTAACCTGACTTTACTATTTCAAAATTTTCCTGAACATTTCCAGACTTTCCTGTTACTTTCCTAATCACTGTTCCAGAAATGGCTTTTTTTAAAATAATGGCTTCTTTGCTTGTCCATCCAAGACACAGGGCACAGATTATTCCCTCTTTTTTTGTTATCACAGTATCTGTAGTCTGCTTTTAGATTTCACCTTGACTCTTTTCTTCTTTAGGGTGATCATTCTCAATAATTTTTTCAGAGTTCATGAGTTCTATGTTTCTAATTATTATTTTCCTATGCTGTATAGTTTTCAGATCATGCACATCTTCTGTGCAGTGCAGCTCTATAGACTGGACACAGCTGACACTTTTCCAAAGCTGAGCAGAACTAAAGAAGGTAGTCACATAACGATTATCTCAGGAAGGCAGTTTCAAGTACTGAAAAGCAAAGACATTGAGAGTGTCAAAGAGATGGAAAGTCCCAGATCTGCTGTTTGTTCCATTAATACTTCCAGGGGAAGGTTCCATTGATGTTCCCAGATACCTGTCATCAGCTGACATCTCTGAATTTCAGTTTGTCTCCTGAGAATTTGCTGTCAGGACTGGAAAGTGTATTTGCTGAGAGAAGTAGCGTGAATGCCTTCAGCAAGTTTGGCTTTGTTTACTTTTTTCTATTATTCTATATTATGATATTATTGAGCATCCCAGCTGATATTTTCACTGTAGAAGTACTACTGCAGTATCATTCCACACAATGTTTAAAAGTCTGTGAAATACCTGAGCTAAATATCTTGGGTTTTTTTAAAAGAGCTTTCAAGGATGAGATTACAAAAAATTAAAACACTGTTTTCATTTTATTAGTGGGATGATTCTTTGTCTTCCTTATTTGGGCAGGAATGAGAAGGCCCATGTCTTCTCTGGTAAAAATTATTTTATCTTCTTCAACTTTTTAATAAATAACTAGATGACAGTTTTGACATGTATTCTATTATTGGGTAGTAATGGAGGAAATATGTGGAAAATGTAACACTTGCTTTACAGATCCCACATAATGAAGTTTGCCTTTGAAGAGAGGTTGGCAAATTGTGGTGGAGAAAGCTGTTTTTATGTAGTATTTATCAGATAGAAGAGGATTAGGTTGTAATGTATTTTAGGCATTGTAACTTTAAATAAAAGTCATAATTTGATGAACCCTTGGAAAGTCGCTGTATTTATGTGAATTGAACAAGATAGAATAGTCCTAATATTGCTGCCATTTGGATATTGACAAAGATTTTAGGATTGTCAGGCATTAATGAGCCTGGGCTCTAAAACTCCACCAATTGTTTTTCAGGCTTTCTTGTGGGGAGGGTGGGGAGGAAGTATCTGTGCTGAAGTCTTAGGTATGAGAGCAATTCAAACCAACATGCCCAACCAGAATTAAGTAGCTCTGTTGCTGATAATCACATAACTGTGGGGTTGAGCTTGCAATGCAATGTATGTTTTGAAAGCTATGTAAAACTCAAATGGACACTTAGCACATTGAAATTTCCTACACCAGGTACTGTTCTATCTATTCTCAAGCCAGTCAGTGTTTGTACATAAGCTGCAATAAGTCTCTTAAATGCAGTCTAAATACTTCAAGATTTTTGTTAGTACTGTTGGAGGATTTCCATTTGGACAGTATGAGCACATTTTGTTCTAAACTATGTAGATATTTTTGGGAAGTCTGTACTGTAGTTCCGCCCTCTGTTCCATGGGCTTAGAATATGTAGAATATGCATAAACTTCACCTGATAACCTCTGATTTCCTGCACTTCAACTGCAATTGACATGCACATATCTCTGCTCATACAACTTGGATATGAAATGTCTATAATAGATCCAGATAACTCTTATTACAGGATGGACAATATAGGTTGAATGTCCTTCGCACATGCTGCACAGTACATATTTGTTCATTATGATAAGCTGCCTATAAACCCATCTGTATTAACATTTGCCATCTGTTTTGCTTCTTGCATAGTCACATAATGTGGCTGTCTGAGAATCAGTGAATTATTCTGACAGTTTCATCATCCTTGGTTTTTGTTTGCATAAATCTCCCCTCCTATTTCTAAACATATCCTGCTAGTCTTGTTAACTCTGTAATTGACTTCTATCGCCTATCAGCTCTTCCTAAATATGCTTAAATATAATCTCAAAGATAAAATTCTAACACTTTTCACCAGTCTGACCATATGTAAATTTTAGATGTCTACATTTCTCACCCTTAGGACAACATTATTTGAAAGGGAACATTAATGCTGAAGGAACATACTTATACAACTGGCAGGTACACAAGTGATTACTATAATTAGGAAAGGTGAGCCCAGTATATGCACAAGTAAACACATTCAGAAGTAACTGCTCAGCACTGGATTTAATTGTGTGACCATGTCCCAACTCCAGGAATTTTGCAAGAGCTCTGAGATTTTGATGGTTCTGTGCCAGCTGACAGTTGCTGAAGACATGTCCAAAAGTATTCAACTCGTAGCTTTTGGGAGGAAACTCTCGCTTGTGGAATCGGCTGCTCACCCTCTTCTTCCCTTTCCTACAACTAATTTTCAGTGACTAGTCATGTCAGGCTGCGAGCTCCAAGCCCACCTTGTGCAGTAAGACCGCTGTGCAATTATGGCACAGAACAAGCTGGGCTGAGGCAGTTTAAAGATCTTAGATCTGAGGACCTTACCTGGGATGTCATTAGTGTAGCAATGCCCATGATTACCAGCTCGGTATGAGTTAGGCTGAAGAGCTCTGTGCCAGCACCACACTGCTCCCAGCTCCGGAGGTGGCTCGTGTGGAAGCATTTCTGCTGTCCCTGCAAGGCACTGTTTTGCCTGTATTGGAACACTTTTTTACCTCTCTGCTAACTTCACTTTTAATCTCTGTCTCAATTTATGCTTTACAGCCTTAATTGTTATCTATTTCACTGTCTTTCCTGAGAAAGGCTGTTCTTCCAAGTCTGTTAATGTGTGGAAAAGGGTTTATCATGTCATATGTAACAACTATTTCATTCTGTTTGGGCTAAATCAATGCAGTTTGTTAGCATTTTTTAACCAATGTATTTCAAGATAGATCTTACTGCAAATACATAAGACAGGTATGTCATAAAGCTAAGATATAAGACACGAGCAAAATCAAATACAAAATCAATGTTGTTGTAAAAGTATTCAACAATAAAAAATGTCAATTCAAAAATGTTTGTTTGAGCAACTACTGTTTCAGTTGTATGTCTTTTGCCATGATAGGTTCAATTGTGACAACAAATGTAAATACCCTTGCTTTTTTAGGTTTATGATGAGTATAACTTACACAACACCAGTTCTACCCACGGACCTATTCATTTTCTATTGCACTATTATTCTCATGTGTGATCAGTTTGACTGAATGTTTTTTCTTTGTTTTATTCTCATTAAGCCAGATGTCCATATTTGTGGACTAGTTTGGAAATGTGAGACAGAATTTATTCCTTGTACAAATGATGACATCTGCTCCATTGTGGAATGACACAATCTGGGACTGCGAATGAGCCTGCAGTTCAGGAAAAAAGTGTTCTCAGGCAGGAAGATGAATCCTTCTTCCTTAGGGGGAAAAAAAATTCCAGTCTACTCATTAATATCTCTGCTGGCATCTGCTGCGATGCTAAACTGCTCATCATGACATGATGACCAATAAATCCAGGTGACTGAAACCACCAGGTTCATATCCCTTGTCCCTGATATGTAAGCTAGACTTGTAGCTAGTATAACTTGAATATTCAGAAATAATGCTTATGTAAAATTGATTTTAAAGGAATGAGACAAAAATGACAGAAGCTTGTTATAATGTGCTTCATGCAAATGGTGTTTCTCCAGAATGCTGATAGGCTTCTGATAAATCCATTAGATCTGTCTGAGCTCCACAGTGATTTCTTCTGCATGGCAAAGGACAACAAGGCTATTGAGGAATCTAACTTCTCAGCTTATTCATTAAGCACGTGTCACTCATATTTAAATACAAGTATAGTTAGTATCTCTCTGAATTCTGTAGGTAGGTTTTATCTTGCCAGTGTCATCCCTGTTTGGTTCTAGTTGTACTGAAAGAAGGAAAACCAGTGAGCTGGTGACATTAAAGTGGGTCATGTCTGGTGTACAGTTTACCTATATAAGTATGTCTGATTTTATTTTATTGAGAAAATATAAATATTTTTATCACATGCCAGAAATATGAGATTAATTCTTCTAATTAATAAAAAGATAAAAAAAACAAATGAGGCACAAAGTTCCTAAGTACATACACCCACACAACCCCAGCATCCACCTACACTGGAGTGTGTAGGAAGCCTCACAGATGTTTCTTTATCAGAATCAGATAGTTGTTTTCCACACTGAAAGCAAACTCAGATCCTAAGAAGGTGTAGATGTCTGAAGTCTGAAAAAAATATAGTGAATCTCCTCTTATATCTACATTAATTCAATTTTAATCATTTCAGTAACTATGCTTCTATACAGGCAAGATTCAAATGTTTAATTTTAAAATTTTTACACCAGTGTGAAAGTCTTGAGCAATGAGGGCAGCTGATTTAAACAGCGCTTGGCAGTATCAGCTTTCTGGATAAAGCAAACTAGAAATATTTATTTGGAATCATCAATATTTCAGGTTTTCAATCCCCAAGTGTTGTATGGCACAGTAGTGTGAACTTATTTGATTTTCATTCACCATAATTTCTCTGATTTTTAAATTCTTCTGTCATATTTAAAATTAGGCTGTATTTGTTTTTAGAAGGAAATGCAATTTTTCCACTTGTTGTGTCATAATTAAGGCTATCAGTATTCTTAAATTAATTGTCATAAATTGTCCATAGAGATAACCATATAATAAATTCTAATTCCTAATATTCTAATATTCTAATAACCATACCCATAACTGTAGAATAGTATTCTAATTTCTATTTAAAAATACAGTGAATTGGCTCTAATTTGCTGTGAGCAGCAATTAATTTTAATATTTTGTTCTCAACAGACTACTTGGAGAGAAAAACTGGTTTTTTCATAGTAAGGAGGAAAATTTTTCTGTCTCATTGTGACACTGATAATACAGCATATGGCAAAGATTCATTGTTCAGGCTCAGCCCACTCATTAAACAAGTGAAAAGTTTATTATATACATACATAAACTTTGGTCTGGTTCTGCAAACATTAATTGCTAGAGTACAGCTTACACCAAGTCTTGGTTACTAAAGTCAGTATTTTAGGGTGTGGATTCCAAAGCTAAGTAGGAGAGGTTTCCAGTGTTGCATTAAGAAGCTCACAGGCTATGTTTCATGCTCTTGTGAAATGCTGCTACCAAGGGATTTTGCAACCTACATGCATTGACTCCTGCAGATGATCAATACAGGAACCCTTTCTTTAGGCATCTGCTTTCCCAGATGTTTATAATACCACTCTTTCTATTTTGGGATAAAGTCTGGACAAACAGGATCATAAATTCAGATCACATCTCCTAAATGCAGGGCTGATGATGAATTAGGCAAGAAAGTAAATATTTGAAATTTTATTTATTTATTTATTTATTTAGGATAATACCTATCCTTATTTTTAAGAATAGTTTGGTGATGTTCCAGCGAAGTCAGCAGAAACCTCCCTCTAACTTTAACAGAGGAAATGCTTTGGTTTTATTAAGTGTATTTAATATAACATCCCTGAAAAGAGAGCCATCTGAGTTTTTCTTTGAAGTTTTAAGAAAAGGCTGGAGTTAAAATAGAACACTTAACTACTCCAGCAACTGAGAATCTTCCTGCAGCATAAATTCATGGCTATCCTGTATTCTGTCATCAGAGTATTAACCTGACAATAAAAAGTCCTGCAGTGGTGTTCATGAATGCTGCTTCTTGGGTGGGAAGGACATCAGGTAAAAATATTTTGTTAAGACTGCCAAACTATATTTAACTGTGTAAGAAAAGGTGTGGAGTTTTAAGAAATATTTTTTGTGTCTTTAAAAGCATTATTTTTTAAGTAATTTTGGCCAGATATTTTTTTGTTTGTTTGTTTTTTGGTTTTTTTTCTTTTTTTTTGTTGTGAGTCACAGCAGGCCAATGTAATTGTGGCTTTCTCTTATATTACTATGTTAGGTAATTTATCTCTTTACTACAAAGACCCAGCTGACCGAGGCAATACGTTGTCCACCTGCAAGTGTGATCAGCTGGTGGACCAACAATTCTGTCCTGGTAGCTCCAACAGCACTGATTAGAGCTCAGTCTGATTTGATCTACTTGGTTATTAATCCTTAGAAGGTAGCGAGGACTGCTGTGGAATACATAGTAAAACAAATCATGAATCTGGAGGAAATGGAATATATCAATTCCGCTATGCAAAAGACTACTGGAGAATTCATATTTTAGTGTTTTCAACCCTCTTTTTTTCTAAAGAGTTTTTTAGTTGGACAGGAAGGTTGTTGTTTTTTGTTAACAAATTTGTACTATATTTCTTAAAATTACCAGGAAAATAGTGATAAGAACAGTTGCAGTCATAGAATCACAGAACAATTTTGATTGAAAGGAACCTTAAAGACCATGTAGTTCCAACCCCCTGCCATTGACAAGGAACCTTTGACTAGACTAGGTTACTTAAAGCCCCATCCAGCTTGGCCTAATTACATAATCAGGGGTTATTGAGGTGTTTTGACTTGTTTTTTTTTCTGGTGAAAGTACCAACTGGTTCTGTTGGGTTTTTTTCCTGCTACTCCAAATACTTTGTTTCTTCTGTAATCAAAATATATTTCTCACATACAGTGACACTTCATAGCACATTTTACCACAAATTTCAGTATATGTATTTTGTTGCTTAGCAACTTATGTGTATAAAAATGTAAACCCATTAAGCCAAAATGAGAGTAACATTAGAGTTACTAACTTGGAGCTGCTGGGAATTGGTATTGTCTCAATCAACTGGTTTGTATGATTTATTTTTTAAAAGGTGATATAATCATTCTAAAGATAAAAACCAATATAAGAAGATAAAAAAAGCTGAAATAATATCAGCACCTGTAATGTGGCAGCTCTTTTTTCTCAACAGTGGATTTTGATAAGAAAGTCAGTGTTCTGAAATATTATTCAAGAATATTTTTATAGTGTTTGTGAAGATTTGTTCTAAATCTTTTTGACAGGACTTTATTTTTATAGTGTTTGTGAAGAGTTGTTCTAAATCTTTTTGACAGGACTTTGCAAAATGTGCTATGTAATCTTTCTGCTGACGTGACATCAACAAATTGTACAGTGGGTATAGCCCACTTGTTTATTACAATAGAACAAGTGCATTTGGAGGCTAAAAATTTTGAGGTGGATATCTTTTCAGAGTTGTGCTGCCACAAGGTATAAGTGAAGAGATATATAATTTAATATTTTTAATCAAATTCATAGTTAACTGCCTTATTTTAAACAAATGCAGTGTCAGTAATCTTGCTTGCCATACTGTGAAAAAATAGCATGTATTAAAAAATGCTTAGCATGAACTTTGTCAGATATTTATTCAACAAAGCCTTTTAAAGGTGTGGTGTAGTGATATTTTGAGAACTGTTAAGGAGTACGGTTAAGGGTCTTATTTCAATCCTTACTCAGAGTTTCGGTTGTTAGCTCTTGTGTGAGTCAGTCTAGGCAGGTGTCTCAGTGCTTGCTTGCATGGACCTCACTGGGTCTGCTCAGATGCTTTAAGTTATTCTTATTATTAAAAAGATCTAGATGAAAATCTAAGCCCGGATCTCTAAGCTGTTAGCTGAGCCCTAAGGCTCTAAGGCTGAGACTTAGAAGCTCATGTTTGTTAATGAACATCACTCCATTAGCCTTTTTGGGAATGCATTATAACCTTGCCACCTGGGCAAAGCTTGTGTATTGGCCAAGAAATCAATTGCTGGTGTTTCTAGATGCGAAGGACTCCATACAGCCTGGAAAACAGACTCCTTCAGGAAATCACCTGGACATTAAGAACTCTTCAATAACTCTCACTTTCCTATCTCATGACCATAATCTTCACTTTCATCTTAAATTAGAAATAATCTAATGCTTTCTTCATTACAGAGTGAAAAGATATCTGTTACAGTGGTATATTCAGTAAGTATCATATCTTACAGCAGGTCTGCCTTTATGCATGCTGTTCTATCAGTGACCCATTCTTTTTGTTGTCTTAAAGTATGCGTCCTGGGGGTCTCAGGCGTGGAGGCCCCGACGAGGACGCGGTGGTAATAATAAAGCTTGCACCACGGCAGGTTGACTCTCAGGCTCTGCTTTATTCACTGAGGGTGGGTGTCAGGGAGGATCCGTGACCCGACCACACAGCAAGGGAGCAGGCTCAGAGAGCCCCGAACAAGGGGCGGGGTAGAGCTTATATTAGGGAGCAAGTAGGAGGGACAGGGTACAAAGGGTCCAATAGGAATAGGGCTAGGAGGAGGAGTTGGGATGAGATAATAGGGGTACAACAAATGAGGATGAGGGAAGGGGGTGGTAACTGGGGAAGAACCAATAGCAGACAAAGAACTTAAGAACATTCCAGAACTAAGGGCAAGTACAAAAGTGATTGACATAAAGGTGGGCATAACTGAAGGTTACATAACATGAGGGGAGTGGTAGGTTTGATGGGCAGCTTGGAGGCGGGGATCTACACAACAGCCTCCTCCCAAGGCATGTTCGGGGGAGCTTTTCCCAAGTCCCCTACCACAAAAGTATCCCTCTTGCTTCTCAGCACATTCTGTGATCTGTATGGAATTAGACTGCCTCCTGCATGACCATGTGCCCAGTGCTCCTTATGCAGCTGGGGAGACATTTCCCCACTGCAGTTATATTCTGCAAGCCTCTTGCAATAATGTGTGGTATCCCTTTTCCTAAAGCCCACTTTTAGGGTGGACTTCTACAAGAAGGAGCCAATCTGGTAACCACGTATTTGGTACAGCTAAAATCAAGTTACTGAGAACATAAAGCCAAGTAGGATTGTAATTTTTCTGCCTACCAGCCCTTCAAGTGTGAAGAAAAGAAAATGAAATTTGAAGCAAACCTCAGTTTTGTATAACACTCATAAAGGACTTCTCCTTTTACTATCTATGAAATATTTTGAAAATTGCATTATAAGGATAAAGCAGATTTGAGAGGTAATGTCAGGACTGTCTGTCCAAACAGACAGTGAGAGACATTCAATTGAGTGCTTACCAGGTTTGTTTCAATATCTCAGGTCACAGGTCAGAGAAATGTGGTTGAAACTCTGTAAATTTCTAGTCACACTTTGTGCTCCAAGGAAGACGATCAACATTAGGTCACCAAAGGCTTTGTCTAGCTAAGTCTTAAAAACCTGCAAGGATGTAGATTCCACAACTTCTTTAGTTGCCTCTTCTAGTGCTCCTCTGCTGTCATACCTGTAGAGTCTTTTTAGAGCAAGTAAAATTCACAGCTGTAATAAGTCTGTACCAAGTCCAGAAATATTTATCACAAAAGCAAGCAGATACAATAAATTCACAAACATTTTAGTCTGCCATAATCCAGTGATAATACTTAAGGAAGTGGAGTATAAGTGAGAGTGGTACTACATGGCAGTGGGAAAGGCTGCTGGATAATTAGTAAGGCCTTCCCATTATCAATTTCAGTTCTGGTCTACATTTTGACAAAATAATTAGGAAACTATTTCTATGACATATTCTTTGCTTCACAACTGTTAATATCAAAGTGCCATTTCTTAAATAAATTGAGTGCTGGTGGAAAGGTGCATGTCAGAGATAAAAGATCTTCAGTACTGGAAGAAAAATGAATGTTTTTATACCCCTATGCCAACAGCAGCACTTCTTGCAAGTATGAGAAAGTTCAAACAGTAATACAAAATGCCAGATTTAGCCTGCTTTTTATAACCAGCAGTGCCACAGCAAAAATCATTGGTTCTGAAACTCTTTGTGAACCCAGTAAAATTTTCTGAAAAAACATGTATGTTTCACTATGTAGGTCCCTGAAAAATTTTTGTATCCTGTAGGAAACTGTACCTTTCTCTGGTCTTGACAAACTTGTTTATAAACAAGGAATACAATTTGTAACATTAAAAACATTGTTCTTTTACCATATTCATTTGCAATGGATAGCTGTCTTCTTATATTTTGTTCTTAAATGTGTTATAATTCACAGCTTATCTGAATTCAGGAAAAATCTTTGAACTGAAAAAATTGTCAAGCTCTTCTAGGTACCATTTGGTGCCTGAGAGAGAAAATGGAATAAAGTGCTTTAAAAAGCATTTGAGGGCCTACAAGCATTAGAAGCCAAAACCTAAAAGCTTTGATGAAGAGATAATCACTGTTTTCATATTTTCTTGTGGTGTAGCAGTCACTGTGCCCTCTGCATTTTGTTCCTGAGAGAAATGTTAGCAATGTCCCACAATTCATCAAGGAGATGTCCATGTGTTTTTCCTCCTTGTGAAGGAACAGGATCTTTCTGACTGGCTGAGTAGCTGCATCTGTAGGGCTATCCTTGCTGCACTCCTTCCCCTTATTATTATTCAAGATTATAGACTACAGTTTCTGTAACTGATTATCTTTAAGGATGTGATCCAGCCTTCATTGAAGCCAGGAGAGAAACATGTCTGGCTGAAAGAGATTTATTGCTGTAAATGAACTGTATGACTGCATGGACTTCCAAGGGTAAGGCCCACTTGAGAGTCCACTTTGAGGGTGGCATTCTAAAGGCCTTTATTTAAATTCCTTATTGTTCATCTGAGCAGACTGTGTGCTCCAGATAAATGTGGAGAACATCTGTGCTCTTAAAACAGGGCTATAATCCACCATAAAATGTGCAGCTTTTAATATTTAAAAGTAACAGACTCAGCATTTTAATCTGTCACCTTAACATAGTGTGCGTGTGTTGCCACACTGGACTGTGTTATTTGTTGAGGAAAGTAAAATTACACCAGGAAGCTAGAAAAACTCATGGAGTTCACAGTTGTATGCTGGCACTATTTAGGCTTTCAAGCTGTACAAAAGCAATTCTACTGTTAGTTATTTATCAGTAGATTGAAAACTCTTTTACATATGCTTTGTGTTACAGAAGTTAGTGTTTCCTTTTGCCTTCCATGGGCTTGATATTCACCTAATGCTGTTTCCACATAAACATTTTTAAACAGACTGAAAATCTGCCAAAACAACTGAGGCTGAATCAGTCCCATCAGTATCACCTCCAGGAACTGCGTGAACTTAGGTGTCTTGATGTTTCAGAAGCATCAAATTTAGTTTTCTATTAAAGGGGCTTCACTACATTTTAAAATTAAAATCTATTCCTTTGTTAAGTAAAAGGCATGTGTGAAATTTTTGCTGTGTTCATTATCTTTATGGAAGGTATTGTCTCATAAGGCATATTTATTCCAAATCTAGGATAGGTGGGTAATCATTATGCCTTACATGGTGATTGCCTCTGTCTTAGTAGTTGGTGAATGTCTTTAAATAGGCTCTTGCTAAAACGCTGAAAGGCAAAAATGTATTCCAAGTATAATAACAATGGTATGTAAAGATGAATACACTTAAGAAAAAACCTTCCTTCTTTAAATTTCCCTCCCTAGTATGTACTTTCATGGAGAATTTCCTATACAGATGATGTTGCTGACAAGAGTCTGAATTCAATGGGTAGAACAGATGTCACTAACTAAAACTTTATGCATTAGCAGCCTTAATGCAAAAGCTGGACCAAGGCAGAAAGGGCCATGTCCCTTCGATTTTTTTGAGTGTGCATACAGATAACAAAGGTAATTAGAATACAGTGGCATCTCCCTAATTGCCAGATGGTACTATGACACTTCACTTGTAATTGCTTTAATTGAGAACAGAAAGAAATAGAAAGAATTTTTTTTCCTTGGCTCTATGTCTTGAGAGAACGAACTACCTTAGAAGTTTGAACTGGTGGGAGAGCAGCATTGTAAGACGAGAGAAATAGAGAGTGAAAGCCAAGCCACAAATAGCTGCAACATTGTGATCCCTTAAGCCCCACAGTTAAGAAAGGAAAAAAAAAATCTCCTCGTTGAGAATTCAGAGCGGGCAGGGGAAATAAAATGGGTGAACCGCAAGATGGAAAACCGGTTCCAGACTATGATGTTCTAGTGACGCAAGCTGAGAAAGGTGCTGCGGCACAACGGCGCTCTCCTGAGACCCGGCAACAGTCATTCCTATAGGAGAGAAACCACATGAAGACAGTGAGTAAGGGAAATTTTAACAGTAAAGTAGACTGGAAGAGACTGAAAATCCAAGCTATTTTCGTAAAGTAATTCCATGACTGAGTGTAAAACAATGAGTCCTTATCCACGAGTGAAATGATGATTGAGCACGTACTGGGTGTTCTGCTCAACAGCTGACAAAGTAAAGGAAAAAAAGTGGAAGGGAAAAGGTAAGTAATCCTATAAAAAGTTCTGCTTGGGTGAAAGCAGAATTCTGGTAGGCAAAATTTAACAAATGTGTCCACAGTGGACACAGGTAAATGGAAGAGTTAGGAGTATTTCTCATAATGAAGAATGGATCAATTCCTAGATCAAGTTCTGTCTCAGGTAATTATGGATCTATCAAAAGTGGCCTGAAATCAGAGGTACCAGATCCTCTGTCACCCATTATGAAGGATTAATCTCTACTAAGTGATTTGTAGATAATCCAAAGAAGTAATTTTTTTATTTTCTTGATAAGAGACTTTCCTTGTTTAAGTTAAAGAGCCTTAATCATGGTGACTGATGAGATGTAGGAGCCATCTTTGTCTCATTTGTCTTCACAGAAGACCCTTCCCATAAATGTTGAATATGATTCTTGATCAGGATGATTGTAGAAGATTAGATGGTAAGTCATCTTGTCTACAGATGCCAGCATTAGCTTTGTTGACATTAGCATTGTGCTAATAGCACTCCAGATTGTGGGTTTGACCCCCATAGATTTGATGTTCCTTGTGGGTCCCTTCCAATTCAAAATACTCTGTGATTCTGTAATGAGGAATTTACCATGTGTCTTCTCTGAACGACATGGGGAATTGAAGAGTCTGTGGACTAGTCTCCCAAATTGCATGTTCTGAGATTATAACCTCAAATCCATATAAATGAAGCATTTGCTAAAACCTATATATTTCCCTTGTTCTACAAACATTACATTTTTACTTTTTTGGTTTTTTTTTTTGTTTGTTTTGTTTTGTTTTGTTTTGTTTTGTTTTGGTCTTTTCTTGATTACCTGAGACCTCCCTTTATGTTCTGAAGACCGTAAAGTTAAATTGTTGCATTCTTGGTGCAAATTTGCCTCCTTCCCTGAGATGGAAAATTTACACTGAATACGTATGGCTTAATTGAATATTTTCATACTTATATCCTATAATGTTTGATCACTTCTATGAGTGCTTAGTCATGGCACCACAGAACACTTTGTGTTTAAGTTCTTGGAACTAGGTTAGGGTGCATATGAGGAGCAAACTGAATCTGAAGGGAAAAGAAATGTTAAGACTGAGTCCTAAAATTTTCTATTTGCTAATGAAATGTGAATTATTACAAACTTCGTTGACATTGATTATATACTGTTCAAAACAAGGTAAAAAATGCCTGTTAAAAGCTTTTAGACAGTTTTTCATTGACCATTCTCTTTATAAATCCATGAAGAACATAGTACTTCCAGTTTCAGATTGGTCCTAATTCAGTGATATATTTCCAAACTTTTACCTGTACAATTATTTAATGTGAACAAGTGATTTCCTCTTACCCTTCCAAATGTTGGAGGATAAGAGGACTGTTGTAACCAATTAGGTCTTTATCTGATTCTGCAATTTGCTGTGCCTTTCATCCCTTTGCTGCACTGGAGGGTCTGTGTGCTCTCTCCCTGATCAGAAAACAATGAAGAGTGCATACACTGGAGACTGGGGGTTGATATCTGAAGATCACTGGCATCTTAATCTTCAAAAAAACCCCACCCTATAATTCCTTCTTGATTGGTGAACTAACCTCAAACAGGGTGAATAGAATTGTGGCCTCTTTCTATATCTGAGTATGGAAATAATGCAACTATTTCTGCTCTTTTCTTCACATTAAGAAGCACTTTTGGAAGCCTTATAAACACTTTGGAAGCCTTATGGCTGTATCAGCATTTATCTAAGTGTCAGATTTATCCCTCCTTGGCATCAGACAGACCAGGGTCCAAATCCTCTGTCAAAGTTGTGGCATTATAGGTACTGTTTGTGGACAAACACATCTCTGCAGAGAAACTCTTTTAAAACTTCCTTCTCCCTTTTTGACAATTTCATAGCCTTTATTATTCCTCCATGTAATTCCAGTCTCTGCTTGGAAGAGATTGGAGTCTTTGATGTTTCAAGAAGAGACAGTCTGATCATGCCAGGTGAAAAAGAGGACGTAGAAGGATTTCACATAGAAATACATGGTAAACAAATGGGAATGATCAAAACCCACAACCCAAGCTGGAGTTCATTCCCATATCATTAATGCACTTTTAAAGTAGATACGTTGCCTGCAGGTACAATCCTAAAGTTTGATCCACAGCTAAGTAGACACAATTCATAAGTGGGCTTAAGTGCATGCTCAGCTGCAAGAATGGTTTCATTGAAACTTACTTTGTGTGATATGTCACAATAGGTCATACTGGGCCTGATGAGAAGACCAAACCTATTTCTGTGTGTCAATGCTTTGCTGGATTGTAATCTAGACTTCCAAAAAATAAACTTTACAATATTTAACTAATGACACTGAAAGCCAAAGTTGAGGTTCCAAGTACAAATATGATCAAGTTAATCTATCTCAATAAACAGCAATAAAGATATTAATTCTTTATGGGGGTTGCTGGGAAATTTCTATCTATCTATCTATCTATCTATCTATCTATCTATCTATCTATCTATCCATCCATCCATCCATCCATCCATCCATCCATCTATCCATCCATCCATCCATCCATATATTTCCAAGTAATTTCCAAGTAGTTTCCAAGTTATCCCCCCCAAGAAATTAATATATATAATTTTTTCTCAGCCCTAGTGAGATTGCCTCTGGAGTTCTGTGTCCAGTTCTGGGCTCCTCAGCACAAGAGAGACTTGAAGCTCCTGGAGCAGGGCCAGCAGATAGCTACAGAGTTGATCAGGGAAGTGAAGGCTCTCTCTTTTGAGGACAGGCTGAGGTAGCTGGGCCTTTTCAGTCTCAGGAAAAGAGAGCTGAGAAGGGAGCCCATCCCTGTCTGTCAGCGTCTGCAGGGAGGGCTCAGTGCTGAGCAATAGGACAAGAGACAAGGGGCAGTGAGTGATGCACAGGAAGGTCCACCTGAACATGAGGAGGAACTTCTTTACTGTGAAGTGCCTGAAAAATGGAACAGTTTGCCCACAGAGGCTGTGGAGTCTCCCTCTCTGGAGAAATCCCATTTTTTTGGATGCAGTCCTGTGCCATGTGCTCTGGGACGGCCCTGCTTGGGCAGGGGATTGGACCAGGTGACCACAGCGGCCCTTCCTACCTGACCTATCCTGTAGTCCTGTGACTTGTTCCATGCTTGGCTACCGCTTATATTTCATAGTTAGTTAGTTATTGCTAGCTTTATCAACAGTGGATTTTGTGTTAGGGACACATGTCCTTAGGAATGAAATAGAGAGATTCAGGGATGAGAGATTATTGATGTAATGCCAAGTAAAAGAAATTTATCCCTGTAAAATATATGAATTATTCATAATGTAATTAAAGTGCTTAAAGCTAAATGAAGTTCATCTAATGTTTGTTCAGTATGTGACATGAAAATACTTTTTTAACTGAGTAAATTAATTTATTTAAATCAATAATTAACACACTATACAAAGAAATAGAATCAATATTTTAATAATTTTAATAGTAAATAAGTTTTTTTAATGTCAGTGTTTTTACTTTGACTTATTTAATCTTGATAAAGATAATAAGAACCATTTTTTGAACCATTAATTTACAATTTTCTCAGCTGAAAGGAATGGAAAAGCAAATATATGGCAGAAATCAATATCAGGGGGAATTATTGAAAATATAAATCACTTTACATTATTATCTGTTTATTATTCTATACCTTGTCAGCCATAGACCACCCAAAGACACTTTGCTTATGAGAAACTCAAAAAGAGATATGTTCTAGAATAGAATCTTAACTGAGATTCATTGCCCTTGAAGCAGAGGCTGCACAGGGTGAGAACTAATAACTAGTAATTAATTTAAAAACCTAACAGATCAAACAGATCTACACAGTAATTTTAAGAAGTAGCTACTAAAACTGTTCTTGGGGGAAGGAAAGAAGGAAGGAAATTCTTTCATTCCTAGTGCACAAGGAATCCAAATTCTTTGGGGCTTACAATGAAGGGCAGCCAAACTTTTTCTGTAAAAAGGAAGAAAGAGCTGTATTAAATAAATGCTTGCCTCTGAGAATGAAATATGTAGAACTCTAAATAAAGAATAATGTATTATTTTCAGCTATATTAAGGTGCTGCAAAAGTAGGAAAGCATTTAAGAGTGCTTGTAATTTAATTTAATTTAATTTATGTGTGTTTCAGTTTTATGTATTCAATTTTAATTTAATTGAATGTAACAGAAAGACTTCTCATGACTTCTTTATGGTTTGGATCAAATATAATACTTAGAAGAGAAGTTTCCATTAAATGGTGTTCACTTACTTTTTCATAGCATTAAATAGCATGACTCATTATTGGCATAATATAAATAAAAATCTGGGATCAGAGATTTCTAATTTGTTAAATGATAAAATTAGTTTAATAAATATTATAGTTAACCAACAGAGTTACATTTTAGTAGTTAAGAACATAAAAAGTGTTCAATTATGACTAGTTATTTGCAGTTGTGTTAAATGTTTTAATGATGCATAAAACTTGTCAACACATGTCAAATAGTCAGGAGTTTATTTTAAATCTCCTTGCCTCATGGTTTTTAGGATGAAGTCACATATGCAGATATTGTTATCCAATTCTTTTGATTTCCAGAATTTTCAGTTTGAAAGGTCTCTTGCAACAGTTTGTTGCAGAAGCATCACACAACACCTGTTGTATGTGACAGCCTCTTGGTATTTAGCAGACACATCTCTTTATGTTGTAGAGTGCAAAGATTACATGAGAATTGGAGGCTTTTATATAGGATGGCCTTCAACAAGTTGGAGTAAATGCTGGTGCAACAATTTGTCTGAAAACACCTCTCTTGTCACATGGTACAGCTAAAACTTCCCCTGTGGATGTTATTTTATGTTACTTAAAATTCTGGACAGAAATTTCCTATCCATTCATCCACCCAGCTATTCAAAGATATACACATATACCTATTTAAATAACAAGTTTTCAAAACTTTTGTAAGTGTAGAAATGAAATACTATCAGAGATTATATCAATCAGACTACAAATAATATTGGCAAATACAGGCCTTAAAACTCCAGTGGGATCGAAAGGACAAGATGAGCAACCATATCTAGTTGAAGATACCATTGCAAGGGTGTTGAACTAGATGGTCCTTAGAGGTCCCATCCATCTCAATTAATCTACGATTCTACAGTTCCATGATTTTTATGATTCTTTGAGTCTAATGAAAACAATTTAAATTATTCAACAATTCCTGAAGTTGATTAAAAGAATATCTAGAATGTAGTATATTTTTCAGTCTCTCACAACTCAGATAAGCTTCAGGCACTGTAAATGAGTTTTATGTCAGTCTTTGTTTTCTTAGTCAATGAATTTTTGCACAATGTAAGGAAACCTTAATGAGAATAGCAAACCCTCATTCTGCCAGAACCCTATGGTTATCATTCATGCTACTCCTTCATTTTTCCTCTTTTTGTACACTTAGAGAAAAATTATCATGACCTTGGACTTTTCTTTCCATCAGTGAGAACTCCTCAGATATTAACCTCGCTTAATTTTGTTAATGTTACTTAGGTTTGAATTTTATTTAGCATCATCTCACTTTTTCTGCTATATGGTTTTCAAAAGTAAGTTCCCTGATGATTTCCTTGGTTGAGGTTTAATTTCATCGGTTCTGTTGGTAACTGCTAGGTTCTTAATATCAATTCACAAGAATTATTCTTTTAGAATTTTAAGTAATTCCTTCACAAATTTGGTTTCTATTAATGAGTTAATGTTTTAAATCACATTGTAAGTGTAGTTACATCAAAAATCATTAAATAGCTAGTCTTGAACTGGTGCCTGTTTCAAAGGAATGTGAGAATAAATGTTATACTTTATGTGTTATTTCTCAGACTCCTCTAGTAATTTTTTTTCAGTGTTTTTTTTCCAAGATCATACTTGTCAGAAACCAGTTTGGAAAATAAAGTACTTGTATTTCTATATCCTATATACTTGAGCACTGTCTGTCTTTATTTCGGCATGGCAGCCTTGTTGTGTCATAGCTCCACTTACGATGTTTCATTGGCTGAGAATGTAGAACTTGTGGTTTTGGCTGGAATAATTCCTGAACTAGCTGAGACACTGTTGCATAAAACGCCAGGGGTATTTTTCTGCTGTATCATCCACTGACCTCAGAGACAGGAGTAGTGAACCAGTTCTCCCGTACAAGTGGTAATGCTTGTGTTATGGTTTTGCTTGGCTGGAAAACTTCTTGGGCACATCACAATTTTGTCCCAGCAGAACAAACCATGAAATGTAACAAGAGGCTTGGATAACCTCTATCCTCTGTGTACGCATGATTTTTTCCCTAAAGAAACAAATGGAATGGTGCTTTACACATCATTACCACTCCTCCTCAACTGAGGCTGATTCACAATCCACTGTAGTCAGTTTTAGGACTCTGCTTTACTGATGGGTCCATCATGAGAGCATCCTCAGTATGAATTGGAAGAGCTAACAGTGTTCTGGTTCCTGATCTTCACTAGGGATGAGAGGGGAAGAATTTAAATCTGGTTGTCATATATTGTTGAACTGCTCATTTTATGTTTCCTCTGCTACCTATTTCATTTTCTTTATAATTTTCCTAATACAGGAAAAGAACTGACATAAATAATATTAAGTATTTTTTTCATATTATTTCTTACTGTGGGTTGTTTCCATCTACTTCTGCTTCCTTTATTTGTCATGTTATTGATTTATGAATTGAAAATTCAATCACAATATTTTTCAATGACCATTGAAATTCTTTCATAGTCTCCAGTGCACTCTGAAATATGTCTGAATGCTGCATAACTTCTTGTAATTTATATGTGGTAGAAGGGCATAAAGTAATTTTACTGTCTGCTCAAAAGATTTAAAAATAACCCTTAATCTCATTTACTACTTATTCAATCATGATAATGTAGATCTTGCACGGTAATAATAACATGAAATAATTAATTAATTAGTAACAATACTACAAGCAAATAAAATTGTAGATAATATGTCTGTACACTCTTTAATGTTTATGTGCCCAAGTTTACATACAGTTCACTTGCAAGTTTAATCCTTGCTTTTAGGCTAAAAAAGTGGAGTATAGTGTCAATATGTGGTTGAAATGAGTAAGTCAGTGGTTGCATAGAAGGGTGTGAGAACACTGAACTGTTAGGACTGCTCTCTAGCAATAACTTGCATGAAACAACCCAGACAGCAACAGCATAGGAAAGTGAATCCTTTCAGGGTTGTTCACTGGAGCGATTTAATTTATGGGCATACCTGTGGACCATATGACTATGCACTTATTTAACACCTGAATTCCATTCTGAGCTATTTAAAAATTGTTCCATTAGCAACAGATTCTGGCATTTGACCTAGTCCTATCAGCACTGGAGACTTACCAGAAAAGTAGTTATTAACTTATGTTAAACAAAATTTCAGGCAAGCTGAGTCTCCCTCAAGAGCAGCACAGAAGAGAAAGCAGTTTAACCTGCAGAAGATACCTTTGGGTAAACTCTGAAAAGGCAAGAAATAGGAAACTTATCCCTGTTGGGAAATCTTTTGAAGAACAAAACATTAAAGGAGTAATGATTTTCCCAGCCAAACTCTGGGTCATACAGTCAGCAAAAGAACAATAAATCAATACAATAAATTAAGTTCTGGAGAGCATAAGTGTAGAAACTCTCACAAATTGTGTCAGTCAGGATTTTGACACTGCAGTGATTGAAACCCCTATTTGGCACATGCTTAACTTTAAACTTGTGAGTCAGTCCAATGAATGATATTAAAATTAGACAGATTCTGCAGAAAACTGGTCAAAACCATTTATTTTCCTATTAATTAAGCCTGTTTTACACCTCTCCCCCCCCCGCCCCCCCCTTATTTAAAGTGCAAAAACTTTCCGATTCATTGTGGCTAAGAGACATGCATTTTTTTCGTTATACAGTCAATGTTTTCCTGCAGGCCCATATAGTATGTCATTCTTATGCTTATTTAACATATCTAGAAGATAAATAACATACATACATCAACATTGTATGTGCATGTTAATTTTTCTTCCCCTGAAAATGCAATATAAAATATTTTCAAGCTGTGTTAAACAAAACCTTCTCTGTCACGCCAGCTCTGTTCTCTGTAAGGGCTGCTTGTGTCTCAGAATCCTTTGTGGACTCCTACTGCCTGCAGAGACTCTACTCGTGTATGAGCCTTAACTTCTGTGTCACTCTAGCAGGTCTAGTGTAGGGAAGAGTGACCTTATTAAATTAATTTCTAACTGGAATGTATCAGTGAGCTGCTCTTGTAGCTCTCATAATCCATTAGGAATTACTTTTATTTTTTATTGATTATTTTTATTTTGTTATTGTTCCTATTGAATCTGCTGTATCAGATGTAGATATTCTCCTGTATACAGAAGTTACTGCTATTGAGTGCAGTATTTGAGTCACTGCTTTGCTTGCCTCAGCTGGAAGATGATCTTTGTGCATCTCATAATGACTTACCCTGCTGACTCCTCTGATTCAATCTTTTGAAAAGGACAGTATTGCTCTTCCCTGTTTGTAAATCAGACCATGATGGGCTGAGGGATTTACCCACCAGCTTTGTAAACAAATGCTGCTGTGTTTAGACTTTTATCTGCTTTTAATCCCACATCTTTAAATATGGGATGTGATGACTATTGCCTATTAGCTGCTATCTGCAAATAACTTTTGTGTGACTGTGTCTAAAGCTGATCTTTCTGGTTGTTGTTGGAGCAATGCCCAAGAATCAACACAGAGGATAAGTAAAATGGCTTTGCTTGAGGAAAATACTGTGAAACACAGCAAGATCCAGAAAGGGAGATAGCTCCAGTACGTGCCTCAAAACTCATGACTGGTCAGCACTGGAGATCCAGCTCCTGCTGGGAAAGAACAACCAATTGAATTATCTCAGAGAGAGCCCAGTAACCATGTAGCCATGGTACAGAAAATCCCCAAGACTACAGAGTAGTATGGGTAGACACAGCAGTATAGAATAAACACTGGGGTGGTCTTATGATGGAGTGCCATCTGCAAAGCAGCAAGGTTCTCTGCAGAGGAGTTCTTTTTGTGTAGCTGATGCCTGTATCTGGAGATTTGAGAATAATGCCTTCCCGTGGAAGAGGTTAAAATAAAGCTAAACCTTGAAGGGACTCCAGCTTCCTTTATTATCTCTGGAATTGTCACTGATTCAAAGAAAAACTCAAAGCATTCTGTAATGTTTTTTTCTCCATTGTTTTGGCAGCATTACACTGTTGCTGAAGCTCTCCATCTGTTAAATGTCTGGAAAACCATGTAGATATTACACATAACTAGGGCAGTCACTTCCCTTTGTGTCTGATCCAGCAACCTAGTATGATTTGTGCAATCTAGAATGGCAAGAATTAACATGACACATCTGAGGAAACGTGAGACCAACCTCCCAGCTAATAAAACAGAAGACAGTTGATCAAATAAAAACATCTGCAAATTTTCTTTTTCTTGTCTTTGATTAAGCATGACACAGACTAAGAGTGAGAAGCTTGTAAAGCCTAGACAGTGCTAGATCTTATAAAGATGCTCGGTGTGAGTACCAGAATGCAATTAGCTCCTTTCAGCCACTCATTTTTGTCTGTCGAAGGACCAGGCCAACTGCATGTGTTTCTTTCTTCTTCTCATCAGAAGTGGATGATAGGATGAGGGACCTGTGGCTGAAGGGCATGCACTACACCACCACACTGCACCTTTTCCAATGAGAGAAGCAATTTTCCAATGAGAGAAGCAAATGCTAGCCCTTTACTCGTTTGAAAGTTCAAAGGTTCACTCTTTCCTGACCCACTCTTACTCCTGGGACCTTCCAACCCAGAATGTAATGTAAAGCAATATAAAATAAGACTCCAAGATACTGAAATAAAAGGGATCTTCTTTTCATTAACATTTTTTTTCCTTCATAGGAGAAGGAAGTATTTGATATCTGCTCTGTGCATGACAGAGATGATCTCTGCTGTAGACTGGCTATTAAGTGTCTATTAAGGTAGATGGCTTCATGCTGGGCTCTAGGGAAGGGTGCTGCAGCCTGGCTTCACACTGGTGGTTTAGGAGTATGGCATTTGTGAAAAACTGTTAAAGCTGGTTGCATCAGGCTACAGGTAGTGCTTCTACATAGTGTGGGGCATGCTAAAACTTTTTCTTCTGCTGAAAAAGGCAAACCCACAATTCTTACCCCTCAGCAGGGTGTGAGAACTTTTCAGCTCACCCATAGCCCATCAAAAAATTAAGATTCAGAGACCAAAAGGGTTTCTTGCTTTGTAGCCAAGTGTCACTTTGCTACAAAGAAAGAGAAATAACTTGAATATTGAACCTTATTCTCAGAAATTGTTTTATATTTTGTAAAAGTGAATTAAAAAAATGATGGGAACCCCAAAGAGAGATTATCTAGTGTTCCTGAAGAACATGTGTGCTGCAAGCAACAAAAATGTCTCTCTCCCCTTGTGGAAATTATTGCAATACTTTTCCCCTCCAGTCTTAGGAAGATTTTCCAGTATTTGACAGAAATATTTCTCCCCAGAAAATGATTTCTTTTTAAAATCTATTTTAAGAAACAAGCTGTTTCTTTTTGCAGCAAATTGGTATGTGTTTAAAGATTGTTCCTGCCTCCAGGTTAAATATTCCTGTCCTTTCTCCTATTTATTCTTTCTGTAGGTATGATGGTATTGTTTTCTTGTATGGATCCTATGCAGCTAGTTCACAGTTTTTGAAGCGCAGTTCAGGGAACTTAATACACCATTCCATCAAAGGCCTGACTAAATATCAGCAAAGCAGAAAACAAGACTTGTGGATAAACATCTGAGTATGGCTTTGTCAGTTTTTTGGCAAGACCAGTACATTGTTGACTCATATTCAGTTAGTGATTCATTATTATCTGTTCTTGGACAAAATGCATAAACAAGGTTTATCCGTAAGGATAATCTTATATGAGACAGTCCTATATACTGAGTTTTTCCCTTCAACACCTAAAAAACTTCTAATTCATGGGAATTCTTGATGGCATTTAGTTTTAGACAAAATGAAAAAAACAAAATTCTCTTATTTCAGGTACACGAATCATATATCTGGAGTATCACTTAGTCCTTCTATGCTGCATCATCATAAGCACTGTTTTTTCTTATATAAGAGTGATAATTTGTCAAACTGGATGCCACCTTTCCTGCTGAAAACACTCTGCTAGTGAGGGGGCTGAGTCTGGACACTTTTTTCAACCTTTCCTTTTCCTGTAAGCCTGGGAAGACAAAGTGCTGTGGAAAGCATTCACATGTTTGTAGTCTAAATTTTACACTCAGAGTTTCTGAAGAAACTGTAGACAAATCTGAGCAAGTTTTGAAAATGCGCTCCATTTCAATTTTTACTTTTTTTTCCCCATGTTTTGTATCATAGAATCTAGACTTCACAGAATCACAGAACATCCTGAGTTTTAAGGGACCCACATGGAATACCAACTCTGTCTCCCGGCCCTCCATGTGCCTGAGAACAGGTTTCTTGAAGTCTGTTGAAGCAGACTTTAAGTCTTCCAGGCTTGGTGCTGTGATCATTTCTTTGGGGAGCCTGTTCCAGTGCCCAGCCACCCTTTGGATGAAGAGTCTTTTCTTGATGCCCAACCTAAACCTCCAGTGGCTCAGCTTTAGCGTCCTGTCACTGTCACCACAGACCAGAGATCAGTGCCTGCCCCTCCTCTTCCCCCCACAAGAAATCTGTAACTGCAGAGAGGTGTTCTCCTCAGTCTCCTCCAGGTTGGACAGGCTGAGTGACCTCAACCACTAATTCAGCTTTGCCTCAAGGCCCTTTTGCATCCTCATGGCCCTCTTTTGGACATTCCCTAATAGTTTCATGTCTTTTTTACACTGTAGCATCCAAAACTTCCCCCAGCAATTGAGCTGAGGCCACCCCCATGCTGAGCAGAGTGGGACAATCCCCTCCCTTGTCTGGCTGGCGATGCTGTCCCTGATGCCCCAAGTGGCCCTCTTGGCTGCCAGGGCAATGCTGGCTCATCGACCAGGACCTCCAGGACCCTTTCCATGGCACTGCTGTTCAGCCTTTCACTTCAGCCTGTCCATACATCCAGGGCTGCCCTGTCCCAGGTGCAGAATCTGGCACTTTCCCTTGTTGAACTTCATGTTGTTGGTAATTGACCATCTCTCTAAGTTGCTGAGGTCTCTCTGCAGCACCTACCTGCCCTCAGAGGAGTCAACAGCTCCTCCCAGTTTTCGTATCATCTGTGAACTTGCTCAGTGTCCCTTCCAGTCCTGAGTCCAAGTCATTTCTGATGATGTTGACGAGCACAGGACTGAGGATGGAGCCCTGTGGAACCCCACTAGTGACAAGTCACCAGCCTGATGTCACTGCAGTCACTGTAACCCTTTGTGCACCATCCATGAGCCAGCTGCTCACACATCACAGGATGTGTTTATCCAGCTGTGGGCTGGACACTTCCTCTGGAAATACTCTGTGAGAGACAGCATCAAAAACTTTGCTGAAATGCAAAAAGATTCCATATACTGGATCCCCTTGGTCAGCTAGATGCATTTTCTTGTCATGGGAGGAAATCAGGTTTGATAAGCAGGACTTTCCCATCATGAAGCTGTGCTGGCTGTGACCAATGACTGTGTTGTGCCAGAATAATCTCCATAACTTTACCAGACACTGAAGTGAGGCTGACAGGTCTGTAGTTTCTGGGTACTCCTTGCTCTTCTTGAAAACAGGGACAATGTTTGCCAGCTTTCAGTCAGCTGAGACCTCTTGGAATTCCCAAGACTGCTTAAAAATTGAGACAGGCTTTCTGATGACATCAGCCAGGAATTTGAGGGTTCTTGGATGAACCCCATCAGACCCCATGGATTTATAGGGAACTGGAACAGCAGATCACACACAGTTTCAGGACTGAGTGTGGGTTGATCATTCATAGTTATGATCCTCCAGCTCAGGGCACCAAGACCTCCTTGGTCCATCTCTTGTGTAAGATCGCAGTATTTGGAATCTTAGCATCATATTATTCTAATTTATATGTAAAATACATATTATCTATTCTATTCTATTATAATAAGATCTTAATTTTAGTGATGGTCTCTGCAAAAATGTGTCCAAACTGCCTAATTCTTGACGTAGTACAGTGAGACAATCAAAGCAGTTAAGAGGCCTCGTTCTTATTATTTTTCTTCTTTTTCTTTTTCCTTTTCTTTTTCTTTTTCTTTTTCTTTTTCTTTTTCTTTTTCTTTTTCTTTTTCTTTTTCTTTTTCTTTTTCTTTTTCTTTTTCTTTTTCTTTTTCTTTTTCTTTTTCTTTTTCTTTTTTTTCTTCTTTTTCTTTTTCTTCTTCTTCTCTTCTCTTCTCTTCTCTTCTCTTCTCTTCTCTTCTCTTCTCTTCTCTTCTCTTCTCTTCTCTTCTCTTCTCTTCTCTTCTCTTCTCTTCTCTTCTCTTCTCTTCTCTTCTCTTCTCTTCTCTTCTCTTCTCTTCTCTTCTCTTCTCTTCTCTTCTCTTCTCTTCTCTTCTCTTCTCTTCTCTTCTCTTCTCTTCTCTTCTCTTCTCTTCTCTTCTCTTCTCTTCTCTTCTCTTCTCTTCTCTTCTCTTCTCTTCTCTTCTCTTCTCTTCTCTTCTCTTCTCTTCTCTTCTCTTTTCTCTTCTCTTCTCTTCTCTTTCTTCTCTCTTTCTTTTCTTTCTTTTCTTCTTTTCTTCTTTTCTTCTTTCTTCCCTTCTTTCTTTTTTTCCTCATTATGTAAGAGATCATTCTAGATCTCATTACAGCATTAGCTGTGGGTCTAAAGCTTTGAAAACTAGGTGTTTAGAAACCTAATCTCCAGAGATGGTGAAGGTTTGGAGCTGTGTCAATCCTAAGAAGAATGCTAGCTCTGTCCTCATGGTAGCCATGTACTTCTGTTATCAAGGTCTGTGAAGTATTTCAGAATTTAGATTTCCCTTTTCAGTCTCTCCAGAATTGCATGAGCTAAGAAAGTTTTAAAATACTTTTCTTAAACATGTACAGATTTTCCAAGATCTGGGCTCATTTTACATTGAATGCTGGCTACAACAGGAAAAAATAAGGAAAATGCTTTATTTTATGACCTTCAGGTGCTTTTATTTTCAGTTCATATAGACAGAAACATTGGTAATTGTGTCAGGACTGTTAACAGGAAAATTCTTTCTGTGTGCTTACTTGATCATGAATTGCCAGATACTCTTGGCATTGTAAAAACAGTGCAGACTCAGAATATCATGCAGACAAAGTTTTCCGACTCAATAACTTAAACTTGGATTAAATTCCTAAAATTGGGAACTCTTCTGAAGTGTTTTAAGCTGCTTTATTACTAATTTGGCTTTATTAATTTCACCTTGTCAGCTTATCCAATGGCACTTCAGACTGATACTTAGCTACTAAATATAACTTCTTAAAATCTGGGCACTAACATTCTGCATTTTTCATGTAATTAATAGGTAAATTCATTCATTGAGTCTTAATGATTTATTCAACCATCCAAAACAGATTTGAGCTGCTAGTGTATTTAGTCACTAAGAGTATAAAATTGTTGATTCAAAAAGTGACACTAAATCTGGAAAAAGAATACAGAATTTCTGCTAGACCATACGAAATTTATTTAAATAACTTCAAATATATAGGAAATACAGAAATCCTGAACTATAGAAAATGCAGAAACATTTAGTTATTACTATTTAAGACAGCAAAATGCATTTTGTTCTGCCTGCTTTTCCAGGTTTTTCTGCCTTTCATCTTATATAAACTATAAGCACTGTATTGATTATTTGCATTTATATAAAGGGATATCAGTAAAATACACAATTTGAGATTGATAATGCTCAAATAAATATCAAATAATAATAATACCAATTTTTAATTCAGAGAGTAAAATTACACCTTCATGTCTTGAATGGGGAAATTATTAGATTTCTAAAACAAGTTATGATGGGTAGGGATTTTATCTGTGATTTTATTTGTCAAAAAAAAAAATCTTTTTTTCATAACATAAGAGAAGAAGTTTGTCTAGTCAAACTCTGGTTGGGCAAATACATAATCAAAATGAGCTCTTCAGAAAATGTGCACCAAATCCTTCAAATGTATTCTTCAATTCAGAGAGGTTTTTTTCTGTTTTAAATTTGAAATCCCAGAAAAAGTAATCATTTGGTGAATCTGAGACAAAAGTACACCTTCTTAGATCACCCCATCATCTAAGCTGTTTAGTCTGTTTCTTATTATGCTTATTTTCCTGGCAAAATGTGACTAGGAAACAATAATCTGGCAATTCAAATATAAAGAAATCATGCAGGAGACAGCATTGGGGAATAATAAGATGTGGTGTGACAAGTTGTAGAGTTAGCTATAGATTCTAGTTAATTTTTATAGGAAATGTAAAACTAATATTTGTCCATTCTTGCAAAATTTCTTCATAAGTATATGCTTTATATTTTGTGCCTCTTGTAGAAATATCTGTAATTGTATGCACTTTTAAAATTAAAATATTATCAAGGGATAAATTCTGCAATTAGTTACTAGGGTGTGAACTTCAACAAACTTTAATACATTTCCTAGAATTCTCCTCTATTTTAGAGACAATAGAATTTTGTGCCCAATTCAATTTTCTAATTGAGTTTATGAGAGGGGAAACAGCAAATCACAGGAAAATTGCCTGTCACCATGGCAAAATTTTTATTGGATATCTTTCTGGCATTAAGTCTTTACTGCTGGGAAATAGCTGGGAAGATTTCCCTCAGTGGTTTGGTGCAGCAGATAGGTCTGAGGAGGTGAGTGAATTTGAGGTTAAGTGTCAAGCAAGCATTAGACAGTGTAGGTAGACTTTGGGCCAGATGACATTTTCCGGAAAGCACTGAATAAACTCGGATGTGAAGCTGCAGAAGATTGGCCAAGGTTGTTGCCAATCGCTGCAGTTTAAGAGCAGGGTGCTGTGCAATCCCATCTGGAAAAAGAGGTGCGTAGGAGTCTGGGGAACCACAGACCACAGTGGGTCCCATTTCTATACCTGATTAAATGCTAAATGCACAATAAAGAATGTGATGAGTGTGTGTGCATGAATGAACATGACCTGTTGGGAGGGAATCAGCATGGCTTCTGCTAAATTAATCTTGTCTTGCTGGCCTGCTGGAGCTCTCTGAGGGCAGGTATAAAGTACAAAGATAAAAGAGAGCCAGAGATGCACTTTGTTTTCTGCCATAGATTATTAAAGAGATTATTAAAGAAGTCAAGTTGCCAGAAGGTTGGATAAGAGTGCTTCCCAGAGGCTGAAGGTTAGTTAAAGACAAGAAAGCAAATAGTATTATAAACTTAAATTCTGCTTAGATCTTTCAGCCTTTATTTTTTAATGTATTTTATACTTTATGGACAATCAGCTCATTGTGTATATAGACATTTAGTGAAATTTACAATGGAATTGGTTTCTAATTGTTCTTCTACCTTATAGATCTGTTCCCTTTGAAAATGTCTTGAAAATATTTGCTGATTTCAAAGGATGCCTGTTAACAGTATCAGCCTTCAAACAACTTGGTCACAAATGTTCTTAGAAGTATTTATTTATGAGTAGTTTGGTAAAACTGCTAAAATATATGAATGCTCCAACATTTAATAAAAGTGTTGGGCTCTTCAATACATAGATAAAGAGTAGTTGTTTAAAAAATATTTAATAGAATATTCTGGGTTGGATTTTGAGTGTAAAGTTACGTTATTGCTTTTCCAGTAGGTCTTTTATACTGCGAAGTATGGCGGATGAGCATGCAAATTAATATTTTTATGAAGCCCAGCTAAGTTTTCCCAGGGTTTTCAATAACCGCATCATTCAATTTCAGTGTAATTGTGCTGCACATAAGGGTAAAATATTCTGTATTATCTTTAGCAATGTGTGTGTCATGTACGCACGTTAGAAAACAATATATACACAAGCACAGCTTAGAAAAGCCATAATAAAATTGTTCCAGTACTGGGCAAATTTTCCACAAAACTGGATACATAATATTATTTTAAATATTATTAATTGTGATTTATGCATGAACTTTTTCTGTACAAACTCACATGGATTTTGTCATCACGACCAATGAGATCTTTTTCTTTATCCCCACCTTAAAACTAATTTTTGTAAAAATTTTCAAGGAAAATATATTGAAGCAGTGTCATAGCAACTGGAATCTTGTATGTCATACACAGACTTGAACATACCAGCTGACATAGTTTCAAGCCACCACAAGTAATATTTTTCAGAAAAAATAATAAAACAATAATATGTGCTTTTACATGTCAGAAGCTGGAAGCAGCCACCTGTGTTTTCTGCTCTGTAGCACTGCCTAAGCAAGGCTTTTAAAACAGGTGGGGTCATTGGCCTTCCTTACTTTTGTTTCTGGTGCAGCAGCTGACTAATGATCAGGCTGTGTCTAGGAAACAGCAGAATTTTGGAGGAAAGTCCTCTCCATTGATAAAAATATCATATGTGTAGCAAAAAAATGTAAACTTTTGGGTTTTTTAGTGTCTTCCTCTATGCATGCTCCCCTCAGAAATTTATTTCAAATAGAGAATTCTCCAAGGCTCCCACTATAATCATTTGGACACTGGAATTAACCAATTCTGGAAACAGGTAAGTGTTGTGTTTAAATCTGTGGTTAAGAGAGTTGAGGACTGGAGGATTCTTTTTTCCTCGAGCGACACAGAGTAATAACAAACACACTATAGTCTGCTTTTTTACTTTCTCCCTCTTTGTGAGCTGGCTGGACCCTGTACCCATTAAACTGTTTATGGCAGAGAATTTCAAATGTGATCTCATTGAAATGTGAGGTTCTGGTGAAGAACATGCAAAAAGCCACAGATATGGATATGTTTTTGCTTGCACTAGAATGCTTTTTTAGCACTTTACTGCAGTAATATGATTTGTAGCCATTTTGAGTCTCATTGATCTCATCTGCAGGACAATAAAGGGACCCAGTGAAGAACCTATTCTGCATTGGTTCTTAGAAATTTTGCTCCAGAGATATGGTTTGGGGATTCTACATATCAAATAACAAGACTGTAACAAAGTCTGGAAAGGTAATATACTGGACCAAGTACGTCCTTCATTTTGCCCTGTTGTTCTCAATGGTATTTCTCATGAGGTTAGTCTAGTTTTTTTGCCAGCTAACCCATGGTATCTTTACAGACATATAAACTCCGTTGTTATAATATCATATTTACTAGCATTGAGATAAGATCAGTTACATAAATGTTTACCAGAAAATGAGGGGCTTCAAGTCAGTTTGAAGAAACAAACAGAGATTGTCACTACATAAAGGTTTCCTTCTGTCATTTGGGCTCAGCCAAAACACAGAGCCCATGATCACAGTATTCAACCCTTCAAAACACATTGCTCATGTGCAATATGCCTCTTGTGAATGGCCTGTTCTAACTCTTGATCTGTGTTTGGGAATTATTTGGGACCAATAATTGGGAATTATTTGGGACCAATTATTTGTCATGCAGCTTATCTCAGGGTTTCACTAATAGGTGGTTAAGTCCTATTGCCCAGGACATCCGCACATCTGAAAAATGAGATAATGGCAACTGAGGCTGGGTTGCATTTTTGCACCTGAAATATCCCAAAGCCTGGGGATTATCTAAACTAAATTAGAGACTTTAAACTAAAAGACTTCAAACAAAAGTTAAAACTGCAGAGAGCAGTGAAAGTTTAGATTCAGTATGAATCTTCATAGCTTCAAAGTTGTCCATTAATTTTAAGTGTTCACATGACTTCAAGGAAGAGTGTCTTGTTCATGTACTACACAATGAGAAACCAGAAAGGAGGTACTCTGCCAGTTTCCTCTTTTAGCTTCCTTTTTTTCAGAAAGACAATTTATGTGTGACTTTGCTTTATTTTCTGGCATAACTTCCCCCAAATATCTGGCAAACCATGTAGTGAAAGTTATTTGAAGAGATCGATGGACACTAACTGACATTTAATCTAAGTGTTGCGAACAGTGTGTCTGAAGTTTTAAATGCCATGTTAATTGAAAACATTGAAGTATTTCACTGTTCTTTTGATAGAAAGTGTAGGCATGTGTATCCATGTGAAATCTCTTTGTATACACAAAAGGCCACACTCACTGACTGTTGACATTTCTGAGTTAAAATTGTTGATGAATGCTAGGGAAGGATCAGATCATCTTTTTAATGTATGCATGTATGTCTCCTAAAATTCTTCAAGGATTTTTTTCCATATCTCAATGCAACAATACCCTTGAAGAATATATTTAGAGTCACAGGACAGGTTATTTCACATATTAATAAATAACTTCGATAAATATTCCAGAACAAGTCTGATGTCCCATGAATAAGTACTACTTTTATTTTAAACATAGAAATAATGCAGAGATGAAGAAACAAAAACTGACTACAAATAAATAAATAAATAAATAAATAGAATTGCCCATAATTTCTAACACATGTGGCAATAATTAACTGTGTATTTTGGCAGTAGCCTTCCTTGCTTAGCAACTCTAAAATGAGACATTCTGGATATTTTCTCTAGGGAGCTGAGTGCATTTCAGTTTTTGGAATGTTGATAACACTATAAAAACTACCACTGTGTTTACTTCAACTTTGTTTAATGCAATTTCTTTAATCTTTTTGGTTTAGCTTTTAAGGCCCAGCTTTGTTCCCATTGAAATCAGACAAAAAAAAAAACCCAAAACCAAATATATATAATCCCATTTGGGCTATACTAGATGTTGCACAATAACAACTCTTGGATCCCCAATGCAAGAGGGACATGGACATGCCGGAGCAAGGCCATAGGAGACCACTAAGTTGATCACAGGGCCGGCACATCGCTTTTATGATGTTCCAGCTGAGAGGTTTTATCAGCCAGGAGAAGATAAGGCTTCAGGGAGACCTTAGAGTACACACAGCCCCTCTGCTACTTAAAGGAGACTTACAGTAAATCTGGACTGGGACATTTTATAAGGACATGTAGTGACAGAGAAAGACGAATGGCTTTAAATTGAAGGAGGGCAGGTTTAGATTAGCTATTGGGAAGAAATTAATTACTCAGAGGGTGGTGAGGCACTGGCACATGTTACCCAGAGGGCTTCTGGATGCACCATTCTGGCAGTGTTCAAGGCTAGGTTGGATGAGGCTCTGAGTAACTTAATCTGGTGGAAGTTGTCCCTGACTATTGTGTGAGGTGTGAAACTGGATGATCTTTATGGTTCCTTCCAACCAAAACCATTCTATGATTCTGTAAATACTTATTTTACATTTGGGATTACAAAGATAGTCAATTGTAATGTTTGGCCCTGATCCCTGATGTCTGTAGGGCATCTGACATCAGTTGCTTTATTCAGGTAAGAAAGCTTTGCTTAAAATCACAAGACATTGCAAGGTAAATGTCTAAATGTCTGTAAGATGAATATTACAGAATCTACAGATCTAGAGAGTTTTCAGACAACTTCTATTGTTACTTTTCTACTTATCTCTAGACTATTCTCCCTTAATAAAAACAAACCCAACAAGCCTTAAGACTAAAAGACTAAATTTAATGAGCTAAAAAAAAAAATTATTTAGGTGGGTGCTGAGCACTTCCTGAAAGTGCTTCCTGGAGTTTCCAAAGTCCTACTATACTTTATAATCCCACAGAAGGTGCAGATTCCTCAAGGTGTCAAGTTACCCAGCACACACAAGCATTTACTAATTGAAACAGCTACTTTGTGCAGGGATCTACTTCTGAAAGAAAGCTGATTTTGATTAATGATTGATTTTATTTAAATTACCAGTGTCTGCAGAAATTACTGGCTTGTGTCCAGTAAATTTCCTTATTTCAGCTGAGAGAGAATGCTTAAACTTAAAAATTGTAATGTTTTTAAGATAAGGAAATGGAAACAACTGTCTTATGCTGTGGCACCACATAGTTTTGAAAAAAAAAAGTGCCTTTTGGCATTACTGCTGAATATTAATATTCATGTAAAATAGAAAATTAGAATAGTAAGAACAGAATTTAAAACAAAGAGAGAGCTTGCATGGAGTGATTATATATTTTGCAATAATATTAATTCAAATGTTCAGGGTAGATTGCAGTTTCTGGTAAGTAAAGGTCTTACAAAATTTCTCCGTTCTGATTTTATGTGGTTGAGAGGCACTATTTATCCACATTGTTTATGGTTAATGCCAATTTGTCTTGTTCTCATCAAAGTGTATGTGTGCTTTCCTATGTCATTTGAAATTTGTACAACACAACTCTCATTATTTGGGATCTTTTCCAGAAAGTTATGTGATACTGCCTAGTTCTGGAAGTTAGTGAGTTAGCCTGTACATCTTGGTTTCCATCCCACATCTACTTTATTACTTCTTTTTTTTTTTTTTTTTTAATATAGTCACTTAGATTTTAGAATACAGTTTGGAGTATTTTACAAATAGAGGTGAAAATTTTTGTGTTGAGAATTATGTAACTCTGACAATATTTCCCATGCAGGTATCTTCACTATTCTAGTAGTTGAAAGAAAGCTTTCATCAGTACAGTCTTTGACTATATTACAAGAGTTGCTTGCCAATCTTTGCAGCATAACAGAACAAATCCAATCCATGTTGTATATGTTGATTTAAGAATTTTATGAATTTTCACAGGGAAAAAAAAGCAGCAAATTTTTCTCAAGAAAAGAATGCTATTAATCAGAAACATCAGGCATTACCAGTCCTTACCAGGAAAGGGTTTAGCTGGAATTACAATATGGTATTTTTAATAGTGTAAAAAAAAAAAAAAAAAAAAAAGAAAAATGAAAAGAATTATTTATTTTTTTTTTTTATTGGTGACATAATTTTTATGTCAGTGAGGAAAATGCAGTGAAAAATTTTAACGTTACACTAATCAAGAAATTGCAGTGTAGTTTGCAGGAAGGTGATGTGATACTGTTGCAAATCTGAATCTGTCTGTTTAGAGCTTGGCTCAAAAATTCTAATGCAAGTTATGAATAAACTTGAAAGCAGAGTTGCATTAAATATAACAGTGAGAGAAATAAATGCCATTAGGAAAAGGGCAAGGAGATTTCACGTTTGCAGAGCAGCTCACTGACAGACTTTGTACTCAGCTGGCTTTACCACAAACCAGTTTCTGTTTCCTACAAGTACTGAAATAAATAACACATGTTTAATGTACTTTGTGCACTTGCACATAATATACATATACAGCTTATAATTTACTGTGAGCAATATGTTATTTACTGTTTGTTGACATAAACAGAGATTTTACAAAAAGTAAGTTAAAAGGGAAGCTGTATTCTTTCCTAGTTAATGCTCCAGGATGGCATTCTGGAGTTGTGGCTGTACTTGCAATTTTTCCAATAACATTTATAAGTTTGGACAAGTATTTTCATACTTACCATCTCCTCTGTGCCTTTTATTTGGACACAACCTTGACAGCATACATATAAGGTAAAAATACATTAATTTCATTAGTGCTTTTGAATACTGTTTTAAGAGACAAGAACAGTGATGGTGCTTCATTCCTGCCTGCAATCCCTTCAGCTTCTCTCAAAAGCACGTGTCTGGGTTCCAAACAGAAAACAACAATGAAAAAAGGTGTTACCTATATTAATAACAGAGAGAAATTTAATTTAAAAATTAATAAAAAACTACTGATATACCCCCATTCCAGAATCCTAAAAAAGCTACTGAGGAATTGTTTAGCTGTCTGCCTGAAGAGAGCTTCAGATCTTCCTGTTACTCATTCTCAGAGAGCTATGAATTAAAGATTGACTCCTACTGAAAACAGCTGGGAACAAATGTGTGTGGTTCCTGTGGCAGTGTCTATAAAAGGTACAATTATAGAGCAGCATTAGCATGAGAACTGGTAGTTTTGCAGTTGATCCTCAGAGCTTTGCAGTGATTGTGGATTGCTGCTGTGCCTCAGACAGCATTAAATGCATTTAGTGCACTCAGGTTTGATATTTCTTCCTAAGGAAAAGGAAATAAATATTAAGTGCTTGTGATGGAGGAAAAGAACTTGTGTGACCTTTGCTTCACGGGAAAGCAATGCCAGCTTTTGTTCCTCCAGAGTGCTGGGCCAACAGATGTCCTTGTCACCCCTGCCAGGAATTTGGGCAGAGAGTGCATAGACTTTACACTAGCTGAGATTCAGCTATGATGACTGAATTCCAGAGAGATGCCCTCTCCTTGTAGATAGAGTTCAGGAAATAACATGTAGCTAGCAGCAGCTTACTGTGACTGTCCAAAGAGCATCAGATAATGAGACCCTCTGGGATATGTGTGACTGTTTCCCTTTTCCATTTTCAGGCTATCCCCCAGTACAAATAGTGACATTTGACAAATAAAAGACATCACTGAGGACTCAGATAGGAAAAACCAAGATTAGCAGTTCAAAATTTTCTACACTGTAGAAGGTGGGAAGAAATTATTACATCATTCAGGATCATGGAGAACTTTTTTCTTTGATTCATTTCACTTGTCATCACAGTTCTTCAATGCCAGCTAAATTTTTCAGCCCTATGGTGGGAGTTGATATCCAGTAAATTCAGAGGGAATTTTATTAGAACAGAAGGCACAATGTGACTTTTTAAACTTAATACAATATCTACTTTTCACTTCCAGTTGAAAGTCTTTCTCACAGATGTTTTGTTAAGATTTGAATGGGATTTTGCTACCAGCCTTCTTTTTCCTTTCCCTGGCAAGTTTCTTGCAAAAACTAGTGTGGAATATGAAAAATAAATGTATTTGTGCAAAGGGAGGTGAGGTCTGGAAAATTATTTCAGTTTAAATACATTAGCACAAAGAAACAGGAGGAGCAGAGAGCAAACTCCATAGAATAGGCTCCCTAGAAATTTATTCAAGAACAAGCAGTTTGCACACTGTAAATTTTAAAGAAAGGCAGAAGGATGAAAGATTTGCTAGTGAATCAAAGAATCTGTATGTAGAAATAAGCTTTGCAGCAGTTGAGGTTTGTGCAATAAAGTCCATTCCAGGACTGTCCTTCAGCTCTGAATTTATACTGTCCCAACAGTGCCTTCCTGTGCATAGGTGGGCCCTTGCACATTTTGCTCACTTTAGGTGCCTCTCTTCTTCATGTGCTAGAGAGGACTGAAAATTTGAAATCAGAAAAACTAGAAAAATAGAAAGTTTTGAGTCCAGTCAGGAGCATTCAATCAGGAGACTTCTGTTGCTGTCTATTGAGGCAGTTATTTATATGAGTTAGGATGTACCTAGGCTAAAAGTTAGGTTTCTGAAAATCAAGCACACTATTAGTTCTAAAGCAAGTTAGCTCTCAAGAACCTTCATCTTCAGGTTTCCAATTCTGACAAACATTGAGTTAGCCTGGAAGAGAGCAGGTGTCTCATATTGGCTTTGCAGAGCACGTTAGGAGGTTAGTTATCCAAATGTCATGTACTGCTTTCTCACTTGTTTTTCCAGTGCCTCTGTTGAACTGGGTCAGTACACATAAAGGGTAAAATCCCAAACCATACAGTTACATTACCTGTATCATCATCCAGAAGTCATAAATTTATTATACACATTTTGCATTTCTTACAGAGTAGTTTTGTTTTATCTGCAAAGCCTTATTCTCCCTGAGAATAAAGGAGAATATTAAAATGAAATAGAATAATCATAATAGTAATTGTAATAAAATCCTACATATTGTGTACTTTGCACAGATTGTCTTATGATATCCAGACTCAGCTATTATCCAGCAGGTTTTGAATCATGTGTTTTTAGAATATCTGTTCTCATTTCATTAAAGGTCATAGTTAGCTCTCAGGCTTGTGAAATAAAAAAGAGGTGAGGAAAACAATATCTCATTACCTAAGACTGATCAGCCTAAGCTTTGTACTAACAGATTTTGATAATACTTCTTAAAAGTAACTTGTCACCAGCCAAAGACAGGGAAGCATGTTACCTCTGATCTCAGTATTACTATGAATATGGTATGGTAAGGCTTTCAGATTTTTTATGCACAACTGAAGTTGATGGCTATTTTCACAGTACTCTGGTTTGTTAGATTGTAAAGCATGTTATTTGTTTCATCTTGGTTTTTAGTAACTGTCCAAGATTTAAAAAAACCGTTTTCCTATTTACCATCTGAGTAGGAGCTGCCTTCGAGCAGTTTTCCTTATCTGCTGTTAATGGCCCCATCAATGCCTTGCCACATGACTCAAAAATAACACTGTCCAAGAGCAGATAATTAAAGACACACCTTGTAACTCATAATGACCCATTGTGAGATGCTCTGCCCAGGGGAGAGGAGCTAGGCATTCCCACCTGGATAAAAGTGGAGATTTCTAGACAGAGGGGAGCCTTTTCACAGGTTCTCCGAGAAGACACAGCAACTACATCTGCCATCCCAAGAGGACTGCAGCTACTCCAATTCGGACTGCTACCAGCGCGCTGGCCAGGTGGTATTCTGACTTTGTCAGTAGTCTTTCCCTTTATATTATTGCATGTATTTTTTGTCCTTTTCCCCTTTTCACAATAAATTATATTTCTGACTTAAAGTCTCTCACTAGTTTTGCTTTCAAACCAGAACAGTAACAGCAGATGTTTTTATTTGTCTGGGTATTGTTAGGTTCATGGATCCACAACTGGATAGCTTCCATAAGGAAACTGAATGGTAGGAGGATAACAAGCAGTTTTGTTTCCCTGGGACTGCTAAAAATCTTTTATCTTTGCTCTCATAGAGGTTCACAAGTTGTTAATGAGGTAAAGGGAGGAAAAATATATTGACCTACTCTCAGAAGAAGATTCTCTTTGAATTAACTCTTTTTATTTCCTTGTCAACTGCTGTAGTTCCTGACTTTCAATTTTAATAAGAAATTTGGTGTGTGTGTGGGTTTTGTTTTTTTTTAATATGAAGAATTAACAGTTTTGCCATGGGCATTTGCCACATCAGACTTTGATGGAAAGAGATACAGCAGCTTTCTTTGACCACAGCTGTGGGACTTCAGCTGACTTTTCTTGCAGTCTCCAGAGTCTGATCCTGCTGCTGGCCCTTATGCTATCCCCTTTTCCCAAATCCACCACCATTCTATCTCCTCTTCCATTGCACTTGCCAAGAAACTACTTAGAAAATCTCAGCAGAATTCAGGATCTGGCCCAGAATTGTCATCTGTTGATGTATTTCAGCTGTAGGGAAAATGGTAAGTCAGAGTCTGAGAAATAGGCAAGGGGGGGAGGATAGCAAGGTTGCTTAATATTTGTATATCCAGAGTATTTCCCTGCTGTTTTATACTTGTGAGTGGGTGTCACACTGTCTGTACAGGTTTGTGAGGTTTGTTAGCTCCTGAGACTGAAAGTAAGCCTAAGTATACATAACAATATCAATTTGGCACTTATTTCTCAAATAACCAATTTTATTGTTTATTAAGATAACAAAATTAAACCTTTACAAATATCTGTAGTAATTTAGGAAAGTTGAAATAAATGAATAATTAAATTTTGTTTGAGTCATCTGAAAAGTAAAATAAAAGCAGCACTGAAGTGTGCCTCTTTCCTTCTTGTACAGTGAAAGAATGAGAAAATTTATTTGTCCTGTGTAGTTCAGATGGGTGTACAGAAAATATGTTTTGAATAGCAGCATCTTCAGTTGCAAGAAAACAAATAAAATCAGAAAAATCTATAACTGGTGCATTAGTTAATACATGGAAAATATGTGTTTTCATGGATAGAGATCAAAATGGAACCAGGGATGATTATAGGTAATACTCATGGGTCAATTACTTTGCATAACTCATGATTAGCTGAGGCATTAATAGGCTGATCAGAAAATAACATTACGCTGATAATCTAGCAGACACTTATTCTTCTGTTAACAGATTTAAAATTTGGTTGTGTGCTTTGATTTTTTTTTTAATATTAGGAGTTTTTATATGTTGTTAGTTTTAGACATTTAATGAACTGTAAGATATTGCTTATTTGCATAATAAGATATCACATTTTATTTTAAAATTATAAAATTATAACTCCAATAAAAAATGTTTAAATATTTTCAAACATGTTCTAGAACTAATCAGCCTTCGATCTTGATCAAAACCAAGAAGAATAAAAGAATTGTCAATCTTTGTAGCAATAATCTATGAGGCTCGTAAATCTGGATAAAATTGATTTGATGCATAATCTCTAAAGAAATTGTTTGTAAAAAACAACAACAAAACAAGACTCCTGCCTTCAACTTCTCAGCCCCCTATATGAGAGACTGGAGTAAAAATTAGCTTTCATTTTTATTTGGTGTGCTTTTTTAAAATACTGCTGTCTTGATTTGTAATTTATTTTCCATTAATGTGCTGAATTCTTCTATTGATAAAGAGTGCCAAAGAGCTAATTAACTAAACAAATAGCTTCATAATTAAAATGTTCTAGTGAGTCTAAAATGCAGTGAAATAATAACAACAAAAATATCCCTCTTCACATGAAAGAAAATTAAGTTCTCTACAGTAAGACCAGGAAGTTCCTCTCTGAAACCACATTATCTCAGCTGTGAAGGTCATCTTTGCTGAATATCATTTCTAAAATTTCCATCACCTATTTTTAGCCTTCTTGAAACCCTCTGGATGTATATAAGGGAACTATGTTATTTATATGATGAATCCAACCTAACTGGCAATTTGGTAATTTTTCTGAGAAAAAATTATTCAATATCCTACCATGAAGGAGAAAGCCAAGACTAAATCACCAAGTTTCCTCCACTCAAAATATCTCTCAGTTTCAAAAGAGGTCTTACATTTTCTTGGGTTTTTGAAAGAGTTTTACAACATCTTTCATCTTAGAGGCTATTAACTATGAGGTTCCTGCTTGGGAGTAACATATAAACCATAAAGATGAATGATTCAGTAGTTAAAAGTACTGTGATTCTAAGAAACAGTTGTTAGCAGTCTCATTGAAAAAGAATATTTGTCTTTTCCTCATATCTTTTGTTCACACCAAGGAACATAAGTCACAATATAATTCTCTGGCAAATATTCTCATTAAGAAATCTTAATGAGCCTAAAAGCAATCATGTTTGTAAATTATTACAAGTTAATTTATTGTATTAAACTAGTAGTTGAACAGAAATGTCTGCAACAGAATCACTAAGTTAATAAAATAGATTATTTAACATTTTAAAACCAAAAAATCACATGGAATAAATGGAAGATATCAAACATTTCAATTTATGTTTCTATTAAATTGATATACTAATCTATAGTTCTTATGTAATGATTGTGTTGAGCAATGTGGCAGTTTTGCTTAAGATGCCTTTGAAATAGATGAGTATCTATTTCTAAGAAATACCTTGGTGGCTGCCATTTAAGAGCCAACTTTCATGGAATCACAAAATATCCTGAGTTGGAAGGAACCCACAAGTATCTTCAAGTTCAACAGGTTGGTTTTATTTCATTATTCAAGAAAACTTCCAGTGTAAACTACTTCTACTGTGTAATATAGACAGCAACAGGTTTTAGACTGCCTTAAACAGAAAATATATCTGAAACTCTGGCTTGAAGCCAGAAGACCATAAAAATGTAATGTATTAAATGTAAGGTGATTAGGAAACCTGGAAATAAATTGAAAACTCTTTTTCTGTATACCAGATATCTTGTCACTGATGCTCACTAGGTCTATAGTCAAAGATCAGATTTTTAAAATGTGGGCAGATGGCTGAATAAGAGATGGATAGATTGCAAATTATGTATCTAAAAATGCAAACCAGCTTCAAAATCCTTGGCTAAGACACTCGTTATCATGGCATAACCTTTGCCATACAAACCATTCAGAGAAATTTAAAAACAAACAGAATTCTTGAAGATTTGTCTTGTGTATATTTGCACCTACCTTGTACTCATTCCTCTCTATGCAGAAATCCCAAAATAAAGGAATATTGGAAAGTAAAGCAAAATGGAAAACACATTTTATAAGTGGCACTCTGCTTACCATAGTCAGTGCATCCCAAAGGGCAGCTCTGAATTCAGCACAAGCTAGAAAAATCCCAGTCATCTTTAAAAAAAATCTGGTGGTAAAGAGATAAACAATGTTATCCACACTAGGCCATATTGTGGAGCTTTTGACAATTCCCATGTCATCACAGAAAAAGCTTTTGTACTGGATATCAAGGTATCATGGCATTAATTTTTCATAGAATCTTTTTCACCAAGGTGCAAAGTAGTGATTCCGGCATCTTCAGGTGTTGGTAAAGTTCAAATTTAAATCAGCAGCCTTTACTACAGCAAGTGTTTAATTTTACATAAATAAGTTAAAAGCTGACACAAAGAAATGGATATTTCAGCCTGAAGCTGAAAGTTTCAGAGCACTACCCAGAAGTTATAGAGACAGTTGTTTCATCATATGACAAAATCAGCATCCACTGCATTAAATTAAGAATCAACAGACTAGTTGATTCTTATTTTGTTCTGCTGCAAATACAGTGCCTTACAAATTTAGAGACAAGATTTTTTCATTAATGTTTGAATTATCTTTGAATTAAATGAAGAAAAATGAACAGTAACGAATGCATTTGTAAAAACACATTTTCGAAACAGTTCAGCTTGCATCCCTAGATTCACTAAAGTGCATGTAAATATTTAACTAGGTATGAACTACTTACAAGCTATATACTTTAATGAAAATAGTTTTAAAAAATATTGGAAATATAATTAAGATTTATTGTCAAATGAAGAGGAAAAAAAAATATTGGAAGAACTTGTCAAAGAAGGTAAAATATCCTGAGATTTCAAATTGATTGTCAGAGAAGTCCTGTCCTTCAAAGTGTTCAAAAAACAAATTAATATGGCACTTTGTGATATGATTTAGTGGGCATGGTGGTATTTGGTTGAAGGTTGAACTTTCTGAACCTAGAGGCCTCTTCCAAATTTTTCTACAATTCCATGATCTGGAAAACAATAAAAATGCATAGAAGAATGTGTCTAAATTGACATCAGCTGCAGAGAACCAGTTTTGACCTATGACACAGAAAGACTACAAAGAAAGAGGAAGATAATATGAAGTGCTTGAGCAGCATAAGAGGATAGTTTGCTGATGGATTTTGAAGAAAGAGTAGAGATACTTTCCAAAACCTTAAATACTTTGTAAAATTACCAAATCATAAATCTAACAGTGTTTATTTATGAGACATTAAGTTATTTTGCATTTCTAAATAGTTTTTTATTACATCAAAATAATGGCCTCTTGCTCTACCAACTCCATATGTAGACTGGAATTCCTCTTGGTCATCAGCAAATTAGTCATATAGCCCAAAATTGGATTAAGTTATCTCAGTAGTTTGTGGCAGAGAAGGACTATTCATTTTAGATAGGGTGGGTAGGATGTGTCGTTCTCAGGAAGTCTCTCCCTGGTTAACTATGACAGTAGTTTATCCAGTCTGGGTACCTTTCATATGGCTAATATTTGGTGACATGAATCTAACCCACAGACAAAAAAAACAGGACACTTGACACACTACTTGGAACCTAGATTACTGTAACAAGATATGAGGCATATCTATGTTAGCTTATAGACGTGCTTATGTAGTTCACATATGTGTGAAATTTGCAGTTTGGTCACTAAAATGAGTATGTATTTGCAATGTTTATGTCTGTGTTTCAGTGGCAAACATAAACCATTTTGATACAAAACTGTTTCTTCTGAATGCAACTTTTTTCTAGAGGGACTGACCATTTTCTTGCATGAAGACCAGTAAGCTTTGCCAGGTTTCCCCATGCAATGCTGTTTTCTGAAGCTCTGTATGTTATGACATGCTGATGAAAGCCAATGTGATTCAGTCGAAAAACTTGTTCACAGAAACAGTCTCCTAATCCAGTCAGCTGTTTAATTGTAGATCTGGGAACAGCTTGCTTCTGCATATATTCAAATTTTAATTGTCTGCTTAGTATAGAACTTTGTATAATTTCTAAAATCCAGGAGCTGTATCATAATTGATTTTCATCACACAGTCTACTACAATTCTAATGTGAGTGCACCTGCATGGATGCAGACAGTAATTGCATTTAAACTAATGCTGTGCAATGGAAGTCATGTGAGATAAACTCTCCAAGGGATCTGGAGAAACATAAGTCCATAAAAGCAGAAGTCCATTTCACACCACGTTTTTCACAAAAGACTTCCATTGTAGTTTTGTCTCCAGCTCCTGGATCAGGACTTCTGACTTAGTCCAGGGTTTTCTGCAATTAAGTCCAGGATTTTCTGCAATTAGGCATTTCCTTGATCACACCTCCGAAACGCCAGTGTTCTGAGGTCATTCTGGGTTGTCAGACATCTTCCCCACCACCTTTAGGCTCTTAGGCTTTTTTTGATGCATTGTCTCTTCACACAAACAGACAACGAGGCAACTAGACTTGCCTTGAGACATCTCAGTCATGTGGGAACAGGGGCTACAAACAGACTAAGGGTTACAAAACATTGTCATCAGGGACTGAATAAAGCCATGAGAGGGGCGTGAGAGAAAGCAGTCCTGGTCTTGCTACTGCTGCTGCTGCAGGTGCTGGCAAGAAATAAAGAAAAGTGTCCTTGCTGTCAGAAAAACTGTTTCTCATAAATCTTGACTCTTAGTTGGTGGTGGAAGCAGCACCAAGAGACTTGCCTTTCCAATGTATTGTGTCTGTGGCTGCTTTGCCAGTCTTGCAGAAAATTGCTCTAGGTGACTGCTGTCATCTTTGTCTAGAGCTGCTCCTGATTTTCTGTGTGGGGAATGCACTGTGCATGCAATGCCTGATTTCCCTTTGTGTAGATACGTAACTACTTTATCCTGGAAGATTTAGCTCACATACCTCACACAAGGCAGGTCAGAGAATCATGTTCCAACACAGTCAGTACAGACTTTTTTTATGGCAGTCCCTCAGAAAAGCTTGTTTATATTGTGCAAACAGCTTTCAGGGGAGGAAAAAGAGAACAATCAGTTATTCATACAACAGCATTGGTTTGGCTAGAGGAAATGTTCCTAAACCCTTACAATTGTTTTTGAATGCTAGCCAGTGTGAAACACAGAAGTAATGTTAAATTAAATGCAGTTTCAAGTAGCTAGGGGTGAAGGAGCTTACCAGGGACAAATATCTACAAGCATTTAGGGTACCAGATAGACAAAAGGAAGAAAGTGAATTTTCTCAGGCAAGAAACTACAAACTAAAACTTTGTTTAATATGATGATATTAAAGGCACATTAAAAATGAAATACACAATATTAAGCCTTCTTAGCAATTTTCAGAGTAGTTTTAACCTGAGGCATATTTAAGATTATTCTTATTGTCTGATTTCTTTTAAGATGTGTCTTCACTTGTCCTTATCTAACACAATTGCTTTCAATTAAGGTAATCTGGATGTAGACTTGGCAGCTGTTGTAGTGGGGTAAATCACAACCAAGTCCTTGAGTGCAGAGCTTCAGTGAGGAAGGAGATGTCAGGGTGCCAATTTACAAATGATGAATAACATTCTGCACTTCTGCATTAGAACTGGGTGAATTTTCAGCTTCTTTTGAAGCTGACACAGGGGCACATGAGGACAGATACATCCCATCCTAAGCCATGGCACTTATCTGAAGCATCTAAACTAGGAGCTTACTTAACGTTGCCCTCATTTCTATTTGGAGAGTATGAGCACATCTGGAAGGCAATTCAGCACACTTGGATCTGGCTGATTTCCTGCAGGTGCCCTCAGCTGGTTTCTTTGACTGTGCAGAGGATGGAGAGTGACTAGTGTGCTAGTTTATATGCCCTAGGTAGGTCCACAGTTAGATGAGGAAATGTAGACCACTATCCTCTGCTGCTTGTTTGTATTCTCACCTTTAGTTAGGCTCCAAGGCTTTGCATACATTGAATAGAGATAAATGGATGATAGATAGATAGATAGATAGATAGATAGATAGATAGATAGATAGATAGATAGATATGAAAACCATAACCAAAGAGCCAGAAATCTTTTTGGAGAATTGCCTCAGCCAAGGAGAGCAGTGTGTACCAGGGTCACGATGCTATTAATATCTTGCGTAGCACAGCACCCACAGCTCTTAATCAAGGTATGTTGCTTTGCCTATGCCTTGTCCATATAAACAGGGACATTGTATACACTTTCCTACTACTAGCAGGAGGACAGACAACTTCTTTTGGCCACTTGTCTTGGAGTTCAGAGGAAAATTCTATGTATGGCCCTGCCCAAACTGGGATAATGTGCCATTGTTTCTTCTGTATGTGGGAATTTAGACTGTACTCCCAAGAAGAAGGTTTTTATATATTTATCAGACACAGAAATTTATTCAGTGTTTCAGAATGCATAACCAATATAGTACTATGGGCTTGAGGAGCTGAACAAGTTAGGGCTACACCCAAATGGGAATTCAAAAGTTGCAATGCTGAGGCTTGCACAGCTAAGACATATAATCTCTGCAGTGGAGTCCAGAGCTGAAAGTGGCCCTTGTTCCCCTCTGCAATGCACAGGACTAACAGGTTGCCCAAAATCAGATTCAGAAGCACGTTTAGTAGGGACTCATATGAATCAAAAGTAGGAAAGTCTGAGGACCACAGGGTGGCTACAGTAATTTGCTGTTTAATTTTAAACCAACAATAATATACGTACTAAAAGTTCAGGATCTGGCAAAGGACTATTTTTTCTTTGTGTCAGTCCAACACTAGTAACCCTGTTGGCTGAATTAATGACCACCTTATTAACAGAGCCTTTAAATCTTATGTACTTTTAAAGTACTTTAACAGCAGGGGAAACCAAAGGGTCTGTTCCCAGAAAAATAACAACCAAATGGGATGATGTTGGAAACAAGGCATGAGGAAACAGAAGCTGTGTTTGGTCTGTGTGCGAAGGTGCCGTTTCAATGGTTGTACAATTCCCACAGCAGTTTTGCAGTGCCAGGAAGAGTGAGTGGGCAGCAATTTGGATGAGGGTGCTCACGCAAAGATCACAGGAGAAATGCTGGCAGCACTTCCCCTCTTGTTGTTTAGGGCTGTGACACAAAGTGGATGTGGTAGGATCAGTATTCAAGAGGGAGTACACAAATAATCCCTTGACTGAAAATAGTTCCACCAAAATGTTAGTCATCTGGGGTAGGGCCCAAACCACAGCATACTGATTGAAGAAAGCCTGGGGCCTTGCCTAATCCAAAAGATGTGAAGCAGAAATAAGAATGGTCTGCTCTGCTGTGATGCACTGTGGGACCTGCAGCATCTCTAGATTTGCTGCACTTTGCATAGAAAATGTTACCTCCCAATGGAAAAAAAATTCTGTGCTTGTTTCACAGCTTCACGGTCTGGCTTATTGTGTTTCTTCAGGGGAAATGGGAGTGTTTTTTTCCTAAATATTTTTGTTATTTTAGTTACAACTTAGATTTAAAAGGGAATATGACAACCCAGGACAAATTGATTTTGGTTTGAAGCAGCAAAAATAAGGCCTTTAGTTGGAGGTAGAATCACCTTCTAATGCTAATGGAGAAAAAAAATCCAAATTCAGAGTAAAGCAAAAGATCTATTAAAGCCCAAGCTTAAGTGGTTTTGAGAGTCTACTTGACTTCTGAACATTAACACAACAAATGGGCTGCTTCTCACATGAAATTTTTGCCCTTATGCTCTCAGAGACCCAAACCTAGACTGAATATGTGATACATTTTGGGCAGGTAGTCTATCTAAAATCTGTGCAGAAATTTCCCTTCTTCCACAGAGGAATCTTGTTGGCATGCATGGATTTATACACAACATGCCCAAGTATTATTACAACTAATATAAACTATTATTGCCCTTAGTTAAGTTGGAAAATTTGATGTGGAAGAAGAACTTCACTGCATCCCTATGATAGGTACAAAATCTATTTCCCCCAAACCAGGCACCAGAAAACATTTAATCTCTATTGTGAACCAGAAATCTACTTCAGTGTCTTTGCTTATTTTTAACTAAAGGAGAAAATATAAGCAGGGAATACTTTGTAGGCTTATTTTGACATTATCCATATTTGTTTTCCCTCAAGAAAACTGGGGAAAGCAATCTAATTTAAATCAGCATGTGCATGTGTTCAAGTTGTTGCTCATTTTGATGGTATTAATTAATGTGGTATTATCAAACCAGGAGGCCATTTCAAATCTGTCCCTGCATGTCTCCTCTGGGCCAAAAGAATGAATAATTTCCATTCTGAAGTGGCCATGTCCATTCTGCACAGACAAGTAAACAAGCAGAAAAAAGGCAGAGTATTAGTCTCTTGGAGTTACTGTTGTATGTGGTGTCTCTTTCAGAGTGTCTGTGCTGTCATGCATCATTGCAAATGCCTCTTAAAAACCTGATGACATCCTGAGTCTGCAGCATGAGAAAAATTCTACAAATCGGAGTTCAATTACAAGAACAGCAGTACAAAATATAAGGCTAGAACAGATATGGATAGTCTTGCTTTGAATTATTTATAAGACAAAAAAAAAAAAAAAAAAAGAGATGCTGATTAAATGATTTTTTTTTTCTTTTGAGCATTTCATATATCTGCACCAGTCACGGGTTAGGAAAAACATTTCAGTTTTTAACAGGAATTAGAATATATCAGGAGTTTGATCCTTGACTTGGCTTTCACTTTTATTTCAGTTTGGGGAAACATGATCTCAATTGCTTCTTTGTTATTCAAAAAAGTTTAACTTTTATTGGTGTAAATAAAAGAGGTTTTATGAGCAGCCCATATTTCACAATGATTTTCATTGAATCATCCCTTTTTGTAAACAGTGATTTCTATGAGAATTAACCAGAGTGTCTAGTTTTAAAAAAAAAAAGCTCTTTTTTTCAGAAAGAGGTAATAAGTCAAATTCTCACACAAAAAACTCATCCCGAATCTGTGATGATATTTTATATGAACCTTGATAGTTTTTGCAGCTGTACTAGTAAGTGAAGTCTGTTAAGCAATTGGTTGACTCTGATCATATTTGAACATATTTCAAGCTCCTATTACTTTGGCTCCAATTAGTGGGTTGGGCTTTTTGTTTTTTTGCTTCCTTGGAGTTTTTTTTTTTGTTTGTTTGTTTGTTTTTAAATGTTACACTGCTCTGTCATTGCTTCTTAGGTGTTTTGTTTAGTTGTTTTTTTTAAACCTTAAAATAGATTTATATAACTGACAACTCATTCTGCTTCACATATGTTTAAAAAGTCTAAAAATTTGTATCATTAAAATGCTGGGGCTATGTTATACTTTGAAACTAGGTAAGAATAAATCAATGTACTGCTTAAAAAAAACATTTAAACATATCAGTAAAAAAACATTATTTAATCAGATAGGTGGAGCTTTATTTTCTGGAAATATTTGCATGAATTTAGCTTGCATGTTGTAAGCAATAGTTCTCTAATATGGATGGTTTTATACTGAGACAACTCCATTAGGGTTCTCTCAGTGTGAATAAATTTTTTCTTGGTGTTCAGCTGAAGCATGTATTTTAGTCATGGATGTTGGAAAAATTTGCTGGTGTCAGAAGCTGTGATTTAATGAGCCTAGACTGCTAAATTTACAAAGCCAAATTAATATATTTTGCATTATAATGTGAAATGATTATTTTATAATATTATATTTCATAAAGAATTATGTAGTTCTGAAACTCATTAGAGAGTTATAAAGATTCTAGCTTAGTATATTTGTAGTTTATCATGACTTCATTTGACTTATATTAAATGTCTAGCCCGGTCTGTATGAAATGAGTCAGATGTTCTCTGTTTTGGACACTATTAAATTCAGTGCATGTAACTGAGTACAGAAATGGATTGATATTTGGTGAAGAATCTTTTTTCTACTAAAGTAAGAACAATTACAATATAAAAAAGGAAAAACTATTTATTATAAACAATTAGGTATAGCTAAGATAATTATTATATGAATACTCCAAACAAATACAGGTAGTTCTCCTACCCTCAATACCCATCTCCTGTGGTAATTAACATGTATATGTAGAATAATTTCCAGTTATTTTTGCCATAAGTATCCTAATTCTGCCATGCAGGTCACCTTACAAATATTTATTCTGCCTTACAGTTAATTATTTGAAAAAATACTACATTTGATGAGTATATGAGGTATATTATTATACTACACAGGTTTACAAAAGGTTTGGTTTGACAGAATGAGGAAAATAAGATAGAGTAAAAAAGATGCTCACATTAATAAGGTTGTGGCAACTGCTAATAGATGTGGAGCTCTGCTTAGGCACACGTAGGTGAACTGTAGGAATAATTTGTGTAAAGAAACTTCTACAGAAACCCATAAAGTACAGATTTATCATTGAAATCTACTTGGTTTATGCTGTCCCTATGCTTAGAATGTTATAATTATCAAATATATGTACTTCATGCAAACCTATTAAAATACCTTTTGATGATTTTTTGTTAAGTAGAACAAGTTTGACCATACTGTTATCATTCCTGTAGTCTTGAATTTAAAACATGTGGTTTCAACAGTAAACAAAGTAGAATAAGGCCTGGTGAGTGCCCTTATAGAATTCTAAAATTTCTTGATTAAATTAAGGGTCATGCTCTCCCAGCCTCTTGTTTTGATTCGCCAGAGTTATTTGATGTCAAGATATTTACCTCAACACTTTCCAAAACACAATGCCATGTGAAAGCAAGGGTTCACAAAGTATGAGGCTGGTGCCTGAAGGGACTCCTGTCTGTTTTGATTATAAACACTCTGTGGATTGTATCTTAACACACATTTTTATATTGATATTGCATATTTATATTTATATAAATAGGTGTTGTGCTTCATTCATCACAGTTATGAGTCATTCCTTCCAGACCTCAATTTGATTCAAGTATCCTGATTCGCTGTGACCAAAATCAGATGACACTTCACTCTGTATGGATTGGAAGTAGATGGAAGACAAAAGAAGTCCAGGACATTTAATGATAGAAAATATTATTCAAAAACTATTTGGATATTCTAGAAAAATGAACCCCTTTAGAGTTTGTCTTGATTCTGTGAAGTTTGAAAATGTATGGTTTTGACTTAAATTGGCATAAAATATGTCCTGAAAAACAAAAAAATTTTTAGATTTTATGCTATACTGACTTTGCAGGGTCTTAAGTGCTGGGAGTAGGAGTGGAGTGGACTGAAACAGCACCCAGAAAATGCATGTCTATGTTCACCTTGTCTGGGCATATTACATAAAAATCCATGTTGTACCACACTGGACTTTCAAATACCACATGATAGTGAGACTTACAAAAGAATATTTAGAGGAAAAACCACATTGTCCTTTTTTGTCCTTAAAGTGGCTTTGTTTGTGGCGGGCATAGGCAAGGCAGGTCATGATAGGCACAATGAATAAGAAAGAAAGGCATGACAGTTTTTGAATCTGGGGGAAAAGGTAAGAGAACAATTGAAACTTGCAGCACCATCAATGTGGACAAGAGAAAATTACAGTGAAGGCCAGGTCTGTGACAACTCACAGATACAACAGAAATGGCCTGGGGAACTTGCTTGAAAAGACTCAAGTCCCTGTGTATTGCATGCACAATGGTATAACTTCAGTTTATTCCAGGTCTCAAACAGAAACATGAATATTTTCAAAAATCAGGAAATGTGACAGGATGGCCACAAAAGTCTACTAAAGGTGATGTAATACCTGGATAAATTCTGTGTGTAGAATAAAAGAAGTGTATTGTATTTTGAGAGCTGTGATTCTAAATCTGCTCTGCTGTTAACAACCAGGATCATGTGGACTCTTTATGATGGAAATCTAGGAGAACAAGACTTTTCTTGGTGAAGGAAAGTGTCATGCCCAGTGTTCTGTGAATACTCTTACTCTTTTCCTTTGGAAAAGAGGATGCTGCATGCTCCTCTATGCATGTCCCAGGCTGAGGACAGCCCTTAAAGTGTGGGGCCACCTCGAGGAGATGCCCTGGCTCTTTCTCTGTGCTTTGGGGGAGAGCATGTGTTTGTTTCTGTAGTATAACACAACTGTAATGCATCGGTGGCATGTACTTTTGTGGGAAAAAATCTTTAAAAATTGCATTCCAGAGTGCTTCAAGTGTAATGCTGACATTTGCTTCAACAAATAGAAGGAGGAGTTCTTTGTACACACATAGAAGCAAGTCGGTCATCAATCAGGTTCTCAAATACAGATCGCTTTTTTAGTTGGATTACTGTATTTAGAATTTCATTCTCTTGTTTCTATGAAATTGTAAAATTGCTATTTTTGAAGTACTTGTTCATAAAATTATAATTTCAAGGTCTTTATGGTTTCCCTAAACTCAGTTTAGAGACAGAAGGAGCCTCTATAGAAGCAATGACAGCAAATTCAAATAATAATTATAATAAATGCCACCTGGTCAGAGCAAACAAGTAACTCACAATCGCAGTGGTGGAGAGAATGTGTTCTGGATGAAAGACAATGTACCAGTGCAGCACAGCATGTCCAGTACAGCTCTCTGCAATATAGGATGGTATGTGATAATCTGAATGAGTGTTAGTGCTGTCCAGTCTGCCTTTAAGCTGCCTGCTCTTCCAGGGACACACACAGGGCCTTCAACATCAACTGCATCATAGCCCATGTGGCAACCTGTGACACGACAAGAACCACCAAAATAGAAACAGACACTGCTCACACCCAGGTTCCTGGAAGGCTTGCAATGAGTTTCTATTTATCTTACAGTAGCTCACCTAAGCACTGCTGACCAACATCTGCTTTGAGCTGTGCTCCAATTTGCCATACAGGAATGGGATCAGTTTCTAAGGTCTAAAATCTCTTGTCACTATGTTGGTCAAGCTTCTTGATTAGGTTCTCCACCCAAAGGAAGGTTGTGCAGTGGAACATGCTCTCCAGGGAAGTTTGACACCAAACCTGCCAGAGCTCAAGAACTTGGAACATGCTCTCAGGCAACATTGTTCAAGTCCTGGGGTTGTCCTGTGTCTGTGGTGTTGTCCTGTGTTGGGTAAGAACCATCTCAACTGCCTGCAGCTCCTACTGCCCTGCAGAAGATGCAGTAAACTTAGTTTTAATCACATGATAAAAGTAATAATATCATGACATTAGTCCTATTGCCTTACCACAATTGTCCATTGTGTTCTTTTTGTATTCTAGGAGTAGCTTGAACATGGCCACTCCTTTTACTTTGTTAGGCTTAGCACTGTGACACACTGCCTTGAGCACAGCTGTCAGCACATACTTTGATAAAATGTATACACATCAATCAAGGTTTTCTACAGGGTCTCTGAAAGGAGAAGGTGGTATTGAGACTGATGATGTAAACCTTGTAGGTACCTCCTGAATCAACCAAAGGAAGACTTTGTTCTGGTGAGACTTTTCCCTCACTGAGGGATTTTCCTCATTTTGCAACTATTTACATTGGCCAGAGGATGTAAAAAGGCTTTCTCTTCTCTGGCTGCAGCTACCTTTGATTGCTCCTCTCTTCCTCTCAACTTGTTCCTTATGTCATGAATTTTAAGTGAGAAGGCAGAGAATCTGCATTTAGGGAAGTAAGGCAGAAATCAGAAACTACCTCTAAACAGTGTAGGTTATGCCAGGTTAAAGTCATTGGTGTGTTTTATGCAATCTTTTGGAAGCAGTCTGATCATTTTCCTAAGTAGAACGAAGACAAAGGCAAAAATAGGATCTAAATTAATGACCTAGAAATCTAAGGTGGTTACTAGAGCAATCTTTGAAGCAATTGTATACATGTTAACTGGGTCATATAAATTTGTGGTATGACAGCTCATACAAGGAAGTTATAAATAGATGTCAAGAGGAAGTAGCATAAGAAGTGACAAATATGAGGCAATGCAGGCAGAAAGATGACCTTTCAATTCTATTCTTCCCTTTTTAAAATATATTTTTAGCAGAAGACGTTGGTAGGAAGGGTGGCTTGGGGAGTTTAATGAAAGCAGCCCTTCCTCAGTCAGGAAAAACATAACCTTTGACATATGGATTCATCAGCTGTCTGCTGGCACTTCATTTGCTGACCTGGTGACAAGGAATCTGATGTGTGCTAAGATTCTAGATGCTCCTGATTCCTCTGAGTGACTGGCAGAGAAAAGAATGAGGGTGTGGCTGTGTAACTTCACTAATCTCCTTAGACAGTTACATCCTTAGGGATGTTTATTTCTATACACAAACAAACAAAAACTGGATTTTTGAGGTGTATTTCCACTGTATGTGATGCATAGAAGGAGCTGATTTTAAAATGGGATAAATATTTCAACTACTCTAGCTATTTAGCTATAAAGGTTCTGCCTCAACTAATGTTTTTAATTGCTTTATACAAATTGTTCCGATGGTGAGGGGACTTTTCCTTCACCTTTGCTATGGATTTACCAACTTGTGTTCCTGACAGTTTTATCCCAGAGGTGGTTGCATGTTAGCAGTTGCTAGCAAGATCTTTCTGACAAAGAATTCACTGGTTGCATAGTCACTCATCTGCATAATGTATGTTCCATAATCTAAATATGGTTTTAACCAGCTTGAAAAACCACACCAAGCATCAAGATTATTTTCTGCCACAGTATTTTACAGAAGGTTTATATAAGAGATAGCATGTTTCATAAAAACACCATGTTTAGCATAATACCAGGAAAGAGTCATGAGTTCTGAGATCACTTAACTTCTGAAATGTTTTTAGAAATTTAGATCCTTCCTGAGACATTTTGAAAACTGATTTAAAGGCAGCATTACAAATACTTATTTCAGAATGAGCTATAAAGAAGGGAATAAAGGAGAGGTTTCTCATGCTGGTTGAGTTCAAATGTGATATCTCAAAATATGCTGGGTCATTTTAATATGTCCTTGGGGATGGAGCTCATCTGGATGCAGTGAACCAGCACAAGGCCACGTATTACTTAGCTGCATTGTTATTACTGTGCTTTACACTGGCCTGCTGCAGAATTTACTTATGTCCCTGTCTTTTACTAGCTAATCTCCCCAAACTTCTATTAGCTTTCTGCAACTGGCCTTCCTTGTTCAAAGTAATCTCAAATCTTCTTCATCTTGTTCTTCCTATACTTGAGGGCTTGCTTTTCTTCATTCTCTTGAATCCTTGATTTTGTATTTGATCCAAAGACCCGTATAACTCTGAGCCTGCCCCTCCAGTCACACAGCACATTGCATGCATGCCTGGGTTGATGGGGCTCTGGAATCTGGAGGAGGGTGGCCATATCAGCACAGTGATGCCAAGCTCATTACTTGGGTGTGGTATCGTAGTGCTGCGCTCTCCTGCTTCCAAGGCACAAGCGAGTAACGTGGCACTCTGCTCTGCCATGCAGAGAGACCAGTTTGGGTATGTGCTAGCTCAGGTTCCCACTTTGCACACCCTTGCACAATGCAGACATGATTTCCAGTTCTGTTCAAAGGGTTCTGCCCATCCTGAGTTCTAAACAGCCTTTATTGTTAAAATCACACTGATGTTAACTTTTGCTAATTATGTCATTGTTTGACTGCAAAGAAGTTTTCACTTGAATACATGATATTTTTTTCACCTGCACATGTTCTCAGTGGAGAACAACATGCTCAGGTGTTCAGGGAATCCAGCCCTCCACAGTATTGCTGCATTATATACACCTTGTAAAAGCATTTATATAACACAATTGCAAAAAAAGGTACGTTACTCGATTACGCACCAAAGTGACTCATCTCAGGTGCAGAACTTTGTGTAAAAGCCAAGTCAATTTTGTTGTGACATAATTTCTAACATGCAGAAATATTTACATGTTATTGCACATCTTCTAGTTACAGCACTGACAATTATCCTGTCATGTTTCCAGGCTGCTTGATAGGCTGCAGTGCAGAGTAGACGGCTGTAACAAGAACTCCTCTTTCATATGAAATGTGCTGCCTTTAGATAGATGATCTGTGTTGTTGTTTTTTATCTTAGCAGAAAGCAAGCAAGATGGAATAGTTCATTTGCAGAAGCAGCAAAAAATCATCTTGACAGCTCTCATAGCCTGAACTGTGTAAGCTTAAACTGCTCAGCATATCCTGGCATCCAAGCCTTGCCCTTTCCTACTTTAAGTACAATGAAGCCTGTGTGATGAGACAGACTGGTATAGTTGTGGATGTGAATGTACAGACTGGACTAGTTTGCTCCTTTACACTACACAGTCATGTCCCTGAGTGATACACTATCTACTCTGATGTAGGGAGCTGAATGGTCCTGGCCCTCTCTCTCTCCTTGTCTAGGTTAGCTGAAATCACAGACAGAATGGATTTACTTCACAGAGGGTGTACTGTGGTACAAGGAAGGAAAAATCACTGATTCAGTCATCTAAATCTACATATTTTATTGACACTGTTAACCCCAGGTAGTTCAGATTTGTCATCTTTATCCTGAATTCTTTTGATATTTTCCCATCTCTCTTCTCCACCATTTACTTACCACACAGCTGAATCAGCTCTGGGAAGCCCTTGTGCTATAAAGTGGATTATAGATTGGAAGTGTTCACTTGAACTTTCTTCAATACAACACATATCTCTTTACACAAGCAGAAGCTTATAGACTGACTAATTTTCTTGAAAATAAAAAAAAAGATAAAAACAGTGAATGAACTTATGGAGTGCCTTGCCAGTTTTCTTCAGTTATGACAGTCAAGAAGTTTAAACCAAGCACACCTAGTCCTAAGGCAAAACTCTTGAGCATTATAATTACAACTGATGAAATAGGTGGCATTCACTCCTTATCTATAAGGAATGAAAGATACTGCTAGGCATACCACATGTCTCTAAAGGTCGTTTGTGAACTATTCCAATGATGTAAGTCTCAAAGGGGAATAAAATAAAAACCCTAGAGAAGTCTGAGTCCCTGGTATCCCAGAAAGCCAGTGGTCAGAGAGCAGAGTCATCAACACAAGTCTGGGGACTTCCCCCGCTGCCCTGGAAGACAAGTTTCAGGACTTCAGTGGAAGTCATTGTTTCCACTTCTTTAAGTAGCACACACATAAGGCAAAGTGCATGATTAGATTCAGTGTGATCATTTTACACTGACAGAAGAAAAACTGTACCTCTCACTAAAGCAGACATCCATCTGTGGAGAGTTTTATTTTTGTCATTATTTCTCCCCAAATAATTTTTGTTTCTGTGCTGCTAAATTGCTTCACCATGTTTTTCACTTGGAAAAGTGAGAATATTTTGATTGTTTTTTTTGGTTTTGGCAGTGTAGAGAAGGTGACCCTTCTGCTAGCCAGGACTTCTGGGAGACATTACAGTAAAGTCAGAGTTGATTTGGCAAGTCCAAGGACTATACTTATCACTGTATAAAGCATAAAAATGACAGCCATTGCTTGGATTTTAATGATAGTGTTAAATAATAGAGAAGAAAAGCCTTACTATAAATACACCTGGAAATGTTTTTTTTCACAGAATTAGAGATTCAAGGTCTATTGAATTCAGTGACAATTTGGATTGACTTTGTCATCTAAAACATCTAGATGATGTGTTGTACTATTAGCATGAGTTCTATAGGTAGTGCTAATCAGCTCAATTTATCTAGCTTTAACTGTGCTGAGTTCTTTTACTGCATCTGAGAATTTTGGGTTAGATCCAGCATGAAATTCTGATACCAATGGGTTTGGTGCCAAAGCAGCTAACTCCATCAGACTCCCACAGTGATATCTTGGATGGAATGGTATTTGTGTAGGCAAGATTCCTGCAGTGTGGGAACAGCCAGGTGTCTGAGAATGGTATCCTCAAACCCATAAGCTGTTGAGAGAGAGCCAAAAGAAAGGGTTAAGGATGAGTACATACTCTGGGTGGTTAGGTGGGGAAGTCTAGATTGTAATTTTGTAGTTAATTATGCTGTTCTTCTCCTTTTGTCAAATTGTACATTGTACTGGCCTGTATGTACATTTGTACATGGACTTTTATGCATCATTGTAAATTGTACATTTGTACTGGCCTATTACTCATCTCCCATATTGAGCTTAAATGAGTTGTAACTACTTGGATGCTATCCTTTATTTAAAATAAGAACCTTATTGATAGTACAACAACAATTAGGAAAAGAGTATTATGTATAATTAGGACCACAAATATGAATAATTTTTTTTCGAAGTAAATACTCTCTTTTTACTTAAGAGCTCAGAATAAGGGAGAACACTGCATGAAGGTGTTAGCTGGTGACTCAAAACTTTTTAGTTTTTTGTTTGTTTCAGTTTTCTTAGCATCAGTCTTCTATCTTGACAGCATCTTTAACACTAACCCACACCCTAGAATGGCATGCACACTTACAGACATGTGCATGTACACTGACAGAAGTATGTCAGGGGGACATAATAGATATTGACACTGTGCCTGGCTCAGGCCATTATTAATATTTAATTGTTGATAATTTTTTTAAACCTCCTGACAGCAGTGTGGGATGGATGTGGTAAGTAGGTAGAACACCTAGCAACACAGCAAACAAGGATATTGGCAGTGCACACCTGAACTGAATGGAATCACAGGGTTCCTGTCCTTAATCTCTTGCTTTATAAGGTGATTGTGGAAAGGCTCAGCCATGAATCACACAATGCTCTCATCCTTACTTATCTGTTGGCAGACTCTCTGAGGGCATGAATGTTATTGTGGCAGAGACCTTGCATTAAACAGAAGGGAGTGCTTTGGCTGTGGGAACCCTACAATACAACCCAGCTTACAAACTAATAAGAAAACTGAAAAAGTATGCACTCCAACAAATGGGAAGGATAGTGAAGTCTGCATCATGCTTCATTCAAACTAATTAACTTTACTGGGAAAGGGGCTATGTGGCAACATGGCAAAATAGTTTTCAGGGCCTGTGATGGCTTTCCTGCATGGCCTGCAGAAATGAAGGCTGCATTGCAACACCGTTGAGTTCTCCTCTGTGCTCTAGTCTTATCTATATGGCAAAATATTTTCTCAATACTTCTTAAACTTGAGAGGTCTAGGATGTCTCAATGTCTCTCTTCAGACATCTAGCAGTGGCCTTATGCAAAAGTCTCCTTTTCCAGTGAATTTATGCTCTCTGAAATCCTGCTAATAGTCTCTTAATTCTTTTGCACAGTCCTGTTGTGAGATGGTAGCAACTGGTTGCCCCAGAGCTTCCTGGAAGCAACACATTTCAGAATTTACAATCAATATTTGTAGCTGGACCATGTCACATCAAACTGCAGTGCATAAAAGCAGCATTGTAAAGCTGCATAACTATCAGGGCAACAAGTGACTGCAGGATCAGGCCTGCAGAAACTGGTAACAAGATGTTTGGAGACCACTTTCTTATGATGCTCAGAGTAACCACTGCAAGACTGAAAGAGTAGACAATGTTTGGAAGGAAGGTTTTGCAGTCTGCCACTTGTCTTGGAATGCCTTGGAAACACGATCCAGAGACACTGACCTCTGACAGTCACCAATTAAAACACAAGTTCTAGAATATTTCTGCACTTCAACTTCCCTTAGGAGCTGTTGTTTCTTAAACCAGAACTGATTTTGAGACCCTCCCATCTACTCAGGATCTTGAGCACAAAAGGTGTTCTATTAATTTGGGTTTGAAGGCTGGTAATATATGACTTTTTCTCCAGTCACAAGATTCAACAAACCCCACATTTTGGCAGTTCCCTTTCTGAATCATCGCTGATGACAGTTTAGGAGAGGGTTAGGTATCCAGCCGAAGGAGAGTGCTTCTTACCATGCATTGTTACTTTCTTTTGCTGCCTAGTGAGTTAGAAATGCTTCCAGTCAGCGCTGGGAAGGACCTGGCTGGATGCCTTCTTGGAAGTGTGTGCACAAATACTGCCTAAAGGAATACTTGGGCAATTGCAGGTAGGTCTGATCTCACCCATTTGGTGTGTAAGGTTTGAAGGAAGATATTACAGTGACCAAAATGAATGACCTTCAAGGTCTGGCTTCTAGTTTTCTGGGTTTGAGTGGGAAACTGTGAGTTCAAAGGATCACCCCCAGTCCCCCTTTGACAAAGGCAAGAAAAAATAGTTCCAACAGGTAGCAAACTAATGCTTGCTCCTTCGACTTCATGGCTAGTCTGGAAAATCATTCAGAAGGGCAGGTGTGGCCTGCAGCTGCACGTTGCTATGAATAGTGCCAGGCTGTTACCACCTGCCTTTCCACTGTGGGATCACCACACACCTGTACTTACCTTCTTTGGCATGGGAGAGCTCCACCAGGGACTTGCTGCTCCTGGAAACTGGTGCATGGCTGCATATGCTACATGCAACAACTCATGGTGTTGTTTCACATGAATTTACCCTGTTGTTTTGGGGGCTTTGCTGCAACTGCTATAGGGTGTAGGTATTGAAATTCTGCCTCTGTCACACTAACATTTTGTTCCTTGATGGTTTTGTACATAGTACCTATGGGTTTTGATACCTAGAGCATACATATAAATATCACTAGCATTATTCTCAGTAACCTTTCCCAAGGTGTGCAATGTTTGCTGGAAGACCTCTGAGCATCATTCCCCAGATGCCTGGAATATCAAAGTCCCATATTAAAACAATGCATAAAATCCTTCAGTTTCACCTTCAAAAACCAAATCGTCATTGCTTGAGGCTACAAGAGATGCCATTATGCAGGTTAGGAGAGGCCTGAAGTTAGTGTAACCAGATAAACCCAACTGCAAAGCCAGTCCATTCAGACAGTTTTCCTTCTTTGAGAGGCTTATTTTTAAGTTCAGAATATCTCTTAAAAAGCAGTAAACCAGAAAGAAATTAGTAATATTCCCAGCAAACCTGTCACTCTTATATTTTATTTTTCTTATTATGCACATATCATGTGAAATACCATGTAGAAATACAAATTGGTTTAGATTAAGCAAAATTTATCCCAGCTTATTAAATAAAAACCTCTTTCATTCCTCCCTTGGAAAATGAATATTTCAAATATAATTTGAATTAGTTTTCAGAATATTTCATAACCCAATGTGCTGAATTACTTTCCCATCCCTTGGCTTTCAGCTTGGAGTTAGCTTACTGTCATGTCTACAGCCAATTCAACATACAAATGAACTATCATATTCCTGGCTTGCCTCCTTCATCACTCTTCTTTAGACCCCACAATTTTCTTCTGGTCACTTTCTTCACCTCTGTGAATACAAATATACACCTCTCCTAAAGTCCCTCATTAGATAGGGCAGTAGTCCTGTGGGTGCAAGACTAGATTTTTGGTATGACCAGCATGACCAGACACAAATTTTCAGGAGATCAATAAACCTGCAGAGTTTTCAGCCTTTTTGTAAAAAAAAAAAAAAAAAAAAACAAGAACTGAGCTGTTTTGGAGCTGCAGCTCTTACTGGGGCTGGTAAAGAGGCAAAATCTGCTGAACACATGGTTTAGGTGGGACTTAATAATATTGCTGTCATATAAAATGTACGATTTCTGGATAAGGATGCCAAAACCCAGTAAGACAGTCAAATGACTCAGGCTGACAGGTAGTTATACACAGACATGCATTTACAAATCCAAGAAGGGAACTTTTCATTGTGTTTTAGGACCTAAAAATACTTAGACTTTCTCCTTAAAAATGAGACTTTCTCCTTTCTCCTTGTCAATAGCAATATCTCCTTTCTCTCTTGTCCATGTCTATATTGTCTAATAAGGCCAACAGATCCTCAAAATTGGATCTATCTCTTATTCTCAGTTTGGTTTGCCAATAAATTCCAAGGAATCTTTCTCATGACTGCAGGCTTTTTCATAATCTTAAATATTGAAAGGAGTAGTAGAGAGCTACAAAGTGCTGAGGGAAAAATAAAGGGTTTTCTTTCTTCAGGGATCTTTTTGTAGTATTCTTTCATTCCTATCTTTGCAGAAATATCAACTTTCCAGAGATATGCAAATAGAACTTTGTCAATAACAATGATACTTTCTGTCTTGACATTTTCACTGGTCTTTTATTGCTCTACTTTTTTTTTAAAAAAGCAGCAATCCTTATCAGAATGTGCTGATAAGGCAGATCTGTCTTAAGCAAATATGTTGCTTTCACATATGGTCTTTTCTTCAATAAACTTTTAAACTTTCACAAAAGCCTTTGGATATTAATCATTGCTTGATTCCTGGGGGCTTTCAGTTTAATTTGCCTTTTCAATAGCTTTAGTGCTGGCAACATGTTCTCCCCAAAATGGTAAAACTGCTTGTTGTCAGACTGTGAAGCTGTTTTGCCAGAACAGGGTGGTAGCAGAAAGACTCTTGGCATGGCATTTCTGCAACCCTTAAGGAATTTCATGATCTTCAAGATGGACAAGATAAATCTCCAGTGAAGTGTTGACAGCCCTGAAATATTTAGGATTATTAAATCTAGAAAGCAGAGGACTTGGAAAACTTGAAAGCTGAGAGAGGCAGGCAAGGAATTGTATACAATCCCAGTCTTTCCTTGTATTATAGCATCTTGAAATGTCTCCCTGTAGTAATTTTCATAAAGCATGAAATGTGACTAAGAGATAGATGCAAGGCATAACAAAGGAAATGAAAAATTTAAAATATTTTTAAAATTTTCTTTCATTTAAAAATTATAAGTGGTTGCTGTAAAGCAAACAACAGGCATGTGAATAATAGTGAGGTGAAATTACTGCATATATGTCCTAATCCTAAAAAGATGTTTGAAAGAGTTTTGGTGTTAGTCTATTTTAGGACTGTGGGGTGAGGTTAAAGAAAGATTAACTAGCTAAACCTCAATTTAAACCTAACACAGATACAATCTATTGCTATTTACCTTGACTTAGTAACAGGCAGGATTTGCTGTTGATTATAACTGACCTCACAGTGACTTCATATCATAATACTTGTTTGTAGCAGCTTGTAGAATTTCAGGAAAACCACTTCTGTAGAAGATGAATATCCAGGCTACTGCCAACTGCTGTGAAAGCTGACATACAGTGCTGCTGTCTCCTGCAGATTCCTCTGAAGTTTGGCAAATGGCTCTTACAGTTGTTGAGGGTAAAACAATAAACAAGTTTCCAGAACTTTTTTCATAACAAGTTGACACTGAAGCAAGCTGATAGAAGATTTCTGCGGAACAACTGTGGAAGTTTCTGACACTGATTCTGAGCTGCAAAATGTCAGAGCTTTAACTCATATTCATCACACTCAAAAGCTGATGAAAACTGCCAACTCTCAGCTGTCCAGACATCCTTTTACAGTATTCTGTAATTATTTTCTAGACTTTGATATAAAAGAACCCTCAGAACAGTTTCCATTTTAGGTATCCTGACATATGTTAGAGTTAAATATAGTGGGGTCATGAAAGGGCTATTCACTTTGGCATTATTTATTTCCACAAGGATGCCACAAGAAGCATATGCAAAGTGATAGTTCTGACATAAAATTTTAGGACAGGCACCTCTTTTAAGATTTGCATGTGACCTTGTTTAAGAAAGGAAGATTTTCAATATTGTTCAGTAATTACTGGTGAGTGTCTGGGTGTACTTCTGCCATTGGTACTGCTGTTTCAGGGCACCTGCAGAAACACTGTATGTAATCCAATCAATAAGGAAAAAAAATCTCTTTGTGTTGTACCACTCTTTTGTGCATCTTTTACCCATAAAAACAACAACTATACCTTCTGAAGAATTAGATTTAACCTGGCATTCCCTCCTCTAGCAACATTTTATGTGAAATTGCTTTTCTGATTTTCCAGAACTACTGTAATCCATGGATTTCATTTAAAATACCTATTACTGGGGAACAAAAGTGAATTGTTTGATGTTTTTATGTGAAGAAATCTTCACAGTTACTGTTTATAATTCAAATTTCTACTTTCAGCAGTGCGTTGAACTAAGATTCCAGAGAAATATTTAAAACCTGAGGGCTTGCATTTTTATCAGCAACTTTGAAATGTTTGAAATGGAAAACATTATTTCTTCTTCCTCTGTGCTTATTTCTCTTTTCATGTGGCAAGAAGCTGTGAATCACCCAGTGTGTAGATTCCAATCACTTGTCTCTCCTATGCTTATCTTTATATGGATGGCAAATAAGAGTCAATGCTGAGTAAGTGCATGGAAATGCAAGCCACTGTGGAGTATCAAAATGAAAATTTACCCTTCTTTTGGCATCACTTTTCTGCTTTCCCCAACTTTATGAGTATGATGATTCTAATTGACATTTGGAATTTTTCTCAAGACATCCAAGTCCAAAGGCCTAGTTAATTGTCATTCCACTCAGAAAATGCCCCCATATGATATGCATCATTGTGCCATTGCAGAGACAATAGGAGTGGTAACAGTGTTTGTGAATAAAAAGGGAAAGTTGTTTCTTCTTGAAGGCATTAATTGACGAACATACTAATAATGCCACAGCTGAGATCAAAGACTATCCTGGAATTCATAGACGTGTTTATGTTTTATGCCTTTAAGCTTTCATATGATTTTCTATTAAATTATTTTACAGCTTAGCCTTGAAAAAGTCCCAGATTTCCTGGTTTACATGCTTTCATTTAAAGTGGATTGCACTTGATCCATCTCTTTGATGAGACTATTGTGCCTTTGTCTTACTCGTAATAAGACGTCTGGGGGTAGGACATTGCATGTTTATCTGGCTGTGCAGGAAACACTACCACTAACTCTTGAACAAAGGGTCCTTCTATTGACTGTATAAATTATTTTTTCCAGAGCAAGAGAATAAAGATTTCAGATAGTTATAAACAGTAAATTGAAGGGCAGTTTGGAGTCAAAGTGCAAAAAGATGACTCAGATTTCTTTTCACCATGGTTGAGAAAAGGTACACAAATGCAGATGAAAACCACTGGTGTTTCCTTTAGACCATGTGTGCCATGTTCCGATGTCTGACATCTCCCAGGGACTGAAGACCTCAGAATATACCTCTGCCTGCTCCAGCCAGGATGATCGTCTATGTAGACAAAAGGCCTCAAATTGTAATAATAAGCTAACCTATTTCAACTAACAAGACATGAAAATTAGCCATCATCCAATACAGAAAAGAACAAGCCTTTGTTTAACAAAGTCCCTGTTGGAATTGTTACATTGGACTGGAAGTGGCCCCAGAAGTGAGAGTTCATGCCTTGCATGCAGATGTCAAAAAAATTTCTTGTGCATCACAGCCTTCTGCAGCCTGTTATTTACCAAACATTTTCTGAAGCCTTTTAACGCGTCAAGACTTTAGTACTAACCTCCAAAAATCACAGCAAAGCAATTTGCCAAAGGAGGAGAGCAGGAAAGATTACTGCCAAGCCAGTGTTCACAGTCCTGCAAGAGCAAAGGGGGTGTTAAGCAATAATGCCCACAGGAGCCAGGAAAGTAAGTGAATCCACTTCTATGGAATGATGCACTGCCTTCTCTGCTGCCAGCTGGACTTGGAGGAATAGTTCCTCCAGGAACTACCACTGGAGGAATAGTTCCTCCAGGTCTACCACTGAGAATATGAAAAGAACATTCTAATTAGACTGTGAGAAACTTTCAGAACTCTTTGAATTTCCTTTCAATGAGGTGTGTTTTTCTGCTCCAGGAAATACCTCATTTATGTTTTAGGTTCAGATCACAGTGGAGATACCACCTTCACATGTCCTTCACCAAAATATAAGTTTCCATCTAAATAAAGTAAATTTGTGATGTTCTTCTGGGTAGTCCATATCAATACTAGAGCGTAGTAAGATGCAAGAATTTTGAAATGTATATCCTTAACATAATTCCTTAAACAATTCTTGTAAGATCACTCAGGTTTAGGCCCTGTGTGAGCTTTGATCCTCACACTATGAAAATCCCACTGGACATCCCAACAAGTATTTTCTTAACAGTGCTACTGCTTCCAGCACATTATGATAACAAAAATATTTGGGGCAATGATAATAACTGGTATCAAGACCAAGACCTTCACAAAATATTTCCAAGGAGTTTTGTTGCCTTGCATTTTACTGTAAAACAATAGTGTGCTAAAACAATAGCAAAGATTTGGCAGAAAAAAATTTGCTGCAAATTTCATATGTGAGGAGTGAGATAAAGCATAATGGAAGTTCAGTTAAGGGATGAGCATCTTTCCTAGATTCTTTTGATGCATTTTATTTCAATGCCAGCTGGTCTCAGAAAGCATCTATCCATGTAGAAGTATCCTTTGGAAGACAAACTGCATTAAAAACATTTCTATTATCAAGAATCTCTCTGAGTGAGATAATTGTTCAGCACATTGTGCTGTTTTTAGGATGTGATGCATAGGAAATGATGAAGTTTGTTTTGAGAAAGCGGAAAAAGCAGCTTTGTCTTTCTATGAGAAAATATTTAAAATAAGCAAACACACATATACAAGTCCAAATTATTATTATAATTTCAAAACACATTTACTCTTTGAAAATATTTGAGATGAGTTGATAAAATGTGATGGGATGAGGTGAATTCCCTTGAGATGACCCCTCCTAACCCTGCATTACCTGAGGAACTCCCAAGAAGGGTTTTCTAGTGTATCTCTGCCTGGGAAGTTTGAACAAATCATGGATTATCTGTTTTCAGACCTAAAGGCAAACTCAGTTTCTTTTCCCCATGAACTTATGACCAAAGACTTTAAGTGAAAACTGCAAGAAAAGATGACAAATCAATTTAGGGAAAGAAGGAGGAAAGGTCTTCAGAATTTAGGGCTCAACTGCAAGGAAGATGATACTAGAGCTCATTTTCACTTGACTTTACCTCCTTAAATATATTTCCTTTGGTGCTGAGATACTGATCAGCATACTACAGATACTGTAGATAGTCCTGATCCTGCTGACTGTGGTGGATCTAGAGAGACCCACAGATTTGCAACATGCCATTCCAGTGACAGAGCCCTGTATGGAAAATTTGTCATTTTTTCCTTATGCCTTGCTTTTGGCTGTGGATTTTTCCACAACAGTTAGAGATTCCAAAGGAAATAAGAGGAGAAGCAAATAAATGAATGGACTGTGGTTAGAAAAGGAAATGTTTATTCAAATACAAGAATAATGCCAGTTGTAGAAATCTGGATGCTTCTCATGTGTTGTTGTTTCTGAGGACATCCAAATGGATGTTTACTTATGGTGAACAGTATCCAAAAAGTCTACAGTCATATATCATATTAATTCATCTGTTCTCAAAGTGCTATTGGATTTTCTCATAATTTTATTGTGCTATAGACTTAGTATTCCTTACCAGTTCTTTGCTATTTGTATACAGGTTTTTTTTCCAGATACAGAGAATATTTCATTTACAGTTATCAGGAATCCAGCACACATAATTTGTATTCACTGTATACTAGTACTTGTTAGCATATAATAATGATAGTATATTATGGAATTGTGTAGGAATAAAAAAGAAATTCACATGCTTGTTTAAATATTTGTGCACACAGTATGCGACTGGAAAGGCATTGTCATTAGGGTAGAAGATATGCATTTTGATATGCAAAATTGATCTGTTTTGAGATAAATGGGCTGTAAGATTCATTAATTTAGTACACTGGAAAGCAACCAGCAGCAATTTAATTTTCAATGAGTAACTAGAGATCAGCTTGGAATAGAGCAACAGTTAAGGATATTTTAAAAAACCCCACATCATCCTCTCCCTAAATCAATACTCTTCTTGCCAATTCCTGTCATTTATATTGGCCTCAGAGGTCATGACATTGATGTACACAGACTGAGAATAATAAAAATAACAATAACGGTGATAAAAGCACCTGAGAACAGTTACCACCACAAAACAAAGCTGAGAACTGTACTGTCTTTCTTTCTGAGTGTTTAGGGTGAACCAGTGACCTCTAAATTTATTTGCAGTTATTTTAGGTTCAAAATTCAGTTCAGAACATGTACACATGTATACATGTACACAAAAATATTTTTCTTCCTGTTAACTGATTTTAAAAAATTCCACATTCCTTTGCTTTGTGATGTGTTTACTGCAATTCTGTAATTATTTTGTGTCTTAATGCCCCCTATATTAATTTCTCCTTTTATTTATTTTCCATTCCATATTACAGTTGAGTTGGAAAATTGTTGCTGTAAAAAATTTCTGGGTAATTTCCATGATCTTATCTGATAGTGGAAAAGCAGAATGTCTTGAGATGTTCCTTACCTTCAGGGCACTCACAATCTGTAATTTGAAAAACCACCTCCTCTGGATGAGGCCAAAACAGATCTATGGCCTTTCAGCATTGCCGATGGTGTCTGAACAATCAGAAAACCTTCCACACTGCCAAAGGGCTTTTAAATATTCTGTATAATGGGGTTGAGAACAAATGCTCTGAAATCTCAGCTATTTGTGCTAAGTGGAAAGATATGGTTCAAGTTGAAAGGGGATTGATGTTTTTTCTAGCCCTCTCTCTTTATACATCACATTCTCCCCCCATTTTTCTCATCCATAATGCAGATGAGGTAACTTTTCTTTTAAAATGCAAATTTTAATTAATTTTAGGAATTAATTAAATGTCAGCCATCTTTACCAAACAATTTCTTCATCAAGCTCATGGAAGATAATGAAGCTTTGTAGCTATTTTACATAATGTTAAACAGTACCATTAGCTAGAAATAAAAAGGCACAATCACAGAGTATGGCAACATCAATTCCGGTCCTTTTTATTATGCTATTTTTATGAGTATGGCAGTACAGTGTGATGTATTTTCAGTTTTCAACATATTGCATGGGAAGAATCCTGTTTGAATGAAAGAGATGTGATCATATATTCTACTGCTTAGCATAGTAAATTAGATTTGTGTAGCAGAGTAGAAGTCAACAGTCTTGTTTCAATACTGCTACTAGTACTACTACTACTACTAAAAATTTATGAGCTTCTCTATGAAAATCCTTGTCCAAAATCACTTTAAGCAATATGGCCAAACTTATATAGAAGGATTTTTCAGTTAGGTTGTTAAATCTATATTTAGGTATCTGCTTGACTTTCCACTTCTGACAGCCAGAGTGTGCTGGATTTATGTCAATTTTTGTACAGAAATCACTAAAATCTATCAGATAAAAAACACAGAACATCCTGAGTTGGATAGAACCCACAAGGCTCCAACTCCTGGATTGAGTCCAGATTCTGGCTTTGCACAGGACCACCCCAATAATGTTTTCATGTCCCTGAGAGTGTTGACCAAATGCTCCTTCAATTCTGGTAGGCTGGGTGTTATAGACCAAAAGGATGTAATTCACTGGATCTAGAATTGCCAATATGTTTTTGTTGATCCTGGTGTGTGTGTACCTGGGATATTAAATCATGCTAATATAAAAAAAGCTGTCAGAACTAAAACCATCTCACCCTTCATGCTCATCACCCCCAAACAAGCAAGGCTGTTAGCTTGCACTTCAGCTTTGCTCTTGGTGTTCATGAGAATCTGCCTGTGGTTTTAAAGTAAAATGGAACATTTTGTTTTGAGAATCTATGTCTCTGAGAAATTTGTGAATGGAATGAAGAAGAGCAAGAATAGCCAAATACCGTGTCAGTGTCTCATGTTCTCTCAGACTGGATCCCCAAGGATATGCTGTCAGTCAGGTTAACCCCTCTGCTCCCAGACCTTCCTGCCCCTGAGTAGCAGTGAGTGGCAAGATACAGCTCTCTAGAAGTCACCACCATTACTTACTCATGACTCACAGCTGCAAACTTCTTGGATCCCTCAAGAAGAAGAGAAAGTGAGACTGAGCAAACCCAGGAAAAAGAACAAGAATTACAAGTTTCATGAATCTGCATGGGAACTCATCACACTGGTTGGGCCCATTGTAACACCCCAGGAGTAATTTTTAATACTGAACCCAAGTTATGAAATGGATGACAAAATCTTTCAAGCTGTAGTTAGGCCCATTCTTCATATTGAGGAAAAAACAGTCATTAGAAATAGCAGGAGCTAAATACTTCTGCAGAGTATAATCCCTTAGTAAGGAATAATATGGTTTTTTTTATAACTAAATCATATATGCAGAGTAAGTTTCTCAGGGTGGCTGAAGGGATAGAAGAGGTTGTTCTGGCTGCCAAATGTGGTTGGTGAAGAACTGAAGTTAGGTTAAATCTTAAAGGGTTTGAAGTCTTGTCTCACAGCAAAGCAGAGAAAAAACATAAATGTACCATTAGCGTAGCTGACCAGTTAGACGAAGAATGCTTGCTGTTCGAATTGGTGTAAAAATGTAATTTCTCCCCAGAGAAGCCTCCCTTGGTCTCGTCAGGCACAGGAGCCAAATGCTATGATGCAGGCTTTCATACCCTTTAGGAGAGGGAAGGGAAGAAGGAGAGATGCTGTGGTTTCAGTATTGATTGTTGTGCTTTGCTTTGTCCCTGATCAACATGGAAGCAGGAAATGAGACTCAGGATTCCCCTCTCTGGGGAGAAAGAATTGTTTGTTAGAATGCAAAGTTGCACGTCCGTCCTCCTGCATGGCCTCTTCTACCTTACTAATTATGTCTTTCTTGCCTCAAAGATGCACAACTTTGCAGCTGGGGAAGCAGTTTCCCCAGCATAGCAGGTTACCAGCTCAGGCTGAAGCCCTCTGAGCTCATGTCTTTCCTCTGGTATTTCACAAGCAGGTGCTCACAGGTGATCATGCCTCTAACCATAAAAGGGAGTTTCTAACCTGGCAGGTGACTGTGTTACCTCATAGGAAAAGGGTTCCCTGTGCACATGCCCATTTTCCATGGACACATTTGCATGAGATCTGACATAGACAAGAAAGATCTGCCATTTAAGTGAAAAGAACCTCCCTCTGGTAAAGAGCTGCCTCCATGAAAGGAAAGGCATGGGGGCAAGAAGGTCTGACAGGGCTGCCAGTTCCTTACCATGCTGCTGAAGAACATCATGCTTCTATGTTTTAATTGAATAAACAAAAATAAAATAAACAATTTAATTAAATAAAATGTTTTAATAAACACTTTTTGTTTATTTTTGAAAAGTCAAAGAAAAAGGTTAAGTTTGTGTCAAAACCAATAATTTTAGGAAACTACATCTGATCCCAAATACTTCAGGAATAAATTATACCCCACATAAAAACACTGCTTCCTTAGAGGGACATAGGTAGGAAGAGCTAAATTATTTTTCCTGAACTGTTCAAATATTTATAGCTTATTTGATGTAAAATAGAACCTTAGAAAAAAAGAAGGTATGTTTAGAAATTTGATTCCTCAGATTGAGACGTACATACATAGTATACTAAAACTGTATATGTTTAACATACAGAGTATATTAAACATGTCAATATATGTTAAAACATTAATATATTAACATACATGTAGTATGTTAATATATTAACATATATATATAGTGTATTAATATATTAACATATATAGTATATTGAAACTGTGAATGTTTTCATTCAACTGCTCCTAGCTTTGTCAATGGTAAAAACCTGCAGAAGAAACCTTGAATTTTTTTACATGCTGTCATTCAAGAAAAACATGTGATTTTATAAAACTGGGACAATCCTTGTAAGTTTGTAGTAAATGCTGACTTAATTTTTCCTATTTTTAGCTGGCATAGGCTAAAGCAACCCTTGCAATCAGTATTGAATGGAGTCAGCAGGAAAGATCAAAGAGAAAGATTGCTGTGCGGTGCACATGGCCTTGTGCTGGGATTGACGTCAGTGCTACCTATTATCTGCAAACGTACATTCAGTGGAGACACGAGTAGATCTCTTTGGCTGCTATGTAAGTGAGTTGGGAATTGGACTTTACTCTCATTTGTGATTAGGAACTTTAATTCTGAATGGGAAAAAGTCTTTCTTCAAATTCATATGCTAGAGCATATAAAGGAAAATGTCCCTTAAATGCCTGCTAGTATAAATCTTCAGGTTGGATGCTTATAATAGGATGTCAACTGTTAATATTCCTGAGGCCACCTTACTTTATCTTTTGTGTACAATGCCTGCAGCCATGAAAAATATATTGTGATTTAGTACCTGTCTGAGGAATGTGATTTAGATAAAAAGAATATGTTGATAATACCAAGGTAAAAAGAACAGTGCTTGAGAAATTAGTTTTATAGTCCCTTAATGGATGTATGAATCAATACCTTTAGTTAAGACATCAGATGTTAATTACTAATGTCTTTATGTTCCCTTCCATGTATTGTCCTTTCCGATTTATATTACATTTTATGACTTAAGCTGTGCTTTGCCTGTGGGATGGAGGTACTCACTGTTTGCTTTCCCTTTCCTTCCTGCAAAAGTGGGAATTACAATCCACTGGGGGCTTTTAGACTGGGAGAACGATGGACACAATATCCTGAGGAGTGAGGCAATTACTCCTGCATCCTTAGAGGGCTCATGTTGAGTTTCAATCTTTGAAATGGGAGCTGGGAAATGAGTTAGGCATGCATGGTGGCAGTTGGAAGGGGAAGACATTGCAGAGGCACTTGCTGAAAGCTTTGGAAAAACACAAGCAGAGCCTTTCCAAGCTGTTTCTGTCTCTGAATTTTTACTTGTATTTTTATTAATGCTGACCCTTACCTCTCAATTACCCTGAAATACCCTACAGTAAGTCCACCCAAGTTATAGTTTTGTAAATTACCTTTAAGGGACTGTACCACTATCTTTGTTCCAGAATAGAGACTAATTCTGCTTATTACTGATTCTAAAAATGCATAAAGAAGTACTTGCTTTAGATATTTGTTCTATGTATTAAACTTCATGGACTTAAGTTTAATTTAAACATATTCCTAACATGAAGAAACTGCCTCACTGCTTTATAAAGAAAGGATTTTTCAACTGAAGTTTTTAATCCAAAATTATCTAAATCCCTGTAAATTAAGTGGCTTTGTTTCTAGAGCTACTGAACCCTAGATATACTCACTGACTTAATTCAGAGATGGAACAGCTCATTAATGCCCAAATTCAAAATATTAATCTCTTTTATAACAACTGAAAATGCATTTAATATTTTAATTTCATTGACTTGTGATGTGATGTTGTCATAAGATTAATCATGTTACCAAACGGGAAAAAAAAAAAAAATCAATATTCTGTAAAGAGCAGTGGAGCAGGAATAATGAAGATTAGGAAACACTTCTAAAGATATTGGTGTGAAAAAATTACTATCTTAGCCTTACTTTGTAATGTACTCTATGAAGCCAGCATATTCTGGGGTAGCCAAAAGCATTTTCTCTATGTTATTTCTACACAAGCAGATCTCATTGGAGACAAATTATAGATCTGTAACTTTGTTCTCAACCAGAAAGTTGTGTGGAACACAACAGTGGGTTTCTAAGACTAGTTTTAGTTGCAGCATTCTGTGTGTGATGTGGAATGAAGGCTTTCATAGTCTAATCACTTCCTGTATCTTTATAGCATTAACTTGCCACATAGGCCCTTCAGGAAGTTAGGCTAGAAGAAAATTTCCTTTTCAAAAATATCTAATATTACTCCACCCTTGCTAAAATGCAAATTGCTTTTTTTTTCCTCCTTCTTCTTTCTAAAGGTCTCCAAAGTTTGATTTGATGCATCTCATACAACTCCATCCTGTGGATCTGACAAATGCCTGTGATTCTTTCTAATTACTGCAAAGCAGAGATCTTTGAAGTTTCAGAAGATAAAATTTATCTGAATTAAGATGTCAGATATAATAGCATTTGGGAATTATGCAAAAGTAATATAGTTATGTAGATAATTTTGCTAAGAGGCAAATATCTGTGTTACAAAGACCCAGAATCACTGTGACACCTTGCATTTTCTTACATTTTTACATTTCTAAAATTGAAAAGTTTTTTGGTTCTTTTACTGTGAAGTTCAAGTTAAGGAAAAAACCCCTTCATAATTACCATGCACTTTAGGTGCTGGGCTACTGCATAGAAGAAAGGCAGCTTGAGGATGGTGAAAAAAGCAAATGACTACTGGTATTCACTTTTACAGAGAACTTGAGCTCAAATTATATTTTGTAATGGTAGAACGGTTACCAGCTGGAATATTTTCTGCTGTGGACACAGAAGAAAAGCTCTCTGAGAAAAACACCAGTGCCAGGCAATAAAAGGTCCTTGTTCTTTTCACAGTCTTACCTGCAAACTTCTGTCCAGTTAATCTCCTGCAGGACAACTTCAGACAGCTCCTGAAATTCATGTCAGTCTGTCTGTCCCTCCAGAATTACACAGAGTTACAATGCCTCAGGCCTGGGATGAACAAAGTTCAACTCTGCACAAGCAGCAGCTCTTATAGTCATTGCTATGTTACCTTACTTACCAGAGAAGTTAAAAATACAATAATGCATAGAATGTTTGCAGACTTATGGTATATGCTACATCATAACTGATGTATAAGGTGAAGAGGTAAAATTCTTATTCTCATGGCTTTATTAGACTGAATTTTTGGGTCACTTTTCCTGTCAGTGTGGTTTAATTAAACAGCACTCTCTAACAGTGTGCATCAGCAGTGTCAGTGGAAAAGGAAAAAACACTGAGCAATGACGTTGTATTGACGCCGTAAGCCAGACAAAAGTGTCTCAATTAGATGCTGATTTGAGGAGTGAGAGGTTGTTGACTTCAGGGCTGGAGAATATGTTCTATTTTCTTTCTTTTGATGTAGACTCCCAGTAAACAAAACAGTAATGGTACAGAGGAAATCTGCCAAAAATATTGCCACAATGCTCATAGTAGCTGTAAAGAAGTTCACTGTGTTCTCTCTGTCAGTGTCATTTGTGGTCCAAACAGCAAGGATGTGAGCTGATCAAAAGGCAGATGTAATTGTGATCTTTGTCATTCTGGTGGCAGGATAATCTATATGGCACATCTGTGGATATCCTGTCAAATAAAACAAATGCACAAAGGCTTTATGGCAGCACTGCGGACATGTACGGACACTTGTCCCAGAGTTAGTCTTCAGGTGCATCCTCTCTGCATCTGTGATGTTTTCTGGTTTAAAAAAAATGTTGTAATCAGGTATTTTGGATTCACACAAAATGTCACAGATTTCATAAGTTCAGGTGTTCATAGTTTACTACAATATGACGGCTTTGGTTGCTTCTTACCCAAAAGAAGCTAGGGCAAGGGTATTTAATACCTATAGATGCTCCCACTGAATAAGGTGATAATATGCTTAACACTTCTGAACATTGGACCTTGAAAATTTCAAGGTGATGTCCAGGTGTCAGTCATGCTGTCATGTCTAGGACATTCTTCAGCAAACAAGAGTAGAACAAAAAAAGCCTCAGGGACCAGATTTTCAGATGCATGCTTTTTCTTTTCTTCCAGTGGGCACAGCAAAGTTGGAGAGCAAGTTAGACTGGCTGTGGGCTACCAGAGCCAGCCACAGGTGAACAGGTTGGGCACTGCCAGAGCCCCCATTGCCTTAGGTATGAAGTGCTTAGCTGAGAGAAGCCTTAAGTGTCTGATTTGAGACAAGTTCTTGTGTAAACCAGGAACACCTAAGGTGGGAGAAATTAGTAATCAAGGTAGCACTGTTCAAGCTGGAGAAGAGAAGGCTCTGGGGAGACATTACTGTGGTCTTTCAGTACCCAAAAGATAGGGACAGACTTTAGTAGCAGATCTGCAGTGACGGGACATGGGGTAATTGTTTAAACTAAAAGAGGGTAGATTCAGAGGAGGTATAAGGAAGGCTTTTTCTTCAGTGACAATAGTGAAACTCATGATCAGATTTCTCAGAAAAGTGTTGGATGTCCCGTCCCTGGAAAACATTCAAGGTTGAACTGGACTCTGATCAACCTGATCTAGTTGAAGATGTTCTGGCTGGTTGCAGGGGGTTGGACTAGGTGACCTTTAAAAGGTCACTTCCAACTCAAAATATTCCATGGGTCTATGAATTTTATGCCCAAGACTGCCTAGATCATTCTTTTATTCTTGTATGGGAAATGGGAGAAATACAAAATTAGTGTAAATGTGCCAAAAAATGACAGGTAAGCAAATGAACTAGTCTGTACTGACTTGTCTCTTCTTTCCTTGCCATCACAGAAGAATTTGATTGCCAAGCTAATTTGTCTCTAACTCATTTTAAGAGGTCATAAATGAAGTTACAGCCATCCTAGAGGAAGTAGTGCCAGGATCTTTTTATCTATCCATTGACTGCATGCTTCTGGAATAGATGTCCAGGCCATGTGCCAGGTCTTCCTGTGTGTGAGTGTATGAATGAGGAGCAGGTTGTTGCTTTAGCAGCTGCTGGGATAGAGCTGTCCTCTGCCTCCCTCTAAGCCTAAAGGTGTTAGCCTTGAAGGACTCAGTTACTAGAAGTATGCATATACACACTGGCAGATGCCCCCCACCCCACTTTTTTGGTTAGATTTTTAGAGTAAGAGGAAAACATCTGCTTATTTTATTTAAAAAGGTATATGAGGGGCTTATTTTTGCATGAAATATCTTTGTAGAATATTAAGGAGTTCCTTGCCATCTGGTGTTAAGCCATGAAAAGACCATGATCTTCAGTGGTCTAATATCCATCCTACAACACATTCCCTTATGTGGTAATCTGGCTATAAGTAAATTAATCAGGTTGAAGCTGTTCTGTTTTGTTTTGTTTTGTTTTGTTTTGTTTTTTGTTTTGTTTTGTTTTGTTTTGTTTTGTTTTTTTCTTAAATAAGGACGTATAATGAATATGTAATAGAGAATTCATAATGTAATCTAATGTTGAACCAAATGTCCAAGGAAAAATTTGATTTGCATGATGTTCACAAACCCTAGATAAAGTCCTTAAATAGCCTTGTGACTAACTCCAATCCTATTTTTAGGTACTAGTAAACCAAAGATATTAAAAGTTTTTGCCTTGTTTTGTCCTTACAGGTCTGTTTTCTGTCAATAAATCCATTGCAGGGCAGGATAAGAAAAATCCAAAGAATAATATCCTGAATAAGAATAGACTCCTGAAAGATAAGAATAATATCCTGAAAGTATACAGAGTAATGAAGTCCATGTATAAGGTACCTTGATTTCATATTTACAAGTAGAAAAACTCTCTTAATACCTTATTGTTATCCTAATAACATATTCTGAACACCTTTAGTAGCCACTATTTTTCAGATATCTGAAAAATTTCTGATCACTTAAAAACTGTGAAAAAACAGACATCTGCCTAAATCAATTTTAACTGCAGCATATACCTGATGTAAATGGTCAGAATTTAGTCAAGGGTGCATGGAAGAAATATCTTTAGATTAGCACTTCTTATCATGCGTCCTTTATCTTATACAACATTGTCAAGGTACTAGTTTATAGATTAGAGGAGTAAAGTGAAAAATACACTTGATGATAGTATTCATCAGAGCAGTCATGCATTAGCAGATCTCTTGAGCAAGAAGCTTTCCTTTCAATATGTTCTCCAAATTCAACAACCAGAATTATTTCTATAAATCTGATTTTTTAAAATGTATTTCAACAGATGAAACCTTTGTAAAAATTAACTTAATGAGGCAGTCGGTTTTTCATGCCTCTCAATTCTCCCTCACAAAAAAATGTTATTTTCAAGGTGACTCCTCTATTTCCCACACAAATACATACGTCAGTTGCTTCCACCCAATGTGAGCACATAATCAGGGCCCAGACAGAATTATTGTCTCTGTGACTTTTTTGGAGGAAGTAGATGGAAATAAACCTACATTTTGAACAGAGATCTGAAATATGCCCATTACTTCAAAGTGGTAGCAGCTATTTTTTCACCAAAGTAATATAAATATAATTTGATAATAACCCATACATTCTTGCAAACTGCTCAATGAAAATTTTCAGATATTCTCATACATAATGATATGAACATGAATGATAGCTATACTGTATGGTGAGTAGGAAGAACACATAAATACATATTCACAGGTGAAGATGTTACATATAAACTCTTAATACTATTAAGCTGATTTTTCTGTTTAAAGTAATACATTCAGTCCTATATTCTTAAAATTTCCAAAACACTAGAAAGCCTAGTCATGGGATTAATTCCATGGAGCTCATCTTACTTTTTGCTCAGTGCATAAAGGTTGTATTGCAATGAATGCAGAGGAGTTACCTGCAGGGGAGTGATTTGCTACAAAAATTTGATAAGAAGTTAGAGTTCAAGGATGCTCTAAATTGTACACAGTAGTGTACACAGTACTCCTCTGACTGTAGGGGGAGCTTCAGCAGTTGCCCAGATGATGTGATGGCTCTCTCCAGTGGCGCAGAGCCAGCATCAGCAAAGGTGCACCTCATTTTGAATAACCAGGATCCAACAAGAGTGGCCACCTCTTATACAGACTGAACAACAGGAAAATACTGAGGTGAAAGAGGAAGAGACGTCTCTGTGCATTTATGTGTGTGTAAAGCTACGAGGCTTAACATTTAGTATACAATTCTACTGGTGAAATACATTAATCACGATAACTGCAAAAGAGGAAAGGGAAAAATGAAATTTAACACTAGCCCTTTCAGACAGAAGACAGTATTTCTGGATGTTTTAAAAACAGAAGGCTCCATGCAACACATCTGGTTTTTGTGGATCTCCTGTTGACTCCAGACTGAGTGCCACACAGTTGGTGGCTGGGTATAGAGAAGCTGAGATGCAATTAAGATGCTAATTATAGTGGTCTGGTGTGTCTTTCCACTTTGATGTATATTCTCATTTGTGAGAATATACGTGTGTTTCTTACTGTTTTGCTTATGGAGTAAATTCTGTCATAATCATGTGGAAACAAAGTGGAACATTTGGAAAATCAGAGCATGCACACTGCAGGAACCTGTATGGATTGAAGGGCACAGACAATGTGCCAATATAACCCAGGAAAGTTGGAAAAATTTCTGCTAGGCAGCACAGACTAATAGCTAAATACAAAATGCTGATATCTAGTTTCTGTTCATTACAGTAAGAACTTGTCATGTTTAGGAGAGTCATGCAGTTCTGTGAAACTGCAGTAGGATCCTATATATAAATAATTAATCACATTTAATAGAAAAAAATTCTCTCCAGTTTCCTTGGTTTTTTACAACTGCTACCTCTATACTCTCAAATTTAATTATTTGAATAACACATTTTTTGAAGAACAAAACTTTATGTATGTTTAAATAGTCACATTTTGTAATTATGGGAGTAGCTGATATTATCAGATCTTGTCCATTATTTTTATTTTAAGGATGAGAAATATCATCCTTAGGTTAAGGCCAGCATTTTCAAAGCACAAAAGTTTAGCTACTCCTGCGATTTGCAATAAGTCCCTTTCATAGAAAATTGTGAAGCAACTTACTCCATGGAGTGTTAGAGTCTCTGAGTTCAGTTGACAACATTTCTAACTTTCAAACCAGTTAAACATCCACAATTACTCTATTTCCAGTACCTTTAAAATTGTTCTCAGAATAGCTGCATGATAGATACCTAATATTAAATTTCCCAAAATCTGGATGCTTCTAAAATAGATTTATGTGAGTCATTTGAAACCAGCCTGTGGAAGAAATCAGGTGTTTCTTGTTGTCTGGACTACTACTAAACCCACTGACCTGTTTCCTCAGCAGTCTGGTACAGATTTCTGTTTTACAGTACATGGAGATAGTGATTTTTCACTCAGCTGAGCAGCAAATGCCAAAGTGTAAAAACATACATCTCTATGTTGACTTAGAAAACAGTGCCATATTATGAACTGAATAATCATGCTTTATGTAGCTCCCTTGTTCAACAAGCATTTTGGAGCTAGTACTCCATCCTGATTCAGAAAATATTTTTTACATACAGCTTTTTTTCAAACACAAGAGCACTTTTTCATCAAGAAACCTGGGCATTTTTTTGGTTCATTTTCATTACAGACAATGTTGTACCTAGCAATCCAGCTTGCATTTCATAGAATCTAAAGCCATGGAATTAATCATAGAATCACAGAATCACAGACTTCAGAACCATTGGATCATAGAATGGCCTGGATGGAAAGGGACCTTAAATAATGATCATGTAATTCAGCCCTGCCTGCCATTGCCAGGAACACCTTAGACCACATCAGGTTGCTCACAGCCCCATCCAACCTGGCCTTGAACACTTCTGGGGATGGGACATTCACATACTCTCTGAGCAACCTGGTCCAGTGCTCCACCACCCTCTTAGGTAGAGTCATGGCTCAGCATAAACAAGAACTGAGCCAAATTTAAAACAAAGATTTTAGAGTGAAAACTTGTTTCTTGTTTTTCTCTTCTTTTTCTTTCTCTTTTTTCCATAGTCATCTTAACTTTCTCTGAATTATTTAATTACTGTGTTCAAGTCTAATTTTTGTGTAAGACTTAGATTATTCTTCATGAATGGAGTAACGTGGATCTATCAGCAGTATTTTTCATCTTTAACGGTTGTGTACAAAATAATTATTTCAATGCCAAAGATCAGTCTTCTATATGTTAGCAGCAAATATGTTTCCCAATAGAAAACTGCGACACAAAATTTTGTGACACACCTATGGGAATTCATGAGGTTTCTGTGTTAAAATCCTTAAGGGCAATCAAAAGGCTGTCACCCACTGTTAGCATAACAAGGACATGTGCTTCAGGGAAAGCAGTAGCTCATGAGAGTATATTCCATCTTCTAGGGGATTTTAGTTCATTTGTGTTGGTGCTGCTCTTGTTTCCACTTTAATGGACTATTTAGCCATTGGGATTTAAAAGACCTGGCAGCCAGCCTTGTGCAGTCCACAGAGCTATCCTAGCTGTGCAGACTGCATGTCCTGCTTGGCTCCAGCCTCTCCATGTTGCAGTCTGCATCTTGCACCAGGAAGCAAAATGAATGTTAAAAAAGGCTGTGGGAGTCAGGGCATTACCAAGCAACATGGGGACACAAAACTGTAGGGAATCAAGTTTCATCTGTGCTGTTGTTACTCATAGAGCTGTTTGTTTTTCAGAGAGTAATCCATGTGCCATGAAGGTCACAGATAGCTTTTTTTTATTTTCTTTTTAGGGTAATCTTTATCTTTCCTTTCTGGAGGTTTTGGTTTGTGTTTGAAATGAGAAAAGAGAAACAGACTTGTATAACAAAGTGGCTGATGCACATCTGCACTTCAGCTCAAAGGCTAAGCAGCTATTTATTCTAACATAGTCTAGAGCCAAACAAGTGGGACTAATTCTTCTTCCTATCCTGCCCACCCTCAGATTGCTGAGTTTGGTGCCAGAGGGTTCCTGCAGGAGACAGTGTCACTTTCACCTGGGTCACAGACAATCTTCATCTATGCATAGTATGGTCCTGAGGCTGTCACTGCCCCTCCTGCCTTTGTGCTTCTTCTGTGGAGGAAAAATAGCAGATAGTCCATGTAGCATCTCTGGTACTCCTCAGCTTGTCTGCTTCCATTATCTATACAGTCTCCAATTCATTACTCTTCACCTATTTGAATGGTCAAAGGGATGTCTGGAGATGTTTAGGAAAGGACTGATTTCTTTAGGGCTGATTGCTAAAGTGTAAATGTGCCCACTGTGCTGAGAAGGCTGAGGAGAGAAGTTGTGCTGCTCATAGCCCTCTGTAGTGCTGGGGTAAGGGTGATCTTGTGATTATGACGTGGAAATGCAAACAACTGACTAAGATGACAGAGACTTTATCCAGGTATCATTAGGCTTCAGTGTTTCCAACTGAGCAACTGTGACACTGACATGTCCCTACCTTTTATATCTCTGTTAAGAAGTAGGATAGCGTGGGAATGTGGATGAATGTTTCTAGATGAATAAAACATGCAGAAAAACATATCCATTTAATTTTTATCTGCATTATTAGAGGTTGGAATTATCTGAGCATCTCACTGAGCTCACACTTGGGCCCTGCTTTGAATCCTATTGTACATATTGTCAGGAACAGAGCAATGTATTCTTTTCAGAAGAGTAGAAGTCTGAATGTTGTCCCCTCATAATCAGTTGATCTGGTTTTAATTTGCTCTGACCAAATCCCACATTTTTCTGTGAATGATTTGCATCCTGGAGGGACTATTCCTCTGCCCCCTCAAATGATGTTGTAACTGGAACAATACTTAGAACTTTTATAGTGCTTTTTTCTCTTTTTCTCTCTGTCTTTTTATTTTTTTTTTGTGTGTGTGTTTGTTTTTTTTTGTTTTTTTTTTTTTTTTTTTTATAAATGGTCTCTGAACTGCTTTTTATTTACTAGTTTCATGTCTATATTTTCAAGGCATACACAGGGACCCTTTCTCTCAGCCATAGCTATTTAATTTCTATTGAAACATACAGTGAGCTAAGTTTGATTTTTCTTCCAAAAATGTGTAGAGTTTTTTAAAAGGAAATTATTCCCTTTCTCTAAATATTAGTTCAAAATCAGGTCATAATGAACTAAGGCTCTAAATCATATCCAGTGGGACTGCTATTGGAGTAAAACTCAATTCAGCTTCTTCTATCTAGCCCAAATTAATTCAGTTCAAGATAAAAGACTTCAAAAGATTTTACATCAGCTTTAAGGTAGTGTAGGATTAGGTCCATAATCCTACATTTACTTAAGGTATTGCAGATGAACTCGGAGAGCACCTTCTCCCTCAATCATATCCTTCAGGCACAGAAAGTTACTTTAAGCTGCATGTTTAGTATTTAATTATGTTTAAAATACAAGTCTTCAGTGAGCCTAATATGATTATTCCATATTAGTGCTGCTCATTACACAGCTGTCACTGCTACCTTCTGTGGCTGTCAGTTTATCAGCTTATCAGCTACCTTCTGTGGCTGATAAAATTTATACAATTATTTGAGAATTAAGCTTGCAAAATTCTGCGCAAAATTCTCCTCATGAAAGTATTGTGCCAATTTTATCCTTAATGACTGCATACATATGTAAACAAATATTTTATATACATATAAATATTTTAAATTGTTGAATTACAGCTTGAAAAGCCTTATAAGGAGCTTTAAATCAAGCACAGTGGAAAAGATAGCACAAGATTTTGTGATTGCTGAATGGAGTCTTAACAGATCCACAGTTCTGGTGCTAAATTTATTTAAGAGATTCTCCTCTTTAGACTTCGCTGTTGTAAAGAGGTGGGCACAGAGGGAGCTTAGATAACAACACTGACAAAAGAAATTAAGGTGGTAGCAACTCCATTCCAGATCAGGAATCAAGTTCCACAATACTGCAAAAAACAGAAGAGAAAGAATACTGCTAGGGTGAAGGAAAGAGCTGGACAAATATATTATTTGAGAAGATAATCTGTGTTCATGATAAGGTGTCATGTGATTTTGTAAGCCTGCAATGTTAATTTCCCATGACCTTTTTTTTTTTTTTTTCTTGGTAAGACTATATAAAGAATATAAATTTTAATCTGATATACAGGTTTCCAAGAACACTATTGTATTTGCTTGCCAAAATCTGCTAGCTTCTTGTTACTGAGTTAAATAAAACAGACAGCGCCTGAAAAAATTAATGTTGTGTGGGTGTGAAACAGAAAGAAATATAGCTGAAATTTAACTGGCAATGTATATTCACCTGCAAACCCCCTATAAATGGGTGTGAATCCTCTGTTCTACACACTCAAACACAGAAACAAATAGATTTAACATCCTTGGTTTTCTTCTTTCCAGTAGCATCTGTGCTGCCAGCTCTCTGTAATCTCATAGTGTAGTACGGACCTAACTCTTGAGGGTATTTTATATTACTAATATTCCTTGGTAAAGATATTTATGTGTGTGAACAAAATATTTTTCATGGTGTACAAGGCACTTTTTGCAGCATATCAACTGGTGTACTCTGAACAAAACTTCATGAAAAAAAAGGAATTTCTCTAGTTTTGGGAGTTTTACCTGTAGGTAATTGAAATTATTTTACAAATAATTAAATTCCTCTTCAGATACAACAAAAAGTCTTTTCCAATAGGAAATGCGATGCAGCTGAAACTTGACTTTGTACCAGCTGTCCACTAACAAAGTAATCTGAAGGACAAATAGAACAAAAGTAAATAACCATTCAAATGCTTACCTTGAACAATGATGAGTCATTGCACAAGTGGTTTTGATATACATCCTTCTTCTGAAGCTGCCCAATTTAACTACACTTTGCTTCACAAGTGTCTTGGATATGCATAGTGGGGAGAGATCTTAAGAAAACCACTGTAGAAGTTGTATTGCTTGGAAGGGAATTGGCTATATTGAGACCAACTATAAAACTATCTGTCTTAAAATCCACCAGTAAAGGACTTTGTCTAAAAACCATAGCTAGTTTTTTTCTCAAGTGGTAGACGGTCTTTATTATTGTAATAAAAATTTTTCAGAACAAATTAAATTGAAATTTTTTTCCTACCCCAGTGGGCAGGAAAGAAAATTGAACGATTTCTTCTTTCTGCTTTCCTAACCTAAGCAGCACAACTGTTTCAAGCTACACATCTTACTCTGAGAAAGTCCTTGGAAAGTGAACCAGATTTGCTTTCTCAGCTATTGTGCAGTTTCTGGCATAGTTGGTGTTAGGATTGAAGCTGTTTTTGCAACACAAAGAAATGAAAAGAGCAACAACTGATTTGTGAGAGAATCTTGCATGAACTATGTTCATCATGCATTGACGTAAAACACACATAATTTCACAGTATGTGAGTATCCCCACCAGCCTATTTCATCACAGTGAACTTTGGGGCCTTCAAAAATGGGCTACTTATATCCTGTTTCTTTCCACTTTACAAAAAGACTATCATAAGTGAATTTCATCAGTCCCAAAAGTGAATGCAACAAACAAAATTGAGCTCTTCAGTTATCTCAGAAACTCAGTAGTCTCAGGGTCATGGAAATGGAACCATAGGATGGTTTGTGTTGGAGGAGTCCTTAAAAATCACCTGGTTCCAGTCCCCAGTGGGAACAGGGACAACTTGTACTAGACAAGATTTCTCCATCCAGCCTCTAATCAACTTGGTGACCCTCTTTGGGACTTACTCCATCAGTTCCCTGTCCCTCCCGTGCTGGGAGCCCAGGCTGGATGCAGTGCTCCAGGTGGGTGTCAGCAGAGCAGAGCAGAGGGGCAGAATCCCCTCCCTCCCCTGCTGCCCACGGGGCTCTGGATGCAGCCCAGGACACGTTTGGCTCTCTGGGCTGTGAGTGCCATGGCCGGGCCATGTGCAGCCTCTCACCCACAGCACCCCCAAGCCCTTCTGGGCAGGGCTGCTCTGGGTCTGCTCATGCCCAGCCTGGGCTGGTGCCAGGGGTTATTCCTACCTGGGTGCAGCACCAGCACCTGGCCTTGTTAAACCTCTTCAGATTCTCAAGGGCCACTTCTCAAGCTTGTCCACGCCCCTTTGGATGGCATCCCATCTTTCAGAAGTGTCAAGCTGGTGTCATCTGCTAATTTTCTGAGAGGGCATTTGATGTCTTTATCTACATCATTAATGAAGTTATTAAATAACATAGTTCCAATACAGACCCCTGAGAGACTCCACTTATCACTGATTTCCATCATGACTCCAAGCCATTCATCAGTCTCCTCTGGATGTGACTGTGCAACCCCTTTCCTATCCATTTTAGCTGTCCTAAAGCACGTCCCTGTTCTCCATGTGTCTTAGCACAGCTTCTAGGAGTATGGTCCATGATCTTCCCAGGCACAGAGGTGAGGTTGACAGGTTGGTATGTCCCAGAGTCCTTATTTCTACTCTTTTTAGCTGTGTTCTATGTTTTCCTTTTTCCAGTCTCCTGAGACTTCACCTGACTTGCATGACTTTTCAAATATCACGGACAGCTAAAACCACAAAGAGGAATAAAAATTCAACCTGAAACAGGTAGTGGAAAATAGAGATGTAAAATCTTAAAAATAAGGTAAGGCTGTATTTTACTTCAGCTGGTGTGGAAAACAAATTCCACTCAACTTCTATAGAATTGGCTTTATCCAATGTACTGTTGTATGACCATGGTCCCCTTTGCTGGAAGTCAGAGGTTGCAGGGACACCACGGAGTAACAGGGTGTGCAGAGGGCCCCATGACTGCTATGTGTAATCTGGGCTCCTCCAGTCCAGCAAGTTTGCAGTTTTAATCTAAAGCTGAAATGTCACAAGATTTAGAAATCCCACCTCTTGAAATCAGACAGCAATCTTGACAGCTTCACATTTATTTAACTTACCTTATAAAATGGTATGGTTTCTTAGAGCTATGTGTAGCTGTCAGTCACTGTCCTTTTAGTTCATGATTTATCAACAAAGATATAACAAATATTTTGCACCTATTATATGATTTTTCTCTATAAATATTTTGTATGTGAGTGTGTAAACTGCATTTTCTAAATCTTTGATTTCTATTTGTAAAGCACGAAGTAAGCGATTAGCTTTATCTGTATCAACCTCCATAATAACATCTTTGCTATGCTTGCCAAAGGCCCGATTAAGGACATGTGTTTTGACACAGCAGTTTCTGTGACAGAATCTGTACCAGTTACTAGCAGCTGCAGCTACACTGGTTGCTGAAAATTAAACTAAACATATGGAGAGCTACTTGAAAAATGTGGTTTTGATGCTCTGTCTAGAGTTTTGCAAAGTAAAATTTCAAGATTTAGCTCAAAAATAACACTCCCTAAATCCTATTTTCAATCCGAATGAACTCACAGTTTGCTAATTTGTGTGAAAAGGAGGACATATGATTCAAATCCAGCTTGTGCTGGTGATTTTGGAATCCATCAGTAATACATAATAATTGCAAAGGATGTTTATTTTGAAGCAACAACTCTCTTGGAAATGTGAATTATGTGATTCATGCCTTGAAAGGGAGAGGAGAGGAGAGGAGAGGAGAGGAGAGGAGAGGAGAGGAGAGGAGAGGAGAGGAGAGGAGAGGAGAGGAGAGGAGAGGAGAGGAGAGGAGAGGAGAGGAGAGGAGAGGAGAGGAGAGGAGAGGAGAGGAGAGGAGAGGAGAGGAGAGGAGAGGAGAGGAGAGGAGAGGAGAGGAGAGGAGAGGAGAGGAGAGGAGAGGAGAGGAGAGGAGAGGAGAGGAGAGGAGAGGAGAGGAGAGGAGAGGAGAGGAGAGGAGAGGAGAGGAGAGGAGAGGAGAGGAGAGGGGAGGAGAGGAGAGGAGAGGAGAGGGAGAGGAGACGACTGGCTCTTTTTGCAGCAGCAGCCTAACTGTTTACCCACCCCAGTAATAAGGGTTTGACAGACTGGGTTTTTGATCAGATAAAACCTCTGGCCTTGTATTTAATATCTGTATTTTTAATATATTAAGTCATTAATTGAGCAAGCTGTTGGAGGCTGCTAAGCAAAGTCCGCTCAATTTATGCAAAAAATTTCAATGAGTGGTAAAATTCTTCAAAACTGTAGGGGAACTTTGGGAAAAGTGAGATGAAATGAACAGAAATACAATTCATGAGTAGTTTAGACTACAATTTAGTGAGGGCAAGGAAAAGAGGGCAGTAGATTGACTTCATAATATGACCTAAAAATAAGAATTTAGACACTGCTCTGCTTAGAGAGAAATCCTGATATCACAGGAGTCTTCTGAATAATCAGGAAAAAAAGTCTTTTTCAGAAGACATACTTAGATTCTTTCTATCCTAATCACTAAAATTTGTATTTCCATAGAACATATGTATATTTTCATTACTTGTTGTATATGAGCCATTACATTGTGAAAACCATAATAGAATAACACACAACATAGAATTAGACATAAGCTCTTCTTTTGCTGAGTTTGTGTCTAGATTTGTAAAACAGACTCTCACCAGGGGAGGAAAGAAAAGCTGATGCAGCTAAATCACAAATTAGCTGCTAAAATTTAGTCATACATTGCAAAATGCTCACCTAATTGCCACCTTGAAAACCCTAGTGATAAAGAAAATAAACCTTCAGTCCCATATTTTATTTCTAGTATTACACTTAAGGATTGTTTCTCTGTGTGTGCAGTGTGCAGCACTGCTTTTATCTGGGAACTGCAGCTATTCTAAACATGAGAGGATAACTTCAGTAGCAGGATAAAAATTTTGATGAACCAGAAAATATTTTGTGATCAGAGGAGAGTTTTTTTTCTCCTTTTGTGTTCTGGATGATAAATAATGGATTTCTGGCTGGTACTTGTCTCATCTGACAATGACAGGTTCATTTTTACAAATACCCTATTATCATTTTACCATGTTTCAGAATGCAGCAACCCAAAGAAGATTGTACTTACAGACATCAAAGGAAATGTCGCTGAAATTTCTTATTATCTGTATATAGATAAAAAAATAAAAACTTATATGCCATTAAAATAAAAAATAAGGTGTATCTATAATCATTTAAAGACAGTGTGCTGTGGAAATAAATCCTATGGCCTTGGGTGAAAAAACATGTGCATCACGCCTCAGGCTGTAAACTGAAGTGGAAATGCTGAGAGAAGTTTTCCCTGTCATCCCCTGTGGAAGAAAGGAATTGCAGCTACATGACCTGCATTGTATTTTCCAAATGGCCAAAAATAAAGATGGGATGTAGTCAGTACGAAGAGGGAACAAAAAAAAAGAGATACATGCTAACTCCAGGTCATTGTCTTGGCTATATGTATTGCCTGAAGTATTAAAATTAAAATGCTGTCTACCAAAAGTATCTCCATTTTTTTTTCAAAGGTGCAACTGAGTAAATGATGTTTTTGTGGAAAACAGTTATTTTCAGTTATCTTATTCAGAAAAGTCGACTTTATTTTACTGTTTTATTTTTTTGGACAGCGTGACAGTAAATCATAAAATAATCCAACACGCTTTTATAAATGGAATACTGCATAATGGCATCCTGATGTGACATCCAGCCCAGAAAATCTCAAGACAAAGTGAGATACTCAGGGAAATAACTCAGCAATGCATTCTGTGAAAGCAACACAATTTGGAGTAATGGGAAAATGCAACAAAGTTACTTCTGACTTTTGCTGCCATCACTGTCAGTGGTTGCCTCAATTAAAATTTGTATCGTACACAAGCAAAGCTATGATACAAAAATCTCACTGTCAGGACTTTTAACAATGTATTTTTTTCTTTGTCTTTTGCTCGGAAATGGTTGAATCATGTTAGCTACAGTTTTCACAAAAAAATTTCATGGGAGGCAGATTAAGCAGATAAGAAAGTTGATGAAATGATGTTCTAGACAGCATAAGTGATGAAAAAGATATTAAAAGCAGGCATGAGATGCTGTACCTCCCACATGTCAGGAAATATAGTAGTAAAATTGTAATTGTAATTTAGTAGTAAAACTGTAATACAGTAGCAAAAACCAAAATGTTATTTAAATCTTAAAATTATGCAAGGGAATGATTTTTTTTTCCTTAAGCTTTTTGTAGAGATAGGATCTGGGGGGGTCCTGTCCTGAGACTGGCAGCAGGAAGGGCCACTTGCACCTGGAAGTCAGTTGGATGTGGTTCATGGCAAGATGACAGAAGATGCAACCTATATTTCATAGTTTGGTCCTGAGACCACCTGGATCCTTGTGTCCATCTCTTCACTGCTGCATGGTGTAATTTGCTCATTCAGTGCATGTCAGCAGGTGGATTTTAGCTGATTTCCTAGAAAAAAGACATTGTCAACTGGCCACAGTGGCTCTCTGACACAGCTGAGGCCTGACTCATGCTAGAGTCAGAAGTCTGGCTCCTTCCCTGAGACAGGATGTTCTCTACTATGAGCTATTCATTTGTCTTCTGAATAGAATTACTCCTGCAATTTTTCTGACTTTGACTTTATAGTGAATATTCTAGGAAAATAATTTTCATCAGGCATTACTCAAAATCCAGTTGTTTTCAACAGACAAAAGGTCTGAATGATGGTAGTAGACAAGAGAGGTACTAAAATCACACAGCCCCTTTTTTCACACTTATCAGGTCACTCACGGCAATAGCCATAGAGGGTAAGAAAATAATGGACTTCAGAATCCAAACTCTGCCTCTGTAGCTGTGCAACTATGTCCAGATGTTGTCTATCCTCCTCCTCGAGTGATGGTGATGATCGGTGCATGCAGACTCTGTAAACTGGTTTAGAAGTGTTTGTGTTTTATCTGGCAGTGAAAGTGGCATATCTACTTATCCTGCTTGCTGAAGAGAAGGAGGACAGGACACTGGGAATATTTCTCTCTCTGCTCTGGGTTTCCGGAAGCCAAGAGTCCTCCAGAAAAGACCCACAAAAAGAAAGAGCAAAAGATAAATATTCCCAGTACCCTTTTCTGGCCTGAAGAGATGTGTGTGCCAGATCTCAGGCTTCTCTCAGTGGCCCAACCAACCACATTTCCTTTAGCATGTTCTCACAATTTATGTGTTTTGGTGCCTGACTGCTCTCCTATGCACTCTTCTCATTTGCACCAAACATCTGGTCTACTTAGCCAGTGCTAAGTAGAGCAGAAGGATTTCTTCTTGTCTGGTGGGGTGTATTCCTCCAACTGGAAATTTGAATTTTCTTTGCAGTATCATGATGGGGGCTCTTGTTCTGCCTGTGCTTCGTAATGATGTTGGGATCCTTTTCTTCAGCTTGTTGTTCTTGTTCCCATGCAGTTGACACTTTTCTTCATATGGTACTCTGCAGTTTTCTGGTTCATCTGAGGTGTTTTGATTTCTCCTTGTCTGCTTCAACATGACAACTGTCAGTTTGTGCAATAAACCTCCTGTCTGTTCTCCTGCCCAGCTACCAGTACCAACTCAACAGGACAGGACCTTTGACAGCTGTCTGTTGCTCATCTTGCTGTTATCTTCTTTAGGAATATATATCTATATCTACATCTATGTATATATCTACATATATATATCAATCCAGTAACTGACATTAATTCAGGTAGTCTGCAATGCCTTCATTCTAACTTTTATGAAAAAGCCCATTAATGCCCTTTTCATTGTTTTAGTTCAAGAATTTTGAATTTTCAGCATTAACTACTCACCATTTCTGAGGTTGTTCTGGTCAGGCTTTTGGATTTTTGTGTTGTTATAGTTTTTCTGTTTGGATTTGTTTCTTTGTGGGTGTTTTTGTTGTTGTTTGCTTGCTTTGGTTTTTCTTTTTTTTTCCTTTTTTAAAATCCTAGTTTGCCAGACTTATGTAGTTTAAATAAATAAATCTCTAGAAGGACGTGCTCTTTAATTTGCTCCCAATGTTTCTAGTTTGGAACAGCACCCTTTTGTCTTTAGTATTAGACAGATGGTTCTACTGAATCTTCTTAGTGAATATTGATATAAAGAAGACAATAAAGGTTTTGGCTTTCTCCATCTCATTTGGCAATAGACTCCTCTCCTCCTGAATATGCGGCCACTGCTCATATTGGTCTTCTTTCAGCTTCCAGAACAAATTTCTTCAGGTCTCTCATTAGCTGTATCTCTATTAGTGACTTGCCCTTTCTGGTTTCCAGCATAAATACTTATTTACACATGTCCTCAGCAATCTGTCTTTGTGTTTTTGTGTTTGACCTTGGTAAAAGGCCCCTCTTGCATCTTGCCTGTGTAATAGGGAATTTGATGCTGCTCTCACTACTTCAGAGACTAACAGCTTTCTGCACTTCTTTATGCACTTGCAATTGTTTCTCAGCTCTTGGGCCTGGTCTTTTTAAACTTAGTTCTTGGAAGTCAATAATTTTTTTTTCCCTTTTCTACTCCTGTTTCTTTTTCTTCTCCAAAAATTACTATTTGATTATTTTTCACTCAGTCTTGCCCTGGTTTTTCTCTGCTCCTCTGTTAGAATAGAAACTAGGATACTGTTTTTGCCATCTCTGACAAAATGCTCACATGTGTTCCAAGTACTCTTTGGATATTTCATGTCTTACTGTATTTTTCTGAGAAATTATTTCCAGATATCTTATATTACATTTATCACCTGTATGACAGTGCAGAAGTACAAGAGACAACATCTGTTTTATTTGGCAGCCATGATATACAGTGGAAATATGAGTAAATTTCTTATGAAAAATATCCTAATTTCAGGCAAATTCAGCTGGAAGTACCAAGACTCTTCAAGTAAATATTGCAGACTAAATCTGGACAGAGTAATAAAAATTCCAAAATGAGACAGAGCTTGAGCTGAATGGGATGAAATATACTGCTTTTCATGGTCTGTACTTTTCAGGATAAAGTTCCTGACCCCCTGGAATAAAGGACATAGAAAGAAGGAAACTAGGCACTGATGACGTACAAGCACAGTGAGTAGTTCTGGGGAAGTTCTGAGCAAATAATTGAATAATAAATTTGTCTGGTGTCACATGCGTTCTATTGAATACTAGTATATCAGATAGCTAAAATTAGAAAAGAAAGTATTTTGCAATGCCTCTTTAGTAGGTCATGCATTTGTTTCATTTGTTGACTGACACTGTAGCCCAGTTAGTGGTGTGTGACAGCTGCTGGTTTCTGGTCTTGCAGTTAATTGTGTTAAGGCATCACCACAGGTTTCAGTTCATGTAATCTCTCCACCTCACATGGCTTGCTTTTAATGTTTTAAACTCCCTGAAAACTAGGAATGGAGATGAATTATTAATTTTATTAACAGTAAATATGATGTAAAAAAGAGGCATAAATTGGAGGCAGGTATAGGACTAGAAAATAATACACTTCAAAAATTTTATTAATATTTGTAAAAAAATTTAGATTCATCAAAATATTTCCTTTGATCTTTCCACATCTAATCTGAAACTATTGAGTAGTAATTACAGCCACATGACTTTGTGAAGCATTTACTGTGAAGTACAAATTTGAGTAAATTTTATACATATGCCCATCCCCCATGTTGGCCAAATATTTATGACTATGTATGGAACAATTTCAGAATCTCCCTAAAGAGGGAGGGAGATTCTGAAGAGAATGGTCTAACCTTTCATATTCAAGATCCAGAAAGCAATGTTTTTGTGGTAGTCTGTTATTTTACAGTTGGTTTTTCTGTAGTATGTTTTAATATTCCTTGTTAAAAGTTTGTAGTGGTTCATTCTATGTACCCCATTTGGTTTCCCTAATGGTTCAGTCCTGAGTTGTTTACCACAGTTTTCCCTGTCAAAATGTATGTCAATCTACCTGTCTGTCTCCCTGTATACCTCCCTTGTTCCCTTGTCTTACCCCTGTCTGTCAAAGATAGCACAGTCCTTTGGTTCTGGAGTGCTCCCTGTCTCTCATCCCTTCCTGGTAGCAGAATTGGGTTGTGAGGTTTGCTCCCTCCCCATGTTGGTTTCTACTGGGGAGCCCTTACCCTGCACCCCTCTCTAATGCCCCGCTATTGCTCACAGGTTGTGTCCTCCCCGTGTTCCCTCTGCCCTTTAAAAGTCCCTTCATGTTCGGCTTTGTCACTTGCTCTGCCCCCCTTGGAGATTAAATCTTTGCAGACTCAGCCAAGTGTCCTTCCCTTATTCCTCTGCCTCGGTTTCCTCGTGCTCTGTGCCTCTGCTGCGCTCCCCACGCCGCAGCGATCACCAACACCCGCACCAGTCTGGGCAGAAACTCAGGGCTGGCCACTCAGGTGTTTGCCCTCTGGCCACAAGCAGGACAGCGAGCCAGTGAACCTCCCTCCCGTGGCCACTGAGAGCCAGACACACTTTCCACTATTCTATTTATCCCTGGTTCACCTGGGCAAGAAGATTAATATGCTCAGAAAATTATTTTTATGCCCAAATTTCAGAAAAGACTGATTCACTTTTAGCAAGTGTTTCTAGCTACATTCCTAATTTAACAGCATGTATTTGTATTTATGTATTTACTTTCACTTTAATATAGCAGAGGGATACTTTTATTTTTCAAGATTATTTTATCTAGAATACCTAAGTATTACAAGTTTGTTTCTTACCAGGTAAAGTATGAAAAAGTACCCGTCTGACATTGCTTTTAAATTAAATTACATAAAGCACATATAAGCCACTGGAAAAGTATTTCCTTTCCTCTTCTCACATACATGTAAATTGTTATGCACAGTCATCTGCTCAAATGGAACCTGACAGCAAAGTCAGCAGCAGTTTTCCATAGCCAGCACAGAAAGACAACCTTTTTAAGGGAAGTACATATGAAGGAAAAAGAAGTTAATTTAAAGGGGATTTTCAGAAATCCCTCATAGGAATCAGTAACACAATGTTCACATGTAGATGCTAAGAGAATGTCCCGTATTACACCTGAAACTACTTCAGTCTTTAATGATTTCTACCCATTTTTACTCTTCTCATGAGCTAGAGAACTCTAAGTTCAGTTGAAGATAGGAACCTGAGAAAAATCTTCATTCAGTGTTGCTTTTTTCTGTTATGTTATTTTGCAATATTTGGTTTTTTCCTGGAAAACAGGATTAAAAAGATTGTAAGTAAGAACTTGAAGAACTTGACCATGCTATGTGATACAGAAAAAAAAAAAAAAAAAGAAAAAGCCTCAACCATCATAAAATCCCAGAAGACAAATAATAAACAATCTTCTATTTCCTTACTTTTTTTTTTTTTTTTTAAGGGAAGATGAAATCATGTTAATGAATTTAGAATGCTTTGATGAGGCATCTCTCATGACTGAAAGGAAAGATCAGCAAGAAAAAGTCCCGATTTAAGTTCTTGCCTTTTTTTCTTTAGATCTGTTGAGGCCCTGAAATAATACTGTGTTTTACAATCCTAATTTCTAATGAAATCATGTGATTATGGAGCAACTCCAACTTCCAGATGTCTCTAATCAGTCTGTCCACTCAAAGCAAAGCCCTCTTCAAAGTGAGCTAAGGCTGTTTCAGTGCCTTGTCCAGATGAATATTGAATATTGTCAGGGATGGAGATTGCACAGTGTCCTGGACAACCTGCTCGTGCCCAGCCATCTTCTCTGTTAAAGCGGTTTTGGTTTTCATTGCTGCAAGTTGCAGTTATTGCCCTTTGCCTGCATCTGAGAGAAGAATCAGTGTCACTCATCACTTTAACCACCTGTTGGTTTGAAGGTAACAGTGAGGCTCCTCCCTGGGAGAAGTTAGCTCAGCTCCCCTGGTCTCTGCTGGCCTAGCATGTCCTCACTGCAGTGGAGCTCACTTGGCCCACCAGGGTTTGTCTTAGTTTCTTGTGCACTGGGGACCAGAAACAGACAGTCCTCTGTGCAAGCTGCAAAGGTGAGGTGACCAGTTTACTAGATGTGGGCTCACTAATATGGTCTGCATGTAGAATCAGGTTCTTTAAGGCTTACAAATTTCTATTTGTATGTGGAACCAATATGTTTGCAGAATTGTTTTCTCAAAAAATTCTAAGCAACATCTAACATTCTTCATTTGATTTTAGGTTAAGCTTTACAGCTTAATTTCTGTCCTTATTTTCTTCCCTTGGAGGACTTTAATGGAGAATATTCAGGTAGTTTAAACCTACATGAAATAAAAAAAATGTTGGTTTTAGTACAGATGCGTTAATACAGACAATACAAAATTTAGTGCAGATGCATTAATACAGACAATACAAAAATCAAACCAAACTGAAACTTCAGTTTCACTCTTTACCTAAAACATGAGTCATTCACCCTTGAAAACTGAAAGATACTCAAAGTTTTTACTGAATTGCTACATCTCCTCCACCACATATCATTATGGCAATAGGCTACTCATTGTCTAGCCTAAAGTAGGTTCAATGATAAAAACTATAGAGTATGGATGGGAAAACTGGGCATACATGCCAGAGAAGGAATTTAAAAGTGTCTGGACAAGTCAAGATCACATGCCCCTCTAGATGTCCTCTGAATGATGCAAAAGTTTTACACTGGAAATACAAAAATAAAGCTTATTGAGATAGCCATAATAATTTTGATTAAATATTAACCATTCATTGAGTTCAACCAAAATTTATTCTTTCATGTAGTTGCTTTTTAACCTGCACATCTTTTTAGGTCTTCATTTACTAGAAAAAGAGCCAAAACGGTGGCAGAAAGATGTTTTCATATATTTCTGACTTAGCCAAAGCAGGAAACACTGAAAATGTAGGTTCAAGTATCTCATGTAATTTCCACTTTGGCTACCAGAGAGCTGGGTTGATTATACAATCAACAATCTGAATCACTAGAGTGTGATTATCATTCATTGTTAGTAACAAGTTGCACTCTTTTTAAACAATTATTGACTCACTCAGCTGACACAGCTAGAGACTTTAAATAGTTCTTCTTGTACCTGTTGCACCTCTGTGGTTATGAAATAGTTTGTGACTTGCTCTGCTTGACTGTTTATTTTTCATTGCTTGATCTGGGTCATTTTTTACTGGATGCAAGCTGGTACTGTTTACTCCTTTTATCTGAATGACTGAAAGTTTGAGATTTCTGACTGGGAATTTCACTTACATTAAATGTTATGAAATCCATAGTAGGCTGTTCTAAAGCTGATGAAAATTCTTGAATGTATTAACATTTTAATTGTGAACCCATAAATCACAGACAATTAAAGTCTGTGATCAGAGAACTTCCAGTTCTCATATTCCAGTCTTTGGACACACCTTGAGCACCAGAATTTATCTCTGTTTATCTGAATTGCAAAGCCCATTCTACGTCTTAATGGAAATAATTTGTGCTTCCATTTTAGCTACTTGGAGAAATGGATTGGAGCTCTTCACTCTGCACGAGTGAGCCAGCACCAGATAAGAAGTTCTGTGTGTTGTCTGGATGGTGTGCTTTGATGTTTGCCAAATGCTTTAACCTGGTCAGGTTAGGGTAAAAGCAGGTAAAAGCATTTTATTTACAAAACCCAAACACAGCCAACATGGTTACAGAAATAACAATGATTACTAGAAATAAAAGGAAACCATGCATATATTTTATTTTCTGGGGCTTTCCTTGAAGCTGGTTGCTGCTAGTAAGCTGTTTAGTCAGTCTTCTTGGGTTAATCAAGGATTCATTTAAACCTACATCCTTTGTTCTTCCAACCCTTTTTCTTCTCAAGTGAAAACATAAACCTTTTCTTACATGGGAGACGGTTTGACGTACTTATGCTGGGATTCTTAACCACTCCTGTGCTTAACTAAACAGCTAATAAACTATCCACCTCTATAATCCATCAGTTTTTCATTGTGGCCAGTGGATATTAATAAACTTTTCACAACATTTCACATGTAGCTCTTTATGAAGAATACGTAACTTAACAACAATTGCATGCAAAACCAAAATGCATTTAATGTCTGTGTCTCATTGCAGGCTCTAATTTATGATATGAACAGATTGGATCAATAATATTAGGAAGGTAATTCAGGGTGTCTTATCTTCTAAGATCTTTTCTGTGCTTACTTGCATGCTGGCCTGATTCCACCATGGTTTTCAATTCTGTCTCTGTTACATACTAAGGCAGTTCCTTCTTGGGATTGAGCCTTCTTCAAGGAAAAACCTGCCACCCATGGTGCCTCAAGCAATTCAGGAACCTGATAGAGGTTCCCACACAGCTCAGAAAGCAAGGCCTTGCCCAAGGAAGTTGGTGTTTAGTGAACATGTGGCCATGGTATCTAGAGGCAGGCAGTAACTGATCAATTTGGAGTGCACCAGGCTACCATAACCAGTGGTATGGAAACTTCAGGGGGGCATTCAGTATCACAGTTCATCCAGGACTGTTGACTCTAAAGTTCAAGCAGAGTAAGATTAGTAGATTTTGAGTCTATGTTCTCCCAAATTCATGATGAAAGGAGTATAAATAATAAAGTACATATCCCTTGTCATTTATGGATATGGGTTTTCTTGGTTGTGGAAAGGACTAGTGTAGGAGGCGGTCCCAGGAAAAAGCTATCCAGAGATGCCTTGGGAAACCACAAATGTATAGGATTCCCACCTTCCTCATGCTAATGAAGGTGTCCATCACAGGTCCTCCCTAGTTCATGTCAGTCCCTGTTTGTATCATCTCCTGGTTCTGGAAAGTTCTTTGTTCTTTGTTTCCCTGTTGGTCCCTTGTAGTTAACAGCTCCCTTCCCTCATTCTCATTGGTTCAGTTTATGTCACCCCATCCCTGCTCCTTCCCTAAGCTCTTTCTCTCTTGGTCTCCACATACCTGACTCCTCCTATCCTTCCCCTGTTATATACCCTGACCCCTCCCTGGGAGGGGGCTCTCAGAGCTCCCTCCCCTAGCTGAGGTTGTCTCCTGCTTCCCTGCTTCTGCCTTCCCCTTCAATAAACCCATGTGAACTGGGGCTGCCAGAGTGTCTCTCAGTGGATTGCTTCATTACACTGTCTGGGCTCCTGTTGATCATCCTGCGGCGGGTCTCCCTGTGCGACGAAGGTCCAGGGCAGCCTGTAGACTAGCTTATGACAACCAAATGATTATGTGTGTTTGAGTGTCTTCAGTACTCAGTCATTTGCACTTCAGCTGTCTTTGTGAAATTGTATGCACATTGTTTTTGCAGACTATGTATAGAAGGGACCTTAAGCAAACTGATGCTTTTCATAGTGTGCCTCCTGCTAGCATTTAAAATGCAATGAGTCTTCTGGTGGATCATTTAAATGAACTTCGGTAGACAGAGCTTTCCAGTAAAACATAGAAATAGAAAGGGGACAGCTCACTCTGCATCTTAGAGTTTTCTAAATGAGAAGAATAGATTTTTATGTGTTTCACCTGTAGCATAGCATCTCCTGGAAATACCAGGAGATAAAACAGTAGAAAAGTTGCAGATCATATCTTTGTTCTAAGTTTCTCACATGTAAGAATTACATCACTATACTTTACAGTCAGAATATAACTGAGTATGGAATTTGTGTAGATAGATGGCTACTGTCTTTCATATAAAGAGATGAAAGATTTATTTTTAAAATATGGTGGGGTTTTTGTTTTGGTATTGGTTTTTTTTTTTGTTTGTTTGTTTTTTCTAAAACTTAAGCAACTATTAACAGCTGAGCACCAAGAATGTGAAGAGTATAAATTTTTAACATCAAAAGGACCATTAAATTGTGATTTATTTTTTGCTATCAGATATTAATACCTTCAGCTCACTTCAAACTTAACAGCAGGATACAGACTTGCATTCATCACTAGTGTCCTTCCCACTGTGCTGGACACAGACACTGTCCAGGACTGATCTCCTGAACATCTCCTTGTCCCTCCCTAGCATAATAATAATCCAGTCAAAGAAGTCAGTCTGTGCTCTGTCAATGTGTCATCCTATATCAGATATAATGAATATGCCTGATTTTTGTGCCACATATTTTGCTGATTCTACTGGTTCTTCGGTTCATCCAACTCCAGCATTAAACCTTTGGACAACTTCTGATTTACTTACTCAAAGATCGAAGAACTTCGTTATATTGTCTGTTAAACTTTATGCCTCAGCTCTCTGACAGTGCACAGTAGCTCATTTTTCAGTTGCATTACAATGGCATGTAAATACACAGAGGGTGACCAGGGAAACTGGGACCTACAGATTCCAGAGGGACTCTGCAGATGCCCATGTGGTGCTCTTTGGCTCATATTTATTGCCAATAATTTCTAAACATGAAATATAAATATTAGTTAGCCTATATTATTGACTGGAAGGTGTAATTTACATAAATTCAGTTAAGTGTCACCAGAAATATTCTGTAAGTTCTTGCAGTTCTTTAGACAGACTGATTGCTGTTATTAGGATTTGGCATTATCCCAAGTGTGTTAGATGATAGATGCAAAAATGAACTGGCTACACATTCACCTTCTCCATTACTGCATTTTTTGTGTCCTTGGGAAAGGACAGCATGCTCAAGAATATTGCAGCACATCCATGCAGGCAGTAGCCAAGCCTTTCACCACATATTACTGCTTTTGATTTGAGGTACATTCTCAGATACTTTGCTTTTTTCTCTGCTGTGAAGCTCACTTTCATCTACTAGGTTTAGTCTTACTTAGGTAGCAGTGGAAAAAACAAAGAAAGAAAACTTTTTTTCTCCTGGCCATATCAAATGAATACAGCGGGCCAAATTATCAGCAAGGACAAGACCAGCAAAGACAATTAAGCTAAGAGTTTGAGTTAATACACCTAAGAGAAACTTGATCCTGGGAAGCGGATAATTTGATATAATTTTATGGGAGGAAATTAATAATTTTTATCCTATTTTGTACCAAAATAATGTGGTTCAATAAAGAAAAACAAGCTTATGTTATTAAATCAAACAAATTATTTGTAAAGAGGTTAACTGAATAGTGTATTATAGTTCAGTTCGAGTTGATCAGATTTCAGGGTTAGGCAAGCTGTATTTCCATGTGGTCCTTCATACAGCCCAGCCTGCATTTTTTGATAAGGACAATCTGCATTAGGTCTGCCTAGCTGAGTTTTAGCTAGTGGTGTCTCTTCTCTCTCACCTGTGGGAAGTGGCTCTGCACTGCTTTCACCTGTGGGAACTGTTCCCTAGACATATGGACAAGTCCTCTTTTCCCAGCATAGGTCAGAGGTGGGAATGACCCCCAGATCCAGAGTGACACCAGCAGGGGCTGCACTGCCCCTGTGCACTTTGCAGCCTCATGGGTTCATTCTGCCCTGTCTGTATCTCTGCAGCTGCTGCAGCGACCATCCTCAGCACCAACCAGCAGAGAAATGCCTTGCCCTGTTTCCTCCAAAGTAGGAGTGAGATATGGTGGCATGATGTGACAGCTCCTTTTCTCTCTGCATGCCCAATCTGAGAGTCCCTGACTATCTGATCACAGTTTCCTTCATCCCTTGTTTTGTGAAATATATACAGTGGTGGCTGTACAAGAGCAACAAGGTCTGATCTTGCTTTCTTCCGCCTTTCAGTTCTGAGCAAGATTCAAGTTGAAAGGTTAAGCATGTGAAGTATTTTAAAAGTTAATATTTCAGAAAGGTTCTTAGCTACATGTGCCATCCAGCCCTTCCAGGTAAATATTTCATAAATCAGTAACATGAAAATTATGCAGAGGCTTCAAAGTTTGTAAAAACTAAAATATTTGGACTACACCAACCTTTGGAAAATTAAAAATTGATATATTTTTATAATTCAGCTTAATGGTTTTGAACACCTATGGACCTCTTTTGAATGCTGAGTAACTTCACATTGCAAATATATGATCACATATATTTCTAGATTTTTTTAGACAATATCTTCCTAATAAATAACTTGTGATCACACCAAGAACTGTAATAATTATGATAGGTCTTCATAGAGAGAATATTTAAAATTTTTATTTCCTTTAGTAAAATAATGATTGACTCAAAGGGTCTTTCTCAGTTTCAAAAAAACAAAAATCATAGTTTTCAGAAATGCTAAGCAACGACCCATACTATCGTCCAGAATATTAGATGCTGTTTCTTTGTTATGTAAAAGCACAGTTTGGGAGGCAGGATCTGCTGCTTCAAAGTGGACTTGAAAGGGACTTTGAAAGTGTCCCTTTTTTTTTTGCCATTTTATGAACACTAAAAACATCCTATTTGATGTTTTCTTTACTAGGATTGGTTAATGTTTTCCTAACTGATAATAGTTTAATATTTTTACCTAAATGGACTTCTGTCCTGCTGGATTGCTGTTATATACTGAAGTGAATTAACAAACCATTTGGGCACTCAGTTTTTTGTTCTTCTTTACCCTGGGAGAAACTCTAAGGAGTTTTTAGGAATTTTACTGTGACCCATTATGCCTTAGTGGAAATGGCAAAAATATCACGTATTGTATTAGAGTGGTTAAACAGTCAAAAACAAAGGATTGTGCATAGTCCAACAAAAAGTCAGGTTTCCTGTCAAATTGCTCAATTGTATTCTCTTTAGTCTATCATGACATCATCATTCAGCAGTTCCCCTGTCATCACACAATCTTGGAAGAAAGACAAAATCTGTTTTTATAATGCAAAAACCCCCAAGCCAAGTAAAAGGAAGACTTGAGTTTGTTTGAAAAAAAATTGAAAACAAATCCAAACCAAACATGTTTCAGAACAGCTTTATCTGTTACAAAGACAGAAAAGGCTGCCTAGGTCAAATTCTTGCTTTTTTTCTACCACTGGAGAATTCCAAATGGCATGCAGTTTTTCCTATACAAAGTGCCCTCACTATGGAATGAAAGCCATATATCATGCATGGGCAGAGACACAGTGAAGTCAGTGACCTCTGTGGGGATGTGCAATGGATCACAGCCCAAAGAACCATATTTCAGGTCCTGCTCAGGGACTATGTTGCAATGAGGCCTGGGGATGAGGGTGTGCTGGATGCTTCCTGCCTTTGATCACTGAAGATTGGCAGTGGCTGCCAAGCCTGAACAAGAGGCAGAGCTGATGCAGAACAAAGTCTCAGAGGCCAGCTGCAGAGACCAGAATTATGAAAATTTGGGAGTTCTCAGTATTTTTGTCTTTAGGCATAGGAACTAGGCAAATAGAACTAGCAGCTACTCTGACAGCAGAAGATGGCCAAAAGACAGAAGATGCAAATTAAAAACCCTAGCTACTGAATCTGGGCTAGTTTTCTGGCTGGAATTGTAAAAGTATAAAAATGAAGGAATGTGCCCCACAGAAGAAAACACTTGAAAATTATGATCATAGGCTAGAGCTCATGGTGAGTCTTGAATAGACATTTGAATACATGATAAGGCCAAAGGGAAAATTCCACAGAGACACAGTAAAATTGCAACATCTGTTGATGTAAAGCACCTAAGAGCACACCATGAAGGGTGCTATTTTATTTTAGCAAAATTAAAAAGTTTTGGCCCACTGATCCAGGAAAGACCTTTTGTTAAATATACCATCACTTTTTTAAATTTAAGTTTTCAAATTTCAATTTTCAGCCAAAATGTCTAAATCGCCAATTTAAATACTTTTCTCTTGTGTTAGTATTGTCCTGTAATGTAAGTAGCTCTTTTCTCTCCTAATGTACCCTTCATCAGAAAGGAATGGACAGCAAACATAGTCCATTCAGCCATATTCATTCAGCCTTTATTTTCCTAGAGTAGGAAGTCTTTCTTTTTCAAGTGTCTTTATCTGAGAGTTGAATACCTCTGACCACCTTACAGTCAGCCTCGTAGTTTGCTCTTTTTGAAACTTTATTGGACATGGCTTCCAGGAGCACAAATAAGCAAATTATTACCAAAATCTTTCACAATTAAAAAAATAATCTGGGTAAATCCCAAAATCTTGCCTTTTGTTATAAGTGCATTGTTTTGATATTTCACTGCTATTCCATGGTCAACTAATATCTGAGCTTTTTCTTCTCTTAACATCTTCCTTGCTGATCACAAGCCTCTCTTCTTTGTCATGTATTGTTTTTCAGGTCTTGCATGTCGAGAAAGAATTAATTTCCACCATTTGTTACTCTAGTAAAGTATGTAGCTTGTTCTTGTACATGATCCCACTTTCTGAGTTGAATATTTTATTGCAAATATTTAACAGCCTGTGTTATGCAGCTGAGTGCAAAAAATTCCCCTAGCATTCAGACAAGTATCTTTGAGTTGTACCAGCTGTCATTTCCTCTTTAATATTTCCAGTCCCATATGTCTGTTAAAAATTACAGCCTCTAACTCTTTTCTCTTACTCTCCACACTCTTCCCTTCTGCTGCAAACCATCTTCCAATCCAGCAGCACTCTTTTGTCTTCCTTTGGTTTCTTTACTACAAATCCTTGTTCTCCTGTCCTTCCTCTAACCAGAAACTCTATTCACCCTCATTGTTATTTCACCTTCTCACATGGCTTCATTGTAATTGACTGTGTTGGGTGGAAATCCTCTCCTGCCCTACTTTTAATGATCCCTGTGTTATGGAGTTCCTGTTGTTGGCATCAACCAGCACACTTGAAACTCCTGAAATTTGTTTTTGAATGATTCTCAGCACATCCATTACCCATTTCTCATCATGTTGACAGTTTCAAAGATGGCAGATTATATTGCCCATCAGATGAGCTGCCTGTCCATGAACAGCTGTGTTATCCTTTCCACTTCAGCAGACCGGTATTTTTCATTTTTCTGTTCTTCTAGTCCACTTCCTTACCTAGTGATCTGTTCCTGTCCCTTGTTTTCATTTCAGGCAAGTCTTTTTCCATATGCTGAACAGTTATACTCACTTGTTGATGATCTGAAAGAGTACTGGTCTCTTCTGTTTTTTATATTCATGCTCTTTCTTCCCAAATTTATATCCTGTTTTGGTGTGGGCCTTTAGGCAGAAATCATGTTATACATTTCTATTCCCTGCCAACTTGAAGTCCTTCTTCTGCAGCTTTGAAACACAGGGTTTCAGAAGGTGCTGTGGGCTAGGATTAGGTATGTCCTAGCACCGGGCAGCTCACCTGGGATGTCTGGCTCAGTCTAGCAGCTCTTGGAGCAAATGACCCTCTGTGACCAGAGTAGTGCAAAGGCCATTTAGCAAACTCCTCCCCAGCCAGCAGGACTGGGCAAAGGTGCTGAGAAGTTGTCTACTGGTTTTTGAGATCCAGGCAGGACAATTTGGGAGCAAACAGCCTCAACACCACCACACAGGCATGTTTGTTGCCTGTACACATGTGACAATTCCAGCATATCTTGTACTTCACTGCTTCTATGCAATGAGATTAAAAATGTATTCTTTCAGTGAAGATCAGCACTGAAACCACATTGACACTTTTTGTTAAAAACAAATGCCTTACCAATCTGATCTTTATAGTAGTCTTTCTTGTAATTTTCTTGTGTGTGATCTTAATACTATTTATATTATGGAGGACGAAGGTAAATACTCTATCATGGTCACCACAAATTTTTTTTAGGACTTTTTTCCTCTTATCTCAGTAAATTGATATTATCTGTATTTGTTATGAGTCAGAGGATGGGTTAGCTATCCAGAGAATGCCGATGGGTTTTCTTTGCTTTATCTTTATGACTTCAGAAAAGCAGCATAGTAATACTGAGGACAATTCCCACACTCCAACACTCAAGGTAAATCTTCAATGACTGTAAGTGAATGGCAATAAATCTTCAATTCAGTGTTTTTGAAAGTTAGATCACTTTCTTTTCAACAGCTCACTATCATTATTATCTTTTTAATAAAAAAAATCTGGACCAAAACAAATTTTTGTGAAACTCTGCAATGTTAACATCTGAGCAAAAGCAGTTGAAAGAGACTGAGGTCAGACTGTCAGAATCAGGGTGAATGTCTTTATTAATACTTCTGTGAGAAGAATAGGAACCCAAGTATGGTCTCCAGACCAATGAGACAGCAGGCTAAGTCATACTATCCCAATGGCAAAAGAAGAAACCTATGAAGCTGTAAATACAAACTTCTAAAGAATATGTGACTCAGAGCTGATGCAAAGTTTTCTAATTTCCTGGGTGAATAGGCAGTGTGGTTTCAGCAACATTCCTTCTAGATTCACTTCAAGTTTAGGGCTTTCCAAACTAGAAATACCACTAGGAGAGAAATAATAAAGCTGTGTGCAGCAAAATACACATCTAAGTGTACCTTTCAAGAAGGTCTGTCTTTTTCAAGAATAGTAAATTATTCCATTAACTTGAATAATGTTGTCCTATTCTTCTTTGACATGGTGTCATGTTTTGTGCCACTCTGGAGAGTATGACTTTAAAATCCAGAAAGTGTTTAGTGTAATTAAAACAAGTTATCATTACTTGAAGAATACCTACTTAAGGAATATCTATTCAGGAAGAGAAAATATTGTGGTTTACACCTTTATTAATATTTCATCTCAGTCTAGAAATCTTGATATTGGAGCTGTAGAAAACACCCAGATAAGGCAGCAATTCAGCTGGCAAAGTTTTCAGAGGACCTGGGCTCTGATATCCTCAAACAAGAATAATAATTCTGAAATAAATATTTTAAAAAATTATCAAAAAGAACCCCACTGGATAGCATTAATTGTTTAGCTAAAATTTCTGATTTTCAGTGTGATTAAGGCTGCTCATGCCTTAAAAAAGAGTTATGTGCCTCCTTCAGAGGAACTTGAACTTCACTCAAAAAAAAAAAAAAAAAAGGAACCTAACTTATGGAATTACTAACACTTACCTCAATCCTACACTAGGCCAAATCAAACTGAAGCAATTTATATTTGCGCCAAGGTATGTATCCTGAAATTATGATATCTCTCACACTTTGGAGTAAATTGTTATCTAAAAGGGTATATTCAAAAGACAAAAGCATGGGTGTTTTCTCTGGCTCCAAAATTTGATTGAAGAAGAAAGTACATTTCTGTGAAAAAGCTAAAATTACAGTAAGTCAGAATTTGTTGACCGTGCACAGGACACCACCTTTATGTCCTTCCTTAGCATCTTAGCACCACCATGAATGATGTGTTTGGACATAGTACTTGGAAATGACAGTGGCTGATGGGGCTTGCGATGGCTGTCACAGATATAGGCAGCCTCCCCTTCTCCTGTCACAAGCATGTGGAAACAGAGGCAAAAGAAAAAAACTAATCAGCAAGAAGTTAGAAAAGGGCCAAGAAAAGCAAATACTCAAAACAAAAGAAGGCCTCTGCTATAGGTCCCAAAAGTCATGGTTGTTAGCACAATGGAGGTAGAGGTAATTTGCTTCATTAATCTTTGGCCCTCATTGAAAATTGATTCTAGATACATCTGCTCATCAAATAATGAAAAAAAATATTTTTAGTGATTTCAAAACTGTTATTAAGCTCCAGTCAAACATATCAAGGCACTGCTAATATCTTTGTCAAAACTACAGCATTCCAATGTTAAAAAAAATGTCTTGTGACCTCTCTTTGTTGCTTCTAGGGCTAAGGACAGGCATTGAAGTTTTTTCTTTAATAAAACCCAAATAGTACACCAGTATATAATTACTTTTTTCATGCTAAGTGATAATTTTAAACTCTGTTGAGTACTTTAAATTGCTCAAGGCATTATTTCTAGTTTGTGTGGAGGAGGCACGTTGTCTTTTGTTTCATTACAATGCAGACACAGAGCACGCTGAGTGTGGGGTTGCAGCCAGTGGTGGGTAATTCATGCAGTGCAGCTAAAGTCCTGCTCTCACTTGAGTAACATCTCAGACACACTGGCAGGAAGTTCAAAGGTTTTGGACAAACAAAGCAGAACCAGTAATAGAAGTCTGGGGCAGTATAATAAACCTTTGTGTAAACATAACTCTCCAGCTGCTGCATCTGAGTACAATCAGTCAGAGCCAGTTCAGGTATTTCTGCCTGTGTCCATGTCCTGTCATTTGGGTGACTCAAGCTACCTCTGGAACAAAGCTTCGGGACAGAAGCATCACCTAACCAGGCTGACGAAAGTGCTGGGTTATTGGCAGCGCTGAGGTGTCTCAGATGCTGTCAGTGCTGGGAAACAACCCCTGCTTCTCCTCATCAGTCAGGACACGATGACTGGAGGACTCAGCCTGAAGTGGCTGATGGACGTGTTGTTTCCTTCTTTTTAATTAAAGATGTTTAAGGGACCACAGCAATGGAATTCATGCTTATGTAATCATTAGATTTAATTTATACAAATAACCTCTCTGTCAGAAAAAAAGTGGCAAATAAAATAGCAACAACAGGAGGGCTTTTGACTGCAAGGTGTTATAGGTCTGGATTAGAGGCTTCAAAAAAGAAACAACTGGGAGCTTCTTTTTCTTGTTTTGAAAAATATCCTCAGAAATCGTACAGGTAGGTGTGTAGACTTGCAAATGAAGTTCTTTGGCAAATGACAAGAGTCCCAGTATTTCTCTAGGTCTGCCTAAGGAAAATTTCTTGCAAGTTCTTGTATTCAAAGCAGAAGGCATCCAAAAGGAAGTGAAGGAGCACAGTGCTGGAAACTGCACTCTAATTATGGAGGTTTTTCCAAAGGGGCCTCTCTCAGTGAGCCATGTCTGAGCCAGGGAAGAGAGGAGACACATTGCTGCATACTTCATCTCTCAGGAACCAGCCAATATTCTAGGGATAAAACCAGGAAAACTTCAAGCAGCCAACAGTAGCTCTCCAAGACTTAGCCAGATAAGCCAAGCTAGCAGGGACTGCTAGCCCTTCTCCAATAATTAGGTGTTACAGAGAATGGTAGCAACATTATACACATGGTTTCCTAGTCCTCTCCTATCCCACATTTCTGAGGTCCAGCTCAGACCTGAGACAAAGGTGGGTACCTGAGACAAAGTCAGTCCTGGACAGGTCTCAGCTCTGTCCTTTGCATGAAATCAGCCCAGCTTTTAAATCCCTACATAGTCAATACATGTGAGATCAGCCTATTAGGGTGCCATGGGAATTTGCTTTTCCTAAGGAAAGAAGAAAGAAAGAAATGAAAAAGGGGAAGAACACAACAGAACTCTGAATTATGTTCTTTGCTTGGGCATCAGAGCCAAGAACATCATGACCCAGAAGGTACCCTGTTTGCAAGTGCTGAATGATACCTTCTGAAACCTAGTGCACGGCAAATGGCATCAGTGTGGGCAACTCCAGCAAACAGGTCTCTGATGCTTCCTTTGAACTTCAATTTGCTGTGGTAGACAGCATCACAGAGAAAAAATAGAATCAGTTAAAGGTATTTTCTTGGCTTTCTTCCAACTATGCTAATCTTAAGATGAGTTGCATTACTGTTATGTATTACTGCTTCCTTAACCAGAATGTCTCCAAAGCAACCCTCTGTTCCCTGCTGCCACAGCAGAATGTTTCCAGAGGCCAGAATTAAACCTTTTATTCCCAGGACAATTATCTGAGGATGTTTTCAGTGGAAGTGTGAAAACAGAGAGCTGATACGAGTCTCGATGACATAGCAGAGTCAGGGCTGATCCCGTGTTAGATCTCAGTGCTTAAAAGGCACCATCAGCCCCACACAGCTTGGTGCTATTTAATTGCTGTGCAGATTGACTTCAGCTGTTTGACAATGAAGCTGTATCTTGCACCATTTATGCAAGTCCAAGCATATTTGGATTTACAAATCTAGCTATTTTCCCACTGAAAGCTCTGCCTTTGAGCCTGTTCTATTTTACCAAAATCCAAGATAATGTTGCATCCAGCACAGGCTTATAAATTATCTAGGCTGATTTAAGAAAACAACCTAAACCTGGTTTTACTACAAACCAAAGCTCACAAAAACATCAACAAGTGTTGCAAAATAAAGAAATCCCAGAGGGAGTTACTGCAGTAGACTTCTCCAGTGGAGAGCTCTTACTCTGAAACCTAGCATGTGTTCCTGGAAAGTGTTCTTTCATAGTAATCTAAGCTACCCTGTGTCTATGAGGTCAACTTAAAAAAAAAATCAATTTTAAACAAACAAACAAACAAATAAACATCACTCTGAAAGCATATTTACTTTTTCTCCATCATCAATTTTTTTTACAACCCAAATTGTTCCTGTAGTTTTGATCAGTATAGTTAGTTAGTTAGTTAGTTAGTTTTCAAACAGATCTACAAATTTAGACAAATATTTTTGCTGCAAAATTGAAACCAATGTGTTTTTTGGAAATGGAATTTACATTTGTGCAAAATACTTTCATCCATACAAGAAAAAAACAAAAAAAAACCAACCAACCAACCAAACAAACAACAAAAAAAGCAAATGCATCATGGTATTAAGACAAAAAATTTATTTACATTGCTCAACTTAATCTCAAAGTAAGCTGAAGCATTAGGACAGATCTCATGTAAAATCTTTTTGAGTCAAGAGATTCCTAATTACTTTGGTGAGCATAGTGGACACCTCAAACACAATGGCTTATGGATTATAGAGAATTCCCAGGTGACACCTGAATAATACCTTCTACACTTGCTTTCAGCAAAGTGCGAGCATTTTATCTGTACTGGCACAGCGAGACAGAGAGTACTTCATTGTAAGTGTGAAAACCACTTCTTGTACCCCTGCATTTTTTCAGACACATAGGTGCTGTTTACATGAGAGGTGATGGACATCTTGCAGGCTGGGGTAGGATAGCTTGATGGCCTGGTGAGCATTTCAGCTCTCCACAGAGTCCCCCACTGGTGCCAGCACAGCAGAACATAGTAGCCAAATGGCAGGTGTCCCAGCCAACTGGTTTTTTACAGTGCAGATCTGAAACAAAGCTGCAAGTGCATAGTCATAACATTTTTCAGTTACAAAGAGGTATTTGGAGGCTGGGGATCAACAACACCCATATTTACAATGTACAAAAACGTTGCTCTTGTTTTAGCGGCAGTGTGTAGGATGTGCTTCTTTTTGTAAGTCATCTGAAATTATTGGTTTAGTATTCAAGGAATAGTTACACTCAGAATGCACAGCTGAGCCATTATCGGGCTAGGATCTACATTATATTATTCTTAGAGTACAAAGCACCACATTTGTGCAGCTTGATAGGACCTGCTTTTAGATACAGAATGCTTCTTGCTCCGTGTTTTCTCGTTTTCTTTCCAAACAGATTTATTGTTGCGAAAGGGGCCTGACTGTCTTATACCAAGGAGCAAACTCTGTTCATTGCTATAGAAGGAAGGAGATACACGAACGAAAAAAAAAAAAGAAAAGAAAAAAGAAAAAGACAAGGTGACAAGATGACATAAAAGAGAAGCAGGAAACAAAAGCAAAAGAGTAATGGAAAACAGGAAAACAGGAAAACAGGACTGGCCAGCACCCCACATACCCATATCTTTGCAACATGCAGCTCATAAACACATCTAGGCACTCCACATAAACAAGGAGGAACCCAAAATAGAGATGCTGTAAACAGGAGAAAAAATATCCCACTCACAATGCTCTTAGGGACAGCTGCCATAAGAGCAGCTCCCAGTGACATCAGGGGCATTTGTTTGTGCACATTGGTGCGTGTCTGGGGCCTCAGAAGGAGAAATGTGGTAGGGAGAAAGTGTCGGTCATAACTGCTCCAACTATGCAGCAAAAATGTCTATCTAAAAATATGTCAGGCTCCCTAGAAACTCCCTCCTCACTCCCCTCATTCTTGTAATACCCAGCAACATCACTCAAACCCTTTTGGGCTGTCTCTGGGGCAGGAGACCACAGAAACAGGCCTGCCTCCAAAACAGCTGCTTTTGGTATGCACTGCGACTATTTTAAAGGAAAATGCTCTAATCCAGCCACCACAGGAGAGGAATAGTCTGAGACATCTTCACTTGTGCAAGCATGACCTTATGAACCAGTTTTGTTGGGATGCTGGGGCTGGTAGCAGATCTTCACTCCATTCCATTGATTATGGCCACAAGCAAAGCCCACATTGTTAAAAGTCCTGCTCCTTAAATTTCTTCTTGCATCAGTTTCCTCTTTGGAAGCCTAGCTTGTCTGTTTCACTAGCTTACCAAAAATAAGTACAACTAAAGGAAAATTCAGGGCTAATACCCCTCCTGCACTGGCCATCCAGGCCTTCTCTGACTTGTGTTACTTGCAGGGGAATAAAAGTCCCACACTGTGGCTGGTAGTTTTGTCTCCAACAGACTCAGAAGAAAAACAGTATTGACCAAAGAATGAGATCAGCTATCCTATTCCTTGGTCTAATAAAAAAATATAAAATGTAATTAACTTTACATCATTGTTCTTGTTTGCTTTAAAGAGTGAGGAACAATTTTTCTGCTTTTCTTTTTCTTTTTCTTTTTCTTTTTCTTTTTCTTTTTCTTTTTCTTTTTCTTTTTCTTTTTCTTTTTCTTTTTCTTTTTCTTTTTCTTTTTCTTTTTCTTTTTCTTTTTCTTTTTCTTTTTCTTTTTCTTTTTCTTTTTCTTTTTCTTTTTCTTTTTCTTTTTCTTTTTCTTTTTCTTTTTCTTTTTCTTTTTCTTTCTTTTTCTTTTTCTTTTTCTTTTTCTTTTTCTTTTTTTCTTTTTCTTTTTCTTTTTCTTTTTCTTTTTCTTTTTCTTTTTCTTTTTTCTTTTTCTTTTTCTTTTTCTTTTTCTTTTTCTTTTTCTTTTTCTTTTTCTTTTTCTTTTTCTTTTTCTTTTTCTTTTTCTTTTTCTTTTTCTTTTTCTTTTTCTTTTTCTTTTTCTTTTTCTTTTTCTTTTTCTTTTTCTTTTTCTTTTTCTTTCTTTTTCTTTTTCTTTTTCTTTTTCTTTTTCTTTTTCTTTTTCTTTTTCTTCCTTTTCCTTTTCCTTTTCCTTTTCCTTTTCCTTTTCCTTTTCCTTTTCCTTTTCCTTTTCCTTTTCCTTTTCCTTTTCCTTTTCCTTTTCCTTTTCCTTTTCCTTTTCCTTTTCCTTTTCCTTTTCCTTTTCCTTTTCCTTTTCCTTTTCCTTTTCCTTTTCCTTTTCCTTTTCCTTTTCCTTTTCCTTTTCCTTTTCCTTTTCCTTTTCCTTTTCCTTTTCCTTTTCCTTTTCCTTTTCCTTTTCCTTTTCCTTCTTTTTTTTTCTGGTTTGTTTTTTTTTTTCTTGTTGTTGTTTTTTTTGGGGTGGGGATTTTTTCTTTGTTTTCTTTGTTTCCCACTCTTTCCCCCTTTCATTTTCTTTTATTCCTTTGTCTTTCTCATTTCCATTTCTAAAAATTAGTATAATATTCTTTTGCTGGAATATTCCCTTTGTGCAGATCCACTGACACCCTGATTATTTCACCCAGCTTCAAGATGCTATGGAGGAGCCGTACAGTCAGGATTCATTTGGCAGAAAGGTGGATGCTGTTCCAGAGTTGTGTGCAGGATGGGAGTGAGAGTCCAATTATGGTATATTGACCTGAGGTATTCAGCAGAAAGACAGCAAGAAGATGCAGGATTGACTTGTGAGAAGGAAGAGGGGCAGGTGGATTCCTTGGTAATATATTCAGAGTGCAAAAACTCTCCTTGTTACAGAGTCACTGACGTAATTGAAGCCCAGCTTACTTATTGGTCTTAGGCTTTGCCTGCACGTGTGCTATTTCACTGGAAAACCAACACCTGACCTATGTATTTCCCTACACTTGCAGGTAAGTGTTTATATCCTTGCCTCTTGAGAAGAAATTCAGCCTTGAAAATGAGTCAGTACTTGAGAAGTCTTTTCAGGAGCCCCTCACAGAGGACAGATGCTTTTAGTAACATTCTCAATCTTTCCAGGTTTCTGTAAGATACTGTTTGTATTAAGTGCGTATTTCAGTAGATAAATGACTCATATTGATCTGAACTGAAGGTAGCTGGACTTCCTTCTGTGCAGCTCCTGAAATAGTGCCAAAGAACCTCATTGCTGCACTTTACATAGCTTGACTATATTTAGTATGTGCTATACCACAAGCTCTAATACAGCCTGTGAATTTTGCCTTTTGTTCAAGAGATGCAGACTGTTTTCTCAATCAGGGGCATGTTAGCATGTGTTCACATCTCCTGGATTTCTACTTTATCTCTTTTTTCCTAAACCTTCCAGTACTGTGTCTGACAAAACAGCAAGGCCATCAGTTCATGCACTGCAAGAAATAGAGGAGAAAACTCTAGTAAGTCTAATTTATTAAAAGTCATATTAAGTATAAAAATCATCTTGGCAGTCTTCTTCCCCACAGTTTTTTCTGTTTATTCAGAGGAGATAAGTGAGTGGTTAAGATGTGACTTATGTTCTTCATTGAACTGGGATCATTTTTGAGGGCAATTACTACTTGCTGGTTTACCACTTGCTGTTTTGTGGTGTTTCATAATAAGGAGATTTCATTTTTGGAAAATGAAGCAAAAAATGTGATTGGAAACATGAAATTTGGTTTTTTTTCACTATAATACTTATCTTTATAATTACATTGACATTTATTAGTGAAAATGGAATCATTTTGTGGGAAGGTGTTCAGAGTCCTATGGAACTCCAGTGGAAAGCAGTAATTCTTTCTGTTTATTGAGACATCTGAACTGGACATACTTCTTGCTGTGTTTTGGAAATGTTAGCATGGTCGTTGTGCTTCTATGCACTGACAAGTTCTCTTGTCTTTAGCTGGATGGTCCCAGAACCCAGTGATCCCAAATCAGCAAATTAGCATTTCAACAGACTTGTAGATAGATGTGGTCTAGGAATTCAGTTTCCTATGCTTTAGTCTCAAGAAGCTTTGAATATTTTAGAAAGATTAAAGTTATTTTGATTTCTGGAATCTGGAAATTTTCAAATGGCAGTTCAGTCGTGCTTGCATGACCTTGAGTAGGGCTGTTCATAGAATATAAAGGGGTTTGGGTTGGAAGGAACTTTAAAAATTGTCTAGTTCCCATTCCCCCATCATAGGCACGGACACCTTCTGGTAGACAAGGGTGCTCAGTGTCCCATCTAACCTAGCACTGGATACTTCCAGAGATGAGACATCTACAGCCTATCTAGGCAATCTGCTCCACTGCCTCATCACCCTCTTTAGTAAAGAACTTCCTCTTACTATCCAACCTAAATCCACCTTCTTTCAGTTTAGAGCCACCCCTCCTTGTCCTATTACTGCATGCCTCTGTAAAAAGCCCCTCTTTTCTGTGAGTCTTTATGTAGCTTTTAGGTACCAGAATGCTTTTCTAAGGTCACCCTGGTGCCTTCTCTATTCTCCAGGCTGAACAACCCCAGTTTTCTCAGCCTGTCATCATACACGTGCTCCAGCCTTCTCTTCTTCTTGGCCTTTCTCTGCCCTTGCTCCATGTCTTGTGCTGAGGACTGCAGAACTGGATGCAGTGCTGCAGGTGGAGTCTCACATGGGCAGAGAAAAGGGGCAGAATCCCGCTGCCCACACTGCTCTGAATGCAGCTCTGGATGCAGCTGGCTCCCTGGACAGTGGGTACGCATTCCCAGGTCATGTCCAGCCTCTCATCCACAAGGAAGAAGTCAGATTTGTTGAACTCTTCTTCCATGCTAGAAAGTTAGATTCCCATTGACTCATCTTATGACCTTATGCTAATTTGTAGATTCCAAGCCCGAGCAATAAATGTTCATGGGTTATAAGTCACATTTTTCAAAACTTGTCTCTGAGGTATTTGCTTTAAATACTTAGGAAAATCAGATTTTCAGAGAACATTTGAAGGCTGAGAAAAATCCCTTATATCTATAGAAACTTTGAACTGGTATATTCTATTAAAGTGACAAACTGAGGCACATGACTTCAAAAGGCATCATCTTATGTAACTTTTTAGGATCATATATTAGCTGTGAGAAGAGAAGGTCTGGAAAGGTGGACCATATGGTGCAATAATTTGGGAATCCACTTACTGTTTTTTTTAATATGGGGGAGAGCTAGTACAATTTAGCACATTTTATAGTTTTTACTGTTTGTGTGTGGAATTTGTGAAAGATCTTCCCAGAAATGTCTTCATAGACACAGATCCCCAAAGTGGCACATTTGGAAAACACCTTGAAAATACTTACTGTGACAAAATTAGAAGCTCTGCTAAGAAACTTGACAGTATATTTCAGCAACTGGCACTGTCCTCTGATATATTGGAAACCCAAACCTCAACATTATACTCACAATGGGAAGCTGATCCATTCCAGTTACTCCCAAATTCTCTTTCTGAAGCATTACCATTAAAAGAGCTGTGGTAGTTTCAGCACATCTCTGCTTATGATTTAACACAGAAATCTCTCTATTCAAATTTTATCTTTAGTAGCTGAGGAAATGCACAAATAGAAGCAGATGTCCTGTGTGAAGAAATGCAGAAACCAGAAACTTAGGAACCAGTCCAGATTCTTTGGGAATCCATGTTTTCTCTGTTGAGTTTTGCACAGTACTATTAAAGGGAAATTGTTCTTGTTTGAACCAAAAAATATTAGCACATTTAGAGCCAATGCAAAAATGATGCTGCATTCAGGAGACAGACACTCCTCTGTTAGAAAGTGAGATCTTTGTCTCTGGAGAGAAGGAAGTGTCGGGTTGCTGCTGCCTGGGAGAGGGACAGCTTAGACCTGCCAAAGAGCCATCTTTGTGTGGCTCAGGAATTTCAATGATGGGTTGGGGATAAAGACATGCTCATTCTTTGGCTTGTAACAGAGCCCATATGATGCATGAAACTACTGAAGATGAAGAAGATAAAATGGAAAAGGCAAAGCCATTTACGAGCCTACAAGTAAATGTTCCGGTAATCATCAAATAACTGTGAAGTTTCAGAAGTTCCAGAAGCTGAGAGGAACATATTAAAGATGACACTCTTCAAAGAAGAATGACACATTTTCCAAAATTTTATTCTGTTCCTTGGTCTGTATGGAGCTTGGCATGCATTCTTCCTCCCACTCTGTCTCGCCTCTTTCCTAATTTCCTCACTATATGTAAAAAGCATTAAAAAGTTAGGACTTCCTGGACATTACAGAAGAATAAATTGATGACAAAGCTCTTTCTGAGCTTCTATTTCTATATACAAGCATGCCATCTTAGTGATACGTATGTTATTCTGATTTACAATCTTCTTCCCGTTAATCAGAATGAGTCACAAGTGTTTGCAAAGTGATGTTGAGCCTCTCTGTAGACACAGGGCAGTGACCCGAGAGGGAAACTCAGCTTTCCAACAACTCTTAAATCAATGAGAAAATGGAAAGTGAGGTACTCTACAGACTAAAGATTGGTTGATCATTAACTTTTTGTTATGATAATATTTGATAGAAATATTTATTTATTTTTAACTATGTGGGCAGGGATTTCTTTTTGTTCATATATTGTCATCCTTATGTAGATTGCCAGCTTTGTCTTACATTTCTTGTTCAATTGACTGTATAAAGAGCTGTGTGCAGTATCTGGTGAACTTCCTAACCTCCTTTATTCACAATGATGAGATGCTTTGAGAGATTAAATAAAATTCCTTTCTTTTAGTGCTAATCATAATGAAATGCAGATGTTTGATATTCCCCATTTTTATCAGTGACTCCATTTCACAAAGTTAGATCCAGCACTAGAGCTGTTATAAGTATTAATGTATTCCCAAATGCAACCCATTCCAAGTGCATTTGGTCTGAAAAAAAGTTTGTTTCCAGTTTGCTCTCAAAAAAACATGCAGTTGAAAAACTGTTCATATTTGTGATGTATATTTGACCTTTCCCACCCATTCTGAACTAGAGTATCCTTTTAAAATAAAAAACCATTTTTGCCTCACATTACTAATCCCAGATGCTGTGAACAAAACAATAACTTGTCAGTCCTTCAGAAATGGAGCGCTCACTCTTTATGGTCCTGAGAACAAAATACTCAGCTTTAACTGACCTTGATGAAAATGGTTAAGTGCTTAGCTTGCAGTCAAGTTAAATGGTTGTCAAGTTAAATAATAATAAAGTTAAATGGTTGTCAAGTTAAATAATAATAAAGTTAAATGACATTTAGGCCCCTGATTCTATTCCTAAAAAGCTCCTGATGGTTTGGTAATGGGCAGGAAAAGGAACTGGATCAGATTGATCTGGTAAAGCACTTTCCTTTATAGAAAAAATTTAACATCATTAAACACTGATTATACTAGCAATTTGATTCTAAAGGGGAAAGACTCAAACACATTCTTGCACATCAACTGTGTCAGGGCAATGTCCATATGTGTGCTACTTGTCTGTGGCAATGCATAGGAATTTATATGAGTTTGGCATTCTTTCACTAAGGCTGAGTTAATTGGAATTACTTCACGTCAGCCTGGGGCAGGGAGCATGCACATACATAGTTACCCCAACTCAGCTGACAAACAGCAACTTGCTGATGAGTGCCAGTGAAATCCGGCTGTTGATGGCTGTTTTTCTATGCAGACCCACAACTGAGCCAAAGCATCCTTCCACTTTGAGAGTTTACTTCTGGATTGACCATCAGAAAGAGAATAGAACATCTGGCATAAGAGCCTGATATGACCTGAAGTATAAAATACCTTATAACCAGGTTATAGTGTTGGCTTTGACTTGGGCTGCAGTGTCTTTATACAAATAATTTCCTTTTATCTATGTATTTATAATGTATATAACGTATATGCATAGGATTTTATTTATAAACTGAAAAACCACAAAATCCAAGCCACTTTTGCATTAAACAGCACTTATCTGGCGGAGCTCATTTGAGCCTGAGTAGCATATGACAGCAGTTAAGGCACAGCTATGTCTGGTGACAGGTAAAAGCACAAATGAGTTAGTATTGAGATATTCCTTATCTCCCTACAATGCTTCTGTGTGGAGATGAGTTGAGCAGGATCTTAGATGTGCCTTGTGATCCTCAGCAAGTCCCTGGAACAGTCTTCTTCCCTGGGCTTGCTGTTGGAGTGATGTGGGCACAGAGCTTCCCTGGTCCCTACTGGCACCAGCATGGTACCTGCAGTGTCCTGAGCACATGAAGGCTCCATGCTGCTGCTCCTGCTCCTCAGGACGCTGCACCATCACTAGGAGCAGCATCATGAGCGACACTGCCAGAAAACCACAGCACTGAAGTCGCTGGGAAATATGAACCTCATGCTCCCAACACAAAATTTACAATTTCCAGAGTGATGAGCAAAACTGCCACTGTCACACGTGTTTAACGGCACTTTTAGGTCGTAGGACAGATATGCAGTGGCATAATGTACTATTGAGGACAGCAGCTGAGTAATTCCATAACAAATCTGTTGCAGATGAAACACAAAAGAAATCAAAGTGACTTGTTATGTAAACCTGGGATTTTTTCCTGCTTGTTTCTGGCCTGCTGTTACCCAGCTACTGCCTGGTGAGAGAAACAATCACAGGTGAGAGTGATTTCTTCCAGCACATTAATTCATTGTGCATATAATAAATATAATTCATCATTTAGATTCTGGGAAGTTGGTGTTGGAATTGAAAGCTCATGATTTCCTATCACCCACACCTAGATACACATGACCCAATCCAAACATGCACACTGTTTAGGAGAATTGCTTGTCTTAAAAATTATTCCTTTTAGCACACATCTGGAGGTGCTTTTTCCTTACACCTACCAAATGAAAGATTATGCATCCTTATTCTGAAAGGCAAACCATATTTGTCCTTAATATCTTTCTTTCTTTCTTGCCACAGTCGCTGGGGTTAAGGAGCTACAACACATTTGCAGTAGGAATTTTGGGTTAATTATGTTTAAGCGATACTTTAATTTGGGATGTCCATAGGATTTGTTTTCTTTGTTGATTTTCCATAGTTTCTTGTACTTGTGATATTGTTAATGTTGCCAATATTAGAAATGACTGGTACTTAAAATGTTGAGAAATTGGAAGCAAAATAAAAAAGTCTATAGAAATATAAATATACCTGAAGGCATGCAGATAATTTTCATATCTCAAAATTCAAATCAAAATAAATCCAGGTATTTTCCAGCATGAGATGAAACTAAAAGTAGGAATACTCATCCTGATTTTTTATGGTAACAAGAAATTTGCTCCACATATTGCATTACTATCTCAAGCATGTTGGCCAAGCTTACTAAAATGCATGCAAAGATTTTCATTAGATTATTTTTTCTCTCTCCCTTTTTCCAACATCATTTCAGCGTCCCTTTAAGACTTGGCTCAGTTCAGCCAAGTCAGAAAAATTAATGCAGCTTTTCATCTTTCACTGGTACACAAAACACCCTAAAATATATATTACACATCTGAGTTATGTAAAAATTACCTCATATTCAAGACTTGAGTGTGCTTGGATTTTCATTAAACTCTGTTTGCTAAGATCTCTTCAATTTGCTTTCTAGACCAAACTCAAGGGGAAAAATGTCCATGTTTAAATTGAATTAAATTTGTAACTTTGCAGAATTCTCAGTTTGAAAGACATGCTGTAAAATATGTGACATTCTCTCTTCCACAGAGAGAGTAACCCAAGAAGCTCTGTGAGCTTCACAAAATACATTCTTTTTGTAAGACAGAACATGAGAAGAAAAGTATTGTCAGGCACTGAGAAGTGTTACAATGGCTAGATCCATGTATCTATAAAAAGAATAAGTTAAAAAGATAAAACATCACTGAATAATTTCCAAGTCTGCATCACAATGAGCTTCTTGAGTTTACAGACCAGTTAGCAAGTGAATAAAGGATAGAGGAATTTAGGGACTGGCCCACAAGAAAAAAATTCCATCTTCTTGTCTAATGTTTTGGGTCATGGGCTTTATAGTGCATCATACTTCAAAATCTCACCTACACTTACTTAGCATTAAAAATATGTATATTATACTAAACAATTTTATTCTAACTCAGGAAGTTTTATAGATGAATAAAACACTGGTCATCCTCATTCTTCAAAATGCATGTTACTTTTTCGAGTAACAGAAGTCTTTTATCCCAGAAAACATTGTGTGTTTCAGCACTTTGGAGGAAAGTTTATGATCTGATCTGTTCAACTTATACTTCGTCATTGGTATACCATCTCTGAATCTTCTGATCCCTTTTTAGAATATATACTGTGTCTGAAAAATCTCCCTGGTGTATACTTACTGTCATCTCTCAGGCCTTTCTCAAGGATTTATTGTTGTTTTTTTCCCTTGAGAAAAACTCTTTCCACTTATTTCCACTGAATGTCCATTTCCCATTTCATTCATGTAATCTGTTTGATGTATTTGAAGTATACATACATACATTTTTCAGACACGTCATTGTTGAAATCCCTTTGCTGCTTGTTATTTTAATTGCTAATAACCCCTATAATGCATGAAATAAAAATTTCTCTCATTTTAAAGAAGTAAAAAAGAATTTGAAGTGCAAACTGAGATATTTGCTGTCAAAGTCCTTCTCTAGATGCCTTAATCTTATCTGGTTATGGAGTCAAACTTAATTGAAACTGAAACCACTGAAGACCTTTCAAAGTAGAAGTCACTGCAGTAATGGCTGTGGACAATTAGTATAAAAACATGTGCTCTCTCTTGCCAAATGACACATTTATTTCTGTCCAGTGACATTGTTGCTCAATCTCACAATAAGATCTCTTATCTACTTTTCTGCAATGCCATATCTGCCATTATGAAGAAGTACTGAAATATCAGTCTGCTTTCAGGGGACTAAAGATCTTGTACCATCAGTCACTTGGGGATAAGTAGGAGGAAGAATTTCAAGACCCTTCTCCTCTTCAGTTAGAACTACTGAAATAAGAATACCAGTAACGGATCTGGTAATCTCCCATCTGTTACTGCAATGTTTCTGATGGTACTCTTCTTATTAAAGAGGACAATTAAAGCCTACTAAATAACTGGATATAATTCACATTTTTCAGGCTCATGATCTGTTAATTGAAGAGACAGCTGGCCATTGTAATTTTAATTTCTTTCTGAGATAAGCCATCAAGCCAGACCTAATGTCACTGTAAATCTTTCTGGATGGGTGGTCATCTTTCTGCGTGGTGTAGTGCCTGGTGTGTGGGAGGCTGTGGCTCTTAAGTGCTGTCATTACACTGAGTCACCAAAAAGGTAAAGCCTTTTGGTAGGAAAAGTGGGGCATTAGGTGATATGAGTGGTGCTACAATAGGGATAGTACGTAAACAAGAAGGCCACCCCTATCTTCTGTCCAGTTCTCTGTGACTAGGGCACTGGAAAGAAGCTGGTGTCATGCTGCAGCTTGGTCTGTGGTTCCACATGCCTCAGGTGGAAGGGGGATGAAATGAAGGCATGGGGCCAGAGGAAATCTGGTGTGGCTGTAACTGTGCTGAATATATATTTTAGGAAGCACATGCAGCCACCCACATATAGGCAGACTCCTGGCATTTTTTATAGTGGGGTCTATAAATAAGAGGGTTGAAGGAGATTTATTTCTTTTTGTATATGTCTAGTAGCATGCTAAATATGGTACATTCCTATGATAATTCTGATCATTGCCCAAAGTTTCTCAGTTGTCTGGAGAAAGGGAAGGCTACTACTCCCTATATAAATAGCAGGAATATCTTCTAATAAATATGACAGCCATGAGCTGAAGATGAAAGGAGAATATATTATGAAATCAAGAGCTGACTTCAGAAGGTAAAATAATGAGGCAACCATATGAGAAATTAAAATAATGAAGTGCTTGCCTGCACTCAGGGAGTTGCCTACAAGGTTAGCAGTGAAACCTGAAACCGTATGAAACTAACTTGGTTTTGTACTGCATTGCAACTCTGAAAATCACAGCAGATTTCTCAAAACAGGCCACAAAAAGCCTTCAGGAAAGTTGTGTGGTGCCACAACTCTTTTGGCTAGCAGAGACCACAGCTGTGCATCCAAAGGCTCTGCAGAAGCCACAGTGTGGCTCGCTTGCCATGGGCTGGCCACCCCGCAGCTGTGTCTGCACGGCCTGACCCAGGGGCCCTGCCGATGCACCACAGTGCTGGGTGCTGCTGTCCAAAGGAGTCGTGACAAGGAAGCCAGCAACTAGGCAAAAATACAGAGCAATGAAAGGCTTGCACAAGTTTGGGTGTGAGGCAATAAGACAACCTCAATAATTTTTTTTTCGTGAGGTCCTACAACAGCATCTTCCAGTAACATGCATCTTGTTTGGCACACATTTTCCCTTTCTTTAATGAAGGATTTCTTTCTGCTGAGACCAAAAGGCTCTACCTTTGCTGAGACACTGATAAAGGAAATAAAGTAAGCCCTTTCTCTTCCACGATCAGAACAATCCTTGAAAGTTTTCCTTGTCATAGCATGTCTCTTTGAGACCCATCTCTACTGCCTTGTTCAAAAACCTTCATTAGATCTCAACAAATTCTGAAAAGATGGAGAAGGAAGGGTTATTTTCCATATGTTGGTAATTTACAGCAGAGCTGTGTTCCTCTAAATCTGTTTAGAATGTGCTGGGCAGGAAAACAGGCACTTTAATTTGGGAAAAAACACCAATTCATCCTAAAATAAGCAGTCAGAAACAGGACAAGTGAATTGTTGGGTAGAAGCATCTGTTTTGTTCAGTTGGCTACCGAGTTGTTCATTGCTGCCTCTCCAATCTGAGAGATGTTTGCAAACAAAACTCACTTACTTTTACTCCCTCTGGATGCATATATATTAAAAGTGTAGGGAAACTTAACCTGTCTCCATGGAAGCCATATATGATTTGAACTAGTATAGGTACTATCTTGTGTTTCTGTGCATGTTTTTTAAAGGGTGTATAATGACCTCTGAATATTCCATTGGCCCTGAATTTATTTGGTTGGGCACAGAACTGCACAAATTGACTTTGTTGCAGATGTACATAAACTGGTATTCTGTACCACTCAGGGAAGCTTTACCAGCACAGGTCAGAAGTAGCTTGACAAATATTTTCCAAGAATTTCACATTTAAGACATAAACCTAAATAACCTCTCACTCCCTTTATTAACTGTTCATTCTCTGTTGGTTAAGTTAAAGGAACATATTTGATTAATTGTTTTGATTCTCCCAAACCACATTTTCTAATCAGTTCTTTATTTCTATCCTTCAAACTGAGCTCAGAAGTTTGTTGGTGGTAGATTTCAGGCTCTTCACAAATATCAGCTCTTTTTGCAAGAAGCAGAAGACCATTCTGAGCATTCTTTGACATCAGTGACATTATTTTGCTTTTTATTTTTAAGCAGATTACTTTCTTTTGATCTCTTTCATGGTTGTAGAAGTTAATTACTTTGTAAATAGTGTGTAAAGAACCTACTGTCAGTCATTCCAGAAGGCTCTGGTGAACAAGCCATAGTGCTTTATTATGTGCGTACTTCCATACATTTGTAATATTTTAATATCTGTCATCTTATCTGCTTCATTTTTCACTTTTGCTAGTAGTGTGGGAAAATGAAATCTTGTAAGTCAGTATTTAGTTGCATTAGGAATCCTTTCAGTCTCTTGCTGGGCCTACTCACCAGGATGGACATGAAGGGAAAAGACTTCAACTAACCAAATATCTTCAGCTACATGCTCTCCATACTGCTCAGCACCACAGTCTGATAATGTGCCAAGTCCCAGTGAATTGCTTCTTCTTTCTAGGCACATCCCAAAGTGTGGCTTTGCCCCGAGAAGGGCTGCTGCTTCTCTTCAGCTTTTTCTGCTTTCCTGGAGAAAGAGAGCTTAATAAGCATGGCTGTGGCATGACAGGCTAGACCTTGCCCCATCCGACCTCCCATGCTGCCTGCATGGGGATAGGTGAGTGGGATATTTGCTACCTCTTTCAGATGTTTCCTTTCTTTAAAGTGGTCCATAAGATATGAGATACAAATTCTTCTTCTTCTTGGATGATATTATCACTCATTTTTTTCTCTTTATATACTGAATCAATTTTTATACACTTTTATTAGCTCAGTGTCAGTTCACAGAAGGAAAATTTCTAATGTACTCACAGTAAATTCATGTATGGATCAGTTAATTTCTGAAGAAGAGCAACTAAGACCTGAGTTATCAGCACAGGCACTGGGGTGGCTTTCTACAGAAACTGAACGTACGCAGTCACTTCCTGAAGGTTCAAATTGTTTAATGCCAATCTTAAATATAGTTCCCAAAAATAACCCCTATTATTCCCTATTTTAAGGAAGATAGTTTAATAGATATTAAAAACTTTCATCCATTCTCAATTTTTAATTTTTTTAATATGACTTGAACAAAGTTCAGAACCTGATTCCCAGTACTGACCTCAGCATTTCTTGTTCTGCAAACCACAGAACAGAAATAAAAGTGCCTACTATTAGCACTCATCTCTTAAACTCTTCTAACACTAGTGAGAAGCAGCATTTCAGATTATGCACATCATTTCATTTCCCTACTGTCATTAGAACAGTTTTCTGTAGCAGCTGTTGACAAATACCTGAGCAGTGCTTACACATCATGGCCTTCTTTGCATGGATGAATTTCTATAAAAGTTCATATAAATAAGAAGAAAATGTATAATCACACTCCCTACTGGTAACCAACTTATCAGAAAATATTCTTTTTTCAGTAACAGTTTATCTTGTTGGTAGTTTTGTGTCAAATATTTTGTGTTCAGTTGGAGAAGGCCCTTATGACCTTCCCTGGCTCCTTTGTATTCCTTCTTTTTCAGGCAAAAATCATTATGAAAAGCATTTTGAACAATTTTTTGGCTGTAAGTTAAGCTGGTGAAACATAACACACAAAAAAGTTCTGTAGAGTCCTTCCATTTGTTCACATGTATAGCTGTGAAGAAAGCTTTGATTCCAGCATGGGGAAGCATAAGGTCATATGATGTTTATAGAGTACAGTGGCATAAAATGTAGGAAATTATCTAGTTATTTCCTTTACTAAGTGGAAATTGTATTTGTATTGTATTTGTTAGTAATTTAATTATGATTTCAAAAATGAATTTTTAATGATGGAGGGGGGACAACATTAGATAGTATTTAGGGAAATGAGAGACCTGTATTCAAATAAGCCCAGCCCTTCTGTTTCTTGGATAATGAATGTTATGAAAATATGATTTCATAAGGTATGATAATTCATTTTGGAAATACAGGAAAGAATTGTCCAACCAAACATGAAAAAAAGATTGGCATTTTAGTGGGGCTACATTATTCCACTACAGAAATTCAGCATCCTGAAAAAACCTGCAATTTCAATTTTGACCATGATTCACCAAAGTACATGCTTTCTTTTTTTACCTGTAAACATGTTGAACAGCACACGGACAATGAAACAAATTGAATATAAAATGAAAGTGAACATTTCATTGAATTCATTTTTTTAAGTTAGCTAAGGCTGTATACTTTCTCATAAACTAAACAATGCATTAGAAAATTGTAGTTTCACTTCAGAGAGCTTTTGGTTAATATCTCAATGGAATATATTCTAGTGAATTTTAAAAACTTTTTTAACCCAGATATTTTCAGTTAAATGTCATCTTCATTGTTTTAGTTTATGACATTGTTAATAAATACACTGTGAAATTATATTTTTATCTGATCCTGGTACCTAATGCTCACCAGACATATTTTATTTCCTGTTTAGTTCCTGTTGATGTAAAGTCCCCATTGTTTATAATCCTTGATTCTACAAAATTCATGGTTATCCTAATTCCTAAATAAAGTTAAAAAAAAAAGGAATTTAAAATTTTCTTGCCGCTATTGTTCTTACTCAAATAGGATGATAAAAATAATGTTACAGATAACTAAATGTGTCATTTATCTACAAGGAAGTATCTCTATGAAATGAGTACAGTGCTGAGCTATAATTGTCTGCAAATATGCATGAGGAAGATCTACATAACTAAATCCATTCATTGGCAATCACAAGAAAGAGTCCAAGCTGAGCAGTCTCAAGAGCTTCATTATTTCTACACTGAATACAGAAACAGGAAATGAATGGGGTGGTTATATAAATGAGTGTAATACTTTGGACAGAATGAAATTCACATGATTAGGCTGAATATTATACAAGTAGATCTACTGACTTCATAAATGACATACAGACGTAATTAGGATTTCCCAATCCTTGTTTATTAAACTGTCCACAAACTAGAGATCTGTGAAACAAAACCCCAAGTTTGGTAATCTGTATATGCAGTTTTATGTGTGTATTATGAAAAACTATATCAAATTTTGCTTTTAAGTGGGACTTTTTAGACATTCTAGAACTAGAACATTTTGAAACCTCCACACATTATGACTTTATGTAAGTTTAATTGTATCATCTATACAAAATCTTAAAGTGGATTTTATAGCCATATTTTCACCATGCTGAAATATTACAGCACAAATACAAAGAGTACCAAATGAAGCAAATTGTAATTAGCACTATCTTTGTTAAATTACTTTCTTTTACATTTTTTATTTGTTTGTTTGGAGTGGGTTTTTTTGTTTGTTTCTGGGGTTTTCTTTTTTTGGAGGGGGGGTTTTTTGGGAGGGGAGAGAGTGGTTTTTGTAATTGTTAGATTTTTTTTTAAAATCCCAAAATTGTATTTTGATAATCCAATCCACAGGGGAATTTCTCCCATATATGAACTCCACAGAAAATGCCTATAAAGAAATAAATAATGGAAAGAGTAGTCAGATTTTCTGTCACGTCTGACTTGGGAACAAACAGTACATAGTCCTTTCTCATTATGAGGAACACAAGGATTCAATAAAAGAGTGGAGTTGGCCAGTGGGTAGCAGTTCCAGTACATAAAATGTTGATGTTTCAAAATTTGTTTTTATTCTGGGTTAGAATAGAAAAGAAATCATGCAAGCATTTTGTAAAGTAATTCTGTTGAAACACTCCTTTTTAAATTGAAAAAGACTGTTCTCTTAATTTCTTTTTCAAAGAAAATGAGCCTTGAGTTGAAAACTGTAGTGATCCACTGACACCTTTGCAAAGTGTGGGCTTTGGAAAACATTTTACTTCATAAAAAAATAAAATGAAAAAGTATATGTTATTGAATTTTCTAGTGATTTCTAAGACAAAGTAATCAGCAGAAGCTCAGTAATTATGCTTATCATAGCAATCATTATCTATTACAGCATCTTGGCTTATGATATTAAACTAATGACCAAAAATTATAATATTTGACTTCTTTTTTACTTTAATAAAATGGCAGACACCATCCAGGTAGCACAAACATAGCCCATAAATTCCATTCAATTATTTGACCAAAATATGAATGCTTTTGTCATCAACTTTTTTCACATGGGGATGATACTACTCAAATATAATGATAGCATAATGAGAATATGTTTATTTTACTACTTTTTTAGTACTTTTATCCTTTTTAATAGATCAGAAGCTGCTAACCACATGAAGTTGGTCACTTAAACCTGCTCGCCATTAGGAACATTTGCCCTGCACCCTCCTGTAGAGAAGAAAGCTTTCTGCTGATATGTCCCAACAGATTGAATTCTCTTCATGGAGTCATACAATTTCAGTCAGGCACCCTGAGAAGCACAGTATCTCTGTTAGTGGATTCAGCTGTAAGAGCTATGATCTGATGAAGTCCTATGGTGTCTCATGCTAGAGACCGAAATCCAGGTGTCATCATGTAAATGGGAGGTTCCATGGCGTTGTAGTGAAACTCCAGCTAAGCATCTCACAGTGGGGATGTTGCTGTCCTCAAGTACACCATGGTATTCCACAAGCAGAGAAGACCTGGTTCAACAGACCATCCAGCCCAGAATCTAAATTAGGTGCCTAAACATAGTCAGATACTACCTTTCTGTAATTTTAGGACTTAGTTCCCCTCACTCCCCTCAAAAAACCCCCAAACCCCACAACACTTTTCCAGTGCCAACAACTGTTGGCTTCTGATTAAAACAACAGAAAGGTAAATAAGACCTTGACAGACCCCATGCAGCTCTACCTTCATGTTCTTTGCTAATGTATGTATCTGTCTTCAAAACAGGGGCACAGGGTGTCAATATTCAATCTGCACAGAGACCTGAATAATTTGTTGTGTTTGCATCATCAGCTACCAATGTTTTAGAACTTCAAGGCTCCCTATTACGACAAAATTTTACATGCTTACATTTCTAAGGAAAAGCAGCCTTATGCTGTCAGGCAGAGTGGCTGACAGCTTTTGAAATTATTTTTTCTTTAATTAATCTCCTCAGCTGATGTTGATGTTCAGATCTTGGGTACAAATCATTGCTTTTTCTTTGAATCCCATTGAATCTGTTTACCTTAGTCACAGTACCAAAGAAAGATACATGAAGGGGAATACAAAATTCAGTGTGAGGACAACTATGGCTCACAGCCTCATCAACTAATCCACAGAGCATTTTACAAGAAGCAAAACTTCAGAATAATTTCCTCTTTTATCCTCTAGTTCAAAGTCATTAAGAGAATCAAACCTCAGAGGTTCTTTCTAACCACATACTCTTAGAGGCTACTTTGAGGATTAATGTTTCCCTCTGTAATTTGTAGCCATCTCTGTACACATTTATGTAATTAGTAGCAATGGTTAGTCTTCACATTTTTTAAGACTGTGTTACTTTGAAATGGATCTGCATCACATATGAAACATATTTTAATAAATTTAGTGAATTTCACAGTCTTTTCCAAGGCTCAGACAGGGAACTGTAAGGTAGGTACCTAGAGGTTCTCTTTCAACATTTGTGTTGTAGGTGTTGTGTTTGTATAAACCCCCAAAAGTATTTGATTTTGTCCATCCTACAGAACAGGAAGATATAATTTCAATCCGTGAAGAGCTGAGATGAGCCACTGGCCATTGTGAGCTAACTGGTGCAAGACAAAAAATGTATCTGGGGGGCATCTGCCCATAGAAATATATTTGGGTGCTGCTGCTGTCCATGTGTGCTGCAAGACACTTTATGGTAAGAGTAAGACACTGAGCAGGGCTGCACAAAATATAATATGTTGTTATCTGACTAAATTATGCTTTTGGAAAGATGCTGGAGTCTAGTGAAGGTCAGGTTCTAGGAAAGTCCATCACTAGACTGGATTTAGACTAATTTCTGCATTTAGTTTTGACTGACACCAGTTAGCCTTGTTTTCAACCACTGATACTGTTGACAGTGTTGTATGTCATTTTGCTGCATATTTATATTAATAAAATTATGATAATGCAGTTATCACTGGTATTTTATAGTGCATTTAAAATAAAAACAAATACCCCATACTCAGGGAGTATATGTTACTGAGAACTAGTTCCCTTACACAATGAAAATACCAAGGCCCAGGTAAGAGGTTTGGGGTTTTACCATGAAACCCAGAACCTTAATCCTGAAGGAAGTCTCTTCTTGTTTACAGCTGTTACAGACAAGTATGGACTGCCATAAATGCAAATAAATTCCGAGTATAATGGCTGTTCTAACCCAGGCCAGGCTTTAAAGTGAGATAGTGCCAAGATGCTCCTTGAAAAATATCTGTGAAGGAGAGAAGTCTCACAGGTGAGACTCAAGGTGAATACAGCAAAGCTGTGGTTCATCCCTGAAAGAGATGCAGTTGCTCCTCTCACTGCCTCATGCTCAAGCATATAAAAAAGAGGATTGGTGGAATTTCCTGGAAAAGGAGGGAAACAATCCCCAGGAATACAAAGAATGTAATATTAACATACAGAATGAGTGGATTAAAACGAAACATTCTGAATTTAAACATGCTATTTGAGCTTCCACCAACTGGTCTTTGAATAATTTTTTCTCCCAAATATCATGTGATGAAGTAATTTTTTAATGCTCCAAAATTTTAATCTATGTAAAAAAACCCCAACACATGCTGTAGTATCAGCTCAGTAAGAGTTCAGTTTATCCTTCTTTTCCAGGTGATATTTGGTTTGACTTAATTTATAGTAGCTCTAGTTCAGAGTGGGAAAGAGAAATTTTCAAATCAAAGATGTGACTGTATAATGAAAACAATTCCATAGTGTATTTGTCTTATAACTGCTTAATACTTTGGGGGAGGGAGGACTGTTCTGAAGGGCAAGTGGTGATTGAGGATGACACAGGTTGTAGGCTGGAGGTGGCACAGGTCAGCATCTCTCTGGGTGGTGGCTGTGCTGCTGTGCCAGCCATGCACTCTGGCTTCTGAGTCACAGGTAGCTGGTGGGCAGTGTGACTGTGCTGTTCAAGCCAGGGTTACACCACAAGACAAATGGTGGGTCTGGCATAGAAGCTGCTGAGGAATCAGAACTCTTGGCAGTGACAGAAGATGATCCCACCAGATGTGCTGAGGCAAACACAGCTGGGTAACTCTGGGTATGAGCTGTCATGTCCCTTATATCATCCCCCCTCCGGAGAGCAGGGCTTGCTGAGGGACGTTGTCAGCAACACCAAGAGCAACCTCCTCCTACATACATGGAGGGCAAAATTTTGTCATGGATTCATAGCCTTCAAAGCATGGCTTAGTGGAGTTATAGCTTCCTTTTGGGTATATGGGACATTTAAACATATGCTAGAACATGGGAGCTAACTGTGGCCAGGACCTGCCTAAATATTATGCAGGATTTTAAAATCAAGACCTTTTTTGTTAACATAACCATTCAAAATTTGTGATAGTTTTAAGCCCTGCTATTGCAGTGCACGATTATGTGATGTTGTTGGCTATGATCTACATAAATTGTAAAAGAGTTTCCACATTATCAACATTACAATGTCTAGAGTATAGAAATTACACGTATGTTTCTATACATGAGTATAAACCATATGGGAAATGTACATATACCAAAAGAATGAAAGAACAAATTTTATAAACTCTTTCTTGTATCCACTCACTGTTCAGGAATGTCACAGCACTAGGCAAGGATAGTAGCTGTGTAAATGATTTTCACAGCTTAGTTTAGAATTATTTTGTAATGTGTGGACAAAGAGCTAATTATAATGATGTTAATAGACGCATAAATGTCTGTTTAAGCCCATAGCTGTTGCAATCTTTTAGGTAATCAATTTAATCCGTGATCATTGCAAATGGAACTTGAAATGTGGTTGGCTCCTAATAAGGTTATAGATTCAGCTTCACATCTGGAAGAAAAGCCAACATGTTGCTCTCTTGAAGGCATTTGATTGAGCAATGCTCTTGGTTTTCTGCCTATGCTGCTAAGCTTTCCTCCTGACCAGTATGTATATCTTTAAATCCCCAAAGAAATTATTTAAAGTATGTCTGTTTTGAATGTTAACTCCCTTTTCCAAGAAATGTAAATGGCAGTTTTAAAGCACTTTTTCCATTCACTTTCCATGACAAAATTAACTTGGACATTAACCTATATAGTGCCAAAAAATACATAAATTCCCAAAGTAGAACTAAAACAGAATTATATGCCAACATATTAAATTGTCATCTAAATAAATTTTTCTTAACTCTGCAGTTACTTTGGTTTTGATCTTAACATTGTTTAGTTGCTTAGAATTGCAGGTCTGTTAATTTCTAACACTACAATTGTGTTCACAGCACTAAGTACTTGGAACTTAATGTCCAAGCTTAACAGGCATCCCAAAGTGAAATATTGCTCTTCTTTGAGGCCTTGAATAGATTTCTCTAGCAGACATTGGGCCAGCAACAGAACTGGGCACCTTACAAAGATTTCTGAGACTGTCACACTAAGACCTCACTGTGTTTCAAATTCAGGATTTCTGCTCTTTACTGAGTGCTCTGTTTATCAAGACACTCCCTCTTGCTCTCACACACATGCACACATACTGTTTTAAAGTTACACTGGGATATAGTTTCTTTTAGGTTTGTACAACATCACCAGAAAATGTCCTTTGTTTGTGTGCCAGAAGAAATTGGAAATTGATAGCCTCTGGTTAGGGCATATTCCCAGGCAGATGAATATGTAGAGCTGAAAAATGCCAGATAACACTATGACATTTCAGATCCATGTTTTATCTATTACTAGAATGTTCAGTAAAAGTGGTGAGGTAGGAGAAACAATTAACAAAACCTATAGCAGTTGCAATGCTGTTGATTGGTCAATAATATTCAGTGTGTCCTGTTTCACTGTCTGCTTTATTTATGTTACCACTTTATATACCCCATGTGACAATATGCCAATTTATTGCAGTGTGAATTAAGGCATTTAAGAATTTTTCTTGATGTTGTGCTGGAAAATAGCAAAACAGAGTAAATACTGATTGACTTCTGGAAAAAAGTACTAATGATGCCAGCAATGGGAGGGCATATGGGCTGTGAATATGCATGGTTGGTACACTCCTTAGCAAATCTTCTGAGGAGCATCTTTCCCCACAGCAGTTTTCATCACATGCTCAATCAGGGTGACTGCTTTCTGAGAATTAAATTCAGGATATTGCCTGCTCTGAATAAAAGTTTTAGGCATCAGTTTTTCTCAGTTCTCATACAACAATGCCATCAGTTCTGTGTTTCATGAGGAGTTTCTCCTTTGAAAACCTGATTTTTTGGGTTTTTTTTGGTTTGTTGGTTGGTATGGATTTTTGGTCTTTTTTTCTTTTGCTACATTCCATTTTTACATCACTTATAATGAGACAAAACCCTGAGCTTCTTTTTACTTGCAATCTTAGAATCATAAAACAGTTTAGGTTGGAAGGGACCTCTGGAGGTTGTCTGGTGCAATATCCTTTCCAAAGTAATTGAAGTTAGACCAGCCTATCCCACCTCCTGCCCCTCAAAGGGGTTTCAGCCCCTGAACAACTTTGTAGCCCTTTGCTGAACTTTCTCTGTTTTATCCTGGTCTATCAGTATCTACTGGGAAAATCAAAGCTGAAGAGTGTTACATGAAGGTAAATAATCACCTCCCTTGATCTGCTTGCTGATTCCTTGTTCACATAGCTCTCTGTGTATCTCTTCCAACCTCCAATGGTATACTGCTGTCCCATCCTAAACCTGTTGTCTATAAGGGTTGCCCAGATTATTTTCTTTGAAGCTCATTTCCAGCCAGGCAACCTCCAGAGTGCGCAGCTGTATAGGATTTGATCCATGCCAAGGATTGGACTTGGCATTTGTTTTTGATGAACATCATGAGCTTGTCCATTTGGCTTGTCCACTTTTCTAGCCTGTCAAGACACCTCTGAAAGACAGTTCTGCCCTCCACTGTGTTGACCATAGTATGCTTTTTGGTGCCCTCTTCACCTTGCCTAGGTTGTGTTCTGTTCTTAGGTCTTAAAATCTCAAAAATATTGTGCTCCCTTTTAGCCCCTGAGCAAGATCAGTCACAAGTGGAGAGTTAGTGCCTGAACACCAAATCACTGATCACAGTCTCTGAGACCCTTTGAATCTTATTGTTCAGATAATTTTCAACCCACCCAGCTGATTCATATGTCCCCATTTTGGCTACAAGGTTATTACTGAAAAGCAAGCTAAAAGTCTTCCTAAACTTCAGCTAACTGATGTCCACTGCTCTGTCTTCACTCAAAGCAAATCCTGTAAGAAGGCTGCCAGGCAAGTTTTGTCCTTGGCAAGTTCATGCTGGCTGTTCTTGTTCATTCACCACCCTCTTGCTCTTGCTCTCAATTCAGTGACAGACAGATAGCTTTTTATTAACCGAATGTCTAGAATTTAGTTTGTCACTTGAAGGCTTCAGTTAGAGATTCCCCTCCAATTAGCTAATTTCCCTGTCTCGGGCAAATCTAAGCAGGAATCAGGACTTCTGTGTGAGAAAACTCACAAGACACAACTGCACAGGTTCCTTTACCAGAGGAAGGTATCAGGTGTATGAGACTACTAGATATTATCTGACCAGAATGGATTTATTTTGCTTATGATGTAAATAAATATGTAAGGTAAGGAACATTTGAAAATATAACCCATAAAACCATTTGCCACTTGATTTAATGTTCAAGAAGCAAAAATGGATGAAGCAGATTGCCAGGACCAATATAATTATTTATTTAGATCCATTTATATGCAAATTTGCAAGCTGCAAAGCAAAGTTTGAAGTCATTTCTGAAGGAAACTCATGAGCAATAGGACCTGAGCTCGCTGAGGAAGTTCAGTTTTGTTCTGATAACTGCCCTGAAAAGTGCTCCTCAGCAGTGGCCAGGCTGGAAGCACTTTAAAGATAACAGTAGTGTAGTTTGGCTGCAAATCAAACCATTTTGTTGCTCATTACCTTTACTAAATCACTGAGATATGTGCTAAGTAAATCTGTTGTTAGCAGCAAATGATTTATGAGGCAGAGGGAAGAAGGCTAATAAGACTAAATCCCTCTTAGTACAGCTGCACAGTATAATCTATCATCAATCTATCATCGCAAAGTGGAGGAGAAACTCTGCAAGTTCTTCCCTAATCAGCACTAAAGCCATGCCCAGACCTATTTGACACACAACTTTAGGCATCTTTCTTGTCTTTTATTTTGAAGAAAACAGATTTTTTCTAATGATTTTTGTTTCTTCATGCAGTCATTAATAATTTGTAATTGCCATTGATAATTTTTAGTAATTTTGTTCTCTCTCTTACAAATTAAGCCTTACATTAAGAGTAGTGCATCTCTCATCTGCAATATGCCATACTCTACAGTGGAATTAATGATAAAATATAAATGCATTACATGTGTAAAAGTTACAAAGTTTGCTCAAGTCAACAGCTGATGAAATAGTAAAAATCTAACTGTTGACTTTCTGCAACTTCACACCTTTCATCCTTCCTCTAATTTGATGGTCCTTCTGAAGATGAAAAGAATTAGAAAATGCTTTACTGTTTTACTGTGTGATTGCCCCTTGGCGAAAGAGAAGAGTACTAGGTTTGTCAGAAAAAAAAGCTGCAGTCTGTCAATAGCTGCACACAGAGCTGGCAAATACTGTTGCTTTACTGCTGAGGAAAGCACGAATACAATTCCTTTTTTTGTTTTATAATATTAGGAAAGAGGCCAGTGTGACAGGAGATCTGAATGCTCTGTCTTCTAGATGAATAGGATCTTTTAATTCAAAGTGATTGTCTTTACATATCATTATGAAACTTGACTTGATGGTATAGGCTAACCAGGTCAGTTTAGGAGGACCTGAATTTATTAGAATTATCTATATTGACAAATCATTTGAGCATAAATATTATCTTTAGATGGACTGAAGCTATGGTTTAACCATGTGTTTTATTGCCAGAAGATCTGAGAATTCAGTACTGGATTAAATAAAATTTTTAAAAATCCAAGACTGGACTTTGGTAGACCTGAATCATCGCATGAAGTACCACTCAGTCCCCCTCTGTTCAGTGGACGCCCAACAGTTCCAGGACCCAAGTTCACACAGTGCTTTTTATAACTGTGTTTTATAACATGTTTATAACAAGTTTTATAACTTGACCCTTCCCAAAGTGTCTCCAGTGCTGTTCTTGAACCTGTGCATGGCTCTTTCACGCTGGACAGGCAGGTGCCTAAGGGGGATTCAAAATACAAGGCAGTTGTCCAGCCTGTGCCCTTGTGATGAGTGAGGGGCAAAATCCATCAGCCTTTAGGCTGTTAGTTTTAACATGCAGCAGGAGGTGAGAAAGTTCGTTTTGGTGCTTCCTAAGCTGGCATCTGCAACATCCCACGGCCACTGAATTCAGCAGAGATCACAGGAGTAGCTGCCCTGATCAGGTCGAGGTAAGAGCAGGCCAGGAAGACAATTGGTATTACATGAAGCAAAGGTTATTTCTTATTGTCCACCAGCACAAGAGCACATCCCATTAAGTCATATGAAAGTAAAATAGCACAAGCCTTCACAAGAGAATTTGGGGCTGCAGCCCCTGAGTGGCTGAACATGCAGCCTCTGCCAAATGTCTCAGACTAAGGGCAGGGGTGGCACTGGGTGGACCCTTGTGCTCAGAGGTTCCTGGTGCCAGTCCTGGAAGAGCCTGTCTCAGTGTGCAGGGATCATGTTTTCCAAATCTTCTACCTTTGTCTGTGCCTGGCAGCAGCTTGGCACCTCACAGACCTGCTGGTCATGGTACTTAAAAACTACCCCACCTATTTATTTATTTTGCTTAACTGGACAAAGGCTTTATGACCTCTGAGAATCTAAATTGCTTCATCCAGTAAATTGTTGTTCATGTGAGAGCATTAGGACTTTTAATTATAAAACAACACTACCACAGATTAATGGTACCACAGAGAGGGATGAGGAAGCTTTGATGATTCTTGTGCTTGCTTCATATGTAGGGATAATCCTGATTCAGCAGCTAGTGATGTCAAAGACTCATTTACATGAACTTATATATATTAAATATCCTTTCTTGTAATTTTCCCAAAGTTTATCTGAGCAACATGAGAGATTGCTTGTTTTTCTTTCTCCTTCTCTAAAGCTGTATTTGCTCTTTGCCCACTAAGAAGCATGTCCATTTGTTCTGGGCATGTCCATGCAGAGATACAAATATCCTTGATTTAAGTGTTAGTCAGTAAAAACCAGGTAAGAACTCGAGACTTTTCTCATGAAGGACCAGGAATTGTAGCTACATTATTGTATTGACTGATCTGATAATAGTTTTTTTATATTGCGACCATGGGTATAAGCAAAGTGTAACAATTACTACAGGTGAATGCAGTCATTGTTTCATGGAATTTAAATCAGAGAATATTAAGTACTTTATACCTCTGTTAAATTATCTGTTGTAATTCTTAGGAACAACAACAACAACAAAAAAAAAAAAAAGCAGAAGACTGTTTTTGAAAGATGTTTATTATAATTTTCCAAACAGAAATGATGTGTTATTAAAAAAATGAGTTAGTCATGACAATTTTGAACAGATGTTACCCCAAAAAAGAGCTAGAACACTCAAAAAAATTCAAATTATGTAAAAAAGGAGAGAGAAAAAGAGAGGATGTCAAGTGTCAATGAACTCCCTGCTATCACCATTACCTTCCTTGCTGTATTTGATGCTAAAATACAGAGGAAGTCGCTGCCTATGAACCACTGAATATGACCCAGTCCCTAACTAATGCAGCTGAGTTGGCATTGACATTCTGTCAGCCATAACACTGCTATGATAACACATCTCCCAAGTTATGAGATAGCTTACAGATCACAAGATTATTTTTGAAGGATAGTATTTTTATATCATTATTCTTTTCTTTCTCACTCATGGCATCACAAGACTGACTCTAGCTGCAGAGACACATTCTTCTTTCTATAGGTAAACTGTGTGATAGTAACAGAGTTTTGTGTGAAGACAGGCCAGGTAAAGCAACAATGATTAAGCTATCTATACCTTGTGCTAATTTACTAATCAAAACAACCACAGTCTGAAAACAGAGTGATTGTCATCCTGACCTCAAAAAACAATGTAGTGCTTATGATTTGGGAAAGTTTTTATTTGTTTTGATCAGTGAAAATCATGGTGGTCTTCCTCCATGGACAGGGGTTTGGAGTTGTCCTGCTATCCTCAACCTTCTAGACAGAGTGAGTGAAGGGTGGGTAATGGATAATAAGGAAGATGTGCTCCAAGTCCATGCTTCTTATAGAACCTGGGGAAAAAGTCTACAAATCTCGGATGCAGCAGAATGGTGGGAAAGGAGAAGAAAAAAAGGACACAACCAGCTTAGCCAAGAGAGGTGCACACATAAATCTGAAACCAAGATAAATGTTAGAATTGCTCAGTTTAAATTAGAAGAAAACCAAGAGTGAGTGAAAGGAAGAGGTCATGATGCATCATGGATGAGGCCATGCACTGACAGAGGTGCTGATGACTCATCTGAGTATGTGAACTCAGGTGCTGGGAACTCTGACTTTGACTCTTCACCACGATTCTGGGTGAGTCCCAGCTTTTCTCTGAGTTTGTGTCCAACCTCTGAGTAAGCAGATTGAATTCCCACCATGCTCAATGCAGTTATGTTTACAGATGTTGGCTTCATATGTCACAGAATGCTTCACACACATCTGTAAATGCCTGGCTTGTTTGAAGAGATGCCAAAATATCTCTGTTACGAATTTTAAGCTGGAAATTCCAAGTGCAGAAGAGAGTAAGAGGGAATTTTGCAAAGAAATGTCACTATTAGAACAAGCTACGGGACTCTTAATCCTGGTTAAGATCACTGATCCTGTTTTTGAATATACTGAGTATCCGTTTCCTACTCTAAAATGCCTCAGGAACTCAACACCTCTGTCAATCAGACCACTTACTTCCCTTCTGGGATGTTAAGAGGTTATTAAGCTCCACTGTGTAGTCTCAGATCAGCCAACTGTTCTGCTTTAATTAGTTAGTTCCCTTGAACACAGAAAGCAATTTTCTTTCAGTTTATTTTTTGGCTGACTTTTCTACCTTCTGACAATAAACCACCATTATTTTTCTCCTTCCAAATTATTCCTTCCCTTATGAGGATTATTCTTCTTACACATTATGTCCTTGGTCCTCTGAATCTGTCTGAATGTCCAAGACAGCATGGATCCCAGCAGCAACTAAATTTATGTATGCATGGCAGAACTCACCTGAATTTCCTGAATTTATGGGCTATTGATGTATTGCTATCTCATTCTTCAAAGCCAATGTTTATTTGCTTGTGCCAACCAGAACATTTCCATGTAATTAATTCCGTTCTGTAACTGGAACTTAAGAAAGAAACAAAATTCTCAGTCTGTTCAACTCTATACCTATATCTTATAACTTTTGGGACTTAAATGTCATTAGCAGTGGTGGATATGTTTCCTGCCATGTGTCTCTGTCTGATGTGTGACTGTTCAGGCAGTTGTGGACATAATGATGCATCCTCCAGTCCTCCATCCAAATATATGTGATAAGCTCAAATTATTTTTGGTGGTGGTGTTAGGTTTTTTTTAAGTGCATATTACATAATAATATCAGAAATAAGTAAACTCCTAGTTTTTTCACTTAACTGATTTAAATACAAATACTTCCCATTCCAGGGCACAATTCCATAGATATCTGAACTTGTCTGTGTTGCACAAGTAGGAGCAAACCTATTACTTTGTTAAAATAGAGATTAAGTAAAAAAAAATAAACTAAAAAAGAAATCAAACTCAAACTTTAACAAGTTATTATGCTGAACAGCTAAAATGACTGTATTCCCAGAAACTAGGTTCACATAGTTATAAGAATGTCATGTCAGAGGTGACTAAGTTCTATCTCAGTGTGTGAACAACGTACAGTAGTAATTCCCAAACTGACCATCAAGGAAAAAAGGATATCAGAAAAGGGAAATTTGACAAAATAGGAAAGCATGTAAAGCAGTGAACTGATGTGTTTGAGTCAATGAAATACTGAACACAGCTGACTACCATGCCCAAGAGACTATCAGGAGTCTGGACAGTTCTGGTGACTCACTCTGCATATGTGGATGGTTGGCTTAGGTGAATATCCAAGACGACTTTTCTTTTTTTTCTAATATTAAGATTTGTTATTTTTCATTACCTGCTATCTCCATTTAGCACTCTGTAAACTTTAAGTACCAAATCTTAAAGACAGTAGCAGCTAATCTTTTATCTTTATGAACCTTTTCTTAGTCAAGAAACTTCCCAATTTATATTGATATTAGCATATGCAATATTAATATGAACTGAAATGCTGTGCTTTCAAAGAATTCAAGGTATCACACATTAAAATAGATTATGAACTGTTCACTTTAAAAATTAGTCTTGCCTTCTCTCAATTTTGATAAAAAAACTGAAATTTGATTGAGACTCTCAGATGTGCAGTTCTTATTTGTTTACAATGAGTAAGTACTTGGAAAGCTTCAAATAGAATAGTATTTCCAGGATGCATAAACTAATTCACAGGTTTTTGACAATCAGCACATTAAACTTACTGGTTTTATACAAGTTAATTGGAAACCAAGAAAGACTTGGAGTTTTGTCTGACTTTTGAACTGAAACTTGGACTTTTTTCAATCAGTTTCACATCTGCATCAATCAGAAAAACAGCTGGACTGCTATGGAAAAAGTACTATGTGTACTAGTGGATGATGTTGTGATGCATGAAATTACAATGTAAATTTAATATGGTTTTCTTCTAAAACCACCAGTAAGGAGAACAATTTGTTTCCTGAGATTGTATGTAAACATTTTCAGGTTACATTTACCACTTGGTTCCTGTTGCAAATTATTTTGTGCTTCAGGAAATATATTTTTGACTTGCATACCAAAACTTCTCAGTGCCTCAGAGAAAGAGAGAGAGGTTGAGAGAGAGAGAAACAGGTGAGATTTTCTAAAGTATAGAAAGTTCTGTCCTAGCTCTTCCACTGCGGTCTGCAAAAGCCCTTACATCCATCTCCTTGACATCCAGGGACAAAGATATGAGCTAATGGTAAATATGTTAAAAATTCCACACAGCACATTTCTGGCTTGACAAAGAGACAGCATCCCTTGTATTGATGGAAACAGTGAAGACGTCAACTGAATGTGACAAGTTTATTTGTGCAGATGTTTTAGGAGCATAAAAATCCTGCTGTCACACAGTAAAATTACTTTTTTTTATTTTACCTTGTAACATTATCCATTAAATTTGATTTCAAAGCTGTTTTTCTCTGTAAGGACCTAAGGACATACTCCATGAGTTTTGTTTCGGTTTTTTGTTTTGTTTTGTTTTGGTTTTGTTTTTGTTTTTGGTTTTTGTTTGTTTGTTTGGGGTTTTTTTGCTTGTAATCATTCAAAACACTTATTCACCTCTCCAGATGCCCTGAGAGCAGTGTATTTTACAAGTCTTTCTGCTCTTCAGAAAGACTTGTAAAAGACTTTTTTTCCAATTTCCAATTTTCCAAAAGACTTTTTTTTTCCAATTTACACCTTAGTGGCTAAGGTGTAAATTGAAAAAAAAACCAAAAAACCCACAACAATTAGTCAGTCAACCAATAGTGCCCCTCTAATATAAGTCCAAAAGATTTCTGGTTATAAGAACTTCTCTGTAGAACATTCTTGTAGAAATAGCTGAGAGGGGAAAAATACAAAGATATAAGTCACAGGATCTGTGTAAAATCATGAAGATTATAGCAGCTGTGTGCTTTGATATTCTTCTTGTCTGGAAAAAAGAAGGAAGTGAGAACTAACTTCTGACGCTGTATAAATGCTGGAAGTCTGCTCTTGACTTTGTCTTCAGCTCTGTATTTCCTATTGAAGATATATTATAACTCAATCCAACATTGAAGTAACAAAGGTCCACCATCTCCTGTGGCCAGGATATCTCATGGTTCATACCCATGGGATTTAACATTTAATTTTATTTTTATTATGCCAGTATTCAGTGTGGGTACAGATAGAAACTAAAGTAATTCCAAACACATGCAAAAGAAACCTGACTATGAATGTGTCAAAGTACTTTGTAAATGTTTTGAAAGGAAATTCATTTCGGAAGTAGAGTAGGGTGATGGAGTGGATGCACTTTTTTCAGGAAACTTTTTAATGAGAATGCCATATTTGGTGTTGGCATTCAGTTTTGAACTTTTCATTGCTTCTCATTTGTTCTCTCTTCTTTCCATTTCTTTTTCCTTTGTCCTCTGATGTCATGGAAAAGTAGAAGGGTTGGAAAAGGGAGGCCAATAAGAATTGGCAGGAAAATTAAAGATGTCTACCTGGAACAAACTGGACCTGTTGAGTGAATAGTTTCAGGGGATCACTGCAGTTATGGTTAATTAGGTAGTGACAAATTCAGCTTCGTAAAAGTCCTGCATGTTCCTCCCCATAAAATGTGCACTCCTTGTGTGTTCAGCTTTGGAAAATCATGTGTGACAGTTTCCCCTTGCAATGTCTGTTCCTCTTTTTTTACATCTCTGTTTTCTGTAGGACAAATTTTAATTTTCAAAAGAACAGAGAACAGTCAAACTCATGCAAGCTTTTGTTTTGTAGCATCTCTCAAAAAACAGGCTACATCATGCCAGACACTAGACTGTGAATTTCCTTGTTGTTATTGTTGATATTTGAGGGTTCCTTTTGGCACTACTTCGTATTGGAACTATTGATAGTTAACATTCTACCACTTCTGAAGCCAGCAAGAAACGTCATTTATTTGTATGATGCTTCGTACTATTTGGCTTGGTAATTTATTAGTCATCTTACTGTAGACTTCAGTATTATGTAATAGCCATAACATTTAATTGCATTCTATTTCCTGTACACTTTCTCATGCTTGTTTATAAAAGGAAGTTCTATCTCCTTCTAAGTGCAGAAACATCCCTTGATCAGGTAGACTGCACAGAAATCTTCAGATAAGCAGATTGCAGACTCAGAATTTATAATTTGTCACGATTTTTACCCTTATGTACTTCCATAAATTATTTTTTGTTGTCTCTTTCACTTTCTAGAAGTTGGAAATGATCATATGTAAATTAGCTAAGCAACCAAAAATGTACTATTTTACAATAATGATTGAGACATATTATAATTGCAGTATAAATGAGGACCTCCTACACTGAATTCACCAAAGCGCCCAAATAGAGGCACAGGAACTTCCATTGACTTGCACAGTTTTAACAGTGCAAACCCAGTGCAAAACAGGTCAGGGATAAGGATTTGTCAATAAGTAAAGGTGCTGCCACATGTGGAGTAACACATTTTCTTTTAAAAAACTAGAAATTATGAAGGATGACTTGGATTCTAAATGGAGATAAATCGGCCCATGTAGTCACTTGAATATGTTTGGCTATCCAAAGGTACCTGGGATAACAGTGAGACAGAAGCCTCTAAGGTGAATAGAGATTTTGTCTCACAGGTGATAATAAAGTTTGTGCAGGAGAAGGCAGCCTGATGTAGTTAGACACAGCTAGGCAAGACTACATGGTCCCACTCTCCACTGCAAATTAAGGTCTAGAACAGCAAAAATCCTCTTGACACATTTTATATATCTGAAGACATGTATGTCTGTGCTGGATCCATCTGTCCAGGAAGTTTCTGGCCTCCTTCACTCCTGCTGTCACAGTTCATGGCTGCCAAAAAGTCAAATCTACTTTATCTTCCTTGTGGTTAATTAAAATACCTTTTCTATTAGGGTTTCAGAAGGTCAGCTGTCCAGTGAGAGGGAGCAGTCTCCTTGACCCTGTCACCTCTGGTATGATCCTGGCTGACCCTCCACTGCTATAATTCATTATTCCTGATTTCTCAAAGGAGCAATAGGCAACTTGTAAAACAGTCTATTGGCTTCAAGATACTTGAGAAGGGGGTGAGAAGGGGTGAAGGGGCATCTTCAGCAGGGCTGCAGAGTACTGACAAAAAATTCCAGATATCTCACTGACAGGAAAAAATATATTTATGGGCAATAAGTCTGTGGCTTAGATAATGTAACAACCCTTTTCCTGATACCTATTCCCAGCACTGCTCACTTCAGGTCTAGGTTACGATTGCTGTACAATTATGATTGCTTTACTCCATGTTCAATGATTTATTTTCATGAAAAGCTCAGGGAATACCTCAAGAAAATAAATATTTCATAGTCAGCATGGAACCTGATGTGAGTCTTTTGGTCTGAAAGTACACATGTTACTTAAAACTGGCCAAAGCAGTATTGGAAGAACAAAGTGAATAGTGAAAATTATTAGCTGTCATATACCATTAGGCTGAGAAGACTTTTGTTTACGGTGATTCTCACTGTTCACACCTCTAAACCTGGCATGAATTTTGGAGTATGGATTCTGAGATTATGTGTTAAGTTTATAAGAGGTTGCTAAAGTTGCTTCTACATGCCTCTATGTTTGTTCATGTAAAAAATAAACAAGGTTTCATCTATCATATAATAAAATTTGATAAATTCTCTGAGGCACAGTAGCAAAATAAAGACTGATTTTTTTTCCACTGCATTTTTAAAACAAATATCTGTCATTTAGGGGAAAAAACCCCAGTAGTCCAAAATTATAGATTATTGATGTCTTATAACATTTTGAAGATTTTTTCCTAATCTCAGTGGTTATTTAGTCTTTACAGCTGATCCTGGGCTGGAAACAGCCCTACTTAGAGCAGGAGGTTGGACCAAATGTTCTGCAGAGCTTTCTGACAAGAGACATTTCTACAAATGCAATTTTTTGCTCTCCCAAAACCACTGAGAGCTGTGCCTTGATGTCTCATGCCAGCTGTGCCAGATTTTTTGGCTGTGAAGAAGAAATCAAACATCAACTCCCAGTTCAATAGGCACATGGCAAGAAGGAGGAGGTTTACCCTGTGGTATGAAAATGTAAACTAGGTGTCAAAGGACTACTCTGTGACATTACCTTTGCATTTGGATGGTCTCTGTGGGGGGAAAATGCCTTTTTCTTGCTCTGCACAAGACCCTGTGATAAATATGATTGGACTATTTATTTGTTTGGGCAAAAGGTGATTTGCAACCTGAGAAGCTGCTGGGGCACTTCTTTCCAGCTGTTCTAAGTCCAGCCCACAGATGACATGAAATAAAGTGGAGAGGATCCTACTGTGTGGATTGAAGTGCAAGCTGGTGGGTGAAAACAAATCAAATTTTAAGCAAAGTCAGCCACACACCCACTGTGGATTTTGGAGAGCTCCTTCAGGCCTCCTGGAGGGAGCAGACTGTGAAATGCAAGGGATGTTCCAATAAAGTTGATGGTGTGGTTTGCCTGCAAAGATTATTTGCTAAGAGCAAAGAGAATTCAAATGTTTCTTTTTCCATGGCTCTTCATTAGGAGAGGTGCCCTATTTGGTGTCATGGGGAGTCTGGAAGTGGAAGCCTTGCTGCTTGGCTATGCTGTCTCACCGTGCTCAGCTCAGGTCTCTGGCCCACAGGGCTCTTGAGGCTGGCACAGGCAGAGCTAATCAGAAAATCCAGGAGCAACAATATGGTACTGACAAGTATATTTCCAAGTATTCTATTTTGAAGTCTTGAGCCTTGTTCACAGAGCTCTGGTCCCTCCATTCAGTTTTTCAAAGTAACTGAACAAATTAACTGTGGTCCTGTTTGCTTTATTCCTTGCAGATGAATGTTTCCCTGTGTCCACGTCCATAAGGTTTGGCTCTGTAGGGGACTACAAAACAGGACAAGAGGATGAGTGAACAGGTGTGTTTTTTTTTTTTTTTTTTTTTTGGAGAGCAATTCTCACTGTGTTCAACAAGGAAATTAAATTAATGTTCAGAGGAAAAAATTTAGTACTAGGTATGAGGAAACATTGCTCTAATAAATTCCGGCCTTTAAACCCTTCTTGACTCTGCTGTTTCTCATGATGGTTGTTTATTGCTTTTTAGGCTAAAGGGCAAGCTCACACCATAAATATGTTCCTGGAGTCTCCTCAGCTAAAAGCAAGCTTCTCAGCCTAATTTTGTTTTAGTTCCCTCCTAAAGCAAGACCAGCCATAAGGATGATTACTCCTCTGCACTAATTTCTTTCTGAGGAAATGTCTATATTCCAGCCTGGATTATTTTTTACTAGAAACAGAGAACATTACCTTTGCATACAGAATGTCTATAGAAACTTCCTATGTAATTTCATTCTCCTTCTTCTCATTTTTCTATATTGCAGCAGCACCCACAGGCCTTAACTGAAGAGAAGTCTCCATGGCACTAGACAGCATACAAACATAGAGGAAGATTCCAAAGGCCTTGCAATCAAATTAAACAATATTATGGTGCCTTTTCTTTAGCTACAGGAGAAGAGACTTAGGACTCAATTAGATTAAGATCATTCTTAGCCCCAATCTATGAGATTACATTTGCAGTCTCTTCCTGACACTCTATCTCTTAGAGAATACTTGCATTAAATAAACCATATTATGGACTGTGAGACAATATCAACTATGTTAAGTCAAGTGGAACAAAATCAATATAAGAACTAAACAAAACATTATGATTGTCTCTGCCTTTTGATAAATCCAGTTATTTGCTTAATATTTTCTGTGTTTGAAGGCTGTTTGTTCATTATAGGTTTTCCTCATGTAGATATACTTTCAGAAAAATTAAAATTAGCTGGAATCAGCTGAAATAAACTGGGACCTGTTCTTGGTTCTGGTGATGCAGATATAATGGTATCAATAACACAAAAACAATTCAAATAATGCACTTTAAATGTGTCTCATAATCAAAGCAGGCTAATAGAAAAGGACTAGCAGATCAGATATCTGTGAGGAAAGGCACACACTGTACTTTATTTCACAGGAAAATTACCTTTCAAGAAACAATCATGAAATCAATGATGCCTGTTTTTGGCACACAGGCTATTAAGAATGGCACTGTATTAAGAATGACTATTGTATATGAATTATCTATTTTACCCCAGATGTCCCAATAACAGAGAAAAGTCTGTTATGTGTAAGTGAAGTGGAAGAGATGTCATAGAGGCATTTTTATTACACACATCCAGTAAAACTAAAACACACAGAAAACAAAGTGCAGCAAAACACTATATGTCCTGAAGCTATAGTTAAATATATTTTCAGTTACCAGTATAGACCTTAGAATCTTTGTTCATTAACATTCAAGGTATTCTTAGCAACCTTTTCTATCAATTAGTAAGAAACAGACTAAGGGAGGTCTAAAGACACATTCTAAACTGGTATGTGTCAATGAATAATGCAAGAAAACTCTGTTATCCCAAAAACTTAAGAGAACTAAGAATGAATAAACTCTGCCTCTCCCCAATCCTTCTCAAATGGAAATGGGGGCTTTCAAGTTTTTTTGGTTTTTTTTTTTTTTTTTTTCTTTTCAATTTCCATAACTGGGAATAAGGGAGTTCATTTATTGTTAAAGGAGTTTAATTAAGCTTAACCTTTTAATTTTTCTTGCACATTTAGAGGCCCACCCTGTGCACAATCTGTGATCTCCTTCAAAACTGTTGGAGAGCCAGCAGAAACACATCCTATTCGCCCCAGACTCTCTTCTGTCCCATCTGCAGCCTCAATATTTGTGTGTATGAGGTCTTCAGCTGCTCCTGTGACACAAATTGTCCCAAGTTTGCAATAGTTCCACAAGCAGAGTAGCCACAGCTGGTAGTCAGGAGTGGAAATTCTTTTTACAGCAACTTTGAAGGAAGATGCCTAATGTTCCCATCCCTGTCAACAGTGACACAACCTGTGTGAACAATTGCAATCCTATTACTTGGACTTCCAATATCTTCAGATAATTTTTAATTGGTCCTGTGCAAAGCAGATACCTTCACCTGCTCCAGCTGGAGCACATTTATCTATGGGTCTGATGGTGTTCATCCCAGGGTACTAAAAGGTCAGGACAACTTCATTATAGGACCTCCCTCCATTATTTTGCAATGGCCTTTAGACTCTAGATAGCACATACTTGACTGAAAACTGTCAAATGTTATCCCTGCTTTCAAGAAGGTTAAGAGGGAAGAACCTGATAATTACAAGCCTGTTAGTCTCACTTTTGTGCCTGGTAAAACTATACAGAATGTTATTTGGAGTTACTGAAAAACACTTGAGAGACAACGCACCCAGCAGGAATTCCTACTTAACCTACTTAATTTTCTTTTATGTCAAGGATCAGCCATTTAATTTAAAGTTAAACCAGTAGTTCTGAGGTCTTGGATTTAGCAAACCTTTTACTCCTATCTCTCACTGTAGCCTTCTGGACAAACTGTTCTGCACATGGCTAGACATGTGCATAAAACACTGGGAGAAAACAGGGTGATTGTGTTATGGTAAGCAGGGTTATGTCAGGCTGAGGGACAGTCACCAGTGGGTGGCCCAGGGCTCAGTGTTAGGGCTAGTGCTCTTTAATGCTTTTACAAATGATCTGGACAGAGAAGGCAAATGTTCATTAAGTAACTTTCTTGACATTACTAAATAAGGAGGAGCTGTGGACTCCCTTGAGGATAATGAGACCTTATAGAGAGATCTATAGAGGATCTATAGAGGCTACAGACCTGGGGAGTTACCAACCATATCAATTTCAGCAGGAGCAAGTGCAGTTTTGGGTGTCACATTAGAGGCCAGACATCAAACTATTGGAGTATAACCAGAGGAGGGTCACCCACATGGAGAAAGGTGTCAAGGGCAAGTTTAATAAGAAGTTCGCTTGTTCAGCTTAGAGAAGGCTGAGGGGGGACTTCAAAGCAGGGTACACCTTCTTCTTGAGGGGGTACTGGAGGTGCTGATCTCTCCCTGGGGATGAGCTGCAGGACAGAACCAAGTGGAATGAAGCTGCACTGGAAAGTTCAGGTTGGCTATTAGGAAAAGGTTCTTCACTGGAGAACTAGTTCTTGGAACAGCCTCCCCAGGGAAGTGGTCACAATAAGCCTGTCAGAATTCAAGGAGCATCTGGACAATGCTTTCAGTGAAACTCCTAAATTTCATCTAGTCCTGTGAGAAACAGGGAGTTGGACTTGATGATCCTAATGGCTCTCTTCCAACTCAAGATACTCTGTCATTCTGTCATTCTGCCTTTCTGTTTGGGAAGCTCACAGCTCATTGCTGCCTGGAAGAAAATCTTGGGGGGCAGTGATGGATACAAAGCAGATTGGAGGAAGAAATCCCTCCTTGACTCTCAGAGATTCCCCTCTGAAGTTTCCCCCTGAAAGATGCAGGGGTGTTTGTCTTGGTCTCTGCTCTGTCCTGTCCTCACACCATCTCCTTTCAGATTTGCTAGTGTCCCTTGAGCTTCCTCCAGTACTGCATAACATTTGCAGCTTCTGCCAGTGCTGCCCACATTGGGCAAATAGAAGGGACAAAGGGGACTGTAGCTAGGAAGGTGAAGAGGTGAGGGAAGGGACTACAGGTTACACTGTTGAAGCAGAGAAACATATATTTTTCTTACTCTTGGCCAAAGAAAGCTCTTTGCTGTGATGTGTTGTCTAGACATATGCTATGAGGCTTAGGGGGGGGGAACTAGCTCTCAAAATGTCTTGCCTAGATGAGCACACATTCTGCTTATACAGTTCTCTCAGTGTCCCATTTCCAAATTTGCATGCCCACAGGAATCTTGCTGGACTCTAACTTGCAAGGTTGTCACAGATACTTGTGCCTTTGAATGATAAGGCTATGCTTGGATAAAGTAGGGTGACTTTAGGTTTCTGTGTGTGATTTGTCAAACAGCTGTTTTAGGTACTGTTTTCGTTATGTCCCTCACTGGAATTTCTGGAGTGGCATGACTCAGCAAATACTGTCTCTTTTTTCTCGTGTATGCAAATAAATAAAGCAAAATCAAATTTTACCAGAGACTGAAATTTGTGCTAGAGTCAGTAAGACCTCTGACTATATTCCAGTTTTGCTACTGGTTTCAATTGCTAAAAAAGTTTTTAAAAATGTGTATGAGAAATAGAGGATGATGCTGTCATTCAGATTACACTAGTGTTGGAAAAAATACTGCTTATCATTTTTTTTAGATGCAATTTTATTCTTCAGTTTAAAGTTTACTTCTTTTACTAGAAATTATTATGTACACAATCAGAATTTTAATATCCTGCATATCTAGTTATAATGGCAAAGTGCATGATGGATTTGTTGTTGTGGAAGAGTCAGGTCAAAGCTAGTCAGTAGGTAAAAAGGGATTTGATTCATTTGCAAGAAGATATATCAGTAAGCTTTAATTAATCAGCTGTTAATTCACAAACTCCATTTTTGCAGTGTTTCTCTGATAACATAAATTTTAGCTGTCGTAGGCATCTAGGTATAAACAGCATATGGTAAATTTGCAGCATGAATTGCAAAACTATAAGGAACTTCATCAATAGTAGGTATCTTGTACATGTGTCTGTGTGGTGTGAAAATACAACCAATTGAATGGTTATGTGTAAATCAGTCATTACAATCTCAAGCTATGTGTTGGGCATACTTAGCTAAGATCAATATAAAAGGTAGAGGCAAAATCCAAAGCAGAGCACAAGCACCTCTAGTTTAGGTAGAGTGTTCTTGGTGTACAATCTGATCTCCCAGATTTGACAGCTGGTGTTTACACCAAGAATGAGCTGTGTCAGGATGTCAATACAAAAGTCTGAAATGAAGAGAGAGCTGCCCAGTGCTGGCCCAGAGCAGGAAGATGCCAGGTCATCCCACCATGCTAAACATCAACCCCTGGTGTTGTGTACAGTCCAAGACCTTCCTCTCTGTGGGGTGCAGACCACAGCAGTGTCTACTGGGGAAATGCCTATGAGCATTCTTTGAAAACACGACAGCAAGCCAAAACCACCTGCACCAATCTTTCCTGGAACTGGAGGCTGCCTAAGGATATCCAGCCTGTCAGTAGACCCACAGGGCTCACGCCTGTCTTCCTGCACCTGAGAAGAATATCCTACATCTCACAGCCTGTGAGGCTGTCTGGGCCAGGGTGTTTTCTGTGCACCTGCTGGTGCCTGCTGTGCTGCTGAGCAAATTACTCAGGGGGTGCAGAAGGGAGTATTTGGAAAGAATCAAGGGAGCCTCTGCAGGGAGGTGATGAATCCCACGCATCCTCCAACTTAGCAAATCTGATTTTAAACAGAGGGCTGGAAATAGATACTGGTGCTGTTCTCATCTGCCTTTTTTGGATTACAGCTACTGCAGCTACTGAATTCATCACATAAAGTTTGCATGTAAAAAGCAAGACCTAGGACTCTCGCTGCTCAGATGAGTGCCTCAGGGACCTGAAATACACTTCTTTTGCCTTTTTTTATATAACCTATTATCATTAGCTCCTATTAAATGTATTCAGAATACTATTCTCAGAGACTGATATATGTTTGCCAACTTATCTTGGTCCCAAAAACTTAGTGTTTTATTACTTAGAGAGAAGGGGTGATAATTTTGTGATTGTGAAAACACAATTAAATTATTTTTATTTTTGGCTGATGCTGCCAAATTTGATGAATTTTTACTAATATTTCTTCTCTACCCAAAAATGCATATTTTCATAAATAAAATTTTCTTTTGAGTGTTCCACTGATTTATTTTTCCCTGGAAAAGAGTAATACTGGCTGTTATGTATGAAGATTACAGCCTAAAGTAGAACAAAACACCCACTGCAATTTGTCATCTACATAAGAGATGAGATGAGATCAAATGTGAGGAAGGTAGTAAAGAGCCTTTCAATCTGCTGACATCTGATAGAAATGGAGATGAAATTTTATCAACTGTCAAGGTCGTGACATGTTTGTTTAGCATATTGTTTGGTTTGGGTGTTTTTTGTTAAAAAGATATACACCAGAAATTGGAGAGATGTTTCCAGTTGTAATAATCTATAGGAAATTGGACCAATATAGACATTATAAAATGTATCATGATATTTATACAACATAGCAGCTGTTAGCAGAAAAACTGCAGAGGAGACACAAGAAGCAGAAAAAAAACACAAGACTTTGCATCTTGTAACATCTGAAAAACTAAAATCTTTTTGAGAATCTCATGAGAGCTAAGGTTCAAAAGAATTTAATAAGGTCATCCTGTGTACAATGAAATGTTTTAGTTCACAATGTTACATTCTTTCTAAAAGCTAAAATAACAGAACTGTGAGGAGAGCTTGAATAGTTTGTCAGAGCTGCCATTGGAGCAAAAACCATCTGGCTGCAGGGACCATGCTGAGAATGGCAGCTCCAGGAACCTACAAACCTGGCACAGTATTACAGGCTAATATATAAAATCAGGATGATTTTTTCTTCACTCAGGAGGATTGCAACTCTTGACTCTGTGTGATCAAATATAATGCAAACAATTTTTGCTGTATTTGAGATTAAAAAAGGCTTTGTATTTGAGGCTTAAATCTTCCGTATTAAGGTTTTTTTCAAAACTCAAAATTTGTCTGCTGAAACAATAAGGATCTCTGAAGGAACCAGGCCTGAATTTTATCAGAAGCTTCTATTCATTAAAGACATTACTATGCTCAGCTCCATGTCTCTTTGATATTTTTCAGTAAATTGTGATAGTAAAACTAGGCCAAGTGCTAGAAAGGCTTAATAAATGAATGAATACAAAATGGTTCTATATGAATGGTTGTGACCATTTTTCCAAACTACTGTACTGTAGCAATTCTTGTAGATATGGATTTGTCTTGGTAGCTGCACACAAATGTAATTTAAAAATGCATTTTTAAAAGATACAACATTCAGCTATTCAGAAACCACTGTGAAGCAGTAAAAAAAAACCAAACAAAAAGCAAAACAATGAAGTACAGCCAAGTACATAAATCCTCACTACCATCTTTGATTACTTTTACTATGATACTGTGAGAGGATATTCTAACAGAGGAATCAGTACTATAGAGCTAAATCTGTTTCATAGACTGTTCCCAAGAAATTGATCCTTCTTCACAGGCAGAGAAGAGAGTAAATACCTGCCTGCCCCTTGTATTTACTAGTCCTAAATTAGTTTTTTACAAGAGCTTTTAAGCAAAAGAGAAAGAGAAAATGTAAGAGTACACAAACGCAGCATATGCACAAAAGAGAATTCTAGATGTAACTCAGAGTGTAAGTATGTTTCATTTGTTTAAAATGAACCTATAGGACCACTTTCCTGATAATACCAGTGAGGACATTTTAGAAGAGCTGATGGAGGAAAAGAAGTTATCCTGCATGCAAAAGTAATAGGTTTCCAGAGACTGACTGTGCTGATGGTAATAGAGAAAACAAAGCTCATACGCTTTTTTTCAAATTAATTAGTTTGAAAAGTCACTTTTAAACAAATTTGGGATCCTCAAATCTACATGAGTTGCAAAACGCAACTGTTGAAAGCCAATACATGAACAGGTTAGTCAGGTTCCCCAGAAAAAGAACATCAGCTGGCACACCTCTTCTGCAGGAGCAGAGGTTCACAAAGGCCGAGGAGCAGTGTGGGAAAACCTGCAAAAAAGCTGCTGCTCATGCCAGTTTTCTAGAAAACACAACTGTAATCCTTATAGTCATCAACCTAGTATATACTTTGGAGATGTTCCCTCTTTCATTAGTGTTTATGCTCTTCTCTTGGTCTAAATTATGCCACTCTGGATTTGTTGCATTCATTCATGCATTCTTCCAATGGCAAACCCATTATTAACCCCCAAGTTATTAAGCCATTTCTTCTTTAGGAACTGAAAAATCTCTTCTATTAGATTTTCAAACCTCTTAAAATTGTGCAGATAAATTGTTAAGGTATGACAGCTGAATTTTACTATGGCCCCACAAAGCTTCAGGATAGCAATTCCCAGTTCTGTGGGGAGGAATGTCTGCCTAGTGATATTACCTGAGAACACTGCCAGAGCAAAAAGTGAGGGTGGCTTGTGCAAATGCACCCCTGCTTGTGAAATGTCTCCTCTGCCCTTCAGGCCCCAAGTTCTGCTTCAGCACATGAGGATTCAGTGCCTGGCTGGAAACACAGGAATTACAACACATGAAATAAACTTACTTTAGTGGAAGTGAAGACAACCTGAACCCGACATCTTTAGCTAGCATAAAGCACCCCGTGGGTCCATACTGAATTGCATTTATTCGAAATTTGGTACATGTAACTTTCTGTAACTTTCAAGAAAAAAAATACATAGATAAGAAGTCAAATGAAAATAACAGCCAAAAAACTGTACAGACATGGAATACCATAATAAACTGGAAGAGAGAAGTTGCAAAAGAGGGAATCTGAATTCCAGATATTTTGCAAGTGGTGGTTTCCCTTCCCTGCCCTGCCCTTTGCTCCCAACACACAGGCTCAAATACCCTCCTTTTCACTTTCCTCCAGAAGGAGAACAAATTTTGCAATACTTCCCTGCTGTACTGAATTCTTACTGATACAAAGAATCCCGCTAAGATCTCACAGATACGAGGAAACTTTACACCAAAAGGGAGCAGGAGAAGCAAATGAATAGAACTAAAATATGTTCGGGGCCATTTACCTTCATTTTCCACGTTTAACTTGGTTCAGAATGCATTTCTGAACAGGACATTGATGGCTATTTGGTCTCTATATCTCCACAGGTGACTTCATAGGGAAGTGCCCCTTGACATACTGATATTATGAGAGACACTAAGCAATCTGTAGAATACATTTTTAAACCTTTAGAGATTTTGACCCATAGTCCTGACAAGACTCATCAAAAAACCCCAGAAGAACATCCCTTATTTCTTCTGATACATGTAGTCGTAAGATGTAAGGTAACAAAAGATGTGCAGTGACCACAAGACTGGATGAATTTGGTCATTTTGGTACTGAATTTGAGGAAGCTGTCCTGGTGAAAAACAAGCCCAAACCAAATGAAATGAAGAAGCACTTTTTGATTTTCTGCTTGCTGGTAACTGCTGTCCCTAAAAAAGGAAAGAAACAAATGGATTGACCAGACTATTAACCAGGAAGACTCACAGAAATTTGAAGGAGTATATCAGTATCTGCTGATAAAAACATTATTCACAAATATGTATTGTTTTAAAATTAATTTATTCAGCTAAACATTAAATTTGCAATATAATGCTATACATATTTGCTCCAGTTTCTGGACAATATGTTTTCCCCCACTCTGTTTAAGGAAGTGTTATGTAACAAATAGCTATGACTTCCTTAAATTATTTCTCAAAAATTATAGTAAAATTTACTCAAAATTTGTTATAAGAAAGCAATGTGAAGGGAGAATTTCATAGTTGAAGCTGTTTTGTTTCCTAATCATTTAATGAACTGAAAGATTTTTAGTTGTTTTTATGAAGGAAGTTGGAAACTATCACATGCACTTCCCAGATGTATAATAAATCTTTCCTGCCAGACAACCCTGGCAGTCCAGCTCATGAGAAGCTACAGTGGGATTTCCTGATGTTCAGAGGTTTGGTTTTCCCCAAGAAGCTCTACAAAGTCTTTCCTAAATTCTCTGAATTCTACAAATAGATAAAACTAATGTGCTAATCTCATTATCCTGAGTCCCCCAAAACAAGTTTGATATTTCCTGTATTTTACTGGCTTGAAAATATTGTCATGGCATCTTCCTTCAGAGTTTTTAACCACATCTATGTCCAGCTCTTGATGAAAATATTTATGATATATACATAGGATAACAAAGCAGCATTTATCTCATTTTGGAAATTTCCCCCCCTGATGCTTTGATTCCTCAAAACTCTCATTTGGTTCAGGCTCATGTAAAACACAAGACTGAAGCTGTGGAAAGCTGTTATCCAAAGCCAAGCTGTACCTTGTCCCTTTGCAAGTGGGCAGAGGTATCTGGGGCCAGGGGATGTGTGGTGCAAGCTGCTCAGTGGCAGATGTGGGCTGGGCCTGCCTGCTACACAGGGACATGTCTGATGTGTTGCTGCTCCGCTTGGCACGCTTCACTCCATGGCAGCAGCCCTGCTCAGGGCAGTAGAGAACACAGCCTCTGCTGAAGTTCACTGGCTTGGAAGTTTGAGAGCATTTCTTTCCAAATCCTGGTTCTCCTGGTTTCATGGAACTATCACTCTAAGGTATATGGCTGTGTCCTTGGCTTTGCAGCTGGAGATGAACTTCAAGGTTCTCACAAAGTAGGTGGGGTACAAGTTCCTTCCCAGAATTACAACAGCCAACACAAAATAGTTTTTCCCCTAAATAACCTTTCCTAGCTTTAATTTCTATCCCTTCAAATCAGAATTTTCCATAACATTTTTAAAAAACTACTATTAAACTGATTTTGTTACATCTGCATATAATTTTGCTTTTAAAGCTGCAGGACTCAATCCTTGATTCCTCTTTAGAGTTACAAATGGTCTGTTTTTAATTTCTTTGTTGCATCTACTACCTTACAGACATGAATTGTGTCCCTCACCACTTGCCATATATTGTAAGGACATATAGCACATCCTCATTCATCTTTGTTGCGTGATGCTTACATAACTTGTATTATGTACATGTAAAGAAGATTAAGTCAGCAGGCACCACTGAAAAGAACCAATCATATTGCATCAAAAAGTTGATTAATCATTTTCAATTAAAAAAAAAATCAATTTATTTTGGTTTGTTCACTCCAAAGAGAAAAAAGCAGCCCTTTAGAATGACTAGAACTCATAAAAAACAGATGAGCTGGTTGTTTTCCCTACTTTGTTGCTCATAAAAGCATATATTGATCCTTTGAAATTAAACAGTGATAATTAGTAGCTGTGATCTACAAAATGTCTAAGCCTTAAAGGATTAGTCTTGAGGTTCTCACACATGTAACGTGGGGAATGAGTGCACAGATTGTATCTACACAGCGATAGCTGAATCTGGCCTGGGGGGCCATGGAGGCTTGAAAAACTCCACTTAATTCAGTTTACATATAAACCTCAGCAGCCCTCAGAGCAGGAGGTACTGGCACTCCTTGTAGATGAAGTCATTGCCACCTCACTGTGCTGTGTGCACTGAAAGGCTGGGCAGACGTGTGGGAGGGCTAAAGCCCTGCTGCAGCCCCTCAGGACAGTCTGCAGTGCCACCCCTGCTCCTCCTGACTGCCCAGCGGCAGGGCCACTGCCACCCCAGCACGCTTTTCTTCCTCTGACGCTTTGAACCACCAAGCCTTTGCTCACTATGACACGTTTTCAAGGGGAGTGAGAGGCAAGAAATACTTCTGACCACTGTCTGACATTTCTCCCAGGGCAGATGCAGGCAATGGACTTAAATTCTCATAGACAATGAACAAAGCTGAAGCTGGATCTTCCCCACTGCAAAATGAAGGCAGTAATGCTTTGTTCTTTTTTAAAATTTAAAGCATTATGACTACATTTTTTTCCTTTTTTTTAAAGTTAATCCTTTGTGCTTTTAAAGATATTGCCTTGGGACCAGGTTATGAAATCCCAGGTAATGAGATCTCCTGGCTTGGCCTAGGGCATGCAGGTGCCCCCAGTTTCCAACAGGAAGCATAAGCTCATGCTTTCCCATTTCCTGTCTTTTTTTTTTTTTTCTTGTGATAAAACAGCTTTTAAAAACACCTTTGGACACCTAACACTAGAATGTACAAGTGTAACATTGTTTCAGAAGACAGGCCTATTATTTACTTTGTAAAATTCTGAAGCAAAGTGTGGGGTTTTCTTCTGAATAATTTCTTGTATTTTGCTTTAAACTATGCCCAAGCAAAGAAATTGCTGCAACAGAATGATGAAAGTTTCAGGGACAAAGTCTCATTATTCATTCTGATACCTTACTGTAAATAATTAACATATTTTAATGGTTTAAAAAGAATGCAGAAGTGTCAGTTTTCATTCATCTGTAATAATAAAGGAGGAGGAGGAGGAGTGAGCTGACAGGAGGATATGAGATAGTATGAATTTAAGTTAATAAATAATGCGTACAGTATCAGTCATCAGTTTTGCCTTCCACATCTCAACATGCCATATGCTGCACATTGCAAAGTCTTACAAGTGTTTTGAAACAGCCTTGTTTTATGTGGAAGAAAAATCATGGATTCTCTTTAATCAGATGTTCAAATAACTCACTTGAGATGGGAATTAAACAGAGGGAAATTAATCTAAGGATTGTTTTCTCTCACAGTTTCTTTTTTTTTCTATTTTTATTTAATGTGATATGATTAATAAATATTTGATGGGATATGACTCAGTAAATGTCATTTTCTTGGCTCTGAAGGGAATTTTAAGACATGATCAAAATGATATACAGTCTCTCTGGAACAAGTAAGACATGTACTGTATATCTGAAGTCCAGGTGTGTCAAGATAAATTACAAAGCCTCAATTTCATTCCAGGATTAAAAGGGAAAACTTTTGGGAAAGTGTAGGCTAAAATTTTAGCAATGCTGCTACACTAGGATATTTTCTCTGACTTTTCTTTAGCTCGTCACTTGCTGATACTGCAGAAGCAATAACTTCTGTAAACTATAAAGGTGTGCCTAACATTATGAAAATTACTTTAAGTGACTATGGCATTTTTCATTGTTGTTTTCAAACTTCCGCCTGCCTAAGAAACAAATCTGTTTCCTCTGACCTTATTGATGTGCTGACTTCAAACCAGGACAAATCTTCTTCCGTGTCTCCATTGCCTTCCCTGGACCATACTCAAAAGGTGAGAATCAGCTCTGACCTGAAATGGGAGATAGACACAAATTGCATGTATTTTATCAAGCCCTCTGTGATTTTTGGTAGGCTATGCAGCAAGCATTGATTAGCAACAGCTGGAACTGAGAAGCTGGTGCAGGCTGATTCCAGAGTTCTGTGGTGAAAAACTCCACCTCTCTATAGAATTTGGGAAGACAACAGAAGAGAATGCAAGACACATTTATTACCTGTTTTGTTGCTTTCTTGTGTTTACTTGTTAGTCTTATCCCCTCCCAAGAGATGCATAAGTCCTGAAGCATGGGACAAGCAGATTACTTGAGCAACATCTGGGCAGCCTTCCCAAACAGAAATTCTTGGTTTTTGGTGAAAATATTTTTGCCTGAGATTTTCAGTTTCCAAAATAACAAAGCACTGATGAAGCCTTTTCCCATACAATTAAAACTCCCTCACTAAGGCAAACAATATGAAAATTCAGTAAAAGCAGAGGAAGAATAATAATGTCAAAGATACCAGCTCCTACATACTTAAATATAATTTTTTCTTTGATGACTTTCTTTTGGTTTCATTCTATGAGAAATTACAGTAATTAACAAGGAAATAGATTTATTTTCAAGCACTTAATCTGGCTCCTTAAGACATGAAATTGCCCCTACAAGTGGGTAATTGCTACAAAAATTTTTGATTCATGTTTCCTGGAAACTGTTGCTGATACTCTGATACAATCGGAAATGCTGCTTCTTGCATTTGCTTTCTACAAATTACTTCTCATATCATTTGTCATTACTTACTTGAAGACATGAATTTAACACTTTCACCCTATGTGGTTGAATCTATGTCTGTCCACTCCTTCTTACATGAATTCTTTAATGGCTATACAACTATTGTACTGAGGAATGAAAAAGAAAAAAAACACCACAAAAATAGAGGAGGGGATTCAATAATACTTCTCCTTTACAAGCACAAGAAAACCAACCAACCAACAAACCAACCAAAAAAGAACCAAAAAAAAAAAAAAAAAAAAAACCAACACGGAAGAAAGAAGATTACTGCCTTCAACACATTTTGCAGCAGAGCCTGAAAGCTTCAGTGCATCTTTGGTGCCACCTTGCAAAGCTGCCTGGGTTTGGGCCTGTTGGGAGTTCAGCAGGAAAGAGGCCAAGTTTGGATGTGGCTGGGATGAAGCATGATGGTTTTGCCAGCCACCTTAGCCCTGTCAAGATGGAAGGCAGTTCTGGACATGTTCAGAGGCAGTACAAATGCTGAGTGAGTTGGCTATTAAAATCATAGGTTAAAGTTATGGTGCTTAAGTTTTGCTGAAAACCCATTTTAGAGACATAAAGCTTTCTGGGAGTGGCAGGGAAGGAGAAGAAAAGGAAGATTTAATCCTCATTTTCCATAGCTATTGGTTAGCCAAAGACTCTATTATCAAATTTACTGGTTGTTTTTCTTGGCTTTATAAAGCAGTACCAGTTGGATTGGTAAACTCCTGCCAAATTCTTCATTAATTGGCAACAACATGAGTTGATTTGGAAAATTTTGTGTTAAAGGAAGGTGATTTTTCAAAACTAATTTCCTTGTGATCTTGTCTCAGCCATTGAACCAGACAAAGGCCATTTCCATCCACTCTCATGCCTTTGGCAGCAGGCAAACACGTCAGTATTTCAAAAGAGTTTAGCAAGTTCCAGAAGCTATTTTGTTCAGTCATTAAACTTCAGGAGAGAACTTTTATCCCTTGGAAGCACAGAGACAGGCAGCTGTAACTAGATTAAAGAAACTATCATTGGCATTGGTTAAATGCACAATATTTTTAAAATGTCTTTCTAGCTTGTGTGTGTTGGGATCATATATGAGTGCACTTTGTTATACTGGAACCTAGTAAAGAGAACGATACTTTTTTATGGCCTTTGGCAGCCATTCCATGCTTCATTATCCACTGCTGTCCTAAGGACACTAATCAATCCCATATATTTACATCACCTGAAAGTCCCCTGTGGCTTGTTTTGTTCCTTTTGGTAAGCTGAACTCTGAGTTTTGGGTGGCATTAGCAGGTAATGCAGAGCAGTTGCTGCCCCTTACACAACTCTGGTGACACCAGCTGAGCATTGCCTTTACTGCCAGCATCAGTAATGCAGCACAAAGAGTGAGTCTTTTCACCACCTCAGTCTCCTCACACAAAGTAGAAGAATTAAAAAAATATAAGAAGCCCTAAAATCTCATCTCTTATGAGAAGGATATGTTGGTGCAAGCCATATGGAAGGCTGCCATGATCCACCCTGACAGTGGAGACCTCTCAATCCAGGCACAGGGTGTGTGCAGTGAATCTTGGGCAAGGCATGACAGAGGCAGGATGAATTCACACAACACCACAGAAAACCTGGACTGTCTTGAAATCCATAAGGCAAGGCAAGGAGACAACACAGCCCCAGTGAGGAGAGAGATGTGATGGGTACACAGAATGCACATAAAACTTCTCCAAAGGCCACCAGTAATGTAATGGAGGAAACTACTGGTGTGGGGGGATGGGCTGGGGTGGAAGAGAAATACAAAACCTAAATGACTGGTGATAACCTCTGACCTAAGAGAGGCGTAGATCAGATCAGAGGTCACTTGAAAGAGACCATGGAAGTCAGTGACATTATATAAACTAACATGAGCAGAGAGGTTGGTTTTGCATGAATATTATAAAAGTGCCTTAAGTATGTCCATGAAAGATATGTAAATTACCCCATAGCTGAAAAGGGGTAGTAGTGTAAGGGGTAACTGTAAAACGGAAATTATGCAGCGCATTCATATTCCCAGTGTATTTTATGCATTGCCTTTATTGGCGTCATATGTGCAAGCCAGTACTGTTATCAGGATCATCCTCTCACTTGTGTGTCAGAACATGTAATATTTTTCTTTTAAGGCTAAAGCCATAGTTGAAGGGTATGCTGTGCTATTAGAAGAAAATACATGAGGAGAATTGAAGAACAGACAAGCTGACGGTAATGCATATCTGACTGAGAGGTGCTGTAAAGGTCTGTGTGTGATTTGTTCATTTATTTGTAAGAGGTAGCAGTTCAAGAGAAGGGGGATTTATCCCAAACTTGCAAGTAAATTATAGTGTTTCACTAAGAGAGAGATATTCACATTTTACTGTTTTTTGCCCTTCTCTTGCTGGACAGGAATTATCAGAGGAAGAAAGGAAATTTTATTTAATGAAGTTGTACAGTTATTTCAAGCAGTTACTGGTCATAGGAAAACAGAGAAGTCTTGCAGGAGACTGTAAACACTGTCCTGGTTAGTGTCCAGGAATGGGTGAAAATGAGAGGACTCAAGATGCTCCTCAGGCAAGGGAAAGAACAGCAGAACCTCCAGTGCCTCAATTCTGACAGGAATGCCAGAAGAGCAAGTAGCTTCTTCAGTGGCATATGAAGACACTACAATTACAGCTTTTTGAAGAAATACTGGAACAAAATTTCTGGTTCAGACCTGCTGTCATGCTGTGTACACAAGCCTGAAGGTATTCTTTAGTTTAATTATATAAAATGTTTTGTAAAACAGTACATGAGAAGCAGTATACAAATACCAGACAGAGTATGAATGGCCATGTTGTTTTGATAGGTTACCGGAAAAGGAAAGTTTATTTTGGATTACACTTTGAGAAGAGCTATCACAATTTCAGGCAAATAAGAAAATATGTGACTGCATCTTGTTTCAGTACTTTTTTGTAAATCTGTCAAAATATTACAGACAATTCATATCCCCAAAAAAATTTCTCTCTGATTCCTCTTCTTATCCAAATGTTTAGGAGAAGTTCTGATGTCAGCAATATGGAGTGTGGTGGAGGAACATACATTATTGTGCCATGGATTATTTTCAGATTGCACATATGGTTTGTGAATTGTCCTGAACTCAGGAGAAATACTCATATGAGCTGCTCATAGTCTATTGCACAATACTGAATCTTCTTACAGATGCTTTTTGTAAACAAAAACATTTAAGGGGAGACCAGAAATTCAAGATTTAATTTCCCTGGGTGCTCCTCTTCAGTTGTGATATCTTACATTCATATCAAGCATGGAAGGTGCACTGCTTGTAATTTCAGTTTTGGAAATAGGATGCTGAAAGATTTTAGCTTGAGCATTTTAAAACCAGAATCTTTAAGAGGGAAGGAGTTGATAAAAATAACTTTTTGGGTTGTCCTAAACCTCCTTCAAGAGGGAATGATTGTAGGAAAGGTCTAGGTCCATTTTTAGATGTATCATAAATTATACACTCTATCTAGTAGTTAAAGAGGGAGAAATGCAGAAAAATGTAACCTTTTGACCCTTCCTTCCCCAAACAGCTAAAGTTCTCAAGAAAACATGAACTACTATAAATATTAGTCACTCCCCTTAGAGCTTAATTTGCTGCTTGAAATCCTGTTACAGAGCCTGCTCTTCGTGCATGAAAGAGAGTATATGCCACTTTGAGATCAGGACTTGGGGAACATATTCATAGTATGGAAGGCAATCCTTACTATAGATGATCACACTCAGAGGTAGAAGAGATGGCTTAATTTTTAATTTGAATGTTGACCCAAGAGATGGAGTGGCAAGTTAGTACCAGTAATGAAGTGCAAAGAAAGAATAAATACTCTTACAACCTCATGGTTTTATTCCTAGTTCATAAAAAGAGCTCGGTGGGAAAAGAGGGAAGGAGGAGAATCTCAGTTGTGATGTAGGAGTATTTTAAATCAGACTGAACCATAAAGTACATGTTACATTTACAGCTGAGACAAAGCCACAGGTTAGAATCAATGTTGCTCTTAATGGCTGTTCTCACATTTACATAGAAATCACATTTACATTTACATAGAAATCAAAGAGAAAATTCCCATCAGGCAGCCAAGGGTCCAAGCTCTGCGATGAAGTCCCTGATGACTTGACTGTGATGCTTGCAGCTGAAAACATGCCACAGGCATGCTCAGACAAATGGGGAAAGATTTCCCCCAGTGTGGGTGGCACTGGCACAAGGGCAGCAGTCTGAACTGTTGACATTTTGGAGGACATTTCTCAGAGCACTTGAACTGGCAGCATGTAAGCTGTCTTTTTATGTACTACATATCTTATTAATAGGGAAGGACTTGTCTTAACACAGGTTGGGTAGGGTTTCTTAAAACAAAGGTAACCATGTGACACATGCTAGATGCCAGACATGTACATATTCCATCCAGATAATTTTATAGCTTAAATATAGATGCTCCTCCTTAACATTGAACATTTTTTTTCATTCAGACACTGCTTCTACCCTCTACATTTTCCATCTGTATCTTTACCTTACTGACTTGTCCCAATATAATATTGTATTTGCTATCAGGATTGGTTTTACACTAGTGAAATTTGCTGTATCTTTTATCTTAGCAAAGTAATTTTTAGTAAAATATTTTTTTCTGGTAAGTATGGAAATTAAATGATTTTTTGACTGCTCTGTTCTGCTCCTGTAACAAGTTACAGGTATGACAGAATGTTTGTGTGTGGCACTAGCAAACACGCAGATCCTTCTTTTCTCAATAGACAAAAGCACAGTAAGGCACCTCCTTAACTGAAGTGTTTTTTGGAAATAGCATTGTCACACATCTCTCAGAGAAATAGATTCTGTCAACCCACTGTCAATTAACTATGTCCCATATAATTAAAGCTATTTTAAATATTCTTGGAAAGAAACTGTTGGGAAAATATTTAATCAATGGGCATTCAATACAAATAAAGCAGAAAGCTACTGGCATGTATTTATTATTGTTTGGAATAACTTAACTTGTCAAAGGAGTTGGCAAAGAATTTAAGTAATATTTATCTTTAGGGAGTAATGCATAATAAAGCCGTTCCACATTTTTCATTGCTTGGCTTTTTTTTTTTTTTAATTAGAAATGCTCAGGTATAAACTTCTCATAAACTTCTCTTAACATGTTGCTGAGATTGAGATGCAGGTTGATACAGCAAAAGATGTATTAAAACATGAATCTGACGGTACTTACATAAAATATTTGGATTTTAAATATTTTTAAAGCTGAAAAGTATGATTCATGTCTTTGCCTTTGACTAAAAATGATTATACAGACATTTTGATTCACTGGTAGGAAGAAATGAGCCCATTATTTTGCATATAATTTTCTGGGGATATTCCCAGGGACAAGCTTCATGTTCCTTCTTGCATGGAAAAGCTTCTTGAAAGTATTTCAAATACTTCTTTCCAGTATTAAAACACCAGATGCAAAGATACTTTTTCTGAATACAACATTTGCTCTAATTCTAAGAATGATCCATAAAGAGGTGGAAACCAGTACTTAAATGTTTCAGAGGAAGCATCCTGGAGCCATTTTCAGCTGATAAATAACAGCACATTATTAGAAATCTCTTCAGAAACCATTCCATTTGAATAGTTCCAAGTTGCAGGAGCAGACATGGACACAAAAAACAGGCAAAATGAAGGAGCTAACGTCCTACCTCTCCACTAGCAATTAAGCATTCAAATTTGAAACCAAAAACAGATTCTAATTCTCAGATTCTGGTGTTCAAAGTAGAGAGTTTAGTTCAGGTACCTTGGTAACGTAAATAATATTGTTTAGTTATTCTTGCTTGAGGAGGTTTGTACTATTCATCCCATTCTTATGGGCTCTTATGGGCTTATATGTCTCTCCTTTCAGTCAGGCACAACTGGAGACTTGGAGCTAGACAGCCAGCTTGAGGTGAGGGGTGTGCTGCATGGAGCAAACAGGGCAATGTGCCACCTACACAGTTATACTGTCTGCGGGACATCCCTGTAGCTGCTCTTGGTTTAATGCATTTAGCATTTAGGCAAAATCACAAAATTCAAATTATTTGACAAAACTTATTTTCAAGAAATTTCATACATTTTAACAGACCATTTTAAAAAAATAGGATGATTTGGCTGGCAAAATTAAATTTATCAAAATTGAAGATAAGGAGGGGGGTGAGGAAAGACCATTACAGCAAAAGGCAGGGGACAGATTTTTATTCACTAGTTTATTCAAAAATATCAGCTAGGACATAAACAATTAGTCATGAAGTAGTTTTACAAAAGCTTAGCAAACCTAGCCAGGTTTAACAGATTAATAAATGGTTTGTGATCAAACCCCTGCAGCAAGGTGGAACACCAAGTTAGCCTGTAAACTTACCTCTACCCCTTATTGTAGCAATATAAATTTTAAAAAATTATATATATAATGTAGCAAAACCAGGGGCAACACAGACTAAAAATACAGTGTGGAGCTGAACCACACTCTGAGCATTCATCTCACTCCTTTATACTGGTGGCTTATGGTCACACCTGCAGGTGTTGACCTGAGCCACCAGCCCTTGAGGCTGGCCAAGACAAATGTCTCTGTATAGCTTATTAAAGTAAGGGATTCTACAAAATATGAGAAAGCAGCCAAAGTATTTTAGATTTTTCAGTAGTCAAAAGCTTAGAATTATCAGAACATAAAAAGGCTAGCAGGACAATTTTCATTTTCTCTGTCTGATCTGATGCAGAAACAAGTACAAATCTGTACAAAACGTACTACTGATTTTTTTTTCTCTGCAGACATGTCTGCTGCAGTTTTCAGAGGCTATTCATGTTAAATATGCTGGCAGACCCACCACTTTCTCTGGTAAAGAGAGATAAGGTTGTCCACACCCATTGCCCACCCTTTCAAAGGAATGCCTTCACCATTCCCTGTTCACAGAGACAGCCTGGAACCACATACCTGGCATGAGATAACTTACGGCTGCTAGAATATAATTCTAAAATTCTCCTAGTCTACATATCCACTTTCTTTAAGGCACTCAATCTGTTTTGGAGAACAATTAAATAACATATTCTGACAAATCTGTAACATACTCCAGTCTGATGACAAATGTAATGCTTTTCCCAGCTCTGTCAAAAGGCAACAAATTCAAGTCCCAGAGACAGGATTATGACTATTCCTAAGCATAGAGCAGAAATTTGATTTATCTAAAAACCTATTGGCCAGCTGGCCCATCCATTGCCCTTCTCTCTGCCTGCCATTCTTAACAGACTTTGACTTTTTCCTCCCTGGTCCAGACAAAACCCTCTGAGGTTGCAGGACTGCATGCTGCTGCTCTGAGAACAGATAGAGGGACTTAGAGTCAGAACATACACACTGGCAACTGATTGCACTGGAAATAGCATTATGACACAGCATTATATGTGCATGCATATGCATACCCTGTCTGAGCAGCATCTGTCTAGAAATCAAGTGAGTATAAAAGAGAAAATTCATTGAAAGCCTAGACAAATACGTATTTGTCTGGCTCCAAATTTTTGTGAGTTTATTAGCACAGGGTTGACAAAAAGTTTTCCACTACAAATTGTCTGCAATGAAAAAAAAGTGTTTAAAATGTCAAATAATTTCTCTTTAACTGACTCTTTCAGGGACTAAATTCAATCCTATTTTTTTCCACATGGAAGGAAAAAGGGAAATGGAGGTTAGGGGATGCTCCAGACATTGTCACTGGAAATGAGGCCTGGCAGGATACATCCCAGACATCCTGGCCCCATGCAGCCAACATCCTTGTACAGCAAATTAGATGCAAAATGCTTTATTTCAGTGGTGAGAGACTGAAGGCCCAAGCACCCAAAGCACTGCTCTACTTCAGCTCATGCCTTTGCATATGGTAGGAGACTATGCTTACAATTCCCATGCTTATATCTGTGCTCTAGCATGTGCAATTGAAGATGCCACCAGAGTGACAAAGTTTATATCCCAAAATTGCAGATAACTGTGCTAAGCTAAAGGTCACTGACAATACACTCAGGTCTGGCAGCCAGCAGAAAAATACCCAATATGCCTGTAGAGAGTATGAGGAATATTTCAACCCTACCCTCAGACTTTGAATTTTGTATTAGTTCACAAAGGCCACAAAATCTTGCCAGAGACAAATAGCCATATGCAATGTGCCCTATTAGAGCTGTGATCCCTCTCCCTCCTCCTCTCTACAGAAACATGTGAAGGGAGTTTCTCACAAAGCCAAGAGGGATAATCTTTGCCTACAATTCTTGCCTGCACACTCACTTATCCTGAAATCAGAGATGAAAATTTACTCCCCTACCAATTACACCAGGGAGTTTTAGGTACTACTAGATGGAAAACAAATGAACAAACAAACAGCAAACCTCTTTGTTTTGAGTCATTGATTTAACTGATTTCATTTGCAAGTACTTCTGTATTTTTAAGTAAATTACAAGTGTCAACACAGGTGTGCAAATAAATTAGTCATCCTACCTGTGTATACATTATGAGAACAAAAGTTAAGAGAGTAATTTATATAGTTTTGTTTTCTTTCATTTCATTAATATCTAACTAAGATACAGATGCAAAAATCTCACTACACATTCACTTAAAATTAATTAGTTCCTTATTCCTGTTCTACATGTTCTTATACTTAATTATTGTTTACAAAAGACAACATCAAAAGTGTCCACACATTTGCATTTTGCTTGTCATGATATATATGGTACAGCTATTGTGTTGAGGTTCCTTTTCTCTTAATTGTGCATTGAAGTAGCTCTGGGGGTTATAACAAAAATGAACTGCATCAAATTATTTGTGCATCATAATTAATGCTCCAGACTAAAGTAAACTTTTCATGCCTCAGTTATCATTTACAATTCTCTCTGAGAGACATATGGAAATATCTGTGTATTGGGATGCTTTTTCATTTCACTCTCAAAATCACAATGAACAAATGTAACTTTGCCTGGGAAACAAATGAAACTGCTAGTGAGTTCATATGAACACGTGGCTGGTTTCATATTAAAGTAGCTGCTGATACAGATGTAGAAACACAATGAACTTAATGCACAGTTTAGGAATCTTGCCTGAAGTTTAGTCTGGCCCAGATTAGGAGACACCTTTCCTACTGTGAATATTTTATTTTTTTTACCTAGTGAAGAATTCTCTCTCTTTGTAGTGAAGGTGGGATAATGAGCAGGCATCTGTGAGCAAAGGAAGAAACAAGGTAAAAAAGAAGGGACTGACAAAATGGATTCCTACAGGTTTCTCACCTTTCAGACAAGACAGTGGGAGAAAATGCTTGCATCTGACATGTAAAATGTTCTGTGCATTTCTTTTTTGTGAGGGCACAAAAAACCCTTCACATAAGCAGCGCCCTGATGAGAAGCAGAATATGAGAAGAATATGAGAAGCACTGTGCATTCTAGTCAATGTTTGCCACTGTCTGCTTTAGTTTCAGTGAAGCAAAAGTTCACTTGTTTACTGGAATGACCACAAAACATGGAAAAGCTATACTATATTGTGTTAATGGCATATTTCATGCTTTATATATAGCCTCTTGGACTAATCCTGCTTTGAGAGGATTAAAATATTTAATTTTAAAAGAGACTCCAGAGCAGGTTCTGTAAAGTTATTAATATATTACGAACAGCATGGAAGAATAAAAAAGAGTCAACAATGAATTTTATTTTAATATTAGGTTTTTTGCTTCAGAGTCTGACTCACATTTTTAATGATGTGAGTCTTGTCCAGCACATTGCTTTCTCTTGATTACTTTAGAAGTAAGTAGTGGAGGTGGAGACACCACATAGTTTTATTTGAGAAACAAACATGGGTCTCCAGATAGAAACAAAAAAATAGAAACTACAATCAAAAATGGTAGCAACTAGATCCTGAGAGAGTAAAAAATGAGTTTATTGCAACTTTTTAACTTCCTAAAGAACAAATAATGCAGAATCCAAATGTTCAAGTCCTGATCCTAGTCAGTATTTTGTCCACTCCAGACTATGTTCTTATTCTGTAGGTGTATGTGTGAAGTATTTGAGTAGATATCAAAAGCTACATTTCATGTGATCATTGCAGAACTCCCTGTACACCATGTAAGTAAAAACACTTATTTCACAGTAACATCCAGTGAAACTGAAACAATCCATCACCCAAGCAAATCAATAGAAAACACTTAGAATTCAATGATTCAACCACTCAGAGCAGGCCAGGCTGCAAGACAAGCTCCAAGCAATCAACCAGACCCTTGAAAATCCTCCCACATGGAGCAAAAGACAGACATTCTGGCAGGTTTGCATGCACTCTAAAGGCATGATTGCCCTATTGTCCATCCTTTCAGTTGTGTGTGTGTCCCTTTGTTGTACTGCACCGTTTTGTTCTTTTTATTGACTTTGAAAACTTCAATATCCTGACCTACATCCCAAAACTAGGTAACTGAGGAAACTCTGTCTCACATAATGGGGAAGCATATAGGTGATAGTCCCAGTCTGGTTAAAAGGCTTTAGATTCAAAAGAATTTAGATACCTTACACAAGGTATGGAGAGGTAGCTCTACATTTTCCTACTGTCCTGGCGGTTGTGCAGCAGCATCCTGATGAAAACTTTATTTTCACCCCTATTATGACAGCATTAGGTTCCTTCAGTTTTTCCTGTTGAGCTTTTTTGTTTAGAAACAGTTAGTAAGCTGTTTTGTTTAGAAAATAAATTCAATTTGACCCAAAATCAAAAGAATCATTATATCACCGTTGTAAAGACATAAATTTAAGGAGAAAAACTGTTGGAGTTGCATTTATAGCAAGAGGAGATATTTGTAGTGGCTTACAATCAGGCATTCCATAGCCTGGAGCCCTGGCTAGTCCTCCTGCAAAATATGGTCCCTCAGCATCAGTTATTCAGTGCCTAGGTCTCTGGAAATAAAGAGAATTTGGGAGAGGAATAAAATATTATTTATGCAGAAAACACTGAACAATCCTGCTGTAAAGATTGTAAGTGAGGCATTCACAAATACCTACCAACTAAAATGTGCAGGAGAGCTGGAATATGCCAGCCCTCCCTTGACAGTCTCAGAGAGCTTGTAGGTGTTTTTGGCTGAGACCACGGGATATTATCCACCATTATTCTACATTTTTTTAGAGGCAGAACTTTCCAGAAATCTGTTCTCCATGAGATTAGCTAAACAACAACAGCTATGAAATCCTATATTGAGTCTTGGATGTATCCACATCCAGGACTCAATATAGGATGGAGTGATGGAGCTAACTGGTGGCTGTGGTCCAAGCTCAGCCTAGTCAAATTGTCTATGATATTCATTGCATTGCACATAAATGAAAGGAACTAGCTGAGGCTGAGGGAAATATATGGGGCTTTCTGAGTCTGAATGGTGCTTCTCAAAATCTGTAATCTTGAATGCACTTTATAAATATAAAAATACCATGGTTGATTTGCGATATTTTCAGAATCTACTTTTGCCCTGGCCACCATGGTGGCAGGTGCGTGATGAAGTCTTCTACATAGCTTATGAATACATGTTTACATACAAATAATAGAAATAAATGCTGTCGTGTTTAGCCTATAGGTATTTGCACAACTGAAATTTCCTTGGGTAGGGCCCAGGACAAGAACCTGGATAAACACAGCAGTTCTCTGTCTCGAACACGCTAGCAAACATCAGTATTGGAGATTACAGAACTTCCCTGCTGGTGCTAAACAGAGTGTAGAAGTTTCATGCCCAATCTTGTACTGCATTTAATGTTTTGATGAATGATTGGTCACAAGGGAAAGAAGAAACATTATGCTGCCCTTCAATTGACAAATGCTAACAGAATACTTCAGAAATAAGTAGTATCTCTAGTAGAAACAATGTATGCAGCCAGCTACACAAAACCAGAAACTACTCTTTCTGACTGGGCTTGGGAGTTCAGCCCTTTCTTGGTATAGACTCTCAAACAGCAGAAACATTTTCTGTGTGTGATGATACTCTGCATGTGTGCTGTATTTGGGATCAGTGAGGCATTCAGCAGGAGTAGTCTTTCTCCTTACTTTCAGTAAGACTATGGCCTATTTTTAAATCACTCACTCCGGAAAACTTTAGGCTCAGAAGAAAACTGAAATGAAGTTTACTGCTTTACATCAGTGGGCAGGTAGACTTCCCCTCTACAGTGTCAAAATGGAGTTCTCCAAGAGAGTCTTCATGACTCTCTTCAAAGACAAGTGTCAGTGCTTATGGACCTTCACACAGCAGGGACCATGCCATTAGTTTTCAGATGCCTGGGTAACACCTTTACATTTGCCTAACATGTGACAAAATCAATTCTAGTCTGTTAAACAGAGAACCAGAAAAGTGGGGCTTTTTCTGTCTCCAGGCAGTGGGACTTGCTACCCAGACAATTGAACTATTCTGGTACAAATCTGTCTGGAATGAAGATTACCATTTTAGACCATCCCCAGAGCTATAGCTAATAGAGAGTTAGGTGTAATACATCCACAGTTTGGATATAGGTACTGTGTGCTGAAGTTCAGTGATATGGGGGTCTGTGTAATTGTCATTGATGATAGGCAAAAGTCTTGAGTGTATTTTATTTATTCATATTGCTGAGAAAAACAAGCCCCAAAGAATTTAACATTTTGCTCTACTTATAAATTATTCTGTTCTTGTCCAGATCTCATAAAGCCCAGAGAACATTGGCCATATACACTGCCATGAGGGACTACCTGTGCATATAAGGACAATCTAAGAATGTAAAATTATCTTGGTAAATTAAAGCACCGAGTAGGGGGAGGAAAGGCAAAATACCAACAAAACAAAAGTCAGATACAATGAACTTAGCCCAAATACACGATTTCCTTTGTTGAGGACAACCAGCTGTACCAGTTCAAGGTGGAGTGTAGGAGTCTAGGGAACAATCTAGAAAAAAAAAAGGATCTGGAATATAAGTGCAAAAATAAATGTGAATTAATGGTGTCACAGTCTTGTGAAAAAGGTAAACAGTAGCTCTATGAGCAGGAACAGTTTTACTTGTCCTTAGTAAAACCGCATTAATTAAAGTATTAAATATTTTATCTGTGTTGGGGAAGTGAAGGGAATTTCTTTCTTCTTTCTCATTCTTCCCCTTTTCAAATCACTCTTGAAGAAAATTAAAAGAAAAATAAAAAGATAGAACACAAAAATATCTATAAATATTACCTCTGTAGGGAAATTGAGAGTGTCAACAGTATTCAGTCTAGAGGACTAAGTCTTCAGATGTGGAAAAGCCAGCAGGAGAGGAATAATCTGTTTTCCATAGTGGCTTTAGATAGGATCAAGTGTTACAAACTTCCTGCAACACCAGACCATATTTTCTGCTGAATCTGAATATGTGCTGAGGGTAGGACAATGCCCATATGAAGAGCAAGGTGAGCAGAGTTGTAAGGAACAGCATGAACACACTGATTGGTAATGATCTCTTGAAATGTCAGTTTGTTTTCTGTGACTTCCATATATATTTTCACATCATTGGTGTAGGTCTGAAATTCTGCTAGAATTAATACCTGACTCTTTATTCACACGGTGGTGATTTCTTACCATTTTTTTGACACTCAGTTAACTAATTAATTGAATCCTTAGTGTTAACTTTTCCTGGTACTGCATATTACGTGGCACTTTCAATCACACACACATTACAAAATCTCTGGTGTATAATATCCATACTGTTACATCAGTTTGGTTCCCAAGACAGAGCGCTCAGTTCTACAGGCTAGATTCTTCTTTAATCCTTCAGCAATCTGAACATCTTCTTCCTCATGGGAATGTAAGACTTTTTCCGTCTACAGTGCTTAGAAAGTTGCTGGTGTAGATTGTGGCCCTAATCCACCAGGGATTTTTCAACTGCCTTTTGACAGGTAAAAAAAGTTTAAAAATGATGGGAACATCCTGAATAATGAAATATGAGAAAAGGCATAGCATCTCAATCTCTCTCTCATTCATATGTAGAGAACAATTCTTAACCCATGATTTCCGTGGCATTCTCTGCAGAATCACCAGAGAGAAGAGATAAATGTGCTGTATTGTTTGGGCACTGTGGAGATCAGGTTTCAATTTGTGTTTCATGAAGACAGGAAGGACTGAGAATTCCTGAGAGGCAGAGGAGAGAGATATGGTCTCCTTCTGTCTCTCTCTATTAAACAACCCCCTCCCTCCGCTGGAAATGGGGAGTTGTGAAATGCCATGTACAGAATGAGTTGCACAGATTTTAGCTATTCCCCAGGAAGAAACCAGTGTCCCCCTTGCTCTGGAATTTTTTCTGCAAGTCCTACATAGGGTCTTTCTGTTGTTTATGAGACAATAATATTCTACTCAAAAGTTAGGTAGATGAGCTCCAGGTATTGCAGTTTCTCATTTGTTATTATTCAGACTGGCTGCTGCCAATTTAAAAAAAATAAACTGTTCACTTGTAAAATAATGAAACTTCAGACTGCTCTTACATCTATTAGCTGGTAGATGTAAATGTCACATGGATCAGTCTCCAGTGCAAGAAACTCATTGCATATGAGATGCAGTGACTCAATTTGCAGGTTCTTATGCTTCATTGCCCACTCTATGGCTTTCATCTATTTTTTTCAAGAGTGCTGTGTGCTATTACAGTCTATTTCAAGTAAATTTTTTGCACTGAGAAAGAGTAGAATGATTGAATTATGTCAAAATGATCGGTACTGACAGCAAGGTTCTCAGAATATGCTTCTTGATAACCTCCAGACATGATGCATGAGTTGGGCTATAGCATATAATCTGTGATATGTGTAAAAGGCCATTACATTATTTATTGCCAAAGTGTATTTTGGGGGGTAATTTTCTTAGCACGATGAAGTTCTGAGACTACAGAGCTCACAGCACTATGAATATCTGGACAGAAATTTTGCAATGGAAACCACACAACTCCCCAGATAAACTGTCTTTTTGTTTGCTAAAAAAAAAAATGGTCTTTTAAGCCAAGCAACAACAAAGGTGAAAGTTTTTTTGCTAAATTATGTTTATTCTTTTATTCTCTCTAGTTTTTAAAATATCAACAAGTTTATCCACCTTTCTTTGTATTTGCATTCTGAATTCTTTTTTTGAGATTTTCTAACAAAAGGGGCAGGTAGCATTTTGCACAAACCAGACATATCCCGCTGCTAACAGTGCTGCTCATTAGGTTAAAAATAACAGCTTTGGTTTTCAACTGAAGAGGAAGTGTTCTCAATAACACCCACAGGTCTCTGAAAACAGCATTTATTTTTACTTAATGTGCCTGATTCTGTTATTATCTTGGTCAAAAAAGACACAGCAAAGCGCAGAATACCTTTTTAAATCATCTATCTTCTTTGCTTTATAAGTAGGCTTAGAATAAGAATCATCATTGTTACATCACAAGTACTTCCTCTGATCTCTTCACCCAACAGGAGTTTCTCTTGTTACTTCCTTATACCGCCTGCAAAATGTCCATGAAAAATGAGCAGGTATCAATATATGCTCCAGGTAATGCCCTTCTCAAAACCAGCTTGCCCACATTTGACAGCACAGGAGGCTTGATTGATATGTGAAACACAACCTCAAGCTGATTTCACCAAGTGCCAAATGGGACAAAGGGAGGTTTTGACAAAGCCTTAGGGGAATTGAACAGATATGACCAAGGTCACTTTGTTTGAGTCATTGCACAATCCTTACAAGGTAGCTACTTCAAATATATCCTTAATGTAACAGGAAAACACCAGACACCCGACACTCTGATAAACAGACCTCACCACATCCTGATTTGCAACCAGACTCTACAGTTAAGCTCTGTTCAATCCTTTTAGCTGTGGTTTCTTCACACATTTCTTGGAGGAAAAAAAAGAGTTGTTCAATTGACATGATATTTTGCAAGATGAATTGCAAGAAGTTGAGCAACATTTTGGCAAAGATTTTGGCATTTTCTTTTCCTTCTTTCATGCATCTATCTTCATCCAAAGTAGATCTTCTCCATGACTCTCCTGTCTGCTGAACAGGAGACTGTTTGCTGAAGGAGTCTTCACCTACTTTTAATCAATCCTGAACTTTGAAGCTTCCTTTAACTTTCTGTACTAGATGATGTCTTTTCCTTTTTTTTCCCCTCCCCAATGATCTTCTTCAGACAAATTTTTCCTCTTTTGAGATTTTTCCTCTTTTATTCTTTTTTCCCTCAAGACATATAATGGTTCCTCTATCCCTCCACAGGCTTTATCATTTTTTTTATAATTATTGCTATTTTTTTTTTCTTCTTAGCATATTTCCTTAGACAGACTTTTATGAGTAAATTTCTGTGTTAATAAAAGCATGCGTGGACAAAAGGCTACAAAATAAAGCCATAGAACTTGTTTTCAGTTTTTTCATTTCCAGCAGATTTTTTGCATTATTGGTAGTTCTAAGAGTGCAAAGGGTGATTTCCTTATCTGTTACCCTTTGAGAATTACATCAGTGAACAGCAATCTAAATTTCTCAGAAATTCTGTGGGAGAAGTGCAGACAGAAGCAGGAATAGGAATGTCATAGTTATCCTGATCTTGTTCAGTACAAACTGAAATGTTTTGGGTTGAATCCATGCCACATACAATGGAAATCGTTAAGTGACACCAGAATATAAAGAATATAAGGAAGAGACTTACTCACTAAGAACTCTTTTTCAGCATGTTTGGACAGCATGAGTAATGGCCACTGTCAAAAATGCAGTTTATGAGAAAAGAACACAATCACTTTTCCAAAGCAGCTAACTAGCTCTCTTCATTTCTAGCAGGAAAGAAGTGAAATGTTATTTGAAACAGAAAACAAGCTGAAAGCCTACATAACAAGATTTGTAGAAATAAGGTAGAAATCCTTGTTTTGAGAATAATGTTAAACACAGTCCTACACTTCCACAAGAATATTTGTGCTTGCAAATGTGCATGTCCATGCATACTTTTGAACATACCTGTCTTCAGTGACATATCAGGAGTTTGGGTAACAATTCTCAGAAATATATTAGCATTTTAACAATTTGGCTTGATATCTAATATGCTTAGCAAAAATTTACCAGGCAGAACAGGCTTGGGTTTTATTATATTGGGCAGATGCTTTAACTAATAAGATATAGTTTGATAAGATCAGAAACATCTTATATTTTATGTACTTCTTATACTTACCTTTATGCAGATGATGACTACTGAAATATCTACTCTGCTGACTGGTTTTGATATAATGTAAAACCTTTAATTAATTATTTCTTTGGATTGCTATTTGCTTCTGAGGGATTATAGATGGTACAACTATCATTCAATGTATTTATTATTCTCTCGAGATTTTGTGGTGACTTTTAAAAACAAGACCATGGCATGAGTAAACAATTCCAAGTGCTCCTCTTAGTTCAATTTATAATTTAACTGAACTTGTGCATATGTGTCTAAAATGCTATTTTCTTAAAAATTATGAAATTGCTTTTGGTTTTTTTGTTGAATTTTCCATAAATGTGACCCAAATGAGCATTTGGAATAATCAGTAACAGTAGTAAAATCAAAATCATGTGCTTTGATCTTACTGAAACAGTAAATATCACAATTTAAAAAAAAAAAAAAGAAGGAAAAAGGAAAATAATCACGGAAGTATTACTTTTATACTCATTTGCATTAGTAGAGAATTTCCTATTCCAAGCTTTGTCCATTTTTTACCAAACAGCATGCTATTAGCATCATATAGATACTCAGTAGTCCCATATTTCAAAAGCTTGTAGTACAGAGCAGGTAGATGGCAGGTTTTAATTAAGCAACATTCCATGACAATTTTACCCTTAATTTTCTTAAAACCCAGTACATTTTATGCTATGCCTACACAGATATCACTAGAAATGTACTCCAAATAAAAGCTCCTGGCAGTAAGTGCTTCATAACACCTCACAGCTAAGAGCTCCAGGACATCCAGCATACACCCTGAGGAGCCAAAAGCCTAGGCAGAGGTAGTGATGAATGTGGATAACAGTCCTCCTGGAGGTTCCACAGTGGCAGGGGTGGCCTAAATGGGAACCAAAGGAACTATGTGATCTGGACTTTAACAGCCCTTATTCACTCTTATTTTTTTCCCAAGGCAACGGCTATGGATTACATGTGAGTCTCTGAGGGAGCAATCTGATGCTCAAGGCTTCCTCATACACAGAAGTCACACTCAATCTTCTCATAAGCCATGAGGGGTGCCCCAGTGAGCACTCTTTGGCAGTGGTTGTATGTATTTATATGCTCACACACATGTGTTCTAACATGTATGGAGTAGTGGGGCAATAGGACTGAACAGTTACAGAAGAACACAAGGATCCATGAAATATCCTAATTTATGTCTGGGGTAATGTTCAGCCAACAGAATCCTCTCCACAAAAAGACTTTCTTACAAAAGCCCATAAGTATCTTTCTGCAGCACCTGAGGGCTTGCTGTGTTTGCTGAAGGAAACTGACACTGTGTTATCTGTCTCCTGGATCTACTCATCAATAGTCATTAATATTTGTATAAAGTGTTTTAACCTACCATCAGGTAAATTAATCACAGAATCACAAATCACTTTACTGCAGGGCATTTTTAGTCTTCAGTGGAGGGACAAGAAGAACAATGTTTCTTGAGAAGTGCCACTGAGACTCACCCTCTTTGTCCTACCAGCTGCTAGCTACCATCTCTTAGTACACTGTCAGTATAAAACATGACTATCCATTTAACCTAGCCTTGGATCTGACACAATGCTAGGGAGTTGCCTTTTTAAAGCCCAGCATTTCTCATCTAACAAAAGCAGCCTTCATCATCAGAACTTCTGTTCAAACATATGTGGAGATCAAAAAAAGGGAACAAACTCTCAAAGAGAGAAAAATTCATAGTAGGAAAAGGTGAGTGAGGTCACTGCTTTCTTACATGCTGAGTTCTTTTTTTAACTCTACTGTTTGAATCTCATGTGTTCTACCTTTGTTCTTGTCAAAGATTTGAAATAAGCTATCCAGAGAAATTATCCAGTCTGTGTAATATGTTATCTGCTTTATGGGTTTTGTTAGGTTTTTGTTTGTCCGGTTTTTTGTTTGTTTACTTCTTATGTTGGTGTTTTCCTTCAGTTGATTCATTGGGTTCTTGCTATACTTCTCTATGACTTGTTGCTATGTGTGCTTAAAATTTTGCAGAAACTAGATGAAAAATTTAGAGTGAAAGGCTACTTCCTTTCTCCTATGTCACACCTTCACAGTAGTATTTGCACTAGCCAGAAGTATTACCACATCATGCCTCCTCCCTTTTTCACATTTTTCCAAACTGATGGGTTGAAAACCCCACCACTTATGGCAGTATTATCAGAAGTGCAGAGTGGGAAGAGATGATCATTACCAGGTACACACAGATCAGGCCTGGATTTCTCATATTCTTACAGCTTCACCTGTACACCTTCAGTACACAACAAGAGCTCATAAGGTTTTGTCTGCTCACATTTGTACAAAGGCCAGGAGGTCATGAACACAAGTGGAAACAAAAGAAATTCCAATCAGACATAAGGAAAAAAGAATTTCAGTGGGCACAGAAGCTGCAGAAACTCTCTTCTTTGAGGTTAAAAGCAATATAAAAGGCCCTAAATAGACAGATATAGACTGAAACAGGCCTTGCACTTGAACAATGAGTTAAACTGCAATCCTTCTTTCCTACATGAATTACTGTTTATCCCTGTGGTTTCAGAATCAGTCTGTGCTGGTGGATTGCAGAAATAAAGCAAGACTGCAAGCAGGTCTCTAGGAATAGGGCAAGTATTCTCAAGACTTGACACCTGCTGCTGTAGGAGGGATGGGAGGTAATATTACAGAAAAGACTCTGGGCTGGTAAGACTTTGGGGTGGGAGAAGGTGAAGGGAGAGAAGGGTAAAGCAGATAATCTTCTCATGACTTTGCCTAATTGGGGTATCAGATCCCAGCATGAGGGAAGCAAGGCAGGAACCAGCAGGCACATTAATTACATATAAACCGCATCTCAAGATGTCTAGACATGAATGAGAGATTGGTGTTTTTTCACAAAGAATGAAAATGCAAACTACCAATCACAGAGAAAACATTGGAAGCATAGCAAGACAATATCTTTTTAACCAAAGCTCAGGAGAAACACATCACTTCAGAGTATGTTTTTAAAAAAGAGGATGTATGTCAAGAAAAAGTTCAAACGTGGGGACAAAAGAAAACCCAGAAGATTTAAAAACATAGGAAAATTTGCAACCACATTTTGGTAAGGAAGAAATTCAGAAGAGAAAGAAAACAGAAGTGAACACACTGAAAGAGAGTGTGCTTCGAGCACATAAATGCATCACATGCTTTGAGCACCAAGATTGTCAGACTAAGAAAGCTGATATAAACAAGAACATAGAATTGCATAACCACAGAATGGTTTAGGGTGTAGGGGACCTTAAAGATCATTTAATTCCAATATTCCTGGCATGGTAGAGAACCTTATATTATGCTGCTCAGGGCTCAATATAATCTCGCCTTGACTGCTTGCCCAGGGATGGGTCATTTGCAACTTCTCTGGATAACCCTTTCCAGTGCCTCACCACCCACACAGTAAAGAATTTATTCCTAATATCTTCCTAATTTCTTCCTAATTTAAATCTACACTCTTTCAAGCTATTAAGATGAGTGACAAAGAGGGAAAAAGTCATCTTAGATCTGGAAAACAAGAGGCTGTTTATATGGACTACATGCTTGAATTGGGTTGGGTGGGAGTAAAATCATCCCAGGGCACAATTTATGACTGGGTGAGGTTCAAGATGATTTGAAAAGAGCAGATGAATTTGAAAAATGGAATGGGAGAAGCTAGGACACTGGTGACTAGCCAGCTTAGGAGAAATTTTTTGGAAAATGCTAAAATAAAAAGTAAATAATAAATAGTGGAGATTTGTCTATAACAAAGAACAAACAAACAAAAATATTTTTTTTATCTGTAACAAAACCCAGTTTTTAACAAAAGATACACTAACTTAGGGAGGATCTGTCTGAACCATCTACATTACTAAAAAATATTTGGTTTTAGTATCTGTTAGATAAAGGCTAGTTTGAATTGGAAATCCCAGAAATATTAATCATGGATTTACTGTCGCACTGTGTAGTTATGCATGAGGTAGTATTTCAAGAGTCTCTGTCTGGGATTTAGGAATAACCAGTGTTTTTGCTATTTGAGTATTGAGGATTCACATTTGACAGCAGTTCCTGACAAATGGGATTTTTAAAATTACAAATCTATGCAGTAATACACTAGAAAAAATTTGTTGCACTTTTTCAGACAAGGTATTTGTTCTTACCACTGGTCATAAACTGTGCCCAAGGTGGAAAAAGTTTCCAAACTTACTGCCATATCCAAATTAAGTTTCATATTTGAGGCAGAGGGAATAATCTTTTCACTTCATGGGCTGCAGGCAAGTTCTCAACTGTTTCCCAGGAGACATATAGATCAAGTGGAGAGTGCAGAGAACAGCTACAAGCAGGTCAGAAGTCCAGAGAATATGAGCTGTGAGGAAAGAACTGTATTTGTTTATTCTTAGGAAAGAACAAAGATTATGGGGAGACATGATAATAGCTTTTGAAAATACAAAAGAATATTTCAAAAGGGGAGGTAATAATTTCTACTGTGGATAGAGCAAATAATAATGGTTTCAAACTACCAGGTGGTACATTTGAGATAGACATTGAGACTTATTTTGTAATGGTGAAGATAGCTAGAAACAGGAGTTTGCCAAATATCTTTATCAACAACTAAAGGACAGAATCAGGGATGTTTTATGACTATGTGAAGAACAGTTTAGAAATAGCTGATCCTTGCTTGGAACAGAAAGGTGACCTCTTTAAATCTTCTTCATCCTACTTTTCATAGTTTTGCTCTCTCTCATTCTATGAGATTCATATGGTTATACAAATGACAAATATCTCCAACAGACACTTTGATTAGGAGAACAGATAATAGTGAAAAAAAGGCACCATGATTATTTCTTTGAAATCAGAGCCTCTAAAAAAATGAAATGCAAAATGTTCTATTTGCTTAAAATATTGTGATATTTTTTAAGGAATTATCTCTTCTCAATTGACCATTCAAATCTTTTGTAGTCATAAGACATCTCATAGGACACAAGGGATACCCTAAATTTATGAACAGGTATCAGATTTTGTACAACCCTGATTATGGACTTTTATAGAAGACAGTTCACCCTCTTTACTGTAGGTCAGGTATCAGAAAAAAGATCTTGCCAACCAACTTTTCATTATGTACATGATGCTTCATTTCTCTGAATGTCTGTTTACCCCACTTATTAACAGGAGTAATAATATTCAATGTCTCCAAAGTTTGTACCATGAGCTGAAAGGTGGAAATACACCTCTCACCTTGTAAGAGAAAGTGATGTGGAGAAAGAAGACAGTGTTTAGTAGTCATGTAGTCTTTGATTTGAGAAAACAGTATAATTCTAGTCACCTTCCTGCTGTGGTAGGATGTTATACTTTAAATAAATGTATGAGGCCAAATTTCAAACTTAAAACTAAGCACAATGGGTAACAAGCAGTGTCTTTAATGAGTCCACTTAACAGGGTCTTCTCCACCATATAAAAATATCCTTCATGTCTTAGCTGAACTAATAAAACTGTAATTTAAAATCAAATACCTACCTGTTTGCTGGGTTTTCTTTAACCCCAGTATCATGGTTTTTCCTGAGCCCACTTGTGTGCATACAAATAAGCAGATTTTGCAAACACACTGTCATGGCAATATCACCATAGAAAGATGATTTTTAGATGTAGCATAGTTTATATAGAAGTATAATAATAAATATGATAATAAGTATATGATAATAAGTATTTGTTAGCACAAAACCCACTGTTCAGTAATTCACTGCTACAAACTGTAGTCTGTGATTTATGCTGAAAGATTTTAACTGTGCAAAGGCCTTATTTTGCAGGCAAGAGAAATTAGGGTCATTCAGTTTCTGACAGTTTTTAAAGTGTAAGGCAACTCAGCTGAGTCTTTAGATCAAAATAATCAATGCCTTAGAAATAAAGCCTGTTGTTTTAAAAATGAGGATTTGTAGGTTTGCTTGGTTGTAGTGGAGTAATTGTTGACAATATTAAATATATGCTTTCAATCCTTCCCTGAGCCAAAATTTTGGTTAGAACATTTGAATTACAATTTGTTTAAATGGGAGCTGATTAGAGACTTATGGACAGAGCTGTATCTTTGTCCTCGCCTTCCTCTGCAACAGCAGGCATCTGCAGAGAGAAAAATCCATTCCTGTGGGGAGAATGAAAAAAGACAAACAGTAAATCTAAGTATCCCCTTCCTCTTGCAGCCTGGAGCATACCTTCTGGAAACCTGAGAGGACAGGTGATTCCCCTTGGGGAATCCCCAAAAGAGGATCCTGTCGGAGCCAAATGGAAATCCTCATGGACACCAAGGAAAGAATGATGGGCTTTAAAAATAAACAGATATTACCATGCTTTATTTGTTTGGTTAGGTTTTTTGTCTGGCTGGTTGGTTGGTTGGTTTGTGTTTATGGTTTTGGTTGTTTGGTTGGCTTTGGGTTTTGTTGTTGTTTTGTTGTTGGTTGTGTTGTTTTGTGGGGGGTTGGTTCTGCTTAATTTGTCAGTTTTATGGTATGTGTGTTGCTTTTTTCGGTATTTGTTTGGTTTGTTGATGGAAGTTCTTGGATGAATGAGATTGTTTTAGAAAAGACCATGTAGGTTCAAAGAATTACAAATAGCTGAAGACCATACCTCTGGGAAAAATGCCCTAAATATTTTAGAAATCAATCTTTTTTCAATTTTTCCTTAGAAGAAAATTAAGCAAAGAATAACTACATAATTTTTGACTGGTATATGATCACCCCTTTTGAAGACCTTTTCCTAGACAAGCAGGCAGGTGAAGATTTGCTGGGTGTAGGAGAAGGTTAAAGAAAAAAATCAGTTATCTTCCTAGCAGGACCATGCCAGGATAATGTGGCTTTTACTGCAGCACATTAACCAAGGTACTGTTTGCCTCATAGGAAAATTCTGGTGCGTTCCAATTGTAATGCCAAGATGCCAGGAAACTCCTCTTCATAGCAATGTGCTACAAGCAGCAGCCACCTGTCTTTTCCAACAAAACTGCTCTGGTGGTGATTGCCCCTCCTTTCAAAGGAGGGTCTGTTAATTGGAACACTTTGCAGCACAGAGCTATGTGGTGTGGTGCTGCAAACATAGGAGGCAGAGCACTTCATTTTTTATCCCCTTCCTTTCCAAGACTCTGACCAGTGCTTGAAGAGGCCATGTGGCCCTCTTAACAAGCTAACATTTTATGATGTGACATTGTTAATCTTTAAAGTAAAACCTTGCTAAACACTGCATCAGCTGCTCCAAAAAATGTTTATTTCTGGGTTTCAAATATTTTGCAGGTGAGTGTTTACAGACCTGAAGTATATCAAGACCAAAGCAGAAGGAGGCAGATGATGCTTCACAAATCATCCTTATGTAAAGAAATGCTTTGCTCTTCTAAAGTTTCTACCTTCTGAACATCTCAGACTATTTTATAAACAAGCATTAATATAACTTCAACTTACCTCCTGTGGTGGTTATGCACTCACATTAGTCCGCGTAAGTACATAGCCAGAAGAAAGAAATGTTCTACAACACTAAGTATATGCATTAGAGATGGAAAGAGCCTCTGCTCAGAGGTTAGTAAGCCACTTAGTTTGCTGCCTTGGTCTGAAAGTGTGTATTCTTCAAACCTGGTATAGTTTCTCATCTCACCCTATCCTGATTTTCCACAACTCTGTCAGTAACAGTTCCATTCTTTCACTGAGTGATAGCCTCAAAAACAATTTTTTTTTTTTGTTTTGTTTTACAGATTTCTACTAGAACACTTTTCAGCAGAAGTCAGTCCCTGCACAAGTATAGACTCCCCATGCTTTGTCACTGAGCTGCCCTTGAAGAAAATTATTTTGTGGCCAGCTGATCAGGCTACTTCTTCATTATCACATCAACTTTCATGTCATGGATAAATAAATGAAAGATCAAAGAAAAAGCTGTTTCAGAACAAAAAGGGTAGGTGTAGTTTTCTATTTGAGTAAAGATTTTTTAATTTGAAAGATTATCAGTAGGCACCTTGAACTTCAGCCAATTGCTGGCATTTTCCCACATCTGTGTAATTGTGACAAGACAGTACACAGCTATCTTTGCATGGTATTTTTCTCAATAATGAGAAATCTGTCATGAACTGTGGATCTGAATAACTAAGCTGTACCATACTGCATGAGCTATTATATCTTGCTTAACACAGCAAATCAAATTCATCTGGAAGTTATCTGGTGTTCGTAGGCAAAAAATTTTCATTAGGTTTCTTGGCAGATGCTAGAGATCAATTCTAAAAAATAAAGAAGTTTGACTTAACTGATTGTTGTGTTATATGTGGAAGATGCAGTTTAATGTACAGACTATGGAGTTTAATCAGTGTAAACCCCATAAACATTAAAATTAGTTAGTTATGTACTATGTCTTTAGCTAGCTCAATAAAAACTAGACATTATTTAGGCCTGTTACTTAATTCTTTGTAAAGAGCAGCAATTTAAAATATATCTGATGAAACAATATTACTGTGATATGAAAAGACTAACAACATGTCGTCTGATATTTCTTCTATAACACAAAAAATAGTCCCCTGTATTTTCACATCTCCCCTGGGTCTAAAAAAGAGCGTTTCTCCACATCAGGTTTCCAAGAGCTGGGCAAGGCAATCTTCTGGCTACATTGCATAAACATTCTACCTATCATCTGCAATGAGCTAGCAGATAACAATATGAAGGAAAGCTAATACTCATTTTAATTTTATTTCTTAACAGCAAGGATATTAACAAAATTATCAGGATGCAAGATGAACAAAAAAGGTTTCTGCTAGAAAAGCATCATGGAATGTTTTGTTCCAGGAAATCATTATTTTCAGTCATTCCAACTATCAATCTGAATTCTCTTTGTTTTGGAAACATCAGTTTCAAGTATAATGGAAGAAATTCTTGGCAATAACTGTTATTAAGAACATACTAGATGACGGTAATGTCAGTTCTTCTAATTTTACTAGTGAAAAAGTAAAAGGCAAAATAAAAATCAAAATTAGCTTCCATTTGAAAGAGATATCTCCCAACCACTGAAATAAAATCACTTGGGGCTGCAATGATAAGAGATTTTTGTTCTAGGCATTGTAAACACAACTTTCACTTAAGAACACTATGTGCTAAAGCAACAGAAGTTTTTATGTCAATGATGATAAATCTCCTTTTTTCAGTCTCTTAGCAAAATACAGAAACATTCTGTTTCATGATTTCAGCCACAGGGGCACAAGGGCTACCAGAGATTTTTCCCATAAACAGCTCTTGCAAGAAAATTTTAATCTGTGCTGATAAATCAGAGTGCTTAGATGATTAATACATTGCTTTATGACTGACTGCCTTCTGCTTGGTTTTCTGGCTTGCAACTGCTAATAATTTTTTGTTTGTGAGATAACTAGATATATGTCTGGCTAGTGAAAAGTGTTTATAAGGTGCGTGTCTGGCTATTTCACTGTCAGTCAAATAACATTGTGTTGAAATTATCATAGAGAATCATATCTTGCATCCTATGTGCTCTTTTTTTTCATCCATTAATCACTCTTTGGATCTCTTTTTTTATTTAAGAAGAAGAAATTGCCCAATTTCTATATGGGCTGAGTGGTGCTGAGCCCATGTAACTTCTTCAGCAGGAAGCCCTTGCCCAGTACAGATTAAGGAGTAACTGTACCAAGGGATTCAGTGTCAGGTAAGAAAGTATTTGAGTGAGGGGGTGGCAAGAAAACACAGCAGTTTTGTAATCCTCTAGAAAAACCTACCTGGTCAAAAAAAGAACCAAGTTACTCAAATGCCCACATTTATCTCTGGGCTATTTTCAGTGTAACTCTCACTTCCTGGTGACTCTGTGCTTCTGGCAAGCTTTCAGGCACAGGCAGGCTTAAGCACATATTTGATCTTTGCACCCATTGAATAAGAGTTCTGAACATATACGGACTCAGGAATACCCAATGGTGATCAGGAATGTTCCCCAGCATTACAGATGAAATCAGAGTAGATGCCATTTGGAACCACAAAATCTCAGCTAATTTAAGCTATATCCTTATTTGACTGTTCAAATGGAAAGGAAAGCTTCATATTTTTTTTCTTAAAATAACATCTTCCTCCTTTTTCCAAACACCCTTCCATCTCATCTCCTCTTGCTCCCAGACTACATGGCATAATACGTACACCTCACCCAGCCACCAAAATTATCTAATTTATTTTGAATTCACTTGACTTATGTTTCCTCCTTATTTCACAATGTTAATAATTGTGGACAGAAGTCTTGCCATCACCAGCCAGAGCATTTATTTTTGCCACTTGGGATCATTTTAGTGCATTATTCTGAAATGGTTAAAGTCCAATATGACTCACAAAATACCCTATAATAGACTTGTTCTAGAAAGACTGTAATCAAAAGTTTCTGATAAACAATTGCCAGATTGAGTTGGCTTCATGGACATATTACATTTATTTTTAAAATAGTGCTTCAACAGTGATATAATTTGGAATAAATGATGCATAGGTATTTTTCATTGCCAAGCCTCACAGAAACCTTTATCAAAAGCTTTACACAGGTTTTACATCCTGGTGAAAATGATGAATATTTGATGTTTGTACTTTCAAGTAGATACAGATGCTTTCAAAATGAAGAAATGTGATTCTGATGTAATATGATGTAACATTTCTGAAAGTCATGCTTTGCAATGCCAATGTCCTAGTAGGTTTCTCCCTTCATCCTCCCAAGGAAAAGTCTCTCCCTGTTGTTGTGGTGAACTTCATGCAAAGCTTGGACAGAATCTCAAAACATGTCTCTCTATGGACATTATAAGGGTGAGCGGATTTAAGGTTTGCTCAGATAAAGAACATTCTGTCCAGATTCTGCACAGAGGTGAGGCATTTTTTTCTCCAGTGCTCAGGATATCTCACTCACAGTTGTGTATCCCTGTGTCCTGGACCCTTTTCTCAACAAGGATATCTCACTTATTTGCTACATGGAAATAATTCTCTTAATTGAATTCATATGTGACAAAAAGGGTAGTGATTAGGGTCATCACTCTAATGAGATTCTAAGAAAATTTGGTTTGATTTAGTGTATATGTGCACATTATGCCTTCTCAGGGGTGCCTCAAGCCTGAGCCAGCTCTGGTTAGATCCACAGCCAACTGGCTCCCTATGTCACCATGTCCAGGAAATATATCTTTCTTTAGAATGATGTGTATTACCTAGGAACAGCAGTGCCCTGGTTTTGGCACTCAAAGAATCTTTGCTGACTGTGTGTTTTGCTGTATAAAATAATCTTGAACTTTTATCAAAGTTATGCAAGGGTTGAAGAAAAAAATATGTGCAAAGGTTATCTCTACTGTTGCTCCAGAGACCCTCTATATAAGATCTTGTATTTATCACAGTTAAGATTCCTTACCATAGCTTTACTACAGGTGACAGGGCTTGCTTGTTGTTCCTTCCCAGAGAACACTGGAAGACACACTGTTCCAGCTGCACTCAATAAAAGCATCTTCCTTATAAGCTGTTCTGCTGGCATTTAAAAATAAAGTCACTTCTACTTGCTTGGAAATACCAATATGCCTTTTGCGAAGACAGAAAGGGAAAATATTCATCTGGACTTTGTGCTGTGCTGATCATATACAAAGGAGGGAGCGATCTGCTGACCCAGTGTTGTGCTTCTCACAGGCTGTGTTTTAGCTGATGTTGAGCAGAACTCTCACTCCACTGGGACTGCATGGCAGGCAGCTGGTTTTCCACACTATTCAGGGAAGGCTGGCACTTACTCCTGGTGAACTGACAGAGTCACATTGCAGCAGATAACAGCCCAGCTTGCAGTGCCTGCCATCCTCATTGCCTCAGGAACAAATTAAGGTGGTACACAGGACAGCAGTGGAGAAGAAAGGCTGAAAATCTTAGCTATTCTGTGCTGTAGTTCCCTCTTTTGGAAGGTGAAATCAAATATATGCACAGCAACATTTGTGTTCAATGGCAGTTGTGGTTTATATCATATGGAATAGAGCCTACATGTATCAACAAGATTTCTGTGAAACACCCAATATATTCAACTCCAAGTATTCATAAAACCAGTTCGCTTAAAAAGCAATTGTACTTTTAAGGGCTGTCATGTAGTGAACTTTAATCCTGATCTTTTGGAGTGCACATGGTTTGAGCTCTCAGTCTTGTAACAGCAAGAGCTGGAGCCACTTAAACAAACAAACCTAGATTCTCTCATGATCACCTGACTACAAATGCGTATTAAGAAAAATCCCAACTAAAGTGTATCTTAAGCTTAGAGCCCTCCATTAATCAACGCTGGTTACCCTGTCACAGTGTCTATATATATAGTTGATCTCCCTGCCAAACTTACACTCTAAACACTTCTTGCGAAATGCAATGTATTATAAGCAGGGTCCTCTTAGTGCTGTTTCTTCTCTCCACTTGTTATTAGAGGAGAACACTTGTTTAAATTTGAAAATAAATTAGTGATTCTCCTATTCCCTGATGATTCTTCTGTATTCTAGGACCCACTGGAGGGCAAAAGAGAGAAGTTTTATAGTAGCTTAAAGAGTCTGAACAGCAACACAATAAAGAACAAAAAAATCTTCATCCAAAAACCTAATTTTCTATTTGCCTTATTTATTTAAAGATTATACTAACCCCTTTGAATTTCTAAAGGTTAGGAAGTGCCGAAAGTTTCAAAGTTAATTTTCTGCAGCGTGATAAATAAACTTCTTTACAACAGCCCCAAGGAAGTCAGTTATCACATCTGACACCTACTGCATTTCTTCAATTAATTTTTAGTGCTAACAGTGAAAAGAGAGTTGTTTAAATGCTCTTTAGAAGCACAAAAAGAAATTGATGTAACACAGCAATTACTATACAAGCTATCTTTTCACAAATGAAACCAGATTAGAAAAGAACCCAAGCATTAACTTGTATTAACCTGCTTGCCAAATTATCAACCCAATCAGACAAAACCCCACAGCCTTAGAATATTAACAGAATTTTCCTGTAAAGTTTTATACTCAAAGACTTTGGATAAATTGCTGGCAGAACAGCTTTCAGAAACACCGCAGACTTCACTGGAAAACCAAGTAGGCATATTTAAATGAATTTCCAGCTTCTAGACACTTCTGTGTTTAGAACAAACAGGAGCAAGCTCAAGAAGTTCTGTTAGATACAACCTGACCTGTGCCTGGCCTGATCTTGATTCACTAAAGGCAGTTTACACCAGGGAATTTTCTTTGAGATTGTTGTTTGTGATTGCTTTTTAAAATAATTATACAGAAAGATAATTCAGACCTGCACTTGACAAAATAACATTTTTAGAGCTGATCATGAAAGGCCTCATCCTAACCTCTAAATTTACTTCACCTCCTACTGAAATCATCTCATTGTCCATTAAGTAAGTTCATGAGAGGAGAACAGTTCCAGAAACCATGAATCAACTACTCCAAAGGCTATGCACAAAGAGAAAACAGCAGTCTGGTTTGCAATCCACTTCACTCATGTTTGCAAACATGTCTCAATATGCCTATCTATGTAAGGCTGCAGAGGGAATACTACAGGAGAGAGCAGCAATGTTTCAGAAATCACCTTAAATTACATGACTTCAAGCCAAGGTCCATCACCTTCATACTTTCAGAAAAATGTAAATCCTCAAATCTCTCTTTCAAGGTTTTGGAGGATTGAAATTTTTTCTGTAAATGCACATCAACCATTTTTGAGACATTAAAATGCCCCACAACTGTCTTTGAGGTTATTCTACACATGCTTCTGTAAACCTAACTTAACTACAGAAAGGAGAAAGGAGTCCTTTTCAGTGCAAACAATCAAAAAGTTTTAGATTGGTTAATTTCTTCTTTGAGCTTTCCAGTCATGAGCATACTTTCACTATCAGTAACTCCACAAAGTCTCAGAAATTCTTTAGCAGTGAGCCAGATCTGAGGCTCACATCTCTTGTATCTCCCAGCCCCCACCTGCATCAGCTTCTCTCAGCCAGCTTGGCTCAGCTCCAGTTGCTAAATATCTTGATTGCTTTCAGATTTCTGCATTTCCTCATAGGTTTTCTTCTCCTACCACAAGAAGCTGGGAGATTCAAAGGCTGGTGTTTAGGGAGTGATATACAGCTACTCCAGATTCTGTATATTTACTGGTGCAAAAATGCCATTGTATGTTAGTGGAAAACAGAGACAGATGCAGTATCATTGCAGGAAATAATCATGCTTGGTGGCAACTGAGTTGTTGACCTTGATCTGTAGATCTTCACTTTCTTTGTTGCTTAGCTGTTTAAGAAACAACTTTGCCTTTTTTAGGCAGCTAAGGGGGGGGGTAGTCAGGTTTTCTCAGGGTAGAGGCTGTGCAGTGATCTCCATGCAGTTGGGAAGCAAAGGACAAAGAGCAGTGTTTCCTTAACCTGGGATTCACTCAGCCAAAGTGTGAGAGAGCCAAAATGTACTGAATCTCTGGTTACCATGCAAGGTTTGACTGTTGGCTTGGTTTTCTGTCCAGGGATGGATAGAATTCAGTCTCTTAATACTTGTTTTTCATCTTTGTGTATGTTTCTAGAATGTGTTCTGAGGGTCCAAAGCAAAAAAGCTGAATTTTCTGCCTTCCTAGTTTTTGGATTTTTTTCCCATTACTCTTTCCTTATTTGATTGTTTGGCATAACAGGGACTAACTTTATCACATCAATGAAAAAGATTCTTCTTTATATGAAGGAAAGAACTATGAAAATAAATCAGTAAGTCAATAAGGATGAAAAGCCTCAGAGTCTTTCAGACCAGAGCAAAATAAAATGCCTGAAATGCTGAATAAAAATCTACTTCTGTTATAGGGCATTGAAGAATATATTCTTGTATTTTGGTACGATCATCTCTTTATTTTAGGAGTTAAAAAGAATAGTTCCTTTCTGGAGTCTCCAAAACTTACAAATTTAAAGACTGGTGCCTATGAAAATTCCTTTGGGATTTAAAAGTGCTTGGAGGTCATAGTTCAATATTTTTTTTCCCCCAGACATTTTGAAAGTTTTAGTTTTATGTTTTTTGGGGTTGGAGTGGGTGCAGAAGCTTTGGCACATGGAGGATATCAGTATGCCAAGAAGTTTCTCCAGAGATATTTTTACCATTTCCCCTTAGGAAAGGCCTCACATAAGATCAGGAGATCTTTTATGCACCATCTTAGCACCACAGATCTCTTCTTTCTCTCTGCTTGGGTTTAGCAAAGCTCAGTATAGACTATATTATCTATATTATGGACTATTAGTAAAATGTTGACAAAAAAAATCACAAATTTGATCAGTGTGCAAGAGTTCAGGTCTTGATGCTTGTTTCTGTCATAACCATACACAGACAAGGAAATAATGTAAGGAGGTGTTTTCTGAAGCAGACACGGAAATTAAATATTCAAATTCCACTGGCTCTCAGTGACATTTGAAGACATAGCTGTATTTCACACCTTTGGAAATTTGATTTTACATCTGTTTTCTTCCGTGTTTTGAAGAGAGACTTGTATTTTCTAATCTTTTTGTCTTTCAACTTCATTTTAAGATTAGAATTAAAATAGATGCCCTCTCTTTTCAACACTGGAAAAGAAATGTCTTTCCTTGCCCCTCCAAAGTTTTTTGTCATATCACCCAGGGCAACTCAATGCTACAACAGAGTTCTAAGTATCTTTTGGTGATTTATTTGAAGATACAATATATGGTACTAAGCTTCCAGGCAACATTTCAAACTAGGGACAACACAAAGTGAATTTTTCACTAGACATATATAATTTTAATTTGCAGTTCAAACTGCTTAGGAGACACAGTCTATTGTGACAACACTTAGAATTCACCCCTGCTCTCAGCAGGAAGTAGCAAGATAGGCACAAAAATGAAGGTGATCAAGTGTGATCTGTGTCTGTCATTTAAATAGTGGAGTGATGCCTAACAAACCTCCCTGTGATGCTTTAAGAATCAATAAAATTTTATATTTATTAATTTGCAATATAAAACTGTTAAAAGAATTTTTGGGCTAACATATTCATGCTTTTGCTGCAAACTTATCAAGACATGCTTAATTTGAGTAGCATGAACAAATACAAGTTTATTAAAAAAAATAGGCAACAAGGTAAAATATATGCATACTCTGTAAACCAATATTTTTACATTACTGATCTAATGACAGAGAGCACCATGCTGCTCAGCAGTTCTGCTCATTGCCTGAAGCTTTATTCACATCCAGTCCCACTGACATCTGCTTGTGGAATATGATGCTGATTGGTGTGAAAACAGTGCAGAATCAGATATATCCTAGTTAAGATACATAAGAAGGGGACACAGAGAACCCTTTCCTCCTGACATGCCAATTTTCAATATCTCAGGTGCTGTGCCACTGGGCACAAATCTATTAGCAGCTCAGCAATGGTGTGGTTGTCCAGCTCCAAGGACTGTACTTCTCTCCCTAACAGATCTCCATTCTGGGAATTCAATTTCTCAGTTATTATAGAGAAAACATTCTAAGCCCTCACTATTTGTCATATATACAACTTAATTCTCTGTTAGTACTTGCCTGTACATTTCTAACCTTCCCTGCTGCCCTTTTTGTTTGTTTGTTTTGTCTGTTTGTTTCGTTGTGTCAGATTTACATAAGCTGTCATGGGAGCTTTGAGGCTTCTGCATCAATTAGGAATCCTGCTTCTCAATTGAATTAAGCACTTCCTAGCAGAGATTTCCTCATTATTTCAATTATAAAAGCTTTATTATCTTGGCAACTTTCACCACTCAAGTGTCCATAAGAAATCATACAACCATTTAAGCAAGATTTCCTGCTTATCTCAGATGTAAACACAATGATCAATTGCATTTTAGATACACACTGCTAGCTCAAACCAAGTTTTTGTTGGATCCATGTACAATACCTCCTTTACAACAAACAACATCAGCGTTACTTTTATTCATGGGTACTAGCCAGAACAATCTGGCTTTATCATGGTTACTGAGACTGTAGGGTTTTCTTTCACTTCCCCAAAATGCAGCTGAGGAGGCTAAAATAGCCTCCACCCATTCCAGTCTTTCTTCATGGAAAGGAAAGAACATTTCTATGCCTTCAACTGTGCCTCCCCATTTTCACCACATCTTGGCCTGCTCCCCATCATTGCGGTCAAAAGAACTGTTAACTCCTGTCTGTCATAATGACAGACACTCTGCAATGGGTTGGGAACCAGGAAATTTGTTACTTTGCTGCTCAATTATATGCTAGAGTGAATATGTCAAAGGAAGTACTCAAGTATTTAGAAATTTACTTTGACTCATCTCTTAGCTACTCAGCTAAAAGCTAACACTTAAAAAGACAGTCTTTTTTTTCCCTCCCCATCAGCAACCAGCAACCTCTAGTGCTACTTCTGGTCTGTTTCTGTGCAAAAACAATCTCAGGGATTTCAAAGGAGTAAGTTCTGGTTTGTTTTTGTGTAAAGATTAGATCCATGCATACATCCCATAACACCGGACACTACCATGATTATTTAAAATCTAAAAATGCTTCAGAAAACTAAAAATCCAAATATTATTTTGCTCACAAGAAGTAACAAATCAAGCTGATTTTCCTACACTGGTGAAAATCCCAAGGACAGATAGTGTGGCATAGGGTTTACTGTAAAATTTTGCATTGGTCATTTAAAGCAATTTTACAATGACTTGTCACAATGATTTTTCTAATAGTGACAAACTAATATTTCTGGATATAAAAAAAAATAAAAGCAGGAAGAACTTATCCAGTTCTTCACACGAAAATTTAACTATATATCTTCAGAGTACAAAAATAACTAAAATTATTGTAAAGTTCAAGGCTTTCATTCCTTTAATTACAATCAGAAATGCCACTTGAAACAAGATAAACAACAGTGTTTTACTGTGATGTTTTTTTATCCAGTACTTAGATCAAAGTGGTCATATTACTATTAGAATTCTTAAAATTATATCAACCAAATTAACAGTCTACTGTCACGAAAAAGCTAAGCCCCTCCTCTCTGGTCAGAATAGAGACTGGACTCACAGAATAGAGACTCACAGAAATACAATAAAATTCCACAGAAATACAAGTTTTCCCAAACTGGATGTGCAAATTGAAAATTTCATCTGTGCTTAGATCTCACTGCTCCCTTTGGATGCAGGAGCAGAGGATATGATCTCAAGATGGAAGCTTTTCTTCCCCAAATAGAAAAATGCATGTTGGTTAATTCTGTGGATAGGGAACCTGCCAGCAGTTTTATCTGTGAGGCATAAGGCTGGTCCCATATTGCACATGTACTACCCAGTACAGCCTCTAAAGTTTGTGAATTTCTGCCATTGAAGGGGGAAGAGAATCTACAAAACAGCAGAGAAGGGTGATCATGAAACATCAGTAGAAAATAAAATATTTTCTGTGTAAGCTGCTTGATGGGTTGAGAGCCTGGGGTAGAAGCAGACACTAGTGAGGAGCTGTGACACCCATGTCCTTTACACCTGTCTGTTCAGCACAAATTAAGCTGTTTTGACTAGTGCCTGAATATTTCTTAAATGAAAAAAAAAATTAATATATATATTTAATCCAGAAAAATGGTAGTTTTGGTTAATTTTATAAGTGCAGTAGTCTCAGGAAAACTGAATGTTCCAGTTGGCATTCTTTATCATATTTTCTTTTTTACACTTAGGAAGAGAAAGCATTAAATGCAAAGACCAATTATAAAATGTAAGCTCAGAAGGTAAAAATCAAGTGTGACTGTAATCTGCAATTTTTGGGGAAATGCTATGGAGGAAAAAGGCTATTTTGAGACCTATAAATAAATTGTGTTTAATAAAACAAGTCCATAGTCTCAGGTCCATAAATTATCAGTAAAGCTATTCCCTCAGCCTGGATCATCTCTCTGAGAGAAAAAACAGATAAATATTCATAGCATTGGTTATGAAATTCTTGCAGGAGCAAATTAAGCAAGTTGGCAATTGACTTGCTGTTCTCAGTAATGCACTTTCTCCAGGGAATGGCTGGGCTAATCCAATACTCAATTGATTAATATATTAGCAGCTGCCAAATATGTTTTCTCAAGGCACTGGGACTTTCTCTGTGTGTACCAAGTCTGGAAGGGACATGTTTGCAAACTTGGTATCTCAGCTTCAGTAAGGAGAGGAAATGTCTGGGGGGGAAATCCCAGCTTTGTTCTCATCTGCTTCTGAAGATTTCATATGTCCACTTGTGATTTTGAGAAAGCACTCATGGAAATTTAACACCTGCAGTAAATATATGGTTATGTTTACATGTCTGGATATGCATTTGGCTGTGCTTAGACAATAAAGCTATTACTTTATCCACATATTGTGCTGGAAATCACTACATGGACACACACTTTAAATGAAAAACCGTCTTTTAAGGGTAAACATTAGTGAGGTTATGTGGTATTTATGAAGATACTGTTGTACCCAATCCTGTGTGTATAATAGTAATTTACTTCATGCTTTCATTAAAAAATAGTCTCTCTTATAATTACAGACTTGAAAAGTAATAAACAAAATAAACCAATTGATGAAGTAATTAAATATGTTATTTTTATAAGAACATCTACTTGGGTTAACATTCTATGCAGCTGAAAAATCTTAAAACCAAGCTAGGCTCCACAATAATAGTTTTCATTAGTGTTTCCCCTCTCTATTTTCCCTTTTAAGTATATTAAAGAATAAGGATAAAGAATTTACTTTCTAAATTTAATTTTTAGTTTAAACAACTAAAAAATAAAATCAAAAATGTAGATGGAAGCCTTTCCTTTACATAGTTATGGTCCTTTTTGCTCCTTTCCTATATGCTGCATTTATGCAACTTTTTATGTAGTTAACTGTTTCAAAAAAAATCCAAACCAGGCAGTGGAAAGAAAACGGATAAAATTGCATTCCTACACCATTAGTGTCTTCCCTATGACACCAGACTAAAAATCCCTTTGTATATTTTGACATTATTTTTCCTTTCTTTTGGGATTTTCCACCCACTTCCCCACTGCACCAGATAGTTTATGCATCTAAACATCTGTGTTTTTCTTTCTTTTTTTTTCCCCCAGCACTACATTGAAAATAAATTATTTACTAAATAGCTAAATAGCTAAATGTTATGTTTTCCAAATGATTATACCTGAATGATAGGTCTGATTTAATTCTTTCTCTAAATGCAATGTTTGCAATCATTCAAAACCAGCTGTCATTAGCCATTTGGAAAAAGCAGAATCAATATATACACTACTGCTTTCCCACTCTGTACTCTAAAAACAGCTATCTGTACAGCTCTACAGTTTGCACTCATAAAATCTGAAAGCAAAAAAACACCCAAATCCACAAGATTTGGAGAACAAGATAAACTGTGTGATATACATCAGACAAAAGTGAACACTGGAATTATGAATACTTTGGGAATTGTTGACACAAGTTCACCTCTGATGGCAGGAAAACAAAAGAAAGGTAGAAACTTAAACAGTCTTTCTTTTATTTAGCTTCCTTTGTTAATATTTAATTTTAGACTCCATCTACTAAGCAACTTTCACTGTGTTTCCTTTTTCTTATCTTGAATTGTGAACTCCTGAATGTATTTTATAACAAGTCATCTCTCTACAGAAGGAAGGAGGACAAGTCACCCTCTGGAAGAAACAGCTGGCCTGGGTCCATATAAGAAAATGCCTTGTATCAGGCACTTAAACACTGAATGTACAAGCCCAGCCACAGCTTCACAATCCTCACCTGCCCTCTATAGTTTGCAAGGAGGTTTCACATTGCAGTAGACTGAGCCTTACAAGATGAGAATTTGCAAGAAAATTTGAAGGACTGCAAAGAGACTGTTGAAGTATGAAGCAGAAATACACCACCCACTACAACTCAGTTTCCAAGCAAATGACTGTTATATGACAATACAAATTATATTTTCAGGCAAGAAAAATTAGAGACAAAATTTGGCAGATTAATTAATTTTTGATAGTGCATGGGCCACTGGAATGTGTGTTATTTCCAGTGACTACTGAAGAGCAGTTAATATAGAATATAAGAAAGAAAATCAGTTTTATATTTAATTTCAATCCTGAGTTTTGTTCACAGGAAGTATGTTGCAAAGTTGTGTGAACATTACTTGCCTCACTTCAACTCCTTCCTACAGTAGTTTACACATAGAATTATCTATATGAGTCAGGTGCTTTTCCTTAATGAACATGAAAAGTTCAGCTTGCTCCCATTCATTTCCACTGTTAGTGAAATGTTTAGGCTTTCTGTTCTCATTTTGACTGTGTTAAGTATTATTTACCACTGGCATATCTGATTGCATCTGTGTGCTTTCTGTAGGTAATTTCTGAGTTTTCATGTGGTTACGACATTTTTCAGCATATGAGTCACTGCGAGAAGTACAGTGTGTGCACTGGAGTCAAACCAGGAAAGGACAGCTGCAGCAGATACGAGAGGAAGATACCAATTCTCATGACACTAAATGAACTAATATGGGGACTGTTCAGTTAATTACATCAAGATAAACAGAAAAGAGCAAACATATGCAAAGATTAAGGCTTTAGGCATGCTCATCAGTTACCATTCCATCTCTCTGAAAATAGGGTTACCATGGCTCTGTCTGGAATTTCCAAGGTTTCTGGAAGCTGGGGCCTGTCAGGAAGTCTCTACATTTTCAAACAGGTTCAGTGCTTGAGTTGCACAGTCAACATTGCCTGGAAATATCAAACTTTCTCCAATTTTAGGTAAGCTGAATTGCTATATATCTATATATGAATGACAAGAGCAGATACTTGGCAGCTATGAAAAAAGTACTATGACAGAACCAGTGTGCATTTCAGTAATTAGGTGAAAACCTCAAAATGATGTGAGGGAAAGGTCTTGGGAAACTGAGACATATAATTACTCTACTTGGGAAAAGGACTAATCCTCTGTGAAAGATGCAGTATTACAGAGATGAGTGTACAGAACACTTTTTTCTTTTCAAACATGCGTGATTATTCTGCTACAACACAAGTCATTAGGATGCAGCTATCAGGGCCAGTTGGAGGTGACAGCATACACAGTCTTGCTTTTCTATGCTGGCAGTGCTTTTTATTCTCTCTAAGGCAGAGCCTGAAGGTTTTCTAATTACATGTCACCCTAAGGACTGTTTCCTAGGCTGTGTGCAGACTGTGAGACTGGCTCCCTCCACCATGCTATCCATACTCCTTCAATTCTCTCTAGGAAGAATTTGATCCCCCAAGGCTCCCATGCTTTCTTATCCCACAGTCCTGTTGCTAATCATGTGAAGTAACTTTCTGTGTCATACTTGAAGTTTTCATGTTCTGTCAGACAATTTGAACTGTAAAAGCACATATTAAATAATACCTTGGACAGCAAAACAGACCAGAATAGATTCAGAGGTTGTGTTATTTGAACATTAATAGCAGCTGCAGAAGGTGTTGTCCCTAAAAAGTGTGAATACATGAAAGTTGTACCACCTGGCCTTAGGCTCAGGGGCTGGTAGCTGGCACCCTTTATTCAGCAGGATCCTTTGAGCAGAGATGTGCACTTTCATACATTTGGAAGTCACCTACACCAGCACACTAATTCTGAACTAAATATTGACTATCTTATATCCATAAGCTCTTTCTGATCCAACCATATGCTCCCTTTTACATTCTGGAAATTACCTGAGCTATCCTGCAAATACTATGCCAACAATATCATTCCAGGCATCATTTTAGTGTCAAGAACAACATCACTGTGGTGCTCATACCCTGACTCTGTGGATCTTCCCCTGTAGTCTGTGAGGGTATTTATAAGCCAATGCAGATGTTGAGATGGGGAGAAGCCAAGAAATCCTGTGTTCTCTGTCTTCTAAAAGCCTATTTCTATTCTATGTGCAAGAGATATAGGTGTGCAAATTTGGGAAGCTAAAAAAAATTTCATTGAGAATTTACCTCTGCCAGCAATGGGATGTGGGGGATTAACTTATGTTGTCAAATTACAGCTTTAATTCAGTCAATCAAACCTACAATTTTGGAGACATTACAGTTGAAAAACCATATGGAACATACTAATTTTCCTTACTTGTTTTTAATTTTTTCATTGAATGGCTAATAACTAATGTAATCTGTTCAGTAGAGTCACACAGATTTTACTATGTGACTAGGTGAAACCTTTTCAGAATCTAAGATATTTTTTCAAAGCACAACAAAAAACAAGTACAATCTACCACTGAAAATTGAGTGATTCTGAAAAATCAATTTAAGCCACATTAGCCAAATGCAATTGAGAAAATACAAGAATATTAAAAAGTCAATCTCCTGTTTCAATGTTTGCAAGCATACCTGCATATTTTAAAGGTATTTGAACTGTAACACCATCAAAAATTAAGCAGTTTTAAAATTTGTGATAGAGGCATAGGACAAACAATGACCCATAAAATATATATATAGGATGTATTCTTTGGTATTTTGTAAGAAAATAATTAAAATGTAGTAAATCAACTAAACTCACCATGTAACACATACAAATTTCACATTAATTGTACTTGTATTAGAGAAATATAGACACTCTCTTCATCAACATACTTTATATCACTAGTCATCATCGTAGGCATGTGGACTTTCAATCTCTATCTGTTATAAATACTGCTGTTATGTTGATTTACTTAGGTCATTTTACTTTAAGCCATCCAGCTGACATTAATTTCTGTATGATCTATACCTAATTATTTTCAGTATTACTTTTACAACTGAAGTTTTTATGTATTCTTTTCCACATCTTTCACAAAACAACTGCTACAAATTTATGCCATTGTATCTCATAAAAAAAAAAAAATCTGTCCTGATCTTGGTAAAGCTCTGCAAAGATCAATTCTCAGGCAGATTTCATCACAGGGCAACCATCGTACACTTTTCTCATTTTATAGTGGATTAAGTACAGGTAGTGTTAGCCCAGATGATAATAGTTAATTACTCAGGTTATAAATTATATGAGAGTTTTAGAAAGTGTCCTGGATATTATTCACCCACAGTGTTTAATAAAAAAATGCACATGAGTTTTCATTATAGAAAGGGATCTGATGATATGCATTTGCCATGTGAATTGTGGTTCTCATATAGCTTCCTTCTGAGCATGCCATTCCACCCTAAAAAGCCATTGGAGGTAGAACTAGTGTACAGTTTGTTTTTTCTACCATACTTGTCCCTATTTTGTCATATTAAATGACCAATTTTGTCAGCCATATTGCGAACCAGAAATGTTCCAGTTCAAAATTAAAAGACTTTTTTGAGTCATTTTTATGAAAAAAACTCATTTGTTTCAGGCTAAATACAACAATAGATTTAAATAATTTCTGATTGAGAGTGAAAGGAACATACCTGCTCTTTATTTTTGCTCTGGGGGTAACAGACACATAAAAATGATCCTTCCCTTCTCTCTATACACATATTCTTGACAGCTGAAGAACAAGAGGTGTGTCTTTAAAAGTTCATATAACATGTAAACTAGAGAAAAATTACTAACAAATTTATTCTTCTCTACCTTTTGCAATGGGAACTTTGCTTCCCACGAGGGAAGAACAGGACTTGGCTGGAGGAATAATTCTCTCACTCTTAACAGAAGTAAGACATTCAAAAACTCAGGTCCACTCCCTCCAGATATAATGAAAGAAACACCAATTACATTAATGGCTAAATTTAAAAAGACAATCCATTTTATTTTCTAGAATCCCCATTTACTAAATAAATGCCAATGGGGAATGACTAAATAATACTATACCTTTCCTATTTTGCTGAGGAACAGCTGTATTTTCCTAAATCCAAGCATGAATCAACAGTTATTTATTTCATATCCCTCTCCATTTGAATTCTTCAGAATTAATCTCTGCCATTTTCCATACCATTTTTTACCATAAACATACCAAAACATACTCTTTTCTAAGGTGTGTTTACTGCAACAGCATTGTGGCATGCCCTCATTTACTCTGTGGAGGGGGGGTGCAATACTCTGGGGCCTGCTCTGGTCCAAATCTTGCCTCTGCCTGCAGTGGTTTGTACCAGCATTTCAGATTTAGAGGATATAGCCTTTTTGGAAAGTGAATTGTCTGTTAATTAACTTCCCTGTCCCTACTTGAATTAGGTCTTGTCTTAACAATATAAAAACCACTAAAAGAATAGTCTCTTAAGCAATCTCATCAGTTTTCATGAAGGGCAAGTCTCTATTTTCGTACCACTATTACTAAGTTTCATCTATTTTTAAGAAGAAAACACATACAAGATTTTTTTAGTTTGTTGGGTGTTTGGACTTTGGTGGGTATTTTCTTTGTTTTGAGATTTTTTTTTTTGTTTATTTGTGGCTTTTCCTTACTTAGAATTGTACTACTGCTAAAGTAATTCTCTTTTAATTAGGAGGTATTTTTTCAGTACATTTTCACTAAATACAGTGTGTTCCAAACACTGCTGTCTGTGTCTTGAAATAACTGCCAACAGATTGCAAAACTGCAATGAAATAAATTAAGAAACTGAAAAATACCTTAAAAGACATTTATATTTGCAGGAGGACAGTGCCATCAGCTAATCTTTATACTTCATATAAAAATACACTAAATTATACCCTTAACCAGTCCAAAAGTTAGAAATATTTTATTAATATGTAACTACATGATAGGGGTATAAATTTATATTTTTAGAACAAAAAAAAAATATATTTTTCAGCCCATGGCTTTTGAATAATTCCCATGGCTTCTGAATAATACAGATGGACATAAATGAGAGTGGATGCAGCCCTGATGCCAGATGAGTCACACAGAGAACATCTGGGAGGGAGGTGAAACAGAAGCTTCACCCACTTGGCATCATCCCAGGCTGAGGAGAGCTCCAGCTGGCCTGTGTCTGCTTGCATGAGTGACACAGGCAATGACACCCCAGTGGTGCCACACAGGCATGTTTCTCCTGTGGCTTCCAGAGCCCACCAAAAGCATTTACAGAAGACAGCACCTACCAGTGGACCATAAAATATCTAGTACTGTCCAGATACAGCATCATTTGTCACCAAAATGGGTTGCTAAAGCATAAAAAACTCATACATGAAGCATCTCGCCCACCCCCAAGGAAAACAAGTAACAAAACCAAAACCCAGAAGGGAATCATAGCAAATACTTGTCTTCAGAGCTGCATTTTTCCTTTAGACTTGAAGAGAAAATTATTATAACCACCTTCCTCTGATCTTAAATATTTTTTTTTCCTTAAGAAACAACATGCTTTCCTCAAAAGCAGAAGCAAAATCCTCTCAAATTAATTTGATTTGTGATCCAGAAAAATGAAGAAAACAGCAAGCTACTCTGAGTTCACAACTCTTCTCCAATATGAAAATTTGTCTTAGATTGCTCCATCATTTATCAAACTACTGGCAAAGTGCTGTAAGCCTAGCCACATGGACTGCAGGGCTGGAGTCCTTTACTAACATAGCCTGTTGTGTACTCTGGGCATCTCACTTGCTGTCTTGTAAATCCAGTGTCATTCTACTCCTACAGCTTTGCAAAACAAAGAATATTTTAAAACAATACATTTGATTATACAGAGCTAACTAAAGAGGGATCTGATTATCAGTAGCAGATATTACAGCTAACATTCAAATGCTAATTTGGTTTCAATGTTCTTACTTAAATCTGATAGAACCAGAAAAATGCTAAAGGACAGAAATGTTGAAGGTGTTTATCTCTCAGACAAGACTTCAATGTCGGCTTCATAGGAAGTTTTTGAAAAGTGGAGTGTGGCACACTTTGGATCCTTTCCTTGTGTTTTTCTATTTTGGATTACTACATAAGTATGGCCTGCTCTTGGTTCTATTTAGACTAAGGTCTGAGGTGAAACCTCACTGTAAACTCAAATAGTACTGGGCTAACATACTGAAAATTGGGCAGGAGAGAGAAGAAAAAGAGGAGGCAAAGAGGAGATTAAAAAAAAATCTTTGTAGATGTAAATGAAGAGATAAGTGAAGAAAGAATCAAGGACTCTGAAGATTCAGTCTGGAAATTGTCCTGGGCAACCTGGTCTAGCGAAACATGTCTCTGACCATGGCAGTGGGTTTGGGGAAAAAAAAAAAAAGGAAAGGAAAAAACTAAAAAAGGAGAAAAGATAACTAGGCATTTTTTGCATCAGACATAACACGTAACAACATTTATTATACAGTGAATTTCAAACAAGATACAGTCAGTCTTAAAATCCTCTGACCCCAGCATTTTGAAAAATATTTTCAGGATTTCTCTAAATTTACTATCATCTAGTCCTAGAATAAATTTTATGGCTCTGATTCTATTGTACCAAGGAGTGGATATTTTTTTAGTAAGTAATTGAAATTGCAGTACCTAAAGTTTATTTTAAGCTTCTTGATCTTTTCTGACTACCTGCTAACAACTGAGTGTTGACATACAAATGTTGAATAGTCCCACAAACAGCAATATAAGTAGTTTCTGAAAATAGCATGGTTTGTTTGTTTTCCCTCCATACCCTTTGCTAATTTTCAAAAGTGACACTCAGCCATGAAAACAGCAGAAACCCAGATCTGTAGGTGACTCCAACTTGAATGGAGCGTTGTCAACATAGAATATTTTAGTCCGCAGAGAAATTGGAAAACAGGAAAAATGCAGTCTAGCATACCACAGAAGGGACATTCAGTATCTTGTATTGGATGGCATGATTTTAGAAACCTGGTTGTCTGTTTTTATTTGCAACTCAGAAAACCTTTCTCAGGTCTTCCTCAGGGTAGGTGGCATCATCTCGTTAACAAAGTGGTCTGCACAGAACACCCACAACTGCAAACAGATTTGTTGAAACCTAACTGCCGTTGTTTCAACTGTCTAAAACTAACTTAAAGACCTTCTCTCAGATGTGATTTTAAATTATTTCATCTTCATTTCTCTAGTGATTATGTATTGGATAATTTTACAGAGACACGCACTTTCAAAGTATTTTAGGCAACAGAGAGCCCAGTGCCTTCAAGATATCTGTCACTTCAGGAGCTGGAGCTGCTCTCCTTTCCAAGTTCTTCCAGAGGACAAGATTGCAATATTTACATTGGCAACCAAAATGCCTTGCCACTCAAGGCAACACAAGGAAAAAGGGATAAAATTCAGTAAATTTCCATTTGAATTCGATAGGGCTGTGATTTTATTACAGATTGTGGTTCCATCTTTGCTAATTCATCTCTCTGAAATTGTATTGAGCATACAATACACATGATCCATAGCTGAATAAGTGACAGTATAGTAAATAATAGTTTTCTGTCTCTTCCTTCAAAATATGTGCATTTCCATAACAGCACTTTTCTAGGAAAGCAAAGAATAGGGCTTTGATATTCATGAGACAAAAGCAGTCTAGGATCTTCGAAATGCCTCTGTTGACCGAGGTTTTAAATCAATTAGATGTTACTGCTTATGAAACATTTCCACAAAGTAGAATTGTCTTATAAGGCTTGCTTTAACATTTTTTATTCAATATAATAATCTAATCTGTAAACTGCTGTTATGAATTAGTGATGCATTACACAAATGGAGGTAATTTAGAGAAGCCCACTGATCACCAACAGGAAAAATATCTGTGATGAGCCTGATATTTCCTACCTTGAAAGAACAACCATAATATTTCAAAGATGAGTGGTATTTGTATTTGAGTGGGACACAGTATTGATAGATGTAATAAATTCTATTTTAAAAGGAAGACTTTGATGCAAGAAAAATGTTTTCTACAAACCTTTACACATATGAGTTCTTGAGAATATTAATGCATGTTCTTTTTTTTTTATTTAGGCTCAGCTTATCAAGATAACAGACTAAAGAAAAAGATCTGTCATGACTGAATAATTCATGTATTCTGTCTTCACACTGAAGCGATACACAGAATAAATAAATAGACTCCACAGCTTGGGGTAGTTGTGAAGTGGGTATGTATTGTCAGCGCTGACACAAGTGGGATCGCTCTCTGAGACTTGTGCCCTGAGCCTCAGTCTGACCCAAACCTTTATTCCCAAAGGTGTTCCATATGCAGGACATTACACAACTGTCCTGCATATTCAACCCCTGGCCCTGCCTGCCCTCGCCCCTCATGCTGAATAGGTCCACTCCCTTCTGTGCACGCGTGGTTTGCTGTGGTGGTCCTGCAGGGGTCTCTGGTGGTCTCTTAGGCTGAACATCGTGGTTTTCTTCATGGTTGAACTTTTGAACTTTTCTCCTTCACGCGTGCGCTTTTGGTCCTTTGGTGTTTATCTGAGTCCCATCTCTCAGTAGGCTTAGGGACAGAGGAGCCTCTTTATCTGGGTTCTTGGTATCTCCAGTCTTTATGCAAGAAGCTTCATAAATTCGCATTCTCTTATGCCCTTTTGTACCATGGCACAGGTTTCTTAAGTAAAAGGTTAAAATTCAACACATAACTCTACAGGCTAGAATATAAATGTTTAATTCATTTTGTTAACTTGAGTGAACTCAAAAAATCTCTGTTTCAACATAAGCAATACACAAAGATTAATAGAAAGAGCAGAACCCAGGAGTATGTTGGTTAAACCAGGCTATGTAAGGCTGTCTGGCACCAAAACATGATCCAATTTTCAAGCATGACTCCAACCCCTACCTTGTAATAGGCATGAACCAAAATATTCCGTCAGCCAAACAAAAAATACAGAATATTTAAAAACAAGATCCAAATTCATAAGACCTATTTCTGTTTGAGGCACAATAATGTTAATATGCTAATGAAATTAATTTTCTGATGCAATGTAATTGACTTGATATATTTCCTTTGCTAATGATATCTTGTCTGTCTGCCATTAATTCCACAGCATAGACAGGAGACACTTCAAGGTAAACACACTACCACAGCAAATTGCTGAGACAAACTGAGAACATAATTAGCATCATGCAAAATGCAGGCAATCCTAGACTCTGTACATTTTTAGAACAGCCTCCAGGTTTGTACAAATTATTTCAGGATTAAAGCAAATACTTGTTCCAACAGAAATAAAAAACACAATGAGGAATGAGGTTACGAGTCCCTACAGAGTATTAGCACCTTCTCCCAGCTGCTGGAGTGCAATAAAAAGGAAAATTATGTTTAATTCACTATGAAGAGACTCAAGTGTGGCTAATCTTATATATATTATTCCAATAATCGAATACGATTCTCTTCATCAGGCTAGCTAGTACAATCTGAAGCAATACATTCAGTTATTTTCCCTGCCTTTTGTGGAGGCGTATGGAAACACTGAAAATACTGGAATTTAAAGAAACTGGCTTAGGTGAGCTGCACTGAATGTTTGAAGGATAGATGGTTGTCTGTGGCTGTCCTGATCTTCCTTGAGCACAGCCATCCATCCTTGGGCTTTTGCAGCCATTTGTAAAGTCCTTGGTTGCAATTTTACCTACATGGCCACACAGACACTGACAACAGCGGTTCCTCTGCTCTGAGAGCATAAATTCTACCTGTAGGCATTTTTCCTCCATTGGCTGTGAATCCTAATCCGGATTTGACCAGATATGTTGATGGGCCTAAAGGTCATTTACCAAGCAGAGTTGTTCTGCTATATCCATTTGGCAATCTTGAACACTTTTCTTTCCCATTTGCTACCAGAACATTACTTTTGGAATAATTTCCTCTAGAAATAATCCTTTCAGTAATTTCCAAAATCACATGCTTTAAGGAAACAAATATGTGCATTTTTTTGGTCATAATCTTTATTGAGATATTAGTTCCCACTGTGATTCTGGATCAATAGCCAGCCTTCCTGGAATACAGATGAGCGACAGGAATTTTCTTCAGTAGCTATCCAGCTCTTTTATGAGATTATGGATATTGCAACATAATTACTCTGTTAATAATCAAATTTGGCCTTCCATAACACATGACTTTCTCAAATTTGAGAAATGCCCATTTTTACCATCTTGACATTCCTGTTATGGTTCTAACAGGTTTTAAGGAGTTTGTCTATCTAATTACCAAGTACTGAGTGGAAATCTTCATCTTGAAATGATAATAAGAGTATTATTAAGGGAAAACAAGGCATTCCTTCTCACACAAAATCTTGCCTCCTTGCTAAGGGATAAATTCTGAGTAATAAATTTTTTAAATAGTCCTCTGTGGAACCTTCCTACACACTGTAGAATACTTTGCAAAGTTTCTTCTATTGGATTTATAGTGTCAGTACATGGTAGAGAAAGCCATGTGAAACTGAGATAAGCACAAAAATAACTTGCCTAAAATACCAGCCTTCTAAAACCAAAGCTACAATCCAGCTCACAGTGAAGTAGCCAAGCTAACAGTAACAACATTCTATACTTCCATTTTATACTTCCCTTGATGCTAGGAATTTTCCACATTATGAATCTCCTGCATAAAAACTTGCTGTCCACTTAAACCAGGAAAAAAATACCCTACAACTAATGACAATTCTAGCTCCAGTGCCCAGTTTTTATTAGAGTTACAGTGGAAGAGCATGTCAAAACCTTGGGGAAGCCCAGACACACACACACTTTTCATACACCATGGGCTATGTGGACATGAGTTGGCATTACACAGTGGTAAAGCCCAAGGAGAAATGGTGGCCATTTGCCCTCTAGTTTGGTCAGAGCACAAATAGAAGCATGAGCAGCAATAGCAGTTCATGAAAGCTGCAGAGATACACTGGCTGCAGCTATGCTCAGTGATCCATCCTGATGCTCCTGCTATCCTCCTGGTGCTGCACCTTCCAAGCTGGAATTATCCTTTCCCTTTGCTCTCTCATACCTTCACAGATTTTCTTTTACATGCCCTCTAAAACTCATTTCTGCATCAAAACCTGCCTCTCACTGTGCATGGTCTGGTTCTTAGACAGAAGAGTTAGACTAAGAACATAGAATGAGAATGCACTGGTCATTCCCAGGGATGGGAAAAGCCACACCTATAGTTTGGAACCACAGATTTAACAGACAGAGACAAGAAACAGAAGGATTCTGCAGAGATTGCCTGGTCCTGCCCATGGCATCTAGCCAGAAAGCTGCCCAACCTGTTCTCACCACAAGGCTTCAGTCAGCAAATCTCCGCAGTTTGCCTACAGAAACATATCAATTGCTTTGCTCTGGTATCCAGAACTTTTTCCCAGTGTGCATTATGAATTTCCTTTGCTGCAGTTCATGCCCACTACACCAGATAGGCTTTAAAAGATACAGGATCTCTTGCCTCTCCCACATCTCCCTCTACAATCTTCTGCATTTATACATTTATATTTTTTTCTCAGTCCTTTCTTCCTTGAAGTAGGAATCTCTACTTCTTCAATTTTTTTATTTTACCCATAGTTCAGGCTTCTTTTCATAACTTATAAGATATGCAGGATCTCCTTGGGAATCTCCACCTTGTTCTCATATATTTCTTGAAAAGCAAAGCCTGAATGAGAATGCAGTACTTTTGCTGAGGTCCTAAAATGGCTCTCTGTTTTCACTAGTTTTGAGATGAAAAAGGTTTTATAGGGCTAAAAGAATGATAACACAGTCATTCCATGTCTTTTCTCCACTGTTTTCTTTTACTAGAGAGGCATTCTTGTTCATTATCTGTAACACTTGTGCCATTTATATATTACCACTTTTAAGTAAGATACTTGTTTAAGTTTTGGAAGTTTTACCACTGAGTTAATACTTTCTTATCTTTTCTGCAGAAATCCACAACTTTAAACATGCAATATAATCAGGAGAGATTCAATGTAAAATAAGTATTACAAGGCAACAAGAAAATAGCTACTGGAAGACCATTAAATACATTTATTTGGAGGATTTTCCTTCTGGCAGTGTCTGCAGCAGGGTGAAGATTCTGCTGAATCCTCCAGAGGCTTTCTGTTATGGACAGATGACCAGAAATTCAGTGAAAAAATTTCTACCCATGGGAAAGTACAGTTTCATTGAAAACTAAACATTACGTGTTGATTGATACTTTTAGTCTGATCATATCACAATAATGTTGCTGTTTCAGTAGAGGAAAATATATGTCTGACAATATAAGTATTTCAAGTTGACTATCTTAATATTGAAATATTGACTGTCTTAATATTAAAAAAAAAAACCCACATAATTTAATTGATCTGAAAAATTAACAGCTTTTCCTGAAACTTCATTTGTTCATCATTGTCATCCTCCTCATCTAATATTGTCAGCATCAAATACTCCACGAGGCATGAATTCTAATGTTTTAAAAATTTTGTTTCACTGGAAATCTTTACTATCTGTTTTAATTTAAATGGAACAAATTACCCACAGAATGGAAATTTCAGCTTCCAGCCACCTCAAGCACTGTGATTTTGTAAGGAAGTAGCTCATTAGAAATTCTTTGTATTGCTTCTTGAATGTCTGGAGTTAGTTACAAGGCTTGATATATATTTTTTCTCAATTACTGTACATTATTAATTCAAAGCACAACCAAATGCATTTCTGAAATCCAACTTTTTGCCATGATGAATATTTAATATCTTGACCATGTTTGTCACCATTACAGAAGAGAGTAAGCCAAGCTAAGCCTGGACTCATGGCCTCACCCTCCCTGCATGTAAGCAACAGCACTCAGCAGCTGCATCTCAAACCAAGTTAAGGTGTTGATTTCATTCCTTTTTGTTGTTGTCATGTTACTTTTCAGCAACTTGAACCAACTGGGCAAGCTGGCTGTGTAGATGTGTGAGACTATATCTGGTGTTATTATTTGTGTGTTTACCATTCTTATCATACACATACAGTCTTGTATGCAAGCTCTTTCCACGTGGAACAACTGAGCCAACACTCCAGAAATCAAATGTGTTCTGAATACCTGGGAAGCCAGTTGTTGGTTTTTTTTCTCATTTAATTTTGCAGTAAGTTATTCTATGGAAATATAACTATAAATACACTTTCCTTTTCAGCATAATCTTTCTTAATTAAATGCAGATAAAAAGTGAGTTGTCAGCACTCCCTCATCTGTCAAAGGAGTGCCTGCCAAACCGTTTCCTTTCCCATCAATGTGAGCATAGCTTCTTCATCATATATACAGTTATTGTGTATTCAGACAGAAACAACCTCACATTTGGATTCACAATTCACACTGTGTGTTTGTACCAGGAGTTTACCAGATCAGAGATGCATTCAGTCCCATTCTACCTCAGCCCAATATCAGCTTCTAATTCCTACTTCCCCTTCAGGTTTCTTCCTGATTGCTCATAATCATTTTATTGGGGATCTAATTTGTTCAAGTTACCTGAGGGCTGTGGGTATGCTGTTCTACTCATCAGGATAGTTATGCTGAAGGCAGTGAGACTACTCCTCCGCTTGACTGCAGGCACAAGGCTGAAACAAATCCAGAAAGCTCAGCAGCTATTACGGCAAAGCCTTTATTACCATTAATACCTTATGCAAATATTGCATATCACTAATTGTGGAAGGTAATAAATGACGTTCCTTCTTGTAGTCCAAAACTACCAAACTTTGCCCCAAAGGCATTGAAGGCAGCACAGTACTGAATGTCCCTGCACCAGTACTGGGAACTGTAACACCCATTTCTGACTCTCCAACTTTTTTATGTAATGCAGCAGAGGATCAGAGATATTGCTTCTTTCCCCTGTAACCAGAGGGGAAATGATGGAACATTCTTTACAGTAATTTATGTCAGCCATGTACGCATTTAAACCAATAAAAAATTCTGCCAAATATTCCTCCAAAGCCAAAGTGTGCTCTTGAGGAGATTTCATATATTTTTTTTAAACAAAGCCTCTGTAGAAGAATCCAGGTAATGCTTTTGAAGTTATTATGCCTGAGAGTCACATATGATAGCCCCTGGCTCTGTTAGTGTTATTCATCCTCTATACTGAAGTCTTCTAACTTGAGCAAATTTACATTGGACCAGAGCCTGACACAAAATATTAGCTCAAATGTAAAGAACTTGTTTGGGTTTGGTGGGGGAAATATTTACTGAAAACAGGGGTTTTTAAATGTTGATTGTGATCAGTATAAATTAATATTTAGATTGTTTGGAACTTTTTCACTGTAAAAGAGAATCAATCAAACTATAAAAGAGAATCACTGTAAAAGAGAATCAATTATGAACCTCATCCTAATTTTCTAAACTTTTATGTTTATCTTCGAGCTAGTTTTTAATGCCTGCTGTTTCTCAAGACTTAGCTATCATCAGAGAAGTCTCATCACTCAAAGGGATTAAAAATAAAATCTCAAAATCAATTTGAGAGATTAAATATTTTTCTTTAAGAAATATGTTCTATTTTGCCCTAAAAACTCTTAATTATTGAAAAGACACTTTAGAATATACTGGAAAAAATTCTAAGTGTTTACATTTTCCATTTTTTGATTTTTTTCATTTTTCATTGTTTGATTTTCTATAATTTATGGCATGTAAAGTAAACTGTTAGCTGTTTTCTCATAGCTTTTCTCTGTTCTGGCAGTTTGCATTGTTCAGAACCAGCAGAGAATCTGTTAGTGGCTCAGTATCTAAGGGCATTCCAACATGCATGACCCAAGTAAACAAGGAGGGCTACCAAATAGCCCAGAGTAAGAAAGTTATTTTTTCACTGGTTGGAGTAAAAATGACCAATGAATTCAACTGCTATGGAAAGAGCCTCACCATTGAGCCTCAGCTCTAAGGTATTCTGTTCCCAACGCCTCTACCATACTTCTGGGGTATTTGTTGTCGTAATCAATTTGGAATCACTTGAATGAAGCCTGTGCTTCAGGAGAGTATTATCTGATATTTTGGGCATGGAGAGAGACTTTACAAAACATTCAGAGACAGTTTTGCTATTGCACAGTCATTCACCTGCCACTTTTATCAATATTATTTGCTCATATTTACATTCTTCATCTGTTTTATCACCAAAGTCCTTACTTGCACAGACAAACTCAGTGATGGTATGCCTGAAAGGCAAGGAGAAGATAGGGCCTTATATAGTGCTATCACCAAACCATAAATAAAAAATGTTATATGCTATTAAACTATAAATTCTATAAATAATAAGTCATTTGGATTATTATCAATTTTATATCAAATTCTGTCTGCATATAGGTTGATATTTTGGTGTATTATGCTTATGTCCGGAAAATCTGACTCCTCATCACTTGTACAGGCACCTTCTCTATGCACCCTGTTCTGCCTCACTGTATTTAAAAAAACAGACTGAGAGAAAAGGCTGTGTTTCTTCAGACTGGACTAATATAATTTCTGTCCTCAGGTCATTATAGAGGAGACTGAGTTGAATCTTCTCAAATGTGCATAGTGAAAAGATGGGAAATGGACATAGGTCACAATACGGGAAATTCCTGAGGAATATATTTGAAAAATATATACTGATTCATTGAGGGTGATTACATGCTGGAAATTATGATTTTTGAGTGATAATTTGTTGTATGTTTGTCATTAGCATATCCATTTTTTAAGATAAATGATTCTTCTAGACTTTATTAAGTGTGCCTTTACTGAAAAAGGAGAAGGCAAGTATTTTTCTCATAACCCAACTATAAACCAACAGAATCTATGATCGGCACCTCTCTTTTTGAGCAGTCAAGCTACAAACCTTTGTGATTGCCCTGAGCTTCCTACAGGAAGATGGAAGGTCTTCCTGCAGTGCATCCCAACCACAGTAAAATAACCAAGATAAGATGGAAGCTTCAGTATAGGAGAGGTCACTGAGAGCCAGAATGGGCCATTGTCTAATCAGGGAAAGATGCCATATCCTATACCTATTAACAGTTAGACAAGGAATTTGTTCTGCAACAGTTCCAGAGAATTTGTGAACTCTGGGCTGAACAGACCAAGCAGGCGCAAGCACTTCCACTAAAGGGGACAGATGAATTTTTCTTCAGGTTATCCCTTCCCTTTCCACCAATGGAGCATAAAGTGCCCCGGCTCAGTTCTTCCATCTTTCCATTTGGGATTGATTCTTACGAAGCAGTAAAGAGAGCAGTGTGATAGGATAAGTTGTACACTGACTAAAACAGCGATATTATGGATTACATGGCTATCTTTTAATTTCAAATCAAAAATACAGTTTTAAGAGACCTAAACTTTCGCTGATATGTAAGCAAACGTGTGCATTTTTCTCAGTCCCTATTTTTCTCACTTAATGAAAACAGAATCTGAACTTTTTTTTCTAGACAGGTTATTTCTTTGAGATTGTTGCAAAAATGAGCTTCCACATTTTCTTTCATAATAATAGTTTCAACCAAAGACAAAAAATATCGCTTTCAAGAATCAGCTTAATACATTTGGTAACTTCTCCAGCTTTTCCTTGATGGTAGTAACTGCCAGATGCGGAACTCAGAGTGCCTTTGGATAAGTGTACTAAGACAAGAGAGCTTATTTAAATAGTCCCTTAGGGGGAAACCACTTTAAAACAACAACAACAAAAGTACTGACATTTAGCAGCTTCTAAATTTATAACTAGTTTAACAGCTAAAATAATTCTACTTGGTGCTGTTTTGACAGATGATATACAATAACATCCTACATGGCAAGAAGGAACACATACTATACAGTGGGATTTGAGCAGTTAAAAATCCATGTCTAAACTGCTGTATCCAAATATTATACATTTCCTATTCCCCTTGGGTGCAGAATTAGCTGTAAGCTCCAAGGACATGCCAGAAATAGCAGAGCATCACAAAAACAACACAGCAAAACTCCCAGACCCCAAATCCATCTGAATGGGTAGTTACCACAGACCCTGTCAACTACTCTTCTGTAACTTCCCTTTTATGAGCTTGAGCTTGGAAGAGCTAAGAACAAAAGCTGATTTTGTTGCTCTCTTTTAGAGGCAAAGAAATCATATCCCAGATTAATCCCAGGGAATTTTTCCACTTACTTGAAATAATTGTTCATTAATTCCCAAGAGAATCCATACACCCTAACTTTGCTTTTCCTGGTTGGAGATGGGAAATGGGAATTAAATTCCCATTCTGCTTCTGTTCTCCCAGAGCAGTAGATGTTGTTTTTCATGTTCCACATCATAGTGTTAAGGCTGATCTCACAGTTCAAATATAACCGGACATGAGTTTATAAAAAATGAATACTAAATATGGAGAACTACACGTAAAATCACAATATTTTGGAATACATGTTTTCTGATCATAGTTGCAGAAAAACCATTGAAATATGAAATGAAGTGTATATACTCACTGTTTTTCTATTAATATCTTGGGTTCTATTCTGGGAGTTATATGGAGATATCTGAACAATGCCTATACTCCTCTTAAAGTTTCCCTAATATGTAGGAATATATCTGGTGAGTTTTGTTGCTGTAATTTTTCACCCTGCTAAAACACACCTCAAAGTAGAAATGTTTCACTATACAAGAGCAGGCAGACACATCACATGAACATTTCTTCTGTACTGGGAATCCATTTGTGAAAAACAAAATTTTACCACTCCCCGAAAATAAGTTACAAAATCTTCTACAAAAGGTTATGGGAGAATGAGGGCTATATATTCTAAAAATGAAGATCACTTGACAAAACTGTAGGGAATAATCTCTGCTCTGGGAAGACACCAGAAGGTGATTCTCTTGAATACTATTTTACTTCTATCCAACATATCTGTAGAATGAACACACATTGCTTGCATTCTATTCAAACCATAAACAGTGTTGTCTCTATTCTAACCATAAACAGGTGTTAATAACTTCTCTAATGCTCTGGACTGTAGTGGGTCCCCCTCATATCACACAGATGATATGAATATTCCCTATCAGCTAGGGAATATAAACCTTCATAGCTTAAACATCTTCCAGTCCAATGCTCAGTCACCTCCTTAAAGTATGTCATGCCATACAATACAAACAGAAGAGATATAGTCTATTTCATACTTTAAAGGTTCTCTTATGCTTTTACACAGTCCATTTTATCTTCTTACACCCCTCCTACTCCTGCTCTTCTGGAGTCCCTCTCCCAGTTCACATAACATCCCAGGAACAACCTACTCAGTTCCAAAACTGAGATTCTGCTCTATTAGTAGCACAATCTGTTACTACTGCCATGAATCAAGCAAAGGTTTTCCACTGTTCTCTTTTACTTGCTTTCAATGAGTGCATTGTTATCTCCTGATGAGAGGTATAGACTGACCACAGCAGAAAACCAGGCTTGAAAACCACTCTCAAGCCTTAATTTGAGTGGTCTTCAAGGCCATTGTTTCCAAGCCAAATCTCAACACCCTGATAGAGAGTAATTTATTAGACTGTCTAAAATTAATTAAATAAGTCAAAGGTGACTTCTAATGACTATTTTCAGAGCATGAACATGGCTAATATTGTATTATATTTCATAATGTTTTATTAAAAAAATCTAACATTTGTTTGACATGATGAGAAGATACAGGACAAAGAGATGGTAAAAAGATGTACCAATTGAAATACTTCATCCTTATTGTGGTTGTTTATTAAAACTGTGTTAAACCTAGTGGATTTTACATATTCAGCCATGTGGAATATTGCCCCTGAGACATATTTAAGTTGGTTTTGAAGGCTCTAGTTAGAAGTGAAGCAATTTCTTTGCCACCCTAAAATACCTCCTGTGCATCTTTATCAAAGTGCTCTTGAGTGATATCAGAAACATTGGAAGGTTTTAAACCCAGTGATATTCATCACTCCCTTAATAAACCTCCAGTGAGGTAGACAAAGAATGTGGATACCAAGTTTCTTCATATTGAGTCAATGGATTGAATGCTCTAAAAGGCAGTTTGGGACAGTTAGGTGGTCAGATATGCTTGAACTACCTGATGAAGCCAATTTATCTCCGACGTTCAGGAACTCAAAGAATCCTTAACATGGTCCTCCAAGTTAGGCACTGTACACTCCCCTTGCTGGCATTGCATGTGCACCTTCATTACCTCCTGGCCTCCAGGAGCACCAGTCTCATGCTACATCTTTGGCATCTCCTCCCAAAAAGTGCATAGAAAATTATTGTTCAAGAGTAAACTATATGTGTAATTTAGCTGATGGTAGGACACAAAAGAGAAAACTGATGACATAAAGAACAAATTTTAATGCCGGTAAGTATTTGTGAATTTGGAAATCAGGATACTTGCATAGCCCCTCCCCAGAACTTTCTATAGGATGGAAACAGAAATGCTGACTTGCTAAACTTAGCAAAACACAGTGTTGTTTCAAGGCTAGAGCATTATAAATCAGAAGAAGTGTTTGTTTTCTCTTCATCCTACCTGGCTGCTTTTTCAGTGGCATGTAACTACAAACGTCAAAGTCCAGGGTATTGCAGCTGTTCTTTAACCTCCTCATTTGATAGAAATGCACTTCAAGAGTATTTTTAATTTTACAATTGTGACATTATGCCTCTTTCACCTTAGAGAATGCTGATATAATTTAATTAAGTCAATGTATTATGAAGGCATTAGATCTTTAAAGAATAATTTAATGATATTTGCATTTAGTAAGTCAGTTATTATTCGAGGTTGGAAAATTTTCATTGAGGTTTTTGTTCAAGTATTCTGAGGGTGAAAAAGAATATGATCCCTTCTTCAAGTACACAGTGTAAATTCTACTTTATTTCAAGCTCTAATCCTGTGAGAAAAAGTTAAATTCAAAACATTTAATTCAGGACATATACATACATGGCACAAACAATGGATTGTATGAGCACAGCTTAATGATTCTTTTAGCAAAGTAAGTTTATTTTTAAATAATGCCAAGTTATCTTCTACCTTAGTTTTCTGCCTGCAGATGGCAAGGACAGGACAACTATATTTTAGTAGGAAAATACTGATATTTAGAAATGCAATTTACATTTGTCTTGGTTCAGTCAGGAGGACCTCATCATTTTGAATGTGAGTATGATTATGAAAATGCCAAAACAGAAATGAAAATATATATTTCTAATTTTAGAACCCTGATAATGCAGTTTTGGCCTCCACTTAGCAGACAACTTGCAGCAATTTTAGATAGCATCACCATTTACATTTCAGTTCCTCCACTTAAAATAAAAGGCCAATGCCTTTTTGTGTTTCATGTTGTAACTAAGAAAACCAAAAAAACCACCCAACACCAACCAACACCTCACTTATAAAAGAATTTATTCAAAATAACAATGCCAAAGCAAAAAGATTTCTTTCCAGATAGCAATTTGTATTTCTATGTATAAAGCCAAGTTCTGCTATTTTTAATCTACTGTTAGGAAGCCATACTAGGTATTAAGAAACACCAGGTTCCACAAGACAGATTTTTTATTTTAATGGATCTCTCAAAGCAACACAGAATCTATTCCTCTAGTTAAAATGTCCTTTTGAAAAAAGGTCCAAGAAATGCTGCAACTGAGTATCAGTCTCTTTGACAAACTTGTATGTCTCTTGTGAATGTCATAATATGCTGCTTAGTTGTGAGACAAAAAAAAACCTGAATATTGAACAAGATTTTTTTGCCAAATAAATATTTTAAAGATGATTAAAGTGTCTTAGCAGGTAGCATTATAAATAAATGTGGCTAAAATTCTATGTCTTGATTTCTCCTTTTTTAAAATGCTTGTCTGCGGTGAGTGATGTTTCTCTAAGGACTTGTTGGAATTGTTATATGTAGTAAACATAATTCGTGCCATTCCTTGTATGAAATATGTAATATTGGATACTTATTAGATTATGCTCGTTTGTATTAGAAACCTCCCCACTCTCGCAGGTGAGACCTGGTGTATATTTGAACCCGATTTACAAATAAAAGGATGTGGCTCAGCCAGGAGATGGACCATGTCTGGAGAGATATGGGGACCCCAGGTGCTGATCATCGCATAAATGACCAGAAATGGATATCAAGGGAATTCTTGGGCAGATACATGTGAATGTAGTGTTCCTATAAACTTCATCAAGGGATTCAACAACTCTGGACACTGAATTGTTCTTCCTCATCACCAAAAAAAGAAAATCTTTTTAACCTATGGACTCTGAATGGAAGAAAAGACTGACTGCTGAAATCTTGGCCTCAGGAAGAATTTTTCCTATAAAAAAATCTCTTGTGCAAGGATGGAGGTGTGTGGGCATAGGGGATGACTCCTTGTCACACCCCCAGGGTCGATCCCCAGGCTGAGCACTGTTTGTTTTTTTTTTTGTGGCTGGCTAGATAGAATTTGACCTCTAATAAAACTATTTTTATTTTTAATTTGGCTGAGTAAATTTCCATTTATAACAATCTTAGTGACCCTGACATGATCCGGTTTGGGGGTATCCAGGGGGTTCCCCTATCCTCGATCCAGGCAGCGCCCCTCTGAGTTCAGTGGCCAGACAGGACAGAGGAATTCTTCAGAACCAACCAGATTCCAAAAAGCTGCAAAAGCCACATTAAGGAAAAAAAAAAAAAAACACAGGCCCCGAGCTCTCAGAATTCAGAGTTAAATCTCCAAGGCTGCAGCAGCAATTCTTCACTCATAAAATTGATGTACATGAAGAATCTACGTGGGAAAAGGAGCCGTAAATATCGCGTGGTTGGGTGGGGCGTGAGTGGGTGTGTGAGATGTGACATAGTCGCGATGCGAGAGCAGACCCCAATAAACCGCAGTTCCACTAGCCCGCAAGGGAGGTGGTCGGCTACGGGGGAAGCGAAAGAACTAGGGTATACTCACAACACACTTACGACCTGAAACTCGGAGAGTTACGGGGATCCACCCACGAATGGGTCGGGAGAGGGAAGGTACGTTCTCATGGACTTGAGAAATTGGTAAACCTCACCAGCTCTGTGCTCGGGGAGCCCAGGAAAACAGGTAAAAAGAGAGCTCAGACATCTTCCAACCAAAAACTCACAGACCAGTTCGCCATGTGGTTACTAGATTGCAAGACTCGGTCGGGGACAGATGGATTTAGACACTTGGTAAGACTCAGTCTGGGACAGGATTGAAATACACATTTATCACACGGGTAACTGACTTCTTGGAATGGCTTGCAGACACTGACTTGGAGAATAATGTAAGGAAAACTTTTAAATATGGGACAAAAGAACAGTAAGGTGCAGGGGGAATCTCAAGGGAAAAATCCTAAGCCAGGAAAGAGTGAACACCTGGAAGCAAGAAAAGGTAAGCATTCAAAAACAAGAAAGGGGGGAAAAGACGAATTCCCTGAAATTCTGAGGGAAAGTCCCCTGGGTTGGATGTTAGAACACTGGGCAGACTGTTCGGTGAGATGGAAGAGGAATCGAGCTATTTATCAACAGTCAGGTGTGGGGGAACAACAACATACACTGAGCGCATGCTGCCCTGTACTAGCACAGTGAGTAGTGTACAAAACAAAACACACACTTCTGACAGGAACCCATCTTATTCTGGACATTCATGTGTTTACTTGCATTGATCTTAAATAAATTCTTAAATTAACTTTTGATACTATAGTTCTGGAAATGCTTTTCTGAAAGATTTTCTCTGGGTTATGATTTGTCTGTGTTTTACAAAGTTGTAAATATCTGAACTGTAAAAATCTGAACTGTGATTCATCTAAAGACATTTAAAGATATGAAAGATATTTATCACTTTTTAAAGATGACATTACAATATCTCTTTATAAAACTAAATGATATTTCACTACATTACCCAGCTCTCATTAGTTTGCTTTTTTATTTATCATATTAAGAATCTTTTCCTAGATATGCCTGGATTATAGGAGATGAGAAACTACCAGACCTTATTATGACTCTGACATTTTGACTTTTATCCTATTTCATGCTGTGGGACACCATTGTCTTAAAACCAAAAATCTCTCATTGCAGTCAGTGTGGTGAACTTGACAGAATGGCAGAGTTTTCAAATGGCTGCATTCCTGCAATTGTGTAATTCCTGAAATTCTGTGATACAGTATGGACAGCCGCAGGGGAAAGTGTGCATAGCTCTGTCTCACTGACCAGACTATTTGCTGTGTTGTGAACTATAGACCAAGAAGTTTCAAAGGCCAGTTTAACAGTCACAAATGCTCAAGATACCATGGCTAGAGAGCTGTCTAGTTAGGGTGTGTTCCACCACTGGTGTTTAAATCCATCATTTTTGCTCATATGACTCTTCAGAATCATGCTGGGGTTTTCTTTACTATTCCTATAAGCCTTTCACCAATGGAAAGAGTTGTCAAGGAAACAAATTTTTCAGATTGCTGTGTTGTCTGGGAAGGTAAATTCATATATGTTGATGAGAAACACTGAAGGTGGATACCAGTGCTTTTTCTGCAGCTGTAGTTACTGTAAGCATGCACCCACAAACTTTTTGTCCCTTTCCAAGATATACCTGTCTGATTCCAGTACTTACACTCAATAACATTCATAGACTGTGAGATTCAGGACTCTTATATGATGCATTTCTTGATTAGTTTTGTGCCTTTGAACAAAACCTCTGTTTCTATTCTTTTCTCTTCCCCCATTTCATGAAAGAAAATGCAGAACAAGATTTACATGATACCTGTCTTTCTGAAATATGTTGGCTTCTGTACCTTGATTCTGATGGTAGGAAAATTGAAGAATCACAGAATGGTTTGGGTTGGAAAGGACCAGTAAAGATCCTCTAGTCTAACTCTCTGGCAATCGGCTTAGACATCTTCAACAAGAGCAGATTGCTCAGAGCCTTCTCCAGCCTGGCCTTGGAAGTTTTTAGTGATAAGGCACCCAGAACCTCTCTTGAGCAACCTGTAACAGTGTTTCACCACTCTCATAATAAAAAATGTATTTATAATATCTAGTTTGGACGTACCCTATTTAGCTTAAAACCATTATCTTTGTTGCTAAAAATCCCATGAAGGGATTTTGAAAATTCTGACATACTTGAGGCCCTGAGAGTGAAACAATCAAATTATTTTAAATGCAGTACCAGCATTCTTATTTGGCAAATACAATGTTTAATAGGGTTTGATAATTTGAATGATGTAATTAAATTAAATCTTGTCATGGGAAAGTGCTCAACATAGCAAGAATTCAGTGGAAGTAGGAAATTATTTTTAAAAATTCACTCACGAGTAATCAGTTCCTGATTTGTGCTAGGAAAAACTAAAAATGAACTATCAAACAAGCTTGAAGGTCATGGCTTGTAATGCCCACACCCTTCTCCTCCGTATAATCTAGTGCAATGATGACAAAAAATAATAAGACCCAACCTTTGACTCTGTAACCAACAGTTTTGATATTTTTATTTGGCATCTCTGTATTCTCTATGGGCTTTGTTTTGGCTGTTCTGAACTTCACAAAATTGAAAAATAGTTTCAATTTCTTGAGAAAAGAAAAAGCAAAACCAAAAAAATTTGAAAGTTTCTTGTCAGGAGTATTTCCCTCCATCCAGTGAGTTTACCACAGGTCTAATTTTGAATAAAAAAATATTTCTTTGGAAATATGGAAATATTATTCTATTGAGCCAATTAAAAAGTGACAAAGATTGTCCTGTGCCATCATTTTTACCATCTTATAGAGTATTTTGCCTTGCTATTATCTGTAGCCCTTCTATAATCACTCTGGCTGCAGCATGCTGTGACAGGGTTCAAATCCTTTGGCTTCTCTTCTTCATTCTGTGTTTGGAAACTCATGAAAGTTCACAGATTTTCCAAAACACACAGCAGATATGAACCCCTGCTTTTCACCATGGAGGGTGCCCTGACTCTACAGGAGCCTGCCCCAAATCTATAGTCCTGTGCATAAACCTTTGTTATGGTGACAGCTTTTAGTGAAGCTGAAAATGACCACTTAAAGGACTTATCTTGAGCCTAATGAACATGCTAATCTTCTTCTAGACCCCAATATTAAAGTATTTTTTTTGTCTAAGCACCACAGAGGTCAAAGTGAAAATTACCAAATCCTTCAAAATCTAACACCTAAAATCTTCTCCTACTCCCTAGAAAAAAGCCACAAGTAGCTTGTCTTCATTAGAACAGCCATATCAAATACTCACTTTCCTATGAGCCACTCTGTGACACTTCAAATACTAAAGCAGATGAATATTTGTGTTGCTTCAGCCTCACAGATCAGTGGCTTCTTCAAATAAAACAAAACCACAACTTCAAATGCAGTGAATGTAAGGCTGGCCCATGGGAAAGTTTAATTGCCTGGAAAGTAGACAAAATAAACTTCTAAAAGCTTATCAGTTTCCTGCTAAAAATAAAATAAAATACACCTATAGAACAACCCTTCTTCCCCCTGCCCAGCTCTTACAAGTCTGTGAATACAGAAAAGGCAGTAGTTCCTCATTCCTAATCCTGGTAATGCCCAGAGTTCCCAGATCCCTTATCTCCAGATATTGGCAGCCTCTGGAAGGCTGTCCAATTGCTTGGCACGAGTCTGCCTAATACTACCTGGATTTTTACAATATTCAGGTGGCCTTTTTGCCCTCTGTTAAAGCATAGTGGTAGACATGAGATTTGAATACTCAGGCAAAGAGATTTTACCTGCTTGTGCTTTGGCGTATTCTGTACACAATTCCCCAATATCAGTATTCCTTAAGCACAAGACCAGATAGCAAACCTGGAGTAGACAGGGTACTTTTAAACCACAGATCTCAAAGACAGCTCCTGCCTCCCCCTCTCTCCCCAGTGATAATACAGAGCACTGGATCTGCTGAGAAAGAGCTGTGAGAACTGATCACACTTTCTGTCTCCCCATTAAGGGCTGAAGACTTCTATTTCCATGTCAGAGCATCAAATGTTCTCCTTTTAGGTAAAAACCATCAGAAGATATAACTCTAAACAACATTATTTAAAAATAATATTGCAGATTTAGAGAGGCATTTATGTATACCTCAACTCTAGAGACTGATACAGGCTGGTGTCCATGGTGTCTTTGTCACCTCAGCAATGAAGGAAGGATAATGCCTATGTAGACTCTTTACCTTTTATATTGAGACTTTTAATGCATTTGTTAATTTATTTCATTATCTAAAGTTGGAAGAGTATGATAATATGCTTTAATACCCTGAAAATAATATTAACTTGAGGGACTTCTAAAGCTGTATGCATATATTTATATGAACAAACATGTAATACTCAAATGAAGTGCCACCCATCTGTCATAAACCTGGAAAAAATGGTTTTGAAAACTAACTGGGAGAAGTTAGAGTTACTTGAAGTCAGTTACCAGAGAATATCATTATGGAGTTAAAGGCAATTTTGTATCTTAATACTAGAAACAAAATGTATAAGATCTGTTCAAGGCAAAGAGTTACTGGAGACAAAACAAAGGCTTCAAAAAAATGTGGAGGCTTATTCAGCCTACATTTTTTTCAGCCCCTTAGGATAGTGGCTAGCTAGTGAATTTTTAAAAGCTTAGACAAGGTCTTTATATAGGTTAGGGGCACTCTGGCTACTTGAAGCTCCAGATGTATCAGAAGGTAGCATAGCACGTTATACACACAAACCTTATGTTACCTTGGCAATGTTTCCAAGAGTGTTATGAGAAGACTCACAAGCAAAACTTTCTTCCTTTGTATCCTTTTCACCACTCCAAAAGGAAATTCTACACTACCTCCATTCTTGCAAAAAGTGTACCAGGTCATGAAGACAGTAGCGATTGTTTTCATCTTTATTTTGATAATAGATCACATTTTCAAGTCAGATATCTTAAACAAGGCAGTAGCAAAGCACACTTGTCTTAGATAATGCAGACAGAGAGGGTAAAAACTTGTTATATGACCTAAGTATAAGCCTGATTTCTTGGTCAGAAGAAGTGCTATGTTTAGCAGAAATGTTTATTCATCTTTGTTAGCAACTGAGCTGGCAGTCTGACTTACTACCATTCTGAAATATGTTACAAATCTGGCAAGAAGGTCTGTGAAGTTCGGAATTTGTGTAGCTTTGATAAAACCAGCTTACTGATTCTGAACATAATGCAGTTTCAGAAGGATATGAGCAATTTCAAAATGTTCAAATAGCATAATACAACATCTTCGTTGTGATGGAGTTCTGCTACCCTGGGGATGAGAGTGGGGAGTGATTCTGGTTTTGCTTTGCTTGAGTATGTCCTTTTGATTTACCTCTTCAGCTCTCCTTATCTCAGCCCATTAATGAGTTTTTAACTTTACTTTTCTGGCTCTGTCCTTTGTTCCTCCAAGAGCGCGACACTAAGCAACTGTATGGAGCTGATTTGCCAGCTGGGGATAAACCATGACAAGAAGTTTGGCTGATGTTGTGACAAAGATATGCGTGTACTTTTGTCTGTGCTTTATGTCTGCTCTCTGGTATAAGTGGCAGACAGAAGGTTAGATCACCATATGAAAATCACTGCAATGGATTGATTGTTTGAATCCCAGAATTCTAACACTGGCAGTAGTTGCAAACATGGGTTTCTGAAAAAACACACAAGGTATTTTTAGATAGCTCTATATTACCACTATTCCATATGATATAGGAAAGCAAAAATGCTTTCCATTAAAAAAAATTGAGAGAAGGAAATAAGCCATACTTGGGTAAATCTGCTTTTGACAGGTTAAACCTATAATATATTCCCCCTCCCATTAACAGAGGCTTTTGCCTCCCTGCATTCTATAGGGTTTTTATCTGTCCCATTAGCACTCTGATGTTTCAGCTCTCCTCACCCTTCACATCTCATCTTGAAAGAGAGTTTCAAGACTCTCTCTGCTCCTTACTATCTTGTCATATGGAGAAAAGTGTTCGTTTCTGCATCCAGGTTGATTTGACTGACTGTAGGGCTGACTATAGGACTGTGCAGTCATTTAGACATCTAGATGTTTGATAGCTCAAATGCCAACCATGAATGCACACAGTGTCCTTCCAGTGCATTTTCCATGAGGGTCCGTGAGATCCATGTCAGTCATGCAACAGATCTAGCTCACTTACTCACATATCAGTCACCCGTGCCAGGAGACCAAAGAGAATATTTTTTAGTCTCATAAATTTCTGTCAGCAGAACTGACTAGAAGAGCTGATAAAAAGGGATGGAAAATTCCACATAAGTTTTTGTTGATATTTAATTTTCAACTAATCTTTCAAAAGGTAGTAAAAAAGTAATTGCACAGACACAGTATTTATAAACTTTCCAGCCAACTCCAAACAGGTCTTTACAGGATGGTTGTTTGCCTTATATATGCAGGAAATATTTCTGTTCTAAGTGTGTTTCTATCTACTTCGCCTATGGGGCAGAACTAAAAATAGATATCAAAGACAGCTTGTTACAGCAAAATTGATTGCTTCAACCCTACCACTATGTGTTCACAAGCACCAGGACTAACCTTATTTTACTCTTCCCAATATAAGCCTTTCAGTTAGCTCCCCATGTTCATTCACAAGACAATTTTATATAAAACAAAATAACTTTGTAAAGAGACCTCATCAACAAGATCTCAATCTTTGAGGTGAAGGAGCTGAAGAGACTGATTTTCACAAGACTATATATATATAACTTTCAACTAAAACCTTGATGTATAATTAAGTCTGAAAACCAAGGTCACATCCCTTGGCAGCATCGTGTCCTAAAAGTGATAATGCAGATAAAAGAATCATCCTAATTTTAACAAGAGATTCATGCAGACCAGTGATGTAGATGGGTAAGCACTGAACTCTGAATTCTTGCCATGAACTTCCTGGCTTCTGTCAAACTATCAATCAAAGAACATTTTACAATACAATGCAACTAACGTGAGTTTATTTTAATGTAAACATTTCTCATCTGACCATGATTTCCTTCCATGTCACTCCTTTTTAACTGTCACTTCATCCTGTGGGATGAGGAAAAGACCTTTGCTCTTTGCGAACACTTTCAGCACTAATGAAAATGTCCCTGTATTATCAACACTGCTTCCAGGACAAACAGACAAAACACAACCTCATACACCTTTTATGAAGAAAATTAACTCTATCCCAGCCAAAATCAGTAAATCAACATTGGCACAGAATCAAACCACTGTAATTTTCAACTTCCAAGAACCTCACCTTTCAAGACCTCTGTTTTTAAGTGGATGATCTCCAAGTGCTTTCCCATTCAATAAAACATTCTTCAACAAAGAATGGAGCACAGCTTAAGCCAGCTTTCCATCACTTTTTTCTTGTAATTGCTTAATAAATTATCATCTGGTAAACATTAAGCATCCACTTTTGTGCTTGAAATCAAACCAAATCATCTTCAAGACATTTTCTTGGCTCAAGAAAGTTTGGGCCACCAAGTGGGTTTTGAGTTGGAAGTGCAGATGTAAAATGGTGCTTAATTTAACAGGGATGGTAAAGTCCAGTGCCATTAACCAGCATAGCTCCTCAAGTATTTTTCTTGTATAAATTCTCTGGCAAGGGAGCAACTCTATTACTCAGAATTGAACTAATCCTGTGTTTATTAGGTTTGTATTCAGACTCAAGTATATGCTTACAGTGAAACTTCAAGTCATGCCAAACCAACTTAGAGATCATCTAGATGGAGTGACTACATCAGTGAGCAAGAGCAGGGCTACAAATGTCATTTATTCTGTATTTCTGTAAAGCATTTGACATAGTCCCCCACATCCTTTTCCCCAAATTGGAGAGAGATGGCCTCATTGAGTGGACTGTTGGATACCACAATGGTTGGATGGTCACAGGAGGTTAATGGTTAACTGCTCGAAGTCCTGAGGGACATCAGTCACAAGTGGTGTACTGGGACCAGTGTTATTTAATATCTTAGTTAATAACACAGATGAAGGAATCGAGTGCAACCCTCAGCAAATTAGCAGATGACACCAAATTGAGTGGTGCTGTTAACACTTCTGAAGGATGAGATACCATCCAGAAGGACCTGGACAAGCTTGAGAAGTAACCCATGAGAATCTGAAGAGGTTTAACAAGGCCAAGTGCTGGTGCTGCACCCAGGTAGGAATAACCCCTGGCACCAGCCCAGGCTGGGCATGAGCAGACCCAGAGCAGCCCTGCCCAGAAGGGCTTGGGGGTGCTGTGGGTGAGAGGCTGCACATGGCCCGGCCATGGCACTCACAGCCCAGAGAGCCAAACGTGTCCTGGGCTGCATCCAGAGCCCCGTGGGCAGCAGGGGAGGGAGGGGATTCTGCCCCTCTGCTCTGCTCTGCTGAGAACCACCTGGAGCCCTGCATCCAGCCCTGGGCTCCCAGCATAAAAAGGACAAAGACCTGTTGGAGCAAGTCCAGAAGAGGCCATGAAGATGATTGGAGGGATTGAGCACCTCTCCTGTGAGGAATGTCTGAGAGAACTGGGATTGTTCCATCTGGAGAAGAGAAGACTTTGGGGTGACCTAATTTTGGCATCCAGTACTGCATCCACCTCTGGGCTCCCAGCACAGAGGGACAGGGACCTGCTGGAGAGAGCCCAGAGGAGGGATGAAGCACATCTACCAGGAAAGGCTGAGAGAATAGAGGTTGTTTAGATTGGAAAATAGAAGGCTTCAGAGTGACCTAATTGTGGGCATCCAGTACCTGAAGGGAACTTATTAGAAAGCTGGAGAAACACTATTTACAAAAGCATGTAGTGACACTGCAAGGGGGAATTAATTCAAATGAAAAGAGACTATGCTCAGATTAGGTATAAGGAAGAAATTCTTTAGTGTGAGGGTGGTGAAGCACTTGTGCAGGTTGGTCAGAGAAGCTTTGGATGCCCCATTTCTAGAATATTCAGGCCAGATGGGATGGAGTTTGGAACAATCTGGTTTAGTGAAAGGTATCCCTGACCAAGCAGGGAGGTTGGAACTAGATGATCATTAAGGTGCTTTTGACCCAGGCCATTCTATAATTCTAATTTAATTTTAGAGACATCTTTATGGATATATTATCTGGAACAAATGGACAACTATTGTGGAAATATTAATAATTAAATAATGTCAGTAACTGATTCTCTCACACTTTCCCTATAGTACAATTAGCGATAATAGAAGGAACATTCATTTTGAACATATTGTCCAGTATTTTCTCTTATTCCTTTAAATATTTTAAAAAACCCCAAAAAGCTGTTCTAAGACATGTTCTAAAATGCTTGTGTCAGTAGAAAGGTGCTTTTAAACTTCCTTATATATGCACATATATATGTGCCCAGTTATATATGTATATATATATGTTTGTATGTACATCCCAAATAGACTTCCATTGTATCTGTACATATGGGAATTAATGACATATTATAAAAACAGATAATTTGTACTTTTTCCATTTTCCATTTGTAAGTACCATGCTATTTAAAGCAGAAGCAGCTGGAATTGCTTAAAAGATACATAATGTTTCACAGGTACTATGGCCTCCAGCAAGATATCAATCAATTGTTAGATAATAAAAGGGCATGTGTCACAACTGGCAGTTCTTCATTTGAATGTCTTTGAAATAAGATCTGAAACTTTGCTACTGGTTTAGTGGATGCAATTCCCAACTTGACAAGGCGGCTGAAAATAATCCCTCAAAGAGCAGTGATTAGTACCTGCTCTCCATTTATCAGTGTATTTTCAAGGTCACTCAAATATTTACAACCATGACTTTTTTTATATTTCTTAGAGTGAATAATCAATCTCCAAAGATATCCCCACACACAGAGTGTTCTCTTTGAGGGAAAAGGAAGGAAAGGAAATGAAATATTAAAAGGTGAATTAGGAAAAGTTTCTGTACCTTACACATTTTTTGTCTGGGAATATATAAAATCTATTATAAGTTTATTGTTGTTGTTTTTTTTTTCCATAATTTGCATGAATAGTCTCATTTCAAAATGAAAAAGTGTTTTGGGAGTACAAATTTACTTAGACCTCCCTATTTAGTACTTGGAAATAATTTGCTTTTTCCGTAGGACTATATTTTAATGAAAATAAATATTTATAACCCTACCTCCAATTTCTTTTACAGTAGTTTTACTAACTCTACAGAAACCATGAAAGCTGTATGTGGAAAGGTCATCAGAAAGAATGTTATTCTCACCACACAGAAAAAGGTCAGGAACTCTATGGGCAGATTCACTGAGGGATATACATGAAGAAGAAGGTATTAGGAGTCTCATTGCAGAGGAAGGAGTCAGAAAACTCTCAGAGGCTATATCAGGGTCCTATTAACAGCAGGCCTCAAGGTTTTTTATTGATTTATTGACTTTTGTTGGAGTCATGTGCCTTGTGCTTCTCAGGGTAAAGCTTTTAGCTATTGTGACTTAATTGAATGGCTTTCTACCCCCAGAACCAGAAAGTTCCTTTTCTTACCACTTTATCCCCCTGTTCAAGCCAAATGTTCTTAGTCCTTCCCTGGCACCCACCCTTGCCCTCCTCAGCCCCTGTGGTGATGCAGATTAGCTTGCTAATGTGAGAGAAAGCTAACCCAATTAAGAGGGTGAAGTCTTTGGTCCCAAATTAGACACATAAATCAGTTTACAGAGTGGCAACCACATACCAAAATCTGTGCAAACACAAGGATGGGGCTGCACAGTAAGAGTGAAGGGAATTGAAACAGGGGAGGTTTTTTCCTTCTGGCAGCAGTGAGACATGAGGCTGTCCCAGCTCCTCAGCTAACACCTAATCACCCCAGGGGCTTTAACTCTCCAGTGCCATATTTCAGTAAGGCCAGACCAAAGCATGTAAAAGTCATATATCACTTCATCTAGCATGACCTAAAAGTCACACTCTAGGTTAAAAAATAAATGTATTTTAAAATCCTTGATTCTTTTATTTGCCTTCTGAGAATGTGCTTTTCATTCTGCCAGTTTTTGTTTTAACATCAGGAATGAAGTAATAGAAACACAAAACAAAATCAAGCTTTTCAAAGGCCTTGAGAAACCAGAAGTTTTATTGACTTTTTCTTCTTTTTTTTAGGATCAAGTTAAGTATTATGAGAACAATGATAAAACTCATTTTGCAAGAATTCTCTTTCTGCCCTACATTGTTTTATATCAGATGAAGAAAGAAAAATGTGTATTTTTTTTTTTTTTGGTTGGTTGGTTGTTTTTTTTGGTTTTTTTTGTGCTGGCATTAACCAATCACATCAGGCCAAAGAAAGTTTTACCTCCTTTTATCATCATTTTTCCAAGATGGATGCTTCTGTAGAAAGAAATTTAGAGGACCAGGAATAAAACCTTGGGTTTTTTTATCTTTCTGGCTTTTCATTTTTCATCTCTTCTGCACAGCCAGTGTCATGGAAGTCACATTATTATACAAATATATATCAATACACTATTATGATGAGTATACAGTGGAATATTTGATTTATGTAAAATAAATGAAAATTATTTCTATATCTTTCAGGGGAAATCAAATACCAGTATGTTTTCCCTTTTAGATAATTTCTTTGTATAGCATAACCTCCAGATGGTGAATGACTGTTCACAAGGGTAAACTCGTGTTAGACATCAGCACTACTTTTTAATTACTTTTTAATTACATCTTTGAACACAGTGTATTTAAGTGGAGGAAATGTCTTAAAGCTGAAAGTTATTTATTAGATGAAGCATTTAGTGTGAGACTGCAGACAATTACAAGAATGACTGTGCTGCTGCGCTGAAGCATAGAATTGCTCCATTAGCTCAATGAAAGAGAGATGGTCTGAGAAGAAATACAGCAGCAGTTTCCTCCAACAGAATTTTTTTTTTTATTTCATTAGTATGGTTCAAGCACAATTTAAGTGTGTTATCAGTGACTTTTACGTCAGCAAACCCTTGTTACTAGCAGTTAAGAAACTATGCCACTGAATACAACACATTTTGTATTATAATTTGCTAAATATAATGTGTCTTTCAAAGCCAAGGGTTTAATAACCTTGGAGTTTCTAGGCTAAATTTCATGTAGACTCTCAGACAGATAGCAAAATTGAAGTACATAGTCTTTTTATGGCTTTCTGCACATGCAATCTAGTTTTTAAATTTCGTGTATTTGAATTTCTGTATTTTTAATTACTTGTGCACCTCTAGTCCACAAAGTTTGAGGCTGATTCAATGTTTAGGTTAAGGAATTCAAGATAGGAAGGGATATGTGTAGCTGCAGATATTAATATCATGCTACTTTGTTCACACAGTTGTTAAAGCTTCACTTCAAAACTGGTAAATGAATTCATTCCACTTTTTATTGGGAGGCTATTTTAGATGCATATGTCTAAAATCACACTTATATCCTGGCTACATTCACAGGCAGTTCACAAGTTGTGTAATTTAATATTTAAGATTTAGTTACCTTAATTTTTTTTATAAGTAGTGAAGATGCATAATGCACCAAGAAAATTTAAATAGCACTAGAAAAAAAGCTTAATAAATCAGGGGCAACCCTTAAATAACAAAATATACACTCAAAGATTCAATACACGCAGTAAATACAGGGCATGATGACAAGTTGTCAAAAATTCAGTCATGAATATTATTTTTTTTCCCAGCTACGTGTAGCAGTTTTAAGAATGACTGAGTCAAAATAATACTAGTTATTAGGTGAACCTCTATAAATAAACATGAAGATAAGTAAATTAGATTTCTTAAAAACATACTTTTGGAAACATTTCCATATATATATATATATATATATAATGTTTATATGCGTACTAGATACATTTGTGCAGAGGGGTGTTCCATACAGAACAGATGCCATCTGACTCTTTTTGAGTGACGGGGGAGCAGGGTGGGTCTGGAGCTGCAGGTGTCCTTCCCCCTGAGCAGCTCACACAGCACAGTTGTTTTCCCTTCCCCTGTGTTCCCCATCCCACAGACAAGGTGCTTCACCCAGCCCAGGGAAAAGGCCTTTGTGCTGGTGGGACTAGGGCCAAGCTTCTCTCACTTGTGTTCTCATTCAGAATAGACTGGGAAAGAGACGACTAAGTATTTGCTTGCCACAGTGAACTGGAAGCAGTATATCACTCCCTCCTTCGGCAGTGATTGAGGGGCTCCACTGACCTTGCCATGCGTGCGCGGAGCACGGCTGATCCCGGCTGATCCCATCGGCCACAGGCATTGAGCACTCCCAGGGCATTGGGCAGGCAAGCATGCCAGGGTTAGCGCTCTCCTCCTTCCCCAGGGACAGAGCTGTGCATCCCTTCCTTTTCTTTTTAACATCAGGCTTCTCTCTCTGCTGCCCAGTAAAGGGGAAATCTTTTCTAACAGTTCATATGTTATCCTCAGTTGGAAGGGACCTGAAAAGACCATCCTAGTCCAAGCAACCTGGGTGCAAATAAAAGGTGGGCAAGATTTCATCACTTCATTTTCTCATTTGGTAAGGCATCAAAAGGAGCACTTGTACCCAATGTCCCTTCTTCAGGGTGTGTCAAGTGTTGCAGGTTCTCTACTTTTTCATCATTGTGTGTTTGAGAGGAGGAGAGTGAATGACAAGCTGGGATGATAAGCAGGGATGTGGAGCTTTATATGGTGCTATAAAAGAAAAAAGCAAACAAAAAATCACACTAATGGAAAAAAAAGTGACAATTTTCTGATGTTGTTAGGGTTTTTTTCTTCATTCCATGATACACTGATCCAGTTTGCCAAGCTCTGCTGGTATCCTTCCATTTTAGTAACTGTTTGCAGAGATAATAGAGATGGAATTTCCATGTTTTAAAAGATCATAAATTGGTTAACTATAGAAGCTGCCATTTGAGCAAAGGAACTCCACCTTCCAAAATAATTTTATAATTTTACCTATTTCAAATATCAGTTTTAAGCTGACATTAAAACAAACACATAAGAAAAACAAGCACCAGAACAAAAAACACCAAACTGGGACTGAACATTTTCATTTATATATGTTTTATGATTAGATGTGTTCACTTTCTGCTATCTACAAGCTGGTGATAATTCTGGTGGGGGAAAAAAAGACAGAGCAACTGCAAAAGTCTGGTCAGCAGGGAAATGTGTTACAGCAAAGAAAGTACTTAACCATTTCCCTGTACTAGGGATAAGGCAGAGTACCTTTCCATATGCTGGTGCTTTTTGCCCTCCTCCTGCTGACTCCAGGTGAGGAAATTTGAAACAAATCCTTCCCTTACTCTCTGGAAGCTAGAGAAAACCCCTAAGCATCAGGGAGCAATTCTACCCATCATTGTTACAAATCTGTTTGGAAGTGTCCCTAGAATATTTGATCACTTTATTTCCACATAATATATCTCTAAGAGATTTGAGAATTACTTTCTCATAGATGTCACTGTATATCTGTGTCAAACACTGTAACAATCCTATTTCATATCCCAGAGGATCATAAGACTATTGCCTTATATTAAAATTTGGAAAATTTTACATGCCACTGCTTTGTGTCATGTAAATGTGATTCTAAAATTTATTTTAAAATCATAAAGACTAACAACTTCTATCATCAAAACTAAATGCTGAGTTCTTGACATAAAATACCCCCATGGCTCTGGAAACAAATACAGTATGAAGAAAATCCACACTTAACATCAATAGACTAGTGAGTGTGGGAGATATTGCTGGAGTGACTCACAGAATAAGCATTTCTGAGGTAACTTTCACCACTCATTCCTTCTGGCAAGCTCCAGGTCACTTCTCTGTCTCAGTTTATCTGACTCCACCAGAGCAAACAGTCTGCAACTCTGATGAAAATTAATGAGGACAATTTCAATTGTCAGCAAGAGCATTTGGCACATCCTGGAGAAATCAAGCTGTGCAAAACCTTCTGCACTGAACTTGCAGTTTAACTGAGATGCAAGTGCAGACTGTCAACAAATAGAAAATACAGTAAACTTGAATATACCAGACACGATGCAGGAACTGTACAGTGGCATGTTTTTTTGCTATGATACATGCAAAAATTAGTTAAGGAAGCTGCATGGTGCATGACCCAGGATTATTAAAAATAATTTTAAAAATACAGAAAATTCTGTTTCATCTTATGCCAAGCCTCACTGAATTTTTCAGCATGAGCCAGGAAGTTCTGTAGTATGTTGGAGTGTCTGCAACCAGCCTTGTCAACAGACCTGTAGATTTCACGACTGTAACAAGGTGAAAAGGGGATAGAAGGCAGGTTTTTTCCATTCTACTTAATTTTCACATAAAACTAAAATGTGGAATGTTTTTTACTTGTGCAAATGAAACTAGAATAACTCTGAGATAATTTCTTTCTGTGGTATCATATATATGAAAATAAAAAGCATTTTGCATGCACTTACTGCTAAGATTTTGACCTTACTCCAGTGTGCCTGGTATGGATATCTCCGCAAACTTCTGTGTAACAGATATGAATGTGACTAATGAAATTTTAAAAAATGTTTCCAAGTAGTTAATTTAATTACATTACACTGGGTTAAAGTGACCTTTAAAGGCCCCTCCCAAGAGATCCTTTACAATTACTCGGGAGTTATCTACCATTTTAGAAAGAGATAACCTTACACTGAATAGCAACAAGGAAAAATTGCCCTTGTCCGCTTGTTTGATGAACACTACAGTAGGATTTCAGATTCTAGCATTCCCTCACGAAGGGAGAAAGCAAGGAGAGAATTTTCTACAGGTTTCCATTAGTGGAGAACAAAAAGTTTGATATCACTATCTGCAGACAGACTTGGTGGGATTTTCTTTCCTTAACATTTAGAAACAACTTTGCTCCCAGCCTTAGAGTCTGAAGTTTTCAAAATTATGAGTAGGCAGGCCTAACAGCTTGTTACTTAACTATGTTTAATTTTATTTTATAATTTATGCTCAAGAGTGAGTCCAAATTTAAAGCCTTTCTCTCATTAGAACCCTCAGCAACTTCCAGGTATGACAGGCAACAGGCCTGCTACACTCCCATTCTTTTAAAACATACTGACATCCAGGCTAGTGGAGATTACAATAGGTCCCCTGTCACTCTGCATCACAGGTTACAGGGGAAAATGTGAGAAATAAGATAAGAAAGATTTTTTTTTTAGTTTGTTCTTTTGTGCAGTTAAAAAGGTTCAAGGAGTTTCCTCCAAACACCAGACTAAGTATAAACTACTAAATAAGAGAGGACCAAGGAACCAGTTGAAGTGCTGTATGGTCCACCCTACTGGTTATCATAGTAACAGAATTTTCAATGCCACTTGGGACTCACCAAGAGAAAGCTCAGAAAAGGTTGAAAAGATTAGGAGGGCATCACTCACAAGAGAACATTTCCAGCAGATGGTGTGAACAAGACTGAGACAGGTGTTTGTTCCTCAAAAAGGGTCCCCCAGCACAGAGAGGGGTATTGTGATGAATTGAGGCACATCAGATTTCTCATTGATCTGCCTTGCCTTGGACTGCAATAGAGGTAGGTACATGGCTTTCTGGGCTCCTTTTGCTCTGATGCAGACTAACTTAATTGAATACTGCATAACCTTTAGAAATAATCTATTTGAAGTGATGAAGTTATTAATGGGGAATTATTTTTCTCTCCAGGGCATCTGTTTTACTGAATACAATTAGTTTGGTGATGCTTCAGCACTTCCTTTCTACCACTTTTCCACACATCTTTCATCAGTTGAACTTGAGACTTGCAGACAAATAGGCTGTACAAGTGTAGAACAATGAATATGTCCAAGCAATTGAGCTACTGATCAGGTTTGTCTTTCTTCTCTTGTTAGCAGATGGGCAGATTCCACATTCTTATGGCAGCATCTCCCATAAGCCTCCTACATCAGGACTGAATTTAATATGCAAAAATATATATTCTGTGTTTGATTATCTGTTGATGATCCATTGGCTCTAGTTGAATTCCCTTGCTATATTTATTCTTTCCATGTATGTTTTCTGCATGTCTTTCTCTTAGTAATTTCACAAGCATGCAAGCATGTACTACTGAACAATTTGTACAGGTCTTCATTATCCTAATTTACTGCAAATGGAGTACTTTATTTGGCTAACAGAATCAAGCCTGTCATAAATGTTTCACACATCCTCTTCATTAAAAAGAGCAGGGATGAGCGAGCAGAAGAGTTCATATCCTCTTAAAAATGCATGATAACACACACAAAAAATGAACACTATCAGACCAAACAAATGGATCAGGAGAGGATCCATCACTGTGGTTGTACTAAAAAAATGAATGTGACAGTATCTGACTCACCAGAGAGAAAATATTAAGCTCTCAGTTAAGTCAATGAAATAGATTATGTAATTACCTATCTACCAAAGGGAAAAGTTCAGTTTACATAATTTCCCTTAGTCTAGACTTTTTCTGGTCTGCTGGCCATCTTGTGTTCTGGATCAGAGGTCCTCCATGTTTCCTCGTCTCAAAGTGCTCTGATTCTTTGTTCTTTTTGTAATTTTGTACCTAGTAGTTGCTGTTCCATGTGGCACCTGCAGGGTGTTACTTTTTGCTCCTCTGCCTGTGATTAAATGGAACTTATTGAAGGAACAAATGATGAGACTTAAAAAAAATATGTATTTATCATTCAGTAATGATAAATTCCTGTGCATAATTACTGGCAAGACTTCTTATTCTTAAAATGGTTTTGTTCATAGCCTGTAATGCTGTCTGACACAAACTGTGAAAGTCAAAAATAATGTAATTTGGGTTGCTTCAGAAAAGGTCTGAAGGATCTGAAGGCTACTTCAGAAAAGGATCTGAAACCTGCTTATGGCTTTAATTAAACTAACCAATTTTAATCTAAAGCAAAAGAAAAATGAAAAAAACAAAGAAAGAAAAACAAAAAGGTACTGCAAATAGAGAAAGAAATTTGCAGCGAGCCTTTTTTTATGGAAATGGCCACCTATTTTGCAAGAAATGGTAATAGTTCCTGAAAAAAAATCATTTCTGTAGTGCAAGAGCCTACTTTATTTTGAGGTCAATTAATTTTCCTATCCTGGAAAAAAATTCCATCCTATATCCCCTGTGCCATTTTTCCTTCCACATGCTGAAAAGAAGAGCTTTGGGAGATTTTCATGGTCATCCAGCCAAAAGAGGCAACAGATCTCTTGGACAACAACCTAGCCATGAGTGCCCTCATCTGACACTCAAAGAATGAAGGAATGTCTTCACCTTTATCTCATGCTCCAGATTTCTGTATGCCTACCAGAGCTGTTCATTAACTGTTCACTAAGAGACAGAATGTTTCAATATGCCAAAGGTTAATTTTCTTGCAACACTGGATGACCAGATCTTTGTATTAAAAATACTTGATAATTCAAATGCAGAAAGGAACAACAAAAAGAATGCTCTTACAGTCCCACAGCTCCTAGAAATACCTTGTCTGTAGTTTCCATGCCAGATAAAAAAGCAGATTGAACTTCTAGCACTGGCAACCTAAATCAATATTGCAAGTGCTGCCTAGCAATGGGTACCAGGCAGAGCATTTTTGACCAGAGATGCTGCCAGAGATCTAAGAGTTGTCAGAGAAGTTTAAGCACAATTTTAATGCCTTTTCATCCTCTGAAAAGCAACAGAAATTTATCAGAAAATTACCTCAGCTTAGATAGAATTCCTGCTTCCAGCAGCTAAGAACTAAGAAGGCAAAAGAGACATATTGAAATTTCATTGGCATCTACAATGGGCAAATTGAATTTTACTTTTTTTCAAGAACTGCATGGAAGACTATTCTCACTAGGATAATCAAGCTTCTTTCTCAAGCTAGCTTTACTGTGATGTCATGCTGTTAGCTACCAGGAGAACATTCTTGCTTTAGGACTAATATAATGGGAATATCTGGTATGGCCAGACTGTTAAATAAAGCTGGGAATAGATTTAAAACAAGAGATGATAAATTTTACAGAGTAGATGATCACAATCCATTCCTCTTCCTTTCATGCACATTCTGAATGCTTTCATCTGCTCAAAGGAGGTGATTTTCAGAAGTAAGACATCTTGCATGGGTTCTCAACACCAATTATCAAAGAGGACAAGTCAAATCACCAGAACCACCACATTTTACATATTTGATAATTATGTATCTGCTAAAATAAACAGAATAAGCAATCCCCTAATATTGTCCATCATACAATCTACTCTGTCAAAACTATGTCTGAGCTTTTGACAAAAACCATTAACAAGGCTCTCAATCAGACATTAACATCTTCCCCAGATCAATCCCGAACAGGGTTTGCCTGGGCAGGGGCTGCAACAACATTTACTGAAGTATTCCAAAGATTCTTACCTGTGCAGGTCACACCATGCAATAAAATAATAAAAGCCATTCCGGGAGGAAAATCACCTTCAAAACTTTATTACAATTTTGTGTAAGGAAATGTGGTTCCCTATATCACCACAGAACTCTGACCTTCCTCATTGTCATAGTATGAACTACATGAATGTTAATATTAGCTCTGATATGCTTCTTGATTTTCCTTTTAGAGTCAATACAGAGTGTGGAAAGTGCAAAATATATTGCTTCAAAGAAACTCTCACCAGTATGAAAAAACCCAGAGAGGACTCTTTTTATAAAAATAACCCCAAAAAACCCAAATAAAAAAAAAGCAACCAAAGAAACAAAACCCTGCTCAAAACCTGTCTGATCTGTTTTTGCTACATACAAAGCCATTGAGAGAGCTGACAGTAAATGACCAGGTACAGCAAAAGTGGAAGTCTGCAAGGAGAAGAAATTCAAAACCAGCTTTTAACACTCCACAAAAAGGCAGGAAGGAGAAAAGTGCTATCTCCTTCCTTAGTTTGTACACTAGGGCTTTTTCTTCTGTGCGGGAATGATCTGACATCACACCAGTGTAAGCATCTGCTTTTAAAATGTCAAGGTTTATAGCTTCAAAAAAGGTATATCACCCTCCATAAGGGTGATCCCTATGTCACTGAAAAATGCAGATGTCACCAGGCAGGCTTAGGCAGAATGACAGTATTAAATGACACTACAAGCAAGCTCTGAGGCTGTGACAGGGCAGTAAAGGGTTGACCCAAGATCAAACACAAAACCCGTGTCAAAATGGTGTTGAACGTGACACACACACCCCATCTCTTAGCTGGCCTAATCAGCTCATCAGTGGTGTCATACTCTGTCTCCAGACTGCTTCCCATTTCCAGCTTGGACTATTTCCCATACCTCATATATCTCTGCTGAGTTATGGAGAGGCCTTCCGTGCTGTTCCAGTGGGGAAAGCAAACTGAGAAGAGAAGGAATTATCCCATGAGCAACCAAGGGTCAAATTCTTTCTAAATTGTTTACAGTCAGCTAACATGAGGGATACATCTGTCACTCTTTCCAACCAAACTGTTTTTTATAATGTTGCTGACATGCACATCTAGCCGTTACATAATGGATGGTCTTTTCCATCATTAAAATGCAAATTTAAAAAACACAGCAAAGTTTCTTTCTGGATATGTTGTTATACAAGCACATAGCTTGTTTTTCAAAAGTGAAAAGATAAACTAGATTAGTCCTTTTATGCTTTTAAAAGTCACATGTTTATGAGGATAAAAGAAAGAAAACTTCGCAATATTTTGAGAAGTGCAGAGCACGCCGATGAGGCGGCTAATTTTTTGTGCACAAGTTTGCCAAGGCACAGGCTGCAGTTACCAGAGAACACAAAACAAACTCCAAACAGAAAAGCACATCTAGTTAGCAGAATGGATTATTAATAGGAACAGGACTGGAATAGCAGGCAAAACCATGTGTAATGGAGGCTGTCACTTGGGAAGTTACAGCAGTTCCCATCGGAGATCTCTTTTGGTTTAAAGTATTATAACAGGACAGCAGTGAAATACAGTGTGTAGAGAATTAGGTTGATCTAATGTTAGAATATAAGTGGTTTGCATTGCAGTGTACGTTTAACCAGACAAGTGGAGACAGATGTGAGTTTATGTTCCTGTGCTTTAAATTGAAAAGCTGTGATATAGGCCTGTTCTGCTCTTACAGGTCTGGTCCAAGTGATGTACAGCCATATTACCAGCAACCCTTTCCCAAAGAACAAAATCCATTTGTTATGTGAAACACATCTCTTCAAAGATCCTTGTTTAATGTAAGGAGGCAGATTTTCTGAGGCACATCTTCAAACATGTAGATTGAAAATATTACTTTCAAGTATTCCTCTTGCTTGGTACACATGCTCTGGGTATTTATGCCTTTGACTTGGAGAAATTATAGCTGTCTTTTGCATTCACATCTTTGCAAACCTCAGTATAGTCAATGCAAATTAGAGCCTTCTGAAAACATGGTAAACTATTGCCGATTTATTTTTGTTTCGTTCCTTGAATCTACTCATGTTCCATGAGCTAATCATGGTAAGTTATAATATTGCATTATAACTTGCTGCTCTAGCCCATCACTATTCACCTGAAGCAAATTCAATGTCTTGCTTTAATGATGAGATTATCAGTGAAAGCAGGAACACGGCTTGCTGACCAAGCAGACTTGCTGGGGTCAGATCTTGCTCTGATCGGTAGTGGAACTTTTTTCTCTCCAAAACTGTGCCACTGTTTCTATCTTTTTGACTTTCCTTGTTGGCATTATTCAGCAGTTTCATATCCAGCAGTTTCACCAGACTATCCTGTCTTTGGTGTCTTTTCAGGGTTGATATATAATTTTTCAGTTATTTCAAATTCCTTCCTTTCTCCTTTCATCTCCCTGAATTTGTAAATGTTTTGTTTTGATTAAATCCAAACTTCAAGTCCAAATTTATATGCATGTCTTTTTCTTAATTGCAGCATTTCCAAAACATGGGGTATTAGCACTTTCTTTTCTTCACTGTACGTTCTGCTGTCCTTAACATTCGTCCATCTCATGACAAATCCTCTTTTACTCAATCTTCTCCTTCCTGTATTTATTGCCATCAGTGAAGTTTATGGAAGCAATCTGCCTGCTTCCACACTTCTTTCACAACTCTTGTTTTCTGCACAGTGCAGGATGACTGATTTCTGGGCAGCGTTCTTCACTGACTCTTAATTTTTTACTGTATGCTAGGAGTTTTGCCTAAGAGCATGAACTTCTGGAGGAATTCTGGTTAATTGGAATAAAACAAGTATGGAGTTACAGAACTGAATGGTAAAAGTCTCTGCACGGAAGCAAAAGAATCGTAAACATATCCCCATTTAAAACATTGTGGATCTACACAACATGACAATTCCACTTTCATTGATTAGAAAGAAAATAATTACATTTCCACAATGATGAACAGATTTTCTTGTCAGAATTGCTACATAAGCACAGTGGGAACTGCTTGCTTTTTTCTTTCTATTATTTTGAACTATCTACAGAGTTGAGTGCATGTTTAATACTTAGCTCATGTTCTCAATAACCTCACAATACAGATGAAAGATGATTTCCAAGCCATTCCACATTCCTAGAGTAGCACTCCATATAACGGAAGTTGCGGACCCTCTCTGTGGAACAGCTAAATCACCCTCTGTCTGAACAATCATGATTCACCTTTTCTTGCATTTCCTCAGCGCACAAGCATTCTGGACCCCACGCTGAGTGCGGGTAACAGGCAGAGCATGTGTGCCAGTTCTGGCATAAAAGAAACCGCCTGGGACAGCTTGTGAGTGATTGTGGAGTGGAGTCACCTCTGGGAACCTGGGGACTCACCATGGTATGGCTGGGGGAGTTGACAAGAGCAGATATATTTTGAATTGGAAACTGGATCCATTCCAAGACCAGCTTGTTAAACCAGGGGTTAAAAAGATATGCCAAAGGTACACGCAAACACCTCATGAGTGCCAGATGCACATTAGATAGATGTTTTTCTCCTCACAGTTATTAGCAGGGCTTCCAACACATCTCTCTTAAATATTTTTCATGAAGCACAATGTAATGCCTTGTAGCTTATACTGTTAACAATGAAATCCTCATTGGGGCTGAATGATGATATGGTATTTCAGGATGATCCCATCTTTTAAATTTACCAGAATCATAGTGGGAAATCCGTATGTTGTTTACACTGTAAGAACATATCTCTTTGGCTGAGAAGGATCACTGCAAAAATATTATTTTCAAGAAAAAACTATTAAAAATAGTCAGAATGGTCTGATATTTTAATTGTTTTAAGCCTTTTGTGCCTATTATATCAGGTATCTAGGTATCTATACTTCCAGAGCAGGAAAGAGTGGAATTATTAAAAAAAAAAAAGACATTTCTACTCCTATGGCTATGGTTTTATACTCAGAGAAATTCAAATAAGACCACTAATGAAAATCTTTCCTCTCTTTAAGCATGTTTTGTTTAATTGAACTCACTGGCATTAAGTCCTCTTTTGTAAAGGAATATTATTCATATAGGCACAATAGCATCACTACAAAAAGCAATTGTAGTCACAAATCTGTGTGTCTTCTATTTTCTGTCAATGGGTCACCCTAAATCAAGTAAACATAAAGTGCTGATGAGTTTTCTCCCCAAAAATGAATTGACTCAATACAGCAAAGTGTCTATATAGACAGACTATAAAACATTTAGTTTGAACAAATCCTTGTGAAGACAAAAACTGCATGGCTCTGCCACTGGGGCAGGATTACCCTGTGTGTTGATGCAGGCTGTGAAGTGTCAACCCCATTCAAAACAAGATGGGGCCTGAACAAAGCCTTAACCAGACTGTGACTTTTCTATAGAAAATAAAAATAAAATAAAATATTTGCTGTCTGTGTCACAACACAGAGGTCTCTGTACTTTTTGTGCAGATGACAGAAAGAACAATAAGTGTCCAGACAAAGCTTTCTTCACCATTTCACCTCTCAGTAATTATATGAAGTCTGTGTTTTATAAGGTACGTCTGCTTAGGGTTAATGAGTTTCAGTATCACTCTATGACAGAAAGACGGAATCAAATAATTTTTACTCCATTATTGAGACTAATAAAAGATATAATTTCAGAATGTCAGCTTTGTCAGGGCTCTCAAACATCCTTCTGTTAAACATACTAGTAATTCAAGTTATTTCTCTGATTTGTCCTTATCTTCCACACACATTTTAATATTCTAATCTCTGCCATTAAAAATGGCAATGTTAGCAAACTTTTCATTTTTGGTAAGCACTTCTGACTCAATGAAATTTTTTGTCTTGACCAAACACCTAGTTTGACAAATAATATCTTTGTATTGGACATGTTTTTCCATTAGTCTGAAGTTTTTCTGTTAGTCTGAAGTATTTCTGTCATGACCAAAAATAAAGAAAAATTCTATAATTGCAAACCAAATAATGATGTCCTTTCTTAATTATTACCTGACAATGAGTGTGATTAAGTAGAAATTCACAAAAGTCCTTGGGAATTTAAAAGTTATATTTATTTAAATGATAGAGTGTAAGTTATTGCATAAGCTATTTATAATGTACAACACTGCATTCTATCTGTGCGTGCATTTTATCTCTGGATGATATGCACGTAACAGTGTGGCAGAAGGTCAGGTTAATGTGATTATACTATTTACTTATTATTCTTGATACTCAGTGATACAGATGGTGCAAAGAATGAACTTTTACCACTTTGCAAGACTGCAAAAAATAAAACAGAATTTAGTTCCCGTTACAAATGTCATATAGTATGCATTTATTTTTGACTTTGCTTTTGTTGTACCTATTTTTTGTTGACTGTGTTCTTTCAGAGGAATATGCTTAAATAGTACTTTCTTAACCTTTTTTTAATAAAAGGGGGTATCAATACTTGCTTTTGAGACAGAATCTGTTGAGTTTATGATCTCCAGTGTGTAACAGAATTACATGGTGTCTTGTCTTTCCATTTCTACTTTCAAGCCAAGATGAATTTGAAATCAAAATGAACATACAGTCCATGTCCAGTAAGCCTACAGTTAGAAATACAATAAGAACTACAGTTACAGCTACAAATCCAGGAACAATGCAGTAAAATGTATCACCAACTTGCAATCACATACAGATCTCCCTTTGATCTTTAGATCAAATGCTACTTTGGTAGTATTGCCTGTCTTACACTGAAATACAGACTTACTACATTGGTCCCAGGCTACAGCCTAAGATCTGAGCTAAGACACACCATGAATGACAGATCAGATATGTACACTTAGAAGCTATCTTAACGTTTTTCCCCATAAAATATGTTGAATTTTTTCCACTTCATGCAGCTGAGTTTGGCCATTGCTGTTACACTTACAGACACTGATTGCTCTTATAATTATTAAAATATGAGCTTGAGCCCTGGCCATATGACTTTGGGGAGCATTACCTACACAGCTTTCCGGAGTATACTTTGGCATAAACCCCCAAAAGGCATTTCAATAAAGTCCATGTCTATGTGATGTGATTTCTTAGGGGGTCTAAAAATCTTCCACAACCAATCCAAATATTGAAATTAAAACAGTTTTAGCAATATGGCCACTGGCTAATAAAAGAACTTCTTTTCAGTGGTGGCACATTTGGCATATCCATTCATGCTTTTTGCATTTACCCAGTTTCCAGGATCACAGCACAAACAGCGGGTGTAGCATTGCCAGCAGACTGCTGGAGACTTGAATGGGGACAGAAGGTTTAAAGGAAATCATTCATAACAGGGTTAAAAAGAAAGCAGTGGTTTGCACAGTTGGTTTCCCAGTGATAGACCAGGCCAGGTATCAAGGTGCCTGTTAACTTAACCTTAGTCAACCTCCTCACACTATAGAAACACTTCTGCAGTGTGCCAGCAAGCATCCAGAAGCACCCAGAGAGACGCAGGGTGGGACATGTAGCCTCCTCTGGGAAGTCAGCAGTCAGTGGAGCAACTGTTTGGACATGCTGCTTCATACTTGCTACCAGGGAACTCTGACATTCAAGATTCCCACTCTGATGTCAGTCTCAGGAGTTTGGAAGTGAGCCCAGAGATAAGAGCTGAAAACAACACACTATCCAGGCTTGCTGAACATGGCAGACAGTGGATGAATCGTTTTCCCTGCTAACATTTGTGAAACCCTCTTCTCCTCCACAATGGTCCTCTGTTCTGAGTTAGTTACAGTTTTATAACTGCTATACAAGTGTAATGTTTAAGCCTTTATCTTTTTTCCTGGAATGATATTTATAGCTGGGAGTAGCTGAATAAACTTTGTTTACTTTCCTCTCTACAATAATGCATATGTTCTGCAACTGCTGCTCTTCCTTTAATGCTCTTTTGTCCACCTGAAAGAGAGAAGATTAGAGACCTGGCCCACAGGTAAGTTTATTCAGTTCACACAGAGGCAATTCATTGCATTACATCAGCTGCTGGGTGCCACAAGGCAAGATTGGAAGCAGCTGCATTACAAGAGAGGCATCAGTTAGAGGCAACAGCTCCCAAATCCCCAGAACAATGGCTGTTTCAAAATTCAGTTTGTCGAAAGGAAAAGTAACATTGATAGTATGATCACCTGGATTGCTTGCCACATTGCCTCTCTCAGCTCCATACAATTCCTAATCACCTTTCACCTCTGTTATGAAAGAAAAACATAATCCAGGAACCTTCTGAAGCCTGGTAGCTGTGCATTGCAGTGCAGTGTTGCACTACGCTGACATCTTTCAGGAGCATAAACTTCATAACACTTCCAAATACATAATCTGAGCATTTTGATCCTTTTTATTATTGTTTGATCAGAGAAAGGGATTAAGATTGTGGGGTTTGGAGGTCTGGGGGGAGAGAGGGCTTTGGATCTTATTTAGGTTTTTTAAAATAATTTAAATTCATGTATGAAGACTTAATTTGTGGCAGAGGCATCCAGAAATGGTTTTTTGCAAGTCAGATATATGTGATTTCAGGTTCCCTCAATGACTCATTTTTGAAACCTTCTGAAAAAAACAGAAACTCCCTGAAACCCCCACTGTCTTGCTTTTTCTTTTTTTTTTTTTCCTTTGGTTTCTAAAAATAAATTAGCAGCAACCTAGGAAAACCACAGATTCAGCATGCTCATATTTAAAAACAAAAATCATTACCCTCAAGCAAGTTTAATCAAACTAACAGAAGAGTTTACAATGCAGAAGAAATAGGTCAGGAAGGAATAATATAAAGGAAAATTACATCTTGAATATAGTCCAGGAAAAGCAAGACAAGTCTGAACTCAGTAATTAATGGTATCAGGGAGAAGATGGGATTCTGAAGGGTAGAAAGTCATGGGAAAAACAAGGGCGTTTGTTATCTAAACATAGCTGCAAAGCATTTCTGTTGGTTGTTTTGTGAGGAAAGTTCCTTTTCCACATGGAATTTGTGGTAGAAAGATATTAGACTCTAGTCTTAGCTTTTTTGCATGTACTAATCATTGAGCAGTAACTTTCTGAATAATACAAACTATCCATGCACTATTTTAAAAGCTTGGCTTTCCGGCACTTGAAGCAGAAGTTCCAACACAGCTGCTTTGCAGTGTCAACCACTCATTCTGTATAACACAGAGGTATGATTCTCACTGACTTACTGAGGTTGGCATCTAGAGCTTTACATTGGTTATTATTTTCAATCACTTCTATAGGGTCATCCTATAACCAAGAACCCATAAAATTAAGGGGGTTTGTCTTGTCTACTCTCTGTATTTTGATAATATTTCAAGAATTTTAGTTACATTGTAGCAAACTTACAGCAATTTTATGTTGCCTCAGCACCCAAATGCAGATTTTATTGCAGTATCCCATCTTACATTGCAAATATTCTTACAATCATTATTCTTACAATCCAACTACTTAAGATGTTGGCTCTTAAGTACAATAACTTTAAAACAAAAATTGGTGACTTCTGGGGCAATAAAATCATCCCCAAACTCTGCAAGGAGAACTGGTTGAAGAAATACCCATCAAGTGAGAAAAAATCTGCTCAGCTTTTAAAGAGGGTCATACAATCTTGCAAAGCATTTTCATCAATTCTGTGAACTCATGTGTCAATTACTTCATCTTGGGCTCTATGGCAATTAATTTTTTCCACTCAAGTAATGGTGTAAATCTGTTCCCTCCACAGCTAAACTTTCCTGTTCTAGGGGAGTTGAAAACTCCTCTCCATTTTGCAGTATGTGCTTCAGTTCTGTTTTTTGGCTTCCTGAGGTTTCTGTCCCTGCTGTGTGCTGTGAAACCTTTGCTGCTACTTCTAACTCTTTCCCTGACTTCCGCTGTGATTATGAATGGATATCTTGATTGCTTTACTCTTTGAACATGCCGTGTATTGTTCCATTTGCCTTCTGAGTTGTTTAATCATGAAATGATGGTTATTTACAAAACAGACCCACTCATATTTGCATGCACTGAATCAGAGCTTTGCTGCACATCTGTCTCTGTGTCAGCCTGAACCCAAAGCCAGAGCAGACACTGGAAACAAGCTCTTGTGGCCATCGCAGACCTGCCAAAGACAGGCACAGGTTTCCTGTGGTACTTCAGCAACATGAGCAGACAGCTGCAGGAATTCAAACATTTGAAGCAAAGTCCTCTAAGCTTCATAGAGGCCTTCCTTCCCCCTCCACAGAGATGAACAAGAAATTGCCATGAGGAAAATGCAATCCCAAGGTCAGACTGTATTTAAGGGGAATGAACAGCAAGCAGACAGCCGTAGTGCAGATAGAGTGAGCACAATTGGTAGAGACCAAATAATTAAGTTTATTCTCAGAAAAATGAAGACCAAAAATGAGCTTATATGTACCAGATTGAGGAAGCCATGAGGCAGACAGTCTGGACTAAAACATCTGCTAGCTCTTGGAGAGTGGACAGTTTTCCTCACACTGGAATAGCTGACCTAAAATCTCTTCCCACTAACTTAAGTAAAAGAGAAACAACATTTTTGTTTCCTCTGTGCTGCATAATTGTCATTAAATTAAATCTTTCTCATCAGCAAAATGGGTAGCTCATGAAATTTAAGTAACAATTTGTGCTCATAACTTGAGTCAGATTGCTCTAGCCCAAGAACTGCCAAGAAAGCAGGTCTGTATCTCTTTCTCAAACAGGGGACATTCATGACTGAAACCTGTACCATATCTTCTGAGATGGTTGGTCTGTCTCCAGGAAAACACTCTTTTCAGTTCCTTTGTGCTGTTCTCACACAGGAGAAAATGCCTACAGCAACATGCCTTGCTGCAGCCCTGACAGACCTATTAGGGAGAAACCCTGCCCTGCTATGTATTTGAATTTACTATCTAGGGTTCAGAAACAAGCATAAAATAAGAGGAAACCCTTCCTTGCTACTGGACTGTGACTTGGCCTGTGTCTTTGGGGCCTACGGGCACATTCCAAATCAGAAAAATAATGTCTGTGGCTCTTTTTATTCACCACCATTGCAGTTACTGCTTCCAGGTAGAATAGGTATCTATTGACTTTTCAGAAAATCATAGAATGGTTGAGGGTGGAAGGGATGCATGGAGATCATCTGGCCCAACCTCATGGTCTGGAAGGCCATCCAGTGAAGGTTGCCCAGGACCATGTCCAGATGACTCCTGAATGTCACTGGGGCTCACTGGAAAAAGCCTGTCTCTGTTGCCTTTGCATTTTCCCTTAATGTATTTATAAACATTGATAATATTTTCCCTGAGAGCAATGGTGGCATGCAATTTCTTCCTCTTCCAAAATCTCACAAGGTATTGGGGTGCATCTGCTCTAGTAGCAGACAGTTTTTCCCCCTCATTAATTTTTCTCTCATATTCACTCACAGGAATTTTGAGGGAGTATATCGTCCAGCTTTCTTTGTTTATCCCATTGACCTCCTTTATTAATGAAAAGACCATTCTCTCAGCCTTGCTTTCTTCAGTGAATAAAATTACCATGACATCATCTTATAGGAACTAAGAATAGAACATAAATTTTTCAGTGTTTTTTAGCCTTAAGCTGTCACCTGGAACACCTCAGGCCTGCAGCAACCTCTCCTCAGTATTACAAGCTGAAATATGACTCTAAAGGTTCTTATTGTCCAAAATCACCTTCTCTTCCAGACCTCCTAAGGACTGCTTCCTCTCTTAGACCTAGTAAAGAGTAACTGCAAGAACAATGCAAGAAACTTCTGAAACAGCAAAGCAATCAGATGATTACTCTGTGATGGCAAAACAAGGACAAGCCTCATCACTGGGCCAGATGTGATTTTTAAAGTGCTCAGCTCCAAGTAGTTGCAACTAAGCCAAAGCTAAACTGTGCCATGTCCCAGGGGCACATGGATGACCACATATCACACAGACATTTAAAAACAGAATCTACCAGGTATCAGATACTTAAGCAGTGACACAAACACTGAAGCACCAATACAGATAGCCTTCAAAGATACAGCAGCTTTACTTCTGAGGCTGGTATTTGTATTCTTAAGATGACAGGATAAATGAGATTAATCTCTACAAAATAGTAAAATGTCTTAATACCACTAGAGAGTTTTACCTTCAGATGCCTGAATCCCATGTTTTGGACATGCTTTCACTCTTTCAAGACTTGCCACAGTTTGCATACTGAGTATTTGCTAAACCAAAGGCAAAACATATCTTGAATTTAATGGAGGAGAGAATATAGACCTTAATGGTAGAGTATCTGGGATATAATACCTACACTTCCTTCCCTCTTCCAAATTACCATGTTGAGCATAATCACTCCAATTGATTCTGCTGGTTTCAGGAATAAATCAGCTTCATAAATTCTCACAACTAGTGAGTGCTTACTTCATTTTGTATAAGGTTTGAGTAGTCAGATTTATTTGTTGATTTATTTGTTTTTGCTAGGTTCTTCCCAGCATGAACTCATTTTCTCAGAGTGGTGAAATACTGGTGAGCAAAGAAATAAAAAGTTACTGTCAGTCACCAGCGACTAAAACCTATGGCTTCTGGTAAAATAAATTTGGGCAGAAACTGGACAATCACTCTTTCCAACAAGAGTTTATGTCTGATGCTGTCTGAAACACATAAAATAACAAATATTTCTTGTTCAGTATTGTTCAATTTCATCACATTCATGTATGTTTGTTGAGGCTTTTTACAGTTAGTAAAAGTACCCTAGAAACTAAAATAGTTCATAGGTTTGCATAAGAATGTACCTACTGTATCCTGTCTTTCAAATAGCTATATACAAACTTTATTATTTGACTAAAGAAATAATGTATATGATAAATAGCTACCATTAGAAATACAGTTTTGTTGTATGTTTTTAAACTGTCCTCTAAAAATTAATTTAGAATATGGTATTTATAGTAATTGAGAAAATGAGCTTTCCTTCTTCCTTTGGACCTTCTCTTAGTTATCTTGTAAGGACCAATGTTCCTAATGACATTTACTGACTTGGGGATGGTTTCCCTTCAGTTGAAATGTTCACCACGGGAAGTAGTGCTTTGAATGGAATAAACACTCAGAAAATGTACTGGAGTACAATTTTATGGTTACACAGTTAATCTGCAATGGAAATGTAAATCAAGACGGATTTAGTGTTGTACATAGCACAAGTAATTATGTAGGTTACTCTTGTATGATATACAACACTCATAGAAAAACACCAGAAGTGAACACTATATAAATCTGATCTCTTGAACAGTGCATTTCTTACATTTAATCAAGTTTTCAGCGCTTCATATCTGCCCTCCTCCAAGAATATCTAATCTTGATTGCCAAAGGTACACCAAGACCACTGGCAAGGTCTTTCAATAATTACTTAGCCTCAAAAGGCTGAGTAATCTTTGGATTACAAAGTGTATTTTTTTGTCTTTAAATGTCAAGATATAACTTCCACCTCTTAAATTTTGTGTCTAATGGAATGAAGAGCTTCCTTTTACCAAATTCATGTTCCGGAATCAAATATTTATTAACATACACTAGTCCATTATTCATTGTTTAACATTTTTTAACAGATAAGAGGCAGAACATCTTCAACATTTTCATAGGAATTGTGTTTTCCAATTCCATCATTATGATGACTTTTTTCTGTTGATTGATAGTCTCTTACACTGATACTCTTACACTGGACACAACATTCACAAATTATCTACTACAACAGTTAAATACAGAAGAAATATCTATGTCATTCATGATTCCTGTTCACACCTTTCAGGACCATATTCTTCCAACTGATTGCAGCTTTTGTTTTTGGGTTTTTTTTTTTGGGGGGGGGGGGGGTGGCAGGGAGTGAGTCCTATTCAGCTGAATAGTCAGTAGAATATTCCAGGTTCCTCTCATATGTCAGTTTTCCAAAATCAGACCTTCTTATTTTGTACTGCCCAAATCCCTTCCACTTAATTTTAAAATTTGAAATATAAGATACTTAGAGCTAGAAAACTAGCTCTATCCACATTAGATTACATTACTGTCACTTTGCACAGATAAAGCTTTATTTGCATTAATTTAGTGTTTTTTTCTAGTACTGTAGGCACTGCAGACAATAAAAATAGTAAGAGTCATTCCATGGTTAAGTGGAATGATTATAGTGGAAGGATTGTGGTGGGTCCTTCTACCTAAATATCTACCCACTGCTGTCCAGACACTCAAACACCTTTAGAAGTTCTGTATCAATCACTGAATTCATTCTGAACACCAGAACAGTCAGATATGGATTGTGGTGCAACAAGAATAAAAGCAAGTTAATGTAAATAGATGGAAACCTTTTTGATGTCACTCTAAACCTAATTTTAGACTAGTAAGTACACCATTCTATCAAGTTAGCATTAATTATCAAAGTATCAGTAAAAATAAAACCATTCAAATTAGAAATGAGTACGGTTTCTCCTGTCTTTGTTAAATTGTCATATGTTGTACTCAAACAAGTGATGATTATGAACTCACATGGATTCTTACAGAAAAAAAAAAGTTTCTCCTCAATAAAATTATTCCTGCACATAAATGTGTACATATATTTTCAAAATATTTTACAGGAAAAGGAAGAAAACAATATTTAGGTCAAATTTGTCTTGGTCTCATATGAAGTTTTTCTCCCATGAATCTCTCGCTTACTACATATTCCTTGAGATTCATGCTTCTTCCTCCCATCCAAATGATCTAAGATCAGGGCTTATAAAGTCATCTTGCCCAGAACCTAGCAAAAAAGTGAAGATGCTGATTCCGTAACTAATTTTTATTTGTAAACAGTGTATCTGGACAGGTGCTACTGAGAGTCCAAGTCTGAAGAAGAAATCATGGGAAGACTCATATTGAGACTGAAATATGTCTCTATTGAGACAGAAAGTTGTCTCAATCCCAGTCAGATATCATAGAAATATTGCATCTTAATTAAAAATGCATTAACATTGCATTCGCTATTATTTGATTTCTGTAATCTTCCTTCTCCTCCCACCCCTATCCCTATTTTATCTTATCTATCCAGTTTTTAATTTGTACCATCCCCATGCCTCAATACCATGTCTTGGCTACCTAGCAAATAAATGAAATGTTTTCTTCCGGTGTTTACAGTTCTTCCAGCTGTCTCGAATGACAACGATGTTAATTGCAATTGATGAATCAGAGATCAGATATTAGTCAGCAAATTTTCCTGCTATTTGCACAGCAATATTGGTCTAAAGTCTAACCTGCTCATTTCCTGCCTGGTGGTAATGAAGCGTCTGAACCCTGGATGAACCTTAGGCTCAACTCCAATGGGCTGTTTGTAGAAGGATAATCTTCCCAAGTACACTAGAAATTCACAGGCTAGAATATGTTAAAAATAAATCTTCTGGAAGCCAGTATTCTCAAATCATATTGAAAACATGTAATTTTCTCTGAAGTAACTGACTGGCAGGCACAATAAAGGCAAAATAATAGCATTTATAAAAGGGAGTTTTTTGTTTATTTGTTAGGAATTTACAAAAATCATGTTTCTAAATGACAGCTCAAGGAGTCATTGTCAACTTTCTCTTTCTTACAGAATGTAAGGTCCACAAAAAACGCTTTGGTTTGCCGGTGTTGGATAAGGCAAACATGCTATGAATGCAGCAATGAAAAATCCATTATGAAACCATTTGCATGTTTTCTGTGAAAGCCATAACTATATTATGGCAGGATGGATTTGTAAAGTACATAACTGTATGATAGCTGATGACTTTCATGCTATACACATACAACCCAATACTGACATAACACCTGTACTACTACAACTATACAACACTACATCTTCTGTGACACTATTTCAAAACACATTACCTCAAAAGAAGATGCAGCAAACCCATTCAACAATGTCTCCTTAAAATATTGGTGGTAAGGCTTTTTAATAGGAGTATATTGAAGGGAATATTCCATAGACATTTGAGTTTTAGACATATTTTCTTTGCAATTAAACAGAAATCTTAGAAAACTCCTGCAAACAAAAACATTTTGGTTTCAAAGTTTCAGAAAATTCAGTTCAGCTGCCACAGAACTCTTGAGGAGTTTTCAAATGTGCATCATAATACAGATTCGGGAAAAAACTAACCAAAGGGGAAAAAAATCTGTCTAAACTAATTTTTATTTTAAATAAATAAATATTTTATTCTGAAAGTAATTTTTTTTCTTGCTCCAACATAACCTAAACAGTATGATAAACTTTATTCCATTTCAAAAAATATTTTTGTTTAATATAAAATATATGGTGGCATACTATATAACTATCAAAAATTCTCTAATCCAATAAAATTTCATCTTTATGGATTATCTATTCTGACAATATTGGAGGGATTCTCTGCTTTCTTCATAATATCTCTGCTTTTCTCCTTAATTTCTTTATACCTAACTGCAGATGATGCTTAGATAGCTTTAGTTATAAATATTTGTGTATGTGTTTAAATAAATAACAGTGACTTCATTTACAGTGAGTTAGATATTCTGCTTGCCACGAAAGCCCACACACTAACTTCCTTACAGCTGCCTAGAATAGCACAGGACAGTTGGACCAGGACTGCAATGTTACATTTCAGTGATTTATTTCAAAACCGGTGTTATCTAAATTATTAATTATTCTGATGAGAGGATATAGAGGATTGTGATTAGCCATAAAAGGCTATGATGTTCTAAAGTTGAAAAAAGGAGATGAAAATAACTTAGTTTCCTAGATAACTGAGAATAAGCAGAGCAAATCAAAATGGTATGCTAGGTGGTAAGATGGTTTGAGCAGGAAGACGATGCTGCTGAGCTGACAGGGTAGTCAGGTGAGAATGCAGCAGAGCTGAGTTGCTGTGGTACATAAGAGTAAAAAGCCAGTCTGACAGATCACACATCAGCTTAGAAATCACTCACCATGTGGTCTCACCTTAGCAATGCTGGGAAAATTTTGTGTTTATTTGCATTTCTTTCTGAACATTATTTGCATTTCTTTCTGAACTTGTCCCCAGAATCGTTCAAAGCTAAACTCACCAGATACTGAGAATTGGAGAACACATCCAGTATTCAGATATAAGTAATGAATTTCAATCAAAAATATCAGACTGATTATAATCACTGACCAAAACACCAAATGGTTGTTGTTTTGGATAGAGAAAAAAACTCTCATAAAATAATTGATGTTACCCATGTTTTTATAAAGTTTATGGCTGATATTTCATTACAGAAAACCATTAAAAGTCATTTTGGCTGCTATATCTCTAAAATATTTAGCAGTTACAAAAAGCTTAATAAAGTCTCTCTTTGTTTATAATATGAACAAACATATCTTCCAGAAAACACCCGGACACTTTATCCCTGGCTCTCATATCTTGAAGTTGTGTTGCTCCAGATGTCCTTTGCTGATTTCACATGACACCAAATTATTTACTCTTCTAGACAGACAAGGTTCAAATATATGTGGTTGTCACATTTGTGTTCTTTGTGTTAGGGAAAAGGATAGTGAGCTTCTTTACTTAGTCTGTTTTAGGGATACTTTAAAATGCTATTTTTAAATTGTGTTTATTTATAATATATTCTTGTCCAGGAAAAAACTATAGAAAAAACCAAAACATACCCTATCCTTATCTTCATCCAGTTTAAATACAGCAGAGGAAGGAAACAATCTAATAGTCTTAGAATTCATATATGTGGAAATCCAAGGTATTTTTATAACCTTCTATAAGAAGGGATCAGTTAAAGAAACACTAAGAAGAGCATGACATGGCCTGAAGGAACTGTATGAGAGAAAGCATGGACCAGCTTGAAAACATCCATGACACTAAGTTTTCATGTTTCTCTTCTGTAAGAGTGAGCAGAGTGGCTGCTACATAGGCTGATTGAAGCCTCACAGAGTTCAAGAGGAAGTACAAAGTCCTGCACCAGGCCTGGAAAGGAAATAGGAACTGATATTCTGGAAAGCAAGTCTGCAGGAAAAGAGCTGGAAAGGAACAGGAAAGTCACTAATAAAAGGAAGGAGCTTCCTCCAAAACTAGATATTCCCACCTAGTTGGACATCCATACCCAGAACGGCAGGCTGCATACTGGAGAAGGCCATAACCAATTGGAGCAGCCCAACCATTTATTCCATTAATTAAGAAATTAACAACCAACCCAGTGAGTTCTTCTATTTTAAGAGGTATAGAGGCAGTCATCTTTCAAGGATATGTGTTTCAAGGGAGGTGTGTTCTAGGAGTCCAGCTAAGAGATGTTATTGAGAAGATGCCAAGTCTAATTAATCCCACTGATTATTACCCACTATTAGTGCTCCATGTGGGTGCCAGTGATAGAGAGCAGCAGTCTGGGAACTGCATCTATTATGGTGAACAAACAGGAGGAACTAGAGACGTGCACACATCTGCATGGGTGTGGTATCATTGGCATCACAGAGACAAGGTGGGGTGGCATCTTGACTAGACCATTTGAATGGAAGGATTTAGGCATTTTAGGAAAGACAGGCTAGGGAGGTGAAGAAGGGTATAAGCCTTTATATCAATGACAAGCTGGAGAGTATGGAACTATGCCTGGGAAAGTGTAAGGAGCCCACATCTTGTGAGTAAAGATTAAGGAGAGGGCAGGGACACAGTATGTTAGAATGGGAATCTGCTACAGGTAGGTGGATGAAGACAATGAAGCCTTCTGTTGGCTGACACAAGCTGCCTCACAAGCCCTGATCCTCCTGAGGGATTTCAACCACCCCAATATCTGCTGGAGGGACAACACAGTAGAGCACAAGCAATCCTGGGGTTTTCTTGAATGTATCAACTACAACTTCCTCAGAAAAGTGATAGAAGAGCCACCAACAGAAGGAGCTGGTGGGAAATGCAGTGCTCCAAGGCAACCTTGGCTGCAGTTACCACAAGATTGTAGAACTGGAGATCCTCAATGCACTGAATAGGGCACACAGCAAACACATTGCCCTGGACTTCAGACTTTGGCCTTTTTAAAGACCTGCTTTGTACAGTCCCATGCCCTAGAAGGCAGAGAGGACCAAGAACGATGGCTGAATTTGAAGGATCACCCTTCCAGACTTCCAGCAATGCATCCCAACAAGGAGGAAATTGGGGGAAAGTGCCAATAGGCCTCCAAGGATGAATAAAAAACTGCTGAGTAAACTCAGAGCAAACAGAAGTTGGAAAGAATAAGTAGCTTGTAGAGGAATACAGGGAAATTTAATGGGAAACTAGGGATAAAACTAGGGAAACCAAGGCCCAGCTAAAATTGATTCTGGTCAGGAATATCAATCATAACAGGGATCCACAGGGATTTTGACAGGCCTGAGAGATGCCACTGTGCAAACCTCATGAAGTTCAGCAAGGCTATGTGCAAGATCCTATTGCTGGATCATGGCAATCCCAGACACACCCACAGGTTGGTCAGAGAAGTAACTGAGAACAGCCCTCTGGAGGGACTTGGGGGTGATGGCTGATGAAAAACTCAACATGAGCTCTCAGGGAGTGCTCCCAGCCTAGAAATCCAAAGGAATTGTGAGCTGCATCAAAAGGAGTGTGGCCAACAGGCCAAGGGAGGGAATTCTACCTTCTACTCTGCTCTTGTGAGATCCTACTGGGAGCACCGCATCAAACTCTGGTGTTTCCAGCAAAAGAGGGACATGGAAATGTTGCAACAAGTCCAGAGGAGGCCACAAAGCTGATAAGAGGACTAGAGCACCTCTTCTACAAACACAGGCTAAGAAAGTTGAGGCTGTTCAGCTTGGAGAAGGGAGGGTTGTGTGGAGACCTCACAGTAACCTGCTAGTATCTTGAAGGGAGGCTACGGGAGAAAATCTCTTCACCAGGAAATGAAGCACTTGGACAAGGAGTAATGGGTACACACTGACAGAAGGGACATTTAGCCTAGATATAAGGAATGAATTGTTTTCTATCAGTGTGGTGAAACAGGTTGCCTGGGAGGCTGTGGATTTCCAACCCTGCAAGAGTTTAAGGCCAAGTTGGATAACGCCTTGAGCAACCTGCCCTGGTGGGATGTGTCCCTGCACATGGAAAAGGAGGCTGGGACCAGATAACCTTTCAAGTCCCTTCCAAGTGTTAAGCGTTATTCTATGAAGTAAAAATAGTCACGACTATTGTGTTAGGCTGCCTTCTTCCTTCGATATGAAAGGATGTAACTGAGATCATGTGTTCTTGCTAAACTTTTCACTCAAAAGTAAAAAAAGATTTCCAAATTCCAGAGAGACTCTGAAAAGGAGTTCCCACTGCTTTCAACAAAGGATAACTCTAACTGCAACCTTGGCAGCTGCTTTCCATTTACCTTTCATGAGAGAAATCAAGTGAAAATACAACAAACTATCATAGATAAGTATATTTGTCCTGGTTCATATGTCCTGAAATTCAATAATTTATGACTGCACAACATTAAGGATGAACTTGATTTTCAGGAGACTTGTTGAAGTGCTGATTGTTAACAAACCAATAACAAAATTCTTTACATTAGCTTGAAGATTTTTTCTTTCTTGTCATGTAGTGCAACTGTGTTATCAACAGCCTTGATCTCTTCTTGAGAATTTCCAGTATTTTACAACTCAGAACATATAAATCAGCTTCACCCTAGATTAGTTGTTCTGCCTAATATCAACAGTGTGTTTATTTACTCATAACTCTTTAATCTTGACATGATAGATATAGTTTTAAAAAAGAACACATAAGAAACCTCACTGTTCACTTGAGAACTTAGAGAAAATATTGATCAGTAGAAAGATGACCTGTGGTAATGACATTTGGTTAGACATGTCTTTCTGGATACAGATAAAGTAAGAATTTCAGCCATTTATTGTAGCAGTGATTGCATCGACAGCCCAAAACACAGGAGTCTCCCACAGGAGTTCTTTGAGTTAATTCAACCTTCTCTCCCACACTCTGCCCATGCCTCATGTAAGAAGCATGTCTTTAGGAAGCACCATACTTTTCCTAGTATTTATCACTTTCTACACAGAGGGTGACTATTTTCATATTTCCCAGAAGGTCTGCTTTAAGGTTAAGTAATTTTTTGAGGATAACTTCACCCTAGAGAAGAGTTTACACTTTCTGTACTCAAATAGTTCCACTAGGAAAATCAGTGACTTCCTCCCAAGAGCCGCAGTAATTTTCATGGTTGGGCCATGTACTCAAAGACAACTCCCGGATTTCCTAAACTGCTAAGTATATCTGTACTAGTAGCTAAAGATGTTTTCCAAGATTCAAAGGTCCTGCTTTAAGATTACTAATAAACACACCACATATTAAAAGGAGTTCACATAAGATACAGATTCCCACTTATATTTCATCTGTATATTCATGGTCTTCCTGTTGACTCCTAGCTCTGGGCCACTGGGCCATGTTCCCTGCCTGGCCCTTGGCTGTAATCAACAGAGCAGAATATGAAAAGTGGGAACTGAGGTCAACGGAGTATTGGTAACACCCAGCAATCACATCAAGCTGAGTTATTGGGTTCTGATGCATATAAGAGGGAGGTAAAGGGTAGAAATCCTTCCATATGAAATATAGGGAGACTAGGTATGTGTTAGATACTTGACAGCAACTAAAGCCCCGTCAAGATTTGAACCATTTTGACCTACCGAGAAGACCCTCAATCCCTTGGAAAATTTGTCATTGAAAAAATGTAAGAATCTCAGGACTCCAGATGCCTCCTGGGTTAGATTCAGTTACAAGTAGTTTAGAAGATCTGGAATTTTGGTTTTGATGCCCCCAGGTCTCATATATTAAGTGTCTCAGGCTTTTAGTCCCATCAAATTGTCTTAGTATTAACTGTGTCTGATTATCTTGTCTCAGTGATGAACGCAGTTTGACCTTGAAAGAAATATTTACTGGAACTTCTTTCCTTTTTTGCGTGACTGAAAACTTGGAATGCAGCTCTTCACAGTACAGTACACTTGTAGCAAGTTTAGACACTCTAAAGCTCCTCCAGCTGAACTCATGGTTTCTCAAAAACAACAAAAAGAGCAAGAAAAACATTAAGGAAGGTATTAGCCTTATTTTGACAAAACTCTTTGTTGTAAAAGACAACCTGCTAGCTATTTACATTTAACTGAGGGGCCTTGGTTTGGGTTTACATTATGTATCATGTGATACCTTTATTTCTTCATCCTCTGAGCTCTCATTCCACTAAAGAATGCTACAGAAACCACTTCCCACTTCCTCCAGGAAGATATTTATTGTTGGAGATTATATGATGGAGATTATATGCTTGAATATTAATAATGAAGTTAAAAAGTTAAATCCATTATTACATTATCATAGTACGCAAAAGTCCTGTCTTTCTAAGTTCTGTATTTCCTAAGCAAATGAAAAAGAAGTCAAGATTACTAAAAAATTACACAAACAGTTGAGTAACCTTGGACATACACAAAAAAATTTCCCATCCTTCACTTAAATTGTATCTGACCTGGAAGAATGCACTCAAAACTTTCTAAATCCATGTTATTAAGCTCACACCTAAATGAAGTTGGGTTTATTGTTGTCTTGTTTAGGCAGGCATGCTAATGTTCATAGCAGTTGTGGTATGCTGCTTGCCTTAGCAAATTTAGCAATTACATGACTGCCAAAAGCCATACAGTATCTAGAAGTAAAACCCTTAATTGTTGGTTTGTACAATATTTGATGATTTAAGCTTGCTATAGGAGTCTGCCATTGATGATTACAAAACCAATTAAAAAAATATAAGATTTTATTCCTTAGAACTTGTTTCCCAAAATTAAGTGATAGAAGATTTCTCAACTTATACAAGAAAAAAGCTAAACAAAATATGGTGCCTGAAAGTGGTATGCATGGGGAAAAATAGAAAAAAGCAGCTTCTACCACTGACTTTAGATTACATTTTGTCAGTTTACAGAAATTCTATAACTTACTTTCTTATTGGTCAGTGTAGCAGAGTTATCCGTGCTTTAGAATTGTTGTTCCTATCTTGACAGAGCTACAATACACTCATATGGAATTAAGTGTACTTTGAGTAACTTTAAAAATGAAGGGGATAAAATGGGTATTTCCTAAACTTACCATGATAGAAAAAGCAGGGTGAAATAAAATTTGAAAGAAAAAAAAAAAAAACAAAAAAAAAAAAAACTAAACAAACCCAAAGCCATGATAGTCTGGGAAACTTTCTAACAGCAAAGAGATGGAAGCTTTGGAGCGGTTTGTGGGGAAGTTTATTGAGTCTGTCTTTGGAGGTCTTTAAGGACATTTCTCAGTAATAATTTTTGTACAGTTGATCCTGCCTTGTGGCAGATGGATAATTTAATGAAGTCCTGAAGTCCTCTCTAGCCCTGATTTTTTGTGATTAGCAGATTTCCCCTACATACTTCCATATGCACATCATATTGTGGAATATCCAGTGAATAATTCTTGTAGTGTCCCTTTTATACAGATTTTGTAAAAATTCCTTTTTAAATAATGCAGTTTATAAAATATCAGTAACAAAATCTAAATTCACCATTAAGTATGTATTTCTGTTACACAGGGAAATCTAATAATTCTGAAGGCAATTAACAAGAAGCTGACAACAGAAAACAGATGCCAGTCTTTTTGATATAATTTATTCTCAACTCTCCAAACTATTCTTGATTTCTCAAGACTATTCTTTATTTCTAACAAGATTTTTTCTTAATGCTTATAATTTAGTCTGTAACTTATCAGATTTATAACTTACTAAACATCAGTTTTGAGGAAATCTTTCAATTCAGAATGTGCATAGTAGGCCACCTTTTTACTTCTCCCCTTTGACCATAACTTTATTTTGATTTTGAAACATTAAAGCAAAAGGACAATAGAAATTGGTTTATATAAATACCATGACAGTAATTGAATAATTCAAGTAGAATGGGACCAATAGCAATCACAATCAGCTTGTTGAGCCCTTTCAGACAGTATGCTAATAAACTAACAGTTTCCAAAAGTTAATCACAAGAAAATTCTCAAACCTGACCATGGTTATGAAAAGAGCAGAGGAAAACAATTTGTTATGAACTACTATTTAACTAATACTATCTTTTCACCCCAGATCTCAAGTGCATAGTGTCATATGAATTCCATATAAGAAACTATCTGCTTCAAATTTAGCAATTTTGAAGATGTTCATAGTGCTTTGTGCCAGTGTTAGATATTAGGAAACCTGGCAAAACTATCCTGGGAACCAAGTACAAGCAATGTGTTCTCTAGGGATAGATGTTCCCGGTTTGACCCCAGCTTTTGAGCAACTAGCAGTAGAATTTTCTGCCAAGAAATGAAAACCTGCCATGCATGTACTAAAGTTTCTTTATTCCACCCTAACTTGTATTTTTCTTCAGAATTAACATAAATGTGACCTTGAGATATGCTTCAAAAAGTGTGTTGTTCCCATCCACATTTATCATGCTTTAGTTGCACGCCTATTATCATTGCTAAAAAACAAACCTATTTTCCCAATATTAAAATAGGAAAGGGATCATTGCCCATAAAAATGAATTATAGCTTAGCAAACAAAAACATTTTAAATAACTTGATTTCAGTTTTAGCTGTTCTACCCTGGCCTGGAAACTCATTGCAACTTGACTAAGAATAAATTTTGTGCCATGAGAAATGTTTTTGAAAAAATCTACTTTCTTAATATTTATGGTAAGCAGATTGCTCAATATTAGTTGGCCATCACTGAAGATTTCAATGAAATTTCAAACCAGACAAGCCATTTGATTCTACAGTAGAGAGAGGACATTTAAAACAAAAAAGATGAGTAATCTAAAACTGGGCCTCAAAAGAACACCTCTCAAATATATTAAGAGAAGGACGTGTTTGTGAAACAGTAATGAGTGTGCGAAAGTAATTTTGCAGAGATGTAAAATAAACTTTTAGAGTCTTCATTTTACAGGATTGAAAAGTTCCCAATCAATACAACATTTTCACTGTTTAAAGTCTTAGAATAATCTGTGAAGTCCACAAATGTTTGTGGATCTGGATCTCTGGCCACCTTTGGACCTTTCTGTTCCCACACCACAATTGATTTACCAGAAGTTATCTGACTTTGTCTGTCCAGTTATTTGCAAACCTAATCCTCTCCAGTGAATGTTTTAGGCTAGTGGAAGTTACCAGCCTTGGTCTGCTTTCTATATTCTCATTCAGAGACAATGAGACTTGAACAGACAAACTCCCTAACAACATATGGGTTTTGGAATAGGGATAGAAGAAAGTCAGTCCTCTTAAATAATTCTTTCTTTCATGTCTATTGCATAATTCTCTTCTTTCCCAGGGGAAGGTAAATGGAGGAAAGGTAAGCAGTTGTTTCCATGTTTCAAAGAAAAATAAAGAATTATTCAAATCTCATCCAACAGAAATTTCTGAAAATTGAACTGTCACCTCAGTAATCTCTCGTTACTACCTTCCACTTAATTTAACTAGAAAAAGTGCATCAGTCACAATTAAATTCATGTGGACATTTAATACACTTTCCAAGTAACTGGATAGCCCCCTTCCCATGTCTGCCTCTGTAACACATTTTTATTTCCTCTTAAGGGATACCATCAAGTTCTCTCCTTCCATACTTCTTGAATCTTGAGCAGTAAGTATACAGAATTTAATTTAACTGAATTATGATGAATTTTTTTTTTTCTTCTTTCCATTAAAAGTAGAAATCTCTATACCTCCCACTGAGTTCAACAGAAGTTAAGCATCTAAATAAATTTGACATTCTGGCCTTACACATGTCAAAAATCAAGAATATGTAAAGCAGAAAACTCACACATACACACAAGAATGATAGAAGTGTTGGCTGGAAGGGATCACTGGAACCCATCCAGGACAAGATGATTGAAGTCAGTCCGTGAAAAATACCAGACTAGAGGTTTTTGAAACTTGGCTGCACAAAGCCATGACAAACTCAAGAGTGAAATTTCCATGGACCTTTGCAAAACCCCCACCAGAGATGAACCACCTCCCTTTTTCCTAGCAGCCACCCTCCCAACAAGGAATGCATGGTCACTGTCCTTTTTTATTCTGTCTGTCCCCTCTCAGAAGAGTCTAGCTCCATCATTTTTATAACATTTCCTCAAGTTGGCTGCTTATTGTTCCTTAGCCTCTCACCTGACAAATTAAAACTATCCTGGGCTCTCTCAGACTGTCCTTACTGCTGGTGTTCTTTAGATTACTCAAGAAAATTTTGTATACTTTCTTCCAATACTTCTCATCTAAATTAGAATCTGAACCATTTCTTCAAATCAAGAACTTCAGGACTGCATTTCTTCCTCATATTTGCAGACAAATAACAATAAACAGTTGCATCTGAACATGCATTTTCAACGCTCAAATGGTATTTATGTTATGCAACTGCTTAGGTGGGTAAAGACTGATATGGGAAAAAGTAAAATTGTACCTATAGCCTGACAATAAAGGCAATAAAAAGAAAAAAGGTGGGGACAGGTAGAAGAAACATCCAGACCAAATATTCACAAGAGACCATGTTTATCAGTATCAGTAAGAAGAGTGGATGGGATTCCAAATCCTGTCTTGGGTGTAAGAGACTTTCAGAAGTCCTACTCCTTGCACCCTGTAGAAACACTTCAGAATCACCATGGCCATGAGACATTCCCATATCTGAGAAAAACAGTGACTTTCCTGAAGGTCTTCCAAACATGATCAAAGTATTAAAAATGCAATTTTAAAAAGTTTTGAACAACAACCTCTGAAACATAAGAATTCATCTGCTACAACAGAAGAGCTGCAGTAAAAAGTGTTTTACTCCCGTCCTGGCACTCTGTCATGTAAATAAAAATTAATGCTTCTTCCTTTTTACTTAATTGTGTACAAAATATTCCATTTCTAAGTCTTCTGAAAGTTAATTTCCTATAGCAAGAACCCATTAAAGTAGAGCTCAGCACTCAAAATTTCAAGTGATATGAGTATGCCCTTGTAAAAGAGCAAAATATTTGTTTTACTGAGTAAACTAGAAAAGACAAGGAGGGAACTACCAGCAGTCCTGAGAGGCAGTGATGAACAGAATTTACAGGCAGAGAGCCTCAGATGCTGCAAGAAACAGGGAACACATAATGAAAACAAGGCATAAATAAGTCATCTCAAACTCCAGCACATAGGCAAGGAGGTGCCTGCAAGACATCATGGTGTCATGATGAAGCCTCAGTGACTTTTAAGGATGTCAGCAGCTAGGGTGTCTCTCTCAAGAAATTGTATGCTAATGTATGCAGTCTGGGGGGTAAACAGGAGGAACTGGAGATTTGTGTGATATTGCAGAAATGGTGGCATAACTCTCCCATGACAAGTGCTGCAATGGCAAGGTGCAGGCTCTTGGATGGACAGTCTGCGAAGGTGAGCCAGGGAATTTCTCTTTATGTGAGAGAACAGCAGGAGAGCACTGGGTGGATGTGCATGACCCAGTGTTCATGGGTAAGGATTATGAGCAATGTGGCATGGGGTGTCTGCTGTAGGCTGACTGCTCAAGACAAACATGGATGCAGTCTTCCACAGAAAGCTGGAAGTAGTCTCACATTCACAAGCCCTTGTCTTCATGGGGAATTTCAACCACACCATTATTGGCTGGAGGGACAACACAATGTGGCATAAGCAATTCAGGAGGCTCCTGAAGGTCATCTGTGACCACTGCCTGACCCAAGTGGTGGAAAAACTAATGAGGATTCCACTGGAATTCATAATAGGAATGGCTCATTAAGATGTATGAATGCTGGAGAGACCATGCAATAGTGAACAGGAAAGAGAAGGACCACAGGCCTGAATTCAGGAGAGTAGATTTTATCTGCTTCAAAGATCTGCTTGGATGGGTCACATAGAGTAAGGCCCTAGAGGGAGGCAGGGACAGGAAAGCTGGGTAATATTCAGGAATCTCTTTCTGAACATAAAGGAAAAACATGTTGTTCTTGTTGTTGTTTAATAGGAATCATAGAATCTCCCTTCTTTTAGGTCTTCAAAAGACATCTCAATACTGTTCTGGGCAACCTGCTTGAGCAGGGGCACTCAGCTGCGATGTACTCCAGAGTTCTCTCCAGCCTCAGTTGTCTCATTATTAAATCCCATACTGAACCCAGATGAGTTGTGGACAGCAAATAAAAGAGTTTTGTAACTCAGTAGTGCTCTCAGAAATGGTATACAGACTCAGAAACCAGTTTTGAGATGAAAACTCATTCTTGAGAGTAGCAAAAGCAAAATATTGACTGCAAAAATATTTTAAATTAATCCCTCTTGCACTTAGGTTTGCAGTTCAGAAGAGAACATTTTCTTGGAGTATCTTAGAAGCTTTCTTCCTTTGTATTCTTTCCTGGGATTTCAGTGCCATTCTTATTTGCATTTGCTGAATCTCTCACAAATCACTCCCAAAGATTAATATTTTAAACCCGTTTCTATTTTGATATTGTCCATCTTGTTTCAACAACTTCTCTTTAATATTTGTGTCCACCTCCTCTCTGAAATAATTTTCTCCCCTTTGCTCACCTTGTACACACAAAAAAAACCTGAGTTGAAATGTTGCTGTATGGGTGGGCAATTTCTAGGTATACAAAGTAGTTTAGTGAAACTCTGCATGCAGAACAGTCAAAACTGTGACAGGCTGTCACTTAAGTTGATTTTAGCTGCCTAGTGCCCCGAGGTAAATCTTTTGCATGTGTAAATGCAGAGTTTCCAAAATGTCAATGTCAAAAATTTTCATGGGGACAGAAAGACACGCTTTCCTGACAGAAAGGTCACAGTAGTCTGAACAAATTTCAAATCTTTTCTCCAAAGTATGGACAGTACATATTTACTCAAATAAAAGGTTTCCAGGGTTGTTTAAACATTGCAACACAACGTATTTTCTCCATAATTTTCTTGGAAATGGCTAAACTGTTTTGGCTGAAACTTTTTGGAAAAAGAAATTAAGTGAGCACAATGTCACCTCATGGCAAATTGTAGCCTAAGAGGCCAGTATTTATTTGGTCAAGTTGCCAGTAAGCTAATATGAAGGTGTTGTAACAAAGAGGTTTTGATAGATGTCCGTAATAGTCAATGCTAGCAACATCAGCAAAATGCAGTCCTATATGACAGCCAGAGAACAAATCACTGAGGAACTCCAGCCAAGATGCCAAATTGGGCAGTAATGGAAATAGACACAAACCCCTAAATTTGAAACAAGACAAAGAGCTGGTCAGTTTTAGACATCTTTTATGACACTGCACTAAGCTATGTAAAGTAATGTACTCTACCATATGTACATATAGACAGACACATTAAGTTTTCAGCTGACACCTCTTTTGAATAGATACAGTTATTTCAGTCCTGATGCATCAATCAATAAAGATTGATGCATCAACTAAGATCAAGAAAAAATGGAGATTCAGCAACCATGAGATATGAGTTAACATACCAGAAAAATTGCTGGTGTTTGCTTTTGTAATTATAAAGGTTTATTTATTAGCAATACATTAAAAAACTTACCTTAAGACATATGGCACTAGACCAACAAGTAATTCCTTGCTCAACTTATGAACTATTTTAAAAGGACCAAATAAACAAAAAAAAAAAGTGTAGGGTTTAGTATATCAGGTCACTACTTCCTCCTAGTTAAGATTGAAATTGCAATGAAGAAAAGCATGTGTTTTATTTTAAAAATAAAACCACAAAATAGCTTCTTGGGAATATGAAACTGTAAAAACCTGGAATTAATAATTTTATGGGTTACTGTGGTATAAACTTCTCAGGCCTCACACCTCATGTGAATTAATCAACTCGTAATAAATGTCTATAAATAAGAATGTAATTATAACCAATATAATATAATAATTAATTAAATAATCAATAGATTTTAGTAATTTTTTTCTTGGAAATCATAAATATGTTAATGTATGCATTAGTGTCTGAGCCATCACGAGTATATGTTTTACCTCCTTCTCGTCCCCAAAAACTTCACCAACATTTCATAGCTTTGGATATACAATGAAACTTCCCCTTCCAAATGGATGGAAGTAAATGCTTCTTTTATAGAAGATGCAAGGTTAGTAGACCTAATAGTCATTTCTGATCAATGGATTTACTCCATTAGACATTTAACTGGGACAGAGTGCCCTTTACAAAGGGATATCCTATTGCTGGAGTTCAAAGTGCTTTAAAGTGCCCACAGGAAAGATAAATGCCAGGAATACTGTGCCTGCTGCCACAAGGGATGTCAACCAATCCCCATTCAAGCACTACATCAGAATTACATTAGCTACAAGGTTTTTAGTCTGCAGCTGGCTCTATTTGGAGTACTGAGAGAGGCCCATATTCAGGGATCACTGTTCCATGACTGACCAGTGTTGCACATGTGTGACACTCTTGGACAGCCAGGTGCATTCAGTGCATAGCATTGCTGGACCTGTAGATGGCTGGGTGCTGTTGTCAAGACCTCACAACCTCTTAATCAAAAGCAGACCTGATGATACTGGAAAGCAAGCAGTAAAGTTTAAAACAGGCCTTCGTTTATAAATGCCAAATAGTCAAGAAACCCTAGTCTGGGGAGGCTAGACATACAGCTGGACTTTGGTGGCTAAACACCTCTGAAATGCCTATGATAAGCATTTATTAAGCGTGGCAATCTCAAGCACCACCTACCTTCACAGACACAACTTTTCTTGGTAAAATTCCTGGAATAATTTCGGTAAAAATGGAGGCTTGGGGTCATCCTATTGAACCCCCATATCAAACTAGGCTCAGCTTCAAATGTAGATGAAGTTGCTTTAAGTAATCTTGCATTTTAAAAGTCTCCAAAACCGAACTTGTTTGTGGAAACCTGGTAGGCATTTGCAAGGGAAGAATCTTTCCTATATATCCATATGGAATGCCCTTGATTCAATTTATGACTATTTTTTCTTGGCCATTGAGGTTTTGGCTCCATCTTTTTAACATACTCAATCAGACACTTGAACAGAGATCACTTCAGCTCTGACCAAACCCTCTCTCTTCTAGGCTAAGAAAACCTTTACTCCTGAGCTTCTCCTTGTACATCATGCTCCAAACCTTGGTGATTATCTACTAGATTTTCTCCAGATTGTCAGCAAATTTTCTTGTACTCATGGGCTGAGACTTTGCTTAATACTCCACATGTGGCCTTGGGACTGCTAAGTGTATGGGAATAATCACCTCACAATGTGCTGGCTACTCTCTTACAAACACAGTCAAATATGTAATTAGATGTCTCAGCTGAAAGGGAACATTGGTGAGCCACATTCCCCCACTTTCTGCTGCTGTCTGCTGTGCACACAATGGAAGTATAAATAAATTCTAAACAGCCAGGTCTCTAATTTGAACACAAATTTTGATGCAGTTAGAGAAAATGAGAATTAATCTGCTTATTTAGTGCTGGGCAAGATGGCCTGGAAAATCTGATGCAACACAACATAAACCAACAGGTTAAGGAAGAATCCCTTGTGCATAAAATGCCTTGGTAGTTAAGTTATTCACATGCTTTGGAGACCCAGGTTCATGTCTCTCATGTATATCAGGGATTTTGAACTTGTGCACCTTGAAAATAGAGCACCTCACCTCACCTCTTACCTCCTTCAGGCCAAGACCTTAACATAGGTACATACACTAAATATTTTGCAAAAATTTTGAAGAAATGGAAAGTCAAAAGAAGTCTGATGGTAGGTAATTTCTGATTGCTACTCTCTACAGCTCCACCTATCTTCTCTCTCAAATATAAATATAATTTAGCAGTGAGAAATATCCACAAAACTTGAGGGGAAGAACTTACAAATTTTCCATCTTTCCATGCTCTGGTGTGAAAGTATAGAACATAAGTGTTCTATGCTAAATGTGATTGCACTTGTCATCAATTTAAGGATTCCATATCCAACCCTGGCTGGGGGTGAATGGGGGGCCTGGGAGGATAGTAATGGTTAGTAAATAAAACTCCAAAACCCCAAAAAATTGCTTTGGTTCATAGATACTAAAATGTACACGAAAATGAAAGCTCCAGAAGAGGATTCTATCTTATGAGACTTTAGCAGATACAAGTAATTCACTGTGAATTTGAAGAAAATCAAATATCCACTTTGAAAAAATGTTTTCTTCTCTTTGAAAAGAAAATCTAAAATCCATTTTTATTTGAGAAAGTCAAGAAAGTAAATTAAATGTTAGTTCTTTGAAATTTTATTCATCAGAAGTATAAGAAAATCTTATTAAGTGGGAAAACTGTTGTAAAATACTACCAAATCCCCTCATTTAATTTCTGTTTAAATTCTGACCAGAGTCTGATAGTACTTTTGACTACAGTGTGGTCAAAACAAGAGGGCCTTTTGAGAAAGGCTCACTTCAGAGAAACAGAGGAAAAATCTTTTACATATTCTGCTAATTTTTCAATTCATTTTGGTGGAAAATTTCCAAGAAAAATTTAAAGTAAACAAAGACAGAGAAACTAAGGAAAATTATTGAAGTATGGATCAGAATACAGGAAGGGCAAGAGCAGCAAGGAATAGCAGCTTTTATCAAACATTTAACTTCATGTAGGTCACTCAGAAAATGTCAGCTATGCATCAATTCATTCTATGGACTCTAGTCCAAACTAATGAAGAAAACAGATATTAACCTTGGCAGCACATGCCCCTTTACATAAAGTCTGGCTCCAGAGATAATTATTTGACAGTGGCAAAGCAGGGGTCCAATATGCCCTGAGGACTTGCAGCCTCAGTTGAAGTCAGCAGTAGCTTGCAGAGGTGCTCTTAATCTAACCCTAGCTAATTGTAGTTACCTGCAGGGAAGGGACCCTCTCCAAACCATACACACATCTACCCTTACCTGCAAAACTTGTAACAGACAAGGTAACGCCAACACATATTTGGATATCAGTTTCAAGTCATGTGCTGTGCATATTGCCATATAGGCTTTTAGAATAGCCATTAAGTTGACCTCTACAATTTATCTGAATCACTCCTTCTATTAGTACTAGTACTAACAATAGCTACTAGTAGTAACAATGCAATTGATGTGAAAAATATTATTACTTCTCTATGGTAATTCTAAATGAGGAGCTATGAAAAGTTCCAAGAAGACACCAGTAAGATTTACCAGGAATTTCCAGAACTTCTTATAGTTCATTAGGGGGTTTTCTGCTTAGTGAAAAAAGGCTCTGTGCTTTACTTGCATTGCATAAAAATTGAAATATTTGCCCCATCCTCCCAAAGGTTTGCTTCCAGAGCCATGTTTAGAGAACGTGTTTAGAGAGGTTTCAGGAGATTTCAATCTAAATAACACTTCCAGCCCTTTCACTAAATATTTGTCTGTAGACTGATGGACTCAGTCATCCAGGATAATGACAACTGTTCTGTGCCAAAAAAAAAGATAATGCTTCAGTGAGAACATCTAAGAAAATGCCAGAATATCCAGCAGGTCAGTACTCAAAGCTCCTCAGTAAGAAACACAGAGGTCAGCTTCCACCTCCTGGGAGACAGTCCAGCTCCTTGTCTTTTGAAGGAAAGGGGTTGCTGGGAATGATGTGTTTAAGATATTTCCTGCTCACCGAAGACGCAAATGGAGCTAAGCACCAACTTAGTCCAGCATTTTGTCACTAGCTCATTTAGGTAGTTCAACAAAAAAACACTCAACAAATGGTTCCTAAAGAGCTAAGCCCTTTCCATGTGCTGAGGATTAACAGAACAAAGTTCATCCTGAGGGCTCCTTAGGTATCAGGAAGTGTGAGAGCTGAACCAAGCCCTTTTTCCTTGTCCACAGCTCTCTGTTTGGGACAAGAAGCTGCCAATGGTGGCTCTGCTTATCATGAACTGTAAAACTGTCAAGGGTAGTAGTGGTCTCCTGAAAGAGGATCATCTCTGCATTTGGCCTCGTCAACAGAAAATTTCCCACTAAGAGGCAACCAACAGTGAGTTTGGCAGACACTGTGACATGATGAAAGACATGGAAAAAGAATGAGCTACACTAACAAAATATGGAGAGAAGTGAAAGGGAAGAATGTAAAGTCATTATGTACTCAAAAAAACCATTGGTAAGTTGCACTAGCATTATACATTCATTACATTCTCAGTTTCTACAACAATTGGCATAACATCAATACATTGGATATATTGATATTCAAATGCGGGGGAGATGGTAGAGCTCTGATCTCAGTGTGAGAGGACTACTATGCCATGACACAGTTCTAAGTGCCAATGCATCCTGCTGTGCATTGCTGTGGGGAGACATCTAAAGCCCTGGGTAAATCCATTGCTGCCTGTATCTGGGAACTCAAAATAAGTTGCCAAGATATCTTCTAGGATTTTGGGTATAGGCCTTAAGAAATAATGATTTATGGTTTGACTTCAAGGCAGATGCATTTCCATGACTGGGCCATGTTTGACATGCTGAATGTGCTCATCTAGAAACAGTATTTTTAGGAAAAAATTGCTCCAGACATTTGAATAAAGTCTTCTACCTGAATTTTCAATTGCTTATTACAATTTTTAAGCTTTTGCAATGGAACATATTCACATCAGCAAAGCATGTCTCAGAATCTGTCATGCTTCAGAGTTTTTTTATTTTTTAGGATGCCATTTTTACCCCTGGCAAACAGCATTTTCTAGAAAGCCAGATGTTGACTAAATTAATCTGAGTCAAGTAAATTGAGGTTACAGATGTATTTGGTTGCTGTAGTCAAATAACAAACATCAAAAGCTGATGTACTTGGGAGTTTTGGAGGAATTTTTTAGGATATATGTGTGTGAAAGCAGTGCGTGGATCATCTGGATTCCTTTGCCCAGCCAAGGTGCCAGCATCAGCTAGTGTTCTAATTTAGCTGGTCTGGAGACACCAGTTATAAGACTAAGTGATCAGTGCAGATCCCTAATCTTTCAATAAACAGCACCAGTTGTCATCTGCAATTCTGCTGGAAACTGAAGGGAGGAAAAATAAGAGACTATAAAAATTATTTGGCAGACGACAAAGAAAACTGTCAAAAAAGAAACATAAAAAGACCCCAGAAATTGAATACAGAAAAGAAGTGAAATACTGGTATATACAAAAGAGGCTATAAGCATATTGAAAATAATGATAACTGAAATAACTGGAAGGCTCAATTAGTTATATACAATTTTCTCTGCTAGAAATGCTTATCTGATACTCATGCTTAACTTTATCCATCAAGAGGATTTACAGCCCTACAGATTTAATTTGATGTGCTACTGTTTGGCAAAAACATTTGCAGTCTTTAGCTGGAATAGTATTTTGAACAGGAGCATTTTGCTATTCAACTTTTTACAGCATTCAGGTCCATCCTGGACCAGTTACGAGGTGTATGTGTGCTTTTGAACAAAAAGATGGAGGAGGGCAGGGAGGAAGTGTGGAATACCTACTGCATTCAATTAGTTTTTGCTTAATTCCTATCACTGTACCAATAAAAAAATTAGAATGTTGTGATCACACCATCTTTCATCACAAAATGCAAGTTCTTCAGACTGCAGAAAAAAAATGTATAGAACCATAACATGTTAATTTCAAACTTAGAAGAATAGATATAGCCTACCTTAATACTTCTCAAGTTGTGACTCCTGCATGGGAAGTCATTGGGTTACTTACCTCCCTGAACAGTTTGCCAAAGGACTTTTCACAAATAAACAATTCAAGTTTTCTGTTTTCTAAAATTAACTTGTAAGAAGCTATTTTATTTCCCACAGCTATGTCACCATGTAAACTCAGTCTTGTATTATAAGCAAAGGAATGCAATTCATGCAAGTAAGGCATGTTAGAAATTAAGTTTGAAAAGCAAAAAATAAGATTTATAAAATAATTCCTCGTAAGTCTGGAAGCTTAGTTTCACACTTCTATGCTGCATCAGCCTTCAGTTCTACCTTGATCTTTTAACCTGTCCAGTATGTGGGCAAGAGCAGAATTCTTTCTTTTCCCTTATAAAACTGCATTCAGCACAAGCTGAACAAGAAAGTAATTGCATTATTTGTATTTTTTCATTAGACATCTTTCTACTTTTGCTATCAGTTAGAATCAAGTAAAAGTGTTAGAAGTTACTTATAACTGATTTAAGTCTCTTGAATATAGTGAGACACTTTTAGCCACCATTTACACCAAATGCAGGTCCTACACCAGGGATTGCATTGATTTGCTTTGTCGCACCAGGTCTTTGACCAGACCTCTCTGTTCAGCCTGTTAAATTTAAGCCTTGAGCTGCCTGTGAATATCTCCCATATCTCCTTGTCCCTGGAGGCCAACAGAACCTATCACCCCTGCACTCAGCTGGGGGAAGGGAGGGAAAGGCTTGTTTTGTTGTTGTTCTATGAAACAAAATAATCTGCGAGAACAGTGTGGTATGAAGTTATCAGCTCAGATCTGCTTCTAACATGGCTAAAGGTTCCCCACTCCCTCATAAACCATTTACATAAGAGCTGTTTATGACTTCTCAGCATAGCACATAAACCACTTCAAGCCACAGCTCAGCTATTAGACCTTTCCTCAGCTCAGCAGGTCTGGTCAAAACAGCACTTGGAAACAGGTTTCTGGGGAAAATGGGGCCTCTGTAAAACATGGTAATTTGGTTGTTTCGCTCAGGTTTAGTGCTGGCTTCCTTCCACAGGACAGCACAAAATGTTGCTGTACTAATTCAGGTGCTCAGGTAGGAAATAAAAACCACACTTTCATCATGAGTGAGCAAGAAAAAGCCTGTGACTCTTCCCTTTCCTTGCAGTCTCCCATTCAGCACAGCAAAGGGGGCTGTTTCCAGAAATCAAGTGCCATTTAATTTCTAAAATTTCTATTTTCTTAAAGCTTAAGTGTGTGTATGTACACACAAATCTCTCCTTGAGGATAGAATATAAGTCCCAAAGCACAGTAGCAAAACAGAAATCTTCAATAACCTTTGACAAACCTAAACCTGAGAGACTGGTTGGAGCCTGAAAACAGCAAATACTACCAACAACTCAGTGATGAGCAGATCTGCAACACTATCTGACAGGAGCAATTTTATCTCTCTCATGCAGCTCAGGAGAGGCACCAGAAAGAAGACAGAAAGGAAGGGTAATACCCAGCAGGAAGATTACATTCCCTCATAAGCATGAGATTTAAAAAAGGATTTCTGCAGATTTTCTCTGTGCCACGATGAAGCCAGGCCTGTATCCCTTGCACCATGCAGAGCAGCATCACAGCCTCTCTGTTTTTCTCTGTGCTAGATGTATAGGAGACTGCTATCACTTCCCAGCCCATAAATCCTGTGCCCACAGTGCAAGTAAGGTCCTGCTGGCTGGTGCTGAAGTCAAACAGTGCATCACTGAAACCTGAATTTGGGGAGGCATGAATTTCATCCTCCCATCCAGCACTTCACAACAGCAAGTCCCCATGGACATGGCCATCGCGGTGCTGACAGAGAACTAACACACAGGATCTTGCGGAGAGCTCGTCATCAGTAAGAGGAAGGAGATGGTTCAAGGAGGTTTTCCCACATCTGTCTGAGAAAAAGTTGCTCTGGTACCTCTATATGGGATAGCACCCTGTGGCATACCATTCAGAGTCCAGCCAGAATCTAGGAAACAACAGCATATTTTTTGGAGACCTTTGCAGAAATACTGTTAGGCAGTCCTTAATCTAGTTCCTTTCAGTGTTCCTCCAGAATTTTTCCAGAAGATTTTTCTAGCACTAACCACATGCCCAAGTTTCCTGTGGTTTTCCTCTGCATTTCAAGGGCAGAGTGGCCAAGTACATTCACAATAGGCTGTACAGGTGGAAGTTCAACTCTTGCTTTGGACATGAACGAAGTGTATCCTGGGCATGACTCTTTATTAGGCTGCTGATCTCATTTGCCTTAATGTATCCATTTATCCAAAGAGCCTACTTCTGGTCAGGGCTAAATAGTCAGGCCCTGACACAAATCTACTGTAATTGTTAACAGAGCTCTTGACACAATTTTGGCCTAAGCCAGCCAGCTTTGTCCCAGCACTTTAGAGAATGGCAGAAGTTTACTTGTGCTGACAGGCAGTATAGACAAGGATACTCTGGTTTTCTTGTGCAATGTGCATGGACAGGGATTGCATATACTCATATTCTTATACCCAAGATGGAGTTCTAGCCCATTGCAATTTATTGCTGAGTATGTAAGAGATAAAATGAGTAAGAGGTAGAATGAGTGACTTGTCTTTGCTCTGATTTTTCCTCCCCTCACCTCCTATAAGTCCGTATTTTCCTCTTCCTCCTTGCCTGTTTTCAAATTCCTCTCCCTAGTAGGTTTTAACATTAAAAAAATTTTATGCTTCTCATAAAAGCAAAATAAAAAGTCAGTTTCCTTCTGGGTTTTGTCTTTGGACTGACTGCCTGACCTGATGGCACCTGATCCTCACTATTCTACAATTAGTTGCTAACATCATTATCCTCACCAACTTATTATGTTTGTTTGGTAGGGCCAAATTCACCAGCAACTGGGTTATCATGATTTTCTTTCCTGTGTACCTGTCAGTATAAGACTGTCAACATTCTCTTACTTTTGAGAAAATGCACACTTTTCTGGGATGTAAGGCAAGGATTTCTTATCTCCTCCGTCAATCCTGTTCTCCAACATCTATTTTACAACTTTTGTACGCAGTCAATGCTTGGATAATAGTACAAAATCTTTCCTGAAGATATGGCATAAATTTTATGATTGATGAGGTAGATGCTTCTAAGCCATATCTTAAAAAATATCCACATCCCTACCAGCAGAATGTCCTACCTGCAGCTTCTGTTCACTTCTGTTTTATTTCAACACAGCTGGCCTTTTTCAGTACTGGCAGAAATTTACTGGATCTGACATGCAGTGGAACAACAGTGACATCCATTGGCTAAAGTAAATCCATGCTTGAACTCTTCATTACACAAGAATATTTCAGTGGAAAGTGTGTAAGTGACGTAAGACATTTTAATGTGATCAATATTATCAATGTTTTAGGAGTATCTCAGAAATTAAAGTTTCATATTTTTCCCTCGGGTATTTCCTGAGAACTGATCAGTAATCTTGTATTGCCTGGTAAAAACACTGACTGCCAGACATCTGTAAATTAAGAGAGAACTCTTTACTGGATATTGCAACCCTAAAACCTTATAAGCTCAAGCAAATACCAAAGGTATCTGAAATAATCTGTGACGTACAAATAAAACTATTTATAGTCTTTCTAGCTTGGTAGGTACTGTCCAAAGGTAGACCCACACTTTTCTTTTATCTTCTCCTTTTTTTTTTTTTTTCAATTAGTTATATATTAGTCTACAACACCCTCCACTATCTATCTTCTTCTTCCTCATGCCTCAACCTTGATGTCATCAGCTACTTTTGTCAGTAGCAACAGCGGCAATATCTTTTTTCCCTTATAGGATATTAATATACCACATGGTTAAAATATGAAATGAAATTGTGACTTCTCACTGAGTACTAATCAAGTGCTAAGATCAATTAAAATCCAATTCTTAACCTACCTACACTAAGGAACTAGAAAACAGCAAACATAAGTAAATGGTACAGACTACTGTATTAGATACTTTTCAGAGGTTCAGTTAATTAACATTAATTTTGCAGTATTTTTTTCTAAAATTCTGTACTGATTGGTGGAATGACATAATTCTTTTTTGTTGTATAAGGCTTCATTATTCCACTTACTATCTTGTAGGTTCAAATTATCCTAGCTGGCATGTTAACCCATCCTGGAGTTTGACACAACACTAACTTTATTCCCCTTCTTTGGAAATTCCATGTTGTTCTAAGATTTACAGAAAATTAAGAAATTGAGAGCAACATCCCAGAGCTTTTATCAATTCCTTCTACACAATTGTATTTCCCATGGAAATACCTTTGTGGTTTTTTGGGTTTTTTTTGTTTTGTTTTGTTTTGGTTTGGGTTGGGTTTTTTTTTACTTTTTTTTTATTTTACTATTTTTTAATAGAAGAGAGAAAAATTTGTAGTAGCTGTACTTCCACAAATAAAAATTTAAATAAATTTTACATAAAAATTATACCATCAGTCATGTAGTAAATTAATACTGTTTATTCTTTCTTCCTCCAGCTGCAGGACCTCTCACTAGATAGATCTTTCTATCTTGCTTAAAATAATTCTAATTTATGGACAGATCAGACTAGCACAGAGCACCTTTTTGCCTCCATTGTTTGCTCTCTGGTTAATTATCATGATTCTTGAGCACAGTTTACTGTACACTTTTGAGCAGGCAGTTCATGCCCAAGTACTGCTAAACTCTACTTGGCAGAATGAGAACTTGTGCCATTCAAATCCTTTACCAGGTGACTCTGAGTTTGATCTATTTCAGGAGTATCTTTCATGGAAATCTATGATGACAACGGCATGATAGAGACAGTAAATCACCTGAAAATATTGTTCTTAGACTTTTTAGGGGCAATATATTGTATAAAATGACAAAACAAATTCTCTTTGCAACTTTCCCTTTTAGTAATTTTTCAGTTTCAAAATTTAGGCGTTTACAATGATTTTGCTATTTATCCTTGATAATCCTTTGACAGACAAATTTTCCTACTACTACATTGTAGCAGTGAAGGTAAAGAAAATGCAAAACTATTTTTGCAGCTATTCCAGCTTGTGTTCCAGTGTTGATCTTACTCACCACAGTGGAACACAGGGATTGAGTTTCTGATTTCTTAAAAAAAAATCATTGTCATTCTTATTTTTCCTAAGCCATTGCTGGATTTTACTGCTTTAGATTTATTTTCATAAGAATTTTTACTGCTTCTTTCCCAGTGTTTTTTGAGAAAGTGATACCTGCAATCATTATTTTCTTCTCCCTCAATATACAAAATTAAATGTTAACTGATTTACTCAAGTGGAATATTGGTTTGCTTTGAAACTGGCAATAGCAACTGAGGTTTGTGTGGGACTCCATTACTCAATAAATAGCACAACATATCTATCTGAAGTATGAAAGCTGGTGTAAGAATTGCTGAGAAAAACAAGCTGAACCAAAAAATCTAGCTATTATTTATAAAAGCATCTAGAACACTCTTATTTTTAACATAGGATTTTAGAATTTTTCATCTTCTTTTGATTCGAACACCATGTTGACAAGCAGGCAATTAAAAATTTCCCACTTGAATCCTGTCAACAGCTCATGTGTAGTCAGCAAGGTCAGCTGAATTAAGAAAAGTGAAAAGCAGTCTGTGTGAAATGTTCTATTATGCCAAAATGACCTCCTAGAGGATATGAAATAAACATTCTATTCACTCAATTCACACAGATTAATTGGCTTGAATTCTGAAAAGCTTACATTATTAAGCAGGAGACTTGAAGAAAGTGATAAAGAAGAAGCACAGAAACAAATTAAAATTTAAAGACTTACTGCTTTCATTTTGGAAATATTTTTATTTTCTAGAGAACTGCATTAAAGTAGGTGTCACTTTTAAAGGAAATCCGAAAATTTAAAACAAATATCTGTAGAGATAGGCTGAAGCTTTTTGAGGTGTGGCTTAGAAGTATAAAACCTACAGGAGCAGTTTTATGAATTCCACCTATTCCTTCAGAAAACACTAACAGCTATTCACAACAAGATATTATAAAGATGTTATAGCATGTTCTGCCCAAACCTGTTTGTTTAGATCTACAAGTATGCTGGCTAGTGTCAGTTAGGAGCGTAGCAGAGACAGTAAAAGAAACTTGCAAACTTTCCTGTTGATATTTTAGCTCAACAGACATGCCAAAGAAATCTAAGGTCTGCACAGCACTATTTGGATGACTTCCTTATGAAGTGGACTTCAGTGAATGTTGATTTAAAACTGTCAGTGAGAGCATTACTCTGAGAGGGATAAATGATGAGCAATGTCCTTGTGCTACCACATGCAAACTGTCCTGATGACACTTGAACCTGGTGTGAACCTGGATGTGACTGAGGAGGTTTACAAAGTACAAACATACTGGAAGGGAAAATCACTGTCATAGTACCTCCTCTGGAATTTATTTATTTGGCACAAAAAATAAGCAGGCTGCTTGATTAAGGAAACAATATTCCAATCAAAGGCCATCCTTCAGATAAATCTTTTGATCATTCTGATCAAAGCTGAAGCATTCTAGCTTTGCATTTTCACTTGAGAGTGCATATTAGTAATACACCTAAGGAATGCTGAAGTGAAAGATAAGTGGTGTGGGCAGTAAGAGCTCTGTGGGTCTACTTGCACCAAGGTTTTCTCATTTTTCAACAAAACGTCCAGAGACCCAGCAGGCAGAACATTTTCATGTAGTCCTGTGCTGTACCCTCCATTGCAAGTGTAGACAAAGACTTCCCCAGACTCCAGCACCATCAGATTCAAGAGGAGATAAGTGTGTCCTTAAGAACTTGAGGAGGAATGCTTTTCTGAATCAGAGCCAGAGAGAGCAGCCAATATCTCCAAGGAATCTGAGGAAACTCTCCTAGTTAAGAGAAATGTGTTTTTAAGTGATTTTTAATTTCCCTGATGCTTTATTTCAATCATCTATTTTCTACTTAGCAGGATATCATAATGAGAACAAAATTTTTATTTAATGTGCTCATCTGATCCCTCTGATTTCTCAGACTACATCACTAATCTCTGGTATGAGGAAAAACAATAACTTCTCCAGCAACTGGATGTGCTATTAAAGATAAGCTCATGCAACATGGCAAGAGAAAAATACAGATGTTTTCTAAGCTCCATGCCTAAACAGTGGGAAAAATCATCCTGATCAATATACAAAAGTAATATTTTATCATCTGTCTTTAACTGAAGCAATTACAGTAAGTGTTGAACATTCTCTGTAGCTACATATTTAAAAGCTTATCTTCAGTATATAGTATTGATTTACTTGTTCTGCCCTTTTTACATAGGAGGATGCTAAAAGTAGGATCCCTATTTTTTCTGTACACCTCCTTTTCCCCTATATTTGCAATGTTCTCTAAAACATGAGGGGAGTGCCTTTACTAGAACAGTGAAACCCAATATCCTTAATCTGTTTAATAGTTATATATATACCACTGAGGAAAAAATATAGCTGAGAATTGTGATGCAATTAATGAAACAAAAATCTGGTACACAATAAACTTCCAAGATTAGGAACCAAGCAACATTATCTCATTGTTATTGGGTACCAGTGAGGTACACAGAACATCACTGAGAGCTCATGAGCTCAACAAAAAGGTTTCTTGCAGGGATCAGCAAAAAATGAACCAGGCTTTGGGGTGCTGGTAAGTCCAGATCCTCAAACAGCATCTAGGAACAAAATTCCCACCAGATCCCTGTGGGAATGAAGAATCTGAAGAGGCAGTATCCTAAAAAAATTTCTGATCCAAAGCCCAGATCATTTAATCTGTCAGGGAAGAAATGAGGACTTACTTCAGGAATGCACAGAGCCTGCAGGACAAGCTGTCTAGAGCTTTCTGCTGCAAAAGGTACATACAAAGTCTCCTTTAGCTCAAGGGCACACTTTTCATTCTCCACTGTTTATCCCTTTGCTAGTTCATCATCACCAGTTATTTGTCTTTGGAGAAATAGACCTTGGGACTTCCACCTTATGATACTATGAAAGAGGCCAGAGCTGTTTAATTTCATCTGGTGAAAGAGTGGGTAAGAGTAAGTACTTCAAGGAAAAAAAAATGAAAAGTACAAGGAAAAAAAAAATGAAAAGTACAAGGAAAAGTACTCCTCTCCTGTGTATATTCTCTGGCTTTTCAGCAATTTCTGGACCGGAGAAATCTGTATCTATGACTTCAGGGAAGGAAGCCACACTAATGTGAGTAAGTTATTTAAAGACTGATTTTTTTCACATTCAAAATCTCCCTTCTCGTGAAGGCCTGCAATGTAATCATATGTGTGATGTAAAGTGCATTTCTTTGTTGTGAGCTTGTTGTTGCCATATCTGAGGACTATTTTTGAGCTGTGAGAAGCAGCAAGATGTTGCAAGACGTAGCATGAGAAAGGTGAATTGGCATCACTATCTCCACTATCTTCTTCATTAGCTGTGATAGATGCACTCCTGCTTGAACTAACTCTGTTTTGGTCCAGGTTGATGTTCAGCAAGTAGGCTAGATTAATATCAATCCTATTTTGTGAGGTTATCATCAACTGGAAAAAAAAAAACAAAAACGTTCTGTTGGAGACTGGACTGATAAGTGGACACAGCAGAAAGTCTTACTACAGATCAAGAATTTATGCCATAAATGCCTGCACTATGAGGCCCTGTTGACCTGCTGGATGGCAGTGATCTCCCCATGAGCAGGAGCACCACTCATGATTATGTTCCAAGGCTGAGATCCCTTACATGATCCTTTACACCAGATTGGGTTGGTAAGTGACATTTTTGTGCATGTATATCACATTTAAAATGTGTAGAGTAAGCATGCATTATAATATCTGAATCCCAAATTAAAAATACAGTGAATAGTAGAGTATTGCCCACAAAAAACTCTGTATTTATTAAATATTTTGTATACCTACATTTACTGGTGAGAGTGCAGTAAATAACTAGGTCACATCTGAGTGACCTTTTGCTCCTCTTCTTCAACATTTGCTGCCCTAAAGGAGAAGCCTAGACTCCATATTGTGTCACTGCTGTTTCCATAGCACAGATTCATCTCAGCAGTTTTGTTAATCACACTTCAAGTGCTTATTGCTAGAAGGCTTCTTGAAGGCCCACTCCTCAGAGCCTGAAGAAATAAAACCCTGCCTGTGTTCTGCCCTGCCCTCTGCTCCTGCAGCAAAGGCTATCATTGCCATCCAGCAGCCAAAGTGTAACTGCAGCTTCAGCACACTCAGTGCCAGCCACCCACTGACAAGCAGACCCAGATTCGAGCAAATCTTTCACCTAACTCAGCTTTAGGTAAGCCTGAGCCTTTCACTCAACATGGCATTTGAGAAGAGGTGTCAGGTACACCTCCTGTCAAATACCACTTCCTTGAAATTTCTGTCCCCATTGCCAGGTTCTGCTCATGAGTGTGCCAGGACAAACACCATTCACTGTAAACAAGGACCAGCATCATTTACACTGACTGAACAGAGATTAAAGTGCTGCCTTCCCACCCACTACCAAAGCACAGGTATGGTGTAGTTTATTTTGTCTGGTGTCAAGTCTTTGGAGTCAATTAGAGTTATTGCTGTTTACAGATGTCAGAAAAAAATGAAGGCTGAATGAGAATGTTTGACAAGGTCATATGAAAGTAGATAATTTTCATGCTGATAGGCCTAGGAAGAAATATGTCTTTATTCCATAACGAAAGCCCTATCAGCAGCGTGATGGCTGAAATGATGAAGATGCAGATGCTGCTGATGATTACAGAATGATGTGACCACAAAAATGGAAAGAAGAAGGTCAATTACATAAGCCCAAGGGAGTTCAAAAAGGGCAAGGAATTGAAAGCACTTTGTTCATGTTTACTCATACAGAACATTTTTAAGGAAAAAGTCATTCTACAGCAGATAAACTAAAAATTCTGTTAGTGGAAGGGTGGTTTTTCCCAAGTCTGTTTTTCCTTCTACTCCAGTCACACAACCAGCTATGGTAGAAAGGTTTTAGGAGATTGGCATTAGGGCTTCATACAGTAAGTGAAATAAAGTTCTTTCACTGATGTCAGAGGTTGAAGATTTAGTTCACAGGGTGATAGAACTGTCCAGGTTCTTTGCCCTTGCAAATTCACCAACAAGCCTTCATGTATCCACCCATGCTCTGAGCTCCCATCCTCTGCTCATGTGAACTCTTTCACCCACACACTGAGTGGAGGAACTGATTAACACATCCATTCAGCAATAGCTATTTTTCGGCAATTTCTCAGTTTATGATTTGACGGAAAGCACCTCAGGATAGCACTTCCTTCAGAAGAAGCATCTCAGTTTTACTTCAACCTAACAAACTTCACCCTTGCTATGTGAAATGTAGGAGAAGACTAATGGATAAAAGTTACATTTGTGGGAAGCATAAATATTGAGAAATCAAGATTCAGTCAGACTTTCACTAAATGTTAAGCAGAAAATTGTTCTTCAACTTTAAAGAAAAAACCCAAGGGGGTGGGGGGGGCGGGAACTGTGATCACTATCAATCCTGTATCTACAGAGTAAAAGGCATGATTCTTCTCAGCTCAGAGTCAACCACAAAATCATTGAAACTGGCCTGTTGAAACTTCCCACTTCTGTTGAAGCAGAACTTCAGCTCAAAGTAGGAACATATATCAATCTGGACACAGTCAATAGTGAGAAATAACAATCTTACTATGAACTTTGGTGTTACAATACATGGAAGAAGAGGGAAAAGTTATGAAGGCACTTCAACTTTATTAGCAACCAAAGGCAAATATCATCTGTAGAAATATAACAAGGTACAATGAAAACAGAAAAAAACAAGAGTCTGAAATACTAAAGAAAGGGTCTCTGAATGTTTCTTTAGATGCCATTGATTTAGGACGAGGATATTTTAAAATTTATTTACTTTTAATTGTCTCACAGACATTCAAGAACAGTAGGACCCACTTGACAAGACAACCAACATTGGATGATTCATACAAGAGTTATTTGAAAGGGAAACTGTTGCGGACATGTAGCACATGAGTTCTGAACTCAGCACAAGCCAGACAAGCATGGGGACATTCAGTCATTGAGACAACCAGTTTCCCTATAAGAAATATTTTTGTTATTTCTTACTGGAATTTGCTCCCCACCCTACTAGCCCAGTAAATCTCATTATTACTTGAGCATTAGGGCATATTGCCAGGCCAACTTTCTCAGGCTTTTTCCTAAAAGAGTTCTTGCTCTCTTTGTGTGTTAACAAGCAGAAGATAAAGTGTTTCTGCTTAAAACAATTAACAACAAGGTGTTTTTATTATAATTGTTCTAAAGCTTAAATCTATCAAAGCAAAGTCAGGAGTGGATTTATTTATTTTATTTTAGGAAAGCTTTACTTAAACAGACACTAAGGAATGTTGTTCTCCATAGAGTTTACACAAGAGGTCAGACTACATGACAGTCAACCATATTGACTTCTGCTTTTACAAACCACAAAGAACCATATCAAACTTACTGCTAACACCTATGGTGGACGGAGTAGAGAGTTACTGCCCAAATGCTTGATTACAAGCACAAAAATTACCCCGAAAACAGGTGCTTTGCTGCTCCAACCTTACCCATTCCCAGTTAGATTGTACTCATGTGATTATTAACTACGTAAATTACTCCATTGTGAGCTAACATGTATGTTACCCATGACTGGGTCATGTAACTCAATAAGAAAATTCTCTAGCCACAGTTAACACTGACAAATTAAATCTGTTGTTTATTAATATCCTTAAGAAAATGCTGCATATATTAAAAAAACCAACCAAACACAGAAAACTCCTCAACAAACAAACAAACAAAAGAACCCCATAATTCCCCTAATACGTTTTTTTTAGTCTGTGCTTAGAAAACTGATTGGATGAGTGCCTGTTCCATTATTTTGTGCATCAACAGAATATAGAGAATATATATTAGCAAACTAGCAAAAAAATCTTGCTGTCAATCCCTGATGTCTTATCTTCAGGGCCAGCCTTCAGAATAGCAGAGTCCATCATTTATTTGGCAGTTAACAGCACATTTTGTAATTCATCCATTATATAATAAACTAAACTCTTATGTAGAGAGAAAATGGGCCTGAGAGAAACAACAATTCTTGGGAATTCCCATATGAAATACATTAGTAGTATGACTTAAATATTTTATTCTCACTGCATTCTAGCACTTCTAAATGCACTGCTATCAGCTCAGACTTCTGTGAAACTTGCCATGCTGATTTAATCACCTTTCTGCTGTGTGATCTGTTGAAGACATTGCATCATCTCTCACTGAGCTTTGAAGGCAACACAGCCAGATCTTTCAAGAACCCTTCCAAACATATTCTACTGACTCAGATTTGCAGAACTGACCATTAAGTAACCATTCAGTTACAGATAAAGAGCAGTAGCTGACTGTAGAATCACTGAATTTTTTTCCACAAAATCAATTTCAGAAGCTGCAAGTGCTTGAATATTTGTTGGGTTTTGTTAATTGTAGTCTCTTTTAATAGCATTCTAATATAGAAGTTGATAAACTTGTTAAGAGGTCTAAATAAAATACTTTTTTACAATTAAGATTAATAAATATCTATTTTCTTTTAACCTATATTCCAAACAATGTAAAGCACTGAATTTAGCATAAAGTTTTAAATTTGAAAAGCTTTTGAAAGCAACTATCATCTGAAGTATGACTTTGGGTGAAATGCCAAAACTACATTGTGCCCAAATAGAAATTTATTAAGATTGTCTGGTACAGACTCTTGTAGCTCACTGAATTACTTATTTTCCAGCCTAGGCTTCTGGAAACAGCTATTATTTTGCCTGTAATCTTATAAAAATGCAAGTGAATAACATGGATTAGAATTTGATTATGAAGGGTACTACTCCCTGTGTCCCGTGCTGAAATTCTCTCTCTTGACTATTTCACATTGCTGGACAGCAAACTACAGAAGTTCTTACAATTTATTCTCATTATAATTTTTGGTCCAAGGACTCAAGGTCTGCTGTTTCACACTAGAAAATATTCCCAGTTCTCAAGCCTGCTGACTCACTGATTCATACTGAATCATATCCAGTGGTTCAAACCGGTTTTTGTATTTTGTATGCATTGCCTCTGAGTCATTTTTCAAGCATTCTGTACAAAGAAACCATCAACTACTACATGAGAACATGGCCTAGATGAACACTTACCTTTCCTTTCTGGGAAACAGGCTGGTTTGAATGCATGAAAAATTTTACATCTCAATTCTGATACAAGAAAATATGTCCTATCTTTTTCCCTCCCACTTTAGTTTTTTAAACCCTATCCCATCAATTGCACTGAAAAAATACTGTGGGGTATCACTACCTTTTGTGAAAAAACTTGGAGGTTGAATGTTTATACAAGGAGTGGCTTCAGCAACAAACAGAACCAGACAAGGCTTTCCACAGAGCATTATTACCCAGGCAACCAACTCCCAATCTCTCCACTTGTCTTCCCAAGTAGGTTCTGCCAGATGTGCCAAACTGTGAGGAGTGAGGAATCTATGTTTTTAGAAAGTTCACAGAGGAGGTAGCAAAAGTGTAAAAAACATCCTTCCCAAACATTTGCAACCTTAGCCTCATGAGGTCGTGGTTAAAAGGCTTTCCATGTTCTCTACCTTCTTCTCTTTCTCCAAATGAGTGCAGGAGAAAGTCTGTGATATTGTTGATAATGTTGGCTTTTATGGACATTTTCTACTAGTGGATGCTCACTGCTTATGATGGGACCACCTTTTGTGTTTTGCCAATGAATTCAGCTGGAAATATTGAAGAATATATATTGGGGAAGATTAAATAGGAAAGCCTTATAAATATGATTGCCTGGCAAAAGATTTAGAAAAAATATAGAGCCTGAGATGGTAACAAGTTTTGAGATACCAAACCTTAGTTACTGAACAACTAGAAAACAATAGTACAGCCAGGATGAAAACAATCCCCCCTTCTGGTTGAACAATGCCCTTACCTACAGATAAGTCCAAAGGTCAAATGGAATATTCTGTCTCACTCCCAATGTATGGTTCATCCCACACCAGTAACCCTCTCCTGAAGCATCAGGTGTCTGTGACCCCATTGGCCCAAGTCTTGTTCCAGCCCACCTTGAAACCCCCTGATAAGGAGTCCCTGAGGAGCCAGATGCCCTCTTGGAACTTCCGTTCTCTTGGAACTCCCCCTCCCCTGGAACTTCCTCTCCCTCTTGGGATCCTCTCTTATCCCCCCCTACCCCTTGCATCTCCCTTCCCCCAATCCCTAGGGCCTGCCACGTGTCATGTCTGGCGACCCCAAGCAGGGCCTTTCACCCTCTCTAATAAACCATATATTCTAAGAGCAGCCTTCAGAGATCTCCTGTCTCCATCCATCCCAACTGTCCTGGAGTCCAGTGTCCTCGCAAATCTAAGCTGCAGCAGGTGACATGAGCGAGTTTGTCCAGATACGAGGAGATCCAAATTTCCTTCCTTTCTTGTATTGGAGAGAAAAAGAACTTGCTGTTTCTGATAATATTTGTAAGCTATCTACTTTGGAAAATAAAGAATTTCCTTTGAGATTTGGTATTTCAGTGTATTGCCTAGTTCTCTCAACATTTACCCTTTTGCACCAAACACAGTATTTACAACACCACATGACTCTGATGTCATGCTTAACATCACCATCACTCACTTCAATGCTGGTTATCAAAGTCATAGTGAAGGGAGAGACAGGGACTAAACCATGATCAGACAGAATGCATATAGAGCTGAATGGAAAGATACCACCAGACTGAATCATTCCCTTTCCTCTCTACCTACCATTACATGAAAATCCACAGGTTTCCAGCTCAGTAGTTTTATCTGCGTAAATTCCTGGAACACGTGCATCCCCAGAGAGATCGAAAACACAAAGAGGATTCTCTCATGTTACAGACGGTTCAAGGGACGGGAAGCTTAGAACCCTCTTCCCAGTCTTAGAGGCATATCAATAAAGCTGATTCTGACAGACATGGATTTGTGCCAAATATTTAATTAACTATTTCAGGCACAATTCATGTCTTTTCATTTTTCTCTTTCTTTCATAGATACCTCTTCAATAACTATTTTCCCCTTCTAGCATGGAGATCCATTCCCAGGGAATTAAGAGAAACAAATTACTGCCTATTATGATGTTGCAACTTCTAACCACAGGGTTCAGCATCAAGAAATAAAGAACAATTATTGGAACATTAGGGCTTAACTAAACATCTCAGTATTTGGCAGGGCATACTCTGAACCAACAAGGAAAGAGACAGCCATGCATACATGTGCTCACATTAGGTAGCTATAAAATGTAATTGGAAGCAATGTTTTAAGAATTTGAATTTTAGTAACATTATACCGATTTTTAGCATAGGAGCTGTGATACTAAAATAAAGCACTTAAAAAAAAATTATCATTTGTTGTTAAAGGATGTGGTAGCATGATTTTCATGAGTCTTCACAAGAGTTCTTGAGATTTTTTGACTAAGCAGATCTTTATCATTTTCCCTGAAAATGATGGTCATTGAAAACCAGAAGTATTCACCCAGAGACCACCTCATCTCTCCACATTGAACATAGCAACTGAAAGCCTAAAATACTGAAGCTATGCAATCCATTTGCAAGATTTGGATGTCAGCCTGCATGCTCAGTCATCTCAGAGATGCCAAGCTTCAGAAGGTAGTTCAAGCCTTCTCAAGAGAAGGGTGAAACTTCTGCTGGAATGAAAAGTTTGTGCTTCTTAAAAAGACAGAATGCTTGTCCTTTTGTATATGAAGGGTCAGGACTCTCTGAAAATAAATAAATCTTGAAACCATAGACATTAAGGCTATATTAAGTATGGAGTTATCAAAACAGGAGGGCAATTAATCTAAATTTACAGCTGGGAAGTTCCAATATTGAAAAAAATATGTAGATGTAGAAATCTTGTGTAAAATACAGCAGATAAAAATCTCATCCCCATTACCGTACTTTTCATATGTTATCAAGTTTCCCATCTTTTAAAATTTAACCATCCATATGGTTACTACAGACATCATTAACCAGCAGCCACTGTGTTTTGTATCTGAAGAGCAGATGACATTTCTCAGAAGGAGTCACTGGCCCTGCAGCACTGTCACCCTCTTGGGAGACACAATCCTCTTTCTACAGCCTGACACCATGGCCTTCCTACTATGAAAAACAGACCTTCAGGGCTGCACAACTCCTGCTTCTCTGACACAGTGTCAGAGACAGATTATCACTCAGTCACCACAAACCCAGGGCAGAGCAAACACTACAGTCACACTCTATGCCAAAACCTTTCCTATGTGGCCTGTTCAGCAAGGGCAAGAAACAGGGTTGAAATCTCATTCATAAGCTGGTCACAGACCAGGCATTCTTGTGCTGACCAAAGCTCACCTTCTTCCTTGGAGAAGCTGTACCATGGCAGCAAAGTCCCAGAGTCCTACCTGCAGCCTCAGCCTCACACCCTGACCTGGCACATCAGCTGCACCATGTCCTCTTGTCCAAACTGAATTCAAAATTTACCGAAATTTACTGTAGCATCTCTTTTCTGACCCACTAGGCATCATCTGGCATCCCAAGCTGTGTTAAACACAGCTGCCCAGCTTCACCACCTACCAACCTGATCTTCCTTTTAGGTTAGATATCAGGAAGAAATTCTTCACTGTGAGGCTGGTGAGGAGCTGGAACAGGTTGCCCAGAGAAGCTGTGAATGCCCCGTCATTGGAAACATCCAAGATCAGTGTGGGCAAGGCTCTGAGCAACCTGCTCATTGAAGATGTCCTAACTGACTGTATAGCTCTCAGACCAAATACAATACCCCTTGCAACCCAAACTGTTCTATGATTTTATATAATCAGCAGTGCATTAAGTCAACCAGCCTTAAGTAACACTGTCACATCTCTCCCTAATACATGACCAGAATTTTTTGGTGTCTACAACAGCAAGTGATTAATTGATCATAAACCTCTCAAAACAGAGTGTTTCCAATCAGAGTAATTAAGAAAATAAACAAAACAAAAGTATTCAATAAATAACAGCAAGCCAACACTGACATTGGTTTGTTGTCCTGACTTTGGTTGAAGACTCAGTATGCTATTTTTCCCATGCTGTTTCCAGCATAGATGGTTTACACTGGCAAAAGGGTTAGTTAAGCCAATTCCCAGGATAGGCATAGCTCTCTGCATTATTTGCCATTAGAAAAATATTCCTAAGAAACAAAGTTTTAAGCACAAACCACATGTTCCACCAGTTTCATCACGAACATAGGTGATACTGGAAGACAATCATATTTATATGGCTTCAGCTAGTTACAAACTCCAGAGTGCACCAGTTTTTCCAGATCAGTTCCTACCTATTTTAGTGCTCTTGAAAACCAAACCAAGGATTTAATTAATTACAGCATTGTCTTTACCCAGGCCCCGCTTGCATGCCTTCACTGGTAGTTACTGGTTGGTTCTGAGTAGTCTAAGTGCAGGTGCTAAAAGCACTCCTGAGAGCCTGAGATTCTTACCATGGTTTGGGGTGAGTACAGCACAAAGCAGCTCATTGCTTCCTGGCTCTTCACAAAGCAGTAGGTGAGCCATCTTAATTTACCATGAGGTCTCTTGGAGAAAACCCAATCACTAGCTTTGGCTTGCCTCAAAATATTTCCCTGCAGTTTGCAAATGAGAACTCACAACTCAGCTGCCTGTACATTGAAGCTGAGCTGACACTTCAAGGATGCAATTTCACCAGTCTCTTTAAGGTGTCTCCACAGATGAGTCAGAGCACTAATCAATCCTTTTAGAAAGCTATTCAGAAACACACAGTTTGTTTGTGTTAGATAAGCAAAGCTTGCAGCACTCCCTGACATTTGTCCCTTACATAACTGACCCACTTCTCTATAAAATGTTAATTTTTTCTTCTTTTAGTTTATTTATGATAAACTTACTATAGTAATTCTCACTTCCCCCACTTTTTTTTTTTTCTTGTGGGTATCTCAGATTTCTTTTAACACAATAAAATTCAGCATTTAAGGAGACCTTTTCAACAGGGTCCCAATACATTCAAAAGATCTCCTAATACGTCCTGCCAGCTCAATTATTCTATTATTTTATTTCTTTTTGGTCGTGGTCATTTCCATGTCATCTGAGAGTTTTTACTCATGCACTAAGCAACATGACTAACATCTGTCACACATTGTTTGTTTTCTTCTCTTTCCCTAGGGGAAGAAGGAGGGGAGGGTCTGGTATTGGCAAAGTGGTTTTCATTTGTTTGTTTGTTTAGCATGTATGTTGCTATGTGTTTACAACAGAAAACACAAGGTCAGAGTAATGCTTCATGGAATCAGAGTGGGAGCTGGAATATGTCTAGAGGTCTTCAGGAATCAGATGAACCCTAAGACTGCCAGGTAAACTCTTGCCTCTTTCTTTGTGTAACAGGTGCACAAAGATGGATATGGTTTCCACTCCTAAACTTCTTTGTTTCAGGCTTGGAAAGGCTTTGAATGGGAACACACAGACCCTAAGCCTGATTCAGAATTCAGCAGGGAACTGGTATGCAGAGTAACGGCACATCTGGCATGGTTGTGGTAACTCCTGGCTGAGAAAAGCACCTTTGTGTTCTGAAGGTTCCTGACCACTGATGGTTTCACACTCCTGTCCAAGGCTAACCAGGATAAGAAAAGTTCAAAAATTGAACATGAGACAGTAAATGGAAAATGGAAATACTTTTCCACTAAGACAAAGGAAGGAAAAAGGACTGTCTATTGCAAGATGTTCATGACAATTTTGTCTGTCTAACATTCTGATCACTTACTGGCTCAAGGACAGCTTCAGGAAATTGTTTTTGCTAATCTCTTATGATATTATTATTGTCTGAGGCTTCCTTTTCTAGTAAAATATTGGTTTTAGATGCTTGCATACTTGAAAAACTTCACCCCTGGGGTTTGAAATTCCCCATATCTATGACAAATATTTTTGCAAAATTTCACTAATGAAACATTGAATGAGACAAGAAATTGTTTTGCCTTTGCTAAAAATGTTTTGCCTTTGCTAAAAAGTTGGGCAGCTCATCTGTAAAAAATCCTTGGAAGTGTAGAAAAAACTGATAAGGGCATTGCTAAATGTTGTTCAAGGGAGATTTGCTTGTTTCTCTGAAAGCAGAAATTGCAAGCCACTGAAGTATCTCAAGTCACATAAACGCAGTTACAATAAGGTTTCTCAGCTGGCCTTGCATTCTTGTCCCACCAGAACAGGTATTCAAAAGCCAGAAATATAAGGCTCCTCCCAGCTTCTTTGGGCAAAGAAAAAGAAGAAAGGTTCTTTTGTGCACAGAAATTACTGTCTTCTTCAGTCCTCTTTTCTATAAAATTGGATGAAGGCGCTAATTCAAATACCTAAGTAACACTTAAAGGTGCTAAAATATAAAAAACCCTACAGAATTCCTGGGGTTTTACATGGAGATGTGGAGAGAGAGGATGAGAGACATGCAACCTGGTTGAAACTCAGAAAAGCATGAAATGTCCTTGATTCCAGATGACTAACACAGCATTTACATTTCTAAGAGAATACATTTTTAATAGGTCTTAATTATCAGGCAATTGTTTTTATATGCTATTTGCCTAAACTTATAAAAAATCTTGAGAGATTTTTGAATGATGATTTTAAGATTGCTTTAAAATTTTTGGTGGAAATGTTGAACATGACTGAATTCACATCATACCACACTGAGTTTTTTCATAAATAAAGGTCTTTGAAGAGGTGACATAGCCACACATTCCTGGAGATGGTAATTTTTACAATTGTTAATCAAGTTATTGTGCGCTTGATTAATACTCAACAGGACTTTAAAGAATAGCCATATTGTAATACATTCAATAAATCTGCCTCCACACCCAAAGAAAATTAGAGATTCCATGGGAAAAATCTTAATTCTGTGTTTTTCTTATTTCTTCATAATTTTCAAGTAATTCTTCATTGTTATTATTATTACAGTTTGCTATGCCGTATTAAGCAACAATAGGGAAGTTATTATCTTTCATTTCCTTTCAATAGAGAGAGAATCCCTTAAAATCCTATCTTTGCCTTTTTCTTCTGTTGGTTTCTCAATAAGCACAGAAGAAAACAAATAGATCAGATTTTTTTATCTCTTAAGATTATGCTTCTCACAAGTGCAGGTTATTGTCAGTCTTGACCTTGGTAGGAAGGTTATGAAATGTTTGTAAAGTTTAATTTATAACTGACAAAAGAAATGCCTTGTTTTTACTGCTACAAATCCATAATGAAACAATTTATTGTTCTGCCATGCATGTAACTGTCTGACTTGAAAAATTATGAAAAGTGTTTTGAGAATAGCATGGGCCAAAATATTCCTTAAACACCCTCAACCAGTATTATGAAGACTTTGGATTAAGAAAACCAAGGAAAACCAGAGTTTTCTCACAAGTTTTCACTTCTTGCCTGACAAGTTTTCACTTCTTTTTCTGTTGATCATCTTCAGATAGAACACTAACAACATTTTAAAGACTAAATATAAGAAGAAAAGGCAAGTGTCATTTGAAAAGGAAGTGTGTCTTGTGATTCAGGAAGGGCCAGGTAAGTTACATAAAGACAGGAGAAGTGAAGGAGTGCTGGAACTCATTATGAAGAGTGGAGAGATATAAAATAAAGAGCAGGCAGTCAGGAGGTCAGAAGGAAATTCAAGAACAGCTTGTTTTAGTTCTGAGGCTTAGTTTAGAGGCCTTCCTTAGAAGAATTTAGAACAGGACTGATGGGACTCCAACTGCTGGACCTTCTCTACTCCTTCAATTAACAAATACAGCTTTGGTAGGAATGATAGAAAACAGACATGGTGACTAAATGTGTGAATTCAATAGAGGTAAAAATAAAAATAATTCTGATTCAAAAACAGAGAATGCTGCTGAATGAGCCGATGTGATTACAAATGAACTGGGTTAGGAATTTCTTTGGTAGCACCTGAAAAGCTTCAATTGTTCTCTAAGGCAGTATCAAAACTGTGATTTTAGCTAAAGTTCTCAGTTCCAAATCTACAACATGCATATATACCCTGGTAAGAGCCATACTCCACAGACCCAAGCAATATCACATGGCTTAGCCATACTGTGTTTATTTCTATGGCTGATTCCCAGTCATTCACTATTTAGGAAAATTTGGGGTCTATCATCACTCCAAAGTGATTTTCAGAAGAGTCATTGTAGAAATTATTTGTAAAATGACCATTTATCTGTTTAATGACCTGTTCCAGCATCCAGTTACACAAAATGCCCAAAGAAAATGAAGTACAGGCATTCCAAGGTTCACTTTCACAATCTAGGCTCTGGTATGAACTACCAGTGCCCTTTGGATGAAAATCAACTAGATCTCCAGTATAAGGACAATCATGTCATAGCCTATCAATTCACACTGACTTGATGATTCAAAACTTATCAATCAAAAATAAGAAGATATTTTTCCTGGAATTTCCCTTAGTAATTTCCACCCTTAAAAATTCCTAATATCACTGAAGTCCGTTTAAACTACATCATATTTAAAATTATAAAAGTAATTAGCAAGTGTGCTTTCTGTGGAAATTTTGGAATGTTATTTTTGTCATATTATTTTACTTGTGTAGCACAGAATAAAAGGATGATAGCTTTTATCACATATTTGTCCCCCAAAAAAGTCAAGATTTTTGTATAATACTTCCTAAAACCAAACAAATTTTCTTTTAAAGATTTAGAAAATATAGAATTTTTTTATAAAAATAATCATAACGACAAAAGATTTAAGTACAGTTTTCTGATTTCTCAGCTTTAACAAAAGTTCCTGAATGAAAGATTTTTTACTTTGTAAAAAAATTGCAAGTATTCTCAAGGAGGCAAAACATACAATGCATTATCTGAAATACCATCTTCAAGAGCAATGGAAATTTACTGACCTGATCATAAAAAAGAAATCATAAATATAATTTGTACAACAGGAAATAGGAAGTACAGGTGTAATACTTCCTTAGAGGAAGGTGAAAAGAATTTCCACCATGTTGTTATTACCATGGCTACTTGCTGGGATGCTGTATATTGTATTAGATAAAAAACATAAATATAGAAGATCAATATCAGCTCTATGCATTATGCATGCCTGCACTAATTTTGTACTTTTCAAAAGTAATTTTAAATAAGAATTTTCAAAGCTGAACAATTGCCAAACATTGGTGGAACATGCATGAAACTGCAATCAGTGGAGTCACTAAGGTTTCTTGCATCACAAATCCAGGGATTTAAAAGCGCAGCCACAGCAGAAGAGATCTTGTTAGACTTGATTTAATATGAAATGCTGCCAAGGACAAGTTCTGTGTTCCATCTTGCTTTAATTGCAGGTCACATTTCTGAAAAGACGCAAATAGTCAGCAAGCCAAAGTGTTCTTATTGGGACACTTCACAGTCATGTTTTCAGTTCAGGTACTACTTAAAAGAGACCATAGAGACATAGGACATCTGCCACAAATACCCTTTTAAAATATTTATGATTTGTACATTCAGAACTCAGGGTGATATTTTAGTTGCATGCAAAGACAGGTGATTTTAGAATTATTACGATGACTGCAATATGTTAACATAGTCATGTTTGTATTATTTCTTACTCCAAAGCAATCTAGCCTTTATTTCACCATGTGCTTAGAAAGCACAGCCTAAAAAATATATTGAACAATTTGTCTCTCCTGTGATCTGTATAAATTGCTTCTATACAAACAGGCATACCTAAACCCATGCTTCTCAGTTATTACTGTCATGTTTAAATGTCATGGTAGTGTAAAACATATCTTGTGGCAAATATCAGAAATATTGTTGGTTTCTTTTGCTTATAGTCACATAACCCGCTTTTGATCTGCTTGTTTTTTCAGAATGGGAGTAATCCTATTCATTCCCAAGTGGGACCTCAGTGTGTAGACTCTTGGAGATCCATGGTAATTAAAAATGTAAAGAAATACTGGTAAGAAAATTGTAAATAAACATATATACTCTTCATTGTTCCTATTGGCATAATATGAAAGAAATCACACTGCATCAGAATGACTGTTTCTTTGGCTGAGAAGTTAGAAAGCTTGTTCATACAAAATAAAAAACTCATCCTTCCCCTTCTTATATTGAATAGAACAAAAGATACCAAAATACTTTTCAATAGTAACCAATATTTTCAAAGGACATAATCAGATATGTATCTGACTGGAAAAATGTGCTCTCTTACCATTGAAACTTCATTGTAATTCCAGCAATAATGCAAAATAGCGTGAAGTACAAGCAAATGAAAGACATAAAGCCAAAAACTCTTCTTTTGCCAGCAAGAGTGGGGTGAGTTACACAGAATTAAATTACAAGCATTTTTTTGACTAAATGAAAATTTCTTTCTAGTCTAGAGATTATCACAACATTTTTCAAAATCATTCATCATTACTAATATCCTGTGGAAATAATTTTGAGGCTTTAATAGTCAGTATATTCATGAGTCCTACCTGAATAGGACTAAGAGGATGACTATTCCAATACAGTAGAATTTGACAGGGAAAAAAAAAATTGTAGAAGTTATCATGTTAAATCTCCACCTTACAAGGAAGACCTGAGACTTTTTCCTAAAATTATAAATACTTGGTTTGGTGTGCTGATAACTTTATTAAAGTCTGCAATGTAATTATCAGCAATGTAAACTACAATGTTGGATAAAATACATCTATCTCTATCATCTGTTGCACATGTGTCAAAATTCCAAGCCAGACATCCTAAAATAATGATCTATATGTTATTTTAAATTTGAAGTTTAATTTAACATGCCTTACATAATATCTCCAATCTTTTACTTTGCAAACACAGCGTCTTAAAATCCTTTTTTTTTTTTTATTAAGAGATCCTTTCAAAAGCAAATATTCAGGCCTATGAATTTTGGATTTAAGATACAGTAGCCAAAGGCTGACAATAAATACCGTCTGAGAACTTAAAGTGTCAGTTTGAATTCCACTGGAAATGTACACAGAAAAGTTATAGTTTGACAGAGCCTTCTGTCCCAAAAGACATTATTTAATGTCTATTATTACTATCTTCTTTGTTATTAATTTTTTATTAAACATATTATTACATTAATTATTAAAATTATTACTAACTTCTTCTGAGTTACTGACTCTGTGGATATTTATTCTCTTATGAATGCCAGTGAAATACTAACAGCTATGCCAAAGAAATGAACCTGAGTGCAGTTTTGGCTTCTCTCACACTATTATCTCACTAATATATTGATTCACCAAATTTACAAAAATCACTATCAAAACTGGGATGTGATCATCCAGACCTCTGTAACACCTCCAATTAAGATACCATGGAACTGTCACAGAGCTTGAAATTCTGTAAAAACACAAAACACTACTGACTTGGGATGATGGTAAAACCAAGCTGTGGCTATGCATCCTGGGAATAAATTCCTTTTTAGTCCTTTCCAAATTGAATCATGGATACCAAATGGATCTGGACATGTGGATGTACATATCTGAATAAAGCATCAATATGCCCTGAAACAATGAAGATAACACCTTTTTGATCATGTTTTTCCCATTATATTCAGTTGCAATAATGTAGTGGCACGTTTCTATCAGCTCAAGGTCAGGTTCAGGCTGCTTCTCTTGCATGGAAAAAATATGTCCAGTTTAAAATAGAAGATGCTGTAGGTGCTGCTTCATACAGCCTCTTCAGCATACCTCTTCAGAGAACAGAAATGTCTTTCCTGAACCCTTCTGCAAGGGGGCTTATGTCATCAGTTAATGACAAATAATCCCTGTCATACCAGCAAAACACCAGTTTTGCTATTGGACTAACTAAAGTAGCATCATGTTATGTGCCTAATGATCTGGAAATACATTCACTTTGCACTCTACTTGCAATGCAAACATCAAACAGCCATCCAGACCCATACTTCTAGACAGGTTTTTATCCAAATGAATCTTAAGCAGAGATTAAAGGATATTTATTTCAGCCTTATTAGATACTGTCTGCTTTCTTCTGTTGCTTCTTAGTACCTAGACAAAACAATATGACCTCTGAGTTAATGGGCAAATGAGTAAGTGGTAAGTGGATTTAAAAATAATAGGAAGTACCTGGAGAAAGGGAAAACACTATAACTCAGACATTATTTAATGAAACTAAAAGACATGTAATCTACTTGAACCAAAGCTTACAACTCAGATGACTTAAAAAAATGGAAGAGAAAAACAGAAACACAATTCTGGGGCAGTTATGACGCCTCTCTTGAAGGAAAAGAGTCAGTACACCAGGGAATAAACAGACTGATTCAGTGACTTGTCATGACACCCAGAACATGCTGATTAAAGCCCCTGAAGTTATTGGAAGAAGTCTTCCAGGTGTGATGCTCATCCGCTATTGCTCAAGATGGGAATTAGTTAACAGTGTGCTGAAATACTCTTTTCCATCTAATCAAATATTCACCTTCATGAAGTTCATTTGCTCACACCATCTGTACTCATGTATGCAGAAAATGCTTGCTCAGGTATCCCTTTGTGAGGGTTTCTACTATTTCCCAGGTTTCCACTGTTTCCTAGTTTAGATAAACAGGTTTTCCAACCTCAGTGTCACACATTCAGCAGCACAAATTCCACATGGGTTATGCCAGCTTTAAGCGCCAGAACCATCTTGTCTTCTCTATCCATATTCCTCAAAGCAGACCTTCCTGTATTAACTTAGTGCTGATGGGCTTGTTTCAGTGGCAAGTGACACAGTAGGGTGACAATTTGGGCATTGTATCTGGTATTCTATTTGCATGCATTGAACCTGGTATTCTATTTGCATGTATGCAGCAACATCAGGGTGGTTTATTGCTGCAGGTATGTGGGAATTGTTCCTGAAAACCAGCCACTGGTTTAAACCATTTTGGCTTCTTTAGCAAAGTTGGCATTGAAGTGAGTAAGCAACTGTCATGTTCAGTGAGGTTTCCATCTTTGTCGAATCATAATTATTGCACACACATGCATAGTTTGGACATAGAGACATAGAAGCATAAATACCTACATTAAAAACACTTAATATAAAAAAAAAATTGGGAACACTTGTGTTGTCAAGTCTCAGATCTGAAATTTCTACTGCAGTGGAGGTATTGTACTGAAGTGCTTGTATCAGGACCAACTCAAATATCCCAGAACCATAACTGGACCTGAAAATTAAAAATGTAAAAAATTAAATGCCAGCAGAACTTATAAATAGGAATCCATAATAAAGTCCACAAAATTTTTTTAGTACCTCACTCTATTAATACTGAAGAGCTTCCCAGCACACACAGTTTTGCAGGGCATTTAATTTCATGTCTCAAGCTGCTTGTTTCATGTTTTGCCAAATCAGATGAAGAACTGAAACTGCCCGAGCAGATAGCTGTTTGTGCAAGACACTGAGCTGGAACAGAGACCTTAAGGCTGGGATTCATCTCACTGATTTGAGATGTCTGCAACATAGATTAATGACTTCTGAGATAGCTGTCACAGCTCCCAGGTGGGGTGATTCAGATGACCTATTTCTAGACATCTGCTTTAGGTTAGCATGATTAAGCTCCAGGGCTGTTATCTATCCCTTAACTGAGTATAAAGGAAGCATGTGGTGACTAACCCAGAGGGAGATGTTGACATTATCAGATGTTTTCTCTGACTTCTGAACTCAGCTCTTTCACTCCCATTTAATAAAACACATTATGACAGGACTTGTTATTTCTTTTCCCCCTTTTTCTAGAGCATGATACATCTACATTCAGCATGCCCAGCTCTTCCAGGCTAAACCAGATCTCCAAAAAGAGTAGCTGATCTATTTTATTGGTCTAGGGTATTCAGAATTAGTTTTATTGAGCAGTATCTTCCACCACTACCACAGGTTCATTGCTTTTGCTAATTTTCATCTCCTTTTCCAATTAGGATGTTCACACCATGATTGGTAAGGAAACTATGAGTGCCATCTTCCTCCTGTCTCCAGTAAGGTAAACTACTCAGCCACAGAGACTTTAAGGAAGACTACTTTTGTCCTAAAAAAGCTGCCTGACATATTTACATTCCATGCTTTAGCTATTGGGTTCTCCATAGACAGAATAGCAGCCCATATTGGTGATCAGCATAACAGATTACCAATATTCTGCTGTTTAAGCATGTATCCATCTAAAAGACTCATGAGGAATCCAGTTAATATACTATAACTGATCTCATTAAGATTTCCCTGTGGTGTTAAGAGATGATGGAATATTTTGGAATATTTTGGTTGAAAAAGGATGCAAAAGTTTTACATAAGGCAAGCTATATAGGTCCCTGAGCAACCTCAGTAAAGGTGTCCTGCCCAAAGCAGGGAGGATGGAAGTGGGTGATCTGTAAGGTCTCTTTCAATCTCAACATTCTATTTCTGTGATTCTATGGCAACAGACAAACAGCCATGAGAGCCTAACAGTGATGCTAATGCAGTCGTAGCTCTTTCATTAATTCCTTCTCCTGCCAGTGACTACTAACTATACGTTATTCAACTCAGCTATGGATACTATGAAAGGCAGATGTATAAAGACTCAGAAGAACAAAGACTGCTCTGCTTGGACTAGGAACATACAGTCTTGGACAGGACATGCTGGGACATCAAGTTCAGTTTCTTGGAAATGTAGGCAATCATGATATATAATCCCCTGCTACACCAAAATGTGCTTGTTAGACTGTTTCAAGACTGAAAGAAAGGTAAGCCTGAAAGCCCCAAGAATTCCTCAGTTTCAGAAACAATCCCCACCTGCACTGGTCACAACAGCCTAAATAAAGCAAATAGCTCTTCAATTCCATAAGCTGGTTGCTCAAAATACTTATTTCAGTACATATTCTACCCAGCTGTCACACTCTATCCTAATCTTGACATGATTAATCTGTTCATACAGATACTGGTGTAAACAGACAAAAAAGACCCAGCCAAACCCTTCCAAATCCCAACACAAAATTACTGGATCATGCTCTGGTGTTGGCAACATGAAATTTACTGCATGGCATGATTTTTAATGATAGCAGTTCATTACATGAGGCAAATTATGGTCCAGTTTCAATAGTAGTTACACTGTCTCTATTTCTGTTAGAAAATCTTCACATTAAATGAAGGCTAACAGCTCATAATTCTAGAAAGAAAGCTATGTTTCCTACATGCAGAAATAGTAATTTATGTTGTTCTCAGTAACTACTTCCTGTTTGCTTATATTATCACTATTTTCCAATAATTTATGAGCAAAATCCATTTTAAAAAGTTCTAATTTTTAACTAAAATATATGATGTAAAACAGATAAGGATGTAGATAAGGGAAAGAGGACAAATACCTGACTTATGCCATTGAACTTCACATGGGTTTTAAGGGAATTAATTGCATTTGGAAGTTATTTATATTGATAAAGATGAAAACATAGAGCTATAGGTGAGAGAATACAAGATCTTACTCAAGACTATATATTTCATACAAGTAAAAGGTGGAAAAACACAAGACAGACATCAAATGTAGAGATTAAAACATAATCCAGACCTCACCCAAATAAAACATAAAATTTGGTCATTTGGTAAGCAATTACAAGAATTCTGGCATATCACTTGGGGAATTCTATTTCAGAGTTCTACTGTCTCGTCTGAGGAAAAGTCTGTCTCACCAAGCTCTGATTTGCTTCTGTGGACTGTCTTTGCTCTTTCATATTCATTAACTAAGAATGTGAAATTGCAGTTCTTTGTTAAGCAAATACTCATCTGAAATGTACCTGACAAATATGCCAGGAAAAGGATACCTAAATATTGTCTTGTGAACATATTCACCTCCCAGACTTTTAATCATAAGAGTCCTGGTACTATAAGATTTGGAAAAAACCTATTACAAGAAACATCAGTACTATACTTTGATACTTAAAAGGAAAAGTCACCAAAACACAAGAAGTACAATGTAAGAAGGAAGTTTTATAATTAGTCGTAAGTTGTGGTTTAGATTTTAGACACTATATTATTTTCAGTTTATAATGCAAAATCTAATTTTGTGATGAAAAAAATGCCAGAACATGCCAGAGTACTAATCCATCTGACTGAAAACAGATACACTATTCTGTGCCCCTCCTGACACAAAATGAATCCTCCTTTTACCAGTTATGAAACACGAATAAGACTCATTTTGGTCCAGATCTTTAGCTAGATAATAGAATACAAAAATCTGAGATTTTTAAGAATGTATGTGCAAGGATGGATTATTTTTTATTTAATCTAATTATTTATTTTGAATTCATTCTAGTCCAATCCTGAGGACAAAATGTTGTATTCTGAATTTTATATTATGTAAATTCAATCTCTTTTAAATTAATATAAAACTTTTTTTAAAGTCTTATTTCACAATTATGATCTAGAACATCAGAGGGCCTAATAGGGTATCACCTTCTACACCTACATACCCAGCCAGCTCTTAATAATATACTCCTGACTCATTTCTGGGAGTGGGAAAAACCATCCAGTAAAGATGACCATTGAAAGGAGGAGACAAGAAATAATATGAAACAAGGAAGAAAACAGAAAGGAAACAACTCAAATCAAGAGAAACAATCTGAGAATTGTGCAACAAAAATCATGGATCTGAGAAAGAAAAGAGGGATTGGTTAATCATTAGCAGCATGCTCTGATATTAAGCAAACTTTGTAGATACCAATATTCCAGGCACTACCCAGCTTCTCCTCTGTGCCACTCCTCATTCCTAGAGCAATCTCATCAAATATCATTCCAGATAAAGAGCAGCTCTAGAGTCAAGCATGAGAACATGAAAAGTCAAACAATAGTAAACACAGACTCATCTATTTTGCCAATATGACACACATCAGTAATATTTAACTGAATTCACAGGCACTTTATATTTAATATTCAGATGGTAAAAAAGCTGCTTTATGGGTTTTTTGACTTGATAAATTTTCCCAAATATTTTTTAAAATTGGGACCATTTTTTAATGGTCTTACATGGCCATGGTTCTTCATAATGAGGGTAACAGAGTCCTGTTCTCAAAGTTACAGCAAATACAGGAGGTTGTAAAATGTGACTAGAAGTCACTCTTCCCATTTTTGTAGAACCATCAGGTCTGAAGAACAGATTCTGTGTTTCCAAACTGAAACAGATGCATTGCTACTCTCACTGCCACACACCAACTCCTGCAAACAGCTGTACTGAATCAAACCGGACATCCTCCAGAAACAGATTTCTAGAATACATAATAAAAAAGCAAACACATTATGAATACCTTCTCCTGCATTTATATATACTGCTGCTAGTGCTCCTGACAACCTGACAGTTTCTTACTGAACACTATTAAAGGCATTGATGGTTGGAAAAGTGCATGTCAGCTTCAGATTAACCAAAATTATTTATTCTCAATTTTCAGCTTGTTACTTTTAGAGCAAACACAAACCTCCTGTGTTTGCAAGTGTCTCCTTATCAATTAAGGAACTGATTTATTTATCTACACAACCAGCTTTGTTCATATGAAGAAGAACACTTAATGAAAGATAGGTAGTATTATTTATTATATATTATTATACCTTAAATATGTTGTCAAGAATAGATAACATTCTCTTTGTTTTCCTGTACATTCCAATTGCCGCAGTTTTCAGCAGTCAAATCAATCTTATTGTTGCATAAATGTTGCAGTAGATAACATATCCTCATATTTATTATGCTAACAGTGGTCCTGTGAATGCCACAGAACTAAGAATTTTTATTAGGTAAAATTATCACCAGCTTCTCCCAGGGCAGCCACCTAAAACAACAAAGTAAAAAACACTTTATTTCTTCCTCCTTACTATTGTCTTTTTATTAACCTGGTGAATTTCTTTTCCAAACTTCCTCTAGCAGCACACTTATCCTGATCAAAGGGTCTGAGTTTGACCTGCCCTGTTCCCTATCATCTATGAAAAGGATTTATCCAGTGTGTCTCCTGACATTGTACTGGTGGTGTTTCAGTGGTGTTTGATGGTGTACAGCAGGAGAGGATGCCTGTGTAAGAATGGAAACCTCCACCCACTGCTTAACTAGCCAAGCCTATACTTACAACCAGGTGAGATTGCAAGTAAAAATTTTTACTTCTTAGGAGCATATTCTTTAAGAAAACCCTTGAGGAGTTCAGAGAACAGGACAACACATAACCAAAACTGGATAATGAAGCAAAATTAATGGCACTGATTTTTCCTTCCACCCATGTGATCCAAAAGCATTCCAAAAGAGTTAGTGTTGGAAAGGAGAAGAGATGGAAACTCTACAGTCTACCAGCTCTAATAATTCCTTGACTAGGGAAGATAGCACTCATGATGATTAACATATTTGTCCCAAATGTTCCAGAAAATGTCTTTCAGTCAAAATCTAATATTGACTTGTTCAGTCTGAAGCCAGTAGTCTATACATTAGATGACACTACACCACTACCTAGTTTAATCAACTAGGACAGTTTTTTATCTGATCCAAAATAAGGGAAGACGAGTATTTTTCTTGTAAGTGGCCGCTAGGTTCTCAGCCCTATGGTCACAGAATTACACTGTGGCAGAAGAAAGTTGTTACACAATTAAATAAAAGCAAATATTATCTTATTTGGAAGCAAGTTTAACCAGTCAATATAGAAGTTAACCAATCAACACAGAAGTTCTATTAATACCTTTAAAGTGAAGAGGTGTCCCCATTTATACAAACACAAAGAGAAAAAGAGGCTACTCTCCTCCAGTCTCTGGGCACAGGTTACTGGACATATCAAGTTTGTTTCAGACTATTTGAAATGTTCTTCTGCAGTCATTAAGCCTAGGTCAAACCAAAACAGCCTTTTTCAACAATCTCCACATGTGCTGAGGGTTGTAATGTTGAATGTTTCTGAGAGTTGTAAGTGCTCTTTTCTTCAAAATCAAACATTGCTGCTGTTACCTGACTACTTTTAGGGGTTCCTGTTTTCTTCTTTAGTTATCTATAAATTGTTGTGTTCTCAGTTCATTGCCTCTGGCTGTGCAGTAGGGATGGCAAGTTGTCATTAATGGACATATTATTTAGGAAATTAGTGGATACTCTTACGATGAAAGAAAATACATACCTCATACTTGCAATGTTTTCATAGACAAATGTGCCTTTGAGGTTTGAAACTAAGCTACTTTTCTTTTATTAAAAAGTGTGATAGGAGTAATATTTATATATACTGGTAAAATGCAAAAAATTTGGAACCAGAAGGTGCTGGAGGGCTTTGGAAGCAAGTGTGTGCACACAACCAGCTCCTCCTTCAATGTCTGCACACTCTCATCTTATGTGGGGAATAACTGCAAGAGGGCAAGAGGATAAAGAACTCATGTTAATGCAGGTTTGGGCTCTGATGTCACTGGAGAATTACCAGCTTTATGATTTTTTTCTGGCTGTCTTTTCCACCACTATAAAAGCTAGCAAGAATATCGCAACAGAATAAAAATGGCCCAGTTCAGATCAAAGCTAGAACCATATAAAACTGGAATAAACCTGTGTCAGATTATCTTCATCTACTGTAAGCAGATTATGTCGCATTTACTCCATTACTCTTTAGACATGATGATTTTTGTCTGCTTTTAAACTGAAGAAAATAAAATCATGAACTACCCTAATGTGAATTTTACAGAAAAAAAGTCTCGTCCTGCTGTAAAATATTCTTTTATTTTTTTCAAAATTTTCTTTTTTTTGGTCATCAGCTGAAACAGGCAAAGCTATCAAAAATCATAAGAATATAACTTAAAAAGTATAAATGTTTATTGATATTTATTTGGAATATACTAAAAGTAGTGCTTTTTTCCTTTACTTCAGAATTGTGCACACTCATCACTGAAATTACTGCTCTGTACAACACTCTTTCCTTGTAAAAATCTATTTTTATACAATATTAAAAAAAATGTTGCTGATGTACTTGAACACCTTTTCATGTGTGAAAATGGTGTTGGCATTTGAACGCCTTTTTTAGGAATTGAGTACCAGGATTGCAATTTAAAACAGTAAATGAGGTCACAGGTGACTTGATGTACTCTAACCCTTTACAGGTAATTCTGTTCCCTTTGTTCCATGAATGTGTTTTATGCAACCCAAGCCAAGATGCTCCTTACCTTTGATGGTTGATGCTAGTGTCACCCTGTGACCACTCGATTATCTTCATTTAGTTCTGCAGTGAGCATTAGTTTTAACTCTGATAGTTCTTTAAAGCTGAAGGAGGCTGTGATACAAACAGCATAAGAGATTGCTGCTACAAGTAAGTTGTTTTCTACTTTGTGATGGCATGCATATGGAATATACACACTGTGTGAGCACAGAAGGAGGAATGTTTAAATTTTCTTGGGTTTGGGGATGAATAAAAATAACACACTATGAGTTTTCTTGGAGTAACATGAAAATATTGCTTGTCACAGAAAAATGTTCTTGCACCATGTAGGGATTTCCTGGGAGATGCACTGCACTCACAGCCATAAGGCTACAGCAGTACTGGTGTAGCTTGTTTCCAGCAGTATGCAGCCAGAGGTGGCATTGCTGCCTGTCTGAGCAGCTTGAAGGACTACCAGAAAATGTATGTCTGATTCACCATGTTGAATGTATGAAGAATATAATTTTAAAGGCCTTTAAATGGCATTTGCAGGTTTTGGTGGTGGATTATGTTATAATGGGGCTTTGTTTAAGCTCTAAACTTAGAAAATCTAAGGCTAAGCAGAGGTCACTGACCTGAATGAAAGCCTTTCATTAGAGGACTAAGCTCTTTATTTCCACAGTAAAGAGCATTTTGATATGTACGCTGAAGGCACTATCACTTTTTTGACTATATAAAAAGGTTAAGCAATTCAATATGCTTACAGGGATTCAGTATGCTTACGGAGATGCTCTCTAGGAAATAGCAGATGATATATATGCATCACTGATTTGGGATTTGGTGTGCTGAGTTTTGAGGAGGAAGAGAGCAACTCTACCATAGAGTATGCTTGGGGTTACACACCTTGGTTGGAGAGATGCAGATGTAGGTTTAGATCTCTACTACAGAAATGGGTTTGGATCGAGTGATCCCATATCAATACTATTTTTGCAAACCTGGACTATAGATATACATGTGTAAAAAACAAAAAAAATCTAACAAAAGAATATAGAGGAAAATAGCCCAGAAGCAGGTCTTTCAGATTATTAAAGAAAAAATGTAAGTCTAAAATAAGGTGAGCTTAGGGCATCTTGTATTTTAAACATTAAAAAAAAAATCTATGAAACATATAATAATCCCTTTATTAGTTCAATTAAAATTCTTGGTACTGAGCTGAGGAATCTGTTGAAACCTGTAGGTACTCTGGCTGTATGATGAGCTCTAAAACCACTGACCCAGGATAATAATAAAATACAAAGATACCTTAACTAGATGTTCTGATTGAAATAGTACATTCCCTGAGGATATTTCATTAACATAATTATGTCTGGCTGTAACCAAAAAAAAAAAAAATCACACTACATGGAGGGGAAAACATTACTCTGCCAACTTGAAGAAGAGTGTGCTCACACTCAAAACATGGAACATGTGATATTTATGTTTGCATATAGTATACTAAGCTCTGGAGACAGATGGTCTGATTTTGTTCAGGGTGCTGGACTTCAGGGAGATATACATACAGATACAATAAATGACAGAAAAAAAATATCAAAAAAGTCTTCAGCAACATATTTTCTTATAAGAAAAAGCCAAACTAGGAGGCAAAGAAGTCTCAAAGGAAGAATTGCTCTATGTGAAGAATTTTTGCATTTTGGAGCTAGACTAAATTAAATATCTGTTATGAGCAGATTTTCATGAATTAGAAGTATATGCAGGCACAAAAGTAATCAGTTAATGCTATGGTTTTAAAAATGAAGAGATGAGGAAAGAGAAATTTCAGTTCTAATAGGTGCCAAATTTTCTACCTCCAATCAGCTAAGCACAGCTTTTTCATGTCTTGACACACTGTATCTATATGTCTCCTCATAATGATAGTATATTTTCTCATGTTACTGCAACTGTCAGGGAGAAAGAGGGTGGAATTAAAAAGAAAAAGCATTTTTTAAAAATTATAATATTAGACATTTATTTAATGCTTTTTCCAGTTTAGACTTATATAGTTCCTGTATAAAGTGTGTTTCCAAAACCCTCTGAAAAAAGGTTTTGTTTCAATGATAATCTATTCACATCTGTAAAAAAAAATATTTTTGATCCAAAGTGTAAATTGTTTAAAACAGCAAATTTTGACTTGTTCTTTCAACTGTTACACATTCTTGAAAAGTCAGAGAAGGAATTTTTGTCTCAGATCAAGAAACAGCTTTTGACCTGATGTGGCAACAATGTACTGCATTTTCCATGTGCATTAGTATTTTCTGCCCTGAAAATTATAATTTCAACTTCTGGAGTATTTTTTCTCACAGGGATAAGGCAACTTTGGTCTTAAAAAAATTGCTAAACTGTGTAAATTCATATGATTTGATATTCAGGTTATTTGGTACCAACAGCTCCCCTTTTTATTTTGTTCAGGTTTCTTCCTTATGTGAATCTGCAATAGTTTTTGCCAACATAGGAGGTCCTTTTCAAGGGATTTTATTTCCTTGTGACTTTCAGCAGTGGCTGGACCAGAATAAACATTGCTGTAACACACTGTGGTCACATCAATATCTCATGGATGCGTTTTTCAACAGAGGACAAAATCCAAGACCATTTCTCATGATAAATTGAAGAAGCGTAGGATTAAAGTTGAACATCTTAGAAATACTTAGTCTACATCATAATCCTGACTTTCTAAAACTTCTCTTCTGTGTAAGAAATGTCTTGAAGCCACAAGAAGCCACATTTTTTTGTGCATTTCTGTGTGAAGCTGATTTCAGAAGAGATAGAAGGCTTGGTGCTGCACTGTCCTTTACCCACAAAATTGGTCTGATTTTCTGGTTTTTCAGACAGTATTCAGCTCTCCAAATCTACTATTCACTCTTCTATCTTATTCCCAGTTTTACCCCAGAATTGCTTGTTGCATTGACTTCTAGAAGAAGAAAGGACCATTCTACTCTTTTCAATTGGTTCTGCAGAAGAGTAAAACTTCATGGTGAAGCTCTTTATTAACAATAACATCTTTAAATAATACTTTCAGAGAAGAATGAACTTAAGGTTTTACCTTGAAAGGCAACTAGCAATTTTTTCCCCAAATATAAGGGAAACATAAATTTGCAAAGATATTTTGTTCTGCTATGTTAGATCTTTCATAAACCATGGTATGGCTTTAGTCTAAACGGAATTGTGTTTCAGAATTGTTATTTAAATGGTCCATATTTTGGCTATATGCATAAAGATTCACCTTTTTCTCTACTAAAGCTGAAATTTTTATTATTCATTCTAGGAGCATTGATGGGTAGGATGGTTGGGACAGATAGGGAAGAGAGATCTCTGAAGCTAGGTTTGGTAACTTTTGGTTTATTGTAAAGGGCGTGGGTATAGGGGCCCTGTTTGGAGCTGTCAGCCACAGCTCAGAGCAGGCCCAAAAGAGGAGCTTGAAAGAGAGACCAGAAAGAGTAAGAGACAAGAGAAGAGTAAGACAGTAAGAGAGGTAAGAGAAAAAAGTTCTTGTTACAATACAATAAATCTTTTGTGCTGAATATTCTAATTTTCACTAATTTAGTACAAGATACAAATCTTATAGTATTTACATTCAGCTTATAAGAATCATTCTATTACTATACTGTGTTACATTTTAAACCCTAGAAGCTACTTTTTGGACCTCTTCTGATAAGTTAATAAGGTCTGTTCTAATCCTTAGACTTATCTGCAAGATGAAGGTATTGTTTAATCAAAAGAAGATTGCCTTCAACCAATCACAATATTGTTTCCCATTTGTTCCGTAGCTAAGACAGTATTTCAAAGCTTACTTTCATTTCAACCTCGCTTATAGTTTCCACATTCTCAAAATCTTCTCCCAAGCAATCATATTCATAAAGCTTTTGTATTTCATCTTCCCCAACAATTCCCATTTTCCAAAGTAGTAAAAAAAAAGAATTTTATACTATGCTAAACAATTCCACTGTAGAAGTGATATGGTCAAGGAATTTCTACTTATATTAGGGACAGCAGATAAGCTCCACTTCCTTTCATATTTAAACAAATAATTTTGTGGCCAGAATAATTGTCTCTTTCACTCCTGGCTGGGTGAGAATAATGGAAATTGTTGTTTGTTCCAAAGGTCTTCAAACACCATGAAATTCAGTATACAGTAGAAACTAAAGTACTGATTTTGATACAGGGTAATAGTTGTCAGTCAAATCTTTCAAAGATTTTTTTTGTAAGGGCAAGACATATACAATTTTTCAGGCAGGCCTAGCCCATCTAGGAGATCCATGTGTTTCATAGCTGTTCATGGTGCCAAAACTCAGCTTTAGTGTTGCTTTTATACATGTGGGTGATAACAAAGAGAGTACTGTTAGTGGATGCTTTTTTTGTCATAAGCAGAATTCACTAAATGATTTCTCATTTTCAGTTCTACTGTTCCTCTGCCTATTTGCAGAACTGTTATTAAATAAAAAATATTTCCAGAAGGAACAACTGGAAATCATACTTAAGAAGAATTGAACATTTGTCTTCAAAGTAAAATTTCCATAACCCAGAATAAAAGTAGAGAGAGACTGGGGTCTCATACACTGATGCAAGAACAAAATACATTAATATTGGTTGTTAAATTAATAAATGTGGATTTTATTTGCTTTTGCTAAAACTGGAAAGGCATGGAGATCAAGACCATCACAGAGCAGTTAAAATTGCACTGCCATTTTTAGGTGTTAGCAATATTATCAGGCTTCATCACTGTGTTGAGGATTTATTTGAGATAAAAAGCACAATTTCTTATTTCTCACTGTGCAAGAACAGTAAATTTTCACCTAAATTAAGAAAAATAATTTACAGTAAAACTACAGAGATAGAAAACAAATCTGAACTTCCTGATCCACTGGCTTAAGTCAGCACTTACCAGGTATAAAATATAGAAAAAGGTTAATTCGCATCAGTGGAGAATGTTGATGGTTAGTTTAACATAAAACTTCTGTTCATATTGTTGCCAGAAAGTGAGTGTGTGCACATGCAATAGAAGGCCTCAGGAAAATACACAGGAGCTTTTAATGCAATGGAAATTTTGAGCAAATGTTAAGATAACATGGGCTACATTTAATAAATAAATTTCGGTTATGCTGAGAGCTATTTCGGACCCTTGGCACTATTGCTGATGTGGAAAAATAGCATTTATGGCTACAGATAGATGCATTTTTTGGTCTGTGCAATTCTTTTTAATATGAGGGTGTCCCTGACCTAGCTTATGATGTCAATACACTGTAAAGAACTCACAATTACAAGAACAAGCTAAGTGGAAACAGAGAAATCAAGTCTACATAGATTGCTGGAAGTTTTTCACATCTCCTAGGTCAGTCAGGAATGAACAAAAATGTCAAGGTGCAGTTGACATAGAAACTGTCCAGCTTATCTCTAAATAAATTGCTCAGTTTTGCTTTTATTTTGATAATGCCTAGGGCACGTATTCTGGCTCCTGGTCTGAAGTAAAGAGAATGAAGATATTGGCAAAATTCTCAAAGACTTTTGATCGGATGCTTAGGTAAGGATAGATTAAGATGCTGTTTCTAAGGATAGATTTCAAATTTGCATATGTTTAGGGAAAGTCTTGAATATATGATTCACTAGTAGTCTCAAGTTAACATAAAAACCAACCAATGAATGAAATAAATAAAAAACCCATCAAATCAAACCTAGCTATAGTTTAAATAGTTTAAAAAATAACTATTTTTAAACATCACTGAGAATTTTGGGGATTTGTCTTAGGATCTGGAGGGCTTAAACAATAAAATGCTTATGGTAAGCTATTACTAGGTCCTGACTACCAGCTAGGAGATGAAATGGAAGCAGGAAAGTCTGACACAGAGCCAGACCTTAGAGCTGGATGTGGATGTGCCTCCGGAAACTGTAACACCTACTTGGTTCTTGATTTCAAATGTAGATGGAATTAGATGTTACTGTCCCATTTAGAAATGCTTCCATGGAAATACAAGGAGGCAACTCTGTTCCCTCCGTCCAAGCTTATTTTATCTGGCCAGAGCAGTGAAATCAGGAAACAGGCAGGAAATTGTTAACTAGAAACTAGGTTGTAAGCACTACCAAGAGAGAGGAGGACAGCCTGTAGACTGGTGATTTGGTCTGTTTACAGACTATGAAGATTCTGGAGGAAAAAGTGAAGGAGGTGTACTCTTCTTGCTTGTTTTTATTATGGCTGAAAATGAATAAAAGCCTGTGTGAATAATTCTGAAATTGAGAGGACAATGTTCTCTGCTGAACATGAGGCCCCCAATGAGTTTATGTCTAGCTGAGTGGCCCTGACTCACACAGAAAGACTTTTAATACCTCCCTATCTACACTAAAAAGTCCCAGTACCTGCTAAGGCAAGAAAACCCAAACATCCACCACTGGCAGCTTATCAAGAGCCAGAAGGCTACATATAATAGCAAAACAAAAAGGATGATCCAGCTCTCCTTTTTCATTCAGAATCTCTTCTCTGAAAAGATCAGGACAGTAATGCTGGGAAAAGAGTGAGTCACCAAGAAGAAACTTGCAGCATTGCACAGCTTCACAGGAAGCCCTGACTAGAAATGGACAGTACAACCTGTCAGCTAAAAAATCCTAAAGAAGACAACAGACATCATCAGCGCTAAACTGGTATTCTGACAGGAAAACTGGATTGTGGAAGGACTCATATAAGTAAAAATATTCATTTTAGCTTTCATTTGCTAAAGTAGTACTCCTAAATCTGGTCAACCAGGCTGAGAAAATCACTATGTTGCTCTTTGTTAATAAATTCTCCAGGAAAATAAATTTTTATTTTCATCCAGTTTTCCAAGGTTTCATAATGTGATAAGGCAATGATCAGAATATTTCTGGTGACTCAATATAAGGGCTAAATCTCACCATTTATCCTTATTTTCCTTTAATCTTACACTCAATTGCAATTGATAGATAAAATTATATTATTTAAGTCTATGTTTTTATCTAGATAGTACCAATCTTGAAGTGGAAACCACTATCAAAAGGGAAAGTGACAATAACACCTATGAATACATTATTTGGACATACCATACAACAGAATGTTCAGATGCCTGGAGATGAGACAACATAACTTCTGTCAATTAAAAAGACAAAAAACTGTAAATACTATGTCAGAAAGTTTAAAACAAAGTTCATTTCAAGGACAAGAAGAGACTTAAAACACCTAGATTAAAAAATGCATGCCTCTTGTACTGTTTTGAGTGCCAAAGAAGAGATAGGACAGCTAACATTCAGGTAATGGCATTGACCAGAGGTACTATGAGACTGACATTTGGAGAGACACACAATCACTCACTGTGTGTTCATGTTTGTTTCAAAGTACTTCTGCCGGGGGTGTGTCTACTCCATAATTGCAAATAGATTAGTACAATGTATGACATGAAGGCATGAAAACACTGACGACCTTCACAGCTGAATCTTGATACCGGCTCTTTTTATTCACATAAAGAGTTGAAACACAAAATCTGGCTTGAAACTTGATTGTTTGGATTACTTAGATAAAGAAAAACTCTGAAGTAATAAATCTGAAGCCTAAAACTGAAGAAAAATAATAAAACTGAGTAACAATTGAAGGCATATATTTCAAAATGAAGTGAAAGAAAATGAAGGGAAAAAAAGAACTGTCCTGTCATGGGAAAGCAAATCAGGAAATTGAAAGAAGAAATTAGAATTTAAACAAGGAGTGAATAGCACTAAAAATTCAGGAGGAGTGATAGTGCAGGAGAAATGTTCAAAAAGTTCAAAAGTCAAGTATAGAACCCTAAATCAGAGGGTGGGGGTTTGAAAAATTCCTGGGTTGGGGGGAAAGTAGTAGTAGTAGTAACAGTTCAGTACATTGAGCAGGAATTATATATAAAAGGTATAACTGTTTATATTTACTCTGTGGAATGTTTGTGTCTTTGTGTGTTTAAAATGCAGCAGTGAACAGGAAAGAAAATAAAGTCCTGTCCAGCTCATGGGTTATTGAGGATGCTGTATTCAGCATCCTCTTTGTAGATATTTTAATTATGAAGACTTCCACTCAAGAATCCTAAAAGACATAGACAAGAATATCACACTAATGCTACTTTTATATCTATCTTAGAAAACTAGGGACAGGTTGACAATTTCCAATTATTGACAACAGCAGGAAAATGACCTAAATATTTATCACTCAATTAATCCAGGTGAAGCCAGAGATGAGTTAACATGGAATGCAAGAGATAAAAGATGAAAGGATGGGAATATAATTAATACTTGTTAACATCATGTTATAGAAATTGGATCTTGTCAAATGAAACTGCTTTCACCAATCAGACTGCATGTTTGGTGGAGGTATAGCAGAGGGACAATATGCCTGCAGTTACAACAAGGTGTTTGATTTGGTGCTGCATAACATTCTGGTTCAAAATAACACTATGCAATATCCTTAAAATGCCAAACAAGCAGTTTCAGAAAGCTGACTGATAGGCATCAACCTATGCCACTGACAAGTAAATATGGAATGGAGATGTTTTAAGGTGACTACAGGGACTGTGGCTCTCCAATTAGAATCATAATTATATTAATAGCCCAGATGTAAATAAAAATGCTTCTGACAATAAAAGAATATCTTCCTAAAGATGGGTGCACTGGTAAAAATGTTAGCTACAACCCAGTAATGCTTTTCTCTACTTGTCAAAGTGCAAAGTACTGTGACTCCCTGTAAGGAGTCTTGGAATGAGATTAACAGGACACAAGTCAGAAGAATTCATTCTGCAGCTCTGCAAGTTTGCTCTGTCACCAGGATGCTATCCTGCAAACTATTCCACACAGCAACATTTGTAAAGCCACATGTCTCCATTCCTGCAATTTGAGTTTTTAGGACAGGAGAAGCTAATGTAAGTACAGCTGTTTTTCACACTGTCATATGGGGCGAAAAGATCCAGCAGTCCACTATCACTCTTCAGATCAGTCTAAGGAATTTCATATATCACTTCCATTAAAATTCCAGACTGTTTTGAAAATCCAGCGGTTCAACACACAAAGAAATTATCTCAAAGGGTAACAAGTTACTGCCCATTAGCTGTCTATATCCTTTAAGTTACAGTTTGAACATTCAGATTTCAATCTGCAACTATTCTATAATCAGGACAATCTTTAGGCCTGAAATTAAGCACTGTCAGAGTTTAAGGGCACAGTATCCTTACCCCAAAACAACTGGAACTTTTTATAAACACCCTCCTGAGAAAGAAAATTGTGCCTTTTAGTTATGGAAGAGAAAAGGCATTATGGGAGGAAAAAACCAAGCCACATGTCTAATTCCTTAGAGGTCAATAAAAGTAAAGATAAACATAATTTTCTAGACTTTGCTCTTAGGTGTGTTTTCTGACTGACAGCCTCCTGCTGAAACGTCAGACTGCATCCTCTTCAAGAAATTATGCCTCCTCCCTGAAAGCAAGGACTTTGGCTTTTGCTCTATAAACATGAGAATTTGGCATGAGTCTTGGCTAATTATTTGTAACACCAAACTTCCTAATTGACAGATCTTTTAAAAATGCAATACTTCACCTCAGATAATGAGAATTATATCTTTCATTTATCAAGCATATCCAATTGCTCTCTGTGTATTATAGTTTGTAAAAAACAGACTTGTGCATGGATCTCTTTTTACCTCACATGTTACAAACGGAAATGCAATTTCAATAGGTGAATTTGGCATTTCTTTACTTCCTTCAAGTTAATCACGGCATCATAGTCTGAATATAGATTAATTGCATTTTACAATACAAGGTAATTATCCATTTGTTTTAACTTCTATTCTGCGTCATTCAGACTAATGGATGCTATGGCAGGACTGTACAGCTGCAATTGAAACTATTGCCTCAGGAGTCTGCTGCTCTTTTTAAATGAAATAAAGTTAACAGGGAATAAAACTGAAAATGGAGGCAAAGTAAATCACAGCCTTCATGATAGGAAATGCTTGCCAGAACTCTTAGTGCCTAATTGTTTTCCTTTATACACAATGCCCTAAGACTTCAACAATCTTTAAAAATTAATTTCTCCTAATCCTCCTAGCATTAAATAATATATCTTTTAAATCCATTTTTAAAAGACAAATAGCATAGTTGTACAATCAGCAAGTAGTCACATCAATCACAAAAAAGAAATTTCAAGTATTATAGATTTTATGTAATCTGGTTCCTTTCCAGTAAGAAACTTGGATCTGAAAATTGACTTAACAGTCTTTCAACAAGTACAGGGATAGCATTATGAGGAAGAGGGAGAAAATACCTCTTCTGCACTTCACCCACTCTGCCTTCCACCCTGTAGTCTGAAGGCTTGTTAACTGGATACATTCACAGGTTTTAAAATTAAAAAATAACATTCATGTCATGGGGGAGCAAATGAAAAGAGATACAATTTTTCCTACTTCAAGTTACCTATCTTTTTTTTTCAGTTTTCAAACTTTATGAGATAATTTCTATATAGTATATTGGGGTTTTAGTGAATGCATCTTACTATCATGGTGCAGAGCAAGTTGTAGTCATCACAGGGAAGAAATTCTCTTGGTAGCCACTTTGCTGCTATCACTTTTCATGGAAGATATTAACAAGAAATATTAGAACAGTCTTCCCTGTTCTGCATGAAAGCAACACCCATTGATAGCATGATTCATCTATGATGCAATTCCCAATATTGCATTCACTTTATGATAATCACACTGTCTTATGGTAACATACGTGCTCATTGAAATGTACAGCAAAGCTTTGATCACAATGGTTTACCTACAGAATAAAGTTATCACCTCCTGGTTGCCAGCCTTTTGCTCCATGTATGAGATCTTTCTAACCCTCACAAAGGTAGGCAAGGATGCTGGAGAAGCGTGAGTAACAGATATTGTAACGTAAGATTCATACTGCTGATTACAGCAGGCTCTGTGTGCATTTGTGGTCACTGACGGTGTGTGGGCTAGCAGGGAAAATAGTTTTGTATTTTAGACAAGATTTTCTAGATATAGCAAGGACCTTACAGGAAACACAGTCCAGCACAGAATCCATATGAAATGTAAGAAACTATTCTCTTGCAATAATAAAGAGCATTTTGTTGGGACTTGCACAGTTTTACACAGTTGGAGCACTAAACACACTGTTGCTGGTAATGAAAGAGAAACTTTCTTCTTGCTGAAGAAAGTTTTCTTGTCCTTCTCCTGCTGTTCTTATTCACTTTTCTTAATAATTAGTTGGTTTAAATAGTGAAAAATTTGTGCATGCAAAAAGTACTAAGTTCCTAAGAGAAGGAAGGCTCTGTTGAAGAGAAACATTTTAGATCAGAGCATGTGAGAGGAAAAAAGATCAGCTGAGGGTAAAAAGGATTGATTTTAAAGACTTTAAAATAAATCATGTTATGTGCCTGAATTTCAAGTTGTCACTGTAGACTGCATCAGGCTGGATATGCTAGGGATCAGAAAATAGAATTAATGTTTCATAGCACAGTTCTTTGCCCTCAAAGAACTAAGTGTTGCAGTTATAATCAAATGTAACGAATTATTCATTAACTTAATGAGAAGTATAAGCATAGAAACTTGTTACTGAAAACAAAACTCAGAGTCAAACTGACAGTAAGTATACTGAAATTAAACATAGCATAATAATTTTCATAGTAATAGCTTCCTGGGGAGCTAAAAGATTTCACTTCATTTGAAGTTTCAAAACAAAAGAAAGGAGCTTAATTTTCAGAATTGTAAGTTATTTAGGTTATTTTTCAGAGAACATCTTCTGACTGTCTTGGAGGACAAAATGACATGGGGAACTTGATTAATATCTTTTTTTCAATTTTATGTGAAAATACTTTTGACTTTTCACAACTGTTTCCTGCCTTGACCATTAAACAAAAGTCATTTAAACTGTTCACCAGTAGATGAAACTATGAAAAAAGCTTGCTATCTTCCCTGATTTTGTACTGAAGGATTACATGTATGCATGTAGGAAATAACAAACTAAGTTTTGGTCACATCCTTGATTTTGTAAATTAATCAGCTTGATTTATAAAGGAAAAGCACATCACTAAGAAGTAAAAAAATAAAGAGATACATATTTACTAAGAGTCTTGATGCTTGACATTGCATCATTCCCCTACTTGATCATTTACTACTAAAATTGCTTCCTTTTGAAATCTTCTATACTTGCAGTTAAAATCCAGTGGATGTACAAGTGTCTGATATTCCAAGCTAGGGAGAATACACTCACTCACTGTCTGGCAAACAGAAATATACATATTTTAAATCATATTCTTTCAGATGCAACACTCTAAGGAATACAGAACCTACCTACACTGTTTTCCTTCAAAAAGCAGAGAAAGAGGGATGATCACAGCAAATCATTATCAAGCCATTTGTTGATGCAGTAGTGACCCACCTGGTCATGCTATGCAACTCTTCTTTAAGCAATGTCTCTTCCTTTGAATTAGATGGTGTCAACAGGGTGTGTAGTGCACTAGAAACCTTTTATTAAAGGGTTGAGGACAGTGTGAAAATATATTGCAACATTTAAATCACTACATTATTTCCCCTTCTTTTATTGTGGTCTTGTTCAATAGATTGGTGGCTTGAGTGAAATATGCTAAAATGTTGTGGTGTCCCATCCTTAAGGGGGAGAGTCCCAAGAATCATTGGTGTTTGTGGTAGAAAGGAATGACAGAAATCAGAGATTCTGCAAAAGCTTGCAAAGTTTTATTAGTAAATTACACACTGGGCATGGGCATTGGTATAAATCAGTCCCTGATCTTGTCCAAGCACACAGAGGTGGGTTTTGCAAAAAAGGGTGGGAAAGGGAAGAGAGAGAGAAAAATGGATTAAAGAGGGGACGAGAGACAGATGGGTTAAAGAGAGAAAGGACAGAATGGGAGAAGGAGAGATATTGTCAGTCCTGGCTCCAGAGCTGATCCAGCTGATGGGTGTCCTGTGAACCAGATTGGTGGGGTGCCATTTTACAGAGAAGTTTTTCCTATCCAAGTTTTTCCCACCCATTTTACATTTATCTCTTGGTTTTTCCCAAGAGATAAATTTGTCTCTTTCTATGCAAATCAGTTCTCAGGTGCTGTTCATTCTTTCAGACCTTTCTGGAAATGGGTCAGAGGCTTTTGGGAACTTGGGTGGTCTTGATCCCCTCTATGGTCCATATCCACTTCCTGCTGTGCTGGGTTGTGCTGCATATCTCCAGGAGCCAGGAAAAGACATTTGTCCCAGCAAATGCTGCCCAACCTCCTGCAGAATTCTACAGTGACCTACATTGTCGCTTCTCCTGATTCCTGTTCTTTTTCACAGTATGTCCTTAACAACCATCCTTGGTTGGGTTCTCAGCTATCTGACTATCAGAGACATACACACTACCCCCTAATCTTCTGGGCTTCTACAGATGTTCCTCAAACATTTTTACTGCTGTATCTTCTTCAGTAAAGAATAATTTCATTCTGCCTGTTAGAACCTTTTGCTAAATTTATTTCTTCGCTACTTTATCAGTGAAAATACCAACTCTAATGCTAGAAAAGTTGATATAGGTCTGCTAAATGAATCTCATTAACAGTCTTTAATTTTTTTATGTTTTTACAATTATAGGGAGTCTTTCCTGTGTACCATACCATCAGTGTTTCCATTTGATAAGGATGTGGCACCTGGTGATTCTCAGCTATAAACATGTACCTTTTAGATAATTAGCAAATACTGCAGCTAAAAAAAGTCTCAGTCAACACCTAAATATTCTTCAAAAGAAACTTACTAAAGTTGTTAGGAGATCAGTGTGGCCTTTCCATTTACATGAAATATTAGATTTCTCTTCTGCCACAGAATTATCTTCCCATTCTATGCGTTTCTCACCAGTTTTCGGTACCTTTTGGTACTCAGACCACATTAATAGCATTCTGGAGAGACATTTTAGGAAGCACAGATGGAGTATTACTAATTGCGTTCTTACTGCTAGAGAACAAAGCTAGGAAGCCAGTCTTGCACTTCGGTTTAGAAAACCCTGCATGGGTGTTTGAATAACAAAAGGAAATATTCAGACACATTCAAGAACTTGGTGAGTTCAAGGCTGCATTTATGACAAAAATACAGTCTGCTGGAAGCAGCAAGGTGTGATGACTGCTCTGCTGAACTCAGTCAGTGGGTTTACAAATAAGAAAAACAGAAGGAAATACAGGTGAAATTTGTCAACATTTCTATAAGGCTCTTTTGAGGTCTCATTGTCCTGAAGTGTAAATACTGTTAACATAGAAAACATCCCAGAAGAAAAATCCTGATCCTATTATCAACTACATGGGTTTTGTCATTAAATTCAGTGTCTTGAGGTAGATGATTCATTTGACAAAAATAGAAAAGTGTGTGAGGTCATGAGGGAAGAAGTAGCAAGACAAGATGTTTAACCACTCTTCAAACACTATTTCCTTTTGTAATCTGTGATATTTATATGATCTCGAGATTGTAGCAAGTCTCTGTCTTTCAGCCCCACAGCCAAAGAAGAAGCCATAATTCGTCTGTGCTGGTTTTCAAGGTTGTCTATTCTTGCTTATCTCTAACATGTTCTGCTGCCCTGCCGCAGGTCTGTCCTGCAGGGCAGCGTGCAGGGCTCTGCCCCTCAGTGGGATGTTACAAACATTAAATACCAGAAACTACCTGTGCTATATTTACAATAATGTGCCAATATCTATCACCTACGTTGAACAGTGTGTCCCTAGTCTAAACCAATAGAAAAATGCCAACATTACAATGAAACATGGAAGTCATGAAGAATAAGAAAAAGGACAAGGCATACCCAATTGCCTCCATCTTGCCTCCTTTGAACCCCTTATCTAGAATCCTAAAATTCTACTTTTGCACCCGTGCCACACTAATAATTACTTATATCAAACACTCAGAGCTTGTAATTCATTCTGTAAGATTGAAAACTCTTTTCCATGGACAGAGATCACAGACAGTGTCTCTCGGGGCTCTGTACAGGGGGGTTCCTGACCCTCTGCCAAGGTCTCAGGCCTTCCAGGGCAGCCAGAGGGATACCCTGGATTCCCACAATTTTCAAGCTCATCTACTACTCCACTCTCTCTTTGGGCACAATTAAATAAACTAGATATGGTTCAATATAAAACACCTTTTTGGTTTTTCTTAAATACCCACAGATTCACAAGGATTTACTTTATTTTAGCTGTTATCCCTCACCCAATCTAATTTACTGTGCCCCCCATGTCCCTTAACTGTATTATGGCTTTTGCATCAGGTGCCCTGCCCTGCCCAACCACTCAATTTCCTGTTGAAAATCCACAGGAAAGCTTTACAGAAATGCTTTGCTTACTTTGTGCCACTAAGCTGGCCTGGACAAGGTTGCAGTGTTGCAGATCTTTGGCGCTGGTGGAATAAGGTTGTTTCTCTGTGTATCATTTTATTCCCATTCATAATCTCCTGTAGAATTTAAAGATCTTTTGTCAGACATTGCACACTTGGCAACTCTCCATGCTCCAGATGATTCTTAAGAATCTTTTCTTTCTCTTGGGAAGATAAATAAAACCACTAAGTATTCTGATTAGTGGGATTTCTGTGAAAATCTGTAATATTTTAACTAGTCCTTATTTCTAATAGCCAAATCACATTAATTATTAATTTATCTCCAAATACAACCACGTTTAAAATCATGGCCTACCTCTTGTACTTTGATTGTATAAAAACCTGCTATAAGAATTAAAGTCAGAGAATATTTTTTTCTAATACAAATTAATACAAAGGTGTATGTAAAACCATGTCCAGACTAATGTATCTGTCTGTAGCACTGCTGAGTTTTCATGGGTTTGCTTCAGTCCTTTGCACAGTTATACACAAGCACTATATGAATAGCATGAGGCATGCACACAGCAGGCACAGGTAAAAATGCCAGCTCCCATCAGTAGGCAGGATACTTGCTTGTTCCAGGAACAGCCACAAAGACTAAAGTTACTACCACTGCACTGCGACGTGCATAGACATGACAGCAAATGCTGAGAAAAAGGAAGTTTAAAAGCTTAAGAGCGAGGCACTACCAGGTACTTCCTGAAATTCTCATTGCTGACTTTGTGTTGTGTCCGTGATACTACTGACTTCACAAAAGTGGAACTGGGCCACAGAACTTTCCTCTGACTTCCAAATTAACTTATGCTCATTTAGTGGTCAAATAAAACTTAGAAGCCAGGTTGACTTCTTTAGAAATCGGTTGAATAAACCCAGAAGTTGGAAGGGTTTTAATGCACTGAAAAGCAGGCAATTATGGAATTGCCCAGGCTACTTCACTGTTGCTTTTACTGCTCGTCTTAATTCATTGTCACTAATAGTATTCATTTTATTCAGCTTATTACTTCTTTCCATTTCACATGGATTTCTAAAGCAGAATGGATGGAATATGTCTTCTTGAAAACAACATTTTCAATGCTAAATAGTACACTATATAGAGCAGGTATCTCTCTACACCTGCCAGGTGTTTCACCCATACTGACTTTTTTTCACTCCTGCACAATTCCACTCCTTGGAAATCTGGCATCTCTCTCTCCATCAGTTTTCTGATATATTTTAGACAATTATGAAAAGTGGATAATAGCCTACAAAGACAAAAAGAGCAATTTTCTCAAGGATAACTACAATAATTAGAATTTTATACAACTGCAAATTTATTATGCATATCTTAATGATGTTTTAAGATGGGCTAGGTATTTAAAATTCCCCAGAGCTTGGCCATACTTTCACATTGGCAAATACCAAAAAGGGTAATTTCAAGCACTAGAAAGAGGCAAAAGAATAATTATGATTTCCCTCATCACTTGAACTAAATGTTATGGATCATGTACACCATAAAGAGGATGTGATTACTTTTATATCTTTCACTTCTGGAGGAAAAACCATTAGTAAAAATGCACTTCTTACCACTTCTGATTAAAAGCTCTAGTTGTATGTGGTTTTTGAATTATGTGTTCCAAAATTCACTGCAGTAGCAACTCACAACATTTCTCTTAATTTTTCACATTACAGTGCAGAGGAAGGGAAATCCCAGCTTTGAAATCTATAAAATTAGAATTCTGACTTGCATTCCAGGTTTCTAATACTTATGTATATCAAACATGTTTTAAGATATTTAATGAATTATTAAAGAGATTTAAACAATTTTTTTTTTTTTAAATTATTTTTAGTACTATTAGGCAGCAGCTTTCACTGAATATTTTTCTTTCTAAAGATATGATATCACCCTTATGGTATCTTGGTTTCTGAAATTCACTTCTTATATAAGTCTACCAGGAGTAGAATTCATAGATCTTGTGGGTATGCTACAAATTCTCACTTTTAAAAGATGCAAAGGGTATAAGCAGCCAAGTCAGATGGCTTGAATGTTAAATGTGTATAGCATTCGTTATTGTTAATTTAGAGTTATTATTATCTTTAAGAAGATGATTCTGGTGAAGCAGCTATTCAGTGGTTTTTGAGTTTTCTACATTTGTGTTTTAATCTACTTGGGAAAAGTGGTAACATTTAATACAAGAGATAATAAAGGGGAACAGGCCAGGCCAGCATATTAAATATATACTAAATGGGCAAAATGGATCTGTAGCAAACCAAATTTTCCTCATCTCTGTGATCTTTCATAGCCTGTCTAAATTCAGTTGGCTTTCTCTGTGTTGTGCACATCGCAGAACCACAGCTGGCACCAAATCATAATGTTTTTGTTGGAGAAAAACAGGCCTGAACATTGAGTAATCAGAAGTGCAGAATGTGTAGCAATCCTGGGAAGACTGTGCTAAGCATGTCTCTGCAAGGTTTTCCTTTCAGCTCTATATTGTCCTGCCCTTTTTTTTTTTAATTACCCCTATCATATCTGTCTGACTTAAGATAAGTTGCTAGAAGCAAGAGGCACTACTAGTTATAAAGCACAAAGCACTCTATAAACTCTAAGTCATACTATGAAAAGTAACTACACTGGTCACTAGTTACACTTTATGTTTAGTTCAAAGGAAAATAAAAACATAGGAGACTCCCAGCAGATTATCTGAAATAAATATGCTTCGTGCTTACTCCTGGATTACTCCACGTTAACTTAATGAAAATAATCACAAATCTTTTGCAAATCGGCTAGATGGAAAAACAGGGCACGTATTGCTGACAATAATCTGTATCATACAGTCTGGAAGCTGTGTTCATACAGCAAAAAAGTGAAGATTAGGGACAGGTGAGCCATTACAACACAGTTGCTAATACTTCTGAACCAGGCTGCTACCTTGAGCTTCCCTGCTAACTGTGGAGTAACTCCAGTACCATCCTACATACTCTATGAAAATATTCTCTAATCCCCATGAAATTGCACTTTTTGGGGGTTGCTGGTTAAGTGTGAAAGGAAATTATCCAACAATGCCAAAGCAGGCACTAAATCAAGTGCACCCTGTGGAAAATTGCAGCAGCTAAAGTGAAAGGGAATTTAACTTTTCCTGCTTTCTTCAATGAATATATTTTAAATGCTGTACAACAGAGTGTAAGATTGATGCTATAACATTACAAAATTTACAATGTAACTGAATGATTATCTAGAGTTATTATAGAAAAATAATCAAAATAGAAATTTCCAAGTTCCTATAGTAATTGTTGTGTTCAAGTTAAACAAGGTTATTCATGTCAAAACAAATCCCTATTGGTATCTCTGTCTGAAAGATAACATGGGCAGAGAGGTGCATAAAATTAATGTTAGCTGGAGACAAAATTATGAGAAATAAATCCCAATACTAGAAAATTTCTTCAGAATTTATAGTACAAAGCTCTATGACAATCTTTAGTTACTACACTGTTGCCTTCATGGAAGACAACGGCGACCTGGTTGCAAGGAACAGCACGGCAGCCCAGTCTCCCCTGGGCCACTCGGGCTAACGACACACGCAGGACACCAATGTGGTAGACGGTCGAAAAGCGTTTATTATCTTATCTCATGGGTTTAAATAGTCTTGGGGGACTGTGCTACGTCAGGAGGGGTTGGTAGGGTCTCTAGGGTTAGTCAGGAGTGGAAAACTACTGGGTTAGGTGTGGTTACATTCTTTGGGGTAATGGATAACATGTTGCAGGGTGAGAGGGGGATGGGGGTCTTTCTTTCCGTCACATCCCGAAATCTTCCGTTCGCCTGTCCCTATCTACTACATCTCCCCCCTCCTTTTCATAAATAAAATGAGGTAGTCGTAGATATAGGCACTGGAGTGAGGTACAAACTTGTAACTTGGTGAGGAAAAAAGGGGGTTTTGGTAAACCTGAGTAATTCTCGCAAGGTGAGTTTTGAAGGCTTTTGCAGCTGACTGTGTTCGCAGTTTTTGGTTTACAGCATTTGCTGCTGGCCCACGAACAGAATGTTCGCCCGTTCTAGACGGGCCTGAACAAATGAGACCAGCTTGTTTAGCAGGCATGGTCCTATGGTAACAGCTAAAAGCAGTATTGCCAGTGGACCTACCAGGGCGGAAATTAAAGTGGTGAGCCAAGGTGATTGATTGAACCAGGATTCGAACCAGCTTTGCTGGGTTTCCCTGTCTCTCTTTCTCTGAGCCAGTCTATCTCGGAGTTCTGCCATGGAGTCTTTAATGACTCCCGTATGATCTGCATAAAAGCAGCATTCCTCTTTCAAGGCTGCACACAGTCCTCCTTGTTGCATGAACAAGAGGTCCAGTCCTCGCCTATTCTGTAAAACTACTTCTGAAAGCGAAGAGACTGATTTCTCTAGATAGGAGATGGATTTCTCGATCCTCTGCAGGTCTTCGTCGATGGTCATTTGCAGCTGAGAGAGTCCGTGCTGTTGGGTCTCGATGGCTGAGACACCTGTGGCTGTACCAGCTGCTCCCAGGCCGAGCAGCATTGCGATAGTTATACCTGTGATGATTTCTCTTTTGTGGAGTCTGTCAGGTTCTTCGAAAAGGTGGTACACTTCTTCATCTGAGTGGTACAGGACCCTAGGAACAATCAGAACTTGGACACAGAAGTCAATAGAGTCATTAAATTTGGCAAGGAACACACAAGGACTCACTCCGGATCGCTGGCAAACCCACATACCAGATGCGGATGGGACCACCCACTTATTGGTCTTTCTGTTGGGCTTGACAACTTTAGTGCAGAAGTTGCCTTTCTGCTTTGCTAAAGTTGCATTGCTAAAATATTTGCCTTGTCCTGTGATTTGACTCAGGGTGATTCCTCTGCGGGGAGTGTCCCATCTGCACTGGTGGGGGGCACTGGCTGTGGAGTAACTGAAGGGGGTGTCTAAAGCAATGCCTTCGTAGAAAGGGGGTTTAACATCATAACAAAGCCAACAGGAGTTAGTCAGGTTTGGTTTGGTTTCGTTTAGGGTTAGAAAGGTAGCTTCTAGCATACGAAAAATTGGGTTTGGATCGGACTCGGCTGTGTGGCTTATCTGGAATACATCTGCATGGCCAGCCGGGGTGTCGGTGACTTTTGGGGGCAAGGTTTTGGGGTGGGTTGTGTTTTTCCCTTATATTTCTCCCCAGTCAGTAAACTGGGCTGGTTCATATTGTGGCTGCTTTTCAGTGCAGCTTAAAGCTTTACTTGGTTTTGTTTTAAATTGCGTTAGCTCTGTTCCCTTCATCTTAGAGTCCCAGCCGGCTTCCGTCAGCTCTTCCGAGCTGCCGGAGCTGCTGCTGGACTCAGAGTCGGAAGTCGAATGCCAGCACACTTCCGGGGCTCGATGCCGTTTTGTGCGGCTCCGACCCTGCTCCTCCCCCCGGGGGTGGCGCCGCTGCCGCCCCCCGGGCTCGCCCTGCCTCCTGCAGGGGTGGGTTTCTCCCTTACATGGTGGCGGCGTCAGGCGCGGCTGCCGATCGGCTCCGAGCCCTCTGCCGCTCTCCTCCTCTTTCTCCCGCACACGCGCATTAGCGAAACTCCGCGCCTCTGGGCTCTTCGCGCCGAGACTGCCCACGTCCCGCCCCTCCCCTTGGCTGCCGGATCATTTTCAAAGGCGTATGGAGGCGGCGTGGGCAGGATCTCCTCCCGAGCCGCGGCTCCCGCGGCTCTGGCTTCCCTCGCCAGTCCCCGCCAACAGAGCTCTGCGTGCCGCTGCACCTCCGGTACCGGGTCACTGACCGGCGGTGGCGGGGCGGATGGGGAAGCCGCGGATTTTTGGGAACGCTCCGCGGGGGGTCCCGGGCCCCGTCCCGGGGAGGGGGGTGACGCACCGGGCCCCCCGGATCCCCGCTCCTGGGCGGATCGCCCTCAGGGGCGGTTTGCGTTGCCGCTCCTACCCCTAGCTTGGGTGTAACTAATAAACACGTACGCGCTGCGCTCCATGTCTCCTGCTCTTCTATTGCTTTGCGTAGGACTTTCTCTACTTTTCCCCATGCCTTAAGGCTTTTGCCGCTGCCTGAGGATTTCGTGTCCTCAGCCAGCGCGGCTGTGCATTTTTCCCATATCTCCGGATGCAAAACATCCACAGGGCGTTCAATTGCCCCAAGCTCAAGCAGCCTTGCTATAGCAAGATAAAAGTCTTTGAGCTTACACTCAATTCCCCATTGCTTATGAACCTCACTTACGACCCTGGCGATGGCATCCATGACGACTGCGGGTCCTGGGACGTCTCCCCCGCTGAGAACACGGTCTCACCGGTCTGGCCGCTGCTCTTGTCCAGGCGACACCCGCTACCCGAGCGAATTATTCCCGGGCTTCGGCACCAGTTATGTTGCCTTCATGGAAGACAACAGCAACCTGGTCGCAAGGAACAGCACGGCAGCCCAGTCTCCTCTGGGCCACTCGGGCTAACGACACACACAGGACACCAATGTGGTGGACGGTCGAAAAGCGTTTATTATCTTATCTCATGGGTTTAAATAGTCTTGGGGGACTGTGCTACGTCAGGAGGGGTTGGTAGGGTCTCTAGGGTTAGTCGGGAGTGGAAAACTACTGGGTTAGGTGTGGTTACATTCTTTGGGGTAATGGATAACATGTTGCAGGGTGAGAGGGGAATGGGGGTCTTTCTTTCTGTCACATCCCGAAATCTTCCGTTCGCCTGTCCCTATCTACTACACTACACACACTATATTTATGGCCCAACACCTTCATGCCACAGAGTTGTGTCTACATCAGAAACCACAAGAAGTACAGCTGTTCCCTTTCAAGGCATGTCAAAGCCCTAGTGTCACTTTTCCTGCTCATTACACCAAGCTGTACCTGCTGCAGACTCCTTGCGCTCATTCTCTTCCTTCTGATGGCATCACAGGTGTATCTTCACAGTCCTGGTTTTTCATTGCAACTTATTTATCTCAACAGCTACCAACAGAATCCTGTGTATTGACAGCTGCATCTTGAAGGCAGTCATAGTCATTCAGGGGCCCAACCTGCTGTCTTCTGTGCTGAGAAAAAATACAATTCCTGGTGCTTGAAGTCTAAACAATAATTAGAGAGACAGTGTGCCCCAAAGGATGGCAGAGGCAGGGAAAAGTTGAATAAAAGGGGGCTTACCTGTTAATGCCAGAGGAATTGGCTTTTCATGTGCATAGTGTTTTGTTCTGACAAGGCTACAGGTGCAAAAAGTTTAGCTGGGAGCCACAGGGAAACATCAGCTGGTGTTAGGAGCACCTAGGGTGAGGAGACCATTGGAGAGCAGCATGGTGATAAAGCTGACACTATACAACATACATTTATCAGCAAGTAAAAAAGAAAAGTAGGTAGGAAAACTGATTTTCTCATCAAGAACTTAGGAAAGCTGTAAGAGAAATTACACAGCAGTTTTAAATTTTTAAAGGCTATATTATATAGTGAAGAATTATTCTAGTAGAAGTTGTGGAAGGAACTCTTTGAAAACAAAATCCTCTGGGAATGCCCTGGATTTCTCCAGGTTTTTAATATTGCTTCTACCAGAACAATTAGGTTAGTGCACAGGATTCCTTTACTATAATGTAAAGACATGGTCGTGGTCCTATCCTTTGGGAGCAGGAAAGAACTCATACCAGAAACAAGTAGTAAGTGCGCCATACTAGTTAGAAGGCAGAAGGAAACCCAAAATTAAGTTTCAGTTATATGACTCTCACAGATTATAAGATTTTCAAAGGAGTTAGGAGGATGGCCCGTAGTCTTAGTTTGAGTCCTGGGTAAGAGTTTTAGGAAAAACAAGGTTTTTCCTGTCCATCTCCTGTCAGGTACAAGGTGCTGTGTCTCTACCATGACCCACAGGGAGCAAACCAAGGCCTTTGATTGCACTCTGGGAGCAAAGACTTGCAGGAGCTGCTGTCCTTCTTAGAAATCAAGAGTTAAATATCAGCTGACACATCCAAAACCCCCCAGTAATAAAAGTAATTATAATATAAAAGCATAATAAATGCTACTCTCCAGTCTTTCTCTAACCTGAAGTTGTTTTTCCCCCTTCCCATTTGACAAAACAAATGGTCTATAGTTAAGGTATCTGATTCACTGAAAGGAGACAGAATGAGGGTTGGATTTGGCTACCTATTAAACGTAAGATAATAATATTTTGCTGTAGATTTGATTAGGGCTCTAAGGAAACTAGCAATCTGAGTGGTTTAATGTGATTTCCCAGTATGGAAATGTAAGGTGCTCCTAGGATTAGGTCGAGCATGTCTGATTTATTGATTTGCTTTTTTTTTGCCTTTTAGATAGATGGATAAGAAGAAAACCATAAGCACTAACACTCAGTTAAAAACCATGTCTTTTCTATCATTGAACTTAAATTAAGAAATAAGAGATAAGTATGGAAAACTTTTTTAAGGGTAAAACTTTATCCTCTCCATGGACAAACTCTGTTGAGTCATTGTCATTATGGCACAACAGAACATTACTTCAGATCTAAATCAATTAGTGCTATGAGTCAGTTCATCAATTGTTTTAGACCTTAAACCCATGTTCCAGCGTTGTCATGTAATGCTTAACTAGCTGAGAAATCAGGCAGAATGGTGGGACCAGGAAACAAATACAGTTGTCATGGGTATTTCTTCCAAAAAAGAACAAATAAGAGCCATATGATTCCCAGTTCTGTCTCATATCCAAGTATCACAGCTCAATTAAATACCTCTGTCTCTTTCATGAAACATGGCCTCTGGCCTTCAAGCAGAATTAGAATCTAGAAAGAAAAACACAGTTCCTACCTACCCTAATATAAACACTCCCATTAGCTGTCTCAAATAAAACCTGAACCAAAATTCAAAATAAGTCTTGAGAAACAGCAGCTTCTAAGCAGAAATCCAGTACACAGGACCTTGTCACTGGCTCATAACTGAGTCCAGCAAACTTTAGCAGGTACAGTATTTGAGGGTTAAAACCTCATGATTAACAAGAGCTAATTTTGAAGTACAGATTAGACACTTTTCAAGTATTAAACCCTGAACAAAGCCATATTTCTAAGTTGTTTCAAGGCAGGAAAGCATCTCTTATTCTTACTGCCCTTGAAAATTAGTCCTTTTCATTTTAAAGAACACCTATGGGATTCTGACCATTGTTCTGTTGTACTTGAGAAAAAGTGTTATCAAATTTCTCATGGTGGTAGTTATTTCAAACACTTTTGAATATTTTGGTAAACACTATAAATTTGTCAAGAACTCTGCTTGAAGAAGGGAGCAAAGAAACAATCCTTTCCTAAAGAGCTCACTACTCCGGATCTGAGGCAGCAACAGCTGCAAATTAAAAAAGGCATGTGAGGAAGAGTACAACATCAACAAAAATATTTAAAGTCTCTGAGTTCACAGACAATTCACACACAATTCTTGATAGACAAAAGTCAGGTAACCTTGTGATTATTTCAAATTTTTACCTTTAAACCAGTGCATTTCTTCTAGCTGGACCACACGGTTCTCTCAATTGCATTCATTTGTAATTTCCATTGCAGGTGGCTGAATTAAGGCAATTTTATATACAATAGTATACACTTGTCAAGCCTTTCAAGATAATATTCAGCAAAAGCAGGAGTAACTCAGTGCTCATTCATAACTATACTCCCACTCTTACTAAACCAATAAAATTATCTTTGCAGCATATTTTCAGTCATCTGATTCTTAGCTGATAGTAAGGTAGATTCCATTCTCCTTGACCTCTTTTGCATTCACTTTAAAACAGGATATTTCAAGTTGTTTCCTCATGAGTAAATTCCACTCCTTGCCTGCAAATCTCCACATACTGGGGTGTGTCTCCAGGTGAGGCTGAAGATTAAGACAGGAATTTGCCAGAGCCCCAAGGCAGCAGGGTTGAACAAACAAGAACACATTTCATTAGCTGAGATCAGAGCACCACTCTCTGGACAAATACTTACAGCATTTCTTACCACCACATGGTAGTTATTCTTCTGAAATTGTTCTTTAATGACTACATAATTTCCAGTTACTGATGAGGCGATGTCATCTCTTCAGCACTGTCTACTTTTCTCCCAAATCTGCTTTCTTTGTGTAGTAATAATCTTAAGGTAGAGATCAGCAGGACTAGTAAAATCTACTGACTTTAATTAGTCAAACCTTGTAAGGAAAATAATTGTATCATCTGAAAGGTTTAGCAGTTGGAGCACAAATTTGAGAAGAATGCTTTTTCCTCTCACTCTTGGAGAATGACAAGCTGTCCTTAGTAGAATCAAAACATTTTTCTTTCTCAGCGTGATCCTAGGATGTATTAAAAGCAGATTGGTCTGCAGCCATGGGTGTTGAATGGCATACTTCTGATGTTTTCCTATACATATATACATATATACATATATTTGGTGCTAAAATGTCTGAAAAAAATTAAGGATGACTCCTCCAATGAGAAAAAATTAGAAGTTAATAATGGGGGAATGGGACAAAGTAGAGTGAAATCAGTTCAAAACCAGGGCTCTCTGTGGATTTATTTCTGCTGCACTGGGTGCAGCCTCTCAATGACTTGTGCATGAAGGGCAGTGGTGCTGCAAGTATTCCATCAGTACCAAAGCAGGACTTTGGAATATAAACTGCCCTTTCAGAGGTGAAACACTTGGAGGTGAGATAATGTGTTATGGTTGCAATGCATTACAACACCATGAAGAACACACAACATGAAACACACAACGGAAGACAAGAAAATAGGAAAGTCAGTGAGAACATCACGGTTGAGTTCATAGGCAGTACAGGATGGTTTGGGAACAAAAGACAACAGGCCAGTTCTTTAGTCACTGAAAAAATATACAGTCACATTACAGTCAAGGGAAGTACAAGAGTTCTCATCCTCCTTCAGTAATCTCACCCAGGATGTAAACCAGATTGTACAGACTAAGCCTTGAACACAAAACAAAGAACTTAAAACTGAGGTCAGTGAACGGGTAGCCAACAAGCCTGATGGAAGCAGGGAGGCAGCACGTGCAAGCACCAGAAGAAGCCTGTCTCTCCCTCAAGGGACAGCATCCGTACAGCTTCATTCTAGCACATTCCTTTGTGGCACAAGTTGTAGAAAAACAGTGCTGCAATAGCAGTGCATCAATAGCAGCAGAGCAACTTCCATAGAGCATTGCAGGCAGCAATACTGCACATTTGTAATTTCATTTTCTCTTATTTTGAGCACAAGAAGGCTGAAAAAAACATCTTGTAAACCAAGAAGCACTAACACATGTTCAGTAGGAACTAGCTGTTTATTCCAGCTGTTTATGACTACCACCCCCAAACCCTAGTTTCACCTCATCATGCAACTACTAGAAAATTTATACACTAGTTTCATGTGGAAACTTTTGAAGTCTGACTCAGAAAAAAAACAAATATCTGCTGCCAAACCATGACTGAGCATATAGGTAAAAAATGAAGGAAAAGCAATCTATGTCTGAAGATTATAAATGATGATATGAACAAGGGATTTAAAATGGTAATAAATTGGAGAGGAGGGGTGTTGGAGGTTTGGTGTGGGTTGTTTATTGGTTTAGTTTGTATGTTTCAGTAAAATTAAAGCTTATTCAAATCTATCTGACAGTATTTTATTCAACTCAAAATTAATGAAAAAAAAATTATTTAAATGTGTACAAATTGGTATGTTTGTTTTCTTTTAAACATAACAAAAACTTTATTCGATCCTTCTGCCTCTATAATGAGTTTAGAAGTGCATGTTGTGTAGTTTTTTTTTCTTTTGTATGTTCATAAATCTTTGTTTTACTGTTGTCTCAGACCTAATCTAATGCTCTGGAGCAGTATGTAAGAGGTGATGAAACCTCTTCTGATTAAGTACCCTTAGCCACTTCTCCTCCAGAAGGAGGTAAATTTATTTATTACAGGTCATATAGGTATATAGGTATCTCTTTCTCTGTGTTGAATCTGAGGTACTTTCAGTGCTCAACCCAGAACTATGAATACTCTGCCTCTACTTCCTTGCATAATTAGCTACATTTTGGACTTCTGCACTTCTTTATAAGCACTGACAGAAGAAGAAACTTTCTTGGAAACAGGGTAGCTTCATCAACAACGTAAACCAGAGGCCTAGGAGAAATATGTTTACAGATAAAGTGAATTAAGTTTCTGCACATCATCATAGTTTGTGGTTTTTCCTTGCAGCCAAAGTAGCCAGGAACCTGCATGTTAGATGAGCTGAGTTTTTGATGAAAGGAGATGGGACACTGAGTGTGATACCGGAATGCGATATTGCCGGTGCCAACCTTCCATGAATTCAGTTTGTGAGATTTAAAATTATTCATAAGCATCCATAGCTGGTGTGGACTCACAGGGATACTGTGGTTGCTGTAAGCAGCTCAACAACTCCCAGGTTCATTTAATTTGCTAGCTCATCTGGCAGGTGATCTTTCCTACAACAAAAAATTTTGAAAACTGTTCTTAGTGAGGCAATATTAAGAATTATATTTGTAAAAATTTATCTTCTTTGGGGCGGTTATTCAGCAATCTGACATTGATGTGTCAGTTTACTACAGGTAAGGATAAAAGGCGTTGTGTGATGGATTACATGCTTGGCCATGAATAGCCCTCTTTCTTATGTGGGAGGGGCAGGGGTGAGAGGCACCAGCTTCCACACTAAGAAACCAAATCTAAGGAGATTTATAGGACCACAGGATTATTCAGCTCCCATTAAGGAGAGTCATGACAGCATGGGATAAAAAGCCCAAAGAGATACACTCAATCTTACTTGAAATACTGGCTAAAAAATTATAGAAACTTACCTAGTTGACATACATGAACTGTATTTTAAGGCAAGTATTTGAGTGGAAGTACTTCCTTGTGTTTTTTATGGTACTTTATGCCCTAATGTCTCTCTAGGATGAAATATGGTTGTTAGAAACATAAAATACCTTGTACCTTTTTATGAAATATTTACTGCATGGCTATACTTCTCCTCAAGCATCTTCAAAAAAATGGAACTCTTCAGCACATGTACTAGAACCTCATTGTAAAATTAAAAGCATAAAAAAGACAAGACACAATTGAAAATGCTTCTTTAGGGGAACAGCCTGAATCAATAGCAGAACACCAAATTCACAGATTTACTGGTCATTAAAGCATTCTGTTTACTGGTGATTATCACCAACCTTTCAGAAAATTTATTCCCAGGCATTAATTTTCTCTCTTTTACAGAGTTTCTTTCACACTAAGTATAAGTCTGGATTCACCCATTTTCTACCTCTGGAAAAAAAGCAGGCCTTGGCAAGGTAGCCATTCACCATTTTTACTGAGTGTTAAACTGACGTTAAAGATCAGTTTTAAATTGCCTTCAAAGAAAAATAAGGAACAGGAATGATGTGATGTCATGTCTTAGAGAAAGCAGTGCTAAAGTAAAAAGTACAGTCTTGGCCTTCTCTAACAGGATTGAGGTACCAAACACAGACTGCCTTGCGTAAGTTCCACAGAACATAGCATTGGCTCCAACAATGGAATATTCATTTGTGGATACTTTGGATACTCCAGTATCCTTGGAGATATTAAAAACCTGACAGGACACAGACCTGAGCAATGTCTTCTAGTTGATCCTGCTTTGAGCAAGAGGAGTTGGAGAAGACAGTCTTTCAAAGACCTCTAATATTTCAATAATTTTGTCATTCTGTTAAAATAATGTTTTAATTGACAGTTTTCTTAAAATCTCATTACCTGACCACATGTAGTTATATAAAACTCACTTGCTTGTCCAGTATAGTTCTCATATCCTGAATAATACAGAACAGTTTGAGAAAGAGATTAATTTTCATGAATCAAGAACCTGAAAAAAATAAAATTAATCCAAAAAATAGTATTTTATGATCCAAGATGGCAAGGTTTTAGATTCGAGATCTCTAAAAAGTCTTTTGGTTTACTACATTGGTAACAGGCTGAATTCTTCTGTAACTAGTACAGACAAAAGTCAAACATTTTACTTGTGACTGAATAGGGGAAACAATTACATTAAAAAGTGTGTAAAATAGATGTAGGATGCTCCAAAGCCTAAATGGGAGCAGCTGTTTAAAACAATGCCTGATTTTGACATTGTTGTCTCTTCCCTGAGAATGTCATCTGTCCTTGGGACAATCTGTAAGTACTAGCCATCTTTAATACTAACTTTTAAGAAAGAAAAAAACGGATACATGTACCAATTATTATGACCCAGAAAATGGGAACACTTGCTTTGGGAACTTTGGGGATGGGAGTTCCACATCTGTTTGACAGCTGTCCTGCTCTTCTGTTTACTTGGAAAGCATATAGGTTTGACAGTCCGTTGCCTAAGCAAGAGTATTCTAGGGAACTTCAAACCATGTCTTTATTCCGAAACAAGGCTTTGCAATACTTTACAAACAGGATACTTCAGCTTAGAAGTAACTTATAAACTGTGTTTCAAAATTAATCTTTCTCTTACACAGGTACCACAGTAGATCAATGCATGAGTTAGAAAAGGATCTGTGACAATTTTTTTTTAATGAGTTATTAAAAGCACCAAAATATTTTTATCTTAGTTACCCTAAAATTAAGTAACACAGAATGTAGAAACAGCATAAGAGATAGCTAAAAGAGGAGTTTCTCTCTCTGTGTGTTTGGAAAAGTGGTACTTAATCTTTAGGTAGTATAGAAAGCAGGAAAATGCTGGATACCATCTGCTAATCTTAGATGTACAAAAAGACATGACTCCTGAAAAAGTGCATACGTTCCAGATCTAAGCTTCTAGAAATTACCTCTTTGAGTTTCTTTCACGAGTCTTGTGACATAGAGGACTTTGTGTTCTGCTTTTGCTTTTTTATTGCAACAACTGTTACTCAGCCCTACTCCTTCCCTTCACTCTCAGCCACTGAGTCTGGGCTGCCCATGGAACAGAACCCTTAGAAAATCTATCATGATGGAAGGTAAGACTGTAGTGGGATAGATTCCATGTAGTTCCACCTTCTCAAGTCATCAGCCTCTTTTTTAGCCATAAGCAACCAAATACGTGGTAGTTATTTTGCCCAAGGCAGGCCAATGTCTTTTCTCGTAAAGGCCACAAATTAGATTGAGTGCAGTTGCCTCAACAATAATATTTACAAATACACTAACAATAACAACATTAAATTTTTTCTCTTACTCTTTTCTCCCTAAACATTGCTGCTTCCCCCAGTTTCCTTCTTAGCAGTACTTCAACTACTTAGATTCCTCTGTTTTTTCATTTCCTTTCTAGAAAGCAAGATGTGTTTAAATTGAGAGGTGCAGTATATTCTTCTTAGCTATTAGCATCACAGGTATGGCATGAAGCATAATTGATTAAATTATGCTCAGTAGCAAAACTGCTGCATTAAGAGTCTGAAAAAGAGTTATATTATTCAGGTGTCATGAGGACCACAGCTAAAAAACAGTGGTTATTGAAGTTTCTTATTACTGTGTGTGAAACATTTCTCCATTCTTCCAGGAGTCCCCACTCCTGGATCCAACAGACAACCTCTGCTCATACAAGACCTCTCTGTATGTTGCTTCTTTCTTTGAGGAACAGGATCTTCCAAATCATGATAGACCTGTGAGGAAGTGTGAATCTGTTATGCTCTAGGGATGTACTGTAAGTACCTAATGCTTCTACCAGATTTGGGGAGAATAAATCAATCATATCTCTTTCTTTTTTCTTTTTTTCTTTTTTTTTTTTTTCAGATTTAGCTACACTGAAGCTATGTCTTTGAAAACAGAAATACTTACCAGATGAGCCACCCAGGTCACCAGTATACTAATGAGAGCACACCATGTAGAAGATAAAAGATACCTAGTAATCCAGATTTTTCACTCAACATCCCACTGAACATTCTGATGAATCAGATTAGTTTTAGAACTCTGATGTAAACATTCAAAAATTTTAGTTTGTGTGAATTTTGATTAAAGTAAAAAACTTGAGATAAAATGCAGGTCTACATCACATATTACACAAGTTTGTATGACTTTGTCATAAAGCAAACAAAGTAATCATTGGATCTCCTAATATCTACTGCTCTGATGATGTCTCATTACTTAAAACACTTAAAGCACTTGCAAAATATTTATTGTAATATTAATCGATTAATTGTTATAATCCTTTACAAATGACAATGCTAGAAAGTTAAATAAAGCATTAAAGTTAGCTTCTTCATTCATTTCCAGAGAGATAATGAATAAAGGGCTTGCAAGAGTTAATATAGAAATCAGAGAGGGGAGCTGTAGCTTTGCAGGCTATTTCACCATTTCCCCTCTCCTCCCTTCCCTTCATCTGGATTGGATCATGTTAGTGTATGAGTCAGCTAATTATGAAAGACTTCTCTGAAATGAATTAGATGAACACAGCATCTTTAACAGAAACAGATCTTGTGACCTGGCAGCGTTCCCACCACAGTCCAAATAAAGCCCACCCAGATGTGACCACTTCCTTTACTGTAACTCAAAAAACAGAGTAAAACATCAATATGAACTTCCTCATCTAAGCATCTTCTCAGTATTCCTCATGAATAGGAATAATAACCATTTGCTACTCTGATGAATCAAATCATACGTGGCACTAGGCCCAGGGATAAACTAGTTCAATATTATTGAGAATCAAGCTACAGTTTTCAGTAAAATATGTCAGTTTATTATTGTCAGAAAAAAAAAAAGATTGGGCTATGGACTAAGTAGGTATTTTAAAATGGCAGTTCTGATAAATTTAAGGGGTTTAAGCTTATCCAAAGGCACTATTATCCCAAATGTGCTTTCCAGATTGCTTTTTGGAAACTAAATGCAGTTGGTGCACTTCACTACCTGGAGAAAAGATTCTGCACTTTGGTTACTGGTCTGATACTTGATTCTTTCATGCTAGTGTCCAATTTCAGTTCAGTGCTGGCTTCAGTGAACATTGCACTGAGTGCTATTGTGCTATAGTTCATTGTCTTGAAAGAACAACTGCAAAATTATGAAGGTTTTGTCTCTGTGATGACATCAGTAAGCCAAGAGATTAGCTTCACAATGAATACAAACTGTAGCTCAGACACAGATTTGCAAGTCTAAACTCCTGCAGAGAAGAAAATAAGGCAATATAAGTTGTAACCTGCACACTAAATGAACATTTAATTCATTTAGCAAGTCAGATGTGTCAGTAGAAGTGGCCATTTACCTGTTTAGACAAGTGATATCATTCACACCTGGTTAACACCAAATAAAAGAGCTGGGGAAAGAAAGAAATTCAGAAGACATCAGACACTCCAAAAGTATTAGAGCAAAATCAGATACACATCTCTATACTGTACAGCTGCTTGCCCTGATTTAGCTATATACCTTAATGTAAATCTAGGGACAGTTGGTGCACTAAAATTCAGAGCAGCCAAGGCTACATCGGTCATATTTATCTCTGGAAGCCTTGCTGTGAAGTTCAATTTCTCATTTCCTCTTCTTTTTTAAGAAAATTGTTTTTTAATGTACTGGGTTTTATTCAGTGGGACACAAGAGTGTGAGAATACCAAATTAACCTGACACTGCAAACTGAGTTTCAAAGACTGAATCATTAGCTTTACTTATAGTACAAAACACATGGCCAAAACCTTTTCTTTCTTATGCTAGTTAAAATCAAGAAATACTATCGAGGAAGACAAAATTTGGCTTCTTATAGGACTCAAAAATAAGTGATATTTAAAATTATTCTGTCTATCATTATTAGTCTGTAAAAATGTTCACCCCTATCAGTATTGTTAATCAGGGTTTCTCTGGTTTTTAAGCATTAGCATTTCGTAGTTTTCTTCTTTTTTTTTTTTTTTACTTTTCCCCTCACCTAGTGACTCAAACTACTCTAATTAAACTTTCCAGCAGATTTCACACATATTTACTGAACTCTTTGGGTACATTTGACATAGTGTGTGTATATCTATCTTTCTGTTGTTTTAAGTGATACCTAGTGAGATTTGCTGATGTGATAAGAATCTATTTCCTTGGTCTTGAAGTTACCCAGGGGAATAATGCATAAAAATTTTTAGATCATGATTTTTAGTAAAGACACTGAATGATATCCTTCACCACTTCTTTTAATTAACATTTTACTACTAAGTCCGAACCAATGCCTGTTGGTGCTTTCCAAAAAAAGTTAGAATCAAGCAATGCTTTCTGACTAAATATTTAGTCTTCAATATGTGCAACGAATTTACTGCTGCACACTTTTTAAAATTTGAAATGCCGTACTTATTCTCTCTGACTGTATTAGAGCAAACCAGAGACAGCCGGAACTAAAACTGGTACAAAGTTTGATTATATCTCCCACTTTCACTATTAAGCATCATGAGCCTTGTAAACAATTTATTGCTTATTAATTTTTTTCATCACTAAAATGTTCTTATTATGCCTAAAACTCTTTTCTAACAAGAATTATGAGAGGGGAAAAAAGAGGTTTACTGGATAAAATCTATATGAAACAAGTAGTCCCACTTCAGGATTTTTCTATGTGAAATTTCACTTTCTGCTAGGACCCTGCAGGATATATTGGCTATATTCAGGTCATGCCACATAGACTAGAGGTTACAGCACTCTCTGAGCAGTGGGTTATGTAATTTTCAAGCCTTGTCTGATTCAGCACCAACCAACACTCTGTTTTGATTGATTTTACCTCCTGAGAAGTTTTGAGCCAGTTTTTAGCAAGAAAAAGGAAAATATGTTTTGGTACAAATAATGCAGCTAGTCCGGGATCTAGAGATCTCATTGGTAAAGGAGAATCACCTGGTCTTGAGAAGAAGCAACTATGGCATGGGTCCCAAAGAAGACTGGCACTAAGAATCTGTTCTAAATATAAAATTATGGTACAAGACAAAGCTCCAGTATTTCTATTCACTTCTATTTTACTGTTCTCCCACAAAGCATGATTTTTCTGTAGAATGCTTGCAAAACTCAATCCATACTGTGAATGTGAATGTGGATGTAAATAACCTTCTCAGGTGAAATAGATCAGTGCTTTTTCAGAGCTGTCTACAGATGCAGGCATGTAGTGTTTGCTCACACTTGACTTGTTTGTTCTCACAGAAAAAACATAACAACTTTAGATTTGCATTTTCTTAAATGCAAAATAGGGTTCTGATGCAATTCAGGTACAGAACTCCAAACACACAGCTAATATTTATGCATGAATCCAAAGTCAATTCTGTGCTTGTTTCTGGAAAAGAGCTTCCCCTTAAGCTTACTTATGAAAAAAGAAAAGGTGTTATGGCACTAACTACTTTTTGGCACAAGAACATTTAACTTTGCACCTACCACCTGTTCTGTACTAGTCATTTCTTGTCCAGTTTTTCATGGATAAGACATTAAAAATCCACACCACTATCTATTGGTGTTTATAGTTTTGCTGTCATGGCCACCTTCAAAACAAATAGCTGTGCCAACCACCATCACACAGATCACTATTAAGACACTGAGGTTTGCCATAATGGAACATACTGAGCAATCTGTTAATCTGTGGCCTCCAGGCTCCCTTCTCGTAAACAGTGAATGCTTGTGCTGTGAAGATCAAATTTTGGCATGTGCATAAAGGCATGTTCAATCTCAGTTTTAGAGCCCATGTCTAAAGTTTCTATCCTCAAACTTACCATGCAGTTGACATTCAGTATGGAAAGAGCCTATATTACCTGAACATTTATTCACTTGATACAAAAGCACCCTTATTTAAATCTAAAGGCTCAGGCAGTAGTGATGTCAAATCCTGAGATCAATAATCTACTCAGGGTGCAATAATACACTGACTTAAGTTTTTTGCAATTATTGACTTTTTAGTGGAAAAAGTAATAGGTATAATCCACCTTTTACTCAACAGCCAAGTAACTCCTGTAATCTCCATAGGAAAGAAATATATTCAAATTATCCTTTCTTAAATAGGACAGTCATTTAACCTTAATTTTCCCCACAAACAGGAAAAGTGAGGCAGCTTTTTATGATATCTATTATTCAGATGTTGTCAGTCTCTCCCAAGTCATGTGGCTCCATTTTATGTTAAGCTTGTAGGTACCTACAGAAGAAATTATGACTACATGGAATGCTGATTAGTGCATAAATCTACTGTTAACTGGAAGATGTGGAAGTCATTGAAGAGATTTTATGTTGTACTATCATCTCCAACACAGGATATAAAAAAACTGGCCCTGTAAAGGACTAAGATAGTCAAAGGCTAAAGCACAGAAAATATGAGAAGTAGACAGAACGGTGTTTATTCAGTCTTGATAAGTGAAGGCAAAGGAGAGACAACATCACTATCAATAAATGCCTGATTGGAACAAATGAAGACAGAACTGGATTCCTCTCAAAGCTGCACAGTGGATAAAAGGATAAGTGACCACAAAATCAGGTAGGAGCCCAGCTTACCACCCAGGCGGGCTCTGCAATCCTTAGGGACAACCCAATCTCTGCAAAAGCACAACAAATTGCAAAGAATCATTCAAAGAATAAAATTACCAATTAAAATAAAGACAACTATTACAAACCCTGTATAATATATAAACCATGATCATAAACAGACATAAACCCCAAGCATATTGTATGTATTCTGCCAATACATACAATCCAAAATGAAACACATGAATCAAAAAATTTTTACTATCTTGTTTGTTAAAACTATTGTAAAATTTCAATATTACTCCATTAATTAGCTCTGGGTGTTTCTTTCTCTCATTGACCATGACATTTGGATCCTGGAATTTTCTCCTATAGCCACCAGCAAGTGTAGTAGGATATACATAACAGACTTTGCTTCCCTAGAAATGTTTGCTTCCTTAAAATTACTATCAAAAAATAATTTTCTTCCCTCTTAAGACTCTTTAAGGTAGAATTTACTTGAAATTAATTTCTTCATCAGATTTCACAAAAAAAAAAAAAAAAACAGATTATTTGGACTGTTTAAAAAAGCTAAAACATAAAGCTAGTGAAAAGAGAGCACTGGGCTTTTGGATTATTAATGCTTACCACACCATTTTCATATTATTCTGGACATTTTGTCTAGTACTCTGAATTAAACCTCAAGAAATGTTTCTGACTTTGCATTTTCAGCTGATTCTTATTGTCTTAAAAAACAAATTACCTCAAATAGGAAGCTTAGTTTGGCATTTAGAAAATCAGACACAGAGAATTGAGTTTTTCCCATAAAATAAATAATTACTGTAAAGCCCAACTTGAAGCCAGAGCAAAGGGCAAACATCTTTGACCAGCATTCCCTAAGAAAATGCAATATGCATAACACAATGTTCCAAAACAAAACTACCATAAATAAGCCTTATCTCCAGAGAATGACAGAAAGAAAATGCCATATATAACACTTTTCTTAGGTCAAGTAAAGCCCAACAGGTTGGGGATTAAAAATTTTAGACAAAGAGAGTGCCTGAAAAACCACAAGAGAATGGACCCTGTGGACCAGGGTCCATTCCACACTGAGGCTTCAGTGTGACCGTCCAATTGCCATCTTCTGTTTTCCTCCCTGCTGAACTTCCATTCTCACAGCAGAGCCAGGAATCCAAAACCCCAGGTTCAACATGCCTTGACTAGCTCCCATTTCACACACTAAGCAAGAGGGAATTCTCATATTCTGACACTTTAAAAGCTGGGATAAAGCCCACTAAGAGTATTTTTCAACCCTCACTTTTTTTTGCAGCCCTTACTTTTTGTAAGTTCATATGTCCAACATTGTATTTTTAAGTAAATTATGGATTTTTAGATGTCCAACAGTAGTATTTTCCCACATGCATGTTGAGGTTGAAAGCATGGTTCAAACCAAACCACTGTCACCTAAAACAAACTACCACTTCTCTGAGTGTTATCTAGGGTGTAAACAACAAGACAGGATTCTAAAAAGAAATTAGAGACTAGCATGATCATCTGCCATTCATATAAAATCTCCCCTCTTACTTCTAGCTAATCCCCACAATCCAATACTGGGCCAATATAGGGTCCTTTTGTAAAAAACTCCAAATATATATTGACTGACATAGGACCAAGGAGAAAAAACTAAATGGTTGTCCTTCCTTCACTCAAGCCAACTAAGTGTTCAGGGCAGGAACAAATGGAAAGCTTTCCACCAACTGTCAAAATAAAGCCAGAATAAAACAGAGGCCAGACATGGAAAAATCTTCTGCCAATATAGTTAAATCTGGTCAATGTGAAGGCACCTAAAATAAAGGCTTCCTACTGACTCTAACTGTAACTGTAATGGCTTGTAATACACACAAGCATCCACTACAAGAAACCTGACAGGAATATCTTATGATTAGGAATGTAGAAGCTAATAATATTCCCTTTGCCATGATAATAAAAGAGTCAATTCTGGATGGAAAATGATGAGACTAAAGAGACTTGACCTTGAAGAGGAAAATTGACTAAATTTAAATATTTTTCCTTATTCACAATGGAAAATTACATGAAGTGGTGGAAAAAGTATTTAATTCTCAGAGCCCATTTCAAGGTCTACTAAATCACTGGGACTCATTAGAATGTCTCTCAAGCCATATCTTTTGGGAAAACACAAGGAGAAATAGTATGCTAAAGACATCTGTAAATGTCAAAGATATTCAGACAAGTCAAGCTGATTAAACATATGGCAATACAGTGAATCACACCACCATCAATCAACTCAGTCAAGGAATTGAGCCCAGAACATTTAGTGTCATATTAGATAAATTAGTTAATGTTAGAACAATCTAAACCTCTCAGCAGTACTACTTCATTTCTGATAAAATTTGAGTGATTTAAGCTTTCATTGTTGAGCACCTAATTACACTAGGATGTCATTAGCCACTCTGAAGAGCTTATAAAGAGCTAACTGCCATAATAAAAATCACTGTGAAAGATTCCCCTGATTAGTCATTTAATGCAATAAGCCTCTGGTGTTTCTGATTTGATAAACTTCAGTAGTCACTGTAAAAAACTGCTTTAAATCAAAAAGAGTAGCTATTTCTGGTCTTCATGAACACTTTTAATTTCTTTATCTATGCCTAACTATGTAAAATCCTTTCTTCTCTGCATTATATAAAGAAATAAAATGTAATTTGTGTGTAATGATAAAAGACTTTATCACAGCTTTATGATCACAAGTAGTTAAATAAATTATGTTCATCTGTATTTCCTGTTAAATTTTGAGATGGATATTTTTAATTTGAGAGGATTTTCAATTTAAGAGGATATTTTTAATCTTTATCTTCATTTCTACGTGACTGAATGACAATATTTAGCCAAATTGCTACTCTATAACTACAAGAGTCCCTAAGCACTAAAAATCACTCAGGTGGACAAAAATTAATAATTCTTCAATAAAAACAGTTTTTAAAACTAATTTTCAAAGGCTAGACAGCTAATTATCAGAAGAAGTTCATTTAGAGTTGTGAAAGGGGACCAGATAGCGAAGGATAAAGGATCACCTATTTCCTAGAGTGCAGAAAATGTGTCCATACTAGAGGAAAAAAAAAATCACAATAGATGTATTAACAAGCTTGAAAAGAAACTTTGTGTTTTAGTTGTGTCAGTAAAAAGTCATTCTTACACAGAGATGGGGGTAGAATTTATAGTGCAGGATGAAGCTACTAAACAGCCTAGAAAGATTATTTTACCAAAACCATCGTAACTCTGTGGGAGGTATTCCAGTTTATTTTAAACTCTTGTTTACCATTACCAGTTGACAGGCAGCACTTACTCTAGGTACTATTGATAAGCAGATAACCATGTTTCAGTGTGATGCACTGGCAGAGGAAAAGTCACTCTAAGGCTTGCTGTTTGTCTGTGCTCTGCAGAAGACTATGCAAGTCTGAAGAAATGCAATCATCAATTGCAGCACTTAAAAAAACCCCTGTGGATTACAAAATACATTCAGAATAGTAAGACATAATGAAACAATAATGAAATAAATTAAATTTAAGTAAGACTTAACTGCATTTTACTAGTGTCTCTTATGATCTACTGACTTAAAAATGTCAGTCAGCTGAAAGCTTTTTAATAGTGCAGAGAAGTCCAAATATGAAACATGAGCAGAGTGAGGTAGGGGGAAAAGGATAAATAGAATTATTAAAGTCATCACAGAGCAACCTCAGAAGCCTACAGAACACCCTAAAGGTGACTGTGAAGCCACTGAATGCCACCTAATGTAGCTTTGAGCTGAGATGTACCAGACCAAGTATCTTCCCCTTTAAACCTTCCCTTTGCAGTGACAAATGGCCGGATTGGCCAAGGTGAGGAAGAGATCCCATTGTTGGTAGAGTAAAAGGTGTAAGGTGAAGTCAAAAGGCATGAGAAAAAATTTGGCAAGAATCTCAATACAAGGTTTTGGAATCTGGTACATTTCTTGTACCTGTGTTACATCAACCCAGTGGAGACAGAACTGACATATTTTACATAATATTCATTAGTATTGCTAGCTTCCAAAAGTGATTTTTGGCAGGTTAGTGGGTTGTTTTTTTAACTAGCCTTATGCACAAATAGAGGATCTCTTCAGACACTTTGTAGTCCATTGTCAGTGTTTCAGAATTCCAGTGACAGATTGAAGAGTAAGTAGTCATGGAACTGCAACAGTTTTGTACATAATCACAGGTAGTAAAGAAAGGAGCACAGACTATATTTGAAGGAAATATTGACATAAACTACTGTTACTGATATAAGTACTACTTTCATTTCTGTGTAAAGGATGATACTTCTTCTAAAATTACCCAATTCCAGCATCAAATCTATTTGCTCATGTATTTCATGTATCTATGCCATATCTTCTAAGCAAATTAAAGTGCAGGACCCATGTTTGTTGTTTTGCTTTGGTTGTTTGTTTTTTTTAATCAAGAAAAGGACCACTCTTATGTGTTTTCTGAATAAATCTGTATCTGCAAATTATCAATTAAATCAAATGTGCACAAGCCCAGGACCTCAGAGTGCATTTATCCGCCTCTATGCATTTATGCTCCAAAGAACACTTTTTATACTTTTTTTTCTTTTTCGGCTTAGTGATTGTGGGTGACATTTCCTTAGCAGGTAAGATAAAAATCTAAGGGGTTTAATATCAGATAGTGGCCCATGTTCAAAATAAAAGAGTACATTTGTGTCAATTGCTGTTTCTGGTTGAATAATCATCTTAAAATGAGAACTCCTTGCTTCATTTTGTAGCTCTGACATTCCTAACTACATCAATACCCACAATCTTACACACAAAACTGATTCTCAAGGATTTAGTTCTAGCCTCCTCAGTTTTCCCAACAGCACTTACTCTGTATGACTAAAAGGAAAATGCTAAAATTATGAGATGAACGAACTATTCTCAATTTACAGAACAAAAATGCAGATCCCAGTCTCTGCAATGATTGTGGTACCATCTAGTGGAATAACAATAGTTTTACAGTGACTGCAACATAAAGGTCAAAAGGTAGAAGGAGAGTGTGAATCTCTAACCATGCCAATGTATCCATCCAGCAGGGAAAAGTACACAGCATACAAATATTTTGGAAGTTCATGGGGTCTCTAACAGCAGTCATGTTATAGCAGTAAATTGGTGGCACCTGACAGAAGGATGGTTTCCATACCAAAGTGGTGTTAAGTACCACTACAGTTTCAAGGAAGGGAGGGGAAAATAAATTATCCTCCCTGCACCCCAAAAATATTTGTTTAAAAACGCTGCTGAAAACATCAATGAGCTGATGAATGCCAAGCAATGTATTATGAAAGGATAACCTACTCTGCTAGCTCAATATCAGAAGTTTTAAGGCCTGTTAATCAGTGTTTGAAACAGATAACTGAAAACTGAATTGAATACAGTTATGTGGGGAGTGCTTGTGCTTGGAAGAAGATTGTGCCAAACTGATCTGGGGGGGAAAAAAACAACAATCAAAAAAAAAAAGGCAAAATACAACCAAAACCTAACAAAACCCCCACCAAAATCCACCAAAAATAAAAACAAACAAACAAACAAACAAACAAAAAAAAAAATCCCAAACAATCAAACAAAACACACAACAACAAAAACCAAATGAAACAAACAAACAAACATAATAAATCAAAATATTGGAGTACAATTATGGCAAGTAATGAAATAGGAATAACCCACTCAGGAGCATGTTATGAGCTTTATGGTGTCTAAACTTCCAAGGCCTGGGACTGAGGATGCCCTGTGCATAGGGTAGAATGAGAAACAAACGAAGTGGCTCTAAAGTGCTCACATAATATATCTGCCCATGACTGATGGGGGCTGAAGCTGCTGATTCTCTTCATGTCATATTTCCATGTCTTTCATTCTCCTTCTAGATTTGCCATGCATTGCAAAGCAACACCTTGGATAACATAATTTCAGTTGTGGAGCCTGTGTCTGAACTAATCCTACAGTGAACATATAAATCCCTGCTTCTGCTTATTAATTTTCAAGTAACTAGTAGTTTTTATAATGCATTTAATTTTCTTTCTGTTTAAATTGTTTTTCAACAAGGTGATGCACTGTCTCTTCACACATTTAATTTCCCATATTTGATCCCCCAGGCACTTTGGGGGTCAAACTCACACTACCAGAGACTTTACCAGGGCTGAGGTCCCTTCACTGCAGGTGACTCCAGTGACCTGACAAGTGCCCCTTCCACTCCTTACTCACTTCCCTCGCACAGTCAGATCAGGTTTCCTTACTGGCTAAAGAGTTCCCATAGCAGAGAAGCAGAAGTACATAAAATAATCTAATTATGATGAAAAAAAAAAAAACCAAACCTTGAGTTTTGAGTTGGTGCCTTGAACAAAGGACTGCATGGGCTTCTACCCCTCAAAATCTGTAGGCTGCATAGTCTGGGCTCTTCCTGCTGACTCCTCAGCTTCTGCCTTATTTTTTGTGTGTCGGGTGTTCTGGCTGGGCCACAGTCCCAGGTACCTCTGTTGTGCAATGTTTCAGCTGTTTCATCTGAACATCCTCTTGCCTCTGGCTCCTACCATGAAGAGCTTAACCTGCACTCCGATGCAGCTGCACCCATTTTGCTCTCATATGGAGCTTCATGCCTCATGCTCGTGTGATATAGAAGCGAGTTGCATTAAAATGATAGGTCACCACTAGTCTGTCCTAGTGATTTTCTTGTCCATGTTAGCAATGAAATTCTTCTTATAGACTGTGATCAAAACAGGGAGGCAATAATCTCACATTACACAAGTGTCATGATTATAGAATGTTCTAAAAGACAGCAACTTAACATCTGGAGCCCTGGTAAGATAGATTTGTACAAAAGGAGGCAAAACAAGATTAGCCATGCAATCTGAAAATAAATATTTGCATTTCTCATTACAACCGGTTGATTTATAAAACAATCAAATAAAAGTGTTTTCTTTTGTATACATTAATCGCTACTATGGGAACATCAGGCTCAGAGTTTCCCTGTTTTTTGCACAGCAGCGGGAGCTGTCTGCAGAAGCACATAGAAAGAAGACAGCCCCTCCTGAAGGTGTAAAAGGTCAAAACGTGGATCCCAGCCCTTCTCTGGGGAGCATCGTTGGAATCTGAGGGATGCAATGAGTTCGTCAAGCCGCAGGAATGAAGCCCTCCGCGAGGCGTTGCCCGGCGCGCTGGCTGCGCCTCGCTTTGCAGTTACCCGCGGACACCCGCAGAGGGAGCTCGCGGATCGCCCGGGGCGCGGCGCCGCCGGGACTGCGGCGCGGCTTCTCTTCCGTCCTGGAGAAGCCGCAGGAATTTTACTGCACTTTGCAGTCCGTAAATTCGCTTTGGGGGAGATCAAATAGATTTATCAGTACTCGTCAAGGTTTTTAATGCTGGACTTACAGTAGTGTCCCCTAATCAAAAAATAATTAGATTGGAAATGTTGTTTCTGTATCTTACAAAGAACTAAACAGATTGAGTGCTTGCTCATGCTCCTTTTATCCCCTCCAGCTCTTTGCATCACCTTCTCCAAATGAGCCAAGTGCTGAAACTTTTCAGTTCAGATCCTGACCCACTTATATCTCAGAACATTAAACAGAAAAGAAACTTAATGTGCTGTTGTGCCAAGCCCAAGATCTGTATTTAACCTGCCACTTTCCATAGCACAAACTGATTTTTGAATCTCCAAACCTCTTAGTAACCATTAAAGCATAACCAGGGAGAATGTATTTCAGAGGCTCTGTATATATAAACATATACTTGTGTTTGTTTATTTTATTTTGGTTCTGTGAAAAGCAACAAAGTCTCCCTAGTTCTAGTCCTCTGGCTCCTGGTTGATTCAGACAGGATACAAGAACCTCTTCTCTGTGTTTTCACACAGCCTGTAGGTTGTCCTTCTCTGTTTCAGTAAGGAAAGATTGCTACAGCCTGTTACAAACAGGTTCTAAAGCAATTTCTGCTACTCTGGAACAAAGTAGCAGAGATGGTATGAAACAATAAGTTGTTTCAGTTCAAATATTCTATCCATAATAGATAGCCTTTTGACTACAGCTGTTACTTATTTCTTTTAGGAATCTATGAAATCTCATGTGACAGAGTCCACATCAAAAATTCCCTACAAGCATTATATAGTTCATTGTTGCAGACCTGAACCTCACTACATCAAGAACTTTGTTCACAATGGCTACTACTATACACAGCTTTAACAGGGTCATTGCCCTATACATTCCCACTGAACCTGCTGAGGCAAATTTCCAAACGGACAGCTTTACACACATGGGAAAAGAGAGGATCAAACACATTTGCCTTTCCTCAGGCATTCCCTTTGGCTGGAACAGATGGGACTTCAGCATCCAGGTGACACGTCCCACGCTTTTCTTTTGCTGTAAATGAATGAATGTCAAAATAGAAACAAGATATTTACATAGATATTCAAAATCCAACTTCTTGAATATGTAACACCCTACCTTCAACATAACTTAATCTAGTTATTTCTCAGACACTAGAAACCCTGGTCACAAACCTTCTATCCTTAAAAAAATCGTAATTTAAATTAAACTCTTGAATTTAATCACCTGGGAAAACAGCAAGATTAGTGGAGCCTTTGTTTTTTTATTATAGGACAAAAACAATCCCTATCTGCAGGAGTTGGAATCTTTAATTATTTCACAGGTGCCACAATGGGCCAGACTTGTAAAAATATTTAGGGACTGTGAGAAAACCTCCAAAATATCAGAAACTATTTTATTTTCCTAAAGGTATACACAATGAGGTAAACTCTCAAATACATTCAGATAACTGAGCATCCCCCCAAACCATTCTCACAGGCTGTTTAAGCACTGCAAATGTGAGGGAGTAAGTAGAGAGGTAGTATATCTCAGTCTTCCCAGTAAACAGACAGAAAAGGACATTGCAGAGAATCTTTGGCCTTCAAATACTAATGTTTGGTCTTGGAAGGGCTGAGAGATGCAGCACCCATGACCTCTCCTGCACATTGCTTTAGACAAGGCTGGAGAAACATCAAGAGCTGGGTCAGTGTGGTGGTTACTAATTTGAAGGCACTACAGAATGAAGTGCAGAGGTTAAGGTGGACATGGAGGCCACAGGCACACCATGCAGGGCAGCTTGTCTGCCACAAAATTATGAAGCTATCAGATATAACAAGGTTTTTTGTCTACTCTCCACTGGTACTTTTGTGGTCAGCATCTTTTCACTGCAAAGACAAAGACAGGGAGTGATGCTTAAACTCTCCCCTTGAGCACAAACATCCAGAAAATTTAGGCTCACCCCATTGTTAGCACAATGGACAAAAAACCTGAAATATCCCACTTGGTGACTACTGCTGAGAAACTGGATATCCCCTAAATCATTAGTTTGAAGTGTTTACCAAATATGCAGAGGAGGCAGCTGGAGTTTGTGGACAGATGGGTGATGTGGGTGTACATACAGGTGCTTCTCGTTAAAGGTCAGCTGCAGTAGATAAGCTCAGCAGCCACACTCTTGGTTGAAAACAAAATAGCAAAACAAAGAAAGTTATTTTTGTAAGGTCAGCACTGATTTCCAGTGGAATAGTCGAATACTTTGATTTTATAATCAGGTTACTTCACTTTTGAAGCTCTCAGGAGAGCCCACATCTTGCAGATGGCTACATCTAGATAAATGCATTGTTATCCTCTTGGTAGAGCACCTTAGTGACTTCCGTATTGACACAGGACATTATAGCCTGACCTCCACTTGCACATATTTTGCAGGTTTTTTGCAGTTTAAGAACCTGAGTTAACAGGATAAGGGTTAGTTAATAAAAAAAATTACTACTTTTTTTCTAGTTCAGACACCTTAAAATTAAAGCAAATCCACTGTTCCTGCAAGAAGTTGAGAGCTCTTGCAAGTCAGCCACAGAGATAATAATGAGGATGGTTTTGCAGTCTTAAGCAAAGACTGGAAGCACAGAGCTCAGGCAGATCAGGTCCTCAGTAATGTCTCTTTTCAGGACAGAATCAGCATTTGTTAGAATTAAATCTGTCCTTCAAATTTGTGTCATCTCACAGGCCCTATACGTCACTGAAAATTTTGACTCCAGCCCTAACTATGTATTAGGTGAGCAAAGTCTGACTGCAGTTGAAAACTTGGGAATAAGCACTTAACCAAACCTTTCCCTACCAATCTGATAAAACCAGAGAGTGAGTGAACATAGTCCTGTTCTCTGCCACAATTTATGCAAAAAGCAAATTATCAAGTTGAGAAAATTCTCATGAGACCCACAAATCTAAAATATGTACAGAAACAGAGTGGCAGGGATTTTAAATATGCTGGTGCTGCATATTTTCATATAATATCATACAAACTATTGAGGTACACTTTGAATAAGTGGATAGTACAGTGAGTTAGTAACTTCTGCACTGCTGGGGCCAAAGATTTTTGGGGGTGTCAGCAGTACAAACTGGTGTGCAGTCAGGAGTCAAGTTCCTCAGCATTTGGTACTGTTTAGCATTTTTCTAATGAGCTGGACAGTGGGATAAAGAGCAGTTTCAGACATGCTCATAGTGTATTTGGGAGAGCAGTTTACATACTGGAGGAACTTCTACTCAGAGGAGTCCAGATACATAGAGAGAGAGCAGCTGATGAAAACCTCATTAATTTCAATGAAGTGAAATGCAAAGTCCTGCAGGTAGGATGCAACAGCCCACACAGTGGCATGGGAGAGGATCTGACTGGATGGAAAAGAGGTTCTCAGGGAGGACAGGGTCAGTGGTGTGCCCTCCCGGTGAAGAAGGCTTACTGTATGCTGGGCTGCCTCAGCAAGCACACAGGCACTAGGATGAGGAAGAGATTGCTATACTTATTCAGGCCACACTGCAGTACTGACTGGTCCAAAACTGGAGGAAGCACAAGACTGAAATTGAAAGCTTGGAGTAAATCTAGAAAATAACTGCAAGATGGTTGAGGCCTGGAATACATGACATACAAAGAGAGACTGAAGGAAGTGTGTGAAGGATGTCCAGCCTTGAGAAATCTTAGTCTGGCTCTTCATGCTTCCTACAGGTCCCTAATGCCAAGCCACAGAGAAGGTGGGGTTTGACTGTTCTCAGGGATAGAATAAAAAGCAAAGGACACAAATTAATGGAATTCTGTATTTATATTATATATGAGGTACTGGCACTTTTGGTCTCATTGGGACCTTCCTAGATTGAAGAATGCTATTTATTGTAACTACAGTTAGCTTATATTTTTATGAAGCATGAAATCAAGAAATAAAAGTTTCATGAAAACTCATAATAACATTCACATACAAAGGACAACTTAGTCCAGTTGGATTTATGAAGTTATCACAGTGTAATTAATCTCTTGTAACTATTACTCAACCAAATTAAAGGGTAAATCCAAAGTAATTTTTTTCCTAAAAATTATGGATTCCTTCTGCAAGAAAGAGGCCTTGTTAAACAATAATGGACTTTTAATGGGTGTATAGCAATTACATCTCTATTACAAGGATGCTATTACTTTATGAAACAAACCAGAAAAGCCTGCTTTTAAAGCCACATCACTTATGCACAGAGAGCAAAGAAGTGATGACCTTTAATAGATCTCTGTTCAAAAATAAACTCTAAGACCAAGAAAACACCCCTGAGCTGTCTTACTAGGGTCTCCCATGAACTCCACCATTAACAGAAGGAACCGGGAAACATATCTACAACCCTTTGGCTCCCCTGACAATCCCAAATGCCTGGGGTACCCCCGACACATAATGAAATGAGGTTTTGATCCTCAGCACTAGTTCTGATCACGGGTGTACTCTAACATCCTCTCTATGTGATCCATTAGAGTTATGTTTCTCTTCCTCACAGCTAGTACATGCCTCAAAGAGCTTTCTCCTGAAAAGAACAGATATTTCCATTCAGCAACACATACATAGAGTGTGGTACTTCTGTATTGTATAAATATCTTCCTAAAATGCTGTTATATGCACAAGGTGTTTCACATCCAGTTCCTTCCCCTTTTCATTTATGCAGGAGCAGCAAACAATACACCATGCATGTGGTCTGTGCTGCTGGCCAGAAAGACATTTTTCTTTTGCTGCTACTGGATGCTGCAGTTACAGTGCTTTAGAGCTACTCTGTATGGTGTTCCATAGAAGACAAAACATGTTGTAGTCATCCCTCCACACACACACACACACACACATTTTGCCTCCCTGGGCTTGCAGAGAGTCTGCAGAAAACCACAGGAGCATCTTTTCCTTCTATTCAAAACCAGCTTCAGAATCCCTGCTCCAGTATAGTAACAGTTTCATCTTTGTTTGCATTTAATTTTTAACATATACATGATTTACCATGTATCAAACCAAAGACAATTTCCTTCATGAGTAGGTTTGGCTGAAGAATTTAAGTTCTGTTGCAACAGTGCTTGTACATGAATTCTTAACATCTAGGAAGAGTTCTGAATTCAGTATTAGCCCCTAAAAAATGAGCCTATGGAGGCAACAAAGAAGACCAGGAGCCTTCACTTACCACTCTTACAAGCAGGAAGAGAGAAACTCCACCAAAGTGTCTTCAGTACGTAGCATATCCCACATGTGATGTTCTGTGCTTAGTAAAGTAATGTAAAACACTGTAAAAGCACAGCCTTTTTTATACATCTGTAAGAAATGTAAAGAATATCTAGATTTTCTGTTGATGCAAAAGTGCTAGTGTTACCACTTTTAAGAACATTGCTCACTGGTTTCGCAAAGAAAATGAAGTTATTGATGCCCTCCACCAACTCCCTATGACAAAGTCAGCTTCTCACACTCTTGTTTATTCAAAAATAGTAATTTCTGAGTACTCATTTGGAGAAACATTTGAATATATTCATTTAACATCAAATTTTAAACATGATCAGGCACACAGTTGAACTCCATTTCAATGAAATTCAAGAGGGAAAATATGATCACTGATTACAAGTCATCAGTCTGGCTATTTTAAGACATGTTTGTCTCCTTGTTACTATAACAAAATTTTGTTTTCACAAGGGGTTTCTGCTTCATCTACTCTAGGCATAAATTGCAAGTTTTACTTACCATATATCCAGGTGGGAAGCTTCACCTTTATACCAGCTGAATACTATCTACCATGAATGAAATTATACAGAGGTCAGGCACAGGCATGTGTAGCTTCCCTACCTGTATTCAATCCTCTCTTGGACTCACTTATGCAACAGGGTCATTTCTACTGTAACATAAATGAGGAGAAGTATCTTTATTTCAGGCAAACTACTCCAGAAAAGGATAGATACCAGGGATGCTTTTTCTAGGAAGTTAGAAAGGGCAGCTTTTGGGCTATTTCCACCTTTGTAAATAAAGAACATGTAGTTTATGCAGAAGAGCTTAAAAGTACATATGAACAAACAAAGAAGGACTGAAATATTAAGGACAAGAATAAGAAAAACAATCTAAAAACAATCTGTTCCTAAAACCATTCTGAGAATCTAGGAAATTCAAAATACAAATTTAGGAAAAGAAATTTAAGCTACTTAGTATTACTCAGCTGCAGTGGTATGATTCACATGACCAGATATTAAACTCATTGGTTACGGACTATTTAGGAAAGACAGTGGAGATATTACATGGTTTAGAGCTGCAAAGAGTTCAGAAAAACAGAACCTTGATTTTATGATAATTTACATACTAAAGTACAAATCACAAAATGGGAAAATGCCAAGACAATATAATAGACTATTGAATAGCCTAAGGAAATAAAATAGCAATCCCCTTCCTTGTTAAAATTTTGAGGGAAAACATATTCAGCTACAGACTTTCAGTTTAGGAGGTTTTGGTACTCTACAAGTACAAATACAAGTTAATCAAGTAGATGTAATTCCAATTTATGCTTTCCCCATATGGAAATATAATACAGGTATTATTAATATACATACTGGGTTCTTTAAAAGATCCATTGTCTCAAAGCTGAAGAAAAAAAAATTGAACAGAAATCGATATTTAAGTACAAATAACAGTTAGGAATTACTTTTGCTGCTGCATAGTCTTTCCAGCAACCAAGTTCTTGAGTTAGCTGGGCACACTTCACACCAATGTCTACTCCACCTACTCTACATATTACAGGCAGTGGAGTTTGTGACAATCTGATTTGTATGGAAATTCTTAACTGGCCATCTGGAGGACAAATTAATTTTTAGTTATTAATTTAGTTATCTAGTTATTTTAGTTTAACTTTTAGTTTTTAGGACAAATTAATTAATTTTTAGAAGATATTAAACATCTATAGGGTCTATAACAATAACTGCACCTTGCCAAATATAACTCCTGTAGTTGTAGCCATTTTGTAAGTATTTAGATGATGACATTCTTTGCCTCTTTTTGCAGCTCATGAATGATGAAGGAAGAAAAATTGTCTCCTACATCCCAGGGTGATCAGTAGAAATCTTGTAGAAATCCTGGGACTGATACAATTTAGTTTAATAACCAGAACAAATGCTGATCAGGAATCCTTGGGATTCTAGAAAGAAAAGTACTTGAAATTGGCCAAATAAGGCTTTCCTAAGTGCTCCAAACTGATAATGATTTCTGAAGGTGGCTGTTATTATAAAAAAACAATATCAAGAGGAATGAATTAATTTGTAATTGTTGCACATGAATGTGGTATGGAAAACTCTTGGCCACTAGAAAGGATAATATTGGCTAAAAACATGGACAAAAGAAGAAGGAAGTTAAAGAAGTCAGTGAAACTCTCTGGCCATTACAATTAAATATTAAAGGATAAAATTATTTAAACTGGCCACAGAAAAAAAGTATTTAGCCAATAGTTATTAATTTGGTAAAACTATTGAGCATGATAACTGCTGATAGTCAACACCAGAATAATTTATACATCAATGTATAAAAAATGTATAAAAAATTTTAAATCCTAGCAACATCCAATATTTATCAGTATAATTAATTAGAGGTGAAAATGAGACATGAACTGATCAGTTATATAAGCTGGCTGTACCTTTGCTACAGCAACATCACTTTAACACAGCTAAACTCTATGCCAGATACCAACAAACACAGCTGTTAGGCACAGTGTTAGGGTAGGAGATGGTATCCTGGAAAGCAACAACACTGGAAAGTGCAGGGGAACTTGATGCCTGTGCAAGAAGCTAAATGCAATTCCCAGATGCATTAGCAGGAAACCTGAAGGTGGGAGTAGGGAAGTAATTTAATACAGAAATTGCAGAGCGTCTCACTACAATAATCTTTCCAGATCTGGTGTCAACACTTTCTTTTAATAAGGAAGCTGACAACTTTGAAAATTTACATAGAGTCTGCAGTAGTGATTCAGTAAATTACAATAAGAGACAGAGGAAGCTCAATTTATTTTTCTTTTTCAAAAAGTCTTGCACAATAGGCAGGGCAGAAAACTTTCCAGTAAGATCAGAGTATGTGAGGATATGGTACATCATGAAAGATACAGTCTGTCCAGGCTTCTGGCACATGGAAAAATTACTTGAACTCCAGACTTGTGAAAACATGACTTTTGAACCATTTATTGCTTTCTAAATTTCTGTTGGAAAATCAAAATCCACTATGAATTTTTTTGACTGGAACTAATCAGGATGCAAATTCTTCAATTCCATGGAAGTATCAAAGGAATATCTTTCTAACAGACAGTGACTCTGCAGTTCAGGAAATAAAAAAAGTATCCTTTGATGTAGAATGAAAGAGTATTTTTTTCTTTTGCCCTAGATTTTAAAATACACAAAATTCTACAACTCTCTAACTTTTGAAAAGTTTCCTGTCACTTGTCTTGAGAAATGGAAGAAAATTTTAGTGAACAGATGGGGTATAACAAATCAATTTATACTCTGATAGCATATTATCTTTATATTAAATTTAGAATCTTAATTTCTAAATAAAAAGCCCCATATTACCTGAATTAAAGAAAAGTAGTTGCAATAGCTTATTTTCTGATCCTCCAGAACATGCCACTAGTAGATGAAAAAAGCCCATTTGTTTACCAAGTGAGTCCTGTTACCTTTCCTGTAATGATGAAATTCTCCCACCTGACCTGTATTACTTCACTGAGTTTTGGTGGGCTAAATTTACTTCCATTGCTAAAAATGTCTTAATTGTCCCTGGATTGGAATTAAAATGCCTATAGCAAAAAAATTGCAAAGGCATGCAGGAAGAATATGAAGTCAAGCACTTTAGAACTTGTAAAGGAGCCCTACAATCTTGGATTTGCAGTCAGATGCCTGGAAACATAAGTAATCATAATCCACAGGGGGAAAAACAGGAGCAAGTAGTCTTTTGTGGATGTCACAAAGGAACATCTTGTAAGAAATACTTTCTTTCATGATTTTTCCACTCTCATAATCTGAAAGCTATTCCAGGAATTAATGCTTTGAATTTGCTCATGTATGTCAGCAGCTGGTCATTTAATAAGCACTTTCACAAGCAATAAAAGAGTAGTGAGTACATATTCTCAGAACAACAAATTAACTTAAACCAGAATTTTTATTTATTGGAGTCCTTTGTTTTTCACTACAGAAATATTTGACTCATGCCGTTGATTTTTTTCAATACAGGGAAGATGCACTTTGTAAAAACATGTCATGTCATTCAAGAGTACATATTGTGTATGACAAATGGACTGTGTCTCTGTATAGAGAATATCCATGTTTTTTTCAGACAAAAACTGAATTGGCATTGCCTGTGACTTTCTTTCAACAATAAGGCATTCTACTTTGTATGGCACAACAATTATGAGTGATGGTGAGTCAAAATCTCTTGTCGGGTACAGCAGCCTAAATTCTGGATTGCTCTCAGAGTAACTGAGAGCAGTGTTCAGTTTATTGTGCTTCTGTTTCTGAGACCTTCCTGTATCTCATGAGCCTTTAAAACCTGCTTGAATTGTTTTCTGAAGAAAAAGTTACTGTAGAAATGTAAGAGTCTTATTAGCTGTGACCTTGTGAGGGATTGCACAAACAAAAGAACATAAATTCTTCCTGAAAACTGTATCCTGTTGGAATCAATTGTCTAATACTACAGAATCTTTCCTGTGATGACTTAAAATTGTAACTTACTTCTTTTTTGTTAGAAAGTCACAAATTTTCTGTTGAACTATTTTTCATTCTATATTACAGTGAAGTTTCTTCATTAACAGCTTATCATATTTATCACAGTTTATCTTTTGTCCTGTGGAGGAAAAAATACATCTGCGATCCTTTCTTGCTTCTTCTAAAGCATATGGTTTTAGGTAAGCTGAAAGGGAAGAAAATATACATAAAAAAAAAAAATTTGAACATGACAATGCTCATCAGTAATCTTTTAAAGTGAGATAACAGGGTGGTTTTCCTCTGTAGGAAATACCATAAAAGAATCCATAAAAATTATCCGCTGAGAGTGCAATCACATGATTCCCATGGGGAAGGAAAAGGCCTGGTTGTTTAAGGTTACAGTTCAAGGGACAGAGCAGTTGATTTCTGTATCCCATCAAATCTGAGAGCTTGCATTGCACTTATAAGACACTGTAAACTTGTACCACAATGATAAGGTGAGGTGTGGCTGCATGGTCAGATCACAAGATTAAGGAAAAATACCAAGCATTTTGTATGTCAAATTGCTTCTGGGGAAAGAAAATTATAAATAATATAGCAATTATTCTTCCCCAAATTTCAGCTGAAATATCTTATTTTAAGAAGTAGCATTTGTGCAGCTGTCTGTGACAGCACTCTCAGAGACATTTATTTCCACTTTTCCAAATGAAGCATGTTAAGAAAATAGCTTTAAGTGTCAGCATTACAAAAACCTGAAAAATCTTTTTAAATAGTAGCAGTCTGTAAAAGAATTGGGAAAAAATATGGAAGGTATTTCACAAAATTTCCGCCAAATGCATTTTAGATTACACTGTCTCTTCATTTAACTATATATTATAAAATTAAAACTGAGGACAATGTGGTGTTATCATCAGTTGTTTAATAGTATAGAGCATCTACTTGAATAACAAAGTAAAATCATGACAGTATGTTCCCTATGTGAACAAAATTAATATATTGAAATAAACAAACATATTCAGCATATCCATGGCTAGTGGGCTGGAGTTCATTTGTTTGGACATCTCTGGCACACATTTTCCTGGACCGATGACTCATGATGATTATTTCTGGAACTCTGCAAAGAGAAGACAAAGGCTTGGGAGGACCTCATTATCTCAGAGCATTGAAACCTCTGAAAGATGAAGTTCAATTCATGCTTTTTCTCCTAACCTAGTACAAATTCCTACCTAACACAAAAGGAAAGAATATTTATTTGTTGTTGTTATTATTATTAATTATTTATTTGGTATTTAAAATTTATTTATTTGATTACTAATAGTTCCATTTTTATCAAGGCCTCTCAGAGTAAACAGTCAAGCCAGATGGTCTATGCAGGAATAATTTGAGTCCAGCCAACATATCTCAGACACTAAATGCCTATCTACAGACTCAAATCTGCAATGAGCTGTCCTTTGCCAAGCACTCTCACCTTGCTCCCATTTCTTCTGAGTGGCTGTAAGGGATTAATGAAGAGAGGAAAGAAAAAACCTCACAACTACTACAACACTAACACCTGGAATGAAGTATGTTGAGGGGTCAGTTTGTGATACAAAGAAAAAGGTGGAGATCTTGCCTATTTAACTAGCGGGTCTGTCTGACAACAGGTACCTTAGTTTTCTGGTTTTCAATTTTGTTTTTTGCATAATTTCTAAAACATTTTCTTTCAATATCTTCTGCCAGTTCTCTCTCTTCCACTCTGTATAATCCAGTGGTTAAAGTAGCACCCAGGGTGTAGAACAGATTCACAACTCCTTTGTCCAGCTTGGAGGAAAGTTTTGATATCTTATTTGTTAGGCAAGCATCCTAAATTTTCTTCCCTACTGAAGAAACAGCAAAATAGGAGGCTGAAGTAGAACAGAGGAAATTCAGAAGGGGTAGGAGAGAAGAAAATGGAAATACCAGTCTAAAAAGCTCAAATTCCCCCATTCTGTGGAAGCCTTGGCTGTTAACACTGCAAGGTGACAACTGACAGCACAGTGACATTGGTGCTCATGCACTTAAACATGTTACTGCTGAGCTGACCCAGTGAGCATAGGGGAAAGGCATTAATATAGGGAAAGAATGGTCTCTAGAAGATGGTCAGTGAGGACATCTTCATTCCTTCTGTCCAGCCTCTGGATCTGATCTTTAAGTTCTGTCTTTGCCTCTGACCTTTGAGTCTCAAATCACAGTTGCTTAGCTGCAGGAAAAATAGAATCATTAAGAGGAAATATTTTTAACAGTGATCTGAGGAACACAACACCACCAATGAGGAAGGACTTACCTAAAAATAAAATAATCAAACATCCTAGAATAACTTCCAGACTGTTCCATTTTACAAATGAGGACTACTGGCAGAATGTCTGCATCTCAAGGCATACTGTTTACTAAATTAAACATCAATAACCTCTACCCTGACATAATATTAATAGAAAAGCCTGTGCTGGAACACTTATTTGATCTATTGTTCTACTTTATTTTTTTTTTTTTCTGAGGGTAATATTGGCAGCTTTGCTTATTCTGAAAGGAAGATTTCCAAAAGATACTCTTGCCCTGCCAGCACAATGTTTATATTCATGCTACAACTTGCTGGCACATAATACTGAGTACTCTGAATGATTATGCAGTATTGCATTTCTTCTTAATGAATGGGCACATTCACAGAGGGTTAATACTAACCTTTAATTTGTCTCCCAAAGTTATTCTTAATTTTATTTCCACAAAATATAGACTATTTAGTTTTCATAGGAGTATTCTGCTTACCCTTCAATAGCCATCTCAAATTAGAAATTTAGTATGAGGCATTTGCATAGTTTCCCTTTATAATCAATGATCTATCCATCTATAAAGGCATATGAGCTGAATTTTCTTACAATGGGTCCCATGCACCTCCAGTGTAGGTAGAGGAAGCAACTAGGTCTGAACTGCCAAAGTTAGGTGAGACAGATCCCTGACAATGGCTGGGTAATTTGTTCCGAGAGAAAGCTGCAACATACAAATTATATTCATTATATTCATTCAGGGGAGGATGACTGATTTTCTTTCTTGACAGTTATCAGTCTTTGTTGGGTTAATTCCTATAAGTGTAAGAATTTAAGTGTGAAAAAGTATTTTTTGAGTTCATGGAGTAGTTCCTCCTGAATTCAGCTACTTTTTCAGCTGACTGAAGAAGCAAAGGCCAGCAGAATCATTTTTCCAGAATTACAACCACTGAAATATTAGTGTTATATAGACTGAAATTGCTTATGGAGTCTTTTTGACACTTCACAACAAAAATGGTGTTTCCATCACTGAGTTTAGAGAATACTAATATATTATTTTAGAAAACACATGCCTAGTCTGGATTTTTAGCTCCATAAATGAGAGCAATGGCAAATGCTGATTGCCAGATTCTTTCATGGCAGTTCCATAAAAGAAGTGATACTACATGAGAAATTAGAATATTTGGGGAATAATTGATGTCTAGATGCACAGAGGCAAAACAAAAATTTAGTGGTGTCCACCCTGCACTCTGTGCACTTCAGCTACCTGAGTTAAAATGGGCATTTGGATGTGAAAACACGACTAGGTAGAACCAATTGGCCCTTTTCATGTTCATAAATAGTAGCCATCATGTATTTTCCTGATAGCCAGAACCCATTCCCCTGTTTCTTTACAACCCAACAGAAGCTGATGACATAAACATATCCTTTTCCTAAACACTTGGATTGTATGTGATTTAACCTTTAACTCCCACTTGTTGTAAAAGGTTAGATGTCAAATATTTCTTGCAAGCCTTTGGCAAGGGTTTGAATATGTTTTTGTCACTCTTCCCCTAAGTAATGTAGCCTGCAGTTGCAGAAGCATCATAGGCCGGTTTCCCTTCCCCCTATCCTTCTGGCCACTTCCTCCAAGCTCAAACAGGAAAGCAGGGACAATGCAGAGGGACCAGCCACAGGCTCACATTAAATCTGCAATTACTTGAAATGTCACTTCCTGTTTTTGAAGCCCACAAAAGAATAAATACCCTTCTGGGCTGTGCTGTGAAGCCAAGGGGCCCTGGCGTGTGCGCTGCTGGCGCTGCTGGGGCTGGGGGCAGGAGGAACACAGGGACCTGCCGCTCAGCCAAACACTCCAGTGCTTCCAGAGGTGACAATCTGTCTTCCTCCAGGGACTTATAAATGCTATTTGACCTGTGTAAATGGGATTTTTTTTTCCCCACTAAGACTGCTACTTTTCCCATAGGAAAGAGCACTTTGATATGGAAGGAGTTTTATATGTATTAAAGGCCAATTTTCACTGCCACTCTTTATGGAGTTTAATTTTGCAGAAGTCCCTGCCACTTTGTCCCTCAGAAACATCTGTGTAACTCTTTTCAGTAGATCCTGCTGAAAAATAACCCTCCACACAGTTCTCCCCCTAATGTTTGAGGTGAATTTTTCCAGCTGTATGAAGTATTCTGGTCACATTCACCAAAATGACAGCACAAAGTGGGCTTGAACATAGGCCGCAGAACAGGGAGAAATGGGTTAAGACAGCAGAAGCTTAAGAGAAAGCTACTTATAGAAAGAACTGTGGTGTTAGTGTAAAGGATATTTCAACTCTGTAAGCAGTATTGAAGCTGTTGAATAAGAATTTACAGTAAGTTCTGGCATTACATGAATGCTTTCCCAATCCTATGTGTAGACCAACTTCTGTTCTTTTGGAAAGTGCAGAAGAAAGCTCTGTGAAATACCTCACCTCTCCCAGAAGCACAGCAAGGTACACTTCCATGTCTAGCTGATCATGCTTTGCCAGACTGAAATATACTTAATTCACAAAGCAATACATTTGAAAGTTTAATTGTACCTTATGACCTAAGTACACCAGATCAGGCATAAAAGGGAAGCCAGTGCTGCTGGTTTTGAAAGGCTGACAATGGAAAACACATTGCCAAAGTGAGCAAATGTTGTGTAAAGTCAGAAACGGTTCTGTGAAGTAAGTACTGCCTAAACTGTTTTCAGAGAAACACTACTTCAAGAAAATTGCATAAAGTTCTTCAGAATGATTTAAAAATGCTTTCTTCGTATTTTTCCTGGACAACTCTATTGAACCCAGAATTTTACCAGAATTTTTAATTTCTTGCTTTTTTCTACATTTATATTTACCACATTTTCTTTCTGCAGATGTTTACCACATCTTACCACCAGAAAGATGTTCACCACATCTTTCTCTCTGCTACTTTTTCTAAATAGTCAATAAAGGAAGAGATTAAAAATCTCAATTATGTTTTGTTCAGGGTTTGGTGGTGGTGCTAAAATGTGACTGTTTTTCTGATATCAAATTGCACAGGGAAGAAGGGCTGGAAAGTTGTCTGATGGAAATGGACTGTGAGAGACTGAAAAGTTAATGGTTAATGACACAAAAGCCTTGCTTATTTGTGGATTTGGCAGGGTGCTTTGCTGAGGCCAGATTTGCACCCCTGAGGAGGAGAAGGTGAGATTTTGGGCATGTAGAGGCAAGTCTCTGGTCCACACAAGAGAGAGAAGAGGTCCCAAGCCAGAAAAGAGACAGACCCCGCAGAGAAGGAATAGTGCCTTTTATCATGCCAGCTGCCTTCCCTCACACAAACTCCGCCTCAGTTGTAAAACTCCCACCCTGCCCCCAGGGAAGGCCAGCCACATTCACAGGAGATATTCACAATCTCAGGCTGGCCTGAGAAAATTCATTCTTCTGATAGCGCATAGTTGGCTGAACTACATCAACTTGAGAGGTGGCTTTCATGTCCTAGAAGGAGTTGCAAGCCACCAAAAACACCCAAAGTGCCCCCAGATTCATCCTTCAGGACTTCCACCTGCAAGGTCCCCTCACTAGGGGAAGTAGACAGTCATTCCCACCTAAACCTGAGCATATATTAACCCATTGGACTTTGTGCTTCATGAGGTTCCCCCACCCCTGATGGATTAAGACGGTGACCATCACTTTGACCAATAAAATTGCTACAACCTAGTCATGTCACTGGGCTCTCAGGTGGTGGCTGTACACCTTTCTACTCTTATCCATTCTTTCATTTTCTCTTCTTCAACATATTTCCTTAAGTGCTATTTTTATGCATTTGTATCACTATATCACTATAGATAACAACCAAAAAGGTTACATACCTGCTTTTCGTTGCAACCAAATTGTTCCAAAATAAATCCTACATATGTGTGTGTGTATATATATATATATATATATATATATTTTTAAACAGCAATCATTCAGTGTCATTTCACACTAATAAACCTCAAGGGATTTATTAACAAGTACCTGGGTTATTTTTACCTTCTGGGGCAGTTTGGGGGCGCTGATCAACAGCCACTGAACATGAGCCAGGGTGGCCAAGAAGGCCAGTGGCATCCTGGCATGGATCAGCAACAGTGTGGCCAGCAGGACCAGGGCAGGAATTGTCCCCCATTGTACACTAGTTAGGTTGTACTTTCCATACTGTGCTCATTTCTGGGCCCCTCAACTCAAGAAAGACGTTGAGGTGCTGGAGCAAGTCCAGAGAAGGGCAATGCAGCTGATGAAGTGTCTGGGTCTCACGTTTGATAAGAAGAAGATGAGGGTGATGTTGAGGTTGGAGAAGAGCAGGTTTGGGAGAGACCTTATCACTCTCTACTACTGCCTGAAAGGAGGCTGTAGTGAGGAGGGAAACAGCATCAACTTGCTCCAGGATGGATTTACATTGGATATTACAAACAATTTATTCATTGAAAGGTTGCCAAGCATTGGAACAGGATGCTCAGGGAAGTGGTGTAGGTACCATCCATGGAAATATTTTAAAAAACTGCAGATGTGGTGCTAAGGGACATGGCTTAGGGGTGAACTTGGCAGTGCTGTGTTAACAGATGGATTTGATGATCTTTCCCCACACAAATGATTTCATAATTTCATAAAGCTTGCTACAAACCTAGTTTAGTTCCTGTTCCAAGGGAACCCAAATAAGAACATAAGAGATTCATTCCCTTAGGGCGAGACATTGAGAATTTCACCCAACTCCTTGCAGATCAACTGCCCACCCAGAAAAATCTGGCAAAAGCACTTTCCAGAACCTCAGAGCTGCCAGATTTCCAAAAAATTTCCCTGATTCTCCAGTAAGAGTTTGGACAGGCTGGTGACCTTCTGCTAAGGGGTGAGTTGAGGGGATGGTGAGGCAGGCAGGATCTGCAACAACTGCTTTGCAACCACTGTACCATCCCACAGCAAACAAACAAAATGAGCAGGGAAGGGACCTGTGCATTTTGGATACTGAAGCCTTCAAACACAAGCATCCTCCCATAACAATGTTTTCTCCAGCTGGATGATTTTGCAGGTGACCAAGGTAAAAAAAAGTGAGACTTCCATGTCCCCACAACTGGATCAGTCATGGAGGACACTGGAAGTCCAGGGCACTTTCTCCTTCTCTGACAGTATTCGCATTTAGGGGTTTCACCCCATGCTTAAATCAAATTTCAAAATACTAAGTCCTCCACACCACAAAGTTCTTACAGAAAATTCTAAATTATATAGCACTGTAGAAATGCAGCAGATGCTGCTTGGAAATGCACCCCACACCATGTTAGGCATTCATATTTTCATTTAATATTTTCTACCCTACTGTCATATTTTATTCCCCATTTTCAGATATACAGTAAATTCATTCTACCAGTGCTCCTCTGATACTATTAAGAATAAGGCTTTTTCCTGTAGAATAGATTTTCATGTCTTGAACATATCTATGCTGGGAATACTTAAATGCCTGGTTGGCTTGTGACCATAACCATAATAATGAGAGCAGAGGTGAATCTATAAGAAAATCCTCAATATTGTGTACAATTAAAACCAGTAATTTAGAAATATAAACAGAAGTCTTGAAGATATACTAATGGTGCACCTTTTTTTTCCATTTTTTTCCTTTTTTATCTTTTTTTTTTTAATGGTATAAATTTCATGAACAAGTATTCCTGCCCAATATATTTTAAAGGCTTTTTGAAAAGCCAGCATTGTTTCCTGCCAGCTCATCTGCTGGGTCTGGAGGCTCTCTGCTCTTAGACAAACTTATAAGAAAGATCATTCAATGTTAGGGATGACAAGTTTTTGATATTATTAGGGAGCTGGAGCCACGTGCTACTGAGGGCTCTCAAGGCCCACACCAAGCTGCAGAATCCAGTGGCAGAGTTAAACTAGGCATCCTAGGGTTTGGATACTTCCTACACATTAGCTGACAACTTACTAAACTGTAAGATTCTTAAATTAAATTTGAACCCTCATCATGTTAGAAACTTCTGTTCCCATTACAAGATCCTTCCTCTGCGGTCTTTCAGTTTTAAGTTCACTTACTTAGCCAGGACTCCAATGCAATGGGAGATCTGAGGGACACCAATTCTTCCTGGTTTATTTTGGGAAAAAAATTTTAAAGCAAAAAATGTTTCATTTTTCTGTAAGCTCAGGCATTCCCTCTCTGAAGAGACTATAACAATTTCAAGAAAATTATATGTTTATATTTCTAATTAAAATAACTTCCTAGGGTCAAGAAATGCTAATTGACTTCTTCATAGTTTATATGTTTTTAGACTTCAGGGAAGTCTTCAGGTTTTTGGGTTTTGTTTTCTTGGTTTGTTGTGGATTTGTTTGTGTTTATTTTGTTTGGTTTAAATTTTTTTTTTGTGTGTTTTGTTTTTATTTGGTTAGTTTCTTTTGTTTCATTTTGTTTTGCTTCATTTTTCTGTTTCTCTTATTGAGTAAAAATTTAAAATTAGTCAAGCCTACAAAAGCAGATGCATTGATACCCTTAGATACCTGATACAAATGTGTTGACTCCCAGTGGGTTACATAATTTTAGGTTGTAATCATTCATGTGGTTCCACAACAAAAACAGGTACTTAGAACAGTTAAAAATCAGACACACAACTACAATTGGGAAACTCATCTTTTTTACAATTGGGAAACTTATCTTTTGACTAAGCACAAATTATTTTCACTAGAAAAAGAAATGGAATTTTAAGAAATGATAATTAGCAAAAAAAGTGTAAATATTAGGTGGAAAAGCAAAATTTTCACTCTAATTCTCAACACTTTTCTTGAAGTTGACATGTCTACAGATTACACTCATTTGCATAAGTCTTTGAAGGACTTTTTAGATCTTATTTCATTGATCATATACACATATTTATAACTGAGACTAAATGCAGAGATTTGTATTTAGCCAGCCATTCAGTTATGGGGATGTCTTGGTTCGACAAGACAGCAGTCTGTGAAGGAGGGCTAAAGCCTCCTGTGCAATGGAGAAGGTAAACCCCCTCCCTCCGAATTACTAGGAGTTTTAAATTAAAAGGCTCTCAGGCAAAGATATGGGAATGGGAGTAACAATTCTTTACTAGGAGAAAAACTAGACAACAATTTAAAAAGGCAAATGTAATCGGTACAAACAAAACCAGTGAAAAAGTCCACAACCTGAGGATTCGGGGTGCCAGTGGCAGTCCTGCTGGGACGATTGCTCCCCTTGCAGTGGTTGATGAATTGCAGCTGCAGTGGTGATCTTTAGAAGGGTATAGTTTTCCTCTGAAGATCTGGTGGCAGTGGGGCCGGTCTTCCTCTGCGCCGGGGTTGCCTCCGAGCTCCGCCGCCGCCGCCTCACCGGCTGCTTCGCTGCGAGATCGCGCAAAGAGAGAGAGGGAGCTGCTTCTCTGGGAATCCCGCAAAGAGAGCTGCCTCGTCTCCCCAAAAAGCTACCCCTTTATACAATAATAGAGTGCTTGGCTTCCCCCTCTGGGTGGGACCCCTCACAATGGGATGGTGTTACATTTACCAGCCCTGCAGTGAGTCAGTCAATAGTGTATAAACAAACCATTGCCTCTACGGGGCAAACCATTGTCTTTGGGAGAGATAACAAACCTGCCCAACCTTTGACAGATGGCAAATAGAATACAAGCTTATCTTACAACCCAGGACAGGGGATTTGATCAAACTTGAGTTCATCCTTTCAGACATTCCCATAAGACTATAATATGACCACCCATGAAAACCACAGGATTTAGGAGACTTGGTGATTTAACAGGCTTACTGCTAGTTTATAGAAATACAATTGACATCTGCAAGGAATGCTAATTTTACTGAGTAATTTCCATGCTAGGGATCTGTAAGACCAAATTCACTGTAACAATCACTGTATTTTCACATTGGTTCTAATGTATTTTGAACTGTTGTTTTATAATACACTGCCCCAAATGCTATCTAAATGAATAGCAAATTTCAGTATAATCTCACAGTAATGTTCAGTTATCCTTTGGTTTAGGTAAATATCAGCATCCAGGAAGTCACTGACATAATTAAATTTATTTGTGAGTACTCACCAAGACAGAGGTCTCAGCTCCTATGGTAAGCTGATCTATTAAAATAAAAAAAAATCATTAAATTCAGCATTTCAGACTGTATTGATTCAGCCTGGAAAATCTGTACAAACAATCAGGTGGAAATACATTTCTTTGTTCCTCACATCTCTAACTACATTAGATTTTCCTATTATTATTATAAAACCATGCCATAGTTTTTTAACCAATATCTCCAGTTAAAATGTATCCCTACCTATTAAGGATATTTAATTTCCTTGTGGAGACACAAAGATTAGTAATATTTTTGTTTTCAAGTGGGTAGGAGTGGCTTCTCAGATTTCAATATATGGTGGGGAATATTCAAGGCCAGTCATAAACAAGAAGATTATATTAAGTCTATAAATTATTAAGGGTCATCATTGGCCAACCTTTATTCTCACTTCCTTTTGAAAGGAATAATGACTCTGTTAGGAAAAACTTTCAAAAGTATAGGAATGTGAAGAATAGGCAGCCCAAATCTGTTTAATAAAGACAGATTAAATTCCAGCTGCACTGTAATTTATGAGACACTCTGAATAGTGTTGAATAAGCATTTATATAAACAACAGCGTTTATATAAACAACAATCAAGCATAGAAAAGAACACAGTTTCTGGAAATTTCAGTTTGTTTGCCATTAGTTTATACTTGTTTTAAACATGAAGTACCTTAAAAAGTATAAAGGTGATATGAAACTTCTGCCAGTCAAAGTTGGCCCTTTAGGAATACTACTTGTCTATTTTGCAATATCCCTCACAAAAAGAAATTAAAAAGCAAACTCTAACCAAAATTCTTTTTAAGAAGTAACAGACCTTTCTATTTTATTTGGTCTGCTAGCTAGGTGATCCAGTAGTCCTTAATTCACTTGATAACTTACTGTAGAAGAAGCAGACAGCAAAACAGGAGTTATCAGCTAGGACAAATTTTGAAAAGTTCCTGGCATGACAGAGTACGATAAAGCCCTTGTGTGATGTAATTCAACATGGCTCAGTTAAAATTACCAGTAGAGGAACTTTATAGCTTGGCAAAGATTTAAAACAAATATCTCAGAACACATGCAGCCTTTATGAAGACTCTAATAACGTAAACTTTACATTTAAAACCAAATATCACAGAATCACAGAAAATGCTGAATTGAAAGGGACCCACAAGGATTATGGAGTCCAAGCCCTGCCCTGCCCCAAGTCACACCCTGGACCTGAGAGCACTATCCAAACAGTCCTTGAACTGTGTCAGGCTTGGTGCTGTGGTCACTTCCCTGGGGAGCCTGTTCCAGTGCTCAGCCACCCCCTGGGAGAGAAAACCTTTCCTGATATCCAAACCAAATGTCCCCTACCACAATTCATGCCAGTTTCTCAGGTCCTGTTATATGGTTCATACCTACATAAAATGGTTCCCAGCTTTTTTCCTAGCTGCTCCACTTTTGCAGTCACTTGAAGATGCTGAAGCTTTACACAGTCTAATTATGAAATTGCTGTTGTTATTTTATGCCTATATCTTTACATGAAGGCACATTGCAGGCTTTGTCATTGTATAATTTCATTCCTGTCTTGCCAGATTTCATTTCATCAATGTAACACATAAATTACAGCAGCTTGCAGCCTGCTCATGGCAGCGTGTGTGGAAGTCTTTGTGAAATTAATGGGGTTCCCTGGTCTTTGATGGGATGAGCAGAACAGTATGGAGAGATGTCCTACTGGAAAATGGAAAAAAATATTTTAAAATATTCTATTTATTGTAGATTTTATTTCCTCAGTTCTGACATTGGTAATATGCTTCAGGAAACTAAGTGATGTCATTTCCTTTCTACAAGCAAGTTACATAAATGCTGGAATATAGCCACTTCAAACAGTGTTCAAACAGATGGCTGTGTGTTTAAGTGCCAAAAAAGTGAGAGCAGCCACTTGCAGTAAAAAAAAAGGTACCCCACATATGGTATAATGTTTATTTTATAACCTCTCTCATGGACTTACATGGCTCATTTTTCTAATTTTTCCAGGCACAAATCCCTTTGGAAGTAGCTGCAGAATACCAATATAAAATAAATTAAAATTATATAAATAAAGAAAATAACCTGGGCAGAACAAAGCTTAATGTCTCAATAGATACCATTTAAAACAGAGAACAGAATACAGGCAGATTTCAATATCAAATATTTAATTTGTTTAGTTACTTCCACAACTGAATTTTGAGTACTAAACCAGTAAGACTTAAGAAAATCCTATTTGGTACAAAGTATTCAAAAAGCTTGGTAATTTAATTAGAGGTGTGACAGCAAAATCCCTTTAACATGAACCCATACTTACACTAAAAAAAGAAAACCTGTCCATAAGGCAGTGACCTAAAGCTGGATGTTGTACTCAGCACACAGAGTGAGGAGGTGCAAACAGCATTTTTTTTCTTGGAAACAGAGCCATAAGAACAAAAACCAGTACTACATGACTAACCTTCCCAGAAAAGCTCTCACAGCACTGTGAGCACAGTGTTCCACGTCAGAAAGGAGAAGGGAGACAGCACAAAGGAAGAGACCATCCTCCATGACACACTGCATGCCACCCCAGACCTGCAGGCAGTGCAGGTGCTGGAGGCAGTTCTGCATCTGCCTTTCTGTCACATGTCCTCCTTGCATTTTACCGCTGTGGGACTCAGAATAAGGAAATACCAGTGGGCTATCTGTAGCATCTTACTGTGTCAGGAAGAGAATCAAGGGGACCCTAAAAGTACAGGGCTAATATGAACAAATCAGAGAGGCCATCTTCTGGATTTAAAAAATACCACAATTCTTTCCTGCACCAAAATCTTCTGACTGAATACAACCATGCACTGTAAACAGTGGGTAAGATGTTTTTTAAAAAAGGGTTGAAATTGTTCTGACTGTTAAAATCTAACACAATGGGAGAAGTCCCTGACTTCAAAAGTAATGGCAGAAGGCCAAAGCACAGAACTTCTGAAGTTTCTATCCAGGCAGATTTGGGGCTACTTTCTTTCATGCCTGCATTATGGGAGAAAGTTTTGTCCTGGCTCCAGAACTGTTCCTCCACTGCCATGCTCCTGCCATATGAAGATTCAGTTCTTCAATGTAGCAGACTGATTTTTCTCAGGTGGGAAAATCAGTGGCAGAAAACTGGAAGTATATTTGCAGTTTTACTTGATTTACTTATTCACTGTAGTTTGGAAATGGAGGCAACCAGCAACTTTTTCAAAGGTTTCCACATACAGCACTGTCCAGTTCCCAGAAAACTTTTCTATCTCAACAGTCTCTTCCAAATGCCAGGATAAAGTAAAACAAACAAACAAACAAACAAACAAAACAAAACAAAAAAAAACCACCAAAAAACAAGACTTCTCTTGTGGATGCCACAGCTTATTTCAAGGACCTATGCATTACACAACAATACACCTTATCTTCAGAGTAGATAGGGGCACTCCATTTGAACTCCTGGTAGCAATGATAACAAATTGAGTCTCATGATATTGCCTACTATCATATTAAGCTTGCTGGACAAGAGTCACTGAAGTTTCCAAGGAGCTGTACATGAAGGCAAAGATGTTTCATTCTCCCTCATTTCTCTCTGTTCCCCACCATTACAATGTCCCATGTCTGAGATCTTTTTTCTGGAGTGATTTACTCTGTTCCAGAGGTTGTTAAAAAATCAGCATTTACAATATTAGAATCTTTCCCCACACATCCTGCATGACTTGCTAGCATAGTGTGGCATGAAGTTATTTGTCCATCACTCCCGTAAAGGTCACAAACTTGTTAACCTGCTAGGAACATAATTCTGTATAACAACAGCACAACTGTCACAACCTGCTGTGCATCTCGGTTCTTGATTCAAACACTGCCATAACAAAGATCACTCTATACCACAGCAGCCAAAGTCACCACTTTACCTTATTTTTACAGTTAACAATCCATTTTTAATACTTCAGTATGGCTTTTTGTCTCCTTGCATTACAGTCACATAGAAAGAGAATCTCTTTCTGTATCTCTACTCCTTCAGTAGGGATATATCAACAAAACAAAGTCTCAGACTTTAGCTGTCCATCTTCTAATGGGACAGAAAAAGATGGTCAGAGGTCCTAAATTGTCCTGTAACACCAAATTGTATGCAAGAAGTTACACAAGATCAGGATGTCCGTTTAATTATTTGCATGAGAGAGCAAAGCTAGCAGGATGGTGTAAATACCCTGCACAGGCCACAGTTTCATGCTCAGACTGTCAAAGCAGATGAGAGGAAGGGAGGGAATATAGGTATTGCACAGAGCCCTCCATCCTCTAATTCTGTTCCCAGAGAAGGACACCATGTAACAGTCTGCTCTAGGAACACCATGGAGCAGCAAAATCCAGTGTAAGCTCTTGCTATGGCTGCCAAAGACAAAATTTAATCTAAGTTATTTGTTCATTTTGTCATTCTGGTCTCACTGCAACAGGGACAAGAAATCACTTGGAAGAAGGTACAAACAGGTGCTGGAAAATGGCAGCTCATTTGTGTTTCCCATCTGCAGCACTGTCTTTTTTCATCTCCAAGGAGACTGATTGACCCTCTCTGCCAATGCACCAGAGGCACAGAAATCGCTGCAGTGAAACCTCGACTCAGAGCTCCTTGATACAACTCGAACTGTTAAAGAACCAAGAATAAATACACTCTGCTGAAGAAACAGAACCAAACACACAAACTATTGCTGCAATCAAACTACTATTTTTTTTACTACTATTACAAGATTTTTACTTAAGGTCTTGTGACTATTTGGAATATGCAATGTTCTCCATTCAGGATGTTTCTCCCCTGCATTCTGTATGCATTTGATTGCAAAAAACAGTTTAGAGATCCTATTACCTTAAGGTAGAATTGTGTCCTCAGATGTTTTTATGCTTCTTTTGGGCTCTGCTGCCTGAACTCCACCAAATAGTCTAATAAGTTCCATATGCCCATTTTTTTGAAGAGCACATTTTCAAAGCAGCAAATGTTTTGACGGATTGGCTCACAGAGAGCATGAATGCTGTTATACACATCGTTTAGCATTCCACAAGGCCCCCACTGTTAAATTCTGGGAATGTGGCCAGAGTGACCTACCTAATACTGCACTAACTAGCTTTAAAAAAAAAAAAAAAAAAAAAAAGGAAAAAAAAAGAAAATAAGACATTCTTAACATTGTGCTTTACTAAAGCATATTTGGAATTTGAATGTGTATTTGCTGCCCTGGTAATTTGTGTCTGAGGTTGTGGAAATGTAGCTGACACATATCTGGACCTACAGAAAGAATGTTTTGCATAAAAAAATAAAAATATTTTTAAAGTAGCTCACACATATCATCTAAAGCAGAAGCTGGGGCCCCCATCTTGCAAGAAGCAAGAAGTTAACCACCACCTGAGTGTCTGAGTCTCCCACACACAGTGAGTCCAGGCAAACACGGACCTGTCCAACACTATCTAGAGAAAAAACAATTTGTTAGAGTGCTCAACACTTCATTGAGAGCAAAACCAAAAATATTTATGAGCATGCATCAAACACATATTTCCTGTAATTAAACTATATATTATGAGTGCATACAGGATTAAAAAACAAACACTAACATTTATTTTGATTAAGGAAATACTCTAGTATTTTTTTCAAAGCAACAACACGAGTTTTGATTTTTCCATCTTCTTTTACTATTGGAAACTTCGTCTTTCTCTCTTCATGCACTACTCCCAGGTCAAAACATTCTGGAAAGCCCATGTAGTTCTGCTACATTTTTTAACATGTTCAAGACAAGGCACTTGAGCAGACTGAGAAACAAATGTCCAGTTTAATACTGCAGCCTCTTGGCTCCTGTGGTGAAGCCAAATGATGCTTACTTCTTTAGGCAGAAACAAATAAAGTAATTACAATGCATTTGTTTATTTGAAAAGAGAAACTGCCTGACCCAGCACATTTATTCTGTGTATATTACCAGCCAAAATTCAGTATCTAACATTAGGCCAAATTGAGAGGAGAGAAAAGAGTGAGGAGGACAGATACATGGATTAAAGATAGTCTGCGTCTCTGTACACAGGATAAAAGGCAAGGCAGAGTACATGGCTCAGGAAGGTTCATCAAGATCTAAATTTGGGAGAAGCAGTTATTAGACATAGTCAGTAGCTGGTGTCGAAATTAGATATGTAGTTATCATAGAACCTACATGACAGAATGTCTTATACCCAAGCCACTTGGATTGCAAATACAGTAAGAATGAAGTGCATTATATATGTTTGTGTGCAAGTGTGAGTGCATAAAAGCAAGAATTTAATGCAGGAATATATGTACCTACGGTAGTACATTTGATTTCAAAAATATTAGTGTCACGGCTCTAGGCTTACTTGTTGAAGACAGCTTTCATTAATGTAATGCTTGCTCCAACAAGAGGTGCTATAGGAAGGAAATAATAGATTGTATTGCCACAGTAGGCTGAATGGCTCACACAGAATCTGGTAATATTTTCTGGGCTGATCCTAGTATCTGCTCCATTTCAGATACAGGCTTCTGTCACCAGCAGCTATGCTGACCTGTTACCCCAGGGTGTGGAATGCTGATAGCTCTGCCTGTCATCAAGATGTAGAAGGACTGGGAAAAAAATTAGACCTTTGCAAGCTCCTAGCAGTCTATTATGACAAATAGAACTTGTCTGGGACATGGTGTCAAAAATAAGACACCGGCTCTGGACAAAGATCAGTGGGGGACGTAAGTATTTCTGCTAAAGTACAAAGGTATAAATGATGTTGAAACAATATATTTAAATACACACAACAGCTACAAACTGGAAGAGGGAAAATTAGCAAAACCAATTAGCCAGCAGTCCAACAACCTTCTGTTTGTAAAGTCTTCTTTTCATTCTACATACTACCTTGCAATGCTTCCTACAATGTGCTGTGTGGTAAGAAAGGACAAAGTCAAATTTTTATCTTTTAAAAAACGAAGTCTTTGCCATCACTGCCAATGTAAGATATTCATATCCTTCCCACCCTTTGCCACTCTCCCCAGCTGTGCTGCCACAGCTGTTTGTGCAGCAGTATCATAAGACACCGTGAAACAGCTTGTAAACAGATCTCATTTTTAGAAACACTCCCAAAAACCTGTGTTTTCTGAGGCTGATGATGTCCTCAGTCTGATTCATCAGCAGCTGCGCGAACTACTCTGTTGGAACATCTGAAAGGGTGATGCATTAACTGGTATAATTAAATGAGGATAATTGCCAAAGACTTCATCTTCTGAAGTCAAAAATCTGCTTTCTATGTGTATTATCAATTTTTTTTTCTCTGAAGAAACGTATTAGTATTTCTCATTGGAGAACTGTCTGGAAATTACTAAATCAAAATATGGATCATTCTATATATCTGCAACAACTATTTTACTGTCATGTATTTTACTGTACTGTCACTGCTTTCTGAAAGTCCTGAAAGACACAACTCCTGTTGCAGCAGAAACACAGGGTTTAGAAAGGGCAACTCCTATGAATAACTGATCACCAAGAAATGCAATGTACAGCAAATTTTGCAGTGTCAAGAAAAATAAATAAAGGGATTATTCTAGAATTAAATTTAGGATTAAGCAATGGTACTGACCTCATTAAGCCAAATGAGTAGAAAATGCTGATTTTCTGTTGGTTCTTCTGCTGCTGGTGCCATCACCTTTTCATAATTATTCTGCTTTGAACAGTTTAAGGAATAACTTTGAAATTATTGTTGAAATCTGTTCTGCATTTTGTCAGAATGCTTGTTTATAGAAGAAAAAGAAAATCTCAACAGTGTATTTGAACAATCCACTTTTCCTTGAAGCAAGGATTGCTACAAGAAATGTTTTACTTATCCAAATGATGATGTGATCCCAAATTGTTTGGATTTATGATGTTCTAGAGTTAGGCACAGTGGAAAGAAGTTTAATCACATGTTTTTTCATTCAGCCATCTACTCACTCATGTACAACAATGAGCACTTTATAGATCTCCCATTAAAGGCAGTTTTCTGTAGACAGAAGATCAAAACAAAGTTATTTTCATGTAATTACAGAAATACTTAGAATGCTTTTTTCATGCATACAGACTGCATGAACAAAGCTCTTTATTTTAGATTTCTGGCTGTGGCTTTAGTTGACCTCTCACTTTAAAATAGTTGTTTATTTAAAGTCCTGCATGCCACTTCTTGATAGTTTTTTCATTGTGTTTTGTATTCAGCAACCAGAGGTCTCCCTCATCATTGGGAAACTTTGAACAAGATCCTGGGACCCATGGACTTCCTCAAGATAAAACTCCCAGACTCCCACACTGTCCCAGCTCTACTGAGGCTTGGGATTTTCCTTGTTTCCTCACCTTTGGCCAAAGCCAAAGTCTTTCCCAGCACTATGAGAGTGCAAGAAGAAACAAGATAATTCTCCACTAAATATGAACAATGTCCATACGTCACACAACATTAATTTAAGGGGCAGTTTATCACAGTCTGCTGTGGGGTCCTACATCCTGTGACAAAATCTTCATCATGCAATATACTTTGGCTAATCCAATTCTGATTTTTTCAGCCTGGTCATCAAGTTAATCCTCTACAACAAGCTCTCCTAAGAGGTGGAAGAGAAACCGGGGTGCTATTTTGCCGTTTACTTACACACTGCTGTCTATCAAATCTCTGTCAGTAAAGGGTCAGCTGAGACCCTCAGCTCAGCTGTGCTCTACTGGTTTTGGGACTTAAAGCAGGTTGTGGGGCTGGCCCTTGCTCTTAGTTTTGCTCAACAGAGGTGAAAATGTGGTACAAGTTTAGTAACCATGCATGAAAGAGTGCAAGATTAAATACTGATTTTTTTAAAAAAAACTAAATAAATTCAGTATGCAAAAATATAATTAGGATACATTTGAGTATTAGTACAGGACATGAATGGAGCAATTATCTGTTTAAAGGAAAGAACTTCACAAGTTCTTTAACTGCAAAATTGGCAGGACTTAATTTTGCTACAACAGGGCCCAGTATTCCTTCAGCAAATGCTCTTGCCATTCTAGGAAGCCCTCATCACCTTTGCTGTTGTCTGTTCCAGTTATTTGAAATAAGGCATAACATGCCAATGGGCTAATAAGAAGTAACACTTAAATCTTCACCATCTCCTCCTTCTGGTACCAAATATTTCTTCTTAAAATAATTTCAGGCATTAATTTGAACTTGTCTGAGTGTTTAAGATGTCATTTGCATGTAGAAAAAAATGGCATATTTTTAAATATCCTGTACAGCAAACAAGAAACCTGCAAGAAAAGAGCAAGGAGGCTTTGTGTCCTCTGTGGCCTGGTTTACTAAGGGTGTTCCCTTGGTCAAAATTTAATGTAAATAATTGCGGTTTCCTCTTGCTGACAGTCTTGAGTTGTTTTGCCTGATCAGCATTAATATGGAAAAGGGTAAGAGAAGGATTAAATGACCAGGCCACAAAGGAAAAGTATGTGCAATACTGCAATGCACCAAGGACCTACCAATCAGGGAGGGTAGTATTTGCATATTTCTTGAGTCTATTTAGCACTGGTGTGATCTTGGGAGCAAAAGCACATGGAATTAGATGCACTTCTCAAACTGCCAGTCCATTACATTGCCAGGTAGGGAGATAATTTTGAAGTGCAGGGAATGGGAAGAGATGATGACTATACTAACCAAGTCTTTCTGGAGGTCCTTCAAGCAGGGGAATGTGTTGGCTGAAGGGGCTAAGATAGCAGGACAAGCTGATGGACCCTGGAGCAGAGGTTGATGGCTTGTTGTACTTCTGCCCAGAAACCCCGAACTTCAGAGGACAACAACAAGGAAAGCTGTGTTCCTGTGTGCACCAGGATGGAATTGTTCCTTGGAGGAGTCAGGTTAGCAAGGCTGGCCTACATGCAGTCACTTGCAGTCATGCAAACTTCATCCCGGAGGCTGTGCTTTTTATAAGATACAGACACTGGTCTTAAGCCAGTTGCAAGTGCAGCATAAAATTTCATTGCCCCACTGCAGTGTAACAATCAATCACAGTACCTAAGTTTATATAAGCCTGAAACACCCACAATTTGTCTTTATACCAGAGATAACAGTGCTAAATTTTGCTGTAGCAGCAAGACACATCCAAGGCCAGGGAGCATGGAGGCGTAATTTGTATATAGCAAGTTCTGATGAGAAAAATGGTCTAGAAGGGATCAATAGTATTACAGAGTCTGTCAAAACCTGAAGCCCCCTCTGCTGCCATGACATCCTTTTACCTGCATGCTATTGCTTCTGCTTTCAAACTATAAAGTATGCTAAGATAATCAAAGGAAACAAGAATACACAGGAAAATATTTTTCCAAACATAGGAAAAGTACCACATTATCAAAAAAATCTGATCAGATCTACATAAATAAATATGAACATGTTCTCTTTCATGCGTTAAATACGTAGCTATTGGAACTTTGCAAACCAAGGTAAGACAAGTGCCAAGGCGCCAGGGTCGCAATATAATGAGCTTGTGACCAGTCCTGAGAAAAGCCTATGCACTACAAACCCATCCCCAGAGCCCTGGCAGCCTGAGAGCTCTGACCATACACAGGTATATCCAGACACAAAATGCTTTGCACACAGGAGATCAGGACAGAGGAAAAGTAGGCTGCTACCTGCTTATGTAGGGAATGTGGTGAGAGGATGGACTGCAAGACTACCTTCAGAGCTTAAACTCCCTCATAGCCCCTCTCCAGTGCAGCCCATAGCCCTTCCAGGTTCCTCTGTCTCCTGGGCTCCTTCCCGCTCCTAACGACACTCCTATTGCCCAGCTCCTGCCACTTGCCTGGCACTTATTTCTTCTAGCCACTACCCCCATAGGCCAGCCAGGCCCTCATCTTGGATGATGCAATGGAAATAGACAATTCAGACAGATTTTCTGATACTCATCACCTCCCTCCCTTGGTGAATGTGCCTATTTTTGTTGAACCCAAATTTTGAGTACTGAATCGTTGGCTACCACTTTCCCATTCTTTTCTTCTTCCTTATCATTCTCTTACTGAGAGCATCACAGCCTGCTCTGATTCCAGTCCAAAATACAAGCTGTATGTGTCAGAGAAGCCCATGGTAAGAAAAAGTACTAAATTATATATTTGTAGTATTTCATTTGCATTTACCTGCTGGTCATGTAACAACCATATGCCCTTAGTGCTAATAATTAAACTGCTGTATTCTTACAGCCCACCAGCAAATATCATGGGACCTGAATAACAGAGCCAGTCACACAGCTCCAGCAAAACTTGGCAGGAATATTCAGCTGGCTCTCTTGATTGTCTTTTCCTCCTCCACTTCCCTGCCCTGACTCCTCTTTTGTCAGTTTTGGAGACACATATTGACATATGTGAACATGCCACAGAAATCAATACTGAAATTCCTCAGGGTTCTGGAGGACCTGGAAAGAGCTTGTAGTGGTGCTAAGATGGGCAGTGTTACCCAATCCCATCCCCATAGGGACTGCAGCAAAATATAAAGTCAGCTCCATCCAAAGGATGAGGCTTGGCCAGCACCATCACTCTCACTCCTTACCAGTCCCACTGCCCAACACTGAGTCATCAAACTCACCTCTAGCCTTCTTCACTGCTGGCAAAAAAAAAGCCAGATGTAACCAGGATGTTGCAACACTTCCAGGACTTCATACAGCAGTCATCCAGTCAGTGGAAAATTAGAGGAATGAAGAGGCAATCATGCTTCCTTTTTGCTAAATAGCATTCTCATTTAAAGTAACAGATACAGAAAGCAGGTAAGGGTAGCGCCTAGTGCTGAAACAGGTTTTGTGATTACTACAGTGGTCTGGAACATTTTCAGTAGGAGGAAAAGCAACTGGCCAAAATAATGAAACAGAAGTGCAGGAGGAAAGTCACTAGGTCCAGCCTCCTCTTACTTATGTTGACAGAAAAATTTCCACTGTTTTCTGCAATGGAAGTGTTATTACAACAGGCTTGAAATGTCTAAAACACCCTTAGATCTCATAAAACAAAGGAGACTTCATCATTTTTGATGAGCCAGTATAAATCCTGAGTCATGAAACACAGAGAGCAGAAAGGGTAAGGCATTTCCATTTTATGCCTTCAAAGTGAAGTGTGAGAGCAGCCCAGGAGCTAGCCGACCTCTGGGCCATGATGGAGACAGGATGAAGGAATGTTGTTTAGCTTGATAGCACGTGGTCACCCTTGCAGTGCACAGCACTCTCCCACCATGCTGCAAGGCACACAAGGAAGCAAGTGCTTTGCTCCTCTTCCTTCCTGGCAAGAGCAGGACACAGACATTACTTCAAGAGATGTCTCTCACAGCAGGGTGAGATCCCAGTTTAACATGGTATTAAGGAAACAGAAGCAATCAAAATGTTAAAGCTGGAATGCTAGCTAGAGGCTCTAAAATTAGGAATAAATCTATATATCTCTCCAGGGACACCATAATTTAATCATGCTTTGATGTTAAAGGCCCAACATTCAAAAGTTCCCATGATTTCTTTTGTTCACCTCTAGTAGTGTAACTTAACAGAAGTACAACTGTGGTACTTTACAGCAACTGAAAGATTTAGGCAGATATTTTATTAAGGGAGCTACCATTAGTATTTTTCTAGTAATGAAAAAATGTACATTGATATCTGCAGTAATTTCCTCTTAAAAATGCCATTTGCACCTTGTTATTTTGCTGATTTTTCTGTTTGCTGATTCTGCAAGAAACACTTTATGTACAACATTCTTAAGAATTAATAAACAGCTAACAATAGAAAAGCCTATCAAAAAGAACAGATATCCACCTGCTATACCCTTCATTTTAAATGAGTAAAAGGATTTTTATAAAATGCTTTTGCTGTCATGAAAAGGATCCTATGACTCAGCCAAAGGCATGCGAGACAGGGATATTTGTCTTACTTCATTTGATGTTATTCAGCCACATCATTATGCTGGCTGCTGAAAAATAACAAGTAATGTCTTAGGAGAGCTGGCACAACATGCTCTGTAGGCAGTGTTCTTCCTCCTGTCTACTGGAAAGAATCCCTGTTTAAATATTTAGGAGAACAAATCTTGTATTATTAACAGCTGTAGTTAAGCTAGCCTCAAGAGAAAAGGAGAGAGCAAAAAGGGGAAAGATATAAAGATGAACAGATAGAAGGATAAAAATTAAAATTAAAACTAAGAAAAGAGAAAAAAAAAGAGAAAAAAGTTAAAATATCAAGATTACTTCCAATTATCCAAATACTGTGGGCTTTTTCACATTTTACAGTGCTTATCATTAATGTGATGGTGAAAAAGTCACCATGGATATCTTTAGGGCACAAATCATTCACATCTCAGTAGATATAATTTAAAAACAGGAGAGAAATGGTTCAAGACCTGAGAAAAACAAGGCTGGTGCTTCAAACAGCAACATGATTACAATAATGTTCAGTGACTAGGCCAGGCTTTGGGTCTATACCTGGAAGGCAGGAAATGCTCTCAGTGGTGTGCTCATATGAGACTTTGGGTAATTTTATTGATCTTCCTCCCTTTTCCCATTTTTGAAATGGAAATAATTATACTTGTCTCCTTTCAAATATCATTTTGGATTTTACAGATGAAGACAGTATACCTGATTTCCACAGGATTCCTCTCTGCAGCCTGAATAAAAATACAATTTTCACATGGGCAGAAGTTGTAGCAGATTTTATAGAAATACATGGCTGAATGAAATGGAGCTGATTCACACTGCAAGTGTGGCCCCATATGTTTCCATTAGTACTGTCACAAAATAAACCCTTTCCGGAGTTATCTGTGGTTGAACAAATATTTGTTATATCTATGGGTACAATATGTTTCATTAAAATATGTTTTATATTGACAGATTTTTGTTCCCAAACATACAATGGTGGAGAACTGTATAAAATGTTAAATGACTGCATTAGCTTTTTTGTTCTATACTTAAGAGAGTGATACATAGATCACAAAAGAGATAAAGCAGAAAGGACTGTAAAGGCTAATGCATATTTACGTTTCTGTGCAAGTCTCCAGCCAGTTGTCTTTCAAAATTTCTTTTCTATAAATGCCTTAATTCCTGTTATATTTATTCATTATGTCCTGCTGTTAGACCAAACTGTGACTGCCTTTGTAGTTCCCTTCCTTCATAAACTCTTTTTTTAATTGCATGTAACTAAGGGCAACAAGGCTGATGGCTGAACACGGCTGCTTACACGCATGATGCAAGAACACCAATCTTTAGCAGGCTTTGGCCCTTGTTTAGCTGGCAGTGGTGTCAGAATGGGTTTCCACGCTGGTGTCTGCAGGGAGGGTGTATTTCAAAGACTAGGGATAGCCTGAGATGCTCAGCTCACACTGTGCCCTTCATATCCACAAGTAAGAGCAAAGCTGCTGTGGTTCCAGCTGACTCCCATGGTCAGGGTCCAACTCTCCATTTCAAGGAGTGTCTGCCTCCAGGGACTGCAGAAACTTAGGGAGGCTACACACACTAAAATGAGGTTGGCCTTAGAAAATACCTGCCAGACAGGCACTTGGAGCTGTAAAACCCTAGAGCACAGCAAGAGTCCTCTCTACAAATCTTAACATCATGATCCATTACTTGTAGAAAAATATAGGTGGCAGAACAATAATCATATTACTAATGAAGCCTTCCTATTATAAACCTGTAGCAAGCACTTGGAGAGCAGTTGTAAATAAGGTCTCCAAATATTTGTTAACATCACAGAAAAATACCTCACCACAGCATTTCAATGAAATAGAGATTTTAAATTTACTCTTCTCAGTAATGGTATGTTGTATGAGATACTGAACAGGCATTGGTTTAACATGAATGAATAAACATCAAGGTTTATAGATGTAAAAAATAAATATTTGTGTCAGATGAAGGCAAAGTTAATTTTTTCCCCAAGGGACAATGAATTTTAGTGACTGACAAAATATCAACTTAAGCAAGGCAACTAACACCTCCAGGCTAGTGGTATTAATACACTACCAGTCTGTGAAGTAAACACAGTTGTATCAGTTTGAAAAGAAACTTGTGTTAGTCTTAATGTATTTTATCTTTTTCCTCAAAACAATTGCCTGTTATCATGGGTATAATTTCTGAAGAGTCTTAAAATCCTCAGTGTTACAGTAGGTATCTTTCAATAGAAAGAGAAAATATGGAAGTTGATCTACTACAGTGTGACATGATGGAAGAATAAGTGAAATGAAATTTCTTTTTTAATTCAGAGATGACAGCCAAAATAAAATATATTAATTTTTAGCCCAAATAAAATAAACAACTTAATAGTTTGAATAAACAAAACTTGCATTGAATTTTGATATAATTCTGCCTTGAGGAAAATCCAAATTCATGGAAAACAATGTAGAATTGTAGTTTTAAAGAGTTTTTCTGATGGCCTTTTCCATCTCATGACTAGTGATAATTTTACTTGCATATAGTATAAATCGAGATCTGTTATGATTACCCAATCTGATTAGTTATTTTATTGTTTCAATGCCATATGGATGATTTCAGCAGAATTAAATCAGCAAAACAATGAAAAAATACCATTTCAAATGAAGCAAGCTCAACTCTTCTCTGAAGTTTCTACTTTTTCTGCCAGAAATTCTCCAGGTCATGTGATCTAAGCTCTAATTTCACAAGAAAGGAAAAAAACTCCAACCCAAACACTCTAAATGTCCTTTAAAGACTTTCTCAGAAGCAAGGATTTCCCATCATCAATACATCATATTCTTGTTTAAAGGGCAGCCACGGAGGATTCTTGCAACATCAAAAACAAATCCATCCTTGAGGGATCTTTAAAGCATTTCAAAATATGTTCTCATCAAAACAAGCAGCACACACATGGTAGAACCATTTTATTGTCACTTCTCAGCCATTAGGTATTTCTGTGTGTAAATGATTTCTTACACTGTTATTCTACTACCTGAATGTTGTGGTGCTCTCTTCAGTTCCTGAAAAGATGTAAAAGAGGGTTTATTATGTCCCTTTCTTTACATGTGATACCGATAACTTGATAAAGGTTTTGCAATCGCTTTTACAAGGACAAACAAGGAAGAAAAAACATCCAAATTCACATCACCAACGTGTATGGAGGACTTTGACACCAAACTAGTTTGCCCGATGTAACCTCAAAAAGCACATCATAAGAATGAGAAAAACATAGTTCTCAAAGTATATGATGTTGGTGTTGGCAATGAGTATTGCTGAACTGCTGAGAAACACAGGATGCTTCTGCTGTTTCCTTTTTGCAGAACACATTTGTTTTTAGAAGGGCTCTTTTAAGGTATTTTTTGCAAATATAAACTACCTGGTGTAAACGTGTTCTTTTACTAGTTTGATTACTTCTTACAAATAATTTATTTTTGTTGAATCACAAATAATTGTATTTGATAGGGGCACATTTGAAGTTGCAAGCAATCGTGAAAAAGTTTGTTGTTTTTTTTACATCACAAAAGTTGAAGTGGTTTGTTTTTGTGTATAGAAATTCAGGCAGCTTGGGCACATATCCAATTAACCTTTAATTAATGTTTATTTATCCTGACAACAAAGTGGAAATATTCTGAGCTGAATTCAGAATTCATGCTTTTACGTTTGGGAGGAATTCTCTCAGCCCAAACCCACAGAACTGATCCAGAACTCATTGATTATATTTTGCTAATAACATTGCTAATTGGAAGAAATTAGTACATCATACTATGATCCAATTATCAGATGGTTTTAGTAGTTTGAGTCTAGCAGCCAGTCTTAAAATAGCCCAACAGTGTATTTCTCCATGGAATAACTTGAATGGAAAATATCATGAAACTGTGTACTGAAGTGAACTTAAGCCTCGCCAAAGCCAAGACTGTTAGTTCATGACAACTGCAAACATTTGTAGCTTTGTAGCACCTTTGTTCCAAAGTGAACTTCAAATGCCTGAATTACCTCTGCAGCTGGCAGATTGACTGACAGAATCTGCAGATTTTTTTGTATTTGCCTTAGTCCATGTCATGTAAGCCCTGGATGCACACACACAGCTTGTGCAGATCAACCAGTCTGCAAGCAAGAGGCACAGCTGACACCTGAGTTCTCTCATACAACAATAGCCCTGCATATAGACCTGTCTTCCCGGAGGTGCCAGACCACCTCTGTACTTCCCACACAACTGGCATGAGCCTGGTGTCCCAAAACAAGGGCAACATAAGAGAAGTTTGGCAGGAAACAGTCACATTTGCCAACAAAACTGAAAAGTGTCACTTCCTCTTTCTTCCTGTGGCTTTGCAAGGCTCTTCACAAAATGTGGGACTCACTGTGCACATTCTACTGTGCCCACAAACAACTAATTTGGAAACTCCCAGAGAGAGTGTGGCAGTCCTGTATAAAAAATTTTGAGTCAGCTTCCAATGTGCCAGCTGTATTTGAGAAGTGAGTGGAGCCACTAGCTAATGCACAGGAAGTCTGCTGTGCACTATCTTCTCTGCAGAGAGGGCCTCCAATGCCAAAACTGATTTCCTCAAAATCCATACTTAGTTGATGCCAAAAGAAGAACCATCTAAAATCTGTAGTTAATCTAGTTACTCGCACTGAAGCACTCCAGGCAATTAGAGTTCTGCTTTTCAACATGTCTAAAAACACTTATCTCAACCAGTCTGAGTAATTCAGCACTCTACCTTCCCCATGAGCATACATTTCTTTCATGCACAGATGCAAAGTTAGTCATCTCTGAACACAGCAGAAAATCAGATTCTGCGTAAAACATGGTCAGAAGGAGTTAGGACAGAGGCTTTCAGCCAAAGGATCCAAGGTACAGTCAGTCACCTGGCAGGAGCCTGTCACCAGATTCCTTCTCTAGACCCGGGAAATCAAAATATTAAATCCATATTTTCCACAGCAGACAGAGATTCTGCCAACCCAGAGATTCAAGTGCCCCCACTTCTCCCAGGAATTTGATGTTTCCACAGTGAGTGGAAGAATTTCATTAGAAGGCACTAAATCTGGTCTCTCCCTTTTTCTCCACTGAACAATCACTTGTCCTCTACTGAAAACCTGCTCCTGCAACAAGAGAGGTGCCTGAAAACCAGTGGATCTTGTACCTGCATGTCTAGCACCTGGGTAAAAGCCCTGTCTAATTTCAGGGAGAATTCTGATGTTATCTCCTCTCTAGGGCCATTTTTATAAGAAATAATGAAAGCAACACAACCTGCCAATCGGACAGAATGCAGAAGACCTGTGTATCTTTTCTGAAGAAAGACTGCTGGCACCTTATTTGTGGGATGGGAATCCCAAGGCAATTCCAAGTGAAGGGAAGATCTTTGTTGCAATCTTCCACAAGTTAACTAACTCTGCCCTAAAGAAAAGTGGTGTTTAGTTATTGAAGATTTTAGCTCCAAGTCATTTACAGAAAAATCACTTCACACGTTTTAACTTTATTAGATATATTAAGACCACTTCCAGGGGAAGTAAAGTAAACACAAAAGAACACTGAGGAGACATATTCATGAGGAACCCTGAAGGAGCCCAAAAGCAGAGGGCTTTCAGACCTGTCCAGTTTATCTAAATGTCACTCTGGGAACACTATTCTGTCATTGTTTAAGGATAGCTGTCTCTCAGGAGCACTGTCTCTAATTCAGATAATGTATCTTTGTCAAAACATGAATTGCAAGCCCAAAAATTACTTTTGCTTACATACTACATCTGCCAATGGAAACATGACATTAATTTCAATTTGTGTTTTATTTTCTAAGTCAGAATCTTCTCTATACAGAGGAATAGGCTACACACATAAACTTAAAGCTTTAGACAGTTTCAGTTTTTTCAAAGAAAGCTGAGGATTTATGGAAAGTAAATATTGAATCAAGGATGAACATTTTATTTTTAGAACTGAAGTTGCTTTCATTTTCTATTAATTGTTATTTGTTATATTATACACGTGGTATACCTCTTTATAATATTTATCATATCAAATTTGTCCTTGTAGAATACTTAGTATTTTCTTAAAAACACTTAAAGCCTTTTATAAGTCAGTCTTGATGCATAAACACTTCTGTAACAAATAATAAAAAGATTTCTCCAAATACAGACTGACCCAGAGAGTAACAGTGTAACACCAAGTTCTCTGCAGCAAATTGTGCTATTAAGATACAGTTTTGCATTGCTGCAATATGGACATGCCTGATCCATTCCAGAGATCTGAAAGATCTCTGAAAGAGATTGTGTATCAGAGACCACAAACATACCCAGACAGATTGATTTATGCCATATACTCTGACTAAAGGAAACTGTGTCACAATCAATACGGGACAATGGGGTCTATAAATAAACAATTATCTTAAATGAGCTTTTTGGCTTTTCTAATTTATATTCTCTTCTGTAAGCACACTCTTTAATTGTAGTTGGATACTGGAATTCAAAGAAAGGGCATAGATTTTCAGAGAAATAGGAACCTGGGTCTACAGTTACCACACACAAGCTGGTCATTTACAATGCAAACAGACAATTAACTAACAACAGGATGGCACAAACTGCTGGAGAGATACTTGTATCTTTTTAAATCTTAACTAGAGTTGAGCTTTTCTGGTATCTCAAAAAGTCTCTGGTGGGATGGTCATTATTCACCACCATCTGAAAATAAGGAGACTATGACTTAAGGCAGATGTAGGAAGGTGATGTTATATGAAAATAATCATATATATTGTGTCTATGACCTGTCTCATTAAAAAAAGGGCATGTGATGAAGCCCTGAAATACTTCTTATCATCCTTACATCATCCACTACATCCTTCTTCTCTTATAATCCTTACATCATAAGTATTTTTACCTATCATGACATTAATTTTTGTAAAAGGATAGAAAGGCCTTCAGTGTATATCACCATTTAATGGTGAGTCCATGCTAGTTGAAAGACAGAATCCTTACTGTCTAGGAATTTCTGGTGCTTTATCTGATAGTGTGTTTAATGGATTTTATTCATGTGGAATACTGGCCAATCATTTTGTGCTGCATGACTAGCTATAATGTAAAGATCTCAGCTTCATGGAAAAGATGAGTTTTTGATAGATGTTTGAAGGGTTTTGTTTCTGCAGTGAAATAAAACCTAGATGTTTTGGAAAATATCTATGCGAGAGCTAGGAAAGAAAAATTTTACAAAGGATTGACACACAGAAATTGGTAAGTTTCACAGCTCAGCTGTAGAGGGAGATTTAGGAGGAGAAAGAGGCTGCCTAATGTTTTCTATTTTCCAGTCCCTCCTCTGTCTGCATTTTGCAATCTGCTGTCCCTGGTGGTGTTTTTGGTCTATCAGACCCCTGTGCATAACATGGTTTAATCAGTAGTCTGAGTTACTCTTTTACTGTAGCAATGAAAGAAAAGCAAACAGTTAACAAGTGACTAGGAGTCTTTATAATTGCTGACCTTCAATAGTCTATATAATGTGACTTTAGGCCACTGAGTAATAAATAGACTAGTGTAATATTTACAGACATGTCTGGAATGCAGTAAGTTCCTCTCTTCTCTTTCACCAAGTCCTTAATGGCTCTGTGAGGAATCAGACTACTGCTGTTCTTGTTCCCCCAAAAACACTCTTTTATCTCTTGACAGTTTATGCTGACCTTTCTACTTTGTTTTGATTTGTTGTTCACGGATCCATTTCCCAAGTCCTGGAGTTTACAAACATTTACAAGGGGTTAAACATTTTCAGGAAATCACTCTGTGAGCTCAGTTCCAAACCATGGATTCCCCAGCCCGGTGATCAGAAGACTACTTAGAGACAGTGTTTCTCAATCAGTTCCTTTCAGGTGGAAAGAACCACGTTGTTTGTACGAATAGAATTTTTCCTTATGAAAGTACACAACTCTCCCTCTTTTCCCAGCCAGCATCCAGTTCCCACTGCTTTGAAATTCTGAGCACTGAGGTAAACCTAGAAAAATAGGAAATGTGTGTGGAGAGAAGAAATTAAAACATATTGGAGAACCATTTCTTGCCTCCCTTCTTTTCTTGCCTCTAAGACAAAGTCTGAACATAATGGTGTCTTCTGACAAGTCCAATCTTGCAGAAAGAAAATCTGGTCTCTGAAAAAATTGGATACACAGGATTTACTTATAAGAAAAGGGAAGGGATTATTTCCAAATAATGAAAATCTTTAGTGCTTTTGAAGAAGTAGAATCATAACATTGTAGAGTTCCATTAAAAAGTTTAGTAATTGTTGGCAGCTGCCCATTAAATCTATTTCCTTTAAATCCCATGGCACTGAAGGCAGGAAAAGTATTTATACCAATTTTTATGCATGCTAGTGTTGGATTTATACCCCGCCACAGTGGTCCCCAAACCAGTTTTGGTTTGTTTCTGTTTCATTCCAAATACAGACAATACACACAGTCACTTCATGTTCCAAACCAAAAATAAAATAATGAGAACATAAAGGAATGTACAGAAAATATCCTCAAAACAAAATAAAAGAGAAGTAGTTGGAAGTCCTGAGTATTGGACAGTTCATTAAATGCTCAATCTGTATCTGCATTAGGTCATGCCTGTATCACAAAGATTGAACTAGGCTTGGGTGGACTCCTTGACATAAAATATCACAGTCTGAGTCAAATCTGGTGCTTAGGTTTCACAGAGATTTGCATTCCATCTTGTAATTTGCGTTAATTTTAAACATGCATTTTGTTGCACGATGACTTGACAATTAATTTGTTCCATGGGTGTATTAAACAAGAGTTGCCCTCAGCTAAACTCATTACATTGTAATATTTACACTGTAGAGCTAAGTTTGGCTTTCACTGTAATGCTTTTACCTTTCACACAACTATTCCCTGGCTTAATTATGCATCTGAACCTTACTTTCTTGGAAAACAGCAGCATTAATTAAGTAAAAACCTAAGGCAATTTTAACACCACTCAGAGATGATGGACCCAAAAATTCTCTGTCTTCCAAGCACTATGTGGAATGAAGAGTGAATGGAAATATTTTTTAAGGAATTTCTCTGTGAGGTCAGTACAAAAGCAATTATCAACATTTAGTTATTTTTGCACAATAGCAAATAAGGAAATATGAGAAATCTGCCTCACGTTATCATCTTCCTCTGATACTGGAAAAGCTATTCTTGGATCTGTTCAGCAATTTCTTTCCCTTCCATTCCCACCCCCTCAATTTGTGCACACACACAAAAACCATCTGTGTTAAAGTGATGACACATTTCTCACTTTGGACCAATTCCTTTCTCCTTTTAGGGAGAGCTGCTAGAATCCTCTCTAGACAACTCAACAAGTGGCAGCACGTTAGTATTTCTTTTTACTTACTATAGAAAATACAATTTTTCAGCATCAAAACATTACTGTTTGGACAAGAGTATGCAATACAGAGAGGACTCAGACTACAGCAAAGGTCATTTGCATTCTGCCTAAATTCAATTCACTTTGCCAAATATTTTTGTCTGACAGAACCACTACAGATGATTCATGTAAGCAGGAAAAAAGCAAGTAGATATATCTGATGCAAAGATATCTTCAGGAAAGTAAGGGAAGAAGCTTTTGAGTCTTCTCAAAAGTACTGTGCTATTTGATGGGTTAGTCAATGAGCTTTGAGTAGATTTCACTGATGCAGTGATTGGGGTGATACCAATAGTAGAGCCTCATTTAAATAAATTTTTCACAAACAGAATGTATCATTGTGTCCCACGCAGTCTTTGCAATCTTGTTTCATAACTGCTTCTGTCATGCCTAGAAAGAAGCATTCTTTTCATTTCAAGTTATCCTACAGTGGTCTAATTTCCCTGTTACATTTTATTGCAATATCCCAATTAAAAAAATACCAACACAGGCATTTGTAAATGAGAAGCACATACAATCCAGCTTCTGTCTCCCACAGACAAAGAGGTTATTTTTGCTACACGGCTTAGTGTTTCCCCATGAAATATTTTTACTTCCTTGACTCCAAATATTACTATAAAAAATAAAAAAAATTATCTTTTCTAATATATCAGCAAGGAAATGAGTAGTTCACAATGTAAGTTCTTGCACAATCCAGTCATAGTGCATGAGACAGAAAAGCCATGTAAACAGTAAAAGTAGGGGAGCAAGAGAATAATTATGGGAAACTGACAAAAGGAGAAGCAAAATGTAATCCAAGGCTTACATGTTTTCCAGTGTATTTCTGCTTTGCAATGTGTATTTGCTTTTCTCTTTAACTATTTCATTTCTCTCTAGGCTTTCCTTTGCTACTCCCTTCCTCTGTAGCAGGAAAGACGAAGAGCTTTTCTGCAGAGCTGTGTCTTTTCCATGTGGCACAAATCTGCTCATTGGCAGAAAGCATTGTTGTCATGTGTACAGATGGTTGAAGCTGCACCCATTTCCCTGTCATAATCCTACAACTAGATGATTTTTCTGCTGCAACCCCTAAGGCTTTTTATTCATTTGCTCTGTTTTTGCATATTCTCCTTTTGCTTGCATCATTGCAGCAGTGCAAGGGCTTCCCTCTGGAGCTGAGCCACCATAACATCATTCTGTTCACCTTCAAATCTGACAATTGCTTTCGCATGGTGACATGGCTTTGAATATTTTTTTTTATTTATCCCATCTGTCTTGTATTCTTTCTCTTCAAACCACAGAAAATTAACACTTAATGCACAAGTACACCCAAAATCAACAGATGACTGCCCTTAATCTAGTCCAGAACTTTCATATGCTGTCAGTTGACAGGATATAAAATGGAAAATTGGGATCATTTGAGATAAATTTAAGAAATCTGGTTTGCAAATTTGTACTATTTCACTGTTCAGAGTGATGATTGAAAATTAACTTTATTTTTTTAGTTTGCTTTCCATATTTCTCACCTTTTTTTAAAATACTTGTAACCAGAAGTTGAGTCTTCAGTTGGTTCTCCTAAATGTTTTCCCAATTCTATCTTTTTGAAAAGGATATTTGTACACTCTCACAAAATGTCTTCCTCTTTCACTTGTTTGACTTAGGAAAAGCTGAACCTGCACCAGTCTGATCTGCAGTCTGCTAGGCTGAGACACTTCTAGAGATACCACTGTGTTTCTCATATGCAAGAATCAAATAGCTTTCAAAACAAAACAAACACTCTAAAGTTTCAGATCATCTTCATAAATAATGCAAAGATGCATTCTTCAAATGTCTCCTCGGAAAAAAATAAAAAGAAAGAAAAAAGGAAAGGAATGTAGGAAAGGCAAGGAGAAAGGAAATGAGTAAGTCAAGTATTTTTCAGGCTCCCAGAATTCTTTTTTACCACTATATTGCCCTCTCTATAAACCTTTTATCCCACCCTCATCACAAGAAGAATCACAGTTCTGAATGAGTCTGAAGGCCTTGCTAGCCTGTCTCAAACAGTAGAATTAAGTAGATAGCTGAGAAAGTGCATAAAAGAACAAGTGTTGTCCTGTATGACTCTCTAACCTTACCATATTTTCATCTCGGGATCTTCCTAAGCTGCATGTAGTTTCCACATACTTGGTTATGGTTACTGCATCCTTCCACCCTGAATTCCTTGAGCCCAGGTGAGCTCCTCCCTACCATACCATGGTCAGGTGCTCTGAGTTGTAAAGAGCCACCTTCTCTCTTCTGAGCCATGACTTCTGCCCTTTTGTAGACCACGTGTATATTGTCCCCAGGCATGTCTTTTCCACACAAAAGAATGCTGGATGGCTAAGAAACTCTTATACTTTTTGACAAGAGTTATATAATTTTTATTATTGAGTAGCCTATATGTCTGGGAATGGTGTTTGTCCATGTAAATGCTCTGCAGCTACTTGTGGAAGTTCACCACTTTTGCCCTCTGACTCCAGAGTGTTTATATTCAATCTCCTTCACCCAGTGTGCATACTTAGAATTGGTCTAAAAGTATCTGTGTTTGTGCATAATATCTTACTGAATAACAAATGCACCTACAGTTTTCTAGTAGGCAAATAAAAAAAAAAAACCTGTTTTGTGGTTTTGATGTAAATTAACTTTATTTACAATTAAGAATTTAATGCTTGAAGATAAACAATCTCACCAACAATTTACAGCATAACAGAGTACAATGTATTTCATAAGCCACATTAACTCACAATGAGCAGTTCCTCATTTGCACAGTCAGATTGATCTAACACTCTATAGAAAGCTATGATTACAGCCTCACATAATAACATTCTGGCTGAGGACAAAATTTCTGCTGTGTTCAAATGGATCTTCTGGTTTAGGGAGAGCTACACCCAAATGTAGAAGGGCTGAATTAGATCCTGCTTGTCTGCAGGCAGAAAATTAGACTCCACACTAGTCCTGCAGCTGTGGTTGGTTGCCAACACCTCCCCAGGAAAAAAGATTTTTAGAATCAGGAAGTACTGAGTTGCAAAAACTTTTTCCTACCATATTTTCTTTCAGTAAATTCAGTAATTGCATGTAGTAGTCTAATTAACCCAGATTCTTGGCAAGCAGAGAATTATCTGTTCCATTTATATGATACACTCTAGATGACACATTTTGATCTAGCTACAGAAACAGCTGAAACTTTGGAATCATTCCAAGTATTATCTGATTCAACCAGTTGTGTTCATCAGGATTCATTTCTACACTTACCTCGCAAAAGCTATCTCTTATCTATTTTTGAAAACTACTCAGATGATGGCTGATACTGCCACCATCCAGGCTGTATGGCACCAGCAGATAAATCTTTGTTAGTGCCTAAGAGACACCTCAAAGAGAATGGCATGTGTGCCAGAGGATACCTGCCTCTTTATACAGTAAAAATAATGATTATCTTGAAAATAGTCATTACTATCTTTTTCAACATAGCCCTGACACCAAGAGAGCCATGTGGGTTGGGGTGCAGCTGCAGGTACCCACCATGCTGCTGTTACAGGACACATTTTCCTGCTTGCCATTGCTCACAGATGATTGCTGCATGGGCTGTAACACTTATAACTGCAAACCATCCAGACAGCTGGGAGATTCAGCGTTAGCCTTGCAAACTGTGGACTATGAAATACAATATCTCTACAGCTCTGCAACTCAAGGCAAAAGCCTGCTGCAAAAGCAGGTGGATTTGCAGCCATATCTAGTCTAAGGAGCTGGATTTATCATCCTATACTGAGAGAAAAAAATTCAAAAGATCCCCAACATACCAAAAAAACCTGAACATTTGCAGCCTTTCTGTCATAGTGTTGCAAATCCCAACTAACTGTAAAGAAGGTTCCAGGAGCTTCCACAGGCATGCAAAGTCCAGAACGAGCCACAGGTAAGCAGGTGTCATGTTACTACTGCTTCACTGTGCTCATGATGGATAAATGGGTCCAGCCCTGCTTTTGGGAGCACAGCTCAGTTAGACACACCTTCCAGCTGAGTCAGACCCTCCACAGAATGCAATAGGTTCCCCTATTTTTCCCAGGCTACATATGGCTTTAACCCTTCCTTTAGCAAGAATGTGCCAAGTTGTGTTTGGTCTTTAATTGCAAAGATTTTGTAGGGAGACACTGAAACAGTTAAACCCCAACTCTAAAAATTAAAATAAGAAGCCATAGAGATGGCAGTCTCTAAGTCTAAGGATTGAGAATCATCACTGTGTTGGCAAAAAAGTGCAGAAGACATAAATGGATGACCACATCTGTCCAAACTCCATTCAATTTTGATCAGTAGGGTTTTCTTCCTTTGGTGTCATAGCACAAACCAATTTTTATGAGGTCTATTTATGCAACTTCTGCAACATTTTCTAGTTACATCAGTGTACAGAAGGATTTCCTTGAAAATCCTGCCAATTACTCCTATGCTTGTATGATTATCTGAATGCAGATTAGATCTTCACAGTCGTACAAATCATCCTAACAGACAATGTTCAGGATTAATTAGAATTAAATTTCAAATTAATAGTCATGGCTACTGATGCAATTAAATGAAAAACTCTAATTAGAATGTAACCTGGTTGTTACAAAATTTCACCTCATTAACTTTTGAATTTCAGTCAGTAATTAAATGCATTTTAAAAAGTTGCTTTCCTATTATGCAGGTAGAATTTTCCAATTTATAAAACTGTTTCTTATTAAAATATACTATCAAATATATCTTCCTTTTATATCTATAGTAACTTGTCTTTTTTATCTCTGTAGAGGCACTGTAGTTCTCTACATACACATGAATCCATGTACACTTCATCAAATCACTTTTAGTAGGATGAGCTTACAAGCATATAGTTACTTTCTTTGGGCCCCTTTTTAAGGGCCCAAAGCATGCACTTTTAACACAAACAGAAAAGCAGCAGAAATGGGATTTGCAACAAACTGGAAATAGCCACTATAAAATTGATATAGTCTGTTTGCCTTGAAAGAAAAGGAGAATTTAATATATAATTTAGTGAATTAGATGATTCACAAATTCAAAACACTCAGTTCCCCATATTGCCACAGCTGTAATGTCAACATTAGCTGTTAATGAACAAATATCCTTGTGTCATCATTATCTTGTTCAGTTTTCACTTCTCCATGAGCCAACTTTAGTCTCAGTCCTGGAAGTGGTGCATGAGCCACACTGCACTTTCCAGGGCTAGTTTGCATTCATAAAACTGCAAATTTAAGTGTGGGATCTAAGAAGCCTGAACCAAAATCTGAGATCTGTCCTCACTGGTGCAGGAAAAAACTCAAGGAGGACTTTGAATGTAGCTCCTGCGCTGTAGCAAGGTGTCAGCAAAAGTCTAACAGAAGGTAACCCATATCCATTATCTTGTCTCGTAGATTCTGGTGGTCCTCCAGCTCCTCAACAGAGAAATTCTGCCATGCACATCCCATCCATGAAACCCAAAAAAAGGGACAGACTAAGGAGGAAGGTGTGCTGAGGAGATCTGGGTGGGGACCCCAGAAACCAGAGAAACAGACAGTAGAATTCTACAGAGCATATTCTGGTCCCTCATCAAAATCAGATGGCTTGAGGACAGGGAAATTATGTGCAACAAGTGAAATAACAGAAAAAAATCCTCCTTGCCTCTACCCACCACCTCCCCTTACCCCAATTATAGCCAGTTTAATGATTTCACAATACTCTGTGGTATTGCAATATTTTCTTGGTGTTTCTTTTGAAAAGAATTCAAGTATATCACTCATCACAACTATGTACTGATTTAGCAGAAAATCAGCACAAGGTCATACTGCAACTTCCCCATAACAGACAAGCCATAGGACCCCAGAATTTGTACCCTTTCTGGAACTAATTATTAAAGAATTTTATAAAAAGTTAAAGTTAAAAGTTAAGACTTTTAAAGAATTGAACAGCAGTAGAGAACTGTAAATGTTTCTCTCAAAACTATAGACTGGAAAGAAATAAGCAGAGATAGTAAATGGAAGCACACACTACTCCTCATTCCTTTTTTCTCTTTAATTCTGAAATGGACTAGGGTAGCTGCAAAATTGCCATGTAATGAGGGACCTTTGTCTTCTAACCTGACACCCACATAGGAAGCAGGCAGAGGGGGAAGAGATGGGTGCCTCCTGAGTCAGTTCCAGTGTGTGAATTTGAAATCTTGTTTGATAACACACCCTTACATACCCTATCTAGTTGGATAACCCTCTCTTACCCTTTATTACACTTCTGGACTTTTTGCTGTATATATGGAGTCCTGTCAGCTTCTGTTCCAAAGTCTCCATTTCAGATACATACTCCTGTTTTCAGAGACTGGTGATTGGGTTCCAGGATATTTTTGCTGCTCTGAACTTGGATGTGCTTTTTCCACCTCATGCAAGAAGGCAACAAATAAACAGAAATCTTTCAATACTATTTGAAACATGTTTCTGTGTTATATTGCATATTCATGCTGTGTCAACCAAAACCTGCATCATTTACAGAGCAAATACAGTGAGATCCTTTAGCATAAACTGCAGGTGAACATCACCCCTCACCAGGAATAATGATGTTGTCATCATGATCCTCCCATGGTGCCACCTTCTGAGGAACTGAGCTGACTAGTGCTAACTCTGATAGAAATTTGGGGTGCACCTATTAGAAATTAGACTGAAACCAGTCCCTGTGTTTGTCATACAGACTACACAGCTGACAGCAGCAATGACAGGCAGATTTCAAGAAGGATCTTTTGCCAGTCTGACTTTGTGCTGGCCCAGCACATCTGCAGTGTATCTCCAGCGAGCACCAAGAGCAGGTGTCTGATCCTGAACATGGTTCCCAGGCTGAGAACTGCCCTAGACCAGACATCTATCAGCTGTTTTCACAGCAGCTCAATCCAAGTTTACGCAGCTGTGCTCTATCAAGGCTGACCTTGAATGAATCTTCCTAGAGTCAAAAAAATCACTGTTTTTCTATAAAGGCTACATTCATTTTCCCAGACAACAGGAAAAAGGTTCTCAAACAACAGAAGAAAAAAAAAACCGAAAACATGGTGTTGTAAAAAATTGTTTCAAAACCTCTCTTTCTCCTGGTGGTCCTCGTTAAGAATAATACAGATAGCCTGTGACACATGAGCAGCATGGAAACTGACATGGAAGATGTTTTCTAAGCTCCAAACAGACACTCTGGGCAGTATAGCCTCTCAGAATTTAAGTAGCAAGTAGCTGGATAACTTCTAAGAGCTAATGCTATCTTATATTCAGCTTGTTTGAATGTAAAGTGAGACTTCAGGGCATAGAAAGGATTGGAAAGAGGAGGTAAAACATGGGACAGACAAAGGTTATTAGGGCACACAGATGCCATCTCTTTTGGAGCAGTACACAGTGAGGTGTGCATGGGCACTGGGGGAAGGTGAAGCACAGGATTAAGAGGCTCAAAATGGGGGCTAATAAGACCAGCCTAAAATGAAGTTTGTATCAGCAAAGTAACAGAGCCATTCCTACAGTGGCCCTCCTAACAACCCCTGTGAATATTAGTGTGCACTATCACTCATTGTCAGCCCACATACATAAAAGATGTTCCTTATGGCAGTTTTATTGGTAGACTCTAAGCTACCTTGCTATGAATTTTCAAGTACTGCTTATCAGGTTTCTCCAAATTATGGAGAAATTCCATCCTTGTAGAAGATGAACATGCTTAAAAACATTTGTCCTGTCACTAAAACAACATGTGTTCTGTGTAGGATATTTTTGCAGCAAACTCTTTTTGTGCTTCATAATTTCCTGTGCTCTGATTCACATGCCTGTTGGCTTTGTGAGATCTTGAGAACAGGGACTTTTGGTATTGGTACTTGGCTCAGATGGCCTGATGCAAGATGAGTGTTCAGTGTAGGTCAGTGGAAGTCAAGTTCTTATTTATAAAATTTTAATATTTATTTAAATGTGGAATTTAAACTCCTAAGTATAGGTTTGTCCCATTTGAAAAGAGTATTTAAAAAAAAAAATTATTTAAAATCTCAATTTGCACATTTTCTGGCCCATTACCAAGTCTGAACAGTTTGTACTTTCCAGATTTGGTGAGTCTCAAAGCTGAAGTGGCACAACTCTCCATTAAGTCTTGTGAAAGAGCAATGCAACACAAGAAAAATTAATGGCTGCTCTATTTACAAGGGTCCACACTTAGCAACCTCAGCAGGGGAACACATTTCACCCTTGAGATCAACTCTATCATGAAAGAAAGCAGTTTCCAGAAACACAGTGCTGGAGAGGACCATAAGTTCAGGCTCATACACTCACAAACAACAATGTAAAAAAAGTACTTTAGTCCAGAAGGGCCCCCACAAACCACAAAATACTTCCCAACACCCTGTAACAAGCCTACAACCTATGGTGCAAAACACCAAAAGCCACAGAGACTCCAGTGTGGCACAGGAAGAGGGAAGGAAAGTTCCAGCTCAGCACCACCACCTTTGGCCTTGACAAAAGCAAAGCCCAGGGGAGAGGAATATTTTTTTAATTTCTTTTTGGTAGTGCCTTTTTGATCTGACAATTGTTAGTAAAAAAAAATTCCAATTGTGCTATAAAATGTGCCCAAATAGTATATTTAATTCAGGAGAGACAATCATGAGCTGATGAGTCCCTGAAACTATTTGCCTCCTCACTCAGTTTTAACTACTGGTCTCTTTCTTCCTGGAGATGCTGTGTATTAGTGAACATTAAATACCCAATAGTTTATACTGGAGAGTCCTTCTCTGTAAGCAGAAACTGAAAATAGTATTCCTCAGCCATCATTGCCAACTGCATTTGTGAAAAACAATCAGAAAAATGTAATCAAGACACAAACCTGTGATTTTCCTTTTTCTGTTTTAAATCTCTCAAATTTGGAGTGAAGCCCAAATTTGGATTTTGCCTTCTCAAAATATCCTGTGAGCATCTAGTTGGGTTGGTGGTTGGATTGTTTCTGTGCTTTCTACATGATAAGTTATATTCATGGTTACATGTAACCTAACACATATTTTTACTGTATTTTCAAAAGAAAGGCCACAACAACAGCAACAAAAGTTTCATTCCAGAGAGATGTAGAGCCAGCTTGGACTTGGCAGGCAAATGTTGCTTTAAACATGGCTTGACAGACCTCCCAAAACATAATTAATATAGCATCAGAATATGCTGAAATGGGAATTTTGGTTTGTTGCAAAATTAGAGTGTATTATTTTCCCTTCATTGCAGTTTTGCTGTCTAGTATATAGAGTATTTTCTTCAAAAATGCAGAATCCTGCTGTTCTCAGTAGGAGTTGCATATTATGGCAGTGCTGTTGGAAGTCTTACTTAGAATGACTGAAATATTTTTGTAGGGTGTCAACTTCCAAGTCATCATTAATGTTTACAGTCTCAATAGAATTTGCATTGCTATATTAACTCTTAAAGGAACATTCCTAAAAGAAAACTAAAAGAAAAGGAAGCTACATTTTTACCAAACACTCATAACATAGCTATGGCTTCTGAAATATTTCCAAAATTTATATTTTAAACAAATGAGACCTAAAGAGAAGGAGGCCTCTGGTATTAGCAAATCATTTTTATACACTGCCAAGTGATGGGATGAGACAAAACTTGGATAGATGCCCTCTCCTAAAAAATATAACCTCTGTCTGTTCTGATTGAAGTAAGTATGGGAAAGGGGTTAAGGAAAATGAAGCTTCTTGTCAGCAAATTTTTTTAGGAGAGGAATTCTGTGGTTATTATTACAAAAAACTTGGTATGACATAATTTTTATATTTACCTCCATGCCAATTTATAGAAAACAAAGCTGTATTTTGAGTATTAGTGTCATGCATTGTAGAGAGATCACTGATATATTAGTTTACGCCCTATTTTGCCAATTCCTCAGCATGAGCTGCAATGAGTATATGCAGCAATCATTTTCCCAGGAAAAAGCAAATTGCATTTAACTCCATACATTTTTACAGTTGTATTTACATAAATGAATTTGTTCTACATTTCTCTAATATTTTACACTGCCAAAATCCAAATTTCTTTCATAGAGCAGTAACCTAGTAATCTGCATTTATTAGGAAAATCCTGGATCCATTTTGCAAACCATCTGTCTTCTAGTTATGACTGTGTTCTTATCCTCCATCCATACTGCCTGGAATGCTACAGCTGGCAAGAAACAATAAGATTTGAATGTTCTCAGGTGTTTCAAACATAATCATCTTATGACATTGCAAATGTTTCTCAACATTTTTTATATCAGATATGACAAAAGGAAGCACAAAGTGTAATTTGACTTGTAATAATAACAAACTCTGAAAAACAGCAAAAGAAAGCTTTTTAGAAGAAACATTTTGCAAACAGGAAGTTTACAGGAATGAACAAGGTCCAAGAAGTAAGAGTCATATTCTAATGCTGATCTTAAAAGAACCCTACAAACTTTATTTAGTTTGAAATTACTAAATGGATTTGCCCTAGCTTTTCTGTTAGTCTGAGTAAAGCCAACACTGATTGATGTGATCAGGGGCCACAAACTAAGCATCAAACCTCCAAGACCTCAGTTGTTTAAGATAAAAATATTTCAGATTAAACAGGAATCATAGCCTGTTAAAGCTCACTACCCCAAAGATAAGACATAAGAGACTAGTTCAGGCTTTCAACAGATAAAATCACTGTTTTTCTCTCAGAGGCAAAACATCAAAAGCTGAGCTTCTGTTTTCTTGTATAGATTAGGAACATGTAATAGGTGTTTGCATAATGATCCTCTGTGTCCTTTTCTGTTAAGTAAAACCAAAAATATTAACCCTGGGTAAAACACAGACAATTTTAAATTTTAAGGATGAGTGAACATGAACAAAATATTATTAGCCAAACTTAGCAAATTTAGGATAAAGTAAATAAGCCATAGAACTGGAACGGATAGGTCAGTTTAGAGGATCCCCAAATCTGTCCCTCTCTTTGAATTGGAGATGTGTCAGCTCACAAACACTGATAAGAAGCTCACATTTGATGAGCTGATGCCAGAGACTGACTAAAAAAAGAACAAAAAAGGAAGAGGCGGCAGTTTCACTCTATTCCTCATGATGTGCTATTTACAAGGTGGAAAAGGAAGATCCTGAAATAGAGTTGACAATTAGGCAGTAAGGCGACTAAGAAGAACTTATTCTAGAAAATTAGGATCAAGGACAACTGGACAATCCTAGCTGAAGGTGTAGTTCCAGGGATTTAGAGAAACAAGAACCAAGCAACAAGCAAGGGTAATATGTACTGTCTTATGTGAAAAGTGCACGGATAGCTCTAAGAAATGCTGGGAAACAAATAAAGTGAGAAGAAAACCTTAATGAAAAGTAGAGAGGATTGATTCTTCTCCATAGACAACATAGCATATGAGCTACATCTAAATACCATAAATATCCTGTTAATTTTATAGAAGTTATCACCTCTCTTACCTTGAGGATGTTAAAATTTAAAGTATAGAAGAAGAAAATTTAGCCTGGGCACTGTCAGCAAATAAGTAAAAGCCTTTGCTCAACTAGGTTAATTTCAGCACTTTTATAGGAGACCTTGAGCTCTAATTGTATTTTGAATGTGAAGTTACTCTGTAGCATAAAGTACCACTCTGAACTCCACTCTTTTTAACTTCAGTTAAAAGCAATTTACTTGCAAAGTGTTTTGTGAATACATAATAGAAATGTTATGCTCTATGTTGAGAGGTTCACTAAAAATGTATTTCACTATGTTAAATGTTTCTGACTTAGAGGAACAAGGCACATGGCCAAGAGAAAGAAGATGAGCAAATAAAAAACTGTTTAAATCATATCTGTCCAAAGGCCTGCACTGCATATTTTCATCCGAAAATGTTTTTGAAAGTATTTATGCTACCTTTTGAGTATTCTTAAAGAAATATACCAGGGCTGGCCTCAGAGTAGTATGCTACTTGGGAATGTACTGACTGAATCAGGGTGAAATAACCTACATAGTAAACACTATTTGAGGAAGAGTTTTGCAAGCATATGAGCACAGAAAGTTTGGAACCAAAGTAACTTCTTTATAAACAATAGAAGAAAGAACTATGTGTGTTTCTTCGTTTGGATGACTGATTCCAGCAGTGTTGTTTCTTGGCCTTGACTATTTATGAGCTAAACACAAAAATAATGTTACAGTTTCATATAGATTAAGCTGACACCTTTCAGGCACTAGTTTGTACTTCTTTGGGCTACTCAGTTACTTACTCATTTACTTGGAAAAATTCAAATATGAGGTTTAGTTCCTGGAATTTCAGATAAATTTATTTAATCTCAGACTCCATTCTGCTCACTCTATGTACTTCATAACTACAGAGACAATCTTCGAAAATGTGACAGAATCCATATTGGCAAGGATGTCTACACCCAATTATGTTACATCAAATAAGATCCTTGATTTTCTAAGATCTAAATTGTGTATAATGCCTAATTTATGCAACTTTGTTTTACAAATCACAAGGGCTGAAAACAAGCTTTCACACTGACACATATAGACAGGGAATCATGCAGCACATCAAAGACAGATTTCAATTAACTGAAAGGAGTAAGACTCGTTTTGTAAGAGTGGTTTGTAAAACTATCTAGATGATTTTAAATCAAGACATTTTAACCAGAATTTGCAAACACAGCTAAGAAAGTCAACTGTCAAACTCTATTTAACAGATTAGGAATAATGAGCCAGACCCCAGAAGAGGCTTAGTTTGGATGCTAAATATTATGAAGCCCAAAAGTCAAGCACCAGCTGTGGTCTCAAAAAAAACAGAGCCAGAATATGTAATACACAAAAACAGAAGGAGCTGCAGCCAGCCAACAGGAAACACTGCCAAGGAGAATGGTCTGAAATTCTCCCTCTCTTCTGGACATAACACCACTCCAGAGAAAAAGCACACCATGGCCAAGATCCCTTGCTGAAAGCAGGAATGTACGTGCACATGTACTGTCAAGCAGGCCACAGATTCTGGCCATGTTTTTTCAAGAAAGAAGTCACCTCCCACTATTTAAAGAGTAGCTTCACAGTCACAGAACATGGCTTAGGTATTGGCTCTTCTTGCATTTTGATGGCTGCCAAACAAAATACTCTGTTTATTTATCTAACCTGGGTCGGGGTAATGCACTCTTTCAAATGAGATAATATTGCCTACCAATGTATTTTCTGCTAAATTCATGATAAATTCATGAGGGAAACATGGCTGCAGATGAGAGGATATGCAAAAAAACACTGAACAACTCAGTAAGTCTCTTGTTTTGCAAGAGATGGAAGGCTGCAGTAGTGGCAAGGCATATGCTTCTAGTCCTAAAATCCACCATCTCCTCCTCAAGTATTCCTACCTGAAGCAAGTCAGACAGTAAACTAGTGCTGGAAATTATCCACTCTCAGCCACACATTAGTTGTCAGCAACTGAGAGAGCTGTTAGTTTTACCTGTTAGCAAATACCACTGAATGCAATCTAAAATAATTAAGGTTTACCTCAGTGGTTAAGGCACAGACTGAGAGTAGTTTTACCTCATTTTAATCTCAACAGCTCTTACACTTCTGCAACTCAATCACTTCTGAATTGCTGACCATATTACCAATTTAAATCCCTGTGGCAGTCTGTCTGAAACACCCAGATTTGGGGTCAAGCCTTCAATTAAATAATTATTCAAGTCTATCCTTGATTTCAGGATAAAATATTTTCAAGACAAGTTTTAGGTCTTTTCATGAACCAGCACTTGGGTATTGAGGTTATCAATGTGCATTTCCTGGAGATATGTCTACAACAGTACTAAAATGAACTATAGATTGTAATTTCAGATTTGAAAACAGCAAGGAAGCTTTTTGTTTCGGATACTCTGTGGACTTTATCTTTAACTAAATTTATAAAAAGAAGTGGTCAGCAAGTCCAAGTCACATGAGAAACTTGGCTGAGAAGTCCAAAGGCTGAAGTACAAATTCTTCCTTCATGTTTCCTTTGTCATACTTCACCTTTTCCAGTTGTCAGGCATGAAGCTTTATTGAAAATGTACTTTCTAGGGCAGTTTTCCATTATTTTTCCCCTGCATATTCCAAAGTGAGAATGCCCCAGGGATAACATGAGCATCTGAACAACTACTTCATTCCTGTCAGACTTTTTTTAACAGTAAGACAGAAATGTGCAAGTTCTCTTACAGTCAGTCATTTATTGTGTGTCTGCAATGTCTGTAGCAGTGCAGGAAAGTGTATGGGAGCAGACAGTTTACCTTATGGCAAATTCCAAGGAAGTATTTAAAGTTCAAATTAAATTCCAGCATTCAAAGTGGGAGGTTTAAGGAAAAAAAGTCCCAGGTCTGTCAGTGAGAAGTTTAATTATGGACAAGATGACACACACATAGTGAAGCACACAAAGGCAAAAACATCTCTGTGGAAGCACATTCCAATAAAATCTTAAAAGATTATTTTAATAATAAACCATGCATTCCTGAGCAAGCCATCGCAAGATTAGCTACCAGATTGCTTTGCTGCAAGCAGATTTTTCACAAACTGTTATTGATACTACTTTCAAGGCATTCATGAAAGCTGATGTCTTCCGAAGGTCTCTGCACTTCAGTGGGATTTTTCGTGCTGCTACCACAGTTTCCACCCAGACTGGAATCCTGGTGATCCTAATGACAGGCTGTGGTTTGGGTAGAGTTAACATCCGGAAAGTTATAGAAAAACTCACTGAGGTGAAGGGTTCCAGCTGCAACTTCAAGATAATTTTAGACCTGCTGAAAAATGGCTTGTGTTTGGGAAGTGCTGAAGCTGATACTGCTCTGTACAAAAAGCAGTTACCTTACACAAAAAATATCTTTATGTGGGGGCTGAGCCTATGCCAGCAGTAGTAAAATTGGACACCAAAAAATATAAGAAAAGAGTCATAATCTTGGGAAACAGCACTCCCTCTCTACCACAGCCTTTAAATGGTCACTTCTTAAGTCATAACAGCCATTGTGCATTTGATTTTGGTTTTGCTGTAGAGAAATAGAAATAATTTTACTTTTCATAAAGTATAAAACATGTCCTCATGTTGTGCAGTATAGATGAAATAACTGAATTCCTGTGGGGCTTTCTGCCTGGATTTCTCCTGCATGCAGAAGGCAAGGCAATCCTATTACATATATTTAATGCAACAGTTCTGAATTTTAGCATTTAGCACAACAATGTGGGACATCAGGGGAGATAGTATTAGCCAATTTATATTAAAAAAAATATATTTATGCATTCCTGCATTTTTTATTTTCCAAGAAAACCATAATTTTTCAAGTTAGTTATTAACCACTTCTCAGTTTAAAAAAAAAAAATTTCCTGTGAGGCTAGTGATGTTTCAAGCACTGGTGCATATTGAAGGACCTCTTGCCATTTCTATACCAGGTGTAATTTCATTGTACCTCAAAAGAGCTCTTAAACTGCTCATTTCTGGCAAATGAAAAGCATTTTCCTTTATTCCAAAATCATTATAAATCATATCTGTAATCGTTAGTGTGACTAGTTAAGGTATTTTGCTGAAATGTGCCTGGAGTTTGTTCGGGCAAAACACAAATGATAATCCTGCTTATGGCAGCTCCAGGCTGGCCTGTTTCATAGAAGTTGCTTTGTTACTGCACCATGTTTAAAGTAGGCACAATGTCAACCTTCATGTCAGGCAGTCTGTGTGAGTCTCATAAAGACACTGAACTAAGTATTATTCTTTAAAATACATACTGCCCCAGGACCAAGAAGCTCCAGTCCTGCTGGTGGGTGTTTAGCACAAGTTGTTCAAAACAGTGTACAGGGCAGTGCCAGCCGTACAAAACCAACATTGTTAAACATGAATATAACTGTGTCCCAAGGAATTCAGATCTAATCCTGCAAATACCGACGTGTGTGTAGCCAGAAACCTGCTAATTGTAGCAAAAGCCTCCCTACTTCTGCGGCATGCACTTCCTTCTGTGAACACTAGGCTAGAGTGTAAAAAGATGCTTCTCCTGTCCTTTTTTGTAAAAATTAGCACTTCTCAGATGAAAGGCTGTTACAGGCAAGTAAGACACAGCTATTAGTTCGTAGTCAGCTCAGGCACAGGGAGGAATAGCACGCTATAGCTATTCAAGAAAAATAAGAACACCATGCCGTATTTAGACAAGATACATTGTATCATTTAATAGCTTTGGATGAGGATGCTTTGCCAAATGCATCCACCAGTTTTTAGCCTTGAACTTCCCGCCAGTAAAATAAGTTTGTGTTAAATATTTACATCTTTTGGATACTTCAAAATATCTATTAAATGTCTTTACCAGTAATGGGGGGGTGGGGGGGGGGGGAGTATGTCTCTCTTTTATTTTTTTTTTTAATTGGGTATTGGTGCAGACTCAAATGCAAAATTTTGAACAGAAATTTTAAAAATAAATAAACTTAAACTAGCTTAACAGCCTTGAAAAGCAAAAAAAAAAAAAAAAAAAAAAGACAACATTCTGCTACAAGGACAATTTTTTTTATTTTTTTTTTTTAATCAGAGCTTCTTTCATGTAAGTTGGAAAACAGCTGTAGTACTCTGGGGAAAAAAAAAAAAAAAAAAAAAAAAACAACCAAAAAAACCCAAAATACAAAAAAAAAAAAAATTTAAAAAAACCTGATAGATGTTTGAATAAAGATGAGTGGGAAGTACAAAGGTCAGGTCTCGATGTGACCCAGAAACTGAATTGCACTGACCCAATATTTCAGTTCGGCTGGTTACAAATTTGGGGAGACGGAGGATAGAGAGGGCGGCACAATCTGTGAGTGTCACTCGATTCCGTGCCCCCGCAGGGTCCCACCTGCCTCCCCCCACGTCCCTCCCCGCCTGTCCCCCGTGGGGCTCCGTCCCCTCCGCTCCCTCCCGCGGTGGCCGGAGCGGCGGCTCGCAAGGGGTTAAACTTGCGAGCACCGACACGTTGAGGGGGAGTAGCCAAGACCAAGCAGCAAAAACATCACAGCGCATTCCTGGGTAGTCGTCAGCTGCCAGCATCTGATTAAAACCATATCGCTCGCTGTGAGTGGCTAACTAATCTGAAGGCGAGAGCGCAACCGAATATTTAACCGGGGCCCCGGTCCCAGCCAGGCTACCGGCTACGGTCATCGGATCATGCACAGGGCGGCACGGATCTAGCCTGTAAGGAGCTTTACGAGCCGGGCTCGGCTCTCGCACGGCCGGGGAGGGGGCGATGCGGGGGCGAAGGAGCTGTCACAGGGGGAAGGAGCTTTTTCTTTACGGCCACGCGAGAGTGGGTGCCTGCGCGGGGCGCGGGGTAGCGCGGTGGGGCGAGCGGCGGCGCGGATGCGGGGTCGCGTGTGCCCGGCCGGGCCGGGGCTCGGCTCCGGCCGCTCCCGCAGCCCCGCCGGGAGGAGCCGCGGGCCGCGCCGGGCCGGGAGGCGCCGCGCTGGGGCGGCCCCGTCCCGCGGAGCTTTGCCCGGGCTGCAGGGAACGTGTCCCGGCTGAGGTGGGGTAGAAGCCGCCGGCATCCTGCTCCTGGCTCCGGCGGGGCGGGCGGTCGGGGAAGCATGAGGGTAAAGTAATATAAACGCGCGTATTCGGTTTTGAGTGTGGAGAGGATGGGGTTGAAATCATTAAATAGATTAATTATATAAATTCTAAATTTCCTATAACCAATTAGTTATACTAAATACTATGAACATGAAAGGATCTCTCTAATAGCAGAGATAATGAGAACACAGGTTAGGATGCTGTGAAATAGGAGTAGGGTTTTGTTCTGTTTTTGGATGGAGTGTCCTTTCTGGTTTTGATGGAGCGCTCCTCTGTCTGCCAGTCTGTTTCTGCATGCTACTTCAGTCTAGGGTGAACCGGGATAGCTGTAGATGTTGACAATTTTCTGCAATTAGTCTTCTACTGCGGCAGAGAAACTGATTTCTCAGGTGATGATATATAATGCTTAATGTCCATTATATGGTGACACTTAGTGTTGGGATGGTGCCAGTACAATGAGCCATAAGACAAATGCAGGTGTTGCCAACATAGACAAATCTGTTCAGGTGGACTTCTCTTTAAAGAGGTTTTTTTACTCCTCAAAAATGTTGAGACTGGTTACTCAAGTGCTTCACAAATTCACTAGTAAGGCTGATGATTTTATTATTTTGAGAGTTGGGAGTTTTAAAATCATCTCCTAATTAACATAGTTTGCCTTAAAAGGGAACATTCAGAAGTCTTTTGTGACTTTCATAAACAAGGCTGCCCAAAAGTAACCAAATCTGAGAGCATGAAGGCATACTGTATGCCAAAGAATGGCCATAGGTATGCTTGAGGAAGGCAACATCTCTGTAAATAGACAAAATTAAAGACGCAGATTCAATTAGATAAAATTAATTATGAATGTATGTATTCTAGTTTGCTGTGAAGACTTGACAGGCAATGTTAAACTGAAAGGATGTCATTGTATCTGATAGTGACCTCCTAGGCAATTATAATGCTAGCAGGTTTTTGTGTCAGCTTCCATTAGGTAGGTGAGGCTGGAGACATGAATTGTAAAGAAAATCTGCAGCTGAGCACTAAGGGAGTCACCCACCAAATCTGTTCAAAGAATCACTGCAGTTGCATCCAGCACAATGTTTCTTGAGGTACAGTCAGCTTTTCAAAATTCCCTGGATAATGTGAGGACATGGTCACATCTGAAGAAGAGATTTTTATTAATAGTAGGTTTATTTTGCAAGAAGGACAACCAAATGGTAGCAAAGGTAAGGAGGATGAGAGTACTAAATCAGTGTCAGGTGAGTCATCAGAACAGAGGCTTAACTAGCAAACACCATAATTTGGTGCACAGGAAAGCTCAGGATAAAATCAAGTGAATTTTTGTGAAGGTAAATGTGATTGTCTAATCTGCTATATGCCTTTTACATGCTGTGAAGTATCTCTACACAATCTATTTTCTGATTGAGAAGAGCATTACTTGTTAAACTACCTGCAGACTGCAGTCTAGTAGCTGCTGTAAATATACTTCTTGCCCAAGGCCTCTATTTCTCAAGCAGATAGGAGAAGAAAAATTCACTCTAAGCAGGTGATTATAATGTATGGAAAGGGTAGATTTTTTGTCTCTGTTGGAAAGCAAATAAATGCAGTTAACATCAAGGAAGGATGAATCCAGTGTGGATGCTCAAAAGTCAAAGTAAAAAAGCCATAGTTTGAGAGATGATGTAAAAGTGCACCAATATGCTATAGTTTTTGGGTATTGTTGCCAAACCTGCTGATTTTTCTCTCTTATTGATGCTCTCCTTTCCTAGTAAACCTCACAGTTTAAGGAAATTTGTGTGACCAGCTGGGTTAACCCTGAGAATGCTTGTGAAATTTTTTTGGGAAGGATAGCAATATATAACCACTACAGAAGCATGAATTTGCCTGTATAAAGCAGTAAATTCCATATCTAGAGAAAGCCAGGTTGATCTGGAAACAGAGCTGGTGGAAATTCTGCTTGCTGGCTAGATTGTCTCAAATGTTGAGGAAGCATGAATGTAACTTGTAACATGCAAAGATTTTGGAGAAAAACTTCAGATCTTGCATGAAGACAAATGGATTGTTAGTGGAATCAAGATGATACCACTGAGATCAGGGATTGCCAAGAGGTATTAATGAGCTTTTGCTACGAAGCACAAATAGGGATAAGCCACTACTCATTACCTCAGCATGGACTCCACAGAAGTATTTGGGGTTGTGTTAAAGAGATCAAATCAAATAAGGTGTCTGAGGATTGTAATTGAGAAAAACTTGCATTAGAAACCTAATTCTGAGGCTGTGCTTGGGTTCAAGGGTCTCAGGGTTATAACAAAGCTGGATGAAGCAGAGTGTCAGGTCTAGTCAATAAATAAGAGGTACCAGTTTCAACAGGATTATCTTGTTTATTATGCAAGCTGCGCAGTTGAGTGCTGAACAATGCATCTTCTCCCATCCAGGTCTCTCCTCAGCCCTGGCTGATGGAGACATGGACCATTCTAGTCTGCCCCTCATCCAAAAGACTATGCCTTGCACATGCTCTGGAGTGCTTGAGGATGAAGTGTCTCAGCTGAAATGCCCTGTAGATCTTTGCCTCTAATTACCTGTGTGATTTGAAAATTAATTTTAAAAGTTTTTAATATAGCTTCATAGCTGGTGCATGTCCCCTTAAATCTAAAAGCTCAGACATTACAGTGCCAGTTAAGGACAGGTTATTGGCCTTGGAGCTGAATTTCCTGCTGTTCTGTTAGTTCATGTTGCATCCTTAAGCAATAAGATGAGGATTATCTCTTCAGCAGAAAAAGTAGGTCTAAGAGACAGGATAATGGACCTTCACCTTGACAATCAGGAGGTTTCATGACAATGTCAGCTAGGAAGTTATGCCCCCAGCAAAGTCTATTAAAATCTTAATGCTGATGTGCCACACACCTGATAATTTTAGCCCCATGGCTAGAATGCCTATGAATGAAACTTTCCTCTTAGGAGGGAACAAAAGAAGTTTGGGAGCACTAAGGATGTCATTTTAATATTGCAATCTGTTTTTCTACCTTACAGATCTCTTCTGTGCCCTCTCAGAATATGGTCATTTGTGCTTTGAGGCAAGGGACAAAGGTCACTCTATGAGTAAGGACTAGTTTTCTAGTAGCTTGATTCACAGATCTGTCTGCAAGCAATGACTATCCTGGTTGATGGAAGGTAAACCCCAGATATGACACTACTCCTTGTATGCTTCTTAGGGAGGGGGGCATCCCTATAATATGCTGTCAAGACTATCACAGAGATGGAAAATTAGAGAGACCCTGGTCAAGATTGCTTTATAGTCTGTATTTACAAATAGTAGTGTAAACTTCCTCTAATATGTGTAATTATAATTACTGGTAGGGAAACTTACTGTAGAACAGTCATCTATGAAACTCTCTTAGCTGTTCAGTAGGACACCTTCTGTAAGAACTGTAGTGGAACTCTAAAATTCCTGGTTAATCCTTTCTTACCTCTGGTACAGATCTTTCTGTATCACCTTTTTAGAGTCGAGTCTTCTGTAGTTATTCATTACCTTTCTTGCTACATATACAAGGGTGGACTGGGGGCCTTGGCAATAACTAATCTTGAAGGCAAGGGCAACCCTTATATTAAGCAATATGCTTTATAATACTTAAGAAGACTGGAACTGCTGTAAAAGAGACTACAAGTAGGCTCTGCAAGCAGAATTTTCATCAGTCTTCTCAGACTACATAATGAACATAATTTGCATCTCTTACAAGAGGAAGTATGAAGTGACTCCTGTGGCAGTAACTGCTACAGCAGTTTGTGTTTTGAGAGACACAGTAGCTGGGGGGTAGGTGGAGTGCTCTTCAATTACTGATGAGATGAATGTTTAATGATAGGCTTTTGGCTGCTCATGGGATTATCAGTCTGGGTAAGCAAACTGCAGTACTCAACAATGTAGCCAGGATTACATGGGTTTAGGCTGTATGAATGCAAGAATAGTACAGGAAAATCCTGTTTCTCATAGAGACAAATTTTTGAACCAGTAGAGGACCCACTTAAGAGCAAGCTGTGCAAAACATATGCATTTTCTCTCAGTCCAGCTTGCATATACCTAAACTGCAAAGAAGCATAACTGTGCCAGCAGCAGACAGTTAACTGTATGCAGCTGACATAACCTATGATAACAGCTTCAATATGTGTCAAGTTCCTGCTCTAAGAAGGAGGGGTGAAAAGCATGGTTATTGGCAAGATTCCTTCACTATACTAACAAGCAAGAAGATCAGAAACAGGCCTTCTAGGCAGGAGGGCTTTAGGAGTACAGTTGGAAATGAAGTGTTTGATTTGTTGTTCAGTTCAAACTCAGTTGCATCTGAGTAAACACTAGCTGCCTTGAATAACAGCTGCTTTACTTTTATGTTGTTCAGTATATCCAGTGACTCTCAACAAGTAATATTGGTAAAAGGTTGAGTTGTAGGTACTGCAGCCATATTGCTTGAGATTCCTCATCTTATGGGTAGGTGATGTTTCCTAAGATCTGGCTCAGGTGCCACTAATTTGTGAGGCTTCAGAACTGGAAACTGGAGAGTGATATAGAGAAATGCTCCCTTAGCAGGTTGCGAAATATGCAATCTTTCTTGAAGGCTGATAGGAAGAAAATTCTTGCAGATAATTTAAATATATAATCTAATTAGTCTCTTTCCAAAATAATAGCTCTCTATTAAGAAAGGTATCCCAGTATGACTTTTCATTTCTTTCTAAGGGAAGTGTTTAGAGTTCAGATGCTGGTATTGCTGGTACTAAAAGTGAAGGATTTCTTAATTCAATAAATTAATGATTGAGTCACCATAGCTAATGAACAGAGATGGGAAAGGCTACTATGAAGCCTTGTTGCAGCACGCTCTCTTATTCCTGGAACAACAAATAATTTAGCTAGATACTTGGGCACTACCTTTGGCTACTGAAGTTCCTGGCTGAAAAAGAGCTCTATCAAACACTATGAAAGTGGTAGTTTCCTTCATCTTGTGATCAAGTCTTCAGAGAAGCAGATAGCATGAGCTCATTAAATGCTTTTCACTCATAAATTGGTACTGTTACATATGTTCATCAGGTGCAGATTATTTGAACTGGTCATTACTTCTCTTGAGCCACCTGCTTTAATCTTACTGCAAAACATACATTTATTTCCAAGACAAGCAGAAGAAAAATCAAAATAGTGCCACTTCTGTAGCTGGGTTGACAGTAACTAATTATCTTATCAGAAATCAAATCATGTGCTTGAAAGCACAGTAGAATGATAAAGTACCAATCCAATTACACCATTTGAAGAGTATGACTTGTTCAGTCTCAGCTACTAACTTAGTGATACTCTCTTGGCCATGATTCAAGTGTGTATGAAACACTTTCAGGAACTTGAATTTCTATGTTCTTGCTAAAAAACAAGAGGTTCTGAGGAGGCTGATGTGATGAGAACAGACTGTTCTGTTCAATTGATAAAATAGCAGCTGGCAAGCTGGATGAATGGTGAGCTCTCTGTGTGGTTTCACAGGCGTGATGCTGCACCAGCAGTGGTACATGCCAACATCTGTAGCTGACATGGCTAATGAGTGCACTAAGATCTTTATCTGCTTTGTAGCTGGTACTAGGGAAGGAAGCAGCATGAGGGAGGTATTCCCTGATGTGTCTAATTGTGCATTTCTATCCTACTAAGCAGATAAAGGTTACCCTTCCCTGTTTTTCATTTCTGGTTGTATATGATGAAGACAGCTGGACTATGTTCCACATCCTGCAATATGTTAAGTACTGTTGCAGTTTATTCCAAACTGGAATTAGTGTTGATAGAGGAAGTTGTTGGCATAAATCTGCCTTTAATACCTCAACAAAGTACCAATCCATCCATTGAGTAAGAAGACTAAATATGAGACAGGACTTGAAAAGCAAGTTGCACATAAAAAGTTCCCTAAAGTAAAATCCTGTTGTTCTAGAAATATGTAGTCCAAAAGGTAAGCACCTGGTTTAACTAAAATCACAATAACAAGCACATGATCTCTTGAACACAAATCACATTTCTAGCAATCTACAGCCTAAGCAGGATAGTTCAACAGGATTTTTGAACTGAGCAATCAGTGCATTGCTAATCTAGACCTTAACCTGAATATTGGGAATGACAGTGTAGTTTAATATCCTTTTCATCTGTCTCTCTTACAAGACAAACAATGGGGCCTTTGGTTATACTCTGCAGTATAAAAGTAGGTATTCAGTCATCTTTTTGACAAGCAATACTGCTCATGCATTCCAGACGTGGCTAAAACTGGAAGTGAATAGTTCCCAAGCTGTCTATGAACTTTCTTCTACCACTTGTCCTCAAGCAGGTATTAGTCATGTATAAGTGTGAACACATCAGATATAACCTACCTGTAGGTAAGACAATTACTTCTCATGTATATTGTTGCTGGATATGTCAGTTCATAACAGACTAGTTTGATTGTTTTAATAGGGAGAAGAGACTAATGTAAATGTTTGCATCAGAACAAGCATCTGGAATGTTCTATTTAAATCATTGTAATCTCCTGTGTCATGTTACAGAAGGTTTATTCAACTTGAATTCTTTAGACACTGTCAGATACCAAAACAATGGGTGCTCTAGCAATGAAAGAAAATATTTAAGTTTATATTTTATTTGACTCCTCAGCATGAGTGATCCTGTTTAAAAAGCAAAAATCTGATTAGTACTTATGTTTTTGATTTATTAACGCATGCCTAGGACTTCTCACAGCTACTACCATTATAGAAGGAACTAAGTAGAAAATATGATAATCAGATGGGGAGTTGTTAAATGTAAATGTGAGTCAGCCCTACAGGGGCTCATAAATGCTCTACTATACTCCTGATGTGAGCAGAAGGCTGCCAGTCAAGATAATTTACTGATAACAGACTATCTGCCTTTAGAACTTTGATTCTTGCTAGTCACTGTGTGAATTGCTCTTTAGCCTTTAGTCTATTTTCTTAGCTTGAAAACTAAAATCTTGAATTCACTAGCAAAGCCTTCTGACCAGAAGAACCTGACTAACCCTTCAAGAATTGTGGGGGAGGAAACAACCTACCCCAGAAGCATGTTCAGCAGTTGAACTATTGCTGTGCTTCCTGTTACTAGTTCATCCTAACTATATTTCACTCAGCAGAAAAAGCTTCTCTGGTCCTCTCACAGCCTTACAGATTCTAATTCAGGGTAAATATTTACATGCAATAACTCTTTAATCTGAATCGTGCACTTGTAGGGACAAAGAAGGAGCACAGGCTATGAAGAGGACAAAGTATTGGGCTGCTGACCACGTTTAGCTTATCTGCTTCTGACTTTTTGGGTGTCTCTAACCTCTTCTCAGATAAATGCCTTAAAGTTGAGAGATTATCTTTCCATTTTGAGGGGAGAAAAGCCTGTCTGTTGGAGACTATTCTGTTCCGTCCTTAATTCTATGACAAACTACAGCCATAATGAAGATTCTCAATTCACTTGTGCACAGGAAGGACAAAAACATAGTCATTAAGGGTATCTATCATGTCACCACCCCATTTTCAAATAAAAGATATCTGTAAAAGCATCTCTAAGGGAAACTAAATGTTGCTCAACAAAATTGTTTGGCATGTTCTTCCAAGTCTTGCTAAAAAACAGGTATTTCAGGGATGACTTGTCATTAGTGACAGCCCTCCCTGCAGAGAGTTCAGAGAAGACACCAACAGCGCCGTATACCAGAAGTTATAAGACTGACTTTGCTAAGATAACTGTGTAGAAATGAAGTACAAGTCTTGAATAGAGGGTAGTCTGACTTGAGACAGTAGGTTGCAGGTCATACATCATGGACTGTGTGTTGAGGGCCTGACATGGTATTTCTCTGAGAAGTCATCAATATCTGCTCTTCAAAGGATAGTACCTGAAAGAAAGGAGGAAGATACTGCTAGTGGTCTCTTTTTAAGCCCTGTCTGGAGTAAATGGAAAAGTGGGTGAGAAAAATGTGCATGATATGCATGTGGTGATACAGGCGGAGTTTGGTGCCCTTCTAAGGTGACAGCATCTGTAAATCTGTACTCTTTGTATTTTTGAAACAGTGCACTTAGCACAGCAGTGAAGATGGGCCATACAACTGATTAGTGAGAAATTAAGGTGTGTTGGTACCAATGGACTCATCTACATGGACAAGTTTCAAACTGCTTTAAACTAAGTGCTGACATAGTTGCTAGGGTAATGATCTGTTCTTTACTATGCCAGCATATCTGAGGAGTCAGCTCTCCTTTCACTCTTGCATAAAAGCACATGCATCTCTAGCCTTGCCATGCTTGCTGGCTGGCTCTTTTGAGATGACCTCAAAATTAAAGTGTAAGAAAACAATTCTAGTCTTGTTGTCTTCCACCTGCAGCTGGAGTAAGGAAATTCTAAGGGTTTGAGTACTGTGAAAAGAAGCCCTCAAGAAAGAAATGGAAGATTTTAACTTTATTTAAGTTACTTCCATGTTAAACACACCAGCACTTTCCACTAAGATAACACAAACTTAACTGTGATGAAGACCCTGCCAAGCTTTAGCTTGAATGTAAAGCCCAGAAACCATATTTACTTGTGGCTGAGGCTTTTTTATAGTGAGCAGAATAGATTACTGCTAGCTCAAGCTACATGTTTCCCCCCACCCCAGTAAAATTTTAAGGTGAAAACAGAGATGATTTAGTGCTTAACATGTGGCTTAACTCAGGCATCAAGAAGTAGTTATTTAAAATATAAGCACATATTAAGGTTGCCTTTGTCTATCATTGCGTTCTTAGTTTCAGTAATTCTGTTGTTTCTGAGGCAATTTTCAGACACCAAGTTCTCCAAAAGTATGATAAATGACCATCATGTACTGAAAAATCCCACCAGGGAATGAAAGTTCTGCCAGATCTCAGACATGAGAATAGGTCATGTAAAGTAGCCAGACAGCCCTCTCTAACCTAAAATGATCTGGCTCTATAGTCTTCTGACTTCCGTACAATGGAGGTGGATGGCAATGATGACCCAGGATGCTTTAAATGCAAATATGGCAGCTGAACATAGAGACATAGACCATTTTACAGTTGTCAAAGTGAGATCTTGCTCGTGCATATTTGCTCCTTCCTATGTTATTTCATTTTTGTCTCTTAATTTTACTACAGCGTGTTATATAAGTTGTAAAACACAGCTAGGTGTAGCTCTAATAATTAAGAGAAAGAAGGATCACTAAGAGTCGGGATTCAGTGCCTTGAGATTCTTATTTCTTCTTTCCAAATGGAGCTAGTCAGAATGTCTTAAAGCTATAACTCAGCTTCTTGAGAGCATGTTTTATTTCTCTCTTCCAGGCCTTTTCCTTCTATTCTCTCAAAAGTAATCTTCCATATAGGAGTGTGTGTTTAACTAATGATCCAACTTTAACTCTTTCTTCCATTATTTCTGAGGGACTTGATAAATCTAGGAAGGGGTTCCTTATGCTTATGTCTATCTCCACCCAAAACTATACTATCAGGCAATCTAGCTTAACTACTCTGAAAGAAGAATTCAGTTGACTTCATTTTATCTGATTAAAATGTGGATTTCAATAGGCACAGTCTAATTTAGCACTGTTGCAAGTACTCTCTAAAATCCCTGTGGGCTTAATAGTCGTCCCCTTGACCCTTTGTCAGAATGGACACACAAGCCACTCTTTCAGTGATAAGATTTCTTAAATAACCATGGCTTGCTAAACAACTCTTCCTCTGACATCTATTTCTACTCAGAACCACTTGAAACTTTCACAGCAACACCTTTGTTCCCTTGCATCAAATGTTCTCTAACTGTGGTCAGATAAGTTGCTTACAGAGAAGAGCAGGTATAGCTGACGGTTCTTTCCCATTTGAGCACCCTTATCTTTGTTGATATACTTGACCAATGCTAAATGCAGTTCACGGACCATCTGGTAAGAACCTAGGTCTAATTTTGCTTGAATGAGCTAGTTTCCAAAAGGCCTTCTTCCTGGTTAAATGGAAATGGAGGCTTTCAGGGTGAAATTTTGTTAAGATCTAGGAATCTGTGTTCTTCCTGGGTTAAGAGTCAGTTAAGAGTTTATCCATTACTCAGTGGAAGCTGGTTGAGTCAGTATAATTAGCAGTAAACTGGGGGGAGGAATGGAAGGCAGCAGTGAGAGCAAAACTCTGAAAGTACATTTGAAGTAATGGGTAAAGTATCAGCTGCTACTAAGGCAAATGAGGAATTGACTGTAGGACTATGAGCAACTGACTATGAGAATAGCAAAGTTCTAATGCAATGCTTCAGTACTTGGGTCTACATACAAATCGTGTCTCGAATGCTAGATAAAAGGGATGGCTTAGTCTGTAGCAGCTTGCCTGGATGTAGGGTGAATTAGAAAGGAGCCCAATTATTTAATCACTTAAACAATTTCTTTACTTCATTTGTTATCCTGAAATTCGAGGGACTAACTGTAGCCATTGCAATATCCCAGAAAGAAGACTGATAGAATGGTAGCAGATGTGATACCCAGTTCTCTCTGGCTTGGTTTAGATCTCCATAACTGCATAAAGCTGCTCTGAGTACCTGTGTTTGGTAAGAGTGAATGCTTTGGCTGTGTTGGAACAAAACATGGTGACTGTAAATTATTTTTTAAATTTGTGTCTCAGAGGCAAAAGGGTCACATGGCATAGAGGCAAGTCCTAAAATCCATAGTTTCTTGTCAATCGTAGGGTTTTTGAAAATCTAAAGGTTACTTGATTACTGTTAAGACAAGCATGTGGGGGGTTTGGCTTGAGGTTCTGTTCTGTGTTCACTGGAGCAGTCTGTCTGCAGCCTGAGGAAATCTTTTGGTTTTACCTGTTGGATACCTCTGATTTTTGCTGATTATGAAAACATGAACAGTGTCTACTGGCATCTTTTGGGTGTTTTGGTGTAATCCTCATAGGTGTTTGGAAGAGATCCTAACAAATGTTTCTTGCGTTCTCTCCTACGCTACTCTAGAGATGGAGTTGGCAGTGCTGAACAAGAATAGACAAAAATACCTGAGGTTCTATAAATAGCTTTAAAAGGTAAAAAAAGCTAAAGATTGACAGATTAAAACATGTTGGTGCAAGTACAGCCCATTGATGTAGATCAGTGTGCCCTGCTGCTTAGGTTTTACTCAGGTGAGGGTTCATCATCTCCTGGCCATGACTTCATGCTCTGTGTAGTCTGACTCTGAGTTATACTTGCCATATAATCACTACTTACACTTCCAGGCTTTGTCAGGCATCAGTGTCCAGTGGAACTGAGGTGGACTAACAGCTGTAATAAAAGTATTTCTTCTTCAAGATAAAATATTTCTGTCTTCTAACTGTTATTTGGATTTTTAAGTCTACAGTGAACATAACTGGACACAATCCCATCATGTCTACTGAAGCTGAGACTACGGCTACCAACAGCCAGCCTGAACAACAGGCTCCACCAAAGGCACAATCTTCAAAGAAGGAAAAAAAGAAAGGTAAGAAAACGCTTACTACATGAACACCTCCTCTATTCTGTGTCCTTAATCTTTTGCATTTGCCTATACTAATATCACCCTCCTACTATTGCTGAAATAACTGAGTTTAGCACCTGACCAGAAGAGTGAGTAGATATGCCAGAATAGTAAACTTAACCAAGAGGTAGGCTTTTAGTTTTAAAAGCTTTTTTCTAGCCTTAAATTCTAAAACTCTCTGTTCCACATTAAGTAAGTTGTTTGCTGAGATGGACAAGTAAGCAAGAGCCCAGAGAAGAGAGATCTTCCTGAGAAGGTGACCAGATCCTGGACCGTCATGATAGCTGTTTTCTGAACTTTAACCTGACTCCTCCCCACCCTCTAGAAAGGAGGTTTGTGCTGAATACAAATTCTAGTCCAGGGAAGCTGAAAACTCATTCCATGAGAATTATTGTATATCAGATAATAGATTCTTTGAGAGATTAGATCATGTAAATATAATTACTTCATACAAAAATACATACCTAGGTATATACTTGAGCAATGTTGAGCATGCAGAGAAGAAAGTAAGCAGTTTCTAGTGGATGGAACAGCAAAAATAACAAATTAGCTAAAATCCCAAATGCTTAGAAGGATGGAAGTAGAATCATTGTAGAAATTTTGGTGCTAATATCAGGTTCTAGTATGGGAACTGGGAGATTATTTTTGCACAGCAAGAAGAGATATGCCTACATCAGAACACAGGGATAACACCTAAAGGCCTTACTGAACACCCTGTATGCCAGGGAAGTATAATTTCTGCATGGTGTTTTTTCTTAGCAGCTATATCTACTTGACTGTTTCTTATCCACATTTTAGTATTTTATGTGGTGAACAATTGTTCTGAAGCCCCCAGACATTAAGCACTCTGCTTCATTCTTTGAACTGAGGCCACATTCTGCAAGAGTACTGTGACCTTAAAGGAGTACCTGTCTTGCAGTGGGTTGTACAGCTGTCTAACATGGGTTGTTAGTCAGCTGTACTCAAGAGACAGTTTTAACATGTACTTGGTGTATGTTTAGATGGTGTATATATTTTTTAAAGATCACAAATCTCAACATAGCCATTTCTGTCATAAAAAAAAACTAACCAAAAAACAACCAACCAAAAAAAAGAAAAAAAACAAACCACAAACAACAACAAAAAAACCAACTCACCCAAATGTAAAAATAACCTTAAAAAAACAAACAGACCCACCAAACATTTTCTCTGTCTCCAGGGCCAGAAAAAACAGATGATTCTCTCTTGGCTAGATTCAAAGGTGATGGTGTAAAATACAAAGCTAAACTGATTGGCATAGATGATGTTCCCGAGGCAAGAGGAGACAAAATGAGTCAGGATTCAATGATGAAGCTGAAGGTAAGGGCTTGATCTGTCACGTAAGGAACAACCTCTGGTTAGTCTTCAAAAAGCAGATCAAATAGTCACTTTGGCAAAACTTCAAATACAGCTTGGTAATGTAGCTACTAACAGCACCATCTAGATGGATGTTGCTTCCTGTACTGGCTCAAAAGACATTTCTCTGAAAGTCTGGGAACATTCCTTTTGACCTGTAGGTATCCAGTATGAATGATGGCAATATGAATTTCATCACAAATTATGAGCTTGGGTTATGTAGGGGAAGGGGGTATTGTTGTGAAATTCAACACTGACCTCAAAGCACAAGTTGGCATCTTGTGTCAATGGTGACACTGAGAGATACATAGAAATTAAAAAATAAATAAGTCCCTGCATCAATAAAGACCATTACTTCTGTAGTTCAGAACACTCACATACCTTCAATCAGAGTGGAAAAGCAGATGAAGATGCTGCTACTGCAGCAATTTTGTGGACTAAAATTTACAGAGGAAACCATCTAGATCTGTGGTATCACTTTAAACCTAATCAGACATATGTTACAAAGAACAAGTTAAAGCTCAGTCAAGCAGAAGTCTCATCAATACTTTGGCATTCATTCTCTTTAGGGAATGGCAGCAGCAGCCCGTTCCCAGGGTCAACACAAACAGAAGATCTGGGTAAACATCTCCCTCTCTGGTATCAAGATAATAGATGAAAAAACTGGGGTAAGATAAAACTTATTTTCTTTGTGATTCTTAAAGTTAGTGAGGCACATGGAAGTTAGACCAATATGAGCTGTATTCTTACTTGGGCACTATACTTCATTTCCACATATAAAAACTGGCTTGTGAAATGTTTGTAATGCTGAAGAGTCCTGTCAGAAATACAGCTGAATCCTATTGTAATTAATCAAAGGCTGATAAATTTGAGGTTTGGACTGAAGATTTTTAACAGTCTCAGTCATTCTAACTACAGAAAACAGCAGCTATTATATGTCCAGAAATTTACACCAATAGTTTTTTTTTTTTTTTTTCTCAATTCCAGGTCATAGAACATGAGCATCCAGTAAACAAAATCTCCTTTATTGCTCGGGATGTAACAGACAATCGTGCCTTTGGCTATATATGTGGAGGAGAAGGCCAGCACCAATTTTTTGCCATAAAAACAGCCCAACAGGTATGAATCAGATGCTTTCTTTCACGTGCTATGGATAATGCTCTTGTGTAAAAATTAAACTTGTGGTAAGGGTCTAGTGTTTTGCTGGTAATTCTTCAAAATTCCTTTGGGGAATACCAGCATGCATGGATAGATTTTACTGAAAGAAAGCGAATAGGAATTGACTGTCATCACTGGCTTCTGTCTTGTACAGTTTCTTTGTAGTCCAGAATAAAATCACTCAAGTAGTCTTGGTTACTATGATTAGCAAAGCTTAACTTGTCTATGAAAGTCATTAGTGAGAGAACAGAGCCATTAGCACAGGCTTCCCACTGTGAAAGTACTACTTCTTAAGTAAAATAGCCAGAGCTTCATTCTGAATTAATAGAAATACAGAACTACATTACTCTAGTTCCCATTCTTTGCTTTGTGCAGCAGGGAAATTGCTTACTCAATTGCAAAAATGATTCTGGGGCTTGTAAATGACAGGTGTGGTCCTCCTAGGACCACCTAACCCTAACTTGCTGAGAGGGATTCTGGTCTGTCTGTGATAAATTCCTCACATGCAGAAATCCTGTGTGCAAGGTTAGTCTCTCTGAGTGGAATCTAAATACTGGATGCTGGAAAAAGCTACTTAAAAATACCACTAAGAATTATGCAGCTTCATAAACAACCTGAAGTTAGGTATTTTTTATTTACCAGCTTGTTTTTGTAATGATTTTATAATAGTCACCATAATGACTTGATGAACCTAGACTTCAAAGCTACAAATTTATTAGTCATTCCTGCCTGCCCTCCTGGAGAACCTGTTGGCAGCTTTGGACCCACTACAGGTCCTGCACTGAGGAGCTCCTTGTTGGAGCATGTTACTACTTCAGTAACATCTATAAGGCCTTCCTTCAAATCTTTTTTTATTAGTTTGTCAACATTCTGACCAATAATTGTTTGATTTCAGGGGAATTGTAGGTTAAGCACACAAACCTTTTGTATGTACCCTGAAGTCTACTCCTTCATTTCACTACAGGGTGCTGCTTGCCAGCCTCTAAGCTCACCCAGCCGTTAGACAGCTCTTGAGTTGATGCTGGGTGTTTTTGTCATAAATTTGTCTAGCTCAGAAGTGAGGACTTCAGCAGCTGTACTTCTTGTTAAAGCTGATGATTCTTGCAATGGCTCTTTCCCACCAGTGCATGTCTAAACCCTTTGATTAGGAGAGGATGGCGCTCAAGTGTAAGCAGTGCGAGCTGTACAAAGGATTCTCTGCTTGTGCCAATGGGAGTGGCTGAAGATGGGGTGGTATCCTATTCTAGACATGGATAAGCTGCTGTGTGCCTGACACAAGTGTTCCAAAGCATTGTAGCTGAACTCACCACCGTCTCCACAACAACAACATTCTTGTTAATGGATGTGCAGGGCATGCCATGCTATTCTAAATAACATTAAACTGTCATCATGTCACAGATCCCATTTAAAGCTTTACACATTTGAGGAGGTGATAATCTTACCTTATGCTTGTCTTGCTCATTTGCTATTTGTACACTGTTTAAAATGAAGGTAGTATTATATAGAGAAGCTTTCTCCACATTCAGTGCTACAGTTTGTAGCAAATAGACAAATGCAAAATATTTTTCCTCTCAGGAGACTACCAGAAGGCTTGAATAAACTTTGCACTTCTAGGACTTGCCATGCACTTAAGAAGTATTGCTACCAGCTTTTTAGCAAAAACATAGCAGGTTAGCACAAATTCGTGTACAGCCATTTTCATAGAGTTAACAACAGTTCTACACTGGTTGTGTTCCATTGCCCTTGGATAAAGCAAAATCTTATATGAAGACTAAACAGGTCTTTAAACTCTTGCTTTTCCTGTTATCTCAACCTACATCTTGCACCATTTACAGAAGTTTGGCTTGTTGCACAGATTGCAGCAGTAGAAGTCCAGGTAAAAGTAGTACATGGCCTAAAATCCACATTCTTTTCCAGGCTGAGCCTTTGGTTTCTGATCTTAAGGACCTCTTCCAACTAATTTATAATATGAAGAAGAAGGAAGAAGAAGAAAAGAAAAAAGTGAGTAAAAATATAGTAACTGAATGACTCTGCATAAAGCTTATTTCAATTTCAGCTGACTTTTGAGCTCTTGTAAGACTTGATACTAAGCTCTGCCTAAATCCAGAAACACTGGAAGCTGTTGGTTGGTAGCTGTGACAGCTGTCTGGCTGCCTAGGTCTGGTAAGGTCCTTGGAAGTGAGAGACTTTTGATATTCTACTTGATGTTTAGGTATTAAAAGTCTTCTTTTTTCTTTAGAGTGAAGAAGTAAATAAGACTGAGGTAGGTCATTTCCACTCAGCCTCTCTTGTTTAGGTATGCTGCTGCACAACATTTAACGTTTACTTTCCTTATGCTGCCAGCATTATGAAGGCAATGCCAGATGCCCAATTACATTTAAATGGAAGTGAAAGGGGTCTGTGGAACTAATACTGAGTAGTAATCTCTCTCATGCTTCCCTTCCCCATCACTTGATTTTTAAAGCCCACAAGTTCCTTGCTTAAGGCAGATTTTGAAATTTCAATTATTTCTGACACTGTTATCCATCTATTACAGAATGATGGTGAAGAACTGCCTGCTGATCAAGTGGACAAAATGAAACCAGTAGGTTAAATTTCAAAACTTTTTATTGATGCCATTGAAGAGTTCATAAATGACTGTCCCCATATGCAGGGAAGTGTAGGAAATGCAATCTTTATAGATAGTATTTATCATGTTTACTGCAGATTTTACAGTAAATTTGCATGATTCTTAATTCTTTTTCTTGTGAGAGCTGTAACAGATACCAATTCTATCAATATTTCTGGTTTCAAGGGAGTTGACCAGATGGACTTGTTTGGGGATATGTCAACACCCCCTGATATGAGCAGTCCCACAGTAAGTAGAGTCTAGCTTACTTGCCTTGGCTTTTTCTTTGAAAGCAAATTTAGTCCTAGTAATAAATACTGGTTTTACTGAGACATCTGTCTAGCAATCATCACTGTACTAGTGGGGTAGGACCATAGAAGTATCCACTTAACCACTAGATGTCATTCTAGTACTTAATTCTACTATCATTCCAGTAGCTCTAGTTCAACCTGGCCTAATTGCACAAAAGAATGCATAAGCCTTATCATAGCTCAGTGACCCCAAAAATCCTATCACTTTAAATCTGGCACTGTAAGCCACCATCGCCCTGATGCAGTTGGTGCTGTCAATGCAGCCAGTGACCAAGTCTTACCCTTCTCCTGCAGTTTGGTGGAGAATTAGCATGTTACCTTCCACTAGCAAATAGCTCTTCAGTGTCATTCTGAAGCTGAGACTGCAACTTGAAGTCATACTAAGGCAGTATGGTTTACTTGTCAAAACTAAGGACTAGAACTCAAGCAGGGGTCTTTAACTCAAGTGAAAGCCTATGTGTAATTAGTTCCTACTCACTCTACAGTCACTAGGTTGAAGAACAAGCATCTAATGCTTAACTATGGGATCTGAAAACAGATGTTTCAGTACTGGATTTCAGAGACCAAATAGCTGTAATTTGACTATAGACAGCAGTGCTTTCCTGTGTGATTTTGAATTATTTACTGGTATTATGTTGTGGATACTAGGATCTCTTCTTTTGCAGCTGTTTTCCTTGATCTTTTTCACTATGCAGCAAAATCTATGTGTAACTAACTTAATTTTTCTCTCTAAAAAAATAGGAAGCTAAAGAGATTCTGTTAGTGGATTTTAATTCTGAAATTGAGACCAAACAAACCTTTGCAAAAGAGGATCTCTTCTTGAATGACATCACAGCTTCTCTTCCACAACCAAAGGCACAGACACCCTTCTTGCCTGAGAGTTCTTTCTCTACCAATCTCAGCTTCTTTCCTACACCTAATCCAGACCCTTTCAGTGATGATCCTTTCACACAGCCAGCTCAATCTGCACCATCTTCATTTGATTCTCTAAAATCTGATCAGAAGAAAAGTCCAAGTACCTTGACATCAGGGAGTAATGGTGATCCAAATGGTGATATTGACTACTTTGATAAACAGTTTGACCAGATTTCTAATAGAACTGGCAAACAAGAAGCACTAACATGCCAGTGGCCACTTGAGAGTAAGTCACCTGCAGCAGGAATTTCCAATGTGATACCAGAGAGAGAAAGGAATGGCTTTCCTGAAGCCCCAACAAACCTGTTTCTGGAAAAAGGAACATCTCTGCAGAATGGAGTAAAAGTGGATTCTGAAAACAATATCCAACTCATGCCACATGAGCCTATAACAATTAGCCCACCACCACAGAGTACCAAGCCAGGAAGAGGAAGGAGAACTATCAAGGTGAACAGTGTTCAAGTAATTTATGGTGATATGCATGATTTTATTTGGAGAAGCTGGGTGAAGGAAGCTTTGCTTTCTTATTACTGTATAACAAGCCACCTAGCTACACAACATGTCTGCTTCTGTCCGCCCTGGTCACATTAACCTCTCTGCAGCCATAATACCTTCTAATATCTATGAATAAATGCTTCATAGTAGCTATGGTCACTAAATTCTATACTCTCTTCTTTAATGCTGCCGTACTTCTGTAAAGGTCTGGTAAGTATGCTGCTATGCATATTAACACTTGATATAATGCCAGAATCTGTTATGATAGCAGTATAACCTTTCATGGTAACAGTATGCCCATCAGCCTAGGGTCTCATAACAATAAGATACTAGTACTAGCTTACCAAAACCTATGTGGTTTCTCAGTGTTTGCCTCTTAGGCACAGTGTGGCCCTGGATCAGCTTCATTTGTCTTGTACTCAAATTATGTAAAACTCCTAGCCTTGCCACCACTACAGGGACTTCTGCAGACTAAACAGTAGTTTTTAAAGGGGTAGGGTGCAGAGGGAAGCTCACTTATAACAAATAATTTAGCCATTCTAAGTCCTGTTCTTCTGCTGCTGACTTGTGACTAGTACATGTTTTACCTATTTAATGCTATGTATCTCCCTAGGCATGAACCAAAGGGTGATGTTTGAAACTCCTATACTCTAAATGATATATCAAAACTCCCTCCTCTGCTTTAAATTAAAAAAGTCTTCTAGCTCTGGACTAGGGGTTGTGTTAGCATGTGCTCTGCCATGGCATCTCACTTCTTTTTTTTCTTTCTAGACTGCATCGGATGACTTGCTCAGCTCAGACTTCTTTGTGCCATCTACGGAGAGCCTTAACTTGAGCTCAGGGGCACAGGCAGGAGCTTTGCCAGCTAATCCCCTGGACCTCTTCAAAAAAAGTTCTACCACAGCGTCTCCACTGACTGCTCTAGGTTAGTTTACAAAAGTAAATGTCTTGTTCCACTCCGAGATACCTGCTAACATGAAAACATGGATTCAGTTTTTCCTTTACTTCTTGTGTAGTGCTATACCCTTTAATCCATGTGCTGTTTGCCCTAAACTGTTAAGTTCTGTGAATGCTAAACTCTGCATCCTCAACTGAACCAGGATTAAAGCAGTTAACTGCTTTAACTTTGTCAGCAGATTCCTGCTTCAGATACACAAGGCTCAAGTGAGCCAAACACAACTTGTGCGGTCAGGGTAACATTGCTGCACAGTGTCTTGATAATCATTTTAACAGAAGCAACTACATGGCAAATTTACCTGTCATGTCTGTTCTAGAATTGAGTATGTTCCTCCTTTCCTTACAACAACCTCAATTTTGTTCTTGCAGCACTGAAATGCAGCAAAGTAAAAAATTAAACCCTTTCTCCCACTCCCTTCCTCTGTGTTGATTTATAAGTGCAAAGCAAGAGATTTTTGCAAACAGTGCATGAAAATATTTTGCTGGTACAAAATTGATACACTCCTGCTTGTGGTCTTCAGATGACTGAAGTGCTATGTAACAACAATCTCCCCCCAGGTGGTTTGCCAGTAACTTCATCACCATGGACCCCACAGACAGCTTCCTTCATTCAGGCTACATCAGTCTTTCATGGGTCTATGATGCCTGCTCAGTCTTCAGGATTTACTCAAACACTTGCCTTTGGTACTCAAGCAGTGCCAGGCTGGAACCAGTCTTCATCTTTTGGTGCCACATCCACTCAGTCTTCTGGTCTCTGGCCACAGCCAGCACAAGTTACACCCAGTTCTTGGGCACAGCCAACCAGTGCTGTGAATCCCTTTCAGAGCAGCGTGTTCACATCTCCAACACTACCAGCTCAGACAGCCTCAGCACTGCCTTCCATGTCAACAACAGCTAGCCCGCCTCAGCTGCCTCCCAGAGCTACACTGCAGAAGGAGCTGTCCAAGAAAGAGAGTGATGCATTCATTGCTCTGGATCCACTTGGAGATAAAGAAATGAAGGATGTCAAGGAAATGTTCAAAGACTTCCAGCTGACAAAGCCACCTGCAGTGCCAGCAAGGAGAGGAGAACAGCAAAGCATTTCAGGTACTTTTGGAGTTCTCAGCAGTTACTGTAGTAGTAAAGTAGGCATTTCTAAAGATAGTACGGATCATGATTAAATGGCAGCTAGCAAGCTGTCTGCCAAAATGACTGGTTACATTTTGGAGTTAATGGTTACTGAAATAGAGGGTTGAAGGGCTGTCTCAACTAGAAAAATCAAAAAATTAGCAGCAGCAATGGCCGAACACTGACACCTAGTGCCTAAATTATTTGACTAGAACAAGGTAAACCTAAGTCTGTACAACGTTAGAACTTCCATCTGATTTAAGCTTACTGAGGGACAAGCAGGAGATTCCATATAATTTTTCTGTGTTTCTAATGAGATGAGCTGTGGTGCTGCTACACAAGCAGACCTGAGTGCTTGCTAAATCTGTCAAGTAATTATAGCAGTATGTCTCTCTTTTTTAGAACCACCAAAGCCTGTTCCTCGACAAGCTGCATTGCCAGCTGAAGGCCTGTTTGAAAGTCAAGACAAAACAGACCCTTTCAGTGCTTCATCTGTAAGTAGTAAAAAAAGTCCAACAAAAAAAAAAAAAAAAACAAATGACAAACAGGCACTCTAACACTAAAATGCCCAAATGATGTCAAACCCAAAAAAAGCCCTCAAAACCCCTTTTTCTCCCTAATAAGTGTGGTGCCTATGGGCACTGGTTATGACTTTAGAGGCCATACAACAAAAACCTTTTGTAACTTTGAGGCTAATATGTAATCTAGCAGAGGGTATCTGTTGCAAGAAGGTTAACAAAGCATTATTTCACTTGGCTTGGCACCACAACCAGTTTCCCATGGTACAAAGTTCTGTAGTACTGGGATGCTCTACAAAAGAATATCACATAATATAGTTCAGAAATTATCCCCTTTGGTTATACGTAACCCTCTTTAGAGCAGACTGAGCAGTGTGGATTGTGAAGCTCTCTAGATGTACAAACAAGAGGTTCCATGTTCAGGACTCTGCAGGGGAGAAAGTGGCTTCACCAGATCACTCAATTTGGGACAGAGCACTTGAAGCTCTCAGTGAAAATTCTGGACCAAGTCCAGAGTGCAGACTTAAGATTTCTAGTATTTGATTAAAATATATCTCATCATGATTCCACTGGTTCCAAAGGAGTGTTCAGTAGCAAATTGTTTTCTGAAAAATACTTTGCCTTGGACTAGCATAAAAGCTAACATAGCTTAGAGTCCCCTTCTTTTGTTGAAGCAATACAGTAAATGTGTATTTAGCAAGACCTCTGAAGTATTCTTTTCAGGTGTTTGAACAGGATATAGCTCATAGAGCCATGAAGCATAAATCTGGTGAAAACTGGAAATCCTCTAACAGCTTATCTCTCTTTCCTTAGAAGGAATCTCAGAATCCACCTTCTGGTCCTTTTGATGATCAATTTGGCAACCCATTTGCGTAATTCAGGTAAGTCTTCCACTAATAAACCAACCCACTTCATCCTCTGAAATTTGTTAAGGAAATGATTGGTAAAGAGATATCTAAAAGCTGCAGTAAATTCACACTAATGCTCCCTGAAATATGGCAAACAGTGCTTGGAAGAACTTCTGCTGGCGTACCTCTATCAGATTTGTATATAGTTGCACTCTGTCTAAGCCTAGCCAGCTTCTTTCTTAAAAATAAAGATTTTTCTTCCACAGATTTAAATCCCAAGCCCACAATAGGTGTAGATTTCCTTTCCTTGAGGAAAATTAATGACCATATATGTGCTGCATAACTCAGAGGGACTGGCATTAATATTTTCAGAGAGAATGTTAGCACAGAGTGCTCTTTATACAGCACACAGCTTTCTGAAGTTTAATCACCTCAACAATGGCAGTTTTGGACTCTGGGTAAATTGGAATAAAACTAGAATAAGGCTTTAGACTCTTGGTCTGATTTTTAATCAAAAGCTGCTACAAGTGCTTTTGTTGCTATAAATTAATGTAATTTGAAATTTTATACTGTTGACTGAAGAGCATGAGTTACTGATCCAGCAAATCTTCTGCCACAACATTCAGTCTTCCCCTGAAATAGTGTCTCGCTTCTGGCAGAAGACAAGTGCTGGTATTTATTGCTTTAGTTTTGTACTCAGTGGCTCTGTTTAAGCAATAAAGCCACAACTCATAACCGTCCTAATTCCTTTCCATTATTCTAGGCATAACCAGAAAAGGACAAATGGAATAACTGGACCTCTTCTCAACGTGATTTTTCTACATGTTTCATTTTGCTGTCTGCTATTCTTGCTGATGTTTCATGATGTCTGCAGTCTAAAAGATATCCAGCTGGATATATTTTGAAGCATGGACCCTCAAAGAACATGCTGTGAAGATAATTCAGGGTGAAGCAAATGGGGATATTGACTCGCGCTGAAAACCCAAATTCAAATTGGTGGATGTTACCTTTACTTTAGTTCTTTGCACTCCCCTACAGAGAGGTTGGTAGCACTGAGTAAATGTGTCTTGTACCATTTCCCTTTACATAGCACTTACTATCCCAAAATAGAGGAACTTAATGTACCTAGGGGAGAGGTGCTGCTTTTACACAAGGGTGTAGAATCAGTAGCAAAAACTCCACACCTTAAACAACTAGGTCAATTGCCCATTATGACAAAAGCAGCCAGTTGTAAAGTTAAGTGGATGCTACTGAGTTCCAGTTGGTAACTGGGCAGATGACTTGGTCTATCAGCCACAAAAATGCAACTATGTGTAGAGGAAAATAATCTAATATTGTCTATTTAACCTAAAAGTAAAAGTATCATTCCACCATTCCATGTGTCATTAAGGGACTGCGGAGTCTGTAACAGCACTGCTGAAGCCCTGAGTACTAGAGGCCTACACTGTAAGCTGAAAAACTTCTTGCAGAACATTTAGGTAGCAGTGGACACTAACTATTGTCTTGGTGCTAATATGGCAGTTTTCAGGGAGGTTAAAACTACTAGGATTCCTATTAAGGTGGCTTGGCAAACAAATGAAACAAGCAGGTAGGGTTCTTGCTTATATCTCAGTGAATCCCTGATTTGCTCAGTTTGATTTGTCACTTAGTGTACTGGGGGATGTTTCCAACATTCTAGAAAACAAAAACACCAAAATGGCTTCACTCCATGCCTAGGCTCCTTGAGAACAGATGAACAACCTCTGTGCCATTAATGTGAGGTAGTACTCTGTCTCTTGGAAAACTTGCCTTTTCTCAAGGGCCTCTTTACTAACAGGTTTTGGAACAACTGCTTGTGACAGCTACATTCTTGGCCAGTGTTGATGACTGATGTTAGAAGTTTTTCTGTTAAGTATAAACTTGAAGTATTATTGTTAAATCAAATGCCTAAGCCGTTGCTAAACTGGAGAGCTAAGAAAGTCAACTTGAATACCGCCTTAGTACCCAATTCAGCCAGTCATGCAATTAGTCTTGTATACAAACTTCTCTTGCACTTTCTGTATTGCAATTTTTGGTTTTTTAAATCAAAAAAAAAAAAAATCACGAATTTAAGTATTTGTCTCAAACTGGAAATGTAGAAACTTATTGATGTACACTGTTATATAAAGCTGTAGTATCTGTTACTTAATGGCATTAAAAAGAAGCAACTCTTCATACCAAATGAGCATCAGTGTGTCTGTTAATTCTGTCCTCTGTCAGTGTTGTGGTCTAGTTGACATTAGAAGTTCAAAGCCTGCTGAGAATCATTCTTCACAGGTTCTGTAGCTGTCTGATGGCAAAGTGTCTTTCTGTAACTTCTTGCATAGGACCTATTCAACAAATGCTCTGCCATATTAAAAAATAATCTCAAACTGATATAGTAAGAACTGTCACTAGAATTTTGTCCCTTTGGCTGTGCAACCTGAGCTTGTTGCTGCTAAAGATGCTTTCTTGCTTCTTTCTGCAGGACTGTGGGAGCTGAGTAATTAAATTGCATTGCACTAAGAAGTTTCAATAATACAGCTTGGATATTCCAGCTTTGCAGGAAATCTAAATTGATACTGGGAAATCTCAGAACATGTTCTTGTACTCAGAAGAAATTATGCAACTCTTTTAACAGAGACAGATTAAAAAACAAATCTGTTAGTAAGCTGCTGGTTTAGACTATTCTGCTTATTTCTAATATTGTTTAGGGGTTAAAAACAACTAATTACAAGAGATTTGTTACCCATCTTGAAATACAGATCTTAAGGGGTCTTCACGGAGTCACAGTGAAATTTTTTTGGCAGTTTTTTGTTTGGTTTTCTGGGGGTTTGGGTGGCTGGGTTTTTTTCTTTTCATTTTGGTTGGGTTTTTTTTGTTTGGTTTTTTTTGTTTGTTTGTTTTGGGGTTTTTTTTATCTTCTTGGCAACATATCATTTAGTATTAAAACTAAAAGGACAATTGACTGCCTTAATGCCACCATGAAGGAATATGTTTACCTTATTGAGTTAAGGATTTAAATCACTGCTGTTCAGATTTTGAAATGGACATCAGGATGCTCATTTAGACTGGGACCTCTTACAAGCTGGCCAAAGATGCTTGCTGGTCTGATAGCTAACTTTGAATAGCTGTTTACTCCGAGTCTCTGTCTTAACAAACCATGAACTGTGATAGCAGTTTTGATGAAACAATACAATATTACAAGTGTCTGTATCTTGCATTCTTGCCTAACAAATGAAGTTTTTGTAACTGGACTCATCAAGCTGGACTGAGGCTGCACCAGATGAAGATTTCTTTAAATAAAATAATCCAAATCAAGGCTTGAGTAGAGGGGAAATTTCTCACCCTGCCACAAAATCAGGGAATAGAAAAAAATAAAACTACTTTTACTGTTTTTCCAAATTACCATGGTAATTGAAAAAAATCTTTACCTCAGATCATTATTTTAAGATTGTATCCAAATATGTAACTCTTAACAGCTAAACAGAAGGTTATTTATGAGTGACTTGTGACTGTGTCCAACACATGATGCCTTAAATCTGGATTACAGCAAACCACTGAAAAGGAATGCTCTTCTAAAAAGTTGGCTTGTGGTTTGGATTTTTGTGACAGAGTGAAAACTAAAAGACTTTCAGTCTCATTCAAATCCTCAAAAAATAATGTGTTGGTCTTTTATATTGGCTGGGGGAGGAGGATTCCAAAGCTGTTATGCATTGAACTTGCTCTTGTAAACAGCTCTGCTTTAGGAATTACTTGTTCTTTACATGAGTCACTGCTACAACAACTTTTTCACTAGGCAGTTAATTGTTCTCTTAATTCAATACATCATGTCTTTCCTATATTCAAAAGATACTTTTAAACAAAATCGCTTTATTTTTAACCTTGAAATGCTTCATAGTATTTCCCCATTCAGGGAGAAAGTGGAATTTTCTGAGAAGTGGACTTTAGGGCACCTACAGTAAGGCAGTTTTTGCCAGTTACTGGCATTCTTCAGTACACACTGCTTTTTGTTTGTTCTCTTGGTAATAAATAACTAAAGGTACAAATAAATAAATTACAAATTCAGTCACAATAGTTCTAGTATGCTCACCTACAAAATGAGAACCATGCTTGTTATTCTGCAGCTTACAGCCATACTATACAATGTGGAGACAGTTGCCTCAGTTTGGGGGGAAAGCAGAAGGTAAGTGTTCTTTTTCGTCTGCAGCCGTCTCCACTGTTTCATTTCTCTAGCACAGAGCAGAAATATCCTGTGTGGACATTTCTAATGGTACCTTACCCAGATATCATATGAAAAGAAAAAAAAAACTATTTCTTGCTGTATTTTGAGGAGTCAGATAGCAATGATTTGTTTATTTTGGATGTATGTGACAAAATAAAGGTGCTTGTTGAAGTAGTTGAAGGCATATTTTTGCAGGCAGGGAAAGCTCAGGTACCTTTTTCTGTTGCATGCTGTGTGCAAATACTTAATCTATTTCTTCCTGAAGCTGAACAATTTTATGCTGACAGTGCTTCTCTTAATATTTAAAGTCTCCTAGACTGCCTATTTCTAATCTTTGGAAATACAGCCTTTGTGTTTTCAATGCAAGTATCACTAAGAGGAAAATGAAGGCCCAGTCCCTACCAAATAGTCATGTGAAAAAAAACTGAAGAGCTGCTCTACCAGAAATTTTTCATTCACAAGAATGGTCAAAACTAAGTGATGAAAAAATGTGAGGTTTATAATAGATATATGTTTAAGCAAGTCCAGAGAAAGGCACGATGTTAATTAGAAGACTGAAGCACCTCCCCTACAACAACAACTGAGAAAGCTGGGGCTGTTTATCCTGGAGAAGAGAAGGTTGTGTGGAGACCCTACAGTCCCCAGACCTTCCAGTGTCTAGAGGTGCCTACAGGAAACCAGGAGATGTATGCTTCATAAGGAACTACAGTGATAGGAGGAGGAGTAATGGGTACACTCTGAAGGGTAGTTATGGTTAGATATTAGGAAGGAGCTGTTCACTGTGAGCATGGTGACACATTAGAACAGGTTGCCCAGGAAGGCTATGGATTACCAACACTGGGAGTGTTCAAAGCCAGGTTGGGTGAGACTTGGAGCAATTTGTTCTAGTGGGAGATGTCCTTACACACAGCAGGAAGGTAGGGACAAGATGATCTTGAAGGTCGCCTCTGCTCTGGATGCAGCCCAGGACACTTTTGGCTCTCTGTGCTTTTGAGTCCCAGCTGTGCACTGGGACACCTTTCATGACACATGGTTGCTCAGGGCTCCATCCAGTCTGGTTTTAAATGCTTCCATGGATGGGGCATGCACAACTCCTCTGGGCAAGGGTAGTGGCCAATGCCTCACTACCCTCACAACAGAAAACTTCCTCCTAATATCTAATCTAAACCTACTCTCTTTAATCTGTTTCCCCTTATCCAGTCACTCCATGCTCTTGTAAAAAGCCCCTCTGCATCTTTCTTGTAGACTCCCTTCAGATAAGGGATGGCTGCAGTGAGGTCACTCCTATGCTGCCTCTTTTCCAGGTTGAAAAATCCCAATTCTCTCACCCTTTCCTCACAGGAGAGATGCTCCATGCCTCTGATCATCTCAGTGGCTTCCTCTGGACTCTCTAGCAGGTCCATGTCTTTCCTGTTTAGAGGACACCAGGGCTGGATGCAGTTCTCCAGGTGGGTCTCAGCAGAGCAGAGCAGAGGGGCAGAATCCCCTCCCTCCCCTGCTGCCCACGGGGCTCTGGATGCAGCCCAGGACACGTTTGGCTCTCTGGGCTGTGAGTGCCATGGCCGGGCCATGTGCAGCCTCTCACCCACAGCACCCCCAAGCCCTTCTGGGCAGGGCTGCTCTGGGTCTGCTCATGCCCAGCCTGGGCTGGTGCCAGGGGTTGTCCCAGCCCGAGTTCAGAATCAGCACTAGGCCTTGTTAAACCTCATCGGATTCCCAAGGGCTTGAGCTTGTCCAGGTCTCTCTGAATAGTGTTCCACCCTTCAGAAGTGTCAACAACACCACTCAGCTTGGTGTCATCAGCTAATTTACTGAGGGTGTACTCAATTGCTTTTTCTATGTTACTAATGAAGTTATCAAATAATACTGGTCACCATACGGACTCCCGAGAGACACCACTTGTCACTGATGTCCCTGGGACTCCAAGTCCTTGACCATTAACCTCTGGACATGACCATACAACCACTTTCTTATCAATCTATCAGTATGGAATTGGATCCATCTCTGTCCAATTCAGAGAGAAGAATGTTGTGAGGGATCATGTCAAAGGCTGTACAGAAGTCTATATAAACGACATCTGCAGCCCTTCTCTTGTCCACTGATGGAAGCATTCCACCACAGAAGGCCACTAGATTGGGCAGGCACTTGCTTCTTATGTTTTGATGGTTATTATTATTTTAACATTCAAATAGAATTAAAACACAGGTTTAGCACGCTCAGTTAGAAATGGTCCAGACAGAAGATTTGATTATTAGAGAGAATCCATAGCAGGCAACATTGGCCAACAGCTTGGCTCCACAGCACACCCAAGGCTGTGCAGTTGAAGATGGTGCTAGCAGCTACTGTGGGCAAAGTTATGCTCTCATGTGATGCTATCATGTCTTCAAATTCAAGAGAGATGTGCCTTATTTCTTGGCGAGTGATAATTATCAAATCAAGACTTCTTTTTTGAGTCATTCATTTTGTAACTGACGAAGTCAACTGCTCTCTATTCTGAAGTATGACTCAACAACAAATCACCAGAGCAGTGCAGCCTGTGAGTGTATAAAGTGTACTGTGCAATCCAAGACAAGGTGCACACTGTTCTGTGTACTGATTGTGAAATGGCTTTTGCTTTCCAAAGAGTACTCTTCTGTCCCTCAAACCTCTCAACAGAGAATACCAGAGAAGGTATTTTGATTTCCATGTCCACCTCTGAATTTCTGCTCTCAGCTGTCACCTTCAATGATGTTCTTCAGTAGCTGAGTTGTTTTTATGTCCTCTCCTATTTAAATTGTGTGACTTAGCATCTGTTTCAATGTGGTTTTCAAATTTAATGTGGAGGTGACAAGTTTTCAAATTTTTGTAGTATCTTGATTCTTTTAAACAATGTTGTTGAATATATGCCCCTTTGATTTCCCAGATAATCTTAATAGTGGATGTATTAGTGGTGTTTCAGAGTTTATTAATAATTTGCAATTAGATTTTTCTGATTTTCTTTTTTTATTTTATGTTTGTTTATCTAACCTCAAGTAAATTCAAAACCCTAAAGCTAAATCTGCACCAAATCATGTGAACATTATACACTATGCTGGAGAAGGCCCAGCAATGGATGTGTGTATATCAATTCAATTAATTTAATATTCTTGCAAAATTTGCTAAATTCTGATTATCACAACATGATAGAATCACTTAAGTTGGAAAATACCTTTCATTATGTGAAAAATATTGTTACCTGAAAGGCAGTAAGAGACTACCATTAGTTCTAGATTGCAGACAATTGATGGCAAGGCTTCTATTTGCCTTAGAGACTTCAACTCAGTCTTTTCTGCCTGTGATTTTTACTTTAGACTCTAAATAATTCCTTACAACAACCTCTGGGAAAACCTTTAGGACATGAAGTAGCTTGAGTTTGATTGCTTTTTTTAGGCACATGGCTGCTTTACGTGATTAATCCTTACTGCCTGTAAGGATTTTTGGCTCTATTTTTACATTAATAAAGTAGCAGTTCAGAAATATATTTCAATGTAAATTTGTCTAACATCAGAATACTTGGTAATTGCTAGGAATAATATAAGTATCTGCTTCCAGACATCCCATCAGATGCCACAAAATATCTTATAGGTCTAGCATCGAAGGTTTCTCACTCCTACTGTCTTTAAGGACAACCTGTCAGTCTTCAACCCAAGATGCCAGAATAGATATTGTTACTCAGAGGTTTGTAGTCCTCCATCAGTAAGAAGATGGAAAGACATCCTGTAGATACAGTAAGGAACAAGCTGATTCTCATCCATTTACCAGAGAAATAGATTTTAATTTTTTGCCCACTGTTGATGTTACTGTCATGCTGAGTGGTGGTAAATACATATAAAACTGTACAGGAACGTTTTAAGAATTACTTGCTTAGTCTGGGGTACCCATAAGATGAGCTACTTGCAGATGGAAGAGTTGGTTTTGAAGAGACTAGGGAGCTACATCAAATTTCAAATACAATACAACTTTCCAGAATTTCAAAGAACTGCTGAATACATTGAAAATTTAGGTTGAAAGGAACTTCTGGAGATCTTCTGTTCAAAACAGGGCTTTAGATTAGCTTATCCAGGAGTCCTGACAATAGTGTTGCATATTTCCAGGGAAAGACATTCTACCCTTCCCTGGGTAACCTATTTCTATGTTTAATAGCTGTCATGGCAAAATCTTGAGCATGTCTGTGATTCCTGAGCTGGTTAGGGCTCAGGAAAAAAGAGGTAGATTTATTTTCTCAGTAAGAACTTAGAACATATGTAAACTTTACATAGAATAAATAGCACCAGGAAGTTGGACGAACTGCTATGTTTTTGTTGCCCAAACTGCAGATTTCTTATCTTATATGGAATCAGGTTAAATTTGTTTAGACTCCTGTGATATTTTTATGATGTAAGGAGGTCAAAGAGTGAAGGGCAAAGCCCTGCCTGCAATGAAAACCCATAGGTACCTCATACTACAGGAGCTGCAGATCTGCCAACCAGCCGGCCTCAGCAAAGAAGGTCCCATTGCAGAGCAGAGCCTTAATTTTGAGAGATACAGAGAGGATTGCTACATGACGATGAATAATCATCATGTAAGGCCTAATTGGAATAAGCTACTATTAGAGTAAAAAAGGCAAGTCACACTTCAATTCTCCCTTAGTCCTCTGCTATTTACCATTGAAGATAAGGTCACAGTAAACCAAAAGCCTTGGCTTTTAAACTTGGTAAATCATTCTAAAAGGCATGAGTTTTTAGTATCTACCAGAGGGTGCTTTAGCAAAACTTGATCTCTATTAAGTAATGACCTTACACGTGCTGAGAAGTTTGATGATATTTAAAACTGTGCACCAAAATGACAAGTAACTCTTAAAAAAATAGGCCTAACTTCAAGAGTATAGTAAGATAGCTAAACATGTTTGTTTTTTCTAGCAATGTAAATTATCCCGTTACCAAGTAATACCTTTAATTATGAGTCTTCTTTCAATTCTCAAAGGCATTTACACTTTTATCCAGGGTTAAGAGCAACATCATCAAAGTCAATTAGCTAAAATCACAAAGATGTGTTGAAGTGCTACATCCATTTGAGATGTGCTGCTGTGCATTAGTCCTTAACTTTACATATTGTGGAACACAACCACTGTCTGAATAGGAGAATGCAGATGTTTTTCTGTGTGTTTTTCTTTCATTCTCTTCAATAACATGATCCACCTTAAGGGCATTTGTATGCACAAAGATCTAAAAGGGGAAAAGACCTGGCTTATTACGTCTTCAAAGTTGTTTTTAATGTAATTTTAAACCACCAAAGAATTTAATATTAGGCAGCTGTTGATACATCTAAATACTTTCATGAAAGTGAAACAGAAATCAGCTTGAAGATGCTTCCAAAATATTGATCTATGGTTCAAATACAAACTCACATGTGATTTTAGTATACTGCCCAGGACTGTACTGGAATGTTTTGTTTGACAGCTCTTCAGAAAAAGCTTTCCACAGGGGAACAAGGGAATTGAACGCTCCACCTCCAATAGATTGCAAACTGAGCAGCTGGAGCACATGGGGGCCCTGTGACCCATGCACAAATCAAAGGGTAAGCTGTCCTTGGAAGTCTTTGTTCCAAAGTCACAACCAAAGGGATATCTGTGTGCCTGTTGGTTATGAGAAAGTGTCAGATTGCAGCTCTTAATACTGTATGTTCATGATTTGATGAAACCCATAGTAATGTCAGATTTGAAGCCACAAACTAAGAGAAAACTACATCCAGTGTTCTCATTGAAGTTTTTCATAGAAAGCCTGTTTTGGGTGTGTGTGTGTTTCTGTTTAAAACTTTATTTTTCAATACATTTTTCCCTTTAAAGAAAAAAAAGTCACAACCCATACAATTTATTTTCCAAAGCAATTTTTTTTTCTTAGGGGCGTTCTCTTAGGGCTTTAAAAAACCAAAAACTTGAAAACATACTAAGTATAAATGATCCACTCCACAGTGGAGAGATGTAAACGAAACAGTGAAGTAAACAAGGTAGTGAAAATTAGCATCTTTACATGCTAGCTAAGTATTATTAATCATAACTATTATTTCAATATTATTTTATTCATTAATTTTGCCTGTGGATTTTCAACAAAAATTCACCAAATATGTTTAGTTTTGAAAAGCTCTAAGTTCAGCTGGAAACTCTGAAGTTCTGGTAGAGTTTTCTCTATGAGCAATATTAATACTGTTATTTTCCTTTCAAGTTTCGCTCCAGACATATTGAAAGATTTGGGCAGTTTGGTGGAAAAGCATGCCTGGAGGCCCTAGGAGACACACAAACCTGTAAAACCAGCAAAGCCTGTCCTGAAGAACCAGAAGCAGACTGTGGTGCTGACTTTCAGTGCAGTTCGGGTAGGTTTTGTCTTCATGCCATAGCAAGTAAAGCAGTAACTCAGAAACCACATTTTAGTTCTGTGAACAAATTACATCAGCCTCATGCTATCACTTAAAAACAGTCCATGGACAGGTGGTTTCAAAACCACAATGCCAAAACCATCGCAGCAAAACCATTTAAGGAGGGGTACATTCCTCTCATCTTCCATTTTAGTTTGCACCTGGTTTAAATTCTTCTGTAACTTCTACTCCATGGTTAGAAGCTAACCATAGTGACCATATCCTTTCTTCTAGCTTAACTGCCCCACTTGCTACTGGATCACAAGGTTTTATGAAAAATCATCAGGAAAAAACTAGGATTGAAGGAATCTTAACAGAATGGATATGGAAGTTTACCAATCTAACTGGCATGATAGATGATAGCTGGAGACCAGCATGCATCTAGATCCAAAAGACGATATAAATTTGAAAAGTGATGCATGTGCCCAAGATTAATCACAACTCAAAATAAAGTAGGAAAAGTTAATAGTAGTAAAACTAGTCAAAACAAAAACAGAAAGATTGCAAAAGAATTTGAAGTTCTAAGCCATTCTTTGTATGGCTTTTAACTCAAACACTGAAAAGTGCAAATAGAGCAATTTAAAATTAGAAAACTTTTAAAGCTTCAACTACTAGTTCACATAGATTGTGTGGCATTTACAGGTGCGGTTGATTATACCAAAGTATTGATTTATTATGCTACAGCTAATTTACTAAAGTCTTTAAATTCTATAGGAAAAAACAAACAAACAAACAAAACAAAACAAAACAAAACAAAACAAAAAACAACAAAAAAACCAGTCTTTCTAAAAGTTGTGATATATAAATTCAGGAAAGTTCCTACTTCCCTGTTGCTTTAGAGCACAAATCACTATAGTTTTGGACACTACATGTCCGTATTATCAAAATTACATAGCCCAAACAGCAAAAACTCAAATTATTTAGAAATAATTTTTGTTGATGCTGAATTGATATTTTCCTGTATTCTCTTAACACAAATAAGAAAACTCCAACCAACCAAACATTTGAACTTTACTTTAGAACAGTCTAGGATGCAACAATTTTCCTCAGATGACAACAGTTCTCCTGCAACTTACTTTTCTCAGTCATCCTACTAACTTATATATAACAGTTGCATGCAGGTTTTTTCATTTAAAAGTGGCAGAGCATAGGATTTTAATTTCTCAAGACAGCAGAAGAAATATATATAGAGGAAGATCTTAATAAAAAGTAGCTGAGAGTGACATTTAAAGTCCATCTTGATAAAAATGCATTCAGGCAATGTTTTATTCTTTGATCAGGACGATGTATAAAGCGAAGACTTGTGTGCAACGTAGATAATGACTGTGGAGACTATTCTGATGAAGATGACTGTGATTCTGAACCACGGTCACCATGTCGAAAGCATGATGTTGATGTGTCTGAAGTTGGCAGGACTGCAGGACATGGGTATGTAGTAAAAAGTAGTATTGGGCCTAGTGAAGAGTTTGCGATTATCTCCAAAGCCAGCTGAAAAAAACTGGGGTACAGTGACATTCCCAAAAGTGGAATATGAATCATGGTAGCATTTGTATTTAGAAATGCTAAGTAGCCTTTGCAACAACACTTAACTATGATTTTATTTCATATACTTGTGAGGATAAAACATGCAGTGTAATATGCACTGCAGACAGTGTAAATCAATCATAATGTTAGTAAAAAGAATAATATATAAATGCACATGAATAAATCTACATTTTTAAATGAAAATGTTACAGGTATATAGATTTTTTTCCTAATGATATTTCACAATCAATGATTAACTGTCAATTACTTTGCTAAAATGCATGTCTGAAAGGGAGAAAATATCTCTTGACCATTTATATAATGGGATGCCTTACTGCAGCAACACTTTATGTGCAGCTTTCTTCCAGTATTGCATTGCCCACTTCCTGGATCTTTGTTGTTTACAGGAGCATTCATCATTAATTTAAGTTGAAAATTAATTTTTTTGTTCTCAGACCCTGCTGGATTTCTTTAATCTCTAACAAAAAGAAAATGTGACATATTGTTTACCTACAAATAGAGTTAAAAGGCAGCAATCCACACTGAACAGAAGATAAAAGTATACTACAGCACCAGAAGATAAAAGTATACTACAGCACTATATACAGTATGTAGTATATATACTATTATATATATAGTATATATGGTATATATACTATATATATACTCTATATACTATATAGATTATATATACTATATACTCTGTATAGCGTATAATAGTATACTATTATATACTATAAAATGGTATACTACAGCACCAAAATTATACATCCTTTTCATTTAACTTCTTACTGTGCAAGAGCAAAAATGCTGGGTTTTTAGCATGAGGAAGTAAACCAAGAACAAAGGCAATTTTTGAAGCTTCTATTACAATATGTTACTAAAATCTTGCATGATAAAATGTTGTATAGAGATGCAGTAATGACACTGCTGACTTTGATGGCTTGCTTAACACTTTCTACACTCAGAAAGGTACACATACATTTGCCAGATGTAAATATTGGAAATACTGAAAAGATTGAAATGGATGAAACAGGCACAAAAGGGCAAATAAATTATATAGAATCCTCCCGGGAGTTATTTTTGGAAGTATATAGATGCATAGAAGTATACAGCTGATGCGCCTGCCTCCTTGGTTTTGTAATGGTTTAGATTTCCTCTCTCATGCTCCAGGAAATGCTGCCATTCCACTAGATCACACACTGCAAGAAGAGACAATGCTAGGAGTAGCTGTATATTCCTTCTAAAGATTTGATGGATGTTGTACGCGCTTAATAACCAAGTGCCTACCAGCAAACAAACTAATATAAGTTATTTAAAAAAATATGTACATTTCAAATCTACAAGGAATGCTTTCTCACAGATGTACTTGTCCAGAACAAATGTTCTTTCTCACAAATATATTGGTCAACAAAAATGTTTTTTACCTCCTTTTATGCCTAAGGTTTTCACTGTGTTTGAGGTTTAATGTCTTTTATTTGTTCATTTCTCATATATGATCCTTCAAGAATTTTACCAAATATGTAACTATCTCCAATACACAGATGAGAAAGCACAAGAGATGTGACAAGCTGCTTGGATGCAGCAAAATCCAGTTTCACAGCTATAGTCTCTGTCCCTGACAGAATACAGCTTTTTCAGTCTACAGGTCATGTGTGCTGACACACGCTCCTTTACTGAAAGAGGGTGTATGACTTCTCTTGCATTTGTCTTGTAGAATCAATGTTTTAGGGATGCAACCAATGGCCAGCCCATTTGACAATGAGTTTTTCAATGGTCTTTGTGAGCGGGTGCGTGATGGGAACACACGGACATACTACCGCAAGCCATGGAATGTGGCTGTTCTCACTTATGATGTAAGTCCTTTGCAAAATAGGATGTGTTTAACTGAATTCCAGCTACTGAAATACTCTTGGAACACTTAGCATATCTCTTGAGCCAGACAGCACAGTTTTAGGCTTAGGCTTGTGCTAAAGTCCAGAAGGAAAGAGGTTATGTTCTCATTTACTTTGGCAGTTAAACTCAGTTATGCCAGACAAATTCCCACAATTTGTGCTGCACCTTTGCACAATAAATGAAACTATCTTTCTGGAATGTTTAGAATATAAGAAGAAGAAATGAACAGAAGATGTACAGAAAAGATTAAAATACCTAACTTTTACTAGGTAGAAGAGAAAATCATCTACATTTTCAAGGACATGTAAAAGCCACTGATAAAAATGCAGACATAATACAATATTCTAGTCCTACTTGTTTTTTCACCAGTGATAATTTTGTCTGTCGCACTGGGAAAAAAAATTGTTAGGCTTTTAAGTTTCAGGCTATGATTTTTAGTGAGGTTTGAACACCAAAAATGTTGATGATTGTTGAAAAAAAGTTAGATACTTTTCAGAAATCAGAGCACAATTTTGCCTTCTAAATTACTGTAAATGGGAACTTGATAAAACAAATACTATTTAAACCAGGTCCTTCCAAAATGAGTAAATCTGACCCAGAGATCTCTGGTTATGTTTGGTTATGATGTTTAATAATTTTCAGTTGCTAAAATGTGATGTTCTGCTGAAGTATACTAAAATAGCTGGATTAGTTATTGTTTGCTGTAAGAAAAGAAGAATCATAATCATAATTCTGACTTACTTCAGAAGTCAGGAACTTCTAGCAAATCTTAACTGTGTTTCAGGAAAGAGAGACTATTATTCCTCACATAGAGTCATAGAATCTCCTGAGCTGGAAAGGACCCACAAAGATCATTGAGTCTAACCCCTGGCTTTGCACAGGACACCACAGGGTCACACCTGAGAGCATTTTTGAAACGCTTCTTTGAGCTCTGTCAGGCTGGTGCTGTGACCACTTCCCTGGGGAGCTGTCCTGCCCAACCACCCTCTGGGTGAAGAAACTTTTTTAATATCTAAACTAAACTTCCTATGACACAACTTCAGGCCATTTACTCAGGCCTGTCACTGGTCACCGGGGGTAGAGATCAGTGTCTGTCTATTCTCTCACAAGGAAGCTGTAGACAGTGTAAAGGGATGGTTGACACACATAATCACTTTTACAGTGTTACATGTTGAGATTTAGTATTCACTAAACTATTATCATTGCAGTAAGTTCAGTGATCTTTGAACCACAGAACTAATCCTGATGAGGTGGCTTGTGGAGGGAGTGCTATTTCCATTTGTTTTGGTTTAAAAGGAAAAAGAGCTGTAAAAAAATGCATTTATATGCTCTGTAAAAATCCAGCTTTAAAGTGCTACATAGATTTTCCAACTAGTGCCTGTTGTTTTCTCATACAACTTCTTTTCTATCTTTTCTCAGACAAAAGCAGACAAAACTTTCTCATCTGTGTACTACCATGATCGTGTGAAAATGTTACGAGAGGTTTACATAGAAAAACAAAAATATTTTAGTGTTGATGCCTCTTTGAAATACACACCTACTGATGGGAGTAACAAAAATGCTTCACAAGGACATTTCAAATATGACTACAGAAAGAATTATACGTTTGGTTCCATCCTGCAAAGCTACACAGAAAGGGTGAGATTAATTCTTCTAAAGGTTTTAATGTAAATATTTTACAAATGGTACAGTTTATGCAGTGTTAGGATTAGGCAATAATAATCTAAATATTCTAGAGAGCTGCTGCTTTTTAATTTTTTTCTTTTTAATGAAGTACTGGTAACAATAGGATTAAGATTTCACACATGGCCAAATGGCAACTCAAAGCATTTTCTTTTTCCCACTGTTTATCTTTGACTAGCAAGGACCCTCATCTTCACCAGGGGCTTGGTGTTAGAAAGAATCAAGACCTCTGGTCTCATCCTGATTAGAGAGCAGCTCTGATCTAGTGCAATGTGGACAAATGAGATCAAGTCTTATGATGAAAAATTGCCAGTGAGTAGGCCTACACTGTATAAACACAAACTAAATTTTAGGAATAATGACCAAAAGGTCAAATCTCAGACATGTGGGTACATCTGTACTAATAAATTAGCTAGGGCTATAAGGAATGGGCACCAATCCAAGATAATCTACCATTTTATTAGCTTGCTTACACAACTTAAGTCAGTACTAGTTCTCATAAGCAATGCCCATCCTGCACTTCCCCACAGCATGTTTGAAAGAAATGATCTTGTAGACAGTCTCAGAAAAGCAAGCCATTTTGGGATTGTGCATAAGCAATACCTGCCCTTTGAAAGAGTGGAAAGATGCTACCCTGTTTTATTTGATAGTAAAGAAGTAGCCTTAGCATTTAGTGTGGTCAAAATGAGATAGACCACAAAAAGTTATGCTAGACATGTTGTTGTTGAATCCCAGGCAGCTGCTTCACTCCCCCACCAGCAGGCTCGGAGAGATAATGGGAAGAGTGAAAACAAGAGAACTCATGGGTTGAGATAAAGTTTAACACAAAAGTTGAGATAAAGTTTAAAACAAAACCCATGCACACAAACAAAGTAAAACAAGGAATTCTATCACTGCTTCCCATGGGCAGGCAGGTGTTCAGGCATCTCCAGAAAAGCAGGGCTCTATCACATGTAATGGGACTTGGGAAAACAAATGCCATCACTCCAAACATCCTTCCCCTTTCCTCCTTCTTCAACCTGATTTATATACAGAGCCAATATCATAAGATATGGAAAATTTGGATCAATTTGAGTCACCTGTCCTAGCTGTGTATCCCCTAACCTTCCAAGCACCCCCAACTTCCTTGCCAGCACAGCAGTACAAAAAGCAGAAAAGGTATTGGCTCTGTGTAAGCAATGTCCAGCAATAACAAAAATATCTCTGTATTATCAAACCTGTGTTCAGCACTAAACCCAAACATAGTCTCATGCTAGCCACTGTGAAGAAAACTAACTTTTCCCTCAGCCAAAATGAGCAGAACACAACATTATGGCCTACCCCAGCAGCTGTGTGCTAATGGAATTAACTAATCAGGCCATATACCATTTTCATTTTTCCACACTTTATGCCAAGGTCTGTGATTACAATATGCCACCATATACAAGGCATATCAACTCCATAGAGCTGAAGTGCACCATATGCAAGGAATACTTGATTTTCCTCAACTAATTAATATTTTCAAGTTTGTCAGTTTTGTTTTCTAGGACCCATTCAAAGCTCTGCATGTCAAATAGCTATAAGGAAAAGCTAAACTAAGTTTTATCACTGATCAATTGAAATAATACTGAAGACAAAGACCTGCACTATAAAGATAAGCTGAACCCAACATTGCCTTTGTACTGGTATGGGTTTTCTTGTGACAGAAACAAATCATTTAAACCTCAAATCATGAATCTTTACAGACTTAAAAGATCAAGCTCTACAGCTCACGGGGTTTTAATGCCTGCTTATAGTCTATTGGCTTGTGATAGGAGCTTTGGATTCAAATTTGTGCTGAGAGATCAGTTCAGTGAATAAGTCACAATCTGTCACAAGAAGATTTCTATCACTGCAAAATCACAGGGCTGCAGGGTAGTGGAGTGACAGTCCCTGCATGAGACCCCTCCAGAGCCCACCTGAAAGTTAAAGTCATTATCTTGGAGGCGCCTGGAGGCACCTGGAGAGAAACGATCTGTATATGGTGGTTGGCAGGAGTATTGCACCTACAAAAATTTCCTCACAGTGATTTAGGTACCTGAAGATTTCTGCCAGTCTTAAGCAGCATCTGAGTCATCAGTTTAAGATCCTTTAAATGGTGCTGGATAACATAATGGTCAGATGCTATGTCCTTTTTACATACCTCCTATTAAGCACTACTATTAAGGGAGTCACATAACTACTATAAATACTGCAAATAATAATGGGGTTTGGAAGGCATGTGTTCCCTTAGAAATTTAAGTGCAACTGTTTCACAAGATTTTATTTCACAAGTTACAGGCAGTAGCTAGGTCCTGATTTAGAATATGATATAAAATCACCTGGAATGTAATTTACAAAAATATCAATTTTTGTATCTAGACTTACAATGTATGTATGGCTCAAATACATAATATGAAGGTTTTTTTCCTTATTAATTTTCCTTTTATGATGTTGGTTTGGGGTTTTTTGTTTTTAATTGGAGCTATGCCCTTCTTTCTAATAGTTGGGAGGGTGTTGTTTTTAATTGGAGCTGAGCTGTTCCTTCTGACAATCTGAGAATAAAAGGGAAGTGATCCAAAGAGAGAACTTAGGTCTGCTCTGACTATAAGCAAAGAAGAAACTCCATCTGACCAGAGTGGGCACCTTCTGGTATTCAGCAAGCCATGCAGAACTACTTTTCAATGTTACAAAAGTCAGAAAGTCACTTTTTGGTAAGGCATTATGCTTCAAGAGACATATTGTCAAATAGATCACAAAGGCCTTGCTAAAATAACAGAAGAGTTCTTCAAAATTGGGAGAAATAAAGTAACTCTCTTGCTGCTTCCTCAGTTTAGATCAGAGAGCTTTCTAATTTTTATATAATTTTTAGATATATAAGTTTGTCCCATTTCTATAATGCTGGATTGAATGCCACGTTGAAAAGTGCTGCAACTTCTTTGCAGATAAAACAGAATAGATTTTTGTGCTGTATTGCATATCAGAATGACACACTCTTCTCTTTCCTTCTCCCTGCATTCAGAACCAAACCTTTCTGCATGTAAAAGGACAGATTCAGCTGGGAAGGTTCCAAATTCGGAGTCGTGATGTTCGTCTCACAGATAGTTTCCTTGATGATTTAAAATTTCTGCCTGCTGAATACGACAAGGGGGAGTATTTCAAATTCCTAGAAGATTATGGAACTCACTATGCTGTCTCTGGGACTGTAGGAGGAAGATATGAACTTGTTTACGTGCTGGATAATTATGCTATGTCTCGACTAGGTATGCATTCTGTTGGCCTTGCTATGACCAAGTTCCCAGACTTTCAAAGAGATATGTGATGGTAGATCTGTGTACGTGGAAAAATACTGAGAAAGCATAGTTCAGTGCATGCTGCCTGTGGTACACCAGTGACATTATAGAAATGCATGAGAAAATAGTCAACCTTTATAATTTACAGAACTATTTAAAATCTCTGTTTTAAGTCTATGACTGAAAGGGCCAAAGGAACCATAAACAAACCTTGTGAACACACTCACAATAATTGCATGATTCACAAGAGATCTTGTCCAAAGACAAGAAAACCCACATAAATCCTAAATTCTATTTGGTACCTGTTTGTGGTATAATCACTCTAAGAGTATGGTGGTGACAAAAAACAAGGAATAAATTGAAGTGCTTTATTCACACTGGAATATTCCATTCCCTGATTAGAATAGAAAAGTAGAAATTTAATCTTCCCTCATGGGCAGTTCAGATATATGTGGGTTTGTGCTGGATTACACTGATCACATGGGAATAAAGTGAGAAAAGACAATTCTCGCATTGATTTTGGAGATCAAAAAATGAGCACATGCTGCTTGCAGCCCCAATAACAATACTACTATCCAATATTCAGGCTATGAAAAGGGACATGGGACAAATATGTCACTTTCATTTCCCACTATTAGTCTGTTCATCACCTCAAGATTGTAGTTTTGGATTCCTTTAAGTCCCAGTTTTAAGCAAAATTCTTTCTGAACACAATGCTGAAGTGGTAGATGATATTAGGTTTGGGTTCAATATGGAGAAAGGAGATGCTGGAAAAAGTACTGTGTAGAGGTGGATTAGGATTAATGGAAAAAACATGCTTTTAAGAGATCACTGGCCTTGATTAATTTTATGGGTAAAAGCAGTGGAGAAACATAATTGAGGTTAGAAGAGAGACAGAGAGAATTCAGTAATTTAGTATATAAAGAGTAAATATTGAACAAGGCAAAAAACTTTCAATATAATAAAATTTAAAAAATGGTTCCTAAATGAAGACCTGCTTTCAGCTAGCTCAAGAAAAACAAAAATCCATTTTTAGTATTTTCCTAGTCACCACAGTTCTCACCTGCATCTGTTCAGGCACTCAAATTACAGCCATCCTCATATTCATTACATAGACAAGGAAAAGGTAAAGGATAAATAGTAAGAAGAAAGCCACAAACATTTCCAATAGGCCTGAAATTTATTCAGGATAATAATGTCTTGCTATTTATGGTTATTCAATCGATCTAATTGCCTATTTCTACTTCCAGGAATCACTGTAGAAGATGTGAAAAAATGCCTTGGCTATCACTTAGAAGCTAATATCGTGTATAAAAACATACAAGCCAATTTCAATGTTGATAGTGGTAAATGTGAAAATATTTATAGCAGAGAGAAATGTAAGTATATCCTTGATTTATGTTATATCTTTTGCTTAAGGAAAGATAATACCAGCTGCTTCCTCTGAATAATCAATGTAGTTATTGCTGTTAGAGTTATTGCTATCCAGTAGAGCAATACAGGTGAGATTCACATTCTTCCATGCTCCTAAGTCAAGACAGCCTGAGAATGTGTTTCCAGCATGCACACTCATGAACCCACTAGCCTGATGCATACATACATACGTACACATCACCGGCCACAAATAAATACAGAAAAAATACAGACAGCATTCAGGCAAACACAAATGGCACAAATGGTTTCATCTTTTTCTCCTCTCCATCTAATCTGGGAGGAAGTCTTTCAGTGGGCAATGTCACAGAATTGCAGGACAGTTGAGGGTTGGGAGGGTCCTCTGGAGGTCATCTTGTCCAAGGCAACACAAGCCTCAGGTATTTCAGTCCCAACAAAATATTTATATATAATCAGTACAGATAACTTCAGAAGTTGACCTTAAATACCCAGTTGAACCAGCAACTGCATTGTTAGCCCCTCCTGTTAGCGACAGAGACATATTACACCAGGCCCACAGCTCCACTCCCATTGCTGGTGCAGACTCTCTGATGCACATCAAGGCACACGAACTGTGGATGTCACCAGGCACTGGCCTTAGGTGCTCAGTCGATCCAGCAATTGGTCCTTAGATCCTCTCACCTCCAGCTGCCCTAGACAGAAATGCATTCATATGAGAACAGATCTCAGCCAAACCCAGAACTGTGAGGTCTCTCCAGTATTTGGCCTAGAAACCCAGTATCCAGTTCCTCCTCTTGTCTCACTCTGGACCCATAAAATCACAGAATGGTTTGGGTTGGAAAGGACCTTAGAGATCATCTAGTTCCAACACATCATTTTGGAAAGGAATGCAACATATTAAATCAGGCTGTCCAGAGCCCCATCCAACCTGCCCTTGAACAGGGATGAGGCACAGTTTCTCTGGGTAATCTGTTCCATTGCTGCACTGCACTCTAAGTAAAGAAATTCCTTTTGTCATCTAATCTAAATCTCCTCTCTTTTAATTTAAAATTACTCCTCCTTGTTCTGTCAGTATCTAATCAAGTAAAAATATTGCCTTCCTCTCTTTTTATAAGTCCCCTTCAAGAACTAGAAGACTGCAATGAGGACTCCCCAGAGCCTTCTCTTTTCCAGGCTGAACAATCCCATCTCTCTCAGCCTGTCACTCATAGGAAAGATCTTCCAGCACTCTGTCCATTTCTGTGGCTTACTCTAGACTTGCTCCACAGGGTCCACATCTTCCTCATGTTAGAAACCCCTGAGCTGAATGCAGAGAAGAAGGGCAGAATCCCCTCCCTCCCCTGCTGCCCACGGGGCTCTGGATGCAGCCCAGGACACGTTTGGCTCTCTGAGTGCCATGGCTGGGCCATGTGCAGCCTCTCACCCACAGCACCCCCAAGCCCTTCTGGGCAGGGCTGCTCTCCACAGGTTCTTCTCCCAGTCTGTGCACAGACTTGCTATTGCTTGACCCAGGTGTACACCTTGCACTTGGACCTGCTGAATTTCATGAGGTTTTTGTGGGCTCACCTCTCAACTTTGTCTGGGTGTCTCAGGAGAGAACCCAATCCTTTTGTTGTGTTAATGGCTCCGTTTGGTGTCATCTGGAAACTTTTTGAGGGTACACCTGACCCCACTTTATGACTGATGAAGATACTGATGGAAATCAGTCCCATAGAGAGCCCTGACGGACACCACCTGTCACCAGGCTCCACCCGGACACAGAGCCATTGACCACAACCCTCTGGCTGTACCCATCCAGCCAGTTTCTTGTCCACCAATAAGTCCACCCCTCAGGTCCATATGTCTCCAATTGGGAGATAAGGAAGTCATGTGGAACTGTATCAAAGGTCTTACAGAAGGCCAGGTAGCTGACATCTGTTGGTAGTCCCTTCCTGACTGTTGCTGTCACTGCATCACAGAAAGCCACCATATCTAGGCCACAGCAACAGCTGCTCTGGTATTTGGCTCCCAAGCCACTTACCCTATATTCACCTGCTAGTCTGGCTTGACTCCTGCTAGTCATCACACACTGGCATGTGTACTGTCACTTGTTCCAGTGGTTGCCACCACAAACATCAGGTGCCTATCAGCCCTTGTCTAGCTCTAGCAGCTGGCACATAGAGCTCTATACATATGCATGCCCACAGAATAGAGTCCCTTCACCATAGGAAAGAGTTAGAATGGAATTTAATGGTAGGCCAGGACAGACTGCAAAGATGAAGGACAGTGCACAGCAGAGTAGCTCACAGATCAGTCATTTTTCTTATGCAATAAGTCCCCTTTTCTGCCTTTATCCCTTTATTTTCTCAAGTTTGCTCCTCCCAAAGCCACTGTGAACCCCCCTTACCTTTTCAATGGCACTCCTGTAAATAGATCCTAGGTATTTAAATTCATGTAATCCCAAAATGCTATTCTTTGCATCTAGAGACCTCTTCCATTGACTCATCTTGCAGCTGATTAATCTTCAGCCCCATACTGCTGGGCTAATGGCTCTGCTGGAACAGGCCTGGGAGGAGTTGAAGCAGGGACTCCCTTTCTCTGATTACCCTGTTTGAGTTCCCCTGCCTACCATTGTTGCCCTCTGCTCATTTATGTGTCTGGAGATGGGCTTTGTTTCACATAGAATAAAAATTGCAAAAGGGAAGAATATTTAATGCTAAGTGCATAAGAGGCAATTATTTTCAGTACTCTACTCTTGTATTTCAATTATGAAGCAAAAGCACCCAGTATTCTAATTTCTGCCCTGTTTTGGTTTAGCTCAGTAGAATTACTTATTAGCTTTTGCCTGTCATCAAAGGACTATGATCTCCATAATATGTCTCAGTTTGTCCTATCCTTTCTTTTCCTTTCACATCTAGGGTTTTCTAATTTAATTGCAAAAGAAAATATTTCCTCCCACATAAGGCATAAGCAAAGAGATATTGAATTATGCTATAACCAAGAGTTCTCTCTACAATCATTTTATAAAGAGGGATTGGCTTCACTAGGAGGACAGCTGTTCTTCCAGATGCATGGGCATTAAACATCCTTCTTCACACTCCTTTTTTTTTCTGCAGCAGAAGCACATGATAATGCTGTCATTGATGATGTCCTTTCCTTAGTTGAGGGAGGGAAGATTGACTTTTCAGTTAAAGTCAAAGAGATGTTACTACGAGGAGCCAAAGTGGTTGATGTAGAGGATTACATAGAGTGGGCTAAATCTTTGGTGGATGCCCCAGTAGTGATACAGCAAAGGGTAAGTACAGCTTCTTCAAAGCTGTGGCTTTTTACAGTTTGAAAGCTTTTGATCTATGATGGAGGTGAGACTCCAAGTTTATAATCAACTTTCATACATTCTCTTTATCTTAACTGTTTCTTCAGATTTTTATTCTGCTAATGGTTATATCAAAAGGATTCAGAACTTTGGAAGAGTGTGTTACATATGGACATTTTTTCTTCTACAGCCTTCTCCAATACATACACTTGTTCCAGTTAAGATAAGAGACGCGTATTTAAAGAAACAAAATTTGGAAAGAGCAATTGAAGACTACATTACTGAATACAGTGTGTGCAAATGTGAACCCTGTAAAAATGGAGGCACCCTTGTGCTGGTAGATGGAGTCTGTACATGCCTGTGCTCAAGTTATTTTAAGGGAATTGCTTGTCAAATTCCCAAATCTACATTAGTAAAAGGTGAGTAGATACTCCAAATAAACTAAAATGAGCATATCTGTTGTAACAGTAGAATGACAAAATGAGCCTTCATAGGAAGAGAACCATATCTCCTTTACACCTCCTGGCGTCAAATCTCAAGGGCAAAGTGTGGAAGGGAAAGTAAGTTACTGGGTTCTTTCCATAAAAAGGGTACTCTAAGTTGGAGTTCATTGTCCACATAAATTACTGCGTCTTGGAATGATACAAAGTTCATTAAAGTACACAGGAGTATTATCAAATCTTGATGCAGTACTGGTAAAACAATTTCAGGCAAAAGCAATCTTACGGTGTCTTAAATTATTTTGTCTTCAGTTTTCTGCAAAAAGTCACTGTCTGCTAGCACATGATCATGTTTCACAATTACTATGCTAGTTTAATATTAGGTTGGGGAAAAGGGAATAGAATGCAGTTCACAACTGACAGCGTAAAAATTTACGGTGAAGTAAATTCATTCTCTGTTGCAAGGTTTCTAATGCACATGTGCCCAAAATTGACCTTACAACTTGTTTCCTAGCATGACAAAAATGTTGAAAGCCCGAGGTTTTTAAGCACTGCCACTGACAAACACATTTTTAAAAGCCAAATATTTGTGATGGGTTGTGTTCAGGAGGCTGTAATGATCTGCAGAATTACCATAACTGAGTTGAATCATGATCTACCTTAAAAGAGGTAGGTGGCCTAATCCTGTACCATGTCCTCATACCAGTTGTGACTGATGGAGGCTGGAGCTGTTGGAGTGCCTGGTCCACCTGCATCAATGGGGAGAGTACTCGAACTCGCCAGTGTAATAATCCTGCACCAGGATCTGATGGCAGACCATGCCAGGGAGAAAGCATTGAAAAACGACCCTGTGAAGAAGGGAAATAGTTATGCTTCTCAAAACCAGGTAAGCAGCCTCTTTAAATGTGCTACTGAAGTTTAGAATAAATGTTCAGCCAATATTTGGGCATTTCAGAAATGCAGTTGATGAAGTGATGGGTTAGTTCACTTAAATATTTCATTTAAATCTGTGATTTGATACCACCTTTGATAAACCACTGTGTATTGAATTTTGGAATGGTTAGATTTGTATTTTAATGTTTTGACAAGTAATGTTATATTACAGAACTTGAGATTAGAATAGAATTCTGGATAATAATAGACTAAAAATGCAGTCCTCAAAAGAAACAGATTTCATCTCCAGTCAGACTACCCATGAAAACGCTTATGTCTTAAGGAGAGGGAGGAGACTTATTTTCCAGGGAAAAGATATTAAAAGAGTTTAGGAGACTGAAGCCTCTTACTTGTTAAATAGAGTGTTGAAGCCCAACAAAGCCAGTGTTACAGCAGATTTGAAACTGAAGTCTCTTACTTGATAAATAGAATGCTGAAATCCAACAAAGCTATAACTCTGTTACAGCAGATTTGAAATTTTCATTGAGAGAATATGATACAGATCTGGAAGATCAAGAAAAATATCACAAGAACAGGTATAAGTAATATAAATTAAATAAACCAGCAAGTGGTAGATTTTAAACAGACTGAAGACCTGTTCTTCACACAATGTCCATACCAAAAGTAAATATGCATTTTAAAATTTCAACACAAAAAAATAGAAGGTTATTAGAGGTAGATAATCAAGCTCACTCAGGAAGTCTGTGAAAAATCAATTTTTGCAGGATTGGAAACTATTATGCCTGGACAGTGCCCAGGCAGAAAGGGACCTGGGGGTGCTGGTGACAGCAGCTGAACACGAGCCAGCAGTGTGCCCTGGTGGCCAAGAAGGCCAAGGGCATCCTGGCCTGTATGAGGAGCAGTGTGGCCAGCAGGAGCAGGGAGGTCATTCTTCCCCTGTACTCAGCACTGGTGAGGCCACACCTTGAGTGCTGTGTCCAGTTCTCACTCCTCAGTTTGGGAAGGATGTTGAGGTGCTTGAGTGCATCCAGAGGAGGCAACGGGGCTGGTGAGGGGCTTGGAACACAAGCCCTGAGAGGAAGGGCTGAGGGAGCTGGGGTTGGTTAGCCTGGAGAAAAGGAGACTCGGAGGTGACCTTATCACTCTACAACTCCCTGAAGGGTAACTGTAGTCAGGTGGGGGTTGGTCTCTTTCTCCAGGCAGCCACTGACAGAACCAGAGCACACGGTCTTAAGCTGCGCCAAGGGAAATGTAGATTGGATATTAGGAATAAGTTTTTTATTGAAAGAGTGATAAAGTACTGGAATGGCCTGCCTGGGGAGGTGGTGGAGTGTTTAAAAAAAGACTAGATGTGGCACTCAGTGCCATGGTTTAGTTGAGGTGTTGGGGCATGGGTTGGACTTGATGATCATGAAGGTCTCTTTCAACTTTGTGGTTCTGTGATTTTGTATTCTGGGAATGTATGGCTATGTGCTTCCCTACTCCTGGACATTCTCTAGGTCAGTGCTTTTGCCCTCTTGTTAAATTCAGGATATAAAGTTAGCCTTTGCTTGATTCAACAAAGCTAGTGTTATTAAAAAAAAAGCAAACCTCATAAGCAGCTAATATTTCTTAGAAAAAAATTATTAACCTAACTTTGGCTTCTATGGTTTCAGACATGTGGAGTCCACTCTTGAAGCAGAAGTCTGATATTTACTTCTTCTGAAAATCACATTATGATCTTTGATTCATCCTTCACAGAATCATCCAGAGTCTCAGAATGGGTCAGGTTGGAAGGGACCACACTGGGTCATCTTGTCCAATATCCCTGCTCAAGCAGGGTCATCCCAGAGTACATAGCACACGATTGTTCATTACAATTTTTTTACATTTCAGTCATAGTTGGGACATGATAAAATCATTACCTTAGTGAGCTATGAGAGTAAAATTTCTTTTAATTTTGACCAAATATATATGTTGTAGCTACTATCTCCTATCACTTCTTCACTATTTTTCATCCTTTTTTAGAAAACTTGAATGTATTTCAAACCAGTTCCACCAGTTCACCATTTCTGCTGGCCAGCTATCTACACCAGGACAGTGTAATGGCATGATTTTAAAGTACCTGCAGCTTAAATGATCTGTAATCAAAATAAAGTAATAAACTATACACATGTTAACAGAGATGTGCTGATACAATAGCTGTGGTCAACCTTCATTTGTCTGTGGCTATCATTAGAACATGAATACTCCATATTTGTTAGTCAATGGGGTGTACCTTTATCAATGTTTTTTTTCATAATTATTTCTATCATGTTTTCAAACTGATTTTCAATAACTCAAATCCAGCACAATTATAAGAATAATGTATACAGCATCATTTGATTGATGGTACATTGTTAGAGAAGAACTTTGAAGAGTTATTATCTTCAGCAAAATGCCCTTGGAGATTTATTTCAGCCCCATGTTTTACATCTAATTCATGGCACAGACCACCAGGATTTTTATGAAGACATGCAGCTTCACTAGACCTGTTATGCTTGTTCCTTGCAATATCTGCAGAATAGCTCATCACTGTATCTTGACTATGTCAATGAGTTAAAGATTTTATGAGAAATCAGAGGCACATTACAAAGGGATAGAAGACTTGTCCTATTACCATCCATATTTTTAGCAGAATTTCCAAAACAAGGAAACAAGACTGATGCAATTTTGTCGTCACTGAACCTACTTGTCAGTCTTCCTCAGTGACTTTTGAACCCAGCAGACAATTACTGGAAAATTTGTTTGGAACAAGGAGGAAGGATAGTTCTCAAAGAGGTATCATTTGAAAAGGCAGCTAACTTGGGAAAACAAAAAGAAATCAGTGTCCCCTATGAGGAAAAGGTAACCATGTTAACTTAGCTATACTACTAGACATTGGAAGATCCCCTTGGAAGCAAGATATATGGAAACAGTTAATAATAAAGATATATGAGGGCTGAATGTTTTGTAAATACAGAAATAGTAGATGACATCAGATGAATGAGATTAGTCCCTTGTATAGTGGCAGTCCAGATCTGGAAGAGTCCCTTGGAACATTCTTTATCTTGCTCCTGCTCACCATGAGTGACTAAAGACTCTGAGTACCAAGATTAAACATCACAAGCAAAAGCAGGACAAAAAATAGTGAACCACAAAACCCTATCATGCTACAAAAATTAGATTAAAAAAAAGCTCTTCCCTGGTCCTGCCACCATGATTAGTCCATTCAGACCACAGAGTGGCAATGGGTTTCCACTAATTTATGTTCACATGTGCTCCTAGCATCCCTGCAGTCTTTCTGGGACATTTCAGAAAGCCTCAAAACTGTCGGGCTTTTAACTGTACTGTGCACCTGTAATAAAGCACCTCTTGGTGAAGATCTAGTGTTACTATCTCACAGTGGGAGCAGGAGAACTCTCCACCAAGAGTAGAGCTATCAGATACCAAGAAACTTTTAATAGAGCAAATCCTAAAGAGCCAGAAGTGAAAACATTCCTGCTTTAAAAAAAGTACAAAGAGGATGGGCCTAGGGTAACCTATCATAATCTAAGATTCAACACACAGTGTGAGCAGACATGGTGACCAAGCATCTTTCCAGTACAGTTAGTACTCTGTCTCTGTTAAGCAATTTTTTTTCCTAGCAGCAGAATTCTCTCAGTCCTGATATTAAATGTCTTTCCTAAATTGCTCATGTAGCACAAGCAAGCTTTACTGATCTTCCTTCTCTTCCTTCTCCTTCCTTCTCCTTCTTTCTTCTTCCTGATCTTTGGAAGATCATTTCTGAGCATGAATTAATATAAATGAATATAAATTATAACATAATTCCCACTTTAATCATAGTCAAAATTTACTTAGATACACTTGATTTCAATCCCATATTTTTTGGTACAAATACTCCCTCTTCCCTGATACTTACAGACTTTGTCATAACCTTTCATCTCCACTTGCTTAAGTTACCCAAGGTAAGCTCTTTCAGTGCCTTTCAGAAGCCAGGAAGTCCTACTCATACTGTAACTCTCCACTTGGTCACTCAGTATAGTTGACCAGAGCTGCACACAAGACTCTAAACAAGCCCACATCAGCCCTCTGCACAAATTCTTTTCCTGCCTCTCTCAAAAATAATTTGCCTAATCTGCACTCAAATTACACATACTTTCCACATGTGCATGTCGTGTTAGTGACTCATTGTGTCCCTGGCACAAATCAAAAAAATCTTGTTTCTAGCCTTAAGTATATGACTTTGTAATTAAAATCTGGTTGAGTTCTATCACTCCAATACATAAACCCTTCTCCTCCTTCCTGTGCAACTACTTGATTCCCCTCAGGATGAGAACTGCTTAGTTTAGAACACCTTCAGATAACATCAGTATAGCCCAGCTCTTGAACCAGATTCCTGGTGCAAGAACGTTCTCTTGAACCAGACCCAAGTAATGGATCATATAGGATCAGTCCCCTGACTGATGCCTGCAGAACACTGTGAGTAATCCCAATTAAACTCAGTAATTCCTGTTCCACTGAAGTGATGTAGCTTTAACCATCTCCTAGTCTACCTTACACTCTTTCTAATGGGTCACATCTTCTCCCAGTTCCTGCCACTTAAAATTCAACAAAGGATATCACCTGAAATACTCTGCTGAAATCTAGACAAATAAAGTAAATTGTATTACCTTTGTCTTAAATGCCAGCTAAACTTTGCAAAAGAGGTATTAATTTATTCAGATATAATCCTTCTTTAATGAAATCTACATTAGATGTAGCTATATATATATATATATGATGTTTTCTCATTCGAATAGTTTCTTCAAAATTGTTATTTTGTTTGAAAACAAGCATGTAGCTGCCCTGATGATTTTCTGGTTTTAGGAAAATAGGTAGTGTGTTTGCTAATTGCCCTTATAATTATCTGTAGTTGTATTTGCTATTACCTACATAATAGATTGTATTGATACATTCCATTGAAAGTTTACTAGAAAGCAAATGGTTTGGGACTTACAGCAATACATTAATCTTTTCAGTACTGCAGCACTGAGATTTTAAGGAATTCTGATTTCCCTAAAGAATGCAATTTAAACCTTGCTTCTGACACAGATACAGTACTTTCTGCTGTTTTACTATCATATTGATTTATCCCCCATTTATTAAAACTGAGAAGATTGCTTACTGAAAACTCAACTGATTTTTGTTTAGAAGTTAGACATCAGCAAAAAAGAGCAAAAGTATGCTCTTTTCTGTATTAGCCAGGACTTCACTCCCCTTCTTCCTTCTTTCACCTCTTTTCATTAAGCTCTTTGGTTTGGTTTTTGGTTTTTTTCCTAAATCTAGATCACTGAAGTTTATGGCCATATGCCCTTCTTCCTTTAATTTTTGTGCACAGGAAGTCTGCAGCACCACAAAACCTTTACACCCTGTCAGACCAGGACAATCCTATTTTTCTGATAGTATCAGCTATGAAGAGCTCAATAATTAAAGGCTAATTGATAGAGATGTAGTTCAGCTTATTAGAGATAAAATTCCTTCAGATATTAAACAGCCATGAAAGTCTGGGTCAGAAGGAGACACGTATGATGTTGACAGTGAAGCCTAAATATGTGTAAATTCAGGAACCCTGAGCATGAAAAACAAAACCAAAATACATTTGCCTTTTTAATTCAGTCAAAGTTTACTGAAAAGAATAAATCCATAATTTTATCATCAGCATAGAGCTGGTTTTCCTGAAAATCTTGGAAGTAATTTAATGAATGAATAAAACTTATCCTTCACAGTGGTGCAAAATAACCCAAACAAATACTGTTTACAATTCTGCTAGGTGTCTGATACTCTGCAAAACAAGAATATTGCTTATATCTTTTCATGTGAAGGTTGGATAGACCACATACACTCCCTAAATATATTCACAGTGAAGGACAAAGAACATCTTTTACTTCCTCTAATACATTTTACAGTCCTTAGCAGACTCGTGGGGACACAAAAACTGAAATTATGGTAAGTACAGGACTTTATTAATTTACTTTTTACTGCATGGATGCATTAGCACTAAAACTGGTGTGGTTGGGATTGTAAAACTTCAAATTTATTTCTAATAGTTTTCAAATCCTTGAATCTGGTTTCCTTCTTTTGAGAGCATGAGAAAACTTCTTTAATTTTTTAGGTCTTTAATAATCTGAACTGGTTTCTATTTGATTTACTGATTTTGGCATTCAATATTAAGGAAAACAACTTCTTTTAAGGCTAAACTGACAAATTAGTTTGTGTATCCAGAGGAGTTCTGCAGTCAAGTGTCAATGTGACACTAACTAAGAAATGGGAAGGGGTCATAACTTCTAACTAGATAAAAAAAAATTCTACTATCTTATTCTGCTTCAGCAGGATTTTGTAACTAAAAAGATAGGGGAATTTATCTGTATATCTTCAGTACATTTGGACGGGGAGTGTGGTGTGTTACTGTGTGTTTAGCAAACTGATAGAATTTATTTCCTTAGAAAGTCAGTTTCTTTAAACTCTCTATGTATCTTTTGTTAAGTATTTTATTAATAAATGAAATTGATAACTTCAAGATTAGTGATTTTACAGAAAAATGTTGCAAAGTAAGAAATCTGCATAACTTTTCAGGCCATCTTTGCTGTTGGAAATAATTTAGAACTCCTGAAGTAGTTTGTGTATACCATTTATCATGGTACCTATGTCCAATCAATCATCCTCCCCGGATGCAGTACTATTAAAGAGGTTGACTGGAAGCTGTCAATCCTGTTTCAAAAGAAAAATGGTGCCTTGTGATACTTAGAGGTGAAAAAGGTTGCCCATTGCAAGTGCTACTTGAAAAATGGTAATGTGAAATAAATTGAATAAAGAATGTGGTTCTCATTTAATAATGCTTTACAAAGTTCTGAGTGTTGTCTCTGAATTTGTCTCTGCTTTACACTATGATTGAATTCTTCCTGAATCCTAAGGAAAGTGTTTACTTAAGGGATAATTTTTTAAAATTTTAAAATATAAACCAGGTATTTTACTTTATTTTTGTTTTAATACCACTGTGTAGAATCAAGTACTAAAGGTCAAAATACTAAATTTGTTTAAATCAATAATTCCAGTCACTTGACTTGCTCTAGATTTTCATATGGATAAACAGAATCTGAATAAGGACTACCAAAAAAGCATCTTGCTGTGCTTCTGTCTGCTGATTTCTAGCTGCCACAGGGATTCTTTAACTTGTACTAGAATAGACCAAATATGTATGGATTATTCTTATTTTCAAGATTCTATATTTAAAATTGCACAGTTACTCTTCTGGCATGATTCAAGCGTCTAGCTGCTTTCACAAACAGATTAGTTTAGAAACAATATGCATGTGAATATGCTGATCACTGAACTCCTGCTGTTGCCAAATGCAGTTTGAAAATATGCAAAAATTTACAGTTTTTCTATTTTGATTAAATACTTTCAAATTTCCAGGCTGTTTTCCCTGATTCCAAATAAGAATGACAATTCAAAGTAATGCAAACCATGCATTATTCTTTTAGTCTATTTTCTTGACAATACTATATAGAACTATGGGAAAGGAAGTGCTTTTATCTTTGTATCACAGGCAACCCAAAAGCTTCACCAAGGAAGGAAATGAAATTTTTTGGCCCTAGTTTTGATGTTGCACAGGTGGAAATTCATATTACAGCAAAATAAGAAGAGAGAAGAAAAAATTAGGAGGCAAGCAAAACAAGTAACAAAATAAAGTAGAGTGAGGAGCACTCTAGGGAAGTTTGATTTGTGCCAGTTTTACACCAGAAAACAAACTTGTGAAAAAAAAAATGCATTCTTACAAAAAAAAAAATTAGTCAGTGAACCTTTTGAACATGAGATTTGGTATAATCTGCTTTTAGTTCATACAGGAAGAGATGTAGAGAAGAAAGTTAGGCCTGCAGAAACCTGAAAGTCAAATGAGGACTAAAACCTAGTATTAATTATTTTATTTCTGACCATCACCACAGAGGAAAGTTTAGATTAAACACTTGGATATAATATCAGATGATAAAATGGTAGAATTGCAATAATAGCTTCAGACAGGTGAGACTGAAGCTTATTACTACAACAGAAAAAAGTTGCATTTTCCTTTGATTTCAAGCCAGGACAGGCTGCATTGACTCCTGACCTAGAGAAATACCCCTAAATGTATCTGTCTTTTTGCAGTGATACTGGTAATTCTCAGATACACTCTAATAAGGAAAAAATTTTCAAGGTATGTGAATTCAGTAATAAATCTTCTGATGGAAATAAGGCCAGCCAAGGAACTTGACTGATCTATTTGGATTTACTCTTTGTTTAAACAAAAAAAAAAAAACCTACAGATTCTGTTCAGAAATACATTATATTATATACAATTATATGTTGCTTATAAAATACTGAATGTCTAACCACATTCAGAAGGAACCATCTCTTACGGAATTCTGTGAAGGGACTTCTACCTGCTTGCAAAAATCACTGAGATCACTGGACTTCTGACAGCCACAGAAGACCAGCAGATCTTGCATAACTGGGAACTCAGCAGACTGTTTAAATGGATTTGTGCAAAATACAGCTCTTAGGGCTAAGAACAACAAATTGCTCAGGATATTACTGTTTGTATTAAACATGCATGGGTTTTCTGTCCATCAAGCTGGACTGGAACATAAGAAGTAGAGAAACACTGAGAGTGATTTTTTTTTTTTTTCCCCTGATATTTATGCTATTTTCCAAAAATCTGTAAGCTATTATCTGCCCCAATTAAACAAAAAAAAAAAAAACACCAAAATTTTTTAAGTCTCTGTTTAAGACGGTAGGAGAAGCGCAGGACGGTAAAGCCAGACAGGCGGGCGGCAGCGCCCGGGGCCCGCGCCGCTCCGTGCGCGCGTGGTGCCCCCTGCTGGACAGAGGGACACGCTGCACCGCAGCGCCCCGACACCAGCGCCTGCTACTCCTGATGTCCCGCGGCCGGCTCCAGACCCTCACCACATTGCTAAGGAAAACCATTAGCAACACAGGCCTCCTGCTACAGACCATTCACACTAAAACCAGGCAATATTTCAGCCTATTTAAGAGATGCTGAATGAATCGTGACCTTTGCAACTTGGACAAAAAACACGTTTACAGACATGCTTAGAATGCAGAACAACAATACCTTTCCTATGATCTTTATTTGTTAAAGCTTTTCGTATTTGTGGTGAATGGGTGGGGAAGGAAGGAGGAGGGAAAGCTAATATAGGAAAATGTGTTAGGTATGTAAATTAGGCAAAGATAAACCATATGCATAAACAAATGTAAATATGAAGCTGATACAGAACATATCATGTGACTTTGTTAACATCTCCAGATAGCATAATATATAACACAGGATATTTAAAGGTGCACTTTTACTCTCTTTGTTGCAGGAGCAGTTTTAGTGTTTATCAGCAAATCATTTATACTGGAATCAACATTCTAGGATTAAGAACCTGCTGGGATTTCTGGGTTCCTTTCAACAGAAAGTAATATTTTTAGATTTTTTTTTTCTTACTAACTATTCATACTGGTTTCCTTCATAGTTAAGAAAAAAATAAAAAATAATAAAAGTAGTTCTTCAGCAGAGTTCAGGAGTCTACAGGAAAAATATGAAATTAACACAAAGAGCACCTGCCTTCAGTCACAACCCTCTCTGTAAAAGGTGAAGCACACAGAAAATTAAGAATGGAAAAATTACACAGAAATTTACAAAAACAAAGCTACACCTATGCACCAGCACTGAAATTGTGAACAATGATCTCTCTAATTTGCAATATCCTCACCGGAATATGTTGAAAAGTAATAAAAATTATTTATTACACATTTAAAAATTGAACATGTAAGAAATTTGCTAAATTCAATCCATAATTATAAACAAAATTATTTAATAATTTTAGGGAGTTTACATTTTCATAAAATGAAATAGGGATCAGAGGACCTTGTGCATCTTGTATTTGCAGCTATGGCTGGGTGTTCCGTTCACTTCTGCTGACACATCTCTAACAGCTTTTCTTCCCATTAGATACTTGTTTAGCTAAGTTTTAGAGAAGTGCCATAACCTCTACAAACCCCTGAGGGCATCTGCATTTTGATTCTGAAGGTGAGTCATAGAGAGACCTGTTTTCTTATGTCTTTGGAGAAGAAAAACTTTCAGAAATCATGTCTCCAGGCTCTCACTTATCTTCTAAAAAGGCTCTCAAATCATTAATTTATGTCCAACCATTGATCTTCTCCATCTCTTAGTAATTTTTAAACTATTTTCAAAATCCTTTTGTTAATTCATTTTATATCTTCAGGTGTTTATTCCCCAGTGGTCCAGTTTCCATGATTTCTGTGGTCTTGTCTTATTATCTTACAGATCTCAGTCTTTAATTCATTATTCCATACCTAAATTTCCATAAGAGAAGTTGTTCCAGCTCAAATTTATGCAATAGCTCAAACAGAATGGACAGTACAGTCTTCCCCATGCTGACCACTGCTTTATTTCTGCTTCCTGCTGCTCGTCTCCCCATGACAGTCAGCAGCTGCCCTATGCTCCACTTTAAAAATATTCTGTTGCTTTGATGATCTACCCAATGACCCAATCTTTGGTGAATGCTCAGCAGATTCACCTTACATTTAAATCTAGTCCATGCTCAGCAAAAGGTTGGCAGTGTGATCTTGTATAACAAAAAATTGATTCATTTTTCTCTATACAATTTAGCATCTGGAGCAAAAAAGCTGCTATATGCTGCCTCATCGGTCATGGCCTGTAACTTCTCTGAAGCAGCAGCAAAACTGAGAGACACTGCTGAATTTCCCCTTTTCATTCACATAAATTGTGTAAACAGCACATTCAGGTGCCTGTTAACAGTGCAAATAACAGACTTGGTAAGTAACTAAATTAGCATGATTGAAGTTAAGAAAGCAGCCATAGCTTTTCTTGATGCCTCAGGTTTTAGCTTTTATATTTTTCAGATTCTGTACTGCTTTAGTGTATACTGAGCTTCATATTAGGGGATAATGAGCACTCTTCACAGAGTAGGTAGACAAAACAATTCCTTCTCTAGCTGGGGACCAAGGACAAATGATCCAAATTTCAGGCCCAAGAGCATAAACAACTGTGGATTGAAAAGAGAAAAACAAGAAGGATAGGACTTCATAACCTAAAGACTAATTGGACAATTAACTCCAATATGAAAATGAACCAAAAATTATAAAAGAGACAGACCTCGTGACCAGTTGTGTATTTTGTGACCCTTTTGGGTTCATCTTGAGTGTAGCCTTGGCTCTTGTGCTGCCAAGCACAAAGGTGTATCCACTGAGGCCTTCTAATAAATCCCTACTTTATTCTTTAGTTCTATCTAGTTGTCTGTTCTAAGTCAGCCTTCACAAGGCATCACTCTGCCTCTTAGGCAAGGCAGCAGGCAGGCACTGAGCAAACAAAACAGCAGCACTTCAATTCTCTGTGCTCACCATAGGTGATCAAGGAGCTAGGACACATGACAGACAAGAAGCTAAGAAAAGTAGGCAAAGCAGAGGCTTCATTGCTGTTTTCAAATGTCTAATGGAAGTGTGTCATACTAATCTCAGAGATGCACATGGACAGAGAGGCAAAAAAGGCATTGGAAACAACACCAAAAAAAAAAAATCTCAATTAGTTTCCTTTTTTTGTTGGTTTGGTTTTGTTGTTGTTGGGGTTCTGAAGGTTTGTTTGTTTGGGTTTTTTTTCCCCATTTTTATTTTTATTTTTATTTTATTTTTATTTTTATTTTTATTTTTATTTTTATTTTTATTTTTATTTTTATTTTTATTTTTATTAACAGTGATGGAAATCAAATGCTGGTACAATTTAGTGGGTCAGCATATTTTCCACCCTTGCTCCCTCCCTACCTAAATGATGCTGGAAAGCTAGGATTTGTCACAGGAGAGGCTCTTCCATTAGAGTTCCCTGTTGTGCCAGCACCTGGGAAAGGCACCACGTTAAATAAAAACAGGCAGGTAATGTTAGTACTGAGAGAGTAGTGCATGAAAGGGCTCCCTTCTGTGGGTGGCTGAAAGGTGAGACCCATCTGACCACAGGGCAGGTATATGGTGGGAGAGTGGACACACAGCTCACCTACTCTTATTTCACAGATAGCACATTCAATATATAAAGATAAAGAGGGGAAAGCAGAAGAGAGAAAAGTCTTGGAAAAAGACTGGAAAGTAGGATAGGAAAGAAGAAATGTTCTTTTTGAAAGGAACTCTTAGTATACCAGCAAGACTTCAGAATATAGGGTTTGTGTACACCCTCTGTCTAAGTTGACTTTACCAAAAGAACTCTTAATATTGAGTTAAAATGATCCTGGTTTTCTGCTGTGATTGCCAGAGGCACAGGTGGATACATTCTCACTTCAAATAACTTCTCCTATCTTTTGTCTGTGGATTTATATCACAGGCTAACCAGTTACTTTAAAGGCAGAAGGCTTTGTGACCAACCTGCCGCCACCTGCTAAAGATAAGGGATCTGGGATAGCCAAAATTTTTTAAAAGCCTGATGGACAAGGATACAGAAAGGATGTCAGGCATTAAGCAAACACTAAGCAGAAGGACTTAGGAATTCTTTCCAGAAACTTTCTTCTTAAAGATGTTTGGATAAACTGTGTTTTCATTTTTAAACTTCATTGTCTTTGATTAAAACTATTTCTGAAGTTACTTTTTGTTTTTAAATATTTATGATGTGAGAGCACTCCCTTGTTGTTTTTATTTAGGCCACATCATTGTCTTCTTTTTTTTAAGCTTTCTACCTTCTTGCTTTAGAATATAAAAATAATTGCAATATAGCATACATGGTAACTAAAAAATAAAAATTTCATTCCAGGAAAGAAGAGTCTACAAGTTTTAGATGTAGTTCAAATAAATAAGATTGATTCTTACAGAAGCACTGGGAAAGAAGAGTGGTGAAAGGATCCTGGCAACTGAGAATTTAACTTGGGCTTTAACTTTCAGATGTGCTCAAATTTAGCGTCATTTGTGACAGGTAACTTCTTGAGAGCACATAAAGTACAGAAAGATGTAAATTTGCATTCACTAAGATTCACTTCTTTCTAAACTTTACTAGGGTTTGTTTAAGTGAGATTGACCATGAAAATCTAGATTTTGTCTGTTTGGGGTTTTTTAAGCAAATATATTTTAAAGGCAAAAGCAGCATGATCTCTCTAATATGAACTGGGGCATAGCTAACAAATGAAGGTCTGATCTCCCACTTTTTAAAATTAAAAGACTGAAGAGCTGTTGTTAAGAAATCACCAGATATTTTTAGAGTCTAAATTGCTCTCATCTGAAACCTTTTACTCAGAGGTTTAAGGAGGATACCTTAAAATGTAAAGGCCCTTTATTACCCACTTCCCAAAGAAAGCCTAAGATACCTGAGCTAGGTGATACCTGAAGAGGCACATATGTCAGCTCCAAGTCTGCACCTTGCCTGCAGCTTGGATGCTTTTTAGGAAATACAAGTTTCTGTTTTACTCTTCTGCACTAATACCAAGTGAGACTTGAAGAGCTGATGCACGTTTAATATCTGAGAGGGCAAGAAAGGAGGTTGTTACAATTGTGTATGAAAGCACGGGATGTCCCTGTCTCCCTCCCACAGGGTTTACACAGCGCCTGATGAAGTATTTGCATGGGTTCTTTGCAAACCTTTTTGCCTCCCAGGCGGAGGCAGACAGGGACATGTTGAAGAGAAAGGGAAGTCAGGAGTGTTTTGCTAAAGTTGTCCCCTGTTGTTTTCCCACTTCCTCCTGGCATCAGCAGCTGGGGGGGATGCTGAAGGGGAACCCAGACCAGCTGATAACCCCCTGCTCAGCCATTCACATGGGAGTATACAGGGTGGGAGCAACTTCTTCCTTGAGAAAGTCTCCCTTCCCCTCTGACGTCCCAGCGCGTCCTTCCCGCGGCTCAGGCTCGCTCCCTTCTGCCCCGGCGCAGCGGCCGCGCTCAGCCCCGCAGCGGCTCCATCAGCCCCGGCTCCTTCGGGACTGAGCAGGCACAGAGTCGGGAAAGGGGATCGTGCCAGGGCACAGGCACAGTTATTCCTGAGGGGAACGGAAGAGGAGGGGCTGAGGGAGCAAAACTTCAGGGCAAACCCTCGCCAGCTGCCAGAGATCCTGTCCCCACGCAGGGTGCTGGTGGCGGCCGTGCTCCTCCGTCGTCCCTCTCACGCCAGTCTCTTCTGATTTCTTGTCATGCACAGCTTCTAGCAACTCCCCAGCCAGCGAGCCTACCTACCTGCCAGCGTCTGAGTGGCTAGCTTTCCTTACCGAGATGGCCACCACGTCCCCCCCACATCCCCCTTGCCTCAGACTAGGAGTTGGTTGCTGTCTCTAGGATAGAAAAGTATAAATAGTGGAAAGAGATTTCTGCACTCCCTCTTCAGGCAAGTATAAATATATTAATAATAGGAAATGGTTATAAGTTTATATATATTGAATATCAAGAATTTAAAAGAGCCACAGCACTGAGTTGAGGATCTTTCACAGAATCCTGCATGTCACTAGTCCCAAAACAGCATCTGGAAAGCCATATTGTTGCCATAAACATGACACTGCAAGTAGACACAAGGAAATGCTGTTAATTTGCTCATGACCAAACTTCTGTCAGAAATACTAAAACTGCTTTCAATTGAGAAGCAATGGAAATGCAGCAGCACATTTTTGAGGAAGTCTAGCTCTGTCTGCAGACACAAAGATAACACAGACTTACGCTACCAAAAATTTTGGTTCTCATGGTGTACTGCAGCAATTGCAATCTGAAGTTCCTGCCAGCGTTCAGGAATATCAAGTTTATTCTGAAAATCAGGTAATTTCCAAAGTGATGCTGTAACATGATAACTGCCATGACAATATGGCACTTCACTCCAGAACTCTGACACTAGGTGTGGCATGGCAGGACTGCTGACTCTTTGTCTTGCCCTCTGATGAGCTTCATGTACTCAAAATGTTACCCCAAAAGCAGCACAAAACCAGGTAGTTTGAAACTTTTGGAATAAGTATGTACAGAGATTATTGATAAATATGTTATTTCTGCTCCTGTGCGAAGTGTGCTCCCACATCATCACAAATTGGGAAATAAACTCTCAAAAAAACTTGTTGGTTAAGAAAAACAACATTACTTTATTAGTAATACTGGATGGTGAGGAATTCTCCTTAAAACATACGTGTTCAGTAACCTAACAGACCAGATTATATTCCTGAAACTAGCACATGTTCATCACATTTCCTGAATACATGTATATATATAAATTATTTCAATTTACTTGTTTGGATATGATTGCAGATCTTGTGATGAAACTTTTCTCCTTGAGAGGGTCAGGTCATAATGTATTTCTCTTGTTATTCTTAGCTGTGACACACAATCCTTGTTCTCAAAACTAAGATATCAGCTAGTACATATTAATCACTGATAGAAGTAAACAAGGAAGCATTAGCTAGCACAAGACTTATTAGTCACAGATGCAGGGAGTTAACACAAAGCCACATTAATCTCTGGTATTTGTGCTAAGCACTGTATGGTACAAAACTCAGCATTAACCATGAATACAGGGACCATACACTAATGAGCTAAAGTTAAAAGAATTTTCCAACATCTATCCTCACTACTGTATAGACTGCTTTTTAAAGTATATAACCTGTTCAGTAACAACTAGGAGGCAAAAGCCCTGTGAGTGAGAGGAGGAGAAGGCAGGAAGCAAAGTTTCAGTGAAAAACGCTGCTAACGTTGACTTTCTCTTGCTCAGTGCTCCACATTTTTGCATGTGTTATATATTACAGAGCAACATTATTCTGACTTAGGAAGGAGATATTAATGCACCTGCCCAAGAGTGTTCTTCCACATACTACTCCCCAGTCCTGTCTCCCACTACATACATATGGTTTAAAGATTAGCTGCCCCAACCAGTCATCTTTGCCTTTTTCTTCTTCCACCCTCCCCCATGACTAACTGTTATGCAATCTCTCCTTATCTGTGATCATATAATACACTTACAGTTTAGCAAAACAAAGCAGGTTAAAAACAATGTCAAGAGATAAATAATTTTTTTGTATCATATCTCTTCAGTTTACAGCAACTCAAACAATAGTACCAACACAGCTGCAGAGGTAACAAAATTCTAACTATGGTATTCTTGACCATTAAATTGGAAAGCAAGAGGTGTTCAGATGGAAGTGTCTGACTTTTCAAACCATTTTGGAGCAAAGAACATCAGTAGATTAAAGAAAAATGTCTTAAAAAATGAACTAACATTTACAGCAGAGATTCACAGAATCATTAGGGCTGGAGGAGAACTCTATAGATTCCAGTCCAACACTCCTGAGGAGGTTACACAGGAACATGTCCAGGTGGGTTTTGAATATCTTCAGAGAGGGAGACTCTGTGACTGCCCTGGGCAGGTGTTCCAGTGATCTGCCAACCTCAACTGAAAGAAACTCCTGCTCACATTGAGGTGGAACTTCTTGTGTTGTAGTTTATGGACATTGCTCCTTGTCCTGTCTCTGGGTACCACGGAAAAGAGCCTGACACCATCCTCTGGGCACCCACCTCCGAGAAATTTTTATGCATTAATAAGATCCCCTCTTAGTCTTTACTTCTCCAGACTGAACACACCCAACTCCCACAGTCTCTCCTCATAAGTCTGATCCTCCAGATCCTAAATCAGCTTTCTCCAGTATTTTGTTTTCTTTCTCGTACTGAGTAGCCCAGAAATGGACACAGCATTCCAGATGTGGCCTCAGCAGAGCCAAGCAGAAGGGAGGATTACCTCCCTTGGAGTTGCTGGCCACACTCTTCCTGAATGGCCAAGGTTCTGATTCTTTTTCTTCCCTTTCTTTTTTCCTTAATTTTTGACAGACTTAATTCCTAACTAGCCACTTTTCCCAAAGTGACATGGAAACATCCAAATAAATACTCTGATTAAGAAAAAATATACTTAAAGTTGCAGTCACAATATTTTCACATAGGAACAGTAACACACTACTGGGGTGCTGGAATTTAGATGCTGTGTTTCTCTACACAGAGAATGTAATGGCATGTATATACATGAGAAGACATTTTTGTTATTAGCATCCTTGTCTTGCTTGAATATGAACTAGTGATTTTGTGGCTGCTGCTGCTGTTGTTTTTGTGAAAAGTGAAAAAGGCAAAATACCTTTACACTGCTTTCAGGTCCTGTTACTTAAAATATTCATTTATTCACATTCTTTCTTCACCTAAAAATAGCTAATTTCCCCTATATCACTAAGAAATAACCTTCACAGAAATAAGTGGGAAAAAAACCAGAGAGATTTCAGGAAGCTATTGCATGTGCAAATGGAAAATGAGGCACATGGTGGATATTGCAGATGGGCAAGTTTCACAGAAATTCACAGCTTAAACTTATTTTCATTGTATTTGTTGCAATTTATTTTCTCATGAGCATTCTGTCAGTTAGGGATGCACTTATTTGTGTGTATTGGGCGAAATAGAAGACAACAGGAACTGTCTAGCATTCAGAGCTGTGAAGATAAGCTAGTTCTTTGATCATTATATGATTTGTCTAGAGCTGATACTCTGAGCAAACGCTTCCAGTGCATTTACCCACATAAAATGACTGTATTGCTATAGGTACCATCTTAAAGCAGTCACAAAGGCTGCTGAACACATCAGCAAGTCACAAATTCTAATCTGCTGTAGTTTTAATATTAAATGCATTATTGTCTGTAGTAATTGTTAATTTTCACAAATAAATAAATATAAATAAAATACAGTGTTTAGCTGAATGAATAGAATAAAGGACAGTATTTCTTCCACTACAAAAAAAACATTGTGTTATATAACAAAAACATTAGTTGTCATTGGCATGCAGCAGTGTTTCTAATTCAAATAAGATCCATCCAGCATCCTAAGAAACTTCTGAAGTAGCTAAGCTACAAGTTTTTGTAAAATTAAGCTAGAAATATCAAGCACTTTCATTGTTTTTTTAACACTCCAAATTGTTTACTTTAACACTCCAAAATATTTCAGAAATACTAAGAAGTTTGTGCAGAAGAAGAGTAATAGGACATGAGGAAGATTCAGTTAACTTCTAATTAAACTCAAAGACACACAGCTTTTCTATTGCAATCTCCTCCCCATACACTGCTCCATCAAATTCACTGAGCTGTTTTTGTAGGGCATTCCACATTGTGGTTTTCATTTACCTTCAGCACAAACACGTTTAGAATTTTTTGTGAAGCATATTTACTCAGTATTGACTTTTCTAGCCTGTTTCATCTTTCATACTCTAACACACAGGAGGAAGAAGAAATGTATTATCATAATTTTTGAGTTTTTTAGAAATATATCCACATAACAGAAGATTTTACAAACGGGCCAGCAGAATCTCAAGATCCCACTGTTGAATGTGAGGCTGCAAAGGAGCATTCTAGCTGATGCCTGAGAGTGGGCCATGTATGCAGGGCTCTCAGTGGTAGCAGGGCACTGGACCTGTGGCCAGTCCACCCTTTATGCCTGTAATTGCCTCACACATTTGTTTAGCAGCTATTCTGTAAAGGTTCAGGCTTCTGTACACCAAGGAAGCCTCACAGGACTATGCAATATGGAGTAAATGCAATAGTTCTGGATATCACATGGTGCTTACTGCTGATGGAAGCAGCCAACCAGTCTGAACACACTTTAGTTCCCTTTTCCTCCAGCACTTCTTGCCTAATATCCTGTGGAGAGCAGTTACTGTTCATGATAATGAAACCCACAAGTGTATCTTGTGAGAAGCAAGAACTCCTCTGTGAGAAGCAGAACTCCTCTTTTGCAAATAGCTTGTTAAGTTGATACACCCGTGGATTGTTTCAAAATACTGGAGAGCTTTGGGAAATTCAGGTAAACTGTTGCACATGTTCTTCTTAAAAATAAGCATGGAAATTTCCAGAAGAAATAGAATCAGTACAAGGTATTGAATATAGCTTAATTAACTTGTAGATTTTACTTAGTTTAGGAGCTGAAAAGATGCTAAGCTGACAAAATGGACTTTTCTCTCTCAGAGTTTTGTGATTAGTTCTCTGAAATTTTACTAAAAGTTGTCCTGTTTTAAGTGGCCTTTTCATTTTGAATAATAGCAGAAATGGTATCACTCAAAGGCAATTATTTTTTATCCCCTTTGCATTATTTGTTGTTTGTTAGATTATGGGTAGGGTATAAATTAATATACTATACTCTGGGTTGAGATGTCAATCTATGTGTTTTGTTAGTAGTTCGCCATAGAAAGTATTTTCCTTTCCAGGTATGAGTCAAAATGTGACTCAATGTCTTAAAATTGCACAAAATTTCCTGAAATTCTCAAAGTAATGGTAGGAACTTCACAGTGACAGGAATTCAAATTTTTCTTCCTTGAGATTTGGAGCATTCACTTTAGTGGGATAACCAGACAAGTAAGATATTCATAAGACAGTTACTGTATATACTATATATACATATATATAGGTTTCTGAGTGAAATCTGTTTAATTTCTGGCAGATCATGAGAAAATTTACATTAATCTGAAATAAATAATTGATAAAGGGTATTAGAAGGTGCATGAGCTAAATAAAGTTTAAAAGAAAATTATTAGGTATCATGAAATTTTGTGGTTATATAAAACCATATTGCAAAAATGAAATTATTTTACAGAAATGGATATGAAGTAGTCTGTTTATATCAGATACAAATCCTTGATGGAAAAATTGAAGCCACCAGGCTTCTGTTGTTAAAGACCAACTTGCCAGAGGTTGATAATTCTTATTTTCACTTAAACAGGTACCAAAAAAATCCATGTAGAAAGAAACTTTGTCATGAGCCTATTAGGACATAGAATGAAGAGATTATCATGCCTCTGTTGATACTTTGACTTCATGCATAGTCTTTGTCAGAAGCAATTTGGGAACAAGATGGGATATAATTTGGCTGTTCTGGTCAAGCCCTATGCCCTCATTCATCCTGGTCTCAAACTCATCTGGAGCTGGCCTTTTATTTTTCTGCAGTATGAATAGCTGGTCTTATGATTAGATAGGAGAGAAAAAGTAGCAAAAGAGAGATAAGAAAGGTGTAGAGGAATGCACAATTGAAAAGATACACAATACACTGCAACCAGGCTGGAATATTGCCTTGTCTAATTTTGACAACCATATTGTCCTCATGTGTGTGTTGTTATTTTCTTGCTGGTGTTAGAGGGATGTTTGCAATTATGCTCTTAGGGTAACTCAGGGGCTGTCAGCCTCTCACTGGGGAAGGCCTTAGATTTCTCTCTATCCTCTCCTTCTTAGAGGTCTTCCTTTAATAAAAACCCCAGACAGAAGAATAGCCTGTCTCCTCATCCTTGAGTATTATCTGATGAGGACTCATTTCTTTTCATACCAATCACTGTATTAGCAAGTCTTTTGAGTCTATGAGCAAACTATGTCTCTTTCTCTTATTTTCATCGTTCTGCTACACACATTTTAGGTGCAGAGCATTAAAAATTCTCAACTTTACTTTCTAAATGCTGCAGTTACTCTTAGAGGGACTCTTGAACTAGTAATTACAGCTAGACTCAAGGGGAAGTAAAGCAGTTTGGAAATCTCTTCTGGAAACAGCAAATTTGTATAATGATAATTCTGAGGTGTCTGGAAAAGAAAGTAGTCAAGCAATAATTTATCATGAATTCAAAAGGGCACTGCCACATAAACAAAATCTAGACTGCCTCAAATCTACTAACTTCAATAGAAGTTATATCAGATATATGAAGTTGCAAAATCATTTCCAGATCTGTATTTTTCTACAGTTCTGTGTCATTTTCCTTGCCATTTTCATCCATTTTCTTATTCCTTCTATCTTGCACACAGGTTAGAGCTCAATTCCTTTAGTGGTTATTAACTTCTGTGATTATTTCACTATCAAAGAATTCATAAGTAAGCATTGTTTTCTTCTTAAAGAGATAGTTTTCTAATCTTTATTTTATTACTCTCTAACAAACTCATCAAGATCTTGAGTTTTAAAGGGTATATTTATACCCCATTACTTGGGAATAGAAATGTAAAATTACAGTTGAGAAGAGAAAAGATGGGGGTTTTATCCTTTATAAATCAGATCTGCATGTATTTTGAATGAATTCTTTGTACAGTTGAAAGTTACATATTTTTCATTTGCTCAATTAATGCTTGTACACACACACATCTGCTATTCAGTTCACTGATCCAGTGTTGCTGTTTAAAGAAAGCCTGGCCTCAAGGGGAAGTTGAACTGAAATAATCTTTTGGCTTCACCAAGACAGGAAAGTAAATAATAAAGTTATATTTATTCCAAGGCAGAAAAAAAAATTTAAAAAAATAAAAAAATAAAAACACCAAACTTTTTTGTTGCTGCCAGTTGCAACTCAACTCAGTTGAGTTGCATACTAAACTCAGGAAGAATACAGTTGAATTTTTTTAATGTACCTTTGTGTTCTCATTACAGTGTACTTCTATACAGAAATGTGCAGCCATATTGTAAATTATGGAGAATTATGTTCATTAACACAGAAGTGTAACTAAGGTGTAGTGAAACAATTCTGTACAAGTTTAACTTGGTACCTTTGTGAGTCTCTGCTGAAGGCAGTGGGAGGCTCTGAAAGCTCTGTTGATAAAAATGTATCTATGGCATGAGAGCTAACACATAGGTATTGATCCAGATTTGAGCAAACACATCTGAATAGTGCAACCATCTTGTATTAAAAGAAATCTTACTGTGCTCCTTATGTGTTGCTTGCAGTTCAGATGAAAATTTGAAAAGCCAAAATATTTTCCACAGAGTTTGCAATAGAGATCAAAGACAAAGTTCAGAAAATAACCCAATTGGCTTTTGCATGAAACTCCTCTTTTGCAAAGGCACTTTGCACTTTAGATGGGAAGGGTAGGGGGAACTTAATCTCTCTTCAGAATCTTTTCAAGTTCCCATTTCATGATTTATAACCAACTATGTGATAATGATGTAGGTAACTGCTGTCACTTCTGGGAAAGGAAGCACAGAAACTGTGGAGACTACTCTATGATCAGGGCCACAAACAAAAAAAAAAATTTTCCCCAGTTCCCCTCTGTCTACCTGACCAGTCAAGCTCTGCATTAAAATCTACATGGCTTCTAATGTAACACAACTTATGAAGGCAGATAATAAGGCAGGTGATGTACATTAAAGAAAAGCAGAAAGATTTCACTGAGTTTCTTACTCTGTTTTGATTCTTACTATTACCTTTACCAAGTAAATGAAAGAGGCTTTATTGTTAACTGTTATTGTTAATCTAATGTCACATGTCCAGTAACCTTTTCCTCTTGCTGGGCTTGTAAATATGCATGACTAAGGCAAGGTTTATTCACAGTGTTGGGAAGAAAGTTATTTTTAAAAATTCATTGACAAAATTCATTGACTCCTAACATGGCAGTAATTAATGGTTCAGTGCATTTGAAAGCTTGTATGAATGTAATTAATGTTATCTTGCTATTCCAAGTCTAGAAAACTTCTTAGAAACCATATATCATAATAATAAAATTTTCTTCATTGTCACATTCCCAGCTTCCTAAAGGTCTGCATGCTGAATGGCTCTTGCTTGTAAAAAGTATTGTCATTTGCACAGTAAATTTTCTTATATTTCAAATAGAAGTAGCAAAGAAATCAATTTATTACTATGACTTTCAAAGGAAATGAGTAGCTGAACTGGCCAAGCAGCTGATCAAATACTAACTTAGAAGGTCTGAAAACTTCAGACATAAGCTATAATTATAGGATCTCTGGTGGTCTAGATTTTGTTACAGACCTTAGGAAAAAATCATTAATTCATACAAAGCCAAAAGAGATCAAAGACAAAAGGCTTTTTTATTCTCTAGCACTGAATTGTCTAAACTGGGTAAAATCAGGGCCTTGTGAGGTATTGTGGGACAAATCTTGAAATCTTAATTGATACATACACATAACTCTGAAATGTAGTTGTGTGTTCGTGAGTGTGTATGCATCAAACAGCTGTATATGGCTTAAACCTGATAATCTCCTTAGTAAGTATGTACTTCCTCCCTTCTTTATATGCACAAAAATACCCAGAAATGTGGTTGCTGGGTATAAGTTTCATTATGTCTCTCTTGTTTTAGCTGCATTTACTGTAAGTTATTTGTAGCTCAACACAATCAGTTTGGAAAGACTGAATTTCTTGGCAATGCCAAAAGACTGGGATAGTTACCTTTAAGTGGCAGAAGTCTCTCTCTATGTATATATAACTACTCAACTTAACAGTATTCATGTAATGAGACACAAACAGAAGGCAAAAGGAGCAAAAGCCCAATTGAACTTTTGTTATTGAAGCAAAAAAAAAACAACCACCGAGCACTTGCTGAACCATAGTAAGTTAATACACAGTTAATTCTTAAATGTCTAATCTTTTTTCTAACACCTGTTTATTAGTTTTGTAGCAATACTCCTTTGTTTACAGACAGATGATTCAGTTTGTACGATAAGCTTTACATTTTAGCTAACACAGGAAGTCCAGGTCCTACTTGTGAATTGTATGTATCAATGTATTTGCCATAGCTGCACCCCTGCTGCTGCTGTACCTCGGAAGAGGACTTCTTGCTCCAGAGGGTTCCTGAAATCCTGCCCAGTGCAATGGGACCATCTCACTGCCTTTTGCTCACATCCTGCAGTATGATGTGTTTTATTTTTCCTGAATTTAAATGTATTGAACTTTTGGGTTCAGTTCATAATTAATTATGACCGGTCCTGAAACTTATTGAATTGGGGTGACTAATTAAATCATCTATTTTTGAATTAAGATGGATTTTATTCTCTTGGAATTACTTAACTTCATCTTTTTTTTTAAAGAAATTTAGTAACTTTGACAATATCTGGGTGTATTGATTGTCATTTTAGTTTAATTTTACTTCACATATTTTCATTTGATACCCACACATGCACAGTTTTATTCAGATACAAAATGGAGAAGAGAAACAAGGACAAAGTGAGAGTGTGGGGAGCAGAAAGTAAGTAAAAAAATTGCTGAGAAAGGAAAGTAAAATTGGCACACACATACATCAACCAGAAGAATTTGTTTTCACAAAGGAAATTGCAGTTCTCCACAGAGTTAACAGGAATAACACGAATGTGGTAGATTCCCCCAGGTTCCAGTACAGGAACTTCTTATCACAGGAAAATAAAAATTTTAGGTAAATTGATTTTAATGTCACATGTAATTTCTTACATTTATTATGTATTCAGTTCACAATTCCAGAAATAAACAGAAATTATATCCAAAAGGACCTGCAGTACCTGAAAGGCAGCACCTGAATGAAAATTTTAAAATATCGTATCAACACTGAAAGGATACAACAAAATGCTCAGCTTCTCTTAACTCTACAGGAAGATGAGCTATAGCACCTCCTCAGCCAATCAGCAGTAGTAAAGCCTCAGACCAGGAAACTCTTTAAAGCACAGTATTTGTGAACATTGCAAGAGTACTTTCCCATTGCTGCCCTTTGTTTTTCTCTTCTTTATGTTTGTAGAATCCGAAGCCACGTCTGAAGTTATTAATGGAGAAATTTGAGAGATGTAACAGAGACACAGAGGATCCTTCAACCAGCCAACCCACCAAAATCTCAAGACAAGATATCCCCAAAGGATTACAGACAAGGAAAACAGCACTTGAGAAATATATAAATAAAGGATATACTGCGTTTTCTTCAGGACCCAGTACCCTTCACAAACCTGCTCAGCCTAAGCCTCCTCTGGCAGTCAAGCCTTCAAGTGGTGATAAAACAGAGAAAGATCCAAACTCACAACATTTGAACCCAGTGGCACAAAAGTTCGGTGTTCAGCTTCAGCCCTTTAACAGAGGAAATGATGAAAAAGCTGGATGCACTAAATTCTCTATCAAAACTTGTGACCCATCAAAAGAGGACCCAAAGCCTTTGAACCCAAAACCTGCATGGAACAAGTTCCTTGGTCCTCCTGATAAAGAAAAAAATCCCATGGGACCAAAACCTAATTTAAATTTTGCATCACAGGAGAATGAGACAAAACCAGAATTTTTAAAAGTAGCTGCAGTAAAGGAAAAATTAAGGTCTGCAACACAAGAAAATGAGCCCAAGCCTACTGTTTCTAAACCACCTCTTGCACAGAAACCTTCTCTAAACAATGAGGTATCGCAAAATGAAGACACTTCTAATAAAAGTGGTTTTCTGCAGAGACAATATGGACCTAGAACAAATATACATGTACACCAAGAAGCAAAGGAAATGGGTGAAAATAGCAACTCTGCTGCAGAAACTCCAGGCAGTAATTTTCCTAAAATAGCTCTTAAGCCTACTGGCCACAGGTCCAGCTTAATAAAAGGAACCCCCAAACCTGTAGCAGAAAACACTGAAGAAAAGGGAAGGAGTGCTGCCAAGAACATCTTCCTCAACAAAATCACCCAGGAAGAACCAGGTTCTTCTCATAAATTCCATAAGATGACTATGGCACTTGCTGCAGAAAGACCATCAGGTGAGGATGAGGACAGGAGTACTAAAAGGCCCAAGCGGATTTTCTTGCCCCCAGTGTTCACGCTGGGCCAGCCACCACAAAAGCCCAGCAGACCCCCCACTGTACACCTGGGAAAGTTCCAGAAGAGCCAGAAAACCAGTAAGTCCACTCTGTTCTTGTTTCCTTGGGTATTAGCTTTTTGATGCACTTAGAACAAGGTTAATTTCAGATGGGATCTCCAGTTCAGAAATAACATGACACTCATGCATCAGAAAACCCCGTGGTAACTTGGGCTTCTGTCTCTTCCATACAGAATTAAAATTATATTCCTCTATCCTTCAATGATAAATTTCAGGAAGAATGTTTACTCTGTTGGGTTTTCCTGTTTCTTAAAACCACTCAGATGCAGCTATAACTTGTGTTAGGGAGAATTTCCTCAACAGGCATTTAAGTCCTCATTTAATGAAACAGATCAAACTTAGATGCTCCAATTTTAAGTGTAGTTAGTGAGAAAAGGAGATGCCCAATGGTGTCATTCAGAGCTCTGTAGTTGCTGACAGTGGAGTGGAGCTCCAGCTCCATACTGTGCATTGTGGTACATGAGGTACATTAATGTAATTTTCTTGATACATAATTTATGCTTGTACCATCTTTGTCTAGAATACAGCATGGCTTGTGTTTCAGCAGTTCTGAATACACATAAGGCTGATCTTCCTGAGGTGGAAGAGGTTCAGAGGGGCTATGGCAGCATGAAAAAGCTCAGAGCTGATTTCTCTTAAGAGAAAAAGCCTCACTAAAAACACAGTGTCTGCATGCAGCTGTATGTGGTGTTACTGTTAATTCCACTCAAAGATTAGGAGTGTATTGGTAATTAAAAAATTGCCTTCTTGTCAGCTGTTGTGTTCTGGTTTTCCTCTGTTAAGGAAATGCTCTCACAAATCCAAAATCCAGTCAAGATCCTCAAATGGGGCAAATTTTTGAATATCTTTAAGGCAGATATGCTCATTTACAATCCTAATACAGAAAGACAGCATTTTCAGCCAACTACACAAGTATATGTTTTGGCTATGTAAGAAGAGTAAGAGCTTTGCTAGTTAAAACCTTGAGAAAACCTGAGAAAGGCTGGAAACACAGGAAATGACAATTTATTTAAAACACATTTTTAAATTTAAGTAATTAATTGAGGAATCTTTATTTGTTGTTCATTGTTTACTCAGATTTTTTTTCTGGTCCCATTCAGTTATAGACACAAAGCATTTTTTTCATTCTCTTTTTAAAACTCAGCATGAGAAATATTTAGCCTGTGCATTTTATATTAACACTGTGAGCAGGGCTGTAAGAATGATATCAGAATTTTTGTTAGGAGGGTGTCCAGTTGTCACTAACCAGGGGTAAAAGCAGCCACCACTCTGACAGTCATGGGAACATGAGCTAAGGATGGAGCTGCCCAGCATGGTGGCCCAGGTGGTTTTCCAGTTATGTTGCAAAATTCACACAGAACTAAGTAGAAATTAAGAATCAGACATGGTCTTCTCTATCTCACAGTCATAGGGGCAGGTAAGGAGTGAAGAGATTTAGAAACCACATCCATGAGAAACTGTCCATAGTATCCTTGAACTTCAGCTTTCACTCAGAGAGAATCATCATTTAGATCTTGATATTCTGTTTGGTTTTAATTAAGGCAGCCCATTTTGATGTGGCCAGAAGTCTACACAGAACAGTTCTGGTGGACAGACAAGTTGCGCTAGAGTGAATCCTGAACAAACTCCTTTTCAGCTCAAGTTATTCATTGTTGATGGGTTTCTTGGAACATGCATAACAAAATCTACCTACTTTGGAAGGGCAGTTAAACTGAACTGTGGTTTTTTTCTTAACTGTCATTTCAAGAATCAAAGTCATGTCATGAAGATACCACCCTCAGAGCATAAATTCTTCCTGTTCATTAATGTGTTCTGGTGAACAGAAGCTTTCCATAGTTGCTTAATATGCTGCTGTGGTTCAGGTACTGAAAATAAAGAATAATAAGCAAATGAAAATAATTTTGTCATTCAACAGAGCTTTCTGAGATCTAATCTTTGGAGCTTTTGGTCTGTAATAGGGCAAAAGTTAGATTTTGTGTTGTTCTTTGAGAGGAGAAAACCTCCACAGACAGTGGTTTTTACACTTGTGTTAGGGGCATGTGCCTACACTATAGAAAACCTTGTATCTCCTGATTTAAAACAGGAGTTTGAATTCTGCTTCCTCAGAAGTATCAGCTCACCTCTTTTTCTTTGGTTGTTATCCTTTCCCATGAAACCTGTTTTACTGGTTTTTGAAAATAAGTATTCACTGGGCATGAAATGACATTAAATATTAGAGGCTGAAGGACTTAGCTTTGACACAGCAGTCTTAGTTAAGTGTGGGAGAAGGATTATAAACATCCACCGTGCCTGCATGAAATGAAGGGATGTTAGTTTCATGTTGGCGTTGCTGTGGATTAGAAATTTTCACCTAATCCTGAAAAACTTTTCATAAAACTTCTGTAGATACAAATGTCTTTTTCAAGTCTCGCTGTTGAAGTGCTACTGTTTTCCAGTGAAGGCAGGCTTTAAGAAATTCCTGTCTGGGCCTGCAAATAAATGGCAGAATAGTAAATTCCTGCGTATTGTCCCATTGCAATAATTTTCCATTAGGGGTCATATTTACCTCAGCTAAGGATCAATGAGGTGCATGTGCCTTCTGTGTTCAGAAAACAATAACAACTATATTGTTTTATCATAAACATCCAAGCCTTAGAAAAAAAAGAAGAGAAACAAAGTTATTTTGCTGACAGCTTTCCATGTGAGGCCCCAGCTGTAGTGTTGCTTTCCAAGGAGAACTGCACTGAACGCAGTGGGTTCATACAGGTACAGGTGGCCACGCACATAAAGCCAGCCAGAGGCTGATCCTCCAGTGCTCTACACACCTCTGCACAACTCCTGAACAACAAACACCAGGGCTTCAGTTTTACTTAGTGAAAAAAAAGTGGGCACATGCTGTCAGTCTGCTTCAGTCAGGAAGAAAATTCCTCAGAATTTTTAAGAGTCTCCACAACAAAAAATATTCAGGCTGTGGAGGAAACTCTAACACTCTGGATTTTTTGAAGCATTATCTTAAAAGGTCAAGGATCTGTCACGTAATTATGCTAAAATATGTGGACAAAAGTGTAAATGAAACTGCCAGTATGGCTTACAGCATTGAAACAGATAAAAAACTTTGATTTAAAAAATAATTCAACCATCCTGGGAGAAATGTGAATGAGACAGTTATTTATCTGTGTTATTTAGTTAGTCAGTTGGTTAGTTAGTTAATTTGCCTAAGAAAACAGATAAAACAACATTGAGTGTTTCCTTGCATGTGATTGCTCAGAGTGCAACTTGCTTCTGTTGTGTATAAGGAAGGAAAAGTACACAAAACTGACTGCAAATTAATATTTAAACTCATTGTGCTTGATTATTGCCTTAGCTAAAACATTCTGCAACATTTTCCAAATGTCTTAGGCTATATTTTTATTTTTAAAGAAATAAATTGTATCCATTTAACATCAGAAGACAGCTCTCCATTATGAATTGTCAAAGCTTCTGCAATTGGCAGATCTTCTCCTAAGTATCTCCATTTTTGTTTGTTGTGGCTCATGTTCCATACTTGTTCCTTTAATTATCTGATTCTAGAACATTAAGATGTGAATTGTTTACATCACAGGATGCAGGCACAGAAATCTATTTTTTCTCATGTATACACTTGTTATAGCCTACACATGAAATCTGGAGTTGTTTCTTCAGTTGACAGCTCTAAATCCCATTGAGTAAGCTAAAACCACTCCTAAATGGAGGCTTCAGAAGCTAAGGAGCAGAATTTAGCACTCAGGAGAGAAACCACATGAGTGCACCTATCAATTTTGGTAAGAGGTTTGACATGTAGTTTGAACAGCTTCTGGTTTGAATCAAAGTATATGCATAACATATTTGCTTAATAGGTCTGGACCTCTGCAAAGGACTGAATGAAGCACAGTGAGGTGTTATGCTCTACTTGAAACCATTGCCCACCTTCCAACAGGGTCAGTGCTGGATGGATTTAATACAGTGCCTTAAGGATTACTCTACATAAAATAGCAGACAAATGAAAAGTTTCAACTGCAGTTCAATTTTAATTTAATTTCGTGTTCCTTTTTAGATACAATCTATGCTAACACATCTGCAGTTGGAAAGCACTTTCCTCATGCCGGTCAGCATTGTCCAGAAGAAGTGCAATTCTTTTGGACCCCTAAAGAATTAGGAATATCTAACCTCATATTTTGTCACTACAAGACTTGGTCCTGAAAACTTTTACAAACTGAAATACTTTAGGCAAAACTGTGAGCCTTCTTCTGGGAGTAAGACTATGTTCATGCTTAATATTTTTCAGCCCTCAACCTTAAATGTAAATTTAGATGCTCACTTTCATGTGCTCTATATTCTTCATCCGTTTGTCTCTACATATATGGAAGGGGGAAAATCCCCTACCTGGTATGGGGCCTAGGACTTAATATGTCAAGTCTATGATATTTTTGAGAATATAAGGGTTAGAATAAATGTTAAACCTTCTGCGAAACATCCTTAAGGTAGTCTGTGCATGTGGTGTGGAAAGATTTTCCAATTGAGACCAATGAGTTTTCCTTTAAAAAGGACAGATTCTCCACCTTCTTTGATCATCTTTTTCATGATGTTATGAGCAACCATCAGTAAAGTGAACTGGAAAAGGATGGAGACTTAGGTCTTCATTTCTCCCTTTTTCCACTTTGTCTGAAATTCCACCATTTTGGAACATAATTTTGTTTGCAAGCAGGAGATAATCAAAAGCTTAACTACCTAACTGGGAGGAGAATCAGGAGAGATGAGAAGAATAAAAGAAAAGAAAACTCATAAAAGTTTGTACCCTGGCATTTTTAAAAGTAAGGTCTGGACTCGAGGAGAGCAGCAACCAGAAATTTTCCGTGCTCTTTGTTTCCAAGGTGTCAGCAGCGTCGCAACAGAACTTTGTTTCTACAGTGTAACAGCACTGTAGAAAATCAAAAGCACTGAGCTTCCGCTCTGTTGTAAGTTTACCTGCTCGCTCTGAACAGCTCCAAAGCAGCATAATAGTGAAACCTGAAACCATGGCTTGTATCTAAACGAAAATGTGGTTAGGAAAGCAGAGCAGAGCACAGCTCTCTGCACATTACAGATTAAGTAGGAAGTAGGAAGTGGCTGATCAGTTGCTGCAAATGTTGCAGGTTCTTAGTAGACACTTTGTAAAACCCAGAAAGCTACCCAGGTCTTGCATGTAGAAATGGTGAGGTTCTTTTTAGTAAAACGGAAAGGCATATTGGGTTTGCAGAGTAGCTCAAAAGCATTTTGCTTTATAAAAACGTTCTTTTAAAGACTTTCTGATGTGCAACTGCTTAAAAAATCCTGAAGTCATTTTATGATGAAAACTATAAAAATTCATGAAAAGTTTTAAAATTACAAGCACTTTTTCCCCACAGAATATTTAAGTTTCCTTGTAGCACCTGCTCATTGTCCAGTTTTCTTAACATTACTAAAAGCAGGAGTCAGCAACAGATGAGGAGCTCACTGCACCAGGGGTCAAAGGGAATAAGGTGTCACCAAATGCCATACTCTAGGCCAAAGAAAGAAGGTGGGGTTTTTTTAGAATGCAAAGTCAATAATAAATTTTTGCCTAGCATGTTGCAAGAGGCTGCATTGTTATAGAAGGGTTTTCTTACATACATATATATATATGTATTTATACTGTCTATTTATGGTGAAGCAAGTATGATGAGGCCACTCAAAATTGAATGTACACAGTGCTATGCATTGCTGCTCAGTTCCAGTTTTATTTAGGATGCAGTCTTGGACAGAAACTTCTGGATAGAGGCAATGGATAGGCTGGATGCTACGGCCTGATACATTAAATATCATTAATAGTTCAGTCTTTGTGTTTAAGCCTGGACTATTTGGAGACTGGAGGCCAGGCTAATGCATTTGCAAGGCAAATCTATTGCAGATAAGATCAACACAACTGTTCTGAGCTAACTGGGATTTCTAAAGTGCTGCTGGCTTTTGGAGCACTTATACACTGCTGCTGCAGTCCAACCAAGTGTGAGAAAAATATGAATAGCTGAAGCCAGACCACACTCTGCTAGAGCAGGATATTTGCCTTCTTCAAGGGCGATTATCAAAATTACTATTTTTCATTGCTGCCAATTTAAAGCTTTGTGTCAAATAAGCATATTCTGTTTCAATACTGATTGGACTGAACAGGTGGTTTTGTATCTTCAGCTGATGCATGTAGAACTGCAGGCATGAAGGCTAAAAATATGTGGGATTTTTTTCTCTTTGAAAGCTTCTATTTTGCTCAGGTTGATAATTGGATGTTCACCTTCTTCTGTGTGCCAATCTCTCATCCACACATCGATATACCCTGGTATTAATGGAGGCAATAAATAGAGATATATCATTTAAGTTTTATGAATCCCTTGCACATGAGTCCAGCTCATTTTTCAATTTTGAAAACAGGGAACCATCTGTGACCAAAGGACAGGTTCCCACAAGATTCCCATCCCACCAAGTAATGCTTGTTCCAGGTGTATTCCATTGCAGACTTCAGGCAGTGCTAGGGCTTCCCTTCTTTTTGCCACATATTTATGGTATAAGCATCTCAGGACAGAGTGATAAAGTCTCTCAGGACAGCACTGAAGGTTTTAACAGGGTGAGAATGGCCTTTTCTCACTATGCCCTGAATGTTTTTGCTCACATAGAATTCACAAGTTCTGAAAGAGCCGGCCTTCTGATTTCTACTGATTTCTCTTTGAGTTTACATGGGAGAGGCATAGAAATGCTCTTTTATGCAGGTTGATTTCTTCTGCTGTTGAACACTGAATATCTGGACATGAAGAGAAGATGGGATCTTTCTCTAGATGTCATACTGGTGAACAAAGATGTATTAGTGTTTCCCTTTCACAAGCCAAGAATGCCAAGGGTCAAAGTCACAAGTATTGCATCAAGACAATTTCAGTGTCTTTCACTTCCTGATAAACAAACATTCCCAAGAATGTAAGGGAACTTATGGCCAGTGCCCATATGAAAGCTATTTGAGAAGGCTCTCCAAGAACATAAAATAGATTTTTGCAGTGTTCTGTACATAGTTGAACTGTAAGTGCTGAGGATCTGGGCATGATTAAAGAAGTTTAATGCCACAAGCAGCAGTATAATGGGATATTTCGGACATTCTGTGGACAGTTTTTATGGCAAGTTTCTCTACACAGCTGCAGTGCCTTTTCTTCTATTATTTTGTTTCTATTATTTTGTTTCTATTTGATGAGCTTCCGTTTCTGCCTCTATTTATTCAGTGCAGCAAAACATGTGAAAAAGCTGAGAGTCCTGAGAGGAGAGGCTATTTAGAAACCAAGGTGTTACCTGTCAAAGCTACCACATAGTGACCACTCAACACTGTTTACTGTGATACTGTGATGAGAGTGCTTCATGTGCACGTGAAGCCAGGATGTAGTTTCAGTTTAATTTCTTGATCTGAGTGTCTGCAGCTGACTACTGTTCCACTATCTCCACAGAGCTTTTCCATGTTTTTATAGTACCAAATGTCCCAGATAAAAAAATATATATATATATATATATAGGAACTGGAGTCACAATTAAATGCTCCATTAAAACAGGAAAAAAAAAACACTATTGAAATGTTATGTTAGCTTTGGCTCAGCAGGCCTGATTATTACAATTTTTTTTTCCAAACAGCTTTTCAGCATGTCACTTTCCTACCTAAATCACTCCACAATTTCTAGTATTAGAATTTAAGTATTTTACACCTACATCAGTCTCGGTCATAAGTGTAACTAATTAAATTAATTAAAACTCCAAAGGCAGAGAAGAGTCAGTTCTAATAGAGAATAAAAAACCAGTATTTCCATTAATATGATGCTCATTTAGTTACTGTTAGATTTTAACAAATTACAAAAATTAAAAAGGACAGGTTGTTCAGACTTTATACTTAAAAATAAGTTCTTAATCTAAAATGCATGTGGTGTCCTTTCCTGGCTCACTTCCCTATTGCCTGGATTTGACTCTCAAGAGACATCAGATGAAAGAAGTATTATGCACAGAGACTTGGGAAGAATTTTTACCTTAGTCATACAAAGGACTTATCACAAGTAATACAATATGAAGACAAAAGGTTCATATGCCTGTTGTGCACATACACAACACTCTGTTAGGACAACATAGAACCATAGAAAAACTGATATGGGGTTCCCTATTAAAACACAAAAATAAATGAGAGTATTAATACTACTATTTAACATGGCATTCAGGACAACAAAACAAAACAACAAAAAACCCTGACCAAACAAACCAAAAAACAGAACTCCTTTCTGATTGTTTTCTTTGGTTAGAATCTAGAATTTATCTGGTGATACATATCAGTGGTATTCATCTTTATAAGAAGTTTTAGGGCAATGAGGAATTGTAGTCTGTGGATGAATAAAGACTGTGAAGAATTAAATGCTGAGAAATTGTTTGCAAATATTCAGATACAACAAGAGCATAGTCATGAGTTTGCTTTTATTCAAGTGCAATTGTACATATATAATAAAGAAATGTAAACCATACCTATGAAACAAGGTTCTGTAATGATTTGGAAGAAAAAATCAAATTATAAGCAGTTCTACAATTGGGTAAGGACTAAAATGAGATACAAGAGTATGATGCATTAGCGTTATCAGCTTCTTGGAGTTTTACCTTTAAAGAATTTTCAAATAGTTACAAAGTTTCTGAATAAAAACATTTTGCTCATGGGGTATTAGTTTAACAGTCAGGAATCTGCACTTCCAAAATAGGAGGAGATGACAATTGCAGAAAATACTGAAACCCCCTGGATGCAATCAGTAGACGTATGGCCAGATGAAGAATGACTTGCAATTTTCATCATTACATGTGACAAACAAGTGTATGCTCTGTAGAATTCCAGTACCAGATTTTCTGCAGTGTTGGGAAAATTGGAGAGATAAAAGAAATAGCTATGAAATAATTGCTATGTGGGGAAGAAAAAGAAAAAAATAAAAGTACCCTTAAATGAGATTTGAAATGTCAAGGCTTTTAAAATCATTGAAAAGTCATCTGAGTTATAATTCCAGTGGTGTCAATACCTTTTGGGTATGAAACAGTAGTGATAAAAAGTCTTTTGGCCCTGTGTGCAAAGTTAAAAATAAAAGTAATAGAACCTGAAGCCTGAGGAACTTAGAAAATAGTAATATGCAGATTTTAATAGTAAGCAAGCTTAAACAAGTACCACTACAAAAACTCTGTAGTATTCTCTCTTGTCAACACCTCTCAAACAACTGAAAGATACATTTTGGCCAAAATGTTACTTTAGTATATTCCAGCTGTTGATCTCAAGATAGCAACAAATATTTCAAATGTGATATAACACATGGGACAGCAATCAAAGGATGTCAGCAGTGAATTGGAAGGGATATAAAGAAATTGTTTGTCGCTATGTCAATGTCCATCCCAATGTACAGTGTAACAACTGTACTAGAACTTATTTCACTGTCAGAAAGTGCTTTCTAGCAAATGTTTCATGCCTTTAAGCATGTTACTTATTGCCTCTTCACTATGGAAAAGAAGAGGGGAAAATATAAATTATTCCTTTCTTCACCACCAGAGACTTAGGTATTAATTTTGTTCTACCCCAGTTTTACCACATTTCTCTAAACCGCCATCGTTTGTTCAATATATTCAGGAATTTATGTTTTCTAGACCTCATTCTCACTATTCTCCTTTGGGTACTCTCCAGCTGACATTGACCCTGCTGTAGCCTCCTCAGTACTAAAAGAAAGGATTATTTCACTTGACTTTTGGATTATTTTGGACTAATTTTAAATAAAATGTTAAAAAAAATAAGTGGTGCAAATTTAATCTTGATATGTCTTAAATGGTAAGGATCTTCTTTTGTAATATGCATGTTCCTTAATGCACAAACTACAAAAGAATTCATTTGTGTAATCATCCTTGTTGGGACTATCAGTATTTTGCTGTTTAAGTAATGAAGGAACTTAACAGGTTTAAAATGCACCATTGTATGCTGACAAGTTGGTCTAAGCATCCATGAAGAAATGTTTATCCATAATTTTTTGATTTGTGTGCTATTAAGGAGAGAAACTGTCAAGGCTAGGTAATTTCACTTCGATTTCCATGTGAGATATGGAAGGGTCCATCCTAAAGTTACCAACTTCCCTTTTTCTGTCTATCATAAGGACAGAATTCCAGACACCCAATAAGCTAAAAAAATTCTTCCAATGGCTTCTTGCAATTTTCAGTCTTGCTATTAAACTTTAGTAAATATTTGTCATTGTTCTGTGTTTTGAACCACTATTTTTTCAGTGAGGTTATCATTTCCTTTACTTGACAAGATTTTAATCTCTTGCAGGTGTGAACTTTAATAAATTCTCCAAAAAGAAGGAGTTTCTTCTCAGCCGTAATTGATTTCAACAGAACTCTGAATGGTTTTTTTTCCCACTGTTCTCATTTTCCTTGGACTTTCCTGGATTTCCCACTGTTTCCTTGGACTTTTCTCCATGCAGCTGGGGATAGTTCTTGTTTGGTAGATTTTAATCCACTAATATTTTTTTAAAAAATACTTCAAAAACATCATGGCATCCAAACCCTGATTTAATTTGCTTGTGTAGAATAATTTCTCTCAAAATCAACCCTCAGAGCAGTAGTTTAGTTGTGGCTTCTGCAGGGAGCATTAATTCAGTGCAGCACACATGCATACCAGCTCACTCATGTGATTGTGGCTTCTGTGCCTAATGCACAGCACCATCAGTTTTTCAGTTTTTGAGGCTACACCTAAAGGCTACTGTTGAGGGTGTAGCTTCTGTGCAGCTTCACAGACTGCCACTTTTCAAATCTGAGCTTGCTAGAAAAGTCCAGACTTCTACAACTTATATTAAAAATGTATTTGAAGATGTTCGGAGACTTGTACCTCTCTCTATAACGGACAAAATATATTTTTGTCTCTCATCCCTTCCCTTAAAACTCTTTTTCTGAGCAATAAAATCTCAGCAAGACTATGTCAGTGCTCATATGAAACTCTGCAGCTGGTCTTTTTAAGCAAATTGTGGAATTAAATTGTAATTTACTTTAAAACACAAGAATTAATATATTGGATGAACTGTGCTGGTTTTGTGTCTAGTTCATGTCTTGGCAAAGGAATTTTCATGGCAGTGTACAAGGAGAACATTTTTGAATGCAGAGCCTCCTTCTCTCTAGTGTGCTAAGATAATGCAGCAAAAATATCTAAGAGCAGGTTCAACAAAATACACTTTCTCTGGGCTGTGTGCAGGACTGATATCTTACCCGAAAACTTCACCAAACACAGCAAAGTTTCTTCCTCAGGTGTTTGTTTGATAAATTCAATCTGTTCTTCTATATTTCAGATCCTAAAAATGAAGATTTGAAACAGAAAACACCTTCCTCAGCAGCACTTGCCCCACCAGTACCTCCATCACACACTGCTGTGCCACCTCCTCCACCAGCCTTTCACCCATCCCTGCAGGTGCCAGCAGCTCCCAGTCTGCCTCCCAGAAACAGCAAGCCCAGCTCCGAAACAATGTGAGTGAACATAAGCCTGGTGACCTGGCCTTACCTTTTCATCATTGTTTCTCTTGTCCTTTGTTTAGACTTTAAACCCAACAAGTCAAAGTCTCAGAGATATATTTAGCATTGAGAAAAAGTTGGACGTACTTTTGCACTGTAAGAAGCCTGCACCTGTAAAAATGGTTAAAAAGTCCAACAGATTCTTTCCATTCAGTCAGCCCATCTGCTTATGTTATTTTTCGTACCATGCTCTGAGTGCCTTTGTCTCACTTTGATGTTTTTACTCTGGATCAAGGTGGCCCCACCTGAAACACTGAACCACAGTCAGAGAGAACAATTTAGAAAATCTTGTGTGTACTTAAGCAGGATATAGGGCTCAATAGACTGTTCAGCCTTTGAATAAAATAGATAATTAAAAGCAACAGAAAATTGGTTAATGAAAATGTAATCATAAAACCATCTTCATAGGTTTCACCTCTACTTTTTCATACTTACAGAAACCTAGAAAACGAAGAAAGTTATGATGATGTTGAATTTGTTTCACAGGGTAAGATGCAAACATTTTATACATTTTAATTAATGGCTACTGGGAGAAGCTCTAAGCACTTTGTATTTATAAGATAAACAAAAGTTTATTGTATTCAAGAGTGATTTGTGTAAGCAATTATACTGGCTCTGCTGCTTTATGGGTGAAGATGGTTGTTGCATAACACTAGTGGATCTACTGTTCTGTGCTTAATATGACAGACTCTCAGAAACTGCTTTCATTTTCTTTCTTCCACCCTCCCACCCTCTTTTTCTTTTCTCTTTTCTTTTCTTTTCTTTTCTTTTCTTTTCTTTTCTTTTCTTTTCTTTTCTTTTCTTTTCTTTTCTTTTCTTTTCTTTTCTTTTCTTTTTCTTTTTCTTTTTCTTTTTCTTTTTCTTTTTCTTCTTCTTTTTCTTTTTCTTTTTCTTTTTTCTTCTTCTTATCTTTCTTTTTGTTTTTGTTTGGTTAGAAATATGCTGGGCCCATACATCACCAGATCTTCAAACCTGGATCAAAATGAATGCTGCTCTTTCAGAGTTGACATTGTATGGTCTGGTGAAGAAGGCACTGTTTTATAATTTATTAAGAAAGAAATTAAAAAAAAAAAAAAAAAAAGATGGGTTGACTGTGCTTTTACTGTCACTTTGTGGTCTGAGGCAGTGAGAGGCAGTGAATTGTACCAGGAGGAGCAGACAAGCAGATTGTGACACAAAGAATTTCAATCTGCCTTCTGCTCCCTCCTTGGTGGCACTTGGTCTGTGCCAGGCATCCTGTGCATCATTTAGTACGCTAGCCATCCACGACGCACAGCACCGCAGGCTGTACAGCTGGAACAGAGCTTTCCTTACCTACCTGCCTGGAGAGTAAGGAGGAATCAGGAGATTCACAGAATATCTTTTCCTGCTGCCCAGGGCAGAGGCTGGCTTAGGAAAAGAGCTTTCTCCCTACGTGTTCAGCTGTTGAGCTGGTGCAAGCAATTTCTTTGAGGCCTCTTTCAATTTATTAGGTTTTTGACAATTACTTGTTCATATAAATAGTGATTTTGTAAACAAATAGCATAGGTAAATTCACTAACATCATTGAAGATGTTTTAAAACTAATTTTCCACTTTTAAAATACATAATGAAATGAAATATGCTCTTGTAGATATTTTTAGTTTGCATTGTTCTACAAAAACAATCTAGAAAATTTGAATTTTGCATTCATACCTTCATCAAAAAATAGAAGCCTGCATAATAAAAATTTCTAGTTAGTATCACTGATGTTATAGGCAGTTTTAAATAGTTAATGCTAGAAGGAATTGTTTTCTGTACAAGAAAAGAAAATAAATGTCCTGTTTTTTTTTTTTTTTTCCTGTAGGTCATGGAAATACACAGAGGGTAAGTACTATCCAGCAACATAAACTTATCCTTTTTTAGCAAAAACTTACAAGTTTAGTGAAACTTCTTCAACACCTTAGACAATTACTTGAAGATTCAATCCAGTGTATCCACAGTAAGTTGTAGAAGCAATTATTTGTTGTGAAGGATAGAAATAAAATCAGAGAAGCAGAGTAAATTGGAACAAATTATCAAAGCCGACTAGACACCAAAAATGTATTTAAAAATAAAATGGAAAATTACATCTTATATTACCACTGCCATCTCATTTCATTGGAATTTTCCAGAAATAATAGAAATAATGGCCCTGTTCCATTCTGGTTATAGAATATTTCAGTTAATATGTCAGTTAATCACAGATTTTTATCAATAGGTTTAAGCACCTGGCTATATAAGGACCCTAATCTGAATCCCATTTAGACCCTTAGCATTCCTGTTTAAATAGGGCTAACCCAGACATAATGGCACTGAATCATGGCAGTGCAATCATCAGCAATGATAGAGTTTACAGGACACACTCTGTAATTAAAACATCCATTTTGGATTAAGCAATGTGCTTAGGTGATTCTAACAATCCAAGACTTCATGATGAGCTATGATATTGTAAAAAAAAATAGCAGAAATAAAAGAACAGTGCATTTGAATAATGCAGTAACTTGTTTTGGGAAGAATAAAGGTTATTTGCATTTTGCTATAAAAGTTTTTTATATAGATTGTATGAAGCGCTTATATAGCAGAATAAGTTTCTTCATGTCTTTCCAATTGTACTTAGACCATTGAAAATGGATTATTTTTTATAGGGTCAAGAAAGTGATGGAGAGATGTATGAAGATATTAATGATATCAGGTAGTAATTCTGAACTCTATAACCTATTTTATCTTTATTACTATCTTTTCTAATAGGTCTATTTAATCTGGCATAAAAGTGCCATTCTGCTGCAGTCCCTGCCAGGGATTACTGTCTTCATTCATTTCACCTGGAGAAAGTTTGGCTGTTAGTCAGAGTCTTTCCCAGTTAGACCTGCCATGCCCTGGATTTGAAAACTCCTGCAATTAAATAATGTAGTAACTGTGATTGAGGTAACAGAATTCTGATTTCAGATCTACAGAGTATGTCTGAACCACTCGTTTGAATTACAGCCTAGGAGGAAAAATAAGCTCAGCCCCAAAGTATTATGGTCCCAGGTAGATCTTTTGTTGTGGTTTTTATTTATTGCTTTTCAAATAAATGTTCTTAGAACTCTTATGAGAGGCTGGATTGACAATTTTCAGCACCTGAGTCAACTAGTACAGCTACAGAGACAGAATACAAGCTCTAATTTTTTTTCTTCCATTTAGACCTTTCCTTTGATGACTCTCACTGCCCCAGTAATGTCTAAATCTATGGGATTTACTGTATTACAATAGCCAAAGAAAAACTCTAAATCCCTCTGAATAAGTAGTTGATGTAGAATATTTCAGATGTACAACAATTTTCAGCAAAAATTTATTGTAGTAAGGGGCTGCTTACTCTATCTGTTGCAGCTACATTATGGTTTAGAATCTGTAGCTTCGATTTCACTTGAAGAAGTCTTTTTTTATCACCAACAATTTTTTGTTAGCTTTGGGTATGGTAGCTCTAAGGAAGATTTTCTTCACACATTCTATCCTGGCAATGCACTTTCAGATCATCAAGGGGAAAAGAGAAGAAGCAGGACAAAGAAGATAAGCGAAGAATGGATCAAGAGAAGAAAGAACAAAAGGAAAAAGAAAAGAAAGAGCATGAACTGAGGAAAAAGTTCAAAGTAAGCTTTTTATTTGGTAATGTGGATATCAGTATGCAAGTAGCATTATTTAGCATTGTTGAGTTCCAAACACACTTTTCACCTGGCTATGAAACTATTTGTTCATAGGTAGGTAGTAGTTCATAGTAGGTAGTTCAAACACCTGCATAAATTCTGAATAAGGGTTTAAGCTACCTTTCTTTTGTTTGGCATATGTTTGGATGCAAGCTCTGCATTGATGGATGGTGAAGACTGTGTTTACAGTTTTCATTAAATTACCTTCTCACCTTTTTTCTATGTAAGAAAGCTTTAAAATCACCCATTTTCACTTTTCAGTTTCTAATCATTAACTTCATTAGAATAGCATCAAAAGCCCTTAATAAAATTGGGAACTATATCCCGTACACATAGTGTTATTTGCTTCACTGCAGTCAGAGACAAAAGTATTTAGCCGTTTAAAAATTTCAAAATTGTATTGCAACACATTCCCCTTGCCTTGGTAGAAAGGGACTTACAGTAAATTCCAGGCTAAATGAGTAGGAGGAAAATAAGACTTGTATAGGAGAGCAACAGTCATTCTCTGGGGCTAAATGATGAGACAATTTTTTCCTGGTTTAAATAATTTTTGCATAGCTGGTGGTCAGCATGCTCTCACAGCTTACAAGTCTGCCAGTCAGTTTTTCTTAACTAATACCCACCCACAGTTCTCCATTCTGCTACTTTTAGTGTCACTGTACACAGTGGACAGCTTTGTTTTTCTTCTTATATGCTCTGCACAAATAAAGCCATAGTGAGTCACATCATGGCCTTGGTCTGCTGTGGAGAGCCTGACATGAGTTACGAAGCAAATATTAAAGGTACACATAATTAATAATAGTGAGTTAGCTAGTGTTTATTAGGTGCCAAGACTAGTTTTTAAATCAGTCACAAGAAGTATAGACATTAGTGTACAGAACGCTTTTAGCTTATAGACCGTGCTCCTGCAGCCATTAAGGTATTTTATTATTCTTAAACAAATATATTTTATATGGTATATTTTATTATTCTTAAACAAATATATTTTAATGCACATTTTCTTTCCCATTTGCTGGCCACTTATACAGGATAGATATTCCTGATTTAGAATTGGCCAGAGCAATAGGCCTCTGAAATATATATCTTAAAGTCACAAATACAAAATCCTAAAATGGCTTCTTCATAATGTGAAGAACTCACAAAGTGAATCCTGAACATCAATAAACAGTGTGATCATCTCTTGTGAGTACTTGCAAGATCATTTACAGAATAGAATGGTAAACACAAAGCATGATGTGGCAGACCCATTAACATTAATATTAATGATATTTACTCATATGACTTGTGACAGGAGTACTGTGGCCAGCAGGATCAGGGATTGTCTGATTGTTCCCCTGTACTTGGCACTGGTGAGGCTTCACCCTTAATCCCATGGCAAGTTTTGGGCCTGTCACTCCAGTGAGGAATTGGAGTGTGTCCAGAGAAGGGCAACAGAACTGGGGAAGGGTCTGGAGCACAAGTCCTGTGAGGAGCAGCTGAGGGATCTGGGGCTGTTTGCTCTGGAGAAAAGGTGGTTCAGAGGGGACCTTCTCACTCTCTACAACTGCCTGACAGGGAGTTTTAGCCATGTGGGCATCAATCTCTTCTCCCAAGTAACAAGGGATAGGAAAAGAGGAAATGGCCTCAAGTTGTTATAGGGAATATTTAATTTAAATATTAGGAAAAATTTCTTCATGGGTTGAAGAAATTTCTTCATTTCTACAAGGGTTTCAAAGGATTGGAAGAGGTACCCGGTGAAGTGATAGAATCACTCTCCGTGGAGGTATTTAGAACATCTGTAGATGTGGTGCTTAGGGCCATGGTCTAGTTGAACTTGGCAGTGTTAGATTAATGGTAGAGCTCAGTGATCTGAGAGTTCTTTTTCAACCTAAGAGATTATATGATTCTATGAGTAGTTCTGCTGGAAATAAATGGAGACACTCATTGGAATTAAATTCATAAAAGATGTCGTAGGCTAGTTTGTTGATTTTAATCTTAATATTTCTGTGATTTTGCCAGTTAGTTCTTCAATTGCTATATTGCCATTCCCCTCTCTTTTAAATTCTGATTTTTAATTTAAGCTGTATAATTGGAGCAGGAGGAAGGCTTTCTGTTTATTTGCCCACACTATTTCAAATGTCAATGAAACAACCATCAATATCATTATTTTTACTTTTTTTCTGAATGCCTAGGAAAGAACTAAATTTTTCCACATCTGTGATATCTTCTGTTTCTTCTTCAGTTAACAGGACCCATTGAAGTCCTTCATCAGGCACGAGCTTGTGTTGACCACAAGGGAGGGAGGAATGAACTGACTGTCAAACAGGGGGATAAGATTGAAATCATTCGCCTCACAGATAACCCAGAAGGAAAGTGGCTGGGCAGGATAAAAGGATTCTGTAAGTTCTCTTTCTTCACTGTGCTCCTGAATGTTTCACTGTATGACAGCAAATGTGAGCATTACACCAAGGACTAGCCCTAGCATATCTGAGTTACTGGCCACCAAAGTAAATAATTACCCCAAGTCACCCTTCCATCCTCAGACAGCATATGAGGCACAGTTCATAACAGGGAGTTATTGCACAACATAATGTAACACCTATAGGCACTGGAACAAGTTAGGCACAGTATTCTGGGACCTTCACTGACATACTGAGGGTTAATTCCCCATCAGCAGCCTTCAAATAGCATCAGAACTCAGCTCCCTGAAAGTAACAGGTATCGTGTTTTTTCATCTCTTTGTATTAAACATAACATGGGTATTCTTAAAATAGAATTAGAGCCTATAAGGGCCTGTTTTAAGTGTTTTTCTTGTTCCTATTCCTATGGAAAGTTTCTAAGTGGCTTCTAAGTTTTATTTTCTTTGAAATCCAAGATGTTTCTCCTATTAAGGTGTAAGTATCATCAGTGGATCTTTGAGTATAATGAGGTTGATGATCTGGCTCCTGGGTTATAAAAGGTTGATCCATAAAATCAAACAGAATTATTAAAAGCACTTGCTTGACCTTTAGGGGAACTAAAATGCCAATAAAATTAGTAAGACAGTTCACACATGTAGAACAGAGTTCTACAAAATTGTAGATGATACCAGCTGAGCAGCTTGTAGTGATAGATATATACAGATAGTAAGGAACTGACTGTCTTTCATACAAAGAGAATCTGAGAGAGCTGAAAGGAAAATTAAGAGGTATCTTATAATTGCTCATAAATACCTGGTGAGAGGATGTAAAGAAAATGGAGCCAGGCTCTTTCCAGTTACCCAGTGACATTGCAAGAGGCAACAGGCACATACTGAAACACAAACATTCTATTCACACAGCAGAAAACACTTCTTTTACTATGATGCTGACCAAGCAAGTGAAAATGTTGGTCAAAGAGGTGAAGGAGTCTCCATCTGTGGAGATCTTCAAAACTTGACAGGACACAGTCCTAGACAACTTTCTCTAATGGAGGATCATGTTTGTTTAGAGAGATTGGCCAAAATGATCTCAAAAGGCAAATTCCAATAACAGCTTTTCCACAATGACTTGAAGTTGTGCAAAAAAGTCAGTTACATGAATCATTTTGTACACAGTAAATCAAACCTTGGTGAGGGCTGGGAGAAAGTTATTTTCTAATGCATGTGCAGTCCATTCATTAATTTACTTTTCATTAATTAATTCTTGCAGCAGCAAAACTTGAAGCTGTACAAAGCTTCTCATTGAAAAGTTTCAATAATACAGATCAATTTTTTACACCAATGCTTCAGCCTTCCATGTTCACAGGCCAGGTCTGTGAAGACCAAAAAAAAAAAAAAAGAAAATTAATTCTTATCATTTAACTAAGATGAAAGATCAGTGTCTTATATTTGAGAGGAAATGCACTAAAAACTGCATTCACTCAGAAGAAGGAGACTGGTGAATTTTCCATTTTCAAAAAAATGCATGATTATTTTTCACTTTGCAGAAATACACTTTTGCACTCTTCTGTACAGGCACTATGCCTGTTAAAAATTACCCTCAGGAGAGACAGAGATGCTCATCTGAGTCAACTGCTCTGGTCAATGTAGCTACAGTGTGTCTGCCAACCTGAAGAAAAATCAATGCGCATGATTGTCTGAATGACCTGTCAGGATGTTTATATCATGGGCTGCCCTAAAATATGCCACAAGACTGCAGAGGTGTTACAAATTGATGTGGAATTTAGATAAGTCCTTGTCTTTTGACAAGCCTCTGGCAGCAGGTAGTAGCATTATTGAGGTGACCTCCACCCCAAAACCCACTGTCTTTCACAAGTTCTTTGAAAATGGTTGATTTGGTCTGTTATAGAATGGATTTAATAGACACAAAACTAACAGACGTAAGACTTAAAACAAACTATTACACAGAAATAAAGACAAAAAGAGACTACTAGTAGGTAAATACAGCATGAGGTTAAAGGAGCCTATTATTAATGATACAGCTAGTGAAGAAATAATATAACTTTGGATTCAATGTATTTTACCATCCCATTGTTGGTGGAGCACACATCAAGATCCTTTCCCACCATCCTTAGGGAAGTAACCATGTGCCCAGACTCCAGGGAGAGGTCTTCCACACTTTAAGGGGGTGTGTGTGTGTGTGTGTGTGTGTGTGTGTAGAAGACTTCTGCGTCTCTGATAACTCATGTGTCTTGTAGTTTTTAAAATAGGGTCTCTTGGTCAAGAATATTTCCTTTATCTCTTCCCACATCAAAATCTTCAGACTAAAATGTTGATTCCTAGCTGAGGCCTGGGCCTTTTTGGTGCCAGATGCCTCTTTGCTGAGCCTTTCAGGACAGGTTATCTCTTTATGTACCAACTCTCTGTGTTAGACTGGAGGGGAGGTAGGGGTAGTTATCCTGCCACAAGTGATCCCAAAGCCAGCTGAGAAAAGGAGTCTGTCCCATGATTCCTACACAGAAAATTCTTCTGCTGTAGTTGAGAAGCAAATAAATATGGACTAAACATCAGCTGAGGAGGGTTTACAGGGGGATCTGAGATAGATCTGATATTTGTATTTATGTTGATAGATGAGGCTGCTTGGAATGAGACATTTCCTTGAAAGTTTTCAGAAATCATACAAAATAATATAGTCACTGATTCTGAACCTCTTGTTAAAGTCATCCCTATATCATGATCCTCAAACTGCATGGTTTCATTTATTTAGATGGATACATTAAAACAACCATGGTGGAGATTGATTATGATTCTTTAAAAAGAAAGCAAAAACCATCTACCAGAGCTGCTGTGAAACATGCAGAGAGTGACCAAGAAATGTATGATGATGTTGGAGAGCAGGACACTACTGGCAGGTATGTATAAGGAATGCATGAAAAAAAACAAGTGATTCACCTGGATCAGCTAGACAGGGAAAGTTTTCCAACAACAAACCCACAAAAATGTCACAAAACAGCCATTTATATAAGAGACGTGCAAGTATTATAAGTAGCTATTCAGACTGAATAGCTCCTATTTGGTCAGAGGAGTTTAAATGAATTCTTTGATCTAGCATCTGTAAGCACTCATACTTAAGAGGAACCCATACTATTGGAAGAGGACCTACTTCACTGAAATCCAAAGAAGAAAAAAGTGCAAGCCATACAAGATTACAAATCATCTGCAGGAATTCCAGTTCTCTTCCCTCTCTCTCTCTTTACTTGCTCTGTCTTTTGGAGTCACATACTACCTTTTTTAAGATGCAAGATAAAAATTCTAAAAGCAATGGAAACACTCACTGCACCAGGGAACTCCTGATCACCCTCATTGCTCTCATGAGCCTTAGCATGAATATTTAAGTCTTACTACCCCTTTCATTTTGATGAGAAATGACTTCTGAACTCTTGTCTAGGGTAACACTTCAGAAAAGAGTGCAGCTTATGAATTTAACCCTGAAAACAAAGCCTCTCAAATTCCATGAGATGGGTATAAGCTATATCTTTCTAATTCATCAGAAGCTTCTTCTCTATGGCACAGTCTCCGTGCATTGCAGTGCAATGCTATATTGCAGATTCTCTACTTCCATGTGTCATCTTTTTCATGTCAAATAGATCTGCAGCTAAAGAAGTGGCATATCCAGCAGCAGATCAGACTTGCTGGCCAAGAAATACCGTAGTGGTCTTGTCACAAGAGTCATGGCTATCCCATAGCCTAGCATGACAGTGGTAATTATGTTGCCAGACCTCTCAGGAAATTTTGCTGCTTACATGTAATTCAACAATCCATTCTTCATTAAATATCCTGATGTGCAGAAACAGAGCCTGGGATTCAGATTAGAGATCTGCATATGAGTATAAAGGATTTCAATATGCAGGACAACCATTTTGAAGCACTCGGCTATTACATCTGCTTTTACTGCTTCCCATGAGGCTCCTCAGCTTAGAGGCCTGCTTGGAATAAAAAGACAGCAGCAGCTGTCCGGCTGATAGAACATCCCTATGAGCTCCAACAGCAGCATGTGCCTTTAGGCTGGCATTTTTCGTGCAACCAGTATAGCTTTGTGTGGGATATTTTTTCAGGTTGCTCAGTATCAGTTTTCCTCCCTGCACATTGGTCTCAAAGCATTGTGACCTAGCCATGAGAGCCGTGTTAGTTGTTCTAGGTCTCAGGTAATCTCACCATTAGTTACTTCATTGCAGAGGTATCCTTGGCCAATCCTTTTCAGTAGGGCAAGTGTTGCAATCAGTCACCACAATGCAAAAAATTTAGAAAATGTATTGCATTCAAATGAAAACAATTGCACTGTTTGCTTACTAAAATAACAGTATATTCCAAGGAGCTTCAAAGATTAATGATTGGCTTAGATTCATTAAATCCTTTAAGCTGTATTTTGACATTTTTTTCTTCTCTAGTGATTAATAGCACTCTGTTCAGTTCATGAGCATGAAGTGTCGAAAGGTTTGACATATATCAATATGTTTTGAAACCACTGGAAGAATGCCATTCCAAAAAAAAAGTTCTTAGTCAAATAGTATTATCTCATTATCAGTAGTATTGCTAATATTCCAAAATTAATAAATGACTAGGAGTGTTGTATTTTAGTATTCATTGGACCAAGAGTTTAACAAGTACCTTGTTTTGATGTATAATTTTAGGCAAGGCTTTGACCTGGAAATAATCTCAGCTACTATGAACCTCTCAGGCTTTTTTCAACTACTGCTAGAATGTAGGCTAATATGGAATCCTTCCATGTTGTTAGAAACATACACTTATACCCAGTGAAAGCTAGCTGAGCAATAAATTAACTTATTTACCATTTAATTTCAAGAATATTACCTCATAAGGAATGAATCTAAAGGGTCTGGATCTACTGTGTAGTGCTCAGTCAGATTATATTTGTATTCCCATCAGGTCTGACTATATGATCTCCTGAGATCCCCTCCAACACAAATTATCTTACGGTTCAAAGGCACATTTCTTACTTCAATTTAAGAATATCAACAGAAATATAAAATACATTCTAAATATTTTTGCCAAGGCCAAAATCTTTAGAATTAATATTTGAAGAAGTGATGAGTGATCATGGTGTTTTCTTTTTCTGAAGGATGACTGCTTTTCTTTAAAATGTCTTTTGTTTGCTTTTCCAGTCAAAGTGGTGACCAAGGTGGAGGTGGAAGTAAGTTCTACTTACATGTTTGGGGGGGGGGGGGGGGCGGTTCTGTGTATTTCTTACCCTCACGATCTGACTTCTGACAAGCTGACTTCTGCAGCTTCAACATAATGCATTAATTATCCATAAGCAAGTTAAATGTTAGCTAATAGGCAACAAACAAGGAGGGGTAGTGGCCAACTAAACTTCTCTGCCACCTATAGGAACTTGAGTGAGACAGAATGTTTGTCTCCAGATACTGTGAATTACCAGCTTTCCAAACTTTTTACTTGTGTGTGAAGGCAAATCATCCCACAAAACAGTACAGATGTAGCTGGAGAAATAATAACATGAGCAAGAGGTTTTGTAACGGAGAAATCCAGTTCTGAAATAGCCAGCACTACTATAAATTAAAGCTTCATTTTGCTGACAGAGTTAAGGGGAACTTCAATAGCAGCAGCACACTGGAGGCCCAACTGCAAGAGCTTCATGTTGTCAAGCTGACACATTGAAACAGTTTTCCCTTTGTTAGCACATATATTTATGCAGCATTCTTTGTTAATCACAAGAGCACAGCTCATCTTCTCAGCTTCAAGTTTAGATACTGTTCATGGCAGAAGCATCCCCTGGCAGTACCAAATGAATCTTCTGCCAGCCAAGTATAGATTTCAGTGTCTACTGTGACCAGTGCCTAGAATTGGACATGAAAACCAAGCTAACCCTGCACTGAAGGAGGTGGGGCACAAAGGTTAAAACTGAGACCAAAATGGGGAGATTACATTGCTCTTGTCTCTGACTTCTTTGGATGAAAACAAGATGTCAGCTGCTGAGAGTGTTAGCCTGGCATGTTCAGTCATCACCTGAGTCACACATAAAAACTTAAAAGTCATCATAAGGTCTGCGCCAAAATCAGCCATTTAGAATTTCATTGCCTACACTGTAAGAGCATTTCTTTTCAGTATCCATGCTCTTGTGATTGGCAGTGCCACATTTAAATGCTGTGAGTGGCATTCTAAACTGGGATAAGTCTAAATTTCTGTTTTAATAAAGGGTCTGTGCCAGTTTACTGAAAGATTCAATTTGCAAGGATATTGCATAAATTACAAACACATCTGATACAGTAAAGAAGCCTATAATGAATAGCTTATTCAGCAACATGAAATATAATTGCATTAACTCACTATTTGATCTGTTAAAGACATGTTCCCACCTCCTCCTTCTGATCAAGACATTTATGATGGAATTGATGATGAAGATGCTATAGCTAGGTATGTTTTTATATCTTTTAAATAATTTGCTTCTTTGAAAGAATGTTTTCAGTTTTTAGTGGTTTTGAATCAAGCATAACAATTAGTAGGTATTAGGATGATCAGCAAGTTGGTATACATCAAAATGGATATGTCAAGCTAGAGAAAATGGTTCTTCAGTCTTTTTAAGAAGTTTTGTTCTGTAATTTTGATGTCACCAAAAGCAGTCTGTAATCATGAAAATCTCCCAATTTCCAACTAGACAGAATAGATCTGAAATTAAAATAGCAGACTAAAATTCTAGATTGCTGAGTAACAACATGAAAACAGTAAGCCACTAGATCAATCTCTGTACTACAAATACATCTCAGTAGCTACATGTGGCCTAACATACATATTTCTAGTTTAGCATGTTAGGATTTGGGTAAGCAACTTCACTTTGGGAATTAATGATAATTATTTGCATCAATGGAGAATTTTACTGGGCCTTTTAAGAAGAACATTACATTGTACATTGTGATAATCACATGCATACTCCAAAGGTCTATATCGCAGGATGAAGATAAGAATGGTATCTGGCCCTGGGGAATCTTGAAGAGACTAAAGGTCAAAGATGACAAAAAGAAAAGTGTACGAGAAAAAACAGCCAAAGTCAATGAGGCAGAAGAAAATGAAAATTTGTTGTAAGAGTCTGCCTGGAAATCAAAGTGCACATTAACTAATTCTAATAAAGCATTGATCACATGCTACTAACATATCCTCACAGCAGCCTAAAGAATCATGCATCAAATTGCAGCTCAGGATGATACTTTTCTGCAAAAACGCAGAGCTTTCTTTTCACCTGCATAATTATTCTATTAACAAGCTGTATTTTTTTTTGTTGCAAAAGTCTGGTAATCAAAATATGCCAAATTCTTTTTCTGGTGAAAAGCACCAGAATAATCTATAATCTTTGTGCCACTGGTCATGTAAATTTGCTGCATACTGAGTTAAAATTTACTTTTCTCACCAGTACAATGTAGCTGAGATGAACTGGTAAATCTAGGCCCATTAACCAAAATTTTAGGAATAATATGCCAAATAGAAAAATGCAAAGATTGTCTTCTATCCATCTTATCTAGAGAATAAATCAGCAGGTGGTGTTTCTGCCACATTCTTCAGTCACCTGGCTCTGAAGCAGTTTATTTTAATTGATAAAAATATATTTAGTCCCCAGGTACTGCTGGAGTTAGTGGCACTTCAAAATGTCTGGAAATTACTTGAAGCCCTTGTGTTGCAAGTTTTTAAAATTATTTAGGTTACAAAAAAAGGCTGTTAATGTGATATAGATACTTAATGACCTTTTTTTTTCCCCCAGCATGCCTTCTTCAACAAAGCAGTCTGGAAAAGGTAATTAATAGCCTATTGTTCAATCTCCATATTGATTCCTGATTTTTTTCTGTATACATTGCTCTGTATCGTGCTAGTTACAAAAATACATCCAAGGAAGGAAACAGGACTTCCTATTGCTTACCCAGTTCCAGTAAACAACTTTAAAATATTGTGACTGATCTGACTGCAGACAAGGAGATACATATACATTGCAAGCTCCTTGGTAAACAATTTAATGTATTTAATGTGTTTTTTCTACCTGAGATTTACATTAGTCCATTTTATTTGGCATTAAGTAGAAGCATCTGGAAATAAGCACTCAGAAGTAAATAGAAATTATTTTTTCTATTTTTATCACTTGCAGTGTCTCTGTAAAAGAACATATAAGAATCATCAAAAGTTATTAGAATTTTTGAGTCTGCTTCCAGAACAGATTTCTAAACCTTCTATATCCTGCTGATTTTTCTAGCCATCAGTTTAATAAGTCAAACAATTGCTTCCCCTCTACAAACACGCTGAACATGATTGAAAATGTATCCTTGGGCTAAGAATTCTCTCCATTGCTTTGGCATTGCAAGATGGCCTAAAACCTAACATACCCATATGATAATTCATATCCACTTCTAAGAAATGTTGCATTGACCAGGGTGCTATAGAAGTTATTGAATGTGCATTAAAATCAAACTCAAAAATATACTTTAGTGCAATACACTGGGAATTTGATAAATTAAACTGAAAATTAAAGTCTATCTCATGTGCTAAAACTTGCTTTAGAAGATTAGAATTTCAGTGAATATCTGTTATTATTAATAAAGAATCTTAATCTGAAAAGGTTGGGTTGTCTTGCGCAGGTTGTGCAAAATAGAACCTGCAGTTACCATAGACAGTAAATGGCTACAGTACTTGCCATAGTTTCTTATCAATTTAGCTAAAATAAAATACAATGTAACACAATATATTCACATCTCATTTTTCACATAATAATGTTTCATTCTTTTGAACACTATTGTTTCAGATTATGGAGACAATGTTTATGATGACGTAGATTCTTCAGACTTCCCTTCTCTTCCAACTGCTCCCAGGCAAGTGAAAATATTACTTCCCTGTTTAGAAATCTAATACACAGAGAGACCTTTTTAAAGTATATACTACAGGCAGAATGTTCCTAGTATCTGCTTTATTTGGTGTTGTCAGGTTTTGTAGTTCTCATAAACCTACCGCTGATAATGGCAGTTGAATGCTCTTTCTTCCATTATAGATTGAAATAATAATTAGATTATAGAATAAGTAAGCATGTTTTGCACATCAATATATTCAATCCATGATGGAAAAGAGATAGAAAATGATGCACCAGCTTAAAGTAACTTAATTTTAGAATGTAGTTCTTTTTCTATCAAAAGTTAGGGACTGTTAGGATAGATACTTTATCTCAGCTGCTGCAGTATTTTAAGAGAAAAGAAGGAAGTGCCCATGTTTAAAGTATTCAACAAATTTGGAGGTGCAAGTTCAGCTTGAAAAACTTCTATCCTGAACCAGAAAATTATGTCAATCTCTGGAGTACAGTGTTACTGGCACAGTTGCATCTGTGAGGATGACTGTGACATGTCACATCCTGTTGTCGCTTACTCCACTCAGATGGAGTGACAGTGCACTACAATAATGTAGTCTGGAGATATAAAAAGAGAGAGATCTCTTAGAGATCTCTTTGGTTTGTGTATCCACAGGAAAATATGGGGTCCTTCTAAGTTAAATCCTTCTAAGTTAAATCTAGAGTGGGTCACACACACACACACACACACACACACACACACACACACATACACTCACACACATATTCATCATCAGTAAAACTCTCATCCTGGCGAGATCAGCAAGGATCAAAAAGTAGAATCAGACTTTACACTCCCAGGTGCATCATCAGAAAGTGCAGTTAGGGCATGAAACCAACAGTCTTCAGCAAGTCAGTGCTATCAGGGATGTGCAAAAAACAACAGAACTTGAAATAGATCATGTAATGCAAATTCCCTGGTGTAACAAAGTCTGCAGGCACATAAGTCTAGCACACACAAGGCTAAGATGTTCCAGCTGCTTTCCACAGTGTGATATGTCATTCTGCTTATTGCCTAGAGGTGCACAGTCTTCAAAAACTGGTTCTTACTGAGGGATTCTAAAGTGTCTTAGTAGATAGATACTTAACATTCATTTTTGATATTCACTTATGTGATAGATATAGAAATATTGGGGAGAAGTAGAAGTAGGAAAGACAGACCCAACTTTTTTATTTATTTTGAAGTCAAATCTGTATTGTATTCTCAATATTAGTTTTTCAGAGCAACAAAAGCATGATAAAGACACATGAAGGCAAATGCATTTTCACCAAAAATTATCAGAAAGTGTGCTAATACTTCTGTTCCTAATTGTGTTTTACCTGTAACCTCTTGATTTAGTTCATCAAAATCAGGAAGTTTTGGAAAACCTAAGTCAGATGAAAAAGGTGCACAAAAGCTCAAAAAGATGGAAAAAGAAGAGAAAGAGTTCAGAAAAAAGTTCAAAGTAAGTTTTTGTTCAAAGTGTTTTCATCACATAAAATATAAAAACAAAGTATCTGTATAGTGCTTTCTAATTTGTTACCCATTGCTTGCTTTTGAAAGGGAAAGGATTACTACATGTAAAAATAGTGATCTGAGCATCTCGAAGTCCAAATGGCAAGTATGGGCACATACGCATATTGTAGCATATACAAATATTTGTTAATTTAAAAAAAAAATTAGTAATAAATGGGAATATTAATGGAAAAACACTAATGGCTTTTAACCACAGTTTGGGGATTTTTTTCTCCTTTTCAGTTTGATGGTGAAATAAAAGTTCTTTACTCCACAACCACAATCCAGGATTTATCACAGAAAAGATGGGGACATAAAGACTTACAAATTAAACCAGGGGAATCTCTTGACATTATTGAAAGTACAGATGATACCAAGGTCCTCTGCAGGAACAAAGAAGGAAAATGTAAGTTATGTTAAAAAACTGTCGTACATATCAAATTGTCAGAGAAGAGTTGAGTAGGATATGTAAAATCTCTCTTCCCTGGTTTACCAAGGTTTACATTGCCTGGTGGTTAACAAGAGGCAGATTGTTGTCTTATTACTGTGTTTTAACACTGGTGTGCCTTAAAAAAATCCAAAACACTTCCAATGGACAAGATATACTAAGTATTAGAAAAAAAAAAAAAAAAACCACCATTTTTTAACTAAAGTTTTTCTTTGCAGCTAGGATCAGCAGATGTTTTTCTTGCTTCTGTGTCTCCCCTTTTCCAAAAGGAGTGTGGCTTGTGGCTATGATAGCCCACTGAGTCTAGTAAAACTAAAATCCTTGCTGCACCTCTGGATAGCACTAGCCCATTGATTGCAGCCAAGAGAAAATCAATAACAATATTCTTGCTTTGGAAGAGATGCAGTTTAATCTTTTCAACAGGCTGGGGGGAACATTGCTTTGGAGTCTTCCCCCCAGCTCCCAGCTAATCCAATGCATATGTCCTTGCTGGCATGTCTGTTTGTTCTGGGAGCTGCACAAGGCCTTTCAGTGTTTCTTTGAAATCCTTGGCCAGGGTTTGCACTGGCAGAAATCTTTGAATTTTTGGAGAAGTCCAAAACCATCTCCTGATGGTTTCAGTTTCTTAATGAGCTTCTGTTACAACACTTTCCAAATCTCCTAATGAAAATTCACTTTGTTCTGGAACAGCCTACTTTCAAAGTAGCAGCATCCTCCTGCTCACCTTTGCTTTTTACCTCTGACCTATGTAGAATACAGTCCAATGCTATAAACCTCTGAAGAGGATTCAACCACCTTCCTTTTATTTTTTTCCCTCCTGTACTCAACTGTTACAGTCTGGAGTACAGCCTTCTTCCTGGCAGGCCTGCAGGGAGAGGAAGAATTTCTTGCATAACAACACATATGTTTTTCAAAATATGGATTGCACTAGTAGAGCCACTTCCCAAAAAAAAAAAACAGCTTTCAAAGCCACATTTTTTTGAATCAAGCTAATAACAAAGTATAAAGTAGTTCATGTTAGCTGTTTTCCTGTCATAGTCTTCAAAGCCTTTCAAATAATGACAGGAGCTACTGCTTTGCTATGCATAAAAGAGCAAAACAAATAAAAATATCCCCCCTGAAAACCTCTGAATAGATCCCAGTCTTTGCTAACACATTAGTTAGCAAAGTTTGAATTCTACTTATGTGCATGACAGTTTTGTTTATTTGCTCTAGTTGTTCTAGTTTCTCAGATCTTAAAGTTATGATTTTACCTTCTGAAGGCTAGGTAGACTGAAAATCCACAACTAAAGATGCTTTTGTTATTGTCTTGCACATGAATTCTTTGATTTAACCATTAACTTATGAAGCACTTCTATAGCTTCAAGCCAACAATTAAACAAAACCACAATTTATATTTCAATGTATTGTCACCTTTCTAAGCAAGGGCTGATGATCTTATGAACATATTCTGCTATGGCTGATTTTAAAGGTTATGAAATTATTTGAAATGTCAGAAGTGAAACAAGGAACTGATTTTTATCTACCATCTCAAATTCCTTCTTGGTCTGAACTCACACATTTTGAAATACACAAAAGCTTTCAATTCAGCTTTGTAGATTTTGCCTAATCAGTAGGACATAAATGGACTTCAGTGGCCCAAAGTTTAATTTTTGACCTCTCTGAGCTTTCTTTACATTGTCAGTGAGCAGCTGGTACAATGTGTTATAGCTTTCAGTGCTTGCCAAGTAATCAACATGGAGTGTGCTGACCTGCTGGCTTCTTCCTTATTTGAAAGCACCATAAAAACAAATAATAAATTATTTAGAAACTGAAACTTTGGACATGTAACTTTAGACTAGTAAATCTGAAAGAGTGTGAGACCAACAGGGGTTGTATCTCCCACATATTTAAGGTTATTAGTAATCATCAGAATAACCTAGATAATGCTTTGCAATGGTAGAAGCATTGTCATATGGACATGACTTCCAAAAACACTGTGTTTGTATGCCATAATATGAACAAGCAGAGAAGCTTAGACTAGCCAAATTATTTTAAATTATTTCCTGGAGACTTCAGAAGTCATGGAAAACATTGGACTGCCCTAAAAAGAATTTTGAAAAGACAATGTATTAAAAAAAAAAAAAATTCAAAAAAACAACTTCTGTCTTTATTCCAGAAAATAAAAACTAGGGAAAGACAACTGAGCCAAGATACCCTGAATAGACACTCCTAATGATTAAAAGAAGGAAATTTACATATTAATTTCAAATACAAAACAAGATCACAACAACATAGTTCTTTAGAACTCTCCTAATTTTGTAGCAGCTTACTAATGTTTACCTACAAACATGTAATTACTGTTATGGCTTTCCCTTTTTCTGTATTCATTATACCAATTGAAAAGTATTTCAGTAGATATCTTTCACCAAAACAGGAAAGATTTTTTTTTTTAAGAAATTATATACATTAAAAAAGAATATGTATCATTTTATCTGATTTCATTAGTAATGCACCAGAATAACAAAATAGTATTTGGTAGCTTTTGTAAAGTATGTCCTTTATCATATTCATTATTGGTCTTATTAATCTTACAGTTAAAATTTTAAACACTTATAGGTAATAACATTTAATTGGTGTACACATCCTGAAAAATATTTTTTTTCTTGTATGAAACTCTAAATAATTCTGTTATTTAATATTACTGCAAATATTATTTTGTTATTATTATTATACTGCATTTTTGTGCTATAGTTTTTGTTAATAACTGTTGTTTCACATCTCTTTCATGCAACCAAGAAACTGAAATACAAGATGAAAATCTAATCTTGCATAACTTCTATTACTATTTAAGTAGGCAAATAAGAATAAGCAAAACATTGCACATAACAAAATCTTCATCAACTAGGTGCCCATTGTACATTGTTTTCCATCTATTATGTCTTTCTGACTGAAGTATATAAAAGAGAAAAACTGCATTTCATTAATGCTAGCAACAGAGGTGATAATGAGTATTTCAATTTAACTTAAATACATCTTATTTCACTTTTACAGATGGCTACGTTCTGAGAAGCAATTTAGTTCAGAAGTAAGTATAAAGTGATTGTTTTGAACAATTTGTTGTAACACTTAATATTCTAAATGGTTCTAGTAAAAAATGGTCTAGTAAAAAAATTAAAATATAATTATTTTAGTCTAAACTAAATTAAATTAGTCATTCTAAACTAGACAATTGAGTTATTTTTAAGGAGTTATGGTTTGTTTGTCAAAAATTAATCACATACATCCATGCAGGAAGTTTGCCAGAACTTAATTCCTCATTGCTTAACCATAAAGTCTGGTTAAACCATGAAAAATCACATAAATTAAGCATTATTGATACTAAACTCTATTACTGAACAACAGGTTAATGTGATTAGGTGTATTGATGCCTTTTTCAAATGTTTAACTAAAATGGGCCAAATTTTCTTTAGGTTTGTTTGTACTTCAGTCTTAGTGGGATAGAGATTTGACTCAGTGTTGGTCGAAGAAATTGCATGGAGGTCAGCATTTTGGTTCTAATCCAAAACTCTTATCAGACAAAGCCTCTCCATTTTCTTCAAGAGGCTTTTCATATTAGACCCTTAAATATCAAATCAGATGTCACTTTTAGAATTGTCACATTTAGAATTTAGAGGCATTTAACACTTAGGCACATGTTTGAATTATATGTACAAATAGTTTTACTGTCATCCATGGGCCAGCCCATGTATCTTGGCCACATATTTGAAAATTCCTATTCATGGAGCATGTATCTTTTATAGACATTATATAATTTTATTACATAAAAAGTCGCACCTCCAAAACTATTATGTAATTGCTGAGTACAGAAACAAAAAGAATTTCAAGGGTATACTGACTGGGTTTTTAATTCAGTTTTTCTGGTGACTATTTTAAAAGAAGAATTAAGTATTTAATTTCTTTATAGAAATACCTTTATGAGAATATCTACATAAAAAATTAATAAATAAAATGGATTTCTAATAAAGCAACCCTTTCATGTTAGAAAGAAATGTATCCAAGTCTACCCTTCCCTGAAAATATTTTGACCTGACCATCTTCTCAACATTGTTCTGTTACCCCAAAGATTGTATTTTCCTAATTAGCAAGTTAATTATTTGATAGATTGCCTGCACCACACTGCTACTGTATTTTTAAATACACTTCTGATGTCTCAACTTCTAAATATACTATTTGTCTTTTTTAACTTACAGTGATGGAGAGATTTATGATGATATTGGTGACGGTATGTTGAACATTTGGAACAATATTTTATTTCTATTCAATTACAATAAATAATTTTATCTTTGTGTTGAAGTACTACACAATATTAATAGTTTTGCATTTTATTTCCATTTCAGATTGCATCTACGATAACGATTCTGGTGCTGAATGCTCTTGAAATAACAACTTCATTGAAGATCAAACTCTAGTTTGGACTCCCACTTGTGAAAACAAGAAGAGTCATGAATGCTGATTGCAAGTTAATTGGTGTCTCTTTGAAATGTACAATTAACCTTTTTTGGGATTTCAGCCTTTTGTCCTCCAATGCTTTGCACAAATTTGTATTCCAATTTATCTGAGCATTTAAAATTGAAGGAATATAAGCAAAAGTTAGTTAATTTTTCACTTCCTTTCCATATTTCTGACAGTCCATGTAGAAACACGTCTTTAAGTATCTATTCCCAAAGAGGCCAGTTCACATCTATTGAAGGGCCTAGAGAACAACAATCTCTGGCAACAGGTTTTCTTTGGCTTTCACCTATTAAGCACCAAAGACAGCCACTCTGGGTAGGATAGTATCCTGAAAAAAGAAATTATGATAACATTATGTTATAAAAGAAGAAATCAAAAGTGGCCATCAGAGAAGACCATACATCACTGACCTGCCATTCCAACTGCAATAGTGTTAGCTACACTGACATGTAGCTACATCCAGCCATGTTCCATTATTGCTACAGTCTATTTTTCTGTGTTGTACTAATGATAGACTATAATTCTCTAAGACTTATCTGAAGTCTAGTATAGAGTATAATGTTCTACTTTATACTGTAGTGTTGCTCAAAATATACTCAGAACATTTAGGTTAAGATTTAATTTCCGTTTAGTTTGAAGATAAATTTTCACTATAGTAATATATGTATTATAAGCTATAAACTGATAATAAAATGTTTGGAAATTCTTCTAGACGAAATAGATAGGTATAGTTATCATGCTATTTTGATAATGCCCTTTTCTTCGAAGTATTGTAGTTTACTACTAGATTTGGCTAAAGAAAGGGTACAGAAATCAAATATTTCCATGCTTATTCATTGTAGAAATAACATTTATTCTTAACGTTCATTTTTGATGCTGTTGTCTGAATGATCAAGTTGCAAATAAAAGCAAAGTCAACATGTAATTTATAATGATAAATACCATTTTACCCTTATGTATCAAAAGTCACTGGAAATCAGAAGACATTTACAGTAAGCTCCCAATAAAGAGGGTGAGAATGTGCAAAAAATGGAACATCTGTTGCTTTTGCTGTAGTGCAGATTAATCAAAAACCTGTAGTGACCAATGTGGCTGGATCAGTGGAAGCAGCTCCTTTTGATGAATGAGTATAGTACAATCATGAGGGAAAGTCAGGTACCTTGTGCAACACAGCCTGTTTAGTTTATAAACATAAAAAATGTTGGCTCTATTAAGTCAGTGACTGTTGATCTCACCTTCAGTGATGCTGAGATTTCATTTTATAAAAGTGACTTTTATTGCTGCTTCAAAATACAGTAAATCTCAAAGGAGGCGTAATGCAGTGGGGATACCAAGCATAAAATCAAGAGATAGTGGCCTATAAGCTATTTTTTACTGCATGTAAAATCACTGATAGTATACTGAAAAGCTATATGCAACTTTACTTTCTATTTGCTATTTCTCTTATCTATTTGCTATTCAACCATCATCTGGGTATCAAATATCAATTTTATGTGTAATCATCAGCTGCAGCACCCAAACATAAAACATGACCATGCATATTAGGTGCAATGAATACATGTGAATATTCTACTGTCACCGCTAATGGATCATTTATTTTTCAGTGGTACTCTGTCTGCACTAAATTAGTGATACGCCAAAGAACTGAGTAGGCGTGCAGGCAACTATACAACTGCATAGTTCTTCCATGTTCTTAGGGTTAATGTGTGTAGACACTGCAATTATGTATCAATAAGACTGACTAAATTGGTCATATGATACATAAAATAATGAAAATAAATAAATATATTTATGGCTAAAACTCCATGTTCATTACTTGTTCAAATCAAATATAATGGGATTGCTGCAAAGTGTTAAAATGAATTTTTAAGGCATTACTCATTGAAAAATTACTGGTATTGTATCTTTTAACTTTTACCACTGTGGGATGCTTTTTCGTATTTCTTCTGAATAAAAGTATTTCTTCTGAATAAACATTTGTTTAACAAGAAATGTGGGTACACTGTCTTCTGTCAAAATAGAACAACAGCTTCTGTAAAAGCTGTAGAACAGAACAGTAGCTTCTGAAAATTATCACTGAACAGCTAACAGAGTGAAAATCTATTTTATTATTGTTGCAAAGGCTGCACAAATGCAACATGGCATTTGTTAGTAATTGCTACCCAGAAAGTGAAATGCAAGCAGAAAATCTTCCAGACAGGAAGATCTATACTTAGGCAGTCTATATTCTAAGAGTTTCTCACCTGTAATTTATTATAGTATCTTTTAAAAGCCATAAAGAAAGAAAAAGAAAGCTGTTCACTTGATATTTTTCCACCTCCAAACTCAGTCTATAATTCTGCAGTATTTGGCTGAGCCTGCTAAAACAGTCAGCAGTGAAAACATCAAAATATTGACATAAAAATTAGGTTTCAGTATGAACATCCTAGTTGGGGTAAACAGAGCTGGTTTCTATCTGTGTTGTACCTCTGTGCTGTCCCAGTAAACAAGCAGTAAGCAAAACCAAAAGTGGGAGGGCAAAAAACACTTCTCTAATTCAGTAGCTTTATAACATTTCTCTGCTGCTACTGCAGGCTCTGGACTGAAGGAATGCTGCCGATCTCCTGAACATTCCTGTATAAGAGGTTTATATTCTCGATCCACTAATTGCAGTTCCCCTGGCTACTCCTCCCACAGTCATAACAAAATTTCTTCTATGTGTGATCCCTTTGCATAACCCATTCTCCACTGGAAAGATAAGTACTTTAGTAAGAGCATGGAAATTCAGGGGTGGGATGTAGATTCTCTGTGTGAATTAGAATACCCCTTACCAGTACATTACAGCAGACACCGTTGTAAGCACATGTGTGCATAGGCATGTGTGCATCTGTTGTGTGTGAGTATACATCATTTATATATTAAGGAAAATTCTGAGAAAACTAATAGACCCGTAAAAGGGCACCTTTATGATTTAGGTATAGCAGCCCCAGACCACCCTGCACAGAAAACTTTTGCATGTAGTGAAAAGAACTCAAATGCTAGGAGAGTCAATAGATGTGCTTGTATTTGCACAGCCTCTGTTCTGACTCCTCGCGTGGATTCATTGTTAACTGTGTGCACAGTCCATAATTACATGATGGCTCGGTGTTTTTTTCCCACAGGATCCCCGCCTCATTTAGTGCATGGGATGGATGAGAACTAATAGAAAGGGCAGTTGTTCAGCCCTGCTCATTCAGTTTCTGGCCACTCCTTCATTTAGTGCAAATCTTCCCAAGCTTATGCTGCACCCAGAATTATTAGTTTCTCATGGCTTTCATCACAATGATATCTCACATTCCCTTGAATAGGAATGGATTTATCTTGTGAGAGAGGAAAACATTTTATCACCATTTTAATGTATGAAAGGAAGGCACAAACAGAGAACAATTTGTGGCACATATCCATTAATATGGATATAAAACCAAACTACTAAAGCTAAATTAATTTTTTTGTACTTTCCTAGATTAGGACTCCCATTATTTTATCTTCCTGTCATTTGCCTCTGCTCATGGCTAAATACAAAGATAAGAGAGACATCATCTTGTGTTTAAAAAGTATTAGCATGCAAAATTTATACTGTAAATAAACTACAGAATTACAGACTCTCGAAATGTTTCTTGAATTCTGGCAGACTTGGTGCTGTGATGACTTCCCTGGGAAGCTTGCTCCAGTGCTCAACCAACCTCTCTGTGAAGAACCTTTTCCTAACATTTAAATATCCCCTGACTTATCTTTGGGCCATCGTCTTAGGTTCTGTCACTGGTCTCCACAAAGAAGAGATCTGTGCTGCCCCTTTGCTTCCATTCATGAGGAAGCTGTAACTGCAGTGTCGTCTCCCCTCAGTCTCCTCTTGTCCTGGCTGAACAGACCAAGAGATCTCAGCAACTTCTCAGATGGCTTCCCCTCCAGACACTTGACTACCCTCATTGCCCTCCTTTGGACACTCTCTAATGGCTTCATGTCTTTCTTACACTGTGGCACCCCAAGGTGCCCCCAGCACTCGAGGTGAGGCTGCCCCAGTGCTGAGCAGAGCAGGACAATCCCCTCCCTTCCTGGCTGCTGATGCTGTGCCTGATGCCCCCAGGACAGGGTTGGCCCTCCTGGCTGCCAGGGCACTGCTGGCTCATCTTCAACTCACCATTGACCAGGACACCTCTCTGCAGTCCTGCTTTCCAGCACCTCATTCCCAGTTTGTCCATACATTCAGGGTTACCCCATCCCTGGTACAGAATCTTCTCTGCTTAAGAGGGAGCCAACAGCTCCTCCCAGTTTTGTGTCATCTGCAAACTTGTTTAGTATATATCCAGTCCTGTGTCCAAGTCATTTCTGAAGATGTTGAAGAGCACAGGGCTGAGGATGAAGCCCTGTGGAACCCTGCTGGTGGCAGATCACCAAGTCACTAGTGACATGTCTGATCTCACCTGCTGCTGTAACCTGATGTCACCCTAGTCACTGTAACCCTTTGTGCCCCAGCCATGAGCCAACTGCTCACCCATCACAGGATGCGTTTATCTAGCTGTGGGATGGAAATTTTTTCCAGAGGAGTCCTGTGAGAGTATCAAAAGCTTTGCTGAAAAAAGATGATATCAACTGGCTTCTCATGATCAACAAGGTGGTTACCTTGTCATAAAAGAAAATCATATTTGAACTAGGTTTACAGTAATAAAAAGGTGAGTAAATAGGGAATAGTAATTAAAATTTAATGTAAATAATAGATTAGGCTATATTGAGAAACTTAATAAAACGTGGGGATAAATAGAATTTAGTGGTCCACATTATTACACTTTATATCAGCTGCCATGTTGACAGGCAGTTTGTTGGTATGGTTTTGAGTGATGTCTATGGCTCCCACTAGAATTAAACTTTTATGTGTATGTGGCCTGGTATAGCCTGGTCTCAGGGCTGAGACATCTAAACCAGTTCTGAAAGAGCCAACTTATCTATAAGAAGCAATTCACTCAGGATAGCAGCATAACCCTACAAGTCCTCCACCTTCACTGCTTAGCCTGTCTAAGAAATAAGATTTTAATGCAGGTGAAGGGTCATCTTAAGCAATTTCCAGAACTCCAGCCACTTGGGAACAATTTCAGTGCCACTCTGAATAGCCATGATACTGCAGAACACCCTCTAACTCATGTTCTAAACTTGTGCTGAGCAGCAGTGTGGGCCCCCAGTCCCCTGGGTGCAGCAAAGTACAATGATCTCACAATTTTCCTTCTCTGCGTTTCATTCTAGATAGATGATTCCTGAACATACATAGAATTCAGTTAATCATTTGATAAACAATTTTGTAAATAATTTTTATTTGCTTCCTTTGAAACCACTTTGAGAGAAGATTAAAATGTTATTAAATGTGTAAAGTTCATTGCTGGAGGCTTTTTATATTGTGGGTCTTGCTACAAAGAATATGGGACACTGTATCCTTTTTCTTAAATATTTCTTGAATTTAAAATACTCACTACTAGGCAGAAAGTTAGTGTACAAAATGTCAACACAAACATGGATGCAATGCTAATTAGATGATACCAAGGGGTTTAAGAAATATTGTGATTTGCATTACTTCAGTAATATCACAAAATCTTACTGCTCAGGAATCATGAGACAGGCAAAGAAAGGGAAAATTAGCACTGGCTTTTTTCTTCTGCTTTTTTTAACATTTTTTTCTTTGCCCTGATTCCTGATTTTCAAGTTCTTAACAGAAAAAGCTGCCTGATCCTTCATTTACGTGTGGGGGTGCTTCAGGTAGAAAATGTACACAAAACACAGACCCACAATATGACGTTCTCATCCATTTTTGCTGCTGACAGAAGGGACACACTGCCAAGCTCCCTCCCTTCTCCTGCATCTCAGCTTCTTCCATGTTCTCCTGCCTTGGACAATGTTGTCATACACCTTCCAGCTCACACAAGTAAGCCCAGTTTCTTCTTCTGTATTGATATTAAGAAATTCTGTATTTGGTTGTCATTACCTCCTTTCAATGCCTGACATTGTACTCTTTTTACTCAATTGCTTCCTGTTCCCCATAATTATCCCTCTTTTCCTTGCTCATCTAACTATGGCATTCTGATCTTTGCTTTTCTGCTTCCTTGTTCCTTTCTCTTTTCATCCTTTTAAACTGTTCCCCTACTTCTGCATTCCTGCCCCTGGCACTTTCATTGTATTCAATTTTTAAAAACTGCTCTGTTTAAATGTCTTTTTTTTTTTTTTTTTTTTTTTTTTTTTTTTTTTGTGCAAGATTCCTAACTCTGTGGGTGACACCAGCAGAGGTTTAATGACTCAACAGCCATTGAGGAGACTTATAATTCTGTATTCTGAGTTCTAGGCTGTTTATCCCACAGTATTTAAAATCAGATTAAATATACCTTCCCCTGCCCTCAGTATTTGGGGGAGTTTTCTTTAGTACCCAAGTTGGGATGTTGTATATAACTAAATCTTACAACTTCCAGTTTAAACTTAACAAAAATCCTTTTCTATACCATCCCTTTTTTCTGCTTCTGTATTCATATTAAGCTGCTTGCTACTGGCCATGTAAGAGACTGAAGCATGTTCTAATGGCAGTCACTGGCTGCTGAGGATGTCCAATATCCAAATATTTCAGTATGGATGCCAAGATGTATATCAGCATTGCTGTTGAAATGTTAGGCAGTGTTTCTCGGCCAGTGCCCAAAGAAAATATTAATGGGCTTCTTCAGTTTTTAAAAAAAGCCTATGAGTTACAAAAAATAGTTTCTGCTGCCACAGAGATTGTGTATCAGTAGATGATAAATTATCTTTATATTGAGTTTCAGCACTATTACTGGAGTTTATTTGGATAGAAACAGCAGCTGTGTTTTGTTAAAGTTTTTCCTCAGGTGTAATTATTATGCCAACTATACACAACCTAAACACCTGCTGCTTTTCACAGCTTCAATAGGATTATACAGTGTGGAATGCTGGGAAAAATCTCACATGAACGGGTGCCTAAGTATAAGGCTGTACTAATTAACAATCAAGTTAGCAGCCTGCCCAGTTAATCAGGAATACTTGTTGCAGCACTTGACCTTCTGTTATTTTGCCACTGAATGTTATTGCTTTAGTATGATACTTACCACTGTTCTTGCTTAATTTTCATGCATTGTATGTTCATTATTAAATGTCTTCCATTATGGAGTACTGAAGAAATATTAATACTACAAACAACTGCAATCAATTCTGATTTTTATTAATACCTTTTATTTCTTTCTTTATTTAAGAGTAGTATCTTTGTGAATTAACTTTGATTATGATGGTTTCCAAAAATTTGTGAGGTATTGGGGGTTATTAATAGCAAATCACATTACTTTTGCTAACTATATTATTGATACTTAAAATAGTACCTATAGAACTCATTTTCCATTACAATATATGTAGAAATATACGTAGTTAATTGTATTTGAAAAGGTAAGCATAGGAATATATTAGGAATATAGCACTCTCACCCCAAAAAGTGAGCACTCACACCCCAGAAAGAAGCCCAGAAGTATCAACTTCAAATTCTCTAGTTGTTTTTCTCCAAGCTTTTTGGCAAACATGAGACCAAAATGGTCAAATCAAAAACATCTAACATATGGATCAAAAGTTCAGCAAAAAAAATATTCAGCATCCACTTAAACATAGTACTTACCACTAAAGCCTTCCTTGCTGGACTTGCTCTCTGTACTGTGCCAGTCTGGGCAGTTTGGCAACCCACACCTTGCCTGTAGCCAGATGCAGCCCAGCATCCATACGAAATCCATACAGCATTTAAAACTCTGCCAGGGAACATCCCTGGGCACTGGACCTGGATGACCTTTGCTGTCACATTGCCTGAATTAGATAGGTTTGGCTCAAGACCAGTGCAAGGCTGGTCCAAAGATCTCCCAGCACATCTTTTCAGGGTATCCATACCACTATTTCCCTCCTCAGGTGACCCCATAAGCCAGAAGGATTCCCAAGGGAGCAGATGCATGTAAATGCAATATCCCTATTTTCACATTGCAGTTCTGTTTCAAGACATCTGCCCTTCCCAATATCACAGATTCAGCTAGGTTTTCAACCCAGCTCTGGCCACACAGAATTTTTCTAAAATCCTCTGGTGGAACTCACAGAAAAAGGTTCTGTTGCTGGCAGTCAGATGAATTTACACACAGGAGGAAGGACCCTTTCTATTTCTGATTGTTGCTGTATTATGGGGACATAGAACCTAATCCTGAGAATAGCACATTAAAGGACTTTGATTTATGTAGATTAAGTTGCAGCTAATGGGTCATCTTTCTCCCCTTGTTTCCTTCCTTACATCCTCTGAAGAAGATGCTGTTTCAATCTTGCAGCACAACCCTCTCCCTAGCAGGTCCTTCTGTTGCACAACAGGCACACATTCCCAGAGCTGCAGCTGCATCCTCCCACACACTGCTCTGTATCTGGTTGGAGATGTGACATTCATTGTCACGCTTGCATCACTTTATGCCAACTGTGAAGCACAGGGAGGTCTGAGAACTATAGTGCATGTCTGCCCAGGGGTCAGGCATTGTGCAGGTCTGCTCTAGGACCTGTGTTTTGCTTCAGAGCTGCCAATAATTTAATTTGATACTATAAATTTGTCCAGCTGCTAAAAAAGTGCTAATGAGCTGAATTTGATTTGACTGAAACAGCGTAACTTCTAAACCAAAAATCTACCAGGGCCCACTCTTAGACAGAATTGTTTAGGTTGGAAAAGACACCTAAGATCATTGAGTTCAACTGTTAACCCAGCACTGCCAGGTCTACCACTACAGCATGTCCCTAACCACACCTATACAGCTCATAAATACCTCCAGAAATGGTGATTCCTTGGGCAGCCTATCCAATGCTTGACTAACTTTTCAGTGAAGAAATCTTTCCTATTATCCAGTCTAAACCTCCCCTGCTGAAACCTGAGGCCATTTCCTCTTGTCCTATTGCTTGGGAGAAGAGACTGACCCTCACCTTCCTAAATACAACCCTTGTCAGGTAGTGTAGAGAGTGATAAAGTCTCTCCTGAGCCTCCTTTTCTCCAGGCTGAACACCCCCAGCTCCCTCAGCTGCTCCTTGTAGGGCTCCTGTTGGAACTCAAAATGTCTCTCAGACATTTTTGGAGGTTCCAGGCCTTGATCAGAAGCATTTTAGACTCTGGCAGGCAGCTGCAAACAGCTGTGATTTTGAGTTTGATCTACAGAATGAGTTACCAACTTTGGAGGTGGAACAAGCAGTCACAAAAGCTTAGATAATATAGTAAAAGTAGTTACAAAACAGAGGGGAAAATGTTTTAGTATTGTACAGGGGGAGTTTAGCACCTGTACAAGGGGTTTTTACTTTGTACATGGGGGTCAGAAGTTCTAAGATGGAGGAAAGTGGGCTGATCCTGTTCTTCCTCCTTCTTCTTCCTTGCCTCCAGGTTCTTGGTGGTGCTGGCACTTATGGATTGGTTTAGAGTAGAAAAACACCTTGTAACATAGGTAGTAGGTATTGGGGAAAAACTGTAAACATATAAAACGTAATATAGCATATAAAAATAGCAGCAGCCCTGGGCGGGGAGAGAGAAGAAGAAGACAGCAGACAGTGAGGGTGTCAGGAGTGTGTGTGCCTCAGCCCGGGCCGCTGACCAAACAGCCACAGTCCGCAAAGACAATCTTTTAGATAACTAACAATAAACTGCCTTGAGACCGAATAACAAGAGCCTGTGGAGTTTTTCTTTGGAAGCACGGGTTGGAGGAGAAATTTCACCACCACATGGGACCCCAGAGCAAGCCTGGGGATCCCACAATGGTTTCTTTATATTCTCCTTTTCATACCTCTATTGACAGTATTAGCTGCTGAGAACAGAGTTTTATCATGTTCTATGCAGTTTGATGGTCTTCATGTCAAGAATAAGACTAAACAAATAGAGAGATTACAAAAACTCTTGCTAACAGTACAGAAATATCAAAGAAAGATTGATCCCATTCACTAGATTTTCTTATCTTCCTGTTTGTCCACATGTCATTCAGTATTTATCATTCATTTATAGCCAATTTGATGATATTGCAAATTAAGGAAGAGTACTGCAAGTACATTTCCGTATGATAAAATACTCTTCAGCTACAAATCAGACTAGCTCAGTTGAATTCAGTAAGTTATCTTCTTGTGTGCATAGTTTGATTCAAGTTTATGTTTTTTCTTCTATTTCTTCCATTTATACAATGGACAGGCTGCAGCTGGTGTACATTGCACACCCATATTCATTTCCATGGAGTTTAAATGATTCAAGACAGTTAAGGCTCTGCCATTAGCTTTCTCATTTGACCCCAAACAAGTGAAAAGCTTTCCTTTTTGATCTTTATTTTGGATTTTAATTCTTGAAGATCTATAGCTCACATAGTAGTATCTTCTACAGTATATGGCATATCACTGTTCAGTCTGTAAAAACGCTGCCCCACACATGAGAGGGCAAAAGCAACAATTTTGTGACTGGAAAAGGAAAGGAAAAAGCAGTTTCTTTTTGAGCCCTTTGCATGCAAGCCCAGAAATGTGACTCAAGTTTTAGAAGCCCCTTTCCAGTCCTTAAACATGTAGGAACATTTTACCCTGGTTTCAAGACCAACCTGCCTCTGCACACCTCCAGGTGACAGTAGAGGATTGTTATAGTCTCATATGTCACACTTTGCAGTTGGGAAAGGAAATACACCAGCAGCTCACAGGAAATTCTGCTTTCACAGTCTGTCCTTGTGTCTCATTTTGGAGATTTACTAAACTACATAGAGAACTAAACTCCATACTTTCACATAAAAATGATACATGAAGAATTAAATTGAAGCATTCTGATTCCCCATTTAGCCACTAATATATCTTTTCTTTGACTAGATTTATAGTGATTTGATGTATTTTGTTTTAGACATTGAATGACAAAAAAATAAATAGAAGAGGCTGCCATACACTGGATCAGCTGTAATCCGTGACACAAAATCCAAGTGAAGAAACTAATTTTCTCTTTAGTATTAATTTTCCCCTCCAAAAGGGAGAAAGAGATTTTTTTTTTTCACCTCCATATTTCTCCCCTTCTGCACACTCAGGAGCAATAATTGCTGATGAAAGTGCGTAGAAAATTTGACAGGCTAGGAACTTTAAAATGTTTTAAATAAACTTTTGTGATTCTTTCCCCACATTTGAGTGAAGACGAGAACATAGGAAAAGCTCATAAAACACATCCAAACTAGGGTGGGAACTCCTTATGCCACAACATTTTAAAGCCCTGACTTTCCTTGCAGCCTTATGTGTGAGGCTGTTGGAGGTTTTTTGTTGTTTTTTCCTTTGTTTGTTTGTTTGTTTTGTGGGGATCTAAGTGGTAGTTAGGGTTAATGCATTCTTACTCTTTTCCATTTCTCCATAATGAAAAATTTAAAATCTAAGTGTTATTTTTCTTTTCTTTTTTTTTTTTTTTTTTGCAATTGTGGCATATACTAATTATACCTCAAACTTCTTTTAACAGAGCACTTATAAGTGACATTATGACATTCTTTTATGTGTCATTATCAGAGACAACCTAAATTTTGCCTGCAAAATCCAAATATAATTAGTGTGAAAAAGACACAGGAAACTCAAGCCCCCCACAATGAATGTAACATTTTGATTATTAAAGAGTGTCTGCAGGAAAACATCTGCAAAAGAATACTCTGGGATTTACAAACTAGCCCTTTCTTATTCTCCCTTGTTGAAATACAATGTTTAGGTTCTCTTGAAGTACCTCATGTCTTCTACACTTTTTATCTCTTAAGGAAGAAGCAGGTGCTGAATGGCCGTAACATTTAGCATAAGTGTCCAAAGCACTTTAGATATAGATAACAAGTTCAAATCCAGTCCAGATTGGACCAATATTTAGTGGGGACACAAAGTCATGTGAAAATAATTACACAACAGCAGAATTTGTAGAAAATAGGATGCAGCATTACTACCACCAGCAGTTAATTTGGCATTTTCAGGAGGTCAAGGGATCCATGGACATGAGATCCTAAAGACAGCCCTGAGACATATTAATGAACCTGATCAAGGAAGTTCAACCTGTTCCTGTGTTATCAACAGATGAGCTTTTATTGTGTAGAGCTTTTAATTTTCAGAATCTTTGGCTCCTCCAAAACATTAGCTTCATATTTAACATATTTAAAAATCACAATGCAGAAGTTTTTTGAAGATCATATTTTAAATTAAGTATACTTGATATAGCTATAGAATAAGATTTTTCTATGTCTGGCATTAACGGATATGCCAAAAAGTTTTTACACTCTGTCTTACCAAATAATTATTTTACTCTCCTAAATCAGTATTAATGTTTTAGAAGTGAACCAGTAAATGTAAAAAAAATGAGAGGAAACTTAATGTTCATGAATACATAAAATCCCCAGATTTTTATAAGTAATGCTGGATCTGAATTAAAAGACCTTGAGAGGGAAAATTCAGACTGGAAAATTATTTACTAGAAAACAGGAAAGCAGTTACCTAAGCCTGTAAAGGTATTTTTATATGGCTAGCTACATCCACATTTCAACTTTATAATTATTTGCTGGATTTGATTTAGAGAATTTGGGATGTCAGAGTTAAAGGATCTGCCTCATCCACAGGTGTCTGTAACATCAGTGTGTGGTGTGGGGTGCTATCAGCAAATTTAAATTTCTCCCTAAAGATGAGCCAGTACATCAGTGAACGGTTTCTGGCAGTGGGACTTCTTATCACATTGGGGTTCTGGTTTGTTCTTGTTTGTTTTTTTTTTTGTTGTTTTTTTTTTGTTTTTTTTTTTTTGTTTTTTGTTTTGTTTTGTTTTTAAATTGCATATATTTTATTAACTAAGTTTCACAAATGTATAAGCATTACGAAGTAGATCAGCACTCGAGACTAAAGAGAGACCCGCTACGTACAAACCAAACAAGTGACGAAAAGCTATTTCTTTTTTCCTGTTTTTAATTAATTCGCGCTTTAAAAAAGCAGAAAACATCCGGCGTACAAAGCCGACGGTCCGCACCCACGTGAATTACCACCTCATCACAAGGCCCAGAAACCGGGAGGGGAAAGGAAAGGAAGGAAAGGAAGAGAGAAAGAGGAAGAAAGAGAGAGGAAGAGAGGAGGAGAGAAAGAAAGAATCAAACAAAAACACAGCAAAAACAAAACAAAACAAAACAAACACACAGGAGGAAAAGGAGCGATTTCCGCCGCCAGGCCGCTGCCGAGCCCGCCCCGCCCCGCAGTGAGGGGGGCGGTGCCGGGCGGGGGCGCCCTCCGCGTCGGCGGCGCCGCGCGCCTCGCCTCGCGAGAGCGGGCGAGGTTTCCGGTGTTGTGGCTGCGGGCCGCAAACATGGCGGCGACGCTCCGCGCCCGCTCGCTCAGGCACCTCCGCATCCGAGGTGAGGAGCGTCCCGCGGGCCGCCCCACCGCCGCCCGCACCGCCACGGTGCCCGCCGGCGTCTCCCGGCGCCCCCGCTCCTCTCCTCCCTTTTTCTTCCTTATCCCCGGTTTCTTCCTTCCCCCCCCGTCTAACGCGCCTCTCTCCCCCCGTCCCCGCAGGTCGGAACGACAGCGGCGAGGAGAACGTGTCCCTCGATCTCAGCCGAGGTACGGCCGAGGCGGGGGCCCGCCCGAGGCGGGCTGGGGGCGCGGCGCAGCGGAGCGGCCTGGTGGTGCCGCGGGGCGGGCGCGGGGCCGGGGCCGCCGCCGGGGGCTGAGCGCAGCCGCCCGCGGGTGGGAGCCGCTCCCCGGGCACCGTGGCGGGGCCGTGCCCGGGCAGCTCCGGAGCCGCGGGGCTCCCTGCTCTCCGCCGTGCGTGCCGAGGCTGCTCGGCCGCCGCTGGGGCTGCCCTTGAAGCCCCTGTTGCTCGCAGACAGGGTTGTTCACGGCGGCCAGCCTTCCGGCCGACCGTGCCCTGCGTCTCCGAGCAGCAGCTCGGCAGCGGCGTCTGTTCCTCTACTCCTTACTCCATTCCTTTTTCGTGTATCTCTGCGTGCCCTAGGCCGGCTGGCCACCCCATTTGCCGTGAGCCTCTTGCTCCAAGACCAGCGGCCACTCATCTCCCGTTTGCTTGTTAAATTGCTTCAAACATCCTCCACTGCTCTCAGACGGTCTGTTGTGGCGGGGGGGGGGGGGTGCGGGGAGGGGGAATGATAAGAGGAAGGAAACAGCGCTGATATCTGCTACACGCTGAGAAGTTTTGTCTCAGACAAACAGGTACTCGTTCCCTACCCACACGTATAGGATACAAAACGTGATCTTGCCTAGCTGAGTACTGAGGTAAGACTTAGACCCTCTCAAAGAGACTGGTATAATTCAGAAAGCAGACTTGAATGTTACTGCTCTATAAGTGGCGATATTTCGTGGGTAGAGGATACTTGTCTGGGGAGGGAATGAAGTTGATACTGGTGTGTAACTGTTCTGCTTCAGGAGATCCAGGATGACTATTATGCTGAATAGATCTATTTTATGGGGAAGTCGGTAGGGAAATGACAGAATCAATGAGATAAAAGTGGCCTATGAAATGGAAAGGAAGTAAAAATACCAGCAGAAGAAGTACTGTTTTCATCTTAAAATTGTTGATACTGCATTATACGTTATTTAATTCTCTTTTCCCACAAAGTAAGCTGTGTTTAGAGTTATTTTATTAACCAATTTTGTCGTGGGCTGCAAGTTATCTCTGTGTATACATACCATATTTACAAGTGAGTTTTAATAACCTGGCAAACTGCTGGGGTTTCCTCAGTTTAAAGAAACAGACTCTTATTCTATCTCCCAGTGGACATGATCACTTTAGAGAACTGCTGTCCTTAAAAATTAAAGCATGTGAAGCTTTCATCAGCAAAATGTGGAAATGAAGGCCTTAACAGTTTAAGCACATGACAAAGTTGTTACTGTAAGCAATGTTGCCCGTTTATGAAATCTGCAGAATTAGTATTTTAATGAATGGGTCTTGTAATTTTTTTTAATGTTCTGTAGCATACTGAAATATTTTGAGGTGAAAGAACAATACATGAAATTTAAATGCTGGAGTGGTACTTTCGAGATGTGGTCTGTTTGAAATCTTCTAATCAGTATTTGATAGGTGACCATCATTGTGATATTGATTTTTGCCATGCGGTGTTTTCAGCTGCCTGCTGATTCCAAGAGACCTGTAGTAGTAGCAGCACAACTATTACACGTGTATAATATTGTAAAAGAGGCTCTTGAGTAAGATGCAAACTTCATTTTTAATATGTGCTTTCATTTTATTTTTTTATTAAAAAAGGTATTTTGCACTGTGGCAATGTATCTTCTATTACCAAAAAGAATAAATCATTGGGGAAATCACATGAGAAGCTACTTTAAATTTAGATGTTAAAAACCCAGTGGTTTTCGATTTTCTGTTAGAAAGACTACAGCTGACTGATCAGTAACGGTATAGCACTATATATCTGTGTAGATATTAATTGCATTTTAAAGAGGAAACAAAAATAAGAAGCTTAAAAGTCTCAGCAAGACATTAAGCTAGAGGATAACTTGATTTCCATGGTGAACACAACGAGTATTTGTTTTTCCAGCTGTTACAATAGTTATGTAAGCAATTATTTTAAATATTTTGTTACCCTAATTTGGTACTAATAGCACAATGTTTTGATTCACTGTGTTGTGCAGATCACATAGTTTTCCACAGGGCTCACGTTTGCATTAGCTTAAAAGAATGTTCTAATGTTTTTTGTTTCCTGGTACAACTGAACTTTGTGTTGATTAAAGTGAAATATCTGATTTGGGAAAGCAGAGAATTGCCATAAACAGAGCCTCAGCCATATGCTTCTAGTTACAGGGGCCTCTTTGTTACAAACACAAGAAATTATATTGGTACTGCCTTATTTTGGATAGGTTCCTGTTAGTAATGGCATGACTTATCCTAGAGGTTAGACCTTGACTCGTCCATACCTGTGACTACACTTTCCATGCAAGAGGCCAGTGCTGTTATGAAGAATTTCGAAACAAATAATAGATGTGGGGAGAGCACTCCAGTCTGTGCTGCCCTGAGTTCTGCTTCTTCCTGGCTTTTTGAGCAGTAAGGCTTGAAGAGTGCCTTGCTGCTTGCAGAGTGATCTGCATTTCTCTGTATAGTTTGGTTTGCTCTTTTCTCTGGTCCTGTAGTTACATGGTTGCTCATGTTTTCCCAGAGGACACCAAGCTTTTTACAAAGTTTTAACATGACTGCTATACTAGGTTTACTTTTTGGAGCTTTTTGGTGCTTTGCCTTTTTAAAAATGATACATTATGCTTATGAAAGCCATGTTGCATGGTGGTGAATGCTTCATTTTGTGTGTAGGTATGTGTGAGCTTTTTCTTTACAATTATTAATCTGGTTAAAGGTGATAATGTAAAGTAGGTGTGTGGTTTGCTTTTTCTGGATTGGTTTTTTACTTTTATGGGGGGTGGGGTTGGTTCTTTTGGGGTTCTTTGTGTGTTCTTTTGTTTGTTTGGGGGTGGGTTTTTTGGTTTTTGTTTGGATTTTTGGCATGCGTTTGTTCATTTGGTTTTGAATTTTTTTGTATTTATTTTGCTTCTGAGCCACTAAGCCGTGCCCATCTTCTAAGGGACTGCAGATAAACCTTTTTTAAGAAAACCACTTCGCTGAAGGGCTGATCAACTCTGGAAAAATTATCCCAGGATAAACATTTGTGTGTGTAATGTTGGTCTAGTAAGAAAAAACAGTGCAGATACAGAGTAGACTCATTGCTTTTGTCTAGTTAAATTGTATATCATGTATTCTGTTGATTACAAAATTGCAATTAATAATTGCGATTTAGAGCACTCATGTTTTGGCCTTGCGTTATATTACCTGTTCAGAATAGAAAAGAAAAGGAAAAGGAGGACAGACTCAACCACCAGTAGAACTCCCACTGCAGTCATCTGGAAGGAATTAGCAGTGGGATGAGAGAGATTGGTTTAATTAGACTACTGAAATCAAGCTCATAACTTCCTAAGGCCAGAAATGACAATTGGTGGTATCAACCAGATTAGTGCATTTGGTAGGGGTTTTTCCACTGACTTTGGCCATGGCTGTGTATATAAGCATAATACAAATATTGGGAACCTTTTGTTTCTGATTGTTTTACAGGCATTCGAGGTTGAATCACATATATACCTCCTGCAGCTCTGGGCACTGTTAAAGGCGTGTGCATCCCCACTTCATGTGCTCTTAAGTTTTTGCAGGGAGGTTGGACTACATGACCTTGAAAGGTCCTTCTCAACCCAAACCATTCTGTGATTCTTTGCTCACTTCTGTAACTGAATCACCTTATACTGCTGGATGACCAACACCTCTTCCTTTGTTGGAATTTTGGCTATTGTCCTTGCGTCTTGAAGGCCTAAGTAGTTTGGAACTTGGCTAGTTGAGAGCAGTCTCATGGTTTATATCTGTTGTCAGGCTCATCTTCCTTCAAGGGATCCCTATTTTCTTGGAATCCTGTAGCTCAGAGGTTGCACTCCTATTAGGAATTTTTCAGAGCTTGTTTGCTTACCGGTGCAGGGGTGCCAACTGCATACTGAAGTTAAGTAGGGTGCTGTTGGTGTGATTATGTGTTCATTTCTTCCTTTTTTGAGGGTAGCAGTCTTCACTTGCTGATAGTGTACTCTTTAAACAACTGAAACATGTCTATCTCAAGCATTAATAATTTCATTTATTATTCAAAAACAAGATTATGCATTACAAGATTGTACTTTGGTTTATCAACTTTTCTTGTACAGCCGATTTTATTTTGTAGAGGTTTTGTAGATGTTGAGTCTTCTAACACAGGACATACATGAACACAGCAGAGAACACAGAGCTGAGAAAACTAGGGTTTTTTTCCTTTTCCCTGAGACTGATATTACAAAATTGACTAGTGTTATCTGAGAAAATGCTCTTTCCTTTTTTGCCTTTTTTTCCTGTCATGTAGGTAATAATAAAACATAAAGGAGTTGCATTTAACTTCACGTGGTCTAAGTGATGTTACTTTTCTTACTGTGCTTCCATAATTTTAAACCATGTAGTATTTGAGTCCATGTTCTCACATGGTATATCATAATGCATTGCATGCAGGGCAAACATCTCGGGATGCTATTTGCAGTTTACAGCCCACAGAAATGTCAGGCATTTTTAAGGGTTATTTGTGGGATAGTTAAAGAAGGCTGGATGAATTTTGTTTCCAAAATCAGCTTGAGATTTGATGACCATACTGTTTCCAGCTTCCTTCATCAGTGTGGAAGAAGCAGAGAGGAACAGAGCACACATCTGATACCGAAAGCTCAAGTAGTGGGGAAGCAAAAAATAACCCTTTTGTATTGCTTGCTGCATGGCAGTGGGGAAACCGCTGCAGAGATGGCGGCTGGTGCATACTTTTTGATGGCTCAGAGGCAGTTCTTGATTGCTAATGACAAGTCTGTTACAGAAGGCCTTTAGGTGGTTCTTCCTGTACTTGTGAAATGTAGCCTGGCTTGAAAACGTGGAGAAATAAATGGATCTCTTTCACCCTCACTTTGCAGTATTTTCATGGGTAGCTATACCAGGATGTGCTTGATCCAGTCACACAGAGCAATAGGTGTTTTTTTGCTCCCTTGTTTCTGAATCTGTAACAGAAACTGTAACAGTCATAAGAAGGTAATTAGTAACATTTTTAATTCAGTCTCTTAAAGCACGAAGTATGCAACAATGGGGCAAAAGCTGTTGGAGTGACCTCTTAGCTTTGCTGACTGAGAAACGTTATGCTGCATTATTTTTGTATGTAGAAGTTTTTTATTATATAGGAGGAGCAAGGGGAAAGCGATCAATGACGGTGGCCTGCTAACTTTTTCGGCAATGTATAAGCTTTTGATAGGTTTTAAAAGTAAGAGAGTTAAAGTGCTGAATACATGCACTTCAGAATTAAGTCACTTAACTGTCCTGTCTGCACTTGTGCTTGCACATGTGCTTTAGTTGACTGTTGTTTTGGGATTGTATAGTGCATTGTCCCAGTTAGATTAATAACAGTTTTATATCTTTGGCTTTGCTTCCTAAGCACTGCTTTTATAATCTTAAGACTTCTCAGAACTAGTAAGATGGTGTGTGCTTAAAATATTTCCACTTTCCATTTCTTAGAAACAAGAAGAACATTTTTAATGATGGAAAAATTTTAGCAAAATACCACTTTAAAATCCTATGGCTTATTTATCTGTTGTTAAGATTTCTGTAGGAATTGGGTATTGCCATGTCTTTGAAGATCTGCACTTACATCTGTCTTTAAAGTTTCTGAGTATAGCACCTCTAAATTTGTTTTTGTGTGGGGGTTCTTTGTTCTTGCTGTTGTGGTCAGAGAATAAAATGACCGTTCTAAGGTCTACTTTCTATTACAAGAGATTATTCTGTGATTTGGATCAGCATCACTATACCGATCCAAACACCTTTGTAGATGTTTAAGCAATGCTGTGTTTTCACAACTTTTTTCAATATACTTCCTCCCTGAGTGCTGAAGTATCAAAATCTCCTGCTGCCTTCTTGGTATATTTGAGTCTTTGTCATAAATGCTATTCCTGGGTGTTTTGTTGCTTCCCAGCATCTCTCACTTAGAGATTAGAGCAGTGTTTAGTTTCAGCATTTTTTTTCTGTTAGAGCCTATCCAGAGTAGATGCTGTCTAAATCTAAAACACACCCCTCATCATAAATACAGTCAACAAGGAAGCTCTGTCAGCCATCTCCTGTCCATAAAGAAATGCATTGCTTGCCCAAGCTGATGACCATCATCTGTACTTTACCAGTTACCTAGTAATCTCAGAAATTTTACCCTAATAACATAAAAGTGACACTTAACATCAGGTACAGTTACTTTACTTTAAAGTGGAAAGAAGTGAAATAGCCCTAGTTAAAATTGCAGTTTTCCTACTCTTTAATATCCATACAAACTCTTGACACTACAGAAAGGAGCAATGCTCAAGAGCTTTACAGGACAGCTTAAGAGCTGATGTTGAAATGACAACTGACTTGGGGGAATGTACTAAAATCAGATAAGTTTTTCTTGATTTTTATACTAAAACTCATTCTGAGGTTTCTTTTTTAAAACACAAGTCATCTACTTTTAATACTAACTACCTTCTTGCAACAAAGACAAGCACGTGTGTCTTGAGGCTTAGATAACTACACAAAAGATCAGGTAAAGTAAGAAGTTTGCTTTTCTTTGGAAGTGTTTTACCTGCTTGCAGGCGGGCAGATGCTTTTACAATAGTGTGGGTGAATTCACATACTGATCAGTGCTGTGAATAGTTCTGATACAGAATAGTAGGTGACATAACAGTGCTTCAGAAGTCCTGCCTGGTATTTGGCAAATTTTTAACTGGAGCACTTGTAACTGTGACAATAAAATGTATCGGTTCTAGTTTAAGAGTCTGTAATGTTAGTATATTTGTTTATGTTGCAGAAATTTTATTTTTTTTTCATTTGCCTATCATCTAGTGTGGTGATGGAAAATTTTGGAAGCAAGACTTCAGAAAAAGTGTATTCATCAAATCTTTGCATCTGATGTAAAGGAGGAACACTAGTAAAGATGCATAAATGAGAAAATGGAGTAAAAAAAAAAACCCAAACCAAACATAAAACCCAGTCCTAAAAAATAAACAAAAAATACTTAGTTATATTTTTTAGTTATGTTACTGAATTTTGCTAGCACACACTTGAAAGCTTTCTAACTTTCACCAGTGGCCTGCATAAGTTTGCATAAATAAATATAATGAAAAAATCTCTTCACCTAAATTCTACCTCAACAGCAATAGCCTTCAAATCAATGTTGTTCATTAAAAAATTAATCTGAGTGTTAGCCTTTGTAAACATTTTCTTAAAGGGGGAGATTTTTTTTCTAAATTTACAGGTTTTGTTCTTCCCTAGACTTTTCTAAGCTTATTTTAGTTAAACTGTCATCTACTACTATGGGTTTGGGTACATCTGAAAAGTCACTCATCTAATTGCTCCTGCAACATTTCAGAAATAGAGTTTTAAGTTTATTTATTTATTTATTTGCTTGTTTAGTAGAATTGTTTTTAATTGTCTGAGATGCAAAATGGAAGTTTTTAATTCTGTTTCAGTTGCAAAAATGGTTAGAGATCATAATTTCATGCTGTTTATAAGTTATACTTTCAGTAACCATTTAAGTCCAAGAGAAAAAGGGTAGCAGAATGGTAAAGATGACTGTTACTCGCCATCTTTGAAATGTCTCCTGTGAGTTAGCAGTTGTTTGGCTGAAGTGAAGTAAGTACATCTCTGTGCCCTATTTGCATATGTGTTCATTGTGAAATTAACTGCTTCTGTTGATTTGAGTCTATTGAATGATTGGTAGGAAATATTTATACTTAGAGTTAAGGTGTTTAAAGCAAAACAATATGGCCTTGACTTATGGAAATATACACAGTAAGAGTAACAAGGAATAATTTAATGAATCTATTCATATAAAGGTGTGTGGTGAACAACACGGATTTTGTTTGGGTTTTTTTAGCTGCATAGGAGATTGGTTTACTGCTTAAAGTGTACATAGACTATAAATAAATACATTTATTTAAAAATAATTACTTCATAAAAAATGGAGGACTATCAAGAACAGCTGTTGCCTAGAAATTACTTATTTAAAAACAAATTATTAAATCTGTAAGTAATCTTATTCCTTTGTTACCTCCTGTGCATCAGTGAAGTCAGAATTCAGTTTGAGCAACCTCATATCTAGAGAATTTAGAATGTGTTCATCTCCTTCTTTATGCAAACCATATGTGTGTGTCACGGGTAGACTTCTGGGTTTTTTTCATGAGGTACAAAAAAATTAAATAGAAAAAATCTTTCTGTTTCTATAAAAGTGGCATTTGCAGCTCAATTTTTAGCTTAGCCTGTTACTTCAGCTGGATAGGTTTTTCTAAGTTGAGGTTGACCAATAGATTAGGTGTCTTCTGTCTTCAGAGAATTGTATTTAGATCTTGTGAAATCTACAAATATGATTGACACTTCCTGTCCTTTTCTAGGAGAAAGAGTAGAAGTCTCGACTGATCACAGCAATGTGACAGTATTACCTGTGTGACAAAAGGAATTCCTGTTCCTTAGTATGAGGAAATGAAGCCCACAAATGCCATCAATCAGCACTGTTTTGAAATCTTCTGGTTATATATCATTTTAGAGTGGGGAAATTAGCACATGACATTTGCTGCAGTTTAAATGTTTCCTACTCCAGTCAGTGCTGTTTGTGAATTACTTGTAGTTTCTAGTTGTGTCCCTGTATTAATGTTATTACTTCAGTGTTTCCGTGTCATGCAAATTGTCCTTCATGTCTTTATCGGCACACTGGGTGATCCTACATCTGCTAATGCTGAATGACTTCTTACATGATGCCCTATGTAGCAGGATGTTTCTGGGGACAGTGGCTACTTCCTGACAGCTTTGAGTTTATTGGTAAGAGCCGTGCAACATTTATGCTTTCAGGTTCTTGAACATACTGAAATGATGCAGAGAAGAATCAGAATGCTAATTGGGAAAATAGCCTCAGAGTAAGATCATATTTCAGTTTGATAATATTCTTAGAAATATGTGATCAAAATTCTCTTGGGTGGTTTTGAAAGCAGATTTGCCTGGTCCACTCTCCAAATACTAGTTGCAAGATGTCAAAAAGGCACAGCGTTTTGTTAAAACAACTGAAAATTACAACCGTCCTGATATTTCTGCTTCTAGGAATGGTGGCAAAAAAGAAGAAAATGGATTGGAGGAACTGAAGATAATTTTCTAAACCATTACAATAAACTCCTATTTACCATTCCAATTCATCATTGATGTTCTGGGAAGTATTAAATTGATTTGTGTACAGACATAAGCAAATTTGTAAATCTGGAGATGACTTTTACTGGCTCTTGACCATAAGAACAGTTATACTGGGTCACTCCAACCTTGGCAGTAGTTGATAATTGTTGCAGAGAAGAGAGCAGAACAAGAGGGCAAGCAAATGCATAGTCACACAGTTATGGAATGTTCCCCAGCTTCCAGCATTTTGACCCTCACAGTTTTTTTTTCCTTTATTTTTTCTTTTTCTTTTTTTTTTTTTATGGAATGTTCCCCAGCTTCCAGCATTTTGACCCTCACAGTTTTTTTTCCTTTATTTTTTCTTTTTCTTTTTTTTTCTTTTAAACATCTGAGCTTTTGAAATTTTAAAGGAAGTTCTTCCTGAATTTTACTGTATTCCAGAATAATTTGTGTATTATCAGGTGGTCATGGTAAAAATTTCAAGAGACTGTTATTCTAGTTTGGTTTTAGTCATGATAATATGCCATAGCTATAGTTGTGTATCTTGTAGTGCAGAGAGATGACATTCTGGAGGGATTTTTTTTGAGGGGCAAGAGGCGGGGGAGCTGGGAATAAGTTTGTAGGTCACAAAGATATATATCAAGACTTATTGCTATGATTCTTGTCATCAATATGTCTTCCTGGGAGTTGGATATAACTGTAAATTTAAATGGAGAACTAAATGAAACATTTTGTCTCTATGAATAGACAAGGTTTTTTTTTTAAGAGTTGTTTTTTTAATATGCCTTGGTACTTTACATAGTCTTACCTAATACTATTTAATATTATTTTTATAACTGGTCTTCGTGGAAGTTTATGCAGGACACTAGGTTTTGTACTGCTGTAAAGCATTTAAAGAATAGGTTGTTTATCAAAAAGTGTATGCAATTAATTTTCAAGTCAGCATTATAGTTATCCTTCAGAATGGTCCTTCAGTTTTCTCTTTCTGTCCTGGGAAAGCTATTAACATTTCAGCTATGAAACCCATTTATTAGAAGTTTTAGCAGTAAAGCAATGCTGTTTACAAAGCTGCCATACAGATCACATGTTGGCAATAATTAACATAATTCCTAGGTGGGGATATAAGAATGGCTTTTGCACAGGTATAATCTCAATGTCTTCGTTAGAAATAATAAGACCACATTCTGGAAAGTGGTCCATTTTGGAGCTGGTCTTCAAGCTGACAAACTGCTTATTTTCTGCCGCTTTTATATGTACTTAGGAATATTAAAATTTAAAAAAAAAAGCCCTTTAGTTTGCAAGATCTAGGCACATCTGCAGAAGAGAAATCTGTACAATGACAGTAGGCATTTAAATTTTACTTTATGTTTTCAGAAGCGCATGTGTACCAAAGTAATCCTGATAAATTATTTCCTGTTTATCCGAAGTTCTAGTGATTCCTGGATCCTACCTTGAATGTGTTATCTTTTCCACTGATTTCTAGTTCATAGGTGTTTTTCTGTATGAGCTTTTTACCCAAGTGATGTAGGGAGATGATTAAATTTTGAGACTTTCTTTGCTGACTGCCATGAAAGAGAGGATGTGTACTTTTTTCCATATTAGTGAGCCAGTTTCATATATTCATAACTTGTTTTAAGCAATAAGAGAGAAAATAGTTACAGTTCTTAGTTTTTATTTGCTTTCTGTTTTTACATGCATGAGTTATGAGAACTTACCTATATTCAAAATAAAGTACTCTTTGTATGGTTACCTCATGAAAGCTATGAGACTCAAACTAAATAACTCTCTAGATGCATTTTGCTGAAATCACTCTTAGTCATAGGTACTTTTTGAGGGGTTACTCTCAACTGTTAAAACTTGATATGTGCGTGAATGTTTTTAATATAAAATTTCCAAGTCTTATTTGGCAAGCCATAGAATACAAAGTATTTCCCACCTTATGGCTTGAAGTATGATAGTAGAATTTTAACTATACTCATAGAGGATATCTATCTGGCTTAGTATTTAGTACATTTTTCAACATAACTATATTAACTTGATACTACAAATGGACATTTTTTTTGGTTGTACACTATAAATCGAGACATCCCTGCAGTCTAAGCATGTAATGCTGTGTTTTCAAAAATCACACGTTGAATGTAAAGTGTTCATGCATTGGTTTTTTAGCATCTAGCAAAGTAGAGTTGATGTGCTAATACAAGTAATACGGAAGTGATCTGTGTTGCGGAGTTTGCTTTTTTTATGTAGCTTTCTCATCTTTCAGGTTTTGTGAGAATATGCAGTGCATATGCAGTGAGAATATACAGTGCAGTTTGCACCTTTTGAATTAAGTGTAAATTAAGAATACTTTAATATCAAGAATATTGCATAAGTGTCCTGTTTTGGGGTTTTTTAGCAACAAGTTGATAATGATAGAATATTACTTATTATTGATGTCTCATTTCATTATTAAAGGTCTTGATTAAAATGTGTTTTAGGAGGCTGATTACTTATCATATAATTATACATAGGCATCTCTAAGTAACTGATTTCTAATGTTTCACTGCTTTTAATAACTGATAACTCGTTGTTTCAGGGGAATTGGAGAACAGTGCATTCATATTTCAAGTTGGTGCATTTCACTCAACTTCCTTCATTTTGACAGCATGTACTTTAACAAGCTAAGAACAGTTTAACAATATTCAGTTGCATGGCATTTACACTTTAAAAATATCTAATAAATGTAGGGGTGTATAGGAGGTTCATCAGAATGGTCCATTAGCTAATCATGACTGTGATTCTTTCAGTAAGAGGAAGATAACCTCTCATGTATGTCAATGCTTGACTGTATGAAGTACAACTTCCTTCTTTAAAGGAAGTATTTAAAAGTATTTAATCTTTTATCTCACTTTTTGGCCTTGTGATTCTAGTAGGTGTGACATCAGCTGCTCTTGTGACGTCAGTCTCTCATTTGAGAGTTATTGAATATATATACACATCGGCTACTCTACAGTACTGTGTGCTGTTACAGCACCTACCAATTGATGCATATAATACACACTCCTCAGTTTAACTCCTCCTGACTTCAGAGTTAGTGAATTATTTGTGTGCTAAAGCTTGCCATTCATTTTTTTTCCTTTTTCATTCACATATGCATAACAGAACAGCAAATTGGCATGCTTCTAGCTTACTCAATGTGGTCAAACAATGCTGCTAAATCTGTCAGGCAAAAGGAGTCGTTGCTTGTGCTAATATAGCTATTCCTGGTCCTATTTCATCCCTGCATTAGATGGAGCGCTAGCTGTTTTGTGTAGCTGGACTACTGTTGTGATTTTTCTCTCTGGAGAATGGGATCTGTCAGAATGTGTCATGGTTCTCACTGGGAGAAAACAATGTCACAGTCTTGAAGGGGTGAAAAAATGAGTCAAGCCTTAAAAGGTCATGAGAGTTTAAAAACAAACAACACACCCTTGGAGTTTTTTGATATACAGCATCTGTGAATTACTTCTAGGCATAGAGAGTGACGGAGTTCATGAGGCTAGAGTTTTTATAAAAAAAGACAACTTTGCTCTGTGCTATAGATTATACAGTTAGTGTTAGCGCAAAGAATTCTGGGTGAGAAACTGTTTCATATAACAGAAGTAAACAGAACAACTACTGCTACTTAAAAGTTTTTGCTGTTCAACAAAAAGCAGACAGAGAAAATGAGAATATTGATGAGCAAGGTAAGCACTTGCTGCAGGACACAAGTGGGCTGACTTGCAATTTTTATATGTATCAAGAAGGTTTTAGATGGCATTTGAGCAAAGTGGCTTTGTGTACAATAATTGGGACAATTTTCCAGTTGTAAAGTCCAGTTGAAAAAAAAAGGTGACTTCTTTCTACTGAGTGTCACGTGGAACAGGTATGTCTTGCTTCCACTAAGCTACTTGTGAATGGCTCAGTGGCACAGCTACTTATGAGTGAGTTTTGTAAGAATATAGTATTCAGTTTGAATCAGTAACTCGGTAGAGAACTAACACAGCCAGATATGCAAGAAAAGGATTCTACTGAGACTCTTGGCAGGATAATTTTATTGTGAATTTTAAGATGGATGCTGAAGTAGTGTAAACAAGAAGGGTGTATTATACAGCAGGACAGGAGAGAGAAGGAGAGTGAGGTAAGGGGTTGCACATCTTCTTAGAAGAAAGCTGGAAGATCAGTTTAGTCATTTTGCACAGCTCCAGCCTCGGAAGCACCATGGGAAAGAATATGAAGATATTTGGTTGTTGCTGTGGGCCAACTGGAGATCACAGAATCATTTTTGTTGAATGAGTCTAACCTGACATTGCCAAGTTCATCACTATACTGTGTTCCTAAGTGCCATGTCTGTGCATCTTTTAATTACCTCCAGGGGTGGTGACTCAACTACTTCCCCGGGCAGCTTGTGCCAGTGCTTGACAACCCTGTGAGTGAAGAAATTCCTCCCAATAAAAGTCAGCGTATCAGTAATAAATGAAGTGAATCAGGAAAGAACAGACTTTTGAGGGGGTCTTAAAATAATAAGCTACTTAATATTATTTTTTTTAGATACAAAATAGGAGGAGCTAGAGAGTAAGAGCTAAGAAATCTCTGCAGCAGTGATATGAAGCAGGGTCTGTAAAACAACACATACAACACTGATGAGTGCAGTGAGCTAGAGCATGGTGCTAATAACACCAGGGTTTTGAGTTCAATTTCTGTATGAGCCATTTACCAAAGAGTTAGAGTCAGTGATTCTTGTGGGTCCCTTACAATTTAGAATATTCTGTGAATCTATTAAAACAGCAACAACAGTCCTTTTCTCTCCCCCCACAACCCTCCTCCCAAAACAAACAAACAAACAAAAAAAAAAAAAAAATACAACCCACCCCAACAAACCAAAACAAGCAGAAAACCAAACAACAACAAAAAAGTATTTGTCAACACCAAGATGAACTGTTAACCATGACACTAGAATCTTAAGGCTGTGGTATTTCTTTGTAAAATCAGTCTGTGATTTTGCACTATGCTTTTTGCTATTTCTGTATTACCTGGTATTTTGTAGTGCCTTTTTAAGATTTTTTGACAGGAAGACAGACGGTCCTGGATCTGATCTGTGATTACAGGAAAGCTACATGGCTTAGTTGTGAGAATCCAGGATGTATTTAGTCTATTTCCAAGTCCATTTCAATGTGAGGGACAGACTAGCAAAAAACTGAATCGCCACTTACAAAGTCACATTGGTTTGTTCAAATTCTTTTACATCTGTGAAATGAAGTTTTCTTAGGCCGGCCTACCTTCCTTGATGGCTTTACTTTTACTAAAATAAGTCACATTTGAGTAAGTAATATAAATTTTCTACTTCTTTGTAATGTATGATGCATTTTCAGAAGAAGGAAAGAAAAGATAGCCAGTCTTACCTTGAAGCCAGTATGTCACAGTTATTTTGTTAAATTTTTGTATAGGATACCTTTTGTGAGAAGGTTCTTCTGAAGTTTAAAACAAGACTTCACCTGACAGTGTTTGACCAAATGGCTTCTGTTATTTTAATTCCTTCTGAGGTAATATACTATTGAGAGGGTCTTTATTTACTGTCTTTTTTCTTTCCGCAGCAGTATTGGTTTTGATAGGATTGAAGAGTGCGACAGCTAACTTGCTCTATTTATATTTTCAGTTCAGTAGTGGAAATGTCTGTCATGTTCTGAGTTTTCTCACAGTTTTGTAGCTTTTGCTCTGGAGTCCCTTGTTTGCTTCAAATTACTTACCTGCTAATAAAGCTTCTGGGAAATACCTGACTGCCCTGCTAAGTACCACAAACGTGTCTTTCCTCAAACTTTTTAGTCTCTAAAAATGAATTTTTCCTCAACTGAAAGAGGACAAAGTGAGGAAAAAGTTGGCATAACTGCAGTTTTTCATGCAAAAATAGAGGAAAATGGTTTTAGTATACATTTTTTTTAGGCATCCTTATTATACAGATCTGTCATTGCTACAGAATTGTTAATATGGGAAATTGTAGTATCGTTGTGTCCTTGTTTCTTCATATTCAAACTGACTGCCTTTTTCCACAGGACCACTTGGGCAGTTCTGAGTTAATGCCAGCTTTATCAGATAGCCGAACAAGAATGTCCATTGCTATTGCACAAGAGGTTTTCTGGGCTAGTCCTGTGGTCTTTCCTGTCTGCACGGTGAGCTTAGTTTTTGTAGGGCTTTGTTGTGCATATGTAGCCATCTGCAGTTTAAAAGTCAAAACATACTTTCAGTCATTTTGGAAAGTTATGCTGCTCTAAAACTGCTCACCTAGGATCTTTTCTTGTGGCATAATGGGGACTTCTACAGATCCAAAAGTGTTGTGAGCCAGGGAAATTCCCACGCATTATTAAAGGCAAGCCAAAGTATAGATATGAGCCAGACTGTTTTCAGAGAAACCAGATTATGAGGAAGCCATCTTCCTCTCCTGTTAATTTCTCTTGAAAGTAAGTTTATGATATAAGCTATTAGTAGTGCTGTTAACTAATCCAAACTACTTGTTTTCAGTGAGGCTTATCCCTGAAAATGTCCAAGGCCGGGTTAGGTGGGGCTCTGAACAACCTGTGTAGTAGTGAAAGATTCCCTGTCCATGGTGAGAGGTTGGAACTAGGTGATCCTAAGGTCCTTTCCAGTCCAAACAATTCCATGATTTTATGTCTTATGCTATTGCAAATCTCTTAAACTGAGTTAAGCCCTGGAAAAGCAAATTGTGCAGAGGAATCCTAAACCTGGTATAGATCCAGTAAGATTCTCATTGTCTCTAACTTCTGTAATCATATAAAATATTTTTTTCTTTTTTTCCTGGGGATGTGAAGAGGTCCGTGCACGTATTCCAATTTAAATTCAAAGTTATTAGATATCTGGTTTGCTGTGCATACTGCACAGCAGTGCAAGGTAGTTGTGTATTTCATTGTGTATCTGATGGTTGACTTTGCGTCTGAGTAGATTTGTGGAAAAGAATCTTTCACATCAAGCTGGTGCTAATAGACAGTGATGCCCACATTTAAGGCTTACCTTGTCTTCCCACAATCTCACTGATGCTTTGTTTGAAAATTACCAGAATTATATGATGTGACAGTGGCATGTCTATATATGTGCTAAAGTTTCATTATAAACACCATAGTCAATATAATTGCTTACCTTACCCTTGAGTAAGCATCTAGCAGCTAATCAAGCTGATGGCATTTGATTTCATTGGCTGATAGACAAAATCTTCATTGAGTACAGTGGGTTAACAGGTTTGTACACTTTAATTGGGGTGCCTACCTGTAAGTGTTGTAATTTTAAATCATGTATTGATTCCTGGTGGTGGTGCAAATACAGGTTGTGTCTGTCCAAACACATTCCAAACACCTATCCTAGTAAGATTGCTACTTATGTTTGCATTCTAAATTTCTTTAAGTTTTTAAAGTACAGGAAGTGATGTGAAAGCATGGTTTGTAGAGGGGTAGTGAAGATTATGCTTTCTTTACATCTCTAATGCTTGATTTCCTTTGCATAATGAAAAATACGCAAACACACTTTTACAAGTAACAGGAACATAAAAGGCTCTATGTGCGCCACAAACTCAGCTGTAGCTGTTCCATTCTGTAGTAGGAGGCAAGTTTTTCTCTACTGAAGTTAGTGTGGGACATCACACACAAAAGCTGTCTCTTTGCTGCTTATAGATGTCTGGTGTTCAGACTTGTTCTAACAACTTCATTTTATGTAATGCAGTTATATTTTCTTTTTGGTAATGTATTACTTTCTGTCGTTTACATCTTCAGGTTAGCCTTTCATTTATCACAAACTGCTGATACTTACCCTCAGTATCTAATCTAAAACTCCATGAGAATCCTGCATTAAATAGGTCCCTTTAAAAACTGCCCTACTGCAGTACCACCACATACTGAACTTACTGTGTTGTCTTTTAACAGTGCAGTTGTGCAGCTCTGTAGGCCCAGCCTCACTCTGTGCAGCTTGTTCCACTGTGCCTCAATTTCAGCCTTAATTCCAAAAGTGGGACAAAAGCATCTCTTCTCATCATGATACTCATTCTGTTTTCTATGCAGGGTCATCAGTTGGTGTGTGAATAATGGTTTCTGGGTGGCATTTTTTTGTTCATCTGTTTTTGTTGGGATGGTGGGCCCTTAAGAAGAAAGAAGAGTACATTCTTAAGGCATTTGTTTGCCTTGTAGTTAACTTACTATGTCACTGGAAAGGGCTAGCCCTCTATTTAAAGCATCACTGTGGAGAGCAAGTAATGTGGAGAGGAGAAAAGAGGTCTCATCTTTCCAAAACCTACCAACCCTTTGTCTGGAGGAGAAAAAAGGAATAAAGTGGGATGCCAGTAACATGCTATATTTTAAATTCTGTTTTTCAGCTTTGTTTAAATTACAAGGGGATTAACAGTAAAATTGTTCACTTACAAGATGTAAGGATTAGCATTTCAGACACTAAATGGATTTCTTTGTCAACTGCAAATCTAAGATACTGATTAAAATCTGCTTTAAAGTAAGAGTATCTCTTCTCCATGGCCTTTAGCATTTATTGTACAGACCTCAGGTATGCATGGTTTTTGGTCCTTAGCATAAATCAGACTGATGTTTCTTGGAGCAAAAGTGCTCTGCATCCCTTACTGAGACCAGGAGAGTACCTATTGTATTTATGAATCCTCATGTTGAATGCATGTTTAGATTTTTCTTCTTTTTTATTTTCTTTTACTGTATCTGCTAATACCCTCTTTTCTTTTTCAGACCCTTGTGATAATATGAGAGAGATTCTCCAAAATGTGGCCAAATTGCAGGGTGTGTCAAATATGAGAAAACTAGGTCACTTAAATAATTTTACTAAGGTAAGAACTCAGAGTGTCACAGAATAAGTAATTGTACAGGTAAAATGTTTCGTATTTACTCAGTCAGACATTGGCTGGGATGTTAATGAAATTGCTTAATATTACAGAACAGTACTTGAAGCCTACGTATTGTGGGAAAGGAAGGTAAGAAATAAAAACACGCAAATATGTGAATGCAGAGTTATGCTGAAGTTTGCATACCTGTCCTGCTGGCTGAATTTTTGTTATATTTTATTGCTTAGAAGATGGAAATATCTCCCAGTTAATGGGTTAAGTTGCATAATTTGAGCTTAAGATTTAGTTCCAGCTGTGTAGGATTGAAATAAAAAATGTAAAATGCCATACTGAATGTAAACTGATAGAGTATGGTGATGGGGGAGGACTGTTTCATTGTACATTATATGCAATGTTTTGAACGCTAATAGAATAGGAACTGCAACTTTCACTACAGTTTCCATAGCAAAAAGGATGTAAAGGGCCCATTTCTGGATTATGTCTGTGTTGATGATTTTTGATGTGCTTCTTCCAAATCGTGGATCTGTGACCAGTAGGCACTGAAGACACAAACAGATCTATTGGAAGCTGTCACTGTGAGCTGATAAGGCAAGAATTAAAAACTTACTGCAGCATGAGGGTGTAAGCTGAAGAAGGAAACTGTGAAAGATTTTCAGAAGGCAACAAGTAGCATTTTTTGGGTAAAAGAGAAACCTGTGGGGAGAAACTGAGATGACTCATGGGAGGTGGTCAGGGAGTTAGGGAAAAGGTGTTCTTTGTAGGATGGTGAGTGGTTGTGGTTGGACCAGTGTTCCATTTGTCAGTGCAAGGGAAAATGTGTGTTGTAGTCAGTGAGGCAGGAGACATTGAAGCTTCATTGTGGGCCTTTCCCAAACTGGTAGAAGGATATAGTGTGTTGTACACCTTTCTGATAGAGATAGGGCAACACACCTGAAAATAAAAACTGATTTCCTGTGACTGAGGATGGATCCTGCAAACAGCAGCAGCCAAGAAATAGCACAGTAGAGGAGAATGTAAGGAATAAAGTAAGGTTTAAATTATGTACATCTGTTACAAAGAATTGAGTAAGATTGCCAGAAGTCCATTTGACATTTTTGACCCAGTCTTAAATGAAAGAGTGAATACTCAAGGGAAGGTATGGGGAGCCAGTTGAAGCGAGAAGGACAAACATGCATGTTAACCTTTGAAATAGGCATCTTGGCTGTTAAAGGCACTCCTTGTGAGATTGACCACTTCAGTACTGTCTAAGATTCACTTAACAGGAAGGTGAGTACTGAGAACAAAATCACAGTAACAAATTAATTTATCTTCTAATGCATTAATAGCAAATCTGTAAGTGCTAAATTTTCTGGATTACGTGTTCAGAACATGTGTAGGAATGTTCACTAAGAGGTTCATTCACTAAGGAACTGAATGTCACACTGAGATCTCTTTGGACTATTGCTTTGTGTCTGTCAGACATCAACCATTGACAGAATGCTGCTGTTTTCACTGGGATTCCAAAATGTGTTGCAAGAATGCCCTTTATTCTGCTAGAAAAGTCTGATGCATAGCTTGGTTTCATTTTTGTGAAAATCTGGAAACTTCAAAATGTGAATGCTTCCTAATTCTCTATTTGTCTTAAAATTAAAGAGCTGGAGTAGGTTTGTAGATACACAATTTGGAGTGAAAAGTCAATATTTGAACTAGAGATCTTAAAACAGGATCACTGAAAATCAGATATAAAATCAGATTAAAATCATCATAACTGTGTTAAATTAACAAATATGCATATTGTAATAAAAGATGAACCAAATACTCTTTTTAAAAGAGTTTTGAGAGATTGCATAATTCCATAATTGAATATTTAAAGATTATTTGGGGATTTTGTTAAACCCAGTGTTGAAAATGGAAAATAATTACAGAAATGCAAGGATGATTTTCGTAAATTGCACTTAAGACAATGCAGTTAAAGGCAGGAAATTATGAGTGTAAAGCGACTTAATAAAATTAAATATGATATTTGAAGATGGAGACTGTAGTTCATAACCTGATTTTGATTCTAAATCGGAATCAACATGCATGAGGGAATCATACTACTCAATTTAATATTGAACATTTGTTCTTATATTCATCTCCCTGGAATATGTACTCTATATAACTTAGTGCATTTGATTTTAAAAGCTCTTTCTATTTTTGTTTGACCTATAAATGCCGTCATGAGAATATAATAAAAGTTGCAAGTTGTACTGTATTGTCTGCTTTGTGGTTGGAACAATTCTGTGGTTTTCATTCCAGTGGTTAAAAGTGAAAGCCTGGAGCTTGGTGAGATAGTTTTATTTCCTTTTTGCACTCTGTTCTTCTACGATGAGTTGGTATAGTCTCAGTTCCTCCTTTGTGAGACAGGAGTGTGAGTAAGATTGATATGTTAAAGGCTAAGGATATTTGTATCCTGTCTTGGAATTATAGTGAATATGAACTTGATTTCTTTATAAATTGTTGCATTTTGTGGTCCATTTTTAAAGAGCTACTTGTTATCTGCAATATTTGTACTATGGACAGGGAAAGGACCTTTGAACATTTTTAATAGTGTATTTCAGATAAAATATATATGGAACATCTATTATTCTTCTGCTTCTTATTATACTTAAAAGAAAACATCTGAAATAGTCTAAGCAGTAGTTGCCAATTACCCCACATGTTTCCTTCAAAGAGTGTGAATCTTACTGTTTTAGTTATTCAGTTAGGGAAAACAAAATGCTTTTGCCACATGGAAACAAGTAATGTAATTTACTTCAAATGTGGAGTTTCTTGACAAGGATCAGGATAGACACCAAGTTTTGTATTATTTTCAGGATATCTGGGGTGTGCTATGTTCAGATTCGTTTACTTGAAACTGGACTGGGTTTTTAAGGTGAGATCTGTTCCCCTCACCACCTTTTTTTAAGAAATGAGAACATAATCATTCTTTCAAAATTACTGAACTAGTACTGAATTAGACTTCAAGGTTTTATATAGAAGTTAAATTCTTTATTTTTTTTTAAATAATGGTGATCAGAAGTCAGCAGGTATTGACTTCTAGTCTACTAGTTCATCTGCAAGAATAAGACAGTAAGGCAGGTGCTTTATATTACGCTTATGTGCTTAGTTGCTCTTAACTCCTGTTTCATTCTTACTTGCCTTTAAGAGAAATGTTAACTAGCCACGTTCAGGTTTCCACAGCACCCATCATTACTTTAAAAATATTCTTCACACATGATATTTTACAAAAACTTGCATTTCATGTATCAAGTTTTTGCTAGTTCTTCTTAGTAGCTAAGTAGCATTTAGCGTTCAAGTTTTTTTCCCAAATGTGAGTTGTTCTTGCCTGACAGGTGGTCTTAAGTTTTCTGTTCCAGGAAATTAACATTCCCAGTCTGGTGATGCACAGGCTGTGGAAAGGTATGTTGAGTTCTGAATTGCAGCAGACTTAGAAATTTTATCTGCTTTGAATGAGAGCACACTCCTGTGCTTCTTGTCACCTAGTAAATGAAGCTGCAGTTTTGTGGGCAAAAACTTTTATGAAGTACTGCCTCAATCTATGTTCCTTTAGAGTAACCCTATTTAAGCTAACTTACATTCTGTCCTGAAAACTGTTTGGGAATTTGACCTGCAGTAAATGGTCAGTGACACTTCCAAATGTCACAAGGTTGGTATATGCATTTAGCTCCAGTAAGCTGAGTGGGATTACCCATCTTTAATTTATATGGCTGCCTGCATAAGGCAAGCACCTTGAAGCTTCCCAGCTTCTGCTGATTAGTACCAAAACATCACAGTTATATCTTTTGGGTTTTCTCCACTCCCCATACGAAACAGTAAGATAAATCACTGAAAACCTGAAGAAACTGTACAATTGCATTTACCTAGAGGAAAATATCTCTGTGATTTGAAGTATTTATAATCCTCTGTTATGGAAGGTTTATCTAACTGGGAGCTTCTGAGAAATCTTTCATACCTTTATAAAACTAAAAGGGTATTTTAATTACAAACTGAAAAAGAAATCCACAGATACTGTAGGAGTTTATGTTTTTCTTTCAAAAAGAAAGGTACTTTTTAAAGGACAAAATCAAGCAATTAATTTTGGATATAAACTTAGGAATGGAACAGCATCATTTTCCATAGTGATATGGAAAATTATATTTTCAATCTGTTTGAAATTAATTGTCTTTATTTAATGAAGCTCTGCTATTCTGCTCTGTATATCTGTTAGCTTTTGGCCATGCTGCTGACTTTCACTAGGATGATATGGATATGACCGTAGAGGCTTTCATGGATTGTGTCTCTGATTCATAGTCTGTCATTTTAGACTCTGTATTTTGCAAAACCCAGGTATCTTAGCCTGAATGTATTGCCTGACTGTAACATTGATCCAAGTAAATACTACTGACAAAACCTGAAATCTCACAATGATGGAGAATAGGAACAGAACATGTACTTAGAGACATTCAGCTGTGAAACAAATATGTCGAAATCCAGAGTCCATAGTTTCAGTAGGGGCTTCTCTTAAGACTAGGATCTACATAGTAGTCTTTGCTTAAATATTACCAGTGGGAGCTCAAACTATATTTCCAAAGTTATAATGCAATAGCCACATTCTGAATGCACAGAATAATACAATATTTTTACCTAGTTATTGCTGTGGCTATTCTGCTAAATATAAATTGGAATGGTCTCAAATGTTCACTCCATTTGTGCATGTTGTTGACCTATGGTTTTGTTGTTCTGAGCTACTGTTTCCAAGACATGTTGGTATGTTACTCATATTGCTGTGACTCATCTGAGTAATATGAAGAACTCATAGCTGACAGTAAACATGAAAAAAAAACTTCACTGTAAATTAGTCACTGTCTGGACTGGTGTACATACCATTTTGTCCTAATATTTAATCTTATCTTCAGAGAGTCTTTGCTATGCCCAATCACTGTGTATTTGATCACAAAATACTAATTATGAAGTGGGCTCATTTGCAGATTTAATTCACAAAGTATACTCTGGTTTTGTTTGCACCAATATAAAAATATATAAAATTTATTTTGTGTATTTAAAAATGTATACTTGTTATAGGTAAGATCTATATATGAAAAAATGTATAAACATATAAATAATTTAGTCATTCCAGGTATTATATGATATTCCATTGCCATTTTAATGAACAATGTAATATATAGCTAAAGATAGATTTCAGTATTCTGGTATTAATTGCCTACAGAGTTATGCTATCATGGTATGTATGTTAATTGTTAAATCTTACAGTCAGACATATGACAGTTACTTGACTTTGTTAGGAGCTCAGCCATCTACAAATACCACTGCATTTGGGCCAGAATCATTAATTTGCTTAATGTTGTTTGAAGGTGAAATGAGAAGAAAGTGATAACGTTTTTTAGTACAATACATTTAAGGACAGACATTTATAACACAGCAAATACCCAAGGAGTTGGAACCAGCTGAACAGTCTGTTCTTTATAGCATCTTACATGACTATTTTTCCCCCTTTCAAACTTACAGAAATCCAGCCTTACCAGCCAGCTTGTTTTTTCCTTTCCCTAGGTTAAATAAAACAAATGGCTCAGCCTTCTTGGGTGGATCTTTTATCTGTCTTGTCCATTTTTCTGCTACATGTTTTCTACTTTGCTCTTAAAATGTAGCACACAAAATTTTGTTCTTGCACTTCTGAGAGCAACTGGTGAAATGGGAGAGGTCTTTTAATCTGAAACATAATGTGGTCCTATTACTATTTCCAGAGATAAAATTTGTTTTTTCTTTTAAATTGACATTCTGAATGTGAATTTATGGACATTTTCTGTTTCTCTGCTGGCCTACTTTCATTTTTTATGTGTCTGTTAATTTGTGGTACCGTGAAGGATGTGATACGCTGTTCCTACTATTTAGTTAAATCTTCTTACTGACTTGGGGCACATCTTTCACTGAAACATTTTTGAATTCTGATCTTGCTATCCATCTTTTTAGGCCCTTTTCTATATGGAACATATAAAAATTACAAGGAAGGCTAATACATAAGTACTGGTGTCCCATTAAAGGGAGAATAAACTAGTAGTTATTTTTTTGTGGGAGAAGTATTTCGGATGCATGCACAAACACCATCACTTAGATAATTATTATTGTCAAATTCAGAAATTTATATGCAAACATTAGTTAAACTTGATGAAAGCTTTAACTTGTCAGGTTACATGACTGTGTTTGAATTTCAAGTTCTTTTCAGCATCAGTGAAGGTGTGTGAGGTGGGAGCACATACATAGGTGAAAACAATTGATATTGAGGAGCTAATAACCACTGTACATATTTGGTGAGAATGACAATCAGACTAGAACTGGTTCAGTGAACTGAATGCTTTTTAGCAGTGCAGCAAGTTAGGTGGGTTCCTGGAAGATGTCAAATGCTTCCATTTAATCTCAGGACTGCTCAAGATGCAAACCCATGATAAAATGTGTGATAGGAGACTAGCTTCACTAATGCACTAGTGCACACTATAGCAGCTTTCTAAAAAATAGGGTTTTCCTACATTGGAATTACAATTCTATGGTTTTTTTAAAGTAGGAAAAATAGGCTGTTGAGGACTATCTGTTCTATTAAGTTAGGATTTCTCATTTGCATCTGAGGTGGAATGCTGGGGAAAGGTTTAGATATATAAATGATTGACCTAAACAACTGTTGATGTAATTGTCTGCAATTGAACAATGAACTGTTTTTACTTGCTGTCTTCTCGCACTGTTTTGCTTACACTCTGCCAGCCAATTTTTACAGTTCATAAGATGTCAATAGAAATGCTAAAGCAGCAGTGGTGGCCTTAGGCAGTCCAACAACATGGCATAAAAATAGATTGATGTTAGGAAGTGACATACTGTCATACCCAGTTAGTGCATCAATTGTATAGTTTTATAATAATTTATATTTGAAAGGTGGTAAGAAAAGGTTATATAAAAACTTTTCTTATGTTTTATAATCATCTTTGGTTAAGAAAAATGCAAAATCCAATATACTTCAATTAACTTAAATTTTTTGAGACCAAATGTGGAGCTGATCCAGGCCAATTTAATAATCTCTCATTAATAGCCTTAAATTTCAGCATTATCACTAAGTATTTTTCTTGAAAGGCAATTTTGTAAGACATACTGTGATCACTGAATTAATTTCTACTTGTTGAGCATAAACCCAAGAAATGTTTGAATTTTAATCATCTTTCTAATAAAATGGGTTTACTTAAAAGAGGAGTTTCTGTCAATATGCCATTTTTTCAGATGGAGGTGAACAGTAGAACTGAACATGGAACACACTAAATACTTTAACTTACAGTAGCCTTGATTTAGCTGTTTGTTGTTTATTATAAATTTCTTATTGTTAGCAGTAAATACACATAAAGAATGTGTCACAGGGTTTGATATATTACAGTATTTTCAGAACAGAGGTAATGACTAGTTAGCACAAATACTTCCTGAATTCCTCACTGAGGAGAAACTTAATACGGTGCTGACTTGGAACTGAACACATGCCTGTTTTGAAAACAGAGGACAAAGTGCAAACTATTGCAATCAGTATTAGTCACTTGAGTTTTTGGAAGTGCTTAGAAAAGTGCTCTGGGATTTGGACATAATGATATTTTATAATTTTAGCCAGGGATAGTAAGTGAGATTATTGGGAATTTCTTTGCTGCTCTTGAAGAACAGCATCAGCTTTTCTTACAGAAGAGATTGTTTACCTTTCCTCAAGAGGCTAAAGCATTGGCAACCTAGATTGCTCCTTTTAAGCATGGTTTTGGACTTAAAAACTGTGCTTATAAATCTTTTCTGTTCACAATGACTAGATATGATTGAAGTGTCCAGTTTGTGACAGTTTACAGCTGTCTTTTTGTGTGCATAAATTCGAACTTTGCTCTAATTTTTCAGAGGTACAAGTTCTATAGAATGGGTGGCAGGCCAAGACCAAATGTCAGTTACAGGACACTTGGTAATGCCTTCTGATTTTTTTGTACTTCTGTGCTGCTGTGACAAAACATGACAGTGGACCATCAGTGTCAGTCTTTGTTTCAAGTCTCTTACCTGAGCCCTTGCAGATTTGCTTTGACTTCAGTCATTTTTACTCTCTGCTCAAATCACCAGTTGCCAGCTAATAGTCTGGTGCTGAAAAATGGACCGACCAGTACACAGTTTACACAACTGTGAAACCTTTTTTTGCTGTGGAAGTCCACAGGTGAGTCCCTGTATCTGGTGTGTATAGGAACACAATACAGACAGCAGAAATTCTCAGAGAAGTCTGAAGCTGGTATTCTCTCCCTTGCTACAAATTAAATTCCTCAGGTTTTTTTGAAAGCAATTCCTAAAATATATTATTTTTCATGGTTATTTTTGGAGATCTATAAATAATAATGTATATATTATAATATATATATTATATATATCTAAATAATAAATATTTTATTTTATTTTCAGCTTCTTTGTAATACTGGCCATGCTGAAGAAAAGTTAGGTTTTACTTATGACAGCATCATAATATGGTAAGTATTAAAGATCACTAAGCAATTTTTGGGAACTTCAGTTGTGTTGGTACAATTAAATAACTTTATTTGTACTTCTGAACAAGTATTTTACATATGTTTGAAGCTTTATAATTCAAGTATATAACCTGAAAATATTTTACTGAGTAAAATCCAGCAAAAATTAGGCAAAAAAAAAGCAGGCAGAGACAAACCCTCCAAGTTAGAAGTGTAGATTTCTTCATTATATTCCTCAGAGATGTAAAAGTACCTGTAAGTATTTCAGTAGTTGTAGAAAGCACTTCTAATAAAAATGCACATCTGCAAAATACAGAGCATACTCTTGATACAGAATCAAGATTTAAAGATCAATATTTTATGTTGTACTGGTGTGACTATTTCCATGAAGGACTGCTTTCCTTGCTACTGACATGCAGGGCATGTCAGTATATACTTTTAAGTGGAATTTCTGTCTACTTTGTGGCCATTTTGACTGTCAAGTGTAACTACATGCTTATTTCCACACAGAAATTTGTAAATTTGTGTTGAAGATCAGCACTGATGATAAAGTCAAATAAGATCTAATATGTACTGCATTTCTGTGTTCTTTCAGTTTAGATCTCACTTAAGCAAAAAAGCTTAGGAAAGCTAATTGCTCTTTGAGCAAAATGTTGGGAAACCTTGTGTAATTATTTTCTTAGTTAAAACTGATGTCTTTATATTTTTGGCTAGCTGTATGATTTCATTGCATACCTAAAGATAGTGACACATCTCTTTTTGGTAGCTTTTGCTTTTAAGTGTTGAATCTCATGGTAGTCTTTTCCTTTGTGGTGGTTTCACTGTGCCAGTTCTTTAATTAGGAGGGGAAGAGAAGGGGCAGGCACTGATCTCATCTTTCCATTGACCAGTGACAGGATCCAAGAGAATGGCCTGAAGTTGTGTTAGGGGAGGTTTAGGTTGGATATCAGGAGAAGGTTCTTTACCCATTGGGTGGTTGGACAGCAGAACAGGCTCCCCAGGGCAGTGGTCACATCCCCAAGCCTGGCAGAGTTCAAGAAGTGTTTGGACATAGTGTGATTCTTGGGAATTTCCTGTGTAGGGCTAGGAGTTTGACTTGAAGATCTATAGTTCAAGAATACATTCAGTATTTACACAGGCTGGGCTTGAACTGATTGAGAGCAGTCCTGCTGAGAAGGACTTGGGGGTCCTGCTGGACGAGAGGCTGGACATGAGTCAGCAGTCCCACGTCCAGTCTTGCAAACCCAGAAATCTGTGTCCTGGGCTGCATCCAAAGCAATGTGGGTATCATATTCATATTACAGGAAAGATGGTCTTGGAACAATTCCCTATTTGGTGCTGAAAGTAATAATTAGTTCATCTTTATTGCAGATGATATGGCAGCCTACTTTGTCCAGGTATCACCTGGGAGTAGGCTCCTGTTACAGTGACTTACCCTGGCCAGGTATTCACCTAAACACTCTGAAGATTTTTTTGCCTTGGAGTTGGTGATTACCATGTAGGACAACTGTAGAATAAGGAATGAAAAAAAATAAACCCTTTTTAGAAGTAGAAATTCAATCTCAGTGGCTGAAGTATTTATGTTCTTAGATGTTCAGTGAAAAATCCTATTAGAAAATGTCACTGGGAGGTTAAGGATTCCCATCCCACCCTGTCTGTGGTTGAGAAAGAGGGACGAATATCTTGAGGGCCTTCAAAAGGACAGAGTGCTACCTCATGCTTTCTAACTCATTTTCTAGAGTTCTTCCATATCTCATTTTTTTCTTACCTACCTTATTCTACCTCTTAATTTTCTTGGACTAATACAATACTCAGCTGTTTTGTCCAATAACAACTTGTGTACAGGTTTTTGTTCTATGTTATTTCAGGGATGTGCAATCTATTATTTGGGGGAAACATGAATTTGTGGCTTTTTAAGATTAATATGTTGCTTACATCTGCTGACCAAATGAGGGCTTGCCTTCTAGATTGCACATGAGAAGACCTGAAAGTCAGAAAATTAGTTCAGAACATTTATTTTTTAAAATCATACTTTTTGTCTTAAATGAACGAGTAGTAGCTGCATGTCAGATGGTGAAGTCTACCTGCTGCCTAATAGTTGTTTGTCCCTCTTGTTTTCTTCATTGTAGTCTGAGGTTAGCTTTACTGAATGAAGCAAAAGAGGTGCGAGCAGCAGGATTGCGAGCCCTCCGCTATCTTATTCGAGACTCCAGTATTCTCCAGAAGGTGCTAAAGTTGAAAGTGGATTATTTGATAGCCAGGTAATTTTTTTCTTTCTTCTTCTTGTAAGTTGTGAAGTTCTAAATCACTTGCCCTTTCATGGTTGATATAGGAGAGAAGTGTTTTCATATTCTCTTACGTTTTTAGTAAGTAGTCTTATAAAGTACATTTTTCTTCAACAGAATATTTCATCACACTAGCCAATCCAAATAAAATGCTGTCCTAATATGTGATACATTACAAGTAATCCAGATAATTTCTACTTTTAGTCATAATGCCATTAACTAAAAATTAATAAGATTGAAATAATAATGTCTTAAGTTTTTGTATGGGAATTGTTAGATTCTTTGTATTATCAATACACAATGCTGTCATAGTTATGTCCAAGAATTTGTAGTCTAAATATAATTAATGATGCAACAGAAAAATACCAAAGGGCAAACCAGCAGTGAGATAATAAAATCAGCATGATGAATAGATGTAAATAATAGCATTTCTAGTGCTTCCTGTAATAATTTTTTTTATTTAATATGCTGATACAGATGTATATTAATTTCTGTTTATAAATATACACGTGTAGTTTTAGTGTGCTGTTCAACTTTTTTGGAGCAAAAGGACCTTTGTGATCTCAAACTCTAGAACACTCAAGGTGTGTTAATGTGACATTACAAATATTTGGTGTGGTCTCATTTGCAAATGACAAATGTAGCTAGCTTGGAAAATAATTGTTGAAGCATTATGCTTTGCCATTTTACAGTTGAGAACATTTTAGTGACTTAATTGTAATGAAAATAGTTGAGAAACTATAAACCAAATATAAACCAAACCTAACTGATGTATCATAATGAGTATATTGGCTGAAAAGTGTAGTTTTTCAGCCATAAGTCAATTATTTTTATTTTGTCTCATATACATAAATATTAACATGAGTTGTTAACAGGTAAGTTGAAAGTCATAAAATGTGTTTTTTTAACTTACTTTAGGTGCATTGACATACAGCAGAGTAATGAAGTAGAAAGAACACAAGCACTTCGATTAGTCAGAAAGGTAAAATCTCCTATGTATCTGCTGTACCACTCAATTGTGCTGACTCCTGGTTGTCTCCATCAACAGTGCTTTTTCACAGTCTAATACCTTGCTTTACCTTTATTGTGTAATATAGCTGATAATTTAAAAGAAAATGTAGTGAAGAGAGTTGCTTTGATTTTACAATTTTACCATTTAGAATATCAAGTGTGCTAGAAAAATTGTGCTTACTGGGCAAGGTTTGAGAAACACTTTTCAAAGAGTGAATGCAAGAGCATAAAAACATTAAGTTTCAATATTGAAAATATGACTACTTTATTGTATAGTTTGTGTAAGCATCTGTGAGTCAGAGATTGGGAGATCTTCCGCCATGTGAGAACAGAGGCGAATTGTCACTGAAGTCATTATTCAAGGAATGCTTATAACCTTTGTTTGTGGCTGATGCTATAGGATTTTCTCTCAGATACTCAATGATAATGTGTTTAGTCTTTGATGGTTACTGTACTGTGTACCCATGGATGTGAAATTTGAAAGTATGGTGGCTGCATTTTCAAGTTTATGCTAGAGAAATTGGCATATAGAGGTACCAAATGTATTCAGGAAACATAATATCCTGCCTTTGTGCTGGACTTCACTCTTCTTTACTGTTCTCATATTCTTATAGAAACTACCAAAGACTAAAGTATGAAGTAGTTGAAGAATGGCTCCCGAGGTGTACTGTCTCTGTTAAATCTCTTCTTGTGCTTTAAGTCTACCTAAATATATTTTCTGTCTCACAGAAGATAAAATGTACTTGATTAACAATTGTGCCAAAAAAGAGAGTTTTAAATATTAAACAGGGCTACGTCCAAACCGAACAAGCCAAAAACAAAAAAGCCCCAGTATAAAGGAACAGGTCCTTAAGGAAATTTGCACTTTTATAACAAAAGTTTTTTGCAAATCTACTTTGAAAGAAGAGCTTCAGTGTAGACTTATTGAAAGATGGAAACACATCTATAATCAGTTGCATTTGGGACAGAAATTTGTCTTCATTATTTCTGTGCTTTTTTGAGCATTTTCTGCTTGAGCAAAAACTTCTGTCCTGCATGAAAGAAGAGATAGCAAGAGAAACAAATTAGCTTGATCTGAAAAAACTTATGGTCAAAAAGAAATATCGAAGAAACCATACAGTTGACCCTGGATGGGTTTTTTCCTCCATTGTGGTGGAGGTATTGGCATGCACCAGGTGTGTGCATCAAATGCAAAAGCTGTGCAGCCATGCTTGTGGTTCCTTGATGCTGAGAACTGTGTTGATGGAAAGCCTTTTCTAGCATCTTTTGCTACTTACCTGCAACTGTCTGTTTTCTTGAAAGAGTGTCAGACCAAAAAAAAAGCCACCCAGCCTGCTACCACTAAAGTTAACAGCTTTGTCATGTGCTGTCTAGGTCACAGCAGTTAAGCATGCATTGGCATAGAGCAGTCAGTTCTCAAGAAATTCTCTCACAAGGAATACTGTGCTTCCCGAACAGCACTGTCTGTATTTTCACACTGTCTTTTTGTTACTTTGCTCTTGCCCTTTTTATGCTTCTGTCTTCATCTCCCTCAGTGTCTTAAGATTTAGTGATTTGATGCCAGGATTCCTAGAAGATTATATAAAGGACTAAAAGGGAAGAATAAATGGCAAATAAAATGAAAAAAAGCTAACAAACTTGTTAAGAAGATAAGTAACTGTGAAACTGAACTGCGTTTTTCCAGTATCAGAGAGCTATTGTTTTCAGTTTCAAGATTTAGCTCTTTAACCTCTTCTGAGGTAGTAAAAATGTCTGTGAGGATTGCATACATTAAAATTAAAACTTTGTTTTTTCTTTCTTTTCATAGAGAAAACAACAAAATATAAAATAGTAATATTTCTTTATGAATTTAGAAAAGGCAATATTTTTATTTTAAAAATATTAGGTTTAAATGGTATAGGTAGATTTTTTAAAAATCTGATTTTTTAAACTTGATGTCCAATAGTTTTTGAAGGCTGAGTGCTCACTGCCTGTTTTGCCTGTAAACATCCTACATTTACAGATAAAAGTTTACAATTTAGTAATATCTTCAGCCATTAAAAGGATGGCATGAAGTTGCTTCAGGAACCGTTTTTCTGATAGAAGTCAATAAGACATTTCTTCTAAATTTAATAGTTTGGGTGTTTTATTTTTAAAGCAGAAGTCTGGGTTAGATGCAATATGAGCCATCTTTCTTCCTCTTTTCTAAAAGAGTCTTAAAAGACCAAATTCATAGTCTGTATTACTTATTCATTATAGCTACTTGTGAGTAGCTTTCCTTTACCTGTCCTTGGTCTTTAGAACTGCATTTTAAGACCTAGAACAGATACAAAGTAAATTTTAAAAATTGTTTATTCTACTGATGTGTTTAGAATTGAGTGTTACAAGAAACCTTTCCTTCTCTTGTCTTCAAAGCAAAGAAGACAGTGAAGCAGAACTGCTTGTGTCCTCACAGAAAATACCATGTCAATATCAGTAGCAAACAAGTTGCAGTTTCTAGAGTAGACTGGTACACCTATTCTATTGCTTATTCTTTTTTCTTCTTCCCAGTGTAAAAGTGAAAGACCATGTGGCTGGAAGAGAATTAATTTTTAGGTGTTTGATGGATATTGAGTATTTTTTATTGCTCATTTTTATTTATTAGTGGAGAAATAAATGTGACATGGCTGAGTGGGCTATAAAACATTATTACACTGTTCCCTTTTTAGGCAGTCAATCAAAAACCTGCTTCCTCCTTAGTAATACATCTGTTTAGTGATCTTGTTTCAGAGGGGTATGTTTATTTAATTTTCACAAATTGAAAAAGTGTGAACAAGCAGTTGCTCAGCGTTTATAATAAAAGGCTCATTTGGAGGACAGTGAAGAATTGGTGGTATTGGTTGTTTAGGAATAGTTTTCTTTACCTTTAATGCATCTTGCACCTTAATCTGGTGTGAATTCTGAGTGTCCCAAACTAACAGCTGAGGTTTTCCATAGTGCACAATGTTCTTAATAGGAGATGAGTTTGTAGTCGACCCTGTGTCATTCGATAATATTGTCAATAAAGATAATCTTGGGGAAAAAAAGCTATGATGAAGGTAGTTTTAATTCTCACTGCAAAAAAAAACCCCATATTTTTAATTCTTTCTTAATAAGATAAAATATAAAACAACTGAAGCGCAAAGAGAATGGTAAAAGTAACTTGACAAACAAATTGAAATTGAAAAAATTTCAAGAGCAAAATAAATAGTTTTGAAGATTCAGCTGTTACAGCCAAGTAATAGATGGACTCATCTCACTGTATGAATGTAACAGAATACTAGTGAATATTTAAGTGTATTTAGAAAAATGTAAAGAAACCAGAAGGCTTTTTCTTTCCTTTTTGGCAGATGATCACTGTGAATGCTTCATTGTTCCCCAGTTCTATTACTAATTCTTTGATAGCAGTTGGAAATGATGGTCTTCAAGAAAGAGACAGAATGGTTCGAGCATGTATAGCCATTATCTGTGAACTAGGTAAGATAATTCTTCTTAATTAGTGTTCAGTTTTGACATAGTTGTCATTCACAGTATTTGTTTATTAAGGAATTAGATGCTAAGTATTCCTGTAGATATTTCATGGATATTAGTTATTTGTATTATATAAACCAAAATAACTAAAAATCCATTTATGTATCATAGGCAAAAGTTTCAGGTTTTCATCTTTTCCTTCAAGACTTGACAGTTTTTGCCTTAAAAACATTTCTATACTGCAGTTGGTGTTTCTTAAACTGAGCATTTGAAATAGGGAGATTTCCTTACACAAGATGTTGACAAATTTAGAAGAGTTCAGAGAACTACAAAATACCCTCATTTTTAAAAAAATTTTGCAGTGGGCACTGTAGTTATGGAGACAGTGGTTTTTACTAATTCCCTAAACTTTAATTTGGCTGCTGACTTTTGAAGGTTTTCAAAATCAACCAGCGGTAAAAAATTCAGGAAATTGTTTTCAAGATTAAAGCTTCTATTTCAAGGAAATAAACAAAATGTTACTCTTATTTCAGTATTTTTATCTCTGTCCATTCAGTGAAGCATAAAAACTCTTCATGGGAAAATCCCAAAACTACTATATGGGAACTTGGTTGGGAGTTAAGTTGGGAAATGACTCAGCTGGAGACTGAGCGGACCAGTATTTTTGTGTATGATAAATGAATCCAAAATCACTGTTCATTACCAGTGTCAGCTAGTCCCATTAAAAGCTTTACATGTGCCTCAGCAGTGTTCAGGACAAGTAAGATACCCTTACTAGAGATGACAAGTTTGTGATATGGTATGAAATGTTTTATCTTCGATCACTGGCCAAAATTACTTGTTTTCCTTTATTTAGCACTTCAAAATCCTGAGGTGGTGGCTCTTCGAGGTGGTTTAAGTACCATCTTGAAAAATGTGATTGACTGCCAGCTAAGCCGAATTAATGAGGCTCTGATAACTACGGTTTTGCACCTCATTAATCATCCAAAGACTCGACAGTATGTGCGAGCAGATGTAGAATTAGAGGTGAGTATAATTTTATTTGTTTAGTTACAGAAACTGCACTGTATTACTCATTAAACATTTTACTTTTGTCTCAGATTTCATGTGTGTTAGTGCACAGTGTCTGAAAGAAAATGTTTTAGGCTAAAAGTCTGAGATTTATGAAGCAGAAATAATATAGCAGTTCAGAGTGGGACTGAGGAAAGGGCACTAGAGACTTAACTGTATTTTCATGTGAAAATAATGCATGTCTTTCTTTTGTTTAGCGAATTTTAGCCCCTTACACAGATTTTCACTACAGGCATAATCCAGACACAGCTGAAGGACAACTCAAGTAAGTGTTAGTGCTGCTACTCGTGCCATCAGTTATGTTTATAGCATTGGAATTGAGCTGTACTTCCTTCTAAATACTACATTTCTAGAGGTTGAGTATCATAGGCCAAACTGCATTTAAGATTTAAAAGGGCTTTTGAGCCTAGAGAGGAGAGGGTTGAGGGACACCCTCTGCTGAATAGCAACTTTTTTACTACCTATGAAAATGCTTTCAAGATGATGTAGCCATAGCCTTTTATGATGGTGTAAGGTGGGAGGACAAGAAGCAACAGAGACAAATTGAAACAAGAAAGATTTCAATTTGATAAAAGGGGCTGTGGCAATGATTTTATATGAGGCTGGTCAAGAGTTAAAATAGGTTGTCCAGAGAAGTCCTGCTGCCTTGAGTTTCTAGCACCCAGCTAGATAAAACCTTGATTTTTTTTGCAGGTATTTCAAGCTGAATTACAGAAGCTTGTAGACCTCTTAAAGCTCTGGACACTGTAAAGGCATTTGCTTAGTTCTTGCAGAGGGGTTGTGACTTTTTGTGCAGTAATTTGGACTAGAGAGAGGTCTCCTGAGATGGCTTATAACTTGAATTATTCAGAATTTTTTAATTATCAAATGGGAGTAGATGCTTAGGTCTGGGTAACTGAGTAAGGTCCAAATCTTTACATCTCTGCTGTAGACTTGGTGTCAGTAGAGGTGCAGAGTTATTCATCTGACCCCTGTGAGTGTTTTTGATGTTATCCTCCTGTGGAAACTCCCCTGGAAGAGGAAAAGTAACAATAAATCAAAAATTCTGTGCGTATATACATTGTGTAAATACATACGTACACATATATGCATACATAAAATATTTATTTTAGTCTGAATTTTGTCTACCATCTCAGTAAACTACCTAAAAATACTTTAGAACTGTTTGTTTTGTAATTATTACCTGCACTGTGACATTTGTTGTTTCAATGGCAGAGAGGACAGAGAAGCACGATTCCTAGCTAGTAAAATGGGAATAGTGGCAGCATTTCGATCGTGGGCAGGTAAGATTTGTTTATTTGCTTGAACCTGGATGATTGGAAGTGTGATTTTACTTTCTAGTATAAATGACACAGGGTCTGTCCCTTTGATATGTCTAATTTCTATAACAATGCTGCTTAATATGTGTTTTGATACTGTAAAATTGGAGGATGCAATACATACTTTCCTTAGACTCCTGACAAGGCACAGCTTTTCCCCTCCTGTGTAAAATGCCTTATAAATTACATCTTGATGGTCATTCTTGAAATCTAATGTGGGAAAGGATGTTTAAAATAACATCATATCATAAGAACTTGCATTTGAGATTGGTTCTGCCACTGTAAATGAAGTCTTTTTTTATCTGTGTTAAGACAGATCGCCAAACACTTTACCTTTTGCCATGGCTGAGGAGAAATTGGAAATGGACATAGTTAGCAATTTTTCATGTAGAAGACATTTCTAAGTCGAAAAAGTTTGTTTTTTTTTTTATTTTAGTAAATCCTTTGTGTGTGTTATCACAATATGTAAGATGAAAGTACTGTCTCAAGAACTGGGGTTTTTTTGTTGTTTTTTTTTTTTTTTTTTGTCAAGACACTGTCTTGCAGATTTAAATCAGTTAATATAAACATTTACCAAAATTTTGAGTGGAATTTTTCCAGGCTGTTTTTTGACACTATTTGTGTTATTTTTAAGTTCTGACAATGATTGCTAAGCCTAATTTTAATATCCAGGTATCTTTCAAGTTTCTTGTATGTTCTCACATGGTTGTGATGACTTTGAAACTTCCAGAAAACAGTTTCTGATAGGTGTATTACTGCATCACCCTGCACTCAGGCACTTAGATCTAACAGCTGTTAGAATTTACTTGAGACTAAAAAAAAATTAATTTGTTAGGTTAAGATACAGCTTTTGATTGAAATTCCTTACAGTTCTCATCAGATGATGAAAACCTTTCCAGCTTAAGAATTACTTATTACAGACAGTTTTGCCTTTTTGTCCTTTATTCCATGCGTATGTTGTTTTCACAGGTAACTTTTGAGTACTGTTCACAGTAGGAAGGATAAAAGTAGCACAATTTTTTAATGAGGATATAAAGTTGTGATTAGGAAGTTTCATTAAATATTATTGACTGGGAAGGAGATGATATCAAGGTGAATATTAGTAGTAGTATTGTTTTTTCATTTGTGCTCATTTTCAAAACTGGAAATCTAATTTAACAACGTGTCTGTTGTCCTTTCTTTTGTTGATGAGGGAATATTGTTATACATTTGACATTTTCTAGGTATTATCAGCCTGTGCAAACCTGGAAATTCTGGGATTCAGTCTCTTATTGGGGTACTCTGTATACCAAATATGGAAATCCGGGTAAGTGGTCAATATTTAGTACTGATATAGAATTATATTAATACTTAATATTTTAATTAATTTATTCTTAACTTTTAAACAATTAAATGGTTTAAATAAACATCAATTCCAGTTATGAGTCATCTGTCCTTGAGTTTATTTAACGCCCAAAGTTTAAATCTGTAATTTTGTTTAAAAATTCCTGTGAAACTGGGAAGCACACTGTGTATATGTGACAAAATGGAGGAGAGAGAAGTTAATAAATTAATTTTTATTATGTTTACAAATCAAAGCAATTATACAGTAGCTGCAGTTGCAAGTTTAAAGCATAATAATCAGAGTTGAATTCCAGGTAAAAAATATTTCTTCACAAATTAAGCTTACTAGAGAAAAGTTGATGGTTCCAGATGTAACTATTCTAAAAATCTGCAATCCAAGTAGCTACTATAGCATTCATAGTGACAATAAGGAACAATTCAAAAGTAAAAAAGCCCCATCCTCTTTTCTCCAGTTTATTTCCTTTTGTGAAAAAAAACGCTGCAACAAATGCACCAGTGTTAGTACTCTAGAAATCTTAAGGTCACTATTAATAGTGAAAAAGGGATAATTTTGTAAATCTTTAAAATTCCTGTTGTGTTGTGTTTTCCTTGGTAGCGAGGTCTGCTTGAAGTTCTCTACGATATATTTCGCCTTCCTCTCCCTGTTATTGCAGAAGAATTTATTGAGGCACTTCTCAGTGTTGGTAAGTATTTAAAACAGTTCACATAAGAATTCTGTTTATTACACTCCTATACAAGTTTGAAAACTTTGCTGTCTCCTATGTACTGTAAATTGCCTTTGTTTTATCACTGAATTTATTGGGTGTTCTTAAGTCCTGTCTAAAATTCTTTATGACCTGTTAAGTTTTCTAAGTTTGATAAAAGATCAGCATATTTAGGCATAAACACAAGATGTAAGGTCAGCACTACAGATTAGACTTCTTTGAACTATGCAGAATTGTGGATGTGTTAGTGAACACTACAGACAAGTTATTAGTTAGACTTCTCTATATATTGTCTGTTAGCTGTCCCCATTGTCCTCAGACATCTGCTTTCTTGAGGGCAAGTACATGCTTTTTTGTGTCTTTAAATTTAACCAAATTAGTATTTACCGATAGAATTACTCTTTTGTAAACCCGAGAGAAGTCTGCTTTTTTTAATTTATAAGTAAACAAATCAGTCTTCGTTGCAAACTTGCTACTCATATATATGGATGCACCTTGTAACATTTTAGGTGCTAGTGGTATTTTCTCTTAAACATGTTCAATATATTTATGAATTGGAAATATCTCTATTTTTGTTGACACTTAGATACAATCTTTGTAATAATTTTCAAGTTATCCTTGCTTTGTTCAGAACTGTGGATTAGATGACTTGTTAGAGATGCCCTCTGACAAAATTTTCTGTAATTTGAAACCACCTGAAATAATAACATTTGCAGGCAAGGATAGAGACTGCCATTATAATGACACTGTAAAACCCAAGCTTATAATTACCATTGTCCACATTTTCTTGTTCTAGATCCAGGCAGGTTTCAAGACTGCTGGAGACTTTCTGATGGCTTTGTAGCTGCTGAGGCTAAAACTGTTTTACCCCATCGAGCCAGGTCAAGGTGAGGATTTAATGAACTGAGCTTAGTCTAAACCATTCTTCTTGTTTTGCTTTGTGGCAGTGTGGACAAAACATTTCTTGTTTTCTTGCAGGAACAATAAGAAATGTACTTTCTAAACTGTTTTCATACTTTTTTTCTCTTTAGGCCTGATCTCATGGATAATTACTTGGCTTTAGTGCTTTCTGCTTTTATTACCAATGGACTTCTAGAGGTAACTAATGACTTCCAGTTTTACTAGATGCTTGCTACTTTTTTCCCATGAGAGTTCAAGTAAGATGCTATACATTAAATGTTGTAATATTTTTTTGCCTTCTAAAGGGCCTTGTTGAAGTGATCACAAGTAGCGATGACCATGTATCTGTCAGAGCAACTATCCTTTTGGGAGAACTTCTGCATATGGTAAATACAACTTTATGTAAATACTTATAAACATATATTTGCTATTACAGCATTAATTTTTATTCCAAACTTGAAACATGTTTTTATCTGAATAGTGGATGAATTTCACAGTACATCTTCTGGCACTTGATATATTAAAACTAGTATAATTCAATAGGAAGACAGTTTGGAAGGTGTTAAAGTGCTAGGGGTTCTGTTCCAATGCTGTCTGTAGGTCTGACTCACTTTCTTGCCTTAGCAGCAGTTCTATTTATAAACTAGAACCCTTCAAACACTCCCATCAGTAACTGTGTTTGGGAAAAGGACCATTGTGAATTTTTGCATTTCTTAGAGTGATGGTTAGTAGGCCTCTGACCAAGTGTATTTAGCTTTCTGCCTCACAGGGAGGACGGATGAAGATTTTTTCATATTCAGCTTTATGTTCTTTTGGTATGTGATGTTACTCATTCAGGGAACTCCATCTTGGTGGAGTGCTCCTGCTGCAGGGAAACTTCAGCTTTATTCCACTTCTAAGAAGTGGAAGATACCGTAAGACAGCTCTTACACTATCTTCCCTCTCTTAAACTAATCTTGTACTGAGGTGATGATACTATTTTCGTAAACATTCCAGTGCTACATTTCAGCCTTCACTTTTTATAACATTATATGCTATATTTCTGGTTTCCTGAATACTTTTGAATGGGCGTGATTGTTGACTCACGCTGGAGTATGTTGTAAAGCACAGATATTTTTTGATTTTCTGAAGGATGTTCTGTTAATCAGATATGGCTACTATTTCTCAAAACCTAAAAAAAGGACTTACCTGTTTTATTTAGTGTTTGGAAGTGCAAGTAATCTCTTTATCTTCATGTTCTTTAATTTCCAAAAATATTTGCAGAGCTACATATGTTTAAAAAAAGCAGTTAAATGTCTAGTAACTTAGAATGTTATGTTAATAAATCAGGGGGTTTTGCACAGTAATGTTTTAGTAGAAATCATCAGCTTTAATTGTATTTCTGATTTTAGGGTTTTTAGTACTCATATGTACATGACATAAGCACATCTGATGCTTTGCAAGTTTTTGCATATTGCAACTTAAACTCCAGTGGAAACAATATGTGTTATAAAACTCTCAAATTGTTTCAAGTTACTTTCTAGTGTAATTCAGGTTGATTTTTTAGATCAAATTCAAAATGGTATGTTCAAAATAATGCTCTGACATTAAGCAAAATGTAATTTTGTTGTCATAAATTTGTGAAAATCCTGTGAAAAGTGGTTGATTCTTGAAATGTTGATCCTGAAAAGATGGATTAAGTCATTGTAATAAGTTATTCTAACTGGTCTTTTGTTGGTTTTGTAGGCAAACACAATTCTTCCTCATTCTCATAGCCATCACTTGCACTGCTTACCAACACTGATGAATATGGCAGCATCCTTTGACATCATGAAAGAGAAAAGACAGTAAGAATTCTGTTACATTTGAAAGTCCTGTCACAAAATACCAACTTCTGGGTACTTGACAAAACTGAAACTTCCTAATGGAAGAAATCAAATAATTTTATAGATTCACATGTCGTTAATATGCATTTCTTCAGCTTTGTGTTCTTAGTTGGTTTTCTTTGTAGAAGACAAATCGAGTGTGTTGAGGTTTCATTCACTTGTAAAAATGTATTCATTAAGGACTCTTGCCATTTTTAATCTGTCTTATCAGATCAGTACTCTGATATATGATATAATGTTCTTTCTTTCATTGTGTTGTCAGTGATAAATTACAGCATTTTTCTAAACTGCTAGTGTGGAATGATAAATGCTGCTCGTAGAGTACTTCCTAAAAGTGTAGAGCTCTTCTGTTTTTGGTTTTGAAGGTTTCTTATATGTCAGTGGAAGACTTTGCTATGCAATTACAACATTACTTTTCAAAAAAGGCATATCTGAAATTTCAGGAGAGGATATTTCACATGGCCAAAGTAGTGAGGTGAAAGAAAATATAAGGAGCAGATGACAGATGCTTATGCATTACCTGGAATTGCTGTCCTTGTTGGCATTTCTGGACACATCTGATAGAGTAGTAAGAATTCCCATTTCTGTTGAAAGAAAGTAGTTTTTTAGAAGTAGTATTTTTTGTTTTAGGAATTTGGCATTGGTCAGCACACTACACTGTTTTATAGTCTGAGAAGCTGTACTCTGTGTTACAGATTAAATTTAAGTAATTTAAATAAGTGACCAAATCTAAATGTATTTGTTTGAAAATAAACACTACACTACTCTCCTACACTATGACAATTTTTGTTAATAGGGAAGAAAGATAGGCTTAACTCCTCTTTTTCAGACTTACTTATTTTTATTTGCTCAGTGGGTGGGTTTTTTCCTGCTACTACTATTTGTAATTAACTGGTTTTACCCTTGTCAGCTGTCATTCAAGTTACTTGTTATCTTTTCCCAGAAATCAGAAACATGATGTTGCTGAACTGTTTAGATACAGAGGGTGTACTTTTATTTAGATACTCTATTTTTATGTGGATACTCCTGCCATCCTTTCATGGAGGCGAGTTGGGGATGGGAATGGATGAGGGATATTTTGTTACTCTAAGTTGAAGCTAGTGCTCTCAACTACCAACTTTACTGCGGGATGTTGATCTACTGTGATATCTCACAATGGAAATCAACTTTAAACTCTCCAATATCCTCTCTGAACTGTGACAGACGGCAGTAATTGCAGGGCAGAAGAAAAGTTATTAGTAAGGATCAGTGCTAGAAACTCTGAAAGATAATTTTCTGTATAATTTTGATATGAAACTCAATCTTGTGGATGTATAAAAATGTGTCTCAAGAAAATATTTTCTTTTGTTTCAGAATTGTTAGTCAGAAGGTGGTGGTCCTCTTTAGTCTGATAACACTTGCCAAATACTAATTTATAACATATATTTTTTCTGTCAGGCGAGCAAGTGCAGCACTCAACTGCTTAAAACGTTTTCATGAGATGAAGAAAAGAGGCCCTAAACCTTACAGCCTCCATTTAGATCATATTATTCAGAAAGCGATCTCAACACACCAGAAGAGGGATCAGTACCGTGTGCAGAAAGACATCTTTATTTTAAAGGTATTATGATAATTCATTTTTCAAACCTGAATTTGACCCTGTGTTCTGAAGACTTGTATCCTACCCCTCCAGCTTCACTCAATGTAATTCAGAATCATTTGTGTGATTATGCGTAGTATCTTTTCATCTCATTTGTCTTGCGTGTAGTTGTAGGTACTAAATTGCATTTCTGGAAATGGAGGAATGAAATTTCAATAACTTTTATTGCTTTTTTGTGACCAGTTGTGATCTCTTACTTTTAACTTCTTAATGCAGTACTATAACCATACAATTTACCTTAAAATGGACATTACTGTGAAACACAGCCCTTTTTAATGATTTTTACGTGAGTGGTAAGTATTTCATGTGGCAAGACTGAAAAAGATGGTGCAGGGAAGCCTGTTATAATTTTTCATATCTGTATTCCAGGATACAGAAGAAGCACTCATCATGAATCTTCGAGACAGCCAAGTTCTCAATCACAAAGAGAACCTCGACTGGAATTGGAATTTAATAGGGACCATACTGAAGGTGAGCTTACAAAGGCCATGATAATATGTTGGGGAAAAAAGTATGTTTCTCATGTGAGTTTTGGCTTTCTAATATTCATTCCACAGTACATCTAATAATTTGTTTTATTTCAGGAAATTAGAATCTCCTGGGTTTAGTCAGTGCTGCTATAGTCTCTTTATATGCAACCTTTAAACTGTATTAAAAAATGCATGGTAGTTAAATTCACAGTTTTCCTAAGAAGCATGTATTAAATGTTTTATGTCTTTATTTGTATAGAAATCAACTTTATAGAATTAGGTATATTGTCTTTAAAGCTGTTAATACTTCAGACTACAGAGAGGTACTGCTATGTTTAGATTCATAGCAAATTTTTTTTAAATAATGTGAGCTGAAGATTATAGTAGGAGGTGGATTCTAGATCAAAATTCAGATGCTTAGACTGAATCAGGTATGAAAACTTCATAAAATATTTTGAAATAATGCAAATACTTCTGTAGTATTGATTTAATTACAGAATAAATTTCTTTTTACATCATCAAGGATATAACTAATGGGGTGATGGGCATTTACATATCTTAAATATATTTAATGCACAGATTTTAAGATATTACTTCTCTTTGTAAGCAGAAAGTATACTTTGCCTGACTAAGAAAACTTTCTATGTACTTAATGTAATCTTCAAACCAAAATTGCTCCAAAGTGTCATTCTGTGCATCAAAACCATCCTTCAGCTGAGTAGCATTCTCTTACTGTCTTCTTTAATGTGTTGTTACAAAGATGGTGAAAGTACAAAAAGGCTTAATGGTCATAATCAAGTCTATGTTGTTTTTTTGAGAAAAAGAAAAGAAACTAAATATTTCTGTGCCTTTTTTTCAGAGACCGATAAAGTTGAAAGAGCAAGAATCTGTCTGGTATAAAGACCTGAATATGTATATGACAGTAGCTTTGCTCCACCAGATTTCACTGTTTACAGACTTTTTTTACTGCCATTATACGATTTACTGGATTACTAGATAACTATTATTAGTCACAGATACTTTTATCTTTGATTCCATATTAAAGATATTATCAGAAATATTTTTTCAGACTCTCACTGTTAGTCTATGTAGTATTTTGACAGTGGAAGCCTTATATAGTTGACCTCTTTGTTTTGGGCTTTTTTTAAACTGAAATTTTCATCAAACAGCCGGTTTCTCTGCCATCTCAAACATCCCCAGCAATGTATTTGCTAGTATCCTGTCAAAAAGTTCCTAGTGTGTGAAAACTGGGGACTCTTTTCTGAATGAGAAGTGTGTGTGTTTTCTGGCTTACTTCTAACCATTTATGTTTCTGTGTAACACCAGCATAAACTGAGATAATGTTACCAGAGTGGTTGTCTTTAGTCCCCTATTGAGCAGGATCCAGATTCCAGTGTCTGAAATTTGTTACCTCATTTGGCTGCTCACCTTCCCCTTGTCTGTTGCAGCCTTGTGTCTGTGGAGCATCAGCTCTCTAACCATTTCATTGTGTGCATCTCAGGTGGTGCCTTACTGCCTTTTTAACTTGCTCAGTTTACTGTCTAAGCTGCTAAAAAGAGCAGCAAAAAGTGTCAGCCTCATCTGTGTCTGGCACTGTTACTTGGTGTAGTCAATTTTATTAATCATTAACTAGTGCCATGGGTGTCTTAATACTGGAATACCACCTGGAAATATCGAAACTGTGTCAAGTAGATAGGAAAGAAGAATGTTTGATTCACTTTTTTTCCATTCCTGACAAAGAAGATACTCACTAGTAGCAAGAGAGAGAAATCTGAAACCATAGAGACGGCAGATGCCTGTAAAAACAGAGGAAAATGTAATGGGAAGAAAGAATAGGTCCTAAAGAGAGTATTATTTCTCATGCGGTCCTTCTTAATACATCTTAGAAAGTATCAATTAGGGAGTTAAATACCATTCTAATAAGCAGCATTTAAGTGATCTGTAACAGAATAAAGATTGCTTTTAAACCAAATCTGATGAATATTCAAAACAGGAGCCAAAAAATATATCCATGTTATACATATCAATTTTTTTGTTATTTGGAGAAAAGAAACTAAGCAAAATTGTTTATTTTTCATCAGCTTCTCATAGTTTTTTTTGTTTTCATTAGAATTGTAGTCTTGTACATATAGCATGTGACCAACATTCCCTGTCCTTCTCTAGAAAACATTTGAACAATTTTTGAAGCAGGCAGTGTGGGCTTTTCAATAAAATAATGTCTTTTTTAAGATGTAACATTAGGTGCAATAAATTTTTCTAATTATTAGGTAAATACAACTAATAGAAATAAGTTAATTTTACTGACTAATCAAGGACTGATACAGGTTTCATATAATGCTATATTTGCTGTTTTTTCTAGTGGCCAAATATAAATCTAAGGAACTACAAAGATGAACAGTTGCACAGGTATGTAAAAATTATGTAGACTTCCTTTGAAGAAAGAAATTTGGAAAACCAGTTTTTAGTGCTGCAATAAAATATTCCCCAGAAGTACCGCATTTCTAAAAATGTGATCTATAGATAAGGTGTAAATTTGGATAAGTTGCAATATTTCCTTTAAAGAAATAAGTGTTTAAGCTTCTTTTCTATGCACAGGTACTTTATATATTTAGTCCCTTAGGAATCATACCACCTTTGCAAATACTACATTTCATTTTAAACTGCAGAAATGTTACTGCTTGATATTTCAATCAGAAGTGTTTTATGTCAGAGCTTGGAAAATTTTTACAGAGTTAAGTCCATAGTTGTACAGGTTTTTAACTACAGCTTTCATCAATAACCAAGTAACCAAGAGGAAATTATTTCTAGTTGGTGTTAATATGAGGAGAAGCATGTGTAATTTGGGAAAAAAAACTCAACCAACCAAACAAAAAATGTCCAGTACAGCTCTGGTTCCTTCCATGTCTGTTGTTAGTAAGACATGTTTTATTACTTCTTTGCCTGTGTGGTCATAGTGTTACTAATAAGTTCTTGGCCATGCCTTTTAGCATGTATTTTAGAAATAGATTACATTATTTTGAAGAATAGGTCTGTACTTGTGGGCATGAAAAGCTTCTTCCTGAACTGGGGGAAAACCCAAAAGATAGAATATATGTTGAAAGGCCTGTGAGGTTCTACTTTGAATTTTTACCAAAAAATAGGGTACTTCTATGAAGTATTTACAGTATAAGCAGTAGTCCCATTGTTATAACCATGATTTAATTTTACATATGTATTTTATCTGGGTTTTCCTGAAATGTTAATTGACAGTCTGTACTTCAGGGTAAAGGATTATTTTCCAAATATGGTGGTTTATAATAGTGGTTCTCTAAAGCAGTGTCTGCAGTTCTAATTGTGAAGCCAACACACACTCCTCAAACTGCCTGTGTGGTACAGTGTTCCTGTTCCATGGTTTTGTAGTGCACTCAAGCATTGTTGTTCAGTGCCTCAGTGATTTAATTCTGAATAAATTGGGAAAATCTAGAATTGAATTGGTGTGAAGCTTCTATAGTTCATTGATCCTTTCTGCAGGATTGGGAATTTAATGGTTTTAAAATGCTGTTGCTCCTGTTTAATTATAAGTAACTAAGCCCCAAATCTTTCTAGTTTAACTGCTGATGATAAAAAAATTCTGTCACTTAGTTTGTCAAGTATAAATTTATTTATTTCTCCTTCTATAGATCAATCTTTTTTAATGTTAGTGTTGTTGTGATGATCTTACAGTTGTTAAAGTGAAATTCCAGTAATTTTTTTAAAGATTCCTTCATTTAATAGAGATACAGTTTGTGCAGTGTATGTATACACGCAGGATCACAGAATCATGAAAAAGACCTCAAAGATCATCGAGTCCAACACTGCTAAAGTATGTGTTCTTTAAATCCCTCTGGAAATGGTGACTCCAACAGTTCCCTGGACAGTTGAAATGCCTGACCACCTATTTAGTCCAGAAATCTTTCCTAATATCCAATCAAAACTTCTTTAGGGCAACTTAAGTCCTTTTTCTCTCATTCTGTCAGTTGTCACCTGGGAGAAGAGATCACCTCTACCGGGGTACAACCTCCCGTAATGGAGTTGTAAAGAGCACCAAGGTGTCCCCTGAGCCTCCTGTTCTCCAGGCCAAAGAGCCCCAGCTCCCTCAGTTGCTCCTCACAGGACTTGTGGTCCAGACCCTTCCCCAGTTCTGTTGCCCTTCTCTGGACACATTCCAACACCGCAGTGTCCTTGCTGTAGTGAGGGGCCCAGGGGCACCAAAACTGAACGCATGCATGTTGATAAACACACATACATGCTTAAATATACACATAGATACATATGTATATAAATCTGTATGTCAATATATATTTATTGTTAGTAACCCAGGATAAAGGACATTTTATTTCACAAAACTTAATTAAGCCCTTAGGTTTCTTTTGTAATTGGTCCTCTGTTTGGAATTAGGGGTAGTGGATTACTCTCGCTTTTTCAAATATGAGTGCAGTTCTGTAATTAAATTTTCTTAATGCCTGACATATCTGCCTTCTGATGGAGCATTCTGTGTTATTTTAAAGCACAAATGTGTGCTTATATTTTAAAGAATTTGTGAAAGGAGGATCTTTGCTGAAGACTTATTCCTGTGATACAAAACTCAAAACTACATTGCTTACTGTGATTTTAAAAAGTCTGAGAGTGTGTTATGCTTCAGAAATGGTTAAGTGAGGTATTTGGAAATAGTGTTGCTGAATAAATAGACTTTTTCATGTCAGAACACGAAAATGTGTTTTTCCCAGTAGCAGTAACTATAAGAGCTGAAAAAAGTTTAGGTCACAAGTTTCTTTTTTAAGATGTTTGTTAGTCTAGATAGTACTGTCTTTGAAACTTGCCACAGGATAAATTACAGCAGAATTAATTATGAGAATGAGAAGGAAGATAAAGCTTCTGAGAGCATAGAGATTTTTAGTTCCTTTGCTTATGTAGCAAAGTAGGCCATGGTATAGAAAACCCGTTGTAATGCACAGTACAGTAGCATCTCTGAAATGGTGTCTGGATAGAGTCACTGCTGTTACCTGTTACTCTTTTGATGAATTTTAAGACTTTCTGCCAAGAAACCAAGTTAAGTATAACCCATCTTTTCTACTAACCCATCTTTTCTACTAGCATAATTTTGTATTGTGAGACTCTCCTTATCATACTGAAAAATGGCCAATTCTATTTTACTTTCTTTAGGTTTGTAAGGAGATTGCTGTATTTTTACAAGCCTAGCAGTAAACTCTATGCTAACTTGGATCTGGACTATGCCAAGGCAAAGCAGCTCACTGTTGTGGGTTGCCAATTTACTGAATTTCTTCTTGAATCAGAGGAGGTAAGAAATTTTCAGCTCTAAGACTGGAAGTAGCATGAGTAGTCTTGTTGAATGCCACCTGGAAAAGCCTTAGTTTTTGGTAAAGACTTCTGAGATTTTGGGTGTTAAATCTAAAAATCATAAGTGTAATTTAGAAATACAGTGTGAAATATTGAGGAAGATGACTGTGTTTATGTAGAAGTTTTATTAAATACACCTTACGAGTTTGAAGGAATTTTTAAAATTATTTGCGCTGTGTATAATTTTCCTTTTCTTATTCCTTTTTTTTTATGCTGTGTATAGCCTTCCTTTTCAAACTCCTGAGGCTAAAGACTTTTATGCCTCAGGTCAGAGGAAAATGTCACTGACTAAAACTTCACCCTTTTCCTGGAAAAAAATAATTAATCCTAAGATATCTCCATGCTTAGCTCCTTTTATTTGCTTTGAAACTTATTCTTTAGTCTGAATTGTTTTCCAGCCTGCATTTCTGTTTTGTGTCTGTATTGTGTTTGTACATTTTAAGAAATTTAAAGTAATGAGTTTCAGTAAAGAAAAGACACATTTCTATTGCTAACAGATGCTATTCCTCTTGATTTTGCTAGGATGGACAAGGTTACCTGGAGGAATTGGTTAAAGATATTGTACTTTGGCTCAACGCTTCATCAGGCTTGAAACCTGAACGTAGTCTTCAGAATAATGGATTACTAAATACCCTTAGCCAGCACTACTTCCTGTTTTTTGGTACTTTATCTTGTCACCCTCATGGAGTGAAAATGCTTGAAAAATGTAATGTTTTTCAATGGTGAGTGCTTTTATTTAGTTTGAGTTGTACTTGCAGTGTAGTAGTTACTCAAATTTTAAACTGTATGTGAGTACCACCATCTGAAAAGCTGCAAACTTTAAGGTTATTTTGGTGTAGTTACAGGTAAAGGTCCCCCATTTTTTTCTAAAGTCTTCTAGCCTGTCATTACTAAGCAGACAGAGGTGATAAACAGTTTACTTTTTCCTGTCACACACCTGTGTGACAGAGATGAGTATCAGTGAGGATTATAGTGTACTGAGAGGTGCAGTGTGGGGAAATAGAAAAACGAACAAAACTAAAAACACACAAACCATAAAAAAATGGTAAGTACCATACTGTTTGTGAAATGTTGATGTATGTTGCACTTAAAACTTCACTCCAGTATATTTGAGTGAAGTTCTGCTGCTCAAAATTTTGTTCAGGTGCAAACAAACTTAGCTTCCTTTGAGAATAAATTGGCTGGTGACTAATACTAGGATATCAACCTACAATAAACTTGAAGTAAAAATGCAAGTGTTTTAATCTACTCCTTTTTATTTTTTATTGTTGGTTTTTAGAAAGCAAGCTTTTTACTGGCTTCAGAAAACTTGATATACAATAAAATCTAGACAGTTAATAGGAATATTATACACAATGTTTTAAAATGAAGAATTGTTCACAGAGCTTAATGAGCATTTGTTTTTATACTTATAATCACTAATTATGCTGAAAAAATTTTTAGAGGGCAATTATAAAGGTGTTGATTTGAGGTTTTCCCTTTGCAGTTCAGTGCATTATTTCATCCCTTTTTGACTTTATAACTATTTAATTTACTTAGTCAAGAATATACTTTGCGTATTGCATTTATAGTAATGAAAGTGTAATTCAGAGTACTTAAGTTTAAATTATTGATGGTTCAAGTGGATTCAAATACTAATTTTATTTTCTTCCTCCTCCTCTTCCATACCTCCAGTCTTCTTAATCTTTGTTCTTTGAAGAACCAGGATCACTTGTTAAAACTGACTGTTTCTAGTCTGGATTATAGTAGAGATGGATTGGCAAGAGTCATCCTTTCTAAAATCCTGACAGCAGCTACTGATGTAAGTTCAGTTCAAGTTATATTCCTTTGTTACTGCCCTCTACACATTATTCTTGTTACTCAAAATGTATGACTTTATTTTTAAGTAGTCATATATGAAAATAGTTCTTATTTTTGTATTTAGAGAAATGAAACTCCTACAAGTGTAGCTGTTGAATATATGAACTTCATGCCCTGTATTCTATTTATGCTCAATAAATTCTTTCAAATAGAACTTTCTCTCCTGTCAGATAGGGGCTAAAGTCTTGATATGTATAACTAAGCGTAATGTGATTGTTTAAGTCAGTGGCATCTTAAATAAATTGTGAAGGCATTGCTGTCACAAACAGAAATCTGTATTTCTAGCAGCACTGAGCATGTTAGCCTTCTAGCAGACACTCTTGTGATAATGATTGAGGTTATTCAGTGTGTAACTAAAAAGGTGCTACAGCTGCTGGAATGAGGGGTTGGCTCAGAAACAGGCATTTGGATTTGTTCTTCTGAATCAAAGAAGCTAGATAGGGATAAAAAATACAGTTACGTGAATTTGAGAGGGGAAAATCTTGACTTTTAAGGTAACATTGTTAGACAAGCAATCACTGATGTCAGGGAGATAGATGACAATTAAGAAATTGAAATGCAACTAGGAAAGAATGTTCATTACTTCAAATGAATTTGTTTTTGTTGTCTGAACAGACAGAATGTGTTTTAGAATAGATACAAGAGAGAAAAATGTCAGTACTAGCTTTAGTCTCACTGTGTTTTGGAAGAGGAGGACGCAGAGAATATTTCTCTTGACACTGTTAAAGATAATGATGATTCTTATGGATAAAGAGTGGAGTCTAAAAGTAATGAAGATAGTTGAGGTTGAAGGACTGACTCATTGAAAGACAAAGCTCCCTACTGACTATAATTTTTTAAATTTTCTTCTAAATTCTCTTCAAAACATATAGTAATACAATAATAAAAGGTATAGGATTAGACACTTAGGATGACCAGTTTACTTGTGATCTTAGATTCAGTTTTCCCATTTGGTGAGATATAAATAGCTCTCCAATAAACTGTAATTTTAGTAGATAAGATGTGCATCACAGTTGCTTGCTGCAGTAATTGAAAGGTATTTTTAGAAGTTATAAATCATTAACTATGTTAGTTATTTTCCTAGCATTCAAGAAAACATTCTTCTTACTTTACAGAGCTGCAGATTGTATGCAACAAAACACTTAAGAGTGTTGCTGAGAGCTAATGTAGAATTCTTCAGCAACTGGGGGATTGAGTTACTGGTGACCCAGTTACATGATAAAAATAAAACTATTTCTTCTGAGGCACTTGATATTCTAGATGAGGCATGTGAAGACAAGGTGAGCATCCCTTCTCTTTAAACTCTTTTTGGTATGCTGCTGTTATGCTCTTTCCCACCCCCTTCCCTAGTAGCAAAGTACAAATATGTAAGAAGGTTTCCTTTTTGTATGATGGTTTCCTTTTTGAGTTGCCATTGATGGACTTAAAATAGTTTAGAAGACCCCTTTGATGAAACTATGCAATATTACGTACAGGAAAACATAGACTTCTGGATTATGCCTGTATTTAAATATGAATTGCAATTTATTTTATTCTTTATACTTCCTGTGAAGTAGTTTATATTTAATGACAGAAGATACCTAAATTGAGAACACTAGGATTAAGTTAGCATTTGATACATGTGAAAAACTTGCTGCTTCATTGCAGGCAGAATGTTTTAGTTACTGCAGTTTTCAAATTCTAGTTGTGCTCAAATGCTCTTTGTGTTCTTAATTATTTTAGGCTAATCTTCATGCCCTAATCCAGATGAAACCAGCTCTTTCTCATCTTGGAGACAAGGGTTTGCTTCTACTCCTAAGGTAAATGCTGAATACACTGTTTGACTTCACATTGTGAAAACAATTTCAGATTCTGGGAGTTGTTTAAATTACAATGTTAACTGTCTGATGTTTTTTTACAGATTTCTGTCCATTCCAAAGGGGTTTTCTTATCTAAATGAAAGAGGTTATGTAACAAAACAGATGGAAAAGTGGCAAAAGGTAATGCTAAGAAGAAAATGTTTGCCTGATATTAGGAGAAATGGTGTAAATATGCAGATTTAGAACAGATTCTTAAAAATAATTGCTTTTTAATGTACCTGTAAAGCTTGTGCAATACATTTATTGTGTCAGTGACATGTTTTTGCTGGTAAAGGTTGACAGAGACTTTCAGTCCATAGCTTTTCTGTACATATGTGGTTTTGACTTCCCTAGACCTTTATATAATCTGGGTATTTCAGCAAATATTTCAGGCGTGTAGTCACCTAAAACAGGTTGTTGTGGAAGGTCATTATCTAGAGAAGTGTGCAAAGTAATGGTGCTTTTCAAGATACCTGTTACCTCTGGTAATTAAAGTTAAACCTAGAGCTCATGAGGACAGAATTGGCTGATGCTTTACTTTCTAAAGAGGAACACAGGACTGTTAAGAAAAATCCATTATTGTCATAACTTGAATAAAACTCTTCATATGTTATTTTGGTTTTATAATTGATCAAGATATTGTCTCATTCCAGTTGGCAACTTTTTTAGGAGTTTTAAGTGTCACTTCTTGAGGAGTTCTGAAATTCATGATGATCAGTTGAAATTGAGTGTGTCAGATGTGAAGTATTTCTTTCTTCTTTTTATTTTTAACGAATTTCTGGAAATAATTATGAAATCAATTGTTGACTTTGCAAACCCATTATATATGTGAAGTGCCTTCATTTTCTTGAGCCCCACCTTCAGATCATAAAAAAATTCAGTCTTCCTCAAGGAACCTTCCTCAATTATTTCTTCCATATAAAGTCTTATGCTACACCACCATAAACCACGAAATGTACTCTGTCAACCCTCATCTATTTTTTACAGGAATATAACTTAAAATACGTTGAATTGATTGAAGAACAACTTAATGAAGCACTTACAACATACCGCAAACCTGTTGATGGGGATAACTATGTTCGTCGGAGCAACCAAAGGTAAATTTGTGAAAATGCGTTCTGAGGTACGAGCTGGTGGGACTGATCAGGAGAGCTGTAAACTGAAATGTATGAGGGAAAGGTGTACCAACAGGATTTCATGTTATTATGTTCCTGGAGCAGTACACCAGCACAGTAAGAAAAACATGCGGGATGAACTGAATTAATTGCTTAGCTCCCAGAGTTTTAATATAATTTATTTCAGAGCTTTTATATAATTAGTTTTAGAGCTTTTATAATTCATTTTATTAAGACTTGGTGGACTGAGTCCCATGACTGGAGTGCTGGAATGGAGGGCTACAGACTTTTCAGCAGGGATGGGCAGATGAATGTGTCACTCTGTATAAGGAATAGGTGTGATTATACAGCATTTACAGTAGTGGTGATGTGGTTGAGAACCTCTGGGTGAGGATTAGGGGACGGAAAACAAAGGAAGTGATGTAATGGGTGTCTGCTCTTGATTGTTCAACCAGGATGTTAGTACTGATGAGTCATTCTATAGACAGGAGAAACTTCTGGATCAGTAGCTCTTGTTCTTATGGGCTTCCTGAAGATTTCAATTACCAGGCATCAACTGCAAATATCATAATGCAATGACAAGCAGCCTTGGAAATTCTCTTCAGGAGAAACTCTATAGGAGATGCCTTCTTTTCACAGGTACTCAGTGAGTCAGCTAGGAAAGATGCCCTCCTCAACTCGCTGTTTGTGAATGTAGGTCTTGTGGGATATGTGATGGAGGGGAGGTTCTCTAGGCCACAGTGATCATATGATACTTAACCATGGTATGGTTAAGTTTAAAATTTTCTATGTAATTAGAAAAAGCACAGCAGTGTTCTATCCAGGGCTTCAGGAGATTTAACTTGGGGAGCTACTTTAGGCAGAGTACATTTTTGAGGGCCAAAGAGTCCAGAAGTGTTGGTCCATCTTCAGGAGCTATCTTTTAGAAGCACAGGAGTAGGCAATCCCATGGTATTGTAAGTCAAGCAAGAGGGGCAGAAGACCACCTTGACTGAACAGGGAACTCCTCATGGAGCTCTAGAGGAAAAGGAAATTATATGATCTCTAGAAGGTCACCCTTCACAGGAAGACTACAAAACTGTGATTCACATAAGCAGCGAGAAAGCACAAAAGGCCAAAGCTCATTCAAGACTGAAGCTTAGCAAGCAGTGTTCTGTCATACAACAGGAAAGAGGAGGTCTAAAGAAAACGGTGTATCAGTTCTTGCTGACAATGGTCACTTGACTTACAGGGATGAAATAAAACCAGAGATGAATTAAAATTTCATGGGTTTTTTGCCTCAGTCTTTAGCAATATTGATAGACCTTGGGGTGGCAGGTTCTCTGAGCCAGAGGTCCACAAATGTGGAAACTCTGGCTTTCTATTTGTGGACACTAACATTGTACAGGACCATCTGTATCAGCTGAATGTTCACCAAATCATGGGGCCTGGTTTCCACCAGGCTGAGGGACCAGTCTTATCAGTGCTAGCCCGCCAGTACTAAAGGTGCTATTAGATGTTGTGCCATTTCTTACCATTTACCAAAAGTCTTGTGAGTCTAGGGAAGTCCCCTCTGACTGATAGGAATCTAGCCAGTTTATTCCAGTTTGCAAGAAGCGCATAAGGGAAGACCCAGAGAAGTACAGACCTATTAGTCTAACCTCAGTTCATGGAAAAATTATGTAGAAGATTATACTGGGTATTGTTGAAAGACATCTGAAAAACAATGCAATCATCAGGCGCAATTAGCCTGATGGGTTCACAAAGGGAAAGTTTTCTTTAACTAAGATGTTAGCCTTCTATGAAGGTCACCCAGTAGGGTGAAGGGGAGGTGGTGAGTGTTGTTTTCCTGGATATTGGCAAGATTTTTGATGCTTCCTTTGCAGCATCCTTCTGGAGAAGTTGTCAAGCTGTGGGATGAGCAGGTTCATGGTGTAGTGGGTGAAGAACTGGCTTGAGGGACTGAACCCAAAGGGTTGTAGTGAATGGGGCAACGTCTGGTTGTGACTGGTCACACCAGTGGTGTTCCTTAGGGCTCCATTTTAGGGTCAGTTCTGTATCAATGCTGGAGGTCAGTGCACCAATAGCAGATTTGCTGATGATCCAGACTAGGAGGTGCTGTGGATTCTCTTGAGGGACAAGAAACCTTTGCAGAGGGATCTAAATAGACTGGAGCACTGAGCAATCATAAATGGGGTGAAATTTGTCAAGTCCCAGGTGGATTTTGCACCTGGGAAGGAGTAACACCAGGTGCAGGGATGAAGTGGGAGAGGAGTGGCTCAGGGTGGGTCAGCAGTGCCCAGGCAGTCCCGAGGACAAACCCCATCCCAACAAACCCCATCCCAGAGCACCGAGCACAGCCCGGAGAGGGGATGGTCCTCCTGGGCTCAGCCTTGGGGTGGCCTCACCTGGGGTCTGCTGGGCCCTGCGGGTGGAGAAGGATGGGAAGGTCCTTCTGTGCATCCTGGGGAGGGAAACAGAGCTGGAACCTTCTGTGAGGAGCACCTGAAGTATTTGGGCTTGTTCCCTTTGGAGAAAAGGAGGCTGAGGTTTGACCTCACTGCTCTCCACAGCTTCATGAGGAGGGGAAGGGCTGAGCTCTTCTCCCTGGCACCCAGGGACAGGAATGGGAATGGTTCAGAGCTGAAGCAGGAGAGTTTCAGGCTGGATATGAAGAAGCATTATTTCCTTACCACGAGGGTTGTGGGTGGTCACAGAGAACAGGCATCTTGAAGAGGTGGTTGATGTCGCAAGTCTGTCAGTGTTCAAAAGGCATTTGGACAGTGTCCTTAATAAAAGGCTTTAACTTCTAGTCAGCCATGAAGTGGTCTGGCAGTTGGATTAGATGATTGTTGTACATCCCTTCAAATTAAAACAGTTTGTTCTTTTCTAAATTCCTCTGTATGAAAAAAATCAAGGGTAAGTTATTGTATTACATCTCAGTGTAATTTATTTTAGAATAAAATATTTAAAGTGCTGGGAAACCTATGTGTGTTTCTCTTCCTGCCAGATTACAGCGACCACATGTCTACCTGCCAGTTCACCTTTACGGCCAACTGGTGCATCATAAAACAGGCTGCCATTTATTGGAGTCTCAGGTGAGGATAATAATCATTTATAACTTGAAATATTTGAAAGATCATTATAAACCTTTTGAAAAAAAGTTTTTAAAAGAGATGGCATTTAAATAGGCATTGCAGAAGAAGCCGATTATGAGTCTTAATTTGTGAAGACAGTCTTTGCCATCTAATCTCATGTAAAATTCCTTCCTGACACTGAAGTATCACCAAAATACCTTGCAACATTTTTCTTAAAATGACTAGCAAAATCTTAGCATGGAGAGCCAATTCATAAATAGGAAAAATTATTAGTCTCTGTGGATTATATATTGACAGTTATACATGTGGTAGAACTATGCCTGTCCTTTTAAGCATACAGAAATGGGGAGATAAGGGAATAAAATATTTCTAATATTTTGAAAATCTAAGAAAACAAACCCTAAGCCATAATTGCTTAAATTCAGTTTTGATGTGGGTTGGCAAAATTATTTAATGAATTGACAATGTTATTTTTCAAAAGTTCAGGAGAAAGTGTATGTATTGCAGTGAGTTAGTTTGACTAATCTATTATCCTTGTAATATCTGAAATAACTTCATGCAATCTGTGATTTCCCTACAGTTTTCTTTTGCATTATCACTGCTGTTAATTTATGGTTATTATTCCAGAATTACCACTGTTCTTCCTAGAGTGCATGACTGAAATTATTGCTTTATCTTCTACTATAAATGCAAGAGAACCTGTTTGGCTGAAGTCTCCTATTAATTTTCAACTTAGTTTTTTTCTTCTGTTTTTCTCCTTCAGAGTATTGTTACTGATCTAAGTTACACTGTTCGTTCTCCAATGCTGGATAAGTGGGAAGGAATTAAGCAGCTGAAAGCAGCCCTTTGGGCATTGGTTAGTAATATATTTACTGAGTTTTTCAGTTGTTTTGTTCTGTTATAACTGTTGATTCTTAAATAACTAAGCAAAATTCTATAAAAATAAGGGAGTCTTTTTCAAAAAATGCGTGATGTTTTTCAAGTTAGCATTTTGTTCTATAATGATACTTTCAGATGAAAATAATTCATTGCAGCTGTTTCATTCTGAGGTTTTTAATAATCCCTTTGTCTTTTTTCTTTTATACAAATAAGAATAACACATTGACATATGAATATTAGTATTGAATTGGTCTGAGTTTAATGCATTTACTATAGTAGACCCTAATATTTCTGCAAGGACATTGGCCGCCAGTATTGATCCATGTGGTTATGATGCCCTGGTACTTGGGACAGGCAAAAACCTAGTGTTAGTGTTTATCCAAGCTACATTCCTTAATGTGTTTCTTGTCTTCCCCAAAGTTAATTTTGGAACATTTGTCCAAGGTGTCTGTTAGTGGAATATACTGTAGGTATGTAACAAAATGCCTGTGTAAGAGGAATGTAAAATGAATAAACCAAGATCATGCTGCAGGCTATAGTAGAACTTAAAAAGTGAAGAATACATAGCAGTTCTAACTTCAAGCAACTTTAGATATTATACAAAGTGTGCTAAGTGGTTTTTTGTATTAGCACAGCTAGGAAATGCCAGAAAGGGTACTCGGATCTTTCAGCTGCTTTGGGAAGATGTGGCTTTAAACTCTACTACCAAAAAACAAAGTTGTCAAGGCTTTACATTAGTAGTGCTGCAGATCACATTAAGATCAAAACTTACTTGACAAATTTCATTCTAGGGCAATATTGGATCATCGAATTGGGGTCTTAACTTGCTTCAAGAGGAGAATGTAATTCCTGATATAATGGCACTTGCTCAGCATTGTGAGGTTCTGTCTGTTAGAGGGTATGTGTATCTGAAATATACATAAAATTTTCAGATGATAGTTGTGATAAGTTTTTGGATAGCTTTACGGGATTTACATGAATACAGATTTGTACTTTATTGTTAAAGTCACTGATGTTTGAGTATCAGTCTTGGTTCTGTGCAACTGCAGAATTGTATGGGAAGTCTGAAAGAACATGCAGTAAACAAATGAAATTTATGAAAAAAGTAGATACTACTTTTCTCCTGTCTGTAAAACAAAATATTTGCTGTTTATATCTTTGTGAGAATTTATTATTCCATCTTTTTTATTCAATATATTCTTTAAATATTTAAAATCATAAATAGATGGGATATTGTCTAGTGTTGCTACTACAGAAATGTTCAGCCTTTTTTTCAAAAGGTATTTTTCTACTTTATGTAATCAAGCTCTTGTGATAATTTTATTTCTTAATAGTATCTTGTTCTCCGATATAATTAATTTCCTAAGCTTACATTGATTTACAAATTGAAATTAACACTGTACTATTAGTCAGTTTTGTGAAGTTTCTCCTGAATTGCTTTGAAACTGTTTCCTTTCAAATGTCAAGTTTAGTTAAATTAGGTGCTATTATTATTGCTTTTTTTTCTGTATATACGTTAAATACAGAACCTGTGTCTACGTGCTTGGTCTAATAGCCAAAACTAAACAAGGATGTGACATTTTGAAGCATCACAACTGGGATGCAGTGAGACACAGTCGTAGACAGCCTTGGCCAGTGGTCCCTGATGACATGGAGCAGCTCTGCAATGAACTTTCTTCTATACCAAGCACTCTTAGCTTGAACTCTGAGTCTACCAGTTCTAGGCACAACAGTGAAAGTGAATCTGCTCCATCAAGTAAGTAACCAGAATACCAAAACAAGAAAACAGGAGAAAAATTAACAAGTAAATAAAAAATAATGGCAAAGACCCCAACGCACCACAAACAGTATTTTGGTGTTCTTATCAGCCTTTTGGTAGGATGAGGTTCAGACCAGTGGTGTAATGGTGGTCTTGAAATAAAACAGTACAAGCACTAGGACAGTTATGTCCATTCAGAGATCCAGACAAGTCAGAGAGAGTAAAACAGTGTCTTAGCTTCACATTTGATGTAAAAGAAAAATTTTTACATGAGGGTAAGTTACTAATTTTTATGTTGAGTCATGGCAGTTTGCTGTAATATGCTGCAGAAACTACCAGGCTTAGGTATAAAGATACACTTGTTTGTCCTCAGAGGAGTAACTATTTATGTTCTCTGGGTGTACACACAGACACATAATCTTGCTGTGTTTAAATTATTGTGTATTTCAAATACCTAATATGTTTTATTTTTTCTGTGGGTACTTGGAATTTAAATTAAGAAATGTACCATATTTAGGTATCATTAAAGGAGTGCTTAGGTTGTAATCCTAGTAGCTGAATGTTTACACTGAAATAAGATAGTTTGGCTTTTTTGAAGCAGTGAAATCTTCAACTCAGTCCTCAAAATAGCTAATGTGCATCAAGTTCTGCAGAAAAAAGAGGAATTAAAGTTCCAGTAATTTGCATAGACTCTCATTTGGCTCCTATAGAATTTTTGCTTCATATTTTGCAGCATAGGTTGTAGACTTGGAAGAATGCCTATTTTTGTAACAAAGTCTTGTATAATTTCAGGTATGTTCATCATGGAGGATGACCGTTTTGGTAGTACTTCCACCAGTACTTTCTTCCTAGATATTACTGAAGATGCAGAACAAATATTTTATGATAGACCCGGACCTTCAAAGGACAAAGACCGTAGTCCCTTTCCTTTTTTTTCTTCTAGTAGACTTGTAAAAAATCGCATTCTAAACTCTCTTACTCTACCTAATAAAAAACACAGAAGTAGTAGTGATCCAAAAGGAGGAAAGCTGACATCATCTGACAGTAAATCAGGCCTGAGGCGAAATCGTACAGTAACAGAACCTAGTGGTAGCATAGACTTTCCTGCTGGGGAAGAACTGAACCCTGTTTTCAGAGTTCCAAAAATCCAGACTTTACGATTAGAAACTTCTTTTGTTGGAAGTAAGCATGTGGAAGATACTGATTGTACTCAGAGTATTGGAGAAAATGATCTGAAGCTGCCAAAAGGTCTTGGAAATGAAATTCATCGGGAAAACACAAGCAAAGAAAGGCTGATTGGAGATGGTACTACACAAACACATTTCAAGAGTCGTAGCTTAAGTTTTAATACAGATACCACAACAAGTGGCATAAGTTCAATGAGCTCTAGTCCTTCAAGGGAGACTGTAGGTGTGGACACTACAAATGTAGATACTGATTGTGGAAGCTTGAGTACTGTTGTAAGCACAAAGACAGTTAAACCAAGTCACTGTTCAACACCACAGTCTAATCACCTGCCTCTCTCAAAATCCAACTCTGTATCACTGGTTCCACCAGGGTCTTCTCATACCCTTCCCAGAAGAGCCCAGTCTCTTAAAGCTCCTTCTCTTGCTACGATAAAAAGTCTTGCTGACTATAACTTCAGCTACACAAGTTCTCGAGATGCATTTGGCTATGCTACACTAAAACGCTTGCAGCAGCAGAGGATGCATCCCTCACTGTCTCACTCAGAAGCTCTGGCATCTCCAGCAAAGGATGTGCTGTTTACTGACACTATCACCATGAAGTCTGGCAGCCTGGATTCTCGACTAACCCCAAGCCGGTAAGAAATTATTCTGTGCTCATTTCTCACTTCAGTGCTGTAAGAACAACTTAAGTGTGTTCCTCATATTTTTTTTTTATCTGCACCTTAAAGGGACACTTGTTGCAAGGTGATCCATAACTTCACTGAAAGCAATACTGATATTAAGTGAATAGCAGAAGGATAATTATCCACTTTTTAAATGCTGTCAGAGAAGCTCAGCTTTCATAGCTGTGGTCAACCTTTTATAATGTTGTTGGTGGCAAAGGAAAAAGTTTCCTTTTATCACACTTTCTTCCTGTTTTATAATTTAAAAATTGCAGTTGCACTGCTAACATTATTAAAGTTGCTAACATGGTTAAAGTTGCAAACACATGGAATTGCCCATGAAGTCAGAGCTACATTTCAGAAGGGAATTTTCTCGATGTCACTTGGGGAGGTTTTAGGACAGGGCCTTCTGCCAGTGTGCTATATTTGTGTTCACTGCACCACTGAGGCCAGTGATGAGACACTAGTACCACTGATAGGAATGTCAGTTTGGCTTCTTAGCTACAGCAGATCAAAGATTTTACTCATAGCATTTATTTTTAGATAGCAGTGTCACCTCTTTATTTTTGAGCAATATTAGGTGTTCTGAAGGCTAATTAGCTAGTTATGTAAGATGTCTAGCTCTTGACATTGACACTGTTCCCAGCTGCAACAGTCACTGCTTAATAATCTTCCCTTAAAACTACTTGTACTAAATTTTTCCTTCACATTGTCTTTTAGCTAGTGCATTGGATTTTCACATTACTGTTGAGATGGAAAAGGCACTTTTTTATCTCTGTTCTTGCCTTATCATTTCTTGAATGAGAGAAGGGAGAGATGCTACTGGTACATGAGTCATCTGCTTACTGTGGAAAAAGCAAATGCTCAGTCCTTGAGCTGCCCTTCTCATACCCAGTTTGGTGTGTATGTCCTGATTAAAAGAAACATCCATTTGTGTTGGTATTTTCACATCATTCTGGAAAGATGCCATGAAATATACCTTTGTTCAAGTAAGTTAGAGCTAGACTGAGTATGTTGGTTAGATTAAGGATGATTTAGCAGTTACCCTGCACTGTCCTGGAAATTGAAGTGCCATTCCTAGCTATGTCACTGGCATCCTGTGCTAGTGCAGGGACAAGTGGGTGTCATTTCAGTGGTAGTACAGGTGCTGTAAGTAATGTTTTACCATACCTTGCAGTCATGACCTTGATATGCAGAGCAGCCTTGCTGCAGTGGACTTTGATCCTGCACACAATGTCATATAGACTGGTGCTTAGCTGTTCTCTTGTGTCAGTGGATAGAGCAAAAGATTTCAGCTGACCTGTTTAACACTGAACTGAAATGTCTGGAGTACTTGTATCTCCAGGTTAAAGAAGGTTAAATAATTGCAGACATGCATACTCAGATTCATACTGTGTTAGTTGCTAATATGTAGTGAAGCTAGTATTTCTTGCTGGCTATGCTGTGTCCTTGCTGAAAAATTATGGTCCTTGTAATTTCAGATTGTGTTTATTAATAAGTTCAGAGTATGCTTACTGGCCCAGATAGAACTGTCCTTAACTGTTTTTTAAAAATAAACAAGAAAGAAAAATTCTGTTTTTTAACTGCCAAATCAATTTTTGTCTGTCTTCTGAAAAGTTTTATTTATGGTTTATTGACAGATTAATGTATTAGTAGCAGCTAACAGTCATAAATTTTGTGATGTTTTTATTTCTTCTTTTTATTCAGAAGGTTAAAAAGCCTTTTCTTTTTGCATAAATTTTGTGAGGGTAAATTTCCCACCTTTGTCTTTAAAGACCAACATATCTTGGATCCTGATGTTGGCTCTCATGCTATCACCTGCAGATATTCTTTAATGAAAACTTGGTGCTGTTCATCACTACTAATGCTGTATCTGTCAGTTTTTCTAGGAAAAGCAGGGACAAATGTTTGGGATTAATACTTCTATCTTTAATTTATGTTGAGAATAGTTGTAGAATGTTTTATTATTAAGTATTTAATGCAGTTGGTAACTTTTTGAGTTTTATGATTACACAATTACTTAGATTGGAGAAGACTTTTAAGATTGAGTCCAGCTATTAACACAACACGCCCAAGTGCTCCACTAAACCATGTCCTTAAGTGCCACATCTACACGTCTTTTAAATGTCTTCAGGGATGGTGACTCAACTACTTCCCTGGGTAGAGTGTTCCAGTGCTTGACAACCCTTTCAATGAAGAAACTTTTCTTAATATCCAATCTAAACCTCTTCTGGCACAACTTGAGATCTTTCCCTCTTTTTTTTAAAGTATGGCTTGACTTCTTTTGTGAGTCCACTGATTCTGTCACTAGCATTGGTCAGAATTACAAACAAGAAAATTATTGATAGCCTCTCAATTGTATTTTGTGCATTTCCATTGCATAATAATTTCTTGAACCTTTCATTGCCAAACTTTGATAATTTAATTTTATTTCAATATAAATCTCATCTGTAGGTATAAGAGGACGCTTTATTGCCCAAATAAAAATAGATAGAAAACTCCTTCCAAGGCAAAAAGTAAAAAAAAAAAAACAAAAAAAAACCTGTTTGTCACAGTCAGCTCCACACACTGTGCAGGTTTAAGTTTGTTCTTTGTGCATTCATGTTGAGCAAATGGGTGACCCTTTTGGGTGGCTCCTTTGGGAGAAAAAAATGTTCCTTTTGTGTATCACTGGTAGTCTCAAGGTGTGCCTTTGCAGGGATGTGCCTGCTCAGCTCAGAGTTTGTGAATATCCAGGAAATATATGTTCAGTGCTTAGGTACATTTCAAAATTAGGTAGTTAGGAGTTTAGAAACCCAAATCTTTACTGGCTGTGTCTGGGCTGTAAATATTCAAAGCTAGAATGTTGAAGAAAATGATGGTTTTGCAGGATGGGCAGGAATTCCTGTACCAAGATTTATAAAGGAATTGCCAGAACTGCCAAACCATGCAAGACAATATGAGGCAGAAAAAGCAATAAGCCTATAGCTGTAATTTGTCCTAACAAGCTCTGAGATCTGCAGTGGGAGGATGATGATGGTCTTTGTGTCAGCAGTCCTTTTTACTTTTAATGTGCCAGAATGAGAGAGTAACTGCAATTGTGATTATTTGTTTCAATGTTACAGGTTCATGAAAGCTTTAAGTTATGCTTCATTAGATAAAGAGGATTTATTAAGTCCTATTAACCAAAACACACTTCAGCGTTCCTCCTCTGTTCGCTCCATGGTTTCTAACGCTACTTACGGTAGCTCTGATGATTACATTGGCCTTGCTCTCCCAGTGGATATCAATGAAATATTTCAGGTATGTATGTGTTAACTGATTCGGTCCATTTGCATTTTCATCTTGAAAGGCAGTCAGCTGCTGCCTTTTCATCAGAATAGATTATATCTAGAGAAATGAGGAAGAATCAGTGTGGTACTTTAAAGAAATACATTTTGGAGAGCTAGTGTTTCTTTTCTAACTGTTCTTCTCACTTGTTTACACAAGATCACTAGGCTGGTTTGTGTTAAACACAAATAAGGCAAAGACTGTCATAAGATTTTTAGTTGACATCTGGCTTTTATACTAAAATTAGCATAAGTCTGTGCACATTCATTAATTCTACCTTAGCCGACTAATAATTCATTAATTCTACTTTAGCAACGAAATGCCGTGTTCATCAGCCACCTATAAATTATGCGCATAATCACACAGTTAACTCCCTGCTACCATGGTCTGTATTAAATAATAGATTCTTTTTATATATCATTATAGTATTAAATTATATTTTTTATTATATTAAATTTTTAAGTTATATTAACTATTTAAGTTAGAACAGATTATTTTCAGTGACTCAGAAAATCCCTTCCTCTTTCTACTTGGTAGAAACATATGCTGGTTTAACAGGCTGATGCATCATAGGGTTTAATATTCTGTTACTTAATCATCAAAACCAGGATGTGGTCTATGTCAAAGGTAAAAGTGGTCTTCCTTATCTTTATTTTACTTAATCTTTGCCCCTTTTAAATCTAAAAAAACTTCTTACTAATCTCAAAAAATTGCTAAACATAAAGCAAAATCATGTTAAATCATGTATCTGCTTCTGTTTTTCCTTTGTGAAATGACTACTTTTTCTTTCTCCTTCACAGTCTTTGTGATATATTTGTTGCCTCATTTTGCCTCTCTCAGCTCTCTTTATAGTTGAGACATGCCTCAGCTCTACATCCTACAGGCAGCATTTTAGATGTCCTGGTTGCTTTTGTACTTCATTCTGAAGATCTCCTGTGGTGTAGCATGATCATGGACAGATTATGAATGGCCACTGTGGGTCACTGGTTTCCTTACAACCTGTCACCACCATTTTGACATTTGCTAGCTCTTCATGAGCTTTTGTTAATAATTGTTCATTCATAGATGTATATTTTTCTCATTTGGTTTTTTTTTTAGTACTCAGGAGCTCATTGTCAATTTCTTCCTCTAATGATGCATTTTTCCTGAAGTAAAAGATATGCAAGATTTAATTTCCTCATAAAAGGTACATTTTTACTTGTGTTTGATTATCACCTCTGTTAATTTTAATTTTCACTTTGGTATTCCAGGTAAAGGAAACCCCATATTTCCAGAAGAAAACTACACCTCCATTTGATGAGCATGGATCTAGGGTTTTCACATCTGATGCAGGAGGTACTGGTACTGGTTTTATTCCTCTCCTGTAGCTTTCTGTTATTTACTGGCATATTGGGTGGGTTGTTGGTTTCTTTGTTAATTTTTCTTTACAGAAAACATCATTTTAGCTATTAGGCTTTGAGGACTGAATTCTGGAATCAGGATAATAGGCCATGAATTCTCTGTTTTATTTAGTTTGAGCTAATGTGTTGCTTCAAAGTTTGGTCCTGTGCTAAAAAACTGAAGGGGGAAAGCCTATATCTCTGATAACATGAACTAATGCTGCTCCAAATCTGGTAGTGATGCTGTATTACAGGAGGTAACAACATTTAAGCTTAGAAAAATATGAATCACACATATTTAACTATTTCCCTTTGAATACAAGATCATTTATAGGAACTTACTATGGTATTAGATGTGTATTTCAGAAAATAAATTGTCTTCCTGCCATGTGTCCATGACAATTGATCAGTGAAGATTATGGGACGAGAAAATTGCAGGTGTTCTAATGCCTGGCTTATTCTGGAATGTACCTCTAGGGAAGTCAGAAATCTGTAGGGTCTTAGTATGGCTTTTTCAACTGAAAAAAAAGAAGGTTTGGCACTGGGTTTTTTTTATAGTTTATTAGGATAGCTGTTGTCCTAGTTTTTTGGGGATTTTTTTCCCCTTTAATGTTATGCACAAAGTTGATTTTGGTGGAAGTGTGTCTTTGTAGTTTGCTAAGTTTCAGTGTAAAGTTACTCTTGTTCAAAATTATATTTGTTTGTTTTTTCCACCCAGGGAAGAGCATGTCACTAAAGTGTCTTCTGCTTGTTTCTGCATTGCTGAATCTAGTTTCTTCCTGTCACGGTCACTAAGTTATAGTTTTTTAAATTGTGTTTATTTTTGCATTGGTGCATGAGTAATTTCAGCATCTGGTATATTGCTGTATTAATCTTGTTTGACACTATGAAAATCAGTAATGTATTAGTGATATGTGGGTATTAGTAATGCTGCTACCATGTCAGGATTTACCACTTATCTTCTTACAGTGTGTGTACTTAGAGGTTGAATTCTGTTCTTTGCAATGTTTTGTTATGTATAGTAAGTTGGAACTAAAACTTTGTCTCTTTGTCAAATGCTAACAATCTTGGGAACTTAACCAGTCAAAAAAAACCTCTATAGGACTTCACATGCACTCCATCCCCAGCCTTAAAAGGCTTGAAAGTGGAAATTGTTTGAAAGAGTTAGTGTTGGTTGCTTGGTTTTTTGGGGGTTTTTAGATAACTGAATCTTATTTACAGGTCTTCCGTCAGGTGCAAGTGATGTTGTCAAAAGCCCTTTTCAGATGCTCCGCCAGCAGATCAGTCTCACAGAAATAATGAATACCAGCCGCTCAGATGCCTGTCAGTTCCTAGAAGGTACAGAGGACACAGGGCTCCAGGAGCACACAGATGAGAACTGTCTTTACTGTGTCTGCGTTCAGATTCTGGGTTGTCAGCCTAACACCAAAATGAGCTCTTCCTATAATCGTACAGGTTAGTGTTCGTTGCAGAGAAGTGTGATACAACTGAGTGAACTTACTGGCTTTTGTTCAGCTTTAAATAATCTGGAAGGGTTTCTGTTTAACTGACTTTCGTTTTATTGACCTTAAAATTATTTCTCTAATAAGCTCATTGTGCAACCAGTGGTAGTGCTACGGTCATTTCCAGCTTTCCGCTCTTTAGTATTAGTAGGAGTAGGTTCCTGTGTGTTTATTTAGTCTCTCTAATAGCATGTCAAAATAAAAAATTTGAAACCTTGTTTAGTACTTAAAATGTGTGTTCTGAAAACTGACAGTGTCTGTTCAGCTAAAGAAAAGTCTGACATCAAGTCTGTGCCATAAGAAGGAAATCTGTGGAGTCTGTTGAAGCTGAGCTGTAATTTCTGGGATTTAGTCATCTTTTCTCATACTTTGAAATTCAGAAGAGATTTGGAGTTATTTTTTCTAACCGTCTCTGCAGAGTTTGCAGTTAACATGCCTTTTGTCGATTCCTGTGATGGAAAGTAGTGGATGCTTAGTAGGAGCACTCACTGTTTTACAATATTGTTAGACATTTATTAGTAGTCATGTTGGCAAAGGGGTGATGCACAAATGTGAGGAATTGCTCAGAGCTGAGCTGGAGGTTGAGTTCAGTAGCAAAAAGGAGTGGCAAATAAAATCCCAGCTATCCCGTCCCCCAACAGGTGCAGCAGAACCTGGCTCTTGCCAGAGACCTTCCTGCAAACACATGTGACAGCTGTGTGAACAAAAAGCCTGCACAAGCAAGAGCATCTCTATTATGTTACATAAAACAGCATGGGTATATCAGTAACAGTGATGTGTGGTGGCTTCTTAGGCTTCCATGTCTGGAAAAGACTCCACTTGTGTATTTTAAGATTTTTTTTTTTTTTTAATCAATCTTGGAAGAGTTTGAGTATAATTTGTTCCAAATCCAGCATCTAGTTCTGAGCTGATTTTTATGCATAGTACTTAGTGCATCTTGCATGTTTGCAGTTGTTGAAAAATAATGAAAACATGTGAATTGAGGAAAAGTGTGAATAACAAAGGTACAACATCTTGTTTATGTCAGATTTTTCAGACATTCCATATACTGACTGGTGTGGGCAGACCATTCACAATCACTTAGATGTGCATTCCTCCAAATTTTCTGGAATTTCAGGCTGTAGTGATGCAGTATCCCATGGTTCAGCCAGCAGCACCAAGAGTACAGAGCTTGTATTAGGTAAGTCTGAAAGCCTTATGATTATCAGAGACTATAATTAATAAAGAATATTTTAGCTATTGTGAAGAAATTATATTTCACTTATGTACACTGCAACAAATTAATGCCCTTTAATAGACTAAAACCAAACAAATCTCAATAAAAATATCATCCATCTCCAGGTGGGAGAATATAGTTCTAAACTCTTCTCCCTCAGCTATACAGCATTTCTGCAGATTATTCAATACCTAACATTACAAGAAAATTTATTGTCTTTTTTTCCTACAGATGTTAATTTTTAAAAAAAGTCTTAAGAATTACTGAATTACTGTAAAGAGAGACTTTATGATATACTTGTGTATTATATTTTGAATTATGATGTTTTCTTACAAATTTTCTGGTTTTTGAGTTCTCCCTTATCTGATAGAAGCTCATCCAGTTTGCAACATGATTTAGTGGTAACAATATCACTGTAACTTTATCTTGCAGGTTTTTCTTCTAAATGGTAGAAATATTTTTGAAAAGGTTAACTGTCTAAATTCCTGAAAATAGTGGTCTAAGTTCTAATTTCAATAGAAATATTTTTGATAGCTCAGAATGCATATGTGTGCTCATCTGTGTATGGAATGCATAAACAGACTTGTTGTACAAGATTAGCTCAGTCAAAGACAATTCTGTTTAAATCCACACTGGTTTATTTGTTCTTCCAGGAGTAAAGTCAATCCCAGATGACACACCAGTGTGCAGGATACTTCTGCGGAAAGAGGTCTTACGTTTAGTTATCAATTTGAGCAGTTCAGTAGGAACTAAGGGCCATGAAACTGGACTTCTGACGTAAGTTCAATGCATTACAGATGCTTTAGCTACACTTAGTCATAAGTATTCTTTTAAGGTCTCAGGGACCGTGAATAATCTCACTTCTCAAAAGTTGTCAGGCAGATATGATTGAATGTAATGTAGAAGCTAAACAAACAATCTCAACATTGTTGCTCTGTGTTTAGTATTTTACTCTTAAGGTTTGGATCTTCTAAAATCAGTAATTCAACTGCACTGTTTACATACCTAGTGTAGCACGCAGAACAAATACTTTTTTCTTTTTGCTGAATAGAAGATAAATACGATAACAAACCAAAAATGATGTCTTGAGAAACCCAGCTCTACTTTAAGCAAGAGTACAACTCCTGAAAATTATTAATTTTTTTAAAATATTCAAATATAGGAATATAATTCTACGGGCTGAGTGTTATAACCTGTAGGTTCCTGGGCTAGTGACATTGAAACTAACAACTTCTAAAAGAAAATGCAAAAGTGTGTGGTTTAGTTTCAAAAATGCTTACAGGTTTAAATGATTAGTTTAATCTTTTTCCGTACTTTTATGACTGCTGTGCATGTGGATGCCAATTATTTGATACACTCTTCTCTTTCCAAGTCTGTTATTCTAAGCCTAGGCAATCACAGTGATTCTGTACAACTCACAAGTTGTATATTTTGTTTCATCTCATTAGTTTAGATTTCTTCCAGTTCTGTACAAAGTAATACTGTCTGTTGTGATTTTCTTACTGTGTCAGTTCTAGGATTTATAATGCCTGTTACTGAAGAATTAATGATGACATCTCATTGAAAAGTTTAGGGTTTTTTAAATGCAATGGAAATCTGTTCAAGACTTACAAATTGTTGTTTATTATCTTGTTCAGAATTAAAGAGAAGTATCCCCAAGCATTTGATGACATATGCCTTTACTCTGAGGTGTCCTACTTGCTCGCACACTGTACATTTCGACTTCCATCCCGGAGGTTCATTCAGGAGCTATTTCAAGATGTTCAGTTCTTGCAGGTAAGTGGAGGGTGCACTTGCACTGAATGTACCAAAATGGCTGGCCAGGTCCAGATTCCATGTCCTGAATAAAAGATGCTTTCACATCCTAAAGGAAACAATTTTGTAATGTCTCCTGAGTAAAATCTCTAGCAATATTAATACTCCATCCTTCCCTTTTAGATGCATGAGGAGGCAGAGGCTATTTTAGCAACCCCGACGCAACAGCCTGTAATTGATGCATCAGCTGAGTCCTGACCTCTGCTCAGGCAGTGCTCTGCATATGGACTTTGAAATGCTCAGACAACCTCCCACTGACTGGAAAAAAAGTTTGGAACATCATCTTTGAAACCTTCCAGAAGCTACTGGTACCTGAAGACTGAACTGAAAACATTTTCTTCCTCAACCAATTATTGGCACAGTCATTTGAGCCCTTTGGGGATGTATTAGACATTACCTTAGTTTTAATAATAGTAATTACCAGTATATGCAAGAGCCAAGCACTGAACACCTCCACAAGTTTTCATTTCATTTTCTACCATAAACTACAATGAAATAGGATAACTTGCAGAGACATTTTTAATTGACTCCCGATTCTGTTCCAGAGAAGCAGAACGATGCCTTGCTTTTTAAACCCTGGATACCAGGAATCAGAGAGATGGGGGTGCATTCCACTGCCAGCAATGGGAAGCCATGCTGTAGTTGTGGGCACCAGGGGATTAATGTTAGCCCTTCTCTGTTGATTTTTGTACTGTTTATAACACTACTTTGGGGATTTGTAACTTCAGACAGAAAGAAATGCCTCTGAATCTGAGGTTTCATTAAGTTATTTTAATATTGCTATAGTTCTAAGACATTTTATTAGCAGTCTCTTAGATTTCATTGCATTTACATACATGTATCTTGTCTGAACCAGTTAAGGATTTTCACTACAATTTGATTTTCAAAACAAGTCATTTAAAATTTAAAATGCTGAAATCAGATTGTTTTCCCCAAATACTATGCATGTGTTTGCAGTTTCTACACTCATGCTCATTTAGTACAAATGTAGGTCTTGCTCAACTACAATCCTTTAAAACGCATGATTTGTATCAAATAAGCAAATATTGTATAAACTGAACTTGAAGACATTTAATCATTGCAGGTTTTGTGAGGAGACTTAAGTATGAGTGTGTTCCAAGTTCCACAGAAACAGCTATTTTATAAAAACAAAGGTTTATTTGAATTTTCAATGGATTAGTGATCAAGCATCAGATAGTACTAATAATTGTAGTGAAAAGCCTTAAGTAACAAATTTTGGAGCAGCTGTACTTATAATTTTGTACTGGTATTTAAGACTTGTTGCAAAAGTTTAATTACACAGTGACTGGTAATAATTGAAGTAGTTGCCTCTATCATGTTACTAGTACCGTTTCTAAACTAGTAAGTGCAAGCTAAAAAAAAAAAAAAAAGTAGGAATCCCTGTCACTTTTATCATGGATCTAAAGATTCAGAAGCCTTTATATAAAGGTAATATAAATATATGCAAATGTGTATATACAGTAGCATGGCCACCTTTGTTAGAATGCCTGTAATAGAGGGGATTACCCTTTGATTTTGATATAGGTGAATAATTCAGCTGGACTGTACTAAGTAGAACGTATTTTTATCCATTCACTCCTCCCATTTTTTATAATTGTCAGATTAATACTTAGGTGAAATTTATCTTGATGCTCATATCTCTGTTCTTACTAGCTATGCTACTGGAGATTTCAATAAGTAGTCCTGTGAACAGTAACACAATTCCTAGTGAAATGTAGAATTCATTTGTTCTTTTTGGAAATTTCATGATGTCACATAAGCACTGCTTTGCAGCTATCACTTCACTGAATTCTTATGTGCACTGCATACCATCAGGTTCTGGTAAAGCAGACTGTAAGTTGCTGCTCATAGTCAAATTTAGTTCCTAAGATTATCTTCTCATGAGTTCCCACTAAAGGAGCAAAAAGAAACTGAATGAACTCTTCTATGGTCATTGACATAAATAATACATCTGTATGGCAAGACATGTTTGAAATGTTTAGAAAACACCACACCAGTAACTATTGGACTTCTGGTTATGAGACATAAATGCTTCTGTAAAACCAAAATGTCAATCACAGTAGACCAAATAGTGGTATAAACTCCAAAGGAAAATAATGTAGTTTTCCCACAAATGGGGATAGCATATGTTATACAGTAGTTTCAAACACTACCTCAGTTAGGCTAGAGTAGAAGAGATTTGTTTTAATAACTAAATGGGGTTACATCGAACAACTCCATGTTATTTTTCTGCAGTTAAGGCAAAATAAACAAGTTTTATCACCTGTATTTAAAAAACCCACCTCTCTTCATTTCTTAGCACTTAATGTAGAAAGCATCATAGGAAGGCCTCTGATTATAGAAAGGTAAGCAAATATACTTTTGAAAGAATCTCCATCCTGAAATGCTCATGTGTTCCAAATAACGCTTGTGTGGGGATCCATGACAACAGAAACTTGACATAAAAAATTATGGCTGCAAACTCAGTTATAAAGCGTGATTTTTTTTTTTTTCTGAAAGCGTATGAGTGTCGGTAGATTTCAACAAGTATGCATCAAGGATGTTAAGTCTGTATTGTACATAACATACATTTCTAGAAAATTAATTTACACACTGACATTAAGCTCACATTGATTTTTCACCTTAATTGGCAGATGAAGGGGATACTGTTATTGAAGGAAATTTATATTGGCTTAATTATAAACTGTGAATTTCTAATATTATAGTTCTCTTTTTTTTTTTTAATGTCCCTTTCGAAGTCCTTATTTTGGGGTTTTATTTGTATCATGAAAAACTTCAAAAGAAAGCTGTAGTAAATTATGATTGTGCTTACATTAGCCATAATAAAATCTCTCTTTCACTTCTCCTAGGGAAGCTGACAGACCACCCACTTTTTATATTTCCAGTTTGAGTGATTGGTGATACTGCTCAATAAACCATGAAGTGTGTAGCATTCACTTACACTGTATACAAATACAGTTCAGTTGCTGTGGCAAAGAAAACTCCTGAGGAACTCAGCTTGGTCACATACAGCTCAGAGGCAGGAGCCGCTCCAGGAAGGAGAGATTGCTTGTGGAGCCAGTCACAATTAGTATCAGCTGCCTGATTCTCTTGGTCTGCTCTTACAGGCAGGGGAAAGGGGAGCCCTTTCCAAAGAGCAGAGAGCTGACTGATAGGCACCCAGGCACCTCCACAAGGGCCTAGTCCTCTCCACCGAGGAAAGGAGGATGAAGCTAGGGGCTGAGTGTCTCCTTCTCCAAAAGGAGAACTTTTCACCTCTCTGAAATTCAGAACTGCAGAATGCTCCCAGCTGTTGCGGACATCACCTGGAGCTGGAGATACCAGGCTTTGATGTTCCCAACTTGTATGTGGTCCCCTGGCATACTGTGCTTGAACCAATTGCTTTTCCTCATCTGACAGCTCTTACTTGAATGACATCTGACAAACGTACCCTGAACACCCTCTCTTTGCTGGGTGGTGGTGGCTTTTCCCAAGTGGAGTCCTACACAATTCACTAGTTTCAGGTGCAGTGGCTCATCACACTGAGGTAAGCTGCACTTTTAAACATTTATAAGGCACCTGTGAGAATCCTGCTTGTCTTTCTGATTTCACTTTGAAACATGCATAGGGGTCTGGAAAGAGACTTGTGGTTTGCAGCGAGACTTGAGAACAAAAAGCACTTCTAGGTGTTCGAAGAGTAAGGTAGCTGTTCAAGAAATACACTGTAACCAAAATCCAGTGAGGGATGGAAGAGTTGCTGCTTTGTATTCTGTGCCTTGGACCTTCGTGTTTGGCAGCTTGGGCAGCAGGAAGCTGGCAAAGCTTGTAAGTGAATGTGAGCTCAGGTGCAGCAGTCGTGGCAGCAGAATTGTCACCAAGCTCTGAGGTCCTACTCACTTCCTTGCAGTCCTGCCCTGAGCTGCGCAGGAGCCACTTGAAAGCAAGTCCAGCAACTTTTTTTTTTAAGTCACACTTCTATTACTGTGTCCTTATAAAAGATATATGATGTGAGAGCGAAATTTTAAAACTGAAAAAGACTTCTGAGGACATGCTGGAAAGCAAGTTTTTATTTTTCTGGAGGTCTCCAATCTCCTTGGTTTTTGTTTAACTCACAATAGTTCCATGGGTAGTTTTGTTAATGAATGTGGATTTTCTTTGGGTTATTTTTGTAGCATAGATGGAGAGAAGTGCCGCAGCATAAGGAAACTGCATATTTTGCTTGAGTTGCTTTTTAAAATACACTATTTTATTTGCAAAATGTAATTTATGCCAAAAAAATGTAACGTCATTTTGCCACTGAATAGAGTGTTTCAGCACAAGATGCTATGTCTAAAGGGGAAAAAGGCTTACACTTTGTAAATCTAATTGAAAAATTGTTCCAATACTGGGCTGTCAGCATCCCTAAAACTGTAGTACAAGAGATTATTTTTGTCTAAATTAATCATTCTGTTCTGAGGGAAGGGATCAAGGAAAATCTCAATACTTATTCTCCCTGTCCTGTGTGGTCATTTTTTGTTTAGTAATACGCTGCTACATATTTGGAGGTTCTAGTCTTTGTAGGTCACTGAACAGACATTGAAATCTGATTTATATTGTATACCTGTAACATAGAAAGAAAAAGTATTTATATATTTTACGTAAGAATATTGCATTGAGCTGTGTATAATTTAAACAGAGGCTTGTCCCAAAATGGTATTGCCCATCTTGATTTTTTTTGTTTTCCTTTTTTCTTTCTCTTTTTTTCTTTTTGAGTTTTGGGGTTTTTTTGTTTTGTTTTGTTTTTTGGGTTTTTTTTGTATACTGTGTACAGTTCATGTCAATGAGTATTAAAGGCCTCCTGAAGCGTAGTCTTATCAAAGGGATGCGTTGTTAATAAAATGTACTTAAACTTCTTATAGTTGTTTTGGTCTCCTATGTACCTCTCAGCATTAGAAATGGATTGAAATTTGACTTATATTTGTAAGTTACTAGTTAACTAGAACAATCAGAAGCTTCCCAAATAAAATTTTTTTTGCAAAAAAAAATTACATTAATGCTTGATAAGATACAGAGACTCTTTAATAGTTCACATACCATTTTTATTTTAAAAATTTAACATACTGAGAATTATGTTTAATTATGTGATGGCTTAAGTATTACCATTTCAACAAGAGAAATGTTGCATTATGAACAAAAAAAAAAGGTTTACAGTTTTGGACTCATTTCAACTATTAATACCAGACAGATGTTTTAATATATAAAAATTATACACACTTCTCCACATATGCCAAAATACTTCTCTAATCTTCAGTTCTGGTGCCCAGACTGTGCCCTTTTACTGGCACAGAGATACTGTCCTTAGAGTCCTCCACTTGTATGCTTTTTATGCACAGGTTTCACAAAGCACCGCCCATCAGAGCCAGGAAGCAGAAGGGTTTATAGGGAAAGAGGAGCCGGCTTCTTCCCTCACCCACTGATCTGGAATGTGGTCAAGTATGTCACTGAGTCCAGATAATGGAATTTCATCAGAGCAGGAGGATCTTCCTGGGAATAGCCAGGGGATTGAGAAGTAGGAACTCAGCCAGGCCTATGTGTCTCACCCCCCCACCAGAAGGCACAACTGGCTGAACCCACAAACCCCTTCATTCACTTCCTGGGTAGAATTGCTGCAGCCAGGCCTCAGTGAGAGCAGCTTTTTCAAAGCTGGGAGTTGTGCCAGGTTGCAGCTGTCCCCCTGGCAGGAGGAACTGCAGCAATGTCAGAATTTAAAATGCTTTGTACAATAGTCTGGTTTCTTTGACTGACATCTAGATCTGAATTCCTTAGTTCTTGATTTAGGATACATTTTCAACATTTTAGAATAAATACACCTTTTTCTGAAATGTACAGCTGAGAAGTTTTGTGTTGGTTGTGAAAAAGCTCATATGTTTATTGGCCTTTTTTCCAGCAGCAAAGCTTTTAAGTTATGCAAGTACATACAATGTCGTGAAGCATTCTGGAGAAGCAAATGTTTCATGCATGAAGATACTGTGGTATCAAGCCTTCACATGCATTGTTACTCAAAGAAGAGGCTAAGCTAAAGGGGGGAAGTTTCCCTGGTATATATCTGTCAAATCAACCTTCTTCCTTATCCTCCCTGTTCTCTTGCCCTTCAGCAGAATGTGCCCAGCTGCATTTCCTTACTTGGGTGGCTGGAGGCTGAAAGGCAGGACCATTCTGCAAACTCTTCTCTACTTCTCTAGTCTGTGAGCCACCTGCACCTGTGCACAGCACTCAGATGGACATGGCACGGTGTCATCTCTGTGTCTGTATCCTCCCCCTTTCCTGGCTGAAGACTTCTCCCTCTGTTTACAGGCAGTGCTTGTCTCAGCCCACAAGCTGTGCAAGGTCTTAATGGTTTTCCCATTGCAACACAGCTTGTGACATTACAACAGTATCTGTCAGCAACAGTGTAAAAACTAGATGTGATTCAGTATCAGAACTCATCTTGTCTGCAGCTGTTTCATTTCTAGGAGTGTGATTAGCCTAGCTAAACACAGAGAAGGCAAGCAACTGCATTTTAGCAAACAAGCTGAACATCAAAATGTTCATTCTTCATTTGTTTCACCTTTAAGAATTGCTTATGCTGTGTTCTTAAGCTGAAACCATCTCTTTGTGACGGATTATAAACGGCATAAGGAGGTAAAACCAAAGGGTTCCTTGTGCACTGAGGTAAATTGGATAAGACTTTCAGCTACAATTCTGAATGTACTCCTTCATTACAAATGTCCAAGTTTCCGAAATCAAAAGGAAAGGCCAAATTCACTGCTGTCTACTGTGGGGATTCTGAGTGTTACAGTAAATATTTTTTTGGTTTTGTTTCTTTAACACATGCAAAAGTAATGTTGAGAGATCTAGATGTATGCAGGCTGAATATGATGTCCTTGAAAAACGCGATTCAGACATATGTGCTTCCTACCAGACTGTCTGGTTGGTTGGTTGGCTGATTGGGGCTTGCTAGGGAAGTACAGGGGTTAATGCCAAAAGTTCAGTTCACGTGCACCATACCATGTGGTACCACTTCTGTCTTTCTGGAAAATTGACTCCTTTACACCTAACTCCCTACGTCTCTTCAATGTATAGTTAAGACAATTTTAAAGGGTCTTTAGGCAGAGAAGAAAGAAGTGTAAAGAGCCCCATTTACAACATATGGAAGCAGGGTAAAAATAAAAAATCCCTATAAAAATCTGTTTTCTGTGCTCTTTCACACATCAAGTGTAGTTAGGACACAAGTAAGTAAAAGGATGATCAATGGATTTGGGTGCTCTGGGCAGCACTCCTGGTGAAGTCAAAGTTCCTTCAAATCTTCCAGGAATGAGCCACACTGTGTGCAGTAACACTTCTACAGTGATGCCTTACATTGTTGGAGGGAGAGAAAATAAACCCAGCCCCCAAAATGACCAGGTAATGCTCCATGTCCAGCAGCACAGTACCCACTGGCTGGGGTGGTAGAGTGTACACTGGCTGTGTACTGGTAGAGTACAGAGAGCACTGCAAGAAAAATGCACGCCTTGAGCAGCACGACCTTCCCCCTTGTTTAATTTGCTCTTCTACTTATGAATACTTTAAATCTCTGCAAAATAAAGCAGTTCTCTGCATCAGCCTGTGACAGATTGCTGTGATATCACTTGCTGCCTAACACAAGCCACAAACCAGCCTATAAATCTCATATAATGCCCGTAAGTTGTAATGGAACCATAACACACATAATTCCTGTGTAAGTCAGTACTCAAAACTAGTCCAGAAACAACAGCTTTGCTGTTATTAATGGAAGTCAGGCATCTGGGCTTGTGAGAGCCCTAATCAAAAGAAGCTGTGGCTTTAGAAATTCTCACAGTGTGTAGCCAAACACTGACTGGATGGACTCAGTGGAGAACAGAACATCAAACCCTCTCCCCCAACCAGCATGTATCTGTTTGTGAGATGTATTTCAGACTGTTCTTTCTCTCAACTGTTTCTGTGGTGGTTGAGGCTGTGTCCTCATGAAAAATATCTATGTAGCATTGTGGTTGGTACAGAACCACTGTCTGATTTGTCTTGCCTGCTTCCGGTATTTGGTAGGGATCAGATTCAGCCTCAAGTGGAGAAGAGTAAGCAAAATTCTCAAAACAAGTATGATTTTGAGGTGTTGGTGTGGGTGGGAAGTCCCTTGCTACATTTTTACTAGGGTAAATCCAGGAAGAATTGTGACCATCAATCTTATCTTCAGTTGGTGTTGAAGATAATGGGCTCCAGGTAACAGGATGCAATTTATGAGCTTCATCATTACTCTCCATGGCTAGCATGTCAGGAAGGCAGTCATTTATCTTCATAACTTTCTCAGAATCAATCTGCAAGAGAATCATTAAACAAAAAAACTACTCAATGAAAGAAGTCCAGAGTAGAAAAAAGAGAGTGATTACTTTAAGGAATTTGAATATCCCTACACAGTGTTTTTTAGTTACCACTTTTCAAATAATTGAATTTGAAGGAAAACCTACATAGAAGATGTTAAATGGAATCTGTATTTTATGTGAAATTTATCAGACTATTTATTTAGAGATTTTTTTTAAGTAAACTCACAATGACCATATTTGAGGATGGAACCATGTCCCTCTACTCTAAAAATTTAGCCAGGTTTTTGATGCGTGCTGGTTTTAGTTTGAGGCAGAAGCAACTGGCAGACAGCAGCGGTGGCTGTTAGGTGTCCTTCACTCCTTGCTCTCATGCTGCTGTTCGGTGAACACCAGCAGCTCCACCTGTGCCAGAGCAAAGGCTTTGAAGCCCCCAGCACACAATACAGAAGCAGCAGGTCACAGTTTGGAGGGGCTACAGAAGAAGCTGAAGGTCTTTTGCCAATTATGTTTCCCAGCCAAGCCTGGCAGAACCCTCTGCAGCCTCCCAGGGCCAGCAAGTGCACAGCCCTGCAGTGTCCTCCTGTGGGCACTGGGGCGGATGCATCTCCCAGGCTGCAGGGAAGTCCAGCATCCTCTGGGCTGCTGAGTTCAGACAGTGCAGTGGTTTGAACAGTAACCATGGAGGAATCACCTGCTGGTCAAAAGATTTCATTTATTCTCCAGTTGTGCATTTTCTTTTCACAGTAACAGACTGCAATTTAAGCTGGTCATTGCAGAGACACGTGAATGTCAAAAGAAGAGTCTTCCACTAAATGGTAATACTAAACTGTGTTAATTTGTGTATAACGATTAAAAGTAGTCAACACAAAAACTGTTAATAAATTAATTTTTAAATGCAGTCAACACAAGAATAGTACTCTTTCATAAAGCTACTATGCAAAGAACAGACAAAATGAAAACTCTAGATGTTCAGTGATATTACCTTAAATTCTTTGAATGACAGCACTTTGCTCTTGCTAGGACTAGGTATTACAGGACAGCAGCACTCCTTCACCCTGGATATAAGAGACCAAAACAAATGACATTTTTGTTCTCTTCTCAAAGCACATACCAACAGAAGCCACCAAAGATGACCAGTGTCCCAGAAATGCCACAAGCCAAGTACTTAAAACATCCACACAATCAGACAGCCAAAGGAAGAAATTAACGGGGCCTTGCAATGGGCTGGAAGCAACAAGCTGCAGCAGTAGTTTGTGAATTAGATTAGTAATACTGTCTGTCTACAACAGACACATGCATTACAACTTACCACTTCATCTTCCAGTGGCATATAGCTGCTACTAGGGTTGGAACTATCACTAGCAGGAATACAAAGTGCAGCATGTTTGCTGTGGGAGAAAAATACTTTAAAATTCTGGTTTTAACTTCTCACATGTTAAAGTCAATATAGCTTGATTTTCTGGGGCAAAAAAAACATCAAGACTGCATGGGATGCCTTCTACTAACCCAGCAGTAAAACTGTGTGGTCCATGGTTGCAAGGTAGCTTGGCTGGAATTTCTGGGATATCTCCATAAGCCTTTAGACCTGGATTCCCTTTATTTAGAATGGAATAATAACTAGATTGCTTTTTATTTGCCCTCATATTGGCACTTTAGCTGTAAGATTAATTTTCAAAATTATAACCTCAATTAAGTATTGTTTAAGGTTTCTCTCAGACTTGCAGAGAAGACAGATTTTTACCGTGAGACATGAACAACATCTGTACTTCCATTTTGGACTAGCTAGCAAGAAAAACACTACACAAGTGTTCAGGTTTCCCAGGATTTATGCTGATACAGGGATCTCAGTATTTCCTTCTAGCTGGAAGACAGCCTTGGGCTATGCTGTTCACAAACACTGAGGCTGTAAGTGGGCTGGGAGGAGCGCTAGTTAGTGCCTGCTCTCCCTCTGCCTTGTCCAGTGCCCTCCTGCCCTGTGCCAGAGAGTTTGTGCATCCCTACCACAAACCACAGGACGGAATGGACACGTTACATTGCATCTCTTGTACCTCTTTAGGGTTAATTAAGCCTTTTTTTTATTCTCTGCTTGTCTGTACAAACATCTGGCTGGCTGATGGGCACTGGAACTTGTGTGTTAGAAGCAAAACTATGCCTGTGAGGGTGCCATGATGCTCAGACACTGTAGTAGTTAGCCTAAAACATGGACTCTCCTTGCATAAACTAATGCTTCCCCCTTTCCCATCCCTTCACCTTCATCTCCAGCTCCAAAATGTTATTCAAAACAGGCGTCTCTAGTCTGGATCCTAAGTTTCACAACCATGCTGACTGGTATTTTCAAGGGAAAAAGTTATGGGCAAGTGATTTTCTCTTCTGCTTTGGTGATCAAATCTGCCCAGTTAGCAAACTACTGTGCCCATGCCAACAACCCTTCTGTACTGACTTATGAAGGAGTGAACTTGGCAACAGTTTTAAAGATGGGTGAGAGTAAGAATCAACATTGGAAGTTCAAGAGGCCATACAGGAATAACCTGTTTGCACACAAGTCTGCAGGTTTTCCTATTTTAGAAAAGCAGCTAAATCTAAATACAATTCTTCAATGAGTTATAAAAAAAAGGACTCACTACATGTGCAAATGTGCATATATTGGATATAATACTTAAATAAAGATGTAAATTAGTCTCATTCTAAAATTTAAAAAGAATCCTTTCTACTTAAAAGTATCAAAATGCCATGCTGGTATGCTCATATCATTTCTCAGTTAGAGTCTTTCTTAAGTGAATATTGCATTGAATTAAATGTGTTCACTTAAGAAAGGAAGATTATTATAACATTGGAAATCATCCCATCCTTCTGCTAGGGGATATTATTCACAGCCAGTACTCACAGTTACATGGTGTATCTATGTATCTAAAGTTAACAATGGGAGTCTCTCCTCCACCTGTAAATGCTTTAACCGCTACTTTGTATTTTGTGTTTGGCATCAGGTGTTTCACGGTGTATCTCTTTTCTTCTGGGTTTTCAATTGTGTATTTACATAGCTCTGATTCATCTAAAAGAAAACAGATCAGACAGAATCACTGGATCACAGAATGTTCTGTTAGAAAGGACACTAAGGGTCACCTAGTTCTATCTCCCCTTCCATGGACAGGGACACCTTCCACTAGACCAGGTTACTCAGCCCCATCCAGCCTGGCCTTGAACACTTCGAGACATCCACAGCTTCTCTGGGCAACCTGTTCCAGAGCCTCACTACCCTCACAGTAAATCTTCTCCTAATAGCTAATCTCAATCTATACTCTTTCAGTTTAAAACCATAACCACTTGTCCTATCAGTAAAGGCCCTGGTAAGAAGTCTCTCTCTCCATTTTTTTTATAAGCACCCTGTTAGGTACTGAAAGGTTGCAATAAGTTGTCCACAAAATATTACAAAACCAGTTAACTGAAATAACAAAGCATTTGCAATCCGCCTCCTTTGTAATTTGCACACTTTCTTCCAGGAAGGATGATGCATCCTGACTCACTGCCACTGGGCTGGACTCACATCCCTTCTAACTGGACTGGCCACAGCATTGCTCTCCTCTGGCAGACACCTAACAACTTGTTGACAAGGACTGAACCTTGTTTATTTTAATTTCTTTTTCCTTGAGCATTGTACCAGAATGATTTGAGTTTTGCCATTTCTTTTTTTTTTTACCAGAAACCTTTAGCCCTTAAGCTCATGACAATTTCTTTGAAGATAATCAAAAGCAAGAAACCTCTGCCTCAAAAAAGAGCTCTTTTGCCTCTCTACTGTGCAACTCCCAAACCCCAGGGAGAAACGGGTTAGGTTATTTCTGCTGTTTTCAGTCACACCCCTTGTCTGCCAGCAGAAGCAGTGAAACAGAAAAATCTCTGATTTAAACTTTTAAAAGTGTAACTGGGATTACTTACAGAATTATGGTACTTATGGTTACTTCAGTTCTGACAAGAGCTTCTACATAAGCCTCCCTCAGTTCAAACTATACTTTTCATCCTGGCACTAGTCTAATCAGCAGAACAGAGGACATGACCCAAGCAGAAGAAAAGGCATGGAAAAAAATTTAAAATATAGTCTTTTAATGTGTTGGAAACATCTGAAAATTATAATGGAGCAAAGTCATCTGGAGCGGTTCTGCATGTGGAACAGAAAGGTGTGCGATAAATTTTTGGCTTTGTGCCACTTCACAGCTCAGTTCTGCTGAAGGAACTCCACTGTAAACACACAAATACTTTCACTAAAAAATAATTTGCATGGATAATTTATACAGTGCTCCAATTTTGAAGGAAATAAATTGTATCCCATGTGTTCCTAAAATACCCCAAGTCCTAATAAGACTAACATGCCTTCTATCCAAGTAGAGCACAAACAGATGTTTTTCAACATTCATCCAGAACTCACATCACAAGAGGCAGAACTCCTCCTATAGTACTGAAGTCTTTTCTGGAGCTAAAAAAGAGTCATGGAAAAGAGGATGTGGGCTGTAAATCATTATAAAGCTAGGAATCACTTCTGCTTACCAGCACTTCAAGCACAGAGAGGACCAAAAGCAACAGGTGTTGAAATCTAGAGAGGGCTGAATGAGCCAGCCACGCTGCCTAATGTGAACTTTCTAAGATGCTGCAATACCAACAAGTTTTCCACTTGTATCAATGACACAACTTTCTGTAGCAGAGAGCTCAGTTACCTGAAAGAATGTGCTTTATTGATTCTTTCAAACTGCAGTTCCCTTGTATAGGTGACACATAAACGTGGTAGCCTCTTACAAAACCAGGTGCTGACTCATTTGTGAGATAAGAATCCCAAGACAGTGTTACTGAATTGTAAGTCAGGTCAACTTTTCTCACAATAGGGTCAAGAAAAGGTGCTGGAAGAAAGGAAATTCAAGTTAAACTTGCAAGTATTCTTCAAGACTCTTTTTTCTTATCATTTGAAAAATCCACATGTGGTGTTTATGTTTATATCTTTCTTTATTTAAAAGCTGAACAAAGCTCTCTACAGAAACTGTCAGCTTCACAGGGCCTTCATGCACCCACATTATCAGCAATAACTGATAATAACAGCTTTGTTTAGCTCTCCTGATAAACATGGGCTCTACCTGATCACGCCACTAACCAAATATCCTCCAAGTAGGGCCTGTATGTTGATAATGTATGTTAAATGCCTCACTAAAGATACAGAAAGAACACAAAAACTTCCCATTTTATCTAGCTGGAGGAGGAGGCAGTTATTCCATTTGTGACAGATCAATTTAGCAAATGGACAAACCCCAAATACGTTGCCAACTTACGCAGCTCCTGAAGATAACCAATCTTTTTTTCCAGTAAGGATGCTCTATTAGCAACAGATCCATAGATGCGGAATTTGTATCTCACCCCCGGAACAAAAGCAGCTAGAAAACAGTTCAATAAAAATAGGCTATGGTTTGTCTTTCAACGTTACTTTTATTTAATTGCTCCCTACCAAGGTCAATAACCTATTAGACACCTTCTCTGAGTGCTATTGTGCTATTAAAGCAACTGAAGGAGACAGAGGGCAAGCCAATTTTTGGTGTGCATTGTGTGAATTAAACACATTTATTCTGTCTGAAAGAGAGAATTGGGAGAGAGGTTTATATATATAATTTTTTTGCCATACAGTATTCAAGGTGACAGAACAATAGACTCTAAATGCACCAAAAAGAAGGACAATTTCATTTATGTTTCTGGCACAGGCAAAGGTTGTGTTTTGGAATATTTGATGCAAACATATATCCAAGATATCAAGATTCGTTGTTATCCTCACAGATATTCACTCCCATTCATATTAAGCAAGTGCAAACCACTGAAGAATTTGACAATACTCTTCCCATGTGTTACCACAGTCCTTTTCATTATGTGCAAGTTTCTGTACATTTGTGAGAATTGAGGTGCAGCTCCTCTATTGCAAATTTATGTGTGTTCCAACAAATTTTGTTCAAACAGATTTCATTCCAAAGTGAGCTCTCAGCTTGAGAGACAATAGGAAAGATAAATTCTTGTAGCTGTGGAAGCATATTAGAGCAACTTTCACACAGACAGGAAGGATTTAGGTTTGCTAGCCACAAGCAGGATAAAAAACATGCAACTGATCTTAAGCAAGGAGACTGGTGCTGAGACACATCATTTGTGGCACACTGACAGCACCAAATCTCTCACTACACCATGGGTTTAAATTGCCTGAGTCTAAACTTCTGATCCATGTTACAGATAGGATAGATGCCCTTCTGTATCTCTCTTGCTAAATTATTTTAACTTCTTCATTAACCTCACCATCCTCCTTCAAGATACTGCTATAAGCCACTCAGAAAAGGTTTCGTCTAACATACTGTGCTGACTTTTCTAATATAGTATGCTGCATTCCAAGGCTTAATGGTGCTGGTAAACTTGTGTCTTAGACACAAGTTTTTTGGTAGAAAAACATGATGTCACATGCCTTTGAAGAATTACACCTGCACAGCACAGAATTCAATACTCAAAATATTTAAAAAAATATATTTGTTTCCTAAATTCAATTAATGCCCACAGCTTGAAGAACTGATGCACAGCCAGAAAGAATATTTGTTTGGCTTTCACCTGAGCTGATCACAGCACTGGAAGTGTTGGGTCCAAATCTCTTCCACTGCAAATCACAAGGTTCCAACCTGGGAAAGTTACACCAGTCAATAATGTAACTGTTATATATACTTCTGGGCTCCCAGGAGATAAAAATGCCATCATCTGTACCATTGACCTGTTCTTCCTCAAGCTCTCCAGTGCCTAGGAATGAACAAAACAGAATCTCTTATTATCGTCCTGCATGACACTTCAGAGTCATAAATGAATACATCTCCTATACTAACCAGTTGAAAACAACAATAAAAGAGTTGCATTCCTTCACTAAATGACATATGGGGTCTTTCATATTCTGAAAGCTGACAGCTCAGAAACCATCCAGCAATTGTTACATGTTCACCAAAAAAAATCAGCTGCAGAAACCTAGAGTCAAAGAGTCAGAATAAGCTAATCACACTGGCACTGGCAGCACCATCAAGGTACCTCTGAGGCCCTAGTTTTAGGCCAAATGTATTTTGCTCTGTGGAAATACTCTCTGCACTTAAGCTTAATAAACACACATCTGCCACCCTGTAGGAAAAAATACAGTCATAATTTTCATACAGCAGTGGTGTGAGTTAAGAGGTAAGATTTTTTGCCCAAGATGACAAATTCTGTCTTCATTCAAAACAGGTAGAAACAAAACTCTAGTAATATAATTATAACTGAAAGTACTCCTACTGTTATCTGTAGCTCTAGAGATGATCAATACTGAAGGAAGTGAAAAATTAGCATTGTTCTTTGCCACAATACTGATTTTATAGGAATGGTTATCAATGAAAATCCTTGTGCTATTGTAGAATGAAGAAAAGGAGATGCTTTCAGGCTGGGAGCCATCTTCCATTTTTTTCAAGGTTACTTCATATGAAATAATTTTTCCATTTGCTTGAAAACTTGGTGTTTGCTGAGAAAAAAAGTTATGGAGGAAGAGAACAATAACTTAGTAAATCTTGCTGAACAAATATGAGAGAATCATTCAGAATTTTAAATAACTAACAGGATGTGTTATTTCTGTAAAAATATGAACACTTGTTTCCATACATTCATACATACTGATTGAAATGGAAATGCAGAAGTCCTGGTAATGGGATCTGTCTTATTATAATACTTAGAAAAATAGAATTGCATTCCTGAAATTCCAGGACAGCACACCATCCTATATAGCTACATGTGTTCTGAGATATTTTATATACAATCTGTTCTAGATTTGTAAAAGACATTTTCATACTGAATTGCTAACAGCTGCACACAAATCATGGGAGAAGTTTCCAAGATATGGAAATTTCTTTATGAAGAGCTTTGTTTATATTTCTGTAGGTATGTCTCACCTTCCAGAACAAGGTCACATTTCGTCCCCCAAGAACTGGTGTAATTTCTCTCCATATGTCCAGTTTCCCTGATGGAGCTGCAACAAATACAGCAAAACAATAAAATGAGAATGCTCTGGGTGTGGAGAGAATAGGCAGTTTAACTGCTTCCTCCCATTTGAAGAAATTCCACTCACAACATCTCCTTTTCACTCCCAGGTCTTGCCCAAACATTATCCTTTAACATAATTTTCCCTCTGTTCCTTTTTTTGAATTAGAGTCTGCTTAATTTCCCTAGAAAACCTTTATTTGCAGTCACCAGACTCTTCCCACCTCTTCACCTTTCCTCCAGGCCACAAAGGGCACTGTATCTCAGTCTGTCCATCTTCCCAGTCAACTGCATTTCCCACTGCCTGCAGAACAGGGAATGTTCGAGACTAACAGGTAGGCTGACAACTACTTTAGGAAGTCATCTTCTTGAAGTTTGTATAGAGTGTTTCTTTCATGCATGCAACAGGCCTCTGCTTTAACTACACAGCAGAAGAGTAACAAACAGCAAAGAGAGGTGGCAAGCAAGGAACATCCATCAAACTTTCCTTCTCAACGGGTTGGACATACTTCCTTCCTTTGTTCTGGTGGTCAGGGGCTGGCTCCACGCACTCCACCTCCAGAAGTGCTTGACCGCCCCGCAGCGTACCCTGGCCGTGTACTCCGTGTATGGCTGCAGCCCACGCACCGTGATGCGCCTCGAGTCCGCGACAGAGCTGTTGTGCTGCAAAACACAGACACAACAGGCACAGCTCAGAACAGCGTCCTCAGCAAGGTGTCCTGCTCTGAGAAAATAGCTCTTCCTCTAGACCCTGCAAGAGACAGTTAAGCATCACTTGGGAAAGGAAGCCATGGAACCACAATCAAAAAAAAGCAAAAATTACACAAGATCAAAACAGTGGGAGATTCAAAAGGAAGGCTGGAAGCACCTCTGTGTAACTGTCTGAGTTACTCAGAACCCTCCACCTGAGTACTTTTTACATCCAGGAGGGAATTTACTAAAATCTTGGCCTCACAGAGTCTTGGGCTATTACCTCATATAAAAGTAGGATGTTGTTCCATATATATGCAGAGTAATCTACAGCCATCTTCTCTTTCCATGTTTTTTTCCCAGCCTTTACCTCACTCTCTCCTAGGAGACAGAGTGAGTTCTGGTAACAATCAAGAAGCCAGCCTCTTCTCAAAACTGTCCCCTGCAATGGCCAACTGCAGTGGTCACTTGATCTGACACCTACAATCCTAAACTACAATAAAGACAGAATGCAGCTTGACTGTGTTTGCACTGCACCTTTTTAATGTGCTAGAGGCAAGCTGCCTTCTAAGAAAAGAGCTATAGAGAGGTGACAGTAAATAGGCAAAAAGTCCATCAAGCTCACCATTTGTGGAAGAGGTGGAAAAAGATAAGGAATCTAGTCAAATAATCTTCAAAGAGATTGAAGAGGAAGGGAAGAAAAATTGTTCTGGGATTTCACCACTAGAAACCAGACTCTCTAACATCAACTACAATCACTAGCACACAGAAAAAGCTTGGACTGATACAAAAGAAACCTTCAACATTGCTCTGAAATGGCACATGTGAAATGGCACATGTGAAATGGCATGAGCAATTGAAATAAATCAAGATTACCAGTAGCTTATATATATATTATGTATTATACAACTTAACGATTATTAGGCCCTTCAGTGTTTTCACTAACTTCAAGAAATCTCAGAACCCATTCCGCAAAGCACTGAGCGACATAGTCAGACCAGTTATACCACATACTTCTGCCAGGGTACAGGCAGTACTTGGAGTGAGAGTTAGAGCAAAGAGTGGCTGCCCACATGGACTGCATAATCAGTGTAGAGCTTGGGAAGCAAACAAATCCAGAAAACAGACAAATCAACATGCTCACAAGACTTATAATGCATTTGTATTGCTGGGTACTTATTTTTTAATCACATCAGAGAGATCCTCACTATATTTTTGTTTAGGAAATTCAGGTTTCATACCAGTTCTACTTTTCCATCAGGTTGGAGCACTTCAGTCTGACAAAAGAGTTCAATTTCATTGTTTTCATAATTCCAGTGTAATGTCATTTCTGTATCTGTACAATCTTCCCAAACCTGGAAAGGTGCAGTGGGATACACTGCCAATGGAAAATCTGAGTTAGCTGTTTCAAAACATAAAATACATGCAATAGTATATTAAGATATTTTAGCTGCGTAGTAAAAGCAAATAAAAAAATAGAGATTTTTCTCCTAATCTAGAAGAAACACATATAAATTGTAAAACTTCATTTCAGAATGTAAATGCAAGTAAATGTTACATAAAGTTTAAAAATTCCCCTTGTGCTACTTAGAAAAGTTTTAAAGCATCATGGATAAAAGGAAGAGAAACATTAATTGCAAACAATTAAAATTCTCTAATTGAGGGCCTGGCAGAAACTACCATGATATAATATGGTAACATTTGACACATTTCTACACTGCAGAATTTGATTATTTGACAACAATTTTATTCACTCTAACATTAACTCCTGTCAGTAGTTATCCTCCAGCAAACAGTGACAATGCTACTTCTTCCAAAAGATTTCAGAGATTCTTTACTGCTGTGTAAGAGCAAGAGTATTCAGCAAGTGAAGTAAATCTCAGACTCTCCCATATTATCAATACAATAGTGAGGAATGCAATGCAATGTGAGGGCAGGGTAATGCAGGTGAGGGGTAATGCTTGTACCCTTTATCCTAAAACTTCACATGATTGAATTACACTACTCCATGAAATACAATTTGAGGACTTTCACACTTGAAAGAGTTTGTATTTGATATAGAAGGTCCAAAGTAGCATATGCAGAATTGGAAACAAATGGATTTACATTTTCCTTTACTTACTGTCGTCCTTTAAGAAAGAAAATCCTAATGTAAATATTTGCAGGATCAGAGAAAAAAATGAAGGATTTTACAGGAAGCACTATTTAAAAGCTTAACTTATCACACATATTATACAAAATTTCTTTAACTTGCAACTATCACTAGGACCAGAAAAATAATATTGTAATAAATTTTAATGTACTTATCACATTGAATGTAAACTATTCTAGCCTGACTTCCCATGAAAACTGAGTTTATGACGTTGTATTGTCTCTCTACATACAACCTGTCAGTTTACTCCTCCACTTTCTTGACCTATTTCTTCCACTTCCGAACAATCAGACAATCAAATTTTAGAATTCTCATGCCTCTCTTGAGACAAATCAAACACAGACATTTAACGTTAGTTTCTTCATATAAAAAAAATGTGTCTTGCAAAACTGTCAGTAATGCCTCTGAGAAAGGAAGCAGTGCCAGGGTGCAGCAGTTACACCAACAACCTCCTAGGCCACCCATTGTCCTGTCAGCTTCTGAGCTGCACATATGGCCTCCTGCTTCCTGCAACCACAGGACTTGGGGAACACTGAAGAAGACTCAAGGAGAACTGGAAATACTGCTGGAGACTGAAGAAACACCCAGCTGTTTTGAGGCAAGAGTAGGAAGAAGCTTAGGGGACCCACGGCATACTGAGATAAAGGACACAACTATTAGGGAACAAGGAACCACAGCCATTAGATACTTAGAGAATAACCTGCCTCTTGTCACTGATGAACTACTTTTCCTCCCTTACAGTAGTACAGTGGAGGTTACCATCCCATATTAGGACCAAAAGCAGATTAGCACCATAACTTCTTTCCCAGCAATAACTCCTACACATGTATCACATCTCGTATCATATCAATTCCCAAGTAACCTACACAGATATTTTGCTTAAACATCCCATTTTATAACCTTGTATCATTTTGTTTTCTATTCCATTAGCCAGCTTCAGCAAAGCAGCAGATTTCAAAACATTAAGGGGTAATTCCAATTACCAAATCTGATGTTTGGAGTAAAGCTGTTTTCTACTGTTCATACAACTTCCCGAAGGTGAAACTGAAGAGAGAGCAGGTAACTGTAGCACAGGGACAGATAAGAAATTAAACTGGGAAGATAAAAATCAAGGACTTCCATACTTCAAACCAGGGCACAGAAGTATCAAGCTCAGAAGGAGCAACAAAAAGCCCAGAAAAAAGGTATAGAAAAAACCCTTACGTCTGTGATTTACATCAAAAACATCTGTGGCAGTTTTCTTTCCCAGTGGGTTTTCCACAGTCACTGTGACATTCCAGATCCGCTGCTGGCCTATATTCCAAGAGCATGAGCACTTCTTAGAACAACTTGCTTTGCACAGAGCCGTTTTCTGGGATGACCTATCAAAGAAAGTGAGAGGTAGGAGAGAGGCAAAAAGAGTTGTCCATAATATATAATCAACATAGATCTTGAAAGTTTCTGATGTCCAACTAGAATATGGCATCATAAAAAATAAGGCTGAGGGGCCTTATATAAGAAGCCACACACTTCTTTTCTTTACCCCGAAGTATGATGCATACAAATACTCTTAAAAAAAAGTTTCCTTTGAAATGCAGGTTTGTTTTTTTAAGATACAGCTACATTGCTTTTAGAAACTTCTTTATGGATAGTCTAAACCAGTGACTTATTTGCCAAGACTTAAATAATTTACATGTTTACAATTAAGCTTTTAAATGAAATTGTAATTTTAACTGCACCTTGAAGTGCATCTTCTAACCTTCCATTTTTAAATCAGCATCCCAGTATCCTAATGGAAGTGAATGATGCAGAGACCAGGAAGGTGTGTGCAATGCTGGCCTGTTTTCTGCTGAGATATTTTGATTAAAGTTTGTTGTGATTCTGAGGCATCTGTCCCATTTCATGAGTTTCCCTTTCTCTGCAGACCTTGATGTAAAGCCCCTCTTCACATGCAAGGGCCATGTCTGATATCCCACAGCTGTGTTGCCTTGACTCAGACTGCTAAGAAAGAGCTATGAGAAAGTCTACAGATTTTTTTTTTAAAGTAAAAGGGCCAGCTGAAGCTACAGAAATTATAGACACATGAAGGACATTTGAGATAGGATTGTCAGTGGCTCAAGGATTCAATAAGGATAACATCAACATCTAAAGCTCTAAAATCCAAAAGGAAAATAACTAGGGAAGTTAATCAGGCAGAGTACTCAGTCTAAGTGCCAATGGATCATGACCACACTAATACTCAACCTACCAGCTGATCAGATCCTAGTTATCTGTTGTGTGTGCTACCCAACAATTATGTTATACTTTTAAGTTATCTACATCCTGATTTCAGGGTATCTTGCTATCTACAGAACAATATCCAAACTTACTAACTCAAAAGAATGGTTAGAATAAGCTTTATCAGGCAGAACTTGATCTAAAGGACTACCAACTTTGTTATAGCTAGTCTGATTCAGAGCAGTTCAGCACTGCTCAAGCTTTGTTAAATAAGTGATCAGTGAGGTAGAAAAAGGTAAGCAGCTAATTACAACAACAAATCCACAGATTCTAAGGGAAAGAAGGAAAGAAGGTGACTGGTACAGCACATATCTACAACAATAAGACTTACGTTTTAGACACTGTGTATTTTGGTGAATTCTTTCCATAGAGATAGGTCTCTTGATCTCTCCAAGTACATGTTACTCTTTTCATGTCTTGAGTTTGGCAAGAAAAATCTTTAGGTGTATCAGGTGGTTCTTATCAGAAAAAATAACCAAAAAGAAACCATTATGGCAGTCAAGGCAAAACTCATCAACCTTTTTAAACATTAACAAGCTAGAAAATGGATAAGTACAAAGTCTGGTTTATTATAGATGCTATTACTGAAATTACAGTTATTCACTGGCTACTCTGCAGAGATGGTCAAGACAATACCACGAGTCAATAGCAATCAAACACTTTTATACTCCATTATCTTTTTTTAATACTCATCCATTCATTTATTCAATCTGTACTCTTTTCTATCCTTAAAAATTGCTATTGGCCTTTGAAAATGAGACTGTGCTGAGTTTTTACCACATGCACACAGACAAGGAAGCTGAACTCCTGAATGGGTGGGTATGTTTATGAATCAACCACCTGTCATAGGGTCAATTAATTTCTTTCCTGTTTTCTCTATATAAATTTACAAATCTCAAGTCAGATGGAGTTCAGACAGACATGACAAGAGCATAATAACTTACAGCAAGCTTTTTCCCCCATCCATTTTTTCTACAGTCATTCTTGAGTTAATAACAAGAGGAAAATAAACCTGTAAAATGTATTCACTTACTACCCACAAAGAAAGCTGCTTCATGTGACCGTTTATCCTCATCATAACAGTAGACATGAATGTTAGATCCTTTGTCATGTGACAGATTTTCCACAGTGAGAAGTCTGACTTGACTGTTTGTGTGCTTGAAAACATCAACAGTTGGGAATACAGAGAATTCCTTAATGGTTTGACCTTTCCCTCCTATGCAGCAAAGAGTAATATCAGAGCCTTCTGCTAAAATTTTTTCTTTTGGAAAGATTTGTGGCCCACTCCTATTTGAAGTGTCCAGACCTGCAAATTAAAAAAAAAAAAATTAAAAAAAAAAATTAAAAAAAAAAATCTGCTCAAGGCAGCAGCCCTCAGCCAGAACACAAAACTAAGCATTTCCAGAAGAAATTGCTAATGCTATATTATCCATTCATAGACTCTTATTTAGTATCCTTCTGAATACAGAGGTGAATTTCACATGTAATAATACCTTTCTTTTAAACTCATAAGCATGTAATGTAGTTCAACAAACTACCTAAGAGACTAAATCTGTTTTACTGCCTTTCATTTATAGGAAATCAAAAGTGTTATGTCAAGAATTCTCTTTACAAAGGAACACCACCTCCTTCTCCTATGCAGACACTGTTGCTTATATCCAGAACACCTGGTCTTGAAGACTTGTGGCAGGGGGCTACAAAAACAACATGGCCATGCAGAGGCTCAGCTAAGAGGAGTCAACATTGACTGAATCAGATCAAGGGGATAATCAACTTGGAATGAGACTCCCATAGCTTTCTATGTTGGACTGCTTGCTGGATGGGAACATTAGTGGAATTTAAGTGACTCACAACTTTTTACACATATTGCATGAATAAAATCTGCTGTCAAGAATCTGATCCAGAAACCTGATGACAGGCTGCTACCTTTCAGAGAGCTCTACATCAGGTCTGTAATGTGGGATCAGTTTGTGACCAAGAAAGTATTTTTGTACCACATCTACTTGTAACTGAAAAAAATAAGCTCCAGGATTGAGAAGACTGTGGGACAAAAAAAGAATCTTGCATCTTACTGCTCATTATATAACAACAGAGAGATGAGTGTCACAATCCAAGTATGAACATCTGTGATGCCTCTTCTGTTGGAGACATGATGCCTCCAATATCTAAAAGCCTTTGCTGCTCCAAATGAGTGTTTCATTATAAAATCACTAGAGTCATGTTTTCTAAAGTAGTTGCATATTTTGTTTAAACAAGATTCTCTGGAAACCAAACTGCTCTAGTAAGACATGGTAATCCAAAAAAAAAGATTAATTTTGTGATGTCATTAATTCTATTATTGGTTCACTACCTGGTTTATTCTCGTATAATTCAGAAGACATTCCTTCCAAGTGAAATAAGGAGCTGACTTGCTCCTTTCTCTCTGCTTCTGTAATACCAATTCAAGCTATGAATCCCAGACAAAAAACACACATTCATCAGATCATGAAGCCCCTCACTCTGTGCTTCCCCTCCTTTCCCTGAGTCTGGGCCAGGGATGTGCCTATCCAAGATCCCATGTCACTTCATCTATTACATTGTTTTAATGTGTGTAAAAAAAAAAAAAAGCTCTAAAACTTTTGTCTAGGGAGATATTCTGCAAATTATAGCAATGCCTGAAGCACTTCTATTATTGCTGGCAAAATATAGGAACTAGCTAGTGCTTAGAGCAAATGGATTCTTGATGTGATGCCATCTCTCCTGAACTGTCCTCCATGGTTACATTTGCTGGTGAATTACAAACTAGTTTTATACTTGAAACAAAACCCCAATATTACAAAGTCTTGTTTTGCTTACCTGGAAGAGACTCCCACAAACTCCACTGACTCCAGATTTTTGATGTTTTGGCCTTGCTCCTGATCCTCACAGCATGTGACATGCACTCCAAAGGTATGTCTGAGTCCCATGTCCAATGAAGAGGCTTTCCCAGTTTATCAAGCGTGACATTTTGAAATTCCTACAAAGAGCAGTAAGGCAAAGTATTGAAAACACAGCAACGTGAAAATTTGGAAATATAATCAAAAGCAGCAGGAAAGCTCAAAGGAGAAAAATGCTTTGGAAAATGAATGTCTGAAACTCTACTAGCTACACGGGATCTCACACTAAGTAACTAGTCAGCTAATCAACTTCTTACAGATCTGTGCTAGCGGTGGTGGAGTGACTGATGTGCTGATATATTCAGGAGTAAGACCCTGCTTCTCATGACCAGGATTTGCTCTCAGAGACTGTATGTTATTTATGTCTGCTATTACATAAGCTGCTGCCTACAAATGCATCCTTATGCTCTGGGTTACCTATTCCTGTGGTGGAGTCACCACCCCTAGAGTGACTTAAAAGATGTGTGGATTCAGCATTTAGAGATGTGGTTTAGTGTGGACTTGGTAGTGCTGGGTTAACAGCTGGACTCAATGACCCTATAGAATTTTTCCAACCTTTGAGATTCTATCATTCTACATGCTTTAGTTCTTATAGCAACCACACTAGATTCTCAGCCTATAGATCTGTGCTGCTTGTATGATTTGTGCCAAAGCCGTGACTCACACTGAGCAGTAGAGAACTTCTCCCCGGTACTGCTTTCCATCAGCAACACCTGCACTTCCATATTGCCACTCCTCTAAGAAAAATTCTGCCATCAGTTCAAAATTTAATTTCTCAGTTATAGCCCTGAGGGACATGGCTACAGCTCTAGAAGTTATAGGCTGTCCATGTTTTGGTATGAGCAGACTCACAGAGCTTCTTTATTGGTACACATACATCAGAAAAACACAGAAGCAAATATATTCCTGTATGGTAGTGACATTCAAAGTAACTTGTCATGTTTATTATGAACAAACAGAATGGACTACATCCCTGGATTTGAGACACTTTTACTTCCTTCCAATAATTTAATAAGAATTTGTTGAAGGACACTTCAAAAAAACCCAGCTTAATTGTTTGTAGCTATATGGCCCCAGTTGCTGACTTCAGGGTGAGATCTACTCATTGGGATAAAAATCCTATCCAGCATATCAAAGTGGTAAAAATCTTCAGAACTGCATAGAACTCATTTGCAGTGAAGATGTGGTTCTTCATACTCAGAGACAAAACACCACCAGCTAGGGTGATCAAAGTAAACTGTGATTTATAACAATGCCTATTTTATTATATTGATCCCTGATTTCAGAAAAGTAAGACTTTGTCTGTTTTATGTACTTTCTGACAAATAGCAACTCTAAATGAGCTAGTACAGTTTTTCAGTTTAAGTTCTAAAAAGTCTTTTTGGAGGCTGCTCCCATACAGAAGTCACAAGCAGAAAAACACCCAGAACAGGCCTAAGCCTGTTATTTGGGTGATCTCCTCTTCAGAAAATGTTGCTGGTTCAGACACTAAGGAAAACTATTAGGACAGGGAGTTTACAAAGAGACATGACTACATCTTCCATCACTGAAAATGACTAGTACACTTCTCTTCTAAGTACACTTACTGTCCACACAGTAGTAGCTTCATCAGTTCGACGGACTTGTATCTCAAAAGATATTGCCAACTCAGCATCGTGTGCTGACTTGACAACATCCCATTCCACCAGCAGCCGTTGAAGATCCAAATCCTTGGAAACGTTAAGGTACGTTACTGGAAACACATCGGATTCTATGAGCAGAAAAAGGGCACAAAAATATTACTGTCTAGCTCAGTTATAAAGCAGACTTGAAAAAAACGTGGTTAGAGGTAAAATAGGTTTCACACCAGATGGTTCTGAAGGAAAAAAAAAGTAAGTGATCAGGACCTATGCTAATGATGACAAAAGGGAAGATAAGTAATTTCTTAAGGAATCAGCAGGATAAAATGAGGTTCCTTAATCTATTCAATAGCTCCCCACCATGACATTTGGTACATTGTTTAATTTCTTTATGCTCTCAATTTACTAGTTGTTTTATGGGAGTACAGACCAATACCGTCATAATCTTATAAAGAGGAACAACATAATGTATTAAGAAGGACTAAATCCCAAAAAATCCCAAACCCCAGCAAGCCTTCATATCATTGGCGTAGAAACTCTGGGCTCAGTTTTGATCTCTGACATAATACAGACTAAATGAGTTCATGCAAAACCATTATTTTAACAGAATAGGATGAGGGTTTCCCTCAGTAGCTAGCTTAGCTCATAGTCTAGCATTAAGTGCATTCCTGTTTTCTCTACACAGAGCTTTGGTCATGACTGTGGATTCTTCTACTGGAATTAGACACCTAGCTCTAATGGCACTTGCATACTTCTCTTGGTATGGATTTAATTCTAGACAATGACATGATAAAGCAAAATCTAAAAGTCAGACAGAAGTCCCTTTTGGTGTTGGGAAATAAAAGGCCCTGCAAGATTGTTCTGTGGAAAAGTACATATAACCCTCTAAATGGTTCCTCTTTTTAGATGATTCCTTTGTGACCCCTCCCTAAAAACCCTAACTGTTGGAAGAAATGAAATATATCACTCACTGATTTGTCAATTCTCTACTTCCTGAAAACGAAACAAACATAAACCCCCTAAATTTGATCTGATTGTTAATGAAGCCAGGGAGATGAACCGTCTGAGTAACTAGGTTTTTTCTTTTGCCACAGGTGCTTTCCAAGGTGCTTCTGCTTGTTACAAAAGGACAAGATCAAAGTGTTTATCCTAACCAAAACACAGAAAAAGAGACACAAAAATAGCTACACCTTTTAATAAAATAGGACGCATTCTGTGCATTCCTGATACATTACAGCCAGAATCATCAGGGGCACAATGGATTGAGTAACCTCAGCAGCCCCTTACAAAACTGCCACCTCCATCCTGTCCCCTAGATACACTTCCCTCACTGGACTACCTTAGACTTTTGCCATGTATCACTCGCAAGAAACAAGAATTCAGGAGATTTGGACTGAGAATCTACATTTTGATAGATACTTCTGGTAGCCACCATGTATCCAAATAATTCTGCAATTTATCCTGGAGTAGCTGCATTACCCCAACCTCTGTGCAGCAGTTTTCCAACACAGGGATTTTTACAATAGGAGAAAGGAACAAAAGGCTCAAGAGAAGCAGCAGTTATAACAATCTCAGGTCAATCAAAGGAAGCAAATAAAACTTTATAAGCATATTTGTTTATTATGAGAATACAGACACTGACACAACTCTGTTGTTTATATAAGTACAGACTAAAATTAAAGAATATATGGAGGAAAAAAGGTACAAAGTTATTAAAAACTGCTGAACAAAGGATTCTCTTTTAGCAAAACATCCAGAAACTCTGTTGGGATATTTTTAGCCTATTCGATTTTCAAGGGTACTAAAAGTCAGAGCAAAATGAAAACCATATGTTTTCCATCTAGAGAAAACTTCTGGTATGAGCATCTTCAGATAAGCTTGGAGAACAAATCAAGTTTTACTGTTCAAACATATGGTCTTAGAAACAGGACTATAGTATCTTCAAGTGTTTTGGAGAAAGAAATATATGCAACACACCTTGTATAAAGTCTCACTGCAGTCTTAATATATAATTACTATGCAATTATTAACATGTAAATTTACATGAAAGCAGAATTCACAGCCTTAATGTCTCTGCGTGGTAAGTGCAAAATGTTTCACATGCAGAAATAAAATTTCCTTTTTGGCTATGGTAATGACATGGTCCTTAAAAAGTGTACCTGCTGCTTCACAGCTGCTTTGAAAAACTATGGGCATCAGTTTTATACTGCCATAAGGAAACCCTGTACCTGTGACAATTATTGCCTGAAAGTAAATAAACAATGTAAAAAGCTTGGGGGTAAATTTCACTGAATGATGACAGAGCATCAATTTTAGGTTTTACTGGAAAAAAGAAATATTATTAACTTCACTGCCAACAACTGACCAGGCAAGGAGCCAGAACAACCAAAAAACACAATGATTCATAAACTCAACAGTGGAAGTGGAGTATCACTTTATTTTGCAAAGATAGGACAAAACACACTTCATTTTCCCACATTTTCCAGACTTTCACCATCAAAACAAGATAAACACTGTTAAAATCCTACTTATGCTAAAGAATTAACTGTAATGTCTCCAGTATTCTTGTATGTTCACTACCCATTTACCTGAAACACCATGTACCAAATCTCTTGAGGGATCTCATTTCACATTCACAAGATGATCTAGAACTCTGGGCCTTGTTGTTTTCTACTGTTTTTTCTGTCTGAACTGCTGAAGCAACAGAGGAAGAAAGGAACTGGGGGAAGGAAAGGACCCTGCTAGTTTCTCAATGAATTTCAATGGCAAAAAGTAAGGGTCCAGGGAAAGAAAATAAATACACCTGAAAGAAAAGCCAGCCAGTTGGCAGAATCCCCTTTCTTTATCAGGGTGCACCATTAAAAGAAACTTCTGCATATGTTCTGAATTTCCCTATCCTCTTTCTGCTCTTTTTATAGCAAATTATAATTGCAAGTGTCACTATTATGCCTACTGCATTGATGATGAGCCAGCATCTCCTCTCTGTATCTGTTTCTTTTTGTCCAAATGAAAATATCATCCCTTTTCTTGCCATAAAGAATACATCCACCTGACACACTTAATTAGCTTGATAAAAGAACTGCTAAGGTCTTATTAGTTTCTGTTTTTCCTCCATGTGTACAAGTGTCCCTCCACTATCTCTCTTCAGCTAGACAACATATCACTTCACACCCCACACTATTTTGTTTTATACAGAATTTGGCATAAAACAGTCTAGATAATCAGTTGGAGCTTATGCACAGCACTAAAAAATAGAAGAAACAACATAGTTAAGGATATATCCAAAATGTTGATGACCACCAACTTACAAAGTAGCTATTAAAGAATTTTGTAGTGTATTTTTAACATGTGAAAGTATTTGCAGCATTCACAGTTACAATATTCTCTTCTAGCAAAATTAAGCGTTTGAGGCATCTTAAGACTTGTTTTAACTTGCAAGCTAACTCAAGACTATGTGAATAGTTATGATTAACAGACACTAATTTTATTCCTGAAAAATTGCATGTGAAAACAAGTGACTAAGTTACTGTAATGAAGTAACTGTCTGGACTTGCCAGCATTACAAAGTTTTTTCCTCATTCTAGGAGCCCTAGTAATAATCTCAAAACTGAGACTTGGGTGAGTGGTGTGTGAACATGTGAATTTCAAGGTTGAAGAGAGAAAAAAATGTCTGAAAAAGATATATTGTCCCTTTAGTATGATAATCAATATATTTTTAAAAACCCAAACATCTCTCTGCTTTCTTCACCAACTTAAAAAAGGCAATACAATTTCCATAATGCAGACTAGAGCTTGGTAACGTTTGCCTTTTTAGTGGTGGTCACAGCAAGGGCAATTAAGATTTCTTTTTTCTTTTAATGGAGACATACCTAAATGCTGGCAGCAAGTACACAAGTATTTTTTACCTTAAAACACACAGCATTAAAGTTATCATTATACTCAACTCTTTCCCCTTAAAATATGCAGATTTTCTTTCTGAATTTGTATTGGATGAGTATGTGAAGTGTAAAAATTAAAAATCTGGTCCTGGAATCTTGTGGTACAATCAGAAAAGAGCCAACAGAAATGCTAAAGAGATGAGACAAAAAAAGAAAGGAAAGAAATAAAAAAAACATAGAAGTTGTCAAAGAGGAAATAAATTATTTTAATATGACAGTACAGATGATAGGAGAAAGAGGATGAGAAAATAAATAAATACACCTTGGCTTCACATCATTGCAAGTTGCTGATTCAACAGGCATTTTTGCATAATGGAGTCACAAAAGGTAATAATGAAAGTTGCTCTATCACCTTACCAAAGAGAATAATTTGATTAAATGTGTGACATGTTGCTTGATCAGAGACTTACAAATCAACAAACTGAAAGCTTCAGTTGCTGTAGACTGCTTCCAAATAAAAAAAAAAATCAAACATTTACCTTGCTGTGAGTATGCAGTGTAGCACATCCTCAGGGGGAGCAGTACTGCCAGAATCATGAACTGATTCATCATTCATCTGCCTTTTTCTGCATAAGACTTAACAGCAAAGAAAGCATTTTTATTTATTTGTTTCTTTCAGGAGAAATGAGACATGCCAAACAATAGTTCAGATAAAATTACTATATTTAAGAACGAATGAATAAAAATCCAATCACACAGATTCCAGGAAGCTTAAGAGAAATTCAGGAAGAATGAACAAAGAAAGATAAGGAATGAAAAAAGTAAAGCTCTTGTTTTTAGGACCTAGTTACAGAAAAGTACCTTATAGTCAAAACGTTCAATTGAGTCTAAACAAAAAGATCACACAATATCTTTAAAGTTTTTAGTCCACTTATTTCAAATAAATATTGAAGTAGAAGTTTGTCCTAATATACTTTGGCTTTCTTCCCGCACAAGTTAGAAGATATCCATCCTAACAAGGGGAAAAGAGTATTAAAGGTGCAAAACACCTTGTGATTTCTGTCCCACCTACAGCCTGACTGATGAATCCAGCAAACTCCTCTGTTAGCACCCAGGACACTATATATGGAGGGCTTTAGTTAGACTGGAGCTGAAACACACATAACAAGTCTTAGCAAGTTCCATTCCCAGATGGTCTGTCATCTCAAGAAACACAGAGCTCTATCTTGCATTCCATTTACAGTTTTGACTGTGCCAGGATGAAGCTCTTGGACTTGCATGGTCCAAGAAGACTATGAAGTACTGAAGGACTGTACATTAGGTTTCAGAAGACATGAATTACTTGCAAACTCCCCAATGCTGAAGGGAAAGCTAAACATCAGGCTGTAGTATGGTTAAAGCTCTCAGGCAAAGAGGGTACAAGGAGTACAAACAACAGGAAGAGGACATTGGATACAGCTATCTTTAACGTAAAACTTGTACATTTCACATTTCTGAAGCTGTGCAGAATACTGAAAGTCTTCTATCACTACTTTCATAACAGACATTGCAACTGCTTAGGAGGAGATAACCCAAAAGACCTGCCTTCAATAAAGCTAAGGACAGAACATTTACAGATTTCAGAAGGGCCAGGAATTCACTACAGAATTTATTTCTAGCAGAAAACTTCTGATTTAATTCCTCAGAGCTGCAGACTCTTAAGTGCAATAAGTTTAATTAAATTCAATGATTTTGAGTGTGCCCAAACTTCTCTTTGTGAGTGCAAATGCTACACATGCAGGCCCCCATATTTAGCAGCTGAGTGTTGTCTTGCATAAGCATAAGCTTCTGCAGTCTTTTTTTGCCACTAAACAAATATCCTCAGAAGTATTTATACAACATTAAGATCATCATACATGAAGAATCTAAATATTTTTGAGAAGATAGGACAAATTCATATGCAACTATTAGACTATTCCAAGAACTGATTTAGGGAAATCTTGTTTTTTCCTAGATTTTCCAAGGGTTATTTAGCACCTAAAAGTGAAAATAATTTGTTATGTATTGTCTGGAATAAACAAGACAATAGAGAGAAGACGTAATTATATCAGCATGATGAAAATCTGACCGTGCAAGACTCCTAATTTTGTAAATATCTTTAGGGTTGGACACACAAACTTTGCCCCATGGGTTATGAATCATTTAAATCCAATATTAAAAACAGTGGGAAGGTACTGTGGAATATCAACATATTAAGACTATTTGATTAAGTTACTTCTTATTTGGAAAATAAATCCAAACTTTTTTATGTTCTTAAGAACCATTCTCAACTATTGTCATGAAACCAATGTCTAATTTACTATCTAGCTCCAATCATTTACACCACCAGCTCACTAATGGCACAGCCTAGATAACTTTTATTGATGCCAAAGCCTTATGCTACTATGCTGTAATTTAATAAGGATTACCAAAATACAATCATATTTTGGATAGTGACACTGGTCTTCACTATTTGGTATGTTAGTAATCTAGCTTAATAGTGCATAATAAATAAATTGTGGTAATATGTGCAACTGTAGGTAACAAACTGGTTTTCATGAGAAAAGTCCTAGAATTCTCTAACAAAAGAGAATAAGAAGTAATTTTAAATAAATGAAAAAGTAGTTGAGAAAAGAGAATTCCTTAATATGGAAAAGGTCCTTAATATAAAAGCAATGTTTTGAATTAAATTCTTTTTATTCAGAAATATCTGCCTCTGACAAAGTAATCACACATAATAATTACCACCAACAAATGTCAAGCACTTTCATCAATAATTAAGTACTTTTATAAAATCATCATTTATAAGTCTGTGTCTTGGCTAGAGTTCTACAACATACATTACCAATTTAATAAATAAATTTTTAAAAAAACAACAACAGCAAAATTACGGTAATAGATTAACAACATCCTTGCCAAAAGTGAAAACAGAACAAGAAAGGAAATGAAGACAGGTAGCTAGAAAAGGGGAGATGGTGAATAGCAAGTTGAAGTCAGTTTGGCACAAAATGATCTGTCAGGACTACAGAAGCTAACTGAGTAATAAATCTTTCATTTTTAGCATACATTCTTTCTATTCTTACAAAAACTCAAATTCTCTAGGGGAAATAAAGCAGCCTTGCTTGGTTTTGTCAGCCTGCAGGCTAAAACACTAGTTGTTTTTTTGTTGTTGTTGTTTTTGGGGGTGTTTTTTTTGTTTGGTTGGTTGTGGTTTTTTTGTTTGGATTTTTTTTTTTTAATCATACCTTCATAGACTAATTATAATTGTCCTATTGGAAAAATGTAACATGGGATGTGACAAAACTGATGCAGAGGGATTTAGGACTCCCCTGCCTAACTTGAAATTAGTCAGCACTTATAGAATTATTTTGGAGAACTGACAGCAATTGAAATAATATTCAACAGCAACAGGAATTGTTCAGATTAAACACTATTAAGGAGAAGTCACTCTAGAAGTGGAGACAGCACAGGAGTAAATTACCTTTGAGAAACTGAAATTTCCTTAAGTAGATGGTCTGTGAATACTTCAAATAAATATCTCCAGGTAGACTATTTTTCCTTCAGAGCTAAAGGCTGGCTTACATGATCCCCGAAGTCCTGTCCAAGCCAATGTTTTTGTGATGCCATGCATGAAATTAAAAAGACATTATCATTATTTACCTAGTAAACACACCAAAGACTAACATTTCATCAAACACCACTTCAAAGTCACTGAAGCACCAAAATTCAATTGACTGGGAGTTTGAGCTACACCATGCACCTACTGTTGCAGCACCTATAACACCTGTGTGTCAGGAAAGTAGGCCCCTGCTATGAACATCTAGTCAAAGCTGACTGCAGAGTTAATCTGTTTTGTAACAATCTTCCTAAAGGAAGATATTTCAAATCATACATAATACAACTTTGTTTTCTCAGTGCCCTTTGCTTTGCTTATTTAAAATAGCTGCCAGGCACAAGCCAAATCCATAAATGAACCTGAGCATGTACACAGGCTGAGAAAACAAACATTTTCAGTTGCAGAATACTTCTTTATTTAATGGAGAGTACTTAGATATTAGATATGGATACCAGCTCGTGAACACCATGGACTGAACAAGTTTTTCTAAACCAGACATGGAAGAAGACTGTCAGTGCAACAAAATGTTATGTGGTAATACATAACCCTGTTCATTCTAGGATTTTATTCCCTCTACTTCATAAACTAACAGAGGATCAGAATCACAATCCAAGTTTCTACCACACAACACAAGATTGATAACATAAGTGACATTTTAGTGCTAAAATCTAATAAACTCTATCCACAGCCTACAAAGAGGAACCTCTAGAAAGTAAGCAGAGCACAGGTAGGCTAACTAATCCTCCTGATGTGTTTTTTTGTATCCTAAATAAAGAGATAACTATGTAACTGTCAAAAGCATCTGGAAGTCCCTAAGTCAATGATTTGTACAAAAACTCTACAACGCTGAGTGCCTCTTCTCTCCTGATTTCTTCAACTCCGAACCACTCCTTTGCAAAATCAACAGTCCAGAGCTAATATCCAGCTAAAGCAGTTTTCTTCAAACAGGGAGACCTGACAAGCCACCAAGAAGCTATGGAGCATTGGTAAAGTAGTGTCTACTAAAACATTCCAGCTAAATTGTTCCTTTCTGAAGACAAAAATCACAGTCTATATAGAAGATTGAAAATTTGATTGTCAACAATCCTGAATGCTAAAAATAAAATTAATATCTGAGATATCACATTCTGGAGTGGATGAATCTTTCCTTTAGTCCTTGTTCTTGCTTTTTTTTCTCACAAGCAATTTTAAAGTTGGTTTCAATTACACAAAATACACAAAATATATCTGTGTATTAGAAACTGAAAGCTCCTAATAAGCCTTTGTAATTTAATGGCTGAGAAACAAGTTTAAAAGGCTGCATAAGAAAGAAAGTAATTTCTATAATTAAGGTCTGATACACATGTAATGATTTGACTACTGAGGGGTAGTTTTATCTCATGATTTGATAAACAGAAAGCTCTTTGATGCATTTGATGTTGTTGCTTTTCTAAAAAGCTCTGCCAAAATAGAAAAATATGTATTTCATAATTTCACAAACAGAAGAATCCAAACAAACCAGCAGTTGAAATAGGGGGTAAATGGGATCTAAAACTATAATGCAATCAATGAGCTTGATAAAACTACTCCTACCCCATCAGAAAAGAAACATCAGCAATTGTAGAGAAGCTATTTATTAAGCATTATCTACTTGTAACTCTGTTAGGATCAATTTGGTTTGCTGTGCTGGAGTTAGGTCGATACATGCAAAATTCAGATAAAAGGAGAGGCAACTCCTTCTTGAAGCAGCGGCCACAGGCGATGTTGAAACCAAACCCGAATCACCGGTGGCAGGTGCAGAATCCTCATCCCACAAGGTATTTTACCCGCTAATCACCTAGGTAATTTTTGCTCAAGTCAATTCAGCAGCTCTTATGCTGTAGCTAAGCAGTGGCATCCTGAAAGCCGAGGAGACCAGACGGTCATGAAGCACCTTGAATTCACCGGTATGCGATGATGCTGGCGGGTTCCCAGAAAACGGAGATGTACGAGGCGCTGCTCCAGCCCTCCCGCATCTCCGTACCGAAGGGTGCCTGCAAAACACAGGAGAACGGGCAAAGGGTGGATACGGCATCAGAAGTGCTAAAATTCAAAGTAAAAACCCCACAGCGCTCTTTAAAACAAGTGCCAGAGTGGAGAGGAGGCTGTTCCTCAGCGGGGCAGACAGAGCTGCCCTCAGCGGGGCGGACGGACGCCCGCGGACGGAGAGGAGAGGAGAGGAGAGGAGAGGAGAGGAGAGGAGAGGAGAGGAGAGGAGAGGAGAGGAGAGGAGAGGAGAGGAGAGGAGAGGAGAGGAGAGGAGAGGAGAGGAGAGGAGAGGAGAGGAGAGGAGAGGAGAGGAGAGGAGAGGAGAGGAGAGGAGAGGAGAGGAGAGGAGAGGAGAGGAGAGGAGAGGAGAGGAGAGGGGAGGAGAGGGAGAGGAGAGGGAGAGGAGAGGGAGAGGAGAGGGAGAGGTGGCTTCGCTGAAGGAACGGGAGCTGCCGTGACGGGGAGACGCCGGCGTTACTCACCTGCAGCCGCCGGCAGCTCCCTCTCGGCCGGGCCAGCCGGGTCTCCGGCTCGCCGGACCCGCGCTCCGTGCCGGGAAGCGGCTCGGCCGGCCCTTCCCGGGCAGGGCGGCGACTCCTCCCACCTCGAGCGGCCGGGTGAGCCGCTTCTCGGAACTTTCTCCCCCGCTCCGGGAAGCGCGGCCCGTTCCCTTGGCTGCGCTCCCAAAGGCAGCCGAGAACGCGGGCCGCCCCTCGCCCGAGGCGCCTCAGGGCTGCAGGGGCCCGGGTGAGCCGGGCAGGGACGGGGAACGGGCAGGGGTAGCCCGAGAGGACCGAGAGGGCAGAGAATGGACAGGTTCCATCTGCCCGGTCCCCAGCGGGCAGAAGTGATGTCCTCCGGCCGCCGTCACCGCTCCCTGTGTCTCCGGAGCAGGGCCGGGCGCTCTGGCCGCCAAGTGAGGAGGTGCCCGCAGCGGGCTCGGGGCCGGGCCGTAACCAGTCTGGTGCGGTGCCACATCACCGCAGGCAGCTGTCTCTGAGGAAATCCCTCGCAGAAACTGCGTCAGCTGAGGCTAGGCTCACAAAGCAAACTGTTCACTCCCAAAAAAGTTACATAAAAGATGGGGGGGGAGCCCAGGAATTGACCAGGTTTCTGTTGTGGGTCTCCATATGACTGGCCTCATTCAGAATGGTATAGTATGCCAAAAGCTACATTACCTAATGTAGAACATGAGAAAGTTTTGTTTAAGGTTGTTGTTCGTCCTTTCCAGGACATTCATGGTAAAGGTTTTTTCAGTTTGTAGCACTTTTACATAAAACAAGTAGTCGTCTCTTGAAGCTTTGTTGCTTCTTCTGTCTCTTCTTGAAGCTTGACTGCTTTTCATCAGGGGGATGTGATCTGCAAAGTTTGCAAAGTTTTCAGCCTTATAGGCTATCTTATTTTTAGACTTCATGATATATAGTTTGCCTTCTTTTTTTTTTTTTTTTTTTTTTTTTTATTTTTTTTTTTTGTACTAGCATAGTGTTGCTGAAATACTTTTCTTGTGGTCCACTTCAGCACCTTGGTCCTTTTCTTCTGAACTGCTGTCTAGCCATTTGTTCCCTGCCTTGCTGTATTTCAGAGATGTCTCATACTTCCCTCTGCCAAGTAACATCCTGTCTCTTAGTCAGGAATTCTATTTTCTTACAATGCTTTCGCTTTTTAGTCAAGCAAATGATTTCTAGTCAAAGGATAGTTTTATTCTTTAGAATATTCTGAATAGTTGCATCTGTTTATTCCACACAGTTCATGTGCATGTTTTGTGAGTCATATAAATCGAACTTTTCACAGAGGGTCACTCATTTTTCATTGCCTGCATGTGGTCTGGAGACACCACAGCTGGACATTTGCTGTTGTTTCAGAATTCAGACCTGACATAAAAGGTCATCTAACTGCTAAGTTTTACTGAAAATGCAAATCACAGATGTCTACAGTTATAAGCCAAAAATTTTAGCTTTTCTACAATAAATAAAATATGGGGTAGAAAAATTTTGGCACATACTATATTAAAGATAATAACTCTTTTTTGTGCTTTGAGCACTCTTATCTGTGTTTGAAAATATTTATTCTTTTAGGTCTCTAGTGGAGATACCTTTTAAAATCTATCAATATATTTAACATTTTCTGAATCATTTCAACCCTGATGTGGCAGGGGTTGAAAAATTCTCTATTGCCTCTATGTCTGGGTAGCAGCAACAATCTCTGATTTTGCTTTTGCTGATCCACATAATCCATAAATTCCAGAATGAACAGTGTATTAGCTTATCCTGTGAATGCTTCCTTATGAACATTTGAATTCACTACTAGTTAGAAATAAGGCTCAATATACTAATTAGAACCAAAAATACCCTAAAGAGTTATTTAATAATGTGTGTAAGGAATTTCATGCCTGGTCAGAAAGTGTTTCAAAAAGCAAATTGTCAAGTTCCTGATATTTGAGCAGGAAAAACTGAAATACAAAGAGAAGAGCAAAGGTAAATCCATAAAATAACCTGGAAGCTCAATGTGTCAAGTGCCATGGAATCTAGAGAATTGAAAATCCCAAGTCAGGTACCAAGCTTCTCTATATACACCATGTTATAGTAGTTTGGAAAGACCTAAAAGGCATCCAGTCCAGCCTGGCACCCTCTGTGTCTGTAGGAGCAGCTCTGAGCTTCACCCCACTTTTTTGGATGTTTTGTTACCTGTGTACATATATCCAAAGCCCATCTCTGGCACAACACACCTGCTGGACCCGGATCAAGACTGCTGTGAAAGTCTGCCATCTGTAGAGGTTTTGAAAGCAAGGCTGTGGACATGAGATTATTGATGTTCTAGGATCTCAGAGGGAATGTACCAACATGAAAAAGTATAAAATCATAAAGGTAAAGATAACCTGGGGGAGCCTGGTCAAGCTAGACAGTCAGATGGGGACTATCTGTGAGCCCTTATGTTGTGTTTTAAGTGTTGATGAAGACTGCAAGTTAGAAATGCTGGAATTCCTCTCCACAGAGCCATGGGAAGTGACCCTTGCCCTTTTGGCTCATGCCTGCCTGCTCAGCAAAGACTTCTTGAGTAGCTTTATATGAGTGGTGAGTATAGTTATGCTTTGTCTAGTGGCTCATCAAACTCTAGCTAGCTCTTCTCTCTGTTAGCCAATAACTAACTGCTTTTTCTTCAATTATGTGTATTCTTGCAGAGTCTCTATACCTGGCTAAAATACCTAAACAAGATGACCAAGTGTGACAAATGCACTCAACCCTTTAACTAACCTATTACAAGCTCCAAAGCTATTTACAGGCTCCAAAGAAGCCTGTCAAACCAAGCTATTACAGGCTCCAAAGAAGGTGAAGACCTAGGGCATAACCAAGCCAAGAACTTCTCTAGTTCCAGTCCATTCCATAAAAATATAAAAGAGGTGAACACTGATGCACATGAGCTTAGCTCACTGATCATGTAAATAACACATTAATAGCAGGTAGCTTTTCTAGGACTCATTTATCAAGGAACAAAGAAAGTTGTGGGTGCAAGGAATCTCACACATACCTTTCCCATTGTATGTAATGTGAATACAAGCCAACCACTTTATTCCAGAAACATGTAATCTTAAACAAGCAGTTTTCAAGATCTCTCTGCTAAGCTGCTGTTTGTGCGGAATCTCCCCTTGAGCTGGGACACCTCTTGAGTCTGCTCTTCAAAGCAGGGAGACATCCCACCAAAAGCAGATGCTCAGTAACTGGCAGATACTATGAATAATCTGGTATTATAAGGCATAAAGATTTTTGTATTGGTAGCTTTGAATCATTGTTATATCCTTTGTGCAATAATACAGTGAACCTTGCCACTGAATTTTGTTGTAAAAGTTACACTTTTACAACATATCTTAATATAAAAGTATCACTTTTCCTGATACCTTTGGTGGTAGTTCTTTATTTTTCACATTTGAGTGTCAGATGTTCCTAAAATAAAATATTTCCTCTTTTATATGTCAAGTGTTTGTCGCTTCTTGGCATCATAAACTAATTTTTCTCTGTTTCTCTATGTTACACAATATTCTTGTAATGCTACATAACTTAGTTGCATCATTTGCAAAATCTACCTCTGATGTTGGTATATTAATAATTTCTACCCATACATTACGCAATGTAGTAAATCTGCCCCTTATGAGTAATAAAAGGTAATTTTCTTATTTCTCCACCCTTCAGGAAGAAAGTATCTATGTTAACAGGACCATTTCAAAGGAAAACAAGAAAACCCTGCAAACATATGGTACAAAACAACAATTCTCTTTGTCAGGCACTGAATCAAAGACTTGAAACAATAAAAATTTAATGTTAGCTTAATGTTCCTTGTTAACCAGTGTAATGAAACACTTTACTGTGTTGAAAGTAAAGCAGAAATATTTTTATTTCAAGAGTTTCCGATTCCAGTTAGTTAGTGATCATATGCATGATCTTCTGCACAGTTTAGTAGAGGTGTTGATTCTCTTATTAAAATCTAGTAATTTATAGGAAAAATCTGAAGTTCTTTTGGTTGCAAATTAATATTCAAAATAGTGTAAAAGATGTCATCTTTAGCCCCAAAGCAGGATGAATCCTACCTGATTCTCAATTTTTTTTCTTAAATCTCCTATTCCCAGAAGTTCCACTGCCTTCAAAGACAGCCTCTGGCTAGGACCTCACTATAGTGGTAAAGAGTTCTCTTTTTCAAGAGTGCATAGTAGGACTTTATATCCACTGCTCTCTGCCTGTGAACTAATAGAGTCCAAGTTATTATTTCCTGTTCTGCAGCAGCCTTTGAAGCATTGAATATTAATAATAGGACCCCCTCAGGCCTCTCTAGGTTAAACAAACTGAATTCTTTCCATGATTTACAGAATGTTGATTCTGTTCACTGCTATTCACATGTCTCTTGAGTCCAGTTTCAAAGAATTGATGGACGCAGCTCACCTTTTAACAGAAGCCTTATTAACACTGTATTTACTCACAGGTAACACTTCTGTTCCTTCTGTGTCTATGTTTGCCATTTCCTCAGAAGCAGAACATTGTTTATTTAAGATCTTCCTCTGATGTTCCGTAAATCACAGGTCATTTTTGTCTTGCCAGCTCTTTCCTTGTTTAATTATTTCTGCTTAACACCATGGCTCTTTCCCTTCTGACACACCATTTCTTTAACTTGTTAAGATGCTTTTGAATCTTAATCTTGTTTTCTGACATGATTGTGATCCCTCATATCTGCACGTCATTTGGAAATCCTGGGTATCTTCTGTTTTATCAGACAGATTTTTGGCTGTGTACAGCCGAGACAGGTGTTTTGAACTCCACTCCTGTTTCTTTGTAGCTGCAAGCCACTGCTAATTGCTTTCTTACTGCACAGTAGCAACTTCCAAACCCAAAGTAAAGCAAACCACTGTTTTCCATAAACACTGGTTTTCATACATGTCTTCATTCCTACCCAGAAACAATTTCCATGTAATCAGAAGTTGCAGAAGTACTCTACAGAGTGAAAGAGTTCAGAGGAAAGTTATTGAGCTAAACTGCACTGAACAATTTCAGATGTATATTTTAGAGCATCCAGAATTATTAGAGGTTTTCATAAATATTCATGGAGTTTCTGTGGAAGCAATTTTGGTCATTCTACATCTGCAGAGGAGCTGTTGAAACTGTACAACCATATTGCATAGGCATAGTACTCTATTTCTCAAAAGACCCCTCAGCTTGTAGTCAAGCTGGGATTCTTCAGTGCCAGACAATTCGGTCTGAATTGTCTCACAAAATGCAGGAGGCAGGAATAGTCTAATTGTTTACACTTGTTTTGCAGGTGAGTCCTGAGTGCCATACACGGATAAAGTTTGAGATTTTTATAGGCATTTTCATTGTGGTTGTGGTAGGTCACTGTAAAGGGCAAAGCCTGATCTTATATCAAATTACAGTATTATACACAAACTTGTGTGGTTGCAGTAACAGTCTCCTCCAGGCATACCTCTTTAATCAAGCAGTAATTGTGGTTCCTGACAAGAGATGGTGCAGGTGTAACCATATGTATGGTCTGATATGATCTTAAATAATAAGTAACAAGTGTAGGTTTGTTCTAAAGAATTAAAATCACAGTAGCATAAATAAGTTATGGGGTTAATGATGAAGATATTATCAGTTATTTGCCTTTAACTAATAATTGCCTACAATTATTAGTTAACAACAATCCCTATTGTAAATGATTGCTCTTTAGATGAAAAAGCAATGAAACGTAGGAAGTACCAACACTAGAATTAATAAGTAACTTCAGGTGTCTTTTTATCTATATCCATGGCTTATATTGTACTAAATTATGTCAGGTCTGCTTTCTTTCACAAAGTCTTGTTTTGTGGTGAACACTGAGATATATGAAGTTCACTTATTCTGTAATCTTTTTTGTCTCTAGTCCTTCATCCACAATGTCATATAAACCAAATTTATGGATGTCAATCTTTAATCTTTTTCCCTGCCTAAGTTATTTGGAAACTAAAGCTATGAAAATTTTGTAGTGTTATTAAAAATGCAGTAGGGTTCAGCAGTGCAAGATAATAGATTCATTACTAACTAATAACTACTTATATCATTTAGGCACTTATTTATTAATGAGATTGTTTGTGGTTTAGAGAACAGCACATTCCAAGAATCTTTAAAAGTCATAGGTTCTCCTCTGAGTAGATAAATTGCAGCCTAATCATGTCCCAGAACTATTCTCTCCCATTGGATTGGATGAGGCATAAGTAGTCTGTCTCTCCAGGTCACAAGCTTCTGTGTCTTTCTGAAGAGTTGACAGCTTTAAATGGAGGGCAGTGGCTGCACCCTACTGTTAAACCTATGCCTTTAGTCATTCCTTGGGGTCATTCCAAGCATGTACTTGAACTTCTTTCAACTGAAGAGGGAATTGAATCCTTCCCTTTACTTTCAGGTTGAGCACTCTAATCAGTAGGCTATTATAAAAGGGCTGTGTGCCTTCACTTTTTAAGAGTGGGGCCTCAACATCATGTGAAGGACAAGTGCAAGCAACGTGCAATAGTCATACTCTGAGAATGAGCTTCCTGGGAATCCCCACACCTACCTTTTGACCCCCAAAGCATTTTTTCAGGCTGTATACTCCTCACACTGTAACAATTCTGTACACGAGAAGAAGGCTAGTTCTTCAAGGAATTTGAGTGTAGAGATGCCAAGTGTATTCAGACCTTTAGGTTAATGGTTAGCTAAATGGGATTCCAGAAGGCAAATTAGCTTCTGCCTAAGAGCCTCGATATGTAATTGTGTAGTTTCCTGGCTCATCAGAAATAACGCACTCTCTGGGGCCCAAACTTGAGACAATTCAGTCTTTTTTCTGAGGTTCAGATCAGTTTTCCTCAGGACAAACTCTCTGCTACCATCTTGTGGTAGTCTAGAGGAAGAGACATCAAAAACAAACGTCGGTTCTCATTGAAGTCAAGGGTTAAAATTAATTCCGTTGTTGGAGTATTAAAACATGCAGAGTGTGATGTAATATTTCAGGAGAGAAGAGTAAACAGCACGGTGTGGTAGAATAAAGTAGTTGTCCACTTTTGTATATTGAGACTGTGTGCTCAAATATGGTTTATACATATTTGGTTTGTTACTGGATTTGTAGGGGTTATTTTTCTGTGAGATAATTTGCTAGGATGAAAAGGAGCAAGTGTTTCTCTCTGTGTGATCAGAATATTATTTATAGCAGTAGCAGGGCTACGTGATGACCATTATGGTTACATTAGAGAGCACTTATTCAGGACATATATACAGTACATTATATATCTGTGTCCAAAAAAACCTGCATTTTTTGAGTGATGATGGAGTTGAGCATATTCAGAAGGAGGAGAAGAAGATTCACTGTAGATTTTTGCTGTTCTATTGACCCTCACACTATTGTAAGAACAGATCTACCTGGTACCTGATGGAGAAATCATACCAGTGTTCAAACAGTAGTGCTTTCTGATTCAAATCCAGCATTCCAGTTGGAGATAACAGCTAGCAGGAGATGACACAAAGACACTTTTCTTCCAAAGTCCCTCTAGTGGCACAGGACTAGCCTGAAACGATATCTGAGTTCTGGGACACCACAGCCCACTGAGAAAATGTGATGGAGTACAGGCAGCAACTGAGACTGAGGCAAAGTTTTTCACTGGGTGAGTGTAGAAAGTGAGGCTTGCTACAACAAAATGGTTGTTTCCATAGATGCTCCACTTTCTCCAATTGCTATTCAATATGCTATTCTAACTCGTTACACAATTATTTGCTTTACACACAGTTTCAAGGTATGTCTACTGTAGACCCATTGAAAAATCTATATTAGTTGAATGGGCTGAAATTGAATGGGCTGCTGCAACTAGATGGTTTCAGACCTCTTATTTAAAACGTGCATGGGGATTGCCAATCAGGCATTGGAGACAGTGGGACAGCTCTAAACAAGTGTTCAGTTTTCCATTAAATGTAACTACTAGAAACTGTGAAATCACTTGGACTGAAGTTTAGGAAAACAAACAGGCCTGCAAGAAACAACTGCGTTTTTCAACTGAATAAATTGAATAAATTCATAGCAACTGACAATAGCATCTTAAAATGGTAGTTCTACCTTTATATGCCTGTTTGTCAGTTCACAGTAGTCAATAAAATGAATTGGAAAAGGACTTTGTAAGCTCACTGGTGATGCAAATGGGAAAAAAAGTTTGTTTTGTTCCATGTATTGGCTTTGAATTGCTGCATTCAACATTCTTCTTGCTGAAAGTCTTGTTCAGTAGAAAATCTTTGGAAAGTGGAGTCAAGCTCCAAAAGACAAGGTAGGATTTCTCAGATGAAACTCAGGATACCTCAGCAACAATTGGGATCTTTTCTTTATACATTGTTGGAGCATCTTGGATGAAGAACATATTTTTATTTTCAGAAAAATGAAAATATCTGGGTGTTATGTGGATGTGCCAGAAGTAGAAATTCAAATTCCCACCACCAAAAATTAATGAGTTATCTTTTTCCCCTTTCCCCAACATGTAGAGTCTAGAGTGAAATATGAAGAAATTGGAGGACAGAAATTGGAGAGCAGAAATCTTGTAATTAAGTACATTTGTATCATATCTTCAATAAGCTGAGATGCCTAGATTTAAATTATACACCATAAATAATGTTATTACTTCCTTAAATTTGGCTGTGTATTTAGAGAATGAATAGGTAATTAACCAATTATAAATTAATAATAAATTCACAAGAGAAGATGGTATAGTGTGAATGCACAATGAATGTATAAAAGGTTGCTATATTATTTAAAGGAAATTAAAGCTTTGATGCCTTGGATGCTTAGGCTCAGTGGATTGATGAAATTAAGTGCAGTGTTTCCTATCTCCCACACTGAGTAAAAGAATCTGTGGTGAGGCCAGTGTTGTGTTGTTTTGTTGCAGATTGCATTTAGGCGAGGCTGAGGAAGTCTGGCTTGTGGAGGCATTGGAAGCACATCCTGGATTAGTGGACTGAGAGCACCAAGCAGTCATTCCTGAGTGTGGAGTGGCAGGAGTTGGGAATGCTGTGGCTGATTGTGCCAGTTGATGACACAAGTGTGTCATTAACTGGCACAATTAAGTGGTGAGGAGGCAGACTCATCAAGGAGCTGCCCAAAGAATATGTCATTAGACCTGCTCATGGGGATGCTCTCATGTGTTGTCTGTGCATCAGGGGATTGTGGACATTCTGATAGCAGCTATTCCAGTCCTAAAGTAAGTTCTGTCTCCAGCAAACCTCTGCTGGACAGAACTTCATTGTGATATAACCAGAGCCAGCAGCTAAGCACCATGCAGCCACTCACCCACCCCCACTCCTGGTGGAATGAGAGGGAGAATCAAAAGTAAAATTTCTAGGTTGAGGTAAGGAAAGTTTAGTAATTGAAACATAAATTGAAAAATAAAAAGTGAATATATGAATGATAGTAAATAAAAAAGGAAATAAACAAAACTCAACAAAACTAATAGATGCACAGTAGAATTACTCACCCCCTTTTGAGCAATGCCAGATCCAATCCTTGCATGCTGATCAGCCCTGCTTCCAGGCAATTCCCCTGTTTATATACTGGGGATGGTGTTCTATGCTGCGGAATATCCCCTCTGGCCAGTTTAGGTCACCTGTTCTGGCTATGGTCCCTCCTAGCTTTTTTTATGTACCTGTTCAGTGGAAGAGCATGAGACACAAAAAGGAGTCACTGAATTACAACAAACACTAGTTGGCAGAAATCAAAATGTTAGTGTGTTATCAACATGATTGTCATACTGAATCCAAAACACAGCATTATACCAGCTATGGAGAAGAAATTAATTGTATCCCAGAGAAAACCAGAACAAATAAGTTCTGTTTTCTTCACACTGCTTCCCTGAGAAAAAAAAAATTGCTGCTGGACAGTGGCTTTTCTGGTGACACAGAGAGTGTTTGCATAGGGTGTAGGTCCCACACAAGGTTGCACTTGTGCTGCTTAGCAGTATGATGTTTTTTTCTCTAATGACGTATGTATGCAGGTTTACAGACCATGTCTTTTTCTAGAAAGGTACCTTTTCTGATATACTTCGTTTTGCAGCTTGTGTTTCTCATCTCTAAAGGCTTTATAGCCTTTAGAGATGAGAAACACAAGCTGCAAAATGCCTCTGTCATACTAGGGTGTTTTACCCATGGAAGTACTCCGCTGCATATGCCGTGTATTTAAATCCACTTCTTGATTGATACGCATTGTTCCATGACAATGGATTCCAGGGGAAAATGTCCTCCAGGCGAGGCTAGATGGCGCAATAGGTCAATGCAATGAAATTTTAAGGTCCACACATTCCTGTAAATTTCCACAGCCCCATATGTTTATAGACGTTTTGGTGCATTGATTAATGTCGAAGAATCTCCTTCGAATTACCTTTTGTGGCTTTTCTGAGTCATTATTTTTCATGCTCATCCAAGTAAAAGTCCATAGAGAAGATGCTTCCAAGGTACTTTCTGGACTAAATAACATAAATATTTTCCTCATTTTTTGTACCTTGCCTTCCAAGCAGAAGTGCAGCTGAGGGCAAACAGAGCCTGGCTGCTTCTAATTTGGGAAAATTAGAGTTTATTTCATTCTTACTGCCCTCTTGAATACCGCAGTAGTGTGTTTATAGATGTTTTGTATACCAATAAACCACTGTCTCCAAATACTTACCAAACATTAAAGAAATCTTCAGTGTCAGCTGTTTCCTCTATGGAAAAGGAAACGTTTTATGAAAATACATTATTAGCGTGCCCTCAGTACTTCGTCTGTCTACCATGAAAAATAAAGCTGAGTCTAGTAGTGAAAAATTTCTGTTTTGCTTTGAAAACCTCAAGAGAACTAGCCGGACTGTTCCATGAAGCTACTTAGTGAGTATTAAGTGGAATATTTTTTGGTTGCCAAATACGTTGTAGCAAACTGCCAGTTTCTCAGATAGAGGATATTGTTTACATAAAAAGTTCAAGATAAACGTCCATCTCATGCATTGTTATTTGCAGAAGATAACAAAGTTATGACTAGTGAGTTTTTTATATTATTTATAAAAGTTCAGAAGAAGCGTTATTAATATTTGAGCAGCAATATGTGGCATTTTAAATAACCCCTATTATCAAAAATTTTGAGAGTAACAGTTGGTCAATGTACTGAGCATTTAGCATCTGCTCCTTTGAGGTGTCAAGTGCCTTTGCAAGGCACTGAGAGCACTCAAATTACATTAAAATAATGAGGGAATGAGGGAATTCACTTCCTTACAGGCGATTCTCAGCCACTGGCAGGATAAAGCTATTATCCTGTGAGCTGTAATGGGTAGTAGGAAAAAGCCATTTCCTTCTTTAATTTTTATTTTATTTTAATTTTTTTGTGTGTATGTAGTTTTCTGCTCCTGAAATGGCTTGTGGAAGTTACAAATGCTCTGTAAACACCAATGTGAAAACTGAATGCTTGCAAGCCAAATATCTTCTGTCTGCTCTGAGATACAGGGTAAGCACAAAATGTGAAGACAACAGAGGGAAAGAAGAGCAAGAGGCCACGAAAACCTTTATGTGGTAGGTTTAAAGTCCTTCCCTGCAATCTGTTTCCACAGATTTCCATAGTGTGCAGTTCCAGACACCTCTGGCAATGTGGCCACTCCTTTGCCTGTAGATGCATGGTGGGAGCTCTCTGCTCTCAGCTTCTGCCCCGAGATAGAAATGCAGTTGCTCAACAACCTAACTGCACAAATCCCAGGAATCACAGCACACCACTCATCAGCATTCACAGCTCATATTCCTGACTTGTTCCAGGATAATCTTCTTGTCCTGTCATGTGGTTGAGGAAGGTGCTGGTTTAGATCCACTTTGTGAGTGTTTCTACTCTTAAAATAGTAATTGTGTCAGCTGCTTGTGGTATTTTCAATGGCTACAACACTGATTTTGGAAGGTTTAGACAAGAAGGAATGTAATAGCTGTATTCCACAGGAAAGCAACAGCAACTGAAAGACTCTGTGAATATTTAAAGAAGTGTGAACGAAGGTCATGCTGCTTTAGAACAGCAAATACTTTCTACTTAAGCAGGAGTAGTTTTATTGAGGCGGTGTCCACATGCTCCATACAGTGTAATCATAAGAGATACATGCAGAACTCTGCAGGACAAAATACTCTGGAGTTTAAGTGACACCCTGGTGAAAGAGCAAGCAATAGGTTAGTGTTTAAATCAGTGAGGAAATTCTCTCCTGAAGCCTCAATCTCTTCTATGCCAGGTCATACACAAATATTGGACAAAATAAATGTAAATTCCAAATAGTTGAGGAAATTTGAAATAAAAGACAGCTGATGCTTATATGCAGAGAGGGAACCACAAAGAAACAAAGTTTTTTATGTGATAAGTATTGATAGCAGAATTATATGATACTCCAGCTATGTTTGAAATTTCAATGACTTTATGATATAGAGCGTGAAGTTGCTCTGGGGAAGCAAACAGACAACATGAATTTCTCAAGCTATTGAAGTGTGGGGTCTATTCTAAGTCTATGTCATGTCACCAGTGCTGGGGTGGAAGAGGCTGCTGAGTATTCTCAGCTCCTTTCTGTGGGAGAAAGTAAGCCAGCAAGGGTTTCTGAAGCTGGCACTCTGAGATAATGCTAGAGCCAAGCTTAGCCCCAAAACACAAAGAATTGTGGGTCTTCTAGGGAGCTACTATCATTTTTTTAGAACAATTATATTGCTCTAGTAAGATCTTGGAGGTATACAGTGAGTGCCTTGTGATTCCTAGCCGTCTGGTTTAAGGGTCAGCAAGGGTGTCTGTGCTTGGCTTAGTTCATGAAGGGCCTTGAAAAATGAGGAAGGGAAGTCAGAGATGTGGTACTAAAAGAAAGACAAACAGTCAAAATGCTGGCAATAATATATGGGACAGATACAAGCAGGTAAATCTGGACAAGGCCAGGGAGGAAAGTTTCTTAGGCACTGACATGAGACTCAGCAGACTTTTTAGAGGAGTTTTAGCTAGCTGTATAGATAGAAGAGCCTAAGCTGTAGAAATATTTTGTGGGAAGAACGATGCTCAGAATTTAGATCTAACCTGTCAGTAAAGACAAGGGAGGTGTAGTCAATGATAATTCCTAAGTTATTGACTTGAGAAACTAAGTGATCTTATCTCAGAAAATGAGAGTGGAAGATATGTAGTAGATTTATGAGAAGGTTGAATGCCATCAATTTACCAACAAATGGTTTGAGATTGGAAAAAATTGTGAGTAATATGGGGAAGTAAATATCAATAAAAAGAACTGGATAAATTATTAGTATTTCTGGGCATCTTCTGCTGAATGGGCCACACAGCAATCAGATTCAGTAAATGGGCCTTACTTTGTTCTGTATCTATGCTAGGAATTGTTCTTTGTATTCTGTGGTACATCGTAGCATCAAGACTATGCCAGGGAACTTTCTGAGAGTTTCCTACTGTGGTTTATAACTCAAAACTTACCTTTTAAACCCATGGACATCATTGGAACACCGAGGCTTACTCACTGATGACATAATCATGTGACATGCCCTTTTTTCATTTCCCTTCAACATCTTTCTTCTGTTCTTTGCTATGCTGTGTCATTTTCTGATCAATTAGAGCAATCCTTTATGTATCATTACTCATCCACTGCTTCACTGTCAACTTCTGTCTTCTGTCTCAGACACTGAATATTCTGCTAATTACCAGTGTATAACTTCACATGTTTAAAATTTTGCTCTTTTTGTAGCAGTCACAGAGAAGAAATTAAGGATTCCCCTCAAATTTACGTAAATTCCTTTGTACACCTTTGTAAGTGATAGGTTTCGTATAACAAATATTTATGTTGCTTACTCATGCTTACTCATGAGACATTATCCAATAATAAAAAAAATAAAAACTTCATTTGCTCAGTCCACATAAAAGGAAAGTCATCAGCAAAATTGTGTTATCTACTGCTTCTGACCATAATGCCACCTCATCTGCTTTCTCACCAGTCCTGTTCACCCAGAAAGTTTTCTGAAGGATGAACAAATCTGACATGAGAATACATGAATAACAGCTTGATGGTACCAGTTTTTCTTTTTTGACCTCACCAAATGTTGTCTTGTAGCAATCCCAAACATCCTGTGTGGGCAGAGAAAAGGAATGGTGAGAGACCAGTTATTTCTTTCTTGTGTAGTTGGTTGGCATTATTAATCTTTTGAGCATCTAGTGAATCTTTAGACATACTTTGAAGACTGTGTGGTCACACTTGGTTTGATTAATTTTGACTCATAGAAAGAGATCAAAGGATCATGATAACTCTGTTGTGGTTGCCTAGAGCTGCACGTTTTCTTTGTAGTAATGTGCAGTAATAAAACACCTTGAGAGATACCATGAGATTTGCCAAGCAACTTACCTCATGGTGGTCTCAACTTGTGAGAATGGAGTGTAGTTGTGTGAATGTTGGGTAAGGAGAAAACCATGGATGAGAAACAGGAGAAAACAAAGATGTTACAAGACCAACAAACAGTGACAACAACTTCTACAGTATTAGAAGTAACAATTGAAAGGAGATACATTCTATTCAGAAATTTTTTGATCTTCTGCTTTATATTAAGATTTTAAAATCAGTATGACCTAATCAGTTAAGACCTCTTAAATTTCACAACTTTGTATGATATGAGCTTCATAGATATATGATTTGTATTTTGACTATAATTTTCTTCACCTGTCACAATCACCACTCACAATGTAAAGATATAAAAATATCCAGTCTGTGTAGCTTTTCCTGTGTCATTTAAATCTCCTTCAGATTAGCAGAGTGTAAGTGAACCATTAAGTTGTTATTACTACCATGGAGATTCAGGCTCACCAAATCCTGTGGGAGCAAATGTAAGTGGATCCTTTAAATGGCCCTGTGATGCTGTCTATCAGTATGTGATGACCTTTTTGAGATTACCCTTTATTTGTTTCCTCAAAATCTCCTGAAAATGCAGACTGTAGAATTCCATTATTGTGGCATTGATCTCATCATTTTACATGTAGAAGCAGTACTACTACCACTTCTCTCTGTTTGGATTCTTACTCCTTCTTTACTGTTCTGTCACTGTATCACTGACATTTCTAGTGAGTTCCTTGTCCACTTGGCCCCATGCCCTTTCCAAATTTGTTGTAGGATACTTTTGCCTGCTTTTGTTCATTTAAACCCACTTAAGTTTCTAGTATTAAGGTGTTCAGCTCACCCAAATGATTTGAGGCTGTTCTATTACCTTTTCTGTTCTCTATTACCTTTCTTTTCACTTGCCATACCCTTAATTTTGCCATCCAAAAAATTCACATTTATTTTCAAATTCAAATTCTTTCTGAAAATGTGAGATAGCATGCAGCCCTGGAAAACTGGTGAAAGCAGTTTGGTGCAATCCTTTTTGAAATGATAAAAATTATTTCTCTTCATCTGCAGAGAGCATTCAGCAGACATGACACAGGATGTATGCCTAACACTGTTACAGTTCTTTACATGAATATTTACATGAATATTTACAAAGTGTTTCATTATAATTTTCTAGATGAGCACTCCTTATGGACCTTCACTACCTTCTAGGAGATTATATTAGTGAAAGGATTCATATGTGTATTACTCAAGATTTCAGGATTTCCAGTCATTGATCTTTTGCACAAGGGTTTCCCACAATTCCTACCAGTTACAGGGTGGTTTTATGTTCCAGTTACCTGGAGTTGCTACTTTAGCATGTGAGCAATTAAGAATTTCCTTTATATAATTTGTCACATAGATTCAGTTTCTCTCTTAAATACAGATTTTTATCTTGCACAGTACTCTTCCTTTTTCCCATTCTTCATGTCTCTGCCATTTTTGGTGCTTAACAAATTTATCAGTTGCTACTGGAAGTCTGGACCAGAAGGACTTTCAAGAAGCACATTGAAAAAAGGCAGCTGTGTTTTCATTTTACAGAAGACTTCTGGAACATTATAAAACTCAGGGAAGTCAGGTTCTGCCTGGAATTATAATCTCAAGTACAAACAAAAAATTCCCACAGTGAAACCTTACCAACAATAGCCTGATTGTACTATGTGAGATTAGAGATGCTACACTAAAAGGAGCACTTTTTCTTTTTCTTTGTAGAACACAAACACAGAGATGCAGTGAGAAGGCGAGCAGAGTTTTCCAAAGGCCATATTGTGCTTTGACACATAGTCAACTTGGTAACAGGGAATGAAAGTGATATAGGCAGCTTTCTTCAAGACAAAATACAAATGTATACAGAGACTGTCTTGATTATGTAAATCAAGTAAGACATTAATTTGAACTTGAATAACCACAGCTCTGTCTCCACAAATCAGCAATACAAGCATTTTAGAATCACAGGATAAAGCGGGAAGCATTGGATCAGTTTATTTCCTAAAGCAGAGTTGAAGGAAGTTTAATGGGTCACCCGCAAGTCTTGTGAGAAATTAGAATGGAAAGGGCTGCCAGAAATGATTGAATTTTTCATCTGCAGTTAAAGTCCCTAGCACAAATGTCATGTCTCATCTTTATCAGTGTGTGCATGTGTGAGTAGAGGATGCTACAGGATATGACCTGTTCTTAACTGGAAACATTGAGAAGATCAGTGCTGCCAAAAGTAAGGGATTTTGCATGACATTTGTGTACAATGCAGACTCATCAAAATTTGTCCAGTCTCAGCAGGATTTCTGTGCATTTGACCAAGATGTCTGGCAATTGTATCCAGATCTTTATTTCAGCATGATAGGGACAGCACAGCCTATCATTTTATTATAAAAAAAATACAATGCAGTGCAGTCACACAAGAATAAAGAACAGACAGGAATGAATCCTTTGCCCTCTGCAATAAGATTTCCTCAGTAACTCTCATAATTCCCACTTTCACAGAGGACCTTTGACAACCTACTTCAGCATTCACATAAATTTAGAATTTCAGCTTTGTGAGAAAAGGTATTTGTACACATTAAATTGCAGTTTCATGTATAGGGCAGCAGTAGGCAGAATTTTTCCACAATTTTTCATTATAGGCTCCAGTCACAGGCCGATGGCAAAGCCAAAAGAAAGCCCATGTGCAGATGTGAAAGGCACATTTGTGGTCATCCATCTTGAGCACAAAAAATGGTTGCAGCCTACATTCTCAGATGATGCTGAATCAGAGGATAATTGGGGTGGAACAGGGAGAGGCTGCTAAAGTTCTCAAAGTTGTGTGTGGCATAGACCCAGTTTTGTCCTGTGCTTAAAGGGTCCCATCTTTATGCTTGGAAAGTGGCTTTGAAAATGCTGATTTTTGTAGATTGTTTATCTTCGTTGTAGTACCTGGAACTCTCTTTTAGGAACACTTACAGGGAAGTGGATATAATTGCTAGAACTTGTGTGTCAGATCTGAAGTTGCAGTGAAGCAGTCTTCTCACAGCCCTGTTCTGATGGCAGCTTTATAATTACTGATTTTGCTTTTCTTTCTAAGCATGCAGTGCAGTCACAAAGATGCAGGATTTCTTGCATAAACTGTTGTGAGATCACACCATTGCCGTCTCTTCTGAGACTGAGCTAAGAAAGGAGGTTTTTTCAGCATGTGTCAATGCCTCGAGTCAAGAAATGTAGCCTGCCTTTTGAAGAACCCCTTATTGTAACCACAGGCTGTCTTTAGAATGCCAAATCTCAAGACCATAAACTTAGCTGACATGCCTGTGATCTGCTTTTGTTTAATTAGTCACAAAATCCTTCTGCTAGCCACTCATCCTACTTGCCATCTGTGAAAAGATTTATGATGTTATGAACCACTTAAAATATTTTTTAAAAAGAAGGGCTGAGAGTTTTATAGAAAAAGGAAAGTCTTTTGGACCTAGACACTACACTAGCAGGAATAAACTTCCTGTTTTTACACTAGTACTCATAAGCCCATCATAAGTGGGCACTCCTGAAGAGCAGCATGTGAGCACTCAGGTGGGAGACTCAGGACTTGAAAATAGGACTTTAATGACTGAAGTGGAAATATATTGGCACCAAGAATTTTGTTTTCTTTCTTTTTTTCTCCTTTTTTTTTTTTTTTTTTTCTGAAAGAAATAGAAGGAGCATATAGGAAATTTTTATTTACTGAAGAAGGAAAAATGAAAGCTTATTTCTAAATTATATTGCCAGCATTTGCTTTTAAAAATGTTTTCTGTAAAAAATGGATTTGAAGTTTATTTCTAATTTTAGTACATTTGACAGACTAATTAGGGAAATTTTTCCTGTATAACATGAAAGACCGACATGCTATGTAGAGTTATGTAACTTCCACATCCTGGTGTAAAAATACACAAAAGGCTCTCCTGTGTATTTTCTATTTTTTCTCAGAAACATGAGAGGTTTTTGTATCTTTATTCTAAAAGCACTTGTTTCACACTTTTTGGGGAGTTTGGCCATACAGATATAAGCTTTCTTTGATGGTCTGCATTACTAAAACTTTCCATTTCCCTAGGTCTTAATAAATAGATATAATGTATGAAAAGTAATAAAATAATGCAATTTAGTATGCAGCATGAATCTATCTATGGTGTAATTATACTGTTTATTAATCAAATAATTATATTTTTAATGTATGTATTAAACAGATTTTGAATGCTGACTGCCATACACAATACCTTTCTGATATTTAAATAAGCAAATTTGGTCTAATTTACATCATCCTTTTACTGGTATTTTTATTTTTCTCATTGCCTTTGTTTTCTTATGGACAGAGGGAGTAATCAGTGTTGTATGTAAGGACTGAGAGGTTTTGGATTTGCTTCAATTCTGATTAGGAGATATGGCTTGTCTTTCTACCCTGAGCAAGTTACTTTCCCCTCTTAGTTTAGTCTTCATAGATAAGACATTTCTTGTAACATAGTCCTTACCTACAAAATCTCTATATTTATGTCTGTGTGACCCATTTCTTGGAAAATAGCATTGATGCCATTGATGTGAAATGCATTAATGGTAGTTGTTGTGGCAATGCCTGACATTTGGCTTCCAGCTGATGAATATGTCTAGAAGCTCTGTTTTGTCAGCATTCCTTCACTGGCCATCTGTGTTAGGAACGTGTAGACTTGTGTTCTCAGCATGAGATATATTTATTTTGTCCTGATAAATAGCCTCCTGCTCATTATTATTAGACACTTCCAAGTTAATTTTCTATTTATACCTGGGAACCTTTGCTACTTTTGATCAGCCATGATTAAGAAATGTTCTAAATGTCAGACTTTAGCCATTTGTTTTTTAGGTGTTGAAGTCACTGGACAAGAGATCTAATCATTTTGTACATGTTATTGTATTGCAAGGAAAGTTATTGATTGATCTGATGTCCTCACACTTTAGCTTTTCCTGGGCCTCTTCTCTGACAAGTGGTCAAGGTCTCTCTCTTGTGTAGTAAAATAGGTTTATTTGGAAAGGAATGTCATCATTAAGCTCTGAATGTTTAAGTCCCTTGCAGTATTAGATTAAAGAATAATGACTTTCATACTGGAGGCTAATTTGTTTTGGTGACATAGCAGAAATGCACATTTCAGCAGCTAAACTCTATCATAAGGATAAACTCATTGATAGAGCCACTTTGGTGTAGCCTAGCCAATTCACTCTTGAACAAGGAGCACCATTCAGTTTACTCTTAACTGGAGCAGCTCAGACTGTGCCATAGTTCTGGTTTTTTGTCAAGATGTTAGGTAAAGGAGGTGGCCTTCCTTATTTATTGACATAATTAGAAAAAAATTGTGAGCACACCTTTAAATGACTACAAACTGTCTGTGGAACTGCAAAAACATTCTGATCTTCCAAAGAGAGAACCAGGAGGTTCAAAGGTTTTCAAAGGTTTTTGAAAAATCTACTTAGAACATCTAAATATTTTTTTGAAAATAAAGTTTATACAACTGTACTGACAAAAAAGTTTCACAGTCACTCTGATAGAGGTCCTGAATCTCTCAGTTTGGATTCAAGGATTTCAAGGAACCAGCACACTCTTCAAGATTAATGCACAAGGCTCAAGCAGAGAACAAAGAGTCAAAGAAACTCAGAGGTAGCAGCATAGATCCTAATACTTATTAATCCTATCTTCTGCTTTTTTTTTTTTTTTTTTTTTTTTTTGCAAGGCAGTCTTTGGGAAAACTCCAAATTGAAGGAAAATAAATATGAGAAAATTGTTCAACTAAAAAGGCCAAAATGTGGCTTAATTTAAATTGGAGTTGACAGCAAGTGAGATTTATTCTTTGCATTCTAATAAGAAAGCATAGAGAGGAGAGGAGGCCTGAAAAATGTACAAGGAATGGAAGCAGAAAGGCAGTCAATGGTAGGTAAGAGGAGAGAAAATAGCTCCAAAGAAGGAGCCCTTCAAATTTGAAGAAATTAAGAATGCTTGTGATTCCAAAAATAAAAATAAATATTTTAATGTTGAGTGACCCAAAGCTAAATCTTGTTGCTTGCTTCTGAAGAGAGCAGGAAAGGCAATATTCAAATGTCTGTCAATAACTGTTGAAAAAGGAGATTTAAAACATGCTCTCATCTTCCATTATAGCATTTCTTTACAAGAACATTTCTTTATAAAATAGATTTGTTTTTACCTCCTAAGCACTTTCCCTTTTCCCTGAATACTTTCCTTCTAATGCAGCCTTATTTTTTCTAATACTTTTTCTGCTGAAATAAAGCACAAACACTACTTTTAAAAAGGAGTAATAGCTACCTAAACAAGCCATGTTTTTCTTTTTTTTTTTTTTTTTGAATGTTGGAACAATTTATTTGCATTTGTTCTTGAGATTGTCATCTGATCAGATCTGACCAGATATAGGTACTTGCTTAGTGTTGCTGCTGTCAACATTCAGAAACAGAGACAATGGCTTGGCTAAAATCCAGCTGTCATTAGAAAACTCTTTCTAAAAAGAGCTCTGTGGGATCTTAATTCCATCTGTCCTTCATCATGACTTCAAACATACCAATATTTCTAAAAGGCAACTAAGTTCCTTTTAGGTCAGTCATGCTCTCTAGGGACCAAAGTAGAAAAGAAAAACTTTAGCTGGCAGCTTTATCAATGATATATGAGGGAAAACAGAAAACTGTGTTGTTTTTTATAGCTGCATTAGTTATGCATTGCCGGCAATTAAATATAATTTTCAACAGAAAAATAAGAACATAGCTATGGGTGATTTCTTCTCCCTTGAAAAGCTTTCCCATACTGGTGAACTGCAAACTGTGCACAGTGAAAAGGGAGCTGGTGGAAGAAATGCATGAGACAGAATGGGACAGGACAGGGTCAGACAGGATGGGATGGGGTGGGATGGAATAGGATGAGTTGGGATGGGATAGCAAAAATCCTGGTGGAATCTTAACAGAGCTAAAAATACTGCGTCATACAAGGAACAGATCTCTCAACAGGTAGTTAGAAAGTGATGATGGGGAAAGATGGTAAAAATTCCAGTGGTTTCCTTGGGAAAGGGGAAGTATTCTTTGAGAAATGACTGTTTTAGGGATGTGTAGCTTCTCCAGGACCTGGGAGCTGTGTGCTTGTACCATACATATACAGCCAAGAACTGGGGTAGAAAAAAGGGGATTTCCAAATTTTTGCCTAAGATTGGTGGGGTCCCTGACACTGGCTCTTAGTTATAAGCTACTCTGTAAATGGGACATCCGTGACTTTCAGAGGGTCTTAATTGAATGTCCATAAACTAGCCACACTTCAGACTTTCAGAAGCTAGAACATACAATAGCTTAGTTCTAATACCAAAGCTAGGTTAGAAGTAATAGTGAGTAGTATTTTACTTTTGCAGTTAGTACAATATCTCATCATTTAGCTTTGGCATCTGGAAACAAAAGATTTCTTGTCCACAAACACAAAAATTCTCTTTAATTGTGTCAAATTAATTGTATTAAGTGTTGAAAGACATGATCCTTTTCTTGGTCTTTTGTTCAAATCTGTGGCTGTCCTACTTGAGGATTGAGATAGTGTCAACAGTCTAAAAGTTGACACTTCTAGAGCAAATGTGATACAGCCTTTTGGGCACAGCCAGCTAGTGGTTTATGCTTTAGACTGGGCTTTCACAAGGGGATAATATTTCAATTTAAGCTTTCAGTGTGAAATTACACTATTGTTCTGTCTCAGGATTGATTGAGCATTTGAGGATAAGTATTATGCAGTAGCCTTCAGAAAAAAAAAAAAAAAGAAAAGAAACCACAACCAAAAAAAACAGTCCAAAACACAATCTGGTAAATGTTGGGGAGCTTAACTATATTTTCCCAAGAAGACCAGAGAGACAAGGGAAGCTATGGGACCTGCTGAAATTCCCCAGCTGTTTCTGAGCTAATAATGACTGGCTTTGAAGGGAGTAATTCAGTGCAGAAATATAATTTATTTCCTCATCTGGTTAAGGAAGGTGGAGTTCAGGCTTTAAACATAGGATTGAAAGTTTTCTTGAAATCTCGTGTGATATTTTAAGATTTGAGGACCTTTGAATATACTTGTCTTTCTACTGCCTTCAATTTATATAATCTATATCCATTGATGATAAATGGGAGGTGTTTATGCCATCAGCAAGGATGTTACAGTATCACAAAATTTTGTCCCATTTGCTTCAGCGGTATATTTTATGGATTGAGCTACTACTTGACACACACATGGGATTTTTGTAGGCTTTCAATAGTTCCACAGTTCTGTTAAGTATATTGAAGAAATATCCATGTTAATTATTTCTGAAGTGTGACTTTTCCTGAACAGAACTGCAAAGTGCTGTACCAGCCAGGCTATATCAATCACTGAAGGTAAAAAAAAATCCATTAGGGGTCTATATTTAATGTTCTAGAGCTGAACTGTGTCTTTTCTTTTGGGATGATGCCTTAGAAATGCTTTCTGTCTTCTCACATGTTTCTTGACATTGAGTCCATACTTGTGATATTCAATATTCAATATACTGGGAAAATGAAGAACTGCCTGCTGTAGGGCATGATAGGTTCATGAACTTGGAGGTGCACAAGTCCATGATGACATACATCCATGAGTCTTCGGGAAGTTACTAAGGCGTCAGCCATCATATTTGAGAAGTTGGGGCAGTCCAGTCAAACATTGGAAAATGCCATATTTTTAAAAAGGGAAAGAAGTAACACCCAGGGAACTACAGGCCTGTCAGTCTTACTGACAGGTAAGAACATGAAGGAGATTCTCCTGAAAATTGTGCTAAGGCACATGGAAAACTAAAAGGTGACTGTTGACAGCCAATCACCATGTTAACATGGCTTCAGTAAGGGCAAAATGTGCCTGACAAATTAGGTCATCTTCTATGATGGGTTTGCAGCAGTGGCAGATGAAGGCAGGGTAAGAGACATCTGCTACCTGGACTTGTGCAAAGCATTTGACACTGTCTGGCACAACATCCCTATCTCTAAACTGGAGATGTGGATTTGATGGATGGGCCACTTGGTAAAAAATTGACTGGACAGTAACAATCAAAGAGTTACAATCAACAGCTCAATATCTAAGTGGAGATTGGTGGTGTCCCTCAGGGATCAGTGTTGGGAACACTATTTAACATGTTTTCCAGTGACATGACAGTGGGATTGAGGGCACCCTCAGCAAGTTCACTGATGACACTGAGCTGTGGGGTGTCTATACTGGAGGGAAGGGGTCCAAAGTGACCTGGACAGTCTCAAGGGGTGGATCTGTACAAAGTTAAACACATCTAACTTCCAGGTCCTTCACCTGGGTTGGCACAATTCCAAGCAGAAATACAGTCTGGGTGGAGGAAGTTCATGGGGTGTTTGTGGACAAAAACCCCAATATTATTCAATCACATGCACTTGTAGCCCAGAAAGCCAGTTGTATCCTGGGCTGCATCCAGAGCAGTGTGGCCAGCATGTTGAGACAGGAGACTCTTTCCCTATACTCTGCTCTGGTGAGACCCACCTGGAGCACTGCATCCAGCTCTAGGGTCCACAGCATAAAGAAGGCCATGGACTTTCCTGAGCAAGTCCAGAGGAGGCCACAAAGATGCTCACGGGGCTGAAGCACCTCTCCTGTGAGGAAAGGCTGAGACCATTGGGGTCATTCATCCTGGAGAAGTGAAGGCTCACAGGAGACCTTCCAGCACCTTCCAGCACCTAACTACCCCTACCAGAAGGGTCACAAGAGAGCCAGAGAGGGACTTTTTGCAAAGGAGCAATGGTTTTAAACTGAAAGGGAGTAGGTTTACATTACATATTAGGAAGAAATTCTTTAGTGTGAACATGGTGAGGAACTGGAACAGGTTGCCAAGAGAATTTGTGGAGTTCACAGCCCTTGAGGTACTAAAGACCAGGCTGGATGAGGCTCTAAATAATCTAGTCTAGTGGAAGGCTCACTTTACATGCCATGGTCTTTAAGATTCCTTCCAACTGAGGCCGTTCTATGGTTCTCTATTTCTATGATTGTATGATCTGAGTTGGTTGAATACCAAGAGTTTGCCATGCAGCTGAACTTTCAAAAACCCCAAGATTTCAGCTTATGACTTTAGTTGCTGGGCTAAACACCAGTTCTGTGTCTCACTTTTCAAGATTTTAAGAATCCATTTTTTCACTTCCATGACTAACAGTAAGGCTATTCTTGATCTTGACATAGTGAAATTACACTGCCTGAATTTCTCTGTAAGTGTTTGATGAGAGAAGGAAGGCTTTTAATTTGCCAAATGGCAGTTTCATAATGCAAAGTTCAGAGATAAATACCACTTCCATCTTTCAAACATCTGAAGTATAATTAGACAAATCTTAAGTACTTTTGAGCACTCCATTCCAGGATGACAGCCCTGATCCCATGTTAGAGCACAACTAATGCAAGCCTCTACATAGTGCCTTTGAAAAGTGGAAGAGGTTGGCAGAAACATCAAATAATGATACTTATCTCTTGGAGCACTTTTTGGCTGGAGATAACCAGAAGTTCTCCAAGTATTGTTGCAGCATACTGAAGTACAGATGATAAGCACAGGTGCCCCCTCTTTTTCTTACTACTCTGGCACTAACATTATCTGGCTCACCCCAGAAGATTGGTCACGTTGAGGAAACAAAGCTCCCCCTCATTGGATGCAAGATGGCTTTATTTAAAGGGCTTTCCTCTTTTTAGAAAAGTTTGGAGCTCATAATGCCTCACTCCAGGCAGCCACACAGATCAGATGAGAGACTGTTCTATGTTCTCTTGAATTTTGCTTTATATCCTAGCAGAGGATAAGAGCGAAAAGCACAGATCAGCTAATACTAGGAATGCCAGTCTGCATACAGATTCAGGGAAGAGCTATAATTAAATCCATGTCCTCCTACATTGCATGTAGGCACTTGCATAGCTTTTATCCCTAAAGGCTTCTCTGTGTGCCAGAGAATGCCTAGGAGCGGTTGAAGGTTTCTGACAACTCCTGCAGAGAGACAGTATTTCACGGTTCCAAGGCCTATCAGATACTAACACAGGTTTCACCTCCTAGTTGTCATGTTCTCCGTAAACCATATTTCTTGCTTTTTTTACACAAGAGGTAAAGTCAAAAGAGTTGATTCTCAGATACTCAAAGATCCTTTTCCTATAGACTGAGAGAAGTGAAAGAGCATCAAGCTACATGGTGAAAATAAAAACTAATCCTGAAATATTTCCATGTGTCATTGTTATTAGTTCAATATCTATTATTATTTTAGAAGTAAACATTTACATTTGATTCAGCATTTGATTTCAACAGTTTCCAGCACTACTTTTTTACTCTATTTGATTCCGGATCTATTTCTGACTCCTGATTTTTTTTTCCCCAAATGGAATGTACTTCAGCAACAATGTCCTGTCCCCACTCAAACATTAAATTTAGGACTTTTGAGCATAACCAAGACAATCAGAGCATGATTGGAACACCAGTAACTCCCAGCAAATTCTGTCTTGCTGCTAAACATCTTCAGAAAGCTTCAGAAGTTTCAGAGAATGAAACGGTTTTCAAAATTGCTTCTATTTGATTAATATATTCCTCCTTCCAAAGACATCAAGCTTCATGTGTTCCAAACATACAGAATTGTTCTCAAGGAAGATTATCAGAGCTGTCACACAGAGAACCTAGAACAAGGTTTGCCTGCAAGACATCTAGAGCTTTGCAATACCTTTTCTTTGTTCTAGGAAAATCCAGGTACATAGGTCATTGCTCTTTCTGGAGAAAATCAGAACCACCCATAAAATCATGGGTATTTTCTTCTGTACAGAAACCTTACAAAATATGTTTAATGTGGTGTAGCTACCCTATAGGAATATCCTTATTTGTTTTTAGGATATCTAGAATTTTATACAAATTTGCTCTGCATCTGGACAAACAGAAAATTGAGTCAGAGAGTCCAAGTAACATCATCTTTAGAAAAAGAAAAATATTTTCTGCAAACCTTAAAGTAATAATTTGCTTAGAAATTCCAAGACAAAGGAAGTGAAAGTAATGAGTAAGTGAGCATTTTAAGAGAGAACAGATCTTGTGGGAAAGTCTCCTGGGAAAGAATTGTTCCAGCTGCTGTGAGTGAAAGCAAACACTGTTTTAATGTTTAATAACATGTTTTTTTCCTTTGGTATGGCTTTCCTCTATAAAATGTTCCAGTACAACTGAGTGGTAAGGAAAAGAAACTGACTGTCTTGGAGCAGTTTTATTAGACTTTGTATAGCAGATATATACTGAACCATGGAAGTGCACAATTAAGGTCTCACTTGTGCAACAGAGATGAAAATACTTTCTACCTACCTACACTTACAGTGATCTCAAAGTCATCCACCACTACAGTCAGGAGTAGCTTTCCCATTTTCTAGATATACAGACAGCCTAAAATACATGAATCAGAAGGTGATGTTTGAAATGTACAACCCCTACGTGTCTGCAGCCTGGTTCTACTTTGTACGCATAGTTTCTACCAATTTGTTCCATTAGAGCAGCCAAAAGGCTAAACTCAGCATCCTCCACAAAACCATTACTTTTGTTATAGAGCAGCACTACCTGTGTTTCATCTTCATAAATCTGTGTGTTTCTCTTACCCCTTTTCTATCCACTGGAATTCATTACATGCCTAGTTAGAACTACCTAGTACTCCTAGCAGTGGTCAGCTCTGATCTCTATCCATAAAGAAAATGTCAGTGTGCTAGAATGGAAAACAGCAAGGATTTCAGAAAAAGCTGTTGTACTTGTCAGACCACACCAGGGAGGTTCAACTCTTCTCCTAGAGAGCTGGAATGATGCCAGGGAGAAATTATTTATAAACCCAGGTCCTTTGATCAGCCTTTCCACCTGAATGCTGCTAAGTGATTTTAAACAAAAAGTGAGGTCAGGCACCTGTGAAGCCTGCAAAGGGCTTCAGCTATAACTCTGAATGATATTAACTGTCTATACAAAGGGCCACAGGAATTCCCATTAGGAGGTGTGTGTGGCTTGGCTGCTCTATGTGCTGCTCAGATGTATGGGGAAGAGGATTAAGAAGTTTATGGTGACATCCAATGGATGATTAAAACAAACCGGCAAGCTGAGGATGAGGAATCAGCAGCACAGTAGCATGGTTTTAACCTAATGAATTGCTGCCTCCACTGGGCAGCCTGCCTAACTTTGGTATATCTAAGTTGCAACATTTCAGGGAATAATGTCCTTGTGTGATAAGTACTGCAGTAAAGTTACAGGTCAAAAGGTCTGAAACATGACCTGTTTGGAAAGATGGAAGAAAAGGCAGTTGTTTAGTCTGGAGGAGTAAAGACTGTGGGAAGGAGTGGTACAATTTCAAATTTGCAGGAAAAAAGGAAAGGAATACACTGTTGCAGAGAAGACAGGAAGTAGTGGGTATGATTACAACTACAGAGATAATGTGGTAGAAGCATTAGGTAATCTGTCTCCAGTTTAAATTGCCTAAAATAGTGTTGAAGCCTCATCAGTTAAACTAAATATGAATTAGACAAGAATCACCAAGTGACATGGATACTGTGATAGGCAGGGAGATGACCTAGATGAACTCATGCTTTATTCTGGCAGTAATTTGAATAATTTTTGTGGTATCTCTACATACTGAAAATACACACAAGGCTATGTATTTTAGTACTTATTTATGAAGGACCTCTCCTAACCATTACGGCTGCTTGATTTAGAGATTTGCACTGAATATTTTGCACAGAATAATGGGGCTTTTTCTCTTTCAACCTTTTTCATCATCACATATTTGAGGAGAATTATGGTAGAGTTTTGCAATTTTAGCACCCATCCGATAAAGGCAGCTTACTGTTTTGTTTCCTTCCTCATGTTTGCATCTCTTGAGGTTGTTTTGCTAGCATTTATTGCCATCAGATTCAAAGCAGCAAAGCTGGTCAGAAGAAACCTTATAAAACATTGATAACTGTTCATCATACCATATCACTAACTGCAGTTGTAAGATTTTTTCTGATTCTCAGGCTGTATGTGATAAACAAACATACAACTATTAGTCAGGGCTGGTCTAAGCCCAGCCAAGGGCAGATGGTACAAATGTGTAGAGATTCACAGGGAGTAATCAGGGAAGCAAGGAGCTGTCTAATTCTGTCGTGAAGTAACATAGCAAGAGTACAGAACTGACAGCTTGCTTATCACTCATTGTTAGTGTTTTGGTAGAAAGAAATAGGTCTCTTAGCTGTTCACTGCACTCTTTTCCTGCACAATCTATTTCCCTTCTGATCTGTTGATTCATGTTTATGAAACTTTTTAGATCAATGGTATGACTTGCTGCTTAAAACTAAGCCTGTCCGCCAGCTCCAATTAGGGGAAATGCTTGAATGCACAAAACCAGATGGTGCTTGCTTGCTTTACTTAGATTGTGCAGAAATTTAGGCAGCAATAAAGGGTGTAAATACAATGCAGTGCCTCTCAGAAACACTGGACTGGGACCCAAGTAACCATAATTGCATGGCACTGTATTGTTTTCAGACTTAGCTCAAGTGTTCCTACATTTTCCTATAAAAGGCATTTATATTAGTTTGCTATTTGGCCAAAGCTGGACAGATTTTCATGCAAGCAACACAAGGTCTAATATTCTCAGATTGTCCCTTTATCAAATTGCAAGACTTAGTCTAAATCTTGAGGGTTTTAAAATACTTTTTTTTTATCTGATATGATCAGTTTTCTCCTTGTTTTTACTTTCAGGAATGGAGGTAGTGTTTCACCAAAACTAGGAACAAATGAGAAAATTGTAGAAATGCTCCTTAAGTGCATTAAGGAGTAATCCAGTAATGCTCCTTAAACTTTTGACAAAAGAAAAAGAAGGTATATGAGAGCATAAATCAATCAATTTTATATTGTTTAAAAGCTCCCTTGCTTATGGTAAGTATCATTTAAGATCTTTGTTTCATGGAGAGAGGACAATGAGAAATTAATTCATTTCTAGTTCTTAGAAACATTGACAACTTTTAACTTGAAGTTTATATCTTGCTCTTATGAAAAGTCATGTTTGAACATAGTATGACCTTTTCATTTCTTTTAACAACCAGGTAATCCAATGTTATTAATAACAAAGTATTTAGAAATGTTGTTCTTGTTCTGGGCTGACAAGTGACATGTACTGTGTTATCAGTTGGCTCTCCCCTGCATACTTTCTTAGGGAAGTAAATAGCTGGCACACTTGGAGACCTCTGGTTAAGATAATCTGGGGACAAGAGCGAGGAATCTGGAGGTGTAAGGCAGCCTGCTACAGAGGCTGTGGATATAGTTAGGCATGATATTTGGCAAATACCTGTCTATACTCGTTGTGGTTATAGCCTTTGATTTTTATTCCTTCCTAAACACTAGCCCTGTTAAGAATTTTAGGTGAAAAGGTAAAGGAAAAGGTTAAGGGCAATTGTTGCAGATGATAGATAAATATGATTGTTCATAAATAATACATCGGGATGAGAACAGTCCTCCCAGCTAGCTGAGCAATGCCCCTGCCTTTGGATGGGTCCTGGGGTGAAATGGACTGTTCCATCCCACCCCCCAAAATATGTATGATTCATCCCACACCTCTATCCCTCCCCTAAAACATCAGTGCATGTAACCCCATTGGATATGCCTCATCCCAACCCACCTCGAAGCTCCCCTGATAAGGGGGCTTCGAGGGGCCATGCGCTCTCTTGGAACTTCTTCCCCCCTCTTGGAACTTCCCCTCTCCTAGACCCTCCTTTTGTCTCTCCCCTCCCCGAAGCTCTCAGGCCGGCCACGTGCTATACCTGGGAGCACAAGGCAGGACCCTCCTGCACCCCCAATAAACCTCTTTCCCCAAGAGCAAACCTCAGAGATCTCTGCCTCCATTCATCCACACCATGCTGGAGTGTGCTATTTTCTTCAGGCAATTCCTGTTACCTTTTTGCAGCTGGTAGTTCTAAAACATAAAGAACATCTGACAATGTTTATCAGAGAGAGGAGAGAAAGAGAGAAAGCAAATCAAAAGGACAGTGACATTTGTGTCTAGCTTGGGTGCATGACTGCATTCTAGAAAATACAGAATACCTTGAAACTGAGTTGCCAAAATCTTTTTTAAAAGCTAGCCACAATTTCTTGCATTTTTGGTGTACTCTGCAGAAGGTACTCTGATATACTCTGCTATCCAGTCTCATCACAGACATATTCTGTTTTCTGTCCCCTAATTACAGAAATACACACGTGTTTTATACAGTAGATTCTCACAGAAATGAGCTTAGCACAATGCCGCTCTCCTGCTCCACATACAAGATGCAGCTGGTTGGTCTGATTTTTTGCTCTTCTAATCAAAGCACTCAGCACGTGAGGCCTTGAGCAGGGTAATTATCATTCTGCAGTGCTATAAGCAAGGCAAGAAGAGACAATTTATCTGTACCACATAGCATGTCCTTTGAAATACAAGAGCCTTGCCAGAGGCACACTGACAAGTTGCAGCCAGGCTTTGCTCCCCTGTGCCATGTGTGGACCTTTGTTTTTCAATGAAATACTGTTTTTCAATGAAATACTTTCCATCATATGTCCTTGCATGCCTCCATCTGTCAATAGCAAAGAGAAAGTCACCTGCAAGGTCTACAAATATCTTGTGGTCACTTTCTTAAACATAAAGTGCCTCCTTTCTTCTTTCAGAGAGTTTGCAATAAGACCAGTCTCTGACTTTTTCCAGAGTAAATTGTATATTGAGCTATGGTCCCATATTAAGTATGAGCTTCATGGGCCGTGTCAGCCACAGGTTTTACTTATGATATGTAGAGTCCAATGTTATGCAGCTAAAAATTACAGCTACCCAAGAAGAATAAAAAAAACCTCAGCTTGCTCTGATATAGATTGCCGTATGCCTGTACTAGCAAAATTATAATAAGTTGATAATAATCTATCATTTTGGGTGGATCTCATGTAATTTTTTTTAAGTGACAAAACATTAAAATATATCAAGTGGAAAAAAGGTAAACTATCTCTGCATAAAGATAAATGCATGCATTATTGAACACTAGAAGATAATTTTATGCACATTTTGCTGTGCCCCAGTACCAAGTAAATATCATAGAATCATTGCATGAGTGAAAAACTGTGACAGGTAATTTCTGTCATGTGTTTTACCTTTGGGTACGAATTGCCTTTGAGAAGGGTATGATTTTCTAAAACTGAGCCATCTGTATGCAAAACAGCTAAAATAATATTTTATTGTGGGCTTTAAGATTACAACATTCATGTAATTAAAAGCCTTTTTCTTCCTTGGAGGCCAGTGTTTATAAACACATGAAAATCCTTATAACGTGCTTGATAATAAGACTGCACTTAGACTTGACATGGTTAGGTGAAATTGGGAGCCAAAGTTTCCCAAGACAGAGAACCTCTTTGGCATTCTTCTACCCAAACCAAATATGATAGACAAGATGAAGAATATATTTTCCCCTTCCTCCTCCTCTCCTGAAGGTCAAATCATTACTCCAGTCACTTAATGAGAAGTGCCATGCTGACAAGCCTGTTAAGCTCTGACAAAACCTCTTGCCCAGTATATTGTTTCTGACAGGGAACAGCAACAGATACCTAACAAGAACTCGAACAGTGTGACCTACTGCTAGGTTCTGTGTCCTAGTTGTTGATCTTTGGCAGCTTAATGCCTTCCTGAGCCTGTGGCTACATCTGGATTGTGCCTGACAGCCACTCACAGACGCAGTACTGTAATATTCTTCAGTCTTTTCTTCAGCCTCATAAGGGTTACAATTTACTATAACTTTCTGTGCATTCATCTGGGACAAGCAGGGCAAATAAGAGAGGATGTCTGCTTTTCATGGCCAGAAAATGGTCATTCAATGCCCTCCTTTCTTGGAGGGCACCTGAATGTGCTTGACAGGAGCGGGACAGAAAGATAGGCAAAGAGTCCTTTCCACAGTATGGAGTGGAACAGGCAGAAAGGAGTCACTAAAGCCATGTTTTTCTTTCTATATGGGACAGACAGTAGAGAAGCTTAGCTGCTGGTGACCTGTGCCAGCTAGCACCCTCTGAAATACTGCCTGAGTATGTGCAGGCAATAGCATATGACATGCTATTCCCAACAGGCATTCATATATTGAATCCCTAGCCTTAAACACAGTCCTTTTTCTATTCTTAGACAACTTAAACTGAGAGAAAAAAAAAAAAAGAAAAAGAAAAAAAAAATCTGCATAATCACCACATGGAGCACAAAGGAGACCCAGAGCCAGCTCTGTGTAGTGTGAACCCTGCCATTTGGCACAGGGTATGGGAACAGTCCCTGCCCTTGTGTCATTTAGCAGAATGAATGGATCCAGAGAGACCAGGAAGCTCATGAGAAAAATCAGTAAGCACACCCCAACCAGAACTCAGTGATGGTAGGAAGAGTGGTTTTTTTTAATGAACCTGAGTAGCTGCATGAAACTGCTTGTATGTCAGAAACCCTATGATGATGGAGTAAAAGTCTGAATCCAACATCAAGATAATCAGGATACTTCTAAACCTTGTTAAAATCTAATCTGTCTCAGTATGATCTTCTCTACTTTAAAACAAGTTTATACCCATGGTTTATCATTAACATCCCAAAAGTATTTAAGCTTAGCCAAACTCAAACTAATGAAGCTTTCACAGAGTCATTGTGAGGTCTCCACTTGACTCATGCTCTGACACACTCATAGGGCACTGGATAAAACTGTACCTTTCAGCTGTTCTGAAAAGGATAGTACCTTGCTCCACAGAATATACTATCAGTAAAATTTTACTCATTCTTCTCTGTGTGAGTTGTCTTCTATACTACTTCCTTGTAAACTACTTCCTTTAAACTTCTATTTCCATTAAACTTCTACAGTATGGTACTCAGGAATAGAGACTGAGTCACAAAACATGGGAAATGTAATAACTTTTAAGTAACTGTTGATAACTGTTATTAATAAGTAACTTTTCCTTAATCAGAGTTATAGTGGCAAAAAAAATTTCTTCTCAAAAGAGCACTGGTCTTCCAGAGTATCTTTCATCATAATCCTGATTCAAGCAAGTCCTGACAAGCTGTGATAAGCACCATTTTCAGACAACTCAGTTTTCCACACTGAATTTAACTCCATCATTTCAGACTCTTCCTACTGGCTAGAACAAGCTACATGTAGTTAAATATATGTTGGTTCTTCAGTTCTCTGTTTTCAAAAATCTGAATATATTTTTTCTGAAAATGGAAACATTAACTCTCTGCACATGTAAATTCCTGTAACCATATAATCTGTCATTGAATTAGTGCATTCTGCAGTACAACACATTTAATAAAAGTTGATTTCTCATCTTTTTAGCAAGAAATATTCAATCAGAAAGAAGAACAAGAAATATATAAGCATTTTAAATGAAAATATGAGTTTGCTGAAAGCACTGCATATTATACATATGTATAACAAATAGTCACACTTTTTCATTCATCTTCTTAGTGGCCATTTCATTCCTACAAAAGATAGAAGACAGATAAATATAGATTTGAAATCTGAGAAAAACAAGAAATATTGAAGGTGCTAAATATATTCACCCTGCAAATGGCTTCAGATGCCTCTGTCTCTAAATCCACAGCCCTGTCAGTGCTTTCGAACACTTCATCAATTTGCTGGGGAGAATGAAACGGAACACTAACTTGGGAGCATTTTTTTCCGTTGGCATCTTCTGGTGCCAATAAACCCCTTGGGTTGTCACAGCACACATGTCAGCATATTGAACTTAGCTAGACAAATTGGGGCCTAATTCGAAGCATTCAGTTGAAGTCTTATTCCACATGAGGAATATTCATAGTAAAAACATTACTGAAATTCATGAGCGCTATGAAAAGAGGCAAAACCAATCCCTTGAGTAAAAATAATGAAAGGAATTGGCTCATTTCCTGGTTCAGAGTGGTTAACAACATACAAATTTTTTTTTCTACTGCAAATGGCATTTGTTATCATGCAGGTCAAAACTGACAGAATTAGTATATGCTCAAGAAAAAAAGAATTTAGGTGTTCAGAGACTATAATAGTTAAATCACTGTTTTCACTCTCTTCGTCAATGCACCTAGAGAAGCATAAAGCCATTCTCCATAGAGTATATTAGCAACCTGATGCACAGGGACTTTACACCATGACACCAGTTAAGCTTTATAGAAGATCTACAGCTGAATTCCCTCATACCTTCAGCTGAAAATGTACTTCTAATAGTGTTTGAACTAATTTCCCTCCATGAGTTTTTCTCTGTAGGTTTTTTAGCTTTTATGTCATTAAAAATTGCAGCACAATTTGTATACTTTACAGTCGCTATGTCTATGTTTCTTAACCATGTGGTTTTCCTCCTTAATTGAAATTCAGTGGAATTGCTCTGTGTGCTGTGAAGGAAAGGGCAGAAAGAGTTGACATATGGCATTATTCTCCACTACCACCACCACCTGCCAAAATAAATCCTGACTTTGTTCATTTGTGGAAGGTTCTATTAATTTCCTTACTGCCTTCACTTTTTTCTGACCATGTTTTTCATCTTGTTTTTCTTTAAGTGCTATTCTCCTCCCTACTTTCTACCTACTATCTTGATTTTCTTCTTCTCAACTGCATAATTAACAGAGTATTTTCTCATTATATATTAATGGCCTGCATGTTTCCAAAGCTTTTATCAGATCTTTTTAATTGAAAAAAAAAACCAAACAAAAAATAAACAAACAAACAAAATCAAAACAACAAAAAAACAAACACATGTGGCGAAGACAAATTACAGGTCTTCAAAACAGAGCTCTTACTTTTTATCAATTACACCCACCTTGTTCATTTAACCATTTAGATAAGATTACATGCTATTCTGTACAAGTTCTGGCTCCTTGTTTCATTGTGTACCAGAAAACTTTAGGACATTTGTCTGTTTTTCCAATGCAGATGTTGAGACTGCATTTTGACCAAATGCATTGAAGAGAAATGTGCAAATATTTATTTTAAAAAAACCCAAAACACTTTTGTTTAATCTTACATACACTTATGCTAGTAGGGGAAGAACTCATAAAATCTGTCTCTGTCTTTTGTGTTAAGGAGTAGCAAGAGCAGACCACTTTTCAAGGTAAGAAAAACCAAGACAAACCAACCATAACAGCCTGGGCAAAATGTTCCATCAACAGCTCCACACTGGGGAAGAGGTGAAGCAGTCCAGGAACCAGATAGTCTTGTCAGGACCAGCAGGAGATGAGATCAGGGAAAAGACTTAACTGGGTTCTGGCATTGCCCCAGGAGTCATTTAGGAGGTAGGGCTGAAGGCAGGTGTACTAACAACATAGCTCAACCAGGGAATGAAAGGCCTGGGTCTGAACCTACAGAGGGTTCCTCAATGTGGGCAAAGGGTGGAGTCCCAGGTGATGCTTTGATCTATTTGTGTATTCACAGTTCTCACCATGGTGTCTTCCATGAATGTCTTAGTATCAGGTTTTTCATCTGTGTCATCTAATTCCTACCTACTTCATAATTAAAATTTAGTGAACTCTTTAAATGTATTTAGAAACTTGGCTGCAAGTGCAGAAGATACTCAGCTGTTAGGCACCCAAGAAGCTTTCAAACACATTCTTGAGGTCAGTGAGGCCATTTAGCTGGTCAACAAATGTTTGCATTGCATTTAACTTTAATCTCTCTGTCTCTTAACTTCATTGTCTTCAAGATGGCATTCTCATGAGGATTAATTAGTCAAAACCCATATTGCATGGAAAGCTCAAATTTCTAATTACAAACAGTTATGCTAGGAGTCATTTTACATGCTAATCCTAACACCAGAAGTAATCTTTACACCATATAAACTTTAAAAGAGATCTAGTAGTATCCATTCAGAATTTCTCCATGTGCTTTGCTTTAATCAGTTTTTCTGCATTAACAGGCATATGAAAAATCAAAGCCAGAAAAGTTTCCTTACAGTGCTTCAGTAAGTGAGACAGAGGAGCAGTGGCAAGGAAGCATGAATATCAGATATGTGAAACTTGATAAAAGATAAAGTAGTTTTTTGAGATAAAAACCTGAGCCCCCACTGTGCCTCATGAAAACCATCTCGGAATAGCCAAAGCAGAGCACATGAGAGCACAAGTACAAAATGGGAGTGAGTTCAGTGGAATGTACTTTGTAATGGATAGGGACTGTTCCTCAACATCCATGTGATAGATTGTTTTGCAATACCAATCTGGAAATTCCAAATTCCTTTATCCCATTTGACTTAAAGATTTCAGCTGAGACATTTGGCAGGGCATTGAGGCTTCTGTGGAAGAAGAAGACTGTCATACTTTGAAAGTAAAAATGGCAAGGAATACAGACCAACTTCTGACGCATTCCTTGATGTCAATATCTAGGGAATATTATCCACATATTTGTAATTTTCAAGGTTAATTTTAGATTTTTAACAGTTCAGCTATGTGACTTTATAGCTGAATACTAATTTTGTAGTAATGCTATCTTTGGAAGATGAGTCATTACTAGCTGATTGCTATAGCATCATGTCGAGCCAAATTTATTCTGACTTTGCTCATAGCAGCCACAGAGGTCTGTGAGATTTTCAGGCAGCAATTCACATCTTCTCAATGCTCAACAATTTCTGTTTCAGGTCCCTGCATCCAGGCTTAGCTCAACACTGCATTACTCCACAATTGTGCTGGTAGAACTACTTTAGACAAGTTGGTATAAACTGGAAGAACACAATGATAAAATAGGCTTCCTATTCTTATTTTCAGGAATAGTAAGGCTACCTCCCTATGATAAAGATGAATAGAAGCATCCTGTTCCAAATTACTTCCTCAGCATGTGTTTTTTCCCCTTGTTTAGGATCTTTGAAGCTTTTAAGTATTTTCTGTATGTTTCTGAGCACCCCTATTAGATTAGTCTGTTTTGGTTTTTCCCACAGAAGACTGACATTAAGTGGTTCTTTTCCCAGCAATAATAATCTCATTTACTATAAATTGTTATATCTGGAATACCTTGGAGATGTCCTAATGCTTTTACATAATGAAGACCATTTATTTCCAAATATTGCAAAGCCAGTTTTCAATTATTTTTCCTCATTTTTTAAGTGGAAATCATTGAATCTGATGGGGAAATAATTGCTTTTACAAAAGAAATCTGCTATACAAGTGTATGTATAACTTATGTGCAGGCAAAGAAACAAAAAAATGTTTATTTCTTAAACCTGCAAAGATATCAACATGGTATAGATAAATAAAGCAAAAAGTAAACAAAACAAATGACCTATGCATTAGGTTGAATTTTTCCTTAATATTTACATTAAAGTGTGCAGGTGTCTGCATGAAAGAGATGTCTGATAATAAGGCAAGTTTTCCAAATTTAGCTTGCACCTACATGAATTTATTTTTAGGCAAGTCTGGCAAAGGGAGGAAACTTCAAAACCGAGTTATAAAGGGAGGGTGAGGTAATGATACAGGTATTTGCATAATTTTTTACATAAACCAAGCAATAGAGCAGTCAGGTAGGGCTGTTCAGTACATACTGGAAAGAGGATAAAACGTACCACAGCAGCATAAATACAAGGGAAAACAATTTTGGTTCCTTCAAATTTATGGAATATATTCTATATGTGGAATTATTTTGTGACCATATGAACAGGCCCAGTGCATCTTCTGGAGAAAAGAACCAGCTGGCCCAGTCCAGTTCCATGGTTCCCACTAAGCAGCTGGGATCTGCTTTGGCAGCTTGTGCCACAATGTGATTTCCAGAGTGTGACTTAAAATATGCAATCCTCTCAAGCTACATAATGACAGTTGGGAGGTTAAAAGGATTTCACCCTGTCTCATGAGCACTTCTTAAATCCAGATCAAGTGTAGAAGAGGTGCATATGTTGCTTCTTCAGGAAGACCCTGTGACCAGTGCCTGGGATGTGAATCTGCATGCCTATATAATGGACCAGGCATCAGGGAAGCAGTGGATCTTATTGATATGGTGGAATGTGTAGCATGGGGAGGCTGAACAGGGTCTGGGCCAGGGATGTTAATGTCTTATATAAATGCCACAGATTTTATTTCTGATTATTTATCATACTTCTAGCTGCCTTCAGTTCAAGGCTTAGACCTAGACAGACTTGAGACATGGTCTGCTGCAAACCACCTGACTTTCAACACTTCCAAGGGCCAGATTCTGCACCTAGATCAATCCCAAAGACAAACGAATGTTGCACAGGGAAAGGATTGAGAACAACCCTGCCAAGAGGGACTCGGGATAAGAAGCTACACATGAGCCGGTCCTGTGCACTCACAGAGGGGGCATCCAGAGGCCTGTGGGCAGCTGGTGTTGGAGGGGATTCTGCACCTCTGCTCTGCTCTGCTCTAGTGAGACCCACCTACAGCACTGCATTCAGCTCTGGGGTCCCCAGTGCATAAATAATGTGGACCTCTTGTAGTTAGTCCAGAGGAAGCCAGGAAGATGATCAGAGGGATGGAGCACAACTTCTTGAAGACAGGCTGAGAGAGCTGGAGTTTGGCCTGGGGAAGAGAAGACTCTGGGGAGGCCTTTTAGCACCTTCCAGTACCTGAAGGGAGCCTATAAGAAAGCTGGAGAAGGACCTTTTAGGAGGGTATGTAGTGATAGGACCAGATGGAATGGCCTTAAACTGAGAGAAGCCAGGTTTAGGTTAATTATTAGGAAGAAATCCTTTACTGAGAGCTATGAGGTGCTGGAACAGGCTGCTGAGAGAAGTTGTGGATGACCCCTGTCTGGAACTGTTCAAGGCCAAGTTGGATAGAGTGTTGAGCAACATGGTCTAGTGGAAGGTGTCCCTGCCCATGGCAGGTGGGTTTAGAACTATATAATTTCTAAGAGTTCTTCCAATCTAAACCATTCTGTAATTATGTGATTGTATACCTAGGAGATACCTGTGATTTGATACCTAGGTGAGAGCATGGTAAATGTTTGTAGGTTCATACAGGAGTCAGTTTTTTGTTTGAACTGTTAGTATTGTTCAGCAAATGCAGTTTATTCCCATCTGACAGGAATGACAAGTCACCACAAACACAAATTGGTGGATTTGGTATTCTGGGCATGCAGCCTTTTTTTTTTGGGCCATTGCTAATTGAAAGACATTGTCCCACTGGTGTTTGTCGGACCTCTTCCTTGTGAAGGGCCAGCACAATTGAAGCCAGAGTTATAAATCATGGGACATATTAGAAATCATGCATGACACTATTAAAAAACTTTTTTTACTTAATTGGCAGTAAGGCTTAAAGAATAATTGATAAGATGCTCAGATTTTCCAGGCTGTAATGATTTTCCTTTGATGATTAGGTTTTTTCCTATGAACCTCCAGTCACTTGATTTTTATGGAAGTAGTTGCTAGCATTTACATTTGTTCTTCTTCTCATCTATCACTATCATTATCTTTTGATGTGGCTATTTTTTAAACAATTACGTGTATATTAAGAGTGCTGTTAGTGCTGTAAAGCTAAATATCCCATATGAATCATAAATAATTATTGGTATAGTTTGTCTTCCTACATATTTGGAACATATGTACATTTTTAAGGTTAACTGACATGATTTTGTAGTAGAAAAAGTAAATGCAAAATTAGGAACAGTTCAGCAGCCGGAGACTGTAAGATTTTTATGTCATCGGATCAGTTTTGCAAGTACTCAGTGTGAATGTCTAATATTCAACAGCTGAGCAAGCACATATGTAGCAGTGGAGATGCTCTAGGAACCTGGAGGACACAAGAAATAGAATCTCTTCTATTCACTCAGCAGTAGATACTGCAGCTGCAGTATCTACTGCTTTTTACTTTGTCGAGTGCTATCAAAATAGTGTGCAAATCTTTGCATTCGATATATGCACTGTATGGAAGACAGAATTAAGAGGAGGAGCCACGTTAATTTTTCTGGTAAGAATTCTACTTTATTATTCTTGTCTCTGAGAAAGCCAAGTTATTAGCTACCAGTAGAGGTTCCAGGGTGTTTGAACTCTGCTTTTTAGTGCCAAGAAAGTGAGATTAATGAGAGTTCTAGTATATCTCTTCTGACAAAAAAATCCATTTTCATTTTTGCTTTTAAAGGAAAGTGCCACATTTCTCGTAATTTGCAAGACAGTTGTCAGCTACATATAAGGAAAAGAGCATATACTCAGCCTCCCTTCTGAGCTATGGCATCCTTGTTGCCACACTTACTGACAAATGAGCATTCAAAATCACTGCACTGCTGTGTTTGTTGATCAGTTAAGTGCAGACTTCAGTATAGAGGGACTTCATAACTCACCCACTCCACTCTCCAATTAACCCACATGTTGACTTTGCATTCTACTCCTGGGCTTCTGTCTTGCATGTCTTTCCTCTCCTGTAGATAGTTTCACAGAAATCTGTGTTGAAACAAGGTCAGCCCTTGTGTCCTTGGTCAAACTTTTCTTCCTGAGTGAAGCTTGCTTTTGGGAGCTTGGGCTGTGGGCAGTGAAACACTGCAGAAACCATGCTGTGTCTCCAGTGGTTTGTGTGCACAGATCTGTCACACTGTCTTGTATTTGCCCTGAAGGCTTGTCTGGCACCTTTTGATTGATTGTGCAATGTTTCACTTCCTCTAGTTCTTTTTCCAATCCACACTTACCAGCGCTGACAAGAGACTACACACAAAGTCTTTTAGCCTATGAGTTTTCTGTAAGGTTTTCTGCATAATTCCTAGACTCCTATGTTTTATAGAGCCATAGAAGATATCAAGTTGGAAGGCACCTATAAGGATCACTGAGTCCAACTCCCTGATCCTCACAGGACAACATAAAACTAAATCATATCACTGAGAGCATTGTCCAGATGATTTTTCATGAACTGTAGAAGAGTTCTCAATAACTAGTGTATTGCAAACCATTCTTGGACTGCCATACCTAGGAACTGAAAAAGTGGAATGGAAAGGAAGAAGGTATTTTCTAGGAAGTGGATGAAGCCTCATTCTGGTTAATTAAGGTGTCTTGGTGCACTTACCACCCCAAGAGCACTCTAGGGGTATTATAATAGCTGTGGTGAGTGCTGCCAGGAGAAAAAGCCATTTGAGCTTGTTGTGGCACTGAAGGCAAAGGGTTGGGAAGAGAGAAAGTGATGTGTTTGAAATGGGCTATGGAAAGTAGGTGATAAGAGCACAGGGGAGATCTGGATGAAAGATATAACCTCGTGCTGAGAGCTTGCCATCTTTACTGGCTCAGCTTCTAGTGATAAAAAAAAAAAAACACAAGCACAATACGAAATGAAACACCACCATAAAGTTTTTGGCTGTTTCATACAGGACATCACATTTGCCTAACTTTGGTCTGAAAAAGTTATTCCTAGAGGATAATCTAGGTGCTGCTGCAGAACTACACAGAGTCTAGTAGGTTGATCAAGATCTAAAGTAAACAGTTTCTAATTTTTGTTTCACTGAGAGCACAATATACAAGTTTTGTTATTTCCATACATGTTTTCCACAGTCACACACCGCACTAATTTTAGTGCCTTAAAACAATGGGAGGAAAATTGTACATGGCACAGTATTGTAGATTAGGCAGTAGGGAAGATTTTGCAGCCTACCCAGATTCTGAGTCACAAATGAGATATCCAAATTTGCCATTCTTGAGAACCCCCTTTGCTTTTTGAGTACAGCTTCCCTGACATTGCCTGAGTCTGGAATTTTGTTCTCTCATAAAACAGTGTTATTTCTACCATCAAATAAATCACCATGGCTTAGTATATTTATGTGATCTGCTTCATGTTTCGATACATTGCGCTAAAGCATCTCTTACTGCATCTCTTAATGCAGTCATCTTTACTTAAAAAGTGGCCTCAGATTAGCCCAACTTCTGGTCTGTTTTAACTTTCCTGTTATAATTGAATAGATACAACTCAGGCTCTTCAGGCCTTATTTATAGTAGTAATAGTGGTGCACTTCCTTCCTCAGGGAAAAGATATGTACACTGGCAAAAGAGTTGTTTTGCTGTTTCTGCCTTTACCAGTTCCTGGAATTCAATGACTCTTCACTTTTAGGCTGATATGACCATGGCTTCAGACCTTGGGTCAACCTCAGTGAAGGGGAGCTAAGCTGATCCAAACTACCTTGTTCTCATGCAGGCAGAGTATACACAGACAGCTGCAGCTATCCTGCAGAAACTTGTTTTGTCTATCTAGGGACTCCTCTGGAGTGTCTGCCAGCATAGTTGTCAGAGAGGTGTGTGATGTTTTTTCCCCACACTCTTAACCAATATCTCTCTGCCAGTAAAACTTCCAAGTTTAGGCTGGCTGTAGTGTGAATGCAGCTGTATCAGTAAAGCTCATTTCTGTATTAAAAGAGAACAGTGTTGTACTGTTATCGTCACACTTATATTAGGGGCTATATCAGCATAAGCACTTTGGCATAAGTGAGAATTAGGCCATTTATCTATTGCACACCTCACTGCTGATGAAGGGGCTCAGTTACAATCATCTTTGAATCTCTTAGGAAAAATTGAAGGATTTTCTGACTGAGACAAGTTAATATGTCACTGGAGAGATTCACAATGTCATGCAGTTCTAGCGGTGAAACAAAATCATGGGACCTAAAAAAATAAAGTCTAACAGTTACCATAGCCACCTGATGGGCTACTGCAGGTTTCCTGGCTGGTGGCATCACCCTTGTTTGCAGAGTTTGTGGGCTGGCCAAGTTTTTTTAGTCTTGATCATTCATGCAGTTCTTAATAAGATGTGATTCTATAACCACTTCAAAGGGTATTTTTTTAGCTGAAGACAAGACTGCACCTAGATTTCATGCATTTTATTTTCAATTAGATTATTCAAGAGGAAAGAAAGAAGCAGTTGAAAAAACACTGGAGTGAAAGAAGAGCATGACAGAATGAAGAGAACTACATTTCCCTTAAAATTTTAGTAGCTTTTTTACAAAGTTATTTCCCTGTAGCGCCTGGCTTTGTAACCCAAGTATCTTTTCATTTTTATGTCCTTTACCTGTTGTTGAGGGACATGTTATGTAAATGCTTTTTATGGAGACTGTGAGGGATTGCAAAGTATTTTACTAGTCATTCTGTGTACGCTGCAGTTGAGTGGGAACTGTTTTCTCCATTTTCTGGGGAATTCCAGAATTGCCATTTCAAAACTGTTTATATCACAAAACGGTTCAGACAAACAGGCAAATATCTTCCAGGAACCAGAATTGTCCAAGATTTATTCTTTACCTGAGAGCTTTAAGCCCTTGTTTTTGAAGAGTTTTCTGGCAAATACATAACTGTGTACTTAGTGGTTTCAGTAAGACATGGTGAAGCTGAAGGAGGCAATATCTGTGTCTGCCATTGTTCACAGGAGAGGCTATATAGGAGGAAGATGCTTAGAGCAGTAAGCTGTATCCTCAGAACAAGATTTCTAAGCCTTTCCTAGTACCCAATGTGTAGGCTCTAGAATTGATGTTTCTGCTACACTTTGCCCTCCCCTGTCTGTACACAAAAGACTGCAATACTAGCATTTAATAATATTGTGAGGAATCATCTATTCCTTTAACATAAATGCTTTGCATCATGCCAGTGACTGAAAAAATGACTCTTGTCTTTCTATAGCAATAATAAACTGGTTTGGATGGGCAGTAGCAGGGTTTAAAGGCAAAGATTGCCATTTATCTGAACCAGCAAAACTTCTGCCATGACCTAGGATGAAGCCAGACACAACCCTGAATTGAAACAGAGGAAGGCCAAGAAAGCATTTGCTTGTCTTGACTGTGTAAGTGCACTGCAGGCTCCCACTTCTGCACCCCACCACAGGCTATGAGGCGGCCAGGTAGGGTTATGCTTTTCTCACAGAAGTAACATAAAACAAATCTTCCAGGAGAGTTAAAGCGAAGTGAGCAGCTGAAATGGATTCAGTAGTGTTTCAGTTGAGTGGTTAGCTGATTTGGATTACTTTTTAAAGAAAAATGTAACTGACTAGCTCTCCTTCTTAGGTGGAACAAAGCCAAATTATGAAGTCTTCATATTTTTTTTCCAGAACAGGAATACTGTCCATCACGTACAACAAATTAGGCGGGCTGTCTCTGGGTGTCTCTTCTCAAGAGTTCAAAACTATGGAGCAAAGGCAGAGACCCTCTAGAGTCTCTAGGGTCTTCATGGGCTTTAGTAAATGCATTCAGGAGCAGGATACCCCTTGTTTCTGGCCTGTCCTTGGCACTCAGGTGGGTTTCAGCTCAAGCATATGCTGATAGTCCATCAATAAGAAAAGACAGATAATAAAACACTGAGAACAAGCTTCCACATCCCCCTTTTCCTCCTTCAGGTCTTTTTGGCTGGAGCAGAAAGTCAGATGTCATGTTGTTTCAGACCTTTGAACCCCAGTGTTCTGTATGTCCTTTGAAACATTCTGTTCTTACACACAGCTTCCAGCCTCTTTACATCAGTGCATTTGGTGTAGGAATCTGCTCTTTGGATGTTAGCAAATATGACCTGTCCAACTTTCAGTATGAGTATTGTTTAATCTTGAGTTCTCCAGTCAGCTTTTCTACTTTTTTTCTTGACCCATTTCTCAGGGGATGAAATGCAAAAAGCTACTTTCTGTAAATGCCTGGATTTGGTCTGAGGAATTTGGAAAAATTCAAGGGGATTTGAATATAAAGTATGTTTTCTACTTTTGATTTTTTTTTTCTGCCTCTACACTCATCTGTAATTTGTGGCATCACAGTTAAATCACGTTATGCCACTGACATTTTTCTATGGTGTAATCATTCCCTATTGCTGTCTTTGCCCTTTGCTAGCTGGTTTCTCTCTACAGTACAGATCTCTTGAGAAGAAGGGAAGGGAATTTTTAAATTTCTGAATGTTTGAGTAAAACAGGTCTCTCAACTAAAATAAAGCAACATGAAATGCTGAGATAAGTATTGTGCCACTTCGCCATCTTTTTCAACTGGTTTCTTTCAAATCAACAGAAGCTTGCTCTCATGAGCAAGTCTTAAGAAACATTGGTTACTGGAAGGGAATCAGTTTACATTCTAGCAAGGTTTTGCCTCACCATGAAGGAAATAAAGGCATAATTCACATGAAATCTGTCCTTTTTCTGCAGTGCACCATGTGTACCTCTCCTGAACTCCTGGCAGTGTCCTAGCACATTTGCCTTGGTCTTTTTAGTTGCTCTCAGTGTGCTGAGGTAGGTAGGTCATGAAGGAGTCTGTCCACCCCAACAAACAGGACATTCTGACACTTCTGCCCTATGGCTGGCCTCAAACAGTACAGCAAGAAAACTGCTTTCTGAACATAACATAGCTCATGGGGAAAATGAAAGGCTGTGTTGTGGCCTGGCTCTGGAAGTGTCAGCTGAGTCTAGCTGGCTTGGAAACATTGGGAATCTTCCTCTGCTCTGGCCATTTGCCCACAGTCTCCACTGCACTGCTCTCCCCATCCAGATACCTGCATCTTCAGTGTCAGGAAATCACTAGAATCACTAGACAGTCCTAGAGCCAACAGTGTTTGTCACTTTGCAGGCATTGCTTAGGACAAGCACTCAGCGTTGCAGTAGGATTTTTGAAAGGTGTAGTGGCATTTTTTTACTCCAGATGAGTTTTAATCATTAGTGCCACACATGTAATGTATGATATCTTTTTCTTTCAGATTCTACAAAATGGCAAGGTGTGTGTTAACATCTTTTCAAATGTACTTTTAAACAAACATTTTTGGCCTGACAGCTTGGTGATACTTACTTTAGCTGAATACCTGCTCAATTCTTTCTGACATAATCATCTTTTCACTCTCAGCTGACTTAATCCAATAATCATTAGCTGGTGCATTTGTGAGACAGGACTGTGAGCAGTGGTGAGAGAATTTACTGACAGCTTACTGTTGGTAGCTTACAGGTGCTGGCTATAGCTACATTCTTATGTAACTCATTAATACAGAAAGTGGGAACCAAAGGTGCTGAAGTTCACTATTACAGTGCATTTCTCAACAGCACAGAAAGCTTAGGTTAGTTTTCATATGTTTATAAATCAGAATCATTATACAGCTCTTCCCTTTGGATTATTTGTTTCTTGAGAAAACCTCCTCATGAGATTACTTAAAGATTTACATTTATTTTGGTTTGGCTGGGGTTTTTTACTATGGAAATTCTATAGTCATAAAGCTTAGCTTTTGCTCATTTTTAGCTACACTAAGTTGTTGCAAATTGCAACATCTTGCATCCATTCTTAACTCTAATAACTGTACTACCAGGTAATATAAATAACAAGCCTTCAAAAATGTCTTATCTATATCAACCTCATAAACTTGAAAAATCTGTTCTTTAATATCTCTGTGCATTAATTCTGATTGGTGAAAGCTATGAGATCTAATTGGCCTCTGTATATTTTTAATAATAAAACTCAATTATGGATAAAGCTATAGTAATTATTTTAATAAAATTTGGTGTTTTGCAGATGACTAACTGATGTATGGATCTCTGACATTTGGAGACCACAGGGAATTTATTTTGATTCATACAGTTAAGGAGAAGGATAATTTTTTCCTTGCAGTTGAGCTATTCCTTATTTTTCAGAAAACACATCAATGTAAATACCTTATGTGTGAAATTTGTTTTACATCATGCCAGCTCTCATGTTGAGTGTTTGTGTAGATTCACTCTCCAGTTAACAGAGAAACAGGCGTTGAAGGCTGACATTTCTGAGAATTATGGGCTCTATCATCTCAAGAGCCATCTGTCTCTCCCCACTGACTCTAGAGGGGACTTAAACAATTAGTTGAGGACAGATTATCATAAGCAATATGATTAAGAGGCACCCCAAGTGCTATAGTGGGGATGTGACATCAGCACATATCATATTTTAAGTTTTTCTAAGAATAGCTTCCCATAACAAACACTTGCCCAGACCCTTGATATATTAAATTGTGACTTAGATAAATGAGAACTCTCCTCTTTATGGTACATCCTAAGACAATGACCCTGTGGAGCTTCTAATCTATTTCATAAACTTAGGTCAACTTTTAATCTCCTTTAATAATCCTGTTTTTCTAGGTTGTGTATCATCTGTGCTGACAGAGAAACAACCAGAAAATAATCCTGCAAAAAAGACCCTTAGAACTTGTTTCAACTTTCTCCTTTTCCTGACTTAATAGCATCTTCTTCCTTCCTTCCCATTCCTAACAGAAATTTCCATTGTCTTTTCTTTAAATCCTCCAAACATAGAGGTTTCAGCCTTGAGTTTTGGCACCTAACCATGCTATATCTTCACTGTTTTTCTTAGAAGAAAGTTTTCCTTAAGATTTAAGCTTCATTATTGTGGCTGCATTTTAGAGTCCATTGTTACTGCCTTTGTAGTCTTCCAGTCCTGGGATGCAGAACAGTATTGGTTTACTCAGCACCTTATACAGGACAAACCTCACTTTTGCCCCCTTTCCTTGTTTCACAGAAATGCAAAAAATCATGAGTATTTCTCTCTTTAGCATAGGTGTTTGGAGTTTGTAATCTCTATGCAAAGTATATGTGTTACCTGTCTGTCTATGCACCACTAATGTAATTCCATGTTAGTTTTACACTGAGGAGGACCTGGGATATACATAGGTAAAATATCCCTAACTTTGGGATGGACAAAGCATTACTAATGTTTCTTAATAAGGAATGTCATGCCAGCAAAGTAGCCACCAGATTAAGTAACTATAGAAATAAAAGTTAGGGCTGTGGAAAAAAAACATTCTGTTATTGGGTTCAAGTCTAATTTCTCCAGAAAAGACTGGCAGACTGTAGCAGCTGACAGGCTATTGTTCTTTACAGATACAGAATCTGCTGAGACAGGAAGGTGAGGAGATGGATAGCTAAGTTTTAACTTGCATGAAAAGCACTGCCAGGACAAACAAGCTTTCTGGATCATTTCCTAACAAGAAACTAGGATATTGTTTTCCTTCAGGGATGTATTAACAAGAGAATGCTGCTGAACTAATGATCTCCATGTCCTACACAATGCCACAAACTTCCAGATTTGAAAAAATCCAGTGAAAATTATGGTCCTGTTCAGCAGAAAAAATGCTTGACTATAGCCAGTTAAGGTGCACTGACATTATTTGGTTTAACATTCTTGCATCTGTGTTCAGTATAAATGGAAATGAAACGTTTTATAGGGGTTTAGGTCAGTATCCCTTCTACTGTGCTCCTTCTGAGTGGTATAGCAGCTATAGGTGGATATAGAAGAATATACTAGCTCCTCAAGTCCAAAACTTATCTTGTGAAAAAAGATCTTATTATGATTACAAATCTGCAAGTTCTTCCATTCCTTTAACCTTCAGCTTCCATATATGCTGGCATGGGACAGGGTTTCCAGGGTGATGACATACACCCTGTGCCTGTGTCATACAAACACATAAACAAAAGTGATGGTACTTGGTGTAACTGGAAGCATCTTGAAGCGAAGTCTATGTTAATAAACATGGAATCTTTGTGGCAATTCCAAAGGAACTGCATTCGTGAACTCTTGATTGAGTTTAACTTTGAATGAGAGCCTGAAATGAGAGAGCTGATTGTAAATGCTACTGTGAAATACTGAGTTGTTTATTTGGAGACTCAAACCAGACATGCTAGAAAAAGCACAGGACAAGTATTACAAAGTTATACACACACAAAACCTGCTCTCAAATTCTTTGACGTTTAGAGATATAACAATATTTACAGATTTTTTTTTTCGTTATTATTCTAAATGCTCATTTTCTTCTCTGTCCCTGCTTCAGTGTTACTTGTGGTGCTCCTGTAATGGAGACTCTGTGTTTCATTATCAAGGTCATGGCTGGATACCATAATAAACCCCTTCTTTAGAGCATGTAGGAAAAAACGGACCATGAAGTAGCTGACCAGATGTCTCTATTTCTGAAACAGTTTTTGACTGAAGCTTGCATCCAAATATTCACTGGTTGGAGAGAATTCTTGTGTGACAGATGGCTGATGGACCATGAACAGTAATACATCAGATAGCTCAATCCACCAAAAAGAGTGGTATGGTTATAAGGGCATGGTGAAAAAATGTTTTCTTTTGCCACTGAAAACGAATTTTCTTCCAACAATGTCAGTATGAGAGTGAAAGAAGGCTGAGCAGGAGACAGGAATGAGCCAAGCTGGAGTACAAAAATAGTTAAGGAAAAATCAAGTCACATCTTTCTTACCTTAAAATTACACTATACAATCCTTATATATATAAACTCACAAAACAATTATTTAAAATATTTTACATAGTTTATATTAAAAAATCATACTATCAGATGATGAATTTAGGAGGAACTGACTCCTCATACATGAAGGATCAGTAGTTACAGGCTGACTTACTCCAGACTGTGACTACTGAGATAGAATCTTGTCAGTCGCCATGGTGTACCCACAGGCCTTAAATGCATTGGCTGGCCTCGCCTGGGGCCTCCACACACACTCTGCCCCTGCAGCCAGATGCCTCTTTTAAGCTCATGTCAGGGATTTAGTTCCTGCTGAAATTATGTTGTGGGAATACTGATCTCTAGTTCAGCCACAGCCCAGCCTAGCAGTGGATCCCATTGATGATCCGTCTCTGCAGAATGATTCCTTTGCTTGTTCTCAGACCTGTCTCATTACTCTGAACCGCTCCATTATTGCTGAGCTGTGTCTCCCTGGGTTGCCCTCATCAAATCTTATCCTGGTCCTGATCTGTGGATTTATTTCGTGTCTTACCATCACACCTGACATACTACCATGAATTCACCTGATAATCTAGATCCTTTGCTGACTATGGCTACCATCTCTGAGCCCATGCTGCTCATCTTCCTTGGCCAGGGTGGGGTATGGGCTTTGCCCTGACAGTCTGGTATTGTGCTCAGCTCCTGGCTCCCTTTCCCTTAAGGAACAGCCAGTCCTCACTCTGCCCTGAAAGGTCTATCCAAAGCATTGTTACACCTGTTTTTCCAAATTACTCTGTTCCCATTACAGAACTCAAATTATCTATGCTACATTTCAATGACATTATTTCAATCTCATTTCTACATAAAATACTGCATAGACTTAATTGCAGAATGTTTTCATGTTTGGTAATGAACAAAACTGTTCCAATACAGAATAATTCAGTATTCCTATTAGCTCATGGGACTAAAAGCAGTGCATCCTAACTCTTAGGTTGAATATACTGCTATTTTGCACAGATTAATATATTTTCTTTTTATTCCTCCAAATATGTAACTCTAGGTGTGGCAGTAATGCAGCCCCATTCTTTTAGCCAGAGTCCTAGAGCTTTATTATTTCCTACATTTATGCTAGTAGAATGGCCCAAGTTGCTTAAATGAGAAGGAGACAATTGAACTGACAGCTATCTACTGTGATGTAGTGGAGCAAACAACTGTCTGTACTTGAAAAAGAAATTGTGCTACAGATACATGACAACATAGCCAATCTCTTTGAACAGGGAGAATAAAACTGTTCCCTGAAATAGTGTCTGACTATATTGGGAACACTAGGGTATGACTCTGAAAGCTGTGGCTTCAGCAAGCGAAAAATGATCACAAAATAAATAAAGAAATGAAAATGCACACATTCCCACACACTCAAGCAGAACAGGATAAATAGAAAGGATAAACACAGAGTTCAGTTTATTTACTTTGTTGCGAATGAAAGTCAGTGTCATAGCTAAGAACAACATGGGCCTTTGATTGTTTTTGAAATAGGTGAGGCAGTTTTTTGGTTAGAACCAGAAGAGAAGCAGTTTGAGTCAATGTGCCTCGAGACATGAGCCAGACTTTCAGAGTGCCCAAGTCTCACTTTAATTTGAAGCCTTAATTAAGTCATTATTTTAGGGTCATTACTGGAGACTTCTAAATTTAAGTACTCAGGACTAGGAGTTATCCAAAGCCATTCAGGTCAACATCAGCTCCATGGACTTCAGCAAGCTTGAGATCAGGTCCTTAATGGGAATATTTAGCTGCCATGTACATCCCCAGAATAAATATGTAATATATATTTAATGCATGTATTCCTACAAAATAAAACCATATATTACATACAGCTTTTCCTTCCTACCTAGCATTAATAAAGAAGGTTAAGCATGCCATCTTTCTTTTTTTTTTTTTTTTCTCCTAAGGCAACCCATTTCAGCTATGAACAATCACGTTTTTGCAAGTTAAAGATTACACAGTGAGTTATTAACTTTAAACACCCTTCATTCCTGAAAGCTGTGTGGTAGAGACATTTTAGGTTGGGGCAACTCCTCTTACATAAGAGAGTTTTTCTGCCAAGTTATTACCTCAGACAGTTTTTGTGTTGTAGGTGAATATTTATATAGAGATTTCTCCTTCTCACACAAGAGCTACTGGAGACCCTGGATATCCAGAATATGGCAAAATCAGAAATAAGGCAGTCTTGGTCTTGAAAAAACTGAAGAAAAACATCTCCAAAAAGAATAGACAAAAGGAAACCAAATGATGACTTGTAATCCTGTCTTCTGTGAAGTTTTTTGTCCCTCCTACTGCTTCCAGGATAAGCAGAACTCTCTTGACACCTTGCAGAAACTTAGGAGCACCTGGCTGGCTCTCAAGGGTAAGTCTCAACTTGTCTATGAGTTCACTAGAAAAACACTAGCATGTTGTTCTTCTTTCAACTGATATTTATTTTCAGTTTGCCTACAAAGGCTCTGGTCAGTGCAGTTTTGCTTCTCAGAAATTACATCAAATGAATGCTGATATGCTTGGCTTGCAACTTAAAGTGCCAAGTTAAGCAGCTGTACTGAAGATCTTGGGCTCCCTTGTGTGCCTGAGGTTTCTGTGTCCTTACAAAAAGAATAGCGAAAATGACAAAAATACATCCTTCTTTATTTTTCTCTTTTCACTGGTTTCTCGGTCTGGGGATAGCATGTACTAGTTAACAAGTTCTGCCCTTTGCTATTGTTATCCTAAATTGGTACTCTTTGGGCAACTAGACAGCTGTTGTTAGGCTCCCTTTTAATGTGTATTTTGATTAGAGCCAACCTAAAAAGACCACTTTTTAGTGGTCTTTAGACTGGGTGTCTGGATGGAGACATATAATTGGGTTCTGAACTATTCAGCCAAATTCACTTTTTTCCCTCCAGTCAGTAAAAAATATTAGCATGTTTAACAGGGAGGAAAGTGAATGGTTTCTCACTAAACTATAGTCAGACTTTTAAGAAGTGGCATCTATGAATGAACTGGATGAAAGCTGAAAAATCCTGCAGAAGAAAACTGCTTTCACACCTGAAAAAGAGGTGTGAGCAAAGAAGCTTTCAGACATTGGCATGCTTCTCACTCCCACTGGAGTCAGTGAAGATGCCTGTAATTTATTTCAAAGGGAGAAAACCATGCCAGCATTTGTACAGAAGTATTTTTTGTATACTTCAGTACATGGAACCAAAGTTCTGGCCCTTCTGTAGCTTATGTAATGAAGTAATCTCCAAGGAAAGGGAAAATTGGCTGCTATATAGATGTGGAAACATTCATTAATCATTGGATCAGCACTCTAAACATTTCCTGTTTATATCTAGAGTGACACTTCTTTAAATTATATTGCCAGCTTCAATTTGGCATCAATGTGTTATTTTGTAAAAACAAGCTGTTATCAAATTTAACAAAAATAGAACTGTTTCCATGAAGAAAATTATTCTGAGTGGCCTCTGGTTTAAACTGTGTTTCAGAAAACAAACTTTCTTCAAAAGTTTTGATCCAGTCACCTCAGACTAAAAAACTGAAGGGAAACTGGCTGGAAACAAAAAAAGTTTGAAATTGTCCTGTATTGTTGACTTCAGGGGAAAAAGAATTGTTAATGGGATGTGCAATTCTCTGGCTTGGGTCATAGCAAATGAGCCTGTGGTGGGTGTCTTTCTAAAAAGAAACTGCAGTTGTAGTGCTCACACACAAAAAACATCCATTCTGATTATTGTGTTTGTCCCTCCTGCTCTCTCAGAATTTCCATAACAGCTCTTGCTCTCTCCCCCCCAGCCCCCTAGACCTAAACCTACCTCCTTTTTCTCATCAGGACCCAAAAAACTCACAGATTTTAACATATTTCAGACCACTGAATGAATGTATGCACAGATTTTGCAGGGAGAGAGAGAACAGAAGGAATTGGGGAAAGAAAAAAAGCATCTAAAAGCTAAACCTTCTAATATTCCATTTCTGTCAATTGTCATCAGCATGACAAGGCAGGGTTTTTCATGTAGACTAGCAATTTCCCATAATAGAAAAAAAAAAAGGCATTTTTGATGCTGAGTTTAACTGGTGCAGAGTAGCTGTGTCTATGCAGTTAAGCAGTTTTGCCCTCCAAGATGGGCTGGCTATATCCGGACTACTAGCTGTGACTGATTCCTGGAAGCACACCTGGGAATTGTCTAGGAGACCCCTACCTGGATTCAGCTGAAGCCATGCCCCACTGTCCCACTGCTTGAAGGCAGTTGATCAAGAAATCACACAAGTTTCCTTGGTCTATTTGGTGTGAAGGCAACCTATTTGTTCCTGGACTGCAACCACTAAGGGCACTATATGAAAAGAAACAGTGCAGTAAGAGTTTAAGTTATAAAATATTCAGGGTTCCAGGGTCTCTGTGTTGTAATAATGAACTTTCATTTTGACAGTCTGATGTATCTCTTCTCTCCCCCTACACACCTAGCCAGGGAAGATCCTATATGGTAGTGACAGTACTGGCACTATTCTATTCTCTAGGGGTTTATAAATGAAGAAGAAAAAGAGTTTATGAAAGAATATAGTGAAGAATGCATCCAGCCTCCCAGTTTTTTCCTTGCCTGTGCTTCTTAGCCATCACATGGCATGAGAACACAATGCCCAAATATCAAACTCCCATATTTCTCACCCCTTGGAAAACAAGATGAGTAATTTACCTAAGGCATGGTTGGCTAAAATATAGTAAATACCAGAACACTGTGTCTGTTCCTACTTCTTATCTGTTCTGCTGTTTCAGCACATAAAGAAACAGGCTTTAGTGGCATATAAACTGTTGATGAAAGTGTGAGTCTCTTGTCATATTTTGTATGAAGTAATGGTGAATCTCAGAATTTGGCTTGCAAGGTAAGAGGGTCTTTAGTAGTCCCAGCAGAAAATCATTGATGCTCCAGTGTTGTGGCATTTTTAAGTCAATTCATAAACATTTCATGGAAGGAAAGGAAGGATGTATTCCAATCCAAGGAAATTCTTCCAGTGTAAGAGACACAGTTTTAAATTCAATGGGTTTTATCAAAAGAGGCTACAGAATAACTTAATCTAGAATCATTTTGAAATTCAGGTCACAGGATATGGCCAGCAGAAGAACTGTAAAACTCTGGCTTTTTGTTTGAGCTATCCTGACATACATTACCCACAACAAAGCATTTGGCCTTTGCCTCTACAACACTGGCTTGTTCTGTGGCAGAGCCAGGAATGTAGGAATGTGGCTCCCAGCCAAGATGGTGGGGAGAGGAAAATGCCCTCGACCTGGAAGATTCCAGCTCTTTTCCATGTCTGCTGCATCTTTTATCCAGCACTTTATGACATTTGAAGAGGGTGCATTTCCATGCTGCCCCCAGCTGCTGTTCTCCCTCCTGCATCTGCCATTCTCACACTCCCAGCCTGGGCGGTCATGCTGGATTTGTGCATTGCGGGCAGCCAGGATGTGGCTATTGAAAAGGCAAACGTGGGGAAGGCCAGAGCTCGGCTATATGTGCATAACAGTAAGTCAGTCAGTGTTCACAGGCTGAGAATACCACAGTGTTTGAGCTAAGGGAAGCTCTTTGTTTGCTTTTCCTTGCACTAGTGACTGGGTTACTTCAGCCTAATAGAAGGCTCTTTATTTTATTTTATGCTCTGTGAACCTGACCCATCACAAATCAATTACAAAAAGCTTATAGGTTCTTTCATCCTGCTCCTCCCAGGAAGCGCATCTGAGAATAATTCATAATGAGTAAATCTGGTAGTTCCCAGAAGACTGTACTCAGTGAGCTTGAAGTTCTTCCTTCTGCTTCAAACATTCACTGAAAGAGTTGAGTTTCAGGTGAGGTAGTGACAGTAGAAGAAAATATGTTTTACACTTCATTTTTACCAGTGGGCAATTTCTGACTCTTTCTCTAATGTACTCTGTAACTTTGGAAAGTATCATCACTCAGGGTCCTCCCAGGAGATAAATTCAGTAATAACTGCAGAGCAGCAGGGCTCTGGACTCTTGCTTGATACTTCACAGTTATCCCTGACATCTGAATGTACTAATTTCTGGGAAGTTTAGGGTTAAATAAGGGAGTTGTTTATTCTGTTGTAAAGACTATTAAAAGAACTAATAAAGGAACTATTGTGAATTCATCCTGTGGCTGTGGGTCCAGATGTTAAAACTGACTGAGGCCCACCTCTAATTCTAAAATCTGTGGTCGTCTACAGAGGAATTAAATTTATCAGCAAGAATTTAAATTACATCTTTTCCAAAGCCTGTTTATATTCTTTTCTTTAATCATACTTTCATTGGGCCAGCAAATAATAACATTGTAATAACACCATGCCAGATAAGCCACTTCAAAACCAGGAAGAAATAAAAATTACAAACACTGAACTGGCAGAGAAGATGACCACTAGAGATTGTCCAAATGGTGCCACAGTGTCTGCAGACATTGCAGGGAGACAATGGGATACTGTAGAAGGGATAAGAATCAATTCTGGAGGCAGGGTGTTTGTTCAGGACATGGAGAATCACAGCCTTTGGGATTTCTATTATATGTGCCATATTTAGGCCACGTTAAAAGAGTATGTAAGTATCTAAAGTCAGGTTGAGCCTCTGTGATTTTAGATGGGAGATGGAGATGTAGGTGCTTTTGAGACCTTCCAAGTCACTATTCTACTGCTTTAAATTCTTTAAGAGTTTGGCTTTTTTAGACCGACAGGTGACACAATCAAAGTTAAGGATTGTATAAGTATGGAGTAGCCCCCATTCCCATTCACACTGATGGGAGTATGGAGATCCTATCCTCTGCCTCAGTGTCTCTTTGACCCATCATGTGAAATACCTAGACCAAATGCAAGCTCTGACCCACATGAAATTGCTGCAAGAAGTGATTTTTTTTGCCAGATTTTTACTTTCCTTTCTACCTTGCAAGGGTGTTGTGATGCATAATCTGAGTTTGCAAATTACTCTGGCAGGAAAGCATTCTGACAAGCAGTATATTGTGTTCTTCAGAACTTGGGTTTAGGCCAAACAGATAGAAAAGAAGAAGGAAGGCTGTCAAAATTTTATTTTATCCCTTGAATTTCTGAATCCATGCAGGAAGAAGCTAGGTGGGCCCAGAAATCTATGCATGCTATAGAACCTGAGAATAGTCTTCACTTCTGCTTATGAAACTGTACTGCAAGTTTTTCTCATGTCATTCCTTCTTCCAGATCCAACACACTTAGTGCCTCCAGGCTGAGAGAGGAGCCACCATGAAGTTCAGACTGAATAATGCAGATTGAAGAGATACATTTAGGTATTAAGGGTGGCTCAGTCCTAGAATCTCCATCTGTTTAAATGACTGAAATTAGTGGATTAACTCCCAAGGCATAGGAAAGTTAGTTCACTATCAACTACTAGTGCTTAGTGAAGGAGATATGAACATTTGTGCAAGGAGAACACACAGCAAACAGGACCCATAGCAAACAACCTCTGACTCACCACATGGTTATTAGCTAACTTCTTTAACTTAAAATTTCCTCTTAGTTAAAAGGAGAAGACTGGACATTTGGAGTTTGTACATCCTTACATCATTTAATACAGCTAACAAGGAGGAGTTCTTAAACTCCCTATTGCAGCATGGACAGCAAATGACTGTCTGTCTTTTATGCTAATTCAAATACCTGTTGCTGCTTTGACTTTGTGCTTATCCAGTCCCACTTAACTGAGTGCAAGGAGAGAATTGTTGCTGGCAGTTGAGACCTGCTATTTGTGAGCAGATGTGAAGTTGGAGGACTTGGACAAGAGAAGGGAGACTGATCTGTTACCTTTCTTCTCAGCTTCAAAGAACCCACATAATTTGTAACGTATCATGGTCACTTTATGCAGAAAAGTGGCAGCAAATCAGAGAGGAAAGGGCTTATACATAGTGACTAACACATACATGTATTTTATCTTGGAATTAATTGTGTGTGTGTGTGTGTGTGTGTGTGTGTGCGTGTAGGCATGTGTGTGTGTGTGCCTGTGCACACACACACAAGAGTCAAGAGTGTGACATGTCTCTGCCCGGAAAGGCAGGGAAGAATTCATAGCTGTCAATAACAAAGATGTCCACAACTGAGCTAGTGCTGCACACTTCCTTACAACCACTGGTGAGAAACAGGAACTTAGTATAGCACAATCCATCTTATCATCTGAAATTAATCACATTTTTAAAAGGCTGTTTCTCACCATTATCTGTAAATGAGCAGAGATCCTTGTTGCAGAGGTGTACCATGAAGTGAGATGAATCCCACCTTTCCTGTCTGAGCTCTCTGGAGTATTCCACATGCAATTTCCTGTATTATAGATTACTTACAGTGCTCTTTGCATGACCTGGGTGTTACTTGCCAAAGCCAATGAGTAAACCTGATCTGAATCCAACTGAAAATTATAACAGATTTTTCCACACAACAACCTCATTATTTATTACAGTGGCATATGCTTTCTTAAATACAATTTTTAGTGTAAGAGATCTTCAGGTTTTGAAGGATTATTTTTTAAATTAATTGTTCACTGATCTACATTATAATGATTGCACAGACAGTAGTGTTAGCACAGTCAAAAGAACTCTGGACCATGCCATGGGACAATCTCTTAAACCAATATTTTTGCTAAAGTTTCTGTTACTAGAAAGAGTGTGAAGAACTGATTTAGCAGACAGTTGTTACAAGGTGAATGATTTTACTTCATCAGTAAAATAAGGAGAGTAGATATCTGGCTCCTGCAAACACAGCTGGCTAAAATGTTAACCCAGGAGAAGCTAAATAAACTGTGCAATGTAAATGTTCACATTTCAGTAGCATCTATATTGATCACAGTTTTGCATGACATAATGGTTGCCCAAGGCAACCATTGGAACTTCATGATCTTTAAGATCCTTTCCAACTCAAACTATTCTGTAGTTCAATGATTATTTGGCTCGGAAGCATATGATCTTTAAGATTCTTTCCAACCCAAATTATTCTGTGGTTCAATGATTCTATAACAGTTCATCTTGGAGATGCTCAGGCAGTGCAGGTCCTCAAATTATGCAGAGAAAATGTCAGATGACACCTGGTTATACATCCTTTGCTTATTCATACACAGAGATAATGATACAGGTGAAAAAAAAAGGAGTTGCTGAGATACAACCAGATTCATCCGGCCTAGCTTCAGATGCTGAGACATCCAAGTAAGAAGTCCAGCTGTTTCAACTCACTGTGGAATTAATGGAGAAGGGACAGCCCCAAAGACCAACTCAGATTTGGATTTAAATTGCTCTCCATATCTCTCCTGATTATAGAAGGATCCTAGAATAAATAAGTAGCAAATGCAGGTACTCTGATTGCCTGGATTAATTTATTTCTGTTAGCACCTTAGCAGCCCTGTAAGGCATTCATAGGGTCCTCAGCAAGTCCATCTGGATTTGGTGTGTCAAGGGAGGAACATATTTTTCCCTAGTTACTCAAGCACAAGTTATCAGTTGCTGTGTTTGCTGATAATCTCAAGATCTCATACCTGAGCATGCTGACAGAGGCATGTGTGGTGCAGATCCTAGGCTGTGCTAGCTAGAGGGAACAGTACTCACGAACAGTTCATTAACTCCACTTGCATTAGGTACTTACACAGCGGATGTTTACAGGCTGTCTTGGCTGGATTTATAATGGCAAGTGGTTGCTAGGAGGCAGGAAGAGATTAATCCTAAACAGAAAGGAAGGCAAGAGAATCAGCTTTTGAAAGGGTAAAAAGGATGACCCAGGAAACTACAGGCCTCTCAATCTCACTTCAGTGTCTGGTATGGTAATAGAGAAGATTATTCTGGGAGGTATTGAAAAACACCAGAAGGTCCTTTGTGACAGGAAGGTCCTGCATGTGGAGAGCACTACAGTGCTGCAGAGTAGACCACTGCAGCAGGAACTCGAAGACACTTTAACCCTTCCTTCCACTATGACTAAGGGAATTCTACCAACCCTACATCTTTCAGCAGGTTTCTGATGGCAAACAGAATTTTAATGACCCCATAGGGTGCTCTTTGCTGTTGCTGGAAATAAAAAGCCTTGTGCAGAAGTACTGGAGAGTCCAGAGAAGAACAACTTAAGTAATTAATGTATTAGATCATTGTCTCTATTAAGACAGGATGATAGAATTGGGAATGTTCAGCATGGAGAAGGAAAGGCTTATGGAGAGATCACATTAACATGTATAAAACCTGAAGGGAATCTGTAAACAAAATGGAGACAGGCTCTTTCCAGAGGTGTTCTGTAACAGGCTGAGAGGATATCAGCCTGCTTATATCTTCAGCACTGAAGAATAGGAGGCTCCCTCTGGACAGTAGGATACACTTTCCTTTTTCACTGAGCACAGAAGCAGGTCCCCTGGAGAAGGGGGTAAAGCTTCTAGCCTCAGAGACTCTAATAGTCTTCATGTTCCATGTAACTCGACATGGTCCTAGGCAACTGGTGACCTGCTTGAGCAGGAGAGTTGGACCAGATGACCTCTTGAGGTCACTTCCAACCTTAGCCATTATGATATTTTATATACATTAGCCTGGAAAGGATTTGTGGATTTGTGGGTGTCAAAGCTCAAGGCAAGAAAGTTACCCTTGCAAATGCAAGGGGATGTTAGTGGGGAAGAGATCACTTGCAGCTTATCTTTGGATGTCACTGTTCTTGCAAGCTGTTGAGGAATTAACACACATGACAGCACTAACATTTGGAGGAGGATTTTGGATCTGTAGAGCTATATGCCTCCTGTGCAAGAGGAATAGCTGAGAAAAATGGTTTCATTGTTCCTGATATTTGTTTTTACACTCAGGAATCAGCTTTTCTTGGCATCTTTCCATCTCTGGAACCCAGCTGCCAACAACCTGGTTTTGGTTTACCTGACCTATTATTTGCTTTCATTTTAAATATCATAGATCCAAAAAAATAAAAAAGGCTAATTTCACTACAACAATGAGTGAGTATTAAATATATTTGCTTTCAAATGTGGTGTGTTCATACTGTGTGTGTTTGTTAAACACCTGGCCAATATCCTCCTACAGTCATGCTTGAAAGAAATCCTATGCATGCAGGTTACTCCTCTTTCTCAAAAGTGGCAGCCTGTGACCCACAACACATAGCAGTAAGGAGTCTTGCTGGCTTTTGTAAGAAACCTTAGAGCCTTTCCATTCAAATTCATCTGATAAAAAAATAAGCCATAATTTTCCCTACTTGATAGGAAAGAATAGCTTTCATCAAACTTTCAAATAAGTTGACATCTTATTTGTTTGGGCTCAACAGGAGAAAGAAAATCATGAAAATGACCTAGGGATAAATCATTTTGGGGGCCTTGATATGAGTAGTTTTCTAACTAAGATGAAGCAAGACTCACATAGTAGAAGATCTCAGATTCATGTGGGTGAAATAACTCTGCAAGTGGTGGACTCAAAAGATCCTGGCACAGCAGAGTTCTGCTTTCACTGCCAGTTGCTATCAGAAGTCACAGTTCTCATTCTCCTTAGTCATAACTACAGTCTCTGCTACAACAGAGCTTTTTCAGCATGACACACATGCCACTTCCCAAGTTGTATTCAGAAACCTCCCCAGGAAGTTGTGGTGGGGTTCCCTAATATGGAAAGAGTGGGCAGAAAATGAAAATGTTATATGGTCCAGAATGGTCTGGTTTCATACATTATCCTATATATATATGAAATGTGACAACTTGGTCTTTCTAACTGAGTATTGAACAGTAACTATGATTTGTGTAGGGTAAATGCTTCCTGTTGGAATTCTAAAACATACAGAGGCAGGCTTAAAATAATGCATCAGACCAAGAAGTTCTTTAAATATCACAGGAAATTTGATGAACTCAGAGTCCACCAGTGACAGCACAGGAAAAGGAAAAACAGAGATCAGATAAGACTTTGGTAACAGGAATGACAGTGGGATTATATCCCTCCAGAGGTTATCCTTGATTCTGATAGAGGTAGAATGTCACCAATAAAGAGGATATTTTACCAGGATGGGTTTTACTCTCCTAATTATGGAGCTGTTTCTGTGGCAACAGACAAAAACTACATTTACCCTGGTTTTGGTGGCTTGTATATCTTTAGTGATGCTTCCAGAGAATTAAGGAGAAAGTGAGCTTATGGAAAAGGTCAGCATGGGGACATTCTTTTTCTTGTTGTCTTGATTGAATATACTGTCTCCTAGACAGAAAAACTCTTGCTATCAGATGCCATGCTTGCTTATAGTTTTAATTATAGTCCTACAACTAAAATTGTAACTAAAACTGTAGATACTAAACTAAACCTATAACTAAAACTGTAACTTGGTTACAGTTTTAGTTATAGTCCTCCACATTGGGAGGAGAGGGCAAGGGAGTGGAAGCCTTATTCTTATGGCTAGTAGACTGCTGCTGTTAACAGTTACTTCAGAATCCATCTCCCTCCCCCTTGTCTGTTGATTTGTGTTGGTATTGCCACACAGAATTACTTGATAATCTCATTATACCTAATCCTGTTTACTCCTACAAAGGACACTGGCAGAGGTCCCCTGTTTTCATATTCCTCTTTTCCTTTAGTTATTTCAGAAATATTCCCTGTAAAGCATGATTGTTCATAGTGAATGCTTAACCTGTATACTGTCCTTAATTCTAGACTCATCAAATTCAGCACCCTGCCCTAGCTCTTTCAGTAAATATTTTCTTTGAGCCAAGCATCACACAAACATTAGCTGTAGCTCTCCTAATATTCAGTTCATATAATTGCATTATTCTGATGCAATTAAAGCTTCTCAAATGAATTTTGGGTTTACATTATCTTTTATGCCCTTAAAAAGTGGTCTCCCTTACAAGGAGACCTCTTGCATTCCTCTTCATGGGCAATGCAGTAAAGAAAACTAAAAGCTGTAAATGTCTACACATATTTTTTTTACTTGGTGCTTATTAAGGTAGATTCACTTAATTCAGGATATTTCTAAAGCATATGGAATCACAATTATATTTTTGGTGCCTAGAAGCTCTTAACAAGTTACTAAAAGCATGTAAATGTTGTTGATATGAATGCAGGCATTAGGAGCATGCCCACAGTAAACATAAATCTAGATAGCAGTTGTAAGGCAAGATGAGAACCATAACCACATAACCAAATTTACCTTTTTACGTGCTGAATGTAGTTAACAATAGTATGCTTGACTTGATAAAGATTTTCATAGATAGGCTTAGCAACTTTTGTTTTTCCTATTTAGTACTTGTGAAATGTCCTAAATAAAATTAAGACTTTATCCTTATGAATATAACTTAGACAGTGAATAAACCCATTTCCTGAGTTTGTTTTAATCAAATAATCCCATTCTGAAGTAATGACATTCAAAAGCACTGCAGTACAGGCTATTTAGCATTATACAAGGTTTTGGAGGAAAAGAAGGCTCACAACTTCCTAGTAATTATTTCTATACGGTTCCAAAAGTTAGATTAGAGTTAATGTTTTGTAATTCTTCATCATTAACAGTTATAGAATTTCAACGCTAAATGGGCAAGATTTGAAAGAGACAGTAATATCACATTGTTGGTTCAAAAAAGCAGATGAGTTTTTTTGGGAATGGAACAAGAACAGTTCCACACAAAAATCTTACATTCAATCTTTTGGACCAAGATGTATCTAAGAAGATTATTTATACAGGTTAAGCACTACATATATCTTACTTAGTTATCTACTGTATCTGAGGAAACACTTTCAGCATAGTCACACACAAGCCATGATTCCATCGACTTTCAGCATCCAGTATCTCAAGACTGCCAGCCCAGAACTGCCACACTAGGCATTGGGCATTGTTGATCATTTTATTGTATTAAGGAGCACAATGAGGCTTTGATAAGGATCTCCACCAGGGAAGTTTTCAAGTAGGAATAATTTTCTAAGTAGGAATGATTATCTGATTGTGACAATGCAGAATCTCACTGTGGAGGGGAAAAGAATGTTTCAGCACAGTCTCTGAAGGTACAGAACCTAAAGTTACGAGAACAATAAAGTTCCTGTATTTTAGGGCCCAGATTTCAGTATCATATTACCACTAGGAGTTCTAAAGTTGCTATGTAGCTGTTTATCTGCTTAAAATCACTGTGTTTGACTTCCTTCCTTTAACATTTCTGAAATTTCCACTATCAGTCATTAGGCCTCTCTATTGACCTTCACTCAAAAATCAGATAGCAAGAGGAAGTCTCTTGCTATCTAAATGGAAGAATTGGTTTTACATCCTTACTCCAAATAATTTAAAGAAGAAAGATTTAAAATTGGGTCCTGCCAGCCCCCAACTAAAGTCTCCAATCACTGCCCCCTGAATTAGACATTTTAGACTGCTTAAGTTTTTCTGCTTCTCATAAAATACTGAAGTACCTGCTGGGAGGAGGGATAGGAATCACAGCACTCCAGAATTGTGTCCTCAGCACCAAGACACAGCAGCAGTTTTCTTTTTCTTGACTAAAGACTATGTCAAAAGTTTGTATTGAGTGAGATAACTTCTACAGGGGAAATAGAAGAAAATTGCCCCATTTGACATAGGAAAGATCTGCTTTCAAATTTGAACCAGAGGAGATCCCAGGTCACAGGCTGAGTGTTTTAATTAAAAGGCTATTAAGTTATTAATGGAGACTTTTTTTTTTTTTTAATGAGAACAACTTATTTTGACATAAATTGATCCAGCTGAGATGCTGATTCACAGAAATTGGAGGTGTACACACACAGACTCCCCCATCATGTGATAGAAAACACATCCCACTAAATGGTGCCAATTGTGAGGGAGAGGGAGGCTGTGACCAGTGCTGTCAATACACATCCTTTTATTGTTTTGCCTCAAGCAGCTCTAAGCTCCAGTACTCCTGCGTTTCTGTCAGCTACTAAACCTTCAGTTCTTGGTTTGCCACATACAAATGATGCTGGGTGTTCAACCAAAGCCTGTTATTTTTATCTAGGTGAGAAGAAGTTACTCTTTCACACTGGAAAATGTTATAGTAGAACTGACAACCAGTGATGTTCTCAGAGATTTATAACTGTGGAATTATGTAAAGCTGAGGCCAGACCTAATTTCCATGCCAGTGTCTTGCTCTTTTCCTCTACTCATCTGCTTTCCTATAGAAATGATTGTTAAAGTACAGAGTCCAGATTTGCAATCAAGTATATCCTGTGGTTGTATTACTGTATAATAATTTACCATAAGAATCCATTAGAAATGCACCTATTATAATGGCATAGGAAGCATCCCAAGTACTTAGCATTTCAGAATTTTCCTCAGTTTCCCTTGTTTCTCTCCTTTAAAATTTGAAAGCTTTTACAGTACAGAATGCGAGCAGAGCGTATTCCCTGGGAACTTCAGGATGTTGGTCTCTGAGGTAAAGGCTTTTTGAGACAGCTGCTGTTCCTTCTGCTGCCTTTCTTGCCAATGCCAACCTGTTTACCTCATCTCCCTTTGCTTTTACCCGTAGGAGTCTTGCAGAACTCTTCACAGCTGGGCAGTTAAGAAGCAGAGCCAAGAAAACACTTGACAATTGACACAATTTTGCAATTGACACCTGGGTGACAAACACATAGAGAAGCTCTCCATGTGCAGCTTAAGAGTGTAACTTGGTTCAGGCTACAGAGTGCTGTGTAGCAGAAGATTTTGTAGTCTTCTCTATTGCACTGAGTCATTATTAGTTTTGAGATAATGACTCAAAAGAGCATTTCAGAATAGAGCTATGCTTTATTCTAACATCCGTGTTCAACAAAGAAACTAAATATCCACTTGAGTTAAAAATGCCGAATTGACTTATAATTTGCTGAATCAATCCTTTACAAGCAGCCTGATTTTACCTTGCACTGCTTCTCTTCTTATTTCATTGTACCTGTGATCCTGGCATCTCAACAGCAAGAAAGAGTGACTGTGCCCTAGGAATACAAACAATGGAATTTCAGACAAAAGAATTCTGAGGAGAAATTTTAAGTCATTGTTTCCTTTTAGCAGTTAAATTAGATCTACAGTGGCAATACCACCCTGCAGATATGCACAGACACGGATATACAGGCAGATATCCACAGAAGGACATTCATGCTCTTTTTACTTAGCAGGTCACATAGTGATCTTTTATTTACAGGAATTCCCACAGACTTCTAGACATTACATGATGAGAGCATGATGTCTTTTGCCTAAACAATTTCAATTGATTTTATTATGCAAAAGGAATATTGGAATAACAACTGCTGTAGAAGACAATATGCCTCTTCTTCTGATATAATAAGCGTTGACAGAAAGAGCATGAAAATATACTTTCTGTAAGATGTCTCAAAATCTCTGACAGCTGCATTTAGTGTTGTGTTTGGGCTGCAATTTTCAAAGGGGAGCAAGGTCAGAAGCACTCAAATTCTGTGAAGTGTGGCCTTTGAAGCTTAGACTTACTGTTAAATTCTAAGCTGCAAGAAATACCCTCTGCTCTACAAATCCTAACAAGGCATGCAGAGAACATGGTAACCCAGGGCAGGAGTACTCCAAACTATAGTGCAGAAAATATAAAATGACGTGCACATTATAAAGTTTGTTATATCCATGCTGGCTTTCTCAGACAAGACAAGCAATAGTTTAATTGAAATAAACATGATGAATGGTGCCATGGAGAGAGAAATATCATTCACAGGTGGTTCTGTGGATGGAACCACCATCCACAGAAATGGTGGAAAGGTATCCAAGACTACTTCTGCTTCTTAGGGAGGATCATCACTGTTTATTTTAGTAGCAATGGTCAGAAGAAGGAAGAAAGTCAAGGGGGATAAGATTATGTCTCTCTATATCATTAATGATATATAATCAATCCTCTGAAATTATATGCTCCATTTTTATAATCCTTGAAGGAACAAAACAAGCAATCTATCAGTTCCTCAATCTAGTGGAGCATCATGAACATAGGGAATATAAAAATGTACTCCCAGCAAAGAAATCCCTAAAAACTTACAAGATTAATTCTGCCTGATTGTCTTCAAGAATATTGCAAACTGTGGTACCAAATAGTGATGTATGGCTCCAATACAAAAGCAGCAAAGGAAGATGTGGAAGACAAGGATCTAATGTTTATTAATTGGTTTTGTCACAGTTAAGGATACAACTGAATAGCACAAAAATGTTCTTAATAAAAACATTCAAGTATATCCATTTATTGATCATAGTGGTTCCCAGTAATCAGATTGTATATTTTGTCTCAAGAGGCAAAGAAGTTATAAGAGTGTGATAGCACAAAAATTGTAAGAAAAATTAGTAGACAAGTTACAGGTATAACACAACATCCTGGAGGTATCTGTAAGACAGTCTAGAGTAGGTAGCAATTTAAAACAGTCTTCTGAAGACACCATGACAGATCAAAGATAATAATTCTGATAATTCAGGACAATTTTAGGTGTAAAAACAAAGAAGCATTGAAAGAGCTCATGGTAATGTAACTGTGTGTATAGAACATGTAGGCATATAACAGTGAGTATAGAACTCCCAAGCTGGTCCTATTCTAAGTGTAATGTAAGCATGATAAGGCAAAAAAGCACCTAGTAGACCATGCAGGGTTTTCAGGATTTGGTGAAACAAATGAAGCAAGAGGAAAATGCACATAATGTGAGAGTATTTTATATGAGCTACAGCACATGGAGACAACATCAGCTGTGAATGTGATAGAAAGAATGCAGCTATGGACAGAGGGAGAGAGGGAGGGAGGTTTTAGTGACTTAGTACAGATGTGTTAAAGATAGCTGAGCAATTTGAGAAAAATAACTTTATAGAAGATTTAAAAGGCAGTTTAAGCTCTCATCAAGAATAAAAGATGAAGAGTGGGGAATTTTTGAGCCAAATAATTGTAACCAGAGAGATGATGGAAAGAACTTTGTGGGATCATGGAATAAGATAGATTAAAGACTATAGAAACTGACTTTGTTGGTCTGTAAATAGCTTTTCTCCATAATTTTTTAGAAAGTGTTGAAATAAGCAGTAATAAGTGTCATAAAAATTTCCTACTCATTATACCCTTTTGTGACATTATAAATACACAAAAGAGAACAGCTAAATAGAAATGTGGTTTCTGGAAAATAGGAGTGGGAACACACAAAAAGACTTATTTTGTTGTGTCTTCTTAAGATGTCCTGGGAGTCATAGCACAACCATAATATTTTCTGGAGGAACAGAAATTAGGTGATCTTCATTAGTCCCTCTGATGTCAGTTGTAATTTTGGTGCTTGCTGAAGGGAGAAAATAAGATACAAATAAAAATTGGATGCCTCAAGGAAGTAGAAAGAAAAACAAAACTTAAGATAAATGAAGATAAAACCAACTCAGATATCAGAATTTCAGACAAGTTTCTGTATCAGCTGATAATTGTAGAGATTAGAACATTGGCAGTTGAAGTACCTCAGAGTATTGACAATCAGAATTTCAATGGGAATATGGAAATAAATATGAATCTGAGAAGGTAAATGTATTAGGAACATGTGTTACTTTATTTTTAAGACATAATACTAGAGTTTCAAATATACCAGACAATTTTAATTCATCTTGTTTTACATAGAAGTGACCCTTGGTGATTTACTAAAAAGATAAATAAATGAAATAACTTCAGAAATAAAATACCGCTCAAGCATGTGAGGGTAAGAAAATTAATTAGGAATAATGGGGGGTCAAAGAAGTACATTATTTAATCCCTGTAGCTTCAGTGGTCAAGGTGTGTGGTTAAAATGACACAAGGCAGACCAAGAAGCATCTGGGTAAAGCTCTTCCGTTGCTGCTTGAGGCTAGTCAATCACAAGGATGCAAAGTGGAAGCACTAACTGTGTTTTTAATGTGTGTGACCAGCTACACAAAAAATGTGCCTGAGCAGGAGTTTGGGGCAAACTGAGGAGTCGTGAGTCATTATGTTCTCTAAATCCATGAAGGGGGGAAGGCAGCGAGTATGTGGGAATGAAATGGACCACCGGCAGAGAATTATGCCTCGCAGGCGTACCCACATGCCGTAGGAGACAGGCGTGTAACAGAGGAGAACATTGCGATTACAGCCTGCCAAGTGGTGAGCAGCCCAGATCCTAAGCCATATCACCATTTACATAATTCCTGAGTTTACTCATCTAGGTCTCAAAATAAACAAAGGAGAAGCCTTATATTTTAAGCAGTTCTACTTCAGCTTAAACAGAAGTTTTAACATATTCCCTGAGTTGAAAAAGATGAGGGGAATGTCCAGCTCCATGTGTCTCTGAAGCAAAAGTGAGCTGTGCCTATCATGCACACTGTGCTGCTGGGCTGGCCACACAGACAGGATTGAAAGTAATAACAAAAACTAAGATGTAGCTCACTGTCATTTGTTATGTGCTGCAGGAGTTTATCTGCCCAGAATTATTAAGCAGTCTGTGGACTTCAAGCCAGATTTAATTGCCATTTTGAAGGAAAAGTCTTTCTCACTTATTTTCTGGAGACTCTAGTTTTTTGCCCAAGAATTTGAGAATGCACCTACTTCTGACCTGAAATGCACAGTAGAGAATAATAATGTTCCTGGTCCTTGCATTTAAAACATTATGCCTGGTTCCAAATAATACCTCAGTAGCAACACAAGTTATGAAGTTACATTGCAGTTTTCCTAGTACAACCATGTCACATGCCCAAAATTGGGAAAAATAGTGATTTTTTAACTTCAAGAGCATGAGTAAATTTTGGATGCTCATACTTAAGGATGCTTTCCAATTATATAAAGCAAGAGTGTATAAACTGTCCTTGTCCACTTAAATGCAGCTGATCACTATTGATTGCCAAACTCTTTATTCCATATTCTTTCATTAAATCATTGAAGAAAATGACACCTTTAGACTTTGAAATCAAGAGAAGGGTATTTCCCTCCTGTAAGTGATTTTATAACAGAATTATTTTTTAACTTAGCTTTCTGCTAGGTTTTATCTACAATTGACTACAGAAATAAAAGATACACTAGTGCTTTCTGGAAAGAGTGAAAGGCACAGAGTGAAGATAAATTACTTTACAAATATCTTCCAGATTTGAAGACAGAGTGCATCAAATGTTACTATAAAAGCTGAACCAAAGTTGAAGCTAAATCTATATTTTAAGAATACAAAAACAGCTTTGTGTGAGTCACTGAGGACACAAAAGCAGCCACAAAATTTGTGCATCGTCTATACAGTGACCTTGACATGATTTCCAAAACCTTTAATTTCTGTTGGTTAGGAGAACTAAACACATTCTTTAAACAAAATGCTATGTTTTTGTAAAGTTTATGCTTTGCAAAAATGAAAAAGTTACTGAAGACATTAACTCTTCAATGCTGTACAAATGTGGGAAGGATGTCTATTACTGAAAACTTGCACAGATCAATTTGGACATGAGCGTCTGAACTAGTAACTGTAAAGTATTCTTTGAAGATAAGGAATTTTTTGTAGTACATTTTTTTGTAGTTTAGATCTTCTCTTCTGATTCTATTTCAAGACACAGTATGATGGAGTAAATATTTTATTTATTTACTAAGAATTATATCTTAGTTTGCACTGGACAATCCTGACCCCTAGTATGGCCACAGACTGGTTATTTAGGCTGTTATCATCACTTTATTACTAAAATTCATCTTTGTGCAACTTTTGTCACCTACTGAGAACATATAATGGCTTCTCTGCAAGTACTTGCCCAAATTAATGAATCTATGCTAGTGAAGAAACTTTTCTGGCCTCAGAGTCCAAGGAACTTACCTAAATCTCACTGGATTCAAGGGAGCTTTTCTATGACAAAGATTTAAACAAAGCCTGTTAGTATTAACAAGAAATCCTGGAGGGAATGGTTGCTGTTCTTTAACACATATTTTATCAATATCAATGTTGTTGTGGCATCAGTGGTGTCAATGCCTTCTGTGGAAGAAGACTGGTGGGAAAGCCATAATTAACATAAAATATTTTCTGAGTTACTCTGCATTAAATAAAGAAAATAAAAGAAATCTGATGTAATAGTCTTCCAAAAAGAATAAATTGCATTTAAGTTGCTTTGGTTTTACATTTGAGCACAAGTCAGGATGACATCAGTGAAAATAAACAGCGTAATGAACAATCTGCTGCCCCTAAATATAAGTAGAAATTCTTATCACCATCTCTCCCATTTGCCTGAATCATGAGTATGCTATGCCTTCTCTTCAAAGGGGAATGAAAATCTTTCACAGATACTGCAGGAAAGCCTAAATAAATTTTTCTGCACAAGTCAGAAAGACAGTGTGAACTGGAAATTATGTATTTATTATGATTAGTCAGAATACATATTGTATTTTCAGTGCCATGAATACTTTGAAGTGTAAGTGCAGCTCTCTTTTGTGTAGACTGTAAAGAAACTAGTGACCTAAAGTGTTCTACACATTTGGTAGGAAACTGCACATACAAGTCAGATATTCCTGTGTGTGTGATACAGGCAATCGATGCCTGTTTTTATCTCTTCTGTGAAAGACAAGTCATTCTGTAGAAAGACTTCAGGTCTCACCAAGGAGGAAAAAGATATCAGTAATTCAGTAATTTTAGCACTTACATAGATTAATGGAACCCTAGGTTCTGGTCCTGCTTAAAGAGCTATTTATGTTAAATAGTGAGTGGATTCAGGGCACAGTCCCTGGAGCAGGGATAAGAATTCAGATCTTCCCTTCTTGTGACCAGTATTCAACTTGACACATTCTAGTAGGAATCTGGAGGAATCTGTGTTATTATGGTTTTGTATTAGCTGTTTTTAGGCATCTTTTGCATTAAGAACACTGACTGAAGGCACTTGCACTCAGTGCTCAGAGAATTAGTTATGAAAGCCAAGCGCTGAAGGGTGAGGCCATGTGTGACTTTGAAGTGCCTAAGAAAGAAGCAGATATTGGAAGCCAGATTTTCCAAAAACTCTTTCAAAGGCACTTCCAGCTCTGGTTCTCTTTGTCTTTCAGTAGGCACAAGAAAATAGCTCACAGCATCTGGAACAGAATAATTTCCTGTGAACTAATACTCAAAATTGTAAGCCTACATTCATGTTATATTAATATATGTATGACCCTCTTACTTATATATTCCAGTCTATTAAGGATAAGACTGACAGAAAATTAAACAGATACTGTTCAGAGTGCAGGAGGAAATATGCTGAATAGGTCATTATTTGGCCATCATCTATGTAATGCAGGGGCCAAAAATGTCGAAAACAGATTTTTTTCTCCCTGTGTATATTGAAGAAGAAAAGGTTACCCAAGGTTTTCTATGCATTTGGCTCAAGGTTGCTGCAATATGAGAACATGTGATTTGTTAGGGAAATCCTATGTGACTCCTCTACAGCAGCTAACCAAGTAAACAAGAAGTGAGCTGGAACTTTCTGTACAAGGACTTTTACTGGAATCATTCGGAAGCTTTTGAATATACTCAGGCTTCCTCGGATGGTTCCATCTGTTGCTGCATGCATCATCTCTCAAACAAATGAACTTTGAACAGCTCACAATTTTCAGATCAAGGACTTCAGAAAAGGTTTTCCATCCCCTTACAAGTTTAAGGTCATCATGTTATCATTGTCATTTCCATGTGAGTTGATAGACTTCTACAAAATATGTTCTAGACTTCTATTTTTAATAGGAAATAAACAGCATAAGCCTTTCATTTAATAAGCCTTTCATCTTAACAATTTTGTTGATAATCTTCATGTATGAGTGTCTTAAAAAGGCATTTTTTTGCATATCTCCACATGTGGTTTTCAGACATTCAAGCTGGCACCTGTCTGTGTTACTAAATATGAGATTATTCAAAACTTCTGATCTTATTTTAAGCCTTCATCTATAAAAATCACCAGTGCATTTCTTTATTTTACTCCAATGAAAATCATATGGGATCACTAAATACTGAATGCTCAAATCTATCATTATCAAATTATGTCATTCAGGAGAAGTCAGTGGTAATGGTTCTTAAAAAAATCACACGCTGAAGACATAAAAAGTAGGATTATTACTGAACTAAAGAAAAAGGAAAAAGGAAAAAAAAAGAGAAAAAAAAAAAGAAAAAGAAAAAGAAAAAGAAAAAGAAAAAGAAAAAGAAAAAGAAAAAGAAAAAGAAAAAGAAAAAGAAAAAGAAAAAGAAAAAGAAAAAGAAAAAGAAAAAGAAAAAGAAAAAGAAAAAGAAAAAGAAAAAGAAAAAGAAAAAGAAAAAGAAAAAGAAAAAGAAAAAGAAAAGAAAATTGGACAAAATACCTCAGTTCCTCAGTTTATTCTTACAAATGATTTTTAGCCTTCTTTCTGCACTGAAATTTTTAGAGGTACATCAAGATCTTCACAGTTTCTGTAACAGAATATGGACATTTAATTATTGCTAAAAATATTTTAAAATACATTTTCTTTGTTCTGATGTGAATTGCTTGTATTCAGATGTTGGTGACAGGTGCATCTTGGTGTATTTACCCCTTTTTTACTCCTCCTCTGTTTCTTTTTGCTTGATTTTCTTATTTAAGCATTTTGACATTATTTCAGAAGGAGGATCTCAATTCAAAACTGTTGGTTTGTGATTGCAGAAACAAATATCAGCAGTGGGAGCTCATCAGTTTTTCAATTAATCTTCTTGTCTTTACAGTGATTATTCTGTTTGGCTGAGCTTAGTAGCAAAAGCATAACAATATTTCATGCCAGAATTCAGTAATCACTGGATTTGTAAATCTGTGGCCACTGTCCTGTGAGTAATCTTCCACCTTTGCACCTTAACCACTACAGCCCCATGCTTTCCAATTATTTCCAATTATTGTTTCCAATACAGAAATTGCCTGTGGAAATTACTTCTCATGTAATATATGCTGCCATTTCTAAATCATTTGAGTGAAGCAGTGCAAAACCCCAGGATGTCTTCAAAGCAGCTTATAGAAGACTTACTTGTAGATGAAGACTGGACACCCTGCATATAAGTTTTCAGTTCAGTTACCAGCTCTTTGGGCTGTTGTAGCAACCATTCAGGTTGAAAGCAAAACATGACACTGAGCATCTCTCCAGAGTTCAGGAGTTATACTTCATATAACTATATATATATATTCCTAAGATTCATGTATCCTATCATTCCTGGTAGGTTTTTTTGAGCCTTACAGGTAATACTTCTTCTCAGGTCCCCCACTTCATTTGAGAAACTAACAAAATTTAGGCTGTTGTAGATGATTCATATTCAGAGAAGAAGGTAGTGACAGTCAGACCTTTTGTGTTGTACCCTAGTTTACGTGCAAAGATTGGTTTCAGTTCTGTTATTCTGAAGCAGTGGGGAAATGGGGAAATGTCTTAAGGATACTGGAACATCCCAATAAAGTCCTGTGACTTTGCTGGGAAAACCAACAACATGGTATTTTATATGTCTTTTGCAAACTTGAGAGATCAGCGCCAAAAGATATCCTTTGTAGAGATTCCAAGCTCCTGTCATCAAAATCATGTCAAGAGGATCACAGCCCAAAGAGCATCAGGGAGGCAGAGACTGCTGATGCCTAAGGCAGCTCTACATGTTTTCTTTTCTCTAGGTCTGGATCTTGATTGCATTTTGGGTATAGATTGATCAGCAATTATTACTTAACTTGTCAAGATTATTCAGAAGCTGCCCCATGTTGTTTCTCTGTTGACTAACAAAAGTTTTCATGCATAAAACCCTTCCTCAAGAAAAATCAAAATGTATACATTTTGAAACTTGCAAATATTATTCTGTGCTGCATAATTTCAAAAGCAAAATTGCAAAATAATGAATTATGTGTTAACTACATTTGTTTCCAAAGCAAGCATTAACACACATCCTTTAAACATCATTAATTGGCTTTTAGGAGTAAAAAAGAGAGGAAAAGAAAGAGTCATAGTGGTAAAGTAACCATTTTTCTAGTGATAATGTCACTACAGTTATCACCTCTTCTCAGTTCATCTTTATCAGGAAAAGTTTTGTGAGAGTATAGGTCTTAATTGTATAGAGTTCTTTTCCTGCTAAAACTGACAACAAAGGCTTGCAGAGACCTGATATGCTCCTGAATACATCAAAGACAAGGGATTTGTCACTTTCCCTGGCCAGATTTGATATTAAACATACATGCTAGTTAATATGGAGCTGGTTTATGTCACTTAATAAAATATAACATTTACATAGCTTTATTTTTCCAAACTGCTGTAAGCTGCAAATGACTAGCTAAACAGAAATATAACCCTTCCTCTCTAATCTTTAGAGTGCTATGCTTCCCATTTGTTTCCAGTACAGAGATTTCCTGTGAAAATTATTTCTTGGTACCGTGCTGAAGTTAGAGGAGAAAATTTACTGCATCTCTGGGAGACTATTTACTGTGTTGGTTCTGCAGCTTTTATTTTGTCTCAAAAGTTAAGAGTAGCATCACATTTGTTCAATAACTGCTGCTGGATAGAATGAGGGCTAGATCCCTGGAGATTTCTATGACACTTGGCACCACAGACTATAGACCATTGTAAGAAAGTGCTAGAGTAGCTTTTAACCAGCTTCAGAATAATTAAGCAAAAGAGCAAAGGAGAGAGGAAGGGAGAACATAAAAGAAAGAAAGAAAAAAAAGATCCAATCAAAACAAGGGGAGAAATAGAGAGGCAATGATATTTGAAGAGCTGTAGTAGTTAGCAAAACGAATATTTTTTGGTGTTAAGGTAAGACTGCCCCCAGCTTTTCTCTTTTAAAACTCAAATGCTTATTTCTGGGTCAATCTGAGACTGCTGAGTAGCTCCTTTTGGAAGGAGAGTTATTGTTGTACTTCTTACCAGCTGTGAGAACCCATCCCACAGGCTAACTGGTACAAATTCCCCCTGAAGCCTTGCGTACACTCCCTCTTTCTCGAGTCGGAGCCAGTTGCACTACCAGACCAGACTTCACATCCATATGCAATAACAGCAGCCTGCAGTCTCTCTGGCAACCACTTCTTGCCAAAAAAGCAATGATTTATGCAACCACTGTCATAGGTGCAGCATATAAGCTTATCTCCTAATACCAGAGGAGATAATATCCTAAACCTCTCTGGGTTTGCGGGCACTGGAGCTGTGAGATACTTGCTCTGCTATCCCTGCAGGACAATGCTGCTCTGTACTCCCAGCTGGAAACAGAATAAACCAGCCCTTAATTCCTGAGAGTCACCTTTTCTCACTGCTGCAGAGCTTTGGTTGGCACATACTCATAGCTACTGTAAATCCTGCCTCCTCTGGATGTAGGGAAGGCTAGGAAGAAGCCTTTACCACTCGGACATCAAAGGAAAACATGTTAATGGCACAGCTTACATTACCGTCGAAGAAGTGGGAGTTTCAGCAAGTCTTTCTGTCCAGGCTTTCTCTTCTGCGGGCGGGAGGAGTCAGGCCATTCTGAAATAGCTCAGCACAAAGGGTTGTGTTCCCGTGAAGTCCGGGAAAGTGGTAGGATTGCACAAGAGAGTTGTCAAGGTTGCTGCCTGTAATAAGGGACAGGGTGAATCATAGTCTGTCACGGGCAAATACAAGTTTCTTCCCAGCTTTCTGAGAAAGCCTCAGTGTTCTGTGTGAAAAACGCACGGTTTCTGCACCCGAATACAACGGGGCAAAAAAGCATGCCCTGGAGTAGGGATCAGAACTTTGCACTTCCCGCTCCCTACTCAGGGACTACTGTTTGCACAACCACCTTCGCTCCCGCTTCAGCCCTTTCTGCCTCCACTACTTCCCTGTTGTTTTTTAAGGGATGTCCCGTCTTCAAAATCAGAGTGGACAGTGCCCTCTAGCCTAAGGAGGCGGCCAGAGCACCCTGGGGGCACGAAAAACCCTCTGGAACACCCCTTCCCATTGCACCCCAGCCCTTCCACTTCCCAGTCAAGCCTTTAAAGCCTATATGTACACCTATGATGGCATTTATTCTTTCTGCCTTGCAAGTACAGAGAAACAAATTTCCCTGGTGCTTAAATCCAAGAGGATTCAGGGCCATAAATGCCAATTACATGAGGCTTGAACAGAACTGTTGAGTAGGTAGGGCAAGACATGACACATAATAGTGTTTTTAATGTTATAATCTCCAAAGCCAGAAGAGATTCCATCTAAATGTGACTTCACAAAGTATGTATATTTTGCATCTTAACAGGCCAAAACTTTCAGAGTCCTCCTTGGCATCAGTTTTGCCAACTACAGGAATGAGACGAGCAACTGCATGTAAGGCCAGGGGTCTGGAACAAGGCATAGTAGAATTGCTACCTGTTGGTACACAAAAGTTGAAAGACAACAAAAACTCAGCTTACAGAGCTATGCAGAGGAAAGCAAAACTGAGAAAACAAATGAAACAACAGGAATTTCCTTTTGGCTAGAACAAGTGTTCTGTGCTCAGCAGGTTGCTTCCTGTGAGTCTTTTCCTGTGTTCACTAGATGCTTTATTATACTTTTTAGGTTCAGCAAAGAGTGTGTCAGAACCTTGACTTTTAAGTTTGCAATTTTTGTTAGAGTGAAGGAGAGCTAGCAGCCTATCCAAGTAGGAGGAACATCAAATTGCCAAATGCAGCAGTGTCTATATATGTCTAACAGACTGTACTTCACAGCAGCCCCATGCATTAAGCAGAGAACAGGCACAGGCTGAAAAAGCATTCAATACTTAGAGATTGCAACAGCCAGCATGCCAAAACCAAACACCCTTACTGGGGCTTCACTGAACTACCTCTAAAATTGCAATTAAGAGCATAATGAAAGCTTCTGGCATGTATGTTCTCCTCCAAGTCATGTACTCCTCACAGGCAAGTTCATTTCCCTGTTCCAGTGGACATCCAAATGAGTCAGTTATAAAGTTTTGTGGAGGGTGAGCACTGCTGTCATGCTCAGATGCAGGCTCACAAAGAGTAGAGTCCAAATGATCTTTGCAACTAGGGACACAACTCACGTCTCTCAACTATGATGCCTCAGACAATGGACAAAAGGCAAGTTCGTTTTTTTCCTTATGTTCCTACTGTCTGTTCATCCTGGCTATTGCAAGTGTGCTTGAGTCCCTGACTGTGCCTGAAATACTCCAATCTAATGACTAAGGCACAAAGCTGAAATTTAAACCCAGCACCTCCACCAGACCAAGGACAGCCTAGAGCTCAGGACTGTGGTTTGACACACAGCAGGAGTGCTCCTTCAGCTTCTGCCCTTGGATGTTAATTCCAGCCCTATAGCCCTTTAATCTTTGCCCTTAGCTGTTTATTCCTGTTTATCCCTACCTCCTATCAGCCTTCCGGAGGCTTGATGTTTGTACTCAGTGTAGCTCACAGCAGGAAATCTATTCAGTTAAAAAATAACTTGAGGGGAGGATAATAAAAAAAATTGGGAAAAAAAAAAGAAAACTGCAAAAAGAAAAAGAATAAAATAAAAAAGGAAAAAAAAGGGGGGAAAAGGAGAAAAAAAGACTAATTGTTTCCTTAATCTGTGTTACTGTGTGGAAATATGCAAAGTATTAGGTTAACACAATTCAAAATCACAGAATAAGAGACATATGATGGATGCTGAAGTTCATACTAGTGGCAGAAAAAGTACCTGCCAAACCCTAATCTAGTCCAACATATGCATCAACTCATTAACATGCATGAGCCTGTGTCTTATGCACTCACAGCACCTGTCTGAAAAATGTGCTTTGCAGCCTCCTGGGTGAGATGTGTTTCAGAGCAGGGAGGACAGAACAGAGACAAGTGTGAATGTGAATCCATTTTAGCCCAGTGCTGACAGACATGGTTCTGGGACACCTGGTTGGTCTGCATTTCATGTGACCCCAGTGGGGAATCAATGCATGCTCAGTCACACAATTTTCAGCATGTATATACATTTCTGGTGTCTCCACTGCTGTCCTCATCTGTTCTAAAAAGAGTTTTGCAGAAAATTGTTCTGTGCCTGAAGAAGCTCAGCCTTGCTGCACTGATGATACAAATCAGGCCCTGTGCCGGCAGCTCCTTTGGCTTTACCAGGTTATGCGGCGGCAATAAAATTGCCATTACTCTTCAACTACGGAAAGCAAGAGTGCTTGTTACACCAGATGGGAGGATGTAAGGATGTACAGAGATATGTAATTAAGTTGATACTAGGTTAGAATTGTATGTCATTATAGAGTTTTATTATTGTAGACAATAATAAAAATAAGGTTGAGAACAAAAATAGGTCCACCTTGATGGAAACTCCTAGAATAGATATGGAATTTGCTGCAATAGTCACCTCATGCAAGGAATTGCCTACTTTTATGAAAACTACTTTCAGCCTGACTTCCAAACATGCTGGAAATATCTGCTTTACTAAAGTTAGCACTTCTGTTTGTGTTCAAATGCAGACCTTTTATTAGCCTACAAGAGAACTTTGGTTAACAAGGGTAAAACACAAACAAAAACACCAGTATTTCTTAAGTCAGGCCCAGAAAGGACAAAGTTGCTCCTAATAACTGCATATTGCCATTATATCTTCCAAGGCCACACTTTGAGGCATCTTATTTGCATATTGTTTCATACTATAACATCCCAAGCTCTGATGTACTATGTGAAGAAGTACTGATACCCACATCTGAAAAAATTACATGGAAGGACTGACAGAAGGAATGTTGTGAACCATGTGAATACAGAACTTCCTCTTTTCCTGACAAGCATTTGTTGCGTATCTTTACCTCCCCTCTAGCTGAGCTCTCTTTGTCTTGCAACTCTATGATGATGCATGGAAACTTGCTTCCAAGTAGTGACTGGGCTAACAGCTCAATCCAAGGATAGTGCTGGAGAAGTCATGTTTCTTTCCCTGGATACAGCTCAGTGTGGGGAGATGGTGTTGCTGCCTGGGAGTTTTGTGCAAGGAGAATTTTGAAAATTCTAGGGACTCGCTTGGGATTCACTGAAACTGGCAGCTCAGCTTGAGTTACATGAATTCTGGTTGAATGGAGATCAGCTTGGAGTGCATCTAAAGTTCGTAAGAGCTTAGAGTATTTCACATTTATTCAACATTCATCAGACATGTTCAGGCCATGGACTGATGCACAGAAAATCTGAAGCCGTGTAGTACAGAGGGCATTTCTCGATGAGCTCTCTTAGAAATAGATAAAGCATGGCAATATCTAGCTGATAAATTGGTGATCAGAAAAGTGTGACTGACAGAAAAGGCACTGCACTGGAAATAGAGCCAACACAACAGTGACAGAGAGTTGTGAAATAAGGAGCATAGTTGAAAATTGCAAACATGACAGATATTTGAATGTGATATACTGCTGTCAGGGAGCCAGTGAAGTGCCTTGCAAAATTACAGGCATATGAATGTCTGAAATGTTCTTGGTATCTTTTATTTTCAGATTTCTATGCTTCTCTGGCTATTACAAATCTAAACTGCTTCTGACTGTCATAAATCCTCTTTTCCTTATGTACTTAGGCTCTTCCAGTACTGTACACTTCTTCAATTTCATATCTATAAATCACACTTAGTTCTAGGCTTGATTCCACCAACTCTTCCACAATCAGCAAGACTGTAACAATTTGTTGATGTTTCTTCAAAAATGTGTATTTAGCTTTACTCCTTCCCAAGAACTATTCTGTGTCTTATATCACTGTCTCAACAACAGACCTCTCATGCTACTGTATTAGACTCAGCAATATGATGCATCCAATGTGATGAATAAACATGTGTTGTACTTTACGCTGCAGTGTAAGCACCTGCAGGATGGCACAGGTGTATAAATTGAAAAGCAGGCCTGTAGCTTTTAATTGGTTACAGCATGGAGATGATTGCAGCAGGGGAACTTCCTCACCAAGTACCTTCTCAGGCACCAGTTCACTGCAGCCCCTGTAGACATGTTTAACTGAGGCATTAAGACTTAGCTGGATGAAATACAAATGGAAATGCCTGCTTGTGGAAGCATCAGAAGCCACACTAGAGCAAGAGTGGAAAAAATGAGCATTACTAGACACAGTGGGCATGACTGACTGTACTCAAATCAAGGAATGGTAAGGAGTGTGCTGGTTACATCAAGATCACAGGATAAAACCAAAAGTTCAGTTCCCTTAGCACAGGCTACTTGTCACCCCCCAAAAATTGTGCTCTGATAATATAATGATAATGCAGCTCAGATGATATCCTCTCAACAGGAAGCCAGACAGTAGCTATAAAGATGTGAAATAGAGGATATAAGGTGATGGGCAGAAACTTTTCTAAAGGTTCTGTAGAGTAAGGCAAGGAAGGATCTGAGACAAGATCACTGCACAGCTGCTTGACTCAGGAAGATATAAAAGACCTGTTCAAAAGAATTGTTTGTAGTTGCCAGTGAAGATGGACCCAAGGTACTCAGTGAAGACTCAACAGTTGGTACCCCCTATCTTCTATCCTACACACAAATGCTCTTGGCATTTGGCAATGTGTGGCAATGTAATCCATCTCCTCTGTAATGCATGGGAGAAGCTTTACTTTCACTGCCAACAATAAGGGTCCTATTACAGACAGTGAATCCAGTATTTCAACACAATGTATTTCCCAGGCAGATTTTTTTTCCCAGTGGAAGGAATGTGGGTGCATTAAATTTAATTGTCTTTGGCAAGTAGTATTCTTCTACCCATTTCTTTTTAAATTCATGGTACTATCAAAGTTAGTGCAGGTCAGTAGATCAAAGTCCTTCATTGCTTCTCCCTGTAAACCCAAAAATCACAAAGGGCTACATGGTTTTTCTGCAGACAAGAGAGATCAGGGAATTTTTTTAAGTCCTTTAGCAATATGTTGCCAACATGTCCCTGGTTTTACAGGAATGGGTCTTTAATGATGAAGAAAATGTCTGTATTTGAAAATTATTAATTACCAAGAGTTTATTTCTCTGGGGTCAGTGTCCCCATTTCCAAGAAAAGCTCCATGTCAGCTTGATAACAAGAGATGCTTCCACTGAGACTTCATAGGAAAGAACTGTTGCTTTGTAAGTGCACAAAAATACATGCACTATCCCCGGTACTTGACGTTATTCTTGGCTTGAGCAGAGGTTACTCCTGTGTTTATCACAGTCAATCTGAGTTTTGTAATTGGCCTTCCTGAACACATTCAGTTAGACCCAAATTTGCTTTCCTGGTTGTATTATATAATTTTGTTGTAAAGAGGAACAGATAGCCCATAAAAACAAGCATTGGCAGACTTTTGCCAGTACTACTATATATTTGCAATTTCTGACTTTTGTAAATTCTGGTAGAAGTACTACCTTTTAAACTTCTGGTTAAACTGTATGATTTGTAAAATGTGCACACAGCTTCTCTGCAAAGGAAATTCTTTAATATTCTTTATTGCCTGGAGGAAAGTAGGTGCCAAATACAACTGTGAAATTAGAAACAATGCACAAAGGAAAAGTTCCAGAACATCAACACATCCGTTACTTTTCTCTGCCATAAATAACCAACACACCCTTAAACACAAGACTAAATGGCTCCAGGAAACTCTCATTAATGAAAATGTCCTAGCTAGACTTCTCACTTTCGTTTGGAATTACATGTTTCAAGAACTTTTTTCTGAACTAGACAGCAGATCTGTTGTTCTCTAAGTAAAACTAAGCCTTGAGATAGACTAAAATAAACTGAAGCTAACCTACTTTCCACAGAGACTTAAACCTATCCCTCTCAATGTCCAAAATATTAGTGTTGAAAGGCACAGCCCTGCTGCTGTTGACATCAATGACAAGACCCTACACTGACTATATAAAGACATAGCTGTGCATTCCAGCATCTGTCCTTCAGTTCTCTGCAAAACAGAGATAAGACAGGAAACAAACAGCATTCATGTATGTACTCTATGCAGATAAATTTCCTCATAAAATATAGCAGCTCTGATAGTTTATGGAGAAGATGTCATAATGAGACTGTATGCATGCATAGCATATTTACTGCAGATCAGAAGTAGCAGGGTAATTAGGCCACTCATCTATCTAGGGGATGTTTATATTAAAATTAACATATTTCACTGTATAAAAAAAGAGATAACTGATACCAACCATCTGTAGTCTTATCATCTTGAAACTTGTGCTATACAAACTTGTCGTAAATTGTACCAGACCTAGAAATTTCTGTCTCTTAACTTCCAATTGAGTTACTGAAAATTCAGTCATTATTACAATATCAAAACAATAATACAACTTCAGGAACTATCCCTATCTCATTTTTGTCCTGGAAGCCTTTTCTAATTTTACAATCATACTTTTCTGCTTAAAAAAAACCCCTCAAATACACACTGCTCCTGTATGAAATGTCTGTAAATTACAGGGAAGCTATCTGGCTAATTAAACAGAGAAAATAGTAAAAATTACTATTGCTTAGTTTTGTGATCTAGAGAATTTGAAAATCTTCTGCCACTACTGATGGTATCACACACATGCTACAGGGCTTTCTGACAAGTGAGATGCCTGTGAGACTTTACTATTTGCAATAGCATGAGCTGCAGAAAAGGAAGGTGGTACAATTTCATTTAACATTTTCAATGCCTTTTAAAGACAGTTCTTGTGTCATTTTCTTGGATGGAAACCCACATATGTGTGTATCATCCGTGGCACAAAGTGCATGCTACATCATCATGAAATTTAGATGCCAGCTCTAGAAAGGGCACCAGGCTCCAGTTAATGAGATCAAGAAACAAAGACAAAGCAGTCCTCCCTTGAACAGGTGTGTACAATGAAATGTTCACGTTCTCCTCAAACCTAGTGGTGCTATGGGTATTCCCAGTTTCATTGTGATTTGGCTGCTTTTGCATGAAAGAAAGTAGAAGGGCTTCTAGGCTAGAATGGGAACTAAATGGGAAAATGTTTTTAGGTTGCTGACATATCAAACCTCTTTGTGCCTGCAGTGAAGACTTCATCAGAGAACTGGCCATCCAGCAGCCTTTTCAGTGAGGAGAGATTTGCTAGTGTGAAAGGATGACTGATGTGTTGGAAAGGCAACTGCTTAAACCTACTAAATAGAAGATCCCTAATAGGAGTCTTGCCTTAAAGTCTGTCCATCCTTGGAGCTGTGGGTGTTTCAATGTGCATCAATGTTCTGCTTGGGATTCACAGCTCATGGCTTTTCTTCAAATCAATTTTAAAATAATCCCAGAATTGTAGGTGTATAAGGAGACTTAATCCTTCCTCTTGAAAAGGCCAACACATAGTGGCCAACACACCAACACAAGTGTCTCAGGGTTCAAGGCCTGAAGTCAACATGTTCTTGAGCTAGAACAGATCAGAAGGCATGCATCTTGATGCGTGACTGAACCACATGGTTCATGTGCATCTTGCTGGTCTATTGCATGTCCAGTGCTGTTTGCACAACTAAAAATGCTGGAAAGGAGATAGAACAGTGCCAGATTTCTTCTCTGCAGAACAGCTTATCTTCAATTAGACTGTGCAGGCAATGTGCAGGATGGTGGGAGAGTCTGGATCTGGGGACCTGAAACCTACTTAGCCATCGTGGGACATAAGTCTGGTCCAGGAATTCCATGCAAGTATTTGCAGTTTTCTGTCATCTGGGTTGTGAGACAAATAAATAATCTGCAGCAACTTGGAAAATGCAGGCAGAAAAATACAAGGAAAATCCAGCATTCACTTTTTCTTCCCATTCTCCTGTGGTTGACTGGGGCACAACAGAGGAGCCACAGGCTTGCCAACCCTTCTGATTTTACGGGTCTCATGGCATTTTTTTTTTTTTTTTTTTTTGTTAATTGCCCGACTCTCGAGACTGTGGGATTGCGAGGATTTCAAGTTTCATTTACAAGAGAGGCTGACATGCAACAGTTGCGGCTTCAAAGAAATGCTGGAGGTCAAATCTCAGACCTCAAAAACTAGTGGCAAATACTAAGATATAATGAATAAAGAATCGCCTGCATCTGTGGAGCCAGGCCCGCCGCGTCCAACCCTGGAGTCTGGCAGCACTGGAAGTATTCAAGGTACTTTTCTATAAAGGGTATTTGACTGTGACACAGACAGAACCCGAAAGGCTCAGATGAGACCCCGCCTTCACTCTCCCCAGCCCGCTGAGGACCCAGCCGCACCGCCGGCGCTGCGGAGTCCCCGGCAGCTCGGCCCCCCCCGACGGCGCCCGCAGCGCCGGGCAGCTTCGGCACGGCAGCACCAGGGCTGCAGCGGGGCCGAGCCGGGCCGTGCCGGGCTGCGGGAGGCGGCGGTGCCCGGGGCACGGCCGGGGGCGGCGGCGGGCGGTGCGCGGCGCAGGCTCCTCCCGCGGGCAGCCCGCCAGCCCAGCGCCTCCATCCCTCCCTCCCTCTCTTTCCCTCCTTCCCTCCCTCCCTCCCTCCCTCCCTCTGCGGCTGCATCCCTCCTTCCTGTCGGCGCTGCGCACTCTGCCGCCGCAGCTGGGCCGCGCCGCGCACCGCCCGCGCACCCGCGGCATGCGGCCCCTCAGGGAGCGGCCGGGCGGCGCCGGGTGAGTGCGGCACCGCGCGGGTCCGCGCCCGGCCGCTCGCACCTGGGAGGAGGCGGCCGAGGGGCGCGATGATGGATGTTCCCTCCATCCCTCCCTCGCTCCGCCCGCCCCGGGGAGGTGCCGGCCGGGAGGGGCGGGGGGGCTGGCAGCCCCGCCGGGACCCTGCGCGGCGGCAGGGACCTTCGGAGAGCCCCCCGGCCGCCTGGCTGGTGCTGTGCGGCTCGGGGCTCGCCGAAGCTGGGGACAGGTGGCGGCGGCGCCGGGGGCGCGGCGGGGTCGGAGCCGGTGTGGGCGCAGACCGCGGCAGCTCCCTCGGGGCGCGGGGGGAGACCGGCGGCTCCTCTCTGCCGCTGCCCGGAGCCTGCGACTTAAATAGAGGCTGTGTTTTGTCAACAGCTCATTCTGCTGGCCGGCAGGTTGGCCGGCTCGAGGACTAAGCAGCGGGTAAATACTATTTATGCCTCTTCTTGTAATTTTATTTATTTTTCTTTATTTTATTTTATTTTTCTTTATTTTATAATAAGTGGCACCCTTTTGGAAAATGAACCTTAAGAGGAGACTCCAGAGCCCCTTCAGTGTTTGGGGAGCATCCAGGCATGCTGGGCGCCTCGCTGCGCAGTGGCTGTGCAGGGGCTCTGGCACAGCGGCAGCTGTGTCTGTTTTGAGTGATTGAATTTCTAATGTGTCTAGATACCGTGTTTGAAAACGATCTGTGAAAACCTTTGAGGTAGTTCTGTAAAGAACGTTATTCCCTTGTAAAATTCAGCGTCTAAATTTGAATTGACTATGTTGTGCTGGCATGCTCTGTGTTACTTTGGTAGGAATTGGTTATATGCATGCTTTGTTTTACAGTTGTCATTGGTGGTGAATGCCTGGGAAGTCTGCTATGAATGGGAGTGAAAATCACCTAATACTGAGGAGAGTGGAATAGTGAGCTGCTGTGTAGGAATTGTCACTCAGATTCTTTTCGACAGATTTTCACACTTAAAATAGTCAAATATTTATATTCCATTATCAAGGCCATGTTCTGTCAAATTTCCTCCAGGAAGGCATGGGAATTGGGTTGATTTCTGCTGTATTTGAAACTCAGCTTATTGCCTAAGTAAGGCAGTGTGACTTGCCTTTGACATCTCACCTGGAAATCTATTCTGCTTTTTCTCCTTACTGTAGAAGAAATATTTAAATTCTTCCTAAACCCTTAGTTCAACCCCACAGCATGAACCCAGGCTGCTAATAAGACTAAGCAGGTCTAGTAACTGTGAGAAAGGTTGAACTCTGTGTCGTGCCATGTTCCCTCTCAAAACAGCATGTGGTAATGCCAGCTGAGACATAATGTTTTTTTGGTGTAGATCCATCAGCGCCCACGTGCTTTATATATCGAGTTTTGCACATTCTGTAGGGAAGAATGCATGAATGACTTAATCTGCAGAAAGTCTGTGCTTGTCCTTAGCTCATCAACCATTTTATGCTTCACGATTTTGGTGCTAAAGATAAACTTTGATTTCTGTTGATTTCTGTAGATAAAGGTGAGAATAGACCTAGAAGTCTCCTGTATTTGGCCAAAGTTTGAATCTAGATTAAAAAACAGTATCTTTGATGAGGAAAAGTATTTGCATGTGTAAGAGACAGGAGCAAATGCCATGAGTGTATCCACAGAGTGAGTAGCAAGCACCATATCTGCACTTGGTTATTATTTGTCAGCATGAGTTGCTGGCTATTAGCTGGAGATGGGTCTGCGGATTACTTCGGAGAGGTCTTAAAAAGACAGACTAGTCTCAGTAGACTACACTGTGATCTACCCTGGAAAATTTGCAGAAAGTCACAAAATGAAACCTTACAGATCATTAAATTGGAGCTGGTTTGGATTATAACTTTTAGGGAGTCAGTAGATCACCCGATTTTGTTTACTTTCTGTTTACTAAGTCTTTGCATCCTTTCATCTTATCGCAGTTTCACCTATTCAGACTTTTATTAGCATTACTAAGTGATAACAGTTTCCATTGTGCACTCTCCAAACACACTTTAGTCACCTAGAGCAACCACTGGCAAGCATTATCTGTGAATTAGATTGTGTAAAATCCCGTTACAGGTGTGCTGAGGAAAGGGAGAGACTTAACCTTTAGGTGAGGACATTCTCACAGACTTGCCGAAGGCAAATCAGGGATACACTGGAACAGCCATATGGGTGGAGATGCTCCTCTCACAGAGGGGAAGACTTTTTAACAGGTGGCAAAGCTGCTGCTGCTACTCCAGCAGGTATTCATAGCACTTTAATTTCTCTGGCTATAAGGTCACATCTGTTTCATGCAGCTCAGGGTGTTAGAAAATGTTAAAAAAATATCTGAATTTATTGACATCCATAGGTAATGCTAGAACAGTATCTCTAAATGTATTAGAAACAACTGTTTAGAGTATGAATGTTGGGTTGCTTAATCCAGTGAATGTCTGACAGCAAATTTTGTGCTTTATGAAAAGATGTATTTGAACAACTGACATGTTTGTAAATACTGACTCTATCTTGCAAAACGTCATATATCACAAGGCTTATGCAGATGGATTATGTTTTTCTTTTGCCCCGGGATTTAGTTATGATTAGTTCTTGACTGGTAGGCATCAAATTTGTCTAAAAAATAAGAAAAAGTTACTTGCTTCTAGATAAGACTTGAGAAATGTCCTGTTCTATGAAGCTGGTTGATACCTTTTGTTCCATAAACTGTTTAATGTAAAAGATGAAAATAGTCCTTGGTACCAAGACCTGAAGACCATGATCCTGCATTTCCAGTGAGTATGGTCTCACAAGGACATGAGTGTAGCACTGAGTCTTCATTAAGCGGTTACTTAAGTTTCAGAATCGACAGAAGGGCTGGAGGAGTCTTCATCCTGACTCATCTGTCACTCTCAGTAGCCTGAGGTGTTTCTGATGCCCCAGCAAGTGCTGCAGTGACTTGGGTTGCCTCAGAAAAGGGAACATTCCTGCTGCTTTCTTCTCCTATGTCTTTAAACAACAGCAACAGCTTTTTTTTTTGAACCTGATTTTTTGGTTCTACACTCATTTTATCAGCAGATGCAAGCAGGGAGTAGTTTGTGAATCTTGAGTGTTTCAGCATCAGGCAAGTGGTATAGCCCTGTCAAAGATGAGACTGCATCTGTGTGTGCTGATGCCTACAAAATTTATCATAATCTCTCCTTTTATTTCTTTTTCCTCTCCAGTATTTACCTGCAACTAAGTGGGATTTTCAATCATGTCTCTTTTAGATTGACATGCTTAAATGTCTTCAGGGATGATCTTCCAGAATCACAGGGATTTCTTCCAGAGCCATTAGCATGGCAATGATGAGGGCTAATGATGATATAAATTCCTAGATGAACAGACCTATTTTCTTACCTATTGAGGGGCAGCTAGGATATCTATCACAAGAAAACACGGAAATCCCCTGTGTTCTTTGCCTTCCTTCCTTACTTGACTTATAAATGAACAGATTTGAATTAGAATAAATGATCTTTGAAAGTTCTTATCTGTCCCTGAGAAATATATCTGGGGACTGTTTTTCATACTCATCATCATTTCTTTGCTTCTCACTCCTCTCCTTCTTCTGGAAAATTTGCAGTCCCTACATTTACAGGCTGTGGGAGCCTGCTGCTATGTGTCCGTAAGGTCCTTGAACTCTTGCAAGCACCAGAAGCTCAACAGGGCCTTTTGCCACTTTGCTGCTGTCTGCCTTTCCCTGCTGCTGTCTCTTGGAATCATTCCTAGTAGCAGGTTTCACTGTAAGCAGAAAGTGCTTAGGCTAAAAATAGCTCCTAAGCCATTGGTATGAATGTTGGTTAGGGTGTAAGGTTTTGAAGGGCATATGCACTCCCTCCTTTCTGTGCACTGTCTGGAGCTGGCACTGGAGTGTGGTCAACTGTTGCTACAGCTTTTTCTGTTACAGAACCAGCTTTCCCTTATCCTACAGGCAGAGAACTGCTGAGTTGTCAGCTGTTGAGTCCAAATTGTGCCTTTTACCTCAGGGAGCACAAGTTATAAAAGCACATGTCATGGAAACAAGGACAGCACTGTGTCAATTCCCTGCTCCTTCTGCCTCAATTCCTACCGTGCCAAAAATCAGACCCTCAGCACAGCCCACAGGAGAGGATGGACTGCTGAGTTGGCAGGTTGGTTTTAGCAACACCCCCCCCCCCCGCTCTATTGGGCCATGTGTTCTCAGGGAGCAGTCTGCTTTCTCATCCCTATACCCAGCAATTCGGTGGAAGTGTCCTGCAAAACCAAAAGCACAGCCATTCAGCGAGCCCCAGTCTCCTGAAATTTCCTTAAGTAGATAAGATAGTGCTTTCTTTAGGTTGATTTTATATTGCAGCATTCTCTCTCCAGACAACCAATTTTAGTGATACAGTACTATTTGTTAGGAAATTATTGTGGGATTTTATTTTAGTTTTTGGTGGAGATTTTTTTGTGGCTTTTTTGTTTTCTTTTGTTCTGGAGGGGAATATTGATGAGTAATGTTATGGTAGTGTTCTGTGCCAGTATAGCTTACTGCATTTTGAACGGTCAAAAAGTACTTTATTTTGGGCTGTACATATATTCCAAAAATAGAGGTATGCATTTGTTCTTGCTTTGTACCTACAACTGCACTGATAACACCTTTATAATATAGACTGAACCTTGATAGTTTCCTATCAAGGTTGCCTGGTAATTTGTAGTGCATAATCATGAGATTTAAATAAAGCAATGTATTTGAGTGGTTTCTTTAGGTGATAAACACTGTCAGAAAAGTATGCTGGAATGCTTCTTATGCTTGCATAATTTTGTCATTATTGCAAAAGTTGCTTAAAGGTATAATGAAAGTAGTACAAGCAACAGGGGTGGTTGAGGCTGGTTTACACTGTCAATCTGGCTCAGAAATGGTCCATATTTTACTTCTGGGTCTCAGCCATCCACTTAAGCTAGTTTTGCTCCCTGAATAAATCAGTTACTTCCCTCCAAGAAGAAATGCAGGCATAACACGTACATAACTAAGGCAAAGTTAAGCAATTTTTCTGGATGTTATGGGTGTGGCCTATGGCAAGGTTGTCTAGGGTGGTGAGCAGAGCAAGCCAGCTCTCTCCCAGCTGGCATGATGCCCTTGAATGCCCTCCACATTGTGCCCTTGGGCATGACACACATTTCAGCCTAAAGCTTTAAAAATTGCTTTTTCTTAATTTTCAAACATTTTGAACACAGAAGGACAGGAAAAGCTGCTTTGGAGCCAGATGGTGACCCAGGCCACTTACTGCAAAGTTGTCTAGTCCAGACTGAGGGTGGTCTCAATCAATGTGAAGGTGAGCCCCTCTGCAGCATTTAGGCTTTGAGTGAAGACACCTTCACGCTGCAGTCCATCGGGGTGGTCTGAGAATATCTGATATTCATATTTTCTTTTCCATTATTAGCTGCATTTCAAATTACATGCATGTTTGAGTGTTGCACATCCCACATATCTTAGAGAATCCATAGGAAAGAGAAATTTGGACAAGTGAAAGGAGAGTCTTGGCTCTGTGTTGGCATAGGGTAGGTCTGGGTGATTGCCTTTTGGGGTTATTTGGTGGTATTACCTTAGGCTAGCAGCCCTTCTCCTTTCCAAGCAGGATTTAGCACAGTCATCCAGAAGCTCTTGTGCCAAGACAGCAGTGTTGCTCATCATGTGATGTAACTATGTTTGTATGGCAGATCATGGTTTTGTCTTTCTTGAACTGGGTGTTCTAATGGCCTCTCTTTAGTGTAAAATCAGTGAGGACAGAGCTTCAACGTATCTTTCTCAAATAATTGGTTTGAATATTACTGCAAAGCAAAAATGCTTCCTAAATCAAATGAACTTCAGAAGAAAATTATAATGGTCAGTATTATAGGTGGAGCATCTGCAGATTCTGAAGCCCAGAGGCTGAATGTAAGTTATAAGTATTCCAATTATAACTAATTTTCACAAGAATTCATGTTTTGGATCAAGTTCAGCTCTTGCAGCAAGAGACGTGTGACCTCAGGTTTTTACAGCTACTCTGGAGCTAAAACCAAGGAGATAAGCTTCTAAGTTTAATCCTAGCCAGAGAAAAGAGAGGAGGTGAGAGGAGAGGGAGAAAAAAAAATTTTTCTTGTAAACTTGCATTGTCTTCAGTTTTGTGCAACAAGAACAGAAGTACCGTGTTTGTGAGGTGATCTTAAATGTCAAATTCCTTTAGGGCTTCACCTAGTTGTGAGAATAGTAACATCTGTTCCTCAGATTCTACCTGTTCCTCTTCCTTTTCCCCTCCTTCCCCCTGCTCCACACATTTCCAAAAGTCATGGCTGTGGGAAGCCTTTTAGGGCACAGGTCTCAAGGCACATAACTCATATTTCATCAGCTAGAGCAGCATTGTCACACTTTCCAATATAGAACAGCCTTCTCCAAATTAAATGTGATTGGTCTGTGTCTTTTTTCAAGATAATGAGACATTTTTGACCGACTGTTGCCACCTATTTTAAAAGACAGGGTCAGTCTGGACATAAATCCGGCAAGGTGTTATTTGACCCATATTGTAAGTCTTACCTCAAAGTCAGTATTTTCTCTCTTTCATATTGTCTTCCTTCACCATTAAAATCCTTTCTAAAGTGAGATCTGTGTGTGGCTTGTGCTAATCTAGTCTGACAGAGTAATGTGAACTAAAGGCTTTAATATAGTAAGACTTGCATTGAACCCATATTTAGAATTTCTTAGTAATTAATACATCCAATCTTATTTTTATTTCAACCAGTTCACTCCTCCTGTGAAAACCTTTGCCAATATATAATTAGTTTTACTTTTCACAATGTTAGTTTTTCAGTGGAGGTCTACTACATGGCATTTCCTCTCTTGTCTTACATGGTGGGTTAAGTTTAAATCCTTTCTCTGTGTAGGTAGTTGAGAACTGTGACCAAGTAATCTCTCTGAACTAAATAGTTACATTGTGTTAGCCTTTGCAACAACAGTCCCAAACTGTTCAAAGTAATAATTTGATCCCGAGTATAAATCGACTTTGTACTGGATGAAACCATTTCCACTGCTAATGAATGGCTTGTGTGCTTGGATCAACAGCTTTCATAAGGTGGCTTGGTCCATACAGAAAAAGTTGTTAGTAAAGTTTTATTTTCAATATCTTTTATGTATTTATTTGTTTGAGCTGTGATAACTAATACTTTGAAAACTTTGAAAATGTTTTCCAGTTCCTTCCTTGTGTTTCAACTAGTGAGTGGTGCAGCTGGTGTTAACATGCTAAGAATGCATCCTTGAAAATGATAGATTCTTGTCTGCTGTCCTTTTCCCCTGGTGTATGCATACTTGCTAATCAGTGGTTGGGTTGAAATTTGGGCAGTGATTACTGGGACAGAAATGGGAGCAAGCACTCAGCACTACAATAGCTGCTGTAGAATTAGGTCACTAACAGGCTTTCAGAAAAATAGTGTTAATTTTCCTCTTCACACACTCAAAGACAGAACATATAATTTCACATATTTTCTGAGTAATCCTCTAGTGTGGCATCATTCCTAGCAATGGTTTATATGAGTCTTTCAGCTTCAGGTGCTTCACGTGACTGCCCAGTTCAGTATTCAGCTTTCCTTTACTGAAGACTAAGGAAAGCTCCTGTAGCTGGGTTCCTGCCAACAGTGCAAATGTGAGTTTGTGCATAGCTTCATTCATAAGTTAGAATTAGTCATATACTTATGTTTCTGAAATTCCAGAGCAATATGTGTATATATGTGGTTACTGAGGCTCATTATCTTGCATAAATCTGCAGGGAGTTAGTCACGAGCAGCACTCCTTGGCTATCAAATGCCCTCCTGCAAAGGACATAGATGATCTCTAATAGCATTTAGCAGCTTGTTTCATGAAGCCTGAGAACTAACATCAATAAGATCCTGCACATTAAGAATTTAACAAGTATTAGTAAAAATTGCCTTCACTCAGCCTCTTTGTTTCACAAGTCCCCTTGACCATTTGTTTTTGCCATTCGTAGTGATAGTCACTCGGTTTGGTTTGGTTTTAGTTTTAAAATTTTCTTATTTGGACAAAATAAGGTATTTGTCTCTTACATTCCTATTACCTCCATAGGTATCTGATCTTTTTAAGCTCTTCTACTGTGGTTTACAAATATTTTCTTTATGTAATATTCTAAATTAAAATAGCTATATGCATGAGGCATATGTATTGGCATCTAAATATGTTTTGCATTTATAGTCTGTGTGCAGATTCTGTGAATAGCTCTTTAGTATGGGAAGGTGCAGAAATGTGAAAAGCAGAGTGCTCTCTGAAGATGTTTGTGGTGGTGTTATTTGTGTAATACTTTGTGAGTTCTAATGATTTTCTTTGTGATGAGGTTGGCATGAGCTTTTGTAGAATATTTCACACAAGGGATAAAAAAATTATGTGTTGGTGTTTCATACTATAAAATGAAAGGTTCTGCCAAATCTCTGGATTTTGACAGGTGAACTTATAAGGATGGGCTTAGCCTTGTGCATCATGTGCTGTGTTTCTGAATAGACCTGGCTAGATTAATAAAGAGCAGAATTATTCCTAAGGAATAGAATACTGGAATAGAAACTAAAAATAAGCTGAAACAGAATTTCTAATTCATATAACTACACCCAGATTTTAGTTTTCCAGCTTGTCAGGCTCTCCTTGCCCCTGCCTTTTCTTCCCTATGTCTGGCCACCTCAGTCTGCAGCCACCAGAGAGACCATTGAGAATTGTTGCACATCTCTTGCTCCCACAGTTGGACTTGCTCAGCACTTTGGAAACAATAGCTGCTTCGCTGCTGACTTGTGAAACAAAAAAGTTAAACATATCAGCAACAATGCATGAAAAATGTGATGAACAACCTTCCACAGGAAGAGGTTTTTGCATTCTACTGTGTATTGGTGTCAGAAGCTAATAAGTAAGAAATCCTTTTTCTTTTGTGCTTTATCTGCCAACTTAATGCTGAGAGAAGTAAACTGTGAGATTTACTAATAATAGCAGGAAGGAAGAACCCTGTTAAGCATAGATAGAAAAGTTGGAATGACTTGTGTGTGTGAAATCCAGGGTTGTTTTTTCCTCTCCTCAGCCCTTTTTTATAGTCCCCTTTCAGAAGAGAAAAACAAAGGAGTACTTCAGGAGGTAAATCTCACTTTCAAGGGAGAATTGAGGGAGAAGAGACAGATGCAAGTTACAGATGCTATAATGATGGTCATGTGAAAGTGATGTGAAGATGTGAGACTTGAAAATTTCTCTTTAGTTTTCTTATCCTAAGAATGAATCATGTCAGAAGAGACTTGTGGAACTGACTCACTCTATGTCCTATTAGTAGCAGTCTCAATCTTGTATGAGCTGTTTTCAATTTTAAATGAGGTGCAGCATCATTACCCTTGCAGATGCTGCTGTCTCAGCACTTGCTGGTCAGTTATTTACAGAGAATCGATTCTCTGCTTTTCTTAACTGCTAAAAGAAATTGCAGAAAAGCATTGTTTTATTTTACAGCAGTAAAAATCATGGATCCTAGCCATTGTGTGTATTATTTTAAAATGTTCATATCTTCATTGCTTTGTTTCTTTTTCTGAGTGCTATTTTAATGGTGTAGTTTGCTTTACTGTTTTATCCCTGTTGAAACCGGGACAGCATCCCTGCAAAGTACCTTTATAGCAGTATTTTCTACTCTGAGACCCTCCATAAAGCACCTAAAGGGCTGCTAGGTTTTTTACATCACAAAAAAATAAAGAACCTTTCTGAGCTAGAAAAACCCATCCAACAGACAAAATATAAACATCTAATTTAGATTATTCTAAAAAACTTTGGCATTTTTAGCATCTTGTTTTTGTGGACTGAGATATTTCAGTCTATGTTTGAATTCTATTTACAGTCATTCAGCAAAAATTGAAAACAAAATTTGAACTTTTGTTCATGTTTTCTTTTTAGACCATGTACTGCCTAAACTGAATGATCAGTTTAAATTATTGGAAACTGAAAGCTGAGTGTTAATTTACTTGGAAAACAGCTACATCTCGTTCCTCTCGCACTGCAGTATGTGATTAAGGAAGTGCTGCATTGTGGAGGGGATAACATGAAGGAGCACACTAAAACTGAGGTGAGGCTGTAAGTTTCTTGGTAGCATCAAAGTCTATGAGATGGGTAGAAAGGATAACATGAAAGAGTCAGTTTGTATTGAGGCACTGGGTTGCTGTGCTGCTGCAAGATCTGCAAGTGGACTGTAAGCCCTTTGTAGGGACCCTTGTGAGTGGAGCAGAGCAGAAAAGGAGGAGTAGTGTTGCCCTCAGAAAGCTAGATTAGTGTGGCTGCATGTGTTTTGAGTCCCTGGCTCCAGTGGAAGCTCTGAGCAGCAAGAGAATGAGGGAGTACTGTTACCATAAACAGGCATGAGAGTGAGTCCATGTACGTGCATGAACTGTGTGGTTAATACAAATTTCTTATAGCCTGTGTCTATGAGAGTTAATTAGGAAAGAGACCATCTCCAGTATATTAACTGTAGAAGTTAGTATTTGCTGAGTACTTAATTCCCACACTTTGCGACCTTAAAAGGAGGGATATGCATTTATGTATGTCTAAGTGAAAAAGTGTAGGGAGAACAAAGTACAATTAAAACAGCATGTGAAGGAAGTAAATGAAGGGAATACAACTGCTGTGTAATTACACATGGACTGACTTGTTCTGATAATATCCTACTAAATTGTAAACCATGCTCCTTTGTCAAGATTGAAAGGGGAATGGCAGCATTGAGGGCCCACTTGTGTGCAGAGCAGAGAGGAAAGTCCCCATCCCAGTGGAAGGATGGTCATACATGATAACATGCTGCAGTGTGTCTTCATGTGATCTGTCAGATACTTACTAAGAGAGGAACTACAGCAGGTCTTGAAAGCCTTTAGTCTCAATAAAGATTAGTACAACAGGAATTTGTCAGAAAATATAGATCTGTAGTTTCAGGAATTGCCCATTTCCTTGATTAGTTAAAAAAAATCAATTTATTTCTCGTAAGTGACTCTCATTCCTTACATTCACTGTAAAAGGATATTGCATAACTGTTGCTCTTTATTCTCAATATATTATTTAATGTGAAAGCTATATTTCAGCATTTGATCTATTCAAGTGCTCTTTGTACACGTGAAGACAGACTTTCTTTGGATTTGGTTCCTTGTACCTTAAAAATAATTTGAATACCACAGGTTTTATTATAAACAATGAAGGATTCCAACCCTTGGGTCATTGCCGGTTTTTTAAAAAAACACACTTGGAATTGCTTCAGTAATTATCAGTGTTCTCTTATAAAACTAATTAGGCTTTTCCTGTGATGGAAAGAAGATTAAAGGTCATATAGTTCAAAATAAGTTTTTGGACATTTCCAGATAAAGGAAAATAAACTCTTTAATAAGGTCAACTTGGTAAATGTTTGTGAGTTCACAAGGGCGTATGAGCTGAAGAGAACCAGCAGGGACAGTATTATGCAGATAACATGACTCTTTAAGGAAAAGCAATTTTATTCTGCAGTCTTTGTAAAGACTGAGTGATGTGGTCTGTCCCTTGAACCTGACATTGAGTAAAGTGCAGCTGACAATGTGGGCAATTGACATTTTCCTCTGAAGACGTGCTGTTTTGAGGACTACAGAGTGGCTAACAGTATCCTCCAAAACTGAAATGTGCCTTGAAATAATTAGATTATGTTTTCTTCTAGTTATACTTCAGTAAAATGCAATAAACACTGGAGAAGTGGAATCCTCTCTGTGTGTTTTCATTGGATTCTTGGTTTATGTACTGAAAAAAAAAAAAAAAGGTGAGATGCATTTTTTTTCTATGCTTTGCACCTGTCTTATGCATTGAAAAGGCATAGTGGATAGCCACTGGAGTTATGATAAGAGGTATTTTTTCAGTAATCAGACTTGTGTGCATTTGCTCACTGTACTTATTCCATGCTGTGTTGCAAAGCAGAAGAATTCAAGGAAGTGTCGATCATGAGGTCACCAATTCAAGCATATCAGGAAATGTGTGTAGCTGAATCAGATTTATTAAAGTACATCCTTCATCTCCATACAATATTAATTTGCCAGTTATAGTAAGTATCAAGAAAATTTTTGAATGGGTTAAAACACAAGTGTGTGACTCTGAACTGTTTCCTTCTCCTGCACAGCACAATAACCTAGAAGATCAAAAATTCTCATTGGCCAGTGGCGTCCCTTAACCTTCACCCCTTTGCTTTGTTCTTTGTTCAGATGATTAGGTGTTTTCCATCTGCACCTTTATGGCAGAAGAATCTGTGCTTGTTAATTTGAGCTGACTTCCTAAGGAAGCTGGGCTTATCTGGTAATGTGTTGTCAGTCCCCTCTCCCTTGTAGAAACCTTTGAATGTCAAAGGTTACTTCAATCAGGTTCATTTAAATCAGGATGAGGAGGTGAGATCTCCGCATACTGAGTCCTTACAGACTTGGTGAAACACAGAATCTGGATGGAGAAACCCTTCTGAGGAAATTGCTGCAGAGTGAAGTCTGTACTGTACTGGAGTCCAGATCTTTCTAGATTGCCTCTTCTGATGTCTAATAAGGTCTAGGGGTAATCTATAATAATAGTGTCCTAATATGTAACAACAATAAATCATGAACAGGCTTGCAAATATCCCAAAACATATTTAGTCTATTTTTGGTAGTATTAAGGTTCACTGTGTTTCTCAGGAGAGTTTGTTTTTTGTTGTTACCATCTGGAGAGCAGTGTTGTGCTCCTAAGTAGTCATTGATGTGCTTGTATTTAAACATGTTCTTGATGACTAATTGATATAGCAAGGACTTCCAAAATCAGGAGTGAGACACCCAATTTTCCTTTGAAAGTGTCTTCATTCTTCTGAAAAATCTCATACTAGAAACACTGAACAATGTGTGAAAAAATTATTCTAGTAGGACTAAGAGTTTTATAGTTAGCATACAGTTTAATTGAAAATAGGCATAATGAGAGCAAAAGCCAAGGTATCCAAAATGCGTGTTTTGCTTGAAAAACAAGAAAAGTCACCTAATAAGTTACCTTTTGATTGTGGTAGAAAAATATCAGTTCCTACAGTGTTTCTTTGCTTTTTATTGCCCTTTCTGTCTAACTGCTCCACCTCTTCAGTATCACTTTTTTCCCTCCAGGTCATCAGTCCCAGCAGGGGTATTCTGCGCAATGGTCTCTGTTTTGTTCTTGTTAGGTGGGTTTTTTTTGGTTTACAAGTTTTCCATTGAATTCATGAAGGAGTATTCCACTGTAATTTCCAAATCCATCTCAAAATAGTATACATTGTATAAATACAAAGTATTTGATATTTGCTTTTGCTACATATTTTCCTTTCTTTCAAAAGGCAAGCTCTGAGGGTCTCAGTTCTCTGTGTGTGTTGTGCTCTCCAACAGGTACTAAAGGCTTTCGTAAAATCATCCTTGAGTTGTGACGTTTGTTCATGAATTTGTTATCTCATGTCCTTGTCAAGAAAAAGTTCTTCTCCTGCAAATCGCCACCTGGCAGTACCCACCCTGCAGCTTTCCCAGTCTGCAGCTTGCTTATTTGTATTTCCATAGTGTCTAACAGTCCTGGAATCAGGAAAAACAAACAAACAAACAAACAAAAAAAAAAAAAAAACAAAAAAAAAAAAAAACCAAAAAAAAAAAAAAACCAAAAAAAAAACAAAACAAAAAAAAAAAAAAAAAAAAAAAACAAAACAAAACAAAAAAAACCCCAAACAAACAAAAAAAAAAGAACTAAAAATACTGGAATGCAGGTGCAGTTGCAAATTTGCCTTAGAAGCTGAGACAGGTGACTTATTCCATCTGGGGTGCACTTTTACCTTTGTTGGTAAAATTTCTTGCTAAAATGCTTGTGTCTGTAGGTGGTGCTTGAGACCAGGAGCTTTGAAAATGAAATGCTGAAGTGTTGATCCTTGCACTGAGCTGGTCTCCTGAATTCTCACTTCTCCTTGCAGAGGCAGGCTGGGGTGTCTGCAAGATTAAGTGCAGTATCTCAGTGGTGATGCTGCTGTTTGGCAGCTAGAGGAAGGAGAGGAGGGAATTTTTCTTCTTATGCTTGACAGGAAAAAGACCCCAGCAAAACAAATGTCTCATAGGACTGTGAGTTTGGCCTTGTGTATTCGTGCACATTCACTGAATGATATATTAACACCCTGTCTTTGTTTTCTTTTCTTCTGCTGCAGAAGAAAAAGACATTTGGTGCAGATAGGAAACTTGAATTATTTTATCAGGTTTCAGAAAAAAAAAATAGCAAATTTTTTAATTAATTCCTTAGAACTGGGGAAAGCCAGTTTCCCAAATGGGACTCAGTCTCCGTTTATAAACAAGTTTCGGTGATTCATGTCCTGCAAATCTTTTATAATGTGGAATAGTGCCATGTTATAAAACAGAGAGGGAAAGCCTGTATCTAAATTACTAGAGATTTTTTTCTCAACTTTGGAAATTTTTTCAAGGAGGTGGAAGAATGTACTCTATTGAAAAACAGCCAAGTTCTCTCTCTCTCAAATAAATATTATTAATTTTTTTTTATTACTAAGCTAGCTTTAAAGTCAAAGACTGAAGCCTGTGGGATCAGCTTTGCTAAAGAAAGGCAGTTCATCTTCTTTTTCTGTGTTCATTGCCTTTACTGTCAGCTGTATTGGCCATTTGCTTGGTTTCCCAGAAATGTGTACTTCTGGCATGGTTTTTCAGACAGGGGAATTTTTTTGGAAGCTTTCAGTTGGCAACAGTAGAATGCATAACTCAATAGATGCATTTTTACCTGGATGTGAGTGTGTTTTCTTTCACTTTGAAGGCTGAATTAGTACCCTTCAGCAGAGACAAGTAAAATGATCTTTCTTCACCTGCTGTGCAGAGAAAGTTTTCTTTGATCTAGGCACATACTTAGCACCTGTATTTCTGCCTGATTGTATTTGGGATAATGGCTGTCTAGTATTGCCAGAAATGCAGCCTCTTATCATTCTGTAGAATATTTTGGTAGTATGCTATGAAATAATTTTCCTTAAGAGCTTTTAATTAACCATTTAGTGGTAAATTATTGTGATACCTTTAGCTGCGGAAGCAAAATAAACATTTTAACTTGAGAAAATTTATTGACAAAGACACTTCTTCATTTGCTTTTACTACATATATTATTACTTATTTCATGGTTTCATCTAGACCTCTCCACTTAGTTTCCTAAACCTTCTGTATAAGCTGACTTTTTAACCATTTCTTTTCAGATATCTGCATCTGAAGCAGAAGTATATCTATAAAAACTCCAGCAACTAATCCTCAATTCAAAGATATTTTTAAAAAACATATCTGGAGGCTTATGACTGTCAGATCAGGCTGCAGGCAGAAAGCAGGCTGGAAAGATTATTGATTTTTTTTTTCTTTAGCTGTTTTGTTTGTTTGTTTTCAAAGTGGTTTCCAAGCACTTGACAATGAAATACATTCGGAGACCAGAAAATTAAAAAGTACAGCAAAGCTTTGCAGAACTTTTGTGCTCAGAGAACTGATCTGTCACAACTGACTAAGAAAACACTTTCTTTTTTTTTAAGAGAATTGAGCATTTGGTCAGCTATGCTAAAAAAAAAAAAAAAAAAAAAAAAAGATACACAGCCAGAGCCAGTTAAGCCAAGAAATAAGTAATAACAAACAGTCAGAGACATACCAGTTATTTTCTGCTTTCCCCTTTAAGAGGTTAAGTCTAAAGAGACTGGTAATATCTTAGCTGCCCTCATTTTCTCTATCACATAACCTTTAACCTTCTTTACAGCTGACAAGGTTTTGAAGCAATGCTGTCCTCACATATTTTCCCATTATTGGCTTGGAATACTTTTCCCTTTCTGATCTATATGATCATCACTAGATGCACTGACTGCTCTTTAAAAGTCATTTAAAAGTCCATAATGACTATTGAGCTCTTTTAAATATTGGCCAACAACTGCTGGCTTCAGTGGTCAAGAATCTGAATCTGTTCTTTTGCTACCTTATCTGTGTAAAAAGAAATTCAGAATTTATTTTTTTCTGACCACAGGCGCAAGGGTAGCTTGACATGAAGCCCAGGGCAGAAATCAGGGCATTCCCATGTGCTGTACCTTCCAACACTTATGGAATCCTGCTTGTAGTAGCTGCTCTTAAAGAAAGGGCAGTTTACACTGAAGCATGTTGTTCAAGCCTGCTGTTGTTACGGCATGAATTTGCATGTGAATGCTTTCTGTATGCACCCACATTTTTTTTTACTTAGCATAGATTTATGGGAGGCTCTTTCCAGATTTTAAAATTTCAAACGTGAAAGACCTTTCAGGCAAAGACTTTAAGGTGAATTTTCTGTGCAAATACACTCACAGTCAGTCAGGAGGTTTGCAGTCCTTTTGAGGATGAGATTAGAGTCTGAAGTACTAAATAAACAGCTACATGGCAACTTTTTAAGCATCTGAGGCTGGATCACACACTGATACTGAGTCAACATGGTCTGAATGTAGGAGAAAGCAAATATGGCATGGGCTGTGTAAACACATAGGTTTGCCTTAGGAAAGTTCCTTCATTGTTCTTGATAATGCTCAGGCCTCAGGGCAGAGAGATTTCAAAACTGTGGGTACAGCAGCTCTGGTTCATGGAGAAATGTTTATTCCAGGAATGATCAGAAGTGTAAAAACCAAGACTGGGAAATGGTGAAAAAAATAGGAGTTTTTAAGGGAGGTGCTATTAGAGATGTGATATCAGTCATCTTGTATGTAAGAGGTTGCTGCAGAGGCAGAGGATAAACTGTTCTTTGTCTGCTGGAGATAGGACAAAGTAATGTGCTTAAAATGGAGCAGGAGATAGTTGTGGAGCACATTTGGAATGCTGATGATAGTGCCAGTTAAGTGACATGAATATATTGCCCAAGGAAATGAAATGGTTATGGGATGTGCTATTTTTTAAGATGGACAACTGTTAAAAGTGGTTTAGTTCCAGTGGCTTTTTCTGGTGGAGACAATGGATGTAACACCCTTCATACTGTTTTTAAAAACAAAGACCTGTAGTATAAGGACATTTATATTTAGTAACAACTGCTCTGTTGCACTCCAGGCAACCATGGTCAAGGTTTTACCTTCTTCTGACAATTATTTTGTAACTTTATAATTAAAACAAGCCTATAAATGGAAATCTTTTCTCCTGACTAATGGCATTTAATTATGTGACATGAGGCTTCTAATTGCGAACTTTTCAGCAAGTTATAAAATGTGAAAAAGAACTAGGGAGTCCATTCTTGTTACAAAAGTTGTGGTTTACAAGACTCATCTTACCCTGCAGGAGACTACATAGGTTTACTTCTGTGCCTGACTATGAAATTGAAATTAAAACTGCTTGAGTTAGGAGAAGTTGGTATGACTCAGATTTCTTGTAATGAGCTGCTATGATGTTACTCTTAAAACTTCTGCAGTAGGAGGACAACTCAGTGAGCTACGTGTTGAAAGAGGTGCAGAAAAACAGATTTTCTTAAAACACACACACACACACACACACACATGTAGTTGCTGAATCTACCTCATAAACCTGGCGTCACCAAGCAGGTTTTGCAGATATCTACAAAGATAATGTGTTTAGAGACTTGGGATTAATATGAGAGGCTTGGGATTTAATTAACATCACAGCTCAGTTCTCTCTTCTTCAAGTGGCATCAGTGCCTTTCAATCTTCACTTGACTTTGCCATAATCTTTCCTTGACTTTGCCAGCTGATAGACGACTGTCGATTGTGCTATAGAGTTTGAAATTTTGGGGTTGGACTTTTCTGCAAACCAGAAATAGCCTTTGAAGAAATCCTCAGAAACAGATAAAATTTACACAGACTGAAATAGAAATCAGTCATTTTATTAATGTAACTCCCAGGTTTGTCTGAGTGGTTTTCATGCTGGTTATGAAGTTAGAGCTTTGTGAGCAAAGTTTAAACATGGAGATAGCATCCCATATTTTCATTAATAGCAGAGAAATAGAATATGAGTAGCCTGAGATACACCAGAATGCAGAGGGGGAATTTTGCACAGAGATTATATATTTTATGTGCTGGTTGGTTCTTGATTCATCTTTACCTGGATTTGTCAACCTTTGCTCCTGATTTGGCATCTAATAACAGCATGGATATTACAAATAAGGAATATATGAAAAACACTCTTTGGGGGCAGTGTAGCTTAAATTAGTATGTGTTTTGTGAGGTTTTGAAGTGATTTGAGAACACGCTGAAATTAACATAATTACTAAGTTTTATGGGTACCTTTCCGTATGTAACAGTGATCTTGACAATAGTATTTCTCTCATCTCTTGTGCTGCCTGGACTGTTCCTTCAACCCAGTTATTGCAGACCAAGAGAAAGAAGAGAAATGGCTTTTTGTGAGGAGCTCTGGATTATTTGGCATAGTGCTGTTGTGTTTTTCCTCACACAGGGCTGATTGGTAATGGACAGAAGAGCATTTCACGCTTTTCCAGCTGCCCCCTAAGAGAAGATTCCTTAAAAAAAGCAAACAAAAAACCAAGCTAATAAAAATACATGGGTTGAGGGAGCACAGACCTGGTGGCACAGGGAACTTCAGAGTAAAGGATTTTAAATATTACTTCTAGACAAAGTTTGTTGTTCTGATGATATTCATCTGGCTTTGGAAGGTATTTCTGAGTCAAGGTCAGGAGCCTTTCAAAATAGAATCCTGGACAAAATGGGAACAAAGCTGCTCTGTAGAACAGGTAGACTTGGTCATTTCTAACATGAAAATGACCCAGCTCCTGCTGTTGGTTGTTGAGAAGACCTCTGGCTATATGAGAGCTATGGTCTCTGGAACGGTGCTTATGTCTTCACAGATTTCAGGTAGCAGGGAAAAACCGTGCACCAGGACAGTGCTTTTGGAAAGGTTTTCCTTCAGTTTTTCCCTTTTGAGAACAAAATGTGACAGTGTTTGATGTGTGCATGGAACTGTGTTCCCAGGATCCTGCTGACCAGCTAACCTTCTATTTTTAAAACAAGAAACTTGTTAAATCTTCAATGAAAACACTAAACATAATATTCCAGATAAGTTTTTACTCTAACATCAGTAGCTGCAGGAAGAAGTATTTTTTTATAAAGAAATGGCTCACTTTTTTTTCTCCATTATTTTTCCTCCAGGGGTTATTAGTTAACACTAGATTGAACCAGTGATCTTGGGTGATCAGGTCTGGTTCTGCAATGTCTTGGGCATCCTATAGCTTTGAATCACAGCTTTTTGAGAACTGAGCAGAGAAAAGAAAACAGATGGTGTGTTGGTTTTAAATGCATAAATTAATCAGAGGACATTCCCTGTTCATGGTTTACAGTATCCTTTGTAGATATGGCATTTCATCTAAGGTGTAGAGGCTTATCATAGGAGAACACTTTGCCATGTCTGTTCTATTCTGATATTAGGTTATTCTGAAGAGTACCTATGAACTGTAGAGTTTTATATGTCTGTGACTCTTGAGGAAATGTCTTGGAGAAAATGCATGAATCAAGGATTTATTGTAACAGAGAAGATGTTTGCCAGATGAAGGAAAGGAGTTGCTAAGCCTGGGAACATTACTGAAGAAGAAAAGTGTATGGAACAAAAAGTGGCATTTGTGGCATACCAGGTCCAGAATTTAAAACTTTGGTCTTTTTTTTAATTATTATTTCTGTATTTAATTTTAGAACTGACCAGCTTTTTTGAAGATGACGTTTACTCCTGCTTAAAGCTGCTATTCTTAAACAGTAGAAGAATGTGGAAGAACTCAAGCCTCCGCTGCCTTTTAGCACTAGCTGTTTTATGCTTAAGAAGCTTAATGTATAGCCAAGAGATAGGTAAGTTTATTGCAATGTAATTCACTAACTGCTTTTTCTGTGTAGCTTCTGTATCTTGTAATTGCATTGCTTTCCTATTATATGTATGTTAAAACCCGTCACCTCTGTGGCCCCACACCATCCCAGGGATGGAGGCAGTGACAGGCCTGGACTCTGCTTTCTACCAGCACCCAGCAGCATCTTGCAAACCAGTGCAAATCTGGGTGTGAAATTCTTCATAGTACCACTGATAATCTGCATAGGTGTTGGTGTAAATGTCTGCATTAAAACCTTTTTGCTGTATATGTTGGCTCTCTTCAACCATTTCACAGATTATCATTAACTATCCTTCTGTCATTAATTGCCCTCCATGTCTGACATGGAGGAGGCCATAAAACTCATTAGGTTAAAATCAAAGCTTATGGTGTTGCCATTGGCCCAAAGCCTGCTTATTAGGCCAGGCAAGGAATGGGTATTGTGGAAAGAGGCAGCTGCCTCTGTTATATGCATGAGTATAAATCCAGATTTCAGGTACTTCTACAAGTCTGTGAGTCTGTGGCTGTCTAATCAGGCACACAAGTCATTAAACAGTTTTAAAATACTAGTCAGACATGCATGCAATAAGCATTTAAGAAGTATGGCTACAGATGTGGAAAATAGCAGTTGTTTTACAGTTGCTCATTTTTGACCTGCAGTTTTTTACTGTATTTCTTATACAATTTCAGTCTCTCCAGGGGACCCCCAGAATTTGAAATGTGTAACGCACAATTTACACAAAATGCTCTGCATTTGGGATGTCTCTTCTAGAAGAAGACATGGACAAACTGACTTTTGCTACACTACCAAGTAAGTCTGTCCACATACCTGGTTAAAAAATACCAAATTGTGATGAAGGTACAGTTTTTCCTCAGACACTGCCCATGGAAATTGTGATGCTGTTGTTTCCCAGCATCTCCCCACCAGTTTTCCTTGGGTGGTGCTTCCCCTAGGCCCTGTTAGCTCAGGCAATGGCAGGGTTTCTGGCAAAGCCGTTCCATGCTAATAATTTGCCTGCCAAAATCTGCTTGCTGCTTTCAAAGGACTGGAAGATGCTCTTGTTTTTTCAGACTTCTCTGTGTGTCTGCCTATCCCTTGCTCAGAGTTTTCATGAGGGATATCTTCAAAACAGGTTCAGTCCAAAAGGAAATGAGAGTTGGAAGCAGTGAATCCTGATGTTGTGGGCCAAAGCAGTAGAATATATGACACAAGTATTGAGATTCATGTGGATTTTGTGTGGAAAAACATGAACAATCTCTCAGCAACTGCTTTAGAACCTTTATAAATTTTAAGCTGTATTAGAGAAAAGATAAAAATTATTTCATAATTGAAACAGCTTTTCTGAAGTGGATGCAAGTTAAGAATTTTGAGAAAAGTTTAAAAAATCTTTTATCTTCTGTGTGTTTTTTTTTTTTTTTCATTAATGAGAACTACATGTTCAATTCCCCATGCTGTGGGTCTGCCAAATGCTTATCATATGCTAGGGATGAATTCAAATCCATTCTGCATCTTGATCCTGCCCCCAGTCCAGATATTTGTACTGTCTTTTTTTTTTTTTTTTTCCTGTAAATTCTGCAGACAGCCCAGACTTTTCCTTGGGGTCCCAGGGCTTGGCTGCACTTAGTCCACCTACATGCTTGATTTTCTGTGTCTCATTATTCCTGCTGCATTGCTAGCTATCATTTCTATTTAAAAACAGCATATATATGACTCTGTGGCCAGAGTTCAGAAGTGCAGAGTTCATGAAGTACTCCCTCTGAACAGGAACAATCATGTGGCTGCTGCTGTTTCTCCTTAGCAAGGCAAGACAGGCTGAGGTCCCTGAAGCAGAAAGTCTGAGATGAGCTTGGTGCAGACATCCCTGAGGGAGAGAGGTTTTGTTTTTCAGTTGCCCAAACATCCTCTAATAATATCTCAGTACCAAAAAGGAACAGCCTTTCTGAGCACTCAAGTCTCAGCTGGCCTTTGCTAGCCCAGAGTCTTGTATGAATCTTAAGAGCTCAACCCAAGCTCTTGACTCCAGCTGATGGGAGCTCCAGGGTCCTGTTCCAGTTCATAAGTGAGTAACAGTCCCTCAGCAGGAAGTCTGGCATTGTTTTCTCTGCTTTCCTTCCTGCCGTCATTCCCCCAAGAGGAAGGTCTGGATTTTTCCAAACTTTCTGCCTTTCTAGTTGCATATCAGTGATAATGAGCAAAGGGACTTGACCCGTCCATTATTGTTTCCTGTATATATCTTCAAGACAAAAGCCAGATCACATTGTGTTGAGCACTGCACAAACATTAAGCACAGGCTACATTTTCACCTGGGATCTTAGGAATCCTTTGCCCTGCTCTCTGCTCTTTCCCTATGAGCTGAGTAGCAGAAGGGAGCTAAAAGATTTGTTCTTAGATGTGGACACAGGTGGTAATCCTCCTCTTTCAACCCTTGTCCCCTCACTTTGAAAAGAAATGGAGGGAGAGTGAGTCAGGAAACATGAAGGGAGGGGACAATGCTACTTGGTTTGGTTTGAGGTTCTTTGTTTTTCTTAATTTGAAATGTTGATTCATGGTGACTAGGTTTCAGAAACATGTCTTTTGTTGTCCTCAAGTTTAATTAGATAGTAAGAATTTTTTTTTCACGAAAAGGGTTGTAAAGGATTGTCTGCTCAGGGAACTGGTGGAGTCAGCATTCCTGCAAGTGTTAAAAACCACTTAAGAACATGGTTGAATGGTGAACATGGTGCTTGTGCTAGGTTAACAGTTGCATTGATGACCTTAAAGGTTTTTCCCAACCTTAACGATTCTATAGTTTTGGTTAAAGAGCGAGGTTTTCGCTTTGAACACTTTGAAGTGTTCTCTTAACAACTAGTTGGTTGCATTATGCAGCCAGTGCACAACCAACCACTATGATAAAAGTGACTTGAAAGATGAGGGAATGCCATTAATCTGATACTAACCAAAGCCCAAGCAAGTCTCACTCCTTCACAAACTTGATATGGAGCTTTATGTTTATTACAGAGAATTTGTGTTTTATTAGTGTGCAATAATAGGACTTAACTTGCCTTAGCTTCCTATGAGCTGAAATAACTGCTTAATCCTCTCTGTCTTTTTAGTGACCTTACCCCTCAAGTGTGTTTTAAAACTAAGGAGAGAAGGGCTGAGATTCCAGTCCCAGAGAGCTCCATCACAGTGACAATCAAAAGCTCTGGAACTGCTTTTCCTACCAAAGAATTTGTAATTCACCAGAAAGACATCCGTAAGTATCAGGTCATACGTGTGTACCTAAGGCTTTTATACTCTGTATACACGCTTCAGATGTGTATGCTTGCAGGTTTCTTTGGCAACATTCCTGTCTATAGAATGTTGATATTCTGGCTCCATGAGAAGCTTCCATATATCACATATCGTTTTCTCTAACCCTTCAAAAGAAAGAATACTCCTCTTACCCATAGTCCATAGCAGAAAAAATCAAAGGCAGAATGTGAGAAGGGAAACAAAATACAACGATACATCACTCACTCTTCTCCCTTTTTAGTCCTAGTTAGGAAGCATTTGTAAACAAATTCCTAATCTTCATACATAAGTAAATTAGACTTTTTCCCAATTCCTTCCAGGCAAAGAAGGAAGTTGTAAACAGAAGATGGCAGTGATACAATCTATCATGCTTGGTCTAGTTTTTGCCTTTGGTTTGCCTGCTTACTCCTTCAGTGTAGTCAAATTTTCATGTCAGTAACACTTCTTATCCATGATTCTGTTTCCAGTCAAGAGCAGCTCAAGAACTTACACAAAACGCAAATCAAAAATATTTGATTAACATGATAAGCCTCTCAGGTTCATCACAGGTTATTGTGGGCAGTGTATTGATTGTGCTGAACACTTTGCAAGTTCTCAGCTCCTTGGTCAGGACTAAAGTTGTATGTATCACACATATTTTTAAATGTTTTAGCTTACATAAGGCCCAATGAACCCCCATAATCCTTGTACTACCAAGGTTCTTCTCTGTTTTCTCAATCTCTTGCTTCACCACAACACATTTGTAGAAGAGATGCTTCTGTTTAATCTCCCTGTCTTGTCTCTGTCAGGACCTTGTGCCCTTAATACTTTTTGTGGCTTAAAATCACTTTCCCTGTGATCTTCAGAACCTCATGTAAGCGTCTTCCATCGTGTACTTCTGGTTTCCTTCCTCGCCACTCTCCCTTTTGTTGCAAGTCCCCACTTCCCTACTGGTCTCCAAAACATGCTTCTTCTTTTGGGAGTGTTTCTTCTCCCATTCTTCTCCCATTCTCCCTAGAAGAGTTCTCATGCACACTTCAAAGACTGCCACCATATTTCCTTTATCACTGTGATATTGAAGGAAGGTTGGGAAAGATGGGATATCTTCCCTGAAGAGTCATATTCACAATCAGTTATTTGCCCATCTACATGCTGAGGTATTAAAAGAAAATGCTACCTGATGATTCATCAGCACCTTGCTTTCCTGAGAACTCTCATGCTCAAGTAGACACAGAGCCTTGTTCTAATTACAGAGGTTGAGTTACATGCTTGTATGGCTACTAGCCAGTTCAGAGCAGAGAGATATGGCTGTTAAACATCTGTAGGGCTGGTGCTGCTGACTAATGACCTGAATATGGCTTTTTTCCCCCCGATCTTTTTCAAGCCTTTGTTCCTGTCACTCCACACATTCTTAGTTTAAAGCCTGACTTTCCAACTTCCACATTAAATCTAAAGTGGAGTGATAATGGATCAATCTTCCCATATGGACTGGATGCCCTTTGGGAAATTCAGATACTCCGAAAAGAAGCTATGGAAGTAGTCACACAAGTAAGTACCTTTCTTTTTTTATGAAAAATATATGCACAGTTTTTTTGCCTTTGTTATGTTCTGAGAGGTCACTTTAAAAAACTGGGAATGATGAAAGATAGTAGAGCTTTGCAGGACCTGAGTGTAATCATGCTTTTGGCAGGTAACTTTTTGTTAAATTTCACAGTTAGAAGAACACTGGCTACTGTACTGTTGGTACTTAGTCACAGCAGTTTGGTTTTGGTTTTTTTTTTTCTGGTACAGGGACTCTGGAATTAGAACTTATGAATATGGCAGATACTTTACACCATGGTCTCTATATCTCCAACAGTGTCTCCAGTTTTGATCATCTCTGAATGCTCAGCTTGCTTTTTTCTTTTTTTGTAACCAGAGGTTCTTCCAGACTAGTTTGTAGCTCTGTCCTATAAATTTTACTAATGGAGAAAAGATGAAATGTGCAGCCTGGGACTAATATTAGAAAAGTTTTATTTTTGAGAAGTTGGAACATTTCACTGCCTATGAGAGGCCCAGGGTGCAGTATACCTCTTTAAATGCTTGGGAATCCTCCTGCTCTCCCTCAAATATCTGCCCTCTAGTATTACTGGCTGACAGTCTATCTGGCTGGTGGTCTGTTTAGCAACTTAAACTTTCGTCCAGATAAATTCATAGCACAACTAAAAGTTAGGTAGAACACTCCAATAATCAATGAGAATTTTATTATTTACTTCACCTAACTTGCCATTCTGTTGAAACTTTGGAGATTATATGTCATTACTAACATGTGTTCATAAGCTCTGTCTTGGTTGATTTCTTGGTGCAAAACTTTTGCAGGTTACTTACTACTCAAAACTGACTCATGAAGACATCATTCTTTCTTGGAACTGGACATCAGATATGCCTCTGGAGTGCACATCACACTATGTGAAGATTCGCTGTTACATTAATGCAACACAGTTTGTTGGCCCCAAGGATTGGAGTGACTGGAGTCCAGCAGAAATGATCCCTGGTATGTTTGTTCCCTTGCAACCACATGGACTTTTCTTCCTGTATAAGAATTAAGCCTAAGTCAGAGGAAGAGCATTAGGCGGTGATGGGCTACTGCATTTGAGACTGTTTTTTTTTTTTATTAGAGAAATAACACAATCACTACTTAATGAAACCTAGCAAATATTTGTTTGTATGCGTTGTTGTGTTCCTCATTCACATTTTAGCTGATCAGCACCATGTTTATAGCACATTGTTCATATGAGGTTTCTTGTTTGGTTTTTTGTTTGTTTTCTTCTTTTTCTGCTAGGAAAAGACACCGAGCCTGGTGGAAGTGGAGTGTTTCCTCTGGACCCTGTGGTGGCAGTAGGTTCAGATTTGACATTTTGTTGTGTCCATGAAGAAGATCAACACATAACAAATATGACTTATGGATCAAAATCCTATACAATGATCCAACTGAGCCGTCGAAGCCATGCCATCAGAGTGCTAAATGCCAGCGTTTCAAATACCAGCGGAACGAATGTAGTCTGCAGACTCGAAAATGGATACGAAGGAAGTGTCGTGTTTGTAGGATGTATGTATCATGTTTACTAACCTTAGGAAAATCAAAATCGTTTTGGTCTGCTAGGAAAAAAGTACTATTTTTTTTTCCCTCCTGGGGAAAAAAGTTTGGAAGTTGAACTGGGGATTGTGCTTGTTTGATTTCACTGTGGAAAGGTCGGCTCACAGAGTCACTAAGTCTGGAAGGATGAGAAAGTACCTCATTAGAACCTGCCCCAGTGCTTCTCTCATTGGTTCTAAGGTACTTTTTCATAATCTGGAATGCCAAGTAGTTTATTGCCATATGAATATTCAACCCCTGTCTCTGTCTCTATCAGTTTATGTTTATATCTGTTCTAGTATAGTCCATGACTAGATGAGAGTAAGAGAAGAACTGTACGTGCAAACAGTAATTTACCAATCAGTCAAGTGAAGACAGCAGTTAAACTTGGAGCAACAGCAGATGCTTATCCAGGGCAGAAGTTCCTTGGGAGCTAACTACAGCAAAGGAAGCTAGGCAGTAATTCCTCTTTCCTAGGCATCCTTCTAAAACATCTTTTTAGTGTTTTCTTTAAAGATACTGGCTCGCTATGTATCTGTGTCTGGCTCTCAGTAGCCACGGGAGGGAGGTTTGCTGGCTCGCTGTCCTGCTTGTGGCCGGAGGGCAAACACCTGAGTGGCCAGCCCCGAGTTTCTGCCCAGACTGGTGCGGGTGTTGGTGATCACTGCGGCGTGGGGAGCACAGCAGAGGCACAGAGCACGAGGAAACCGAGGCAGAGGAATAAGGGAAGGACACTTGGCTGAGTCTGCAAAGATTTAATCTCCAAGGGGGGCAGAGCAAGTGACAAAGCCGAACATGAAGGGACTTTTAAAGGGCAGAGGGAACACGGGGAGGACACAACCTGTGAGCAATAGGGGGGCATTAGAGAGGGGTGCAGGGTAAGGGCTCCCCAGTAGAAACCAACATGGGGAGGGAGCAAACCTCACAACCCAATTCTGCTACCAGGAAGGGATGAGAGACAGGGAGCACTCCAGAACCAAAGGACTGTGCTATCTTTGACAGACAGGGGTAAGACAAGGGAACAAGGGAGGTATACAGGGAGACAGACAGGTAGATTGACATACATTTTGACAGGGAAAACTGTGGTAAACAACTCAGGACTGAACCATTAGGGAAACCAAATGGGGTACATAGAATGAACCATTACAAACTTGTAACAAGGAATATTAAAACATACTACAGAAGAACATGCTACAGAAGAATGTGAAATAACAGACCATGTAAGGCTCAGACATATGTTCCAGAAACAGATACCTATTAAATGACTTAGTGTCATTTAAGTCATGATTTAATGTCATGATTTAATGTCATGACTTAACCTCATTCTTCTTCCCCATAATTGGTCACATTAAAGCCTTTTGTTTTTTTTCTCACAGGAAATTTGAGAGTTGTTGTCTTCCAATAGTTTCTCATTAGAATCCCATTCCCCCTGCCTTTGAATTTAAGGTCCTTGGAGTTGAGGAAAAGGACAGGAGAAACTGGAATAACTTTGAAAATGTGTTCTGATCTTCAGCCTGTGCATTTTGTCATTGACTTGGTCTGTTAGGGGTTCACTAGGAAATGCAAAACAGAATTCAGCCTCTTATTACTTCTCAGTGATACCATTTTAATGTTACTCGTGCGAAATTTGCTTTTGTGGGAAAATCTTCTAGGTAAATAAGTCAATGCTTCAAGAATGAAATCTGTGACAATCCCTTAGGTTTTTCCTTCACATTTTTTTTTTTTTTTTAACAAATGGGATGCAAAATCTGTTTTTTATCAGTATTACTTCTTGTAGTACCTGCTTAGTAGGGAGAGGTCTTGTTATGGTCCTCTTGCTGGTAAGGGGAAGAAAAGGTGAAGAAAGTAAATATGTATACATAAGACTTTGGTTAAGCCTAGGTCTAGCAAAACAGGTGTTCTTTTCTAGCTTGCTGCTCATAATCTGAACTAAGTCTGCTGCTGTTGCCTTGTTTGTTATTTCCCCTTCTCTAGGGCAGAGAGAAGGGGATATATCTCAATGTGGATATTGTTGCTCTACCTTTGGCATACACTTTTCCAGTTTCATACACCTCAAGTGTACAAGACCTGAAATAAGTACTCTGCCTAGTTTCACATTGGCATGGTTAATCTCTGTTGGGAGCACTGCCCATCTTTTCCAGCAAGGCACTCACTGCTGCTCTAGTATGGACACAAACAAGACTTAAAAGGAAAAGATAGACACTTCCAAAGACATGGTGAAGAGGATGAGCCATTCAGGGCTTGCTTTAATTTTCAAATTCAGTGTGGAATTCATGCTAAAGGGACTATTTTCTTGACACGACTTGTTTGGAGAATTCAAAGCACTGGTGGGGCTGGCATGTTAGAAAATGTGATGCACAGCTCACAGCATTCCTGCATTGCTCAGTGGCTGAACTGATGCTCAGAATTTCAGAAAACTCTTGGCAGAGTTTCAGTGAAAGACTTCCAGGTCAGAGCCTGGAGCTTGTGAACATGTTTGCATGAGATTTGTCAGATTACCCACCCACTTAGAATTCTAGAGTCAAATGTTAGTCAGATGGGGCTGATAATTATCCATCTCTTTTATTGTAATTTCTTTAAAGCATATTACTTGTGTGGTTGGGGTGTAGCTGTTGCCATGTATCTTTGAAGCATGCAATCTAGACCCAGCAAAACAAAAGAGCAATGCTTTGAGGAAGCCAGTAACCCAAATGTCACACTAGGATGGCAAAACCTCAGCTAACAGTTTTGGTTTCCTTTCATGCTACAGATGCTCCTGATACTCCCCAAAACCTCATCTGTGAAACACCCAACTTTCTGATAATAAAATGCACCTGGAAACCGGGCAGGCCCAGTGGACTATATGGAGAACGAAGAACAAGATACAGTTTATTTGAAAGGTAAAATTAACCAGCACTACAATGAATAAAAGGATACAACTGGAATACCTCCATTGCTGCCTGGGACTTACTTCACCATACCTATTTAAATGTGATTGCTTAGAGCCTAAAATACTTTTCAAGAGTTTTAGCAAGCTGTACCTAAACTAAATTTGGAAAACCCTGGTCTAGCCCTGCAAAATTAAAATGGGAATTAAGGATAACTTTCCCTAAGGTTTATGCCATTATGAACCCACAATCAGATCAAGGGCTTAGTGTATCAGGCTGCTGCCAACATGTATACAAGGACAGTATGAAAATACAGGGAAATAGTAGGAGTCATTCACTAATTTTTAATTTTTTTGTATGAAACCTGGGTCAGATCATTTCAGACATTTACTGAGCTTCTGCTAAGCAGAATGACAGAAGTTCACTGAGAAACAATTGTAAGACAGGTAGTAGGGCCAAATGCCACTAGGGAAAATGGCTGTTAGCCTCCATCTGTTCTCCCACTGTTAAAGAGTTGGAGCAAGCAGAGTAAATGTTATCAATAAAACATTGAAAAGGACAAATAACCCAGGTTTCACCCAAAGGAAGAAGCAGTCAGGTAGTATCCTACTACATAGTCTTTTAGGCTAGGCCATGTAAAGCATTAAAAAAGAAGAAATATTAGAGTAGCACTTGCGAAGTGCAACCACTTCCCTGGTGGTTGTGATTAGAAGTTAGTGAGGAGTTAACAAAATTTCCTATGGTGAGAGGAGGCTCTCATGTCATTCCAAAGGAGCAGTCAGGGAAAGAAGCCAGGAGAGGCCTGAGTCACACAAAATGATGAGAAATGGAATCTCATGGTGGTTTAGAAGCATACTGGAGGCAATGAGGTTTGAGTTGCAGTCACAGATGTCATCTAGAGTGCCAGTGCTAAAAAGCCACTGGGTAGGGTGCAGAGGTGGACAAAACAGGGCAGATATTCACAGGAAAGGCATTTTAGACACTGATTGCCGCATATTCATCTTATAAGTAAGAATGTTGTCCTGTCGTGTTTTGCTCAGCCCAAATCTGTGAGATTAATATGATGCATTTCAGGATAAATACTCTCATCCTTACTGTCAGCCTACACTGAACTCAGAGCTCAGCTAGAACACAGTAAAAATGCCTGAAAGAAGAAGACGTTAGTTAAACTTGTGCTACTGAATGAGAGGCTTACACAGATTGTAATTAAAACATACATTTACCTACATACAGATAGACAATTTAGATTTTATCCCTAAAGATGCACCACTATTCTTGGCTGTTACCAGACTGCCTCTCCTGCTTTTGATCAAAAGACAGTTAGGACTAGTGGATATATTCCGTGTAACAAACCTGAGTTCAAATTTGACAGGGCTTATAGAAAGACAGTGTGTGTAGCATCTCACTAGTTCACAAAGCAATTAAGAAAATTCTTTAAATGCAAATGTATGCTGATCTGAACAAAGATGCATTAAATCAGAATCTTAGCTGTGACTTGCAAGGTGGTTTTTCAGGATCTACCTGTTTTCCAGGCTTTTGAGAAGTGAGAGAATGGAAATGTTATGCTAGTGGAAGAGGAGAGTTTCACATGAGAACAGGGCAGGTCATGACTGATGCCACTTTAACGTTGTGGTGTTAGCTATGCCTCTGCAATCAAATCATTCTGTAAGCCATGTGAACTGAACCCATCATTCTGTACCATGTTTTCTGTCTGGACTTCTGAGTGTTGCTAGGAATGAACTTACTCAAAAATTAAACTTTTCCTTCCCCTCTTTACTTTGTAGAACATCTGGTAAAAATGTTTCATGCGAAGTCAATGAAGTGAACAGAGACCATGTTTGTGGCTTTCCAGTACTGCCTGATCAAAAAACCTATGATTTCATATTAGGTGTCTCCAATCCTATTGGGCAAGCACAGTCATCTCTTTTGGTTGATATAACTAAAAGAGGTAAGGCTTATGACTTACAATGGGAAAAAGATGTTTCCTACGTGCTGTTTGTTAGTTTTGGTTTTGAAGAGCTCTGACATGGTATGCTTTTCATTATTTTCGTTAATTGTCACTAGATTATTGCCATATTCAATAATTTAAATTGAAAACTACTCAGGGCATGTCTTGAGGCAGTGATGAACTGTACAGGCAGATGCCAGTTCTCAACAGCAGTGCTGCTGTTTTGGACAGCCTGCTATGTGATAAATGCTAATATGTGATCTAATAATTAGACAGCTGCTGTTTATCATGGAATCCCAGAGTGTCTGGGGTTGGAAGGGTGCTCAAGAATCATTTAGTTCCAGTACAGCACACACATTCCCCATGCCCCACTTCCTGCCATGGAAAGGGATGCCATGCACTGGATCAGGTTGCTCAGGGCCCTATCCAACCTTGCCTTGAGCACTTCCAGTGATGAGGCAGCCACAGCTTCTCTGAGCAAGTTTATGTTTTGCTCCATATTCTATTACACATCAACAATTAATATTTAGGTGTAACTTTATGAACTTGTATGTAAATGACCCTGTACTTCAGTGTCTGCACATAGGGCAAAATATGACACAATTTTACAGCAGGAGGATTTGGAGCATAAAAAAATAACATAAAAAGACAGAAGGTAATATCAGGACTAATGCATGCTATTGCTAATAGCCATGATCATCTGCTGTTAGGGTTTGGAGAAAGAAGAAACTTCTCTCATTTAGACCTTCAGTTTGAAAAAGGAAAGGAAGAGACCACCTCAGTAGCACTGCCTGCACCACCCTTTTCTCCGTCACAGTCACAGCTGAGCTTTCAGGGATTCCTACTGGTTACAGTATTCTGCTGTTCCACAAAAAACTGAATTAAATGTGAGGATAGTACTTTTTTTTTGTCCAGGCCCTAGTTCAACTAGCCCTAGATTAGAATTGTCAGAGTAAATTGACAGAGTTGAGAAAAGCATAATTTGTTTCTGTTAATTGTTGACTGGGCTGTTTCACACCCAGGTGATATACTGCTGTTTCCTATTTGTTTCCTTTTCTTTCTTTCCTACACTGTCCACTTAATTCCCAAAGTACAGTACATATTTCCTTAAGGTATCTGGACCAAATCCATCAACAGATATTTTTTTCTCTGATAGCTGTGAATGTTAGTACTGAATTTTATTGAAAAATTATGTGAAGGGAGTTTTGGGGTGGGGTCATTTAGGAATCCTCCTTTGTCCTAGTCTTTGTCCTAGATTTTAAGTCCTAATTTAAAAAGTTCACAGAAGTTGAGTAAAGTTGAGTAAATTTCACCTGTGGTCATCTGAAATAGCTGGTGTTTTGCTCTTTTGATAAAATCAGTTAAGAGGAAAAATGTTTTTCTTTGTCTCAACTCCTTATCATGTGTGCAGTACACTCAGTCTAAAATAAATGTGTTTCCATATTTGATAGCTGAGAAGATAGTTAGGAATGAGAGCGCTTGCAGGTGCTTTCTCAGCACCAGTTTTCCAGTTGCTGATTGAAACACTTATCCTTCTGATTCTCTCTGATCTTCTAAAATAAGATTTTTCTGAACTATAGTAAATGGGGTTTTTTTCTTATAACTGAAGGTTTTTTCTTTATTTTTAAGTTCATCCGAAAACGCCAGAAAAGTTAACTGTTACTGGGGACAACTCTACAAGCATTCAGCTGCGTTGGTTTATAAATGGCAGCTTTGCTGAGACCAGGCTTCTGTGTCAAATTGAAATTAGCAGTAGTCACTCTGAGAGAAAACTGGTAAGCATTACTGTTAAAAGATAATTTTTTTGAACAAATGGTAAACTTTTTCACTGAACTAATCACATTTCTGAACAAATGGTAAACTTTTTCACTGAACTAATCACATTTCAAATTTATTTCTCACTAAGAGCTTCATTCTGATGGTCTTATTAAATCATTAATGCAGTAATGAGTAGAAGTTCATTTACTAAAGTAAGAAAAATTCTTGCTCATCTCTGTTATTGCCTGGTTTGGTTGGTTGGGTAGTTTGTTTTTTTTTTGTTGTTGTTGTTGTTTTGAACACTAGAGAAAAGGCAAATTATGCACCATTTTATTTGGTACTTGAAAGGGGTGCATAGTAGTTTATGCTGACCTTTTAGATAACAGTCCATGTCCTTTGTCTTTCCTGGTGCAAGCTGTATTAAGACATTCTTGTTCCAGGATGCATTGCTGCCCTACAGACTTCCACACTGGCTGCTTCAGATCTTGAAGTCTGCAGTTGAATTTCTCCCTTTTTCCCCTCAGAGAACAGGTCATTTATTTGCTGTCAGCAGTTGACATGCACGTGGCCCTATTAGGCAGCTGCTCATAAACCTGCTCATATGTCTGTGATGTTAGAGGCAGGATAGGGAAAGATTCTCCCATCAGGATGTATCAGCAGGTAAACTCCAGTTTAGCTGGAGTAACTTCTGCAGCATGAAGTTAGCATGGTCTCACTGGAGAAGCCTAATGAGAAGTGCATTTTCAGCTGGCCTGAGATTTACCACCAGTTTCTTTGTGCATACTTATCTCTGACTATTTCAAATAGACACATAATGAATTCTCAGGTAGGTCTTAGTGCACAGAGCCTGAATTTTTCATTTGAGCACATTAACCTCAGAGACTTATTTTTGCAATGCTTGTTTGATTTTTAGCAGTATTCTGTTAATCTCTGCACACAGCTTTGAGTAATGTAAATGAGGCCACAGAAATAGTGCAGCTTAGACTGAAGATAATCATTATGTACATGCCTCCATAATAAGAGGGTGCATGCTTTCTAAGAGTATTTTTAAAATTCTTTTGTCCTGGTTTGAAAAGCAAAACCAGTGAGAGGCTCTAAGTCAGAAAAACAATTTATTAGGAAAAAGGGAACAAAGAACCAAATACATACAATAGCACAAAAGAAGAACCACTGACAGAGTTAGAGATACAACCTGACACTTGCTGGCTAGGGTGGTGGTAGCAGATATAGTTCTGTCCAAGCAGTGATCCTGTAGACTGATGTAGTTTCCCTCTGGAGGCTCAGTGTAGAGAAGGTCTCAGCTGTTCCTCTTGGAAGAGGGGATCTCCTTGCTGTCTGCACAACCCCGCTTATATTCTTGATGGCATCGTTTGGCTCCACCCTCTGGGTGGAGCATCTCACAATAGAATGCTGTGATCTTATCAGTCATGTGGCTAAAATAACTTAACTCTGAGTCACAAGATAAGGAAAAAAAGGGATTGCAGCTCGAGGTGGTAATGGAATACACCCCAAAAAGCACTTAATGACTGCAGAAGCCTTAAGCTTTTATATTTTGTCTGTAATAACGTGTTGAGTAATACCAGAGATTAGGTACTACAAAAGGAACTCAGATATTTTTGGAATATGCAGCTCAAAACCTGGGGCATTCACTCATTTGTGAACTCTGCTTCTGCATCTATCCGCTAGGATAGTGGGAGAGGGTCAAGACTTACACTTCCACAGCAGTTTCCTTCACCTGTATCAGAGCCCTCACCCATGGATATTTTGTATGCAGCAAATAGCTTGGCAAAAGCTGTTACAGCTTTCTTATATGGTTTCTGGTTGCTTAATAAAAACTCCAGGAGTTCTCTGTCACAAAAGTAGCTGTGAAATTGCTATGGAGTTTTTCATGGCATTTTGAGAATGTTTTCAGAAGCGCCATCCACATAAGAGATTGTTGGCTTTTCTAGGATTTTTCAAGTTGTCATTTGGCTTTAGAAATGCTCAATTAGTTGCATCTTAAAGTCACTTGCAGTCCAGTTTTTGGCTGCTGTGATGCACATGTATTATAATTAGATGCAGTAAAAAAATATTCCCAAGCTTAGGGCTTCTTTAAGTAATTGTGGAATTGAAATTCTCTCTAGACTCACACCACTTTAAGAATAATAGGAGAGACTAGTCCTATCATAAGAGCTGTGAACTGAGATCACATATTATCATCTGAAGGAAAAATGAAGGCAGCAGACTTCATGATAAACACCCTGTTCAAAGAGATGTTTTTAGTGAATTCCTGTGCATGTCTCATAGGAAAATGGCCTTTGTTCCCACAGTCTGATGTGCATGTGCTCAGTGAGACTGTGGGTCCTGAACACCAGAATCCTGGCCTGCCTCATGTGAGCAGTTTTGCTGCATGTGGGAGACAGGGGGACTGAACGGGATAGATGGGAAACAACCACCTGCTACTGTGTGCAGAACTCACCCTGTTGAAGAATCATATATGTTGCAGCTCCTGTATTCTTCAATTTCTGTCTATATGTAACTTTATTTTGGTGGATCTCTGAAGTTTTTTTCCTTGTTTAGGGTGACTGCATGGGACATTTTTTTCCCATTATTTTCTTCATAGGGCTTGACTACAGCTTTGACACTGCCAGTATTTTTGGGGGACAAAAACCCTCACATTTTTAAAGTGTTGACTAGCTGTGTAATCTAGGAGAAAAAAAAATCCATGTGTCATGTCAATTTCTGTAAATTTTTTAACAGCACAATGTCTCCATTCCTGGGCGGAAATCTTCAACTTACACAGCTCAGCTGAATGCATTGCGCCCTGACACCAAATACCAGCTCAGGGTGCGCTGCGCAGCTGCTGACCACTTCTGGAGGTGGAGTGACTGGAGCAGGGGAGTGGATCAGACAACATCAGAAGCCCGTAAGTTCATCTAACTCTTGATGATAAAATGTTGAACTTGTGAAGATATGTATTTTAAAATTAGTAATCTAAAAAACCTAACTTTTCAATAGATGATAAATTGTCTACTGTGCTACTGGGGAAAAAAAACTACCACTCTTATTTTGTTATTTAGCTCCTGCAAGAGGACCAGATATCTGGAGAGAGAGAAGTCCTTCTGGTGAAAGCCTAATAGTCTTCTGGAAGGTAGATAGAACATGTAAAATATTATGTAATGTAACTGTACAAAAAACTACTTACTTACACATTTATAAGTTTAGTGAAGTTTATAGTCAATAAACCAGACTGCTTTCCTTAACTTTTTATAGAACCATCGAGACAAATATTTTTCCCCAAATAAGAATGTTATTAAAATTTTATAATTTAAGCATCACTTTGAGAAGCATTTCACATGAAGAATTAAATGTTTTATGCATCTCAGTTGAAAATTAATAACTTAAGAATTTATATGCTAATTCTCAAAGTCACACTTGAGTTACATTTTTGCCTTACAATCTTACACAGTCATCAGACTAGATCAGGAGCAGTAAATTCATATTATCCTATGTCATCTTCTGTATATTGAATTTTGGTTTTAATGTACTCTTTGTCTGTTCATAGCCTTTATCCCTTTCTGAAACCAATGGAAAAATAGTGTCTCACGAAGTGTCCTGCTACCTGCTAGAGACACTACTGGAGCATAAAGTAGTCTTTGAACCCTCAAACAGTACTGAGATAAAACTTGGAAAAAGTGATTGTATAATAAGCGTTGTAGCCAGAAACCATGCAGGATCATCTCCCCCTTCAAGGATAACAAGCGTGGAACTTCCAAGTGGTGAGTGCTCCCAACTGAGAGTTAAGCACCTTCAAAGCTTGGGGAATATCTAGGAGATTTCCTTTATTGAAAAATAATTTTTTTTTTTGTGTGTGTTTATTTCCTCACACAAATCTGCTGGGGGTGGGGGGAAATGCTGCTTTGCTCTTGGAGTAGTGTCTCACCAGTTAATTTGTGCTCTTTACATAAAATAAAGATGTGCGGTCTTTACATCTGTTTGCACTTTTCAAAAGCATTGATGTGGATCCCTGATATTTGGGGAGCTCAGTGTATTTCTGTGTGTTCTTGTTGAGACACTGAGAAGTGTTACATGCCAAAGAGATTCCGAAGTTTTGGAGGCAATGTGTGGTTTTTAAGGTGAGAATTGTTTGTTCAATGCCTGTGAACTCTGCAGGAGAATATTAATTTGCCTGGTTGGTAAAGTGTTGGCATCTTTGTGCTAGGGAGACAGTATTTGAAATGGAGGTAGGGCTTTAGCTTCCCAATTAAAACACTGCTACTCTTGCTGAGGGCTTTGTAAAGGGAAATAGCTGAGCCAGAAAATGATTTTCTGCTCTTAACACTGAGCTTGGAGAGTAGATAATATTGCAGAGCAGTTATTGAGAGTCCACGCTTCTCTGCACAGCAGACAGTGTAATCTCCCAAAGCCTAAACCCTTAGCTCCAAATCTGGCTGGTGTTCTGCAGGGAGGACAGATTCACACAGCAAGGCCTGTCACCACTTGCTTGCTAGGAGTGTTCATGGGTCTGCTTCTCCTTGTCGACCTGGAGAACAGGTGTCACAGCTGGTTTTCTGGCAACTCAGCTTCTGCTAAGACATGGCCATCTCTCATAGGAAGAAATGTGTTCTGGCTGGGATTCAGAGTGAAATGAAAAAACAAGTTTGTTTCTGTGTGAAGGAAAACCATGTGAAATACGTTTCCTCTGCTTCTCCAGAACAAAAAAAATCGCAGAATAGGTCAGGTTGGAAGGGCCCACAGTCCAGCCTCCTCACCGAAGCAGTGCCATCCCAGAGCAGATGGTGCTTGGGTATCTCCATAACCTGTCTGGGAAATCTGTCCCAGTGCTTGGTCACTGCACAGGAAAGTTCTTCCTTGTACTCATATTCATGTGTATCAGTTTCTGTCCTGTTGCTCAGCACTACCAAGCAGAGCCTGGTCCCTCCCTGCAGGCTTTGACGGACACTGAGATGATGAGGTCCCCTCTCAGTTGTCTCTTCTCAAGGCTGAACAGGCCCAGCTCCCTCAGCCTGTCCTAGTAAGAGAGATGCTCCAGTCCCTTGTGCATCTTTGTTGCCCTCTGCTGGACCCATGCCAGGAGCTCCATGTCCCTGTTGTCCTGAGGAGCCCAGAACTGAGCACAGCACCAATGCTAATACCTGGTAGTATATTCTTAGTCTGCCCATTGGAGGGGAAAGTAACTGTATGGGACAGTTGATTTGAAATGCTTTTATAGCTCTCCTTCAGCAGAGATAGAGTGAGGCTCTGGGAATCAGAGGTCTCTGTAACAGGTTTGTGGTGTGGGATAGCTGGTGGTAGCTAGAGCTTGGCATTCATTTATAGCTTTCTCTTAGATGTCTGAGATTCCCTTTGGTGTTACCCAACTTGTACTCATTAAAGATTTGTTCCTGAGTTAGTATAGGAATTGAGTCACTGACTGGAGTCATACAAGATGGCTCATTCAAATAACTGGATGGCACTTTTGCCCAGACATCTTTTCTGGCTGCTTCCTGTACACAGTGTGTAAGTGATTTTCATGTCAATAAGAGAGCAGAGGGTCTGAAGCTGGAGATCTGCTGAGACACAAACAAAGGATACACTGCCATAATTAGTCACTGTCTCTAAAAGGTGCTCTGTAGAGTGTTGGGGCATGTAATCTGCCTGATCCAGGCTCTCCTATCACCGTAGTGGTCTAGTGCTAGTAGTTATTTGTTCTTCTAGTCTAGGTTGCACCTATAAATATACCAAAATGAGCAGTACTGCCCATGGTGAATTCCTAGTCATTTAGCTCAGAAAATAAGGCGGAGTGTGATGTATTTAAGTATTTTTTAGACCATATGTGATTACTGTCAGTAAAAAAACTATTTTCTGTAACTAGAAAAATTAAAGTCTGCTAATTGGAAATATGATCTTATCCAGCATCATAGAAATGTAGTTTCACTGGATGCATAGTAGTTTTTCTGGAGAAAGTATCAAAGCCCTTGTGGAGTTGATTTACTTTTATTATTCATGTCTTTTTCTTGCTATGAGCAAGCTGCAAAACAATTGCACACTTAACTGTGTGCTAAGATTATTTAGAAATAGATAGTCCTTTGACATTTGCAGCACATCTGTGAGAGTAAAGTTTTCATAGCACTGATTCTTAAAAATTGTCCTTGCCCTTCAGCCTTCCATAGTTTATGGCTTTAATAAAATGAAATAATAGACTCAACGGGGAGCATAAATGAGAACACAGAAAAAGCAAAACTGAAACCCTGAGATTGTTTTTGCAGATCTGTCATGGGGCCACCCCTTTTGTGGTGGCCTTTGGAAACCATCCCTTAGCTCTGCGGGGTCCCATGTGATGGACAGCCATGGAGGGCGGCTGCAGGAATCAGAAGCTGTTCCCAGATCTGATCACTTCACAAGGGCAGCTAAACCTTTGATAATCAGAAACAAGAAAAATATATTAAAGGCAAAGCTTTTTTTTTCTTTCTTGTATAATTTACCCTTGGCAGACTGAAGCCTCCATAAAATTCACCAGGGACATGATTATTGCTGTTGATTCTTCATGAAGAATGGTTATCTGTGGTTGGGCGAGTGATAGCAAGACACTTTGAAAGAAACACAAAGCAAACCATTTGATGAAATGACAGCAGGAATTTATAGCTGGAGGCTCGTGCCATATTGGTGTTAATTCATACTTGAACCTGACATCTGCTTTTTCTGCTTGAAAAAGTGCTTTTTAAGCCAGTCCTGAGCTGCTGCATTTCTCATCATCATAAGGCTGGCTGAGGGATTTGCTGCAGGCTATGTCTGATTCTGAGCACTCCAGAAAGCTCAGCTGAGTGCACTGCTTCGAATTCACAGTTCACTCTCATGCCTCTCGTTCCTAGAAATGACTGCCATTTATAAAGCCATTGTGCTGTGGCTGGAAGGCTCTCTTTTATCTTGGGTTACAGATAAGTGTCTGCTCTTTGATGGATTTTTGTGTCATCTTTGTTGCAGATAATGTCACAACAGATCAGGCCATGGCAATGGGAAATGGAATTAATATTTCTTGGGATTCTTACCCCAACATGACATGTGGCTACATAGTAAAATGGTGTCATTCATCTGGGTCTGAACCCTGCAGTGTGGACTGGCAGAAATTTCCTTCAAATACAACAAATGCAGTGATAAAATCTGGTAAGTCAGAATACTTTCTTGTGGGTCTTTCTGTTTGAGATCCTGAGCAGCAAGTGGAATGAGAGTAGCATGAAGCTATATATTGCAGATGGTTTGATTGCTGTGTACTTGTGTAAATAAATGAAGTTCTTCTTGGTACTGTGTTTATTTTAATTTCTTACACAGTCTTACCAAATCCAAATATCAGTCTTGACTTAACTTTTATCATCCTGTGTTTATTAACAGTTTTGAAATTACATCTTCTAGCTGTATGTCACTATTTCCTAATTCAGCCTAGTGCATAATGGTTAATATAGGGTTTGGGATTTTATTTGGATTCTAAGCATAAACAATACTGCTCAGGATGGGAGAGGACTAATCCGTTGTTTTTACATGAGGCAGATTTTTTTTAAGTGTGACCTCCATGTGTTGGCTTGCTGTCAACTATTGAAATTTCCTGGAACAGGGCACATTCCAGGTCTCTAGATGCTGGTGGGCAGATCAGGGAAATGAAATTCAGCTGTGGTGGGACTAGTAGCAGCACATTAAAGATGCGGGATTTTTTTTCTCTGCTGTCTATAAGGGTATAGTTTGCCTTTTAGAAAAATTTAGTATTATAGTCTCCATTCGAGGAAATAGCTTGGAGCTGTGTACACAGGAAAGTTGAAGGGGAGTGAGACCTGGAAGAGTGAGGGCAATATGTTTTTCTGTCTGTAATTACAACACTGTGTCCATGTTGTTTGTGTTTGTGCCTAGCTAGAGATTTTTTTTGGTTTTTTTTAAGCAGACAATACTGTGTCTGTCCAATGATGCACTGCTTTACTCCCGAGCTCTTCACTGGGATGGTTCTTGCAGCATGTGACTCTTTTATGAGTTATTCAGCTGCTAGGGCTGGGCTTAAGCTGGCAAATCCACCTCTGCTCTTACTCCTGCTAGGAGAATCTCTCAGGCTGGACCTGAACTCTTGTAAAACCCAGCTGACTTCTGTGTAGTTTCACAGTGGTATCTTATTCAGTAAAAGCCTTGAAAGTAGTGTACAGACCTGATTTGAGAAAATCCCAGAAAGTGGAAAATTATTTACACATTATAGTATCAAATACCTGTGCTTCCACCAAAGACATGGGAAGCATAAATTTGATGACTATCTGTGTTTTTTAAAGTCAGTTCAAGACTGAAGTTCATTGCTAAGTTGTTCCACTGTCGTTTCTTAAAGTTTTCTGTATATCTTTTGTACTGTTTCTTCAGTAAGCCTGGTTATTTCAAAATGCATTTGTATTTCTGAGGAGGCACGATCTACATGGCTCCTGTGGGAGGAGAGGAAGGGGATTATTTCTGGTAACTTCAATTTGTGTTTCCCCATGGAAAGGGCAGTTTATGCAATTTGAGTAGCTTGTTTTGAATCCTCTTTGTTTAGTACTAAACTTTCTCTGGGAGGTAGATTTGGTTACTTCTAAACCACATCTGATGGCATAGCTATTGTAGAAATTACAAGTAGGGATGGTATTTATACCATTACACTTTGTAATTTTTTAATATGTATTTATACATCTATATCATGTGAAATCTAAAAGCATCATTCTTCTGAAGCATATTCTTACAGCAATTTTCTCTTGCAGATCTCTTCAAACCTGGCGTGAGATACAACTTTTCTCTGTATGGCTGCAAATCCACGGGATATCAGTTGTTGAAAAATGTAACTGGGTATATGAAAGAGCTGCGTAAGTGCACTTTTATCATTCAGGATCTCTGCAAAGTGAGCTTAGTCTGTGTCTATTTTTTAGCTCAGTGTTGGCAGAAGACAGAAACCAGAATCCCCACACAGTACTACTGACTGCTGTTTGTTCTCTTTGTATAACTGTAACACATTTCTCCAGCCACTTCCAGTTCCAAGCATATGCAGTAACCCTGTGTTTTCCAGCTTATGTGGTGGCACAGGAGTGTCACAGCATTTCACAGCCATAATTTGAACCACATGTCTGTGGTCCCTTCTACACAAGAGGAGACAACTTTTTTGATTCATCAAGTCCAAGTAAACTTCCAAGCACATTGGTACAGCTCAGCAAATGTAAAAAGTATCCATAACACTTCTGTTTGAAAGCACTTCCTAGATCCAAGCTAGATCCTAGAACACAAACCACTTTGAGAATTGCAATTGTATTCTGTCCCACACCAGCCCTGTCTGGGTAACTGGGGTTTGACCCAGTGCTGAGTTTTGCTGGTCTGAAGATGCATTAGTCTAAATGCTTTCTGTTCCCAGGTGTCTGGACATGACTGTACCCCTTAACACCACAGCTGTATTGTATTGTATTGTAACTACAGGACCCATTTCACTTTGAAGTTTAATGTGTTTTCTGCTAAAATACTTTGCCTAGAAAACTGAACTGCTGACATAATCTGAGTCTTTGGAAATGGTGTTGTTTATTTCATTGCAAAGGTTGAAGGTGAGGTTAAGGCAATTTTACCAGAAACTCAATTTTCAGCCATTTGTATTTCTGCAAAAATTCTGAAAGGTTTCCCAGAAGAGTTTTCCATGTGTGTTATGAGCAGATCAGACAGAAGCTTTCCAGGTATAATGACTTTGAGGGACTAAAAATGCATTGAACGTGCAGAAGAAACTTACTAGGAACTGAGAAATGCACAAGAGCATAGATTCATTCTAAAACTTAAGATTTGCCTTTGGAAAGTGCAGTGGTCTCCATCAAGACAAAAATGGATGCATTCTTAAACATGAATTCAGTCCTGCTGGATCATAGCCAAATGTCAGGCTAAGTCCTGACATTATACATGGCCATATGCATTATCTGCTATAACACTTTCAGTAGGCTTCACGTATTGGAACAAGGACTTGTGTAAACTGCTAAGAGTAGTTCTTTTTAGCTGAGATGGTAGAACTGTGGATTTTTTTTTTAGTCTTAAAACAGGCTATGAAGTTTCACAGTTAAAGCTTGTAAAAGCTAATATGTATCCTCTGAATGTTTATACAATCTTTTGGGTTTATTGCAGGAAGAAGAGTATTTACATGTATGGGTCTGTAAGAAGGCTGACCAAAGAGAAATTTTTCCTCTAGCACCTCTTAGTAGCTAATACTGCCATATAATTATTAACAATTAGTCCAACATAGCTGTATTTTTGTAGACTCCTGCTAAGTCTTTCACATGTACTTTACAGTGAGGAGTCTCAAGGAAAAGGCTCGAAAATGGTAGCTCCTAAATAAAACTGATGAAATACTTACGTGGTTTCAACATTTTATGATAAGGTAATTTCTTACTGGCTTCTTCCCTCTTAATTCTCCCTACAGCTCCAAAAACTGCACCAAATTTTATTGTTGAAGAAACTTCTTCAGATTCTATATTGGTAAAATGGGAAGACATTCCTATTGAAGAATGCCGAGGATTTCTAAAAGGATATCTTCTTTCCTTTGCAAAAGGTGAAAAAGATGCTTTAAAACCTAGACTTTCAGAATCAGGTAAGTTGATTGTGTAGATTGCAACTTTCTTGCTTACATCTTTCCTTTTTATTTTTTAATAATTTCATTTCACTTTAATAAAAAAGAGTCTTTAATTCAGTTGCATTACTCACTGTTATAATGTGCTCCTGATATGTGACAAAGGCATTTAAAATAATCAGCTTCTTGTGTGATTAGCCCAGTTGTTTTTTTAATATAAAGCAAAAGCTGGAGAAAACCCGGTCTCACTGGGGACATAAAGTAATGCAGTGGCAAGGTGTCATGCCGTCCTGTGCTCAGATACCCTGGGTAGATGAGGTGGAGAGGTTACATGGCTATATTTAATAGGGCATATTCTTCCAGTGCCTGTCCTGTCACGACTGAAGCCTGACTCACATTCATAAGAGGACATGCAGGAGGGTAAGGAAATGTAGTCCATCTGCAGCAGCAGTAGCACACTCCTGTGATGTTTAGTGATAGGGTTCTTTATTTCAGCATTTCTTTACACGCACTGTTCTTCTGGTTTCATCTGTTCACTTCAGGACAGTTCTGCTAAAGCTGAGGTTGTCTTTTTGAGTCCTTTCTAATGAAGTTATGCTTTTCTTACTGTTACCAAATAAACAGGGAATCCAGAACTTAAAGTTAACAATATCACTGACCTAACAAAGAAGTCTATGAAAATACTTGATCTTCAAGGCAAAACGAGTTACCAGCTGGAACTACAAGCCTACACTGCTGGTGGGTTGAGCCCTCCAAACAGCCTCTATGTGGTGACAAAGGAGGACTGTAAGTTGATTATCCCTGTTCAGACATATCCCTGTGTTTAGTACAGGGGCTGTATGATGTATTTAAAGCTGAGCTTATTTTGTTGGTTTGTGGATTTTTTTCTGGTCCTGTAAGTGGTTTGGGCCTACAGTCTAGTTTTTCCCTTTATTTAGTTGGTTATTTATAAATACAAAAATAACAGTTCAGAGTGAGGGAAAGATCCTTTCCTATTATAGCTACTTTGTAGTTCATGGTAATGTATGCATAAAAAATAACTTCTAACTTACTACTAAATATAGTGGAGTCTGAGCTTAGTTTTCTCAAACAGCCCTTTGTTTTTGTCAGGTTTCCCATGATGGATATCTGATAATACTTGGTGGATGAAGGTTATTGTGGAAATAGTTATCAGTTTCAGAGTTGTAAACAGATGATTCTCTGCTTTGAATTCAATTTTATTGATCCCTTGACAGAAGCAAACACAGAAAGATAATTACAAAAAAAAAAAAAAAAATTAAAAGATTGATTTTGGAGAATGAGAGAAAAAAAGTGTTTCCTATGAAGGACTAAACACTGGGGTGCAACTAAAATACATGGAAAATCAAGCTTGAGGCATTTAATATCAATGGAAGAAGGCAATGGAGATCTATTGGAGCTAAAGCCCAGGGACTGGAAGCATTGTAAAACATATAAAAGACAATGCTGTTTATGCAATTAGTTGTTGGCCTAGAAGAGCCATTACCAGAAACTTGGCCAGCTCAAGTAGCATGAAAGTGCAATGCCAGTGTATAGTGAGAACAGAATCACCATAGCAATGAGTCTTATGCAGCCCATGAAGCCTTCTGTAATTAAACAATCAGAGAGGAATATCTGCTGGTTCCTGTAGTTATCAGTGAATCTGTGAATTCCAGCAAAGGGGAAGGGTGATGGTGTAGGTTGCTGCTGGCATACCACTGCACTAGCTGAGTTTAATGGAATGGTCTTTAACTGGGGAGAATATTAGAAAAGGCATAAAATGTACTGGTAATGTTTTATATACTATCATTGTATATTTACTGTCTTCTCTTCTTCTTATCCCCCAGCTGTAGGATTAATCATTGCAATTCTCATCCCTGTCGCAGTGGTGGTGTTGCTGGGTGTGTTGGCCAGCACCTTCTGCTACCGAAAGAGAGAATGGTAAATGCCTGCTTTGGGTTCTCATCTTTTCCTGAAGTATTTGCTTTAGTGCTAGGGTTTTCCATGATTTTAGTTACTCCTTGTTTTCTCTAAATACCCAAAGATGTTAGTGGCCATTGTTAAAAAGTGTGTGACAAAAACACCATGTGGAAGTTGAGGAAGAAACTGAGTTGGAGAAACCTCAGAGGGAAGAATGCAAAAAGTTTTTGCAGGAGCCTGTCTTCCAGTGAACACATTTATAAAGTTCCAAATGGAAATAACACTGGCGAAATACTGTAATTTGTGTGCCCTCTACAAACAAAGATAGACATACCACCTTCAACTTTTAGTAAATGTGGCATATTAAATTCCCAACTTAAAAAAATGGTTGCTGCTTTTTCCATTATACTCACTGAAAGTTCAACACACTAAATCTTTGCACCAGATGTCTTCAGTATTCTGAGTTAAAGGGAGGTGTCCTGACTCCTTTTGTGTATTCACAATCTGTTTCAGGCTTTGCTATCTTTATAACAGTTTATTCTTTCCTCTTTAAAGGATTAAAGAAACATTTTATCCAGAAATCCCAAATCCTGAGAACAGTAAGGCACTGCAGTTTCAGAGGAACATCTGTGAGGTAAACCTTATTTTAAATCTAGTATTTTAAGCTTCTGAAAGATAAAACCAGTTAAAGAATTCTTTTGCAAACTGACTCATCTGTTCCAATTGTAGGAAAAAAACTCTGTGGAAGGGGGAAACAAGCCAATTTACTGAGTAACTTTTTCAGGTGCTATCTAGAGCTTTGTTGTTGTTAATGTAGTTACTTGCAGTGTTTGAACTAGGAAAGGACTGTTGCATTTCTCTTCTTCCAGCTAGTGAGAAGTGTCAGTACCTGATAAGAATACAGGAGTAACACACTCAGATTTGTCAAAGTGTTAGAAGAAGCAGGAAGTATGGAGATCTGCCATATCCCATTGTCCTGGTAGATACATTAGTTGGAGATGGGCATAATATTTAAACAGCCTTCAGGTATGGCTTATACAAAGACAAGATTTGGAGAGAGTTCTCAAACACTTACTGCAAGATCTCAAGTCTCTTCAATTTGCATAAAGTACTTATAACATTAAAAGGAATGTGAGCCAGAAAATGATAAACACATTTTTCTTTTTTAATGTATTGTAGTAATGGCCATGGGATGAGTACAATCCATAAGCTGTGCTGTAATTTCAGCAGCTTGTTGTTTTCAGGTTTTCCAGAACTTTTAGCTTCTCTTTTTTCTCATTTCAGGGGAATAAGACACTAAAAACACTGGAAATGAACCCGTGCACCCCGAACAGTGTTGAGGTGGTGGAAACACAATCTACAGCTCCAAAGATTGAAGACACAGAGATTATGTCCCCAGCAGCAGAAACCACTGTGCCTGAAGATGGTTCTGACTCAGAAATGGAGAACCACGTTGTTGTCTCCTACTGCCCCCCTATCATTGAAGAGGAAATCTCAAATTCCCCTATGGATGAACCTGGGGGGTCATCTCAGGTGGTCTATATTGACATCCAGTCAATGTATCAACCTCAAATTAAACCAGAGGAGGAGCCAGAAACAGACTTAGTGACTACAGCAGGCTATAAGCCACAAATGCAGCTGTCTATCAGTGCTCTGAAAATAGAGGGTCATTCACCTGTGGAGGAAGAATTGGATAAAACTGCAGGTTACAGACCTCAAGCAAACACAAACACCTGGAACATGGGCACTCCAGACTCTCCTGGATCAGTTGAAAGCAACAATGAAAATGCATCTTTTGGGAGCCCATGTTCAATTAATTCACGACAGTTTCTGCTTCCCCCAAAAGATGATGAAGACTCTCCTAAACCCATTAACACAGGGTGGTCCTTCACACACTTTTTTCAGAACAAACCAAATGATTAACAGTGAGTCCTCATTGCACGTGAACCTGCCTTCTGAATAAGCTTTTAGTCCTGATATTGTAAAGAAAGGAAGAAAAAAAGTGCAAAAGGCATGAATTATTCTTGGAGACAGTCAGCAGAAGTGCTAGTGAGCTGAATGTTATCATGTGTAAGTTAGTCAAAGTGTTAATATTCCATTGTAATAGAGGCTGAGACGCCAAAATTATAGCAATTTAGTTATTACTCTAGTAAAATATATTGGATGTAAGGGGTTTTGGATTTACAATTTTAAATTATAGTCAAAGAACTCTGCCTACCTTCACACAGTGCTCCAAGAAAAATGTGGTCTCATGCAATTTATAACTTGGAAAGATTGCTTTGCTTTATTGTAGTTGTTCTCAACCATGCAGACTCAAAGGATGCAGCACCAACAGATTTCCTTACTGAAGGTTTAATTTATAGCAAATCTCATCCTAGGACATGGAAACAATGTGGTGGGAAACTGTTGAGATCTTTTACCTAGTTGTAAACAAAGAACAAATGAGAGTGCTATTTTTTTTATTTTCCTGTATGGAAGGTTATTGTCACTGTTTAACACTTAGAAAGCAATGGCCATTCAAATCTGTTGCTTTTTAACTAGACACTAATTTCTGTACCTACTGTACAATCTTTATTCAATGTTTGACTCAGGGGTACAAACTTGGGGAAAAGAACTGTAACACTGATTGAAACCTCAAGAAGAACTGCATAAAATTTAAAACATCCTTTAAAAAAAACCCAAAAACTTATAATGCTCTATATTTTTTCTATCTTTTGGTTAGTTAATCTTTCCTAATGTATTGCACTAATACATTTTGTATTTCATAGATTCTGCTCCAGATCTCCTGCTTTGAAGTGGTACAGTAGTCCATTCACCCTCAGTGTTCAGCAGTCTTTGCACTATGCAGTAAATGTAAGCCATGGGGAAATCTGTCTACTTACCTTAGTTGCTGATGCAGTTTGGCACATGAAATTAGAGGTAGTAGGACTAAGTCCTTGAGGAGAAATTGCTTTCTGGATGGTCTTTATCGTATTAGCTTTGTATTACCTGCTTCCTGGCTGATCTTTGATCTTAGGTGTCAACCCAACAGGACCTTCTATACAAATCCTACCTGGGGGTACAAGGTAGGATTTCTCTAGTGGCAGGGAGAAACCCAGGGAGGTTTTAGTGCCGCTAATTCTACCTCTCCTTTACCAGATATGTGATGCAAAGAAAGCTTAAATTATGTACATCTGTGTGCTTAAAGGAGTGTTTAGAACAATCGTCTTTTAAAATGCTTGTTTTCCCATGTGTATCTCTAAATAACTGTAACTGTAACATTTCACTGTGTAAATTTCAGGTTGTGGCATACATGAATTTCACTAGCTTACAGGATAAATGTTTGAGACATTTACCTGTTTCTTGCTGTAAAACAGTGGGAAGGCATCAGATGTTAAAAGAGCTTGATCAAAAAGGGTCTCTGTAAAGTTCTAACCGGTTTTTTTTTTTTTTTAGTCTCCATCTCCTTAGCTACTGTGCTTTGTTTGGGGTTTGGATTGTTGTTTGGTTTTGGGTTTGGGGTTTTTTTTTTAATAAATAAGACATGGGAATGGTTTTCTAAACAAAACAGGAGACTGAATTGGCTCAGCTGCTAGTTGTAAAGGTGTGAGAATAGACTAGAAGGATGACTTGAAAGACATTTGGTCTCCAAACCACATGATCTGGACATCAAAATAAAACCAAGCATAAGGTTAAACATAATCACAGCAATGCGTGGTTCAGTTTCAGAGGCTGACATATCTCTGTCATCTCCATAGAACAAAAGTATAGAGATGTTTCAAAACCAACAAAAAGGCAAAGCACTAAATAGTTACCCTAGGGTAACACCTTCCTGTGTGTGCCTCTCTGAAGAGTGAACTGTGAAGAAATGAAGAACAGATTAATCTGAAGGTCTGGCAAGAGTGCAAGGTGTCTCTGAAAGAACAGAAAGTGCACATAGGATTCATTTTTTGAGTCTTTGAATTAGCAGGGCTGCAGGTGGGAAGAAAGGCAGTGCAAAGAGCCGACATCCATTTGTGACCAAGGGAAGTGTCATAGCCCATTACTTAGAACATTAAACTAACACATGAAAGGAAGTAGTTAAGCCCTTTGTGATTGATAGCTGGCAGGAGGCTAAATCTTAATAGTAACAACTATTTTTCATTAATGTTATTTTTAAGAGTATTTCTTTTCACTAGTGTAGATTTGGCTTAGTGTGTCCAGCTCCTAAGGTGAATTTTAGCTTTTGCTGCAATATGCTTTTAATTGAAAGCAGATGATGTAATGGACAACGTGTATGGGTAGTGGTTAGGGTTTTTTTAATAGCACGGTTTCTCAGTGCAGAGGAGCAATCAATATTGTATGGTAATACAACTGAGAAAAAGAAGACCTCTGTAGCAGAATAGCTGACCATGGAGAATAACTCAGCTTTTCATATGGCTGTGTATTGCAAGAAACAAAATCAAACTGCAGTTTGAGTGTACTAGCAATTTTTAATTTGGAGACTGGAAATCAGGGCAGATGCAGCGAACACACAGAATTCTCACAGGAAGCAGTTTAGGACCGTTCTCAGTGTTCACATGGTGAATAATTTACCATAAACTTCACATACTCAGGTTTCCCAGTGTGCTGCTCCTCCTATTCAGTAAAGACGACAACATTTTAAATTGCTTAATTTCTTAGTGATTAGGTAAGGAAAATGCATGTTGTGCCTCAATGTTGATGTTATAAACTCTCTGACCTAATTATTCATCTCTCTTTTTTTCCTTTTTGTTTTTAATTCTTGACTATATACCTAGTATTCTGATTTTCAGGGTGCTGGTCAGAAAGATCTTTTAGCAGCAATTGCTTCAGTAAGAAAAGTGGGGCAGATGTGGGAGAGAGGCAGGCTTATGCAGTATCTATAGCATGATTGTTGCTTAATGCTGATGAGCCAGTAGGCAGTTGTCATTCCAGCACTTGAAAGCTCAGCTGCTTCACCTCTGTGGTTTCCTTTGAGCCTATTCAGTGCTGCCTTTCAAATGCCTATCTCAGATCTTCAGCAGTGAATTCAGATGCATAGGCAGAGGTGGTGTGCTAATGTTGTGATCAGCCATCCCTGGGTGTGTGGAGCAGTAGGGATGAATGACAAGGATAGTCAGGGAACAGACTTGATTTCTGAGCCCAAGTGCCATGTTAAATCAAAGAAGCATCTTTAGGAATGTCTTTGAACCAAATACTCTTTCAAAGCATGGTGCTCTCTTGTAGCCTCTAAATTCTTTGATAACACAGTTGTAAGCTTCAGAGGGGATCAGATTCTTTGTACTAGTGCCTTCTAGCTTCCTGATGAGCCTCCTCGGACAAGTTTTTTTCTGAGAAATATATTAGGCATCCTAAAGTTTAAAGAGCATTTCCTTACTATACTTTTGTAAAAAATCTCATCCTTTATTGAACATTTATTTTTACTTATTTTGTATTTTTTACTTTATTTTTTAGAAGAGTAAAAAGTGCAGCTTTAAAAAAAAAATTTAAAAAGAATCAGGCGAAAAACAAAACCCAACAACTTCCAGAAGGGATATGACCAGAAGGGATTGTGTCCCACCTAACTTCAGTCCTCCAGCGTCAGTGTTTGGAGATGTAGGGTATTAATGCCAAGCAGTTGCTTTCTGAAGAAAGTAGTTGGTTCTGCTGCTTTTTATTTTTGAGCCATGCCTGTCATATGTGACAATTTAAGTTTTGCAATGGATTTTTGTACTGTTCACTGTACATGTGGAGCATCAGTCACATTTGATGTATCATTGTGCACTCTCCTATTTGACACATTCATTATATTTGTTTTTTGACATGCGCAAGATCTGGGATCTCAGGCTTGTATTAGATTTTGGAAAGGTAGATCTGCATGTGATATACCTCACAGAACTACTAGTTAATATTCAACAAAATAGTAAGCTAATATTACAGGCAGGCAGTGAATTACCTCCCCTGCTATGCAGTGGCTGTATAGGCAGACCTAGCACCCGGTAACTGACATTTGCTATCTTTATTATCTCTAGTTGCTGCTTTCATGGGTAAACCATTTCCAAAGGGAGCCAGTCACTGTGTTTTTGTCATGGCATAATTGGCAGATGGTGCCATGTTTCTTCATCTTTGGTTTATGTGGGGGACCAGAACTTTACTTTGTTAAGAACGTGGCAACAGCACACTCCTGCTGACCTCAAGCTTTAGGCTGCTCTGAAGAGGCATTTTCAAGTCACTTTTTTATGTTGTTGTTGATAGGTTCAGCTGGGTAAAGCTTAGTGCTGTGTTGTTTCCTGTGATCATGTTCTCCAGGATACTCAGTTGAACATGAATAGGCACAAAAATTAAAGCAATTTGGTGCACTGGAGAGAGAAGGTGATAAGACATCACTCTGAAAAGGCAATGATAAATGTTGTGCTCTGTTTTTAAATAAATACTGCTTTGTAAATAGAATACTTGTATCCCTACAAGTAGATAGAAATATAGTAAAATAATTTGACAGATATTAGAAAAATGTAACATTTAGAGAATGAGATTGCTAACAAGGCTCTGTGTACCATACATCTATGAAGAGCTTCCCATGTAAATAGCATCTTCTGTTCTGCCACAGACTTTGACTAAGACTTCAGTGCAAATGACATTTAATATTTGTAACTATAAGTCCTAGTGCTTTATGCACACATGTGCTTGCATCATCATGTGCCTAGGTGCATATGGCAGAGGAAGTCGGCTTGCAATTGCCAAAGTGATATTTTTGGAGTCCTGTACATGACTATGTACCTTCTGAGACAGTTTTGTCTAGAGAAAGCCCCTGCTGTCTTGTGCTCCTCCCAACACACTTTGCAACACTTGTGGTGCTGTACATTAAGTGATGCCATGTGTGGATGATGCTCAGAGATTCTGTTGGCAGTATTTGTTGTTTTTTTCCCTTGTCTTTTCCTTTGACAGCCTGGAAACACAGTCTCAGACCCCAAATGCTAGACAAGGATTCAAAAGTGTTTGAGTGTTTAATTCTCTTATGTTTAAGATTGTCTTAGATATCTCATTTGGAGCTGTAAAATAGTTTCTTCCTCTACAATTTTCTTTCCCCTCCCCCATTAATATAAGTCTGGATTTTCCCCAGTGTTTCTAAGATAGCCAGTGTTGGTTTCCTTTTTGCATGTTGAACAAACAAACCTCAGATGATATTGGCAGGCTTTCTGTAACTTTATAAGTTGTCCCAGGGTTCATGACAATACTTCTCCCCCACAAAAAGATCTATTAATTCCTTCTGCTTTTACAACTGAAAAAAAAAAAAAAACCCTCCAGAAGAATTCTGCATTTTGGAGGGCAGGGGCTCAGCATCCCCATTCAGGTGAGCTGGTCTAATGGCAGGGTATTTCATGAGAGGATGGGGTTAATCCCTCTCCAGTCTCACCCTCCTCTTGTGACAGCACTGTCCAGGTGACTTTGTGGTGAACCAGAGCAGATTAAATCCTTGGTTTTCAATGTGATACCTAACAAAATCTCTAGGACAGTCCAAAATCTGCATTTTGACTGAAAGCAAGCTTCAGTGGAGATTCATGGACAGCTTCCACTAGAAGGCTCAATATCTTTGCAGCTCACTTGGTCTCATGTTGTGCAAAAAGTAGTGAGTAAAACTAACCCAGGAACAAAACAAAAAGTGAAATTTTCACTTTTTCATTACTTGGATTAAGAAAAATTTACAAATTAATAGCTCAAGCAGGGCAAAGTAAAATAGAAAGGTCAATAAAAAAAGACTCCTTGAACATCACTCCGTCAATGTTTTCTAACTGTGGTTCAAGAACGGTTTTGGAAATATTTTACATTTTCATAGCATGTCAAAAGTTTGTAAAGCTGGGGATAGCAAAAAAGAGAAGACAACTGAATCATATCATATCTGAAATCCTACTTGAAGGTAACAGCAATTTGAACTCCAAGCCTGATGTGGCACACAAAACATCAGAACTCGTGGAATCATGCAGGTCACCTGAAAAAACACACAACATTGTACTATAATGCTGTAACTTTAAACATACACTGTGAATAGGTTCAATTTTTTTTAGCTCTTTTTATACCATATTTTTTACAGCATAAATAATTTGCTTAGAGATGTTTTTTTTATGTTCTGTTTTTATGAAGATTTTAATGGACTTTTGTTAAATACTAGTGAAAATATTGTTTGCCAATATGACATAGTCATCTATAGAAGTTAATTCTGAGAATAAATCAGTAGATTGAGCTGAAAAAATAGTCTTCATAACACACTAAATCTAATAAGTCATTCAGCATATTTTTGTTGCTGAATGATACTGAAATTTTCCAGCTTCCAAATCTGCTGTGGAAAAATTACATCTTTCATGATTTTAGCAAAATCATCACAAGGCACTTTAATGAAGCTGTAGCATGCCAAGTAAAATACTGATTCAACAAAGTGTATCACTATGAAAAATTATCAGCTAAACCGTTAAACAAATGCATGCTTAAAAAAGGAAGCATGGGATCATGTTGGGGATATAATATTTCAGTGTGGCAGTTGACATTTAAGACTAACCTAACACTAAGATACAACTTTGCATACATTTTAAACCTAGTTTGCTTGCTTAATGTAACTCCTGTTGTATTGCTTGAGTGTCTAAAAGTAAGCATGTGTTTAACAATTTTGCCATAGTATTGCCATGAAATTTAATAAATATATTTTCTTACACTCTTACATGTTTTCATTATTATTTGTTTTCCCATCTATTTTTTAATTAAGAGTTAAATTCTGCTCATGCCCCAGTACAAACAAAGTTATTTGAATTTTGTGCCAGAGTAAATAACCACAGAATCTATCAAGCAGAGCCTTGGCTTCCTGATAGGTAGAGTAACAGATACTCCCTGAGCGGCTTCTCCTCAGCACAACAGACCCTACCATTTCCAAGGCCCACTGAAGCTCTCCTGCCCTTGCATACAATGCAGCGATAGGAAAAGGTCCAGGTCAGTTACCCATGTCCTCCTTGGCTTGTAGCTCTAACACAGCTGGGGTTTGATATGTGATCCCACTGCACACCTGGGCTGAGGGTGTGCAGACATCAGCCCCTGCAGATTCTGCATGGGGGACAGCCCTGTGCTGGGATGAAGTGGCAGGATGAAGGGGCCCAGGCTTTGCACTGTGGGCTTGGTTTGGGTGGCACAGGGCACCGTCTCAGCATGTTTTAGTGGAACTGAGCTAATCGTCGTGGGCCTTATGTTTGAGGCCATTTATGTTTTGTCATTTGGTGTCCTAGTCACAGCCAAAGAATTGTGTGGCTAATCTAACCCACAGCACCTTTACTTGGGAATGACACCTTAACTTAGTGTGTAATGACAGATGGTACACCACAGCACATCACATGAAACCATCATGGCACAGTGACATTGTGCTGTCTCCATCTCTTTGGAGGCATCCTTGAAAGTCAGAGTCAGTTCCTTGCCTCACAACAGCAGAGAGGTGCAGCTTGATGTGACAGCAACTGGGCAGGGTGTGGGAGCATGCTAAGCACTGGGGAGATGTGGGATTAAGAACCTTTAGTGGGACTGAGCACTGCTCTCAAAAGGCATTTAGAGCTGTGGAAATGAGGAAAGGCTTAAAATCGTTCCAGAAGTGAAACCCACAGGTGCCCTCTCCAGCCCTGGTAATGCTCTGGTCAGAGCAGGGACACCAGGGAAGAGTTCTCACTCCATCAGACAGGTCTCACTCCATCATCTGTGTCTCAGGTCTAAAAAATCTAACAGGATGATGGCCTTGAAATATCTTCTAAAGATATTGCATGTGTTCAGATACAGCTCATTCAATGTCTAGCAAAACCAGTTTAATCCAATTGGGCTGTATATTTAACACAGCTCCTGGGCAGCTAGAATGACTAGATACAATCATCACGGAGATACACAACAGCATCAGCAGAGGACCATGAACTGTCCCATACATGGCCATCACAATGAGAGTGGAGAGGAGTCAGACCATCCATGTTTTCTGGCCTTATTCCAGCACACAACTGTATCTTCTGTTTGAGTCTCCCTGTGCTGCCAGTGCTGGTTGCTCCCATTGTGGCACTGGCTGTAGCATTGAAGTACATGCTCGGATTTGTAACCAGAGAAGGTTTCTCTCAACACGTAAATAAAGTCCCTCTGTATGAAACACTTGCTACCTATTAAATCTGTGTTTTGGGAAAAACAATCAGTTCAAATGAAAGCTGCCTAAACATAATTATAAATGGGTGATCCCATTTTTGAATTCTGCTTTGCTGATGCCAAAACTAAAAATTTTAGAGAGGAAAAAAAAAATGGAAGCAGGTGAAATGGTAAATAAAATATTAGATACTGCTCCTCCCATGTTTTTAAAAGACAGAAAAATTTAGGAAAAATCTGCCATGTCCACAAAAAGTGATGATGTAGGTTGCCATTTAAGTCTGCAAAGCAAAAAATTAGGTTGGAAAGCTGCTATTTTGTGAGATAGAACATGGGGTGTCCATGCTCTGCAGCTCCATTTCTTCCATGCTTCTCCCTACATCTCAGTAACAAAAAGTGCTGGAAAACATGGCCTGTGGGGATGGTGTTGAAAGAACTGGCACAGTTGTTTTCCTAGGAAGAAAGATTGAGGGAAGATTTAAAAAGAAAGAGCAGGGGAAGAGGAACAGTGTCATCTTTGTCTTAGTGCACAATGAACAAAGAAAAATGCTGTGACAGTGAATGGATATTCAAAAGAAATCAGGGCAGTTGGTCACAGCACTGCCAGGCAGTTTCCATCACAAGGGGTTTGACAAGAGGGCACTCACAGATTAGCAAGTCCTGTCCACAGGGACAGAAAGCCAGGACCCTGCAGAGCTGCCGTGACCACAGGTGCTGGCACCAGGCTGTTATTTATGAGTGAAATGCCAAACTGCAGAATCAAGAGCACAACGTCACGGTGCCCTGTGGACTCCACAGTGCCCACTCAAACCAATGAAAAAACTGAGGGAGAGAGTTGGGGAAGCGGAACAACCCCACCCATCTCCCCACCACCCAAGAAATAAAATGGTGATAAAAGATATATCTATCTGATGGGACATGGTTGTTGCTCTCCATGAGTAAACCATGACTGTACCCTATCCAGTCCTTTAAAGTGAGATTTGCCCCTCGAGGGGTAATGCTGTTGTGGAGGAAGCTGAACATGCAGAGCTGGAACAATACATTTTCCACCCAGTTTAATTTGCCATTCAAACAGAATGAAATTTTTTTTCTCAAAAGGAAAGCCTGGCTGACAAAATAGCAACTTTTACCAGGTAGTTATTGCAGGATAATACTCCATCCAGGGAATGGGCAACTTCCCAACCCTGGCACCCCCTCCTCCTCTTCCTCTTCACTTTTTTCCTCCCTGGGGCTGGAAGACGAGGATGGAAATGAGCTCCTGGCTGACCCAGGACAAACTAGTGCAGCAAGGATTTTCCAACCATAGTGAGCATTGCTAAGTCTCATCTGGCTTTAGAAAGCCTTCACTTGCTTTCTTTTTCTTTTTTCCTTATTTTCCTTTAGGATGAAGCAGATTAAACCTAACTTCTGACTCCTAGTAGCTGGTTCCCATGGAGATGGAGGAGTAGTGGAGAGCAGCAAGATACACTTTGCCCCGGGAAGAGTGAGGGGCAACCAGGAAGAAGCTCTGGCCAGCAGCCAGTGCTCAGCACAAAGCCTGACTCAGCCCACCAAAGCTGGCATCAAGGCAGGTGTTTATCCCTACTAAGTGGAATGTTACATATTTTGGGAATAATGTGGAAAACTAGTAAGAAAAATAAGAACTGCAGTTTAAGGAAGGAGATAAAATTGCAAAGAGAGGTACAAGCTCTTGTGGCTGCTAACTTCTCTGCTGGTTTGCACAAGTAACTGCATCAAAAGGGACAGGGCTCCAACCGGCAGGAACATACCCTGTTCTGGGTATGTTCTGGGGTCATGCCTTTCATTTGAGTCAGCCCAAGCAATGAGGATTGTGACTAATAAACATTCCTGGAGACAGCGAGCAGCACATGCAGGCCAGTTCCTGGGAAAATGACTAATCACTTTGCCATGCACTGTCCACCTTTCCTTTCTCCTTCCCTGACCCAGCATCGGTGGGGAGGGTGGCAGAGGGCAGGAGGGGCAGAACCTCGACATGTGGTCAGATATTCCTGATTTTCTGTACCGGTCTCCTGCTCAGCCCCTGGAGTGGAAACCACAGAGTAAACCCATCCCCAAGCTTTACCAGGAAGAGTGGAGACGTAGATGAGGGACATTTTCTCAGATTGTCTTTAAAAAGATGCAGAAAGAATCCTTTAAACCACTCAGGATCTTTGCTATTTACTCCTCCTCCCGCTGGCCCGGCCGGCACCGTGCAGCTGTGCTGCCCGTGCTCAGCCCGCATCGCTGCAGGGTGATGTCGCCAGCCCCGAATTCCCGCGTGGTGATAAGCAGAGCTGGAAACATCTGGGCAGCTGCCGTTTGCTGCTCTTCTTTTTCCACAACAACAGAGGTATTTCCTACCCACACCCCTCTCTACGCGACATTTCAGAAGAGTTGCTTTTGTTTTGGAGAAGCACCACCTCGTACCAAAGCACCCGGTATTCTGCAGTAAATTATCTTAAAATAGAGACCTCTCCCACCAGATGTTTGTCTTGGAACTGGTCTCCAAACCCTGCGACAGAAACGAAAGGATGGGAAAGGAACGGCACATAAGACAGAGCAGAGGATGATGCTGTTTGTGGACCTTGGAAGAGCCCCATCAACACCAGCACATGTCCAGAGGATTAGGGCTACAGCCAGTCAAATCCCCCTACTCTGTGACAGGTCAAGACAGGTCATTAAGCATCTGGAAAACCCCTCAAGCTCATAAGATGTGAATTTTCCCTTTCAGGCACGATCCAAGCTCAGACACTCCCACAGGGCTACACTGAGTAGACAGAAACATCTTCAGCCTCCAGAAATTTTAGTTTTCACTCTTTTTCAAACTCAGCACATTTTCACTTTACACCCCAAGGCATCCAATTCCATTTACTTTCGTTTCAAAGGCACATTTTGATCTGGTATACTTTGTCCTGCTTTTTCCCAGCCACAGAGTGTTTCTCCTTCCCCATGGGGCTCCCAAGCCAAACAAAACTTTGCTTCTCCTGGGAGGAGAGCCATGAGTGTCTCCAGTTCCTCTGCAAGCTGCCTGTGTCTTCTACAAATTTTTTCCTGAAGTATCATTTGAACAGAGGACAGAGCACAGCTGCACATCACATGATGGCACCACCATGTATTTTTCTTTTACTTTCTGTTTCTAATAAGTGCCTGCACTTGTTTTTGACCACTGCTACCTTACCTACAAGGTATCTTTAGCCTAAGAGAACAAGGTGTCCCTTTAGCATGCAGGACAGGAGCTGAGGTGTCCTCAGCAGGAATTTGCCTGTACCATTATCTAGATTTGCTGTAGGTGGGATGAATCTAGGGAATATGTGTGAGGTCTCAGTGGGGCAGGAGGACTCTGGGCACAGTAAAATGCAGCAGAAACCTCCTCACATCCATTGCTTTCACCACATCAGGTCCTTTCAGCTCACAGGCATTCAGATGAGTCTGTGCCCCTGAGGAAGTTTGTGGGTCCCCTGCCACAGGCACGTGGCAGGCTGTGGAGTGCCTTGCTGCATAGTTGGTCTCTCTTCCTCCCCCCAGCCCCTTCACAGGCTCACTCATCCACTTCGAACAAAGAATTAAGGAAGAAAAATCTCCAAGTTATGAAATTCTGGACTACTCTTTCAGTGTATCAACAGCACTCTGCCTGCTTAAATTACACTTTGGCAATCAAGGTTGCATAAGTGCTGGTCCAGTGCCTAGAAAACATAACATTTTAAGAGGACTGTGACCTTCCAAGGTCTCTTGCAATATCTTTTCTCATTTTTCTAAAAAAAAAAAAAAATTATAATGCCACAGTAGCAAGTATTTCCTCTTTTTTTCCTAATTTTTTAATCTGGTTCTGACAGGAAAGCTTCATAATGTACAATTTTAAACTGACAAAATTTACAGAACAAAAAGAGTCAGATGTAAAACTGGTCATAACTCGCAAATATCCCCATTAAAACTGTATAATACAGACATTAAGCCACAGGTCACTTTTCTATTTTTAGGAAAGTGTGCAAAGAGCTAATTGTAGAGTACATGTAGATGTTAAAAGTGATGCCATGTAAGCAGGTCTGCTGCTGCTATAAAAAATAGACAAGTATAAAATTACTTCTACAAAATTGGTTCATTTTTTTTTTGTTGCTTGTAATAAAAAAGTAGACTTGTAAGAACTTTCCTCCTCAACAAACAACAATATTTTGAAACCAGTCATTGTAACTGTTATCCTGTTACACAGGATGAAACATAATTTAGCTAAATCAGAGAGTGATAAGGAGAACTGCTTGTTCCAGGACCTACATGTGATTGCAGAAATATGCTGCCCAATGGTGTATTTGTTGAACAGCACAGTCAATGCATCACTGCAGGGTGGGATGATTGCAGGTGTTTCAAGATTGCTTTCTCTGATACTACAAAAGATAACCTAAGGACCACAAAACAGTCACTGAGCTACTTATAACATCACACTTTGCCATTTGCACTGATGCACAACCATTAGCATTCACTAAACACTTAAGGGGTAGAGGGCATGGTTCATACACAAAATGCTTGGTTTCATTTGGACAGGAGAGGGAATGAGAAAGGAAAAATGTCCTTTTGTTTTTCTTGGTTTTGGGTTTCCCTTTGGCTTTGTCACCTTCGCAGATGGCAAACATGGTCCAGCTGTAGAGGACTGCATCAGCAAGCTCTTGCTCAGCCACACACACAAGCACACAACGGGTCCTCAGCACCAGGATTCCTCTCTTGTCACTTGGTCCCACATGTGTTGATGTTCTTCCCATTGGCAGCATCCTCCACCAGCGAGATGTGGTAGTCAGTTGAGAGTGTGAGGTGGGAGATGCAGCCCACCAGTCCCCGCAGGTACTGCCGGTTTGTGTGCAGGGCAATTTCCTTCATGCCACCTGTGGGAAAGGCAGCCGTCAGCACCAACATGGGCATCTGCTCCTGCTTGGCAGCTGCACACCTAGCAATGCCATTCCTAGGGCACCTCAGAAGGGAATTTTAACATACAGGTTTCTCTGTGTTGTTTTAAGTAACATTTTTAAGCACTTGAAACTAAAGAGGGGATAAGCAGGAGGTAATGAATTAGGACACTAATTATATATTTCAGAAATTGTAGCATCAACAAGAGCTGAATCAGCTTGTGCTCAGGTGTGGGGTTTCAAGCTGCTTCTTGCTGTTTCTATGTACATGCCAGGAGTACCATGGGTGTCCTATAGTGCTCGTCCCTTCTTATACCCATTCCCACATCCCACTCAGAGAGGCCTCCTCACATAAAAAAGGCTGTGGCAGACTAGAGGTTGCTGTGTGGCACCTCCACCAGGAGCTGGACAGAGCTGGAAAGCCCTGCCTTGCAGCTGACCTTGTGTCTGTGTCCTGAATGTGAATAGTTAGCACCCACCTACATAGAGATCTCCATTGATATTTAACTGCCTCATCTTCCCAGGGGATTTACCGGTCCTGGCACCATAATCGTCCACGGTTACTTTGCCAGACTGTCCATCCCTGAAACAAAAAGTGAATCACTCTTGTTCATCCAGCCTACAATCAGACAGGAGGAGGAGCAGCGGCATTTTCCACTCGCCAGGACACCAGAGCAACTCAGAGCTTAGCTGGGGTCACAATGAAGGCTTGGAACTGGGAAGACCCAAAGACGCAGTGTACTATGGCCATCCAGACTTTCCAGGTTTTGGTATTTTTTTTACAGCTGTCCTGCAAAGTGTCCTGCAAAGAAACCTGCAAAGTGTGCAGGACACATTTGCAGAGCAGAAAGTGATGGAAAATAATCAAATTGGACAGGGAGGGGACAGAAAGAATGGGCACATTCTGATCTGTTGTTAAAAATCAAATGTGATGTTAAAAGTTAACAGCAGAAGCTTCAATAGAAGGGAAAAAATGGGCAAGCTATGGTAAAACTTACTTTTAGGCAGTTTTGTTTCTCACTAGAGCCATTTTACATAAGGTCAATAACAGTATTAACAGAAAAGCTACTTGATGGGTCCTATTCTCAATGAATTTGGTAACAATTTGTGCTAAATGTCTGACTGTGATTTCCATGGAATCAACCTCTCATGAAGAGAGATGTATGCTTTCCCTGCTGGACACAGTTGCCTCCCATGAGGTAATGAGTTATAAATATGAGTTATATATACACTGCAAGATGTCTGCACCTCCTCTAAATAGAAAAACTAGGTTTACACTGTCTGTGCTCCAATGCTTGTGCCAGCCCACAAAATGCTCACCAGGGAATTTTGAAATGCAGACATTAAAGAAAAAATACTCTTAACCGAAATGGTATGGGTTTAGTAGCATGTCTGTCACAGCCCCAGAATAGCCCCGCATGACTTTGGCAGCCTGCCTTGGGCTGTGCTGAATTGGCACTGTCACCTCAAATACAGCAATCTTTGTGTACATCATCCCGAAACAGCCAAGCTGCTAACAGTTCCACTCCTAAGTGACGTGTGAGTGTGGAGCAGCAGTGATTCACACCCCACCAGCATCCGGACACACCAACCAGCATCTTTAATGGCAGGGTGGCTCCCAAGTGCCTCCCAGATGAAGCCTGCCCACTTACCGAACAGCTTTGACTCTGTGCCACCGGCCATCACTGAAAGAGCCGTTCACCGTGATGGAAGCAATGCCACTGCCCAGATTGTAGCTACAATTAAAAAAAAATTGAAATGTTAACTGCCTTCCTTGAAAGGACCAGTTGCCTGCCAAGTTGCTCAGGCATCCTCACTCCCTTTTGGCTCAGATTTTGGGGCAATCAGTGGAGTCCTTTGGGTTGCCAGCAGCAGTGCTCTTATTTTGTAAAGTCAGTCTCATGGACAAGCAGGCAAAACTCCCTGAGTCAGGGTACCATCACCACCTTTCCATGGGAACAAGAAGAGAGCTTCTGCATAGCCAGCAGGGAATTATGAAGTCAGTGATCTACAGATCTTTGGCCTAATAGGAGACCGCAGGGGGAATTTGCAAATATGGTTAATAAATAAATTTTTACAAGAGTAAATAAGCATGCAACCTATAACAGATCTACAAACCATCTGAAATATAGGGAAGGTTGAGACTGGTGATGTTTGGAAAGATGAAGTCTAATAAATGCAGCCTCTTCAGCTACTACTCTAATTATTTATTCTTTGTCCTTGTTTCTACTAAAAAACTCAGCAGATACAATGTCCTCATCACGTTTATACTTCAGGCATCTTAATTTCTAGGTCCCTGAAACTTGGGCCAACCTTAACAAAAGAGATGTATCTGCTACAGCACAGTGAGCTATTGAGTGCTCCGGATGAACTAGCTGCTGCTGGACTTCAGCCTGAAGCAGGAGGGATTAAAGCCAACATCACTCTCTCCAAAAAAGACCGAACATGGAATGAACTCATGGCCAGGGTGAGGTTCTCAAGAACAGCACACTAAACTGTGAGCTGCCCAGAGCAAATTGGTTGCCCTAAATTTGTTTCCTCTCCAGGGGTTTAAGTGAGTCTCAGGCAAGCACTCCCTTTTACCCAGGATGCAAATACAAGTCTAGGTTAAAAATGAGGATTTGGGTGTTTAGGATTGCATCAAAATGTTAGAACTTTGATAACAGAAATGAGATTCATATCCCTAATTAGTCCCTCTACAAGAGCTACAACAGTGAAATAAGCTTTGACAGAAGCAGGAAGCAACAGAATTTACAGCACCAAGTACACTATATAGGGAATAAAGGCCATAGAAAATGGGAAAGTAAAAGTGTGTTTTGGATTTCAATTTGGATCAGAACATAGACATCTAAACTTGGGCTGCAGGAAAATTCTTCAAAGTCACATCCCTGATAGTCTCTTGACTTCACCTCTCAAAAGATGAAAATATAGCATGAGGATCAATCTTTCAGAACGATTTTTTAATGCATTTTTCCTTTCACCATCTTCTTTGATGCTCCTCTTCAGTAAACAGTTATTGCTTATGAGGGTTTTATTTTGGTAGTTAACTTTTCCCCTTCCTAAATGAATGTAGGAGGTATTTCAGTAAAATTCAGCTGTTTTGGTCTAAAGTCTTTGACTATCTTCATCTCTGGGGAAAAGCAGCAACCTAATAAAAATTGCACTGTGCTTTGGAAACAAAATAGAGTGGCCACTTACTACCATGTGTCTTAGAAAGTCCTTCCCTTAGAATGACATTGAAACAATGCACCACTTCTGCAGTCAGTTCCTTGTTTATAAATCAATGAGGAAACTAAGAGTTTTTGCCAAGCTAGCCACTGTTAAATCACATTTAAAAAAAAGGTTGAAAGAAATTAATTTAAATAAAAATGTGCAACTTATCTATACATTCATGGTAGCAAAGAACAGCCAGTTAAGTAAAAAAATTATCTTAAATGATAAACTCTCTGCCACATGATTGATAGTGTCTCACAACAATCCACAATAGCGATGGCATTTGTGGTTTGCTGTTTCAGTATTTGCCTTACACAACCTGAAGTAGTACCATGAGGAAACACAAGGCTTTCAAAACACAGGAGTCCCAAAAAAGCACCATGCAAAAACTTGCACAGGGTGTGCCCGAGTGTCTGCAAGGAAGAAAGAGATGATGGAGCAAGACCCCAGCATTTCCCAACACTTCCCAATTTCACCATTTTGACAGCAGTATTACTGCTTAATTAAGTGATTCTGTGGATGGTGGCAGAAACAAGGTGTGGTGACAGCTGTGTGTTTGTCATAGGGCTGGATATCTGGGGGTCTGAGGTGGTGGAAGCCCTGCTCCTGTGTGCCCTGTCTGGCAAAGAGTGAGCCCACTCTGAGCACTGGCATCACCAAAGTTTGTCCTTGACCCCTGCCAGCCCTACCCTGCTCTGCTTACTGAGATAGATTTAATAGTCATGTTTAATAGGCTTACCAAGAGTATTCATCCCCTCATAAGAAATCTTTCAGAAAATCACAATAAAGCCCTGATGTTTGAAAAATTGGGAAGGAGGAGTGATGCAAATCTTGCAGCACATTACCTCTTCAACTTACATCCTCTCCCAGACAGCAAATGGGACCCACCATTGAACAAAACTTTGAGGATGAGAGTGTCTCACATTGTGCCAAGGGACAAGTGCACTGTATGCATTGTAGCAACTCCTTTGAGCCCTGTGTGTTACACAAAAAAGGAAGGGAAAGTTTACCTGAATATTAATGCTCCCTCCTGAAGGCCTAGAGAGATGAAATCACTGTTAGGTCTCATGGGACTGTTTCCCCTCCACATCAAAAGTCCTTCCTTCATTGTGGTTTTAAACCTCATAAACACATTTGTTCTTGTTCCTGATACCCTGTTTAATGCAAAACAAGGCAATAATAGTAAAATAGTAAATTGTGCCAGTTTTCTTTCATAAAAACATAAAAGATGATGCAGTATTTAATCTCTGCTGGTCTGGTGGGTTTCTGTCCTGCAACTCATTTACATACTGATCTGTGAAGTATTCTGGTTCAAATCCCCATTTCCATAATTTCAGAGTAGGGGAATTTAGCTCATATCTCCAGAATCCCAAATACAAAAGCTGTCAGGTTATTCCACACATATAAAAGAAAATCCTTTTTCTCCTCTAGCCTAGTGTGAAATCCAGCTCAAAAAGCAGATTTAGAGAATGCCTAGTAGATGAGATGCCCTCACAGAAGCCAGTGGAAGAAGCATAACAAGGGCAAATCAGTAAGTCCCAGTAGGTGAGAGGTACCAAATGGCAGGTGAGGATGCTGGTGAACCCTTCTCTACTCAGTGGTTCAGATAAAGGTAGATGGAGGAATTTGTTGAAACAAGCTAACATTTGCTGGAATGTGGGGATGATCTAGGATCCAAACCAGTCAAAAAAGTAACTTTGAGAATCTAAATGTTAGGCTAAAGCAGAAGTTAGAAAGGAGTTAAGGTCTCTTTTGAGACATAAGCTCTGTATGTCTGTTCTTTGCCCTCAGGAAAAAACCAGTCTCTCTCCATGCCAGACATAGGTATGCTATTTCTTGATAGGCTGCAAGATGCTCAAGTATAATAAACTAATCCACAAGGATATGCCCTTAAAATGTACTATTCCCTGAAATTTAAAAATATGGAAAAATGCAGTTAGAAATATTATAAATACAGCTTAAAACATGTACATATACTACACTCTCTCACATAAGGCTCCTAACATTACAATGTTTAAGAAACAGAATACTTAGGTCCAAAGGAGATACATTACCTTTTCAGGATATCTGGATTATCATATGTGAGGTAACTGCGACCAATAAATTGTGGGATTTCAATTGCTTCTGTAATAGCTGAGAAGTAAATACAAAAAAATGAAGATGAGTGTCAGCTGACTTGGAAATGGAAGGGAAAAAGGAGACAAGACTCTTTTATTGATTTACTCCTGCAGTGGCAGGTACCTACCAGTGGCACAGAACAGAGCTGAACCCACACGGCTTTGCAAAAAGGCACTGCCAGATTTTACCTAAATGCAGGGGCAGTAGTTAAGGGAGTTTAAATGGCTGACAGTCCCTCTGTTACAGCCCCTATGTCAGGAGCCTAACATATTGCTCCACCACAAATGTTAGTGCAGAAAATTATGAAGCATTGGGAAAACGTTGCAAATTTTCTCTTTATCCCCATTTCCACATTCCTTAGTTCTCTATGTGGTTCAATGCTCCCTCCTGCCAAAGCTTATGCATTAACCACCTTTGTTTATAGACTAAGAAACTCCTCCCCAGCTGCTAACAGAGAACCATATGCAGGTCACATTAGGGACCTCTCATCCTGCAAAGGGAGGCTGAGAGGCAGCACACACAACCTGTGAGCTCCCTCTTTTCTCTTTTAGTGTCTGTGACTGCACTGAGCGGCTGCTGCCTCTCACAGCTCAGCCCTGTGAGGGTGCAGTGGGCGTCAGGCTATCTCCAGGGAACAGAGAGTTACAGAGTCCAGAGTCCCAGATCACTTCAGTCTATTGAAAACAACTGGGACAATGCTAAAGGCTGCATGGCAGAGGCTGTGGAGCCCTTTGCTGTATTAAACACTGCAGAGCAGCCTTGGGGTCATTTTCTGTGTCCCCCATACAGCATTTCTCTAGGGACAGTCCCTGTGGTGTATGGCTGGGACAGTGGCAAACATTGCAGCCAGAACTGGAGTTGGTGCACTGCTGCCCACGGAGGAGACTTTGACAAAATAACTCAGTTGTGTGACATAAACCACAGAACATCCCTGATACAGAGCCCTTTACCGGGCTATGAGCACCGGCCCAAACAAAATGTTTTGTTGAGTGAACATCCTACAGTTTGTTGCTGATTTCCCATAACTAATTGCTGCATTAATATAAGCCAGTTGTATAAATTACTTAAAATAGATGCCTTCATCCTATTTTCTTACTGAGGAATAATCCCTTCCATCCACAGCTAATCACATCTATATAAATTTCAAGCTTTCCAGGGCAAAGATGCTTGCTTTTTTTATGCAACACAGGGTCTGTCTGGGCTTTTAGAGCTCACTGTGACACAAATATATAACAATTGGTGTAGTCTGGCAGTCAGCAACAGCAATAAGAAATTTAGCTCTAGGTGCCAAGACTGAGAATTTTAGATTGTGATGAATGACTGTTTTCATCCATAGTGAAATCAGGAAAGCTGACTAATGTGTCTAAAGAAACCAGCACAGGCCATGTACAGCCTGCAGTCTGCCAATGTCATTGGAAGATTGCAAAAGTTGTGTTACACTGGCCAAACATTCCTCAGCAGGTCTGACACTTCCTGCACTGGACAGTGTCTGATGGCAGCAGAGCATGAAAGGAGCCCTTGTTCCCCCATCACATCCTGCCCTAGAGCCCCACTACTCTTGCCTTTAGCAGGGGAAGGTGCCCATGTCATGCAGCAACCTTTGCCTGTGCCAGAGTACTCAGATTTTCTCTAGAGAGCTTAATGGGCACTTACCTCTGCTTGCTCTTTGTTTGTTTCACTGAATCTGAGTGCAGAAAAACAAGCAAATTTTAGCAGTACCCTTGATGCAGCCAGGATTTTTGCAGCTGGAAGGGAGCAGATCCAGTAAGGAGATCTAGGACTACACACCTTCATTCTTTGCTCATCACAATTCAGCAGACAAGCACCAAAGCTCTCATGCCAAGTAGAAGTGAGCTCTGGACTGCAAGGTAGCCTGAAGTCACACCACAAAACCCTGAGCCAGCTGCATGGCCCACTGCTCTGCAAGTACTGGGACCAGCTCTAGTGCCACTGTTCAGAGCTTGGCAAATGCAGTTTGAAATAGCAACAGCACAATGTTTAAGGAAGTACTATATAACCTTAGAAAATATTTTGGCTTAATGACAGAAACTTTCCAGGCTTAATGGAGACACAACATCCAGACAAACACACAATGACTGAGCAGTTTTCACATAATTTGCAGTACTTACTGTTTAGGCAGTAACTTCCACACTCTGCAGTGAGTCAGCACAAAAAAAACAAAGACATTCTGGGTTTATTATTCTGAAGCAGAAAAATCTCCTCTAGTCCAATTTCAGGCCCACTTTTCTGCATATGTGTAATCTCCCACCTACTATTTGCATAAGTGACTACAATCACCTGTGAAGGTAATACTGTTTTCATTATTGGTTTGCTCCAAGTATCTATATTTGTCCGCTCAAAACACAGACAGATGGGACCAGCAGCAAATCCTTCTTCTAGTCCTGCTTGTCAAATCTCAATGACTCACCAGGTTTTACCCAGGGATCAGCTCTAGCCAAGGGAAAACAAGTGTTTTCTGTTCTATTCCATCTTAAAGTATAAAAATACCTTTAGCACTCCCCAGGCTTGGACAGAAGATATAAAACCTAGCAATGCCAGCAAAAACTCTATTGAATCTTCAGCTAACGATCCATTACAATATGAATCAATATCTCATATGGCTCATGCCAGCATTACTTGAGTTTTTAAGTGTTGTGTGTAATTTTGAAGAATGAGGTGCACTGCCTCAAAAGCACTTTGCTTTTTGGTTTTTTTTACAGCAGCCTACCATCAAGAAGAATGGAGACAGCACCTTCACCTCACATACCTTCTGAGTGCACTAACCAAGACCCTGTTGTGAAACAGAAGTGGACACAGACGAGCATCTCACCTTAACAATATTTACACCCCAACAGAGACACAGATAAGGATTATTTTGAGTAATCTGTTTCAGGTGGTTTTCATCAAGGCTGTCATAGACTGAGGTTCAGGGGCAATTCCATGCTCTCTGCACATCTATCAGAAAACCATTCAATTTTTGGTGGCAGCTGAGGCTGCACAAGTGCAAAGAGGTTGAGCTGCATTTGAATAGGAGCCACAGGTATCAGGAACAGAAACCAGGTTCTGTGTTCATGCTTTTGGACACCCTTAAAATTAATAAAGATTAGATTCACATAGGAAGCAGCACCCAGGATCTGGCTAAGTCACAGCCAAATGGTGCTTCAGACTGTGTCTGAAATCCTGGACACCCACTGAGGTGACAAAAGGAAGGACATGCCAGCCAAGTGGCACCACTGCTGGCACCATGAGCTCAGACACTGCTCCCTGGGCTCAGCACAGGCCAGGAGCTGAGCAGAGGTGAGGAGCTGTGGCCCCAGCACTGCACACCAAAGGGACAGGCACACACTCAGGCTGCAAAGCATTCTCTACAATGATTGCCCTTGGAGATGTGTTGTACTGCTGCAGATACCATCTTGATGTCAGGAATTTAGCACTCTGCACATACCTAGAAAGTCAAAATCCCAGTTCTCCTGCCTCCCTACAGAAAAGCCAAGGTAAATGACATTAGTTAGACCACAACAACGTAAGCAAAGGGGTTTCTTACATTGCATTTTATTATAATGCTTTTGTTCTAAGATATTGTCTATTTTGAAGAAAAGGCCAATATATTCATTGCAATTTAACCAAAACCACTACATTTAACTTCGAAGTTTATGACTGTGAGAAGTGAAGCAGTGGGTGAAGACAATAATGTCAGCCAGCTCTTTTGAACCGAGTTTACTGTTACATTACAAAACTTCCTCTCAGGAATTTTTTGAGATCAAGCTTGACAGAAGGTAAACGACTCCATCTAGTGGAATAACCCAAAGTGGAGTTTTTAAACGCTTTTCTTGCAATCTTATCCCTTTCTAGAATCTAAGGTTTGAAGTATTACAGTGGCTCTGAAGAAAAGAGAGTAATGTGCACATGGATGAGTTTTCCTCCTTGGTGGTCTCCTTTGCCCCACCAAGGAAGGATCTCTAAAGATGGTGAAATTCCATCAGAGTAGCCAGTGCCTAAAGTAGGAGTAGACCTTTCTGTGTGTGAGAACAGCGTTTGCTGTCAGCTGTATGGAGGATAAAATTACAAGGGTTATCCATGCTCATGCTTCAGGATGTAACCTAACTGCTGGCTGGAGGAATCTGGCTGGAATTCCCCCTTTGTACACAGCACTGCACAATTAGGGACGTGCATGAAGTGTAAGTATTCAGTGCCGCTCACCACAAGCAACCAGATACCAGGTTGCTATCTATGGATCCTAGCCCCGTGCTGGGATAACAGTTACCACATTCCTAAATTACAAAACAAATTCTTCCCTAGATACATGGAAAGTGCACAGACGAAAGGGGAGCTCTGGCCTCCAGGGTTTCTATTTAAAGGCATGTGTACAGCAACAGTTGTAGGTGCTAAATATTCCTTATTTTTGTGATCAGATCCAGATCACTGGCTTGATATCCAGACATTGGATAGTTACCTTTTTGGCAATGTTGTCCATCAAAGCCCAGGGGACAGTCACATTCATAGCTGTCCTTCTTGGGAATGCAGGTGCCTCCATTTGCACATGGTGAGGTCACACAGGGATGGGCAGCATTTGCTAGGTTGATTCCAAAAGTGAAATCCTGTTTCACATCAATTGTCCGGTCATTCAAGATAATCTATGTGGTAAAAAAAAAAAAAAAAAAAGGTGTGCAAAGACAATGTTAAAACTTCCAAATCCAGAGTATCCTACTGCTAGTTAGAACATTCCTCTGAAAAGCTTCAGAGAAATGTAACTCTCAAAACTTGGCTCAAACCCTATTATTGTGTGTTTTCCAGTTGCAGAGGTCCAACTTTTGCTCCTCCTGACCCACTGGAGATTAATCTCTTTTATGTCTTGTGAAACAGCCTGAGGCAACCCCTGTAAAGGGTGAAGCTGGGTGGAATTTACCAGGCCTGTGCCTGAACACTGGTCCAACACTGGTTGTAGCTGAACCATGAGCGGGATGGTAAAATTAGATGAGCACTGCTGAAGAAAAGCATTTCTGACATCAGAAAACCCCTCAGGAGATGAGTGTTGACAACATAAATACTAAGCAGAATAGCTTGGTTTTCACATTTTCTATTGCTTTCTAGTATCTCATCTTGCCTGAAAGAAGCTAGAGTTAAGAAGAATGGAAAACATAAATAATGACTTCACAAAACTGTTTGTATATAAATGGAAGAGAACTGCTAAATGCTGGGATTTTTCCAATATGTCAGCAGCATATGTTCTCCAAAATAAATCAACATTTGTATAATCTCAGCTGACATCTCAGCAAGAGAAATTGCATGCAGGCACAGCATCCGGTCTCAGCTACATCAAAATAAGTGCATCTTAACATATAATAGATTTTAAGGGCAGAACTGAGAAAGGTAGTAGTTGCTCTGGCTCCTGCACAACTCAGACAATGCACCTTAGGAGACCCAACCCAGAGAAGAGGTGACATAAAGCACAATACAACTCTAACAGTAGAAAAAAACATACAGTGCTGTCATGTAATGGACCAGGGAAGACTCCATTATGTTATCAGCTTCTTTCTGAATTTTGTTCCAGAAGTTAATAAGCCTCCGCTTATAAAAATATGTCTTTTGTTTTAAACTTATATTCAGTTCCCAGCCCTTGTTCCTCATCATGTCTTTTTCTGCATAATTCCATCACCATGTATCCAAAGAAATTTCATCCTCATCTATGAACTAGAAAACCACAAGTCACTTCTCAGCCTTATCTAACAAAACTAAACGTATTGTGTTCTTAGTTCTTTATATACACAACGTATTTTCCAGTACTTGGTGATGTTTGCAGCTCTATTTCTCCAACTAGAACTTTGTATAGTTCTCCAAAATCCTACTATGTGTAAAGAAGGCAACCAAATGTTCCCAGTGACCAAAAGGCAGGCAGTACTTTTCCTTGATAACGTATTCATGACTCTGAGAATAAAAATCCATCTTACTAAGTACATCATAGAAATAAAGGCTCACACTCTGCATTTCCCAATACTTAACAGTGCCTTCAGTCTATTGTACAACCCCTCACCTTGTAATTGTAACCTGTGTTAATTGCTCTAGGCTTTCTATCTTGCATCCCAAAATACATTGTGTTTAGTCAAGTCTACCTTCTGACTGATGTTCATGTGTTTGACCTGTTACCATCACTATTACTCACTCCCCCAGTTTTCCTGAACTTCATGCTTTCTGCTAGACACCTGACAAAGACAGTAAAAAGTGTCAGACTGAGTAATTAAACCATTTACACTGAACTACAATTACTTTTCTGTCTTGGAGCAATTGTTAACTGTAGAGATTTAATTTTTTTTTTAATAAAAACTATTACTAAAGATTTGGTTTTATTTGTTATTTTGTTGCTATAATCTGATGCAATTCACTTCTCTAAAACTGTGAGGATTGAGGGCCAACCTTTCAACTTTATCCAAGTTACTTTAAGTATGTTTAGAAAGAAAAATATAAGTTCAATTTGCACTTTCATTTGATTATTTACTAGGTCTGATATGAACTGTGCTCACGCTTAGCTGACATGGGAACATCATCCCTAATGTCTGCTAACAATGGAAAACTTGTCCTCCATTCATGTGCCCCATATAAAATTGTAAGAGGGGAAAGCATTATGGTGTGCATCTCCATGGTGGTGTAAGAATACACTAGGTGGACTTTTCACTGTGAAACAATAATTTAACCACTTCATGGTGAGCTCCTGAGGTGAAATCCTTGATTATTTTGAATATTGGCAGTTGAATAACAACAGGTTTGCACGGATGCATGGATACAATGGAAATAAATGCCCACAGTGTGTTTCTCTGGGCACACACCTTCTGGATGCTCCCACTGAAGGGCCTGAGGATCCCAGAGTTCTTCTTCACATCATCGTAATTAGGGACTCCACCAATAAATATTTCAGAGCTGCATTTAATCTGTGTAAAAGCCCCCTGCAAGAAACAAAGAATAACATTTTATCAGAGTAGCTGGAACCATGCTTCTATCTTCAGATTAGCCTACATGAATTGTGATAGCCCTACATTAGATGTTATAGCTTATTTCAATGCCTCTTCTTTGTACAATCAAGAAAGCCATTGTAGGACACTCTTGACTGACTTTACATTATCCCAGTCTTAAGTAGCTGAAAAATCTCAGGTATTTCAAATGGCAATACTGGAGGAAGAAAGAAAGGAAACTGATCCATTGTGTTTTCTGACTGCATATCTAGCTTTATTTGCAAAGACTTGAGGTACACTGATGTAAGTCTATAACCAGAATTAGGTTCATAAAGCTAAAATCAGAGCAAAGTTCATGCAGTAGAGACTCATTTAGTATTTCCAAAATCTAAGAGATAACCTACTGTAAGTTATGGGGCTAAATGAAAGAAACATTGAATTTGCATCAATTACCAGAAGCAGTTGCTCAGGATACCTGATGGGAATATTCAGGGTTCTGGAGTAAACTGAAAGACATTTAACAGCTAAAGATAGAATAACTGTGTACTCCAGTCCAGCAGAAGCTTCTGTGCTTTCATGGTTGGCAGTCCCAGCCACCCTCCTCCTGGAGCACTGCACTGCAGCACTTAAGAGGAAAAAAAATGAGAATGTTCACCTTAACCCATCTATCTAAAGAAGTCTTGAGAGCTCCAGACAAATGTTGCTCACTCAATTTGTTCCCTGACAGACAATTGGAATTTCAAATTATTTAATTTTTTGAAGAAAAGTCAAAGCTTTGATAAAAGTTTCCCAGATTGCTGAAAAGCCTGCTGTGGAATTTTTCTGCTATGGCATTTTTCTGCTATGGTATATGGAGTCTGTTTTTCTGTCTGCACTCTCCACTAAAGACATTTCCTAAGCAGGTCGATGTGGTGGTGTGTTTTTGGTTCCTATTTGGTCTAGCCTTGGCTTTTATCAAGACAGAAAATGCCTCTGTGCAGGCATGTAAGTGCTGAGAGTGAATATCCTGCTTGGTACAAGTACAGTTTCACTTTATTATAAATTTGATTCTCTATGATCACTTGGTGAGTGAAGAACAAAAAAGCAAATCATCAACTGCCTAATTGTTCCCACCCTTACTCTGGCCTGCAAACTACTTTTGCAAGAAGACAAAGAGACAATTGTCTTCAGGCCTATCTTTCCAGGACAACATTCAGCAAGAGGTAAAAAAAGATTGGACACGTACTTTTCAGCACGATACTTCTCCAAATTGCACCTCTCATAGTGCACACGTTGTTCAACAGACTTAGCCACGAGAACCAAGACAAAAACCTCAGAAAGATATACGAGCCAGACACAAAAACAAGAGTCCAGTTACGTGTCAGGAGCAGGTACAGTCAGATTCCAGTGGGATCCTTTACAATATCCTCATCCTCAGAGGGAAAGCCTTACGCACAAATTCCCAACTCTGGGCTTAAGAAAATGTTGCCCTAATGTGTATACTGTTTTAAGCTAGTAAGAATTTTGAGAGCAGGCTCTGCAGTCCAACAGCTGCATTCAAGACAAGTCTGCCATGAGCTCACCTCTGCCATCCCTTCCACTGGCTTCTGTTTGTCCACCTGCAGGATACCGTTCTTTGCCGTGCGAGACACTCGCAATTCATGCCACTGACCCAGGCTGACAGGTTCTTCACTCCTGTTTGACGGGCAAGAAAATTTTCAAGTATGTAACACTGTGCCTTTCTGATACTCTGTAATGTTAAAAAGTCAAATCTTCTGGGATGATTTTCTAAATAAAAAATAAATATCAGCCACTGTGATTCTTCCCTTATAAGGAAGTAACAATCTTTTGAGCCCCATCAGCAAAGACCATATTTCTAGAGCAAATAACAAGCACTCTAGTTTTATTTATAAATGAAACACTATTGCCAGCACACACTTTAGCTACCTCTGTGCTAGTTTTTCTGCTCAGTCATTTATAACACATAAAAAGGAGTTTTTGTCTCAGCTGTACATCCTCATTTCACTAACAGCTTCCCATTTAATGGTTGGTCTAGCCCCACATTCTTAATCCTCTTTTAAAACAGAACTACTTTGTGTTGGCTTATCAGCTCTATTTATACATCTTGTTACATTGACATCTACACACACACACATGCAGCCTGGATGATGTACATAAAAGGGAAGTAATTAAAAAATCATCCTAATGATGTGATGAGATCTTGGCTAGGAAGAATAATTCCCAGTTGTACAAAATATTCATCAGTCTCAAAGGAAGCATTTTTAAACAGTTCTTACAATCTTTACTGGCACAGTACTAATATGAATAGCAGCTTGTATGAATGGCAAAACCACATTCCTGTTCACAAGTCCTATAGATCTTTGTATCTTGTTTTCAAATGTCATTTAACTACTCAGGTTAAAGCATTTATATCTAAATGAGATGTAGCTGCCTTTCCTCCAGGAGGACTGGAAACTTGTGTTTGATTTACTAGCCAAGCTGGAAAAATTAGAACTGTGTTATCTAGGACCACTAAGACTTGCTAGCTTCAGTGAAAAAATACATGATTCCTGGGGATGAAATCATGTTTTGTATTTTCAAGTACTGCATTTAAAAACAAACAAAAACCCCCCACATTTTGAAATTAAAACAAATAGAAAAAAATTGTAATCTGAAATAGTGAGTCAATAGTGATTCAAATGCTGATTAAAAAAACTTATATAATTTTGAAAATGTGAAAATAATGTTTTCTTTTTCTTAACAATCAAGATAAGTTTTGAAACTTTTCTGTCATTTTTTTTTTTTATCCTTCAAATTTTCTTAAAGCTCATTTTTGTCTATTTTGATGATGGTGGCAGTATTAATTGACTCTTCTGAATGACACTTGGTTCATAAAACCTCAATTAAAAATATTATCAAGCAATGCCAGTCACTTGTCCTCCTTCTTATGTAACACCATTTAGAGTTTAACTGTCTCGGGCAAATCAATAGCTAAGGAAATCTAATCACCTTGAAGAAGTCAACATACACATACAAAGGAACCAGATAGGTTTGGCTACATAGTAAGTGGCAATACAAACATCTCCTCTGCTGCTTAGGTCATCATCATGCTTTGCATCATCCTCCTGCATTGCTAGATTTAATTACAATCAGGGATGATTAAGCATTGCAGAGTCATCACTTCAGAGCTGTAAGCTCTTTTGTGGGCTTTTTGAAACCAACATGACCTTGGTAACACTTTCTTCTTATGTTTGAGCACTCCTGGCTCTTCATGTGGTGTGGGGTTACTTTTTCCCATGTAAACCACAGCTTAAAAAATATACCAGATCATGAAGATCTTGATCCTGCTTGGCCAAGGGAAATCCCAACAGCTTTTCCTCTGAGACATTTCAGTGCTCAGGCTCTGCATCTGGCCATCCACTCAGCATCCCTTCCGCCTGTGAAGCCCCCAGAGCACATTGTGCTGATTCCATCCAGCGATACATCAGGAAATCACAACCTTCACCGTCATCAGCTCTCCTGCTGCTGCTACTGATATACACAAATAAGCTTGCCTCATCCTAGTTATTATGGCTGTGTTCTGATTAGAATATAATATCTAACAGCCTGGTGGCAGAGGTATCAGGCAGAGCTATCAGGATGACCAGAGATATAACCCTGCTAAAGACACAGTGTAGGCCTGATGTAATATGGACATTGACCAAGCAGGCATGAAAAAGAGGCAATCTATTTGTCATATTTAATCACTGACAGAGTTGGTGATGGGGTGTGAGTTGCACATTTTATCTAGAAAAAGAGCTAACAGGAGAGCCTAACAACTTTCAATGAATCCTGATGGTGTCCTGAGCCTTGCCCATTACTCAGCTATCTGACCACACTCTTCCTCCAATGCATGTACCTCAGGCAGTACCTCCAGCTTGTCCTTCTGCTTTCCAACAGAAAGGGCAGCTTCTACTCCCAGGCATATGCTTGTAGCTCTCTCTACATTTCATAACCTTACATATCAGTTAAACTTTAGTACAAGGCGCTTTGAAGTGCTTCAATATTCTTGGAAGAAAAAAAAATTCTACTTTAATATTTTACTGTTGCCAGTAACAAGAATTAGAAAGCTGCAATCAGTAAAGATTGAGGGCTGTTGTAAGAAGGGCTATTCTGAATTGGAGAAAAGGTCTCCAAAATTAGCTATTTCTGCCACTTTTCAGCAAGAGAATAGGGCAAGTATGAAGTGATTCTTCCCTTGATATATCCTCTCAGCCTCTGGCAACTTGTCATTTAGCAATTTCCTGAGTCAGAGGCTGCATCCATACAACTGTGTTTGATCTCCCTCAATGGAGCTTTCTTCAAATTTGTTCAATTTTTTTAAACCTATTTATAGTTTTGGCATCTGTAACTTGCTGTGACAATGAGTTTCCACAACTTATTTATGTACTCCTCTGAAAAAAAAAAAAAAAAAAAAAAAAAAAAAAAACCCACACCCAAAGAAAAAAAGTCTTATTTTCTTTGGTTCCTTATCTTCTTTGCATATTGAAAAAATACAGAATACTCATTAATCTACAGGCCATTCATTATTTTAAAACCTCTATCATACTCCCAACAAACTCTTTATTTTCCAGGCTGAAAGGTCCTGCTATGGAAGAGATTTGTGGAAGATGTTTCATTCCCTCTCTTGGATGTCAAAACTGCTCTTCCTTTTTAATTTTGCTAATTTCTTTTGAAATTATGTGACCAGAATAACACGTAAATTTTCAAGACATGGTGCTGTGGATTTCAGCAGAGAAATTCTTCCTTATTCCTAATAATTCTCTGCATTGTACTTACGTTTCTGTATTTGTCTTTAAACAGTTTGCTGTTGCTTCCACAGAGCTATCCATGACAACTCCAGGATCTTTATCTGACAACAATGACTGTTTTTCCACAGCTGTGCATTGTTAGGCTTGTGCATTATTTTGCATTTGCTCCCTTTATATTTCATATCTAATTTTGTCTGCAAAACTGAATGAGTTTGTTTGCTTGAGTCCTCATTCATTGTAAAGTCAGTACATTTTCCCTAATCACAGTATAGTCAAAATTCCTGATGCCCATCCACAGGAATCACTGGTATGCAAGACTTGCAGACAGTGTACACATTTTGCATAAGCTTTATATCAATAATTTCTAAATATCAGGTCACCCTGGTCAAACTGGCAGCCCCCTGGCCATATCCAAGATACTTAGTGCCTCTGTTCAGCCTTTTCAGAAAGCCCAGGAACAGTTGCCCAGTGACTGGCTACTCAGTTACACAGAGGGAGAGAGCAGTATTTTTGAGGCATTTCATTGCTTCTATCCTCCTATCCATTAATTTTAGGATGCAATGAGTCACTTGCAGAAGGTCTGTCCAGGGAGCCTTCGTGACCAGGTTAAACTACATATTTATGTTTTAGACAGCTTACATTGTATACATTGGATAGTAGCCTCAGGTCCCTCAAAAAACAGCACTATGAGGAAGTGGAGGGACCTGGAGGTATATCTTCTTGTGCCACCTCCAGCCTGACACACCTGCTTGGAACTGGAAACCAGAAAGGAGGATGCTCACACAAGGGCCAATACTGTAAAATCCTGTGGCTAGAAATATATGCATAAAATATTTATAGATCCCCTAAACAGCTATGGTGCAGTGTCATAGGGCCAAGAAGGGAATTATTGCAATACCATACAGACACAAATGTAACATCTACAGTAAGACCAAGCACAAACCTTTGAAACATACTAATGTAGGAAGAAAATCCCATCCCCTTGACCAAAATTTTGGTGCTTCTGTGCTTCCCTAGAACAAGGCACAAGAGGCCAAGGGGCTCGCACACCTCATCATAGGCTGTGACTTTTTCCAATCCACTCCTCTCCTGCATCAGCACTGTGGCACTGTTGGGAAGGAAACACAAGCAGCACCATTTACCTGATAACAGCTGTTCCTGAGCCGCAGTCAAACCTGAACTCCACGTAGCCAGCCACCATGTTAATGGAGAGGAAGTCCTTGCTGTCTGAGTCATAGCTGTACAAAAGGACACCAGTCTCTAAATCTGGACGAAATGTCAGCTCAAACTCCATGAAGGAAAGGTAATTCTGTGGTTCCAAGGGCCAGGGTGTGCTAGCAAATGATCTTAAGGATTCGTTGAATTGCGGTATGGCCAAGGTGAGTGCTGGAAATCCAGAAATCACAAGCAGGTCACTTGAGGTTCAAACATAAAGGATTGACTCTTACCAACCAATGTCTGTTCCTTGCATTAACTAAGCTAGTGCCTAGCAAAACAACCTGATGATTCTTTTTTCATCTAAATTAAAAATATTTTATAATCCTACCCAATACTGGTTAATCCATTCCTTTTCCATCTACAAATACAGTATGTGTCTGTACTGTAAAGCATTTTGTACCTTTTCTTTAGTGATTCATAATAGTGCCTTTCAAAGTAGCTAGCATGCACACAGTGGGTGGTGGCATGAAAATATCTACAGCATAAAAAATAATGCCATATGTATTTCACTACTTGTATCTCTGATATTAGCAGGCAATTAACATTGTGTCCTTTACATTTCAAAATATACAACTGACACTGGTTTTAGGAGAAAGGTGGGTATTTTTTAGGATTAATGTGCAGCTGTGGAGTAGTAGATTATTTTAACTTCTGAATAGAAATGTCAAGATGTTTGAGTGCAGTTAGGTTAAAAAGCAAAGAGGTTTGAGAATCACTGATTATGTAGGAGCTGGATGAAGCTCTTCATCCAGGGAAGGGAAGGGTTCAGCATGTGACTTTAAAAAGATGAAATAACAAGTATTCTCTTCTGTCAGTGTAACAGCATGAGACCTCCTTGGGTGTCTCTAAGTGGAAAACACATCAAACACTAAATAAAGCACACAAAAAAATAGAGGTATCCCAATATCCACTCACCTTCCTCGCAATGATGGCCTTTAAATCCCAGAGGACAAAGGCAAATGTAAGAGTCTGCTTTGCTTGCAGTACAGGTACCACTGTTGATGCAGGCTGCCTCATCACAGATGCCACTGCTGCACTCACCTAAATGCAGGAGTCAGACCATCAGTTTATCGGGGAAGTTTGTCACAGATTTATTTGGCTGTTGATCGCTGCTAGTAACCAACACAATTTGCTCTTATTCCGAGATTCTTTCCTAATTTGTCAAATGGTGTGCAATTTAGACAAGGAACTCAATTATTAGCATTTTTAAAATATCAGACCATCAAGAGATTTTATAAATAGCAAAAAGTAGCCCTTACAAGCAAACCATGAGAGATGCAACTTTCGCTCATTCCTTGGATTACTTATTGTCTGCTCTTCTTCCTATTTTCTCATAAGATACAAATTTCTAAATTGTTTACATTCACCAAGTCTGGTTTAATTTCAATTTTCCTAAGTGCTTCTTTGTTCACTATAAATTCATGCCATGCTGATCATGGGAGGTGTTAATCATCATCAACTAATCTTGTTAGCCAAAATAAGGTTGTCTACTCTCTTGTCCTCACTAAAAGGGATCCATATCATCAACATATGGGCTTTTTAAGCAGCATCTCTACTATGCTGGCATATCAACTTAAATAACAAAGAGGTTATTTCTTCTTTCTGGATTTTAGCTGAAATTGTTGTAGAACAAATAAATTCTCATTTGCTTCTTAAAACTGATATCTATAAAGCCAAACTATACAACTGTGAAATGCACACCTGGTTGAAGTTCTTGATTAATTTATTTTCTCCTTTAGTTTCTGATTAAATAACTCTCCCCTTGTCAATAGTAACAAACCAATTACATTATCAGTATACATTAAGGAAGTCCAAGTTGTATAATGGTAAGCACACCACCTGGAGGGGCTTAGTGTTTTATAGCAAACTAAGAAGTAACACATTTATTTTGAGGGACATTGGCGTATCACCTCTGAGATGACAAAGGTTTCATGAGGCAGTTTGGCAATAAACACTTGAGAAACAGTTTTGCAACTTGAGGTGATTAAGAGAAGTCTTGAAAACTATTGCAAGGAGCAGATACGGGTTTTTTTTGTTTGTTTGGTTGGTGGGTTTTTTTTTTTTTTTTTTTTTTTTGTCCAAACATAACACTGATAGTTCAAGAGCAGGTCTCTACACATTTCAAGAAGGCATTGGTGTTTGTACAGCACCAGTTTTACAGTTTAAATTCCCATCCCAAAGCCAGAAAAGAAACCACAAACAAATATGCAGATACAAATAGCTGATGTGCTGGTCCATCCCAATCACTCCGCTCTCCACAGTAGAAAACAACCTTTTCTAACTAACTCAGGGCAGAAGCAGTTACAACTCACAGGTCATCAGGTACAACTCCTTGATAGACCAGACTTATTGTGTATTGCACATCTACAAATCTCCTACCAGAACAACTTTTCATTGTATGGAGGGCAGGTCTGGGTACAGCAGCCTGACACAGGACTCCAGGGCTGACCTGAGGAGCACAGACAAAACAGCAGGGGAAAAAAGCTCCTTTTCCATGGAAGGGGACAGTTCTGCACCATGCCCAGCCATGGGATATGGGGTGCTGGCTGTGTTCATTGAGGTGTCTTTGCCTCTTCTGGCCTGCACTGTAATGGCCATAAGTGAACCAAGGCAGGACAGGTATCTTGTCCCTCAGATCCCTCATCTATTCCCCAATTATCGTGACACTGACAGAGCAGCACTAGTTCTGTTTTATAAGCAAGGAAACAGAACCAAGACATGTAAACAAGGATCTCTATGGATCAAGCGTGAAGACACAAACAGAAAACCAAGACAATGCTCATCTTTGCTGCATCTGCTCCAGTGTTAATGTTGGCAGATGTTCAAGCAGATCAAAATTAAACAAAGTCTTTGAGAAACAGAAAAGAACAAGGAAGACAACAGCAATGGGACCAGTCATGGGATCCCTGATTTGAAAAACATCTTGAACTGGAGTAGTCTTGATATTTAAGGACAGGCTGGTCTCCCAATGTCCCAGTGGCTTTTCACAGCCTTTGGGCCAGCACAGGTTACTATGCTGAAGACGCAAACCACAAGTGTGGTAGCTGCATTTACTTTGCTCCAATGGAGATGAAGGAGAGCAGCTGCAGCAGCAGTCCCAGGTCCTGCCATGCCCATTCCAAACCATGCGCAGTATCTCTTCTGTTTGTCCCTCAGCTCACAGTGGGACCTCTGCTGTAGCCAGAAGAGAGAGCAGAGAGGAGGATGTACCGCTCTCCTCGCCATCCTCAGTTCTGTGATCCATGTAGCACAGCACTCCTGATTTATATACTGTGCCAACAGAAAAGAATCCCCAAGTCACTGAATCACAAGAGTCATTCCTAAACTCTAGCAGAGCTTACTTCCAATTTTTTTATTTTAAGTTATACTTGCATGACCTATTGTTTGCAAGTCTCTTCTGGTATAGTTTCATATAAATGTATGCAGTCATACAAGGACAGCAAGGCTTTATAAGTCAGTTTGAGTCACATATGGCAGAGCACAGCATTTACTTTCATTGATGTTTATTGTTAATGCAAGTAGTATGTGGAGCATTCACGGATGGGAATGAAATTAGTTGTATCCCAAAAGGCAATAGAAACTAGGACTAGAGAAGTTCAGCAGGGCTTTCACCTATCTAAAGTCCACAGATTCTCACTCTATCATGAAATTACATTCTGATTCTAAAATCTTACTCTTTTCAGCAACTGTTTCATTGGCCAGTCTGTTCTACCCCTATATTGCACAGATGTTTGGCCATGTTATCTAGAAAAAAAAAGAGCAATTGTTAAGAAGTTTCTCATAAATAATTTCCTTCTTGGGATGTCAAATGCATAGCTACAGAAGAGAAGAAAGATGACTTTGTGGCTGAAGCATGGCAGGGAGAGTTCAGTGGTATGGAATCTATTTCTAGCTGTTAGCACTTGCCTTCTGTCTCAGATTTTCCCTTATTCTGTTATTGTTTAGACTGGGAGATCATTAAAGCAAGAATTTTGTTGCCCTGCCTTTTTTCAAGTGCCGATTAAAAGGATAAAATAGATGAATAAATAAGACAGGACTAGTTAATTAACTTTCCCACTTCTCCATCTTTTACCCTGTGAAGGGAAAATAATTTTATCATCACACTTCATAAAGCTGCTACAAGTATTTATTCCAAGCTCTTTTTAAATCATACCATGGCTCTGGATAGCAAAACAAACGATGGTATACAGGAAAGCCTACATGCTTCAGCAGTGGTTGGGTGTAACAAAGGAAGCCCTCTGCAACATCCACAGGGCTGCTGTGGGCCTGAGAGATCCATGTATTACTTTGGACAAATGCAATGATGTCTTTAGGCAAAATTGATCTTGTTGGGTTTGTATTGTTTCAAATGCAAGCTCAGCATACATTCTATTGATTTCTGATGACATGACTGTGTCAGTCAGGGCTGGTATTTCTGCTGCTGGCAGAAATACCAGCACGGCTGTAATGATATCTGCAACACAGATCTTACTGTTCTCTCATGAAAATGGGTTTACTATTTACTGTGCACACTGTGTCCACAAGGGCTTGCTTGTGCGCTGTGATGAATTGTCCTACTACAGACCCAGCAAGAGCAATGTGCAAAGGAACAGAGGAAAACCAGGCCAAAAATAGAGACCGCACCTTCCACCTCTCAAACCTGGACCATCGCTCAATTTGTCCCAACAGGATAAAAAGTAACCCTGGGTTAGTCACTGGTTAAAGACCCCACACCATTAAACTCACCAACATCAGCACCACTGAGAGCTTTCCCTAGTGGCCAGGGTCTCATGTCAATTATCTTTCCATTGATGCTCAGTGACTGGACGCAGCCCTGGAAGCCGCGGTTGGTGCCGGTGGCCCTGACCAGCCAGTACACGCTGGGAGTGCCGCCAACGTAGAAGGGAGTCTGGAACGTGATTTTGCTGTACTGGCCCTGAAGGGAGAGCAGAGCACAGCATGCTGTGTAACATATAACACAGGACAACATTAAGCCATAGTGGTTTACAGTCAATTATTTTCCTCAATGAAAAACTGTGTCAGGGAATATATATGTAGGTTATTAATTGGTAATTCCTTCCTGTTAGGCATTCCCCAAATCAGCCCACCATTTGAAATCAACCTGCATCCCATCACAATAACATGATCTACTAAAAGCACAATAAAAAGGACTAAAAATCACTGTTTGGAGGAGAAACCATGGTCTGTCTTTTGCTGCAATTTCTTCCTTTCTTTTTGCCAAAAAATTGTTTGTCTTCTAAACTGTGAGCCCTGAGGGATGGACCATTGAGATATTGTCTTTTGGACAGAACCCAGCAAGTGTTCAGTATTGAATAATTATGAAATAATAAAAAAAAATATTTAAAAAAAGGTAAACACAAAGAAAAGGCAAAAGCCAGTAAAGTTGCAACTTCAGCAGGGTTCTGCTCACTTTGCCATTGCTAAATGTACTGCCCATCTCTTTAACAAATCTATAGAAATTTACATAAACAAATATACTAAAACTGCTACAGTGAAAGAAAAAAAATATCAAAACCAACAGAACCTTCTTTGACCACTGACACAAACTCCATGCAACTATGGCCAACTGAGGCAAAATTCCTTCCACAAATTGATCAAAATATGACTTTTGCCTCCTACTCAACAGCTCTTTCAAAACCCCGCAAACCTTTAGAAGAAAATATTCAAAATTCTCAGTTATTCAGGGCCAGGTTTTACCAACTTGTGCTTTTGACAGCACTGACCTCTAGCCTAAAATCTTTCAGGATTTTTCACTCCTGCCCTGCCCTGCCCCCACAGCATTTAAAACAATAAATTCTATCACCATAGTCTGTATTTGGCACCAGGCTAAATAAACTGAGATTATTGAGTCTGCAGGTGTAAACTTGCACAGTACACTGCAGAAACTGTACATATCTCTCCTGATTCACATCTGCCCTTTGCATGGCCTCATAGCATTGGTAACAGCGATACATGACACACTGAAATTCTTTCCTCTGTCATTTCCAGCTGATGAGAACTCAATACATTGCAATTTTTTCTCTTCAGTGCCTGCACATAAAAGTGTAAAGTAATAAGACATCTGAAGTTGCTTTCTTTCAGAGCTAGGGATGGCATGTTAATAGTGGCTATCAAAGGAAAAACATCTGAAACAATTTGAAATTGCCTTTTCTTCCAGTGCTTTAATTTTGCCTTCTAGCCCAGCAACAGTTAAGAAAGTCAAAGCACCTTCCTGTATTATATTTTATATTGTCAGCCTTGTATGAACTTGCTAGTGTTGACATACGTCAGAGCAGAGTCAGGATGTCTATCTCCATTACTATGCTTAAATCTTTGTCCAGAATATGCATGTAATTACACCTCTGTACACAAATTTTGTGTGCATATATGCATATTATACTTAAATATATACTCATACACACATATGCATCTAGTTTTTATGTCTGAGGAAGAAGAGCAGTTCTCTGAGGCTCAAAATAAAAAGCAATCAGGGACAGAAACTGTAAAATCTAGTAAACTTCTGTTAAATGGCCTGTATTTGAGACTGGCATAGGGTAGCTGAAGGGTGGCAGAGCAAACGTGGAGTACAACAGGGAAACTGTGATGGAATTCAGCCCTGAGATATATATCTCTGTGATTTCTAGACTATGTATTTGGAAGAGTAATCTGTACTGTGATCCTAGTTCACTACATGTCCTAACACAAATAAATAAAACTATACCTTTTAAGTCTGATCAGGCTTCTGGTGACAAGAAAAGAAACATCATCACAACCCTGAGAGACTCCAAGATCAAGCCACAAGGGCAGTATTACCAACCTGAGATTTTCCTGTCACTGGAGCATTGTTGTCCATCCTGAGCCAGCCATTCACCCCATCTCTGAACAATGTGACACTGTGCCAGTTCCCCAGCTTGATTTTGTTTTCACTCGTTATGACTCCAACTCCTGTGCCACAGTTGAACCTGGGAACATGAGACAGAGAGGGCAAGGTGATAATCTTACATTAATCAAATAACCAAAAATTGGTTTTAGACTCCAAATATTCTTTTTGCACTTTGGAACCTCTGTGTTCCACACTGCATATTAGCACAGGAAATTCAGACAGCAAGCCTACATAAGATCTGTTCCAAATTTCAAACTTCATTATCTGCTTTTCTAACGTAGAGAAGATTTGCATTCTCTGTCCATACCAAGTGCATTGCTATTCTTGCCAACAGCTGAAACAGTTTCAAGATGGAGGGTATTACAATCTGAGTTCCTGCTATTACAGTAATTTCTCCTGGGAATTTTTCTAGCTCCCTGGTAAAAGGCTGGTGATACATTAATAACTCTACTAGTCTATTTGAAACTCAGTGCTTATTGACAGGAAGACCTCCAGGAGAGCTGAATGTGCACAAAATGTCTCATTTTCCCTGACCGTCATGCAGTGCAGGTGAATAGAAACACAATGAAGGCACATCACCCCACCTTTAAAGGACTCACCCTCCCAAGTAAGGACATCCTGGAAATACTCTTTCACTTGCTTCATATATATCAGATTGCAAGATACAGTCTCCATCTTCATTTAAAAAACCTAAACAAGGTACCATCTAAACAAAGCATATGAGATGAAGTTTGTGGCCCCTTGCTGGCACTACATCCTTTGTTCTGCTACATTATCTACAAACCTTTTTCTGTGAAGTAAAAACACTGACTCAATATACCATCAGCATAGCAAATACAGTGGCTCAATGACATTTCTGGTAACATGGCTATGAGCTCCAGACAAATGCCTTAAAGAAAACTGATCATTTTGCCTTTACACTGAGGTCTGAATTAAAGACCTCAACAGGGTACATGTTCACACACTAAAGAAAGATGAGAGAAAAAACTATTGAAGTACTTTTAAATGAAACTATACTGTCCATTTGGTGCACTGTATGGGGCAGAAGTCAAAGACACTGGAGATATTATTCACATATAGCCGTCCCAGGAGGCAGCAATAGCCCCTTCTCTTTGTATCAGATTTAGGATGGAGGTTTTACCTGAACTGGAGGCTACGTCGCATAATTGCCAGTGACATAAAATCACCACGACCATGTTCATTTTCTCCACAGTACAGCAGCAAACCATCTTCAGATTCAGCCTGCAATCATTGGGTCAACATGAAAAATCAAAGCCTCACAATTACAGATAAAAGCAAGAAACAGTGGAGGACTTTTCTCCAGAAAAGGGTCACTATTTTTCAGAATAAGTTTTTAACTTGCAGGATCAGAAATTGTTTGATCAGTTTTGAATCCTACATTTGAAAAACCTAGAAAATCACTGCCTTAATGGTTAAACAATTTAAGACCATCTCTTAAAGTATGGTACTATAGACAAGAAAAAAAGCCTGGAGGTATTCAAGAATGTCAGGCATATTCCACATGAAACTCCTGAGTAAAAAGTCTAGCAAGAATGTCCTAGCAAGCCTGGTAAGTGTAGACACATCAGACTCACTGTGCATGAATATATACACCCTACTTGACATGTTCCATGAGACTGACACTCCCCAAGCCAAAGAGGCTGTGCTGGCAGCATTTCTCTATATGCTCATAGGAGCTGACACAGTGGCTTTTTGCAGCCATCCTGCATTTTAAAATGGCAAATTGCCAGAGAAGTGTAAGATCACCACTGAGGCAACTGTTGCTGCTGCTTTGAGTCTCCTTCCCAGATTGTGAGGCTGGTGAGTCTGCTTTATATGGGGGTGGGGATGCATCCAAGAGCTTGGCCATCCTCCCTAGAGGCAGCCCTACATGTTCTGTCCGTAATGAACAGACAGCACTAACACAAGCCAGTGTGGGATGTATCTGCATATTAGTCCTGCATTTTAAGCATCCTGAATGTATTAGTAGCCCATGTCCCAAACTTCAGAGAGGGAAAATAATGTCCACTTAAATTCTGCAGGGTGGGAAAGGAATGCTATATGTAGGGCAGTGTTTTGCTCAGTATGACAGGATCATAATCTCTTGTCCACAAAAATACTGCATACTGCTTTCAAACTCTAATTCACAAAAATTCTGTGTGTTCTTCAGCCTGTAGCTCATCCCGTGACTGCAACCTTGCCAATGTACATTGCTGCTAGTCCACAACTACTAGTCCCAGACATTCTCTCACGCAGTACCTACCAACAATGGATGAAAACCCTTCAACTGAGGGTTGAGCCAGATCTTTGCAGGTGAAGGTTATACACAAGTTCACCACAATCACACTGAAGCTAAGTTACTGCTCTATTGTCCACCATGTCAGAGTAAGTAAATAAAATTTAAAATGTGAGAATTGCTTAAACTTACCCTGAATTCAAGCGTAATTTGAAATGTCTGATAGGACTTTTTCAGTGGTTCAAAGGTGATATATGAGTAGCCAGAGAACTGAGGATACTGGATACTAATATCTGAAAAGCAAAGAGGGAAGCATCTTATTTAGCAGTATAAAATCAATATACACATTTAGTACTAGATAACATCAGGTGGGATGAAAGGCAGAGTTCCTCCAGAGACAACCATTAGTCAGTAGCAGTCAACAAACAGTTAACCTATTGCCTTGTCCTCCCACCACTTTTTACAGCTAATTCCTTTATTCCCAAGGACCTGGTGAACTTGGAAGGAAACAGGATACCGAGGGCCAAATAATGTTCAATAGTTTAATCAAAGAGTTCAGAGGAAATTTCTGCAGCTTTTCATCCCTGTTACAGAAGAAAGACCACATCAACTTTATATTTATCTTCTTTTAAGAACTGATTTAAGGAAGAGAGGACAAAGTAATTTTCTGTTCTGCAGGATTACAAAAACACACATGGGAAATACAGACAGACTCTAGGCAGCATTAGTCACTGCTACTCTGTAGCTGATGCATCTGGGGAATCACTGGATGCCTCATAACAGTCCAGCAGCTTCCAGCACTTCTCTTAAGTCAGCTTAGGGCAGAAGCTAAAAGGAGTGAAGGGGAGAAGAGAGTCCTTGCGGGCATCTTTCCATCCCTGGCTGCAACAGTGGCTCTTTTTACTGCTCTTGTTAAATGGCATTATCAACCCTCACCCTTTGGTGTCTTGTGTTAGACCCTGACCCTGAGAAAAAATGAAAATTAGAGATGTCTTACTGCTAGCCACTCTCAGCTGTAAAATTATCTTTTCAGCCTATTTTCATAAGAAGCACTGAGAACGGATGCAGTTTCAGGCCTGAGTTTCCTATTCCTCTTTGCTATTTAAATACTGAGTTTTTCTCACTCAGTTTTGCAATCTGGGTAGAGTTTTTGCTTGCAAATATATGCATTTTAGTCTGAGGTGAAGGGGATTGGTGCTATAAACCTGAATGCAACCTCAGCAGAGAACAATTATCCCTTGTCCTGATCGCGGGCAGAACTGACTGGACCAGAGTGTGAGGCAGCTGTTGAAGCTGTGAAGAAAAGCTTGTTTCTATTCAGATTAATACATTATTTAACAATATTGTCTACTGAAGACAAACTCTGTACAAAGGAATGTTGCCACATGATGTTTACTCTGGAATAACACACTCCCCTGTGAAAAATAGTCTTTGGACTGGTGTTAATAGACTGCTTTACAAGTTGTATATGACCTTGTCAGTTCAAATAAATCCTCAACTCTTCATACTTGACCAAGGCCTAAAATCATATCTGCAGCTGTTCCATGTTGCTGAGCCATATCAAATTGTTTTCAGAAGGAGCCCTCTTTGTTCCAGCATTCCAGTTTAAGAAGATGAAGCACCCTCAGTGTCTGTATCCTTGATGCATGATGCTGTGCAACATGGAAGTCTAAAATGACCCTGTAGAAGAAACATGGATTCCTGATGCTCCTGATGCGCATGGCACAGTCTTGGCAGATCAGATCAGCAGAGGGATAGGAAGATGACAGGGATGTCCATCAGAGGGGTGGGCAGATCAGCTCCTTCTTAGCTGGAGGAACAGCACCACACCTAATGGGACGTTTTCTTTTCAAGAGGCACCTTGGTCACCAAACCAGAAGAAAAATTACTTCAGGTGGAAAAAGTAAACTGCTTATGGCCTGGTGAGGGAGCTGGATTGGTTCACCAGGTGATCTACTCAGTGTTACCCTTGTGAAAGTGGGGGTTTAGGTCTCTAGAGGGAAAGAACAAGAAGGCAGGGAGGGAAGAAGAAGAAGGACAGCAAGTTCTTGCCATGGCTCAGTTGCCCTGAAAAGGGGCAATAGGATTGGTGGCAAGTCCTTACTGAGACAAACACACCACATTGACTCAGCCTTCAGGACATGCTTTTTGAACTGATGATGAGATTTTGTTCCTCCCTTGCCCCACTTTGTCTGACATGAGTGCTGCACTGCAGACTTGCAGCCCATGAAGAAAGCCTCCTCTGGAGGTATTTTTACAATGGGAGTTTTCTCTCATCCCTGCAGTGAGACCAGCATCATCTGGACCACACAGAACATGGTGGTGATTCAGGGCTTCAGCTGCTGCCAAAAGGCAAATGTCATAGAAGGGTTGAATGTCTTCAGCTTCCATCTGAAGGTGCCATGACTGGATCCTGTTACACCTGGGTGATTAACAACATCCCTGCTTCATCACCCCCTGACTCTTAGGTGGGGGAAGGATGATCAGCTGCCCCCATGCATCTTTACACAGGTTCTGCATTCAGCTTTATTAAGGAATTACTTTTTCCCACCTCATTGAGGGAAAAAAAGCAAATGAGGTGATGCCTGAACTGCAAACCACCTTTGTCAGAGATCCACAAAGCCCAGGTGGCTATTCCCAAAGTGCACACTGGTGGGCTCTTTGCAAAGCTGCTCCTTGACCCAGACAAAGAGCAGTGGGCACATAGAAACCTACCTTCCTCACATGTCTCCCCTCCTTTGCCCAAGTTGCAGTGGCAGCGGGAGCCGCCCCGGTCGTAGTCGTTGATGCAGAAGCTGTCTGCAGAGCACACGGCCTCGTCGCAGGACAGGTCAAGGAGGCGCGCGGCAGAGGACACGCTGCCCCTCGCTGTGGCCACCCTTACTGTGGTTGAAGGCCGTGTGACGGCAGCAGTGGAAGGAGTGGGTTCAGAAGTGGTTGTAAGGACCCGTGACAGAAGCCTGGAACTAGACCCTGGAGTGACCTTTGTTTCAACCAGAAATTTTCTGTTGCCTCCTTTAATAGCAGGAAGTGGTCTGAGCTGAAAGGAGGAAACACCAATTCAGTAAAATCAAAATTCTGTGGGGAAACAAAATTAATACCTTTTAAGATGCAGATCCAAGGCAACAAACTCATCCTCAATGAAAAAAAAGAAGTGACCACATCACTATATCTAAGCACTTAATATCACATATTAAACTTCCTGACAACACACTTTAAAATATCTAGATTATAAAGAAAACAGAAGTCCAAAGACAAATCTTGACTTTTACCTCTTCTATATAAATGTCATAGTCTGAATCATCAATATCAAATCCATCACCATCACCAGTCACTGTGTCTGTGATGTACCGATGCCCATAGTTTCCACTTCCCAACTCCTCAGAGCCTGAAAAGACATAACTAGCATATTCAGTTCATATAGTTTTTTATCTTTGCATACAGCAATTCAGATCTTACCACTCCCGATTCATATCACCTAAATCTGAACAAATGTTTGTTCAACTTGTACAAATGCAAGTGTCAGTCTGGAGATGGCAGATCCTGTCCAAATGATATATACACAACTTAAAACAAGGTGAAGACCTTCATTTAGTCACTTACTAGGTGATTAAACAAATAAAGTCAGCAAAGCTCAGTTCTCCTTCTATAAACTGACTTGTATTCATCATTTTTCTAGGACAAAGGTTTCAGACTTTTTTGTCATGGACAACATTTTAATGACTGAATTGTTTTTAAGTCAAGCTTTTGCCTTTTGGAAATACAGTCTTGTATCTGCCTTACTGGAACAGCAAAAGAGATAATAAATAGGAACAGCAAAAGATATGTGAACACGTAAGATACACTCTATTTAGGACTTAATCTACTGACTCCAAAACTCCTGAAATTAGTGTCCTATGTGTATTCTTAGGCTATTTTTTAAAACACAATTCAGCACCTTGAAACAAGAAACATGCAGAAACATCTTCACCCAGAGGATTGCTGGGCACTGGAACAGGCTCCCCAGAGAAGTGGTCACAGCACCAAGCTCACAGAGTTCAAGAAGCCCTTGGACAATTCTCTCAGGCACATGGTGGGATTATTGGGGCTGTCCTGTGCAGGGCCAGAAGTTGGACTCAATGATCCTTGTTGGTTCCTTCCAACTCAGGATATTGAATGATTCTATGACCATGTATTTTTCAAGTACATAATCAATTTCTGCCATTCCCTGGAGTGCTGAACTGTGCTTTGGAGGACTCTGAGCTGGGAATGGACAGTTTAAACAGTAAGGGGATCCTCATTTCTATTTCACAGAAAGCATCTGTACTTTTCTGCACTTTACATAGCAAATGCTGCCTAAACAATGGTTTGTGCTTTTTTAGAAAATTAAAATTCATCAGGTCATGAAGAAATATAGTTGAAGTATCATCTGTTACTGTTATCATCATTACTGTTACTTGTCATTTCAGTGAGGCTGAGAACAGATATCTTTAAACCATTAAAACAACAGACTCACATATCTGCCTTTTCCCTACAGTATTTTTCCATCACTTAAAAACAGCATAAGCAACCTTTGATTCACAAAGTCTCTCTAGTGATCTGAATGTACTTACCTAAATATTTTTGTACTCTCTCCTCCTTTGCTGTGATTGCAACCCAGAAGTCCAGGCAGGCAGTTATGAAATCCAACATATGTGCACCAGAGATGAATGTGTGCCCTGGCTGACTAACTGGCCACACTCTGTATGCTCTGCAGGGGTTACTTATCAATGGGCTTTGCACATTACATAAGCATACAGAAAAATTAGAAACAAATGAGTAGAAATAATGAGGCGCACACACTTGCAACCAAGACAGCATGCTGGACTGGGACAGAATGTGTCTAAGTCTTTCCACTCTAACATGTACATCTAGTCATCTGTAAATAATACATTTTATCTGTACATTAAACAGAAGTATTCAGCACTGAGTTCTACCAAATGAGCTAAGCAGAGAACTCCACTCTGTGACTGGTAACAAGATGAGGCAAACAGGACAAACTACATCCAGATTATTTCTGCTACTGACTGTGAACACACAGGCAAAAGATTACTGTTAGGGAATCAGACTGCACATTTATGAACTGCTCCCAGTCCTACAAAAACTGGAATTAATTTCACCATGCTGAAATCAAAATGTAGAAAAAAACCCCTCTTACTCCTAGTACTCAAATTTATAGTCATTCAGGGTAATCACCATCCATAATAATTTTACTCCAGGTAGGAAGCTAGGGAGACTAAAGCAGAGAAGAGTAGAGCACAGCAGAGTATAACAGAGTAGAGTACAGTACAGTACAGCAAAGCACAGTAGAGTAGAAAATTATTCCATTGGAAGGAACCTACAATGATCATCTGCAAGCTGCCCATCATAGCATCAGAATCCCCTTCTTTAGTAGACAGCAATTCTCTACAAAAGAGTTTCAGAGTATAAAACCACATATATATGCATTACAAATATGATTTGCAGTTGGATTGCCTACTTTTTGTAGCAGGGTGGGGTTACAGGGGTAGCTGCTGTCAGAAGCTGCTAGAAGCTTCTTCCATATCCATATCCCTGGTGGCTCCAAGGATGGACATGCCAGGCCAATTAGAAATGAAGGTAATGCCTCTGTGATAACATATTTAAGAAAAAAAAAATTCAAAACAAGGTTTGTGGCACAGTTTTAATTCCAGTTTTTAATTTAAATAGAAGAGAAGGAGGTGAGAACATGTGAGGAGAGCAACAGACACAGGGTCAGTGAAGGAGGAGGGGCAGCAGCTGCTCCAGGAGCCAGAGCAGAGATTCCCCTGCAGCCCCTGGTGCAGCCCATGCTGAGGCAGCTGTGCCCCTGCAGCACAGGGAGGTGCAGGGGGAGCAGAGATCCACCTGCAGCCCTGGAGGAACCACACCAGAGCAGGTGGGTGCCTGAGGGGGCTGTGAGCTTGTGGGAGACCTGTGGGAAGAGGGCCCTGCTCCCAGGCTGGAGCACCCTGAAGTCCCTGAAGGACTGCACCCCACAGAAGAGTGACCCACTGCTGCAGAGTTTGAGGGCTGCTGTTGCCCATGGGATGGATTCACACTGCAGTAATTTGCAGGGGGCTGCTGTCCATGAGATGGAGCCATGGAGAAGTTCATGGAGAACTGTCTCCAGTGGGAGGGACCCCACGGTGCAGCAAGAGAATGACTTCTCCTCTCCCTCAGCAGCAAGAGAAGCCGGGGTGATGAACTGACCACAACCCCCCTTGTAAGGGCTTCTTTTACTGCTCAGTATTCTGCTCTGATTTTGTTAGTAAAATTTCCCTTATTATCTCTAAGTGGAGCCTGTTTTGCCTGTGATGGATGATATTTGATGTGTGTTCCCTTCAGGTCCTTGTTTTCAACACATGAATTGTTCATTAAATTTTTTCTCCTCTGTCTAGCTGTGGAGAGGAGAAAGAAAGTGACTTTGGTGGGGGCCTGGCATCTGGCCCAGGTTAACCCAGTCTTCTTACTGGAGAACATGGGCAATCATGAAGATTTTGAAATAAGGACAGTAACTGGGAGAAGTAATAGGCAAAATAAGTAATGACAAGTGTTAAGTGTTATGGATTAGAATGATCACGGGGAATTTTTCTTCTAATTATGGTGAAGGATCAAGAAGGGAATTTTATGCAAATTGCTCATTTTTTTTCTGTGTTGTGATGATTTTATTTTGGTTTTAATGTTGGGGGTTTATTTAAAGTTCACCACAAAAGGGATTTACTGGTAATATCATGTACAATATATTTTTAGTATCACATGCAATGTCCTTACTTCTGCCTTGATTTAGATGTAGAAGCTGTCAATGAAGAAAGCCAGCTTCAGTTCACAATCTGCTCCTAGCATTTCTCATTGGCTTCCTTCATTCTCTTGGCCAAGAGTTTTGTATTCTGCTGCTTCTTCCTTGCTCTTTTGAGTGCACTGCTTCTTCAGATCTATATGCCTATGCTTATGCTGCAGCACTTGAGTAGTCCCTAGTCACTGGATTTTAGGAGCCTTGGTTCTGGGTTTCTTGCCTGCCTTGCTCAGAGGCTTCCTCACAACATACTGGCAAATGTCATCCTTCTTAGACAGGTTGAACAGCTTGGGCATTCTGATGGTACTCTTGGGACCAAGATGATAGGGTTGTGTCAGTCAGCCCCAGAATGCCCTTTTCACTCTTTTTCACTATGACAGAGTTCAAGACATTCAAGTTTGCATCAGCAATGTAACCACGAACGTATTTGCACTTTCTCCAGTTCTTCTGGGGTGATAGCAGGAATGCTCCTTGCTGAGCAGAAGGTAGACACATCTGTGAGGCAGGACACCTTGCTTCATAGGGAAATCTTTGTCATCACTGATCCAGAAAACATATCCCTCCCACTCCTCACCAAGGGAATGAGAATGGCTCTGTGGCCATTCATTTCTCATAAAATGTTCTTAGCTTGCACCTATTGTCCACTTTAATGAGCATTTGTCAGCCAGGGCTGGGAAAGAGATGGTTAGCTTCATTGTGCTCACACCTTGACACTGCTGGAAGGAACAGCACCAACTCAGCTCTCAGCATTCACAGCAATTTTCAGCTCACTGAATCACAGCATCACAGAATTAACTAGATTGGAAAGGACCCTTGAGATCATCAAGTCCACCCACGGCCTAACACCACCTTATCAACCAAACTATGTCAGTGTGCCATGTTCAGTCTTTTTAAACATGTCCAGGGATGGTGACTCCACCACTTCCCTGGGCAGATGATTCTAGTGCCCAATCACTCCTAAAGTGAAGAATTTCTTCCTAATGTCTAGCCTAACCTCCCCTGGGTCAGCATAAGATTGTATCCTGTTATTCTGTCAATGATCACCTGCAAGAAGAGACTCACCTGCTGCTGACAAAAATCTCTTTTTTGGTAGCATAGAGGGTGATAAGGTCTCCACTGAGCCACCTTCCTTCCAAGCTAAACAACCCCAGATCACTCAGCCATTCTTCATAAAGCTTGTGTTCCAAGCCTCGTTGCCCTCCTCTGGACACATTTGAGAATCTCAACATCCTTCGTAATTTGAAGGGCCCAGAACTTGATACAGCACTCAAGGTGAGGCCTCACCAGTGCCGTGTACTGGGGACAATCACTGCCCTGCTCCTGCTGGCCACAGTATTCCTGATACTGACCAGAATGCCATTGGCCTTCTTGGCCACCAGAGCACACTGAATACTGTTCACAAATTTTCATTGAAAATACAGGGAAACCACATTTCCATGCATTTTTAGTGAACTTTTTGGGATATTCCAATTTGGTCCCCACTCCCAGCTCACCTTCTGGGGGTGGTTCTGAGAGTTTTTTGTCTCAGTAGTGATCTTTAAATTTTGGAATGAGTAACAATAATCTGGGAAAAAGCCAACGGGGTATCAGTTCCCTCTCAGCCATTGTTTGGAAGTTCACCATTTCCCCCACACTCCCTATATATTTTTCATACATTGGAGTGGGTAGAGGGACCAGTTCCCCCTCCCCAACAAGTTGAAACTTCTCATGCAACAGTGTGCTTCTGATTAAAAGATACAGCTCTTGCCATGTGCTTTTTCTTCAGAAAGCTTTATTTCATTTCCCAACATCAGTAAAATTTTCAGAAGAGTCTCTCTCCTTTGTAACTTAGATAATAGGGTGTGGTATCATCACCATCAGCTCTGCTCCATCATATGCTAATGCCTTAAAAAAGAGCAGGCCAATATCCCTTCCATTCCTCACCAAAGAAATCACCCAGAACCTCTATGGCCATTTGTTTCTCATAAAATGTTCTTAACTTGCACCCATTATCCACTTCAATGGCTTCTGGCAGCCAGTGGCTGGGAAAGAGATGTTCAGCTTCAGCCTGCTCACACCTCAATGCCATGGGAAGGGACAGCACTAACTCAGCTCCCAGCATTTGCAGCAATTTTCAGCTCCCTGAACACTGTTGCTTTTAAATCAGATCAGTGCTACTGTCCCCAGAACTGTGGTAAAAACAAAAGTTCTCCAACAACATTTTTTAAATATTAGAGAATTATGGCATTATTTTATTCTGGCCAGGATATGTAACAGAAATAATTTCATCCACACATTGCCTGGGTTGTGCAGAGAAAATCATTCCATCACAGATGGCTCTTTACTAGATTTTTCACATACTTATACAGTCAAAACCCAGAGAAATCCATTCGTTCATTGATCCTAAGTTACACAGTTCTTAGTATTTGGATTCCTATTGGTTACTTATCCCTTTGCCTTTTATGCAAATCAGGACCTCATTCTTGGTTCTCTTATGATCTTTTCTCAGAGCAGATGTCTCTGACACACCAGGGAGGAAGATCAGGTGTTGATGTTATTGCTATGTTGACACTTATTCCTCGTGCATTCTCTGGCAGCTCCCAGTCCATTGAGATGTCAAGCTCATCAGGCCTTGCCCAGGGAACAGTCTCTTAAAAAGAAACTTCCATTCCCTTTCCCCCAGGGCAAAGATGAAGAAAACGCGTAAATGAAGTTAGTTAAAAAGTTTAGAAGTTGTATCATTTCCAATATTGCTTATCACCTTAATATTATGTGTCTGAAAGTAAGAGCTAATTTTGTTCTTATAATAAATAAAAGTATAATTTGCCTAAGAGCAATGGAAGCCATAAAGATAATCTGGGAATAAACAAATGAAAACTCACAATGATCTATCAAGGGAAACAATCAAATCTGTACTCAAACAAGCTGTAATACACAAACTCCATTTTCTAACTTAGAACTCATAAGCTACAAAATAAACATCTGTTATGGTCAAAATGCTGTCATATTTTTTTTCTTTCCAATCAAACATTCTACTGGCTTAATGGGATTTGGATAAGGATGGCAGGAGTGAAGCAATGCAGAAAATGAAGAATCTATACACAGGAAAATATTAGATCTCAAATTCATATTCAGATAAATGCATCTGCATGTATGGATATGATTATAATGTCATGCCAGTTTGACAGAAATTTAACTCTCCTGATTTGAGTGGTTATCACTAAAGTACATTAATAATTGCCAGCATGCAATGAAACATGGTAGCTTGGGAGACTGACAGTTTCATCCAGCATATCAAAATGTTCCATGCTTTTCCAACAGAAGACCTCAGGAGACCAAATGTACCCACTATTTTAAACTGGACAATGCTTCCTTTCACATTATTGAACTGGTACAACATTTAGAGTCTGAAGAGAACAAAGAAGGTATGGCATATTGTGTCTAGTAGAAAGAGAGCTTTGAGGCCCTTCTTCAAAGACACTCGCTATGTAAGTTTGGTGTTACCAGAATAAGTGTGACTTCAGAAGATGTCCTAATATCCACAGGTCTCCAACTCTCCAATTTTTCCCCTTCCTGACCCTAGCTATCTGCATTTCAGCCAGCACATGCTACATTTCTCTACCTGCTGATCTGTGAGCAGCTGTTAAGATGTAATGCACTTGGGAGCAATGCAGATGCTGGATGGACTCCTGACCATGTCTGAACTTACACAGGTGAGTACACACATGACTGATGAGGTATCATACCACTGGCTTCTCAGCTGCCCTGTTCTTCCCTATATTTGGTCTTTGTTCACTGGACATAACATGATAGCCACATGTGATGCAATAGAACTACAAATCAGGATGCAGAGAAATTAACAGGGCTTTTTGTAGATAAACCACAACATCAGCCCATGTCGTAACTGCACTGTGCTGCTTCCCTGGAGAGCTCATCTTGTAATTGGTTGTAAATCAGAGACAATTAAGCAAAGTGGTACACTGCAAATACCAAAACTACAACAGCAGAGATTATAAGCAGGCTATATTTAATTAAATCAGTGTTCCAGTGTACAAGGAGATGAAGTCTGTATAAGACCTTCTACCAGGTCCTATAATCCTGTTTTACAAATAATTTAAGAACTTCTGGGGGTCATGAACTTTAGACAGCTTCTTTCCAAATAATTAGGGATTAAGTTATACTACGGAAATCCTCAAAACAAATATGAAGCTGCAAAAACGTTTGTATTGCTGATTAGGTTGCCATCATCCTACTGATGAAGAGACATGAGAGAATGTAGGAGGTGGAACAGGGGGCACTGTCACACAGACAGATTGAACTGAAATGTTAACAGACTGACTGGCTTCATCCAGAACCCCCCACAGGAGGGGTTTCTTAATCCAAAATACATCAGGAACATTTTAAAACACGTCTTATGCTTTCCAATGACTCACAGTGTGACTCTGCATGTCACTTGGCCTGTCTCTTGCTTTTTGTTACTGTCCCTACAACTATCAACGCTGCTTTTGTAAATTCTCTGGAGGTGTGTGGGAAACAGTTCTGTGGAAAACCGTCTCCATTTACTATCTCCAGGACACATCACCAGCATTTAAATAAAGTTTTGGGCCCCAGAGGCTGCCCCTTTTTTTGTGCCTGAGCCTCACTGACACATTCAAGCTCCATGCAGAATATATAAGCATCTGTGGCAATACCCTGCTCTGTGTGATCCTGGCATGACAGCCAGGGCCAGAGGAAGGGATGTGCCCTGCTTAAGCAGTCACTTCTGTCACGTTTATTGTGGAGACAAGCAGGAGGGTATTTTTAACAGAAGACACTTCCTCTGTTGGTTCGGTAAAGCCCAAGGCTGTTGACCTTGCAGGCACAGTGCAAGCCCCATCTGTTTCCCGAGGAGATGAAGGGTATTTAAGCAATGCAGGTGATGACATTTTTTTTTTTTTGTTTTATTCTTTGAGACAGTTTATTTTATTGTTTCTAAACTGTGCAATCTTTTATTTTCCAGTGAATTGTCCATGACATTTTGAAAGATTTTATACAACAAAATCCCAACAACCATGTAGGTGAAATACCCACAATGTGCAACTGTAATTAAGAAAGGCAACAAAAAATTGATTTGTTGCATAATTTCCCTCTAGCAAAAAATTAATAAAACCAAATCACAAATAAATGAGAACCCTTGGGGAAATATGCCCTCTCCTTACACCCTGAAAATGGAGCAATTAACAATACATGCATTTTTTTTAGTACGTAAGGGGGTAACTGCTTATAATCAAGGCCACATGTTGTATTTTCAAGGACCTTGAGAGGTCTGTCACGTTAGGTGACACTGTCAACATCCCTTTAGGGGAGCAAAGGTTTTCCTATTCTGACCTGAAACAACACAGTCAGGAGTAGTGCAAATCCACCTCCATTTTAAAAACAAAAGGAGTGAACTACCTGTGAGAACAAGATAAACCACAACAGAAAACATCCCCAAGTAGCATGGACTCATCTCTGCTTCATCCTGCCTACAAGAGCTGCAAGACAACCTGAGTAAGACATCATGGACCCTGAAGGTCCTCTGCATTTGAGGTAATGTTGGGAATTTGCTAATCAATTAAAATAAACATCAGAAAAGCACTACTTATGTCAAGTTGTGCATAAAAAAATCCAGCATATACAAGTGTAATATTGCAAATTTTTTAAATCCAAAAACACTAAGGACCTTAGTGCCAGCACCATGTGAGCTAAATGTAATGCAAAGGAGTCAGACATAACTTCTGCCAGTTTTCTAAGATATTTCAGGAATTTCTGAAGAACAGGCAGGCAGAAGATAGCACCAAAATTCTGTATATAGCATGTTTCACTGCATAGGTGGAAGGAGGAACCACAGTAATAATGAAGGTAGTAATTCTTATGATGTGCACTCCGAACAAAAAAGGTGCTTCAGTTTCAGAGATGCCAGCTGTCTGGCACCTTTTCAAAAATGCAGGTGACTAAGAGTCACTCGCTGGCACTTTGAGACAGTCAAGAAACTGGTACCACCTGAGCCAGCCCCAGGGGACTATCAGGCGTCTGTGAAGGGCACATGCCCTCCTGCAGTGACCCACGGAAAAACACAAAACTTTGAGGACCTCAAATCTACTGAACATTAACACCTGAGCAACTGAAGTGACTGATTAACTGGACCAAAATTCTGTGCTTTCTGGCTGCCAGAAGCAGGAGGGTACCTTCAGATATATAATATGAATTAGGATTGAGTTTTAATTTGATGCCTATGAGAACAGTGTGTAGTTTGGGGGTTTTTTTAATTCCTGGGTTTTTTTCTGAAACTTGTCCATTGAATCATTCTTCAGAGGTTTTTAATGTTTTGGTGAAAAATATATGTTCAGGCTATGCACAGCTTTAATGAAGAACAATTTTCTCCTGATAAAAATTTAGCTTTTCTACTAATATGCAGAGTACTTGTGTATCTGGTTAACATCAAGTCAGTCTCCTACATAGACATCAAAAGTAGAGACAAGTGAAAGTTGCTATCAGCTAGACTATCAACTCAGCTACAGTCCTCCCTTCAGAAAACCAAATAATTTATTTCTAAAGGCATGAATCCCTGACACTTTTGAGCAACACTCCTTGCACTGCACAAATCTGCTTGTTGTGATGACAGGTATCCACAAGATAATGCAGGTTTTCATGCATAGTGGCAATATGTAGTTTTTAAGCCTATTTTCAAGTAGCACACTGACAAAAGAACAATTGCATTTGCCAAAGGGTCTAGAGTCCCAAAGTAGCCCCAAGTACAAATCTGGAGCAGGGCTGGAGCACATCACAGACATGACATGCCCTGGCCTGCAGGAGCTCTGCCTGGTCATGAGGGTCTCTGCCAGCACTGCCAGGCCCTTGGAGCAGGGAAACCAACCTCTCAGTCACTGCAGCACTGATGTGCCTACCCTGGGCCAGCACAGACTTTTTAAGCCAAATCAAACATCAGTGCAAAATGCATAATGTAATGAATTTTCAGGTCTGATCCAGGCATAGAGAACCAAGCTAATGTCCCTTATGAACCCGTCTAGAAATCAGTGCTTATCCACACCAGATGTGAATTTGCTTTCAAGCTCTAATGACAGAAACCCATGATCTAGAGACATCTTGGCAGGCCTCTGTGGAACAAGCAGTTTCCAAGGCAAAGTGCCTTCCCTGGAGTACTGCAGTAATAAGCTCAGCATGAAGATGATTCCACCCTTATTAATAGAGCTAAACACTTTATCTTTTTCTGACCAAAGGATGCAGCTGCTAACATCCAAAGATAAACAAGATACCAAGGAGCACATATGTGCCTGAGACAGCAGGAGTTGACCCTGGAGAATTCCATGGGCCAAGGAACTCTAGAGTACACTACACAAAATTTTCACAAACATTTACTTCAGAAGTTAAACTATGAGCTCAGCAGCCATGGCAAACTACATGCAAACTGTTCAAGTGACTGAATTTATGACAGAGGGACAAAAGGAAAACTAAAAACTACCATATAAGACTCAATGAAAAAAAAAAAAACCTGCCATATGAGACTCAATGAAAAAAGGGATTCCACAACAGAGAGGCAGTTTAAAAAGAAATCTTTATCAGGTTAAATTGGTGGGTCACTAAGTATATTATTTGTTTTTGCAGCATGCAAACTCTTCTTACAGAGATCACAGTCCTACCTGAATATTTGCTGCTCACTTTCACTAGTTAATTTGAGATAGTTTGCAATTGAGAGAGTGAGAAAATAAAAATAAAAGGCACTTAAACTTAAAAGTACTGATGTATATTTTTATAGAAAAAGTTTGAGACATTAATGATTTAGCTCAGTTAGTCCCCATACCTTGCTGGCTTTGCCTCTGTTTCCTCCATTGCTTCTTTTTGTGACATTGGCTTTTTTGCTGTTAGAAGATGTGATTTGTGCAATTCCCAATATGCTCTGTGTTGGCTTGGTTGAGATTCTCACATGCAAGCTATGAATTTGGGTATGATGAGGAGCAACAGCCCCTTAAAGTCAGCCTACAGAGACACTGGTACTGGCAGAAGATTGCATCCTGAGGAAGCCCAGCAGCAACTGGACCAACACTTACTGCAGTATGCACAGCCTATATTGCTACACAAATGTAAATATAATAGTTAACAAATTGGTATGATGGCAGGTTCATCTAATACTTTTGCTATGCAACTTCTGATCAGAAAGGGGTGCTTATTTCCTTATATCATTATTTTCATGACAGTGCTTAATGGTTAAGAGTCTTACTCCTCAGAAAACTCTGCAAGTCTGATTTGGTCTGAGTTGTTGAAATTATAAATGTTATATATAAGGTTCAGCTTCAAATAACAGAAAAAATGAACAATAGATTTTGTCTCTCTCATTTCTCCCCATGATATTCACTTATTTGTACTGCATGAAGCCAGCACAAAATTCAGAAAGTAGCAATCCAAAAATACCTGTCAATGACCTCCAGAGCAAAGAAATGGCATGAGAGTGATGCTGCCTAAGTCTTTTCAAATCTTTGCTCATGGCTTGACTTTCACAGGGTGCTTGCTACAAGCTCCTCAGACAGGACTGAGAGGTGTCAGAATGGAAGTGATTGTGCCTGGAGAGCAACTCTTTCCACCAGCAGGCCTCCACAGATATCCCAGATACACTTTATTTACAGATATACTTCATTTTTATTCAGCTTTAATAACAGAAAGGTGGTTGTACTCACTGAATGTGCGGATGACCTCGCTCGGTGCACTGGCAGGGCTGGATCCAAAGGAGTTTTCTGCTCGGATGGCAAATTGATACCTTGTGTTTGGGAGAAGCCCTTTGAGAACCATGGACTCCATCTGGATGTGCTCTCTTATTACCGTCCAGTTGCTGTCAAGGTCTGGCCTTCAGGATCAAACAAAGACCAGATCTTGAATAATTAAAGCTGGCTGTATAAATTAGCTGCGTTTATACTTTTCTAGGGAATACACTAATAAATGAGACAGAAGTCTACTAAATCATCACTGAAACCCTTCATTCCTAAAGGATCACACTGTGCAACCCACCATTACCAAGCTGTGAAGCCTGTGATGTCAAAACTTTATAATCATACAAACGCAATAACTCAGAATTTGCTTATAAAGCCAAGGACCAACTGACAAATCCAATTAAGTTTATCTGTTTTGTGGATTTTGGATTTAGAGTTTTCAAGTAGGAGTCTATTACCCTCAGTTCCTAGCTCCCTATGTGGCTGTATAAGGCAATAGATGGCAATAGAGGGAAAGATCTTGATTTATTTCTAAGAGTTTGTGTTCTAATGCCAGTAAGTCCCTTCAAACATATACAAGCATTAGCAAGATGAGATTCCAGCATTTGATCTCCAAGGTAATCAGGTTAATCCACTCAGATAGGAACATACAGAGCCAAAGTCTTCTCTTCAGAAAAACAGACAAAAAAAAACACCAAAAAAAGAAAAAACACAAACACAGACAACCTACATAACCCACAGAACAATAATGCAGAGAACATGGCCTATGTACCTGGATTTTGTAACAATATTCCAATAGCTGCTTTTGGACAATCCCTGGTCAACTCGTGATTCATACTGGAAGCCAACTGCCAGTACGTACTTCTCTAAGTGCCATTATATTTCAAGTGAAACCAGTGTAACTATTCACATGGCAGTTTGTTATCAAGTGTTTTAAGTTCATTCATACAGGCACATTGTAAAGGGGTGGGTGACTTCAAGTAGTCTGAGAGAGTATTCTGATGCTTTGACACCATTTCCACTCTCTACAAAAGTGGCCTCTTCTTATCAAAGAGAGAACAAAATAAGAAGCTAAAAAAACACAAACAACACAATAATGTAAACATTCATTCTAGGCCACCCAAAATATTAAAATTAAAGCTTATGAAAGTAAAATAAGGACAGAAATAGCTTTCAAAGAAATTATTCTGGTGTTACTGCAATATTTATTACAGGAAATAACCTCCAAGTGCACCCTGAATCTACCAGTGTTTACACAGGACTAGCTGCAAATGTTTCCAACAGTCTTCAAGTTAAAAATTATAGTACAAGGCAGGCATTTTGTATTTGTTTATGTTCAGCTGGAAGGAAATGACAAAGTTAATGTATGTTTTCTTTTAGTGGTCAATACAAGATTTATTGATCACTGAAGTCCATTGCTTTGTGCCAGCATGGCAAATGCAGTGGCAAAGCAGAAGTTCCCAGCTGCCTGTCTCAAGTGCACAGTGGCACACAGGACATGAGTATCTCATTATTTTGCTAAAAATAAAAACAAAATCAGAAAAACTCGCAAGATGTAATGATAGCTAAACAGACCATCTTAAGTCACCCTTCACCACCATTTCCTGGTAGACAGAAGAGCATTTATTTTGGCTACCCTTCCATTGTTTCCCTCCTCTGTGCTTTTGATGCCAGAGCCAAAATGAAAATATATAGTGTTTTCCAAATGAAAGCTGTTAACATTGCCTCCTTCCAAAGGCTTGCTTAGTAGTGTTTTCAATTTTCCTGTACACATCCTTTTTCGGTTCTAATTCCAATCCAAGGAATTCCTACTAGCTCAAGAGCTGCCTCTTTGCAACAGACCTTGTCCATGTGTCCACCCAAATGGAAACAACACACCTTTGATGAAGGGACCCAAAGGAGGCATTGCGCCCTAAAAAGATCTAGGAGATAGCACAAACAGCAGGTTAGGCTTTAAATACACTGATTGTCCCTCCCAACATTTCCTTCTGCAGAAGTTTATAATAAAGGAAATGCCTGCAAACATGTAAGGATCTGCATCTGAAAGAAAGAGGGAGATTTATCACTTGACCTTTGCTACCTCCCAGAATGCTCCCTGTGTGAGCAAAACAGTATGAGATGAAAACATGGCAAACAGATGGGGAAAGGAACACAAATTCAGCTGGTGAGTGCATCCAGGGCAAGCCAGCTCCCATGTTCCCTGAGATGAGAACATTTTGCTGAAAACTGTCTCCACGGTCCTTTTTTTTTATGTCGTATTTCAGTGTATTGTCAACTTTTACACTGGAAGGGCTCATTCTGTTTCCACTTTTCCCATTTTCCTGCAGCATTCCCCAACACAGGGGACAGCACCTTGCAGGCCAGTTCCAAATATTGTATCTGTGAATGGGAAAATCAGACAACTTCCATGGACATTGTCTGATCACAATTGCAGCTGTGCAACTCCAACACATAAATGCTATGCAGAAAGACTCTAACGCAAGTCATAGTGGTTTTAAAATAATAAATATATGGCTAAAGCAAATAGGACTGGATAGGTATAAACCAAGGGCAGAATTCAATGCCAAATGTACCCAAAAAGTTTAGATTATTGCTTTATGTTGTAACTTGGAAATGGATTCAGTTCAAGAAGGGAATTCTTTCTGATGCAGAAAACAGCAATTTTATAGTCACTTGAACTTCCTTTTAAAATCACGTGGAAATTATTTAAGTGTGAGGCACCCCCTCACACAATCCAATTTTTCTAATGTTTCTGATTGTTCTTCTGTGCTGTATTCATACTCATCTCAAGGGGAAAACTCATCTTGAAATGGTTTTAGAAAGTATTCCAGCAAATAATAAATATGATGACAAGTACAATACATAATCATTTGTGATAGAGAAATCTCTTGTATAATATACTGCACTATAATGTATTGTTTTTAGTAATTATTATAATTTCACATCACTGTGACACTTTGCACAAAATAGATCAACTGATATGCCAGGTTAGTTGTGAGGAAAGGAAAAGTGGACAATTTTGGTAACTCATTCTCTTGTTGGATATTCTTCTTATGCTATCTAATGTTGTTAAGCACTTCTTCCCTAATATCTTTCACTCCTCTTGCTTTATCAGTTACCTTTTTCAAGGAGTTAATCTCACAAGCAGTGCTCTAAATACTGAGTCAGATATACCTGCTTTGTGCAATAATCAGGGAAACAATATTAAAAGTATTTTTCCTAGACACTGGGAGGTGTCTCCCTGGTCAGATCTGTTGTTTCGGGTTCTTTGCAAACAAAAGCAAACAATGGTTAAGTGCAGTGTCAGAGACAGACAGCTCAGCAGAGAATGGATCCAGGGACAGACTTTTCTGGGAGGGAGAGGGAAGGCTTTAAATTAATCAAGAAATCTGTGCACAACACTATGCACCACCCTAACATCTGAATACTAATAAATCTCCCAGTTTTATCAGCAGAACCTGCCTAGTTCATTGCAGCAGAAGTTTCATGTCACTACCAAGATACTGAAAAATTTCCTTTGCATGCCAAGATTAATATTAAAATATTCATCTACATACCAATGAGATGAAAATAAAGTGACCTGGTTGTTTTAGGGCATATGCTGCTAAACTCTTGTGGTTCTGCAGCTGCTGTATGGCTATAAAAATTCAGATAAGTTAATCATCAAGTTTAAAAGATCATGTAGACATTCATCAGATTAAAATTTTGAGTATTTGGAGTATTTGGGTGAAAATATCCAAGACATTTTTAAGAATTAATTTTGTATAGCATCTTTAGGAAAAACACCTAAGCTCATATGCTTAAGTCTGGGGTCTTGCTTTAGAGACTTTCATAAAAATGTAATTTTTCATTAAATACTTCTCACTGTTAACCAATAGAATATTTACACTTAGTCTACAAAGTTGCACAGACATATATATTTTGATTTTAACATATCTTATTGCACATTCCCTAGAACTATCCAATGAAGAGTGAGTCCTACAGTCTCCCTCTGGACTTTCATCAGTTAGACAGATGGGATTGTGATCTCCCTAGCATACTTTGTTAGTTAGCAGCACAGTAGAGCCTGAATTAGCTCAGCTCACCTTATATCTGAAGCTGCCTGCAACCCTCCACTGCCTGTAGTGAACCAACTACTTCCTTTGGTCCCAAGGGAAATCCCTTAGGCAAGTGCTTAAATAAAGCACCAAATTTAGACCCTGAATGGAGACAGGATGCAGTCTAGCTCTGGATCTGATTAGACTCTGGTATCCCAAAACAATTAATATACAGAGTTTTCATGAATGCACTGAATTTCCCCAGTATCACAGCTGAGCAATTAACAGGAGTGCTTTGTCCCAGCATGATTTTCCTATGGTTAAAATCATGAAGTTAATTCTAAGGAGATGGAAATTATTTAAACAATATCATAGTTTTCAGACATTTGTGCCGTGCCAAAGCAAAATTACAGATTTGCATTAGAAAGTTATTAATTTTGCAAAATCACAGGATACTGGTGTATTTCTTTGACATAAGAGGACCCGATTCTAATTTACTTGAACTGATTTGTTTTAGTCTTACACTGGTTTAATTTACTAGCTTTAACTCATGATAATACATTTTATAGTAATTAAAACTATATGCAGCAAAAGACAATGAAGCTTAAAGCTAAATGTTTACCTTTAGCTGCCATTAGGGCTTATGGCTCATTGAACTTACTCCAAATATACAACCAAGCTTCCAAGTCTAAGAGAGCATTATCCCAAGATTAACAAAGGCACTTTCAACTTAGCTTTAAACCTCAAACTAAACAGTGTAATCAAAACATTTTGCTGCTAGCAAATTCTTTCCCAAGAAAGCCAATGAAATACTGAAATTTCAATCACTCGCATCTTTTGACCTAAACAGCAGCTTTCCACTCCCTGGCTGAACAAAAACATTCAAGGGTGCACTTTCAGTGCATCAGACAGAGATGATGGTGCCTACTTCTTCCATTAGCAGGCTCCTGGTGCTATGAAGAAGTGTACATAAGCCTCCAGGTTCCACTGTGCAGTCAGTCAGAACACAAGAAAATCGCTTCCCCATCAACCAAGCAAATGAGAGAGAAGAGATGCAGGGAGAGCAAAAAGCTCAGATAAAAAATGTGCTAAAAGAATAGATATTTAAGATATTTCACTGTAGTCTACAGCAGACATTACACAAAGGAGATAAGTATCTTTAGCCTTCATGTCCTGCCTTGCAGTGCACTGAATATTGGATGCCTCCAAATAAATACGGGGGCTTTCACCCCAAACACAAAGTGCATCAGTTAACAAGTAGGTTTTCAGTCCGGGTGTTCTTTCTGCTATATCAATATCTTTTTGCTATATCAGTATCTTTCAGATTGAATACTCAAATAATACCCATACTTTGAAAACCAAGTTCTTCCTGTGTGTTTAACAATAACAATTTTTTTTTTTGAAATTACCATGGTTTCCTTAAGAACGATTTTTTTTTGACCTTTTACAGATCAGTTTATGAAGTTAAATTCCTTCTTTTCAAGGAACCTCAACTAAAACCTGTAATCAAGTATTCACTCAAAGGATTAAAGGGTGAATTTTACATTCACTGTAAGGGTAAACACTGAGGCAAATAAAAATAAATAGATTTGTATGCAGATATTAGCTCACAAGCATATGAACAGTCAAGTACAGATACTTGTTTATGCTTGCAGATACAATCACCTCCTCCTGGCCCTTTTTATGCAGCTTATAAAAGCAATTTGACTTGAAACTTCTGACAGTTCAGTTCTACTACTGTGAATTTTAAGAATTAATCACAAAAGAACAAAAAAGCGCCCCACCAACATCCCACTTCCCCCCCCAAATCTAAACAGAGGGATCAACACTTTGTGTAAATTTGATTAGCATTAGCATAACAAAGCAAGTCTAAATCCTGCAAGCGTAAGACCCAAACAACTTTATGTTCAAGAGGTGTCTGGATCTGGCACTGGGTTATGTGATTTAGTCATTTAGAGGCTACAGTGTTGGGTCAATGATTGGGCTGGATGATCTTGAAGGTCTTTTCCAAAACTGATATTTCTATAATTCTATAACTTTTATCAGGTAAAACTGTCCAACATACTGAATTTTCAGTCCTCAGATTATTTTCTAAAGCAGCCCAGGAAACCACTCTGCCAAACATTTTTTTCTCAGCATAGTTTGATAGCATTTGATTACAGGAGAAACTTAAAACTTCATTAATCCAAGCCACTATTAGAGGAAACAGCTCAAATCAGACCTTATTTTTCTTCCATCAGAAAGTACAACTTATTGATGATTTTATAACAAATTAGATACTTTCTGGTTTTGTCTTTAAATTTCCATGGTAATTCAACACATACTGAGAGGCAGACTAAGCATACAATACACAATAAGTAAATAAATCACATCTATATGCAGTTGAATAGTGCAGTTTAGGTTAAAAAAACCCCAAAACACTATAGTGCACAAACACTAAAACTCAGACTCCACTAGCAAACTTGCCTGATAAACTCCACCGTGTAGTACTGGATGGGAGAACTTCCTTCACTCGCTCCAGGCTTCCAGGACAATGCAACTTCTGAATCAGAAACCACCACAATCTGGGGCTGATAGGGTGGTGCAGGAGGCATGCACTTATCTAATAAGAAATGCAAAGGAGTAGCATTAGAGAAGCAGCTGGGTTGCTACACACAATACCCAACACCCACAGAGTCAGGAATCAAATTCATAGGCTTCTCCCCTCACACTACTGCCCCTCTAAAAGCCCTATGTATGTGGAAAAGTGCCAGTGAAACACCTTTATATTGCACATGGCAGAGGTTGGGTGTGAGTGCTACAGACATCAGCCCTTCCAGTTTTGCAACAGAGCCCTGCAGGCAGAGTTACCTTGGGATAAAGTTGTGACCTCCCTGGGCATGCTGGGCCGTCCTTTCCCTGACCAGCCATACGCTCCAATGCTAACGCGGTGTGGAGTGCCTGGCTTCAGGTCGCCAATAACAACATCCTGCCAAGTCAAGAGCAGACAAGCACGTTGTGTCAGCAGCTCTGTTTAACTGGGGATGGCGCTGTGAGCTGGGACTCAGGGATCTTACATGGTGTTTTCCCTTTACTCTCCTTGGAAGATGGTCCCCTGCCCAGTACAACTCAGAAACAACAAACACAAATAGAATCATGTTTCTTCTCAAGCTGCAGCTTCACCCCAGGGGAATTCACAAGGTTGACCTGGACCCATTTCTCAGCATAACTCATATGGTTGCAGATATTTGCATTTTATATCCAGCTTTTTCACTGGTAAAGTCAAAGTCACATACTATTCCCTCCATTGAGCCAACTGCTAGTATTTAGTATTAGTCTGGTGTGGTTTCCCTTTTTTTTTTTTTTTTTTTTTTTTGTTTGTTTGTTTTTATTTCTCTTTTAAATTCAGAGGCCATAAAACTTCCCAAGAGTGAAGCAATTTGATGCAGTGTGAACTGATGATCCTTAATTTCTCATGGAGTAGAGCCCTATCCCATCACCTCTCACAATTTTATAAGCTCAGTTAAAAGCCTTGACTTGAAGCAAACATTTCCCTTATTTGTCCTTCTGCCACAAACACAGAAAGAGTAACCCACAGAAAACTACTGTAAAGAAGGCAATGCTCAGCTCTATGTAAAGAGCTTGGGCTGATGAATACTCTTTAGAGGAGCCAGTTCAAATCTCCCAGAAAACAGAAAATATCACCAAAATATTACATTTAATCACTGTCTGCTTCACATAGCATGGATCAGCCTCAGACATTTAGATCTGATCTTTAATGGAGAGTGCATACATGTGTAAAGAAATCGAGTATTCTTTATCTGCAGCCTACCTGGAATGTCTATATTAATCCCAGAATTATGAATTTTGACAGCATATACAAGGAAACAGAAATGTCAGGTTCTATACCACAGACTAGTCTAGTCTGAAAAATAAGCACTTTTAAAAAACTTGTTTTACAGCTATTATTCTTCTGTTTTTCATTCTCTGATATTAAACACATTATTCATGGTGCATTTGAAAATGCAGAGTTCTCCTTTTTCTTCATGTTAGAATAGACTTTAAATCTGCACTTCCAGTTGCATTAAAATAGTAAACAATTCCCAAATTTTATTAACTGCTTTTAATGGTCTTTTGGAAAAAAGCACTTCCTCTCTACTCTTTGAGGAACTCACATTATTACTAAAACATTGTTCAGCAACACCCTGCCATCTGTCATTTCTCTTGACATGGTTTTGGAGCTTCAACACTGATTTCCTATTATCATGGACCACCTGACCACCATGATGTTTTTCCATCATTCACCCTTGATCTGCTCGAATGATCTGGACAGGTTTGAGATGAATCTGAGATTATAACAATGCTGGAATAGTAACTGTCCAGTTAAAGGCAGCAAGAATGCTCACTCTGAAAGATTAATCTGGGTCTTTCAGTCTCATAGCTGAAGGGACTGAGGTCTTTTACAATGTGATCTGAGAAAACCATGACCTCCTCCTGGTGACAGAATTGATGCCCCTGCTTCTGCCTTTCTATCCTCCATGCCATATGTACTGTCTGCCTTTAAACTATGTGCATTTTTTTTTCCTGACAGTATTCTTCTTTATTACACTCATGTTTATAAGGAAAAATCCTTCATTATCTGTCTTACTGTTTTCACACTATTCAGGAACTTGGCCCTTGGAGAGAGTTAGATATTAGTGTATGTGCCTGATATTATTACCTCCAGACTCAAGTCTACAATAAACTGAACAGAGAGGATTTCTTTGAGTGCCTGGCCAGTCAAGATCAAAGCCCTAATATCTACTAAGGTATTCAGCAAATTCAACGTGTGTGCCCTCAAAACCTCAGCAAGGTATACTCATGCCTTACACACATGGCTACCTGCCTCCTTCTGGCAATGCCTGCTCCATGAGCACAGTCCTGGAACACACAGTGGGTATCTCTGAAACCAAACATCTAACCTTCAAGGATCAGGGTATCAGTGAATAAGTAAAAATTCAGGACACCATCAAGCTACCCTGACCTGTGGCAATGTCAGGGAATACCCTCCTCACACTAGGAACACTTTCAAATCAGATCCTGGAAAAGAAGCAGGGTTCCTGGTGTCCCACTGTCCAGTAGCCTGGGAGTACATATTTAATTTATTTTTCTGCTTGTATTTAGAAGACAGGTCTTAAACCCAAATTCTGTCCCTCTCAGAAGAGACAGAGTGACCTCATAGATAACAAATTTAGGTAGTATGTGGAAGAGTGATCTCCATCATTTTTGTAGTCCCCCCTCCACTCAAATTAGCTCTATATTTTGAAGCATGATGCCCCAAACTCAACACTCAATTGCTGATGATGCTTCAGTAGTCACCAGCCTCACTTTCTTGCCTTGCACAACTCTCTCGCTAAAATCCTGATAAATGACATTTAATATTCTCATTACAATCTCACATTGTTGAATGGGTTGAGGCAATGTGATGCCTTTTCTGTGGTAAGGGAGCCACTTTCACATAGATTATCTCATATATCCCTCCCTGCCCTGCCACACAGCTTGCCTTCCCTAGAAGTGTGTTGAAACTGTGAGGCTCAGTAAGCTGCCTCACAGAAACCAGGATTAAAAATTGTTTTCCAGAAGAATGTCTGTTTTCTGTTTTGTTTTAATCCAAAAAACCATCAGACTCTGGATTACAGCACAGCTGCAGGAACGAACCTGGTTTTAATGACATTCTCTCCCCAGCAACAATTCCTTCCCTGAACTACTGGTCTCAGCTGGTCATTTCCTATTTTATACTGGTATGTTTAGTGATTTGGCAGGGAGCAGTGTTGCTCTCCAGGGCTCTGTGCCCCACCCAAAACCTCCCACCTTTAAAGCCTACTAATTTTTATTGATCTTTCTTGTTTTTTATATGTACTGGAGTTCCTGAATATTATGCCCACCTATAATAAATGGTACTGCATCTACACTTCCCCTGGCTGCTGTCACTTCCATATTCTCTACTGTAAAGATATACATATATAATATATAATAATATATATTACATATATAATAACATATATAATACACAATAATACACTATCCACTTTGCTTACACACAGATAAGTGAACAGAAACAGGCAGCACAAATCAGCTCTTGGTGCTACAGTAGTCCCACATGGCCCAGAGAAGCCTCCAAGAAAGCAGCAGGGTCATACCCAGCACCAGGAGAGGCGTGATGGAAACATTAACTATGCAGACTTAACCACAAAACTATTGCAGATTTCTGTTGAGTTTGGTATGAATACAAGAGAAAGCATTTCATCGAGAACACCACTTCCTGGAGGATTAATGACAGCTGGGAGTTGATTAATCCCAGCCATTCATACTTCTCCACAAGTACCCCTCAGAAGTGTTATTTTTATCAAGCAGAAAAAAAAGTGCCCAGCATGGAACCTCAATTCTGAAATGCCACAATCCAGACTCAGCTCAGTTAGGATCGAACCGCATAGTCCTGGTTCAAGCGCATCCTGAGGACTCAGATTCCAGTAGTCCAACCAAACTCACCTTATTTCAGACCAAAAAGAACTCTGTGAGCTCTACCAACCATGTGAGATTTCTCTATTCCTAAAATAGCTCTCAGAAAACAAAAGTCTGCAAGAGGCTGTTGATGCTAGGGATTTCAGTTAAACACTGAAATTGCTGTCCTTTCCCCATCCAAACCCAAATCCTGCTTGCTTCCTGCTCACAATAAACCCAACCTGTTTACTGCTCACAGGAAGCAGACTGGACTGAGTGCAGGACTGGAAACAATCAATCTGATTAATTCACCAGCTGCAAAGCCATTAAGAGAGTTGGTATTTCTTTCAAACTTGTTTTATACTAGTAGCTAGTCTCCCACTCCTTCCTCCTGGGCGTTGCATGGCTGGCCTCTTCCTGCGCTCCTCCTTCTTCTCCTTGGCTCTCTCTGGACTGGCTCAGGTTTTTCCCTCTTCATCTCCTCTCCAACTGCCAGACTTTGTTCTTCCCTTCTACTGTCTGGCTGACTACTTGACCGTCCCTATCATCTCTAAATCCTCACTGTCTGGATATATCTCATTTTTTAGACAAATCTATTCCATCAAAACAAGGCATACATAAATACCTCTGGTGACTGAGAAGAAGGTTTATCCATTGCTAAAAAGGGAGCTACTTTGCCTACAGGTATCCACTTTATCCACCTGTGGATTTTGAGTTTTTTGAGGCTACTATCTGCTACATTTTGACCACGAAAGATCATGTATAAGTGCTACATAGCATCAACATTTGAGATCAACTTTTGTGTGTATTTCTGTGCAGAGACCAAGTCAGAAACATTCAATTTTATTTTAAATCACATCTGTGACTAAGTTTCATGTGAAGCAATACTTACAAAAACTGCTTGTCCTTCAAGTTGACCCTGGGAAAAAGCAAATAGGACTTGTTAAGAACTAAAATAATAAAAAGTGATGGCAAAAGCAGAATAAATAATGGGTGAGAGAATTAAAACAAGACCAATGCTGCAGCACATAGCAGTCTGTGTGGCTGTTAATCATCTGCATGAGTACTGGGATACAGACTTTCCTCTCCCAGTGATTAAGAAGTACTGCTGCTAGGATTAAGATAAAAAACCCAGTGGTGTTTGATCTTTCTTGGCAGTACTAACAAAAATAGTTTTTAAGAAACAAAAAAGGCGAGAAAGGAATACAGAGATAAAGATAAGAAGGGAGAAAATAATGCATGAATAAAGAAATGCTATATTATGACACCAATATTGTTTTATTCCCCGTGATCCCAGAATCCTGCAGAAGTCAGAACTGACAAACAGAGTGATGGAAACCTGCAGGAAATCTGAGCATCCTACTCACTCACACTTCCAGTGACTAAGTGGGGCAGAAAAAGGGAAGGAGGAAAGATAAGGGAAAAATAAAAAAAAAAAAAAAAAAACCAAAAAAAAAACCAAAAACAAGACCAAAGGAGATATAAAAGAAAAAACATAACTTTAAAAACAATGAAGAGCAATGAGGAAAAAGTAGTCCTTTCAAGAACAAAATAAACACCAGCAGCTGGGGGAATCTTCTAGAATATGAACTTGCAGAACTGCAACTAAAGCAGCCATATTTCAGAAGGCCACAGCCTCACACAGAAGCAAAAACATTCTGTATTAACTCACACAGCTGTGTCAGACACTGCAATATACATACAGTGATAGTGCAGCTCTCCCTCATATACTCATGCAATTCCACTCCTTCCATGTGTGAAAATGCATGCATTTGAAATTAAAAGCTCTATTTTAGTAATTTTACTGACAAAGGCCAGTACTGAGAGCAATTTCCAATAGTTTTACATGATAAAACAGTAAGACAAGAAGGAGAAAAAGTGCATCACTCAAACACAAAAACATTACCCAGAGCAGATCTGGGGCTTGGATCCTCACCATATTTTGTCACTAGACAAAACTACAAGGAGACAGTTGCAAGTTTCCACTTGCATGTTCTGCTCCAGTGTTCTGATTGTTGTTGAAAATAAATACTCACCATGCTAATCATATCCAGACTCAGGGGAACATCATGTGAGAGCTGTTTAACTGCTTTGTCACCTTCAACTTCTGAGTAAAAGACCTTGGGAAGAAGATATAGTCAAACTTGTTACGGCAATAACTCAGTATTTCAGAATAACTTAAGAATGAGTGCACTATTGCATCATTGTCACACTGAGGACAGAATTTGAGCCCATGATCCCCCGCCTTTTCAAATGCAGGAAAAGCTGAAGTCCTTTAATATTCCTTACATATTTGCTAGAAGTTGTCAGTGTGACCAAAGTACACCATCACACAGTGTATACACTTACCTAATATGAAACACAGTTGTAGGGCTTGTAGCATAGGCCTGAGCTGTTTCATTGTGCATCATTTGTCTGTCATTACCATGAACAGCTAAAGAGTTGTAGGACTAGTCTGCACTATACAGACACCTTACTTCGTGTAAGAAAGATGTTGACATTCCATGATTATGACATTACAAAAATTGCTGAATCATAAAATGTCTCTCAGTGTCTGCTGCCATGTACTGGAGACTAATGAGACAGACAATCTGCTTTGCTGTGCACATAAACCCAGAGGTGCCAGAGGGTCAAGATACTACACTGAAGACATTTTGGGTAGAGCATTGTTGATGCTGCTTGTCATTGGTTTTATGATCATGCTGCACACACCAGCTCAAGGCTTAAAAAAACAAGTGGAGCTCAGATGCTTGATCTGTATGCATGAAGAGTGACCACTGTTTACAACTTAGGCCACTTACTCCCTGCACCTCTGTTTTCAAAGAGAAAGGTGGACCCAGTTATACAGAGCCCACCTGAGGCAGTTCAGGACCGCAGCAAGTGCTTTTTGGAGTTTTAGACTAGTTCATACCACTTTCATAACAATAAAATTACTTTTGCAGCTTGGCTGCACTGGTGTCATTTACAAGGCTGTGGGATAAAGGAGCATGTGTACCAGAAATACCTATTGCAGAGATTTTTTCTCTTAATGTACATTAATAACTAAGGTACTCCATAGTATTCTGCTTCCCACCTTTTTACATAAAATTGAATTTGGGGTATTTTATTCTTGGAAATTTCCAATCTATCCATAGAAAATGCTAATGAGAAAAACTGCTATTAGTTTTTTGTTGTTTTTGAAGGGGAAAGCAACATATTTTAGTCAACACCTCAAACCTTTGGTGCTAATTTCCGACTGATTCACTTCCATTTTGGGACTGAGTTTCATTGCCATGGAATACATGTTAAAACAATACCTAATAAAAATGAATGAACAACATGATATTGCTCATAGCTTTTCTTCTTGCACACTAAAATACAGTAACCAGTTTAGCCTAGCCATTCTTTGCCCTATAGGCAGAAGGTAACATGGCAGAGGCTTGATGGGGGTCAGAGATTTCCTAATAAAATTGCTGAGTATAACAGGAAAATCATTCAGCTTCTTTAACAGAAACTGACTTCTGAGGTAGGGTGAAATAAAACAAAAGCCCTTTTGATATTTATGGCTGCAGGTGGGTTCCCAGGGATTCTAGGCAGTACAGTACCTATCCAGGAAGAGATTCCATGAAACACTCCTTCCCTTGTACCTGTTGCAAGTCTGGGAAGCTTTAGAGGCTCAGTTTGAAAACATATCACTGCTAAAGTAATCCTCAGGTTGGAAGTAAGAATCAAAGGATTTGCATGGTTCTCACTTGCACAGTGCAATATCAGCCTGCTCTGCTCTACTTTACTGTTTTATCAGAGAGCACAGAGACCCTTGCAGGAAAACCACAACAGAAAAGCAATCTACATCCACTGCAGGCCCTTGACATCCAACCCAAATTCCCATCATAGCCTGCTTCTAAAACATGAGCTGCTTATTTTTTTAAGGTTACAGCTCAGTCTGCTCAAGCTCACTGTCCCCTGGCCACTTTCTGGGCAGTGACACTGTGAGAAGGGGCTGTCCTGCTGGTTTCAGTGTGTGCAGCCTGAGGCCAGGCAGCAGCACGGAGCATCACTTACCATGTACCCTGTGATGGTGCTCGCGTGCTGCTTTGGCATCTTCCACTGCACGCTGAACGCTGTGCAGTTCAGTGAATCCAGCCGAATGTCCAGAGGAGGCCCCAGCCTCTCTGCTAAAAACAAAATGGCATTGTATATATAAGGAGCCATAGGACAGAACATAAAGAGCCATAGGACAAAACCCCTCTCCTTTAGCTGTCTGGCAGGTATGTCTTTGAAGAATAGGCCTGTGCTGCCCTCACTACAAACTATCAAACACACCCCACTACTCAGATTTGACTTGGGTCCCCCTTTTACCTCTCCACTTCTGACTTACAAGGTAGCAGTGGAACACCAGGAGAGGGGTTGCAAAGGGGGACATCTCCTCTTCTTAGTGGGCGAGATGCTGCTTAGCTTAGGAGCACCCAGTGCTTCAAGCAATGCCATTGAACAGCTCATAGGCTTTTAAATATATTCCTGAAATGCTGGATTCTACCCAGGACCCAAAGACAGGGACATTCACACATTCATACTGCTTGTACAGTACAGCTGTGGCACAGATTCAGACTCCTGGGAATGTCTCCCAGAAATGGTCTGGAAGACAGTACCTCTCACACACCACATCTGTAAGTCAGTATGGACATCTCTGGGGAAGGAAGGTGTGGAAAAGAGCCAAACCATGCCGTTCCCTGGGGCCTTGCCCATTTTCTTCATTAGCATGGACTTAGTCCCATGGATTCCTGCTTGGTCCAGGGACTCGGAACACAGCATGTGTTACCTCCTATGCGCACCTTCTGCCCTGCACTCAGCAGTAGCTGGAACTACACACCACTTGCTACCTAAAGGAGTGGCAGGGATGAGCAGCCAGGGCTGGTGTATCAGTGTACACTTAAGAAACATTTCACATTCAGAAATCAGCTTTCTAATCTTCACAACACCCAATAAGGCAGATTAGCATTTCAGCTGCATTAGTAATAAGGAAGAAAGAATACCCGCCTGAACATTTACTCTTAACATATTCATAGCATCCTTGTGTTGCTTTCTGGAGAAGATCTATGAGACAAATTTGCTGGAAGGCATAGTTGCTGAAATAACAAATTTTCTAATCTGAATGCACTATAGGCCAGTAACACTATTTATTCAAAGTATTTGGTGAATAATTTGGAACAACAAATAAATTTGAACAAAATGCAATCCATTTGTAGACTATCTGCAAGCAGAGAGACAACATCTGTTTAATAAGGAGCCAAATAATGAATTATTCACTTAGCCCTAGAAAACACTACTATCTCCAGGTTGCAGATGATGAAAGAGACACAGAGAGCCAAAAAGTGACCTGAGTTATACTGGCCTATAAATTGTCACTGTGGAGTAAATACAAAGCTCTGGACTATGCCAGGGAAAACAAGAGCAAGGAGCCAGAGAGGCCCATATTTTTAACCTCCTTGTTTAGTTCTCCCTAGAAGTTAAGGAATTCCCCTAACACAACAGGGTTATGGCTGGATGCTTGCTTGGGAACCAGTCATAAGCACCATCAGTCCTAGCACTGTCTTTGCAAGCAGCTTCAGGTGATGGCCAGCGCTCAGCACACCACTGCATCCTGCCCTGAGACAGAGCCGTGCGACAGGCAGGCACATGACACTCACACTGCAGGAGACCTGCTGCCTCATGCCCAAACCAGGAGCCAAGAGGAAAAAGAAAGCCAGTGGCAGTTGTGATCCATGCACGGAGTTATTTCCTGGGGAGGCTAGAGGGCGAGGCAGAGAGGAGTATCTCATGCAGCATGCCAGTCCCAGAGTCCTCTGCTGTCACCACTCCTGGCCTGACAGCTCAGTGATATGCATCTGGGGACTCAGAGTCACTTCTGGTTGTCAGAATTTCTCACAACCTGGCATAAAGTAAAAACAGTCCATTTCTGGGCTGAACTTTCCCTCTGCAGCCATGGCAAAGTGATGGCAGGATCTGACACAAGCATTGTTTATGGCACTGAGCTGCAGGAAATGTCATGGCTTTTGAACAACCATATCAAAGTGATTTGTCAGCTGACCACAACTGCTGCAGCACATATCACTGCTCTACTGACAAGCCATTTTGAGATAAATCTGAGCTTAATGTACTTTGCATGATTTTACAGAGCATCATGTATTATGCACACTAAACACAGATACTGAAACTGGTCTGAACATTTATGTCTTTATGTCAAGCGTCATGTTTAGACTATTAAAAATAATAAAAAGTTTTCAAGGGTAAATCTCTTAGGGTATTTGTAGTTTCTCCTACAACTGGGGTCAGAAATACCTCTTCTCAAAACTCATCATGAAATCTTTGCTAATATGGTAGCACCAGGCACAAACTGAGCCTCCTCCCCTCTGCACCCTGTGGATTGGGAATCTGCAGACGAGTGAGACATATCCACTCCTTGTACATGCTCTGAAGATCTGTCTAAGTGATGATCCCCCTGCCAGTGTCCTCTGCAGTTAGGTCAGTGAATACCTAAGAAGGCATGGAGATTTGTTCTGATCATAAGGAACAAGGAGCCAATTAATATAAACAATAAAATTAAACATGTTTTGTACAAACACACAGTCATTCTCCTTTCTGGCCCATCAGGCATAGAAAGTTCAATTCTGTCCAAAATGCTTTTATAGTAATGGAAGCAATTACTCCAGCACCATGCAAAGAAGCCATTAATCAAGGGGGAGCACTCTCACACATATTATGACTATACATTGTGAAAGTATATCAAACACAAGAACTTAATGAGCATTTAGCCTCATTAGATAAACAATGTTGAGCTGACAATGTTGTGTTTACTTTTCTGCTTACAGCTTCTTTCCTTCCCGTTTATATGCCTTTGGCTCTGTACTTCTAAAAATATGCAAAAACCACCAAACCAGTAAAAAAGTCACCAAACAAGCTCTCCAAGTAAGCTGAAGAATACATAAGAAGTCTCCCTGAGGTGCAGTAAATTTTGCCATTTCAAAATAATAACCATTATTTAAATTTCTGCTTCACAAAAGCAAATAAAATTAAAAATTTTGAAAATGCTTATGCCTTCAATACAAGTGTCACTTCCATTGTGGCTCTCACTGCTACATACAACAGCCTCTGCCCACAGGCTACCATCAGGGTGGCCACAAGCTAAATGTGTGCCTCATGGGAATGGTCCCCAACCTGGGTCCATCACTGGTGTTATCCTTCACTGCAATGAAGAGATGAAATTCTTTGCTGTGAGAGTGGTGAGGCACTGTCACAGGTTGACCAGAGAGGTTGTGGATGCCCCAACCTTGGCAATGCTCATGACCAGGTTAGATAAGACCTTGAGCAACTCAGTCCAGTCAGAGGTGTCCCTATGGCAAGGGGATTTGGATTAGATGGTCTTTAAGGTCCCTTAAATCCCTTAACATTCTACCATTCTATGATTATACGTAGCCTTGTCTCTAGGTGCTACTTGCCATCACTGAATCCACCCTCTGCTCCCAGGCCAATCATGTGCAGGGCCCAGGAGCAGCCACTTCATCTGGATCCTTTCCTCCAGCTACTGCAAAAAACTGCTTATGCAGGAAACCCTTCCTTCCTTCTAGTACTGGACTGAAAGCTAAATCTTGCTACAGTGATGAACAGTTGTGAGAAAAAACCTCAACTTCAAATGAAATAAATTTCTAATGTTCATAGGCTTCACATTTGAAGCACACTGGATAAATTAGCTCATCCCTATTAGTATGTACTACTACTACTACTATTTTAGAGCAGATTTCAAAACTGATTCAAATTTTAACTCAGATTAAAATGCTAGTGATTGAAAACAGTTCTAATCTTAAATACTGATGAATGGAATATCTCAAAGGATTTTCGTTAGAAAATTTTCTTTTATAATTTTAATCATATTTTGAATTTAATCTTTTCCTTTTAGATGTTGTTACTATATCAAGGCATACAGGTAGTAACAGGTACTTGCATATCCTGAAACAGCATGCAAATTCACTGATACAATCCACATGCAATAATAAAGTAATACATTTAAGGGAAAATATATGGTTAATTTCATCTTTATAGGTTTGTAGTTTAGAAAATCAAAATCTTTATACTACATTTTCTGTACTACTCTTAACAAGAGAGCATAAGCCAATGAAAGGAGATAAGCATTTCACTGTTTTACTCCTAAACCTCTGTGGGTAACAGCCTAAGAGGTACTGACTGAAGGGCTCCTTATTTTCAAGTTTGATGTGTCTCCTATTTGTGTCCCATGAAACAAGTGAAACTTGTTGATGAAACGCCAGCTGTCACTAATAACATGTCACAATGTAAGAAAAGAGGAATTAAAAAAGCTCAAGAAAAACAATTCAAACTAATTCTAAATTTAAGTTTTCAGAAAAAAAAACCACTTTCCAGAAATACCTCTGAATTTCTTCTGTTTGAAACATTGTGTTCACCACTTCACAAAAAAAACTTCCCTATAAATTTTATTAAAATAGCATTTTATCATTGTAATAGCTGTTTTTGAGGGAAAAAAGCTTGCCTGCTCCAAGAGCTGAAACAAAGTGTAGAACAGTTCATTCACTCTCTTACTAAAATATTGGTGAAGTTCTTATTTATTAAGCAATAAACAGTGATAAGGTCTTTTGCTTCCCTTATTTTACAGACTGAAAGTTATGCAAATACCACAGTGGAAGGAAGGCAATATGACAAACTGAAAAGGTCAGGAAATTCTAAATTAAAAAAATATGCCATCTTTAAATTCCTTTGAAGCCATTTCCAGCTCCCACTGCCCAGCAGCAGTACGTACGTAAGAGAGCAAGAATTTTGCAGCCACAACAACTACAAAGGACAAGGACTCAAAACTGGAAAATCTCAGCCATCCTGTCCTGGTTCTGCATCCAGAGCAACAACATCCACACACTGAAAATCTTAATAGTTGTTTCTCTGAATGAATCACCAGCACTGCATCAGATCTTGCAGCACAGATGGCAGGTAACATGGCCCTAGAGAAGCACAATGTTTTTTGATTCAAACCAGAGTGCACAAATCTTTGGAGATACTAACCTGACCTTCATTAGTCCTTTTAAAATACCAAAAGAAACCACAATGAAAAAAATTTCTCAACATTTTAATAAATAACAGGCTTGAACTCGTGTTATTTTGCTGATGTTTATATAGCATCTGTTATCTGCCCCAGGGACAACTGAGGTGACAGTCACTGGGATTTTTATAGCCCAGCAAAGGGCTCAGAACTTAAGCTACAGTGCAACACCACGAATCCCATTAAGAACGAAGAGGCACAATGTCACTGGTGGCTTTGTTGTGGCTTTTCCTGCTGTACCTTGGCCCTCAGATCACTGAACAGGAAGGCAGCAAGGGGAAGTTCTCTCCTTACACTCCTTCCTGGAGCAAGGTTCTGCTCCCAGGAAGGCTCCAGCTGCAGCAAAGGGAAGGAGAGAGGAGATGAGCCATGCAGAGTGCAACAGTGACTTCAGGACTGAAAAGGAAAAGCAGTAACTGTTTATTTAAAAAAAAAATTTGGAGAGCTATATATAAAAGTTTCTGGCTATGGATGGTTATGCCCTGGATACACTTTTGAAGAATTCCTTGTGCTGAAGGTTATAGAAAGCAGGGGACATCATATCTCTGACCAAAGGTCTAGTTTGTATCTGTCTTGCCCTAGTCAAAATGAGCACATCAGGCAATCTGTAGGCAACTGCTACAGGTTTGTGTTTTTAATAATTATTGCTCAGAGGCCAGTTTGATTAGCAAAAGTGTATACCTTGTACTTGCACCTTAATAACTTGGAGAAATATTTCACCTAATAGAAGCATTTTCCACTTCCAGAGGAAATGGAGTATAAGTGCCTGTAAAAACCCCCACCAAGACACTCCACTTGAAAAACTTACACTGCATTTCTGGAAGTCTGAGTCAAAATCTGAAGCTTACTCCTCTAAAACCAGGCTTGTGCTTTGCCCATTGAAGGGTCAGTGCTGGGGCACGGCTATCCTAGTTCCTGATATCTCTGCAGCACCTTGGCCTGGCAGAGGAAATTGGTAACCAGGTTCCTGTTCTTGGAGAAGGGATGGGACGGCACTGAGGCTCACTTCTCCCTTCTCCAGCCTACAAGTTGCTTGAATGAAAAGCTCCACATTTTTTCTGGCTTAGGATTTCCCATCTGGGCTCCAGACTGCCTTGGCCCTGTGGATGTGTCCAGTGACTGGCAGGCTGCAGCCAGTCCTGCCTGCTGCCAGCACACTGCCTGCCCTGCCATGGCCTGTCTTCTCATCAGCTGCTTCAGCAGTTTTCAAATAACTTTGATAAAACGTGTCTAAGAGATTTAACTGAAGTGCCAGAAGGTAGCTGACATCAAGCAACCTTATGTCACCCTTCTGTGTAATAGACTTTTGTAATTTGTGCGATAGGCTGCTTAGGAATCAGCATGCCAGTAGCATATCCTGGCATCTTCTCCCACCTCTTCTGTCTCACGGGTTATGCATCCAAGGTGGTAGCAAGCACAAATACTGGAGGAGCTTCATAAACCACAGCATTTTGAAAAGTAAAAAGGCCAGTGAAATTGTAAAAATACCAAATAAATAACTTGAAAATTTATTATCCTGTCAATTAATGTCACTTGTTTTTCAGGTGTTTGCTGTCCAAATCTTATTAACTCAATGGAACACATGGCAAAATTGTTCATGACAGTTGAAAAGTGTTCTCCTTGATGTACCTTAATTGGTTCACTTTATCTACTACACATTTCTTTTTTGCTGAAACCCAGAACAAAAGAGCTCTTGAAGAAACATCTTACTTGGTACAAGAAAATAATTAAAGGGAAGCTTCCTGAATAGTGGTCATATAGAAAAAAAATACAATCAGACAATTACACATGCATTACAAACACATATGTAAAAATATTAAAGTGTAAAGAGGACAAAGCTGACCACGTGACAGGCAACAAATATGCTGGGGGAGGATGTGACATGCAGCATTTGAGTTCCCAGAGTCCTTCCAAGTCCTGAGTGACTGTTTTGAAGCTCATTATTCATGGATACAAATGATTTGGTCCTGCTCCAGAAAGAATCACAAAAATCAGCATGTGGGTTTATTATCCCTGAGGTTCTGGCACAGGCCTCACAGAGTTAAACAACACGAAGTGTAGCAACCTCCCACCAAACACTCTATATTGATCACAAAGCCAGATAACACTCATTTCTCTGTAGAAAGCAGAGTAGTTGGTCCAGTTGGTGCTTTTAGTCCATGACAAGGTGGAGGAGGAGAGCTCAAAGGAAGCTAAACCAGCAAGGTGAAACACATGTTTTCAGGAGATCCTCATGACACTCTGCAAAATCACAGAGGGAATGACGCTGGAAGGCACATTTGGAGATCACCTAGTCCAAACCCCTGCTCAGAGCAGGCTCAGCTGCACCAACACTTTGCATAAAGAGGTTTGAGTATCTCCAAGGACAGAGACTCCACAATCTCAGACTAAATTCTCAGTCACCCTCACAGTAAAAAGGTATTTGCTCACTTTAAGGGGAATAATCTGCTTTCCCTTTGTGTCCATTACCTTCAACCCTGTCACACGACACCACTGAGAAAAGCCTAGCTCCATCTTCATTACTCCCTCATCATTTATATACACTTGTATGATTCCCACAAGAATTTTACTTCTGAAAAAAATCTGGCATCTTCTCAAGGAGCAGGAAATTCTTCCCCAGATCAGTTCCTTCCAGCGTCTACAGTTTGATAGGTTTTGTTCATAGTTTGGCTTCTTTTTTCCTAAAATGATATGCTAGTTGAAATGTTTCATGCATAAAAGCAATTAACTTGAGTGAAATACTGTATAATTTTTGCCCTTAGGATTTTTTATCAAAAGATTTTTGAGCACAGAAACACAAAGCCAGTCTTGATTTAAAACTTTGTATTAAATGGTGCAACAATACCTCTGGCAGAGCAGAAAGATCAGAATGATTTGATCTGTATTTGAAAGAAGTATGATCAACATTCACAGGATGTTCATTTCCCATCATTTTAGAAAGACAATTTTGCAAGTTCCAAATGTACATAGGTATGATATATATCATCATTTTCATAGATACCAGCAATTTTAACCTACTTTTAAAATTGAGAGAGGTGTTAAGAGTAATCTGTCTTGGGATTCTTCCAGCTTCAGAGATCTTTCTGTGCAAATAACACTGGACTGACTATCTTCTATGGATGTGGGGAAACTCAGAACCACTCAGTGTCTTCGCAGAAGAACTCTTCTTGACGCGACTGCTATCTGCACTGTTATATAAAATGTGTTTATTAGCTGTAAGATTAACATATATAAGGGGAAAGACACCCTACCACTACTTGGGGATACACTCAGAAAGCCATCTTCAGCTCTGTACACCTCCATACGGCTTAGATTTCCTAGCTTTAAAAAATTATCCAGGATAACTTTGGCAATGCTTGAGTAAGACATCTTTTTAAGAAAAGAAAGCCAATGCATTTTGGCTATCCACCTACAGGGATCCAACCCAAGAGAAGAAAGGGTTTCTTCCATGACCACATAGCTGTCCTCTCCCTTTTGAACAAATGGTTACCTTTATCAATATTGTCTGGATTCCTTTTTTCATTGGAGGCCAGTATCCTGAGGGACTTTCCTCAACAGTAGTCTTTACTCCTGGGTGTAGCTACCTTATGTTCAAGGGAAGAACTGGCCTGAACTTGGTGCATTTCACACTATATGCCTCTCACCTGCAGTGTTTCATGGATCATCACACAGTGTATCATTATCTAGGTTTGAGTTAGGCACCTGGTTGTGTGAAAGCTTTCCCCCTAAGCCTTCAATTTTCAGTGGCTTATGCCCTCCTGAAGCAGTTACTTTCAAATATGAATTCTGGTGTGCTTGTTCTCAGCTCAGTGGCTCTGAGAAGTCTGAAAAAGTAATGTTGATATTTTGCTGTGGTTTGGATGGTCACATTATACAAAATAACTAATCTGGTTGCCTGTTCAGATGTGTAAGCATCTTCACTAAAAGTAAAAAATAAAGGAAAATAAAATCTTGCCTAGCCAAAAGTATTTCCTTTCAGCTGGAATTAGTCAAGAAGAACAGGTCTGGAGATTTGTTTGATTTGTGGGATTTTTTTTAGACAGATCATTTGTTTTCACAAAAAACAATTAAGAAATTTCATTCAAGATCATATCTCTAACATAATCTCCTGTGTCCCTGTGATTTCGGAAGTATTTTGTTATGCAATCATAGACCACCATCACACTGATAGATATGGCACTCAACTGTACACTCAATAATGAAATAATAAACTCTGGTTGTTTGCTTAGATTACATGTATCTTTAATATCCTTGAATGACTTTTTAATATTACAAACTTTCTATAAGCATTTTAGACTTTAAGCTTCTTATGATGGAAAAGTTGTGAAAAGGTCCTATCAGTCCTGTTTTGAGGACATGAAGCAATGATAGCCACCTTTTAAAAATTAATTTTATTTTCAATTATAAAAAAGAGCATAAAAAGAGCATAAACACATATTGAAAGATCATAAATAGAAACATGCAAAAATTTGAGTCCCAATACCTGAGGAGTTACAAACTTACAAGTATTCTCTCAGATAATCAATGAGTTTTAAGGGGTGCTGAAAAGAACTCATGCACTGAAATTTTCCAGTTTAAGGAAACAAGGTACTATTCTGTTCCTCAGGATGTCTTTTGGGGGACTGACATTCAGAATTCCTGCCACTAAGTTTAAGGTGATTATGACTGTTGGATGTGTTCACTTCAATGCTGTCCTGTCTAGCCCAGTGTTACTGAGAGAAAAAGAGGGCTTTTTCTGCAAGATGCACCAGAAGACACCATGAAAATCACCCACACATTATCACTCAGTTGAAGCCTGGAAGCATTGACTAAAATTGGGGTACAGCTATGATGAGCACCCTATAGGAGTAATTTCACTGTCTAAAGTGGCATGGTGGAAAAGGATAAAAGCATAAAACCACTCCATTCCCATTTAAAAAATAAAAAAATAAAAATATGGCCTGTGAAGGACTGGCAAGCCATCAAAGACAGCCTGTGACAGTCTCAAGGCAGAAAGATTTCCCAAGAATCATTCTAGTGCCCCAACTCCAAAACAACCCCTCCTCTCCAAAGCATCACTGTGAATCCCAGTATCTGGTACAGAATGTCTTGGCTAATGAACACTGATGGAAGTCTGAATAGTCATTTCATACATTGGCATTGGCAAAATGGTGCCAATGAAAAACATTTACTGAAAGTTTCCTTGTATAGAAGATTGCAATTTCATGGTGCAAAGGGCACAAGACATTTTGCTACAAGTGAGACTAACTAAAGTCGGAAAACGTATTTCAGAATAAGTAACAGTGACACACAGAGTAACATGCTCAAGTGGGCCAATTCACCACATTCCTATTGCTGCCCTGGAAAGAATTATCAGAATGATCCTATCTGCATGAAGTGGTGATGTGATTGATCAGTTTTCAGAATTTACCAGACCATGGACCCCAGAGGTACAAGAAAAAGTCCAATCGAAATATCACACAATGTTGTGATGGAATTTACACCTGAAGGTGACAAAAACAACAAATACCTATATAATGAGTGCTTGATTTTATTGATGCTGAATGAATCAGGCATTTTTGAAACTGTAAGAGGATGATACTAATCTTCCCTCAAATAAATTATTCACATCTTCTTTATTAGTTCTAGCTCACAGATATGCACCGCCTCTGACAGTTCTACATCCCTCACATTAGGAATCATTCAGCTTCCATGTCATTTCTCTTCTCAGACACTTCACATCTAGCAGCAAATCAACCTTACCTTTGCATGCTTTAAGTGTGGGATTTATTATGACAGTGAATAAGAAGTCATCCTATTGTTGTTCCAAAAAACTGTAATATTTAAAAACTCAAATAAAAACCTTCTTTCCAAAACACTGTTGCATTTTTCCTATCTGCAGACCTGATCGCAAGGCAGTTTGACCTATTTTGATACATAAATATGGCTAGACTTTCAAGAGTGTTCTTTACATAGCAGCTCTTATTATAGTCAGCTTTTCTAAAGAATTCAAGTATCCCAGTGCCAAATCCTGATTTAAAAAGTCATTTACTGTAGTGCTGACCCAGGATCTGTACTCTTTTGAAACTCTGGCCCTTGTATTGTGTGCTACTCTCTTGTAAAGTCTTCAGATTTTAACTGGTCTGATTACTCCAACATTTACACAAAAAGCTGGTGATATCTACTGCTATGGACATCTGGGAAAGAGATACAAGCCAAATTCTTTATTTATGTTAGCTGGCAAACATAATATATCTATAAAAGGAGAAGCATTCCTGAGCATCAGATATGATTATTTTTATTCTCCATGCAGACCAACTTACCCACTTTATTGTTCTACAGGATGTTGGAATTTTACACTCTTTTACTAAAGAAGAGTCAATGCAATGCAGTGCAACAACTTTATGTCATGAACATCCACAAGACTGGTCAGCTCTTTCCCCTAAAACTCTCTAAAATCACACAACCATTAAAATTAATTCTGTGTTTATTTTGGTAGCAGAGTAACACACTGGGAGTTAGCTTCAGACTCTATTCTTCAACAGTTGAAACTTGAAACAGAGATGGCAAAAACCTGTGCTTCTGCAGAAGGCAAAAGCAAGAAAACAATATGAAAGCAGCAGTATGAATGCCAACTTCTGGGAGTACAAGATATTGAGAATCCCAGGCTAATCTCTTCCCAGCTATACTATTCACCACATGGTGTCTAAGGATTTGTTTTAAGCCCTTCCCAAAGAGTCTGTCATCCCGTTTTCTTGTCTCCAGAAAATGTATTATGTAACTGTAAATAAATGTTCAAATTATTTTAGCAGTCATCAGAATGTCTTGTATTTGAATACAACAGTCTATTTCCCTGAAGATTACTTTAAGAAGTTGCATTTGTAGCCATTTTACTACATATTTTTAACTTCACAAACAGCTTTCTCACTTTGCTGCTTTCTTGGGATTATAGAACTGATCTTTTTAAGCTAAGTCCTGAACTGAAATTTGGGAAAAATGGAGCTCCATTTTACTGTCTTTTTTCTTTGATCCACAGGACCTCCAATTCAGCTTCTGTTATTGAAGATCAACTGGTTTTATGGTTTCTCTCTTGATATAACCTCTTGCTTTCACCTCAGTTAAAATTCCTTTACAAGTCTCACTTCTATCACTATTAAAAGAGCAAAATGAAAGAAAAAAAAAAGTCCTGAAGAACTTTTTACTGTCTCATCTCTTCTTTACTCACTGAATGTTTAATTTTGGATGTATGAGTAAATGATAGTTCTTTTCTACTCTTAACCACCCAGCCTGTTATCCTGCAAAACAAGGCAGAGATGTTCCAGCTACATAAAACCTGTTCTGAGTGTTTTGAGAGCAGCAACATTTCACAGTAAAAGCACCCAGTCATGGGATGCTTGGGAGCCCTCAGTTCCAACAGTCCCCACAAAATGCAGATGGGATTTAAATTATATATATACTGCACACAGTCTCTGTGGGGGAATCTCTCTCTTCAAATCTTGCACAAGTGGATTTTCAAATGTTTGCATAGATTTTGAAAAAAATTTTGTCCAATAAAATTCATTGCTTCTTCAGCAAAAGAAGCAAGGAAGGAATGATTGAATCAATCAGTGAATCTGAAGCATGTTATAAAAATTAACACTTTAAAATTGTGCTAACAAAAGTAAGGTAAAAAACCACAAACATTAATTAATTTCCATCAAAACACTACAGTTAAATTTCATGCTTTACGGTGTTTCAATTTAATGCACAGAAATACAGTTTCTCCAGCTCTGCCATTCTCTTGTGACTAAGGGGACCAAGTACAACAGTATGTTGAAGTCAAAGAATATATTAAAATATTTATGCATTTGCTTCCCCAACTTCACATATCCGATATTTTTAATGCAAGCTACTAATCATGTCATTCACAACGACTGTCTGCCTAATTTCCTCAAGTACTTAATGGTCGCTATTACGATAACCAAGGATCATGGGACTAGATCCCTAAGAGACAAGGTCAGACCAGCAAAATTAGCCATCTGCCCAGTAAGGCTTTTAAGCTCAGGCTGTATTTAAGTATTAAGTTTCCAATTGTACAGGCATTTGTTTTCTTGTCATATGAGCATGAAAAGGCACAGTAGTGATTCTAAAGACCAGCAACAAAAATCTTTCAAATCTTTCTACTGTGGGATAGATACAAAAAAGATCTAAATCTACAAACACTTTGTGAGATGAGGCAGAACTTACTAAACTCTTTGTATTTTCAGATGAACTGATCTCAGTGAACTCAATGATAAGAGTCAGTGTTGGTCACAAATATTCCAGGACAGTCTCGGTGCTTGAGACAGTCCCGGCCATAGTTATCTTCTCTTAGCACCACAATTTGCAAAGTATACAGAATGTCAAACTTCACTATGCACTATGTCTCATCTCATTGTTTACATTTTACCTTACTGTTTCATATGCTGCAGACTGTAAAAGGGTTTTAACAGACTCGGGGTTTTAACTTTCAACCTCTAAGGACTGTGCAGGACTTCCTTGATCAGCGCGCAAACGTCCCGCCGACAGCCGTGGGAATTCTCCCACCCGACACGGGCAGTGGCCAGCCACGAGCAGGACCAGGAGGCACACCACATTATGCTTGGTACACGATAACTACATTTTTGAGACAAAATCATCGCTTCTCTAGTAATGTTTCCTTCGCGTTTCCTACTTTGTGCAAGGCTATTCGCTGCCACACATACAAATGTCACAGCCACGGAACAGCCTTCCCGACAGGTCACCCGTGACTGGCTTAGAGGTTCACCTTCTAACTCTGCTCACGCCCCACCGCAGGTTACGGCATCCAGGGAAAACCGGCTAAATTTTTTCCCGATTTTTTCTGCAGTAGCTGTAGCCTGGTACTGGTTTGTAAGCCGAGCGCGCCCACCGGCACTGGGTATAAGATGTCGGAGAAAACGGGTCATACACCGACCCCGCAACTTCGCGGGTCCCTGCCGTTCCCTGGGCACCCTCTCTTCCCCGCGAGAGGGCGGCAGGGACTCGCAGGGAAGGGCGAGGAGCGGCGCACGCCCCGCCGGGAGCCCGGAGCTCCCGGACGAGCTCCCCGATCGGGGGCGCGGCGACCCGACCTCAGGCACTGCCCCGCTGCCCACCCGGGGGCTGCCGCCCGGCCCCGCTGCCGCCGGTGCCCGACGCGGGGCAGCCCCAGTGTCAAAGGGACGCGAACTTCGCCGGTGCAAGCGTGCCGCGGGGCGGGCGCCGCTCGCCTGGCGCTGCCGCCCGTCCTACCTTGCCGGCGGGGGATGTTCCTGCGCGGCGTGGCCGCGCAGCCGATGCACGAAGCCAGGAGCAGCACCAAGGCGAGGCAGCGGCGGTGACAGCCGCCCAGCGCCTCCATGTGCGCCGAGTGCCCCCGCAGAGCGCGGAGCTGGGGCCGCTGGCCGCGGGCGAGGGGCGCCGGCGCCGCCGCGGTCCCCTCCGAGCGGCGCCGGGTGCGGAGCGGGGCCGGGGCGGCGAGGAGCGGACAGCGGGGCCGGGACGCGCGCCGGGCAGGGACGGGGAGGGACGGAGGGAAGGGGGTGGGCGGCTGGGTCCGGCCCTTTGATGGGATTACGGCCGCCCGGCGCGGGGCACGGCTCGGCGCCTCCCCCGCGGGGCGCCGCCGCCCTGGCTCATCCGACCCAGCCCCGCTGGAGGGGTCGCGGCGTCCCCTGCCGGAAACCCCCGTGCCGGCGGGGTCCCTCGGCAGTCCGGCACCCCTAGGCACCGTGGGGCAGCCTGTCACCTCTTCCTCTGCGGGGACCCCTGCCCTCCCCCACCCTGGGCCCGTTCCGCCCGGAGGGACCCCAGTTCTAGTGCTGCCCTCCCCAGGGAGCATCGGCCTTTGACGCGGGTTTCTTCCTTTTTTTTTTTTTTTTTTTTTTCCCGAAAGCATGGGTCTGAAATGCTAGCCAACTGCTGGGGCGAAGGCGAAGCTAGGGAGGGGATTTGGTTAAGAAATCGTTGCTGAATTAAGAGGATAAATTAAATTTAATCCCCCCCGCCCCAGATGGAGGCTGAGGCCTATCCAGCCACTCAGACTAATATAGAAACCCCTGTGGAGATTAGAGGGGATGGAGAGGGCAGGGGGAGGAAGAAAAAGGGAAGCACTGAAGCTGGACCATACCAGGAAAAAAACTGAGATCAGCAAGAAATCCAAAGCATCTCTTCAGAGCAATGAAACATTGGTGGGATGAAAGACAAAATCCATTTGGTTCAGTATCCCGTCTTTGAAATTTAAAAGACAGAAGGAAGTGAAAAAACTTTGTATTAGTAGACATGAGATTATCTGTCCTCTGCTCAGGGTCTCATCCTAAGCTTGGTTAGTTAGAGATCAATATAAACCCTGAAACACCAGAGTTGTTATGTCATGAGGGCTTTGTGTGGGCTTTGGTTTGGAAATTTGCTTCACTTGTTTATTTTGCTGTTTGCTTTGGTAACTGTCAGTGGGTTTGATGTCCATATAAATTATGTAGCTTTACACAGTCTCTTTGTGAATCTGTAAAACTGATACTCTATTCAATGAGTTCCATGCTGTAATTTTATGACATGTTGAGAAAAACCAGGAAGAGATCAGAAGAAAAACTGTCTCTCTGTGGGTGCAATTCTGATTTAGGAAAATAAGGAAATTTGTACCTCTTTAGGGTATGAGAGGAGACAAGGAAATGGTGATAAAATCCTTTTGGACAGAAGATCAGAGGAAGGGAGTTTGATCCTGTATCCTGTAAAATACTGCAAGTACCTCGTGAAGAAGCTGGAGGCAGTAATGAAAGCCTTTACAGGAGACAGTGGAGAGAACAGCCCTTGCCTACCTCAGGAAAGGAGAGGAGACAGAAACTGGTTCCCTCAGAAAGGGCAGCCTCCAAGTTTCAGAGTGATCACTGCTAGAGAATATGCTCAAGGCTACAGGAATTAAAGATGAGGAGTAGCTTTGTTAGCATGATTGGGATGCCAGTGGTATGTCTGTCTCGCACTCTTATCAGGTTGCCTTTGCAGAGACAGGAATTGCAGTACATGTGGGAGAGCTGCAGGACTCATGACAGGAATTCCTGGCAGGGTCAGTAATTGTGGCATGCTAAGAAACTGCAGTTCACAGGTCAGAGGATGCGCTCTGGACTCCATATTTGCCCAAAAGGCACATGGACTGCTCACTCTGACAAAAATGGCAAGCAGATCACAGCCAAGGGTGGAGAAAAGCAAAACCTGTCCTCTATATACACTCCAAGTAATTGTGGTTTGTACAGTGTGCTGTCATCAAATTCATTACAATTTCTGCTTTTCTGCTTATTTGATCTCCTTCCTTCCTTCCTTCCTTCCTTCCTTCCTTCCTTCCTTCCTTCCTTCCTTCCTTCCTTCCTTCCTTCCTTCCTTCCTTCCTTCCTTCCTTCTTCTCCATTGGCCTTCTTCTGACTTTCTTTTCTGGCAGTACTCATAATAATCACTGTAATTTGTCACACCTATCTACCAAAAGTATTCTGTGATTGAGTTGTAGTTGGACATCTTGAGGCCAAAGTGATTGGAATACCAAAGCTCATACTACTGAGTTTCAGGCAGTTATAAGATTCAGACAGATTTTGTAATTTTAATTACTGTTTTAGGAGATTATCTCTGCAGCCATGAAAGTTGGCAACTTGCCCTCTGCTGCAATGGAGCAGGATATTCAGTTCTGGATGTATGGAGAGGTGCTCTTCCTGAAAATCCTACCAACAAAGGTAATCCACTACAAGCCTGGTGAATTCCCTCAAAATAACAATATGACTCACAGTGGCCTTTTGACTGGTAAGACTTTTTACACTCTCCTCATTAACATAGTTCCTGTTGTCTTCCAGTAACATACTGATTAAATTTAATAAAATATGGCACATATTTGTTAATGTAGCCCCTGTCAGAGGGAGAATGTAGAATTAAAGCTTAGAATTTTGTTTAAAAGATAAATGTATGCCTTGCTGTTCATTGAGCTGGGAGATGGCAAGATGAGTGAAGAGTTACATTAACTTCTGACAGTGCTGATTTTTGGGAGATTAGACTGTTGCTGGGTTTTGTGCCTGTTTCAGACCATCTTGTGAGCTACATCATCTTACATCCTCCTTTATCATGGAGGGGTCTGTTGTACCAGAAAAGCACAGTTACTATTTGTACATCTTGTCAGCTTATTCATTCAGCTGCTTCTCTTTGTCTACTTCTGAAACTTGTTCTGTCTGGATTTGGCTTTAATCAGTGGTCTGCCATTTGATTCAGCCTCAGAGACACCTCTATACCATTGATGAGATTTTTGTTTTGTTCCAGAGGATATGTAAAATATCCTTCAGGTGCTTGGTTCTCCAGTGGTTGTAAATACTTGTTGAAAAGGACCGAGGCACAGTTTTTCAAAAGTCCATAAATGCAGGAATCTAGTGGTGGTGGAGGTGGTTTTCCATCATTATCTCCTCCACCAGGGAAGATGCTAACTAAGCTAACACCTAAATTTATTTGTTTACACTTATTTTCAACACCTGATTTATTTTACAATAAATCACTGTGGAAGGACCTAAAACAGGATGTTTACCCCAAAACTATTTGGTAGAATCAAGGATACCTTTGTTTGTGGGCAGTTAAGTGAGCAGATGGAGAGACTGGGTAGCAGAAGATCCTGGCCAGTGAGGTTAGCAGGCTTTCCCACTGTAATTCATGGGGGTAGAAGAGTCTCGTCTTTGCCTTGGAGTCTGTGTCCACTTGAAAGAGGAGTGTAAATTTGTAACTTTTTTCAGAGTTGTTCAACATGTGGATACATTTAGTCCAGAATAGGACTAAAAGAAAAACAGTGATAAAGTCTTTTCAGATAGAAGTGTACAAATGGGGGCATCTCATGCTGAAATGGGATATTTTATACCTTTATAATTCTTTCTATTATGAGAGTATGGGGTCAGATTAAGACATTTGGAATCTGGCAATTTTCAAAATTATGAAGAATGGATTTTCTCATTAATTAATGCTTTAAAAATTCTGTTGTTGTCCTTTTTTTTTTTTTTTTTTTTTTTTTTTTTTTTTTTTTTACTAATCAGCATTTATTAAAAGACAAATTCCAAATATGTAGCATTGTGTCAATTTGTTCATGATCCACTATATATTTTTGTCAGGAATATTTTCAGAGGTTCTTCTTGGAGGAAGAGCATAAACTTTTGACCTGTTAAGGTCCTTTTAATAAGGCAAGATCACTATTTTACCATCCTGGTATTTATTCCAATGAGATACTGATAAAGACTTATACCAATCTGTATATGTGTTAAATAGAATTACATAGAATAAAAGATATTTTTATTGACTTTAGCACCTTCATACATTTATGGAAAATAGAAGGACAATTACGTACTAGTTTTCAAAATTAAACCTCACAAATATAACATTTAAAACCAGCAAATTTAATTTACCAAGTCACATTTAGTTTTATATCAATAACAAACAAACCAGTGGCAATTTGCATCTTGTTATTAAATTAGAAACCAGTGATGTTTCATTAATGAATATATTTGTTGCCTCTACTAATCTTTATAATAAATAATTGCCTAACTTACAAAATGCCATAGATGTGCATAGAGTGCATATGACAATATCTCACTTAAAGCCATAACTCTTCTGCATAAACTGGTTTTTCCTGGCTTAACTAAATAGAGTGTCTTTGGTAGAGCTGTTTCAGCCACTGTACATCTGAACAGGTTAGGAAGTTCAGGCTGCCAAATAAACTCAAGGGGCAAGGGTCACGGAAACTAGTTTTCCTGCAGAGTTGGTAGGGCTTTTTCCTGGGGATATTACTAGGAAATACATACAGGTCTATGTAAATTTAAACTACTTTGAAACAGTGAAGGGATGAGTTTATCCTGTTAAGTTCCTAGCTTTTGACACCAATTTATTTTAGATCTGGATCTCAACTGAACCTTTAAGGCTCTTTCTATCTCTATGTTTTCCATAAGACAGTCTGTGAAGCCCTGATTTAATTAATTTAGGGGAAGGAACCCAAGACAATCCCTGCCTCCCATTAACTGATATCATAATATAGAAACAACTGTACATCAGACAGATACTCCACATCTATTAAATGCTGAAAAAACAAGACCAAACAAACAGCATTAGCCTTCTCTTGTCACATCAATAAAAAATTTGACATATATTTACTAGCCAAACTGATGGCTTTAACTCCATCATCCTGACCAAGGGCTCAGATTCTTTCTGTCCTCCATTGTCTCTGGACTGGCTGTAGCATTGCCAGAAAGCACACATGATCATCTGCAAGCAGTGACTGTGCTACAGAGAAGAGAGTCTTTACAACCTTTATTCATGTGCTATAGCCCTTTCTCCTAACCTCCCCGCCTCCTGCTGTATTCTGGGCTATTTTTTTTTGTCCCTTCATCTCTTCGTTTCCTATGATGTTTAAGGATGGTTTTATTAAATACATTTCACAGATTACTTGTACTCCATTAGTACTTACAAACCACAGCCAAGACCTGCAGTTCTACACACAGAAATCAGGAGATAACATAGAAAGGTCTCATTATGGCTCAGACTTACAAGCATGCCAGGAGAAAATGCTGAGAACAAAAGTGGGCAATGGGCATGATGAGCAACAAGAAAAATAGTGTTCATAGCCCTGCAGTCATCTGGCCAGTGTAAAACTTTGCATTCCTCATTGTTGTCTCACTCTTTTGCCCTCACTGATTTTCACTTTTTATTTTATGCCACATTAGTACTTATCATGTTATGAAGTGTTCTTCCCTAACACACTGTACATTTCTTATTAGTCACACAATGCAGTATATATATAATTAAGATAATCTATATTTATAATTTATAATAATTTATAATTAAGAACTAGTACACATTACACTGCTAAAGCAATAGGATTACAGGGAATAAACAGTAGGTGTTCTGTTTGTGGGCTAATTTTACTTTGTTTAAAATTTAAAATAAATGTGAATTAGGAGTGAGCACAATCATTCATTTGTGACAGCACACTAAAATGGATGTTCAAATCCTAAAATGTGATCCTGTAGTTTATTTTGGTAAATATTACTTTTTCTGACTCCTGTAACAGAGAATTTGATAGCTCTTTGGTCACTGATTAGGGTTTCAGTGCACTACAGATGTCCAAAGTAAGCTCCAAAGACCATTCAATCTGAGTAAATTTAACTACAAGATTGGAAGATTCTTAAGCAAAGGAGTCCCTTGGAAAAGGGGCCCAGCAACATGTGTGGTAGCTCGTGAGAGCCAAACCTGACACTTGTTATTTATGAGAAAACTATTTAGTTATTCTTTCTGTCAGACTTGTTTGTGGATTTGTACATTCCTGGTTTAATAACCTTGCTTTCCTTCTCCTTTCTTCTTCCTTGTCTGTGTTTTGGTAAGGTGGAGAAAGCATTGTTTTGAGCTTAGACACTCTTTACCATGTTCTTTATTCAACTCATAAAGAAACAGCAGAAGCACAAAGACTGAAATACAAAAAAAAAGTCTCACTTAAGAATATTAAGCATATTTTTATATACCTTCCTCACCCTTGAATCTCAGATAAGTCAATAATTCCCAAGTTTATTCCTGGTGATTTAGCAGAGCAAGTTCACCTCTTGCCAAGTAAGTTCCCTGGACCTATGGTAAATGCAATGAAAAGCAGCAGAAGGAAGAAATGTGGTCTTTTACAAACTTGATATTGCTTTAGACGCTCACAAAGTTTACATGCAGCAAATATTAAATATTTATTATTTGTAAGTGTGGGAGGTGCTGGAAATTTTTTTTTGTCTTGTCTGTTTATTATAATGACATAATGAAAAATGAATGATCCACAATGCTTTGAGGAGCTCAGAGCACCATCTTCATATTTGTTTTCCCATTTTAGTCCTTCTGCTGCTCTCAAAAAAAGTGACTTCAAAGATTGTCTTTCATTGTTTTTCTGTTTAATATAATATGTATCATCTCCCCACCCTCTCATCTGTTAACTTCACAGACTGGTGTATAACTCCTGCTTAGGATATAATTTCCAAGGGTATTTTTCCCATGTTTGTGATCACAATTTCAGAATCACAGAATGGGTCAGTTTGGAAGGACCACTGTGGGTCACCTGGTCCAATCCCCTGCCCAAGCAGGTCCATCCCAGAGCACATGGCACAGGACTGCATCCAAAAAAATGGGATTTCTCCAGAGAGGGAGACTCCACAGCCTCTGTGGGCAAACTGTTCCATTGTTCAGGCACTTCACAGTAAAGAAGTTCCTCCTCATGTTCAGGTGGACCTTCCTGTGCATCACTCACTGCCCCTTGTCTCTTGTCCTATTGCTCAGCACTGAGCCCTCCCTGCAGACACTGACAGACAGGGATGGGCTTCCTTCTCAGTTATCCCTCTTCAAGGCTGAAAAGGATCGATTGTCTCAGCCTTTCCTCATAATAGAGATGCTCCAGTCCCTTGCTCACCTCTGTAGCTCTCTGCTGGACCCACTCCAGGAGCTCCATGTCTCTGTTGTGCTCCAGAGACCAGCACTGAGCACAGACTCCAGGTGAGACCTCACTAGAGCTGAGCAGCAGGGCAGGATCACCTCCCTTGACCTTCTGGCAGTGCTCTTCCAGAGGCATCCCAGGATTGTGCTGGCCTCCCGGGCCACAAGGGCACTGCTGCCTTGTGCAGTTTGTTGTCCACCAGGACCCCCAGGTTCTGCTCCACAGAGCTGCTTCCAGCAGGTTGGGCTCCAACCTGTGCTGGTACCCAGGGTTGTTCCTCCCTAGGTGTAGGACTCTGCATGTGTCTTTGTAGAATTTCAAATTTTTCTTTTCTGTCCATCTTTCCTACCTGCCGAGGCTCTTCTGAAGGGCTGTCCAGCACTCTGGGGTATCACCCACTATGCTCTTCTTACTTGCCAGAGAGACCACTAAAAGATGAATTTGCAGAAGGAATGACATTTCTGGGAAGGTCATTGAAGAAGTGGAAGACCACAAGATCTGCTAGTTCATTTTCACTCATTCTCTTCTCCTCCTTCCATAGGGAAACATAAGCACTGGAGGAAAAAGCAAAAGTTTTAATAAGATGAATTTTTCTTTCCAAGTCAAGGAAAAAACTGCTGAATGAGTGCCATGTACCTTGTAGGAGCCCAGTCATGGTGGGCTAACATATTGCCATGGATATAACATCATATACTAGTTTACCTCTTGAACCTGACATTAAAAAACACTCTTATAGGTATCACATGGTCTCCCAGTTTACACGAATATAAAAATAAGAGGTGTCCAGCTAATTTTGATCATTGATTCATCTAGGATCTTCCTCCTCTGTCTCTTTCCAAAGATCACTGAAAACTTTGTCACACACTTTTCACTGTCTTGAAACACAGAGAAAATACCATAGAGATAACTCCAGCTGTCTTGCAGCTTGGCAAGACTCTAAGGAGTTTTTTAAAATCATAACTTTTTGAAGATATCTTTGAAAGCAATTTTTTGCCCTAGCAGAGTAAGGTTTAAATAAAAATAGCTGGTAGCAAGGTCCAGCCAATAAACCATAAAGGCACCAACAGCACCAGGATAGGATTAGAAGGTGAATAAGTTGTGAAACCTTTTAACTTTTCCATTTTTTGACTAAGAAAATAAAAAAATAAGGTGTGTTATTTATTTCACAAGATGTGTTATTTATTTCACAAGCTTAACTCAACATGATCTTACATCTTTCTTGTGATTATAAAAGCCCCCTGCTTGTGGAAATATGAAAACAGTGGGTTACTGAGGTACTAATTTTATCCTAAAATCATGATTTTTATTTTTAGGCTGAAACAAGTTTTAAGCAAGACAGCAATTTCCTTTTCCTTTACCTGCATAGGTTAATATCTAAGTTCCACAAAATTCTAGAGGGACAACTTCAACTGTGGTTACCAAGGGCAATTGCTTGGTGGCAGTTGCTAGCACAAGAACTGCCCAGACTGTTAACATAAGAGATCTGGGAGAGTCTTTGTTTCCCCAAGAGCACATGACCAGATGAACTCTTGAGTAGTCACAAAGCCGAAGATTTTATGGAGTAGGAAATTTCATCATTCATCTTATTTATGTTTATAATGACTATGTTATGGATCGATATTTCAGGTTCCAAGTGTCTTGGTGAGCTGCAAAGCAGTACAAGAGAAATGGTGCTGATCTGTGCCCCAGTTTCAGGAGATGAGGGTACTATTCCTTTGATGTAACCATAACCCTGAAGGTGTCTGATGGTTTCTGTGCAAGGCACATCATGTGCACTCACATAATGTGTGATATCTATGCTAGTGTATGTAAAAGTGTCTCAAGTCTTGGTCAGTTGTGCTGCCTCCTCGCCCTTTCATGCATCTCCCTTTCCTTTGGCTTTGAAATGAAAGGCCAGATTTTTCCAGCACAGTTTTCTAATTCCAAGGCATTTTTGACATGTTTCAACAGCAGTTTCAACAGCCCTGTTATATTGCAGAGTGGGTGAGGTGTAGGATTCTGTTCTCCTGTCCCATTGTCCATCTTGATCTTTTTCCCTAAAATTGCCACCCCAGTTGCAATGCTGGCCACCTTGCCATTTGCTTCTCTGGTACCCACTGCTGAGATGTATGGCAATCCAAGTGCAGAGGCAAAGTCACTGTGAGGCAGTGGTTTTGCACTTGAAGTTATGCATTAAATCAGCCAGCTGTCCCCTTGCCAATCGACATACCTATTTATTTTCTCTCAGAAACAGGGAACAGGATGTCATATTAAGCTTGTAATTCAAATATGAGTTCTCCATCTGATTTAGCATTTTTTGCTATGGATCTAATACAAACAAGACACTTTGTAACTCAGACCACATGGTTCTGGAAAACTTATTAATGCAATTGCTTTACTGGACTGGAACCAAAACTGGTGAAGCCAACTGAAAACCTTTTAGTGACTTTAGTGGATTTTACATTTGTCAGTTGAATGTTAAGGTGTTCAGGCATGACTTTTAATACCTCTGTGCTTGGGGATACATGAAGCTCTATCCCTCCTCAAGGCAAAATGTGCAGTAATTGGGAAACACCACTTTGTATTCTGATCTATGCACATATGTAGGACTTTGTATATCGCTTCCAAACAGTAAACGTCTCTGAGTTACACTGCTCTTGTGTAAGAGCAAAACTCTTGTGCAGTCTTAGTGAGACCAGAAACCTGATGTGGACACTTTAGGAATGCATCAAATTTGCTTTTTAACAAAGAGTTAAGAAGCAACAAATTATGCTTTGGCTTACAAGACAGGAGAGAGGAAGCCATTGACCCAGCCCCCCTAAAGACTGCCTTATTTTTTCAGGTGCACCTGCTACAGATTATTAGGATTTCCTAAATAGTCTTAATATTGCACAGATATGCTGTAACAAGGACAGTAAGCCTAAGGTTGAACTAAATCAATTGTAATATTGAAAATAAAGAACTAAAGGGAAGAATAAAATAGTGTTTGTTGGGTTTGTTTTGGTTTTTTTTAATATTCTTCTATATTGAGAACTGCACATTTTTGAGAGACTTCCTTACTATATTTAATATTTACAATTATTTTTAATTGCAGTACTCTGTAATATTATAATTTCAGTGGTACTACTGTGGCTTTGACCAGGTTTTCCTTTCAGAAACTCACCTCTGTGTGCATGGTATGGTGCCTACTCTGCTGGTATAAAGAGCATGTGTACTTGGTGGGATATGGATACTTAATGAGTGTCTTCAGGTCTGCAGCTTCATTAGGCCTGATTCCAAGGGATTGTAAAAATGTGCAAAAGTTCTTAAATTCTGTCCAGATAAAATTTCCAGACAGAACAAGAGTAGCCAGAAAAATGGTTCCTCTAACTACACGGGATAGTGCCTCTTTCATGTTTATACTCTAGTAAGCAATGAGCTCTATCAAATATTAGACAAACTACCTTTTTTTTGTAGAAGGAAGTAAATGCTAACTTTTACACAACTTGAAAGTGAAAATCCAACAGCTTATACTCAGAGTCATCTGTGCATCTCTACCCATATCTATTCTGGTGGAGCTATTCTGGATCTATAGTAATATTTTTTTTAGTTCAGGATAATTTTTTAGGTCAGGCTCAAGATACAGCAGTGATAAAGGGAATATACATAAGTACAGATTAAGTGGAATTATCCAGGCTGTATTTCTCTATTCTAGTTACTAAAGGACCCTCCATATAAAAGTGAAAAATCTCATAGACACTGGGTGCAGGAAGTCCAGAGATTTTATTAAGAGGAGGTACCAAGAAATTTTTTGCTATGTAACTCAAAGCTCATCTGAAACTTCCATAGCAACAAATACCACCTGTATCTTTGCTTTGCAACCATGTTTCCTGAGGTCACTTTGCTGCTACCAAGCATACAGATGACCAATAAGGATATAAGTATGTCCCCTTAATATCAGCTATATTATATTTTGTAATATATTACATCAGATCCTATGTAGATTTAAGTCAGGACAGCTCCTAGGATGCTCCATCAGCTTCAGAAAAACACTGCCTCACAGTGACCAAGGGTCTGGCCCTAGAACATTACCTTCTAGTAGTGCGGGGAGAAGGGACAGTGTTCTCATGAAATAAGATTGTAGTGTTTATGTAGCTTGTGTTTTCCAAACACTTCTTCAAAGTCATCAAGGCTTTCTTTTTCTTACTCATCCAAGTGGAAGACAATAACTGAATCTTCCTATTAATTAAAAGCATTTTAACATCATATTTAACGTTGCAAACTATTTTTACTTTTTATTTTCCATGGTGAAATAATAGCTATGTTTTTTCTCCCTTTGTCTACCATCAGAAAAAAATATTTTTGAAAGAAAGAAAGAAAGAAATTATGCCCATAAAAACTTTCAGATCTTTAGGACCTTCCAGATGCACTCCATTAACAGAAATAATAGAAGCTTGCATCACATGTATCATATCTGTGAGGCATCACACAGTCTCTTGGATTAAGCCAATTTAAAATTTCTTGAACACTGCTTTGTTGGTGTCATATTTAGATATGTTTCCTTAAGAATACCATTCTGTATCTTCCTAGATTAATTTTTCTTTGATTTATTTCTATTCTTGTACCAATCCCAGAGGTAAGCCATGATATTTTCTGTTGAGAGCACCACTTGGCTCTATCTATTTTATTCCTCACATTCAGGAGAATGGCAGTTATTAAAGAGGCTCATTCTTTAAATTTCTCTGATCAATAAGCTCTATATATTTCCATCTTCTGTAGCCTTTAAGTTTGTCAAGATCTCAGCTAACCAAATCTATTGTGTTATGTGCATATGGCATGTAACTAAGAGCCTAAAATGTTTTCATCTCCATTTTTATAGATATTATATTACTATGTACTGCTGAAAACCAGTACTTGAACCTTTCCTCTCACTAGCAATCTAATGCTGACTTTATGCAGAATTTAATTCTTAAATAGCTATTCTTTTTTTTGTCCAGCACAGCCAAAAAGGCACATCAGGAAGACAGTGCCTGCAGTGTTCTCTCTCTGATCTCACCAGAATTCTCTGGCTTTTGGGCTGTGGCTGACTTTGAAGCAGTTGTGACAGCACAGACATCTGAACCCTGCTGGCCTATCTGTCACCTTTGAGTGAAATAGAGTTGGTGTCACGATGATTGTAACAAACCATCCAGACATGCTGCAACCACTTCTCTTGCTATTTGCAAAACCATTGTTCGTGAACTCTGGGAAAATAAAAATAAAAATTCATTTAGGTGGTAAAAAACAATGCTTAGTCTTCTCCATATGAAAAAGAAGGATTTTAAAAACAAATGGGACTTAGAATTGCAACCATGCACTGGGTGCTAGGTCTAGGGACTCTAAACACTTATGAATACCTAGCCATGTTATAAACAAATTCCTCATCCATGTTGTATGTACACAAAATAGCTTGAATGTCATACAGAGATCTTAGAAACAAAATGTGAACAGACATTTTCAGACATTCTCAGTGAGCGTCTGAGAAGTCAAAGTGCAAGCCTGTGAAAGCTGTAGGGGATCATTGGGGTTTGTTTATTGGCTGGTGTGATCTGCTGTCTGAGAACTAAATAGACACTTCTCCAACTTACTGGGTGAAGAAAATAAAAAGACCTTCATTCTCCTCACACTGTAAGAAGCAAAGTGGTGACTTAGGAACAGGATAGCAGTAGAACAGGGAAAATTAACACTTCCCATTCCTGTGGAAGCCAGCTGCTGTTGGGGGCGGCCAGTAAAAGAGCAGGGAACAGTGTGGTGCAATTTTGTAGGCTAGTGATATCAGCTTTTCCAAAACAAATGAGGGGGCAAGAGATAAGGATAAAGCCTGTACTTTTATCCCCACATAAAATTATGCTGCTCCTCTCATCCATCTCAGCTTAGACAATCCAGCCCTAGGGGACTGCTCTTTTGTCTAAGATCTGGTGGGTCAGTTAGTATCTTGGCAGGCTAGGTCCATGGTCCAAGGCCAATTGAATGAGGTTCAGTAAACCAGGTCCTGTCTTTGGGTAACAACAGCCCCAGGCAGTGCTATAGGCTGGGGTAAGAGCAGCTGGAAAGCTGCTGAGTGGAAAAGGACCAGGAGTGCTTGTCAACAGCTGAACATGAGAGAATGTGTGCCAAGTGGCCAAAAAGGCCAAGAACATCTTGGCCTGCATCAGCAACAGTGTGGCCAGCAGGAGCAGGGCAGTGATTGTCCTCCTGTACTGGACACTGGTGAAGGCCACAATTCATATTCTCTGTCCAGTTCTGGATGCTTCAGTACAAGAAAAACACTGAGGTGCTGGAGAGTGTCCAGAGAAGGGCAGTGAGGCTGGGGAAGGGTCCAGAGCACAAGTCTTTTGAGAAGTAGCTGAGGGAGGTGGGAGTGTTCAGCCTGGAGAAAAGGAGGCTCAGGGGAGACCTTATCACTCTCTACAGCCTCCTGAAAGGGGGTTGTAGCCAGGTAGGGATCAGCCCCCTCTTCCAGGAAAACAGTGACAGGAGAAGAAGAAATGGCCTCAAGTTGTGCCAGAGAATGTTCAGGTCAGACATCAGGAAGAATTTAATCACTGAAACAGTATTAAGAATTGGAATGGGCTGCTTGGTTTGGTGGTGGAGTCACCATCCCTGAAAATATTCAAGAAACATGTGAATACTCACTTGAGGACAGGGTTAATGTCGAACATGATGGTGGTGCTAGACTGGACTTGATGATCTTAAAGATCTTTTCCAACTTCAGCTGTTTTATGATTCTATGAGTGAGGCTCTACCTTAGAAGATGTTAGACAGGATACAAAGGCTTTCACAGAAGAAAATATTGGTGAAATAAGTTCCAGAAAAAAACTTGCACAAAAAAGGAAAATTAGTGGATCATTTGAAAATTGAAGGACAGCTTCAAGTAACTGGGACACTTCTTTTCCAGACCACTTCTTGGAAACAAAGGAAATTAAGCCTTCAACTGACTCCTATCTGTGTAAATAAATTAAAGAGAGGTTACAGATCTCCTGGCACAATCTAGTAACTACAGCTGATGCTGTCCTTTATGACCTCCACACTGCAGTGCAGCAGCCCAGTCTGAAGTACAAAAATACTTTTGTGATGGTTGCTGCTCCTCCCATGCAACTGGACAGAGAAAGGATGGTCAAAGATGAGGTAGAACAGCTAAACTTTTCCCTTTTGAAATGAACAATGTGATAAGGAGAAAGGGCTCTGTACCAGCAGTGGCTGTGTTTTTCCTCCCATTCTCCATGAGCAAAGGAGAATGATGACTTAGATGAGACACTGACTCTTGAAAACTTTCCCTTGCTAATAGGATATTAGGTCTATAAGATGTCCTTATCAAAATGATCCAGCTCCCCATTTCTTCCCTTGGAAGTCTGTGTAGCTCGGTAACTACTCTTTGGTAAAATTGATGTATTTCTAATTGCTGAAGATGTGAAATGCCTAACTTCTAGTAAGTGAATGACAGGGTCTTCTGTGTAATGAGTTAATTTGTGAAAGAGTTGAGAGCCATCATTTCAAAGCAAGATTAATATGGTCCAGTTGCCTGAATTGCATATGTAAATGACATCATACATAATCGAGGTAATGGAATACCTAACATAAATCACTACAAGGAAGGAGCAACAACAAAAAAATTACTAGTGATAGTTGCATGCAAGAAAGGGGTACTAGGGTTCACAACACCATAATATGGCTGTATCATCCAGAGAGTCAAAAAAAGCTTCATCAGAGGTGAGTGCAAGAATGTTTAGCACAGTCTTGACTATAAACAGATAAACTGTACAAATACAGAAGATAAAATAAAAAAGCAGATAAAAGAGAAGATAAAATCTCCTTTATTTGCAAGGCAAAGATAAAAGTACATGGATACAGACCTGAAATGGCTTTAGCATAATGAAAACCAGGGAGATTTGAGATGTATACTCCAAAAGAGGATGTATCTTGATAGAGAAGGAAAGTGAGTGCCAGAGAGAAGGACCAGTGAAGAGCAAACTCCAGGGGGAGAAAACTAGAACCAAGTATGTAACTGTGCAGGGTATGTAAGATCAGAGACATAAAATGAGTCTAGGGAGAGTGCTAAAGATAGCAAGTCAAAGATGAAGATAAAGGAACCAGCTCAGAACTGCGACTCTATTGAAAAACTCTATAGGAGCTCTGAATCCCTCAATTTTTTGAGGAAACAGTTGGAGCAATAATTTGTGCATTGTAAAACTTGAGCTCTGGCAGTTACATGACCATATAGAGAATTAAGGATTTAATTTTAAAACTCAGTTGTTGTCATTTAAATTGGAGGAAAAAAGACATTTTCTGCATAAATCCTGAAAAAACCAACAGGAAAAGTGAAGGAGATTTATTTAACTGAGTAATTTTAAGTGATTTTAAAGTAAATAATATTTCTGAACATCCACAGTCTTACCTATTCTCCAGTCCCACCTTGAGGACGGAAGTTCAGGGGAGCCACGAGAAGCCTTTCCAGTCCTTTTCATACCCCCTAACAGCCCAGTCATGACTACTTGCCTGACATAGGTGTTCCGATGTTTTACATTGGAACTAGAAAATACATATTTTAAAAGCATTATTCTGGAAAAAAACACAGAATCACTGAATGGCTTGGTTTGGAAGGAACGTTTAAAGGTTGTCTAGTCCAACTTCCATAAGCAGGGACATTTTCAACTAGACTTTGCTCAGAGCCCTATCCAACTGGACCTTGATTGTTTCTATGGATAGGGCATCCACAGCTACTCTGGGTCACCTGTTTCAGTGTTTCACCAGCCTCAGCATAAAAAATTTCCTCCTTATAGCTAGTCTGAATTAACCCTTTTTCACTTTAAAACCATTCCCCCTTTTCCTATCTCTACAGACACTTCAGTTTGAAAAAAATCCTCTTCAAATATCCATGTACAAACTTGTATTCCTGGGGCTATCCCAGGATTACCCTTTTGCATTTGAGGAGAGGGGATACTATAACAGAACAGACACAGCCACACTCCCTCACATGCCTTTAAAGTAGGGGAATGTGAAATGAAGGATTTTGCAAGTGTTGGGATTTCCCTTATCCAGTACAACTTGGAGTTTAACAACAAGAGGCCTTACATCTTCACAAGGAGGTGTTTGTGTAGTACCTCCAATAATAAATAAAATAATCCAAAAAAAAGAGAATGAGTGATGGAGAAACAGGATGCCCTAGGGCTGCTCATCCAAGGTGGCCCTGGGGCTGGAATGCTCTGCCAGGCACTCATACAGTCAGATGTGGCTGCACTGACTCTGCTTTTGCTCACATGGCCAAATGACAAAGCCCTGAAAAATGAACCTTCTCCCATTCTGTGAGGAAATGAGAAGATAACCTGGGGTATCTGCAGCAACTGTCAACTCCATTTGCTTTTCACTCTATTCCAGGATATCTGTTTTATTTTCTACTTGGCTACCAGTGTCAATCAGCTACTAATAAAAAAATCAAAATAAGGTCCAGACTTGTGATTTCATGCTGTGACAGTGTAAAACTTGCAAGCTAATACCTGAAAGGAAGTGACATGTTATCCTAAGGGAAATCTGGATTCTCCTGTGCACCAGAGAACCATTACTGACTTCTTGGCTGTAGTGGACTGTAAAGCACAGCTGGGTGGAACATATGAAGACAGACTGTAATTTTATATCAGCAAGTTCAAGTTCAAACGGCAGGGAGTTAAAGAGCAGAGAAATGAGCAAGAGCACATATTCTTTGTGCTGTGGCCCAAGTCTGGTGCAGACCCCAGCACAGCATGGTGGGGAGGACACTGGAGCCATCTGGAAAGCCAGGACTGATGGCTTCTTTGTCTCTTTGCTAGGGCAAAACTAGGAAGAGGTGAAACACAGAATAGTGTTGTTTGTGAAGGTCTGAGTTAGCCAGCCATTTTTATTTATATAAATAACTATAACTATAACTAACTATAACTATAACTATAACTATAACTATAACTATAACTATAAATATAACTATAACTATAAATATAACTATAAATATAAATATAAATATAAATATAAATATAAATATAAATATAAATAATATAAATACCCCACTGGTAATCCCAGTGTCTTTCTGTCAGCACTGAGGCTGGGACAGTGAATTTAAGCATAGCACATCTCTGGCAGTTATCACCAATCTAGTCTGGCTGCTTTTGGTCATCTGAGGCAAGTCCTTAGTGCACCCAGCTAAAACAAGAGGCTCCTCCGGATGAAAACCATCATGTAAGGTTAAATTCCAAATCTTCAGCTATGAAACTGGAACAGGATGAGATTGACTTACTGTATTGGACATCAGAGCTGAGCTTCTAGGCTTAGCAAGATTAGTATCTGCTCTGTACCCAGCACAAGGGGACTGAGTTTGTCTGGAGCATGAGTTTTTTCACCTCAGGAGATCTACAGAAAAGCAGACTCAGTGCAGGGAAGTGATTGCCTTGAAACAGGAAAGAGCAATGTTAGTCATCAGAGCTCTGAAACATGTGAGCAACACAGCTGCAACTGAGGTGGGAATATGCTGAAGAGCAGCAGAAGGTCCTGGTGCTTTCCTAAGGAATATTTAGAAAAAAAATCTACCTCCCCAGGATGTGCAAAGTTCTATTCATTGGCTTATTAGGCATTATAGTGAACTGGACAAACCTATTTTGGTTCTTATTAGCACTGTGGTGAAAATCAGGATATCTTTAGGTTAAGAACAGCACAGATCTATAGTCTGTTTCTGTTCCTGCTTTGTAAAATACAGAAAATATATGACATGATATAATATTGTGCAGATGGAGAGCTATACTGGAGTTTATTCTTCTTTACAGACAGTCAGTCTTCCTTCAAAGAACTGCCTCAGCTCCATTCTGAAATTCCAAAGTCAAGTAGATGAATTAGTGGAGGAGAAAAGTTTCCTGCATATCCTAATTTAAAGAGTCCCATCCACCCCTGGGAAAATAGCAATTCTGAAAAAAATAATTCTATTTTTCAAAACAACATTTTGAAACTAACCAAAGTACCTATTTCAAAATGTCTGTGCTTAGTTTCAAATTTCTGTTTTAAGTCAGACTTTATTTTCTCTAATGCAACAAGGAAGTTCCTAGAAAGAAAATGTAAATCTTTTCTTGATGTCTGATTTTAGAGAAATCTGCAAAAGAGTAAACTACAAGGATAATATACAGTTCAAGAACATAAATTATTTTCTGCACAATATATAATTATTGATATTTTTGCTAAAATTGGTGTCCTTGTTATTACTTTTTGGCTTGGTAGGATTTCTGTGACATAGCTTCAAGTTAATAATAATTTATCCAATCTCACAAACAAGCAAAGATTTACACTAAAGCCAGCGGCAAGTTTGCCATCAGTGTTGATAAGGACAAGGTGCACCCTCAGGTTTGTTGCCTCTATAGTTTTACATTACCAGTATGTTTTGTCTGACTGCATATAACCTGATTCAGAAGCTGATGCAGGATATTCAGAATCCATCATTCTCTTAAATTCAGGCCATCAGACTGTGACTTTATCAGTGAAAAGCCACTCATGCCATTCCAGACATATCTGGAATTAAATCCAGAAAAATCTGTGTATTTTATTAGGAATTAATCAGAAGAGCAAGCCTAGGAATATGATTTATTTCTTTGTTTTGCTACAATATTTATATTATTGTTCTCTGTTTCTGTTTTCCTTTTGCAGAAATAAACTCTTTTCTTTTGGTCTTTGAGGTATTAATGTAATAAAAATCTATTTTTTTTCATATAATCCTTTGCCATTTGTTTGTTATTGCATTGTATTTTATATGTCTTATAGCAGGTACAACAAGACAAAGCAGTGAATCCTATCCACAGAGAAACTTTTTCATTGAGTGCAGAGCACTGTGAAGCTATGGGGGGTGTAATTGTATAAATAATTTAAAAGGCAAAGAAAATAGATGTGGAATGTAATTGCTGAGCATATGCTTTTTGTCATATGTTTAGTATTTTTTGTAAGGGAATCAAGTTAGTTTTATTCTATACCCAAGCTGCTAAAAATACAAACACACACACACACACACACACACACACACACTCTCTCTCTCTCTCTCTCTCTCTCTCTGTCTCTCTCTCTCTCTCTCTCTCTCTCTCTCTCTCTCTCAAACACAAACAGCACATGATGGCAATAAAAGACAAAAGTAATTTCTTGTATTAGCTGTACTGGCTCCACTTGACTGACCCTAGCTTTGGTCAGTGTCTTTGTCAGTAAATCAATGCAATAGTCTCTAAATTTCTAGTAATTTAAATATGTTAAGCTAGCAGGTAATTTTACTGATGGAAAATGTATGTGAAAAAAGCACTCTGGGGAAAAATATCCACTTTCTTCTCTACCTGTGGCACTCCTAAAGATACTGGACATGAGACTGGAGCTGCATTCCTGTGCTGCAGTAGAAGGTTCCTGCTCTTCTGTAGACAGATGCTGGGATCATGAATATATTGCTGTGTGCAGCTGTTTCTGTGCTGCAATGATCAGCAACAACGAAAAATCTGAATGTAAAACCCTGCATACAGAAATGGAAGTTTCTGTCACAGGTCAGGAGTGCAGATGGGGTTTTGGACACACAGAAGACGTGGGTTTTTTCTGTTTTGCCTAGAGGACCCCTGCTATTACAGATGAGCAAAGATACTGCACTGCCACTAAGAGGTTCTTCTCCCCAGACTTGTCCACACAGAGATGCTCTTCAGCCAAGCTTGTGCAAATTTCTCTATGAATGCTGGTATTTCAGCCAAGGATAGGCATGTTAAAACACCAGCAGTAAAAACAATTACTGGGACAGCAGACAGTTTATAGCAAAGCAATGCTAAGCACACATTTTAATGCACAGGTTTAAGGTCATGGTGTGAAGAAGGCTTGTCTGCCGGGAGGGTCACTGACTGGCAAGGGAATTGCAGTATTTTGGTTATCTCATATTAATTCCCCTGTGATTGCTCATCTCATTTTGTCCCCGTGGAGGAAACAACACATTGGCATGTTATCCCCTCATCACTGCAATGTAACCTCAAAGAAACCCTGTGACACTCAGCTGGATGTGCTGAGACCATAACCAGGAGATATCTCACAACCTCCCACCCAGCCCCTAATCCAGCTTCGCAGAAGACAATGAAGTATGACTGATTCTCATGTGGAAAGTGGCCATCAAATAATAAAAGGAATTTAGTAGCATTTGCTCTGAAGGTAACTCTGAAGTCTTCAGTGTCACACTTATACCCAGATTCAGATTAAAAGAGCAGGGAGACTCCCATCTCCGTTCTAACATTTTTATAGCAGTGGTGTAGAGGCAAAAGAGATTTCTGTGGGGTATGTGAGGAAATTTGCTGTTATTAGATATGGGCATTATAACGTACCCCTGCACATCCCATGGATCATTTTAATTTGTGAAAGGTATTTCTGAGCAGCCCTATAACCTCCATCATTCTGGAGCTGACTTCTCAGAAATCTCTGCACAGACATTACTGGATTACCCTTTCTCCTATAGAAGAGCCTCCCTACTGCAGAAGGATGCAAAGCTGTGCTGTATCCAATTTACCATGTGGTAAATAGGACAGACACGTATTCTTTCTGTGGCTGAACACTTGCAGTGTTACATTTTCAGGAGGACTGCTTGAACTGAACAGGCCTTTGCATGAGAAGCTTAGCTATTACCAGATTCGGTCTCTGTGTCCAAGAGCTAAGTTTTGTTCTTGGTCTGAGTTTCCATGCCCTGGTCTCCTTTCACTGTTGCCTATGGTTGGTAAAGTGCATGGTGCTGTTCTGTTAAACAGTTCCTGCACACAGCCTGACTTTGTATTCCACATATCCATAGGCGTCGCCTGATGAGAGGGGGCTTTGTGCTGCCAAGAGCTGCTGGTTGGAAATATACTTCTGATCATGTATAGTGCTATTGTTGCTCGATACACTGCTTAATCAGCAGAGCTGCATCCTAACTTCTGCTACAATATTCAAGGAAAATGTGTGTGTCAGCAAGGGATCCTGGGCAATAAACCCTCAGAGGCCCAAGAGTTGGTAAGCAACAGAATCAAGATATACAAGATGCAAAATTCACCTCCTTCAAAGAGAAGACACACATAAATATTTAGAAAAACTGGGAGCTTTAATTTCCTTTTCTGTGAACATCATTTCAGGTGCTGAGGTGGCACTTGCCTAATGCACTTAAATGGTAATTGAGCCTGTCAAAGTCAGTCTCCCATGGGAGATGAGAAAAAGACAGCAGCTGATTACAGCAATGGGCTGGGAAAGGCAATGAGAGGCCAAAAGAAGCAGAAAGATAGAGAAGCTGTGAAATAGGATCTAGGCTTTGAGCTTATTTCAAAGTGGAGGTTAGGTATTTAAAACTGAAAATGATGATGAACAAGAAGAATTCTTTGGAAGAGGGGTTAAGCTTAGCAACAATTGATCACAAGTGGAGGATCTATACTAGTAAAACTGGAATCACTGTGACTTCTTACCCCCAGATAAACTAACAATTTATCTGATCTTTTTTTCTTTAGGAGGTTCAATCCATATTGTAACTATTACCATACCACACTGAGAGCCCCATGCTCCAGAGGCATTAGATCAATTCAGTAGTGCAGCTTCCACAGAAAATAAGATCCTAGCCTTTGCAGCAAAAAAGAAATATTATAAATATGAAGGTAACTGAAACAAGTAGCTGTAATATAGGGTAATGAAGCTTAAGAGTTAATATCCCTGTATCAGCCAACTGTGTGTCTCAGGGAAAGACCCGTGGTGTAGGACAAAAAGGAGTTCAACAGGGCCCCTGGCAAAGGTTCACAAGACTAACAGGGGCCTTCTGTATCACTCTTCTGGGTATTAGAGCAATCATGGAAGAAAACTTTAATGTGATGACACCACAGGTGTCATCACATTAAATTTGGGTATCAGGAAGAACAGGCTACCAAGAGCCCAGCTCTGCCTATCAGCATCAGAAATTATAGATATAAGGTCAGCCCATTGAAAGAAAGGAAACTGTTATACACATGATATTGAGTCTCGAAGAGCCTTTCTACTTGCTCTGATTTGGCAGTAGAAGAAAACTCCCTAAGATTCAGTTTTATGAGTGACTTAATAAGGGTCTTTCTTTGATTATCTTCACAGAGCTGTTTTATCTTCAGTGCCTACCTGCAATGTCACTGGAGTATTGTGCACACACTCTCATGCTGCATTACAGTTTGACAGTCCCCAGCTCTTAGACCACCATCCATCATCCTGAAAGTGTTTTACTAGGAAGGGCTTACACCAACCTAACTGGTGGGGGAGCTGAGCTATAGAGAAGGGCGGGACCTTCTGGAGGCCTCTCAGCTTTGGCAGGGTCAGAACTACTCAGTGGAGTCCAGATCTCTGGTCTCCAGAATGATCTGGTCTTCTTAGGACTGGAGGATGCTTCTTTTCCATCTGTGCCACTGGAGTGGTTTAAGTCATCACAAAGGCCACCTCTGAATGCTTCTTGTGTTACAAAGACTTCCTCATCCTTAACAGAGGTGATCTAAAGCCGAAACAGGCCCTGGAAAGTTTGAATATAAGCATGTGGGTTAAAACAAGCATTTGCCTGTAGCTTAGTGGAAAGATTCCAGTGCCTGAAAAATAGCCACATCTGTGCTTCAGTTGATTTTTCTGATCCTATGCATGTGCCTTTTCCTGTCTTCTTATTCCTTTAGAACTGACTGTGTAGCTAATACTGTGTAGATAATAACCCCTCAAATCTGATTTTCAAAAAAGGCTGTATAAGACTCTGTCTGTTGAAACAAAATAAAACAAAACAAAAATATCTCAGATTAACCCTGGGTCATTTTGCTAGGAAAAATGGAGGAAATGAGCCGTGGAAGAGAAGGATGGATGGGAAAGGGAGGGTGCTGGGGAATGATACTTCATTTTGCAAACATCAAGATACCATCTGAGTGTTGGCAAGACACTCGAATTCCTAAGGCTCTGATGTGCTGGATATGTCTAATGTCTGAGGTAGGAATAATCAAGAGGCTGCTCTAACACTTGTATGTCATCTGCAAAGCAGGCACATCAACCCTCATTGCCAAAGCAATGTTAACTTGGATAGCCAAGTTAACAGCTTGTCTATCCATAACTATGTCCATAGATACCTAAATACAATTTACTTTCACCCACACTTGCATAAAACATAAGCAGGAAACTCGCCATACCTGTCCATAGCAGGATCTCTGGGTAAAAACTGATATTAAAAATAAAAGGAAAGGCCTTATTCAACAGGAGCACAGTCCCCCCACCAAGTTTTTCCTTTTGTTTTTAAATGCATCAATACAAATATTTATTTTGTCATAGATTATGAATGTACAACTGCTAGCTACATAGTGTAATGAAAATTAAATCTTCACCCAATAGACTTAGTTGGAACTTGAAGGAAGCAACATAAATAAAAATGTATTATTCATTATTTCATTGCTTATTTGTTGTGAAGGATATAAGAGTTCAAGTGGCTTATGATTTCGTAGTGCAATAAAAATGAAATCAATAGCCAATATGCCCAACATTTAAAAACAATTCTTTATGAAATAAAACCTTATTTCCTATGGTGCCTTTCATACCAACTAGATACCAACAAATTATGCATACTGAAAGAATCCAATTACAAAGATAATAAATAGGAAAGGGGAGTGTAATGAAAGAGATACTGTGAGACAAGGGGAGAAACATAAATAATACACTACAGAACAAATGTATCTCTTACTTAGCTTTGTACATAATGATTACCTTGGTGGAATCCTGTTGGAAGTGGTAAAAACCCCAGTATGATTAATTTTCAAAGGCAACAATCAGCAACAATATATCAGCTGCTGCACTGGAGGATATGCTAATATTTAAAGGGCCCATAAAAGCTAATGGAAGGCTTTTGCTTTCTCTGTGTATTGGATCAGGCTTGAGTGTACATATTAAACCAATAATACACAGCTCTCTTTTTTTTTTTTTTTTTTTTTTTTTTTTTTTTTTAATCTAGATCTCTACATCAAAAGAACAAAACTCCAAAAGGACCTTTTCAAGAATGGCAACAAATCACCAAAGGAAGATAAAAACTCTTTTATCTCTGCAAACTTGATGTCTTTCTGGCACTTTTTACTCGGGTGTCATTTCACAAGATACTTGGAAGAAAATGTGTTTTCAAACTGCAAAATAAACTTACTGGGTGAAAAAAGGAAAGTGTTACGTTCTTCTGAAATGTCAAATGTGGTACGTAATTGAAATATTACCTCAATCAGGCAAATATTTTCTAATATGAAAATTTAATTCCTCAATCCATTATAGTGGAAAAAAAAAAAAAAAAAAAGACAAAATATTTGCAAAGACAGAGACCTGAGCAAAATAAAAACAAGTGTTAAAAAACTGTCCTTAAAATAACATGTTTCAGCTTCAAAATCTACTTTACAAAGGCTCAGGACAGACTCAGTTTTCAATCTGGCACAACAAGTGTGATTACAGGTACTTAAAAAAATTATAGTAATATAGTCTCATTTCTTTTTAAACATGTTACGCTGATTTCACAGATTATCAATAGTGGTTTTCAAACATTTATTAATGTACCAGATTTAAATGTAAGGTGTGAAAATAAGACACATCTTTGGATATAAAAAAGAGAGAGATTCTATGTTACTGGAGTCAATTAAGTACTCTAAAAAAATCATGTCTGAGACAATGATTTCTATGATTACATGCTAATAGTAAAAATGAGGGAAAGTAAAAAGTTATTTAAAATAAAGGGCAGCACTGAGAAAAGGAATGGGGATAAGGAGTTAAGGCAAAAAGAAAAGTGTATTCCCAGTGAAAGCACATTAGGTGGTGTGGGAGAAATATACTATAGCAGAGAGAAAATTCATATGGCCAAAGCTCAATTGGAGTAGAAGCTGGACAGAAATGTGGGGGCAAACAAAAAGTTTCAAATTCAGTATTGGTCGAAGTCAGTGCAGAAATAAAAGGATGAGGATGGTCACTTCACAGATGAGGGACAGAGACAAAGAACATGTACTTAATACTTTCTTTGCCTCTGTCTTCACCACAGATGATGGACTGAGGACATCCAGCGCTCTAAGCTGGAGGAACATGGCTGTGAGAGTGACCAGTTCTCAGTTGACCATGAAGTAGTGTGGGATCAGATACTCCAGATGAACCCTTAAAAATCTATGGGGCCTGGTGGGATTCATGTGAGAATACTCAAAGAGTTGGTTGATGTCATGACAAGGTCTCTCTTGATTTTTGAGCAGTCTTAGGAATCTAAGGAGGTCTCATTTGACTGAAAGTTGACCTTGTTTTCAAGAAAGGCAAGAAGGATAACCCTAGAAACTACAGACCTGTCAGCCTCACTTCAGTTCCTGGTAAAATTATGGAGAAAATTATTCTGGAGATATTGAAAAACAGCTGAAGAACAACAGAGTCCTCAGTCATAGCCTCCTTCATAGTTTTGTGAGGGGAAAGTCCCGCTTATCAAACCTGATTTCTTTTCATGGCAAGGTAACCCACCTAGTTGATAAAAGGAAGCCAATTGATGGGATTTTTTTGCATTCTGGTAGATCTTTTGACAGTGTCCTTCTGGATAAAATGTCCAGCCCACAGCTGGATAAACACATCCTGTGATGTGTGAGCAGCTGGCTCATGGATGGGGCACAAAGGATTACAGTGACTGCAGTGACATCAGGCTGGTGACTTGTCACTAGTGGGGTTCCACAGGGCTCCATCCTCAGTCCTGTGCTCGTCAACATCGTCAGAAATTACTTGGACTCAGGACTGGAAGGGACACTGAGCAAGTTTGCTGAAGACACTAAATTGGGAGGAACTGCTGATGTTGGCAATAGCAGATAGAACCTGCAGGGAGACTTTGACAAATCAGAGATGGGCAATCACCAACCATTTAACTAAGACAAGTGCTGGATTCTGCACCTGGGCCTGGGGAACCCTGAATGTACGGACAGACTGGGGAAGGTGATGCTGGAAAGCACTGCCGTGGAAAGGGCCCTGGGGCTCCTGGTCAGTGGTGACCTGAACAGGAGCCAGCAGTGCCCTGGCAGCCAGGAGAGACAACCCTGCCCTGGGAGCATCAGGCACAGCATCAGCAGCCAGGAAGAGAGGGGATTGTCCTGCTCTGCTCTGCACTGGGGCAGCCTCACCTCGAGTGCTGGGGGCAGTTTTGGGTGACACTACATAAAACAGACATTAAACAGTCAGAGAGTGTCCAAGAAGGGCCACAAGGAAGGTAAAGGGTCTGGAGAGGAAGTCATTGAGGTGTGGTTGAGGTAATTTTATCTGTTCAGCCTGGAGACCTCATTGCAGTTACAACTTCCCCATGAGGGGAAGAGGAGGGGCGGGCACTGATCTCTTCTCTGTGACAGCACTTAAGGGAATGGCCTGAAACTTCGTCAGGAGAGGTTGGGTATTATAAAAGGTTCTTCACCCAGAGAGTGGTTGGGTACTGGAACAGGCTCCCCAATAAATTGGTCACAGCATGAAGCCTGAAAGCATTCAAGAATTGTTTAGACAATGCTCTCAGGAACATGGTGTGATTCTTGGGATTGTCCTGTAAGGGGCAGGAGTTTGACTTTGATGACTCTTGTGGGTTCCTTCCAACTCAGGGTATCCTATGATTCTATGACATTTAAAAAAATTGGTTGCAAATGGTGTTGAAACACCATTTAATCTGAGAATCAGAACATTAGTAATCAGCAAATAAGTAAATGTCTGAGTAAGCCCTCTGACAGGATCAATAATAAATAATAAATAATAAATAATAAATAATAAATAATAAAGTATAAAGTATAAAGTATAAAGAATAAAGAATAAAGAATAAAGAATAAAGAATAAAGAATAAGAATAAAGAATAAGAATAAAGATGTTTCCACAGCTAGCTGGACTGAGTATGGATGAGGTGGTGTCCCACAGAAAGACAGACTTACAGCTCATGAATTTCTATTCCCACTATTGTTTCACCTTCCCAAAATACTGCTGAACCTAGCTTTTGAAAAGCTCAGGTCTGTTCAAAACTGTCCCAACTTCAAGAGAATCTTCTTTCCATTCTTGTCTCAAACATCTTTCACAAGCTCTTTGTTTCTTTTACATTACTAGATTTCCTTCTGCTGTCCTAGATTTTGCTCCCTTCTACCTTGAAGGTTAGTATCTAAACCGTTATCTCAACTGCTGTCTTATCACTACACAGCAAATTTCCCCTCAGTACGGATTGTACAGCCAGAGTTTCCACCCCAGGCCTGCTAGAAAGTCTCCCCTGATATATTTCGTAAGTAGAAATATGAAGTCAAAGAACCCCAGATTTTGGCAGCAACTGCTGAGAACATGCTTCTCTTATCACAAGGGGAATACCACTTAGTGATAGGCTTGAGAAGAATGAAAAAAAAAAAGAAAAAGGAAGCACTAAAAATCTCTTTGCCAACAAAGACAAGCTTTGTTAATCTATTTTATTCTAGCACTGAAGCAGCCATAAAAGTCCTAAGCCATGTTATTTCAGTTTATCTTAGTTTATCTGGTTATCTGAGTTTACAAAGACACCCACTTCCCAAAAAGACACTGTGATTTTTAAGAAACATTGACTAGAGAAAACAACCCTCCACCTTCATTTGAATTCTACCAAAGGCTTTACCAGATGGGGTTGTGGAAACACAAAGGTGTTTCCCACTAAAACACACCACACTAAATGCTTTTTCTATTATTTTCTCAGTCTCTAATTGAGCAGGGAAAACCATTGCAAGTGATATAATAGTCAAGACCTAAGTTTTCTCCTAGTAATCCAAAGCTAATTTCTGTGGACTCTTCATCTCTTTTAAACAGGTACAATGTATATACCCTGATGGGTCATTCATCAGTTAGAACAAATAGAGGCCTCAGTATTGGTTCTGATGGTTTTTAGCCTAATATGGAAGGGCATAATCAGGTCCAGGGCTGGAGTAAAGATGGGAAAATTCCATGTGGAGAAATCTACATATTTTAGGCAATGAGAGCAATTAGTTAATAGAAAAACGCACCTAAGTTTACAGTGGATTTTACAGTCTTCCTTGCAGTTTAGGTATCTTTGTAGAAGCTGTGGTACTCTCATCAAACACTTCATCTGTTGAAACCTTTCTAAATATCTGCATTAGCAACCATATGGCCAGTATCTCTGGTCTGTACTAAAAGCATGTCAGGAAAAAAGTTTTTATAATTCTTCACATTTATAAAATAAAATCTAAAAAAACAAACCCAGCCAGTTAAGACTGAGTAGTATTTCTACTGCAAAATGGAAAAAAAAATAGCTTTTCACTGTAAAAGTAGTTTAGCAACATTTAGAACAGGGTATTCCAAATTCAGCTGCAGGTAGCACAGAAAAGAAATTTCAGGGCACTGTGATAGTTGTAGAGTCAATAATTGCAACAAGTTTTACCTTTTAGCTCACAAATTCAGTGTTTTCACCCTAAAAGCAGGAACAGCAGCTCTTGGCTTTTGTTCAAATAACAAAAAGATACAGATACTCAGACAGCTAAATTTCCATATCCTCAGTGGAAAAGTTATTAACTGGATTTTTGTATGCTAAGCAGAACAACTTGTATATCTGTGGGGGTCTTATATATGTTTAGAGAGAGAAGAGTTGAAATTTTGAAACAAAAAGCCTTATTTAGAAAGGCAGTACCACAAAAGAAACAAAAAAGCCCCAGACATTATTAATAAGAAGTTAGGATCAGCCCTGTAAAGAGCCCTTGTGTGTGAACTGTGAATAGCATTACAGCCCAGATCCTAACCTGGTTTGTTCATTCTTATCCCCTGTGGTCCAATTTGACTTTTACAACTTGCTTGACTTGAATCCTTGAATGATGCCCAGCTTCTAACAATAAGTTCCCAATGAAATCTATTTTAATAAATGTGTTTTGGAATATAAACTTCTTCTCCAGTATTTCTCAAGCATCAAATGAATAAAGAATATATCTTCATTATAGAGAACCTTATATTTTAGAGATTATAAACTTTCATGGCTGAACAAAGTGCCAGTTGAGCAGAATTACTGCAATTGCTGGGTTTGTGGGACATCTAGTGGGAAAAAATGGTTACTATCATGGGTATGCATTTTCTCAGACATGCTGCTCAAGGAGGAAGATAACCCTGCAAGCACAAAAACATTAAGCAGAATTGTGAGGATCATAAGGGTACTTGCACCTGAGCACCTGGAGAAAAGTCATCTGCTCCTCTACATCTGCTACATCTGAGCCTGTTTCCCAGAGCATAAATGCTTTCTGCTCTTCCACTGCAGTCTGGCAGCATATGCACACTAAGTGATGCATTCCCTCTTGCTGGCTGTGATCTTGCATGTGGTAATATGGAAAAAACAGTGGCAAAAGTAAAGCAGCACAGATATCAGCATGGGCTGGCAACTTCAACACATCACCAGAATCCTGAATATCCTGTAGGCTCCCATTGCTATTTCTCCTGACCATAAGTCAGTAAGCTGTAGTGAATCACCCTATAGGTTTACCCAATTCAGCATTCCTCTCCCAAAACAGCCCCTTAAGACCCACAGGTGTACCTTCCCTGCCTCCAGACATTATGGGAATAATCCCAGCTCAGGACATGACATTTTTCCCTAATTTAAGTGAGCCCATAAAACATAAACTTTACCTGTTAAACACAGGTAAAAAAGAGCAATATAAAATGAGTGAGAGCTGTTCCTGTTCCTGACCTTGGTCAATTCTTCTTTCAGTCTTGCATATCCCAGTTCTCCTCTCTCAGTTCTCCTGCCCTCAAACCTCTCTTCAAATACAATTCTTTTAGAACCAGATCAGACTTCACTTCTACACAATTTCTCAAGCTCCCCAGAGCAACATATTATTGGGATGCTTGCCTGTCTTTTTGAAACTGCTAAGACCCCTTAATTTTTTATGTGGTAAAGTCAAATAATTTCAGGTGTGTATTTCTTTCTTTCTTATTTGAACAATATATTCTGCAAATACCTTTCTTTTCTCCTAAAAATACAGTTCATGAAACAGGAGAGTTTATCTCATTTTTCACAATTACTGCACTAGCAAGGGTCACTAATAAACACTGATGTGTTAAGATTAAGGAAGAACACTGCCTAAAAGATCAGCTTTGTATCGTGCTTTGAAGGTGAAAATGTCTGGCTTTGATAGAATGCTGCAGAAATTCTAGGATGGTTTAAAGAGGCAGCCCTGATTCCAGTTGTGAAAAACATTCATTTACAGCCAGCTAGCAAAAGAATAAGAGAATAAAGCATGTTGTATCTGACTTTTTGCCACTTTTTGCATTTTTTAATCACAAAAAAAATGGCTGAGTGATATATTCAGGTAGTTAATTGAGTATTGCTTGTAATAAGAGACATTTTTAATGCTAGAAGTTAGCCACGCTACTGCTAGCAAAGGGATATTCAGAGCATGTCCTCATACATCAAATCTCTGCTATGTTGTTTATGAGCAGCAATTTGAGATCAGGATTGGATTTGCAGAGGTATGTGTATTGTAAACAGTTAGCAGAAATGGCAACCAAGATTCCAGCATGCTTACTGTAGGCCTGGATAGTTTTGTGAGCCCTTATTGTTCTTTAAACTTAATTACCAGGTACAGTTAAATCCTAGGCCAGATTTTTATCTTACATCATGCAAGGAAGGCTGAATTTGATCTTTTAGAGGCATGTCAGTTAGTTGCTGGGACTATCATATGCATGGTCAGCATCAGTATGCTCACTTATGCTATTTCAACACTGCTAAAGGAATCTCTCCTAGTATTTTATGTTCAGCCCTGAGATGAATTCAAATAAATATGGTGAGGTCCTTGACTGAGGTCATGTGTAGAGGATTCTTCTCACTAATAAAGCTTAATCAATAAAGGAAAGTAAGAGCTCTCTTATAACGCTTTAGAGGAAACTGAAACAATTTAATGCAGTACTACAGTATCAAAACTTGTAAACTCACAAAGTACATGATTTGGGGAAGAAACGACATAATATGATCATTTCAATCACAGCAAGTTCAGGAGTTCAAACTTTCAGTTCATTGAAAAACACTAAGGAAAGCAGACTTCCTGCTAGTCGGTTTAAGTTGAAAGTAGGAGGTTCTATTAGTCAGAAAAAGCTGAAATGCCCATGTTAACATCACCAGACAAAGCATCCCAGGAACAAGAATGCAGGACAAAATCAATGTTTTTAGTGTTCAGTGTCCAAAGTTTTACACAAACTTGCAGTAAGTTCTAAAGATATGATCTGCCATTTGAAAAAATTCATGGCAGGATTCAGAATTTGAGTTGCACAGTGTGCCACTCTGGCCAGGGATTCTCTTGGTGCTTCCCCTCTCTGTAAAAGTCTACACAAGTGTGCTATGACAAGAATATTCAGTCAATAAATGGGGATTTGTAAGTTTAAAATAGCATCAGCTGAAATAGTAGGCTAGCATCATGTAAACGTTTTTGCACTTTAAATTCTGATGTCAAACTTTTGGCAGTTGACACAGCCAACATTTTTTCAAGCCACTCATAATGCAGGATAAGTACCGGACTTAGCAAAGGAAAGGAGAATGAGTTTGACAGCTGAAAATTGCTACTCCAAGAAGTAAAAAGAGTCAGGCAAGCAGGTTTCAAGCGCGGAGTGAGCAGGGCGGGGGCGAGGCCGGCGCAGGGATGCGCGGCTGCTCCCGCGGGCGAGCGGGCACCGAGAGGGGCGAGGGGCTGGTGGCCGCCAGAGGGACCCCGGACCCCGCCGGACCTCGGCCGCCCTCCACTCGCCTCATCTCAGCGCTCCCGCTCCCTGCCCTCTTACCTCACCGGGAGGACCTGCGTGCACCGGTTTCAAATGCCAGAGATGCTCTTTTGGAAGACAGGCGGTTACGTGAAGTGGGAAAGCCATTTTGAAAACAAAAACCCCCCAAAAAACTCTAAACAGAAAACAAGATTCAATAGGAGAAAAATACAGAGGTTGATACCTGAAATATAACAATTAAAAAGAGCAACAAGTCTGAGGGCACATAAAGAATGGGTGGTGAGGGGAGATGGAGGAAGTGAAAAATGTACAACAGTACCTGGCAGACATACTTGTTTTGTTCACTATTATTAGAAATAAAGAAACAATTAGGAGAAAATCTGAGCAGGAATCTTATTACAGAATTTTTGCAGATGAGACAAGCAGGTCAAGGGAGGTGATTCTGACCCTCTACTCTGTCATTATAAGTTCTTGGAAATGAATGGAATTGTTCCAAGTTAAAATTAGTTTGTTCAGAAATGTTGTCTTTAGATTAAAAAAATAGAGCTCAGAGTTATTAGCAGAATTTTGAATATTCTGTTCTGTTGTTTTGCTTATGGAGCAATCTGTCTAAGACACATAATTATACTTTTTGTGGTCGAATTTCATTTTAAATGTTATGCTAATATGTAAGCCTTGCAATTCTCAGGAAAAAATACTGAGGATCAGAGCTGAGTAACGCAGTTACATCTTTGGAATTTGTCAAGGTTTTCCCCCCATGAACAAACTTGAAAACTAGTTTTCAAAGGTATTAATTGCCTCATTTACTTCAACAGGTAGAGTCTGAAATCTGCTGTCAACACTCAACTTCCTGAACTTACTTTAGTGCTTCTGCACTTACCTCACACCGCCTGAAGTTCCAGAAACACTACTTGCCAAAGGTCCCCAGCTTCATCTCTCCTCTCTAATGTTATAATTATTACCTAATAATACAAAATTGCCTGGGCATACTTTTACAGTCAGACTAGTCTAGTGAAACTTTTGAAGGACCTACTTTAGATACAGTATGTCCATCAGGGATAGAGCTGAGCAAAGTATGAAGATCATGCTTCATTTGAAAGCCTGCATGTAATCTTAAAGGTAGTTGATCATAATATTAGATGCCTCCTAAGTATGTTTTGTATTTAACAGCTCTGGACTTCTTACATTTTTTGCAGAGACTGACAAGAAACTCTATAACAAGAACTGGAAAGGCTGTAAAACAACTGTCTTAAATATACCAGGAATGTCAATAATCCAGCATGTAATTCTTTCACTTAATACTGGCTTTTGCAATTATTTGTGGTACCCCTGCAGCTGAAGTCTTTTTGAACAGAAGAAACACTGGATACAGCCTTTGCATGCATTGTGTTCCTCAGTTGTACTGCCCACTCCAGTCAGCTTCAATTTTTTCAAATGCCAATTAACAGGTGTGAGAAATGCTACGTCTTACCCAGGGACTGATGTCTGCATAATAGTGATACTATCTTGGCAAACCAGCCTGCAGCATAAATATCATGGTGTTTGAGCCCTTGGGGCCTGTGGAGTTTACAACTATGCTGTCAAGATCTCTTCGTTGGGATAGTCCTTGAAGTCCTGCCAAGATGTAGGGGATTCTGGTGCTTTTATGTGCTCCCAAGCACAGCTCTGGCTCCAGGAGTCAACACTCTTGTCAGGCTGAATGATGGTGTGAATCTCAACTCGCGAGCTGAGATTCCAGTGGGGAGTGTGACCGTGCATGCTTGCATGATGATGCCAGAGAAGCAGGTGACACTGGCAGATAGCTGCAAGGAATAGTAACTGGGTGGCTTCTTGTTACATATCCTCAGAACTTCACAGGATGGAATTTGAGAGAGAGGAACAGTTATAAAATGAAGTTACAAAATCCGGATGTCCTGATCAATTCGAGATAGTTGTAAGGTACCTAACACTGCATGCACAGGCAAGAAGAGCATTCAGCACTGGGTCAGGATCTGTTTGCATCATATTTTTACTAATCCAAGGATTAATCACATTGCAAGTCAATGAGCTGTTACACTCATCCAGGTTCTCCAGAGACTGCCTGGAGAGAAAAGAAGGGGTTGGTATGTCAAAATAGTGACACAAGGAGGCGCAGAGCAAGTATGTTTTCCTTGTAATAAAAACTAAATGGGCCCAAAGTATTTAAACACAGCTTGTAAAGAAAAACAAGAGTTAAAAGGGCAAAGTTTGTCTTGGCCACATCCCAAAAAAAAGTTGGATCAGTTCTGAATTTCTCATTCTGCATATACAATAAATGAAACAGCAGTAGTTTGTCATCTGAAGCACTTCACATTTGCTAGCTCTCAGGAATCCTGAAAGCCTTTAAAACTGACAGAACTCTTGCAATACAGGACATTACTAATGGGGTTTTGTGCATGACATGCATTTCTGCTGCTGTTAACCATGAATATTTAGACAGCAGCATGCTGGCTTTTCACCTGGGCCAGAACTCAAAATCAAGTTCAAACACAGCATTTAAGCAGACATATTCGTTCTGCTGACAGTTGGGGCTGATTTTGTAGTTATCCTCAAGCTCCACTACCTGCCACAAATAAATGTACTAAAATATTAGTTTAAGCATGGAAGATCTGCTGAATGTCAAATGGTTGTTCCACTGTCTTGGTTTTCCAACTATTTATCCAAGGGTATGAGCCTGTGAAGATCTTTTACTTGCTTCCACTGCCACCAGCAACTAGCCATGCAGATCTAGGATGGTGAAGGAGGCTGCTAGACTACTCACTGCTTCTGAAAAGCTTTTCTCTTGTAGTTTACCCCTAGTACAAGGCATGGTATCCAGATGAGAAAAAAATCAAGAACAGAAATTACATCTGAGAGACACTATTAGTGGATGCATTGTACCTTTCCCTGTGCTGGCCTTCAGAGACAAATGCATTTAGATAAGTGTTTGTTTTAAATGTTTTTTGCAGTAAACAAGGCTGTTAAGTTTCACCAGTCTCTTTTAAGACTCCATGAAATAAATCTGTGTTCAGGATCAGTTTTGCAATTTACTCAGTGCCCTTGACCTCTCACAGAGAAGGACTTCTCTGATGAAACACTTCTGGCAGGATTGCCCCAGTTTCAGTACATGCTGAAACACTGAAACATGCAAAAATGCATTCAAATTACATATTCAGAACAAACATTGTTTTCCCTGATATTAATTTTGAGCTAAATTCTGCAAGGTATTTTCTATTTACTGGAAAACTCTGGTTAACAGGGCTGATGGTATTCAGTAGCCCTTTGTAAAAGTGAGCCCCTATATAAAGCACTGTAAGTGTTGATTTATTAATAAATATGAAATAAAGCAAAAATTAATTTACTGCTCAAAGTGGATTCTTTATAAAGCATCAAGGAAAATGACTCAGTTAAGTCAAGCCTGTGAGTGGAAATCAGTGTTGCACTACTCAAGGATAAGGGAAGTTATAGCAGGGTTGTGTACAGACACTTTTAAATTCCATTTAAATTTTAAAATGATAGGTTTGTGCCTTATCACATGGCTCCTAATGAAGCAGTCTCACACTGTCAGATGAAGATGAGATGGAGGTAACCTGCAGAGGAAAAGTAGGTTGATACTACAACATGCTGTTCTGGTTGATATTCACAGTAAACAGTGGAGGCTGATTGCTAAACATTGGCTTTTCCCAGTGATAATGGGTTACAGTTTCAGCATTCAGATTGAACGAATATTCCCAGCACTCTGAGAGATGGAAGAATAAATTTATAATTTGAGAGACTTAGGTAAACTAAGATGCTCTGTGATCTTGTGTGAACAGAAGATTTGGCCTCAAAAAAATCAATGGTCATGTGGTTCTGGAGTAACAGTGAAGATGCCCACACCAAGGAGCTGCAGCTGCTTCTTTCTGCTGTCATTTGCCCTTGAGATATCTCTATTTCTATCCAACACAGCTCAAGATCTTATGTACTTACCAGCCACCAGCTTTGCTTTTACTTCTGCAGTCAACAGAAGTTTGCATTATGCTGAAACACTGGGAACAGAAATCTTTCCTGTGAGAAAAATGTGCTTTATTTATTCTTTTACTTTTAAAAAATAATTTTATATGGAAAATGTTTTCAAGTTTGGTTTCCTCAAAGATGTTTGCGGAGAAATCTGTGCTGGACCTATAATTCCTTTTATTTCCCCTTCAGGATCTATGCATCTACTAGCATGTATTCTCTTCACTTAAGAATTTTCTTAACTTTCTTCATCACTAGCAGTATCCTGCTGCATTATACTAAATGAAGCATTCTAAATACAAATATAGAGAGAAAGCAAAACCAGCAATCCATTTCCAAACACTCACACTATGGTCTCAGGTGGCTGCAACAAGCAATCTGCTCTAATCCTATGCCTGTGTGGATCATGATCTTGAATAGACAACTGCTGCTGACACTGTTCAGTGTGTGGAGTGGTGACTCCATCCTGATGGCAGTGGGTAAATGATACTGCCACCCACAAGCACCTGTTCTGCCCACGTGGCAGCCTGCTGGAGCAGCCTGTAGAGGCATGGCAGACACCTCCAGGCACAGGACAGCATGCCCTCTGGCACACGGGCGCGCCTGGCTGTGCCTGTGCACACAAACTCATCGGGATCTAGCTCAAACCTACAGGCTGTAGTGCAACTCAGACTTAAAAACTCGTGCACTGCAAGCTTGGAAATGCAGATGAGCAAGGTCTCTACAGCAATGCAGAGGCTTCAAGACTAAAGAAGCTGTGGCTAATGGCTGTAAACCCTAATTCTCTTCTCAAGCTATCCCAGGACTTCAGAGGCTGCTTTAAACAATAGTTTAGAATTACTATGCTCTTGCCTGCAAGGGGATGGAAGACACAACTTAGCAAGATGATCCTGCCCCACTGTCTTAAGATTCCTCAGATATTCCTTATGCAAAGAGAGCTATAAAAGCTAGATACAGGGGACTACTATGACAACCTCACCACATCATTCCAAATATTCCCAAATGTAAGGAAAAGGTGTTCTTAACATAAGGGTGTGACCCAAAAATAGGTTACTACTGAACTTTGTGCCTGCTACCTTTGTGCGCTGCTGAATCTAAGTGGAAATTTTACATTGCTAAAATGAATTCCTATATTAAAGTTTACAGGATTCTCTTTATTTAGGACTTCTATTTCAGAAAAATTAATACTGTACAGGAGGAGCTAAGAACATAAGGAAGTTACTGAAATGGTGCTATGCACATCAGAGGGAAGCAAAGTACTTTGGGATGTCTTTGATTCAGGAACTATTCCTAAAGTTTCATATGCTGTGCTTCACCAAAACCTCTTTTTATTCAGCTGTGACTGAACCTCTGTAGGATGGTACTAACACATTGGGAGGATTATATTTCTGGAATTACAGTGGCTGACGTTACATCCTCAGTGCAGGTGTGCAATGTGCTCCCTTGGACCTCTGCAACTCAGCTTGGCCTAAGTTTCAGATCACCAGAACACTGCCTTCCATTAAGAGTCAGAGAAAATCCAAAATTTAACTGCTCCTATGACTGAGATAGGATTAGGAGATTTTTCTAGACTAGGAATTTAATTCTGAAAACAACCAAGTAACCATAGGCTCTGTGATCTTTGGGCCATAACAGCTGTTATAGGACACCACAGAAGAATGGTCAGTTGATGGATGATTAAGAACTGGCTTTAGGCTACTGTGACAGGGAACAGTTACTTTCTCTTTACCAAGAAAAAATCTGCCCTAGTCCAACCATACCATTGACAACACAAGGAAATTCCTTTGCTTTCAAAGCCAGGTGATATTTGGCACTATCAGAGTGCAGTTGTTATCCACATCATCTGCTCACTAAGCCTATTTCCATGGACACCTAATGAAGAATAGGAATGCAATATAAATCACACACTACTTCAATATGCATTATATTGCCTGCCTATACCAGCTCTCTGCAGAAACGGATGTATTGCTGCAGTCAGCCTCAGCAGGTAGCTTTGTTAAGAAAGGGTGGTCAGGTCAGGATCACCAGACTAGCTGAGCATAGCGCTGGTAAGAGCAGTCCAGTCCTCAGCTGCAGACAAGCCTGGTCAGGGATGTATGCTTAGAATGCAAGTTTATACGCGATTCAATAGACAAACATATATATACACACACACAAGACTGTATTGGACTTATTGAGGGAAAATCAGGTATCATATCCACAGTATTAAAAAAAACCCCAAAAAACAACAACAAAAAGATCCCAACCAACAAACAAAAAAAAAACAACCAAAAAACCAAATCTGAACAAACAAAAAACCAAACAAATATAACAAACAAACAAACAAACAAAAACCACAAGCAGAACATTACTAATTTAAATGAGAACATGAGGCTCTGACTTATTATGTGCCACCAGAAATAAATGCAAATCAAGACTTTTATTTATATAGTTTGGAATGTGTGGTCTACTGTGTGTAGTTGTACTTTTGTAGGACATGTAACTCTTTATAAAATGAAAAAAAAATTTCCTAATTCAATTTTCCTCCTAATTCAATTCAGAAATTTGTATTCAGTTCCCAGAAGTGTTCTATCTTTGAGCTTTAGGAAATGAAGAAAGTGTTTGAACTTTAGAAATTCCTTGCCTCATTAGTTTTAGCAGATGCACAATACAATAATCATCACAAGTGCTGTAACACTTATGTAGCTGACATTTTATTAAAAAATGGAAATATACAGATGTGCTAATCCCTGCAAAGTGCACATGTATCACCACAGATGACTTTTTATTCTTAGGCCATGGTGACCAAGGGAACAAATGTGTGGGCATTAATGATTTCCCCTGCAGTGTGCTCCACTAGGTTATCACCAGTGCACAGTGTATTCTGGTTAAATAAAATGCTCTGGGCAAGTAACAGCAAAGAATCTGCAAGGTTGGTGGTTGGGGCTTTTCTGTTGTTTTAAAATGCACTGAAAGGATCATTACTGTATCCATGGTATTGTGAGACAGCCCCTGACTGGCAAAGCATACAAGCATCAATTGATTTCTTATAGAACTGCTGGTGCAATTTTCAGACATGCTTCCCAACCCTTCATAAGATATACAGCAGGTATTAGTTATACTTAAGGATATCAGGTCTGTGAAAAGTTAAACAGAGGTGCTGACATTCTGTCTGACATTGTGGATGACACAAGCAGCCAGATCAGTAAGTGAACAAACAGAGCTTTTTATTTTCCCTGCAGCTATGTGAGCTCTCATTATTTCTGACACACCTGCAAAGCCTCTGTGGAGCTTAAGATAAGTGTCTCACAGAGAAAGTTTGACTTAAACATACATTTTGTATGTGGGATCTGATTTTGGAGGAGACAGGCCAACAGTACTGTTAGAGAGCCATACCAAAGGATTGAGAGCTTGTATACGTACTAATTAACATCAAAACCCTTGTGCACAAGGGAGAGGTTTTGTGTGCACTCCTCTTGAAAAAAGTACAGCTGCATATTAAGGCAGATAAAATCCACATTTGGCTTCATATTCTCTCTATGTCTTAGGAAATTTGAATTAAAAGAAAGAATCTCTGTTTTGCCCCATTGCCTCTTCTACAAATAAAATCATCACCACTTTCATGAGGACAATTTATAAAGCAGCAGTTCCATTGCTTATAAAGAGCCTTTGGAAAATACTGGTACCATAACATATGGATAAGATGCTGCTTCTGCTCAGAACCCTCAGCCTGTGTGGTGCACTACTCTTTGCAGCATAGTTCCTGGTCCAAGAAAGGGGAATGGGTTAAGCTCAGCTGGGAAACAGTTGCTTTTTTCTTCTTTTTCTTTTTCTTTTTCTTTTTCTTTTTCTTTTTCTTTTTCTTTTTCTTTTTCTTTTTCTTTTTCTTTTTCTTTTTCTTTTTCTTTTTCTTTTTCTTTTTCTTTTTCTTTTTCTTTTTCTTTTTCTTTCTTTTTCTTTTTTCTCCTTCTCCTTCTCCTTCTCCTTCTCCTTCTCCTTCTCCTTCTCCTTCTCCTTCTCCTTCTCCTTCTCCTTCTCCTTCTCCTTCTCCTTCTCCTTCTCCTTCTCCTTCTCCTTCTCCTTCTCCTTCTTCTCCCATCACAGCCCTGCAAATCATGAGCTGCCTGCTATTTAGTTTCCTCCTCACTCATAAGGTCCTAAACTAAATGTCAGGTCCCCAGGAGTTTCACCTAATGACAGTGAAGCCAGTGAGAGCTCTGCTATCATCACAGATCAACTATTATACATAGGAGTACTTAGTGTCTCTAATTAAAAAAAAAAAAAAATCCATGTTGTGACTGAAGATGAATAAGGAAAGGGAGGATTGGGCCAACAGCAATATTCATTTCTCAGCACTTCTACTGCTCTTCCAGCAGGTCTCTTACTTGGTATTTTTGTAACACTTAGATAATGGGCAGTGGTGTTTCTATGTTGACATATTGAGAACTCAAAGATTAATGTGTCATTTTACTATTTCCATTCTGATATCTCTATGCTGATAAAGGCTTGGCAATCTCACCATCCCATTAGTAATATTAAATACTGCAAAACTAGGGTTTAGGGAGATATAAACCATTTTAAAATTGAATGTGACCAATAAAACTCTCTCTGGGCAGTTTTCCAGTCCAGTCTCCAACCTCACTATCAAAACATGGTGAAGAAAGGAGCTGCTAGACATTTCTTTCATACTTGAGAGTAAGGGATGTGAGTTTCTGGGATATACTTTTATGAACAAGATGAACATGCGGATAGTTCCAGTTTCAAATAATATTGCAGCATGGATCAAAATGTTTGGAGTAGCTTCATTTAGATTTTCCCATTGGTGCTGTGTTGAATCTTTGGCAAATGGAAGCCCCTCTTATAGCACTCCATCCTGACAAAATCCACTCCCCTCATGCATAAAAGATGGCATTGTTTTTATAAAAGAAAACTCAGAGTAAAGCCCAGCAAGCATGAAAAGAGCTGAATTATGGCCTTGGTGGGGCTTTTCTTTTACACAGAAACCTTTCTTTTACCAGTACAAGGCTGAGATGAGTTAATAACCAGCCTGATGAAGTCAATCCCTGTTCCAGTATACTTTCTCCAAGGTCATCCAATGAGTCAATGCAAAAACTGGGCTGAGAACACAAGAATTGTGTCCTAAAAGAGCAATAGTTCTACTATTTATCCAGGCTCTTGGTATTCCTGAAGCTTTTCTTTTTTATGGTGAACATCAGCAGGCTCCTCAAACCAATTTCTGAGACCTCATACAAAATAAGGAATGCAGCAAGTCAGCATCAACAGACAGGTATGAGTGTTTTGGAGGCCTTTGGGAGGGCTCAGAAATTCATCCAAGACTCATGATGAACTTTAATGTTTAAATATTTTCTCAAGAGAGAAAAAAAAAAAAGAATTCAAACCCCAAATGAATGGGACTAGAACGTGACCCCAGGAAAGGTCATTAAAGCACAGAGGCACTTTTCCACTCTGTTTGGTTTAGACACTAGAAGCCAATCAGGATGCCTGGCAGCTCTCCACTCCTACAAGCACCTTAGTAGCATTACATCTAGATGTGTATATCCTACTGCCTTATGTCTCAGCCATAACAGGATCTTTTCTCTGCCCTGAATAAACAAAGCCTGATTTTCTCCCATATTGCTTCTATTTCAGTAGAAATAAAGTGGTCTGGTTATTGGTCTTGACTCCAGTAAGCTGCTTCCCTCTATATATGGGCTGAGGCACACAAAATGCTGAACCTGGACTCAAGATGACACAAGCAAAAGCATGTTTTCTCAGACTTACTTTTTGGGGGGCTTTCAAGAAAGCATCAAATAGAAGAGCAAGTGTTTTGGAACAGCTGAGAGAGAACCTTGTGAAGCACTGACCACCACCAGTACCCATAAGGTTTGATGGGAAGGATGAATGTGTTGGGCATGGAGGTGAGCTGGAGTTGGCACAGTAACTCGGCTGTGCTTAAATTTAAAAAGACAACACTTAACCTTTCCTTCCCCTTCTTACCTTCCCTTATAGTCACTCAGGGCCTTCTCATGAATGTAGAGTAGAGCTTGTTGTACTTAGCCCTCAACAAATTTATCACCACTGATGAGAACCACAGAACAATGCATAACAAGAAATCTTCCAGAGAGACTCTAAGGCCACATACAGAAAAAGGGTTTGAAGATTGTCACAGTATATTAAAAGAAGAAAAAGGATTACAACAATGTCAGCTTTGACAAAGGTAAGCAAACTTAAATCCCAAAGTATCTTCACAATAGTTGCCAGTCTGGAAAACCATTAGAATAAAACAAGGCACTATTGTGGACTTTGCATATGGATTCTAACTCACTTCTTTCCTCAGATGGCTGCCTAAATGTAAAACTTTGAATGTTTAGATAGAGTTAAATATCAGTAAGTAGGGCTGATTCCTCTCAGATGACCAGACATCCTCATGTCCAAACGCCATTCCATTGGAAGGTCTCTTTACACAGGCCTATGGGAAATGGTGAGGCTGAGAGGCAAAACTGCTCATCCTTGTGATCCACATACCCTTTCTCTAGGACACTCTAACACCCTCTGATGGTATCCATTCGATTTAACCTATTCAGACAGCAGAGCAACCTGACTTGGCATCTGCTGTTGCCATTCAATAACAGTTTCCTCTCCCATGTCCATAAGTCATTGTTAAATGAGGACATGAACAAGGCAGCTTCCTATTTCTGTCCTCCTTGATGACCCATAAACATGAATTGCTTTGATGGCTTTCAGCCCTTTTCCAGAAATAGGTGTCCCTAGCACTGGCTCTTCCCAGGCTCTTCCTGCCTTCTTTTAGAGCAGGCCTGTGGAGCCATGCTACTGCTGTCCCTACACAGAGAAGAGACTGTGGGAGGTGAGACTTTCACTGCACACAGGAAGAGGACACATCAGAAGGCTTCTTACCTTACCCTTCCCTCCTAAGAACAAGAGTGCCTAGGAGCCAGGTAAGCTCGGTCACAGTCTCAGTTTGCTCTGCAAAATTTTCTCATAGCAGAACATATTTGATTTAAAGACTGCATAGCACACACACTCAGCTGCCCACAGGTTGGCTGGGACTCAGGAAGTCCCAAAGCTGGGTTTAAAAATCTGTTCTCACAGCTTGAAAATAAGCTCCTAAACCTAAGGACAGTGTCACATGGGGACTGATTAACAGAAGTTTGACACTGATTTTAGAACTTAATTACCTCATATCAGTGAAGGTTAATTTCAGTTAAATAGATGATAGCAATATCCTTTGAGTCTGGGTAAGCTGATCTAAGATGAAGCTGCCAGTTCAGTGATTTAAAATTAGAGCAATGCTCTCTCCTTCAGGCCCCCCAGCATCATTCTTGCTACCACATGCTAACCCCGCTGCAATCTGATGCTGTACCCGATCAAGAATTGCTATGCTCAAGTGGGAGGCAATGAGAATACAAGCAACACTGCTACAAAAGTCAAATAGAATTTTCTTTATTGCAAAAATGGATGAAGAAATACAAGGGTCCATTTCTGCAGCATTGTGATGGCACTGTGTGCAACTCCTGTACAACTCTTTCTTTGCAGGACAGGTATGTGCCTCTCTTGAAGAACTCCCCAAAGAGAGAACAATACAACAGTTGTGAGAGGTATCTGGAAAAGAGAAATAGGGAGACAGGCACCAAAGAGCTAATAGAGAATAAATATCCTTTCATTAAAACCAGATAGCTAAAGGAAGGGGAGAGAAACCCAAAGAGCACACTCACGACCAATTATTAATAATCCATCAAATTGAAGTCTGGTGCCCTTCTCCAGTGCATCAAAGCCCTTAATCTTTGCCCATTAGGGTTTGCACATCACTGCCTGGCCATGCCAAGTCTGCTCACACACAGGCAAAAGAATTTTGCCATGTCATGACTGGTGATTTGGCCCTTAAAACAGAGCAACTGAGCTTCAGCCAGAAGAATACAGGAGAGACTGTCTTTTAGGCCATTAGGGTGATGCCTCATTGGAGAAAAATTATTTTTGTTTAGACATCAGTGTTCAGCGTCCCCTACTTATGTATGTGGTCAGAGTACAGCAGAGCTGTATATCTATGTTTCCTAGTTATATTAGATGAATATAACAAAGATTTTACTGGCTTTTATGGTCCCTTTCCACTTTTTGCTGTCTTGTTACATGACAGGTCTTAAATTCTCTGTAAGCTTTAAGCCAGAACAAATGGCTCCAGTGCACAAAAGGTGAAAAAGCAGTGACAGACCATGTCACACACACAGCTAGGACTGGAATCAGTAAAATATCATTCACATACCACTCATATGGAGTCAATTTCTGAGATAACACACATATCCAAAAGGCCCATTCAGCTTTTAAAATGATCAATAATATAACATGTAATGGTTAGGTCTAGTAACCACTAGCAATCTTAGATAGAAAACTTCCCTTCCCCCCTTTCCTACCTAGAACTTGTAAACCAAAAGCATTTTCTTTTATACTCTTCATAATTTTTAAAGATGTAATTTTACATTTCTCTGTACTGACTGAATTCTGTATCTTCAAACCAGTAATAATTTTCTGCTACCTTAATGTTTTCCTTTTTGTCTAAACTTTTTCCCTAATTCCCTTTATAATACTCATTTGTGAATGCTTTCCTATCACCTGGTATCACTCAAAATTTTACTACATTTATCCTCAGTTCTGTTGACTCAGTTCTACTCTTCTGGAGATCTGAGGAGGATGATATATGCACTGCAGTCAGTAGAACAATATAAAACTGTTTTGAGAGAAGAGCCAGATGGAGAAAGACATATTTATCCTGGGCATATGAGGACACACTTGCAGTATTGGCCCTGAGGGGTTTCAAAACAGTTAATGCTGTCACTGGATTGAAAACTCTGTTTTATGCTAGTAGCACATAAAGCTCTTCACTCTTGTCTGTGGTTGCCTGCAACTTATCAATAAGTATTTACCATACATTTTTCACATAAATGACCTTCATACTCTGAGTTCAGCATGCCCATTATTGCTTTTTGCCACAAGATGTATCTGTTGTTTAATAAAACTGTTGTTAGCAGCAACCTGAGAAATGTGTGAATGTGTGTTCACATCCTTTCTGTTTGGACAGCGTGATTTTCTTGTTTTGTGCTGTGGGAGATGAAGGGGATACAGCTAGGATGACTGGCAAGGTTTTCCATGACTTTTTTTTTTTTTCCATGACTTTTCCATGACATTAGAAAATTTTAATCTGTGATCTAAATTTTACCTCATAAAACTTTGGTTTTACAACTGTCTTCACTCACAAATTGAAGTCCCTGCTCCCACCAAGATGAAATGTGGCACTCTCTTCCCTATATTATTTTGCTAAATTGAAGAGTTTCATGAGAGAAAGCAGCCAAAGCTCTATACATCTTCATCTAAAATTACATAACTCATAGTAAAGTTTGGCAAAGTAGTCAGAAAGGAAAGGTTTTGCTTTCACCAAACTGTCAACTGAAAATTGGATTCTTCTGAAAGCATCTTTGATGGGAAAATACTTTCATACCAAAAATGAAAGACAGGCTGGCCACAAGTATGGATCTTCAGCAGCACCAGAACTGTCAGCTAGACACAGAAGAGCCTTGGACTGTAAATACACTTTGGACATCTTCCCCTATGACAGAGAAGCCATTTATATTTGCAGAGCAGCCCAGCAAAGCACTGCAGGGTAGAACCAGGTTCCTCCTGCTCCTCTGGGGGAGAGGCTGCAGTGTGACACTCCTGCCTGGCATGGCCTGGGGCAGCCACTCTTCCTGATGCCATGGATTTGATGTTCCTGATATTCACCTTTGCCTAAAGGTGAACCCCAGTCAAATTGTGGAGCTGGGTCAGCCACCAAAGGAGGTTTGTTGTGCACTGTCACTTCTCAGCAGGACCTCTGTGGTTTGTGCTGCTGAACTGCTGTTCCTCTCTCCCAGCCAGGGGTGTACAAGATGTCAGGAGGGCAAGAGAGATTGCCCAGCCTTTAACCCAGCAGTGTTCTGGGAGTCAGAAGGGGACACACCTCTCTGCTCTCCTCTGCTTCCTCTTTCTGGGCACTGGAGAACACTGGTCTCAGCTGATGTAATGAGGATCTTTGAAATAAAAGCATTAGTATTTCAGAGCCTGTCTTCCCTGGTAACATCTGTGACAACGCTTACTAAGTGCTGCACACCACTGCACAGCTAAACATGCCAAAAATCTATGAGGAAACAGATCACACATTTATGGCGTGTTCAAAGGGAAAATGTGATATCAACTCACCAAGTACATGCACAAGAGATGTGATAAGGACCTTAAAGAGTTAATAGGACCAGTTAAGATTCTATTTTTGGACTGCCCTTCATGAGGAGACAGAAGATTTTCCTAGCATGTCAGTGACCTCCTCCTGACTACAGTTATCTATGGCTGCATTAAGACTCTGCTGATGAGAGTTATCACTGGAGCCTATAAAAGCCCATAAACCTAAACACTACATGGGAGATGGGACACTAAAAGAACAGGGTAAAGGGCTTTATTAACTGATTCGTCACTAAGACCATTTTGGTATGTTCTAGTGACATGCAATAATAAAATTTGCACAGTGCTGTTTTATATCAGAGAAATTTATTGTTTGGGAAAGCTGCTGTGAGAACAGCTCTGAAGAGACCTGCTCCTGAGAAGAGTGGCCACAGGAGCAGTGCTGTGCCCAGGCTCACTGCAGGCAGGCTAGTGGTTGCCTTCTGCCTCTGCGGGGTGCAGGCAGCCACCAGCCAGTAGGAAACCAGGTGCTGCTTTTGACAAGTTGTCTGGGATCAACTGATGGGGTAAAAATTAAGGAATTAAAGTAATCATCCACGGCATGGATGATTTTAAAACATTACCCAAATGTGATGTTTCAAGTTGGAAAGTCCTGAGTTGCACACAGCAAAGAACAATGACATACATCAGCTCTCCATGAGGGAGGACAACAGATGGGAGTTTATCACAGTGTGTTATTTTCAAATGTACCTATGTTATTTCAGAGACTAATGTAAGAAAAATATGGGCCCAGTTAATCTATATTTCCAGAGATCATAATTCAAGCTCAGTTGAGCAGTTTTTAAATTCAGTTTCTACAGGATTTAACCAGGATTATTCAGCAACCCTTTTGAATGAAAACAGCCCTTTAAAAGATTTGAAGATTTGCCTGTTTATAGGGAAACAATTATCCATTGCAAAATTCTACATATTGAGTAAATCACACTGTTTGGTGATTCACATGGCAATTTGCATAACAGATACAAAAGACTTCCAGCTGACAACACACCTGGAGCTTCTCCTCTGCAACACACGGTGGGTGGCAGTAGAGGCCTGGCAGACAGGGCAGAAGCAGCCTGAGTCACTGAGATGTTTATCTAGATGTTAGCAGATGTTGTGGGTGACTTCTCATATTGTTTTGTCCCATTTAAAAGGAAAAAAACAAAAAGTGTTCTTGTAACTAAAACAAAAGATACAAAGCTGGTTGAGAAATAAATTCTTGTTCAACACCGTATCCAAAAGTGTTCTTGTACTTGTGTTCTTGTAGCAATACGCATAACAGACTGGTTTGTTTGATGCTGAGTAGAGCTTATAGAGGTTTGCAAGACATTTACCTTCTATGTAATGGCAAATATTTGCCTTTAAGCTACTTGCTGTTTGATGCAGCCTGCAAGGCATTCAGTCATGAGAAGAAATGTTAGAGATGTCTATGATAGAAATTGTCTCAGTGTGGACAATCAGCAGCAGTAGTCAGAGATCAGGTGACCACTACCAGATCTAACAAAACAATACTCAGGTCCTTACAGCATGGTATTGAGATTTTAATGACAGCCATTCCCAGGACTCAGAGGACATGCTAGAGAGAAACCTTAATGGAAGTCTGCATCCATCAAAGAAGTCTTTAAAATTCAGCTTAGAGGAACTAGAAACTAAGAGGTAACTGCAGTCTTATGTGTGCTTTCATGCTTTAATGGTTTTGTACATTCAAATATTTTTGCTCCATCCCAAAAAATACCTGGATTCCCTCACCTCATGGGAAGCACAGCACCTTCTGAATTTTCCCAAAGTACAAATGTAAAAAGCACAGCAATTTCCTCCTAATTCATCTTCCAACACATGGACCCAACAACTGCTTTTTAAGCACACACAGTATTCAGATCCCTGTACTAAAAACTGATCTCAAAAACACGTAGGAGGGAAGAGTCCCCCAAATATCACTCCTGTGCCCAAAACGTGGTGGCTCACCTAGGACTAGGCTGGCACAAAGGAAAACTGGTGGCTCAGTGAGCCACAGGGAGGTCAGTCAGGCTCTAAAACAACCCTTTATATGAAGCTGACTCAAGTTTATCAACATTTTAATTATATTTTAATGAATCATTTCCATATAATTTGCATTCTCATTTTTTCCAGAATCTCCCATGTAATTTTGTTGTGGTTTTGTCGATTAAAAATTTCTAAAATTACATGAAAAAGGAAAACTTTCCATCCCCAAAAATGCCAAATCTCCTATTGTAACTTCTATTTACTTCTATTTATCAACTGTGCTGTTGACAATTAGAGTCAACACTACAAAACTCTTACTATAAAAGCACTAGAAATATCAGTATAAATAAAAAGCATTAACTACCAAGCATTAACAGAAATCCAAAAAGGGATATTAGATTTACATTAAAAATATTTTTGTCAGTAAAAATCCATCAGAGTACGTTGCAGCTTGCACAGATTTGCGTCAATTAAACCCACTAGAATAAGAAAGGAAAAAAGAAGTGCAATCTAATTTCACTAAATTCTGTCTTTTAATGTGGATTACTCATTTACACTAGTGGATTCATTCTCTACGCCAGGACTGAGCACATCTTATTCTTCCAAATGCATAAAAATAATTAACTGATCAGGAAAAATAAAAAGAGGAACATAATTTCTTTTAAATTCTGTACGGCAGCTGTCAGTACTTATGTATCTGTTGAACACAGTTTAGTTCAAATGATGCATTTGGAGGTGACTTTGTGGAAATCATGCTGTCACTGTGTCTGAAGGGAAAAGGAGCTTTAAAATTATTTATATTCTGACTGTTCCTCTGGATTTCAGTAACACAAGTCACAACAGAAATTTAACTCATTTATGAGGGTAAAAGCTTTGAAGATTGTGTTGTTGGGGCATTATTGGTTTGTTTTTTCCCCCTCCTCTTTCTCCTTTTTAGACTCTCATATTAAAGCTTTTGTTGTGAAAGGAATAAAAAGCAACTTCCAGTCTGTTGCTTGATTATTTTGGACAGATGTGCTGCCAAAGTCCAGCATACTCTTTTAACTGTTTACACATGTACTCCAGATGAGTTTATTGATGAAAACTAGGTTTTATTCTTGGTCATATGGCTATAAATACAAAATAAAATAACAGCTTCCTCCTACTCTTGCTTGTTAAATTAATCTACTAACTAAACTATTTTTCTTTCTTACCTCTCTGTTTGAATTTGTCAACATAGGCTAAAAGTCCAAAGCTGATGGGGAAAGGAAATATAAGAAGGAGTTTCAGTTAAGACTCAGTCAAATTGGATTAGAGATCAACTGATGATTAAAAAATGGATGTTTTGAAAATGTATTATATATTATTAATCTGTCACACAGCTGGAGGATCCTTGTCATTTGACAATGTAAGACATCTCAAGCTCTGCTCTTTCTGGAGCTGCTGCAACCTTGCAGACTTTGTGCTCAGTAAAAGAGGAGTAAAGTTTTTTTAAAACTAAACAATGGATAAAAATTATTTGCAGTGCAGTCCCATTTACTTTTCTGAAGTCAGCATAGTAATGAATTGCAACCATATACTTCACGCAGAGGATTTACTGAGTGAAACTGAACAGGTGGCTCCAAAAGAGGTCATGTAAGACAGGAAAGACCACATGGTATTGCAAACTCAACCATGATCTCCGCAGCCTACTGTGTGCAAATACCTGGTAACACAGAAACATCTCCCTGAAATTAGCTCTGGGAGTTTAGTCAAAAGAGCAGTTTTAATTAATCCTCTCAACTTCACTAGAAGAGTTTCACGAGTGTTCTTCAGACACATAGACCTGAGTTGAAACAGAAGTTGCATGTTTAAGACAAAAAGGGATTGTTTAAATTCTGTGAGAGGTGCTGGCAGGAATTCGTGTGTGGTCATCCTGAATTTATTAAAGAAGATGGATCCATGATGTGCCATGATTTTTTTAAGACACAGTTCAGGAAAGCTGCTAGAGTCTGGTTAAATCTCTCCTATACCTTGTGTTCTGAATTTCTTCATCTAAATTTAGAACAAATCCCATTCTTTTCATTGCCTTCAAGAACTCCCAAGTCACGAAAACAATGAAAAGAAACTCAGAAATAATTACATGGGATTTTCATGGGGGTAGCAAGAGAACAAGGCACAGACTCTCCAATCCTGAGGGAATATCTAATTCCTATGTTGGCCCCAAGAACAACGGGTATGTGCAGAGTTTTGGGGAACTGGAAACAGAAGTTACACCACAAAAAAGTGCACAGTGGCAGAATAGAATATTTGAGCTTTATTCTTAAGGAACATTTACATGTAACTATTGAAATGTTAGCTACTTTTCCAACTGTTAACCATGTATGACATTTAAGTTAAAATAAATTATATTGACATATTTATAATGAAGTAACGATTAAACTTTAATGAAATGCTCAAAATCTACCAGCAGAATGTATTTTTTGAATGGGTCACCCACATCAAGGTGCCATATTCCATCACAAAAATAATATTTTAAAAATTATTTCCTGGGTTCACATCCTTCCAACAGATCATTCAGGAGGGAAAAAAATTATAGAGTTCAGTCTTGACAAGGACAGAGCACTAGTCTTTCTTGCTCTAATACTGCTCTTTGAAGAACAGGTTAAATTGTGGAGGAGGACTGAGAAACAGGCTAGTCAGAAGAAAGAGAAAGCTTAACCCAAAAGAGTACATGTTTTAGATGTGTCAAAATCAAATGGCTAATTAACAAAATAATTCAAATTAGAACCAGCTGGTAGCTTAACATTCCTCAAATCCTTATTCAGCAAAAGTTTTCAGTATTTGCCTGGTTTGAGTCCCACCAAAGTTAATTTACAGTCAAAGAGCTGTTCAGAAAGTTTGAAACCTGAGAATAATTTTCCCTATTTTTTGAAGATTTCTGGGGCTTTGGTCTAGTGTTAGCTAGCTCAGTCCTGCACAAAAGTTTTGTCCAACAACATCAAACTACAATTACATTTGGTATAGCCTATATATAAGCACAGCAGCACAACACATAAGGTAAGGTTTTGACTCTGTGAATCATCCTACTCAAATCTTGGTGACAAGAGCCACCATTTGGGTGCAAGAAATCCATTCTGCGGAGACCAAATCACTGGAAAAGCTTCTTTCTTATCCTTTTACAGATCAACTTGTCCCTTTTTGAGAACGTATTTCCCTTTTAAAATTTCTATATAATCTCAGCTAATACAATTGTTTCATATTATGCAGTTTATTTTGTTTCTATGACAACCTGAGGACAAGAGTTCTAGTGATTAATTACACATCCTGGAGCAGGATCCTAAACTTCTGGCATTGCCCAAGCTGGCCACATTTCCATCAGTTCAGAACTCTTTTTTCCACGTCAGAAGAACAACCTTCATTCCACAGACTCTCTAAGCCCAGGAAGAGGAAAAGGCAAGCAGTTCTACAAAATTGCCCTCCAAAAGCCTTAGTGTTAGTGTTCAGTAGAAAGTCTCTCTAGCAGAGCCTTTCATGAGAGCTTTCAAGTCATGGATTCTTTCCCCTTAACAGTTGCCAAGGACAAAATTCAAGACAGTTACAGAAGAACTAAAGTAGTTGCTGTCACTAGCAATAAACTCCAGAAACTTCAACAGAAACTTGAAAGCTCTCATACCACTATAGAATAATAATTGGAATTTGCTTCTGCTCTCTCAGACCACATAAAATCCATTGCAACCTCTTCAGGTTTTATTTTGGGCTTCAGACCTCAGAAGGATTTGGGGTGATTTTCTGAAACTGATATCTTGCAGTTTCATAACTGCTATTTAGATGTATTCCCTGGTTATCTCAAGCAGTTTGGACATATCCTTAGGAGTTTAGCCATTTTTGTTTTGGGAAGGTTTTATTGCTGCTATTTTTGAGGTATTTTGTAATTGCCACAAAGTTGTTGTCCTGTTATATTCTTTCCCCTGCTGCATTCCAAATAAAGTGTTATTGATTAATCTTTTTGATGCACACAGGTTGCCATCATCTCATAGTATGAGATAGTGGATGTAGCTTGTGGAACATTGTGTTATATATTTGGGACATAAATCACACTGCAAGTTCCTTAATGTATATTTCACACTGAAGAATGTGTCTTATATCTTCCCTTACAAACTTAGTCAAAATCTGCAAATATTCTTAGCAAAAGGGAGCAGTGAAAATCCTTCTTGGCCTGTTTGAATGAATTTTCTGAGTGACAGTCTGAAACCCATCAAATTACTTGCTTTCCCGTGAGACTGAGCTCCTTAGAAGTATAATCTACTCTGAGACCAGTGAGCAAGGAAGAAAATAACCTTGCAGTATCCTTTAAGCCTTATCCAAACAAGAGTCAGGATTTTTTAAAGTGACTAATCACTATAGGTGCCTTGAGACTCCATAAAGAGGTCTGATTTCCAGGGCTTAAGGTGTTGCCTGAAAATAGCAGCCTTGCTGGTGCCTCGTGCTAGCCAGTCCAGCACAGAGGCACCACAACTCACTAAACTTTTCCCTTACATCAGCTTCTACTGTAACCTACTGATGATACTGAGTGCAAAACAACCTTCAGACTCCTCCATGTTTCCTCTCTTACACAGGACTGAAATATCTGTCCTGGTTGTTTGAATCAAAATTGAATCATTCAATTTGTCAGACAGAGAAATTTTGGAGACTGTCATGACTGAGACATTCTCTGCTTCCAAACCCCAAATGGGAAGAGAAGAAAATGAAGCACTTTGCCCCTTTAGATGTCAAAGATAACCTCCAAGTTGTAAAACAATCAACTCACATGTTATAGAGACCTCAAGCAGACAGACTAAAGCAAAAACAACCAAGGTGCTAATTTCAGCAATCGATCTCCAAGCCAGGATTCACTTCAAAGGATACTCGTGATCATTTGAGTGTTAACATTTCCAAACAACTAGTATAAAAAGAAATATCCTGTACTGGGTTAAGTGATTTTTTTAAAAGGAGTGTAACTCATTCTGACTGATATACCAGGGAACATATGTTAAAAATCAGACTCCCTGCAGCATATGAACTGTTACAATTAAAATAATGAAAGTCTACCCTACAGGGTAAAAATGAATATGCCTTTACCGATGATACAAAACAGCAGTGCAATATTTAGAAGAAGAAAACTCCCCTGTATTTTCAAAGGCACCCCCAGACCACCATCAAGAAGGAATCATTGCCCACTAAGATTTCACTCCTGGTGGGTTCATCCCTTTGTGCCTTAGAGTTCTATTCCCAACCATTACACTGTAGATGGCTTAGGACAGCAGTAGGCATGGATGGTTTCACTGAAGATATTTCCCAGGGAGGAAAGGAGATGTGAGACATTGCAACTGGAAGCACTTACAACATAAATATTCATATACATTGGCCAATGTAGCATGATCTCCTGCTTTCTCTCTAACTGTAGAATCAGGATACCATGTGTTGTAACTGAAATAAAGGGAAATAATGTCTGCAACAGACCAGAGTCTCTCTGTCCTGAGTGATGTTGTAGGTTTAAAGACAACCATAATGTGTGAATTAACCACTCATATTCTGACTACTATATAGTCTATTTTGCTTGTCACAGACATGCATACCTGCCAGGTCAGAGAAAGGAGTCTGGGAAGATAGCAAGAATGTTATCCACTACTAGGTCAGCATTTGTCCACCATTTTTAGCCTGTCTCTTTTCTGCAGCTGAGCCTTCTGTGCTAGAGAGTCTGTACAGTCAGACCAGGGAGCAGACACTGGGCTGTATTCCTGTCAAACTGATAAGGGCATGTTCACACCAGCCTGGGAAGTGGCCAGTTCTGTGGTTTCAGACCCAGTGACTACTCATCACTCAAAACTCTTGCCTTGAGCCAGGTCATATTTTCAGGCACCTTGGGAAGTTATTACCTCCTGGGGAACACAGTCTTCCAGGCCAGTGTGGAATATTTAAGCTCTCTGTTCAATTGCAATGTTAATGGCAAGGTGCTATGGCTCAATGTTAGTGGCTCACACGCAGTGGCAAACCACAGGATCACTTGAAAGACAGCTAGGCTACCTAAGTTATGTTCCAGCTGTCCATTGTGGATTCCCAGCTAATATATGCTGTATGACCACTCAGCTCACTTCAGAAGAAAGCAGAACCATTTCAAATCAAGAGGCAACTGAACTGACCCAGTTCTTCTCAGCTGTGATTTTCTGATTGATAGTGCAAACTCTACATGTCTACCATGTAAAATTACTGCTGTCTCTATGTTGTTAACATTGGTCAGCCAGAACTGCTAGTCCCAAGCAAACATTTTGTAACATGATAGTTTTCGGTCTGAGCTTTTTTTCCATCTTAGCATGTGCTTGCTAAGCACAGGATTTCTGACTATTTCCTTTAGAGAATGTTAAGGCAGATAGGTAAGCCTTGGACTTCTGGAAAAGAAATTTATTTCTTTAATATGTGTTAAGTTGCATCAACATCCTGTTATATATAATATTTCATTTCTGACTGTCACTGTCAGGTGCCTGTCAGTTCCAATATGTCTGGTCATTGCTAGCTCCAAATGACTTCAGTCCCAGGGAGGATAAAGAGACCACAAAACTAATAATCTGTGGGTTCCATCACATACAGCCACAGCTGAAAACTCTTTGTAGACTGCCCTTAAAGGATTTGTATGGCTCCAGTAGCCAAAAAGATGGTGCACATTTGGAGCTCTTGGAAGGAAATTATGCCTGATTCCCACAAGAGGTTTTCCATGTCAGTACTCATAGATGCATAGTACTCTTAGATGCAATGCCTGCATGGAAGTCTCTTCCCTTGCTGCTTCCTTTATATTGAATGGCAATACAAACTGCCATGTTATGTCTTCCCCTTATAACAACTCAAGGACTTCAGTTCCCTAATGTAAAAAAAGTGATGGCATCTGTGTGAGTATCAGCTTGATGTTGGCAGTCAGATGTCTACTCACGCACTTGTGAAGAACCCTGCCTCACATATTTGTTGTCATACAGTTTGTGTTCCATGAGACATTAAGAGAGGAGAATGGACTTTGTCTTGCCCACCTTTGAGCTGCACTGATCAGTTATACACAAAAATTCAGAGTGTAATGAACATGCATTTCAAACTATGTTCAATCCTGGTGCTCTGTTGCACACAGAAACAACTGTCCCTCACACACAGGCAAGATGCACTTGGCAGACAGCCTTTGCACGCCAGGGGAACAGAGCCTTACTGGCAGAATCTGGTGTCACCGTGTCACCCAGACACCTTAGCACCTTCAGACACAACCTTTCAATGCCAACAGCCAAAAAAAAATCATGGAATCACAGAATGTTCTGAGTTGGAAGGGACCCACAAGAATAATCAAGTGAGCACCTTTGCTTCCTTTCCTAGGAAGCCCACAAGTTGGATCAATGCAGGAGGAAGATGAATTAAGGCCATGTTGATTGTGTAACAAAGAACAGAGCAGACTTGAGACTCTTCTAATAGAAGAGTCAATTAGACTTTCCTCTGTCTGGCCATGCACACAGAATTAAACCTGACTACATTAAAAACGTTGAAAGTTCAGTTGAAAACTGCAAATGAATGTTACTGAACTCAAGGTCCTTGTCCTTCTCCACTCTCCTCTTCTTTTTCACTGTCATCTCTTCTCTTTTCCCTTCCTTCCTCCCTTCCTAGTCAGCATTTTTGAAGTTTATATCATACTCAACTCTGGAATTTCAGTAATGAGCTTGGAAGTCGCTTCTAGAGGCCAAACTTTATTATTTTATGTGAGTTATTTTTTGTTTCATTATTGAACAGGCATTTCTTGGAAGCACAAGTACTCACAGAACCATAGCACATGGCAATCATGTAAATATTAATATTCACACAGCACTGAAGATTACAAGATAATAAGAAGCTATATAACCATGTAACTCTGTTTATAAAGAGTATGACAGCTATAGGACCAAATTTTGTCTTTCTTCCAGGCCTGACTCCTTGGAATCTATTTTTTTCTCTTTGGAATTAATAATTTGGAACCTGATCCAAAAAGCTCTAGGGTCAATGCAAATCTCCCATTGACTGCAGCAGATTTTGGTCTTTGATTAAGTAAACTCTCTTGAGTCCTTGGCAGCTCAGACCTCAAGCACATTACCAGCCTCCTGGTACCCCATCCCTCAGCAGCATCAAAGCAAGCTGTCAGAAAATTTCCACATGAGATTTACTCTTGGAACATATAAGAGGGTCAGGCAAAGTCCTTCATTTGGAGAAAGGACATGCACGTCTTCAAGCACATTAGGTCACAAACTGCCACAGCGTCATTAGACTACAGTGTTTGAGGGTACACTGTCTGGCTCTACTCCCACCAGGCCAGGTCCTGACAGACAGTGGCACTCACATCTCCCCAGAGGGTCTGTGGGGCTTTGCTGTAGACAATTCCCCACAAAAGGAACATGGAGTAGGAGTTTTGAAACAAGGCTTGGCAGCCATAGTAACAGGCAAGGATGTTTCCAGCTTTTGCCCTCTCCTCCCCAGGAAACACTTTTGATCAGATACTGATTTTCTGGTAGCATCTATTTCTCTTTCTGGCTTGCACAGAGTTATGAAGTCAAACAAACAAATTGCCCATCTGAATATAGCCCTTGGTGGATTTAGAACCTATTGCTTTATGGGAGCTGTTTACATTCAACCTCTGTTTGTACAGATTTATGGCTTGAAATGTTTTTCTTCCAGCTCTAGAGGGGCAGCAAGCATCATGATAAAGAGATGCCAATGGACAGATTTTGTCTCACATATTGTAGGAGCCCTTGACAGAACCCAACTGTCAACAGACTACATCTATTACTAAAAAAAAATTGATGTTTTAGACTAGAAGAAAATTGATGGTTTAGACTAGAAGAAAATTGACTGGTAAATAGCAAGCAAGTATTTAATACTGGGTGCTTTTTTCATCTTAGAAACCATAGAAAGTCAGTCCTTAGTTAATTATGTTCATAGAGAGGTATTTCAGAGATGTTCACTGAGCAACTGCATCACTCTGAACAATGAGACCTCAAATAATATTTTATGGTGTTCCCCCAAAACCAAAAGAACTTACTTTAATACCTTTTCACTGTACTTTCTATGTGCACATGTTTAGTAAATTCCAGAAAAGCTACAGTAAGTCTTTTGAAGTGAAAGTGTTTCTCAGGTAAATACACGTGATTTAGGTGCTTATTACTACAGTATGTCCTGAAGTTGTCTCCATCCCATAGTTCTGGAAGACTGGATTGAAACAGATATTTTTTTTAAGCTAGTATGTCACCATCACAATATTGCATGGTAAGCAATTCACAAGGTGACTTTTAAGTCGTCCACATTTCACAGTGATTCAGTTATGTCTTATTTCTTCCTCTGCCCATATACACTCTGTGCCCTGGGGTTCAGGTTTCACAATACTACCATGTCCCAGCAGCTTATTCCCCACACCCTGTGTTGCTCCTCCCTGAGTATTTGCATGCTCTCTAGAACAAGCTGACTCATGTTTTGGGCAAAATTTCTTCAGTAATTAATGTTTGACCTCCAATTAGTTTGTGAATTAGTTTGAATTACATGTGTAAATAGATAATTTAAAAGCTTGTATTTAGTGTTAAAATACATATTGTGGAGGCTTTCTCCTAAACACTTAGACAAGCTTGCATGTATCCATTGAAGGATGAATTCCAAAACATTACCACTGACTGGAATCTAGTATGTGTTTTCTGCAGTCATTTTTAAACCAAACATATCATTCATTTGCATTAGTTTTCACTAACAGCAGTCTCTCACTAATCCCTGAAACTAAATACACAAAGCTGGACTGAATTTTGGCTTTGATACTGAATGAAGTTAAAGAAAATGGTTTGCTCTCATGAATTTCTACTGCTTATTTGCAATTTTATTTGCATGTAAAATGTCGAGATTCAGTTTAATAATTACTGACTGTTCAATGCTAAGGGAAGAATTGATGTAAATTACCTCCATGCTCCCATTATTTTTGCTTATGTCAGGAAGTCACATAAGAGACAGACAAGACATGGCCATGGAAAGCAAGCTCTCTGATGCTTTTGAGCAGTGCTGGAGCTGCAGAAACAGTAGTAGCCAGAGCTTTGAAGAAGCAGTAGTTGAACCTCACATACATAAATTCAGCACTGTAGTCCATTTTCTCTGGAGCATCTGTAGTTGCATGTTCTTCTGAACAGCAATATGTCTACATTTTACAAAAAAATGGAAAATATTCTATTCCAAATCAAAAAATTAGGCTCCATCCTTTGAAATAGATGCTCTGCATTATTCTAAAAATTGTGCTGCTGTAGATATCCAGTGGGGCACAGAATGTTACAGGTAATTTCTACAAACTTTGAATTGAATGAGTATATGAGTAATTGAAGTGATTCAATGCTAACAACCATAGGAAAAAAAATCTTATTTCAACTGAGAAGAAAGATATTCTATGTTCAAGCCTTACAGCATAAGGTTCAAGAGGGTTACAGCCTTGCATTTGGAAAACAAGTCACAACTTTACATCACATAAGTTCAGCCCCAGCTCTGGAGTGAGGCATGAGGATATATGGGAAAGAATATCAGAATGAGATCTGGGCAACAAGGTATCAATGGACACTTTCATAGAATATTCAAAAAGTCAAAAAAATAATAAAATATCTCCCAGAATGTACATTAAAACCATGAGCAAGCCAAACTGTCTCTTTATCTTAATTTCTTATGCATACTAAGAAATATATATTAGGCACATTCAACTAACAGTAAAATCCCTCAATTTAACAGTGGATTTAGAAAGCAGATTTTTTTTTTTAAAAGTCATATATACTCTTTCTGATTGTTTTCATAATATTTAGTGCAGCTGTCTCATGGCAGCAGACAGGATGATCCAATACCTTACCCCAAGGATGTTTCAGCAAATTTTCCAGGATGCTTGCATGAGGGCTCTGTCCCTTCATGTTCAAGTCTGTAACAGACTCTCTTGATGGCACCCAGATACAAAAGGAAAGTTTTCTGTTTATATCAGATCTCAAACCAGTACAACACTACCTTTTCTATTGCATTGTCCCTTACCTTATTCAGCCTTGTACTTTCAGATGTCAATTAATCAATAAAACAATAATTCTCTCCAAATGCAGACTGTCATTTATGGAAAACCACACTATAGAGCTTGTTTGACAGAAAAAAGATAAGCTCCTAGTTTGATTAAAAGCAAATGCTAGAGCATCTTTTGAGGATTAAATTTGGTATAGCCAAGTGTGTCATAATCTTTGTTTCTCTATGGGGTTGATTATCCCCATGCCTAGTCCAAATCATGAGCTAGACCTCATCATTGTCACTGAGCCTGTTCATGAATTCAGAACAAGTGCATTTATTACCATAGAAGCTGGCAGGAAATTCAAAAGTATGGAGCATGAAAACTGTGAACCACAGAAACACAGACACTGCCAGCTCTGACACCAAAGGAAAGTTCTAAGGCCACAACTCCCATCTAAGCAGTAATAGGCCCACGGAGGACATACCATTAAGCTAGCTTTGCCTGGAGGTAAAAGGAAGAATGACAAGGAAAAAAGTCATTAGGAGGCAGCTGATCCCTTCAATCAGGACCAAGCTGGCCCTGACAGGTTCTCCGCAAGCTGCAGATGCAAAAGACAGAAAAACCCTGCAAGGTTTTTGGGGCAATGACAAGTCAGCTGAAACCCAAAATATTCGGTTAGATATGAGCTTGCTGTGATTAGATTAAGTGGTCTCTTTCTGTAATTTCTTCATTTATCTTTTTTATAAACATTTGTAACTGTGTTGCCTATATTGGATGCTGTAAGTACTTCTCCTGGCATACTTCCCAAAACTTTCCTTTAATTTAAACCAGGCTAAGGTAGCTGGGTAAAATCAAAGTGTTTTTCATCGTGACTGGTGAATTTAAAAACGCACTTATTAAAAAACTGTCTTGTGTATCCAGGTACCCAATATACTTCAAGAGAGTCAAAGGGTAAAGGACCTGCCTTTACAGAAACTTCATGAGCTGACAGAAGACTTGGCCCTGCTAGGACAGAGAAATAATCCTGTGAAACTAGCCTTCCATGGCACACAGCAAGGTGGTGGAAGCAGCCCTGTGCACAAGGAGCCTACAGGAGATTTTTCTAAAGGAAAAGCATTTTTATTTTCCATGATTGCACATGACAGACAGCATTAGACAGTATGGCAGACCTTACACTCTCAGAAGTCACACAACTCTATTTGCAAAAACAACCCTGAAAAATCAGTGCAGTGAAAAAACCCTGGGAAGGTTCTGAGTGTAAAAAACCTGCAGTTTCACAGCCACTGTTGTGTTAGAGCGTCATGATATACATGTTTCAGTAAATTTTTGTTCTTAAGGTTTTCAAATAGGACTTTAAAGTTAAAAATAATCTGTTTGTATAGTTTTGTTTAATCTGTGTGGTGGATTCAAGTGGACAGGACCCCTCTTTTAGAAAGAGCAAAATTCTTTGACCACAGAGTTAGGGTGTATTTAAGTTAGTTAGAGTGTATTTAAGTTAGCATGCTCCATTTAAAGTATGATTCACAGGATAATATCACAATGCTAACAAAGTTCACTGCTACCTGTAATCCTCTTTTCGCTTTAAGAACAAGTGGAGAATGAGGCTTGTGCCAGGTGCCATACACAGAGACCAGCAGGCTGGCTCCACAGAAGGAGCTTATTGAACAGAGACCCAGTGGTGGGAAACTCAATGCACATAAAACAGTGCTTCTGGGTATTGGAGTGGGGGATTGGCCAGAAGGTTTAGGCAATTAAAGGAAGAAAGATGGGGCAAAATTTGGTAGGAAAAGAGATAAGAGGGAAGTGACACAGAGTTGAAGAAGCTGAACAAAAGAGAATGGGAGGATGGACACAAACAGGCAGACAGCATGGCTAGCTGCAGTCCAGGCAAATTTCGGTGGAGCCTCTGCATTCCAGAAGTCTTGGGTTGTGGCTGGCTTCACTCTCTGTCCAGTTCCTCTGCAGACTTCCCCATGGGCCACACAGCGGAGTGGGGAGGAGAAGGCACCTGGGCAGGGCTCTCTCCTGCACACCTCTGAGTTCAGAAGGTTGCTGGCAAGCTCCACTTCTCCCTTTCCCCTCCCTCCGTGCAGCAGGCCCAGATTTGGCTGCCTTCACAGCTGCAGCTGTTCCTACCAGCTGGAATCAACCGTCCTGGCCCTGTTCCAGCTCAAAAGCAATTACATTCTTGCAAGTGGATATTGCAACTTCCTGTCCTAAACAATCATGTACTGTTCCTCTGCACTTTTAACCAGCTGCTGCCTTGTACTCAGAGATGGCTGCAGGCACAGGGGTGCAGCCCTGGAAGAAAGGTGATGGTGTATCAAGAGGAGATAATTCCTGTGTAGGTTCACCTGCAGCTTAGAAAGGTCAGGGAGTGCTTCCTGACAGCTCTGAATATCTGTATATAGGTCTCAGTGCTTCAGCAACATATAATAATATTACCTAGGCTAGACACTGCAGCAGGAGAGTGCTTTTTCTTGGCTCAAATCTTCCAGGGGAAATCTTCTGCTATGCCTGAACCTCATAAAACAAGGCATCTCTAATAATTTTGCAAGAACTACCTTGCCTTTGCCAAGCAAGGCAAAATCAGAGCCTGGCCCATAACACCTGAAAGGAGTTTTGTAAAATGTCTTAATGAAAAATTTGATTAAAGCATCCAAATGATAAATGGGATTACTGGTCTCAGACTAACATACCTACTTACCTGCAGCTGGTTTTCTAAAACTGTTCCACTCAATCTCCAGCTCCTCCAGGCTAATTTTTCCATTTTAACTTTGCTACACAAGAAGCATGGATCTGAAGTGATCACAAGGCTTTTTATTTCTGAAACTTTTTCCACACCTGAGCTTTTCAGAGTCACAGATTCCACCCCTTAGAGAAAGTGCTCCCACATTCATCAACATAAGCACAGCACAGAGCAGCACAGAGTGAGGCAAAGTACCTTGAAAGACAGAGTAAACACATGGGGAAGCTGGGAAACAGGCTTCCCAGTAAAAGGCAGTGAGCATGCTGTAAAGAGTCAGAAGGATTCTGGGGACAGAAATTCCCACTCAGAGAGGCACCATCTCTTGTAACAATCAGCAGATACAAATTAAGTCAGGACAGTTAAACCCCTTGTTTCATTTAAGAATAATTGACTAAACATTTGGGGAGTGAGGGCTATTAAATATTGCTGATTCTTACCTCCTTAGGTCCTAGAGCCCAAACTTTGATGTCTGTAGTTAGTGGCCTGTTGATGTGCCTATAAATTAGTTGTATCCCCACATTAATGGACAAAACAAGTCAGCCACAATTGCATTGAAAAACTGTACAGGGGTCCTACTGTAGGTCCATCACAGGCCCATCATATTACCATTATTTTTCTGTCAAACTCTGCTTTCAAGATGCTGCTGAGCACTTGGACTCAAACAATGTGTTTAGTTGTGGTGGTGGAAATATCAAATATTCTATTAACAGAACATTCCTTTAACATGACTAAAAAAGCCTGATAGATATTTTCTAAAATTCTGAAAGTGCAGTTAACATTATTTCCCATGCACTTTAATAGACCAATATTATAAGTGATGCACAAAAATTTCACATAGTCTTTCCACCTAGTGTTTTAGATTTGTGATAGGCTCTGTCTTGGCTGACAGCCAGGAGGTCCTAAATATAGTGTAAAACCAAATATTTAAGTGTAAGTCTGAACAGATAGGGTTTTTTGGTTGGTTTTGCATTAGGATTTTCTCTTTTTTAACACATTTCTTTCAAGTGCTACAAAGGTGTCTGCAGATGCAGCAATTGATAAATTTCTCCTCCAAAGGAAGTATTATATGTTCTGGATTCCCAAGAGAATGCTACAAGAGAGCAAGTACTAAATACTATGACATATGAATTTGAGTGCCATAATTTATAAAACTGCCTCTAAGTGTTGTACACTACAGAAAAGCATGCAGATAAATTATAGAAACATGTACACTGAGTATAGTATATTTTCAGCATGACTGTCTGCCAGTTTGTAACAAATACACCTGCACAGGGGAATGTTAGAAAGCAATACATTAAATATTATTTATTACATATTGTATCACAAAGCTCTCTTTATCTGCACACTCTGCTTTGCACAACTGTACTCTGTTACCCACAGTTATCTCTCACATACCTGAGCAAGGCCACTAGAGTGAGAATGAAACAGGGCCACTGAAAAAAAATTTAACCAGGATGTCTTACTGAATTTCCACTACATCCCAATCTCACATGGGACTCTGATTTTTTATCTTTTAATTTTGTCTCACAGAACTGCCTTATCTAATCTCCCCCCCTGCCAGCTTTGTGCTGGATGATCTCCAGCCTGTCTCGGGAATGGGAACACCTCACTTGTCCCATCAATAAGCAATTCTTGTTCTTCCTGCAGCTCTGTCCACAGGCTCAGAACTGAGCCTTCTGGTACCAAACACCAACTTACCACATTAAAACCCCACTTCCTTGCACTAGTGAGTGAAAGGGTGTATCTCCAAGGATCTGCAATAACCAGAGTCAAATAGATCCCTAATTCTAATCCTGGGCTGAGGAGATACTGACATGCAAAGACTTTATGATGGATCCAGGAAATTCAGCATCAGCTCCACAATCATCACTAAAAACTTCTTTGGTTGATTTGTTTTTTGTTTATTTTTCTTTTCTTTATTTAGAAAGCTTTGTGCTTTTTTAAACTTTAAGTACTGGGAAATTAAAATGAACCAAAGAGAATGTTCTTCAATTTATTTTATCACTGGCTTCACAATCTAACACCACTTCCAACACTTGATAACATTACCACCCTGATTTTGAATCTCCTCTCAGACCTCCTCCCAACCTTCTTTCTCACATAAATAATCTTGGTCTCTTTTCTGTCACTCTAATAGCATGTTTCCTATCTTCATCTCAAGCACATCTTTTTCTTGCCTAATTGAAGTTTTCTCAGAGCTTGAAATATGATCTAGTCTAACCTTTTTAGTTTTCCAAGTCCTGTTAATCAAAGAAAAATAATTCTCAATTTATCAAAAAAAATAAGACAATTCCCATAGTCATGAAAGGACTTCCTCCTTTTCTTACTATCATCTACACCTTCCCTGCCCCTTGTTCTCTATAGCAATAGTCACATTGACTGAAAAGCTCTGGATTTGTTTTTGCACTGGCACATCTCTTGCACATAGTTATTAGATGTCCCATTCTCTTGGGAATTTAGATTGTATTTATTAATTGTCCATTAGTAACAACATGTAATGTTGATTAACCATTTAAAGGAAACAATCAGACAGCCCCTATTAGTTTTTAAAGCTTCTCCCTGAGAGTCCTAGTTAAGTAGCTCCTCAGGGACTGCTCTTCAAAGTCTGGCCCATTTTGCTGGTAAGAGTCTACTACCATATACCAAGCATCCAGAAAAGGATTTAGAGGGTCTGTGAACCTGCCTAAATAGGCAGATGCTCTCTTCCTGTCTACTCTTGCAGGACATTTTGGTTTTTTCCCTATAAAATCTGATAATAAAAAAATGTTTAGGACATGACCCTTTCCAGGGTTCTGCAGCTGTGTTAAATCTATTAAATAGGGTCTAGAATCCCTATGCCTTACCATAAACCAGTAAATACTGTAGAACAGGAAAGAGGTTTTTATAGCCAATAGCTATTACTTGGAGCTGTGAGGGTACAGATTTTCAGGTTTGGAGAGGAGAGGTTTTACTCCAGACTCACTATTTTTCTATTATTTTATGTGTCAGATATAAATTCAGGATGGCCCATTCCTGTTCTAAACCGCCATCATGGGCAGGTTCTCTATCACTGCAGCTGAAAAGCCTCTTTTTTAAATTCACTACCACTTATAGAGTGATGTTGAGTGAATATTACTTTTTTACCCAATGTATTTGACCAGGTACAGGACAATGAAACTTTGCCACACCCTGCTTTCCCCAATAAAACCCCCTCTCTGCATTACTTAATAGCTTTTTTTCTCAAAGCTGAAACATTCCTTTTTAGCATTTTTAACCCTTCTAGATATACCTATGGACATGTGCTACAGACACATGGCTTGAACACATGCTGTAACTTTTCTCTCTTCACTTGCCAGATTTAGCATGGAAGATGCTGATGGCCCATGCAGTCCAAGATTAACACATGGCCAGATGGGGGCTTTAAAGGATAATATCCCTGAGCAGATTGAGGAAGCTTCCACAGAATCATTAATGCTGGAAGGGACCTCTGGAAGTCACCTACTCCATCCCACTGCTCCAAGAGGGGCCAGTTTCAAATTTAGATCAGATTTCTCAAGCCATTCGAGTCTCAAGAGCTGGTTTCTTCCAGAAACCCGATAGTGACACTTCTGAGAAAAATAACCTTATCCTTCATATTTCCAGTGAATCAGCTACAGAACAAATAGGTTTAATTACATCCACTACACTTTCACAACTGGGTAATTCCATGACAGAGTAGTTCACTCTATATGCATCTTCTCCTACAGAAGAGGGGCAAGCAGCTCAATTGGATAAAAGATATAGACAAAAAGAGGCTAAAAAGTTTGGTGCCATAAAGTTACAGACTGGTCATGTGTTACCCTCCCATTGTCAAGATGCTCAGTCTTTAGTCTGTCCCATCCCTGGGGCATACAATCAACCTTTCTTCTCTGCAGCCAGATAATGATTGGTTTTAAAGCTTGTTAGCATCAACTAAATATAGCCATGACATTATCTATTGCAGCTTTTTTGCATATATAAGATCAAAGAACAAGCCATTAGAAAGCAAAAATATTTTGCCATGTCTGCAGGACAGGCAGGTACAGGTGACTGCCATGTTGATACTGCTGTGATTCCCTTGGGAAGCCCTTGAGCCATTCTGGGGGCTTGCAGTAGCATGTCTTCAACAAAACTTGGGAAGCTTCCACAGTCTTACTCCACTCCTAGTCACCTTCCTACAAAAGAGAACTCAAAGAGCTCCCAATTACATAGCTTTTAAATTAGACAACAAACAAACAGGAAAGATGCAGGGACAAAGAATTAACAAAATTGCCACAGTGATGGGAGAGAGCTATGCTTAGAAAAGAGGTTCAAAGTAATTTTTTTTTTCTCAAAAAGTCATAATGTCTTTGGGGAGATGGGCTGGATTTTTTTTCTAATGTTACTGTTGGACAGGAGAGAAGATTTTGCATCTTCAGAAGAGGAGGGGAAAATGAAAACTAAAAGTTAATTTAGTTTTCAGGCTTCCAGCACTGAAGATTATCAAGATTTGTTATTTAGATCAATCAGCAGATTTCATTGGAGGAAAAAAATGTTTAAAAAATGCAGATATTTTTATGTTCAGTCTTCATAAAATCATTGGAAGTTATTTTTTGTATGTGTGAAAATAAACCTGTAAGAAACTTAAAACAGGGTGATTAATTGAAAGAAGAGAAATGTCAAATCAGATACCACTTACATTTTTAATGCAGAAATGAGGATTTGTTCCCTTTAATTCCCCTACTAGCATTATTCATTTTAGTATCACAGTACATGGGGTTTAAGACAAAGCAGCACAGAGCGTTTTCTAAATCCATGCATAAAGCTGAGACCATAGACACTTGCATCCTAATTCCACTTTTATTATTCTCAATAAAATGGAATCTTTGAAAACCATAGAGGATCAGTGATGCTAACAAATACACTTTCCAGCTGTTTTAATGACTGTATGACTAACACACAGCTAAATCATAAGAAAACTGAAAGCTGTTTAATTATGTACAGACTAGTGATTGACAATACCATTCCAAACTCCTACTGATACCCAAAAAGGCATCAAACACCACTAAGTCTCTGGGAGAAGCAAGGCAATCTGTGCATTCTCCTGCAAGCAAGGCAGGAGTCTGTCCTTTTAATTTGTCCCTCTGCCCTGTAAGACTGAGACCTTTTAGGGACATTACACAGTGGCAGGGACTGCAGCATAAAAAGGTCTGATATTCCCCCTTGATCTCAAGGACATGCGATCACCTCAAGAAAACTTTTCCACTCCCTGGATACTCTGACCCCGTAGATCTCCCCTTGCATAGCAGTTTTGCACTAGAGCTTGGCTGAGCAGAGGACGGATCTCAAAGAGCGGAAGCTGGCAAGCAGGCAGGCAGGGAGGGCAGCTCAGGTGAGGCAGGGGACAGGAAGGGCAGAGGATAACACAAAGCCAGGCCACACCATGCTACACAGGGCAGCCCAAAGCAGAAGTCAAACAAGCATCCAGGGTAATATCAGCAGCTCATCAGTTTGATAACGTTGATTGCATATGTTATTTGGATTACAGTATTCCAGTGGTATTGGTACATCAGCCACTGCAAAAAACTCCCCAAGCCGCATGGAGAATTTAGAACACAGCTCTCATGAACTTCAATGAGAATGATGCATCTGTCTCCTGCGGTAGCTTTGAAGCTCTCGGCCAAAAGTATTCTTAGCCCTACTGTCATGCATGTCCCCAAAGAGACAAAAAAAGAAGGTGCGAGCATGTGAGACCGGGAGCGGACGTGGTTGAGGAAGTGAGAGACCAAGTAGAGCCTGATCTGGGAACCCTGCAGAGACAGATCATGTCCCTCAGGCTTTATGTTATCAACACTTGTTTGGAGGTAAAGAACAGGGCTTTTTCGCCTAGCATGATGAGGGAGCCAGTCTGGAGCACTGGGATCCTGACACTGAGCTGCTTTCAGTAGCATTCCCAGATCATTAAAGTCTGGCATCTCTAGTGTGACCCTATAGACCCAGAAATTAGAACAAGCAAGGCAGAGAATATAGTAACACAAAGAAACAAAGGAAAGACGGGTTTGCAAGAGCTGAATGTACAAATATTTCAAATCAAATTTCTTCTGCATTTATAAATTGTTTGTGTTTTCTCAGCAAGTGTTTGGATGTGGAAAGGGAGAAAACCAGCTCCTAGACAGTTTAAAATAACCCTTTTTTGCAACAGTACAACTCAGTATCAGTGTACCCTTCTTCCCATTTAACACGCAGATCTCACTCTGGCCTGCTGCAAAAGGTTCGATTTCCCTCCCCAGCTGCACCTGCATTCTTTACTTGTGTGTGGTCTCTTGCACCACTACAATGCTGATATCATCTCCTGCTCCTAGCTCAGAAGAGCTGGAAAGCAATGGCTAGAGCACATTAATAACAAGCAGTATGTATCAGACTCCTCTGGAGCTTGGGGGTTCAGGGGATTAGAAAATACTTGTGTGGAAGAAAATGTCTTGCAATACTTGTATGTGACCAATTTCCAACCCTTGTGAAGCTAAACCAAGAAGTCAGATCTCCCTGTGATGAATAAGTAACACACAGGGAGCCGCTTCTGCACTTTGGAATAGCCCTCTGTGCCTTATAAAGGCATTTAATGGAAAGGAAGCAAGAATTAAAGGATTTTAGGTACAGTTTATGTGGTCCCTAGGAATAAGGAGATACCTAAAAGTTTGATGAAAAGTCAAGATCAGTAATCCCATATGTCAAGGAACTAACAATTTTTTTGTTCTTATCTTCATTGTATCTGCAAGGGTGAAATGCCATTCAAAGACTGAATTCAACTGAGCATAGAAGTTGCTATTATGTATTCCTTTTTTTGCTGCAACAGCTCTTGGAGCCTGACAGTTTGAAATTACATTTTCGTGTTAGAGCTGTATTTTCACAAATCCTGGAAGTTAAATAACTCTTAGAATAACAGAGAAGATATTACATTGCCAACTAGAGTTGATATTCTCTTTCATTATTTGTTTCTATAAATAGGTATGATCTTTTTTTTCTGGAACATAGTCTCATGTAGAGCAATACCTTTTCCTCAGATGGCATCAAGAGGCACAAAGTAAGCTTAAAGTTATCGACTTTGTTTACTCCACCTCCCTTCGAAGCTCTCACAAGAGACAGGGCAGATTAAAGGACATGTAATCATGTTGCTACACAGGAGTCCCAGCAATTCTGAACCTTGCAGGGATACAACTGGAACTACAAAATATCCCTTGCACTTGGGAAGCCATTCTTTCATATTAGGTGTCCCTAATGTTTTGTCACCTTTCTGCACTTTCCCAAAATAAACTGTAGGATTACTAGATCCACAAGGACTGCATGCACAGAGCAGGAAGATTTCCATGCCTGCCTAATGCCCAAGAGACTGTCAGCTTCAACAATTTGTTTAACAACAGAGATGATACATATTGGTGTTGAGGAATACGTCTGGTGTAGGTAGCCAAGTTTGCAAGCTGCAGTTTGAGATGCAGACTGAGCTCTGGATGGGAGTCTGAGACAAGAGGCCATGACCTGCCAACAAGGGTGTTTAACAAAGGGCACAAAAACCAGTGACCGCCAGGTGAAGGGACACCTGGGGACATAGCAGGAGTGTAGGACTAAGGAGAAGGAGCAAGACCTGCACCCAGCCTGGATAGTGAGTCGATGAAAGCCCAGGTGCTCCTTTGCTGGGGATCCTTCCTCAGCAGCACCTCAGCTTGAGCTGTTTCTGTGCTACTGTGCTGTGAATAAGTGTATATGGAATGAGACATCCAAGACTCTGCCAGGGGAAATGTAGAGCCAGTGAGGAAGCCTGGTCTGACTGAGGGGGTGTGCAGGAGCCCAGCAGAGACCCCGTGGCCTCCAGAGATGCCCACGGTGGAGAGGCTCCAGTCCCAGCAGTGAAAGTCTCTGATCTTGGGAGTGAGGCTTCCGGGGGCCTCGGAATGGTCAGGCTGGGAAATGCCCCTAACATTGCAAAGAAATTAAATTAAATTAACATTTGAGATTTCTGTTCAATGGCATTTCATTCCTTAGGTTTCTAACATAGTTCATTTTCAAGATAGCAGTTTAAACTTCCATTGCATAGTTCTTAAGCACCACAGCATTAAACATTCAGAAATTACAAGTTGTGTTTTAAAATTACAGTTCGTGTTGATGAATCCTGGGTTCTTAGTTTTGACCCCAAGAATGCCATTTCCAATATTGTCTCCCTAATCACATGAAACAAAACCTCATTTTGAAAGAAGAAAAAAGAGCACCTTTTGATTCTTCTGCAGGCTTGACTGCAGAAAGTTTTCTTCTATGAAAAGCATATGAGGCCTAGAACCAAATCTAGGTGAATGAGCCTATAGTAGGGCTAAAAACAAATATATTTTTAATTACACAATAAAGTCTGAAATATATGCAATGAAAAATGAATACTAAATATAGTTGTACAGGATTCTTTATGCACTCTTTAGAGCAGAGTCTGTCCCTTGATTTTGTACATTTGGTAGATCTTAATCAGAACCATGATATGCTACAAAAATTTATGCACATTTAAAGAGGGTTGAATACAAGTTCTCTGCCACTGAACTGCAAAAAAACAAGTATCTATTTATGTACCAGGATTAAGGAAAGAGAAACATGGAAACTGAACGCTTTCCAGTCAGCTGATTTAAACTAAAATATGGTTAAATTATTAAGTTAATTAAAATATACTTTGCATTAAGAAAACCTAAAGAAAATAGCAGCAGTATGCAATACAAAGTAGAAGATAAAATTTTCAGAACTATCGTACAGGAATTTTGTGTGTATCAAAGTAATGTATTTTCATGGAAAATAATAAAATTGCATATATAAAACTAAGACCTTACCTAATAGCAATAGTCCTGCACTTTCTCACACCTGATCTAAACCTTGCTTTGGAAGTTACCATTAATATAGCAGCTGGATCTGCACTAGTCTGAAGTATCACATATGTTTAAATAATGCCTGCCCATTTCACAGTTTTTAAAACATAGTGAAATGAATCTCAGATTGATTAATTTAGGGTATTGTGAAATTTCCTGTTTGTATTATCCTAGAAAAAGATAAAGGCAGGTGGATATAGTCACTCTTAGCTCTGTGTCCTCCAGAAGCAGGCACAAGCCTCCAGCTCATGGGAAGGTTAGAAGACCAGGATATGCTACCACATATTTGAGGATGACTGCACCAAAGCTGTGCCGGCAAACCTCTTGGGATCATTCCATTAAAAAACAAACAACGAAAAACCTACAAATAACCAACAAAAACCCCCCAAAACCAAAACAAACAAGCACCACAAAACCCCACAAAGAAACAAACAAACAAGTAAACACCCAAAACAAGACCAAAAATCAACAAACAAAACCCCTAACCAACAGCCGAACAACCAAACAAAGAAAAACAAAACACAAAAATCTCCAACAACAAAACTCCATACCACCCTGATTTTAATTCCTCAGTGGTTTAGGACACCAGAATTACTGGAAGTGAGGAATATTTTCCATCTCACAGAAGTCACTGTCACTGTCACTGTGGTAAACCTGGGTTAGGCACCCTGTGCATGATTTGAAATTATTTACGTCCTCCTTCCCAGACTGGCATTTGTTAAAGCTGATGGTACCTGAGCTCGGGCAACAACAGGTCATTTTCAAATGCCAGCTGCCATTTCCTGGGCACAAGACCTGCACAAGAGCCTTGCCAGAGTCAAAACTACCCAATTACCCTGTCCCACCATGGTTTGGCCTCACAGGTGTTGCAGTTGACTTTTCAGAACAATTCACTGGAAAGGTATGCCTGGCAGCTAGCCTGATCAGAATGTTACACTTATTTTCTCCAACATCTTAACTCACTTACAGGTGTGACCAGATGTATAGACATTTATGAAACCATGAAGATGCCTTATTCATCTTCAGACATATAACAGCAGCTCCTAAGTTACCTCAGGTCTGCCCTGTGCAGACTGCCTTGTCACTGTTTCTTCAAGCTCCTTTAGCCAGCACAGGTACTCTGACATCTTTGTAAACAAAGCTAACACTATGATTCTGACATCAGCAAGTAAGCATGGATTAGCTAAACTTGATAACTTGGGCTGATTTCATTACATACTTAAGCTTTTATTTACCCAAATGAACTTGAAAATAACTCTTAAAAAAATGGAGATGGTGTTAGTTATGAACTAAACCATAAAATCTGAAAACAGCTTGCACCTCTGAAGGCATCCTGGCCTAGAAATAGGAAAGTGATTTGTTGATAGGATGCATCTCCCAGAGGGGAACATGCATCTTCCTTAAAGAGATTTCCATTGCTCCATCAGTTGTGTTTTATTCATAAAATCCCTCTCAAGGGAAAATAAAATTTTACTTCAGGTATTTCAATGTTGCCTCGCTGCCAGATCTGTTTAAATCATCTGTGCTGGCTGAGAAAAATGTCCTGAGCAGTGAGCAGCCCTGTAAAAGCTGGAGCCAAGGACAAATAGACTACTCTGTGTTTGCAGTTTTTAAGCACTGCCATATCTCTCCTGCAGTCTGGAGAAGTGACCTGACAAATATACCCAGGCTATGAACACACACAGAAGTTAAGCTATAGCAGGACAGCTCTCATCATCATATCTACATGTGTGTTTTGCTGGTAGCTCATAACAGCCATGCAAGCCCACAGGCTTCTGGGAGGCAGCATACACAAATCTTACCAATTCTGCTTCAGCTGGAAAACAGCTCTACTCACAGTGGTTATTAGTGTACTCACAGCCATAGTGAATACACTGATAATATATGGGCAATAATGCCAATTTCAAGTTTTATACTTAGGAGAGACTTTTTAGTGGTGCTCCTGACCTTCCAGCCACCTACTAGGAAGTACAAGGCCCGGAGCATCACCACAACCTGGGCATGCCTGGCATCAGCCAGATGCCACTGTTAAGCTCAAGCAGACACTATCTGCAGAAGCGACATGTTTTAGGCAGCCATGGAGACACCAATGGTGAGCAGGCATGAAGAGAGGTATTTAAACCATCAGAACTAGGGAAGAGACTACCTTTTAGTTGTGGTATCTGCGCTGGCAGGTAAAGTCTTCCTCAAAAGACCTGTCGGTGTTTAACATACGCACTCATGCTGAAGGACAGCTATTTAAACAACTGCCTGAGAGTGCTTTTTAGAAATCAGCCAGAACTAATGTCAGAGAAAGGAGAACAATAATTTAAAACATTCTCAAAGCTTTATAATATGTTTTAAAACAGTGTCCTTGCATATAGGAATGCCAGGAGATTAAGATTCAATATCTCATGATCTACTGTGTCTAGGAACAAGTACTTTAATACTATTGGAAATGCGCCCTCTTGAATTTTTGACTGCATATTGTTTCTATCTCTATCTCTATGTAATGAGTGTCAAAGTCCCTTTTCTAAAATATTATTGTTTGCCATACATGGGTATGATTTGGACTTAGAAGGTCACATTTTGAAGAGGAACAGATTATTGTTTTGGGTTTGTTGGGGCTCTGTTTTTAATTTTAAGATGATACCTTTTAAAGGTAATGCAAACAACTGGCTATTAGCACACAGCAAGCTACTTCAAAAGTGCAAATTCTCACAGGACTCTCCAGCTCACGGGTGTGACTTACTCAGCTTTCCTAAAATGTGAGAGCATGCAGCAATAATGGTTTTGCCACTCATTTGGCTATCAATACAACTCAAATGTAAGTCTACTGTTTATGATTAATAGCATCACCCCAATGCATGCTAGCAAGAATTTGTAGCAAACAGCCCATCACAGATTCTAACGCTGTTTTTCCTTTTGTCCTCACTTCTTCCACATGAGTTAGTATGAAAATGTCAGTACATCTGTCACAATTTTTTACCAAACACTGGTTCAGAAGCATTGAGTTGAGTTCTGGGCTCCACAACACAAAAAGGACATGGACCTGCTGGAGGAAGTCCAGAGAAGGCCATGAAAATTATCAGAGGGCTGGAGCACAGGCTAAGAGTTGCGGCTGTTCAGCTGGCAGAAAAGAAGGCTCCAGAGTGACCCTGGAACACCTCCCAGTACCTGAAGGAAGCCTATAAGAAAGCTGGAGAGGGACATGGAGGGATTGGACAAGGCAGAATCAGTCTTTCAAACTGAAAGAGACTAGGTTTAGATTAGATATTAGGAAGACAATCTCACCATTATGAGAGTACTGAGACACTGGCACAGGTTGCCCAGAGATGATGTGGGTGCCCTGTCCCTGGAAATATTCAAGACAAGGCTGGATGAGTCTGTGAGCAATGTTGTCTAGTAAAGGTGTCAAGGTGTCTCTGCCTTTGGGAAGGGAATTTGAACTAAATGATCTTTAAGGTCCCTTCCAACTAAAAAAATTTCATGATTTTGTGAATATTTTGAGATAAAAATCAGCAAATTCCCAGCGGTAGATCATGCAAGTATTTTTTATCTTGTGAAAAAAAAAATAATTGGGAGAGATTTTTGAATCCAGTTCCTTTGGATAAACCAGTCGGGACTTTCTTCAGTAATGTCTCTGGCTATGCTTTCCCCCATTCATCCACAAAGGCCACACAACCACTTCACAAAATAAGGACAACAAAATAATGCATCTTGGCTACTACTAACATAAGAACAGGTGGTTTTAAACAGCAGGTGGTCATCAAGGACTACAGGGCTGAAAAAACCACAAAGATCACTAATACCTAATACCATATTTTATCATTGTTTTAGTCACATTATCTCTTGAAACTTAGCAATGATCTTCAATCAAGCAGATGCACAATCCCAAACCCCAGCTCTCAAAGTCTTTAAAGATATTATTCCAGTTTCCAACATTTCCACTCATTGCCAACACCAAGGGAAACTTATCCAAATGCAATATCCATATGATTATCTTCTGCTTGCACCCACATTTACCTAAAACTACAATTTTAATTTTACTTAACTCAAAGGGGAAAGTGCCATTAATTAGTCATCTGTGTTAGGTTGGAAATGCAAGATGTGGCCGGGGGTGTGTATTCTATTGCCATCTGTTAGAGGTGGGGCAGTCATCTTATGTTAATTGGGACACCTGTTAAAACCAGGTGGGGCAGTTTTCTTTATCTCTTCCACAACCCATTCTTCCTCTGGGAAGATATCTTCTGTTAATGGGCCATTGAGTGTCACTGCATGAGTGACAAAATTGCATCATCCCACTGTGAGATGTTCCGTCCAGGGGGAGGAGCCAAGGATTCCTACCTGACATTGCTATAATCTGACATTTCGAACACCACAAGCAGCCTTTTCCACTGGCTTCCCAGAGGAAGACCAGGCCCATCTACACCACCCCTGGATCTTCAGAGGAAAATTAAACCCTCCTACGGGATCACTGTTGCAACACAACCATATCTATCACTGCAGGAGGGCTGCAGCCACCATTTAATGGGACTGCTACCAACACACTGACCCAAAGGGTGTCAGGTCACATTCTGATGCTATCAGTGTTGTTTTGTATTACTGCATTTTTATTTTAATTTTTCCAAATAAAGAACTGTTATTCTTACTCCCATATCTTTGCCTGAGAGTGCCTTAATTTCAAAATTATAATAATTTGGAGGGAGGAGGTTTACATTTTCAATTTCAAGAGAGACTCCTCCCTTCCTTAGCAGACACCTGTCTTGTCAAACCATGACATCATCATAGCTACCTCCTTCAATTGCACACACTGACTCCTCCTCCCCAGTGGATGGACAGCTGGTCCCACAGCTTGGCTGTTCTTTATCCAGCTGGGAGGTGTATACCAGGAAAAATGTCCCTAAAACAGGAGGTACTGGAACAAAATCCCTTATGACTGGAACTGCAAATATTTGGATGTCTGTCATCTTCAGGCACTGTAGGTCACCCTGCAGCCATAAATGCAATCAATCACCTATTTGGGGGTTTCAGGGCAGTCTGCTAATGTTTTCATATGATTTCTTCTGCTAGCTTAGAGTGATCTACAAAGGCACAACAAAACCTGGATTTGGTTCTTGCTGCTTTATCATAAGCTGTCTTAAGGTGAATATTATTAATAGCATTCAAGCCTCTCTTACACTCTTAAGTGGTTAAACAGATAATAAAAACATCTCCAGACATTCCAGTAACTAGAAGATTGGAGTCATGACTGGTTGTTCCTAGCACAACCATTTGGAAAACCCCCAGCAAGCCAATTGGAAATCAGGAGAGCATTTAACTTTTGCTCACAGGCCATTCCCTGCTCTGTCCTTTCCCAAGGACCCATAGTACTTCCCCTGCTGTAAATACTCAGTTTTATTGGAATAACTCAGAATCCCCACAGTTACAGATATTTGATTACTCTTTTGCTCACCTTACTACAGTGGGCAAATATCTCCAGGAAATTAGCAAGAAAAACAGATGGGAAAGAATCCACACCTAAATTTTACAGAAATCTTAAAGATCTGTATATGAACATGATTTTTAGCACAATTCCCAGCTAAAGGGAATTACCCCCTACTGTGTTGCACCAAAAAATCAACAAATAAGAACCTGGAAAGGGTGCCCAAGCCACAGGTACACAAATCATTTGCTGCAAGTTACCAAAGGATTTAATTTTCAATTTTTTCACAAAATATGGTGAAATATTTATACCTCCTGCCACACAGATATAGAGACACACAGAATATGTCAGCTGTGGCTATGATGAGTGGAGACTGGTTGCCACAGGGAATCTGAAGCTGGCTGGCCAAACTCAGAGAAATGAAAAGCAGTGAAAAGTTGGGGAAGGTGGACTGACAGAGGAAGAGCTTGTGTGGCCAAACGTGAATGGGTCAAGGCACCCTAACAGAAAGGAAGAGCCAGAAAGACATAAAATACCCACTCCTTAATGGGGTATGTGAGATTTTTAAATGAGCAATCTATGATTTTACCCTGATGGTTGTCAGGCAATACAAGAGCAGTTTCTCTGAAAGGTTCTGGTGTATGTTTGTATCAATCAAGTGAAAAGGTTTCCTATGGGGCCAAATGCACTTCCTTTGTGTTGCTCCTGATATTGCCAGCTGTTCTGGGCCTTTCTAGATGAAGAGTTAAAAGAAGGGAAAAAAAGAACAGCAACTTGCAAAACATGTATTGGACAAACCCACATCTTTACTATGAGTGTGCTTCAAAGAAGAGGTAAGGATATGAATGTGTATCTGGAAGTACATCACCTAAGTAATACATCATGCCAAAAGTCAGTTCCATCATTAAAGCAGCAGGAATGCCAGTTGCTGAGAACACTGTCCCTTCAGTAGTGTTGAGGTTGTTTTGTGCTGGCCAGTTAGTAAATGTCAGAAGGAAGGAAAATCAATTTTTATCGTATACCTAAAGTGAAAGCAAAACTATGCAATTAACTTATATGCCTATTGACCACATAATGAAAAGTGCAATTAGATATATTGCTTGCAAATCCTGCCATAGTCAATGGGAGCATATGGAGTCATGGGAAGCATGTGGGGATATTTGAGTGTAGGCTCTATCTAGAAAACAGCAGAGAGGTAATCAAGTTAGAATTAAATATAGTTATACCAGTTCAGTTAGACCACACAATTCATTTCTAGAACACAAATAACAGCCTATGAAGTGAATGAGATCATTAAAGCCAATATACTTAAAAAAATTATTTGCTGAAAGCATGGTACTGAAAGCTTTACTTAGAAATGAAAAATCTAACAAATTGGCAACAAAATGTAATATAGGAAGGAAATAAAAATAAATTCAGAACAGCGGGCTGACTGCCACAGATAAGAAACAATAAAAGCTGGAAACTAATCCTTGACAACTGAAAATTTATGGCACTGCAAAATACAAGTGACCACCCTCAGACTATTTTCATTCAGTAGAATACTCAAAAGCTTCTTCTGAGAAAATTAACATTTTCAGAATTAACTGTACACATTTGGATTTGTGTTGAGCTCAGTAAGTGTACTTATACACACTCACCATATCTATGGTTTCTTTTTTTTCTTTTTTTTTTTTTTCTGTAATTACAGCAGGATTTAGAAACTGTGTGCAAATTTTTTGCTCTTCTTCTGCTAGATTCAACAGTTATTTGGACACCCTGAAAATTTTGGGTATCCAAATTATGGTATCTCAGAAAATTTTTATTCTGAAAAATATCTTACAGCATTTGATGCACCACTATGAACAAAGATAAATATTCCAAGGAAAGGAAATTAAAAATCTAAGCTACTCAGATCCATTTTCTTTCAACTGTCTAAAGTTTTGGGTTTTATATAATTTTGAACTGTGTTCTTTAAAACATTTCTGCTTATCTTAAATACATAACTTAATACACATAAGAAGTGAAAACTATTCAGCCTTTTACTATGCAGACTCCTATGTATGCATGCAGTTAAATACATGCAGTGAACATTTATTTAAATGCAGTCAAAAGTAATTCACAGCAATTGCTTGACAAGATGGTAACAGAGAACAAGATAATTAGCATGGAAACCATCAGGACTCTGCAGAACCAGCCAACTTTACTTCTACCTGTTGTAGGAGCATCATCATACTAACAAAGGAGCAAAGCCATTTCAAATCTTAAATTTCAGAACAATTAAAGCTGAATAAAAGCATTGCCAGTGGTATATCCCATGTTAACAGTCCTCATTACATCTATACTGTAAAATGAATGAAGAAAATATTGATGTAGGTATAATACCACTACAGTGTAACCCCCCCCAAAAGGCATTAGGTCACTTGCATTACTGGGCTAAAACACTGAAGTGTCTGCACCATTTGGTCCTGCTTTTATTTTATATAAAAATCACATTTATGGGGCAGACAAGTAGCTGGTGATAAGGTTTAAAGCAAGGGGAAAATAGCCTTCTCCCTGGGGAAAAATATTTACAGCAAGAAACTTAAATAAGCAATATAATTCAAACAGAAGAATAGTGGATTCCTCTGTCTGGAAAATAGACTGAGCCCAGTACCTTTCTAACAGGGCATTTCTTCTCAGGAACAGAATACTGACTGTCTCAAAAAGCCTGGAAAGGGATCCAGGCCATCAGGTAATTAACCCCAGGCTTCTTCCTAAGAAGATTATTCAGGGCTGAACACCAAAAAGGTGACAGTGATCTAGTAGAAGGGCGGTATCTTTCTGTTCCACCTCTCAAGTCTCTCCTCATCTTTCAGCAAGTGTGGGAAATGCCAGCCATAAGGAGTTGTTACATTCCGCTTCCTGGGGAGAGGAGCACCGCATCTCCGATGGGCTCCAGAGGCAGCAGTCTCCTGATTCAGTGGCCACACCAGAGCAGCCCTTCACAGACTCTTGTAGGCTTCCACAGCTAGATGGGATCAGAGAGGAAGAAGCAAAGCAGAGCTCTGCAAAGCACAAAAACAGACAGCTTAGAAGTACTCAAAGCCTAAGTTTAAGGTTGAGTCTCTACTCAGAGGGAACAAAGAAATGAAGGCCAAGAGGTACACATTCTGCAGTCTGATGGCACCTGTGAGGAGGAGCCAGCAAGTCAGAGGCCATTCCTCAACTTTCCTCAGTCTTTCTTGCACCCAGGAGGTGCTCTTCATTCAACTAATCTTCCCCTCTCCTAGCAGGGAATAGGCTCTTCTTTCCACTTGGATGCATTAGCCTCCATTAGATAATCAGGGTATGATTTTAATTTCTGCAGAGTTCTGTCCCCTGCATAGAGAAACAACAGCCACACAGCACAATTTACCTCCTTCTGATCCCAGACCCAGTAGGAAACTCATATACTGTAGTTCTTGTGAGCCCAGGCATACCTCATTAGCAGATAATCAGCAAACTACTCAGTCACTAAAATATAAGCGATTTATTACAAGAATAGAGGGAACTCTGCAAAGGATACTTGTACCACATTTCATATGATTTTTTGTGATTTTGAATATCCAGTCCATGATTTTGTTTCAGAGAATTGTTTTTCTGTAAATTGGCATCTGAATAAATAAAGACTGTAAGAACATATGATATGGTCTCTATTTCAGCTCAGGATATGCAAATACAAAAACTTGGAATCAAAAGGTATGCATTCTGCATAATTGTGGTCCACAGAGTAACAGGAAATAGATTTTGATGTGATGTAGATGTAAAATAAATCTAGCAAAATTTAAAAATATTCTCAAAACCAATTTAAATTAAAAAATATTCTCAAAACCAATGAGAAGCACTTCTGTCCTGAGCAGAAGGATCTTGACTCAAGAGGGAGCTAGGTAGCTGGATTTATAAGCAGAGCATTTCAATAATCTTACTCATTTTCATTTGAAAATTAAGAAATTAAATAAACCTGCTTGTGTTTACAACTGATCTTGTTGACAAGATGATAGCTAGGATTTTTATTCCCTAGTGTAGAACCCATGACTGCATACTGATGGTGATTTCAGTGAAATATTTTAAATAATCACTTAAATTCAGCTGAGCTGCCTTTTTCTGTAAGATGTAAAATAGTATTCAAGAAATCCTTCATTTTCACCTTCTCTTTTCAGATGAGAATTCAGAGGACACTTAACTGTTCTGAACTAGTAAATAAAAGTAAACACAATGACTAGTACTGTTGTGGAATCACAGACTGGCCTGGGTTGGAAGCGACCTTAAAGATGGTCTCATTCTACCCTGCTGCCGTGTTCAGGGACACTTTTCACTAGACCAGATTGCTCAGAGATCCCTCCAGCCTGGCCTTGAACACTTCCAGAAGTGTCATTCAACTTATTCTTCCTTTCCATCAGAAAACTGTAAGGGTATCTGCCGTATATTTTTTATTGCAACTATAAATTTTCAAGAGATCAAAGGCAGATACTGTGACCTAATATTTTGCTGCATAGTTTGCTAAAATGCTTTTACTAGGTAGAACAAGTTTTACTAGCTTCAAACATGCATTAAAAAACAGAATGAACCTAAAGAAATCTTAGCAGGAGACAAACTCTATCACAAATGTTGACAGAGACACCACATGCAGCAGTGACAAAATTATGACAAGACAGATGAACTAAGGAATGACTTCACAGATAAAGAAAATTTTGTGTAATCTGTAAAGGAATCCCTTATAGATTTTCTCTATAACTCTTTTTTAGGGGTTGAAATTTATAATTAGTGCTACCAGAGTACTAGTAACAAAAAACCAGCCTAAATCGTAGGGGGGGAGCAAAAGTAAAATACAAAAAAAAACATACTGTAGAAAATATTTTGAAAAAAAAAAAAGTAATCTGTTTATGTTTCTGTGCTGGCTCGTAGGGGTGCATCTGGCAACTTAAATTCCTGCTGTAAACAGTAGAACTGTACCCAACTCTCCCAAGTGGGCAGATGGGAAGCATTTATTTACTGTTTCTCCAATACAAAATTCAACTTTCTAAAAACAGTTTTCAACTTTCAGTTATGACTTCTTGCAAAATTATGATGATGTTTCTCATGCATAACCTCATTCCAGTCAAACTTGTGTTTGTGATTTCTGGTACCCTTGAAAGTGTTGTGGGGGGCAGGGCCCAAAGATGAGGAAAGGTGAGGGGTTGGCTCTGGGTTGGGGCTAGCAATGTGAGAGCCTGTGTGCCAGTGGCAGCACACAAACTTTGGGGCTGCACCACACACTTTGGCAGAAGAGTCCCCCCTTAGGATGACACGGCTGTGCTCACCAGCATCGGACTCTTCCCATAGCCAGAAAGGGAATGTAGCACACTCACCCCTCCAGCTGCCCAGGGCTTCTTGCTGCTCCATGACTAACAATCTCTCCTATTGATTTCAGAATAGGTGGAAGGGAAAGAAAAGCCTATTCACAAAATGTTTAGTAAAGCAAGTAAGAACATCTGCAGTCGTTTGTCTGGAGGAAGGTTCCTTCCCATCCCTGGCTAACGATCACAGAATTTGGACAAGGAAGGAGGGAGGGAAAAACCTTATGGCCTTTTGGCACTTGCATTCCCCTTCTTGTCACCAAGCTGTAAAATGGGACACAGATTTGTGAAAGGAACAAGATTTGTTCCTTTCACAAATAAGGAGGGTGCTGGAACTGATTGGTTTATTTATTTAAGTTGTACAGTAATGGTTCTGCTCTCTGAAGTGACAAGGAATGCTTGTACGAAGCAGACATATTGGTGAAACTTTATGTTGGGACAGAGTCTACAAAAGCAAACACATAAACCCAAGCCTTGTCATCTCCACCCCTAAATTCAAAGCATGTGACAAGCACTACACCAAAATCTGCAGAAGTTACATTTAGTTAATTGCAGTAGAGTTTATTTACATATCATAATTTACAGCAGCAGGAAAGAGCCTTAGCTAACAAAAATGGGCATTGCTTCATTTCTAAATAATGCTTCTTACTTAGCATGTAAAGAAAATACTGTTTAACTAAGGGTTAAACTTCACTACCATGCCAGAAAGCCATCCAAGTTCATTCTGTTGTAAACAAATTCCACTGCCAGTTAACAGGCATTATTACTGAAACTGAGAAAAGTTCTTAAATAACTGTGTTTGCCATGAATACATTGAATTATAGATTAAGAGATCAGTGTCTTCCTTCAACTTGGCAAATGTTGATGAGGCATTTGCCAACAAAGAGAAGCATGTCAAACATTCAGATAGACAGCACAAAAACCTTAAAACCCTTGGGGACAATGAAAGCAACATCTAGAAAATTCAGATGAACAAAAGTGGACTTTAAAGTACCATATGAAAAGAAGCAAGAAAAGAATTAGCAACAGATTCCTGCATTAGCTCTCCTTGTTTGATGCCTGATGACAAGCCACATATAGTACTAAATTCTAAATTACAAAAATATTACATAGTGATTGGAGCAGGGGAGAGCAAGGGGGCCTGTCCTGAGAGCCTGGAGATGAGCAACTTCTGCCTTTGACAGGAAGCTGAGAAGCAAGTCTTGGGCTCTGCAGTATGGGAGCCAGTCTGTCTGGGATGGGGAGAAGATGGTGCAAGCACTCCAGAAATGCTAACACAACCCACTCACCAGGGCTTTCTGATTTTGAATTCCCCAGTTGGTTCTAGTGGGAAGGAGGAGGCAAAAAAAAAAAGCTGTAGAATATGTCCATCTTCCACATCAGTGGGGAAATGTGCTGCACAGGGCAAGTAAGCAATAGCCCTTCCCACTCAGGAGGAACACAGCAAAAGGGCAGCAGAGGACAAGTCAGCAGGGTGAGACCCTATGCCATGTGGCAATTGGCACTTAAGGGTTCTTTATGCAGTAGCTACAGAATTGCTAATGGCTGCTGATGCAATGAAGATTGTTTTTGATCTCTGATAATACCTGTGAGTTTCCCAGTGGAGTATTAACTATTCAGCCATCCAAATTCAGCCAAATCAAAACTTGTAAAAAATAAAAATTTCCATTTTGGCATCCAAACATTCAAAATACTTTTTTCTTCACTGTTTTTGAATTATGAGTGGAAAATGACACATATGCATCCACCCAGCAAAAGCATACTAGGACTCCAAAGCCCACTTTTTCAAACTATGAAGTAATCACTTTGTTTTGTTTAAAAGTAGACAGTTATTAAAGCTGAAAAAAACCAAGGTCAGTTAGAACTAGACTTGAGAATGTCTGCAGGTTTTAGAAATACAGTGAAGAACATCATGACACAATCACATTTGAGGTGTACATTGCCGATAACCCATAGACAGCCTGGGCTATGTCCTTAAATTTTGTAAATATACATGCTTTTATTTATTTGTTTAACTTAGGCTTTGAGATACTTTGGAACTGGTTTTAAACATCATGGAGCTCCCAACACACATAGAAGAGGAAAGGAGGTTATGTGTCTTCATTGTTTGAACTCTACAAAGAGAGGAGACATTTCTCACATTTCTTCCTTAAAGGTATGATAAGCAAATCCCTACATAGAAGTAGCCAGAAGAATTTCATTACCTTCACAAAAAGAGCAACACAACTTAGTGAGCAAAATATTTATAACAAACAGTTCCATTCTAATTTTGTTTCTTTTGTGCAAACTTGTCATTTGGCAATACTGCTTCAATACCCAACTTTGCACTGGTGGAAGCTGACATTCACGCGAGCACATGGACATGCCTTTTTCTGCTCTCACACCCTGAAAAAATGAAGCATCTTTCCAATGAGAGAAGCAAAGGAGCAGAAATCCTCCCTACATTTAACTCGGACTACAGGGAGCTTAGGAATTCCACCTAAACCAGCACATGAAGTTTTAGATGGCCCAACAAGACTTTTTCAACTTTCTCTTCTTAGAACAGGGGCTTCAAACACCTACCTGGATAGTCCAGCTTGAGGAGAATGGCAACAGCTGCTTGGCATAAGACTCACCAAGCTAACACAAACTCCATCCTCAGCTTTCCAAACAGACAAAAAGAATCAGCAGCTTCCCATCAAAGTCAGTAGGCACCACTCCCTGAGCAGCCATGCCCCAGTTAATCAACCCACACTTTTGATAGTAGCCCCCAAATGTATAACCTCCTCCCTGAGCTTTGATTTGTTTCAATTTGTTCAGTTGATCTGCTCAGCTGTCAGCCAGAAATTGCCAGTCTGACCCCAGCACACATCTCAGACTACTCATCACTGGGCAGTTGCTGTACCCTTCAGAGCTGTTCTGCTCTGCAAATACAGGATTCAGGTTCTGCTCCTGTTGTCTAGGTGATTAAGAAATTATCCACTGCTGCTAAAGAGACAAAATGGGTCATCAGGGCCTATTTTAGGTCATTTGGGGAGAGCTCAGAATGAGAGGCAATGTGAAGAAGAGCTAGACAAAAGAGTTTTTTCATGGTGCTAGTTCACAGCGTTACCTATGATGGGACCGCCCAGGTTATGGGTTACTTTTAAACAACCATTAGGAACCTAAGGAGCTGCCTTAGACTTGCCATGGCTACTGGACCCTTTGTTATATTACTTGTATTCCAACACAGTTAATATCCATATAGCTAGAGAGCAAGGTGAAATTCAGTCTTTAGGGGACCTCCATAGCAATCTAAAAGACATGGGGAAATAAGCCCATGCTACATGTTAGCATTTATTTACTTCCAGCTTTACCATCCGGTATCCTTGTAGCAGTATCCTTCCTATGTTTTAAGCTGAACAGACAAGACCCAAAGGCCAGTAGCAAGACTAATGGGGAAAAAAAGAGGAAAGGCTAGGTGGAAATTAGGTGGCTTTGAACAAGTTGCTGAGAGACAGAAGGCTTAAAATCAGCTGAGTAAATAGTAAATTGCAAATGGCAGCCAGCAGGGAAACATTTGAACCCAGTACTATTACTCGCTAGGCAACTCAAAATATGCAGTTTAAAATTCTTGTTTGCTACGGCAAAACTCTTTCACTTAAATATCTTCAGGAAATAATAATTTAAAAAATCATAAACAAGTAGAAAAACATAAATTATCCCCACCAGTTTTTTTTAAATCACAGCTCATATTTGCAGATGCATTGTTCAATACTTTTGACATTCTAGCCAGGAAGTCTAACATTAGGCTATGAGGGAAGAGTACTATAGACTTTAAATCATTCCTCATATGTGCTTGAGGTGATTTATAGGACAGCTATGCACTGAAGTCCACATATTCACTTAGAAAAATGCACCTTCCAGAACAGTATAATTAAGTAATAGGAATTCAATTCAGGTAGATTTTCCAGCTTCCTCTAGTGACCCCCAAACAAGAATGCTTGTCTGTAGACAACAAATTGGATTAGGATGTTTACTGAAAGAGGTAGATGACCTGACCGATTAAGGCAGCTGACATTTTATTGCAATCTCTGACTGAAAGGGCTATTCATGGAATTTTGCTTTCACTTAAGGTTTCTCTTGCTTAATCTTCTGAGGTATATGTTCTTCCTATAGGAGGGTTATGTTACTAGAATTTCTTTATGTGAAACACAGACAGCTAGCATTTAATGTAATTTTATTTAATATTGTCTTCTCAGACAAACCTTAATTTAAGGTGCATTTTCCTCACATAGAAACACTAGATCAGTATCTGGGAGACACCTACATAAAGCTCCCTTTGTCAGCAGCATTTTGCAGTGAGACTGCCAAGATTTGGTCTCTTTTTCATTACATTCTCTATCAATATTCTCTAACATGATTAACTAGCATCTTAATTTGGCAACATGGTACTGAATTCCAGCATGTTTGATATAGTGTAAAAAACATTTGTAATAGTACTTTCCTAGCACATTATGTATAAGCAGCAATTAATTTGAACTAAGTCTGTAAAACAGAGCTAAACAACAGGATACACATTGCTTTCTAAGTCAAGCTGCAATATATTATACCTGATTTACATAACTCCATAATGTGTTTGGAGCCTTTTGTGTCAGACCCATGACCATGTGGTCAGATACCTATAAAATATGTATAGAGAAATAAAAACATGAGATTGGGTTGGCATAGTATCAGTCAGTCATTAGAAGACACTGCAGTACCTTATTGAAAAGGCAGAGCACTAAAATCTGCAGTGTGATTTACCCGTTTTTTTCCCCCAAACTGGCAGCATCAGTCTTTTTAAAGCAAATCCTTTCCTGTCCATTATTTGATACTTATTTTCTGCTCCATCAAAGCAATAAGGACCAAATTAATCTTTCAGAAACATTTCTCTGAATGTCACAGATTGTTCTAACGAATTTGACATACCATTTGGCTTCAGAGACTGATTGAAGGACACGTAAAAAAAATGGAAATAAAACAACCAAACCCCAAAACAACTAAGGAATCTGTGTTACAATTTTATGCTGACCAGTATTTTGATAGAAACTAACTCAGTGAAATTTTGTCAACAGATTAAGACTGCTTCCTACATCACGGCTTAGCGTATTTGACACATTCTATACCCAAGTTTTTTGATGCTAATATTCCTTCCTTCCTTCCTTCCTTCCTTCCTCCTTCCTTCCTTCCTTCCTCCCTTCCTTCCTTCCTTCCTTCCTTCCTTCCTTCCTCCCTTCCTTCCTTCCTTCCTTCCTTCCTTCCTTCCATTAGCTACATATACATATATAAAAAGTCACAACTGTGAGTTTTTTCAATGAGGTTGATTCATTAGGCCATTATTTTGTCTTTCCTTCTACTACCCATGAACTGACTGCCAGAAGCATAGTTCCTTCCTGGGTGAATGCCTTTGGAGGCCCAAGTGTGTTACCACATTACCACACTGTGTAGAGAGCAGGAGCGCCACTGACTCAGAAGCCTATAAGAGGAAGCCCAAGATGACATAATGAAGGTCTCTGACACACTTCTCTGCTTGTCCAAAGAACAGCTGAAAATTATGTCAAAGGTTGTTGAAGAATATCCACACCCCCACATGGGCCAAACTAACATGTCTTAAATAATTGATCCTATATCCACCAAAGAATTTTGTTTCAATACTTTGAAGGGATATTACATCTCACAAAAATAACAGGTTTCTCTGCGTCTTCATCATATCTCCTCTGTAACTAAGGCTTCTGCAATTTGTGCCCATTCTGCATGGACTTTCACATGCAGAATGAAGTGAGTAGAATTTAGTAACCTGTTCTTAAAAACTCCATTAAAAGATCTGACAGAGAAATAGAAACAGTTATGTCTTGCAGATCCCTGATGCTCCCTCTAGCAAAACCTTAAGGAAAATTAATATTAATTTTCCAAAATCAATTTATTTGTTCCCATGACTGAGATTAATTAAGTGCTTAAAAATCCAGCAAGATTGGGTGCTTGGAGGGTAGGGTTTTGAATGTGTTTTGCAAAGTAAACCTCAAAGCAGGCACTTTTCTCCCACAAATTTGCAATTTTTTCATATTAGAAAGACAAAAATTATTTGGGCTTGCATTTCTAATTATTGCACAAATTTGGCATGAACTGCACTTAGAAAATCTGATACAATTGTTATTCATTATTTTAGGAATCCTAAATGCTGATGTAATGTAGCAACGCACAGGTTTTTCATGGGGAGGGGATGTGAAAGGAGGAAGAGGGCTTAACCTCGCAATATTTAAAACCAAGGCTGACTTCTAGTTCTGTAGGGAATTTAAAGGATGTCTTCGCTAAAAGCAGATGCGTACATACATATGTGTTTACACATATGTTCACACACAGTCAAGTTTGCTACAGGACCTAGAGGAATAGGATTGAATTTGGATAAGAGTCATCCTATAATTATTGAGGAACTGGTCACTCAGGCAGAAGCGTCAAAGGTGCTGACTGGTCCAAACCACATGGCTGTGTTTGGTTCTCTGTGGAAACTGAAAAAAAAAAAAGATTAACCACGTTAGTCAAAAGGGTTCTCAGGTCAAGACAGAATCACCTTTTGTAAATCCTAAAAGTAGAGGATGCCCTTTCCAGTTTGGTTCCTGGGGAATAATTTATAACTATTTGGTCATAGGATCAAGGAATGGCTTAGGTTGGAAGGGACATAAAGATCATCTTGTTCCAACTTCCCTGCCATGAGCAGGAACAACTTCCATGAGACTAGATTGCTTAATGACCCACCCAACCTAGCTTTGAGCACTTCATCTGCTACTTCTCTTGGCAACTGTGCCAGTGCCTCACCTCCCTTATAGTGAAGAATTTCTTCCTAATATCTAATAAAAACCTACCCTCCTTCTGTTTGAAATCATTACTCCTATTTTTATCTCTCCATGCCCTTGTAAAAAGCCCCTCTCCAGCTATTTTTTAGGACACATTCAGATACTGGAAGGTGCAATATGATCTCCCCAGAGCCTTTTCCCAGCTGAACAACTCCAACTCCTTAAGCCTGTCCTCATAAGGGAAGTGCTCCAGTCCTGACCATCTTCATAGCCTCCCCTGTGTCCTTCTTGTGCTGTGGATCCCAGAGCTGGATGCAGTGCTCCAGGTAGGATCTCACCAGAGCACAGAAGAGGGATAGGATCCCCTTCCTAGTGGTCACATTGTCTTGGATGCAGCCCAGAATTCAGCTGGCTTTCTGGGCTGCAAATACACATTGTTGTGTGTCAGCTTTATTCCTTAAAAAGCAGTCTCTTCTCTGCTCCTCTGTATCTGCATTTTATAAAAATGTGTGGCAAGAGTTAAATATGTTCTTAGTCCAAGAAAGCAAATATTAGATCCCAGTATTATGTTCTCAGAATACTTTAAAAGATTTCATAAACTTACTTCAGTTCCCCTCCCCACAAAAAATACGTTTTAAAATCTGCAGTTTGTATAGACACACATAAAATTTCTCACAAATGCTATCAAATATTGTGGCTTCTAACAGTCAGTGGTAACTTCAATATTTGCATTTATCTCTGCTATTCATAATTAATTTCTTCTCTGGAGGTGCTTGAAACTGCCTTCCAAACATCCCAGAAGTCAGATTTACAAGCACAGCTACAAAAGATGCACCTGCAAAATCAGTCTTTACTGAGCTCTATGGCAATTTGGTTTTTACCAGCCTGGAGTGAGAAAGACAACTCTGATTAGATACACAGATATGGATTTGTTCCGGAAGCTAGGGAGCTTTTATATTCAACATCTTTTAGTCTTTATGCAATACATGCTGAACAAACAAGTACTGAGTTCACTGGAGGGGAAGACTATGGTAACAGACTTCTGGAAATGTTCTGTCAAATGCTGTATAAATTAAGGACTTTAGACTAAGGCCAAAGAGAGATGCCAATGGACGAAATTGAAAAGGAGCAGGTGGAAGTCAGAAGTGACAGAAGAAATAAATTTACTACTTATACAACAGGAACTAACCAAACAACAAGAGCAGACATACTAAGATAATCCAAATTTAGAAAAAAACTCAAACAACTATGGCAAAAGCTTGACCATGTATGCCTATAAACAGGCTGATAAATTAAGTACATGCTCTGGCTGTGTTTTATAGAAGAAATTTTACATTAGAGATAACAAAAGGTGGTATCTTCCCATTTGATGTTGACATTCTGCCTCCCTCCTGGAAAGGCAATTGCTCTCCCTTCCCATCCATTCTATCAGTTTCACATTTAAAGACCCCTGTGCTAGGAATTTGCCTTATTTTTATTTTCAGCATCATAACACATCCAGGAATTTCAATATTCAGACTATTGCATCAATTCACAGAAATCAGAAACTTCAGTAAACTTCTTATGAAATCTTGGAATACATAGCTTTTCTAACTAGTCCCTTGAATTTTTCTGTTCCCAATTCATGTCTGCAACTTCTGCTTCCTAATGCCACGGTCTGCTCTGGCATTTGGTATACCAGCTTCTGATCTGTTCACAGCTGCCCAGCATCTGCCACAGACTCTGCTACTGACCAAAAGAGTTGGAGGGACGTCTGGGCCACAACTTGGCTGTTCACAAACTCGCCACCAAATTTCAGTCAAATTGTAATTCTTCTGTTCCTGACTTTCAGCAATGCATCTGAAAAATTAAAACAAAACAAACAAACAAACAAACAAACAAACAAAAAACCCCCCAAAAAACCCCAACCACAAACCAGTTTTTTTCAGCATATATTAAAGAAGCTCAGATATATAACAGAAAACTATCTTTGCCTTCTATCCCAAAAAAGTTAAGAGTACCAAGCCTCACTCAGGATTTTCCAGCTGTAAGTAATGGTTAATATCTTAACACTGTATGTTTTGGAGCTACTGGTCTTAGGTGTTTCTTTTTCTTCTGTTCAACCTGTGGTAGTCACACAGGCAACTCACCTAGGAAACTAAACAGGTAGATTCAAAAGATAATTATCTCCTTCTAAGGAAAGTATCTGCTAGTGATTATCAAGGGAGCCTAACTACTGCCTAAGCCTGAATACTTCACTGCTGTGTAGCTCTTAGGTGAGAACATGGAGCCTAAATGCAGTTAGATGCACAACTTGAGCTAGAAGTTTTGAAGATAGAGAATAGCTCATATATGATGATTTTCAGAAAAATAAAATTACATAGATTAAGGAGAGTGTAAGATTTCACAGCTGAGGATGCTTTAGCTGAAGTGGTGTCTAACCAATCTGCCATACAGCTGCAGTGAATGCTACTGAAAGTCAGTAGTAACACAAAGAAATTGAAAACTGTAGATCAAGACACAGCCTGGTATTCAGACAGAGAGAAATTTACACATTACAAGATTGTTCCTTTCAACAAAAAGGTTGGGTCTACATTCATGGCAATCATCATCAGTGGGAGACAGATATCAAGGTATCTCTGAATGAAGGAACGTCTATGAGTGAGAGGATCTGGATTTTTAGCCTGGCATCAAACAACTGCATAAACAGACCTTCTAAACCTGTAGCAACTAATGTATTGCTGATTTATGATCATCCCATTGAGGATTAAGCAGTTGTGCTGAAAATAAAGGATCTTGGATTATAGCTTGCCAAAAGATAGTTTGAAGTCTGGGTGATCCTGTCATGACTTAAAACACAGGTCAAGCAAAATTCTCATTTGCATCACAGCAACTAATTTACAGCAGAACACATACAGTCTGAGGATTACTGGGGCAGTTCAGCCAATACAGGTACTTCAGACTAAGGAGAGACACAGGGGATGCATAACATTTCTGATATGGACATTATGTGTCAAATGCCTACACAACAAGCAGCCTGTTACCATTTTCACCTGTACTACCACAGTGTTGTGCCCCTGAGGTACTCAGTCCTACTAATATGCTCTCTGTCTCAGTAGTAGACTCTGCTCAGAACGGCTTGTGGTGCCAAATGGTTTTAGCATGTCACCATCTCTTAATTCTCAATAACTGGCAGAAGATAAAATATAATTAAGTTCCTGACCCCTTGAAATTTCCAGTTCAACATTCCCCGGAGAACATTGATGAAATATTGCCACCTTGATACACTGAGCAAATTCACAGTCCTACAAGACTATTCATTTTTGTGCAACACAGTTTGTAAACTCCATGGCAGCAACAAAAATTATATTCTAATACAAATGAAACAACATTCTAGGACTCCCTCCAGGGCTATTAAGGTTTCCTCTGCTCAGTCAGTTTTGGCTTTGGACAATTAAAATATAAATACAGTTAATTACAGTTAAACAATAAAATGGTTACAATAAAAATACTTTTAACTACAGTTCTTCTACTTTCTCAAGTGTGGAAATTCCAAGGAGTACAAATCAAAAAAGGGAAAAATGTTATTTAAAATTCTTCATTTATACATATGACATTCAAAGTAACTTTTAACATATTTTATATTACATACTGGTGTGTCTGTCTATTGAGATACATATTAATAAACTTCACGATAAACTAAAGACACAGACACTTGAAATCTTTCTCACCACCACATCTCTGGTACTCAAAAGTATCAGGCCTGAGACAATAGCTCCATCAGAAATTCCTCTGACACGCCACAGCTAGATCAATGGGCTACATCTGTAAGAACAATTAAACGTTCCATGCTCTAAGCTGAGACCAGATAATATGTAATGGCACAAATAAGTGTGCTATCAAACTCACACTGCCAGCAGACTGCCACTGGAGTTAGCTTGCTCTTGTACAAACTGCCAAGCCACTCAGAGTTTGGAAGACATAACAGAGCTAAGAGTCATACCTGGCCCATTCTAACAATTCAACAATGTAGAAGATCTTCTACAACAATGTAGAAGAGTGCTCAGCACTCTTTAATCATCTATAAAGTACAATGGTCAGATCTCAGAGAAACGTTAAATCTATGCCACTGTCATTTTATTAATTGCATTTTTGTAGCAATATCAACTCTTCATTGTCATTACTATGGTTTTATTGTCAAAGTAAGATCCAATTTTCTGTACCACCTCCACAGATGCATTCCTTGGCCCGACCCCTACTGAAAAAGCTCTGTAGTTTCAACCTAGGTGAAGTGAGTACCCAGAGCAAAGGAGGACATCCTAGTCTCCAACTCTATTTGTGAATGTAAACTTCCAGTTTCTGTAGTGAAGACTTGGTCCTTTCTTTGGTGTCCAGGCCAAACCAGAACCCCCCACCAATACGCCCTCTCTAAGGTACATATCCCAAGGCCTATTTTGTACAGGTCCTTTTTCCTTATTGGCACTCAGATCCAGAGAACTTATAACCACAGTTTTAGATCTGGAACACTGCTGAAGCAAAAGGACCCAGAATGTTGAACTTTGAATAAGATCCAGTCCAGGTCTCATTAATGATTGGCAGGTCCTGGTCTAACTTCTGACCCACTATAAGGGAGACCAGAAGTTGCATTCTTAGAAATCTGCCAATTCTTTTACTCTTAATGGCAGTTCCTCTGCAAGCAGAAAGAATGCTACAGGCATGCAAACATACAAATCTGAGAGTCTTTCACTGACTGGACTTTCTTTGGAGGGACATGACACTGGAAATTGGGATCTGAACAGCAGTGAGATCATTCAGTCAGGCTTCTGATCTTGAGCCACGTGTGTAGCCACCACAGTGCAGTACCTAACTATGTACATGGTATGCACAGCCTGGCTCAGATACAGAGGACCTGGGAATGGGCTCTTTGTCCTGGAGTGACTGCTGCCCTGATTCAAACTCACCCAGGGGTGTGACGAAGCCACTACTGCAAAGAAACTATGTAGTGCTTGAAAGGGGCTGCAGATTAGTTGGGTTTTTTCCCCATTAGCACTGGGCAATGTATTATGCTGCCATGCACCAGAAGATCATTATAGAAAAGACTTCAGAGATCTGTGGTAACAGATATCCCCAGATACCAGACTATGAGCACTACCACACAGAATTGTGCTGCCTGTTGGCAGTGAGCAGTAAGTACTTGAATCTATTTTCAAGAAGCAAACCAGAGATGAAATCAGCTGCAGGCTCTGGAGAACTGGAATATAAAGCTTCCCAAACACAGTCCATGAATAGATAAGTCCCCAGAAGTCACGGACAATCCATTCACTACTAAGAAATTAATCCCAGGAACATTAACTTCCTGAGAAAATTAAATACTGTGAATATTTTTGGCACATATTAGAAAGCTAAATGTATTTCCTTAACTGCAATCATTTAACACAGTAGGCTATATAAAGAGATAAAAATTTCATAACTTGTTTTATCTTTGCTTTCAAAACTGTTCCATTATAATGTAAGACTTCCTTGCCAATGCACAGGGTTTTAAGGCACCTGCATTGCCTTTAACTGCTTCAGCAACCAACAGTGCTGTGCCATGTAGGAAAGGCAACCTTTCCTGTTAAGGCCAATTAAGTGCAATTTATTCCTATACAATGCTGAGCATTGTAGGGATAGTTTCAGAGGAGCACAAATGCAATACTAGCACTGCAAAGATATTACTTGCTACACTAAATTGTATTTGCTACTTACAAAACGTACTCAAGCTCTTGACTCTTAAAGTCAAAATCAACCCCATCAACATCAGCAGGAAGATTAATGCAGCTGGAACCATTCTCTTGCATTTAAAAGAGAACTAATTTTTAAAAATATTAAAAATCTGATGAGACCTTACATTTACTAATAATGCTTGATTCACTCCTGATATATTTCCTTCAAATGAGATCTCAACCTGAGAGGGAAAAATCCCAGACATACAAGCTCTAAACCTCCCTGTGTCTCTTTGATTTTGTGCCATTAATGAAGATCTACAAGGAACTAATGCTTCCTTATGTTGTAAAAGATTTGCACTGTAACCAAGGCTGGTGACATCATATTGCACCAAGGTCTCAGCACTGGTAAACTCAACTGCTTTTACTTCAGTTAGTGAACTGTATCATTGTGCAGTCTACCTGCAAATACTGTCTGCATTTACCTGCTTGATTGTGATCTCCAGAACAGAGAGTATTTGTCCCAAACCAGAGATCTAAGTTGTGACTCAAACAAAAAAAATCATGAGGTAGAAACCCTAGCACTGAAGGTGAGAGGAAGCCTCCCAGAATTGCACTTTTACAGCATTTGATTCTACTTTAGTACATAGTATACAACTTTTCAAACCTGTGACATTCTTCTGTCCTTCAGGAAGAAGCAACAATGATGGCAATGATGGAATCTTTAGCAACCAGAAAAGAAAGTTTGTACGTGAAGGGCTGCAAATCATGTTCACGTTCTGGGAGGATATGTAAGGAATGCACCCAAAATACTGTCCATTTATGGCACCCCAGAGGTTTTGATGGCAGTCAGGGTTTTCCCCATTTTCTATTCCCTCTTTCACTTTTGGCAAAGAGCAGTAATTTTACTGCCAAAACAAGTCTCAACTCATAACCTATTGTCTTGAGAAAAAAAACCAGCACAGTTGACAGCAGCTTTTCTCCAATTCAGATGTTCTTCTTCAGTTTCTGGAGAGCCAGAAAATATTGTAATTTGGACTGTTGAGATCCTTATTTTTTTCCCATGGAGATACTGACATTGATTTTAACACCTTACTGATTTATTCCTGAGGATATGAACCAATGAGAATTGCAGCTTCTGAGTATAGAAAAAAAACCAAAGCAAAACAAAATAAAAAAACAACCCACATAACAACTAAGGAAAGCAAAAAACATGAAACAAAAAAACCTCTACCCTTAACACACTATTTTGAACACAGAAGTTCAGTTCATTGTGTCCTTTCAAAGAAAACTAAAAGATTACAAGATATCATGAGTCAGAGGAAGATACAAAGTATTACTTGTCATAGGAAACCAACAGTGCTTCCTCTTTGCTGTTTCACTACTTTAAATCACTTTATGGCTCTCTTCCATACTGGGATTGTTCTTTTGGGAGTTCATTCTATTCCTAATTCCATCTTCAAATGCAGCTGGCTAATGCTGTGTGGATGTTCAGCTGTCTCCTCTGGGAGGGACTCCTCTCTCTAACCAAGTCATGCAAAAGTTTGACAGAAAACATGAAACAAAATACTACCTAGTTTGTTACCACAATAGCTATGTGCTGTTGTCTGTGACTACTATAACAAAGATGCAACTAGAGTATTAAGTGTGGATGCTTGCATTTCAACCTTAAAATAAATGAAAACAAATCTCAGGGAGAACTGATTTAAGAAATGGGTTTCTGCAGGAAAAAACGCATTACCAGAGACTTCCACTGAGTTTCAAAGTATCATGTTGCACAGGGCATATTTGGTGGCAAGGCCAACAGCCACAGAGGTTTCTCAGCCACCTTTAGAACAGAAAGCTACATTCACATGCATATACTGCCATTAGGCAACAGAAGTGAACAATGAGGAAAGAATACCAAAAAAAAGGTCATGTACATTTGGAACTCTTAAATATTTATAGTTCAGTTACAGATAATTCTTTGAGGGTCGTGCTGAAAAAAACATGTTTCAAAGGAAGTGATGTTTTCAAATTGGCAATCCCAGCCTTCTTTTATCATCAATGGTGAACACTCCCTAACCAGATTTTTAAGTTAGAAAAACAAAATTAATGCAAAATTTAAAAATTCATCTAAATAGCATAATATTTACCTCTGCTGTGGTGTTCTGCTTTTCTATTTGTTCATCTCTCCACCCCAAAGTTTTAGGCAGTAAATTGTCTCTGTCTGCCTCCTGCTCTGCTTGTTCATGGCATAGCGCAATCTTAATTAACAATACATAAGAGTTTGCTTCTTAACATTTCAGACTGTATTTGACCTATATTTCACCAGGCTGTGCTTTGCATCAGAAAAACCCTTGTGAAAGCAGAAAAGCAACACCAAGTTATGGTGTAATGAACAGCATTAGAAAATAACCATTTAATTCAGGCAGAGAGATAGTGATTGCTCCTCTTTTCAAATGCCAAAAAATGGTGCACATCTGAACCAAAAATGTCTTGAATTTGTTTTGTTTGATCTTCTCTACAAATTAAAATTAATTGTGATACATAACTAGGTTTTTGGCTTCTGATAATCTACTACAGTCTGCTTCTGTAGGAAAGAGAGAGGCAGTAAATGGGAACATGGTCAGTTGGGTTTTACAATTTATCCTCATGCTCCACTTGCACTCATTTCCAGAAATGTCTATATCCTTCTGGCTGTCTTAAATGTCTTCCCAGCCCCTGGTGCTCCCCATGTCTGTTTAAACACCAAGACTGGAGCTGCAATCAATGAGATGGAAGACTAAAAGTCAATACTACCAATACTTCAAGATAAGAAACAAAAATCAGAATTATGTAAAGCTAATTAAGGTTTCACATTTATAGAGCAGAACCATGACCTTTTGATGGTAGGCTTTAGAACTCATCACATATGAATTTTCTCCACTAAAAGAAATATTGACTATACACATTGGCAACAAAAATATGTAACAAAATTCAAAACCAGTATGTTTTGTGATAGGTACTTTTTGTTTTCCCCAAGAGTGGAAAGGGTTGAATATCTTCAACACAGGTAATAGAAATGGTCAAACTAATGGTGTACACTGTCTTGCTGTAACAGATGGAATTTATTGGGCAGGGAGTGTTTCATTGGCAGAGTAAACTGATAAGCCTGTTTTATTTAAGAAAAAATATCAGTTAAGTCTAGTATAATTCACAACAGCAACAAAATACTTTGGATTTGTTTTCAGTTCTATCAGAAAACAGATGATATATTGTTCAATTAAACTGTGATGATGGAAGTCCTAAAAAACCATCTTGTCCTCAAATGTCCAGCTGTCTATTGTAAAGAGCACATAGAGTCACAGAAACACAAAATATCTATCCTGAGATGGAAAGGACCCACAAGGATCATCAGAGTCCAGCTCCTGGCCACGCACAGAACCATCCTCAAGAGTCACACCAGGAAGCTGCCTCAGAGCATTGTCCAAAACACCTCTTGAACTCTGTCAGGCTTGGAGCTGCAACTACTTTATTGGGAACCCTTCTCCAATCCCCAACCACTCTCTAAGTGAAGAACTTTTTCCTGATATCCAGCTTAAACCCCCTCTGACATAGTTTCAGGCCACTCCCTTGGTTCCTGTCACTGGTCAGAGCAGAGAAGAGATAGTGTCTGCACCTCCTCTTCCCCTCATGGGGATGCTGTAGACTGTTCTCAGTGTTCTCTCCTCTAAGCTGAACAGACCAAGTGACCTCTCCTCAAAAGCTTCCGTTCCAAGCCCTTTACCATGCTTGTATCTCTCCTCTGGACATTCTTTAATAGTTTAAAATCTCTTTTTTATTGTGGCACCTAAAACTGCCCCCAGCACTCGAGCTGAGGCTGCCCCAGTGCAGAGCAGAGCAGGAAAATCCCCTCCCTTCCTGGCTGCTGATGCTGTGCCTGATGCTCCCAGGACAGGGTTGTCTCTCCTGGCTGCCAGGGCACTGCTGGCTCCTGTTCAGATCACCATTGACCAGGAGCCCCAGGGCCCTTTCCATGGGACTGTTCTTCAGGCTTTCATTCCCCAGTCTGTCTGTTCATCCATGTTTGTCCTGGCCCGGGTGCAGAGTCCAGCACTTCTCCTTGTTGAGCTTCATGCAGTTGGTAATTGCCAGTCTCTCTAATTTGTGAAGGCATCGCTGCAGGGCCTTGCTGTCTTTGAGGGAGCCAACAGCTCCTCCTGGTTTTGTATCTTTTGTGAACTTGCTCAGTGTCCCATCCAGACCTGCATCCACGTCATTTACCGAGATGTTGAAGAGAGCTCAGAGCTGAGTTTGGAGCCCTCTGGGATCCTACTAGTGACAGATCACCAGCCTGATGTCACCCCATCCACTACAACTCCATCCATGAGCCAGTTGCTCACCCATCACAGGATATGTTTATCCAGCTGGGGGCTGAATGTTTTGTCTGGAAAAAACTGTGTAGAAAGCATCAAAAGCTCAGCTAAAGTCCAAAAAGGTATCATCAGCTGGCTTTCCTACATCAGCCACGTAGGTTAACTTTTCTGAAAGGAAATCAAGTTTAATTAGCAGGGCTTTCCCCTCAAGAAGCTGTGCTGGCTGTAACTGATGACTCTGTTGTCCTTCAGGTGCTTTCCAATACCTTCCAGAACAATCTTCATAATTGTCAAACCACTACGGCCATGCAGCCTAAGGTAGAGAATTGCACATTCCTGAAAACAGAAACATACCCATCTGAAAAGGACACTGAAATAAAAAGCTAGGTTTAATAGCAGCAGATCTAGCCATAAAATAACTTCCAGTGCACAAAAAAGTGAAGTAACACTGCCTTCAGCTCAGCTCCCCAGCCTTGATATGGAGACAACAAAACCCATTTACTTTACATGCAGCCCTCCTAAGGTTAAAGGTCCCAGAAGAGGCCTTCCTACAACTCCCTTCTTACTAACACAAAAAGGTTCACTTTCATCCTGGTTCCTAGCTCTGTAACTGAAAATGCATGAAGAACTGCTAAGTTCCATATGCAGAGCTGCTGAACAGCCTTGTGCAGTGAACACTTCCATTTGAAATAGGGCCCATTCTGATAAAGAAGATAGCATAAAGAATGGAACTCCCATAATAAAAAATTCAATGTTTTGCGTGTTCAAAACATTGGACACATAGAAAAATGTTCACGCAGTGTAATTGATGTTGCTGTGTTTATAAAGCACAGAATTTTCAGTAGAAAAAGTAGAAAATATCTTGATTCATATTGTGATTTAGGATATGTATACAAGTTGCACAGACCTGAACATGCAGCACTTAAATTAATTCTCCATTGCTTGTGTACTGTAGAAAATTCATATTTTTAAGCTGGGTTAATAATAAATTGAAAAAATAATTAAATAAATCTAAACCCAGAAACTTGAGGAAGTTTTGGCTGTCAGATTTCATGCATAATTTGGCTGCCTGTTCTGGCAGAGGAGGAAACTTCAAATGAGGTCCTTGTACTGTGGCAGTGAAGCTATGGTTTGTGTTTGCTTTGGACAGGGTGAGGACAGGCCCTGCCCAAAATGCCCTGCCTGAAAATAATCTCCAAGACAAACAAACCATCAAAACAGAAACAAACAAACAAGCCCCGCCCAGACAGTGCACACATGGAATTCATATCCATTATAGTATATTAAAGTCAGTGGAATACCAGCAAAGTCCATGTAATTAATGGGAAAACCAGAACTAGTGACAGCAGCCAAACCAAACCTGACTGACCACACTTTTCTACACCAACTGCAATGACAGTGCAAGATTTACTTCCAGCTCAGGGTAACATAACTGATAATAAAGAAGATTATTTTTCTTCAAACAATAAACACCTCCAGAGGTTCAGAAGGCAAATATACTTTCAAGACAGCTGTAATATGGAAGATAGCCTCTCCCCTCCCTTTAGTACCCTTTCTTAGTGCCATTTTACAACATGGACCAAGGGTCATTCAGACCCATATTTAAAGGACACTCCACAAGCAGGATGCAGGAAAACCAGTGTGGATGTTTGAGACCTCTTCCATACAGCTATAGGCCCTGCTGTGGGAGATGATCATGCCAAGCTCAGGATCTCAAGGTTATTATATAGCTTGGTTTCCCTGGAAGCTTCTGCCAGTCTCATGTTTTAAATCAGTTTCCTACATTTGTCATTATCATGTCTCTTCCCTAAAAAGCTCAAGACTGTAGCTGGCACAGGAAGAGGCCTCTGAGCAGTGGATGGATTTTCACCTTCAAGTCCTCTGCCACTTCCCCCTTCAGCTTGTGACAAGCAGAATAAGCCAGTTAAAAAGCCTCAAAGCAACTGTTGATACAGAAAACACTCCAGTCAGCTTCAGCCTGGACACAAATCTGCCCTTTGAAATTTGAGCCTCTTATTTTAGGAAAAAGGGATCTTCATATGTCTGCATTAAACTTTACTTTCTCTATTAATTATTACCCATTTTTTACATACACAAAATCAAGCAATGTAGAATTAGTGAATACAGAGAGGTTGTCAGAATAAGCAGAAGTAAGACTAGAAAGGCTAAGGCACACCCAGAATTAAATCTGGCCAAGAATGTCAAGGATGCCAAGGATAGCAAATATACCACCAACAAAATGCACTAATAACAAAAGGAAAACAATGGATGATGTGGGCTCATTGCTAAATGGAGAGGGAGCCCTGGTACAGAGGACAAAGTGAAGGCATAGTTATTGGATGACTTCTTCGCATTGGTCTTCACTGATAAGACCAGCCCTCAGTGATTTCCAACCCAGGAGACCAGGGTAAAGGGATCTTAGAATGAAGGCTTTAATATGGTGAAGGGCTTGGTCAGAGAACACCTAATCAAAGTCCATGGGCCCTGACAGGACACATCCACAAATTCTGAGGGAACAGGCAGACATCATAGCCAGAGGACTCATGATCATGTCTGAAGGGCCATGGAGATCAGGAGAGGTGCCTGAGGACTGGAAGAAAGGAAATGTTGTCCTGGTCTTTACATCAGGCAAGAAGGAGGACACAGGCCTGTGTGACACCAGTCAGTCAGTTTCACTTCAATCCGTGGAAAGGTGATGAAGCCCATCATTCTGGAGACCATCTCTATCCACATGGAAGACAAGAAGCTGATCAGGAGTAGTCAGCATGGATTCACTAAAAGTAGGCCATGTTTGACCCACATGATTGCCTTTGACAAAGAAACAGCTACCTAGGTGGATCAGGGGAGAGCAGAGGATATTGTCTACTTCACCTTCAGCAAGGCTTTCGGCACTGTGTCTCACAGCATCCTCATAGGCAAACTCAGGAAGTGTGGATTGGATGAGTGGACAGTGACATGGACTGAGAAATGGCTGACTGCCATACCCTAGAGGGGTGTAATCAGTGGCACAGGGTCTAGTTAAAGATGTGTCAATATTGGTATCACATAGGTTCCAATTCTGGACCCAATCCTGTTTAACTTGTTCATCAATGACACATTCACTGACGACACAAAGCTGGAAGGATACCACAATACCCCAGAGAGCTGTGCAGCACTTCAGAGGGATCTTGACAGGCTCAGGAGGTGGGCAGAGATGAATATGCTGAAATTCAAAATGGGAAAATGCAAAGTCCTACACCTGGAGAAGAGTAACTCCAGGCATCATACAGACTGAGGGCTAATCTGCTGGAAAGCAGCACTGCGGAGAAGGACCTGGAGGTCCTGGTGGACAACAAACTGTCCATGAGTCAATTCTACCAAGATGATTTTGTTAGCTAATATTTTCAGGAACTTTTACACAGCGTGTTAGTTTTTCTCCTCTGCTCCAGACACATATATGAGGTACAGCAAGTGTTTCCTGAATTTGTCAGAGGACAGTGCTAATAGTCAGACGTCCAGGAGTTTCCATGCAATGGAGAAACTTGCCCAACCTCAAGGAGATTTTTTCAGTGCAATTTTTGTTCAGGTGACATGGAACAAACAGAACAAACACATAAAGACCATAAACCTTTTTCACCTTCTGGGAGTGCAGACAACAAAGAAAAGAGATAACTGATAGAGATAACTGTTTTCTTTTGAAAAAATTTCTATCCCTTGTCTTCTGTGTGGAAGAACTCCTTAAAAACATCTTCACATGTGGAGTTGAAACATATCTACAGTCCCACAAACAGTTCATCACATTCCCAGCTTGCTCCTTAACCAGCTGCAATCCAGATGCCATGTGACAGCATCAGTGTAAAGTTGAGTCCAGACTATAAATTCTGCCTTCCCATGAGCAGACATGCAGCTGTCTGCACCATGCATGAGTGTCCTTGATGTCTCAGGACTAGCTTGCCAGTAAGCCAAGGACACTGAGAGGTCCAGTGGGTGTCAGCACAGATATACCTGCCAGGAGAGGGAGATAACATTACAGACAGGGTTATCATCCTGCCAGCAGTGCAGTGTTTCCCCAAATTCAGATATTCCCTGGACACAGATGGCCCCCTATGCACAGCCTGACCACTACTGCTAGCCCAGAATGTGGTGTGTACACCAGAATGAGGTGGTAGAGGAGAGACTGATGCTTTACTAACATCTCTATGACCTTCTTGAGCACAGCACACTTCAGCTTCCTTCACTCTCTAGACCTCCTTGAGTAGCATGGATCATATCTGAGCTTACAGTTCTTCATATTCTTTAAGCAAAGAAGTTTATTTAAGTTACAAAGCCCAGACCTTCTATAATCATCCTTAAATGTGCCAATTCTGTATATATTAAGTCCAGAAATAATAACAGCATCACAGACTGAGCTTGACTGTTTTTGAACACTTGGTTAATTGGAATACTTGGTCTCTCACTGTTCTGTATCTCACAGGTACATGGGAATTGCCACAGCCACATCATTGGGTTCACTTCTAGTGTGTAACAAGATTAACTTCAATGGTTAATTTCTTTAATAATAACGTCCACATTCAGTTTGGTTTTTTCTATTACTAGACAGAGAGAGAATTGGCACAATTTGCTCTCTGTTTTCCTTTGGTATTTCTCATAGATCTGTCCTTTTCCACCAGCATGCATTAGTGCTATTACAGAAAATTCAGAATGCCTCTCAGCTTTGCTAAAGCTGTAATATTTATCTGTGTGCATTATTAGAAATGCATTTCATTGCCTTGTTAGCAGACATCAGATAATCTCACTTGTATAAAATGTTATCAGTCTGGCTATGTAAGACACAGTACTTTTGCTATCCAATGTTCTGTCTAATAAATGTACAGCTGCCTTAAACTGAGGCTTGCAGCAATTTCGTTTTTGAGAGCTGTTTCAGACTAACAATAATGAGTTCAGGAAGACATTTTCAGCTGTTCCCCAAGGATGTTCAAGCTGCCAAGATCAAATAAAACTTTGTTACAATACAGGCACAATAGATTAAAATTTTTTGGGGGGTTTAAATCTTTTTCCAGCAGTGATGCTGTAATCTGCAAGCCAGAGCTGTATAAAGATCATACACTGAAATATTCCCAATGGGAAACCAAAGAAAAATACGCAAAAAACTCACTGGAGCCTATTGCAGTCTCACAGTCCTGAAATAAGTATTTCCTTCAGAAGTCAAATCACTGTGCAGTGGTGGTAGGGTTATTCTACTTTTTAGTTACAGCTGTGCTTCATTGCCTATATAATTGTAGAACATAAAAAGGAAGGAAGCAAGGGAGGCATTAAAGTCTCTGAATGTTTTTGATGGGATCTTTTTCTGTCCCAAGCGTGGGAGGTGAGAAAACATCAGAACTTGGGGTATAGTAAAGGCAGCTAATAACACTCAACTGGATGTGAAAAGTCTTTCATGGAGAGTGTAGAAATATGGCCAGGGCAAACTGGTTTATGGGCAGATGGGCAAAATTTTCTTGGAAAAAGTCCATGGCAGCAGAGTCATCCTTTAAAAACAGCACTAGTGGGGTCTAGTTTTCATTTTAGCATTAGGTCCTTCTCCATCATTGCAGCAAAATCTCTGGGAATACCAACATCAGTGCAAAGAAAGGTAAGAGAAGGTTTTCTATACTTTTTCAAAGCCTGCTGAGGTGATTGGGAGTTTTCTCCTGGAATCTGGAACTACTTGAGAAAAGAAAAGGGGTCTTTTCTACAGAAGTACATCATACTTCTGCTATATCACAAACATCAATTTATTGGACAGCAAATGAATACCTAGGCTTCTCTGCCCACAGCATCAAAAAAGGCTTCAAATTTTCTCTGACAGTCTCCTTTCTTCTATCTTTTTATGAAAGGGTTTCAATTTTTTTGGCATGGTTGCATTTACTCCTGCCATTTCTATTTCATATCCCACCACTATCATAAATTCAGTAGATTTTGATTGTTATAGTTTTTATTATTTATTCAAGTAGTTTATACTACTAATCAAATAGATGTCTGAATAACATAGCTCATAATATAGAGCTGCATTTTTTCCATAGGGAAATTATGTTTATGTTGCCATTATATCTGTATGAACGTGATGCTACGCATCTCCCTCATCCCCCCTAACAGTACTTAAATCCCTTTACCAATTTCAGTTGAATTTAACAGTGTTCAGCACGTGCCATTTAGAGAGGGAAATAAAGAGAGATTTGCCACTGCTGCCTCTGCTGATGGTAAGACAAGGTGCTCTCATTCCTTATCCACTCAGTCCTACGGAGCAGGGTGAGCTGGGCCACTAACCAGGCACAAGCCCCTCAAGCAGCACACAAGGGCCCTGACCCATCAGTGACATGGCTCTCAGGCCGTAAAGATGGAGATGAGAGAGGGTCCTGAGGACATTTGGTTGTGATGAGGATCTGAGGGATTGTGAGGCTCAAAGAAATAAAGAGCCAGATCTGTGGGTATTAAAGGTGGAGAGAGTGGGGAACTGGACAAAACTGAGGGCATGATAGGAATGTTGTACAAAGAGCAGAAGGAGAGAGATAGATGTGGCAGGGAGAGGAAAACAGGGGTCCTGCAGGACAGCCTGCATTGCATGTATGACAGGGATCCATAGGTACCCTCAATTTCTCTGCTCAGGAAACAACTTGTTATGATCATGCCTGATAGGTTATTTGGTGTAAGTCTGTTTACATTGGCACCATATCACATCTGTGGATTTGCTGGTATTCTCTGAATCCAAGGGTAGGCTGACCTTCTAGGTCCCATGTTTTCATTTGTATAATTGAGATGTACCAACAACCAAGTTTACAGGAAAAAGTTGGTCATTTCAGTGAAACCAGAGATTCTAGTATAATGGTTAGAAATGGCTTCAAAAAGCCAGCTTCTTTTACTTTCTTAGAAATCCTGGTTTTTTACAACTAAAAATACCTTCTCTTCATTTTTCTGGACAAGTAAACAAATCACTTTTTTAATTATAGAAGCATTGAGGATTTAATTTAAAGTCTTTTGAGGGGTATTATGTGAAAAATTATGATCTTGTAAACCTAGGTCAAAGGTTTTATTTTAAAATGTTTGCTCTTGTCAATACTTAGAAGCAGTTGCTGGGGAGAGATTCTCTTCTCAGCTCTGCCAGTAATTCCTCATGGGACCATGACATTTAAATTTCATGCTTTCTCACTCTAATCCGTCTGTAAAATGAATGCAATAGGCAACTTCATGAAGTTGTTGGGAAGCCTTTTTAATGCCTGACAAGCATTTTCATGTCACCCCACAGTTGCTTGTATAAGCAGTGTATGGTAATTCTAAGTGCTTTATAATTCCTGTTTCCTTTTCTCAGCCTAGTCTTGTGCCTTTTTGTTACAATCTTGTCACAAAACACTCTGATTTCATCCTGTGTAATTTATTTAATTTGTGCTAGATAAGAACAACAAATGGGTTTGTCTTTTATACACAGTACTGTGTATTTTCTAAGCATGTATCTCTTCCACAATTAATTTTTTTCTGACGTCTTAGCAGATTTAAATGCTGTAAAAATTAAAGAATCTGTAATCCACATTGCACATGTATACAAATTTCATTTAATTAAATGGAAATTACACTGCATTGTACTCAAAATTTTTGCTCTTAAAAACTGTTGTTGGTCCAAGTTTTTAAAAACACATGAAAAACCAGTCATAAGGTAGATTGAAAGTGGGATCCTGTATTTCAGAAACCTTTTCTGTGCAACTTCAACTCTGTATAATTGACCCATCTTTATTAAATTAAATTTTAAATAAAAACCAAACCATACAGTATAAGCATAGCTGAACATGATGTAATTCCACATTTTGATACCAAGAATAAAAGTAATTTTCCTGTCATAGTCAATGCAAAAGCTATCCTGGCTAATGCTAAATCTGTGACAATCAGAGAAATCCAAGAAAATATGAAGCTGATGCTGACATTTTCTTCTCAGTGATTTTCAACACAGTATTCTCCTAGGAAATTATTCTTTGATTTCCATGGAAAGATTTCCAGGTGTCAGGGTGAAATGAAACCTAAAACATGCAGTGAGACCAGCTTCTTTCTTCTTTCTATGCAAATCAGAATGCAGGTTACAGCCATGAGCCTTATCAGGAAGACAGAATCTTTGCTTGTTCAGAGCACAGCTGATATAGATTAGAACAGAGGACTGTGATTTAAAGTATTAATAAAGTGGTGGGAAGCACAGGCCCTTTCCTCCAGATCTGGGATTTCTACTCTCTTTGGGAGCAAGGCAAGTAATTTACATTAATTACTCCTTGTACCATATGCTGACTTTAAAGCATCCTATCTTAACTCTCAAAAGTTATGGAATAACTCGTGGAATAACTTAATATCTATTGTACAGTCACTTTAGATACTATACAACTACTTCTGATTTTTTTAAATGGTTTTGTATTGAGGCAAATGGAACAAGAACAAGAGATCAATACTGAAAATGTCTTTTAGTATCCCTAAAGTACCACCTCCTTCACTATCAACACATCAGTGTCTATCTCCAAATTACCCATATTGTCAGCCAGTATGTTTTGTTGATATTTCTAATGTCTTTGGGATTTCTTCAGTAGTACATCTCACACAGACTTTAAGCACCAGCCAAATAACCCATTTTTCCTACCTCAATTCACTGTATATTTTATATATTCTGCCAAAAATTTGATAATAACAGGGCTTAGGGTAACTGGTATTCTAGGACCGTAATTACCAGTTTGTTCTTTGTTTTCATTGTATATTTAAATTTCAGATTTCTTTGGTACAGAGAGGTTATTTCCTGCTTCTGCAGCATGTAACAAAACAAAATCCTACTAACTGACTGGAGTTTCTAGCTCTTGAAGCTTAATAACACCAAACCCTACTCTGATGTCCTCTAAGAAATGTGTCAGAACACATTACAGCACATTCATGTTCACACTCAAATGACTTAGAGATGGGTACCTAAATGCAAAATTTAGGCCTTCAGTCCTCTTTTTACCATCTGAAAATATCTTGTTTTGGCTCAAAAACAAATCATGCTGCTGCAACTAGGGCACTAGCCATATCAACTACCATGTATGGGCGCAGGAGAGATGCATGTTCTATACTGGCCTGTGTATGCTTACCCTTAATTTTTTTCACCAAAATATCTCTTAGGTAAATTCATTTTTGCTGCTGGCCACAAAGCTGTAGAGATCATGACCTCTACTGTTCAGTTCAGTTCCTGTCCCAGGCTTAAACCATGTTTTAAGATTTCATTAAGTGCTCTCTGCATTTTAAGGAAGAAAGATTCCTGTAAGCACAGTTCATCATTCCCAAAATGGCAGACTTCATGCCAGAACCACCTTCTTATATTTTCTTATTATTATTAAGCCTAAAGATTTACATTAGACCAAAGTACTCCATAGCTGAAATACAGGGATGTAAATGAGCCAAATTCAAGGCCATGTAAGGCACAAATTGGAGCAGAGATCTGAAGATGACTTCCAAGAAAATGCTTTAGCTACCAGGCTATTGAGCTTTTCAAGTCCTCTCTTCTGTTGAAGAGGTTGTGGTACAAAACAAATGAGAACTGTGCAAATACCTAATTTGGGATGGTTTGCGGAACTGAAAAACCACCAGACTAAAGCTATTTAATTGCCTATTTTTGCATAGATAATTAAATAATCACTGGAGCAAGAGCTTGAACGTAGCGCTTCATTATTTCAGGCAGATCTCTGCTGACTGAGCTGTTGGCCAGAAGTGAAAATGCACCACACGTTCCTTCCCCTCCTCCTATTCCAGCTGCACTTTTTGTGAGAAAGTCCTGGCCACCCACCTACTTGCAGAAAAGGATTCATGGCTGTCAATGCTACGAAGAAACGGAGGCACCTTCCTTCAGAACTAGCAGCCTAAGCCTCTTTGAGACACAGAGTAGGAAGAAAGGTTTCCCACATCCTCAGGTTCTCTGGCCAATCCCTTGCTCGGTTCTCTGGCTAATCCCAAGAAAGGATTCCTGTCCTTTCCCAGTGCTAGGCAGACATCCCTAGCTGCCTGCATCAGGACTATGAATTCTGCCATTTGGGACAATGACTGAAAGCTGGGAACATGAACCCAAATGCAAACAGGTTGCCGTTGCCCTCAGAGACTTTTCGCCAGTGCAAATTTCTGAATTTATTTTATTTGAGTGATGCACACAAATGAGAAAACTTTGACAACTTCCAGACATATTCGAGACTTGTGTTGAACAAACCTAAGTGTGTAAGATTAAATAATTCTAACATGTGGCTTCAATGCTCTATTTTGGGTAGGCATTATTAAATTAGAATATTTTATTACCAAATGGACACTGGGATTACAGAATTACTGTCCACTTATAATATTATTTTGCAACACTTTTATTCAAACCACCCTTCACTAATTAAATTCCTATTGGGGAAAAATACTAGGAATTAAAAAACAGACCAACGAATCAAGATAACCTGTTCTTTAACAGTTGTCTTTTTCTTATGTTAGCCAAAATCTCTGACCTAAGTTATGGACCTGTTAGAGATCTTGCAAGCCCTTAATCAAAACCAAAAGTATTTGTGTGATATAAAATTAAAATCAGGCTGAAAATAAGTAATGTCCATGTTGATGTTGTTTTTCATTAAAGAAATATAACTGATTATCCAGAATTTATTGTAACAGGTGTTCCAAACAGAAAGTATGTTCACTATTGATTTATGCATTTTTGCCCCGAACCATGAAAAATTCATATTTATAATGCAATATTACATTTGTTATCCATCAATTTTATTGCACATTGTTTCACACGAACTCAACAGACCAGGCACTGTACAAGCCACAGTCAAAGCCTCTACACTCACTTTTAAAGATCAGATGGGGAACAGAAGGATACTGCAGGGCCTCTAGAGTGTATCCAAACAGACCCACCATCAGCCTATGGACTGCCTGCAATCTGTCCATCTGAGGGTACCCATCTCTCATTTTCCAGAGGGTATTTCCGGTTACACATTCGCCTTACAGAGCTTGCTTTCACTTACTTCAACTTGCTTTCAATCTGGTCCTGGAAATGGCTGCAGATACCCTGTAAAAACTAACCTGGAACACCTTAGAGAAAGATAATGTTAGCTATGAGAACACAATGACATGATGCTTGCTTCTGCAAGAACAGCATGCACGCATCCCTGCAGCATGTCACTGCAGCAGGGACTCAGTGCAAATGTATGCATGTGCCTTTCCTAGAGTGCAGCAATAGGGCCTATGACAATTGTGACAGTGAATAGATCAGACTGAATAACTGACTCAGGAAAGATGAGTAAACCAAAACCCCCAACACCCTGAGAAAAACCTTCTGCTTTTATCCAGCAAAAACAAGCAAAATGTCTCTCATATGATGCATTCCATTTCCAAGAGCAGGGAAGCAGGGAAAGTTACCTTAGAGGGGGTTTCAGTAAATCCATGCACATTACTGAAAGAAATACACTTGACTGCTGATTTTTTTCCCCCTAAACATACCAGATTGCAGCATTTCAATCTTTTTTCTAAAATACTTCTTTTTCTATATTAAAAAATTGTTGAATTCTAAATGAATTCATAAATAATTTTCAGAAAACTGAAATTCATGAATTTGATAAACAACTACCAGTGATGGTGTAAAGCTACCAGGCACCACACAATGGGATCCTAAAGCTGTTGAGAACCTCCCAAGAGCCATCCAGTTCTTTACAGACTCAGGTTGTTACAGAAGCTGTTTGAACCTGTTGTCCCCATGGATCAGCCCTGTTCCACAGCACAAAAAAGAGATCAGTGGCTAAAACATCCAGTTCTCTCTCAGGTAACATGGAAAATACCCATGTGACCCACTGAAGAAAACAAATAAAGGCTGGCTTGGGCAGTGAGAATCATGCTTAAGGTGTGAAAAGTTACAGCCAAATTCAACCATCTTTTGTATATTTGTAGCATATTGTGCTGAAATTGTGTGGTCATATTACTATGATATTTAATGTTGTTGCTTATTTGGAAGGGTACAAAAACCAATTTTCCAGCAAAAATACTGTTTTCAAATATGAAGAGATCTAAAATGAGACCTTATCCTTTATTCATGAGAGACAGATGTTATTTTTGGCTTCATAGTTTAATGAATACCATATCATGTTCTTTATAACCTTACACCAGAAATAACAAACTTCTAGAGCTCATGAACTTCAAATCATTATCAGTAAAAGCTTCTATTAACATCCAAAACTTCTCTCAGTTTTCACTGCAAATGCTTTAAGCTGTCAGCTACTGTCCCTAATATGGCAGGATTTTTTTACCCTGAAAAGACATAATTTTTAGCAGTGAGCTAGTTGAGATTGAAAACTGCAATATGATTCCTATTGTCTTTACCATATTTAATTTACTCATTTGATGCCTTGACATATTTTTGTGTTTGAGTTTTCATTCATGGCCTTCTGAAAGTAAAAATACTGCATCGTTTTAAAAATGCTGTTACACTTCTGTTTACTTTCACTGATTTGGAGCAATGCCTACCAGTAAGTATGAGCTGAAACTAATTACCAGCAGCACAAAATCTCCAAGCTGAACTGGGATGCTGTCAAAAATGCAACCAGAAAATGAATAAAATGTTTCTTGGGAAGCATAGATCAGTTTCACCAGCCAGTGACTACAATGAAAAATAAAACCCTGCATACAATTATTCTTCACATTTCATTTTTGCATGGATAACTTTTTTTCACACAGTTGAGGCTAAAACTGCTTGGTTTAAGCCAGCTACAAAAGATTTTGTGATGCCTGTGTCAGTGTGTACAATAGGATTTTTCCCACTGCATCTAATACAATGGCTTGAAACAAATAAAGCTGTTCTAAGAAAGATCACTGAAATCTAAAGTTTCAGGCACCCGTCTCAGCTTCATGTATCAGAAAACAGCAGTATATCTCTCAAGCAGGTAACCACAAAGCCACCCCAAGCTTCCTGGGCCTGAAGTACAAATCAACATAGCTCAGGATCTAGGGCATGGAAAAGGTAAAGTACCCTTGCAACCAACTACTAACTCAAGCCTTGTGGACAGGTCATCTTTGAAGGTGTGAAATTGTCCAAACTATCACTTATGTTCTCACAGCCACAATAGAGCCATTCTAGCAATTGCAGATCTTGAATACTACAGCTTTCAGCTATAGCAACCTGCTGCTTTACGCTTTACACAGGAACTCACCAAGAGCGTTGAGGTCAAATGCTGATTCAAAAGTTTTACTAGGAAATATCAAGCTGGCAAGGGACATCAAGAAACAGGAGCAACACAGGATTAAATCAAAACTTGAATTTATGAGCAGACCATGCCTCATATTGCATAACTGAGCTGAGCAGTATTTCCATGGCAGTAGAGAAAGACAAATATCTGGCACTCCAACTCATGATTAGCCTGGTTACAGCACAAGTCAGCACATCACAGAGCAAAAGGGACATGATGAGAGCAGATCCCATGTTGTTACTGTTCCCACAGAAGCTGACACTGTTGAAATAAAAAAAAAAGTGCCCGACAACACATTTTTTCCCAGGGCAAAGAGAGCTGCTAGATGTGTGGAGCACACCCAGCGACAGAAGCCATCTGCAAAGACTCACAGCAGTCCACATGTGCCAAATTCTGGGAACAGTAAGGAGAGCCTCAATTTACACAGGCAAGTATAAATTTACGGCCTAGTGCAGGATTTCTCCTGGGCACCTTACCCTCCTTTACTTTTTTTCTGGACAAAGAACAGCCATGATTTTAGCCAAAAGTTCCTCCTGCTCTGTATGTTGCCTCTGATGATAACCCGGCAATCAAGAAAAATAAAGGGTAGCAGTAACACCAGTAATTATATGCATTTGCCGTACTGTCTGTGGAAAAAGGGAGGCAAATGTAAAGTCTGACTTAGCTTTAAGAAATCCAAACACTTAGAATAATTGTTTGGCAAAAGAACATACCTCTGAATGCATACATGAAACCCAGCAAAGAAAACTAAAGTATTACTGGCTGCAAAAAACACAGGTTAAAGCTGTAGTCAAATGAATTTAATGCAGCTGAAGAGAAGACAATTTATGATGTTTAGACTACACCAGTGCTGGCATTGACAAATTGTGTAAGTAGGCCAAAAAACCTCTCAAAACTTGGGTAGATTTAAATACATCTACACATACACATGAACGGCTTTGAATGTTTTATTATAATTCCTTCCTTTCCTTTTTTGATATTTCATACATAATATAATTCATCCTTCCTGACCACTGACCTGGAAATTTAAATAATAAAATACCACAAAATGCTTTGAAGTTGTAATGTCAGTGAGAAATTCTCATAAAATATCTTCAACTTTTGTTATTGTTTGTACTCTTTTATCTTAAAATCATCAAACTGACTTTTTCAGATACCTTGAGATTTCCTTGTGTTTCCTGCACTCTGCTCCTGATGGTAAAGTTTTATCTGAAAAAAATCCCACTTTTACGGTTCCATTAAAATTGGATAAAAGTCAGAAACACAGGGCTAAGGTATGCTGATACAGAAAAGTTTCACGTCTCGTAAAAAGGAAAAACAACATATTTCTGTAGGATACTGACAAGGAAGGGCAAGATACTAAACAGGGAACACCGGTATTGTTCCTTCACAGTGCTGATTTGCATCAGATGATCATTTATCCCCCAGGTTTTTTTCCTATTAAATATTTTCCTTTTATCATAGTGTTCAGAATGTTTGCCGGAAAAATGCAAGGTGTGGGAGCCAAAATACTGTCTGGAGAGCTGGCAATTCCTTGAAACATTTCATCCCACTGTCTCCACTTGGGAGACTTGGGATAAAATTTTTCCCTGGTTGACTGAACTGATGCAAGGATTTCATAAAATATCAGTATTTTAGGTATTTTCAAAAGGACAAGTTCCATACAGAGTACAGTCCTCCAGAAATCCATTTCCTGAGCCTGTGGCTTTTACTTTTTGAGCTATATTTTGTAAATAGTATAATAGAGCTGTTCTGCAGACTTAGATAACTACATATCAGCAAGTCCTATTGTGTGGTGCAAAAACTTGTTATGAGCCAGTGGGAGGGAGCCCTGTTCCTTCAAGACCAGGCTGTAACAGATGGTAGAACAGCTTCAGCACAGAGAGATTCTGCACACAGTTAGGCACTTAATTCTTAGTCAATTCAGAAAAATGGGGATTATGTTCACAAGGTACCATAGAGAGTGAGGCAGAGAGCTCAGAGTTAGAGCCAAATGTGCTAGCATGCATACACTGAATGGAGCGAAGTTGTGCAGAAACCTTGGACCCTCAAACCAGACATCTCCTCAGTATATCATGGGCCTGATACTAATTAGACTGGCTGTGAGGCTCATAGCCAAAATGTGCTGCATTGTGCCAGCCATATTTCTTTTGACTATAAAGTTTCATCGTTCACTGCCTGAGGCACTTGAAAGATTCTACAAGTGCCTCTCAACATCTTTAAGCAGATCTATGTACCCAGGTTTAAGTAAGGTCTAGTTCCAGCACCTCTGCTAATGACACTCCTTGAACTTAATTCACTCAAAAAAATCAAGTGTTTCACTGATACAAAACAGCTGGAGCCATGACTGAGGCTGAAAAGAGAGGTAAGGATGGAAGATGACAGACAAAAAGGGGAAAGCCAAGTCAGTTTTAGGATCTGAAAGGAATCGGGAACTGTACAACTCAGCCACCTGCATCTTTGGAGAAATAGTTTTAATCCAGAAGCTGTCCTTGATGGATGGACAGTTACTGTGCCTGGTAATGCATCCCACAACAGCAGTTTTATACCCTCCTTTGGCAGCTGTCTTTTTTGTTCTATTCCTCTAACAAGCCCTCCCTGCTCAATTTATATTTTCATTCCTGCTCCATCAATAATTAATTCTACCATCCTTGTGGATTAACAGGAACAATTATGCTGCTTATACTTGTAAAACTGTTTTTGAGATAGTCAGGTCCCATGTTCCCATCAGTCATCTCTGCATTACATATTCTTGCTTCTTTTCCACACGGGTCTTCATTTCCAAAACATCTATCACATTAGCTGCTCCCTTTGATCTCTCTCCAGCTTGTCTGGGACTTTTTTAAAACATGTTGCCCAGAACTGAACACAGGATTATAAATCATTTGTTGACTACAGCAAGCTAGGAACACTTGCCTCACATGTAATACTCTTGGTAGTTCAATGAAGTACAAGAGTAGCTATTTTTCTGATTAGGACTGCACTGTTTACCTATTTAAATCCGCTATAACCCCCAGATACATCTCTGTGTGTTAAATACATAACCCAAAAGATTTCCCTCATTCTGTAGTTTGTTTTTTTTTTAATGTGAAATGTGCATTTAAAACTTCACTTGATTGACTTCAGTCTACTTCTACTGTTGTCTTTGATCTGGTATTTTTGACCTGTGTTCTATTGCATTCATGACTCTCTTCAGACTATTTTTTCAAAAAGGTAATAGTGAAGATTCTGAGAAACACTTAAATCTGAGAAACATGACTACAGAGTCCTCATACATCAGCATATCCTGGCAATGAATAAATAGCAATTACTGGTTATATTTGCCTAAACTAACTTCAGTTACTCAGAACAGACTAGAGTCTCACTATGGCAGCTATAGCTCCACCACATACCTGAGCTTTTCAGAGGGAAACTTCACACAAGAATAAGAAAACCACCAAACACTTAATTTAATGGGTGGTGAGTAATTTGCAACAAACCCACATTATCTTCTCTTCATTGTCTTATTCTCCTCTGTTAAGATTTCCCTGCTCTCTTTGTAACTGTAGTATTTAAGGACACCAGTGAGTGAGAAAAATATATTATTTTTTTATATTGTACAAATCAACAGGAAGTGGGTTAATTAACCCAAAACTTGTTGTCTTTCAGTACCTGAGCTAACACATGCAAAGGTACCTCCATATCTTTATATTGCAGTCCAGCCTGGAACACACACAGAGGAACTCTTGTTATTCTTAAGTACAGACACAGAACAAAGAATAAAGCAGATTTCTGACAATCACTGATAGATAACTGAACATTCCTAAATTAAACACACCTCCTGCTTCTCTCTCCTCTCATTTTGATCATCAAAATTTAAAGCCTCCTCAAAATAACAAATTTTGTAAAGCATTTATAATGTTTCATTCTGTATCTGCCAGCAGAGAGGTCCAGCAAAAGAGAGGCTTTGGAGTCCAGACTCTTCTAAAGCACTTGTTGTGTTCATAAATTTTCATTTATTGCTGGCAGAGAAAGCTAACTATGAAACAAAGCTTAAAAAGTGGAAGGAGTAATAGCAGATAAAAACAAAACATGAAAGATGTCTGCTGAAACAGTGTGGAAAGAAAGCCAACAGATTGAAGAGTTTGGCGGTGATGTAAAACTGAAGGACAAAATACTCATGTAGACAAATCAAGAGGAGAAAGGAAAACAAGCTGGGTTAGTAACACAAACCAGACCGTCACTAGGATCAAAATCCAAAGCTCTAGGAGACAGATAAAAACTTTTGACAAATAACCCTTAACAATGTTGGTATGACCTGCAATTTGAATAAAACTGTTCACTCTGGAATGAGGTGGATATGGCTATTGAACAAGAGACATGATGAACAAAGACACTACAGCTGAACAGAGTCTGCACATCAAATTAGACGGGTATGCTTGCTTGAGGTTTGCCATGGTAGAAAATAGGGTCACTAACAAGCAACACATCCTCATCAAATCTTTTGTGCTTTCAGCCCCGACAGGCATATGCTACTAAAGTTTAGGCAATATGCTGCTCACATCTTCAAATAAAGAGAGCACCATAATTCTTGTTTTGTCCAAGAAGATGTCAGGTATAACATTGGTCATTAGAGACAAGAGAGTCTTAGGATACAAAATAATTCTCACAAATAAACTCCTTGTTTTTGAAAACCAGCAGTGCTGGGTGATTACATGTGAACTTCAGTCATATCCCGTAAGAACCTAACTAAATTGCAGGACACTGTTTATAAAGTTTGGGAAGAGTGAGATATACCAAACAAATTTAATATACTGGCCTGAAAATGCTACCAAAGAGCTGCATCAAAAATGTGCTAGGAAAAAAATATGAGAATTGGACTGGAAATAAGTAAGCCCAAAAAGAAGCACTGGAAGTAATTAACAATGAATTAAATTACTGACTATTAAGACCATATCTCTTTAGAAACCTTCCAGAAGAAAAGTCTTTGGGATCAAAGAATAACTGGAACTGTCAGAACCCATAACTTCCTTAATCTTCAAATGGCAGGAGGAGGGACCTCTGGGGCATTACAGCTTTCAGTGACAGAAAAACCCTAGAACTCAACTTAGGTATGACATTTTCTTTCCTGTTGTTACATTTCCCCTGCCTACCCCTCTCTTCGCTAGCCCCTCTTTCACAACTTGCTATGATTCACACCCTTTGCTATGTCCCATTTTTTAGCCATTTGCTTTGGAAAGGTCTAATTTAGATAGCCCAGAGTTGTGTCTTCACAATTTAGATGGCTTCATACAGTCTCTTCAGAGGAAAATAAAAGCTGAAAATAAAATGGAGTATGCTAGCTTCTGTTGTGACTATAGCTCTGATTCTCTGAGAGTCAGAAACTCAAGAGTCCATGTTTGCTACTTCTATGCTCATTTCAGCCTCCTTCATCTGCTTATTTTTCTCTGCTTTTCTCTGCTTTCAGAAATAGAATCAGGTTTTAATGACAGCAGAAGCATCAGGTGCAGCCACAGAACCATATTGTGTGTTCTTTTTCCCAAAGTGGAAAGGTATTACGTGTTAGATTTGAAAGATTTTTGAACAGATTTCCTTATCAACAAAATTCAATCATCCACAGTTTAAGGGAAAAGAATCTCAGTAAAACAAAGCCTTCTGCTTTCAAATAATCTAGCTGTGTTCTTTTCTATCTTTTAAGGTTAAAGAGATTTTGAGAGGCTCTAAGGGATAGGATCCTCACACCATGGCCTCATGAATTTTAAGAATCTCCATCCTCAACAGTGAAATACAGATCTGCCGTGGAACCACATTGGTATAGCCTAAAGTGAAGTGTAGCACCAGTTGTGCTAGCTCATTCCATGCACCCCAGGGTGCAGCTGCTCCACAGCTAACCAGCCCTGACTTTCAGCAGCATCAGACTAACATGCTAGAGTGGGTTCACATTAACCCAGTGCTATAATTATGGTCTTTCTGCTTCCAGCTCAGAGCTGGATCCTAGGTGTCCCTGCAGAAGTCACGGATATACAGATATACAGATATACAGAGATGTATGAAGTTCTTGCATATACCTGATGTTATCCAGAACCAGCTGCTGCTGTACTGAGAAAAAATCATTTTGCAAACATTGAGAAAATTTATTGACTGGGTCACTATGATTGCTACAAATAAGACTCAGCTCTGCTATGTCTCTTCTTTGGATAAATTAGATTCTTTTGTAATCAAGAGATTGATTCTCTGAGGCTGTCCCCACTTTAAGTTAACCTTTAGTTCTGATTCTGTGGTCTTATGTGGTGGTTTTATCCCTGTAATGAAGGGAGCTGCTCAGAAAGGTAGAGTGCAGAATCCTGATCTCCTTTTTAATCTAAAATTTTATGTCAAAGCATTAATCAATTTCTGACTGTCAGGAAACAGAAATTTTCATTTTTACTGCTCTGTCATCTTCTTCTACCAGTATCATTTCAAAGATAAATTCTAAATCCTTCCCTCCTACATCAAAATCATCTGGAATTAGGCCTCAGAATTACTACCTCAAAATTAGAGTGCAGATCATGTTCTGCAACACAAGCAGCTTTTAGCTGTCACGTATCCTGGGTCCAACCCAAAATTCTGCACATCTTCTGACAACCAGGGCTGTTAATATGAAAAAAATGTTATATTTGTAAATGAGTTTATTGCTTTATTCCATACATCTTCTATAGAAATATATTGTAACTGTTGCAACCAAGTTATCTCCTGATTTTTACACCAAAATATCTCATCTACTGCCGTGGACTGGAATGGATACAGATCCTAATCGAAACCTCACTGAAGTTAAAGAGAGTCTTTCCTTTATGCATTATTTCTGGAGCAGTGTCATTACTGAGGCTTTTATGCTAAGATTTCATCTTTACACAATAGGCCAACAATAAATCTGCTGCAAATAAGTATAATTCTTATGATTTTATGTTGGCAACAAGATTTAAAGCATTCCTGAACATCGCAATAATCACTGAATATGATGCAAGCAAATGTGTTTATTGGTCAGGTTGAGTTTCCACAAACTTGTGCGATCCATGTTTTCCAACTTGTAAACCCTTTATCTTTTAAAAGTAAAAGAAGCAAGGAAAATTGCAGTTCAAGAAAATCAGTAATTTTATTATGAGTTGTACCATAAACTCTAAACTAATCAGAAGATTTGGTTTCTAATGGAAAACATTCCATTGCTGCTTAGGATGTGAATAAGACCATGTGTAAAAAATAATCTCTTAGATGTCACATAAAGAGCAAATGGTCTAAAATAGGAGTAAAGTAGAGTGAACTAAAGTAGGAGTAAAGTCGGAGTTAAAAAAGAGTGAGTAAAGATTTCAGACTCTACATGACAGTATCCATCTTGTGAAATAAAAAAAAATTAGTTACCCAGTTAAATAAAAAAATAAGTAAAAGTCAAGTAACATCTGTGACTTGCTCCCCAAATGGCTGAAAAGAAAATCAAAATCCCTTCTCTTCTTTATTCCTTATCATCTGCCTTATTACTGCCAAAGTCATTGCTCTAGAAGAGATTAAAAATAAGAAAGAGGAAAGATAGATAGATAGATAGATAGACAGATACTCATTTTAGAAAACAGCAAAATAATTATAAGCTTCAGTTGTGAATCCTTATGTGGTTATTTTATTGGTATGCTGACTGTGAGGTGATAGAAAGAAGAGAAAGAATTCAATTCCTTGATAATTTTTGTGTGATACTGTATATTTATATCATGACATTCATTTGAGGCTTCTTCTAGCTGCTTGAAATGGTCAGGAAAGTACTAGCTTCCACTTTTTTATAAAATTTGACATATTTATTCTTTTCCCTTTAGTCTCTCAAAAACTGGGGAAAAGTCACATCAAAAAATAATATAGACCAAGGTATTTAATGTGGTATTGATTTTGTACTTTTGCAAGGTCTAAATTCAGTACAGAGTGTGTGCCTTGTGGTCTCTGATAGAGAGAGATACATGGACTAAAAAATCTTCTGGACTAACCATTTTCAGATGTGGTTCTCCAGCTTTGTGGAAGTTAGACTTAATGATACAACCAGTTCTCTGCATTCATGTCCTCCTGTGTCTGAGGATACTAAAGGATTTGTATTGATGTAATAAACTCACAGAATCATAGAATATGCTGAAATATACTGAATTGAAAGGCACCAATCGGGATCATAGACTTCAACACCTGATCCTTGCCAGTCCAACAATCACATTATGTGCCTGTTGTCCAAATGCGTCTTAAACTCTGTCAGAGCTGTGACCATTTATGTGGGGAGCCTATTCCAGTGCCCAAACACCCTCTGGGTGAAGAACCTTTTCTGATATCCACTCTAAACCTGCCTTGATTCAGCTCCATGCCACTCCCTTGAGTCCTGTCACTGGTGTTAAAAGCAACAAAATACAAAATGGAGGAAAGAGTTAAATGTAGTGAAAATAGTATCAAAAAAGCCTATTGGCTACCTATGTATGTTCTGTGCAAAGCAGAACCTGATGGCGCAAAATCAATTCCAAATCATTAGGCCTGGGTTACAAATCCTATTCTGGTGCAGTTATAGATAACTTATTAGAAGCCACAGTAGATCAAGCAACTCTGAGTACTTATTGCATTGTCCAGTACAGCTATAGTCTGAAAACAATTGTGCTGAACTTCATAAATAGCACGCACCCAACCAAAGACAATATTAGGAAACACAAAAAGAGAAGTGGAAAATAATGATGAGTATACTGTAATGCTGTAACATTTTACTATGATATGCCCTAGCTGGAGTACTGTCTCACAGATTTATGTCTTTGTCTCAAAGAGATATCCAGGCTTTTTATAGCCCTAGAGTTCAGCTAATGAGACCTAGGTGACCTGGCTAACAAAACAAATCAGACAGTTCATTACCCCACAGTCTGACATAGCCTCTCACACTCCTCCTTTGTTTGGGGTTGGAAGGTCGCAAACTGAGACTTCCACACCATCCATTTTATCACATCAACAAACCATAAAGTTGTTTCCAGAAGACCTTAATCACAATACATTTCAAACATTTAACTAAATGCTGCTTTATATTAAGCTAAACTTGCGAATCAATTCAGTAATTTCATAACATCTTGTCTTGAAAAATACATGCTGCAAATTGACACCATGTCTAAGTTTTAAGTAGAAATAATAATGGCAACCTCTATATTTGTCAAATCAAATATTTTAGTCAGAAAATCTCTTCAGTTCCCTGTTGAAACAGTGAGGATCCTATCTACCAAGCACTCCTGGGAACTCAGATTTCCTCCTTCACCTCTGGACCCACCCAAAAGCCTAAGAAAAATTGTCCAAGAGTGCCATTAGAATTGCCTAATCTGACCTGGGCAGCTGATTTTGCATTGGGCATGAGGCGCTCAAGCAAGGTGTACCCTTATCAACACCACAAGTGAGAAAGGACATTTTCAGGGATAGGACATCCATTGTGGCCAAGCTGTGTCAGGTTTTACCACTCTTATTGTAAAAAGCTTCTAATGAATAGCTAATATAAGTTGACAATCCATCAGTTTAAAGCCCTCACCTCTTATCCTAACACCACAAGCCCTGCTAAAAAATTGTCTTTCTTATCAGCCCCCTTCAAGTACTGGAAAGTTCTATCCGGTCTCCCCAGAATCTTCTCTTCTCCAGACAGAACAACCTCAATGCTCTCAGCCTTTCCTCAGAGGAGAGGTGCTCCAGCCCCCTGATTATCTTTGTAGCCTCTGGACTCACTGCAACAGCACCAGGTCCTTCTTATGTTAGGTACACCAGACCTCAATGCCTTGCTCCAGGTGGAGTCTCACAAGGGCAGAGAAGAATGGGAGAATCATCTCCTTCAACGCGTCTCTGGATGCAGCCCAGGACTTGTTTGGCTTTCTAGCCAGCAAGTTCATATCCAGCCTCTCATCCACCAGTAGCCCCAAATTCATCTCCTTAGGGCTGCTCTTGAAACATTCATACCCTAGTCTGCACTGATATCAGGGGATCCCCAAGTGTTCCATGGTGTCCCTCCACAGGACAACCTTACTTCTTTTGATGTGCTGTAGCCCAGATCAGCCCATGCCTGGCCCTGTGCCTGGCATGGAGCCCTGCACATTTGTCAGTAGCGCACATCCCAGCCCAGCACATGTATCAGGGGCTTGGTTTGCACAGCTCAGAGTGGTGATGGTGACAAGAGGGCCTGTGCAGCCCTGCCCACTCTGTGTGTGCCTCCTGTGTCAAGGACACTGTGGTGCAGGCTGTGCATTCCTTGGTGCCCTGGGCAGGAGGTCACTGAGGGGCCTTGTGTGACCTAAACAGGCTGGCTGCAGGTCCCAGAGAGTCCTCTCACCGAGCATCAGCCTCCAGTGAGAGACTGGGGGGTTCCTGCATGGGGAAGTATCAGTGGGACATTTTTCCAACACCTCTAAGAGTGTTAAAAATCCACCACATGGCTGCATGCCTTCCTAGTGGGGATGGGATTTCACAACCATTTTTCATGTACATTTGCCACAGCAAAACCCACATCTCTCTCCCTCGCAGCAGTGGAGCAGAAATTTTATTTCTGTTTCCTATCAACCTTGGAAAAGGCCTTGGGCCACAGCCTCTCTTCACTTTGGAAGAGGGCTTACAGAAAAACCAGAACTAACAGCCCCAGTAGCAGAGAGGAAACAGCACTCTGCCAAGTGCAAAAATGAGGAGCAATTTGACAGACTCATTTCTATAGTTGCCTCCAGGTGTGGGTGGATGAGCAGAAAGCCATGTGGTGATGTGAAGATTTTGCTGTTCTTTTCCCCCTATTAAAGTCACATTCTGTCAGCCCAATCCTCAGTTCATGGGAAAAAGTCTCATTAATTTCATTTTCAGAATATAAAAGAGCAGATAATCACAAAGCAAAACTGATTAGTGAAGTTTAAAAAGGGAGCTAATTTAAGCAGCATTTAGTTCTCTACTATGCAACATAGTTCTTAATCACTTCAGTATTAGGGACAAATGAAGAAAATATTTCCAGCAGTGAAGAGAAGTTTGCAGCATACCATTAAATTTTCCTGTGGTATTCCAAACCAAAACCTTTTGCTTCATGTATACAGCTTGCTGAGGGTTTATCATAGGAATCCCCATGCATGATTGCACAAAGAATTCCTATGGACCTATATCTGTAACTATTTTAAAATGCATGTGAGGGTGTTGTGCAGTTTTCCATTTCCTACGCCATCTAATCGGAGCTGTGATCCTTGAGGTCAAATTATTGTAGGTAGATCCAATAAGAGAGTTAACCCCCGCAGATCAGGCATCAAATACCTAGCCTCTTAGCATCTGGCTCCTGTGAAATTCTAAACCCAGTGCTGGGTGCTAAGCCTCCCTTCATTGAGCACATGCAGAGTTAGATCTCTCAGAAGGGCCATCCAAGAAAGCACATGTAGAGCGGGAGCCACTTGGAGCTGGAAATATTAATTGCAGGAGCGTGGCCCAAATTCTTGTACCCTCTCCAGGGCTGCAGCATCCGCCCATGTCAGAGCTCCAAATAGAGCCTGACCCTGCTCCCTCCCAACAGCAGGCAGCTCTCATCAGGGTTCTGTTTTCTTTCTAAAACCCAGGCAGAATGCTCAAGCAGTGTTGGCAGTCATGCACATGTCACACCCTGGAGCCAGTAGCAGGGTATAAGAGGGAAGCACATGAGTGCATGGGCTCCTCCATCAGCTGGGGGACCATCTTCTGCCTCCCAGTAAAGCTGCTTTGATGCAGGTGTCTTGGATGATGTGAATTGGACTCACAGAGCTTTCCATGGAAATCTCAACCTTTATGATGACTAGCAGCAGGCCTTAGCACTTTGGTTGTGTACGATGAATATGGGTGGAGTTTTAGGACTTCACAAGGACTGATTTCTGATTTAAAAATGCATGCAAGGGGGTTGTGAAGTTTTCCATTTCCTACACCATCTAATCAGAGCCGTGATCCTCGAGGTCAAATTACTGTAGGTAGATCCAGTATGAGTTACCCTAATATTATCCAAGATTACTGTGAGTTTTCCTTTACCATTGTGGATATCAGATATGCCATCCTTGCAGAGAGCTCTCTACCTGTAATGTAGGCTTCACCTGTTTGAAATCAAGTGCCCTCTCTCTAAATTTTGTCACATAAAGGAATAGCATTTATTGATTATTTGGGACAATTAATCCAAACACATTGTGATTCTTTTCAATTTTCTCTTGCCAGTTGTATAATTTTCACTTTTTATCACAACACACACACGCATCTGTGCAATAACTGTCATTGTTTTCAAACAGGAATATATTTTATGGCATGTAACAGAGTTGAGTTACAGCTAACCTGTCATGAGATCTGAGTTAAAAAGAAAGACATCTTTTGTAGTGATATTTGATGTCAAGTGTATGTCCTTAAAATATATCACTTCTTACAAAGAAATGTTTCTTACAGCAGTGAAATTAATTTTCATCAATATTATCTCTGAATTTGAAATAAATAACAAAAGGACATGGTAGTCTTTTTGCAAAATGTGAACTACATGTCTATCAGAATTAGCAGTAAAATACTGTTCTGAATTGTAACTCTAGCATGTAGGTATGGTGACATCATATTTCTGGTTTTTACATTTGCTTTGAGCACCTGCACCCAAATTCCCTATTGTGAAATCAGCTGAAGTTGATATAGCAGATAATTATTTTTAGGCTCAGAAGAAAAATACTGAGATTACATAGCAAAAAATAAGAACTCCCATTAGATCTGAATAATTCAAAACAAAAGTTGACTTTTAAAGTCTTAAAGCATGAAAGTGGATTGCTGAGATACCTTTTCTGCATCTGAAAATACTACTTAAAATTTTTAAGTGTTGCTTCACTGGAAAAAAAATCTGGAAAATTAGTGATGATTTACACCCTGCAGTATTTCTATAAATTAGTAGTTCAAGAAGTTCCTCAGAAACCTCAGATGCAAAATTCCAAAATAAATTGCATTAAAATGGAATTTAGCAATATATGTTCCCTGATATGTGGCAGGAGTTGCTAATTGCAAGTGAAGAGTCTTACTTCCCAGAGAGTGGTACTGAAATCCCTTGCTATTAATTTTTTTTTTTTTTAAAGTGAAATTCAAACCAGGGCAGAATGTGAAGAAAGATATCCTTGTTCAATTTGCAATAGCAAACCCAAAGGGAAAATGCTGGAAAAATCCTGAAAACTTGGGAGCACACTGAAAAGACACTGATGGGGCATGGACACAAAAACCTTTAAGGAAGAGCCACCATCTAGAGAATGCTCCCTGCCACCAAAATGTGGCACTATGGCTGGGGAAAGATATGTTTCCAGGAGACAAAGTTTTTGGTTTTTTCCATGAAATGGCATAAAAAGAAGCTTATAACAGCAGGGCAAATTAAACAGTAATAACCAGCACATCTTCCAGAATAGAAGAGCCAGTTTTGCCATTGTTCAGTCCTTATGCCACTATGTAAAAATATCCAAGTACTCTTTCTAGGCAGCTTCCTGCTAAAGTCCTATCGGTTTAATGCTTTCCACTACTTATGTCTGCTAGACTTTCCTTATCTGAAGTTCTCCTTTGACTGAAATGGAATGAAAGAAGAAAGCCAAGGTACACACAGGATGTTTCTATCTGAAAAACTAGGAGCAGGTAGATAACTTCTATCACATATCCAGGCACTGAGCCAAATTTTCAATGCATGTAAACAAGCATAGCTTCATTGAAGCTTGTGGAATCTTGCCAGTAGAAAACTCACTTGAGTCTATCATTCTCTTTACCATTGCACCAAATTGATATCCTAGGATGAAACCTGAATTCTTTTAGCCAAAAATAAATTAAAAAAAAAATCACAGAAAGCAAAGCTTATGAATTAGTAGTGTCTGAAAGAAAATCAGATACCTGAAAGTATAAGCTCTCATTGTAGCTGTGATACAATCTATTTAATGAATATTATATTTACCTCCAGAAGTTTTAGACAAGGTAACAGGTGATGTTTCTGTGCCTGTTAACAAAGTCACAATACTTCTTTTCACTCTGGATGAACTACATAATTGATTCCTTAAAAGTAAGGTGGAATTTCTCAGGACAGTATGGCTAATTTGTTAAAATCACACTTGTGCACTTAAGACTCACTTCAGATAAATGAGGACATATCTTGTGTTGAAGTACATTGAACCTGCATCTTATTTCCAGAAAATGTAGGCACTTGTGCAACTCAAGTTTAAATATTGTATGTCAAATGATCACCCATGCTGACAAGATTACTAAATAGCAAATAGATAAATATACTCATAATACAAAGGAAAACCATGACTGTAAGCATACAAAGCTTAAAAACAAAGGAAGAATACAAAATTATATATATATATATATACTAAGTTTTAAATATAAAATATGTCACTATAATAATTATAATAATTTCAAATATTTGGAATTTAAGTCCAGCAGGTCATGAATCTCAATAAGAAATTTCAATGTGAGGATTAATGGTATATATTATTTAGTAGTCCACTGTGAATAAGGGCAGGAAAATTATATTTCTGGCTATATTATTACTAAATCCTTTCAGCATTCATGGGAGCTTCTATTAAAAGAAATTAAATATTTGATGTCTCAGTCTGAATAGACTATGAAGAATTGCAGCATCTAAACTGAAATATATTTTATGTTAGGTAAGATTTTGGGTTGTCCAGGGCATAGAATTCTGAACACACCTCATCACCTAATCCATACTTATTATATATTGTTGCCCCTATTGCAAATATTATAACTTTACTTTAAACAGAGCAAGTCAGTGTGGGAAAACACAAATCAACTTGTAATGAACTTAAACTATCTTTTTTCATGTATAAATATACTATCCTAGCAACACTCATTAGCATCCCTTTCATCTATCTGATATCTGCCTGTTGAAGGTGCAGAAATAGATGCCTAATGGTCTAGCTCACCAGGTCTCCCAACAACTTCCATTCTGGCACAGGGAAGTTTATATGAGCAAAGGCCTCATGTTTCTTTAGGTTTTGAGTCAGATTTCCAATACAAGACGGACTGGACTGTGCCATTTTGAGAATTTTTTCTCTTTTTTTAGTCCTCTTAGAGTATGCTATTATTATTATTTTCGTTGTAGCAAATTTAACACTTTTTGATAATTTGTGGAATTAATGACTCCTTAATTTATACCTCTCCAATCACCTCAGTTCAAAATAATGATCACACTCAGGCATAAAGCACAGGACTTTTCTAGCTCTCCCTCCAAATGAGTTTATACATGTTCTTTTTTCTATTAACATTTTTCACAGAAAAAAAAAAAAAACATTTTCTACTGAATAAAGATTGATACTGCAGTTTCCTAGAATAATCTTCAAAAAGGAAAAGGTATTTCCTCCCTCACAAATCCCCTCACTCCATGCACACACAACAGTGTGCTCTGGATAAGATGAAGAAATATTGCAGAGGATATGATTACTTTACTAGAGAAAGCCTACTCCTGCTGCACCAACAAGACATTATAGGTCAAGTCAAGTAAGGTCAAGTGAGTTCTTATCATATCCAAGATCCCTGATTTATTCTGTCAGCTGTTCACTGTCATGCAGCACGATGGGTTGAGTGTTAATATTGAGATAGTGCAAAGTGACTGGGCAGGTTGATTTAAACTTTGTGGCTCATGTTCATTTGAAACACACAGTGAGCCCTGCTGGGTGATTATGGACATCATGGAGAGTGTGGGATGAACAGTGTATTAGTTCACATAATTTGTGTGTGGGGCTTTCTTTGCTTTTAAGAACACAACCCCTGGGACAGGGATGTTCCACGGGTTCCTCCAAGTTCTGCTATATCCTAAAAGGTGAGGAAACACCAAGGAAGTAAAAGAGGAAGAGCTAGTGCAGTCAAACCCACCACTTCTCCTCTCAGGAAACACAGCCAAGGTCAAGCAGCAAAACAGAAATACAGCTAGGATCCAAAACCATGAGTTCCTGTTTGCCAGCTTGGTCGGGTGTTTTACTAGCTGCTCATTTAGGCTACATTTCTGAGGGCTGAAGTTCAGCATTTCCATTGAAAAAGCAGACTGTATTTGCAGCTTATAATGGTGTTGTGCAGGTGAATGATGGCATCAAACCTGCAACTTTTTTCTTTATACTTTACCTTAATTGGTAGACTTTTCTTTTTGTTAGTACTATTATTAGAGATTAGGCATATTTGTTTATGCTAATCTTTCTCACTCCTTATTAATACACATTTTCTGTAGGCAGAATATAAAGCAGAACAGTTGCTGAAATGTATCTGATGATTAGTGGAACATCCTGAACTTTCTTTGAATCACTAATTTTTGATAGCCTCAGATTTCATGGGCATGGGTTTCAACAGTGTAGGAATCAAAGGCTTCTCTTTGAGTGGCAGCTGCAGTCATTAATCAGATATGGAGTCAGAGGTACTACAGTTAGATATAATAGTTATATCACTGTCCAAAATTTCAATTTGTTATAGCATATGATTACCAGATGTAGACACTTATGTATACATAATGTATTTTTGTGCTTTAGATTATGCAAAACCAGAATTTTATACAGAGTTCTTCAATAAATGTGGTCACACTATGCTGTAAAACACTTATAAACTAGATTACATAGAAGTCAGGTTATGAAGAAACCATATATATTGTGGGCAGAACCATACCTCAGATGAATTAACTGGCAAAACTTCATTGACACCTGTGTATGTAATATTCCTCACTGTGAAAATATTATGAAGCAGGGTTTAAACAACCACAGTATGACACAATCAACTTTTGTCACATGCCACACTTTTTTCTTAATGACACTGGTGTGGAGCAATCTATAGCCTATTATGTTTCCACTTCCCACAGTGAATGTCTTTTGCACCAGCTTCTTCAATGCCTCTTCAAAGTTAACAGTTCTGCATGACTTTCTGTGGTAGCCGTGACAAATCATGAGGCTGGGCGGATGCTTTGATAAACACACCAAAAAAGCATCTGCTCTGTGGACCAAGGGAAAGGGAGAAGATATTAAAATAACAGGAAATAGTGAGAAAAATTTCTTTTCTTTATATACTTTGATACCACTGGAGCCAAACGAGCTGAATATTATCCTGTAAAACAGATAGGACTCCACAGTCATTCTGTGTCTTTGGAGCCCTGCAAGTATTTCCACTAATTTCTCTTCAAAGAACTCAATTTCATTTTTAATTTCTAGTTTGGGGAAGAATTTCCAGTTTCCATTTCTATTCACTTCCTGAAATATCCCACAACTCATTCTTTTCTGATATCAAACCTATGAAATAACCATGGAAATCCCTGTTTTCCGACCTGCTTTTACTGGTTAGGATTCTGAACAACAGAACACTCGGGCACACACATAACTTCAAGCAAGTGAGTAATCCCAGCACTTTAGGCTACATCACTGAAGTGAGTGGGAGTCTTGCCATTGAATTTTATAGGAGCATTATCGGACTGTAAGTGCTTTGCTGGTTCAAGGCCAATATTTTCTCAGACTTTAGAGGAAGCCAGATTGGGCCTAAACTCTACTCAGCTTCTCCTAGAAAGACCAAAATAAAAACAAATGATACTAAGCAACAGAAATGCACATAGCATAGAGGAAAGGAGTGTTGAAAATAAGACAAGCCGAGGAAGCATTAGTCATTGTATAGGAGAGAGTGGTGGCAGGTTGTTTGGTTCACAATATCCTTCCCTCCCAGTTTTACAGACAGAGAGTTTATCCATTTAGCAAACAAGCATCTGTCTGACTGAGATACAGAGAGATAAAAGTGCTGCACTGGTTAGAGAACAGGCTGTGTGAAATACTGTGTGCACTGGTCATCTGTTTCACACACCTATGGCAGCAGCGAACAGCATAGACCCCAGCTACAAGCAGAGCAGACAGCTGACTGCAGCCTCCAGCAGAACAAAAATCTGAGAGCTAGAGGGGCAGCCTTCCCTGTGGTCAGGTTCTCTCTTCATAGCCAGCATCCTCACGTTACTGCCACAGCAACCCAAACCACAGTCCAGAAACATCCACATCTGCCACTAGCAGGAACAGCCTTTCTGGAGCAGCAGCAGCCAAGCCCTGAGCCAGTCATGTTCCAACACCTCCAACAACATCATTTCAGGAAAGTCACCGATTCCTTATATAGCACCATTTGGCTTAATATAGCTCTGTTCAAACTGTGTTGGTGCTCCCTTCACATTAAGAAATTATTCCCATATTAGGAATCATGCAGACATCTATTTCATTCAACACGTTTGTCATTTATGTGCACTCAGAGACAGAGATATTGCGTGCATGACCCACTGTAATGTGGTATCCTCCACATGGACACACAACCATGGCCGGTGATCACACAGCTTCTCTAAACCTGCTGAATCCTGCAAGAACAGTATCGTAGGTCAAACACTCAAATTTGGAATAAAGCTGCTTCAGGGGGTATTTTTTGTCCTAGGAAGTGAGGGGCTTTTTCCCCTCTTGTGGCTTGTCATTTCCCCCCTCTCAGCCCCTAAATTATGAGGCTAGCCCAGAGATCCAAGGCCTTGAGAGGAGGAACATCAGGAGATGGGCAAAGATTTCCAAAAGAGGCTCTCACCCCGATGTGGTTTTCCAGCTCTTTATTTTAGCATGTCCAGGGGAAAGAGTGGGGCAAAGAGGGCAAACAGGAAGGGTCAGGGGTTTATGTAGGCTCTGGACAGGGAGGGCTTCTCTGGCTCTCTGCCAGCCCTGTCAGGGCAGGAAGGAGGAGTCCAGGTTTATCTAGTCAGAGTCACAGGGGTCCTGGGATATGGGGACAATGTGGTCTGAGCGCAGTGTAACAGTGGCTGCATTAACCTCGTTAACCAAAACTAGCAGGTATGCCCTTTGGTTCTGATTCTCTTACTCTTTTAGGAATAATTCAGTGACATGCTGTTACTCCCAATGAAGTTGGTGTGATTATTTTTGTGGGTAAAATGTATTCTTCTACAGCCACAAAATCTAGACTTTTGGTTTTCTGCTATATTTTCTTCAGTGGGAGAACATTTATTTACTCCACTCATTCCATGCAACCACACAATTAGTCAACTCTTTCAGGCATGTGTATCTTTTTATGAAATAGAAACCAACTACCAAATGCTGTTGTTCCAAGCCAACTGAAATCTATGCTTTACAGAGCACATGAACAACTCAGCTCCATTAAAGGCACATACCTTGAATTGCTAACCAGCTCTGGTTAGACCAGAGCATTTTAAATGACAATGTCACATGCAGCTTGTGAGTGAGTAAGAAGCTATGCCACTGTGATGTCTCTGGAAATAAGTGCTACTGTTTTCCCTAGGCACTTCATGACCTTGTGTGTTGATCTCAGTCCATTTTCCAGGACTGTAAATAAGAGCACTTGGAAAAGCTTTTCTGTTCACACATTTGTAGTTACGAGGGAGAACTCCTGAATGGAAGCATGGCATCCATCAGGCAAGCACAGCAGGTGGCACAGGACAGACTGCATTAAGCAGATGCTACAACTGGGACTTTGACAGAATTTTATTATGGCAACAATTGAATATATATTTGTCAAAAAAATTAAATAGAAAAAAGTCCTTCCCTTCCACAGTAGTAATCTGGCAAGCTTCCAGTTGGCAGTTTTACTGTTAGCAACACAAAGAAGTCACTTGCTGGGGTCACCAAACTTCTGGGAGTCTATAATTACTTTTATGATATTATACCATAAATGTTATTTTATCATATTGTTATTATAAGGAACTTTGTTTAAGCTCTTACATATATCCAGAAGTCTTATTTGGTGAAAATAGTTAAGCTGAACAGCTTCATTCATAGTATTGTAAATGTTATAAAAGTTACTTTCTCCACTTTTTCGGTTTCACAGGTGGTGATATTTTCTGCTGTCTCAATAGTTTCTAATTGTATTATTCTGTTCAGGGCTATTCATGCTGAATGATTAAGCAGTAAGTATAGCTACAAAATGGCTTTTATATTGTCCATCCTAGAATGCATAGGGAAAATGTTGCCAGCAAAGCATCTGAGTGCTAATACGAATTAGCTCTAACCCTAAAGTCAGAAAAGAAGCCTTGGTAAACTTGGGAAACCACAGCCATTCTACCACTTTCACATAAGGAAAAGCAAACCCTGAGGTAGAAAATGACGTCTGCAGGATAACATATGTGCTAAACATGCTGCCAAAATGAGGAAGTACTAAGTCATCAACGCCTGTACTTACCGAAACACTAATGCAATTACAGTGAGTGCCTCACTATTTTAAAAGAAAAACCTCTGTTCTCCTGTTTCCCAGAATCACCTTTAGTAATTTCAGACACATAGAAAAGAGGAAAGAATAGAAGCAAAAATAAGTAAATGGGAGATAGCCATGGTTATTGGCAGTTTCTGCTGCTTCCTTCCTGTCATCTTTATGGATTACATCACCTGCACATTGTTCTCTATATGTTCTATATATAGACACTAACTATAGATACATATCTGCACTTGTAAGGCCAGATGCTGGCACAACCTGCCTGGGAGCTTCCACCCAATATCTGAGAGGACAAATGAAACATAGGAGATGGGTCCATTTCAATGGCCCCATTTCCAGCTGCAATAATATATTACTAGATTTTCAAACAAATACCTTCTATTTTTACCATGTTGGTGCTTGCATTTGGGAGCAGCTGCCTGAAAGCAATTACAAATCTGCCTCACTCTTGTCTTTCAATTTCCTTCTTAAAATTTACTTTGCTTGTGATGTCAACCAAGAGCTAACAACACTAAAGTGCTGAGATTGTAACTTAGCCCCATCTTCATGCTCCAGGTGCAGCCAGATTTTATCTTCTGTACTTTCACACTATTCCTCTTCAATGAGGATGCCTTACTCTGATGGTCAGTAGAACTGAGAAATTAGGATATCTCTTCCTTTCACAATATCCATTTCCCTTCACACAATATTCAAGGGTTTAATTAAACAGATGCTAGCCTGTCAATGGTTTTTATAATTACAGAAAGCTTCCTGACTACAAGAGGCCTTACAAAAGGAAGTAAACTTCTCATACAGGAATAAGAGGAATTAAGACTGAAAACTCACAGATTTTTGAACTGCTTAATAGAGCATCAAAAAGTGGACTTACAAAACTATCAGGTCTACATATAACAAAAAGTTCATTTGATTTAATGCAAGATGACTATTCCTTCTTATAAAAAAAAAAAAAAAACAGGTTTTATCAGTAATTACTCATTCCCTGAATCTGAAGAAGAGAACCTGTGCCAGAGGAAGAGGAAGAAGAGAAATTGCAGAGATGAGCCAGAGAAAGTCTAAAAAAAAAAAAAAAATGCAAAGGAAGTGGCAACGAATGAGTTTTCAAAAGGATCTTTACACACTTCCCTGTAAACATCTTCCTCTTTGTTATTACTGGCTAAAAAATGATCCCAGCCCTGTAGTACAGCATGAAAATATGATGAAGAATTATAAGACTAAAATTATAGCAAAGAAAATGCAGAATTCCAACTAGGATTCAATCTAAATAGAAACCTTTTTCCTCTGAATTTCTACTCTGATAGGTTTAAAATTTTATCATCCTATGGCATTACTAACACTTCAGCAATGTGGCATTTTCTGCCATTCTTAGTAACAGGGCAGGAATAAGGAGGCTGCCAGTAACAACACTGAAGAAAGCACGTGTCTTTTCTGAAAACATTTGGTATTCAGAGTTTGTTTAGGACCTCCAGCCAAAGTCACTTGTGGCACTGAGGTCTTGTCTATCAATGCCATTAAGTTTCTGATCTCTTTAGGGAGGAGAGACTGACAGTCATTTTTAATCCCTACCAAAGACATGTTTTCCTATGCAGCCTTTTGAGCTGTCAAACCCTGAGCCAGACCTTTCTATAGCAACAAAGCACAGTAGGAGTCATGCCTTCTGGAAGCTTGGAAGGGCAGGAAGAGAGATATGCCAGTGTCTCTCTATTTATACCTTTAAAGCCTATGAGGAGACTGGCGGGGCATGAGGACAACGGCCAGCTAGGAATTCCTTGCAGAGCTAGTATTGCTAACAACTCTGGACCTAGATTTCTCTGTCTAAGCTAACTGCTGCTCTGTGGAAACTACAGCTTGTGTATTTTGCCAATATTTTAAGACATACAAATTAAGATATACGGGAAGCTAAGGGACCATGTGTTTTGTTAATCAATACAGACCACTTGGTATTTTCAATGGCTTAGTTAAGCAACACAAAATAATCCAATAATTGTGCAGTTTAAAAAATTCCATGTGTTCTAGGCTGAAACTGCTGGAAAGCCATTGAAGAGACTACCAAAACTGCCCACAGAAATGGACAACTAAAAGATGACCAGCTGTGTGCAATAAAGACATGTATTTTATACTAAAAAACCCAATTCATTATACAAGGGAAATATTTATTTGATCTAGATCTGCATAACATCTGATAAATATTTCTTAGTACATTGAGTTTTTCCCAAATGAGTCAATGTTAAGTGTTATTAATGTGCATAAATAGCATTTAAAAAATCAGATTTGTTTCTGGAAGCCAGGAAGGGAAAAACAAAAAAAACCAAAAAAAAAAAAAAAAAAAAAAAAACCCAAACCCACAAAACCAAAACAAAAAAAAAAACAACCAAGAACAATCCTTTCTAAAGAGAAGAACAACCTGTTTGCAACACGGCTCAAGAAAAAAAGAAAGTATATTTAATGACATGACAAATCTGTTAGCATTCTATACCTTCTAGAAGGTGAATATCTGTTAGGTAGGCCACTAGAAACACCAAAAAGCAGTTTAACTTTACTTTTAGGGCATTTCAGAATTTTTCTCATGGAAAAATATATCCTGTCAGTTTCTGAGATATTTTCAGCAGATTATTTAATCTATATTTCTCTCTTTACTACAGCCCAAAGCAGTTAAGCCTAATTTTGCACTGCCACATTTCTGGGAGCTTGACTCAAAGAGCTCTGCAGCCCCTCAGAACCACTGTATCTCCACACCTCAAAAGAGCTGTGGATCTGCACCCATGGAGACTGCCCTCTGGAGAAAGGCAGTGCAGTGAAAGGTTAAGTCAAAGCTGGGTTTACGCCTTTGTATTAACAAATTTCAGAGAACTTTGAATTAAACCCTCAACTGAAATATATTCTGATTCATTATTACTAACTTACATTCTTCCTTCATGTGCTCATTTCTTAGACATTCTCTGGCAAAAATTGATTATCTCTGATCTGTTGATTCATGAAATTCATTTTAGTTTTCATTTTTCAAATCTGGTTGAGGGATGCAGAGTTTTTCCTAGGAAAAAAAAAAAAAGCACTGTCTCTAAAGAGGACCTAGAAAAGTTGCCAGTGGATGAATATGTTGGCCCCATGAACAGCCATTATCCTCATGAACAGCTCTTGAAGTTTGGTCCTACCCATCATGTTCCGTGTTCTGCCTTTAACAAGTCCAGAACTACTTGCGGTAAATGCAACACTAATAGCACAGCAGTAGACAGATGGAGGCATGATCTACTCCTTATGAGAGGTCTTATTCCAGTCCATAATTGTTAGCAGAAATAATAAATATGAAGCTATTTATTACACAATGTAGCATTTTGTCAACCTAAATCTTTTTCTTTCTTTTTTTTCTTGCTTCATCTTAATTAGTACCTGGCCTTTACCATCTGCTGAAGGGAGAGATATGACAGCAAACACTAGATTATCTTCACAAGTATCTGATACAGCTAACTGCTTCATGTCAGAATTGCCTGAAATGTTTTTCTCTGAAGGAAATGATAAATCATGGCTCCTCGTTTTTCAGTACGCGTTCCAAGGCAATGGTTTCCAAACTGTTTTGGACCTTGCCCCACTGTTAACTCTCAGCATACTTACACACCATCAATCGCCATTACTGTCAAACATTCAGCCCAACTCCCAGGGGAGTGTGGCTCGGTGTGCCAGCTATACTCCTTGCCCTCACAGGCCACCAGTTGGGACAACCTCCCACAACCCTGCTAAGAAACAGGCTTATCACACAGACCACAAAAGAGCCAGAATCAAGCTCCCCATACCTATTAAGAGGGAGATCTGAGGCATGAGAAAATTTCTATCTACCCTTAAGTCCCAAAAAAAGACAAAAAATAAATGACAGTCCATTGTTCAGATGAGCTCAATGATACTTCCTCTTTTCATGCTGAAAGATTAATGACAAAATGCTTTTGTTTCTGCAGAGTACAATACAGAATCACAGAATCATAGAATTATCAAGGTTGGAAAAGCTCTGTATTATCAAGTGAACCATTAACCCATCAGTGCCAGTTCCACCACTAAACTGTCCCCCATCTAGACATTTTTTGAACACTTCCAGGAATGGTGATTCCACTGGCCTGTTCCAATGTCTGACCACCCTCTCAGTGAAGAAATTTTTCCTAACATCCAATCTAAACCTCCTCTTGAGACCATTTTCTCTCAACCTGCCCCTTGTTATCTGGAAGGAGAGACTGACCCCCACCTCACTATACCCCCCTTTCAGAGAGCTGTTGAGTGATAAGGTCTCTCCTGAGCCTCCTCTTCTCCTAAATACACCCAGCTCCTTCATCTTCTCCTTGCCAGACCTGGTATCTAGACCCTTCCCCCACTCCACTGCGCTTCTCTGGACTCTCTCCAACCCCTCAGTGTCCTTCTTTCAATGAGGGACCCAGAACTGGACAGGGCTCAAGGTGTGGCCTCACCAGTGCCCAGCACAGGGGGACAATCCCTGCCCTGGTCCTGCTGCCACACCATTACTGATCCAGGCCATGATACCATTGGCCTTCTTGGCCACCTGGGCACATCCTGGCTCATGTTCAGCCATCCTCAGCCAGCACTCCCAGGTCCTTTTCCAACAAGCTGCTTTCCAACTGCTCTGCCCCAAACCTTCAGCATTGCATGGAGTTGTGACCCACAACAAGCAAAAGTGCAAAAATTGGAAAGCCTCTGGTAGGAGGAGTCTACCAAGACAGTCAACATAAGGATTGAAGTGCATGGAAGACACATAAAGGGCACATGTTTATATACCTTTCTCATATCTCCCTGCATGCTTGCAAAGCTCATGCAGAATGTGTACTTTTTTTATCCAGCAGTAAGTTTCTAAAGGTGCTGGTTTCTTCCAGACACTCAGCCACTTTGATGAATTATCATCCCCATCACAGCACTGGCCCCATCTGTCCCACACTGCACATTCTCCCTTGTAGAACTGCTCTTTCCCTTAATGAGTTGGTGCCATCAGCCCCAAGGAGCTGAAAAAGACATTTATTCCCTTGATTCAGTGACCATGAATTTCCTCCAACACCTGGACTGGACTCTCCTGTCACTGAAATCAAGGGGCTTGTGTTTGAATTCTGTGAAAACAACACTGAAGTCTGCTCAAGAGTCTCAAACCTTCTTGTCTGGCCTAGTGGAAAGATGAAGGGGTTGCATTATGTGCCTGCTTTATCACTAAAATGCTAAATTTTGTTTCTCCCAAGCTTTCCCTTATAGGTCAATGTCAAAACTTGAAAATTATGTATATTCTCAAAGTGAAGAGACACAGGGAGCTTCTTTACAGCTGACTGACTGAGGATTCTAACTTTCTGGCCTACAGTCAACAGAACATCTACCCGTCCTTGTGAAGCTATAAGTGTGTCATCAGGATACCACATGCTTTGATAATTACTCTAGTGGGTATTAAAGTTAATCCTGGGCTGTATAGATCACTTACAAAACACAATAACTGAACTAGAAATCCTTATGTGAGACAGTAATGAAATCAACATCTCAAAGTGCCAGCACGTCTTTGACACGTCCGGCGTAAACTGGAACCCAAAATTCCTGCCCAGAGCAGCCAGTCAGGAATCCAACTGTTCTGAGATTATGAAATCTGAGGCATGGCAGAGCAGCTTATGTCAGATCTACTGCGTACCTATAAGCCTTAGACCAAGACTTGTGAATATAACCCATGCCTTTCCAGAATTGTGAGAAGGGTCATGAGCAACTGGTAAAATTTCAGACTGAAATAGCTAATGCATCATTCAGTGGACCCAGCTCTTCTTCCTTTAAAGACCAGACACCATCCCTAATGCACTGATCCTACTCAGTTATATTCCCAGCTTGAAACCTCCTGTTCTGCAGAAAGCCTAGAGAAAAAACATTTTAGGTTTTCTGAAACTTGTCTCAAAGAAGACACAAAGTTAAAGCCATATCTACAAGGATGGTGAAGAGGAAAAGATATCAACCCTTCACACCCTACTGCTCTCCTTTGCTATGTCTCCCTGCAGCAGCTGATATATTATGTGTTCTCACAATAACGCCTCACTATATTTTCCCTGTACTACTGGTGAAAGTCCCAAGTGAACTAAATAATAGTTCCCAGTTTAGTCCTCAGTCAATTTAGTCCTCAGTGAACTAAATAATAATAGCAAACAGCATGTCCCTTTAACACCTCCCTTGGATAAGTATTTTCTCTATCTTCCCTGCATCTTTGCATTATATTGTGCTGGCTAATATACTCAATACAGAAGCTGGCCTCTAGCACTGGGCAAAACAAGGTACCAAGTATCAATACTAAATATGACCACCTACTGCCACCACAGCTGTCTAGTGCTTGGACAACACTGGCTTAAAAGTGAAGAATTGTAATAACTAGGTGGCAATGCTAGAAGGTAGTTTTATGCATCCTGACTCATCTACAGACATGTAATTATCATCTTTGCTTAAAGACTTCCAAGCAGCTGCCTCTGCTGTGCTGGATTCACCACGTGCTCTGAAAACAGTATTCATTAATAAGCCTTTCTGTATCCCCCTGGTTAGGTGCAAGAACCTTCCCTTAATTTCAAATTAAAACTTCAGCTTTTAAGTAACAGTCCAAAGCCCAGATTAGCACAGGATGTTTGGAGGGTATCAGTCCTATTTGTGTTTAAATTGGTTGAAATCAGCCCCAAGGTCTTGACCACTGTCTTTGAGGCATTATTTTTGTCTAAGTCCAGGAAATACAATAGTCTATGAGTTAAGGGTAGGTAGGAAAAATCTCCTCAAAGACCAGGAGTAAAATCCTGGGTACCTCCATGCTCCCTACTGCACATATATGGCTCTTATTCTCCCCATAAGTAAACACACAGAAATATCCACACCTTAAAAAACACATCGCCTTGCTAAAATAAGATATTTTCCAGGAAGAGTGTCTCATCAAGCAAAAAATAAAGAAAACATAGCAGAATCTGATTTCAGACAAATTATAAGACTCACTGGGTAACACAAGATGGAACAGAGTACACCTAACCATAAGCCCTCTTAGAACCACAGGAGGCAAAGGTCAAGTCCTAGCCCAGACTGAGGATATGGAGAGGACATAGCTGTATTAGCAGCAGCTGGGGTAGCTGAAGTGTGCAGTGGCCTTTGGGAGCAGAAGAGGAGATGCATCATCCCAGTGGTACAGCCTGTTCCTGTAGGAACTAGTAAGGAATTACAATTTTTACCCTAGATTATATACACTGGGTACATCCACCCTTATCTAGCAAGGAAAAGATGTGTCCTTTCAAAAGGACACATGATCCATGCAATGTGCTCCCAAGAAGGTGGGCCTCTGTTCTTAATATCACAAAAAGTGTGATTCACAGTTTCATACATGGCTCCAAGAATTTAGAGGGTTTGTAGTTTGTTCTATTTCAAATGCAAACAGTGATTGGAACAGGCTTAAAATTTTCTGTTTGGTTAAGCCTAAGAATCTTTTAAACTATGATCCCTGACAGTGTTATTTCCACTGCATTTAATAATTTTAATCAGGCTGATTATCCTATTCTTCAAATTTGAAGAGGAGGTAATTCTCAGTGATCTCTGAGTTTCAGGGCCACTGAGACTAAACAGTTATTAATATTAATCCAAACAAGCCCTAAAGTCCCTTCAAACTAAGCTTAAATCCACAGCAAATAGACAAATTAGCAGGAACATTGGAATTAAATGGCTATTTTGGTTAAAATGTCAAACTGAGAGGACAGGAAATAAATCTTCATAAATTCTTAAACAGGAAGTTAAAAGAGTTATGTAGGTAGTTACAAATCATATGAGCAAATTTTTGCCTGCAGCAGTAAAATCAAATTTCAGTTGGATACACATTTTAGTACTGAAGCAAATTACTGTTTATGTCTAGATCACAATCTCAAGGCTAGCAAAGGCTTCCTCCCTACATTTCTGTTACATGAGAGCAATCTGTTTCCTTCTGCCTCCCCACAGAAATTATAGACTTCAACAAGTCAATCTTTGAGAGAAATGTCTAGCAGTATGTTCTCCCAGATGTACGTGTACGTGTATGTGTGTGTGTGTACATACCACAGCTTAATTTCTTTGAAACTTGTCACAAAATGGAACATGAAAATTTCAGTCTGAAATTTAGCCAGTGGAAACTAAAGACATTAACCTTGCTCCCCATGCAAGGTTTTTGCAGGAATTTGTAGGCTCAGGGCAGTATCAAGTCAGATAGCTTTATTTCCCTTACCAAGAAAATATATTGTCCTAAATATCAGGCCTTCAGACTAGTCTTTGCCCTCAGCCATCCTTTCTACAGCATCTCTGCTGAAGGCTCCTGGAAGTGTGAAATATACATTGCATTTGTATAAGAATTGTAAAATCCAGGCAGTTTGCTATAATCTGCGGAGCCAGAAGTTACCCTAAAATAGTACATGTCATCACAATAAATACAGTCAAAGCAATAGAAATTAATTTGTGAAGCCATCTCTGAACCCTTCCCTCTGGAACAGGTGATCAGTAATTTTGCTATTACTAACACCTGGTAGAATTTCTAAAAATCCATAATCCACAATTCTCCTGGCAACTTCATTCACACATCCACTTTTCTCTGGGTAACCTGTGCCAGTGTCTCACCAGCTTCACTGCAAAAAATTTGTTCCATATGTCCACTCTACCCTCTTTCAATTTAAAACTATCAGACCTTGTACTGTCACTTCAGACTCTGATAAAAAAAATCTTTCTTATACATGCCTTTTGTGTTGGCTGAAGAACCTCTCAGCCTGTCCACTTTTGCCCTTGCCTATTCAGCCCTTAGATTACTTTGGGGAAATGATTATTTCCCACCTAATTACAACTGTTCTCCTGCGTAGATATGACTGCGTATATCCCGTCCCACTCATGCACCACCCCAAAAGTCAAACTCTGATTCATATCCTTTCCCAGGGGCTACTTTAAAAATTCCTGGCCATGATTGCCATGGGAAGACGCTTTGCCTTCAGGCCATGAAAAGTTTTGTTACCCTGCATATTTTTACATGGTATGCCTGCCTTTCAGAAATAATCATTCACTTTGAGGCTGCTTCATAGGAAAATAGTTTGGCAAAAAAATAAGTACCAAGTGAAAAACAGATGCTAAAATTGGTTGTCTGGCTCCCCAGCCACCTATGGCTGCATAAAAGGTGCACATAACTGTTATGGCCATCCTTGTAGCAGTGTGGCTGTATCAGTCCAGTGTAGGCCAGTTGCATCCATTATTTTCTATCACTTGTCAAATTAGAGCACAAATTTGTCTTTCTCAAGGCTAAATAGACAGTGTCCTATGTCACTGGTGACTGAGATGTCTTTCTCCATCTTGTTGTAAAGTGACAAGTTGTAATGATCCAAGCAAGATTTGCTCATTTAAATGAGCCACTCTCCACACGCATACACTATAATGGGCAATCATGAACTTTAGAGAGATTTTTGAGCAGGCCTGAACAGTATGACTGTATGCAGATTATTTCCTAAAAGTGAAATCACACTTAGAAGTACAGATACTCATGTCCTCCTTCTTCAGCTCTTGCTCCATTCAGTTGAGTTTTGAATACAGCAGGAAGTGATTCAGAAAATAATGATTTTCTGTGGTAATGCGATCTGGAAATACATCAACTAAATTATACCACATCAGTCAGTGCTCACTTACAACTTCCCCAAAGCAGATGCAGGCAGAGGCAAAGAACTCTGCTCTGGAGGAGTGCCTGGTACAGAACTTCACAGGAAAGCAGTAGCACTGATTCCACAGTCTGAAGCCATCTACTCTGGACAATTTTAGTTTTAGCCTCTTTATTTTGTGAGGAAGAGAAGACACCCAGCTGACCTCTCAGTAAGCCAGGGAGAGGCTCTCGCTTACCCCTGCAGGAAGAATAAAGCTTTGCAGCATGAGAAACACTGTCCTCCTGCATAAATTAAAAGAAAAAATATTATGCAAATACATCCTACACTACCACAGATATAACCAAAATATAACTTACTATGGGAAGATATAATTTTAGGTCCTGTACTCAGAATATATTAGAACATACAGTTCTGCATATTTTCATAATTTTCCTGATTCACAGATGAACAGCAAACTTCAGAAATGTTATTTTTAGGAGGAAAATAAGCAGACAGACAATTTGACATTGATCTGTAGAAGACAAAAATACATTCATGGCTCTTTCAATAACTATCTAAGTATTACCTGTGCTCTAAATCCACAGTTAAGAGTTAAGGGACAGAACTGCAGCTACCAGTGACTTCCTGGTAACTGAGGTGACTTACACTGCTTATGCAAGAGAAGAACTTATATTTCTTTGTGTTTAAATATAAGGAAGGAAGGATGCAGGCTCTGGCAATTCTTTGTATTCATCCACTGCTCAGATCTAACCCAACAGCTAGCAGCTAGAGCAGACAAGGTAAAAAATCTTCAAGAGTGCCACACATGCAAGCATTGGGTGCCTAGACTGGGATATGATGAGAAAATTACTTTTTCAGCTCATACAGGTCTTATGTATGTCTCTGCTTTCCAAGCTACTCTTGGCTACAATCTTGAAGAATTTGATTATGTCATTGTAGATTTTTATGTAGTTGTCTGTTTTCCTCCCAGCTCATTTTTTTCATTAGCCTTGTTCATTATCTAGCATCTGTCTCTTCTTTTTCTTCCTGATCTGATTGTTGTAGTTATTACTAGAAAACGTCTTCATTCCATAACAGGCATTTGAACAATTGTCCACATTATTTACTTTGGGAATTCCAGTAGTCCAAAAATAAAAGGATTGATTCTGATACTCACTAAGCTTATGTAAGCCTGGAATAACTCCACTGATTTGAGGATAATTTACCTGGATTTACATTGGTATGAGTAAGATCAAAATCTGGCCCAGAGTTTCTCTTTCTTCAGTCACATTAGAATTCAAGCATCAGGTAACCCTGGATGCTAATAGTTTGACTAAAACTGGAGACAGGGTTTTTCACAGAGACTGGCACTATATGGTCTTTTCCAGCTGTAGAAATTCCGCTGTCTCTCCCAGCTCTTGCAGGACACTTCTGTTGATTGAAGAAATTTAAATCTCCAGCCTAAATTCCAAATAAGAAGTTAAAGCTGCTACTAAAGTGTTGCTATAATTTTTTATAATTTAAAAATTATTGTTTTGGGCTCCAAATCTTGTTTATAAGAGTTATACACTGGCTGTAAGTTTTCCTGAATCCTCCTCTTTGAGGATCACTCGCAAACACCCAAGGGGTGTTTATATCTCAAGGGACATAAACTGGCTTTGCTGTAAATAAGAATTGGGCACTTCACATGCAGCATTTCTTTTGCTGTTTATTGTCAGCAATTCTCTGCAGCACATTGATTTCATCTTCTGGATGAGCTGCATGCAGTTGTTTAGCTTCTGCTATCGAGACTTTTGTCCTCTGTTGACGTTGCTTGTCTCAGGGCATGCTACTCTGGCAGTGGCACCAGGGTGTGCATCACCAGCTTTGCCTTGTGGTTCCTCATCACACACAATTTCCCTCAGGGCAGCAGCAATTTTCCTGCAGTGCTGGCCATGGACATCAAGGGTTTCCACACTGCGGGGTCACTATCCATAGCAGACTCTAACACTGCACAATTGAATGCCACTGAAGCCACTGGAACACCATCAGACTGTAGGTCAGCAGAGTTTGGGTAGCAGCTCATTCATCCCATTGCTTTATGTAAGGCATGGTGGCTGCCCATTATTGTTGCACTGGGTGATAGCCCCTGTAAGAAAATTATTTTTCCCCCTGCTGATTTATTCAAAGCACTTTGAAATCAGAGGAAAACCAATAACAGCCTGCAATTTTTATTTTAGCTAACTGGCACAGCCATCTTCAGAGTTTAAATCAAGAAACTTACCGTAGCTGAAACTGTCTAAACTGAGATCCATCAACATGGTAATATCATTTTTAGCTTGCTGCCTGAGGGCACATAACTGACATTTTGTCTATATAAAGTATTGGCGTTCCTCATATGTCAGAGTTTAAACCACAGAAAGAATCTTCTGGCAGATTCTAACAGAAGTTCCCAGAGGCAGCTGAAACAGTCTATTATCTGTGTGTGCCTGTGTTGACTAAAAGTTACACATAGGCTGCACTCCACTATCCAGTAAGCAAGACACAATGCCAGCTTTATCCCTGCAGCATTTCAGAACAGGAGCATCAGGGTTGCTTTCCCACATCCATCACAGGAAGAGTTGCTCTTTGCCAAGCCCAGCAGGAGCTGCACAGCAAGTGCCCCATATCCTCACCACAGCTCTGGAAATTCACCACACTGCTTCAGCCACTTGACAAAAGGAACTAGGGCTGTATGGAGTTGGGAGAACACTGTGACAGGTCACCAACCAAATTATTTTAAAATGTTAAGGACTAGTGAAGGGTAGAAAGTCCATGAAGCAGCTTGTGCTGAAAGTACCAAGAAGTATGTTGCTAACATCTTACACTTGATTTTTTTTTTTTTTTTCATTCAAAGATAGCCCAAGGCCTAGGAGGAGTGGAATTTTTCATCTGTACTGGTTTCTTAGGGCTGCTTGAATGAGCTCTTTTTAGACCTTGGAGATTGTTGTCTAAATCCTCACTCTCGTAAAGCTAAGATGCAAATAATAAAAGCTATGCTGTGCTCTCACCAGAGACAGCAGTGTTTATCCTTGTGCTAGTTTTTATAGAAAGAGCTTGAATGTCTGCTTGCACTAGTAAGTTCTGTGCTTTTAATTACAAGAAAACTAGTCAATGTAATGGCTCATTTTGGCTCTTCCATTTAGAACCCCATGAGAGGAAAATGAGCAGAAAGGCTTAATTAAACAGACACTTTCTCCCCAAGTCAAAACATCAGTGTTTTAGAACAAATGGATCTCTGTTATTAAGACCAGAATTTCATTAAGGTTTTTTTGTGTACAACATTTTAAGTAATACCAGAGCTCTAGCTACTATTCTTCTGGCATTAAAACCAAACAACAAAACAGTCTTACAGTTACCCTGAATTAAATTTAGATACATAATAAATTGTATTTGTATTTTCTCTGAGGTTTAATGCCAAGAAATGTTGCTACCAATTAGTCCCTGGTTCAAGGTCACAATCAGTCCCTGCAGGTAAAGCAGTTAAGCATGTGGAAAGCTTAGCCATATTCAGTGGGAGAAGAATAATGCTTGTTTATGCTTTGATCAATTTTTTTTTATATTTTTCAGATTCATACTTCTTAGTAGATATCTTGTTTCAAGTTTTAGGTGAACTTGGCGCTGACAAATTTCTACTTTACCAGGTAGACTTCCACATTTGGTCAAACACCACAGAAGAGAGTGATAATTTTTCTATAGGTGTATATCCTCACTTGCAATAAAAAAGTTAGTTGAGATGCACAGCATTTTTCCCATTGTTCAAAGCTATGGTTCTGTTTTCTGCCTGTTCCAGTATTACATAGCTGCTGCCCTTCCTCCGCAAACATTAGGTTCATCTTGAGGGTAGGCTCAAGTGGTTGACCTATAACAAAGTAAACACATGTAGCTCAATCAGATGAGCTCAACGCATGCTTGTGTGAGGTTGCTTGACAGTCTGGGGTCTGTGAAACAAAATGTGTAGCTGCAGCAGAGCAAGCTGCTCCAGAGGAGAATAGTTTACATGAAGGCAAAGCAGAATTTAGATTAATATCCTCTGGTGCAGTGATGTTGCAACCTTATCCAGGATCACTCACCTCACAGGGCTTCATTTCACAGCCCCCAGGGTGGTGAAAACCACACTGTCTGCTCACTTGAGCACTCCTCCCTTGCCCATCTTACTCTTTAGGAATTATCCTTGGCTATTTTCTCCTCTAACCAGGTTCTCAGCAATACCAAGGTTGGATATATAAGAGAGAGATCTAGAGGCTGTCTACAGCATAACCACTTACTTTCATAGTAACAGGGAGGACATCTCCCAGGGTCTAGTAGAAAACATTCAAGTGTAGTTTTTTACCCTCCAAAATCATTGACTCAGAAGCAAAAACACAAATATAAAAAACTGTAGTAGAATGGCTCCTCAAGCCACACTAACAGTTCTGTGGCTAGGCTGGAAATCCCCTGTCCAATCCATCTTGGCCTGGTGTGCTCTAGTCCCACCTGACACCCATTCCAGCTATTCTGCCCATGTGCCCCTTCTCAGACTTTTCCTTTCTCCCCTTCCAGACAAGCCACCCCAAGTCTGGCTTTGCTCACGCCAAGGGGACTGAAACAGAATGACCATAGTACAGCTGTGGTACTGTACTCCTCACTTGTTTGTCCTCTTCTTTTTCTACCTGTATTCACCTGCAGCATCTGTGCCATGTTGCAAAACTCAGCATACATTTTGGTGCTTTTAGCATATGAAAGTAAAAAAAAAAAAAAAAAAAAAAAAAAAAAAAAAAAATCCTGCACACACAATGGGGCAGTTTGAGCAGTTTGAAGAGACAAAATTCAGATTGCACCTGCAATTTAATTAAGAGCCAAATTTTCAAGCACCAGTTTTCCTGACATGGGTAGGAAATCAAACACACAAGTCACCATCTGCAAGGCAGCACCATGTCTGAGCACATCAAGCTTCAGATGCAAAAAAGAATTTATTCCAAGATAGTTGCAAATGAAAGTGGAAATCTCTCACTACAAAACTAAGTTTTAGTGGCAAATTTTTATATGGCATTAAATGATCACATCAGATTCAAAATTTGTTCACAGTAATTCAACATCCTATATACCAAGTAATGACTGTACCTCTGGTAAACTTGAAAAGGAAAAGGTCAGTAATTTGTATGAAATAATTATTCCCTGCATGCAAAAGACAGCTGTTTTCAGCATCTAGAGTCAATACATGTCACTGGTTGTCTGCAGAAGGGCTCTTTCTGTATATGGAGTTGATCAAAATGCAGATGTGAACAATGTTCATATCTTAAATGGAGCTTCTTTTTACTTTTCATTTTTCTTTTCCTTCAAGAGTTTCTCATCACAATGTAAAATTATTATTATTATATGATTGCTGGTGGTGTAATATTTCAAACCCACCAGAAGTTAAGATTTCAGCTCAAAAAATAATCTAAGCTAATGCATTTTTGAAACAGAGCTTTTTTGGCAGCAAAACTTGGGGTAAACCAAGGTCTAATGAACACAGCCAATAATCAAAAACTCCAGTATCTTTAGCACACTTTTCAGGGCTAGCATTCAATAACTGCCTGGAACTCCTAAAAGTGAATGAGTTCTTTCTTCAAACACACAAAAGTTAAATACATACACGTAGACAATACCCTAACAGCAGCAATATTGTCTAGCTCATCTCCTTCCTATGTCTCGGTGTAGTAAGAGAAGCCTGGCCCAGGATGAGAACTTCAGTGCTCATCCTGCACAGGGAACAGAGTCCAGCCTCCTACAGCAGTGGGGCATAGCAGTCTCTCTCATGCCCTTCAGGTGGTGTTTATTCCTACTGTCAACAGCAGCAGTGGCATGCTGACAGTGTTACCAAAACTGTTTTGACTTGCTGCAGGACTAAACAAACTCACTGTATTGGGAACTACACCTCTCAACAAAATCCATCCTACAACTCCTATGGCACTACTAGTCTCCTATTTGCACTCCTCTATATTTTAGTGCGGGGAAACACATGTGTGAGCATGTGCATTATTCTGAAGCTTAGATTCAGAACATTCAGCAATTCACATTGTCACTGGAGACATAACTGTTGAATTTTTAACAGCTTGGAATCAACTGAGAGTTAAAGGTCAGTTTGCATTAGGTTTTCTACTTAATGAGTAAAACTTAAGTGCTCAAAAATATGTCTCATCCAAATGAATATATTTAATCCAGCAGTTTATTTCAAAGCAGTGATGCTTTGAAAGGTATAAGCATGATAGTTACTGTCCTATCATAGGGAAAACAAAACCCAAGTCCTGTCCCGAGAGGTTTTCAGGATTTTATCACCTACACAAAAGTCAAACATTCTTTTAAAGGAATTGCCTTAAAAATATAAAAGATATTTTAATCAAATTCCTGTACTATATTATCTTGTCACCTGTGCCCAGCAATAGAACTCTTTTTTCCTTTAATAGATATTTTTTTCTTAAAACATCCTGGTCACAAATAACCTTTGGTTTTTTAAGTAAAACACAACAGAACAACTTAGTCCTGCTCCTCTTCAGGTCAGTGGGAAACCTGCCTCTCCTTGTATCACAGAGCATCTCAGCCTGTGACATGCACAGGCTCTACCCTGCAAAGCCTTTTATTTCACCCCCCAAATGGAGTTCATGGACGGGGTGGGGGGGGCTCTCAGTCTCTCTGAGGATCACGGCCAAGAGATGCTTTCCAAATGATCCACAATAGAATAGCTTGGCATGCAGCAGCCAGCTGACAGACGAGAGTCCTGTGGGAAAGAAGTCCTCGGTTCTGATTTACAGAGTGAAAGGGCAGCAGTATCTCTGGCATCTTTGGGCACGGACTTACAGGGACGAAGTAGCAGCTGCCCAGTCTGCATAAATTTATGAACGGGTGAGACAAGCAGGCTACTATCTGCTGGCCCTTTGGAAAATGAAAGGTGTGACCAAATTGCACAGAGAGAAAGAGCTCAGGTTCGAACCCTGAAGGGCTGCATAGAGTCTGTGGAAAGCAAATTACCTCAAAGGATATACTGAAACTAATTGTAAGCAAAGATATAGAGTAGTATTCAGTAGGGGCTGGTGGAGCCCTGGAAGTATGTGCAAAACAAATTACGGCAATTTTTTTCTATGCAGTAAACCTGAATGAGAGGCAGTACAGTTAAAAGTGTCTATAGACAAACTGTTGCCAGGGAAAGGTGCACAGGCAAAATAGCTTTTTGTTAACTCATGATTGTCTAGAGACTATCTCCACTAAGAACTCTAAAGATACTTTGTGTCAATAGCTCTGAGAACCCTTTAATTTTGTTTTGAAGTTTATTTGACTTGCTTTGATATTTATGTTTTACCATGAAACTTTGGTACAAAAACTACTACTTATATCTTCTAATGCAATAGCTAGGAGATGCAATGCTTACTTAACTTGCAAAAATTATCATATACTGAATATAATTTTAAAACATCTAATCAAAGAACTTACTATTATAGTATAAGGAAGATGCTTCAGCCTGCTCAATTTATTACAAGATACCCAGACAAAACAAAGACACAGTCTAGTGTTTCAGAGCTGCAGGTCCAGGAAACACAGTGCTGATATTTCTGAAAAGGTTAAAGTTAGAGCTCATTCCAGGAAAAAACAATTACATTGCTTTTTCAATCATTTTCAATGGTTTAATTGGTTTTCTCAAACATTCACACTTGCCCCTGCAACTATGCTTATCTGGTAAAGATCCTTAAGAAATAGGACCTAAGAGAGAATATGGGCAAAAGAATGCAGATGCCCAAGCAACTGCTGGAATTGTCATCAAAAGTTTCCAGATCATCCAGTCCCTTATACAGCACAGAGGAAGAATAAGAATTTTAAAACAAAGCAGCTTAAGAGTAACATCTAGTAACATCAAAACACAAAATTTTCCTGCAAAAAGCATGAAAAGATGTAGAAGCAGAAGTCCAGAACACACACAATAACCTGAAGTGTGAACCCCAAAGGAGAACCTGAAAAGCATCAAGAGGATGAAGGGGCTCAGGTGAGCAAGGATCATTAGTCAAGGGGCTTCAAGATTTTCCACATGGAGGTCAGCAAAAAAATTACATTCCTAACCCAGGAGAAGTCCTAGATCACAGATAAATAAATGTAACACACAATAAACAGGAACCAGCCCCTCTGAATACTGTCCCAGACTTCTTGTGTTGTCAATCTAAACTGAGCCATTAGAGACTTAACTATTTTCTACATTTCAGGGACTTAATTACAGATTTATTCTCTATGCAGAAGTCTAGGATTAGGTGTCTTCCCAAGTAAAATACCAGGAATACAGTCACTAACGATGTTTTACACTAGGATTTAATATTATCATTAATGACAGTAAAAACTTGCCTATTAACCAAACTTTCAGATAATTTCCAGAAACTAATCAGCCATTTCATATAGATCATTATCTTTGCAGTCACTCTCCCTCTTCACAGATTGCAAGTCACAGAAAAACTCTTGCATGGAGGACTGCTCAAATTGTGTGTGCCAAGTTAACTCTAAATCTTTCAGGAAAACAGATATGCTGTGATGAAGCCAAGGGGGTGAACTACTCCCATGTGTTTCTCATTTCCTAGTCAGCACAATCTGCAGTAGAAACACAGAGAGCAGACAGAAAAATGCAGTTTGTTTCAGCTTTGGTGCTTGTACAGGCAGTTATTGGGAGTGCAGCTGTTGAAAGATGAAGGCATTTCTCTTCCCTTTGCCTGTCAGACAGGTGATGACATCCCAAGGAACCTTACCTGAGATATTGCACTCTCATAACACCACTATTAACATTTTTCTTCTCAGGTGTCATCAGCTTTGCAATAATTCATTGAATTTGGTGATAATTAAATACTTTTTGCTATGCTCAGGGTCTTTGCCCTTGCCTTTTCCCATGCACCTGTGCTGCCTTTCCTCTGGAGCCAGGGAAAAAGATCCACATTTCTCCTTAGGCTATATCTTCTGTGAGAAGCTGCCTGCCAATTTTCTGCCAAGAAATGGTGGCAGAATTGAGACCAGAAGAAGCACAATTAAGCTTTGTACTGTGGGGAACTATGGAGAAAGTCTATATGTTGCATACATGTGTGCAGTGTAGGCACAGAGCAAGGGCTGGACCAGAGGAGCATTTATCCCAGGACACTGCTCAGAGGTGAAAACTTAGGCCAGAAACACCTCAGAAATTAGGTAAGCAAGTCATTCCCAGCAGTGGAAGTTTTGGGGAGGGAGTGAAGGGCTTTCTAAACCACAGGGCACTGTGAGTCAAGTGTGTGCATTTCTATAGGATGCAAGTGTTTTTAGCAGTTAGGCCAGAATTCAGAACCAATGCTGTGTGTGAAATACAACGTATATACAAGCATGGGAAAACAGGTCCTCCCCACTCTGCTTTCATCCAAGCCTGCTTAGCAGAGATGCCTCCTTCATGAGACTGGTCACTTCTGGTTTCCTCTAAGACCAGTGGTGACACAAAACTGGTGCTCATCTCTTAGGTAGTCCAGATTACCTCTGAAGAGGCTGTACCCTTCATGAAATACTGAAAAGGCATCTGGCAAGCTGGTTTCTCACCTGAGCAACCCAAGCTGCCTGACAAAGATTAGGCAGAAGGGGATTAACTCCCAATACCTCTCCTAACATGTTTCAGTGGGAATTTCCCAAAATGAAGCAACATCAAAGGGTAAAAGGGTTCAAGACAATCAGCGTTATGCATCTGTGTGCATTTACGCTAATTCTATTCCTCAGATTCCTCTCTCCCTTGCAAAAAAAAAAAGAAAAAAAACACAAAAAAAAAAAAAAAAAAAAAAAAAAAAAACTCATTAAGATCTATAGCCACCTTGGTACAAAGCAGGGAATGTTCTAAGGACTACTGGAATTTCCATAAAGGGAACAGAGATGAAATTATGTGTTAAGGAGATTCAGTACCAAACAGGTATTTGAGTTTGGGGCTTCTTTTTCTTTCCTTTTTGTCTTGGAGAAACATGTCAATGTCATGGACTTGGCTTTTCTTTTTATTTGAAAGGTGGATAGAGGATGACAGTGGGGGTGTGAGGTTTTTGTTAAAATTAGTGCTTTGTGTTATATTGCCAGCACAGGGTAAGTGCTGGAGCTGTGAACAGAGAGGACTAATGCCTGATGCCTGCACCTTCCATTCCCATGATCCAAAGAGCAGGTGACCCCAGCAACACCCCTGCTGGCACCCAGGCACAAGCCCTTCATGTCTCTGATGAAGGCATCATTGAAGACTGAAGACTGGCAGGGGAAGGGACAGCAGGTTTTAAGCACAGATGAGAATCCCTAACATGAGAGGTGAGAAGCAGTGGATGGAAGAGTCACTTAGAGTGGGTGGCAGGGGCTGCTTGCAGCACCTGGACAGAGTGAAACAGAGAAAGTTGCAGTATGGGAAAGTAAGAGCTGGTGTGGCCATCCTGAAACAGTCAAGCATCAAGGATCATTGAAAGAGCAAAAACATCACTAAAATTTTGACAAGATACTGGGACCAGAATTCAGCTTGTGTCCTGGGTTATTAAGAAGAGAAGGCTCCTTCATTTCAGGAACAGATGGTTTGGTACCCTGGAATTGTTTCTGAATTAAGGATTCTGTTGATGTTTTGGGGTAAACAGGCTTCATGTCAAGAACTACCTTGATCTAATCTTCCCCAGATTTTCCTCATATGTTTTACTATTCTGATACATGACCCCCATTCCTACAGGAAAAGATGGTCGTGAAGATTTTTTTCTTGGACAAATAAAGCAAGTGTTCATTTTGACTTTAAAAATTCAATTTTGGCTTGAAAATTCCAAGAAATGAAATTAATGGATCTGAACAAACAGCTTTTAACAGCCCCCACCATAATATCACATGTTCTCCCTGAGGACATTATTCCCCAGCTCCTTTCTAAAGATTCTAGAAGAAAAACGCAAAGGGAAACATAATTAAGGAAAGCTGTGGGGAAATTACCCTTTTGCCAATTTCCAGAACAATTAATTCCTTGGGATCTGACCAAATAATTATATAATCTTTATTACTGCACAAGAGTGAACTTATAAAAATAAAGGATTTATCTTTGTTTCCATTTGTCATTTCCATTTCCCCAAGCAAACCGTAAGTCTGAAAAGCCTGATACAGACTCTCAGAGAGTACAGGTGAGATACTTTATGGAAAGAGTGATGTTGGGAGAGGATCTGAAAACAGGCAAGTGGGAAGCAAGGGGTTGATTTGACCAAAGGCAACAATAATTTTTGCACAGGAAGCAACTCTGGAAACAACCAGTCACTCAGGAAATTGTGACAGTGAAGTACTGCTGGATAAGAAGAGCAGACAGAGTTCCCAATATTGATTTTGTAATAACTTTTGTGGAAGAAGATGCTTTGAAAACTTTGAGGGAAATCTACCAACAGTTATCCAAGAAGCCTTGTAGCATCTACCATCCCAAGATGGACAATTAATTTTGGGTTTTGTTGTAAATTTTAACATTTCTGTCAGGTTTTTTTAACTGATCATATCTTTCTGGTAAAAATGGTTAATCATACTTGGGATTTTTTCATACCTTCCCTCATTTTCCACCACCATTCACCTTCCATCACTACTCACCTCTAAATTTCTCTATTTCAGATTGCTGATTAGTACTGTCTATTCTTTCCACTTCCCCTGCACAAAAGCAGTGAAAATATAATGCCATACTGAGACATACAAAGATTCAAAAACCAATTCTACAAGAAGCTTCTACGTATCTAAGTATCCTAGCTATCCTTGGCTCAAAGTAAATGTTTCACTTCAATGCTTGACTGAGATCCTAAACCTAATTTTCAGATTAACTTCTTGAAGCTTATATACATCATTGCACTTCTGAGTCTTATGAACTATGGGGAACTCAGAGGTGTAGGCAAGATCATGTAGGTACAGTTCACCACACTTTTCCTTGCTACGGGAGAGAGAGGTCTGTGCACAATTCATGCAGATATTTCATGAAAAACAATGCAGGAGTGCTCTTACTGAGTGATTGTAAAAGTAGCCTGCATTTTCATCCCAGACTATAGCCCCAAGTTTTAAGAACTTTTTTCCTAGCTGCTGAAGATTTTCATATGGGTAAATTCACAGCTTCATAAATCGTTGTTATACTTATTTTGCCTATGAGCTATTTTCTCTGAATTTGTAACAAGACATAAACTTTCTGTTCTATTAAAGTGTAATCATAAGCGTATCTTTCTGAACACAGAGATCAAATAAATGCTTCTAGTTTCAGTAGTAGTGAAGTTTTCCCAAGATAAGTCAGTATGCTGAAGCAATACAAGTTCATAGCCAGCACACAATATAACCAACCAGTTTATTTTTTAAAAATAAAACAAACACTGCCGTAACTCCACATTTGCAAGGAGAAGAAAAGGTATCAGTTAATTGTCACTACATGATGATTTACATATAAGCAAAAAGCTGGAGATTTATAGCCCAGTTGTTCTCATAACCAAGCCTAGTGACTATGTCTCTCTGCTCATCCTAACAGAAACATCTGCCTAACCACCAGAGCTAGGGATAACCACTGCTATCTGACATTCCACTGGTTTACAAGGACAGCACGCTTAGAGCTGCAAATCTGCTACAAGCAAACAGCTAAATACTCTGCTGAATGCATCACAATCATTATGATTACTCAGATGTTTCCTTCCTTAGTAACAGGCTAACATGGATCTTGATCCAAAAGGATCAAGCTTCTGCTCCTTATCTCATAAAATTTGATGGGGTTTAGTGTATGGGTTTTTGAGGCACTTTTTTCTAACAGCTTTTCCTGACAAGCTAATGAATACTTCTAAAGGACCTTCCTTATGCCAACATCTGACAGCAGAACTCAAATTCAGAAATACAGAAAAAGCCCTTGGGAGAGAGAATCCAAACAGTAAAGCTCACCACTTTTGCTAAGTGTTGCTGCTGGTTCCAGTTCTCCCTCTGCATGGCTTGTTCCTCTTGGCTGCTTTCAGCACAGATTAGTAACCTTCAACCCTGACAAATATGTTGCCCTCATGCTTTTATGATCTCATAATCTCTCAAAAGGTGCCACATTCTGAGATTAAATACACCAGAATCCCAGTGGCAGCATAATAGAGATGCAGCTGTGATTAATGCCAATTAAAACAGTAGCAGTATGTGACAGCTGTTACAATTACTGTTAATTAGCAAGTTTTAAACCCTCCGTTATCAGGCTCCACTTCAAAGCTTGCAACTAGAATAGGTCATGAGTTCATGATTCCTTAGTCCTTTGAATGACTTTCTGCTAGAGAACTACTACATGAAAGGCTTTACAGAAAAGCTTTGCATGATCTGTTGGTATTTCCCTGGAAAATGCCTGGTAGAGAATAAAGGAACTTAAGCTATGGGGCGAATCTGGGCACAGGACACTGCCCACATGAAACTCTTAAAAACAATTTGCTTACAGTGTTCCCCACAGCATGTTAAATTTCACTGATAAATATACAGTTAAACAATCCAATAAGGTGTCTACAATAAAGTTGTGCAAATATCAATCAAAAGAGAAGAGAATGTTGCTCTTAAACCTACTTGCAACGTCTCACACCAATTTTAAAAACATGGTATCTTCTCCCCTTCTCCCACCACAGCAAGTGAGCCCCTGCTCAGGATTCTTTTCAATTCTACTGGGAGGTCTGCCTGAAGCACGTGCAGACACGCTGGCTGCACCTATCCCAGGAAAATAAACACTGCAGGGATGCTGCCAGGCCCAACCATTGATGCTATCACCCTGGTAGAACAGTCGCTGGCATGCTGGGACCCATGCTGTCCCAGGAAACAGCATCCCACATGGGGGCACAAATCCAGAGGGGCCAAGAGCCACACCCTGCATCTACCCCTTCTGGCAGGAGTGAGTAGGATGTGGTCAAAAAGCAGCAGTTAGCCCCCAGGCTAAAGAACAGACCTTGGCATTAGCTCACAATAATTCTAATAAACAGAGCAATTAGGGATAGCTTTAACTATACTGCTTGAGCAGGTTATCTGGGCTCCAGCACAAGGTGGGCACCTCTTAGACCCCAACAAACCTGCCCTACCCAGGCAGCTGCCACATTTCTGCTCCAGTTGTAACCTAAATCAGTGTCTCACCCCTTGTCTACCAGTTAAATCACAATAATACACGTCTCATGGGATGCAGGAACGGCAGGTCCAGTGTTGGATGTCATTGCAGACCAGAACAGCCACCCATGTCCCCAGAATGATTAATTCACTACAAATTTTAATCATCTCAAATAAAGAAAAGGAATTAATCCTCAAAGGTCTTTCCAGCAATGGCCGAATGCTGCAGGGATCTCCAGCAGGCCTAGGGATCACCAAGGGCATTTGACATCACACAGGAGAAGGCAGCTGTGGCCCAAAACACAGCTGCTTTCCCAAGCATGCAGCTGCTTGGTGCATATTCCTGGTACTTAGATGACTTCCGAGGGCACTTGCTCCAACAACAGCATGGTCTCCTCTGTTACTAATACCAAAGAAACCACCACTTACTGCCTGAGAGTCTTACTGTGACTAGGAAATCATGTTTCATATTTCAAAGGTAACTTAAAAATTACAGTATGCAGTGCTTGACATCTTAAGAGATCTATACATCACGTTGACACATATAAACAAAAAATGAGACCATACTGCATAATGTCAAGCAGCTTTTTAGCTTGTTTTAAAAGAGGCAACCTTTACAATGTAAAGACACACTTTATTTAGGTCTGAATGGGTCATTTTTCTCTTCCTGTTTTTTTCTTTCCTGACAGCAAACATACTTTTTTTAATTCACCAAAAAGAGTTTTATCTCAAGCAGCTCCAAAACTTTCATGATCTCTATAGAAAAATATAATAAATTCAGAAGTTTTTGTAGTTTTTGTTAGCTTTTAATAGAACTATGGAAAGCTTTCAGCAGCTACTTCACTTTCCATCAAGAAAGAGTGCACAGGGCTCTCAGTAACGCTTCTTACCAAGAGATTTGTGCCAGCAGCATGGGAAGAAGCAGGTACATTATTCTGTGATTAAGAACTAGCAGGTTTGCTCTCCATTTATTTCAACCATCCTATTAGTACAGCTAAGACATCTGCCTAACATTTTTTTCATTCTGGTTCATGTGAGCTAAATAACACATAAGCTAAAAAAATGGGCTTTCAGCAGCTTTTAATAGCAAGGAAAAATAAACTCCTGCAGTATTATAGATGGACAATCTCTGTGTTGGCTTCATTACCTTCTGTTATTTCAAGAAAATTAGTGGCTTTGCACTGACAAAACCCATGCAAAAGAATAATGTGTTGAGCTCACTTTGTCCAATATGTGCAGTAAAGTTTTAGTTAATGATCTTCCACTTAAAAGACTAAGATTCTCTATCACCATAAACATGTAACCAAGGCATTCGTTTCAGCATGCCTAAGTCCCCAACCTTTAATGGAAGCATCATGTTGTATCTATTCCTCTGCTCTGCTCAGGGTGGGAGCCAGGAAAAGCTTTTTGTGCACACAGCACTCAGTGCATGCTGTACTTCCATCCATCGCCCATCTCACAACTACACGTAAATAATTTTGTGACAGAGGTAGCACAACCTGAACAGTACCGCTGAGCTAAACCCAGCACTGCTTCTTGTAACACCTCCTGTCCCCATCTGGTGTGCACACATATATAAACAGATGCATTTATCAGATGCCTGTGTCTTTATTGTACAGATACCATATACCCTTTTCAATCTGTTTCTTTTCAACAGATGGTTCTGTCATTGTCCCATTTGCTGCCTGCAAAGAGGCTGTACTTCAGGAACTTTTATTCCAGGTACCTATCACTAGACTGTCTGTAGTGAAAAAAGTTAATATTAGTTTTAAGCAAACATTTAAATTTATGTATAATACTATTTAATATTTCTAATGTAGACAACTTTGGGGAGTATTTTACTCTGCTATACTAAGAAGAAATCTCTTTCATATTCTTTCTTCAAATGGCACAGCTAGGGAAAAAAATACCCTGAAGTTAAAAAAAACCTAATTCTTTCAAACATTATTTCTGAGTCACAAATCTGTTGCTCCTGCAGATACAGGGACATGGTCCCAAGAAAGGCTGACCACTTCATCACAAACACCTTATTTAGTGGAAGATAGTTGTGAAATTTCCCCTCAGTAGGCAGACAACTGCAGTGATGGAAAATCTATGCTGCTGAAAGGGCTTCACAAGAAATTTCATTTTTGTCTCTCTGTCTTGTCATCTGATAGAAATTTAGAAGATGCCTTCTTCAAAAATGTTTGTCCTGGCAGCCCATCCAAACAACATTCAGCAGACCCCTCCAAATTTCCAATAAACATGTCAAAAACCTTCACTAGTCCCTTAGAGGTCACAGGGATTGATTCTCATTCCCATTCTATGTAGTGAGTTGACTATGAACCCCTCTCTTCTGCTACAGCCCTGGCCTGAGGTCTCCTTCACAATTAAGAGCTTGGAGGATTATGTACATTTCAGACATGGAGAGCAAACAAGTGTTGGCTCTGGAGTCCACACTCACAGTCCTCACCCTATTCCCTAGCCAAGGACGGCAGGAAGGGTGCAAGTGGATGGGCTGCACACGAAGCCTAGGGCATGCAGCAGTAGCTGGTCCCACTTGCCTCCTGCATCCTCTCCCCGGAGGACCTGGGACTTACAAGGGGAAATGGGAAGAGGGACAGGGAAAGTCGCATACAGCCGACGAGGTGGCGCAGGCGGCTGGGCAAGGTCGGGAATAGAATGCCCACTGTGCCGCTGACGGTGACAGCGTCCGGACGATGCTCGGCGCCCCTTTTCCCCCTTTCTCCGCCCTGCCGGACCTCCCCTCGCCCGGGGGTGCAGCTCTGGCCGCCGTCGCTGCATCAGGCAGCCAGGCCCGCGGGGTTCGGGACAGGCTGCAGTCACCGAAGGGACAGCCTGAGGACTGCTGCTCTTCCCGGGAGAGACGAGCCGGTGCGCACACGTATGAATGCACACCCGTAACCACACACATACGCACACCCGGGGTGGAGGGCATACGAAACAAACCCGCGGCCAGGTGTCAGCTTCGGGGGCAGCCCGGCCCGGCCATGCCCAGTGCGGGTCCCTCCGTCCCGCAGCTCCCGGGCTCGGCGCTGTGCCGGCGCGGGGGCTCCAGGACCGACCTGGTCTTCTGGGGGTTTCGCTTCTCCATCCCATACCCGAGCGCCTTCCCCCCACAAAAATAAAATAGCCAGAAGCAAAGACTGTTTTAAAAGAGAAGCCGCGCGAGGCGGAGGCAGCGGTCCCCGGACCGCCCGCACAAACGCTGCGCTGCCCAGCCGCCCGCCTGGGCTGCGCGGCGCTAATTCCGCAGCACCGGAGACATGAGGATCTCATACCTCCGGACAACTGCGTGAGTCATAAATACACGGCGCAGGGCTGAAAGTCGACACTGTTTACAGCGACTTTGCCGCGGCCTTCGCCGAGTCAAACCACCACCCCCCGCGCAGGGGCCGGGCTGCGCGGAGGTTCCGCATCCCGCACCCCGCACTGCGGCTTCCGCGGGGGACTCGCGGCGGTGGCGGCACCTGCGGCCGGCGAGGGGCGAGGAAGGGGTTGCCTCCTCGCCGCCGCCACCGGCCGTCGGTCGGTCCGTCAGTCCGTCCGTCCGCGTGAGCGCGGCGAGCGGCGCTGGGGAGGGACGCGGTGTTGGGTTACCCCGGCCCGGCCCCGCCGCCGCCGCGGGGCCAGCGGGTGCCGCGGGGCTGCTCCGGCGGCCGCGCAGCCCACGGTATGTCGGGCCGGTGACTTCAGCCGGGAGATATTTGGAGGCTCCGCGGGGTCCGGTGCGGGGGGCCAGCGTGTGTTTGGGTCTGAAAGCGAATCAGCGGAGGGCGCGTCACTGCCAAAGGGCCCTATAAATCCATCTGCGGCGCCGAGTCGCCCTGGCAAAGCCCCCGCGTCCGCACGTCCGGCTCCGCGCTCACTCCGTCCGCGGGTGCGGCGCCCCCCGCGCCTCGCCCAGCCCCGCGCCCCCACCCAGCCCCGCCGGCGCCCGGGGGGCCGGCGCGCCCAGGCCCAGCCGGAGCGGGCGTTCCCGACACCGGCCCAGCTTCCCGCCGCGCTCCCGCTTGGATCTAAGCTTTCGCCTCGACGGGACCCCGCTCTGGAGGAGGAAGCCTCACTGCTGCTGCTGCTGCTGCTACCGGCTCTACAAATCCCAGTGCCGGCCTCTGATTCTCACAGCAGGCTGAGCGGGGGGTGGTTTGATTTTTATTTTTTTAATCGTTTTCACCTTCCTTCCTCCGTTGGGGTGGGGTTTTTCTTGGCATTTTTTTCCTCTCTCTTTTTTTTTTTTTTTTTTTTTTCTCCCGCCGTGGTGTGCGTGTCCGAGCGGTGCGGGGCTCCCGGCAGTACTGGACGAGCTGGCGTTACAGGAGCGCTGATGTCTTCATCTGACTCCCCGCAGTTGTTGATGGAGTGTCTTTCTCAGATTTCTAGGCAGGGTCCCAAGCGCACCACCCAGCGCCATCTCCCGCTGCCAGGCGGCGCACCCCGCGGCTCGGGCGACTCCCGCCGCTGCTGAGCGCGGCTCCGGGGCCGGGCGGGCAGAGACCCCCGCGGCGCCGCTCCTGCCGCGGCCACAGCACCTGCGGCGGCGGCGGGGGAGGCCGCCGGGGACTGTGCTGCCGGCCTTCGCTGCCTTCACCCAGACCTGCGACCTTACACCCACTCTTCCATACGAATCCCCCTTCCCCCGTCCTTTGAGCAAAGAGGGTGCCGGCAGTCGGACCTTGACCTGCCCACATGAATCGGCCGGCCGGCCGGTCGACTCCACGGCGTTAATGTCCATCTCGGGTCCGACGAGACCAGCTCAGAGGTGAGGGCGAGGATGGGAGCGCGGGGGAGAGAGGGCGGGGCGGGCGGACACTGTCTCCGGGGCGCCCCGCAGCTCCCCGAACGCGACGAGGTGCGAAGGCAGCGGCCGGCGGAGAGAGCGCGCACCGAGCGGCAGCCGCGCCCTAAGCCCGCCGCTGGACCGGGACCCCCGTGGTTCCCCCCCGGCGGGGCTGCTCCTCCCGGGCCGGACGCTGCCCCGTGCCGCCGCCTGGCCAAGCCGAACCGGGTTGGGGGCAGCTGTTACCCCCGGGCGGCGTGCAGAGGGCAGCGGGTACGTGCCGTGGCAGACTTCGGGCAGGGCGGCCGGCGAACGAGGAGAAGAAAAGGAAAAGGGACAAGGGAAGGGAAGGGGAGAAGAGAGAAGAAAGAGGATCGATGAAAAAAAGAGAGAAAGAGAGACTGAGAGAAAGACTAGCGGAAGAGAACAATACAATGAGTGGAAAACGAGAAGGGAAGCGAAGAGGAAAATTCAAGGGAGATGGAAACAAAAGAGGAAAGAAAAAAATGAAAGGAAGCAGAAAAGGGAAGGAAAAAAGAAATCTTGAAGCAGGGGAAGGGAAATAGGAAAAAAAGAAGAAGACAATAGGGAAAGAGGAAAGAATGGGAAAAAGGAAGATTATAAGGAAAAAAGGTGGCAAGTGAAGATGAAAGGAAAAACAAAAGGAGAGTAAAAATTAAGATGAAAGAGAGGACTGGATAAGGGAAGGGAAATGGTGGAGGGAAGAAGAAAGGGAAAGAGATAAAGGAAGAGAGAGAAAGGGAAAGGAAAGTTTACTTGTAGCACATCAAATCTGCACAGACCAGCACCCCAGATTAGCCCAGTCCTCCCTGGTCCAGCTTGAGAACAGGTGTTGCCCAGGTGCTCAACAAGCACAAGGTGACCTGCCTGCCAGTCATCACAGGGACATGGTTACGCTCCCTGTCCCTAGAAACAGACTTCTGGGGCCTCCTTACCTGCCTTCCCCAGAGCAGCTTTCTCGGGCATAAAGGGACTGGAGGCCATCCTGTGCCTCCCTCTTCCACTCCTGGGGACAGCCCACCTCGCTCACTCTGGTTGCACAAGGAGCAGTTGTTGTTCCATCCAATGTACTCAGGCCTGTCCTGGGCGAACCAGTGTGATCTGAGGGTGCAAGACTGCTTAGCTTTGTCTCAGGGCTGGCACAGCTGGGGCAGGACTGGGACATAGCAGATGGGAGCTAACCCTGCCTCTTTTTTCTGCCAGGGACCTGTGTTGGAAGGAGATCTAAGATGAAGTTATGGGATGTTGTGGCTGTCTGCGTGGTGCTGCTCAACACAGTCTCCACCTTGCCCCTGCCCACCGGTAAGACGCCTCCCAAGGGGTCCCCTTCAGTGGTAGAGGGACCTGAAGATGATCTCTCCCCCATCAGCCTGCTGCCTCCCTATGCTGTGCACAGTGACTGTAAGAAACATTCCCCTTTGTAGCAACTGCTGTCTGTCTTGCTAAACTTGCTTCCCTTTGCTCAGGCATCAGGACGAGGAAAGAATCCTCCCATTTTGTTTCCCTTTTTTTCCATAGGCAGTGTCATTGGCTTTGGTCTTGTTTGAGCAGCTCCAAACCTAGTCATTCTCCAAAGCTTGGGGTTGACAATTGCAGTGACAATGCCCCCTGCCTGCTCCAGGCCTGCCTTCCTGGCCGTCTTAGGATCCCTCGGGTTGACAGACATGGGGACGTGGGTGGTACAAGTTTGTTGTATGCAGAGAAGCTGAGAGGAGGATCTGGTTCACACCCCTCACAGCTCAGGCACTGAAACTCCTTCTCCACTGCATCAGCCTCCTCTCCCTGCTCAGACCTGCCAATGCAATTATTCTCTGCCTGTAGTGGGCGCAAGTCCTGAAGGAGGTTTGGCTCCGTGATGGGAGGCGCTGTACACATCCTGGAGTACTGCTGAGCTTCATTAAATCCTCCTTGGATTCTGATCTCAAAATTACTGTGTCCGCATGGAAATTTACAGAAGAGTAGCTGTGGCGCTGTTAGGAGCTTGATGCAGAGAAATTCACATGAGCTAGCTCACATTAAGACAGTTTACAATCCAAATGACAGATCATAATGCCTTGCTAATAATAGGTCCTGTACCTACAATAGCAGATACAGAATTTTCACAGTGGAATGTGAGCATTATGTTAACTCTGGTGGCTTTTTAAAGAGAGAGGTAATATGACTCAGTAAGAAGTGGTAAGATACTCACAAGAATAGTGGAGACACTCACTTAGCAAAGGCGCAGAGGCAGTTTGAAAGTAGTTTCTTTTGTCGTTGCTCATGCCCCTCTCTGTTTAGCTCCTTACAGGATACAGACAGTATCCAGGAATTGGGATTAATTTCTATTTCCTTTTCTGGAGGTATGTTCTTTCCCTGCGCTGTAACAGCTCCAGTCACAGGCAGCCGTGCTCTGGTTTCTCTGGGAGCATCCAGGCTAACACAGTGTGGAGGCACCAAGTATTTGCTGTGACTTCACTTTGACCCCTCCCAAACACCCATCTCTTCTATACACACACGTTTATGCCCTTCCCTGTTTAGTTGTCTCTCTTCCCTTCTCTTGCTAGTGTTCCCCCCCTGCTGGAATCTTGCCTAGGCTCCCGCCTCTGCGTGTCCCAGCCTGGGCTCCTGCTGCTCACAGACTGGCAACCCTGACATCCTTTCAGCCCCTCCACACAGGGTGGTTGGCCAAAAGTGTTTCCTTACAGGGCTACAGCCTGCCAGGATCATGGGGCTATCACACATGGTGATCTTCTTCCCTATGGCAAGCCATGTGGTGGATAAGTGCTGTCCTGCAAAAGACAGTGATCAGCTTTTCAGGCTACTGTGCTGTTCCCCTCTGTACAGACTTGCTGAGGTGCTGGTGGCAAGAAGAGCATTAGAGGGAAAGCATCATTAGTCAGTTTGTAGCTCTCAAAGAAGCTTCAGGGTGGGAGAGCATTAATGCTCCATTTTTCCAGAGTGATAGTATTTGTACAATGCCTGCTTTTATCTTGAAACTGCCTTCTGGGAATATGGTTCCTGGCAAGCTGATTCCTCTACAGCAGCTCAAGGGGGTAGGCAGCAGTAGTGATTCTCTCAGTTCCTAGTATCCAATACTTGTCATCATTGTATCTTCTTTTTTCCTTTCCTGTGGATTGGATAAACAAGAAGCAGGAAGAAAGACAACCTGTGTTTTACCTGAGCTATGATAGTATCAATATTATCCCTGTTTCCAGGATGCAGACATGGGCTTAGACATGCAGAGCTGGGTGAAAGGTTATTGCCCAAGATAGTAATTTGAGAAAGAGTTGATAGTTTGCTCTCAAATTTTTAAGTCTGTGTATCACTAACAAATGGACCTGGCTGCAAGAGTAAAGGAAGCAGTGCTGTTCTTCACATCAGAGATTGAGGAAAACCCAGGGCATTCCTGTGATCTTTGTAGGGCAGCAGTTAACACAACAATTGAGTCTGAAAGTCAGAAATTCATCTCTATATGCCAAGTCAGATGAGTCAGAGGAGACCTGCAGAAAGGTGACTAGGGAGAGCAGTGAAATACTCTGGTGCACTTTTTTGCTGTTTGTAGTTGATTTAAAAGTGTGTGGTGTCTGCAAACAGGCTATGAGGCTGACCCTACCCAGACACATCCTGCTGCAGTAGCACTTTGCTCGTCACCTCCATCAGTGTCTTTGACATACTTGTTCTCTCCAGTGACAATTTGGTGGCATGCATCGTTCAGCACAGGAAAGACACAGAACTAAGTACACAAGAGGAATCAGTGTCTACACCATGTAAATTTCCCTTTCCACTTGAAAGTTTCTCTTGCCACTAGAGCCCAATGTGCCACAAGCACAGAGGTGTGCTTGCAGCTCCCTGGCCGTCTGCTGGTGAACCTGCCGTGTATTCACATCCCTTCAGGTGCTCTTGGTCAGCTGCTTTGCTAAGGGCTTTTGTAGGAGGCAACTCACAAAGTGGTGGGGACACCGTCATCACCTGTGTTGCCTCATATGCATAGGGCAGTGTGTGGGACTTGAGCAGGACTGGGTGCTGTGTGCATTCAGAGAAGTGCACGGCTGTCCCCTAAAGCAATCCCTTTTCAGGCTGAGTGTAGTCATTTTGCTCCACGGTCCACTGCCTATACTCCAGAGAAATTGTGTCTCCCACACACGGCTTGCATCAGGGCTTAGTAGGACTGTGAGATCAAGTCCACCCCTAAGGGCAGGCCAAACAGCTTGCTGGAGAAGACATCTTTTTCCCAGGCTCTTGACACCTTTTTGTGTTCATGTTTGATGGGATTGCTTTCTCTGCAAAGTACTCTGAGGTCACCTGATGTTACCCCATCCCTTTCAGATTGGCTTGAAGCCTCCCTTCATTCCAGGCTCCAGGCAGGGCTCTAACCTCCTGGGCTGATCAGGTGTAAGTGCTGACCTTTACTGTTCAGGGCAGTAATCAGAGATGGCAGAGGGCGCTAACAATTGCAATCTTCTGCATTTTTAATTGGACTAGAGGCTGGAGTATCCTCCACAAATGCAGTCTATTGGAGATTAATCTGGTTATTTGTAGGTGTTTTGGCATCAATATTCATGGGATAGGTTATTTCACACCCACAAAAAACAGAATATATACAGCATTTGTAACTGTTTGTTTCCCTTATTCTGCAGTTCTCTGGAGGTAGAACACTATTATCTTAGATACCAAATGCAAGTAGAACAAATATAAACCACATTATTATAAACTAAATACTAAGTCAGCAGCCTCAGAAGCATGACAGTGCAGAGGGAGCCAAACACTTGTTTGCATTATACATAGCCACCAGTGAATACATTTTGTAACTGCTTGCTATTGGATGCACATAATCAACATGCATGTGAGGGCTGGAGTGTCCTAAAATCCATTCTATGATATGTGTTCTTTTAATCAAGTGAGAACCTTTACTAAGAACTAGTGGTAAGCAGGTAAAATTAAATTAAACATGTCCCCATGGTATTTTCCCTCATAGTAAGAGGAAATGATAGATTTTTTTCATCATGGTGTCTGTGTTATTCTAGAGCTACTGAATGATCATTCACTATGGGAGCTCCTTTGGTATATGCTATGACACACCATGGAGTGTGTGTGTTACACCTCTGTTAAAAATTCTTCTCACCCCTGCTAAAGTGTATTTAATATTGAGTTACTGCTTTGACCTGCAACTTCATCAACTAATATGGCAAGCATCTGGAAAAATAGTGGTACTGTAGGATTCTTTAAGGCAAAACCAGTATTTAATTATGCTTCCAGCTGAATGCAGTTCCTTCTCTACAATATTTATTAGGCCCATTCAATGTCACGAACAACAGCTCTCATGTTTCTGCCCAGGCTTTCTTGCTCAGCACACCTACAGTGTGGCGTAGACTAAGACACCCAGAAGCTGCAGAGGTAACCTGCCCTGCACAGTAAACCCAGTGCATCAGGGAGGTATCAGCCACACCGAGCAGGTGCCACCCTGTGGCATCTGATCTGTGTGTGCCCAGCACAGCCAGGGCATGCAGCACAGGGCATGCGGCACAGCCAGGGCATGCAGCACAGGGCATGCAGCACAGCCAGGGCATGCGGCACAGGGCATGCGGCACAGCCAGGGCATGCGGCACAGCCAGGGCATGCAGCACAGCAGACGCATCCTGCCAGTGTCCAGCCGAGTGTCCCTGGGTGAGCCAGCACATGTATGTCCTAAAATTTGTTTGCACAGGGACACCCAGGTTATCTAGGCATTCAGAAATCCCAAGCATTCATATTGGTCCATTAATGGGCAAAATTCTAGAAAAATAAAGAAACCAGGCAGATGTGGTTAAATCCATAGGCATGTAGCCCTAAAAGCAAATTCCTCTGCAGTCTCAGGTATACATACTGAATATACTCCAGTGAAGACCACTCTGTGACTTAAGGGAAAAAAGTTCTGAAGTTCAGAATAATAAAGTTCTATTCTCATTTTGAGTTATCCTTTGCTGCTTTTTAGGGACCTCAAAAGATTGCCAGTGAAACTGTGGATAGTGCTGGATGTTTTTCAGGGGTTTGTTGACAGATAACATGCCTAGACATACTTTTCTTTCATAAGACTTTCCAGTATATTTTTAAAATACCCATGTTCAGGTTTGCAGATGAAGAGCTTCAAAGCATTCCTTGAAAAGCTGAGGAACTCAGTTGTGTTAAGTATTCATTGGACTGTCATTGAATTCAGTGGAGGAGGCATTCTTTGTCCTCTAGTAGATCCTCTGACTGATAGATTGTAATGTCTTTGTAAATTATACTGTTCCAAAAAGTGGTTTTAAAATTAAAGTTATGAAGATTTTGAGAAGCCATTTGGGTCATTAAATCCCACCCTTCCACATCTGCAGATGTTCAGAGGTGAACATCTAGTGCAAATACCCAATTTTCATCCCTACCCCCACCACTATCTAGAAAGCTACGTAAAAACTGTAGTTCATAGGTCAAACCCTACATAACTACATTTGTTCTGGATTCCCATATTTCTGAGCTAGTAAGTGAATAAGTAGAAATAAACAAGCAATACAAAATACTGCAGCATAACCATGTCCAGGATCATGAGACATCTAAATAGGCCACTGACATATTAGTGCTGGTAGAGTGGTTAGCACTGCAGAGTGGTCATTTTGTACAAAACCAGATCAGTTTTTTGATCAAAAAATATCTTTTGGTAAAGAGAACCACAGGAAAAATTTCAGTTCTTCTTGGAATTTAAATTGTGATAACAAAGAGAAGAAAGACAAGAGGATAAAAAGTATTTACTTGAGACAGCTGCAAATAAGATATTAAGATACAAAATATATGTTAGAATATGTTTTAAGATCAAAGACTTAATAAAATTAATTTTGTGAGGTATTTCATGTAGCAGCATTTTTTTTAAGAATAAAGCACTCGTATCACCTAGCAAAAGTTTAGGCTCTATGTATTATACATCACTTAAACTGAAACCCGCACATACATTTATTTGAAATCTTTGGGACTTTAAAGATTTTTGGACAGGAATATTCTTCAAAAAAGGCAAACACTGAAATCCATGTATTTATTTTCCTGTGTTGTGGCTGGCAGTGTTATAGTAGTATGCCAAAACTTTTCTGGTGGCCAAGCTTTTAGAGGCAAGCTGGTCATATCCCCTTTCAATAACAAACTGGGTACAAACATCTGGACCATCTCTGCTTCCATCCAAAGCATATGAAATTTCTTTGGCAAAATCAGCTATTATTTAGGAAATGTCTGTAGGGAGGTAGCACCCAGTGTAACAGCTGGGAAGGACCTTGCTCTTCTGAGCACATACCAGCTCTATCTGACAAAGTGCCAGTCTGCACTCACAGCATGAGCCCTTCTGCAGTGGAGTACATGCACCTGCCCTAGAGTCAGGGACTGATTACTATAGCAATAACAATTTTCAACTAGCAATATTGGAATCTTCCCTATTGTTCCTTCTGTAAACACATTAAACTGCAGCCAATTGAAAGGCAACAATGAAAGATCGTGTGTTATTTATAGATCATCAAATCTGATAGCAGCAGAGATTGCCACAAGAGAAACATCAGCCAAGATTTTGCCTGGACTGCTCTACGGTCTATGGCCACAGGGAAGAGACTGGCTTAGAGTCCTTTTAGAGTCTGTTCTTCCTGCTTTGGTGCATGTCTTTGTTCCTTAGGGATGCTTCTAAAGCCAATGGGAGATGCAGCATAAGAGCATAGGCATTCTAGTAATAGCTTATGTTACTGATTTAACTATGATCTTTCCCTTCAGTGAACTGTTACTAAAGAGGGCCTAGGTTACCATAGTGGGGTTTTACTGATGTCATAAGAGAGCTGGGCTGGATCACTTCTGCATGGATGTTGAAGAAAATACCACCAGTATTTCCTCCATTAAAACCTTTGTGCTTGCCTATTAGCTGGCTGCATATGTTCTTGCTAACAAATGTCACAGGTTTCACGTTTCACTCACATATGCTTATCCGAGGCTCTCACAGGATTTGAGGTTCTAGCTTAACAAAATATTAGGAGTAAACTTAGGTTTTACTGAGAAGCAGGGTATTTACTCAGCATGGTGTGGAAGGATACCAGAGAGGAGTCAACAGGTATTTGTCTTGCCCAGGTTTGGCTCCTACTTGGTCGGTGGCTTCAGGCAGGGTACTGGAACTTTTTCTATCTTCACCTTTTACATTCTTCGTGCTGTAACTTCTTCTGATGCAAGGATGCTCTAAGGGTGCTCACACACCTACCACCTCTTAGGATAAGGTCCTAGTGCAGATGGGCTCCTGGCAGCATCTGCAGGAGATGCCACAAAATCTCATGTACGACTGCTGAAAAGCTGACTGCTCTGTGGTGCTCAGAGCTGGTGATTCAAAGCTCTGTGCCAGAGGCAAGATTGCATCGTCCTGTTGCTTCTCTGCTCCTTGACTGCTGGGTTAGATGTTCCTCTGCCCACCCCAGAGAGGCTAGAGGTGCGAGTGGGCAGAAGAGGGCAGCCCACAATCAGGCAGGGTCTTGTGAGCAACCTGCCTGGGCTAGGTGAGGAACAAAAAACTCCCATGAGCAGGTCAGCTCATGACTTCCTCTGCTCCACACAGTCCATCTGACCTGGCTCTTTCCCCCGGCACTCAGGGACTTCCTACATTGGCAACAACTGTGGTGGTCCTGTTGTCTCCCGGCTTTCTTCCTCTGTTGAGAATCAGCATTTCTACCTGCAAGAAGGCAAGCAAAGTACAGAAAGGGAGGCACTGCCAAGCATGGCAGAGTGAAAATGCAAAGGACTGTGGATTTGTCATTATGATTGACACATGGGAAGCTGCAGGGTTAGCTAGTGAGCTACAGACACAGAATTTGACTACTCCATCAGGAGCAAGAACACCAGGAAGGTCAATCCTGTGCCTTTTAGCAGTGTTGCCTCATTGTACCTGGCTGGTGTAAGTGGCCCTAGCATCACCCATCAGGTTATTTAGCACTTGTCTTGGTAGGAGACAAATGATACTGAGGAGAGGCTCCATTTCTAAGGGCTCTGTGAGTCTGAGGGGAGCCACAGCATGGACTGGGAGTGTGGTAATACAGAACTGTATTAAACATTTAAGGATGAGCTGACCCTGGTTTGTTTGGTGCTCTATTTCCTAATGGATATTAGGAACTAATAGTCATGCCTCAGAGAGGTGGTATTTTAATTGTTTAAATACCAGAAACGTTTCAGCATACTATTTTTAACACCCACCTTCACTTAGATGTGTTCATATAATACTGTCTTTTTATACCAAACATTTCATTTTCAATAAAACAAATGTTTTATCCCCACCACAGTTGCTACTTTCTCACTTTGTAAAGCCAAATGATCATCACATTAGTATTTTTAACCTGGCTAAGGTTACCCTTCCACAAACAAATTTCTTCAAATCTCCCCTAAAATACGTCCCTGTGGTATGAGATGGAGGCATTCTGTGTTCAGACAGGCCACATCCACTATAATAAGCACCTGAAAACAGTACTGCAAAGCAAGCAAATATTTCTTAAAAAATTAATAATGATTATGAAATAAAGTAATAATTTGATTATGAAGGTCCAAGATTAAAGTACCAGAACTGTTTTTGAAAAGTGGTCACTTAATCCCAATGCAGATCTGGATCTAAATTTTCTAAATATTGCTTACCATTGCAATGAGCTGGACTAAATTCCTAGAACTTTGAAATCAAACTTCAGGGTCTGATCCTGTTGTTTGAATTTCTCTAATTGAAAGATTGTGCTTAAGCAAAATAATCAGTTAAGTGTTTGGTCTAATGTTTTGATGTGATAGCTATACACTGTCACAAATGCAGGCATAAAAACTACAATCTAAAAACAAGGCCTAATTTTATAATGTTTAATATACCTTCTGTGACTTCTGTTACATCACTTTAGCTCAGGGTTTGTAAAGTGCCAAATAATATGGCAGTTTTATGAGGTTGAAAAAAAAAACAAAAGGAAAACCCACCTATATAAATTATTCTTCTGCAATATACAGTGTTTAAGGTTTCTTGTATGCCCTAAGAGATAGCATGGTTAGAAGAGACTGTAGTTAGTAGTTTAAATCCATAACCAGGCATCAAAGGAAGAAACTGGATATTTGTCTTAAAAATGGAAGATCCAAACCATCAGTTTGTGATCAGGTACAAACTGAGGATTGCTTGATTTACCATGCTGGGTTGCTGTCATTGCATATGGGGGACTATTTGGCTTTAAAATGAATCTGTTTATAGGAAAATCAAATGAATAAATTTACAAAATGTAATTGTGGTCACATTTGAACAGACAGAAATAAATTGTCCATTTTTACTTCATGGGGGCTGTTTTTTTTGATAATGGGACACATTTGGTGTGAATATCCATTTAGACCTGTTTCATGTGGAAGTCTATCAGAACACCTTATAATTTATTCTTCTAAGAAGCACAGGGAGCAGATCCCAGTCCTGGTGTCGCATGATGTCTCAAATTAAATAAAAATGCAGAAACAGATTCTGGGGAGTTGCAGTGGGGAAGGTGCCCATAGGAAGGCACATTTCTCTGCGCTCCCAAAGCTGGAACTCAGGACTGGATTTCTCCAGAGGCTAATGGGGAATGCCATGGCTATTTGGCTGCAGGATCCTTCACTCATGCATGCTGCCAGCTCTTCTTGTGCCCAGGGAGCAGAGACTGTCCTTGAGGACAGGCAGGTCAAAACTTCAGGTTCCAGAGAGCATCAGTGAGGCAAGAATGTCAGTGTACATTACAGAAGGATGTTCCAAACCTAGGAGGCTGGGTTAAAGCTATGATCTGACTGTGCCCTAAGTGTTTAGAAAACAAGGAAAAACAAGCAAGCAAGCAGATTATGCAAATATTCTTGTGTTCGGTTTTTTGATTTGGTTGTTTGTTTGTTTGTTTGTTTGTTTGTTTGTTTTAGGGGTTTGTTTTTTTGTGTTTTTTTTTTTTTTGGTTGGTTGATTGGTTGGTTAGTTGGTTTGGTTGTTAAATTAGTATTTTAAGTGAGTCTCACTCCCTCTGGTGAAGGTGTTCACCAGCCTGATCACTCTGCTAAATTCTTATTTGTGTATTTGTATCAGTCTTGTGACATTTCATTCTTTCTTTCTTTGCTTTTTTATTCATTTTAATCATTATGTGAGAAAATCTTCACAGATTAAGAGCCCTTGTTCGGCTGGACAAGGGAGACAGCAAAGGTGCTCAGAGGCACCGTCACATGTGGACTGTCATCAATACACAACAATCTTGGTCCTCTGACCCTGGGAAACAAACTTGTACTCTTTGTTGCAGCCATAGGAAAATTCTCTGCCTGTTCCTGCCGGGGTGGCATGGTAATAAAAGAGGGAGGGAGCATGGAAAGGAGCTGCTGGAGAGTGAGCTGGGCACGGCAGGACACACGTAGTAGATGCAGTTCCCACAAGCCCTGCTGCCTGCCCCAGGCTCCTGCTGCAGGGATGCTAGGCAGAGGTGACACATAAACACCTGCACGAGCAGGCACACAGACTGCCTCCAAGGGACTTCCTCAGCAAAGTCAGGAAATTGCTTTGAGAATTGTGACATAAAACCCAAACAAAACCTCATCACACCAGTCTATGGCACCTATAAGTGGTGGGGCTCAGCCCATCACACCCAACCAGTGGGGTCTGTGAGCCTTTCTCCCACACTCTGAACAAGACATACAGAGACTCTGTGTTCCCTAAGAGAGGGTTTTACTTTTGAAGGACATGTGTTCCTTTGGGAAACACATGTTTTGAGGTGCATCACATGTGCAAGACAACCTTTGCAAACCTGTATTGAGCACACACTGCTCTGGCTAGCCTATCCTGTCCTGTCCTGTCCTGTCCTGTCCTGTGTGACTTCCAATTTTTAAATTCTTACTCCTTCACACTGTGGAGCTTGAGATCGGGGACTACTCCTCAGAGATCTTTGCTGCTTTAACACCATTATCCCAGCAATTTCTGCTGGCACATTACACTGCATTACAGGCATCTGTCATGTGTTTGTTCTCTCAGCTTTTCCAGCAGAAGGCAAGTGTTGTCAGTAAACTAGTTTGTTTTGAAAAAATGTGTGTGTGTGTATAATCAGTTATATTTGTGTGTGCGTATGTGTAAATGAAGCACACACACACACATGCAAAATGTGTATCTGCTCCTTGCAGGGGTGTGAAATCCCCCCCAGCACACTCTGTCTGTTGCACAATCAAGACAGCACAGTCCGTGCTGTGTGAGAGAAGCAAAGATGCCGTGAGACTGTAAACATTTTCTGAACAACATTGCAGACAGAAGGGTAACAAAGTACCCCTCTCTCAAACAGCTTTATTCAGTGTACAACCATCACTACATGCTCAGGCAGCCCCTATGAGTGTGCTGGTGTTCCTGGCCCACAGCTCTTCTCAGCAATCCCATTGCCCCCAGCAGAACTTCAAAACAATGCAGAGACCAAACAAGTGCTCAGCATGTTATGTGATATCTGTGGTGCAGAGAGGTCTCAGAATCCCTGGAGTGCATCTATCAAGTGCCTATCAGGATGAGGACATCCTGCAGTCAGTCTTCTCCACCTTCCCTTCTGTCTTATTAGCATTTTACAGAGTTTAGTCATAGAGGTGATTGCTTATTGATGCATGATGTCTGGTGGTAGCTTCCTCAGCATTTACCTCAAGTGCCTTGTTTCAATCCATCATGCCTGGTGTCATTGCTGATGTTTCCACTGGATTGCTCTGGGTCCTATTTCAGCAGTTTCAGGCTCTAGGTCGTCACACCCATGCTTGTTGGACAGCTGAATATCCCTACTGAGTCATGACTGGTACCTCAGCACAGGGCTGAGACAAGTCTCCCTTCACTCCTGGTTGTTAATCTGTCTTCCAGACCCCTGTGACCCATTCCTAGTGGCTGCTTGTAAACACGCTGATGACTGATTTATTAAGCAGTAGACAATTAGTTGATTGCAGGGATTGGAGCTGTTGCTAAGACTGTTAAATTATGGAAGCAAACCTGGGATACCTTGGAAGTGCATTGGAAGCTGACAAAAGAACATTGCTGCATTGCTCACAACCGGTTTGGGGCTCCACAGGCAGAGGAGTGTGTTGCTTACAGAAACATGCAAGGCCTCATTGAGTAGCCCAGTAATGCAGCTGCCACTCTGTTGATTAGATGTACCTATGTAGCCTGTACCAGCACATGTAGTTTAGGTGGGCAGAGAGTAACCAGGATCAAGTAGATCTTCACATTTTCTCAATGGGAGCTCTGTGCCCACTGTTTCCACCAGTTTCCTATTATCACCCACAGGCCTTTTGTCTCCTCCAGTGATGTAATCTCCAAATATTGGGTGTCACTGCAGGAGTCTTTCTGGTAGATTTGGATACCTGCATAGGATAGTTTCCAGTTCCATGGGCTGAAGAGAAAGTCCACAATGGATGAAGGAAATTGGAATTCATCTTACTAATAGTGCTGGCATTCCTCCCAGTGTTTCTCCAGAATATATCCTGCTGTTTCAGTAGGGCATGAGCAGAGCAGGAATCCCCAGCTCTATCAGTGTTGGAGCACTTCTTGCACAGTTCGTGTTCAAGCTTTAATGACATTAGCAGGACCAGTCATTCTGTCAATGACCCCATTTTCTGGGTGAAGCTTGTCTCTGTAAGTAGGACTTCCCTGCTTGGATATGCTGTTGGTTTGATTATTTGATCTACATTTTGCCCTACTGCTCACACCTTCTGCAGGGTAGATGGAGCATGTCTGCATCACCAGCATTGCATGGGGCTCTTTAGTGGCATTTAGTTTCCTCAACCTGAAATATCACAGGCCACTCACAGTGCAGAAAGCTCTCAGTGGCAATGCCTCCCTTGGTGCAGCTGCAGTAGGAATCACACATAAACCAGGATAGATCTCAGCATGCACTTTTAGCAGGAACACAGGCCACCACATGGATCTGCCCTCTTCCTGTCACTACCCTCCAGAATACAGTTGGCAGAACAGTGCTCAAACCGTGTACCTATGTGATTGATATTTAGCCAAAATACACTTCTGCCTATAGCACTCTCACAGAGGTAGGTGGTATTTTTGCCCCTCAATTGCAATTTAATGTGATGCGCCCAGTTGGACTATCTTTTCAGTTTATCCAGTTTTGTCTTTCTTAGTCTCACTGTACTGGCAGTGTGCCAGGCTTGAGATAAGTGCAAGGCTGGAGGTTGCAAACAATAATATCTACATATAAGTTGGCTTTCCCTGTAGCTGTCTCTTGTCCCTTTCCTGATGCTTGATCACTGCATTAATTTTGTTAAGCCCTTGAGCCCTCATATATTTCCCTACATTTGTGTTTCGCTCTCCCTATAGCCAAGGTCTCATTGCATCATACAAAGGTACAAAGGTTGTGCTAGAAATACATGGAAGAGGTGTGGGCTGGCTTAGTCACAGTGGTATGAGGGGAGGGCAGTTGAGGTTCAGAGTGGAGAAGGACACTTCTAGAGCCATATCCTTGGGGCTGCCTCCTTCTCTTTTTTGATTATTGACTAAGAAAATAGTTTCTGTGAAGGAAATCTAGAAACTACTCAGTCCTGAGCAACAAGTGCCTTCTGGCAGCTACTTTCCATCTGTATCTGTTTCAGGGTCATCTTTTTTAACTGAGTCTAGAAAGATGTCTAGCCCTTGCTGCTTTAAAGGAACATAGCCTGCCTATCGCCTGGGCCTGGTTCTTGCTTGGTTGGGCAGTCCTTGTACAGAGTAGGCAGACCAACCTATTCTGCAAAGGAGCTGGTTGGTGCATCCAGTGGACACATCCATCCAAGCAACCGCTCTCCAGTAGGTATGGCTCACATTTGTATTTTGATACCTGCTACAGAGATAGAGGAGTGCAGGAAAGGTGCACTTATCACTGGCGTTGCAGGGATATGGGGCCAGGTCCTGCCTTATTCAAGTTCCACCTAGCTGTATAGATAGCAGCCATCCCTCCTTCATGTCTTTGAACATGAACACTGGTCTCTAAGATTGTTGATTTTAGCATGGATAAAACAAAGTGTAATTCACTTCTTTCAGTTCCAAACTACAGTTTATAGCACTCTGTTTGCCTTCATTATGTGGAGGTACAAGGTTTCCAGCCTCCATTATTCTTTCACCAGTCTAAACTATTTTTCTGGATCCATCCATTAGAAAACATATATCTCTGATCCTTGATGGAGGGAGGCCTCTAGGATGTGGCCACTTCAGGCAGCAGTCCCTATTCCTGATGCTCTCTGTATCAGCAGGTTTTTGCACTGGCGGAGTTAGAATTCTGCTGCCCTCCCATCTCCTCTGTTTTTGGTGCTTCTACTGAGGATATGAGAGTGCACTTTTGCTAGGTAGTGGGGGCAGCCTCGTGCCTTCCTGCCTTCTGTTAACCAAGTCCATGCTACTCTGTTTGAGCTGGATACCTGTGCTGCCTGGTCACCCACTGGGGTTCCAGTCTTAGTGTGCTCATTAGGGCAATGTGGAGCTGAGCCTTTGCCTAAGGAACCATTCCAATCTCAGCACCTCACTGAGTGGGAACTTTTGTGTAGGTACCAGCTCCTGAGCAGGTGCACTTCACTAGATAACATCTCCCAGTATTTGGTGTGCCGGCAATATTTGTAGGGGTCTTGGAGATGGATATTCCCATATATGCAAGGTTGGAGTGACGCTGGTGTTACGTGTTGGGTTTTAGGAGTTGAGTACAGAAAGGAGCATCCTCTTAGGACTTACAGGAAATGAAAAAGTCTTAATTTTTGGGGCAATAAATAATAAAAAAAAAATCTCAGTATTGCAGTATAGTTTAAGATACAGTCATTAATAATGCAGTGTAAGGGCATCCACACACAGGATCCTGACAGCCTGACCCTACGTTAGTTCTCTGTATTCACTAAAGCAGGTAATTTTGAAGGATTTAGTCCATGGGAAGATTAAGGATTTCAAAATACATTTTTTTCTAAATCAGGATGAAATTGCAAAATTTGGAACCATTTCAGAGCACATTTAATTTCACCCTTCTTGATGAGGTTCATTCTGCTAGTATCAAAACATTTCATTGACTTCATTGTACAGTTTACTTGAGTAATTCATCAATGATATACCAAGTGATAAACTAAATAGAATAAAAATTAAATTTTTGTAAAAGGAAAATCCATTAATAATATTTCACTAAAAAATTAACACAATACTTCTATTCTGACCTATTTCTACTCAGTGTGATCAGCATCTTGTGATACAAAACATTTACATGAAAAATTTTTCAAAAGCTATGAAAATAATTATCCCCTAGAAGCAGTAAAAACCTAGGCATTCATCCAGGAATAATATCTCAGTCTGATACCCCAGGAAATCCTCCTTCTGTCATGCCCAAAAACCTTATTGACAGGTGGCTTTGGCAATACTAACTGCTGCTGGTGTGAAAAGAAAATAACAACAATAATCAAAAAATTGCTTTAAAAAAAACCTCTTCCTGTTGCTTCTTTGCTGGGAAGAGTCTGTGTAACCTCTTTACAGCAGCTTCATCTATATTAACTAATATTCATACCATGACGTTTTTCCTTCCATTTTGACAGGGCTCATTCAAAATTAAAAGATGTGCTGAAATGCTACCAAGCATCAGGACAGAAATACAAATACATCTCATTTCTCTTTCCTCACATGAGTTTCTGTGATGATCCAAATCATTCCAAATTCTTCTTGATTTCTGAGGGTCCTGGGCATGTGTTCTGAAGCTTGCATGTGCATAATATTTTTGAGTTGTGAATGGACAAACTTCATGATAACTGATGTGTGACAAAGCCTTTTCTCTCTTTCCCAAACAGCTAATATGCCAGAGGATTATCCAGATCAGTTTGATGAGGTAGTGGACTTTATTCAAGCCACAATTAAAAGACTGAGGAGGTCACCAGATAAACAGACTCCAATTTTTTCTAGGCGGGAGAGAAACCATCAAAATGCAGCCACAAACATAGAGAATTCCAACAAAAAAGGAAGGAGGAATCAAAAGGGCAAAAATCGAGGATGTGTCTTAACAGAAATACATTTAAATGTGACCGACTTGGATTTGGGATATGAAACCAAAGAAGAGCTAATTTTCCGGTATTGCAGTGGATCTTGTGATGCAGCTGAGACCACCTATGATAAAATTTTAAAAAACTTAACCAAAAAGAAAAAACTAGTCACTGACAAAGTGAGGCAAGCCTGTTGCAGACCCATAGCCTTTGATGATGACCTGTCCTTTTTGGATGATAACTTGGTTTACCACATACTGAAAAAACATTCCGCAAAAAGGTGTGGATGCGTCTGATAGTTGCATGTCGAGGCAGCACCAGTTCTCCATTCATGCTATGCTGCAAAGAGAGGGACCAAGGTTCCCAGGGAAGTGTCTGCTCCAGGTGGAGGAAAAAGGACCAAGAACACAGACTAAGGAGCCATGAGAGCCTGGGGATAAGAAGGCATGCAGCAGAGTAGAAGGATGGAGACTTCTGACGTCCTATGGGGATTTAGATAAAAGCTCAGGTGGAGATGACGATGGATGGATGGATGATGTGCACGCTACCTTTCCTGTTTGACTCAGTCCACCATCAGTGAGACTCAATCCATGAGGAACGTGCTTAAAAACACAACCCGGCCATACCACACTGTGTTGTAGTTATGCCATGATTATACCAAGTTATACCAAGTTATGCCATGATTATACCAGTTATACCAAGAAGCTTAGCTAAGAAGTAGCTTAGGAGTCCCTTACTAATCCCCTGTGCCCTCAGCTGTACTGAAAGACACATTATGCTACTGCTCATTGGAGGGCAGTTCCTGAGTGCTTAGGACAACTCCTAAGCGGTAAGATTACCCTTGTAAGTAAGATGATATTGGGCAAATATCAAAACGACCAGGTTCAAGTTATTATGAAGCAAAACAGTTCTGCTTACTGGCTAAGTTTGGTTATTTCCATCTTGTTTTTTTTCAAAATGAGTGTAGGATTTTGTTCTTCTGCTACCTGTGAAAACAAGTTGAGTTTTTAAGCACTTCTTCCTAGTATAGTAAGAGAAATAACAAGCCCAGCCTATACAAAATCTATTTCTTTAGGTTTACAAAGGACTAACGTCATTTGCATATCTACATTTCTGTTTGGTCATTGTGATTGAGAGAGACTACTTGATGCAATGCATCCCTTCAGAGACATAAGTATACAGAAGATATTTATTGAGATTTAAGTTATTTTTATTTATTTCAGTTCAGTAATGAGTCTCCTTATTTATTAAAGTGTCTTTCAAAGGTGCCAAAGTAGATGGCACTTGGGGATATAGAGAGACAAAGACGTTGGGAACAACGGTCCATGCTTTTGATCAAAGGTGTTAACTTGAATGCAAAAAATCACTTACTTTACCTTTTTTTCTTTTAAACAAAATCTTGATTATGTTCACAAAAGGTAGTGCTGAAGCCTGCAGCCCTTATTCCTGTCACTAAGCCTTTTGAAAACTACTGCAGTCATGCATGTGCAGGAGCAACAATGGCTCTGGACAAGTGAGGGTTGCAGGACTTGGTTCAACATTAGCAATTTGTTAGAAAAACTAATTTTATTCATATTTTAAATGTAGCCACATTTTTTTTCTCACACTTTATGCCAACTGACCTCATATAACTATTGACAAATGGAAAATAATAACATTTAGCCTTATAATTTCTAGTTATATTTATTTAAGCTTTTCCTTCCATACTTCCATATAGAAGAGGTTAAATCCCTCTTACTAGTTAGTCCTGGATTTAATATAGCCTGCAAGTAAACAGTTGTGTTAAATAACCAGAGTGTTTTTGTATAATTTGCTGAAACATTACAGGATCATGCCCGTGCAGCAGAACAGTCCAAGTTTCCTTAGGAGGAGGGAGGTTGTACAGCAAAGGTGTTTGTATGTGACCTCTAACACAAGCTCTCATTCTGGAGACATTTACCCCAAGAGCAGGAGTGCAGGTCACTAATCATACCTGACAACCAGTGAAGCATCAACTCGCACAAAAGCAACATGAAAAAAAATATCCTAGTTGAAAACCATGGTCCAACCTTTTATCTCATGCATGTAATGGCTCTCCATACTCAGCCCTGGGCCCTTGGGGCACTGCTGAAGAAGGTTCTAGAGGTCAAAAAAGTCCAGAACAGGCATAGAAAGGTGTACCAGTTGTACAGCATGTAATTCATCCCCAGCTTCGCCGCTTTCCTGGGCAGAGGGAGGACAGACCTGGAGAGCTAGCTGCAGGGTCTGTTCTCACACTGCCACGGGGACGCTGTGCCCTCCGTGCTGCTCAGGGTGGTGACACCACCACACTGGCACAGTGTGGGCACTGAGTGCCTGCCAGGCGGAGGGTCAGCTGCGCTGTGGGGCAGCTGATCAGCAACAGTGCCCAGGGCTGTGCTTTCCCTTGCCCCAGCTGATGAAAACTTGCCTCAAGCATTTTCTGTGCAGCTTGCAGAGGCTGCAACCAAAGCAAATCTCTATGTTCAAAATACAAAAGGGTAAAGTTTGTGATTTTTTTTTTGTTTTGGTTGGTTTTTTTGGGGTTTTTTTTAAAGTTTTTAGACCTTACTGAAGACAGGAGTGTGCTTCTCTGGATTTTTTTACTCCACCTGCAATTATATGTCTCAGTCATTTGTGTTAATCAACCAAAGTTCTCTACAGACTTTATTTTTGTACAATATTCATTTTATAACTTTTTACAAAATAAAATTCATTTCTATTGTTATGTGGTTGTTGTTTATGCTTCCCCATCATACAAGTTCCCAAGTCACAGTGTTGACCAGTTTCCCAGTCTACATGAGACAATGCATGGAGTGGAGCCTTCCTCTCCTATCTCACCAACATCTTTAATGTGGATCAGAGGTGTCTGTGGCTTCCTAGTGAAACATAACTGAGTCACTGGAATAACTGACTTGAAAATGCATGGTGAACAGTGACAGTAATCTACACAGAGACAGGCTCCAAGCCTGGAGTTAGTGAAGCTGTCTCTTGTCCATATGGGGCTGCAGTGTCTTCATGGTGGCCTTGACTATGCATGAACATAGTTCCTGCACTCAGAGGAGATGATATTTTGCTTTGCTAATCCAGGTGTCACATCAGTTGGACTAAATTCCATCTACTTTGACAGGTTTTTTTCCTTCATCTTTAAACAGGAAAATAAAACTGAAGGAATTTTCTTTTCCACCACAATCATGGAACAGATGAAGACAGGTTTTGTGGCTGTGGCCAGCAACATTTGCTCAACTGTTTCGTGTTAAGCTTTGCAGTTCCCATCACAGAGCCCATAAATACACACAGGCTTACAGGTTTCAACACCGCACTCTGTACTGCTGCAGAGAGGAAGAGGGAGCGTCTGACAGAGAGCCAGAGTGCAGGAGATCAAACTCTTCTATTGCATAGCTATGGATGTCTTGGTTTCATTTGTGCTGGCGGGGAGCATGCACGCAGCTCTACCCCAGCTGCTGGAACACACAGCAAAACTCACAAGCCCAGCTTTTGAAGCACGCAGTATCAAAGGCATTCCTCCTCACTTGCCACTGGCTCCACTTCTTGCAGCAGGAGCCCATCACATGCAAAAGCCTTCTTTGGTATTACCAGGCTTTGAGCAGTCCATGAAGTAGCTGGCAGGAGCAGTGTTGAGTGCATGGAGCTGTTTCACCCTTCTTCCCCAACCTTCCTGGTGATGACAATATTGGAGAGAGCAAAAGAGGCTCTGCTACTGCTGCTCCAGGCTTACCACTGCTGGGCTGGCACCTGCAGGCTCCTTTTTGGTTAAAGTGAGCCTTGTAGTAGTTTCCTGGCACCCTTTATGTGTTAAAGCAGTTTGAAACCTTCAGCTGGCAAAGTTGTGTAAAAGCTGTTGTGTAAAAGATTTCAAAAAAGGACTTAGATTTTCATTTATTACTAGGAAGTGCCAATACTGGTCTAGACATTATGTTGCTGCTTGAGCAGCAGGCATAGCACTACCCTGGGTCCCTTCTGGAAAATAAGACATATCCTAATATAGATAAAAATTTTAAAAGGGAGAGGATGAGGCAAGCACCATAACTGTTTACCCACTGAAAATCAGGATGTTAAAAGTTTTATTACCCAGTATCTTGATATGGTTATTTTTTCTTTTTCAATTTTGTGTTTAATTTTCTTGGATGTGTTAGCATTGTGCTGCCAAACAAGAATAACTAGCTAGAGAATTAGGAGAAATTATGACTGTCTAAGGAAAAAGCAAGTATTTTGCAGGGAGGGCTTATTTACTGATGCAGCTTGGAAGTCTGTACCTCAGTGAGACCCCTCCAGCAGAAGGGATTGCAGCCGTGTGCTTCCCACAGGCAGGACATCAGGAGAGAAACTGTCATAACAGCAGGTCCTTCTGCCATCTCTCCATCCCTCAGCAGCCTCGTGCTGCTGGTCTCAGTACAAAGAGGATGAAGTAGGCAGAATTGTGTCTGATTTTGGGTTGTTTCACCTCTACCCACAAAAGTGGAGAAAGGACAAAGGCAGCCAGTGCCTCGGTCTGGAGAACCACAGGAGGAAACCAGAAGCAACCTCATTCATTGCAATCTGGATGGCTAACTAAAAATACAGAGGAAAATATCAGGATGAAGAAAACAAATGGAGCTGACACATTGTATAAATAGGTCTTCAAATGTCATGCATGGCTGGAACAAAGATGTTTTGTTTCAAAGCAAGAGACAACTTGAAATGGTTCAGTAATGCACATTAAGAAGTTTGCTTATTTGGAACAGAGCTCTTCTAATGAAAAGGTTAATTGTGTTGCAATGGAAAGAAAAAAAGGCAAAGCAGAGGCCAGTCCTGCACTGCCCTCCCTAACAAAATTTCCCACTGGCTCAAAGTGAAGATTTTCTATCACAAACATCACAGGACTGAACTACTTACATTCCAATAAATTATACAGTAGGTATATTTATGGGTCAGTAAGAATAGCTAAATAAACCATATAACCATATATTCCAGCAGCATAAATCCCACTGGCTTTCAGACAAGTTGCAGCAGAAGCCAGTGAGGGAAATATGATGCTCAGGTCAGCCTGATGCAGGGGAGTTTCCTTTGTCAGGCACTGAGCTCCACTACCCGAGGTCAACACTGAGATGTCTTCACTTGCCATTGTTTTTTTTTGCTGCTGAAATGACAGCATTTTACTCACTTTTCCCCAAAATGTCCACTCACAAGTGACGTGAAGAAAAAACAGTGGGCTTTTGAAGGTACAAAGGGCTGCTGTAATTATCCAAAGAGCTGGTATTTTGTCCACCACTTCTCCAGCTTTTTGACGGGAATCGGAGCTCTTCCACATGTGCGGGTTTCCTCCCCCTGCCCCAAACCTTTGTTTTTCTGTCTGCTGGCAAACTTGATGAGGAAAGCTTCCTTCTGTGTCACCTCAGGAAAGGCACAAATATTAGTCCCTGGTCCAGACATTATCCCCAGGTGGTCCTGGCAGGACTAAAGTCACAAACATCCTCACCAGCATTATCGACTGCTGTGGAGTTACTCCAGCTGCATAGGAGTCTGAATAGGTATATCAAAGCTGGTTATTTTCTCAGCAGTATTCACATACAAATAGAAAAACTTTATCCTTGTACAGTCCCCCTACTCCTCCTATTTCTGTTTCATAGAAACATAGAATTGTTTGGATTGGAAGTGACCTTGAAAGTGACCGCATTTCAACCCTTCTGCCACAGGCAGGGATGCCTCCCACTAGACCACGTTGCTCAGAGCCCCATCCAATCTGTTTTTAAACACTCACAGGGATGGGACATCCCCAGCATCTCTGGGAAGTCTGTTCCAGTGCCTCACCCCCACAGTAAAGAATTTCTTCCTAATATCCAACCTAAGTCTACCATATTTCAGTTTGAAGTCATTCCACCTTTTCCTATCACTACATGCAATCGTAAAAAGTCCCTCTTTGATGTTCCCCCCCTTGCACAGCCCCCTGAATATCAGGCTAGCCCAGAGGTTCAAGGTGAGGGAAGGAATATCAGGAGATGGCAAAGATTTCTAAAAGAGGCTCTTACCCCAGATATGTTGGTTCAGCTCTCTTTATTCTGTGATGTCCATGTGGAAAATGGGGCAAAAGAGAATGAACAGGAGATGTCAGGGGTCTATATAGACTTTGGACAGGGAGGGCTTCCCTGGGTCTCCACCGACCCCGTTGGGGCAGGAAGGAGGGGTCCAGGGTTATCTTGATCAGAGTCACATGGTCCCGAGGACAGGGGAAATAGAGCGCCCATGAGCTCACTGTAACACCTCTTCAGCTTTCATGTAAGTCTTTAGTTGCAGGAAGACTGCTGTAAGATTTCCCTCAAGCCTCCTCTTCTCCCGGCTGAACAACCCCAATGGTCTCAGCCTATCCTCAAAGGAGAGGTGCTCCAGCCACCCAATCATCTTCATGTGTTTTGAGATTTCCAGAGCATTAACACATTTCTCTCTGCTCTGATCATGTCGCTAACTCCTCATGTTTTTTCCCACTGGCACTCACCCACAGTTTTATCTTCCTGGACAGCCTCATGACTGACACATTAATCTCTGGCTTCACACATGCTGTAAACACGTCCATAATTCTTATTTCAGGTTAATATAATTTCCCTCTGATCCAACAAGCACTTTTTGAATTGCTGCATTTTGAAAGATACAGACACTCCTTTCTCTTTTTTTTTGCACAAGACTAGGCAGGTTCTCGAGGGTGAAAGTGACTGTACAGTCCGGGTAGGATGAAGATCTCTCAGCACTCCATTTCTTACAGTGACCCTCAGCTGGGAAAGAAAGGAGCAGAATAAAAAAGCAAACTGGGAGCGGTATTTTCCCTAAGAATCCCATCACAGACCAAACAGTTCACAGTTCAGAACATTCTGAGCCATATGTTTTATTGGTGTCCAACAATCCTTGGCATGTCTCTCTTGCTGAGAATGTGCCCAATGTGAATTAGAGCTCCCCTATACTCTTGGGCAACTTAATTCTGTCGAATGCAAGCAAGGGCTTCTCTTCTGCCACTGAAACTCCATTTCATCAGTTACCTACCCATTCTGGTGTCCCAGTGCGTTGCAAGACCTCCACCTTCATAGTCCACATGGACTATGTCCAACCTGAGGAACTCACATACCTCTCACTACCCATGCCTTTTCTCTGTCTTCCATCTGGACCACAGGGAATAAGATGCTACCTTCAGGATGCTGTGTAAACCCTGGATTTTCACAGAGGCACAGCAATATTTTCTTTTCTGCTTTCTATTCTGTTTCTAAAAATTCCTTTCAGGTCCTAGATGAGGAACTTATTAGAAACATGACTCCAGAGGCAACACATTACATCAATTTGGGAATCCCCTTTATTTAACACAGAACTTTTTGCCAACTATCAGGTCTGAACCTGACTAACTCCAATTGTGTTGGTCTATACAAGGTATCATGTGCCAAGCAAAATAAGGTTTTTTTTACACTTATGTGAAAGTATTTTGTGCAGTGACCAGGTGCTGCTGCACACAAAGGGTTCAGGGAGAAGCCAAAATGTGGCACATGCCACCCACCCCCATACTGAGATGGTCAATGGAACAGGGTTTCTGCTATGCCAGGAGACAAGAGGGTAAGTGCAAAACTGTATCTGAAAAGGGAAGTTTCTGTGGCTTGCACATGGACAGAGTGCCTACCAAAAGGAAAAAATGAAGCTAGTCCAAGGGGCTGTTTGGGAGGAGCTGAAGAAATCCCTGCAGCAGATTTTTTGTGTTTATCTGGGACATCAAATTCTGCTTACAGCACATGTTTTCCTGTCAAGGATATCTGGTTTCATTTCAGCTACAAATGTGAATCTCATTTTAAAAGCCAGAGCAAGTCAGTGATAATGAGACATTTTTGCAAGGAGTACAGAAACCTCCCTTTCTGATTCTGACAACTGGCAAAACAAAATTTGGAATACTTAAAAATGTTCTCCAAAATCAACAGTTCTCTTGGAACTTTTTCTGCTAATATATTAAGAAAGGCTTGGTAACACCTTAGGCTGATTTCTTTGTGTCAGTAACAGGTGACTAGTACAGAACAATGCAGGTAAATCTCAGTAGTAGACTATGTTTGTATTTGACAGTGAATGAGAATGGATTATGTTCCAGTAGGAACCAGTGAAGCACCTCTGTTTCATGTCATCTCTTTAGGATAGTTACTCTGGGAAGATTGTTTTAAATAACTTTACATTTTTGTCTGCTCTTTTAGAACATATGCAATATTGCCCATATTTAATGTTGAAAAATCTCACAGATTTTTCATACATTACATCGGTAACATGGCGTGACATTCTCCTACATAGCATGCCTTTTAAATGCACAGGATATTTCATCATCCTCTGAAGGATAAATGAAAAACATGAGTGTCTAGAGCCAAGGCCACAGCATTGTTATTGTATTTAGGACAAGGAAGTTAATTAAAAGTTTAATATACTGGTTTAACCTGTCTCATGATAAAGCATAAATCTCCCCTATCTTTTTTGATAATTCCAAACTCAGAAGTGTACTTTAAAATTACTCTGTATTAAGATTTTAAAATAATTACGATAAAGCCTCGCTTTAAAAAAAGGGCAATCCCACATGGATTTATTCATGTTTATGCACCTCTTCCAATGTTATTACTCAGTAAATAGGACAGACATTAAATGTATAGTTTTATGGCTGAGTCTACTCTCCAGCACTCATTAAATGATGTGTTTTATTGTCAGCTCTTCTCAGACTGTCAAGAGTTGTTCCTTATATACTTTCTGTAACACACATTCCCCTAGTCCCACTCATTGTTTGGTACTATTGCCTTTTCTTTTGCCTGTTGATGACATTTATAGCTGGTTTTTTTTTTTCCTTTTTCCCCCTAGAAATAGCATATTTTTACAGCAGAGCCTCTTTTTCACTTTTTAGTTCTTTGGCTCAACAATTTCTCACACTAGAAATAGTCCAGCTGATGTCTTAATCTTTATATCCATCCCCATCCAAGAAACATAAGCAGCAGTCAAAACTCAGTGTAGTGATTCTGCCTTCCTTTGGGAAGTTCCATTGAAAAATCTCTTTCCTGCTCTGCTCAGTAACACAAACTCAGAAGCTGCATCTGCTGTGGTCCATGGCACTGAGCTCTGCCAACCCCCGAGCACAGACACTGTAGCCATGGGCAACGAGGCCAATGCAGTGCAGAAATACAAACATTTGTCCACATTCACACCCAATAGGGCACCACCAGTGGCATGATACTGCCAACTGGTGCTGTGTAAATGTGTAGTAGCCTCCACTGTGCACAGGCTTTACTGATGCTATGGGACTCTGTCCATACATAGACTAGAATAGAATAGAAGAGTGTTTTCTGTTGGAAGGGACATAAAAGGATCATGTAGTCCGACTGACTGACCACTTCAGTTATAGCAAGTCCTCTGAGTCACATCCAAGGAATAGCACATAAGGATCAAGGAGAGTGATGCTGCTTTGGTGGTTACCAACATCATTTATACATACAGGGTTTCACATGGATAACTGTTTACCAAGAGTCAAAAAGCAAATACTCTGCTTCTTGGGCTTTTATGCATTTCCACATACAAATATTTTAAGAAGAACAGTAAAGATTGACTGTTTTTCCTAGGCTTTTTCAAATTCAGCAGTTTCTCCACCAGAAGGAGTCAGCTCAGCAAAACGGAAACCTTTTGTGATAACTCATCCATTCAGCCAACGCTTCTTATGGCAAGCCACAAAGGGAGCTCAGCTCACCTCTTCCATGGACCCCACACAGCTCATCATGCCTGATGAGGCATAAAACAGAGTGCTCTGGCATTGCAGGGACAAAATATCCCACCAGATTTTGAAAGAAATCCTTAGCTACCAACTCCTGGCACTTCATTTCCAACACTGGTCTGCAAATATGTTGTGTCCATCCTGACAAGTCCCACAATCAGCCAGCCACTAGGATGCTAATCAGAGCAAACACACACACTTTATGGGACATGTGAAACTAAAAGCCAAAATTGATAATTCACCACTACAAAGGACTCCCAATGAAGGCAATGGAAGATAGCAACAACCCTCACATCATCTGCTTTAGAGGGAAAAAAAATCCCTGGAAAAGATAGTCCTAAGACTGCATTAAGTCACACAATTTTAGTTTTGTGACCCATGTGTTCCCCCCAGGCTCTTGCTGTATGCTGCCCATGTTGCCAAAAGTGCTCAGCAAGCAGGATGAATGAGAATGCAGGGAGAAAGCAGAAAGGTGCTTGTGAAACAGAGATTTTTGGAGTTCACTCAAGTTAACAAAGTGAATTAAACATTTATATTCTAGCTTGTAGAGTTATGTGTTGAATTTTAACCTTTTACTTAAGAAACCTGTGCCATGGTACAAAAGGGCATAAGAGAATGCAAATTTCTGAAGCGTCTTGCATAAAGAACAGTAACAAAAAGGACCAGAGATACCAAGAACCCAGATAAAGAGGCTCCTCTGTCCCTAAGCCTACTGAGAGATGGGACTCAGATAAGCACCAAAGGACCAAAAGCGCACGCGTGAAGGAGAAAAGTTCAAAAGTTCAACCATGAAGAAAACCACGATGTTTAGCCTCAGAGACCACCAGAGACCCCTGCAGGACCACCACAGCAAACCACGTGTGCCCACAAGGGCATGGACCTATGCAGCATGAGGGGCGAGGGCAGGCGGGGCCAGGGGTTGAATATGCAGGACAGTTGTGTAATGTCCTGCATATGGAACACCTTTGGGAATAAAGGTTTGGGTCAGACTGAGGCTCAGGGCACAAGTCTCAGAGAGCGATCTCACTTGTGTCGGCGCTGACAATACATACCCACTTCAGAACTACCCCAAGCTGTGGAGTCTATTTATTTATTCCACGTATCGCTTCACTTGGAATTAGGAGGCTGGGCTGCACTACCACTATTTCCATTCAGCTGAAGAAAGCCTTCTTTTTGATATCTCACAGAGAGCAAAACATGTGTGTTTCCCAACCTTGCAGGGATCTGGCTGAGAGGAGACATTTCAGTTGCTGGAGCAGTTCACATCAGCTTTGCAGATTTGCCAGCTCTCACTGCAAGATGGCCAGGAACATGTGTACACATGGTATCTGGCAACAATAATTCAGCAAAAATGAAAAATGCTTTTCATTCATTGCAAACAAATGGGTACAGTGCAATCCCAGGCAAACTTTCCCAAAGCAGGCAGATTTCTGAGTTAAAAAAATACAGAGTGAAAAAAGAGTTTGGAGGCCTGGAGGGCCCTGACAGGAAACACGTGGGAACAGTTACTTCAAAGAGTAGAGCAGAAATATAGGAAAAGAACAAGTTTCCAAATGCAGCGTTTGCTTTCTGGTCTGGGAAAGCAGAGCTCTTGCCAGGTACAGCATAGGCAGTCACAGTTGTACTGCCGGGGCTGCAAACTGTGGCCACCATCAATGCCCTGACCATTGCTCATCACCAAGCTATCCCCAAAATAACTGCTTCTGGAACTTTAATGCCCTGTGACTCTGCAGGCCTGGGCACCTTCTGAGAAATAAACAGGCCTTCATTTACTGCCAGATTTCTTCCTTTCAGAGGCTTTGCATGCCAGAGTTTGTGATACCAGTACTCAAGACCACTGGAAGCAAAAAAAAACATGGCAAAACACATGGGGACAGTTCCAAAGCTCATCTGGCATGTTCCAGATGAAGACATCAGAGCCATCACAGTGAGAAAAAACACAGGGCCATTCAGTCACACAAAATTCAAGGAAACCAACCTGTTTCTGCATCTGCACCTTTATATCCTCCTCAATCTTTGATGACAAAATGGGAACTATTCAGAAAAAGGTTCTGCAAACTACGTGGAGAAATGTGTGGCATATATATCACTACTAAATGTGAAAAAGCTACAGTACCTTACATAGGTGAGCAAATAAATAACTTGTAAGAAGAATATGATAGGAAAATCAATTTGGATTGTATCTGGTGAGAAAGTTAAGGCACATTACTGTGCATAGATAAAATTTAATTCTCACTTTACTTTTGGCATACCTGCATTTATTTTCACATGTAAACAATGTATGCAGCACAGCATCCATTGATTGTCTCAGTGATGGGACCTCAATGCAAAAGTAACTGATTTCATAGCCAGCAGTTAAAATGCTAAGACCAATAGCTCATATGATCTCTCCAAATCAATCATAAACTGATAGATTAATTATAGCATTTCTATTGTCATCAGTTTAGAAGATAAAAAAGGTCTTTCCTGAAGACTTACAGGGAATTGCAACTGGCAGCAATGTCACCTGGGACTCTCAATGGGAGAGCTCTGAGGGGAGCTTTGCTTCCCCTCATAAACCTCTGTTATGTTTACTTCACTTAAGTTTAATCACTGGCTATGATTTCATGGCTGCTGAATTCATAGTGCCTCTTGGCCAAGCCATAGCATAGTGACTCAATAAAGATGAGTGACATCATTAACCCAATACAGTAGCTATTCAGATGTATGCTGTGGTCTCCTTACATAATCACTCAATTTTAGCTACTGAGAGAGCTGCAAACAGTACCACAGTGTATTATGAGCCCTGAATAATCGTCTAATATCCAGATGCTTTTTCCAATGTTATTTTATTTTTCTGGTTTAAAATCTCTAGGTGCTATTTTAAGTTCCTTGTGCAAATCTCTAGGTGCTAGTTTCCCTTAAACAAACCCCCTCTTCAAAACAAGTTCAAGCTTCTGGTGCTCCTCAGCACCTTGACACCTCGTTAGCTGGTCATTGGGGTTGTATTGTGCTCATGACATTACTATATGGCCAGGACCTTGGGACTTTATAATGACTGTCAACAAGAACATCTCTAGAAAACAGTAAGTTGATACAAGCCTTAATTCAAGCTCCAGACACACACATACTTAACTGAAAGCACTTGGTTTGCTAAAAATAGATGTTTCTTGTAGTATTACAAAACGTATATGAAAATACTTCTTAAACCAGAAATATTTTGGTCCAAGCACTTGTTTTTGCTACAAGCAACAACAGAAGCATATTGAAATCCTATTCCCTGCAATCGTTTCACAGTGCATATTTAATACTATTTATGGGTCCAAATTCCAGATACAAGTTAAATGTGATAGCTTAGATATGCCACCAACAGGGTTGGAAATCCCAAGGATGGAGGCTTCACTTTAGAAGAATATGAAAACAAGCTCTCATTGCAGGAATCCCAGGCATAATGTGCACCCAGGTGCTGTGTGTGGCTTCCAGGTGTGTTGGGTATTATGTGTGCTGCAGGTGCAGCCTCCACTGATCCTACCACATACAAACCAGTTTTATTTCATCCAATTTACCTTTTTTCAGCCTTTTGTCCAATATTATACACAACAATAATCAAACAGTGAGAATTGTAGCTCCAAAATACTCTCTATTTCTGTTTGTCATCTAAATGACTTAAAATGCTAAATCTTAAAACCTGTCATTCCTAATTGCTTAGAAGTTCATCTTCCTGTAGGAACTTATTAAAAAGAGTTGATAGATTACTTTGTACTTACTAAAAGAAAAGACAGAAGACTGTCAGCAGTGCTTTTAACAAGACACTCTCCTATGGAGCATACAGAAGGAGATGCTAACTAACAGGTTACAATATCTAGACCACAGTTCTGCTAATCCCCACCACCCTGGTACCAGACATTTGACTTTCCCTCTCAGCACACATCACTGCTGCCTGGTGCTGTTCTTCAGCCACGATTGCTGGCAGCTGGTTCTGGTCCCTTGTGTAATCAACAAGCTCACCTCAGAGATATACTTGTATTGTGCTAGTGCAGACTCATTTCTTCCACTTTGCAGTACTATGATCAGCAGACAGAACTCTGGTCTGGCTTTCTGTCTAGTTAAAACTAGTGTCTTTGTGGCAATTTCTGGAAAAACAAGCAGGCTAAAACTTGCTGGCAACATCCTCTGTTGGCTCAAGTCACAGCAGCTCCTTAGTGCTCATTTCCACTGGCAAAGGTGCTGGCTCCTGAATTCCATTTCACTCTGTGCTACTGGCACAATAGTTTTGATTGTGGAGTCCAACAAATCATGTTAATGTTGGAAGCTGAATGTTAAGCTGCAGAGGGCAATAGCTGAGCACAGCTCCTTCCCATCCCCACCACCCTCAACATTGACTCTATGTCTAAAGATACCATGGTCATTAACAATAAAAATTATCCATGTGGTCAATATTGACTGTAAAAATTCTTGGTAAAAAAAGAATTACTTTAATCATTAGATTAAACCAATTCTGTACTGTGCAAAAGTCCTGAGTGAAGCAAATGGGAATGCTGATCTTGCCTTGGGACAAGGAAGAGTCTAGCTGTCCCAATGGGGTCCTGTTTGTTTGTTTAGGTTTTTATAAACAGCATAAGTGAAACAGCAAGGTTTGATTCTGCCCAGGACTCTTAAGAGTGCAGCTCCTGCATTCATTCTGGCAGGCAAAGGGCCCTATATTTGAGATTCCAAGCATTTTTGATTTTAAAAAGCTCCTGGCTCCCAAGCAGTGTGGTGTGATTCAGTAATAAACATCATCAATGCTGAGACAGTGCTGTAGAGATGCAGTGCAGCACCCTTGCTTCCCAAAGGAAGTGCAATGTCTCTTGGCTGAGCACATGGAGCAGCACACCAGGAGTGAGTCAAGGAGCAGAGCAAAGGCAGACAAGCACAAAACATGAGCTAAGAGAAATCCCCTGGTTCAGAAAGCCAGCTTACAGACTTTCTGCAGCAGAGATATGCTATTAAAGAGCACCAGAGGGACAATGAAATAGTAGAACTATATTCCTTGTATTTCTCTTCTTCAATCCTGCTGCAACAGTTGTTATTCTCATTTAGATTCTTGAAGCAAATTATACCATCTCTGATCATAAGTTTGAGAAGAACCTAACAGACTAGAAGTCTGAACTTGAAAGAGTTATTGTAGCAAAGCAAGAATTCAACTATATTACTTCCCTCCACGCTCAAAGAAAAGCATTGAAACAACTTCTTTTACAGATCTCTTTAAACTCTGTTGTATGCCAGAGCAGAACACTATTCTGACAGTAAAAGAAATGGTTAAAAGGCACAGAAAAAATATAAACCACTATTGTACCTATATAATTTCTAGAATTTTTTTTTTTTGTGTGTGTGCAAACATGAGCTAGTAGAAATTTAAAAAATAATCCCAAACTGGCATTTTACAGAGCCTGAACAAACAAAAAAAATATCACCTTGTTGACAGCAAAATCTACCATTGCATTTGGGAATGTGATACTTACCTTTATTGAAAGCTTCTTCTTCTGTTATCTTTACAGGATGATTTTCTAATGTATTTTGATTAAATATTGGAGTCCTTGAAAGTTGACTTAATTTTCTAATGCTCATGGATGTGATGCATGGGTGTGCATCATATGCATCCCCCACCTTCATCCTACAGCTCACCTGGAGTGCCCATCTGTCAGTCCCATCACTCCTGGAAAGGTTTCCCAAGACAGTGTCAGTGCGATAGTATCCCACAAACCCAAACTTCACAGCAGAGGGTTGCAGGATTTGTAATTTTCTCTTCTTCCCCCCCCCAGTTCCCCCTCCACCCACGGTCCCTTGTCCTGACCCTTTGTTCCCTTATCACTCCCCGTCCCCCCGTGGTCCTTTGTCTCTGCGTTCCCTTATCTCTCCCCCTCACCACGCGGTCTGTCCCTGCCCGCCCCCCCTCCTTTTCCCTTGCTGCTCCTGCCTCCCTGGGGTCTCCAGGGTTTCCCTGCCCCTGTCCTCTCCCCGTTGGCCATGGCTCAGGTTCCCCTGGCACAGGGTATAACCGACCCCCGGTCAGTGCCCTGGTGGTCTTGGGAACACGCTTCCACAATAAACACGCGTTTGCACCCGAGCCCCATGTCGCCGTTTCGTCTGTTCCCGCGCTAGAACTGAGCCTCGCAGAGCCGAAGGGGAAAAGCGGCCGCCGCCTCTCTCCCCCTCCCGCTGTGTCCTGCCGGCACCCGCCCCGGGCCGGTCCCGCACAGCAACAAATGGTAGCAGAGGATGGTTATTCCCATTGATTTGTGAAAAGTGGGGAGAGAGAAAGGAACTCTGCCACCACAAGAGCTCTGCAGACGCTGAGTTGATGCACTGGGCGGAAAACAAACCCGAAGCTCCGGGACCCTCTTCGTCCTCGCTGGTGTGCTCTCTAACCCGCGTGGGAGCGGCTGCGCTGCGGGGGCAGCCGGACTGCAGGGGCCGGGAGCCGGGTAGACCTACCCGAGGGACAAAGAGGAGAGTTTGGCAGAGGCTCGATGGACTGAGCTCAAAGAGTGGCCTGTCAGGGGATGGCATCTGAATGGAGACCAGAGGCTGACAGTGGCCGAACCCAGAGATTCAGGGGACGAACTCTGGGTTAACGGGAACACCCAGGCCTCTGGGAGAGCCAAACTGTGAAAGAATACATCCTCAGTTCAGCGCGATTTTCCACCACCAAGGAGCGAGATAGGGATTTCACTGCCTGAGCCCGGAGGGTAAGTTGGGTCAGAGCAGGATGGGGCCCTGGTGGGCGGCTGAGCTACCATTTTTTCTTTTGAGTTTTAACCACTGTCCACATCCATACGGGGGCTGTAGCCTTGCATGTCCCTGGTGGCCGGGAGGCTTTTTCTTTTCCAAGGAAGACGCAACCTCGCTCAGTCTTTTCTGGGGTAACTCATACTGGAAAGCTCCTTCTCTTTCTCGGAAAGCTGCCTTTTCTACCCTCTCCTCCCTGTTCTGGGCTATGGGGGCAGGGGGGGTTGAAAGGACACCAATGGGACAGAATTGTAAACAGCAACACGTCAGCTATGGGAGAATTGTTAACATTCTAAGAGAGGCCCATCACATCCACGCATTTCATCAGCTTCCAGCCGCGTCGAGCCCCTCTCCTGTAGATTTCCCCCTTGGCTTCTGCAAAGCCCACCTTCTCTTTTCCCCACGGACTTCCCCAAACCTCCTCCCTTGGGGATGCCAGCGGCTGAGCCTCCCCAAGTGCCCTGCTGGACACTGTTATCCTCCCTTAGGGGCGGCACTGGCCGTGCCTCCCCGGGTGAGATGCAGTGCACCTGGCACCCCCTCCCAAGATGGCGCTGGCCATGCTACAGGGATCCCCTTTTCCTGCCTTGATCCTTCTCTTCCGCCCACATTTTCCTGCCAGCCCCACCCCTCCCCCAATGGCCCTGCACCATCCTGCAGCAGGCCAGCCCCTACTGGGGAGGAAGACAGGTTGGATTAATCCCTCAGTCCTTCTTCTGGCACCCCTCTGATGGGAGGGGTCGCCAGAGGGGCCCTTCTGTTAGAGGATCTCCCTTTGTAAGAGAGCTTTCCCATTTGCTGTGGGGGAGGGCCCTTCGAAGAGAGTGGAGTTGGAAACCCAGACCAGAGCTCCACTGTTTTCTTTCCCCTGAAACAGTGGCGCCCAGGTTCACCCCTATCCCATCTCCTAAATGTATCTTGCCCAAAGTTCCCTTGTTATTTCAATACAAGTTTTCCCCATTGCTTATAATAATTTGGAAATAACTTTTTGGATTGAGCTATATCTTATAGAAGGAAAGATCATCCTCTCTAATTGCTGCCCACAATGCTATCCCAACTTCACAATCAAATCGGAGAAACCACATCGCTGTTCACTGCCTGTTTCTGCTCTGCTAGAATTAGAAAAACCACAAGCATCACATCATGAATCCTGCTTTCATCCTCGATACAGAATGTGTTTATGATAATTTTGTATGCTTTATCTTAAATTGTAATGTGGAAAATATTTTTGCCCCATTCATTGTAACTATGATTGGTATATCACTTTCTGATGTCTCTCAAATTTGTAACATTGCTAATTTGTTTTTACCTCAGAACTCCCTTTCCTTTATGTAAATTCAAAAGACTGAGTTGCAGGATTTGTAATTTTCTCTTCTTCCCCCCCCCATTCCCCCTTCCCCCTCCCCCTGCGGTCCTTTGTCCCATTCCTGCGTTCCCTTGTCCCTCCCCCTCGCCACGCGGTCTGTCCCTGCCCCCCCGCTCCCCTGGCCTTTCCCATCGCTGCTCCTGCCTCCCCGGGGTCTCCAAGATTTCCCTGCCCCGACCCCTGCCCTGTTCTAATTGGCCATGGCTCAGGTTCCCCCCCACCCCGGCACGGGGTATAACCGACCCCCGGTCAGTGTCCCGGGGTCTCGGGAACACGCTCCCACAATAAACACGTGTCTCCCCGAGCCCCGTGTCACCATTTTGTCTGTTCCCATGCTAGAACTGAGCCTCGCAGAGCCGAAGGGGAAAAGCGTCTGCTGCCTCTCCCCCACTCCCGCCGTGCTCCCGCAGGCACCCACCTGGAGCCGGTGTCACACAGCAACAGAGGGTGACTAAGACTGAATGCTTCAGCACTAGGGAAAATCTCATCAAGAAGAAAATTTTCAGCCCCATGTAAGTCCTTTTTTGGGACTTTTTTGTTTGTTTGTTGGCTGTTGTTTTGTGCTGTGTTGTATTTTGTTTTAAGGGCTATTCCAGTACACTGTTCCATTCTGCAAATGGTTAATATCAGCATTTTGCCTAAGCATATTCCAACTGGCCTGAGTTCATGTCTCTCAGACTGAGACTTAGTGCAGAATCTTCCTCTTGTTCCTTCACAAGCTGTACCTGTCATTGATTATATGCCCAGCTTCAGTTCCTCTGGCCCTCTACATTTCATACAAGACACTGCCTTAATGAAGGTGAATATCCCCCTAAACAACTGCTTGTCCCCATAAATAAAAGGAATAATATATATACACACACATTTGTCACATTAAAGACAACTTGGTCTCGGTTACTTTAGCAGGTGACATACAAGAGGATTAGAGTTTGTACCATTTGGTTTAGTCATATAATTTTTTTTTTTTTTTTTTTTTTTTTTTTTTTTGGTCAGTGGAACAAAGAATATTCCTTTCAGAGTAATTTTCTGGACAATCCTTAATGTTCAAGGATTATCTGACTCATGGCAGTCTCTGCAGGAGGAAGAGGAAGAACCTCCTGTGAATCAGGAGCCTGCTGCACTCATATTGTGCAAACATCAAAAATTACAAGGACCACAGATCTGGATATCAAGCATGGACTGTTTCATAAATTAAAAATGCAGGAACTATTTTCCACCTTACTACGTATGGACAATTTATAATGGGCTGGTGTGCTGGTTTTGGCTGGAGTCAATTTTCTTGACAGTGACAGTATGAGACTATGTTTTGGATTTGTGCTGAATACAGTGTTGATAATACAATAGAAGTTTGTGTTTTTTATTGTTGAGCAGACATTACTCAGTGCCTTTTCTGTGTCAGACTGCCACACTTGCAGAGAAATAGGGAGTGGTTGGAAGACTGGAGAAAAAGCCAGGACAAGTGACGCAAACTGATCAATGGGATATTCCAGACCCTGTGACATCATGCTCAGGATATAAAATGCGGGGGGAAAGGATAAGGTGGGTATGTTTGGTATGATGCATTTGTCTTCCTAAGTAACCATTACAAGTGATGGGCCTCTGCAGTCCTGGGGATGACTGAACATCTGCCTGCACATGGGAAGTGGTGAGTTAATTCCTTGTTTTGCTTTGTTGTGTGCATAGCTTTTGCCTTCTCTATTGAAGTATCTTTACCTCAACCTATAAGTTCTCTTTATTTTACCTCCTGTTCTCTCCCCCATCCCAATGGGGTCCAGCTTTTCATGATCATATTTCCTTCAAATCTCTATACATGTTTTACATGGGGCAGGGAGGATGAGAGAGAAAGGGCAGGGGGGAAGAGATCAAATTCCCAAATGTTTTAAGACTGATCTTTAAGGGAAAAAGGGAAAAATGTGTCCTCCAATCCAACAATCACAAAAAACTCTAAAACAGAGAACCTGAAGCACATGCATTTGGGTAACAGCATGACCAGGAAAAGATAGCAGAATTGCCTTCTGAAATGTGAAAACTCTTTCCAAACTAGAAAGAGTCTTTTCCTGCGATTTCCCTAGAAATCTCTAGGAGTTTGAAAATGCAAATAACTGTAATTATGGGCAGGAGAAAGAAAGCAGTTCTTCAAAGCTGATAGACACAAGAGTTTGCCTCTCAGACAGCTGAATTTGCAAGCCTGCAAACACAAAGAAGCACTTTTAACTTGCAGTACATATGACATCAGCACCCAGTGCTCACAGAAAGAGATGTCTCTGTACTGTATTTACCAGGCTGATTTTCAGAGGAAAGCCATCCCAACTACCTTTGTATTCCTCAGTGGCAGAAGGTGCTATATTCCCAGCCTGGGTGTCACTCTAGCTGCTCAGTCAGGAGCAATCCTTTTGGCAAAAGCTCCAAATGCATTTTTTTTGTCTGCCTTGTCAGAGGAAATTCAGACACACAAACTGCCATCCACTATCTCTCGTGTAGCTGAGAGTCATCCCACCAGAGAAGAAAAAACAATCTGCATTTTGAATAATAATTTTCCAGATGTACTATCTTGAATTTGTCAGAGAAATGTCTTGTTATTTCCTGCTTCTCTTTTTTCAATGGCATTTTCAGTATTCTTCTATATCATCTGTCAATTTCATTAACACACTGTTTGATGATTTTGAAAGGGGTAAGCTAAAATTATGTTACACAAAACTGGACACAAACTCCCTTTTCCTGCAGCATTCCACCACTTACTTCCCACTCATCTCTGTGCTCTATTACTTATCATGACCCGTTTCCTTGCCTTCTGTAAGAGCTCACATTTTGTTAATATGATATAAAAATTTCAGGCGAAAATTCCTGGGCTAGTGGGCATTGTTTGCTTAGTCTGGAATTGTTTCTATTTGACTACTACATGGTGAATTTAAAGACTGAATTAAATTTCTCTGTACATTTGCAATAGCAACAGTTTTGCACCAGTTCTGTGATGCACTTGTAAAATATGGGGACATGCCTACAGACACTTCTTTGTTACAAATCATCGTTGTATTACTGCAACAAAATAGGTAATTAATATTCTCTGAAAAATGTTAATTTTTCCCACTATTAACTTGGTTAATTAATATATAAATACACATATGTATATAGACATTGACATTATTTTATGAATAATCAAGGGGATCTTACTGGAAAATACCATAAAACCGTAGAGCTATTGATGATAACCCTGCCTGCAAAGGCCATTTTGAATACACTGATCTTTCTATTTGGAATATTCCTGATACTTGCTTCTGCTTAGTCAGGTAATTTTAAATGAAGAGTCAGCTGCATAAACTTACTCACAGAATGGATTCCTTGTTGCTGTTTGAAGTCACAATGTTAAAAAATGTTACATTTATTCGCTAAAACATATACTGCATTAGAATTACACAAAGTCTTTAGCTTGCATAACCATTGCAAACTTAGAGTTCATGCCAAGTGGCAATGGACAGGAACAAGATAGAAAGAGGGTAATCCTCAGCTGGCTTAGAATGGTTGCACTGCCACTTGTGTAGTTTATGTGGAATGGAGAAGTGTGCTTATATGTGGGAAGAGATGGGATGAAGCCGAGCTGCAGGCTGTGGGAAGCACATGGCAGCACAAAGGAGCCCATGGCAGCACCGAGAGGCTGTCTCTGCAGGACTCTGTGGGGAGGAGGTGCCACATGGCAGAGCCCTGCAGAGGGGAGGCTGCTGGAAATTGACAGGCAGGTGAACAGCGTGTGATCATCCCACAGAAGGACATTTAGAGGCATGTTGCTGACCTGGCAACATTGGATAGGTCACCTAGTGAGAATTACCATGCAAGGAAATACTGCATCTTGAAGAAGTGTACAAAACCAGCTCATTTCTTTGAATAAACGGTTCAGACTCCCTGCTAGTCATTACAAATGGCATCCCAAAATGGGACTTGACAGGCAACTGGTGGTTGCACCAAGTAGTGGCGCTCAGCTTAACTTTACAGGGGGCTGAAAGGAAGCTTGGGGGCTGATAAGAAGCCCAGGAGCTGAAAGGAAGGTCGTGGCAACAACGAACCTTTCTGCAGGACGGAGGGCAGCAGCTAAGAACTAGGGGGATGGTGCATCCCAGGAACAAAAGAATGTCACAGAGATGTTAAAAATAGATCTTGAAGAAACATGGCAGGAAAGTTCAATCTGCAGATTTTTACAGACTCTTGTTCTGGGCAAAAGACTGTGATCCAGCTTTAGATGATACAAATAGTTTTGGTCCTCAGACATGGGATGTTTTTGGGCACACTTTGTGGGATTGAGTTGTGCAAGATGATGCAGCGATGACTATGTTTATGTGCCTGTGGTGGTCTGTGTGTGAAGTGCTCATGATGCATGCAACACCCGCAGACTGGACATAGAAAGGCTTGTGCCACTGTAGCAGCCATGACAACTCCTCCTGCACTGCCAGTGAACAACCACAGTCTGCTGGGTCTGTGGGACGAGAACTAGAAGATGGACCCTGGTCCCCCAGTCCATTTGATCCTGGAGGGGACCTTGATGGTATTGCAGAAGAGATCACGCCGCCCTGTGGCATCAGTGGAGCCGTGTAGCAGCGAGTGGCTGGGCCCATCCTGACAGCATGTTCCCTGTCTGCCTGCTCTCTGCGAGGGTGGAGCGGTGGTGGCAGAGCCAGCGGAAGGGCAGCGTGCGGGGCCGCAGGGTGCGGTGCTGCAGCGGCAGCACCGAGTGCGCAGCGTCGAGCAGATGTGGCAAGCACGTGGCACAGCCGGGAGATGGTGGCAAGTGCTGTGCCAGCGACACAGCGGGTCTGTCGGGACGCACACAGCTCTGCATGTGGCCAGCGAGAAGGCAACCTGGGGAGCCCAGCGGCACCGGCAGGGGCAGCGCCGTGTCCCTGCTCCCTGCACATGGCAGGATGTGTCCGGTGAGGTGCGGCCGCTGTCCCGTGTGCCGTCAGAACCCTGCAAGCTGCCCCAGCGCAGTCCCCAGCCTGTGCCACTCCTGCTGCAGGCAGTGCTCATCTCCTGTGGACCCTCATGAGCCAACACTGCACTGGAGAAAAAGCCTGGGTAGATGGGTGGCCCCTTCCTTGGGGCAGCTGCAAGCTCAGCATGTCGTTCCAGCAGCTGGTGTGGGAAACTCTCCTGTTTTCGTTATCTACAATGTTGCCACAATTTTGGACCTTATCCACCCCAAAGATTGGTTTTTTACCACACCACCTGGTGACCCCACCACCTTGTGACTCCCTGCATTGCTCTAATTGCTTTTTGTAATGGATGTTCCTGTAATAAATCCAGTTTAGAATCTATCCTTTCAAGTGGAAATTAACTACTTAGGCAGCTAAAGATATTACCTTGCTCTAGTGCTTTTTGTTTTATTTGATGCATTGTTTTACTGGGTTCAAATATGTCCATGTTAGAATTGTCTAAACAAAAAAAGGGAGTGCAGCAATGGAATATACCCTCCATGGAAGTCTTATATGTTCTTAATCTTTTGAATCATATTCAGAGTGACCTAACTCCCATCCAATGGCATTTTTGTGAATGACAAGCTTACTTAGACTTACTAAGAACCTTGAAAGTGGGAAATGGGGAAAACCCTTTCCATTGATAATCTGGAGGTGAAAATATGCTTGTGTTTCCACAGATCCCAGTCCATGATGGGTACTGGCAAGAATGATATAACCAGCCTTGGTTACTCCAGCTTTATCATAAGCTCACAGGGAAACTGAGGGAACAAGATGAACAGAGCTTGTTCAGTTCGCGCGGTGGGCTAAACATGTTCTAATGTTAGAAATCTTTTGTTTCATAATTCTTGATTATATAAAAGAAAAAAGGGGGAGTTGTGGGGAGAGATGGGATGAAGTTGAGCTGCAGGCTGTAGGATGCACCTGCAGAAGCACATGGCATCACAAAGGAGCACACAGTGGCACAAAGGAGGACATGGCAGCACCGAGAGGCTGTCTCTGCAGGACCCTGTGGGGAGGAGGTGCCACATGGCAGAGCCCTGCAGAGGGGAGGCTGACACGGGGGTGAACAGCATGTGATCATCCCACAGAAAGACATTTGGAGTGCGTGTTGCTGAGGTGGCAACATGGGATAGGTAATTTAGTCAGAATTACCACGGGAGGGAATAATGCGCCTTGAAGAAGTGTTTAAAGCCAGCTCATTTCTTTGAATAAATAGTTCAGATTCCCTGCTGGTCTGGGCCCATGCTGCAGTCGTTACACCTATACACAATATTACAAAAATAAAAATAAATACTTAGAAATAAGGAGATACAGCAGCAAGAGCAGCTCAGGCAAAGGTGCTGGCAACCCAAGACAGGTCTGGATCCAGGTGAGTCGTGAGGCCTTTTAGCTTAACACATACCGTGACTGTTACTAGCAATGGCAACTCAGTATTAAAGTGTATCTCAAGCTGCACAGAGTTAAGCTAAGTAACATAGCAGAGGAATGGATCAGAAATGCAGATTTCAGAGTCAGGTGCACATTGCAGAAATCAAGGAGCAACAGCAAAAGATAATGTCCAGTCCAGGAACAATGCTGCCTCTAAGAGTGTGAGAAAAAGGGATACTAGGTGGTCAGTAGCATACAAGGAATAGCAGTACAGACAGTGCCTGGAGACAGACTTCCAGAGACCTCCAATATCCTCCATGATTATCACCATTTGAAGACTACAGACACCTGCACACCAAGGGGCACCAGACACCAGCAAGCTCTTAGCTGTCACATACACTCCTATCTCCTTAAATCAGCTGCACTGCAGTCCTGGTGATCTCGCTGAGCATTTGCAATGGACCAAAAGAAAGCCTAAAGATGATGATTTTCAGTAAAATGTCTTGGAAAGCCCATGTGTGCAAGACACAACCGCCACAAAAAAGGCAACTGCAGATTTTCCTGATGTATCACAGCTGTTGCCAGGCATGGATGTAGGAACTCAGTCCCATCATGAACAGAACACATACACACATATGGGAGTATGGATGGCCCTACTGCTGATTCACAAATTACATGAGATTATAGCATTTTTTATTTTAGGAAATTTAAGTAAGGGAGAATGTAGTATCAAAACACCTTAGACAGGCTGGATATATATTTAGAATGATAAGTATTGAACTGCTGGCCACAAGGAGTCCTTGAGGTCTTCCACATCTCAGACTGATAGTGTCAGAAAGATTCTCACTGGACACAAAGGGTTGGAGCCATGAAAAAAATCCTAAAATGAAATAACATTAAGGCAATTATCCAATGATTTCTAGGAAAGTCAGCTGAGCACATTAAGTTTATGAACTTAACATGTATGAAAGTTAAGTTTATTAAAATTAACATATATGAAATATTTCCCTCCCACACATATGGGAAACCTCACGAATTTGGTACTAACCACCAACTTCAACAGTAGTTTACCTGAATGAACAAGGACTACATTTGTTACGTCCATTGACAACTAGAAGCTGTAAAAATTTGCAGCACTTTAGGTCCAAGAGAAAATTCAAAATAATCAATGTCACATTCTAAACAATGTCACATTCTGAGAAAACATGATGGAATTGCCTACCATGGGCTCACATTACATTCAACGTTTGCTGCAAAGAGGCTACCAAGCCTGAAAGCTGAGGACTATAGTTTGCCTGACTGAGTGATGCAGGGACAAAGAGATTCTAAAGTATCAAAAGGGACTTCAGGTTCCTCAGAAAGAAGTTGAAAGGATCTGAATTACAGGTAGTGTTCTCCTCTGCCTTTCTGGTAAGGCAGTGGGACTCCAGTAGAGTGAAACAAGTGGATGGGGTGAAGATTGGCTGCAAGACAGTGCCATGCTTAGGGCTTTTGAGTCTGTGGTCTGGAATGTGCCTTGGAGAGACTGGGCATGTTGGCACCAGGTATGGAGCACCTGGCCAAGCAGTGTAAGAGTGGTCTGGGGACCAAGTTCACAAGACTTACAGCCAAGTTTTAAACTAGATTTAGTGGGGAAAACTATGCTCTGGCAGTGGTCAGTGAGGAACCAGGAACAGGATTTTAGGAAACAGCAGCAAAATACCCGTAAATTTTCTCAAATGAGTTGCAGCGGACCCAAAGGTAGAAGAGGTCAACAGCCCAGCTGAAGGCCTCTACCCCAATGCACACAGCATGCATAACAAGAGGAGCTGAAAACCATTATGCAATTGGCAAACTGTAACACAATTGTTATAATGGAAATGGTGGGACAAGTTACATAACTGGAGCACTGTAATTAAGGGTACAAGCTTATCAGAAGAGATAGGTTGGGAAGGAGAAGCAAGGATGTTGCCCTCTATATCAAGGAAGGGATAGGTTGTGAAGAGCTGTGTCTGGGAAACATCCATGGACAGGCTGAGTGTTTGTGGCTAAAAAACAAGGACAGGAACAAGAAATGACACCTGGTGTTGGAGGTTACTACAGGCTGATCAGGAGAAGCCTACTGATGAGGCCTTCTTGGTTTGGCTGCTGGGCACATCATCCTCACCACTTCTCATCCTGCTGAGAAGGTCCAACCACCCAGACTGCTGGGAGAGCAGTACAGCCGGCTGTAAGCAATCCAGCACACTCCTGGAGTGTGCAGAGGACAACTTCCAGGTCCAGGTATTGGCCAGACCAACCGAGGAGAAGCAAAGCTGGGCCTGGTGCTCACTGATGTGAATGAGCTCCTTTGAGGGTTAAAGTCTGTATGCAGCCTGGGCTGGAGTGACCATGCCCTGGGGAAATTTGTGATCTTGTGGAGCGTGGGCATGGCAAGGAGAAGGTTCAGGACCCTGAGGGTTAGAAAACCTCAACCTGTTTAAGGGGTTAGTGAATGAGATCCCTTGGGAAATTGTCCTTAAGGACATGGGGGCTGACCACTTTTCTTAGAGCACAAGAGCTCACCATCACAATGTGTAGGAAATCTTGCCAGGCAGGCAAGAAAATGGCATGGCTGAGCAAAGATCTGCTCCTCAAATTGAGAAGAAAGAAGAAAATGCACAGCCAGTGGAGGAGGGAGAAGTGACTTGGAGAAGAGTACTGGGATATGGTTCAGATGTGTAGGGACAGCATGGAACTGGGCTTGGAAAGGGATGCAAAGAATAACAAGAAGGAATTCTCTAAAGATATAAGTCAGAAGAGACAGGCCAAAAAATTGTACCCCTTCTGGTAAGGAAGAAGAACGAACTGGTAACAAATGATACAGAGAAGGCTGAGGTGCTCAATGAGTTCTTTGCCTGAGTCTTCACTGTTTAGCACAAAGAACAAAATTCAAAAGAAGAATACATAATGACTAGATGGTGAATTGACTGGGCAGCAGCTCTGCAGTGGGGGTTCTGGACTTAGAGGGATTAGGACCTATAAGGCAAGGGTTTGTGATGTTTGCAATATAAGGCTTAAACAAGCTGGACAGTGAAAACTTTTTACAGAAAACTCCATAGGTGCCTCTCTGCACAAACTGGAACAAAGTTTCAGTTTTGACCTTGCTGGGAGCAGGATCAACACTGATAATTTTTACAACATTCAACTGCAGTATGGGTTACATGTGAAATAACTGCACTAGTGCAAGAAATAGGGTCAGAAATGTGACACTCGATTTTGGAGGTACTTGCCTTGTACAACCTCAACAGAAGACCCCCAATGACCACCCTACCACCACAAAGAAGCCCAGGGCAGTGAAGCACCAAAGGCACTGGATCTACAGTAGCAACCCATCTTCTGCTTGCACTATTTCTTTCCTTCCCTATACACTTAAATGTTATCAAATAAAGTCAGCGTTGCTGAATAGGCATTTGGTCTTGTTCGCACTTTGCTTTGGCCAAGGACTTTAAAACTGAACAGGTCCTGAACACAAATCAGTTTGGCCAAACTGCAAAAAAAAAAAAAAAGTAACTGTAATGAGACATGCAAACATTTTTCCTGTTCACTTAGTAGCACTAAAAAAGCTTAATTTAAAAAGCTGAGTAAATTGTGGGCAGTGCACTTCAGGAAATATGGTCAATCAGAACAAGGCAGAGAAAAGTAAGTAACTGATGATAGGCCAGGAAACATAAATCATAAAGTAAAACTGAAAGAATATGAGAGGACATGAGAAGATAATGAAATTCAAACGTAATAAAAAGCTGTGGCAAAGAGGAACATCATAAACTGCATTCAGTGACTGCTGGGAACAGGATAGGAAATAATGGTCTTAAATTGTTTTAAGAATGTTTTTCTTAGAGACAATGAAAAATTTTCTAGTGCTAAGAATGAAGCACTGGAATAGATTGCTTAGGGTTATCATGGCAGCAATTAAAGGTCCAATAAACATGCCAGACCTTGTTCAGGTATAGATGATTTGAGTCAAGGATGGACTACAGAACTTCTCAAGGACCCTTCTAGCCCTTGTTAATCTACTGTAGGAATTAATCTGTTGCATCTTCTATTTCATGATAGAACAAGGAAATAATTCAGTGTCCACAGGAATACTTCTTTGAAAGAGTAACATAAACTGCACTAGCCTGACACGTAACAGCCTCATGAGACAGCTAAGATTAAAAAAAAGCCAGAGACACGTACTGCCTGTGCTCTCTCAATTGTTCTTGTTTTAAGTCCTCTATCACAGAACAAGATGAACTGTCTGATCATCAGCCATTAAAAAAAAAATCACAAACTGTTGCCAAAGTTGCTCTAGTTGTTTGACACCAAGGCTGTAAAGATTCCAAGAAGCTGATCTAAGACACTGCTGCTGAAGTGGGAGACAATACCTTTGTATCTAGGATGGGAAACAATTTCTTCTGCAGTTATATGCTACAGACAAATATCTCACATTTCCGAGCTATCCAGATTGCATGAAGCAATTAGGTGCTGAAGTCCCAGTGGATAAAGTACATATTGAGTGCACATTGGATCCAAAATTCAGTTTAAATGGGATTAGCCAAAAATCCTAGCAGATTTAAAAACTGATGTAATAAGATACATCTAAGCTTCAATTCCAGGCAAGCATGAGGACATCTCTGCTAGTCAACTATCCAACTCTTTATTCATGTGCATGCAAGAAAGTCTGAAGATGAGAGAAGCCCAGAGATTAACAACAGTGGACAGAATCTCCTGAACTCCCAAGACTGCCCATGGTAAGAAGTCAAAACAAACCTACTCATTTTCAATGGGGTAACTGTGGAACTTCCAGTAAATTCCCATTGCTGAGAGACAGGCTAGAAGGACATACAGGCATTTAATACGACAAAAAACATAAGACGGATTTTGCAATACTATTTAGACTATCAGGCCACATCAAAATTCTTATCATTCAGTATTAAAGGAAGATGTGAGCTACAAATGTCTCAAGCTGGATACCCGTGAAGTCATCAGAGTTCAAAGAAACTGGATAAACATTTAACCAAGAGGATGGTGCTTCAGCTCAGCAATGCAGAACACTCCTCAGGGTCCAGAGATGGAAGCGATAGAAGAAAGGATCACAGTTTCTTTTCCCATAATACAAAATTTTCCACAATGCAGAAAATGTAGTTGGGAAAAGGAACATGAAATTAGGCATGGATTAATGAGAGAGGAGACAACAACTGGACTCTCTGGGGACAAATTCACAGTTCTTGCTATCAATCACAAAAACTAGAGACAAAAGCATTTTCTTCAGAAAATTTTAAGTCATAGGAAGTAGACCAGAAAGGCACTTAGAACAGTCACCAAACAGTTGCAAACAGGCACAGGAAAATGCCAGGATTTGTCAATCTTCTCACCTGTTGCAGAAGCCTTAAATAATAAGATAGGAAAATAAATAAGGAGGACAAGACAAAGAACTATAGTTAAATTCAGATCTCTGTAACAGTGTCAGCAACAAGGAATGGAAAATGGAGCTGACTGATAGCTGGTGGGCTGCAATGGTCTGGAGGGAGATGCCTTGGCCCCGTGGACAGACAAGAGGTACCTAACAGCTGGTCTACAACTATCATTAGCACAAAGGGATAAAGACCATAAATTACTATAAAGAAACATGCAGAAGCTGCACAGAAAAATCCAGGTTTTGAGAAAGCACCATGAAAGCCTTTCTGCATGCAGTGATTGTGCATATTGATGCCTTGAGAGGCTACCCAGAACAGAGGCTGGACAGTGTTAAAGGAATTAAGTAGGTATTTATTAGAAAGGCCTTCAAATGATACCCCTTGGGCACTACAAAAGCCTGACTGAGGCTACAACCAAGATGGATGATGGGTCAGGAGTTTTCACACTTTTGTAAATTCTGGTCCATTTACATATTGGGGTTAATTGTCCCATTACAGCTTCAGATTATAAAGTCCCATCCTCCCAGATTGCTCTCTTCAATTTGCTGTTGTTTATACTTTTTGGTCCTGAAACTGCAACAGTGTCCTTGGTTATTGGGCTGGAAAAGGATTGTTTTGTCTAACTAAACTGTGAAGAGAACTTGCTAACATTTTATGTGAAGTTCTGAGTTATATACTAATGCAGTACAGAATCTGGGTAATATGAAAGCTAGAACTTAAGGCATCAGTACCTTTATAAAGAATGCTTCTAAGGAAACAAACAAAATAAACCCACCTTGTTTCAGTAATGCAGAAACAAACTCCCCTCTGGACTCTGGCCACTTTACTAAATAACTAAATTAACTAAATACAGACACATAGAGGACTAAGATTATAGCTTGGCAATTGCTAAAAGCTTCGAGACGCTTATAAGAAAATTAGATTTAAAAAAATAAATAGAATAGAGTTCTCATGCTCCAGTTTGCATCTAGAGTTCCATCTGTCATAGCAGATATTTATTTGTGTTTATATTTTTAATGTTAAAGATGTTTCCAAAGACAATTCAAAGGATTGAGTCACAAGTTTACTATCCCAAATATGGTCAAGCACACTGTTTGTATCTTCTTTCTGATTAGCTTAACTCTTATAATTGAGCTGTCCAAGATTTAAAATTGTTTTAAAAAATGCATTAAAATGTGCCTTGTTGGTGAACATCCCAATTTAAGTGCTATGCCAAATGAACCAATCCTATAGTTAAAGTATAAATAAAACTTCAGTTAGTTTTAAATACTTTCAATACATATCTGCACAGGTACTGCTTTAAATTCTAGGCTATTAGAACAGTCATTATGACAACTACTGCAAGTAACAATGATGAACATTACAGAAATTTCAACAGAATTTTTGCAGTGTTCACTTACAGAACTAAATTCTTTTAATAATTAGGAAACAAAATCTAATTAATATGAGCAACAACATGAAAGGAAAAGTTCCTCTCATTCTCAGAGAACAGCTGCAGCATTTTTCCTCATCTACCTTTCCCTGCAGCTTTCCTCCGTAAGACACACTTCCTCAGTGAACAATTAACAAAGGGAAAAATGAAACGCTAATATTCAGCCTAAAATGAAAAAAATACTAATCCTTAAAAATTATTAATTGATATTCTAGAAAAATTCCTTTCAAAATACTTTCTTTTGTAGGGCTGTGGTTGGATGAAACATGAGACAATAAAACAACCTTAAATGAAGCAATGACATCTTATGGGTTTTTGTTGCGGGGAGGACTGCATAGGCAGGTCTCTAGAAGGTTCTGTTAACAACTCCTCTCCATCCGAATTTCTTTTTCTCCTCCACTTACTTTCCACTCATCTACTCAGTTCCTCATGCTATATATTACAGCTGCAATTTTAAATTAAATATTGATTTGCTATTATACACAAATAAGTATTAAAATAATTTTACAAGGGTCAAAGACAAGTTGTCAGCTATGTACTGATGTTCTTCTCTTATCAAAAGACTACAGTAGTGAAAGCAGTGGAAACATTTTGTAGTGGGTATTTTATGCCAATGCTTCTCATTATACCTTTTGAAGTCAGACTTAGTTTTCACTGAAGTATAAAAATAGGAATCGAAAAAGACTGATAAGCTTGGAAGAAGAAACAATATAATGAAATAGTGATGCAGAACAATGCTTAAAAAAAAGTCTAAGCTCTGCTGACTATCAGGAGCGTAGTCTTGAGGTTAGGAAGGTGATTCACAGCATTGCTAAATATAGTCTTAAAATATGCCTCCAGGTTCTGTTCATAAATAAGAAAGGTTGATTACTTATCATGTATAATAGTCTCTATTCTTAGTGGAAATGCAGACTGCTTGTTATATTGTGTATTATTATAATCACAATACTTAGCATACTGTGTATTATTATAATCACAACATAAATGCCTAAAACTAACTTAGGTTCTTTATTTTCCCTAACGGACATTCATTAGTTTTAAAACTGTCCTTCCCTTTATGACACTCGGAACTGCAATTCTGTGTTATGAGATTTTTTCCATATTTAGACAAACTACTTTATAAAGAATAGTATCAGTCTTCAGAAAGTGTGAGACAGGATCTACATTATTCAGGCATACAACAAAGTCACTACACACAAAGACCTGGTATTAAATACACAGATCTGCTCTATCCTAAAACTTTTCCATACAAACTAAGAGGGATAACAAACCTCAATGAAATTTTGCATCAATTTGGAAATAAGCACATTATTTTTACTACACTAATGTAACTGCCCATTGCAATTTCACATTTTAAAAAAAATATAAGTGGTATACAGTGCTACTGTAGATATTACACATACTGAAAAGGAACATCATGCAAAGAAGTACAGACACTAGAAAACACATTTCCTAAGATTCACACAGAGTGTGAACTGAATTGTAACTCATGTGAACAAACAAATGAACTAAACTTGAATATTACACAATAACTAATCTAAACTTTTGTGCACTTGTAAAGCAGTAGTCTCTTAGCTCTTAACCAGAAAAAAATAAAATTAGTCTGAGAAATTGTACCATTTTATTTGGATACTTAAATTCATTGAACATTGTCATGACATGGCATTTGTAAAGTTGGCAGTAATGAAAAAAAAACAACATTTGGCTGTATAATGAATGCACTATTTATAAAGAAATATTCTTCACTTAACTCACACAGCTAAGTAACTGACATACAGGAGTTACTTGTACAATATAAGTAATTCCTTATTACAAAATTCAGATGTGGGATTAAGCCAGTGTAATTCAACAATCTTTTTATACTGCAGCAAGTTTTATAAATTGAAGTAATATTTCCTTTCAAATTTTGACCCACTACCCCAAATAAAGAAATAAATGTTTAATCTTGTTTCAAGTGCTCCAAAATGATCCTTTAAACAAATTAATTTTCAAATTTTACGTTTTTTCCACTCTGGCTTGTCTGCTTCATCTTCTTCTGGTTCCACTTCTGCAAAAACTGTTTTTGGCTGCGTTCTAGAAAACATTAAAAAGATTAAAATAGTGGTCAGACTACAATACTTTATCAGAAACTGTATTAGATAGGCACTAGACACCAACAAAAGACACATACAGACACTTTCAAAAAAAGAGCATACTAGGCTTGACCATTTTTTATTTTTTGACAATAACCTATCAACTAACCTTCTCAGAACTGAAGAAACCTGCAGCTCACAGACAAACAAGCACAACCAAACACACACATCTTGCAAGTATTATTCCCTCATTAGCTTACAATCAGTATCTGTACATTCCATGAATAAAATTAAGACAGAAGTGAGGAACAAATACATTTAACTCCATGCTAGAAAAGCAGAGCCATTGGACTCCTCATTCCATGAAATTTTGAAAAGAAACTTCCATTTTGATACACTATAGAACAACAGCAGCCAGTAAGTGGAAACAGAACAGCTAAGCCAGGTTTCCGGCCCAGCTTACGCATGAAAAAACAGCTTCTCCTCCAGAGACTTTATCTAACACTACTGTAACATAAAAAATGTAATGAGCTTCATATGAGAATACAGTGTATCTGACAGTCAAGTTTGATGGTATCAAGTCCTCCACTCTTTGTGTGAACTTTAAGTACCACTTAAATTTTACAAAAGTAATTACTGATTACTTTCTAAATGAACACAGTATCAAGTAGCAATTCAATAAATTGTTTGGACATTCAGTTCCCTTGTTTTACACTTTGACAACTGCATGGTCGCCTTTTCCAACTTAATTCTCAGCATAATCACTGCACAGCTGAAACTATCAGATTTCTGATGCTGATGGTGCTCAACTTCTCAACATGACAAAGTATAAAATGCACCCAAGGCAGTCATCATCTCATTACAATATTAACTAATGTTTTTGTATCAGTCTAAGGATGTGAAGAATTATTATTAATATTATGATAACTGTTATTTGGCAAGCTCTATAAAATGCATAAGCCTTACCAAAATTGTGCCTGCCTTACATAGGCAAATAGGCAAAATCCCATGCTGCCTCTGACTTCAAAGAGTAATAGCAAGCCATCCGCTCTTACAGAGCAGGATTCTCCACATGTTAAATATGTGACATAAATAGGTTCAAAATCATCAAAACTCGTCAAAGACAACTCTCCTTACATGCACAATCTTTCTATTGCCCTGCCTGCCCCTCCATCCTCCAAGCTTGGAAGAAAGGGTCATGCTGATAATTCCAGAGATGGCCCTACTGAAGAACTCTGACTGGCACATGGTCCCTGGGTGCAGGCAGTAGCAGACCTTGCACTCAGATGAGGACCTATACTGTGGAAGTTAGATGAGTCTTTCTGCTGTCTATGGAAAGCATAACTGAGATTTTAAAATATTTTCCAGTTTTAAAGTTTTATTATAAAATAATTGCATAAACTCTACTTAACCCATTGCTGAAAAAAGAAGTTAGGGAAAAAAAAAAAAGGAAAAACAATCAACATTGAATCTAAAACAGACACCAGGGATGAAGGCTTTATTGGCTGAAATACTGGGTTTTGCTAGCTGCTGAAAAGGAAGAATGTATGGAATCTTCTCTTTTTTCCAACAAAGACATACTGACAAAGGTTTATTTAGCCCATTTTAGCAATGTACCCTCCTTTCACCACAATAGATGAAAAGTATCTAAATGTCCTCTAGGATGACCTCCATATTAGGAGTTTCATTAGTAAAGCACAACTAATCAAATGGAAACCTAGAATTTCGACCACAAACCTGTAACTGTCATAATTCAGATAAACACGTCCAAGTTAGAGGAATGAATACGTCTGTGAAACAAGCAGCAAAACCTAAGTTTTTTCCAGGATACAAGTGGCACTGAAAAGGGGCACAGACTTCAGAAAAGGTAAGTGTGCTACTGAGTACAGGAAAGCTGAGGCAGGGGAAGAAGAAGAATAAAAGAAAAAAAAAAAAAAAAAAGATAGAAACTGTACCATAAGTATTCAGCTAAAGCAAAAATAGGCAGAGGAAGTCAAGTCTGCTTGCTACCTCACTTTTTAAAATTACCATGAAATAGCTAGAGCCTCAGCTGAAATGTAAACTGTTCCACAAGCTGCATAGCTGTAACTGGGGCACCCAGGGTGATTCATATGCCTAACCATTTTAAAACACTGGTTTTGTTATTGCTTTATCAGCAGTGATCATTTAATCTAATTTAAACACTTTTTTTTTTTATGCTTAGTAACTGCAGTAAATGTAGAAATTTGCTGTAAATTCATACAAAAAGTATCAAAACAAGTTTTCTTCTATTAAGTATTCTTATTTCTGAGGGCCGTGTTCTTTTTCCCCCATCAAATTTCTCAGTTTTATTTATACTTGACTTTGGGATATGATTTCAGTTTGTCTGTTTGGTAGATCCCATGGCAGAATACTATGGAGGGCAAAGAGGCCCAAGGAAAGTTGGTAGGTATTTTAGGAAATCTCCTCAAAATAGTTACATTTCATCTGCAGAAAGTACAACCTGGCAGTAGCCTGGCATGGATGCATATGGATTTGACTGTGATAAACCACACACTCCAAAAGGGAAGAACACAAAGGAGGCAAGGACACCCTCAGATAAAAGCAGCAGAGGCATTACATGAACACAGAAGAACAGAGTTAAGAGAGCAAAGCTTAGATGGAACTGAAACAGAAAAGAAATGTGAGAGGCAAGAACAAAGGATTTCTACAAATACACTGTCAGCCAAAGGAATGTGAAGGAAAATGTGCTTTATTGAGCAAGTGAACCACTAACAAAACATATGGAAAAGGTCAAGATACTTGGTGCTTTTTTAGGCTCCACCTTCCCTGAAGATGTCTGTCCTCAGGCCTGCAAGCACATCTACACTATAGCAGAGACTTTGGTAGGGACTAAATTATTTCCAACAGGAATAGGAAGACAGAGTTTATAGCTCATTGGACATGTAAAAATCCGTATCACATGCGTGGATCCAGAGGTACTGTGGGAACTGACCTATGTCATTGCAAGGGCACTCTGTCATCACTGAGGTGATACGGTGACTGGGAGAGGGTCGCAATGGCTAGAAAAAGTAATCATCATCTTTGTGAGGGATAAAAGGAGGATTTGGAGAATTTCAAAACCTCAGTTCTTAGGAAAGCTATGTAATGAATCTCAGTGGATTCTTTACATAGCTGTCCTGCAAATTGAGGTTGCGCATTTCCAGATATATGAAGGACATGAAGGTGGTAAGGAACAGCCAGCACAGACTTAGCAAAGGCACATTGTGTCCAGCAACCAAATTGCTAGAACAGCCTGCCCAGACAGGTGTGGGAGTTTTCATCCTTGAGGATATTTAACCTTGGTTGAACAAACCCCTAAACAACCCAAATCTAACTGAATCTGAGCAGTGAACACACTTTAAGCAGGAGCCTGGACTAGATGACTTCAGGCATTCCCTCCCTATCTAAGTTGTTCTATGATCCTGTGTTTGCACATGACTGTCAGCTGAAACCAGTATCTCATACACTGAAAAATGCATTCCTATTGTGGGTTATGGTAACAGGCTGCAAACAAAAATGGGAAAACAAACTAGCATGATTTATTTATACTATGTGCTCCTCTTTACTTCAGTGGTTTTCAAGATATTCAGATATGCAGACCTCTAGAAAATTTCCAGGGGCCACAAAGACTGCTTTAGCGTCACCATAATCCCTCTGGTTATGGGTTGTTTTTCTTAATTGCTTTTCAGAGATCCAGTAAAAGTAGCTCATTGACATGTGAGGATCATAGACTAGCAGATAAATAATACTGCAGCAGCCCAACCAGCTGGATATGACAACTACATATCACAACATGTGACTCATGTCAAAGTAACTTCTAAAATTTGTGTTTATATTGCACTGAAACAAAGAAAAAAGATTTTCAAGCATGCTTGGAAACCAGAATAATGTCATAAAGGTCACTTCCAGATGGAAAAGTTAAGGTTTTCAGCATCAGGCGCCTTTTTTGTTCTTTATCCCATCAACCAGCTTGACTATTTTCTAAATCGCAGGGGCTTCCCTAAGTTTTGTAAATTAGAAATTTACAAAATAATATTTAGGATAAATGTAAAAATGCATGCCAACAAGACTGCTATTACAGGACATTCTGCTCAGTCCTGATTTTTCATCTAACCACATTTGAGCCATTATATGACTAATACTTCACAGACTGGCACTGCCCTTGAGAAAAAGTCCAGTGAACACAATACAGCTACAGACTCTTGCTTCAAGTCATTCCCTTTTGACAGTGACAAGCAGCAATGAAAAAGACCACAAAATAGGGGTAACAAAAAGTTATTTTCAGTAACTCCAGTTTACCTCATTGAGGAGGGAAATTTCACCCTTGCTTTCTCTCTGGTACAGAAGAAAGCTGCATCTGATTAGGCACTCAGCTACAATGCTTAGTTATTCTTGCTGATCCTTCAGAGGGACATCTGAAGTCATTATAGTATATCTGTACAGCTGTGTTAAAACAAACAGCTCACAAAGAATGTAATTTTCAAACAGTTACAACTGATGCCTCAAGTTCCTTTCCTGTAGTTCTTTACTTGAAATCTTCAATCTGTCCTTCCTTTCCTTTCACTCCGCTGGAATGGCTCTTGCCAAGGACATTAACAAGCCTTTTCCTGAGAAATCTCAAGATCTTTTCCTTATCCTCATCCATTATAACTTTTCTGTTGTGTCGATGACATCTTATTTGACACTTTATTCACACTGGGCTTCTGTGACATGTCATCTCCTGATCAACATGTACTTCTTATCACCCCCAGTATCCTTTTCAGCAGCATCTGTTTTTCACCCATTCTTCTGCCTTTTGTGTACTTCCCTCTCGTTTTTGGCTCAAATGTCAGGGGGAACAGAAAGATCAAGCTAATGATAACAAGTTTAAATTTTTTTCAAGTGATAAATAATACAAACGAATATTCAGCTCCAAGAGTAAATCATCATGTTTAACACCAAAAAAGATATATTTTTACACTGAGTGCATAAACTAGAAACAGAAGTAATGTGTTTTTTAGAAAATTTACTAAAGTGAAAATCATAGAATCATAGAATGGTTTGGGTTGGAAGGGACCTTAAAGGTCATCCAGTTCCAAATACCCTGCCATGGGCAGGGACACCTTTCACCAGACCAGGCTCAGAGCCCAATCCAGCTGGGCCTTGAACACTGTCAGGGATGATGCATTCACAACTTCTCTGGGCAACTTGTTCTGTGCCTCACCTCACTCCGAGTAAAGAATTTCTTCATAACATCTAATCTAAATCTCTCTTCTTTTAGTTTAAAACCATTTCCCCTTGTCCAGTCACTACCCCTGCTATGCAAAGTCACTCTCCCTCATATACAATTAAAAAAACATTAAATCTGTTAACTGATTGAGAAAGATGTAGCCACTATGGATCAAGAACAGACAAATTAATCCAATAATCATATTCCAAGTTATGAAAACTGATTAACCAGAAAAGAGCATTTCTTAATCTTCTCAGTCTAAAATTATTTAATAAATATCACTTTAGAAAATGAACTAACTGTAGTTTCCTTACATATTTTCTGAAGAAGGAGAGTGAAAATTTTATGTACATAGACAGCACAGGACCAAATGCCTTGTCAAACAGAAGATATATCAAGTGGATAGTTTTATACCCTGTTTAAGTAAAAATTTGCTACAAGAAATGTGGAAAAACTGGTAGCAGAAGAATAAAGTAGTAAAAGAATAAACACTATTTTAAAAAATGAAATATACTGGATGGATGGGTTTTGGGTCTTAAGACAGCATATGATTTAAAAAATGTACCAGAATATCACCTTTCCTAAATCTATAGTCTAACTTATGCTACAGCTAAAGCATCTGTCCAGTATACAAACCAGTATTGTAGGATAATTTGGATCAATTACTTACAATTTGCATATTTTATTAAATATAAGTCTGTATGTAAATCTGTAAAATGCATTTTATGTACAGGTCAAATATCCATGCTTTGTAAATAGGACATAATTATAACAGCATATATTATTGTATTATATATATTATAATAGTACAGCTTTATGTGGTTGTTAATAGAGTCCTGAATTTCTGAAAACTAAGAACACAACACACTCAAGTTTCTGCATTTCATTGTCTAAGATATTATTAATACAATTATTAGTGCTTATTATTATTATGTTGTTGTTATTGTTGTTGTTGTTATGGTTAATAATATTCTTCTTGCTTGGGAGTTTTTTAATGCTCTTTGCAGAGAGTATATCTGAAATTGAAGCTTTTAAAGGAAGAATAATGGCTTGAGGCTCTCATCCTCACCAGGATGAGATTTATCAGCTGACAAAGCCATCAAGGCATCATGCTGCTGGCTGCAGTCCAATTCCCCCACATACACATCACCGTCTGGTGTGTAAGTTAATAGCAGTCTGGATGTGCATCCTGCCCACTTCTCAGCCAGTTCTCCTCTTCCCCTGCAGCCACATCTTTAACAAGGAACTGTAATGAGAGCTGGCCACCTGACACAGTAAGCCTCCTCTAACACAGCTTTGTTTTAAAACTTTCATGTCTACTACACTGCAGGTGTTGGGGATGAAACTTAATATACAATCAATGAAGTTAGTAAGCCAAAAATATGCTGAAGTCAGAAAAGAAATGTCATCATCTGAAAGCTGTGATTCTGCGGGGTTACCAAGGTTTTACCACAAAAATCTTGATAAGGCTCTTTAAGTTATGTAACACCTGGAAACATATTCCTTTATGTTGAAATTCTGGTAGGAGATTTTATCAGCTTTTAATTTTTACCAGCTGCAATTTTTAATATTGCTGTATGTTTAAAACCAAGTTAATTCAGGCAGTTACTTGGGTCCTCATGTAGTAAAAATTCAGATAAAAATTTATGACAGTCAAGAAATCATCCTGTCGTAACACCATATAAATATTTTGAAGGTTTAATCTAAGAATCAGTTGGAACTAGAGGGTGTTCTAGAGGTTATATTGGGATATATCCCAATATATCAATGAGAAAGTACCCTATTAAAAAGTATATTGCAGTTTAAGACACTGATTTGGAGAAGATTCTAAACTCAAATCAACTTAGAAGCATTAAAATAACTTCTAGCACTGGCAGGTACATTTTAGAAGTGGAAATATGAAATTTCAAAAATTTAACCTCCTGGAAACTCCTATCTTTATAAAAGAGTATATTCTTGGTTTACATATTTGTGGCAGCGATCCAAAAAAGGCAAGTTATAGCATTAAAACCATCTATTTTAACTAAACTCCTACTGTCCTCTAGAAATATTACTTGTGTTCTTAATTATTTCCTTACTTTGCATATGCTGGAGCCACCCAGTATGGATTTTCCTCTGCTTCCTTCGCATGACGTAAAATGGCCTCTCGAGGATTGCTGTCATCTGTCTTGTCCAGGGCAATGTTCTTGACTATATATGATGACAGGGTGACCCCATGAGTCCCAACACGGCCACCACGACCTGTGGCATGAAGAGAAAAATATTTAAGAAATAGGCAGAGCCTGTACCGGTGACCTGGTACAAAGAGGTTATTTAAAATGCTATATGAAGGGTTTTACTTAGGGCTGCATTCAGGTGGGTGTTTACTGATAATGTAACTCAAAGTAAGCCATTGTAATTGCTAATTTTTTGCAGGCAAGCACTCCAATGATACATCAATGAGACACTACCCATACATCTATAGAGTAGAGTCACCCCCAAAAAATGCAAATCCAAATGAGTGTAGAACCAAAGCATGATGGCCCCTTTGGCATACAACCGTTCAAAATGATTATGCCTAGATTACCTGCTCCTGCTACTGGAGGCTCAGGTTTGTGAGACTTCATGGGGTCCAACCTATCCTTCTCCAGCTGTTTCCTCGTGCTTCGTTGTCGTGGTTCACGGAACATTGGAAGCGCATGGGCTGAAGGGTCACAGTTTAGACAAAATTAAGTGTTAGAAATTCTATTTTCATTGTAGCATTTGAAATACAAATTGGATTCTTTCTTGCAATGGAAAAGGTGTCAGGTGTAGCCTCCCATATTCAAACAGTGGTTTACTGAGTTGTACTTTCAGGCATTTCTTTCTGCTGAATTTTTTGCAGATGAAAACAGTCAAATATCTGGGTTCCTTCAGGCAGGAGCCTTTAATCTGAAATACTGTTTACACAGTTTATGCATATTTCATTCATACCTCTGTCAACTTTAGTATTGTGACCAATCAGTTACTCTTTTCTGAACTTCCTATGTTTCTTCAGCTTTCTCATATTCTAAGAGCATGACAAGGCACTTTATACATTTTGGATATGACAAAGAGTGGAGCAGAAACCCCTCAATAATTCCAAATGTGATTTTAGGCATGTGAAGTCACAATCATGTTCTTTCTTAAATAATCAGATTAATCACCACTGGAAAAATATCGTAACTGTGAAAGTCTGGCTAAATTGTCAGGATTTAGAACTTCTATGTCCTCATAAAACTGCTATCTTCAGTCGCAGTAATAGCTTTGATCCACTCAGCAACAGAGAAACACCATGTTCATAGACATGGCTTTCTTGCAGAGAGGCTTACATCTCACATTCAGGTGTGATACTGCTGCTGTTTCCCAAAACCTTGGAAATTGTGCAGGGGTCAAATGATCCAATAAAGACAAGAAATAACCAAACAAATCTTAAATTTAGGATCATCTCTATACCGAATAACAAAAAAAAAAAAAAACCAAAACAAAACAAAAAAAAAAACAACACCCAAACATCAGGGAGCATTCAGGCACTTAGCAGTTAGAGTTTTCAGCTTGTGTAAGCCTGTTCAATTCAATTTATTAGGTTGAATGAAGTCACAGCCTAGTGACACACAGCAGATCTTTGGAAACAAATGTTTAAGTTTTATTTTTGCAGATTTCATTAAGTATGAAATGCCAGGGACAATTATCTGGCAGGCATTAAGCTTGATCAGTTTCCACAGAGCATCTGAGGTGACTAATGCACAGATCCAAGCTTTTGCCATTTGTGGAGTCAAGGCTGTCTAAGGGAAAACCATGCTGTGTATTCCTGTGTTTTAAAAGTGACACTTAATCCCTTAAAACAACATTCCTGCATTTTAAGTAGCCATTACAGGCAATTCTGATATTAAAGAGCAAGAAGAAATCTGATAGGAAAAAAAAAAACTAAAAGAAAAAAGAGGGGGAAAAAGGAGAAGATAAAAGGGGTCAGTTCACTTTGCAAAAGCACTTCAGAGATCTTTGGATCTTCCTAATTCTATCTGTAAACTTAAAGACATCTAACTACTGAAAATTTCCAAAATATGAAAAAAAAAATTTAATTTTCTGAGCAAATCCTTACAATGTTTTTCTGCATTGATGTATATGGAAAGCATCTTTATTTAGTTTCAAAATTATGTGGAAGAAACAGACAATCAGCTAGAATTCAGTGATAAAATCCCAAAAATGTGCATAACTTGGGCCTATATTGTTCAATGACATTTATAAATGCCACTGAACACACAAGTTTCACTTAATTTTAAGCAGAATTTGCTTTAAAAAATCACAGAATTTCTTTAGAATATAAACACTAATGACAGTGCACACAAAGCATTACAATAAAGGATGTTGTAAGGATGGATTAAGAGCACCCAATGAGGATTAATACCCCTGATCTTTGGCAGTTGTTACTTAAGTTTGCCCCAAAAACTGGAGCTGTACATCTGCAGCAGTAATGCAGGCTGGAGACAGCTGTGGCTAGAAAGTGCCCACGATGGGTACCTGGAACCAAAGTGGCTTGATATGGGTCTTGTTACCAAGACTTCCACACTCCCTCATTCTCAACCTCTTTTTGTTTATTATGCTGCCAAGCAACTTGTTTGTTTTATAGAGAAATGGTTTTAATATGTTTAAAACCAAGACTACTAGAAATCAGAACTGAACACCCTGGAACTGGAAGATGATGAAGAGAAGCAGGACACCACAACCATGTGACTGTTCTCATTTTATGTGAGGAAACACTATACAGGGCAATGCTAATAGGGATGGTCAAGATCTCTCAGTTAATTCCCTCATTCTATTGTAAAATCTGTCATTGGAAAAAGGCAGATCATTGAACATTTTATAGTAGCAATGATAACTATTTCTTAAATAAGTTCCCAAAAACCTCTGAGGCTAGGGATATTTAACCTATTTAAAACCCGGTATAACTTCAGTAAATTACAAATTTTGAAAAATCATTTGTTATTTGTTCAAGACCTATCTCCTATCTCTGATTTTGTAACTGGTACTGCAAAATGGCAAAACTATTCCTAAACCCATCCACATCCCACAATTAAGTTTTGGAACCTGAAGTTGTAAAAGAGCTCCAAAATTTCTGAGGCTTTCAGAAGCACCACAATCAAGAAACCAACCATTATTAACAACCTTACAGAGAATACAGATTAGATGTACCTTTCTGTTTGTGCAACACTATAAAAATTTTGTATGAAGCACCAATATATGACACTAGTGATCAATCCTAATGAAAGACTGGCTTTTAGAGGAGAAAAAATAAAGCTAAACAGTCTGCAAATAATTACAAACCTAAGAATGAGCTAAGGATTCTACTATAAAGATTGGTTTAAATTTCTTACGTGTTATAATGTAATCCTGCGTGAGAGTCTCTGCTTGTCTCTCTTTTCGTTTTGTTTTGACCACACATAATTTTGCTCCCCTAGGAGGAAACAGAGCAGTTCAGTTAGTCTGTTTATATCAAACAGAAACAGGTTTTTATTCAAGACAGTCTCAACAAAATTACACAGCACTCTAAATAGTCATGAATGTGTGTATCTTTGCCTGTTCATGCTCATGTGAAGGAGGGTAGGGAGATTACAGTGTTTCTGTTATACGGCGGTTTATATGACATACAGAAATAAGGGTGGAAGATTCATTTCACACTTCATTTGTCCACAGTACTTTAATGTGCACATTGGAAGTGCTGCTCTCCAAACTTGGGCACTCATTTGCTCCTGATATAATTCTTCCTAGGCAGCAGAGTTGGCCATTATCAACCAGAGGTGCCTGTAACACTGAGGCAGGAAAGACTGCATGAGCCTGGCTGCACAGCAAGATTGATTTAAACCAGTGGTATCTACCTCCTTATGGTGAATACCAGGAAACAAACCAGGCACAAAACTGTGCTAGGGTTCTGTGGCCCAAAAAATGATGACGAACTCCCATGTTCTCTAAACTGCCAAAATCAGAAAAATAAAACTTATTTCTGGTAATCTTGTAAACCAGATTTCATCTTAACATGGAAGTGTCCAGGTGACAGTAAGTATCCAGAAAACATTAACTCAGTTTGGTTTAGGATGCCAGCAAAACAAAGATACCACATATATAGGAAGAACACCTTATTTATTCCTGGCTGACAGGAAGGAAGAATGCCCCACTAAATGGCAAAAGAAAATTAATGAAAAAACAAGTATTTATAGGCTACTTAGGCCTGCTTCATCTTAGGCTGGCAAGTCACTGTCTGATAAATCAGTATCATCTTTCCCTTAGATGTACAGACAAAATCCTTATGTGATAAATGAGATTAAAGTAGATGAAAGGTAGGCATGTGTTTCCTTGCTTTGCACATTGTGAAATCGGGTCTTCCAGGATTACTTCATTAGCACTGAAGTTTGGTGCTTCTAAACAGGATTTTTACTTCAAGAAGAAAGTATGCATTATGAAACCTGAATACAATACAAAACCATAAATACAATAAATACCCACTCAGTAACACTTCCTCAGCAACCTCCAACAGATAGGATGAAAGGTTGCTCTTACTGCAGATTTCACGCAATTAAAAAATGGAAGCCTTTCTAAATTCAGGTAGAACAGCCAGCATATTGCAAAAGGAAAAGCCCAGTGGAAAATGTGCTATTCTTCATAAGCTAACATTTTGGGTTATTTTTTAGTCTTTCTACTGCTGCTGAATAAGTAGAACTCTGCAAAACATGCTACCAAACCAGTTTTACTCATTTCTTAGTATAATCATTAAATCACAGAATCAGGCTATATTTGAGGGAAAAAAACAACAATAAATCATTATTACATACCTCTGGCTTTTGACAGGATCATAGTACACTTTGGCTAAACCATTTCCACTACCAACCATGATCTGGTTCAACTTGGGATGCCAAAGACAACGCACAACACTCTGAAATACAGTGAGATATTGACAATTAGTTGGTCATTTACCTGGATCTTAAAATTAATATTTACACTGACAAAGACTGCACCACACTGTAGCAGAACCAAGCCTAAGTATATGAATCAGCAACTCCAGAGAAGAATACAACACCAGCATGTAGGCAGGGAAGGAAGTAAAAATTGGTGACAGTATGATAACCAGTGGTTTCTACAGACTATCTGCTGCCAGGATCTTCATGGGCACAGTGAAAATGGAAAGTTAAAGATGGATTTGAAGAAGAACAATTAAGTGCTTCAGATAAGATATAGCGATTCAGGTGCTCATGACTTTTGTACTCTTATTTTTAATTCTTAATTCTTCCACTTCATGCATCACTTTATCTGTTTTTTCCCTTCTTGTCATACACTGTTGACCTTTTCACTTGCTGACTGCAGAAACGGAAGAGATGCTGATTTTCACTCTTGCTTCTTTCTTTCCCACAACACGAAGAACTTGGTATTTGAAGCCAACGTCTCACAGTACTGTCACCCTTCTGGTCAGCACTGAAACTCATTTTCAGACATTAAGAGTATTGTTCTACATGTGACTTTAAATCTCCATGTGAGTACTGTTCTCAGTCTGACTCAGCAAGACAGCACAGAAATTCTAAGACACAAATGTCTAACTCCAGAGAGCCAATCTGCCACAAAGAACAACACATCTTATCAAAAACAGAAAAGAAAGTATCTATTTTTGACAGACAGTAATGCCTGAAATGGATATTGTCCAAGGCTGAAATTGGCTTGTGCCACTTATGTAACAAATGTATCCAGAGCTAGCAAGAAGCATTATGTTGTTAGTATTTCATGGAACAATGCTCCCTTTTCTAGTCTTCCCTTTCTTCTCCCTCCAACTTCCCAGTGCATGTTCCATACTATTTCTGGTTTAGTCCAGCCTCCATTTTTTTTTAATGCTATGAGACACATAACATTAAAAATATTGAAAAAATTCTGAAGCCCATTCAGCCATCATTAATCAGAACTTCATTTTACCACAGCATGATGCATGACACACTCCTAAGCTGTTTTTTCTGCTTTGTATTCTCTTTTAGGAAGAAAAACTGAGTGAGACAAAGTTTCTTTAATCAAACAGCCATTTTTTACAAGGTTCCCCAGCAAAGCATCCTCCCACATACACACAGCATACAACAGTATATTTTCCGTTTTACTTACAGGTACAAATAAATCTGGTTTGCTTATTACAAGACAACTACAGAACAACATTTTTAGAGATAAACTTGAAGTACACAATACAGAGTTGCTAATAAGTTGTTGGATTTAAGTAAGAGTCTTACATATTGTTATGTAATGCTCAAAATGCTAAAGTAACTCTAAACACCAGAGCTAGTAACAAATATGGAAGGTCAAAGGTGGGTGGCCTTTTCTTTTATTAATATTTATTGCATGTGGTTAGCCAGCCTTTTTAAACTCTGCAGTTAATGTGGTTCTCCACTTTCTTCTGTCATGTAAATGTATTTTATAGCATGGTAGTGGATACCAGCCAACAAAAACAAGCGTGAGACAGTGTGGCTCAGCACTGATGGGGTTTGCTGAGTTTCTAACTTGTCAAACATGCACAGCACACTTAAAACCACCATGGCACGTGCTACAGAGCAGGCAAAAGAAACTGTCATTAAATGTAACCCTATAAATCTTTCAAAACCATAAAACATTCCCAGAATATAATTTGTTAAAAACTAAACAAACTCAAGTTCTGAACATGCAAGTAATTTTATCAATCCACTGGTATATAAATCTACTTTATAAGAAATAATAAAAACAACTTCTGTGCTTTTTACATTATTTTAGAAACTGACTATACTTCAAAAATACCAAAATACTGAATCCCTGAACTATATCCTAAAAACTTTTTTCAATAATTTAATCCTAAAGAAGTCGAAATTCTAATTAACTGTACAATAAAGGGGTGATTGTAAACTAGGTCTTAATACTGGAAATGAAGGGTAAAGAGAATCTTTATCACACAAAAATAATGAACACTTAAAGAGCATTTATTCTTTGATGCATCTAACTTCTCAACTGCTTCCACTTAGAATAACTCAGGTAGACATCTTTATCCCTGGAAATGCTAAACATCAAATTCCATCTCAAAGAAGGTCCTACCTCCCAGCTCTTCAGGCAAGGAAGTATACAGACAAATAAGTGTTTTCTTGCCTCTGCCTACATGTGCACGTAGGTAGGTACTGATATACTGAAGTTTTCACAACTCTAAAATAGTTGGAAGAGAGCTCTGGAGATGACTGCTTCAACCATCTTTCTCCAAGAATGGTCATATACTAGAGACAGCTCAGGATATCACCATTTGTTTTTTAATATTTCCCAGGATGGAAACTCGACAGCCTCTTTCAGCAACCTGCTTCAATGTACAACCAGCCCTACCATTAAAAAACCTGAAAACACAACCACAAACCGCAAAAAATTTTCTTTAATTTAAAACAAGAAAAATTTATGTAGATTCTGAAAGGGAAAAAAAGTCAGGTCATGGCTTAGCAAGTGGAAAATGTCTTGTAACAAAGAAGAATGATAAAATGTAGAATGTATCACCCCATAAACATCTTCAACATTTGAAAATAAGACTTCTGTGATGGCTGAATGCTTTGGACACTATGCTTTTGGAGCATGAAGTACTGGAAGCCTGTCATAAAAAATCCTGAAAATATTTTTTCCATAGACTGATGTGGCCAGCTTTGTGATTACAAGAAAATTACAAAAGATAATTACTAGTAACAATTTAAAAGTTGTTTTGTACTTTTGCTATGCAAAAGCATTAAGTTCTTCAAATTAAATCAATCTGAAAAGCCTTTGGCAATGTCTATTGCATATACAAACACAGTAGCTTGCATTGGGAAATGCTGGGAAAACATTGTGAAAGTATTTTTGTAAAGACAGACAGGGAAAATATTAAAAATATTACACGAAAGAAAAACACTGCAAATTTACTTTCTTGATTCTCACTGTGAAAGAGGTTAGAACAGATTCAGTGAGTGTCATTGTCTGTAGACACTTCTGAGGTGGTTCCCGGATTGTCTTACCCCTATCAGTCTGTTCTCACCGCTGTATTTCCCTTTGAGTCAAGTAAACAGAGAGCTGTTGCTGCAGGTAAACAGTAAACAACACCAAATAATTTTTCTGTCAGGTTATTATCCATATATGTGAGCTCACTAGGCAACTACACATACAGCTTTTCTGGTACTGAGCAAGTCCTAGTGCTTTGACAAGAGTTAGCAGCTGTGTCTCTAAATGAGAAACTGAAGCCTCATTTTCTGTAACACAGAATGAGATACTTATTCTGACCTAGGAATACAGCCCTGTGTTCAACACACATAGGGAAGAATAACTGAGGCAGATCTGACAGCAAGCAAAAGCTAATTATCTGAACTGAAACTTTCCAGAGCACTTGGGCAACACCCTGACAGGAGTAAACAATGCAGAGAGGGCATTTTACAAGGTCAGCAAGAAAAGATTTACATGATTTGTGACACAGGAATGGAAAATTTACCCTCTAAGATGAAACCATGAAGCTGGTATGGTCATGAAAGTACAGACTGATGTCAAGGACTGGAAAAATTTTCCTGGACCTTTGCTTATAAATACGGTTTGAGACAGCAGCAGGAAAGACAAAATTCAATTCCCTGGACCACACTTCAGATAAAACCACTCAGTTTTAGAGTGTGGATAGAACTGATCCAGGATGGGAAGTACAGACTCAGAGGGGTCAGTACAGGTCAGGCAGGAAAGAAAGGTTAATAATTTCTAGTAAGAGGGACTATGAATGGTTAGAGATCACACATTGGCAGTGATTAGCTGGATTGTGAAAGGTTTTGGAGAGCATGTGCTGTGATAAAATATATAAAGAAAAAAATACATAAATGCATTAATTAATGCTACATAATACAGCAAGTATTCTTAGTTGTAACTCAGTGAATTGCAGAGTACATACAGTCTTCACATAAATGTTACACCTTAGACCTAAAAGATTTTTCTGCAGCATTTCAGAGACTGAGCAGTCACTTAACCTTACTAGTATCTTTTGAATTTACCAAAATGGTTGCTCATAATGAGGTTGCTCATTATGTAACAAAAAAACATGAACATATATAAAGAATGTCTCTTGAAAGTATTATTCACCTCTATTCTCTTTCACTCTGCTGCAAAAAAATAAGAAAATATTCAGGTTTCTGTCCATCAATGCCTTCTTGAATTCCTATACTAACATTTTACATGTCTGTGTGCTGGTCTGGTACAAAAGAATTGAATTGTTTTTTACTTGCTGCATTTCAGCTGATATCCAACAAAATCTCACTAACTTTTTATGTAAATAAGCCCCATGATTACAGTTAATCTTTTTTGTGTTAGCAAAATTTTATTTTACACACATATATGCGTGTACGCCTATGGAGGTCATAATTGGAACAAGACTGGCATGATAATGATTCCACCATTTTCCAAAAAATTCCAAGAACTTCCACATTTTGAACATAAATAGGAATCACTATACACTTCCAGAGCACTTAGGTCAACTGGATTATATTCTCTCCTTGGTACTGCAAAATGAAAAGTAAATTAGAGGGGCCATATTTTACAGTGAAGTTTTAACTTCTTTTCCCTCCTTCAGGAGGTCTTAGTGCTTCTCAGTCAGGCATTGTCTTCTTTCTCCCTAATGACAGTTAAGTTTTAAGGTTAAGTACTATGCAGTTATCTTTGAAAATGAACATTTCACGTGGAGTGCATTTTCAGATAATGCATATATCAGTTTTTCAAGTTCAATACTAAATATTTCTCCTGCCATGCAGGGAAGAGGAAAGAAATACATGCTTCCCTATCAGTTATGCACTCTGGGAATAAACATTTTCCATTTTTCTTTCTTTTCACTTCAGGTACACACTTTCAATCTTCTCTGATTGTTCTTGACTTTCAATTGGCTTACACATTTGCTCCAAAACACCAGATATGATAATCAGTAAAGAGCAGCTATCAGTCTTTTAGGCAAAGTTCACTGAATTACTGTCTTCTCCCATTGTTATTAGTGCAAACTATTTAAATGAAAACACTGACAACAATTCTGCTTTGCAGACTGCAATCTATCTACTTCCATCCCTACATGAAAATACCCTGAGAAGCTGGAAATCTCTACCGAATGATTCTGACATACAGCTAATATTCATATTTACCCTGGGCTGAATGTGCAGCCAGCATTCCACCTGGGAAACTCACCAGTCCAGGTTCCTGATGTCAGTTTGTAGGGGTGCCTTGGGACTGTCTGGGCAGCACAAGTTTGAGGTGGGGAAAACTTTGGTCTCGGGTGTCAACAGGGAAAACCAAGTGGTCTTCCAAATAGTCACTAGGAAAACATACTGCTAATTTCAGATAAATACTGAAAATTGAAAGGAACCATGCTAATCCCAGGTTTTCACACATCTCTAACCTATGAAGCAACACTTCATGAACATTTGATGTTTCTTTAAAAGTGTTATTCTTTAGATGAAGTTCAGTAACTCCATGGTGAAGTCGCTGATGTTTTGACAGTTGTTGGGAAATCAGGTGCAAGTAAGAGAGCGTAGGCTTTGCTCTCAGCAAGCACAAGTCTTTCACAGAGTGGCAGGATTTTCTCCTGTGAATTGCCTACAGTCAAAAATTCTTGTATCAACAGAAGCGAATGCAAAAGTAACTCATTATCTCCTACTTTGCTATTGGCAAGGTCAGAAAATGAGAGATTAAATGTTCCAGTGCTTTAGTAGAAGACAATAAACACCCACGGAGGGTAGTAAAGACTTTAGGTGGGACTTATTTAATCAAACTTAACATGTCTACAGTTTTAATCTTTGGAGATCTATTCTTTAAATATCTACAAATGTCTCCCTTTAAAGTTAACAGAGAGAAATAAGCATTTTACAGTGGACTTCAGCTAACATGTTTGAGAGATCTATTTTTTAGGATGGGATAAAATCACAGTCTGAATATGTTTATTTTTCTCTGTTGATTAGAAAAGGAGCCTAGGGTGACTGGATCAGCTGTAGACATCTATATTTGGTCAGGTGAATCCCCACAGCCTACAGAGGCCAAAATAGCTATAAAAGAAAAATAGAAAACTAATGAGGATCTATATTACAGCATGTTGTGCTACTTTGATGAAACTCCACAGTTCAAGATAAAGAATCCTGGTACCGTATTGAATACTCATAGTGCAGAAAGAATACACCAGACACAAACTTCTAAAATTGTCCAACAAATCTTGAAAACCTTAGCTTCAAAGATCAGGTGTAGCTCTGGAGATAAGTAAAAACAGAACAGGGGTTAAACTGAAAAAACTCTGTATTTGCCCTTATTGCTTACCCTTTTCCTAACCTATAATCTAATAAATAATTCCTCAGAATCTGTTCTGAAGTTATACAATAAAAAAGTGCAAGCAAGAACTGCTGACCTAAGAAAATATTTTCAGTCAGGAGAAGAAAAACTTAAACAAACCTCTCTCTCCCATGTGAAAGCTTTGCTTCAGTGGCTGTGATGGTATGTGATGGGCCGTTTGAACGGCACTGCTTGGATTTGCTGCATTTGGCTGTCCAGGCAGTCAGACAAGGGACATGTCAGCAGGGAAGATAGCAAACATGTAACATGACATTCTGACTGTGGTCGTGGATTCTGTAAGGACAGGTGACCCCAGCAGTTGCTAAGTAGGGCTTTTCTGACTGAACTGAGTATTTATCTTAAATGGAGTCACTACAAATTCCAGTCTTTCTGAAAAAACCTTTGTCTGTCAAAATCAGTGCAAGTATGCATGCAGTTAGTTTATTTAGCACATCTAGTCTGTCCTTTCTCCTATAAATCTGTCTGTCCTACATACTTATACTGAAGAACCGCTCGCATTATCTTTTGCACTTGCAGCACAGGAGCTCAAAACTCAATAAATAATACTACTTAGGAAGCTTAAAATAAATTCCCTTCCAAATTAACATCATCTGTTACCTAAGATTGCATTACATTTGTATTTGAGAGGGGTAAGCAATTTCAAACTTGGACTGGTTAAAGAACTGAAATCTCAGTGTAGCCTTTCAGCTTTCTTTTCCATAGTTCTAGGACTTGTACATTAAGTCCTTCTGATTTTAAAATTATGTCTCCCCATAACAGAAGGGAAATGTACAAAGTTACACCTCTATTTATTTAATACAGTTTTGATATATTTGAATAAAACATCAAATGTTTAGATGTCATCTGCTGAAGACAGCTTCCCACTACCACAAGATTGTTCCCCATTCCTGTTTGGTTACTACTGGTTTTAAACAACTTCTGTGATTAGGAAAGATATTAAAGCAGGGGCTCTCAAGCTTTTCCATTTTACCATAAAGGTGTGGAACTATTTAGAAACTTCAAATATTTAGACTCCTGTTCAGTGGATACGAATCTAGGCTTAGTACAAACTTTCACAGACATGTTTTATGTGACTCACCTTTTTCATGAACCAAAAAAAAACCTCTGCCATGTTTTATTTTATTTTATATATCCCTTCAAGAATGCATACACTACTTAAGAAGAGAGGAAAATTAATCAAAATATACTAAAAATCTCATGATGAGGAAAGATCCATATGCGTTCTAACTTAGAGGCAGTCTCAAAGATCTCAATGCTTTAAAAGAAAACACTTCTCACACATACTCCATAAAGTTTAGAAACAGGCCCTAAGGACTTTGAAGCAAGTGTTCCAATACATTTTCACCCAAGTTAATAAATTCTCTCCAGCTCTAACCAATTAGAATTTAAAGGAAAAATTAAAAAAAATTCAGAAACTTGAAATTCTAATCCGTAGGTAACGGCAATCTTATCTGCAGAAGTACCATAATTTCTATACAATAATCAAAGATCATTGCTAATGATGTCAATTCCTACTGCACACTCTGTAATCTCTTTCCACTGGTGTCTTAGAGCAAAGTGGTGATACAACCACCATCTACCTGGCTTGCCATGCTGCTCCACCTGGAAACAGCTGGTCAGCCTCCTGGAAGCACCACAAGAGGGGATAAAACTGTGTAACTCTTATAAAACCTATAAAACCCTGAGTTTTAAAGAATAATTAAAAAGTTAAATAACAGATTTAGAAATATGCCATTTTCAAATGTCTGCCAAGCTGAATAACAAATGCTTTCATCTTGTTTCTTCTTCTGAGAAAAAATACGGTAAACACATGTTCATACTATGTATGCTCTGATTTATAAAAAAGCTGCTCACGTAATAGAAATGTACTAGTATTATATTTTAAAATCTACTGTAAACCCCAATTGCAAAAATCTTCACGTTCATGCTTCCCCTGGAGCTCTTCCAAGGAAAAGAGCCAACTACAATAAATAAGGTGGGATGTTAGGGAGTATCTACAATGTAGTGACCTGCTATCATCAGATTTAAAATACTCATGAGAATACAGTAGTGGAAGAAAGAATATTAATGTTTTTCCCTTGTGAAACATGACTTAGAAAATGTGTGGAAATATTCAATAGAAAATGGACCAGAAATGAATAAAACTCACAATTTTCCATGTAGAAATCAAAAATACCCTAAAAATATATTCTGAGGCCATTATTTTAAAGAAGGATTTCAATACAGAAAACATGGATAACAGTGCTGTACCACTCAGCTTTCAAGGTACAGCTATAAAGTATCTTTTTACAAGAGCATGAAGCCACTGAACAATATTTTCCTTTTCTGAGGAACCAAAAAGTAACTTAATCAAGGTGGCAACCTGTTTCCCTTGTAAGTGCAACTGCCAGGCATTTTCAAACACCTAGTCTGTTAAAATTACAGCCACACTTTTGTCTCTCCATATATCATAAACTAAGGGAGACAACCTTCATGTGCACTCCCACTCCCTGTTACAGGGACAAAACCCTCACAGTTTATTACCCTGCATACCTCAAACCTCTAGTGACATCTCCCCAGAACAAAATGCATACTGCTTCAGGACACACAAAGGGAAGGATCACGTTGTCCTTATATTTATGGAAGCAAAAAATAAAAATTGACAGGTCACCGCATTATAAAAGAAAACACATTCCCTGTGATTCACCTCTTATACTACGGGGTGATTTTGTTCACTTGAAAAAAAAAATCATAAATTTACTGGGCCTTAAATATTGTATTAACTTGCCTAGTGTGTAAAATATGGATTTTCCTTAAAAATAAACCAAATGGTTTAAAACAAACAAACAAACAAAAAACCCCAAAAAACACAACAACAACAACAACAACAAAAATCAGAAGTTGCATGATGATCTCTTCCAGAAGTTTAAAGAATTTAAGAAAAGCTTTAAATCTCAGTGAAATGAGCCACAGTGGAAAAGCCCTTTACTATATTACTGCATTACTGCACCTTATAAATAGTAAATTATATTGCTTAAGGTCAAGGAAAGAAATACTGCAATTTTATATCAACCAAGCATAAAGGATACTGGAAGGTTCATATTCCTTACTCCTTCTTTCCTTTTCATTCTTTCATCTAAAAAGAAGCTTTATTTATAGCTTGTCTCAGAAGACCTTCCTGAAACATCCCTTAGGAGTTATTTTCAGAAGTATTTAATAATTTAACTTTTGCTTACATTTGAGAAACTAAGAAAATATTGAAGAATCCTCCTAACAGAAATAGGTTTCCCAAAACAACCATAAATATATAGTTTTGGATTGTTGCTTATTTACAAAATTCTGTGGAATAATTAAAAAAACTTACACATCTCATTTTGTAATGTAAACAAACTCATAATCTTGGCTCATTTTTAAATTAAATTATTGCTTCAATTTTCATTAAAAATCAGCAATTCCTTTAACTATACAACTTCCCTTTTTTTTTTTCCCTCCCCCCCTTTCTCAGTGTCCATTCTTGCTTGGCAGTAATGGAGTGTAATACTTGTCCCTTCCATATGGGGAAAATGAGGACTCTACTGTTGCCAAGATCAATCTTGTCTGTAATAAGAATAACTACCAGGAGATCCTTTGGAAGTAGCCAAATGAATGACAGACATGAGAGTGATTCAAGTGCCTATCCAAAGCTACTTTAAACTAAACTGACACTGGGGGGAATCTTGTGTACCCATTTCTTTTTTCCATACTCTAGGTATTTGTAACTGGTTCCCATGAAGATCTCATGCTTGCATAACCAAAGCAAGAATTAAGAATAAATCCTCCCTGGCATTCATCTGATAGTGAAATCTCCTTTCCCTTCCAGACTGCATATCCCAAAGATTAAACCTCATTCCAAAGCAGCTACAGGTCTTCCAGACTCTCACACTACCTGACAAATAAAAAGGGAAACAGCCTCTGAGTTTAAGGACATAAACTCTGTATGCCCATATTCTGGCAGTATTGTTTCCTGACATCTGTTTACGTCTCCTTATCCACGTAAACAGAGCAATGAAAGGTTCTGTGTGTCAATTATAGGCCTTGCATCTTAAATAAGCCTCTAATGCTCAAATTGAGAAAGTCCAATAAACTTCTTTTATTGTGAACATTTTATGAGAGAGTGGAAGAACCTTTCATAAATAATACTATCGAGATAGAAGAGAAAGAGACAGAAAAACTATGAAAAGGTTGCACATTCATAACAGGATATTTTAAAGTTCCATTAAAAAGAGGGAATTCTGTACAGTTTAGTAAACATGACCCTTGCCACAGTACAAAGCCCTCAGAATCTCTGATTTTACCTTTACACACCAAGCCAGAACAAGGCTGGGGCACTGCACATAGAGCGTCAGCTTTCTTAGAGTGGCAGAGGCAGGAGCTCCAGCCCTGATGTAATTTTGATGCAACCTGCAGGAAGTAAAGGACCCTGCCATAACCTGCAGCACGGGTGATTTCTCTCCTTGATAAATTCAAGGAAAAAAAATTCACTGAGGCTATTACTTGCAAAATTCCTCTATCTGCATCAAGATATCTCAAAACTAGCAGTCACTGGAAGCAGATAGGATGGTCATAGAAGAATCAACAGTTTTGTCTTTGTCCTGTTCACACCTCCTCCAGCTACTGGCCAGAGACAGAGCCTGTGGTCTCCAGGTGTTTTGACATTAGTTTTCTTCAAAAAGCATTGCTATTCATCTGAGAAGCTTGAATTCTACAAAAGTCCCAATACCTACATGGTGGGATGGCAATCAGGATGGCATTCGGGAGTGGACACAACAACACAGCTGTTTAAGCACATATTGTGGCTGAGAAACAAACAAACAAACAAACAAAAACCCAAAACACTAATACAAGAGCAAAAAAGCAAATTAATATTCTGTAACCAGCCACAACAGCAGAAACTAATCAGACTGTTAGTCCATTAGTAAAACCACAAAGTTTCACTCCAGCAGCTCTGAAACAGTAATGGATTTTCCCAGGAAAACTTGAAAGAAAAGGTGAAAAAAGGTTTGTGTGGTATGATGGAAAGGAATGCCAGACACAGCTTTGGTCAAACATTCCCATTAAATATTTTCTCATTACCCACTAAGTTCACTCACAGGCCAATTTCACTGGCTATTTACCAAGGAGGTTTAAGATAATGTTTACTGCTCTTTACTGCTTTTCAGTCTTGTAGGCTTGCTGGCATTTCCCTTCAAAAAATCCTTGTGAAATTAAAAAAGTAACACATGAATAGTTTATACTTTTTCTTATACTGAGAAAATCTCTGTAGATTTTCTGTTATTCGGATCATATATATTCTACCACTAAACTGCTATACAATTGCCTTCGGAAAGTTACTAAAGATTTCTTTTTTCTTTAGCAATATGGACTCACTGAAATAATTTCATTAGAAATGAGAGTAAATCAGACTCTTTGCAGAGACAGACAGTGGTGCATTTGTGCTTTTATTATACATATAGCATAGCATAACTTCAACTCTGCAATGTCTAAAAAAACCCAAAAGAGTAAAATTACATATTTCAGCCCTAGGTAACATGGAAAATGTAAAGAAGTATAACACTTAGCTGCAGAAAACAAATTGAAATCTTGGATAACATTATGTGTTAATCTTTAATTACCCTAAATGCTAACTGCTATTTTTGAGAGTATAAGGCAAAAATGGAAACTAGCAAAGCAGCTTGTAGAAAGAAATTACCGCACTGCTGAAAAAAATGCTTTGACAAACTACACACAAGATATTAATCTCCCAGTTTACAGACCAATGATCTTTCCAACAAACAGCATTTACTGCTTACAAAACATAAAAGCCAGCTTCTTGAACATTCATTTGCTTTTGGCATGCCTTTATGCGTTTATATTTCATCAAGCATAGTAATTTGAAAAGAACAAGTAAAGAACACTAATGAAAAAGCCAAAATATATAAACATCAGAAAGACCTTGAAAAAATATACTGCTTTTATTTTGTAAGACCACTTACAGGAATGTTTAGATTCAGATGATATGCTAAGCTGTGTTTTCCTTAGATGTGTAAAGTTGTAAGCTAGACAGACTTGTTGTACAGGTATTGGTGGTGCTGACTCACTGAAAATTATGTCATAAGATCAGTATTTGTCTAAATTCTTTACCTATTAGTTCCATTATTTTTATTTCCACTATATGCAAAGCAGTCTTAAATTTTCTAACTACAAATGAAGAAAACCTGCAGCACTAAAATGCTGTAGACCAAAGTGATTTACTACAGTCTTAAAAAGTACCATATAAATATCAGCACCTATACAAATTTATAGTATAAAATTATGAACCTGCTTAGACTTGTAGATATACTTAAAATTTTACCATATTGGTGGCCCCAATGAAGTTGTTTATTGACAGTATCTTACTGTTGGGTCTCCATTTCATGTCTCCTTTGCATTTTTGAAACAAAGATCAGAAATTTAGCTCTTAACACTAAGAGAAACTGAGAGCAAAGGGATCTTTTGTGGACTCCCCTGTAGCACAATCTATCTTGGGAGGTAAACAGACCCTTCATTTCCAAGACTTAGAAGACAAAGTTGCCAAATGAAAACGAAAATTTATTTGTATGCAATAAAAGACTGGCAAGCAGTATTTCTCACTATTTAAGTGGTTTTGCAGATACAGGATCTACCACTGACAAGCTCCTCCCTCTTGCAGCCTTAGAGCTTAAGTGATGTTTCTGCACACTGTTACTGACATGACCACTATGAAAAGGAGATACCATCATGAGCACCTCCAAACACTCAGGTCTAAGGAATTCAAATTCATTGTGAATGGAATTATGAAACTATTTTGTTTCTGGTACCCACATACAGGAGAGCTCCTACAAAAATCTACTTCTTGCACTTTATCTTATGTAGTTGTTTTCCTTTCCTCTGTCATGAAGTTTCAGAGGAGATGCTGAGGCATTCATGTTTTCTTTCAGAAAAAGGTTATACTTGGTTATTATAAGGCTTGTATCAGAAAATAAAAATCCCCAAGAAATTCGCATGAGTTTAGATTGGTTTGTAGTTTTGTATGTTCCACAGGAGAAAAATATAAAAGCCAATTTCTGCTGTATTTGGAGAAATTATTTATTAGTAAGTAAAACCTCCAAAGTCACATAAAATCCCTTTCTATTCAGATTATATGTTTAAGATGAAAACAGGTGTTCTTCTGTGCTAGGAAAAAACATGTGTATTCCTCTTTGGTAAGAATTCAGCATTTTTAATTTCCAAGACAGCTACACCGAAATTATAGATATAAGAAATCCATCTGTAAGCAGATTTCACCTTGGAATGGACTAATGGAGAAAGCAGGATTTAAAAAGAAAAGAAAATACAAAGGTGGTGGTGTATAAACTACATCCAGCAGAAAGAGATTTGGTCTGCTGTGCTAGGAAAGCCTGTTGTGCTCACTTTAAAAAAGTTCAGAAGGAGAAAATGGTATCCTAAAACAAAGTGACAAAATTGCTAACCTGAAATACTCCAACAACTAAAGGGACATAAGCATACACTGCCATACTTATCAGCGGCACTTCTGTTGTAATTTCACCCACTCCTATAGTGTATTATCACCTGTAAGTTTACTGTTATATCACAAAAGTAAAAGGACCTTTTAATCTATGGTAATGAATTCTTCCTTTCTTGTACAAAGAAATAGGTGGTCAGCTCAAGCCATGTATAGACCCTTCTGTATTACAGGTTCACAGCTTCAGGTTTTTATAGTAACTGGTGAGAATGGTGTTTATTGATGGATTTCTTAATGATGCCTTCTTTTTGCCACAAATTGCTGCATTTAGACTAGCTAGAAACATTCTAGAGTAACCACTAATCTGGTCTCATGGACAAAAAGGAGTTTTGTCACAATAAGGCATTTCATCATGATAACTAGTGAAGTAAGCAATATAAATATCTATGTATTTTAGGATTTGTGAATCACTTCACAGATCTAGAAGGATTCACAGAAATCCTTGAGAAATCTAATGCTAACACCAGAGCAGGGAAGCTCTATTGCTTAAACACCTTGTCCTAGGAATTTTTTTTTTTTATTTAATTGAAACAATTATTCAGGTTACTGTAGCCCTATCGCTTACTCATGGAGTAGAAAAATCACAGAAGTGTTAGTAGGTAATGATCTGCATAAGGGACAATAAGCATATGAACATGCTTTCATTCATATTTTGAAGAGATGATTAAACTAAAATACATACCGCATCTGTAACTTCTATCTCATACAGCTTCTGGAAGCTCTCACGATCAAAGAAAAACAGCTTCCCACTGCCACCACCTTTCTTAACAGAAGTGCCTGTGACAAGGATCTTATCATCTGGACTGAAACAACAATCTGTTCTGTTGAAGAAAACAAAGCATCTTACTGGGCAGATAAATAATTAACATATCAAAAACTTAGATATAAATTCCACTCATTAAAACAATCTTTTCTATCTGTTAGTTCTCTCCAGACAAAGCTTGAAAAATTATTTTGTTAGCTGTCATCTATTGCTGTAGTTATCAATTAGAGTTATCAGTTACAATTGTTACTACAGTTGTGTACAAGATGCGCAAAACTGGCAGATTCAATAAAAATTCTCCTCCCAGCAAAATTCTCCTCCACTCAAAAGTCTTGCAATCTTTTCAATAGAAGAAACAAAAGAAAAAAAGTACTTGAAAATCTGGCTGTCATCATTAAGTAAAAAAATGTACTAATCATGAAATCTGGTTTTGCTGATGATACATTCTTCAGTGATGCAAGGTGATGTGTTTATACATTGGCCAAAAAAGTTTTTCTGTTTATTTCTCCTTTGTGTTACAAATTGCTGCTAAGATTGGGCTCTCCATGACTTGCCTTTCTAAGATCTTGTTTCAAAATTACAAATTGTCCTTAGGGGATTTGGCTGTATTACAACTATAGAAATGAAGCTCAGACCAATAAAAATATTGCAAACAATACTTAGCACTATGCAGTAAAATAAAATCAGCACTTCTGACACTGTAACCTGAATTCATATTACGTACCTTCATGTTATGTCTACTTTTTCATTCAGATCTTTTTAAATTAATTATAGACTAAATAAGAATAAGGTTTACATCTATATCTCATTACACACATATGGGCCTCCTCTTGAAATGTTACTAATCTAATTAGACTTAAGACATATGAGACTGAAATATCACAAAAATAAGATCTTTTAAAGCAACATGAATCCCTAAAATAAAAAAATCCTAGAATTGCCACTGCACAGTTCTCCTTGGGCAGTCCTCTCTGCACAATTGTGGATCTAGTGACAGCTGAGGATAAGAACTCCAGCAGAACCCTTGCCCACTCAGCAAAAATACTGCTATTTCTGCTAGTTGGAATAAATTAGAATACTTACATTGGAAAGAAGCTGGGCAGTCCATCTGCTGAATTAAGGGGTTTTTTAAATTGCCTAATATCCCATAGCTTTAAAGTATCATCTCCTATGAAACAGAAGAGACAAAGGTTAGCAATAAAGAATTCAAGTCAAGAACCTACACACATCAGAAAATTTCACTCTTTAATTAAGAGAGAAGGGGAACAAAATTATATAGTAGAAGCATCCAAAATGGGAACAATTTGGAAGTTTTTCCTCAATAAGTGACTATGACAGTGCATGGTTAAGAAGCTCAATATGCTCCAGTAGACCAGAAACTTCTCTTCAATGGCTCAGCTCCATTGTGGTAATTCAATCCTATCAAGAACCACTACTCACGGTGGAATCAGATTCCTCAATCACTAATTTATTCTGTGTTTGTGAGCATTGATGTTTTGCTTCTAGGAGCAAATTTAACTTTCAGCATATCTAAAAAAATTAAAAATGTTGCCATGAATGGTCTAGATCAAAAACTAAACACGTTTTAGATGTGTGGCTTTTACCTGTCCTGAAAAAGCAATCAGGAAGAACATGAAAAGCACATAAAAGTCTTCCCTCTTGTTTAGCACACAAAAAACTGCTATCTCAGTATGCAGAAGAGGCCCTGGAATCAGTCAGAAATCCTCCAGGAAGGGAGTGATGGGAAGCAAGTGAAACCACACTTGCTGTAACGAAACCTTTTCACCACACTACCTTTAGCTATAAAAGCAAAAATCAAGGTCACAAAAAAAAAAAAGAGATCTGTAGCAATTTTCATCTGTATTTGATAAACATGGTGTGACTGCAGACCAGTAAATGTCAGGCTGTTTATCCCTTTTTGAAAAGTTATGACATATTAACAAAATGAGAACTGGGGTAAAAAGGAGATTAGTTAGTTATTCTCAGAGACATCTACGTCTCTGCTCTGACTGCCCTTCTGGAACATATATTTCCAGCATGAGATGAGCTACAGAATTTGAACTTTGAAGTACCTCACTCAAGCACCTAGACACGTCCGAGCATTTGGCAGCAGTGCCTCAGCACTTTCAAGGGTAAAAAGAAGGATATTTAAGAAACAATTCTCTTTAAAAATATCCAGACAAAAAGTTATAAAGTTTTTCTGACCTAGGAGACAAGATCTGCTTCCTTCCAAAGTACAAATCTTGCAGGGAAGTAATTTGGTTATCTGCAAGTATTTTGTGGATTCATAGCCTTTGAGCTCAAGAGCTCAAAGGAGGCCTTGGAAATAAAATGTTTTTAAAAGAAGTAACAAAAGAAATCAAGGCCGACAGTGCCCTTTACAGGGAAAGCAGTAATGTGTGGCCTCGTACATCATGTATGTTTATCTTAAAGACTAGGATAACTCCTTACTACAAAATATTTTTAAGAAGTAGACAACTTAAATAAATGATGTCTAGAGCAGAGTGTATTTCTGTTCATTGGAAAGCTAAAAAACAACAGGAAAGAAAAATGTTGAGTCCCCTGTTTTGGGAATATGTGTTTTCTTATTGTTTCCCAGTAGACTATATCCAAAGTACTTCAAAGCATTTAGTATTGTAAAATGAAGTCTCCCTTTTCCCTCCCAACCCAGCCACCCACCCCCCGCAAAAAAAAACCAAAAAAAAAAAAACCAAAAAAAAAAAAAAAAAAAAAAAAAACCAAAAAAAAAACTTATCGTCAAGATGCTGCATCTAAAGCACCAGCCCTTTACAAATGTATGAAAAGGACAACATTTGGCTACTTTGCAAGTCTCCTGGATAGGGACAGATCTACGGCTAGCAGCCAAGGCTGTTCTGTTCCTAGTGGAATGAGCCTTGACATGATCTTCAAGCTGTAGTCCTGCCAGGTTTTAGCAGGAGAAATGCAATCAGATATGTAGCTATAGCTCCTTTGCTAGCAAGAAAATGTAACAAGCTGGTTAAAAAAGTTTAGAAGACCCTAGTAGGACTCAAATTTATGGCTGATTTCAAGTCAACATTGTCTTAAACTGAAATAGTTTAGAAATAGAAGAGTAAGTATTTGGAGAGGGGAAAATGCTAGTAGAATGACTTGACTTGCTAATGCTGTAAAACTTTACCATCATTAAGAATTTGCTCCAATTCACTTTTCCTAATTAAAACTACTAGTGTGCAAATGCAAATTGGTTCCTAAATCTAATTTGCATTTTGAGTTGAAATCACTGTCACTAAGATCACAGAGTATTGCTTTTCCTCAGCACCAAGGATTTTTCCCAGTAGGATTCTTCTATCCATGCTTAGGAGGCAGCTTTAACAGAGCTGCAGCAGTAGTTATCTGTTTTTAATTACTTTACACGTGAACAAAAATAGTTATCCTTAAACAAAAGCATATAAACAGAAGTTGTGCAATTCAGTATGAATATTCAAAATAGTCTAGTCAGATAATTCAGTAGTTTTTCTTGATGTCAGACTTCTCCAAAACCCGGCAGGATTATTTAAAGCTTTTATAGCATTTTTAGTAGCATTTCAAACTCTATTTTTCACCATTTTAATAAGGATACCAATAAATAAGCTCAAGACTGACACAATCAGGTCAAGACACTGTTATGCCAATGGTACTGAGCACTGGATTTATCAAGAGGTAACAATTAGGTCCTAGAAAAACAGTCTTTGGTGAGCAAAGATAGGCATTTTTCAAATGCTCTTTAGTCAAAATAAGGCCGAAGCACTATAAAGATTTGATCTGATTTTTTTCTTTTCTTTTCAGAAGATACTGACCAGGAAGACAAGCACATGAATATGAGTAGGCCCAAAAAAGCAAAAGTGCTGCCAGGAATTCACAAAGCCTACAGTCAGCAGCACTCTGTTTAAAAAGAGCGAGTCCTCTGCTGAAAGCGAAACTTGATGACAGAAATTGTTCACAGAGATCAGTGAGGCAAAGAAACATAGGAAATGGGAATTTTAAAAAGTTACAGCTTTGGAAACACATAGCGTAAGAAGCTTACGAGAATATGTTTATCAACTCTGAGCCTTTTTATGAAGGCTTATACTACATATGCGAGAGACAGCTTACAGAACAAGGTGTAGGCTTCGGCATTCTGTACTGGTTCTACAGGAGGAGCTGCAACAACTTCACAACATCCTTTTGAGGTGTCAAAGATTGGGACCAAAGCCAAAGATCTCGTGAGGGAAGTCACAAATTGAGGAATCTATGCCTACATTTGGAACACTTCTCAGCATCACCTGCATCCATACCAGCCTGATCAAATACTTAAGCGCATCATCCACTCTAAACATATGGAATGAACATACAAACATATGGCTAGAAGACTTTCTTATCACCATTTCAGCTCCAAGTGTTGCACTTACCTGACTATGCCTATTAAAACTAGTAAATGTATTTCTGGCATGGTTAGAATAAACAGAAGTGTTCACCTTCTAAGAAATATTACTTGCTAAAACCCATCTGATTTTTGAAATGCCAATGTTTGGATTTACTATGAAAAGCAATATGTTATTACAGTACACAAAACAGTCACTATACATGCTACTGCATAACCCTTGAGCTTACATGTTTCTATGTTTTAAACCAATTTAAAAATGAAGAAAGAAATACAAGTAAAATGGGGGAAAAAAAGACCAACAAAAATATCAGGAGTCAAAAAATATTCAAAAAAATTTTACAGTAAGATCTCAAGTCCAATCCTAATTCTTATCTCTCCCCCGCTAAACAAAGAAAATGTTCCCCAAATACTGCCTTTCATTGTTTCAAGCATGCAGAAATATCACTTTCTTAAGTTTCTGTCAAGTTACTACCTAATATCCAACAAGAATAGCCCTGGAAACTTTCATAAGCAGCTCCTTAGGTTTTCATTTTCCCTTGTGCCTGCAGCTGAGCCATGCCTCATCTTCTCATATCCAACACAGATCTACATCAGATGCAGGAAAGTCCATCAGGCTTTCAATGAAAGTTCCCATGCCCCAAATACTATCCTCTCTTTGATCCTCAGCACTTGGCAGGTGTGTTAATCTATGAATGCTGGATCCACATCTGCTTTTGTTGGTACAGATCCAAAGCAATACTCATATTAAAGCACTAACCAAACAAGTCAAAATAAGATATGAATCCTCCTTACTTTCTAGCATAGTGCATACAGAGCTTTCTTTCCTCTTAATACACTAGACAAAGGTAGCACTTTTACCCACAATGAGTGGCCAAATTTCTGTGGAGTCTTACATTCTGCAAACAATCAATCAACATTTTATACAGCTTAGAGCAGAATGTGGAAGATAAAACCTGTGTAAATGAAAGTCTGTTTAACACGAAACAAAAACTGGAGACAGATGAGGAAGAGCAGGCAAGTAAAAGTGCCACATGCAATAAAAATAAGAAAAGGTCATTTATGTGGTCTACACTCATAAATGAGAAACAGAAGAGAATTTGAATAAATGGAGGTTTCAAGACAGCACTAGTAAATACCCCTCACTAAGTAATAGCCTTGTTTGCTGCTATATTTAAAAGCATACCAAGGTTTATCCCTAAATTTCCTAAAGAACATTTGTGTGAATTTTTTGTGGCAATCACCACTGGCAGACAGACACAGCATTTAACTTAGTGCAGAATGGAAAGACACACAGTTCACATATTTTCCAAGCAGGAGAAGGTCCACACATAATAAAAGTCTGGTTCAGTGAGGACAAAAAAGCTTTTTCAGTGAGCTTTTACCTGACCACTTACAACCCATTCATGAGTGGCGGCAGAACTCTGAACAGCAGCTTAACTCAGGACGCTGAACAGCAGTTATGAAACAACACAAGTGCCATTAGTGTCCAAATGCCTAGGGCCTTCGAGGATAAGACTACAAAGTCCTTACTCTGAAAGATGTGCTCTAGGAAACAACATCTGGAATCTTTGAAATGTGGCAAGACATACAAAGAATCAGTGAGGCCACACCCAATATCAGCTGCATTTCACTGTACTGACATACACCGGCCAGACACTCTACCCCCTTCAGGGACAGGGGCGCAGGGAGGACACAAAGAAAATGCAAGCTACTTGGCTAGGAAATCCATCCACTGATTCAGAGTTTTTTTTAATCTATGAATACCTATATCTGGTATTTTGTGTATGTTATCTCATTCTATGTACCAAACTGACCAGATGTTCTAAACATATGTTAGGCACAGCGTTAGCCAACATTAATTTATACTGCCTCTCCCTAGGCCTGTTTATTTGGCCTTGGGGCAATGCTAATGCATACACAGAGCTTCTGGTTACAGCTGTTTTCCATCCAGACAGCTTGGCTTGTACGCTTGCACCTGCCTGCAAAACACTGGGCAGACAAATCTCTGCACGAAAAGTTGTCTTCAACAGACACCATCCTACCCCAATAATGAAGTTAATGAGTCCTCAAATATATCTTTGCCTTCTCAAGTCTTATTCTGTTGTCTAAGATTCATTTACAAAAGTTTTATCTGAAGCTTACAACACAAGCCTGTTTTCCCAGTCCTGCGGACATTCCAAATTCTTTTGCCATTCAAGTACATTTTTGGAAGGTCAATTCCAGTCATCAACTTTTGATACTTTTTATACAGATTAGATAAAAATTCAAATTAGGACAGAAAATTACATTGCCTAAGAAAGTTGTATGAGGAATTAATACCTCCAGAGAAGAGCTAGTGTTATTGAGAGGCACTTATCTTCCACAGAAGAACTAAGCAACAAAACTGGACTTTTTTATTTTTAGTTAAGCTAATTATTTTCTTTCAGTGTATTATTACTGCTAGACAAGAACACAGATCAGAAACTGTGTAATATAATCAGCAAAGTTATCTTAAAATATTTCTTAACTGCTGTAAAATTCTCTATCAGGAACATGGTACTGAAATGTGTATCAAATTAAAGTAGTAAACTGTGAAATACTTCATATTTTAATCACTAGTATCTGATTTCACTACCTTATCTCCCTCCACCACATACAGTTAACTCAATTAACATGATCTATACGGTTTGTTTAATGAACCATTTCATTTCATTAAAAACGTCTTATATTTAACATGTCATTGGGTTCTTTCAATCACCTACCTCCTCGGCTGGCAAGGACAGTACCATCATAGGAAAATGTCAAACATGAAGTGTCAGTGCCTGAAGCATGGGCTTGTCTGCAGTGGAACTTTGTATGTACCTGTTTGCCAAACAAAAAAGACATTACAGAATAAATTACAATTATGAATCAAATAACAAATGAAACAAATGGGACAAGCATTACTTCATAGTGTTTTCTGTGCTCTGCTGCTTTCCTTATTCTAAACAGAAATCCTTGCATTTTTAGGAGGTACAGTAGCTAAGTATTTCCAACAGACTTTAAAAAAATGCTATATTTGTTTTAGAAGATGCTTTCATAACAAGAGCTTGAATGCAAAATTTGAATTCTTCATAGGTTTAATTATACAGTACAGATTTACATAGCATCAGTGCTCTTGGAAAACTCCCACTAGCACTGAACAAAGGTAGTTATGGCTTGTTTAAGATAAAAATACATTCCAAGACAGTTCTCAACACTCCCCTAAGTAGGCTTTTAGTTTCTCAAACTACCAAAATACAATGTACATACTTTTGAAAGGACAGAAAAGGACTGGAAAATTAACTTTTGCCAAATTTAATTTCTGACAGAATTCATGGCTTACATAATATAATAAAGTTCAGATATTGTGAGATTTGTGTTCCATTTAGGCACAGTAAATTTCAAGTATGGGAATGATGCATGTTTTATTTTAATTATTTCTATTTTGCTGATAATCCTAAAGAAAGGTTGAAATTGCCTTCAAGTTCACATTTTGTTGTTGTATGGAGATCACTTCTTATTTATTAAGTCATTATTTAGTAAAACACCTAAAAATACTATTAACAGGGAAGGAACCTCAAATTAAATTTAAATGGTCTTGTCAAATCAAGCTTTCCGACCTCCCAACCAAAAATAAGAGTCTCTGCTAAGATTTCAGGACAGGAAGTGGAAACACAGGAAGGGAAAAAGGGAAAAGACAGACACAGATAAAAACAAAATTGAGACAGGTGATTCCTTTTTTAATGCTTAGGCAAGAAAACTAATTCACATAGTTGTAAATTAGGCATTCAAGACTTAAAGGTTTCCAGTGCAACTGTATCTAATCTTCCTCTCTGTAAAATGAGGATTAAAACATAGAGGAGAAAATGGCAGATTAGTGACCTTGAAGTCCTTTATTTATGGTAGTGATGAGCAAAACAGAACTCACGCATATAAGCATATCTTTTCAGATGAGAGATTGAATAACATGCAGCAAAATCAGACCTAGAATTCCACCCTGAACAGTAAGAGCAGCTGCTTAGCAATCTTTATCCATACTGTGCATTAAAATAGATGCATTTCTACAGAATGTGATCGCAAAAGGAGAATGTAATCATGAAATGCGATCACGCAGACTGATTTAGGCTTGCACATAAATCCTTAGTAAATTTATCTTCTAATTTGTGACTATGCACCTTACTAAGGCTCTTTTAATGGGTCTTATTTTTTAAGTAAGAGACACAAACTAGTGAAGTAATTAATGTTGTTTATTCTTAAGAATAACTGTTCTAAATTTGGATCGAAAGCTAGAGAATATTTGTGTGATGATGTCAATAATTATTGCAAGCTTATTTTGATGTGCAGATTTGGCCAGTCATTCAGAGGAGTCACTCTGAGGCATTCCCTCCACAACTGACTTTGCAAGAAACAAAGGGGGACTTCAAATACCAACAACATGCTTCCTACAGTATTTGAACACAGAATGCAATGGCCTACACTTAGCCATAGTAATTGTTTTGAAATTACTGTCACCTCTACCCAATTATGCATACCCTGAAGTCTATGAACAGACTGGTTTACAACTGTTTGTCTTTGGTGGGAGTGTTTATTAATACTAAAAAACATATTTTGTGCATCCAATTGCATAAAATTTTCCAAGTATGTGTAAATATGTAAAGAATAAGATGTTAATTGGCTATCAGGAAATAAATTTTCTGTAGTATTTGTTAAACACTAACAAGCAATTAAAACAACGTATTTTTTGTCTAAGAAATACCATGGACACTTTCAAAAGCATCATAAATGGTTAATATTCATACTTTAAAAATAACAGATTACATTACGATATTCAGCTCATTCAAACAAATTAAAAAAACTTCATTTGGGCTCCACAACACTCCCATCCCTCCAGACAATGTCACACTGACATACATATATTAAAATACCATTTTTTTCACTCTGCTGCCCAACTTAATGTGAGGGGGTGAGGTTTTTTCCTTTCATTTCATCCTCCATCTAAAATTCTTTCCTCTTGCTTTGTGTTGGATCCAAATTAAAACACAGAAAGAGATCTGGGGTTCAATGAATGCCTTTTCTTTTATGCTTTATAAGTAAAAACCCTAAACATCTATAGATAGATAGCAAATCACATAACAGTCCATAATTTCTATTATTTTCCTATGGTCAAATACACCAATTTTATTTAGCATTTATTTGTGAATCCATCAATACCTAAACCGTATCTTTTAGGAATTAAAAATCTCATCTAAAATTGGCCACAAGTTGTGCCAGGAGAGGTTTAGTTTGTATATTAGAAAAAATTTCTTCCCTGAAAGAGTGGTCAAGCATTGCAACAGGCTTCCCAGAGAAGCAGTTGAGTCACTGTGCCTGGATGTATTTAAAAGACACGCCAATATGGCACTTGGGGATATGGTTTAGAGGTGGGCTTGTAAAGAGTGGGACTCAATGCTCTTAAGGGTCTTTTCCAACTGAAATTACTTTTTACATCGTGCACTATAGAACGTTCTGAATAAAGTACTTATATCCTGACCAGGTTTTGCACTTTTTTAAACTGTCCTATAGAGAAAGGAAAACAGCTGCATATAGATGTCGAAGACTGACACCATTTGCCCTTTAATGACAAAAATGAAACCGAACAAACAAATTTTGCCTAATTCTATCCAGCTTCGATACTTTAGGCTTTAATGTAAAACCAGGCTTGACTGAAAGGAATAGTACGGTTGCATCAGCAATTCTATGTCTTTAAAATAAATTTGCTCCATTTACCAGTAAAAAGATTGTTTTCCTAACTTTAAGATCAGCAAGCTTGCCCTCCATATATTATTCTGAAAAGGAATATAACCCTGAATCGTAGTACTAAATCAAATATTCTAAAATGACTGAAGGTTGAAAAGTTTTTACACATACTGGCAAACATTCATTGCAGTTTTCAAAGAAAATAATGGTTTTGGCCTCTGACCTCATAGTATTTTTAACAGATGTCTAATCTTGCTAACAAATCATTAGCAAAAAAAATTGTTATCAGAATATTTCTAGTTGGAAAGACATGAAACAACAGAACCAATGTAGGCAATTCAAAAATTTGATTCAAGAAGGGAAAGAAGAGCATTGAAACATAAGATAAAGATGTCAAGATAATTAGGGCAAAGTGTATCTACATATCTCCTTCTTACCCTTCTCCTTTTTCTGCAGAGGTGCCCGCTATTATGAAGTAATCGTCATGTGCCTTATAAAATTTGACAAGTTCATCAGTCCTTAACATTTTTTAAAGGTTTAGTTACTTCAGCAAATTCTGCAGTAAACCACTACATTCTGCAACTTATTTAAAGGCTTTCTAACAAATAACTCCACCAATGTAAGCACTTTCCTCCTAGCTTTGTATTAGCACGTATATTTTTGTTAAGCAATTACAGCTGACTGTACTTGTGTGCAAAATGAGATGACAGGCATAAAACATGAAGCACATGTGAGAAAGGACACAGTTGCATGTATTGAAAAAACCAAAAAATAACAGATAAATGTCAGGGTTTGCAATATTGCCAGAGTCCTCAGAGTGAACAAAAGCTAGAAGATAAAAGGAAACTAGAGAACAGATTGGGAAAGGGTGGGGGCAAAGGTACATGACTGGAGGAGCATCAGCAATGAGTACCCCTTGTACAAAAATTGGTATGGACTTAAGAGGACGCATACAGGAAGTGAAGACAACAGTGGCCACATGAATGGTTTACCACAAAATAATGACCTACAACAGAGCCACATGGCTACAGCCCTGCATCCCACAACTGCTCTCCTGCTCCAAAACACTCCATAAAATTTGTTCTAGGAAAAAGACAGACCTACTCAATTTGTTCACCTCAAAAATCCAAGCTACATCCATGAGAAAAATAGCAATATGTCTAACTGATGGAATTTTTCAACTTCCCACATTGTTTGTGGGATACAATATTTCACAGTAAGCCGACACTTTCCCAAGATTACAATGCTTCTCACATTCTGCCTCCTCCCCCCACTTTTCTTTTAACAAAATATTGAATGTCCCAGCCAAGACATTCTTCTTTCTTATTTTTTTCTATCTTCTACTTTTTTTTTAAGCAAAGGCAGTAAATTAAGGCAGGCCTTGGGGAAAGTGAAACCTACAAAGATGGCTATATCAACCTTTCTCTGTTCTACAGATGTATAGCAAAATACACTTATTTATTAGTGTGAACACAGACAACCATACAACTACAATCACAATTTATGTTGGTTTCAAACCAGAGGCAGAAGGGCAGGACAGCTCAGCAGAGATGCCTGACAAGAAAGTCCCAGACCATGTACAGCTAGTTGAGTTTTAAATGAGTTTTTTCACCTAAGATACTTACAGCAAAATAAAACAGTTGTAATTTTTAACAAATATAAGAGCCTTCCAAGATGACATATTATTACAGGCCAGGCTCAAGGTGATAAAAGTATCAGTTACAAAGCTGCAAGATGAAAACAAGCAAACAAAGCAGAAATCTCCTTTTTAGTCACAACTGACCAAAGCTGTCTTGGGTCTTTGTTCAAAGTGATCCATCAGAAACAGACAACATCTCAGAGCTGTGATCACAGGTGACAAGGCAGGCAAGTTCCCAAGGCAGGAATTACACTCTCCAAATGTCTACTTCCCCATCCCCCCTTCAGCCACCTCTACTGAAAAGAAGTGTTATCTCCTTTGCTCTCAGTCACAATCAACAAAAGAAATCTAAGTGTACTTTCTGGGTTTAGTGTACCAATTAAAAATTGTCAGGTCTACATATGTCAATTGAATCCAGAAATTTCTCAATATTTTCCCTGAGCAGGCTGTATCAGATGCTTTCCTTAAGTCTCTATAAATATGATCCCAGGGCTTTCAACTTATGTGACTGCCCTTCAATAGCACTTTCCGTGTTGTAGAAATGGATGCTGTTTCAGTAATGAGCACACTGACTCAAAACAAGATTAACTTGTGAAATCTGAGGTTTTAGTGTTTACATGATTACACTCTTGCATGATTTCCTCTTCTCTGTGACTTTCTTACCCAGTGACATCTACATGTATAATCAGCAGATCTGAAATACTTCTTTTCTCTCAATCTTAATTAATCAATTATGAATACAGTAGCCTAACCTTGACACAATCAGGACATCTGAGTTACAATTGTATTTAACTGTCCTGTGTAGCCATTATATTCTCATCTGTTGCAACTAAGTCCTTTTATCTGCTTGACAAGTCTTGAGAATTTCTCTCACACTCAGCAGTGGTTCAACACCCCTTCAATAATCTCTCACATGTATTTCATTGGGAAGCATACCTAGTTATTTGCCCTTACTGAACCCATAAAAGACTCGGCTCTATTTTTTTTTTCTTTTCAAATAATCTGTAGCTTTTCTTGAGTTGCAATGAAAAACTTGGGTAACTGGGAGAATTAAAAAAAGGTCTACATTTAATTTTTAAAGTTTATGGAATTTTCAATGCATCATGCATTATATTAAGCAATTGTGAATGAAAATAAAAACGCAAGTGTGAAATACTTAGTCAGAATATGCTTGGAAGTTATGATAAAGAGTAGTCTAAGAAGAAAAGTCATACAGTGGTGTAGCCAGGCAAGATGAAATATTATTTAATGTTTTGTTAATTTTAATTGATACAAAATCTTGATTTCTATTTTAAAAAATCTAAAACATTTATGCAGAAGGCAATGAGGAAAGCCACCTGATACTTCTGACTACACATTTAGGGTTTAGGCAAAACAAGGAAGCAAGCAGGTCAGCCTGTCCTAGAGATATCTCTGATCCTTTGTAGAGTGATGAGAAAGTCCCTCCTATCTGCCCATGCTTCATTCACCAGGAAGAACATTCAACTTGTAAGAATATTGCTGACCACAGAAACAATTTCATCTTGTTTATGCTTATTCATCAAGAAATATTTCAGAAAAACATTTTAGCAAGATAGCTTCTTAACAGCATTGCTAAACACTTGCCTAAAGGTTTGAAAATTAAACCCCAGCTGAATGTTTGGCTGCACGGTCAAACTTTGCATTTGAGAAAATAACCTATCTTGGTCACAAAAATGATACATATTACTAATAAAAATAACTTTTGGAAACTATTCAGTTGGCTCCCTTTGGAGGTTTTTTACACTACATGAGAAAAACACACAAGGATGTAAAAGCAACTTTCTTCTGTATCTTTTCATAACTCATCCAATCCACCTCATGTTATCCTAACAAATTTACATTTTTCCTCCTTTGTACTATCATAAATACGGCTTTTGTAAACAAAAAAAAGCACCCACTCCTCCTTTTGGCTCTCTAGAAGTTAAATTGATCATTCAACTTGCCCAGCTGTTGAAGGTTTCCTCGCCTTCCAGAAAACAATCAAATGTTATCAATGTTATTATGCAAAAATCTCATTAAAGATTCAGCTAAGATATACTCGAACTCCACTGCAAGTCCACAGATTTCTTCAAACTCATCCATGCCAACCCTGGATGTTTCATATCATTTAAAAGCAGCTTTTGGCCTACTGACAATAAAAAAAAAATTAAACAGAAAAAAAAATATAAAGAAGCTACTAAGTTGTCTTCAAAAAGCAACTATGACAGACTTATTCTCAGCTTATTCCCAAATATTCAATAAAATGTCTCATATTCTTTCAGTGTCCCCAAAGCTTAAACCACTTCTTTAGTCTAACAGAGGCACAGCGTAAATAGAGTGAAATATAACTGGAAATACACAAAAATCTACATAAAGTCAACATTCCTGGTTCAGCAATCCTTGAGCCAAAATGGTGTAATTTGCAGCAAGTTATCAAAGATGGCTGTATAATAAATCTATTTACTTAACAGAAATAGTAGCCAGCACACATATATTCTAAGAGGATGGATGTATTTATCTAAGAAATGAAAGCATTTTCATTAAACTTCTTGTAACATACCAAGCTATTCTTTCTTCTACATTCTTTGATTTTTTTTCTGATAAAAGTGCACTGTAACCATCATGCCATACTATCTCTCTGCATGTAATTTGAAAATAAATAATTTTTTTAAACTATGGATTTGGTTTTATTCATTCAGATGGGACAATGAAGATGGAACTATGCCTCAATTAAAGGGGTAAGTGATATTCTTCCTCATGCAAGTCAGTGATAAACTGAGCATTCTCAAGTAAACTTCATTTTCTTTACATGCAATATTCTTATCTCAATTCCGTGGTTCCTTCTTTGATGTTGCTTTTTTCTCACAATGGTTTTATATATTTGACTAGCTAAACAAGCAAGCAAATAAAACCCCCATAGATGCAAGCAAAAAACTGGCAAAGCAGGAAAAAAATTTCAGAAATTGCTTATGGTGGTTTACACTAACAGAACAGTGTTCTAAACTAGCTTTCAGAGCAGCAATCAAGTAACTAAGCACTGCCTAGAGTGAAAAAACTTGTAATACCTTTTGGAGAAAAAGCTGCTTGCTACTCTACAGTGCAATTTCTGATTAAATTTCAAACATGGGTCACTTTTAAAATTATCTTTCTTTTTAACAGACATTTAAAAAAGTTACTATTTTAAGTATGAGAAGAAAGATTTTCTTTTTGTTTGCAATTAATATCTTTGAATCAATTAATCTTTTCTGTCTCATGTAATATAAATGAGATTATTATAAAAGGTATAGAAATATAAAAATGTCAAAACTGATATCCAAGAGTCCTTCAAACAGGCTGCAGTATTTCCACAAAAATTTGTCTCTGAGGATTGAGAATTGTTACATAATTTTTCATTCTGCAAGTAGGTTTCTCTGCTACCATTAATGTTTGCTATTGCTTCAAACCCCTCTTTCATGTAGGATATGGGAAGTTATGAGGTTGAGATGCTGTGGGAGGAGACCACTGTATAAGAAACTACACCCCTTTTTCTGCCTGTTAAGTTGCTGTCAGTCCCTGTTCTAGAAAGTTCATCGTTCTGTGTTTGTTCATAGTTCCCTGAAAACTGTTATCCACCCCCTGTCCCTCCATTGGTTGTTCCCTGATCACCCCATCCCTGCTCCCTTGTCTCTTCCCTGGTTGTTTCCTTTCAATAGTTATCCCTCCTACCCTGTCCCGGTTTTATACCCTAGACCCTCCCTCAGTCGGGGCTCTTTTCTTTGCTGCCTCTGACCCCTTCAGCCTGTTCTGTTGCTCTTCAATAAACAGAGCTGGAATTTCAAGCAGAGAGCCTCTCTCATATCACTTATTACAACATCTGCACCTCGAGGGTCTGGTGATGCGCAGGAGCAAGCCACACCGACCAAGGAGCTCGCTCTTGGGAAGGCAGCCCTCCAGGCGACATCTGCCCACGAGGCTGTGCTTTCTGCTTCTTTTTCTGTTTCCATGATATAACACCTCTTTCCATGCAATTCTCTTTGACCACTAGCATCCCTAGAATTCTTTTCCTTCCAACAGAAAGATTGCTTTCATTCTCTCATTCTAGCCTCCTAGTTTTACTTCAGTTACGCCCAGCAATTTAGTATTTCTTCTCCACCAGCAGTGGCATCCACACAGCATAGAGAGATACAAATTTCATAAGCAGCAATTCATGTACATCCAAATCTCTCCAGTTTTCCCCATATAGCTCCATGTTCCTCTCTCTCTCTTGCCTTTTCATCCAATACTGCTTTCTCCTCCACCTTCACTCATTGGTAATCCCACTATATTCCATGTGAGAATGCTACTTAAAATCCCTCCAGAGTCTCAGGATTATTCCTGACAAATCCACATGGGATGCTAACCTACCCTTACTGTCATCAACACTGGGGGAAAAGTGTCTGTATTCTGTTCCCTTTCTTCACTGTTTTATGAAGTCCAGTATCTCAGGCATACCATCTACATGTTGGTTCCCTTTTTCACTATTCCCTCTGGTACATGATTACCTTTCCATTTCTCTGGCTATTCACTGCTGCTCAATCTGCTTGGTCACTAAACTTTCCACTCTACAGTATATTTTTACACACCTTATTCACAGCCACGACTCCCAATATTTTCACACCATTAAACTGCCTTCCAAAGGAAGGTACATCATTGTCTTTCTGCTGAACATCTTAGTTCACCTTGACATCACTCAATGAATGTTTAGTTGCTAATACAAATTTAACATGACGAAAGCTGTTCATGATTTTCTTAAATGGATACCACATCTTCTCAATTTCCCTGGAAGATCTTACCTCCTTTAACCATTCATCATAAGAAAAATGTTGTTATATGCTTCCCAATGTGCCATCTCCTTTGTCACACATTGTAAAACATTCTGTAATAAATCCAACCAACTACCCACTGCCAGTATAATTATTTTAATGTGTTTTCCCTTTTTGTTTCCTTGATAATGGTTCTTTACTTTTAGGGGTCCACTCTTGCCTCATTTTGTCTTTTTTAACAGCTGTATTTCACCAATGAATTAAATACAATCTTTCAATTACAGCAATTACAAATCTTTCATTTAATCTGCAAGCACATCTGTGTTTTTCTCAGAAAAACCAAAATCAAACCAAGGAAAACCACCACTCCTTTTTCTGCAACACATGAGGACATACAATAAACTATTGGGTAAAAAATAGTAAAAAAAAAAAAAAAGGGGGGGGGGGTGGGGGTGGGAAACACATAATAATCCAGATTGCACATTGCCTTGTTTTTGTTTGCTGGTGTAAACCTTTTACCAACTTGACACTGAAGGATTCATTTTCTGACACAGCCACCTTTGGTTAGGAAGGAAGCCAAAACTGAAGTTTGTTTTACACATGCAGACAGACAGCACCACATATTATTGCAGCCCTACCCTGCTCTCCCACCTCGATGCAACAGCCAAGAAATCACACTGACCTGTCTGGAATAGAGAAAACATTCCTATACCTCTGCCAGCACCTATCTATTAACTTGAACACATCAAATATTGAAATCAAGCAGCCATTTTCACATTTGTGACAAGTAACAAGCCAATGGCTTGCAATGCAATGCTTTCTGATGACTGCAACAGCTGTCCCATTCCTGTTTCTGAGAAATCACTCTGCTCTTCAAGGCACTCTAGAAATTAAACCAGTCCTCCCATCACAAGGGCAGGGATGCACTACCTGTCCTCCTTCTGCTCTTGTGAGCTCTGTTGAAACAGCATCTATAATGTGCCCACCCAGTGCATTCCAATGGCCTCAACAGGATGAAGTTTGTTTACAGATCTCGGACTCTCCAGGTTAGACCACAGAACTGCAAAATGGTGAGGACAAAGAGCAGGCGAGTGAGCCAGGATGCAGAAAAATTGAGTGCTGATTATAAGTTTGTAAGTGACTCCTTTGAGCACAAAACAATCACAAGCCAAATCTCAAAGTGATACATATACATAGTGCAAAGTTAAATAGTAACTGTAAAGGAATTTTTTTAAAACTCCACATACTACTTAGTCTAAATGAAAATTATGTACGTTGAAATACCTAAGAATATGTTGCTTAAATTAGTGCTTAAAACAATTATACACATTCAGAAAGTCTATTGAACTAGAATGTAATTACAGGCCTCTGGACGTACTTAGACACATTGTCTATGTATTTACACATAATATGTGAAACACATAGGTAGTCCATATCCAAGTCCAAGTCTCATTCACTATCTCATGAGAAATTTAGAACTTGGTTTAAGGAAAGCAGCTGTTTCATGGATGTATCTGATTTCAGTCTGTATAGTATCACTGCAGTCATACATTAAATAAAACACAGCTGGACAATGCTCCACCTCAATTTCACCACCCTCTCTGCTAATTGTTTAGCACGAACATCTGTTGAAAACAAACTTTAGGAATAGGAAACCCCTTTATTTTAAAAGATTTTGCACTGGGAGAAGTTTTGCTTACTTATGAAGGAAGTCCCAGTATTATTCAGGTTTTAATTATGAGATACATACCTAGAGTTGTAAGAAACCTGTCTACTGAAGCTGTCTTATGAAAAATATGGTATTATTACAAATACATGTGATTGATTTAGTTCTGTACCTGTTACCGAGATATGTTTTAGCTGTGCAGTTTATCTTCTCATTGATAATTATGAACACAAAAATAATTTGTTTGACTTATAATCTTATTATGAATTCTCTAGAAATGCCATTCAAATATTTTCAGTTCAAGTTAACAAGACTTACATTCTTTAGGAATTGAGTATAGTCTCCAGTGTATTATCGCCAATTATTTAAACAGTATCCCCACACAACTGCACCTTTTAATGGACATAACCATGAATCAATTGTTCTTTCTGTAGAGAAAAGGTTGTTCTTTTTCAAACTTCCTGAGTTAAATGTATGTAACTTAATGTAACATAAAAAAGCTATGACTCAATATACCTTATCACCTGCAAACCTGTATGTCCCATGGCTCAGAAGCTATTTCCTACCTTTTTAGTTTTAATTCACTTGTTCAAGTTGTAACAGCTTTCCTTTTGTTAAGTATTTTAAAATGTGGGAGGCTTTGTCTTCTCTAATAAAATAAACCTAATGACCAAGAGCTGTACAAAAATGTACTTCACATTGCTTTTAGGAAATTCACAGCATAATTCTCCTGTTATCTCCTCACAAGCTTCAAGAAATAGTGACCTACTATGAAGCACAGTGAGATACATTTGGAGGCAAATCTAACTGCCTAATATACACATCAAGCACAACAGTCTTTTCATAATTTACAAACCCTATCAGACTCTAGACCACTGAAGTTTTCAGCTTGCTTGGCAATGCATATACTACAGCATCTAAAAGCCATTTCTTTGATAAGCCAAACTACTCTGGAGATAACTTCTTTTTAGATCAGAATGTAGTATTTGAATTTTCCACTTTTTGTCTGTGCAAAAAAAGGAAATTTTTTTCTAAAGTAACAAAGCTAGCTCAAGAGGCTCTTTTATTTTTTCCACTATGTTTTATAATTTAATCTTTCTATTTCTGTAACATTATTCATGTTACAATAATATTAATAGCACTACAATATTAATAAGTATTAATAAGGCAAATCATGTTGCTGTAATGCCTACTTTTCTCAAATCGTAATTTTGAAATTATTTCTGTAAGTTCTACTTCTAGTTTTCCAAATAATAAACCAAAGAGACATATATAATCCTTGTGGAAGAAGCCTTTTTCCTTAACCATAAATGAATCCAAATCCTCTAACCTATTTTCACTGGGGTGTGACAGACTTCAAGATTTAGAATTGCCTTTCATCACTATATTAGATAGTGCAAACATTTAGATAGTTCTTAACTATAAACTGTTTATTACATAAGAGAGAAATGCACTTAGAAATACAGCAGGGCACATTTTATCTCAGCATATGATTGTCAGATTCTTTACTGTGGCTGGCTTCAGGGTACAGATAGTGATGTACTGGCTAACCCAGACATATACAAAAAGGAGTAATATATGAATCTGTTAATATTTGCTGCTGGCAAGCTTGTGTATGATTTTCAGTTTCTGGAACAGAGGTCTGGCACATATACATATGGAATGAAAGGGTGGAATATTATGGATATGGAAAACTTACCTTAAGTTTGAAAGGGGAATATAGTATATTTGGATATCCTTCATCTTGTATTTACACAAGAAATTTCCAGATGTAGCCAGACTGCCCTCTTCAAAGCATGAAGCATGTTACATACTTGGGGGAAATTGGAAGATTTCCCTGCTGTTTAGCTGTAGTAGTGATAGTCAGCAAATTTAAGATCAGTCATTGTAAACTGTTTCTATTAAATATTGACATTTCACTGGAATATTTTTAATGCTGTGGAGATATCAATATAAATATTACATTCTATACATAAAAAAAACATCCAAATAGACATGTGACTATTCCATGGTGAAAAAAGATGACTAAAACCTAGCTGGTGTGAAAAAAGTGAAATTCTCTAATGCTATGATGGACAAGATGCCAAAGACACACAATGAACTGGTAGAAACTGTATCTAAAATGGCATATGTATAGTAAAACTTTCTAGTGGACAAACGTAAGACATTTCAGGAATTACTGAAAGCCATGCCTTTTGCATGTCAGCATAGGCAAAATGAATTCTGTAAATGTGTAAGGATTCAACAACCTCATCTTCCTAACACATAGGTATAAATGCCCTCAAAGGACCTCCTAATTAATGGGAAAGTATTTACAGCAAGTCTCAGATCTTACTACTACTTTTGTTTACTCTGTCTTGGCAGCATCAGCTGTAAAATCCATCAAGAACAGCAAAATAAAGTTTGCAAAAAAATTTCCCAATAAGATCTGGACTTAGGTTCCCATTCCTAAAAAAAAAAAAACCCAAGGAGTTTTTCTCATAATTTTTCATTATCTATATCCATGTCCTTAGTTGCACAGTATTTTTTCAAAATGGTTTCAGTACTTGCGGAACCTTTCATCTCTAAAAATTCTACCTTAAAACTTCCAACAGCACACCACAAAACTAAAGCTTACAGAAATCCTTTCAAAGCAAACCATTGCTAAATATAGAAATGTATTTATCTTACATCTATAAATCATGCAATTATTTGGAAAATACTTTTAACATGACTATTTGTAATTAAAATGTACAGAGTTTAGACCTGTTTAATTTCAGGGCATACTGTGACATTACACTTTTCTTCCCCTTATATTTTGAGGATAGGGTGGCTTAAGGGCGTGTTGAAAACAAATTATTGGGACTACCACCTGATCACACCCCATTTGGGAATATTTATGTGGGCAGTACATTATTACAGTGTTGAATTACAATATTATGAAGAATTTTAAGTTTTGCAAGACCACTTTGAGCTACAGCTAAGTAATTTGAACTCATCCAAATACATAATTTATTCTAGCAACTTAAAATTAAGAGTAAGGTTTTAAAACCAGGAGAAAAAAAACTGCTAGCAAAGCAGTAATTCAGCTATACTGTATCAAATGCTCACTTTTGAGCTGAAGAACGTAGTTAAACCTAGCTAAGTCTTTTATGAAACAAGAAACTAAAAAATATAGGTTAATCATTCACTATAAAAGCATTTTCATGGAAACTTGCTTAATGAGAATTACACTGAAAATCACAAAACATTATATCTTTCATGTTCAGATTTGCACTATATAAAAAAATAAACCTATTACAGATGTAAAAGGCAAACCTATTACAGAGGTATTTGTCCAAACTAATTCTTTACTTATAGTGCAGACAGTAGATAGGTAAAAGCTTGTAATAACTACTCAAAGTTTACAACCAAATTTAACATAGCTATGACGAAAAACAAGATTTTGAGTGTACACGTTGTTTTCTCACAGGCATTTAAAAGACATGACCACTTCTCTTATAAACTCTGTCTCCCCAACATCCTTATTAATATCTTTGTATCACAGCTGCAATGATATACCACAAAATAGGTGATGTGTGAAACTGTGAAACATGATTCAGCCTGTCATACATAGAGAAGTTGTTTATGCAGCCCCGTGCTGAACACACCCAGGAAAAGCTGGAGGAAAAAATATTCACGTAACTGGTAGCCTCACCAAGTGGCTTGAAAGATTAAGAAAGAAGTCCAGCTTTTTTACCCCAAAAAAGCCTATTTGTAACTAATTAAAAACTTCTCAATCCAATCCTTATTGTGGAAAATGAGGGGAGATTTTCTGTTCATTGAAGAGATTTCAATTTTAACTCATAATATACTTCAAAAATTACTTCATTTTTCCCCTATCTCTATGAACAATATATTCACATTCCTGGACAGGAATATCAGGCACACAAAGGTTTACTGATGGCAGGACATTCTGCATTCTTGACACTAAAGACTGACTCTGTGGATCAGTTTGTTCAGAAATATGTAGTATTACAGGCTTGCAAAAAGCTCTGAATGGGCAAGTGCAGGCAAGATGAGGAATTTGAACTTACATGAACTGCAGGTAAACCTAGTGGCTTTACTGCACTGCCCTGTGAACCAGTAATTTTTGAGGCCCTGTCTTATTTTGATCACTAATGCTCTTCAACTCTCCATATTTGCCACTTTTCTCCATGTCTCAGAACATTTAAATTGAGAGTGTTCTAATATGTTGTATTATAATTGACTATTTCACACTGTTGTTTCCACTATTCATTTAAAGTTGAAGGAAGTTATTTTTTACCTCCTTTGAAGCTGTTATTTTAAGCCAAGTTGACAGTGTTCATAATATTTCAAATAGGCTGACAGATTGCTCTGCTAATGTGCACTGTAAATGCACATGTACGTGAACCTTAAAAGAAAAAATATGCACCGACAAAATAACGTATGTGAGAAAATAACACAGATTTATGACAAAACAAAAAAATCCCCTGAGGCAGGTGATTATAATGGATCATGAATTTGCTGAGGAAGTTTGGAAAAAGGCATGGCAGAGCTGGAATCCATTTGGCTAACTTCAGCATTAGCAAGTTACCAATGTCAATTTGAAGGAAGAAAAAATCTTCCTTCAAAAGTTCCAAAAGTGTTTTTACTCTCACTGCATACAGCTGGGAGATTTGGAATCATACTAAAAAAAGAGTGGAAGTAAAAAGCTGAATGAAACATTCATGGTGTTCATTACTAGTCAGAAATGAATTGATCACACACCAAAATAACTCCCTAAGCACAGCAACGTAATTTAAAAAAGAAAACAAAAGAAAAAAAAAAAAAGGCAGATACTGAGATGGTTCAAAAGTACCTTGGGAAAAAAACAACTAACTGATGAACATAAGTTACAACAAACAGCTACTTTGACTTCAGCAGGATGGATAAAATATGACATAGAGATCTTGTCTTCCTCTAAATTAAAAATCAAAAATTTTTACACCTTCCCGAATCTCTCCTTCCAGCTGCATATGACCAAGCACACAGCATAAATAGTGATGCCAGAATCATTCAGAACTAATCAAGAATAAGAAAATATGGTAATTATTTTCTGCTTTCAAACACTAGCAAATTTTGCTACTGACTCAATAGAGCCTCGTCAAGATAAACAAATGCTCTCTTAATTTTGACTTGAAAGCCAATTGTACTGTACACAGCAAAATTTGTATATATATGGCTCTACACTTGTTTTAACAGAATCAAATAGCATTTGCTGGACGGGAATTACAGCTTCCTGTTCAAAAATCAGAATTTAACATTTCTACTATATATGTCTTCAAGAAGTTTAACCCTCACACCTTGATCCTCTACAGCTTTACCATTTTCCTGGGCCACACACAATTTGTACCCCAAGAACTGCATCAATTTGTAATAACTTAGCATTTTTTTGTTTGCATTTGCAAGAATCTCTGTATCCTGTCAGTAAGTGCTTTCACCATTCCACTGCTTGAGTCAGTCTCATCCTCTTCTTTCTAGCAGTTATGTTGAACACATATTCCATTTGAAAGTTTTTTTCTTATCCCTTCCCCATCCCCAAACATAAGATGAAGGTTTTTTCTAATAGTTTAATCAAGATGCCTTTTGAAACACCTGATTCTAACTATACACAGGGATCTCCAGAGGACACCAGCAGTCTTAGGCAAGAATACTACTAAAAATCCAATTTACCTGATCCTTTACCCAAAAATCTTACACACTTCTTATGGAAAGCAACAAAGGCAAAGACAGAAATTCTTTAGACGTTAAAAATACAAACTGTGGAACACACTAACTTAACTTCCACTAGAAAATCACTTTAATCTTTCCTTGTTATACAGGGGTCACCCATTGGAAATTGCACAAGATGCACAGGATATATCTTTAAATTACTCATAATCACCTTAAACTGCACTCAATCAACATTGCAATATGTCATCTTACAGACACAGGAAAGTTCAAAAAGAAAAGCACATGAAAAAGCAGACTACCAAGAGTACTATTGTTAAAACTACACCAGAAAGCTTAATATTTCAATACTGTATATGTTAAAATAAACAACATACACAGGTGATGAAAGCCAGTCTCTGAAAAATTTATTATTCTGTTAGAACAAGTTTACACTTAGGATGAATTCTCAAGCTTCATGCCATTAGGAAGTTTTACTAGGTTTATAGTGGAAATAAAAACAGAAATAAAAATAGATTACAATTCCAAAATACAGGCTGTACTTTAAGTATGACCCACAAGCTTTCTTTTCCTTTTAAATCTATACATTTCCTCCTGCCTCCAGCAATCAGATATTTTTAAATCTTTGTAAAATACTACCCAGATTGTCTGTTTTCCTTTTAAAAATCAAATATTTTGAAATATGAACAGACCTATGTAACCTCTACTAGTTAAGTTTTACTTCCACAAAGCCATCCTACTGGAGGTGTACAGCTTTCAGAGATTTATGACAGCAGTTTCACAATCCTGCTCTTCTTGCCTCATTTACTCTGTATTCTTGTTTTGGCTTTAAAAAAAAAATTGACCCAATTTCCATTTTCTCCTCCAAGGCATGCCATTGGTACTTATCCCATTCAATCTTCTTTGCATAAGATGGGCATAAAGAGAGGATGTGGATGATTTAGTAGGATGATTATTTTTCAAAGCAGTAAAGTTTAGCCTGTTGAATTTGCACTCGACATTGCATAATTAAACTCTTGGAACTGGACTGGTTTGTAAGCTATGCTACACAATGCAACAGTGAGCACTGAATGATCTAAGCTTCAAATTATAAAGTAATAGCAAGAATTACAATTGTTAGTTCAAGTCATAACTGAAATACTGGAAATCGATTGTTTAGTTCAATATGAACAGAAATATTTCCTAATTTCGGTAAGTTTGAAATAGTTTCCATTCTGACTCTTTCTGGCCAAAATGCATTTACATAAATGGTTCAAATTTGCTTCAGTGTTAGTTTTTACACATTAGACAATATAACATTCACCATTTAATGTGCAGCATTGGCCATAGCCTCACTTACTTGGATGCTATTCTTATATTCTTATTATTATATTATTTTGTTATTATATAACAAAAAAAAATTCTGCATTTTTCACAAGCAGAATTAATTCCATCTTAAATTAATAATAATCTACATACAGATATGTGGTGGTTTGGGTTTTTTTTTTAACATAGATTGTCAAACAGTTTTCCCAAAGTTTGACCTTAGTAGCAGCACACTTAATGATCAGTTTTCGAAAGGCAGAAGAAATATTAAGTCAAGCCTATGAGTTATTTGTTTTTCAGGGGAGGGGAGGGGAGGGGAGGGGAGGGGAGGGGAGGGGAGGGGAGGGGAGGGGAGGGGAGGGGAGGGGAGGGGAGGGGAGGGGAGGGGAGGGGAGGGGAGGGGAGGGGAGGGGAGGGGAGGGGAGGGGAGAGGAGAGGAGAGGAGAGGAGAGGAGAGGAGAGGAGAGGAGAGGAGAGGAGAGGAGAGGAGAGGAGAGGAGAGGAGAGGAGAGGAGAGGAGAGGAGAGGAGAGGAGAGGAGAGGAGAGGAGAGGAGAGGAGAGGAGAGGAGAGGAGAGGAGAGGAGAGGAGAGGAGAGGAGAGGAGAGGAGAGGAGAGGAGAGGAGAGGAGAGGAGAGGAGAGGAGAGGAGAGGAGAGGAGAGGAGAGGAGAGGAGAGGAGAGGAGAGGAGAGGAGAGGAGAGGAGAGGAGAGGAGAGGAGAGGAGAGGAGAGGAGAGGAGAGGAGAGGAGAGGAGAGGAGAGGAGAGGAGAGGAGAGGAGAGGAGAGGAGAGGAGAGGAGAGGAGAGGAGAGGAGAGGAGAGGAGAGGAGAGGAGAGGAGAGGAGAGGAGAGGAGAGGAGAGGAGAGGAGAGGAGAGGAGAGGAGAGGAGAGGAGAGGAGAGGAGAGGAGAGGAGAGGAGAGGAGAGGAGAGGAGAGGAGAGGAGAGGAGAGGAGAGGAGAGGAGAGGAGAGGAGAGGAGAGGAGAGGAGAGGAGAGGAGAGGAGAGGAGAGGAGAGGAGAGGAGAGGAGAGGAGAGGAGAGGAGAGGAGAGGAGAGGAGAGGAGAGGAGAGGAGAGGAGAGGAGAGGAGAGGAGAGGAGAGGAGAGGAGAGGAGAGGAGAGGAGAGGAGAGGAGAGGAGAGGAGAGGAGAGGAGAGGAGAGGAGAGGAGAGGAGAGGAGAGGAGAGGAGAGGAGAGGAGAGGAGAGGAGAGGAGAGGAGAGGAGAGGAGAGGAGAGGAGAGGAGAGGAGAGGAGAGGAGAGGAGAGGAGAGGAGAGGAGAGGAGAGGAGAGGAGAGGAGAGGAGAGGAGAGGAGAGGAGAGGAGAGGAGAGGAGAGGAGATATAAAAATATACAAGTACCAAAATTGTTTTTATCTGCTTCAGCCTTCACACTCAAAATAATAGAAGCATATATTGTTATCAAATACTGGACTTACGCTCATATTCCTATCCCAGATCTGGATAGAGCCATCATGACAGCCAGCTGCAATAAGTTTCCCATCTCTGCTGTATGTGCAGGTTGTAGGAATCACTCGTTTACCTTGAACTGATCGTGGCTTAAATACGCTTTTGTGCTTTTTTTCATTGTTAACGTCCCAAGTCCTCACAGTTCTGAAAAAATAGTTTAAATAAACAGTTGTTTTAGATAATGTTATTATATATAAAATAATTCTTCTTGTGATAAAACCAAATACCTTTTCCAGCACAAATGGCATATAATATTGCTCAAATTAAGCTGTAATGGCAAAACAGCATTTTAAGCTATGAGGACAACTTTTCAAGTAAGAAACATCATGTTCACTAAAATGCATCTAAAGTTAAAAAATAATTAATACAAACAAAAAAACCCAAACCAAAACACTTTTCCCCAAAACTCTCATGTAAATACATAAATAATTTAGAATTTGGAAGATAACAAAAAGTTAATGCACAGGTACTACATAATCTCCACTGCCAATGGAAGTCAGGAAGAGGAAAGTATTTAGTCCTCTACTAAGACTTAATACTTCAGGAAATAGGCATGAATGCTTATACAAATTCATAACGAAAACAGATTTCTTAACTATTTGGATGTAACAACAACTGAATATTCTGCTTTTAACTGGCTGGCTATTCCTCACACTTTACTTTTAAAAGGCATTTAAAATATTAATTTTAATATTACTGTAGTTCTCTTCCACTAACCCTGAAGATGTTAGAGTTCTGTTATAAAAGTGTTCTTCAAATATTTCAGAAAGACTAATTTATGTATTATTGTTTTTTCAGGTTGAGTTTTTCCCACATTAGCAAAACAAATACATCTTTTCTCTTTTTAATGGAAAAAGAGTATCTGCCTGGATCTTCTCTGTTCCTTAGATACAGAAAAACATCCAAATGAGAGAGAACTAAAACACTAGATACAGGTGGACCCTTTAAACTGTCTTAGATACAAATGTTTTCTGTCCATTTAATATGCTGAGGTCTTTCCATATAAAAATTCAAAACTCTTCTGGCATCTAATGCAGAGAAGAGTTTCAGAATTTGGCAAAGGAAGGAAGATCATTCATTTAGAAAGAAAAAGTCTCAAGGTTCTCAAGACAACCCCATTTGTTTAGACTATACAAACATTGCCTATGATCCAACAGCACATAATTCACTGGTCTCTAGCAAAACAAATACAACTTTAACAGAGGCTGCCATTTCTCCAGAAGGAGACAAGATACCACAGCACAGTATTAGGAACTTCCTTCCATCAGAGCTACAGGACCAGACACGCCATAGAGCTGACATATAAATAATTCTAGAATAAAATAGACAAGAAAATGAGCTGGAAATACCTCAGAGAGGTTACAATCAACTGCACATTTAATGACAGTAATCAGAAATCAGTAACCGTAAGTTAGAATGAATAAGTAGAATTAACCTTCAGTTTTCCATAATAAAGTCAAGGTTAGTTTCATTTTTAAAAGTCTTCAAATCTCCTATGCGTAAGGCATCACTTCATTGCTGTATTTGGAGCTCTAGCACAAGACATTCAAGTGTTCTGATACTTAGTTTGGGTTTGAGGTTTTGGCAAGCTTTTTATTTGATGGTTTTAACTATTACTTTTATTTTAAATAATGCACTATATTGCAATTATGATTAGGCTTACTAGAAGATTTTCAGAAGTTGCTTTCATGCTCAAACATTCAATGATTCTGACCTTCCCTTTTTAATGTCCTTGTGTGGTCAATACCCATCTCAGGCTCCTGCCTTTCATTCACACTTTCTCCCACTGTGATATTTGCTTAAAACTTGAGTCTTTTTCCATTCCTCTTCCTCCACAATACTCAATCTCTCCAAAATTTCATTTGAATGTCCTGCATCTTCAGCTTCTCTTCTTAAATTGAGTGACGACCATGTCCGACAGAACAGCTCTGTCCCCTCTTACAGTGCAAGTTCCCAAGGACTGCCTTGGCACACCCCTTCTCAAGTGGTGCACCAGGTAATACAGTTATGTGCAGGGAACTTCAGAGCCCTTTCATTCCAGATGCCTCACAGCATCTCAGATGTAATTGCAGAAAAATCTCCTCAGAATCCTTTATCCTCCCAATTCTTTACTTCTGCTGGCATGGAATGACTTTTTTAAACCCTGCAGTTTCCTCTTTTTGGGGCTCAAGTGTCCTGACAAAACCTCAGAAACCGGCTACACGAAGAGCATATTCAAACGTTTTTATCATTTTACCTTTCCACTGTAAAGGAAGAAGAAGCACTTGTATACTCCTATTCCTTATAAAACACATTAAAATAAGTATGAGCATTCAATCAGCTGTAATGTCAGCAGGTCAGCTGAAAAATCCAAGTTCTCTGAACTGCTGCTTCCACTGCAAACAGTTGGCCATATTCCCACATATATGAATTACATGCCCTGTCAAAAATGCCCACATAGCCTACAGTATATATTTGATATTCCCTCAATGTTATCTTAATGTCCCCACACTGAGCATGTGTTTGCTGTTGCCTTGCTGCTACTGGATCTAATGAAAGAAAAAATTATACTAAAGTAAGTATCTTGAAAGAAATGGCCTATATATTAGTTACAAATTTGTCAGTCACTCCCAGAAAGCCGTAATTCATGAGCTAAGACTGAGCTCATTAATGTCTTCTTTCACATAAGATCTTTTAAGTATTTTTATTCTTTATGGAAATATTTCCTATTTTTAAATGGACATCATATTGCAAATACATCTCATAATACTATCTGCAAAATTTCAGCTTAGCATGGTTTTTGACTAAATCACCACCAACTAAAACACCAGGAGTCATCTGTAAATTATGTATGTGTTTCCTTCAGACCAATGAGAGACTAGAAGCAGTGATCACTGAAGGACCTTGGGGACAGACCTTCACTGGAATGAAAGAAGACTTAGACTGGACATTGGGAAGAATTTCTTCACAGGAAGGGTGATTATACAGGAATGGGCTGCTGAGGGAAGTAGTAAAGTCACATCTTTGGAAGTGTTTAAGGAAAGACTGCACATGGCACTGAATGCCATGGTCTGGTTGACCATGGTGGGTCACAGGCTGGAATGAATCCCAGAGGCCTTTTCCAACCTAATTGATTCTTTGGTTGTATATGCCCAGCTGTGAGCACTCATAACCCACAGAGCCAAACATGTCCTGGACTGCATCCAGAGCCCTGTGGGCAGCAGGGGAGGCAGGGGATTCTGCCCCCCTGCTCTGCTCTGCTCTGCTCTGCTGAGACCCACCTGGAGCTGCATGCAGCATAAAAAGGACAAGGACCTGTTGAAGCAAGTCCAGACGCAACAGAGGATCAGGGGGCTGCAGCACAACTCCTGTGAGGACAGGATGAGAATTGGGTTTGCTCAGACAGGAAAAGAGACAGCTCTGGGGAGACCAAAAGCAACTGTAAGTACTAAAAAGATGGTTGTAAAAAAGATGGAAAGTGATTTTTGCAGAGTATACAGTGATAGCACAAGTGGGAACTGTTTAAACTAAAGCAGAAGAGACTTAGAATCAATATTAGGAACGAATCCTTTACTGTGACCATGTGAGGCTCTGGCACAGGTTGCTTAGAGAAGTTGTGGATGTCACATCCCTAGAAATGTTCAAGATCTGGTTGGACAAGGATCTGAGCAATGTGGTCTAGTGGGTGGCATCCCTGACATTGGCTGGAGAGGGGGGACTTTGAAATTAGATGACCTCTGAAGTTTCTTCCAACCCAGCCCGTTCTGTAGTATTGTGACTAACATCTAATTCCTCCCATTCTAGTCAGAAGGAAAGAAGTTAAAAAGGAAAAGAAGCATAGAAACTCGATTAATTTACCTTCAGGTAATATTGTCTTTAAATTGGCAAATATGGCAAAAAAATATATGGACTGCTCCCATATATTATCTCTGTTTCTAACCCTCAATCAGCATACCACATAACAGTCAACTCGGGGTACATTATGTAATTATGACTCTGGGGTTTTCTTCTGGAATATTTTGTACCATTTACTTATTTCCTCTTCCTCAGACATAATGAAAAAATAAATAAATGAGATTGCATGACAAAAGTTCTATTTTCACTTTCTAAGCTCAGAAGCTTCACTTCTCTGAGCTCAGTCTGTTGTTTGTGTTGAAATGAATAAAAAAAATTTACCCCTGCATTAATCAGATAATTTCCAGGGCACTCATTTTGTTAAAAAAAACCTTCTTAAGATTATCTCCTCAGAAGTAAAAAAGTGGGAGATGAAAAAATAACACTGTTTAATGCTCTATGTTGCACCACTTAGCAGAAGTATAATATTATCTGTTGACAGGCAGAACCAAGGTATTTTTGGACTCCAGTGAAAACAAAAGAAAAGCATTTCCTGAATGAGCCTTTTTTTCCACCTGAAACAAACTGTTTAATCAAAGTTTTTTCTTTAGTAAAAAGAACAGAGGGATTTTTTTTAAACTGTACTTCTAACATATACTGTTGTTTACTCATTACATCAAGTTTTAATACATTCATCCCATCAACATTTATGGTTTCTCTTCCATAAATTCCATTTCAATTAAAATATCCATGAAGAAGGCTCCACATGCACATGTTTAAATTCAACTTCTTAAATGATGGATTCCACATCTGCAAAACAGATTTTGCAAAAGTGATTTTGTAAAGTTCTTATATTTGCCAAGAGCAATTCAAAGCAACTTAGAAAAGGAGGGGAATGTTCTTTTGGAAATGTAATGTGGGTATTTTCATGACCACTGAGAAATTAAATGACACATAATAAACAACTAATTTAATTACTGAGGTTCTAGGAGAGATTTTGGCAAGATTTTTCCCCCAGAATATTTTTCTCTCTTTTTTCCCTTTTTTCTCATGTTCTTATTATGCTATTAGTAACTTCAAATTTCTAATAAAATTAATTATTGGCAATGCTGCTGCATTATACAAATTATTATAGTTAGGTAGCTGCATTTCCCAGACTGCAAGCACAAAAAAATTCTCTGTCATGAGTCAGCTAGACACTGCCCTAATATAATCTGTTGAAACTCAAGAAATGAACCAGTGTTAACTTCAAAAGCCAGACCTGCCAAATTCCACTAAGCTTTTTAGTCTGTCCCACCTCCTCTGTTTCTACTGGACTGGAAAACTCTATTGCACAATGTTGAATGTTACTGGCATTTAATATGTTAAGTATACTCTGTATAATAAAGTCTACTCTTATCACTTGAAATACAAAAGAAGCAAAGAGTACACTGTTGTTAAAACATATTGTTAAAAGTACAGAACAGGCTTAATGTTGTACATCTAATAACTTAATTACAGTGTAATTAAGTATAATGAAGTCTACTCTTATCACTTGAAATACAAAAGAAGCAAAGAGTACACTGTTGTTAAAACATATTGTTAAAAGTACAGAACAGGCTTAATGTTGTACATCTAATAACTTAATTACAGTGTGCACCTCTGGAATATATTATAGTACCTACCTATGTAATAAGGTGGCAAAACTTAATATACTTCAAAATCATCCTACAAATACAGTGGCAATGAAATTGATCTGCCCCATACAAGATGACACCAAGTCAGCAATGATAGAAAACACATCTTTAAAGTGTTAAATTACGACTCTTTATAAACAAAAAAGCAACTGATCTTACAGTAGGGGTTTCTTAAATCTCTTTTATCACATAAAACAAACACACATACATGGGAATGAAATTAAGGAACTTATTAATACAGTGGAAAATTGCCTAAAGCAGAATATTTAAAGAGGTTAGTTAAGAAATAGCTGCAAATTCTGTTAGGATGTACTTCATGCATATGAAGGTGCATCATTATGTCAGCAATAAAACTTTTATTATTGTGTTCTTTTTGCCCTCTTTTAACAGAAGTATGCTATAGTCTTCTGTTGTGCACATAGGACCCAAGGAAGATTGAGTCACCTGCCAGACAGTGAAAAAATTTGTACACATAAATGGGTAAAGAAATCCAGCAAAACTTTCCATACTTGTTTGGCAGAAAAACTTCTAAAAAAGATACCTATTTCCAGATTTGAACAGAAGTAAAATAATTTGAACCAGAATACAAGAAAAGTCACATCCAACATATGTAAAATCATAATTACAGAAGAAACTGCCAAAAATATGTACACAACTTAGTAACTTATAATAACTCTACTTTTCTGTCACTCAAATAAAGTAAAAATGTAAAAAGTCAAAGAGAAAAATTTAACAGAGTAAAAAAAATGTATTTGATACATAGCAAATGAGCTAAGCAACTATGAAACCATATTTTTCTATATTTTCAAATTAAACTGGTAGCCTTTTTTTAGACAGGAAAAATTACCATCAATTGCATGTACAAAGTACAAAAGTACAAAGTACACCATTTCTATGCACAAGAGCAGTTGAATTGTAATTACTGTGGTGGAGTAGATTAAAACCTAGTAACAATGAATGGGAAGTGCTCCTATTCTCCAGTGTGAAGGAACCAAAAAGCAACCAACTCAAAATTAAAATTACACATAAGCATGTCTGAGAGAGCATGGAGAGTAAGTCTTCTGAATTATTAAGCAAAAATCCTGCTGATGGCCAATATATGTAACATTTGAGGAAAATTAAATTAGAAAGGAGACAGAGAAGAACTGGAGGAATATTAGATCAGAAGCAATAGACTGCTGTGCAGTTTGTTCATGGGAGGAAAATAGCAGCAGCCAATACTAATGAGTTATGACATACAATCACTTCTGACTGAGAACACAGTCATTCAGACACAAAGTCTGTGTGACCCTTTAGAGGTTATACTGTAAAGACACAGTAGAATACCTACTGACTGAACCTCTTACTTATGGCCTAAATAGTCAGTTTTTAATGAAATCAAAGATCACAAGCTTTCTGGACTGAGTAATTTTTGCTTTTTCCCTGATTAAATCACTGGGTCAGACTAACAATACAAAAAGGCACTCTTAAGGTTAAAAATTCAAGAGTAGAAACAAATTTCCTAGAAACAAGTAAGCAAATAACATAACACAAGTCTTCAACATTTTTTTAATCAACAGAACCTGTACATAAAATGGGATACTATTTGCATATGTACTCCTTATCTATTTCAGATGTTCCCTTCTACATACCACTCCAAAGTGATGGAAAATACATCCTTTGGAATTTTGCACAATTTTTTTTTTAAGTACTTTAATGAAAACCTGACCATTCCCTTGAAGTATCTACTGATCAGTTCACCAAAATGACCAATTCCAAAATTTGGTCATCCTCAAAGATTACAGCAGACATATTTTGCATATCATATTGGCAGAAAGAAGGAGTGACAAAATACTACACATTAAAACCAATCCTGCATTTTAAATGTTGCCATTTATTAACTCTCACCAACAGCTGTTAAATTAAAGCTCAAGAAAGAGCATCAAGTCACATAAATGGAAATATTTTGGAATGGATATCTTAAAAGAAGTCCAAGATTCTGCTCTATACTATCTTCCACCTTCACTGTGAACTTTCCACTGAATTCCCAAAGTAAAATTCAGATAAATACCTTGTTATACCCAGTCTTCAAAGACTCTGAATGCTTTAATTCAAAACAGTAAGTTTCATCTAGGACCTAAAAGTTTCACAAGATTTTTTTTTCTTCATAAAAACTCTAAGCCACAATTTGCTTTAAATGTAATTGCTACCTTGGAAGACAGTATAACATATTAATACACAAATAATACATAGGGAAAGTTCAAGATCAAAAGGAAAGTAAATAATGGAAAATTTTCAATAAAAACAGAAGAACAACAATATTACACATCTATTCCATTAACAGTTAATATTAAGTTCCAGTGCAGTTAGTGATGTTCAGCAGCATTTTCCTCACATCAAAACAAATACTCTGAAAATAAATATAACAAAAGGTTTTGTGGGAAAAACTTTATAATCTCAGAACACAAAAACAGCTATTAGGGGAAAAAAACACACAGGCAGAATGAAAGGCTGAGAAGGAATAAAAAAAAAAGTGAAAAGTAGACCAATTGCATAGAACTGAAAAAAAAACCAAACCCACTAAGATAACTGCTGGACAGAAAGCAGTACTTGATAGTACGCAGACATGCCATACCAGTAAGAATCCTCACTTCTAAGCAAGGAGGATAAATGTTCAAGATACATGATCTATTCAGTGCTGCTTAGAATACAGAAAAATAGAAGAAATCTAAAAATATTGATTACATTCTGAAGTCAGGATAATTGTTAGTGGATGAGGTGAGAATGGGACAAACATCTTCCCCATCTCACCAAATCAAACTAACAGCTTCAGGAATCTATGCCCAAGAATAAAATACATGATAAGGAAATTACATTACTGAGAGGACATATTACTGAGATGATACTGTACTTAAATACATTCAGATTCTGAAGAAGAGTAATTGGAGGCAAATCACTGAGGCGTTAAAAAACAAACAAAACTCCAAAAAGACTACCAAATTAAAGAAAACCCTAATCTAAAATCCAACACACAAACATGCTCCAGAGGTCTGTTTAAAATCCCAAAAGAGTGATACACAAAATGGTCCCTTCAGCCTAAGAAAATAGTCTCCAAATTAAAGGCATATACTGTACTGTACTGAAAACAAAGGCTGCAGGGCTAATATTTGATTAAAAATAATTCATTTAGGGGTTCCAGTCTGTGTTGTTGTGATGGATTCCTTCTCAAAGAATTTTTTCTCAAGTTTAACTCATGGATTCAGTCTGTTTGCCTCCCTTCCAATGGCCAATATACAGGCAAAAGCTGAACATGACCATCATAGTTGAGTATAATAAGCCTTTATCCCTTAGTATTTCCTTAAATATTAAACTATTTTCCTTTCATGTTTCCCTGAAATGCTGACCATATTTGATTGCAATTGTGAAAAACATTTGGGCAGCTAAACTGCACTATGAGACAAAAGTCTTGCTGGTTTTGAATTACTTTCTCACTGGGATTGACAGCTAATTTGCTTTGTTTCTTGTTGATGATATCTTCAGATACAAATCTGACTGAAGAAAAAGGTGTTTATCTTTGCATCAACCATTAAGACAACAATCATTTCTTCAGTTCAAATCAGCAAGGTACCTAAAAGCAAGTCTTCAGAAAACAGTGCACTGACTAGGTTAGAGAACTATCCCCTGAAGATATTTTCTTCCAATGAGTAATAGATTCAGTGATTTCAGTGAAAGATATTGAGCACTGTAAGAGTCATTATGCCTTTTGACTTAATAATAATTCAAAGTCTATTTTCATGCTGTGCAATTTAAAAAAGCTGAGCACTAGTATTTTCCTGAGACTGTGTAGCACTTTACACACAAGAAGCCCTTCATTGACCATTCCAGCAACATCTAACATCAATATTATTATTATTTCTATACAGAACATGAGATAAATTACAGGTATTATGTGATTCAATTCTGAGTTGTGACAGTAAAAGTAGATACAATTTTATGTCATTTTCTAAATGGGGGAAGCAGGCAATGAACTGAGATCTCATCTCCCACTTAGGAAAGATAAAGTGGGATGTAATCAATCTCCCTAGGGGGCACATTGGATTAAGACCAAAGGGAAAGACTTCTGGTAAAGGACAGCTTGACAGTTCAAGTTACTGTCACTTGCATGAATTGAAATGACTCAAGAGCAGTCTTGCATGATACTGCAAAAGGAGGGGTTAATCACTAGGAAAACAGGATGCTTTCTAAAGAGCTGATTAGTCATGGCTATAAAATAGCTTAGGCTCACTTAGATCGCAAGGTTTTTTCACTCCATTAAATAGCTTAAATTGGATCTAACACTCAGCTGAACTCTTCATTACACCAGTGAAAAATCAACCAAAATTAAACAGTCAAGGATGGAAAAGCTCTCTAAGACAACACCTCAGCTGACCCTACACGCATTAGTTTTAACTGCTTTTGCTGTCATCTTAGATCTCGCTCAGACGTTTTTCTGCAGGTCCACTAGCAATGAACTGCAATTTAGTTACTTACCTTAACAAAGGTAAGTAACTAAAGGGAGCAAATTATAAGCCTTAAATGTATTTTGATTTCTGGAGTTAAGAGAATCTGCTCTACATAATGCAAAGTCTGACTCAGCTGCACAAATTAAGTATGTACCTTGGGCTACAGAAAATTTTAAAAGTGAGTTTTACTTTGTCTTTATGTATGAAGTACCAATCTTCATGCATTGCAGTGTAATGGCATAAAAGCTTATAACCTACTTATAAAGAGCAGGACAAACTGCAGCACATAAGGTAAATGCAAATTTAGGTATCTGTATTTAGATTTTCCGGAATACCCACTGAAGTCTAAGACACTTTCCTCATACTCACAGGAATTCAGAAAGGAAAAAAGCATCTCTTCAAGAAAAAAAAAATACAGTTCTTAGCCTTAGAACTCCGGAGAGTCAAGATGCAGTCCCACATCTGTCTGGATAACTACACAGAATATTTTTTCATATATTATCGTCATGGCTTACTCATATCATAATACTTACACTACTGAGGAAGCCCCTATATTCCTTTCTTACTTTTGTGTGAAGTTAAAGGTTTAAAGCAATACATTAGTAGACAAAATAGTATTGAATTTTATGATTCTCAAGGATAAACACTAAGGGACTTATGCACCCTTATTAATTATATTCTTCACATGCAGAAAAATGGTGGGGATTTTGCTGAGTTTAAAATGTGTAGAATTAAAAATAGGAAAGTGTCATGGTTCGACAGAAAGGCAGGACACAAATAACTAAGAATGCTTCTAACAATCTGATTTTTCTTAAAAAAAAAAAGAAACAGCTGAGAAGTGACCTGTTTCATAGCTTAATTTGATAAAAATATCAAATAGCTCTAGAGTTTGAACATGTTACTTGTAGCCCTCTAGTCTTGTGTTTGCTTGAAGCCCTGAAGTTTCTGACTGTTCAGAAATTCACCTTTTAGTTCACTGCACAACCTGCTGCTACCTGAGCAACTTGATCTGAGTTGCCTTTGCACTAAGCAGGGAATTGAACCAGATGACCTCCAGATGTCCTCTTCAACCTAAATTATTCTGTGACTACAGACCACTCAAAAGGGTACTCTACCATCCATTTAGAACATAAAAATATTCCTGAAGGTATGCTAACTTCTTATATCTAAAATTCTATGAACCATGAAAAAACTGCTCAAAAGCTAGTAAGAACAGAACTAAGAACTAATAGATCTAAGTCCAAAATCACAATAAATACATAAAAATGTCACCAGCATCTCCAAATGTAAGAGCTACTGGGAGACAGAAAAATCTGAGACTGACTGGAAAATCTGCAGAAGCTTCAGCTCCAACTGAACTGTTCACTGTCCTAAATGTTGTAAAGACATGTCTTGTCTCCATTTTCTAACTGCATTCATGAACAGTTAAAAGTGCTCACTGACATACAGAGCAATCAAATTTTAACTTGCAGCTGAGAGCACTCCTACAAAGGTCAATCAAGTAGCAAGAAAATTCTCTAATTTTTTTGTTTGTTTTTCTTCAATTAGAATTCATGGATGCTTCCTCAATAATTCAGCTATTCTTCAGTGAGTGCAAATGCCTAGTTCTACCCTTTCTTTTTACCTAGGGAATCAGCAAAATTTTTAATTTTCTTAGAATCACAGACCAGAATCACATATTATCTTGGAACAGACAGGACCCATCAGGATCATTGCTCCTTGCAGATCTACAAAAAACTAAATGACCTGACCAAGAGTCTCATTTAAATGCTCCTTGAACCCTGCCAGGCTTGATGGTGGAACCAGTTCCCTGGGGAACCTCTTACAGGGACCAACCACGTTCTCAGTGAAGAACCTATTCTTAATGTTCAGGTTGAACTTCCACTGATGTAGATTCATTCCAATTCCTCATGTCCTGCCACTGGTGACCAGAGAGATGAGATTAGCACCTTCCATCTGCTGTCCCCCAGGAGGTAGGTAAACATTCCTCTCCTCCAGGCTGAACAAGCACAGCGACTTCACCAGTTCCTCGTCAGTCTTGCCCTCAAGACTTTTCTCCATTTTGGTCTCATTTCTCCTGATACACTCTAACAATTCAATGTCTTATGTCCTTATCCTGTGGCACTGAAAACTGTCCCCAGGACTCAAGGTGAGGCCCCACCAGTGCAATAATTTAGAATATTGTTGCAGAACAATAATTTAGAATATTTTGGTCCCACATTTCCTCTGCATTATTGGAAGTTTCCATTTTGATTTAAATTTTTAATTCTTAAGATGATCTACCTGAAGCTGTTTGACCTTTAAAAATTAAGTTATGCCATAAAAATGTCAGTTGAAAAAGCCCTCAAATGTAAGCTCTTACCATTGACTCATATCTTATTGCAGCAGCTAACATTTGAATAAAGAAAAGCTTCAGAAAAAATATTAATGTAAACACACATAGTTTATAAAGACAAAAATAGCTTTACTAACCCTTTTGTAAACATCCAGCTTTCAGCAAGGGCCAGTACAGTCATTATTCAAACTCCTCTTAACCAGGCCTGTTCATTTGCTGTACTCTCTTAATCAGCTCTGCACCATGTATGTATCTATAAACAGATAAGTCAGTCTAGGAGAAGCCATCCTCATGGATCTGTAATGGACTTCACACCTTTAGACACGTCAAGACAAAAAGCAAACTACTATGCCAGTGCAGTGCAAATTACTACACACCTGTGAGATAACCACACTTTTTTGATGAAGGCACTCTAGTATTACAAACAAGCCTCCAGAGAAAAATTTTCTAAAGACATAAAATTATGACTTATCAGAAGATATTAATCAGTGACAGAACTTTAACCCACAATGATCCCTCTTCCTGCAGAATACCACGGTTCTGCACCAAAGGATGTGAATTCTGCTGTTCTGGAGACAGAAGAAAGAAAAAAATTCACCAGCCTCAACAGTGAGACTTAGGAATTATGTGAATCAATTAAGTAATTGATTCACATAATTCCTAAGCCTCACTGTTGTGAACAGCTGAATTCCTATGGGTACATAATAAGTAAGACATGAACTTTGAGAGGATAAATAAAGTGGATATAAAAATCCCCCTAAATACTTTGATCTTCACAAATGTCAATTATGCTTTATTTTTACTTCATGCAATTCTTGAGAACAAGTTTTTACATAATATGCATGGCATTTCAATATCAGTATTTTAACAGTAAGAGACTATATAAAATACTAGTTAAATTAGGTTTGTGTGGAAGCAAAAAATACTTTATTCACATGGGTGAACACTGAGATGAAGACTTAAAATCTCTAACTGACAAAATATTTTAAAATAATTTCAATAAAATTACTTAATTTTGGGACCAGGTACCAGACTATTAGTTTCTTACCCTTGGTGTTCACTTGTGTGCCTGCACACAAGCATCAGGTTTCTCTTAAACTGTAATCTTTTGTTAATTCATGCACCTCTAGCTTTCCCCTTGTCTGAATTTTATGAATGTTGCACTAGTCACATACATTTGATATTTAGTTCTAAGTAGTATAATCTGTAACAGTCTGGGAGTGCCTTATTTAAGTTAATTTCCAATTTACAAATAGTCATTACAAGAAATAAAGCTTGTTAGCCTCACTACCTTAAAGTCTAGCTACATTATGGCACTAAAAGTACATGGAATACATTTAAGTTATATTCCATATAATGATATTTCTTAAAAAAAAAAAAAAAAAAAAAAAAAAGTGACTCTTCCAAATCTTCCAAATCTCTAACACCTTCAGAAACTTTGCAGTATTTTCTACTTTTCCAACAACTTACACTTTTGAAACTGAGTACTTCAGCTTTCACTTGAACTTGAAGTATTATGCAAGTTCCAACTAGAGGCTCAGAAACAAGAAAAACAAGTAACCAAGTTGTTAAATATTTTCTTCATTTGCATTTTGAATACATGGATCTTATTATATATGTACTTGAAGATCTACTTGGCATTGTCCAATAAGTTACCATCTCTTTGTTTCATTGCTAAATCATTCATTTGAATGTAACCTGATGAAGACAGTCTCCAAACCAAGCCACTGCCTTTCTAACAAAGCAGATAAGGACTGTTCACAATATTCAATCCATCAATCCTGTCATAAGGTTGCTAGCCTTCAAAAGAAGGTTTAAAGAAAAAAAAAAGGAGCTTGCAACTGAAACAGCTAATTAAAACTACATTGACTTCTCCTCAAAATATCCAAATCTGTGAAACTAAATTATAATGCTATAATTTTTCATGTACCGTACTTGACAGCCTATTAACGTCATCTAGATCCATCTAAATGGGTGTTTGGCTCAAACTCAAGCAATTCTAGAGTCACTGTGAGACTTGTTACTCAATGGCCAACATTCATGTAAATGAATGGGCGCTACATAAAATATAAGAGACATCCTTCATTTACTTGAAAAAGTTTTTAGAGCAAACAAATCATGGCCATAGACTCTGGCCCTCTGAGATTGTCTCACTGTGTGAAAGAACTGGAAAGATATATTCCATTTAAATGGCAATTTAGATTTAGTGGTCCAAGAAGACAGTTATATTATGTATTTTCACTCAGTGTTCTTGAAAGACTAACAAAAATCTTTCAAAGGAAAAGCAGTTCATTCTCTAAGTAAACAGAAACTGGAATGACACATCACTTATAGATAAGTAAACTAAAAAATTATTCAGAAAAAATCCATAAATTAATTGTTTGGATGAACTGAAGTAGGGTGTATCTCAAACCAAATCTGCTTTAAGTAAAATTATTTGCTAGATTTTTTAATAAACATACTGATAGAATAACTAATTTTTAAAGCCTAGGTGTGTACTATCAAAAAAGGGAAGACATCTTTTTTTATCTCTGAAACTTTTCAGTAACTGATATTCTGCTATTCATTTAATTCACTGTGAATTACACACCAGAAGAAAGAAAGCTACACAGGAGTGTAAGTAAATTATTTATTTTGAAGGAAGAATGTATATGGTCTAGTAAGTTTATAATGACAAAGGAAGATCTGCATCTTATCTCACCAAAAGTTCATCCTCAGGAGACTGAAATGTTTGCCAGCACGTTCTAAATTATACAGACAGCAGTGAATGTGGATCTTAATTGTAGATATTAGCTGACCAGAAGTTTCCACTACCATTAATGAGCTAAACTGAAGAATATCAGAATATGTTTTATGTCCTAGCAAACTGAAGATTTCACAAATCACATGCCTGGAAAGATTTCAAGGAGAAGAAATATTTAGGAAACCAAACTAATCCCTCTCAAGAGAAATGCAATTAATATAAATCTTTATTAGAAAGTATCTGAATGACAATATTAGCTTAAAAATTTACACTATTGCCACAAAACAACTGCAAAATTATCTACTGGGGAATGATTTGGAGACAGAAGAGAAGGGGTGAGCTAAAAGGTCAATGAGAAATTGGTTGATAAAACTGTGAAAGTAGACTGATTTTGGAGAAAAAACACTCAACTAAAACAGGAATGAAGTCTTGCAACTAATGTGCTACGGTAACAACAACTAGATACATATCCTTCCTCAGCTCCACCTGGACAGTTCTGCCATCCTCAGAAGGACCATGTATAGATTTCTTCCTATCCTCAAAAATTGAGTACATTTAACAGATACTCACAGCTCAATACCAAGCCTTTATCTATACAAAGCTAAATCATATTAACAATTTTTAATCACTGAGAATCCCCAGCCTTTTCCAATCTCAGATTGATTAAATGTATTTAAGGGTTTGTCTGATGATTGAAAGAGAAATTTCATCCACAATTTCTGTGTGAAAGCTACAACTGGTAAAGAATTTACTGCATTTCTTCCTTAATAATCCATTCCACAGTCACATAATACATCTGATTACAAAGAAATACTTTCTTCTAGACAAATCTTGCTAGCTTTCAATTACTGGGTCGACTTACATCTTTAACAATTTAAAAACTTTTCAAATGTTGGAAATTTTATCTCTGTTTCAGTTTGGTTTTGTTTTTTTTTTTTTTGCTATTGCCAAGTCTCTTAATATCCTATTCAATAAACTGAAATGTTCTCAGCTTCCTGAATATTCTTGAATTAGCTGAAGTTTCTGCATAAATCTCTGACACTTTTCTTTTCTATGTCTTGTACCATTCTTTTTAGACTGCTGTCATTGTAACTAGACACAGAACTCAATGGGTATTGCTGAAAAAGAACATTAACACCATCTCCTTTACCAATGCCATTAGTAGAAGTTCATTCTCTGTGTGTGCACACATTTTTACAGGATCTGCTTTTCCACAGCCTCATACTAAAAGCTTATATGTAATTAATCCTACATAATTTTCAGGTTAACATTACTCTCTGTATATGATTTCCCAAGCTCTAGTTTTCTAACACTAACCAGCTCACTAACCAATCTACTCTGAGTCAGTGGCTAACACTTAGTGTTCAGGTTTTGCTAGAAATATTCACACTTTCTCTGATAAAATCTGCTCTAATTAGAATAATTTATAGAAATATAGCCATTTTGAAGCAATAGTTCAGTCTTATGAAATTGCATTAGAAACATGTTGTTTTGATTATTTCAGATTATCAGTTTTAAATGTCTTCCTATTAGCTAGCCCAGTTGATAGATGAAAATGTCTCACATGTATTTACAAGATTAATCCTTTAAAAGGCAGAAACAAAACTCACTGAAATTAACAGAAAAAACTTCAACAGATTTTGGAATGTAATTTACTGCTAATAAGTTACTAATGGATGCTGTACAAAAATTTATAAAAGTTTCTAATAAATAAACAAGAGAAACTTATTTCACAAAATCCCATACATAATTTCCATTATATTCTATCTCACTTGTGAAATGGGATTTATTTGCCTTACACAGAAATTTCTGAACTGGAAACTTTTCAAGATTTCATCATCTTCCAGTGAAACCATGCACCTTTGAAACCACTATGAGCTAACAAATGTAACTTCATGCTGTTCCATGAAAAATGAAAACCACCCAACATACATTTCTAAACAAGCAACTTAGCAGTGGAATTTTAACTAAAACATTTATTTATATAACATGAGGACACTGATAAGAGAAACAACTTAAAATTTCATTACTCAAACAATGAAATTACCTGCAATTCCAAATGTCAAAAATCACAAAGCAAATATTTTCATAGAGTTTTGATCTATAGGATATCAAGTATCATTAGTCATTACTGTGTAGCTTTAATACAGAATCAGATTTGTACATTAATCATTGCAATTTAATTTTATTTTCTTAGATATAATACATATTTTATCTTTGTAAGGAAATGTGCCAAAATAAATCCTTGTCTACTCTACTTCACTTCCTTACTATCAAACAAAAACATTCTAATTTAGTTTACTAAGTCTGTTGTACTTCCCATTAGTACTAGAATAATCAAAAATTCTGGTCATTTGAATAAGATGCATATCTCATGAGAAAATAGCCCTTTAAACTGAGTTAGTTATAGGTTAAAATTATCATTGAATACATGAGAAGAAAAGATTCCATCTTCATAAAATAAAGACATAATACATTTTTTAGGAGAAGACAGGAGAGGAAATTGCCAGTGAAAGGTATCTGTGGAACAAAGTCACCACAATGGAAGTATTTGCGCAACAAATGACCCTAAACCATGGAAAAATTCCCATCAATTCCTCAAACGGCAAATTACCATCTTCTTCCCTATCTGAAATTAAGCTGACCTGATAGAAATACTAATACTTCCAGTTTCCCATCATTTCTGTTCCGCCAGAAGTAATCCCACAGAGCAGCTAATGGAATTGCACAAAAGTATTACCTTTTCTCAGTCAAGGTGAGGCAGGACCAGAGACGATGTAAGAGAAAACCTTTTCCAGTCTGACTGAAAGGGGTTAGGAAACAAGTTTCAGGGAAGCTTATCCATATGAACCAAGTAGAGCACAATACAGGTAAGAAGTTAACTACTGTGTGCTCTGGGATAAAAGAAGCAAATTTACACACCAAAACTTCTGCCTTCCTATCCTAAGCTAAGAACATTGCAATTGCCTAGCTAAAGCCTTTAAAAAGATTGTCCCTTCTTGCTCTACTCACTGCACGGTAAAACTCTTCAGGAAGTACTGAGCTACTGTGAATACTTAAATTCTGTGATTGTCAGATAAATCAACCAATTTTTTAACATGCACTTTCATCTGACACACAAAAATACTTTCAAGTTTCTTGCTGTAGTAAAAAACTTTACCTTGGCAAAACTAAAAATAAATCAGATGACAGAACTGTATTCCTCTATGTTCTAAATTAATTCTGAAAATTTTCCTAAACTGTAATATTGTACTGAGAATAAAAGCATCTCATAAAAATCTTAAAAAAAAATTTTCAAACTTCATTATTTCTCTTTCAACATGGAATACGGCATAGTATATGAATGTATATGTGTATACACAGCTACAAATACATGTGTTTGAAACAACTTGGCAAGAGTTATTTCTTTTTCTAAGACAGGAGTCCAAGTTATACTATCCCTCTGGTAAATTCAGTTGTTTGACCATAATGTCACTTGTATTTCCTAACCTATAAAATAGTATGATGCAACTAGATATGATTCAAAGTGATCTTTTTGGTGAGTAGGTACTTCAGACCCCAAAACATGCCCCACTCTCTATAACATACAGGTTGTTTTAAGAAATATATCTAAAAAGTGTAAGCAAAGCCTAAGACAGCAATTAAAAAATTTTTAATGATTCCCCAGATGAATGTAAAACATCAGTAATTATTTTCAAGTATGTTTTTTCCAACTCACCTTCAAATCTGTGAAGACAGATGCAGTGTTGAAGCTTAGGTTGTAACAAACATTTTTACAAATGTCTTGGTAGTAGCCCTGGCATGGCTATCTTACTGTTCTCAGTAGGTTTCAAAGCTGCAGATGGATCAGTGTTAACTGTATTTATTACATATAAAATGTTTCAAACACTGAATGTGTTAGGACTATTAATATTTACTCAAAGCCTACTTCAATGTTGTACTTTGGCGCTTTTAAACAAAACAAGGACAGTCTATGTAACAAGCTTTATCACTGTATTTCTTCAAATGCATTATTTAGAAAAATCTATAAATTCTACAATTCAGCAAGACAATATAACTACACTTACACTAAACTACACAAGTCCAAATTTAGCTCTCAACTATGTTTTCATATGCATGGTATTCCTGATATGTAAAAACATTAAAGAAAAGTAAAATTATAGCTTAAGTTCTCAAGTTGTCAACAATGCTGTTTCAAGCCCTAGGAGTGTTCAACAAACTCCAGGGCTGAATTCACTTCAAGTGTAAGCAGCTTAGGCTCAGCTGCTGTCAACCTGAAGTAAGCAGACAGTGCATAACCTGAAGCTTAGAATCTATATATCTAAGAAGAAATGCCATATAATCCTATCTTCACAGCCAGTGGATCTATTCTTCACAGTGCACAACCAAGCAGGCTGCAGATACCAGATCTTGTGCTCTCCTGAGAACATTTTAAGTATATGGTCTATAATAGGTGACTTGGCTCTTAAGTATATGGGACACAGATTTCAATTAAAGCAAAACTGAGCTGAAGTTCAAGACATGCTGAACAGCATTGTAAGAATAACTGATCCACGGGCAGTGAAAGTGACTGCTGGCCATTTTCAGCAGTGCTATTCCAGACCTGCTCAAACCTCTTTCCTGTCAAATTACTGGGTTCAATGCAGTTCTGAGCCTAATAAAAAGCTAGAAAACAGTTGTTGTGATAGAGAAGTCATACACTGATAGCTCCCACCTAAAGAGACTGAAACAAGGCAGCTAATGAAGATGAGACAGCAGGCATTCTAGATGCAAATCTAGTTAACAGGATGAAAATAGCTAACATATGAAAACTGAAAGGTAAGTTAAGATAAAAGTAATCATGAAACAGCAGTGTTCACTAAGACACTGCAGATTTCATAAGTCCCTATTAATGTCTAGGACATAACAGACATCCTAAGGGAGAGAAAAATCATCTGAACGGCACTGGTTGCAAACAGCAGATACATGTTATGCAAACTACTCATCCTTCATTAACTGTATTTGGCTGCTTAAAATTACAAAAATGACACAGATAATATTTACTAAGCAACAGTGTATGGTTAAAACAAAAGTTAAAAACCACATTCCATAGAGCAGAGTAACTTCATATTTGAAACATGCATTTGACAAAAGACTAAGAATTCAATTGTGACTTAAATGCAAAATTCTGTTTTTGAAGATTTGAAGCTACTTCACTGAAATAACAAGAGATGGATCTGCACTTGTCCCCTTATCATAGAGGTCAGTTTGTGATGTCATTAAATACTCTCTAGGATAACTTTTAGAGAGTAGAATTAAATTAACCTTACTAAAGGATGAGAGAGGAAAGACTTGTTAGAGAAATGCTAAAACAGTAAACCAGCTGTTAATCAACCATAACCCAAGCTGCAATGACAGATCATAAAGTTCACAACTGCTAAATTTCAAGTTTGGCTGCGATTCTGCTTCTAAAAGGAAAAGAACATACGAGAGTAGGGACACAGAACACCTGTTGCTGGAACATTTTACATCACTGACCTCTCTTAGTTATTCTTCCAGCACTACCTATCACATTTGTGATAAGAAAACATCCAAATAACAAAAACAACATTATCCGTTTCCTCTTCCTTCTTTGTTATTACATAGACATCAACTGATATTTTGGAATAATATAAACAAAGACTTAGTTATATCTTAAAACACAGGGTATTTTTAAAGATCATTCTGCTCAGGTGTATTTCCAGAGAATATAAAACTTTTTAAAGACTTCCTAAATTCCCAAACTTTTTTTCACTTTTAGGTAATGTATTAATGTTGGAATTTCTGTTACTATCAATATTTATGCTGTTCAGTACATTCATTCAATATACTGCTGATAACATGTAAGAGCCTTGACTTAATAACTGTATTTTCCAAATATGCCAAATAACGTGGCAAAGGATCTACAAGAAAGACAAAGATAGTGTTGATCACACACTGTACCTCAACCTTATCTAGAATGGCAAGGAGTACATGCAATGGAATGGGAGTGATCATTCAGGAACAGTTGTGGCATATTTAAAGTTCTAGGCAACATACAGCCATAAATGAAAAAACATAGCTTGTGCAAGAAAATAGCACAATATCAATTCTGATGAAAGCTTTGTGTATATACTTTTAAAACAGTGAAAGGTTGATATAAATTAATTACTTAGTCTGAAATTCATTAAAATTGAAATTATCTGTAATGCAAACTTGAAAATTACTGCAGTTCCACAGAGAAGATAATTGCTTTTCTATGTTTGTCTTTTCTTTTAATACAATTTTGCTCTAATCACATGAAATATTGGGAAGTTGAAGCACTGAGAATATCAGAATTCCCATATATGAGAATCAACGCACAACATTTATTCTAGTTAAAAAAAATAGACTCAAATAAACACCTGCTTTAGCTAAGTCTCTAGGCTAGTGTTATTCATTCATATACTTACAGTTAACTACCAACGTACTGACAGAACTGACAACTTTCTTACGTCCTTTTGCAATTAAAAGCCAGTAAATGCTTAACAACCTGTAAAAGCCCCAAAATATTATTATTCCTCTGTAATCCCACAATAATGAAATTACTTATTTAAAACTAAGACCAAAAAAAAAAAAAATCCACCAACAAAATACCCCGGCCATAACTTGAAAAAAAAGGAAAGAGTATAGTATTACATGTTTCCACAAGCCATCATCTGGAATATTTTCAAGGAAAATAAAATTAAGTGAGCTACTGAGATTTGTATACATCTACAAACAATTGCATAAGTGGGCAAGAACTTATACAAGTTAAGAGGACTTTTCAGACCTATTACATAACTGTTGTGTCCAGGCTGTGGCCCATTTCAGTGTGCCAGCTGACCAGCTTCTGTTTCTCTCATATAGGAGTCTGATGGAACTATGTCATTTTCTTGTGTAGTTTTTCCTGCGTTCAACATTGTGTCCTTGAACAGTGATACAAAACTCACTGAGACTCCCTGCTGGTAACCCGTATATCTGCAGTCTGAAGTAATAAATTTACAAATAGCCTAATAACTGCACATTGGAATATATTATCATCAAAACCTACTTATAGGATTTTTTAAAATGTATAGCATATGCATATTATACATGGGTGACATATGCCATGCATAAGTCACCCATGTATAAGAAACACATCACCTCTCAAAATATTTCATTTACAATAGCAATCCTAAGAGCCTTCATTTGAATTACTGTTTAATTCAGACTACTACTATGCTCTTAGTTACCTGAAATCAAAAGAAACTGTCACATATATATAAAGACTATCCCTAAGTGAGTATTTGCGCTATAGCAGGTTAATATCAAAAGAAATATGGATTTAAAATATTTGAAAAGCATTTACTTAACACATATTTAAAATGTGTTATTTTCATTTGACACAAGGCCACTTGCAAATTTTACTTTTTAATTTCTTTATGCATCATGAAAACACCTGTTTCAACATGCCACCCAGAAAATACCATTTTCTTTCCTTACTTGCAAGTGGCAACCTTTCAGCTAAAGAGACAGACAGTGTAAATGCTCCAGGAATCAGATAAAATACAGTCTACAATTTGCAAATACTCATTTATTTTCTTTATGAATGACTGTTTTCTCTAGAGGAAGTATAAATGTTATCTAGAGCCATACAACACAGAATTAGGGTCTAATAGTATATTGACATCCCTCATGTGCTCTCCTGTGTCCTCCCTCAGCCTCAAACCTTGCCATTTAGTGTGTCCCAAGGACACACATGCTTCACATGCTTCAACCATTATTTTCAGCACCTTCCAAACTCCTGGAGTATTATTGAAAACCCTTAAATCTTTTCTTGCAAGCATCTTCAAAAAAACTGATTTTGGCAAGTGGTTCTGGCAACCATGCTCTGGCAACCCGGTTTGGAGTACACAGAACCTCTCCCATAGAAATACTCATCCTGTGAGTAGAGAAGTCTTTGTTTAACAGACAACTGCTTTACTGTTCTGTGTGATGTCCAACACAGGTTAAAACCAGCAAAAAAAAAAGATGTTCAGCTTTCCTTCATAGCTGTTAAGCACATCCCTGGTATCATCTTCCCACATCCTACAGGATGACCCTCTAAAGGGTCCCTTTTTGGTGCTTATTGTCAGGTGTATACTCCTCCACATGTGCAGGTTGTGGCAGTTCCTCTTCTTAATGTGAGGATTAGATTGCAACTTGTAGATACACACATAGCATCAATATTTCCTCTTAAAAGTTCCAGAGCAGTCACTGTTACTTAAGGTAATTTATTCTTACATCAATGTCTAATAAAATTTTTAGGACAAAACTAATAGGAATCTATGGCAGAGCTTGTCTTCACTGTATACAAGATCAGCAGTGCACTCTCAGGATAAAATACAAAGAGTAGACACTTGCACCTTTTTGTCTTATATGCAATATTCTAAAGCTTTTCATTTCTCCTCTTATGGGTCTAGATGGTCTTGTTAAATTATGTGAGAGTGTAATATGTCAAGGTCTATGAACATCAAAGCACATTAATGCATAATGTCAAGAATGTAAAAACTGGGTACAGACAGGTTGCCTGCCTTGTAAAAAGAGTGTTTCAGGACTGGGAGATTTCATTCTAATTTTTTTTGTTTAAAACTATAAACATTCATATCAAAAATTTCTATATACCAGAGCCACATAAAGCTAGACTGGGCTTTGTCTCACCATCTTGCTTGAGAGAAGACCTTAGCTTATTCACACGAACACAACACAACTCCAGATATAAAATCATTGCAAAAGTATTGTACCTTGAAAATCCACTCACTACATTTTCAACAGTAATACAGCATGAAATTACATCTTAATTATTTATTGTCACTGAATAACATAAAGCTATAAGAAACATCTGGCTACATCTGATCATAGGTTAATTTAGCCCTGTATTCAGAGTCTGGTCATTACAGTTAATTCCCTTCATTTCATCTTACTATCCACAGCTGTCATATAGAAGGTATTATAATGCCTATTGCACTTCCTATCTGTTTATGAGTGCTTCTAAACATGAATTTTCTTATCCCTTTTTAAACTTGCCTCCATGTCCTCCTGTGAAAACACATTCCAGAATAAATCTGAGCAGCACACAATTTTCTTTTTTTTTTATTAGTTCTAAACCTAACTATACCCACTTTCAATAAATACCTTTTAATTTGGAAGAGGTTTTCCAAAACAACAGTTCCAGATTCAGCTCACCTACCATCTTGGACAAACTTTGATCACATACTCCTCTACTTAGACCTCTCTTCCCTAGAATAAAGACTGCCAGTCTTTTGGTCTGACCTGAGAAGCCCATAATCTTCAAAGTTCAAGTTTTCTTATAATTATTATTGTTTTCTTGGCATGTAACATAAACCATGTTTTTACACAGACTCTTCAACAGTTTCATATTTCAGCCAGTATTTCACTAAGTGCAAATCTGTTGCCTTGAACAGAAAAGTCAGCTTTACAAATTCAAGAAATACTGTTCCTCAACACCTAAGGGTCAAATATAAATACTGGAATTAATATTAAAAAGTTAGCATGACAGATAGATACAGTTGTAACATTTAATGACATCCATAATTCATTCTATGCAAAATGTTGAAAAAACAATATTAAATGAAAAAATCTGGTTTCTAGAATGCTTGGTACAAATTGAATTTACTCAAAATTCAGAAAACCTGTTTCCTTCAAGCATAAACCACTAAAAGTTTCTATTATATCTGCTGACACAGACCATTTCTTTCTTGAGATTTAAACTCTCTGCCTTGACACATAAGTACTCTAATATTACTTCTATATAAAATAGAAACTATAATATATAAATAAATATATATTATATAATATCTAAATAAATATATCAATAAATAAAATATATAAAATCTCCGAGAATACTGTATCAAAGCAATCTTACAGAAGGTATTTTTCCTGATTCAAAAATTACTACCAAAGAGAAGTCAGCAACTCACATGACATTGGTTAAAATAGCTGGTGTAATTCCAGCAACTGCTGTCAATTAGAATCATTAAAGTTAGAAAAGATGCTGAAGATCATTGAGTTCAACCATTAACCTAAAACTGCCAGATACCCCACAAATACATATACCTAATCACTTCCAGGAATGGTAATTCCACCCCTTCCCCTGGGCAGCCTGTTCCAATGCCTGATCACTCTTTCATTAAGAATTTTTTTCTAATTTCCAACTAAACCTACCTTGGTACAACTTGAAGCCCATTTCCTCTTGTCCTGTCTCTTGAGAAGGAGAAGAGACAGACTGGCACCTGGTCACACCCTCCTTTCAGGGCATTGTAGAGAGTGCTAAGGTTCCCCCCCCCCCCCCCCCCGTGCCTCTTCTTCTCCAGGCTTAAGTCTGGTTCTCTCAGCTGCTCCTCACTGGACTTGTGCTCCAAATTTACTAATGGAACCTATATTTGCAAAAGTGTGCTACTCACTAACTCAACTCACCTTCACACAACATGGTTAATGAAAATAACATGAAGGCTTTCATTTATCTCTTTGAATTGATTATGTTTTTGAAGCTGAGCTGGTATTGCCATGATCAGATGACCTTCCCTACTCAGCCTTTTTAGTTCTGTAGGCTTGCTGTGGGTCAGCAGTGCCCAGGCAGTCCTGAGGACAAACCCCATCCCAACAAACCCCATCCCAGAGCACCGAGCACAGCCCGGAGAGGGGATGGTCCTCCTGGGCTCAGCCTTGGGGTGGCCTCACCTGGGGCCTGCTGGGCCCTGCGGGTGGAGAAGGATGGGAAGGTCCTTCTGTGCATCCTGAGGAGGCAAACAGAGCTGGAACCTTCTGTGAGGAGCACCTGAAGTATTTGGGCTTGTTCCCTTTGGAGAAAAGGAGGCTGAGGTTTGACCTCACTGCTCTCCACAGCTTCATGAGGAGGGGAAGGGCACAGGGATGTGCTGAGCTCTTCTCCCTGGCATCCAGGGACAGGGATGGGAATGGTTGAGAGCTGTGCCAGGGCAAGTTCAGACAGGACACTAGGAGGCATTTCTTTATTCATAAGGTGGTCCCAGACCTACACAGGCTTCCTGGAGATATGATTTATTGGTCAATTTCCTCAACAACAGCTTTAACTTCTGGACAGTTCTGAACTGGTCAGACAATCGGATGACCACTGAGGTCCCTTCCACAGGAACTATTCTTTTCAATTCCCATTCACAGCTCCAATCGACGAATCACAGCTCCGTATGATGAAATACTCATTAAACTTTGGAGACATTTTAGTTTCTGGTATTATTAAACTTCACAGACACAGAATACTACATTCAAGCCCAATGGGGCAAATTAAGCAATACAAATTGTTTGTTTCACAGGACATATCCAAATCCTGGAAAAACCTGTCACTAACATGAGGCAAAATGCAATCAGTTTGAAATACTTTTCTTCTAATGTCAGCCAAGTAGTGTCTGTGAAAATGCAATTATACAGCCATTTATAGTTGCATTTATCTGGTTTTCTCTTACTTGTCCAGACCATTTTAATTCACAGCAATTCAAGTATCAGGAATGCACTAACTGCATTTTTGGTACATCAGTTAGTGGACTTGATAAGACAGGAGAAAAATCAGACTATCTTCAACATTTATAGTATCTTAATTTGTTTTTCAGTATCCACAAAGTCATCAACCTAATAAAGAAACCCTGCTAATGTCTAACTACATTCAAAATACAAACAAACTGTCTAAAGTACTAATTCTAACATTTAATAATAATTCCTATTATGGAAGTAGTACCTCTGTGCCTAAAATCTGGAACAATACAGTTTGCTTAAGTGCATTTTTAAAACTTAATTTCTTCATAAAGCACAATGTAGCATTCAGGCTTTTCTCCTTCTGACACGGTCTTATCAGAAACTGTACATTTTCCCCTAAAATAATATTTTTATGTAGCCATGTGTTAAACCAGGAAGTCAGTCCCTTTTAGGGGAAAAAGAAAACAAACCATGTTGTTTAAAGTAATTGGTAACTGAAGTCTTCTTTTTACAACGGACCACTCTACAGATACATTAGTAGGGAAAATCAATCCTTACTGTCACTCTAGAGTAAAGGATATTGCATATTTGAAACATCAGTAAAAAAATCATTTATGAACCTGCTATTGACAGCAGCAGTAACTTAATTAATGCAGATGCCAAGTGAAATTTTTGCCATTTGATTCTAATCAAATGATTAGAATCAAATGGCAAAGATCAAGACTGAAGCCACAAAAAAAAAATCTAACAGTCTCTTTGACACTTGTCAAACAACATCCATTAATATTAAGTTACACATGAAGTGAAACTTCCAATTTAAATTCTCAATTGTCCTACTGAATTCAGTTACATTGAGTTTATCCACAGGAACTATTCTACTCCAAAGGAATACTGGGTAAAGAACTAAAATAATACAAACAAAATACATTTATTATCTAGAGGCAAAACAAATATAATATTTGCTTCCAGATCTCACTATATTAAGTAGTTACTAAAGATTAGAAAGAATGATATTTAAAGCAAATTAAGGCACAGTAAAACACAAGAGCTAAACAAGCCTTTCAAAAAACTGTGTCAAAGATAGATCTCAATACTTACCCATCATTAGAACATGTCAAAAATTCTTCCTTTATCTTTGGATGCCAGCAGCCTGAATTGAGCATTGCTGTGTGACCCTAAAGAAATAAACACAGAGGTCTTACAGGGACTTGTAAGCTATCACAAAATTTTTACAACTTTTACTCCAAATCCTTCAAGTGGAATCACATGAAAGCTGAGGCACAAATTTGTACCCGTCTGACTGACATCAGGATGATTTAACAGATTGTATGTACTCTATCCATCCTTGCTTGTTTTCATCTCTGAATTAGAAAAATCCTGACATTCTTCTACTGGTTTTTTTTTGTTTGTTTGTTTGTTTTCTTTCAGCATATAGCATCAAATCAGACTTCTTTTTCTCTTGAGAGAATTGTAATGCAAAGAAAGGATGAAACAACAGGCATCACTACAGTGTCACTCAAACTTTTTCAAGCTACAGAAGAATAACAGAATTAACGGTAACAACCAGGGTGGCACAATACACCAATGTCAATCTACACTAGACAAAGATCCTGTTGGAGAAAACTGAGGAAAAAGAATTTTAGAATAAAGAGGGGTTCAACCTCAGATGAGTTTTTCATAAAATACTGAAGTTGCAAATTGACTAGCCAGTTGTTTTCCTTTAAGACAAAAAACCAGAAGGTGAATGTTTTATGCAAAGTAAGCAACTGCCATTATGATGACTATGAACATAACTACATTACTGGACTATATATTGTCCAGTTGGCTTTACTTCTTTGAAATACAGGCACATGCTCATTGACTACGTTCAAAGAAAAATTTGGAAACTACTCCTGCAATGCTGCAATGACTTCAGTTTGTTTTAAGCACAAATAAGGAGAGAAATACTAAAAAGGTAATGAGGCAATATAACTAATATTTTAGCATTTTGACTGTTGGACTACAGTATACTGGAATTCTAGACATTTACAAGAGAAAGAAAATCTAAATTATTTTTAAGCAAACTAGAACTAAAGCAGATGTTATTTGATGGTTTTATATATGTATCACCAGCCAAAAGAAATAGTCATCTGACAAGAACAGCTTTAGGCAAAACAGCATTTAGCTTAGTTATTTGGCAACATACTTTACAAGAAATAAGTAAATCAATTTTATCATTGGTCTGAGCTTCAGATTTTATCATTACTTTTTAGTTTTAAGCTATTTTAAAAACTGACCTAAATTTAAATCATCTAGGCAAATAGAAGCATTGTGTCAGAGTTTGTGAAAATGCAAGGGCAAGCAAAGTGGTCAAAACACAACCAACTGTGGTTGAAGCACTTCAGAACTATGAATGAACCCTTCTTCATTTGCATTTTTAACTACCATTAAAAATATACACATTTTTGCTTATTAGTCTTACACTCACACCATGCAAGGAAACAACCTCCAGCCCCTGCCTTGAAACCTCCAGCCCCTGACTTTACCTTTGTGTTTGTCATATCCACGATGTACTGGTCTCCCTTTATGCATTCCATTACTGGGAAACCATCTCTGTCAAGAACTTTTGCCTGAGAGTTACCAGAGACAACCAGAATAACATCTCCTGTGCTGCTATACTGTAAAGACTTGATTTGGTGACTGTAAAGAAAGTTTAAAAAAAAAAAAAAATTCAATTAACGTTCCTGTAAACTTACATGAAAACAAAAGTGTCAATGGTGAGAAACAGACCTATATACACTCCTATACCAAAGAGGCAGGGGACAGAAAATCTTTTACTAATGGAATGAAGTTTTTTATTCCACTCTCTGTGTGCATATATGTGACATGTTTCTTTTAACCACACATAACTTATCAAACACGTAAAATGTCATTTCTGGCAAACATATTTCTTTAAGAATGCTATTTTAACTCCAATGGAAAAATAGTATGTGTCAGATTTAATTACCTAGAGATGAAAATTCTTTCTCATCTTCCCAAAAGTAAAATGTAAAATTACAGTAATCTGTAAATTACTATAAAAGCATGTTGTAATCATACATAAAACTTCACTGTACCTCACATACTAGGATATTAGTCACAGGTCAGCATTCTTGCATCTTTTTTTATGGTTAGGGTTTTAATTTCATAAAACTTTAAGACAAAGTTAAATAATACCATCAGTCCTGGAAACATGACAATAGATAACCATTGGTCTAGTTTACTATGTCTACGTAACTGTTTATTTGTTTTAACAGTGTTCTCACATACATGTTCCATTGATTAATAAAATCTGCGGCAGAAACCATGGAGTAATAATATTGAGATGACGAAGATGAATTGCAAGTGCAAAGCTGATTGATGAATGAAAAGCCCAATTCCAGCTTCAGCATATTCTCTCAGCATTTTGCATTATGAACAAATTTCACAGCTCTTGCTGTATCTGAAGCAGATATCTTTGATCCCCTATAATTTATTAAAAGGATAGCAAAGAATGTAAAGCAGTCTATCCACTTCACACCTTCCAGAATTTATATCCCAGCACATTAATAGAACGTGCACAGTAACATTATATTAATACTTCACCTCTGCCTCTAGCTTAATCTCAAGTACAGGACCAGAACACATTTGCCAGCTAGATTTGGATTTTCATTGCATCCAAAGTATTCACGAAGAAATATCTTCCCATTGCTTAAGAACATTACTATGTGCATTCAAATCCTAGCACCTTTCAAGAAACTACTTTTTAACATTAGTTCCCATTAGTGAAGTTAACACTCAGATGACCAAAAAAGCCAACTGTGCAACTTATAACTTAACCATTTCAGTTCTTATACAGTAGTGACTTCATGTAATTTTCTCAGCGGTAGCTATTATCTGTAAAATCTGTCCTCAAACCATGAGTTACTACATGAAACACTTAAAATATTGTAATACTTACTTTAAAAGTTCTGCATTGATCATAGTAATGTAAACTAAGCTTAAATTTCTTATTGAAAAATGTTTGGAAAAACTGATTACATTACAATTAAAAAGCTAAAAATTGCTTCAAGCACCCTATTATGTAATACCAATTGGCAGCCAAATTGGACTGAATATTATAAGCTGATCTTTAATAGAAAGGAGACATTCAAATCTGAAAATTTCCAAAATACAACACAGTCAATATCTTAATAAACATTCTGATTCTCAAGAGCAAAAATTAATACTTTCTCAGAAAAGAAGATGGCCAGCTACATTAAACTCAGAGGAAACACTATAAGAAATTACAGGAAACTCACAAGAGAAATAATATCTAAAGCTAGAATATTCTCTCCAGGCAGCTGACAAACCTAGACTAAAGAATACATCCGATTCAGATTTTGCAGAATAAACACCCTAGGAATTAAATTTTTTTTCTCAGTTGTACTTCCAAATTATCTTGTCCAATCATATGATTCCTACAAAATATTCCTGAGCCCCATCTGAGTACTGTATACAGAATGAAGTACTTACTGGGTTATATTTCTCATACTCTAATGCTGAAATTGGCAAAAGAAAACAGCCAACACTTCCAAAGCACAGGCTCATATTTTGCACTTATAACTGTTGAAATGTAAGAATAAAAATTAAACATTTAAAAACAAGACTAAAATGTGTTTTCACTTGATGCATGTCTCATGCATGAAAAGGATCTGGCCACTAGGTAATAACACGCAGCTCAGAAGTAAAATCTGATTTCTGAAAGAATCCACAATATATAAAGGTCCATAGGGTCTTCTGAAAAAAAACCTATTTTCAGACACAAAAATACTGAAAATCAAACTGCAGGTACTAATACTATTAACACCACACTGTTCTTAATTCAAACAATGTCATCTCATTGCTTCTTAGTAGTTCTGTATCAGCATGCCTGAACAAAGTTTTCTTCTGTCTTAAAATTTCTCCCAGTAAGGAAAAGCAACTGATTTTACAGCAACTAGCACAATGGAACATAACCAATAATTTATCAGATCAGTCATGTGAAAACATTAGCTTTAGAGAAAAGATTTCCATTAGCTTTACCTAAAGAAAAAAGTCTCAAACCCATACCTTCTTGACTGTGAAATGTGATTTTTAAAATCATGTCTCAAAAATTACTTCTATAAGTAGAGTATTTGCAAAGTCCCTGAAGTTACCACTTTTCTGATATTTACTGGAACATGGCCAAAAGTGAGGCTTTGCAAAGGCAGTTCTTTAAGAAAATATTTTTGATTCTTATTAATGCTATAGCAAAAGTCTTGGGAAACTTATAAAAACAATTCCTGTTAATAGCATTAATCTGAGTCATTTTGGTTTAAAACTGCCAAATGTGCACAGTACTTTATACCAGGACCTGCAAAACAGAGCTATACATGGGTAGAATCATGACACACGAATATTTTCTACATAACAACTTTGCCTAACACTTGCTTTTGGCTTCAACACCAAGGTATGGCTTGAAAATACTAGCTTTGTGTCAGGCTGTTTTTCTTAACTTTACATCACAAATCCAAGGAGAAATTAACAGAGTAACCTGATATTATGCTACAAAATGGAGCCTTGACAATACAGAATTGATCTCAGGCTCCTTCATTTTTAAAATGAAATTAAATTTATTGCTTCAGATCTGGATTTCTGCTAACACCTAATGTTTCCATACCAGAACTCCTCAGAATTCTTTGAAATTCAAGTCTGTGAATGCTAATAGTCCTTCAATAATAAACTTCATAGTGAAAAAAGTAATATAAGAACATATATACACCTGGACACAAGTTATATAATATTCCACAAAGTATTCACCAGCTTGTCTCAATGTCAGCATAAAAGAACTTGAAGTTGAATCTTTTTACCAGAGAGATATACAGTTCCAGTTTTATGTTTAGAAAAAGATACAGAAGTTATATTCGAATAACTTTTTTAAACCCCCAAAATTAGTTCTTGAGACTTGCATCATAAGTGTAATTTCCAAACATCACACTAGTCAAGTCTATTTTTAATATTACTTTATGTTTATATTTTTACTACTTTATTTATACATTAAGGTATCCAAATCACAATAATTTCACCAAGAACATTTATATAAAATAATAAGTATTATTGTAATAATACTTATAACAAGTATTTTAAGTGCATATTTTACCATTAGTTTTTTCCTAAAAGGACCTTACCAATTAATCTGCAAACTATCCCTGAAATAGAACATTAACATATAGCCTACTTGTGGTTTTTATACAATATTTATATTTTACACCATTATTAGCAAGTACTACTAAATTTGAATGCACTCCTATGCTAAACTTGAAAATGCTTCATTAAAATAATTTTCTACTGTGGAAGGAAAGACTGTCATCTTTTTCTGCTCAGTTACGCCAGAGGAAGGACAATACCAATGATATCCTGCTAACTAATCATCTAAATGAAACTCATGCCAGAAAAGTCTGAATGTCACTTCACATGTGAAAACATTTGTTTATTTATTTATTTATTTATTTATTTATTTATTTATTCTTAAGTGGCATGTTTTCAAAGTAAATGTAAAATGTGTCAACTTATTACAAGAAGTCAAGGTCTGTAAAAGAGATTGGAACTGCATAATGCATTAAAGCACACTTTTTATTTTTCTGATTTTCCAGACTTCAGAACAACAGTAGAATCCTTTTCTATTTTGCTCCTGTTATGGTTAACAGTCCTAACGTCTCCTCATCTTTCATTATCTAGATTTTTGGCACATCTGTAGTCAGTTATATGCACTCTAACCTTCCAAACTGACCAAAACTCAGCTGTAGCTTTTTAAGATAGTAATGATTAAAAATAGACATTCTAAGTACTACTTACTCTGTGTATAATAAATTTCAATCCCCTTTTGAATCACACCAAAGTACCTTATAAACTGTACCACATAAGCCAGATCAGAAAGTACCTTGCTAAAACTACTGTATTTTATTTTATGTGACATATTTTTCAGAAAGTTCAGTGTATACTACTGTGGAAGGAGTTCTGTATTCCAGTTCTCTGGAATAATTAAATGAACTCACTTTACTTACTTTCTAAATTACTAGTGAACAATAGGGATAGTATGGAAATAACTCTCTTAAAATGCTTCCTGCATTTTCTTTTCAATTTGCATAAACAGAAACATAGAAATAAATACAAATTCTTTAAGAAAGTCAGTATTTCACACTACATGGTTATTCAGTGAACACTGCAATGCAAAGGACCAGTGCTTTCTGAAACACAGGACATCATGAAGATTAAATAAATCACCCTCCCCTTCAGAAATCCTGGCAGGAACTAGACAGGCTCCCCACTGTTGCTATAGGACACCTGAAAGCACAACATGAGCTACTGCTATTTGCAAGGCAAAGAAGAAGGGTTTATATTCTGACTCTAACTTTTATACTTTTCTAAAGGTGACAGTGGATTGGAGAGTGAATGTGCTACCTCTCCAAAGACATTGGACAAACTACTAGTATATCAAGATTCTGTACCCCTATGAAGGAATGCAAAACAATATGTTGTTTATAGAAAATTGTGTGAGAAAGTTTTCTAACAGAATGTAAACTCAGAAGGCTTTAGAAAATCTTAAGAATCAGGGCAACACCCCACAAAGGGATCAATTGTTTTAACTTGCTTCTTCTCTTAATTAGTTATATATAAGCAGAATACATATAGAAAGTATATTCTAATAATGTCAGTTACAACTACGATAGTCAACTTGTCTTTGAGAGGCTCCTTTTCTGATGTGCTATTTATAATTACATTGGCAAATGCACCTACAGCTTTCTAAAAGGGGAAAATATGCAAGTCTATGCAAAAAGCAGGAAAAGAAATAAGCAGACAAGTTATTAGGTTAACATTCCTTGGTATTCAAGAGCCTTTTAAACAAGCTATCTTATAAGGCTTTTGTGCATTCTACCAGGAGCTTTACATGAACCATTAAGTGCAAAAGGCAGCCTTCATGCCTACCATTCACACGGCTGGAGTGACCGAAAAGCTTGGAGAGAGGCATCCATTCCAGCAAAATCCCAAAATTTTACATCATAATCATATCCACCAGTTATCAAACGAGCACCTGAAGGATCCAACCCCAAAGCAGAAACCTGTAAAGAAAAAAAAAAATTATAATAATAAACATTCAAGATTTTTTATTTTTTCTACAATTCTTCAGAGTGTCACCAAAACATAAACTGCTACTAAAGTTAAAAAAAAAAAAACAAACCCAAGCCTCAAACAACCCAGAGCACTGGTTTTTACTAAAATATTTCAGCTATAGTTTCATTTTGAAATTTCACTACCTTGAAGAAAGTTTTTGTACTTTTGAAGTAATAGTAAGAATGGAAGTAAAACTTACGTAGTCTGAATAAACCACTGAAGACAGCTGAGAAAAAAATAGTTTGCAGTGTTTACTTCCTAATCGTCTCATTGCAAAATGTGGCTAAGTGTTTCTGTGAAGAAAATTGTACTCTAGACTTCTATCAAAAGTACAAAAAGTATTTCTAGCAAGGTAACAAAATGGTGCTTAACATTCACCAGTTTAAGATCCTAAGTTTATTCAACACAGCTCATGTGCATATACCCATTGCTTAGTTAAATTTCTCCTCAGAAAAAGGAAGAGAAGAATAAAATAGGGTATAAACTTGAATTCTTCTAAATCACAGATTTTTAAAAGATACTATTTTAACAAAATAGGTCAAAATAACTTCTCAAAACCCATTTCTTTTATATATAAAACCAGCTTCTCAGAGCTATTCAAAATTCTGAGGAAAAAATTCTAGTGCTTATTATTCTCATCTGTTATTCTCAAATCACAGATCAAGTAAAATGGGTATTTTACTGAAAACCTATTTTAATTCTCTATTTGATGAATGGTAATGTTCTACAGTACAATATATACTATTTCATGTACTAAAATAAACAGTATTGTTCCAATCACTACATGGAGAAATAAGGCAACAGAAGGCATGTCACTCAAAATTACACAAAATAATTATTTAAAATCATTTACCTTCAAAATTATTTTCTTCTCAGTTGTGAAAATAACGTATCTACTACTACGATTTCAAAATCAATATAAGATGTGCTGGACAATGTGCTAAATTAATTTGGATACTAAGAGATTAATTCTCAAAAAACAAAGTCATCTACATAAGAGAGTGATGATAAGTTCTATCAAAAATAATGAAACTAGTGTATTTTTGGAATTACTCAAAATTACACCTAACCTGAAATGTTAAAATACCTGAAGAAGTTTTCATTAAACGATAAAACTCAGATGGAATTCATGCTTATGTTTTAATGGAGCCCATGGGTAAAATCTAGACTATAACCAGCAGATTACTTTTAACAAGAACAAAACAGAAACATGAGTCATCCCACATTTATAAGACAGACAACCATCACATTGAGAAACCCTTTCAGCAAGAAGAAAGACAGTCTCCAATACAATAAAGTAGTACTACTAGTAGTAGTAGCAGTAATGATAATGGTAATGATGATGATAATACTAATACTACTACTAATAATAATGTTCTACAAAATGTCAGGAAAAGCATTTGAAGAGATAAACCAGAACATTCTGAAGGAAAAAGAATTCACCAAGAACATTTGACCTATACAAAACCATGTGGAAAAAAAACCCAATCAAACAAAAACACTGTATACAGAATAAAGGACAAAAAACCCTTCATTTCTGAGTAGAGAGTAATGTCTGAGAATAGCATCATGACTACAGGTTAGCAACATTGAATGTCTTCGGGAAAGAAAAGAATTTCAGGGATGCCTAAAACAGTATTAAAAATTCTAGATATGGATGTACAAAAATAGCAAGAATTTTACACAGAAGATGCTCACCTATATGTATCTTCTTTATATGTACACATGAGAAGTACTGACAGAAACAATGATTTAATGCAGACACATATAATACCACAAAAAAACCTTGTCTCAAAGATGAATCAGTCTACTACTGTACTTTTTTTTCAAAACTTTAGTATACATCTCTATACACTGTGTTATGGAGACTTTTACAACTTATGTAAACTGTTGAATAGTTCCCACAGAAAATATTTTAAAGCATGGAAACAAGTTCATGAAAAAAGTGACCCAGAGAAAACAATTGTCCCAATAAAAACACCATGTATTAATCAAATTTATTCTTTAAGATGGACAGCTTGCTCCCGTAGAATTTAGATTTCCTGACATGAATTCATATGGGCCTCTATTGAGTTTTCTTTTTCCACTTTTATGGAGAGGAAGTTCACTTAGCTATTCCTTATCACAGACTAATTTCTAGTCATCTGTGCTGGCCACTTTTTAAGCATCACCTCCTATGGCAGGAGCAGGCTATTCCCCAGTGCTGGAAATCAAGCAGGTGAGGCAGAAGTCTGGCTTGGATGAGCAGGGATTTTATCTTGGAAGTAAGGCAAAAAAGTAAGGTATATGCCCAGTGAAAGCGAAGTCAGGTGACATGGGAAGAATACAGAGATGCTGCTCACTACTGCAGAGAGAAAATCTGTGCAGCCAAAGCTCAGTTGGAGTTGAAGCTACCCAGAACCACAGGGGAAAACAAGCTTTTTTTTTTTTCCCAAGCTTATTAATGATTAAAGGCATATTTTTGCACTTTAACCATATTAATGGTAAAAGTGTAGAAACAGTAACCATTGAAGGATAAGGAAGCACACTTCACAAAGAGGTCAGAGACAAAGTAGAGATGTTTATAGCTTTCTTTGCCTCTGTCTTCTGACAGACCAAGAAGGTCCCAGACCATGACTGAAAATTATCAACTCCCAGCCAATCCTGAAATTGTGCAGGATGTGCTGCTCCAAGTGGATCCTTACATTAGGCTATAGAACCTAATGAGATTCATCAGAGAATTCTCAAAGAGCTGGCTGATGTTATTCCAAAGCCTTTCCGGCAGTCTTGGGAATCCGGAGATGTCCCAGCTGACTGGAAACTGACGAAAGTTGTCCCAGTTTTCAAGAAGGACAAGAAGAATGACAACGCTGTCATTAATCACCACCAGCACAGCTTCATGAGAGGAAAAGTCTTGGGTACTGGAAAAGGTTCCCCATGGAAATTGTCACAGCAGTTGACAGAGTTCAAAAAGTGTTTGGACAATGCTCTTGTGTACATGGTGTGACTCTTAGGGATGATGCTGTGCACAGCCGGGAGTTGGACTTGATCCTGTTTGTGAGGCTCTTTCCAACTCAGAAAATTCTGTGATTCTGTAACTCAGGTACCTCACAGTATTTCAAATATACAATGCCCTAGTATAGCCAACTGTCTGAAAATAGTACTTTCAAGAAAACCAAGATGTGGCAGAAATGAAGGTCCCATTCAGCAGGCATCTGATTCCTCTTTAATCTATATGTCCTGCTGTAATTCAGAGGCATATAATTGCAGAAATCTTTTAAAATGTGAAATCTCTTATGTGTTTCTAAAAAGACTATACCTCTTTTACAACTTAAATGGAAATTTTGAACCCTAGCCATTTCTCCCATGATTTCTGACATTCAGAAAAACTGGGGATCTCATGATTAATCAGAACACTCAAGTGTTCTATTCAGTAACTTCTATATGACGGCACAGTTGTCAGATGAAATATTAGAAAGTACAAATTTCATATTCTTTCTCATACCCACCTATATATCAAAAGTACAATGAGAAATAAAAAATATATATGAAGTTTCATTGAGAACAGTAATTACTATTACACTGTGCAAGCAATACAACTGGGAAATTAATCAGGTTTCTGGGAAGACTCTCTAGTTTGGGAAATCTTTCCTGAGATTTCTCAGCTGCACAGGAATAGAGTCATCATCAAATCCACATTCACTAGATTAAAGAGGTACAGATGGGATATATAAGCTTAGCTGAAATACAGTACACTGTATGAACATAGTAAGAAGACTATTTTAAAAAACTGGGGCAAAACACCAAAATCAAGATATGAAGTTACTCCCATTCTTATGTGTGCAAGGTCAGGGGTAAATGGTTGCAGTATTCTAAAACAAACAAACAAACAAAAAACCCAAAAAGACAGCCCTTCTACAGAAGAGATTTTTTTCAATATGTTTCATTTACTGCATCCAGTCTAATCCAACTGCGCTATATATATCCCACGTTACAATTCACCTCTGTTCAAGGTGATGACAGCTGCATTCTCCTGCAGTCAAAATATCTCAGAAGTCTTCCAGAACTGTAACTTCCACTTTACAAGGCCTTTTAGTTAGAAATAACATGAGATTACTCTTTAAGAAGCCATTAAAAGATTTACTGGTTTAATATAGAAAAAAAAAATAAAAAAAATTTACCTAATTCATTTTGTTAGGACACGTATTCAAGAAACTTAATTGCAGAGGTAGTTAATGTCACATGTAAAATAGAAACCTGATTTGCACTAGTACAATACTCTGCAAAACCTAGTATTTATAGAAATTAAAACGCAAAGCAGTTGCATGCACTGTGTGTAGAAAAATCCTCTCTATTTTCTTTAGTGTAATGCAATGAATGTTTTACATGTCAATTAGCCCACAAAAACAATTTAATTTATATTGGAAGATGTGATTATACAAAGATAGAAATATATAGAGCAAAAAAGATACTTCCAAGATCACTTGTGTTCTTTAAAAGAAAGCAAAGGAGCAGTACTGGAGATAGAAACTAGAAAAGATGCAGTCAAAGACAAGGAAGAACAAGATCTCAAGAAATTGAGAATGGTGTTATAAAAGGCACTAAAATATCAAAGTAAAATGAAGTATTAGCTGCTGAGAAGCTGCTGGTTAAATAACATTCTTCTTTAAACCCTTGACCAAAGAAAGGTCTAGATTAGACTCATGTCTACATATTAGGAAGGTCTGTACTAGAAGAAAAAGTAACAATTACAGACAACATACTTGATGAAAAGAAGACTAAAATTGAATCAAATGGAGCCATATTTAGGTTATTACAAGAAATTGAAGAGGTGGTCATGAAACACACTTTCAATTGCACTAAGAAAAGAGACCAACTAAAATAACAAATCAAGGAAAAAATTTGCTTCTTGAATTTTAGCTGATACGTATTTGTTAACAATTCTAGAAAAGCGTGAAGGGTTGAAAACATGTTATCACTTACTGTCTTTGTTCCATGTCGGAGTGTAATTTCGTGAGAGTCTGGGATTTTCTTGACAGGGTTCTGTGAAAAAAAGAAAATTTACCTCTGTGAAAAAGTGCTATCCCCACAAAAACATACTAAAGCAATATATATGTAAAAGATAGAAGGTTTCCATCACACCAGTTCATAACACGAGGAAGAGAAATGGGAAAATCATATACCAGAGACTGATTTCACAATTTTATTTGCATGGATAGACTCCCAAAAATAATTGTTTTAAAAATATGGCACCATCTTAAGACTAAAACACAAAAATATTATCTTTTTTTTTTTTTTTGCTTTGGAAAATATTGTTCACACAGAAAAAATGTAATGTACTTGTGAACAACTTTCTACAAAGGTCATGTGTATCATTACCCTCAAAATGCTTATTTATCTGGCACCACTCCAGTTTCCTAAAATAGACACTATCTCTTCTCTTGATACCTGACATCTTTGCTATAATTTTCTGTTGCCAAGTATGATTTTAAAATAATTTTAGGCACATTTTATACTACACATTAAATCTCCTGCCTTTTCCATCTCTGCCAACCCCTTCACTATTTTTCATGCTTCACAGAAACATCTCTGTAGCATCAGGCTGATTAGCTTCATACTTTTTTTACCTTCTTTATCAGTTCCATCTTTTATTTCTTTGATAAAACTGAAATTATCATTATCTTTGGTTAAGCTACATCTACCCTTCTTCTAACTTTACTTAAACTACAAGGGAGTATATTTAGATTAGGCATTATTCTTTACTTTGAGGGTTGTTAGGCACTGGTACAGGTTGCCCAAAGAAGCTGTGGATCTTTCATGTCTGGAAATGTTCCAGGTCATGTTGGATGATGCTCTGAGCAACTCAGTCTAGTAGAAGGTGCTTCTGCCCGTGGCTGAGGGGTTGAAATGAGATAGTCTTTAGGGGGACAGGGCATGGAGGCTGTGCATTGTGCTTTCATAATTTGTCTTTCAGAGCAACCACTTTGCTCACTGAAGCCCTACTGGGAAGCAAGACATCCCCTACTAAGTAGTAGTATGGAATAAATCTTCTGCTTTCCCTTGTTTCCATGTATGGCCTTCACTTTTACTTCATTAAGCTACCTTTATCTCGATCCATGTGATTTTTTTTCCATCTTCTTCTCTTCTCCCACTCCATCCTGCTGAGGACCGGTGTGATAAAGCAGCCTGGCATGCAGCAAGTTCAGCCCACCACAAGGTAACAGTAAAGGTTTACCAACAGCTATGCATGGCATTCTAAAAGGTATAGCCCACATGGCATCAAGTGACACTTTCACAGACTCAGTGGTTTAGAAACTGAGAAGCAGTTGTAACTCAAAATTCCCTAGCAAAGCTGTGATTATGAAAATTAATTTATTGTTCAAGTGACACTACAAAGCACACAAAGGTATAATTATAATACAAACTAGGTTTTCAATGCTCCATAATTCCCTACACTATAAACTGGTATTTGCTGTTCTTGGGATGCAAAAAACTGCTCAACAGCCATTGCCTGCACTTGTCATCCAAGCACATGCCATAAAAACCAAAGTGTGAAAAGCATACAGTTTCCAAGATTCATCCACAACAGCCATCACGCACAACAAAAGATGTACTATTTTTGCGAATCAAAGGCTTTCATAGAAACCACTGTCTTAATCACTGCAAGGTTGCATTTCTGCCTTGGAATATTACAGAATTCTTAATTTCATGTACCTTACCACAAAGGTAGGTATTGTATGTCTAGATTGTGTCAGCGCTGAATTTAATTTTCAGAGGGTATCTTAACTACTTTGAGAGGTCTTTCAGTAAGTCAAAGAAAAAATAATTTATTAATAAACAAAATTATCTAGAACAAATTTATTTTAATTGCTAGCTCCCTCAGGTGACAATAATTAAATCTCCTTTTTTATGAGAAGTGTGAAGCACTAACATGAAAACATTTTTGCTTTGCAACACACTCACATTAAACAGTATTCTGACTACTCATTTTAGGGAATAAGAACAGACAGGAATATATTCTGCCACCTGATAAATCAAACATTCTGAGCCTAAAAGTTAGACACTTGGCGACTGCTACTGGTGCTAAGCACTACAGTGTCCAAGGGATGCCTGACAGTTAAAGTAACTGTTTAGACTATTCAAAACAAAAAAATTAAGATAACAACATCCAGGAACATATCTTGGCATAACATCTTCAAATTAGCTAAATATTTACAAAAAGCCAAGGTGGCTTATTCTATTTTAGTTAACCATGAACTTCCTAAATAACTCAGAATGCTGTATCTCTCATGTGCCATAGCACACGTGTATATGCACACAATATAATCAGATGCAACTACCAGCACTACTGCACTTTTCCAGTTACACTCCAAAGAATAATGAATACCAAAAAAAAAATCCTTTTTTTTTTTTTTAACACTTCGAAAGGGAACTATAGCTAATACATTTAGGCTGATAGAACATTTGGATATCATGTATACTGGAATATTACTGTAAGCATGCAAAAAATGAAAATATAGAGTTTGCCTGAAGTATACCTGCACTTCAAGGACTTCAGCTGTTGCTTGGATTTCAGATGTTAACTTTACATAAATCGATTACATGATTTCACTAATATTGTTCTGCAAAATTTGCATAGTGCTTAAAACTACAGGAGATAAAATGTTTACACGATTTCCAGGGTATTTTTGTTGCTGTTATTTTCTTTTAAAGCCCATTAGGAAAAGACAATATTTTATATTTCTGCTTCAGCAGAAACAGAGGAAAATAGTTATGGTGTTGACATATCTCTTAATATTTTTACAAAAATTCTCAATTCCCAATACAAGATTAATATATATTAAATCTGTGAAATAGAGTATTCTACAAGTTCACGGGTTTTTTTCTCAAAATGAATAGTCTTACTGTAAAAGCAATTTCTGCAAAGGGACACTGCAAATCAGCATCACATCTGCAGTATGGAGTTTCAATTCTTTCAGGGAATTCCAGCTCTAGTTACGTGTTATGCTCCTGTGCCTAAAAACAATCTTCTATATACTGCAACACTGTCTGTAAATATTGTGGATTTTTTTTTATTGTTCCTTTTGGGAGTTTCCTTATTCTCAAACAATACTCAGAAAATACACCACTAGCAACCAGAGGCTGAAACTAGATTAGTCTCCCCAGAATGTCTTGAGAAAAATCAAAGACAAAACCAAAAAATCAAATAAACCAAAATTACTCATTTTTAATGGCCCAACCAGAGAAGGGAAAAATCACACATTTATACCTAAAAGAACCTCTACTGTTCTGTTTGCAGAGGTTTGTATATAAATGGAAATTATATTGTATGAGAGAGACTTGCAAGCTATAGGTAATCTTTTGCACATCAGGCCCTTAAATTGGAACTTTTCTGGGTACCTACAATACTATAACTTACAGAGAAAAATCACTTATTTTTTCTCTATGTTAGGAGTCGCCTTCTTTGACAACTTCAAGATCGAATGCTCTCCTGGAAAAAAATCTGGATTGCCCCTTTGTTCTCAGTTCTCTCCTGAAACACTGGCTTCCTGAAAACTTGAAAAGATTATAATTTGTGAGAGCAGAGCTATGGCACAGCATGGAGAAAAAAAAAGATGCAAAACTACAGCTGGTTGATCTAAAAGGTGAGCACTTTCCCTGCCTTAATCAAGAGAAAAGGTTAAAGCTGGTTTGGCTACTATCTACTTGAAATATCCTTAAGAGAGCCTTTAAATTGATCAGGGAGCTGGAGCATTTCTCTTGTGTGGACAAGCTGGGAGCATTGCTTAGCCTGGAGAAGAGAAGGCTTTGAGGAAACATTCCTGTATCTCAAGGGGGCCTCAAAAAAGCTGGAGGGACTTATCACAAGGACATGTAGCATTAGGACAACGGGGAACAAGTTTAAACGAGAAAGAGGGTAGATTTAGGTTAAATATTATTAAGGAATTCTTTACTGTGAGGGTGGTGAGGCACTAGCACAGGTTGCTGAGAGAAGCTGTGGATGCCCCATTCCTGAAGACCAGGCCTGGATGGAACTCTGAGCAACCTGGTTTAGTTGCAGGGACGTTGGAATGTTTAAATCCAAACCATTCAATAACTTTAACTACTATACTAAAAACACCCTTCTGCTCCAAGTGTACACACACTCTTTTGGGGCTCTGGTTTGATATACTCCACAGGGAAGATACTGTCTGTTCATAGGCAGGAGTGATGAGAAGGAGGCAAGAGCTACATTTCACAGAGATTTCTCCATTTCTGGTGAAACTTCAGGTTTTGCAAGTATCAACAGAGGTAGTCTGACACAGATGATTACTGCCTTGTTTGAAGATAGATGGAAATGACTGGAATACTAAATGGGCAGCAGGAATAGCTGGTGGAAGTGGAAAGGGAACAACAGACCCTAGCAATAAACAGTAATCCAAGTACCTCTATATACTCAAGAACTTAATTGCCCCCAAAAAAGGTCCCCCTACAGAAGGCCGTGTTTTAATCATTCAAATCTCAGTCCTTCTGGCAATTAAGGAAAAAGGATTTTCTATTTTTATGCCTTTTGTTTAAATACAAAATGTTCATGTTTTCATGCAAGTTTTTTTAAAGCTTATTCTCTTCCCATCCAAAATGACTGATTTGCATGGAAAATCAAATGTCACACTGCTGAGGGGCAAGGCAAGGAGCGGAGGAAAATTTCAGACCTTTAGAGACCCTTTATTTTGTACACCAGCATACAGACTGACAGCGCTGAAATATGTCTTGTGACCAGATACTAGCAAATTTATCCCTCTGCTATTTTCGTCAGCAAAGCATTCAAAATCTTAAGTGCAATTAAAAAAGTTAATCAAGATGACAGGAAAAAGTTAAAAATAGAAATGGAGTATCTTTTTATAAAAATGTTCATACTGTAAATTATGCTACATATTGAAAGAGAAAACTCTTAAAACATTTTAAGAACAAAAATATAGGCAGACAACTCATCAAAAATCACAACAGAAAGGATGGGATATACAACACAGTAATTCCTAAAGCAAACAGGTACAAGAGCACAAGCGCTTCACAAAACCATGGAATGATCAGTGCTGGAAGTGGCCTCTGGAAATCTGGAGTCCAACCCTCCTGCCAAGGCAGGGTAACCTGCAGCATGTGACACAGGGATTCATCTAGGTCGGTTCTGACTATCTCCAGAGAGGGAGACTCCATGGACAGCCTGTAATATTTAGACAGATGAAACACCACAGAAAACCAGCAAATTCTGGAGATAGGCCAGTGTTTATCTCAACCACCAAAGAAATCTGGTCCAAGTGCTGCAGTATCTAGGCACAACCATATGTTAATACAAATAGCAGAAGGCTTAAACTCATGCTTGTTGTTGCTTGTCTGTATCAAAATGTGTTTGGTTTACGGGTCAAGTATTCCCTCTCACATATCACTTAAAATACAACCTAAATTCTTTTTGTCAGTGTGAAGAGGTTATAGAAGTCCATAAAACTTCACAGGGGGACACTTGCACACCCTTCTTGCACTGGAACCAACCTCAGGCCCACAAAAAAGCAGTTTTTTCCTTTCTACCTCATATCCAACTTCAATATGCAAGTGAAGGAAATTAAGAAACTATTTTAGTGATGATGAACAGAGAGAATAGAACCCTGTTCCGTTCTTCAATATTAAGTCTGAAGCATTATTTAAAGAAAGATAAAAGGAAGTTAAGAGGAGTATTTCACAAATCTGGAAGAAAACATCCCTCATTCCTCTTTTCAAACTAGATAAATGTTTTCAGCTGTTAGGCACCCAGATGAGTTTTCCATGACACCAGTGAAAGGTGAAGGCAGTAGTAAGTGTTCTAATTTATTTTTTCTGTTCTTTTTTAAACCCATTTTTCAAACAACCCACACAGTGATGTCATGTTCTGTTCCATAATCATGCACTGATTAAAACCACTCTACTTGTAAAATGGGCAGGTTTACCAAGTCACAATTTTTCATTCTTCTCCTCTGTAAATTAAACTGAAAATAAATGTGTAAGATATGCACTAAGGTTGCACAAGTGAACACTGAAGAGAAAGATAAAGTATGAAAAACTACAATATCAGAGATGGGCAAGCTGCTGTTCTACAGCAACAAAATTGTAAATTTTTTGGAGTTTACAGGAGTGCATTACTCACAAAGTTCCATGCAGAAGGAAGCATACAGATTTGAAAGGACATTTCAACAACTTTTAATTTCCTGTCTTTTAGATGTTAAAATTGACAGATATATTCTCATGCATTAAACTCAGCTTGGGCCACATTCATACACTCTGAGTTTCTAAATGTGATGCATCTAAATATGGAAACAACTTTCTTCAGACTTCCTATACAGTCTTCAAAAATAAGCAAATAACTAAAGAAGAAATGTACCAAAACCCAAGATTATTTTGAAACCTCTCTTCTTCATGAATTATTCAGGAAAGTGCAAACCATCTGAATTCCTAGCATAGGTGCCTTGATTATGTTGGATGTATCAGGGCATGTGTGTCTATATTCTGTAAATTTCTGGTCTGAAGATAAAGGAAAACATTCTGGAAAACAGGAGGACACATGCATACTACTGGTATGAATTATCTTTGCTGACATTCCCACAAAACATCCAAAATATCCACTGCTCATGGAAAAACAGAGGTAACTGTAACTGCATGATGAATGCAAAAATCTTTCAAATTAACAGAATTATCGGAAGGGTCCTACAAAATTATATTGTTCCCAGTTTCCAACTCTTAACTTAGGTAAGTCAAAACAGCGCAGAATATTTACATCCTGAATATTAAGTGTAGGAAGATCAAGGAGACGTTATTCTTTTCTTAGTGAACTAACAGATACTACTTCAGTGTGCACTCAAGAATTAAAAGGTGTTTTTTCAATAGATTAACTTATTTTCAAATAGCAACAGGAAGTAAAATTAATTATTCAATATAAAAACAGATCCGTGACTAGTTTTTCCCAACATTATCTAATTCACAGATTTGTGTAATTTTTCTCTACGATCTGAACTTAAGTGTTTTGTCAGGTTCAACCAGCAAGGAAAAAGACCTTTATTCCAATATGACTGCCTAAAAGTAATAAATGTCTCTTGTTACTATAGGTCAGATACAAATATTTTATTAGATGTTGAGTCAAATGGTAACTCAGAGACTGTGCCATGACACAACAGGTAATATCAATTAATTCTCCACTTCCCTTTCATGCCACTTACCAGCATACCCCTTTCTGAAAAGCTTCCAGTGGTTTGGCAATTTAGAAAAGGCAATACAAATAGAATGTTTGCAAGCACCATTTTTAGACATAAAAATCATACTTCTAAAGTACAGCAAAATGCCTGCCTGTCTTCTGGGGCTACTTCTAGGCACATTTCAGGAGGTTGTTATTTTTCATCTAGATTCCAAAATCTCATTCGGATAAATTTCTAAATTTGTAATAAGCCTTTGATTTATGAAGTCATAATTTATACTAATGATTATGGCCTGGGAATTGTTCTCACAATGTATACCAAAGAAATTCTCTGGAGCCTTTTCTAAAACAAGTTACAATCATTGATAAAACTGATTTAAATCTAAAATTACCTGGAGTCATTCAAGTTTCCTCTGTAATTTTTGGGAGACAAATTTACTTAAGCTGAGTATTCCAGTAACATTCCACTCATATAATCAACAACCTGTTTAATCTTTATCTTCTCAGCTTCAAATGGGTATAAATATAAATACTTCAAATTTGCTGAAACTGTACATATAACTAGCCACATACCACCAAAAAGCACCCCTGTTCAGTCAAGCCACTGTTTTACTGCAATAATACAATACAAAACATTACTACTACCTGCCATGTTAGGCATTAAAAAAATCTCTAGCATTTTCAGTCAGGTATATCCTTTATTAAGGTTATCCCTAAGAGCTACATAGAGCACTTTGTTTTAACACAATGGAATACTACCATTTACTCTGCAACAGTAAAACAGCTTCACACAACCATAGATCAGCCCACAGTGAGGAGAAATAAAACAAACCCTGAAAGCTCTGTTCAGGTTGGTAGGTTTCCAAAACATAGCTTAATTATGAAATCAGACAGGGCAAATAATTGTGAACTTTTAAAGTCTTTGGAGTAGAAGTGCCAAATGTTTAGCTCAGATGGGAACAGACATTCACCCAGTTTACATTCAGCTTGTGTAGAATTTTGTATCACAGACTCCATGCAGGATTTCTTCCACAAGGAATATGCCATAAAATTCACCCATTAAAGAAACCAAATCCAAAACAAAGGATGCACAACCAGACTGAACTTAACATTTGTTATGCATAACATTTTCAGCCTGCTAGCCAGTTCACTTAATTATTTACATTAAACTTGCTCCAAAACATCTTTATCTAAATTACACAGATACTTTATCACTGCCATAATTTGGCAAACTTTAGGGAATAAAAAGTATTAAGTTCTTTCACCTGACTCACCAAGATAAACCATGAGCACTTAGATGTTTTTCACTCTTTAAAATAGCTTTACTGTTCTCTACATTAACCTCTGTCAAAATAAAAGTACTTATGAAGTATCTTACAATTCAGAAGTATGTACAAAGTTAAACATGTTTTTTTAAAAAATATTCCCCCCTTCTATTTATTTAAAAAGAAAATAATACTACTAAGCCTTTATAATTCATGCAGCAATACCCAATTTTAGTTACATGCACTTCTATGGAAATTAAATTAAAATTACATATGCAGTACAATAAATATTAATGCGTCTTTTGAAAGTTATGTAACCAGTGCAATTTAGTCCATCAACAGCAATACAATCCTGAGTTCATCAAAACTTCAAAAAACAATGCAACCAATACATGATCAATATTTGGAATTGCTATTTAATACAGAAATGGTATTACTAGAACTGAAATAAAATCCATTTTTCCTCTTATCAAAAAAAAAAAAAAAAAGCCTTATGCTCATTTTAAGACTTCTGGTGAACAAGTTAGCATAAAATTTCACAAGAATCAGGATAATACCACCTCTGTACCAGTATAATGGCAACCTCATTATCAAGCCACCTCTTTTAAATTGTTTGTGTTTTAATGAGCAAAATTTTTTAAAATACACCACTGGTGTAGACTAATCCTTAACCTTTAACTGTGCTATTTATTTGACCTCTACATACCTCAGTTTCCTCATCTGAAAAAATGGGAATAAATAATACCTATTTCAAGGATCTGCTATAAAGTTTTCAGCAGTGACAGTGAAATTTCTCACATTCCCTAGGGATCCTGTTGGTCTTATCACACACTACTGTCAGCAAATGAAACCATTACAGCACAAGAGAGGGAGAGATGTCCACAAACTCCACTTTTCAACAGTTCTACAGGTGTTATTGTGAAATGTGTTCATTCAAAAGTTTACTTCAGGATCTTGAGAGACAGAAATTTATGGATAACAATCCACCTAGTGACAATGCTGCTGTCCGCAAATTTACCAAATAATTAGGGTAAGGAATTAAAAGTATATATGCATGTCTATGTTTGTCAGCTAGTCATGTAAAGAAGATCTGCAGCTCAGGGCAAAGGCAGGGAGACAAGGGTTAAAAATTACAGCATGTGTCTGTTACTGCAGGAAGGAAGAACAATTTCCTATGTAGCTTCCACAGCTGGTTCCAATTCCATTACTGTTTCGATTACTGATTCTCCCATGCCACCCATAAATTACCTTCAAAACATTAACATTTAAGCTCTCTTATAGCAGCACAATTTTATGTAATGTGACATGAGGATAAATTGCTAAGTGACTTTATGCATCTGGAAAAAGGGAAGGATACATTTATATTGTACGGATTTGAGGTCCATGCTTGGTAGAAACACACCTTCCTTCATGCTTCACTCAGGTATATTCTTTTATCTAAAGCTTATGGCAGAAGAAAGCAGTGCATTAGGGCCAGATTATGTACCTCATATTGCTAAAATGGTTGTAATATACAACAGCATTGCAATAATTTTCAAACTGTTCAAGGCAAGTATTAAGCACTAGATTAGAAATGGTAACCAGTGTGAATATCCTGGCTTTATTTGGAATCATAAAGCAAATAACTGTAAAATGTTGTGTGTAACAATTATGAAACATGCTTGTCTTTTAATGCATTTATATGGTGTATATATACCATACCTATGCATGTTGAAATCCCTCCAGCATATTGTATCAAAAATACTGATTCCCATACATGTAATGTAGTCTGAAAATTCCAAATGATTACAATTAAACCTTACAGGACACACAACTAGACAGAAAGGCACTGATTTCTACAGAGCAATCAAATGATAACTGGCCAGTATGGCTCAGCTCTGGGTTATAAAGGAAAATAACTAAGACTTCAACAAAGCTTTCAGTGGAATATCACCCATGTTAAATCCAACACTTATTACAGTCATTCCTTAAGGAGCCTGAAGTATATGAGCACAAAAAAGCAATGTTTTCACTTTCTAACCCAGACTAAGATAAAGATCCACTGTCTCAAGAACAAGAATATTTTAGCCGTGTGAACAGAAAAAGAACACAAAACGTCAACATGATATCTTCCTGAAATGCCTCATTTCAGATTATTACTGACGTTATTTAAGATCTTAGACATCTTTCTTCCTTCCTAACATATAGAAAACGTAGATTAGATACAACCTATGATATCTCTTCTTATTTAGTAGGTTTCTTGATCTTCACAAAGTTGCTGATGATACTCCACACTACACAAAGATTCCTTGAGTTACAGAAAAAAATCTTCCTTTTACAATCTAAAGTTTAAGTCTGGATTATATGATTCAAATGAAATTGCTATTACTTGTGTATATAATAAACTTGTTAATCTATCTGAAATGGGTCCACAACAATATGTATCTTCAACTCAGTCATAACAGACATTTACCAATATATTTTTAGTTCATACCTATCTAGTACAAAGACGGTAACTTCAGATATTCAGATGAAACAGTACTATTACTTTTTTTGTAAGAGTCAGGTCAGAGAAGTCCATACATATAAAGAACTCCAAATTTCAGACCACATATTTACTACATATCTGCTGTAAAATTTTCAATATTGCTTTTTTTCTTTTGTGCTTGTACATTTTAAATAGGATAAAATGTCCCCCTTGCAGGTGCGCTATGCTGATACTCCACTAAGTATAATAGGTTTATTCATTGAGCCGCTTAGATTACATTAAGACAGAAATCATTATTAATGCCTATTATTTACAAACAATCATTGAATAGTTTAAGTTGATAGGGACCTGTAAAGGCCCTATAGTCCAATGCCCCTGCAACAAACAGGGATATATTCCACCAGATCAGGTTGCACAGACCTCTGTTCAACTTGGACTTAATTTTGTTTCCAGGGTTGGGGCATGTACCATCTCTCTCGGGGTAACCTGTTCAAGTGTTTTACAGGCCTCAGTGTAAACAAACATGTATCTAAGCTAAATCAACCCTCTTTTAGCTCAATGCCATGACCCCTTGCTCAATAACTACAGAGCCTGCTAAAATGTTTGTCTCCATCTTTCTTCTGGGGCTCCTTTAGGTACTGGAAGGCTGCAGTAAGGTATCCTCAGTGCCTTCTTGAGGTCCCAATTCTCTTTTGGCTTTTGATGAGATGAATTACCTTTTCATTACATGAGAGGTGCTGCAGACCTCTGAGCACTTTTGTGGCCATTCCAGGGACTCACTCTGAAAGGTCCCTGTCCTTCTTTTTTATGCTGGGAGTCCAGGGCTGGATGCAGTGCTCCAGGTGGGTCTCAGCAGAGCAGAGCAGAGGGGCAGAATCCCCTCCCTCCCCTGTTGCCCACGGGGCTCTGGATGCAGCCCAGGCTTTTGGGTCTGCAAGTACATATTGCTAGGTCATTTCAGGCTTTTGATTCCCAAGTTCTTCTTGGCTCAGTTGTTATCCATACATTTGTCCTCCAGGGATGTAAAAACAAATGAAAAATCCCCCACAATAAGGGGGAAAAATAATAAGCTGTGTGTATAATGCTTATGCTCCAAGTGCAGTCTTGATGTTATTGAGAAAACAGATCCATGATATATTTCATGCCTCCTGGCTGACTGATTGGTGAAGTTTCTAGGGAATTCATGATTCCATAACTACTGTTTCCATTAAAAAAAACAAGCTCTATCTATAAAAATCCTCTAGCAGATCTTCCCCTGTTATAAGCAAGTTCAACATGCTATTCTATTGAAAAAGAAACTAAAGTACAAAATACGCCAAAAACATGCGTGAGAGAAGCAGAGAACTTATAAACACTTCCTGGCTTTTCACAGGAAAAGCTGAAGTGGTGGGCAGGAACATATGACCCATAAAATAATCTGAATCAAAGGCAGTCCAAGATTTTTTGCTCATATTTGTTCAAATTCCCCGTTATGGGCATATTCCAGAAAACTCATAAGGAAGCCAAAACAAGGATTCCCAATTTTGCATAGTTTGCTGCACTTGGGCAGTATTTAACTCCTGTTTCTGGAATTCATTCTGTGAGCCCAAATTCTTCACATTAATCTCATGTTTGACATGCCCCTTGAATGTGTGATCCACTAAATGACATGGTTTAGTTCTGAAATGAATTCTATCTCATCTAACACCTACTGCTGTCCCATACTTGACTGTTTCCCAACCCTCTTAAGAATTTACATTTAACCTCTTGGGAGCCACACAAATGGACAGTAGATATGTTTCCAAAACAAGCTGTTTCACAGTGAGTTTTTCAATGCCATTGTTCTGTTCACAGAACAGGTATTTTTTTTAACAGTATTGCTTTCAGAATTTACCTGGCCTTCCATATCAAACACTTCAGATACTCTGGATTCTTATTTCACTTAGGTACCACAAGTAAAATCCAGTCTGAGATAGCAAAAATGGATCTCTGCGTAGAGAATGATGGCAACCCCTTGTCTTTAGGTTCCCCATATTAGATATGATAAACCACAACAGACCGGGAGAAACTGCCTCCATTTTATTTAGTGAGTAAAATTATTAAGTATAGTATTCACTACATAAATCAATTCTTTCAGAAATTACTGTGTAGAACAATCTATTAAAATGAGAAAATGTTCTAAAATGCAGAAACCCTGACAATGAGTAAGTTGTTCCTACCTGTGAACCACTTACCCCTAGAATTTCAGTGTAATACAGAATTAAGGAAATGGGAAAAGCAAAAGAATCCTGATTTTAAAACAAAATCATCAATTTGAGACAAACAGGTACAAAAACTGTTAAAACCCACTATAAGTTACTCATGCATTCTGAAATCCTCATAGTTACTATGATACTAAATAATTCCAGTAGCATGGACCATAGGTGAGGGAACAAGCTAAAAAGAGTGAGCAAATACATATAAATAGATTTTTGCAGCTGGTTGTGGATATCAAGGACTTAGAAGTATCTATTAATACTGACAGGGACTGGGCAGATAGAAATTGCACTATTAAAATTTTGCACAATAAAGAGAGTGGAAGAGTTCTGCCTAACACACTGGAATTTGTCATAAGGTTCTGTATTTGCTCCAAATGATATTTACTGCTATAGTGTCCACAAACTTACACTTAAAGAACTCAAATAACCAGTAAGCTATAATATGAACTGCACAGAATTTAAACTATCCACCCCAAAGGATGAATGACCTGATATGACCTTCTTAGAACTTGCAATTACAAGAAGGTATGGCATGTTAAGCCTCATGCTTACACAGTAAGCCCTTCTCACTGCAGAAGTGCCAAGCTGAGAGATTATTGTCAGTGTGCCTCCTGCATGCCTTTTTAGCTAGAAGAATGGCACACAGCAAGGTCAAGCAGTGCATTGTCAGGGGCTGCCACACAGCATTTGCATGCAAACTGCTTACAAATTCTAAAGCTGGCTTGTTTTCTTTGATGAAACATGAGTCGTTACAGGTTAAAGATAAATTAAATATTACTTATTCACCTTATTTCAAATAGAAACATTCTGCATGTTTGGATTCTTATCTGCTCCTGGCCTGCAATACAAACTTCCTAACACAGAAACCCTAAACCTACCAACGATCTTTCATTAAGATTATATGTGACTCAGTCACTCCTGATTTAATTTTCTTTATCTACAAAAACATCAATTCCTACAAGGAGCTTTGAAACAAAAACAAAAGAAGTTCTAGGAAGTTCTATTTACTGGGAAATTCTCCTGCTCAATTTAGTTCTGAAAATGAGCCAATTACCTTAGCAGTTATGTAATCATATGAGAAAAAACAGCATAAAATAATTTTAAATTTATATATAAATTTAGTTTTAAATGCTCAAATATATATATATATCACTAACTAATATTCCAAAAAGTGAACACACCAGAAGTGCCAAGGTTGACTCCAGAAAAAAAAATTTCTTACTAGGAAAGCAAGTAGATTTGATAAACACATAACCATCAAAAGGAAATATGAATCTGCCAATTTTTTCATTTCTTTTTCTCACAATACTTTGGAAACTTTAAAGTATTACTCAGAGTAACATGAACTCTTTTTCAGACACCTGCCCACAAGATGCAGCTAGACACAAAAATTTTCCTATAACATTTTGGGTAGCTTCTGTGGTATTTTCCCACCCACTCAAAACTGGTTGCAGAGTCCAGAGGATAGTCCCTAAAAGTAGTAGACAGAGTTGCAGATTCCATTAATTCCTACACAATGAGATGATTCTCAAGAGGTAAACTAATGCAAATTGCATTAAACTAGAGAGTTAAACTACAGCTGACAGCTATTAATATTTTTTTACAGGATAGGACCAGTTTAATAACTATCATGTGAATTGGGCAGATGCTTATCTAAAATAGCCCAATAAATAGCATTGTTGTAGCTAATTTAGATCTAGGACATTCATTTTACTCAGAGGAATTAAGATTTCTGCTGAAGATGCATTGAATTATTTTACTACTACTCATTCACTGTAAAACAGAATGCAGTTTCTTATCTGGAAAACAAAGCTTTGAGAAATTACAGGAGACTACTATTAGGCTTTCTTATAAATTCACTGTCTACTCAATGTATTGCAATTGTCTTCCCTAAGAAAAAAAATTATGGACAGTAACTGGACTAAGCCTTACTCCATTAATTTAGAGATAATTGAAAGAATCTGCCTTCAATATTGCAGTTGTCCAATGCAAAAACTTTACTACTCACAGGCTTGCACTGTCACAAATATAAACATTTTTTATTTTAAAAATACTTTTAATAAGTTCCTTTACAGAAAGGAGAAAAATATGAGAGTCACAAGAGACAGGAATACAAGCAGGAATGGGAAAGATGGGATCAACAGAATGTCTGATCCCTAGAAGGCACCACAGGAAGCCCACAACCAACTGGCTGTCCTCACCAAAGAAAATGCTAGATAAGGCAGCATTTAATCACGGAACATAAAACAGATAAACAACTCTGAAGGACTCTGGGAAAGAAATGTAGTAAGTGCTAGTTAAAACAAATGAAGTTAGTAAAACAAGTAGTTATTGACAGAAAAGAAATCCATGTCAGAATTTTTAAACTATTTTCTATTGAGATTTACTGTGAAGTTTACTCTTACATTGTTATTTCTAGAATTTAAATTTGGATGATGCACTTCTAATGAGTCAAATATTACAACACTCTTATGTGTGACCCAACATTTAACCTTGTGTGCCTATATACCCATACATGTCATCCAAATGAGACAGCATTTTATAAACATAAGGAAAAGTAACTGTATTAAAAAACCACAAGTTATATAAAAAAAAAAAAAAGAAACAGTACATCTTCTCCAGATGGGGTTTACATCTTCTCCAGAATTTTAATATTTTTCTACAGAAAAAAAATAGGGACATAAAAACCAATTTATTTTCAGATGGTCTTAAGGCATCTAAAATGGCACAGAATGCTCATAATGACCACAACTTGACACTGTAGACCAAGCAGAGGCTGTCCTTAAAATGATTCAGCACTCTGTGTCACAGTGATCTTATAAAACAGGCATCTGCAGTTTGTAGGCAATGGGGATGATTAAGCTACTTAAATTTTCTTACAAATTTCCATTTCTGACATTTTTGGTACTCAGTAGAAAAGGCAGCAAATGAACTTCAAGAAGGAATGTCACAGAGAAATAGTTTTATTCATATATTTAAGACAAGATCAGTTACTTCATGGCATCAGTTTTGCAAGAGACAAACACTGATTATTTGAATTGCAAAAAGTTAACAAATCCATTAACTGAAAGCCAACTGATGCCCAGAGATGCCACACATAGCCTGATATGCACATCTGCCTTCTTTCCAGAGACCAGCATGTTCCAAGACACCCCAAGTAACAGGCTGGTTAGAAAAATATACTTTTATAAATCCAGACAATGCATGAAACTTTAAAAATTACTGAGTTAAGAAACACTTACACTGCTGCATAAATCCTAAGTAACTTTTCCATCCTCCAACTAATCTTCCAAAGTCACAATTCCATTTTTAACACAAGAGAAAAAAGGAAAAGGCTATATGTATAACATGATTTCTTTATTTTTTTGTTTCCCTCTTTAAATTAAAGTATTAAATCCCATGTTTTGTCTGTAGTACATAATAGGAAAAGGACAGTTAATACAAAAGCTAGTAGAGGCAGACATTAATATAAAATTTGTCATCATTCACAGGATATTGCAACTCTAATAATGGTTATCATCTCTTTCTGACACCTGAACTGCTCTAGAAATATACACCCTACATTAAGTGATGGGGAAATACTACTATATTTGCAATATTTGTGAAACACTTGACTGAAAAGAACAAAGCAGACTTTCTAACATTTCCATGAAAATAACAGCAATTAGAATTCTAGTTTCTGCTTTCATTCTGGATACTTGAATTAATTAACTGAGTAAGATAACCCTTCAAAGCCATTTTTTTCTACAACAGAAGTTTTTGTCATATGTAGAAAATAAGTTATATTCCTGATTTCTACAGCTCTTCTAGAATTTATTTCCTGCATTGTCCTGGCTCCAGCCCAGATCAGAATAACAGGGTATGGACAAGACATTATACTACTCAGTTACACCTCATGTGAGTGCCCAGGGCAGGGAAAAGGGACTCTTCCTTTTCCAGTCACCAGAAGCCATTCACCTTCACTTAACTGTCCCAGGTGTGGAGACCATTTTCCACATGAATCACCCTCTTTGCACACTTTGGTTATTAATATTCTTTATTAATACTGTTACTCTTTATTTTCATATCCATTGTAAATTGTTCTTACCTAAATCCATGATCTATGCTTTTTGTGTCTCCCACCAGAGGAAGGGAGAGGAACAGCTCAAGGTCTTCTTTTCAATGGGAGTACTAAATTGGGGAATACCATTCCCAAACTATGACATGGTTCATACTCATTATTATATGAAAGATGACCTAAGGGGCCTCTGTACTGCAAAAGGTCACCATGACTGACTGAATTCAACCCTTATTTATGCCCTTGTGTTTCACCACATGAGAATGCTCACTAAAATTAATCCCACACATCCAAATAATCCAAATCAAAAGTCTTTCTTCCTTCCATATTTGGTTATTTGAATATTTAGTAATCTTTAGTTACAATGGTATGTCAAATAAACATTCATGTACAGTACACAAGGTAGTGCAACAAAACACTATCCAAGATTCTAAGAATTTGAAAATAATTTTATTAGGCTTTAAAATACAAATAAAAGGAGAAGTAGGAGTAAAGGAAGGAAGTTCAGTGTGATTTTTGTGTGATCTGGATACTGTTAGCATCAAGTATGTGTAGTCCCTGTATACTGCTAAGTGCTCACCTGCAAATAAGAGATGCCATTGCAGCAGTTGTAAAACGATATGTGTGGTAGTCTCATATTCATAAAAATCCAAAGTCGTCTTTTAAACAAACAGCAGACCTTCCTAGAGTCAATAAAACTGCTCTCCAAGGATTCAACTGGAGTGGTCTGCAGTTCCAACAGTTTAACATAAATCATTTCTTCATCAAAAATCCTGTGAAGACTTGTTCTGGAGAGGAAGTGTAACTGCATGTCACTTACACTCTCCCTTCAAATCCAATCCTTTTAAATTATTTATTCATCCCCACCATAAATATTTCAAATACTTGTTATCATCTAATTCATTCGCCTCTTGATTCAAGCAAGAGTACTCTGTACCTGTATTTCTCATTATTCTGTTTAGAGCACAAACAACTTTTCAAAAAGATAACACTCACATAACAAATAAAGAGCAAACCTGTTATCTTCATTTTGTCTTCCATAGTGATGCCAAGGTTGAACATAGTGTGACCATTCCTGTTAGTTCCCTGGTCAAATTTTAAAAGATTTTATATATTTTAACAGTAATAGAAACAACATGTTATTTGTGCTTCTTTTTAAAAGTATATAGGAAATTTGTTGCAATGGCCAAAAACTGCACCAAGCATTATGTAAAGAGGCAGCCACTGCTTCGTTTTGACTGTGTTTTTGGTTCTCAAAGAATAACTTAATTTCAGTATCTTCACTTCCAAATATCTCAACTTCTACTAGAACTAAAGAAAGTAATATTCAGGACAGAATATTCATATACCATTGCATGTACCACTGCAACTACCCATTCTTGTTAAATAATACTGCATCAAAAGTACAGTTCGTATGACTGAGATAAACATGCAGGGTATGTGTTTAGAAAGACTTTTTTTTTCTTCATTAAAGGGTAGGTCACAGAATTGTACAGTCTCAAGATTATGAATGTCTTAAACATACTTGGCAGAAAAAAAATCTGGAAGTCTATTATCCCTCCAAGCACAGTAGAAGACATTAGCTTCCACAAAATTTGGTCGCTATAAAAAAATCAAGGATCTCGGAGGGATGAGCATGAAGATCCCATGTTTTAACTGTGGAAGGTTTACAGCCACCATAGATCTGGCCTTGGGATGAAGAACACATTGCATCTGTCTTAACAGCTCCCTCTTCAAACACAGAAATGGTATCAGCAGCTCCTAAAGAAGGCTTTCTACAGGCTACACGTGCTAAAGCTGACCTGGTAAAGGGTCTGGAGAAGAGCTGATGAAAAGTAAAAACAGGACATAAGAAGATCTCTGAACTTTGTTAAAAAGGGCAGTAAAAACTCTAATTATGTTCTGTATCACATTTTATTTAAGACTGGTAAAACCACCTCTCTCTAACTTTGAAGCAACTCATAGTCAACAAATATATGCCTCTTAATGTTCTCACAAAATATTTCCAGAAACAAACTCACAAGACCCTAAGTACCTATCTGTAAGGGAAACATTCTAAAACTTTTCATATTCTGTCATATTACAAATCAATTAAAATCCATATAATCCACCAAAAAGCATGGTGTGATATACAGCAGAGAAGGTGTGGCCTTACTAAATTGTACAGAATCAAGCAATGGAGACCTTGCAAGTACACTCTAGGAACAAATGGAAATCAAGTGTGGGACACTTGGTTGAAGAGGTAATGAACAAATACTCCAGGCCTCTTTATCAAAGACCAACATTCCCTAAGGGAATTACCTTGTTGGCTTCCTCTCCATACGAAGATCTCTGTTTCACACACTGAGTATTTCTTTCTTTATAACTTCTGTTTGATTCTCTCACATTGGAAGACAGAGACCAATTATTATGTTTTCTTCTAATTTTTGTGAAGCTTGCAAATTCTTTTTAACTCACTTTGGATACAATCTTTCTCAATCTTTGCACCACATCAATGATCCTTAGAAAAATGCCACAACTTGTACCAAGTTCAATATAAATAAAATACATTTACCTCATTTTCATTTGTAAGACTTAAGAACATATCATGCACATATATGAAAAAAATGTTTGCATCATGTTTATATAGAAAGATAACACATAAGCAAATTGAAAGTAATGGTTAACTGCTACCTATTTCTTTTCTCAAAAACTAGAAATACTTAAAAGATAATGCCTCTCACCCTCAAAACCACATTTTTCTGTCTCTGTTGCATATTAAAATTGGTTTGTTTAGCTTACTATACTTTTTTCTCTTTAGTCAAGATGAAACATGACTGGGTAAATAAGATTCAGCAGTTACACAACAGACAATTCTCAGTCTAAATCTTACAAATCCTTAGGATGACTAAAAATTCCCATAACATTTATTTATTTTTACAACACTACGATTTTTAGTCTGGTACAATAGCCAAATTCTAATTGGAGCAATTACAGTCTACTTAAATTCTCCATCTAAATCAGCAGGAAACTGCTTCCTTCCATTCTGAACAAGTATTACTGGTATGTCCTGTTAAACATCTGAAAAAAATTTTTAAATATCTCTAAATAATTCCAAAACTTGAAATACAGCTGTGCTATCATTTTGGAGACAGGCCAAATCAGAGTACAGCCTTGGGCTGTGAAGAGGCCCAAGGCTGTACTTGTTTCAGGGACATAATTACAACATAATTAGTTATCCCTTTGGTGCTGCAGGGAGAAACGTTCTCTGTTCCAAAAGAGAATGTTGGTCACCTTCAAATAGAAGGTAAATCCTTGCAAACGCATCTGAAAAATCCTTTAACAATCCGCTTTACCTGTTGCCTCAAGCATCACAAGATGCTAACACTACATTAAGTTTTGTTAAAGATCTTAGCACATTTTCCAATGACATTTAGAAGAGAGAATTCACAAAATACACACTCTGTTACTAAAGTCTTGTAATACATGTAATCCATTCCCTGGAAAAATGTTTATGTCCTAAATTTAAATCTGTCTACATACCAATCCTGACACAATCACTCTTGCTAGTCTTTGTCCCTCTTCAGACAGGTTTTGAATGCACAGATATCAGACAGACTCACAGTGCATTTTGCCAGGGAAAAAAAGCTAGCCAAGCCTCTACTGTATTTCCCAATCCAAAATTTACCACATGCAATATTGCCTAATTATCCATTTGCGCTCTTGCAAAGTAAGCTGGTTTATCTTTTAAAGATTTTCCTGACATTTCCTAGAAAGGTTTAAATCAACCCTGAAAAATTTCACACTACAGAAGAAGCTCTGCTTCTTCCCTCCTCCTCTTAGCTTGCGACCATGTGAAAAATGGACAATGTGACAATCCCAGGTTTTTACACCATTAGAAGGCACTACAGAAAAGAAGTGCTGATCACATCTCAAATAGCCAGCTTTAATTTTCCTCACTCCCCAAATTAATAAAAGTCTTTTCTATAAAACAGGATACTAAACCAAGAGGAAAGTATCAGAGGGAATTAATACCACATCTACCTATTATCCTTAAAATGTAGTTGATAGAGCACTATTCCTTACACTACTACAAAACAAGCATTGTAATGCATTTGGACAAATACTCACAAGCGTATTGTGGTTTGTTAAGTGTCATCACTTTTGACACAAATGGAAGTGAATGATATTAAATTAGTAAGCCATTTAATCTAAATATTTATTTGTTAAATGTAACTAATCATCAGTAACAACACAGATTAAAGAAACACAGAAAAATCCTTTAAGACTGCACCACAAAGACTTGCATATATCAAATGAACTTATATCAATTTGGGGAAAAAATACCTCAAGTCAGAAGTCACACATTTAATACAATATCTGAGGCTCTATTAAAAAGTTGTGTTTGTTTGCATCACAGGTGATTTATGCAAATTACAAAAATGCATAATACTCAAAAAATACCAGTGCCAATTTAAAACATTGAGCAATTAACAGCTGTTAAGTAATTTAACCATAAAAACACCAAAAAGGTATGAAAAATTCCCATCAAAGAAAATAAACACCAGCTACTCCTTCCATCTTAATGCTTAACCAGTAAAACAACTTGTGTAAGCTGAGCAGTCCTGGCCAACTCTGGACTCAAAAGTTGTCTGCCTCATAGCAAGCCCAATCTGCCCAAGTAGAGACAAATGTCTCTACTGACAGTCTGTCATAAGAAAGCAAAAACAACTGAACTAGCAATAGCAAAAAAAAGCCCCACATCTAAAGTCAGGCTTAAGAGACAGTGGGAAAATGTCAGGCTGAAGGCAGTATTTTGGTGTATTTTATCTGTTATACAAAATTCAGAAGACTTCAGATTACAAATCATATACTGCGACACCTAGAACTACTAAAGAAAAATTTTATTCCTCCAGGATCAAAACCACAGATACTTAAGTTTTCAAGAAATTGTTTCAGCAGGAAAATATAGTAAAAGAGAGAATCTCACACTACATCTGGGAAAAAAATATTCAGCTTTCAGTTTCTCCTGTCTCAATTCTACACCCATGCATACCAACCACAGGCTATATACAAGCAAAAGAAAGGAATCACAGAGTTCTCATAACTGCAACGCCTGCCTTCTTTGGGGCTCACACGACCATACTGTGATCACCAATCGATCAACAGGAAACCAAGAAAGCACAGCTGCTTCCTGAGTCCCTTCACAGGAAAGAAAATAACTGAGTTCATGAGCAGCAGTAAGGGAAGGCTCTAGACCCCAAAGGCCTCTGGCATTCACACTGACACAAAATCTCCCCAGTTATAAATTAACTGTTTAGACTGAAAACCCACAAGTCTCATATTTCTGCTGCTCTGCTTATTCTCAACCAAATCTATTCTAGACTGTTTTGTAACTATTGTCTTAAGTTCAGACAAATTTAAATCACACCAGACTGTAAGTTACCTTTCTGTCTGAAACTTTTCATTAGGGTCTTTTAACTCTGGTCACCAGTAACTTCGCTTCATCAAGCCAGTTGCAGGTGTCCCAAGACTTTACTTTTGACATAATATTTTTGTTGTTTTTACTGTGGATTCAGTTTGTTTGTTCATTTGTTTACTCAAATATGTATGAATAAAAAATAAAAACCAATATCTTGTTAGAAATTGAAACGGCCAATCAGCACAGTGACTACTGAGAAAGATAGGCTAAAGTGAAGTCAGCTGTTTCTGCGAATTGCTTTGCCTTGGGAGAAGTTGGCAGCAAAGAAACAGTGATTTTAATATAATGCGACCCATAGCAACAGAAACCCACTGAGTCTAATGATGCCCTCAGGAACAGAGACTGACTCTACAGTGCCCTAAAACCTAGAAGTTAAGGGAGTTCCTAACTTAGGGTTTATGTCACTCTCAAAGAAAATTACAGATTTATATCTTCGTGGCTCCCTGAAACAGAACAACTCATCTGAGGGGTACAGATACAATCACAAGAGATATGGGACAAAATGTACAATCTGGTAATTATAGAAATCATAGGCATCAGTGAATCAAGTGAATTAGAAAAAGGATATAACTACCCAGGACACCAAAATTTCCCATCACTTAAACAAAAAACGAAAGAGAAAACTTTGTCACCACATAAGTTTAGACTCACTTTAAAAATTAGTTACGTAATGGTTTAAGAAGTTCATCTCAAGCATCTAAAACAAGTTCTCTAAACTTTAATATGCAAGTTCAAAACATGCAAGGTAAGAGATGTTATAGAAAAAGAACAAACAAACTGAATCCCCAGTAAAAGCAAAAACAAAAAAGTCAAAAGAAAAGTCTTGGGACACCTAGAAATTCAGGGGTTTTTAGTTTGGTTTACATTTCTGTAACAGGACATACAGGTCTTTTTCAGTTACCAGACGGTTCAATACAGCAATAAGTGAGGCTGTTTTCACAGGATTTCTACTATTGTTGTTACACATGAAAACCACCACACAAAACCCAATGCCACAAAATATTCAATCCAGGAAGTTTTGAAAAACAAACACCAAACCATTAATCTTTCCACAGAATCATCAAATAATCTAGGTTGGAAGAGAGCTTAAAGATCATTTGGTCCAATCCAGCACTACCACTGTAACCCTTAAACCACTAAGCCACACCAGCTAGTGCTAGATCCACATGCCTTTAAACTAAATAGAGGAAGGCTAGTTAACTGAACATCCGTGATACCAAAGTTAGGCTGTTAGGGAGCCCCTTGGTTTCAACATAGATACAAAATTCTGTATTCTTAACAAGAAACAGGTCAGGCACTTATTTTAAAAAAAAACAATTCAAAATAAACACAAATAAAGAAAACCAATCAACAAGCCCCCAGTTACCAGACTTAATTTCCTAAGAACAGTTTTGGTACAATTGCTTTCCCCAGATTCAAACCCATATCTGCCTCCTCTTTCTCATACAACATTCAAAATATGCTTTGGGAAATAAACCATTTAAAACAGCTATATTAAATATTTATTTATCTAGTTCTTTCCTAACATGAAAACAAAAAAATAAACAATATACACTACTTGATGTGTTGAATTACACTTGAGACTCAGTATTTTTGTTTTAAATCTTGATATTTTTAAATGAAAATAATTATTTGCATTTGCTGAATTATCATTAGAAAAACAGAAAAACTGCAAGAAAAACAGAAAACCTGCATTTTGAACAAGTCATACATCACCTGGGAATTCTATCAAAAAGGAATGGTCCACATACAAATCAGAGCCCACTCAAAATATTAAAACGTTAAAGAGGAACAAACTACTTACATTATCTTCCTCTTCTGTATCATCATTGTCATTGTCGTCATCACTATCTTTGAACCCAGGGGGAAGTGGTGGCCCAATGAATTCTTCATCATCATCATCATCAGTATCCTCAGCTGGACCTTTAGCAGAACTCTGGGATTGCATAGAAGTACCACTGAACGCTTCATTTGAGTTGTCCTCACCTTCACTACATGCTGCCTCTCTGCAAGGAAAATTTAAAACATTACTATTTGAAGAACATTGTCACTTCCACTGTAATTTTCACCTAAAAGATGTTGAGCAGTATTGTAAATCAGTAGGCACCAAAATAAGCAGCAAAATGCATACTAACTTTCATTAACAGAGTATAGGCCCACCATCATCTTTTGAAACACTCAAGTGTTTCAAAAGTTACATTAAATGACCATTCTGCTGTTGCCCAAATTGGTTGTGCAAACACATTATTCTGTCATAAGGAAATTTCTGAAGAGCTGAGTTGTGTCTATGTTCATGCAGTTTATTTAAAATAGCCGCGCTCCCTCTACTGGCAGTTCCTGAGCCACAGCACTCGAACGGACAGAAGGTCTATTAAGAGAGAGAAGCCCAACGTTTGGGAGCTTATATTTTCAGAATTTTTAAGTGAGCAGGCTGAAAAAAATGTCTTCTTTTCCGGTTTCTTTGTTAAACAATAGTGGTATTATTTTGTTGGTTTTTTTTTAAGTTTAGGTTATCACTTTAAGACTATAATAAAAATCACAAAATATTAGGAACACAATGAAAGAATAAAAAAATTGGTTCTGCCCCATGTAATTGTGACAGAGAGTGCTACCCTGCTTTGCCTCCAGAACCAGCGGTACAAGCAGGTACTAAGTTGCATAGGAAAAAACTTTTGTTGGATAAGGAATTGAAACTGTGTATCACGAAGAGAACAAACATGACTTAGGTCCTCAGACGTTAGAGCAAAGAGCAGGGTTTGTATGCCTGATAGGTCGTTTAATTTAAAGACCTAGATCACAATATGACTACCTAACAAATCCAACACAAATATGAAGAGCTTCTCTTACTCTACAATAATGGGGCAATCAAGATCCTTTTACCAAAGGGAAAGTTTTATAGCATGTGAGGCACAGATTGGGATCTTTGAAGTTCTTCAAGTAAACTACTGTCAAAACTAACTTCATAATACTATATGCAAAAGAGTTGCATTTCAAAAGCTGATATGCATTCCTACACCAGCAAACAACACATCTTTCCTCCCCCCCCTCCACCCCCACAGAGGAATAGTAGATTTCTCTTTACAAACAAGCTGGGGATCTGCTGGTAGATAAAAGTAACACTGAAAGATAAAAGAAATAATGGGAAGGATTCCACTAATTGATGAATGGAAAAAGATACTTGCTTTTACAAATAAGGTTTAGGGCTGCTGATAAACTAAATTAGACATTAAAATATCAAAGAAACAATGGGGGAAAACCCTAAATTAGAATAAAAATATAAGAATTAAAATTTAAAAGGGAGGATTATACATTAGAGTGAAATCTCTGGTATCAGGCATATCAGGAAGTCTGCACCTCTCAAGTAGCTCAGCCAACGGGGAAAGAGAGAATGGAAATGCAGGCGGGAAATTAGGATAAAAAAGAGGCCGCATCCTCCAAAAATTACCCCAGGGTAATGCCCCATGGCCTCTCCCTTTATTTAGATAAAGTAACAGGTATCTTCTGTCTCCTTTTTGCACATAAACTTCTGTGGATTAATTTTCATAACAGTTAAGACCCCAGTCTTTTAGCTCTTTCAGACTCAGAAAAGGAATCTGACCTACATGTGGATGTTACACAGGATTGTGCTAAAGGAATTTTGGTGCAAGAGCATGGAGGAATAAGTCAGCCTGTTGCTCATTGTTCAAAACTGTCAGAGCCGGTGGCCAGAGGCTGGTCCCATTGTCTGTGAACCGTGCAGCCACAGCCCTCATGGTGGCTGAGACCTGAAAACTGACAAGGGGAGGGGTGTCTAGTTGTTTAAGTTTCATTTTGTTATGTGTAATACCAATAATTCGTGCCTATAGAATGTTATGTATGAAATGTTTCATATTACTGAAATTACTGACATAAGGCATACAAGCCAGGGCTAGAGGATTGCTCCACATATGTCTAAACTACACCTGATATGACTTAATTTACAAGTTAATACACACAGCCCGTCTGGAGATGGGTCATGATCTAGGAACTCCCAAGGGGTGATCTACAACAACTACTCAAGACTGAGATTGCAGGAACCACCAAAAAGATACATCTCAATGCGGGTTCGGGTTCCCATAACTCCATCAAGGATGTACATCGCTTCCCTGGTTCGTTTGTTCAACTCAGCACAGCGAAAAGACAATCTATGAATATTTGGGACTTTGAATAGAAAGAAAAGGCTGATCACCAAAAACCCAGTATAAAGTATAAAAATCGCTCACGCAGGACAGTCAGCGTGAAAACATAGGGGACCCTCTGCTGTAGTGGTCATACCTGTGTCTCACCCAGCACCGATCCCAGGCTCAGCACTGTCCTTTCTTTTGTGGCTGGCTCAGACAGAATTTGATCACTAAATAAAATTTATTTTTATATTTTAATTTGGCTGGATTAACTTTTACCTATAATAACTGCAACAGATTAAAGCTTTGTTAACTGAAAGAGCCTCTAAGTGGATGACCAGCACTCAGTTATTACCGTATGAATCTTGTTTAATGGAACAGGAGGATTTAGAATTTATAAATGGGGAAGGGTTCAACCCAGCCTCCTGTTTGAATGGCCCTGGAGAGGGGCCAGGAAGAAACCCAGGACTGTATTCAGGTGATCGACCTCCAAACACGCTAGGAAAGATTTGCCTGAGTGAGAAAATGTGTTTATTGATGGGTCTTCAAGGGTGATAGAAGGGAAACTATTTCAGAATACTCTATTGTGAATGGAAAGTAATTAAAGGAAGGGAGGAGGTTGCCGTCCACCTGGTCAGCTCAGCAGCTCAGACAGCAGAATTAAATGCCCTCCTCAGAGCCTGTGAATTACACCGGGACAAGACAGTGAATGTTTTTACTGATTATAAGTATGCATATGGGGTGATAACATGCATTTGAGGAAACTATAGGAAGAAAGAGCTTTATTAACCTGCAGGGGAAAGATGTTAGCTCACGAGAGCTTAATCTCTTGCCTATTGGAGGTGGTGAATGAATTTACCAAAAAAGTTAGCAATAATATACAACAAGGGGCACTAGGCAGGGTGCTTGGAGGAAGTAACAGGAAACCGACTGGCTGATGAAGAAGCTCGGAAAACTGCATTGTTGCCAAAAATCTCTACAATCCTCCCTTTGCTCCTACTAACTGCACCACTGCAAGAGAAACTGTCTTTTCTACCAGAGGTACTTGAGATAATTAATAAGAGTGGGGCAGAGGAAAGAGGAGATAATTGGTTTGCAAGGGATGGTAAGCAGTGGATGCTCTGGCCTTACAAAAAAATATGTATGTTGCTTTTTACGTGGGTCTTTTACTCCTGCTAAGCGAGCTGCTAAAGGTTGTTTGATTTGTGCTAAAACCAGTAACAGAGTTACAAAGAAACTTGCCAGGGGAGGGAGGCCTTCGGCCCCTTCCAGAGATGCCAGGTGGCTTTTACTCTGATCTTTGTGGATTAATTTTCCTAACACCCCAAAAGCCAAACTAATTCGTTTTGGAATGAAAATAAACAGAAACTGTGCCAGTGAGAAGGATATATACAACATAATGATTCAAGGAGAACATGCCAATCCTTGAGTCCCAAATTTTCAGATCTTTATACAGACACCCAAGAACAGTATATATATTTCTTCCTAATTTCCTTTATAATTCTCTCATTTGCTGGGATGGAAACTGATCAAATCAAACATTTCAGTATTCTGAGTGGCAGTACTGGCATTCTGCATGTGATGTGGCCAGAGCTGCAGTGCAATTTTTCACCACACTCCAATCACAGAAGGGAAAGCCAAATACTCCAGCAACAGCTACGGGTATCCTCTGTCCTGATTGAAATAAAGTCAATCATAAGAACACACCAATGCAGACAGACCAAATGCCCATATACCTTTTTGACAGCAGCTGGGAGCGGTGCTGGCAGAAAGGACAAAGCAAGTGGTGTCCCCCTCAACTTACAGTCTTACAATCTTAGTCTACCTGGAGCTATAAATTAAGAAGAACCATTTTGCCAGCCCCTTTGCTAGGATTCAGAAAAGTGTAAGGAATTTTGTTTTTGCTTTCCCTCATTACCTCCTCAGTAAGTGAAACAAACTGTAAGAGGAAAAACAAAAATAAGAGTATGGATGGCACACTGAGAAGAGCAGTAACAAAAAACATTCTGAGTGCTGTGCAAGTATGTGAGCATATCCCCCCCATGTGTTCATTTTCTGCAGACCATTTTCTCAGGTTTTTCCTCCTCATATACTAACAGATTCTTTCACTTCACAAGGTGCGATTATATTTATGCATAAATTATGTACCATAGCTATTGTAAACATTTCTCTACCGCAAAATACCTCAAGAGAAAAAATAATCATTAGGTGTATTTCACATCATTTTGAAGTTACTTTAAAAAAAAAAAAATTAGCATAAGGGCTACTCTGATAATTTTACTCTGATAATTTATACTCTGATAATTTTTGGAGTGACTTTTAAACAACTGAAAAATTAGCATAAGGGCTACTCTACAAATTAGCATAAGGGCTACTCTTTAAAATTTTAAATTTTAAAAATTTAAAATTCAGTAAAGTGTTGCCATTATCAGAGAATAAAAGTTGCTATGCATATTAGATCAATATACAGTGACTAAAATCTTTGTTATAAAAAGAACTAGAAAATCCCATATTTCCCACTAAAAATGTCAGCTGCAGGATTGTTCCTCTGAATTAAGACTGAGTCACAACTGTACGTCTTTCTAGTTTTACGGTTTTACTTTTAAGAACTAAGCTACGCATCCTTTTTACATGGAAATATAAAACTTGCAGGACAGCTTTTCCTGTTAAGCCCTTCCTTCTTAACGCTTAGTAAAATCAAAAAGAAAAACAAACAAAATTTACTATGAACAGAACTCCAGTAAGTTACAGAGCCTACCTAATAACTCAGCATACTGAAACCTATTTGTTATCTTCCTTTATATTAAGTCCCTGGAGATCGCTCTTCTCAAATCAATTAGAAGAATGAGATAATTATGAAAAGCTTCTGTATTGCCTGACCCCTCTCCACTTTATAACTTGATTGGATTTCTTATGTATGTTGAAGTCACCCATCTACAATACACAACTATGTTGTATTTAAATTCTTGTCACCTTTCATAATGTCATCAAATGGGTATATAAGATCATCAGAAGCAAATGGAAATACAAAATATTCTTCCTTGAGCACAAGACATACATAGGATAGACAAAGTAGTAGTATATTGTACAATCAAGTATTTTAGTGAGAGTGCCCAGGTTTTCCAAGGACCAACAGGCAAAACCAAAATTTTCTAAAAAAACATTTGTTCAGTCTGAAACTCTACAAGTTTGTCTATAATAACCTACCACACATCAGCCCATAATATGCATATATAAAGGTCTACTAAAGTCTTGTATGGGTTGTTAAACTTCCATAGATACAGTATGAGATCTAAAAATGTACAACACATTCATGCCTGCCAGCCCTGCCACATAATGGAGTTATGTGGTCTCCATTTCCCTCAGCTACTTCTGATTTCCCAGAATTTCAGAATTTAAACTCCAAAATCCATAGCATCTACTGCTTGTCACTAATAGACAAAAGTTTAAGAATAAATTTCAAACTGAAGTAAAGAAAAAAGCTTTCTCTACCTCACCATTACTCAATAAAATCTGCATACACGGCCTGTCCATCTACTTGGCCTTCTTTTTCATAAGGTGTGAACAAGAATACTCTGTATGCAGCTGGGCACCATGGCTGCTAATAAAGTCATCACATGTGCCACTGTATTTGCCCTAGTATTTTCAAAAAATACATGGATAACAACATTATTCTTATTTTTAAAAAAGTACGCAGAACACGATCAAGGAGGAAGCAGCAAAATTGCCTGTTAAATATAAATAACATCAATATTTGCAAATATTGACATATCTTTAAGAAAGAATTTTTTTAAAAAGTTTAAAATCAGTATTCCCACTGAATTGCTTAAGATAACAAGATATAGTCACACAAACTAAATGATACTCATGTTATCAAAACAAGCCAATACCCTCCTCAGATAAGAAAGCTGCTGCATGGAATCTCCCATCACATCAAAGTACCTTTCAGTTAATGTAGACCCAAGTCCTGCTGCACTGGATGCTGAAACGGATGAAGCAGTGCATGGAGTTCTAAACTCCTTTTCAGTCTGGTCTTCCTTTTCTCTTTCACGGGCCTCTGAATAGGGAGATCACAAAAATAAATAATCAAGCCTTTTACAAATATCAAAATTACTGGCTTGCTAATGACAGTAAAACAGCTTTTTTCCTCTTCAGACCCAGAAAAATACTTGAAAAGGTAACAGCAATTAAAAGATTCAAGATACATTTTCATATATATTAAATTTCCATTGCTATTGCAATGATCACTCAACAAAACATCAAAAGGACAACATAAACACCTCCCAGTTGGTCATTGGTACATGATATCAAACATAAGTTGATCATACAAGGATGCTGATATTTCAATTATTTTCAACATAATAAAAGAGTATAATCATTTTAGATAAAAGCACAGGGAAATAAATTTGTGCAGTTAAAGTATACAGATGTATAAATAGGTGAATTTTAAATCATATAAGCACAAAAAGTGCTGCTTGTATTAGTAGTTCATTATTTCTTAACTCACTGAAAAAGAATCCTTATGAAACACTGGAATAAAATCAAAGCAAACAAAACCTTCCATCTCATATTAAGTAACAAACACTGTATTCTATTTTGATCTCTGTTAGATATAAAAAAAGAAAAACATTTTTTCAGCGAAGCTAGGAAACACTTCCCACTGAAGAGAAACAAAAACAGCTGCAAGATGCAGAACCAGGAAACATATTTTGATCTCAGTTCCACAAATCAGGTAGTGGGGAAAACATATCCAAAAGTTATCACGTCATTCCAAAAAGCTAAAAAGTGGAAGTGTATCTCAAAATAATTGAAAATAAGTGCTCAAATTAAGCCAACCCCCCACAACACATACATATTCTTGATTGCTATAGACTCAATACTAAAATTTGCTTCTAAGTTAAACAGCTGAATTACATACAAGACTGTGATTTTTTGCAAAATTATCTATTTTATAAACAACAAAATGCTGTGTGTTTCTTTTGCGGGTATAAGCCTAGAAACCTGGGGGAGGGCTGGAATGTGGTCTGCTGCAGGGTAAGGGAGAGGACATACTCAAGATGCAGGTCAAGATATCTTGACTTAAAAACATTGTATTTTTGCAATCACTTACTGAATTTCCCTACTAAACAAAAATATTACGTAAATAAACAATTCCTCATAACGAAAGGTAGCTCAACCTGAACAAGTATCAAACATAAAAAGGCTTCCAACATGGACATACATTGTTGTATTTAGATTCAGCCATGCAAAAAAAAAAAAAAATTAATAAGAAACAAAACCAAAACCAACCAACCAAACAAAAAACACCAGTCTGAAATTTATTTTGGAATCCCTTCTATATCTGAATTTCATAGTGCCTTAAAGTCCAAAAAGTCAGTGAACCTCTAAACAGCTATGATCTGGTTCTGTATAGAATCAGAGCAATAAAAAACACGGTATCAGAATAAAACAAAAGGCATCCATGCTCCAAAAACTGGCCAAGAGGAAGAAGAAAGCATGAATAACTGGGCTGACAAAGGGATTTGTAGAACATGCATGACTGTTCTCAGAGAACTTGTTTGAACTGACATTCGCTTGATTACAGGCAGCAAACTATACAATTTTCTCCATCTCTCACAAAATAATACCCTCAAAAAGTGCCCACTCCCAGCACAGCAGAAGGCAGCAATATATTTGTGGGCTGCTATACAACCTGCCCCTTGGTCTAAGACACACATTTCTTTTTCACTACTCTGCTGCCTCACTTCTGCTGACTCTAGATTAAAGCTGTCTGTACCAATTTCTCTTCCAAAATAAATACACAGCTAAATAAAAGAAGAAAGAAAAGAGTTTGTGTGTTCTTCCTGTATCTGCAAGCTATACCTAACAGGAGCCTTACACATGCACTCTGCTCTAACAGCCTCAGACAACAGCAGCAAATTACTGTTCATCGAGACCCAAACTGTTCGGGGCTGCCTTCCCCGAACAAAATTGTGTTTCTAGTTTATTTTCTACACAACCACTCCGAGACACTTCAAATACCTCCCTGAGGGAGCAAATTAAAAGATGTTTTAAAATGCAAGCCCCAACTACGCTCGCAGTTCTTACCCAAGACTTTTCTGCTCCTCTCCACCGCAGTTCTTCTCGTTTGCTCAAACATGGCTTCGAGGTCGAAAGTCCGAGCCTTCTTCCCTGGAAATGAAGCAAGCGGCGCTGGAACACAAGCCCACCCGGGGCTGACAGGCCCTACGGCTGCGCCCCGCTCCGCCAGCCAGCCCCCGGCCCCCCGCCGCATCGCCACGCACCGAAGCCGGAGAAGCCCATGGTGGCCGCCAGCTCCGGGTCGGGTGTCCCCAGCATCTCCGCATCTGCAACGAGAAGGGAGAAGAAACCACGGAGGTGAGCGGGGGCGGAGGCCGAGCTGGGTCCGCCTCAGCCCCGGCGCCCCGTCCCTCACCGCTCCCGGCCGCCGGCTCCATGCTACGCCTGCCCCGGATCCACAACAGGCGCCGGCAGGAAGCGGCCGGGCGGGCACAGCTGAGCTTCCTTCCCGCTGGGGAGGCGCTGCGGCGTCCGGCAGCCGGAACGCGTGCTCCTCGCAGCGCCGCACAAAGCTAAACCACGTTTCTGCGCACCTGTGCAGGTGCTCCTCGAGCTCCACCAGGCTTGGTGCTGAGTGAAATGGCAGAGAAGTGTCTTTACAAACGAGCTGTGGATCTGCTGGTAGATAAAACTAGCACTGAGAGATAAAAGAAGGGAAGGATTCCACTGACTGATGAATGGAAAAAGATACTGCTTTTATAAATGAGGTTTAGGGTTGCTGAAAAGTTAAATTGGACATTGAAAGATGAAAGAAACAATGGGGGAAAAACCTAAAATCCATAAGAATTAAAATTTAAAAGGGAGGGATACATTAGAGGGATACATTTAAAAGGGAGGGATACATTAGAGGGAAATCTCTGGTATCGGGCATATCAGGAAGTCTGCACCTCTCAAGTAGCTCAGCCAATGGGAACAGAGAGAATGGAAATGCGGCCGGGAAATTAGGATAAAAAGGAGGCTTTGTCCTCCAAAAATTCAAGCGACCCCAGGGGAATGCCCCATGGCCTCTCCCTTTATTCAGATAAAGTAACAGGTCTCCTCTGTCTCCTTTTTGCACATAAACCTCTGATGTTTATGGATAAATTTTCCTGACAGTGCCCTGACAAATTCCCTGTGAAGCCTTTTCCATGGAACAACCACCCTCTCAGAAAGTGAGGAAGTCCAACCTGAATTTCCCTTGGCAGAGCTTCCTTCCATCTTTTCTTGTCCTGCCGCTGTTCATCAGGAAGAGGTCAGCACATCCCTGACCACAGAGTATCCACAGCCTGAGGCTCCCGCTCCACCTTCCCCAAGATAAATAAGTCCAGAGACCTCAGTATCTTAAATGTGGACCTTGATAACTCTTCATCGTCTTGGGCGCCCTAATCGTGCCACACTAACAGTGTGATGTCCTTCTTAAACTGAGGTGCCTAAAACTGCTCATAGGACTCAACATGGAGTGTACAGCCCCACAGCACAGTGTAGAATGGATAGTCACCTCCCTGGACTGGCCAACGGTGCTGTGGCAAATGAACTCTGCAACTCAATTGGGCCTTTCGACTGTCACTTGTGTCACACTCTTGGCTCATATTCAACTTGACATCAACCCAAAAACTCAGATTGCTTTTAATGGAGCTGCAATCCAGGCTCTCATCCCCTAATTTTTCTGTGCAATCATGATTTCCCTGCCCAGTGTGGAGACTCTGGCACTTCTTGGATTTTAGATGATTGGTGATTGATCAGCTCTCTATCCAAATCTCTCTTAGGCTCCTCTACCATCAAGGGAGTCAACAGCTCCTCCTGGTTTAGTATAACCAGACTTAATTCCCGCCACCAGATCATTTATAAGAGCACTGTTCCTAAAACTGAGCCTTGGGAAACCCTGCTGGTGACAAGGCACTAGCTTCTTAATCTTGAGAAGATAGAAAATCTTCTCATTATGCTAGTTTCAGCTGGGGTACAGTTAATATTCACAGTGGGTAGTACAAGGCTATGGTTTGGATTTGTGCTGAACACAGGGATGATAATATAGAGGTATTTCTGGTTTTGCTGGGCAGTGCTTTTACAGAGCCAAGGTCTTTTCTGCTTCTCAAACTGCCACATTGGCAAGGAAATTGGGGATGCATAGGAGGTTGGGAGGAGACACAGCCAGGATAAGTGACTCAACTGGCCAAAAAATATTCCAGACCATATGGCATCCTGCTCAGTATATAAATTGGGGGGGAAGAAGAAGGGGGGAACATTTGGAGTGATGGTGTTCATCTTCCCAAGTAATCATTGTGCATGATGGGATCCTGCTCTGCCAGAGGTCACTGAACACCTCTCTGCCCATGGGAGGTGGTGACTTAATTCCAATTCTCTCCCTGATCCTGGAGTGGGATAGTCAATGAGCAGGTGCTTGGAGCTTGGTTTCTGGCTAGGGTTAAACTTCAACAGTGATATAAACCCTGCTGGGTTTGAAGTTTAACTTTGGAAAGTTAAACTCTGGAAAGCAGAGGGTGAGGGTGTGTGAGTTTGCAGGCCCCAAATTGGGCAACTCCCTGGGGGCTCCCCTGGCAGGGGAGACCCTCCTGGAGCAATTCTGTGTCAGGAACAAGAGACGCATTGGACTTTTTCAATCTTCAGCTTCTGTTTATTGTTACCTTATCAAAATTTCAGCATGCCATCTGCACCAGATGTTTTTTGTGCAGGAAAAACAGCACAAAAATGGCTAACAATCTCTTGTTACCAGGCCTTTTACGGCTAATCAAAAACTAAGCTACCCTATTAAGAAGTGACACCTAAATTATTTTCCTTTCTAACCCAATAACTGACCCCTAAAGACCCACAATGTGGACTTTCCTGCCCAATTAAAAGATACCACCTAAACCCAGGAAGAAAGAGGAAGAAAGAAGGAAACTCAAGACAACACCCTATATCCTCCATCTTGAACCCATCTATAACATACTAAAAATCCTAAAACCTAAATTTGTCACCCATGTGATATACTACACTACTATCTACAATCGCTACAATCTATTTCACACTTATGTGGTTTCTAGTTTACATTGAGGCTTTGAAGTTTTCTCCATGAATGAGGGTCAAAGTCAGTGCTCCCCTGGGAGTCAGGACACCCCAGAGCAAATACTCCCCGTGCCCTGGGTTTACACAAGGGTCGATTTCCTTTCTTGTGCCATGTGCCTCTGCTGCAAGTGAAGCTTCCCACTGCCCTCCTTGGGGCCAGGCTGTGCCTTTGAGGGGCCGCAGAGCAGACTACGCCTGTCCCTCAGGTGGCCCTGAGGACGCCGGTGATGCACGCAGCCCCAGCCAGCCTGCTCCAGCAGATCACAGGGTGGGCCAGGCTGGAGAGACTACAGCCTCCCTGCCCAAGCAGGGCCATCCCAGAGCACATGGCACACGACTGTGTGCAAACAAATGGGCTATATCCACTGAGGGAGACGCCACAGCCTCCCTGGGCAATCTGTTCCAGTGCTCAGTCACTGCACAATAAATTTATTCCTCATGCTCAGGTGGAACTTCCTGTGCATTAGTTTCTGCCCGTTGCTTTTTCCCTTCTTGCTCCACACCACCCAGCAGAGCCTAGTTCATCCTCCTGGCACCCTTCCCCCCTCCCTTTAGGTATTTAAGCACATTGATGAGGGCCCGTCTTAGTCGGCTCTTCCAGCGATGCTCTCCGGCAGCGACCATTTCCCGTATCGGGATGCGCAGCCCGCCGCCCGCGCCGGGCCGGGCCGGGCCGGGCCGGGCCGGGCCCACCCTCCCCAGCCCTTTCCCCTTCCCCTCCGCCGCCCCGTTTCCCGCCGCCGGAAGCGGCCTGGCGCGCGGGGCCTGCCGGGATTGGGCGGGCGGTAGAGCGGCGCGAGAGCGCGGCCCCGCCATCGCCGTGCGGCCCCGCCACCGCCGTGCGGCCATCGCCGTGCCGCCGCCGTCCTTCTGCCGCCGCCGTCGCCTCCGTCGCGATGCCCGCCGCCACGGGCCCTGCCGCGCCCGCTGCGCAGGAGGCGCTGGAAATCGCTGGCCGCATCATCGACCGGCAGATCCAGGATGACCGCTGCTACCCGGACTTGTCGGAGCTGCTGGCGGTGCCGGCGCCTGGTGGGTGAGGAGCGGCCGCTCGGGGTCCCTGCGGCCCCGGGCCCCGCCGCGGGCGGCCTCGGCCGGCGCGGCCCGGCCGGACACGCGTGCCGCGCGTGGGCCCTGCTCCGGGACTGGGGCCGGGTGTGCGGAGCCGTCTCCGTCGCGGGATGGGGTGGGGCCGTGCTGTGTTCTCTTCAGTGCGCGGGTGAGAGCTGTGGATATTAACACTCTAGGAGGGCAGGAGGGATGGACTTCAGGTGCCTCCTGTCCCTCTGAAAGGTGACGGGAACAGCTCTAATTTTCCATTCTTCCTGTTGAGAAGTCCCGTGCAGAATGCTGTTATGGTAGCCCTGTGCCCCCCACCATGCCTAAGTTACAAGAAGCCTCGAAACTCTCTTAAGCTTCACTCTTTTTTTTTTTTTTTTCCTGCAACTTTTTGTCACATTATGGTATAAGATGTGCTTCGTTTTTAACACGTGGAGGCAGCATTTCCTTCTCCAGCGCTCCATTAGTCCTGACTGGCTAGCAAAGTGGGATCCTAGAGGCATTGTAGTAGTATATATCCAGAGGTGGCTGAATGTAAACAGGAGTGTCTGCGTTCTGTTGTGCAGTGATGACATGGCCACAGTGTAGCTGCTCTGGCAGGGTCGTGGATACACAGCACATAAAACAGTGGGTGTTTTAAGGTGGTACTGGGAGTACAGGCTACCTTTCTAGGTGAAGGAGTATGCTTGTTCATGTGAATGTCTGACCATACAATGAAAAAAGCACTGCAGGGTATCATAGAAAAAAAAGGGTGAAGAGTAGGCTGGAGTCCTGGTGAGTTATTATAAGAGTTTGTTTGCAAATCTGTTTGCTCTTATCTCATTTGAGACTTAGATTTATGTGGTTTTGCTCCTAGAGAAAATTCTGTCCACATGTATCTTGTGAATAGTGATACTTAGATGTATAAAGTTTCAGTTTTGTTTTTTTTTTTTCTTTCTTACTTGCAGGTAGCCCTACTGTATCTGGTATGTCAGATATGGATTATCCTTTACAAGGACCAGGTTTGCTGTCCATACCCAATCTTCCGGAAATCAGCTCAGTCCGCCGAGTCCCACTTCCACCAGAGCTAGTGGAGCAGTTTGGACGTATCCTAATGTAAACAAATGTCCAAGATTGTGTAAGAAGTAATATTAGAAAAAGCTTTCCTCCATATTTTTCTTTCCCGGTTTTTTTTTCAGACTCCCAGCAAAAAAGTTCAATCTTGTTCAGGTTATTTTAATAACATCTAAGTGGTAACAAAGCCATTTACATAGAGTTGTTGGTGGATTTGGTTTCTAAATGAATTTTGAAGTATGCAGTTTGTGTAATACTGTATTTTAATGATATTTTTAAATGCTGTGAAGAGGATTTTGCTGTTACTACCCAAAAAATGCATTTAATCCTTACATCAGCAGTGCTTCAGATATGCAGTGCAATTGTATGATGGGAGTATTTCCAGAGATAAGCCGAGCTTGGCTGACCATTGACAGTGACATCTTTATGTGGAACTATGAGGATGGGTACGTAAAGGATGCATTCCTGATGTTGTTCTGTTGGTATTATACCAGAAGTAAGCTACTGGAGCAGTTGGAAGATTGTTTACTGAAAGCATGGATGTGTGCTGTTCAGTTTAACTGATCTTAATTCCTTTTAGATTTTACTAAAACTTTTACAGATCATTATACACTTACTATTCAAGAGTTAGTAATGCTGCCAAATCATCTACAGGTGAGAGAAAGAAAAATGTATTTTCTTTGGGTCAGACATATCTAATATCCTAAAGTTACTGCTTTTTTTATGCAAAGGCTTTGCTTCTACTGAAAAAGCAGATAAAAATCCCTCTAAGTGCCTAAGTAGATTTAGTATGTACTGAGATGCATATGCAGTGACCAGTCGTTCCCACAATATTTCCACAATGGTATTTATTATATTACTAATAGGTCACTAGTATTTTGAAATATTGTAATAGAAGCTCTCCATGCTTATTTTATGGATGCATAAAACTGAAAATAAGCTCAGCTCATTTTGAAATGTCATTGATCAATTTATAGTTTGCATGTTTACTTCTTTATTTGCCCACATAGTAAGCATTTGTGTAGTAAGAATTGCTTTGCACATATTGTTACATTTCCTAAAAAAGAATAAAGTTCAGAATAGCTACTATCTATACATCTACATTATGTCAGAGTGTATGAAATACATTCCAAAGAAAACAGTACTGCATGGTGTTAGTGGTAGATAGTGAGGAAGAAGTTGTGAATTTTTGTATCAGATAATTTTCAGGGGGGGAAAAAATCCCATGTGATTTCCTTCTCCTGATGTTAATCAGTATTGCAGATGGTGCATTGTGTAATTCGGAGTAGACAGTATGAATCAACAAATCCAAAAACATAAAATACTGCAGTTGGATTTGGTTTGAAAATCAACTGTAGGCACTTCAAGCAACTCAAATGACCTTCTTTCAGTGAAAATGAAAGATGTATATGGCTTCAGAGTGTTGCAGAAGCGTTAATAATTTTAAATTATACGTTGATTTTATTTACTTCGTTATTATGTGATGTTATATGGCAAATTTAATGCAGTTTTTTGTTTATTGTTTGACAGAGGAGATCTGGCTTATTTTGATGGCCTCAGTGAAACTATTATTGCAGTGGGCCTTGTAAAGCCAAAGGCAGGTAAGAAATATGACAGATATTAGAATTGGACAGTACTGAACTTTCTGTCTATTTTTTCCAGTCTTTATATATGCTTTTGTATTTAATACAAAAAATGCAATTTAAGGTAATATAAAAGCCAAAATAAGTTCTTGGGTTTTATATATGCATAGATATTAACATGCATGTGTGTTTGATGCATGGATGTGGCACTTGATGCTATGGCTTAGTTGACATGCTGGTATTCAGTTTCAAGGTTGGATTCAGTGGTCCTGGAGGTCTTTTCCAGCCTCAATTATTCTATGTGTAAATCTGTGGTTTGTGTGTGTGTATATATATATGTACACACAGACTGTATGAGATTATTTTGATTTTAGAAACATTAAAAATTATGAGCCAAAGATAATGTATAGTTTAACAACTATTTTCACTTATAAGCTTGCATTTTGCCATATCATGCTTTAGCATTTGTACTGTTTATAAATTTACACATTCAAGTGATAATTTCCATGAGATTTTGGTTTCAAGCCCTCCTAGTTATTTCAGTATCTACTGCTAAGATAACATTAAAGTCAAAGTTGAATTGGCAAATGAGTTGAGTTTAAAAGAAGCATGTTGGTAAGAGAAATGTAGTTTTAAAGATCCTGTTTTTCATGAAGTGGAAGTCGAGCTGATGGCAGATACTCCTTTCTAATTTTAGAATTCCACAGATCATTAGGCTTAACATATGACTATTCAGTCTGATCAGTTGATGTGGCTTTCCAATGGATTTATTTGCTTACATCATTGTGATCAGAGAAGCAGGATGCAAACTAATTTTTTTTTTTTTCTGTAGGTATCTTCCAGCCTCATGTACGACACTTACTTGTTCTGGCTACTCCTGTGGATATTGTGATTTTAGGGCTTCATTGTTCTAATATACAATCAGGTAATTCTCTCTTCTCCCGTATTCCCAGTGTGTTAATTCCCATGTGTATTTACACATGGCAGTTTTATTAATAGTCATTTAAAAAAATAAAAAAAACCTATGTGCCTAGTGCCTTGCTAGTTTTTAAGTCATGTTACAAGCAGGGAAGATAATTTTTTTATGGTGTGTGCACTTGCTGGATCATGGACTCCATGAGAAGCATTACATTTTATTACTCACTTATTTAATGTAGAAAAAAGCTTTTGAAACAGATGCTCCTGTTAATTAAACAGCATATTGCAGAGGGAGAGAAGATAACTACATGAATTTTGAAACTGTGAATAAAGTTCATTAACTTTGTTGGCATTTGTATTCCAACCACAACAATTGAGAAACTGATAGCATGTTTTTATGCCATATATACTAAGAGAAAAACTTGTTTGGTGAAAGTGAGAGAACTATATTACTTTTTTTTTTTAATAATATGTCAATGAGAAAGAGAAAACAAGTAGAAACCTGTGTTTTGGACTTGGTATGATTTAAAGGAGAGAACAGTCTATAGAAATGAAAAACATTGCATTTCCTTCCTCAGAAACCTATATAGAATGGATTTGTTACTCTGCAGTTCACATTGTACGAAAGCTGTTCCTTCATAAATTTGCTGTAGTTTTTTCTGGTTTCTGATATGTTTCTTATCACAGACCTGTATTATTTATTAAAACAGCTTAAAAACTAAAGAGGATTTATGGTTTTTTGTTTACTGAAGGCACTGGGTCACTCAATGACAGCATGTCTGGCGGAATGCAGCTGCTACCAGATCCTCTGTATTCGCTTCCTACTGACAACACTTACATCCTGGCAATCACATCCACTGATAATGGAAGGATCTTTCTGGCAGGAAAAGATGGCTGCTTATATGAAGTAGCATACCAGGTGACTGTGGGTTTTACACACAGGCTTTTTTCAATTTTTCACTGTTGTGAGATCTCAGCAATAATAGTTCTAAAACATGTCTCTTCTGTAATTGTTTTGCATGTGTTGGTTGCACAACGGCTTAGGCTAGATGTATTTTCTTTGAAGAAGTAGTATTTATGTGGGGAATATCAGTGCAGTTTTGGTCAACTTTAAAAATTCAAATTGCGACATCTGCACACGTTTTTATATGCAGAATTTTCATTTTAATGATCACTGTTTTCTTTCCATTTAATAACGCATACTTGTTCAATTAAATCAGTAGTTTGCAGATAGATCTTTGCTTGTTTTCGTACTCGTCCTGTGAAAGACTTTTTTAATATCACTTCTAGTTTGGTTTTTTTGGGGTTTTTTTTTTTTGCTTTTTTTTTCAATGCTGTATTTGTTTTAAATTGTAGGCTGAAGCAGGCTGGTTTAGCCAGCGCTGTAGAAAAATTAATCATTCAAAGAGTGCACTGTCTTTTCTTATTCCTTCGTTGCTACAGTTCACATTCTCAGAGGATGGTAAGTACTGATATTAAAGTTCTTATTAGCCAATTCTTTAATGTTATCTTTTAAATAATACTGCCGAGAAGTTAGTCTGAATATTTTGCTTACTCAGAGCACTTAGTTATTGTCAATGATACTTGCAGTAGTTGATTATTAGAAAAGAATTGCACAGAGGTTCCAGATGCCCATTCAGAAGAAAGGTTGGAAGGAGGACCCTGGTAGTTATAGACCAGTCAGCCTGACCTCAGTACCTGGTAAGGTAATAGAGCAGTTAATATTGAGTGTCATCACAGCATTTACAGGATGTCCAGGGTATCAGACACAGCCAGCATGGGTTTAGGAGGGGTAGGTCATGTTTGACCAACTTGCTCTCCTTCTATGACCAGGTGACCCGCCTGGTGGATGTGGGAAAGGCTGTGGATGTTGTCTATCTGGATTTTGACAAGGCCTTTGACACCATCTCCCACAGCACATTACTGGAACAGCTGGAAGCTCACGGCTTGGACAGGAGCACTCTTTGCTGAGTTCAGAACTGGCTGGATGGCCGGGCCCAGAGAGTGGTGGTGAACAGTGCTGCATCCAGCTGGGGCCAGTCACCAGTGGTGTCCCTCAGAGCTCTGTGCTGGGGCCAGTCCTGTTCAGTGTGTTTATTGACTACATGGATGAGGGTATTGAATCTTCCATCAGTAAATTTGGAAATGACACTAAGTGGGGAGTGTGTGTCAGTCTGTTGGAAGGTAGGATTCCAAGTGCCGAGTCCTGCATTTTGGCCACAGTAACCCCCTGCAGCGTTACAGGCTGGGGACGGTGTGACTGGACAGTGCCCAGGCAGAAAGGGACCTGGGGGTGCTGGTGACAGCAGCTGAACAGGAGCCAGCAGTGTGCCCTGGTGGCCAAGAAGGCCAAGGGCATCCTGGCCTGTATGAGGAGCAGTGTGGCCAGCAGGAGCAGGGAGGTCATTCTTCCCCTGTACTCAGCACTGGTGAGGCCACACCTTGAGTGCTGTGTCCAGTTCTCACTCCTCAGTTTGGGAAGGATGTTGAGGTGCTTGAGTGCATCCAGAGGAGGCAACGGGGCTGGTGAGGGGCTTGGAACACAAGCCCTGAGAGGAAGGGCTGAGGGAGCTGGGGTTGGTTAGCCTGGAGAAAAGGAGACTCGGAGGTGACCTTATCACTCTACAACTCCCTGAAGGGTAGCTGTAGTCAGGTGGGGGTTGGTCTCTTTCTCCAGGCAGCCACTGACAGAACCTTGCCACTGACAGTCTTAAGCTGCGCTAAGGGAAATGTAGGTTGGATATTAGGAATAAGTATTTTATGGAAAGAGTGATAAAGTACGGAAATGGTCCACTTGGGGAGGTAGGTGGTGGAGTCGCCATCCTTGGATGTATTTTAAAAAAGGCTAGGTGTGGCACTCGGTGCCATGTTTTAGTTGAGGTGTTAAAAAAATGATGATCTTGAAGGTCTCTTCCAACCTAGTGATTCTGTGAAATTGAACCAGATTGTGTGTTTAGTTCAGGATGTAAATAGCAAAGCCTGAAAAAACTGACATAATTCTTTGACATTTCTAACTAAAGTGAGTGATATGTAGCACAAATTTAATATATGCTTAGTGGTATCACCATGAACATGGAAAATGTATAAGTGAATAATCTTACTTTTGCTGCTTTAGTCAATTTTTTTTTTTTCAAATTCCAGTTTTTTTCTCTGGGATTTTTTTTGTTGTTTGTTTAGTAGCAATTGTGTTAGTTGATTGATGTTTTAAATCCCTTACAGCAGCAGTCCTGTATGAACATGCAATTTTTGTGAACTTACCATTCATTATTTTAAACATTCTGTCCTAAACTTGCTTGCCCAAGTCCAGTGTTGATTTGCTGGTTCTCCCTTTTCTTCCTCCCTCTCCAGATCCTGTAGTTCAAATCGCCATTGACAACTCTCGAAATATCTTGTATACCCGCTCAGAAAAAGGAGTCCTGCAGGTATGTGCCTTCTTAAAAGTCTTTGGTCTGTTATTAAAGTGTGTAATAATGTACAGGTACCTCTGTAATTTTACCTCAATACCTGAGAGTTCTCTGTAGCTATGCTAGGCCTTAGTCTTGTTTATCTTTTCATAGCAATGTGTGTGCTGAAGATTTGAAAGCTTCTTTTCTTAGGAAAGAGTAGCCTCAATTCTGTGAAAGCATGAGTACAAAATAAAAATACAACTTGAGTTGCTTCTTGATTAGTGAGGCTGAATTTATTCATTCATTCATAAATCACTAAGCTGTGTTACTGAATTGCAGGTTTATGATTTGGGACAAGATGGTCAAGGAATGACTAGGGTTACTTCTCTTTCACAAAATGCTATCGTTTCTGCTGCAGGGAGCATTGCCAGGTATGTTCATGACAATATAAGAGGTTTCATTTAAGACCCGTAGTTTCACAATGCAATTTTGAAGAGTTTGCCTGTTTCTTTGGATTATAATTGTATTGGGGTTTTTTTGTTTTATTTTTCAGAACAATTGATCGTTCTGTATTTAAGCCTATTATTCAAATAGCAGTGATTGAAAATTCTGAATCCATAGACTGTCAACTCCTAGCAATCACACATGCAGGTAAAAAAAAGAAATGCTAATTCTGCTCTACTTAAACTGATAAATGGTATCTGCACAGTTTTTGACCTTTCTTTTGTTCAGGTGTCCGACTATATTTTAGTACATCACAATTTAAACATCCAACGGCTCGTCCTTCTATGTTAACCTTGGTCCATGTCCGTTTGCCACCTGGATTTTCAGCTTCATCGAATGTAGAGAAGCCTGCAAAGGTTCACAGAGCTCTTTATAGCAAAGGTAGGCAGTGGAGCATGGCTCAAATGAGAATGTTTTTTGTGTGTGACAGTCACAATTACTTTGATTCCTGTAAACATTTGTTTTACGTTTAAGATGCCAAATGGTGTTAAAAGTGACCTTTTGAAGTACCGTATGTTATAGAAATCCAGGAGTTATTATTTGCTGTTCAGATTGTGTTATAATGACTAAAAGATTGAGTTTTGCTAACACAGGAATGAATTAATGAGTTTGCATTTAATGCATGATGATTGCTTCTAATATGGACTTAAAATTGCTATTCTTGCTAGGAGTCCTGCTGATGGCAGCTTCGGAAAATGAAGATAATGACATCCTGTGGTGTGTCAATCATGATTCTTTCCCTTTTCAAAAGCCAATGATGGAAACACAGGTATGAAGCAAACATCTTTATGATTTTGATGAAATCTAGGTATTGTGTGTTCTTTCCTAAAAACAGATGCCTGAATAATACTGTCTGAAAGAAATAAGTAGGTGACAGAAAATTTCTTCAGGAGTTTGAAAACAAAGCTGAATGAGCCTCTCTTAGTAGGGTCCCTAGTTCAAGCATGCTCTTCTAGCTTGATGCAAGCTGTATGTCAAAAGCAGTTGCCTTAACTTCTAAGACTTGACTTCTAATTAATGTATTTGAGAATACTGTTGTCTGTAGCAATGCTGCATATTGTGCACAAGCACAGAAAAACATGGCTCTCTGTCAGTACAAAAGTTGTTTAAAATGTAGATGCTAGAAATTTGTGATTCCTTTTTTAAGCTTACATGCCATGTCTTCATTAAAATCCATACGTGATTAATGTCTTCATTATTTCATAGGGGGATGGTTTCTGACTTTAATTTCCATTTTTATTATGTAAGTGGGTTTGTAAGATAAGTTTGGGGAGGGTTAGCTGCCTTATGTGTCAGTTCAGGGAAAACATTTAATCTCTGAAAGACATTTCAAGTCTTCTAAGAGGAGAGACGTGTCAAAAATAGTATTACTGAAGAAATAGCAGAGTTGGAGTGAATGAAGTGACTATGTAAATTAAAAATGTCAAAGTCAGGTTTTGATTAATTTGCTGGTTTAATTAATAACTTACAAAGGAACTTTATAGCTGTTTCAGATCTCTACCCTGCAGAAACTTAGACATTAATATCCCAAGTGCTGACCTCTTTTTTTCCCAAGGCATCTGATAGCAGCAGACAGCTAGGTTTCCCAAACAAAATTGCTGCCTGTTCTTGAGCAGCAATTCTTACTGGATAGCATACAGAGTTTTCTGGAATGTCTTATTGGTCTCTTCCTGAGTTATATTTGAAGTATTGCTGCTAACTGCAAAAGTCTTCTAAACCTTTGTAATTCAGTTGCAACTTTTTTTGAGTTTTTAAAGAAATCTTTCAAACTAATTACGCCTACGGTGCTTAGTTCTCATGTGATTAGTAGATGGTTGCTGTTAATATTGTAGCAGCCTTACTTTGGAAGTTATTTTATATTTAAATGTAAAACAATATCCTGTTCCCCCAAAAGAAGCAATATATTATTCCCTTTCTCTCAAAAGCAGCAGGAACTTATTTTTGTTGGGCTCTGTTGTGTGAGGAGCAGATTCTATTTTGTGTAATTTTAAATGGCAAATAGTCAAACATTACCATGGATGTGCAAAACCCATTTTTGCTATCAAAATGTGAATAATATCTATCTGTTGATCAGATGACAACCCGTGTTGATGGACATTCCTGGGCTCTTTCTGCTATTGATGAATTTAAAGTTCAGAAGATTGTGACCCCACTAAATAAAGACATTATTCCCATAACTGATTCGCCTGTTGTTGTGCAGCAACACATGCTGCCACCTAAGAAGTTTGTTCTGCTTTCAGCCCAAGTGAGTAGAGTATTACTTTTCTTGACATAGGTTGGACATCTCATCTAAATCTGTACATAATTCATTTTAGATATGTTTTAAAGATTATATTTTGAACATGAAAATGAATCGAATCAGGAAGAAGATTGCTGGAACTATCTATACCTATTTTAAATTTACTCAAAGGCTTTAGATGAACTGCTTTTATACAGTGTATTAGTAGTTTTTGTTGCTCTCCGGAAACCCTTGCCGGTATAAACCCGGAAAGTTCTTATAGCCTTGGTTATGCTCTCAATTATGTGAAATTTAAACAGTCACTTTTTGCCCAGAAAAGTAATTCAAGTAAATATTTTTGGCAATTGAAATTTGAATTTAGAATTTCTTATTTGTCATAGAGTCCGAAAAGTTTTTTTTTTTGAGAGCATTTTAGAAAACAAACTCACAAAAAGATGTAAATTTGCCTACTTTTCTGATTACATTTAGCAATATTTTTGGCACTCAGCATTTCAACGAATAGGCTATTTACAATAGTGTTTAAATATTAATGTCTTGCAAACCCTAAATCTGCAAGCTGCATTTGTTTAATAGCAGCTGTTTTTTAAGGGTGTTAATTGGACATTTTCCAGTAGCTAGTTTGAATGCAGGGAACGTGATTAATGTTGAGTCTTACCATGCCTTGAATTATTCAAGGAGTTTTCTTTCAGGCAGTTTTCAGATTTGCAAGACACTCAAAACCGTTCTTTTCTGTGTATATTGCATATGCCTAAATGCATATAAGCATATACTTATTTCCTTATATGGTTATATTCTATGCTTTTTGTTAGGCTAAGAATAGCATTAAAAAAAATTAACTCAGTTTGTGGAGAGTTTCTAACCGTTGCCACACTTGCCTGCCTTGCCTTGATTCACTAGTGATTGGGAACTGGGCTTTGGGCACCAGGTACATTTTTATCCATTGGTGCAGTGGAGGAAAACTCAGAATGCCAAAGATAAATGTCATGGAGATGGGTGTGTTGTGATGAAACAGAGTAAAGATAACTTTAGTCTAACTTGTTTTGCCTTGCTTTTAGGGAAGTGTTATGTTTCATAAACTCAGACCTGTTGATCAGCTGCGGCATCTGCTTGTGAGCAATACAGGTGGAGATGGAGAAGAGATTGAGAGATTTTTCAAATTGCATCAGGTAAGAGCTTTTGATGTGTTATGAAAAATGGAAGACTTGTCACCTTTTTATTGTTGCTGCAACCTTCTGGTCAATGTTTCATTTACCAATTACAGTAATTGGTAAATTCTTCTTTTGTCTACATAAAGCTATTGTATAGAGAAATAATTTCTCATTTTATGATACCTAAAACCAAACATGTCAATCACTTTCCCTGAAATTTCTGTATCTTGTATGCAGAAGTGTAGTGCACTTATTAATTTAGAAAGAAGTTCATCTGAGAGCAGTAGAGGAAGAGTTTCTAAAAAAGTTGAATTCCTACCACTACAAGGGATTTTTATATTTTGAAGGCCAGTAGAAATGTGTGTAGTTGGTCTGGGTATTCTGTTTTATTAGCAGCTTGAGATACACAATAAAAAAGCAGAAGCTTGGTTATTGTGGATTGCAGTTTTAATATTACTAGTATTGTGTAGTATCTGTCGTGAGTGTTCATTGTAATCTATTCTCTTGTGCTTGGAAAGGACATAGTTGGTATGGTAACAGCTTATTAGAACATACAAACACTGATTTTTACAAATGTTTTTTCTTCAAACACAATTGTAATTTATAGTTTTCTGTTTATAGAGATTTATGAATCTTAGTCATAATTAAATGTCAGGCATGGAAATTGTTTCCTACCAATAGTAGCACTGAGTTTACAAAAACTGTATAGCAAAAACTTACCTGATACAGTGGAATAACTTGCTGGGGTTCACTTCTTTTCTATAATTTGGAAGAGCTGATTTCCCTGGCTTCTAAATACAGTACTTACTGTTTTAGTTATTGAGGAATATAGTATCTGTAAATTTCCTACTTGATATAAGGCAGCACTCTAACATTGTAATATGCTCTAGGAGGATCAGGCCTGTGCCACTTGCCTTATTTTGGCCTGTTCTAATGCTGCATGTGATAGAGAAGTGTCTGCCTGGGCGACTCGAGCATTCTTTAGGTAAGTTTTAATTCTGTCTGTAATTCTGAATATTATGCTCAGGATCACTACAGTTACTAAACATCTGTACAGGCTTTTTAACCAGCTGCGAGTTCAGGGCCTGGTGACTTTTGGTTATAGGTGTTGATGGTTTTGGTGGTTGTGGTTTTGGGTTTTGTGTTTCTTTTTTTTGGTTGGTTGGTTGCTTTGGCTATGGTTGTTGCTGTTTAGTTTGGTATGTTTTTTCCAGTACAATTTAAGTGATGAAGTATAGGCTTTCATTCCTGAGGGTTAAATTCTAACTCATGTATCTTAAGTGCTGTATATCCTTGGAATGGTGCAAATGTGTATTTTTATTAGCTGCCTTAAAGAAATCAGTGTATGCAGAGAGTCACAAACTTGTTTGGTTTAAAGAGACCTTAAAGATCATTTTGTTTCAACCCACCTGCCTTGGGTAGGGATACTACCCACTAGATTATGTTGCTTAAGACGCCGTCCATCCTGACCTTGAATACTTTAATGAGTGGAATATCCTCACCATCTTTGGCCAACCTCTTCCTGTGCCTCATCTACCTCACAGTAAAGAAATTTTTTGTAATACCTAACCTAAATCTCTTTGATCTTTTAGTTTAAAATAATTCTTCCCTGTCATATCACTATCTGCTCTTGTAAAAAGTTGTTCTCCCTTGATTTTTATAAGACATCCTTAAGTCCTGGAAGATGCTATAAGGTCTTCTCAGACTCTTCTCATCTGCTCTCTGAACAACCCCAGCTCTCAATCTGTCTTCACAGCAGAGCTGCTCCAGCACCCTCATGGTCTTCATGGCCTCATGTGGACCTGCTCCAATGAGTCCAAAGTCTTTCCTGAAGTGAGGGCCCCAGAGGTAGATGCAGTGAGGGTGTGCATGTTGGGTATCTCAAAGACAGGGTGGAAGGGGAGAATCACCCTATCACTCTATTGATGCAGCCCAGAATAGTGTTGGCTTTTTGAGCAACTATTGTATTTTTGTTGGTTTATTTCCATCTCTTCACCTATGAGAGCCCCTAAGTGTTTTTCCACAGGACTGCCCTCAATGAGTCTTTTTTCTGCAGTCTGTGCCCTGACCCAGGTGCAGCACCTTGCACTTGGCCTTGTTGAACCCCATGAGGTTCTTGTGACCTTATATTGTGGGTCTCTTGGCTGCCCTCACAGGGAGAGAAAACAGTTTTTGGTAAGGTAGGGCTGTTGAGAGTGATGATAAAATGGGCAGTCTGGAGTGTTGCATTCCCAAAAACTTACTAGTTCCTTGCCAAGACTGTGCAGGTGTTAAAGTCAGTAAGCTGTTTTCAGTAGTTTGTGAATAGTTGCTCTTTATTAAATTCAATTTTATCACAAAATAAAAGACAAAATGTGGATTATAACTCTGGAGTTAACAAGGCATGACATAGCAAATTGCTCATGTAATACTGTAGGGTAGAGATGAATAGAAATTACTTGTGCGTGATAGATAACCATGGGTCATCTCAACATGCCCTTCTTTCCACTTCCCTATAGAAGCAAACCATGAAAAGATGCTAAAGCATCTGGAATAGGTAAATTTCTCTTAAAAACTATTCTGGAATTTTTATCCCCTGTTTGAGAAGAAAATTGCTGTTAATTCTCAAAGGCATGAAAATTGAATGGGCTGTACATGACATGTTGAGAATTTTTGGTTTTGCAAACTTTAGGTATGGTGGAGAAGCACAAATGAGATTTCCATCAGCTCTGCCTCCTCCCAGCAACGTTGGACCTATTTTGGGTTCTCCTGTTTCTGCAGGTATGTAGCAAGCATTTAATAGTCCTGGACAGTTTTTTTTTTCCCTTGAATTTGTTGTGTTTTGTCTTCTCACAAGTGCTTGTGTTCTTTTTTTCTGAAATAGACTGTGTTTTTCACTTACTTGCTAGTTAATGACAAGAGCTTTTTCCATTTCTCTTGAGTGGTTTTTGGATTTAGTGAGGGAGTCGTTGTCTCAAGTAATGTGTCTATATTGCATATACTCTGTTAAGACACTGTGAGAAGGGTATACTTTCAGAGTAATTTCAGTCACTTCACAACTTATCAATAATGTATTTGAGACTTCAAGAAACTTACTTGGTTGCTGTGTAGTTATAACAGTATCTTCCTACATAGTTATTGTCATGCCTCTATAAATACTGCTTATGAGAAGGAAGAAGAAATTTGATCAAGAAATTAGCTAGTCATTCAGAGTGATTTCTCTTTAAAAGCTGTCTTCAGCATTTGGTTTCAGTCTTCAGTGCCACCTAAAAAGGAGAAAAGTGGTTACTTTTCTTCCTCCAGAACTTGATGCTTCTTGGAGTGAAGGCCTTTATGTACTTTCAAATTCACTTAAATTTATACAGTTGATGTATCACTCAATTTCAGATTGGAAGAGTTTTTAAAAAAGAAATTCACAATGATGAGTTTGAAATACTGAATTATATTAATTAATGTATAAGATCCTCTTCCTTCATCTGACATGTGGCATTAAGTTTTACACAACAGACTTGAGAAATAAACTTTTTTGCCTGAAATTCAAAGAAATTCCATTTCATTACTATATTTTGACATGTATCCAAATTCCTAAGTATTGAAGAAAAATGTGTTGAGCTAGGATGAAATCTAGGAAAAACAGTTGACCATGTTTTTCAGAATTCTTAACTACTATTAAAACTCTTAAGAGGAGTGGTTGCTTTTACGGCATCACTTTCCAACCTTTTTGGTGTGGAACAGTGAGCAAGAGCTGAGGCAAAGCATAAGAATGCAAAATCAAATCTGAGTTGGAGAGAGCAGCAGCTATGGGAAGAACAGGTGCCGGAAGCAGACTAAGAGTGAAATTAGGTTGTGGGGGAAATGGCAGGAAGCTCTGTAGTCAACAAGGAGACTCATTTTAGGAGTAAATGTATTTTTCCCAAGTCTTAATGTTTGCATATTTTTGTCATTCTTTGATAACTACCTTTCAAACCTAGTATCAAAGCAGATGTTTCCATTTTGCTTCAGTAACAGGTCCAGGTGGAAGATGGCACCATTCTTCTACTACTTTCTCGGTTTGCTCAAAGGGTAGAGAAACTGTCATGTGAAATTAAGATTCTGATATTGTGGATGTCCCATGTGGTGGGTCAGACACTGCTGACAGAAATTCATTCAACCACCTCATAATTTTGCATGAGAAACTACATAACAATAATGTTAGCATTAAAAGGCCAGGTGCATTTCACTTATTTCCATCTTTTTCCAACTGTTGAAAGTCTAGTCATGCATTTTGCATGCTGCTTTTCTGCGAGTTTGTGCTTTGCTTTAGCACACATGACAATGTGCTCTTGAGAATGTATTGGCACTGTGGTATCCTCTGTGCTGTTGTGTGTTGCCAGGTTCAGAGAACTGTAGCAAATCGGGCAAAACTGTATCCTTTGATAAAAGTCAAATTTTCAGAGTGAGTTTTTCTTGCCTTTTCTGTGATACATCACCTTTTTTGCTAATGGTATGTGGACATTTTTGTAGATGACCACACATGCTCCTGATATTTTGAGGTCCTAAGTTAGCTATTCAGACTTAATTTGCAGGAAGAGATGGAGTATTCATAGCTGAACTTGAGGCTGTGGAAAGTCTCAAAGTATTTTGAGTTAGCAGTGTTGATGTAATATTTGTACATCTGCCCCACGTGAAAATGAAAGTAATATTACCAGTGTTCAGCATTTAGAAGGTGATAAACGGCAAAAAAAATATGTGGGCAATATTATATCCAATGCAAACAACATACAGTGTGCCATAAATTAACATATGAATGCTGCTTCACCTGCTCTTTAAGGAAGTGTATCCATTCATTTGACTTGTGGAGTGTTGATAAGAAGTGAGTGCAATTTGGTACATAACTATAAACAAAACATTTAAAATATTTGATTTAACAACTTAGCTGCTTTCGTACATATATTTTCTGGCGTTGATTTGGGAGGGTGCAATTTTGGATTGTGTTCAACAACCTTACCTTCATTTCCTTTCCCTTCTTAGGTTCACCTTTGACTGTTGATAGTCCATATTCTAATCCTAGCATTTTGACATCTGGGCAAGGTAACACCTTCTTCTCCATTTTTTTTTTTTTTTTAAGTAGGCTTTTTCATTGGCGTTTAAATGAGTAATACTTAGCTATTTTTACCCTAGGTTTACAACCTCCTGCTATGTCAACTCCTATTTTTCCTCCTGGAAATTCCATCTCTCACCCTGGTACATCCATTAGTGGAATGATGGGTCCCGAGATAGTGTTTTCTGGAAGACACAATGGCATCTGCATATACTTTGCCCGGATTATAGGGTGAGGTCTTTGTAAAAAGAGATTCTGTCACTCAATTTGTTTCATAGTTTTTCTGTGCAGTAATGCTTGTAGGTGGTGCACTCTGTAGTAATAGTATTTAAATTGGAAATTAGTAAATTTTAATGTTGTGTTTATTTAGTTCATACCTGACTATATAATATGTTGTGTTTTCATCTCTTTTAATAATAGTACATTCAGTGAATGCCTAGGGCAGGAAAGTTGTTTAAATACTGAGCTGCAATCAAGTGTGTAAACAGAGCTGTGAAATCTCCAGGTTTAGTTTTCAAACTTTAGACTTGTATGTTTTAAACTCCTACTGAAAGACAAAACAGAAATGCAGAAGGACTTAAAAGATCAAAGTCCTATCTTTAATTTCTATGAAGAATGTTTAATCAGAATGCGCAAGTCATAGCAATGAAGCAGGACTAAAGATTCTGTTACCTTGGATGTTGAGCCCTAAACAACCCAAGCTAGAACAGAATTCTGCATGTATTGGTGATCTCTCTCCATGCTGACTGGGAAATTTTTGTATGAGACTTGTTTGTTTACACTGTATTTCCAGGGAATTTTATTAATCTATAATATTTGAAAGTGTCAAATTAATGTAAGTTTTTAGATCTGGAATTTGGCTAATTATTTATAACTGCACTATTCATAATTATATAATAGTATTTTTAATATTCTGTTTTCATCCAAAATTATTCCTTATTTTAGATTTATAGCTTTAAAGTTTTACCATTTCTTTTTCAAGAAATTATACATAGAAGACTTACAAAAATACTTGGTTAAATCACTTGACATTTTTTTGTTTTGCAGAAATATTTGGGATGGCAGTATAGTCGTGGAGAGAGTTTTCAAAAGTGGCAATCGAGAAATTGTTGCAGTATGTAAAATATTATTCTGTGTTCTTTAGTATTTAAGTCCTTTTAAACTTCCATTCTTAGTTATAAACCATTTGGTACAAAACCCATTGTTTGCCATGTCATTGTATTCTTAACTGCTGAGCTCTTAGCTGATAATTAGTTGTATTTTAAAGCTGTTACTTTAAATGGTATTTTCTAAGAAACTGAACTAATTTGATCTCAAACTAATTTATTCTCTCTTAATTGCCAATGGGCAGTTTTCACCATGTTTATTGACGTCACTTTCTTGATACCCACTTAGGGTTTCTGCATACTCCTTCAAGATAAACCCTAAAAATTAAATGATGTAGTGATTTGGAAAAAAAAATCATCATTTGCCTAACTAGCATCGTGCTGTTTCATTTTTTGTCCTTAATGAAAGTAAAATCTTTTCTGGCTTTGGCTGTTAATAGAATTCAGTGCTTAATCCTTGTTCTAGCTTAGAGTTGAAAGTAGTAAAGCATAGCTGATTTAGTTATCTGAGGAACAAAGAAAATAGCATCTTGAGTACTGTGTATCTTCAGAAGATTCCTGCCTCTTCACATGTGTACTGTCTCAATGAATGTGGTATAATGAGGTTGTGTTCTAGTGATCTGTTACTAATACATTATTTGTTGTATCCTCTTATTTGTCTTTTCAGTGACCTTAGCTTAATTGAAGGTTTTTGGAAAAAGAAGTGTGAAAATGCAACTTTGTGTAAAGAAGTTTGTTTTCTTTTGCAGATAGAAAGCAGTGTTCCAGCCCGTATGCTGGAATGTGTGCTACAAGAACTGAAAGGTTTACAAGAATTTTTGGATAGAAATTCACAGTTTACTACAGTAGGAGCACTTGGAAACCCAAGGTATTATTAATTGTGGTAAATTTACATGTGCTATTTAATGTCCAACTTTTGAAAAAATACCCATAGGTGTTTTGCTAAGTTGAAGCGTTTCTATGGTCTTCAGCTTCAACATTCAGATGCTAAAAATGAGTTTGTTAGATTCATCTTTAAGGGGTTTGGTATTCGTAATCATATTAGTGTTTTTTGTTGGTTTTTTTTAATTGCAGTTTCAGCACCCCAGCCAATCTACAGCAGAGGCTCCTGGGTTTTATGCGGCCTGATGGTGGAAGTTCTCAGCAAGTCCAGCAAGAACTCCAAAGGAAATATCATGGTATGTAATTGGTTTTGAGCAGGAAGTATCAAGGAATGGTGCATTTGGATGTTGCCTTTCTCACTTTTCTTGTGAAATCATGTGAATAAAAAGGCCTTTTTTCCACACAAATTTTATGTTAAATATCATGCCATTTTTTGCACATATACCTCTCTCCTTTTTTCCTTTCTAATGTTCTCCATTGCAGAGAATATTTTTTTATCTCCTCACTACTGTACTTAGTAGCTGCACAACCATTTGTATTTATAAGAGAGGATTTATGAAGTAGTTATTTTATGACATGAGTGAGCAGGATATCCTAGAAAAAGTCTACCGTAGTGCAGGTTTCCAATGGTACAGTCATTGAAATGTGTACAAAACTTGTTTGAAATATGAGGTCTGTTTTACACAGCCCATTCGAGTTTTTGTCCTCTAACAGTGCAACTCTTGCTCAGCACTTGCAGGGAAGTTGGGAAGTATTGCTTCTGCATATATGGAATTGAGAATGTTTGTGGTCCATGTGGGTGTAATCCTGGGCTTTTAATATGTAAAAAAGTTTAAAAATTTTTAAAATGTAAAAATTTTCTTTAAGTCACAATGTGGGATTTGGTAGACCTTTAATTTTTTTTTTGTATTCTTCACTGAGTTCACCAATCCTTTTGGATTGCTGAATGACACAATGTAATTATTGTTAACCTAATTTGTGAAGTGTAAACCTTAAAAGTATACTCATAAATTGTTGCAATTATGTTCTGTCTATGTTATAACTACAAAAACATTATAATTTCAGTTTATATAATATATCTTATCAGATTTAAATGTAGTTTTTGGAGTAGTTGCTTTAAAGGTAGTGTAGACAGTATTGACTACAGCTGTAATTCGAATTCTCTGTACAAGTAAATGCAGGTGATCAAACAAGGGAATATGTATGGGTTTAATTTGATTTCTTTTATGTTATCAGAAATACAATTACAATAGCTATTTTTGAAAAAAAAAAAGGTAAAAATTTAAGATGTCTAAATCTAGTGCATTTACTTGTTTTTCAGAGAGTATGATTCCTTTGTTGCATAGTTTGAAATAAATGTTAACAGAGCTTTATTTGTTTTGGGGCAGTGTTAATATGGCATTTATCTCCCAAGAGAGCTAGGCAGCATTAATCAACAATGCAAGACAGAAAAAAATAGAAATTTAAGGATATGGTTACTGAAAAACATCAAAAACTTACATGCTCATTTGAAACGTGTAACAATTGCTGACTGTCTCTGGTTTTTCAGCTGAGGCACAGCTAACTGAGAAGACCTCACTTCAAGGCATCCAGCAGCTTGTTCGCAAAACCTGCCAGGCATTGGCTTTATGGAAGTTGCTATGTGAGCACCAATTCAGTGTTGCTGTAGGTGAGCTTCAAAAGGTAAGATCTGGATAATACAATTTTAATTAGTTTGTGCTGATCACCTGAATTTCTTTTGCTACCTAAGGATTCCCAAAGGACTATTATTTAAATTAATTGAGAAACATAATGAATTTTAAACCACATAAAAAATTTTTTATGTGTAGTCACAAATGTTTGAGACTGACGCGTAGTATTGACATAATCACTTAATTTTATGCAATTGAAAGTGTGACTAACAGTAAATTGTTCTACTTTTATTGATAGTTAATACCAAGTCTCATTTTATAAATTACTGGTTTTTTACCTGAAGCACAATCTGCAAAATGTTCTGAAAAGCATTTTCCAGGCAAGTTGAATTCACTCTTTGCCTTAGTCTTGGTGAAAGATGGAGAACAATAGGATAATAGAATCCTTGCTCTTCTGTCTAAGTAGGGTAGCAGAATGTACCACAGAAAAGCTGAGGTTGGAAGGAACCACTGGGGACACCATCTGTACCCTTTGCAGTGGGGGGAATCATCTGACTCTCAAAGCAGGGGCAGCTAGAGCAGATTGCTCAGGACTGTGTCCAGTAAGGATATCTATAAAGATGAAAACTACACAGTGTCTCTGAGCAACCTGTTCTGGTGTTGAACCACCTCTAGGGCAAGAAAGATTTATATTCAAGTGTAATTTCCTTCGATTCCATTTTTTACCATTGTGCGATGTCTTGTTACTGGTTACTGCTGGGAAAAAACTGACTCTGCATTCTTTACACACTCAAAAATATTAGTAAGATCCCACATACCGCCTTCTAAGCCTCCATGCTAAATGATCCCAGTTCTTTCAGGCTCCTGGTTTGTGAAGAAGGAAATTTGTAGAACAATGGGTGCTACTGCTGAGCACCCTTTGCTAATGTCAGATTTGCAGCTAACTATTGAAAAAAGCTATTAATTTGGATGCTAGGCATTTTGTCCTAAAACTTTATGGGATTATTTGAGAAGTTATATTTTTTGTTCACAAAAAGAAAAATTTTAAAACTGTATAGAGGTGCATAAGCTGTTGCTCTTCATGGTGCTGCATTGGGGAGTTTTGAGCAACTTTTATTTGTGTTGGACAAGGAGCTAACTAACTGTTTAACAAGTTAAATGCTTGTCTTCAGTAGATTTAGAGTTTTTGTAATTGCATTACATGCTGTTAGTATCATCTGTAGACACCACCTAGACCCTACTGGCAGCTATAGCTATGTACACAAATATTCGTAATAAATGTTAAAAGATTAGGAAACCTTCAATGTATTTTAAACTTAAAAAGCATAAAGACTTCAGACCTCAAACTTTCTAAATTCCTGCTATTATTGAATCTCTCATTTTTATGGTTCCGAATATTAAGAACTTTGACAGACTCATAGGGTGTGCATTCTGACAGTGTCCCCTGAAGTAAAAGGAATTGCTAATTCCATTCTTACTGTCAGAGATCTGAAACAGAGGGACACATAGGGAAGATGGCAGAGGAAGTCTGTTAATAAGTTTTCACTGTTCTTAGGCATCCAGGGACCTAGTGCCTTCAGTGGTAGCCCCTGCTTTATTGTTATTTTGCTATAAAATGTGTATTTTAAATAATGTATTTCTATGCTGTACCTTGTAGTCATTGGAGTTTTGTATGTTTCTAATTATTAGAAATAGTTAATTATGCTGCTGGAACATTCAGACATTTCTAAATAGGGTCAAATAAAAGATTTGGTAAACTAATAGAATTCTGTCTCATCTTCAGGAGCTTCAAGAACAGCTAAAGATTACCGCTTTTAAAGACTTGGTGATTAGAGATAGAGAGTTGACTGGAGCACTCATTGCCTCTCTTATAAACTGTTACATCAGAGATAATGCGGCTGTGGATGGAATCATTGCCCATTTGCAAGATATCTGTCCTCTTCTTTATAGCACCGATGATGCTGTATGTTCAAAGGTAAGTGCACTTCCAGATTTTACAGCACCAAAACACAACTTGAGAACATGCACAAATTAGGTACATTGGGCACCTTGTAAGTCCTTATTATGTTTATGTAGTTTCAGAAGCAGAAGAAATAATTAAGTCAAATTGTGGACATATTTTAATCTTTTAATTGATTAATGTGTAATATTCCACAAAAATTATTTGAAGCATTTGCAGTTATTTTCATAGTCTCTTAACTCTTATGTGATCTCTAATCTTAACTGTGTCTTCTTTATGATAAAATGTTTTCTTATTCTAGTCTTCCTCAGCATAGTATCTTGGTTTTTGTCCGTTCCACAATCTACTGAAATTTGTGGCAGGCAATTGTGTTGAAGAACTTAGGTCTTTGAAGCTTTTCAGATTAATTTGAAACAAGTATACAGTAAGGAGAGAGTAGGAAACCAGTTGGTTAAGTCTTTAGCTCTTCTAATGCTATTGTAGCCTTTCTGCTGGAAACTTAGTGACCAGAGACTGCTTTTGGGAGGATGATTTCTGCTGTTTCAGCTTTGAAGTTTCGAATAATTGCTCATTAACAGTGTCCATGATCTGTTCATGATGTGCTCATGTTCATAATTCCCATTTTGCATTTGTTCTTAGGCAAATGAACTTCTTCAGCGGTCTCGACAAGCTCAAAGCAAAATGGAAAAAGAGAAGATGCTGAGGGAGTCACTGAAAGAGTACCAGAAGATCAGCAATCAAGTAGACCTTGCTAATGTTTGTGCACAGTACAGACAGGGTAAGAGTCAGTCAGTGATCATGCTGAATAATTTTGTGTTATCCTTTCATGCCCTCTTTTCTGTTTGTTTTGTTTACTAACTTTCAACTCAGTTTTACAGTTTTTTACCATAAACGGTTAATAACTCTTAAAATTAAAATGTGGCAACCTTTTCTTTTTTAAAGCCTTGCTAAATTTCACAGACCAACCAAGAAATCCATTTCTATAAAATAGTCCCGTGCATTTACTTCATATTGCAGTGTCCATTTGTTTCATATATGTGGTTAAAATATTTTTAGGGAAATGTTTTGGTTCTGTGTAAGCAGAGGGTTTCAGGTACATTTTATATGAAATACGCTGTTTGAAAGATGGCTCTGAATCCTCTTTAGTGCAGTAGAAGATAGTTATCAGTTATCTGAATTATGTAACAGTTAAGAAATGGGCCTCTGTACAGTGTTATATATTGTGTATGACATTATACATAACTTAGTGTCTTAATTTCAAACTTGCATATAAATGCCACAGGGTAGGAACAGGTGTAGACTTTAAATTATACAGACCAGAGTGCATAGTGTCATATTTTCTTGCTTGTTAAAAGAAGAAATGTTTGATGTCATTTACTGTTTTGCTGTGCATTTAATACAATAATGAACAGTGATATTTGTTTTGATTTTTCCTAGTGCGTTTCTATGAGGGAGTAGTAGAGCTCTCTCTTACAGCTGCTGAAAAGAAAGATCCCCAAGGTCTTGGCCTTCATTTCTATAAAAATGGAGAACCAGAAGAAGATGTTGTTGGACTCCAAGCTTTTCAAGAAAGGCAAGTTTTCAGGATAATTTATGATGATTATATGGGGTGCTTTATTTCAAGTGACTGGGAAAGTAGCTCTTTTAGGGAAGGAATGCTGGGTAATAATAAACAAGCATTTTATGATAAGGGACACAATATAAATATGCCCAGCATGCTCCCTTTGATCATGATTTTTATGGTAGCAACTTAATCTGAAGCAAGGAGTGATACATGCAGAAAACATTGGGATCAGAACACTACAAAAATATTTCTTAAAAAGATGAACAAGAGCAAACTAGATTGTGACAACCAGCTGACAATAATCTGTGACCTTTTTAAATCTTATGAGGCTTTTTTTTTTTTCTCCGTTTACAGATTGAACAGCTACAAGTGTATCACTGACACCCTTCAAGAATTAGTGAATCAAAGTAAAGCTGCTCCTCAGTCTCCTAGTGTACCCAAAAAGCCAGGTCCTCCAGTGCTGTCATCTGACCCCAACATGTTAAGCAATGAAGAAGCTGGACATCATGTAAGAAACGCCCAAAAAAGTCGTGAGGGCACTCCAGAGAACAGTGTGATTTGAAGGGGTCTAGAATTTATTATTTCAATAAAATGACGGAGTAATTTAGTGAAGTGAAGATCAACCATGAATTGGCCTCAATATCTAGAGGATCCATAGAAATTATGACATGTAAATGTGCACCTAAGTATTGTTGCATGGTGATTCAGGGCTTAAAGTAATGTGACCACTTCTTTAATAGCAGTTCTGGCCATTTCTTCCCTTAGTTTGAACAAATGCTAAAGCTGGCCCAGCGTTCAACAGACGAGCTCTTCAGCATTGCACTTTACAACTGGTTGATACAAGCTGACTTGGCGGACAAACTGTTACAGGTGAGCTTGTCTATACAGAACAAACTGGGAGAGGTTACGATAATAATGCTTTAAAAAACAGGGAAGAGCAAGAGTATAACTGTTACCTTTCTGGCATCTGCAGGTTACTGCCCCCTTTTTGGAGCCCTACCTAGTGCGGATGACCAAGATTGACCAGAACAAAGTCCGCTATATGGATTTACTGTGGAGATACTTCGAAAAAAATAGAAATTTTAGTAATGCTGCCAGAGTCTTGGCTAAGTTAGCTGACCTCCATAGGTATGAATTATGTGTGATCTAATACTCCCTTGTATATTCTATTGTATATATATTGAGGTAGCTAGGGAAAAATTGAAAAAGCCAAAATTAAAACCTTTTGTATAAGAATTTTTTAAAAAGGAGGTTTTCTTAAAAAAAACCAAAACAAAATAGAATGTGTTAGCTTTAAATCTAGACAATTATTGGAAATAATTGATAATGTTTATTTTTGTATTATACATTACTTTGCAATGTATTTCCTACAATTACAATTTATTAAGTGGCCAGTTCTTATTGGGAAGTACACTAGAACTGAACTTGCAGCAAAGATGGGGTTGCATGGTTGGATTGTGTCATGCATGATTTAGTAATATCTGGGAAAAGCACATCTTACATCCCAGAGACTAGCTAGAATATAATTAACCCTCAAATAATTATATTAAGTACTCATTTTATTATGAATATTTGTTTTGCAGCACAGAAATCTCTCTTCAGCAGCGTCTTGAATACATTGCACGTGCCATTTTGAGTGCCAAAAGTTCCACTGCCATATCCTCTTTAGCTGCAGATGGTGAATTCCTACATGAACTAGAAGAGAAAATGGAAGTAAGAAAAAATATTAATCTAAGCTACACTGTAAATGCATTATTTCAATTATTCTCATTGGCATGTAACAGTTTTACTACCAGTTCTGTGTAAATGGATTTCTTTGCTTTTGTCCTGACATGGCAAAGTTAGGCAGATGAAAATCGATTTAATGGTGTAAGGCAGCAACATTTCTGCTCTTAAATAAGCAGCAATATTTCTACATTTAAAAGTAATTCTGGGTGTGTTTTTAAACTATGATTAGGTTAATTAAATTTTTAAATACTGTATTTTTCTCTTAAACAAGGTTGCAAGGATCCAGCTTCAAATACAAGAAACATTGCAGCGGCAGTATTCTCATCATTCTTCGGTACAAGATGCAATCTCCCAGCTTGATGCTGAGCTTATGGATATAACCAAGGTGATTGAAATTTCCTTTTGTTAAAGGACAGTTTATCAAATCTTGGGGAGAAAAAAATATTTTGCAATGAATGATTACTAGGAAGAGTAATAGGCAGTTTATTATTCCTGGTTTCAGAATATCTGTTAGCCTGGACTGTTATTTTCTGTACTTTTAATAGTCTTTCAGTCTTTAGTATTTTAATTTCTTTCACATATTTATCTTCATTATGAAGTCTCTTAGATTTCTTCATTCATTGAAAAATTAATTGGAAAATTAGGTTTTAATTTCAAATTCATATAAAATTTAGTGTTGTATCTAAGAAATTAAACTAAATGTAGCAAAAATATGTAGTGATTAACAACAGTTATTTAATTTGTATATTTACTAGGCTGTCTATCAGACAAAATAAGGAACAACTGATTTTGAAAATTTAATTTGATCCTACATGAAAGGTAAAGCTTGGTAATTTTTCTTTCAGCTGTATGGAGAATTTGCTGATCCTTTTAAGCTCTCGGAATGTAAGCTTGCAATTATACATTGTGCAGGTCATTCTGATCCTATCTTGGTGCAAACTCTCTGGCAAGAAGTCATTGAAAAAGGTAGGTCTTAATGGAGTAGGTGTTGTGATGATCTCTCATCCTTTACCTGCTTTAATTGAATCTGTCACTTTTATTGTTCTGAATAATAAGAATTTTGACAGACTAATTTTTATTGTTCCAAATATTACCTTAGTAATTCACTGTCTGTTCCTATTGTTTTTGATTGTTCAAGTTTTTTTTCCCCCTTGGTTTTTGGGCTCAAGTTTACCATTATGCTAACCACATTGATAGATATCTCAGGGCAAAGCTGTGTGATAGTGGATTTGTTGTGGGGCTCTGGAATGTGGTTTTGTTTTTTTGAGGTTTTTAAAGTAAGTTTGTATGGAACTTTACAGAAGCATAAAAACTTAAAAATGTACATACAAACACACCAGGAAATGTATTTTTACTTCCATGTGCTGATTTTTTGTTGACAAGAGAGTAAGATTTTAATGTACTTATAAATTTAGGTGCCTCAGTGTCATTCTGTATAAATGTGGAACTTTTTCTGAAGTTCTCTCTAAGTGTTTTCTTTTCATTTACAGAGTTGAGCGATGGTGTATCTCTGAGTCCTGCTGACAGAATGCAAGCGCTTTGCCTGAAGCTGGCATTGCTTGGAAAGATCTATGCTGGCACACCTCGCTACTTTCCTTTAGGCAAGTTATTAGCCTGCATGGTAAATAAGCATATGTGTTTGATCAATGGGTTTCAGCTTTTTTTTTTTAGACTATTAAAAAATGTCTTAAACTAATAAATGTTTATTGTTTTTTAATCTCAAAAGAAATGAGAAATAACTGCTACTGCCACCTAAAGTTAATTTACTTCTGGATGGCTGTGCAGATCCCGTTTTAGAAAGTAGTAAAGCTTGTTTGCATCAAAGCACAATGTACAAAATGTGTATTTGCACATTTAAGATTACAAGCAAGCACATTTATTTACTGTTTCTTGAAATTCCATATAAACAATCTGCCATCTGAAGGGGTAGATTCTGAAACAATTCAGGAGATTTCTGGATAGTTTTTAGAATTTCTGCTTTTCTGATGCTCTTATGTTTTGACAATGGGCTATTATATAACAACTTGGCAAATACATTGTTCAGGAGTAAATCTTCTTTTATACTACTAAAATAATGTGCAACTTATATTTAATATGAACATTTAGTGCTGACCAACATGCTGTTAATCATTACAGGCACTTAAACAAGCTTCAGTAGTTTTTCTGGCCATTCTAGCAAATGTAGTCATAGTATGTGTTTGGTGTAGAAACAAAAGTTAATAAATTTTTCTTAACAGCAAAGTTGCAAGGCAAAATGGTAACAAAGTACTAAGTATGAGTAATTCCTACCATGTACTGCTGATAGGAAATTACTCTTAAATACCTTAGTTTAACAGGACTCCCAGTAAAAAGTTGGAATCTAAATATTCCCTTGTTTATGTTCTCCAGATTTTCTAGTGCAGTTTCTAGAGCAACAAGTCTGCACTTTGAACTGGGATGTAGGTTTTGTAACATACACCATGCAAGAAATTGGAGTGCCGTTGCCAAGACTGCTTGAAGTGTATGACCAGCTGTTCAAAGCACGGGTAAGGAAAATTGCACAAAATAAAAATTATGTATTCAGCTGTTATCAAGGTGTCTCTTTAGTGGGAAACATGAAATAATACAAGGAAGGATATAATGAAATATACATTCAAAGCTTTGCTTTCTTTACTCAAAGACTTTTAAAAACCTGCATTTTCTCTTTGTGAATAAAATCTGTGGACTTTATTCATTTCAGTACCAGACCATGATGAGGTAATTTGTTAATTCTTTTAATTCACCTGGAGCTAGTTTAACATGAAATAGGATTAGAATTCCTATGTTGCAGAAGGAACAGCATATATTGAGTATATGAATTTTATTTGTTTCCTAATAATGATTAAAATTTATTGTATTACTACATCTTGTCTGACCCATTGATGCAATAAGCAAAGAGATTTGACTTGTGTGGTAACGAAAAACTGAGTTAAATTAATTTCTTTTCATATATAAGGTATATTTTATTTTAATATATAGTGTATATTTTCAAATATAATTTAAAAAATATTTAAATGTAGGCTTAAATATAGGTTAATGTAGAATTCCCATTTATCTAACTTGATACAGTAAATAAAAAAAAATTGCACAGCTGGCAATTCCTATACACATGACACACTGTTTTTTTTTTTTGTCTTAATATTTGTATCCTTAATATTGTGTGGTTTTTTGGGGTTTTTTTTTAGGATCCATATTGGAGTCGAATGAAAAAGCCTTTGCACCTCTTAGAGTGTATTCACGTATTACTGTCAGGATATGTACAGGATCCAAGCAGAGTACCTATGAGGTAAAAGGATAGCTATATCCTAATGGAGAGTGAGACATAAAATTAAAATACTTCACTCCAGCAATTCCCAAAGCTTTTCTTCTTTTCTTTTGGGTGAATTCAATATTTTATTCCTAAAACTTGTCATTCAAAAGTATTTGGTAGAAACTTGTGGAACTTGTAAACTACTTCCACAAAGGCAATTTTCTTCACTGAAGATACTTTAAGAACTGAGAGGATTATTTTGTAATTTTTGGTGATATATTTAAGGACTAGTTCAGACAAATCTGATGCAATGTGTGAAAGTGGGGGGAAACAAATTTGGCATTTTGTGATTGAAACGGTGAACTGTTTCATGTACAAATTCTAGAAGCTCTGAGTTAATCTACAAAAGAGATGACCAAACATTGGGATGGATCTTCCCCAATTGTTTATAAAAGGTTGATGATGAATCAGTCTCCAAGATTAAAATTCGGCTTAGTTCACATCAGAAGAAATTTAGGTGTAATAGTAGAAGTTTAGCTAAGTACTTGAAGACATTGCCTATGTATCACCTCTAGTTTTGACAATTTTTATTTAATCAATCTAAGTGAACTTCAGTCAGAGCTATCTTGTCTCAGAAACAAAAAGCAGAACTAGGTGAGGTCTTGATAAGTTTTCTAAACATAGACATTTCCGATTCTTTTGAAAAATATACATATAAATATCCCTGGTTCACATATCGTTTACTTCTATCTTATCATTTAATTGGTCTTTTATGGTTGGCTGATTTAATACTCTATTAGAACTTTACTGAATATCTGATTTTAATACCTACTTTGACAATACATAAATTGAGATTTGATTATAATATAAGACATTTAAACTGCTATCTAAATTAATAACTTATACATAATCTAAAGTATTAGCCTAAATATTTCACATTGCTATAAACTGTACCATGCTTTTATAGTATATATTTAATACCAGATAAATAGTAATGGGTCATTTATTTCCCATTCTGCCTTAGTCACAGGCATTAGATTTTAAAAATAAATTTCTCTTAATGAATAGTTAAATACTTTAAAGTAGTTGACAGATGTCTTACTGATATGCTATTCCATTGCAATTCAAAGAATGCTCATGTTCTAGTTCAGATGAATTCTGAGATACGGGATTAAAAAGGAGCTCATTGTTATTCTGTGTTTTCTTTGCAGGCGACGATTCACAAATGTTTGCTTGGATGCTGTTAGTTGCTACCTAGTTGAACTTCAGTCTATGAGCCCCACCCTAATGGTGCAGACTACTATTGGGAATTTTAAATCTCTGCAGGCCAAGTTAGAACGGCTTCACTGATTGACTAATACAAGAACAGAATCATTAATGCAGGTCATGCTAACTGAAATAAAGGTTCCGATGTTGGCACTGAATTACGAACGAACAAATCCTCAGAAAAAAAATCCTGAGAGTTTTCTCCTGCCATAGTTATCAAATGTGTGGCCTGTATTCATGCTATTTTAAAAGTATCTACAAACTGTAGAATGTAAATGTGACAAATGGAATTTCTTTTACTTTTGCTTTTATTACTACTAGGTTTTTTAACAATAGAAAGCTTTTTTTTGTACTGTTGAAATAAAATAATACATTGTGTGACCTTTGCCATGGGGATAAATAATATTTCAAAAATATTTTCTTTTTCTTTGTTTTAAATAATGGGGAAAAGCCATCATTTCCCCTATTCTATCTTAATATGTTGTATCTGTTAAAATCAAATAAAGAAGTCAAAAAGTGACTTCTGTCTATTTTTATTACATGCACACAAACACCAAATTGTATACAGATATAGAATCCCCTCCCTCCCCTGCTGCCGTGGGGCTCTGGATGCAGCCCAGAACACATTTGGATCTGTGGGCTGCAAGTGCCATGGCCAGGGCATGTCCAGCTTCTCACCCACACCTTACACAGATGCGTGGAAGACCATCTGAAAGGCTTTACTGAAGTCCAGACAAATACCATCTGTAGCCCTTCAGTTGTCTACTGTTGGAGTCACTCAATCATGAAGGTTACCAGGTTGATCAGGCGTGACTTACCCTTGGTGAATCCGCACTGCTTGTCCCGAGTCGCCTCTGTCCTCCAGGTGCCTCAGCACAGTTTCTAGGAGAACCTGTTCCATGAACTTCCCAGTCATAGAGGGGAGGTTGACAGTTAATAGTTCCCAGCGTTGTTCTTTCTTCTTTTTCTAAAAATGTATATATTTTCTCAGTCACCTGAGACTTCACCTGACTGCCGTGACTTTTCAGTTATCATGGAGAATGGCTTGGAAACTGTAGCAGACAATGCCCTGAGGACTCTAGGATGCATCTTAACAGGTTCTATAGACTTAATGTAAAATCAGGTTCCTTAGGTCATCATGAACCTGATCTTTCCTTGCAGTGGGAATCACTTTGCTCCCCCACTTGCCATTCTGCTGTCCATCATCTCAAGATGTGTGTGGGTAGAGAGGTTTCCATTGAACACTGAGGAAAAAATGTTGAGTACCTCAGCCTTCATCTGTTAAAAGAGTCTTCCATCACTGTTTATCAGGGGCATTAAACCTTCTCTGATCTTCATTTTCTACTTCACAAACCTGTAGAAGCCCTTCCTGTTATTCCTTATGCCCCTTGCCAGGTTCAGTTCCAGCTTATTTGCCTTCTCCACATCATCCCTACATAACCAGTCTTTCTCTATACTCTTCCCGGGTTCCCTGTCCTAGTTTCCATTATCTCTGCATTTACTTCTTTCCGTTTAGTCTGACCAGCAGTTCCCTAATCTGCCATGCTGGTCCATAGCCTCCCTTGCCCAGTTTCTTACTCCTGGGGATTGCTAGGTCTTGTACTGTATGGAAGACAAAAAAATACATTACAATAGGGTTTTAATTCATCAGCCTCTAGGTTATAGGCCCAGCATGCTTCCACTGCTCCTGCTGCCTCTCAAGGACATGGGACCCCTATCAAAGGGTCTTTGTCCAGACAGTGGGAATGAAAAGTGTTGGAGAATGAGGGCATCAATCCTGCTTTTTCTCATATGCTGATTGCTCTACAGCACCTTTATTAGGAAATAATGCTTGCTCTAAAATTTTGCTTAAATTTCTTTCCTTCTCAACTACCAAATACATTTTAAGCCAGCAAATGCACTTGTTGATGTAATGTAAAAATCAAAATACAACTCTTCTACTTTATTAGATGAAAAAGGAGGTGAAATACTAGAATTAACTTTTCTTCTTTGTTGGTGTTATAAACATAGAAAGTATTTAAATAGAAGTAGTCCTGTGTGTCCTGGGAAAAATACTGGCTTCTTTCCATGTAAAATAAACCATCTTTAACTATTAGAAGTTATCTTCTGTTAAGCTGTTTCATACTAAGGATGTCATGCATTTACTCTGGTTTTGTTAGTGCAGTTCTCTTCACACAAATAATGTCCAAAGTCTTGCCTGATATATTTAACTGAATTTTAATATTTACAGAAAAATATCTTGTGTTCAGCCACATTCTGTAATCTGTGATTACTAAACAGATTTCTATTTTCAGATTTGGAGAAATAACTGAAAAGTTTGGAACAAACACAAATCACAGACTTGAAGTTTAGCTCTTCTGTTTTTTTCTCCAGTTAATGGAATAAGGATTCCTCTGGAAATACTGCAAATTTATCAAAGTAGTAGTATTTCAAAGTGTCTCACAAGTTACCTCTGATACTTTTCAGATGACAGCAGGTAATTCCAGTATACACATAAGCTTTTGTTTTCATAACACTTACTCTATTCTCAGATGGAGAAATGATAGGTTCTGTTTCCTAATTTGAATTTGGAGGTATGTGGAAAATTAGAATCAGAGGGGAGAAGGGTGGGTTAATGCAGCAGATGAAATGAAGGATGATAATCACAGGCAAGTAACAGGCCAACATGAATGTGAAACAGTGCTCATTAATAATATTATCAATGTATCTGTACTTCTATTTTTTTCTTCTGTAACTTTCAATCAAGGCTGTGATTATGGAAAGGTGGCAGAAGGTGGGAACAAGGGTGAGTTTCAAAGAATAGCTGTTTTAAGTGAATCGAGGGTATTTCTTCAAGATGATGAAATGTAGTGACAGTTTATCCTACTCGTATTTCACCTTGTCATGGTTTAATCCCCTCTAGCATGGTTTAATCCCCTCACACTCCCACACCCCCTTCCACAGGATAGGGGGAATTGGAAAAAATGTAAAATCCATAGGTTGACATAAACATTTAATAATTGAAGAAAAGGTAGAGTAATAGTAACAAAAAGGGAGGTAACAAAAAGAGGAATAAAACCAAGAAACACAAATAAGGCATAATGCAGTTGCTCATCATGGATTGACTGGTACCCAACCTGTCCCTGAGCAATGATGAGTTCCTCCTGCCCAACTCCCTTGGCTTATATACTGAGCATGATGTTCCACAGTGTGGAGAATCCCCCTTGGCCAGTTCAGCCCTCCTGGCTGTGCTCTGTTCTGTCTTTTTGTGTACCTGCTCAGTGGCAGAGCACAGGACATTGAAAACTCCTTTATATGAAGTACTATGGTCCAACAGCTGAAAATTGTTCTGCTAAATCAAAAACATAGCACTGTACCAGCTACTTGGAATAAAGTTACCTTTATCTCAACAGAAACCAGGACAACCTAAATTCCAGTAATTCCTGTATTGTATAGAGAACACTGATCTCTTACAGCTATGTCTCCTGCTGTTACTCATGCCCCTCATCCCCAAATACTGATGATGATGCTAATTTTCCCCCATGGAGCCACAGCCATGTGCCCTGTTCCCTGTGGGCTGTTGCCACAGGCAGTCCATAGTGTCTGGCTTTCCCCACTGAGAGAGTCCTGTTGATCATCAAGTCTCCATAGTCAATTCTTAAGATAGACTTCACAGAATGCTCAAATGGTCCGAGTTTGAACGGATGTTAGAAATCAAATAGTTCAACCCCTCTGCCATATGCAGGACACCTTCAGTTAGACCAAGCTGTACAGAGCCCCATTCAACCTGGCCTGCAGTGTTAGCAGGAATGGGGCATCCTCAATTCCTCTAGGCGACCTGTGCCAGTGCCCTTTCCACCCTCTGAAAATTTTTTTCTAACATCTTTCAGCTCTAAATATTTTCTCTTTTAGTTTAAACCTATTCCTCTTTGTCCTACACACCCTTGCAAAAAGTCCCATTTTATTTTATTTTATTTTATTTTATTTTATTTTATTTTATTTTATTTTATTTTATTTTATAAGCCACCGTTAAGTCAATGTGACCAATTTGAGTCAATGAGGTTTCCACAGAACTTTCTCCAGGCTAAACAAGCCCAGCTCTCTCAGCCTGTCTTTATAAGAGCGGTGTTCCTCTTCTATCACTGTGCTCCTTTGGACCTTTTTCCAAGTGGTCCAATGCCCTTCCCGTGCTGGGAACCCCAGAGCTGGATGCAGCGCTCCAGGTGGGGTCTCATCAAAGCAGAGAAAACCCTCTCCATCCACACTGCTTTGAATACGGTCCAGGATGGGCGCGTCTTTCCGGGCGGCTAGCGAGCCTGCCACCCGAGCTGGCATCTCCGGAGGCGCAGGCGCTCGCAGCAGCGGGGCCGGCCCCGCGGGCCGCACCGGAAGGGCCGCCCTGAACACCGGGAGCCGCGGGGCGGGGCGCGGCCGCGGCTGCGCGCTGCGCTCCGCGCCGGCCGGGAGCTGCGGCGGCGGCGGGGCGCGGCGGGGCGCGGGCCGGGAGCTGCGGCCGGCCGGCGGCTGTCGGGCCGCGTGGCTGCTCCCGCTGCCCGTACCCGGGGAGGAATGCGCGCCGGGGGCCGTCTCCGCCCTGAGCCGGGCAGAGGCAGCGCGGGTTGCCGCGGGTGGTACCCGGCGGCAGCGGGGGAAGCCTGAGCCGCCCCTCGCTCCGCACGCTGGGGTGAGCGGCTGGCCCCGCGGCAGGCCAGCGCCCCTGCCCTGCAGTTCCCGTCTCCCGCCGGACGAAGCTGCGGGACGTGTTCCTCGTCTCGTGCATGTTTGGAGTTCTTCACGATGTACTCGCGGCTTTTCTCTCTCGACTCCTTCTGAGCAGCGCATCGCCCCTGAGCTGCTAGGAGGAAAATACAGTTTGGAAGTACGGGCAAGCGTAAGTTCTCTTTGTGTTTAACAGGAAGCTGATGGAGATAGTCGAAGCTTTCCGTCTGAATTCCTCTCCTCTGCACCTACCTGCAGATAACAAAAACTTCTGGGTTTTTTTTTCTTTCTTTCTTCAGTTTCTCTAGAAATGCGTGGAAAAGCCACTGTTTGCTGTTCTGTGCAAATAATGATTATGGTTACGTAGAGGTCTAGTAAGAATGGAGATTAAGCTAGATGTGCTCATCTCTACGTGTATCAAGCAAAGAAAACCATGGCCCCGCGTATCATGGGTTGGACAGGTAAGTGTAGCAAACTCTGAATTTTAATTGTATAATACTTTGCACTTCTATTTCCTTTAGGAGGATGTAAAAACAATCTCAGGAAGTATTTTGAGTGACCTTAAGAGTTATAAAATAAATTACTTTTATCTTATTGATCTGAGACTGGAGATTCAAAATTTCTCAGAGTAACGTTGCAAAGCCTTTTTTTTCCCCTACCCCGAAGACTCATACCCTAGATGAGATCGTTGTTTTGATGGTTATCGTTTTTCATAACTTTTTTTACAGTACATCGTGGGAAATGTGCACGATTGTTTTTTCCTCATTCCATCCTTCATCTCTTGAAAGATGATCACACTTTCTTAGACTTCTTTCATAAAATCACACTAATTTTTTTTTCTATGATTTGAATTTAAGTAGGTAGCAATTTAAGGCTGATTTTTTTTTCTATTGAAGTCTCTGGCAATTATTTCACTAAATTAAACACTACAAGACAAGATAGCTAATGTCCAGTTTTGGCATTTTTAGCAGGTGGGTTAGCATAAGTACTTTGAATAACTTTTAGTAATGACTGTAAGATCATTTTGGTGTTTTGAAACCTGTGGATCAAATTCATCATCACTGGAAGTCCATGCTGGATATAATGTACTGTAAAGCAAATATGCCAAAGAATGAAATTAGTATGGCAATCTGCCTTTTTGTACTTTTTAAAATTATTCTTTTCCCTAATGTTTTTTCTCTGCATTATTCTGTGTGCCTGTGTAGAAAATAGCATTTTGAAAAATTAAATGATCTTTTATTCTTTTAATAGGAAAAAGAGGCTGTTTTTCTTCTAGATGGTAAACATATAAATGAAATTAACTTGTCGTCAGGGAAGACAAGGAAGAAAATCCCTTCACTGCAGTCATTGTTGAAGAATGTGGTTGTCTTAACAACATCAGGAAATGGTTAAGTATAATATCTTAATGTGTTATAAGCTCAGGTTATTTTATTTGTATTTGTAACACTCTGAAAAGTCTGCTATCTAAAGGATCTGCCAGTTCACTTAAACTGTGGCTAAGATGGAAGAGATGTAATTTTAAGTAACTTAACAGTAATATCCTTCAAAACTTCTCTCCCCCAACGAACACAGCTGCTTGGTTGGCAGGAATACTTACAACAGGAGAGCTCTTTCTTTGGAATAAAGATCAGGACTGCTTGAAAGTTGTACCAGCAATCGAAGAGTCCAAGAAAGTAGTAGCAGGAGCACAAGGTAGGTTTTTTTCAGTTAATCCTGGGAAGAAATGGAATAAAGGGCAAGTTGTTTTCCTTTCTTTAAAGGTTATTATATGAGTAAAACAGCATTCTCACATTGTTTAGCATTTGTATAATTTGTGTGCTAGTTAAACTTTGACATATGTCATTTGAGTCATACAGGTTTTTATTTAGTAATCCCTTGTAAATAGTTCATTTTCAGATACTGTAAGTGTATTTTTTAATGTTTAATTTTTTACTGTAAAACATACCTGACTAGGTTATCAGTTAGGGCAGATATATGTTTGATGTAAACAATATATGGATAATTTGAAGCTTGTTCTCTAGGTGGGCTTTATGGCAGGTGCTAGCTGGAAAGAATAAAATACAGACATGTATTTGCAAGCTTAAATATCAAATATTGTCTTGTGTTGGATAGCATCACTGATGCCAGCTTCTAAAGTTAGGTGTTGCACAAGAAATTCTGTCATTTCAGGGAATCAGTAATATGCCTAAGAGCTAAAAGTAATCCATAAGTAGAGCATTTAGGCTATCTCAGGAAACATCTCTAATGGTTGGTTGAGTGTTGTGGGAAAGATGATTCATAGGTTGCATAGAGATGAAACCCCCATCTGACTTTACTACTGCCCAGGGTCTGCTCTTAGTCATGAAGCTGAAAATTAAAGATACTTAGCATGGCAGCTTGGATTTCTTGTTACAGATGAGAAGAGAAATTTACTTTCTCTATTGTTTTTAATTCTGTATCTAACAAAGGAACAGAAATCTTGGCACATTGTTGTGTTTGTTTGTTTTGTTTTTTTCCTTCAGAGTGTTTAATGAGGTTGTACTTGTATGTATCTGGAGATGGCAGAAAGGTACTGTTAACTACTCCTACAGCATGTGCCTTTTTGTGGGAGAGCACAGAACATGAAAACTCAGCCTCTGGTAAAAACTCTCCTTCTGGGCGTTGGACACAAGTTTTACCTGATGAATCAGTCATATTGCCTTCTCCTGAAGAAAAAGAAATTGGAGTGGATGCTGCTTTCATACAAAATGAGGTGAAAAATAAGCCCTAAAGCAATCATTTTATTTCTTAATTAAATTAGAGCCACAAAATCTGCAGTGAATTTTGAAAGCAATGTCTGCCTCTTCAGCATTTTGCAGAGGCTTAATATTTTGGGTCATGTTACATTTGGTGACAATGTAAGAACAGTCATACTGAATCAAATCAGAGTTTCTAGCCCACTTACATTCTTGCCAGCCTTTATATTTCTGAATGACAACGTTGTGTTATTTGTAATAGCTATTGATCTAAATAGGTAGATAAATACAGGGAAATTTGATTGTGACAAGCCTTTTGGGGCTTGTTTTGATCGTGTTATCTTTTTCCACAGGTACTAGCTGATTGCTGTTTGTGTTCGTTTGTATTTTACTCTGGTGAGTGTTTGGTGCTCACATTTTTGATTCTTCGATGGCATGAAAATACCTTTAAAAATGTTAGGTAAGTTCAAAGACATGTGAAGTTACAGCAATGTCAGGAATGTTTTAATTTTTATTTTAGAGCTGGGATTCAGAGATACAGCTGTGTTGTATCCTGGAATCCTGCATGCTGAGAACCCACAAAACTGAACACATTTATATTAATGTTCCATTAACCTATGGTTATAAGCACCTACTTATATTTATGTATGCATGTTTATAGCATGCCCTCTTGTCATTTTAATGCCATTCTCCCCTGTCCTTCACATGTTCCTTGTAAAATGTGTTTAATACAAGAGTGTTTATTTACATATCCCATACTTCATCATTAGCTTCCACCTAGATGAAAGTGGGAGTATTTATCACTCTGTGTGGGTAGCTATGTATACACATTGGCACATGTGTTTTAATTTCATAGTTTTTTGCATGATGATGATAGAATGTACTTTTCTTCTTTTTTGTTATATTGGTTATATATCTTATATTTTCTTATATTTCTTGTACTGTGCAGCCATGAATTCCTTGACTACCTCTTTCTCTTCTTTATTATGTGGATTTGCGTGTTTTATTGGTTTTCTGTTGCCCTTTTCATTTCTTCTGCTCATTGTGTGTGCATTTCTTTATCTGGTTTTGAACCAAGTGCTGAAATAGTCATACTGATACAACCACTTAAAAATACAATTGAGTAATAATCTGGAGCAAATGTATAGTCTATTCCTCATTCTGGGTGACATATATATCTATGAGTTTAAATAGGTATGTCCTCTACAGCTGTTATTTGAATAACTTGCCAAAAGTTTGCCCAGCACATGATGTGGTACAACTGCTTTTGTTATATGATGTCCTTTTGATACCTAGTAATGATATCCTACTTGACCTAATCTTCAGTTTATCAGTGGCATGATAAGTCCTTTCTGGTACTATATAAAAATTGAAATAGATCATAGTATACCCAGTGCAGAAATGCATATGTATGTATGTAGCTAGCTGTCTGTCCACACCATAGTGATTGCAGGCTAAAGTTGTAACTACACTTCTCAGACATCTTACTCATATTTTCTTGTGCTAGCTCCTGCTTAGTTTCATTGCTTGCTGTTGTTCAATTAATTTTTGCAAATTAATGCTTTTTTTTTCCTGTCAGTTAAATGGCATACTTCAAGATAGAATCTTTCTTGTATTTTCTGTCATGTTTTGAATCTTTTTAGGATCACAGAATTGTTTGGATTGAAAGGGACCTGTAAAGGTCACATAGTCCAACCTCCCTGCCATGGGCAGGAACACCTTCCACTAGATCACGTTACTGGAAGCATAATCCAGCATGTCATTCAAACACTTCCAGTGATGGGTCATCCACTTATTTTTTGTTCAGAGCCTCATACTGTTGATTTTCAAGTTCTGAGTATTCCTGTGGTGGATGGTGTTACAAGGTCTGAGTAAGCTGTACCTGGCTAGAATGCAAGTGTCTCAATTATATGCCATTGATCTCTATATATATGCATGTTCTAGATTTATAAATCCCATAAAAATAATTCTTAGTGCTCAGACTTAATTTTTAAACTTGTGTAAGGACAAAATATTTTTTCATTTGTAAGGCATTTGAAGAAAAAGGTGTTTTTTTTAATAGCTCATGCTTTGTATGGTTTTGTCTTGCATGTTTTTTTACTGTATAGGAATAATCCCATTCTGCAAAATGAAGTAACCACTTGGCTTTGTTATCTTTTTGTTGATATTCAGTTCTTTGCCATACCAGATCCAGTGGGTACAGCAGACTTGTTCTCTTGTTAGTTTGGTCCCTCAGTGTGTGTCTGTTAAATCAAGAGGAGCTTTACTATGTGCATTTGCAAGAGATGGACTTGTGCTTGCAGTAGCTGTAAATCAAACTGATCCAAAGGTATGTATGACAGCCCATCATTTAAGCTAGGAGTTCAGTTTGAATGAAGTGGTAACAAGGATCTTAAAACACAGTTTTAGTATCATTTTAGCACTCATAAGGAGACATGAAATTATATTTACACTGATATCCCTAGCTAAAATATTTTAATACAACTCATAATTGTTTATGTGTGATGTTCAGTTAGAAGTTGGTAAGATCCTGTTATTTCTAAGCTGTAATAAAAAAGAAATTGATTTCACTTCCTGAGTCATATCTGCAAAGATTCTGGGCGATTCTCAGTCAAACCTCAGCCTAACATGTTTTGGAGTTCCCACTTCATGGTGTTATTCCTATTAATAACTCAGAGGTCAAATTTTAATATACTTTTTAATGCTAATGATGACAAGGAAAATAAACTAGGTTTTTTGATGTAGATTAGGATGATGGAATCCTTCAATGATCCAATTGTTAAGTACCAGAAAGACTAAAGAAGAGTGATGTTACATTGAATGTTTTAGTAAAAGTTACATTGAAAAGAATACTCAATTACATATTAAGTATATAATAGTCCTTAGTTATTTTTCAAGTGTAGAACAATGTGTAAAATTCAATAAATGTTCAAATAGTAATAATTATTTAAATACAATGTCATTTCCCTTTATTGTGATGTTACCAGTCCACCAAATCTAATGCATAAGTTAGTAGTAGAAGTTTTTTTTACAGTAGTGGCATTTTGATACAAGCATTTATGATGTCTTTTATTTCTTTCCTTCTAGGCAACTCAGGTTTTGTTTTTGAACACCTTGAATTTTGTAACTGTTTCTGGTAGCCTGAAAGGTTGTAGTAGTAAAAGTAGCATGACCCCATCCAGGTTCATCAGGTCAGTAAATGATGCTGTTTCTGCTGCTGTTGTGGATCCTTTGGTTTTGTGTTATGGTTTGTTTGTTTATTTTATAACTCTCCTAACCCTCTGATGCTAAAGTTTGACAGAGAAAAAATATTTTTTACCTGCTCAATTTAGATCTTACTGGGTTGGCGATATGAGTTGGACTCCTGATAGCCTTTTCTTGGCTTGCATGTTAAAACGTGGATGTTTGGTTTTATTGACATGTATGGGGGAATTGCTGACCTTAATTGCTTCTGGATGCTCTGTAGAATTTGGACCAGCACAGTTTATTCCATTTCATCCACTAATAACATACAGGTAAAAGGGTTTAAAAAATTTATGCATTTCTGTCTTCTGGTCTTACCTTATTTCTGTCATATTTATTATAATTTTGCATAAATGTTATCTTTCAAAAATCACTCTGTGCTTTTCATGTGTCTTCCCAATATCTGTTTCTCATTCATAGTTCTCTTCTATTTCTTATAATGCGTTTGTCGTGATGAAAATTGACATTGTGACAATGTAAGTATATATAAAGTGATGTGTTTTCCTAAAAGTGTTTGAATTTATTAGTAATTAGTCATTAAAATTAGCATGTTAGTTTTTATGAGAAGAAATTAAACTTGCAGAAGTACTAAAAATGCAAGTTTATTTTAATCAAGTGCTGTTTCTCTGCTCAATGCTTAATTTTACATATAGAACCTGATGTAAGATACTGCAAATAATGTATTTGCATGGACAGAAAGATGTTGTTTTTTAAAATGTTTTGGGATTCTCCAGATCTAAATTCTGAGATTATGCTGCTGGGTGCATGAGAGAGTAGAAGGATCTTTGATAACACACTTTAGCATAAACTGAAAGTAACACAGTCTAAATAGAGAAAACAAGAGAATCTAAACTTTATTTTTTTTAAAATCTTATTAACTTTGCATGACTTAAACCAAATAGTGTGTAAATATAACAGTTTGTGAAGACATTGAAAGAAGTATACTACCTTCTTACACTATCTGGTTGAAAAAATCAGATACTAGAATGTGTTAAAATACATGAATTATGATGATGTATTGAATATATTCAGCTACTTTTTTTTTCAAGTAAACACAAACAGTGTGTTATGTGGCTAACATTAGAATACATGTATTCTAGAACTCAGTAAGGAGGGATTTCTGTATTAAAAAAACATTTTGAAAGAGAAGATGTGTGTTTATTAAACATTTTTAATATCTGAACTTATGCTGAAATAGTAAGTCAGATTTTCAAGGGGTTCTTTTCTTTCATATATGACTTTCCTAGCCTAAACCTTTAAATTTCACCTTAAAGCATTTGTCATACCTAATGACAAGTTATATAAGAAAGTTAATAAAAAGTTTAAAAATAAAGCTAAATAATACAGTTAATGCAGTTAAAAAATAAAGCTAATACAACTTAGATAAGAAAATGTGATATGGAAATTTAGACTCCAATTATGAAAAAATACAATTATTACTAAAGAAATAATAAGTGGATGCTGAAAGCTGGTTTTAATTTATTTAAATTAAAATAAGTTGTTGTTGTAGTAACATACTGGCACCTTGCAAGCATAAATAGTGTTATCAAGAGTGCTTATCATGCGAAAGTGTAGACACTTCCCTAGGATTTTGAAGGGATTTATTTGGGTAGTAGATTGCATGGTATTACATGTTCTGAAATTATTTTGTTCATAGTTATTACATATGCTTCTTAATTTTTGATGTATTTCTCTTTTAGACAGCACCAATCTTGTTGTCGAGATTCCAGCCAGTCTCTTGGTTCTTCAGGTTCTGAACGTGATTTCTTGAGACAGAGATTCTCTGTTGCTTCACATCCAAGACTACCCTACCTGATTGTCTCTGATGGATACATGATAACACTGCTAAGATTTCCTAACAACTTTTCACCATCAGGATTTATGAGATCCCTTTTGCTTGATTCAACCCAACAGCTGTTAGAAAACATCTCTCAGAATTTGCTGAACTTCAAGGTAGGATTATTAACTATTTTGAAAGCTTATAAGTAAAAAATTTCATGTGCATGAAAAAGTGTAAATCGAAGACCCAGTATCTTTGAATTATAAAGTTGTTTAAGTAATCATACTAATCTGCAAAACAACGAATACAGATTTCCTGAAATTTTATTCCTTTGATGTCTGGGTGATATTTCAGGAAAATGTAGTGAATGGGACAGTCTGAACTGTCATTGTATTATTTTTCTGGAACTGTAAAAGAAGCAGGGATATCTATATCTATACAGTTGGTTGGGGATGTTGACATTATGCTACTCTCATCAACTTTCACAATGATGCAGGAAGAATTCTGGAAATCTTCTACAACTTAGTTCCTATGGTATTTGTCCACTAGGTCTTCAGGCAAGGGTGGCAATTATAGCTTGGTTAAAGCATTTCTGTTTCATTTTCTGTCACTTCTGAATTCTCCATCTGGGAGAAGGGAAGCCGTTGAAGGAAGAGGTCCTCTGACTGTTGCTGACCACATAAGATATAAACACATATTTAGTTCAGAATATTTGCATTTGCTGATAGAATGCAGCTTCTCTTCTAATTCAGTTCCTATTCTGATTTTTGGAAAAGTGAGCTGTCATGGTATTATTCCTGCATAAGCTAGAATAGTGAGCAAGGATTTGAGGACTTAAATAGATATGTTAACTAGTAAAAATGCAGAAAAACCCTACATACAGGCAAATTTCTAGGTTTTTTTTTTCAGGCATCAAGACAGCAGATTCTTTCAGTATGAAGTAAACTAAAGTTGTCTGGTGTGAGAGAATTCTGCTTCCCCAAAGCATCATCAAGTGGTAGTTTGTTTCTGTGCAACAGATGCTTGCTGACCTGTTCTCCTTGTATGTCTGGGACTTGAACTGAAGCTTTTTACAACAGTAGCCAATTTCCTTGACTTGTTTAGAAACTGTCTGTCTTGCTAGAAACTGATATGTTTTCTGTTGTTATTTCTTCTAGTGTAAAGGGAGATCTCTACAATCACTGTTGTCTTTAAAAGCCAGTCTTTTAAAACAAGTTCAAAATCAAAGTTCTATCTTTTCCACCATTCCGAGATTCCTGGAGGAGGAGGATACAACAGAAGTTAATGAGAAAACCATGGATTTGCTGGTACTTAATAGCATTCTTCCACTTAACGTGAAATTATGTACTTTTAAGGTACTTTCAATGGAGTCTCAGCACTTTCACAGGAAAGAATTTTTGCCTTACATCTTGTCTAAGCCTGCCATCTCTCAGTTTAAAACTATTGTCCCTTGTCTTCTCACTACATGTCCATGTCAAAAGCCTCCTGCTCTCTTGTGGCCTTCGTTAAGTAATGAAAGGTGCTGTAAGGTCTCCCTGGAAAGCTAATACTTCAGCTTCACTTTATAGTAAAATGTAACATTAACTATTAGATATACTGGGGCTATAGACTATTTTAGTAACAATCTTATTCTTAATGAATAAGATACTTACCTTTATCCTGAGTTTTAAAGGATTCTTTTATAAGTTCGGAAATCTGTATTTGTCTTTTGGAAGAGTGGCCCCGTGAACATAGTTACTGAACAGCCTTTCCCAACTTCATATTATGCTTTTGAGTTTTGGTTCATTCTTTGAAGCTTTTGAGCTTTTGTTTAATGTCTTTTATATCTTACAGGTATCTGGCAGAATTTCTGTCTTTTATTCTAGGCTTAGTGAAGGATGGGGTTTCACTTTCTGGTATAAAGTCTTCTGCTATATTGGCAGTGTAATTTTGGTGTTAGGTAATTTAATTTGTCTGCCCAACTGTTTTGCAAAGAATGACATTTAATTTGAGACTGAGATGAAACTGCAGTTTATTAGATATACTAGCATTTAAGCAAGGTAATTAAGCATAAAAACTTCATTTATGACACTGACTAAATTATGAGTCTTTGCAGTCTTTGTGTGCTCTCTCTCAGTAAACTTGAATTAAACTTGATTTTTCACTTGTCTGATTTAGGACGTTGAAGAAGAATCAGACAATGAAAGGCAGTTTTACAATTGCCCTTCCATCTTCTATAACCAAAGAATCTATTCATCTGTTGGTAAAGCTGATGAAGGCTGCTTAGAATTTGCATCAATGTTTGATACCATTCATGCAGAAGACGATATTGAAGAGAAAGATAAATCATCACTGGAACTATATTCCATTCAGAAAAACCTCCTTGGTGCATGGCAGATAGGGATTTCAAAAAAATTGGAAGAGAAAGATGCATTACTGAATTACACAGTGAACTGCATTATCCATTTTTTCAGAATTGTTCAGTTTGTGAAATGTACTTTGCTAAACCAAGATGCATTTTTGAACAAGTCTGTGAAGAATACTCAATGGATGCATTTTGTCTTGAAATATTTTCAGCAGTGTTTGACTGTCTTGTACTGGCATTCAAGAGCCAGTGTGACTCGGCATGTGGCAAAGCTTACATTAGAAACTTTAAAACTGATGTTTATACAGCAACAAGATCTGTTGTTCTCAAAAAACCTTTTGGCATGTTTCTGTCTTTTGAAAATGGTTTCTTATATCCTAAGCAGAGTATGTGTACTACAGTATGAGAATTTTTTTGCCTCTCCTGACACTAATACTCTCGTGGAACTTGACTCCCTCACTGTGCCTGTTTTCTTAGTTCTTGATGATAATAGTACTCAGCAGTTTAGTTCACTGAAATCTCTGCTTAGAGAATGTCCTCAAGTAAACCATGACGCAAAAACAGAAAAAAGGTATGAATAAGCTTTGCGTGGGGAAAAATGTACATGAAAACCAGGTGATCAGGCCCAGCCATCACAGGTTTATGAAAGGCAGATCCTGCAAGACCAGCCTGGTTTTCTGTGACAGGTGACCTACTTGATGGATGAGGGAAAGGCTGTAGATATTGTCCACCTGGATTTTAGTAAAACCTTTAACACAGGCTCCCATAACTTTCTCCTGGAGAAATTGGCTGCTTATGGCTTGGATAAAAGCACTCCTTGTTGAGTTAAAATGGATTCATGCCTGATAGCTTGGCCTAGGAAGTGGTGGTGAATGGAGTTACATCCAGCTGCAGCCAGTTGCTGTGGTGTTCCCTAAGGTTCAGTATTGGGGCCAGCCCTGATTAATATGTTTATCAATGCTTAAGGTGAGGGGATTGAGAGCACCTTCACTCGGTTCATAAATAACAGTTGAGTGTGACTGTTGATCTGCTGGAGGACAGGAAGGCTCTGCAGAAGGATCTGGACTAACTGCATTGGTAGGCTGAAGCCAATGGTGTCAGGTTCAACAAGGCCAAGTACCAGATCCTGCCCTTGGGTCACAACAACCTTGTGCAGCACCACAGGCTAGGGTAGAATAGCTGGAAAGCTGCCCATGTTGGTTGGTGTTGGTTGACAGCAGATGCACATGAGCCAGTGTGTGCCCAGGTGGCCAAAAGAGGCCAATGAAATCCTGGCAGCAGGACCAGAGAAGTGACAGTTGTTCTGTACGTGGCACTGGTGAGGCAACGCATCAAGTCCTGTGTCTAGCCCTAGGCCCCACAGTATCTGAAAGTGTCGTCAAACATTGTACCAGGCTGCCTGGGGAAGTGGGCTGAATCATATTTAAAAGATACGTAGCTGTGGTATTTAGGGACATGGTTTAGAAGTAGGATTGGCAATGTTAATGTTGGACACAATGATCCCAAGGATGTTTTCCAGCCTAAGTGGTTCTATATGGTGGAACAAAAATTGTATGAGTTAAACTATAATGAAATATCCTTTTGTTTTTTTTCCTGCCATTTACTCCATGGAAAGGCATCATAAACAAGGCATACGGATTAAGACTCAGACCTATATTTGAATATAGTTTGGTTCTGGTGACTAAACTATAACTGCAAATCGGTTTGGAGATAACTGATGGGTTGACAGCTGACACCAGGCCTGGTAGTGCAGCATTTATCCAGATATTGAAATTTAGATGCTTTAACTGTCTCTTGTGCATTTCAGTTCTTCCTAGTTGCAAATTATATGGAGCAAGAGTCTGCTCATATGCAATATGTCAATGGTGTCAATTTAGTCAGCAAAGTTTTTATTCATAATGGATGTGGTGTCTCAGAGCAATAAGAAAAGCCCATTTGTGGAAATGAACTTACTTAAATTTCTGCACACATAAACTTGACTGAAATGTGCTGTCAGCTTTTAGGAAAGTATACTGTTATCACTGGAGTATTTCTATGCTGCAAAACTCCAGTGAATCAAAATGTGCTGTTTACATGAGCAGGCTTCTGCTTTCCAGAGATTTAGAACGTAAGTAGCATTATAACTCATTAATTAATTCCTACTACAATGAAAGGCATTTCTTCAATAATCATTAAATATAGTACTATGTTCTCTGCTAATCTGATACACAAGTTTCAGTTATATTGGAGAAGATAATCTATATTTTTGATTAATTGGGCTCCAGGTGATGAGCACTGTGCATCTGATTGCTTCTGTGTTAATTATGAACCCAGTAGTACTTCAAGATACAAATGTATTGCAGTTATGTGCAAGCTTTTTCAAGCCTCTAGCAATGTGTGTTTGCTTGTATTGTTAAACTTACTATGTATCTGAGCTGGTACATCTAGTAGGACTGTGCTAGGCAACAGGGACTTGCCAGCCCTAAAACCATTCTTCATTCTTATTTTATTTATTTATTTTATTTAGAATTGCATAATTCTGCAATCTTGTTTTATCGTCTTTGCTCTTCTGTGTTATGCTTTAATTGTTTTTTAATTAGTCTTGTTTATAAAGATAGTAATACCTGTTCTGAGGTTTCTCTGTCTGAGATAAATTAATTTCCCCATTGTTTAGCTAGCAAGGGGATTAATTTTGGGGGCATTTAGGTTCTTAAAGTATATTCCTGTGCTTAAGAAAATTCAGAAGATTTAATGTTTGTTAGTTAAAAATTAGGCAAAAAGTGCTTCATTTTCTCCCCCCAGCAAAGTCAAGCAAGTAGTTAATAGAACTTAGTTTTTGGGTGCATAATATAAAAGAAAAGAATATAGGAAATTGATGTAGGCAACTTTGTTAACTCTTGCTTAATTTCATAATATTGTACTTCTTGAATTACAGGTTGACTGTACTATGGCGACTATTATATGAGAAAGTGGTTTGGTATCAGGTGCAGTTGAAAAGAAAAGTGAACAGGAATGCAGAAGAGGTTTCTATTGTCTCATTGCTTTTAAGTCATATACAAGCAACCATTCAGTCTTCAGGAGTGACATTAGAACAACATTTGAAGATTAATTCTGTATCTGGTTAGTAAAAATGTTAATTGAAAACTAGGAAAATTAGGTCCATCTTAGTAATTGGTAACTGACCACTAGATTTTTAAAAAGTGAACATTTAGACTTCTCTTAAAATTCTTACCATAATTCTGTTTTAAATACTTTATGTCCTGGTATGTCTGTAGATTGCATTATAATCTTTAGAGTTTGTTAAGCTAAATAAGAAGACTGAATTTATTTCAGTTTGCTTTGAGCCATATCCTAAAGAATCTGAATGGAAGATTTTAATTCTGATCTCCTGTGTTGTTTCTTCTGAAGTAAATGGGCATCACAATGTGTCTCTTACTGGATTTCTGTGTAGAAAGATTGTTCACTCCATATGGTCATTGTGGTCATGAGTATGTTGTATTCACAAATGTGGTCAGTTTAAACTACGCATCTAATTAGTGTAACCTAAGGTGCTTGGTAATCTAGCATATTTATTCTCCAAAGGGTATATAGTTGTAGCCTAATTTCTTACACTTTACTGTCCTATATTCTACTTTCCTTTTGACTTCTACACTGCTAAAACCAACTTCCCATTTATGTCTCCCTTTACAACTCTGTTTCCTTGCCATGTCATGGCAAGACAGAGAGAGAGATTTCTCTCCCCTAAACGACAATTCTAATGCCTCTTCCTACAGCACTCCATACAATACATTGGCTTCTCCTGGAGGAGAGCTCATACATTACCTATCCTGGCAGGGAGTATTCAATATTCATCTTCTCTCAGATGTTCACAACCTAGACTTAATTGTGAAAATAGAAGTTTGCTGGGGGCTCACATATTTTGTTCTGCTTTCAGTAAGTCTCTGATGCTGAAAGAAGAGTGTATGTATTTGTAAATATAAAAGTAATTACTAAAAGTAGAGCTTTTAATTTGTTAATATGTGATTTTATAGGTGAGGAGAAGTTCCTTTTAGGCTCATACAGAGAAGCTGTGGACATTTGGAAAAGATCTCTTTGTGAACTCAAAACAAATGGTAAGGGATAATATCTTTGAGGGTAGAGGGAGTGAGCTGTATAATCATTTTACATTTGTGACTCTGTTTGCCTTTCAGAAAGGGTACATATTTGAAATTAAGATAGGATGAGTAGACACCAGTCAAAACTTAAGTCTGGTTGCTCTCTGAGAAAATTCTGTGCATTTCTATTTTAATATCAGAGCTTTCTTAGGACTATGAAGTACGTGGTACAGGAAAGTACTAGATGAATTCATATGAAAGAAAGAGTCAAAACAGATGAACAAAAATCAATTCCTTCAGTAGCTGTAAAATTAAAATAATTAGTGTTTGGAGAGTAACAAAATAAAACTTGTGTAAGGAGTTTTTATAAGAGTTGATTTGAAACAGGTATACCAGAGTCTCTTTCCAGGCATCATGAGAAAAATTTTTCCTGGTTATTAAAGAATACTTAATTGAGGAAAAAAATTCAGATTATTGGCGGCTTGGTGTGTGTCTAAGCAACTCCACTGTGGTTCAGGCATTCTTTCTTTGAAGGCTGGGTTTCCTTAAGCTCTCCTGTCTTTGTCTGTGTCTTAACAGTTATGCATAGTATTGTTTTAAAAACTGCCATATCTCTAGAAATAAAAATGTGGATGAGCATTAACTTACTAGGGACTTAGAGGCTGTATAGAAGGATCGTATCCTAAAGTAGCAGCTCCTGATTTCTACTCCTTAAAGTGTATTTTTATGTAGATGTGTTTCTAGAGAGGAAAGAACTAGTACTATAATTTGCTGCATCTCTTCTTGTGTTTATTGTTTCTTTTCCACTTGGACTTCTACCTTTTTTTAAATCTTTTAATGCAGGAGGAAAAAGAGCATGTTTTCTTCAGCGTAGATACTATCTTGCAATATTGTTTTGTCACCTGTATCAATATAACCTGTGTGAAGCTCAGGGACTCTGCGATCATCTGGTAAGAGAGATTCTAAGGCGATCACAGCTCTCCACAGGTCAGATGGAAGAATTTTCTGGTATGTTTACATTGCCTAAAAGTGTGGTAAGGTATGTTGAGACTGAAGAACTTAACGTCGATTTTCTGTGCCCTCACATGCATACCTGACACCTTTTGACGCTTTACACTTTACACTGTTTTCAGTGACTTTTTCTGATCCTCTGATATTTCAGCTGCACTTGTTGAAATATGTGTTTAGACAACTCTCATTGTCTACTAGTCACCTGCTAAATATTTTTAGATTCAAATCCTCCCAAAGAAAGACTTTGAATAAGAAAAATAAGGGGGAAATAATGTGATTTGATTTGACATTTATTTAACTTTTTTATGATACAGTATGAAAACCAGCAAATTTTAGTTTGGTCACCAGTCCTAATTTGACAGTGGGATGTTTTGCGATGCTTGTAAATTTTTTTTTTCCGAAGTCTGAATCCAAGTGAAATCTAAATTTCCAAGTTTGAAGAAGCGATTTTTTTTCTCAGTGCAGGTCTAAATTTAGATGTTAAAGGTCCATCTCCGGTCATTAAAAACCTTGTATAAAAGTCTTCTAATATTAGTATAATGTACAATTATTACAATTATTAGTATAATGTATAATTAGTATAAAAGATTAAGCTCTGTAAGTTCTGAAAGCTTGTCAAGGAATTATGTAAGTTTGCTTATTTTAAAAAAATGTTTTATAACCTGTGATTAAATAATTTTGGCATTCAAATTTAAAATAATTTTTATTGTAATATTTTTGTTTGGATTTTTTTAGATACCAAGTATTTTCAGCATGAACTATGGATGGTAACCAGCATTCATACTGACACTGCCATGGCTGTGATTCGATCCATGGCACGATTCATGGCTGCTTATTTCACAAAGCAGCTGCTCTATATCTTTCCTCCTCACAATGTTGACATCCTTCATCCCCTTCACATCAAACAAGGTATTTCCTGTACAAGCAGTTCTAGTTGTCTAAATCTTACCATTTTTTTCACATGTATCATTGATGTCTGTTATGATGTAACTTGATGATCAAATTAGCTTTTCAGTGGAGTAGGAGACAGAAAAACCATAAGGAGGTCACAAAAAAAGTGTAGCTGATACAATTTTTGTTCCAACAGATAGGATCATTTAGGTTGGAAAATACCTGTAAGATCATGGTGTCCAACCATTAATATTGCCAAGCCCACCACTAAACCATGTCCCTAAACACCACAGCTACAGATCTTTAAAATACCTACAGGAATGGAGACTCAACCCGCTTTCCTGGGCAGCTGGGTCCAGTGCTTGACAACCCTTGTAGAGAAGCAGTTTTTCCTGATATCCAGTCTAAACCTCCCCTGGCATAACTTGAAGCCATTTCCTCTTCTATCACTTGGCACTTGGGAGAAAAGATGGATCCCAACTTGGCTACAGCCTACCTGCCTTCAAGAAGTTGTAGAGTAATAAAGTCTCCCCCGAGCCTCCTGTTCTCCAGGCTAAACATCCCCAGCTCCCTCCGTTGCTTCTTACAGGACTTATGCTCCAGTCCCTTCCTCAGCCTTTTGCCCTTCTCTGGACACACTCCAGCACCTCAATGTCCTCCTTGTACTGAGGGGCCCAGAGCTCACCCCAGCATTCAAGCTGACCTCACCAGTGCAGAGTACAATCACTACCCAAGTCCTGCTGGCCACACTAATTCTGATACAAGCCAGGATGCCCTTGGCCTCCTTGGCCACCTGGACACACAATAGCTCGTGTTCAGCCGCTGTCAAGCAATATGCCCAGGTCCTTTTCCACTGGACAGCTTTCCAGGTACTCTTCCCCCAGCATGTAGTGTAGGCAGGGGTTGTTGTGACAAAAGTGCAGGACGTGACGCATGGCCTTGTTAAATACCATAGAACTGTCCTCAGCCTGTCAATCCAGAACCCTCTGCCTGAGAGTTCCTGCAACCCAGAGCCTTCCTGCACCCTAGAAGGAAGGTCATAGAAGGAGATCAGGTTGGTCAAGCAGGACCTGCCTTTTTCAAATCCCTGCTGGCTGGGCCAGATCCTGGTTGTCCTGTATGTGTCTCATGATGGCACTCAAGATGATCTATGACTTTCCTCTGCACCACAGTCAGGCTGACAGATCTGTAGTTCTCCAGACCCTTCTTCCAGCTCTTCCTGTCAATGGGGTGTCCCTTTTGCCAACCTCTGGTCAGCTGGAGCCTCCCTGGTGAGCCAGGACTGTGGGTAATGATGGAAGCTGACTCAGTGAGTACTTCCTCCAGCTCCCTCAGTACCCTTCAATGGATCCCATCCAGCCCAATGGTGTGGTGTATCAGCTGGCTGACCATTTTCCCTTGAACTGGGATCTTCATACTGTTCCACATTGCTGTCTTCCAGCTCAGATGGCTTGTTACCCAGAAAACTGGTCTTACTATTAAAGACTGAGGAAGGGAAGGAATTAAGTACCTCAGCCTTTTTATCATCCTTTGTTACAATTTTGCCTAAAGATATAGCTCTGACTGTCTTTGATCCTCCCAAATGTGAGATAACAGCAGTGCTGAAGAAGTGGTTTAATTGATACTGTGATCTGGTATGACCCCCAACTGAAAAGCCAGAGGAAAGCGTTTTCTTCCTTTGTTCAGAAATCTTTATTTTCAGAACTATTTTTTCAAATGTTTGTGAGAATAAAGATTTATTTGGAAGCATTTTAAGTACTCTGCCAGTAAGATGATATTATAATGCTGTGTATGTTTTTACAATATTAACTTATTTTGATTGATTAGGTTTTCTGTAATATATTTGAATGCATTGAGCACTTTTAATGTTTCTGTACTACAGCATGCACTTGCATCTACTTCTTTCTTTATGGTCTTTGAATGCTTTATTTGGACCGCTTTCAAGATAAAACCTACAGAATAAAACCTTGATTTTAATACTTGGCTAGGCAAAGATCAATGCACATGGTGAGAGAGTTGGGGTAAAATTACATTGCGCAAGCTGGATTATTCATTACTGTGAATATCTCCTAAGTAATGCCACTGTCTGAGCAAAACAGAAGCTGTGAGAGAAGCAAATAAGTTCTTAGAATTCATGCTGATCAGCACCCCTCCAGGAGAACCAGGAAACGAAACCTTGAAAAACAAATCTAAATCTAAATTAAAAAGGAGATACTAAATTTGTCTGAAGTTTCTCTCTATATACTCTCCTAAAATCAAAGAATTACAGAATATTATGTACTGTTCTTTCCCAAAAATGCATTTTAGCATTCTGTCTTCTGCAATAAGTACAGTGTATACAAACAATGTGGGTACGCTAGGAAAACTCTAGGAATTTCCATTTATCTCATGTGTACCCTCTAGTATATCCTACACATAAGAGGAATATTTGCAAATAGTCCATCAGTATGATTAAGTCTTTAAAAAAAAAAAAACAAAAGCTTTGCACTTGCTTTCCTATCTCACATTATTAAGCAGGAAAATAGCCTATTCTGGACTCACTTTTATACCATTGCTGAGATACTTCCATAGTGTACCTCTAATAAAAGTAAATTAATAATAAAAGCAGTTGTACACTGAAACTAATCCACAATCAATGTGAGCAAATGAATTCTAGATTACTCATCTGATAGCACGAGGATTTATGTAAACTTTAATATGTGCTTTTCATGTCACAGACTTACCTCCTCGCATCATTCCACTGCAACACTGTTTGGTTACCCGAGCTGTCAAGGACCAGAAGCTTTCACCTGTGTGGACAGCTGAATATGCTCTTGATTTGTTCTTTATTGGTGGACTAATTCCAGAGGCTGTGTGGTTAGCACACACACTTGGGGACTGGAAGCAGTCTGTGTCAATTGGTCTTGCCTACCAGCTGTATTGTCAGAACTCTGATGACCTCCCAAGGTAAACTTGCAGTTGGAATCAGTATACTACATTCTGTTATATAGTTATTTCCATGAAGTTTATTTTGACAAGCCATGTGTTTTGCCTCAGAAGTTCATATTCCTAGACTTGTAGTAGATGTAGAACTTAAGGTCTTATGATTAGTTATTTTGGCATAGATACTAGTTTAAGAGACCTCCATTGGATTATGTATGAATATTACTTTTTTATTCATGAGCAGTTTCTTGTTATCTTCCAGAATGAAAAAACCAGAGTGTCACCTGCCATTAAGCTTATTACCACTGCAGACTTTTCAAGAAAAGTTACAGTATTTGTTAGGACAGCCAGTAACTTCTGATACATCAGGACTTATTAAATACAAGAAGTTCACAGGTACTTAAAATGAAAAATAATTGTGGTTGTTTTTCATGTTATTTGACTACATATACAGTGTTATACACTGTCTGAGAAAGAAACAGCTGCTTTGTCTTCTCCAGTGTGTGTATTACTATTTTAATATATTCAAGCACTTTAATTTCATGAGGCTATGTGTTTTGGCTTTGATCATTCCAGAAATGAAATATATTATCAATCCTGTATTCTCATTTGTGTTGCACAAACCTTTGCTTGACCATATTTGATATTAACTTATATAGAATGATGCCAAATCTTTGTTACAATAAACAAATAAATTTATGTGTTAACAGTATGGGAAGTATCATCACACTTGAATTAGCTATAAGAAGATGCTAAGTTTTGCTTTTTCCTTTCTGATAAAGTGAATCCCCAGGTCCAGCTGCTAGCAAGGCTAAAAGTGTATTCCCAGTAGGTATATACGCAGCACCTGTATGTGACTGGCCACATGTGAAGACCTACAGACCTGCTCACCACTCACACAGTCAGCACCAACAATCCTATCACCTTTTCCTCTCCTGTTGGTCAGGATTAAAGTTGGCATATAGGTACACATGGTACAAATGGGTATCACTCCGGGAGCTGGGCCAGTGGCAAGACCATTAGCTGAGTAGATGGCTAGCTGACCCAGTTGCTGAGTGTCACAGGTTGCTCATGTCTGTGTATGTAAGCCCCAAAGCCCCATCCTGTCTCTACATTCTGGTACAGAGCCACTCACAAACACCCTCTTTCCCCACACACATACACTGTCTATGCACCCCACAGCATCTGGCCTGGAGCATACAGTCCTGCAAGTACACAGGATACAGCAGAGAGTTGGGCTCCTCAGTCTGTCCAGGTGCCTGACCTTTAGAGACACACACACGCACACATACATATATACACACTGTATTTCTGGCACATGGTCATGGCTCCCTTGGTCTCCCCTTGTCTTGCCTTTAGAGACATGAAGATGCACAAGCAGGTCTCTCACTTGTCTCTCTGGCTGTTGGCCAGGTCTTCGCTGGTCCCTGCAGATACTGTGAGCTCCTAACTTAATACTTAACTGCTGAAATTCATACCATTGTCTAGATCAACCTATCCTTATTTATATTCTACAGAAAGTTTACTGGCACAATCTCTATACTTTATTCTCTTTTATCTGAAAGCATTTCAAGTTCTTGACAGCAGGTGGATGTACTTACTGATGAAAGGGTTGCTTTAGTCTTTATTAGTAACGTACCTCTTTATGCCTTTTTGGTAAATATTATTTGCCAGAATGTTATGCCAAGCAAATGCCTGGCTAAAAAGTTCAGTTCTCTACCTAGAAAGGCAATAGGCATAATTGTAATGGGGCAAAATTTAAATAGGCATAATGGTAATGGGGCAAAACTTAAAATTAGTAATTGAATACTACTTTTTAATGATTGAGATCTTATCATAAAGCAAGTAGATGAGGACTGTCATTGTAATATATGAATGCAGATTCAGACAATGTAACCTCATGATGTCAGAATGAAGATCTGTTGATTCAATTAATTTATCAGTTTCTGGGGCTTAATATTTTATAGATCCCATTGAAGAGGAAGATGCAGATATTCTTTACAGTTCAATAGAGGAACTACTGAAAGCAGCTGTTATGGCAGATGTTGATATTCTCTCAGACACATTTCAGCTTTTGATGGATTCTGCCAAGGATCTTTGCAGAAAGTTTTATGGTTTGGTTCCTGTTGGGCTCTGTCTTCCAGCACCACCATTGTACTGTCCTCAGCCAGCTTCTCTCAGTGAAGTAAATGTGTTTCTTGTATATTTGTTTGATGGTATTTCTGAGTCTTTATGAGCTTTATTCTGGTTCTTTTAAGCTCATTTTTCTGTTTTTTTCTATGTCTGCTCATTTACCTTGCTAGCACAGCAGTGATGACAAAGTATGTGTGCCTCTGTGTTTTTTCCATAAATTATCTATGTTATAAAGAAGATGGAATTAGGACCAGTAACATTTATTTATGTGTCCTTTCTAATTTTGGGCTTTGCTTGTCTTTGCATTTTCAGGAAGACAATGATGATGTGCTTTTAAAAACAGAGAAAGAAGTCCGTCAGAAAGTGTCAGGAGTTCTTCAGCGAATTATCTTGCTCTTCCGGGCTGCTCATTGTTCTTGCTCTGCAGCACAGTGGTATATTACACAACTGAAGTGGGCAAGAAAAGTTATGCAGAAAGTAAACATTTAACTTTCTATTTTTAACTTGATTATTAGTTGTAAATATTACTGATAGGTTTGCAGTTACAGAAGCATTCAGTCTTACCTTGGCTTTGATGTTGTGTTTTGTACATGTCATCTTCTAGTTTTACACTTAATGTTCATTTTATAGGAGACCAGAATTTAAAGATATAGGGTATCTAAATCATAAAATGATTCTTTTTGGGTGTCTTTCTACTTGGTAACATACAAATTCATTTATTTTCCATTGAAAGAAAAAAACAGACATTAATTGGGAGTTACAGCTGTTAGCTGGATGCTCCAAATCACTTAGGGCTGAATATTAACGGAGAAGGTAATACTCACTTCAAGTAAAGGGATCATCTTAATGCACAGAACTTATAAGATATCATTTTACTTTTGTGTGATTTGTTTGCACAGAAGCAAGTTCAGAATAAATTAATTAGAAGTTTTTGTGTACAGTCTTAGGTCATTGTCACATTGTGTATGGCTCTTCCTTCCTGCAACCCCCACCCTGCACCAGCATTAATGCAGTGATTGAGATCAGGAAATGATATGGCTGAAAAGTATTTACTTCTGTTTGCATGGTCACATGCCTAATGTTGGCATGGGGAGCTGGTCAGATGTACCAACTGAAACTGGAGGCAAAGCTAGTCAGCCTTGCTGACAGCAACCTGGACTGTGTTGAAGCAGTCTGGTTTCTTGATCTTAGTTCTTCTTATACTTGGTGTTGCTGTTGTATTTCATGGTAATCATGAGTACCATTCAAACAAAATCATTCTTTGTGCCATAGCTCATATTAAACATACTCCTTTAAATGAATTTTCAAAGTAGTGATTTGAAGAAAATGGAAAGCAAGTTTAAGGGAGTTTTACTGATCTTGGCAATATTCTAATAACTGAGAGAGAGGCTATGCATTCAGTAGTGATATATGCAAAATGTTAACTGATTTTCATTTCCATTTTGATTGTTTACCTGTTGTTATAGATTCGAAAGAAAGGTTCTCTTCCTTTGCTGAGTCCATTCCCAGAGACTTTGCTTTGTTACTGCAATTTCCGCACTGCTCTCTATGGATCTACATCTTCTGGAGCCCATCAGTTTGATGACATTACCTGTAAAATTTTAGGTCTGTATGCAATAACATAAAATAATTTAGAGCTGGAAAAAAGAACACCAGTGAAAATCCACAGGTGACATATAAGCTCTTACTAGATTGAAATAGTATATTTCAATGTGTCAGGAACACATGCTTTTATGTTAGTTACCAAAACTCTTATTCTAAAATGTGCTGTTCTGGATTGGGGGTGGGGGGTTGTGTTAGAGACCTGATAGTTGTGAAAGAGCATGAGCACTAAGTGGGACTAAGGAGCTGTAGCTCCTTTCAGATCAATACTGAAAAATCTTAGACTGCTCCATTTAATTTATTTAAATAGAATCTCATTCTATTTCATGTTTGTATTGTAGGTTGGTTCAGAGAGTTCTGTGCATTATGTTGGATGTTTCACATTCGTGAAAAATTATCTGAAAACTGTAGGCGGTACCAAACTGCAAAGGAAAATATTAACAATATCAAGGTAATTGTATTCCTAATGTAGTAGAGCTACATCTTAATTGTATGAAGCTATGAGAAGAATTCTAAAGATCTGCTATATATTTCTGTGAGAACTAGTATTTGCTTAACACAAGAAAATGAGCACAGTGCTTGCAATGTGAATTACATACCTGATGGTAGGGAGCAGTGTGCATGTTATCTCCATCTTCCTGACATTATTTTTGTTAGGCTTTTGCTTGGTATTTGAGTCAGGAGAGCTTCCAGGAAAGCAATAGCTTCTACACTTGTTGACCTAAGAATTTACTTTCTGGTTTGTTTATTTTCCCCTATGATATTTTGAGTATTACCTGAATAATATATACTTAGTACCAAACAAAAATGGGGTTTTATGGTGTGTTAAATATACATGGTTGTCAGAAAGAGTAATAAAAAAAATTAAAATTTAATCATGTTTTCTCTACTTATACCTTCTCAATTGATGTCAGAAATCCAGGAAGAGAAAGAAAGAAACTATTAGAATATTTGTCATGTATTTTGTAACAAGTCCAAAATTTTTCTTTATCAGAAAAAAGAAGTTTCAGATAAATAGCATGGCTGTATTTCCAATGGTGGATTATTCTGATTCTTCCGTACTTCATGTGACAGTGACAATGAGACAGAAAATACTGTTCAAAATAAACCAATCCATCTTAAAAGCCTCTTGCAAGGCTTAATTATCTTGCTCACAAGAAAGAATTTATGATCACCTGAAGTCAAAATAGAATTACTTACTTCACAGTTTAGGCAAATCCTCAGGTTTTACTTGTGGCTGTACTCTTCAGCTGTGTTCTGATGGAATTATTTCCTAAGCTGGTTTAAAAAAGCAGGTTTTTTCTCTTCCTTTGTTTTTTTAATGTAATTATGATCCATTACAACATTGATCTGTTTCTTGTCCTCATAAGCTGCTCTGCTTGGCAGATAAGTTAGAGATTTTTATTTTTTGAGAAGAATTACTATTTGCAATGTATGAATCATTTTGCTGAAATACATTGTTTGTAGTAATTAATGTTTCTGGTGATTTTTTTAGGATCCGAATACGAACAGACATGATACCTACACAGTTGAGCATTGTCTGAATGCAGTGGAGTGGGCTTGTCGAATGCTTCCTTTCTGCAGATTCATGAATGTTGAAGAATTAGTTCAGGATGTAATTTTGAGTTTGCTTGGAGAATTGCCACCAGTAAAAAAGGTAAAAGATCTTAAAACTAGAATAAAAGAATAGAGATTATCACAAATATTTCTCCTCCTTGAAAAACATGTTAGTTAGATTTTCTCATTGTATAAGTTCTGTGTGAAAAGACATCGACTTGTATGATAGCTACTGGAAAAGATGGGTTTTTTTTGTGTAGGTGGCTGAGATTTTTGTAAGAGCATTTCCTAATCCTGAAGATATAAGAGTTCCACTACGAGATAAATATCATGGACTTCAGCAGCGACTCAGACACAGTACTGTTAAAGGTAATGTTCATCATTCTTCTGGAAGTTTTAAACAAGCTTTGTTTTTTATTCTAGTTATCAGCTTGTGACTGTACTTTCTGTCATACCCCATACAAAACAATTATTGTCATTTTGATTTGGACAACTTCTAGTTTTGTGACAAATTCTGTTTCCTTTCTGATACATACGATTTCTATACCACTCATAGGATATCATGGCTTTCAAAATGTTGGTGTTTCTTCACTTTACCACAGTTTCGTGTTGAATTTATAAATGGCTCTAATGTATGATTTTAATTGAAATCTAATTCATGTCTCAATTTGAGACACTAACTTAAAACTGAAAATTAAGATTGAAAACTTGGTTTTCTTTCTTTCAGTAGATCATGAAAGCGAAGAAATGATGTCTGTTGTTATACAGTCTGCTGAAGAAGCGAGGAAGAGGGTCTTGAGACGTGTAGTAAAGAACATAGGCCCTATAGAAATTAATATTTGGGAGCCAGTAGAAGAGGCAGCATCAAATGATGAGGAACACTGTTGTGACAGATTCTCGTTAGGCACTAGTCTAAGCACAAGCACACTTACTGATGTTGGGAATCCTCAGGTATATAATGATGCAGACACAGCAGACATAGTTTCAGATGCTTTGTTTACTGAAGAAACAAGAGCTCAAACACCTTCATTCCCAAGGTATGAGAAAATTGCAGCAGAAGGCTTTTGATTTAAATTAGGGGAAAAAAACAATCTCTTCACCAGACAGGTTAATTGTCCCTATGGGGTATTTATCAAGTGAAGAATTACAGATTTTCCAAATCATAGAAACTGCTTATATGAGTTATATGAGTTAGTATGTGGCTAATAAATTATTGAAGTGTAAATTGCTATCAGATATGTCTGCATTCACATACGTTACTGCCTAGTTTCTGTCTGTGGATTTTGAATTTGATTAATTTGCCACCTGTGTATTGTACTAATGTTAATTTGGGGGTTTTGGCTATTTTTAATTTCCATGGAAGATAAGGAGCTAAATGTTGCATGTAATTCTTCTTCAAATGGATTTGCGTATTAATGGTTCTTACATCTATTGTCTTACAGGGCAAATGAACTCCAACGACAAAGGGAAGTAGGTGGTAAAAATACCACACGCAAGATAAAAGCTCCTAACTGTAAAACAAAACATGAAGTGTGTAGGAGAGATAGGCTTAATGAACATAATTTGCCTGTAGTTGGTGTATGGGAATTTGAACGTGATGATGATGAGTATGTTAGATTTTTAGAACTGTTTTTGAGTTATGTTCTTGAGAGAGACCTGATAAAGTACAGTGACCTGGGAATTCCATTTCTCACTAGCTTTTCTGAGCTGCTTCGAGAACATGAATTGAACTCTCTCTTTTTTGATGTTCATACAACACTAAAGCGTCGACAAAACAAAACTAGAAGTCAAAGTGTGTTTAGAGCAGGGTCTTGCTATACTATCACCCTGGCATCTTATGATCCTGAAAAAGTGTCTGCCTATAATGATAACAGAAATTTTTTGGAAAAACCACCAATTGTACAGTCTGTTGGACAGCCCACAGAGTCTTCTGTGTGTAACCTAACAAAAGGACGTAAAGAAGGCTTATTTGGTTTAAAATACATGTCAATATACAGAGCTCAGACTGACAATCAAGCAGTCACTGTTGCACAAGCAAGCCAGACCTTTTCTAACCATACTTCCTCTACCCTGCAAACTCAGGCAATTCCTAAATACATTTACAAAACTCTTGATGTTGTTGGTATTGCCCCAGCAGAAGAACTGCCTATAGATTTGATGGGAAAATTGAGCAATATTTCAAAATTGCTGGAGTGGATGATCAGATGGTCTGACAAAAGACTGCCCTGTGGTTCCAATAAACAAGATTCCTTAGAAGAGACTCTCCCAGTGATACATTTGAAAACATCATCACCAGCTGTCCTTACATCTTTTTGGTTGTTAGAACAGTTATATGGAGACAGATCTCAAATAAAGAGCATAAAATGTAAGGTAAGAAAAAGGATGAGTGTTTGTGAAGTGTGTGAGTGAGTTGTGCCATGGGGAAAAATAAGATACATGGTTTACCTCATAGTTCTGTTCTCAGTAAAACATGGAATATTGATTATATAGCCTTTCTTTTTAGAGTTGCTAAGAGAAAAATTCTAGAAATACTGAAAATCTGTCAGTATAAATACTTGAGCTGGAGATGAAAGTTCTCTTTGGAAGTTCAAAATATAGGTCATTTATCCAGACACTGCATTTTTTGCACAAATGCCTGTGTCTAGTTTTAGACATCATCTTTGAAAAAACATACTACTGGACTAGAATATGGCAAAACAAGGCAAAGAATAATGTAATAGTTCCTCTCACAAGAGTTTTAGTTCGTTTGTGTTTAAGGTCAGTTCAGATGCAGTCTGAATGGAGTATTTTAACTGGTTAAAGACCAGTGAAAAATTACAAGAGCTGTTAGAGAGATTTGGAGTATATGCGTGGATCTGAAAGATGAGATTGGCCAGAGGAATCTCGTATGTAGTGCTTCAGTTTATACTTTAGAGACAACTGGATCACTTTGTTTCTTTAATTAACAGTACACAGAGTCAGGGAATACATGAAAGGCTTTGAGGGAAGAGGGTTGTGGGACACATGTTGAAAAGGCTTTTCTCCAATTTCAAAATGGATTTTTTTTTTCCTACTTTTGGTTTGTATTTTCTGGTTTTTTGACAAGTATTTTATTTACAACTTACAGATTTTGTACATATATCTAACTACAAGGTTATGTATTTTCTTTTGCCTTGCATACTGTTTTCAGGGGTAATTTGAGAATTCTATATTGTCTGGATAAGGCCAAATCTTACTTTATATATTTGTCTTGATTATATTGTCATATATATATCATATCTTTGGCAATTCACACTCAGTTGATGCTGAAAAATCTTTCTTATATTTCCTTTGAATAATTCAGAGGACCATTGCTTCACTTAATGCAAAAAGGGGAGAAACTCATGTTTCACAGGCAACTGTAAATCCAGGATTTCTTGGTCTATAATGAAGAAAAGTATGTGAATTAAGTATAATCATTGTGTATTAACGTATTTTGTTTTTTTAAAAAGTAGCTGGTATTTTTTTTAACTAGTGAATTTCAATTATCATTATTTTTATTAATAGCATCCAGATGATCAATATCTGAAAGAAATTGCATCTCTATCAGAAGCCCAGTCTAGAACAGAGGAAGAAACTAGTATGGATGAAGGCTCTTCCACAGTGGCCAATTCTCCTCTCAATGTCCAGATTGTACAAATAGATGATAATATTTCTGAAAGTGATTTGGGGTAATTTTTTTTTTAACCAAAGAACTCTAGTTGGTCATAAATTCTCTACTGAGCTGCATGAAGAGATCTACTGTTGTTATGTATTATATACATGTTTTATTTTATGTGAAAAGTCAAACTTTGGGCATATTGGTTACAGCTGCATATTCTACATCAGTTTATGTACATAATGTAGCTGTTACATATTAAATTAATTGTATGTGATTGTTTATAATCTTAGTGATGTGGAAATAGAATCTAGATTTCCAAAATAATGGGTGTCATGGTTTTCTCAAAGAATTCAGATAACTTTCCCTCTCTTCAGCATAATTTCCTTTGATTTGAGATTTGTGGTCCACAATGTTAGTTTGTTTTACTCTGGATCTGTAATCTAGCTATGTTCATATGTGTGCATGTCAGAAAAATAGATAGAAAAAAGTAAATACTTTATTTTATAATATCTTGCACTGTCTTGAAGATAAAGAATCCTTAAACTGAACTCCTCTCTGGCATTTCATCTTATATTGCAATAAAGAAAGAAATTTACCTCTAGTATTAGAATATGTATGAGAGAGTGAGTTATATACATCTCTAGTATTCTGAAAATAATCTCTAGTATTTTGAGACATGAGTGTATGTCTTGTCTGACCATTTTCTCTTTTTTCAATAAATGAATTTCCTGTGAGGGAGATAAATGTAGCCTAAATCAGATGATTTTGAAGACATAGCACAGTTTGTGGGGCAACAGCCTGTCTGAAATAGTGTACAATTAATGGCACTAAAATATCACAGCTATGCAAAAAACAATTAAGCTTGGTTTAAGTTGTAGTCAGAGAGAAAACCTAAATGAATATTGATTATATCACAACAGAGTTTATTTTAGTTAGGCACTAGCCTGCAGTCTGAAAGGAACAGCATACGTGAAGTGAGCCAGACACTTAGATTGTTAATTGTTTCCTAATCTCTATTACCAGAATGTCTGCAAAGTCAAAATATTTCTGTAAGAAGAAAATTAATCATGGAAATAATTCTGTGCCTCATATAACTGAAGATCTGAATGAATTGGGATCATTTGTTCAGCAGGAGTTGGATGTAACATCAGAACAAGGTTTGTTTTAATGATATATCCTTTTACTATGATCTGACTTATAAAGTAGTAGAAGTTTTGCATGGATATGATTTTATGTCCCTCTGTTTATTTAATCAAAAAAATGCAAATGTCTTCATTGTTCTATTGGAATTATTTTATCCAGGTTGCATTATAACTAAATTATATTAAATTGTTTTATCAAGACTTTCCAATCGCTTTTTCATTATGTCACTTTTTTCTATAGAGATAGAAAAATGTATGTTAACATGTTCTATTCTCTCATATACATTCATTCCAGAAATATTTTCACAACTGTGCAAAACACTTTGCAAATATTAAGAGCTGAGTATGTGTAAATTATCATAGTTGTACCCTTTACATAAGCTGGGGATTTTTTTACCTCTCTCTTTGGGTGCATGCATCAACACTAGTAAGAACACAAATTTTGAATTTGCAGAAGCAATTCTGAACACTTCATTCCACACTAGTCAGAAATCACGTGACAATACTATAATCTTTGTAGTTTTCTAATTTAGAGTAATTGTGTTTATATTGTAGAGTTCTTTGAGGAGCCATATGAAACTTCAGAGAGCTCCAATAGCTCTGTCAAGATCAGACCTGAAGAACATCAAAGAGAACAGGCAAGTTGCCATACAATCATCAGAGATCATAGAAACATTTGGGTTTGGAAGGGACCTTAAACATCATCTCATTACAAACCTCCTGCCATCAGCAGGAACACCTTTCATTAAACCAGATAATCCAGGGCCCCATCCAACCTGGTATTGAACACTTTCGTGGATGGGACATCCACAGCTACTCTGGGTAACCTGTTCCAGTGCCTCGTCCCCTCACAGTAGAGAATTACTTCCTAAAATGTAATCTAAAACCACACTTTTTCAGTCTGAAATAATTTCTCCCCCCGCAACCTGTTACTCTGTGCTCTTGTAAAAGGTCCATCCCCAGTTTTCCTGTAGGCTCCTTTAGATACTGAAAGACTGCTCTGAGGTCTCCCTAGAGCTTTCTGTTCTTCATGCTGAATAACCCCAACTCTGTCAGCCTTTCCTTGGGGGAAAGATACTCCAGGGCCCTGAACACCCTTTGTTCTGGACTTGCTTTAACAAGTATTGGGGAACACAGAGTTGAACACAGTGCTCCAGTGAGTCTTCCAAGGACAGAATAGAAGGGAGAATTGCCTCCATCAATATGCTAGCCATACCGCTCTGGATGCAGAGCCCAGGATATGTTTGGCTTGGACAATCTCTCAGTATTCTTCACCCTTTTCTTATTTTGACCATCTGTAGGCTTCATTTTTATGCTTGACTTTGTTCAAGTACTCCTTGTTCATTCATGCAAGCCTCCTGGCATTTTTGCCAAACTTCCTCTTCATTGAGATGCATCCCTCCTGAGGCTGGAGGAGGTGATTCTTGAATATTAACAGCTTTCTTGTGCCCCTCTTCCTTCCAGGGTGCTATCCCATGGGACTCTATGAAGCAGATCCCTGAAGAAGCCAAAGTCTGCTCTCCTAAAGTGAAGGTCAGTGAGTTTTCTGTGTGTCCTTCTTGATGCCCTCAGGAACTCAAATTTGCCATTTCATGGTTGCTGCAACTAAGGCTGCCCTTGAGCTTCATATTCTCCATCAGCTTCTCCTTGTTGGTCAGAATGAGGTCCACCATAGTACCTCTCCTCACTGGCTGTTCTGTCACATGTGGAAGGAAGTTATCATCAATGTGTTCCAGAAACTCCAGGTTCTGTGCTCATAGCACATTGCCTGTGCTATGCTGTGTTGCCCCTCCAACAGATACTGGGATGGTTGAAGTTCCCTATGAGGATCGGGGCTTGCAAACATGAGGTTGTTCCTATCTGCATATAAAGGACCTCATCTTCTTCATCTTCCTAGTTGGGCAGCCTTTTATCAGAACCCCACTGTAATATCACCTGTCCCTGCCCTCCCTCTAAACCTGAGCCATAAACTCTTGGTCAACTCCTCATCTCTCCTGCCTGTGCTTCCTAAAGGAAGAGCCTGCATCCATCCATTCCAACACTTCAATCATAAGAGCCATCACACCACATGTCTGCAATGCCAGTAACATCGTATCTGGCAGACCTAAATATTTCTGACATTTTTTTTTCTCCATGCTGTGTATGCTTGCCTGGAGGCCCCAATGAAGCTGACTTACTGGCAGGAGTAGTTGTAATTCCTTTATGCAGCTCTTCAGGTGCTCTGTTGACAAGCAGCTCCTCTCCAGGCATCTCTTTCTGACTCTGTCAAAAATTGCCCATCCCCTGGCAATGTTAGTTTTAAAGGCCTCTTCGCCCTTGCCAAAATTATGACTGAAGGTGCTCTTCCCCTTCTCTGGTAGATGAATACCATCAGCCCTCAGCAGACCAGGTTCTCAAATCAAGTCCCATGGCTAAAGGAGCCATGTCAGTCCTGTAACAATTTGTTATTCACCAGTTTCAAACCCTTTCAAACCCCTTCCTTTTGACTGAGAGGATTGACTGTGCACTCCAGAGCCCTCATTTCTCAGCCTGCTCATAGATGTGTCACTGGAACCTGTGTGAAACAACAGCAGCAAGTAATAGTGGGCTGTACAGGGCTTGTTTGTCTCTCAGAAGCATCCCTGACAGGAGCCCCAGGGAAGCAGCACCTTTCTAGAGAGTGTGTCAGGTCAGCAAATGGGTGCTTTGTTACCTCTGAGAGTTATCTCCTACTACCACCCATCAGCTTTCCTTAGTTGTGCTGGTTCTAACACAGGGAGCAGCTCCAGCATTTCTCCTGATGTGACGGGAGAAATGTAAGAACATGGAAGCATTGAATTGTTACACATACTGTTTTCAAAGTATCCTGAATTCATCAATATATTTGTGAACTTGAGGGCTAAATTGTTTAGGGGTGGTGAATCTTCTTCCTTGCTCAATAATAAAATTAACAATTGAAAGGTAGTAAAGTGACATCTACTCTGAGCACTTATGAAAATGTATGTATGCTTCCATATATATATAGATGTATTATATATTCATAAATTTGAATTGATTTTTAAAAAATTAAATATATGGAGATGTTTATTTTACTTCTGTCTGAAAACTCAGTCTGGATTTATAAATAAGCCTACTTTTTGTGTATGATTTTTGGTCATAGTTACCTTTTCTTTGAAAGTGGCTAAGGGCAGAGCTGCTATGCTATGTATTGTGGTCTTCCATACATAGCATAACAACTCTGTTTAATGAATCTATGACTGCAAAATCCTACATTTGTTTCATTTTCTTGTTTTGTAGGCAGTTTGTGTATAATGGGGTTGTTTCCACATTTTCATCTTTACCTAGGAGATGTTAGATAAGCATAATATATACCCAGGGTCCTACATTAATATGTATTTGGAACTAAAATCTTATAATAATGAGATTGTTTTAAGAAAGAAGATTCTCAGGTAAATTGTTAAATCTTATAATAATGAGATTGTTTTAAGAAAGAAGATTCTCAAGTAAATTGTTATGTCTCCTTGTTGCTGATCTGTAACTGTCTTCTGATAACTATGTAATTTTGATTATTTTTAGTCAGATTTTTGTAATTGGATAATTTATCAAAAACACATTTGCCACAGGCTAAAAAACTTGTATTTTATTGAAGCAGGAGAGATAGAAAAATTTGCAAGTTTAGATCTTTTAATATTTTTATATTCAGCAGGGTGCCATTTCAGCTGTAGATAGTGCTCAAGATCCAAATATGGAAGAAACAAAGGAAGAAAAGGCTGAACAGAATATGTAAGTGACTTGTTGATTTTTTAAACTCTTAAGTCTTTTAACTTTGCTTAAAAATCTAAAGTAGTTTTGTTAATGATTATATCCAGTGATGTCTCAGGGGTTCCTGCTGTTGCTTAAAGCAGCAAAGTCATAGTTGCAGTTTCAGTCGTCTCCTATATTTTACATATATGAAGGGCTGGGTTGATGAGTCATTATTTTAGTAATGATCTAATAAAACAAGCACAGTTTTATTAGAAAGCACAGTGGGCAGGTGTGTTTTATCTAGGAGAAAGAAAATAACTGGGAAAATAGGAAATCTTATTACAATGGCATATAAATAAATGTTCCTATGTATACATAATGTTTGTGAAAGACTTTAAAATTACTTTTAGAAAGATTTTAAATTCTCTACTTTTTAAAACTACAGATTTTTGCTTTAACTGATTATAAGATGCCCCTCAAGAATTTATTATGTCATTGTTTTTTCTCTTCTGGAGATGCAGATTATAGTGATATTAACAATATTAGTTAAATTGGATTTTCTCTTCCTTTGTCTACCAGAATCAACCTTTTCTTTGCCTGCTGTCTTGAATAGCTGGAACTTTTTCAGTGCTTTTGTTTGAGTCGATTTCTGATTGCTAGGGGAGACAAAACATGAATGTCAATGTTTGCCAGCTCAGATTGCAATGTAATGCAGTAATAGAAGCGATGCAGATATGTATAGCTTTGATCTGGTGGCTTTCAGTTACTTTATCTCATACTAATTAAAATACTTTTTCAAGAGGTTATGTGTATATTTATATACATACATGTGTAAAAAATGGAAACAGGCAGCATAACAAATTATTGTAGTACTTGCAATACTACTACTTCTCTCTTTATAGTATGACTAAGGTTGTTACTAGCACCTTTTCCCACTCATTTTCTTTAAAACAAGATGCAGAAGTTCCTAGTTAAGGTAAACCTATGCTGTTTTATGTAGTAAAGAATTATTTTTTATTTGAAGTAATGTGATGTGTAGTTTTGACTGCAAAGTATTTGCAGGTGGAATGTATTGTATCTGCAAACTAAGGAGCTTTTTCTGAAACTTTTTTCTGCAATAATGCTTGTGGATCATATACTCTCATGTGTTGTCTGGAATATCACATGACACAAATGTTAATTCAGAGCTACCAGATTTCAAGAGACATGGTAGTTTTGTTTTCTGGTTCTGGACAGAATTCATTATATGATATTACTGTAGAAGATACTTGATTATATAGAACACCTGAACAATAATATTTTAAACTTATATATAAATTTTAATTCAAATTAGTAAAAAGCATCTATCCTATGGCAACTGATAGATTTACATAAATATATACAAAATAAAGAGCATGTTGGAATTGGGAAACGGAATCAGGAGTCATTCTTGGGCTTTCAGTTCTAGAACAGTCCTCTATGAGGCTTTTTTCAGTTTAGATGAAAATATGAACTGTGCATACTTTTGGGCTTCATTTTTGTGTATCTCTAATCTCTTTTCCTTCTTGAGCTTCTCATGCTAACTCTTTTCAAAAAAAAATTTGCTCAAACTTTTGGCATTTCAGGTCATTTTTGCACATTCTAATTGCCTTCCAAAAGATTTCATATGCCCTTTCACACCTATTATGTATCTATAGCTTTTACTCATTATCAATTACTTTATGATCCCATTTGTTGACATGATTGGAGGCCATTCTGTACAATTGTAAAAATTTCTCTTAAGAATTGCCTCCACAGAGACAAGTCCGAGTCCTCTAAGAGTTGTATCCATAGCAATGTCAACATTTTTCTTAAACAGAGAAAATGTCTTTTGGGTTAATTCCCGTTGGTGTAAGTAAAGTCCTTCAGTTTCTTTATAGCTTAATGTAAATCCTAACCCTCTCTTCTTCATGTAGGGAATGAATGTATTTAATATTCTTTACGTACTAAAATATCTTGTTATCACTGTGGGAAAATGTTTTGTGGGAAAATGTTATTGTATGTGTTACTCCAATTTTAAATTATTTTCTTTAATCAAAAATCTTGTTACTTTCTAAGCCCAAATATTTAAAGGAACATTACTTTAAGTCAAAATTAATCCACCTTCTTCCTTATTTCAGCCAAAAACGTCCCTCTTCATTTTTCATCAGCTGATTGACTTTATGACTGACCAGGCTTTTTTTCTGTCTTTTTTGTCAAATTGTTGTTTTCTACCTGTATCTCTAGTGACAATAATATTTTAGATAAACCTATGCTACAAAATCAGGTAGAACATACATCTTTACTACTATTTTTAATTCTGTATTTTACGAAGTATTAGGAGATATGTTGTACGTGCTCTCTCTTCAAGATCATGCACTGTTAATTACTTAGTTGTTCCTACAAATTAATTACGTTTTTAAAATACACAGGTATCTTTAAAATTTTTCTGGATTGATTTAAGACAACATGTATAGCTGTTTTGAATGTTCTGAATGTTTTTCATAGTTTGTTCTTTTCTTTCTTAAGTAGTGTAGATACTAGAAGTGATTCTCAGCCTTCTGAGACTGCTGTGTCTTCTGTGTCAAGTCTTGCCTCCCATACTTCTGTTTGTGCAAAGAAGCAAGAAGTCAAGGCAGAAGTCCCTAGAGAAGAGAAACCAAGCACATCAGAAACTGTCAGGCAGATGCTGCAAGATGAAATGTTTAAATTAGTTCAGGTGAGGGCATCTAATTATTTTAAGTTTTCATGGTACTAACTGTGTTGTTAAAAAAATGGAAATAGTTACTGTTTTAAGGACCTTCTGTGTCTGGTTGGTTCAGTGCTGGCTAAATACCAGTACACCCACTAGAATGTACTTACTCATTTCCTGCTGTGAGATAGGATTAGGTGGAAGGCGAGGCAGGCTCAAAACTTTAAAAGGGTATAAAGAAAACTTTATTAACAGTAACTCAAAGAAAGAATAATAAGAATCAGAATAAAACCTTTAGAATAGTTCTCCTCCCCTCTACAACCTTTTCTCTCTCACTTACAATGTACAGAAACAATTCAGTCAGTTTATCACCTCTAGAATAGTCTTTCTTCCATTCACTTAGGGAGGGGAGTTGCCCTTGCCATGCCACAGACTTCTCCACAAGAAACAGTCTCCCATGGCTTTTAATGTCCATGAATAGCAGCTGCTTAGAAATCTGCAATTGTGGAGTTCCTCCCATCTTTTGCAGCCTTCCCACTGCTGTGTTTATGAGCTGTGTCAACTTATGGGCTACTGTTTTAAGGATGAAGTGTTCAACAGCAAAGGTGATCTTTATCTGTTTCAGGGATCTACATCTCTGGGAGCAGAGGTCTTCTTCTCTCCCTTGGGGCAAAGGGTCTTCTCCATTTTTTTCTCTCTCTGTTCAAATTTCTCCTGGGATCACAACTACTTCAGCATCTGCTTGCTATAGCACACATACCTGTGCTTATATCTACAAATTGAACACTTCATGCCCCCATACTTCCAATGAGTTACAGGGAAGAAGAGTCTGATGTATCAATTATATCTTCATAGCCTTACAAGAAGATTTCAGTCCAAACCTGAGGCATCTCCTCAACCCTCTCATTTGGGACTTGACTTCTTCTCACTGACCTTCATGTCTCATGTTGTTCTCTCTGTGTCTCTACTCTGTCCTTTTCTCTCATCTGAGGGAGGATTGAAGGTTTTCAAGTCTTATCTATGCCCTAAAAAAGTTAAGATCTCGCTGGGGGCCTGCAGATGCTCACGTGATCCCTGCCAGGTGTGTCCAGAGTGCTCACAATGATGGATCTGATGGATTTTTAAGCCACGCTGGGGCTGTGTTGGAATCTCTGGGGCCCAGGCTAGAATGCCAGGCACTGCTTTGGCTGCATGGCATGGCTGTTTTCCAGCCTCTGCTGCGTTCAATTCCAGCTACAGAGCTGCCTCTGGGGATTTTTTTGGCACCCGCACTGGGGGGAGGGCTGGGATCCCAGCGCCGATGGCTTCCCTTCCTCGTGCAGGGCAGCCACTGCCCCCGGACCGCAGCAGAGCCTGCCGAGACAAGGGACCAGGCCAGCCTTGGTACCTGTTCCCAAGCCAGAAGGGAGAGAGAGAATTCCCAGGGTCTGTTCGTTTTCACATGTGTGTTCACAGAGGCAGATCTAGTTTTTAATTGGCTCATTAATATGCTTATTCTCAAAGCTAGCCAGCAGTTGGTTTTGCTAGGCACAGAGGAAGCCCTCAGCAGCTCCTCCGAGTAAAAAACACTTCCGTGGGTGGCTCCACTGCAAAACCAGCATAGGCTGTTCTTTAAAGAGATGCCTAGTTCCATGTTAAGCGCTGTGAAATTTATTTTAGACTTAACTCTTTTAATTCAAGAAAATGAGTGATATAATAATAGATCTTTGAGTGTGTTTTAGCTCACATAAGTCAATGTCCTTTAATAGTTTACATTTGGAAAAATTCTTATGCTGTAATAGCTTTTCAACTAGTCTAGGATTTAAGTGATGGTAGTACGTTGAGCCAATTTTATGTGACCTTACATTTATTGAAACTTCACAAAAAATTGAAGATATTCATCTTGCTTTAGCATAACCTGTCTGTGGCAGGTATTTATTACATCTCATGAGGAAGTCCAATACAGTAAACAATTATACAAATTAATCATTATTGAATCATTCCATTACTGCGATGTTGTTTATTTCATCACCTAATAGTGAGCAGCTGCAAGATAGCTTAGACATTTTTGCTAAGATTTCTGTTAAAGTTACTGGCATTGTTAACTTTGATTTTGTGTGTATTCAGCTCCAGCAGATCAACTTCATGAGTTTAATGCAAATAGTGCAGTCATCCTTTACCAGTGTGCCAAATGTGCAGCAAGTATTACAGCAGCATCAGTCGGTTCACCTGGCAGGGAGGCAGCCTGCACATGCTGCTGAAAGCAATGTTTCTCCAAAAACAGAGGTGTTCTCTCAAAAAGAAAAAGGAAAAACTGGTCAAGAGAACTCTGTTTTTCATCCAAGGAAGAATGTAGAAGATGAAGGCAACAGTGGTCAAATAAAAGTAGGTATATAAAAGTGTAGTTTATGAAGACTGTTATCTGGTATGTTATCTATCCTGTTGAGTTAGGAAATGTGTTAGTAGTGATTGGTGTAGATAAAACTATTTTTGTGTGTATTTAGTCCATGGTTGATATGTAAGTATTTGTTTTGTTGCTTTTATTTAGAATCATCTGGATGTGAGTGCCTCTTTGACATTATTTGAAAGCAACAGCAAGGAAACAGAATTAATGTCACCATCCCAAGATTTGCATTCTTCAGTGCCTGCTAAACCACTTCATCTCCTAAATCCTTCCTCAGGCATCCAGAAAAAAGTGAAGCTTATTCCTATTGAAAAAAAAAATAGTTACTCAAATGGATTTCCTTTGCTTGAGCTTGAATCAAATTATAATGTTAAACCAGCATTTTTACATCTAACAGAAATGTCATCAGCATTTTCCAGGCCACCTCCAGTACCACGAGTAGCTTGGAGTTCATCAGATTCCTTACAGAACCATCAGTCATCATACACACCAAGAAAGAGTAAAGCAGAGGAAAATTTCCACAGGAGTAGATACAACCCTGAGACTTTAAGGCAAAAGCATGAAGAAGAAGAGAGATGGGCAGAAACAGTGTGTAAGGTCCCTCCCAAACATCTGAATTCAGATCAGTGTGAAGGACAGCCAGAAGATTCACCTCAGCTGCAATTTCCTGAAAATGTGCATGTGCTCAAAACACCAACCGCTCAGAACGTGGCTGCCATTCCACTGTTGCATTTGCTTGACCCAGTACCTAGAGTTCCACCAGCTGTAAGGCAGCCAATCACTACTACTTTAATACCTGTTAAACCTGCAACAAAGGTTGCTGACACCAGAGGAACACAGTGGGGTGCAGGAATAGCACTACTTCAGATTAATTTACCTCAGAAAAAGAAGGTACTGGATTTTAATAAATATTTTTCTAGGTTGTAGTGTTTTGTCAGTTTCATGGTTTCTTAGTCATCACAAATAATTTCATGTTTAGAGACTTTGAATTTGAAATTTTTCAGCACAGGTACCAAGAGGGATCTAGAACTAAGGGTACCTGCTTACTGACATGTCAGTATGAGGCAGACTGCAAGCCTGAAAGTGTTTATCACTACATTAGATTGATTCTATATTCCATAGTTCATCAATGTTCAGCCCACTGCTAATGAGTGTAAAGAATTTACTATCTAAAATACTGGACAATATTTATATGGTAAAAAACTAGGGTATTTTCCTATAAAGCTTATAATAGAATTACTTACAGAAATAGAATGTGGTGAAAAATCCTTTTTTGCAGGGCAGAAATGGAATGGCAAAAAGCTTAGTAAGAAAATATTACAGATGCTGAATACCTGATGTTTTGAAAAATGTTATTTCTTATACACTTACATGCTTGCATATCCCAGTTGAAGAGAATGGAAATGCTTTTCCTTGAAAACTGCTTCTTCAGTCCTTGTCTACACTGGATGGTTCCTAACTTCACCCTGAACTACCTACATAAGAAATGCAAATATTAGTGAAATATGTTCTATGGATAAAATTCATGTGCTCTGTGTAGAAAATTCATACCTCTTAATTTTCAGAAAATAGTTTATACATGTACATATTGGCAGGGGTTCTGGTCTGATGCTATTAATATTCCATTTCCATATTCTTAAGAAAATGTTACAGGAGTTTCATTTGTGTAACTGAAATCCAAACTGGACTTACTTTCTCCAGCCAATCTGGGGTTCCCCTCCCCATTTTCTGTCTTCCTCTCTCTCTCTGAACTCTTTTAGGCAACAAACCTCATCCCACCTCGAGATCTCATTGCATTTGAGCAAGGACACAAGCATCTTTTTGTGCCCAGTACTTCCTTTCAAAAAGACCAAGCCAATCCTATCCAGCTACTAAGAACTGACGTTGGACCATTTGAACTTAAAGATGTGCAGAGCAAAAGAAAAAGGCAAGCCATATTTTTAAAGTAGAACTTCACTTTGACAGACTAACTGGTAACCTGTACCTTCTAGCTTTGGTATCAGAGGGAATGTATTCTCTCAGCAGAGAATAGAATAGTAAGTGTTCGTAAAGACACAGCAGAAGTGTGTCATTAGGGTGTGAGGAGTTCCAGCTCTTAGGAGATTTATAGGAAGAAGAGTCACAATAGGAAGGTAGTCATTCCACTGTCTGTGTTTTAAAGTCTTGTTGTCTCCTGCCTATTTTTTGCTGTACATTCTTTATGAAATGCTTCACTCAGTTACATAGAGAATATAAGTAGACTGCTAATATTGTCTGGGCTGCATATTGTCACTGTCATCTTCAAAAAGGAAAGGATTATATGCTCTTTCAGGATAATTAAATATGTAGGCTGTTTTAATACAGACTGTGATTTACAAAATTCCTGCTGAAGCTGAGATTTTTTTTATAAGTATGTTATTTATAACTTACACAGTTGAAACAGTTTGTTTAAGATGCTGATATATATTTGCTCAATTCTTATAAAATGCTGATAGAATGTTCTGGAATAGAATACTTGGTTTCTTTCAGTTATGATGCTTCTGACATTGTGGAGCAGGGGCTCGAGAGTAGTTTTTCACTTGTAAAGTGAAAACTTGCTAAACAAGTTACTGCAGATAGGGTTAAGAATAGATTTTAATAGTATCTGTGGAAGTGCTTAAAGCTGTAGTTGCTGCCATATAATCTACTTGTCACATATTGAAGAAGAAGCTGCAGTTACTGTTGTGTAATCTATTTGTCACCTAGTAATTAGAAAACTGCTGTGTAATTGACGTTTGCTTCTTATAGATTTCTTATTGGCACTTTGTGTAGCAATTAATTATACACAAGATATAGATGTGAAATACTATGTGGTTTGTAATATTTAATTTAAGTAATTTATTAGACAATAGATTTGAGTGTAATTGCTGGTATTTGTATGGGTTCTACAACATTTTTATGTAAGTTTCAAGCAGGCAGAAAATGTGATTTGAACTGATCAACATGCAGCAGCTGTTTATCTTTTCTGATCTTTATTTCAGTGTTTATTTCTTAATAGTAATCTTTCCTAGAAAACAATGATAGGTATTGTTATTATTTCAGAGCACTTCTTACTCTTTACTTGTAATTTGTTGACAGTAAAAAGAGGCGTAGTAAGAAACAACTGAAAGAGAAGGAGGATAAGAAGAAACCAAGCGTGTCCTTCTGTCCAAACGACTCTGTCATCAGTATTAGTGACACAGCAGTGGCTACTGAATCAGAGACTGGGGTATAGAATTATGTTTTTTTCTTAGCCTTTTTCCATTCAAGTATTAGCAGAAAAGAAAGAAGGAGAAAACTATAAGCCAAACAATAATATACTTCTCTTCCAGACTCTACAAACAGTATGCATATTTTTCATTAATATACTTGCATTTTCTGTAAACAGGAGATAGATTTTTATAAAGGATTTGAAGGTTGCTATTTCTTTTCCTGGAACATGAACTTGTCTGTTTTGATAGGATATAAGTCTGTATGTACATTTGTAGTAAATACATAAAATAATGTTAAAAACGAAAAAGAAAATATATTTTTCCTAGTACTAATGATAGGACAGGTGACCCAGGCATTATTCTTTCCATGTGAGCATGGATGTATGACAGTATAAGAGTAAGGATGTGCAGCATTGGAATCTCATTTTTTTCTCACTCCAGACTCTGAAAAAAGAAAGCCTTCATCAAGCTGGGTTTTGATTAGGCCTTTTTGGTTCTTTTGGGGTTTATCTTACAAGTACCAACTGCCCAGAGCTGTGTTTCTGATCCATACCATACTTTCTCTGAGACTTCACTGCAGCACAGCAGCAGGAGACCCTCACCAGACCTGGAGATGTTCAGGGGTAGGATAAAACTTGAAGAGGACTAAGGAATTTGTGTTAATGCATGTCATCCCAAGGTATATAAAATAATGTTACATAGTAAGTAAATTCCTCTAAGTTGGAATAGATCAGAGGAATTAAAACACGGATTGAGAGAAGTAAATGACAGTTCTTTTTTTTCCCCCCAAATCATTACTCATATGAGGTATATTGGATAGTTAATATCAACAAGAAAGCCTTTAATCTACACTGGAACTGTTTTTAAAAATGGTTCTTTTTTTCCTTATATTAGGATCACAAACCAAATTCGACATCTTATGTTCAGGATGGTTTTTTCATGTCAATGGGCAAGTACAAGTCTTTTTAATGCTTTGAGTACTCAAAAAAAAAAATCAAGAAGCATTAGTCTGTTAGAATTCACAGTAAAACTCTACTATAATCTATGTGTTAAAAAGTAGGATATTGTGGTCTGTGGGCAATTGAGCTTTCTGCCTTAAGGGATCTTTCCCCAGACCTTTCAGGATGTACAACAGGTGTCCAGAAATTTTGGGAGATACTTGTTTTTTTTGGAATTTTTATGGAGAGAGGTGCAGGCAAATTTAAGATGTTGTACAAATTATCTGAAGATTCAGAATAGTTTTCCCCAGAATTTTAGAAGTATTTTAATTTTTCTTCAGAATGAGTGATAATCTTGTATTTATGTTTATAAACAATAGAGTTAATGAAATAATAACAGTATGTCAAGTTAATTTCATTAGCTGTGGTTGACAGTGAATTCTGTAAACATTTCTAATTCTAAATTTTTAATGTATTTTGAAAAGATATTATTCTGACATTATTTGCCTGCATATTCTAATTACACAAAATTTAGAGCTCCTGTAAAAGAAATTCAATGCATGCAAAATTTCTAGCCTACAATACGAAGACCAGGCCTGTGGAAAGATTTCTTTCTTTATATAGTATGTTAATTCATTACAATATTCAGTTCTGTCATGGAACAAAATGCAATTCATTCTCTGAAATTTGGCCTTAAAGAAATGCAAACTCTGTAGAAACAGCAATAAAGAAATTAAGACATACATGTCATGAATGTTCCTCTACTCCTTTTAGAATGTGAAGCAGACTATTACTGTTCAGCATGCTAAAATATTTAATTTAATATCACATATCTAAACTGAATCTTGGTTTCAAGTCAGTGTAACATTGTAAGTGCCATTGTTTATTCACATAAAGTTGGTAGCATGAATTTTTCTTGGAATCATTTATGAGGTATGCTTAGACAAGTTATCTGTCATAAATGCAAATAAGAAAATGTTGGGGCCTCTAGTTGTGAGTTAGTATTATTGCTTTCAAAGGTGTCTAATTTTTATATTGTTAATAGACACCTATTTTGTATTACCACATTTTAGATGCAATGGATAAAGCAAGTATTACCTCAGCAGATCTACATTATTTGGCTTCTGTAGGAAAAAAACCAGCAGAAACTCAAGATGCAAGTACTAATACTAGCCCAGGTAAATGCTACATGGGTGATCTACAGAAACCAACTGTTACTAGTGTTGTTTCTTGATTAGTTGTGCTCTTCGATCAGTTTTCAAAATGCCGCAAGTTTGTAAAGGGGAAGCAATTTTTTGTTCAGTTTTCTTGTTTCAAAAATAATTAAACCAGAAAACAATGGAATAATTTCTAGTTGGAAATTAGAAAGCAGTAGTTAAAATAATTATAACTAAAAATATTACAGATGCAATTATGTAAGAGTCTCCTCATGCTTTCTGTAAGTCAGTCCTGCTGTGACTTTTTCTGAAAGCTTGTTTTAACTTGACTTTATCAAAATGCAATTTAGACAATGTTTCACACTTGATTGAAATTGCTTCCTTTCCTCTTCCCCCACTTTTCTTTGATTGTAAACTGGCAAATCAGAAATGTACACTCAGATAATGCCATTGGTATCTTTACATAAACATAGGCATTCTGGTCTTCTTTTTTTTCTTCCGATCAAGTGCTCAAATCATACCAGGATTGGGGGATCAGTGGTGGAAATGAGGTTTCCAAATTTCAAAAAAATGAGCTGGTCACGTCTGTTCCTGCATCAGGTGTGGCTGCAGTCTTTCTCCATTTCATTTGTTGTTTGGGAAGTCTGTAAAAGTATTACTGTTCTAACATGGGTTTTGTGTGTAAGTGGGTTTTGTACCTGAGACAGCTTAATGCAGGGTATAGGTAAAATGCTAATTTATCTGACATCTTGATACCCAAATCCTTATTTTGTGGATTTTAGCTTGATTTTAGTGCCCACTTTAATCTTTAGATTTAGTGTAATGTAGATCAAGTTAATTGATCAGTGGGGTGTTAAAACAGATCACATGAAATTGAGCTGCAGTAGCCTTGTTCCATAAATACATTACATAGATTTCAGTACCCAACTATTTTCCCTATGGTACTAAGAGAGCAAACAAATTTTTCTATTATTGTAAAATGCAACAGTGTTTTTCTGTTTGAAGATAATTTTACTATATCACATGACTCATTTGAGATAGTTAAATTAGAGGTTTTCATTTGAGTAATCTAATTTCTTTGGATTAAGTAAAGATGGAGATTATTTTTACCTAAGTAGGAGGGACTTAGATATTAATAGAAGTCTAGATGGCAGCTTATTCAATGCTTTTCTTATCATCTAGAGAATGCAGAGCTGTTTCTTAATAGTCTGAAATTTTTGTGACTTTTACTAAATAAATTCCTGACTATTATTTCCTTGTAGAATCATCCAGTTCGTCTGAGATACTACTGCCAGACATGTATTTAAACCAGAGTTTCCCCACTGAAGTCAGTGAGAAACCTTTACCATCCCATCTGTCAGATGCACCTGATTTGGTTAGTGATCTAGTGTACATATGGTTTAAATGCATTTTTAAGTATACTGTTTGTCTTCGTGAGTTTGGGTTCTTTGTATCTGCATGAGTCAGTTGTATAATATGGTAGGGAAGATTGTATTTATTTTGTTCCCAAAACAAAGTCTGTCATCTACAAATGTCAAGAGGTAATGGTGAGCAATGCACTATAAGCAACTTATTCAAAACCCATACTGTACAATTCTTCATTATCTTGTTGTTTAGCATAAACGGGAATATATCAGTGTGACTGACATTGAAGACAGTGACATCCTTAGCAATTTGCCCATAAAACCTGAGTCTGCAGAAGAGATAATTGCTGCACAGCAGAATGAGAAGCTTGAAATTCCATCTACTGCAAAACTTCATCACAGAGCAGCTTCTGTTACTAATGCAGTTCCACCTGGAGTACTTGAGAAGCAAGGTAAATGATTTCAGTTTTAAATCCAAGAAAAAGTAATACCACTCTTTTGTTGTAATACTCTCACAGAAAATCTGCAGCCTTTTCCCAATTAACCTCATGGCTTTTTAGTCTTAAACATAAACATTGATACATTTGACTTTTTTTGTAATGATTCTTGCCTTCTAAAACACCCTGTTAGGTTTGGGTGGTATTTATGCCTAATTATTTGCAGCTGCTTGTGGCTTATTTAGTGATACTGGTACATTCTTTTTTCCTTTTTTTTAAGATGATCATCAGAAGAATGTGTCAAACAAATTGCAAAAGAAAGATAAGTCAGATTCTGCTACAGATATTTTAACTTGGAACACAGCACATGAACATGGAGGAATTCTTCCTTCTTCAGGACTTCAATCCAAACTAATTAATAAAGAGTACTTTTCCACAAAGCAGAAGGAAATGGATATGCAATTACAGAAACTAGAGATCATAGCAGAAAATATGGATCAAGATTTCAGAAATTTCGAAATGGTGAGTGCTGACTGTTGGTTTTTAAACAGTTTATTTTTTCAACTAAAGACAAAACTTCCATTTTGGAACAATATGTTCTCACATCTGCTTAGTATCCGTTGAAAGATATTGAAAATAATATTTTTATATATAATATATCTAATATGTTTATTACATGTTTGTAACATTATATATAATATATATATTATCCATGTTATGATAAAATTTTTATATATATGTATATACAGTGTTCTTCCATATTTAGTTCTGAACGTGTTGGCTGACATGGTTGTTTACAGTGGACCAAATATTGGGTAGAATGGTGATGTTACTAGTGAATGGGCAGAACATATTTAATTTTTGTGTAACTGAGTTCAGGCTGGGCAGGAGACCTTTTTTGGCAAAGACTTCTGCAGTTGTACTTCTGCAAAATACTATTTGACTATTTTTGGAACCTGATCCAATTTGCTTCATAAAATACTTGCATTTTTGCCATCTTTATAAATCCTAATATGGAATTAAAATAAAATTGGGCTGTGATGGATTTTTTATGTGTCTTCTAACTCAGGGTATTCTATGATTCACAGAAGTGTAAAGTCCTCATTGTGTCACTACACACAGTTACTACGCTCAGGTGGATTATTTAATCACTTCTATTCTTCATCAAGATTGTTATTTAAGTCAGATTTTTTAAAAGACCACTGTAGGGAAAAAAAAATCTTGGTATATCCTGTATTTCAGGACCAATGTTTCAGCATTTCATAGCATCTGGATCTTAAAGCTTCCGGGTATCTAGCCAAATCCTGAAGAAAACCCCCTTTTTTCCCCTGTTTTTTAAGTTCATACTAGTTGGTCTTTCCTTTTATAACGATTTCTTATGTATTACATGTCAGTTATGAGATTTGTTCTTTTTGAGATTAACGCTCAGTAAAATGTCTCACTCTGGGTTAGTTTTAGTTTTCATTTTCTAGTTTGAAACTTCAGACTTATGAAGATGATGGAAGTATTTTAATATCTGGGTTTTAGATAAAATATATATTGGAAAACTTCAGCTACTTTAAACATAATGTGATCAGTAGGAGTAGGAGTAAAACTGTTCAAACAAATAATAGTGTTTATATGTATTTTCCTCAAAGTAAGTATCCAGAAAATTGTAATTCTCGCATGAAATTAATCTACTTGGGCTACTTTGATTCTTGAATATTTTTGTTTGTTTTCAGTCAGAAAACTTGCATTAAAATGTTCAAAACATTCAGTCAAGAAAAATATATTTAAAGTGGACTTTGCATAAATATCTGTGGTGTAAGTCTCAGAAATACCTTGAAGAAAGTATCATTACCTAGTTTTTGGGTTTCACTTACAGTTAGTGAAGCTGATAGATTCTGAAATGGATGCTGATTCAGACCTTGGTGCTCATCCTGCAGTCTCTGAAGCTACTGGAGTCACTGGTGCTGGTATGTGTCCAATTAACAGAAGGATAATAAACTTGCCATGGAATATGCATCTTAAATAAATTCTAGTTACCAAAGGTGTTACTGAAGTATGAACCAAAAATACCACAGAAACAAATAAAATAAAAGGTAGCTGATCTGAATGTTGAGTTATAATATCTTCTGATTTTATTGAAATCTTGTATCAGCTTAAATATTTACTAGAGCAGATGTATTATTTATAGTTTATTTAACAAATAACTGTGTAGTGCCTACTTATAGCTCCTGGCCAGTGCCAAGAACATAATCTGATCTACTTATGGAGTTAATACGGAGCTGAGTGGTGGAACCAAATCATGACTGTATCTGTAATCATATGTAAGACGATATTTAAGATGTCCTTTAGACTCACACAGAGCAACTCCTGGTCCAGTCATTTTCTTTGTGTGCACAGGACTGGTTCACACAGCACAGTCCTGGAAGTCTCCTTCCATAGGGAGGCACAGCTGATCCAGGTCTGAGCTGTTGTAAGTAACAGATAAATTTAAAATACCACTAATCAAGATATAGAAGGCATAGTTTCTGCATTGTGAGGATTTGCCATTGGTCTACACTAAGTACGGGTTTTTTTTCTCCACAGAATCAGAACATCATTTGTCAGGCATGATTTTTGAAGATGTTACAGATGACCAAAAGGAAAGCTTCAACTTGAAATATCCTGTGCCCAGTTCTACTACAGTGGATGCACACTCTCCTGCCTCTGCAGCCTTGGCTTCTAAGTCTCCCAGTGGCCTGAAATCACCTTCTGGTATAACTTCTATTGTGTATTTTTCCCCTTTGCATCTTTTAAAAATAAGAAAACCTTTTCTTCATGCTGTAATACTTCTTCATGGCTGTTACACAAAATGTTACATAATGCCAGTGAGCTCATTAAAGTCATGAGCCTTTCTAGATTGCATTATTTAGAATGGCTTTGTTGATGTGCTCTGATAAAGAGCACATGGCATAAAAGTATCACTAAGCTTTGAAAACAGTTCAGCAGTGAGTCATACTTGCACTCAAATTCACTGTTATTGAAATAAAATAGTCAGCATTGGGTCTGTTTCTGAAGCCCGTCACTATGTTGATTTGCACTTATTTACCTAAGTGAATATAAATGTGATATCACAGAAAACTCAAAGCTTCCTTCAAAAGCTGTTTTGACACCTCTGTCAACTACCTATGTCTAGAGAGGTGACATCTCTCTTAAATCCAGTCTACATAAGCAAAATCGATTGATTTATTTCTGTGTACAATAACTACTATCTATGTCTTAAAGGATTATTTTATGATGTCTAATAATTTTGAATACTGAAGGTAAATTGATTTTAGCAATTATAAAGACTGTGGTAGCATTAAAAGGAGGAGGGAAAATATTCTGCAAGTAATTTGTTGCCTGAGATTAAAAATGCAGTTGTGTTGTTTTCTCTGTGTATTGCCTGCATTGCTTGCAGTCAGGCTCCCAAAAGTGGTATGTGCTTTGTACATGTGAATGTGCATTTGATAGCCATATTTACAGCAATCTGTCTTAAAAGGTATTAAAATGTGGTTCCTGTGTCTGTACACAGCACAAGTGAATCTCAAATAGTACACACACCCAGTTAAGTTTTGAAAACAGTAATAGCGTTTTCTATGTATAAACTTGTTTTTTAAGTATAAACTTGTAAGCTAAGAAAACTGTAGGTGATACTAAGTTAAAACTATAATTTTTTGAGATGGAGAGATTAGTTTAGGAGAGGAAGTGGTGTTCTTCCTTCCAAGACAGCCATACTGCTCTTCAATTCCATCTTCTGAATTCCAAGCTTCTTCTGAATACCTGGATTCCTCAAGTGAGTGTCAATCATTAATTTTCCAAGAAACACTGTATAATTAATTGGAACAGACTATTTCCAGTTTGTTGATCATGGGAGAAAACTGTAAACAGTGACAATATCTTCCTAGGAAAACTGCCCACAAAAACCTGGAGCTGTTAATTGTTGTTCTCTGGAGCCTCTGTGCTCACCTGGCAGTCAGTGACTTGTTGTCTTGTAGGCTGTTAAGCTTATGTACAATATTAATTTATTTTTAATGTCAGCTGTCAAATGTCAATTGAGGTTGACTTGTTTCTATATTTTATCCCACCGGCTGTTTAACATATGTATGATTAGTGTATGTACAAGTGCAAAGATATTGCTAATAAGGATTGTTTCTGTTTCAGGTTCTCACATATGCAGAGATATATGTCTTGGGTATGTATTTTGGGACTGGTGTTATTGACAGTTTACCAAAAAGGTGACTGTCAGGGTGGAATCATCACTTTATAAAAATCAAGGCATTAATTTTCAAACTTAATAAAACCCCTTCTGTTAGCTAATTTCAGACATTTACTCTGACTTTTGTGGTGCCTGTAGGATTTACTTCATGCAAAAGCTCTAGAAGCATTTGAAGTTCTTTCCTAATTAAATGTATTGGAGCTGTTAATGTAGATGGGGCTCTTGTCTATGTGCATTTGTTATTTCTTCAATTTGCAAACCACCTTTTCAGCAAAATACATGAAACTGCTATGGGTAGTTTTCCATGAAGACCAGCTATCACCAGAAAGTTTTTAAAGTCTTGCAGTGTGAGAAGTTTTAAAATCTTAAAGTGTGAGAAGTGTAAAGCAACAGACTGGAGATTTCAAAACTGTAAAGAGCCTATGCATTAAATAAAATGGTCTGACATATATTTTTACTTTTAGCTACTGTTAGTCTTCTGGAGCCAGTAGAAAAGAGTAGTTAGTTTGTTTTCTTCCTGGTCATTCTGCTCCATTACCCATTTTTATTGCTTTGTTTGAAGCATAGCAGTAAACTCAATGGTTTATTCTATTTTTCTAGTATTTTAAGTGTAACTGGTTGTTGTGACTGAAGTGGATTAGGAAGTGGTTACATAAGGTGGAGTATGGGTGTGAGGCAAAACTTTAGCAGACACTGATAGCTTGTAGTCTTAAACAATGAGATTTGTTTTTTACTGGGAGCAACTGATTAAAAGAGAGGAAAGAAATTGGAAGAATTTAGGTGAAGCTGTGCTCTCACTGACACTGATTCTTGCTCAAAAGGTCATGGATATTTGGGTACCATTGAAACTGGCAGCACCCTCTAACCTTATCTCCTCATGGGCAGCAATACAAACCCTGTGGTGCTGCTGGCTGCCAGGCTCAGCCTCCTGTGGCTATCAGGTGTGTGAACTAGCTAGGCTAACCATGTTCACACACCACAGCAGAGCTCAAGCATTTCAGTTGTGGATCGTCCTTCTGATGGGACAATCAGATCTTGCTCCTTCTGTCCTCATCAAAAGCTCTCTCAAGTGTACTAACCCAGTGGAGATGTGGGGAAAGAGTATTCATTCCAAAGGCTCTATGGAAAACAGCCTGGATATTGTTGTTTTAAGTATAAAAGGAAGGTGTTTAGCTTGTTTTTGTGGGAATGTTCAGCATTAATTTAGTAACAACTTTTTCTCCTACCTAACATCAAGCTCTTTAGAAGATCCCCTGCAAATTACTGGTCCGAGTGATGTTACTGATGTGGTGAATGATTGTGTGGTGGAAGGTGACACCTCTTTGCTGGAGCTTGGCTTTGCAAGAACGCAGGCTAAGAAAACCTTTAGGTAATACCATGGCTTTTTGTTGTGTGTTGCTTAAATCATTTTAACCCTGGTTATTCTTGTAGTTCACACCCTGTAAACAATGGAAGCAAGTATGTGGTTTGATGTTAATGGGACTAGTAGAGCTTTTAATCACCATGAACCTACTAGGCATTATTCTCAAATGTACTAATTCTAGTATTCTGGTTTTGAAATTCTTTCCTTCCCATTTGTTTTTTCCTTCCTCTGCTAGGTATAGGCTGGAGCACACTGTTCTTATACAGCAGATTCAGTTCAGACCTTCAGGTATTTTAAAGCAGTTCTGAAAGATACAAGTTTCCTGCCAGTGGTACAGCAGTTTCAGAAACTTCCAGCCCCAGATTCCAGCTGTCATGCTACCCTCCCTTCTGGAAATTTCTACACCTTCCTGACTGGCAGTTATAAAATCAGCTGTGTTCTTTCATGAGAGAGGTCAAAGTGACAGGTGTTTTCTACTGCAGTTTGGAATATCAATTGCTGGCAAGATAAAATAATGCAGCTGTTCAGGTCACCAATCTGCTGCATTGGTGATACAGTTCCCACCAGTTTAAGGTCTAGTTCTATTATCTGAATGTAGCAGATAAGTGCAAGAAAAATTTTAGAAGATGTCTTGGAAATTACTTGTTTACCAGGATTTTATGTAGTAGAATTTTGCAAAAGAAAATTTCCCCTCTTGTTCATTACTTATGCTTCCAGCTGTGTCAGAATTTTAAAGGGTTTTCAGTATTTTTGTTATATCATGTAGTTGTCATTGTTTACAATTTACAGCATGTGCTAGATAATTTCCTGTTTACATCTGCCCTCAGAGTTCTTGATTCTGCTTCTGGGCATTCTCAAAGAACAGAAAAGGAAAGGAAAGAGATACAAACATGGATGAAAAGAAAGCAAAAGGAAAGAATGAGAGAATATTTGAAGAAACTGGATGAACAAAGACAGAAAGAACATCATCCATTTAACCTGAGAAAAAATGTGGTAAGAATAACAGGTGTACTGAAGAATAACTGTTACTTATTATACAAGTGTTGTTTATTCAGGTTAGGTAATAGAAAGGCTGGGAGTGATTGGGGTTTTTTTCCTGTTGGAATGTATGGTTTCTACATGTATGATTTCATTTTACTGGAGCTGGCCATAGTTGTGTCAGGTAAGTAAATACACCTGTGTTCTTCACAGGCTGCAGTGGTGACCATTGGCTGCAGGTGTATTACAAAGTAATGCAGGTGGCTCTCAACTGTGATGGATACAGCTGCAACATTCACTGATGAGAGATGTGTTTTTAAGGGAGTGATAGCTCCAGCTGTTCATATGATGTGTTTACACCTTGTTTCATCTTCCCACACACCTCCCAGGGAATGTAAAAAGTGGAGTTCAGATGCCAGCATCCCTTCAAACATGGCAGGCTACTGAGGGCAGTTGTCTCTGTCATTTACCCACACTGGAGTGCATACAAAAATCATAAGGGGTTAGCAGATAAGCTAGAATATGCCATGTATGTCAAGTGTCTTAGGAAATTTTTGCTGAAGGCTGGTTTCAATGAACAGTCCACTCACAGAATTTTTTAAATTTTAAATTTAATTAGTAAAAACATATTTATGCCTGATCTGGAAATTTTTCTGTGCTGGAAATACTAGAAAAATTTTTAAACCATACAAAAGCAGTTCAGAAGACATTTTTCAATCAGTATTAACTCTTAAAATATGCATTTGCCATCTGGATGCCTTCAGGACCTGAAAAGACCCTGCTGAGTCACAGGAAGCTCTAGAGCTACAGGAGATGACAACACCAAATATATTTCTATACTTTCTACTTATTGAATTCAGGATATGCTGTAGGTAATTCCAGGCTGAAGCTCTGCTTGTTTTAACTCCAAGAAGCAATTTTGTAACATACGCAAGTTCCCTGTGACTAAATAATTCAATTGTATTCACTTTCAGAAAGAGTAACAGATCTATGTGAAATAAAGTATTTCCTCTGAAAGATTAAACAACCTTTTTGAGCTGACCTGGGATATTCTTCTGTACATGTGTGGAGAGAAGTGATTTAAGAAAAATGGGTCCTGCTTCTCACCCTTTCCTGTGTTGTCAACCCCTTAATATACACTTGATGCTTTTGCTATGGGCTGTTTTCCTGAAATCATTAGTGTAGGGATTCCCAGCTTTCACTAGATGGTTTGGGTTTGGTATAAAGAAAAATTAAAGACTTCAAATTGTACTCTAGCAAACACAGGTCAACGTGCAATCTTGTCCAGTTTTATATATCAGGACAAGATTGCACGTTGACACTGATTTTTAGGGAAACTGGAGGTGAGGTCATTTGAAACTTTGTGTTTGACTGTGAGGACATTTCCTAGGAATATTAATATTTTAAGCATATGAAGTATGGAACATGTGAGTGTAGGATTTCAGTATTTTTTTTGAGACTGGAAAATTATAGAGACAATCTTACTTGAATTTCCTGGTATGGCCATATTCTTTCATAGTGGTTTTCTTTTCTGAAGAGTTTCTTAAGCAGTAACTTTCAAGTCAAGTAAAGTGAGAGTGAGAGACTGGAATGAGACCATAGTACATAATTAAAGATCTTTATACTTTCTTAAACAGCATCATAATCCTACTTCAAAGGATATTAGAGTCTTCCAGAAGAAGAAAGAAGAAAAAGACAAGTAAGTTGCTTTTAAATTCTTATTTTCATATTAGTTTTCCATTCCTGAGAAAGTTGTAGAGATAGTTTTAACTTTATTGCTTATGAAACTTCAGATATGAATGAAATTTCAACCAAAAGAATAAGTAATTAATGTTTCCTTTACCATTTAGGAAAACTCTGAACATTTTTATCCTTTGCCTATTTTTGTTGCTTTCCAAATATCATTGTTTATTTTCTTTCCCCAACAATTAGGTAAGAAATGTGCTAACTTTTTGCTAATGATATCTTAAAAGGCTTAGTATATTTTCTGTGCAATCTTGTAAAAAATACTCTTCATGTAGCCTTACAGTACTCACAAGCCAGCTGTGGTGAAATGAGTGACAGCATTAGGTAATGTGTAATATTATTTCTTCACAGAGCCATGTTGTTAGAGCATTACAGAATCAGAGTATCGCAGGCACTTTCTCTGGTGAATGAAATGTCGTCTGAAACAGTGGCATCACGAGCAAGTGATCACAGGACATCGTCCAGCACAAGATCAGCTCAAGCTTACAGAAGGAGGAAGGTGGCACCTAGTACAGGGTAACACTCTAAGCATTAAACCTGTTGTGTTCCACTGGTGTCTTTACCTCCAAATTTTGTAGCAAGTTTAGACAGGAATGGTTTGAGAGAAAAGTCATATGCTGGTGGAATCAAAGATACAATTTGTCTGGATCAGAGGACTCTCAAGTCCCTGTTCCAGGCTTGTTAAAACCAGTACTGCAAATCTTGGAGGGAGCCTTAAAAATGCCTTTTGGAGCACCAAATAAGCAAACCCAGGAGTTAGCCCAACTGTAAGCAGTGTCCTAATCCATTCCACTCAACATCAGTTCCTTTACAGTAAGCGTGGATAAACACTGGAACAGGCTGCCCAGTTAGGTGCTGGAGTCACCATCCCTTGAGGTGTGACTGGATGTGACATTTGGTGCCAGGGTCTGGTTGACAGGCTTGTAATCCCATCAGAGGTTGTACATGATCTTGGAGGTCCTCTGCAACCTTAGTGATTCCATGAATTCCACTGGACTATAACTAGAAATATAGACCTGAAAGCATCTAACAACAGGCTAGCAGCGAATAAAAATTCGGCTCTGCAAACTCTGGACTTGTTCTCTTTCTTGTTAATTTTCCATTACTTAGGATTTTACTTGTTCTTACTTCCACGCTTTGCTTATTTCCTTTTGAGAAGATGGCTGTATCTGTGTGTTATGAACTGACTGATACATTTACTCAGTTTGATGGTATTAATGCTATGTATATGTGAAATACAGGTGTATATTACATTGCAGTTTTTCTTCTTATAGATACAATTTTATGCTTTTCAGAATAATAGGGAGAACTTTGTACTTACTAGGTAATCCTTTAATTTAATACTTCTGCTTCTCTTTTTCAATACAGTGTCTTTTTTAGTTACAGTTCCAGGATATAACATTAAATTGAAGGTAGTCAGTGCTGTGCAGAGCCTGCAGGTGGGGTCCAGGGGAAGTTTAAGTGCATCAGCCCAGCCAGAATCAGACATGCTAAGGAACATCATGCAGGAATCCACTTAGGAGTGGAAGGAACTACTAACTAAGAAGTTTTGTTGGACCTAAAGAGGTTCTGTGTAAAGCCAGTTTGATGTGTCTTCACTGTGATTGCAGCAGTTCTGATTCTGGTGAAGCTTACTGGCCCCTAAGCAGTGTGATTCTGGTGATGCTGGTCCTCAGCAAAGTGGGCTGATTGTGATTTCTCTGGCTTTTATGCCTCTTCTGAATATGCCTTGTGAGGTCTGAGTTGAGGAATGGTATATGGTACACAGTAGCAAGTATTTAAGATTTGTTGTGTCATTTCTTTTTGTCTTGTTGCAGAGGGCATTTGAACAGTCTTGTTCTGGCAGAAAGGAGCAGAAGTGCTGCCAAACCTGGTTTTGGTCAAAAAGTACAACATTTCACCCCAGCTCTTGGTTTTACAGAGTCCAGAGGTAAGAACGGTAATGAAGGTTCATATTGAAAAGGATCTTCAGGTGACTCCTGGATTTTTGGGAGGGATATCTGTGTAAAAATCAAATTTATAATCCTGGATGTTTCCTGTCCTGAGGCTTTTGCAATTCTGCTGCTATTGTTTTGCAGAATGATGGGAGTTACCTTTTCTTATCACTTCTCTTTAAATCCAGCATACTATAAATTGCCATAGCAAGAGTACTGTGTAATCCAGGCAGCAAACTTGTAGATGAAAATCTCTAAGCATCTCTGAGTATATTTGATCTGCATTTATAAAAGGAAATGCTTACTTTGTCTTTACAGGAAATGCCTGTATGCTCCTTCAGAAAAGTACCTCCAGAAGAAGACTGAGAAATGCTACAAACTGTCCTGTTACGTTTAGACACTGTAAGTTACACAGAACAATGATGTAGTGCTACATAATACAGGGGGGGAATAAGATGCAGATACAAAATTTGTTTAGAAGAGTAAAATTCATATTTTTTTCCCCCACTTAAAAGTATTTTTAATTAGAAACTTGTGAAATATCACCTCTGTTTATTTTCTGAACAGTTTTAGCCAGATGACAATTTCAAGATTACTGAAATAAGTGTGCTTGATTTTGGTGAATTCCTGAAACACGTGTTATGAAATCACAAGGGACAGAGGCTTTGAGTTTTATCTTTCATTTCAAACCCACTGAGAGAAAGTTAATTACCATCCAGGATACAAGAGTTATGCCTCTCCCTTACTTTTCTATGCCAATTATTTTCCAAGCTCATTAAAATAGGAATTGTCCTTGTTATCCTCTGTATAATAGCCGTCTAATATATCATTTTGTCATAATGTTAGCATGGAAAAATTTGACTAAGCTTAACAAAAAATCCTCTTTGGATTTTAGTGGTACTTTTTCCCGTGCCTGTCTTTGTTGGTCTGGATCCCCAGAAGATTGTTCCTAATCAAATTCTTTAGCAGATACAGTACTTGTTAACAGCAGCAGAATTTCTGATCAAAGAATTAGAAGTGAATCACTCTGAGACTTAGGAAATACTGCAGCCTGATTCTATTCTGCCTTACACCAGAATTATACTATTGGCATAGTTTGGACAGTCAAAGGTCAATGTATTTGACTTGGCAGTATAGGAAATTGGCAGAAGTAATAATAAGCAGAAAGGCACTTTTCCTGAATCTGCTCTACTTATGTGGAAAAGTAATTTTTCTCCATTCCATATATTCACTTTTTAAACATTATATTCAGGCTGATCTTTCTCTGATTTCCTGGCACCTTTTTGTATCTGTTTTCCCAGTATATCACATCACTGCTAAGGGTTTCGTGTCTTCTGAAGAGGCATAAATTCAGAATTTATTTAGTTTAGTCCTTTGCCAATAAGGAAGCAATGTGCTTTTGGTGGAGGATGGCACCACAGAGCTGTAGGCGCCATGCATGGTCCTGTTCCACTTTGTGTTCTGCCCTGGGAGGGCAGTTCAGAGCGTGAGACTGGAAGGAACCAGCAGCCTTTTCTCACCATAGACCCACAGGAGTTCTAGATGACAGAGCTTGCAGTTTTCACATGGATTTACACACAGCTTCAGTTCCTAGAACCTGAAGCTTCTATTCTTGAAGGAGTTTCAAGAGATTGAGGTGAAAAGTGCAAGACGAGTTACCCTGCTACGGTTGGCCTGTTCTCTCCTCAGCTGCTGAGTGCAGAGTCAGCAGAAGCTCAACACAAAAGCCTCCTCAGGTTGCCACTGCAGTTCAGACAGAAGATGTTGATCCTGACGCTGATCGAGATGTGGTGAGTCCATGGACTGTGCCTGATGATATCCAAAGAATACTTCAAGATACTCATGACTCCATGTTCCAGGTAGAGTACCTACTTATTCTATAAACTATTTGATACTTGCCACTTAATATTTTGTTTACTTCTGCTTTATCTAAAATGTGCTTCTCTATTCAAAATACGTGGGTCAGATAGATACAGAGAGTCATAAATTATGGGGCTTCAGCAGAACCATGCTATTTTTTTTTACAAATGCAGTTTTGTGAGCCTTGAAATTGAATGTTCTTTTTAACAACCATAGAGACACATTGTCTGCCCAGGCAACAGACACCAGTGGGAGGGCATTAAGAGACAATAGACTGCATTTGTTGCAGAATAATCAGACCTGTAACTGGATTTGGACATGTTTTAAAAGAGTGGGATAATTTCTGCTGTCCATGAATGAAGCACAGTGATCAGTTCATCTTCTCTGTCCCCAACAGACCTCTTCAGTGCACAGCATGATTTTCTCTCCTCTCGGCAGTATCAACACCAGCAATGGTTCTGAAAGCACAGGGAGCATCCTCAGCAAGCTGGACTGGAATGAATGCAGTTGAGGCTATGATAGCAGATGTGGAGGACAAGTAAACAGTTCACAAAGTTTCCAAATAGTTGCTGGTGTTTGGGTTTTGTGTTTTAAAATTAGTAATTGTTCTACTTAAAATGGATTGAGGCTTGTATTGGTTTCCTTCTTAAGCAGCGTGGAAATTCTCACTGTTACCAGCCTAGCCTAGATGAAACTGAATTCCTTAAAATGTACTTTTCCTTCCATATGTTTTCAGGTCAAGAAGAACTAAATATAGTTGGTAAAGGCCAACCCATAGTCTTAAACAGATCTGGGTCAGCTTCTTTACATAGAAATATAAATAAAACACTAAAAAATGTTATTTTAAGAGCAGTGTACAACTGTTTTACTTTTGCATTTAATATTCAACATTATTATGAAGTTATTTTTGTAACGTAAGGGTTGTGATAAACAGGTTTAATAAAAGTGATTTTATTTGTTTCTGCTGTAAATGATTTACACATGCAGCACTCGTAATTATTGCTGTGTACCACTAGGGCTGTATGTGTACATGTGCACCACCCTCATATTTTAAACCCAGTCTACTTGTGCAGTTGTTTTGAAAAATCTTACAAGAGTCTGAACGATTGACAGAAAGATGTACAAATAGTCAGAAATGAAAATAAAAAGTAGACTTTTGTTAGGAAAGTCAGGCAGCAGTGTGAGACAAAAGGGCAAGTACTTCCTGGGGTAAAAAAAAAATTACAGTATTGCTGTTCCTCCATCTGCAGGATGCTGCTGTTTAGAGCTCCTTCAGCAACCCCCAGGGGTTTGTAAAACAATTTCCCCTGTGCTCAGTGACCATCAAGTAGTTGTGATGTCTGAACAGATGCAGCTATGGTGACTTCTTCCCAAAGGTTTTTATTTTGTAGTGAAGAAATATTATTTTTTCATGGAAGTCAAAGGTGTATTAATTTCCAGTGGTTAATTACTGTCACCCCAAGCTATAATAGTTAAAAACCCTAAAAATGTCATGTTTCCAAGTGAAGCTGCACCTTGGCAAAAATAAAAAAATAAGATTCAGAGGGAGACTGTTACAGGATTACACACATGCTGGGATAGAACTGACAGTTCCTGTAGGCTCAGAGGTCCAGGCTAGCCATGGGAGTTTTTTAGCAGTCCTCAAAATCTGCATCAGCTTTTTTTACAGGATTGAGTTTGGTCATCTTCAAATGAAAGGGGTCAGTGCCTTCAAGAGCCAATCCAAGCATGAAACTGTGACTTTACCCAAAGTGGAATACTGTGTTTCTTCAGAGTGGCAGCAAACAAATCATCAGGAAACACTTTCTGTTCCTGGTGGAAAAATACTGTAAAAAATACTGGTTTAGCCAAGTGTGGAAGTCTTGTTATGCCCACAGCCATCTGTGAGAAGGAAGAGAAAGTAGTCAGTCTATTTCATTTTAACAGTCATAAAGGAAATACTTTCTTGATGTGCCTCCAGATCCACAGCATCACAAATCATTAACACAGGGGCAGAGAGGCAGTTCAGAGACCTCCCAGTCGGGATGTCAGCAGTGAACTCACACTTTGCCTGAGCTGTGACAGCAGCAGAGTCTGGGCCAGCAGAGCTGCTCCTGCAGAGCCACAGCAGTGAGAAAAAGCACTTGGGACACATGAGAAGATCTGCAAGAGTGATTTCTTAACCAAACTGCTTCCATGGACTCACAATTTTTTTTTTTTTTGCAATTTCTTTTCTATGATGCCCCTTCTAGGGCTGAAGAGGAGGAAACTGTTTAGAATGTCTTTTTATGAGAGAAGCAGATAGTCATTTGAAATTAAAGAAATCTTGAAATAGACATTAAAAACACATTGAGGAGGTCTGCTGTCATAGAAGTTATGAGGATCAAACAAATAAAAATCTTTTAAGTCACTGCAACCTTTTAGAAACAAATTTTAAAAAGCCCATTTTCTCTAATGTCCTAGTAAAGGTAGTCAAAATACAACTGTATATATATTTACTAATCCAAACTGGTTTACAGTTTATTTGCCTTTATACTTGCTTAGTTTTTCAGGGCTGAAGTTTCTCTTGTAAAGCTGAAAGAGAAGTTAATGCTTATGTTCAAATTTGAAGGCTTAAGATTTTCCTCAAACACCAAACTGCAGAACTCAAAACTTTGGAAAAGGAAGAAGTTGACAAATTTTACTTCTTTATCCACCTGCCTCATTTTTGCCATCCCTTTGGGATTTTTGTTATTGGTGGTTTTTTGATCACAGCCTCTCACCTTTTCCAGTGACTCACTCACCACCTTTAACAGAAAATACTTCTCTGTATCTGACCTGGGTTGATCTTCTTTCAGCTTAAACCCATTGCCCCTTGTCCTATCACTACCTACCCTTGTAAAAAATCCTTCTCCAGCTTGCTTGTGAGGCCCCTGCAGGTACTGGAAAGAGCTCTAAGGTCCCCCCAGAGCTTTCTCTTTTCCAGGCTGGACAATCCCAATTCTCTCAGACTATTTTTGGAGCAGAGGTTCTCCATCCCTCTAGTCATCTTTACAGCCTCCTCTGGGCAGCAGGTCCCTGTCCCTCCCGTGCTGGGAGCCCAGGCTGGATGCAGTGCTCCAGGTGGGTCTCAGCAGAACAGAGCAGAGGGGCAGAATCCCCTCCCTCCCCTGCTGCCCACGGGGCTCTGGATGCAGCCCAGGACACGTTTGGCTTGCTTTTCCAGGATTCCTAAAAATTTTTCCTGGATTCCTAAAAATACTTAATATTCCCAAGCAAATGTCTGTCTACTCTATTCACAGAATAAATGTTTAGAAACATAACTTCATTTATTTTAGTTTTGGGTTAGTGGCTGGCATGGGAAATCTTCAAAGTAGTCTCTTTGGGAAATGAAATGAAATGAAAGGTGAAGAATAATGGATACAAACAAAATCCTTATTGTTTAATTACAGTGTGTTCTGCTCAGTGTGTTTGTCAATGCTGGATGCTGGGGGTGAGTGCACCAGTAGCAGGTCTGCTGATGATCCAGACTGGGAGGTGCTGTAGAATCTTTTGAGGGACAAGAAACCTTTGCAGAGGGATCTAAATAGATTGGAGCACTGAGCAATCATAAATGGGGTGAAATTTGTCAAGTCCCAGGTGGATTCTGCACCTGGGAAGGAGTAACACCAGGTGCAGGGATGAAGTGGGAGAGGAGTGGCTCAGGGTGGGTCAGCAGTGCCCAGGCAGTCCCGAGGACAAACCCCATCCCAACAAACCCCATCCCAGAGCACCGAGCACAGCCCGGAGAGGGGATGGTCCTCCTGGGCTCAGCCTTGGGGTGGCCTCACCTGGGGTCTGCTGGGCCCTGCGGGTGGAGAAGGATGGGAAGGTCCTTCTGTGCATCCTGGGGAGGGAAACAGAGCTGGAACCTTCTGTGAGGAGCACCTGAAGTATTTGGGCTTGTTCCCTTTGGAGAAAGTGACCTCAGTTGTCACTGTGCCTTCCCAAGTCTCAGCCAGCACTAGTGCCCCTGCCAGGAATCAAACCCAGGCTGCTGGCGTGACAGACAGGAATTCTACCATGGAGCCACCAGCGCTGTTGCTAGTGTCCCAAGTCTCGGCCAGCCCAGTGCCTGTAGCGCTGGCAGCAAAGGCCACTCTCATGTGCTGCTGGGGGCACGAGGTACGGCCGGTGGGAAGACGCCACCAGACTCAAAGACACGCAGAGCGACTCGGACAAAAGCAAGGAGCCGTCCTTCTGGGGGTATCTGTGTTCCGAGTTTACTTGCTCGAAGATAAGCACCAAAAGGCGATGGGCACCGAATGCCCTGCTGGTTAAAGGCGGGTGGTACCAAGGGGAGGAAACAGCAGCCAGACAATGGGATAACACCTGGGGTGGTAACAGGGGTGACACGCAGGGGAAACTGCCCATTAGGTAGGAGGGAGGGAGGGGACCCCGGAGACCAGCCTATCACTCGAAGCCCTGGATGGAACTGTCTAGGTGGAAGGGAGAGGTCTCTGACAGACAGACAGGCTCCGGGTGAGGCTGGGCGGGATAACTCAGCAGGAATACAATGAACTGGGTGTCGGGAGGAATGACAGGCAGACGGAGTGTGGAGGAGAAGGGAAGCTGGACCATTTTACAAAAAGAGGGGGAGAGGGAGCAACCATAACTGGGGGGAAACTTAAAACACACCCCAACACCCAATGCTCTCCACAGCTTCATGAGGAGGTGAAGGGCACAGGGAGGTGCTGACCTCTTCTCCCTGGCATCCAGGGACAGGATGCATGGGAATGGTTCAGAGCTGAAACAGGAGATACAAAGAAGCATTATTTCCTTACCACGAGGGTTGTGGGTGGTCACAGAGAAGAACAGGCATCTTGAAGAGGTGGTTGATGCCCCAATTCTGTCAGTGTTCAAGAGGCATTTGGGAAGTGCCATTAGCAATAGGCTTTAACCTTTGCTCAGTCCCAAAATGTTATTTGAATTAGCAAAAAGGTCTTTGGAAGTGGCAGTTGGATTAGATTATTGCTTCCAACCATAACTATTCTATTCTATTCTATTCTATTCTATTCTATTCTATTCTATTCTATTCTATGCTATGCTATGCTATGCTATGCTATGCTATGCTATGCTATGCTATGCTATGCTATTCCAATTTCTGTACTGTTATACTGAAATGCGAGGTTAATTTTGTTAACCAAGCAGTGAAAGAACAGTGCAGCACCTGCCAATTAATGGCAAGATACTGGGAAAATGATGAACTTTACACTGAGGGTCATTAACCCCAGCAGTTCCTTGGCATTTTTTTCCACAGTCACTGTGTAAGAAACATAATTTTAAACAGTAAAATTCTGTTTTCTTCCTTAGACAGAAACATGTAAATATACAAATTCTCTTTTGATTCTTAAACTTGCACATCTGCACATCTGCATGTACATATTACCCACTAGATACAGGATGACCCAGCGGTTTCTCAGCTGTGTTTGAGTTGGTGACTCTCAGTCTGTAGCTGGTGCAGCAGTACTGCTCAAACAGGGTGACAGCAGGATGTCTTTTGTTGTTCCCTGCAGGGAACCTTGGCAGATGCTCCTCAGGGCTGGCAGTGCAGCAGGACCATGGCAACACCTGCTTCACTGCATCTGACACAGCCAGGATGGTACCACGGTGTAAGAGACAGTCCAAAGTTCCCCTCATTTTTGCCCCATGATCGTTGCAATGGCAGAAGACCCTGAAGACCCCAATTGGAGTTCTGGCCTGGTTGAGGTGGACGCTCACCAAGTGATGGATTGCAGGTGTTGTTGCTGTGTTGCCACGCTGCACTGCTTCGAGGAGGGACTGGCAAGGAGCAGCTTGCTCTGTACACCTGCTTCATACAGAGCAGCCCATGAATTTCCCACCTCTTGGTCAGATACCACTCGCTTTAGAGAACTCTGGTGATTCCCCATAGAAGATCCCTCATCTGCCTCATGACCATCATCAAGAACAGGGACTGAGACTGAGACCCTTAATATTCTAACCCAGGGGTGCTGGCCTGACTGAAGTGGGATGTCTGCCAAGTATTACCTGCAGGTGTGTTTGTTGGACCAAGACTTGTTTCCCATGGAAACCAGTCCCGAAACAATGAGTCCTGCTCACTACTGGGACTGGTTGTCCTGTTCAGAACTGTGCTTGTTCTCAACAGACTTATTCTCCACTGTTCTGTACCCGTTCCCTCAACATATCGTCCTGTTCCCCCCCGGTGGAGACTAAAAAAGACCCCCGAGTTAACCAGAGACTTTGAGATTCTCTTTGACGTGATAGGACGGATCTAAAATACCCTCTGTGTTGCTTTTGCACTCTGAGATTGGCAAAACGAACCATCACGACTCCCGCTTGCACTAGCGGACCGTGACACATTGTGAAAAATCCTTTGAATGGCAGCCGCCACTCAAAGCCATTGCCCAAGGCTGTAGCCATGGGCACTCGCATGAAGATGTTGCTGGGGCTGGGTGCTGAGGCAACCATCCACTGCCACAGCTTAGGAATCTCATCCAAAGAGACCTGAACTTCCTTTAGCACTCCAGTAGAATGACTTTTCCATCTGAACAAAAGACAGGGAAGCCTCACAGGTTAAGCACATGATCATTTTCTTTGGATTAAATAATATATAGAGGCTGTGTTCTGTATGCCATGAATTTTACATTTTAATATGTTTTGATCTTTGTTTAATGTGGTGTTTTTTGTCTGATTTTAAATGTCAAAAGCAACTCATTTCAGGAAAAAGACTTCCTTGCAGGAAGCTTAAAAAAAACAACAACAACAAAGCAAATGTAGAAGTAAAACCAAAAGCAAAACTAAAAAAAATTCTACCAACCAAACCCCAAAAAGAGACATTGGAAACAACACCCAACACCAACTTAAACAGCACAAAAAACTACAAGAATTAAAATAAGATGAAAAAGACAAAGCTACAAAAGTAAGAGCATACTACTTCAACTATTTTCGTTCTTTAATATGAGTCTTGATTATTAAGGGACTCAGGGAGTAATAAAGTCAATGGTACTTACCCACTGGCTGATGTAAAGCACCTCCAGCAGAAGCATCTCTAATCTAGAGCTCTGGCTGAGATATTTAAATTTACAGACTACTAAATAGATGTCAAATTCTGTGAAAACACAGATTAAGATACACAGGACTGGTATTTGTGTTTTCTCTTCAAAACCCCTGGCCAGTGAAGAAAGAGAAATAGTTAGGTTCCAAAAGGAACATGCAAGGGAAGACAAGGGAAGTTTCCTTTTGGGCTCCGTGTGTCCTCAAAACCACACTTACACCTTCTGAAGATGGAAGCAAGTGTCTTCAACCTATACAGGCTTCAAGAAATTACGTGCAGCACTGGAATGTGTACATAAAATAAATCTGCACTACAATTTGTAAAATTTTGTAGGAAAAAGAACAAAATTTCACTACTATCTGAATAAGAAATACAACCCTAAAACTTGCTTTTGAAATAATTTTGTCAGTTTGAGATAACACACAGGAGATAAAGCACCAGAAGACAACCCTGAGCCTCACTTGAGAATTTTTCAAATACATTAAAATAAGGAAAGGACTTTTTTCTTTCTCTGATATAGAAAGACACAACTAATATATGGAAGGAAGGTTCAAAAAGTACTTAAATTTGAAAAGGGCTTGCTGGGAGTAATACATGCCTTGTAATTATGTGCACCCTCCTACAAATATCTAGTATGACATTTGAAGAAGTGGCCAGAGTGGGTTTCCCAGCCAAGACTTGAAAATCAAAGGTAGGAAAAATTTACACTAATCATGGAGGATCCTGCAATTTGGATCAGTTGTCCAAAGGAAAAAACTCAGTGTATACAAGCCTAAACTGGTCTGGAAAGTTTGGTCTGGATGGCTCGAAGGCTGAGCACAGAGTTAATAACAACTTCTGCAATTATTTCATGTTGATTTCAACACGAAGGGAAGGAAAGGGAACCTCTCTCTCTTGAGTGGAGTGTTGCTCTTGAGTGGAGCAACAGCAGTATTTTTGGACAGCAAATAAAAAGCCTTGATGAGGAGTGGTCCAAATCACCCAGAACCTGGTATTATATGAATCTGTCCTGCAGATTTGTCAGTGGAGATGGAACTGCAGGGACTCATCGCAGAGGTGATGTTCAACACTGACCTTGAATCTGAACATCCACCTCCAAGTGAGACTATTCAAACTAAAAAAGCTCTCAAAATAAGAAACCGATTCATCACACAAGGATTCATCACACTTTGCTTGTGCTCAGAGAATATATTCAGTCTAAGCAGGAAACCCACTAAATCTCTCCCTCCACACACATATTTCTGGCTTTCAGGATTTAAGTGTAGTGAAGGAGTATTTCTGTACAATCATGAATGCTAACAAGAGAATAAAGCATGCAAAATAAGAGACCAAAAGAAGACTTGCTCAAAGAAAACATGTCTTCAGTCTGTGCTTGTGAAGTCAAAATGAAAAACAGATGGGCCCCTGTATGGTTTCTCTAAATAAATTACATCTAGTGGGAAAATGGGGCTGTTTCCAGCACATTTTGTAGCCCTTTATAGTTAGGAAGAGAAATACAAATAAGGGATAGGTAAAACAAATTCAGAAGCCCTCTTGAGATAAGAGAAAGGAGGAAGTGCATTGAAAGTGAGCTGATGGACAGTGTGGGGAGTGAGGTGCAGCCTCAGCAATGACCCACCCAACACAGCTTGGTGCTGGTGGCTGCAGCTGCTGAGAGGCACAGCTGCAGCACCCTGCTAATGACCAATCCCCAGCAAAGTCGGGGTGAAATCAGATAAATCACCTTTCCAGATTTTAGGAAGCAGGATCTTGTTTTAAAATAGAAATATGAGCCTTACAACACAGCCGCACAAAGAACAGTGATGGAGAAAAGCTCCTTTGAAGCCAAACCAGATTGCTTTAAAGAAGAAGCTGCTGAAGTAACGAGTGACATGGGTCAGCCCGTGCCAGACTCTGTAGGTGGGACATCCATTGGTGACGTTCTGCTGCACCTGCGGTGCAAGGAGTCCCTCCCCCTGGGATGACTGCCAAGGGGCCATCCCCTTGGCACACTTGGACCGCCACCCTGCTGGTGCTGTTGGCCTGAGCCGGCTCAGTTCTCGCAGGATGATAAACCCTCCCCTGCCCCGCCCGTGCCCCCGAACCGGCCCGCAGGGCAAGGTGTGTCTGGAGGATACCTGACCTCACAGTCTGGGTAGCAGTGAGCCGCGCATGCAGCTGCACTGCCCCTAAATAATGCGGAAATTACAAATGACGTAGTTATATCTGATGGGGGAGAACACAGACTGGCAAGAAGTCTCCCAGAATAATCAAAAAATGCATTCCCTCGATGATTTACAGGTGCCCAGACATAGATGGGGAACTGTGAGCAGTGAAAAAGAGATAACAAAGTGTGTGAACATTCTAGGATTTTGGAAAGGTCCAGACTGTACTCTTAAAACATTTATTTTAAATAAATGAAATATTAAAATACTATGAACTTATTTGTATATAACAATAGCACTTTAATATTTTGTCAAGGAACCATGAGATCTAAAATCTTGCTACTTACATTAAGAACTCACCCATTACAACTCAGAACTTCAATGATAAGATGACAAATTCTCTGAAGGATATGGAAATGGGCATACGATCATGGTGTGGCTCTTTGGTGAGTGGAGGAACTCTAGGATATAGGAATTGCGGCTTGCACTCCTGTTACGTGAAGGGCATGAGAGCTCAGGAGTGCTGGGACATAGGAAAGCACAGAAAGGGTGTTTGTCTGAATTCAGTGTCACTAAGATCTGCCTGGGGCTGAACTCATCTGTTCGTTTCCCTGTAATATCATTAACACATGCATTTGGCAGAATGTCCTGCTGTTAACTAGCACCAGATGAGCCAGACCTGATTAAAACCTCTTTTTTTACATGAGCCACGATCACATTTAAGAACTATTTTAGGGCTGCAAGGTATTGCATGTTAGAGCTACTGTTTAGCACAACTTAATTATTCCACAGCAACAATATTCTTACTAGTGACACCACAACAGCAAAACAAAAGCTAAAGTTTGACTGAAATTTAAAAAATTTAAATAGCTTTTTTATAATGGCCACACCGCACTAACATACTTATGCTGAATATTTCCCATGCCTACTTTTGTACATGTTAGAGTTGTTAATATAAGCAATAAAGAACATCAAAATTACAAAAGAGTGTTACTGAATAATTTAAAAAAATACTTATAATTACAGTTCTGTCAAAAACTATTGTGATGTTGAAAATATTCAAGGATTATTCTGCAATATTACAGTATGAAGTGGAAGATCAAAAATAATAATTTCATTCTTATTTAGATTGTGGAAGTGTCTGTGTTTTCTTAAAAAGTACAACATGGCTAATGTTAATTCTAAAAGCCTGGTAATACCCCTTTGTTAGGTAAGCTACTGAGTAAGTTCCATGTACGGATCCTGTACTCAAAGGGAGAAAGCAGGAAGAATTCAATAATCTTACAGTTATATATGTAAAAATCTATAGCCATACAGTGAAAAAATACTACAAAGCTATGTCAATACCAAGGAGTAAAATTGTGTCACTGGAGTCAATTACTGCACTGCAGCACTTAAAGAACAACCAAAACAAAACCAAACACTTTCTCATGTAGAGAAATTCTTATCTTGGTGTGTGCTGTGGCTGCTGCCGTGGTCATGCTGGTACAAGAGCAATGTTGCTCAGAGGCTGAGCCCTGCACTGATGGCACTGGAGTTGAGACTGGCACTGTCAGCCCAAGTCTCACACAGCAAACAGGAGTTTGTTTCCCAAAACGGGGCCCTGCTACCTTCTCCACAGCCGGTAACCAGGGTCCTTGTGATGGGGAAAACCAGACTAGGTATTTATTACTCTGTGTACTTCGGGAGGGTAAAATTCAACTCTTTAACTAGTAAGAATCATATTCAATTTATTTAATCACCTATAATCAGCTTTGTAACTGCAAATTATGTAACAACCATCACATCCCATCAAGGACCATGTATGCCACTGGCATAACATACAATAGAGTAATGGTCTAAATCCTCTCAACTAAGACAACTTTAGACTTCAAGTTTATATTGTTTAATTATAACTTCTTTCTGATAATTTTATTCCAATAAATACCAAGCAAACCAAAATTACCCCCCATCTTTACTACTGGAAAAAGCCACATGAAATGAACAAGGAAATATTTGTATTACCTATTAAAAATAAGATGCTTTAATATAATTGCATCAGAAATTCCTAACAGCCAACTTAATTTTAAACTGCAACTGTATGAAATCCTTGGGTTTATCACTTGGGAGTTTCTTGGTGAAGTATTTTCAACTCTGCTTATCAGTAATATCTCATATGTCATATAACCCCTCTAGTCTCCAAGTATGAGTTTGCCAGTATAAAGGCTGCACTTGGCCCTGCAAAATACAGTCTTTCATTGTTTGCTACAAAAATGTCCCATTTCCAGAGCTGCAGAGTACTGACTCCTGTTTCTTCTACTTCTCCCTCCTTTACAATACTGATCTTAGCCCAAGAGGTGGCTTTTTGTATGGTGAAGAGACCACTATCAACACTATCAAACAAAGAGGTACTAAATAATTTCTGTTCAGAAAAATTCCAGTGGTGAAACAACAAAAAGGCATTCCCCAACAATTTACTAACTGGATTCTAAGGAGTTATTAATAATTTGTTTAATGGGTTGAGTTTTTGACATATCAATATTTTGAAATACTGTTATTATTCCTCACAAATTGAATAATGTATTAGAATTCCGCAAGTTAGTTTCATAAAAACAGCCCCCTATAATAGATTAAATTTTTAAAAGAAACAAAACATAATAGAAAAATAACTATGTTGAGGAACACCTGCTTTCAATAAATACATTTGAAAAGACACCAGGGTTTAATATACTCCTAAAAGTTTAGCTGTTTTTAGATTTTTTTCCTATTTGCAAATATTCTGCTTTTCTTGCTCTCTAGGAATACAAACTGCTTATGAAAGGTTGTGGCAAGGCAGTTGAAGCAAATACTTCTGAAGAATTCAATAGCATTTTTTCAATTTACAAAAGTGAAAACATCTTTCAATTAGTAAAAAAATTAGTCTAATATACAAACATTTTCTTTAAAAATTCATCTGTGAAGGAATGTAGTGTAATTGCCCAGACTCATACCCATTCACTCCTCTGACACTGGTAGCTAGCTCCTCTTGACACAAGCCTCTCTACATTAACCCAGAGAAATGAGTACATGGCCAGTTGGCCCAAGCAGAAGAGTCATTCAGCCTTCCCCAAATCTGAACTATCATAAATTACCACTTGGACAGCATTAGAAAGAAATTGAAGCATACAAGGAATAAACTATAGTTTCTTTTTATATCAAAATGTACTCTTGAAAATGTGTTTGGCACAGTGCTAAATCATAAAGTTAATACTAAATATTGCAGGATACAATAAAACCCTGGAGTTAACTTGTGTTAACACCCTTCTAGGGACAAAAATGAAAAGATACCAATTATTCAGAAGTCAGTCTATACAAACTGTATAAACAATATTTTATGTCTTGTTTTGAAAACCACTGATATAGTAAATTTTACATAAAAGACTGCAAAATAATATAAATGGATTTAAACAGATCTTTACAATAAGAAATTCAAATGGAAACAGACAAGTAACAAAGAGAAGTAAAAAAATTTATTGCAGTATTCGTTCCACCAGATTTGCTGGGGATCCCTTTTCTTGTATTATTTCAGGGTGACCTAATACATCAAAATCTACATTTACAAAAACTCCTCCTGCAGATAGGTCATAGATACTGCATGCTTTTTTTTTTTCTTTTTTTTTTTTCTTCAACAGAATAAATTATATATCCAGGAGATTCTGCCACTTTACAGCCTGGAAAAACAATGCTTTCCTGGAAACTGGGCTAAGCTAAAGAAAGCCATCCGCTGCTAGGTTAAACTCCAAGAACACTTTATTAAGAACATTAACAGACTAATTTCCAACATTCACTTGTTTATTTTTTTTAAACAGAAAGGTTTTTTTTTTTCAAGATATAAACAATTTTTTTGTTAAACTATAATACAGTGGGAGTAAAAATGAACTGAGAAGTTTCTGCTGCACAACAGCGAAGGAAGCTCCCACAAAAATGTTTACCAAACATTTCCTTCTTTTTTCCCCGCGTCCCAGGTTCCATTCTTACTCTTCATTTAACTGATTTTTTTTTGCCAGAAAGTTGATACTTCAAGTTTTTCTGTTATTTCAATTCCTGTAAATTTGGCTGCATGTACAAATTCATTAGCTGGAAGTTCCATCCTTGGCGGCATACAGCGATCGTAAAGTCTGCACAACTTTATTAGTCAGCTTATTAGCACTCGTTAGAGCAATTTTTTTGTAAATAATGTCTGACTCTTTAATAGTGTCTACCCAAGGCACCAGTTTGCGGCCATCACGGCGCTTAGCCTCAGTCCAGGAGCCACTGTAGGAGCCTGCCATCCACTGAACACTGAAGCCATTGCTGGTTTTCTGTACTACTCTTGCAATTTGTGGTCGGTCTTTGTACTTTGGACAGCAAATAGCGATGACATCCATGACATCAACACTTTCATTCATCTGTGCTGCCAACTCCGTAGAGTCTGAATTTCGTTTTGACCTTCTCAATGACTAAAACATTGGGGGGAAAAAAGACCAAGTGTTACACAAAAGAACTTTAGTGAAATTATTGCTTTTATTGCTTTTAATCCCTTGACGCCGGGAGTTGGGATTCCCCGGCACACATTCCATTGCCGGCAATGAGACGCACCGCGACCGCCAGCGCCAAGGGGTTAACATATCCTTGTAAAACCACATACTCTTAATTTGTACCCGTGTCTTTATCTCTTATTGATATATAAAATTATATATACACATGAATCATAAAGCTACATAAAAACTTGGCAACAATAAAAAGGATAACACACAGTACATTCCAAAGGAAAATTAATAACTTTTTATACGGGATAAATCTCATTTTCTAGTTTGGTTTTTTTTTATTGTCTTTTCTGTTAAACTTTCTACAAAAGTTGTATAAACGGTTAAGTAGAGAATCTCTATCTACAAAATGCTTATTTCTTTCATGTGGATTACATTACTTGGTGTACATTTAATATAATAAACTGACATTTATAAGCACATAAAAATCATTTTACGTAATACGCTGCGAAATACGTTGACTCCTCCTCCGCCTCACCCCTGAAGTGCCTCCTCCTCTATCCTCCCCATCACTTTCATCGTCCTCTGTCTCAGCTGCATTGTTTTTAGGGCTGCCTCCTCCAAGCAGCGAGGTAATTGCTTTGTTCCGAGCATTTGTGCTAGCTGACACCTCTCCATCTTCTTCCTCTTCATCAGGATCCAAATGTTCCATAAGGAGCTTGAACTATTAAAACAAAGAAGATCAGTTCACTTTGTAACTTTAAACATGGACATTTATAATGTGTTACATTATGTTAGAAACAAGTAGCAAAAAAAAACCCAACAGGGTAAAACAAACAGCAGACAAGTTGAACAGTTCATGTTGTGTTCTACAAATTTAACTTTCTGATTTTTTTTTGGTAGATATACAAAAGCTTTCTTCCTGTGTTTCCCAAATGGCAAATTTTCTCTAACTGTTACTGCAGGGTAATAAACCACATCAAGTCTCTGCTCTCACGATGAGTTAAGAAAGTGTCAGGAATAAAGTGAACAAGTAATATGGGAGAGGTATACACCATGGATATCAGAAACTGGAAAATACTCCATAAAGATGAATGTCCTTAAACTGAAATTAATTATCACTGAGTTTAAACTCATTGGAAATCTTTGAAATACAGTCCTGCTAAACATCCTGAAAAGAAGATCCACACATCATATAAGATAACCAGGAATTTAACATTTTTAAATGTACTTTCAAGTTTATACTGTGTTAAAAAATTACAGACTTTCTGCAAAGCAACTTTACTTACATCTAAGTACTGCTTTACTATACTCCTCTTCACATCTTCTGTGATCTTGGAATTAGCCATATCACTTCGCAGAAAATCCAAAGTTTGTTTTGGATGAAAATGCACTCCTGTCTTCCTGTTTATAGCTTTATCATAAACTTTTGCAGATTCAGATGGAGAATATTTTTGAATTTTACTGTTTAAAGAAAACAAGAGAGAAGACCTTTAAAGGAAAATCCAGAGCAATTTGACCAAAAAGCTTTTAAAACCTCTAACATAAGTATTTCTCTCTGAATCATTCCATATACAATAGATAGCCTGGCAAGAAATCAAATAATTTGGTTTAAATTCAACTTAATACATTTTTTTTCCCTGCTACATAAATGTATTGCTTAACAGGTAGTTACAATTAACTTAAACAAATGGAAGAATGTCACTGCATAACAAGTATCCTATTATCAAAATAGCCTTACCTATCAGAGAATCCACAGAGGTTCTTTAGATGCTGTTTCAGCATCAGAAGTAATAATATGCCTTGGGAGACATTAGCAAATTCAATTAAAGGAGCTGAATTTTCAGGTAAACACTTCATCACTGCATTTATATCATTTTCTTCATCAGAATCTGAATCAGAGTCCACTCGTTTCCGTAACTTCCGAGGCTTAGAAGCTTCCTCCTCGCTTTCACTCCCACTACCACTGTTACTGTCACTCTCGGTCTCCTCACCTGATGAAGGCTTTCTTTCCTTTTTTTTGTCTTTCACCATAGACTGCAAGACAGAGAAGTTAAGACACATTCCAAAATTAAGATAAGTAACATCATGTATGCTCCTAAAATAATCTGTCCAAAATCATTACTACCTTAAAATAAAGATAATTCGTTGAACAATGTTATAATTTATAACTTGATAGTCTTAAAATTATTTATGGCAAATATATACTGAAAAATTTATCCAACACCCAGATTTTCTTGCAAGGTGCATACAGAAGGAACTGAAGCAACAAGCACTTCCCTGCTATGTTTTCATTAAATGACGCCTGAAGTTTATTAGCAGTGACAGCAAAATACAGTAGAAGACCAAACACAATAAGTCAGGATGAAAATTCTGGTTTTTTTTCACCTGAATAATTTCTGTGTCTCATGGAGATTTCCATAATGTACTTTGGTGTCCAAGGTGGTTTTAAATCCTTGTCTCTTAACATTCTATGACACTAATTACACTGCTGACCAAAGTAATCATATTAATAATGAATTAATAATGATTAATAATAATAATCAGCTGCCTTATGCCTGACAGTGTTCAAGGCCAGGCTGGGTAGGGCTCTGAGCAATCTGGTCTAGCGGACCAGATTGGAAGGTGTCCCTGCCCATAATGGAGGGTTGGAACAAGGCATCTTTAAAGTCCCTTCCTACCCTAGCCCTCTTATGATTCTATAATTAGTTCTATGATTACTTATAGATCTACAGAATTTCACATATGCATTACTACTGCACATAGTATGACTTTTCAGGACACAGACCTAAACAGCTTTTGGACCTTTTGGAGCTATGTGCTACACACTGCTTCTCAACCTGAAGAACTTATTGTCTCTTTCTAGCAAATCAACTTTGGTAGGGTGAGAATTTAAAGCACAGTACATTTCAAGCTGTGAACTTTCAGGCATCAACTCTGACTCATGTTTATTTGTCAAACTAGAAACTGCTTCTTGACAATTTGCACCTTCTTCTGTAACAGCTGTTCAGGAAAGGAAGACACTGAAATCTTCAAGAAGCAGAGGCCTCTCAAAGGCTTGTGTGTTGCCATAACAACAGGTATTTTATCATGATTCAGGTTCTTACCATTGACTTAAGGAATACTGCCCACTCCTGTCTCGCAATGAACAATGCATTTTAAATCACTCAGGCAACAAATGCAACTGCCATCAGCTACTTGACAACAAAATAAACTGCCAACTGGATTTTATTATTACAATTTTACAAACAACCACAACAAACTAGTATTCCACAATGATTCTGGGTTCATGTGTTTTTAGATGCATACAATTAACTGTTATTCAGACATATTGGGAAATTATACAGATTTGATCTCAAAATTCATCGTTCTTTTTTAATAACATAAGCAGCAATGTAAGTAGAGTTTTTGACTAGTGTCTAGCAAATAAAGGTCAGAACAGACAGTATTGCTTGGTTTTTGACTATTCTTTACATGCCAAGTAATGCAACTGGTGAACACAACAATAATGTTACTGCATTCACTGAAAAATGGACCACATTATAGAGAAGCTTATTTTTCCACCACCATAAATATATTAAAATAAAAATGCACATACCTCTTTAAATGACTGTAGTAGGTTGCTACCAGAAACTGATAGTGTGATGTCTATATGATGCATTATAAACAATGGCTCTTCCTGTGTTTGGTAAGGAAAACAGGCTAGATTGTCTGCTATGTACAAAAGCATATTCACCTCTGTTTTCTGGAAGTTAAAGAAAAAATTACACATAAATACGTGTAGAAATATCCTGGATTCATATACTTCTGCAGTGCTCCCAAGAATCTAGAGCAAAAAATGTGACCACAACTTTTATGCTATATAACCCCCTAAAAACACTGTAAATAATATCTATACATGCAAAATTTAGTCATACCTGAATATATATTATTTCTGATCAGTTCAAACTGAATATAAAAAGGTACAGAGTGATGCAACATGCATTCTATTGCACAGATAAATACCTTATATTAGAAAGTAAAAAATATACACTGGGGACAAAGCTATCAATAATTATGTCATTAAAATACATTATAAAAGGAGCTTCTAATGCTGCATTTTAACTTCTTTTCAAGTGAAGGAAATGTGGTGCTTACTGCAGTATCATCAAAGAGGTTGAGTAAAGAAATTAGAAAGGCTCGTCTGTGTTGACGGTTCCCTCGAATCATGGAGTAGAGGTGTGAACACAGTGCACTGGATGATTCATCGTGTCTAAAACCTCTCACAGGATCTTTTGGGCAGGTATTAATTGCCTGCTGTACTTGGTAAGACATCTTCATACCAGCCACTGCTTTCATCTGAAATAGAAATATATTTATTTTTATACAAAACATTGCTTCCAAAGCAGTACAACTGAGTCCTTTTAAAGGGATGCTCATCTAAAATTTAAATTAAAAACACGCACTGAGGCAATACTACCTTTTGAGATGGTAAAGAGATTTGAGCTGTCAAACAGAACCTGTGGCAGAGATTAGAATGTCTTCTGAACTGCTTTGACTGTAAATTCTGCTACAAACATACAGCTAATCTGTTTATCCATTATAGCCAGGTATTTAAATTTAAACATTTTTCAAGAACATTGACATGTTTTCATACATGAACAGAATATTCTACCACATGTATATGTTCAGTATCCCCTGTAGTGAAACCAATAACTGAATCTATATGAGTACAATAGGACTACCAAACAGAAAATGTTTGGGTTTTGTTGTTGTTGTTTTTTTTTTTTTCATATATCCAATAATTTCCAGTTGATTTTACTCATTTCAATGGTCTTGCTCTAGTTTCAGAACAAACTGATTCTCTAGTTAGGCTGCACAGCCAACTGCCTTCCTACTACCTGTGCTGTTGTTCAGCAAAGTTGACTATGTGTCTATACATTGTAGCCAGCTGCCTAACACAACAAATTTCAACTACTGGCCTTCACTTAATGGATAAGTTATCTGTTTGGATGCCATCAACAGTGCAACAGTCCAAATGCACTGAAATACAAAGAAGGACATGTGAGAAGTCCTACAGAATGTAGACTGGGATCTTCCAAAGTAAGGAGAATGCTGCAGCTTAATTTCAGATCTTAAGCACAACTGGCAGTATGCCACAACTCCACATCCTTACAATAGCCCTTAGTTTTTCCCTTCAGCAAGATTCATCAGAGGTAAACAGCTTCCTATGGTGCTTCTGCTTAGATTATAATTTATAAAGCCTTGGTGCCTTGCACACTCTAATATAATATATATTCTAACAATTGACTATTACATGGTGTTTTCTATTCTAGTCCACTGATACAGGAAAATCACCACTAAACATTACGAAACACTTGTCCTTACCTCTTATAAAATAAAGGCTTTTAAATACTATTTAGTGTGGAAGATATTAATCTGAATCATAAATTAAAGGAGATTTTGGACTAGAAGAGACACTTCAAATTATATTATCCTTCCTGTTTCTCAGGGGAGTAATCTTACAACTGCTTAGAGTTATTGTTTATTTTTTTAGTTTATACTCTTTTTTCTGGAGCTGAAGCATATTGAAGTGTTAAAGCTCTAGAGAACATAACAGTATTTTGTAAAATGTTAAATTAGATTTACTTACGTGAATGAACCCAGCATATTTTTTGTCTATTTCCACCAACTGTTGGTCAGCTTTATTTCGCATAGAGGGCTCTGGATCTGTGCCCATAGCAATTAAGTACGGCACACACTTGAAAAACAAATGAAATGGTTATTCAGAGGCATTGTACCTCCTCTTTCTCAGTCTATTTTCTTTGTTTCTACTGCAGAAATTAGAATAGGAAGGTCTATGCAACTTACTACTCTTTTTTCAAGTAAAAAGAACAAAATACTATGAGACACCAGCATTCTAAAGAAGTTGTGAGGTTTCAGGTAGTACTTCCCTTTTTCTCAAACTTTAAAGTGAATTTAAAATACAGAAAATTACATTAAAAAAAAAAAAAAACAAAAAACCACTTATGACTGAACATGTGCAATGTTTACAGCACCAAAAAATAATTACAAAACATTATATAAGCAAAGAGTGATGGAGATGACATCTGAAGCTCTGACACTGACTGTGGAATTCCACAGTGCTTGGAGGATATAGGGATTGAGGTGGAAACAAGCTGACACAGGATAAAGAACTAAATAAAGAAAATATTTTGGCATATAACTCAAAGTTGTGACAGAATTATGCTACAGTGTGCATATCTACATGCTCTTTAGGTATTGCCTTGGGTTTTACCTCTTAATCAAAAAATTAGATAATGAAGCATTTGGAGTCTTGTGGGCTAACAACATAAAGCAGATTTCAAAATATGTCTTCTGTAAAGGCCTCTGACTACAGTAAGAAGCTGCTGTAATGTAAGTAGAATAGAAGACCTGGAAATCTATGTAGCAAGTGTGAAAGCCTCTAAAAACATGAATAAAAGAAAGTCCAACCACAAAAGTCTATCATACCTGAACAGGATGGATGAGACCTTGGTTTAATGTCAGTGCAATGACATTTAGAGCAAAGTGGCGTACACTGGACTGGTTATGAAAGAAAGCCTCAAGGACCTGTTTGAGATATAGCTGCATGATGGAACTACTCATCCCTGAGGAAATATCACCCATTTCTTTCAGGTCTTCCTGTTTTGCTACTTTTTTCCCTGTAAAAAGGACAAAAGCAATAGCATACTCATCATAGTATAACTACTTATTTTGCCATCACTTGATATATGCTGATTTTTGAGTTTCACAATAAATACATATTTCAGCTGTCTTAGAATGGCTTTATGATCTCATGAAACACAGAACAATCGAATGTATTAACACATATCAAAAAATACATAAAATTTTAATTCAACTCTTAATTCCTTAATAAAGTATTTTTTTAAATGTTGTAATTATTTTTTATCTGCAAATTAAACTCCAAGGAATTTAGATAAAAAATATTATTACCATAATTACAATAATAATGAATTCTGGATTGGTTCAAATATTTGTACATATTGGAAGTAAATAATACATCTATGCATATACCCCTTTTTAAATAATTGTAAAATACTTTGGGTACAATACTACTGATTTGTTTACAACTTTAAGTGACTCAGCACAGATATATAGTAACTGTATGCAACAAAGTCAGGTTTTGCAAGGCTCATGAGCACAGAAGAATTGAGCACTTACAGTCTCTGTCTGCCTGCTGCATACGTGTATCTTCCTCCTGCAAGTAGGTCTGGAGGTTTTTTAACACCTGGATTTTTAAGTTTACTGAGCAGTTCTTATCTGAAAGAATGCTGTTGTACAGAGTCTTCACTTCTTGTTCAAACATTAAACTTGGGTGCTGTATAAATGCAAATCCTAGGAGTGGAGAAAAGAGGAAATGATTCTCGTTATTATGATCTAGAATTTGTATTTCTGATTTTTAAGTTCTTCAGAAGAAAGGTATGAAATATATCTCCTCCCAGTAGCACAGCTTTTTCTAGTCCAAACAGTATCACACTTCCATATGGACATCATCCATTGGTAACAAGAAATTCTGATAGCCATGGCAGTTCTATTTACCACTACTCTATTTGATGGACAAAATGGAGTATTGACCCAGGGCAGCTGCACGGAAAATTATACACGTCTGGAACCAGGTCCAGTGTAGTAGCCTGCATCTCAATGACTAAGAGCTATCATAAGAATGAGAAAGAAATTTTACCAAAAATTATCTACTATTTTTCTAATACATTCTAATGTATTAGACATTCTAATACATCTAGAGACAAACATTTTGCTGCAATTGTGAAATGTGACTCATACAGATGCAGAGAAAATGTGGGAAAATTGATAAATACCATGAATATTTAACATCATAACAGAAAAAACAGTAATCAGGGAACACAGTACAATTTGTACTTCTTGCCATCATTCTCATACACCTATTGTAGTCTTCTCTTGAAGATCATCTGAAGTGTTCCCAAGACCACATGTTTTGGAAGACACACTACAGAACAGTTCTGAGCTGTTGTCTTTCCCTTGCCAACGAACTGGCTATTCTTAAGTCTGTATTTAATAAAACCTTTTCTAAATTACTGGCAGTATACCATTTTAGATAATGTATGTAGATTTAGAAGTGCTGCGGACAAATTCTTATGGAGTATCTTAAAAAAACTGTAATGAGAATATAACATTCTAATTTAATCTACATTTAACTAATTAATTGTTTTTAAGACTGTTTAGGAAAAGCAGACATTACATGCATTTTCTATGATCACAAAAAAATTCAGATTTTAAATGGGCACACACAGAAAAAATAGGAACATGAGAGATAAATGGGGGGAAAATGAAAGCAAATAAAATGATACAAGAACAATATATATGAGTATCTGTAACAGAGGGAAGATTTAGTCAAGTTTTTAAAACAGGCTTCATACACAAAAAGACAGTATAGGTAAAGGCTAAGTCCAAGGCAAGCCCTCAGTGTGTTTCAGATCTCATTTCAGTCCCAAAACAAGAAGCAGATAAGCAGGTGAGAGAAAGGGAAAGGAGAAGAAAAAGAAATTAGGGTGGTCTTTGGAATATGTAGTACGACTGTGTGGTCCATACAAGTGTATATTGATGCTTGTAACTTGACTACCTCTGTACGAAGTCCAACCCATTTTTTATGGTTAATTTTAAAAATGAAAAGCATATGGAAGTATCTGTAACAACTCACAGAACTTTTTCTTCATTCACTTTAAGAAATCTAAATCACCAGTATTCTCAGGGAAATTCTTACTTTTCCATCCCCAGTTAACTGGGGAAGAAATCCTACTTGGTATAAGAGGCTGTCATAGGAGATGAAGAAAGACACCTGCTGTATGTTTTTTTAAGGACTGAATTAACATCTCACAGATGCTGTCACACCATTTCTCTTCACACCTTTGTTTTCACTCTGTTAAGACTCTTTAGCGTAAGCACTGAACTTGGTTGAGAAAAACATTAACTATTAGGTACTTAAAAGTTTAGCTAAATTTACTAACAAGTTTATATCCTCAACTTGTTTTTCAAGTACACATCTGTAGGAGAAGCACAACCATAATAATTAACATTAGGATTAGGCTTAATCCCTCAACAGCACTGGCACATCCTGAGGCGAAGGCTACAACTGCTGAGTGTCCCTACTGAAGTGAAAGGCTGACAGGACAGTACATTCTTCACATGACCTTTTTCACCATATATAACTGTTAAGTTAACTTGCTAGTCCTTTTCACTGTAATGCTCATAAACATTGAATGAGTTCAACAACTTTGCTCAGTGACCAGCCCGAGGTGGAAATTTCCATTGTCTACCACATCTCCATAAATCCAAAAGCTATCTTCAGAATCAGTACTTGGATTAAATCAATATATCACTAAAACAGTGAGGTTTAATTAAAGATTGATATTCTTACAGGCAGAAAAAAAAAATCTGAAGAATGACTTCTGATAAAACAGATCACAGTTCAGTCTATAATTTAGAAACATCATTTTTGGCAAATGTGACATACTCCATACCCATGAGCAGAATGATCATGTCTATGGTTAGGAATACAGACCCTACCCCACATATGATATTCTGCAGAATGCAATTTAATTGGACTGGATTACAGGTAAGTATCATCCACATTGACATAATGCCTAGCAAAACTGCAAGTCATCCAGAGAACCACTGCATTGCTATACAACAGAGGCAACTCCAATGCCATTTATCCTGCTCAACTGTCTTTAAATTGTTTAAATCATAGAATATGAAATGAAGATTCAGTCTTGATCCTTATCCTCAGAACCCTATCTAGCCTGTATTAGAGTAGGATATCTGAAAAGTCACCTAAAAAGCAAAAACAAGAGGCAATTTCTTGTCCACAGTTAAATTATACAATGGACGCTCTCAGGCCTTGGAGGCCTTAGAGACCATTCATTTTAGACCATGCAATAACCATAATTGAGCTCTTCCAGACACCAAGACCCTTCTGGCCAAACAAGATTTTCTCAGATTTTCTGTCCCAAAGTCAGTCGCAGTTCATTTTCTGCTGCAAGTAATTGAAATGCCATACTAATCTCACAAAAGTATCCAGCTACTATAAACAGCAGTTCCCTTGACTCCTGCGGAATTCCTGTTTCTACCCCCTAAAATGCTTCAAGTTTTTCCATTCTTTTTTACCTTGTAAACTGAAAAATAAGGTTTGGAGTTACAACATACTTGCACGTGGAGTAAAAAAATAGCATCTTCATTACCTTGGAAATTTGCTGCCCTATACAACCTGGTTACACATCAAAAGACATTGACTGTCAAAAGCAGCCAGGCTGCTACAGGCTTATACAACTAGCAACCCTTTGACAACTTTGCTATGACCAGTTCTCAAACAAATTATGCCATAAGTTTTGATTTTAAGCAAATACTACTGTGACTACACAAATACATAAATTTGTACTGATACACATGAATTTCTACTGGAGCAGAATAATAAAAAAAACATTAATATTTCTTACCAAGACCAATAATAGCTTTTGTCTGTACTTCTTCATCTGAATGCTTTGTAAAATACATCAGCAGTTCAAGTACTTTATCCTTAATGTTAACCTGGGCAAATTAAAACAAAAATAATAGCTATTTCAAGATGAAAGACATGTTTCTAAAACTCTTATAGAAAGCATATATATAAAAAAGGAAAGGAGAAACACAACTTTACTGCATAGCCCTTGCAAAATCATGGATTTAAAAATCAGAAAGCCATACCATATGTATTATGAAAAAATATATATCTTTGGGAGACTAGGAATAATGTGCTTTCAAACTGAAGTGGAACATTCAGTATACCTAAGACATGGAGAATAAATGGAAGTTATTTTACCTTACTGTTGCCCTTAAAATCTTCCTGATCAAAATCAAAATGCCGGCACAGTGCTCCAACAGTGAAAAGTGATCTAAGGAGTGCTGGTTTATTGGCAGTAAGTATTGTACTGTTGGGGTCTTCTTGGTGTTGATTTTTTAATTTAGAAAGTGCACCTGCAGTAAAACAAAAGTTTTTATCACAGAGTTTAATTGTGGTGTATCACTCAGAAAAGACTTGTACTCAAAACTAAAAAGTGACAGATACTTGTTATGATTTTACTTACCATAGTATCTATTAAAACAGGCCCACACAAATTTATAGTTCTGGGTGACCTTGTTCACAACAGCCCCAAGACAACTCACACAGTGCTGAACAACCTAGGAGCAAGAAAGAACAAATAAATTATCTACTTAGAAGTTTAAATTCAGATTATTGTGAAGTTATGCAGGGAAAAGCTATGCTGAACTAAAATTAACAATCTAACAGATATAATATCCCTACCTAGATTGCTCTGAAAATCTACTCAAACTCATTATAATAGAGCAAAACCATGTGGAAACCCTAGTAAACCCAAAACACTGATTTTTTTATGACTCAGTAGTTATCTTCATAATGAAGACAAGACCGTCTTTAAACCCAAGTCATGTGAAATGGAATCAATAGAATAGTAGCAATTAAAAACTTACTGTCATGCCGTATTTGATGATGAGTTTCATGAGGTCTTCCTCAATAGTGGCAAGAAAGGTCTCACTTGGGTGTTCCATTAGTGGCACTACAAGCTCTAAGATTTTTGCAACATTGCAGATCACCATGAAATCATTCTGAGTCTGAAACAACAGCATTTATAGTGTTTAATATAATTTTAATATATTATTTAATATAACATTAATATTGAATATAAATATTAATAATTCAATTTATAGTATTTAATACTTCTGGTCATGGATAACCTAAGTACTATTAATATGCACTGACAGTTAAGAACTCCAACTTAATTAAGATATTTGGTAAACATATGAAAGAATATATATTTTACATCTGCTATTAAATTACATATTATTATGAAATGTAGTTCTGTTTACTGCAGGCATTTTCGGGGAAAAAAGTCTGTATAAACAGAATTACACCTCTTATCAAGGCTGTGTCAGACCTGAAAACCTTCGGGTCTGATAATTTTCTGGAGTCTTACAAGATATCTAGGAACTCTTCCTGAGATATGCACACAGAGAAGACCCAACACCTGAAAACAAGGTATCAGCAACAAAATGAAGTTGTGCTATGACTTAATGCACCTTAAACAGAAGGTAATAATGTGCACAAATGTAGAAAACACAATTAAATTACTAGTAGTTTGCATTATCATGACTGTATGCAATCTATGGAAAACATCTGCTAAAGAGACACACTGTCAGAAACTGACTTTTGACAAATCCAGCTTGCTAATCAGGATAGTATAAATCCTGAATGCTAGTATCAAGCTATTTGACATATTCAAGCTGTCAGTAGTAATTCTGTGATTCATCTCAACCATGTGTAAATACAAAACAAACCATTTGCAACCCACTAAGTGAGCTGCAGCAAGTAAATATTTAAGTAAGTCTTTCTTATACTGTTTGTTCAAGCAGCTCTAGGAACCTGTTGGAAATGTGCCTGGAGAATGTGGAAAATGCCTGCAAAATGTCAGGCTGTATCTACAATCTAAATTACCTTAGATTACCCCTTAAGCCTGCCCTGGGGCAGCTCACCTATTGAAAAGCACTGCTGCCACCCAGTGATGCTCATCATCCTTGAGCAATGGGTGCATGATCCTGCCCTGCTCTTTTTACCCAGTCAGGGGGACAGATCAAAATGGCAGAAACCACTGCAAAGATTCAGAGACCTGACTGGGGGAGGGTTTCAGTGTAAGAGGTCTCTATGATGTCTTACAGGGGAACACAAGAGCACTAGAGCTAGAGAAATGAGAAATGAAGTCTAGAAAAGGATGAAGATGTTTTTCTTCTCATACATTTGCTATATATCAGATCACTCTATCTTATGGAACTTTATCTTTAGTCTTAAGGTTCAAATATTAAACATTAAGTACTTTTAGACTGTGACTGCAAACTAAAGCAATTCTAAGAAACTATTTCTTGAAAGGAGAAAAACTGAAAGAGGCAGCACAGGATTCAGTTTCATTTGGCTGCAAAATATGGAGGTAGAGCATGAAGGAGAACATCATAAAAGCTACAGAGATCGTCAAAAAGATCTAGTAACTTCCAAAGCTATGATGCTCATGAAAAAACTCCACATTTAAAATTTTCCTTTTCCTACCTTAAATTTTATCAAGTATACAAGACAGATGTTAATTTTCATGCTCAATTATCTAGGGAAAATACTGATCGTCTCTACTTACACTACATTTAGTGGTCAGGTATGGCTGCATGGTCATGGCATGTTTGACCATTAGTTGGGGTCTTATTTTGCTGAATAAGAACAAAGTGGTTATGCAAGCAACCAAGCGACCGGAATTCACACCTTTATTGTCAGAATCTGCAAAAGATTAGAAAATACAAAAAGGATAGTAAGACCAAGTACTGTTTAAGCAATGAAAAACATATGGCCTAAACACTGTCTAGAGTATCTCTTTCATTGCATCTCTTTAAAGATCAAAACAGAATGCTTTTATTAGAAATGGGAACATACTGTATTAACATTTTTATGTGACTACAAAAGACTTGAAAAAAGAAGCAAAGATGTATCAAAGACCAGTTTATAAACTCCTTACTGTAAATGTTAGACTAGCCCAGCGTATTATTCCTATTACAAATGTAGACCATATTAATGCAAATTCAATTTGCCATGTTAGTTTTGGTTTTAGTGATCTGAAAGCTTGAACCAGCTATTTTAGAAGTAATTCTACTATTGTGGTTAGCTAATGAAGATTAGGGAAGTTTTATTATTACACAGTACTTTAAATTTCATCACTTAAGAACAATGATTTAATACAATCAGCTTTTCACAGGAATTCCAGCACAGTAACTTTTTGCAATGAAGTGATTTTAACAACTGTTGTCATAGCATTTAAAAAATTCAAAGGATTTTAACTGAATTTTAAAAAATATTACCTGATAAAGATTCTTCATATTTAAGAATGTGCTCGACCAAATTGTCAACAAGCTGGGTACAGGCTTTCTTCACAGGTTTATATGAGGCATCCTCTTCTGACTTCAACAGCTGTAGCAGATGAAACAAAAAATGGTTTAGTGTTAAAGCTGCATTCATTTGCATAGAATATATGCTGGTGTTGTAACAACTACTACAGATACACAAAGATTTTAGACTACAAAAGTATTTAATTCTCCATGAAGCTTACATAGTGAAGAAAAAATTACAAGAAGTAAAAAAGCAACATAAAAAGAAAAAGTAACTCATAAAAATCCATAGTAGTTCTTATTTTTTGCATCAGGATGACAGCTGCTTTATGCTTAATGAAATAATGCAGAAAGTAGCAGGAGTTAGAAGATTTTTTAAATGCTTAGAGAAATAAAGTGCAAATTCAAAACAAATGTTTTTGACACTAAGCTAAAATAACAAATGAGGTTCTAACATAGCTGTATGTCAACACTTTATTTAAACTTTTTACATATGAGTTTGGGTAGTAAAATTGTGTCCATGAAGATTCTTCTAGTATCTAATAAGGACTGAGATGGTATTACAACCTCTTCTTCAGAGAAGAGGCTCTTAATGAAGAGGTTTTGATTTACTTGATAATTTATTTTCATGACACTCCAGGCAAGAGTGGAATCAAAGGATTTTCTTGCTTGAAAATTAACCAGTATAAGCAAGATGTGGAGAATGATAACACAGGTTAAGAGATATACCAAACCAAGCTCAATTCTTAGAATTGTATTAGATATAAGTAGAATATAATGCAGAATTAACTTATACTCTGAAGATTCACTGCTTCCATAAATTGTGTAGATAATACACTGCATGTGAAAATACACTTATTTACTGTTAAAAAAATCCTGACATCACTAGATACCTTATTTCAGAATTAAGTATCTTAGCTGTGAACTTTGTATTATGTGAGTCATTACTGAAGAACTAATGAAATTAAAGAAACAAATTATACTTCTCCCAAAACCAAGAAGTGGAGTATTTTTAAGAGATCACTTGCAAAGACAGAAACTAATGCCATAGAAAACTGCACTGAGAAAGATAGGAAAAAGCTCAGATGTTAAAGAGCAGGAATTCAATTTGTTTGTTGTAGGACTGCTCTTGGAGTTCCCATTCTATGTATTTTAGAAGCAAAAGGAACACTAAAATTCTAACAATGTTTGTACCACACATTCAACATTCATTACTTACATTTTGAAGCAGCTGTTCAAACCAATCATACCCTGTATCTCTACAAGCTGCAACCTGTAAGTATTTTGGAGAATAAACTGGTTAATAAATAAGACATCTGAACAAAAATTGTTTAAATACACATGTAATCTCAAAAGACCATCAAACATGTATACATTTCTATATGCAATAAGAACAATAGAGACCAGAAACGGTCTTCTGTATTTGAAAAATAGTTCCCACCATTTTAGTGACTCCAGAATTTGTATTTCATACAACACAAAGCCTACATGCTTTTACTGGAGATTGCTGTTCCTAGTGCAAAATAAGCTTCCGTTTAGTAGGAAATTTTGCACAAATTTATGTATAAATATAATCCTGCTACTGAAAACAGACAAGCATGTGTATCACAGATCTTGAATTCGGAAGGGATCCACAGCGTTTATCAAGCCCCAACCTGGGCCCTGCACAAGACACCCCAAGACTCACAGAGCATTGTCCAAACCTTAAACTCTGTCAAGCTTGGTGCTGTGACCACTTCCCTGTGGAGTCTGTTCCAGTGCCCAGTCACCCTCTGGGTGAACAGCCTTTTGCTTTTACCCAACCGAAACCACTTCAGGTCATTCCTTTGTGTCCTGTCACTGGGCACCAGGGAAAAGTACACACACATGCAAACACCCACACACATTTATTTAGGTGTATATGTATATATATATATATACACACACACCCACACCCACATATATACATGTTTTTATATAAACAGAACAAGCCTTCACTGCTATCATATATCAGGAACAGCACACAGGTGGCTCAAATTAGAACTTGCAGGAGAACTGAGAATTAAACAGAAGTCAAATTGACTGACTTCTCAGACAGAAAAAATACAAACTAGACTGTAAGTTTTAAAAACACTGAAAAGAAAAATAAGGTTTAAACCTATAATTGTAAGCAATGAAGTCAGGTTTTTAATGTGAAATTTAGATCTTTGAATAATTTATATTAAAACATCTTTTCAGCACAGTGGTTTTATACAATGTATTTTCACTACAAATTAAAACATTTTTATCTGAAATAGGTTTTGGTATTTTGGATATATGCTATTTAATTTGCTGCTCCTAAATAGTAAGATACAATTATGACAGACATCAGTTTACTCTGAGTAAAAACATGACCTTATATTTATTAAACAGCTCATTAACTGTGCCAAATAAAGGTTATTTATCAATTGTTTGAGGAAAATTTTCTTTTAGGAGACAAGTTCTTAGGTAGGCTTAACTATACACTGCTAGTAGCAATTCCTGTAGAATGTCACATATAATAGAAAATGGTTGTGTTTTAACTGAACAAGTACTCGACAGAAGCTGAACATAGTGTGGTCACAGTTATTATAGCCAGCAGATTAGTGAGCATTTAAAATTTCCATCACATGAATATTTTTGGCATACATTTCATGTCAGGAAATATAAAAAGGGGAACTGTCTAACATACTGTGTTCAAAACAGATAATGTTTCTAAGATACTAAAAACAAAATTGAATTTTGCACACAACTCAAAAATTTGTTTAACATACCACATCAGTGATGTTCAGTATTTTCCTTGTCATTGCTTCTTTGTCATGGTGTGGAGTTGGAGTAAACCAGAGCTTCTGGAATGTCTCATTTACTAATTTCTAAAGGAAAATAAAATATTACCAGAAATAATAAACTTACATTGTCACATAAGTATTATATAATACATCTCTAGAGCAGATATGCTGATGATCTGTGCCTATTCATAAGGAATTACACATCTTAAATGAGACTGTAGTAGGAAATGTTATCTGAGACAGACCCAGATTACTATTACAGGACTTACACTCATCTCATGTCAAACTTCAGCAAAATGAAACAATAGGAACTGATGCTGCATAAATAAAGTTACCATCTTTCTGCATTAATTGGTATTCCTCAGAAAAACACAGCTGAGAAGATGACAACTGAACAAACAGGAGAACTGCAGCAGCAGTGGTAGGTTCCTCTACTTTACAAAACAGCTGTGACAAGGTAGGAAAAAGAGAGAAGCCAAGTCTCTACACTCAAATATAGGAAGTATGTTACCTTCCAATGTTTTTGAATGGAGGACAATATGAAATAGAATACAAGTGAATAAAAATTATTCCAAAATTACTTCTCTTTCATGGAATTTTTAAAAATGTATTGAAGTTTATGCCTCATTTTTTGTTATTGTTAAAAAGGTGAGACAAAGGAGGGGAGAGAACATGGTCATCTTCCCTTTCCAACAGCACCTTGGCTCTAGCTGTTCATCTGCTTGTCGATTAAGAGTCTTCTCAGAAAGCCACTTTACATTAACATACCTCAAGAGGTAAAAATATCTGCTGCATCTTTAAAATTTTTAAATTTCACTGAAAGTGTGATACAAAACTACTACAGCCATGTCCCTAATTACTCAACAATTTAAAAATAATTTGTCAAATTAAATGAAATAATCATTGTCAGCTTTACGATTTAACACATTATATTTAGGTTTGTGCCCTTCTGTAAATACACACTGCACAAAGGGTAGAGTATGAGTATATAAGCAACATTTCAGGGGAAAAACTGCCTCACTGAACATTAGCACAGATTAGCACTTTATAATTAATACTTTATAATTAGATTAATACTTTAATAATTACATGTGGCATATATTAATGTCAAGTAGTTAATTTTTACTTAAAATTTATTGATTTGCAGAAATCAAAGTTTTATATGCCAATTTTAATTGTTAGAAAAGAGAAGCACCAGAGAAAATACTTGTAAGAAGAAAAAAATCTTTGGAAAATATTGAAAATATTTTGATTATTAGCAAGAAGTTACAGAAAACAGAGGATAGAAAAGAGAGAAGTCAGAGAGAATTACAGAAAGCTAAAATATCAGCTCTTAAAAAATCATAAGTCATAAATATTACAAAGGACAAATTAAATACTTTTAAAATTTTGTCAAAATAGGGAAACACTAAAGTAACAATAATTAAAATTCTGAAAGATATGTTTCATTCTACCTTAATGCCTTCTTCATCATTGACTCTCCGAATCATTTTCACACACATTTCTGTAATTTTGGGAAAGGTTGGTTGTTCAATGCAGATATCCCTAAGTATTTTTATGACTCTTTTTCTGACACTGATACCAGTATCCTGTGAAGGAAAAGAATTACACTCTTGAAAACAAATCAGAAACATTAATTTATGTTCTATATTAATTAATATTTGAAGATCAACCAATTTGACTTGCAAAATTTATTTAGAAAAAGCAACTAAAACCTTCTGGAATGCATTTATACAAAAACTCAGCTTGTTCTAAAGGCTCTGGCTGAGTTCCCAGAGTGCTGACACATCTTCTCCATCTATACACTCCCATCTAAGAGCTCATGATGTTGCGATTGTATAATCCACTTCTTTACTCAAGAACTTAAAAGCCAGATGTGGTGACGCTTTAGCTACTTTACTGAAACACACAAGATCCCCTATAGATTTGGACAGTAATACTTTAAGCCTTTGGATAAAGCTTATGGATAAGATAAATGCAGGCAGTAATTTCCCTTTTACTAGGCTTCATCTAAGGAGACAGATGAAGAGCTTCACTTCAAATCACCTTACTCAAAATCTGTTGAATCTGAATGTCAGGTTTAACTGCTTTATGTAGTATTATATGCACATGACCTACTTATCTCCAAAAGCCTCCACAAACTTGTTTTATCATGTAAGTATAGCAAATGTGTAGTACTTGACTAAAATCCTGACATGGATACCATAAGCTAATGTTATCCAACAGTTAAATTAACAATGAACACCTGGACAAAAAACCCCACTTTTCTGTAAAAAAAAAAAAACCTTTCAAAACATTAAAAATAGCATAGAAAATCTGCCCTCAATTATCCGTATTTCAGACTTCAAATACGCAGCAAAATTCCTTATTTCACTTTGTCCTGGTTAAAGCTAGGATAAGCTAATTTCTTCTCAGTAGCTGTTACAGTGCTGTGCTTTGGATTCAGAATAACAGTGGTGTTGATAACACACTGATGTTTCAGTTTTGGCTAAGCTGTGTTTGTCCAAGTCAAGGACTTTTTCTTTCCCTCCTTGTCTCATGTTCTGTCAATGAGTAGGTAGGCAAAATAAACTGGGAGGGAGCATACCAAGACATGACCTGGACTGGCTAAAGGGATACTCCACACCATAGAATGTCATGCCTGGTATATAAACCAGGGGGAGTTATTAGAAAGCACAGCCAATCTAGGTTTGGGAACAGTGCTCTGGCATTGGTCAGCAGATGGTGAGCAACTGCTTTGTGCATGAATGGTTTGTTTCCTTTCTATTATCATTATTTATAATTTTTATTGTGTTTTACTTTCTTTTTAATTATTAAATATTCTTATCTCAACATGTAAAAGTTACTGCAATCCTGGCTTATTCCACCAGGGTAGGGATAAGAGATGCAGGGGTTGAAGTGAGCAGCTGCATGGTGTGTGCAAAACTTCTATTTGGGCTTAAAGAATGACACAGCTAATTTGAGCACTAATAATGGAATCAAAAGCAATATAGCCTGGTCTTGATGCTGTGTGACTTTCTGTAGAAGTTCACCTTTCAACATAATAAAGCGTCCCTAGAAGTAAGTGATGTATTTTACAAGGTAGTCCCTAAAAGCATGATGGCTCACCATTCAAACAATTCGATTTATTAAACAGGCTCAGTTAAAAGCAAATTTTCCAATGCCACTTATTTTACCATAAATACCACCAAGTCATCGTACCAATATTCTTTCAATCAGCATGTCATAATACTGCTCAGCAAGCTGAGGACGACAGAGCACAAATCGTCCAAGCAGCTCCACAGCTGCTTCTCTTACACTAGTGGAGTTATCCATTAGCCGCCCATGAACTCCTCGTTGCATATCCAGCTAAAAAGAACAGATGAAACAAAGATTCAGAATAAGAAATAAAGATTTATTTTAAGGGTGATACGTGCATGGTAGATATTTTCTTTTTTACCCTGGCTAGAATGCTGGGGTCTACAGCAACAACCTCAGACAAACACTTCATGGCTTTTGTTCGAACAGCAATTGCATTTTCACCAAGTACACGCAGAATCTAGAAGAGAACAAAAACACAGATTCAATTGTTTTGGGAAGGTACCAAGTGATACTTAAGAGCAAAAATGTAGCATAATAATATGAAAATAATATTATTAAAATAATAATAACTAAAAGCTGAGTTTATCTTCTCACAGAACTAAAACGTTCATGTAAGTGATGTTTCATGGCACTGAAAACAGAACGTGGATATTTACCATGATTTACTACTTCTCTAAAATTGCTTAGAAGGTTCTTAAATTTAAATTCTACTTTTGTCATTCAGTTGTGGCTTTCATCATGGTTCTTTAACAGCAAAGTTGGACAAGAGCATTCTAAGAATGGCTCTGTATGCAGATCAATTTAAGTAGTGCAACCTAAACTAGTACTGAATTTCAAAGATGGCACTGTGCCAATGTTAGTGCCCTTCTCCCAGAAAAAGCAAGAAACTACACTGGTCAAACAGCAGGTTCCAAAGTGACAGCAATGTGCACTGCAAACAACTGGCCAATCTAGCTTTTACTTTCAAATCAAATTAAGCTCAATTTCATAAGTTAATCTTACCAGAGGAATAAGCATCTTACAGAAGTTGTGAAAATTATTTCAACATTTTGTGATGATCCTCCTACTGTGTGCATACAGTGATTTGGCCATAACCATAAATGAATAAATCAAATAATGCGTGCACATTATAACATACAAAACACATGCAAGAAAAAGAAACATAATCGCTTTTGCCATCAACACAGAATATGAAAGCACATGGTGTTTTCATGGCCTGTAAACACCCCTGCTCAGCAATGGACAGATAATAGTATATGGCTGTGAAAGTGTTTGGAAGCAAGAATCCAACTGTGTCTCACTGTACCAACACTTCCAGCCACAGTTTACCTGTGTCAAATAAATATCGAAGCTCTGGGCAAACGGCCTCATAGAGGCCAAGTAGCGAACAATCAAACATGCATCTTCATAGTCCACAGTATCAGAATTCATCCTGAAATAAATTCCATGTGTTAATCAGGACATGTTTACAAAAAATTATTTAAAACATCAAATGCATAGCTAATAAAGAAGAAAGTGGTACTGAAACATACTTTAATGTACTGAACTGAGATGGAGCAGTTTTGATGATGCTTCGTAGAAACTTTTTGCGACTTTCCGCTCTATGCATGATTTGTCCTGTGGTCTCAACATCTTTTGCATGATGAGTTCCTTCAGATGAATCCTCATCCTTCTGAGATTTAATTGCTTTTTCTGTTTCCATAGTTGTATCACGGAACCACTGAGCTACATAAAACTTCCGAGAAAACTGGAGAAATATGGCAGGATGAACAGAAAAAGAAAATTAAGAAAAAGAAAATTAACATATTTATAATGAGATTTAGGGAATCTAATGCATCAAGATTTTGGAAAACACAATCAACAGTATATGTTAGGGTGATAATTTAATGAAGCACTAATATATATAATAAAGAAAAATTTTCTTCAGCACATATTACTGAAATTATTTATAAACATTCTTGATGAAAGAAAGCTGAAATTTACCACTAATGAAGCATCAATTTCTGTGTTCTCATCCAGATAATCTAGTAAAGCCTTTTGCAGCTGTTGAATTTCATCATCCCCTCCTGAAACCTGTTAGAAGTAGAATGATAGTTATAAACAAGAATATTGCACAGTCGTAATTACCATCTGAAAATCTGCATGTCCACATATGAAATACATTGAAGTCAGTTGTTTGCACAATTGTACAACATTACTAATTTTTTAACCAATTCATTACAAAGTAAAAAAAACATTACGAGTAGAATAAGACTGGTTTTAAAACAGACTGACTGATTTGGTCCATTTTCTTTCTATGATCTTGCATGAGGACCTTCTGTCACAGAAAAATAAAAAAGGGTGAAACCCAGAAAACACCTTTATTTCCTCAATATTACACTGAAACACCCATGTCCTTGCAGTTGCTGATGTTACAGCAGGAAAAAGGTATTATTCTTTTACTCCAAAATGAATGAGTTCAAGAGTTGAAAGCATGCCCACAAGACACATAATACTGATTAAGTATATAATACTGATTAGCTTTACCTATACATATATATATAAATACTTTGATGTGCAAATTGTGAGTAGAAATTCTGGCCTGTGACAAACCTGAAATTCTGTAGATAACTGGCTTAATACAAGGGGTGCTTGATGCTTAACTGCCTAACTATTATCAAACAAATAAAAATCCCAGAAAAAAACAAAGAGAAACCATGAATCCTTTAAAAAATAATATTCAATAATCAAAATGAAAGTAGAAGAATAATTTCTGGTTTTAAATTCTCCATCCAGAAAAAAAATTTTCTTCTCAGCAATGAAAGTTCTAACTTAAAACTATCTTCAGTTCTGTACTTGACATGTATGCAGCATGTAACACAGCTTGCAAGCATCAGCAAGCAGAGAAAGGTAACATTAACAAGTCCAAAACATCTGTGTATCAGGAGCTAAACTAATGAAAGGCATGCTCAAGTGTTCAAATAAACTAGACAACCTATTTCTAAAAAGAAAATACTGCTTGAAAATGTCAAAACAGAATAGATTTTTCTCTAAAATGTATTCTATGAACCATGGGTCCAAACCACAGCAGGGAGCACTATATGTATTTATCAACCATTGACTAATATTGTGGTAATGATATCAGAGTGCAGTAGAAAATATCCAACAGAAGTATTCAATTTAGCAGGGAAGAAAAATCTGTAGAGTTGTGAGCTAATTTCTGAATAATTAGCTTATAATTTAAGTTTCTAGTGACAACAGCTAATAGGTTTTCTTATTTTCTTGCCATTTGACCAGGAAAGTGAAGGTTAGCTGTGCTGTATACATAGCTGTTCTCTTACAAATTTACAAGTAACACAACAATCTACCCTGACTTGAATCTACCCTGATGGTACTGTATAGAACACGCTTTCCATGATGCATGGATTGCACTGTCTACCATTACTGATGTTAAATTTCCTGAGAAATTGAAAAAAAAAAGTTTTAACAATTAATTGCCCACAACAATTTTATTTTCTCTAGATGCCAATGCCTAGCAGCTACCTGATCCTGTAAAAACCTGAAACCAAACAGAAAAATTCAGGTCACTGCTCAGGTATATATATTTCTAAAATATTTTTCAATACTATTACAATTTCTGAGGATAAAAAAAAAGAGAAAAGGATTCTTCTGAAATACTTACTCACTAAGTATAATGTAAAATTGTCAGAATCACTGTCAACAGAGGAGAACTGTATTCCCTTATCATACAGAAGTATAAATTGTATTATGCCATGGACATAAATATTTGACACTGTATGTTGCAGAATATTCTAACAGAAAGAAATGATGGGAAGAATCAGCCTCATAAAAGAGTAGATGACTTTTACTCTTTAATTGAATGCCTGAAAAGTATAGGAGTTTTTCCTTCAGTATAAATCCAATGGTCATTATAAAATATGTGTAGTAGGTCTGTAGTCTTTCAGGGATGTGGAAGGGAAATCCTGACAACAGTTCAGAAAGAAACTCATAGTGTCCATAAGAAAAATATAAGTCCTCATTTTGTAAAAGGGCACACGGGACATGAGATTTTCTCATATTATGTACTATATAGAGCCCAAATGTATACTCTGCTTTAGCATATGTTGCCACTCCTGCAGATTTTGAGCAGCATTAGCAGAAATCCAAATACAGACTCTCTAATTAAAGACTTTGCATGCCTGGTTTTGGTAGTGAGAGGGGCTACAGGGGTGGCTTCTGTGAGAAGCTGCCAGAAGCTTCTTCCATGTCAGCAGAGCCAGTCCTTGGTGACTCCAAAGATGGAGGTCCTGCTAGCCAAGGCTAGGCTTATTAGAGATGGTGATAATGTCTCTGAGATAACATATTTTAGAAGAAAGAACAAAAAAGTTATTGTTCAAATGTAATTGTGACCAGGCATGTTTAGAGGAACAGTCCTGCAGACACAAGGTGAGTGAAGGAGGAGGGGGAGGAAATGCTCCAGACACTGGAACTAAGATTCCTCTGCAGCCCCTGGAGGAACCACACCAGAGCAGGTGGGTGCCTGAGGGAGCCTGTGAGCCTGTGGGAGACCTGTGGGAAGAGGGCCCTGCTCCCAGGCTGGAGCACCCTGAAGTCCCTGAAGGACTGCACCCCACAGAAGAGTGACCCACTGCTGCAGAGTTTGAGGGCTGCTGTTGCCCATGGGATGGACTCACACTGCAGTAATTTGCAGGGGGCTGCTGTCCATGAGATGGAGCCATGCTGGAGAAGTTCATGGAGAACTGTCTCCAGTGGGAGGGATCCCACGATGCAGCAGGGGAATGACTTCTCCTCTCCCTCAGCAGCAAGAGAAGCCCAGGTGATGAACTGACCACAATCCCTATTCCCTGTCTCCTTGCACTGCTGGGGTAGGAAGTAGAGGGAAGGAGGGAACAGGGTGGGAAAGGTGTTTCTAAGGGTTTATTTGACTTCTCATTATCCTGCTCTGATTTTGTTAACAATAAATTCAAATTCATTTCAGGCTCTAAGTTGAGCCTGTTTTGCCTTTGATGGTATTTGGTGAGTGATCTGTCCTGGACACTTTCTTACATTTTCTCTCCTCTATGCAGCTGCAGAGAGGAGTCACAGCAGCTTGGGTGAGGGCCTGGCATCTGGCCAGCATCAACCCACTACAGACACATATGCAAGTTCAGGGAAAAACATCAAACCACGCCCAAAACATCAAATTACACCACATAAAAACTAGACCTGCAAGACTAATAGATTAACTCTCTGAAGTATGTATTTGAGCTCCAGAAGCTCAGGTTCCACTTTGCGATAGCAAATGCAGGTTCATATGTATTTTTAAGGCCTCTTAAGATAGAATCCAACTGTTACTCCATTATTTCCTCAGTATTGTCACATGAAAACTGACTAACCACTGTACTTAATTAATGTATAGGATCTCTACAGAAATGGTGCAATCCTTTTGCACATGAGTTAAGACATGAGTGAACACATCTGATACTTATAAATTGTGTATATTTGATTCAGAAACCTAAACAGTGAATTAAGACTGATTCTCCATAATGTCGATTTTTAAAGTATGTTTAAAAATTTCAAGCATTTGAATGGATAGATCTCTATCTGGCTGTCATGGATGTCTCACACACCTGTTTCAGGATTCTGGCTAAAGATCCTTGATCCATTTTGCTAGTGACTGCATCTTTCCTCAGTCTTGCCGCTACAGTTCCAAGATAGTCAAGAGATGCAACTCTTAATGCCATTTCTGTGGATTTGTTACTGAACTGGTGAACCTAAAAAAAGCAGAATAGACATTTAAAAATAAATATTTATTTATGCCACAGAGATTCTTCTCACAAAAGATTACTTTCTCTTATTAAAATTTCCATCTAACTTCCATATTGCATAAAATTACATAACTTACTAGTACATCAAACATATATTACTTACTTTATATAAATATTTCTTTCTTATTGAGTCTCGCTCTACAGATATGTCTGTCAGAGTTTTTAAAATGCATTTTTATTACATAAATTGGACAACTAGCACAGTGGGTCTTCAACAGCAGAGATTTTAAACACCATAATGCTACCTCCTCATTATTCACACAAATATAAAGCTACATTTTACCAAGAACAAGATCTTACAGTACTTTTTCAAGAAGCAGCTCAAGTTACTGAATTAATTACATTACAATACTGAAGAGCAACACTTAAAAAACACACTAACACAAGCATTCCCATTCTGTAAAATGTCATAAGCATTTGCTGTAGTTGTAAAAAACCAAACCAGTGAGTTGTTTTCTGGTTCTGTGGTAAGGGAACAGTCCAGAGAAGAGATGTAATATGTATAATTACAGCTTAGTCTGACTTTACTCCAAATAAATACATGGACTTATAAGATGCTATGAAATAACACTTTTTAATGTTGAAAATGTAATAAAATAATGAAACTGGACTTACATGAGAAACTATACATACACTTTTTAACAAGTTCCATATAATTGATTCTCTAACCAAAATTCTATTATTTATGTATTGCATAGTAATACTACATGCAAGGAAAACCTTAATATGCTGCATGTCAACAATCAGAAAGCATTCCTAAAGTAGTAGTGTTTATTTAGCAGAAATAAACAAGTTTTCATTGTAATAAGAAATAGTTAAAAATAAGAATCCCTTACCAATAGCCTTCCTAGTAAGCTAAGTAGCAACTCTGCAGCTGGCCATTCTGGTTTATTGACTGTTGAAAGAAGATCTTGAATAAAGTTCTCAAATAGTGGCCTGTAATCTTCCTCTCCTTGTTTACTGCCACACCTGTTAACAAGCAAATGCTTTTTGTAAGCAAATTTAACAGTCATATAAAGTTTTTATTCTGATATAAACAGAAGTAATTCAATGTTTAATCAGAAAAAAACAGTTTTATGCAATTACAAGAAAACAAATCTGAAATACTAGCAGAAAATTTGTTTTATTTGTTTGTAGAGAAATAGCTTAAACAGTTATCCCTCCAAGTTGCGCTGGAAATAAAGCAACTAATCCATGACAGCAGAATTTTGTTGCTAAGGTTTTTATTTATAGGTTTGCTTTAAAGTCTGTATTAACTTGGATAGACGAAGTAGGTAGAGTTATTAAAATGAAGCTAGAGTAGGATATTTAAGAGTTGATTTAAGCTTGATTTTGTTTGTCTGATAGTGATATTACATCTCAGTATTATGCTTCACAAAGGTTACAATCAGAATGCTAAAAGAACACCAGCCAACCAACCAACAGACCAAATCAACAACAAAAAGCCACCAAAGGTTAACATACCTGATACTTTTTGACTTCTATGTATCATCCCTACTTTTAACATCAGAAGCATCCAATTGCTAGATGGCTTATTAAATAGCTTATCAGTAGAAATTAATACAATAGAAACCTAAAGACCTGCTCTTTGAAATCTTATAGTTAATTTAGGTACCTTTTTTATTCTTTTTTGAGATAGTGAGACTCTTAGCTCAGTGAAAGTAATTCCTAGGATTTTTATATCTGATGACCAAATTAGTATGATTACACCACTTAAATATTTGCTCAGCCTTCTCTTCCAAGCTTCAGGTAATTTAGAGGCCCATAATAAAGGAATCCTACATGAACTGTGAAACAGATTCTTAAATGTATGAACAATACTCTGCAGAATTTCTCTTCTATAAAAATTTTTGTCTAGGCAAGAAGCTCTCTTAGGCATTTATACAGTATATTATTATAAATAACTTTATGAATAGGCATTTATTACTGTTCAATGGTCAGGTTTTAAAGTATTCATTTGGAGTCGGGTTTATCAATAGACTAAAGAATGCAACAGTACTTACTTCTTAAGAAAAATAGAAAGGAAATTCTGTGCCGTCCTCATGGCTGTTTCATATGAGTTAGTAATAAGCACATCTTGATCCACCTAAAAATAACAAGATACATTTGTCTATTATCTCAAAATAGATCTATGATTTCCAGATCAGCATTTCTTATGCATCAAAAAATTACAGCATACCTAAAATTGCAATGCTTACAATCACACATTTCTGCACATATACATAAAAAAAGGCTTTTAAAAATATCTTACTTTCTTGTTTGATTCCTCCTCTGAATTAGAATCCTTTTCTGCTGTTGGTAAGTGCACCACACACTGAATAAGTTGCAGAACTAGTGCTGTTACCATCTGAATGTACATAGGCTCTCCATCAGTGTCACTGCTGTTTAACCTGTTAAAAACAAAAGACAGTTTTTACACTAGAAGTAAACAAAAAGGACAAAATACAAGAAAAATTTTTGCTCCTAAATAGTATCTTTCAAAAATTAATTGAAAGGTGGATATTTCACAGCTAGAAATCCACATTCCAGACATTAATCTATTAATTTGCTTCTTTTTATGCAGTGTAACATTTGACTAACAAAACCAGTAAGTATTGTTTCTTGCACAGAAGAGATGAACTGAAACAACACACAGTTCACTGGCTGAAGCAGCTACAGGAATATTTAATAAAACAAACATCTACCTGTTAAAATACTTAATAATAAAGTTATTATGTATAATATCATGTTCTCTCCAATACAATGCAACAAAATACACCAAACTATTGCTGTAATATTTTTTATGTAGTGTTTAATGTATGTGAAATGTATAGGACCTTCAGAAAAGCGAAAATAATGACCATGACCTACAGTAACTTTGACAAGGGCTACACCTACAATAATCTGCAGAAGCATTGCATACTATGAACTTAATCAGGCAACTGTCTTAAGTTGATAAGAAGACTATGTTTCTCCCTGATGTAACCTCAGAAATAGTATGAGTTTACTGTGCATACACACACTAACACCACCTTATTGCTACACTTAACAACATCTAAAGGTGGTAAACTCTGACATATTAGTGGATATAGATATGAAACTGATTCCCTTCCTGAAAAGAGTGCTCTGAGTGTATCCTTAAAGCAATTCAGCCAGATTTAGCAATGAAGAAATTATGTAATTCCATACAAACAGAATTAAAGAACTGACCCACAAAAAGTAATCCTCAACACACATTAACATTAAACTCATTCACATTCTTAGTGAGAAAAATAATGTTTCAATTATTTTTGCAAGTAGGCACTAAAGTGATAGCATAAAATTGAGCAATTATTACAAACTTTTGTCAAACAATTTGTTTTGAAATCTCAACCTGCAAAAAACTATAGTCTACAAGTTATTAATTTACATCAGAAGTTACCTGAAGTTTCTCAAACTCCTCTTGCTAGTTGGCAGTCGTGCAAGGGAAGTGAAAATTTCTTCTAATATTAACTGTCTGTGTTTTTCATACCGGGAGAACACCTATTTAATATTTACAGGATTATTAGACAATGATTTATTGTTACACAAAACATAGCTTTTAAAATATATTGTAAATAATTATACGACAGCATACACTTCACATGACACTTCAATAAATTACAATTCACCTTATTGTTAATGAGTTGCTTTCTCAATGCGAGCATTTCTGTAAATTATACATTAAAACTTTTCCAAATAGAAATTTTAAAAAAATCTTTATATAACATAAATGTGTAATAGGTCTTGAAAATGTCTTCCATTTAAAATAATTTTGTCAATGGTATAACACATTATATTGGAAAGTCAAACAGTATAATATTTCCTTCTATATAGTACTCAGCAAATAGGGGCAGCTCAGGCAGATACAACACTATTTCCATATTATATCAAACTGTAAAAATATGCAAGAATAGCACTAATTCTACACTCCAATTCTCTAATAGAGAGGAAACACAGCCTATGTAAATGCTCTAAGAAATCTCAGCAGGACAGGCACAAGAACCCACAAATTGGAAAGTACTTACTGCAGTCACTAATTTGATGGCACATAACTGTAGCTCACTGACATTTTCTACAAAGAAAGGTGTTATTCCCATCGATGATACCTATCAATGGACAGAAGTTATTTTAAGTATATAGGACTAACATACTGGTACTTAACACAGTTTCTCAAGTTGGTTATTCATTCAGCAGGTAAGGCATTCAACAATTACTTAATGTTATTTGCAAATAAAGTTATTAAATTAAGACACTGCTCTTATGAGGAGTGGCTGAGGAGTATCAGACTTTTTAGTGTGGAGGAGAGGAGGCTCCGAGGCAGGCCTTACAGTCCTCTACAACACCCTGAAAGGAGTGTGTAGCCAAGTGAGACTGGTCTCTTCTCCCAACTAACAAGTGACAAGACAAAGGAAATGGGCCGTGAGTTGTGCCAGGGATGGTTTAGATTGGATTTAAAGTGCTCATGGAAGCAGTTCAGCCAACATGCCCATAGATATTTGAAAGACATGTAGATAGGATGCTTAAGGACATGGTTTAGTGGTGCACTTTGCAGTTTAGACTTCATGTTCTTAAGGGTCTTTTCCAGTGTAAATGGTTCTACTACTCTATACCTCAATACAATCAGGTTAAACTTTTCTGAAGTGTAGAAGAGAAGACGCAAATGACATACTGCACAACAAACTAGTCACACCGATATTAAGAATTCAAAAGCTTGTACTTTCAAACTTCATGTCACTGAGACAATTATACTTCACATTTACTCTAGAAAAGCAAAGCTAATATTTTTGGACAGGAATTCTAAAAAAACCTACCTGAAGAATAGTTGTATCAGTGAGAAGCTGTATCTCCAGCAACTCTGACAGGCTGCTGACAATGTCACAAACTTTGTTATACAACATAACTATAACTCTTTGCTTGTGGGTGGAACACTTGGCACGTTTTGCTTTCGAACTTAAAACACCACCTAGAAAATAAAATAATTTCAGTGTTTCAAATATTAGAAAGATGATCTTTCTCACAAAGAGCCCGTGAAACAACTGCATGACTACAGATTTGCAAAAGCAATTTAGAAAAACTACTCAGTAGCACCAGTTTGAAAGCAACAATTTCACATGATAAATATTTTTCATAATTACTCTAAATACTGGACCTGAGATTTTTAGAAAAGATCTTGAATTTTGAGCCATGTGTCTGTAGGTATGTACATGAAAACAAAAGGCTAGAAGTGAAACAATTTTCCTTGAAACAAATTATATACATGGCTAGTTGTATTTCATATTAGTATGAAATCACTTATTTCAAGACATAATAACTATACATAAAAGTTCAAACTTCTAAATACCTCAGTCTAAATACATTGGTTACACTGACATTATTACAGTAAACCAAGGTGCTATATGACTAAGTTCTTCAGATGACACATTTAATTGTTTTTTCACTCTATTTCCATCATCCTCACACTAACAGTGCATTAATTCAGGATACTGTATGTGATAAGAAAGTTCTATCAGTATAAAAGCTGCATACAAAAATCTTATTCCAAAAAGTCATTTACACCAACATACAGTAGATTAACTTTTTATAGCTTTTAATAAGGAAAGATTTCTTAGTATACTAACCACCATGAGGATCCACTCTATACACAGGATCATATTGAGGATAGAGAGTGTTCTGCAAATGAAATTTTGTGTACTGAATAACTCTTTCTATTACGTCCTCAATATATACAGCTTTAGGCATATTTGGTGATGTCATAATATTGATAGCAGTAAGACAAGCATCAGCAGATTTTGTCACTCTTTCCATAATAAGATCTCGCCATAATCTCTCCTCATCTTCAGTGTCATTATTCTGCAACAGGCAAGAGAAACAGCAGAGTATGAACAAGAAATCAAATTTTTATTCTCACCAAGTAAAATAAAATAACATTACTTAAATATGCTTACATACATTCATGTGTAAAATACTGTATTTCCTTTACAATAATTTCTTTTAAAAAGAATGTAATATTTGTTTTACTAGCAACAAGTTTGTAATGTCTCTCTAAGCTACTGGTCTTCAAAGTCCTGTATTCTGTATTCTGTTGGAACACAAAGAAGGTTTCTGTGTCTCATTGGGAAGCACTATGAGGGAAGACTGCTGCATGCCCTATTTAAGAGCCATGTACATTAAGCAAAATCTAATTCCTTAATCCAGCGTTTTCTTCAGTGGTACTAGTTGCTGCTTTGATCCATTTGATTTCTGCCACTAGAGGGAATTCTTATACAAAAAGATTGTTCCAAGCCCATGAAAGTGGAATGTAAGTACACAAATTTTTTTTTGCTTCATAGACCAACCTGCCTACTATCAACCTCTTTATCAAATATGTCCATTTAGTTCACCATACGATACTGAGACTCTGTATTACTGTGTTTATATGAGGTAACCAATACATGAGGTAAAATACATGAGTGCTGACATCCAGCACTACTTAAATATTGTAATAGCATTATTACACCAAAGCTAGGGAGAATTTCTCATAGTTTCTCTGGTACAGACAGAGCCTCCAGAGAAAAAGGGTCTTTACCACCTATATGACACCACACTTCAATACTGTTGGCTTTCCTTGTAAAGATCAGAGGTTGGTGAAAATATTAAAGCACCCTCTGCCTCTGAAAAGTATACTGACATGGAGGTAAGATATCTTCCCTGCACCGTAAAAGTAGCAACCTTACCTCTTAGAAGAGACCTTCTTTGCCACAATTATTCAAATAAATTTTAATCATTTTAAGAAAATCTAAAAGTTGTTTGGTTTTTTTTTAAGGTTCTTTTTTTGAATCCAAGTTTGTTTCTGAATTGCAAGCATTGGACAATTTAATTAACTTAATAATTTTGAGTTCTATTTCAAAAAACTAAAAGAAAAATATCACTTTAAAATCATCAGCATAAAGACTTCATCACAATGAAGTAGACCAAGTAAACCAGTACTTCCTTTTTATGCATTTTTTGTATTGCCTAAGACATTGAGAACCATATACTGAAACTCTGAAACCCCTACAAACTATCTAATGTCTGGTTTTCATGTGCAAGTTCAAATTCTTCCTTTCTGATATAAATCACTACTCTCTTATTTATACAGATTAAGAGTTTTTTTTCTGTAAAACTCAATTCTAATCTTGCTGCAATATTGCTTTGAATAGAGAGCGTATAAATAAATACATTAAATGTGAAATATGGAACACCAATCTCATAAAACCTCAAAATCTTTGAGCAGTTTTAGGTATACTAGGAATAAAATCCCATCCTAAAATATTAAACTTCCTGTTAATTTTATTTACATTGACAATGTCACTTCATAGTGTAAGAACACTCTAAACCTTAAACTTCCTCCTTAATGCTCAGGAGAAAGATAAGACTCTACATGAAAACTGCAGTATCTCTTCCATTTTGTAAGGAGGTTTTATGGACACATAGCAAAGAAATGTCCAACAATGCAAATTACACCAGAATTACCATGAATATTTCAGGATTACTATAATATCTAAAATGAAACAAAAGAAAATATAGTTGCTCCCAATACATCTGTTAGTTGTCACTACTATAGTAAAACATGATTAGTATTGAAAAAATACAATCGAATTTTGCCTCAAGTATTAAAATTTGGCAAACTCAATCACAGACGTATCAGAAATCCCTTTCACACACATATAGAGTATTTGAATCTATCACTAAATAGGACTCAAGTGAAGAAAACTATTCTGCACAATGATGTGAAATTATGAAATTTCAAACTTACATGGTTAAGTAAAGTTGAAAGCTTTGATCCATCTTGAATATTCTTCTCCAAAATATTCAGAACTTTTACTGTTTTTTCTGTTGAGAGCTAAAACAAATAAAGAAACATGTCAAATAACTGCAGGAATAGAAATTATTCCAAATTGCTGAAAAGAACATTGAGGAATGAATGACAGAACTTGTACAATCTGAATTATTTCAACTGTAAGCAATTTGGCATAAAGAGAATGCAGATACTATAATGGAAACAGGCAAAACATATTCTTGGATTGCAATTAAACTTCATTTTCAATGAGCAAAATCCACAGAAATAAATTTTAAAATTGCCTGTCACTAATGTTGTGTAGTTATTTCCTTCTAAAAATATAAATTTACCAAATTCATGTATGATCTACAAATTCTAACTGACCATATAGAGCTTTCTTATGAGAAAATCCATACTGCATGAACAAGCAGAAATTAATTCCCTGATATTTGAAAGATACTAAAAGGGAAATGTATTCTTAATACTAGTGTTAACTTCAAAGAAGTAGCATGTTGAAAAAAGTAAACTGAACTCACTGATCTTCTGTATAAGTCTGATTAAATAATTTGTGGAATATGTTGACCTTAAGGAGAGCCAGTTTCCTCTCATCTGGATACTATTCACCATTGGAAGCAACAAAATTGATTTTATATAGACATGTATGTATGTATGAAAAATGTGGAACAGAGGTTAAGGATGAGAATGATCAGGAAAGAGAAATGATCATGCCACCCACAAACTACAAAGGTAGGTAGGGAAATGAAAGGAAAATCCAGGAGGACTAGGTAAAGTTTGGGTTACGTAAATTTGAAATAGTCCAGAGTAATTATAATAGTATGTGGTTTCACAGACACTCCACAAATATAAGTGATCAAGAGCAGGAAAAGAGTTTAACATAAGACTGCCCGAAGCCAAGAGCTCCAGGAAGATAAAAGGAAATCAAGAACACTGTTTCTAGAGGTGAGACATTAACAAATTTGCACCAACAAAAGTTCCTTGAACTGACTGGGGAAGAGCAGGACACAGAGGAGGACCTTTCAACAAAAATGTCTCAGCTTTAGAAAGAGTAACAGTCAGGATACTGTAACTTCCTAAGCACTTCAGGTAAGTGAACAGAAGCCCAGCTGCTCTTCTGCTCTCTGCGCCCTTGAAGAGGGTAGAATGGCATTACAGAAAATTAAGTTTTTCTATGTTAGTGAATATTTTATGTTCAAAAAATAGCTAGATTATGAAGAAGTACCTTGTCCATAATGCCCATTGCCTTGATTTTTGCAGATTCACTACCCAACTCACTAAGCTGATGTTTGCCCAGTAGCAATTCCTGCGGAATCTCATCATCATCACCTTAAAAAAAAATAGAAAAATTAACAATTCTATTTGTAATAAGACTTCTAGGAAATTAGTATTTTTTATTCCATATGAAAATGCTAACTAAAAAAAACAGCTGACTGTCCAAATAATCTAATGGTTCCAAATAATTAGAATCCAATAAGGACTGATAATGACACCTTTTGCTTGAAACAATGAATACTGGTTAAGTATGACTGGTTCTGAAATACCATTTAGGAATCTAAAATGAGGCATTTTAGGCTCTTAAGACTTCTGAAAGTCACAAACTAAAGATTTTTAAAATACCAAACCCCATTTATTGCAGTACTTCTGCCATAATTTTCAGTTCAGTAGAACAAATCTTAAACTATTGTACCCCTGAAGTCTAAATCTAGGCAAGAGCAATAGATGAAAAACACATATGAAATTAAGCAACTTGAGATGATCTGAGTCTTAATTGTATTTAAATATATATATATAACAAAAACCATGTTACTAGACACAGAAAGATCCAATTACTTCACTCCTAAGTTCAAGGTTGCATACACTGTGGCTTTAAAAACTATATAAACTTGTTCACTATGCCCCTCCCCTTGTTTTAGTCTTGTGACAAAGATGAAAGGGAAAAAAATTAATGACTACTCCATTATCCATTTCAAAAGAAAGTTACCTTTGGCAACATGAACTACTTCTTTAGACACTTAGTTAAGGAGGCTGTTTTTCCACTGAAATAGGTGATTCAGTGTCTTAGCCATAAATACACAAGGATTCTGTTGTCTGAATTGAATAATTGTATCTGCAAGTAGCCGATGTGTAGTTATGTGCATGAGACATTGCTAGCAGGAGAACCATCGTGTTTACATGCTTGACAGAAGATAACACCCTAATGACATTCCAAAGAAGTATCCTTTCTACAATTGATTATGATTTATCCCCCTTTTGGATTCTGCAGAGAGGCAGAAGAAGGATCTTCTTCAGGCAGCAGCAAGTGAAACTGGAAACATAAAGGCCACCACTGAAGGTGGAAACCGTATAAATCTAGTGGGCTCTACCAATTTCCCACATGAAATTAAGTCACCATGAAGGAAGTTCAAAACTACCAACACAGTTTTTTTCTCAGGTTTCTAACTGGGGTAAGCATTTTTAAAATTTATGATATATTACCAAAAGCTGTGAAATCCATGTCTTCCAGATTTTCCAAAATATTCTCTATTGAAGCAGTAAATCTTTTGAAGGTTGAAGAATCCATCATTTCTGGGGAATAAAGGTAAATTAATAAACAATTATCTTAAATACAAAGCAGAAAATACAAACTGTAGGAAATAAATCTTCTAAAATTACCTTCAGGTGTTAGTTTAGGTTCATAAGCTTTCCTCTTCTTTTGTTTTTCTTTCTTCTTCATTTTTCTAGCCACTAATTAAGAGAATAAGGAGTAAAACAAACACTTTCTTAAAAATTCAAGAAAGGATTATTTACATTTCTTAAACTCGTACTCAATATTGCATGCAATGATGTCCACTTTAAAATATTTAACATATCCATTTAAAAAATCACTAGTAGTATGGAATAAAATTAAATCCTTATAGTGATCAGTTACCCTCGCTGAGGCTAGGAGGAGGAGAATAATCATCCATATCAGAGTCATCGGGACTGCGATTACGGTAACGGCCACTACCAGAAATCCTCCTTCCTTCATGGTAATGACCACTTTTCCTATGGTCACCGGAACTTCTCCTGTCATGTTCTTCATACTCCCAAGCTTCATCTCTATCCTTTTTGTGTCTCTTACGAGAAGCTAGAAATAAATGCATTTTCACAAAATTTACACCGTTAATAGTTCAAAATCAAACATTTTAAAATATTTCAAAGATGTGTTTATGTAGGGCTTAGGGACATGGTCTAGTAGTGGAGTTTGCATTAGTTGTAGATTGGACTTGATGATCATAAAGGTCCTAAATAATTCTATGATTTCAAGTCCAACAGTCTTGTATAGCTGTTCTCTAAATCAAATGGACAACTAAGTTATCAGATACAACTGTTATGGATTACTTATTTTAATGTTTTCTTTTGAATTACAGAAAAACTGTGCTAAATTGGCACAGATACCAGAAAGCATTTAAAAATATGAATTTACAGGACATTTGCATTTTTAAAAGCAGATTAAACAAAGTTGAAGAAATTAAAATAAGTTTCAACTTTTTATAAGAGAATACATAGATAATTTCCTCAGTTATCTAAACTGTAATTGTTACTGGGTGTCCATATTCCAGTTCAGTGACTGCCTTATGCATCTAACACACCAGTGAGTTCCAGTGAGACTTGGTAATCTATTTTCTAAAAGATATTCTGTTTTGCCAAGACAACTAAAATTTTTTCTTGATATATACTGCAGGAAATTTGTGTAAAGGAGAAAGCTGGAGTCACAATTCTGGGTCACAAAGTAAGCCTTTATCACAGATAATTATTCTCAATAATTTTCATGCAGGACCAAAAAGCCTAGCAAAAGTGAATGTTGAAGAAGCTGGAGTAAATATTGTATAAGGATTTGGTGGAAATAAAATGGGGGAGCAGAATGACAGTTTTCTGTTACTTTGAGAGAAAGTCTTGCATGTTTTGAAGTTGACAGTGCTCAGTTTTAAATGAAAGGAATTGGATGAGGAGGTAGCTTTCTCCATGAAATCAGCCAACTTTCAAATTTTTAACATAATCAGCTAACTGAGCTGCCAAAGAGATATCTTACACAGACTGTACTGCAAAGATCACAACACTTCCAAATATCACATTCCAGACTGGCAGTGTTTATTGCCAGTTGGCTGCTTCTGGACCTACATATAACAGTCCTGATATTGGGTGTCTCTACCAAAGTCTCCTTGGTGTGACTGTATATAAGACTCTTTCTGAGCAAAATGGCTCAAAGTATTTATACAGAACTGGAACTGAAGTCTTACCACAAACCATTTATTAAGAAATGTAGGAAACATACTAGGTTATAATCAGTAGTCAGCCTACGATCAGAACTAATAAAAATAACCCCTAAGGGAACACTTCGGTTTTGCAATGAACCCTAGAGGTTTCAAATTCCAAAAATGTAATAGAGGTGGTCCAAGTCTTAAATATAATAACTCAGTTCCAGTTTCAAGATTTAATGCATCTGGAACAGACTTCCTTCTGGAAAAGCAATAGTCATGTTCAAGATGGCAGAGGTACTAGCACTGTCTAAAACGGTTGAGAGAGTTAACTGTGACTGAAGAATTGGTGAGCCATCTGGGACCACTCAGTGGGTAGGAAATTGGCTGGATGGCCACACTCAAAGCGTGTGGTGAATGGCTTGATGGCCAGATGGAGACCAATGACAAGTGGTGTCCCTCAGGGGTGGGTGCTGAGACCAGCACTCTAACATCTTGGTGACACTGACAGTGAGACTGAAAGCACCCTCAGTAAGCTGCAGGTGACACAGAGCTGGTGCACTGGAGGAAATGAATGCTTTCAGAAGGGAGGGATTGTGACAGGCTCTAAAGGTTAGCCTGTGTGAACTCTTTCACAAGAACATGGAGTCCTAGGACAAGGAGTAATGAGTTTAAACTGCAAGAGAACAGGTTTAGATTAGAGATCAGAAAGAAAATCTTTATGTGAGGGTGGTGAGGCAGTGAGCATGTTGCCCAGTGCAGCTATGGATGCAATATGCCTGGAAATGTTCAAGACCAGGCTGGACAGGGCCCTGAGCAACCTGGACTAGTGGGGCATTCCTGCCCATGTCATGGAGGCTGGGATTAGATGATGTTTAAGGTTGCTTCCTAAACCTAACTCAAACCATTCTATGATACCTGGAGTAAATGTACTGGAAAAGAGAGTAAGAGTTCTATGGGAAAGGCTTTACACATCTTAAGTGACTCCTTTGCCCTATGAGACAGTGTTTGGTGAAGGCAGATGGCCCTTTTCCCAGTTTATAAATAATCTGTAACACTAAGCTCTGTAGGATGAATTCTGACCCCAGTTACATCTCCACAAGAAAAGTAACTTCCAATATTGCTTTCTGGCAGAATTTTAAATTGACTAGTTTACCAATGCTGTATGACAAAACAGAATGGGTTACAGTTCTGTTAGCTTTACAGGACAAATAATGTGAATATTGGAGCAGCTATTCACAATCACTGGTTTACAATATTTATTTTGAAGTCAATAAAATTGACAAAAAAAGTAAGCATTAATAACTTTCCAAGAGTTAGGATTGATTTTATACATAAATAAATACTATTTGGAATACAAACACCCAATTTCCTACTGAATTCTGCTAAACATGTATGCAATATCAAATTTAGTAATTACTGTAAGAGAATGACTTCATCAATCTTTAATTTCTCATTATTTAGTTTAATGGCATGTTCCTTCTTAATCAAATTCAAAGAAACTTATCCTTTTCTATACCAATCACTATTTCATATTTTTAAAGTTCAGTTTATGGCAAACAAAATAATTAAGAAACATATATTTGTAACAATACAAATCTATTAAGTGTATTTGCCAAAGATGCTTCACTTTTGATAGTTTTGTCTTGATTCAGTTCCACAGTATTCTTTAAGAAATACTGTAATTTATTTTTAAACCACATGAACTCACTGAATTGATTAGAATGATGGCCAGATCTCTTGAGCAGATATAGTGAAATTAGAAATCCTCAAGGCAAATAATTATTGTGAAAGTTTTCCTTAACTTGTTCTACTTTGTATTTGAGAACTTCAGCAGCCACTATGGCTAATATATAGATTAAAGCATTTGAAATTGTTTACAATTCTCTCCATTCCCATCCAACTTAAATAATTTTGCTTAGTAAATTTATTTTTTTAATTCACTGTTCCAAATTATTAACATTATATAAGGGTGATATGATATGGTAAACAGAGAATATAGAATTCCTGAATGAAGCAAGTCATCATTAATCCTTTCCCAAAATTTAGTCTGATTACAATTTATCTCAAGACATCACATTCATGCACAGAGAAGCATTATTCAGTTATAATTAAAAGGAAAAACAAACAAACACAAGGACATTATTTTAAGCTTCTTTGATAAAGATCAAAGGTAACTGTGTTATAATTTTCATGGGCAAAAACACAGTGTGAAAATTTGAAAAATACTAATTAGCAGAGCAAGCAAATCTTTCCCTTTTGGACCTTAAGAAATACTAAACCCCAAAATACTATATTTTATGAAAGTTCATTAAGGTGTTTCTATAAACAAAGGTGCAAAACTTGGGGAAAACATCACTATAAGCAAGATTGCTTCTCAGGCTAACAGGCTTCTCCTGCAGCCCTGCATGGCTACACCACTCAGACTGAACTGATTCACTTTGTTCTAACAGTTTATTTCCAGTGCTGGTTAACTGTACAACCATAGAAACTAGCCAATCATACTTCTATGAACAAGTAAGAAATGCCTTCTTAACTTTGAGGCAAATAACTTTTTTTTTTCTCCTAAGAACTTTATTCAATTGCACAGCAAAACTCTAAAGAGAAGCTTCCTCTCTTCCTTTGAAAACAGTTAATTCAAGAATAGTAGAAGCAGCAAATGGTATTTTGAGAATTCATCAAGAGTAACTTATATTTTTCAAGAGCTATGACGAGAAATATTTTAAGAAACTTCTGTGCAGTAAGATTCTCAATTTATTATGTCAGAAAAAGTTCAAGAGGAGATCTTCTACTTTTCTTATCAATTAAACTAAGAATAATTCAAGAAGTTATTTAGTGAAATTTCTCTCTGTGTACACTTGTATGCAAATTCTGTGCTTCTTTAGAGGATATTTTCATTAATCTGAGTACTTAGAAATGTTTTATGGTACAACTGAAAGCGAAAAAAAAAAAAAAAAAAAAAAAAAAAAATCTAGGGAGCAGTTTCCAGTAATCAGGAAAATAAATTTAACAACTCATTGTTTTTCATCCAGGATGAAAAATTGCAATCAAGTAGTTTTTCTTTTTAAAGTGACAAGGGTTCTTGGCCAGGCAGTTGTCAGGACAGCAAATTTGGGGCTGTATATTTTAGGGTAGTCAGCTTCAAAAAAGTGTATCTTTTTGTAAAAATAAAATATTAGCTTTTTTCACCTTAACAAACAGAATTATGTACTACTTACATTCAAAAGCTTCTTCACTGTCATTATCTTCGTCAGAACTGATTTCAGCATATTTTGGTTTCTCATTAACTGTGCTACGTTTGCGCTTGTTCATTTTCACACGTTCACAAAGTGGCATGGTGGATTCAATTTCTGCCAGGAGCTCAGGAGGCAACTCTTTTAACACTGACTGATCTATGCTACCTATTAGTGGAGAGTAAGAAGAGCAAATGTGAACGTGAAGTAAAAAAGAGGGCCCAGTACTACAATCCTTTCTCAGGAACCAATCACAGGATAACCACTGGCAATCAGTTAAATCACAGTTGGATAGACCTGAAAGTATTTGAGAGCCTTTTTTTAAAGTCCACACTACAATTAGAAATAGCACAATAAATTGTATACACATTTCCCCTCAATAAAATACTTTCAGTCATAAAAATGAATTACCTTTGAATCACCTTTTCAATTACCTTTGGTGAATAATATCCTTGGTCTATTCCAGAAAGTTTAGTCTTATTTCAGTTCATCCTCTGAATTTATCAGGTTTTCTAAGTTGTTTATCAGTTGTAAGTAAACTATGGATGCTTAGTGCCTAATCATTATTTCTGTTTACTATCATTAATTGTAATTAGTGTACCCAAGACAGTAATATTCCCTTTTCCAGGAAGAAGAGACGTGTGGCAAAACTTGTGGAAGTCATATCCCTAAATACAGGCCAAATCATTGACAACTCAGCTTTTGCTTCTGATTTTTTCTTACCTCCTACTGATGATGATGATGCAATGCAAATTGTTACTCGATTTTTTTACAAAACAAAATTGAAACATTTTTATTGAATACAGACAGCTAGCTGAAGCACAGATTCTGTTTCTTTTCCACAGTGATAAATAGGTAGACAATATCACACCATTCTCATAATTTTGAAACCAAGATTAAACCCATGTGCAGTCAGAATGAAAGAAATTTGCAGGCAAAATTTTTCCAACTGACACAAGGAAACCAAATCAATTCAAAAGTATTTCTCTGGAGTTTGTTTATTTGAAGTCTTCTTTTTATTTATTGAAGAACCTATTACACAGATCTGGAGGTTGTTAGACTAAACTGTCAATCTTTTTCCAGCAACAGAAGAAACATTTTTGTCATAAGTGCCACTCTCTCCTTCCCAATGCATACTATATTATTAAGAGAGGAAATCACCTCCAAATTGCTATAACACACATTAATCCAAAAAAGCCTATCTTCTGGATGATAATAAATTCTTTAAACATCTTTAATTTGAATTAGACTAGTATTACCATGAGATTCCATCATCAAAATATATTCTGCAAGTCATTTAAGTCCATTAAAAAATAATTTAACTTCAAATATTGGGGTTTTTGAAGTGACATAGTGAAACATATACAAAGTAAAGTGATAATTAAAGTAGTTCCTGCTTCCTTCACATTGTGTTCACTGTTAACTTATTCGTGTTAGGTTGCCATGCTTACACAATGCTACTTAAATTATCAATATTGCTTTTGAAAATGGTGAAAAACATTTCATGGTGTGGTTGGCCATGTTTCTCAGTTAATGATTGATTTTGTGCACTATGCACTTGACTTCAGACTGAAGTATGGCAGCATGGGCAGACCATTTCCTCTGAGTGTACCAGCACCTGACTGGATGACAGCCAGGTCCAGGCTGGATGCTGCAGAGCTGCGCATCTGAGCTCTGCGTCCCCATACTTTGTATGCCTATACAGTACATTTCATTAAAATCAGCAGGCCTACACATGTAGCATGAAGTCTACAATAAATCTGGCCAAACAAAAACATTGCAAGAGACAGCTACAAGTAAATGAATGAAAGTTGCATTAAATCCTTAAATAACAAACAAAACTCACAGGCTATTCTATTGTCTGCTAGGAGTATCTGTTCTTGCTTTCTTTTCTCACTGACTTTTTATTTTGTACTCATTTTTAAAATCAGAAGTTACAATATTCATTAGACATAAGTGAAAAAATGGACTACTTTAAATATTTGTAAAACTAATTTTATTTCTGTCTCAAAATTTTCAAGTTTCTATTTCTCCAGTGCTAAATTCAACTACTGCTTGATTTGCACTCTCTTCTGTTACAGATATTTCAGATTACTATATAAACGTAACCATTTTTATTTTATTAGGAAATAGGTAAACTTTCCTTTATTCAAGTGCAGAACACCGGAAGAGAGAACAGGTGGAATTATTATAAAGCTCTCTATAAGATATCATTGATGTTTTTCTTCCTGTCACAATGTTCCCTGAAATAAGTGTGCCACATACCCAATTTTCTTAGCTGCTGAGGATTGTAAACAATCAAATATGAGGAGTTTTACTTTTGCTGTACAAAGAAGTTAAGCATGACTGCACACATATGTACAATTCTTATATATATGGAAAAGGACTTATCAACCTTTCTGAAGAAAATCAGGGATATTCTGTACTTTTGGTCAAGGCAGAAGCTTGTTAATATTTATTTTACTCTATTAATTATGCTATCTTGAGTCAGGGCAACTCAAAAGACACTAGAAATATCTTACTAAATTCCTTCTTTAATATCTCATATTTTATAATGTAGGCACTATTTTTTTTTGTTCAGAGTGGTGAAGAAATACTTACAAGAATCCAGCTTACCTAAGAATCCAGTCACGTGGCAATAAGAATTAGGTTATAAAACACATACTAATGCCTTTTCAGTTTATGGGAAACTTTATAAAACAATTAATAGGACATGTAACACAAACACCTTTAAAACTGACAAATCCATGTAAAATTATTTTCAATTTTCAAATTTGTTTGCTAAGTTTGCTAAGACCTAGTACCTACTTTCATGTCTTCAATTTATGCAGTTACATTTGTCTCTAGACTGCATGGCTTTTTAAATAGTAAAAAGGAAGTGACTTTACCGAAAAGTTACTTGATAATCTAATAGAATGCCCAAATATATTGTGGAAGGACAGTCAGCACCAATGGAAAAACTCAATTTTCTGCAATATGTGTGCTCAATGTACACCATATGTCTCAAATGAGATTATAGGCATGTGTATGCTTCAGATGTCATTTACACATTATTTCAAAACTTCTGAAACTCTTGAAGTAACAACTGGAAAAAACCAAAACAAACAAAAATAACAAACAAACAAACAAAAACAAAGGAAAAACACAAACAAACAAAACCCAGAAGAAAAGTATGATCATAACACAATCTTTTTCTTACTGCCAGGCAGAGCATTCTAACAAATTCCACACTGGTGAGACTAAAGGGAAGACACAGAAGAACAATTCATTTCAAAGAACTGCATACATGAACAGTCAGTTCTACAGTGCTCCTCCAAACACATGCAATGCTGTCCACAATCTACATGCAAGTTACTTCCCAGAGAAGAACAAATTCTTGGGTTTGCTTAATTGCTATCATCAAAAAGTTTCTAGGGAAAGATGTTAATGAATCTCCATCTACTACTCAATGTCCACTGACCCTCAAGATAACACATTTTCTCACCAAGCATTTATTTACAAAATATAATAAAGTTAAAAATCAATCAGAGAATCTCAGTGAGAAATTAACTGATCTGTAAGCCTGGTCTCATATCTTATAGTCTGGAAAGCTTTCCAGAGGGTTTTGCTGTGTATAGGAGAAAAATCTGTATAAATATCTAGAGGATGTAGTATTTCCCTTCTCCATATATGGCTTAAAAAACTAATGGAAAAGAACAGATCTGATTCACGATTCTGTACTGTGTTTTGCAGCTTCAACTTTGTGGAACAGTTTAGCTAGTATCTTTATGCATATGTTATCTTTTAGAGGATCCAGTATCACTTTGTGTTGACTTTGCAAGTCAAGTAGATCTTCCTGATCCAGGCAGATCATCCTTTAGGAGAGGTTAAACATTAAAAAGGGTAAGATCATTATGGACTTTTGCTGGGTCCATTCAATATAGACAGCACAATTATTTTTGACTTAGCAACTTGTGTTCATATTAGTTTCACCTGGCTTGATGTAACAACCTCAAACAAGCACCTATGGAAAACAGAATGATTCTTAAAGATGGTTAGGTGAGCTTTCCAGGATCAGAGAGACTGTTCCTGTCATGAAATCAAAACCAACATTAATAAACTATTTTTTTCTACTAAATGCTTTATCTTTGCTTTCTAAACTATGGAAGACAACTGCATGGTTTAGATCAGATCTTAGTACAATTTCCTGTGAACTACGAGCCACCAAGATTAAACTACACTTAAAAAACTAAACTCTGAATCGCTACTTTCATAACTATGAGACAGTTAATACAGTGGAAACATAAATATTACATATTTTTTCAAAAATATTCCATATATTTCCATTTTTGTTGCCTAATTGTCTGCAATAAGCAAAACTGCAGTTAATGCAAATTCATATTTGTAATCTCTCTATATATCTTGATTTTAAAATGCACCTTTTCCAATTATGAAGACATTATATGAAAGAACACACAAGGGTCTGAGAAGGGAATAATGCCACCTGTTTGGGGTGAGGATACGAATCTTCCCATTTCTCATAGTTTAGAAACCGAAGTCTGACAACTGTATTTCTACAGTAGAGAAATGTCACTCATCTTCATTTGGATGTAAAAAAAAAAAATCCCTACTGACTGCAGCTCAATTTTGTCCTTTTCTTGTTCCTTTTTTGTTACAAAAGACTTTACCTGCTGCTGGACTTCTCTTATTTTGCCAATGACTAATCTATCCAGTCTTGTTATTATTCCACAGATACTAAGCCCACCTTCCTTAAATATCCTCTCTGAGCATTTGATACAGAATATTCCTCCTTTTTCCAATAAAAGCTTGCAGTCTAACTTTCATCCTCTGTCTTATGTCATCTTATACATGCAAGAAGGAAAGCAGTTTCTTTCTGGATTATCTCAACCAGCTTTGAAACCTGTGCTAAATGAAATAAAATATCCTTCTTCTATAAGAAGAGTGCTGCTATCTTGTTGAATAGCCATGTCACTGTAGCCACAAAAGCAGAGACTAGAAGGTTAAATCTACAGCATACTCTCATGAAGATAAAGTTATGTTTCAGATAAGGAACTAAAATAAAAAAAAAAAGAAAGAAAGAACAGATGTATTTCCATATGTTATAAGTTGTTTAGAAAATAAATAGCTTATAACATATTCTAAAATAGCTAACTATTGTTACAGCATAGCATTCAGGCACTGGAATGCAAAGGGCCACAACTCATGAAGATGTTGCTAGTTAAAGCTGAAATATCTTTGATTCTTTCTCAGGTGTGCAAATTTAATGATATAATTTCCACCAGGTTCTCCCTTAGAATGCTCCAGTGTGTTCTGTATATGGGGCAGTGAGCCCCTGGTGATCAAGCAGTCTGCTGCTCACCAGCTTCACACTTGTCAAAATAATTTTGTGCCCTGAACAGTTTCAGGAACAGAAGGGGAAACACAAGAAGATCCCAGTAATTTTTATAGGTGAATTTAAGTTTTGAGGAGGACATATCTGCTCATATGATGGAAATTCTACTTTTATCTCAATGCCCTATCATCAGCTGAAAAACACATAATCAAATGAATACTGGTGAAAACAAACTGGACATTTACACTCTTTCCTCTGCCCTCTCCCCTTCACTGCTGCAAAGCTTACAGAAGGGTATACAGCTGCATCCTACAGGATGTATCCAAAAGGATATAACCTTCTATTGAGTGCTTTACCCACATCTTTTAACTACACATATGAAGGGATGACTCCAGAGCTCACCTCACGTACACTCATGCCAGAAAAAGGATGGAGACTGAGATGCCCTCACCACCATCTAAGGGGCTGCACACACAGGAATTCTCTGCTGCAGTCAATTTAGCAGAATGGAAAAAGGCAATGTTAGGGAGAAGTATCTCCTACATTTCATGGAACCTACTCTAACATATTTTTTAAAACAATTCTTCCTCATCTGCCCCAACACTAGCACAAAGGAAAGGCTCCCAGCCTAGAAGGAAAAAAAAAAAAAATTCAGACTCCCTGCTTTTACTCCGGTTCTTAGCTCTGGCCATGAAAGATAGACCCAGATAGGCTGGTCAGAGAAGGATTGGACATAGCAACAGAATAATTCCATGATACAACACAGGTCATCATTAACCACAGCTAAGAAACATAGATTCCAAAAGAATTTTACAATAGTAAAAAATACTCTGAGAAGAAATAAACATTTTTAGAATGAGGGAAGATATTTCAAAAGAGAACTCTGAAATACCCAGGCAGAGAGCAGGGAATACAACCAACGCATACTCTCCCAAGATACCAAGAGAACTCACATTGGCATCAATGATATTCTCAAGTATATGATTGCTGTGGGAACTTTCTGTCGGTCTTATTGCTGAATTTTTGTCTGTACAGATATTGATAAAAGGAGGATAGAGCAGTCTAGCTTTCCAAAACGCTGTACAAAAAATAAAGCAGTACTAAGAATAAAAAGAAGCAAGGTTGGCTTTTAATACTGCACAAACTGCTTTGCTTTAATGAATCAGTGTTGGGGGGTGCTTTTGAATTTTGCTGTCATTGCAAAATTGTCACCTGCCCTGAAATTTAGGCCAACTCAGTTTATTGTTTTAGGAAGTTAAGATATTTTGTACAGTTGCAAAATCCAGCATGTAATTATCTGTTAATATGCTTCTATTAAAACTCCTTTCAGTACTCAAAAGGGGCTTACAAAAAAAAGAGGGAGGGTGGCTTTTTACACTGGCAGATAGCAATAAGACAAGGGGAAACAGTTTTAAAACAAAACAGAAGAGACTTCATTTAGATGTTGGAAATAAGTTCTTTAACTGAGAGGGTGGTGGGATACTGGAACAAACTGCCCAGAAAGGGTGTGGGTGCCCCATCCCTGGCAGTGTTCAAGGCCAGGCTGAATGGGGCTCTGAGCAACCTGATCCACTGTAAGGTGTCCCTGCCCATAGCAGGGTGTTCAAATGAGATGAACTTTAAGATAATTTCTAACCCAAACCATTTGTTGACCCTATAATGATCAATGTTCGGTATCTGAAATTTATGACTAATGTATTTTTCCAGCCATGTATTCTAGTTGCTTACTGAGCCTGAGACAAAATACCTTAATTAAATAAAATGAGATTGTTCCTCAAAATTTCTCTTCTTATAAAATAAAAACTTCTATATAAGGAATATAATACAACCAAAACCTCTGTAGAGAATAAGCAAACAAAAATCATTATTTTACATCTTATCCGTGACATCAAGGCACATCACTTGCTTATTTTTCTTACTATTGCATAGAAACATTCTCAGTTCTTATCACTGAAAATATTGCATGAAGCTACTAGTTTTGCTTCTTCAAGATAACAATTACATAAGGAACAACAACAAAAGATTGCCAATGTTTTAGCTTTAAATATAAAATAGTACAGGAAAGTAGCTCAGAAGATAATTAAACAGAATGTATTTTAAAGAAAAGTTATTCAATGAAAACAGCAGTTCAATAATTTAAAAGACAAAAAAGGTTTCATACTTTTTTTCTATTTGCTGGTAGTATTCCCACAGAGCAAAGAATAAACCTCAATTTTTAAGTAAACAGCTTAAATTTTCTTACGTGAAAAGAGTCACCTAGAAGAGCTGACAATGCTGACCAACAGAAAAGCTAACTCTCCAGAAGCAAATATGAAGCTCTTTTGTATTTGTATTTAGTCAAATTTATCCTTTGACTAGAAGAAAATTCAAGCCAAACATTTCAAGTACATATCCCTGCACATAAGTCAAGATCAATATCACCTTTAGATTCTTAGACACATCAACAAGTCTGCACTGCATACTGTAACTGACATTAGACAAATTGCTGGGCCACATTTACACAATGCATTGCTGAAAAAATTATTTACTCAAAATAGCCTTAGTTATTCCCAAAAGTAAGCGGAACTCAATCAAGCATCCACGTCCATGAACCAAGAGCAGTTGTTCTGACAAATTAGGTAATAAATGTGTATTACATATGTCAAAGTAATTTTTCAAAAATCAACTAATTAAACAATGCTCTCCTAAATTTACACACACACAAAGCATCATTTTTCAGATAATCAAAGGATAATGAAATTAGTGGGCTGGATCAAAATCATTGTTGCTGTTCAGAATTCAATGTGACACATGCTAAGTTCACTCTTCCTATCCAGAAAAATACTGTAGAAGTAAGAATCAAAGTATTTACCTTAGTAGCAAAGACTAAAATAGGAAACAAATAGCAGGAAAGCAGCCACCAGGTAAGGCTCTGTGCTGAAAATGTCACCCCTATTACCAGCAATAGAGTAACATAAGGAATTACTCCAGTGGCTGATTCCTGCTATGTAGTAATACCAGTTTATCCAACATCTATTTCTGAAAGACTAGCACCAAAAATGAAGGCCCTAGAGAGTATGTACAATGCCCACACAAATCCCAGCTACCTTCTGGAATGGGACAGACACACTGTACCTTAAAATTCCCTGCAAGTAGGAGCAAAACCATTCCAGTGCAAAGCATGTTGGAGAAATCAGAACATCCTAGACTTTAACAAGTTATATATAGTTTAGACTTTTAACTAAATAATGCTTGGAATGTTTTTCAAAGCATGCACCTTTTAATCCAGGAAAAAACCCCAAATAATCAGAGCTCAATGAACAAAGTGCATATTAAAGTGGATCCTCTGCAAACCCAACATATCTTGAAATACTTCTAATGGCACAAGGGTGAGCCAGCCTCTCTTCTAGTCTAGTTAAGATGAGAGGAAGTAGTCATTAGTATATCCAAAAAGAAAAAAAATGAGAAGACTGTAGAACTCTTATGAAAGTCATAGCTGTTTTTCTATAACTACAAATAAATTTTAGTTTGAAGAAGGTTTAAAGATTTGAGCCAAGAAGAATCATCATAATTTTTCTGCTGTAAAGGCTAAAATACAGTATTTCTTTCCTCTGAAATGTGGCATAATTTTCTACAGATCCACCTAGTGCTGCAAGATGGTCAGCAGGCTATTATACTGTCCTTGACACATGCAAATGCATTTGCTACCTGGAACTTCAGTGTTTTCAAATTCAAGCTACAGGGAACTGAGGATTTTCACAATGCTAAAATCACAATTTTATGGGAAGCAAGCTGAGTTTCAAACTTTTCCTTTCCCAAGGTAGTAAGTTTTTATTCCAGTTATTTCCTCGTGGCTCCTCTGATTTTGGGGGGTGTCTGTCTCAGCATTAAAAAATTGTTATTTTGGAAAAAAATTTGTGTGAACTCTAAAATTTGATGTGCTAACATCCTTAACCCAATTTTACCCTTATAGAATTCCTGTACATGTAGGATTTAAACAAGGTTTAGAACTGATACCTCCTTTCTGCTCACAGTTTTCATCTGTTACATTCAGCACCTTTAAGTAGTTTAACCAGAAATCAGTGAGAGGCATAACAAGTTCACTCAACTGAGCCCACACAATCTGGATACAGCTTTTCATCCTGAAATATTCCCTTTCTTGTCACTACAAGAAGATAACTGATTGCTGTTTCCCAAGTGAAACTATTTCCAGCAGTGCTAGAACCCAAAGACAGACTGTCATGTTACACAAATACTGACTCAGAGTTACCACAGGCTCTGAAAAAGTTACCTGTAATTAAAAAAACCAAATCAAAATCCCCAAACCATGTAAGCACAGAGCACAGAAGAATACAGAAGTGTTGTTTTAATGACATGAAGATGATCAAGCCATAAGATTTTTAGCTGATCCTGTAAAGAGTATGTATGAGGAAACCTTCAAAATAACATCAAGTCTTTACTCAAATTTCAGATCAGAGCAGCAGGGAACACAGTATATTTAGGAAGACTTGTAGTGAGCAATGAAACCTTACGTCTTCAGCTCTGCGTTATGAAGATAATGAAATCCCATAACAATCTACACAATGGAGGAATGGCCTTCAGACCAGAATTTATTTTTTTCCCTTAAAACAACCAACTCCTTTAGGTGATATAGGAAGATACAAAAGATGCTTATTTTGTAAAGACAATCCTTCAAACATACTATAAACCTACTCGGACATCTTGCACAGATAGTTAAAAGTTTCTCTCATTACTTATATATTTAACAAAGAAAAATTTGACTTGTTCAGCATGCAGTAACTGTGAAGCTGCTAACAGCTCCCATCCCAACACAGCTGATCAGCAAAGCTCTAAAAAAGCAGCACTGAAGCTGAAGTGTTCGCTGACACTCTGAAAAGAAAGGACAGCTAACATGACCTCATTGCAGGCACAGGCTTAAAGGAAAAAGTTTCATGGTTCCCACAACAACATACAATTGCATTAAAACCAAGACAAAAGACGTTAACAGATGTTAAAGTCTGACAAAGAAAATGTCACAGTTCATTCTGACCTGGACAAAATTGGCCACAAGACCCTGTAACAAAAACACTAGGAAAAATAATCTGTAACTTCCCTCTGAGATACACTGAATCTTTCAGAAAAATGCTCAAAAATCAGGGGAGAGAGAGAGAGAAGGAGAGAGAGAAAAAATACTTCTTCCTTGCAAATGCCAAAAGGGACTCTTGGATTGATTAAATATTAATAGTCACATACTGTGGCTATCTTTCCCATTCATAACTCGATAAAATTTCAAACATGTCTATAAAATTTGGGAAGTTCAATGCAAATAAAGGCACGATTTTAAAATTTAAAATTTACTAAAACAAGGCAAAAAATTGTATGGACTTTCAGTTTGCATAGAATTAATTGTAACTTAATGTGAATCAATTTTATTGAGTTTTGTAATGAATGGGAATTAGCCCCTTAAGAAAGAATGACTATCTAAATGGTGTTTTGAACTAGCTGAACAACCCTATTTTAAACTGCATTTCAGATAAATTATAGCAATGATGTTGTACATGACAAAGCCAGGAGAAGACATCTTGAGGGAGGGATGGATGAGAAAGCAAAAAAGAAAGGACAAAAGATACAAGGGTAATGAAATAAGAGAAAGTAAAATATACTAAGCTACATGGCATAAGAGGCATGTGAGATGTTGAATAATGATGCTAAAAGGTAACACTAAAAAAGAATTGCTACAATCTACTAAGTAGTATAGGATGAACTAAAAGAAGATTTATGAAAATTACAGTTCCTAGTGTATTAAAAAGCTTATAAGTAATAATGGCACCAAGTAAAACTGTGAACACTATTTCAACTGGATTGAGGACACCAAGTCAACGGCATGAATACATCTACGTCAGTTAGTTGTTGACAAATAGACTTTGCCTTATGAAGATAAATAATTTTATAAAATATGTATATTTTCAAACACTGGAATTTACTTGGTTAATTAGCATAATGTGTTCTAGGAAGTAAGTTACCAGAAAAAAAAAAACAGAACTAAATATACACATCAAAAATCTTCAGTTCAAAGACACTTCCTCCAAAACCTGCATGTTGAACACTCAAAACATGATTTGTAAGATAAAAATAGTTACATTATTCTTTTCATGAAACCTATTTCTAGTATCATTGTAAGAACCTTATTGTGAATACAATTGCAAAAAGACTTGTATCAGAGTCAAACAATTTTTTCCCTATAAAACATGTCCCAAGTTACTTCAAAGTGCAAGAAATTCAAGAAAATGATAACTTCAGAAAGAAAAAAAAATTCAGGAAAAACTATTATAAACCTAACTTTAAAATCAATGCATTGCTCTTGTGTGACAGGTACTAAAATCACACCAAAAGTCATCAAAACCTTTACACATTACAAGCATGTTACATACATAACCACATATAATACAAACTACAATAAAAAAGTAATTCAGAAACATTTTGGAAAGCATATATGCGCTGCCTATTGTTCAGAAGACTTGTAACTGATCTTCTGCACATAAAAATGTGTGAATTAAAAATCTATCCTACTGAGACTAGATCTGAGTTCTATCAGAAAGTTTTTAGCATTTCCTATCAAGAACATAACTGCTTCATTTGAAAGCTTCAGATTAAACTGCAGATATCATAATTTTATGGCTAACTCTAGATACCTATTACTAGAAATTGAAATTTTGCCTCTTTTGAATCTCAAAAAAGGACAGGAACAATGTTCTTATTTCCAGGACAAAGATAAACCCCTAACAAGGAGGCTAATATTTTACAAAGATGCAAAGTACATCACAATGCTGTTTAGAGTTAATATAAACTGGTTAGTAGTTAGAAAACAGACATAGCACAAGAAATTAATTATACAGAAAACACCTCTTTATAGGTGCACATAAAATAGTTATACATTCATGAAGATAATTTCTATATCATTCCTTACCAGATCAGCTATATAAGAAAATGTTTTAATCTTGAATTCATTATACACCTGGAAATGGATTTATACATCATCCATCCAACTGCATACAGTTGTAAAACCTCTCCTCTGGCTTTTATTTGTCTATTTTAAGACATGACAACTCTATAAACATCATTATATAAGAAATTTCAATTCTTTAAATGTTAAAAAAAGGAAACCAAATCAGTTAGTAATATTGATTTCACAGTGTGAAATGTTCTACTTCAGTCTGAAACCAAAGAAGCCAAAATGAAAGCACCAAGAAGAAAAACTATCTTATTTTTAAAAAGTGTTAAATCTGCAAAAGAGACCATCAGCTAAATATCAAACCTACAAGCTATTCTAAATTATTTCCTGTCCATATTACTAATTTCAAAATGCCAGCTAATTGTTCAGCTTTCTTCTTTCTGCATACAATGGACACTAGAGACAATGACAGATGAATTCTCCTACAGACCAAACGTTTTTCTAAGTCACTGTCACAAAGCCTCAAGTATGGAACCTCCTCAACTGATTTGTATCTACAGTGTTAAAAGAGGTAGCTGAGACTTGGCAACCATGTTCTTACTATCACCATGTCAAAACATGCTTTGGAAAAACCCATTTCACCTCAAATTAAATAAAAAAACAATCTTAGGGCTTGCACACTTAGTATTTCCCATAATTCCAGCTACAATATTTACAGTCCTGGCAGTCCTTTATACAGGCACATCTAAACCAGGTAAAATTATACACACAACAGTTATATTTCACCAGATAAATTACCATATAAAACTAATATAGCTGAAGCACACCCTAAGACTACTTAAATGTTGCCAGATTAAGTACTTGTACTGAAGTAAATAAATAACTTCAGATACATTTGTAGCAAGATTTACATAATGACAAGTCCTTAGACTAGTTTCACTTTATTTCTCACTATATAAGCAAGCATATAAACTATCAAATGTTTGCATTTAATTTCTAACAGCAGAAGTAGAAAATTTACAATAACTCATGTGTAAAAGAAAAAATGCAATTAATATTAAAACAATCTTACCTTTATTAGGTTTGGATGACTTGTTCTTGTTAGGTTTAAAACAAGAGCCCCTTGATTTATCTTCTCTGTCCTTAATAAATTTCTGCACATCATCCAGAGAAAGCTTTTGAAGGACAACTACAGGCTTAGCTCCTTTATTTAGATCTTCAACTAGCCCAATCTTCTCTACTTTGTCCTTATGTTCACCTCTAAATTCAGTTTTCCTTGACTCCTGAGTAACATTGCCATCTTTATCACGCTTGATTTTTGGAATGACAAAATGTTTCAATGCGCCAGATCTTCCCCCCAACAAATAACTGGGAAACTCTGCTTTATTGTCACCATGTGCTTTATTACTATCTATTTTACTCTTATTACCATCTGTCCTTCGTTCATCTTTGCTGTTTGGTGACTTAAAACCAGGTTTATCAGGTCTTGATTTGCTAGAATCCCCTTTACCTTCCTGTTTAATACGAGGGCTGTCAGGTCTTGATTTCTGATCCCCAGAAGAAAACCTTGAATCACCAGACTCATGCCTATATTTCCTTTCAAATTTCTCAGGTTTTGAACCATCAGATTTAATACCATGCTTAGAATCATGCTCATTTTTGTTTGAGGATCTCAAATATTCAGGCCTTCTAATCTTGGATGGATCTCCTCTGTATCTCTCCGACTCTCCCCTGTCCTCAGATCTTTGTTTAAGGCTATCATGGTCACGCCTTGGTGCATCAGAAACTGAGTGTCCATCAGGCCTCGGTTTTGTTGGATCAGGTCGACTTTCAGGTTTCATCCTTGAAGGATCAGATTTCACATCTAGTTTGTGCCTAGATATTTCAATTTTCTTGTCTGACAAAGGTTTACTGGAATCTCTCCTATTATCATGTTTGTGTTTAGGTGTTTCAGGTCTTCCTTCACTCTTCTGTTTTGGTGTTTCAGGTCTACCTTCACTCTTCTGTTTTGGCGTTTCTGGCCTTTGCCGTATTTCTTGTTTGCCATTATTTTGTTTTCCCTCATTTTGTTTCATCTCCATTTGCCTGCTCTCGTTTTGTTTCAGTTCTGTCTGTCTGTTCTCATTCTGTTTCATCTCCATTTGTCTGCTTTCATGTTTCACTTCTAACTGCTTGCTTTGATTGTATTTACTTTCTAACTGTCTGGTCTCATTTTGCTGGAATTCCATTTGTCTGTTTTCATTTTCCTGGATATCTGTCTTTTGACTTTCAAAGTCTGACTTTTTCCTAAAAATTTCTGGATGATTTTCAGGTTTAAATTTAAGAACTCCAACAGTGTCTTCTTGGGGAACACACATAAACCCGTCATTATACTGCTTAATTTCTTCAGGTTTTTTGATGGTGTCCAAATCCTGAGTTACTGTTGCCTGAGAGTCTGCTCTTCCTGCTTGCTGCAGATCAATACTAACCATCAGCGCTGGCCGTGCCCCATTTCCTGCAGAACCTGTCTCCTGAGAAGCTGCTCTATTCCCTCCAGTAGCACCTCCAGCCTCTGGTGGTTTATTTTCTTGTTTCCGCTTCTTTAAAGGCTTATCTGCAAGTTAAAAGAGAAAAAAAATCACAAATTATATATAAAAACTGATAAGTGTTCAACAAAGAATGTTCATTCCCTTCCACTCCCACAATGAATCCTCCTCAGCATGGATGTGCAGATAAAACAAAACCCACCAAATTTAAAAGCAAGAATAGGACTTCTCTAACACTTTTTCATGTATTCATACTATCATTCATTATCTGTCTCCCACAAATGCCAGCTAATAATTAAAAAGCCCTCCCTCAAAACATGAAATCAAAGGCCCTGTGTAATTCTCAAAAGAACCACCTAATAAGGCAGCTGCAATCTATAAGGACAAAAAACCCCACCTCATTTAAAAAAACCTTCAAACTACTCAATTACATTTGAAGCAGAAGTCTGAAAAGTCAAAGTTAAGGTACAGCTCCACAACTAGTTTTTGAGGAATACTACTATAGACGACACCTTATGCAGATCCAACCCATTTTATTACACAAGTATGAAGCAAGGATCTGCAATCATTATGACAAATTTTCCCTACTTGGTTCAGTGGATTAGCTGGACTTCACATGTATTTTATTCAGAGAACACACAAACAATGAACAAAACTGATGAAGTAGCTATTCCGCCCCTCCATGCTTTCCTTTGAAACAAAGCAGTAAACCAAGGGTTGGAGTCTACCTTAACATATGCATATTAGGTGGGGGACCACTACACATTTAAAAACTTGAGTAATTTTCCCTTTGCAATCATAATGCTTTTTATAGATGAAACACGAAGTATAGAGATAATTTTCTGTCAAGAACCTGACTCTGCAATAAGCCTTTCAGTTTACACTAAAAAATCATTAGGAAAAGAATACAGAAAAATTAAGTCAATCACCTATAATTTGGTAGAATTCATAGAAATGAGAAGCATATTGAAGTATCCAAAAGAGTATATTCTACCTATATAAAACTACAACCCATTTATATTCCCATTACAGAACTCTGAACTAAAAAGAATTTCTGCCATGCAAACTAGATGCTCTACCTGCATGAAGGCTTATGTTCTCATTTCTCAACTACCACTGCATAATTTGTAAAAAAAAAAATTACTTTCTCTGTAATCAGGGAATATGATTTCAAGTCGAAGGAATAACTAAACATAGATCTATTGCTGAAATGCCTAGACCACAAATGCAAAGCAAGAAAAATACCATTCTTTGTGCTTAGGTTTGTGGTGCATTATCACCAGATGCAATGAACCAGCTCTTGTACTCAGAGCAGGCAAATGAACAGTAAGGAGGATGCAATCAAGAAATAGGGAAATAAATATCAATGAAAAAACTCACACAGCCCCTCTGGAACTGTAAACCAGAATTACAATATATGAATTCTAATATCTTGTAAATTTTTATAAGATTCTTATTTCGAAATACTTTGAAAGATCACCTCCAAAATTAAAATTAGATCACAAAAACAAGCAGTAACATGGTCAATTCCTGTGAACAGGCATTTTTCCCTACCATTTTCATAATCAAATCTATTTGGATATCTCTAACTATCTAAAACTCAAAAATTTTGTACGAGATTTAATGGCTGGAAGACAGTAAAGGCAGATCAATAAACTCCATGCAGAAACGGATCAACTGCAAATAAAGAATTTTGCAAAGCTCAATAGAAGCCTGTAGGAATGAATGTCAACTTTATGATAGATACGTGAGGCAAAATAGATTTTCCAAATCAAAGATGCAGCTTTTCAGCATGGAGACTTTTACTTTTTCTGTGCTACAGCAACTTCTGGATTCGTATGAGGACTTACATAGATGAATTTTTTTCACTATGGATTAGAACAACTATACATACATCTGCATACATCGTTACCTTACTTCTCAATTAAAAGCCTTTACATCTTGAAATCTAAGTTCAGAAAGTTGTACTCTTATGAAAAAGTTGGTCAGCCTTGTCATATTAGTCCAGAAATGCCATGCATACTGAAAAAATCCTAAAAAGCTCTGATGGTGGATGTCACAGTAGTCTTTAAGACGTTACTGTTACTCATTATCTGCCCCATTTCTTTAACTGAAGTTATCATCTCTAGCAGAAGGGAACACACATTCATGTTTCTACAACTAGTCTAATGCATCACCATAAGGCAACAGTGAAGGTGGTTAGCATTAACCTACCAGGCTGAATGATTCAGTTTTAAGCAAGAAAATGCTTTCCTCTCTTATGCCTATTATAGAAGCAGATGGCCAAGAGCTATGATGCCTTAGACAGCTGTAGCTGGATCAACCAAAACTCACCTTTCAGAGCCCTCATGGTGAAGGCACCAAGAACAAACAACCAAAACAATTCAAGTTGGGCCAATTTTCTTGCTTGGACTTCTGTAAGTCACCAGGCTCAACATGGCGCTGCTCTTCATCATCCAAAATGTCAAATTATAAGTTGAGAACACAAGTAGATGATCACATCAGAACTTGTTACATATATTCCCACTAAATACATAGCTCTTCTGATGCACATTCTTCATTTCTCTTGACATTAGAATACTGATGTTTTAGTAACTTGACATCTTGCCTGAGAAGAAAGGGACACCTTCATAATTTTATTTTCTTAGATGGCAAGGTGATTGCAGACAGAGTTACAGATCATTCACAGATTTCTTCTTATTTCCAGTACATCTTGAAAGTGAGCCTCAAAATGAGACTCAATCATTACCACTTTGCCTCTATGAGAATTCTGGATTTAGGACAAAAAAAGCTGTCCTGAGTATAAGAAAATATCCAGTTGAACTAGGGCAAAAAAGGTAGGATGGATACATAGTACCACTGCCTTCATAAAGTATAATGAAAAAAAACTCCATTGAATAAGTACAAAAACTTCTAAAGTTGACATGACAGCTACGAAAATTTCAAAGCTGAAACATAACACTGGGTTCTGAGGGCTTCATAAAATCTGGAACTCACTTTCAGCTATACAAGAATTAGATTCAGTGAGATGAGAAGAGAGTAATAAACCTCTAAAAACAGATGTCTTCAGATCTTCTCTTTTACAGTTGAATATACTTAAGTTTGCATATAGCTGCTTTGTTAAGTCATGAGTCCCAAAATGAAGAGATGAATTTTTACAAAATCCATTGAAATATACTTCATATCCTTCAAGGCATCAGTATTCAAACTTCATTCCATAGACAGTAGTAGTTTTTTGCAGGGGGAAATACTGGGATCTGGGACTTCCCCAAAATATCAGACTAATGTCTTTGAAATCTTACAGACCTAGATCTGAAGCTTGTTGCAGTTCCAAATATATTGGCTCACAATCTCTTTAGTCCGATAAAGTGTGATCAGGATGTTTTTGCTTCCATCTTTGTAACAGTTTTCATAGTAAAAGGAGTATGTACTAAATTACAGAAGAACTTTCTGACTATATTAATGCTTGGACATACTAGTTTGTTGTTTTCAGATTATTTTCAAAACAATTATTCACTCCTCCACCCTTCTGTGAGGTTGTAGATATATTCAAAACATGCCTACATTTTTTCTACTTCCTTTAAGAAATTTATGGTTGTTCAGAGAACAGTTACTCTATATATGACTCCTTTTGACTTAGCAAATTCATAAAAATGTTCTCTTTACCTTGCAACATGCTCACTAAAAGGCAGTACCTTGGAACTCAGAGCAAGATCATAAACTACACTATACTAAAAAAACAGTAGAGCTGTTCTATCAAAAGAAATTATTCACCATGGCACAAGAAACAAAATATTACTGGAAGCACAAGCTTGACATGGGAAAAAAATTAGCTAGATTTCCAAGTGGTAATCTCCCACCAATCCTCTTATGAACAGTATTCCTGTAGAGGAGGTTATGGCCTTCACTTTTGGAAATATCTGCATATCAAAGTTATGAGGACTTTAAGATTTAGAATTTAATTAATACATTACTGTGGAACCTTTGTGCAAAGAACCACATTGCACTGAAATAACCACACACATAATGAGATATATTTCTGCTGCAAATATTAAGCAATCATGATTTGAAGACCATTCATTCTGAAAACAGATATGCTTGGAAACCAAGCAGGTGGATGAGAAGAGCTATATTATAAATGTATCTCTATTATTTTACTCACCCTGGAATCTTTCCAAAGCAACAGTCAAGATATCATTAGTACTGAAACCCTCCATGTTACTACCTCCTTGTGAGCCTGATGAACGCCTTAAATCCTAGAATTAACTATTTAAACAACTGAGTACAATTGGATGATACTCAGTTCTAGAACTGCTTGATCTATCAAATTGAAAATGGGCCTTTCATAAGCATTTATGAAAAGGTAACAAGTCTAAATAATAACCATAAACATGATTGCTAAGCTTCCTTTTAGCAGAATGGTAACACTTCCCTCCATCAATACTGTTTGGTATACTTAAAAATAGACATAACAGATAAATTTTTGCTTCCCCATTTTACACCCTGCAAGACTCAGTGGAAGACTTCATATTCAAAATGGTTAAATGTAAATGTTTCTCTTCAAAGACACAAAATAGATTGATCCTCTCATGTTGAATTCTAGATGAACCATTCAAATGATAATTGAAAGTATAAATTTTCTTTATGTAAAGGATAACCTTGAAGAGTTTTGCACCTTTAAACCTCTAATTCTTCTAATCTCTCATATAAGAAATTATTGGAATATGCTTTTACTCATTTGAAATAGCACATATTTAATTATATCACAAATTAACAATCAAGATTAGAAATTTTCAACAAATGACACAGAGCTAAATATTCAAATAACAAACATATGTCTACTGTCAAGTGTTTCCTTTTCTTAGTTATTTTTCACAGATCTCTTTGAAGCTAAGTGTCCTGTCCCCCCAGTTAACAGTGCTCTGTAGACCACCACAATCTAATCTGTATACAAGGAATCTTTAAAATTACTTCAATGGTACCAATGGACAACCTATCAGTGGGGTTAGGACAAATATCCATTCTTTTCAGCTCCTTCATGTATCGACAACCTATAAGAGTTTTCTCCCATCTGATTTCCCCTCAAAGTCTTATGCCAACTGAAAAAAAGAACTGAACAACCAAACAGAACCCTTCCCTTCAGCAGAAGAGATTTCCACACTACAAGCTCTTCCCCTTGAAGGAGATATTCAGCCAACACAGGGCAAAGATTTTATTCTCACTACTTCCTCCCTTACAGAAGAAATCAAGAATGAACAGTCGTGAACCTCATAGAGGAAGCTTTATAGAATGGCACATAATTCCAAAAATCTCTGAAGAGACCAGAAGACTTTCAGCTGCTGTAGTTCAAAGAAATGGACTTGCAAGACTCAGAACAGAAACACCTGCTACTCTTGAGTGACCTGTTGAAAGACTTAATCAAATTTCTCTTCATTGTCCAAAAAGGAAGCCCCATCAGAAGGATGTCTAAACTGACTCAATTTAAAACATAAGAAGGATACAGTGATACCTGACATACCTTAAGGCAGTAAGGTGTAGCAGACTTTATCAAAATTGAGATTCTGAAGTTTTCATTGTTTTCTTAAATATAACAATAACACAATTATAATGGTGTCTTAAGAATTTTTCTACTTAAGGATGTCTGGTTGCTCACTATTCTCTGTCAATTATAGTAATACAAAGGAAATGCTACACCAGGAAATAACAAAAAAAAATTGAACTGCAGAAAAATATAATCAAGTATCTACGTTTGTTTAGAGATTGGAAACTCTTAACTTAAGCTCCTTGAATTTAATATTGCTTTCACAAACCATATGACTTTAGTTTTTCTATGAGATAGATTTTTCAGCATAAACACTAGCTTTTATCTATGTAATTTTGTACAAAATTACAATTTTGTAAACCCAAAATATCTTAGCAAAACCTCAAGTGCACTTAGTTAGACATACCCAGTGCAGTATCTAATTCCATAAGAAAAATGCAACACACTAACATCAGAATGAAAACTTTAAGTATCACAGCTAACACATCCAATTGGATTTTAATTCATTTGTATGGACAGAAAACTCTAGAAATAAGCAATGAGTTTCCTTTCTCCCTTCCAACTGTTGATTTTGTTCTGCCTTGTACCCAAAAATATCATCAATTAACAAGACTAACATTTATATTCCATGACAATGAAAAAGAAAATTGTGTCTTCTTAGGTTGACGTCAGCATGAACTTAGTGACTGTGAACTACAGAAATGCTGAGCTTAAGCTCTTACTAGGGTTTATTAACTATTCGTGACATTTCTTTATCAAGATTTAAATCCATTATAGAGAAATATCCGTCCCAGAATGTAAGTCATTATCAGGTTAATGGTATCATAAATCCTCTCATCCAACAGGTACAATCTAGGGTATACATCACATGCAATTTATACTGCATTTTCTAGTCTTAGTTTAAAGTGTAGGCTGAACAAAGAAGGTTTCTTGCTAAACTGCTATAGTTTAGTTATTAGCTATGTAAAGCACAACCTGGTATAAATAGGGGAATTTTGATTTCATTTTACATATAAGCACAAATAAAAATGCTGTTGAATTATACGATCCTACCTTTTTTAAAAAAAATCAGTTGTAAAGTATTTTAATTTTTTATAAAAACTGTAAAAGGAAGTAACTTTTCACAGATAGGTGTAAACATTGCAGCATTTCATTGCAATGCCTCTAAATAGAACAGGAATTTCTTCCCCTTACCTTTCTTAGAACATGTCTGAACACACACAAACACAAAATTGGTCTTTTATAGGACCCAGAGGCTGCAAAGCTGTGTTTTCTTGGAAGATCTATATAAGGTCCCAGTTTCATCCATTACATCACACTACAAAATGCAGACCTAATGAAAACTTATATACACAAAACACATAATACCTAACTCTCACATTCTACTGTACAGACACTCATGTATCTTTCACACTCTATTTCTTCACCTTCTAGTATTAATAACTGCAATCTGCAGGATTACTATACAAATTACTACTTGTAGCTCCATTTTTACAGAAATAACTACAATATATTTTTGGCAATGAATGCTAATATACTGATTATAATCATACATTCTGTCACTACATAAAATTAGACATAAACTATCCATTCTTAATAGTATTCTTCTATTAGTTTCCTCTTTAGGGAATTTTTTGGGGGAGATGGGTAATGGGGAGAAAGGGAGAGGAGCTGGGTAAGAACTTAAAAGGTAAGATAAAAAGGTTACTTACCTATGACTGTAGTTTTGAGAGTTTTGCTCCGGCAGATTCACACTCTTGGGATGTGTATCTCTGCTGCTAAGGGCTTGGAACAAACCAAAAAAAGAAAGGCCCACAGCAGGCATCCACATGCCCCCTAACTGATCCAATTATTGGAAATAAAATTATTACAGCTTCACTTCTTCCTATTTCAAAGAATCCACAGTAAGATTCCAAAGAAGTGGGTAAAATGGATCCTCATGGGTAAAATATATAGGAAAAAACACACATATACAAGTTGATTTGTCTCATTAAAAATTTTTTTCTAATTCTTTTAAGTTTGAAAAAATATTAGCCTCCTAATGAAATGGTTAATGATTTAATTACTCTTCTCACAAATGCCAGAAAACAGAGCCTTTTACAAGCAGAACTCCTCAATCTGTTAAGAGAGCTGTATTATACAAAAGTATCTTTGAAGAAGCCTAAAACCTAAGTACACAGTTCTGTGTATGGAAGAGCTCAGATCAAAAAGTAGCAAATTGGAATAAAATATCAATTTGCAAAAGAGTATCTGAAAGAGATGGGTTACTTTCTGGGATTTCATGTAATTTTCAAGGTTATCTTCCTTTTTTTGTGTCGCTAAAAGACTCTGAGCTCCTTTTAGCATTAGAATGTTAAACATTTTTGTTTCACAGTATTTGGAGGCTTTAGAAAAGCATGAAAGATCTTGATGTATAAACTTTGTATCTACAAATTCATTCTGTATCTAAAGGTCTAAATCTTGAAAAAGAAGAACTTAATGTAATGTTCTAGGAAAGGTTTAGTCTATAAGTGATGGACTAACTTTGAACTTCTTAATTACATACAAAAATACGTAACTTGCACTTGAACAGCAGCAAAGCACAAGTTAATGCAAAGAACTGAGGTTACAAAAATGAAATTTCTCCCTCAACATTACCATCTCCCAAAAGGAAAAAAAGATGCCTGAGAACAACAGAAATTCCTAGGATAATTTCTAAAGCTTAATAGGATTTCCTGTAGTTTCTTGGAGTTGTCAACTTCAGAATGTGAACAAAGCACAGTTTCAGTTAAGGGAACAAAACTGGTTCAGAATATAGACCTCTACTTGTTTCAAAAGCCTTCAACTGCACCAAGTAGTAAAGGAAGTGTGTCTACTGGCAGTAGTTAGAAGAGAAGAAAGTGTGAATTGAATTTCACTATCTTTCTGAAGAAATTATATCATCAAAATATCACAATGTAATCAGTTAGGTGGATGGTTTACCTGTCAATCATTGCGGAAAAAGTCAATCCACTTTTAAAATTCCTTTTGAATCACTTTTTTCCAACTCAGATAATCTGTCTTGATAATAAATAATAGCTAGATCTATCTGTAATACTACATATTCTTTCAAAAGAGAAGATATGATCTAGTTTTGATCAACATCTTTTATTTGATGAGGGTAGAGAGGCAATTGTGAAGGGACCTGAGTTATGTCATGTTCCATGGACTATTTAGCAGTACTGAAGCTATTAAATGTAAGAGATGTATTAGAATGTAACTTTTGGTGCCAAATGCCTAGATCTTCAAAATCTCCTTTCACTAACAAATACAGAAAAATTACTTATTAAATTAATCAATAGAGAGGATAAAGTAGAAAGGAGAGATTAATTCCTTTCTTGAGGATAAAGTAGAAAGAGGAGATGAACTCCTGCCCTTCCACACAGAGGACAAGATGAAACCAACTTGTTAAACTTTGCACCTCTCTATCATGATCTGTGAAGAGGATATACTCCACTTAATCCAAGAACCAAGAAGCCCAAAAAGATAGAATTATAAAAACATAGCTATAAAAAGTACTTGGATATGATGAAGGAAATATATATTATAAAATAACTCCTTATGCATATCTGACACACAGTAGCTCAAATTTGTCAGATTTTGAATTAGTGATTTTTGCACTAAAGATTCCTTTTTCATAAAGCAAATAAAGCAAAAGCATGAAAATCAGATTTCAGAAAGAGAAGCTGCTTTACAAAGAAGAAGACACTCTGCAAAATCCTGTGTTCCTCTTCTGAAATACAGACTGCTTCCCATTTTAAGACACTTTGTTTGGTGGAAGCTAAATATTTTAACAGTATATTAGGAACATAGATTTGTTACAGAAAGTAATATAATTACCACAAGGCTCCAATCCCCATTTACCACCAGTACCAAATATAATAAAAGGACCTCAGCATTAAAAAAAAAAGAACAAACCAAAAAAAAAAACCCAGAAAACACCACAACAACAACAAAAAATACCCAGACCTCACCACTGCCTTAGTCAAGGTGTCTAATTTTTAGTAAGAATGTCCCCCAAAATCTCTGCTGCTTCTCTGAAATAAACTCCTTCACACTACTGGTTATTAGCCTCAGAAGAACTTGTCCTCCCAACCAAACCCCTACTATTAAAAAGAAAGCATTTGAAAATTTGTGTTGGAGTATAGAACTATGGAAATTTCATATATAAAATAAAGGACAGAAAAGACCACTAATCTACTATGAGAACTTTTGAGTACCACTTTACTGAAAGTACTTTATGGAAACCAGTGTAAATATACACAGAAAACACAGTATGGCTGTATATATGCATTCCCATGCCTCTGTTACAAAAGCAGCTAAGACACTTTCATGCACATTTTAGCATGTGTTAACATTTTGAGTAAGTTCTCTAAAGGTATGCTTGCTATTCTAAAGCATCAGCTGGCTTTATGTACTCCCACTCTAATTAGACCGAGCACTTACTACACCCACACTCTTTTCCTGACATAATGTGATTCCTGACATAATGTGAACATTTACAAAAAGGCACAAATGACAGAATTTTGTGTAAATACACTATGTAGCTTTGCAGAAACACATTACATATTTAGAATTTATTTAATGTATGTCTAACAGACATATTCCTATAGGAACAATAGAGGATACTTTCTCTTACAGCCCCACGAAATCAAACAGCTCTAACTAGAACAATCCCAGAGTGTATCGGATTCTAGACATAGCATAAATTTAGAAGCAATGGCAAAAGTATTACCAAAAAAGTAGGAACTATATTTCTCCAAGGTAACATCTTCAGGAAATCTGTTCTAAGACTGCTAAAAATCTTTCTACTAAATACTATGCACTTATGGCTGAAACCTCAAGAGCCAGCATGAAAAAGTGAAAAGCGCTGCTGTCTATCATAGAAGCAACTTAGCACAAGTGAATCAACAGTGGTCATTGTCCCAGTATAGGGCAGCAACTCTTGAACCTGATTTACAGCAATTATAGGAACTCAGGGAGATCTGAGACCTACCAGAGCATGAAGGTAAGGGGAACCGTAAGGTCAGAATCTGTATTTGGGAAGATGGACATTGACCAGTGATGAACAGGAAAGGTCACAGTCTCTATAGAGATCACTCCTTTCCCCAAAAGAAACAAATCAAGGCTCTGATCTGATTATGATGATTATCATAAACAAACTTTACAACTAATGGTCAACATTTCCTGAAAGCCAAAACAAAACAGAAAATGTGTTTTCATTCTTGATCAAAGTGTTTGAAACCTGTTGTGCATTTTTTCAGCTGCTCCTCAGGCAAAACATGGTAGAGATGCTATTTCAAGTGTGTGGACATAAACACAGCTTTTGAAATAACAGGCCAGAAACCACAAGCTCTCCAACAATAAATTTAAAATTAATGGAAGGGATTTAAGCAGATAAACAAATTCTCCACCTCATTAAATTAAAATTAAAGACAGTAGAGATCAGTAGAGATCTCTTTTGAGGTGAGCACACATTTTCTCTGTATATTCATAAGTAGTTTTTCCTAAAAAGATTTGATTTAGTTACCAAATAAGAAATATCTTAGAAGTTAAACCTTTTAGTATTGCAACCATGTGTAGAAACACACACACACATACACACACACACAAACGCTCTCCTCCCTTCACCTTTCAGGCATCACTAAAAATAGTGAAAAACCACTTTAAATAGGAAGAAAATTGGCACCCTTCCTGCTGGTTAAAGACCCAAACTGTGTGTAAATTCATTCCATGCAAGTATGTCAACATGGGCCATTTTCACGTATGAACTTCCAAAATCAGAACTTTCACCATTTTCCATTCTGCAAGACGTTTCGTGAGAGTATCTAATAAGTTAGGATTATGGTACAAAACTTTTTTTTTCTCAGAAGTTAAACATGGTGCAGAGGAAGATTCCGAAAAATACTTATGGTAAATTATTACTATCTAATTCATTAAATACATCTGAAACCGAAGATGTTCAAACCAGTTTACAACAGAAAAAGAAACAGAAATTAAAAAAAAAACTACTGATAGATTAAATTAAATCCATTAACCTATCAAAGTGAAGATAAAACATTTCAGAAGCCCACCTGGTTCTGTGCTACAGACCACAGAGATATACGGTAGCTCTCTAAAGTTTCTAATGCCTACATAATAATTAATATCCAGTTGAACAAACATTAGTGACAACATAATTGCATATATTACCCAATCATTATACTGCCTTCAAAAGAACATAACAGATGTGATTTTAGTCTAACATCTCCTTCACATTAAATCCAAACGGGGATATTAATAGAAATGGGATAAAACAGTTTTCCTGCATTTTCTTAAATGGCAACATGGATTAATAATACAACTGTCAAAACTTGCTGCAAATTTTGATTTATGGTACTGCTGGGATTTTAGGAACTATAAACAACATTAACTGTACTTCATTCAGTCTCATGGTTAGAAGTAAGAGTATTTGAAAAGAATTTTGAAACATAAGAATTTCACTTTCCATCCATTAAGACCCCAAATAAAGAATATCAGATATTCAAAATATGCATATATGAAAGATTACATTTCATTGTTGGAAGGGAATGGAGATGAATGTTGCCAAAGAACCTACACTGTTGTAAACAGAATTGAACTATGTGACAATGACAGGAAGCCTTTTTTTATATATATATATATATGGGGTTTATATGCATATATATATATTTATATAATATATAGTGTATATACACACACACAATCCTTTTACCTTTATCTTGCACTTCTTTTGAAAATCGCTCCCTTTCAATAGCTGATTCACGTTCTATCCGCTCAATTTCAGCCAATGCATCCAATTCTACTTCATCATATGACGTTATAGCTCCTTGTTGCGAAACCTGTTGCTGTGTCTGTACCACAGGAGTTTGAGGTTGTTTTGCAGCAACTGAAGTGTTCTGTTGTAAAACAGGCACTTGTTGTGCCTGAAGGAAAGCTGTCTGTTCATGCTGCGGCAAACACTGAGCAGCGTTTAGTGGGCGGTTAACATCCTGTGGAGTAACGGGTGTTTTAGAAGTCTGTCCTGGGTACTGCACATTAAAAGGAATATCACCCTCTGACACACTGCTGTTTTCCAAACCAGAAAGCATATCATCCTGCTGGTCCATATCCGAAGATCTTACACGAGACAGTCTTAATGTAAGCTTAGTGGAGTCCTTGGAAGGAGAGCTAATGATATCATACATTGCAGCTTTTTCAGTCTGGTCTTTTTCATCCTTGCCTAACTTCATTTTCTTTTGTTTCTTTTGCTTTCTTTCTGGAGAATCTAACAATATGTCTGGGGGAACATCTCTAGGTGATGAATAAGGTGGAGGCTGAGATTGTTGGATTAAAGGTTGTCTTGATCCTAGAATAATAATTCAGAAAAACTGAACAGTTATGTTGTTTCATGTTTATATAAAAACACACTAAATATAACCTGCATACTTTTAATGTGTATCTCTACATATAACTGGGTTCACAAAAGGTCTAAATAAGACTGGTAGGAAGCACATCATCTCTAGATCAAGATGCAATCTAGATAGTTGCAGTGTATTTCCTAGGAATTTTAGCTATCCACTGCAAGTAGAGAAGGGATCATTTCAGAGAAGACGGAACAAAAAAACCCCACCACCAAATAAGAATAAATAAAAGTAGTGCTTAAGGTTCAGAATATCAGCTATTAGAAAATGATCAACAAAAGCAAGTTGACGGCAGAAAAAAGTAAAGATCAAAAAGATTCTTATTAAGGTCCAGTGATGAAGACTTAATGATCAGTATATAGGCACTAGCCATTTCAGCCACGCATTTTTAATTAAAACAAAACAAAACAAAAAAAAAACACACAAAAAAACCCCCAAAAACAAAAAAACAAAACAAAAACCAACAGAACCAAAACATACAAAACCTCGTTAACTTGGATTCTGACAGTTATTTAAAATTATTTTTCTTTTCTTTATTTTTTTAAATTTTATTTTGGACAAATTTATTCCAACCTCCCCCATTTATTACTATCTAGGAAAAACTAATCATCTAAAGGCATCCTTTTACCATTCCCTGCCTTATCTCCCCTCCTTTTTTGTTTAATGTATGACTTTTTGCTTGTATGTGCACTCTTTCCAGGACTTGAGGGTATCTACAGAAATTTTAAAGAGAGGACACTTCTAATTAAATAATTTCTCCAACTAATTACATTTGAAGTCCTCTAACTAATCACCTTCCTGTAACTGTTAGCCTAGAAAAGAAATCTGAAAAACAGAGATGCTTTTTAACCTGTCCCAGTTATAATTTTGAGCTATAGTTCTGGCTTAGAAGGGAATACTGTGCAAGGTGGGGAATACACACAGACTCCTCTTCCTAAAGCAACCATTCAGATTCCATTCACCCATTAGAGAAATACTGATCTTCATAAAGCAGTGACTGAGATTATTATTACTCATTCTGGTCAGGTCATCATAGGTCAGGATTTCTAACAGCAAGTAAAAATTAAGTGGAACGCAAGTCCTGTATGCTTCATTCGAGAAGCACCACTAAACAAGAAAGCAGCTTATTTTGCAGCTTAAATTTCTACCCAACATTTTTGGAAGTGTTAAAAATCATTAAGCAATGTACCAAACCATAGATGAAAAAACAGAATGGTTATCTCTGGCGAAGCTTCAATTTACATGAAAAGGGCTTTTACTTATGGCCTCTCTGCATAGACTGCTATGCTTTTGTCGCCCTAGACCATTCTGTAAAAATGCCATAATTTCTGTATGTAACGAGCAGGGTATTACATGCCCTTTATGTGATGTCACATCACATCTTAAGTCTTCTTGGCCCTCAGCAACAAATCCGTATTCTGTCAATAACACCCAAAAAGTTGGGAAGCCCTGTTTTGACTTATCCTAATTTTCAAAACAGTTCTACTACTCTTCTTCCTTTCCTCAAATCAGATAGCACACTCACCCACCAGTACCAAAGTTCTCATTACACCTTCAGAAGATTTTCCCTTGCATTTCAAAAGATTCCTATTCTTGTTAAGCTCCTCCCCTGCCATTTCTTTGGTTAATTTGAAATATTAAATATAATGTGTAGCAGGAATTCTTAGCTACTAATTTATTTTATGGTAATGACTACCACTCAGGAAGTACAACCTGCAGGATATTTCTAAAATAGTAGAGGCAACTCAGAACTTTTCAAAGAGATATTATAGATATCTTAATCTTGATTTATCTCTTATATATGTACTTTTAAAGTTGCAACAATGGAACACTTACTATTTTTCAGATTTATGCTTCTAAACACAGAGGACAGACTTTATTCGCCCTTGTCCTAGCTTTATAGATAAATATGACAAGATCTGATTTGGCATTAATTTGGCATTTCTCATGTTGAAAAGTAAGACTGCAGCAAAAGATAAAGTGGTTCTTTTTATCTTTGAATAGACTTGAGGAGGCCAGAAGGATTTCACTGCATTCCATTGAACAGTCTTAGAATCCAGTAAATGAAGACACAAAAGTAAAGTTTTGCCTCTCCTAGGCAGCACTACGAATAAGTATTAGAAAATATCTTCCTCTTAAAGGAGATTCTAGAAACATTTTGATAGTAAGACCAATAAGCTGCATTTTAAAATACCATGTTCCAGCAATAACTTCACATATTTCTGAGATGTATAATGATGGTTAAGCCTCTGAGAACAAGGAGGCTAAGAAGCTAAAATGGCTGTGTATGGAGGTGAAAAGAAACTGAAAAATATGATGCATTCTTGAACAGATTCACCCTACCACAAACCTTAGCAGTTTTGAAAAGTTATTACACAACAAACACATAGCACATTCTGAGACTTCAAACAAAAGCCAGTAAAGTACCCAGGTGGCCAAGAAGACCAAAGGCACCTGGCTTGTATCAGCAATAGCGTGGCCGGTGGGACTAGGGCAGTGATTGTTCTCCTGTACTTAGCACTGGTGAAGACATATCTTGAATGCTTTGTTCAGTTCTGGACCCCTCACTACAAGGAAGACACTGAGGTGCTGGAGCATGACTAGAAAAGGGGAAGAGAGATGGAGTATAAGCCCAGCGAGGAGTGGCTGATGGAGCTGGGGGTGTTTATCCTAGGAAGGAGGTTCAGGGAAACCTCATCACTGTCTACAGCCACCTGAAAGGATGTTGTGGCCAGGTGAGGATCAGCCTATTCTCCCAGGCAACTGGAAGAAACAGCCTCAAACTGCACTAGAAGAGGTTCAGGTTGGATCTTAGGAATTTCTTCACTAAAAGGATAGGTAGGCATTGGAATGGGCTGGGCAGGGAGGTGGGCAGTCACCATTTCTGGAGGCGTTCAAGAAACAACTGGACATGGCACTTGGTGCTAGGGTTTAGCTGACATGATGTTTTGTTTTGTTTTTTTTTTTTGAAGGTTGCAACAGATGATCTTTTCAACCTTAATAATTCTATGAAAACTATGCCCATTATACAGACAGAGTTTTGTCTATTAATGGTGGAATCAGTCTGGAGTATTTCCTATGAGAGAAGTATCTTTACCAAGACTGGATGACAGAAAAAGAAAAAACAAAACTTAAAGGAAACACAGACAGTTATGATGAGCTTGCTGAACCAGTTGAACCAAGACTGATAATGCTTGTTCTACAAAATGCTGTCAATGCAGTAAATATACAAATCTTCAGAAATAATATTTATGAAATTACCATGTTTCTTATTTTAAAACAGAGAAAATTTAGACAATTTTTAAATCTAAATCTAAGGCTGGGCAGTAATTCAGGAGAAAAATAAATAAACATGACTTTTTATAGTTGATTTTCCATAGATAGTATAATTAAAAGAACTTTGTGCATGCTCTCTTTATATAGCAGGCTTCAGGAAGGTCACTGTATCTTTACTGAACAGCAAATATTGACAGCCAACCAGATAACACCAAACATAGCTGAGAAGTAGGTACCATCATAGAAAATGAGATCTCTACAGAGAACAAACACAACCATCAACAATAACTCTCTAGTTTTTCAGCAACAATTATTCTGACCACCCATGATAATCCTAGGTTTGGTTCTCTAAATTTCTTAGTTCTTCTATTGCTTCCTGGTCGTAGATGGCGCTAAGTATGGAAGAAATTTTATTAACTGCTGTACCAATCTGCAAACACCTTTTTTTCTGTGATTCTTGAATTGTATCTTACCAAATCCTGTATTTTGCAATCAGCTATAAAAAGAATTTAATTGCATTGACAGAGTCTTAGCCTTCTTTAAAATGTAAGGTTTTGAATCCACTTCTGGTTTGTTTACCCTGGCTCTACTTGCTCAATGTGTATCACTAGCCTGGATAGCAAACAAAGAAGCTTCTGTCCAGGAGACTGCACATATCACCGACATCTCCATTTTATGGTTTTGTCTGTACTTGCTAATCACACCACAATACTCACACCTTCTTTAATTATTCATGATATCTCCTCTGATCATCTCTAAGTCTCTTCATGTCACTTGCCTTCCAAAGATGATGCAGCAAAGTCACACCACTGATCCAACACTGTTGTGGTCCACATGATTTAAAAGCATTTACTAAGGTTCTCAGGAAGTTAGAACTCACATATTTTTCAGTATTTAAAAAATTATTATTTTTCCACTTGCACAGTAACAACTTCCAAAGGGTCACATGAAGCAGTATCTTCACACACTTTTAACTCCCTTGTAGGCAAAGGTTCTCAGATATTGATAAAAGCCTTTCAACCATCCTACACCCTGTTTTGCCAGAAGCATCATTCTCTAAGCATGAAAGCTGGAAAAACTTCTAGAGAACAAATGAAGACTGGTGTTTAATACTTGGTTCATACATTCACATTGGAGAGAAACTTCAAGAATGTTCAAGTGCTTTTTTAAATCCATAGGAAAGTGATCATCCATACTCCTAGAACGTGATTTAAACCTGTATCAAATTGGTGTATAAACCCGGACACAACACTCCAGACATTGTACTGGAAAAGCATTTGAAAAGAGAGGCTTTAAGAAATGTATATGTGCCACATGTGAATTATTAAGATTCACATATGAGTAATTACACTGTAAACAAGTTCCTAAGTGCAGAGGTGGGAGAAAAGAACCAGAGCATTCATACTGTAATCACAATGAAATTTGTCTGTTGGAAAAGCTAGGAACTTTGTGATTACAGAACCTGAGGAACACACCATTGCCAGCAGATTTTAAGAGACTGTAGCTAAAATATGTAAATGAAGCGTATCTTTTTTTTTCTTTATCACCTTCACATAAACAGAAGATTTTCATAAAAATGTGATCAGACAAATTCACCATGGAACTCTGGCTAAACCAATCTCAAAATTGGTAATAATCACTTTGAGAATTCGTGCCTCCGGAAGACTCAAAAAGGGAAGAACAGCCCATTCAAAAGGATGATAAAAGGCCTACCCAGAGTATAACACATAGCCTGTATGATTGAAGTACACAGTAGAACAATTCTTCTGTATAAACAGAGATAATGAAGAAATGATATTCCAAAAGGAATTTGTTAAAAATAACTATCATCAAATCGTGAAGAGAGTTGAGTGCCATATCTGGATGCTAGCACGGCTTTCCATATAGCTTCTCACAGTACTTTCACTAACAAGATCAAGAGTGTTATTCTAGTGTCATCTAGACAAAAATACATTGATTACTGTAAACCCTACTGTGAAGCTATATTGATACAAATTCAATTTTTCTTAATAAAAATGAAATGAGTATATGCGAACAAGTGCAGCTTTCCAGAGCACTGTCATAAGAATTGCAGTTTAAAATATTTGTCATTAATATCTTCTAATGTAACAGAATTAGAGGCAATTTTATTAATGTAAATATCATTAATGGTTTTGATCATAAGTCTTTAAGAGTCCAACCCTGCTTTAAAAAATAGAATCAAAAGTTTTCTTGAGTAATTTGAGTAATTTTCTGAAACAAAACAAATTCAGTGACAAGAAGCACAAACTTCTTATTTATCTTTTAATTGCAAACCATAAGAGGAAGATAGACAAGCTCTATAAAAAGACAGTAGAATGCTTAAAACAACTTGCAGTATAAATCTTAAGTTATCAGCAAACAGCAGCTATACTTGTATATACAACAGTAGTATCACTCAAAGTAGTCTTTAGTACTTTCCTGACTACTCATCCTAAATCTTCAAATAGAGATATATCTATGACTTAGGCCATAAGAACATCAAAACATATGCAGACAAATTAAAAGTCAGATAAAAATATCAAAGACAATTGGAAGCTCAGAAACGATGACTTAAGTAAAGGTAATAGAAACTGTGATGTTCACTTTGTAGATTAGATTAGTGCAAGACATTATAATGTTCTTTGATATGTAAATGTCTCATATTAAAAACAAAGGATGTGGTCTGTTTTTCTTTGCCCATTGGAAAGAAATCATGAAGCATCATGACTAACTGCAACAAAAATGATTCAGGTTAAGCCTTAGGAGCTTTCTAGCACTAAGAATTGGAATAAGATCTATGGCAAAACCAAGGAAACACTGTTGCTGACATTTTAAAATACATGGAAGTTACTGAGAGTAGTACTGCTACAGCTTAGACATGGTACTGTGGAAAGATGGCAAGACGTCAAGTCCTTTCCTGCAGCTTTTTCTAAAATCCTAGAATCTTCTTCTGGAAAGCTTCCCAAAATTTGCATTAGACATGAAGAAAATGCTACTTATTTTGATTAGGAAACAACACTGATTCTTATTTTCAAAGTGTATAACTTAATTTAAAATTCAAGCTTGAAGAGATAGCATATGAGAGAGATAAAGAACATAGATTTGAGAAGTTTTTAGGGAAAGGTTGTATTCACTTTCCATTTCCTTTTCCAATAGTTTTCAGAGAAGAGTCCCACCCAGAGTTTGAAATACCTCATGAAAAACTCAGCTTTTGCTGTTCTACCTCAGAATGGTTGTATTTAGAGCCTCCTTGCATGCGAAGTTAAATCTTGAAGGAAAAATAAGAATGAATGTTTATTTTGGTGCTATCAGAAAAAAAAAAAAACTTGAATAAATGTTTTCTGCCATTCTTTTGAAGGAGAGAAGGGAAGATGGTATTTTTTCTTCAAGACTAGCACTGAAGAGAGAGTACTGAAGTATACACTATAGATCCGAGAAGATTCCTAATTCTTCTTGTTATCTATTCTATATTCAGAGACCAAGTGCATGCAACCTGACTGGAGAAGCTCTGTAAAGCCCTAAGAAAATAGATATGATTGTTCCAAATTATTCAGAAAATAATCAAATATTCATTCACAATTTATGGAGGGAATACAACCTATTTGGGAAAAAAAGTGCAAAATTACATAATTTTGTAAGAGTTGTTGCTAGTCCTTACAGATGTTTTCCTAATTATTTAGGCAACTGTATGTAAACAGGCCTGAAAATGTTATGAAAAGCAGTGGACTAAAAACATTGTGGAAGCCTTTCCTTTAGCCAATCCTTCAGAAGTTTCCTCAAGAAAAAAAAAAATAATTAAAATAAAATGTAAGGTTCCATAGCAGTAGGAAAGTAGAACAAATGGATAAAACATTCTGATGACTAACTGATCTTCAGTAATGGAATCCAGGGGATATTTTATGACATCAACAAGAGGAAAACACTCCATATTGCTCCATACTCTATTCACAGAAAGAGTTTTTTAAAAAAGTCATCCACTATCAACAGATGACAGCATGAAAACAGATAGCTAAAACAAAATAAAAAAAAACTTCAGCTGCTCTTGTACCTTTAGTGAAGCAGAAGTGAAGCAAAGACAGTGAAATTTTACCCTACTGATTAAATTAATAACCACCCAAACCATGTGAGTCCTGTCATATCTCAAATATTTGCCTGTGTCGCAAACAAAACTTCTCCCTCATTTAGATTCTGTAAAACAGACAGCTACATTCAGTGTGAAGGTAATTCAAGATTGTGCAATCATGGTCTCCATTTCTCCAAAAGTCTTGTAACCTTCGGTAAATGCCTCAAACCTCTATGTTATATAAGAAAGTTCCAACATTATAACAACCTTCCTGAAATCTCCCTCTGATTATGATTAGTTAAACCTTTTGCTGTTCTTTTTGTCCTTCCAGACAAATGGTAAGTATTTTGCGCATTTTTCTTTATCAAGGTTTGTCGCCTGCTAACAGAACTTTCAGGGGCTAATAAAAGAACAACAAAGAGCTCAGCACAAATACTTGTTGTATTCATCCCAACTTTCACTACAAATCATAGCCCAAAAATTCCCTGTAGGGGATCCCATGTTCTTAATAATACTGAAATTATTTACAACTCTTCTATGCATTTCTAAAATCCTAGATGGAGCATCAAGAACTGGTCCTCTTGATCAGGGTGCACTAATGTCTTAAGGAGGGCAAAATATTAACACAATTAGCAGCAGTATTTCAGCCGTGTAATTTATCAAATGGAAAAGTAAAGTTAACATAGAGATAAATCAGAAAGTTCTTTCAGCACTTTAGTGCTACCACTGAAGCATTACAATCTGAACTATACAATCAGTCCGTTTTCAGAAATAATCTGAAAAGGCATCCCTTCAAAACTGGGTTCTGAGACAGCCAATGGAAACAGCAGCAATTTTAACAACAAAAAAAAAAAAATTCAAGTATTGCCTGACTGAGTAGTAATCACATATATGAGTGGGCTAACTTAGATCCAAAACCTTGTTAAACCTATAAGTTTTACAAAGAGTGAAAAGTAACCACATTTCCACAAGGCTTACAGGAAGCCCTTTAGAACAAGACATCCTGAAATACTGAAGCTCCTGGCATCCTATACACATACTTCTCACTGCCACCTGAACCATAGGATAATTCATTTAGGAAGGGACCTCAGAAGACATTTAGCTCATCCTCATGCTCAAAGCAGGGTAAGGCAAGGACACATTATATCAGGTTTTATCCAATCTGATCCTGAAAATCTCCAAGGACAGAAAACTCACAGATTCTATGGGGATCCTTTTCTACTGCTTGACTGTCCTAATAGTGAAAAAGTTTTTTCTTAGATCTAGTTAGAACCTCCTATTTAAATTTAAGTCCATTGTATTTCATCCTTTTTTCCCTAACAATGAAAAGACTAACTCAGGTCTTCCTGATAATCTCTTCAATAGGCATAGAAAGGCTACCCTGAGGTCCACCCCTGACAAACATGTCTTTTATCCAGGCTGCAATTTAATGCCTTAACCTTTACTGTAATCTCCACCTTCTTCTGTCCTCTTCACTGCATAAAATGATCACCCAGTAAGACTTATTTTTTTGTTTCAGGTCTATAGAGAAGAAAGCACTGTTTCATTTATCAATTATTGCCCTGTAATGTACAATCACTGGAAAAGAAAACTAACAAGAATATGTCCCAGCCCCTACCTTACCAAGTGGATTTTAATATAACGAATTATTTTGAGCAATTTTTTTCTGCTTTTTTCTCAACTGACAGACAGTTCACTCTATACCTCTCCACAGCTAAGGTTTTCAGGCTTCATTTATGCTATGTGTATTGAGCTAATTTATTTTAATATTTTTAAAATTTCATTATTGTAATTAAGGAAAGTGCTGCATATTAAAATACTTCTGAACTGGTTAAGGGTTCAATACTCGTAATGCTGCCTTTAAAATTTTTCTTATTTAGAGCAACTGAATTCTTATAAAGAATTTAATTCTCATATTAGAAAGGATTTTAAATCCTTCTGTCCTCCACAAATTTAAGCTTTATTTTGAAGGATGATAGATTAATTGTCACACCATCAGAAATTTCTTCTGGATCAGGGCTCAAAATAATTTTGCATCCAAAACATAATGGCATAGTTTGTAGTACTATTTAAATACAAAACTCAGGAGGGAAAACAAAATACCCCTTTAAATTCTCTGTTCTTTCAAACTGGGAAAAATAAATTGACATATACATGACTGCTAGACTACCTTTAAGGGCTCCATCGCTTCCAGCTGGAGAGCAGACTGACTGTGGTGACCTCAAGGAAAAAGACGCAGCATTCCTTATTGAAGGATCACCATCCTAAAGTAAAAATAATAAAAAAAGTTAACATATGAACATAAATATCTGTTAAAATAAAAACTGAAATTAGTACATAAATTGACAAAATGGATTGGGCAAAAAGCACACAAGAAATACTAGAAAAAGAGTCACATTAAAATCTCTGTAATCTAGACTATTAAACTATAAGCAATGCTCCAACGAGACTTAAGAAGAATCTATAATCACAAAAAAGGCACATATAAATAAATCTTTGTGTATGTTTTCTAGCTAGACAAGCACTTTTGACTTTACACTAAGATTCCATTTTTGTTGCAAGTACTCATAGTAAAGAGTACTCATAGTAAAGATGCATGACTTTTATACATCACCATTTGAAACAAAATGGTTTTTAAAACTGTTTTTTCCATAATGTACTCTTAAAAGACTATCTAGAATGCTACCTCACTTTTATAGGTCAACAAAGTAACACATTGTATTTGTATCCTCAGCATATAGAAGCCAGGACTGAACAGAATTTCTAGCAGTCCCATTACAGCAGCTGGGTTAGTCTCATGTAAAACACAGCTAGAGTGATTTTAGCTGTAAGAGTTAAACAGGAAACAACTCAATAGCAATATAAAGCACTTCCCCAACCTGCTCCAAAGCAATTAATAATTTCTGACAAACCTTTTCATAATATAATAATATAATTGCAATGTAATTATATCCATACTCTATTTTTAGCAATGTAAATGTGCATTTTTTACCCCCACACTATCCTTACAAAAAACGTGAAACACACTATTCCAATCTCCAGAGTTTTACATGGGTTTTGGTTTTTTCCAATGCTTTTGTGGAGCCCTCTGCTGGTCACAACTACTCATTCATGCAGTGCCCTAACTAAACTTCAATTATAGAATGGTATTTCCCACCTCAACTACTGCTTTTTGTACAGCATTTATAAGAATGTTTGGGAAATGGAAAAAAAAAGAAGCTATCAAAATCTGTATCTATGAGGAGTAAATTTCTGTAATTACAAATTCTAAAAATGTCATTATTCCAAAAGGTACAGAGATACAAATGAATGAAGTCTCCAAAGAAGTTATTTCATGTTCCCTAATTAAATTGGTTATTTCAGTAGATAACATTCTAATGTGGCTCTTCTTGAGGTATCTGTATAAAAGCAACTTTTTCATATAGCCTTTTCTTTCCTTTATTTTTTTAATCTGAATTATCTGTGTGATAAATACTTTTTAACCTTTTGACCAATATAAACTAAATAAACAGAATGTTAAAAGGTTTAATTCTAATTATGTTTTTACATGTCTGCATGAAAGAAAACAGCATTCAGTAGTGAAATAGAAAACAAAATTGGTATTTCAAGGAGATAGCAGCCTCCTTGGTAGATGGACAATCACACTCTGATGTGGCCAAACAGCCAAATTCCACACATGTAGCCATAGACTAGACTGTGCCATATGAAAGGGTAGATGACACTGCTAAAGGGGAAAGAGTTTGAAGTCTATTGGCCTAAGGTGATTACAACTCCAAGAACACAAATCCATAAGAAATCAGATTTCATCAGTTTTACCACCTATGGGCACTTATCACACAATTACATTAGATTTTTTTCTTTCCATTCACAGCACAATAAACCTACACTTACACTGTGGTCTTAATGATGGGTTTTTTTTTTTGTTTTGTTTAGTTTTTCAATATTGCTTGCAAAAAGAGTTGTTACCTTCTGAGGAAATTCTCATGGGCAAAGGAGTTCAATTGTATTAATATTCAGACCAGCACAATAAAATGAGCACTGTATCAAAAGTATATGATGCTATTTTAAGTGCAAGGGAACTGATATCCTATTGAGTTACGCATTTCACTACTGCATGGAAATTATAGAACTGATTTTTTTTTCCCAAACTGACTTTTCTTTGACTTGTAATAAATCTCAGAAACACACTCATTGAAAAGTAAGCTTACCTTCTTCTCAAATATGTTTTAAGTCAGGAGAAGATCTTTAACCATGATTGTCAAACACACAGGCAAAGACAACTTCTACTAAATTAACTAAACATACAAACTAGGCATACAATATTTTGGGTAGAGATGTTATACCTAACACAGCTGACAAATTTTTAGAAACATGCATTTACACTTCCTTAGTTTGCAGCTTCACCAAATGATGAATTATATTCTAGGAATGCTCTCAAGTTTACCAAAAATTGTCCTTAAATTGAGTTAATGTGTTGTGAGCCTTTGAGGGTATACTTACTGATTTTGCATTTCAGAGAAACATAATGTATTAACTTTTTTAAAGCAATAAAATCCTAAAATGAATAAAATAATTTAAGTTCTTGACTTTTTTGATTCTTAAAATACTCATTCATAAAAGTCTTCTCCAAAGCAGAAAAGGCTGCAACATTATAATTATTATTCATACAGAGCTGCAAAACTTTATTCAATATTCTTCATATTGTTTTCTGCATCATAGCTTCTAAAATCGGCTTTAAATTTATAATTACAAATAAAACACAGGCAACACATATGCACCATTAAGGAAGTGCACAAATGGATAAAAATGCAAGTTTACAACATTTACTACTTTCTATGTCTAGCATTTCTCCAATTAGAGCCAAAGAGGAGGTATTATGTTTTGATAGTCTGCCATTTTCAAATGAATCTACACATCTGAAATTGAAATCTATCTTCAGTAGTTTTATTCCTCAACAGCATCATAAAGTATCTGACTTCTAAGGCAGTAAAACACATACTTCCTTTATCACAATAAATATCTGTTTTATCATAATAAATTGATTAGATAACATACATCACTACTGAGTCTGTGCACCATCTGTAGGTAGTCTTCATTTGAGCTGTGTCTAGAATTATCAGCATGATGATTAGCTGAATTTCCAGACAACTGACTTGAAACTTTATTTTCATGGAGATTCCTCATCCCAGCTGTGACAATGGGACTGGATACGGAAGCTGGAATACAAAAAAATTAACTATATTGATACAGCCATGCAGCCATAAACTTGAAAAGATTCAGAGAAAACACCCTAATGGTGGATATCAAAATATTGGATACAAGAGGTCTGGAATCTGAACAAGGATCCAACTTGCTACAGATACCTTGATTGAAAACACATTAGCTAAGATTTTTCAAAAGGATTTAAAATATTAATTCCATGTACAAATTAGCCAATTTTCTCTCCATATGTATTCTAATTATACTCAGTATCTTTCCTACTGATCCCAGAAAACTTTGTTTACTTCTGTATAACTTGAACTCACTACCTTAGTTACTTTCAAGGTGTTTGTGGGACATATTACATATAAAACAACTGTACATATATTCTAAGCACAATGTTAAACTTTAAGAAAAAATTATTTGAAAGAATACAGTAGAATTCTACTTCCAAAAAAAAAAAAAAAGCGCCCTAGATACCTTAATACTGATCACGTGTTCAGGATTGTTTTCAGACAAGGGAAGAACAAAAATCCATTTGTTCTGAAGCTTGTCTTTGACAGTTACTGCATACCTTGAGCATAATTCTAGCTAATGTAGAATTAATCTGACACTAAAAGGGGCCAGTAAGGCTAAAGAATCTCTAAAGTTAACTAAAGAATCTCTGAAGTTAATAAAACTTAACTTTTCATTGGCAGGAATGAGGGCTTTCTGTCATACATGTAAGTGATGCTCACAGACAACAAATACAACTTTTGGGTTGCTTAGATTATTTTCACTGTCATATATACAGGGCAACAATGCAAATTGGACACAAATGGGAACATTGCAACATTAATGTGTTTTACCTTTTCTTCTTCTGTTTAATTTTTTTTTAAACAAAGTAGATACCACCACATTTTCCAGACAAAAAAAGCAAAGCTTAAATATACCTGCCTCAAAGATTTGCATTAAGTATGCAACTCCTTCAAATAAATTAGAAACCCATGAAATGTGCACATGGAAGTAAAGTTGACATGAAATAGGAAAATGAAACAAACATCACAGACTTACCTTGCTGCATTTGAGGATGAGCTGTATAACTTGGAGGATGTGAATATGGCATGTATCCTGCAGGGCTTTGAGGAGCATATGGACTAGGCACTGGACTGTTCTGTTGTGCCAAAAATCTGTTACCAGAACTTGTCTGTGGTGGCACAAACCGGCTAAAAAGAAAACAAAATTGCAAAAAAGTTATTAAAATTGGGAATAACAAATATAGACAAATTCATTATTTCTTTGAAAATCATACTTTCAAAACATGAAAATCCATTTAAGATAAAAAAAGCCCCCAACACAATTGAGAACTTCCTTCAAAAGCAGTATTTTAAGCTGTCTATACGTTCCTAACTGCACATGTTACTGAAGAGTCAGAAGATAATAAAAAGCATTCATAAGACCTCCACCTAGGGAAGGGAAACAATGACACAAATATGTATGGAAATTAGATCTGCAATTTCCTAAAGTTAATCTCAGAAGTTTGAATCAAAGTGACAGCAAAAGTTTTAATCAACTTGGTCACTAGGATTAACAAGGAGCCATTTACTCTTTCTTTACTTTTCAGCAAGGTTCCAAATAACTCATTCTAACAGAACTACACTGTCGAGATAGAGGAATGTTATAGGCAGCTAGGTATGACGTGACACAAGCCCAATGAATACAAATTCCTATTTCACTGGCTTTATCTTAGACTTGTTCTAGAGATAAGCCGCCATAAAAATAGCATTGACTTGTGACAATACATGCACATTATTACTTACATTCTTATATGAGTTTCTCAAAATTAAAATAACCAAATAAATACATCAGTAACTACATTACAAGCTATCACAATCCCAAGTTCTAAACAGGAACTCCATGAAGGTAAGCCTCCACAGAAACAGCAAAGTACTTAACATAAGGATTTTGCAAGGATTTCGAGAGAATTTTGTACTATTAATTGTAATATTCACAATGCAAACAACCTTTTTAGATATCCCTTTTAGATTTACAAGTTTTAAAGTGTGTTGTTTGTTGTGAGATATAGAACATTTCATTTGCCAGTTACAGTAACTTGAAGTGAAACCTGAAATCAGTTTATTTTAATAATGATATCTAATAACTGAAGATAGGACCTGTTAAAGCACAGTACCTGGGTTGAAACTGCAGGCAGAACTCTCTCCTCTCAACCAGAGTATTTTAGTATATTAATAAAAGCATAAATTATAGGCAAATGCTACTTGCAAACACTCAAAAACTTAAAAACCCAGAAATCTGATGAGGATTCTGCTGGAAGATTGGCCAAACTACCAGGCCTATCTTTCTGCAAGAAGCTTTTTGCAGAACTGTTACAGTAGTACTTCATGCTTTTACAAATCTTCTTTCCCACCGTTCTGCTAAACCATACTGGGACAAGCTGGAACACACCAGCCTATTCTGTTCTATTCTTCTTTCCACCAGTCTCAGCCTCTGACATGGGTAGAAGACAGGCGGCAGAGGGAGTCCTTAGGCAGGAAAGAAAGTTTGACCAAATCATGGGATGGAGTGAGAGAGAGGAAAATTCAAGATGAATCCTTAAAGTACAGGGATTAGTTCACTGACAGAAAGATGTTTCTTTGCATATGAAGAAACTTACCCTGCTATCAGACAAATGCCAAATTTGTCATGACACTGACTATCTTCCACTTACATATTTGCAACAAGAATTGGCTGTCAGTGTAGGACAACTCCCACCCCACTTAAAAGAAAGGATTACCTGGAAGGGCTATGTGAGATAGTGGTTTGTTGATAATTGGAAGATGCAGGACTACCACGCATGGAATTCTGAGAAATATTAAACTGTGACATCATCATCCCTATTAAAAAAAAAGATAGCAGCATTACTTTACACACTTTACTTTTCAATCAATGAAGTATCTCATTTGAGAATTTATTACATACAATGAGATGATGAACTTTAATGACATTATAAAAGTTATTGACATTAAGATCATCTACCCACAACTGTTAAAAAAATTAGAAATTACCGAATCCATGTGTAATGTCCATTTTACATCATGACATAAAAATGTGTTCTCTGAGTCACATTGTTAGAAACAGGAATTTAAAGGAATCTTTTTTTTGCCTCTCTTCGATACAGGAATAAAGAATATCCTAACAACTACATGACAAAGTGACACAGAAACACAAAAATGTAAATGAATTTGCAGTTATTTTAGTGACAGAATTTAATAACTTACAGCTGAAAAAGTGCCATAACTCATGAACACACGAAGTCTAGGGAAACCACAGCAAGTGATCTATGTAGAAGCTCATTAATAGTACAAATATTTTAGACAGACTAAAGTCCCCAATATTAAATTGTTGGAAGATTTTTGTTAATCCTACAGTTGCTATCCATCAATTTCAATTACTGCAATAATCACACATGCAAAACTAGTTTCAGAAACCTTCCCTGTCACCCTCTTTTCTCGTCTATTTTCTCCAGCAGAGACAGTGATAAACCCGCAGGAATTAAGCCATTACTACCTCCCTAGTAGGTGGCAAATGCTGCATTCCATGTACTAATACTATAGCACACTAATACTGGCCCTGAACAGGAATTAAAGTCCTATGCTGAGCTAAAAAAAGTTAGGTATTTTGATACCTCAATGTAGAGTACATTTCAGTGTCTGGAGTAACAGACAGGGACTCCTCAACTTCTATAAAATTTGTTTAAATGGATGCTGGTTGCCTCACATGAGGCAAGTGAACACAAAATCCCAGGGATTTTTTATGCTGGAAGGAGCTCCCAGCATGCCCACTGCCCCCTCACCTCTCACTGCCACTCTCAACATAGCTAGGTACAATATTTCAGCCAAACAAATAACATTCCTGTACAGAAAGCTGACATAATGTAACCATATCAGCATGATATACATTTACCATATGATAATACATATGATGGGGTGACTTCATGATGCTTGTATCCCCATTCATCTGTTTAGCCCAGAAATATGTTTTGCACCATTAAGAGGGGTTTTGAGAGCAAAGAGGGGGAGAGAAGAAGCACAGAAACTGCACTTGCTCCCCTGCATCCTTCTCCTGGACTGCATTGCCTGCAGCACAGACAGATGGTGGGACAGAGCTCTCCTTTGCCTTTAGTTAGTTTTTAGCTAGCTGATGCAGAGAAGTTCCCTAGACTATGGCTTTTCTTTTTCTTGGAACTGTTTGAACCTACTCTAGATGGAAAACCCAGAACGGCACCATGAACTCACATCTGTGGCCCACTAGGGCCTACAACACAACATTCCAGCACCACTGGGACTGGTAAGAGACTGAGTAAGCCAAGCTATAGCCCATGAAGGAGACTTCCTGAGTTTGTCATCTCTTCAGAGCAGTGAGAGGTTTTATTGTTTAATATTGTTCCTTTTTTGTGCTGGTGAATGCCTTGCATGTTAAATAAACAGGTTTTTTCCATTTTTCTCCAAAGAAATATTTTCCCAAACTAGTTGGGCAGGAGTACCCTTGAACCTGCTTTTTAAAGGAACCCCTTTAGAGGTTTTCTCCCACATTTGCCCTAAACCAGGACAAATACATTTTTTGGTGCCCAATGTGAGAAACTCTGTACTGACTGCATTTTTGTTGTACATACACCATATCAGGATAAAGCAATCAGTAGCCATGTTTCTTGAATTCATGATGTCTCTCTGGGTGGAGGCCTTTACATGTTTCTGGCCCCCAGGCTTTTTAATGTTTAAATGTCTTTCTAGTCCCTAGGCTTATTTTCCTATCTGGAAATAGCTCCAGTATTGTCCCCAACACTTAGTTTTTACAGTTGAGGGGCACAGATTAGAATAGGTATTGTGCTGGGCTCAATAATAATAATTTATAGGGAGTTTAATAAGGTACTAGAGACTATTTAATGTAAGTATGGTTTATGGTTTCTTTGTCCTACCCTGTGTTCTAGTTCCAGAAGCATGTTTTGGGAGTTCATTGGTAATTGCACTCAATTTCTTAGAAGAAGAGCAGGGGATGAGGCTTTTCAGCCTTCCCTTTCTTTCTTCTTTGAATCTATTAACTCACTTTTTTCAGAGTGTTTCAGAATGTTTCCCCAGAATGTTAAAGGGACCAACTTCCTGGTATCTAATCTAGTAAGCTTCCTCTGTATATAGTCTATACCTTCTCTAGAATGGGGGCTGAGGTGTGCAGAGGAGTTAATGAGACCCCCTAACCCGGAAGCAGACCCAGGTATAGAAAATTCTGAGTGGTGTAGCAAATAGAATAGGTCCAATCCTGAAGGTCTTTTCTGGTCCCCTAGCCAAAGAATTTTCACATTAACAGATTCAGAACCCAGACAAGGTGGGGAAGAGAACTGCCATGATGACTCTAAGGAAAAAAATTACATTGCAGTAAGCTGGGTCCTGCCATATGCTTATCGCATGGTACTAGATAGTGCAGGGCAGCAGACAGAGGCAGGGTGGCAGGATGATAAATCAGCAGCTACCCCAGTCACTCAGGCTGCAGCCAACACCCCAGTTACTCAGGTTGTACCTAAACCAGTGAGACTAAGCCTGCAGCTAAACCAGACAATGAGCCTAAGCCACTGGCAGTCGCTGCGGGAAAGAAGCAAACAAGCAAAACCAATCGGCCAGTGATCGATGATTATGATCTGGGAGAAGGACCCTCAATGCCAATTACTGACACAGAAGTCAGAGTCAAAGCAACTGACACAAAATCAAAAGTCACTATTAAGTCCTTTTTCCTGAAGTATCTTCACAGCCTAAGAAAAGATTACAATCAACCACCAGATGAAAATTCTATAATTAGTCGGTTAGTCAGTCTTTGGGATGCTGCAGGCAAGATTGCAATTCTGGACGGCACTGAAGTGAGGCATTTGGGATCCCTGTCATACAGTCCCATGATCAACCAAGGAACGATGAGGAGGGCTAACCCTCACATACTCTGGGCAAAGGTCCTGGGAAGTCTGGCACAAAGATATCAGTGTGCAAACGATCCCTATATGCAGCAAACCCAGTGGAAGACCAAGGTACAATGCTTCAATGCTTGAGAGAAATGGCAGTGACAGAAATGGTCTTCTCAGGTGACCTAAACACTATAAATCCAGACTTGGTACCATGTACATCCGTGATGTGGCAAAAATTTACACAACTTAGGCTACAAAAATACACTCCTGCTTTAGCAATAATGAAGTAGGATGACAGGGGCGAGATCGTATTTGATATGGCAAAGAAACTCTGAGCATATGCAGATGCTGTGCATGTCCCATCACATGCCAGAATTGCAGCGGTGGAAACATGTCTGCAGAAATTAGAAGGTAAGATAGAGGAGAATCTTAACAAACTCAGAGAAGAGATTAGAGAAGAAATGAAAGGGCTTTCTCCAAAAAATGGCAATATAGATCAGAAGTTCTAATATCAAACACAGACATTCACCAGATCAGGAAGAAGGTAGGTACACCCCACCAGATGAGCTGTGGTTTTTCCTGAGTGATTATGGAGAAAACATGAGGAGATGGGATGGAAAATCTACTACTGCTCTGGCAGAATGGGCACTTAAATTAAAAGCCAGCAAGACTCAGAGAAGTTCCACCAAGAAAGAAACAGCTGCAGTAGCCTGTAGACAAACTACCAGATATTATGATAATGACATTTCCAATCCCCTTAAAAAAACCTCCAAGACATTCACCCAAGGAAAAAAGGATAACCAAGCTTAGAGGGGCCCTGCCTCTTGCCAGGTAGAGGCTAGGGAAAACCTTATTTTTTAGGCTGTGAATTTGTTGGCCTACCACATGAAAACCACAAAAATATGAAGCCTTTGTCAATACTGGTGCACAGTGCACATGAATCCTATCGAGACAGGTGAGGGCAAAATCTATTTCTATTGCTGACAGGGGGCATCGCAAGACTTTAGTAGAAGCTCATGTAAGTCTGACTAGAAATGAGTGGAAGAAACACCCTATTGTGACTAGCCCAAAAGCCCCATGCATTTTAGACATAGATTTCTTCCAAAGTGAGTGTTTCAAAAAACCAAGGGGACTTAGGTGGCCATTTAAGACAGCAGCTATAAAGACAGAGAGCATCAAACAATTGAACACCCTACCTAGACTATCAGAAAACCCATCTGCAGTAAGACTTCTGAAGGGGAAGAGTAATGAGTACCAACTGCCACTTTGACAGTGCACCACCAACAGTCTAGAACAACTTTGTGATTCCCATCCATAAAATAATCCATAAGCTAAAGAGCCAAAGAGTGATCAGCAAAACTCACTCACCTTTCAACAGCCCATTTGACCTATACACAAATCTGAAGGAGAACGGAGACTGACTGCGGACTATTGTGCCTTAAATTGACTCCACCAGTGGGTATTACTATGGCAGAGACGTTAGAGCTCCAGTACAAGCTAAAGAACAAGGCAGCGAAGTGGTACGCCACTATTAACATTGCTAACATGATTTTCTCCCTTCATTCAACAACAGAATGCAGGCCTCAGTCTTCCTTCATATAAAAGGGAATGCAGTATACCTAGAACTGACTGCCCCAGGGTTGAAAACACAGTCCTACCTACCCCTGCCATGGACTAATCCAAGCTACACTACAAAAGGGTAAAGCTCCAGAACACCTGTTATACTTTGATGACATCATTGTGTAGGAGAACATAGCAGCAGAAATGTTTGAAAAATGAGAAAAAAAACATTCAAATTCTCCTAAAAGCCAGTTTTGCCATCAAAAAAAGCAAAGTTAGGGGACCTGCTCAAGAGATCCAATTCCTGAGAGTAAAGTAGCAAGACAGATGATAGATGGTGCCAAGTTCCCACTACTGTCATCAACAAGATCACAGCAATATCTCCACCAAAGAACAAAAAAGAAGCACAAGCTTTCTTAAGTGCCTTAAGTTTTTTGAGAATGCATATTCCTAAGTACAACCAGATTGTAAGCCCTCTCTACCTGGTCACCTGCAAGAAGAACTTCAGTTTTCCAGTGGAGCCCTAAACAACAAGCCTTCACCCAGATCAAGCAAAAAATCACTCATGCAATAGCCCTTAGTCCAAGTCAAGACAAGACCAGATATAAAGAACATGCTCTATGCTACAGCCAGAAGCCATGGTCTGCCCTAGAGCCTATAGCAGAAAGTGCTTAGTGAGATTCAAAGTCAACCACTAAGATTTTAAAGTAGAAGCTACAGAGGGTCTAAAGCCAGCACTCCAACAAAGCAAAACATTTTAGCAGCCTACAGAAGAGTCCAAGCCACCTCAAAAGTCATCGGCACTAAAGCACAACTCCTGGCTCCCTGACTACCAGTGCTAAAGTAGATGTTCAAAACACAAGTTTCCTCTACCCACCATGCTGCCAATGCCACACCAAACAAGTAGATTATTCTCATTGTACAGCGCGCCCATATTAGAAATCTAAATCACCCTGGGATTTTAGAGATAATTACAAGTCGGCCTAAAAGTGAAAACTTTAATGAAGAGAAACAAGAAATGACATAAGCTAAGGAAGCTCCACTATACAACCAGCTGCCAGCAGAAGAAATATGTTACACTCTTTTTACTAACAGTACTTGTTGCATTGTAGGGATGAAACAATATTAAAAAGCAGCTGTAGAGGATTGAACACAAGAAGTCACAAAATCTACTAAAGGAAAAGGTAGATCAAGCCAACTCACTAAACTCAAAGCCATTCAACTAGACCTAAACACTGCTAAAAGGGAGTAGCCAAAACTCTACATCTACACTAATTCATAGATAATAGCCAATGCTCTGTGGGAATAGTTAGAGAATTTTAAAAAAAGCAATTAACAGTGTAAAAGAAAACCAATTTAGGCTACTAAAGAGTAGAAAGACATTACAACCAAAATAGAGAAAGTACCTATAAAAATCCACCATGTAAATGCCCACGTACCCAAGAGTAAAGTTAATTAGGAGCACCAAAACAATAAACAGGTAAATCAGGCTGCAAAAATATAAGTGTTAAATATAGACTTAAATTAGCAACACAAGAGAGAGTTGTTCCTAGCTAAATAGGCTCATAATGCCCCAAGCCATCAGAGGAAAGATGTCACCTATAAGTATGCACAAGACCAAGGAGCAAATTTAACCATAAAGAGTATTCTCAAGTTAATCATGACTATAAGACGTGTGCTGTGATTAAACCAAGCAGTTAAAACCCCTATAATATGGTAGGCAGTAGTCCAAATATAAGTATGGGGAGGCCTGGCAAATTAACTGCATCACACTGCCCAGACATGCCAAGGTAAGCCCTACGTGCTCACAATAATAAAAGCCAGCACAGGATGGCTGGAGACCTACCCTGTGCCTCATACTACTGCCCATAACACCATTCTAAGCCTTAAGAAACAAATCTTTTAAAGGCATAGTACCCCTAAAAAATTAAATCAGACAACAGGACTCATTTCACAGCCTTAGCAACACCTAGGCTAAAAACAAGGCATTGAATATACCATATCCCCTACCACGTACCAGCTGCAAGCAAAATAAACAAGTCCAATAGACTGTTAAAAGCCACCTTAAAAACACTGAGTAAGAGATCTGTGAAAAATTAAAAGCAGCATCTAGCAAAGGCCACCTAATTAGTTAAAAGCCAAAGTTCCACCAACTGAGCAGGCCCTGCCCAATCTGAGCCCCTGCATACAATATACAGAAACAAAGTCCCAGTGATGCGTATTAGAGATTTGTTAGAAAAGACAATTAAGATCAATCCTGCCTCAAGTACAAACAAACCCATCCATAGAGTTATCTTTGCTCAAAAACCAACTTACACATATTAGATAATTCAGAAAGATTAAACAGCAATATGTACCTCAGGGAGATCTGATCATTAAGTAAAAACTGTGTGTAAATATCACTGTTCACTAAGTGGTACTGCTATTGTCTATAATATAGCTATACACTATATATATATATATATCAAGATGTGTTTATAAAGCTAGAATATATGTTAGTTTTAGCAGTAAGCTAACAATATAGAGATAAGGAGTCCTAGGGTGACTTTATAATACTTATATTCCCATTCATCTGTTTTGCCCAGAAATAAGTTTTGCACTATTAAGACTGGTACTGAGAGAAAAAGAGGAGAGAAAAGAAGCACATAATTAGTTATCAGAAACTGCACTTGTTCCCCTGCATCCTTCTATCCTAGACTATATTATCTGCAACACAGACAGTGGGACAGAGCTGTCCTTTGCCTTTTGTTAGTTTTTAGCTAGCTGAGGCATAAAAGCTCCCTAGACTATGGTTTTTGTTTTAGAACTGCTCAAACCTATTCTACACTAAAATCCCAAAAGAGCACCAGGAACTCACACCTGTAGCCCACTGGGGCCTAAGACACTGCATTCCAGTGATAGAAAGACTAATAAAAAACAAAGCAAGCCAAGCCACAGCTCACGAAGGGGACTTTCTGAGTTTGTCATCTCTTCAAAGTGAAAAGAAATGTTATTGTTTAATATTGTTCATTTTTTATGCTAGTGAATACTTTACCTGTTACATAAACAGTTTTTTCCCCACTCTTCTCTAAAGAAATCTTTTAGCAAACCAGTTAGAAGACAGGCCGCTTAAATCTGCTTTCTAAAGGAACCCCTTTAGAAGTTTTCTTCCAAATCTGCCCTAAACAAAGGCAACTATATAAAGTTCCAATTTTGTGCTTTAAGTACAGAGTGCTCTTTTTAAGGACTTAAAAAATACATCTATTTATTTTCCCTTCTCTAATTTGAAACATGCTTTGAATCACCAATGTGGTAGTTTCTGGGTTAAAACAATGACAGAAAACATAAAATTAATTTTCTAATGCCATTGAAAAAAATCCCCTAATTAACTTAATTCATGATGGAAAGCTCCTCTCTCTCCTTTCTATACCTCTCTTATGAAAGTCAGGGGCAGGGGCAAGATATGGAAGACCCAGTCCAGGTAATGTAAGAGAAAAAAAGATAGAAAAAACCAAAACTAAACACCCGCAACAACAAAAAAACTCACGTTTTCCAAAGTTTCCAGACAGATAACTGTATATGTAATAATTATGTAATGAGAAAGAAGTAAAAACAAGCCCCAAACACTGGGTCTAAAGTGAATTTGAAATCAGTCTGTGGCCATTAGCACTACAGTACCTTTTATTTTTTCATATTGTTGTCATATTACTACATAGCACAGGTAACACCATCCTAGTGGAAACATTACTAGAATGAGATTCCTTACATATACTCCCAGTTTTACTACACTTCTTCTTGTAAAAAAGCATTATGCATAAACCCATTTTAGCATTCCTACCAAATGGCAAAGAATGCACTTCTTAAAATCATAACTCAAAGTTACATAAAAAATCTTGTACAGATAAACTGTATTACAGCAGCATACATGCTTTAGCTAGGATGGCTGAACAACAGGTGATTTTTCAGTTAGGTATATATTCTTATTAAAAGTGCATGTGTGACATTTTCTCCTTTTACATGCAAAAGTGCACTTGAGTTCTTGCATAAATATAAAAATGTTATTGAAGTAAATGACACTCATGGAAAGATGCATAAGGTTTTAGTCTCCCAAAATTCATAAATAGGTTAGAGCTGTAGGGCACCACAAGTTACTAAGATGAGGAATGGCAGGGCGGAGCTGTTAAGGATGCCTCATTCAACCTTATTCCTTACTCCAGAAGAGTTAAGTACTCTCACTGCAATGATACACTATAACCATATAGATTTTCAGTAAGATTAAAGCATATGTTTTCAACTTCAATTATTTACCAAGACAAACATATGAACCTAGGCATAAAAAATTCAAAATAAAATTATTTCAAAATAAAATCCAATTGCTTATCCTAGAGATTAAACTTTGAGGTGAAATGAAACATTTTTTAGAATAATACCTGGTAGGTATTTTCCATCTTTATTTTCCATCTTTTTACTATATAGTTGCTCTTAGAAGATGTTAAATAAAGTACATAGCTTTAAATTACTATCAGACACAAGGGCAAAGCATAAATACAACCACTGTGCTCCATATATATTTGTGGTAAGTATCAGTCCCCTAGATTTACAGAACAACATAAAATTAATCAATAGATAATCAAAAATCCTTACCGCTTTGTACCCCGTATCTGTTTTGCATGCTTTTCTCCCTGAAAACATTAGGATTCCTTGCCAGAATAGCCTGCAGCAAGACTGGTATATCTCCTTCTGGATCATCACTGCCAAGGTTATCTTTCAACTCTCTGGAATTGTGGAAGTAAGCAAATAAAGAGGCAAATGCATTTTCAAATTATAAGAAACTATGAGTCAAGTAAAAAAAACCAAAACCAAAAAAACAAACAAACAAAAAAACCAAAACCAAAATGAAAGAAGACAATTTACTGTTAAAATATAGAAAAAATCAAGTCTGCAAAGCACTGCTTCCTGCCTCTAGTTTTTTTCACCCTCTTCCTTAAGGAATGGTAGAAGAAATATTCCTGCGAGTCCTCACAGTCATTTTCTGTTACTATGCTCTTACATATACGTGGCTGTCAGTTTAAGATTCTCATAAGAAGTTTCTTAGACCCATTTTTATATCATGGTCTTCTCTATAAAAGAACACTTTGGCATAATATCAAGAACATACTACTGTAGGAGTGAAAATAACATATGTATGAATGTATAACATTCAGGTCTCAACCCAATGCTTTGAAAACCTTTTTATTTTGAAAAGGGGAAAATGGTATATCTTTGAGATCACAGGATTCCCTCTGAACCATAAGGAAATGCAATGGATTTTCTATAAATACATCTGTGCACTCACTTCTTGTATGCTTTGAGGACTTTAAAAAGCTACATCCATTTGAACAAAACACATAAGGAAACAACAGGGTTGTCAACATAAAACAATCCAAGGGACACCAGGGAGAAATTAAAAAAAATAACAAAAAGAATACATTAGCATACTTGATGGCTCAATTGTTAAACTACTTAACAATACCTAATCAGAATTGACACAGGTGTCAAAAAATCTTCTTTTGGGTATGTAATTTGTCTGTGTGCATTAGTGACTGATATTGAACACAAATTAGTATTGCACAATCAAAACCACAAAGTCTGCACTGTAACCTATAAAGAAGGGAATAACATTAGATCTGTAAAATAACTCCACAGGTAGGTGTAAGGGCTGATGGACAATTATTAATGTTGTCTGAATGAAACATTTGACTCTTATATTGTAGCCACTAACTAAGCAAGTCTAAGGAAAAACCTACATATTCTAATTTTCATATTCTCACAAACAGCCTTCTCAATCCAGTAAATTTTGATTTCAAGGATGGTGATCTGATGTAAAAGTTCAAAATACATACATGTGATCTGTTGACACCTGATTGAGACTGTGGACAAGCTGTGAAACCAGATTTTCATCCCTGCAAGCCAAAAGGCAGTTCACCTCTTCAGCTATCCGTCCATTGAAAAGCAGGCTTTTTGTTGTGGTAGCAGGTAAAGGTGATGGAAGAGGCAGCTGGTTCAAAACTGTTATTAGAAAACAGGAAGAACTTCAGAATAATTTCACAAGACACAACATACAAATGTGGACACTCCCTTGCTCTCTCATGAGATTAAGAAAGAAAACCTGGTAACTAGATTTAAAACACAGGAAACACTTCTGAATTTTTTAAAAATTCTTAAATTCACACAGAGAAATGCACACCCCCACACACGACTCTCTAAACATTCCAGAATATTAAGCTCTTTATTATGGCACCTTTCTTCTGGAGCCAAAAGCATGGATTAAAAAAAAAAGGAAATGCAAAATTTTTGTAGTTACATGCAGTACTGTAAGGGTATTGAGGATTTCAGTTTTCTACTTTGATCTCAATATTTAATCAGTCTTACCACTTTATAATAAAGTCTTTAAAGAAAAACCAAAAATAACAGCCCAGCAAAAAGACCAAGCAACTCAACAATCAATTAAATGCACTAATTAAACTCTCATTTTATTCTTTTCTTTTTGCATTTCTTCTTATGTAAACTATCTTCTCAAAACAGCCCTAGTATTGTTGGTTGGTGTGTTCATTGAAATGTCAATTCAGTTAGAAAAACTTACTCACAAATCTTATGAAAAGATTTAGTGAAAACACTATTTTCTTCAGACATTACAAGGAAGGGTACATATAAGAAGGTTTGACCAGATAGATGATTATACAGCCACACAGACAAAAGGAGTTTAAGCCAGGAGAGGCCAAAAGGCTATATAAAGAGTACCGTCACCTCAGTTGGTTCAGGAAAACAAGCTGACTCTAAGTGCAAGTTACCAGGCTGATCATATCTCTGATATCAAGGTTTTAACTGAACCATTAGAAACAGTTTCAGGAAAAGAAGAAAGCCAATCTAAGTGATTTTTGGTTCTTTTGTATTTTGAAATTTAAAAAGTAAGGTATTCCAACATTTTCACCCCTTATAATGCCGTACTTAGGAATAAATTGCAATTCATATAAAAGTTTGTAATACATTAATATCACTAGCTTTCATTACTTGCAACAGATTATCTTGAATATGCTTGAAACTTGGAAAAATTAGCAAAATCAGCAAAACATATTGATTACCGTAGGGTAAATTTAACTAGCCTACTCTACTGCCTTCAGACATCATATCATCCATGATTTCAGGGCAACTGGCCTTTTCCATTACAGTCCGGTGTTTAAAGGAACTCTTGAACCAGAGTCTGATCAGTGACTTCCACCAGTTAAACAACCTTATCTGCAAATGCTTAATTCTGGAAAACTGTCAATAGCCAGAAACCTACTATTTGTATCCTGGTGGTCTGATATTAGACAGACATGCTCATACATAGACACACATTTAAATACATGACCTGCATCTTTCACTTAAACACTTCAGAATATACCAGAAGTACATGAAGTGTGTTTTTCCTCCAAAACATCTGCCTTTTTTACTGTGAGCAATTAAATTCAATTGCTGGATATATACTTCCAGTGTTTCTCGGAAAGCCTCCAAATTTCAACAGTGTAACAACAGAAGTGCTTTGAAGAAGCACCTAAGGTCGCTGAGTCCAATTATCCTCGGACAGACAACTGACCAAGAAAATCTTTCATACACTATATAAGCAAGACGCCTTTCTGCCCCAGCTGCTCTTACTGCAATGGTTGTTCTATGTCCTCACTATATAGTAATAAATCTCCTCCTAGTTTACATTAGAAATTATTTTTTGTTCATATTATAATGATTTGGTTTTGCATCAGTATCAGCTTGTAATGTAAATAGTTATTTTTCTTTCATAGGATTTTGTCTTCCTGATGTACTTAAAGTCAGCACACACACTTCACATGCTCCCTTTGCAGGCTGAACAGCAAAGAAAAAAGACAGGTTCAGCTGCTTATTTCTGTTCTAGCAGTCATTTTGTGCCCCTATTAACTAGTTCCAAATTAATAAACTAGTTTTAAAGTATATTTAATATATTCTACAACTCTTTTGATTAGTTACACGTCAATCTAATCTTGCGTCTCTGTCTTTTTAGTGAAGATGATGCATGTTTTAGATGTACTTTATCATTAATATATTTTTCTTTATTTGTATGATACCCAGTATGCTACTAAATGATATTGCAAACAAATAATGAATTTCTGTATTTTATTTCAGGTTTCCTTAAGGGTTTTAACCTGCATTTCAGTTTATGCTTAAATATGCATGGTTTTTTGGATAGACTTTTACAATTAAATCAATAACAAGGCTAACATATTTAATGACAAGTCTGATTTTAAACAGATTTAACTGTAAGAACTTTTTAAATAAAACCTTTTTAGAATTTTGAAAATGCAGGTATTTTTCAAGGAGGTAGAAAAAAGCATAGTAAAGATGAGAAAAAGAAGAGTACTTACGGTCTGTAAGACTAGCAATCCCTGCAAGAGTAGTGATGGGAACATGAGGCATATCCCCATTCATCCTGAAGTTCTGGGAGAGTAGTGCCTACACAGATACTTCAGTTCAGGTGCCAGCTATCATTACTTCCCATCTCCCAAGCACTAAACACAAAACATAAAGAAAAAAAACAAATAAAATCTCTCAGTTTACTTTTTACAAAGTTTACATTCATCAACATAATTTAAACAGACCATACTACCTTGAGCTGCATACTAACTAAACTTTTTCAAGAGTCAGTAGAACAGTGTAGATTTTAAGTAACAGGAGGCATTAGCTTCCTTCTGGTCCCAGAAACAACCCCTTCATCAAAAAAAAGATGTAAGATAAGGCAATCTTAAAAAAAAGTTGGTCCAGTTATGCAATACCAACTCAAAAACTGGTAACAAAACTTCTGTTAGTTCATACTGAAGTTTAATCACACTTAATACATAACTAGTCTAAGTAATTAGCAGTTACATTCACTTCCCAGTATTGCAGAAGGAGGCATTTTCATAAAGAGACTAGCAAAACTAAAAGGAGTAATTTACAGATTCAAAAATAAAGGAACAAATATACTGACAAATACAAAATCTAAGTACATTACAGAAGTAGTAGCTATTTCAAAATTGATTTGACAATATATCTTTAATACATAATTCTGCCTGGTCAAACTACTACCAGAAATTCTAATTACTCCTTTTGGGGAAAAAACAAAGTTTTGCCACCACTGAACAAGCTCATTTCTTTCCTGTAAAACAGCACATTTTATATTCAACAACAGAAAAAGGAATTAGTTCACTTGGATTTCACTAATTATAAAGATCCCAAATATAAGGAAGTCCACACTGCTAAAAGAAACCCAGAAACTGCAGTTCCAAACCAACAAACATGACACACTGCAATCCCCTAGTATAATGTGAAATTGACATGGTTTTTCTGAAGATATTAAAGGAATTTGATATGAGGTTACCTGTTGTAGACAGGCACTTGTGTTGACAGTTTGAGAAATAGTAGAGTCCTTACATAAGCATTTCTCTTATCTACTGAAATGCTGAAATCATTATATTTTACAAGCCTACATTTTTGAGAATTACATATAAAATACATACAAACCACTAGCTCCTTGTAGTTTTTGAGAATTGCATACAAAATACATACAAGTCAAGAGATCCTTATTATTTCTTAAGTAATGTTTCTTAGTAACATTCTTTCTTATGCTGCACCAACATGGCAACATATGGCAATATATAAAGCACCACTGTTTATAAATACATACAGACTACAGGACAAGGAAAAGAAATGTTATGAGGCTTTTTGTGCTCAAAGTTTTCATAAGGCAGTGAAATTACCTTTTCAAAGTTTCCCTATCTGCACATTCTTTGAAAAACTGAGGTTAAACAGAACTGACAGTGAGCTGACTTCCTTTGCCACAGTCTCATTTTCACCTAAATTACTTTTTTCTAATTAAAAATATAGTACATTGCCAATACAGAAATCTAGTCAGTAGATACCCTGTGTGAATGCTGCGTTTAGGTCTTTTTTTAATGCAGGAGAAAACTTCCATCAGAACAGTTTCAAGTACTACTCAATACCCAAGGGGTTTTTACTCTGAATGAATACAAATATATGCAGAATTTCAGTGATTGCCTAGTTCCACAAATAAGCAATTATTAAAAAGAAATTTTAAGAATCAAAGAAAATATTCTAAAAGAGTCCCATAAGGAGTCTGTAGCAATAAACTGACAGGAGATAACACTTTTAAAATTCAAGATTTCACTGAAAGCCTAGAACTAAAGAACACCTTTCACACATAAATTGTATTTACTATAAAAATATCATGTCTGATGACTTCTCCCAACTGAAACTGCATCAAATGAAAGGCCATGCCACTAGCCAGTATTACTGGAAATTTTTATGCAGCACAGAAACAATGAAATTTAAGAAAAAAAAAGTCTATTCACTTTCACTTCCTCAACACATGAGAAAGCTGTTAACACAGAAATGATCAATCCTAATTCAAGTTCATTCCTAATTCAAGTATTACTGACATAATAAAGAAAATTATAGAGACGTTATACAGGAATAATTCCTCCCAAATCGTACATTTAAAATTAGAAATCTTCTCCACAAATACATGATAAGGACCTGAACATGGCAAGGTCCACACCTCAGAGTGGAGCAAGTGCAGTGGGCAGGGGAAAAGTAAACTTTCTTTGTAAGAGAAGAATAAAAGGGGTTGGTTTGTTTAACTAACAAAACAAAGGTCAAGAGGGGATGTGGTCGCTCTCTCTAAGGCAGTCAAAGAAGGTTATAAAGAAAGAAAGCCACAGAGCAATGCTAACACAACAATACATGGGCACATAAATGCAAGCAAGAAGAAAACCAGAAGAGAGTTATCCACCATCAGAGCTGCCGATTTCTCCAACAGCCTTACATTAGTAGAGATAAGCAACACTATTACTCCAAAAATGGAATGTACAGATGTTACAAAAGGGACGGGATGTGGTTGTCTACACCAGCTGGGGGCTAAGCATGGCAATTCAAGAACTCCATCTCTGACATTAAGAAGTTTCTTTAAGCATGATGAAATTAATAAACAGATGAAAGTAAACAAGAGAAAAAAAGAAACTGATGGGATTAAGTGATGGGATTAGTTTACAAAACAAACACAATATAAAGAAACCACATAGTAATATCTGGGTCCAAATACTACATCTGTTGTGTTGAGGATAAAATTGCATCTGTTATAAAACTGGCAAACAAGGTGTGATTCAAATACAGAAGCAAAGACTAAGATCCAGTGAAACTATAACTCAAATTTGATGCTACTGAGAACATCAGAAAACCCATTCATTTAAAGATTTTAAAATCTCAAGCAGTGAGGGGAATAAAGATTGACAGCTCAAGATGGTATAGATTGTTCCATGCAAAACATCAGTACAGCACGTAACAATAGCTTGACTATAAGATAGATTTTGTTGGGGTTTTACTCCCCTACCTCTATTCCTCAAATATAAGAAGAGTTAAAAGTACTAATGTAGCTGCTCATTACTAGTCAAGAAGAACAATAATTTTCAATATCTAAAAATTTCCCATTGCCAGGCAGGTTCAGTAATTGTTAACAGGAGTGTAATATTTTTACCCGTTAACTGAAAAAAATGAAACTGTTAGTTATATTAGCTGAATTAAAGAAATCAATCTCCACTGGAAAGCTTTTAACCAATGCATTACACTGGAGTGTAGCAGTTCAGAAAGAGTACAAGAAATCCAGTCTATATAAATGTATATAGGTATTTATGCTCTTGTTTCTTTGAAGAAAGAATGGATATCATGGAAGACATTTTCATGCAGTGTACAAAGGAAGCAACATAAAGAACCCCTCAGTGAAAGGAAAACAGTGAAATGGCAGCATATCTAAAGAATAACACATAAAAAAGTTATCATCATAATATACACTAATACAGAAAAGCCAAGCCAACACAGCAAGAAAAAAATATTTTAAAAAAGTTTAGGCTGTGGTTAATAAATACAAATTTAAAGTGTTATTTTTGTAAGTTATCCTTTTCCCTTTTTTTTTTTTTAATTATCGTTATTGCCCTGTACTGCAAAGACAAAATTAAGGGAGGAAGAGAGGATGAAAGTAAATTGGGAGCAATTTAAGTACAGACATTGACATCCAGCAAAGAGAAACTACAAGCATTAAAGGAAAAAAAAATAACAACCCAAGCAAACAAAACAAAAAATACCCTGTAAAAATAAAATAAGAAATAGAAACAAATTGCAGTTGTATTTTTTCAGATATTGCAGCACTTAACTATCAATTAAATTATGAGAGGACTCTGACCATTGTTTCTCATATAATGGTACAGGCTCTGTATTAATGAGACATTCCTCTTGGTTGAGAAACTGTCATATCTCTAACAAAAATACCAGGTTTTCTGCAGCTTTGCCATGTGCATGCATAAGAAGAATAAAAAACAAAACAAAAGGAAAAATCTGTTTATGCAGTGATACAAAAAGGCTCAGCAGCAAAGCACAGATAAGTAACCAATCTCAGTACTGGGCAGTTTCCTATTGTACATTTAAATGTTTAATTTCTCATTCTCCAGGATATTGTTTAATTAATTATATATTCAGATTTAAATCAATGTATTGTATGTAAGTGACCTGGTATTTTCCAAGAAGTAAAAAGGTGGATTAAAATTAAATTTTAAATAAACCTATATTAGATATGTATGCTTTTCTTTTTAAAATACATTCTATTAAGTAGAGTACTTTAAATAGTCTTGTTTTATTTTGCTTAGATTATGAAATTGTTATTTAGCATGAAATTACTTTAAAAAGCAGTTTTGGTTTCCTATATGTTGAGTAACATCATATAGATATAACCACAGTATCATGATCTTGATTTTTCTTCAGATGCATAAGCTAATTAAATAAATACAACTACATATTAGCTAATTCATAATTTAGACGAACAGTGGACATTTTCTATTAATTTAAATCGGCAATCCTGAATCACAAATTTACAAATCTTTATCTCACAGTCAATTTTAAACTTCTACATTTTGCAATAAACTACTTTTCTTGTTTGTTACTACATAAATCTCTGCTATCTATCAGTCCATAAACTATCCTTTAAAAATTGCTTAAAGATTGAGACTCACAGAGAGAATCAATTAACATCCTTTAGTTCTCATTCAGGTAAGATACTGTGACTGAGGTACATCAGACAGATTTATCCACAAGAGGGCAGATTTCTGGTTTCTATTCCAGAACTACAGTTTTATACAATGACAGTAAGTTTTCAGAACTAAATGCTTTCAAAAATACTTCAAAAAACATACTAAGGAAGGTGATGTAGTTGACAAAACATAATCTAGTAAGTATCTGGGGAGGGGTAAACATACACTTTTAAAATATAAAGCATTTAAAGCTAATTCAATCTCAGAAAAAGTCAGTATTGAAAATGAAGAGTGAACATTTATTAATCAGCTGCCTGATGCAGCTGTCTTAAGGTTAAAATAGTAACACAAGAAAACATGAAGCTACTGTATATTTATTCGACAGCCAAAGAGGTGGTTGCAGCATGTGGGTGGAGGTGAAGGAAAAGAGGGGGTGCAAGAAGGGAAGAGTGTGTACTAGTGAAATCTGTATGTTTCATTCATAAAATTATCAGGCAGCAGGAACAGCGATGCTGACAAAACAAGTGAAAAATGAGAGGGTTTGAGATAAGGATTACCTAGTAAAACTTCCAAACCAGTATTAGCATAATGTGTCTTCCTATAGTAGGTGCTCAAATCAACAATCTACAACCATTTTATGGGAAAAAACCTTAGTGAAAAGTACTTTACTGTACAATTGTAAATTGCAGTATAAAGCAATTTTATGGAGAAAAAATTAAAGCAGCCAACTTCTTAATCTGTAACTACTACCACAATCCTTTGGGCTCTGCTGCTCTAATTTGATAAACAACAAGTTTGATGGCTCCCCTGCCCGTGCAATACCAGTGTCAGTGACATCCCAAAACATGAGAAGAGAAATCCCAGCACAAGCAGTGAAAGTACAAACAGAGTAAGATTGGTCTGTGGATTCAGCGAAAGACACACGTTAATGCAGGAGCGCATGTATTTCTATCAGGTAAGTATCAGTTGTGCTCTGCACTTGTAAAAACTCTTCCTGGGGAAAGAAATAAAGGGAGTTGACACAACTGGACCATGCCCAAATTCAGACCAGGACAGAGAAGAGATGCCTGTAAGTAATATGCAGCTTCCCTGATCTGTGGGACAGTGGGACTGAATGCAGCCATGGCAAGTTTGCTGACAACTCTGAGCTGTGTGATGCAGTGCCACACTGGAGGGAAGGGGTCATCCAGAAGGACCTGGACAGACTTGAGAAGTGGAACTGTGCAAACCCTGTGAAGTGGGGCAGTCATGACACTAACCATCACCGAGAAACAAACATGAAGGGAAAACACCAACCTACTTCACTAGCTCATACATTTATTTCTCATCTGCACTACATTTTCCACACGCAATTTCTACACCAATGAAGAATATAAAGCTCTTTTAAGTAAGCATAGCCCTGTGCATCAGGCATGCATCAGTGGCTGATATTAGATATAGTTCATTTTATTAGAAGGAAATCGCTAAGGGATGTATAGAAGAGCAAAAGCAAATCAAAGAGTTCATTTAAGTCAGCTCTGCCAAATGGAGAATACTTTAGGTTGCAATACCCATCTTCAATAATAAAATAGTTGTGACAGGTATTAGGGAAGACATAGCAGCTTGGTTTTTTTTCAACTTTCTGGAATGTCTCATGTTAGCTGTTAATGGTGCTGCCCTTTCCTAAACACAATTGTTTACTGATTTTACTTGTATTTTAAAGACTTTCTGATCTTTTATTCAGCTGGAACTTGACCAGACTAAAAGGCTAGTGATTAAAAACCTACTTAATACAACAGTCTCTTCCAACTTTTAATTTTGCATTTCTGCTCTTGAACTCCCTCAGATGCTTCACAACCTTTACAAAACAAAACTGGTATGAAATTAACCTCTTGAGGTAGCAACTGATTTTACACAAGTCTTCATGACACACAATTTTTGCCTCTTTTTTGACTTTGAAAATAAAATTCCTCCAGACTTCTTCCATATACACTAAGAAAACAGATTCACCAGTATACCATTTCTTTAGTAATCCACAATAAACAAAACCATAAAATTCTATATAAACAGATTTAGTAAGCTGCATTTCAGAAACACATCAGTGCCTCTTCATATTGTAATTAATATTGACCAGTGATACATTATTTCATTTGTCTTAATATTAATCTTGTTGCCTGTTTTTCAACTTTAACTTCTCCCACATACAAGAGAGATGCTATACAGCACTGCAGGGAGTTAAGATGCTTCTCTTCTGAATTGCTGTATTACTTCCCCTCATGCTCTCAACACAATGAAGCGACTCCTCCATGCAAAGACTCTCTCTGTAACATATCCAGTTTCTCTCTCTCATATCAAATCCACTCCCACATGTCTCAGCTGCTGGATGAAGAGAGACAGCACATGCCACTGTCTCTTTCTCAATGGAAACACAAGAATCTCCTCTATTCAACAACCAATTTTCACAAAATAAACTGTCTTGCGGCTTCCAGCCCTTCTAATGATAACTGAAATTTGCTGAAGCTGATGCTTTCCAAAATTATTAGACTGAGGGACTTAAAGATAAAGAGGTTACCAATGATCAATAGGTAGAAAATTATTAAATTAACCTGTAATTTTAGTCAATGTGTGCAGAAACACAAAGAGCTTCGGTTATAATGTCCTACTGTACATATTTGTGATGCAGTCCCACACTGGAGGGAAGGGGTCATCCAGAAGGACCTGGACAGGCTTGAGAAGTGGAACTGTGCAAACTTTGTGAAGTGTGGCAATTCTGGCAATGTAATTATTTTTGTAATTTTATAGCATTCCCTACTGTTTTGTTTGGTTCATTTTACATCAGGTATTATATATTGTTTATGCAGCATACAGGCATATACACTCTCTAAAGGAAAGTATGCTAACATTTAAGAGACAAAATCCCCTAAATAATCAATGGAATTTAACAGTTTAATTAAAATTACTAATCTTGCAAAAACATATTGTTTCAAAAGGTTCAACAAAAGAGCAAAGGTAACTTGCAAAAAAAACCCAACTGCAGGATTAGTGTCTAATAAATATAGTAACTGCATAGAGACTTAAAGAGATTAAATTTTTCATATGTTTGATAGCTGATTTTAGTTAATGTTTGTGTTCAAAAATTGAGAATTACATAAGCTTTTTGAACACACACCATTCAACCTAGAAATGCTAAAACTGTAAAGCTCCATGACTTTGTAACTACAGTTAGTGTCAGGATTCCCTGACATTTTCCTTTATGGTATTTAAAAAAGTATCTTCCTATCCTATTTAGTTACAATCCCTATTAACATTATAAACAAAGAAGTTACAAATAAGCCTATGAAACAGTATCACAGTCAGTATATATCACAGTATCACTAGTCAGTATATAGTCCTTATTCCCAATTCCACACACACACTATGGTCAGCTAAATTTATGAAGCACAGTGAGCTCAAAGACAGCACAGAAAACAAATGAAGAATAGCTGGGGGGAAAAAAATCAAACACATTTAGAAAATTATTAATAAACCCTGAAGCACAATGCATGCAACATCTAGATGTACTGTGTTGGAATAACTGCTAAACTCAAATGAAGACTGGCTTACCATGAGCAATTTGGGCTAGACAGTAACAATCTAGAATCTCTCAACAGCTATGAAAAATATTATTTTGGTGTTTAGTTCTTGTAGGTCTGGGGATGGGTTCACAGTGCTACCAACGAAAATGTCCTATGAATTCTGAACTTCTGTTGTTGCTGCTGGTTCTTCTACAGCTGCAGCAAAAACACAACAGAAGTTTCTTAAGCTCACCTATTGTATTGTACTGAAAGAAGGGATGTATTTCCAAAACAAAATTCTCTGAAGTGGTGTCTCTCTCACCTTAGTGACCATCTTAGACATTTTACTCTTGATAGCCTGCAGCTGCTACAAATGTAAACCAAACTACACAGAAAATGCACCAAGTACTTAGCAAAGTTGCTCATAGCCTAAAGGCAAGCTCACAGCTTCCATCAAGGTTAAGCTCTACAACTTCCAAAGTTTTTAAACTTACCACTGTCAGAGTATAAACAAACATTCAATCAAGAACAACTAGATGAAATTATGTTGATTATGTACAAAAAAAACTTGGGGATTTTTAATGTGTGGCCTTGTCCATCTTAAACAAGTCCAACTGAATTTAAGCTACTAATTTTGATACTAATTCTAAAAGAGAATATAAACTCAAATGCTTAATATAGCTCAACGAAACCAATTTAAATTAATTACTCCTATTAATTTGCATTAAAAAATCTAAAGTATTGTCATGTAGATAAGAATTGAGCAATGCCTTTATTTCTAATTATTTGAAAAAAGTCATACCTTTTTAAGTAGTTCACCCGAACACAAATAATACACATATGAACTAGCTTCACATTTGTTTTTCCAAGAAACAAGAACAATTTTAAGTTACACATTGTACATTTCCTATCAGAACTACTGATACAAACTTATCAATCACAATAAAAGTGTGTAGAACATAGAAAACTGAAGATTAGCTACAACATTTCAATATTGAACTAGTCAATCTAGTAGTTTGCTTTCACCTTAAAAAGCAGAGCAGATCATAAACTGTGACACAGAGAGCTGAAAATTGAGGAATGGTGAAAAATATTTCACTTCATTTGAAAATCACAGCACATGGCCCGACTGTTATGGCTACCTCCTCATTTCACAACAATTCCACAAAGTACAAGGCTGGAAGAGACTAGGCCAAAGAGCTTTCTGAACAGTCTATGAAATTAATGTGACCAGCAGCCAAACAAGTTATCTTTTACTGACCTTTTTCCCACATCCAAAATGTGGGATGTTTTAAAATCTAATGTCTTGGTATATGTGGTGGGTCTAGCACTGGCCAAACTTACCAGTAGATCCACTAGAATGTATTTACTCCTTTCTTGCTGTGAGATAAGATTAGAAGGAAGGCAAAACCGGTTCAAAACTTTAAAAGGCAGAACTAGCTTTTAACTGGCTTATTAACAAGCTTATTCTCAAAGCTAGCCAGCAGTTGGCTTTGCTAGGCACAGAGGAAGCCCTCAGCAGCTCCTCTCAGAAAAAATCACTTCCAAGGGTGACTCCAATGCAAAACCAGCACAGTACTCTACTGTGATTTTGTTCTGCTCCTTTAGATCTGTTTCATCAGTTTTACACAATTCCTAAGGATGAGGCTGAGTCACAGAGTTAGAAAGCTGCAGCTTAGTTGCTCAGACAGGTGGATGTGCAGACACAGCTGTGCACTTGTACAGACCAGGGCGGTAGATGGAAAAATGAGATAAATCCAAGCAGTAACTCCAACTGGGGTTCCCATCCTGTTATGGAATTTGGCTTTGCTGATGTGGAGAACAGAACAAGGACAAATAATTTAAAAGGAAGACAGATAAACTTCCCAAAATGTTTATGAACACTTGAAAATAGCATCTAGCTGACTGAAGGTACAATACACAAACTTACTGTTCCGTGACCTGTTTTTCTCCTGCTCCAAATGCTTATCATTTATCTCTGTCCATGATTAATCCCATTACTGCATAAAAAAATGGTCTGCCCATGCAGATATTTCTCAAAAGCTCTCCTTTTCAGTATGCAACCCAAAGAACAGCAGAGAACAAATTACTTTAAATTTGACAGGACTGCAAACTGCCATCACCTCTGCAGCTGAACAATGCCTTTGAGTACCAAAGAAATAAACAGTTAATGACAATAAATACCAAAGACATTGAACATACATTTGTTTTCACATCTTTGTTCCCTCCAACTCCTTACCCTTTGAAGGAGAAGGAAGGAATAGAGAACTACTACTGTGTTTATGCGTCCAGGAGTTACACATTGTATCTCACCACATTTTTCCTCAAAAACACACAGATGCTGAAGGAAGTGACCTCTGGAGGATGTCTTATCCAATCTCCCACTCAAGCAGAGACACCACAATGTCCAGAAAATTACAGTGGGGGAGGGAGGAGATAAACCCTCCCAATTAAAAAAAATAAAATCTATGGACTCAAATTGACTATGCACTCTATTTTATTTGGCTGTTTTATTTATTAAAGCTGACACAGAAGCACCCGATTTGCTCAATAACAAAATAAATTTTAAAAAATTTCAACCATTGAGACAACATACTTTAGTAGCCTTAGGAAAAAAAAATCCCAAAATCTAAGGCTCCCTATTACAAAGTGTAAACAATCCATAGAGCAACATTATATAAGCAAAGTTAATATCTTCAGTGACTGCAGAATACTCTATTTTAATTTCTACTCTAGTAGGCACTTTCTCCATTTTCATTTTAAGAGCAAGCAGTGAGTTTTAGATTACAAAGGCCCCAAGGAAAGTAACATCTCTAATCTTGACAGTGACAGCAACAAAGCAAAAACTTCTCCTCAAGTCCAGATTAGCTTCAATATTAAGACCAAGTAAGTTACAATTAACGACATAACCATACACCAAGAGTACATACAGCTAGAAAAGGTCACCCCAAGTTAAAGATCATCAGTAATTGAGAAATTGTAAAAAATTATGCAAATAATTAAGTCTACACTAAAGACTTCCAAAGCTATTCCATATTATAGTTTTTACTTTTGGCTTTTAATTCTATTAATGCATTATTTTGATGGAATGCAGAAAGTAAGTTACTTGATTGAAGACAGCTAGCATGTACAGTAAATAGTTATATTTTTTAAAAGATCCCTTTTACAGTAAATAACAAATAAAAACCCAAACCAAACAAAAACCACCAGAGTTTTTTTAAAAGCAACTTGCAAAAAGAAATTAGTATCTCAACATCTCCATTTGGAAGTGCCTTTTTAAACAAAATTAGAAATATCTATAATGACAGAGACATTTTTTCCCACGTGATTAGTAGATGCAATGAAGTTTTTTCTATTCTTCTCAATTAATGGATCCATGGAACTGTAGAAGATTCAACTTTCAGCTTTAAGTGCTTTTCAATATGAGCCATATGCTTCCTAGTCTTGCTTTGACAAATATGAAGAACTTTGGTTAAACAAGCTTTCTGCAACCAGATTAAGAAGTTGAAAGAGAAACACATCCAAGTATCTAACTTTTCTATTTCTCTAATCAGACTGTAGCTGTAGATTTCTCCTTTTGCAGCAATCCTTCTCTTAAATTACTAACAACAATGCCTTTCAACTGCTGAATTAACCATTATTCACACTCAGCACACAGATTCACAAACAAAATGTTTGCTTTGCAAGCCTTGAAGGAACAAAATATTTTAGCAAACTGCTCAATTCTTCCTAAGTAACTTTTACATCTGATCTGACCCACCTGAAACTTTTTTGTAGGTTTCAAGGCAACAGTCATAGCCCTTGTAACTGTGACAGAAAATACGTGGCTGACACAATGACTTTCTGATTTCCCTCAGTTTAATGCAATCTTTCAGCATGACTTTGCAAGCCAGAACCATCTCCCAAGGGAATTATTGCTAATTAGCACACCAAATTTGACAGTACGTTATTCAGAGTTTGAATGAATGATGCTGAAAATCACATTCCAAGTTAATAAAAAAAAAAAAGACAATAAAGCCCCAGACAAATCAACCGACCCACCTTTAAGGTACTGGTTCTTAGAAATGTCTTTACTAGACTTCAGTTTGTCTTGGAAAAATGGAAGACCTTCAAAATCACTCCTCAGCAGAAATTTCATTAGATGCAAAAATAAGTGGAAATGTCATAGCTCTCAAGGTGATTCCAAGTTCTAAGCTCAGAAGGCAATTTTGTTATCTGGCCTTCATAAACCAAGCAAAACCTCAAATAAAAATGCTGTTTCAATGTCCAGAATATTATGTGAGATGAACAATCTTGGAAAGACATAAGCAGTCAGTCACGCCCATAAAATTTCCAGTAAGTTTGTTTTCATCTTTTGAAGTAAATTTACTTAGAAAGATCTCATTGTTTATTAATGGAAAAAAAAGGAATATTAAAGAAAAGTTGAGTAACATGTATAATGAAGGGTGAATATAATCTATGATATACAAAAATAAATCCTACCTGGAAAAAATTTGAGATAATTTGAAGAAACTGGAAAGATTCACACTACATGTCTTTAAAGTGGTAATTATCTCTTTAGTAATTTAAAGCATAGCTCTTTTTGGAAATTATTTAGGGGACCCAGACTACATTTTTTTTTTCTAATCATGAATGACAATGCCTGCTTAATCAGTAAGTACAAAAATTAAAGAGTATACCTAGCCACTTATGAAGCAGAGTTTTTATCAACTGTTAAACTCCAATGAAGCATAACTTGAGAGGAGAGCCCATGCAGATCTCATGTGGTCCAACAAGGCGAAATGCAAGATCCTCACATGTCAGGGTAATCCCAAGAACACACACAGGAAGGACTTTTGGGTGCTGGGGGATGGAAAGGAGGACATGAGCTGTCAATGTGAGCTCTGAGCCCAGAAACCCACACTTGTTTTGCTGGGCTGCATCCAGAGCGCTGTGGGCCGCAGGGGAGGAAGCCCACTGTCAAGATCCACCTGGAGCACTGCATCCAGCTCTAGAGTCCCCAGTATATGAAGGACATGGACCTTACAGAGCAAGGCCAGAGGAGGCCACCGAGAGGCTCAAAGTGCTGGAGCACCTCTGCTATGAAAACATGCTGTCCAGCCTGGAGAAGAGAAGCCTCTGGGAAAACCATGGCACTTTCTAGTACCCTAAGGGAGCCTACAAGAAAGCTGGAGAGGGACTCTGTTACAAGGACATACAGTGCTAGGACAAGAGGGAATAGCCTTAAATTGATGCCAGGAAGAAACTCCTTGAAGTGAGGGTGGTAAGGAACTGGAACAGGTTGCCCAGAGAAGCTGGGGTTGTCCCTGCCCTGGAAGCGTTCAAGATTAGGTTGGATGGTCTAGTGGAAAGTGTCCCGGTCCATAGTGCAGGTGTTTGAACAAGATGATTCCTAAGGTCCCTTCCAACCCAAACCATTCTACAGTGATAAACCCAAAGGTAGCAATGCTGTTTTTTTCAGCACTGTTCATGACATTCAGCAACTTTCTTTTGAGTTATCAGTACCATTTTACAACTGCATGTTTTCTATTAGAATTAATGCATCTCTTATTACAATGAAAACAGTCATAAATCTAAATCCAATTTCTAATCATCAAATTTATTCTGTAGAAGAAAATAACAATGTACACTGCATACATAAGACCTGTAAAATCTATTTTTTTTGGACTCAAAGACTATCCTCTATGGCATAAAGCTGTCATCACAACTTCTACCAATACACCTCTCTGAAGCTTGGTGAATACTTAATGACTTCCCAAGGAAAAACAAGAGGAATCAAAAGGATATTTTAATTAGTAAAATTAAGACACATGAAAGGACACATATTTTACAAATCACCACATCACATAAAGTTTCCTATAGATGTATTGCAAAAGCCTTGAAAGCAAAAAGGTGATAAAGTATCTAGACAAAAAACTGCTGCTTCTGAAATAAATGTGGGAAAACACATTCCAGTTTAAATGCTGCTTTAGAATATTACTGTACAGGGTAAGCTTTTCTTCTTCATCAAAAATTGTTCTAGGCTAGAAGGAAGAGAATGTCTAAAACTCTGAACATCTATGCTTGTAAATACATTATAATGATTTAATTTATTTAGTTTTGTAATTCAGTCTATTTAAATGCAAGGTTGAAAAACTTTTGTTTTCAGAAGTATGAAAATAATTTTCATCATTTTTAATATGTGTCATAGAAATGCTGAATTTATTGTTTATATCCTGTAGTGTGCACCACAGCCCCACAGCATCATGTCTTTTCCCAGCATATCCTAATCTATGGTAAGCAGTGTTCCCCATAGTTTTTTGGATGACATAGTCCTGCCAGACTGCTATCACATAATGCACAATCCTCTCCCTACCCCCTCCTGGATATTTGCAAAATCCTTATTATACAGCACAAAAATCAATTTCAGCTTGAATTTTATGATGTCTCAATGAAGGTGAGATAGACAAGGTAAAGGACAAAGAGACATTCTTAAAGTTACTTTTAAAATGTTCAGTTTTACAGTGACAGTGTATTTTGGTTTGACAGTCAAGGAAAAATATCTTTCAGTCACAATTTGTCCAAGAAACTAGGGTGACCTGAGATTGGAGGGGACTACAGAGGTCATCAGGTTTAGCTCCTGCAATGGCCAAAATGATAAAATGGATGTCTGCTCCAGAAGAAGCCATATAAGACTCAGTCCATGTACCATTTCAATTTATAACATAATTTCAGCTGATAGCATTATCACATTTTTGTGCTGTATAATAAGTAGTATCTTTTTAATTTTTCCTTCTACCCCCACCTTTTTTCTCTCTCTAGGGAAGAGGGGATACCAGTCATATGAATTTATCAGGAAGACATCTCACACTTGCAAGAGAGGATTAGACAATATGGAGTCGTAGTCTCTGTTACTGAAGGAGTCTGAGTCCTGTAGGATTTCATTTTACTTCACCTTCTTCTGATGAGTCTGTCCTTTACCCCTTTCTTACAATCTAGTGTGAAACAGTGCCTTGTGCAATACATGTACCATATGATATTTTCAGTGGGACTGAGTATACGGAATTTCTTGCTGCTGGAAGTGATTAAATTTTTCTTTCAGAGGGATTCCTCAAACAAATTCTACTTCAATTTGAAGTTTTAAAAGAAAAAAAATGTAGCTTGTTCCTGCCTTGCAAGGAGGACACCAGAGAGAGCTTAATTAAAAGAAAAGAAACAACAAAAACCCCAATCAGCCAAAAAAAAAACCAAAACAAACAACTAGGCCCACCCTCAAACCACAACAAAAATTCACCTTATTTTGGTGACAAAAAGGGATGACTTTTAGTAGTGAATGCTTTTAGAGTAAGATACTTTGACTGGAAGATAAAGAAATTTTTGAACTTGTTTGAATGTATGCTGTGTACATGCATCCTTTTATGCCTCTTGGAGACATCTTCTAAAACATCAGTGGTGAATTAGCAAGGACTGCTGCTTTTAAAGCAGTTTTAAAGTACTCTTTTAAAGTACTTTCTAGAGAGCAGCAATGAACAAATTTTGCATTTTTAAAATATTTAATACTTTAAGAAACTTTAGAGGATTGTATGTTGTAATATTAAACAAGAGACGGCACAATGCCTCTCTGTGATGTCAGCAAAAACTTAAGAAGAAACAAACTGACTTCTGCTTTTTCTCTTGCTAAACTTTTGACTCTAAGACTGGTAATATGCATTATTAATTGAAGGAAGCACTGTTTTTCATGTGGTGACTGTGCTGTATTTTTTCCATTTATTACCTTATTTGTTATAGAACAAGTATTTTGCAATTCACAGCTACATTTCACTTTTTGTCTAAGTAGACACTCTGTATATACTTTATTTCCCCTCATGATTATAACTTAGTTTTGGCCTTTTTCGGTTTGTAAAATTAAATTTCCTAATGGAAAGCAGCATTTCAAATACAGAGATTATATTAATGCACCACATAATTTACTAGGCAGTTTTGTGGGGTCACTTGTTATGAATTTATAAGTTTTTGATGTTGTCTTGGTAGACCTACTAAAGGTGCTTTTGCTGGTGGGTAATTTCTGCCAATGAATATAAACAGCACACATAAAAGACTTGCTCCTAATTGAACATGTTGACCTAGGGAATTGTGCTTTTTTTAGAGGTGAAATTTTAAATGCAGACTGAAGCAGAAAGCAGAGGAAAAGTGATTACTTTCTGACTGCCCAGTCCTTTTTGGTTAGTTTTTTTAAAACACTTTGCAATAAAGTATCTTTCTTCCCTAGTTCATTTGAATTAGTTAGACTGTGAAGTTCTGCACTCTTCAGCAGTTAGAACAAAAGAGCGAAGCTTTATCAGATTATAGCAGGGAAGGATAGGTTATTTCTCTTTCACTTTTACCCCCATAACATTAGTTCACAGAAATAATTTAGGGTTATTTTAATTTTATTATTCTTTTGTACAGATCTCAGAAAGTCGTCCTAGAAACCACTTGAACTCAGTGTCTGTTTTAAGAATAACAGTCTAGAGTTATACTTACCATACTTAAATAACTGCAGTTAAACTGCTATAATGTGGAATCCTTGTAAGTTATTTTAAACTTTGCTTTCTGAGTATTGTAATTACATGTTCATTAGTTTTTATGTTTAATGGACATTTAAATAAGTTTTTCAGATGCTGAAAGTAGGAGCTGGTACAACTACAAGGTCATTCACTGCCTATTGGAAGAGGTATGCGGTTTTGACTACTATGTATCTCTTGAGAGACTGTTCTTAATAGTTTTTATATTCCAGTTTGTTCTTTGATGTTCAGTCCTTTTGAAACTATCAGATGAAGGCCATCAAATCCTTGTCATTAATGACACTGCTCAGAGCAGTTCCTGCATTTTTGTTACTCCTAAATTTGTCAACAAAATGTGTTATGAAGTGGGAAATAGTCTTACAGTTCTTGTCAAGACTCACGTTAGTGTGAAATTTGGTCAATTGCCATATGACAGTCAATTCTTTACCTGGAGATGTTTTTTATATCATGATATTCTGGAAGTTAGCAGTGGTGCTACTATGTAAAAATCTGAGTTTATTTACCTTGGTTTTAACTGGTAAGACTGTGCTATAGGAAACACAGGCACTGATGCCAGCTGAGAAGTCTGAAAGCAATGAGGATTATCTTGGGTAAAGGAGGATCATGCTAGGGAACATTTAGGCAAATTGGATATGTACAAATAAATCCATGGAACTTGATCAGGTGCATCCATGAGTGTTGAGTGAGCTGGGCAATGTCAGTGTGAGACCATCCTCAGCAAACCTTGAAATGTCATAGGGAAGCAGAAGCAAATTCATTTAGGTGAAAACCTGTTTGATTTAAGGGTAATCAAACACTGGCATTTGATGGTTTGTGAAAACTCTCTCATTGGAATTATTCAAAATCTGGCAGGACAGAGCCCTGAGCAATCTGCTGTAGTTGACACAGCTCTAAGCAGAGGCATTTGACTAGATGGCCTCTAGAAGTTCCTTCTAACCTTAAACATTATATGATTACATGTTTTTTTTAAAAAATACATCACTCTGTTAAGACAGAAAACTGTCTTTGTGTTTTGTAATCAGCACATCTCGTAAGTGCCAGGTACCTACTAAAAGAGTCTTTACAGCATTAATTCCTGGCTTCAGTAACTTACCTTTCAGCTCTATTTTACTGTCAGGAAACATGAAGTCTTCTTCTTGTCCCACTAAACTAAACAAATATAGCTGGAATAAATTAAATCACTATGATGTACTTACAAGTGTGGATGTTCCTGTTCCTTCCAGTACAGAACAATTTTTGATGAAGAGGTAAAAGGCTTTACCCATACAGTAACATTTCAAAGCAGCATTTTAACTGGAATACGTGGCCCATTGTATCTGTGCACTGACTAAGAGTCAGTTCAGGCCTGGAGAATTCAAGCTCATACTACTACCTTGGGTTTTATACATTACTCAGAACTGAAAGGTAAATTTGCAGGAAGAAGAACTTTAAATAACATAGTCTCATTTCCTTTTTAGTGATCGAAAAGTGCTATGACTCTTCCCACTAAGCAATTCACTCAGCATTTCCTTAATAGCAGTTTATATGTCTTAGCCTAAAAAAGGTGAGGTACTTGATTCAAATTGCAAATGACGTCTTGTATCTTCTGAAAATTTAAGGGTGGGAAAAAAAAAAAACCTAAGCTAAAACTAGAAGTCTAAACTGTTAGAGTAGGTAATATTTTAAGCAGTCAAAATAGCACCACAGCACAGAGTGTGAACAGCATCTGGAATAAAGAACCTCTCTACAACTAAAAGACTGTTTCTTAGGAAAGCGGGGAAAGACACAGTACCAAATACTGCTAGATAAACTTCTACACCTTCTGAACCTCCACCTAATGAAGAGCCTTAAAGTGCCTCATATTCACTACCCATAGATGACAGGTTGGGGGTTTTCAGCATTGATTTAAGAAATGAAAAAGGTACAAGGAGATAGTGATAGAAGATTTATTTAGCTTCCAAAATTAATAATAGGAGGGAAATAAAATGATTTCGGTGGTGTTCTCACAAAAATGTTGAAATCCCTTGTCAGTTAAAACAGCATGAGAATCAACTCCAAATGTGGACCACGACAAATCATGTATGGCCAAAACTATTTTCAACTAAACTTTTCTCTGATCAAGTACCACGGGAAACCAAGGAACTTCTTTCTCAAAGTCCCTGCCATGACAGCACAAACACATGCATAGGTCCATGTGACCCAATTAAGAGAGAATCTACACATGTACAGCATAATACCCTCCAGCAGCTATCTTTCCTTCCTCATGCCTGAAGAGTACACTACAGCTCTTCAAAACATCTACACAAGACTGAGTGGAAGTATTCTCATACACCTTCTACAGTGCTGATTCAGAAAGCTTGCAAATGTCAAATGATTTTTAAAGTAAGATTCAATGCAAGACAACAAGCAAAAAACTTGCAATACATACTATCCGGGAAAAAAACTACTCTCTAAAAAAGAGTCTAAATCCATGTGGGATTTTCTCACAATTCCCTTGTTTATCAAACTAAAATATCACAATTTCTATCCATAATACAGGGACAAGCAGGTTCAGTATGCTTCCTTTGCTCTACACAGGGAAGCAACAATGTAAACTTGATCAAGACAGTGAAGCTATATATAGAAAACCACAAAGCAAGCAGAACTCTCTACAAGAGCTTAACATAAAGATGAGAGAATAACTGTCCAAAGCTAGAAGGAAAGCTAAACTACTACATTAGTTTGCAATGTCCCTATTTATCCCATCTAAAATCAGGACTTTGATTAATCTGAGTATATATTTGGTTGGTGAACTATCTCAGTTTCTCAGATATTTTACAAAATTGTATCAGTATTTGACACACACACACACACAAAAAACAACAACAAAACAAAACAACCCCAAAACAAGTAACTGTAAAATATAAATTGGGAAAAAAATCCACTAGCATGCTTTCCCACAGTAAACTATAAATTGATGAAAATTTATCATCAATGGTCTAGAAAATAAAATTGCTCACTTTACCAGCACATTGGTTATACTGGAAAATAACAAAATCAAATATCAAAAACATTGCAGAAAAAGGCAAAGACTTCTGCAACATGCATGAGATCTTGGGAGCTAGTGAGAATACAGAAAGCACTTGAAACAAATGCAAAAACTGAATACCATAAACACTGGTAAGGATAAAGAAACTCATCAAAGTGTTTGCCTAATGATATTGACTCAGGTATAACAAAGTGCCTTTCAAAAAGAAGCATTCCTCAGAATGCATTTAATTTTATGAATTACAAATTAAGTTACGAATTAAAAATTACATTGTCCCATGATTTGTATCAGCTGTACAATTTATAACTGCACATAATGAAACTACTCCAGTAGCTCTGGCTGGACATACCAAGCATTTTTAAGTTTCTGGGTAATATTACTGAATCATGACAATCATCCTCCTCCTCTGAACACTGCAACAGAATTTCTAAAATTCATGAACAGCCAGGATCTCAGTGTAAGACTATTTCTGAGATGACAAATGGTTTATCATCGCATTTCTGTGTAACTAAAATCTTGTCTTTTAAAACCTGTATGAAACAGATTATAAATCCTTTCAATTTTCCTCATCTAAATGGCATAAATTTCCTACCAAAACACCAATTGATTTAGCATTTCATTTAATGAAGAATGTCTTTTAAGAGGGAAATTGTCTCCTCTGATTTAACACTGATCAACAAATAGTAAAGCCTCATTCTACATCCTTCACATGTCAATTATCTAGAGATTAACAAAATATTAAATTCTTCCATCTTCTGGAGAGATGTTCACCAGGAAATATGTTTTATTAAAAGCCTATCCTATAAATCACAGCATTGGATCCTTCTCTCGTTATTGGTAAAGCCATCAGATAAAGTTCAAATGGGTAAATTCAGATAATTCTTTATGACAACATTATAAAAAAAAATCCTGTATCTATCAAGTAGTCAAGGCAGGAACTACGCATTATCCCCTGACACTTATTTTACACACCTCCTGCTGCTTTCAGTTGGAGTTCTACCTCAGAAAGCTAAACAAATACTGACCCTCACAAAACTAAAGCATATGACAGTTATGTGGTTGTACAGTTTGCTTTGGCTTTGCCCATTTGTTTTAGGTTTGGGGGTGGTTTTGGCTGTAGTTTTGTTGGGGATTTTTGGGTTTTTTAAATGTAAGTACTCAGTAATTCAAGATTCAGTTTAAATATTGGCTGCAGGGTTTCTGGACACAAAGAATTGCACTGTCAACTAGTGGACTACTGCTTTGCATTACCAGTACAGTTACTGAAATACATTTCATTGTTCTTTTAACTCTGGACACAATAGAATATTTTACAAATTTTTAACATTGCTCAGCAACACTGCACAATTTGTAAGAAACTGTAGAGTAGTAACCAGCTGGTCAGATGGTTACTGACCAGTAAGCAGCACAGAATGCTAATTTTGCATTCCGCTTCAGATTATTAAAGCCTAAACAAATAACAGCTGAACTTTTAGACTCCATAATACTGGTTTTCTCCTTTGTCCCTGTAAGTTCCTAGTCACTGCAGCAATTTCTACAGAGGTATGTCCTTCATCTCAGTCTGTGTGGACCAACTGATTCCATGTAGAATGTTTCTCAAAGAATTACTCATTTTGTTTGTTCAGCCTAGAGGAGACCTCATGGCAGTCTACAAATTCCCCACAAGGGGAAGTGGAGAGGCAGGCACTGATCTCTCTAGTGACAAGTGGAACCATGGAAATAGCTTGGAGCTGTGTCAGGGGAGGTTTAGGTTGGGTATCAGGAAAAGGGTCTTTCTCAGAGGAAAGCTGGGTACTGCCAGAACCCCCCAGGGCAATGGTCACATCCTCAAGGCCACAGAGCTCAAGAGGTGTTTGGACAATGCTCTCAGACACATGGTGTGAGTTTTTGGGATGACTGTGCAGGGCCAGGAGCTGCACAATCGACTCCCTTTCAACTCAGTATATTCTATGTTTCAATGATTTCAAATTCTACTTTGCATGGCAAATAAACCATATTTGAACCATGAACCACACTGACAATAATGACAATGAAGAGGATCCATCAATGATTCTTGAAGCTTTTGGACATGAGAAAAGTCACTGTTGGAGAATCTATAGTTTTAAATCATCTGCTCCTCCTGAAAGTCAGCTGTGGTACTTCCACACTGCAACAGTCAACACATCTCTCAATCTTCACCTTACAAATCCCCAAAAACTCATTAATCTATATGCTGGGAACTATTTTCAACACTATCAGAACCTGAAGCACTTGATTTTTGCAACAAACAGTACACAGGAGAGAAAGGCAGGCAAGTCAAGGCAGTTTACCTTATAAACTATCCTTTGCTATCAATGAAAACTAATAATAGTTACTTCCACAGTTGTAGAGGAGAATGGAATTTTTGCCATTCTAACAACTGCTGAAAAATTTAATGCAAAAAAGCCAAACAAACAAAAATGTACCAATTTATATCACTGTATATAAAAGACTACCCAGAAAAATGAAAATTATCGTTACATACTTTGGGTCAGAAAGGCTTATATAAACTCGCTTTTATCATAGACTAAAAATTATTTTTAGGTTTTAGAAAGTAAATATGTGATAATTTTAAAAATGTATTTCAGCTCTGCAAAACTGCCTTCAGGTTAGGAAAGAGAATTCCTCTGCAGTTTTTTTTTTAATGCGCCTCTCAATAACAAAAGTAGGTTCTCCTTCTCACACTGGTGTCTCAGAATTGCCAGGAGAGTTTACACCAACCACTGTTTAAAACCCTGAGAATTCTGGCACACTCCATAGAGTCCAAATATTTTGCCAGGGATGGAAAGAATTCAGGCATTATCATCAGAAGCTCTAGATTTGAACCATAAACACTTTCTCTGCTTCTTTCCACTCTCTGTACACAGAGATAGAGTAAAACAAACTGTTTCATGTACAGGAGAACCAAGGAGAACTTGTTTCATGCAACTTCGTATTCATTACAACTTGAACTTCAGCCTTTAGGCCTTAACTAACAGTTTATAGATAACCATTTTTATCACGTTATAGATACACTACATAAAACACACAACATCACATTCCTAATTCAGAGCTACACAGATGCTGACCAGTGCTATAAAGTGAAGTTACAAGTGATTTTATTCTGAGACAACATGTCTGGGAAGAACTAATTAAAGCTTTTGACACATTTGGCCAAGACAACCTTCATGAAGCCTGCCATGGCAAACTGCTTCTCTTTCAGATGCAGCTGACTGGCCGACAAGTTTAAGAACTTGGTACAACCATGTTTCTTTCTTGTAAGAAATTAAGCTAAGGAATTGCACAGCACTCACAATCTTAAGAAACGTATCTTGATAGACAGGGAAATACTACAGAAAATGACATATTATAGTCAGCAAGTTGAACAGACTAGCAACTTAACTCAGAGGTGTTCTTATCAAATCCCTGATTCAAGAGAACAGGGATCATGAAATGATGTTTTACTTTAGTAAGTCATTAAATGAAGGTGGCATAACCAGCAGCAACTTAGAATACTAAAGTAATATCATCAAAGTCTCACCTACATATATTTGTTTGCAGCTTTACTTCACTGCTACAACTGCTTGTTCAAATACAAATTTTACAAATGTAGATCTTCTGTCTGGTTTCACATAAATTTTGCAAACTTCAGGAACTGTAAATATTTAACTTTCTGTTACTGCCAAACTTAAAGCTTTTCTTTCAAAGCATTTTCAAATTATTCCAAATTAATCAAAAAACTCTGGGGAAGAGAACACAACAGAATCAGTTAGTAGCAAATTTTCATTATGTTTTGACTGTGAGGGACTGAAATAGCATACTGGTGACTACAAGTGCTTCTAAACTTTTCATTCTATTAACACTTAGTAAAGAATGATACAGCCAAGTATCACAATGCTATTCACTCCGTTTACTGTGTTCCTGGGACAGGGGAATTCACAAAGTATTTTCTCCTCAGCTAAGGATTGCTGAGCTTGTTAGGTAAAGATTTATCACCATGTCCATTACTCTTGTTTATAAGGCTGCAGCTCAAGGTGTAGTTTAAACTCCATGGTCCCTGATTGTCATATAATGCAGGTTTCTCTATCATAATCAATGCATTCTTTGGCTTCAAGAATACGGATAGAAACCACGACAAGAGCATGGGACTCCAAACTAGGCTAGAAAGAATTTGGTTCCTTTTTTTCTTAACAATCAAATAATTTGCTACATGATTTTTGGTCCAGGTAAACTCACCTCTTGATGCCTCAGTTTTTCTTTAAATTTGTAAAGAAATGGGATGGCATATCTAAGATATACAGAAACAGAACACAAAAATAACTCCCTTCATTCTTTCTACACTCTTTTCTAAGATTTATCAAACACAGGCATTCACAAAAGTATTCACAAATTAAAGTCCTATCTGAGTATACATGAAAACAGAGCAAAACTATTTTAGAGTAGAAATGAAACAGTCAAGTTAATTACTTTGAAACAAAGAAATGCACTTCAGCAACAGAAACAGTTTTTGTAAAGAGACTAAGTGATACAATATGCATTTAGAAAGCAAGCTTTCCAAAACAGGGTCTCAACTATGGGATTTTTTTGTGAATCCCATAGTCCAATTCCATTCTTGTATCTCAAAAAATAGCTCCTATAGCAGCATTGATTACAAATCAAAACCATTTCTTTGAAATGTACTAATTTCAAAGAAAAGGAACGTGCAGAGCAAGTGCATTTGTTTTTTAAGTGCAGCATCAAATGCACCTTCAAATGCAGCATGAAATCAGATTCTTCCTTTCAAACAACACTACTTCACTGGTCCTGCATTACAGTAGCACAAATTCTTAAATGAAAACAGCTCAACACTACAAATGTTTGTTTCATTTCCACCCTAAGATACTCAGAAATCTTAATCCTATTAGCACCAGCGGATTTACATGTGAATAGTAAATTCCAGCTGATCAAAGTGAGGAGGACAAATTAATCTCACCTACTAGTCATACCAATGACTCTACATTCCCAACAAGAAAAAACAAAAAACAAAAAAACAAACACCCTTACAAAAGAAAAGAACAGAAATTTCAGGTATCAATGTAAAGATTCAGAACACATATAGAAGACCACCTGAATAATTTAGATATTAAGTTCCCATTCAAAGACAGCTACAGTCTAAACCTACCAGTAATTCTGTTTGTCTGAATATGGCTAAATATACTAGTCACATAATATGATATTCAGGTTCTTGTAAGTTTTGTTAAGATTTTTTTATCTTCCACACTTGATACCATTTCATTATTTTCCTGAGCCCAAAAGGGTCATACACCAATACATTGCATGTCAATGCTTATACTCTGACACTTTAATATTTCTATTATTCTATACTGCAATATTTCTATATTGAATATTTCTATTTCTATCAGAAGATATACCTCTGATATAATCTTCTGGTAGATTAAAAAACTGTGCATGTTTTTTAATAGTCTCTTTTTGCTGATGATTAAGTATTTTGTAAAAACATTAATATACACAGATCTTATGCTTCCTCTGACATACCAAGCAGAAAAGCTGTTTACAACATAAATTCTAGTAACAAATCTTTAAATGTACCAACATTTCGCACTTGAATTTTATCCCACCTCTATTTCTGCAGCACTCAAGGTTATCAAATGTTTCCTGACAGCTATTCCAAATCTTCCATATGCTGACAATAGATAGCAACTTTATATCCACAAGTAACAACTTTTTAGTATGTTTTTTTAAACAAGTCTCTATTTTGAAAAGTTTGTGGATTCATCTTTCAGAAGTCTTATTTCATTATAACTATCTTTTAATGTCTAACACTGCTTTACATTTCAGTGCATTCCTTCTTGCACTAACATACAAAATTAGATTCTTAACTGGCATATAATTTTTCACTAGCTAAAATAAAGTATGTCCTTTAGAAAAGATTTAATTATATTCTTTAAATATCACTACTGTGAAAGAATATTTAGTTTAAGAGACAACAGTAGTTTCCATCTACAAAAAAGGCACATCCATAAGAATTGGAAATAAAGAATAAAAATATTAGGAAGAAATTGAGTTTCTAATTATGATTGCTTTGAGTAACACCCAGGAGGGAAACACCACTAGGTAAATTACTACAATTCCCCCTCTCTCTTTCATAATTTAAACATAGAATTTCAAACACTGAATATGCAATTACAGTAAATCAGATCTAGAAATTTGAATTTATCTAACTGAAATATTGAATTCCATCAAATCCATGAGAGGTACCATATAACTCAACTCAGACAGGTGGGTAACTACCAAATGTTGTGGTTAAACAAAACTTTGTATTCACACTTGGATTATCTTGGATACATAAATCAAGTAACACTGAACAGGACCAGTATTTAAAGCTTTCTCTCGGTAACTCCTGTTGCTACCAAGTATAGACAATGATTCTACACAGAAGTGGCAATAAAAATCAGCCCATTTACTATCAGAGGAACATCTGGACCAACCTTTTGCTCAAAGTAAGAGCAATCTCAAAGTTATGTCAGGTTATTAAGGGCCATACTTTCAAAATCTGCTTTCAAGAATGGGGATTCACTGTGAATTTTTTCCAGCTAAATCCAGTCAGCATTTCCCTTATTTCCCTTATTGCAACAGCAGCTGTTGCTTCTTTTGTTTTGCCCCTCAGAGGAGTCTGCTTTGCCTTCTACACAAATGGTCATTATTAGCCAGGTTAAAGACAGCATTTCAATCCCTCTCTTAGCTTTCTTTTCACCACGACAACCAAACCTCAGACTCTACTTCTAAATTTCATGCTTTACCCCTCTAACCATCTCAGTAGCCCTCTGTCACACTTGCTCCTCTCAGCCATCTTTTATTTTAGCTGATTGTGTCATTTACATTCTGTTTTCAGACTGGTTTTGTCTTCATGTCTTACAAAGTAATTTATTACTGTCATTATGGCATTTTGAGTCCACCTTTTTATCTTCTAATTTAAACCAGCTTCCATATCTACCCGACAATGTTACAGCTGCACAATTTTGTGTTTTTTTCCATAACACTTATATGCTTTGTCTCACATCACACTTCATTCCATCTCCTCCACACTGTCAATAAGGCTAGCCTCCTCTATCATTTGCTCCTCTCATACTAACAGTTAAGCGCTTTGAATGCTTTGTTCTGTCTTCTGTATACAAAGTAAATTTCCTAGATACATCACAAGTCCTTTGTGTTCTCCATCCTGGTATCTTTTTTGAACAATACTCTCCTTAATGCATATAGCACTTGCTGATTATCCTGAGCAAGGTACAGCTTGTATACATGAAGGTGGTGGGTTCAGCTGGGATAAAGTTAACCATGATAACCATTTATATAAACTTGTAAATATAACTGTATTTACCTATTTGATTAACCCACAAATTACCCCATCTTTCCTGAGACTTACTGGAACTTCTGGTTTAGAAGACAGCCACACAGCTGAGGAAATGAGTTATTTTTTCACAACTTCCGAAAAACTATTTGTTTCAGGTCTGGATTTGATTGCTTTCCTGATAAATTGCCAATATTCTGGCTTAGGTCTCTTCTTCAGTCTGCTGTAAACCAGCTAAGATATGGTCATTGCTGACTTCCTGCAGCTTCGCAACTCAAATATAATAGAAGTGCAAACAAGCCTCTTTCTGTCAATATATAAAAACATTGTTATCATACTTTGACAATGGGAGTTTAGGCCTAGAAAAAGTGTTTTATACATTAGGAATATTTCTGTTTCGTTTACTTTTGCATTAGTGCAGCAATATTAGAAATATTTTGTATTGTAGGCTACATTAAAGATGCAGATGCTGCAATCTAAATTACTTCGGAATTATTAATACATTTAAAATTTAGACTGTTCACAGTCTAAAATAATTTTAACAATTTACTGCATTGTGTACATAAACAAAAAAATGGAGAACGAAATAACATTATCAGTTGATAAAAGTTAGTCCCATAGCCTCCTACAAATTAATGTATCAAGAAATAGGAAAAGTAAATAGAAAGTAACATACGAAAGAATTAAGTGCAGGACAACCTGAGAATAGAAGATGCTGAGTGAGAGTAGTAGCACTAAAGGTGCTGACACAAAGCACAGGATAAATTTCTATGTAACAGTTGAACTGACTGCCACTGAAAGCTACTGCTTGCACAGCACTGTCTCTGATTCATTATTCATTTCAATGAGAAAGCACAAAAAAGTACACAAACTGGAGGGTAAGAATGAGATAACCTAATCTTATCCTGAAAGGGGAAAAAAAATTTCTAATTTTCTTAAGAAATTTCTGATTTTCTAATTAATTTTCTAATGCAATTAGGATCTGGATTGAGAAACAGTAGAAAGGCGCTAACCATTTATCTCCCTTTGCATTCTTCTGTATATTCCCAACCTCTGAAGAAAAAAACCAAATATACCTCCTTTCCTACTACTGTTGTAACCACCAACTCTTCAAAATGTTGTTTTACAAAAACATTTTCTCAAATTCAACTGTTTTACTTCTTACTGCTTTCTTTTCTCTCAGTTCTATTCACTAGCCAGATTTCCTTCCATGCTGTCCCACTGCTTCATGCAAAGATAAATATTTGCTGCATAAACACCAAGAAATACTAGGACTAATCCTGCTCCTTTTGCTCCCTCTCAACACAGAACACCAGCAATATAGCACATCAATGTCAGTGTCAATGGAAGCAGTGGTGAGAAAAGGACGTAATGTTTGAGAGCACAGATAGAGGGAATTCTGTCCTATTTATCTGTATTCCCAAATTCTTAAATATTAGAGTAATAATTTAAACCTCAGATGTACACCTGAAGCCAGATATACAGGGGGAAAAATTACAAATAAAAACTAAACCAAACAACTCCCTCAGGTAAAGAAATGAAATCTACACAAATAAAGGCCATGGCAACTTTATAATCAATGTTGAAAAGTACTCTGATGAAAGGCCTCTCACCTCCAGCTACTCCAGAGACCATCCAGTGATACAAGGCAGGTAATTTCTGTCTCACCTGTTCCTACCATCTTATTGAAAGTTGGCCCATATGGGGAAGTTGGTCACTTGAAATACTCATATCTCAACATTCAGCGACTGTCAAACACCCTGACTGTTCCCACATACCTGACAATACATAAATTTATATACATATAATAAAACCATATACTATAACCACTATAAAATGAAAACATAAAATCACTAAAATACACCTAGGTAATTGAGGAATTTCTATCATATTATTTGGCAGAATCCATGAAACTTTACCTTACACTGCAGCATAGCAGCATAACAACCATGGCAGCCTCTGGCTGTTCTCACTGGTACTACTTTACAGACAAACACCTAAAACTTCACCAAGTTACTACTACTGCAGACCGGAAAGTCAGCAAAATTATTTCTATTTTTATACTGTAGAAAGATTACCCCTGCTGCTCTCTGAAGACCCAAAGTCAAACTCCACTTGATATTTCACTTTTCAAGTAAACCCTAACATTGTTCATTTGAAGGTAGTTTTGGTCTACTGAATAAACTGACTGAAAACAACTCACAGTGGAGGTCTGAGATTTCTGTGTATATATGTAGATATTTAACCCATCCTGCAACGTTGTGAAGGAGAATATATGGCATACTTCAAATTTAATCCTCACTTTTCACTGAAAATGGCTGATTTTATACAGGTTCTTATTTCAGATATTAAGGGCAAGCTCTTCTCTAACTTGAATTATATTCTGTGGACAAACTGACCTCAAAACTCCAAATTAAGCATACAGGCCTTCTAAGGCATAATGTCTTCAGTGTAAAACCTCAGGAATATTTTGGCACCAACTCCAACACTGTCAAGTAAAATCCTCTTGAAAAGCTTAAGGACCCAAGATGATTCATGACTCACAAACAACAGTACTAGTAAATATTGAAAATTAAGTAGTACTTCCATGAAGGGGCAAGTATAGCCTGGGCTTCAATGTAAATATATCTCAGGAATATTTATGGATCCTGCAGATGTATTCACTGACCTGTAAAGGAGCAGAAAGTTATCTTGAGTTTTAAAGTGTGGTAGGCAGACATGCCTGATTAATAGAAGATGTGGTGAACAGGGAGAGGCATGTACTACTGCATGTAGTTATCTTCAGCCCTTAATATAAGGCTTTTTAGAAGATATAAACTTATACAGGAATTCAGTGAGACATATTTAGCACACAGAAAATCCAAAGTCAAATGCAAAATATATGATTAAGGCAAGGCCTAACTAACAGAATATAATAACACATTCTCTAAAATACGAGTTTGCATGTCAACACAGTATATTGCTATTCTGGGGGTTAACTTCAAAAAATTTTCTTACTGACAACATTTCTGCTACAATGCAACCAAGACCTCTCAAGCAGCAGTCACAAAGTGTTTCTTAACAACCTGTTTCTTAATAATTTAATTAAAAATCATTCACACAATTTCAAGAGTCAAAAGGCACAAGCTGTGTAAGCTGCGGAATGGCTGCACTTGATGATCTACAGTTGGGCTCATCTAGAAGGTCTTTCCAACCAAAAAAGTTCTGTGATTTAAAGCTGAGTATGACACCTGACTAGCCAGAAAGACTCTCTGCTGAAGGTACTGAAAAATTAAAAAGTTGCAAAGCTTTTAAAAATAGAGTTTTTTACCCCTTTTTTAGACATACCACCTTCCACATAATTGTAATATGTTTTGCACATTCCTCCAGCTAAGAACTTGAAAAGCTAAGAAATTATACTCAGAGACAACTTCAAGTACAGAGAAGAGTGTTTACCATTAATACTGACATATGGTCTCATAGTATGCCTCCCACTGGTTTAATAAATTCAGTTGGATAGACAAGTCCTTATGAAAAATAATAAAGTGATTTCCATCACAATAATACATGTCCCCCATTGTTTCAGAAAACAGACTGAAAGGCAACTGACATCATCATAGTGAAATAATCAATTATTCTGAAGAGCTGTTTTTAGGAATCAATACATTTTTTGTTAAGAGTCACAGTTTGACTGCCTGGGTTTTTTTCTGCCTGGTACTCAAACCAGTTTTCAAACTATACATTTGTTAGTTCTCTTTGTATTATATACAGATGCACACTTGATAGATAATGCAAGCAAGGTTAATGATATCAAGCCAATCATAAAAATTTCTAGCCACTAACACTTCCCAGTAACAGTACTTAAATTAAAAACTTTTTTAGTTTCAGTAGATTAAAGTTGTAGTTACAAGGGTTAGCTGGACAAGCAATATCAAAATGAGGTCTAATAGAAGAACCACTGTAAAACTAGAAAATTATTAGAGGATTTCAGATTTCATTAGTGTTTTTCAGTTAAACTCCAGCATATGACAATCTATTTGGTAATATGATTTAAATCTAATGCAAAACTTTTTTTCCCACCTCAAGCACAAAACATGGGAAGCAAAAGATACATAACCCAGAAAGAACTCTTCAGTCAATATGTAATGACTGCATGCAACAGTATTAACACAGATATTTAATCTCTTTAAAAAACTGTCCTTTTCACAGATTCAAAGTAAATTGCAGTGTTAAGGAGGCTCTTACCACAAAACGTAAATAAAACTTGATCAAGAGGTTTCATTCACTAATTTTGAGTAAAAGCATTTTTCCTTATTTTTCCAGTTTTAGAGAGTCAGAAAATCATAGCTGGATACATCAGCTATTTCTCACTACAACTCAATAACTCTGAATCAACTAATTTAATAGACTCATTTAATGTCAGTAACTGCAAAGCTTCTGCACTACCTATTTGGAAAAATATTGCTCTTCAGATAAACAAAGTACATATCCTATAATTTAGAAGATGTGCACTGACTAAGTGTGGTCACTCCTAATAAACTTCGTTGATTTGAAAAGAAATTTTATTACACATCATCCATAAAGGTTTGGATTTATAGTCCCTAGTACTATACTGTCAAACTCATATAATTAAACCACCAATTTTATAGTACAGGAAATTAGTAAATTCAGATAAACTTCATTGATTACCATAGTTTACCTAGCTGGTCTTAATGTAATCATTGCACCCAGAGTACTTTTTTTTTTAGCTTAGGGAAACTTTAATGTAACACATTCAAAATTGAGGAGCTGAAAAACAGATATTCGTATTACAACTACCCTGTCATATGAACCTGACCAAAAAACATACAGTAGGCAGTGTTATGGTCAAGAGATAACAAACTGAACTTAATTCCCTGTCTTGTATTTTCCAAAAACACATCTAGCAAATTAAAAAAAAAAAAAATCACGCTCATGACAAGGCAACTGAACTTTCTCCTAAAGTCCTTGGCATCTCCTGCAATATCTTAATAAACTTGCCTATTTGGCAAAATTTTAAATAATGCATGAGATCAAAGTGTCTAAGGCTCCCTGAAATGAGCCATAATAGGATCTAGAAAATAACTGGAAAAGCAAAAAGCATACAAGACTGCAAGATATCTTACAGCTACTAACTTATACATGTACAGAAACAGAAATAATTTAATGGCCAGAAGTTTTACAACATTATTCAGATAATATTACAGCATATGAGACCCCTATAAATACAGTACCAGGGGGACACACTGGTAAAAATCCTATTTGTCTCTCCTGCAGTGGCTAGAGAGAAAATACTTATGCTCTTCCCAAATATTTATCCATTTAACTCAATGAGATTTTTTAAAATTAGAATGCTTCACTGAACACTGTCATATATCAAAGTGGACACATCTTATAAAATATTTCCATTTTAATCAACTTTAAAATAACAGAACATAGTTGTTTCAGGTTTATAGAATTACATTATTTCTGAAGTAGAACACTTTAATTACATTCTACAATTGCAGCTCTAGTACACTTTGATTTGAATTTTCCTCACAAATATCACTATGTTGTTTTCAAAAGTCAAATTAAGGATTTTTAGTGATGTAAGATTTCCAAAAACCAGAGATGCCATACACTGTTTCTGTTTTGCTTTGGAGCAGAGTATCATCAAAAACTGTACATTCCATACAGAGAAAGTCCTCACTAGATCAGATAACTGCTAAAACTTAATATGTAAGCTATGTAAGAAAACAAGACAACACATTCATACATGTTAATCCATCTTACCTCAAAAGTCAAAAAAACCAAAATATTCTGCAGAATTATCTATTCTATTGAAATGTGTAAGTTGTTAATATCTTCCAATCAGCCAAAATACTTATTAGGTTCTAGTTTAGCAATGTATTTTGAAAGTAAGTATTCCCAAATTGTTTATAAATACTTTTAATCAAGCACTACAATATCACAAAACAATGAAATTCATTGCAAATCAACAACAAATGCTCCCTCAGAAATCAAGTTTTCTGCCACAAACCTACCCAACTCACTGACATCAAAATACATCTCTCTGTATTTTGCAAGGCGAGAAAGGGACCATCTAGCTCATGTCACATTCTTGCAAAGCTCCAGCCTCATTCATAATTCACTCAACCAGTATCTTCTGTCAATGCTCCAAAGAAACAGGACAAGAAAGATTTTTATTTGTGGGGAAGTGAGGGAAAAGAGAGAGATGAGCAAGCCCTAACTAATGAAAAATTACTACACTTTTCTAAAAAGTAGATATTTAAACTAATCAGAGATATCAGAGAAATGCAGAAATCTAAGTCTCAGTGTAAAAGCAGCTTGGTTTATGTTTAGCTAAGCCTGTTTTCAACTTCACGTACTAAAGTATTTACATTGCCTTTCCAAAAAGTATATTCTAATTATGTCACACAGACAAGCTCTCACTTACAGAAGCAAGGAGTCAATGAAGCTGACAAATAAAAAACATGCCAAAAAACCATTAATATGTGAAAGAAAATAGTGCTCTTAGCAATGATTGTTCAAAGAAATTACTAGTAACACCTGAGAGAGGATAAATGCACTGCAAATGCTTCTCTATTCATTCATATACAGCAACTGTTTTCTCCATATTTATATAAGTCACACCTTCCAAAATTAGAAAGTTGGTCATCAGTTAATGACCAAAACTGAAAAATTTGCAATTTTTCCCCTTTTTGAACTTTATTTATATGAGTTGCAGATATTATTTGACTAAATGAAAATCCATGTGCATCCTATAGCTAAATCTCTAAATTCTAAACTGATGAGCTAACATTAAAGAAGGCCAGGAAAACAGTTCCAAGTTCCAGGCTGCATAGTTAACTGTATTGTGGGCATATGGGGAAGGCCCAAGAACTCCTCCATGAAGGTTCAATTATACCCCACAGGGTCACACTACAAAAAACCACACTGAATCTTTCCACCCCTGACAACGTACAGATGTTCTTCATATTTTATGTACTTTACTCTCCAGGTACTTCATTTTAAACGACAACCATCTCTTCTTAAAGGCTTGAACCTCTATACTGTGCCAGAGAAGCCTAATTACAGCTCTCAGTTTCACTGAGGCTTTTATACCAAACTTTTGACTAGAATTCAGAACACCACTATTGTCCCAGCTGTTGCTAAGATAAAGGTGAACTGTGGCCCATACACTACAAATACAAGGATAATCATAACTGACCATGCTGATAATCAAATTAATGAATAAAGTGAAGACTAGATTAGTGAGTCATGCTTAACTTTTTAATAGAAGTCACACAATTGGATGCTGAATGCTTTATTTTCATAACCTGTTGAACTAGAATAATTTGCAATTACATGTTGCTTTTTTCTAGGAAGGGGGTGGATTTTAAAATAGAGGTAAGTTATATCTGAAGTATCACAAAGGATCACAGAATATTCTGAGTTGGAAGACCCATAAGGATCATAATTCATCTCATAATTTAATGGTCCATGTAGGGATCAAATCCCTAACCTTGGTGATTAGCAGCATCCTCTAACCACCTGAGCTAAATTTTACCTATCTTGATAAAAAATATTAACTCTTCATAAAATTGAATTATTATCTTTGTATCTTCCAATTACTTTAAAATTAAACATTTTAAAATATCCTAAAATAAGTGTTCTATGATTTTCAGCTCACTATCTTGTAAGACAAGTACAGTTACAGCTGTTTGCTGATCATAAATCACTGATGAATGGTAACAAGTAATGTACAGAGTAAGATGTAAACCACAGCACTGCTAGAAATCTATCTTTTTAGGGCAGTACCTTTGAGGGAAGACTAAAGCCGATCTTTGCAGTCTTTCCTGAGATACAGCTGATAACATGCACCTTTTAGAATGACAGCACTATCTTTCTGCTGTGAAACATTCTCAAGTCACAAGCTCATTTTGGAGTTTTTTCTCAATTCTCTGCAGTTTTGCTAGAATCCATTTACTTTTTTTCCAAACTGAAAGTTATTTTAGCACAAAGGAGACATAGAAACTACACATCTTTTTGGGACTATTCTAACAACTCAGAAGCAGCAAAAATTAAGGATGGCACCCTTCTAATTTCACTCACATGTCATCTGAAGAGAAACCAGAAGCATCTCAAACAAATCAGGCTTCAAATAGCTTAGGTTTGCATCAAGACTGAAAGACAATTAGCTAGTCCTTATTCTTACTTCAGTATGTGTATATGTCATTCTTATTTTGGATGCCAAGGTACCTATACAGGCAGGCACACTAACTATTGGTAGCCACTTTTCCAGACCATGAAACTGCTGAGTTTTTGTCCTTTTTCCAACAGAATACTTGCTAATTTACTAATCTCTGTGATTAAACATACAACAAAGAGTAGGACTCCTTAGAAGCAAGGTAAAGATCTGCTCCTGTGTGAATAGGTTGTTTATATCCATAAAAAAATAAAGTCTTTACATTTAACTCCTAAGATATGACTGTGGGACACATCTTAATTCATAATATTTTTTCTCTGTAACAGTTGCCATGGAGACCATAAATTAGAGCCTGCAGAATCACAATTGGCCCTCCCAGGCCAAATGTTTGACATTATTGTCTGCATGCTTTGGCACACATGATAATACTAGTGTCTGAGACACCAATTTACACTGACAGTAGTATTCTGTATAGTACTGAACTCCTACCTCACATAATCCAACATTCACTTATATTTGTGTCTTCCAGGTCCATATTACAAGGAACTTGAGCTCCCCCCACTGCTAATTATTCCTACTGTTTACTCACAACAAACATCCTTTACTACATTTTCTAAGACACTAACTGTCAAGTAAGTACTTCTTATTTCTAAAAGATTCTCAAAGACAACTCTCCACTTTTTCAGTGGACAAGTATCTGAGTTATTACCCAAACAAATACATAAACATTTTACGCTGGTGTTTATATTAAAAAAATCTTTCAAGTTAACTGACGCTAATTAACACACCACTGATAAGTGTGTTAGTAAGCTAAATGAGTGCTGAATTTATTAAACTATGTTCAGAGAGTTACTGCAAAGCAATCACAACTGGGAGCCCACCACATTTCATCAATTAGCACTCCAGACCACAACCGACTCCCCCCCATTGCCTCAAAATACAAACATCTTTAACTTACAAAGATCCATAAAACCCATAACAATAATTGTGAAAAAACTGAACTAACCACAGAACAATAATAAGTAACTACAACAGGATCACAAAGCTATTATTACCCTTAATGGGTAAATCTAGCCTAAAAATTATCATGTATTATCTAAAGGAAAAAGGAGCTATTTTGTCTTGTGTGCACTCACTACTTACTACCACAACAACTCAGTTCATAAAATAAATATTCTATTATATGTCATTACCTTAACATTAAGGTCCTTGTTATTTCTTATTTAAGGAAAAATATCAATTTTTAGCAATCATATCTGTGTAAACCCTGGATTACTAAAAGTAATCCATTTGCAAAAATATAATTTTAAAGCATTATGAATGAATCTGCATGTAACTTGATTTACAGAATGTTCATAAATCATAACCATGCACATGAAACTAAACTAAATTCTTCCTATCAAGGCAACTGTCATTTTGCAAATAAAATTTACAAGTTTTGTACAGGAAGTTCAATGTCTTTAGTAACTGATGCTGTTTCTATAGGATCACCTTTAAAATGAAAGTATGTAAATTTTCTAATTTTTGTTTGATTCCTTACAAAATAGCATAAGTATTTAAGCATCATCATAAAACCAATGTTTCTGTTCTTGTTTAAAATAATTATCTGCTATATCTATAACAAGCTTTATGATATCTTCTAACACAATTACATAATTTGCATATTTCACAATGAGGATTACATCAATTTGATTTGTCCTTCCCAAAACAGTTGCTCCAATTTACACCTGTATCAATAAGTAGGGGCAGGTAGTAGACCTTAAAGATTTTTGTTTCAGACAAATATTGTTGTCTCCTAAATTTTACACAGGGCTACCTGGAGTGACAGCCACACATGGGCAAGCTGATTAGTCCAAGTAGATTACACTGTCTAGTTAACCATGCATCAGCTGACTTTCAATAACTGTACATAATGTCCATGAAGAATGCAAATTAATACAATCTTCCTTAGCCAGCAATGAAACATGTTTAAATTAACCCAAGTTATTTGCAATTGCCACATGCTACATATACACAATTGAACATTCACTGTAACTGAGAATGTAATAACTTCACATTATCAGGACTATGTTGAATTCTCAGAAGTCCACCTACAGAGCTTTTTATAAGGCTTCACTGACTAATTGTTTATCAAGACATGATTAGGAATTTGCTTAATTCCATTAAATCATATGTCTACTTTGAGTCTAGGAAAAAGATTTGTCATGAAAAAACACAAACATTTACAAAAAAAAGCGGGAATTCCTATTCTGAAGTCTACTAGTTCAAGACAAGCATTTAATATACCATAAAATGAAATAAATGGTTCTCATTATTCTTTCTCCAGGTTGCAGGCTAAAATTATAGTATGATGTGAAAACTGAGAATGTTTACTTTCCAGTAGTATGATGGCTTGTTCATGTAATGATATTTAGTGAATTACAGACAAAACAGTCTTTAAACCATTCCATTTTTATTTCAATTCCTCAAATATTTTCATTATATTTTCCATGGTAAAAATAAATTACCTATTTTTGTAAAAAACATGACAAAATTTTCCATCATGCTAGATAGAATGCCAGAGAGAATTACTCCAGTGAGTAAATATGCAGAGTCATAACTCTAAGTAATCTTTTATAATAGTGACTCTGGAGTGCACAGTCTGTTCCTACAACTCTCTAAGACATTAGTCACCTAACTTGTCACCAGAAAAGCTCACCTACAACCTTGCTTCAGTGTATGTCAGAACCAAGCAGCTCAACACCTGTTTTACCCATAAGTCTGGGCAAAACCTTCAGAGTAAGAAAGTCCAGTCATAAACATGCTTTGAACATTCCTAATCCATCAAAAATGGATTACTCGGCACTGTATACTAGTCCTTGCCTCCAACACTTCATTTAAGACCTCAGGAGAACAGAGACTGAACACTTGCTTGAGGTATCAGACAGATTCTGAAATCCTCCTCAGCTGCAGAACATTCAAACATGCTTTTGCACTATCTCTTAGTGCCTTTGACTGGCTTTATATTTTATGGGGAGGTGATCATTCCTTTATCCTCCTGCTGAAGGAGTACTACATCACAGTGCAAAGAAAATGAATTAGAACAGGAAAAAAACCTGAAGGAGAGAATATGATTTTCAAATAAAGTGATTCAAACTGAACTTCAGGATGAAAAAATCTCTCCAGTGTTTTCTATCGACTAGCCAGTATGGATCCCTTACTTAGCACCAAAGGAGCTAAGTTCCATTTTGCATCTCTCACCTCTCAAACTTTTGACTGATATTTAAAGGGTGACCTTTTCAATAGCAGTATCACAATCAAGTCCCTTTTTGATCTCACTCCAATTCTTTTTTATGATGTAGAAATCAAGACTGTAAATTTCACTTATTGCACTTTAACAGTTATTTTACAAGACAATGCTTAGCAATGCATCACACTAAATGCATAGATGTATGTTAAATCTCTTACTATTCAAAATGTTAGAAGCATGATTTAAAAGCATCCTCCAAAGCAGAGCAATCAGCACTGAAAAGCTGATATCAACAAATACTGAAATATTACATTTTCTGAGTATTGACCCAAAAGTTTCTAGTCTTTTACAGGAAATCCCACACCCCCAGGCTGAAAGTCTCTGCAAAGTCAATCAAAAGTTAATAAATGTCCCTTGCCTCCAAGAATTCTGACATGGTCCTTGGATTATGTAACCATGTAACACTTCTCTGCCATCCCTAGGCCCCATCTTCCTTCAGCTTACAGGAGGGATCTGCTTTGAAAATGAATCAGAGTCTATTCATAAGGCTGTAAAGTCTGTTGTTCACGTGACACTGCAAGTCCAAGTAAAAACAAAGAAAATATAAAGGGAAAGATGCTTCAGATCAAATAGCAGGAAACAGAAAAATGTCACTCTTGGGAATCTCATTCTATTTTCATCACCAATGGCAAATATTTCTGTGTTCCTTTTATCCTGCAGGCCCCAAAGCCTAATTTGAACAAGCACTGATTAGTCATATTTGTAACCAAAATGAACAAAATCTGTTCTACTATCACCATATAAATAATGATTAAAAAAACAAAAAAGCCAGTTAATTTAAAATTAAGGTAATATACTTGTTCCAGTGAGACTTCCAAAGATAATAAAGATCAATTTCTTCATCTCAGTACTCAACTTATGTGATTAGATACTACTCTCAAAAACTTTTTAAAAGTAAGCATTTTTGGAGCTTAATTGTGGAATCACAATATTCCAACACAGATCACAGAAAAGCCTATAAGGAATTAAGACTTCTGTCTCTGGAGCAGGGCTTCATGACACAGAACAATTCAGCCAATAGGCTACACACTGAACACCCAAGAGAATCAAAATGTTTAATCATAAAAAACAGGACTGAAAGCAATCTTTAGAGTTTATCCCTTTCTCCAAGACAGAATCGACAATATCTAACACAAATACTTGGAGACATTCATATAACCTGTTGTATTAAAAAAAAAAAAAATTAAAAAACACAATTCAACTTATTTTACACAACCACTGAAATAGACAACCTGTTGTCAGTAAAAAAAGAGATTACAGACTAAGACTATCACAATGCATTCACAAAAGTGACACATATTTACACAGGTAATATGTACTACAGAATCTCCTATCATTTGCTCTTAAAAGAAGTAGTCCAAATTTCTGAGCTTTTTTGTCCCCCTAAGTAATTTTCTCAGATTAGGGAAAGAAAAAAACAAAACGATAACTCAAACAATGAATTCCTTATTGTGAAGTAATGCTTCTTCACCCAGCCAATCCTTGTTTTGTACTTCTGGTTTCTCAGGCAATTACTTCTTCTTCCCCTCTCTGGCCTCTCTCAGAACACACTTCCCATCCTTTCTCATCCCTGAACTGCTTTCCTTGACTGTACAAGCAAATCCACAGTATCTTTTTGCTTTTGTTTCTTGATAAAGCTGTTTCACAGCTCTTCCTTTATCTTTCTTAAGGGCATTTTTATATGCCCCGCCAGCTCCTTTATCCAGTGGCTACATTTCAGTCATTATTTCATAGAACAATATGAATCTGGGTTGGAAGGAACCTTAAAGGTTATCCTCCCTGCCATGGGCAAATACACCTTCCACAAATCCCATCCAACCTGGCCTTGAACACTTCTAGGGATGGGGCAGCCACAATTTCTCTGAGCAACACATTGCATCACCACTCTCACAGTAAGAAATGCCTTCCTAAAACTTAATCTAAACCTTCCCTCTGTCATCTTAAAACCATTCCTTGCTATCCCAGCACTACATGCCCTTGTAAAAGAGCTCTCTCCAGCTTTTCAAAATGCCCCACTTAGGTACTGAAAAGTGCTATGAAGTCTCTCTCCAGAGCCTTCTTGTCTTCAGACATTCTCAATTCTCTGTCTTCACAGGAGATTTGCTGATCATCTTAAGGAGTGGGCCTGCTCCTTAAGAACTTCAAAGCTCCTGACTTCCCCCAATTCCTACCCTTCAAACTCCATTCCCTCCCCATCTGTCTAAGTCCAGTTCCAGTCCACTGCTCTCCTCCATATGCTCACCCTTCCAACTGTCTGCAATTTAACTTCTTGTCTTTTACACACTCAGTTTAATCTGTGCTGTGGATAAGCAGAGAATGGAAACCATAAAACTCTTGTCTGTAAATATATCTCACTGCTTAGAACTTTTTAGGAAAGTTCTGTTGTGCACACAAAATTTTTCAGCAGTAGTGCCAACAATCAGGGAAGACAGTTAATTTTTTAGACACTAATAATTTGCCCAATTTTCTGAAAGCTTTTCAAATAGCAACTAAATGCACATCCTTAATGTAAAAAGTATTTCACACTGAAATTCTAAACTCCTTTTCCCAAAGAACAGCAGTGCTGCAATTGCTTGAAAAAAAAGTCAGGAATAATTTAAAAATATTTTTTCCTCTATCACAACCCTTAGAAGCTAGTGAGCTACGATCACTTTAAGCATTATTCAAATAATAAGTCAATAAAGGGCATTCACTCAACATGGAAGATTTTGGCCCAAATGACTGAAGTTTAGCAAAGTCAGAAGTAAAATCATTGTCTTTAAATAGTACATCAATAATCAGAAAACACAGGAGAACCAATCCTACCTATATGCAAGGAGAAACATGCATTCCTCAAGTCAACTAGTAACTCTGTTAAGCAATGCTTCAAATCCTTGTAACTGCCAAATTTTAACTGGATAAATGAAGTTGTGCTAAGTTACAGGCTATGCCTCAACATGAGTTTTTAAAAGAAACTGCCAGGAACAGTCAACCACTACAGACCATGCTAGCAGAAAAAAAAAAAAAAAAAAAAAAAAAAAAAAAAAAAAAAAAAAATCCATTTTCCATTAATTCAAAAGAAAGAAAGAAAAAGAAAATAGAGCATTCACACAATAAAAAGCAATTACATCACATTAGTTTTAACCAGAACCTTAACAAACATGTCACCAAGCAGATTTTATATTTTCCCTTTAGAAAAAAAAAGGTAACACCAAAGTTTAAAAAAATCAAAGATTTTAGGACTTCACAAAGAACTCCCCATAAATTCTCGTCACAGTCTCATTAGAATCTCATCAAAACCTGTCCAGCTTTTACACTACAAAAAGCAGGTTCCAGATTATTTTGACTACAGCAATTTTTTAAAGTCAGCTTCTGTACATAGCATCTGGTGAAGGCCCTCCAAATTCTTCTTCCTATTCCCATATCCAGAAAGTTTATCTGAAGAAAAAGAGAAAGCAACACATCTGAATGGAAAATAACATGAAAGAAATGTGGACTGTCTTATTAAGTCATAAGACTTGAAAACAAAATTTCAGAGACTGAGTATTTGCAATTCTCATCCTTTCTGAGGTCAACACAGAGGAGACTAAGTTCAAACATGAGAGATAGAGATTGTATTATCACAGACATATGCTTGTTTTTCAGTGAGCTTGAGGGAAGATAAAGGGAGCAAAAAGGTTAGTACTACAAAAACAAACATAGAAGAATTAAGAAATGTTAGAATTATGGTTGCTTATACCTATATTTTAGTTCCTTATGCATTGTGATAGTCATTGACGAAATGAACATATAACATTTCTTGTTATTCACAGGATCACTGCCCCATATATGGCGCATGACATACACGTCATGAAACACAAACTTACAAAGTAAAAAGAGGTGCTTTATGTGGAACATAAAACTTTCCTACTAAGGAATTTGAATAAATTAATAGTTAAACAGTTAATAAAACCAGTTCACTAAGAAGTTTCATTGAAGACATCTTTTGCCAAAAACTGACATTTATTAAAAACAACTCTTCTTAAAAATAATCAAAACCAAAACAAACTAACAAAAAACTTCCACAAATGTACTCTTGCAGAAAATCTGCACACGACAGAAAGGAAATAAGTTAATAAGACTAAAGTGCTACTTATTCTGCCTGTTCCATAATGTACTCACAGCCCTTGAGCCACATGAGCATGATACAAAAAAACATAGGGGAAGAAAAAAGTTCAAGAACTTTTGTGCCTGATACAATTACACATTTGTCCCTACATCCCCAAAGCAATTTTCTGGCTAGGAATGTACTTACTACACCTCAGAACAACCTTGCTTCACTAACAGTCTTAGGGGAGCCTGACCAACTGTCTGACATGGCAGTGGTCTGACCACTGGTGTAGAGTTGGGCATTCAAGCACTCTATATCAAGTGCAACAAATATCAGATCAAGAGCCAAGAGCCTTAACCCCAAGAATCCCAACCCAATGCTTAGGATACTTTCCAACAGGAACTAGCAATCCTAGAGAGTAACAGTAACATTTTGTATCTCTGTATTCAATATTGTAGCAGTAACATTTAATTACCTGGCGATTTGAGTAAATGATACATCACATTTTCTCTGCTCCCTGATAAACCTCAAGAGATAGTGATTATTTTCTAGTTTCTCAGGACAGGCAGTTTGTTTTTTTCCAATGGTTGGCATAATCAGAAGAGTTGAAATTTAATAGATATTTAAGGCCTTCAGTGAAAACCTATTCTATACTTCTTACTTATTCTTACTTCAGGAGGAGAAACAAACTAACAAGTTGATGTGAAGAGCACACATGACCACAAATAAGGCCAACAAAAAAATTGTTATGAACTTCCTAAGTGCTATAAAGTAACTTTAAAAATCTGAAGAGTAAAGCATGTCACAGTAGATACGATTTATAAGCTTTCAAAAATCACTGTTTTGATTCCATTTCGGTCTTGCATCTATAAAACTGAAGAAATATTTGACAGATGTTCAAAAAAAAGCTCTCTGAAGTCTGAAAAGTGCCTTGTTTTGAGATAACTGAATTAAAATATGAAAACACTTCAGCCTTCCTGAAGGACTGGGGTTTACACAGCAGGTAATAAGGCAAGAGGCTACACACTGAATGGTTAAGTATATAAGCTAGGTTATAAACGTGGTTAGCTGGCATATCACATTCACTGGATGAGGCACTGAGCTGGGCTGCAAGGGTAGGGTTGAATACTGTGGTGCTGTTAAAGGCCCAGCTCCTCAGTCTGCTGTTTCTTTATAGGACTCCCTTATTTTGCAGCCTAGAGCTTTCTGACACTGTTCCACTAAAATGCATTGCATGTCTACACATATACACTGCTACAAAAACCAGAGCACTTCAAATCAAACCACAGCAATAAAATTAAAAATTTAGTTCTCTACTAATACAAAAAGAATCTGAGATCTCTGATTACTTACACTTAAAACCAATACAAATTCTAAAGGCCATAAAATTACCTTTTCTAGAATTTTTTATCACTTCAACATGAAAACTGGTCTTGGATATTTACATTATTTTGAAGTTATTTGTGTAGACCAAGTAATCACCTTAAAAGACGTATCAACAATCATATTCAATCTAACTGGAATCCTTTTTGGTTTCCACATACAGTTGGGCCAAAATGCTCTCTTCCCTCCCTTTTGATGGGGAGATTTTCCATGGTTAGCAGTAGGGACAGGAAGTGAAACACAAATGACAGGTGCTACACGATCTCCTCAAACGCAATTTCCTTACACATGGGGTGTCATACATGTCAATATAAAGCACTTCTTTTGCACCTTTTGGGGGTCAGGATCAGCAACTAAGAATTATGTTTATAATAGAAAGAAAATAAAAATACAAATGTAGATTAATTATATTAAGGACTTTGTAATTGTTAAATACTTGTTTTCTTAATTTCAAGAATACTTCCTTTTTTATTATTAAAAGGGATCATTATTGTACAGAGTTATTAGCAAAAATACACAGGTATAACCAATTTCAAGCATTTCCTTGCAGGTTTCTCTGCAACTGATTGTTCATTACTGCTGATGTTTCAAAATCAGATGCTAACCTAACCCAAACTACTTCTAATAAAGGCAAATCAAAAACAAGATAAAAAATAAGTGGTATGATACTGAAATGGCCATTTTAACATTCAAATGTTAAATACTTTTAGTGTTTTGTGATACTAAATAGCCACCCTAATGCCAGCTGACCCACCTCACACCTACACTCAACAAATTCTCAAGCTATTGCTACTCATATTTTTCTGATTCAGTATTCCCATGGTTGTTATCCAAATTACACACATTCATGAATATTACACACTCCTTTAACATAATTTCTAGAAATCATAAAGTTGTGAATTTGAAGACTTGATTTCTTTCCTAGGCCTAGATATTCAGGATAAAAGTTTTTTTTTTTTCTCTCTAGTTACAGTATTTATCCAGAAACTTCATATGCCTTGTGCAATTTTTATGAAATATTAATATAAATGCAATACAATTAGTCCAACACTTTGTAATGTAATATTTTTCACCTAGTATGCTCCAAAATATAGTTTATTTATATTGCAAAGGACTATATATGTGAAACACTTAGGATTAAAGTTGTAGTACCTTAATAATTACACTAATGCAACAACACAAACAAAACTCTTCTGTCCTAAGGAAATTACTATCTATGTCCTTGATTCTTCAAGAATAACATTTATATACATGGAGTCCCAAGCATAAGGTTTCATGGGGTACCTGTGCTTTTATGTAGAATAATGATGTTCAAAAGGGCTTAGGTATATAATTTTGCTTCTGTGATGCGTCTTGCTTCTAAGTCAAAATTTAAACACTGCAAATTTTAAAAAAATATATTATTTTACTGGTATGCCTGCTTCTGTGTCTTGATTTTTTACAAGTAAAAAACCAGCTTCAGCTTGAATCAACAGTAAAAGACTTCAGGAAGAGATTTGTGTTGGACTAACTTCAGGTAAAATGTTCAAAAATTTGAGAGGAAAAAAACTAACCTGTGCAGAGTAAGTAAACTCAAAATGCACAAAGCAGGCAAAAGTGCAAAATAAAATGTAGAAATAAGCATTTTCCTCTTTTTGATAAAGTAATAGTTACAACTAGCCTCTTGAGAATAATTAGTTTTGTATTTCTACAACATCAATAAAATAAATACATTGTCTTTAAGCAGCTAGCTGCTATGATAAACACCAGAGCCAGCAGAAGCTCCTAACATCAGGAGAAAAGTAGTATGAAAGTGCTACAGGCCTGCTCCACATATGCACACACACACTCTCAAATATGATAAAACATGCAATTCAAAAGGAAAATAAGTCCTCTTATAAATATTTCAATTTTAAATATTTCTGTTAAACTATATAAACTGTGATCAAGCAACTAATTCCAGATTAACCACATATGGCTCATAAGAACAAACCCAAAAAACGAATTACAATTAAAATTGACAACATCTTATATTTTCCTTTATATAATGGGAAAAAAATACAAGTGTTTTTCATTCCAGAAAAGTGCATCCGTTCTGGAAAAAAAAAAAAAAAGGGAAAAAAAAAAAAAGGGTGCTGTAAACACAACCACACAGCCCTGGCAAGATAAACTTGACAGGAACTGTGTAACTACAGTAGCTCATTTCCTGCTCATATCGAGAATATTTAAAGCAACCCTCCTTAAATGAAAAATCAGTCAGAAAAGTTCACTACTGTTAGCTCAACAAACACATTCTTCTTAGAACGGCAGCTGCCTGAAACATAGACGCAAGAAACGCTAGGGCTGTAATGTCGCTTCCTGATGATGAAAACTACCCAAGAACTACAACTACTTCTGCACAGTCCTTTCTTTCCTGTGAAGCAGAGTTACACTCGGTGTCCACTGTACACTACACGGCAAAAGCAAACAGCAATTCTGCTGTTAGACACCGAGGTGGGGACAGTTAGAGACGACTAGTGGCTCCCTCTGCATTTTACAAAGTTTAAAAATAAAAAGCTGCTTTTTCGAACTGTAAATGGTTCCTCTCCACGCACGTAGGCCTGAGGCCCTGTTGCAAACAGTGTCTAACAGGACCAGGCAGCACAAAGACAGGAATGGGAGATTAGTGGGAGGAAGGGAGGCCGCGATTGGGGCTCAGCAGGATCTTCTGGCTTTTTAAAATTCAAACTGCTCCCTGACCAATACAAATCACGGACACGCTACTGACTACTACACGGATTTACAGCATTAAAAACACGCCTTCTACGTGACAGCTATATTAACTTCACCCTTTTAAACATGTATCAGGGCACGCGGGAGGCACGGTAGCAGTTTCGTTTACAAGTCTCTGAACACAACGCCCCAGAAAGTTACTTTATTAGATATAGTAACCATATATTATAACAGCAAATCTACCTGAATAACCAAAAAGCCTGCTGAAAATTTAACAAATTATCTAGTATCAATAAACGATTGCCACTAACAAAACTCCTCGCTACAAGGATGGAAACTTTGTATCTTAAAATTTCTTGCAGCAATGTAATTTCTGTAGAAGTATTTTTATTAGTTCACAGGGTGTTTGTTTAAATGTGCCTAAGTTTTTAGCAACACTTACAACTCTACCACTTACAAGTCTTAGATTTACTTTATTGCACGTCAGCTACTATTTATTTATAAAGACATGAGACTAATAACAGTCATTTTCAAAACACAGTTGACCTGTAAAAATTATGCCTAATTACATATTCAAACATCATAGACACAAACAGCCAATAACAGCCTCAGGATCTCAAAGTGATATAGCCTGACAAGAAAAGATGACACTTTTTAAGCATTCCTCACATTGCACTTAAATAAATTTACATGTGATTCTGAAGTACTTTGGTTAAGATCTTATCTTCACCCTGGTCCCTTAAATGTCATAAACACAGCATTTTACACACGATCCCTTGCTTGTTTTCTGTTTACTAGAAGCAGAAAATGGCATTCCTTCCTTTAACATATATTCCTGTAGTGTATACAGGACACAGACACAAAAATTGTGTGGAGTACCTGATACAATATGCTTGGCTACCTGTATTTCCTGGGTCTGCAGGTGTCCAATGTTGTGTCAATATCCTTCAAGCACTATTTTATGCTATAAATATACTAAGTCATTAACATACTAATCAATAACGTTATTTAGAAATGAGACGTCTGCAGATTATAAAAACAAAGCATTTAAACTTTTGAATGTTCAGATCACACTTGATTAGAAGAATAAGGTGATAGCAAAGACAAGTGGCATTTTTGTTCCTGAGTATTTACATTGTCTCCTTCCCTACGCCTCCACTTACTCCTGTCCCACTTCAAAGGGCTGTCTGCGCTGGGACCCTCCTTCCTTGCCCTAGGTGAAGTTGTAAATATGGGAAAGGATCAATGCACATTTGCGACTAATTGCATTGTTTCCTCCTCCTCCTCCTCCTGCTGCTCTTTTCGGGTTGAGGCCTGTCACTGAGCAGCCGCTTCGCCTTTCTAATCCCCGAGCTGGAGTAAAGGCGCTGGCCGGCGGGCCTGCGCCCTCCGCCGGGCCTGGGCCTTCCGGCAGCCCGGCACGAACCATCCACCTCCGCCAAACCCGACCGAGAAGGAAGGGGGGGCTGCGAAATAAACACCTCCGGTTGCCACTTACTCCCCTCTACCCTGGATAGCAGCTAATCCCCTCTGCTCCCGGCAGTGCTGGGCCGCTGGGCTGAGAGGCCCAGCCCGCTGCTGGAGAGGGCAGGGAGGGGAAGGGGAGACAAGGAGGGGGGATTACCTGAGCAAATCGGCGTCTGAATCCAACGAGAATCCAAGAGGGGGGGAGAGAAATCCGCCCCCCTCCCTCCTCAGAGGAGCCGCCGCCGCCGCTGGGCCGCCGCCGCCGCCGCGGAGCAGGAGGAGGAGGGGAGATAATATAACAACAATAATCCGGGCCGGGAGGGGGGCTGGCTCCTCTTCCGTCTCCTCCTCAGTGCAGCGAACATGTAGAGCCGGGGGGTGTGCGGCCGAGGCAAATCCCTTCCCCCCGAGCCTGCTTCACAACATCAACACGGGCCGGGCCGGGCCGCGCCGCGCCGAACCGGTTCCGAGCCGGGGAGAGCGGAGGGTGGCCGAGGGGCAGCGCTGCCAAGGGGCCGCCGCCGCCGCCGCTCCCTCCGAGAGTGCGAGCGCAGGAGGGCGGGGAGGGGCGGCCTGGGCACGGTGAGTCGGTACCGAGCGGGGGGGCAGAGGGAGAGAAGGGCGAGGAGGAGGGGGAAGGATCCTGTGTGTCTCTCTCGCTCCCTCTCAGAACAAAATGCCGACCGGAAGTGCAGCGGCAGGAATGACTCCCTCCACCGGCGCCAAACACCAGCAACCTCCCCCTTCCCTCCGCTGCCTCCTCCTCACCCGATCGCTCCCTCGCTCCACCAGCGCCGCTTCCGCCGCTGCAGCTGGAGGGGCTCCCTTGCCTCGCCTCTCCCGGCAGTCTCCCCTCCGTAGCTCCTCTCCCTTCCACACCCCTCCGGTTGCTGCACGACCTTCTCTATTTTTTTTCTTTTTTTATTTTCCCCTTCCTCCCTGCCTTTTGGTGCGCGGAACGAGACCGAAGCTTACGTTTAAACCTGCTCTGAGGAACTGTGAAGAAGGGATTCTCTTGGAAAAAGAATATACGTTTTGGTGTTTTTTGTTTGTTTGTTCGGGTTTTTTTGTTGGTGGTGGTGGTTGGTTGGTTGTTTTTTTTTGTCCTGCCTAAGCATGGTGGAGAGGACGAGGAGGAGGACTGCCGAAGGCTGCCTCGCAGGAGGCAGACCTGGAAACAGCCCTTAAACTGAACCCTCAAGGGCGGCAGCCCCTGCAGGTGGGACACTCGCTGGAGTGACTGTCGCCGCTCATGCCCGTTCTCTGTGGACGTGAGAGGCCGCCCCGCAGGAACCAAAGACCCGCTGCTCAAAGAATTGCCGGGGCGAGGGATTTCCAGATGGACATAGGGAACGAGAGTGACTTTCAAAAACGGACTTTTTGGACCAGCACTGGGGAAAATACTGATCAGGTGAAATGTCCTTCGCTGGAGGCTCAGGCTCCACCACCACCAGATTTACTGGAAATATTTTTTGTGTTGTGAAGGAGTGTTTGGAGACAGAGCATGTCCTGGTCTGAAAGACTTTTTGATGTCCCGCTGTACAGGTAAAACTGAATAATTATAGCACAGGGTAATAATGAAGAAGCATTTACATCCCATGAATTAACTGTGTCTTTTGGTACTCACTTAATGTCGATTTGCTGCTCAGTACTTGGACAAAATTCCTTTCATTTCTAGAGGAAGAACTCCTTGACTGTCGACTTCAGGAATCAGCTGGACACAGCTGTAAATACCCTGTGACATATAAACACACCCTTTCAGCGCTGGATGAATGTTATTTGCACAAAGGGATAAAATCTTACACCAGTGCACCTGATCTCTCCAATGCTTAGGATTTTTTGAATAGTGCTGTCTTTAATACAGATTTCAAATGCCTCTCTTATGCTTAAACTACTACAAAATTCGTAATTTTGGGTGAATCAAAGTTTGTCTTAAAGTATGTTTTTGCTTAAAAGCACAGAAATGAAGAGGGCACTGGAAAACACGGTAATTCAGTAGTGGAAATACTATTGTTCCAATGACACCTATTAACAGAGACAGAGTAAACTGGGTTCTGAAAAAAATGTATTACAGACCTTTGTTCCAGGTTAATAGAAAAGATCCTAAAATCGTTTATGCATTTATAATTTGAAGTTAGCAATTTGAAATAAAGGTAAATAATTGGTCTTGCAAACAAAGTGTGTCCTTATGTCTTTGCATTTAATTTAATACATTGCAACTCTGCAACTCAAGAGGAAAACTATTTACATTCTCTTGGAAATAAAATATAATTTAAGGAGCTACCTATCTGGAATTCACCTAGCATATGTATGTGTACTTATACATCTATGAATTTCCAGGAAAATGTAATTCTAAAATTACAAAGCTCAGGAATACTATTTCAATCTACTTCTGAGTGATTGTTACCGATTCATGTTGATGTAGTCTTTCCATGATTTTAGCAATCCATTCAAATAATTATTTTTTTCTTAGTTCGTGAATTAATATGTAAATAAAATACAGAACATTGAAATTTTAATTTTCAAATACCAAATATGTTTTGGATTTTATGGTCTGGCACAAGTCCTATTTGATTATGGTTTCAGTGAGAATATCACTAGATCATTTAATGCTTTTAAAATACCATTCAATTAAAAGATCTTGTAGAAGTGGCTATTTTACTTGAGTACTATGCTGTATTACCTGCACAAGAGAACAACTAATTTAAGCCATTAGTTCTTCTAGAAGGTGGTGTGTAACACACATGGGCAAATCAGGAATTTATTTTCCTTAAGGAAATTAAATATTTTTATTATGCTTTTTAAAATGAAAGATCGAATACTTTGTCTTCATTCAGACAAGCAGTTGCTTGTATTCTGCTTCAAAAGCTCACTCACAACAATCTATTGCAGAATGGATGTTCACTACATTCCTAAAGCACCTTAGTATGCACAGGGTTCGTGTCATTATGCCTGAAATGACCAGTGAAGTGATAAATCAAGTATTTCAGATTACCTGATAACTACTGCAAAAAGCCTTTAAACCTTATTTGTGTTCCAGGCCTGAGTCATGGGGTGGGGATAGCCCTAATCTGTATGGGAGGAGCTATGCAGCCATGCAACCATGACTGTAGCACACTAAGGAGCATACACTGCATGAACAAAACTGGTGGCAGTATGGAGAAGGGCAGAGCTCTCTGAATTACCCTGACAAATCCACACCTATGTAGTCCAGAAAATTAACTGCAAGTTTCAGGGTAAAGCTTTAGAACCTAATCCTGCTCCCTTTGATGTTAAGGGCAAATGCATCTTCTGCCCAAAACAAATGACTGAGTTCCCCTAAATTTAAGCTATTTATTCAGTCTGTTACTCTTAGATTAGTTTTTTGTACTTCAAAGTAAATTTTAATTCAAAAGGCAGGAATTTAAAAAATCTTCATGGAGAGACTACTCATAACATTTTCACAAAATATATGGAAAGCTGTAAGTATGTCTCTTGCTGCTGTTTACAACTGCTGCTGCTGTGTACTGAGATAAGCTTTATAAATGCAAAGATAGTATTGCTGAAAATAATAAAGAAGGGACCTCTTTTGCCCTCTTCACTCTGATGTTAACTTCCCTGACTGCTATATGTTGTTATTCAGCTTCATCAATTATGTACAGCATGTAATACTGGAGTAAAAAAAACACCTGGAACTAATATTTTCCTTAGATGTTATTGTTGTAATTTGTTGGGGTTTTTTGTCGTTTTTTTTTTTTTTTTTTTTTTCTGTAGAATTAATGAAAAATGCATTGGTTTTTATCATTTTTGTCTCTTTAAGGGCCAGTATAACATTCAAATACATGTAATTTTAAGTTGTTTACCTGTTACTTTAAGTTGTGATGCACAAACACTGCTTTCTGTTTACCTCTTAGTAATTCATAGGTATGTATATTACCCTTATTACAGTATATGTATTTCTAAGTAGATATTTAAAATAATTAGGACATAACAATAAAGTATTTTTTAAAATTACAACTGTATATTTTATATACTCTCTCAATAACTGGAAAGAATTTTCCTATAAAAAGTGGTAGCTGGTTATCTGAATACAGTAATGCAATTGTTATCTGTCATCCTAAATTTAAGTACTTTATAAGAAGTACTAATAGAAGTACTATTAGAAGTACTCTATTAAGAATTCTATAAGAATCTGGTGTTAAGGCTGTACTACACAATGATTACGAAGAATTTCATAATGCATGCTGTATGACAACTAATACAAAGGTATATTCTTTGCATTGCCTTTAGTTCACAGGAACAAATAATAGCACCATGTAACTAATTGACATGGGAATATTCGCTGTGGAAAGTAAGCAACCTAAATATGAAACTGACAGTGGCACAGGCTAAATAAAAAGTCAAAGAAGCCTGAGGAGTCAAATGTTTGTATGGTTACTTCCTTAAGTTTACAGCTTCATGGAGACTACTGAATTTTATTTCTTTTTCCTGGTAAACCAGATGGATGCAATATTTTTTCCTTCTTCTAATTATTTAGCTTAATTGACTAAGAAGAATTTACTATGAAATTAAATGTACATTTTCATTTTAAGTGGCAAACTTGTGTTATCTCTACCATGTTAAGAATGAGCTTCTGTTTGTACTTAATATGAATTCTATGGCAGGCATATATGTTAAATTGTACAATAATGTTTCTATGAAGAAAAAATGACAAGACAAAATTCTGGTAGTTTCATTTGAATGTTAAAGTAAACTCTTAATTATGCAAAGTACTAGGGATTCTGAATATAGTTAAAATAAAGAAAATTAAAACATGTAATTTAGACTACAAAATATGTGTAATAATAAGACACATATTCAATTATTCATATATTCAATAAGGCAAATATTCAATTATATAATTGAAAAAAGACCAATGATAGACTGCTGGACAAGATTGTCCCAGAATTGTTATATCAGGGCTATAAAAACAGATCTAACAGAAGCTGATTTTTTAGAGAAGATACATGATCAGTTGCACATTGCCAATGATATTCTTTAGGTCCTTTTCTCACCATTGCTGGACTTCAGAAAGGAAGCAGGTATCATTCCTGATACATGCTGTGATTTCCTATAATTTTTGTGGTGGTTTTTTGGTTTGGTTGGGATTTTTTTTCTTTTGTTATTTGTTTGGTTAGTTTTTGGTTTTGTTTTTTTTTGTTGTTGTTGTTTGGGGTTTTTTGGGAGGGGAGGTTGTTTTTTTTGTTCATAATTTGAGCATTATATAACTCTATTCTCTCAATTGTCTTGGTTTGTCTAGGCACTGGGAGGACAACTTACTGTCATGTTAGCCACATCAGAAATACTGTTCAATTTCCTACAAGAGTGTTGTTGAGGCCCACTATGGAAAAATTTAAGAGAGAAATACAAAAATATTCAGGCTTTTTTTTTTTCTTTCTACACTTTTTAAGAGGTAAAACTAAATAAATACAGAACTTCACAGGCCAGCAAATAAATGTGGACAGTCATCTTCTGGCAAAAGACAGAAGTTAAAATTGGTCTTAAGGGCTGTTATATTCAGCTCTGCATTCAAAACGTCATATTTGTATGCATTAAAAAAATTGAGAATATCACAACATGCCTTGCCATTCCATTTTTAATGAACCTGCCAGAAAAGGAAGATTTAAAACAGAGATATGCTTATCTATATAGCGTATGTTAAAAGAAGTGCCTTGGGCTCAGGCCTTTAAAAACTGCTTCCTTGGAAGAGAGAACTTTCCTATTTTTCAGAAGTGTTAATTATCCTCAGCCAAAGCATGAAATGGCTACATATAAATATCAGGTTAAACATGCCTGGGACTGTTCTCTGGCATTGGAGCTTGTAGCCACATAATGTTCCATGTTTTACCCAGGATAGTCACATGTATTTTTTACCCATTGAGAATGGTTCGTGACTAATACTAATGCCTAAATTGTGCACAGGAATTTTCTGGGAAAGTGCAAGCTGGCATGCTTTGAGCCTGTGCCAATGTCTGTTCAAATACTTTAATGTGCAATCTTTAGACAGATTATTTCCAATGTCCATGCCTGTTCCAATTATGTTGCATTTTATAGACACACCTAAAGCAGTATTTTCAAAGTGACTTGATAAAAGGAAGGTAAGAAGAAACTGTAGCTCCCCATCTAGGGATAAATCACATTCACATTTCTAATTATTTATTTAGTCAAGCAATTAATGATCTGATACAGTAACCTGATAAAAGAAAGTTGTTTGAAATTTGGCTATCAGTTGAGATATTTGTTCATATGAAGACATTTTAAAATAAGTCCTACACAGTGTCTAAACCAGACTTCTAACCTGTAGCAGATGTCCTTCTTAGTTTAGACATCCTGTGGCCTTTATGAAAGGATGTTACAGTGAGATTGTGCAATATAGTGCAATAAAATGAAATAAGTATGAGTAACTTTTGCACTCCTTTGAGTTAAGGCTGTCAGCATCAATTTGTAATGAAAATGACTTCTGAAGCCTAATTTATTGATTTTAAGATAAGAAAAGAAAATGAGTAAGGATAAATAAAACATAATCTGTTACTTTCTGAATGCTGAGTATTCAATTTATAACTTTTATTTTCATCTTTTTTTTTTTTAATGTAGCTGGACATGTGCTGGAAATTTGCTTCTAAGTATGGCCACAGGGACAAATAGCACTGCATCTACTTTGTCAGGACTTTAGAAGATGTGTGGGTGCTCCATTAGCGAACCAGAAAGCAGTATAAATTTATCACTTATTTAATTTCTCATATACTTGCAATACTGTGCATTCTGAAGCACAAAACCTTTTTAAAATTTTTGTTTAAACTTTTGACAGGGACAATAAATGGTCCAGAAAATTGAGATGCTGACATGGAGAAGCTCAAATTAAATGCAAATATATGTCTCTGGCTGGATGACACAGCTTAAAAATCACGTCAAAATTATCTATTTATGGAAAATGTCCTTTTCTCAGTCATGATGTATTTAAATTCCTGGTTTTGATGTTTACATTTCTGTATTTATCCTCCCACTAGTTGAAAATACATGTTCAACTTCATCAGGTTTCTTAAACATAATTCATATATTAAAAGATGAATTCACCATTGAAAATTTTTGCCTCAAAGGTATACACTTGAAAAAATAACACACTAAGCATAAGCAGTTTGCTTAAAGCTTATAGGTAAGTGGAAATAATTTTAAAATTGTGATGATAATGAAAGACCACTAGTGTACACAGCATTGTTAATTTGTAGTTTTGAATTATTATTGTACATTTTGTAGGTTTACCAACTTTTTCCACTGTTGATTGCATTCCAGTGCAAGTACTCATATGAAAAATAATAGTGACTCTCCTGAGGAAGCTGTGATCTGTATACCTGTGCTATTGCTAGTATGTTTTCCATGCTGGGTTCAATTTGTTAACGTGGTCTGTTATCCATAAAATTGCTGTTAGATAAAATGAATTACAGCTAATTGTCATAGGCAGTGCTCTTCAAAAATCACCGTAAGAAGTAGTTTAACTTTCTGAAAAAAAGAGAGCCAGATTCCACAAGAACATGGGTGCATGTCATCACCACCTAAAACAAAGACACAAGTGGCTGGCACATGTTTTGTTGGATATTTGAGGGATAGGCATATGTGAGAAAAAGAGATGTAAAATGCCATAGAAACAGATGCAGAGAAGCCACAGATACCCATATACAGGCCTGAGCAAACCCTGGGAATGTAGCTGTAAGAAAAGCAGAGCAAGTGAGATTCAAGATGACTATCAACCAAAAAGGAGCTGAGACCTTGAGTGAAACATTCACATGGTTTCCGAGGAAAATAATGAACACACAGTCTTTATAAATAGAGTTCATCAAAACATCTGAAGCCATCTATTTTTTCTGACCAGAGACACTGCACTAACCAAGTCAAATTAAGTAAGAATACGCTACCAATTTTAAAGACAGTTGCCTTCTAAATAGATCCTTAAATTACAATAACCTGGCAACTTTCAAAATATGAATTTCCCTGTCAGGAAAATATGTGCACCACAAAATACTCTATATACTTTCATTCGCTAGACTTTTTCCTAAACTTACTCATTACTTTCATACCTTCCATTGCTATTTCCCCTCTTTTCCAGACTTAAGAAAGTATTTTGTTTATCCCAGGCTACACTAGTGACTACTCTCCTCTGGTTAAAGTGCTTTTTTCCTCCTGTATTTCCTTGGGCAATGTTTATATTTTCTCTGCCATTAGGTTGTATTTTCCCTAATGTTTTGGATTGTTTCCTTCTTATTCGCTCCCAAAGGTTAGAGGCAGCATATAAATGTCTTTATATTATTTTCCTATTTTGATTTTTCTTCATTGGCAAAATAATCCATGATGTGAATCTCTATCTGCTTCACTTAAAGAATCGTTAGGTTTTTTTTACTGGGTTTATTTTTTTTCTTCTAAATTGTGTTTACAGAATAGTCAAATGCCCAAAGAAGAATGCACTATGAGTTGAAAGTGAATGAAAAACTGACTTTGGTGGGTATTCCATTTTAATACTATAGAAAAGGAATTTGTGACTGAAGAATGTTCAATCAAATAAGGGATAATCTGCTGTCAAAGAGATTATTTGCAAAAGCCATGCTATAAATTTCTGTTTAAATTATAGGATAGCACAAAAAGTACTTACATGAAAACTGTCACAAAAATTGATCTTTCCTTTTAAAATTTTTTTTCACACCAAACTTCATTTAGACTAGTTAGTGCAATTTTTCTTTTTAATTTTAAAATGTAAATGTTCTGCTATGTTTATTATTGTCTGCAAATTACTTTTCAGATTGCTAAACTCGGATGTTGCCTCATAAACTTCGGAAGTACTGAAGTTAACTGTCCAGCCTAGGGGCATGCCAAGTAGACTTGTTACCCATATCTGAGCTTTCCTTTAGAATTAAATTTAATGAAAAATTGATAATATAAAATTAGTGATAGACATGTTTAGGGAGTTTGTTTTGGTTTCAAAAACTAGTTTTTTAGAGGTAAATGCAGTTTTTCTAGTCCATCTGAATTTTATTGGGAAGTATGTTTTATTTTAGTTAGTCATGATATCCTTATCGTCTCCTTAGCTTTCATATATTTTCATAAATTCCATCTAGAACTTCAAAAGTGAGAAAAATCCTTGGTATTTCTTTACTGTTGATGATTAACTCAAAAATATAACATGGCTTATGGGGAAGGAGTGTCACATACATGTCTGATGGCCTGGCTGTGAGGCTTTGTTTCATTACGATGGACATTGTGTTACATATCATTCCTGTGGTCGTCATGGTGTTATGAAGTTAGTATAAAACCGTGTAACAGCTGAACATTCAAGATCTACCAAACTGATTAACTTTAGCAGTTACACCTTCTTCCTCCTTCTCACTCCTTTAATAATCTTCCCTCCCAACAATAAAATTGTGTATATTTAAATGAAGATTTTATTACCAGGCCTCTACCAGTTTACTCTTCAAAAAGCAGTTCAGAAATGTCTATATGAGATTTCTTTATGGCTGGTGTTCTTCACATGTAATAGATAAAATCTGTCCAGTTACCAAAAATTTCATTCAAAATGCTATTTACTGCTGTCAAAATGCCTGAAATAGAAAATTTCTTATGTAATTTCTGGGAAGTTATAGACCTGTAATAACATGGCCATAGGAATACAACTACATGCTTAGGTAGCTGTAGAATAATATTTAACTATTGCCCCTAGGAATTTTGTGGGGGATGGGGGGGTTCCACCTGCAGAATTTTTAAGGATAAGCTCTTAGAACTCTTTACGTGCCAAGCAAAAAATTTACAGTACTATTGATCCAGTAGGTTTTCTCCAGCATATACACTTCAAAAACACATATATGCTTTTGATTGCAAAAACATACAGCAACTTTTTAATTAAACGCTATTTTTGGTAATGTAGAGCTCAGGAAAGGTTCTGAGTTGCTAGTCTGGTGCACTGAGATCCTTATTTAGCCACAAAAAAAAAGCCCAGAGAAGGAATAACGATTAAAGCACACTTCCCGGTGCTGTTTCACTGTTGCACGCCAGAGGGACCCAGGTTATAAAGTAGCTCAATGTCTCATATATTTATCTGAAATATGTAGATTCTCCATCTATACTATATTACCACAGTATACTGGAGAATAACTAGGCAGACAAGAAATCTTTTAACAAATAATACAGAATAAAATACTTTACAAAAATGAATTTGGCTTCTTGAAGACAACATCCCCCCTTTTCCCTCACTGTAAGCACTAAATTTGTTGATGCTGTGTGGTTTTGATCTGCTTTTAAGTTTCAGAGTTTCTCAAAGGGAGTGGGCTTGGCATTTTATAGTTTCCTGGGAAGCACTGCCCATGCTTATGATTCCACAGAAATATTTTTAATATGATGGAAAGCTTTCTATCACTAATAGCTGCTTTTAAACCAGTTCCTTCATAAGACTTGAAGCACCCTCAGTTTCCCTCTGCCAAGGTGCAGACGTAAGAACCTTTCTTTCTTAATTCTTACCATTAATAGTTAAAAAAAAAAAAAAAATAAAAGGCGCTTTTTTCCCCCATACACTGACATATTAAGTCGGTCCTGAAGAACACAGACAATGTCTCTAAGACACCCCAAAACACTGGTGTGAGCGGATGTGTGCGGACGCCGTCCGCCCGTTCCCGAAGTGCCTGGGGCGGATCTCAGCCCCGGCTCTCCAGCACCGCCGGTGAAATCCGGCCGAGTTACGGCGTTTGTGCTCAGGACTCCCAAACCTGTTTGTCACACCTCTTCCACGGGGCTCGGCGCGACCGATTCTATCGTTATTTGAGCTAAAGAAAGCCGCGGACCCCCTGACCGAGCAGCAGCCGGGCTGCTCCGGCCGCTACCCGCGCCTTTGTCACCTCAGAGCCCTCCTGCCGTCACCGCTTCCCTGCCCGCCCTTCACCCTCTCCTCCCAGTCCCGCTTAGGCAAACAAGGCCTCTTACAAGCAGCCGGGGAAGAGGAAAACTCTAGCGATGCTGAAAGGAGAAATTAAAGTGTATCTAAAACTCCTAAAGTGCCCTGTGAGCCCCAGACACGCTACCGGGGTGCCGCCTCGCCTCCTCCCTCAGACCGGGCTGAGCGCAACCCGCCCACGCAGGAGGAAAGACAGGTGCCCTCAGGATTTTACCTCAGGTTCACCCCTTTTAACTCACAAACCTGTTTCTCATGCTTTATAACGACTTGTTGTAGCTTTCTTTTCCGAGTCTTAACATTATTTGATAGCGAATATGTGGCAATGTGTAAGTGTGTCTCCCCTCTCGAGGTAATGGAACAGTCCGCCGCGTTCCAGGCGCCGACGCTCCGCTTTAACCCTTTCCTGCCGATCCCAAAGAATCCGCCTGGCGGAGGCAGAGTGGGGTTCAGCCTCGGGATCTGCTGCGCTGGAGCACCGCGGGCAGGTCAGGGTAGTGAACACACTTCAGACAGGCAGTGTGAAGCGGGGGCAGCGACCCCGCACCTGCAAAATGGCCTTAAATGCCATCTGATAAAGTCTTCCAACATGTCTTCTTCGTAGGTGTTGTGGAAACGTGTGACAATATTTAAATAGTGAATAGGTAAACTAAGGGGTGTGTGTGTGTGGGGGGGTGGTGTTGTCTTGTTTGTTTGTTTGTTTGCTGGTTTGTTTTATTTTATGATTCCCGGTAGAGAATTTTGTAGACCCTGTATGGATGGCGCCTACCTGTCCAGGTGAGCAATCTCCCCATCCCTGCAGACCAAGCATCGTCTGCTTTCCTCAGGTGGGCTCAGGCATGTACGGAAAATCACGCCATGAAAAGCCAGTGTCCATAAAAGAGACAGAGGGGTCCTGCAACTTCATGCACATAATGGGAGCGAGTCCACCCGGGCACAGCCGCGAGGTTTCTCTCTCTCGAATTTAGAGGATACAGCCTTCTTTTACCCTAAACTCCCGGCCGCATGTTGCCCTCTTCTTTCTCCCACTGGTTGAGGTCTTAAGAAGGCACAGCCTTCCCGAACCACCTACCACATATTCCCCCTTGAACCTATACATTTTACCCCAAAGTTCGGAAGTTGAGGCTTGAGCAGACCCTTGCCTGTGTCAGGAGTAAAGTTGTCTGGGATCTGTAACAAGCCTATGGCCTGAAGTCAGTAGAGATATTAAGACCCATTTCTAAGATGTTAATACCCATTCTTTCACCCATAGAATTGTTTGTAAAGACATTAGCACGCATTTTTCCTACCAGTCACCTCTCAGAAGCTCTTCTCTTCAGCAATAAGTGGAGAAATGGAGGTGTCCTGACTCTGAGAGCTTGGGTCCCAACCTGTCTTTCCCAATTTAAGCACTTAAGTATCTAAGGTAAGATGGTATGGGATTTTGACATCCAGTGGTGGTTCCCAAATGCAGCTGCTGGGAGATTAAAGAAAATTGTAAATTTTGTACTTACTTTTAAAAATAATGCAAAGGGTCATTTAGCTGAAATTTCTAGACTTAGTCTTTTTTCCTTACTATTCCTTATTTCTCAGCTTCTGCTTCTCCTTAACTTCAAGTGGCAGTTCAATCCCTCAAAAAGTTTGTTAAACAAAATAAAAGCATCTAAAACCCCTATAACCTTCTTCTCAATTCTTAGCCTCTTCAGTCTATTGCCATATTAAATACCAGAAATTCCATTTCCCTTCCTCACTTTATCTCCTAGGGTCATACTACTGCGTCCCTGTGGTGTTTACACAAATGTTAACGCCTAAAATTAAATGTTTTCTTTTCAGTATCTTCCATCTTTGACAAATTTTCCAGGTCCATATTCCTTCTCAGAACCATGCTTTTTCTTTCCTTTCTCTTTTATTCTCTGATTCTCACAGGATAATGGCTTGAATCATACTGAACTTTATGGCAAGAGCCGCTTACATTTTTTAGGAAGAAGGGAAGGAATATAGCTTAAAGTAAATGCAGGAGGAAATTGGCAATATTACTCCGCCATATTAAAGGTAATCCAAGTTATCAATTATTAGGCCTTCACTGGTAGCAAGGAACATGTGGAATGACTTCTGGCAGAAAAACTTCTGAAGTTGCATGAGTACAGGAGAGCTTTTTCCAGAAACCTCCCAAGTGATATGAATGGATCTACAAATCTGAGTTCCTTTTCTGCTTAAGGCCAAGCAAGGTGAGTTACTTGTACAGCTGTTCGACAAATCATGTATATTGATATCATATTTTCCTTTAACATACTAGACATTAGAATATTTAAATTTATTGTCGCTGCATAACTTCTTGTCTGAAAAGTGTTTTGCACTTTCTGTTTATGTTTCAACATCAGTCTTGGCTATCTAATCTAGAATGCACACATGGTGTCCAACTGCAAACACAGTCTTCAAAAGTGAAAGTAGAAGGAAAACTCATTTTGCAAAATAACAACAATAAAGTGCAAGATTTTGTTTAAAACATTGCAAATGAGTAATGGCTGCTTAGAGCTGGATGAGTACTTAAAAGAATGTGTAAAATAGGCTATTGTACTCACCTAGTGAATTTTGTTGTTTGCTTGTCTTCAATCAAACCTAGGGGCCTTCCTTTTTGTACCACAAAGTGTTGTGAGCACTGGGAACTTTTGAAGTGGTGTTTGATTCTGTTGACCTCCTGACCACTCTCTAGGTAGAAATGTGCTTTTTACTGTAACACTACAGTCCTGCAAGATGGCTACAATTCTTTGGTTTTGGGTTTTGTTGTTTTTATATTGGGGGGGGGGATCTTTGAGTGTGGTGGTGCCCAGGAAATTATACTTGAACATGAGGAAGAACTTTTTTACTGTGCAGTGACCAAGCACTGGAACAGATTGCCCAGAGAGATTGTGGTCTCTCTCACTGGAGATATCTAAGACTGGATACAATCCTGTGCCATGTGGCCTGCTTGAGAAGGGATGTTGGACTAGATGATGCACTTAGGCCCTTCCAACCTGACCCATTCTGTAGTTCTGTGAATATAATTAGGTATGAAAATACACAATTAGGTCAGGAAAAAAACCCTAAATGCTACACTGATCTGTGAAGATATACATCACGCTATTTAATAGCTGAAATCTATTGGAAGTACATACACTACGATACCTCAGCCCCAGTAAAATGTTGAGAATAGTTGCCATGTCCCTCTAATGTCACTGAAAATATCAATATAGCTTTTAAATATTAGCCCTACTGGATGTAAAATTTGTCTTGGAATCAAATTTTTCCCTTACTATTTCCCTTATTATTGCATTAGATTTACTGCTTTAATATCATAAGAAAGGATAATAAGTGTTAGAAATCTTTCTCTGTTCTTTGAATGCTTACCCCATAGACATTATTTTTCCAGTAGTGCCTTCTTGTCCTTGTTTCAGGAATTGAGCAAATTGTGCCAGTTGTTTTATTTCCCTAAAATAATTAGCCTAATTTAATGGCTCATTAATTTGCAAGAAACCCATTCTTTGTGATTAATTTTTACTCCAAATGACAGTTAGGTAACAGATTATAGTTTTTTTTACCTCCAAACATGACATTTATTACATTAAAAAAAAATACAGTGAATGTTTTGGTCGAGAGAGGCAAAAGACTAAAAAAGGTAAGGTATTGAGAAGTCTTAGGTTGTTACTGAACATACTTGGATGTAAGTTCCAGCCTCCTGTCTGGAAATTAGTTGATGTCTGGACATAAAGATTTAGCTAAAGGAGGTAATGCGCAATCTATCAATTGAAGTTCAGTCAGGATGGAGCTCGAGAGCTGTGTGATGGGCAGCAGGGCTCTTCTCCACTAGATGGTGATGCAGGAGCAGCTCTGGCTTCCCTGCTCCTAGAGCAGCAGGTTCACCTCGTGCGGGTTCACATTCCCATTCGTGAATAGTCTCGTGAAAGTACTTTTAAACAAACTTCTTCCTTGTTTTGTAAAAAGTGAAGACTCTGTTAAGATTTTAAAGAAGGTGGAGTTTTACAAAGAGACAGAAAGTATTTGAGTTCCTCAATGAATGTGCACAATTTATTAAGACACTGGAGGAATATCTGTTTCAGAAATTTGGCATTCTAAATGGCATGAGTTAGACAGTTTTTTGTCTAACTCAAAAAGAATGGTTTAATTCAGCACATAGCAATCTCTCAAACCATACAGTATGAATAACTCTGTGGAAGATCTTAGTTATATGAGGAGGTTATCTGTGGAACTGTTTTTCATTTGTAAAGACAGCAGCAAAACGTGAAACTGTGAATATATTTGGAAACACAGGTAGGTAGTTGTATCAAAAATATATAAACTTTAGGTAACTGGATGGTAAATGCTGCAGTAAAATAATGGTGCATATGTCATGTAACTGATAGCCATTAAAAGACTCACAATTCTTCCTCACCTAGGAAACACTGAGTTTTTAAAATAAACAGATAAAAATTATCCTCAAATGAGCAATTTTATAAGTTTGGACTGGTTGCAAAGTAATTCCTTCACAATTCTTCCTCCCCAGTGGTTTCCATGCTTCTTTCTCTGATTGCCTGTAAGTTATCTCAGTGCTTACCTCCAGGCCTGATTCCTCTAGAAAGGAGAGGGTTATCTGAGATGTTGAGTGCAACCATGAAAATATAGCAAATGGAAAATAGGAATATTGAATAATAAAGTTAATCTTGAAAGTCTTTGTTTAGCAAACTCCCCGCACTGAAAAACATAAACTGGCCTGTGCCACATTTTTTCTAATGTTCTATCTGGTTCTCACAATAATTTCTGCTTTTCATCCAGTTTCTATCTTTATTTTTATTACTTACTGTAGTGTTGCACTTGAGAAAGAATAGATCAAAAGACATCTAGACACATACAGACCAGAAAAAAAGTAGTGTTTCAGAGTTTTGTTTCTGAAGTAAAGGATTTTTGGAACCACAATCCTAGACACCAGATTTCTAAATATGAAACAGACAGATTAAGCAAAGGAAAAAAACCCCAACCAAACAAAAAAAAGGAACATGAACTGTAGAGCAAGTAAGTTAAAGAAATAGTAAAGCAATAGCATTAAAAAAGTAGTTAGTATAGAAAGTTGTGAGCAAATAACTGAATTTTACATCTTTTAATTGTCACTTTCTGCCACATTTGTTTGTGCCATGAGTTAACTGACATTTGAAAATGTATTTAGTGAAATGTAAGAAATCATATAGAGCATTCTGTGTATTAAGAGATCTATGAAGATTACATGTAATAGAAAAATTAAGAGCTGATCTAGAGAGGTCCAAGAGATTTGTGAAAAACTATTTGACTCCAGAAAGCCAAGTTCATTCTTTCCTCTTTACTAGTATTTATTCATGTGTCCATTATTTTCATGGTTCAAGTATAATTTTTTACCATTTTTCCTGCTGTGGACATCAGGCTTTCTAGGCTGTAGTTCCAGGTACACTGAGAAAAATGTTATAATAGTAATTGCATTTCATGAAAAATTATTTAGAGTTTTATCTTGAAATAAGCAGGAAATAATCAATTCAACTAAAGTGACAAAAATAATGACTTTGCAAAATTTATACAGAAATGCACTGAGGAGCAAGACAGTCAAAGGCATTTAGAATCTAACTTACTAATCATTGTGATATGCAGAATTGTTTTTATGTAATTATAATAAATAGGAATACTTTCACTCAGGACTAAAATCTAGTTTATGCTCTTCTGCAATGTGATTTGAGTCCCCATTTTTAAGATGGGCAAATGTGAATTGTACTTTTTAAATGTATTCTTAGAAATTCCATAAGTACAACAATGAATGACGTCTCTTCATGTAGTGTCTATTCTGTTTTACATCTAGCTATTTGGACAAATTAAAAAACCTCCCTATCATGTTTCCCTCTTAAGAAGACTCAGTATATGCAATTGCACACACAATAATTTTCTTAATCAATTAAGAGAATCTGATAATCTACTGATTATGTCCTGTCTTCAGTGATAAACACATATATTGTCTATTTCCATTTTGAAACCAAAGCAGTTTTTGCTAGTGCTTTTGGCTAGCCTTGACAAAGTAAATTTTTCCATTAAAAAAAACAAAAGAAATTGATTAGAATAAAGATAGAGCCATCTGTAAAATAGCTGTGTTTTAGTGTCACTGTAATATTACTGAACTGGGCACTGAGAAAGGGAAATATCTTCTTTCAGAACCAGTCACTGTTACATGCTGAGAAGTGTCTGTACAAAGCTTGGATTTTTTTCCCCAACAGTGTTTTGACTTGGCAATTTCAACTACCTGGAAGCTATATAATGTGAAATTTCTAGTTAGAAACCTTCAGCTCTGTTGAATGAGAACGATATTCACACTAGAGTGGTTCACCCCTATCTCATTTTCTATCCCTTCCAATACTTTAACAGAAGCTTCCCTTCTGTCTCTTCAACACTTCTTGCTGGGGTTGGCATTGCCAAATTCTGTGTTTTAACTCCAGAGATCTGGCTCATTCATTTATTTAATCTCAGCAAATTTCCAGTGTTCTACTCTGAGGTGTAGAGTCTGTTTTTTAAGCTTTACTCTTGATGGTTAAAAAATCTGTTGTGTTTGAATGAAAGAGAATATGCATGTTGATGTTTATAACAGTTGTTTGCTCATACAGAATGCCAGCAATCTGTATGGACAATGAGACAGAAAACAACACCCTCACTCTAAATAGCTTACAGTTTAAATAAACAGCCAAGGGAAGAAGGACTGAATGGGAAATACTGGAAGAGTAGAACAACTGAACAGCTAAGGTTAATGCTTATCTTGTTATGCTGTTGTCTCTTAATTTTTTTACCTGACCTCTCCTTAAAAATGGAGAGCATATTTTTTTTTAACTGACAAGGAGATCTGATTTCTATGGGCCTTTAAGGCCCACATACATATATTAAAAAAAAAGAACCAACAAGTAAATACATTTAACAAGTTATTATTTGATTTTGGAGAACAAATCTATACATGTTAGTAGGCCAATCTAATTTCTACAGATTGTTCTAGTGTACCAGCAGTTGCTTTACTGTTCACTACAAGATTTTTTTCAAAGGTACAAACTCTTCCAAATAAACTGGTTTAGGATTCATGTACACTTCTAAATTTTGTCAGTTTCTGCAAATACAATTCAGAACAGATTCATTCTGATAATAGAAAGTTTCACAGCAAAGTGTGAAAACAGTTTACAGCTGTCTTAAAGCATTATTTAGGGCCTGTGCTGTGCCCTAGATGAATAAGACTGCAGATACAAGGTCCATGGCCAGATCATACCCAGATGTATTTCTGTCTAGGGTGGTTCTCATACCTAGAGTCTTCTGTAATCATATAAAAATTATGAGGAAAGCTTCCCCCAGCAAAGTCTCAGGGAAAGTTAATAGTGCAAATACTGCTTTCTCTTTTGCAAATATAAATCACTCAGTGGGCGCAGTACAGCCTCAGCTGGAGTAAAAAAATTAATTTGCACGCTGCATGTCTGCAGAGGTGAACAGCCCTCAGAATATGGAAGAACTATGTGTTGTGTCTTTTTCTCAGGAAAAACCTTATTTGAAAATTGTACATCTTAGTAGCTACTACAGACAGTGTGATTTCTCTCAATCTGATTAACTAAAGAGCCTAATAAATAATAACACACTGCTTTATTTTCTATTTCACTACCTAAGTGTGTATCCTGCTAGGGAATTTTGTGGCTTGAAATGTTGATTTTCAGACAAAATTCTTGCTTATAGTTCTGCAACCATTTAATTTTTCTAAGTTTCCCTATTCTGACTCTGAGTAGCTATTGCATCAGACACAATAGGTGTTCTGTGCTATTATTGCCAAATCATATTATTTATCTCCTAAAGTGTTCACAAATGATTCATTGAACAAGACATAAAAAGAAATACAATAAATCACAAGACACATTAGAGTAATATTCAAAAACAAGGTAAACTTTCTAGAAAATACACATTTTTAGTTATATTAGTTAAATATCTTACTAAGACAACAATTAAATGAGTCCTCAAAAAAAACCCCAATGGACTTAAAAGGTTTTCTTCTTCATCTGTAGATGATCTTAAGGAAAATTTAATGAAAATGTAAGTAAACCCTTATAATTGTACCAGACAGTCCATTAATTTTTTCTGGTATGATTTAGAAATCTAAAAACCAATTAAAAATAATTTTTCCTAAGGCAATAACAACATAATAATATCAATAAATTTTGACACTGGGATAAATATTTGGTGATAGGGTAGCTAATGTTATTAGCACAGCTGGACAGCTTCTCAGCATTATTGAGCTATGAAAATTTTTGCTTCTAAAATTTGCATCAGACACCTTCTATTTTTAGAAAAGTTCTATTACCCTTAATATTATTACTTTTTAGCATAGTTGATTTGTTTTAATGCTATGCATTCACCAGGTTTTTAACCCATGCTGTCATACTGCACTATTGGGAAACCCAGTTAGCAATACATCCACTTGTAAAGTGAGAAAAAAACCAAATTATGTGGATAAAAATCATCTGTTCAGTGCCAGAGCATTTAAGTCTCATGATTCACATATGAATATAGAATATGAAACCTTATTAGGAATGACAGTCAAAGAAGAGGAGTAAGATATTATTCCATATATTGAGGTACACCAGCTTGTGCTGAGTGGCAGAATATATGAAGTCCATAGTGGTGATAAAAGAGAAAAATAACAAAGGTGCTTTCACAGTCAAGATGAAACATCATACAAAGGTGATAAGGCAGATTAAATAATTTCAGACTAGGCTGAACTTTGCTAGAAGTCCAGCATATTGCAAGATGCAAAATATTAACAAGGTCTTGGAATGTGTTGACAACATTTGTTATTTCAACCTTAAGAAGGAAATCAAGGTGAATTTTCAGTACAGAGTTCTAGAAGAATTTGAAGATGAAAAGAAACACTGATGATTGTGGTAACGAAATGATTGAACTCATGATTTCTGGGATGAAAATAAAAATACTATTAGTAAAAAATCCCATTGTAAAAGATCTGAATTAAGATCTCAGGATAGCTTAGAAAAAACATTAACAACATTAAAGACAGAAATATGTCAAAGTGAAGGAGCTTGGAATAATAAAACCAAAAAACATAGGATAGCAAATTAGAAATTTGCAAAGAAGTATTAGTAGCTGTCCTGAATATTCATCAAAATTGTCATACTACGATCCAATAATCAAGCACAATATTTAGATGTTTAAATAAAAGTATCTTCATTAAGTATACGAAGTGGTATGTCCAGTGTGCTTGAAACTGAAAAAGACTAAAATGGAGTGGGGATTTTTTCAGGTTTGACAACTGTATTTCATTAAAGTTTTGGACAACTCAAGAATCAGCAGCTGCAAAACATGATACAGTAAGAACAAGCTGCTGGAAAACATAATATGCCTAACAACTTGAATAAAATTAACATTGCAAAAATATGAATGAACAAAATAACATAAAGTTAAATCTGGCTGTAGAACCAAAGGTGGGATGGCATGCGTTCAAATATGTAAAGCATATCAAAATGGGAAAGCAAACACCAGTATTTTTTCTGAGACAAATATAAGAGCTCAGTTTGCAGGAAAAAAGATATATGTTAGGCATTAGAGGGAAAAAAAAAAAAGGAAAACAAAGCCAGTATTTTCACAATTTGATAATTAAATACTGAAGTAGATGGCCTGGACAGACTGTAGTAGGAAGATTTAAGAACAGGTACTGTGAACAGTTTAGATCTTGTCTTGGGCAAGAGAATGGACTAAATCAGTTTCCTTTCAATTCTTTCTGATTTATATTTTTATCTCCTTTACAGAATGAAGTCAGCTGTGAGAAAGAGGCACAGAAAGTAACAGGGTAAATGAACATAATTTTTGTCTGAATTATTGTCCTCTATTAATAAAGGTAGAGATTTCCATGGTTATTTTAAAAACAGAAGACCTGCATTTGTAGTCTCCATCTGGAATATAAATGTGCAACAAAGAAAGACAAAATTTAATCTCTCTAATGAGACATTGATGATAATAATTTTGTAATAAGTCATTGTATTCTGGAGCTAATGGGTTTTGGACCTATTAGAATGTATTTCATGTTGTTCCACAGTAACATAAGGATGGTAAAACCTAAACTCTTTTTAAGAAGGACTGATTTGATGTAGTCATTTTATTTAAAACCCTTCAGATTGTACTTCTTGTGAAATTATTTATTTCTAATGAATCTGCATTAGGCATCAGCTGCAGAACACCACTTATAGATGTGAGCCCTAGACACTGCAGTGACTGTCTTGAGTCTCATCTTGACTCTGGACTACATTTAAAATACAAACATATGTTAAATGAAATTTAAAGTATGGAGATACAGCTAAGAAGATTTTTTTTTTGCCAATTACACTGTGTGCATTAGTCAATAATAAATTTTATTGCCTTTCAATGGTTGGTTGGTTGGTTGGTTGGCTGGAGTTTTTTGTTTGGTTGATTTTGGTTTGGTTTGGTTTTTTGGTTGTTTGTTTGTTTTTTTTTCCCTCCAGACTACAGCAACTCATAGATGATAAAAGTCTTTCTCAAGTTGAGAACTGTAAGGAGTTTGTTATCAAAAGTAGCTTTTTATTAATTTGGTTGCTTTTGATACTTTCTGTAACGGAAAGCTATAAGCTACATTTCAAACACTATAGTAGTGGTGGGATAGTTGTGATGGTTTACGGACATAAACAAATGTGAAAGTCAGGGTTGTAGATTTTTAACTGCAATGGTGGTGCTGATGACTATATCAGGTAGGTGGGAATTGGAAACATCTCCCAGTTTGTCTGCTTTCTTTTCTTATGTGTTTTGGGTGTATTCAATTCCACATAACACATTTCAGTGTCTTCTGTCTGTTAGTTAAAGTATGGATTATGATTATGGTATCATTTTGGTCTGTATATTTAATGCATTTGCTTGATGAGTTGTTCAGGAATGATAAGGGGCCTGACCAAAAATCCAGTACTGTTATAAAAATCTCTTGTGCACTTGAAAGGAAATAGAGGTAGGCACTAAAGAGACTACCATGGCTTTCATGAGCAACTTTTGTTCCAACAAGCCATTACAATTTTGCTCTTACATTGTATAACAGAACCTTTATATGTTCATGATACTAGCGAAGAAAAAGAACATAGGGTAGGGATCACCTCCAGAATAAAAACTCACATTTTTCAAGTGCATGATTTTTATTTCTGCTACTTAACATTTTTCAAGAAAAGGAAATTGAGATTAATGGGATTTTATTTGTTTGTAAAACTGGGCATTTTACCTATGGTAATCATTTGAAGCAGTCATCTAAGTAGTAATATTTAACTTATTTTTTATTTTACTTTTCACAAATTAAGAGGATATACTTTGAAGATGTTCAGGAAAAATATTTTCTATAGAATTTTGTAGTTTCTCAGTGCTGTTGTTTTATCCAAAGTAAAAAAGAAAAAAAAAAGACACAATTCTCATGTAATACTAATTCTATTTTTAATTAACCAACTTTAATTAACCCAACTGCTGCATATCTAGAAGTTTTATTACTTAGCCCCTATCTGTGAGAACCCTGGGCTTGGTCTGGAGTCTCATGTGGTGGTAAAGTCTCTCCTCCAGCCCGTGCTTCCAAAGGAAAACTCCACAGGCTCTTGTTGTTCAGTCTCAAGGCAGTTTATTGTTTGTTATCTAAAAGATAACTAACTGTGGCTGTTTGGTCAGCGGACCGGGCTGAGGCACACACACACTCTGACATCCTCTCTGTCTGGTGTCTTCTTCTTCTCTCTCCCCGCCCAGGGCTGCTGCTATTTTTATATGCTATATTACGTATTACATGTTTATAGTTTTCCCCCAATACCTACTACCTACGTTGCCAAGTGTTTTTCTACTCTAAACCAATCTGTGAGTGCCAACATCACCAAGAACATGGAGGCAAGGAAGAAGAAGGAGGAAGAACAGGATCAGCCCACTTTCCTCCATCTTAGAACTTCTGACCCCCATGTACAAAGTAAAAACCCCCCTGTACATGTGCTAAAACCTCCCTGTACAATACTAAAAAAATTTCCCCTCTGTTTTGTAACTACTTTTACTATACTATTTAACCCTTTGTGACTGCTTGTTTCACCTCCAAAGTTGGTAACTCATTCCATGGCTCAAACTCAAAATCACAGCTGTTTCCAGCTGCCTGCCAGGGTCTAAAATGCTTCTGACCAAGGGCTGGAACCTCTAAAAATGTCTGAGAGACATTTTGAGTTCCAACACCTATCCTGCTTTACTGGATTACAGATGTATAGGAAAGGAGATTTCTGTCTTCACTTCAGCAACATTCACAGTCTTTTTTTCCCAACAAGCATCTATGCCTTTCAGGTATTTGCTTTGTCTCCTCTTGTCCCTGAGTATGGAAAAAATCTTGTGACAAAGCAGTTAAATAACATTTTTTTCACAATTCTTCTCCATATCTTTTACCATGACATTTACAATAACCATATTTTGCTGATTTTCATCATCAGTTCTATAGATCATTCTGTGTATCTTAATTAACTGTTAATTTGTGGTCCCTTTCCTTGCACTAATCTTATGTATTTAATTTCCTTGTAGTGGAAGATGTACTTCACTCTTTTTGAAACAGTTGATGTATTTTTGCTCATTATTCAGTGCGACGGTGAAGATTTTGGGTGGTAGAAAACCAAGCTAATAATAGTAAACAGGAAAAGAGATACCTTGTAGAAGAGGACTTAATACCTTACAAAATTATGTAAGGTATTACATATTATGAATAAATACCTCAGAAATTAAGGTTCTGATCTCTCACATTCCTATTATCACTCATGTCTGAGCATTATTAATGCTTTTGAAACATAGAAGTCCCCCAAAAGTTCTGTCATTCAGAATCTTCCTTGTGTCCATTTGTTTGTTTATCATCTTCCTCTGGCCTACAACTTAAATTTGTGGATTCATGTTGCCTGCACTTCTGCTATAGTCATCAGTTGTTCCATGACTACTTCTTAGTGTTAATCTTGCAACATTTAAAAGTCCTTTAATAAGCTCTTCCTAAATTTTGGGAAACAAACTACCAAGCTATTTGAAGACATCTCAAATATAAATAAATGCACTAAAGTGTTGGTTTATTTAATCTTCTTGTATTTTTTTAGAGTACTAAGGTCCATATTCTGAAAATGGAAATGACCTTCTAGTTTTTAAATATTATAAAATTTTATTCAAGAAAACAGGAACTCTGAAATATAAGTTGAAGGTACCATTTTCTTCTGTTAATCACTTATTTAGGGAAAACTCATAAGTGAGGGTGACTAACATCATCTGCAGCACTTCACCTCTACATAACAGTTTGAAATTTCCTCTAGAGTAATTGCTTACTGTTTTTCTTGAAGGTCAGTCCCATTTATTTCTATCCTCCCACGATGGGAACTACTGTACATAACTATAGGGGAACAATAGTTTCTATTCTCCCAGCAGTTACCAGGGAGACTGAACTAATTAAGCATCATGTACATTGTAAGCACTTTCAGTTAAGGACTGGGAAAATCAGAAATCATTCCTGAGTAAGAAAAATAATAACCATATTTATCCTTATAAAAATTTGAGTTTGCCTCACTAAAACTGCTAAGTCTTTCATTCTGGAAGTTTAGATGTCTTCCTGATAACCCAACTTTCCTACTGGTATGACACTTGTGCCAAAAAAAATGAAAAATTTAGTGAATTTCAGGTAAATCTAATGACAGAACTATGTATTTGAGCTAAAAATCTGTGACAGCTTCTGATCCTTGTCATGATAACCAGAATTACAAAAACTCCATGAACTTCAGTGATGTAAGTTAGGGCCTGAAAAATACATTAGAACACAAATGTACTTGCTGATTACGATTATGGCTTTGTATATAAATCTGCTGAAGATTTGTGTATTTTTCTTGAGTGGAATGTTTTGTATCATATTTTGAATGGCAGCTATTCTAACAACATGAACATTGGGAAATCTTAAGTTGATATAATTTTAATATGAATTCTAGTACATTTTGCAATATTAACTTCTTCATTCTATAAGCTAAGAAAATGGCATTATTCAAATTTTTTCCAGCAAGCTAGTATCTTCTAAATACCTAGTGTTTTGAAATAACTCACCTAGCTGATCACAGGAAGCCAGCTGGTTGAATTTTCCTGGGTTTCAGCGAAGTTTTCTGTACTTTCTCTCCTCCTCCAGCTCACAGCTAAAAAAAAAACCATGTTGCCATGAGTAAGCAACTGGTTCATGGGTGGGGCACAAAGGGTTACAGTGATTGTACAGTTACTGTACAGTGACAGTTCAGTTACACTTCAACATCTTTGCAAATTTGGACACAGGACTGCAAAGGATACTGAGGAAGTTTGCCAAAGAAACAAAAATGGGAGGAGCTTCTGACTTCCTCGAAGGAAGGAAAAACGTGAAATTCTCAGGAAATGAGGGAGCTGGGCGATCACAAACCATGTGAAATTTAACCAGGGCAAGTGAAAGATTCTTGCGTCTGGCGACTCTGGTTGTGTGTATAGACTGGGGAAGACGAGGCTGAAGAACAGCACCATGGAAAGGGCCCTGGGGCTCCTGGTCAGTGGTGACCTGAGCACAAGCCAGCAGTGCCCTGGCAGCCAGGAGAGACAACCCTGCCCTGGGGGCATCAGGCACAGCATCAGCAGCCAGGAAGAGAGGGGATTGTCCTGCTCTGCTCTGCACTGGGGCGACTTCAAGTGCTGGGGGCAGTTTTGGGTGCCAGAACATAAAAAACACATTAACTTATAAGAGTCCAAAGGAGGGCAACGAGGATGGTGAAGGGTCAGGAGGAGAAGCAGAGTAATGAGTGGCTGAGGTCACTTGGTCTGTTCAACCTGGAGGAGACTTGGGGGAGACCTCACTGCAGTTACATCTTCCTTCTTCGTTCATAAAGATGCAGATTTTGGACTTTTCAGAAACAGCAGAAAGCCTACACCAGCAGTAAGAAAGAGGATGCAAGGATTAGCTGTAATGCAAATTATGTTCATCTTCCTCTCCTTGATCCTGAAAAAAAAATCCACCATGAGCTTCACTGCATAGTTTTGATGTTCTACAGCTGGAAAAGTAACAAGCTTCTGTGATAACAGACTTCCACACTTTGCTTGTGTATATACGTTTGCTTTGCTTATTTGTTTCTGCTGGGCTACAAGATAGGATATACTTAGGAGTGAAATCTTTTGACAAGTTGAACAGAGGCAGATTGGTAAAGCTCAAGATCCTGTGAGAGATTAGTTTTGCTACTTTTAATCACATTCGGCTAACTGTGTTGTGTATCCTAAACTGTGATATTCACATAGAATGTTGTTAGTGATATATACCCCAAAAGGCTGTCTCAGTTTACCTTTGTATGTGAGATCTATATAGGATTATAGCAATAAACTGTGAGAATAAGATTGCTTTTTGCCTTTGTCCACCTGAGAATTACAGAAGCTATCTGATTATTGCACATGTTGAAATGGCTTACAGCTATCATAGTGAATATTCTTTCATGTGGGAGAAAGAAAATGAAAACTGAAATTATGTATGTGATGGTCACCTCCCATTTTAAAAATATTTACCATTTGTATTTGCTGTTTTCCAAATACAGCTATTTGGAGCAGCAGTTGTTGCACAAAATTCAATAGAGGCCTTTTATTTCACAGCTACTGAGAATTTCCAAGCAAGGCAAAATGTTTGAGCAGACTACAAAGTGCTGCTGAAGGCCTTCATGGCATATGTAGTATTTTGTACTAAAAAATTTGTACTATATTGGTTGTCTGTTCATAATCCTTCGGGAAGCATAATCCTGTTCCCAGATCTTATTTGGCGTTACATTACCTTTTCATTTTCTCTGCCTTGTTTTTCCCCTCTCCTGCAGCTACATGTTTGCATACCAGTGCATGATTTCTTATTATGACCCAGCTAAGCAGGGCTGAGGATTTTTACACAACTGGTCAGGAATCAGGATGTGGTTTTCTGAAGTCATTGTGTGTGTTTGTGTTTTCAGAGTGGTAAATCAGAGCTTGTGGTTTGCACTGAAAATCTGATACATGTATTCTGGTGTGATGAACTAGGGTTACATACGAGAACAGTGCCTGCCAAACTTCTGTAGCTTGGACTTTCACCATTTACTTTGCAGATTCAAGTTCAGTTTCTCTCACAAATGGTTGCTTATTGCTCTTCATTCTACAAATACACACATATAACTTTCAACGTGCATTGTAGACATGTTCCGTTTTCTGAGAACTAGAGCTGGAGTTTGACACATCTCTTTACATCCACAAAAGGTCTTGGATAGTGTCTTTAAGTCAGTTTGTAAGGAAGTTACTGACTTGCACAAGAATAAATGGATCCTTTATAGGAGCCTCTCACTGACTCCCTTATTGAGCTTGAAAATAAATATTTTTTTAAAAAATTATTAACTTTTTCAAGCATCACAGAACCACAGAATCATCCATGTTGGAAGAGATCTTCAAGACCATCAAGTCCAACTGCGCTACCATTATCACTCCTAAACCATATCCCAAAAATCCACATCCAGATGCCTTTTGAACACTTCCAAAACCAGCGATTCCATCACTTCCCCAGGCAACTTATTCCAATGCCTTACATCTCTTTCAGTTAAAAAAATAATTCTAATACCTAATCAGAACCTCCAAATACTAACCTTGGATAGAAGTATTTAACAGCTTTCATAAAATATGCTTAAATGTAAAGATCAAAAGAAATTGTGGCTAAGTGCATAGTGCACTTACTTGGGGTGATGTGAGGCATCCTAACTACCCACCTGAAAAAGATAGTGCCTCTGTGATAAAATCTGTGGGAAACTCTGAGCAGAGGATTGAAGATGCAATATACGTTAACACTGAATTGAAATCAGACTTTTAAAAGGGCATCAGCATTTCTTTAATGCTTGGACTGTATTGTGGTCTCTGTAAACATGTCACTTTTCTGTAGGTGTCCCTGAGATGTACCCAGTCATTTTCAGAGTTGAACCTTTTTTCTTCTTGAACACTTCCTGAGATAAATTTATAGAAATTCAAAGACCCCATGCACATATGAATCTCTGAGACTTTACAAGTACAAAAGAAATTGCTTTCAAAGAATATATCTGAATTGAAGACAAAAGCTATTTCATATTTGTTATATGAAAAATTTAAATTAACCAAATTATCTTTGAATTTCTGTGTAACAACTTTAAAAGATTCTGCCTTTGTCATGCATTAACTGTGGGAGAAGCATTCTAGGAGTCCCATGCTTTCCATTTGTCTGTCAAAATGAAAGTATCCTGTTTTATTGCTAATTACACTGTTTTGTTACATGATAGCAAAGACACTTTAGTTTTTGTTTTTAAGCTTACTCTTCCTTTTAATTAAGTGGTGATTATAATATTAACTTATTAATATGACTTTATATTATATCATTGTTTATTTAAAGAGTGATGTTCTTATGTTAGGTGTAGGAGTTAATAAAAAAATGACTACCTACTTTGATGGGATCATTCCTCTAATCAATTCCTTTGGTATCAAAAGGCCATTAATTTTATTTTGAAGTGTCCAAGATTGAGAAGCAGGATATTTTCTATTGCCATCTGTGTAGCAGTTGTCCTCCGGGCAGTTTTCCGTATCTCCTGTTATTGGGCCCATCAATGTCTCGCCACGAGTCCAGACAGCTCCCTCCAGGAGCCAGTTCTGTTTAACAGGAAATCAAAGACCCACCCCATGACTCAGAATGACATCAGCCCATTGTGAGATGCTCCCCCCAAGGGGGAGAGGCTAAACATTCCCACCTAGATATATTCTGGGATTTTTAGACAGAGAGGCAGCCTTTCCAAAAGTTTCCAAGAAGACACAGCTGGGGTTTTCCATTAGACCGACTACACCTTTTCCACTAGACCACTACACAAACAAAAACCACATCTGCCACTCCAAGAGGAACTGCAGCCACTCCAATTTGGACTGTTACCAACATGTTGGCCCAAGGGGTGTTAGGTTGTATTCCGACTTTGTTGGTGATGTTCCTTTCGTATTATTGCATGTATTTTATTTATTTTCCCTCTTCCCAATAAATTGTATTTCTGACTTGGAGTCTCTCACTGGTTTTACTTTCAAACCAGAACAAGAAGTCACACTGTTAAAAGGCAGTCCACATCTCCACAGTATACTGTGGGTTGAAAGCTTATGGAAGGCACACAAGAAACAGACTTTATTATTACTGTATCAGAAAACACAGCTTACTGATAAAATGTAGGGAACTTCTTGGCATTCTCAGCTGTTTTATGTGGATAGGGGTTTTCCCACGAGTAACTAATTTTTCTGTAATGATTTTTCATAATTACTCAATAGGTGATAATTTACTCATTATCACTTATTGCTACATTTATATATTTTTGACATTCTACATGTGCTAGATACAAGATATTTAATTTCTCCCTTCCCCTTCCCTTTTTGCTGTAAGGCACTATGTTTAATTTCAGACAAGATACTATCCTATTCAAATCCCAATAAAGATATATGTACTTGGATTGTAGACTAATCTTTCCAGACATTGATAAGCTTCTGATTCATTTACTAAGTGGAGACAATCTACAAAATTTTAATTGATGCAATGTTTGTTGACACTGTGCTAACACTGCAGGAGCTGGCAGTGCAGAGGAAGGAGGTATGCCAGTGTTCCCACTCATCATCCTGACAGCTAGGCAGATCACAAAGGAAATATCAGTGGGTATTCAGGGATTTGGATGGATTTCCTACATGAGCTTGTCACTCAAGGATGGCATTTGTAATACTTGTGAGAGTTGCTAATTAAGGTCCTAATTTACCCTTCTGAGTGGAGTTAAATGAGTCCTTGGCTGGAGAAAGCTAGATGGAGACAAGAATCTAGTACATGTTTGTCTTCTATTGCTCTTCTCCTGATTCATATGGTCCTTAGAAAATTTGACTCCTTGCCTAATAAAGTTCTGTAAGAGTAATTCTGGGGGTCACGTGGGCTACTAGAGGTCCAAATCCTCATGTTCTTACCACTTCTTCACATCCACAGCCCATGTTTTTCAGGGGGATGTGTAAAAGCATGTGCCTAACTATCCACCAAGCAGATACTTTTAACCTGCATCTCTGAGGAGCTACAATGTTGGCACAAAGTAGTACAGCCTCACTGACATAATGTGTGATTAATGTTTTTTGGACTGTGCCTAGGTAGAGGTCTCTCCACTGCTGGGAAAATTCCCAGACTATGGTATGCAGATACCAGCTTGAAGTTCGTACACACTGACAAATACCAAGTTCAGGAAACTCAAGGCTAGTATTGTGTTTGCAAAGAATATATGAATTAATCTTACCTCCCAATTATAAGCTGTATGAGACACTCAGCAAGGAGCTGAACTTGAACTTCTGACTGTTTAAAACCATGTGAATTTATAACATAGGGAGCTGACACCAAGGACTCCAAGGATGTAGGCAGAGGGATCCTTATTGCCAAACTGGCACAACTCCCACTGTCAGAGAAATTGGCTGGTTTAGACCAAGGCACTGCTCTAACAAGAGTCTAGATTTAATGCACTTTCTTAGGATCTATTATGGCATCCCAAGAACAATCCTATTCAAGAGAGTGGATCCTGACGAGAACTTCTGCAGCAGGTAACTGCAGGCTAATCATGACAGCCTAAGGAACATTGGAGCCTGCCACTCCAAGTCCAATCTATGAATTTCTAGGAAATATTATGTTGGATCACCTGACACAATCCATATATCAAATCTACTTCCCAGAATTAGCTGAATACTGCTTTTTTAAAATGCTGAAGTCTGGCAAATAGTTTTGAGTGAGGTTTCCCATGACACTTAGGTATTAATGTAAAAATATAATACATAGGCAAGATGGACATGAATTTTGAAATAGCAACTACATGCAATGATAGTAAAAATTCTGTTTCACAAATAAAATTATGAGAGTTTTAGAAAAGAAGGAATTTGCCATTAAAATTTGCCATTGAAAATTTGCCATTTAGAAAAGAAGGAATTTACTATTTAAAGTAGAATATGAGAGAAAACCAATTGGCTACAAGGACAAGATCTTTCATTAAAAGATATCAAGACATTGAGGCAAGAGCATTGTTCTATCATGTTTTAAATAAAAGGAGTGCATAAACCCACCAATTTTCTTCAGAGTTTTCCAAGAACTTCAGAATTGTTACTAAGCAAAAGGACAATGTCCCACTAATCCAACAGCAACGAAATCTTGGCTGGATTTCTTGACAGAGATAAAAAGTTTGACTGAAGAGAAGATTGTGATTCCAGAAATAAACTAGCTGAAACTGAAGTAGATGGTTTCAGTTTGCTTGGCTTCAGTGGAGAGATTCTTCACTTTTGAGTGGAAAGGCTGGGACAGGAAGGTGAAGCATAAAGTATTTATCATCACATCTAGAAGCTGCCTAATTACCTTGTACATGGTACGAAAAAAAAAAAGCTTTAATGACTGGATAACTTGTATAAATCAAGATAATTACAGATGGTGTTTCCTACCCCCATGTATTGCAATAGAATATAAAAATAATTATGAATTACTGGACTTTTGCATAGCACCAAGAAAATAATTATATTATTTCATTATTATATTCTAGGTGGCAGGAAGTAATGGAAATGCCGTTGTGTTTGTTATGGTAGTCAGATTGTTTTTAAAAATATGCTGCTGGATTGCTGGACAATAATTATGATAAAGTCAGATAAGTTGAGAATTATTATAGACCTGAGTAAGGTCCTTAAATTTAAGCATTACATGATGAAAATTGTTCAAAGAGATATTAAAATCTGTATGCCAAAAAAAAGTTTTGATAGCATTGGTTATATATAAAAAAAATTAAAATCACAGGAATACAGCAGTTTTCTTTGCTGTGTTTCTATTTTTGTGACTTTCTTTCAGTATGGCCTTAGTACTAAGGCACACTGATATGGGTCTTCCAGAGAGAAAGTATTAGTGTGTTCTTCATTTGTGATAAACCTGGTGACAGTGATGGGCTGTATAATGCTGTGGAAGGTATGGAAGAAAAGAGCTTGTCAATTAATAGAAGCAAATGCCAGACAGAACTGAATGAGATTAATTTGAGACTCAATTATTTAAAGAAGGCACAAGAGAAAGGTCAAGTGTATTGTACATGTGCAAACTGAGAGGTTGTGAAAACTTCATGATACCTAATAACATATTTCAGTTAATTAATCCTTTGTTTGCTAAAATGAAATGTTTCCCTTAAATTCTGCTAGAACTAAGTGTTTCCCTCAAAATCCTTGGATTGACATTACAAAGTAAAATGAAACTGGTGAGGAAGAGAAAAGATTGAAGAAATAATGTTTTGAAAATTGACTACAGGAGTCTATTCTGAATTTGCAACTGAATCCTACTATCTTAATCACATGCTATCTGGAGCTCCTTTTTTAAATAATGTCTACTTGTGTTTGAAAAATGTTGAATAAAAGCTTAAAAAAGGCTGAAACAGGAAAACCCTGCAGTGGCTGCTTGGATCTGAGGTCATTGAGAGTTCTGTATAGTCAGGTAGAAAATGATAATACTATTACAGAATTTATTGTTAAATCTGAAAAGGCGAGCACAGAAAGAAACTTGTGAGGCATATTTTTGACAAATGACAAATAGAGAAAGCAAGAAACTGAACAGCATTCTGCAGGTAATACTACTCAAGACACCCAAGTTTTTAGAGCAAAATTTGAAAATCTGAAAATAACATAATGATGTAATATCTTTGTCTTTAAAAAGAAATTTCCTCTGTAGGTTTACAAGCTTCTCAGAGTCTTTATTTTCGGATTAATTTTTTTTCCTTTTTTATTATCAAAGCAAAATCTGATATGCTTTTAGGGAAAAATAGGATTTTAAAGAGAAATACTTGAAACAATTTTATTCTTTTTGCTATTTAATTTCCAGTACATAGTTGATCTTTTTTAAATTTTTAACCTAATTTATGACTTTCTTGAGAGTCAAAAAATAACTGGAAGTTTTTTCTTTCTACCAATTGTAATGAAGGCAAAGTACCTTTCTTAGGGAAGCAAATCCTCAGGTGTTTGCCTGAAGCTAGCCTCTTTTTTTACAGGTGAGCAGAGGAAAGAGTGGCTCAGGAACTTCCCCTGCCTCTGGCAGCTTGTGAAAATACCAAGAAGAATTGCAGCCTTTTTGTGGCTGGAGCTGGAAGAGCCTACTTTCCATTCCTGATCTTTCAGAATGGTACAGAAACGATGTTTTTACAGATTAACTCTCAGTGTTACCTTAGAACTATATCAATACTTGATCAATGCTAATAAAGAATTAGTCAGTATGTAGAAATTACATTATTTTTAAGTACACTTCCGCATTAGTTGCTGGAATAATAAAGATTTCATGACTAAGATGAAATATGAACAAGAGAATATGGACTTTAAATACTTGAAGCAGATATAGGGTGTGTAATAAAAGGAACATTTAACAATAACTTCTTTAGGATTAACAGCAAAAATCTGCTAGCTGTTTCAATCAGTTAGTCCTAATTAAAAAAGTACTTTTCACATTTTAATGTGTCTCTTTTTAGTACCTTAGTGCAAAATTGAAAACTAGCAAATCATCAGAACAAAAATACCTGCAAGAAAGATAGTACCAATAGAAGGTTTCATATTTTGTTGTGGAAATTTGATAAATGGAACTTTGAAATATACACTTGAGATTTGGGTCAGGTTTTTAGAAGAAGAGTCATGTGCAATTTGGGCATTTGAAATTTGGAGAAGAAAAAAGTACCTATATCATAATGTTTTGAGTATTAAACACAAAACTGCAAGGTCTGGTTCAGTGGAAACTGATGTGTATGTTTGAGCCCATGTACTTTATATCAGCTCAAAAAAACTTATTCATGATAGACTGGATTTATTTTACCTTGCTGGATTGAAGCCTGTACTAGAAACAACAGTCAGAGTTTCTGCAAAGTCAGGTTCTTATATAGGAATGCAGGTGTTTCCTGCAGCAAGATTGTGAAGAATGAAGTGAGAGCTGTGGAAAAAAGGAGGAAGGTTGTTCTGAGTTTACAGAGGTGCAATTGCTGTCATATAAATACCAGCATTCATAGGTATAAGCATATAAGCATTTGCAGAAGAAAATTATAAGATACTGAAAATCAGAAAAAAGTTTGGAACAAGAGATTACAATAAGTAAAACTACCTTATAAAAGAAAAACCTGTATAGATGATAAATCAATGGAAAGATAGTTTTATTATAGACACAGCTTCTGTACTGCATTCATAACAGAAATAATTTATCCTCCTCTTCCTCTTCTTTTCTTTTACACTTATGCTCCTTCCTGCTTTGCTTCATTTTCTTCCTACAAAACATAAATATTATTTTCTAATATGTGATTATTTTGGCATGACATGCTCCATGTATTATCTTAGTAATATATAAATAATTACACTTACTGAAGCTTTATAAGTATTTTCTTTTTGAACAGAAGAAGTAAAAAATATATATTGAGAAATGGATAGGCATTTGGAAATTAATGTAAAATTCAGAAATTACTAGCTTTGAAGAGACTAGATGGAAAGAATGCTGTCAGTATGCTGGGGGATGTCTGGTTTCCAGAGGAAAAAAAGCTGTGGATTCTGAAACTAGAGAGCTGCTACTATAGCCTTCCACTTCAAAATAAGAGAGACAATACAGAATGCTTTTCATGAGGTTAAGTGTCATGTTTCCTGCAGACTTGAAGCAGAGAGGTACACCTGGATGAAGGGAACAGTCGAAAAAATTGCAGAGCTTCAAAGAGGCACCACAGCATGTGCTTTTCTGTGATTGCAGCTATCCTATGTTTTCATGGCCTGTGCATAGAGGTTTACATGGAAATGACAGTCTCTTCTCTCCTAAAAGCTAGTTGCAAACCAGAATAGAAAATGCTCTATTCCTTCTACTCTGCCTTCTCCATGGAGAGTGAGATTTTTCCAAGCACTTCAGGCAATATGAGAGCAATCACAGAATTTCAAAGAGGACAAAGAAAGCATTGAAAACTCGAGTGAGAAAGCTTCAAGAACATTGAAAAATGAATGCAAATAAGCTACATTGACCTGTAGTACAAAATGAAATTATTCAGCTGCTTCTACAATGTATTTTTCACTTCTGAACTGGGGTCTGAAGAGAGGGTCTTTTCAGAGATTATTACTTTTATAGTGTAGAGATTTGAGGACCAAAAGGAAGTGGCATATGTAATATCACTGAAAACATTATGGTTAAGGAGATATGTAAACATTTTATTTCATTGTGAAATAACTGATTCCAAGTAATTGACTTCAGATAACAACCTCCTCAGCGATGATTCCAGAAGCTGCTGTGCCTGTTAGATATACAAGTTTGTTTTAGTACTCATAACGGAGATGTTTGGTGCATAATGGATCTGAATCTCAGGGAAAACTGACACAGATACAAAGGATAGGAGTCAGCTGAGGTTCTGATAATTATTCACTGAAAACCATTCTCTGAATTGTTCATGCTGAAGATTTCATTCTATAGGAAGACAATGCAGTCTTTAGGAGTGCCTACAAGGCTTTCACAGGTGGGAACACAGACCCTGTGAACAGTTTCTAAAAATACATACCCCTGGCACTCTGCAGTGCAAACTAAACACTCTCAGGCTTGACTGGAGACAATATTTTATTGTTCGGTTTTCCTACTGGAATTGTCTTCCATTGTAGCTAGAGTGAAATTACTTTTCCAAAATGCAAGGATTATGTCACTGTTACAATCTTCTACAGATTGCTTGACAAAGCAGTTACAAGCATGGAAAGAAATGTGTATTCCTTTCTTCCACAGGGAGCAGGAAAGATAATCTAGAATTGGCTGGTGGAAACTTTACCTTTTTTTTTTTTTTTTTTTTTTTTTTTTTTTTTTTTTTCCCTTTGATATCTTTATAAAAGCCATATCAGACCAAAAGCTCAGTTAGTGCAGTCTGGTTTAGTTCCACTGAAATCAATGACATTACACAAAAGCCTTGGCCTCTGCAGATAGAGTCTGCTGTGTTGCATAGTTGTTGGATATTGTTTGCTTTTTTATGAGTGACACACATAATTTACTCTCTTCCCCTGCCCCCTTGGTGGTAAGCAATGAACATACACAGCCTCTAAAGGCAGAGGCAGTGAGAGATCAGGGCTGGGATTCCCAGCCTGATCAGGTGATTGTTTCAATCATTTGCAGATTGTTCCAAACTGTTTATTGCTTTTTTTTTTTTTCCTAGTTTCTTGGATCCTCTTTCATCAGTCTTAATTTGATATAACTAACATTTTAGGAATAGTTTATCAGATTTTTTTTTAAATTTATTTCAAAAGTTTTTCTTGTTGTTAGGGTTTTTTTCTATATAATAAGTTACATTAATAGTAATATACTCTAAATGTACATCAGTTTTCTTAGTAGAATAAATGGTTAGCTGCTATTGTATTCTGCCTGAGTTTGCCAAATCATTCTGTAACTTGATATAAAACTACTAATTTAAACAGCACAAGATAAAATTGTCACCCACAGTAGGGTACTAAAATAACCTAACAAAAAATTGAAAGCTTACACTGATGCATTTTATCCTCTTGAACTATTAGCTTGCCCATTACCTCTGGTGTAAAAAATAGATACAAGATATACACATAATATTAAACTCAGTATTTTTTTCCTCTTTCTTCCCTTCTGTTTCTGTCTTGCAGAAGACAAAAGACTGAAAAAAGTTGCTACAGAAATACAAGCATCTTGGTTAAAAACTTCTCAATCTGAACTTACAGCATTATCAGGAAAAGACTTTGAATGAACTTCCTGTTCTGCTAGTTTTCTCCCAAAGAGAGAAAATTTTATTAGCATATATTAAGATGAAGGATGGAAGAATCTGGATCTTATCTAGTTTCAAACCAAAGACTTAACAGAATTTATTAACCTTGAAGATACTATAGTGATCCTAAACCATGTATTAAAGCATGACTATTGCAGAATTCTATTCCAACATCAAGGTGTTTCAAGTGAAATAAATAAGGAGAAAATAAGCAGCAACTAACTTACTAAGATAATAACTGGATGAAACATTTACTGCTGTAAAATGAACCACACAGGAGAGTTCCAGGGGCAGAACCTGGAAATAGCCCTATCTTCATATACATGGTGATTTATTTGAATGTTCAACTGACCAGTAGAACTTCTGAAAGAAAAATGGGACTCTTTTTTCCATTGAAGATATGACTGTATGAAGTTATAAAAATAAACTTTTAATTTACTTATACTAGATTAACAATATACTGAATATTTTCAAAAATAAATTATTCAATTTAATTGAAAAGCCTGATGTAATGGGATAGAAGTATTAAAAATTACTATCTGCTATTCAGTTTGTAATAACTCAATTTATTATATTTTTAAAAATATTTGTTAGCCATAAACTTCATTCAGTACCAAATCCTGTATACATCTATATTCAAAAAAAAATATAACTTCAGAGGACTGCAAATAAAATCTTAGTGAGTTAGGAGAGATGGCACAAGCAAGACATTTCTATTCAGATTTTCCTTTATTAATTTAATATATTTTTTCTATAATTAAAATAGCTTTTACACATATTTTTTTCACCCATAGATCTTAGAGGATATAATAAAATAATATTATTTATATGCATTAAATGATTATGTAATTAATTACATGGAAGACATGCTTGGTCAAACACAAATCACTGGGCTTAATGTAATGGTCCCTTTGGCCTTAAAAATCTTGGTATATTTTTAGTTAGTTTACAAACGAAGGTACAGAGGATGGAAATTAGCTGAGAGAGATGCAGAGCAAAGCAGAGAAGAGATGACACATCTCTTTCTTCTGCATTGAACACCCTCAACCACTTGCAGAATTTTGACAGAAATTGTCAGGTTTTACAAAAGTTAACAGCACAGCTAGTGTCTCTGAGTGTCATAGACAAAATCAGAGTAGGTCCTTCAGCTTACTGAATTAATAACTCTGGGGCTCATAAGCAGCACTTGTTGCAGTGCCCAAGTGCCCCTTGGTGACATTTGCATTGCAGAACCATAACTTGGAAGACCATGACTACTCAGAAGCCATTGCAGTCAGTGGATCAACAGAATATGATTTACTGATAGGAGAAGTTTTAATCTGTTGTGCCAAAGGTTATTGCAGCACTGACTTTATAGTTACTGAACTCTTAACAATCTATCCAGTCAGTGACATCCAGATATTAATTTTGCTATTGTCCACATCTACATGCATATTATGGACTAAATATTGTGTATGAGTCCTGGCGCTACGCTGTGCTCCAGACACCCCTTTGCATGCAACTATTCTCCACTACAGCTGTCCTTCCACTGCTTTGCCCATTTTAGATGAGGAAATCCATGCTGCTCCATGTGGCAGCTAACAGGCTTCACTAAAATCTGATTTAGGATGCTTTATGGCTAAAGGGGGAGTTCAGGTTTCCCACGTGCTCCTGGTAAGAACATCCAGGTACAAAATTCAAATTGTCAGAAGTAGTCATTGTTAGAGGTGGGTTTATGCATGAAGACATTTTCCTGTTCCTCTTTGTCTTTCTGCACCATAGTGAAAATGCACAGAAGTTCTTTTTATAGTTAATTATTATAGTTCTTTTAATTAAGCAGGAACTACTGCAAAGAGGTACTAACAACCTGCACAAAATTGCCGTGCAAAGTAACAAAAGCAACAAAAAGTCTGCTGGAATACTGCACTCTGAAACTTTATTGCTTAGTTTGTTGAATAATTTCCTCTGTAGTAAAATTCTAAATTGAAAACAACTTTCTCAGTAATTTTATGAAGTTTTAATTTTTTTTTTCACTAAAGGGTACAGAAATTTAAATAAATCACATATAGTTTGCCATTTTCTGAGGTAAAAATCCTGTCCCAGTATTTGCAAAAGATAATTCCCTGAGGAGCAAAAGAGAAGTTTCTCACTGAGTTTAGAAATCAACAAAATGTGTTAGTCAATTCAGAACCTTATACTATAAGAGGAAATCTTTTATGATGAATAAATTAGTAAGACTACCTTTTATGTCTGAATAGAAAATTAAGTATCTTAAAGAACTCTCTGACTTCATTGTCATTTAAGGTTGGTAACTGATAGATGATCCCTTTAGACTGTTTTTCAAGTTGCATAGACCAAACCTTCAGTGTGGAGTCAAAAAGCAAATAATTGTAGAAGACAGCAATTGAAAAACTGTTGAAAGACTCATTATAAAAACTCACCTAGTAAATATTCCATCATGCCCCTTGTAGACTTCTTGGTTTAGTGTTTTAAATTGCATTTGATGCAGAATCACTTGAAGTGAGTCAGTCCAGATGCCAAAGGTACAGGTAACCAAGGGAGCTCTGTAATGAGAGAGGAAGCCTACAAGACATGACAAGATGTGGAAATAATTTATGCCACTTGTTATTTGAGAAATAGCTTACATCTAAAATCATATTGTAGCTCAAAACAATCACTAATGGGAGCACAAAGCGGTGCCTGTCAAATGTAGAATATTCTGCAAAATTATGTCATTGCTATAGACCTGTCTGTCCGTCCTTCACCCCAGTTGTGCCTTTTCATTCAGTCATCCTTAGCAAAAAGTTTTGACTGACTCATTACAGCCAGTCTGTACACTTTCTCAGCAAAGCAAAGGGTCTGTATTTTAGTTGGCTTGCAGCATGGCTGCTGAACTTAGATCTGTTTGCAGGCAGGGATGATCCATGGGCTGCCACTCAGTGAACTGGCTCTTTGGAGGTACTGGCTGGTCAAAGAGCCATCCTGCTGACTCAGTGTGGAAGGCAGACTGTCTCAGAAGTGTAATGGATAAACTGTCCCTAGGGTGATACTTGCAGTATCTAAAATAATCTTCTTAGACACTCATACTGTCTAAAATAACCTATTTAAATGTTCATAAAACCTTAGCTACTCTCCAGTGTACTAGAAATCAGGATTACAGAATTATTTCCATTAGTAAAGGTTGAGCAGTGACATAAACAAGTTGTGGTAAAACAGGATGACATTGACAGGGAGGGATAATGCAAATATATATCTACTTGGTGTGTTTAACATTTAAAAATATTAGTAAAATATTACTGCTTATAACAGATAGATGTATCTATTATCCATCTGTGCATTTCCAACAAGGAAAGACTGACCTCTCCTATACAACATCTCTCAGACTTATCTGATGGCAAGAAGAAAGTAAACTTGTGGAATATATCAGTCTTTCCCTGCCTAGTAAGAATCTTTCCATAATACACATTCACAGCAAGGCTACACTTTCAACTCCAAACACAAATTAATGCTGTTTGTTTTTTAGGCTGCTTCTCATCTCTGTTAACCTGTGGAATTCAGCACATACTTTTGTTGGTGCAGTGAATATTGTAAGGATGTCTGAGTGTTGTCAAGATGTATTCTACATCTAATTGTCAATTTTATTTTACTTAGCATCTCTAGAAGTATTTCCATTTGTCTTCCATAATTTCCTCCTCACTGTGAGGTTTAAGCAAGCACAGGTGAAAATTAAGTCTGTCATTTACAACTGAAAAGGCGTATGGCGCTTGTTAACACTGGAGAAAAATAGCCATTAAAGTGTTCCTGAGTGCACAATACAAGGACTGTGAAAATATATGCTGGTTAGGCAGCTGGAGCATTTGCAATATATTTGTAATAGCTTAAAAATCTCATTACTCTGAATGAGAAACTATCTCTGTGAAATCCAAACATTTAAATTAACATATGCTGTAAGCAGGCTTGGCCATGTGGCTCAACATATTTAAAGCCCAGTATCTCTTTCTTCTGGGTTCTAAATCCAAAATCTGTTAAAAAAAAGCCATGGGCTACCACACATCACGCAAATATACCAGCAGTACTGGCTTTAGATGTTCTGGGAGATCAGGCAAATCACTTCCATACTTTGTCCCTCATTCCCATATATATTATATGTATCCCTTTCCATTACATTTTATAAAAATCTTTTTTTCTAGTTAGAGCTACATTTTTTTTTATGCTATAAAAAGAAAATTCCTTGCAACTACAAAAAAAATATTGTCCTGTTACATGGAGAAAGGTCTTCATTTCTTGCTCTTTCAACTCATTACCTTGGTGATAGGAGGTCTTGCTAGTAAGTTTTCCCAATGATTCCTAGGATCTGGAATTTAAACCTTAAAGTGAGGATTAGAGTCTATATTTTCAGTGATAAGTAAAATAAATTAAATATTTCCTTGATTCTAACAGACTCTTCCACAATATCCAACAGTAAAAACAGTTTTGTAGCAACACCTCTTCTGTTCTCCAAGTGGTCATCCAGATTTCTGCTCAGGTAGTCTAGAAGCTCATATAGCTCATGGACAGAATTCAGATATTCAGAATTCAATTGACAAATCAGAAATTTTTGCTATGGCAGCAAAGATTTTCTGTTACCTGCCCATGACAGAAAGTTGGAAAGCCTTTTTCCACTGTAGAGAGGTTAACCAAAATGCTCATTACTGTGCTTACATCTGTGCCACAGTCTGAGACCCTTGTTCAAGGTGAATTTGTCTAAGGACTAATTAAGGGTTATGCTGAGAAAACATTAAACTTACAGGGAGAATGAAGCAAGTGCTCTAAGTAGGAGCCCCAAATTTCCTGTCCACTTTATGCCAGTCCAGCAAAAGGACTTGTTATAGTGGTCACATCTACTCTTGTAGCTTTCAGCTTTATTGCCACTAACTCTTTATGTTAGCCACAGATGAAATTTTAAAACTGGCAGGTGCAAACCATTCCTTTAACTATGTTACTTAACAAACCCCAAAATGAAAGGTTTAATGTCTTGCTACTCTTGCTTTGGAAATAGCATAACTGCTCAGAAACTGTACTGAAAGAAATATCCAGTACATGGGTTGGAAACCCTGGAGAGATTATTTTTCTTCTTTAGCACACTGTTATTCCATTTGAAATTAAAAATATTTTTGAAACACACTGGTAGATCTTGTGCTATTAGGTTTTATAAAACACATAATCTGGGGTTCCATTTAGCCTAGCAGTTTCTCATTAAAAACATTCAATAATGAAATGTTTGCAAAATTTGGTTGGAGAGGGGGAATCTGATTGTTTGGACATTATTATAGCCATGTAAATGTGCTGAAAATATTTAAAAGAAAAGCTTGTGATCTTGCAGGCATTTAGCAATACTACCTGAGATAACAGATGTCGAGGCTTGCTGTTGTATGAAAAGTAACAAATAGATATGCTTTTGCTCTGCAAATCTCAAAGCTATTTGTAAAACAGATGAAGACAGAAAATGTTTGTTTTTAATGGAACAGAATGATCTGGATAATTTTTTCATTCTTCCACTCTTTTGTTTATGCAAAATTCTGAACAGAGAAGTCTACAGTGCAGGCCTAAGTGAGAGATTCCACAGGAAGATGTCTTGGCTTAGAGGTCACCGAGTGTCATTGTTTTTCCCTTTTCAGTCACAAATACCACAACATAACTCTGCAGCATGAAGTTCTAAGGTTGGGACTGAAAGAGTGATTTAAGAAGAAATAGGTAATGTCAGATTGTGGAAGTTTAATTAAGCTAAAGTGATGTCATGGGACAGCCTTAGAAGTACATTTCTTAAATGCTTACTCAAATATCCTTTAGAGTCTGTCCCTTTAGAGATATGGTGATTCCGTCAAGACTGTGAGAATATATTGAGAGAGTAAACAACATCAAGGGACTTAAACACCAGCTGTTACTTAGAGCAGAGGAGTTAAAATCTGAGATAACTCATCATTAACAGCTGCAAGTATAATTTTTTTGTAGATTTAAAATACTAGTTTTGAACAGAAGAAGCTGGTAAGTATTCCTGGTTCAAGATTGATTATTTGTTATAATAACAGGATTTCAGAACTAAAGGTAAGTCTTTGAAAGAATTAAGTTCCTAAGTGAAAAAGCAGTTGAGATCATGTGTATCCCTGGTCATACTGTTTGTACTCCTGGTGTATTTTTTGTAGTTTTACTTTATTGAAGTGTAGGACAGAGAGTTACATAAACTCAAGCTTGAGCTACCAGTTTTATTAACTGTTGTGGGACATGCATAACTTCCCTCAAGCCAGCACAGTTTAGATGATACTTGATTCACTGCCTGGGAGATTGCTGAACTTGGAGCTATAAATATACAGTGTGTTTGTATGTGACCGTAAGTGTTGTTGCTTTCCTGATAACCCCACAATCTTTCTGTCACTGACATATAATCTGTCTTGGTGGCACTGTCCTCTCTTCATACTCGTGCTGTGACTTGAGCTCTGACTGCTGCAAGGATCACTTTTGGGAAGAAATGTGCTTGTGTGTGACAGGATCATGGCCACATTTACAGCTAGCAAGTCCTGAACCTTTCCAATTCTGGTGATAGGCTGTTTATGTGGAAAGAACAGGCAATGATGCAAGGTCTAGACCCCTTTTATGAATTAATGGTCTACAATGTGTGTCTTTATTTGGACCTAGATGACCAGGCTATGGGAGACCTAAGACATGCACATTCCTCCTTCAGGAGCATTGAGTGCTTCAGGTTAGGAAACCTTCAACAGTGTAACAAATTTTTCCTCCAAACAGACTTAAAAATAATAAAAAGCAGGTGCTGTCTAAATCTTATAAAATCAACAATGTGTGAAAGATGCAGCAGTTGTGCTCTATTGAACTGTGAGAGACTTCCCATTTTCTTTTAACTGTCCAATACTGCACCCCAGAGGTGAAAGAGCATTGCCAAAATTCCAACATGAAAGAAACCAAAGCATAATGCCTCATCACTTTTGGCCTCTACTGCTTACTCTAAGCACCACTGAAGACAATTCTGACCATTCAAAACCACTCTGTGTATTTCCATTAAATTCCTGATTTGCATTCGAGAATTAATAAGTAGTGTGCTTTGTTTGGGACAAAGGAATTAGCTGCTGCAAGTGACATTGCATTGTTGCTGAAACTCTGACTGGTGCCAGATTGTTAAAAGTGAGATGTGTCAGTAATTTCTCATCAAAGTGTGTCCTGAAGATGTATCTCAGCTCTGTTTTGACACCAGCTCATGTACTTAAGCATCAAACAGTGGTGGAATTCCAGCTAGACTTGTGTTTGTAAATAACTTGCATCTTTATTCCCCTCCTCATCACATACTCTTTCATGGCCTCTGAATTTTCCTGAGTGAAACTGAAATCTAAAAGCAGCCCGGAGACCAGAATATAGGTCAGATTCACCTTAGAGTCTCAGAAAGTTTGTGATGTTTCAGTTGTTTGTGGTGCTGGATTTGGCCTCTCAAATACAGAAGTGTTCTCCAGACATGGCACTACTGACTACAGACTGCTTGCAAGGCTTGTTGAAACTGGTAATGTGTGCAAGCTCTGTCAAATCTGCTGGAGCTCAGACAGTGACCAATCTAGAAGGCAAATGCACCTGTGCTACCCCCAGAATTGTCTGGAATGTATGTATTATACTTATTAAAACTAATAATGAACACATATTACAAATAAAGACAAAGCGGAACCTCCTGAGGATGTGATTTTAACTTGTGCAAAAAAGAGTTTCAGATTATTCTTTGTGAAAGGACAGTGCCAAGTAAAAACAGTGCTTTTAGCAAGGTAAGTAGTAAACATTGTTTGGGGAGCAGAGCAGGTGGTAGCAGAGGTAAATTTTTGTTCCTGTGTCTTTGATTCATAGTGTGGTCTTGGCTAAATTAGATACTATCCCTTTATTTTCTCAGGTGTTTTCCGTCCTTTTGAGAAATAGTCTTCTTAAATGGAAAATATAATTTAAAAGCAAAGTATCAGCACTGTTGCAATTCTGTTGTCTTTCCAGTTATTGTTCTTCTGATTCTCTCTGGTGAGCATACTTCCACTGCACAAAGCTTGCAATCATTTTCCTTATCTGTATTCCTTTTGACTGACAAGCCATTTTCTAGAAAGTCCTTTCTATCTATACAAAATAAGCACTTACTATATCTGATGTTCATAAAATGTAGTTAATTTTACCAGAATCTGGGAGCCTTGCAAACCTGTGGATGGGATGTGCCTTCCATTCTTACTGATAACATACTATTCCTGTATATTGTGTTGTTAATTTTATACTGCATGCATGCAACTAATGATTTCTTATGTTTCAGGTAGGGATGCCAGCCAGGTCTTTCTGCCTTCCTAATTAGTTGAGTATAAATGTTACCATACTGAAACCAGGGAGAGTGTAATTTCTGTAATTGTTTTCGTATGTGGGAAAGCAGTCAGTTCCTGCTGGAACTAGTCTCAAACTTTGAAGAACTCCAGAGGGGGCTTTTGTTCATAATCCTTGGTAACCCTGTGGTTTCAATGTAAGAAGCTGAGAACTTGCTACTGTCATGGATATTGGGGTAAATCTCTTCCATTCCTCATTTGGCCTAGATGATTTTAAGTGTTTATCGAGACTGTCTAGATACTGGTTTTGCATAAAATCCTATTTTCTGGATTAAGGAAATCCTGTCTTTAAAAGAATCCTGTTACAAATTAGCCTTCAAATGTCATTTCTTTATAACTTACCTCTGAGTTTTATTTAAAACCTAAAAATAAAGCAAATTACTTGGAAGGAAAATTACTTGAAATGAAAAGTCCAGTCTTAATTTTGTAAGAATAAACATAATCTCTGAAATTGTCTACTCTTTTTTTAGCTATTAAGTACCCTGTAGCGCTCTCTCTCCCTCCTTTATATCAGCTACACATCAGCCTTGTTCAGTTTAACTGAATTATCAGTTCTTCAATAAATACAGCCTCAGGTTTCTTCTGTAAGGCAGTGATTATATACACGATATAAAGAGATGCTGTGTATAAATTTTTGCCAGCATAGTTAAGAGATTTTGTGCTGCTGTACCTGATTGTAACATATCAACAGATGCTCATAATCTACTGAAGTTTGCCCTTGGTTACTGTCAACTAAACACCATCCTCTGCCAGAAAAGATACCAAAAGACCATAGTTCTTTCTCCTTCTAGATCCTCAACTTTCCACCTACCTTGGAGTAAAAATTCAGTGAGTTCAAATAACAAGAATGTTATTGATGCTCTGTGCTCTTTTTCTGTAATTTTCTTCTGAAAAGAATGCCTTCTTTCACATATTCTGGTTTCATCTTTGTATTTTTTCCTTTTGTATACAGTTTTCTTCATGTTTTTGAAAATTTAAATCGTGAAAAAGTTTAGCAAATGAGGTAATGCATTTAAATTTTGTTAAATGGTTTTAATACAGAAGACAGATTGAGAGCTCACGGTTTTTTCCTAATTAAATAAATATAAATTGTAAAACCTACTTTATCATACTGCCCTCTGGTGGTGAACCTCCCATGAAATGAAGTTTTAAATATCTTTAATACCACGAGGGAAAGACCATGTCGAGGAATTGAATAGAGAAAGCACAGTTATTGCAACAATGATATTACAGTTCAGTAATAAACAGCATTTTCTGCTCTTTTTGAATACAGCATCATTCAATTGATAAAGATTTGGTTGGAACAATTGCAAATATAATTTAGAGATAAACTGTAGTCATTTTACTATCTTAAAAACTTCCAATATGATAATTTGTTCTTATAGGCTTGCAGTATAATAGTTTACAAGAGAGAGTTTTATTTTAAAGACAAGATAACAATATAGTCATCTTTCTGATGAGCACAAACGACATGTTTGCAATAAAACATGAACAGATATAATAAGAACGGTTTTCTGCTATTTGTATAAAAGGCTATAAACTGTAGTAATCTGTTTTTTTGCAGATAGTTTTCCATTCTCTAGCAGAACTCACTACAGATTGCAACTAGAAAGTCAATAATTTAAATGTGCTTACTACAGATTGCAACTAGAAAGTCATTATCTTAAATGTACTCACTTGTACCTTCCTAGAATGCATAAACAGAAGTAGATGATGAACAACTAACAATAACGTGCCACATTTCACACCATTATGCATTTTTACTCTGCTGTGAAGTTGCTGGAACAGCTCTGCACAACACTAGGGAGCAGGCATCTCTCACTTAAGCAGATTACCTACATTACTTTCTGGGATAAAACAAAATAGAATTTTCTCCTTATTAGTCAATCTGTAAATTTTCTATCTTGCAGTTGTGTATTTTTATATATTTATTTGCTCCAGGCAGTGGAATTCTCTTTCTGTGAAAAGAAGGACCACAGACAATGGTTTAAACACATCTGAACATGGAAGAGTTTCAAAACATTTAGCTCCTAAAATCACTCCTGAATGTCCACCTGTGATTGAAAGAGAAACCATCAAGACAGCCAAGCAAGGCTCTGATCAAAAAGATGCCACCTCCATTTTGTACATAGTTCAGACAGGAAATAAACTTCAGATAAATAGCAGTTTGGTATGACTAAATAGGAAAAGAAAATTAATGTGTCATCTAAATGAAATCTTTAAAGTGGAAAAGTATGCTGTTTGTCAAAACAGCAAAAGTGCAAAATCTGCTGTGTGTCAAAAGCTTTACTTTTGAGGCTTTTCTGGTGGGTTTTTTTGTTTGGTTGGTTTTGGTGTTTTTTTGTTGGTTTGTTGTGGTTTGGGGGTTTTTGTTTGTTTGTTTGCTTGCTTGTTTGTTTTCTGGGTTAGGTTGGGTTTTTTCCCCCTTTCCCACTGCTATTTATAAATATGTATTTCCAATTTGACTTTAAAATTAGAGAAAATGAGATGAAACTCATGTGGTGCTTGTGCCTGCAGTCAGGTTGGAAGTTTGGAGCAGAGTGGACTCTTTTGTACTTTGGAGTTTTGTCTGTTCTTGGGTCTCTCACTCATCCAGTCACCACAAACTTAATGGTGGGGATACTGTCAGAGGAGCCTTATAGCAGGTGAAGGAATGAAATACTTGCATGCACTGGTGGAGGACGTGAGCACCAGCACACACTCCTGGGATTTTGTGTGGCACTTGCATTGTGTTTAAGGACAATCAGTCTGACTACCATGTTTTGACACTAGGAAATACTTTTATTTTCGTCAGCTGCCATGTAAGGGAAGAACCCTGTGGGCTTATCTACAAAAAACATATTTGATGCAGTGAGCTGCATGCATTGGGGGTGATGCTTGCTCATTTCTCCTCTTTATGCTGCAACAGCCATGCATACGCAGTGCCCAAAAGTTCCTCACAGAAATAAAGTGGAAACCTAACTTCAGTGGACAACTTCCTATAGAATGCTACCAGCCATTACTCTGTGGGGCTAAAGATCCCAGAACTGAGTTAGAAGATAATGGCACAACAGCAGGAGGAATGAGACAAGACACATTTGAATCCTTTCATTTGATCTGAAGCAGACATGCAGGCTCAGTCTGACTGCATAGTACAGAAGGTTGCAGGCAAGAATCTGGATTTTTGATTTTTCTATAACCTATACACACGTCTTTTCTCTAGGTGTCTTGCATGGGTCTTATCCCTAGTGGAAAAGCTAAAACTTACAGTTGGGAATCTGGAATGGATTGTGTTAGACTACATTCTGCTCTAACGTTTAAAAAATAAATGTTCCTCTCCATTGGAAAACAGTCTCTCCGTAGCATTCTGCTTACTTCCATGGACTTGTCTGTGGTATATTTTTCCTGGGAAGGATATGAAGTGTTGGAAAGGAATGTGGAGAAAGCATGTGCTATACATCAAAGGGATTCTACTCTTTTTTTAGACTAGACCAGACTAGACTAGAATAATTAATTTGTAAGTGACGTAGAGTGATGATCTAATCCAGCTGCCAGATCACTTTAGGGATGACCAAAAGTTAAAGCCTGTCATTAAGGGCACTGTACAAGTGGCTCTTGAACATTGACAGAGCACCTCTCCAGGATGCTGGTGTTTGACCACACCCCCACTAGAAAAATGCCTCCTGATGTCCAGTCTGAACCTCCATAATGTAGCTTTAAATCATTACCAGTATAGTCCTTGATGCCCTAAAAAGTCTTTGTTTTGAAAGAAACATTTTACAGTAACCCATACACAGAAATTTGAATTATTCTAAATGTTGCCAATTTATGTAAAATTCCTCATTTTTAGATGCTGCCTACTATCTTATTCTCTGATGTGTTGAACAAATTTTGCAAGAGGCGTCTTTTTCTCTCAGTCCCTTCAAAGAGCTACTACTCTGTTGAATAAAGTGATAAGACTAGTTTTTAAAAGCTGCTCTTTGGCTCTATGAGTATGTTGGTGTACTAGCATGGATTTGTCAGGGCTCTTTTTTGCTAAATCAGGTTGTGTTATTTGTGAATTTCATAAACCTTGTTTCTCCAATGTAGTAACTTTATAACTCTGGTGAAAGCTCAGCCTGTAATGAGAAAAGGCAGATTCAGCTGCTTTACCTTACAAGTGTTATGCAGTCATAGCAATCAGACAGAACTTTCCTGTAGTTCACGTAGTGTACAAAAATCTGTTTGCCTTTGCCACAAGAATCATATAACTAAAATGTTGATCTAGATGCAAAGTGTGAATTGTTTTTCCCTGCACAAACCTTGGCAAAGGACCTTTCAGGGCAGTTAGACATAGAATTGAAAAGCTAGGCATGGAGCTGCACTGCAATAACTACAGATTCACATTGGGTCCACCATGAATTTTTGTTTCTCTGTTCATGTTTTCTAATAAGGAAACCAATCCCCAAAGGTGATTATCTGTGTAGCTTTCAGTCCCACTTGTGTAGCTTTCAATTCTTTCTGATGTGAAGTAGCCTACAAGATAAATCCTGTACAGAGGTTGACACATAGAGACAGAATAATGCTTAAACCATTATTTGAACAGACAGCTGATTAAACATCTCAGGGCAGAATATACACTGAAATCCCAAGAAAATCAACAGAAGTTGAAAATTAGCTAAGCTTTAGGTGAACTTGGTGCTTTATGTTTGGAACATTCTAATTTCTTAATTACATGAGATGTCTTAGCTTCATCCTGGTACCTTCTGGTGATCTGCATGCCTCCAGGTCCTATCTTTATACAGATAGATCATAAACCAACCTGAGTCCTTCTGATCCACCCTCCTTGCATACATTCATTTCTCTGCTTGCTCTCGTATGAAATTCATTGATCAAATACTCTCACCCAAACCTCTTTATCTTAATTTCCAAGATATAGCTGAACATTGCCAGGCATTAGCATTACCTCTTCTCTACTGTTTAACATTTCACTGGCCCATACAGGTAGGAGCTGTTTCTGCTTTGCTTTCAAGACTTGTCGTTTCTGGTTCTGAACAAGGGATGTTCCACCTAACTGATAACAATACTCAGAATTTGAATATCACCATCTTCTGTTCAGTGCCGCACCAGACACTCTCTTGGCTCCAAATCCCTCAGCCCACTGTTTTTTTGAATTTCAGTTTGTCCTAAAACCCCTCTTTTGCTCTGCACCTTAATTTCAAAGGTGCAGCAAACTTTTATCAGGCTTTATGCATAATTTAGATTATAGGAGATTAATGGCATCTCCCATCATATGTGGGATGCAAAATTGTTGAATGCTTGGGGTGAGGCTGATTAGCATGAATACATAATCTGTAGTTTCTTACCATTTAATTCTGAAGCCAGTAACAAAATTTTTTATCCCCTTAGGGTGAGAGGAAATGCTGCTGGAAACACAGACCTGCTGAGGTCTTTAGGAACATACAAAGTTATATCTGCTCTCTTAGCTCATGGGACCTATATATCCTGCCACCCTGAATGTATCAAGGTTATGCCAGAGGCATTTTTTGTGGTGATGAGGAGGGTTGCACTGCAGCAACTCTCCGTCTCTGCTGTATGTTTTAGTTTTCTTGCCTTTGTTTGTATTTTGCTTCACACATTTTCAGAAACAGAAGAGCTCAAATTAATCTCTAATGTTCAGAAAGCATTTCAAAGATGCCAGCACATGACTGGTGTTGCTATTGTAAAAATGCACCTTCCAGTTCTGTCAAATATGGCATAAATAGCACCCACCAGTCCTGGCCTCTCCTAGGTGGCAGAGCAGAGAGCTGCTGCCCTGCTGGGCCTGCTCACTGAGCTACCCTGTTCTACATCTGACACATGCATTTTTATGTTGGCTGAATAATTACTCTTTGAGATTAAAATATTCCAAGCTATACATGGTGCAGATTTCTTACTCCAGGTTGACAATAAATGTTGGATGCATGCATCCTGTACAGACTGGAAAGGGAGGGGTGAGGTTGCTTTATGGCACTCAGTTCCCACATTTGATGATACAAAGCTAATAAAGGAGTTGGTGCCAGAAGCTGGATTTTCACATTACAGCCAAAGGTGCCGTGGAAGAACTTCTCTGATGGGGAAATGTGGCTATAAGCATGATTTGGACACAGCAATCTATGAAGACAACAGGAATTTACTTGAGTCAGCTTGAAAGGATCAGACTGAGACAGATTTGTTGTTTCTGGCAGAAACAGATTCCCCAGGTGAATCTAGTAATTTCAAGACATCTGCTTGTAGATTTAGACAGCATAATTTAGCATATCCTTAGCCTAGAGAAATCTTCCCTGCCTGATCTCTCTGTTATAAATACCACTTACTTCAATCAGGAAAACAGAAGAGCTGTGAAACGTGCAAACAACCTCTTCAAATAGCTAGTTACTTATTGGTCAAGAAGACAATAAAATTTTCATGGAAAATATCAGGATCCATGCAGAACAAGAAGCTCACTGTCCTGGCTTAAGAAAGGATGCTGGCACATCTGGCATGAGGGCTGAACCTGAGTTTGCTGATGTCTTTAGGTAAGTGCCCTGTGGTGAGCAGCTGACTGGCTGCTGTGGCCTTTAGAAGCTCACAGGTAGATCCTGCAGGAACACCTTTAATCCTGTGCAGGTCAGAGCACAATATCCTATTGTCTCCTCAGCACTTTGCAGGAGTTACTCTGTTGCTGAACCAAGATGATTTATCCCATATTCTTTACTGTGTTGGAAGATGTCTTGCAAAATATGACTACATTCTTTTTTTCAGTTTTCCATCCCCCCTCCCTTTTTTTCCTCTCCCTCTGCCTGACACTAAAATGAATTCTAATGAAGATATTGCTGCCAGGTAGGTGGTGGGTGTATTTATTTCATGAGCCTGTTCCAATGTGTACTATTTAACTGTTCTATTATTTCCTTTGTGATCCTCTGGATAACAAACTTATTGGTATTTGTCTAATTTTTCATCCTTGAATTAAAATATATCAGTAAATACAATGTCAGCTGCAAAGAGGAAGTATTAAAAATGTATTGGGATTTAGAGACTTGGATTTTTTTTTCCTTTCCCTGAGCAATAATTACTGAGGTAAGTGAAACTTCTGGGAACTGTTATTTCAGATAGAATTTTAACTATTTGCTTTTTAGAACAGAAGATATCAGGCTCCTGCCTGACTGAAGCATAAAAAAGAGTAAATATGGAATACATATTGGTGGCCTCTCAGGGAAGGCAGACAGTAAAGTGTTAATGCTAGGTTTTATGCCCCTTACATTTAGGTAACAAAAATTACATAACTCAAGTGATGGCTACTAATTTAATATTTTTTATCTGGGACAGGACAATCTCCTTCCCTGAGGAGGTATACTCAAAGGACATTTCAGGTCCAATTTCTCACTTTCCTTTCCAGAGAGAGAGGTGTTTATAGCACTATCACTGGTTAATCAGAGCATGAGTCTTTAAGAGTAAAATATACTGCAGTCCCTATGGTCATTGCTGTAAGGGATAAATTAGACCTGGCTCCTATAGTGTGACTGTAGGGTACAGGAGGGGAGGAGAAAGGGAAGGGGAAGAGGAGGAAAATCTAATTGAGTTCCACGTGAGCTTTTCATTACACCTGAAATGAGTACTTCTGTAAGTAGTTCAGAGTGTGACCCACAGCAATCTCAAACTCAGCAATTGTACTCAGAAAATGAGTGGAAAAAAAGCTGAAAGGTCTCATCTTTTTGCAAGAAGATGCTTTCAAATAGGACAGATTCTGAATTCTCAAATTACAGAGAGAATTTCTATAGCCTTTTAAGCCGTAGAAAATAGATGGCTATCCTTCTGTGTTAGCAAGTGAGCCCAGGTTCCTGAACCCCTTGAGATATCCTGTCACTGTTTAGCATGGAGCATCAGAAAGTGGGAAGCTTGAAAAGCTACCTGGGGCTGGAACACAACCTCATTCTAAAACCTGTGATGTTAATGGACAGCAACCTTTCTAGCTTGTTTCTGTTAAAGACAGAGGGTGAGATGAGAGCAAGTCACTGAAAGTTCTCCTGTCATCGAGCAGAAGAGGAGACTAGGGCTGGGGCTTGCAGCATTTGCAGAGGCAGGTAAACAGAGGGGTTAATGTTAACATGTGGTTGATAAGGTACAGCTGCCACCTGGGGAGCGTCTCCTGCATCAGCTATTCAGGCACGGCTGTTCAGACAAAAAGACTGGAATTCAAGCCTGTAAACTGATGCAACAATGCTTCTGAAGCTGACAGCAAGGGATTATTTACCTCTTTGATGGAAAGGAGTGAAAGAAAAACCCCAAAACAGATAGTTTAGTATCCGAATTAGAATACAATGAGGATCTTAGGAATAAATCAGTGCTGCAGAAAAATGTGTGAGATAAATGAAATTTGCTGTCAAAATTATGAATTGACCGTTAAAAAAACCCCAACAATCTAGAAAGTGCTAGCATTTTACTAAGGTTTCTACCTGGGGAAATGTTTAATGGGAAAAACATTAGGAATCCCTTCAGCACAAGGTGAGAAATCTTGGAGCATGACAAGGCTCAGGTTTCCCAAGAAAATCTGTGCTTGTATTCTAATTTTTTTATGTAAGCATTTCTTTATGATCCATCTTCTGAACATCTCTTATTAATTCCATATGGAACCATATGATCAAAGTATCTATCTTATTTTACATGGAATTATGAAAAATTTGTGGGCAGACAATGTTATACAGCTACTCAGCAGCAATTTACAGTTCTCTCTCTCTCCCAGAAAAAAACAGGGTACTTTGTGACCAAGCAGGCAGTCACAGCTGGTTAACTCTGTGATTGGTTCTTGAACGAATGCAGGAAGCACAAAGTTGTGTATCAGCTAAAAATCTTATCTGAATATTTTTTGAATAGTTTTGGCTCTTGTAGAAACTGTTGGATGCTTTGTGCTATTCATAAATGTAACAAGTGTATTAGATGCCTTACATGCTACTTATAAAATGTAAATTTGCATCTGTTTATAATAATTCTTTTGAAGTAGTAATGAAAGACAGTACAAATGAACTCTTTATAGTCGTTGAATAGACTCAAGTCTGTGGCATGAGGGCTTCAGATATGTAGAGAAGATGGAAAAAAACAAGTACTTCAAATGGACAGCCCATCCATCTATTTGATCAATACCCAGTGAAATATTTGCTTCACACTAAGGCTAATTTTTTGTATATTTGTGTGTATAAGCATACATGCCCCTGTGTACTTGTACAAGAAATATTCACTGTACTAGTTATCATATTTCATTCATGTTTGAAACAAGAATTACCTAATTTTAGGTATCTTGTATAGTAAAACATAAAGAGATAGTAATTTAAAATCATTTCATTGAATAACCTAGAGAAAATGCCAGAAAGATATGAAATAAAATGCACATTTGTAAAACATGCTATTAAGAGAGGCTGAGAGTGTGGGGTTGTTTGAAAGTCAAGGAAGAAGACAGTGAAACAGCCACAGTCTATCCATGTAGCAAAACTATTATAAAATGTTGATCAATAATTTTCTCTTTTCTGCAGGAGAAGAACAACATAAACCAGCACTTTTTTGTTGTAGAGAGGTCTTGGAATGAATAGCAGGAGATACTTCTAACTGAAGTTAGAAGTAATTGGGTTAATTGAAGATTTTTACAGCCATGATAGTTTTTGAAAACAGGTTAATCTGTCAAAGATAGTGTTGGATGTGCCTGGTCTTGCCTCTACATAGTTGTTTAGAATGCACAGATTTCTCTGAAGCCCCATGGCTATGACACCAAGCCCAGGCTGTGTTTAGGAGAATGTAAGACTTGGTAAACTTCAGAAGGAAGTGAGAGGAGATGAAATGAGGTGTGGGGGCTAAATTAAACAGGACAAAAGGCAGTATAAACTCATGAGGTACAGACCAATCCAAATTTGATGCATCATTTTCTTTCTAAATACAAGTAATTTTCTTGAAAAGAATAATTTACTGGATCTCTCTCTTTTTTTTTTTTTTTTTTAATATTCAACATAGTGTCTGGTCTTGAAGAAAACAATTTACTGCACTGAAGAATATTTGTTTGAACTGTGCAAGAGTTTGAGACAGTTTTAAAGAGGAAAAGAATGACATTGAAGGGGAGGGAGGTACTAGCAAAGCATCCCATTTGAGACCAGTCTTAACAATTCTGTTACTGACTTTGATATAAAAAGAATTCAAGTACTGATGCACTGCAATGAAATTCATTTGAGTGAAGTGCGAAGTCATTGCTCTTAGGGAGAAAAAATGAGGATTTCTGCTATATACTTGGAGATAATTAGTTGAAAATGTTTAAAGCATGACTACATGTAGAGAGAATGAGATGCTAGTAAAGCAGTAAATGAGATTTTGGGGTGTGTCAGTAGAGTATTTGGTAACTATTAGGAAGAATACTTTTTTTTTTTTGTGCATCCAAAACTTCATCTGAAATACCATTTGCAATTTTGGTCACCTATATGCAAGAAGGGTAAGAGGTCAGAAGCACAATCAGGGGAGCAGAGATATATGGGAACAAACGTAAAAAAATTACTTAGTCCAGAAAAAGATAGGCTGAAGGGGAAACCTGTCAGTAAACAAGGGGATTGAGAAGAGGTATTTAAATGCTAGGAAGCATGCAGAACAGAACCAAATAGTTACAAAAAAATAGGATATATAAAGGAAATTCCTAACCATTGGATATTTTAATAAATAGCTTCCTAATTATAAAGGTGCAGGCAAAATGCCAAATCCTAACTAACTGCTTTTAAAATGGAGCTTGGTAAATTAATGGACTGCCCTGCTCCAACTGCAGAATCCAGAACTTGCACTTGCTAAAATACACATGGTTGGTGATTGTCCATCTCTTTAATTTACCAGAATTCTGTCTTTCTTGAAATACATTTTTACTCTTGCATAGTTTTTTTGAATTGACATAGCCAAAGATGAACAGTGAGGAGTTTTTATTTAACCCAGTGGAAAAATCTTCACAATTATTTTCTACTTTTATCCATTACCATTACACAGTTTGGACTTTTTTGATACTGCATTTCATACTAGTAGTTCTTACATTTGTTTTAGAAAATTGTATTGAAAAAGATATTAATTCCTTAAATCTAAATCATGAAAAGTGAAAATTAGGTTCATAAATTCTAAACTGGATTATCACACATCTCTCGTACTGAGCGTCATGTCCAAAGGTAACACAAAAAGTCAGGAAAATCTGTACTTTTACTACTTTTAAAAGCAGGACAACCGTGTAGCATAGAACCATTATTTTGCTGGTCATGCATCAGAGCTCTTCTTCTCCCACAACATTCTTGTACACATGAGGAAGACCCATGGCAAATAATTATCTTTAAAAATCAATTAACATCTCTAAATACTTGATTTTTTTCTTCACTCGAAAGGTAAGCGTAATTCAGATCAAAAGACCGTTTTAAACAATCTTCAGAGGAAAATGCTAGAAAAGGTCATAAGCCAGTAAATTTTTCTCATGACATACTGGCTGAGTGTGTACTATCCAAACAGGAAACTCGACGAAAAGCTGTCCAGCGCTGCTGAAGATGTTTCTGTTTAGGACCACTAGGTGTCAGGAAGAACGAAGAATTCACCCTGCCTGAACTAGTGTGGATTTCATCCTGGAAACGGGTTACTGCAAGACGACAAATCCACCTCAGGAAGGGATATGGAGTGGCTTTATCTGCAGGGCTGTGTCTCGCATCTATTGCTCAGGCTTCCTTTGCACTTTGGTTTAGTGCAGCTTAAAACCACAAAATCTTGAGCATGTGGGAGCTAACAAGTTCTTGTTCTAGCTGCTTCTTACCTCAAACAATTTCATGGCAAGGATAGATATCCACTGCCCAGTCTCTGAGAGGGACTTCCAGGAGCTCTCTTGCATAACAGGCAATGTACCTGAATGTACGAAACCATCAGTCTGAGCCCCAGAAATAAGAGTCAGAAGAGAAAACTGAGTAAAAGAGGAGAAAGATAAAAAGGGAAAGAAGTTAAATGAACAGAGCTGCTATCCTTTGTACTCTGCTATAAATTAGTGCTTTGTTCCGTGATGTCAGCTGAAGGTATGTTTAATCTTGGCCAATCAGGCCAATGAATGATGTCTGCAAGACTGGGTATAACTAATTACAGCCCTAACCTGCTCAGGGGAGGAAATAATGAGTCTCACATTCCCATACACTTGGCATGTTGGTTAAAATAGGAAAATAACTTTTTTTTTTTTTTTTTGTATGCCACTTCTTCATATTTTAATGCTAGGTTTTCAAAGTAACCTGCTTTTAATCAAATGCTTTCAAAGATTTGCTAACCAAAGATGAAAATCCATAAAATGTTTGAACAAGAACATTTAAATGATAATTTGTGTTGGGAAATAATAATTTCATTTATTAAAAATAATTTGTATTAATCACATTTTAAATGAAGCTTTTCAGCAATTGGTTCTAACAGTACTTTCATTAAGAGATTAATTACTTCACTGGGTTGCTGTCTTTCTTTATCTATTTGCTTTTCCCAAAGGAGTGGAATGAATCTGAAAAAAAATGGCTTCTGGAGAGTTGTTTTTTTTTTCCCCACAGTCCAATAATTTCATGAGTTCTTTAAGAGAATATTGTATGTAGTGGAGGAAGCATAAGAATAGCAAAAGTAGTGTTTTGGGAAACTACATATAAATGAGCTGAAGTCCCCCTGTTCCAGACTTTGAACTTTGTCTGCATAAATGGAACATCTGGAAAAGAAGCAAAGCATAAATTTACAGCTGTGTATTGGCACTTTCTAGGCTGCTCCACTGGATTTTCTGAATTTTTTTAAGGAAGAGTAAAGCAAGAGATGAGAAGATGTGACATTTTATTTAGCATCTCACCTAGTGTTTCTTGCACAATGGTGCTTACTGGGAGCTCCTGGGAGTGGGTCTTGCTGCTCCAGGCCTAGAGAGGAAGTCTGTGCTTGGGAAGTCATGTCAGTTTTGTAAAAGGTTTAACCAAGAAATTTTGAAACATGCTGCAAAAGAGGAGGATAGCAGATTTTACACATGAGCACACACAATATCACAAGTGGGAAGGCAGAAAATAGTTTTTCCTGAAATATATGAATCATCAATTTGTAGCTCCAGAGTGACTATTTTATGTAAGATGTGTAACTTTCAGGAATGTGTCAGTGAAGTAGAAAGTCACAGAAGGAATTAGTAGATAACAGAATGAGCTATGATACATTACCTAAATTCTTGCTGTTGTTGGATAGATGGAAAAAAAAAAAGCACATTAGAAATCTCCTCCAAGATCAGACCACTGTTCTGTTAAAACCAGTATTTTCTCACTGCTCAGCAGTGGAGACACTATTACGTAAAACATGTGAGCTGCCACTTCTCTGTGTGGCCTCAGTAACTTTCAAAGTTGTTGTATTAAAGGTGCTGGGGCTTGTGTCCTTCCTTATTCCACTGGTATCTCTTGTTTCTGAATGTATGTAATCTCTTTTTTAACCTGTTGATGCTGTTGCCTCAGTGTTCACTATCCACTCTGTAAAGCTGTACTCCTTCAGCATTTAAACACTACTTTAAAGTACTTGCCCAGTTCCCTCTGTGTTCTACATTTACAGTAACAGTTCTACATATCTTTATCCATTTCCTTCTTGTTTTTTTTTACTTCATCATAGAGCTTCTGCAGTTAAGAATATTTTTTATATCTCCAAGAATTTTTTATCACCTGTTGTGAATGTTTTACTCTGTATTAATGTCTGTGCACCTCTTTTAATTCCTCTACATCCTCCTTGACACATCCTAGGGGATTTGAGGTGTGTCTGCACCAGGGAGTCTACCTAGAAGAAAAAGTATGTCCTCTTTTCTCCTTGTTCTGAGCACCTTGGCTGGTGGCGCCCAGCATCTTGCTGCCTTTTTTTTGGCCAGTGCATTGATCCAGTGATTCCAGCAAACAGCAGCAACTCTAAGATCCTTATAACTGCTAGTTTGGAGTTCAGCATAGTGTAGTTGCCATTTAGAATTTTTTTTCCAGTAAGGGCGCTATTTTGTATTTTTTCTTAAGGGAAGATGACCTGGAAAACTTTCACCCATTCAGATTTGTGGGCCACTTCTGAATTCGATGCCATTGTTAAGGAACACAACTACTTTAGAGAGCAAGATGTTATTTTATCATTTACAGAGATTGGCACTGCAAAACGTCTTGTCAGAGGAATTGATAAAACTGTTCAATAAAATTAATCCCCAAAGCATTTTGTCTGTGGACTCATGCTACCACTTGTTTCTCCTCTTATAACAATGTTTAAATCGATAAAGGACATATCTTTCAGTTCACAGCAACTTATTTTCTCTATTAGCCTTTGGTGTAGGACATTATCTACGGCTTTCTGAAAACTGAGATACTTGTGCCACTAGTACAACTAATTTCTTTCCTAGTGCACCCAAAGAAGTCCAGGAGGTCCATGAGACAGATTTCCCTGACACAGACTTTCTCTTTGCTGGAATCCTATCAGCTGCTTAGCAATATTTTCCTATGTTTGCTCACATGGTGAGTGGGTTTGTGTTATTATCCTACCATGGCAGGAAGTCAGAGTTGCTGCTCTGTTCCCAATATTTTCCCTGCACCCCTTTACCCTTTCAATTCTCCCTCTCTTGTGTTCACAGCTGAGCTTATATTTGGAGAATGCTTTACCCATCAGACTAAAGTATACTGTGAAAAGTAATGAATTGAAAGGAAAGACGGAGCAAGCAAAGCTTGGCTGCATTTTATCTGGGATGACTCTGAAACAGAAGAGCTGCTTTGTGCTGGCAGTGAACAAAGTCCAGCCCATGGTCTTGGAATTGTATTTACAATTTTAAAATACTTACTTTTATTTTTAGCAGACTGTGCACCTTTTGATAATGGTGGAGTTTCATGGTGGTTTGATAAAGGCTGAATTGTGAAAGACCTGTTGCCATTTAATAAAGACAGTAATAGCAAGGAAGATCAATATTTTATGGACTAACTTTTGAGGGATGTAATTTTAGTAGGATTCAGTATTAGATACCGAATTTTTAAAATAATTACTTGAGTCCTTTTGAGTCTGACTTAAAAATAGTAATTTTGAAATCTTTTTTTTGTGTTCTGGTCCTCTGTGACATTTGAGGTTTTTAGATGGTGCTATGTGTTGGAAATGAATTTGAAGACAGAGTAAGCAAATTTATCCCAATTCTGTCTCCAGGGGTTTGCAATACAATAATACTACTGCAAGTATTGGCAGCTGCAAGTATTGCAACAGCTTAGGCCCCAGCCAGATGAAGAGAGCATTTGCTTCATAGAATCACAGAACTGCTTAGGCTGGAAGAAACCTCTAAGTTTCTTATAAGGCACATTTTGCATCCACGTAAAAAAATTAGGCTAAATGCTTAATTTAGCTCAAGCTAAATGCTTAAGGGTCAAGTCCGACCCTTAACCCAGCACTGCCAAGTCCATAGCTATACCATGTCCCCAAGTGCCACATCCACACAGCTCTAAAAAAACCCACAAATGGTGACTTCACCACTTCCCTGGCAGCCTATTCTAATGCTTTATGACCCTTTCCATTAATATTTTTTCCCTAATATCTGATCTAAACCTGCCCTTGTGCAACTCAAGGTCACTTAATCTCATTCTGTCCCTTGTTACCTGGGAGAAGAGACCAATCCCCACTCCTTCCAGAAGCTCCTTTCAGTTCTAAAGAATGATAAGTCCTGCCCTGAGCTTCCTTTTCTCCAGGCTAAACATCCCCCAGCTCCCTCAGCTACTGCTCACCATTTTAACATGAATTGTACCTAGGTACACTCTACATGCTTCAACAGGGACACAATTTGGCAGGTACAGATTCCAAGTGTGCAAATCTACCATTTTCATAAAACTTTGGGGCATGTCAGATTACCAAGAGAGAGCCCTTCAAAGAGAAACAACTGAGACTGGAAGGCAGATTAGTACTGTGTGAAATCTGCTATGTTAGCAGTTAGTGCTAGCAGAATAGTCCATACACATAAGGGAATGTTTTGAGAACTTTGGCACACATTTTCCCCAAGACACCTTCATCTTGCCTGAGAGATGCTCAAAGAAAGCAGAGACAATGAGCACAAACACCAAAGAATCAATGTAAGAATGACAGTGTTACACTAACCTCTTTAAGACTATGTCAAACAGAGGACAAAATGAACGAGTAAATCCTTTATGTGAGTAAGCATAATTATAGTAATAATAATAACAACAACGACCACAAAATTCTGCAGCTGAACAAATGTAAAAACTGGGGCTCAATACATAAAGTGCTGTGCTCAAGTGTTCACAAGAGCGTTTAGCTTAATTTTTTTTACTTGGATGCAAAATGTGCCTTTTAAGAAACATTTGCCACACGATGGCAGCATAATCCATCGAGACCAAAAATTTGGCTGTCATTGCTGGGAAACTCCAGTTTTTAGGCAGTTGATTATTACAGAGCCACAGTACATCTCAAAATGAAGTGCTGGCAGCCCCTGAATAGCTCTTTTGCACTGTGCAGGCTAAGTGGCACAGTGGGTTAGTACTGTCGGCTTTTTCTTCTGGAGACTCGAGCTTACATCCTGGCTGAGCCTGTAAATGAAAGCAAGTTGGGTGGTCTCATCCAGTCCCCTTTTGTGCCTATCACAAAACCACCAGGCAATTTGGCATGGCCAGGAGCTGCTGCCTGGGAGAGGAGCAGGACTGGAATAGGAGAGGGACTGCGGGGTACGAGCAAGGTGAACTGGAAGATCTGTGAAGGGAGGTTTGTGTGGCACCTGCTCAGAAGAATGACAGTCACCATCTGCCGTCAGTACTGATGCTATTACAAATATATTTACAAAGTAGGGCTTGAAATACAACTCAGATCATTATTTTATCATTCTCTCTTTCCCACTTATGGTGTTTTTGCCAATGGAAGGAGCCAGGGAGCATTGCATGATTTGGACTGGTTTTAGGTATAATTATGAGGAAAAAATTAATCTAATTTCTGTTTTGAAGAGAGTGTAAATTCTTAAATTCACCCAAGTATCTTGAGCACAAGAGATAAAAATACAAGGGCGCTACACAAACCTTTCGGGTCTGGATGGTTCCCAAAATACGGCCTAGGTGTCTGTGTCAGCCCCACGTCCAGGCTCCCCACAATCTTAATTCTTCTGGAAAAATCAAAACTCAGGCTGAGTTGAAAAATGTTTTCATGTTGAAAACTGTGAATACTCCTGAGACCTGAATCTGGGTATGTGAAGACCTATTGTAGGGAACTTCTTGATGGAAGAGCTGTAAAAATGAGGAAAGCCATCAGAGCAAGTGGGACAGATGCAAAAAGGAATATGGCAATGTAAAAAAATGGGTAATTTTTGATTTTGAAAAAGAAATTATGCATAAAATGAACACAAGTTTAGGAGCCAGAGTAATAGTAGCAATAGTGGACAAATATCAGAAGAGAGTTCATTTTTAATCATTTTTATTAAGTGTCAAAGTTCTAAAAGAGTGAATAGTATAATGAAGAACAACTCTTAAGTAATCTGGGAAAACCAGAAAAATGTGCAATGTCTGCCGAAAGGAAGTTGTAAAGAACAAAGAAAACGCATGAATATAAAAATATACTGCTGAAAAATGCAGTTTTGAGGCAAGTACTTGTGAAGCTGTGCCAACTTCTATAAATACAATTGGCATTAAAGTGAGGAGATATTATAGGAAAGTTGAAACATTTAATTTTGGTATTTTCCTAACAGAATGATTCAATGTTTTATTTCCAAGTTCAGTTCATTTTACAGCTGAATTTGTTTTAATTTAAAATGGAATTAATGCAATCTCAAAGTGAGATTGGATTTTTTTTAAGCAACAAAAAATTGTTTCAATTATGCCTTGGAAGAATTATTCTCCCTAGTTTTTCAGTTCTATCACTGAAGTGAAAAATCGATTATTTGTGCAGCCCTAGTTGTGTAATGAGGCATGTTCAAGAGAAACTTTTGTTAAGAGATGCTGTTACTCCTGTCCTAAAATTTTGGAATTTTAGATATGTCTGTGTATCTCAGAGACATCTGAAGAGCTGGGTGGGGGGAGGGGAAAAGGAAAGGGCTCATGAAGGATAATACCACCTGACTATTGCTCTCTGTTATCCATAGAAATCTTATAGAAATCTTGCTGCCTCACTGATGCTGCAAGTCTGAGATTTCAGTTTTGCATGGATGTGTATAATCTTCTACTTTATCCATGCTTCCAGAATAAGCTGATCCCTTTAGAGAGAGGGAAATCCAGGCATGTAGTGGTATCTTGGTTCATCTCAAAATTTTTGTCTTGTTCTGGGAAATGGCTGATCACATCAGAACCAAGTTGATCGTGCACTGTTACCACAACTAGGACACTGCTGATCACATGAGAAACAAGATACTCTTTAGCACGATTTCTGTTGTAACTTTATTAAAACAAGCAAGGGTTAGCTGAAAAAAAATGCCTCAAATTTCTTGTCTGTTGTGCCTGCATTGGAACACAAATGTCACTTGTGCAAATTCAGTCCTTCAGAAGAAATAATCTCCCATGCCAGTAGTTGATTTTCCACATGCATAATCACTTTACTTTTTACTGGCCACACACCATTACAGAGACATGAATTCTTGCATAATAATGGCAATGCCGTTTTGTTCCGCAACTTCTAAATGAAAATACTGCTGAAAAATTATGAAATACCAGAGATATCACTTCTGCACGAGGGCACGGAAGAGTAAGCAAGGCCCCTGTGCCACAAGTATCTCCAAGTGAGATCCTGGAGCATGTCCAGAGAAGGGCAGTGGAGCTGGGGAAGGGTCTGGAGTGCAAGTCATGTGAAGAGCATCTGAGGGAGCTGAGGGTGTTTATTCAGAGAAGAGATGGCTCAAGCAGAATCTTGTGACTCTGCAACTCCCTGAAATTTGAGAGTAGCCAGACAGGGTTTCACCTCTCATGATAAGTGACAGGATGAGAGGAAATAGTTTCAAGCTGAGCCAGGGGAGGTTTAGGCTGGACATTAGGAAGAATTTATTTCTTCACAGGAAGGGTTGTCAGGCATTGGAACAGGCTGCCCAGGGAGATGTTGGAGTCATCATCCCTGGAGGTGTTCAGGAAAAGGATGGACATGGCACCCAGTGCCATGGTATAGTTGACGAAGTGTTGATCAGTCAAAGGTTAGACTCAATCCATCATGACAGTAGTTCCAAAGACACAAATATACTTGACTGGTCGAATGAAAATGCAGGTAACTAGAAATAAAATAGTTAAAAGTTACATCCATGTGCCCTGTAACACCATGCCTTCTCTGAACTTTTTTCATCTCCGATTTCTTTCACAAAATTTGTTTACACTTAATACACAACAGACATATTTGTAGAGGTCATTGTTGCCTGTTTTGCTGATGTATGTTCAGGAAGGCAGGATCTCTCCCTGCTGTATCCATTTGATCCAAACAACACAACTTCCCAGATGCAAGTGATTCAGCTTGTATCTTTTATACCTTTCCAGTGCCTCTGATGAGGTACTCACTTCCACTAGATGATAACTGCCAGCTGAAGGTTTTGCCAAATTAACCCATCATCATAAACTGCTTTCATGGACATAACGGTGGATTGTTTAAGAAGGTTGTATAGTTACAAAGCTGAATTTGGGGTTTGGATCATCTAATTATGCTTTTTTTTTTTTTTAATTTTGCAGATGTTAATATGTATTTATATACTTGAATGTGAATAAAGTTGGGTGGGTAAACACTGGTTCTTTTAATTCTTGATGTTTCTGCCTCCCACCCTTTACTTCTTTATTTTTGATCATGAAACTAAGTAAGCATTTGTAGAGAGGAAGCCCTGTTCAAAGCCCTGCTGTACAAAATGGCCTGTAATCCCTGAATCCCATACTGAGTTCCTCATCTCTGAATTTGTGTGAAGCTTTTATTACAAAGCCTTTGAAAGAAATCTAAATCACAGTAAGAGCAGTAATGTAAAACTATTTTTATTGAAAATACATCTACAAAGTAATGTTTCTCAATCCACTCTGGGTGCATATCAATGCAGAACCGATGAGAGATGCGGAAAGGAATCTTTCTATAAAACCTGATTTCCATAAGAAACAAAGTTAGTATAAAAAAGATCACATTCTTTGTGACACAATTAAATTTTCTCAGCTGATGTCATAGAAAGACAGCCTTTTACATTGTCTTTGCAATGTATTTCCAAAGAAAATCTTAACAAAAATTTTAAATGTTATGCCATAAATTCTACAGTTAATGTTTATACACACATTCTGAATACAGTATCTATATAAAAATATCTCTAATTATGTATCAGAAAATGCCTGTCTGTATCCTAGATTTGCATTCTGTTAGCAAAAAAACCCAAAATAAAACCAAAAATAAAGAAAACAACCCATATTTTCTTTCAGTTGTTCATTTAGAGATTCATTTAGAGCTTTCTTGGTTGATGCTCAGTAACCTATATTAAACCCTGCTCACTTCATTCACTTGAGAGTTCTTGCTCATATTTTGTAAATTACTCAACTGGAGAAGATTGACAGGAATTTTCAGTCCCAAAAAAATCAATCTTGCCTGAGAAAAAGTTTGTCTTTGACCAGCATGCTGACATTTTCACTACAGTTACTTGTACACTTAATGATGGACTTTGAGTGACAGATGCAACACATTGAATGTTTTTGGAATAGCAGCTGGAACAATGCAAAGGGAGCCTTCATTTCTGTCATTAGCATTATTGTGGCATGAGGACCAATAAAGAAGAAAATGGAATATTTCAATAAAACAGGTAATTGAAAATTATTGTGCCTGTCCATTTATAGTTTTTCTTTCTCCCAACTGCATCTGCATTATAAAACTTTCTGGTTTAACCTCTCTAATAGTGTAAGGCAAAAAGGGAAAAGTATCTAATTTATAGTTCTAGAAAAGGGCTTTTTCAGGAAATAATCTTGAACCAAAAAGCCACTGTATCAAGTGCACTGTAAAAAGTGCATTGTTTTCTTTTTTTTCATTCTTTCCTTATTTATTCCCTGAAAATTGCCTATAATATTTATTTTTTAAAATCCTTTCTAATTAAAACTTCAACATATATTATAGTATTTACTATTTTTGAATTTTTATATCTTTTCCTAATAAAATACAAAAGCATCCATTATTTTTATTTTCTAAAGGCTTTTATCTTCGTATTCAGGTGCTACTGGTAAACACTCTAGGAATTAAAAATTTCACATGAAGATAGGGAGCCTTCTCCAGATGGCAAAATGTCAATCCAGTTCATACCTCCATAATTTATTAGTGGATCAAGAATTTGGGAGGTTTCCAATCAGAAAATCTTTGCTGGTCTCAGGGATTCAGATTCAGAATGCAGCCCATTTGGGAGCTGAACATCTCACCCTCTGCACCTTCTGTAGAAGGCTGGCACTGTCTTCTTATAATTGCTTATTAAGTAGCTCATTAGTGCATCCAGAGCGTGCAAGTTTTTTTATCCAAACAGAGATGAAGACACATTTTCTCTCCCAGACCAGGGCTTTGCTCCTAAAAACATACAGACAGTTTAACTGGGTTGTGATCTTGAAATTAAGGGAGCAAATCCAGATTGGAAGTACATACATGCATGTGTAAATGTTTGCGAGTCAGTGGGAGCCAACTAGGCTAAATTTTTATAAAGATCAGCTGAATCTAATTCAAAAAACTGTCTAGATAAAGTAACTTTCTCAGAAATATTTAATCTCAGCTGGTAAAAGTGCTGATTTGGGGGTATTTCCTTTTCTTATTTATATATCTTCCCCCTTTTTATCCCCTCAATTAATCTCCTGCTTTTTATTTTCCTGCTAGTATTTGAACAATAATACAAGACTAGAGAGAAAAAAATCAGATAAAATAGTGAAAGTCCTGTCAATTTACTTAGCTGGATGCAGTTATCAAGTTAGAAGTGTTGATGGTGTGTTAGGAATTTTGCAACAGGTATTTAAAAAAATAAAACCATTTTCAGGCTCTGTTATCTGTTTTTACTTTCCAGTTCATAAAAAAAAAAAAAAAAAAGAAGATTCACAGGACTGAGTAACATATACACAATCTCTTTTTTATCCCCAGTTAGCATATGTCTAGCAGGACCAGTGTTGTTTGTTGCCTGTTAATTTTTTTTTAAGTCGGAAGCCAACATATACCATGATCGCTGCTAGTTTGGAATATATTTTCATTAATTCTTTCCAGTGCGAGCATAAAGGGAGAAATCAAGGAATAGATGAAGTTGGTGAATTCAAGATATAAATCGCTGGAAAAAGTGTGTGTTTTCCCACACTTGCAGTGCTGAACTCACGCTTTCTCTAGTCTACATCTTGGTTTCACTATCTATTGGTTTCTCATTCTCATTTTCTTGTGAGATCAGTTGGTATGGTTTCTTCATTTCATTCTCCTCTATCACAGAATTACCCATCTCAGCATCCCTGTTCTTCAGCTCATGCCGTGATAAATGTTCAACAATTCCTGCTCCAATGGAGTCTCCCAAGACGTTGGTAGTGGTACGAAGACGATCCCTAGGGAAAAAGTGAGTTACTTCTACTTGCTCAGGGAAGCAAGCAGACTAGTTGTCAAAAGTGGCACCAGATAAATAGCTGCCAGATGAGTCACCTGTTTTATATACATTCACTTACCTGAACTGTTAATGCCATGGCTTCTCCTACAAACATTAACAAATACAATGGGATATGGAATCACAAAATGTGTTAATACTCTCAGCAAATTCACAGCAAGAAATGGTCATGTGATGAGTATGGCAAAGGGAGAATATGGCTTCTTGAAGGCATTTTGATACCCTTGGGTATCAAGAGTTTGGGCTTATATCCTCTCAACATGTAAGCCAGCAAGAATTCTCCTTGTTAGGTTTGTTTGTCTCCTGACCATAAGATACGGTGTGTAATTTAGGGTGGAATTGTGCAGGAATGACTCAAATTACACAACAAAAATTCATCCCTCTCAGAGGGCTCTGCTCAGCAGGAAGTGACTGGTAGTGTCAGTAGGTAAGCGTCCACCTACATCAGGTGGTTAGATCATTATGTTATGTTTTATTATCAGATGAATCAGATGTTATGTTCTGATAACAACACAGGCAACTTCTTTCAGGGATCACTAGAGAAAATTGAAGGGTAAAAGCCCCAGAAAAGATAAATAATACTAGATGAAAGAGAGGCTGGAAAAAGTCTTCCTTTAATTTATTTCCTGGACCTAGGTATATGTATTTAAAGGTGCATGTCATCTTCTACAGATAGATGAATGGAAAAACTGAGGGGCAATACTTTGTGCTGCCTATTACACAATTATTTTTAATTTCTGCATTCATGGGGTAGACATATGAATCTTTCCTAGATTAGACAGTCAGCAAGGCTGCAATAAATTGGTTGGATCTGATCCAGTTTTGAGTCTGATTGATGTAAAAGTTTTTATTGTCGTCCTACAAAAAAATAAAAGAAAAAAGCAATTCTTTGCTTATTTAATTATAGTGTATCTGAAGTTTTCTTAGTATCTGAACAATACAGGTTTCTATGTAAACTTCTGCATGCAAAAGGAACCATATTTAAGAAACGCCCCTCACAGATAGTGATCTGCTCTAAGAAAATACCTTACTAGCAAGAAATAGTCATTCTTTTCAACACTTGTTTCCAACTGCCTTCTAGAGCAAAATATTTTTGTATAGCCACACTGAGCTGGGCTATTTCACTTCTAAATAAAGTCTAAGCATTTAACAATTCCATAAAAATACTTACAAGAACCAGTCCACTGCGATGATAAGAGTGATATCATCTGTGGGCAAACCTACTGATGTGAGAACAATGACCATGGTGACCAGTCCAGCTTGAGGAATGCCTGCAGCCCCAATACTGGCAGCTGTAGCAGTGATGCTGTGCAAAGAGATGGCAAGAACAATTAACCGTTTTCTGTAATTAAACTGTAATAAAAGCTCTCCTTATCATCAGTCAAATTTTAAAACCAGATATAAAGCAAGAAAGCATTTACTCAGTAGTAAATAAAAAGATGAGCCTTATCTGAACACTCTATAGCTGCAGGGAACTATGACCCTTGATCCAAAGTGTTTCACTAAATCTATATCCAGAAACCTTGAAACATGATTTTGTTACTGATAAATTCCCTACCAGATGCCAAGGGCCAGAAAAAACCATTACAGTTACATGTCCCCACCCATTAAAAAAGCTCTCTCCACAAGCTCAAACACGTTTAAAGAAAAGCTGAGGAGGTAGTTCTGTCCTGGCAGATCTAACACAAGAACTTTTGCTCTCTATCTCACTGTAACTTCATGCCAGGTGAAGAAAGCTGACAGAAACCCTGAGTTATACCGTCCAGCAACTTTATAGAAATATGCTTGTTCACACCTGGCTTAGGGAGAATTTGTTTTCTCAGGTAGTTTGCCAGGAAGCAGCTCTAGTACTAATGAAAGTGAAAAAATTTCCTTGGGGAATGAAGGTAGAGTAAAATGGTGGGTTTTATGGAGCACTATTTCTGAACTTTCAGTGTTCCTATGTGATAGATATGCATCTTTGTCCCACAATGCCCACTTGTCCTCTTGCTGATATTCCTTTCTTCTGCACAAGTACCCATCATCTTTTTTCCTTAAATTGTGATAAACAAAATGAAATTAAAGCAGATCAGTTATCACTGAATGCCATAAGTAGTGGGTTGTTTGCTATTATATTTCAAACAAGAAGGGTTCTGTGCTTAACCTGTGTTCACCATTTCCGTCAGCTGATGTAATAAAACTGTATTACTGTTGCTTACACAGCTAGCCCTGATAGTCTCCAGAAACCAGGAAAGTACTTCCTCCTCTAGCAATAACACTGTGTTGACTTTATGCTTCAGCTTTGTACATGCATTATAAACTACCTGGTACTCATTGTAAGTCTGTAGGTCCCAACACCTGCATGAGTTCTTAAAAAAGAAAAATTTGAAATTAATTAAATTTTGTACTTGTCTTTATTAAGTGCAGAAATGGGTGTATTACATTACAGTTTTGCTGAAAGTTTATCTAAATGAGAATATGTGCTGAATGCATCTTCTCTGTGAAGAAAATGTAAATTACAGATAACCTGATACTGTAGAAGTTCTTGTTTTTAGGTCTGGATGCTTTTGTTTAATCCCACTTAAACCAGGAAGGGGACATCACAAAGGTGCTTTTATTAAATGTGGTAACAGTGGTTTCCATACCTGATTGTGATAATCTGTCCAAAGTTCAGCTCAAAATTGTTGACTTGTGCAATGAAAATTGCAGCCAAAGCCTCATATAAAGCAGTTCCATCCATATTAATTGTAGCACCAACTGGGAGTACAAATCTTGTAACTCGTTTGTCCACTCCATTTATTTCTTCTAGACACTTAAATGTGACAGGTAGTGTTGCAGAACTGAAATAAAAAGAAAAAATATAATCTATTATATAACTTCTGCAAAGAGGGAAAGAGATGAGTGCCACATTTATAATCATGAGACAGTTCTTAGTTTTTATGTGATCTACTAGAATTGGGTTTTTTAATGCAAATACTGAATTTAAGCATTTCTAATGGTGAAGGTTCTCCTAATAGTTTTTATGTGATCTACTAGAATTGGGTTTTTTAATGCAAATACTGAATTTAAGCATTTCTAATGGTGAAGGTTCTCCTAATAGTATTGCAAACTTTTCCCAGCTGGTTATTACTGCCATTCTCTATATAATCCCTAATCTGAAAGTGTTTAAGTTTAGTGTTTTGTCACAAGGTTCTTCTGCCTGTCACAGGAATCTATCTAAAATTCCTGCTTCTCAGTTTTAAAGTCATGGAGCTGTGATTGAATCTTTAAGCATTATTTTATGGAAGGTGTACCAATTGGACTATTCAAACCTTCAGTAAAAAGCTTGTTTTCTCTTCCTGTTTGTGGGCTCCCCTGCAAACGGCATTATTTTCTGATCTATGGGTTAACACCAGTCAGCAGCTAAGCACCACACAGCCACTCTTTTACCTCCACACCTTGATGGGACAGGAAAAACCAAAAGGAATAGGAAGAACAAGAAAATGGAGGGGTTGAGAATAAAAAAGTTTAATAAGTATGGAAGAAGTCTGAAAGAATGAAACAAGTGATATTTAGGCACTGCTCCCACAGATGGACCAGTGGCCAGCAAGTTCTGGAGTACTATGTGGCCAACCTTCCTAAAATCCTTTTTCCTCTTTCATTGCTGAGCACTATGTATGTGGCATGGAATATCTATTTACTTACTTTGGTTCATCTGTCTGGCCATGTGCCCTCCCAGCCCACTGTGAACCCCTCAACTCACTGTGGGGACAGAATGAGAGTCAGAGAAGGTCTTGATCTGTGCAAATACTTTGCAATAGCTAAAATGTCAGCTTGTGATCATTGTTGTTTTGGCTAAAATATAAAACATGGTACTATATGAGCAGCTATGAAGAAAGTTAACTCTGTCTGAGCCAGGCCTGCATCTCTACATCTGATCAGACTAAAGTAAAGAGGTTTTCCGAGACAAAGCATTTCAGGTTACTTGATTCCAGTGAAACCTTCATTGCTAAATACTTAGCAGACTTTAAGTCTTTGAAAACTCTATCACAATATTGGTAAAATACTGAACAAAAATAAAGAGGGGTTGTGTTAGAAAAATATCTTTGCTGACAGTCATCTTACATTTGAATTCTGAATGGTTTTTAAATCCACTTGCAGTATGGTGTCTTGCATCAGCATAGGTTTTTACTTCAAAATAATCTCAAACACCAAGGACTCAAATTAATATCACAGGATATCTGATGGAAAGCCCGTGTCTTTAGGACATATTTTTAAAATATACTAAAATGTCTACTGTTTTATGAAAGGTCAAATAGTATAGAAATATACACTTTATTGTAATGTTTCTTTTTGTCATATATGCAAACAGTTTTTTAAATTCACATGACATAACTCTGACCGTCTGCAAAGAGCAAAACTGGCGTTTTTGTTGTAGGTTCTGTACCCATAATTGGCTATCAGGATTTTGGGCACAAAATGTCAGCTGGCAATAGGAATCCCCTCGGGACTTTTCTGTTTGCTACTTCATTTTGCCATGCATATTCTTTGCCAGCTCTATCATTCATTATCAAGACATTACAAACTACTTAGAATATCAAACACCAAACATTAAGCAAAATTGTTTCTTAAACTAGTAATGCTATAAAAATGCTTTAAAGTATTTTGTTATACCTGGAAGATGTTCCCAGAGCTGTGACTAATGCCTGGATTAAGCCTCCAATAAATACCCATGGATTCTTACGAGTGATTACGAAGTAGAGAAGAGGTAGGACAATGACAGCATGAATTAGCAAACCAATGATAACTGTTACAGTGTACATGGCAAGCTGACCACCGATCACACCCATATCTTCCATCTCCACAATCTTCCCAGCAATCAAGAAGAGAATTCCAAGTGGAGCATACCTGCAAGTAAGGAATCAAAATAGCATTACAAAACAAAGTAGAGATTCGACCCCCCCATCCATCCTGTTTGTGTTTTTATATGCATAAATGTAGAATTTCACTGTTAGGAGGCTCCTATTCAGGAGCAGTTCAAAAATTTAACTCTTCCACTCTTAACAATTCAACCTGGATTGAATGAATCGCAGCAGTGAATGTTTTTGGTGGGATTCAATGGATTCAACATCTGGTGAGCATTTCAAGATTCATAGCATGCCTTTTGGACAGGTAGGGAAATTAATTCCCCTTGGAATTCAAGTGTAATATAAAAGCCAATCCTGTTATAATTCTGCCCATGTGAATGAAGGCTAAACTGACATATGGGTGTAACTATACGAAGCACCCAATTCTATTCCAGTGCTGTTGGGGTAGGAACCCACACAGAAGCCTGATAACTTCTGAAGATTTCAAGTTGCTTCTGATACCTAAGATTTTTAGCTTTTTATATTTTTCACGTATTTGCAGCTTTGTAACTTTGGCTATAGCTTCTAGTATTTTTCGTACCTTTCTTCCCTACATTTAGGAACAAAAAGCTAACCTTATAAATGCATTTCTAAATATTGCTTAGTTTTATTCCAAGAAGAGTACAAGGACATTCTGTTTTCTAACCAGAATCTGGACCAGATGTATCAAAAGTGGGGCAAAAGTAATCTCTGGACCGCTTCCAGCGGGGCAGGACCCCAGGATTACTTATCTAACCAACTAACCTTTTAATTGGACAGTGTATGATAAGTATAATAATGAACTAACCATATAAAAATGGGAGAATTAATATACCACATGCGACTTTTGTCATATTTTGTACCTGAAAGGTTTCAACTAAATATTTGCTTTTATATTCACTCTAAAGTTTTTGGGAAAGTCTGTCTATTTATTTTCCAGGCATCAATTCTGGTTATGTTACATTTCAATCAGTTGGGTACTGGATAATATATTCATCACCATGAAGACATGAAAAAATCTGTATGTCAAATGTTGGCAGCACAGGTGGGATGACATGCTTTTGCCTACCAGGAAGCACAGCTGGAGGTGAAGAAACAGTTGGTGCTGAGCATAAAACTTGAACAGAATTCTGCTGCAGCAGTAATTTAGGTACAGTCCTACTCCTATAAATGTCCACTTGTCTTCTCACAGTAAGATACCACAGAGCAGAATCTATCCACTATATCTCAACTGCCCTTTACATCATTGAGTTTATGTGGAAATTTATCTGAATCCACTGCTTTAACATTTTAAATGTGCTTGTGAATGAGAAAAGATTTTAGTTAATGGAGGAAATATCCTTAATTTTGGTTTCGTATCTAGTATGGCAGTAAATATATGTGCTCCTGAATAAACTCCTGGAATGGCTTTTTCCTGTAGTAAAGAAGGCAACAACATACAGATTCTTTAGTTAACCTTCTACCTGGAAAATAATTAATCCTAGTTTTTGGAAAAAAAGAAGAGGGAAAAGGTATTTATTTTATTTACCTAATAATCACAGTAATGAAAGCAGGAAAATTATGTGTATGTGTGAGCAGTGCAGCTACAATGCAAGGATGTACATGTAAACTCCACAGCTACAGGAACCAGCTGTGTTGGAAAATTACGATAACAAGGTCTTGCTGTGTAGAAATAAGATTATGCGAGAGGTTTGTTGGTTTCCTTTAATGAATTCAATTAGGATGTAAGGAAACTTCAACAGCTTACTGCTGTGATTGCTATCTTTATGAAGATATAGAATAGGTCTGATAAGGGTAGCAACTTCGGCCATAGACCCTGATTCTTCTCATGTCAAAAGTGAAACCCACTGAAAAGTTGGTATGTTTGAGCAGATTATGATCACAGAGAGTTACAGCTCTCTTTTTTACATGAAAAAAGTTCCAAGGTAGATATAATCTTATCGTCTGACTTTCTGCCAAATAAATTCTTGCTATTCAGTGCCTAACTGTGATGAAAAAATATTGTTAGTACCTTAAAAAAGAATTTATCAAAGAGGCACTTACCACATGATTAGAGCTACCAATCTCATGATAGCCTCATTAAGGCTATCAAAGAAGTCTTTCAATGCCTGACCTTGCTCCCTCATGCTCCCAATCACCAGGCCAAAGCTTATTGAGAACACCACCAAACCAAGGGCATTCACTCCATTCACAGAACCTGGAACAGGAACTATTTCCTCTTTCATTCGGGTGAGAGCTTCCATTGCTTCTGACACGTTGCTTATTATGGAAGTCATTGCGGATGTATCATTGGATGGAATAGCTACTTTAAACTTTCTCTTTTCATAGTTGGTTTTGAACTGTTAAAATGAAAACAAAAGAAAGATAGAAATTTGGTGAATCATATCAAACCAAGGCTAAAATCATAAATTAAATTATTATTTATCTAGGAAAAATGTACTGTGATGAATACTTGGTTTTCCTGAAAGCAACAAAAATCCTATTAATATCAAAAGCTGAATCTTCAGCTTTAGCTTCTAGAAATAATTTTCTCATAAATAGACTGAAGTAAAAAATGCAAATTTGTTATGTTTCTTAATTTGCCTTTTACATAAATTGCTATTTTCCCTAACAAAAAATTCCAAATGTTTATAGCCCTTTTTTGGCTAGTGAGAATATTTTCTTGTACTCTGGACTTTATTTTTTCATCTTTTTGTACTGAAAGAAATAAGACTGAAGCTAATTTAAACATAACATACTTCTTTTTTCTTTTGCTGTGAAAAAGCTATTAGTTTACTGTGCAGTACAGGTCACATTTCTTAATTAAAGTGTTATACTTTAAATGATTCCTTTATGGAACAGACAATTCAATTTCTAAATCTCAGGATGGTCCTAAATGTCTGTTTTGAAAACCACACAATGTTTTTCATTGTGTTTCTTTTACGCCCCAATGCTTTCCCAAAGAGAAATGTACAGCCTGAATAATTCTATCTGGGTTCAAGAAGTCCTGCAGCTTTGTCCAGTTAAATTCTGTTGAACACGAAGTATCCTAAATATCACTAGTATGTTCCTCATGTGTCTCAAGATGCTAATTAGTCCATTAAAGCAGCAGAATGCTGGTGTTGAGGCTATTCAACAACTTTGGATTTTTATTCTTTTATTTTTTTTGAGCTACCAGGAAAGCTCCAAGTATCCTTACTGGTATCTGTTGAACACTTCAGAAGTACTTGAGTGAAATGAAGCAATTTCCAAGATGGGAAACCTGTAGGCCAGATACCCTCGAGTTTTGAATAAAATTTTCTAAAATCTTTTACGATTTGGGCTGTACAGAAGTCAGCTAAGAGCTCTATGAGCAGTTGGCTGACATGGAAAAGCCTAGTTCCACTGCTTCACCCACTCACAACCAACCTGTGATAATTCTTGTTTGATCTCTTAGTGAGACAATTCTACTTTTTGAAGTGGCAGAAATCTCACCAAGCAAAGAATGTCACCATTATTTGGGTAAAGCCTGGGGAAGTGAATCAGCTCTCACTGGCTTTTGGAACATCAGAGAGGGAAGAACACAGAGACTGGAACTACATAGCCAGGGAAGAAGGCATGGGGTTGCCCCTTTAAGTAACATAAGGATATTAAATTGTAAACATATAAGTATTATAACTGCTCATTAAAGTGGTTTTATTCTGGCTTGTCAGGAATGTTAAAATACTGCCTAACAATTTACATCACTCTTTTCCTTCTATTTTTCTTTTTCTTTTTCCTTTTTTATTTTTCTTTTATTTTTCTTTTCTTCTCTTTCCATTTCCTGTTCCCTATCTTATTCTCTTTCCTTGTCTCCAAGTGTGGTAATTGTGTTACATTTCTATTTCTATTGCTGTTTTTCAATAGGAAAAAAACCTTAGGTGCAAACCCATTAATGCAATTCTGTAAATAAGATGCATTTGCAGGCACACGGATTAGATGAACATAGAAAAGCAAGCTGTTTAATGAGTTCTGCAACAATAGGGTCTGGAATTAAAGCCTAATTTCTTATGAAATTTCCTATTCATTTCCCACTTTCCCTAGCACATCATAATTTACTTGGTTCTTGATCTCCTCCATTACCCTCAGGTTCTTCTCTCATTTCTACATGACTAGGTCAAAAGTGTGATACAGCTGTAGGACAGAGTTGGATGTGTGCCACCTGCCTGTTGGAACAGGCCATGAGCTAAGTCATAAACCACTTTTCCATCAGAGGCACCATGACCTTTACTTATCTGAGAATTGCCCCCCTCACATCAGATTAGGTCAGAGCTGCCCACACCTCTACAAAATTGTGGTGAGGGACTGAGGTGTTGGGATCTGTATGGGAAGATGTTACCTTCAAAAACCTGTGCTAGAAAGAATTTTAGGTGGTAATAAGTATATGCCTTAATTTTATACTCATTGTGGAATTCTGTTGCAGCAGGAACATGCTTTTAATTCATTACTTAAGTCTCTTTTGGAGTATAATAGGGATTTTTAAGAACTCACTCAGTGAAGTCCTTTTCCATTTCAGCTACTAGACTGGCCCAAAGAGACGTAGGTCTTATCTGTTAGCTCACCTTATTAATCAGATTTAAGTGTTCAGAAATATTACTATGGAGAATAGTATTTCTGGAGCCCCTTCCAGAGCAAGGGAGAAACAGCTTTTTTAGAGCGAGATTCAAAGTGTTAATCTAAGCAACAGAAACCAGAGCAACTTTAGTTCCACTGGAATATTTACTTGAGCTGCTCTTTCTTCCATTATGGCTGATTGAGCACCAGGAGATGCCTGTGGATATGCCTGCTGTGGATCTGTCCTATGCACAAAGTTGTCTATCAAAAGCTATGAGAAGTTCTGTGGTAAAGCAAAAGAAATCAAAGCAATCCAGATACAGGGAACACAAGGGATGTATCTACTGAGGAAAAAATGTAAGGTGTTGGTTGAGTTTTACCCTTACTATTGCTCTTTCAGATGACATTAAAGGCAAAACATAAAATTACTTGGCCACCACAAAACATATTTTCTGTGTGTGAAATGGTGAAAAAGCCAATGGCTAATAGGAAGTGACTGGATGAAGGAACACCTTCAAGATGTTAGAAACTGCTTTGAAATAGATTAATTAATAGCAGTGTTGACTATTACTGCTCTGCAGAGTAACTGGTGGTAAGAGTTGATTTTTTTAAACTTTTATGATATTCCCATTTTCAGCAGATCTCTATCTTAGTGGCAATCGGAGTAATCTGCTTTTAATGTAGCTGAAACTGAAACTGACAGTTTAATTTCACATTGTGATTCTGCTGATTCTGGTTCCTTTGCAACTTTAGAAATAGAAGAAATTAGGCAAAACAAACCACTCATTGTAGGCTTAAGTGTCTCAGAAGAGAGAACAGAGGTCCATACATTGATAATATGTGATGGGCTAGGCAATATTACTGAAGTCCTATAATTTTGGGAGGATATAATTTTGTTGGGCCTACAGGAAGAGGCCTATTTTTGCCTGGTAAGATATTAGATGCAAAATACTCATATTTGTTCCTTAAGTTCATGCACAGAGAGCAACTGAGGAGCAAGATAAATGTTATTTGAATGTATTAATTTTAACAGCTTTCTATGAACAATCATATCTGTGAGTAAAATGCAAAAATAATGCATTTCTGGACTTTTTTTACAAGACATGGTGGTAACAAGCAATTGGAAAATTCAATTTAATTAATTTAGCTCACTGTGAAATAGACAATACAGGTTTTCTATTGAATAATGTAATGAATCAGTTGTTTACAGTTTGATTTTTATGTTGGTTTTATTAGTGATACAAGATATCCCATCATTTGACATGGACATATTGAAGGACTTTTGAAGAAGCAATATTATAACCTGGCATCAGCATATCCCACTTGTTTAACTTGCAGAAAAGGTAATCGCAATGGTAGCTATTCTGAAAATTCATAATTCACTTTCATAATTTACTCTGAGATACTGTCATTAGTACTGTCTGTGATAAGTCTGTATGATGATGCAGCATTTTGTGAATAATGATTTTAAAAATTACAAATTTGCTTAAATGCAAACCCTAAAAATTAAAAAAGACAGAGATATTCTATCTTCTGAATTGTTTTTTTTTTATTTTGCTTTCCATATGTATATGTGTGAAAGCATTCTAAATTTTCTGTGTAAGAGCTGATGACACAAGCCATATTGTATCTTAACTACTCCAAATTATCCTGAGGAATATAAACCATTTATTAGTTAGTATTCATTTCTGGATGTGTGAGTAACACTTAAAATCCCCTTGATAATGACAAGTTCAGGAAAGAGAAAGTACTTAAAAGTATCTCAGAAGAAAGGCAGCTATCAGATGCAGTTTTAAAAGCTTCAACTGGCATAAAATTCTACTTATTCACACCAGAATGACTCTTGCCAAATTTTTAGATTGATTCAGTTTCTCTTGATTTTACAAGTTTGCTTGTGCTTCTTCTGCCCTCTGATACACCTCCAGAGCACAGCACAAAGAACATGCAGCTAAAAAGAAGTATCTGCTTAACAAGCAGACTGCTCACTACTGCTCAGCCCCAGGCTAGACAGCATTTTTTAATTTAGCAAAGAAGAAATGAAGAGAGAGTGGCCAGAACTGAAAGATAAACCCAGAGATTTCTTTAGATATCCCTAAACTGGGGTGAATACAAGGGTATAGAGAAAAATTTGAAAAAAGTAATCTAATTTTACTTAAGTGTGGAATATTCACCTGCAGTCAATCTATTCAGATTCTCTTGCTACTTATAAAAATCACAAAATCCTCATGTGAACTGTGCATAGTGAATGTTGTTCTCATATAAGAACAAGCATCATTAGAAAACATGTTATTTAGATTAATAATCTGCTGTTTAAGAATCAGTCTGAGAAGGCTGAGGTACCCAATCAGTTATTTGTCTCAGTCTTCATTATCTGGCATATCTCTCCATATCTCTCAAGTCCCTGAATCTCCAGGTGGAATTTGGATGAACCAAGTCCCTCCTACATTACGCAAAAGTTTGGAATCGCCGAATGAAACTGAGTGGAGGTGTATGGGGCATGAAAAAATTCATCCCAGGATCCTGAGGCAAAACCACTTTCCATCATATTTGAAAATTCATGACAGTCAAGTGGAAAAGGGAAGTATCTGTGAAAAGAAGAAGGATGAGGAGAAGTAAGAGTGGGGAGGCAACTTTGTTGGGAAGAAACAGGAAAGGGAATTCAAAGGACCAAACAACTGAAAGAAGAACAGTAGAAAATTTAGGCAGATACGTCCTAGACAAGTCCTAAGGTTCCAGTCTCCCTCCAGGACTCTTTGTCTCCCAGCAGCAATCATATAAAAACATTGCCAACTCCACTTAAAATCTCTCCCATTTTGGTTATGCTCTCCATTTCATTTAGCTCCTTCCAGTGGCTTCAAATACAAACTAGGAAAGAAACTTGCTTAAGAATGCTCTAAGACATAATGTGCACATCTGATCTATCCAAAGATGTGATTTAAATGTGCAGTACATATTCCAGTGATGATTTCCAGGTGTGAAAAGCTGTGGGGTAGTGTTACACTGTTGAATGTGGACAGCTATGAGAAGTACTGTGCTCTGATCATCAAACACGGTGTTATACAAACAGATTTGTGCCAGATGGCTCATTCCTCTTCATATATCTTCTGAGAAACATACAAAATAATGGAAACTTTTGGAAGGAAAATTGTGGGGTCAGATGTACAAAATCATCTGGATACCTAAGAAAATTACACATACTTGTAAGCTAAGATCTTTTTTAATAAATCTGCTACAACAGAATAATTTTATGTAAAAATCTAGGGTTGGGTACCAAGTTCAAAAAGTAATGGTAAAACAAATTTAAAATCCTGGTACTTCAGTAAATCCTGGTACTTTCAGTTGTTGCTGAAAGTCAGTAAAAACTTTTGCTAAATATGTCCTGTTCTTCTAGATTGTGTTTTAGAAACCTCCTTAAAACTTTAAAGCACGTGAGAAATACAAGATACTTAAATGTTAACATAATCTAGAGGACATCTTTAATTAAGAACACAGGTTTAGAACTGCTAGATACCAAACCAAGTTTTCTGTTACGGTAGAATACTATCAAAATAGTTTTTAAGCTGTATTGTAAAGCTGCTGAAGTGTTCCTGTAACTCCTAAATGAAGATGTTTTCAGGAATTCAACTTTAGTTGTGTAGGGTTAAAACCATCATTCATTTCCAGTTTAAATTTGGCAATAGTGATTTCCATTTATTTTTGTATGTTTTTATCTTATTTAGCTCTGTTCCCACTTTTTTTTTGTACTTGAATAGTTTCTCAGGTTTTTTTCGCTTTATATGTTGTGTTCTTTTGATAATTTCAACAACTCCTCACTATGTTCATTTTGCACTAATCTATGAATGAATGAAACTGAATATGCTCTGTTTTCTAAATGGTCACATTCCTCTGACCCTATTTCATGTCTTAGTGTTCTGTCACTTAATGTATATCCTAGAGAGGAACTGAACATTTTTGGTATTTTTGATGATAATTTGCTATGTAAAGCAGAAATTACTGTTAACATCTAAATATTTAGTTCTTTACAGTATTGTGTTGTGCCAGGGTCTTATCACCTTCTTTGGCTTTTTTTTTTTGATATATCAACACAAACTGCTTGGACTTTCTTGTCCTCTGTAAACTTAACTGTGTGCATCTTTTGGCAATGTCATTCATAAAAGTATCAGCTCCAGTCTTTCAGCAACTTTCATTGCTATATCCATAATTTTTAAAATTATTACAGTCCCCTACTCAACTTTTGTAATCTTAAAAACTCTGAAGTTTTTCTCCAAAGTCAGCCCCCCCGCCAAAAAATGAAAATAAAAAACCCCAAACAAAACAAACAACAACAACAACAGCAACAAAAGAAGAAATGAGCAATATTATAGAAGAAATACAGTACAATTTATGTTTCAGAAACCTTTGTGGTTTTGGTAGTAGGTTTGTTTTATGCATTTTATTGTTTTGTTTATTATGAAGTTTCTACTTTTCCCTTTAAGGCATTTGTATCTTTCATTATAACAGATTGAACTAATGGCCTGTTATCTGCTTAAATAGTTTCCCAAATATTTTTGCAATCTGGAAGACACTTTGATTGCTTTGAAGAGCTCTAGATAATTACATCTGAACTTGAGAGATCATTGAAAAATACTTGCTGCTACATTTGTAACTTTATGCCATAATTATTTCATTATTTTGAGATAAAGATCATATAATTCCTGTACTTTATTACATTACATTATTTGAATTTATTTCTAGTTTAGATGTAGACTTTTGCATTTCTATACTGCTCTTCTGCATTTCTGTACTGAGTTCATCAACATCCTTGCTGAAGACAGAGGCATGGCATTTGGACTGGTGTATAGTTTACTTTCTATTCTTTAATCTAGAAATCTTTAGCAGAAAGTGATTCATATTTATTGGCTTCTGTTTTTACAGCTAAAGATAATGCTACAATTTCTTTTTAATTCTTCTGCAAGATGTAATTCAGCTGGATTTTGGAAAGTTTATACTTTATGCTCTTCCTGACCTCCACATTTCAGCCTTTTTTTTTTTGCTAGAGCAGTATCTGGTAAATAATATAAGATCAAGATTACCTATGAGGTCAAGATTAAGCAATAAGATTATGGAAAGACACATTTTAGGTTTCACTGAATCACAAATGTCCTCCTTTTAAAAAAAACAAATGGAACTATTATGTTCTCCACAGTACAGCTAAGATTACAACCAAGCTAATAATAGAGAATTTTGAGAAGCAATGTAAAAAAAGTGCTGCTAAGGACTTCTACTCTAGGTGACAGGAAGATTTTAATTTGCTTTTTCTGTTGATGTCTACAAATTTTTTTCTTCTGTTTCTGAACTATGCATATTTGTCATATGGCATCCCTGAAAATCTTCCAGTCTTTGCCAGATGGTGAATATTTATCTCAGTATCTCCCAGTTTAACATAACACTGTTTTAGAAAACCAGATCCTGAGTTCACCTTAATGAACCTTGCTGTCAGCTTATGAATTTAACATTTTGAAAAAAGAAATTTTTTTATTTGCCAAACTCAGTGTTTTCTTCACTTCTCATAGCAAATACTGTTGTCTCAATATAATTGAAAACAAAGCATAGACTTGGTTGGTTTAATTCAGGGATATTTTTTTTCAACAGCAGCAAATGTAAGTTATGTTTCTGCTGTAAGTACAAGAACATAATATTCTTAAGGCAAATATGGTTACATTTAGTTTCTTTCTTCTTCATGTTTTATTTGCCATTAATAAAAAATTACCTGTTTAAAGCAAGCTTCCACCAGATTTGGAGGGAACATATTTCTGTGAAAGAGAAAGAAAATAACATGAGAAAAATATGCTAATAATTCCTTTAGTAAGGACACAGCTAATAAAAGAACTGGACATCTAGTTTTTGAAGAATCCTCAGAGTAATATTTAATTACATAAACAGTGAGTAGAGCTTTGCATATAGCATTGGCCTGGTAAGCTTTACCAGGATGAAATGTAGGATTGGATAGTTCCTGGCAATTAGACTCTGTATTCAGTATTGGATAGCAGGTCTGGTTATGGTCATATTAACTGGTTATGGTAATAATAGCTAAATTACTAAATGTACAGAGATCTATGGGCTCAGTTTTAATTTTGTACTTACTAATGCATTATGAATCCAGATAAATAAATAATTTAATAATATTTAATATATTTTGAGTTCTCAAACAATTTTTTCATTTATGTAGTCTAGTACTTAGTATTTATCACTTGATTTAGTCTTGTTGTGGTTACACCACTAATCTTTCTAAAGTTTGAGTATTCTGTAATAATAATACATACATGTGTGTGTTTTATGTCTGCAACATGTGTTATACAGATAGGGGTTTGTTTGTTCTCCTTTATTTCGTGCATTTCTGAGGGATTTAGAAGCAGCCTAACTGAACAGATCTTGAAGAACCTCAGTGCAAACCTCTTTATGGAAGTTTCTGTAGTCCCCCTTTCTGGCAGTGTGATCCCTGGAGGCCTTTCTCCGTGTCTCCGGATTCTCCAAATGGGTTAGTGTAACACAAAATTTTGATGGTTTTACCTGTGGCAAAGCTCCTGAGCTCAAAACCTTAGCTTCCCTACTCCCTGGACTATATCTGTAACATATTAGCTCTGTAAAAGAGGTACTGAAGATTCTCTGAGCAAAGAAAAAACAAGATTTTATGTCTGTGCCCTCTATCTCAAGCATTTAACTTGCCTGTTCCTCGAAGTTATTTCCCATTCATATAATTGAATAAATTGAGTAGATGGCACCCAGATTGGTGGCTACTCTTCAAAAGTAAAATAAATAAGCAAATCAGGGGTTCAAGTGAAGTGAGAAAACTATTGCAAGTTGGAAGAAAAAGAGGAATTTAGTAATAAGGTGCTTTTATTACTAAGTAATAGCACCTTACTACTAAATAATAGTAATATTTAGTATAAATAAATATGGACTTTTTAGTAATTCTAAAAATTCTGTGCAATGGAAGGAGGACCCATGCAGATAGCAGAACAGAAATATTTTTTGTGAGAGGGGGGGGGAGGGGACGGGAGGGGAGGGGAGGGGAGGGGAGGGGAGGGGAGGGGAGGGGAGGGGAGGGGAGGAAGGAAGGAAGGAAGGAAGGAAGGAAGGAAGGAAGGAAGGAAGGAAGGAAGGAAGGAAGGAAGGAAGGAAGGAAGGAAGGAAGGAAGGAAGGAAGGAAGGAAGGAAGGAAGGAAGGAAGGAAGGAAGGAAGGAAGGAAGGAAGGAAGGAAGGAAATCTTCTTTTTAGTATTAAAAGCAATTTCTTCCACTGCAACAGCTTGATTTGGAGATAAATCCACGTATCCCTTTTTAGCGTTGTAAGGGTTAGAGATACTGATATCACACAGTTGAAAGAAATTTGCTAACTTTATGCAATCATAAAGTTAGCAAATTCTCTACTTTTGTTCTCTGTCAAACCAACATTACTGTCATAGCTGTTGGTACCAAAAATACGCAGTATCATAGCCATACCTGATTAAATCAAGAAAGGCATCTGCTGCTGTCACTTGCACAATTTTGCCTTCTCTGTGCATGTTTTCCTTCGTACCTTTCCCAGGGTGGATGATGACCACAATGATTATGCCAATCAGCACAGCAATGATGGTAGTGCTCATGTAGTATACTACTGCTCGGACTCCCATCTTCCCTGAGGCTTTACTATCCAGGGCAGCAATTCCTAGTGAATTTAAGCACAACGACATTCACCTGATACAATTGTGAGTAGAGTATGAACTACACACGATGAAAATAGTTCAGCAGGAAGAGTTTTGATGACCACAATGAAAGCTACCCAAGGCAAGATGTCACTCTTTTGCAGCTCATAGTGCCACTGTCTTCCCATCCTATCCCCCATTATATAATTTTCTATTAAAAGACTTACCACTTTCCATGCTTTCTTAACACTTCATTAAAAGTAAAGATTATTGGTCTGATGCAGTGTGGCACTCCCTATATTCCAGTGAGACAATTCATGACCTTTTCTTAATATAGTCACCATAGTCTGAAAAATGTGCTACACATCATTTGTAAGATAGAAAAGTGAGTATTCTTAAGTAATATTGATAATGTTTGCAACAATTAATATGTATGAAGAGTTTTTTTTAATCCTCAGTGGGAAACCTCAGATTACCTCTGTCCCAAGCTATGGGAGTTAGATTAAATGCTGCTAGCCTGTTTCAGAAAATCCTTACCAGTGCATGAAAAAACTGTTATAGTCTTTCATAAACTTCGCAGAACTTGCAACCTTAGTCCTAATTCTTGGCTCTATTTGGATCTACTATGTATATTAGGGTGCTCCCTAGGGCATCTTCTACAGTGTTTGTTCATCAGATTGCACTGATGAATGGCAGCAATGTGTTTTTTAATAGAAGGTGCAGTTCTGCCAGGGAAAGAGTTCTGAGTCTCTGAGAAGGATTGTCTCATGAGGGCTGTCAGAAATGGAAATGCTCTTTCTCTTTCCAGCAGATGCAGCTAAGTCTGACAGTTCTTCCCCTTAAAATGCCCCACTGCTCCTTCTCCTTGATATTTGCCCATTCTCCATCAGGAGGGCTGTGCCATCTGCCTCAAAGCAGTGCTCATGCTTCTTGTTGCAATCAAGCTTTCAAAGTGCAGAATGAAAAAAGGGGTTAGGAAAGAACCTTTTATCTTTATTGTCTCCTCCTATATAGAATTGCCTAATCCATACTTACAAAGGCTGCCTACCCATTTATATGGATGCCACCTTTGAACATATGAAATATTAAAAAAGTTGAGCAACTTCTGCTTTGGGTGTCTGTCTCAGGGGACAGCATTTAAAGCATTTAAAATAAGGCAAGAGGACTGCAGGAATATAAATAATATTGAAACTCAAATCATGGCCTGGCAAAATTAGAAGTTTTTAAAATTATTGTAGATATATAATACTTCAGTCTGTCTTCTCAAGGAGGAGATACATTCTCTTGGAGCTACAGTGAAAGCACTCTAGACCCTGATGTGGCTGAGACCAAGGATGTGTCCCAGGCTCTGATCAAATCTTCAAAGTATAAAACATAACACATGCTTCACACTTACCCTTTCAGTTCAGATTTTTTCATTTTCTGCCCTTTCAGCAGAAACCATTAAAGTCACTAAGAATTGTACCTACAAAAGGAGCTGTGAATGGACATCACTAGATTCGCACACTAAATTGCTTGATTTATGTGTGTGCCATTGTAGTGGAAGAGCAAAGTGTATAGAAAAAAATTGAGCACAGAAATCCAAAATTTGAAGAATTTGATCCTTCATTTTTCTACTCAGCTTTTCCATCTCCAGAACTGGATTATTATGTTCATTGTATATTTACAGTTATGATTAGAAATGCTGTGAGAAAAATGGTAAACAGTAGCAAGTTACAAATAACTTTTTAAATTTTACAAACAGGAAGTCCTGTAACCCTCTTATTTGTGGAAGGAAGATTGTAGGTTTTTTTTAGAGTCCTCAAGTAATGTAAATATGAAATAATGCAAATACTGTTAGCCAATAAAAAAAAAGTTAGTAACTTTTGGAAAATTTCAGGTCTGCTATTGAACTGCACAGTGCATATCTCAGACAGCAATTGTTACAAATTTTATTTTTAAAGTATTACTACGAAACCTAAAATAAAACAACTTACAAAAGTGAAAACTGAATGTTTACATACTAGTCCAGTCAATATCATTTTTGTATATTTTAATAGCTTTTTTTCTGTTCTTACTTTTTCTTTCTAAAGTAGCAACAATGGTTATCTATTTTTTCATTTTGGATAAGAACATATTTAAACTTGTTTTACAACTTGAGCACAAACAGTTAATCTGTACAGTTTAGTAGAAATGTTTAGAAATGCAGAGATTATGAATCAGTCAGTTTTGCCCTTTACAGATAATATATTCACGGCCAGAGAATGAGCACTGTCATTCTTAGAGGATTTGCAGGCACACCTACCTGTGCTTTAACCAAGCCTGATTTTTTTCTGTACCTTGCCCCTTATAGTAGCTTGAGCCTCCTACACTTCAAAAGTCATTAGGAATCAGTATAGGGCATACCTTACCAGTAAAAATTGATGTTTTGAAGGATTAGCTATTTTGATCCTATTTTTTTCTTGGGCTGATTCTGGGATTGAGTGGTGAACCATGTGAAAATGGTATGTGAGGGAGCAAGAGTCATGCTCTTGTCTTTGTAAGCTGCTTTCCAGCCTGGCTTCCCCTGGTGCCCTCTGGCTGGGAATACATTGCTCCTTATTTTAGGCTGTTTTAATCTCATTCCTGCTGTTGCTATCATAATTTATTTCTCATCTAGGACATAGGGAACAGCAATTCCCCTCTTCTTGAGCTGTAACTGCTTGTGGCATGTATAGCAGAAAGCATTCAAAGCAGAGGGATGACAGGCCTAAGTATGAACAAAAGCTGTATGAGGAGGAAACAAGTTCTCACCTCTAAGAGCCCTTCCTAGGGACCTGCTGGGCAGTCTCCCCTCCTGCCCCAATTAACGGGAACTCGGCAAACTGCAAAAGCTGCCAGCATACCAACAACAACAACTGCCTAAAATAATATCTAAAATCTGTTTTTAAAACACGAGAAAATGAGAGGAGTTGTTTCCTTTGCATTTTAAGATGTTGACAAGACCCCTTAGAACTGAATGGGGCTCTGGAAAGGTCCCCAGAGCTTTCATGTGTCACAAAGCATTGTATCCTCAGTGTGTCTTTTCACAGTCAGCCAGCAAAACCCCCATTGTGCCGCGGAGATGTATGTGCCCCTTTCATCCTGCTCGCTGCTCCCTCCTCCACGCTACTGGTTCCAGCACCTCTGCCTCCTCTCTTCCTCTCCCCTCCCCTTCCCCAGGGGGCCTGGGAAACTTTGCTGTGCCACCAGTCCCCACGCACAGAGATGCCTTGAAGTTGTCAAGGCAATCTGGAGCAGATCCCCTGTAATTTCTCCCAGCCTGTGCACTCACACAACATGAATGGGAATGATTTTTTAAGTACTGATGGGGAGGGAGGGAGGCTGGGGAGAAGGGAGGGAAGAAAAGAAAGAATGGGGTAGGCATAAATCGGTAGAACTGCAAAAATCCCTCAGCTTTTACCACTGTTTTCTCCCTTCACCTACCCCTTCCCTCTTTTGGGAAGTAACACCGTGTGTGAAATAAAGACATGAGAAGGAGTACTCCAGAGTGTCACAAAGCAAAACACCATTTTGCTCTTTAACAAAGATATTAGAGAAAAAATTAAAATATTTTAGAATATAGGAAAGGCAGTGAGAAAGTGAATACATAATTACAAGAGGAGGAAGACAGAGAAAAGATGCAGGGAAAAGATCTAGTCAGGATGACTAACAATTCTGAATTGTTGATCTGGTAGTTCTTATTGCTCACCTGACTTGATCACTGTTCTGTAAATTGGCATGAACTATTGATTCTATGAATTGTCATGAATAGCTACTATATTATGAATAATTACAATATTATGACAAGTTTTATGTAAATGGTATTTGTTTATATTTTACTTACGATTTTATATTATACAGAATTATAGAACTTACCAAATCCAGAGTTACTGCTATTTTAAATTTTCTAGTAACTGAAAGCATGCTGCACATAAAAATTCTGTATGTAATCTTGTATTATAGAAGAGGGATGGTACTGTACTCCTGGAAGATCAAGCATAAAATACACTGAGCATGTCTTCTTTAGTGTTTAAACCAAACAGCTTTGAAACTGTTAGTTCAAGAATAAATTCCAAGGAATTGTTCTAAAAGCTGAAATATTAAATATGAACCTATGCTAAAAGTCCTACAGCTTCAGAATACTTTCTCCCTTTAATTAGCACAATAGAATCAATGGAATAAAATGATTTGTGCATAAGAGTCCAATGTCCTCAATGAACTATTTCAGCCTGAGATTTGAGTTTATGCTTAATTTTCCCTATTACACTACTTGAAAGTTTCTACCTGTAGTATTTATTTTGAAAGAAGAAATATACATACTACACCATTAGATCCAAAATGCTTTTTCTCCCACAACAGTAACTGGTCACTAGCTGATATGCCTGAAGCCCTGTTTCTGTGTGTAAGCTCCTGGTCAGCAAAACATCCTTGGGTTTATATTTGGCTCCGTAATTAATCACTAACAAATGAGAGTCCATAAACAATAGCTTTTAAATAGGATCTATTTTCTTACACTCCAAAGTAAATAGCAACCCTCTGAGGAAAAAGTCATTATGTAGGATTGATTCTAGTACCATGGGTGATTTTATCATTCCTCAGGGCAAGCAAGACTAACAAGGGGAATAGAGGGTGTGCATGTGAGCATATACATTTATGCATACCTATAATTTCAAGTTGAACACTGTTAAAATGCTCAACTACTGCTCATCATATTAGAAGTGTCTGTCTCTTAATGTTTTTGGCATCCTTTAAAAACTTCTGGCAAATCAAAGCTGTTTATGTGTTTGCTTTTCTACACTAAAATTATTGTGGTTTTAAGCATTTCCCCCCCTTCCTTTTAGATTTTTGTTTCTTTAAAATCCCTTTTGAAGCATAATGATAAGCATTTTAAATATAGAACATTCCAGTTAGAGCTGAAATAACCATCTAGGCCAACTAGACTTCAGGACTGACCAAAAATTAAAATCATTAATAGCACTGACTTCTTCAACACTGACAGGTAGGGGTTATTGGCCACCTCTCTGGGAAGCTTGTTCCAGTGTGCTACCTCCCATACTGGGAGGTCAGCCCCTCAGCCTCCTTTTCTCCAAATTTGACAAGCCCAAAGTCCTCAGACATTCATCACAGGATAGTGGTAATTCTTCTCAGCAGGGGAGAGACTGTGAGCTCAGAGCCCAGGTGCAGGGTCTTGGCTGAGCTGCCACTGCCACGAGGTTCCCACCTATGGGCACAGGACCCAATACCTCCAGGTCAGGATTCTGCCAAGATATGGCAACATGTTGATGAAAATGCATAACATAATGAAGCAGTTCTGAATGAGTATGTAGAAAAAGCTGTCCATTCCTGTCCTTATACATAATGACTTTCTGAAAAAAAATGAGGATTCCTATGACCATGATGAATTCTTTTCCTATTCAGCATATTAGAACTGAATTGACGTTACTTCCTTGCCAATGGAGATTTTTATATAAATTCCTCTTAGATGTTTTGAACTAAGTTTTTACACACAAAAAATTACGAACAGAGCATCTTTTTATTCCTAATTATTTTCCTGTTCACTATTTATGGTCTCTTCATTAGGAAATTGCAGTTGCTTGTTAAGGACTCCTATGGTGGAGCAGCAATAATGGCAACTGTTGACTCAGGAGTGTTGCCCTAATTTTGTTTCTTTAAGGTTGTCTTTCACTCTCCTAATGAAGCAGTCTCAAATGGGCTACTCCCACCCCCTACATCCACTAAGCACTGTGTGATGAGTAAACTCTCAGTGTGAGACCATGAGAACAACTCTTTTGTGTATGTTGATGAGGATTTGTGGAAATTAAGAACACTGTGCTAGGTCATGGTAAAATATGCTGACAGAAAATTTCTAAGGAAAAGCAATAGTTAGGTAAAGATGGTGGAGGTATTGCCCAAGTTTAATTAACATGATTAAGCACTAGAGCTTTACTCTAATAGCAGCTGAATATGTCCTCTGTGGTGCTGAGCATTCCCAGAAAACAAAAGTTAAATTTAGGCTTTGACATTTGTGCCCTTCACAAGATCAGTTTTTTTTTTACCCAATCTCTAGATTACAGTTTTTAATAATAATAACAGAAAAATAATAAAATTGCAAAGAAAAAAGACAGTAACATTTTTAAAGATCTATATGAATACGTGAAATTAAGTAATATTAAATCAATATGCTAATGACTTCCTGAAGCCACTTAAAATATATGTCTGAAATACAGCCTTTTTACATGAACTGATGAGACAAGTTGCTCCCAAATCTCAATTAAACTTATCTTTGTTTAGATATGAATTTTTAGATAATGAAATTAAATGTTACATTATTTTTTCCAGTTGTGTTAAAAACAGTGGGAAAATAGAGGAAAATTAGCAGTTGTATTTGATCCAAAATTATGTGACCATGATTAAGCCAAGCTGACTAATGAAACCCATGGTTGGGATATAGTAATACAATTCAAAGAGACAATTAAATGACTAAGAGCAGGTCCTAATGACTAGCCTTGCCCCACAGCTCTGCAGGCCTGTCCCATTCTTGCCAGAAAATGATCAGCTTTGAGTTTTGTAGGGTTAGTTGTTTCTGACCATTTGTAATTTTGAATTGCCCCAGAATTTTGTCACGTGAACACCAGAACTTTTACAAGGGAAGCAGAAAGAAAGAGTGTCTGGGGCAGAACACTAGCAAACAAACACCTGTTTTTTTAGCCACAGTTTATTCCTTTGAAGGAGAATGTTTGTGAAACCATGGCACAACAATGTCTGAACATCACTGAGTGATGTAAATGAAAGAGGTCCAAATAATCTCTAGTGGCTTTACAGTGAGTTCTACCTTTCAGTTAACCAAGAATAATAAAATACTCTCTTGCTGTGGTTCATCACTGAGTAATGCTCTTTCAGTAAAATAGCTTCATTTTATAAAACTTACTCTTTTGTGTTTGCTTGAAAGTATTTCTTGGGCCATCAAAGTTTAGCATGGGGAATACATTCTACAGTATTGGTTAAAATCTTATTGAGTTTTAAGTTCAAACCAATAGCAGTTTTTATCCCAACAAATTCCATGTTTTGGATATCCCACAGCCTTACTCTCTTTCTAGTTTGCTTATTTCAGTGCAAAAAAATTTGATTGGTCAATGGCTCCATGTCCAGAGGGAGACCCATGATGTGTCCCTCAGGAGTCTGTGATGGTATTAGCACTGTTTGGTATTTTCATCAACGACAGACAGTGGGATTGAGTGCAACCTCAGTAGGTATGCAGATGACACCAAAGAGAGGTGTTTGACATGTCTGAGGAGCAAGATCAAACCATCTAGAGGGACCTGGACAAGCTCAAGGAGTGGGCCCAGGTGAAGGTTTAACCAAGTTTAAACCATCATGTTTAACCAAGTCCATGTGCAAAGCGCTGCCTCTGGGTCAGGGCAGCCCCTGGTATCAGCACAGGCTGGGCATGAACAGACCCAGAGCCCTGCCCAGAAGGACTTGGTGGGTGTGAGGCTGGACACGAGCCAGCAAAAGAAGCATAACCAGCAGGTCAAGAGAGGTGATTTTCCATCTCTACTCTGCCCTCATGAGACTTCACCTGCATGGGAGTGGAGCACTGCATCCACCTACTGGATCCTGAGCACAAGAGAGGCATGGACCTGTTAGAGCAGGTCCAGGGGCCACAAAGGTATCAGAAGGATGGGGCATGTCTTATTTTAAGACAAGCTGAGAGAGTTGGGGTCTATCAGTCTGGAGAGCAGAATGCTCTGGGGAGACCTTTTAGCACCTTCTAGTACATAAAGAAGGCCTGTAAGAAAGATGGGGACAGACTTTTTAGTAAAGTCTGCTATTACAGGAAAAGAGGTAATGGTTTTAAAGAGGGTAGATTGGACATAAAACAGAACTTTTTTACAATGAGGGAGTTGAAACGCTCTCAGCCAGAGAAATGGTGTCTCTCCCATCCATGGAAGCTCTCAAGGTCAGGCTGGAGAAGGCTCTGAGTACCCTGATCTAGCTGAAGCTGCCCCAGCTGACTGCATGGGGTTGGACTACATGACCTTACAATGCAAGCTGTTCTACATTTCTTCCTTTAAATGTGTTCTCTCTGTCAGCATGAGTCACAAAGGGCAGGGAAGAATGTAATAATTCTTTACTCTGCTTGTTATTGCTGAAGTATTTATAAACAATGAAGTATAACACCTGGTAAAATTAAATATATCAATATGAAACACTTGATGCATCTACTGAGTGCCAATGATGCTTACATTACTAAATGAAAACTCCTACAGGATTATGCTCTTCTGTTATGAAAAGTGTAGTTGGCTTGCTTTTCAGGTTTGCAATATAACAGGATAGATCTGAAGAACCAGTAGGAAAGCATATTTCCTGAAACACATCTGCCTGAGAAGGACCCTGCTGAGGTGCTGTTGAGATACTCATTTAACTCTTCGCATTATTCTGTCTTTTGCTCACAGTATTGGAATGTGACAAACAATATGCTTTTTGAAGGGAAACTAGGGAGTAATTTATCTTCTTTATGTGTGCTAAGCAGAGCAGGAGGGAGATGCAAGCAGGGATTCACAGCAAGCCATGAAGCAGTGATTAGTAACAGCTGACAGTCTCAAACCAAGACTCTCTTTCTTTGGTTACTTCATTGTAATAACAGAGTACAAAGAACTGACTGTATTCAAGCCAAGAATCAGAGGCCCAGGAACAGAGAAAATAGCAGCTCAAAATTTTTTTGGTAACAAAACACTATTGCTACCTGCATAGAGCAGTTCTAAAAAGACATCCTTTTATGCCCAGACACTTGAACTAAGCTTTCCTGGAAATGAGATTCGTATGTTGGACATAAAACTAATTATTTTCTGTGTATGAAGTGAAAGAAATAAGCATATTTGTTTATGAAAAGGAATAATGTAACATGGTAAATTAGTTCAGTTTAATCAGGAAACAAGTTTATTTTGGTAGCTGATAAGCCAAAGCACATTCAATTGGTTTAAATCCTAAAGTGCATGTTGTTGCAAGACTGAAATAAATATGGTAGTAGATATAAGACTTTTATCCTATTCCCTCAGGATGAAATATTAGTATTCATTTATTCTAAATGTATTGCCAAAAATACCTGCCTTAAGCATGAACTGCACTCCATCCTATGACATGATACAAGTGATCCAATTACCTTTGTCTTCTGGACGGTGTTGAGCACGTTACTCCTCAGTGCTCCATAAACATCCATAATGTGATTTCTATAAAGTACATGTGCAAACTTTTATTTTGCTAAAATGCTAGTCTGAGTTTTGGCAGACTGTCAGAAGCTCTTCACAGACATGTTTTTGTATGTACAGTGCTTATTAATCAACATTCCACAAATGTACAGTGCTTCTTTTATCTGACTGGCTCTATACAGTGTGAAAAAGCTGCAGACTATTTACTATACTAAACCACTCCTGATGTACATTAGTTGTTGCAGAAAAAACAGTGAGAAATTAGAAGTGTCCATAAGGGAGAAGTAGCTGGTAGTGCAGTCTACTGTAAAAAAAAATTTGCTTTTACATCTTGGGCATGTAAACAAGTGATTGAAGAGACACTTATATGGATTGCTAGAAAAATGGATATAATTCTAGTCAGAGTGGTGCAAGATTTAGAGAATGGGAAATTAAGCTTCTCCCCTGAAAAAAGAGATGGACATCTCTATTTGTGTGAAAAACTACATGGGTTTTGGGGCATGGGATTATTCTGATTATTACTGGTCAGAGCTCTATGCTGGAGACATCACCTTCTCACTTAAACTATGATTCAGTATTGTCAGCAAACCTGTTCTTGGCTTCTTCACTGGAACTTCCAACAACAGACTGTCTTGCAATGATAGTACCTTATCTGGATGTTTGTCCACTAAGGTCTGACACTTGTTAATTTTATAGAGTTCATGCAGCAACCATCATTTGGACGGAAGCTTTGCCCACTTGGATGTGACTTAATAAAGAGTTGAATCAATGGTAGTGTGTGACTAATGCATCTGGTAACAACCTAGCCTTTGGATTCCTGCTTGGATTTTTAATTTTAGCACAATTTTTAAAACATGGAGAGCATGATTTGTTAATTCATCTGTACTAAGATTATCTGGAAACAAATGGTGTGACATTGCTTTTAGGTATGTATAATGACACTTGGCTATTTTGAGTAATCTTAAGTTCCACAAGTAACTTCACCAGTGAAGTTCCACTAGCTCAGTCACTAAAGAACCTTCCATGCTTTTTGTTGTTGCAGTAGCTACCATCTAGTCTTGGAATAGTTTATTAATAATAAAAATAAATAATAAATGGTTTGTTGTTTTGTTCTTTTTAATAAATCTTGTCAGTGATACAAAAGACAAGATGCACAAAATCAGTATTTGTGCATCTGTGTCTGACCTGAAAGTTCTAAATGTTCATTTTGCTTTAATCTAGCAGTTCATTGATCTTCTGCTGTTTTACCCATTGATCTTCCATGAGCTACTCATGGAGCTAGTGTTTTCTTTTTGTGTATGTTGCACACACTCTGTGGTGTTTACATCTCCTCATGATCCTTTTAGTTTATCACATTCGTCCCCATGTGCCCTACATTTTTTCAGACTACACCGTTTTACAGCACTCTGTATGCTTCTGTGGTGTGTTCTTTGCTGACTTCTCTCCTTTCACACTTTAAGTATAATTTTAACTCCCTCCAAGTTCAGTTGCTATCTGCATTGTAGCAACATAAATGGCTTTCAGTGAAACTCCATGGTACCACTGCTGTTCTGCTCCCGCAGTGATAAGGGCATCTCAGTACCTTAGTACCTCTCTATGACAGTGATCTTGGTATCACAGCTACTCAGCCTGGGGAGGCTTGTCCTGAAAGACATTATACCCAAGCCTGTGCTGACATTTGTGCAGGACCTAATGTAGTGATGCCTCAGTTCCTCTGAGAGTGCAGGCACAATGAAGATGCACCACTACACAGTATCTATCCATGTCAAAATAAAACACACAGAGCTCATTCGTGTCTCTTAAGTCATTATTTGAATTAGAAACTACAGAACAGTAACTAATTAGACAATACAGACTACCTTACGATTCCTTTTTTAAAAGAATCACAAGAACTTGCATTTGACAAAAGAAACAATGCACATAGTTTTAAAATAAAAATATTAATCCTATGTTGATAAAGAATGTAGAAACAATCTGAGACTTCCTTTATCATATATAATTAAGTCTATTTAAAGAGAATGGGAACTCATACAGAAAGTTTTTCAAAAAAATTGTATAGACATGATTAAATTGATAAACTTGTAGCATTTTAAAACTCCACTTATAATCTATTAATTAGTATGTTCATAATAAATGAGAATATCCTAATGCATAACATGATAGCATTTTTCCCTTTTTTTCATTGGGGAACCTAATTACACTCTAAATTCACCCCAAATATTTAATTAATTAAAATAAAATCAAGTTTAAGAAAAAAAACAATTTCTATTTGTGAATTTATGGTCCTCTGGTAATACACCATATGAATACTAAGCAGTCATTACTTTAGCTACAATTAGTCTATTATGTTTTCAATTGTCATTGTAATTTGGAGGGTTTTTTTCACAATTCAGTAATGATGTTAAGGCGCTTCAGAGAACTCATTAAGAAAGTGTGGAATTGAAGTTTCATGTGAACAGGCTTTTGTTTTCCTTCTTTTCTCTCTTTTGTTTCAATGACCTCTTGAACTTTGGGTCACTGATTCAGTTACAGCCTTGCAAGATCAAAGACGTACATTTTTTTCTTTGTATTTTTTAATCTTACAGACTTGTAGGAGGGAATGGAAAGAAGTTAATACCTACCCTGGAATGCCTGACAGTAGCAATCAGTACTTTTTAATAATATTATTACACTCTTTTCAGGATGTTACAGCACTAAGTACCGATGAAAAAGAGGATTTGGCATCCACAATTCAAGTGCTATACAGTTGCTGTCTGGGCATTATCTGCTTGCTGGCAAGATTTAGAATATCAATCTCTATGACAGGTGAGCGGTATCAAAGAAAATATCACCTGATCTCAAACTAAACACGTGGAAGAGAAGAGAGAGGTTTTTTAGGTTACACTTATTAATGGCCTGTGATGTTCTGCAGAACAGAAAACTAGCCTATTTTTTTAATAAACTAGTAATCATCCTATATTGAATTTGAAAGGTTTATTTTTTTAATGAATGACGGTCCTTTGCACAGGTTCATTCACCATAAGGCAGATGTTAACCAGGCTTAACAAGAACATGTTCTATAATTTGGTTTTCAGAGGTTGGGGAATTAAGACATACTGAAATTGTAAAATCTGGACAAAGCTGATTTTCAGTCCAAGAATGAATTATTGCATTAATGAAATAGCCATTCATTAGGTGAACTCTTGACCAAAACTTACTTTCTCTCTAGCTCAGAAAAGAAACCATATTCACAGGAGAAGCTCTGATATTATCTAAGTATTCAGAAGTAAGTTAGAAGTGGGTGGTGAAACATCAGAATTAAGTATTCAGCTTTGCATGTGAGTAAAGGGAAAATGAGAGAGCTGTTTATGGTGGGAAGAATCAGAATCATTATGTTAGCTGCAGTGCAAATAGTGTATTTCTAGTGTTATGCTGTACTTTTGTTTTTTCTTATCTACCACCAGTAAGGAGCTACTCATACTGTTGTCTGAGGATGAAAAAATGCATTTATATCTGAAAAAGAGTTAATCCTGCTTAAGTATACAATTATAACAAACTGAAAATGTGATGAATTAAGGCATATAAAAAAACATTTGTGTTAGCATACTTAGTCCAAAACCTGTTCACAATTTGTGATACACTTGAAGTCCTTCAAACTCTTCAGTGGAGAACATGAATATTGCTGGAAGATTTACACCGCATCTGATAAATCAGGAACTCTAAGTCATATTCTCCAAACACTGGAATAATGGTTTTGGGTAAACCCCAAAATTTTTTCAAACAAGTGCTCTCTGTATTTTGACTCTTGAGTTTTCAGAATACAGCTGGGATCTATTTTTGAGTTTCATTTTACAACCAGAGGCCCAGAATTTAGTTTGCTTTGATTTTTACTTCCAGAGATGATGGTTCTTTAAGAATAGCATTAAGATCTAAAAGCTCCTGTAGGCACAAATGTTGAGTTTTCTTTATTTGCACGTTAATTCCTCAGTCTTAGAACTGAATTGCTCTTCAGCTGTGTGAAGCTGTAAAGAACTTTATATGTTCCTTTCTACATGACAGCACTTTTCTTTTTTTTTTTTTTTTTGCACAAGTCTCTTTGTATTCCAGTAGTTTTTACTTGTCTGTGTAGATCATCATTAGTATATCTTCCTTTGATAGAATCCTGCAGAGAAAAGGGACTTTTCAAGATGCTATTGGTAGAAGGAATGCACAGAACTTCTGTATCTGGTAACCCAATGAACCAAAATTTCAGAGCTTGTCATCCCAGATGTCTTTCTTGCTATTTTGCTAGACATAAGTGTGCCCACTTATAGCAGGAATTGAAAGTGTGGGGAGTACTAAACTGCCTTTTTTTACGGAGCGTGCAAACCTCTGAGGAATTATTGTTTGTATTGATTAGATGTGTCCCTCTTTCCTTTGGAAATGCTATGCTTTGCAAGAACTTGCACCTGTCCAAAATCAAAACCATTAAAAATACAAACTCTGTTGACCTGAGGGAACGGTCAGACAGACAACTCAAGAAAGGCTACTTTGAGGACAGGTCTGTAAATTTCTCTTTACCCATTTCTGGAATTCAAATGGATCTTGCTGCCTTGCAGAGACTAATACATGTGATTTTAGCTAAATGGATGTAGCCTTGCTGCAGTGTATATCAGTGGCATCATTTTGTCAGACCTGGGAAGACCAAGTCCTAGGGAGAATCAAAGGAAAAAGGCCATGTGGAGTGGAGAAATGTGCCATTAGGGAGGTCCAAGTGACCTATCTGATGCAGTTCATGGAAGTGACAGAGTATGCCCAGACTTAGCCCAAACTGCTGCTTTCTGGGGTAAGCCACCATCACAAAACCCCAGTCATTTCTGGGGTCACAAGAGTTTCTCACCAAACTTCAGCAGCGTAACAGCTGAACCCTAGACTCACCTGTGTGAAGAGAAACAGATCTGACTCTGTGAGTCTGCAAAAGTTTGCACCAAGAGACTTTCCACCCAATTAAAGAAGACTGGCAGCACTGTGAGAAGATTCAAACAGCAAATACTTTGCAATGTTCATGAATGTCTCAGGCATTCATCCAGAGATAACATTTCAAAACAGGAAAAAGGAGAAGGTATGCTACCTGTCTGTCAGCCATGTCTCTGCAGAAAGTTAAGAACTAGGGAAAAGAACTGTGATACAACTCAGAAGCAATTTCAATCAATGAGGCCAGCTCTTATAGAACTGCAATGATTATATTTTGAGACATTCTCCATACCATATACAACAGCATAATTTATATTAAGTTAAATTCATTTCTCATTGTCTGAACAGGATGATATAGAATGTATTCAGAAACAATCTCTAAGTAATGAAAAAAATTATGCACTGCCAGGAGTGTCTGGATGAAAATAATTCTAGCACATGCAAGAAGTGCTTTTTCACTCCCTGGCATATAACCCAAATCCCAAGTATTCCTGGTCCTCAGGAATATATGTAGTCTTAATAAACTATTTTTAAGAGATTTTTGTTCTGAGTGTTTCTGTTTTCTCCTTTTTATTCTTCACCAGTGAGAGATGTGAGATGTGGCTAGAATACTACAATGAACAATTATCTAGGAAACCTTCCTCCTCACCCAGACAACCCAATATGTTACTGGAATCCAGACCCAAAGTTGCATCCTGTAAGTCTCGCAGTCCACAGTGTCTCTCCTCATTTTCCATTGCTCAGAGTTCAGGTGGAATTTCCACCAAAGCTGTCAAGACCCCGGCTTTCAGTACCTCCAGTGATGATGATAATGATGGATCTACCTTACAGAAGTTTGTAATCCAGATACATGTCTGAAGGACTGTATGTAGCAGATCCAACAATTAGCTTTGAGAATTAAATGGGAACAATATATTATAGGTCAACAACTGTCTGTTAGCAAAAGGCAAAAAAAAAAAAAAAAGCCAAGTGTGAAAACAAGGCTAGAGGAACTGATGATAGTATCACAGGACCACGTTTCTGAAAGTGACAATGTTCTACAAGTTCTACAGTGATCTTGTGTAGCTGATGTAATTCTTCAGAAAGTACTTTGCATTTTATCACATTTCACAATGCTGATGAAACAATGATATGTGTTACTTCTCCCAGTGAGCAAGCACTTCCAGTAACATTCCTGGTGTTCCCAAAATTCACCCTCAGGAATTTTCTTCCTTGGATTTTTCCAGTTTTCACAAGCAGTTACAGCAAACACAGACCGGCAAGGAAGAAAATATGATGGAATTGTGCTACATTCAAATGTGGGAAATGAGGATGTGGCTCACGGTGTTCAAGGGAGAGTTAAGGAGGTGAAAGGAGTAGAAAAGTGAAAGCTGATAAAGCCTGAAAGAAGCCTGCATGTGGGTAACTATGCCCACATTTTCTGGTTGTTTGTTGACATATTTTGATATTGTGATAATTGCTCTTATACTGTTGCTATTTGTAAATTAAGAGCTACCAGTTCTGATGTGCATGGTGGCTTGCTTTGACTGTTTTATTTTGAAGTCCACTTTCATGCCAATGGAGTCATTTAATACCTGGTTATATTGAGATGATTCTTAAATCCAGGAATTGTGTTTCCTTGGTTTTGAACTAGTTCTTGAAGAGCTGAAACTGTATACAGTAGTCAATGCCTCAGAGTAAGTGGCAGGTGAAATCTTAGCAAATGAGAGATACTTTCAATCTGTTAAGAAGTTCTAAGGACTGCAAAACCAGCATAAAACTATGGCATATAAATTAGTCCAGTGGTTGTCCAACCCACTTGTCTTCACATTTATCTGAAAACAGGTTCTTACTGAGAGACTATGAGGAAAAGATAGATTAAATTGCCCTTATTTGCCCTCCCTGCAACAAGGGAGCAGTGGGATCTAGGGCCTTGCTAATTGCTAGTTTCCCAAATTTATTAGCCAGTGATGACTGTATCTGTGAACTCTCTTTTAAATAAAATTAAATTTTAAACTATTTAATTAAACAAATCAATTTTAAGTTGAAACTATGAACATAGTTGAGGTGAATTGTGTCATGTAAAAAGTCTTTTCTTTTCTTTCACGTAAATGCATGCTCTTGGTGTTTCTTATGACAATTTATTTTTCCTTTGTTGTGAAATACAGTTAGGAGATATTGTAATAAATAGCCACTCCATTATAGCTTCTGCAAGGAATTAATAATTTTTCTGGACTTTTGCAGCAACTTCTGTGGCTGTATTTTTTCAACCTAAAATAAATGAAGTCTGTTTAATTCCTCCTTGTCTTTCACTAGAACTTCATTCCAGCCCTGTCACCCTCTCTGGACTGTTTACAGTTGAGTTTGAGAACTCTTGCCTGTACTAATGCCCATTTGAGAACTCGTGATTAGACGTAGCACATTTCCCTTTCCCAGGTGTATTACTTTGCACTTGCCACCATTCTAGCTCACCTGTCAAGTTATCACAGACTCATTCATTATTGGAGACATCATTCTTTACAGTTTCAGTATTCAATATCCTGAACAAAATGCATGCTCAGTGTCCTAATTCTCAAAATGCTGATAATTTGCTTTGCATTTTGGACATTTATTTTACTATACAAACTTTCAATTTACAAACTAATGTTGCTAACTTTACAGCTGATTTTTAGTATTTTTGAATTTTTAAAAAATTTAAGTCTGCTGTTTTACTGTAATCAAGACATGTTTGTATTAAACTCAAAAAAGTGTTTTGAGTTTTCCCTAATGCACTTTCAGTCCTTCTGCCCATGACTGAAATGTTAGAAAAGAGACAGTGTGGCTTTACAACAGTCCACCAGTGCTCAGGCAAGATGCTTTGATTTTTATGTATTCTTTCCAACAGTTTTTGCTTTGTCAGCAAGCAAGGTATTGATGTTATGCATTTGAACTAAGATATAAAAGCAAAACTGAGTCTTCGTGGGTGGGAGGTTGCCCCTATTGTTAATTCAGCTGGAATCTCATGAAGAATGCAAACTCAATAAAAGTATAACAATCTCTTATTCAATACTTTGGCCAGCAACTAAACTTATATTTTGCAACTAGGTTTAAATCACCCTTCAATTAACGACTAGTAGCAAAATTAAATTACTTTAGAGGAACTTTTTAAGTTTTACTATCTTCAGTTATTGTAGACTTTGTTCTTGAACACCCCTGCAGTTTTCTGCTTCTCTCAGAGACTAAGACTTCAAAAACCACACTGCTCTGTACTTTCTCCTTTTGAATGCTCTATGTCCTGCTTAGGTATTCTCTTTTATGATATAATCAAATTTTATCTTATACAGACTGTTATTTTGTGTGGGAATTTAATCTCTGCTGTTATTGCATTTTACTTCTTAGTCAAATCTAAGAAGGTAGATTTCTTGGGAAGGTAGATTTCTGTGTATTCTGTATTGCCAAATAGTTTCATAAATGGCTCAGAAATAATGAGTTATAATTTAATTTTATGAACTTTTCTAAAGTCCGTACTTTTAGTATTTGCATAGATTAAGATGTAGTAGTTTTTGAGGAATATGTTCCATCCAAAGGTATATTTATAATACAAATACTTAGGACATTTCATTATGATTTTCTAACTTTCATGTCTTGTAAAATGCTAGGTATAGTTTATTCCCTAGCTGACTGCCAGCACACTCAGAATCTGAACATAATTTCTTTAGTGTTTTTACATGAAAGCTGATGCTTCTAGGTACTGAATACTTCCTAAGCTACCTTTTTTAAAATTTTTTTTAAATGCAGCTGCCTGCTATTTAAGCTCAGTTTTTTAACTTCAAAAATATTTTTCCAATTTATTTAAGATTTACATGACATAATTATAAAACATATATTGCTCACATTTCCTTAAAACAGTGGGGTGTAACAATATAAGAAGGTTCAAATCTTGTAATTTATGAGTGGCTATATAAATAATGTTTATTAAAGACTATATGCCAGACTTGATAGACATTTGTTTTACACAGAAATACAGCTACTGAAAAGAAGTTCTTTAAAATAGTCATATTATACATCAATGTTTGCATATTTTTAGCTGCTGTTGGCCTGAATCTACCATAAAGATTCAAGAGATGAAACTGTAATGTTTCTTCAATTGTTTTTTTAACCTGACAGGATATTCTGTTTACAAGATTGTAAACTTTGTGATTTATGTGCCCACACTTTAAGACAGACTCTATTTTGGGCACACACAAATCAAAGCATGACTTTCCTTTATTTCCTTTAAGTATGTGAAAGTTCAAATTAAATAACTGTGTCACCCAGTTATGTAAATTGGATATGGAAATATCCATATGAATGCATATGAATGAACTCGTTTGTGCATGAAATGTACAAGTGCATAAAGTTAAAACTGCTATGTAATTCAGCTTTTACAACATTGATGTGCTTATAAAGCTTTGAGTGGCAGAGAAAGAGGGAATAGTTGTCTAGAAGGAAGGCAAGTTACTTTTTAAGTAATATTTTATGCATTAAAAGAAAGCCTTGAATGAAAAAATAATACACCCCTAGGATGTCCATGAATTTGTTACTCATAGCAGGCTTCTTACCACAGGAGAGGTCTACAGAATTCCTCTGCAGAGGTATCCTAATACAAATACATATGCAGCTCAAATTCACTGACAATTCAAGAAGTACTTTACTCAGAGAGAATTTGTTAATTCTTTTCTCTATCACTGAGACACCTGAGATGAATGTAGAACTTTTTATTGTTTTGGTGGGTATTAAACATTCTGACTTCTCAAATACTTTATATAGACCACAAAAAAATTATAATTTCTGGAAAATCAGAAAATGTGCCAAATGTTGAAATTTGGAATGGATTCATTGCTCTGGTGGCTAGCTAAACTGACTGAACATTGCTTAACTGCTTCTTGGTTTTTGTGTATGAACTATATGAACTGAACCAGGAATGCTGTATTTCTTAAACTTTTCTTGAACACAGAAGTTAAGACTGACTTTCATTAACATTTTTATCTTCCAGCTTAACTGTAAGTACTAAGATGTTTCACAGGTACTTGGTTATGTGTCTGTTCTGCCAGAATGAATTAAAGGGAATTATTGCTAGATCTCTCCTCTTTTTTTCCCCCTGGGAGAGAATTAACTGGCTCCTCAGGTCTGTTCTGGCCTGAATGAGAGACTTTCCATCTGTTGAAATTACCATAAATATTGTAGCTGATATGAGACAGCACCTGGGGCCTTGTAGAAGTGACAGCCTTTTTTCCACAGTACACTTGTCTGCCAGCAGACAGGAGAGCACAGGAACTGCTTAGAGACTTCAAGTAGTATGGGTCCTGCTTCAACAAACCTAGACACAAGCTACTTTCACAGCCTCTTTTTTGAAGAGCTGATGCACAGATCCCTCCCTGTTGTGTGCTCTGATGTGAAAGCTAAAGATGAGCAAATTCAAAATTCTGGCCCTTTATGTTTGCTGCTATTAATTTATTATGATAATAAAGGAGAGTGCTATTGTCAAAAAATATTAATGATTTAACAGAGGGGGTTTGATATTATTTCTAGCATTTGCATCTGGTTCTCTTCAAGGATCATTTATTTTATCTTTACAATGTTAAAAAGGCAAATATAAAACATAATCTCTAAATTTAATAACATTAGACTACTTGCTAGAATTATGTCTGTATATCTGCTCTCTGGAGGTGGGAGGCTGAGTCACTGTATCACAGTTCCCTGTCATACAACCTAATTTAATCCATCATTATAACCAAAATAGCTATATGGATCTGCTGAGCCATCCTATATGCCTTAACTAAAATTTCTATCACATACAGTCCTCTTCTTTGCTGCCTAATAGCTATAAAAAACCCTGAGAACACTTCACCAGCAGTTCCTCTGAAGGGAGAAAGAAAGCAGAGATGCACTACATCCAGAAGTAGCATTGGGAAAAACCTGCTTTTTCTGCAGTAGAGTATGCTCATGTCCACATGCTGCATTTTTCCTTGCTTAGGCAAGGGAGTGACTTGGTTCAGTTGCTAGAACATTACCCTTGTCCATTGTAGGCAATTTTAAGCAACTGCAGCTACCACTTATCTGTTAGTTGTCAACCCTGAGAGTGCTTTGTTTTATTACTTAATTTTGTGTGTCTTAGTTTTATTTAATTGAGAGGATAGACCTTATTCCTTACTGGATATTTTTAACAGGCACCATCCATTGCATTCTTTTCACAGCTAAACTCAAAAGCATGTATGCACTTCTGAGGTTCCTTAAGAAGATTCCATCCATGGAAATCCCAGCTTTCTTTTTGTCAACACTTTCTATAGTTTGTGTAGCAGTAACTACTAGAACATTTTCATAAAGTTTCAGGAAAAAAACCTTGTGTTTCTGAGTCTGCCCCAAACAAAATCACTCATGTCTCCTGCAGTACTCAGTGTGGTTGACTGTTACTGAAATCCTGCAGAGGCAGGGACATTTCTGTTTCTTCCAGAACCCACTAACAATAGCTACATTATTTGAGTTAGAAACAGGAGTGAATATAAACAAAGATATTATACAAACTACATACGAAATTATCTTCTTTGAAGTAAATTTTTCATGCTCATTCTTTTAAACTGTTTTTCCACACAGACTTCTTTTTTTGGCAGAGGACCCATGGTCTGTGTTTGTACAGAATCTTGCACACAAAATCCTGGTAAGTGGTTAAGACTCATTTGCACCGTATTAGTGTTACTCCCATAAACAGTATGGACAATCAGCATTGTCTAGTGTACAGTATGTTGTACTGGTACTCACAAATGGGGTCTTTGCTTGATTCTATAATTGCTGTATAATCCTTGGTGAGCCAGCAGACTTCAGTTTTACTCTTTCTGCACTCCTATTTCCTTCCCCATCTTGATGTATGTTAGTAAACAAACTGTAGACTTACTGTTTCTGCAATGTGCAGCAAACATTAGTGTCAGGTCTAGAATGAGCTTTTTATGCTTTTCTACGATTTACCACACAAAGATATTTAAAAGAATTGCACATAATTTAATACCACTTTGCTTGCATTTAAAAATAGTTGTCCCTGTAAAAGTAGATTCCAAGCTCTCAAAATTTTGTGGACAGAGAAGCAGTCTATTAAACTGAACTAGGACTAGAACTGTGCAAAACATTTCAAATAACACTTAAAAAATTTCTCTAGCTTTAATATTTCTCACTAATATTATGTTAAAACTATGCTCTTTGTAAAGATTGGCCATGAATAATTTTCATGGAAGGGATTTCAGGAAATCCCTTTCATTAAGAAAAATACATCATTCTGACTGCATTATATTCAGTGAATAATTGAAATATGCAGAAAAAAACTTGTGGGCCAGTTTTAAGGACTGGATTTTAAATTTCATTTATAATCTTGCGCTAACAGCTCAAAAAATGTTGATGCATAGTGCTCTTATTGCTGCTACAATTTTCTCTGGCTTTGGCTATTTCATGAGTTGAATTGCTATCATATTCATATATATTCATTTTATATACCTTTTAGGGACAATGTATTATTTAAAATAATTGTGTAAATCAATTTTCATGTCATATGCTTCAAGCTGTAATGAAATGAGAAAGCATAAAATGTTGTTTCTTTCATAACTGTGGCAAACACAGAACAAAAACAGAGCAAAACTGTCAGTCTTCTGTTTGTATAGGAATTAGTATTTAAGTTAATATTAAAGATTTGGCCATAATACAATCAAAATGGGAATTTATTTATTTGGTTATTTACATTTCCTCTCATACACATGTTTTAATTTTGCCTTTGACTTTATATGAGATCCCAATTGGGAACACTGACTTAGAGCTCTCTCATTTTAAAGACTGTAGACAATAAACAGTATGGCAATAGAGTATAGAGATGAATCTGTGTCTAGACCACAAAAATAAATAATACAGACATGCATATAATCATATTTTCCTATAAACATGAAAAGCTGATGAATGGTATGCAAATAACCTCCATTTTCTCCCAAGCAGACGTTAGTACATGCCTAATAAAACACATGTCAGGAGATAGAATCTCATGGAGAAAGCTGCACACCTGCTTGAACCCCAGGCAATGGGGGTAAGTCATAAGGTAAATGTGACTAAAAACCTCTGAATGTGATCCTGCATTGCTTCTTTCATGAAATACAGAAACCAGGGGTAAAGAAAAGTGACTGGACTGACTTAATCTTACATAGTTTATTTTCCTGAGGTCTGTGAATAACCATCAGAACTGTTTACCTGAATAGCAGAAGTCTTCAGTTTCTCAATTTATCTTTTATTTCTGTAACAGTGCATTAACTATAAGTTGGATTTTATTGTTCTAACGTCTTTGACATTCATGAAGTTGGCAAGGGAATGTAATCATCCCCAGCCTATTTCTAATACCACAGACACCATAGTTTATAGTTTTGCCACAGTTACATCCATCACACTTGCATAAATACAGAAGGAAATCCAGGACATAATTTCTATGAGACACTTTTGCTCCTGCAAACAGCAAAATATTTATTCGAACAACTGACAACTGGAAGAAACAAGTATGTTATCAGGATGAAGACCTGGAGGAGTCAGTTTGAGATTAGTTAAGAGGCATCCACTTTGTTTGCCAAACAAAAGACAGGAAATAAGAGATTTGCCTTCAATATACTGAGTGGTCTGAAGACCAACTTGAGAAATGCAACTTTTATCCACTGAATTGTCTTATAACATGTAAAAAAAGAATTGAAGCATGCATGAAATGGCACAGTAGTACATCTGCAAAGGTTATATTTAATTATTATTTTGGTATTTACTAATGCCTATATGTTCATTTTTGTATTTTGTATTTTGACAGCTCTGCAGCAAATATGTAGAAACATCCTTCTTACAAAAACAATTAGTATGCTAATTGAGGTATTGTTTAGTGTAGAAAAGAGCTTTTCCCAACAATTTTTAGGATAATTTGGAAAAGTATTTTATTCCGATGAGAAAGGGTATAGTCCTGCTGTACTAAATGATTCTTAAAAAGAAATTAAATCTACCATTTGTGACATGCATTGAGTTTTCTCTGATTGCTCCCTACCCAGCTAAAGAAGTTTAAAGTGCTGTTATTCACCTTGAAAATTACTATCTCTACTTCAAAAGGATCTCTAAGTATAATCCACTTAACATTAATATTTACTTAATATTACAAGGCACATGTATGACAGTAGGGCAAATCTTACTGATAGAGAAGATTTCTCTTTGACAAATGCTTTTCTATAATAAAGGAGATAGTTGTTATGAAAAAAGGATAAAGGGTTTTAAAGGGAAAGAAAAACACTTAAAGAGAAGGGTATTGTTTGAATCCAGAGAATTAAGATTATTTTTAGAATAGGATTACTTCGAAACTCATTTTTCTGATATTTCACATAATCTCTACTGAGAGCTGGTGACACAGCAAATGAGCTTCTTGTTTTATCAGAAGTCCAGCTCCTTGTTGATGCTTGTGACTCTGTAAGATGGATTTGCTGATCTTTGCCTGAGCTAAGTTTTTCTACTCAGGTTATTGAAAATCATTCAAATCCTTGTATAGGATTATCTACTTAGTTTCCTGATTTACCTTGAGCTCTCTCAGAGAACCAGTATGATTGCAGAGTTATACGTAATTGAGAATTCATCAGATAAATTCTCCTGAAATAATTCATCCTGCAAAATTCAGCAGGGGTGTCAGTTGTTACTGAAAAAGGGTAAATATCTCTCCTTTTCTACTTTTAATGGTTCTTGTATCAGTGTCCTGCCAACCCAGAGTTCTGCAGGTGAAAGGTACAAGAAGATGGGAGAATGTATGACATGTAAAAAAACTATATAGTGGTTGTGAATAAAGCCTACCATTATTTCTCCTACTCCCTAGTTTCAGTAACTTTTTAAACTTTCATTTAACTTTCAGTATCCATATAATGTGTGTGCATAGAAACAAACTTCACTTTGTTTTCCTTGAAATATGAGAAGGCAAATGATTTCATAATTTTGTGAATACCCTGGTTTTCTGCTGTTGAATTAACAGCTTATACTTGTACACACTTTCTTTGGTTTCTGTGAACATGTGAGTCTCTGTTCATTTGCATATTTAAGAGCTCTTAATATTAACATATTTGACAATCAACTAAATAGAGAACAACTTATTATCTGGATTCTCCATCAATCAAAGCAGTGAATTTGTGTTTTGGATATTAGGACTACAAAGTGGGTGATTTTAATTAAGTTCTCCAAGCTGACTTATTGACAGACTAAAATCCATACCTTCTTTTCTTCAGATAATTGAAGGAATAAATCCCTCACAGGTAAATCCTAAACATTCTTAACAAATCTGAGAGGTCTTCCACAAAACTTGGTAGAATACCAAGGCATACATCACCATAAGAAATTATATATTATATCACTAATTCGAGGAACAACTTGGTAAAGAGAATTCAAAGCTTGTTAGAGCTTCTGACAGACAACAACAAACCAGAACTGATGGAATTAATTTTCTTCCAAACTTTACATTCAATCCCAGCTATCCCCTATGGACATTGACACATTGGAGTGAAGTCATGAAAATGATCAGAGGGTTGAAATACCTCTCTCATGAGGACAAGCTGAGAGATTTGGGGTTGCTCAGCCTGGAGAAAAGGTTCCAGGGACACCTTAGGACACCTCCCAGTACCTGAAGGGCCTGTAAGAGGACTTAAAAGTGGTAGGAGAGGAGATGGTTTAAGCTAAAAGAAGGTAGGTTTAGATTAGATACCAGGAATAAAATCTTTATAAAGTGTGATGGAGCACTGGCACAGGGTGTCCAGACACATTGTGGATGATGACCCTTCCCTGGTAGTGTCAGAGAACAGTTTGGATGGGCTTTCAGCAATCTGCTCTAGTGTAAGGTGTCCCTGCCCAGGGCAAAAGGATTGGAGCAAGATTTTTAAGGTCCTTTCCAACATAAACAATTCTATTATAGGATTCTGTTTTTCCCTAATCTATTGCTGGAAAACTAGGAGGCAGACAGATGTTTTGCATATCTGTGGTTACAGGCGTGTGTTATTGCCCGCAATCAACAGTTTTAATTTTCTTGGGTTTTGGCACTGTGTTTTTCAGATACATTATCTTTGATAACAACAGGACACTGTGGAGGAAGTATCTGTTCAGAAAGTAAAAGAAGACAGCGGAGAACAGAGTCAACTTCATAGCAGCTGCATATAGTAGTTTGTACTGTTAGTCTGTTTATTAATTTGGAAAACCATCTTTCAGTTTCTCTGTATATTAATTCAAACTTCTTATTACATTATGTCTGAAGCAGCAATAGCAATGCTAGGTCTTTCTGCAGGTTATACAAAACTTCTAGGACATAGAATGTTCCCTTTTTAGATTTTGATGTGTGCATCTTTATAAAATTATTCAAAAGAGGGTGTGTGGGGGTGTATTTTGTTTTGTTTTTTCTTTGTTTACCTGTGACTAAACTGGATACAATTAGTGGCAGGACCAGCATCTGCAGCATTCGCATGAGTAGCTCTCCTGGAAACGAAAAGTACTTCACTTCCCGATAGCTCATCTTATATGATCGAAGAGAAAATCCCAGGATCACACCTGAAGGGAGGGAAAAGAGATCATTACTCAGTCTTTTAAAGAAGCAGCAACATCTTAACATGAACATCTATAAAGTACTTACTGGACATATCCAACTGTAACCTGTGGTTTTTACTACACTGATTTACTTTCTCTGGTATCATCTACTACTACTCCTGAAAATATTAAGTTATTGCCATGGTTTAGGAATGGTGTTCCCAATTTAGTGTTCCCAGTGAAAACACTGCAAACCACACCCTGCTTCCTCAGTCCCCTGCTCCCTTCTCTTTCCCCCTGTGGTGAGATAGAGAGGAGAACTGGAAGCACAAAATGCAGACATCATGCCTTGACACAAAAACAGTTTACTGAAGGCAGCAATGAAATAAAAGAAAGAACAGTAATTATTTTAATAATGACATGTAGAAGGGGCAAATGATTCACAGACAAGTGCTCACCATGTAGAAATCCCCAACATGCTCCAAGAACAAGATGGGGCCCCTTCCCCTGACCCCAAAAATGACATCAGGTTGTATAGAATAACTCCTGGGTCCTGGCCAAGCTCCCTCCTGGCTTCTGCCAAAATTAACCCTCTCCTGGCCAGAATCAGCACAGTTATTTAGAAGGATTTTTTGCACTGCTGTTTTTAAAAATCTGGATTATTGTTAAGGGTGTATCTTGAGTGCTAATGAAACAATCCATGCTACTGCAGCCAAGTGACTTAATTCTGAGATTTTGAGTGTAATCCTATATGCAATGCATATACATACTAGCTACCAGTCTTCAGAAGTCTTGTCCATGCCTGTTTACTCTTTGGGGCCTGATCCTACAGATTTGCTTCATATTGAAGGAGATAACCAGGACAGATGTATTTGAGAATTGCCTTGTGGTTTAGTCTTTTCACAGTCAAAAAGAAGCAGGAGGTTAAGCATCTTTACACATCTCTACACTTGCAAAGAAGCAGATAATCAGGATTGAAAGGTTTTACTGGGTGATTAGGTGATGGGTTTCAATGCCTGAGGGACAGGAGCAAGTGAATGCCTGGATCCATTTATCTTGCTGGGAACAGATAAATGATGCTTGAGATACATTTACAAATGGAAGCCATAGATGGACTCACTTATAGAAACCTAAGCTTCCCAGCTACAACTTTGAAGATTTTGTCCTGTATTTGCCACAAACAGCTTTGTTTGCATATTTATTTAGTTCTTTGGTTAGTTGACATGACCAGTTGCAATTTGCAATTGTTAAATGGCTTGGTGCCTATCTGATGTAGGACTTCCATACCCAGTCAAATAACGTATTACTTTATCTGGAGCACATTAACCATACAGATGGTGAAACTCAACTATCTTTCCTTTCCATTCAAGAATCCATGTTCTTCATCACTGTCTAGTATTGGCATTTAGATAAAGTGTGTGAAGAAATCTGGATCAGACAACTGAAAACCACAGTGGGTTTGCAGCAAACAAATTTATTTTACTGGGTTAATTTTTGGCCAGGTCAATTCCCTGATGCAATTATTTTGTATGGCCAGACAGGCATTGGTGCTTTCCCTGGCAGATATGTGCCTCAGAGAAGAATGGGATTGTTCTTTTTGAAGGATAGGCAGACTCAGGTTTCATAAAATGTTTTATGAGACTGCTCCTCAGTGATGTTAGGCAGCAGAGCATTCCAGCACCATTCTAGATCATGTTAGAACTTGAGTATATCCTGAAAATGCTGTAAAATTGAACAATTGACAACTGCTAGTTCCAATTCTTAGTCACTTCGTGGTTTTGCTTTTATTTAAAGACTGAGTTTTATTGGTACTTCCATAGAGCAGATAATAACTTCATGCCAAATTTTGCTAGCTAAAATATACTGTCATGCCTCCTACACCAGATTGTTGACATCTGCTGGTGAAAGGAAACATCTGTAGCTCTCAATTTAGTGACCTCTCTTTGATCATGATTTAGGGACTTCAGCAGGTTGGTTAAGCTAGAGGAGACCAGAAATGTCTTGTGTAGAACAGAAAACAAAACTGTGTTCTAGAGAATAGTGTTACAGGATGGAGAGAAAAGTAATTAGAGTGCAAATGACACCAAGTATGGAGTTCGTGTTATGGAAAAGAGTGGCAGGACTAGAAGGCATTTGTTTAGTCTCATTCATGTTCTGTGGTCTCAGGTAGCTGAAGCGCATTTCACATAATTCATAATTGTTTATGGTTTTTTTTTGTTTTTTTTTTGTTTTTTTTTTTTTGGTAAAATTACATAATAAAATGCATAGAAGAAGGGCCTCTGCATAATTCTTGTTTACAAGACCTGCCTAAGTTTCCCTTCTTTTCAATAAAGTTTTAAATTCTGCTGCTGAGTTACTCATTATTTTCTTTTTATAAGAGAAACACATTTTTCAGATATAAAGAATCCATCTGGACTTTTTGTTTCTGCAGTTAATGAGCACTACATTTTGACAACTGGGTAACAAGCAAATAGAGCTAGACCAGTTTCTTACTTAGGTCAGTTCTGCAATTAGTTCCACATGAATTAATCCCTGCACTAGTACAAAGCCTCACTGAGGTTGGTAAGGGTTTCTGAGGCTGCTATAAGAACTAGTCCTTATGCTATGCTGTAAGGGCTTGATTATCTGTTCCACTACCATCCAAGCAGTACAAAGTGGCCTAAGATGGCTTTTTGAATTAATATTATTGGTAGTGAGAGTGAGTTTCTAAAGTTCCATGTAAACTTGTTGAGCCAAAAATTATTGGCTTTTTTTGTCCTAACGTCCTCTGTGCATAATTACAGGGTTTCCCAGCACTGCAGTTTGCAGAAAGAATTTCTGCAATGTGAAAAAAAATGTGCCCTGGTAGTGTATTATGTTGAAATGTGTCAACACACAACAGCTACTAATTTTCAGCCTTAATTTTCACACTGTTATTGATCAGTTATATGCAGTCATGCCTAAGACATGAGAACCTTTCTCTGACTCAGTTTCCCTGCTTGAAATATAGATACAGTACTAGTTGTTTCACAGATATTTCTGAAATCTGATTGTATTAATGCAGAACAAGAAATTTATATAAATTATTTCCTCATTGTGGGATTTGATAATGAATGCAGGACAGCATGATTTTATCAGTCCCTCTTGATTTTAGAATAAATTAAGATTGAACTTTATTTTCTCTTCTGAGTTTGAATAACTAGATTGTGGATATAATATCCCATCTGACAAAAGTGTAATTAACAAAATTCTTGAAAGAGCAAACTCAAATTTGGCAAAGTAGCTTTATCTTGTTTGAATTAGCTTCTTAGAACCAATATTCACAGGCTTGAAATTGTGAGATAGCAACATGCAATGATGATGCAAAAATAGGCACAATGGCATCAAAATAAAGTCCTGAACCAAGACATGGTAGGAGGTACTAAACCTCTGGAAGGGCTGCAGTAGTCTAACAACCATCCACTACTTTGTGTGTGGCAGTCTGAGTGTTTAGTACGCTTTTTGACCAAGACTGGGAAGATTACATACTGGAACTGGCCTTTCTCACTAAAAGTTTCAAGTTTCAGGTTAATTCTGAAAATTGTAATGAGACAAAGCCTTGTGTAAAACAAGCTCTCTCAACCTGTTATGCAGGTTTCTGTGTACCCTTTGTAACAGAAAAGATCAACTAATCAACACTATCAGAGCCTGACTTCTCAAATGGTTAATAGTGTACCATTTCTGCACTGCAGGAAAGAGTAGATTTATCTCCAGAATTTGGGCTTTTTCTGAACAAAAATCAATAGTGCCTGTTTAAGTTAACAAGCTGAATTCTATACCTGTGTTTTGTATATAACAGAACTGTACTGTTAAATAGTTTATACAGTTTACAATGGAAAAGCAAATCAGCTTAGAGTTATAAAAGGATTTTTGAGGTGTTCTTGGCAGTGATATAATTAAGTTTACAGAAAAATTTATTTGTAGATAATCCTGATAATAATCAGAACAATCTAACAAGCTAAACCATTTTATTGTATTGATTTCATACCAATGTTTTTCTGAACCAAAATTAAACTCAGTATGTGTGAATACGGTGAAGAAAGCATTTAAAACTTGCAAGGAACAGAAGGTGAAAATAATTCTGTCAGTTAGGATGGAAATGGCAAAGTGGGAGTTATGATTTGGAATTCTTTATTCCAAAAGTAGGAGCATATTGATGAATGGGCTATGGTCTTCACTTCTGGGTGTTGGGTACCAGGCAGAAAACAGTAAAATCTTCATGTCAGGCTTTAAAAACTATGGATATACTTGTATGACTAAAAATCCACAAAACCTTCTACACAAAATGTCTTAAATGGATTAACATCAAAGTGTGATGAAGCAATAAAGTCAGGCTCTAAAGTAGCAAGACAAAAATACTTCTGTAATACAAATTATTTTTTAAGAGATACATTATGGAGATGGTTGTTTTTTAAAAAATAAATTCACACTATTTCCTTGATTGAATTTGAAAATGAGCTTCAAAATCTTCATTGGATAAAATGAAATTCTTAATTGTGTTACAAAATGCCTTGGTCACACAGTATTGGAGGGCTGTTTCACATGAATCTTTGTGTTGCATATATGAAATCGGTGTCATACCTACACATTAGTTTAAAACACAGCAGTTTTTAAAAAATCCCAAACCATAACTCTTAGAAGATGGGAGATGAGGCTTTACCCACATCTAAATATCCATTCAAGAATTTTAGGGAAGCTTAAGAAAGACTATCCTGCTGTCCCACTCAGAAAATTTATATATATAAATTTAATAAAAAGAGAAGATTGCTTTTTTCATTACTTCAAATAATTAGTTATTTTAAGTCTAAGTTATTTAAATTAATTCTTATGAGCTTCTGATCTCCATCTTATTTCAGAATCACACAGGAATTAAGACCATACACTTATTTCAAACTTATAATTCTGTCTGTCCATTCTGTCTGCTAAATTTTCAAGCAAGAAGTGCAGAATTCTGACAACTGTACTTCTCAATTGACTAAAGATCACTTAAACATATTTCAAGAGGAAATTACTATCAGTGATGGTGCAAGAACGGCTTTGTCTTTATCAGTATCTGCCAGCTCAATCAGAACATACCACTAAGAGTTATATACACCTCTGCTTTTTACTGTAAATCTCAGAACACTGTTAAATGAGGTCCATATCAATATCCTTCCCCTTAATATATATGATACAGAACTACTTCTTTTCCAGCAGGAAATAGAAAACTTCAAAAATAACTAAAAAAAAAAAACCCTTACACTGAGTAGAATGTTGTTCTAAACTAACAGCTGTTAATAGCTCAGTTCCAGAAAACCTTGTAACCAGCAAGCAAATAACATTTTGTTCTATAACAGCAATTGGGCAAGAGCCATGGAGGGAATCAGGCTTCTACCAGTTTAATGGGACATTGTATATTTTTGTTAGCTCCACAGCCATTTCATTCCTACATTCCTGCAGAACTCTGGAATGACTGCTTTTGTTCTTTGGGTCACTTGTTATTGCTTAATTTACCATTTTGTTCTGACACCTTTTCTTCTAACAGCCAGTTTCAGATAAGTCCACAACTGTATTTACTTGAAACAAACAGGTAAATTACTTCTCCAATGATAAGAAATATTTCAAGTTGCCGGCAAAATCTCTTTCTTTATTTCTTTCCTTGCTTGCCACAAGAATCTTCCAATTTGCTCAGCATGATTTTGATTTTTATAATTCTTGTTTCTGTATTAGAATCTGTATTAAAGTAGAATATGTGTTGATTTAGACACAAGCTGCTACCTCTCCTTTGCCTGAGACATACTGTGAAAGTAGTCATGGGAGAAATGATGGAAAGAGCTAGATATCCTAGACATGACTGGGATCCAGAAAAGATCTGTGATCTGCAAAAAGGGACATGCCCAAGAAAATCAAGTTTATAGTAAAGTAAGAGTCATGGTGATGTCAGAGCGTTGTCCAATGCATCAGAAAAGAAGTCAGTGTGCTACTTTTGCTCAGTGGCCACAAGAGTGCCATGGAGCTCACAGCTGCGCTGGGGACACGGAGTCACAATTCTACAGTCACAGTGCCTCAGGAACACCTGCCCCTGAAACTGACCCTGAAGGTTTGCTTTGTCCTGTAAGAGAGATTATTTTCCCCAAAAAACCCACTCCAGGCTTCTAACATCAATATTCAGTTAAAATTTGTAAAGATGCGGAGGCATTTTATCATAAACTTGTATTGCAGGCATTTAGAACTAGATTAACAGAGATATACTGGCACTTAATTCCCAGCTCAGAGACAGTCAAACACTCTACCTCACATCTTCTGCACAGCTCTGGAGGAGCCTGAATTCCTGAAACACCTTTATAGCTATAAAGTACTTTCATTTTGCCTTTACTTGCAGACACAGCATCTCCTTCTTGGATTTTGTGGTGAGAAAGCATCCAAGTGGAAAGGGGAGTCTGAAGTTCTAAGAACTGATGTAACTAAGCAATGAGTAAGAGCACCATTTGACCAGATGCTGCCTAAACTGGACACCAAATCTGAAGACCTAACAGCTTCTGAGTACTGTTAAAAAGGCTTTTTATAAACCACTGAAATCTTTCCTTTGCTATTTCTTTGCTCTTGTGTTAGACTCATGCACTTTTTCCCTTTTGTCTCTAGTTGTTTGGCTCATTTGCCTATCTTTCCCAATTAGGAAGTAATTTTGTTCCTTTGAGAACATGTCCAAAAAACTGTTCTCATTTTATCCAAGTTCAAGTTCTCTGTTTGCCTTTGACTGTTTTTAATTTTTTTTTTTTTTTTGCTTGTTTTTCTTGAACTTTTCTGTATTTACCTCTTGCTTGTAATTGATTTCTCACTTCTCCCCACACCCCTGCCTCCTCCCCCCCACCCCAAGCAATTGCAGGGCATTAGTAGCAGATTTGGAATCAAGAATTTTCACTGATGGCACTGAAGCAGGCAGTTCTTAATGGAATAGGGACATTATTCATTATTTCATCCTCAGACAAGAGACTTCATTGAAAGACAAAGTATGCCTAGTTTATGTACTCTTGTTAGTCCCTGAGCTATATTTAAAAATACTTTTGATGCAAAGATAACAAATAATTCCATGAACAGGAATAATATCTTACTATGCATATACAAAGCTCAGACATTCACAATATATATCAGATTATATTTTATATAGTATTATTTAGAATTAAATAATTAAATAATTAAATTATTAATTTTGCTTTACAAAGTTCCTGTAATAGTTGTTCCTTTCATGCCTGGCTTTGCTGCTTCATGTTCATGACTAAAGTTAATGTATTTACTCCCATAAAATATAGATCAAAACAGGTAAGAAAGTTGCTCTCTCAAAGCTTATAGGGCACCTTTTCTTTCCTCTTTTTGCTTGTGCTGTACACTGACATATTCCTTACCAGCACTGAATTCTACTTTTCCCTACTGTGGTTTCAGCTGCCCATCCATATTATTTTGTCTTTCTGACAATGTAGCTGAACAAAGGAATTGCAGACAGTGAGACTGAGACCACTCAAGTCAAACTCCAGCTTCCAATTTGAACTTTGTGCAAACAGTCATGGCAAACATAACTCTACTCTGAGGGACTTTTAGTGTAGTTTGACAGAGATCTTGAAGTTGGATATGGACAGCTGCCTTTGTTTTTTTTTCCAGCTTAGACACACACTACAAAGAGTTCATTTTAGGCTGGACTGTCTTGATATGCAGTTTAGCACCATGATTAACAGGACATTCAAACTATGCATACATATCTCTATGGAGCTAGTCCAGCTTTTAACTCCTACAAAACCACCTGTTAATTTAGCTTCGTGCTCATAGCCTACATCTGTAAATTACTTGTTTGACACTGAGGTTTAAGTATTTTGTTGAATTAAGATATGCCCATGCCAGAACTATTTGGATCACGGAACATATGACAGACTTTGTTAGAAGATTTCTTTCTTGTCCAGTATTTTGCTGAGACACGCAAACAACCAAGATAGACTGAGAGGGAGCATTTCCGCTTGTAGAACATAAGATTTTTGCCAAATCAGGTGTAAACTTTACCATAACATCTTTTCTAAATGTTTGATTTGTTCCGTGAACTCTTTCCATTAGAAAATCAGGCTCATGGCTAAAGTTCATGGAATCATGTTACCATTTTCTTAAAAAGATAGCTAGGATGCTTTCAGTCCCTCACTGTTTGATTATGAGCCACTTCACCCCTGAAATCCTCAGTATGACTGTGAAACTATTCAAATGCAAATAGAACCTTCCATCTATTTCTTTTACTTGCCAACAGCCTCTTCCAACACATCAATTTCCAGAAGTGTTCAATTTCACTCGATTAAAATGAGGTATGATGGCTTACTTCTTGTGAGTTAACTCATCTTAAAGATACTTTGTAGCATATTTGATTAATTTAGATGTAGCCTCCATATAGGTAATGACACCTCTCTTCTCACTGTTAGGTGTCACTCTGAATGGTAGAATTTTCCTATCTTAAAGGTCACAAAAATGGCATAGGGAAACTTACACCTGGAATAATAATTACACAGCAAGTACCTGAGTCCACACTGTGACCTTTTAAGTCACTCTAGATAAAAAAAAGCTTAACTCTGGAAATCTCTAAAGTTAATGGGCACTGCTTGTCTTTTTCCCATAACTGCCATGATCTAAACATCTATTTGCTGCCTTTTGCTTTCTTGGCATATGCATTTGTCCTTAGAAGTCTTACATCTCCCTCTGCCTAATAACACAACTTTGAAAGGAATGGTGGAATTGCATCCTCCTGTAACTTGCCTTTTGAGAGGAAAAGAAGAACCTAGCTCCTCAAACACTAGTGACAGCGACGCTTGGGCTTCTGCATCTCCACTGGGTGAAAATGTCTGGCATGGTCCTGACTCAGAAAGGAGAAGGAGTAGGAATGCAAACCTGTTTGTTTGTTTGACTGCCTGTGTTCCTCCTGGAAATTTTACGCAGTTGCAGTTCAGTCTTTCCATAGTTTCTTAGGTCGTGGACTTGAGTAGCTATACTGTTGAGTCTCTTTGCTCTAGCTCATGCACTAAAAAGACACACAGCTCTGAGATTTAGATTCCATGGACAGCTTCCTTTGCTTGCATTTTAGACTTTGAAGAACTTGATTGCACATCTGTATCTGTTTAATGTTTGGATTCCCAAGCCAAAATTCTTTTAGAAGACACCAAAAAATATATGTAGTAGACTTATTTGTCAACTACTTTTAGTTAGTACTCCCAGGAATTCCCTTCTTATTGGTCTTGTAATACAAAGGCAATTCTACTTTTCTTTCATTTAGCCCTTGTGCATGGTAAAACCAAAGCATTTACTAGAGCCAGTTTGAGGAGCCAGATTATGTTGCAGTGTAAATGATGCTTAAAACTTAAGCCCTATCTTTTACAGATTTTGTTTTGAATAAATCAATTTACATTTATACCAAGTTACAGTAAAATGTGAGAAACAAGCACACACTTTGTAACTCTTGAGCTCATTTCTATTTATGGTCTTCTATCCATGCCAATAGAATATATATACAGATGCTACATTTCAAGCAAGATATTGAATTTTTTTAATGTAGAGATTAGAAAGAGAATTCAAAAAGTGAATATAATTCATGCTAAAAGAAAGGATGTGAGAGAATAACCAGGAGATATGAGTAGCAATGACATTTTGTTACTGTCCTGATTCTCCTGTAATCCTTCTGGCCTTCTTTGCCTTTTTTCCAGTATTTAATTATTTTGCTTTTCACTGTTACACACTTCACCACACCTATTATTCGACTCTTATTTTAAAAAGTCTCATGAAACCTAGTACCAAAATAAGTTTCTCTTTTATAGATTTTAAACAGTTACACACTCTGTGGTTTCATTGTGCTGACTGAAAGTGCAGACACTGGCTATACCACTTCAAGTCTGATGGGTTGACACAATAAATGCAATAATCCAGCTTTTACTAAAATTCCTCTGAAATAATTTCCATTTATTCTTCCACTATCCATAGTTTCTTCCCTACTCCATACCATATATATATATTTTTTGTATCCATGAATAATTTAAGACTTCTTGGTGAGGAGCCTAGTTGTTCTCTAACATATGTTGTAGCCACCGCAAAATATTCTTTGAACAACAGAAATGAAGAAATTTATATGGGAGACAGAAATTTCTTACTATTCCTTACCAAGTACTTTTTTAACACCAGTTGCATTGCCTTATTGCTCCAAAGCTCCAGTTAAACTGAATTGTAATATGCTGTGAAAAAAAATATATGATGATGTATGCTAAATCCCATTGAATCATAAAACCATTGAGGCTGGAAAGACCTCTAAGATCAGCAAGTTCAAATCTTAACCCAGCACTGCCAAGTCCACCACTAAACCATGACCTGAAGCACCACATCCATACAGCTTTTAAGTAGTTCCCGGGATGGTGGTTCCACTGCTTCCCAGGGCAGACTGTTCCAGTGTTTGATAACCCTTTCAGTGAAGGAATTTTTCCTAATATCCAAACTAAACATCATCTGACAGATCATCAGACCTTTTCCTCTTGTCCTGTCCCATGTTATCTGTAAGAAGAGGCCAATCCCCACCTGGCTAAGGCTTCCTCTCAGAAAATTGTAGAGTGAGAAAGTCCCCTGAGACTCCTTTTCTCCAGAAGAAAAGCTGCTAAAACCTCGTAGCTCCCTCAGCTGCTCCTCAGAGGACTTGTGCTCCAGACCCTTCCCCAGTTTTATTGTCTGTGTCTGGACCTGCTGCAGCACCTCAATGTGTGCCTTGTTGTAAGTCTACTAATCAAAAGATCACTGGGTTTTAATTAAAAATGAAATGAAATACAAAATCTTAAGGAAATGCACAGCAGACAGAAGGACTTTGGAGGATTGTCAGAGGATATACACAAGTAATGTGATGACAAGGATTATTTTATGAAGCTGGTTGGTTGCAAAACACCTGATTTTTCCTTTAACAAGGCATGAAAAATAAAAATAATTAGTATGTCTCAGCTATGGATCTAAAAGTCAGTACAGTACAGTACAAATTATCCCAATGCCTTCATTTATATCTTATTTATTTTAGCAGCCTTTTCAACATTTAGAATATTTAGCTCCTCTGTTTATTTCTCCTTAATATTAGATTTATTAATACAGTTTTTCAAATGAACTTAAACATAAGAATTTTATAAAAACATTTTTTTATGATACATATAATACCTTGAAACTTTCAGATGCCTGGATGTTTCAAAGAATTTTGTCAGAATTTTAAGCTAAATTAATGATATTTTCAGGAATTCATGAGCAACTGAACATACCATCTTCAGCCACACCTTGATTGTGCCTAACTCAAAAGCATTTCATCTCCAATGACATCTTGTTCCAGCTTTACAAGTCCCAGGAAGGATCTAACAATGTTGAATATTTACTCAGTATACAAATCACTGGCATCTTGCTTATGATTTTGTGCTGCCTTACAGTCAGCACAGCAATTATAGTCCCTGTCTACTGAGAAATGGAAAGGATTGGCAAGCCCTAATACAAGTTTATTTCATGTTTATATGTCTCTTCTGACCTCTTTCAGGATCAGCACAAAAGTTTTCTTGAGCATCCTTGAGATAACTACTGTTTCAGTTGACCATACTCTACTGGCATTCAGAGAATTTTCTTGTAAAATCTCTTAGAAAACAAATCCTAAATGCCCTACACAGTTACTGCCATGCATTTCACCTAGGATAGCTTTGAATTTTGATTTTTAAGAAGCATTACTACGTATATACATTTATTTTTAACTTCTAGAGAGAATTTTGAGAATCTCAACAGCCTTTTTTCAATCTGTATGAAGAGTGGAATGAATGTATGTTTCTCTGAACTGTTTTATGGCCATTGAGACATACTGATTTTGAGCAACTCTTTACAAGTCCACTGATTTGACAGTTTAGAGTATTAGGATCAAAATGAGCTGATATTTGGCAGACTTTGCATCTTTAATGTGCATTTATGCACAGTTGCTCTTTCCAGAATGCTTAATTGGTATTCACAAGGTAGCCAAGTTTATTGTTATTACTCTGTGCCATATATGGCAATTCAAAAATTGTTGTTTCATTTCAGTAATACCAAAATGAACTGTGGTAAGAAATGTGGATTGTGATAATATATTAACATAATTCTGTTTTGCAAGTAACTGTTAAGTAATGTTTGTATTTCACAGTTTAACTTTTACTGCAGTCTTCTTAATAGCAGAATTAAAGTTCTTTGCATTTCTATAGTTTTTCTTCCTTTTGAAAAGAATAATCTCTTTTGGAGCTTTAAGTGTCACTCTGAGTTTTGTGGTGTGTGTTTATGCTTTTTTTCTTCCAAAATTATAACTATTCTATACTTTAAAAAACAAAGGGTTTGATTAGCAAATTTTTCAGACTATTACTTAGGAAGGTTTTGTCACTTAGTGAGAAATCAATTGCATTGGGCAGGTTCTTTAGGAGAGCCCTGAGACAGTCTGTCTCCGAGTTCAGCATAAAAATAATTAATTTCTCTTTAACTGTAGCCAGCTCTCTTGATTTTCTTGCATCTATCTTACCTTTTTTTTTGTATAATTTCTCTCTTTATGTTTTAACAGGTCCCACAGCTGCTCCCCTTTCAGCAATGGATCTTCACTTAGTTGTCATGCAAATTTTAACAATGCTGCATTGGGATTTGTCACAGTGTTCAATGTCAATATATAGTGAAGTCAAATACTCTTGTCTGTGTTACGTGAGCCTCACTCTTAAGTGGATACAGAAATCTGCCAATAGCAGAAAACAGAGTGCTTCAATATACAAGGCTGCTGTTTTTGTGGGCATTATCCTGAGTTTTGTCTACCTGCATACTTGTACCTCCTAAGCCTTTAAACTGTTGTTCAGACAGGGACCCTTCCTGAGATAGGAGAATCTGCTCCTTTGCATAACTTTTCATTGTTCAGATATTGTAAGGGCTCTGTGGGTTTTTTGCCTTTTGTGTCACAAAGCATCCTTTCAAAGCTTTATTCATCTCCACTTTTTTTCTTCAGGGACAAGGGGCAAGGCCTTCATCTCACCTGTTCTTTTAGCTATTTTTTTTTTATAAATACACTGAAAGCTTTGGAATTTCCCACATGGTGCATGCTGCTGCAGAATAGAGGTTGTATGGGTTTATCTATATTTCACACCTATTGTGGGATTGCTGGGAATTACAAAAGCCTGGCTTCAATGACACAGTCAGACCTGCATTCCCTCTTCTCCTTGGGGAAACGCAGTCTGAAAACAGGAATGGATCCATTCCCCTTGAATGTCCCAGCAGACAACTGTAGCATATACCTCTGGCAAAAGGATTTTAGCTAGTAAATTAGAGCTTAATAATTATGCAGAAACTTCTTTTCATAGTACTTGCTTCACAGCCTGCCTCTGTTTCACTTAGCCCCACAATTAAAACAGCATTTCTCTGCAGACAGCTTCTGCAGATCTCTGCTCAGCAGTGCTCTGTGTCTCGGTCTTTCCTCCAGTGGAAGTTCAGAACTCACAGGAGGTTCTTTGGCATTTAGCGTCCTGTCAGAGTCTGGGTTCCTGTACTATTTTTCAGATAATGGGATGTGAGAATGAAAACAGGCTGCTAAAGGAAGTGTGTCTGAAAGAAGAAAGTTTTTGGGGACAGGATGATGATTCTGAGTAGTGTGGGAGAGCCTTAGGTTTTGCCCATAATCTGGCTAGCAGTTCAAAGTTTGTGAGACTTCCTGCAGATTTTCCATGAGCTACCATGTTCCCTACACTACCTTAAAGTGCTCCTGGTCATAGTGGCATCCTCAAGTTACCAATGGTCAGCCTCAAAAATTTTCTCACAGGATTGCTCTCATCTCTTGGGTCTTGGCAAGATCGACTACAGAAAACTAATTCATAATATCTTTATGTGAACAAGAAGAATGTGAAAAATTGCATAAATTGACTTACTGACTACGCTTTTCTCCAAGTTTCTCAAAGGGCTTGCGAAAAGTTTAAATTTCACTAAAAATCTATTATTATGACAAAGAGCAAGACAGACCCTACCTATGCAGAAGATGTAGTCTGAAGGACATTCCATGCATTTTTATGGGAATAGTTCTAAGTATTTTTTAACACGACTTATAGCTTCTTGCATCTTCATCACTACATTTTAAATGAATAATTGGCTTAGTATGGTAGCAGCTACTGAATTTAGTTTAGAATTCAGTTTAGAATCAAAGTAACAACAGAATGGCAATATAAATGTCTGTATTTCTCCTTGCCATATGAATACCAGAAAAACCTCACTCTATCTGCAAAATATCTATATACAACAGAGAGAATTACATGTTGTAGTTACCCACTTCATATCAAAGGGCAAGTTCCCACTTCAACACAAGCTCAAGCCCCCACTATAAACTACAGTACTGGAACTAAGATAAGATCCTATGCACTTAACCTCTACTAAAATCAATCCTGCTCAGCTAAGAAATAGGAAATGCTCTATTAAAAAAGGCTTTTTCATGTTTATCCCTTGACTAAAGGGATGTGAAAAAAATGTTTCTAAAGAAACGTTGCTGTCTCTGAATAAAATGTTTTCCTGAGTATGGAAAACTTCTGGACTAACAGCTCTAAGAGGTGTCATGTGTCTGTAAGATTACAGAGCATTAAGCATTATTTCTCATAAACAATTCAACCCTGGCCTGAGTATAGTTTGGTTTCCACCTAGACTCACATCCAAGCATCTCAAATGGGAGAGCCAGTAGTGCTAACTGGTGGGCTAATTCTGCAACATTGATTACTGTCTCCTAGGGAGGGGATCAAAACCACCATCTAATTTTCCACAGACCACCAAACACCTGAATGATGGTTAACAACTTAGTCCTTGTCAAACTAGACAGATGGAGTTCAACCACTGGGTGTTTCCCAACCACTGTAGCCATCTGTTCCCTACTTTTGAGGATTTCCACAGCAGCAAAAAACTCTCAAAAGCCTCAAATATTACTTTTTTATAATCTATTAACCATGAAATTACGTTCTATTAATATATAGGTACTGCAAAATTACACCACAAATAACAGAAATAAGCAAAAATTTGAGCATTTTGTGATAATAACAAGAAGACTTTCTCTTCTACATGTTATACTAGATAACCGGTCTACAGGTTCATGAGCAGAATTGAAGGAGCCAGCTCATCCTAGGCTGCATATTTTCATCAGTTCTCCAACTTGTGTCCCCATGCCTATTGATCCTCTGCTGTAGGTGGTAGTAGAGTAGTGGGCAAAGTGTCAGTAGTTACCTAAAATTAACTGGAACCAGCAAGAACAGCAAAAACACTTGTGCAGTCTACATTTCATTTTCACATTGACAAATTTGTGGGAGCCCTACTGGATGTAAATGACAGAGAAAAAAAAATTGCACAAAGAATATTTTTTCACATCCTGTATAGAAAAGTAACAATCAAAGAATTGTGTTCTTTGTGGTTGGACAGTATTGCAAAACTTGCTTGACTTGCTCTGTCTTTTCTGACCATTGTAGATAAAACACCTAATTTTTTCACCCCTGATATTAATGGGGGTTTTACACCTATAAACTCTTAGTTAGGAATTAAAAACATTTACTATCAAATACTGTTTATAGAGATCAAAAACTGAAGTTACTGCTTTAGCAAAGAAGTACTTTATTTTACCAGTAGGCAAAATAATATAAATGTCTCCCAAAAAAAGACCATCAACCCTAAAACTAATTTGAAATAACAGTGCTGATGTGGTATCAAGCAACAATAATGGTAAACCCCTACAATTTCAGTCCCTGGAAGAGTTGTAGAAGCACAGCAAGCAGACCTATACAGAACAGCACGATGAAAGACATTCAGGCCTACATAGGCAAAGGATACAGACCATCATCTTAAAGTGCTTATATAAGGGTTTTCATCATCATTGTGATCAGATTCACAATTTCATATTTTAAACTAATGAGAAAAGTGAAAGCCATACAGTAAAGCCATTAAGTTCTTGCTCACCCTGCAAACAGTGATCATATGTATGAAATGTGGTGCCACTTTGAAAATCTCTAGTTAAAGAAAAATTACCTTAAGCGATCATGTAATAATTTTAAGAAAAATTAGCTTTAAAAATTGCATGCTTTTCTCAACAGATACTCTTTCTAATGCTAATTTAAAGTATGTAGCAGTATTTTGGTGCATTCCAAATCTAAGGGTTGTTTGATGTACTGGATTCCTCTCAGCACACTTTTTAAAGGCATTTAATCAGGTGCTATCTTTCAGTCCTTTGAGAAAGTAACACTGCCATTGTTGCCCAAATTGCATCTGAAAGATGCATGTGTAAGATTGTGAGTGGCTGAGGGAGAATAAACTTAGGTATGCCTTTATCAAGGGAAAACTGAAAAGATTGAGGCTGTATTTATTTCATGCCTTTGCTTAGTACTGTCTCCTAATTTCATGCATTGAGAGTTTCCGTTCATCATTGCAAAGTGTTAATTTTTTGATAGTTCAGGTGAATAGAAGTTACTTCCTGAGCATTTTACTGCAACTGGCTTTGGTAGGAAAAGATATAACTGAAAACATTCAATTTAGTTATTGTATCTGATTCTTTAAGGGAAGAATTCATAAAACAGCTGTTCTGGTTGGTTTTTCTCACCAAAATTCTTCTTAGGAATTACTAGAAAAATTTAATGGCTCTTCCTTAAAATTCATGCAGCTGTCAAAGCCAAAACTCTCCAAGCCAGAACATTCTTATCAGTGCAGAAGAATTTGGAAACTCATTTGTAATGCAAATCACTCAGTCACATTATCATTGTCAAATGCACTGGGGAACAGAATATTCCTATTGAACAAATTACTCACCAAGAATCACAGCAACAACGGTGAAGAGCACAAAGGCATTCCTCATTAAATAACTTTTAACATCATCCTTTGTTATGCTCTGCACTTTTTTTTTTGCCAAAAGTGTACGTTTCCGGACTCCTTGTTGAATTCGTTCCATCCTGCTTCCAGGTTTTGGATCTTCTCCGTTACCTTTAGTCATTTATCTTGCTGAAAGCTTTCTTTATAATTAATTTCTGTCAGTATCCCTTCAGAAAAGTGGAGGAGTCTTTTCAGTGGGAGTTACTGGAGAAACCTGCAAGACAAGAAATATCAAACATTGCAGTAAGATTTTAGGGGAATGATTAGCTATGTATTTACATAGAAGCAAATATTCTTCATATTTCAGTAAAACTTGAATTGTTCTTAATATCTAAAGAGTTTCTGATGCAGAACCTCAATGACTTTGAAAGAAGGATTACATGGACTCATCAGATAACTGTCCCATATCTTCAGACATGAACTGCTGTCATGCTGTAAAACCCAGGAGTAATTTTTTTTTAATATTTGCTATTGATAGATAAATGTGAAATCAGTACAAATCATAGCAACTTAAGGTATTGTAATGTTTAAAATTCTGTCAGGCTTGCTCTTGCACATTTTATCAGGCCATTATTATTTGGAAAAAAAAACCTAGCTCACCTTCACATTAACCATTGACGAGAAATATTTTGCTCTAACTGGTGCATTTAAATTGTTCTACATTTGAAATATTTTTAAATAATTGAATGCATTGTCTGAATTCCTTCTTTTCACATGGAAACGGGAAGCAGCAATAGTTTATTTATCCCTCCACTACTAGTTAGAAGATATGCCTTTGACAGCTCTATGTTGATAACATTAATCTTTTAGCTGTATAAACTACTCCGAGTACATCTGTAAAACATCAGAAGTAATATCCCACTTAACTTGTTGCTTCAGACTGTAATACCAGCTCACATTGCAGAGTAATGCTTAGCTTGTCCTGACAGCAATTATGAGCATGTATCACAGATTCACAGACTATCCTAAGTTGGAAGCAACACATCAGGATCATGCAGTCAAAATCCTGGAGCTGTACAGGACAACCCAAGAACCACAACACATCCGACTTTAAGAAATCACACTCTGAATCAACATTATAATGTTTCAATATTATGTTTTTCATTAAGGTATTACTTTTTATTTTAGATGGTGTGGGCTTGTTTTGATGACTGCTGGGTATGAATTTGTTTAGCAATGGAGCCTCTTCAAAGGTATTTTCCAGACTGAGAATACAATTTTCTGAAGTCTTAGTCAACATACACTGGTATGCTTTTTAAAAGCATTACTAATTACTTTTTTAAAAAGTAATTAGTAATGAATAAATGGACAAACCTAGGTGCTTGCCGAAATCTATCTCTGTTTATAGACAGCTTAACTCTAACACCGAATTTTTAATAAATTTACTGCCAAAACACTTTTTTTTTCCCCCAAAGCGTTTAAAATATAAATACACAAGGGTTTCAGCCAGCACGTTTTAAGCAAAATCGCATGTTGTAACAAGTTTATTTTGGTGGATTTTGATCGCTGCTTTTACCATATGTTTCAAGACTGTCACTTTAGCGCAATATCCTCCATGAATTTTAACAGAACGCTATAAACTTTGCTGCTTTAAGGAGTGGAAACAGAAATTCTGAGCCCTAGGTAAATATTTACATTAATAAGAGTTCCACCGTGGACAAGACTGCTGTAGGAAGCAGGATTTTTTTTTTTTTCCCCGACCGATTAATACATGTATTTAAGGGGGAAAAAAAAAAAAATCTTTCCAGGATGTTTAACAGGCAATCTGTCCTGCAGGATTTACATCAAGCCCAGGACGGACTGTGAGCGCAGGCAGAAGATAGAAAGGCACGGGGGGAGGACTGCCTCCCGCGCGGACCCCGCCGCGGGCTCACCTGGTCAGCGCTGCTGCCCTCAGGAGCGCGGCGGCGGAGCGGCGCGGCCGGGCGGGCGGCAGCGCCACACGGACATCTGCATCTGCTCCGGAATGCGCCAATTTACTATCCCGGTAACTTAAGGAAAGGGGAGGAGACTGCCGGCCCAGCGCCGCGCGGGAAAAAAAAAAAAAAAAAAAAAAAAAAAAAAAAAAAAAAAAAAAAAAAAAAAAAAAAAAATCCAACCCACCACGAATCACGCATCAGCGAAGAGGGGAAAGCGAAGCTTCTGGAATATTGATTAGTCTGGCACAGTGAAAGCAGGGTCACTTTCTTTGTTTTTCCTTTTAGACCACTTTCACGCTTTGTCAGTTCAGCTTCGTTAGAAATGCAAAATCAAGATCCGGGAAGAATTGAAGGATCACACACACACAGAGAGCAAGGGAGGCTTGAGCTCTTCTTCATTAGACATTCCGGGCTGGACTTCTGAAAATCCTAAACATAATTATATAACACTAGCCCTGTGCTTTTTAAAATGAATGATGAAATATCTGAGCATGCCATTTAGTTCTAAAAACAAGCAAGGTGTGAAAGCTATCACATACTTTCTAATTCTTACAGACAGCTATTCAAGATCTACTCTTCCCAGAGTGGGAAACCAGACATATCTTTCAGAAGCAACTGGAGCATTATCAAGGAAAGAGAAAAACATTATCAGTTGTAATCCTTTGTGTGTTTCGTGTAGATATTCACAATACATAGCAAAACTTGCCTCTTGGTTGGCAATTTAAACTCAACTGACAGCAAGCTCCATTCAGTCTGTTTCAACAACAGAGAATGAGTGAATGAAAGGAAAAGTATAAAGTATCCACTTTTGAGAAATAAGTGGCATTCAGTTTTCCTAGCGTTTTAAAGTTGAAAGTTTCTAGCATTTCATTGTTGAAAAGGTATTTGTTGATGGGAGTCAGGGGAATTCCCAAAGAACTTTCCTTTTTAGAAAAGCACTTTCATTTCAAGCAGTGGTAAATTCAGGTTAAAATATTCCATAATTGTATTTCAGTGCATCTTTCACAGGATTTAAAGTATTTTCTTATAAGACAAATATTCTAAATCAATAATTTTATGATAAACATATATAATTCATCTATATATATTCATCCTTGAAGGTTTGCTTATAAATTATGTTGATATTTCAATTATTTTCCTGAGAAGTCATTTTAAGTATACAGGAAAAAAAGTTATGTGCAATACACAACAATAATAGATAGGTACAAAATAAAGAGCAGATTTACTTCCACATAGTCTGAGTAATGGTTTTGCTATAGTGTTTTCCAATTTGAATGTAATTAAAAAAATGATGCATAACATAGAGAAAAATAATCTAACAATAATTTCAAATTTGCTTATGATTAATGTGTGTTTGAGATTGATTTGTGTACCATGGAATCTTGTTCTTTAGTGTATAACTTAAGAAAGAAAACATCTAAGTTAACTTATTAGTTGACTTTAAAAATGAAGAAAAAATATTGACAGCTTGTGTTGCAAAGATAGAAACACATGCTGTATTTTCTTGCACCTGGCATCCTAAATGTCTATCTCACTTTTATTTTTCATGGTGCAGTTTTTAAATACTTTCACTATTTTTTCTGTAGATGTGGACTGACCTTTAAATGAACCTTTGCCCTCTAGCAATCTGATTGTTTGATCTTTCTTTTTGGAGCACAGCTTGCTTTCTGCAAAACCTCCCATATATTTCTGCCCTCTGCTCATATGAATAGTGATGATACACTTGACTTAATGGGACAGGGTCAGGCCCCAAGTGAGGTGATCCAAAAGTATGTCATAATTTAATGCTTTCATTAATACTGGAGTCCATGAGAAATGAGATAATCCTGTGAGAGATTTAACTATCCAGTGAGACAAAATTAAAATAAACAATAATCAGTTGGACAGCTAAGCCTAACTTCAACTGTGATACTTCCATTATCTCTCTGAGAACAACAGACATTATTATATGCTTCTTAGAGAAACAGAATATTAAGAGCTTTTATGGCAATATGTTCAAAATTTTCTTTTTTTTTTTCCTTTCTGCTTCATCTTCTACATTCAATTTGTATTGATTTTCCAAGAGTATTATGCTTTATATTGTAAAACCCCATGTATTTTAGGTATCCCTGGATAGCAAAAAAAAAAAGTCAAATATGTTCATAACATGGTATCTGAAACACATGTAATTAAAATGCACTGGAATTGCCCTTTATAGATAGATTTAACAGATTTAGTATGCAGTATTTAATACTAGGACTAGGACAAATTTAAAGTGTTATTGGTTATGTTCTTCTATCTGTAGTGTTTTCAGCAGCATTAGTTTCCAGGAAGACCAATTTAGAAGTTAGACACATTGCAGATTTTAGATTGGATCAGACAAGGCTAAAACTACACAAAACCTTTGTAATGCTTTGTAGGGTGACACAGAGGGGCAGCTATCAGTGCAACCACCAATTTTACATAGATGAAATAATCTCTACATGCTTCAGGGTGGTAGGTTTTACTCATAAAAATTGACAAGGAATGACCTAAGGCCTGGGTGAGCCTGTCTGTGTTGACACAGTAGCTCAGCACTCTATTCTGTGCTTTGGGTTCCAGTTTCAGCCATTCTTTGATAATGCCCCTGGTAGTCTGCAAGGCAGTGAAGTGCAAGTACAGGGTAAGGTCTGTCTCTGACTCCCAAGTAGTGTGGATTCAGCCAGCTGAAATCATGTGTTGTTGCAAACCCAAGCACTGTGTGGTTGTGGCTGACAAAGTCTGTCAATAAATGCACTTCACACAGTATCTGAGTGCCTTTGTAAAATAAGTAAAGGTATTAGAGTGGAAGCTGCTGTTCCAACACAAAGTATTGTTATTTTCAGCTGACAAAAGTTATCAAACAAAAACCCAGGGAAGCTAGTTGTAACACATTCAAAAAGTGGAAATGAAGCAACCAATTGTACAATCCTTTAATTTCCCAGATAGCAATAAATGTGGCATGAGACTGCATGGATCCCAGCTGAATTAAACTTCAAGATTCAAAGTAACACGGGTTTCGCATTAATAAGTCAGCACTATAAATTAATACTGGCTGAATATCTGAAGTGTTGGAGTTTTACTTAGAAGCTCAGTGAAATACTGTTGATAACATAATGGTAAAATGGGAGTAAAATTATTGTGAAATTATTATTATTACTTTTATGAATAAACTTATTAATGGTAAATGGCATACCAGTATGTTGCAGACTTCAATTAATCTGGACAAAATAAGAAAATATATTACTCCCTTTTAAGCTGCAATCCAGCTTAGAACTGTTTATTATCATTATACACTGCTGTATCAGTGAAGAAGCTGAGTCTCTAAGAGGTCGAATTTAATCCATGCAAGTTAGCAAATATTTGGCAAAGCTAAGCCTTAGGCTCCCGAATATTTCCACAGGATTATGGCATAGTTTTCTTTCTGAGATACGTGGTTGGCTCTTGCTCTTTTGAGCATGCTGAGTAGGAAAAAATGAGGTTTAGTGTTTGTTTCTTTCCAAATATCAAAGGGGAATTTGATGAATACCTTTGTTTTGGCTAGCCAAATGTGAGGCAGCCAAATTTAGCCAGCATGTGCACTACAATAATAAAAAAAAGACCAAAAAACCAAACCAAAACAAACAAACAACAAAAAAAAAACAAACCAAAAACAAACCCATGGGCTGTTAGCAAGTATGAAGTACTGCAGGAAAAGTTCTGCAGCTTCACAGCTGGTTCTGAGAATGAAGTTTGCAGAATCTGCAGATTGGAAGTATTACACTGAATTGCTTCTAACCTCATTTTGTGCCTCAATCACCTTTTAGTTCTTAGATTGTATGGTCTGGTTTTTTTTCTCCTAAAGGAATCCAGTTCCCACCTTCTAAAAGCACTCCATGAAATGAATCAAGCATGTTTTGGTGACTTCTAAAGGAAACTTCCTCTACTGATTATTTCAGTTTATATTTGAGAAGTTGTAAACCATTGGTCAAGTTCACTTACCAAAAAAACTCCCCAAGTCAGGGTTAAAATGTTCTTTTGATGGTAATGACCAAATTATTTTAGAAAATGCTACCGTTCTGTCAAAAAACCATTTCAAAAGTAAAGTTTTTTTGTCTAAGATTAGGATTAACTACTTGTAGTACAGGCCAATCTAAGCAGCGGGACTTCAATTTTTCAGTGATCTGTTTCTATGTTTCTATTTAATGTCCCATTACAGTCTTAACATTGCTCACTCAAGCCAGCCAACAAATCCTCCTGCATTTTGAGGTCTTGTGCCGTGAGAATAAATGTGATTTTATGCATTTGAGCTGTGTCAGTAGTCAGTCGGAAGTCACACACAAAAAAGGCAGCATTCCTTTTCTGCTGTGTGAAAATTCCCAGCAGAGAAACACGAACCTTCAGTATCTCCACTCAGTATCATAGGCTGTCTGAGCCTTAACACACACTGTATGTCTGACTGCAGCTGAATAGACAACCTTGTTTCCTTTCAACACAGGGCGTCAGATCAGCACTCACTCTTGGGAGAAGGGGGGAGGGAAATGAAGCTATACCAGCAGAGGATGTGGCTCGTGAACTTTTCCCCTAACTGTCTTATCAAGGATGTGAATGTCTGTATGTACAATGGAGTGATTCTCACCGAAGAATAAGCAAGGTTGTCTAGGAAGGATTTGGGATAGGATGGGACTATGTCATTGTAAGAAATCGAATGGGATCTCGTGGGTAGCCGATAGCATTTCAGATGCAGACGGCTGTACACTGTGGCTTCGCTGGCTTTCCCACAGCCAGTGGCAGCCACTTAAATGGATGCTGAGGGAGAGACAGGTTCATTTGAAAAGTTAATACAGCATTGTGGCAAGTTACAAAAGAGCATGGCATTAGAGCCAGAAATTTGCTACCCCCTGTCACTCAGGTCCCTCTTGGTTTCCTCTTCCCAATTTCCTTTTTTTAAAGCCTTTTCTCTGTTCAGCTGCTAAATTTCAGTAGGTTGTGAATCAGCAGAGCTCCTGAGAGTGCCCCGGGGATGCTCCAGCAGAGTACTTACTCAGTGCCACTGAGTAGTCTGCCAATTTAAATCGTGACCTTCAATCCCTGCCTGTCACAGTGGTAACAGAGCGCTGGTCCCACATAGGTCCTGATTTGGGATAATAGCATCATTTTTGGACGTCCCACTAGCTGAAGTGCTTTCTGTCTAAATTCCCAGACTTGCTGTTGAAGAAGCCCATTTCTTGGATCTTGTGTTGTTTATAGGGGGTATTCTTTAAACAAGGTAAAGGCTTATCATTAGCGCATGTGCTAGCTTGTACAACAGATTGGTCTTGAATTATTTTTTCCTTTTCCACTGCCTTTTTTTTTTTTTTTTTTGAGATGTCCTCCTTACAAAGCAAAGGCAGATAGGTGAGAAACAAGACTAAAGAGAAGTGGGCATTCCTGATTTAGAATATGGTATTATCTGCATGATGCACTTTTCATAAAAAATATTGCTTTTCATTTGACATCTTTGTCCATAGTTATTATTATAATGAAACAATAATTTATCAGCTGCTTAATACATCCTAATTTCTTGTTAGTATAGCAAGTAAGATAAATACAGAAAAAACCCACTCATTTGCATGAAGTTCATTTAAGGAAACTAATTTAGCTGGAGCAGTAAGCTAACGTGACTTTTTAAATAGACATTTACTACTATGGAATCATAATTACTGCAATCAAGACACACAAAAATCTTTTGTAAAAATAATTATAATTTAAAAGCACACAGCTCAAAGTTGCTGTTATAATAATGACTATAATAGAAACTGTTTAGCATTTGGACATTTTTTTGGCAGGACAGCTTTGCATTGTTTATTGTGAGAAAGAAACAGGCTCTAAGAAAACATGCAAATTTTCTGCAAAGGAAAAAGCAGCATCAGGTTTGCAAAACAGAGTGGCAGAAATTCTGTTTTGCTTCTGTGTCTGTAGTTCACATAGGCTAGGATGGTTTAAAGTAATTGGGTTCTTTTAGAGAATCTCTGTTTGATATATCGTGGAAGATCTCAAAATATCTGTTTCATAGTATCCCTGTCATCCAGACACTCAGGCTGTGTGGTGATCAGCACTTATTTTCTTGCTGTGTTTTTCATTCTGAAATTCCATTCTCTGTTGGGATCCAGAGTTCACAGAATTCATTGGTAACCAGCAATTAGCTTAAAACAGGAACTGTCCTTTAATATTTATTACTCATTGTTCTTCTTGAAATCTGGTCAAATGCCTGTCATCATATATATAGGAAAATTAAGGATTATAGTGTGAACAAGTGTGTTTCAAAGGAAAGATGGCATATTACTTCAATTTTTTTCTGTCAGCACTCATTTCTTCACTCAGCTTCTGGGAGGATATAAATACTATTGTTGTAAAAATAGGTTCAGATCATTGTAATTAAATATTAAATACAATCACAAAAAAAGATACATTGAATTTACATTTTAATGCCATCTTTCTGTAACAAGACAAAGGATTGATACACTGCACATTGTTTTTATTGAGATTTCTGTGGCATACAATGAAAGCTTTTATGACATACATTATAAATGCATCTATAGAAAGAAAACAAACAGTAGTCTTTTCATTTGGACCAGAAATCATTAAAAGAAAGATGTGAGTCTAATACCTCTCCCATAATATAGCATCCTGTCCCTCATTTATGGATTCAGTAATTACTACATATCAGATTTTTCTTCATGTTGTCAGTTATTCCATCTAGTCTGCTCCATTATGAACTTCTACCCCAAGACAAGTTAATTTAATGTCCTTGTCCCCCCTTGCCCTCTTTTCCTTGGTAAAACAACTACTCCCCATGTTTTTGCAGGTTCACTGCTTTCTTTCTCTCTTTACTTCCATTCATTCATTTTAGTCCGTAGCCCACCATAAGTTTCCTTTGAGTCAGAGTAAAATTACTCTGAACAGGTCTTGTTTTAATTTGAATCAATGAATCCAAGTTTTGAGGAAAAGTTAGACCTTGGCCCTGTTTGATTCTTAGATGCCTGTTCCAAACCATTCCTTATTTTATGAGCTTTATTTGGATAGTTTGTAATAGTCCTTTTCCCTCTGTTCACTCATGTTATTTTTCCTTCTTTTTCTCCTGCCATCTTGTTCTTTTACTTTAGTTCACTGTATCTTTTTCACCTTTAGCTTTTACTTGTGTTCCATTTACACCAGCTCTCAGTGGTTTGGGAGGCATCTTGAAGGCATCATTCATACTGGATTCATGGAGAAATTTGTACTATAAACATGTAGCACTGTCTCTACACAGTGGATATGCACTTGCATAGCTGCATGCTGAAAACTGGCTAGTTAGAAATCTCTTCCTCCTCCAAATAGACAATGATAGAGGGTATGGACAGTGGAACAGATTTCCCTTTTAAACAGCAAGGATGTCAGCTCTTCCAAGCAGAGGTGTCTCTTCCGCCTACAGACTGCATAAAGAAAGGGAATTATTTTAATTAATTTGTTAAACCAAAGGGAATGTCAGAGGGAACAGCCAGATGCCTTTCAGAACAAAAACATTTAGGCCAAAATAAGGGGAAATAAGAGACAATGTGTTTGAAAATGCTGCTTTACACAAGCCTTTTACATGGCTCCAAAAATGTCTGTATTTCTTCCAGTTATGTCTACCACCTAGTGCTAACTTGAGAATGGTGATGTATTGGGTGCTTTGCTTAGCCACGCCATGAATGGTTCCCATTCACCACAAGTCTCAGCTCACTCCATATGCAGGCAAAACTCCCAGTGAAGACAATGTGAGTCCAGGTCCCCTGACTCACATTTTGCTCAGGCAAAACCCCTATTGTCCAGTGATTGCTTTGCTCAATGAGCAGTGATTCAGAAGTGCTGAATAGAAACCCAGTCAGCTGTGCTTTGATATTATTTTCCTGATGATTCATTAATTCTATAAAATCATTATAAATGTCTAATGTATATTAGACATTTATAATGTAATGTACATATAAATGTATAATGTTACCCAGTAGTTTTTGTTTAGACTAAATGTTAAAAATACATCACCTATGAGAAGAGGGCATTTTGGGAGAAGTATCATTAAAACAGTACTTTTTCTGCAATCTGAATACTTATAAAGTATTTGTTACTCCTGACTTCCTCTAGGCCAAGGAATATGAGAGCATTTAATTCTTTGATCAGGTTCCTGATAAATTATTAAAGAGTGAATCCCAGTGATTCAATAACACAAAACAGGAGAATAAAATGAGAGATGAGTGAAATGAGATGATCACATTCTGTCGCTTTTGTCATGCTTTTTGTCAGTTTAAAACAAGTTATGAGAACTTTTTAAAATCACAAGCTATTGAAGTCTACAGTAGTTCATTAACAAATGAGACTCAGAACTCCTCTTTGCACAAAAAATATAAACAGCTGAAATCCTGTTTGATTCTAGGAATAACATTTTACTTTGATAGATCTATGTGAATACCATGAAAATCAAATATGCTTTGTCTCAGGTTAAAACTTTAAATTTTCTATTTCCCCTGTTTTATCAGGGATGCTAGGAGCTTCATTCCTTTCTTTCCCAATACCTAAGGCTTTCTTAATGTGGTGCAAAATAAATGTAAAATACTTCTGATTTCCCTTCCCACTAAGAAGGGAAATACAGATATGTGGCATTAATATATTTCATTTTCATTACCAGAAACTCGAGGAACTCTATCTATCTTCCACAGACAAGTTCCTGCTCTGCAAGGTGTGGGGCCAGTGATCCAGAAAAGGCATCTCTCTGCCTATCAGAGAACTTTTCTTCATTCACATTAAAAATATTTAGCAGATATTTAGTAAAGGCCCCTCAAAGCCTCAAAAATTACATCATAGTGCAGGAGTCATGAATCACATTTTTTTTGTGTTTCAGATGGATGAAATAGAGACTGTATTAAATAGAAATATCTAGATAATCCTGGAAATCCATTTTGCCCAGTAATCCAGGATGGATGCCATCTAGGTACCTGATTTCCATCACCAATAGTCTTGCTTTCATTTGGATTCTTCTGTAAGAATACTTTTGACATAGTATTCATATAGAACAATTCAACTCTTCATCCTGCTTCATTAGTTCTCTGCTGATGACTCTTTTCATTTAAGGGTTTTTACTTACTTTTAACAGCTTTTTGAGATTTTTTTTTTTTTACATCAGATGTAATCTTTCCCTACTGGACTCTTGTAGCTGGTGTAAGTTAATGATCACAGGCTTTCTTCCCATCCCAAATAAGGACTTCCTCAAATTTCTTCAAGAAAACACAAACTAAACTCAGAAATTTCCATACAAGTTTGAAAAGTAATAATAAACTCAGGTATTTTTTCTACTGCGTCAGACTGTTTTCTGGACCTTTTCCTCTGAAGCCACATTGGTACATGTAAAAGGACCTATCCCACCTTTTTTCATGAGTTATCTTTGTGTTGCAGCTCTTAAATTACTCTCTTTTACTACTGTGATTATGTAGATTAGAGTAAAAAACTGTCTGAAGAGGAGCACAAGAAATCTTCTAGCTTCCTTTTGAATTCTAAAGTTTTAAAAAATTTACTACTAAACTGCCTTTTAGAAGTAGGTTTCAGCTCTGGATTCCTAAGCACTTTAAGAGGAATTTACAGTCCTATTAATTTTCGGAGACCTTCACACAAGAGTCCTGAAGAAAGGAACATATTCAGTTCCTGCTGAAGGACATCAGGTCATGATAATACTACCTCCCAGACTCACCACTTCAGAACTTCTCTGTTCATTCTGGTACTTTTAACACAGTACAATGTAATAGGGTACTCATACATCACTTCTAGATGAGGTCTTAGCACCCAGAATAAATAGCAATCTTCATGCAGCATGATAATTGCTGCCTCTCTTTTTTCTTTTGCTTTTCTCTTTCTCTCTCTTTTTAATAGCAAAATAAACATAATATTTCAGTTATTTTTAAGTATTTAATTATTAATTCCACCAGCTGCCAAATTAACTCTGAGTTAGAAGGTCCTGAGGTAATTTTGAATCATCATAAAAAAATATAAAAGTTGTCCACTCTTCTAGTAGAGATGAATCAACATATTTCTACACTCTAATGTTAAGATCACTTGTAGATAAGTTTATGATTTTACTTGGCATTAGTATAAGTCAGCATCTGTGACTGTGTTGAAAGCTAGATGTTTTGAGAAGCTATCACTGTGGAGGATCCTGGGAAAATTCTGCCAAACAGTTGATTTCAGTCTTGTTCACAAGATATTCTTCAATCTGACAAAAGGTATTAAGGTATCCACCGATTACTTTGGGCATTTCTTAAGAAAAGATCGTTCAAAAACTTTTACCATTATGAATATTATGTAGGTGGTCATTTGATTACATTACTTGCCAGGAAAAGCCCACAAAATGAATTTTCCTGACATCTGTATTTTCCTTTTATGAGCCTGAAAAATTTGCAATTTTGTTTCAAGAGCTATGTGGCTTTTGAATGAATCTTTGACCAAATAGTGAGACTTTTGGAATATAACCTGGGCTGCAAGGTCATCTACAAATTGTTAGGAACGTTCCTGTTTCAAAACTCTTTGTTGCTTTGTAACTTGGACCAAATCGCAAAAGGATCCAACAAGCATCAGAGACAGGTGACAATAAAAGACAGGAAAGTGCAACTGGTGGTAGAAATGTGGTCAGAGCTGAGAGAAGATGACCCTTTAGAAGATCTGTGGTCTCTGCCTGTCTCAACTAGCACCTCAACTTAATTGCACAGGATATAGAAATATTTCCAGAGTAAAGGATGGCTCTGCCTGTTTACTTGCCCCTTCCTCCTGCTATCAACAGATCAAAAAGATCTTGAATGAAACATCAGTGAAATTTGGATGGTGCCATAGAATGAGCACAATGCTGTGATTCTAAACCCTGACTTCAATATTCAAAGAACTTCATATGTGCTAATCTTGAAACCATTCTTCTCATGCTAACATCTTTGAAGCCTTTCACTCTCTGGACAGGAATGTTCTTTCTAACACAGGGCAGAGAAAGCAGACACAGTTTTACTTGGAATTAATGAGAGTTGCCAGACCTGAAGAGGTTTTGTCCTGCCAGCAGTGCAATACTAATAATATCTTTCTATTTCTGAATTTGTTCCAAAACAAACAATCAAAAGAGATTGTCCCTACTGACACTACTTTTTCCTTTCCTAACAATATATGTAAGATAATTTCATGACTTTTTTCCTATACTCAAGTGTGTGGAAGTCAGTACTTGCCCTCATTTCTGAATCATAGGAGCACTGTGTAAACCACAAAACTGGTCAGTGATTAGACAAGTAGAAAAGTTCTGAACTGATGGCTTTGCAGCAGAAAAATCTTAAAAGGGATCATGAAAGAAAAAATGCACTAGTACCACATTTAAATTCTACTTCTCTGGTTTTACTGACACTGGTTTATTTACTTAAATTGACTTCACCATGACATTTGGAAAATGTTTTTTGCAGTATTTGAGGCTCTCAGTATAGCATTCTGTAGTATATTTGAATAAGAGTCTTGCAGACAGGAAAATATTAACTCCTCCCTGTAGGTACTCCCGCATTTTAACACTGTAAATTCTAAGAGGAGTGAAACAAAATTGTTATTAGAAAAGTTTAATATTGCAATACTTTTGCCATATAGCATTTTTGGAGACACTGTTCAGAATAGCTACAACAACACTTTTAAACTAGACATTCTCCAGAGCTCAGAAAATCTTCCAAACCTCTCACTTCCAGCATGTTAATCCATCACTGATTATATTACACACATGTGAAACTTGAGGGAGAAATCTTTCAGCTGCATTTTTGCAACCTCATTAATGTCATTCTGCCTTTCCTTTTTATGCTTGCCTCTCCCTTTTGTTCACAAATGTGGTAATGAGTGAAATCTTCTTGGTATGAATCTACAATGACTTTGCATAGTTAAAGTGGTTTTGTTTTCCTATTCTTCATTGTTTTCTTGATAAATCTGCACTTTGATCTTGAAGCTGCCTTACCCCTGGCACAGCTCTCATGGCGGTGGTGCCTGTGGATTCTTTGTGAATGAAGAGTAAAAAGTTGAGTTTCTAAGCACATGAAACTGTGAGAGTTGCAATTCAGATGAAGTAAAGAAATTTGCTGTTTTGTTTTCAGAAAAATGTGTATCCCCTCAAACTCAGAGAAAAAACCATTACATTTCACACAGCTTGCAGTAAGAGCTATAAATTTCTTCCCAGGTCTACTGTGAATAAATTTTGTATAAAACTTGGGTCTAAGTTAGCTGAAAGAGTGAAAATGGATTGAAACAGCTATCCTGGTATTTTTCATCATGATGATATTTTCTCTCAAAATTTACAAACAGGACAATCAAAATTGCTTTAGAAAAATAACTGTTTTCCTCAGATCAGTTTCAAACTGAAGTTCTAATTAAATTGTAACAGTAAAATAGGAAATTCAAATTATTAGAAATTAATTTGCCACACAATACTATTCCTACAGAATGTGGCCTGCTCATAGGCAGGGAGCTGATGACTGAGGTGTCAGGGAGAGCTGTTTTCCTTGAACATTGCATTTCAAGGGTATGCTTCAGATACACTTTGATAACTGCCATATACCATAATGTATGAAAATAAAGACTGAAAGGGTGTTAAGAAAAAAAATAGACATTTTAAAATCAGATTTTTCCTTCTGGGATCTTTTATCAAGTTCAGAAAAAATATTCCCATCAGCTCTTGTGGGTTTAGAAATGCTTTATTTTTGAGAGAAAAGGCAATAGAACCTCCACAAAGATATTTTTATTCAGAGCATTTGCATAAGAATAATAAATACAGCACTTACCTATATATCATATACCATGATATGGTCATGCTGCTTCTTATTTTTCATTCCATATTTGTGTTTCCAAAGGTTGATATGTTGGCACAGCAGGAATCTTATGTTTGCCCTCTAGCCATATACACTCCTGGGTCATACAGGCAGCCACACTGGGAGCTCCCTGGTACCCTGCCAAAAACTTCAATCCTGCAATCAAAAGCAATATTTTCTTCATGGACAAGAGGTAATTCAGTCTCTGCGTGTGTTTGGTTTGGTCCCGGTGTGATGAGCAGTTTAGAAAACACTCTGTATTTGCATGGTGATTTCGTAACTCCGTATGAGCAGTGGAGCCAGAATGCTCACAGGGATTTGTGTTCCAGGTACTTACTGCCACGACCATGGCATCTAAAGATTCTGTGTGTTAAAAAATCCACATATCGGCAGGTTTGTTTTCTATGAGGCCAGCTTATATTGGGCTGCAGACAACTACAGGATCCTGTGTGTGCTAAATTGCACCCAGATTTGGCGATGGCTTCCTTGTGATGAGACTGACATACTGGGAGACTAAGGACAAGGGGGTCTTTTAGAAGAAATAGAAGGAATGTGCTTCATTTTTACACGTGTTTAACATCTGATGACAAATGTTAAAGAACCTCAGCAGGCTAAGCCCAGCCCATGATATTTGTTGGGATGGCCTGATAATGAAAGGAGATAAAGCATCTCAGAGAATCCAGATAGCACCCAGGTCCCCAGGGTAGGTTGGGCCTTTTGTGTCATTTAACCACAGAAAAGAGACAGACTGTGACCTGAAGGGCTTTCTGTCTGAAGATGTGGAATAGAGTAGGTTGTACCAAACAAATCAATTTGTTGGCTCTGTTATAACATTTGCATGGCATGCACTCTCTGTATCTTCTCCTGAGTCTGGGGACTGGGAGGAAGTACCTTTAAAAGGAATAAAGGGATGGGAAACAGCAACAAAATCTTTATAGCTGGAAATTTGCCAGGAGGCTGAGGCCTTATGGTTTGTAGAAAATAAAAATATGTCTGGTTATTTATTGCAATTTTAAGAGGCAGGCTTTTCAAACCACAACTATCATGGTAGAGGAAATTTAATTGTGTTTAGGATTTTGGTGATAAAAGGAAAAAAGAAGAGATATAAGATTCTTAGAGCAACAGGTATTGTTTATGGCATCATTACTTTATCAACTTCAATTCCTGTAAATTAGCCTGGACTTCTTCTTTGAACTGTTAGGATTTATTATTTGAACTAGACATATGTGCAAGTTTCCCACTGAATCTTGTGCATATGACTCAATTTGTCTGAAATGTTTTAAAAGGTGCTTGCAGGAAAGCTCTGCTGGCAAGACAGAAAGTGTGGCAAACACTGCGAAGGGTGCACCAGCAAGAAGCCAAGGACAAATAGGAGGTGTAGCAGTGTGAGCTGGCACAGCTGTGGCCAGAAAGAACACACAGCCACTGTGTGCCCTAAATATATTCTAGTACAAGCAGGTATCTCTAGTGGAGCATGCCAGCTTAGCAGGGAACGTGGAAAAAGCAACAGCAGAGGAGCAGAACAATCTCACTGTGCCCAGTGGCACAGATGACAATTTGGCTCGGATGTAAACTGTGTGTCTTCCAGATAGGACTCAAAATTTTCATATAGTCACACTGAGTAAAAAGCTAGGGAGATCTGGCTGGCATTTGTATTGTGCAGGAATTTAATATCATATGGCTGTACTGCTAGGGTTCAAAATTTATATGTTTTCTGTATTCTGCTGTGTTAAACAAATAGAAGAGAGAACACTTCCCTACTGTTTGGAGAGACATATTTCAAGTGCAGTTAACTAATATTTCTATAAGATACTCAGGGTGGGAGGTAGAGATGGAGTGCTAATTTTTTTTCCTGTTTTTGTAATTTTGATGTCTTTGTTATACCATGGAAAAAAGAACTTTTCTTCAGTACTTGTGATATTGTCTTTCCTTTTTAGTAGTAAAGATAATTTATTTTGTTTTGGTTTGGTTGGTTGCTGCTATGTGACAGTGACTTTTACATGACTCTATGATGGTGACTCTAGCAAATGAATGCGTTGTGTCGTCATCTTTGTTAAGCTGTTATAGTTGACTGTCATAATTCATTTTTTTTCACACTGCTGTGACTTCGGGACAGCTGCTGAGTATTTTTTGGTTCCACTGATAGGTTTGTACACCATCTCCACCTGCATTAGCCTCCAGGGATCACTGTAAAATGCTTATAAAAGGCAATTAAGCAGACTGGGCATGTGAAAGCTTCAATAATAAACTCTGCTGACCTTTCTGAATGATGCATCTTTGATCATTTTATCATGATTTTCTCAACAGCTCTTTTTCTCAGAGTTGTTTTTTCTTGGCTATTCTCTTGGCAGTACAGCTGCTTCTCTCTGGCCACTGGGTATGGCCTTATTTTATTTATTCTTGCCTTTAACTTTTGTAGGACAGCCAGATACATGGGGATGGGTGTTATATAACAAATACAATAAATAAATAAAGCCCAATTTGCAACGTTTTTGCTGTCCACAGTGAAAGCTGTGGTCATGGAGAAAGGAGTTCATTACACAAAAATTCCCTGTTCGATCCTGTTGGGGCAAATGGCTAAAAAAATAGGAAGATAGTTTGAATATAAAGCTCAAAAGCTGAAAAGCAAAATTAGCAGAAACTCAGCTGGTTTAGGAACAGCTACTAGACTTGTGGATTGATTTTGTTAAAAAATAAATTTGAAGCATAGAATATTTCTTTAGACTAAACAAGTCACTGAATTTAGATTTAAATTCTTAATCCTTCCAAATTTAAAACGGTTGAAACTCAGGTTGCTGCTGGCACTGGCCACTGAGAAGCAATGCCAAAGTCTCAGTGTACTGTGGAAAGTTGATTATGCAGAGCCAAAAGACTGATCAAGGATTCACGCACTGCAAGCAGTCACTGAGTTTATTTGAAACACTAGGATAGATTTTATAGTGTTCAGAACTTTAAAAGGGTTTGACAGAGGAGGTCAGCAGGGTCTGTTTTTGCAGTAGGCTCTGGGGCTTGAGAAGCGGCCTTTGCTAGTATTGCCAGACTTTCCAGATGCTTTTAAAGACTAAAGACTATTTCTTCCCAGCGTTCACCTCTACAATAATTCTCTTGCCCTTTCCCCTACCATTTCCCATTTTGCCCTTTCATGAATCCCTTTCTTTCTTTCCATGTCATTACTTCTCCTTGCTCCTTCTCGTTACATGTCTTCCCTTGAACCAGTAATTCCTATTACACTCTTTAGTCTTTGGGATCAAATACTATTTGTAATACTTTTCTCTTAGGGAGTAAGAGCAAAGTTGCTATCTTGAGTGGAGAATGTCTCCTAAGGGTGTATGGTAAAGCGTAAGAGATTCATAATTGTTTTGTTTAAAATGTAAGAGAGGCCTGATGATAAAATTTAAGTGTACAGTCCAAACAGAAGCTTTGCGGTTGCTGGTCTTGTAACTCAGTGTCAGTATCATAGGTAGCTTTATCTCTATTAGGAGCAGCATATTTTCACAAGATTGTGTTAGTGTGCCCTTGCAGAAGGCCAAACACATTAACAAGATGACTTTTAGAGTGTAACCAGTAGGTCAAAGGAGCCCATTATTCTCCTTTATTTGGTACTAGTTATACCTCAGTCAGACTACAGTGTCAAGCCTTGCACTCCCAAGTGTGACTAAGACATCAACATGCTAGAGAAGTCAGAGAGCTGTGAAGCTGATCATGGGGATGCAACACATGTGACATATGAGGAGAGTACTGTGGTAATTCTGTCTTCAAAAGAGAAAAACCAAGGAGGCAGATCTTACTGATATCTTGAAATATTTCTCCAAGGTGGGTGGGGGGGGAGTGTAGATGCATTCTCTTCCCAGAGGTGCCCAGTGTAAGGACAGAGGGCTATGGACGCAAGTTGGAACAAGGGACTTAATAAGATTTTTTTAATAAGATGGCAATAGACTTTGAAATTGGGACCAGAGAAGTCGTGGAGTCCCTGTCAGTGACATATTCAAAATTTCACTGGATAAGGTCTTGTGCAGCAAGGCCTTAAATCAGGCTGATTAATCCTTGTGTTGACATACGCTTGATTTGTGTTGAGGGCATTACCTCAAAAGTCATAACATAATTTGGGCAGCAGCACACTACAGATAAAAACCATAAGCCAGCTAACAGTAAGGGGGATCAAAACTATCTTCAGCTACCAGATTTACTTACATTTTGCTGAAGTTATTGGAATGTTCTTTAAAGATGGCCTGAGATGTGCATCATTGCAGAATAGAGTCAATAGCTGTCTTGAAATCCACCAGGGCAGACTTGGGCATTAGGGTGCAGACCATCTGGAAGTGCTGGAAGTGAATTTCTCACACAGCCACACAGTGGCTTTTATTTTGGAAAGTGTAAAGTGTGACATATAAATACCGAGGCAAAGATTTTGCTGACACAGGGAGAAAAAAATACTCAGACCTTGCAGGGTAGTGGTGCATTAATTCATGCACTCCAGATATCAATATTTTCATAATTCAATCACTATTAAAAGCATCTCTTCACCCTGTTAGTAAATTTAAAGCAATACAAGTATTTGAGGAAGGAAAACAGTGAGTCCATTTGGATTTGAAGTCACAAAAGAACAAACTTGGAGTACTACAAGCAATTAATAAATATCAGAATTGGGCTTGCATAATGAAAACTTTTTATAGAGACAGATATTTAGTATATACAAAATTGATGCTCTGAACACAACCAATTTCAGCAGGATTTAATGAGAAGACTTTTGCCACTTTATTTCCTTATGGTTCCTGTAGATAACTGAGCTTTAGGAGACAGAATTAGAGAGTGTTTTGTTCTGTTTTTGTAACTGTGTAAACTTATACTTTATAAGGGAGCAATTTAGGAAAAGTCTGATCTCGTGAATAAAAATGGCTAGGAAACTAGTCATGCCAGCTACAGGAATAATTTGGTATTAAGATATCCTAATTCAGTGGTCTAGAAGGAATTCAAATTACTGGGCAAATTTGAAGAAGATAAGAATGAGATCATTTACACCCACTTCTTTGCTGCATAAACCCTCAGGACAAATTCTTTTCTTCACTCAGAATTTCCATCTCTGAATAAATATTAGCTTCACTTTCTCTACTGCAGAGCACACCTTCCTCCCCCTTTCCCCCCCCCCCTCCACCTTTTCTCCCCTTTTTTATTTCTTTCTTTTCTTCTAAGGACTTAGGCACAGGGGTGTCTTGCTGTGGGCTCCAAGTGCCCTCAGGTGAGAGCTGCAAAGCTGAAAGTGCATCTGGAATGCAGAGCATGGCAAGTTTGGACAGGTAAATAATTTTGGTTTAAAACATTTGATATTGCAGATGTGGCTTAAAACAAATGTAAACATTCAAGTTCTGTAAAAATTACACTTTGAGTGCCTAAATTCTTCTTTTGGTTTTCCCAAAGATGGGGAATAAAAACAAAAGAGGTTTTAATAAGTTTTTTTTAGGTTTCCCAAACATTAAAAAGGGTATGATTCTTGTTCTGCAACCACACTTAGAGACATGAGAGATGCAAAAAAGAAAACAGGGCTTATTTAATTAATGTTTGAAATTTATTTCTCTTCTGCTTCATCATCTGAAAAAGGGTAAAATAAGAAATTGTAGAACTGTAGAATATGTGACTTCAGTATCTGCATAACATGATTAAAGCAGTACCGATGACTACACACTGTTATTTTATTTACACACAAATTGTTTCAGCTGTGAGTTGTGTATGAAAATGCAGGAAATGCCATTACTAGAACTCAATTACTAGAAATCATATCCTCAGAGACATTTAGAGAATCTTGGACAAATATTTCTTTTCATACTTTTCCTTTGGTCTGACATTTTCCTCTGGTAACATGAAAAGCAAGTTCTTTTATTTTGCGTTTGTTAGCACTTGGATGTCTATAAAGACTCTTAACAATAAGTAGGCAATGGACTGAATGCCTTAAAACCTGGCATTCAGGTTTTAAGAAACTTTTTAGGGCTAACTAATGTTGCATATTAAGTTCTGAAACTGAGGGAAAGTAAAGAAAGAGATGCTATTTAGTACTCACTATTCAGAGATTTGTGTATCCAGACTAAAGTAAGAGTCCAAAGAAGAGGAAAATAAAGTCATAGCTATACTCTATGGAGTGGGTAAAAAAACCCCAACTGTTTGAATGTATCTCTTCTTGTGTTGGGACAGGTTGTACTTCTAGACAGAACAAACATTAAAATGTTACAGACAGCAATACAAAGTGAAATAATTTTATATAAAGAGGGCTTATATTTACAAAATTAACTGTATATATTTATTTTTTTTAAATTTCATTTCTGTTTCCCACATGATTTTATAATTATCTCATTTACCCTGTGATGAAAACCAGGATGCTTTCTATAGACATCTTTATCAACTCTACAAAAAACAAAGTACTCCAAACAGGTTTCACAATTGTCTTTCTTGTGTGATGTAACACTGAAATAGCCCGCTCCCTGAAAATAGAAGGCAACCAGCATTTTTCAATGACAAGGAAAGTGTTTGAATCACTAGATTGCAGTCCAGCCAGTCTCCTCTTTGCTCCCAGTATTGTCCTGCCCTTGTGTCCTTTCTCTGACTCCCCAGCCCTCCTAGGTGGTTTGCACATTATCTAGGTGGATGCAGAGACAGTGGGATGATCTGATGGGAATGCAGTTTTTCTCCCCCTATAATGCTGATTTTAAGTCAGTTCAGCTTCCTGATAGGGATGACTGTAGTACCAAGGAAGAACCATTGCTAATGCAAGGGAAGGAGCAAACACCCATAGGCCAAGAGCAGAGCTGTTCTGCCTGTTAGCTGCACTCAGCTTTAGCTGCCCTTAGTTGTACCATTATATATCCTTAATCTGCAGTGCCTTGATTCCTGTAAGCCTTTGCTCAGCTTGCTGTCCAAAGCCTTTTTTTTTTGCCAGAATGAAACTAAACAGTTGGCCAGTTTGAGGGCTGAGAATTAACTTATAGCATCAATAACAAAACTGTAAATTTTCAGATCAGTCACCTCCATGACTAGGAAGTGTCTCCCCAGGTAAATGTGTCAGCACCACATGTATCCTAGGGCTCTGAGTTCTGAAGTTTCATAACTGCATCTTTAAGGCAGTCAGGGCACAGAATTCTGGGATTTCTTTTTCCTTAGCATTTCTGCTCCCTGGATGTATTTACTCCTTCTTAGATTGACTACTACTTAGAATTGTCTAATTCCCTCTCAGTCATGGTATAGGGAATTTATCAGCATCTTGGATTCTTATTTTTAGGCACTAAAGTATTAAGCACCAAAATACCAAACTAATTTTTTGGATCTCACCTGATGAATGAGATTAGCAAACAGCTTGGAAAAAATTGTAGAAAGTATTTAAATGCTGTAGTTTCTTGTTTTATTATGGTGATGGTTTGGAGAAAAGGAATTAAATATTTCTATATGATTACTTTTGTCTGTAAAGAAGTTCACATAATTTTTCAGCTCAGACCTGACATCAGCTAAAGATGTTTTTCAGAGAATAGTTTTTGAAATAAGCCCATATGAACAATGCTAGCTCATACCAGAATGTGGCATGTTCTCATAAAATACAGTCTTCATATATGATGTATAAAAAAGATTATCTGATTTCCTTGCTGAATATATTTCTTTCTCAACTAGATTTTCATGGATTTGTTTGACTGGTAAGAGTATATTATAAATCTATGGAATAAATTACTTCCTTGCATGTTAGACATAAATTCCAAGTTTAGACTTCTGTTTATGAAGATATTAATATAAAAATTACCTGTGATACTCCTGGGCTGGTTATTCTGCAGGCCACATAGAGAGTTCTTGAAAATTAAGAAAAAAGTTATGACAAGAAAAAAAGTTGCCATTTATTGGTTTTTGTTTTGGCAGATCTTGGTTGTTGGTTTGGCGGGTTAAAAACCCCATTCTTTTTGTATCCAAGAGAGATCATGTATTGCTAACTCTCTATGGGAGGTTTCAGAGTTTGTATACTTTCCCTTCTGTCACACTGATGTCTATGAACCTCTACCCTACTTGCCTAAAGATCTGCCTTTCATGTCTTACAGACTATCTTTTAAGCATTACAAAAGACTTGCCCATGCTGGTAGCTGAAGTATCCCATTACTTCATGGACAGCCTTAAGATGTTTACAGAGATAACGTGGGCTCTCAGAAGGGTCACACCTTTCATTTTTTGTGTGGTGCTCTGTCGTCAGACTGTCTTCTAACTCAGGGTCAATCTGTAGGCTTCCTTCTGAAGTTAGGATTTCTGTTAACATAACCTAATAAGGATGCTGACACTTTCGGAGAAGGCTTATCACTTCTACATAATTTATAAAAAACATAAAGACAGAAATGGCTGGGTTGAAAAACCTTCAGTCCAAGAAACAGACACAACCTGCTAAGAGCTATCAATTTTTTAAATGAGTAGAATACTGTATTCCACCCTGTAACCTGGAATTTAATTTGAAACTTAAAGCCTAAATTGAAACTTAGAATATTTATAAATATGACCATGCTGGTAAGTGTTTATTATATGTACAAACCCAACATATTCAGGTTATTTTGAGCCCTCTGAGACTGAACACAGTAGTGATGTAATATCCCTGTAATAGATTTGGATTGCAAGTCTTTTAACTGAAGATTTAAGATAACTTGATGTCTCTCATAGAACATTTCTGAACTATAAGGCAGTGATTTCTTTTTTCACATTTGCCATGGCTAGGACCAAGCATAAGGTGGTGCTGTCATCTGCAATTCATGACACTATATGTACTAAGTGTCTGCATCTCTAAGTGAGGCTCCTGTATCTCAGTCTTCCCTCTGCAAAATGTTTGCTCAGCTCATTTGACTGTCTGTAGAGAAGTTTTTTGAAACTAAATACACTAAGAATTATCTGGTCCTTATGACTTGAATGATCCATGTAACTTGTAAAAACAGCAATGGTAATGGAATTTAAATTAAGATGTATTTATATGACTAGATCAGCAGTATACTGAAAATTAAAAAGAGCTCTGCAGAAGTGGGAAACTTAAGTTCATAGGGTAAATTAGGATATCTGATTCATTTTGTTAGCTTTTTTCTCCTTAATCAGGCCTGAACCTTAACTCACTGAGTGAGAAAGGGGAATGGAATCTGGTCCTGCAACAAGTGAGCTGAAGTAAAAATGTTTTATCTTCCTGCAATTTAGTGAAAGATTTATTTTCTTTTATTCTTTGTCTCTTTTCTTTTAACTTTTCTTTTCTAGTGTCAGTTTACTAAGTGTTGCCATAGCAATCAGTGTTGCCATAGCAATTGTAAACAAGTGAATTATATGACCAAAAGTTGGAAGAGCTAGAGCACATAAACAGCAGCCCGGTGGGCAGTTCCTGTCAACTACCAGAGAGTGAAGTGAGCATTTAGAAAGAAACAAAAACCATGAGTACTCACCATCCATAAAAGGCACATAAAAATAAATAGAGCTTTCCATTGACCAGGATTCAGTTACATGTGATGGGTCTCATTTTATTGCAGTCAAAGCTGCAGTAATTTTACAAACCCCCCTCACTTTCTGCTGTTGCCTTTCCCTGTTTGTAATGCACCAGTACACAGAAGAAAATAATAGTTATTCAAAGCTGGTTCATATCCTATTCTTCATTTCTGCTGTGTGACAGGTTAGCATAAATTTGTATGCTACCATGAATGATTTGTCCATTTTTTTTTTCCTTTCCCTGAGAATTCTGAACATCACATTCAGAAACTGCAAGTTTTATCCATACAAAAAGCATCTATAAGGTCTGGGTAATTTAGCTGGACTTTATGTCCAGGGTTCTATAACATTAAAGATGTAACATGGTATGATAACACTCAGTATAAAACAAAAAGTGTTCAGCTGAATTAATTTAAAAAGAAAAAAGAAAGAAAAATTAAAAGAAAATCAGACAATGTATCCTCTCTCAGCCTTCTGACTTGCTGGGGCTGGAAGGGAGCTGTGAAACTGCTTGGATGGTCTCTGTGGAATGGAAGAGATGTGTGAACCAGGCACCTTAATTCCTCTTTGTGGATTCTTGTGCTTGCTTTACCAGCAAAAATGCAAAGTATGTCTGCATGGAAGCGTATTTTAAAAGAAACCACAAATCATTGTAGTATGCCAGGAACAAGAGCTATGGCTCTCAGAAGTAAATACCATTGATAAAAGGAAAAGTGATCCTATCTTTTCCACTGACCTGAATATTATTTCAGATATATATGCTACATATGGAGATTGTTCCAGTGTCAGTTTTTACTCTTCCTATTGAAATTAAAATGCTAAATATGAAATTATTAAAGAAATCTGTTAAAAAGTTGATGTTGCATGGAAATTTGAAGAATGCCGCAATGAAGTTACAGTCAAAAAAGTCAGGTAATAAATGGGAGACATGCTCTGACTTGCCAATACTAATACTTTTATGAAGGGAAATTTGGAGAATTTGAACACAAGCAAAACTTTCCACAGCTAGTTCTATCTGAAAGACTTTTGTAACCTTAATGAATTTAATTTTGAAATTAAGCTCTCACAAAAAGACCAGATATTTAAAAGGAAAACTACAAGGAGAAAATAATAAAATTTAGTAGGCTGAAACAGATACAGCTTTATAAAAAAATTCAAATTAATGCAAGGACAACACTTACCTGTTTTTTCCAGCTTTATTAGTTAGTCTAATAAAGAGCAATTTCCCCTTTCTATAGACCTTACTTGCCCATTGCTTCATCCATTTGTATCCAAGGTATCAAGGCCTTCTACAGTACTAAAAATTCTGTAAAACTTCTCCATCAGAGGGGTGCCAAAAACTGACATGTGTGACTTACACTTAATATAATCATTGACTACTTAGACAACTAACAGGCAGTAGGTGTAAATTATTTATTTTGTACTGCTGGAGGACACAAATTTGCTAACTCTTGTCACTGTGTTCATTTACTAAAATGTCAGTGCAGCAAAATTTACTGGAGGAGACTCCCACCCTTCTGTTGGTATTTATTGTACTTCAGAGCATAAAAGGAAGATGCATACCTATCTCATTTTCCTCTTTAGTTCCACCTGCCTTCTATGGTTTTTCAGTCATGTTTAGAAGCTGCAGGCAATCTAGCTCCATTGGCTGCATTCCTGCAGTAATTTTATATAATAGGTGTTGGTCTGCCATAGGGCAGCTTTGGACATCATGTTGCTGTTCTTCGTTTATGTTTGTTCCCAAGCTTACTAGAACAATACACTAGTAAAATAGATGGCAAGGGAAGTGTTGTATTTCTAACCAGGCTTGCATGAAACGAATACCAGCAAATATGCAGCAGATAATACATAAAAGGTAGTTATTATATTTGTCATGGAGTACTGTTTGCTTGAACAGGAACAATGAAATATATTTTTACTTTGTTCATCAGAAAAATTTGAAAAAAATCGCAGTAATAAGAAGATTAACATCACTCTAATTTCCCCCCATTATATTTGACCCAGGACATTCATGAATCTTCCTAAAAGCATTTTTGTAGAAGAGATACCTATCCAGAAATGAGTCAGTATTTTATCTACCAACTGGTCATAGAAATTATTCTAGTGAAGAAATGTTAGAAAGATGTAGAATAACAGCAAAATCTGTAATTTTGTAAACAACTTAGCAGTCAATACCAGAAACCACAAAGAAGTCTGTAACTGTCTTCTCATTCACAGGCAATTCTTGCAGGAAATTCTTGAGCTTCATTGTATTTTTTGCTGTTGGTTCTTCACCTATATAGTCAGAAATACTGCCTTCTCAAATGGAAAAAAGTTGTGATTTTTCAGAAATAACACAGTATGAATCATGTTAATCAAATGCATTTCATTAAATAAATCTAAATTTAACTGTAATCTGAATCTGCAATTGAATCTGGATCTCAGATGAGGTTTAAAGTTACATATAGTTTCTCATTTGATTTAGAGAAAATAGTTTATGCAAATTCAGACAAAAGTATACTCAGTAAATTTATAGAATGGCAAAAAAAAGGCAAGGTTTTGACATCTTTAAAGAGATGTAATGGATGAAACCTTGGGAATGAATTTAAATGTTTTGATTTACATTTTTGCTTCAGATATGATCTTGAGGGAGCATGACTGCACAATAGCCAACTACTTGAAACCTGCAACAAACCCGCAGCTGAGTCTTCATGGCATTTATAGCTTCCAGTCCCAGTAAAAGGTATGGATTTTTCTGGTTTATTCACTGATTTTGTAAATCACTTTCTTTTTTTGTAGGCCACTTTCTTGCAGCACTATCCATGGATTAGTGTCAATCTGGAAGAAAGGCAAAAGAATGAACTATAAATTACCTACAACCCAACTGATGCTTCATTTCTTTTGTCCAAATAGGTAAAATCAAGATACCAAAGAAAAATACCTACCTCCTTAAAAAAATCTGTTATTCACAATGTTCACAACCCGAAGAATGATGATATGTTAAAATTAATAAATATTCATAAATTAGCATTCATACAAAGAAACACTAAAGCACTGTTTTATAGTCTTCTATAGAGATTAATATTACTCACTTCATTACCATAACAGAGCATTATTTCATGTTGTAGGTCAGACATGAAAACAGAGATTACTTCTAATAGAAGCTAGGCTGAAGTAAATAAAGAATTTTGGTATTTGAACAAAGGAAAAGATATAATATTTCGGGTTGATGCTGGCCAGATGCCAGGCCCCCATCTAAGCTGCTCACTGACTCCTCTCCACAGCTGAACAGGGGAAAGAAAATGTAAGCAAGGGTCCATAGGTTGAGATTAGGACCAGGACAGATCACTCACCAAATACCATCACAGGCAAAACAGGATCAACTTAGAGATATTAAGTGAATTTATTATTAACAAAATCAGAGCAGGATAATGAGAAGTCAAATAAACCCTTAGAAACACCTTTCCCACCCTATTCCCTCCTTCCCTCTACTTCCTACCCCAGCAGTGCAAGGAGACAGGGAATAGGGATTGTGGTCAGTTCATCACCTGGGCTTCTCTTGCTGCTGAGGGAGAGGAGAAGTCATTCCCCTGCTGCACCGGGGGGTCCCTCCCACTGGAGACAGTTCTCCATGAACTTCTCCATGGCTCCATCTCATGGACAGCAGCCCCCTGCAAATTACTGCAGTGTGAATCCATCCCATGGGCAACAGCAGCCCTCAAACACTGCAGCAGTGGGTCACTCTTCTGTGGGGTGCAGTCCTTCAGGGACTTCAGGGTGCTCCAGCCTGGGAGCAGGGCCCTCTTCCCACAGGTCTCCCACAAGCTCACAGCCCCCTCAGGCACACCCACCTGCTCTGGTGTGGTTCCTCCAGGGGCTGCAGGTGGATCTCTGCTCCCCCTGCACCTCCCTGTGCTGCAGGGGCACAGCTGCCTCAGCATGGGCTGCACCAGGGGCTGCAGGGGAATCTCTGCTCTGGCTCCTGGAGCAGCTGCTGCCCCTCCTCCTTCACTGACCCTGTGTCTGCAGGGCTGTTCCTCTCACATGCTCTTACTCCACTCTTCTCTGCTCAGTATTACAACTGCACCACAATTTTGGTTTTATTTCTTCTTAAATATGTTACCAGAGATATTTCCAACCATTTCAAATTGGCCCAGCCTTGGCCAGCAGCTCCTCCATCCTTGGAGCCACCAGGGACTGGCTCTGCTGGACATGGAAGAAGCTTCTGGCAGCTTCTCACTAGGAAGCCACCCCTGCAGGTCCTTCCTGCTGCCAAAGCCAGGCCATGCAAAAACAATGCACAAAAAAAAGAGTTTTCCTGGAATGTTTTAAGTACAGCTAAACCCATGTCTATTGGAAGGCAACATTATCTATGGAAACCTGGAAGCTTTTATTAGGCTTTCATTTTCAGTTCTAAAGGCCAAGAGTGATGTCAGAGGATGTATAGAGTGAAAAAGTATATACTGGTTGCATGCATTACCCAGGTTATCATGAACATTTTCCTAAGGTTTCAAATTTTCAGGCATGTCTTTTCAGACAGTCTAATGCTGATCATCACATATGTAGAATCCTGTCTCCTATTAGGGTCTAAAAGGAAAGTACTGTGACATGAGTTTGTCAATGCTCACATGCTGTACAGCTCCTTGGACAGACTATGAAAAGAAAAACAAATGTATATTTATGTTTAATCTGCATCTCTACAAGGATGTCTAAATTAGCTAATGTTCTGTGTGTAAGCTGGTTTCCTAAAATGTTGATTTTACCCAATATTGCTAACTTTAGTTATAATAAAAAATACCTGGTTCCCATACAGGTATTCCCATCTACAGATCTGAAAACGTTTCATAGCGTAACTCATTATCTTTTCTTTATTTTACAGATAGAGAAACCATAGTGAGAAGAAAAAACAGGACTTTGGGTTGATTAATATTAACATTTCTGTATGTTCTTTACCACAGATCAGTTATGTCACAAGTAAGTATTGTTAAATATTGTTTTCGCTGTGTAGGTAGAAGAGCAAGTTTCAAGTTATCAAGTAACATATCAAAAATAGTATTTATACAGAGGGAAGAATTATGGAATAAAGGCATTCCTCTTCTAATACTGACTTCAGTAAACAGAGATTAAGAGGGTGTGTATACTTATAGTGATGGGTTTTTTTAAGGTGATTTTTTTTTTTTAAAAATGGACTATTCACAGCTATTTAAGAATGTTTCAACAACACAGTCTTTCCGTGTCTTGTTATTTAACAAAATAGAAGTGAAATTTCTTCTTCACCTTTGCTCACAATTCTTTGCACAGCTCTTAGTTCTCATTGAGAAGTGACAGATAAATGTTTATCATTTTGGAATAAAAAGACAGAAATCTCTTTCACGTGATTTAGATGCTTGAACCATTAGCAAGTAATCCAAACACACCATCTGAGCTTCCTCAAAGGTTTGTAGACTGAAGCTAAGGAGCACTGAACAGGAAAATTGACAACACCATCAAAACATAAATACTTATATGTAAATCTGACAGAGTCATAATCCAACCTTTTTTTCTCAATTCTGTTGAACAGGCTAACACACACACACAATGGGCAAAAATCTTGACATTAAGATACCTAAAAATGACCTTTAAAATTAAGCACTCACAGTCTTTCAATCTTTCAGCTCACTATGTTTCAATCAAGTTGAATAACTCTATTCCTGCTCCAGGGTTTTTTCCTAAGTTTTAGTTTCAGACAATATACATTAAACATAAGGAAAAGAATAATAGGCCATTATTTATGACTCAATTTAACTCTAGATATGTGCACAAAGTAGAGCTCTGCCAAGCCTCTGTCACAAGGCAGCATCACTTTTCTAATGATAAATAATCAAGAATCTTAAAAGTCCAGTAAATTTCAGTACTCTTTTTACATTGGTTAGTTTATAAATAATGATGGTTTCATTGTTTGTGCTTTGAAAGCAGAGTAGCAAAAAGCAGGATTAATAATGTTTTTCAAGCCTGACACTAATTTTCCAGTAACACAGGTTGAAGTGTCATCTTGCAGCTGCTCAGACCTTTCTAATCAGAGAAAATGCTGTAGGTGTTGACAGACTAACCACATCCTATGTTGGTCTGCAATCTAAACAGTCCCCTCAAATTATTCTGATAGGTTCAGCAATTGTGTGTGATAGCGTGGAAAAATTGTTTGCTGCTGCCACATTGACATTTCCGCTCATAGTAGTTATTCTGAGCTAATCTCACACACGATCTCAGTGATTCTACTTGAACGAAATATGACATCAAGCTCTTGCCCTCATCTGAATAGTGACAATATTTACAGCACTATTCTTAAAGTAGGATTGTTACCTCTATGTCTTTGACAAGGTTAAAAAGGAAAAGAATGAAAAGACTATCCAGCCTGTTTACCATTTCTACACTCTTCACCGAGTTGCTGCACATCATAAAGTGACTGTGCCCTCTTCACAGGCCATGGGGCTGAGGGTCAGATCTACACTTCTGTAGTAGCAGCAATCATTCAAGAAAACTACAAAGATTTCAGTGTGTTATGGGAGTTAAAAAGAGTGCACTTCTGCTTTCTACATCTTCCACAGAAATTTTAAGTCTACTGCTTATCTTATATTAAAACCCACCAAATGTTTGCAGATGGCTTCATGTTTTTAAGAATTTCATTAAAATATACTTCTAAAATATTTTGTAATTAATTTTTAAATTCAAAAGCATCACTTGCAACCAAGATTTTACTTTTATGATCTGAATTTGATAAAAAATCTGGTTTCAGTTTGGGGATTTTGTGGATTTTTTGTTTTGGCTTTTCCCTGAGCATTATACTGTATGTCTTTGTTTTTATTTTGTTCATTCATTCCAAGCACTTTAAACTACTTCACTGCTGTTGGAAGTATCACAGGGCACTCCATGACTGACAACATGACGACTGTACTCCATGGGATGGAAACACAATAGTTTAATGTTCTGAGAGCAGAAGAGCTTAAGCTTGCTTGGTAATATTGAATACAGAGCAGACCAAATAACTTCTCATACATAACCTCGAGTTTACTGTATAGCTGCCATAGTTATCACTATATTTTTCTGACCTCACAGTCTCATACCATTAGAAATTTTACTTTTATCATGGGCAACTGCACGTCTGGTAAATATTGAAATAGAAGTATTCTATCAACTCTGCCTGGACAGTATTTTGAAGTGGAAAAATGAAGCCTGGTTCTGGAAGAGTAAGCATGCAGTCCTGTGGTCTGTAGAGTGGATCTTCTTTCTGAGTTACGTGACAATTTCTGTATTTTGTGTAGATCAGGATGACCCTCAATTTTTACTGAAAAATTATTATTTTGTTACTGAACCCTGGAGTGGAAGTGACAGCTACAGTGACTGCTACCAGTTTTGCAAGGGGGGCTTAGTGTGACCTAAATCCTTTCAACCTAATTGTCTCTTCATCTACAAATATGGTCTAAGCAGAAAGCTCTAGCTTTTCTAGATCTGTAAAATGCTCTGAGATCCAGGAAAAGAAGCTAGCTATTATTATTTCACAGTGCATTTCAGCAAGTCAGAGCTCAAAATAGTTAGCAGGCCATGTAATTTAAATTAGTTTTCTCCAAGAGAAAATTACTTAGAAGATACAGGCTACACTGTACCGGAGGAACATTTACATCTGCAGTCAGGCAAGGTGAACTCCATATTCCCTGCCAGCCCTTAGCTCTGTTTCACAAACATCATGACAAGATGTACTTCAAAATAGAAACTGAAGCCAGATGCCGACTTTTGGTAAATAAGACAGATTTTCCAACATTAAATTTTTCAGAATACCTAGTAATTTTTTTTTTTTTTTTTGCAAGAAATGCTAAAAGGGGAGATTTTCAAATGCTGAAGGCAATGACAGAGATATACCTGTGATTAGATTCTGGCAGCTTTTGAAAATTATTTCTTACACCATCATCCATTTACAGTACATATTATAAAGCTTTAAAAAAATAGCTTAAGCTATTAACATAACTAAAATGCCAAAAGGCATTTTACTGTCAGAAAGCCTTACATCTCTGAGCATAAATGTAATTCTTTGATAAAATAAACAGTTTTAAAAAATAACTGTACTTCATGAAAGTGCGTGTTTAGAGTCCCAAGTACTGTTTGATTTTGTACAAGCAATTTAAAGTACAATTAGCAGTAAAATAGCCAGTTGTTAAAGCCACCAATAAATTAAAACCAGAATACAATGGTGACTTGTGTTTAGTATGCAGATCATACAAACCCCAACTGCAGAGGCCAGCATTAGGATTCTGGACACCTGGTCTGCTCTGGCGGTGAATAAAGAGCAGGGCTGAATGTTGGGCTCAGTCGAACACTTCTAGTGGTTAATCCTCTTTGTAACGGTCAATTTACATGTTAGAAGATCTAAAAGAGAGGAAGTACAGTGTCTGGCTTTGAGTCTTGGTTCAAGAGATTTCTGTTCATCTTCCTATGGCAGGAATTGCAATTTATTACCTGCTACTTCGTAGCTTGCTTTGAAAAATTTCCATATGTTATACAGTGATTTAGCAATTAACAACAATTAATACAGTTCAGATAGTTTGTATGCTGTGTTTTTACAGCTATAAATAAGGTTGTTCATAGTATGTATTAGAAACTGAATATTGTCTATGTAGTGTAACAGCACTCTTGACTATGACAAATGTGGAAAAAAAATGTTCAAGTGAGTCTTAAGCCACTACATTCATAATGCATAATATATTCATGCCTGAATGAAGTAATTCTGCTTTTCAAATTTTTAAAAAATATTACTAAGCCAGTTATAAACCTGCTGGAAGTTCAGCAGTCAGTCACCATGGGTCACACAATAGGCAAGAATTTGTTAAGATAACCCAAAAACATGAAGGTGTCATCCATATCTTAGAGGGTCCACATTAAATTAAGCCTGTGAGCAGAAGCACAAATATAAGTGCCCCCAGGATCACCAAACTGCCCCCCTGGCGTCTCTGTGCTCACCTGACTGGCATTTACAGCAGAGGGTTGGAAATAGATAATCCTTAAGGTGCCTTTCAACACAAACCATTCTATGATTTCTGGTCTGTGACTTTTCTTCTGCATCAAATAGTGTCGTGATGAAGGACAGAGAAGTCACATGAGAAAACATGAGAAATCATGCTGGCCAGCCCAGCTTCTCTCCTGGACTTTGCCATGGCTTCTGCGCATGGCACACTTGTTAACATTCAACAATACATGCATGGCTGAATGTGCTGTGGTTTCTGAGACCATATAGTCTCCATCAAGTCACTTCAGTCTCAAATGTCATTTTGGTCTCAGACTGACTCAGACTGGTGCTTCTTTTTAAATGGTCACTCATTTTCTTCCCAGGTATTTTGGGCTCCTCTGAATCTCTCTCTCACAAGAAGTTCTTTTAGCCAGCACTTTAATTACTGACATCAGCTTGAATCTACACTTCTGTCAGGTATTTCCTGTGTCTCTTACCTTTTCCAGTACAGCCAAATACATAGATGAGATTTTGTTTGTAGCTCATTAGTGGCAAAATATGGCATGTTATGCTAGATACTGAATGACTGCTAGTGAATACATTTTTGGTCTAAGAAGTCTTAAGACTGCACTCAAGCTGATAGGTATGTTAGCTGCTGCCCACTCAGTCAAAATGTGGAAACAAGTGCACTTATTGGCCTTTGGCTGATGGCTGAAACAGTGACACAGCATCCAAACACAAAACCTGAAGAATGATTTGGATTCATCTGTAAACAAGGCCACTCTGGTTTCCCCACTTAGGAAAGAAATGTTTGCCAGAAATTTTTGAAGCACAAATGCTGCTAACATATGATACTGACTCCAGCTTCCCTTGCTATTTCTGAGTGATCTCAAGCTTTGCAATATGAGCATGAAGGATAATGACAGACTACCTTTTCCATATCTAAAGACTCAGCTGTTTGTAGATCACTGTCTGAGATTTTGGGTTCTTGCTGTCTCTTGTAGAATATCTATAAAATGGAAAATGCAAACATAGGTGTGTGTGTATGTATTAAAAATATCTAAAGAGCAGAGGGATGGTGGAAACATTCACATACTGTGACACAAGCAAACAGAGAGGGTAAGAGACACGTTCTGTGTACTGTCTGGAAAGATAAGGCTTGTGAGCAAGGGAATTCATTGAACTACTCTGATCTTAATGCAGTCAATGAAAAGGGAGCTCTTATCGATTCTCTTTAAAAATACTTAAAAAGCAAACAAACCAGCAACAGTCTATCTTTTTAATTTTTATTTTTAACTGGAATTCAAGAGAATCTGGGCTGTGTTTATATTCTGGTGGCCACAATGGATAATAATATTTTTCTCTGTTAATGAAGTGTAGTGTCCATGAATACATCTATAATTTTCATAGGAAAAGGGTTGGACTAGCTCATAAATGCTTTTTTTCTGATCAAATTCTGGATCAGAATTACAGTATTATAGTATTACAAAAATATGTCTTTTGGTTTTATAATAAGAAATTTTAGTTCAGCCATATAGTGCTGTCTACTTTTCAGAATGAATGCCTATTACTATTGATCTTTGCTAGTTTTCTTAATTCATAGTTTTTTGAGAGAGATATGCAGAACTCTGGTGATCAATATAATAAAAGTTTTATGGTAATTTGGTATATTTGGGAATTTTCTTGTTTTGGACTGTTTTGGACTGCATCTGCTACTTTTATCACACATGAACAGAATTCATTAAACTGCAAAAGAAGTTACAGTTTAGCATTTTCCAAAATATAGTTAATTTAAATAATTTCCAATAACCACAATCAATCATTTAATCAAACTGGAAAAATATGTAAACAGATGGATAGAGGTGGGAAAAATTAGAAAATGAAGTGTCAAGTGAAAAATTAAGCTCAGTGGAAACTTGTCCAACTCAGCAAATAATTTCAGAGGTTTTGAAAGCAAATTGGAGATTTTTGTAAGAGTATTTCATATTTTGTTATTATTTTGAAATTACTACATTTAACAGAAAAGAGGCAAAACACATGAAAGCAAGTGATAGCATCTTATTTTAGGCAAAATATTATGTAGCTCTTTATTAGGTGAACTGAAGGATGAGTTGTTCATTCAGTCCCGTAGACTGACTTCATACCATGCTGGTGTACAGCTCTGCCACAATGGCAAGAAAAAACCCATCAGAAATCAAAACAATTTGGCAAAGATTTCCAAAGTTAGTTAATGTCGGCCTTGCCTTATTTTTCTTTGAATTGTGCCATCCAAGCCTTTAGAGATCTATCTCTAAAAGAGTCTCCTTTTATTTATCTATACAAAAATATTGTCATTGGTGTTTAGTTTCAGTTAATTCAATCTTTAAGAATAAACAAATTTATATTAATAAGAGTTTCAAAAGTGAGGCAATACTTATATTAAAAAAAAATTAAAAATTGGAAGAAGACCTGGTTTTAAGGAAGTCTGAATGCTATACATTAGCTCTAATGTATGTTACAATGTAAACTATAAACTGCTTTAAGCTAGATTAATTTAACAGAAAATGAGATTTGAGTAAATACACTATAGTGCCTTATAGTTTCCAAAGCAATTAATCAAGTATTTCTACCATCTGATTGCATTATTACCTTGTGGAATAATGTCATAAATTAACTTCTGTCCCTGATCTACAGTTCTTATCCTGGCATTTTAAGACTTTGATAATTTCATAATATCAAAAACTTCCTGTTTGTCCACACACTTACATCATATTGTCCCATTAAAAGTGCTGATAATTTGACTTCCACTGTGAATTTGACAATTTAAAAAAAACATATAGATGTTGTTGGGTATTTTTTAGTGTTTTTTGTTTGTTTCTTTATTGTTTTTGTTGTTGTTGCTTTTTTCTAATTTGTCTGAATAAGATAAGTAATAGTCTGCCTAAACTAACTCTTGTGAAATTATTTTCTCCTATCAGATATTTCCACAAGACCCACTTCCTTGAACTTGCAAGAAATAAGCTGTAACTTGTATAAACTAGGAGGAGAACACATAGATCTGTAGCTGTAATGTATGCAACAGTAATTATAGGTTGGGCTGGTAGCAATCTTTTATGAAAGCTAACTGGCATTTTTTGTTAAGAATCTAACATTGCTTGCTTATAACTTTTTCAGGCTTTTACTCACATTTCAGACTGAATGTGTGCCTTAACTGAGCATTTGGAGTTGTGTTTTTGTATGTTATTCTTCCATTCAGATAGAAGAAAACTTTCAAATTAAGAAAGATATCCATCAGCTCTTCTTTGAGCAGCCCTGCCATCTCTTTACTATGGTATTTTCAGCTTGGCAGAGAATTTATTGCTATTCCCATGGAGCTCCACCCACACATAACCGAGTTACACTTTGAATTACTTCACTTGGAATATGCTGCAACTTCAGAAGAGTTCAGCACTTTAATTTCGAGTCTGATGGAGATGGCCTTTCGTGCTGGCCAGCCTGCACACATCACTCTGAAAACACAGCTGTGCACGCTGTGCAGTAGCCAAGGCACAAAACCTCCCTCAGCACAGTCACTGACCAGCTCTGCTCCAGGCAAGCAGCTGCTGGGAGCAGAGGGTCTGTCCTGCACCCCAGCTGTGCAGACAGTGCTGGGGCAGGAGGAACCTGGTAGGAATGCCATGGAGAAAAGGACTGATCCAGGGAAAGTACTGGGGACTGGGATGTTGACTTGAAGGGGTGGATGGTCAGGGGAATGGAACAGTAAATTGTGGGTGGGGCTGTGGGTGGGGCTTGGGATAGAGGCACACATAGCACATCATCATGGACAGGGAAATGTAGATGGAAAATGCATAGCAAGATAGATAAAGGGAAGATTTAGGCTTTAGTTCCTTATGAAAGTTAAGAAACCAAGATGTGCCATGTCCCTAATCCCCATGCCCTTCATGCTTGCCCACCCCCTTCCCCTTTTTGCATTCTGTACATTGTTCTGTTCCTTGCTGTGACGCTAATAAGTGACACTTAGCAGCCTCTGTGCACCATACCCAGAAGAAATTATCCAGCCTTTTACACTCAGTTTGTCTTAAGCAATATTAGGAGACTAAAGTGACCATTCAAGGGCTCCAACAGGTGCCAATTCCATCTCAAAGTACTTTGGAGGATAATGCAGCCCATAGCACAGAATAGAGTAGGATAAAGTGCTGTGCCATCACTGAGAAAGTCTCCCTTTTTGAGGCACTTTGTTTAGTTTGATTTGTGGAACCAAGTTCCAAGAGGGAATCTATGGATGTAAAAAATGGCAGGTAATAATGGGGCCATGGGTGAAAGTCAAGGAAGGGAAATCTGACAAGATTCATTACAGAAGCAAGATGGATTTTAATGGAACAAAAGAGCAGTTACAAGATCTGAAAATGGGTTTGACTTATACAAAGGAATGTTGATGGTAATGGTGAAGTGAATGGTAAACAGGGAGGGTGAATTTATTTCCTTTTAGTTTTTATCTCTGTATGCTTAGGGACTACAAGTCTAAACATCGATAAAATGGAAAGGGGAGAAAAAAAGATAACCCCATTTATTCTATAGTAGACTGGGTAGGTAAGGAAAATGGGACTGAAATTAAGATAACATAGGTCTTTAGAACTGTAGCCCCCCCAGGAAGGGTGGATGCAATATAGATTGATGTTTGGAAGACCTGTGAGTGTCAATACATGGCACATGCTGCACAACACTGTTTGCACCCTTTAGCATAACGAAGTATAGAGAAAGGAGGAGGAGATGTGAAAAAGAGTACATAAAAGGGCACTTCTGTCCCAGTTCTCTGCATTCCACTTATTTCTGTGAGCTAGCATCTCTGTATCTGGCCAAATAGGAATTTATCCTGGTGCCTCTCAGGGCCTTAATAAGGACAGTGACTGTCACTGGTGGCTTATTCCTTAAGCACAGTTGCTGTGCTGTTAGCTTTAAATTCTTCTTATCTTGGTTAAAAAAAAAAAAAATTAAAACCCATAACTTTATTGAAAAAATTGAAAAAATGGAAGAATGGAAGAATGGAGAGGATTAAAAGGGCAGACCTCAAGGTGAAACCTAGGGGCTTTGTTTTTGGTCATTGGTTGCTGTTTCTCATTTGCTTTTCAGGGAAAGCCTAGAAAATAATGCAAACTTCAGAGAAATTGCCTAGAATATGTAGGGTTGTACTCAACAACTCTATTGTATCTGTAAGGTGGCATGTCCCCTTCATTCCATATGAGTGTCATAAAACATAAATTAACAAGAACTAACAACTCAGATATTGTACTAATAAATGTTCGAGAAAAGCAAGGAAAGCAACAATTCTTGTTGTCAGACAGGAGTTTAACAGTATGTAGTAAATTTCTACAACTAATTCTAGGGGAGCAACACTGCCATTTTAATTTGAATGAGCATAAAAATTTATTTGGTATGTAAACAACGCAATATCATGTTTGTATGTGACAAATATTTATGGCAAATAAAATTGTTACCATTAATATCATTAAGAGGAAGGAAAAATGCCAAGGTTGTTTTATGAGTAATGGTGTTGAGGACTCATTGCTTTAGCATTATTCCCATCCAAAAAGCTTTGTTTTGCAGTTCAGGCATTAGCTGAGATCCTGGTGATTTGGGATCATGTCTTGCTTAAGTTACAGGTGTTGAATGGGACTACAGTTAACTTGCATAGATTTGTTGGCCTTAGTTCCTAACTATTTTTTTTTTTTTTACATAATAATTTCAGACCATAAACTCAAGACAAGAATTACTATGATGCCTGTATGCACTGCCATAGAATTGGGAGTCACCTGTGGTCATAGAGAAAGATTTGAATGGTCTTGACACTGGAGTAACAGAATGATAGTATGAAGTGTAAGGTAATGTATTTCTAGGTAATTGGAAACATTCCTAGAAGCTTCACAGTTTGAAAAGCTGTTTCCAGCAGATGAAAAAGAATTTGATGTGCTACTCTAACAGATGTGGTGAGCTCAGAATTACAGGCATGACTACAATAGAACTGTACAAAATGCAGACAGGCTTTTTTGCTTAATGTCAACTTGTTTGTGTATATGCAATGAAAAATATATTGGGTTTTAGCCATAGCTCTTTGCACACTTACAAGTTATTTCTTATGTGTTACTGGCTGTGATGCCAAAATGTTATTGGCAAATTCTTCACTGTTTCCACTAATTCCTCTTCAAGTTTATACTGCATTTTCATGTATAGGACTATGTTTGCATATGTTTCTATGTGTTTCTATAAAAGGTATGTGTGCTTCTGTGTGGTTCTATAGAAGCAATGTATATGTGTGAGATGCTGATTCACTTCCATAGTGGATTAGACTTTACTTTCTACAAGCACATCCCGTTTTACTGTTTCAGGTTTATACTTACATTTTCTCAGTGTCCCTGTTCTTTTTTTGCTTGACAGCTTTCATATTTTAGTTTCTTGCAAAATACAGTATCCCAGTTGGTTCACTTTCTGTGTAGCAAGTACTAAAATTTGGTGAGGGGCACTTTGCTACCCTCTTAACAGTCTGGATGGGGAATTGGAACATCAAAATATTAATTTTATAAACACAAGGATTGCTTTCTACTCTAGCTTTGAACTCAAATTGTCATTGTTCATTAAAAACACAAATAAACATATGCTTTAGAAAGTAATGGAACAATTATATTGCAGAGGAAAATGGAGAAATAATGAGATACTAGTCAGTCATTGACCCTTTCTTAACAAATGTACATGTTTGTGCAACTGATGCACAAATAAATACATGGAACTGTTTAGGTAAAGGGGTTATTTTGATTAGATTAGTTCAGCTTCATATTAATCTTACACAGAAAGAAAGTAAATTCACTGGTATTACATATTTACATATTTAGATAAACCTCCCTCAGTTATTCACTTCAGACTCTGCTGTTTAATCTTCATGTTTTATATCCTGTTTTTCACTTTGCAATGTTGTTAAAGACAAGTACTTTCATTGCCATAGCAGCCACAGAAACATGATACTGTAGATATGACACATCTTTCAAAGTACACAGAGCCATGGGAACTGAGCTATGGAGTCTTTGGGGGCAGCAAATGTTTGCAGTAGAAGCAATTCAAATACATCATTCAAACAAATGGTAGAAGTCTCACACTAAGTGATGCAAGACAAAGACTGGGGGTCTGTGCTGCTGTAGGATCCTTCAGATGTTTCCTCTTGTTGGATGTGGCCTGGAAATTTTAGGGATGCTAGTCAGGACATGGAACACTATGATCCCCTTGCAATAGAAAATATTTTTCTGAACCTACCAGGCCTTGTGGCTATATTATTTTTTAAAATACTTACCTTTCTAAAACTTCCCATAATCTGTTTCCAACCACTATGGTCTTTAATTTACTTTTATTAAACACCTCTGATTTGGACATTGTGTACTGCGTTATCATCTCAGCTTTATTCCAATGACTATGTAGATGAAGAGAGCAAGTATTTCAGAAGTTCCTGCAGAAAAATGTCAGAATGTAAGCCATGAGTTTGGGGGCTATTCAAACCTTTCTACTTAGAATTTAACTTAAAATTCTTTCTCTTTAATTAGAGATGTTCTTCTATTTTATGCTCAGTTTGTAAGTACCCAGAAGTTAAGGGAGGTAGTGTGAAGGTATCCAGGTATTGAACACTGGTAGCCACATAGCTGTGGAGCCAGATAAGGTTTGTTGGTAATTCCAGGCAAGGATTTTTGGTAAGAACATGCTGTGAGAAAGTACAGGATGTGGCTGCAGAAGGGGATATACACAGCAAGGACAGCACTCTGGAGCAAATGTCTTTGTTCTGGCTCCTGAGAATAAGCACAGCACAGCACAGCAGGATTGAGGCCAAGAAGTGGGCATGGGCTATAGGGGGATCAATACCACCCAAGAACCCCAAAGCCTCCAACTAATTTCCAGAAAGGTCTGAAAGAATTAATAGCACCTGAGAACTGATTTGCATAGAAAGAGAGAAATTTATCTCCAAAGTGGGAAAAACTTAACTGTAAAAAGGTACCCCCACCAATCTGGGTGCACATGGACACTGGAGACCCCCCATCAGGTGGATTGATGCTGGAACTAGGACTGTGATCTCTTTTTCGCTCTTCCTTTTTCTCTCTCTCACTGACTAATTCATCCCTCTCTTTCTCTCTTTCCTTTTGCCAGTCTATGCCACACCAAAAGTGTCTGTGAAACTCTTTCCTTAGTAGGGGCCATAAATGAAAGCCAGGAGAATGGATAAAGCAGGCAAAGGTCACCTGTTCTGTCACTCAGTTCTTTTCACCTGAGACTTGATGCATTCTATTGATAAACAAAGTGGGGATTTTCCTCAGAAATGTGTCCAATGTGTAAAGTAAGACCTGTGGTCTAAAGGGATATCATGTTTGTTCATTCACCAAAAGAGGGAAAAAATTCTAAATAATAAAATAGGAACTTCAATTATACTTACTCAATCAGTAAATGTACACTAAAGCTACATTTACAAACAATTAAAATTACCTTACCAGAGTGAATAGCTGGTCTCACTGATCAATTGATTTCACAGGAACTGTGATTCATCCTCAAAAAAGCTATTTCCTTCCTTTGTAGATAAATTGCATAAACTGCCTCCTTTCATTGCCAGCCTTATCATCTGCTGTTTTGCAGGACCTTTTGAACCATGTGGCATAGAAATGTAACACTGCAGCATCCCAGTTACCTGTAAATAAATCTTACATCTATTATTTAATCCTTCTAGCCTCCTGAAGGTGGATTAGGGAGTGTCCATCCTCCAGGGACTGCCTGCATTTATGCTGAGAAGGGGAACAGGAGCCCTGCAGGGTCACTCTGAGGTGAGAAACATGACCAATGCTCTGGAACTAGTACTGCTACTGTGATCCTCCTGAATTAAACTTCAATTGAGCCCTGCTATTCTCTTTAACTACTGTCGACTAGAAATAACTACTGCTTGTTCTCATGTCTGAAGGAGAACATGATCTTTTTTATCAGGACCTGCTTGATAGCAGACACGTGATTTTACCTTCTTAGGTAATCACTAAATATGTCTTTAAAAAAATCAGTTGAGCATACAGTAACTGCTTTCACATTTAAACCAAATGCAAATTAGAGACCACCCAAATTAGAGACCACCAAAATAAAGGAGAAAGCATAAGTCTTCAGTTATTTACAAGATGCAGCATTGCTAGAGTACTTCCGAGTGACTCACCATGAAAGAGAGAGCACTACCCTGAGAAAGGAAGCACTTTGAAATGAAGAAGAAAAGACAGTACAATCCCTCACAAAAAAAATGTGAACACTGCATTGTGCAGATTGGTGCATGATGAAAGTCTCACTGGTCTGAATTGAAAAAAAAGCATTATACTCTATCCAAAATAATTTAAGTGTCATCACTAAAGTCAAGTTGTCTGCATGTTACCTACAGTTTATGCTATGGATGCTTTATAATATTTTTTTTATATTGCATATTATACCTTTGCATATTTTCACAGTAGTGTAACTGCTAGAGTGGCAGAAACTTCCTGTACTATTTTTGCCAATCTTGACCAGTTGTGTGTATACATCTGTGCCTGCAGCTGTGTGTATGTTACATATTTGTTATTGATAAACTTACTTCTCATTTCTATTAAAACTTTATGAAATCTTGTTTTTCAATGGTTAGACCTTTTCACCACTCTAATTGTCTTGGGCTGGAATTTTTTTATAGGAGTATCAGCTTGGCTGTTGCTAAAATGACACTAGAAGCAGCTCTATTTTCCTTACATTGCATTACAAAAACTCAAAAACTTTTTGGGTCAGGAACATGCCTGTTGGAGCAGAATATTCAGTGTGAAAAATACTGAACTTGTGAAAGCCAAGGTTGCAGAGGGGATTTCCTAATTTTTCAAGGCTTGAATTTTGCAACATCAGTGAAGTTTTTATAGCTATTCCTAAATACAAAACTATCTGACCAATTAGTTTGTTGTTTAGGTATTCTCTCTAAGTATTTAAAAGCCTCTTGTCCTCAAGAATACAGAGTATGTTCTCAAGTAATAAACAGGGCTCTTTCATGGTCTTGTACCTGCAGAATTGCACTCATGTACCTGCCCTTACATGTACTTTTGCACTTTCATTATGTGAGAGGGTAATTTTTTACTCTCTGCTGGTGACAGCAGAAAGAGTTGCAGTGGCAATTCATATAGCATTTGACATCTCAAATTCTTCCATAGCACTAGGTTGGATGTCTGTTAACCAACTTTCAAAGTGTGGTAGCAGTGGAGATCAGAGAACCTTGGTTTCTTATCAGGACAATAAATGAGTAACAGTTTAAAAATAAAGAAAACTCCATCAAAAGAGTTTGCAAATCCATCTCAGTTTCCAGGATTGGCATTTTAAGGAGGAAAGAATTTAGTCTGAGTGGACAAAATCCAGTTTAAATCCTGTACTAATTTCCTTGCTGACTTTATGAAATATAAACCAGTTCTGACTACAGTATTTCAAAGCAGTAATTAATCTGTTTCTTTTCACTAATTCTTTCCATATATCCCATGTGTAATGTATCAATCAATGCCTACTGTCAGTCCAGCAATTTAGTAAATCAAAGTAATTCAGCTCTCATGATAAAGATTTCTCTCTCACTTCCCCATGAAAAAACAGTAGCTAACACTAATAATTATTGCTAAAGAGAAATGCAGTGTGATTTGCACTCTGAGATACAATAGAGTTTTCAACCTTAAGATGTGTTCTGCTTTGCACAGGTGATCTACTTGACTAACTGTTTCGTTGAGGTTATTTTAATACTGTGAATTTTTCCCATTTTTCACTTCTGTTTTAGGTGCTCAGACTTAATTGTGAAATAAGGTGTACAGACATCAGGAAAGCAGCACTCTTATTTTTTCAGGGATATTTCAGGAGTGCTTTTTGTGTGAGAGACATTATTTAAGCTGGAATATTTGGTCATTATTGCATAGGAGAGAGGAATATAAAGGAAAGGAAGCTAGAAAGATCAACATTTTTTGTTTTGGTTCTTGTACTTTTTTTAAAGGATACTGAAGAAGTATTAATTAAAGACAATTTGGGAACACTGTTTGTATATGTATACTGCATTTTTCTTTTGCTGAAGAATGTGACAGTTCTGAGTTAAAGCTGATTACAAAGGTATGAATGGTATATAGTATGAGATATTCATTACAGCAATGGAAGTTTAAACACAATTTACCTTCTACAATGTTTTTCTAAAATAACTAATTAGTACCACAGAAATGTGCCTAAGATTTGGGAATGTTAGTGAATAGGCATATAGAAAAATAATTCTATCAACAGATAGCAGTCCCATGCAGAAAAAAAACAATCTCTATGTTCTTGACTATTATCACGTTTATTTTAAGGAATTTCTTTTGTTAATAGTCTATCTAGGTTATGGTTTCAAGATGTCTGAAAATCCTGTAGTTCCATTAGACTTTCCATTAGAGCAGATCTAAGTCTTCCTTGAAGGGCAGTGCCTCACACTGGTTGCCTTATCCTGCACACCCTGTAGTTTTATCAGTGCTGACCCGACTCGACAGATTACGTCACTTGTTCTGCGGTATACATTCTGTTTATATAACCTAGTCTGCATCTTTGCTTCCTTTGTAAGGGCAAGCCTGTCTTGGCTCACATTCAGTGTGTGATTTACCCCCAGCTCCTCCTTAGCCAGATCTTCTGTCTATGGTATTTGTATAGTTGGTAGATTACCTCTGCTTTCTATAGTACTTTCATGCATGCCTGCTGAGCTTCATTCAGGTCATGGCATCACTCAGTGCTGCCCTTCTTTTTGACAGCTAAATATAAATAAGGTCACTATGGATATGGATTTCCAACAAGTTTTACACCCTTTCTATGTTAAGAGAGTAAAAAAAGCTTCTATAAGCTGTTGATGAGGATGTTTTATGGCACAGTTGTCAAAAACATTGAATTACCTGCTGCATCTTCAGCTGCAAGTCCTGTTACTTTATAGAAAAACTTTGACATGATCAAACTGAATCATAGAATGTCTTGAGTTGGAGGGGACCCATAAGGGTTGTTGTTAGTGGGATTTTCTCAGTCATTGAACACTTCCTCCTTCTTTCCATCTCTCCAAATAAAGTTATTCATTTTATTTTCCCTCTGTATAGGCTTCTTAAGTGTGTGTTTTTCCACAAGTACTCAGAGGACTGCTTATGCCCTGAGGTTGTATCAGGCATTATGCTAAGAAAATTTTGATGGGGGGTAAAACACATATGAAAGCTACTTTGAGTTGTTTTCATATATAACATATTTTTAAAATGCCTAGCTTGTTCTTCCTTTATAAATTCAAGCTGTATATTTTAGCACTCAATGAAGTTTGTAAGCTTAGTGTTCTCAAGTGATCTCTTTAATGGTTTCTGAAGCCCTGGAGCTTTGCCTATCTCCTATTATTCTTGTTGTATTATTCTTGTTGTATTATTCTTGCTTTGCTTATTGCAAGTAATGTAATAATTACTTATATATTTCTTTCTTGTTCATCCTTGTGTTCCTTGCTAATTACAGCTCTTTGTGCCTCGGCCTGAGTTTTGTGTCTTCTGAAAAATACTTGTCCCCAGCAGTCTAACCTAATTTCCACTTTGTGCTCTCTTCCTGTGTTTGGGGCTAATAACAAGCTCATGACTTAGCCAGGCCAGTCTCTTTCTACACTTCCATCCTTCCTCTGCATTGGGCCAGTTTGTACTTGTGCCTCAATACCATTTCTTTGAGGAATTGCCAGGTCTCTTTAAATCCTTTCCCCCATGAACTTGCCTGCCATAAATTCTTAACTAATGTCTCCCTAAGTTTACTGGAATCTACCTTCCTGAACTTTATTGTTTTTATTTTGCCTTCCTCTCCTTGATTTCACCACTCTTCACTGCTATTCTCATAACAGATTTCTCTGTGGTAGTAGTCCTGATACTCCAAGGTAGCAGTGGAAGGGTTCTGAAGCTTTAGAAGTACACAAAAATCACATTCAGAATCCAAGATTTATCCAAGAACCCTCCCCATGCTCTTACAGCTCTACACAGTCCCTTCAGTTTTATCTGCTGAGACTGTGGAGTGGGAAAGTTTTTAATACATCTTTGTAGTGTCTTTTATTTCTGTTTACCAGGTTACAGCCAGCACCGTGTGACAAGCCAGCTCTCCGTGGATGACTGCAAACAATAGTTTAAAAACTACTGATTTAGAGTGCAGGAGTTGCTCTATTGGAGCAGGTCCTAGGTCCATGCAAAACAACACAGAAAAAAACCCTTAATGATTTAGAATGCAAAGCATGCATGTGAAGATTACTCAGGATAAAGTTCAAGAAAGAATTACAGGGAGACCATAATTGCAGAGAGTATTCAAAGATTGACTCAGTCCTTAAAATTCAAGCACTTCATTTTCCAGTCTAATCCAAGTTTTATAGCCAAAAGAAAATTGACATTCCCACTGAGCACTTAATGTTATGAGAATAGGCAGGGGTTTTTTTCTCAGCTTTCAAACTTTTCTTTGAATTAGCTTTGTTTCATTTTCTTCTCAAGTATGTGAATTCTCTGAAAATGGTTCCCTCCTCAAAGAAGTCTTGCATCAAGCCATCTGTTTTTCAAAAGTTAATCCATTTTTTCTGAGCTCAAGTTATAATTTCAGAAATACTTTTGATTGTATCTATCCTGATTAACTTGGATAATGTCTTTTAGCCACATTAATCTTTCTTTCCTCTGAAAAAAACATCATATGTATTAGGTGAGACAATTAACCTATTTCTTCAATATGCAGTGCTTTTAAATACTAAGTATTTTGTACAAGAGGATGCACATACAACAGTGATATTTTAAAATAAACCTTTGAATATACATGACATATGTCACCAGAGTTGCATAAGTTTTAGTCTTTTTCTTAGAGATTAATTTCCTAAATTTTCTAGTCCCTTTGCAATGACAATCTCTTCTCAAAAACCCTTTTATTAGTTTGCATGCAGAAAAAAAGCCTGATGAAATTTCTTTTCAGTGTACTGTAAATTTCCACTGCAATAGAATCAAGCATTTCACACACATGTCAGGGAAGTTGGTGCAGATTTCTTTAAGACATGAACTTAGCATTTTAGCAGCAACTCTTCAACTTGTTCTATAACAAAAGTAAGTAGTAAAGTGATTAATCAAGAGACCTATGTTAAAGTATGCAGAATGCCTAAAGATTAAAAGGAAATTTGATAGTACTGGGCAAAAATAATATTACTAGATATTAGAAGAAGTCAAAAATATATAAAACAGCATGCAAACATACAAAGTGGATATTTGATAAACTGGGATTGTCCAACATAGGATAGTCCTGTAACGTCATGGATAGCACTATCAAACATCATGTAACTATTGGTGAAATAATCCTTAAAAAACCCTTACGGGTTAAAAAAAAAGTGTTTTAATCTAATTTTTCTGATGAGGGTACATTAGGATGGAAAACTCTTTACTTTGTAAAATACTGCACTTTATTTAAGGGGAAGGTTGTGATTTTGGGTTTGGTGAACAGCCTGTGCGTACTCCTGTGAAAACCATGATCTGTGGTTCAGACCTTTCTTTAGAAAAGACCCTTGTTTGCCTCATATGAGGCAGGAACCCTCACTCTGTGTGGGCTGAGTAACTCCACACCCAGTGTAGACATGCCTGTGCTCTTCTTGTGTGGAACAATTCTGCAGAAACTCTCCTGCAGTGTCTTACACCATCCTTCAGGACAGAGGTTTTGGCTCTGCTGGCTGAGGTGTGCTCAGTAGAAGTTCCACTTGGAAACTTGGGATAAAAACTGTACTTCTGCCAGCTCAAGGTTTAAATGAGGAACAAATACTTCAATCTCATTGTTGATAAATCAAGCAGCTGTGAGGGCAGTAACCACGCAGGCCACACTTCAGGGGAAACTGGGAAAAAAATACCTACTGTCTAGTTATTGAAGGATTTTCAGGTACCAGGGGGAAGGGTGGGAGGAGAGGCAGAGTTACATCCCTGTCAGAGATACTGGACTGACTCCTCAGAATAGGAAGTGGTTCAAGTGAGTGCTGGGCTAAGTGAAGCCTGGTTTCCTGTATGCACTGCTTGAATAAAACTGTTTAACCAAAAAATGCTGAGGTGGTGATTTCAGCCCAGCCCTTATCAAAGCTCTGAAAAATGAGAGAAAAATACCAGGAATGTCTGTTCTGTGGGACACGGCTCAACTGAAATTCATATTGTGTGGGGTTCTAGAGAACCAAAGAAAAAGAAAACCCTTGGGTCACAGAAACTTGTGAAAAGAGATCTCATCAGAGCCTTGTTTGCTCATGAGATTGAGCAAAAAGGTTTGGAGCAGCTGCAACCAGCCTGGGTCCTTCTATAGAAAGCTTCATCACATTCTTCTGAGGAGGGCAAAACACTGCAGTTTAAACTGTGCATGATACCATGTTTCTGAGCTCTACAGGGAAGAGGTGAAAGAGAGAGAAAAGAACATGTTAAAAAGGAAGGAGTAAGGTCCATATAGATGCAATTCAGGCTTTAAGTCATTTAAACTCCACCAAAAGAGATAGTTACAATAAACAAACAAAATAAGGACAGCTCTGGAAAATGCAATTTTCCTTCCTCAGCAGCATATTCCTTGTGTCCTTCAACCTCCTATTAAGCCAGGTTTGAAAATAACGTTTTTAATTGCTCTTATGTGTACAACAAGTCGGGATCAATGCCTACTCAGCTGGCCACCAAGCAGTGGAGGTAAGAAGCAGAACAGCAGCTGCTGGCTGCTTTCTGCTTTCCTGTCACAGATTATGAGAGGACATTTGAGTTGTTTGAGGACATTTTCCTTTTCTTATTTTTTCTGGTAAAGGACCAAATGGAGGTAACATCTGATTTTCCTTGGCCTAGGGCAGGGTTTTGTGTTTCTGTCTGCCTGTCACCTTCAGCAGCAAGTCAAAGCAGCCTCCCATAGTTACACTTCCAAAAAGTCATAGAATGTACTTAAATGGGAGGTAAAATAATTAGATCTGTGAATCTGAGAAGAGGGCTAGAGGTTTCTGAAGACAATACTTGGCAGGGTAATGGATTGGGAAGTTTTTAAATGAAGAAACTACCTACAGCTGGTTAAAGTATCTTCAAGAAAACAGAAATGCAGTCTGGTGTTTCTTGGAAGTAAGTCTGGAGATGTCTGACTCAGATTCCCCATTCCTGATTCCAATGGAGATAACCTATCAGGGCCCTAAACTTTAGCTAATTTTTAACTCCATAGTGTGAATACATAGTGGTATGAAGTTGGTAGGCTCTGTCAAGAAAGCAGATATGTAATGAACATCTAAATTTGCATACTGAAATTGATCAACTATTTCCCTTTGATTGCAATTCTGATCTGGTTTTTAGTTTTTGTTTTGTTTTGTTTTTGTGTTTTTGGGTGTTGTATTTTATTGTTTTTAACCATTAGATTAATTCAGGTTCACAGAAGAATTGTCATACTATGGAGCTAAAAACATAGATGGAAACAACCCTGCCAAGATTCTCCAATCAGGTATCTGCCTGGCTCAATACAATTACCAGTCAACCTACAAACTCATCTAAATGGCTTTATCCAGTAAGGAAAATGGGCAAGACACAGGCCTGCAATGATGGCTGCATGTTTATTAGCAAGAATCAGGTCATACAACCAGGAAAAACTGTGGTGACTGTAGCACTTCAGAATTTAGATATCAGAATAGTTTGTGTTTCTGGGGAGATGCAGTGCTCTGGGTTAGCACTGAATCTATGGAGGAACAGACATAACACCAGGAAAGAGCAGCTCCTGGTCTCCTGTGCCTTCAGTCTCTGTTAGAAATCAGAGAATGAGGCTATCTGTCTAGTCTAAGCTGAGTTTCAGACTGGAACAGACAAATTTCAAGTACTTACAAACAGCTGATAACTGAAGTAGAAGATACAATACTCACCTCTCCAAATTAACTTTTTAAATAAAACTTCTGAAATTCTAGATATTATGCACCAAAGGCTCTAAAAGAATCTCTATGTTCCTGTTGTGTGAAAAATAGAGAATAAATGAAAATATTGGTTTTTTAAAATAAATTAGGGGATTTATGGATTGTTTTGACATCCAGATACTTCAAATTTTAATTTCAAAGAAACCCTTTTGAGCTTATTTTTGTGAATATATTTTTATCTTCACTTTATGGCTTTAAAAAACATTTTCTTAATTTGAAGTAGTAAAAATCAATCATTAAAACTTCAGCAAGAGAGTAAAAATCTGTAAAAACTATCAAAACTGCAGCTTCTTGCCAGGTATATGTTAGTACAAAATTAAATAATTAACACTTAAAACAACTTACATGTTTTGTCTTGTAACAAAAAAATTATAAATTATATCTCATTGTTTTGGGCATGGAATAGTACTACCAGCAAAAACTTATGTTACTGTCTGTGCATGTAAAATGAGATGAGAGAGTATTTTAGAAAACTTGGAAAATTAATTTCCGTGGAAAGAAAATACCGTTTTTTTATCCTGTCAATTCAGTCAGTCTTTTCAAAATGAAGCACTGAAGTCAGGAACGATTGTTTATTTTATATTCTATCATGTGAGAAACTTGCCTGAAATTACAGGACTGTGTTGTGTTTTTAATTTAGTGGCACATAAGCACCACCTTCTGGGGAAAGCCAGTATTTCCCAATGGTTTATAGGAAAAGAGCAGTTCCCATTTTTTACTACTGAAAGGATGTATATGAACTTTTATTGCTCAGCGATATTGTCAAGTTTTGCACTATAGCAAGACAAAAATAAATGTATTTATTTAAATAAATTTATTGCTATTTTTAATAATAATCTTCATAATTACTATGCTTACCCAATAATTATTGTTACTGTTGTTACTATTGTTAGTTACATTACCTCATAGAATAATAATAGCATTACTTTAATGCAAATAAATCTAATTCATAGGCCAGAAGTTCCCAGAATGATTTTTTAGGTCAATAATCTAATAGTAGAAAACAAGTGACATTAGTTATCATCAGCTAAACCCAAGGGGATGTTAAGATACCATTGGTCTGTATGATAAGCAAACCACAAACTCAGTTATTATCCTCTTATTGGCAGTCTACTGAAGAGTCATTTAGAGTGCTGTTTATAAGCAATCAGGATATTTCAGGAGACGGTAGTTGATGGAAATCAACCAACTACTGAGAATTTGGTATCTCAGTAAAAATGAGAAATAGTATATGGGGCTGTGGGTCCAAAAGTCTTTGAAATTAGGAAAGAGGACAGTAGCTTTTATTTTCTGGATGATAAGAATGTAGTGTCAGTGAAAAACTGCCTGGAAGATTGTGCAAGGAACAAAATAACAAGTTGGAAAAGGTTTTCTGCATAAATGTGAGAAGAACATACCATCTGTCTAAGGCAGAAAAGCCCTAATAGAAATATAAAAATAAATCTCAGAGGGTTTTCCTGTGCAATTGAAAAGTGATCTCGACATCTCAGAAAAAAAATATACCAGTGTCAGTCAAGCACATCCGCTTTGAAACCTTGGACAAAGTGTGACTTCAGGGCAATGCCCAGGTTACATAATAATTCTGGTGCTCTAAACTTGCCACCATCCAGGGGTAGAGGGGAAGGAATGAATGGGCTTTTCAACCCCTTTTGTTGTACCATTGCAAGAAAGGGGGAAAGTGCTTGTTATATTGCTCCCTCTGTAGCTCTGTGTGCAGATAGAAATTTCTTATGGCAGAAAGCTGCACTGATCCTGAGTTTTCTAGTTGAGAAGGGAAGTGTTTTAATGCTCTTTCTGTGCTGCCAAATACCCAGCAGAGCAAAAAGGAAACAGGCCATATTAGACATGAAGACTATCAGTGCAATAAAGGCAGGCCCATGTGTTTCTGGGATACACTTCCTGAGAAGTATCTGTCTAACTCTGGGCAAGATAAAATAATAAACAATATTAATCACTAATGTCATAAAAGTGCTGTGGTTTGCATGGTGTGTCTTTGAACTATGAGCAAGGAGAGAAACACTGGCAAGACAAAACAAACTTCAGGAACTTCAGCAAAGAGCTGCACAACAGGGAGTAGTTTTTAAAGGCACCAGCCATGAAAGAATTGGGCAACTTGTCAGACTGCTCCAAGATTATATTGTTAGACAGCATTTTTATTACAAAGCCTTTCGTTTGTTTTTTTAAACTTGCTCATGAAAAATCAGATGTTTTAAATTATTTGGTGTTGTTTATTCTGTTGATATTTTGCAGGTGGTAACGCTTCTTCAGACTTTGAAAACCAGCATATCAGAAAAAGTAGAAAACCCTCCTTTTCCAAGTGTCCCACTAGGAAAACATGGGAGGAAGCCTCTAGATCAATTCAGAGTGTAATTGAATCAGTCACTGGAATTCTCTGTAGATTGTCATGTTATGCTTTATTAACATACAAGATAGGAGGGTTCCAGTTTAGAGGAATTTGTGGGATGAATTCAATGGTAGAATTGTTGAAGAGTGGCAGTTGGAAGCAACCTCCAGAGAATTCCCAGTCCAACCTGCCAGCTCAGAGCAGGGTCAGCGAGGGCAGGCAGCCCAGGACTGGGTCCTTCTGTGTTTTGAATATTGCCAGGAATGGAGACCATATAACTTCTCCTAGGCAACCTGGTTTTGTGTTCAATCACTTACGCATTTAGAAAAAATTTCTGCTGTTTAGACAATGTTTCTTCTATTTTGGTTTCTTCCCATTGCCCATTGTCCTGTCACTGGGTACCACTGGGCAGAGCCTGACTCAATCTTCTTTAGTCTGCCAGCCCCATGCCCCTGATATTTATACACATTGATAACAACACTGAGTTTTCTTCACTCTGGACAGTCCCAGCTCTTTCAGCTCCTCCTTGTATTCAGGCAATTCAGTCCAACTGTCCTCATGGCCTTTCAGTGGACTCACTCCAGTATTGATGCCAATGCTGAGCCCTGAGATCAAGTGACTGGCTTCCAGCTGGATTTGTGCCACTTGAGATATTTATTTTGAGGCTGAAGTCCAGCCAGCTTTCCATCCACCTCTCTGTCTGCTTACCTGGTCTGTACTTCACCTGTTTGTCTATAAGGGTGTCTCAAGAGGCTGTGTCAAAAGCAGAACTGATATTGATATAAACACCATCCACTACTTTCTTGCTGTTACAAAGCCATCCAGCTGTTTAGTGAACAGAGAAACATGCAAAATATGCAAACCTATGAGGGGTGATCATAGTCACGGCATACATTGATTTGACTAAAAGACTCTACTCTTTGACAGCCATTCTTTTCTAGAAAGGTGTAAAACACGTAATTTGAGAATGTGTGATCATATCAGAAATTGAGAACATCAGTGCTACTGAAACAAACCTTGAATAGTCATCATGGTGAAGACATGCTCAGATTAAGGGATTTAAGCACCTTTTGTAATTGTTTCTGATCAATCAGATAGGTACTTGCATCCTTTTAAAACTGGTGAGTCTGAGGTGTAAGATTTAAAGGCATTTTTGTAATAACTGATTTTAATTATCTAAAAGATGTAAAAGTAATCTAGTAATTTAAAGTAATCTAAAATCTAATCCAAAGTAGTTGTATTTGTTATCTTCAAATATATCTACTGGGTATTAGTCTTTCCCAACACCACAAGTAGTGTAGTGCATATAATATGCCCTAGCTTCAGATATTCTGTTCCATCTCACCTTTTCATAAACTGGTCAGCATGAACAAGAATCTTTAACCACACATCTATTAAGAGCTGCATTTTAAAAATTAATTTAAAATTTTGCTTCGGAGAGGCAGATATTTTTTTCTGATTGTTAACTGCGTATTTTCTTACAAATATTTTCCATTATCTTAGTTGTATTTGTTATAGTAGGAGATGGTTTTAAAAAACCTCAGTTTGGAAGAAGACACTGTAAAGAATTTAGTGTCTCACAATTAAGGTGAAAAGAGCAATGTGTCTGAAGTTTCCAGACACCAGCAAGTCATAACAAATTCTTTGTACTTGTCTCAATTCCCAGAACACTGAAATGTCATTTTTGTTAAATGTAACTGATATCAACAATGTTGCTTTTCAAAATAACTTCACATCTTTTCTTCTGACATCAGAAATATGTGAAATCTAATGTTGTCCTCTGATCTGTCATCATTTCAAAAAAGTTTTTATAATTTACTAGTATTCACCATTAAAATATATTTCTTACTTTTTGCTGCATCTCTGCCATAATTTTCTTAATCTAATATGATTAGAATTATAGTCATTAATATTATAAATGACAAGAAGAGAGGTTGAAATCTCAGTAGAAGTCGAAGGCTTAAAATTTTAAGGGTGCAGCAATTCCAAGGGAAGCCACTTGCATGAGTCATAGAGTAGCAGCACCTGGGAGCGTCCCTTTAACTCCTGCTGCATGTCCTCACTGTGACAATTTAGTCCTTGCCATATGGCTAACAAAGATTGCTACCAATTCTGTTAGAGAAATATGATCCCCTATTTTATCCCATTAAAAGAAATCAAGCCAAGCAGATTGACCTCCTATCCAATTTAGATATTCTGGCTAATATCCTTGGAGATTTGCTTGCAGCAGAGAGATCATTTGGTATGTTTTTTATCCATATGTTTGACTATGTGTTGTGGGTGTGATTGTTGCATATTTTCAATTTCTCACAGGCTAAATTATAGGCATCTTATGTCTTAAATTCTTCACATATGAATGGAGTCATCTGGAAAGACAAGTCACATCAGGGACACATGATCCCACACAAGAAATACGACTGCATCATTGTGACTGTTTTGATTTCAACCCCAGATGTATGATCCTTTGTTCATGGCAGCTTCATAATTCCATATTGTGTTTTTTATACTTTTTGTTTTAAACCCCACCTCAATTGTAGTAAGTTTTCTACTTTTTATCCTTCCTTTAAACTGTGAGATTTCCTTAGTGCTGTCCCAGATTTAACAGTATTAACATTAGATAAGGGTCAGGCATTCATCCTCAGTGAATAGTTTATTTGTAATTTTTAACATTGTTTTCAGTAGCCATCAGTGGCTTCAATATGTCCACTTCAAGGAAACTGAAAGTCTTTTGGACTGAATTTAGTAAAAGTTGTTTAAATTCATACCCATGGACCTTTGTCAGATGCAGGGTATAAGGTATCTATCAAAAGTATGTGTCTTCTTTTGCTGCTATTTGCTTAAAATCTGTGCATAATACTTTGAACAGTCTTTCAATCCACTCTAGGCCTGCCTTGATCCAAGCAGCCAGGTCTTTTAGCACTAGACTGTGTGTTTCTTCTTAGCTTGGCTTGTAATTCTGGTGTGTCGATGAAAACTTTGTAAGTTGTTGCTACTGGCACAAATCTAGTTTAAAATATTTCTCACCATTCCACTAGATTTGATTCCAAATGAAATGTATAGCTCCTTTTAATGTGTTAGGCACCTTTGTGCAACACAGGGACTCATTACAGCCTACAATATATTCCACAGAGGGATGACATCACCCCCCCAAACACATGCTTAGGATATTATCCACTCAGTATTACTTGACATCCTGAATTACTGCTTTAGTTATCACAGCCACACTATCTTCTATGACCAAACTTGATTTTTGTCAAGAGGATATTATGTAGCTGTAGACTTGGCTTTTCTGCATTTTTGCAGAATAATGGATTCTCTATAGTTTGCAACAGAAGTCATGTGTCATGGTTGGGCCTGTATTCTCCACCTCACTCCAGCCCAGGTGGAATGATTGTGCTGGAAGATGAAAGTTCTGTGGCAAAGTAGGTTTGAAACCTATGAATCCTCTCTCAATTCAATATTCTATGTCTACCAGCTGTTGTAAAGTATAGTTATACCTGCCGTTACTTTTTCCATTAAAAAGGTGTCTGGAAGATCTGGTATTCTTAACTTGACTTCTGACAATTGGAAAAATTAATCTGACAGCTTTGACAGCTTATTTTATCTGTGTAATAAGGATACAGGCTGAATTTTGATTTTCAAAATGTCTATTTGGAATATTTTTTCCTTATTAATGTTTTTAAACATTAATATATTAGTAGATGTAAAATTAGTTACAATACATTTGGGCCAGATCCAAAAGTTCCTATGAAACAGTTTCTGAGCTCTGTGTGGCTTCAAAAGGATGACCACTACATTCCAGAAAGATGACAATGTCACAAAACAGCAAAAAAATCAAGTCAGGAAGTGGCTGAAACAAAAATGAAACTTTACATTTTTCTTTGCATCTTCACCTAAAAATGCTTGATCAGAATAAAAAGGAATTAATAATTCAAACAATGCATAGTAAAGTGTACTAAAATAGTTACCTTCATATTATCCTAGGTTAGTCCAAATGTCCATCTAGCCCAGAATCCTGTCCTTGCCAATGGCCAAAACCAGCTGCTCAGGGGAAGAGTTTGCAAGCAATACAGGAATATATGGGTGTTTTCCTTGATCTGCCCCTTCTATCCTGAAGCAATATGTGACTTGTGAATGGAATTTATAAATGTGGGAATTTTGCATAGAAGTTTTTACTTGCAGGTATTTTGTTGTATTATTTTGCCTAATTGCTTTTTAGTTTACATTTATAGTATTTATATTTAGAGAAACCTGTGAAAGTTTCATAATTTAATTATTTGCAGTGTGGAATACAGTCCTGTCTGAACCACCCCTGGTACAGCTCTGAATCATTCCCAAGCATTCTGTCACTGATAAATAAAAGCTCAGCATGTCCCTGTCCCCTCCCTCTGGAAGCTGCAGAGAGCAATGAGGTCACTCCTCAGCCTCCTTTTCTTCAACCTGGCAAGCCAAAGTCCTCACCTGCTCCTCACAGGACATTCCTTTCAGTCTCTTTCTCCAGCTTAGTTGTCCTCCTTGGGATGCATTCAAGGAGTTTCACATCAGCACTTCACACAGGGCCCCAGGTGAGGCTGCCCCAAGGCTGAGCCCAGCGGGACCATCCCCTCTCTGGGCCAGCTGTGCCGTGCTCAGTGCTCTGGGATGGGGTTTGTTGGGATGGGGTTTGTCCTTGGGGCTGCCTGGGCACTGCTGACCCACCCTGAGCACAGCACCAGCCAGCCCCACCTCCCTCTCTGCAGGGTGAGCAGTCACCAGCCAGATGTAGCCCCATTCACTACAGCACATGGAGCCCTGCTGTCCATTCGTTTTCATTACAAATGTCTTAGTTTCACAGATTTTACATATTGGTGTCAGGTTATTGTTAAATGTGGTGCTGTGTGTTTAATGTCAGAAACACATATTTGTCATGCTAGGACATCCCTACGTTTTGTCTCGTCTCAGAGCTTTCCTTCTACTATGGTTCTACTGTGGGTACTTGTGGAAGACTCAATGGCAGAAAGCTAACACTCTGCTTGGGCATCCTTTGCCTAAGTATTTCCTGAGTGAGTAGCTGCAGAGCTTCATCACTGCTCATGGGATTAACTGCATTTTGTCTCTTTTCTCCTGAATTCCTTAAAATACTGACTACCACAACACTTAATGGCAAGAAATGCCTGTGTTATGTTTAAAAACTATTTACCTAAAGAGTATCAGTTCTTCTGATGGGTAATTTCATTGATGCCCTCCAGTGTTCAAAGTGAGATAAATATATGATAAACATTTTCATGAAATAGGTAATACAGACAGTCCTGCCAGAGAGGGTGTCTTACTGGACCTGCCAGTCACCAACACCTGGGAGTTAATCAGTGATGGGATCAGAGGTGGTGTGGGCTGCAGTGATTGGGGTTGGTGTGGGCTGCAGTAATCATGCACTGGTGAAGTTCACAGTCCTGAAGGACAAGAGTCAGGAGAAGATTGAAGTGAAGACACTACATTTTAAGAAAGCAAACTTCAAGTTGTTCAAGGACTTTGCCAGTGATGCCCCCCGGGAAATTGCCTTTAGAGATGAGGCAGGTGGAACACAGCTGGCAGATCTTTGAGGATGTGTTCCATGGAGCACCAGAGCTCTTGCTCCCTATGAGTAAGAAATCAGGAAAAGGCTCATTGGCTATTTAAACTAAAGGGCCAGAAGGAAATGCACAGGCAGTGGAAACAGGGGTGGGTATCCTGGGAAGAGTATGGGGACACTACCCAGTTGTGTAGGAATGGGCTCAGGATGGACAGGAATTGACTGTACCTGAACTTTGCCAAAGACACAAAGAATCAAAGGAAAGGTAAAAGAAAATGATGAAAACAACTGGAAATTGGTAACAGTGGATGAGAAGGCTGAGGCCAATCAACAACATTCTTCCTAAGTCTTCACTGGCAACCTCTCTTCCCACACCTCTCAGCTGGATGGAGCTCCATCCAGGAACTGGGAGAGCAAAATCCCTCCCACTATAAGAGAAGATCAGGTTCAAGGCTCCTAAAGAATTTGAACACATGTGAGTCTACAGGACCTGAGTCTACACACATCCCAGAATCCTGAGTGTATCAACTGATGTAGTTCCCATGGTGTTCTCCACCGTTTTTGAAAAGTCATGGCAGTCAGGTAAAGTTCCAGGTGACTGGGAAAGAGGAAGTGTACCCATCTTTAAAAAGAGAAGAAAGGAGGGCCCCCGGAAATTACCTAGCCTCACCTTTGTGCCTGGGAAGATCATCAAACAAGACTCTCCTGGAGACTGTGCTGAGGCACTTGGAGGACAAGGAGATGATTTGGGACAACCATCAGAGCTTCACCAAGGATAAGTCCTGCCTGACCAGCTCAGTGACCTTCTGTGATAGAATGACCACATCAGCAGGCAAGGGCAGGATACGGATGTCATTTGTCTGGACTTCTGTAAAGCCTCTGACATGATCGCCCACAACATCCTTCTCTCTGAATTGGAGAGATGTGGATTTGATGGGTGGACTCTTAGTGGACAAGGAATTAGTTGGATGGCCATATCCAGAGGTGAATAGCTCAGAGGATATCTGTGCCAAGTAGTGCCCCGCTCTGTATTGGGGCCAGAGTTATTTAACATTTACCTTAATGATGAAGTATTGAGTGCACCCTCAGCAAGTTTGCAGATGACACCAAGCTGAGGTGGTTTGATACATCTGAAGGACAGGATGCCATCCAGAGATACCTGGACAAGCTGGAGGAATGGGCCTATGGAAATCTCACGACATTTAACAAGGCCAAGTGCTGGTGCTGCACCCGGGCTGGGACAACCCCTGGCACCAGCGCAGGCTGGGCATGAGCAGACCCAGAGCAGCCCTGCCCAGAAGGGCTTGGGGGTGCTGTGGGTGAGAGGCTGCACATGGCCCGGCCATGGCACTCACAGCCCAGAGAGCCAAACGTGTCCTGGGCTGCATCCAGAGCCCCGTGGGCAGCAGGGGAGGGAGGGGATTCTGCCCCTCTGCTCTGCTCTGCTGAGACCCACCTGGAGAACTGCATCCAGCCCTGGGCTCCCAGCACGGGAGGGACAGGGACCCAATGGAGTCAGCCCAGAGCAGAGAGACAAGATTATCAGAGCACCTCTCCTATGAGGAAAGGCTAAAAGAGTTGCGGTTGAGCAGCCTTAACAGGAGAAGGCTACAGGCACACTCACCCTATTGTGGCCTTTCAGGTTTTTAAATGGGCCTACGAGAAAGATGGGGACAGATGTCTTGGCAGTGTTTGTTGCAATAGGACAGAGGGTAATATCTTTAGGGTAAAGACATTATCCTAAAACAGAGTAGATTGAGACTAGATGTAAGGAAGAATTTTTATACAGTGAGGGTGGGGAGACACTGAATAGGTTTCCTGAAAACATGGTGGATGCCGCATCCTTGGAAACATTCCAAGCCAAGTTGGACAGGGCTCTGATCTAATTGAAGATGTCTGTGCTCATTAGGTCATATATTAGCTCAGTATGACCTACAGAAAACTCCTCCCTTTTGTCTACCAAGTCATTAGCTGGGCATAAACACACCCATCCTCAAGATTTTCAGATCAAACCCAAAGAAATCTATATTTCTGATTACTTGTCACTTGCTATAGACAAAATATTTTAATTATTTTTTGGAGGTAGTTTTGTTTTTCAAAGGTATATGCTTAAATATTTGTTCCAAGTGATGGGGATGATTCCAAGTAATAGGGGTTCCTCATGAGATCTAAATTTTCATCTAGTCACAAGATCATAGAATCATAGAATGGTTTAGGCTGGAAGGGATCTTTGAAGATCATCTAGATCCAGCCACACTGACATGGGCAGGGTCATATTTCCCCAGATCAGATTGCTCAAATTTCCATCCAATCTGGCCTTGAACACTTCCAGGGTATCCACTAAGGTCCTTTCCAACACAAAACATTCTATGATTTTGTGATTTTGTTTTCTATTTACTCTCAGTCAAATAATGATTTTGAGTCACCTCTGATATATTTCTTTCTTTTAAGATGAAAAGTCCCTCTTTGGTCAGGTTCTTTACATGTGAAAACCATATCTCTTTGTCATTAATTTATTTATACCTTTTCAGTTCCCAACATATTCAATTTGGCACTGAGAAAGAACTGTGATCAGAAATAAGGATTCATCAGCAAGATGGATTATAAGGAAGCTTAACCATCTATTTTTCTTTTTTCCTTTCATCATAATTCACAGGGTTGTGATTCCCACTTACAGATAACTATTCACCCAGACTGAAGTTTTATTAGTTATGTCAAAAACTTAATGAAGTACATATTTGTACATTGACATAGTGACTGTTTTTATTCTGCTAACCCTTTCCTATCTTGTTTGTCCTTTCAATGCACAAATACTGAGGTTTTTTTGCAGTTCCTTTGCAGCCAGCTTTAATCTTTAATTGTTAAAAATAACAATGCCCCACACTCTGCCACTTCACTATACAAGGCCTTTTTCAAATCATTGACCAATGAATTGAACACCTTGGGCTCCAGTACTGAGCTTCTTTGGACTTTCCAGGTAACTTCTCTCCAAGTATTCCTAACTTCCCTCTTGTATCCTCTAACCAACTACTAGTTTAGAAGCACAGGAACTGATCTTTTACAGACAGAAGAACAGGTTTTGTCATTACACTTACCCCCATACCCATAATTATGTCTTGTCTTTACAGAATTTTAGAAAACACAGTGTTACATTCAAAAATAAAAATGGTGACTGACTGAGTGGGTGACAGAGATTGGAGAATACTGCAGTGAGTGCAATGTGTCAGTATGAGAAAACAGTAGAGGAGGCTGATATGACCCTGCAGTTTTTCCTCAGGAGAATGTCCCACAGATTTTAGTGGACCAGTGTGCATTGTGACCCCAAAACACTCAGGAGAGCCAAAACCAAAAGCTGGTCAGAAAACTGGATGGGAAAATATCGTGACACAGCATTCCAAAGTGTTTATGAAGAGACCACACTCCCAGCCCCCCTTACCATGGGTAAGGCTCATACCTCTGCCAATAAAGCACGCAGTGGAAATTTCCACTGCAAGTTACAGCACATTTCCACCCTTTAACCCTACTCACATTGAAGTTTTGCAATTCTTTATGGTAGTTGAAATGTATAACCTTTACTTCACTAAAGATAACCAATCTGCCTTTTTTCTAACCTAACCTAATCTAATATTTCTTGTTTAATTAAAAAAAATGCATTTATACAGTTCTAGTGAGAAATATGAGAATGTAATAATTTGAATGAGAAGCAGACATGTTACCAAAATCATAGATATTTGTTTTAAATTGAAATAATTTCATATAGATAAGCCTAACAGATTATATTGGTAGTTATGTGTTTGTCAAATATCAGCAATTTTGTTTTAATAGTACATAGTTGTTGATATCTAACAAATTCTTTGTTTTATTCACAGCAAATTGATTTTATCCTGAGCATACTGATTAGCAGGATGCTTTGTGATCAGAAGACATTTCCTTTGCTGTTTGATGGGCTGAGGTTTTTAACCTGTACAACTCAGTATTGCCACCCAAAATATATGACCATAAGCCTAAATTTGCATTTGTGAACCACTCAATAAGGACATGTTCTTACTCTAAAAGGATTAGCATTTAAAGCAGATAGAATTAAAAGAATGTAGGAGAGGGGCAAAGAAGTGGCAAGGAGAAATAACCAGTAAAAGGGTAGGAAGCATTTCCAGGAAAATGTTTACTAAGGCAAAATTTTGTGAAATAAGAGAACAAAAGATCTAGAAATGAAAATGGTAAGAAAAACAACAATGTCTTGGAGCATGAAGAAAAAATTATATATGGCTTGGGTGTATGAGACAAGGAGAAAGGAAAGACTGCTTGTTTTCAAGATACAATGGAGACATGTTAACATTTTCCAAGATTCCTTCACCTTTATGTTTTTTCCCCATTCTTCTATGACAATTCCTGGACAAGCTACACACACCTCCACACCATCCTGAAAGGCTTTCATAGCATCTTCTTCTGGCTGTGATTCTTTTGCTGCCTTCCTCCACTGTGCTGCACAAACACAAAACAGTATGGGAGGAAGGAGAAAGTGGCAAGGATGGTTATGCAGGGCCTTAATGCCCCCAGACATGAGCCCTTTTTCCTGGCAGTCTTAGATAGCAGGGTTAATTTTGTTCAGATCTGAAGTTTGAAAACTTAGCAAAGATTTGAAAGCTGCCCACTGCTCTGACATCTTCATTTTATCTGAACACTTGTGGTAGTATTATATCTCTGCCCAGTGTTATGAATCCAGTGCTTTTCACTTGAAAAGATCTGATTTTTCTTGAAATGTGATCTCGGTTTTAGGTGACCCCTTTGTAAGCCTTCTTCACTTCAGCTTTTTCATCTTTGTGCAAACTGGGAGATCTATATTTCTCCTGCCTTGTCTCATGTATTTAAGCTGTTTGTTGCTACTTCTACTTATTTAACACCCATTTTTCTTAACTTCCTCGGTTGTGTATCTTGATATCAAGCCTCATTACCTACTTCAACATCATTTGCTTGAAGATCCCTTAATGATGCTGACAAGGAAAGCCATGTTCCAGTCCCTCTATTTGACCATGGTCTTCCCATATGGGCAAACTTTGCACCTGCCATCTCATCAGATTAAAGTTTCTTGCCCACAATTCCTTACAATTCTTCTTTCCTATTTTTTTTCCTAACATGAAAGGATTTTCTTATTCTCCCATGTCAAGAACAACTTAAAGGAACAAGAAATCGACTGAATATTTAAATCTCAAATCTTGCTCCCATTGGTAACTGGTCTTCCAAATTGTGTCATCTACAGGCTCTAGCAATGATAATTTTATCTGTCTTCCAGTTAACTGGCTGAGATAACTCTCAGGGTTCATACACAAGGGTGAGAAAGGATACTCTGATCTTGGCATCACAGTAAAAAAAAGTAATTAAAAAGTAATTTGTGTTGTCAGGCTTTATTTTCATGATGTTTATATTGACAAACACTTTCAGTACCATCTAAAAGGTCTGTACTAATTAATACATATTATGATAGATTTTATAAGAGTCAGTTTAAAGTGGATAAACTAGCAATTAGCTGAACTGTCTACATTTCACATTTTAAATGCATGCGAAGCATTAGTTTTCTTTCCAGTATCCTGGAACTTTTACAGTGCTCCAACAGTTACTGAAAATCAACAGTTAAGGTTCACATAATGCTGAACTTTCTAAAGCTTGTTAAAACTTCAAATGCAAATTACATTGACCTGCAGATTTCTCCCCTGCTTCATTTGTATGATATCCTTTCTTAGTTTTTGCATGATATTTGTGCAATTATCTCTCTGTAAAAAATTAATAATCTGTGGTTTTTTTCTTCTGCAGATGCAGTTCAGAAATCATAGCAAATACTGCTTTTTAATAACATTTTACTGTATCTGTGTAGCTGTGGCCTTTTTATAATATTAAGAATCTATTAAATGTTCCTAATGTATGAAAAATCTCATTATTATTCCTATCCCTACAGACCATATATGTCTCTGTTGGAATGTTGATTTCTTTATCAATTATCGAAAGTTTCCAGATTGTAGCTTATTTTTCTTGCTGACAGTTTCCTTCTCCTTCCATTTGAGTTTATATTTTTTGTATATAAATACAGATGTATAGATCATTGCTGCTGCCACATTTATCAGAAAATAGGAATTTTTTTTCCAAATTTTTCATGTTATCCTTAAAATGCTTTCTATTGCCATTTATACTTTTGTTCCGGGCACCTGATTTGCTGATTTTTGGCAATATAAAATTAGATTTTCAAAAAAATTATAGATATGCATATTTGTAACTTCAGTTTTCTTCTGTTTGACTTCACAATCTGCTCAAATTAGACCTCTTTGCCACTTAAGTGGTGCAGTTGTCTTTGAAGTTACAAATCTTTAATTGCTAATTACTCTTGCTGCTATTCCATTAGTGATACTTAGAAATCTGTTCACACTAGGAGTGGGAATAGTCCATTACTTGCATTTACATTTTGTACCCTTACTTGTTTGTTTCTCATACTGAGTGACTTGTGATAACACAGCTTTCTAGCCTGCACATGATAACCTGGTTCTTACAGCTTCATCTCATGCTCTCTAGTGTGATAGGCACCCGGCCCCACATATTTTGTTACTTTTTTTTTTTCTTTTAGGACATTGATTTTTTGAGCATTCAAGAGCGCTATTTCTAATTTTCCAGTGACTTGTGAAAAAGCAATGTCATTTTTGGTGTAAAGTGAGACTCTCCTTTCACATATTGCTCACTCAGTTCTTCCCAAGTAGTTTGGACTAAGTGTGAAGTGGAAAGTTACAGGTATGCCTGAGAGTAAATCTTCCAAATTACTGGCTGAGGTCAGGCAAACTGTGAGCAGTATCTTAACAGGTCTTTCAAATGACAGCAAACAAAGCTTCAGACCTTGTAAAATATTTAAAGCTGTGTGAAACTCAGCAGTTTTTGCTGGCAAGGGTTCTGATTTTGGTCTGGCTGCAGTTTGAATAAGGTTTGCATACACTGAGAATTCAAACAAAAATGTAAGAGGAAACTCACCTAATAGTATCATGGTTTTGATAAAAACCTAAAAGCAAATATTTCTGATGATTGTCACTAAAAATCTGATTATGGTACAAAAGTTATTCATACTTAGGTCTGGGTTTATTGTAAAGCTTAGAGCTGCATTTTCCCTGTCACAGATGTAAGGCCAAAATTCAAGTTGTATGAAAAACAGATCAATCCTACTGAATCATATTAATATAGGAAAAATCACAGTTCTGAAAATATTGTTGTGATTTCCTCTGAAAACTGTGATTCCCTTGTAATACAATTATGGAGATTCTTCCATCTCATATCAGCTCTTAGCTTGATCTGTAGGGAAAAATATCACAGCATTAAGTCACACTAGAAGTACATTCATCTGACTTTGAAAAGGGATAGAGAAAGGAACACCAGCTTCCTCTAACTCAGTACAAGAGCTTTAAACTGGTGAAGAGGTAAAATTGAACTATATCTTCTGATTTCAGTCCAGAGTTTCATTCATTGTAGTGAGTGTGGAGCATTGTAAGATCACTAAATTCAGCAATCTCACAAACAAAATTAATTTAAGCTTTTTGTCAGTTCTTAGAGCAGTACAGGGCTCTTTGTCATGTGCTTTATTACATTCTCAAACACAAATTTACATCTGATAGAAATGGAATAAAGTGGAAATGTTGAGGCACATACTGTATACAGCTTCTTTCTACACATACTAAAACATATTTTATTGAGCCAGGCTTCTTAGGGCTTAGCAAACCAGAACCTTAAAAGAGTTGTGTGGTCCAGAATGCTCGAATATAATAATTATCACCATTATAATGACAGAAATAGAAACAATCTAGAATACCTACTCTGCCAGCTCCAGCTGGTGTTACAGACAAAATTTGTTTCAGTGAGAGCATAGTCATAGAATCATAGAATGGCTTGGTTTGGAGGGTACTTTAAAGATTATCCTTTTCCAAGCCCATGCCATGGGCAGGAACACCTTCTAGTATACCAGATTGCTCAAAGCCCCATCCATCTGGTCTTGAACACTCCCAGGGATGAGGCCTCCCCAACTTCCCTATTCAGAGCCTCACCATCCTCACACTCAAGAACTTCTTCCTAATATCAAAGTTAAACTTGTCCTATTTCCGTTCAAGGCCATTCTCCCTTCTTGTATCACTGCTTGCCCATGTAAAAAGTCCCTCTCCATCTTTCCTATAGGCCCCCTCTGTGTACTGAAAAGCAGCTGTAAGAAAGAAGAGGATGTGGCTGCAGAAGGGGCTATACACACCAAGGGCAGCATTTTTTTGGGACAAATGTCCTTTCCTGGCTTCTGGAGATATGCAGCACAACCCAGCACAGCAGGAAGTGGATATGGACCATAGAGGGGATCAAGACCACCCAAGTTCCCCAAAGCCTCTGACCCATTTCCAGAAAGGTCTGAAAGAATGAACAGCACCTGAGAACTGATTTGCATAGAAGGAGACAAATTTATCTCTTGGGAAAAACCAAGAGATAAATGTAAAATGGGTGGGAAAAACTTGGATAGGAAAAACTTCTCTGTAAAATGGCACCCCACCAATCTGGGTCACAGGACACCCATCAGCTGGATCAGCTCTGGAGCCAGGACTGACAATGTCTCTCCTTCTCCCATTCTGTCCTTTCTCTCTTTAACCCATCTGTCTCTCGTCCCCTCTTTAATCCATTTTTCTCTCTCTCTTCCCTTTCCCACCCTTTTTGGCAAAACCCACCTCTGTGTGCTTGGACAAGATCAGGGACTGATTTATACCAATGCCCATGCCCAGTGTGTAATTTACTAATAAAACTTTGCAAGCTTTTGTAGAACCTCTGACTTTTCTTCCTTTCTACCACTAGCACTGATGCTCCCCTTCCTCTTACAGGTGAGATGCCACAGATTGATGTAACTGTATTTAAATGGATATATTAAAATTGTATATAATTCATGGTATCATATTGGTATGTTTATATTGAGAGACTTAAAGTCTTAGACAAAAAGCTGCAAAAGTGGCAGAATTATAAATATAATTTATAAATAGATATGATGACGTTCAATAAACTAAAACTTCCTTTTTGCACAGGAATTTTAAAAGGCCCTTCTCAACATGTTTATTAAAACTAGATACAAGCAAAATTTGTTTTGTGAATATTGGCCACATGTTACCTGCTTTTCTCTTTTCTGAGCTTTAAAGGAAAAAGGCACCAAAGAATTGGTTTTTATACTAAGCTGTTTTGAGGCTTCTCTGTTTATCACTCTTGAGGGATGTCCCCATCTCAATAAATGTGTCATTGATGTTTGCCAGGTTTGTTTTGCTTCTGGGTTAATTTCCCCATGGGTGTCTGCTCAGTTGTACCTTCTCGCTCCTTCCATCTATAGTTCAGGAGTTCTAGGGCCCACAATTGCATCTTGAAATCTTTTGTTGCCCCTACTGTTGCTCTCTTGCCTGCTCCTCAGTGACTGAGGGTTTCACTTATTTACATTTATTTTATTTACACTTATTTCACTCCTTTTCACACTTTCAGTCTACTAAAACTACTCTTCCTCCAATTTAGAGTGTTAAGTCCTTCACTTTTCCTGGTGTTGGTGCATGGTTTGTTTTCCATCCAACTTTAGCTGAAATAAGCTGTGTTTTAGTCTCAAAGCTGACCTTCTACTCATTTGTGTATGTTAAGTACAGCTGTTATCTCTCCAAGCAGCTAAGTTGTGTATTCCTCACACAGGTCTGGGAATGAAGAAGCTGACTTTAATCTAAGCAGCAAACAAACTGATTAAATGTTCTTTCAGTCAGAGTGGGACCTTTAGTCAAATCTTCAATAACAACTGACTATAGATCTGCTGTTTTAAATTGTGTAGACAAAATTACTCCACAGCTATCGTTGGATAGGGTGTTTTGAAATTTGGGGAAAGAACGCACTGTACAAAAAGAAAAGCTAATGTGCATATTTCTGACAGCAGGCAGAGCTGAAGTTGAAAGTTCTAACAGTGTATTGGAAGTGGACAAACCTATATTCAATTCAACCTTTCAATTGCAAGATTGAAGATAGTGAGCTTATAAAGGAAACAATTCACTAACAATCAAAGTCTGGGCAGTTAGGTGTTTTCATATGGACTAATATTGATTACTGGAAAAGTGGTTTTGATAATAGATTTTCTTTATGTTTTGATTTGTACATTTTGGCCTTGAACAATTAGACATAGCATTACTTCAACCTGAGTCAAGAATACTAAACCAAAATACTAAAAATGTGCATGAAACATAGCATGGAATTAAAATGAATCTCTCAAAACTGTTGTAGAATGCAGTTAATGCATTTGAAGCCTTGTAGAAGCATTACATGTGTCCAATTGGCTACGTTATGCATATAAGGGACAGGAACCAGGAGTCATGTTGCTCCAGAAACATCATCTAGTGTGGAAGAGAGCCCTTTAAACTGGAATCCACTAGGATCTGAGATTCTCAGATGGGTTTTGACCCATTACTTGTGATCTTAAGGAATGGTACAGTCAAACAGGCAGCATGCTCCTGCACAGCAAACACTGTCTTCAAGAGTGAGTACTTCACAGTGGCAGCCAGAATATTCATATTAATTTTTAAAAAATTTCATTTAAAATGGATCTAATTAAAGACCAGAAAGGAAATAGCCAAACTAATAAATACAACTTCTGTATTTTAAATGTCAAATAGAAGAGGCTGTAGAAGATCAAAATAAGCAAGTTGACCATATTGTAGCATTAGATTTTGAGCAAGCTGAATTTTTAAAATTTTTAAAATTTTTAAAATTAAATTTCCTACATAAATTTCTATTTTAAATTTTCCACAATTTTAAATTCTTCCCTGTTTAAGGGTATGTAATACTGTGTCCTTGCTTCTTTATCTTTTACTTTCATGTCCCCCACCCCGAAAGAACTTAGGTAAATTGAAGCAATGGAATAAAAAGCCTTTAAAAAGTTTTGAAGTAAAATCATAATTCTGAAGAATCAAAGTGGAAAAAAATGCACTTAACAGTTACACATAAAGAATATATAGAGAATAAGTATGCACGTGTATTATGACTTTTGAACTTTCTATATATGGGAATTTAGCTGGCTATTATAATAAATGAGAAGCTCAGTTTTTAGATGGTTAAACAGATGTGACCTCAGTAATTTGTGGAAGAATTCTCCTAGTAATATGCAGAATGTGTGAGGTATGAAAACTAAAAAACAAAGCTGGCTCAAAAAAGCTTGCAAACTATTAACTGTCTATCTTGGTAACTGTGGCAGAATATAAGAAGTATTCAAAAGAAACTCTGATTGAAAATTCTCAATTAATATTGGGGATTTGACAGAAAGAAATTAGATTTCTATCCAGTCACTCAGGAGGAGTGATCTCATGGTTTGTCATTTTATGCTTCTTAATTAGTTAGAATTACTAACCTTCTCTCCATAATTCATTATCCTTTAAATTGCTGTTAACAACAACCCTGTTACAACTTAGTCACAAGTGTCAGCAGAAAATTGACTCCTCAACCCTTTTAAGGATGACCTTTGGAAGTTAAACTGATGAGGAATACTGAAATCATAAGGTCAGTTACTGTATATAATACTATATTTTGGCTTTACACATCAGCTATACTGGAGCTGTAATTCAGCAAAGAGATTGAGCATATGCTTATGTCCTGTTGAAATAAACGGGACTTAAGCCTGAGTTTATCCTATGTATATAGATATATATGCACTGAAAAGCTTTATTACATAGGAGTGATTTGTTAAACCAGAACTAAATCAGCATTCTTTTCTTATGTTTTCCAAGCCTTCATTTAAATTACTTTTTTTTTACTTGGATTTTACAAATTATTTTTAGGATGGGCAGTCTGCTGGCAATTACAATCTGGTATCTTTATTGCACTGAATAATATCTTACCAGTGTTATTTATTATATGTATTTAAGATGAAAAATTAAAAGTCAAGCTAGAATAGAAATATTTTGGTATTATTTAATATTGCTATATATTCATCCAAATTAATTGTATGACTGACTTTCAAAAAAAAAAAAAATAAACAACCCTGTATAGCCTGTGAAAAATGGCATGTGGTATAAACCTGTTGCATGCAGAATAAGAATATATATAGTCCATTAGAAAAAAAAAATAGGAATGCTTGTAAAAATGTAAATATATGGCAAATCATCTTCAGTAACTTAGTAATGCAGACTGCTTCCATCTTTCATTTTGTGATCTGCATTCGAAAGGCATTTTATGTAAACTTACATATTTGACCATGAGATGGGGATTAAATCTCAAATATTTACACCTATACAATGTCCACTGTTTAGTATTTATGTGTGAGAAAGGTTTCTGATGCTGTAAGCTCTAAACTTGAATTTTAAGGAAGCGAATACAGTCTCAGTAAATGAGAAAAATCTTTTAATTCCCCAATGAGACTATAGCTCTAATTAGTAGTATTAGAATTTATATTTGTAAGATATCAAATTACATTTTGGCATTAGCTTCTATAAATAAAATATTTTCATCAACTTTACATTTGCCTGTATGGCAGATGTGTGGATTATTCTGCGCATGTCTGGAAAACATTTAGAAACTTGATATGGAGGCAAAATATGCATGGAGACAAGTAAATTGCCAATTGTAAAATTTTTTTTGCCAGCAGCTTCCTTAGTTAAGTAAATCAAGTACCATTCTATCAGCACTAAAATCAGACAGCTTGAGACTCTGCTACCATTCTAAAACTTTCCCTTAGCAAAGACACTGTAGTGGAAAATCCCCAGCTCAGAGGTGGGGATAGAGAAAATGTAATCATTTACTTGTCATTATGCATGCCTGTAACCAGGACCAGTTTTCCAGGTATTCCAACCCCCAATTACAGGGCTCAAGTGTGGAGAAGGATCAGAAATACATTAAATAGATTAGAAATTAGGCTGTTTTTCTCATTAAAAACACATTGCTACAGCACAACTACACTGTAACCCTCAACAAAGTTTCTTAAGTTTGGTGCAAGCAGGAGAATGATGATGTTATTGTGTGTTCACCTTTCATTCCCCTCTCTGATGGAGCATTTGGGCCCTTTGAAATATCTGAGGCAGAAAGAAAGATTTTTGGACAAACATCACAGGGTAAGGTCAAGGCATGGCTGATATCTGAGGTGCATTACTGTGACAATGTAGCCTAAACACTTGAATAATCAATATAGCTCTTGAATATAGTTTCCTGTGCCCTGTTCCCAAGTATTGCTTTCCTCCTGCTGATGGTATGTTAGTGTCTATGTTCTACTAAAATAATGGTAACAGCAAACTAAAGGGGATCCTGCAGAAAAATATGTTTATATTAAGGTCTCCATTCCTTCCAGTATAGAATTCCAATATGTTTTCTCTTGAGTGATATTTTGCCTCACTCAGTTTATTTTTATAACAGAGTTCATTTGACTCATAATGTGAGTGTTTTTCCTGCTTTAAATCTATTCACTCAGAAGCCCCAGCTCTTCTTTCAACTCAGGCTGGCTGTTTACGCTGCAGTGAGCTGATCTATGGCTCAAACCAGCACAACCCACCAGCAGCTAATACAGCTTTTCTGAGGAAGAGTTACTCTTTTCACTGAGCACTGCTAGGTCTGCATCAATAAAGACACCAGACATCCTCCATGGCTCTCTAGTTAGAGTTGTGGTGGGTGATTTTATGGTGCCAAAAGCTCGGGGGGTAGTTTCTAGGAGGGTAACTCCTACACAGCGTGGTAGTACCAACACAGACAGGGTAACCCTGGTTCTGACCACAGTCACAGCCAAACTCAGATCCAGCAACTGATCTCAAGTGACTGGAATTACAAGTCTACTGCTCTGCTGAACCACCAGAAGTCACCTTCTTGGTAGCAGGAATTTTGTCTGTTGCTGAATGAAACTGTTTTATTTGTTTCTTAGCTGCCTCAGTCCATGGCCCACTGCATTAAAACCAGCTATCACTGACTCAGTTCTGCATTCATATGAGATCTCTAGACCATAGTTGCCATGTTCAAATACCAGCTGGGGGCTTCCTGGATAAACACTGGGTTGCTGGAAGGGTTTGTTAAGCATAACTGGCAAATCCCTCTGCTGCTGTCTGCAGCACACCTGATGTAAACCCACCACTGATTTTAATTTGTTGTAGAGCACTGTACTGACATCAAGCCAGGCTGTTCCTGAAACAGCTGTTCTATGAACAGCTCAGCCAGCACTGTATGAGGAATGGGCCAAAGTGAAGATGGAAATAAACTCTGTCAGCTGTCTTTTTTCATTGATTTGGGACCCAGGGTAGATGAGTTAAGATGAGAAGATGATCTCACTCTTTTAATCCGCCTCAAAAAGACAGACATAGTGATTGTCTGTGATTGACCTTTCCAAGGCCCCTTTTAGCTGCACAAATTTGTGGACCTGTTTGCAATGCTCGAGATGATGGAAGAGCTAAAGAACTACTGGATTTCCCCTGGTGGCATTTCAAGTTTTGCATACACATGAGTAGTTATGATAAAGCTATTGGAAAATCAAAGTCATTAAGTTGGCACTGAACTTTTCAGCTGAACCTGTCCCCATTACATGTTACACAAGTGCATTATGGAAAAAAAAAAAGAACAAAAGAGAGTTATCAGTATCCCTTTTGTTGCTGATAACGTTTACAGAAACCATTTGTAAGTGGTTTATCATATAATATTTCCTTCCCAGCTTCCCAGCCTCCCAGTCAACACAGCCTTATGGATATTTAGGGCCATTTAATTAGTTAATTATATAGTATAATCAGGTGAGCACAAGAGAAGCATCACACCTCTCACTTTCTTCCGCTACATATTATGCAGCAGGCCTATCAAGCAAAAATTTCCCATGTTTCTCAGGCAAAACCCACAAAGTGAGCCCACATAAAAAAAAAAAAAAAGCCATACAGAAGTCATACAGAAAAAAGAGAAGCTTTAGAAATGTTTCCTCAGTTTAGCCGTTCACAGTGGAATGGCATGCATTTCAACTGTGTATGTCCCCTGGAAGTCCTGTTATTCACTAATAAACACTGTTGGTATGGAAAGCATGTTTAAGGCATGTTGAACAATAAAAGAACCATTGCGCATGAGAAGCATGTATACATAATAAAATTGTTACAGAATTAATAATAGATTAAAAAATTTTCTTTCAGCTTTTAGTCTGAACACATTTCTATGCCTCTTTTGTATTTTAAGCAAATGTTTACATTTTGGTGCAGATATTGGCAAGTGCCAGAATAATTTTTATGGCCATTATACAGCATGGCTGGCTATATTATTCTAATAATACTGTAAGCATTTTGATTCCAGGAAGTTAACAAAGACTTTCTACCCTTTCTTAAAATGGCAGTTTTACTGTAAAATTATGTAAAGGAGATACATCAGCAAAGATGGTACTTTAAGTCACATTTTGGTATTTCACAAATGTATGTTGTGATTTATTTTGCATTTGCATAATACATTCCCTCTCAGTTTATTTCTCCTTAGCAATAAATTCCATGGAAACATTGTTTGTAACTGTAAATAGCATTATAAAAATCTATTTTCACTCAGTGCTGCCTCTTAGTCTGAAGAGAGATGAAGACTTCACTTAAACATTTGCTGAAGCACATATAATTTTTTTAATGAAACCAAATGACAAGAAGTCCACAAAGAGCACAACATTGAATAGTTTCAAGATGGTAGTATTTCCCATGGGACTGCCAAACCCACACAATCTACCATGAAGTCTTCAGCATGGCATGCAGGTGACACAACCCTAATTATATTACAAAGGCATGAAATAGGTCAGGTCAGATAAAATAGGTGGAGTTAGCAAAATTGTAATAATTTATTTAGGACTAATATTACCTAGATCAAATTCCTGATTTGCAACTGCAAATTCATTAAGTTGCTGCAGTTACATCTGCCAGATTTATATTGATTTACATATATAGATATATATGTATATATGCTCACTTCACCAACAAGCTTGAATAAGGTAATACTTGGCTCCTTCTGACCTCCATAGTCAGGAAAACAGGTAATTCACTCATCCACTAACATAAATTGCATAATGCTTCTTTGATCTGCTTAGCAATTCTCAGTCAGGTTTTCCTGCACACTTCTAAGTAGAGACTGTCTATAAGACAATCACATTATCTATTACAAACCAATATTTATTTTGAAGTTTTTGTTAACAGATTAGATTTTTTTATGTTTTTAAACAAGAACAACTGCCAAAGGAATTTTTACTTTGAATGAGTCAGCATTGAACGTAATTTATGTGTGCCTTCTTTTATTTTATCACAGAAATGTAGATTCTTCAGTATCTGAGGCAGCATAAATAATCCATTTTTCCTAGTAATGTATATTGTGTCACAATATAGGTGTATCAAGTGTCTTATTTCTTTGCTCCTTTGAGAACATAATTTATTAAAGGAAAATCTGGTGTTACAAATAGCCAGGACTTTGGGCAGTGGAAGGACACAAATCCGTACATTAAACAAGTAGAAGCTAAAAAGACATCTGAGGCTGCCAAGTCCCAATTATTTGCAACAGAACAGTAGTCAAAGAACATTATCAAAATATATGCTTTTGACTTAAATACATGGGGAGATCATATACTAGAGTTATGCAATAATCTTATTGTGAAACAGTGGATCATCCTGAATTCAAACAAGACTTGCAAGAAATAGAAGAAAGTAATCTGACATCAGTTTGTCTCTGGTCACTCAAACATTCATGTTTGAAAAATGAGCAGTATCCCAGGATAAAACAGAAAAACATTGGACAACTTTGCCCTTCTTTATGACTGGCGTTCTCTGGAATCACTGATAGGATTAAGATATATTATTATTCACAATTATTAAGCACTCCAGAACTTAAATCTTTTTAGTCAAAAAAGTGCAATATTCTTGATGAATTTATGATTGAGAATGATAATTTATATTCAGCCTTTTAGTTAATCTTGAGCAATACTGACAGATAACATTGACTTCCTTTAGAAAGGAAGCATGAGAGAGAAAGAGAAGGGTGATTGGGTATATCTGTGATAGGTGCTACTGAAGAACCTAAATGGATAGGTAATATTTATAACCTGAGTGTGTGAGCTGGCACAGGCAAGACTCAGGAACAACCACAAAACCACAGGTGAAATGTGAAGAGTAAATTTAATTTTGTTGCCTCAGCAGCCAGGGTATCCCTGATGCAGCACTCAGAAGAGGCACACATGAGGGGACAGAGGCACCACTTGGGGCTTGGTCCATGCAGAGGATCAACTAAACTGCTGTCTTCACCTGCACTTCAGGGATTCAAGCAGCTGCAGTATATTACTCTCCTTGCGTCTTTCCTACAGCAGAGTAGAAAGAAAGAAAAAGGGAGAAAGAGAGATCACCAGAGGATCACTGATCCTGGTTCCAGCATCAGGTGAGCTACTGGATTGTCCAGGATCCTGGGGCACACACCTGGGCTTCACAGGGAAACCTTTACATAGAAAAGTTTCCCTGCCCTGGAGATGCCCCTTTCTATGCAAATCAGTTCTCAGGTGCCGTTCATTCTTTCAGACCTTTCTGGAAATTAGTTGGAGGCTTTGGGGGTCTTGGGTGGTCTTGATCCCCCCTACAGCCCATGCCCACTTCTCGGCCTCAATCCTGCTGTGCTGTGCTGTGCTTATTTCCAAGAGCCAGATCAAGCACATTTGTCCCCAAAAGTGCTGTCCTTGCCATGCATGTTCCCTTCTGCAACCACATCCTGCTCTTTCTCACAGCATGCTCTTACCAGCAATTCTTTGTTTTTACCAACAATCCTTGTCTGTTACCACACAACTTTGGTTGGCTCCACAGCCATGGGTGTTTGAGAGATACACTATATGCCCTGCTGGGGTTCTGCAGCAATAATGCACCATTCTGACTACAGTAGGTTTGAAATAGCACTTGGTTGAGGAGCCGAAGATGTTAACTAACTTCAGGCAAGCAAAACAGCATGAATGACTGGAATTTTTTATCTTCATTTAAAAGTTAAATACTGGCAAGAAATCAACCAGCAAGGGTTAAAGCTGTTCTAAAGTGTTTCAAAATTATTTGGATGGCTTTGGCTACATTGAAACAAATGCATTAGATCACTTCCATAGACTGTCCCAGAGGCATAAGGCTCTGCCATTTACTTAAGTGTCATCCACACAACACACGTTCACGTGGCCTTCAATGTTCTTGGGTGATAAATTTCATTCATTTCAATAGTCATTTCGCTATCTCATCAAGGCCCTTAAATAACCATCTTGATCTGACTTCATATGTACACTTGAAAAGTGATCTACTTTACCATATATAAAGAATTTCACTCCATTCACTAGACCAATGCAGCAAGAAGCAGAAGGACTGGCTTCTCTGAGAAAACAGATTTCCATGTTCTGTCCTATCTCAATACTGTCTGTCACAACAGCCGACATACTCAGGAGAAAACATCTCTAGTATGTAAGGCTGCACTCTTTATTGATGAGACCCAAAAAGCCTTACTGTTACAAACGACAAAAGATCTTTGTTTTCCTTGTAACAGGGCCTAAACTGAGAAGCAGACTCCCAAAACATGTAAAACGGGGACCAAAGATGGATATTCCCAATGCTTTGCTTGAAGCTGGGCTCCAGAGAAGATAAAAGGGTGTCTGAAAGCAGTCCAGTTTGGGGAAAACAGTAACCAGTTTCTGTAGAAGAAAAAATACATACTTAAAACCAAATCCTACTGGATGGGGGATTTCATTAGACTTTCTCCCTTGCCCAGAAATCATGGTCCATGGGGCCATCAAATTTGGTCTACAAAGAAGTTTTTGGTCATTCATTTCAGTCTTTCTCAAGTCTTCATATTTCAATTGACTTGGTTAGGAGAGACACAGCAACCAAGTTCCTCACAGGACCACCAACATCTCCCAGAGCACATAATTCTCAATCCTTTTGTGTTGTGCTTTGGGAAGATGCAAGATAGCAAGTGACTGTTTATGAATAGAAGAAAACAGATGGGTAAGAAAGACTTGCCATGGAGCTTTGCTCCATCTTGTAAGTACCTGTGAAGGGAGGCATCTGTCATGAGACCGCAGACTGTGAAACTACTGAATGCAAGGCGAAGTGTTACCTCTGAAAGCCCCCAAAGAGCACCAGTGACCTGGCTTGCAGTATGAACAGAACCATCAAAGGGCTCTCACAGAGCATCTCCTGCTCAAGTTTATTATCCCTCCTCTAGCTCCACTGTCACAATGGACATGGCTATTCCCAGGTTAGCCTGGAGGATAGTGGATACTTTCACCTAGAGGTGTTTGAATAAACATGTAAGAGGTTTTACACTTCTACTCACAGCCTGCTTCTTATCTCATCTCTTTATTACTTTTATTCCCTTTATGTTTGCTTTTCTTACTTCTTTATCTTTTTAGTTGCTCTTCCTAATAATATTCCTTCATGCTATCTAATGTAGGCATAAATATGGTTGGTCTATCAAATACAAGTAATTGCCATTTATTATAATGCAAAATTATAAATGTCATTAATATAAATCCTACTTTACCATGGATGTGTATAGCTTTTCATATTTCATGCTTCTTTATGTATATAGATAAATATTTCATGTTTATATATTTGTATAAATAATCAGAAAATCATCTGAATAGATTCTAATATCTGAGTCAATACTTGGAAGTGATCTTATACAAATATGATAGAGATATAAAACACATTCAGCTCAGGATCTCTGAGACTTTTAAGTGTATTTCTAAATACTTAGCCTCATATTTCTTGGGTTCTTTTGTTTGTTTGGGTCGGGGTTTTTTGTTTGTTTGTGTATGGTTTTGGTTTTTTTTTGTTGTTGTTGTTTCTTTTCTGTGTTGTTTTTGTTGGGTTTTCTAGGGTTTGTTTTTTTTTTTTGTCTGTTTGTTTTGTTTTGTTTTAACTGCATTCACAGTCTGTTGTGTAGGAAAACAAATCCCTTGCAAATCTATGATGTTTCTGCCCAGTTTTAATTTATCTTTTGTCTTCTCTGAGGTAAATTCCCAAAACAAATCTGCTGGACTTTTGCCAGAAGATCATGTCCTTTGATCAGCTCACTGTATACATTCCAAGGCTGGGCAGTAGAGGGTTAATTATTTCTGCAAAGAGCAGTTTCAGTCAGATCTTCAGAATGTAAGGCTAGGATTTCAGAGGAGTCTAACCAAGTTTGGTACTCATCACCTAATGCATGTCAAAGGGGTTTAAATCCCTTAAAGATTTCTGCAGGGAGAAGAGAAATAGTAGGTCTTTTTCATACAATAGAAATAAGAAAAGTCTTCTTCCAGGCAGATTTACAAACATGAAATATTTATTAGTCACCAATGGTGAGTTTTCTCACTAAAACTGCAAGAATACTGAATTCTGATTTTTAAAATATTTTACTGAGGAACTAAGAAATTCTTTGCAGACAAAATGGAGCGCTCCTGTATACCATTAAAAACATCCATATGAATACAGTTTGAAATTTTTAATTCAACAAACAAATAAAACAAAATGCACAATACTACACAAAATGAAAATAGATCTTTCCTGACCTTTCAGAAACAAGGATGAAGCCTTCTAGAAGGCTACAATACACTCTCGTTACACCATAAATCAAGACTACCTTTCCACAATCACTCTTCCCCTTTTGATCTACACAGGCATACAAATTTCTTTAAAACTGAGACTAGGAAAAAAAAAAAAACTAAAAGAAGAAGGATCCTGAATGCACTTTAAAAAAACCTGAGTATTTGAAAAATCCCTTTTCTATTTGGCAGTGAGATTTAACAATACTGGCAATTTCAATTCCCTGCCTCATATGATTCAGAAAAAAGAAACAGGCTATGCTACTTAATTGTCTGGGAAGTTGCAATTTCTTTTTACATTTTCTTATGTTCTTGACTATTCAGTTATTTGTGTTAGGACAAAACTTCTATTTACAGGCAATTAATTTTCAATGGAAAGAAGACAGTGGTTGATGAGATTACAGCATGAAAGGAGACAATTTTGAATGAAAGTGCATTTGAAATTAAATGCTTCTCTAGCAATGGAAAGGTTTTTTTACATTAACAATAATGAAAAAGAAACATAGCTATAGGTATAGGTTCCATAGATCACCACATAGATATGCCATAGATGGCAAAATCTAAGCCAGCACATTTTTGTAAAAAGACCACTTCACCTATATCGTAGATCTTTGCTGTTGTTGCCATCTCACTGAAATGTACTGGCAATATACTCCAACATTCCGTGTAGAGACTCTCACAAAAGCCTCACAAAGCCAAGATGCTGAATTTTGCACTGACTGTCACAAGGTAATGAAGATCCCTGAAACAGCAACAGTAGTTACCTTTTCTTTTTCCTATTCCATTAATTCTAAACACAAAGTCAATGCGTAAAGAAGAGTGAAAAAGACACTTCTGGAACACAAGTGCCTTACAACTAATTGGAATGTAAATATAATTAGTGTTCTTAATATCCTAAAGAAAGTGGCTGGAAGGATTCCATGCCTGTAAGTACTATGAGCCACTGTACTGTCCATCACAGAGCTGGCTCTGCCTCAATACCTGTGACTTTGCACAAGTTGTCTTTGGTCAGCATTCCCTTGGATTGCCTTCAGGGGTTGGCCAGCTTTTGACTAATACCATGGCAGCTGGGAACATACCAAGTCACCGTTTTTCTTAGAATTCATTACACTGCTAACTTTAGTCTGCTGCAAATTAATATTTTCATGGGCTCAGCCTTGTATGCCTGACTGCTGCAGTGTGTGTGTGGCATCGGATATGAACAGTCTTTCAGACTGACAGCTGTGGCTTTTCCATAATGTATCTGTGAAAAGATATTCAGAGCAGGTGCAACACTATAGATCAAGCTCTTCATATAACTTGAGTTTGCAATCTCATGTCCAAATGTGACATTGATGGTCAAGTTAACTGTCTTTGAAGCAGTAAGTCTTTGAGTTCTGACTACAGTACAGGTCTCCTTCTGCCTCAGAGGAGAGGTGAAAAATGTCAGAGAAGGCACAGGCAAGAACAAGTTAATATCCTAGTCCCAGAGAGGAACCAGAGTTGTAGCCTCAAAAAGGGAAGAAGATACACACCTGAAGAGAAATTGTAAAAGAATATGATTTATTTGAACTATGGAGGAGAAGAAAGTACCTGCCTGGGTCCTTATTAGGGCTCTCTATATACTCTTTTCAAAGGGCTAGACTGCCAGATAAACTTTTGGAAATCATAAAGTTTCTTTTATTCCTGGGGAAGCTTTGCCAGTTGACTGAGTACTAATTCAGGGATTTTACTTATGGGGTGCTGTTCTACAGTGAAACAAAGTAGAAGTGGTCCCTAGTGACAGGATTTCTATCCCTTGCCCTTGATCTGGATCCTCTTCCTTGTAAGCCTCTAGTTTTCATTAACTTGTTATGTTTTGAATTGTTGGTTCTCCTTTTCCTCCAAATCTTTTTATTTATTTCAGTACCTTCTTCCTTTTCCCATACCCTAACGTGCAAATCAATTTGAGGAGGAAAGTTCATGCAGATGATTTCCTCCATTGTTTGGCTTCCTCCATCTCTTCCCAATCTACCTTGTTGCTTTATTCTTTTACCAGAATATGCTAAGGTCCTTAGCAAAAGTATCCTGATAAATGAAGTCACAAAATATGCATTAGCAAAGTCACAGAATCAGAAAACTTATGTTTCAATATGAAGCAGAAACAGTTTCCCTGTAGAAAGACACTGTGTGACTAATATATTACATTTCTTATAATGTAGGGAAGTGACACAGCTTTCCAAATCAAAAAAAGTCCAACACATCTCAAAAGGTTTCACACAAATCTAATGTAGGACGTTAAAAAAAGACAGATCCTGTTTTAAGGCTGTTTTAGCCCACATATGAGATAAATGGTTTGTCATTCTGTCCATGAAAGTAGCTTGAGTGAACTTCAGAGGATTGTGCAATTCTGTAATACCTAAATTGGGTATTTCTTCCTACCTCTTGCAAATGCGTTGGTGGTTTATGCCTTGGATCTTAAGAATTCATCCCTTACTCATTTATGACTATATAATTGTTATTCCTATATATATTATTTTTACACACTTCTGTCTTACTGAAATTTGTCTTGTAGCAGTGTTCCAAGTTCTCTTTGTCCGTTAATAGCATTTTTGCTCAGTTTTAGGAGTTTTATTGGGCAGTTTCAGGATAAGCAGTTGTTATCTGATCTGGGGCTTGGTGCAGGAACACTCGGCTATTACACACCGATGTAGTTATTCTCAGCACATGTGTTGAGCAGTAAATTGGTTTGTTGAATGGTTTAATAGAGTTGTGCAGTAGTATATAACACTGGCTAGCTCTCATTTCTCACTAGTTTTACGCATGTAAAACTAGTTATGGAGAAACAAAGGTAAGTAGTTCTATTTTAAGAGTACAAAAACATTTTATTTTATAGGAAAACACAAAGGGAGATACCTCTCACCATATTTCCTCAGGGAAAACCCACAATAATGTATTTTTTAATGTTGCATTTTAACTTTTTTTTTACTTAACCTCAGTAGCTGTGGGTTTTATCTTTTTATTCCCTGGCAATTTATATCCAGTCATAGCAAGGAACTCTGTGAACACTATTAAAAAATGAAAGCTTTTCTGGATTATATTGAAATCTGTCAATATCCACTATTCTTGTTATGATAATCTCCATGTAATTAAAGAGGTAACTGACAAAGCATCTTTGATTTGGAGAGACAAAACTACCTGAGTTTACATCCTGATTTTCTTTGTCTAGTTTTCTCTTAAAAGAGCATAAGTAATTCTCTTTCTCCTTGATTTTCTTTTCACTTGCTGAGCTCTTACACAAAAGCCCAATCTGTCAATCCCCACATTTGCCATAGTACCAGTGACTCAAATCAGGCTTTTGACTCTAAGGTTGAGCAACAGCTTTTGATTGCAGCTAACTTTGTATATTAGCCTGCTTGCCGCTCTGATTTTATTGGAATAAAGGATAACAAAAACACAGCATGTGTATCTTTTTTCCTGTATATGTTTGTCTAATGATGAAAAACTCAACTGATAGTATGATAATAGTTTCCACAGTAGCAATATTAATTATAGTAATTTTAATATACTGTATCACAGTTATCACATAAAAACCTATTCATGCAGAAATTACTCCTTTAGTTCTTGTTTACTCTAAAATACCATGATCTGGCAGCTGTGAGTAGTTAGTCACTTGATCAACAATGTACGCACACACACAAAAGCAATGTAATATAAAGATATTGACACTGAAAACAAAACCAAAACAAATTATTCACTTATAAGGAGATTATATCAGCACAGTAGCTTTCAGGAAGCTTGAAGAAGTTTCTCTGCCCAGCAAGTTAGTTTATTAAGAGGAAGTTCAGGGCAAAATGCAGCCTTGCCATGTCTGTGTCAGCAAGGTCCAACAGCCACTTTAGGATCTGGGAACTGACCTCCTTTTTCTTCTTTGTGCCAAACACTGAGAAATCACTCACAAACAGGTAGAGGAGCTGGGCTAAAGCCTGGCAGTCCTGCAGTCCCCCTGGCAGCCTTCTTGTACCTGCTGCCAGCCAGCGTGGTATGGCAGTGGCTGAAACTCCATTTTCTTCCACTGGGGCCTGCCCATTTGCTTACTGTACAAACTGCAGTACCAAACTCTTGGAACTGAGCCTCAGCAGGAGGCAAATGAGGGCGATTTCAGTGTTTATCAGAGATGTGTGAAATATGATACTTGAATTCCACAAGGCTTGTTCAGGCTTTTTTTACAATTTCACTTAATGTAGGCTTTAACAACCCAAGGTTTGCTTTAAGTATCAGCGTCAAATGAACTTCAAAGGATTCAGAATCCAAACCCATTAAAATATGAATTCTATATAAGGACATCTAGTCTACAGGATAAGCCTAGGTAATTTAATGACATAGGAAGTAATAAAAAATAAAACCAGTGACTGCATTGTGTGTGTGTGTGTTTTATACAAAAAGGACTGGACAATTAATCTCTATTTAAGTGAGGTGAAAGAGTGACATAAATAACATTTCATGTTTCTTAACACAAATCTGTCTGGTTTCCTGCATAAAGGAATTAGAGCTTAGTAAATTTAATAAGATATATTAAGGGTTTGAACAGTCTCTTGTTGAAATAAAAAGTATTTCCCAGACTTCCACAAATTTCATGTGGAAGTCTGCCCTTTAGATGTCTCAGGTTCTAGTAAAAAGTTCTGTGAAACGTGTTGACCATGGCTATCTAATTAATTTCAAGTACTGTGTTACTGACAGACAATTCTTGTGCTTTAAAAAAATACTATTTTATCACCTTTGAAGTGGGGATATTTTATGTTGTTTTGCCAACACTCTTAGAGAAATACTGTTTCATTTAGTTGTATTGGATAATTAAGGCTTTGGGTTTTTTACCCAGGTTTTGTAATATAACATCAGATTTGGCCAGGGGCACTATATATTTTTGGTTTGATCATATCCAAGTTTGAATTAATCACAGCAGTAGAAAGGGGCTTTATGGTTTTATTCATCTCCCAGTTTTTAGGTAAATGAAAATTGAGTTGAAGACTGTAATTTCTTTCCCCACCAGGGAAAAAATAGTGATACAACTTTTGCACTCAGAAAATAGTTAAAGAATTTCCTCAGCATGTCTCAAGAAGCAAAAGAAGTGAGAGGGATTGTTCTACATGTGCTAAAACACTAATGAGTTCTAATAGCTGAAGCAGCTTCTGCTACTCATTGATCTACAGATTAATAAAGATTATTGTTAAAAAGGGTAATTCTGAACATTTCATGACCTCTTGTCATGCAAAGAATTTCATTTATTCTTGCTCTGTGCTCCAGGAAGTCACTTTGTACTTGCAAAGAACCAAATAAAGACACATAAAAATATAGTACTATGGGACCACAAGGAACTGAATTGATTCTTACAATTCAATCATCTAATTTGCAAATGGTTGAAAGATAACCCAATGGATAAAAAATTTAGTTTTGTCTGAAGTCTGAAGTAATAATCAAAAGTGCCTGGTCTACTGCACAACAATCTCCTGATGTCTCTTGGTAACTGAGTTGCCAAATGGAAACCCTTGCAGCAGGACAAAGGGATTGAGCCTATTTTTTATTCAACAAATATGGACAGTGTAATTGTCTTCCATCTGATGGGTGGGAATCTTTTGGGGAAATTGCTCCTCTGACATTACAAAATAGTGAAATAGGAAACAATTTTTCTCTCATATTCATCCATTTAATCTTGTCCTGACAGATGACTGAAGCAATAGCAATTCTTTTCTCTTCATTCTTGTCCTTAAAATATATGCACTTTGAAGGCATAATTATGTTATTAGCATAACTTTATCTATAACACTATCTATTAACTAGCATTATTTTTTGTGATGCTAAACTAAATTTTCTTGCCATTTAGCATTTACTCAATGTTACTGTATCCTAAGACAGTGACACACAGTTTGATGACCTCAGAAAACTTGCTGAGGGTGCCCTCAACACCAATGTTCATGCTGCTAACAAAGATGTTAAACTTTGTTACTTTGCACTGCTAAAGAAGATGCAAGCTTATTGCAGAGTGTAATGGTTTCAATTTAAGACACATTCTTTATCATATGCATTATTAAACATCAGTAGTCTGTTAATCAGTGAATTTTCTGCTACTCAAATGCAGCTCTGCAGTACAATCAAAACTTTACAGATATTTGAAATATTATACATGTATAAATTACAGCATAAAAATGAGATTTATATGTAAGTCTTGTAGCTCATTGTGCTTCTGTATTTGATTACAGGTCTGATGGTAATGAGTGTAGTAGTGTGTTTTTACATATTTTATGTACGGTTCTATATATCTGTATTACCCCAATGGTTTGTCCCTGTTTCCCCCCTATTGTTGAGTTGGTACATCCTTTTGTTCTGTTTTCCCGCCTGGTCCTCCCTTCCCGCCTTCCTAGCACCTGTCAGTATTCCCCTGTCCCCTCCCAGGTGCCTTGTCCGTCACTCGGTGTTGCTTCCCCTCTATCCAGAAACTTCTCCTCAGGGCACCGAGTGATTGGACGAGGGCCTGGGGCCACTCCCATGTCCCTTCCCCATTGGACCGGGCAGAATCACCCCACCTTGGAGCCACTCCCTTCCCCACTTCCCATTGGTTCCCCCCTCACGATCCACCACTCCCATTCCCCTCCAAAATGTTATAAAAGTCTGTTCCGAACCCCACTCGGGGTTCCAGCTTGTTGGTGTTACTTCTCCACGTTTGGCCACGTTGGCCCATTAATAAAGAAGGTTTTTGCCCCAAGCTGGTTCTGGCTTTTCCATCATTGCCGAGGGTCGCCAGCGACTAAATCCGGACCCACAGGACGCCTCCCAAACCCCTGTTAAGGGAGCAGCGGGAGGCGCCTCTCTGCCCGTTACTCGCCCCAGGATTGAGCTAGCCGGGGCTAGAGTTGAAGATCCACGGGCACCTGGGGACGAGGAAGCGCGGCAAATGAGTCCATTTCCTATCCCAGGAGGAATGAGAGTTCAATGCCAACAGAGAAAAGAATGGAAACTCAGTGAAAAAAGTGTGTATTAAAACTCAGACACCAAAAGAGAATACAGTCCTTGTTAACAGCAAGGCAAAATCTCCAGTTATTCCCAAGTAAAAGCAGGTTTTCACTATAACATTCAAGGTGTGTGTGCACACTACACCTAATGGCATATTCATTTAACTTTTGTTTTAATCAGTATTATCTTGCTTTCTCAGATGTCTCTTCTTCATTCCTTCTCATTCTTTCAGTTCCATCTCTGGACTAGCTCTTAGAGAAGTCATTGAGGTGGCTGTTGACATGACTTGAGGTCAGCTGATAGAGCAGACAAACAATCTTTTCCAGTCCTCTCCTCTTGAAGAGCAAACAAGACAGTGCATACTCTGATCCTGTCAGGCTGAGCACAGCAGGGGTTTTATGTCCTAGTCCTCCTTCAATTTTCTTTCAATAATTACTGGAGGCAGATTAATTAAAACCAAGACTTTTGTACATGGCATTAAGTGATATCAATGATGTCCTGGCATATCTATTACAGAATCACTGGAAAGTTGTCAGGATGTTGCATGGAGTTAATTTACTGAGTCACAGCAGAACATGCAGTATTTTCATAGCAACAATGCAGCATGGTGTCAGGTTTTACATTTTGCAATGCCATGTTGCTGATAACACCTTGTGAAATACATCAGATGGATGAGAAAGGTAGAGAAAGAATAACAAGAAAATATATTTTATACCTTATATTTGAACACAAAGATATTATTCCAATTTTTTAAAAAGCGTAAGAAGAAGGCCTGTCTATTTTGTTTTATAATAAGTGGCTGTAAGCATTTTAATGCATACAAAAAGCAGGTATGATTCTAACAAATACTTAATAAATACTTTTGGCTTTTAAAGTATTTATTTTTATGCACAAGCTATTGTAAGGTATTCCATGGAGTTCAGAAGGACAGTTGCCTCATGTGGACTATAAAGAAATTATTAATCTCTCTCACTTGGAAGATATCTGAAGGGAATCCTTGAGACTCCTCACTCCTTCTGCAGTCACTAAAGAGACAGTGTCTGTCCAAAGGCAGCTCAGATCACTGGAATAAATCACTCTAGCAAAACAGTTGCACCTTGCAGGTGAGTTTTGCCTTAAAAAAGTTGGTTTTGAATTAAGAGACAATATATCGTTAAGCAATAGATTCTGCAGAGGCAGGGTAGAGGTTTTTTCTCTGCTGGTCTTCTTCTCATACTGCAATCCACCACTGTGCCAACACACAACTCTGGAATTTTATTCAGGAACTTTGTCCTGGCACAGACAGATACACAGATACTCACTCTGCCTCTTCTCAATGCCACCACACTTCCAGGATCTTCCAGAAATCAGACTGTCCATGGCCAGGACTCCTGGTGGGGGTTCTGGAGCATTTATAGGGAGAACCAGGGTTATAAAACTCCAATTCCTGATACATATGTGGGTCCTCACCTGCAACAGACCAGGGCTCCATATCACAACTGCAGACAACAATCATCCACACATGGCTGGAACCATGTGTGGTGAAACCTTTCTATACCTCCCTCTCCCTCTCCCTCTCCCTCTCCCTCTCCCTCTCCCTCTCCCTCTCCCTCTCCTTCTCCCTCTCCCTCTCCCTCTCCCTCTCCCTCTCCCTCTCCCTCTCCCTCTCCCTCTCCCTCTCCCTCTCCCTCTCGTCTCCTCTCCCTCGTTTTCTCTACCCAATTTTCCTCTCTTAGGGTGATCACATCCTCCAGAACAGCTATATACCCCTTTTCATTTTTTCTCCAGTTATGGTTTCAATGGAGTTGTTTATTGTTATATAAGTTATTTAGCACTGTTTTGCTTTCATCCAGTAAAAAAAAGTATCTGTTAACAAGGAACCTGGTTGCCCTGCCTCAGGGGCAGGTCCCAGCAACTGCCCTCTCTGAGGTACAGAGTAGAAGCAGAGCAATGGGGCTCTTAATCTAGATGTGTTACTTGACTGCCTGAAATTAGAAAGGTGTAATTTAAGGAAACAGGGATTTGGATACAAAAAACAGGAATGTGTTTTCCTGGAGGCTTTAACATCTCTTACAGCATTTGTTGACAATTCTTTTCTCGATTCCTGTGTGAAATTGAGAAATGTTAGAAATATTTTGCTTGGTTTTTACTGCGGAATGACCTGTGGAATACTCAGTCATTATGAACTCCAAAGTATTGGATCAAATGAAGTATTATTGTCTTGCTAAATACTATGAGTAATTTAAAATAATAGTCCAAATATTTCAAATTTAATAATAAAATTAGGCTCTGTAGTAAAAGTTGTTCTCTACATGTGTGTTTGGATTAATGAAACTGCCCTTATTTTCAGATGAAGTTTCACTAGTCTTTTGATTTAGTACTGCATCAAGTCATGATTAAAAATTTGTATACTCTACAATATAGAGTTCATGTAGAATGAGTAAAAAATTGGCTGGTGTTGCTCAAAAAGTAGCTGTCTTTGGGGAAATCACCAGTGAATATGTGTGGGTTTTATAGAGAATGGAAACCTGCAGCTGTTATACACTTACATCAACAGTCTATGTATGGCATAATGATTTAGGAGTGGGTTGTGTGGCTGGCTTTGTGACTCAGGCTTATTTAAATAATTAATGTTTTAATAAGGAAAAATACAATGTTAAAAGTCATGCACTTGGGAGTGTGTTGTTCTGCGGAGAGTGGAGAAATGCATTGGGAACAGCCCCAACTCTGGGAGGACTATGTGTTACAGCAGCCCTGCTCTCCTGCCCTGCACATTCAGAGGATGTGCTGGGGGCAAATACATGTTGTGTCTGCTTAGACGTCCATGCCATCAAAAAAAGGGCGTAAAGAGTGTGAAGAAAGGCATTTATAACCATCAGGCTCAGGCAACATGAGTTCACGGAGGGAAATTTATGTTCATCTAATCTAGTATCTTTCTACAAGAAGGTCACCGGAATAGTGGGTGAAGGGAAGTGAGCGGACGTTTCCCTAGGTTTTAGTACAGCTTTTGATATTTTTGTCCTTCATAGCATGCTCCTGAGAAAGTTGTCTAGCAGTGGAATGAGCAGGCTCACAGTGTGCTGGGTGAAGAACAGATTGGATGGCAGGGCTCAAATGGGACTACACTGACTGGTGACCATTTAGGAGTGTGCTCCTCAGAGATCCAGTCTAGGGTCAGTTCTGCTCCATGTACTTATCGATGTTCTGGATGCAGGAGGTGAATGCACCTGGTTTCAGCTGGGGTGCAGCTAATTTTCTTCACAGTGGCTAGTACAGGGCTATATTTTGAATTTCTTCTGAACACAGGGCTATATTTTGAATTTCTTCTGAACACAGGGCTGATACTACAGAGATGTTTTCGTTATTGTTGAGCAGAGCTTACACAGAGCCAAGGCCTTTTCTGCTTTTGAACTGTGATGCTGTCAGGGAAGCTGGGAGTGCCTGGGAGGTTGGGAGGAGAAAAAGCCAGAACAGGTGACCCAAACAGACGAAATGGATTTCCAGACCATTTGACATCATGCTCAGGATATAAAGTGGAGGGAAGAAGAAGGAGAGGGGAACATATGAACTGATGGCTTTTGTCTTCCCAAGTCATTTTACATTTGATAGGACCTGGGTCCTCTGGAGATGACTAAATACCTGCCTGCCCATGGGAAGCCGTGATTTAATTCCTTGTTTTCCTTTGCTTTTGCTTTCCCTCTTATATTCTGTTTATCTGAACCCATGGGTTTTCTAGCTTCAACCCTTCCAATTCTCTCCCTGATCCTGGGAAATGGAGGACAGAACGAGTGGCTGCTTGGGGCTTGAACTGCTTGCTGGGGTTAAACCTCAATAGCACTGTTACCATGTTTGATATGAATTATACTCCCTCCTAAAATTTTAATAAGTAGAGAATAAAGGTTTGGTTGAGTGATTAATGTATCTGTAAATTAATATTAATGTGTTGTGCTTAGTTTATTCATGTTAAATAAGGAATTCTCAAATGTTACCTTTGGATAAGTAGGAGTGATGTGATTGCATCATGCTGGCATTCCCAGAACCTGTGTTGTCCTTGGAAGTTCTGTTGATAGAAACAGGACTGCAGAGAAGAGTGCCAGAGATGTCAATGACAGCAGGATATATGCAGGCAGTTTCAGGATTTTGTCTGAATGCTAGTTGCAAACACTTGGTTTTGTTTATTTTAATTGAGTGTTCACAAAAGTGTTAGACTAATAATTAAATTATAATTACTTTGATCTAAGATTCATAGTTACTTTGCCTATCTAAGAACATTGCACCGTTTTGAGCTTGAACTAATAAGGAATTTATATTGTGGCCTAGCCAAGAGTAGACCCAGATAACTACTCTGCTTTTTACTTTTCTCTCTCTTAATACAAAGTTAATTTCATATGATGAAAAAACTACTTATGGAGAAGCTAACCTCCAGTTAATTTCCATATTCATAGTTGAAATGTCAAAAAAATAAATACATGTGCTTTACAATTTCTGAATTATTTCACCTTTCTTTTTACTTTTAGTTGCCAGTTTCAGATGATTCACACTGCACCTGCTTGGCTGCCAGTGTATTAAAGATTTTACTATTTAAAGGAGTTTGACAAGGAAAATGAATATAGTATTAAGAAATAATATAAGAATGGTGATGCTGAGTGGCACCACAGAATCCTTTCTTGAGTAGTGGCTAGCAATGGATGCTGAGGCTGACAACAGGGCAGGATAATGTGGTTTCCACTGAATACTTTCTCCTTCTCCAGCAGTTGTCCTTATGGATATCTGTTGATCCAACCTAACTCTATAAAGACAGTTACAGGGAGTTAAAGGCATTAATTTCAAATATCTATATCTGTTGTCAGACAGTGCAGCTGGTTTCACTGGACAAACTAGACATAGCTCTGTGCCATTATTTTTTTCTGCAACTGCCTATAGGCCACCTGCATCTGGAGCAGGGTGTTTGTGAATTCAAAATAATTAATGACTGAAAAATTTTGAACAGTCCATCTCAGAAGATAACTAGAATACATGACAAAAGTATAAAACAATGAAATGTTATTCAGAAGCTAAAAAAGGACTGTTGGACATAATAGTAACTAGGCAGTATTCAACTTAAACTGAAAACTGGCAAAACAAAAATTACAAACTTCATGCAATACTGTGACTGCTGTGGAACGTGACAATGAAGTGCACACCACAAGTCATGGACTTACTAAGGTTTATACAGAGGTTGCACATACAATTGGAAGTCACAAAAATACCAAGTTCTAACAGTTAAGGCTCAGGTTTCTGCACCCCAAGTGCTATGTTCAGTTTTGGGACTCTCACTACAGGACAATGAGGTGCTGGAGCATGTTCAGAGAAGGAGGCTATAGCCAGGTGGAGCTCGACCTTTTCTTCCAGACAACAAGCAATGGGACAAGAGGAAATGGCCTCAAGTTGCTCCAGGAGAGATTTAGATCATGTATTAGGAAAACTTCCTTCACCGAAACGGTGGTCAGGTACTGGAACAGGCTGCCAAACGAAGTGATAGAGTCATCATCCCTGAGCTATTAAAAAAAATGTTAGATGTGAAACTTCGGGACATGGTTTAATGAGGTACTTGGCAATGCTGGGTTAAGGCTGGACTTCTATCTTAAGAGATTTTTTCCAGTCTAAAAGTTTCTCTGATTCTACTGCAGAGGGGTTAACTGACACACTTTAGAAGTTATGCCAACACACACTGAGACTCTAATGAGGGAAAATCACAGCGCATCGGTGTGCTCTTGGACGTCTTAAATATTTTTTTTCTGTAGAACATCTGATATTGGCTGTGTAAAGACACGAGATTAAACGTGATTCTGATGAACTTACATTGAATTGCTGCCTTTTTGTCTTGAACTGTTATGATTACAGGCAGTTTGACTCCAGGCTTGCAATACATAATGGCCCGAAATCGCTCCCACTTGAATACATTTGGGGCTGTTGCCATTTAAGAGAGCAGCAGCACGCATAGGCGAGGCTTTAGAATTTACAGCACAGCGCGTTTGGAAGGAGGGACCGCAGCACCTCTGTGTGCTGATGCTGCACTTGGTTCACGTCAGCCTGGGAACAATCGCGGTGTCCGGCTAGGTCGCTTGATATTTCATCTTCTCTTTGAAAACAAAAAAGCCAAGAAAGGCACAGCGCTCACGGGAGCTCGGCCGCGAGCGAAGCGCCGCTGGCGCGGCCCCCGGCCCGCCTCTCTCCCTGCCCACGCCCCCGTGCCCGGCTTTGCGAGTCCCCGCCCCTGGCCCGCCCCGCGGCCAGGAGCCAGCCCCGGGCCGGCCCCGGGCTGGCCCCGCCGCCGCTCGGTCCTTGCCGCCCGCCCGGACCGCCAGTCCCGAGCCCCGCTGACCTCTTCCGAGGGTGGCAGGTTTCCAGAGCCAGCTGCAGCGCACACAGCATATATGATTACATATATGTAGAGAGATGTATATAAAAAGCTACTTATGCTGACCTCATAATGAGAAACGAGCCAATTCCTGCTTGCAAAGGGAATGCTTTATGTGCAGGCACACGATGCTGCTGTGCTGGCTGTGACAGAGCCCGGCGGGGTGCGAAGGCGCCCGACCTCCCCAAAAGAAGAGGCTGGCGCGGTGGTCCCTGGGCTCTGCACCAAGCCGCTCACCTGCGAGCACAGACCATGCCCAGGCCCTGCCGAGGCTCCCGCGGCAGCGCGGCAGATCCCAAGGAGGAATGCTTTACAGGTGGGTTTTGTTAGCTATTGATTTTTGCATGTCTCTTGTGTTCCCCCGGGTCTTTTGTGGGAAAGGGATAAACACAAAGGATGTACCTGGTTGGTAACAGTGCTGTGTGTAATGCAAAACAAGAGCTTGGCTGGCTGTGCTTTTTTATTACATTGTTTTTACTGGTAATCTGTCAGTAATCTCCAGTTCGTATTTCACTCGAGGAAAGGGCACTACCAGCTGGCCTCTCTATGTTTCTGACAGTGTTGACTCCCCCCGCCATTTGAGCTTTCTGCAGCTTTCCTAAATGCCGGGCCTGACAATGGGTGGGAATAGCACTTGCGTTCCTGGCTGTACCTGGAAGCAGCACTCGTTTTCCTGGACATTCATACCATGACGTGAGAGCAAAACTGTCCTGCTCTAGCTCCTCAGACTGATGCCTGACGATGGAGGTGGAGAGCAAAATTCCTTATTTAGGTAGTGAGGAGAGTCATGAATTAAGACTGATTTGTCAATATCATTAAAAACTGATGAGGATGCATAATAGAAATAAGTGCTAATATTAAGGACTTTTTGCAGATGATGCCATCAAACTTTTTTTACTGCAGCAGCTGATGAATGAACCTAAGTTACCAAGAGGATTTTCAAGGGCTAAGCCTGATGCTATGATACATTTTAGAGAGGCTGGGCTAATTTGTCAGTTGACTAGCCTTTTAATTTGTGCTTAGTATTGAGCACAGAGTTCAATCTACTCACTGAAATTTAAGGATGTGTAAGTGTTGTTGGATCATGACCTTATTACCCATACAATTCTATTTCTGCACACACCCCTCGAGGATTACTTCTGTGTTATCTCATAGGGATTTATAAAATTTAAATTTTGTACAATGCCCTGAAAAGGCTAACACTTGATTGTCCTTGCATTGGGTATTTCACTGGCTTTTATAATAGATTAAAAATTCTGAGCAGTGGGATGTTGCAGTGTTTCTAAAATAATTTTTGGGTACGCTTTTTGGCACAGTCCTGCTGGTCTACTGACACAGTTACTTCTAGTCTAGTAGCACTGCTAAAATTACACTCCAGTGATGAGACTCTCAGAAATACTTGCTTCACTCTAATATTTGAAATAAAGCTAACTGGGTTACATTTCTCTCAGAAATTATGTTACAGTCTTGCTGAGATAGGGTAATTTTTATTGCTATTTTAATGCCTGTTTATGTTATACCCATATAAGATGAGAAGTGAGGTCTTCATATTTTGATTCTGCTTATGAAGCATATTTATCACTTTCTAAGGCAACTGTCTTAAAAAATAAGATCAGTTTTTAATACTATGACTAGGGATTTTCCAAGCAAACTTACATTTCTTTTTTTGCTAGAGACAATTGCTAGTGAAGTCTACAGAGGTGGATGCGTGTAACAGATGCTATATCTATAAATACTTCCACAGGCTGTTACCTGAGTTTCCATGTCTGAAGAGAAGTATTTTAAATTTTAAATCTCATCTCTGACATAGCATGCAATAAACCACAATGGGATCTAGAAGTATTAGATGAAACTTTTTTGATAGAAGAGCCCTTTCCACCTTAATCCCTATCTGTGCTTAGAATCTGTAGCATTGGGAAGACTGACTTAGGAGAGGATGAACATGTCTTAAAATGTTAAGAGTCTGATTATGCAGGACTGTGCCCTCATGAAGAATCCTTGCTCACGTAACTGGTGCCACTGTTGACAGGGAAATTATTTTTGTGGGTTATAAACATATTTGTACAACAAAGAGTGTACAGTATTGGAGTCCCCAAAATGTAGTAAAGCTGTCCTTGGAAAAATTCCTTCAGAAGTTTTATTTTGCAAATTGTCAATTAGATGAACTTTATTCTTTTTTAGTGCGATGAAACAGAAACTCCATTCCTTGATCCAAGTATGAAGTTATTTGTTGGTTCCCCAAATTATATTTACAGGATGCTGTGAACCCAAGATAAGCAATGTGCACTTACATTTAGTACAGGGTGTTTGAACAGAGCACAGTGATGTGTCCAGCAGTCTCTTCATGGGCCACTGAAGTACAGTTGCTCCTGCACCAAGTGCAGCCAGTGGCCAAATACCAGTGATATATGCTTAAGTTCTCTATAGATAAAATTCACAACAATGGGTGGTTCCTTTTTTTTCAAATAATAAAAAACTTTGTCAAAGATTTCACATATTTGGAAAATTAGGATTCATGAAGAATTGTTGCAAATTTATTGATTCACTGACATTCAGAAGACTATTTTAAAAGAAAATATTCCATTAGAATACAGGTCTGGAACTATGACTAAGATACTGAAGCTGCATGTTGCTGTATAGCAACATGCATGTCTGATACCTGTGTGTATGGGAAACTCTTCTGATTAGAATTTCATATGATTTATGATATTCTTTTATTTTCTTATTTTGTTTTGAGTGTTCAGTTTAAATAAAACCCATTATGTACATATAATAGATATAGATGCACATTGAAGTAATCAATATTGTATTAAAATATCTCTAGCAAAAAAAAAAAAAAAGTAAGTTTGCTTGGAAAATCCCCAGTCATGGTATTAAAACTGATCTTATTTTTTAAGACAGTTGACTTAGAAAGTAATAAATATACTTTATAAGCAGAATCAAAAGTATGAAGACAAATAGATGAGAAGTTGAAAGTAGGTTTCCAGGTGCAAATATAGAGCTTTACTCAGTGACTTGTTTTGTCAAAGGTGCTGAGCAGGTGTGTGTGTGAATTCCATCAGAACACTCACCTGCCCAGGGCTTCTGGGAACACTCCTGTTACTCAGGGCCAGCAATGGGAAATTTCATAAGTCCTTTCCCATACTTCTTTTAAGTTGATCCTTTTTATTGAGTTGGTTGCATGAAATGCTGTTCTAGGACACCCCCATTTTGCCTCATGTAATCTGTTTTATTTAAGTTTTGGCAGAGGAAAGCCTGGCTTATATAGTGAGGCCACTGAGGGACATAAGATGTTGGCTGGCAACATTGTGGTGCTTTCTCTTGGCTGTGAACTGGCTCTGTTTGATGTTTTGAACTTACATAAGTATTTTTAAACCAGAAACTATGGTTCTGTTGCAGGTTTGGCAAATCCTGTTCTTAATTTCTCCTTGACAGAAGCCAAAAGGGCTTTTGTTAACTTCCACCTAATATTAGATGAAAATGGTCCATCACTGACAGATGTCTTTTGTATCAAAAGCCAGAAACAATATTTAGACATGAGCCCAAGTTTAGAGAGCAAAATATTTTGTTAATTTACCTTGCTTCTTGTTTTCACAATATGTATTTTTCTTCTGCCTGTTGCACTTTTGCTGTCTAAAGTATTGATAGTTTTCTATGTTTTTTGCAGCATTTTGAATAAAAATTGGTCATATTATTATGTAGTTTAACTCTGATGCTCCTTGAAGTCATTAATGTACAGACTATCATCTAGCATAGTGAAAATAATTTATTAATTTTATCAATGTAAATTTCTCAATCCGTATCTCCCACTTAAATGCTATTCCATTGTTGCTTTCTTTTCCTTCAAGTATATTGCCACAAAATTTTGTCTTAGTGTTTTTTTAAGTAATAGCTGTACATAGCACATATTCATTACTGACAGAGTCCAAATTTTTCAGTGTAAGTTTTTTCTTACTATTTTAGTGATATAAAACTACTTCTGAGGATGTAGCAACTGAACTGACATTAAACCTACTTTTCGTTTCAACACCTTCCCAATTTACATGTTCTCATTGAGGTAGTTTAGATGTGACACGATCAAAATGGCTGTCTTATGTGCAAGAATTTATTATTATTGATTAACTTTGTTTGGTTAGAGTTCTGTGGGAACCAGCAATCTAAGCTATGACATTGAAACCGTGCCTCTGCTTCTGCTTTTGCAAATTTTAGCAATAACATGCAAAGCTTCCAAAATATGCTATAGCATATCAGAGCACATAAACTTTATAATTCAATGTCATAGCCTTATCATTTGATAGGTTAAAATTACAAGCTGATTATAAATTTTCATGTAGTCTTTGTGTATTGTGCAGTGCTTACTAGGATATGGTGAAGGAAAAGTTGGATGCAGTTAAAGATTTTGTAAGTCAGTGACATTATCTGGCCATTATACAATTTTCAAATATCATATTCTATTTGAGAATTTTTTTTTCTGATTAAGAAGGCTGTTTCTATTTGGTTTTGGTTTGTGCCATTTTTTTCCTTTTTGTTTGTTTTATTTATTTACTGTTGTAGTATGTTGATGCTAGTTGTCTACCACTCTTTCACTTCCCTTCTCAGCTGTGGAGAGAAAATTGTGGAAGGCTCGTGGGTTGAGATAAAGGCAGGGAGAGAACACTCAGGAATTACTATCACAGGAAAAAGAGGGGAAATCCATTTGTTTAATACCAGTCAAATTAGAATTAGGATATGGTAGTGAGAACTAAACCCAAGTCTTAAAAAAAGTCTTCCCACCCTTCAGAGCCTTAACTTCACTCTCTTCTTTCTCTACCTTCTCCCACAGGGCAGGTGCATGGGGAATATGACTTATGGTCTGCTCCATCACGTCTCTGCCACTTCTTCCTCCTCATGGGGAGGACTCCTCACACTCTTCCCTTGCTCTAGCACAGGGTCATTCCCATAGGAGATTGTCCATGAACTTCTATGACATTAATTAATCCCGTGTGGGCTCTGGTGGAGTCACAGGTCCTGCCAAGGAACCTGCTCCAGTGTGGGCTGCTCTCTGCACAGCTCACAGGTCCTGCCAGGACCCTGCTCCAGCACGGGCTTCCCATGGGGTCACAGCCCCCTCAGGCACATCCACCTGCTCTGGTGTGGTTCCTCCAGGAGCTGCAGGTGGATCTCTGCTCCCCCTGCACCTCCCTGTGCTGCAGGGGCACAGCTGCCTCACCATTCATGTTCTCTCTCTCCTCCTTCACTGACCTTGGTATCTGCAGAGCTGTTCCTCTCTCCTGTTGTCTCTCCTCTCACACCTGCAATTGTCCTTGTGTAATACTTTTCTGCCCTTCTTAAATTCATTATCCCAGAGGTGCTGCCACTGCTGCTGGTGGGCTCTGCCTTGCCAAGCAACTGGTCCATCATTACTTTAAATATGTGTAAGTTTTTGCCATGGATAGATGAATTAAAGCCTTTTCAGACTTCTGGTCTGTTTGTTAATGATGAAGATGCAACAGAATTAATTTTTGAAACTTGAAAATGTAAAAATTAATTGTTTCAACATCAGAAATAAAAAAAATTCTATTGAGATCACAAGTTCTATCTTACCTTCTGAAAGATTTGAGGGTTTTTTTGCATCTCTTTGAGAGGAATAGAAAAACAGTACTGTCACCACTTTTGGCATTATTTCAGGCATAGGACTGCCTGAAAATTAGAAACAGATAGGTGATTGTATTCTCTCCACTGTGTCCTTAGCCCTCAAAGGTTAAGGATAATTTACCTATGTTTAAGGTGGGATGGAACAATTGTAATAACAACTGTTAAATTTTCAAAATCATCAGGGTCCTACTTATTTTTTAATGTATGTCTTTTGTGAAGTCTCAATAGCTTTAGAAAAGGCAATAGCAATGGAAGTGAAGAGTGGAATGTCACAGCAAAGACAGAGGGACTCTTACATCTCATGAACAATGCTGGCTTTTAGGATACAAGCAAATCCGATAAAAGCAATTTTATATTATTTCTTGTATGTTATTCTGGCTTGTGCTCCTAAGGCATCAGCCAGCATGTACTTTTGCCCAAAATGCTCTTTCAAATGGAATGCAATCTCTATCCTGTAACCTGGGCACCTTCCACGTCAGGTAGCTCAGGTATGAGCACATTTGATACTGCTTCTGTGCCAGACAGGAGGCTGGAGCCAGGACATTCAGGTGAGATCTCAGACAAAGAAATATTTCTAATGCGTCTTCCAGCAAGGGCCTATTTTGGTCTTTGAATACAGCAAACATTAGATTTCTGATTCAACAGCTTCAGGGGAACTGCAGGAAGGGAAAGAGAGTCCAATCTGTAGTGATTATTCATGTGCAGACAGGTTCTGTGTCTGGACTCTTGGCTGAGTCTGATGGATTATTCCAGTCCTTGCAGCCAGAGGCAGCTCATTTGGCATTATTTTCTGGTAACTTTTCCAACAGCCTCTTTTATCCACGAGTGCCAAGCTGCTGAGGACTGGAGTGGCCCGGTCTGAATCAGGCACTAGCCAGCCCACGTCTGTCTGAGTTCTGGTGGTGATGAGGGAGAATGGCTTCAGCCCAGCCATTCCTATTCCCCTGTCTGCATGTGCCTGTGCCTGGCGTTGGCTGCTGCTGCCTGTTCTGGGAGAGTGGCATTGCATGGCTGGGTGCCCTTCTCTTTCAGCCAGCACAGCCACCCTGCCAAAGGCAGACTTCGTGCAGGGAATGAAGGGGAGAAATGCAGAAGTACTGACCAGTGTTAAAATTACAGTGTTAAAATCAGCATGACTGTGGTAACTCCTTGATGGCTCTGTGTTACATCCACAAGAGAAGTTCTGGGCGTCTTTTCGGTGGAGATCAGCTTCAGATCAGCACATCAGCAACAGATATTTTGTGCCTGAATATCTGGAAAGTTGAAAATGTAAATGGAAATATATGCTTAGAATACATATATAGTTAACACAAATATATTTTTAAAGCCCTGTTATGAACAGCCTGATTGAGGAGTGAAGATCTTCCTGATGAGCTTTGTGGAGTATGCTTCAGGAATTACAAAGAGGTTTTCTTGATTGCAGTAGAAGCATTATAGAACTGTAAAAACTAAAAATAACTGTGGCAGCCTCAGCAGCCTCTGACTTAATCTACAGGCAGCTCTTTGGCTCAAGAGCAATAGGTGGGATATAATATTTATATTTACTGCAATATTAAAATACGGATATTTATCTTTTAAGGGTACCATTATGCTGTAGCTTCACAAGTTCCTGTTGGTAATTAAGCAGTCACGTTTTTTTTTTTTTTTTCGTCAGGAACTTTTGGATTTTAAAATATTATTGGAATCTTCTTGTTGTTTCAAATGTAGTGGGCTTTCTTAATTCCTTCAAATCCCCTACAGACTTTTAGATTCAGGAAAAGTTAACTCCATGAGAGAAAGTCAAATCCTTCTTCCCAGCAGTTCACTCTTTGCTAATTCCATTCTTTGGAAGAGAAAATGTACCTTTAAAAATAGTGCATGTTTCTGAATTTGAGGATTACTGAGAAGAATATGAAGACTTCTACAGTTACTCTTTCCTTTTTGCATTTTTCCTTCATTCAATAAAAATGCCAGTTTTGTTTGTTTTAAGGGGACAGAAAAAAGCCTATTCTCTTCAAAATATCATATTTAAATGGAATACTATTGTTCATGTGTGCCACTCCCCTCTAGTGAATAAAAGTGGAATTGCTTCATGTCATGCTATTGACCCCCTAGCTGCAACTAGATTATGGAATTTTTCTTCAACTTTTGATAACAGATAGTTATCTTTCTTTCAGTGGAACAATGTGAACTTTTTTCTGCTTTTTCTATTAAGGAAGAAATAGGCTTTCATTGCAAAGCATACTAAATTTGTTAAATCCTGTCCTTTGCACACACACACAGTGCCAAAGTAAATATAAAATGAACTTTAACAAGAGCAAAACTGTGCTATTTATTACTCTTCTGTCTATAGATCACTGGGTTTGAGTAAAGTTTCATGCTCTTGCCCCTGCTTACATACATAAAGCATTTATTTTAACAATGTTTACTTTTTCCTTGATAGTTGAATAAATTTTTGGTGCGGTAATCTTAACTCCTGCACGATAGGTTGATGTTTTCTTTATTAAACTTTTGAGTAATTGACACCACAGCTCTAGTTGTATGATCACAGATGGGCGTGCAGTTCTAGATAAAAAAATCTATCCACATATTTTCACTTGGATGTTTTTGTTGAAGAAGTAACAGCGTAAAAGAGAGTTACAAAAATGTTCTGTATGTGATAAATATTCTGTCAAATGTCAGCTAACAAGTCGCCAAGTGTGAGATTTCTCTGGCCAGAGACCAGTCAAATAGCTCAGCAGTCACCCTAGTCTGAACTCTGTACTTATCAGCCATGGAGACAAATATATGCATTTAGCTTTCCATTTGTCGTCTAAAGTACACAGGTAAAATATGCTCATAGTCAGAAGTTGATTGTTTCTATTTATTGCACAGGACAGATGTATCAGGCTAGAATGAGATGAATTCTGTATGGGGTGGTCTTTAAAAAAAGATCAGTTTGTGTCTGGTTTTTTGCCCATTAAGCATGCCCTTAATTAATATAATAAATATGTCATTAATCAGTGGTGCTGGTGAAAACAGCTTTTTCTTTTACACTGACAACCAAATTTAGTCAATTAGAATTGCACTGGCTGTGAAGGTCACAAGCCTAATAAAGTAAACAGCCTGAAGAAGTTGTATGAGATGTAGAAGTAGTGAACCCTAAATCAACATAAAAACTGATGAGAGGCAAATGTATGCAGAAAAATATTTCATAGGAAAAAAGAGCATAGATGCAAGATATTTCTAGTTATGCCTAAGAGATGCAGAGGTATGATGAGACTAGAATTTGCTTCTTAGAGCTCCATATTTATCATACACACATTAAAACTGACCCTAGACTTCCACCTACCTGAAGCTTAAAGAGCAGAATGTATGAATGTAACTGAAAGGCCAGATGTAACACAATCTATTGTTTTCCTTTCTTTTGGGATATTTTACATTTCATATCCTTGCTCTTTTCTACTACGCAAAGATGCAGTTCACCCTTGTTCTTAAAGGATGGTAAATGTTTCTTGTAAAGGTTAAAGCACTTTTTATTTTTTTTAGAAGAGGAATATTAAAAATATAAGGCAAAATCCCATGACATCTAGTTAAGCAAAACTCACACTCAAATTTAGGGATTATAGCTTTTTTTCCTAATGTGCTGTACTATACATTACTACATCTCTTTAGTTTCTTACTTTGTAACAAAGGGATAAACTCCTATTTATTATTGCACAGCATTTTCAAAACTCTGCTTTATAAATTCTATTATGAAATTGTTATTAAAAACTATCTTTTCTCTTTTCCAGAGAAATCAGTGCTTGCCCAGCCAACATTTGTTTTTGAAAAGAAGGACCGTTCTTTGAAGGTAAAAAGCTTTTTTTTCCTCTTTTTCATTATTGATAAAAATTGTTGAGAAATAGAGATTCTATAGACAATTATCCTAGCAGTAGTATAAGATTTTAGCCCTGGTTAGCACTTGTAATAAATAGTCTGAAAATGGAACAAGGAAGAATAGGAAACAGAAACAAGACTTAATGCATATATGCTGGACTGTTGTACTTTGTGTCTGTCTAGAAAATGATTGTTCTATTTCCTTGACCTTTCCATGCTTATTTTTTTTTCCAGCGGCCTGCAGAAGACCCAGTTTTCAAAGCTGAAAATGGTAATGACCACCTCACTGAAACAGCATAATATAACTGGCATATTCCTAGGTCCTGTAAAAACAATGTTTGGACTTCTTCTGTGAGCAGGGGTAAATCCCAGTTATCAGACTAAGATTCTGTGGGCTGTAGAGCCACCTGTTCTGTCCTAATATATATGTCCCTGTCTCCCCTCAAGAGTTCTTCCATCTTACCTCTCATATTTATCAGAAAGACAAGCTCCAGAAACCCTGAAAATTGACCAAGTGTATTCATCAGCTGTATGAACTAACTGCCTCTTTCTTTTTGCTCGGGTTATGTTATAATGTAGTTCCTCATACTTAATGTTTTCTGAGCCCATGGGCTGTGAAATGATTCTAAGTGCTGGCTTTAGGTTCCCTGAACTTAGTAGAAGAAGACTTCCCAGGGCGTTGTTACAGGTGTTGACTTAGATTCCAAAGCCCTCTTGCTCTTATGTACTGCCTTAAAGCTGAAGTACCTCCTGCAATTTATTTTGTTCAAGTTTTAATTCAGTGTCATAACATGGTGATGATGCCTCCTGGTAATTACATTATATTTTCTTTTCTCTAGATTTCATTAGCTGTTCCAGAAAACATGCAAGATCATCATCTTTGATTTTCCAGAAGTCTGACTCTCAGCCTAACACTGGTATGACATTTTGCCTCCATTCATGTTTTGATAGGAGTTCTATATTCTTATCTGGCAAAGAAAAGAATTAATTCCCCCATCTAAGAAATGTTACTACATTGTAGGCATGCTGCAAGTCATGTAAACTTAAACATTGATACTTGATGGTAGTTTCTAATAAACATGTTTTTAATTAAAAATATATTATTTTTTCCATACTTAGATAATATTACATAAAGTAGTGAAAAACCTATAAATTTCGTCTAATTTTCCTGAATTGCTCACACAGTCAAGGGGGGATGAAGTCAGGAAAGAAATTATATCCCTGGCTTCTGGAAGAGATCAGTGTTCCCTGGGCAATCCTTTAAAATGTAAAGCTGTTTCCAGAAGGGCCCCTCCTACAGTCCAGCCATGACCTGATGGGGAAGGCTCATAAAGGTCTGTGTATTGTCTCCGTGGAAATGAACACAAATCACTGAGGCTACTGTGCAGAAGGACTGATCCGTATTTTACAATCTTCATTTAACATATGGATGGTACCAGAGAGGCATTAATTACGTATGGTGTATTATTTTTTTAATCACATCTGAATGTACCTAAGAGGACTTCAGCTAAGTTTGGTTTACTCTGAAAGTTAAATTGGGATAGATATGTGAGAAATTTTAGGGTATGCCTATACCAAAAAATAAAGCAGAGTGCAGAAGGAAGCTGGAGTGTCTTCTGTATTGATTGCCTGCACTGTTTACGTGATAGGTCACTGTCTGGCTGTGTTTTGAACCTTTCCACCTGGCAGTCTCCAGGACAGAGCTGATACAGAGAGGGTTAGCCATGTGCCTGAGCCAGGCTGTGCTGCTTGGCCTGAGAGACATCCTGGGGTCAGCAGCATAGACATAACCTAACAGTCTGCTTCAGAAAGATGGCGGGTAGCAGATAATGATTTATTCTACTGTCAGTGAAAGCATGACATCAGCCTGGCTAACCCTAAAACTGGTCTTTTTTTATTCTCCAAACAAGTAATAATTTAATCTCTTATTCTTTTAGATACATTTCTCACACAGCAAAGAGGGAGATCATCTTCATTCAACACCCTTCCTACTTTTCCTCCCTCCCAGACAGGTAAATGAATATAAATATTTACATAGAAAAGCAAGTGTTAACTAAAATAAAGATGTGTGCAGAAATGCTTTTCCTGCAAGACAAAGCTGAAGTGTGTTGGACTAGTCTGGTATTTAGATGGGAGAAAGGATTGTTTTAGAAGGAGGACTGGCATTTCAACAGAAGATAAGGGGTTTTTTTAGTAGTTGGGGAATCCTCTCAGGCAGGAGTGGAATCTTTGAGTAATTTAAAATCATGCATTTATGGAGTGTGATACAAATTATACTTAAAAAAATTAAATTATGGTAATTACATGATATTTTGCTTGTAATATAATGGTGACTATTCCTACAAGAATATAATTTTATGTCCGAGGAGCATGTTTTCCACCTCACCAAGGATCCAGGGAATATTCTTACTCTTAGCACTAACAAGAAGGATGAAGTGGTCTCAAATCCTAGTCTACGTCTCTTACCAAGACAGGTGCTTGGCAGACGCTGGTGTAGAGGATTTCTAAATAATGTTAAGAGTGCACATCATTTTAATAGCAGCAAAACACACTCTTGCAATGAAAAAGTGGTGCTTGTATGTAGTGTATCAGTTGTGCCATTCTACAGGATGTGGTACATGCTTGGAATTGCACCGTTAAGGGGAAGGCAGCACCCAAGATTTACAAATCTTGGGTGGTCACGGTGGAAAGGAATGACGTAAGTCAGAGGTTCCGCAAAAACTGAAAAAGTTTTACTGGTAGATTACACACTTGACATGATAACTGGTATAAGTTCTGATCTCCTATTCTAAGCACATGGAGGTGGGTTTTGGATAAAGGGTTAAGGTGAAAGGGAAGAGAGAGAATTAAAGAGGATTAAAGAGGAGAAGAGGAAAAGCAAGAAAGAGAGAAAAAGAGATCACCCTGGTGATGGTTCCAGCATCAGCATCGGTCCAGCTGAAGGCAGGTATAGGATCCTGGGACACACACCCAGGCTTCACAGGGGTACCTTTATATAGAAGGGTTTCCCCACCCTAGAGGTTAGTTTCTCTCTTTTTATGCAAATCAGTTCCCATGTGCAGTTCATTCTTTCTGGAAATGAGTCAGAGGCATTGGGAGTCTTGGGTGGTCTTGATGCTCCTACAGTCCATGTCCACTTCTTGGCCTCATTCCTGCTGTGCTGTGCTTATGGTTGTCCTGGAAAAGTACTGCCCTACCTCTGTATGGCACCTTCTGCAGCCACAGCCTGCACTTTCAAACTGTGAGTTACTACCAGAAGTCCTTGGTTGGCTCCACAGCTTTGGATATCAGTAATATAAAAATTATCCCCCTTACCTCCTAGGCTTTTACAGCATGGTTGCCATGATCATCTCAGTGGTGTTTGATATCTTTATTAAAACGGTGAAAGCATCAATAGAGCATTGCCATCATTCTAGTAGGTTATGAAGGCCTTTTCAGCAGAGCAGGGCAGGGTTTATTTATTTATTTATTTATTCCTATTTATTTGGGCCTCACTTAATCATCTTAAAAATGCCTAAAATTTGACCAGGTAGCATTCAATGTTTCTACAAAACAGGAACACCTATTTTTAAAAGATGAAGAAAGATTTTCCATTAAAAACATTAATTAATATCCAAAAGACTGTGACACAGCCAGAAAACCTCTGGTGCTCTCTCGTGCCAAAGTCTGTCCACCTGTAAAAACTGAGACAGTTGCAGTTATCTTGACAATCTTTTTCAGATGGATATGTTGCAATATCACTCAGGTTCTACCAAAAGAGGGAGAGGACACAGAAATACTAATTAATGGTTAAAATTCGGGTTTACTTATTATTTAATTTTAAATTCCTTTTCTGTAGTAAAGAAGAACAACATATTCATGACCACAGCTCTTCTTCAAAGAAATCCTGACATCATTAAAAGTACAAGAGAAGGTAACTATCATTGTAATATTTATTCACTGTAGCCCTACAAAGACATCCTTTAGAAATATGGAAGACAAAAAAAGAACAGCTCTTCTCTATACTGAATGATAGGCTTGGTATCTTTATGCAGTTCATAACTTATTTGTTTGACAGTGTAAATGTCCTATGAACTCTGGTCTGACCATCTGCTCTGACTACTTATTTCCTGAGTGAAATGAATATAATCTTCTGTAGTGAAATTTCACATTTCTAATGGAATACTCTGCTCCTGGAGAAACCAATGAAGAACTCTTGGCATCTGAGGATGCAGAATTAAATCTGAAATGCCATAAGACATATCTAAAACAAAGTAATAAATATAAGTATAAAGATATACTTAAATATATAAATACAAATACATTTTGTAAGTACAAATAGAATATTTATGCATATAACACATTGCTTTTTTTATCCTGATAGGATAACACATTGGTTTCACTGCAGAGTTATGTATTTTAGAAACCATTACAATTTTTCAGAATATGAAGCAAGTAAACAACAATAAATATTATTTTTACATGTGTTCAAAGTTTCAGTTAAGAGGCAATACATATAGGTTATGAATTAGATGTGAAGAAAAAGTATATGTTTAAATATTTTGTCTTTGTATTTTGCAAGGATCCTTGTCACCAAGTCATTTGTGGAATGTCATTAGACCTGCCACTTTACAGCCCCCACAAGCCCTGACCTGTCCTGAAATTCCTGTAGTATCACTAATGACTAAGAAAGAAGCATGTGTTCAGGTAAAAAGAAAAATAATTTTACTGGAGCTCAAATTAAGGAAAAAAAAATACCAAACAAAAACACCCAAAACAATCAAAACCAAGCACCAAACAAACTGGTGCTTTTTTTTAACAATTAATTAATTAATTAATCATGCAATTACTTAATCATGTATTAAAATGCATTATTTTAAGAAAGTTCCCATGTAAGTTTCAGTGGAATTGCTGCATCACTGACATGAGGTGAAATGTTAAACTCATGCTGACTGTATTTGAAAAATTATCTCTTCTCTGCAGGCTGTCTTACCTCTCTGATATCAGGGTTCTGTGGGGAAATCAGCTTTTGGTGTTTTGAATTTGGTTTATTTAGGAAGTGAGATTTTAGTATTTTAATTGAGGGCACTGTTTTAGTAGACAGCTGGAAGAAGCTCTGCCAACTACCATATGTATTATCCATATCTCTATCTGTGTATCTTTATACCTTAGTGACTCTGGATTCTAGCAGATCTGTTAATAGCATATTAATTAATTAATCTAATTAATTAATCCATTTGATTTTATTATTTTTAGCTATCTGAAGACAGCTCTTATTCATCCACTGAGAATTCAGTAAATTCCAAACCAGTGGGATCATCTATTACAATAAGTCTTCCCAGCTCTCAAAAAACACAGTAAGATTTTGTTCACTATATTTCTATAGCATCTTGTCACTTGGCTGATGGCATACCCTTTCATCAGCTATGTCTAACATGGTACTAAGCCCATGCTATCTGCACCCTAACAGGGCTCAGTGCTGTTCGTGTGTGGTGCCAAAATTTGTGTATACTGACATGAACTTCATAAGCCATAAAAAAATGGACTCCTAACTACAATTAGTCTCTGTGGGACAGGTGGTTTCTCACTAGCAACCAAGCCAGAAGCTATATGGGGTTTGCCATCTCCCTTCTGATTCCATGTCTGCTGCAGCTCATAAAAAAGTGCATAGAAACTCAGGAAATTTCATTCCTTTGAGGAATTACCAATATATTTCAGTATATTGGACACAAGAAGCATAAAGAAAAAAGTACAGGATTGATTTTGAAAACCAGGTGAATGCTGCAGTTGATGCTCTACTTTCATTCACAAAGTAGAATTTCTGGCATGAGCAGCTATCTGTGGTGACTGTGATACGCTAGCGTTTTTGTGCAGCACAGACTTGAGAGTTTCTGTGAGGAAGCTGACATCCTTGGACTAAGATGTTTCCCCATCCTTTTGACACAGTATGTGATGGAAAGAGCCCTGTTCTTGGAGATTAATCAGATTCTAACTAAAAGCTTGGAAAACTTGTGTCATAAGTGACAGAAATACAATGCTGGGAAAAGACTGGCTTCTAGTTCAACTTCACAGAAGGTTTTGCTTGGGAAACAGAAAGGGTTCAAGGCCAGCAGTGAGCAGAAGTAATACTGGTGCAAAAGTAGGCTATTACCTCTCTCTGGGGACTGACTCATCAGAACTCTAGGTCTGTGGTTGTCTTGTGGTATTAATACTGCTTGCTGATGTTGATGAGGGTTATTTACCTGGAAGTTGTGAGCATCAGGAATAGACTTGGTATCACTTTTGATGAGAGAGTGACTTTTCAAAATTGCTAGGGCCACAGATAATAGATTTCTAATGTTGCTTAATTCCCCCTCCTACACAAGGAGGGCACAGAATATGTAAATTGCAAAGGAGTCTATGCCAGTATTCTACAGAGCTAGATGGACCACAGATAAAGATTGTGATGCACAGTGCCAGGGCTCTGAGGAGACAGGGGATTTCTAGATGCACAAACAACTTAGATTCTTAATCCTTATCAACAAAAAATAACACCATTACAGGGCAGATGCTTGCTGTGATTTTGGAAGAACCAATCTTTTCTATTTCATTTAATGCCGTTGTGATGCCCTCTGAGGACAACATGTAGCCACAGAGCATACTGGGTTTTTAGAGAATCTGATGGTAATGCATGCATTAGAAAAGCTAAATCAGCTGCTGTTGGTACTTTAAATTTATTTAGCTTCTGTCAGCCGCACAGTATCTAGGAAAAGATTGGTGAGTGACTTTCTCCTGTGAAGTAGAGAAATGCAACACAGGGATTCAGTGCCAACAAGTTACTTAAAGGTACTTAGGGTATTACTTTCCCTTGTCTTTTTTTTCCACAAACACTGTGCTTGGGGTGTTTGTGCCTCATGAATTCTGTATATCACAATACTAGTTCTATTATAATCATAGTAAATGTTGGTTCCTTTGGCAGTTGAAAACTAATTTAAATACTACCAGGTGCCTACTGCTCTTCTGAGATTGCAGGAGGATATAAGTACTGTTCTTCTGATCCATATTAAGTGACTGATGCTGTAAAATACTTAGGTAAAATCTTTCTGGCATATCTGTTTTCTCATCAATAATAAACAAATTATTTTATTAAACTCTGTATACATGCTGAACAATAAGTGAACATTGCAGCCAGACCTCCTCATTGCTAAGAAAACAGCTTTTTAGGTTTGCTTTTAATTTCCAGGCATAACTGTTGACATTTAGCTGTAAAATAAACTGCAGAGATTGTTTTGCCTGCAGACATCTCTCTCACTTTTGCTGCTCTTCCACATCTTCCTCTATACATTATATGATTCTGTGGAGAGGTGAGTGAAAATACCTCTGCAGTTGCTGCAGCTGTCCATGTTTCATGCAACCGCTAATTTTCATTTTCTCAGCTGATTATAATAATGAACTAAAAAGGAAAAAAAATCCAGTTTGTTGATTCTGATTAAAAGCTTGCAGAGCTTGTATCATAAGTGACAGAAATCTAACAGTGGGAATACAAAGGCTTCCAATCAACTCAACATTGTACTAGGATTTGCTTAGAAAACTGAAAGGGTTTGAGGCCAGCCCTGGAACTGGGGGCTACTCAGACTCTGAGAAGTCCAGTACCTGAATCTATTCCCCTCTCATAATCCCATTTGAGTCCTTTATCCATATTTCTACTCCCATTGTTCCTTGTTAGTGATCATTCCCTGATATCAGTGACTGTGTTTTGTATCTCCATGACAATGCCATCCCTGGGGCAAGAACACTTTGCATCCCTGACAATGCATACCTGACAAGAACACTTTGTTCTTGCCATACAGCAACATAAGACTATTTAGGTTTTAATAACATTTTAAGGCTGGCACTTCCAGTTAACTTTCTCTTAAAAAGAGAACTGATTGCACTGATTAATTTTTCTTAATTTCTGAATATAATAAAAAAATTCTGAATATAATCAAAACAATTTCCCATATTTTTTCTTAGAAATAAGTTTCTAATTCTTGTTTTTTTAGCTTTTTTGGGGTGCTGTCCTTAAGCTGCTAAGGGAACAGTCTAGAAGTAGCAGTTGAAATTTCAGTATTGGTCACATTCCAGTGAATTTTATTAATGAGTGTAAGGATGAAAAAACTCATTAAAACACTTCAGATTTCTTGTTCATGGCCCAAAACATGCTTAGAAGCTTTAAAGGCTGAAAAGATAAGTATTTTCTGTTTTGGTTCTAATCTTAGCAACACATCAGGCATGCGAATGCTAAGGAATATTTTTGTCATTAAGAAAGATTGAGAGAGGCAGTACTCAGTTAGCCCTTCATCCTTGAAGAGATTTCAAGCACACTGTAGTTTTGAACAGAGAAACTATTTTAGAGGAAATTGTCAAAGTTCTGCCAACAAACTCAGCTAATTTACAGGAATATCATGTACATGACATATGTTATGTTAAGCCCTCCCAAGAGTGATAAATACTGTGAAATGGAAGTTAGTGGTGCTGAAAAATGCAGTTTGTGATACAGTGTCAGGCTGTCTTCCTTCTAAGTCACCCTTCTGGAACAGAAAGTGAAAAGAACTTTCATAGTTTTGCCTATGCCAGCAAGATGTGCAGGATTAAGCTCTAAAGAAAGCATAAATAACATGTAACCCCTTTATAAAACAAACAAACAAGCCCAAAACCCAGAAAAACAAACCCCCAAAAAAACCCCAAAACCAAACCAGCAGCAGGAACAACTTCCACATAAAGGAGTTTACAAGGACTTTTCTAGTGACTTTTACTAAAAAAAATGAAACCTGTTAAAGTGGCTATGTAATTAGCAGGTCAAATCACAAATCTACTTGGATAGAATATTCTTCAATGAAATCTCTAAAATTTAGTTGGCCAGTACCAAAGGATTGCAAGTATTGAGTTATCTTCTTTTTTTAAGTATATCTATAGAACAGGTAATTGAAAAATGGAAACACTTTTCTCTCCTATTTTAACTCATCTTAAGCCATCTGCTATCACATCTATACATTTTTTTTAGTGTCTATGTGTGTATGTGAATGCACTGCCTTCCTGCATTTCAAGATTTTAGGAGGATGATGAAGGAATGCCTGTAAGGCACCAGGGTGTACATTATTCAGCAGAGCACTGGAGAACTTGAAAGGATAGCTGTTAATTGTTGGTAGTCCTTTGGAGGAGCAAAAGGAAACAGGGAAACAAAAGTAACTCATTAAAATTTCTGGAGTAAGACACTTCTCTGAGGAGAAATGGCATGCTGTTTTACTGCTTTTTCTTTGGTCTAAGGAATATCCTCAGTAATCTTAATGAAATGCAGTGTGATACTCTGCTCCTTTTGTGAAATGTTCCATAGAGAATATTCTCAGATTCTCTTAAAGAATTTGTCTGATTACTTACATGATTACCTTTTTGTTTTTCTTTAATGTTAGGTCTGGTGAATCTTTAAAGTGATTTAAATAGCTCTAAATCACATTCTTAAGTTATTTTGTTCCCACAGAAGTCAGTTGCTCAAAGAAAGAAGTCTACAAAACAGCAATTCTGATTTTGTGTTCGGGGAAAACATGGTTGAAAGAGTTTTGGTTGGATCTGCACATGCCGGGAGACTTTTTATCAAGGTCAGTGTACTTAAGAGTACAATTACTTTTTCAGATATTAGTTCTTTTTAGGTCCTTCTTCTTTTAAAGATCTCAGTAAATATTATTCCAATGTCTCTTGAGGATAAAATATGTAAGGATTTGCTGCTGGAGGCACAGGCATTCTTATCTTCACCACCCTATATACATTCTTTAATTACTAATGCTTGCCAATATGCACTTCTGGTTTTTGACTTGAAAAAGAGGCTTTTTTTTTCTATTCCATGTGAAGTGGAACACCCACAATCTAAGATAAAAGAATATGGTTCCTACTGCTCTAATTAACTTCCCTTGTAATGGTAAAGAGGTTGTCTGTCTGAAGGGAAGCCTACAAGAAAGCTGAAGAGAGACTGTTCACAGGAGCACAGAGTGACAGGACAAGGGAAAATGGCTTCAAACTGATGGACAGTAGGTATAGGTTCAATATTAGGAAGAAATTCTTCTTGTTGAGGGTGGTGAGACTACAGTAAAACATTTGGCTGGAAATGCACTGTGGATGCCCCATCCCTGGAGGTCATCCAGGGTGACCATCCGAGGCCGAGCTGGATGGGGCTCTGAGCAACCTAGTCTAATTAAAGGTGTCCCATTGCATTGCAGAGAAGTTGGAACCAGATGATTTTTAAGGTCTCCTTCAACCCAAACCATCCTGCAATTCTGTGATAAATAACTGCAAGGGAAAAATTGGACACCCTAGAGAGTGTCCATGTTAAAGCATATTGTGCATGCTTGTGAGGCAGCTTAAGTTCTGAAGGACTCTAGGACAAAAAAGTGGTTCCTGAGCTGAGATCTGCACCATTGAAAATAGAATTGAAATTCAGATTTTAATTGAAGTAGGATGAAAACTGTATGGTTATCTGCTAGGTAAAAAGCTTGGCAACCATAGGTTTGGGCTATGCCTTCTGGCCAAGATTTATTTATAAGGTAGGAGTTGCAGCACTGAGCATTGTCAGAAGCCACAAGCATTTATTCAGACATGCCTAAGAAAATTCATCTGCAAAACTGAAGGTGATAGAAATTTTTAAGCCCTCTGAGGCTTAAGTTTGTGGTGTCTGAGAGTTTTAAACTACTCTTCTGAGACTCTTCTTATTCTGAGTAGTTTAAAACTACTATAAGCTTGAATTGGAAATAAACCAGTACCTTAACATCTGAATTCTTCAGTGGATTTAAATACTAGTCCAGGATCCACACAAAGAAGTCATTCTTCTCAGAGGAAGAAAGACATACTGATTCTATGATAATAATATTACTTCCTCTTCAGACTGAAATTGTATCATCTGGGCTAGTTTTACTCTGAAGCTATTAAAATTGCTAATCTTCAGCCTAGCATGCATTAAATGATTGAATGTTCTGTTTGATATAAAGTAACATAGCCAGTTTTAAAAATAGGAATTCTTATTTCCCCGGTGTTTTTCCAGAGTCCTGAGAGGCATCCCAAGCTGTGTAATGAAGTTGATTTACTCAAAGGAGAAATAACATTCATGTCCACAGGATCTTCTCATGTCAGGCCACAAGCAAGTAAGCATACTCAGGAAACAAGCACTGTTAGCTTTATTATTATATCTCACTGTATTTTAGAGGATGTCAAATGAGTGGTGGTCAGTAATTTTCATCTGTTCTCAAGATATCCAGTCATGAGTATGCTTAGAGTATGTGCCAAAATCTATATTCAGAAAGCAGGTAGAGTTTGTTTTATGACATGTGAACTGGAACTTCAGAAAGCATGATCTGAATTACTCAAGAAATATTACAGAGTACAGATTATTACAGATTATTATTATGCTTAATGCCCTCTTTGCCTCAGAAGAGGCTGAAGTGGGAAGATGGCTTGTTCCAGGACAACTGTTCTCTTGGGTTGGTTGATGGTGCCACAGAACAGAATGTACTGTACTTGGCACTAGTGAGGCCACACTTTGAGTGCTGTGTCAGTTCTGGCCCCTCAGTTTGGGAAGGACGTTGACATACTTGAGTGCATCCAGAGGAGGCAGCGAGGCTGGGGAGGGACTGGGAACACAGGCCGTGAGAGGGAGGGCCAAGGGAGCTGGGGGTGTTTAGCCTGGAGAAAAGGAGACTCGGATGTGACACTACAACTCCCTAAAGGGTAGCTGTAGTCAGGTGGGGGTTGGTCTCTTTCTCCAGGCAGCCACTGACAGAACCAGAGGACTCGGTCTTAAGCTGTATCAAGGGAGAGATAGGTTGCATATTAGGAAAAAACTTTTTTACTGAAAGAGTGATAAAGTCCTGGAACAGTTTTCCCAGGGAGGTGGTGGAGTCACCATCCCTGGATGTGTTTAAAAAAAGACTTATGTGTCACTTGGTGCGATGGTTTAGTTGTGGTGCTAGTGAAGGGGTTGAACTCAATGATCTTGAAGGTCTCTTCCAACCTTGTAATTCTGTGATTACTTATTGTTTGGAAAAAAGTGCAGGAACCTTTATGAATGCCTTATGGACCACATTGTTGAATTAAAATTTTAGGCTGTCTGCTGCTTGTATTTTTCAAATTCTCATATCTTTGTTATTTTGGATCATAATTGTGGGACTGAAAGTTCTATACAGACAGATTTCAGGGCTTGTTTGTGACTCTGGTGTGAGATTTTCTACTAAGCAAGCCAGGTAAACCTAGGCTGTGAGGGAGTCCCCAACAGCCCCTGTTGTGATCCTTCTTGACAAATTCTGCACTCCTCTTTACTAAAAGATTTATTAGATCCTATGATTTGTGTAAGCATTCTTACAAGTAAAAAATTCTAAATATAAAGCCCTCAGAACATGTGTATAGATTATGCAAAGATACAGAGCTTTGTAACAACATTGTTCCTTTCAAGTCTTTTCCTCTGTGTTCCTGTTAAATATTCATTGTATATGTATTATTATTCTGAATATTGGGATACTTGGCATAACAATATATCAGATGAGTTCAATTTGAAAATTAGTTTCTAAATATTTAGGCCTTGTTTCTGATTGTTTCTGTTTGTCCCTTGGGACAAACTTCTGCAACTATAAACAGCCCTGTTCAATTCTGTATGAGCCTTTTTGGTGAGGTGTTTTGTATTCCTGTCTTTTCCTCTAATGTTTGTTGCTTTGGCCAAAAACTTATTAATAACACTAAACAATTACTGAGGTCACATCCTGTGTGACCTGTACTAGTTTTGTTATCCTAAAAATATTCACAAAATATTCCCTGTATAGATAGAATGTCTTTTTTTTTTTTTTTTTCTCTACAGAAAGACCTTTGTTGAGGAATGCAACACTAATTGAATCAGCAGCTGCTTGTGTTTCCAAGCCAGTGGAGAAAATTCTGTTAGATAAAGTTGAAGTTATAACTGGAGAAGAAGCAGAACAAAATGTATTGCAGGTGTGTATTTCATAAAACCTTGATGGTGAGTAGTTTAGTTGTTAAAAAGAACATCTAGATCTATTGCAGATGCAGCAATCTAAAAACAACTTCAATTTCTATTTTAAATTTTTGCTTTTTTTAAAGCTATGTCTCAGCTAACCCATTTTTTTTTAAGCTGGAGCATTCTTTTTCATATTATATTTGCTCATTTTGTAGTCCTTTTTAGTAAATGACTATTTCAGTGGTATTTTATAAGCATCTGCCTAGTATACTAGCTGTAACCACAACCTTGGAACTGGAAGTGATTTGAGTGAAGATGGGGTTTGTGAAAAAAAATTTTGGGGGAAAAAAGCAATGTGTTGTTAAAGTGATTTTATAGTTCAGATAAAATAGCAATTATCTTTCCAACCTGGCAGGGTGTATATTTTTATTCTTTGTCTTCAAAATATTATTTTCTCAGAAAATAGCAATTGTGATTTTAAAAAATCTTACCATTATTTTATTTTTGATTAATTCTTCTGTCTTGGCAGACCACAGAAGTTTTACTGTTTTTAGAGCTGTACTCTTCTAGTAGCAGTACTGGTATTCTGCTGCATAACATTTGTAATGAGTGAGAAAATAAGGTTGTACAACTTTTGGAACAAATTTAGATATGGCGGTGGATATCACAGACTGCTGCTACACCTAAAAACACAGTAGCAGCAAAACTGAAGGGCCTCAGCAACTTCCTCAACAGACAAACTGTTAATGAAGATGAAATATTTGCAAAATTAAACTGGGACTCATGCTGAATGTTTTCTATGATGAGAAAAGAGCTCACAGATCTAAGAGCCCTTTCATTTTAAGTAATAAAGGTGATATATCTATATATTTATGTATAGATAATAGCTGTGTACCTTTGTGCACATGCAATGTAATACATGGATGTATTAAAAGCCATATCAAAAGTTTTACAACCATGAAGTTGTTATTTTAGAGCCAATAAAACTAGCATTAGCTGGCACTTTTCATCATGTATTTCTCTTTCAGATTAACTGCAAGCTCTTTGTATTTAATAAGCTTTCTTTAAGTTGGACTGAAAGAGGCAGAGGATCCCTGAGGCTTAATGACACTTCTAGCAATAAGCATGGAATGTTGCAATCAAGGCTAAGTATGAGTTAAATAATGAGATATACCATACAGAAAACACCAAATGGCCAGAGTTTATTTCAGAACATTTAAATCTGAAAAGATTGTTATATTTAAGTCACATTGCTGAGAATCGTTTTTTGTGCTAAAGTTCTCAGTGTTACAGACTGAGGAACCAGGCTCACATGTATTGTTAGATTCTGTGTACTTCTCTAATGCAGTGTGTCTGCTGTACTAGCTCAGTCACCAGTCTAAGAGTTTGCTCTTTATTGGTTCTGCTTTTTCAGCAGCTCTGTTTCAAGACTCTTTTGGAATGTTGTTACTGTGCTGTTACTTTTTTGTACTGTATTGCACAGTTTCAGCAGATTATTTCCTTTGTGTGCCAGACATACTGAAAGAAATGAAAATATTTGGATATTTAAAAAAAAATCTCACTATATCAGGGTTTTATACCAAATTAGAAAGAATAATTGATGAAAATATTACTTGTATACAAGTGCTGGAGAAAACAACTGCAGCATATCTTATTAACCGTCTTATTTTAGTTATGCGAAATCAAGGTAGCTTGAGACTGATTCTCAACACCCAACTCTGGGAACAAATGGTTATAAAAAGAGCAAACAGAAAGAGCCTGTGCTTCACTGCAACAGATCAAGAGGACCATTCTATTCAAGTATTTTTAACTCAGGTGAGTAGGAGACGACAGCTCCACCCAAAACCCCACTTCATCTAGAAGTCAGAAGGGTTGATGAGGGTTGGTTTTAGCAAATGGCCTTCATGCTCTATCAGACTATTCTCAGCTTGGATGTTACATGGCTTTTATTATGGAATGTGTTAGAATGATATTTCAAAAAAACAGATGTGATGATATGATCTAGCCTTAAGACAGACATTTTCAGACTCTGGTTCACATACCACCAATGGAATGGGTATCATTCCAGTAACATTCAGAAATGTCTCTATTTTAATGGAAGGAATACACTGACAATTTCTTCACAGGTAGTTAAAATTTTGTAAGTTACACTGGTAAAAGGCAGCAGCTTTCTGCCATGATTCTCAACACAGCACCTGAAATAAATCCATCCAGTGTAGGACCTCCATTTCTCAGTTGAGAAAAATACAGAGTTTCAATATCGCCCTGTGTAAGACAATAGTCTTGAGAACCCTGAGATTTTCTCCAGCAAGGGCTAAATTGGAGATGGAAATGTGCTGGACCTATTTTCAAATATAAAGCACTTACATCCTAAGTTTGAAAGTGAGAACATCCACATGAGTTTAAGGATGTTTACAGTTTCCCTAGTAGATCTTTCTAGGAAGGATTCAGCTTGCTGGGAAAGACAAATAGTTCCAGGAAGTGTCACATATCATACACAAGCAAAGCACCATGCACTGTATATGCAAGTACTGTAAATCTATCACTTCCTAACAGGGAATGGCTTAACTATGGATGTGCTGGACTGCTGGTCTGCTTGTGAGAATTAGAAATGTCCTGATTTCCAGGTGCTGCACTGTTTTCATAGGGCATGTAATTTGCATTCTGTAAAATGGTCTTGGCACTACTAAGCAGTAAAAATAGACATGTATGAGGTCACAATATATGAGAGCTATATGGGTGTGGCAAGGGTTGTAGGAAGCTGCTTCTACAGTCACTGAAGAGGCTAGTACCCATCCCTACAGTATCCACCTGGTGACTGTATATATTGACATGTCAGGGATTTCCTACTTCTAGAAACAAGCTCAGGAATCATCTGCAATATCAAATAATCTATAAAAACTGAGTTGTTCTTCAGGGAAAGTAATTCCATAGCTCATGTATCTTGTAACTATACAGAAAACAATCAACAGCTGCATATAAAGCTCAGACCACATAGATAAACTTAACATTATTTGTATTGGCATTAGTATTTGGATGTTAATTATTAATTGTGAATCTTAAGTTGACTGTTTTGATTAGAAGAGACAAAATACAACTCTTTCATTATTTTTTAAATGGATTTTTATCTGTTGTTTTTGACTATACATTTTATGTTCTGCAGGCAAGCTCAAAAGACACTGAACACCTGTATGCAGCAATACATCATCGCCTTGTGGCCTTGCGAAGCTTTGCTGAGCAAGAGCCAGATGCGCATCAAGTAGACACAGAGTCAGAAACAGCTTTTCAGCCATTAAACTGTGATAGTGATGATGAAGATGATGAAGAACTAACTCAAGTGAGCAGCACTGGATCTGGTAAGTGGAGGTTTTGCTGGAAATGTGTAATCCTTTCAGGGTATTTGCTTAAAGTAATGAAAATGGGACTTTTTTTTTTTTTAATGATGACTATAACTTTTATCTGATACAGATATCCCTTTTTCAGGTAGAAATAGGGTAATTCCTGTTAGTATTCTGACTTATTACTGTTAAAATGTAAGATTTTGCCAGCTCAAGTATCTACACATATTTCTAGGCATGGAATATACTTGAAAAATGCTTGAAGTTTAAAAAAAATTATATTATCAATAATAATCTAAATGCTTTATCAGTATATTTCAGTAGAAATGACTGGAGATGTTGAGATACTGCTTTTACCTTGAGTAAATGAAGTATGAGTCCATTCACATCAGTGACTAGCTTGTTGCTAAAAGCCTGGAGCACAATGTGTTTACTAATATATTTATAGTGTCATGGTTAACTTAATTTAAAACATGTTCCTTGATCAGCTGTAACGACTAGGAAATCTGCAGGACAATATTTACACACCAGTTCTGCCAGCGTTCTTCATCATAACAAAAATGTGGATTTCTCAGAGAGAAAAATGCCACTAAAATAAGACATTAATGCCTTAATGCTTCTTTTAATGTAACTCACAACAGGGCTGCAGTCACATTTGCAGACAGCAAGGCAGAAAGAGCTGTTAGACTTACCTACCAAAAGAGAAATCATATTTGTGGAGCAAATTCACTGCTTGTGTCAAACTGCTATAGCATATACAGAAGCTTCCAATTAGGAGTGGTTTTTCAACAGAGGGACTACATCAGGCAACTTTGAGTTGTTGCTTACAGGATTAGTTTCCCTCTGCAACTAGGTAACATACTGTCCTTATAAACATTCCTTCCAACAACTATTCATCAAGAATCAAGAAATGATCAGTAACAGCTGTAAGTACTGTTTCCCTAAGGAAACAATCTTTTCTTTCCTTTTATCATAGAATCTTAGAATATGCTGAATTGGAAGGTACCCTAAAGGATCATCGAATCCAACTCCTGGCACTGACAGCACACCCCAAGAGTCACACCCTGTCCCTGAGAGCATTTTCCAAATGCTTCTTGAACTCTGCCAGGGTGGTGCTGTGATCACTGCCCTGGGGAGCTGTTCAGTGCTCAGCCACCCTCTGGGGAAGAACCTTTTCCTGATACCAAACCTAAACCTCCACTGACACAGCTCCAGGCCATTCCCTTGGGTGTTGCCACTGGTCACCACAGAGAAGAGATCTGTTTGTGCTCCTCCTCTTCCCCTCATGAGGAAGTTGAAGACCTCCTTCTCCAGGGACAACAAGCCAAGTGACCTCAGCTGCATTTCATACAGCTTCCCCTTAACGCCCTTCACCATCTTCGTTATCCTCCTGATAGACTGCAATATCTTTACATCCTTCTTATAGTGAGGTGACCCAAAACTGAACAGAGTTTCTGATAACTTGGAAATTTTGGATGGAGCTTGATTCCTTCCCAAAATTCCTAATAAGAACTCTTTATTCTTTCAGAAAAAAAAAAAAAAAAAAAAGAAAAAAATAAAAAAGAGGGGAAAGGGGTTTTCAAAGCAGTGTAGGAACACAGATACACAAGTTAAATATTTATTTTGGTTTGCAGAGACTTCTGATAAAAATATTCAGATGGCAGCCAGCAAACAGACTCTGAAATGTGTGAGGTGTTGTTTTCCCTTGTCCTTTCAGGGTAACCATCTGTGCCTCATTTATTCCAGTTTGTAACAAGAGTTTTAACAATCCCTTTCAAGCCCTTTTTTAATGGCTTCTAGCTCTTCTGCTTATCTTAATCTCTTCTCAGAGCCACAATGTGTTAATTTGCATGCATTTCAGTTACTGAAGTCCAAGTCACTCTCCACCTTCAGGTATCCAAGTCACTCTCCACTTTCAGACATTCAATCTCACTCATGACTGTCCCTGGAGCTCCCTTTTACCAAAATGGAAGAATAATAGGCCTTATGGGTTTTGAACAGGAAGAGGTCAGTTTTAAATATCAGCATAGATATGTCCATTTAGATACAAGAGAACAGAGCCTGGTTTTTTAAGAGCATTAGTTCTAATTTTTAAAATTTCCTTCTTTCATTTTTATTGAAGGGTGTATGTGAATAAGTCATCTTATTTTTATTTATGTAACTCAGTTTTGAAGATTACTGCTCCTTAAGAATATATAAATGTTAAGAAGCCTAAGTCCTCAGGGACTGTTTCTTTACAAGAGATAAAGAATTTACAAAAACTGCCTCCATTTTATGTCATTCCATTCTATTTTTTTCTCGTCCCCCCCCTGCAGTGGTTTTCTTTTCTTAATATAGCAATTTCCTACTTATTAAAATGAACTCACACAGTTGCCTAGATGATGTATTTCATGACACTGTAAAAGACATAAAAAATTAGATCTTTATTATCTTTATAGTATCTTTACAAGAATTGTTTTTAGTGCTTAAGACTGAAGAAGAAAGCAAATATGATATACATAGTAAGTGAATTATGGACTTTTAAGTGATTCTGTATATTTGCAAGACTTTGTTGTAAGCATTCTTTACAGAAAATTCTTGATCTAGAGTATGTTAATGCTATATACAGACAGTGTATAAAGTAGTAGAGATTTTTGTGTGATTTTATGAGTCAGTATAGACATTTATTCCAATATTTTTAAACTTCCCAGTTGAATTGCTTTACTTTCAAGTAGAGATATTAATTTCATAAAGTCCATAAAGAGAAATTAGCTATGCCTGACATTTTTATCAGATTATATTTTACCAGTTACAGCCTGAATATTTTTACCAACAAAATGCTCTGTAAATCTAAGCGGAAAGAAAAAGAACAATTAATCTTTAAATAGATTTTGAGATGGGATGGGATCAGTAAGACTTTGGAAAGTATTTAGCATTTCCCTCTGACTACAAAGTAGCTGAGGAAGTGAATTTAGACTAAAGAGCAAACTTCTTGTCTGACCAAGTCAAACAAGTAAAGTACCTGTGTGGTACAAAGATGGCACTGTCACTAGGCAAAGAAAAGTTTTATGCATTTCTTCTTATACTCCAGCTCACCAATCTGAAATCTTATAACTTCATCCTGACTGAAAGATCATCTTTTTGGATTGAGGTGTCCTTCTGTAATTTTAGAAGCTCTTAATCTTTCTTAATCTTAGAAGCTATTAGAATGAATTCAAAGATTCTGCAGTTTAGGACTAGGTAAGTCCCAAGAAGTCTCTCCATATCCAGCCACAGACCTTATGAGAAAAATCAGTGTGCAAAGACATAAGAGTGTATCCCATATGGATCCACAAAGCATTGTGTGGATTTTCAAGACTACTGGTATTGAGAGTCAGTAGTCTCCAAACATTAGAAGTGTGTTGGTCTGAGAACCAGACAGTATCATAATATAGAAATGCAAAAGTACATGCATTTGCAGAACTGAAGAATGTTTTATTTTAGGGACATTTTCTGGTCCACTATACATATACTTCCCATCTCAGTTTTATTAGGACTCTCTTATGCTAGAGTTTACCAAGATTTAAAATGTTACAAGAGCTTTATTTCTATTTTGAAGTAAAGTACTTTTAAAGTTCTTAAAGGACCTACTCTTCAGCAACACCACAGTAACTCTGAAAAATTGCTTTATTTGGAATTTCTTGTCAACTTACTTTAAGTTCTTATCAATTGTTAAGGATTCCAAACTATGAAGCTAACACACACATACCTGATAGTGATTAAAACTGAGGAAGAAAGAAAAGTTAAGAATTAACTTCTTTGTTGGAGTTTCTGTATTCTTTCCAGCAGCCACCAGTAATATCTAAAGTAGAGAAAAAAAAGACACTCTATGATTGGTTTTAAATGCTCCTGTATCAGGAAAGAGAAGGGGGAAGACCACACTTAATATTCTGACAAACACAAGCTTTCATTTCACTTGTAAGAGATTTTAAACTCTTGGTACGTATTTAGGGATGGCCAGATCGTAGCAGCAATTTTTAAGCAAATACTGTGGTAGTGGTATTATGTGTCTGATATTATTAGTCAGTTCTACCTACTTTCTGCAGATGAGTCAAAGTCACAGAGATTATGCACCAAAACAACTTTCTCATAACCAATGAGCTGTTTGAAGATATGTTGGATTTCTCACAGTTGTCTGAGCATCTGTAATGAAGTCTTAAAGCAGTGTACCCTCCATAGAGTGAGATACTTTGTATCCTGGGTACACTGGCCTACCTAGACATCAGATTCCTTAGTGTTTTTTGCGCTTGTCTTTATTGACTTGGAGGGTCATAGACTTCATTCACAATTCACATGTTCAAATATTTGTGAATAATCTTCTGTTATCTAGTTACCTATTTACCAAAATCAGGAACTGATCATATCCAAACTTTAACCTACTGCTTTGGTATTATGAAATTCCGGATTGTTTCAAAACATGAATATGCTCAAATAAGCAAGATTTTTTCAATAAATTCTTTTTCAGATCATTCTAGATGGAATCGCAGGCGGTCTGTTGTCTGCTCATGATATCTGCCAGAGATTACAACAGCTCAGTTGGGAACTCATCTTCCCAAAATGTCTAAGCTGACTCTTCAACTCCTGGAGGGAGGAAATCAAATGAATATTACTTTATTACTTTTAAGTAGAAATTAATTTTAGAGACAGCTTAAATTTAATTCATTGAGAAAGAATTTCAGATGCGCTATTGAGGATTCCAGGCAGCCTGCTATTGAGCTAAGAATAACACCGTGGCTTCCTATAGACAAGAACTGTTACAAAGACTTTCAATTTTAGAACTAAATATATTTAGATACATTATCAGAGTAAGGAATTTTATAGGGAATAAGTACTTATTCATCATATTGATGGATACTACCACATAAGCATTAACTAATAATATATGTGAACAGATATTTGTTACTTTTAATCTATTATTTAAAAGATACATTTGGAAAGCTTTAAATTTTGCTTCACTGAAAACATTTATTTAAAATTGTGTGATAACTTTCAGCATCCTATTTGTAAATGCATGCAAGCAAAACATGGCGTAGTAGTTTAGCATGACTAAGGTCTATGGAAAACTAGCTTTTATACAAGGGCTTTTATTTAATGCTTATTTTGAAAATATCTGGAGTGGTATACTTGCTGCAGAATTTTGTTTAAGGGAGAAGAACCATGATCTGCATCTTTCAGCTGTATGCACCAAAAGAATTCATCATGAAGAAGTAAAAACCCATTCTAAGGGCTATATGAGCTTTAAAATTTACAGTGTATCTGCCTGCTCATTAACACCTTTCTAGCTGAACAAAACAAACACCTGCACTTGTGTATATTAGTTGTTCATTTGATATACACAAGTAAATGCATGCACAGTACAACAGGATATCTACATTTTAAATGTGTGAGATTATCTGAGATTACTTCTGCCATAGGTGTTGCTATCCCTAACAGCATCATTCATTTGAGTATCTTACACATGCTCATGTGCACAATAATCCCAACAGTGGCCAAGACACAGTTGCACTGGAAAATTCATTCCACAAACAAATGCCTTCTACCTAAACATTTTTGTGAGAAAAAAACTCCAATTCACCTGTGAATCGAGACATGCAGGGTCATGCACAGTAACACATGCCACTTATGTTTCATATTTTCATTCTGTCAAAAATAGAATTTGTCTGCAATCTCTCCACTGCCACTTCCCTGATATCCTGCATATTTGTCATCTTCAGAGCTGAAACAATGCTCTAAAATATCTCAAGTCCTTTTAATTAAGGTAATTGTAATGATTTCTCAATTTAAAAAGCTGCAACACACCTTATCAGTCAAGTTACAATTTAGTTTTCCCATCTGAACATGGTATGAAGTTCCAACAATACTAGTTTCTTCCTGAATTGTCAGTGCACTGCCAAGATTAGTATCCTGATGAAGCTGAAATGTTGTCTGGATTACACTGAATGTAATGGCCCACCAAAATTAGAACTGACATTGATTTAGCATCTGGATGACAGTAAATTTAAGTGGAAATCATTTTTTGCCTTCAGAAAAAAGGGAGTGCTTCCCAACAGAGCACCTGTGTCAAACAGTGAAGCATGGGGATTCTCTTTTACTCCAGTCTGCCAATAACAAAAATATTGTTTCCATAATGAGCTGTACATTGTGTCCTTTGTTACCAGCCTCACTCCTGACCACATCACATCACTGACCTTCATATTTCATTGCTGCAGCTCATCCTCAGGGACAAAGCTCCATGTTATAAAAACTCGGGCAGTTGTAAAACACAGCAGCCCTATGTATTTAGCAACAGGTCATGGTGATATGTTTGTCCTGGAGTTCAGCTGGCTATGCACTGAATGCAGCGTTTGATTTCAAAGTCTGTCCTGATAATCAAAGCTTTCTGTTTCTTTAAACAGGATTTAAGCACCTTAGTGACACAACACCCCTCTTAATTCTACTACAGCTGTAAAATTCTTGGTAAATGAGGGAGGTTTACAGGGCAGAGACAACAGAACTTTTTCAGAGACAGGACTTAAACTTTGTATTTTGCTCCCACAGCATACAGAACAAGGTTTATAAATAAAAGCTCTTTTGATCTGGTTGATACCAAGGTTGATGTTTATCAAGGTTGATAAATAAAAGCTCTCCCAAGATCCTTACATGTATACAAGTATACATATAAACACACACACTCAAAACATCAAGCTTCATCTCCTAAAAGGTGAGAAGGAAAAGAGATGTTTATTTTAAAGACATTGGATACTTTGGTAATAGAGGAAAAGATTTTTTGCTCTTAAGAACCTAATTATGTGTTCTCTTCAGTCTCACTCCACTAAAATTCACTGTTCCTCAAGCCTGAAAGTACACCATTATATAATGTATTAACTTGGTTTTAAAAATGTAGTTTGTCATTTTATGACACCTGGACAGCAATTTCTGTGCCTCAGCAATAAACAGTTTTATTACCAGTTAAATTTCTGTGTAACTAGGAGTCTTATTTTGTGTCCCAGTTATAGTTTCCATGAGTTAGAGTTCCATGCTGCAGAATCTCAAGCCTGCTTTTCTAAGGAAACAATATGTAAGCAGTTGTGCATGCCATCCACCTGTCAGATCCACACTGAGTCCACTGTTCAGTTTCAAAGAATTGCACAGGAGCTAGAATGCTCTAAGACTATTTAAATTCTTCATGAAGATTGGCAGTTGCTGAGTGACAGAAATCAGAGAAAGGCATCCTTTGAGGAAAAAGTTTCAGGGTAAGCTTGGTATTTTTCTGTGATGCTAGTGGGCCTGAGTGGTGTTTTTCTGCTTCTGTACAAGCTGCAGCACTTTCTGGGAGGGAGGAGAAACAGAGCATGGAAGGATGGGTCCCTTTAGCCTGAAGAGAGGTGTAGAGACATGACCCAAACCCACATGAAACTAAACATGATTTTTTTTTTTCCAGATAAATTTCTATCTTTCTGAGAAACCCCAGTGACACTTTAATATACATAAAGGATGTAGAGCTGGAAGATCTTATATATTCATACAGTAGTAATTTTCCCAAGGAGGGAAAACTAACAGTTCCTAATAATAATAATATATTCTACTAAGATTAGGAACTTCTAGTAGAATCTACTTGGATGGGACAGACTGAATGTCCTACTTTACATTCTGGAGGCATTTGTATCTCTTCAAAAATCTTGTCCCTCAGGTTTTTATGTCGTGCTCTTTAGCAACCTCTGAAATAGTTTTGGCAGACTGTATAAAGTTAAAGAGTTAGGTAATATCTCTACTGAATAAATAAATACAGGAAAAACTTCTAGCACATTTGCTTTCACTGCTAGTGACAGCCATTATGACATGGACAGGGAGGGAAAGAGCACCCTAATTTCCCTTACATGGGTTTTAGAGGCCTTACCATATGGCCATACTGGCAGGAAAACTTAGAAAAAGCATGCACAGCCCATTCTACAGCAGTTCTCTGTGTAAAAAGTGAACTTTAAATCAGAACAGTTTGTGTTTCACAAACACTGAAGTTATTAGTACAAAATAATATGTCTGCAGCTTTTTGAGCTTATTCAAATTGCTTCTGAAATGTTGAAGTCAATTGTATTAGACCACTTGAGGGATGGTGTAGTTTGCTTTCCATAAGCAAAGAGTGGGAAGAAAAGTAGAAAAGTAAATCTCTGATAATTAAAATATGTTCTAATGGAAATGTGGACAAGCAAGCTTGCTCCTCTCATTGGTTTTGTGTAAAAAAAAAAAATCAGTAATTTGTATTGATAAGAATAGCTGTCACTTACATGCTTTTCCTTAAGCTTCTTCCTTGATATTGTAATTTGGTATTTCTGAAACAAATTACCAGACAAAATTACATGACTCAACTATGCAATTAGTGATGAGGGTATATATGTTGCAAGCACAGTGCAATCACATGGATAGGATGTGGGATCAGAAATTCTATCAGACTACACTTGCTTATACGTTCATCTACTTGCTTGGTAAGACTCTGATGTGTTGCATGAGTGACGATCTCTAAGCGTTAGTCTGGAGTTTTCCTCTGGATTATCAGAATTAACAGCTGCAGTCAGCTGGTCTCAAAATCCCAGGACTTGGATTTATGAAATATTATAGTGATGGTGTGTTTACCTCCTCCCCTGTGAATGCACCTAACACTGATAGCAGCACCATTTTAGACAAAAAAACCACAATCATTTTCCGTTACCAGTAGCACTGAGGGTCACATAGAATAAATCTACACAGTGCAAATAATGGGATAAGTTAATGATATATCAGTTATTAATTAAACTATCACAAGAAGGCATTATTCAGAGACTCCATGAAGGAATAGAAATGAACAGTTGTCCCAGATTGTAACTTCACTACAAGCAACATATACATTCTTTTGGGTGGAAATAGGCTACATACGGAGATTATGTTACATAAAACAGGTGGCACAGGTGCGCATTGCCAGTTTTGCAGCTAATGAAATAGTTTAGGGAACAATTTATTGTTTATGTAGAAATTTTTCCCGTTACTTTGTTCACAGAGTATTTTGTGTATTACATAGATACTTTTAAAGTTCACAATATAATTTGAAGCATATAGAGCTAAGGATGCCTGGTTTTCTATGGATGTGTCTTGAAATTTACATTTACACTCCTTGGTGTCTAAAATGGGCATTTCTCTGAAGCATTTTTCTAACTTCAGGCAGTATTGAGGCATCTGTTTCCCTGAAGAATTTTTAAGTACTTTATGCCCAAATCAAAGTTGGTTTTGGTCAGCCAGTTGTTCAAAAAGTTATTACAGTGGGAATTCACTCCTAGTCCATAGTTGTGTTCTACAAGGATACCAGGTTTAAATGCCTGTATTTATTTGTTTAATTTTGCATGAACAAATCTGTCCCTTAATCTACTGGGTATATTGTTTTAAAGTCATTGAAAATGGGGCATGAAGTCATGTCATAGATCACAAACTGACATATATCTCAAAATAGGTAAAGGGTCATTTGACAGATAAATGTGTCTTCTTGCTGTAGTGAGGGAGGGGTTAGTGTTTAATGAACATTTTTAAGTAGGTTCATTTATAAAGTAACATGCAAACTGTAAGAAATATTCAACAAACTGTATTTTATGTTATAGAAAGTTTAAATCCTTTTCTACAAAGACAATGGGGTATCAGACAATCTGTGTATCTGACAAAGAGCTTGCCTATCAGAGACTTTATTCTGGGAGGTATGGATTAATCATTTCATAGCCCATGCTTCAGCATTGTTTCCAGAACTTTAATAATCTACTGATTTGAATTTACATTTTTAAATACATATTTAATATTTTATGCTTATAAGCTTGCTGTGGGAATTAATTCAAAAGACCCTAACATGATAATTATGATTTCAGAATAAAATATTTTTCCATATTCAAACTTAATGGTTGAAGATGATTTGATTTTCAAAAATCAAAACAATTCAATAGACAATACACAAAGCACAAAATCTTAGAGGAGCAACCAAATGGTCAATTAAGTTATAAAATAGATACCATTCAAAACAGAGTCATAAATTTTCGAAATCTCTTAAATCTTTTAGATCTCTAGGTTGCTGTATTACCTACTGCTTTGTACAACCTAGAAGTTAATGGTTATACAGAAGGAGGCATTTTCTGGTTAGCAAGGGAATTAGTTATGTTTAATTGGTTTCCTGGTAATCTGTTTTGTGATATTTACCTTCAAAGCTAAACTGATCAGTAGACAAAAAAAAATCCTCCTACCCACCAGCAAAGACTGGAGAGAGCCTTTGTTTTGTGTGAAGAGCAGAATGGCTGCAGCTATGCTATTTCCTAAGATTCTTGGCAAAGCACTGTAGAGAAGTGCTGCATTGACAGGCAGGAGTTGCTGCTTCAATCCCTTCCCCCAGGGGAGGATGAGGAACAAGGTGAGTAATGAGAAATGCGTGTCTAAGTGAAACCTTCAGTGCAGAAGGACCGTCTGTGGCAGTCGATGCCTGCGTATGCAGTTATTGATAATTATTAAAACCGCCACAGAATTTCTGGACATCTTGCTTATAATATTAAAAAGTAACTCAGGATCAATAATTTAATTTTTTTTTTAACCTGCCAGACGCTGTCTCGTAACGGTGCGGCCAGGTCCTTTCTGCCCTTCCTGACACTGGCAAACGTCAGAAGGACCAGAACAATCATGGATAACACAAAGAGCTTTTTTTACTGGTGTATCTCACCAGTCCTCCACACCAGATGCAGTATTTAGCCCTTCTAAAACAGCATGTGGTGTGTTTTCCCAGCTTTCTGAATTGTTTTCCGAGAGGTTATTTCCAGCGCCCCGGGCAGCAGGCCGGCCGCGCAGCGCGTCCCGCCCGGCTCCAGCGGGGCGGCGTCTCAGTGTCGAGAGCGCGCCGTCCCGCTGCTCGGGAACACTGCTTAGCCTCAGAACGCTGCCTAGCCTGGGAACTCCCGCCCGCTCCCGAAAGCTACCTGGAGTTTCGGTAATGCACTATTAGCAGGTCGTATTCGCCTTTCTGCGGTGCTGTAAAGCTATCACAAAGACCGAGGTCAGGGAGCAGCAACACGTGAGGTTTCCACACGCAATCTAAGACCAATTTCTCCCCCTTTATCTCTTTAACACTATCGCTGCCTCCCGGGGCACTGAAGACTACCTGTGGGGCACTGGTGGCACTGCGGGGGCGGGTGCCATGAACATCCTGGGGCAGGGGAAGCAGCGGGGCGCGGCTGCTGTGCCCCGGGAGCAGCGGGGAGCACTGGGGACACTGTCACCACTCGGTCAGCCCCCTCACGGCGGGGTCGCTCTCCCGCCCCCGCCGCGCGCCACCTACGTGCCTCGCGCCCCGTCGCGCGCGCCGCCAGAACCGGGGCGGGGCCAAGCAAGGGGCGGGCGGGGAGCGGGGAGCGGGAGGTGGGGGGGATGTGTGGTGGCGACGCGGCCTCATCTGCGCATGCGCAGGAGGCTTTCGCCGGCACGTGGGGCGGGGCGCGCGCGCCGCGCGCTGTGCCCCGGTTGGCCGGGGAAGGCGCACGCGCCGGAGAGAGCTTCAGGCCCCGCCTCCAGAAGGGGCGGGTACCCGGCGGCGCAGCTCGCGATTGGCGGGGCTGGCGTCTGCGCGCGGGGAGGGCGGGGCGGCGGGCGCGGCCGGGCCATGTGTGCCGGGCGCCGCCGCAGAGCGGCCGCAGCCGCCGCCGCCGGCAGCGCCGCGCCCGCCCCGGGGAGCGGCGCAGAGCCCGGGAGATGTTCTCCTCTTGGGGCTTCCCCTGCGGCCGCATCCGCCTCGCCGGCCGGACGGCAGCTCGGTGCTCCGCCCTGGTCCACCAGCGGACGGCGGCTTCCTCCGCCACGCCGTGGCTGCCGCTGCTCGGCGGCGCCCACCGGCGCCTACTCGCGCTCGGCGGGCTGAGCCCCTTCGCGGCGGCGGCGGCGGCCGGGCGAGGGGCGGCGGGGGCCGCGCCGTGCGCCTCGGGGGCGGCGGGGGGCGGGTTCCGGCCGTCGCGGGTGGCGGTGGTGGTGAAGACGACGCGGTACGAGTTCGAGCAGCAGCGGTACCGCTACGCCGGGCTCTCCGAGGAGGACCTGAAGCAGCTGGTGAGCGGCGGGAGGCGCCGGCGGTCCCGGCCACCGAGGGCGCTGCCGCGGGGCTGCAGCAGGGGTGGGGGGTACCCAGGGTGATGCCCGGTTCCGGCGAGGGATGACAGGGGGGATGCCCGACATCGGAGCGGCTCCCGGGGTGATACCCGGCTCCGAGGGCGCCGCCGGGCCGCTGTGTCCGAGTGTCCCTGGTGCTTCCCCGGGCCTTGGTCGGGCGGAGCTGGCGGCCGTGGAGGTGAGTGGGGTCGCGGCCGCTGTCCCTGGGCTCAGGCCGAGCGCTGCCCCCGCTGCCGGCGGCTCTGCCCTCCCGCCGCCTCTCCCCGGCCCCCGGTCCCGATGCAGCCGCCGAGTGGCGCGGCCTGGAGAGGGGCACGAGTGGCGCCGCTGGGCATTCATCGCTTGCAGGCTGCCGAGAGATCTGAGCTTGGGTTTTACCCTTGGAGGGATTCCAGCGGCCCTCAGTAAACTGCAGTCCTTTTCTTACTGTATGTAGTATAAAGATTAGAGAAGTGCATGCTGAGGAAAGGGCAGTGTTGCAAAAAATCCCCTCTGTGTCGTAGCGTGGACTGATGCGCATTTCTTCCGTTTTCTTGCCTCACATCTTTACTCCATCCTTACGTATTTTCCTCCATTCACACAGCCAGATCTCTCTCAGATCCACCCTTCTTGTTACAGTTTTTAGAAAAGCCTTTTTCTTTAGTCTCTAAGGAACCTTTAATGTAAAGGTCCATTACTGAAGGTATACTAAGGAAAGCAAGTGTCTCTGAGAGTTGATACGTGCACCCAGTGTCTTGTCTTCATCCCCATCAGGCTCAGTGACCTCACCCAGTACTCCCTTTACCTGGTGGCTGCCTTCCAGTGTTCATCTGCCACCGGTGGGCTGAAAGGTGGTACCTGCAGGAGTTACTTTGGCTGCCAGCAGTCTGAAGTCCATGTCATGAGCTCATATTATTAATTTATCCACACATTCGTTTGTGTCTGGCAAGTCTTTGGTCGCTTAAAACTTACTGTTTTAGAGCTCTGTTAGTTTGCAGTGTTTGGATTAAATTGGTAGATGTGCTTAACTTATGTAGCAAGGACGAATGACTGCATAGCCTTGCTTTGTAAAGAATTGGGGTAAAATGTACAATATCTACAGCAATGTCTGTGTGCTTTAGTTGGTCATCTACCTCCTATGGAATTCCTGTCCACATATTTTTTACATGTTTTGTATAGCTGTGTAGTCATAGTTCAACAAGTTGAATGTCAGTCTGTGTTGATTCTCATGTAGCTTCCCGTTGCTGAGGTGTCCCAGTACTTCCTTTCATACCGTGGTTAGGGAAAAAAAGGGTCTCTCACAGCTCAACTGTAAGACTTTTTCTTTTCATTTAGCTATTTCTGAGAAGTTATTTCTTCTTGTTGAGTATAGAGGTTGTCCTCAGTGTGCAGCTAAGCCCAGGAAAAGCAGACTGGGTTTGTTAGGTTATTTTTCCTTAGCTGCCTCTGTACAGGCAGGACTGGGACACTGAATCAGTGAGCAGCATTGCACATCCTTTAAGGTGCTCATGACTGAATGTAGTGTTAGCTGCAGTTTCTTTTCTCATGAGAATGCATATTTTGAATGATTGGTAACCTGTGAATGTGCTTTTTTAGAGAAGTAACTATGAACTCAGTGGGTGATTATAATTGTTGTAGAAACACCTTAGAGTTTGTCCTTTTGGAGAAACTTACAGGTAGACAATAATTCTTGGTATTTGTGACAATTCTAGGACTTTTCTAGGACTGGTGCTTTTTTAACATCTACCTTTCCCATTAAAATACTGCCTTGTGAGGAATTGCAGCGATAAAACTTAGTGTCGCCAGGTAGACAAAGCCCAACTTGCCTGTGTGTGTAGCAATATGGAGTCAAGCTCTTGCTGTATGGGCAGGAATACAAAGATTTTGCAAGAACATATTGAAAAGGTCTTGCAGAATTTTGTTTTTGAAACAGGAAATAAGAGAGTAAAGGAATTCTCTTTGCTGCCCATTTCTTAAATTTTTTAGCTAATCTGTAAAAATTTCAGTATTTGCATTCTGCTGTGACTCTGGTGTCAGATTTTTTTTCCTCAGACTGAGCTAATGGCAGCCTCACTGAATATATTATGTGAAGATTCAGAAGAATCTTATCCTCACTGTTGGGGAGATCACTTTGTAGCAGAGTGATTTCTGTGAAATGTCCTTCCCCCACAGTGCCATTGTGGGCAGCTTGGGAACATGATGCATTTTTCTCCCTGGTGTTAGCTGCAGTCCATGCTCCCTGTGTCTCTGTTTCTTCTGGGGAGGCTTCGGAAGCTGCTCCAAGGCAGCTGGTCTCAGAAATGAGCCCAGGCACACTGTCCTTGGGTTTGCAGCTCAGTTGTGTTAAAGGCCCACACAGAAGGCAGGGTAGGAGTTGAGTTCATGTGAAGGCCTCAGGTTGGGATGCAGGAAAAGAGTAAACAAAAAGAACATAGGAGAGGTTTGGCTCCTTTGATGCTCAGAGCTGCTGGCTGACCCAGACCTGTTGGTGGTGGGGGTTGCATTGTAGGGGCTCAGGCTTGAGTGATCCTGGAGGAGGCTCGTGGTGTAAGGAAGCCAGCACCAAAGGAAGAGCATGATGCTGTCATCTTCTGTCATGGACCTTCAGATGGCCGGACACTGGCTGTCTGAAATGCAGAAATTCAGTTTAAGGCAGTGTTGGAAGTTTCTATTTGAGCAACCATACCTGGGCTTGTTGCCTGCCTGTTGTGCGCAAAAGAGACGTTTGCACTTTTCTAGAGGATAACTGATTTCTGTACATGGAAACCTCAGATATCAGTATAGCACAGTTAATGAAAATTGTGGGCTTAATCAGTTCTGCCTGATCACCAAGACGGGAGAGCAGTCCTGAATATAGGTGTTTCAATTGGTGTATCTCTTATGTGTTAAGGCTGAATATGCAGTTAAGTAACTTAATGCAGAAATAGTGGTGCCTTTGGGCACACACACGTTCTAATGAGGTGAGATTTGTCCCATGTTTAAGGAGGCTGAAAATCAGTCATTGGCATACACCAATGTGTACTAAAATATGATATGGATCTTAGTATATATTTATTATATTGTTATTATATATATAGTTATTATAGATATATTATATATCGTAGTTATTATCTGTGATATCCTCCAGTAAGCAAATACTAGTAATGGGGGTAACTGGCTGACATTTTTAATAAGCCATAAAGGCCCTGGGCACCTGTAGTTTAAACCTTTCAGTGGCCTTACTTTGGGACACCAAATGAGTTGTATTATACAAACACTATGAAATATTGCAAAGTCAAAGCTGCAGGGTCACAATTCCAGAATTCTTTCTCTGTGCAGACAGAGATAGGAGAGGTAAAGAAGCAGTCCAGACATCAGAAGGGCAAAACTAATGGTGGAGACATGGAGGGCAAGGGCTACTTTCACAGATCTATTAAACACTCTTTGCTTTATGAAATTTAAGGGGCTGTTGGATTTCTAAAACTTGCAATTACCAACCTAAAGTTATACTAATCTTTCTCCCAAGTCCCTACAAACAGTTTGCTTACCAGAAGTAATCACAATTTGTATTTTTGGTGACTTACTTTACTGGGATTAGCACCTAAATATGACTAGTTACGAAAATGAATGATCAAGTCAACTAATATTGAGGGCTATTTCATGTTCTGTTTATTTCATTCTCCGTAAATCCATGCAGAGGAAACCACTGCTGTTGTCCTTATGTAAACTAAGAGAATATAATGCCCCAGTAATAGATAGAACTTGTTTCCTGACTTCTGGTTTTTGTTTTGTTTGATAGTGCAGATTTGGTAAATTGCTGACTTCTCACAGCTCTAAGGTCTTTAGGGAAGATGAACAATTTACCTGTCCAAATAACTTTTCGTATGAGATGACATTTTCAGAGATAATTAGAACTGTGAAATGTATGTTTGTCATGGTCTTACTTGGAAGGAAGTTGTTCAGTGTGGACTAGAGTTGATATTCTGTTGTGGCTGGTTTATGTGTCTTTATTTGGGGAAGGTAGGGAGAATAAGTTGGAGGTTTGGAACGAGTTTTGGCTCTTTTGGACCACTGCAACTAATTGCTAGGGGTGGTAATCTCAGTGATGTGAAGTTCGTACAGCTTTATAGAAAACTAGTGTCTGGGTAGTGAAGAGGTAACCTGTTGTCAGGGTATTGCCTCCCCTGAATGAGGCCAATGTGAACTTGCACAGGTGATGCATAGGGCAGCAGCAATGTCCTGAGGAGGGCTGGCCAGGAAGGAAGGAAGGAAGGAGTGTTGCCCAGCAGGTACATGAGCTTCAGCTCGGGCTCCTGTGTTGTGTGCTGAAACAGCCCCGTAGAGCTGTGTGGGGGGTGTATGTAGTGCATTCTCCCACCCTCCTGCTCCTGTTTTGGATGTGTACAGCACCAGTTGTTGCTAGCCTCTGCAGTAAAGTTTTCATGTCTCTTCGAAAATTCCTTTTGTGGTAAATGTACTGTTTTACCTTTAACTTGATAGGTGATGGATTTTTGGTTCTAATTACAGAAAAATTCTTTGCTATTTTTTGCATTTAGTAGTTTAGTATCACTTCTGAATTACTTTTCCTAGGTACTAGTGTTACAGGCTTGTATCTCTTATACCATCACCTGAAGATGGTATTTTTGGAAAATATCCAGGTATTTTGTTCTTAGATTTCTGGTTTAGAGGACTGTGCTTCAGTACTGATGCCTATGATCCTCTCAAACACTTATCTAGAAAGTGCTACTCAAATATTTTCAGAATACTGGGATTTCTGCAAATGCAAAGAAGGCAGCAGAATGAAAAAGCAATATGCAAACTTCAAAGTTCAACTAAATTCTAATTTTAAAATAAAATATGTTAATTTAGCAGATAACTAAAAAAAAGTTGCTTTTCTGAAAATCAGTAAGTATGAGGGCATTTAACCCTGCGTCCTCTTGTGGATCCAGATGTACAGGGTATATTTGAAGGTAGTATCTCTAAATAGAACTTCCTTAATGAATGAGGTGATACTCTGAAGTTTTTCATTGTTCTGTTGAATTCAGACTACCCATCTCTTCTCACCTTGTAATGTGAATTTTTTCAGTGTCTGTTCTTTTACAGAGCTTGTAAAGTGTTTTAAAGCTGTTGGGACCCTACTATTTTCTACCTTATCCTGAAAAGAGGGAGAAGTACTGACTCAGTTTAGTGACTTGAAGCATAGAGAATTCAAGACACAGGTTATAGTCCACTAGGCTTATATAAAGACACTTTAAAAAAAAAAAAAAAAAAAAAAAAAAAAATTTGAGCTAATCCACTGGAAACTGAGATGGGTATAAACACTTTTCAAGTTACACAAACATGGTGTGCATTTGTTTATCTTTACCTTTGAAATTTGATGTATTTGGATTAGTGTTAAGTCACTGTACTGGCATCTGCTTTATTATATTTTTTCTCCTGTTTTGTTATTCTAAGAGGGGTCGGGAAAATGATGGAAATAAATGCAATATAGTAATTACTTTTCCCATAAGATTTGTTTTTCCACTACACCATTCAAGTATGCTCAGGCACATATAGCACATATAAAAGTAGGGCATTCCAGTGTAATTCACCTAAATTAAACTTCTGGGACTATATCACCAATCATACTATGCTTTATATAGCTGAAGAAGGCTGCTTCTTGGAAGTGACTTTAATGCTGGTTTTAAGTACTTCATTAGTTGTAATTTACAGCATCATGTAGGTTTCGTGCTGAATTAATGAGAGTAATTGAATTGCCTGGATTGCACAGGTTTTCTAGAAATCTGTTAGTGAAGAAAGCAATTACCACTGTTTATAGTTGAAACAACAATTTGCTGTGCCTTAGCCTTTGAATTGCAAACCACTGTGTGTATTCTTCAGATGTGGTTAAAATGGCAATAATGCTTCAATGTGGTGAATGAACAATTAGAAAACAGTTCATAGCATTTTAACTTTTTTTCATGTATGCATCAAACTCTTGCCCTAAAGCAGCATTTCTGTAAAACTTCAGGAACATAATGTTGCAGTTAAGTCAGCTATTACAGAAGTAATGGTATACAAAATGCTACAATATATACATTTCTCAGTCGTTATTATTCTACAGAAGATACATGAGTCTACAGCAGCATTTGAATGCTTGCTGTGATGTTGTAATGAAAGTGGGGGGTCTAAATTACTGAAGAAGAGAGTGAGGAAAATATAAAGAAAAAATATTCCTAGCTGAAGTAGTCCTCTGGACTTCTGCAGTATAAGGGGTGATGCAGCAAACTGGTAGAAGCATAGCAAGTAGCCTAAACTGGTAGAAACATAGCAAAGAACAATATTGGGAAAACTACTGAGCTGTCAATTGACAGCAAGTTAGTAAATCAGTCAGTATGCTGCTCAGATAATGCCTTCTTGTCTTTCTTATGTGGTAAGTAGTGACTTACTTCATTGGTTAACTTAGCACATTTTTTTAAAAGAAGTGGCTAGAGCCTGTATAATATGTAATAATCCAGGCTGTGAAGGAGGAGGAATTGGATTTAATGCTATGACTTGTAGCTGAGCAATAGTTTTATTGGAAAACTTGATTAATGTTTAAGACCTTATGGGAGATTTAAACCTGAGCCTTGGTACCTCTGATCCACAGTAGGAGTTTGTTTCAGGAACCTAATTGGTTTCTTTGATGCTTTAGTTAAAGTAAATATTCATTATTAAAGCCTTCCTGTAAACTATGCATTTATGGATTGGACTTTTTAGCTAATTAATTATCAGAAGCCAGTGCAACTTAAGTTCACTCAGAACCTGCAGCTGCTGACTGAGACTGGTTGTAAGGTTTACTTTAGATAGGGTTTCAGAGCACTTGTGCAAGTCTGAATGAGCTAGACTTCAGGCCCTTAAAGGAGCTGGGTATCCCAAAATGGGTTAATCCACTGTATTACTGTACACTCTAATCACAAACTCTACTGCAAGCGTAATTCTACTGAAACTGGCCCTGTTGTTATCAAAAGGTTGAGTGTATTGGGTTTGTGTGGCCAGGTTTTGGTAGTGGGGAGGACTATAGCTGTGGCTTCTGTAAGAAGCTGCCAGAAGCTTCCTCTGTGCATGACAGCTGATGCCAGCTGGATCCAAGATGGAAAGTCACTGGCACAGGTCAAGCCATTTAGAGGTGGTAGTGTCATCTCAGTTGGTAGCATATTTAAGAGAGGAAAAATACTGTACAAATGTAATTGCTCTCAGAGAGGAGAGGAACAGCCCTGCAGACACAGGGTCAGTGAAGGAGGAGGGGCAGCAGCTGCTCCAGGAGCCAGAGCAGAGATTCCCCTGCAGCCCCTGGTGCAGCCCATGCTGAGGCAGCTGTGCCCCTGCAGCACAGGGAGGTGCAGGGGGAGCAGAGATCCACCTGCAGCCCTGGAGGAACCACACCAGAGCAGGTGGTTGCCTGAGGGGGCTGTGATCCCATGGGAAGCCCTCCAGGCAGGACCTGTAGCCTGTGGAGAGGAGCCCACACTGGAGCAGGTTCCTTGGCAGGACAAGGAGCAGTGGAGCAGCCTGTGCCTGAAGGACTGCACCCTGTGGAGGGGACCACTGGAGCAGTTGTGGAGAGCTGCAGCCCATGGAAAAGACTTACGCTGGAGAAGTTTTTGAAAAATTATCTCCCATGGGAGAGCGCCCGGGCTGGAGCAGGGAAAAGAGCTCCTCTAGTTGAACAGTGTCTGAAACAACTTGAGATGAACTTGACTGTATCCCCCATGCTCATGTCCCTGTTCCGCTGAGGGGAAAGGAGGGAGAGCAGGGATAAATGGAGGGAAGATGTTATTAAGATTTCTTTTACTTCTCATTATCCTGATGAGATTTTGATTCATAATAAATTTGGTTCATTTCCAAAAGCTGAGTCTGTTTAGTCTTGATGGTAACTGCTGAGTAATCTGTCTTTATCTCAGCTTGTGACCCTTTCCTTATATTTTCTCTTTCCTATCTCATTGTGAAAGGGTGTGATAAGAGCAGCTTTGGTGGGCATCTGGCATCCAGCCAGTCAGGGTCAACATACCAGATTGTCAGTGACTTTTCAAATTCAGCAAGTCTGGAATTTTTCAATAAATACTTAAATTTTACTAGGTTTTTTTTCCTAAATATGGTTGTCTTACTGTCTTGAGTCTTTAGCTATAGCCAAGCAATGAAATGTGATCATGTGTTTACTATTTCTAGTGCAAGAACAATTAGACCACATTTCCCCTTTTAAGAAGTCAAGCAACTTACGTGAAAGGAGGAATATTAAAGATCTCTCTCAGCCTGTCTTCACAGGAGAGGTTCTCCAGCCCTCTGATCATTTTTGTGTCTCTCCTCTGTACTCACTCCAACAAGTCCATGCCCTTCCTGTGCTGGGAGCCCAGAGCTGGATGCAAGGCTCCAACTGGGTCTCAGCAGAGCAGAGGGACAGAATCCTCTCCCTCCCCTGCTGCCCACAGGGCCTGGGGTGTGTTTCTGGGCTGTGAGCTCACATTGCTGAGCCATATCAAGCTGTTCATTCACCAACACCTTCTAGACCTTCTCTATGGCTGGTCTCAATTCCATCATCCCACAGCCAGTATTGGTATTGCCCCCACCTGAGTGCAATTGCATTTGGCCTTGTTGAATTTTATGAGGTTTATACAGACCCACCCCTCAAGCCTGTCAGGGTCCCATGGGTGACACCTCCACCCTCCAGAGTATCAGCTGCACCATGTCTTGGTGTTGTCAGCAAATGTGCTGTCATGGGTGTGAACACAGCAGTTGAAGTTCAGAAATGGTACTTACTTTCTGCTATAAATCAAGGGTAGGTGTGCTATCCTGTGCTTACTTGTGAAAGTTAGTGTTATGTCCAAACCTTGGTATCATTTGTGTACAATCACCAAATTCAGCTCCCCCATCAGTTCCAGCTGATGGCTGGTAAAAAACACTAACCATTCAGCGTTGTGGTTCAAGCTTGCTGTGCCTGCCTAGGAGACCCATTTCTCCTAAGACACATGAAATGTGTCTCCAAGGTACAGATTCCTGTTGGGCAAGTTCTGCTAAGGCTTGCTGCTCAATGTTTATGTATTTTATTGTTGGCATTTTATTATCTTAAGATTCGGAAGCTGAACCATGCTTTAATCCCATGTACTTGTAGGTGGATTGTTTTTACATTTTGAAATAGAGAAGCTTAATATTTCATTAGAGCTCCTAAGAAATCCCGAAGTTTAGTGTGTGCCTGACATGTGAGTAAAACTGCATTTGGTTTTAGCATGACAAACCAAGCTTTATTTTAACTAGTTAGCACTATAACATAGGATAATTACTTGCCTGTAGATTGAAAATCTTTGATGTTGATAATTAAGGAAGTTTTAATGGAGGTCACATTTAGTCAGGAGCACTAAGAGAAGTGTATGGCTTGATACATATCCTATATTCAGAGCTGTTCTAGTTCTAACCTTAATGTATTGATAAAAATATTTTTTCTATAAGTCTGTCAAAATCTTGTTTCTTTTAAGCAGAACAAAACTGAACACTAACTTTGGTTATACTTGGGACGTGGTTAAATCTCAAGAGACAATTTCTGAAAATACAGGACTTAAAATGCCGTACTCTGCTTAGAAACAGACTGTTATGTTAGTGCTCATCATATTTTTGTCTTGAGTTTTAAAATTCAAATTTTTTCTATTCAGCTGTTGACCTCTAAATCCATTTGTATTGTTTAGTGGTTCTTTCTGTAGAAATTAGGTATATTGTAAAGCAGTGATCTGTTCTTGTTTTCCAGCTGGGGTGCATGTGTGGGCAAGTTCATTGTGGAAATTTGAAAGAGTAATTGTTTCTAGATCTATGCTTTTTGTGGTTGTTGTTAGTTTTTTTTTTTTTTTCTTTTTTTTTTTCCTTTTTTTTTTCCTTCTTTCTAGTCAGACATTTAGTTTAACTCCTCAATGACCAATAGTTGTAAAAGAAGTGATTGGTATTAGCTTCACCCTCGTGCAGTTTAAGACTGCATGAAGGTTAGTGCTATAAAGGTTAGGCATAAGCCTAGTAGTGAGAATATATATGCATTCATATAAGGCCAAAGTTAATCTGAAAAAGTTCCATTTAATTTTACTAGACAAGTCCGGGGAGGACCACAAAGATGATCATGGGGCTGGAGCACCTCTCCTGTGAGGACAAGACAGTTTCAGCTGTTCAGCCTTGAGAAGAGAAAGCTCCGAGGAGTGCTTATAGCACCTTCTAGTACCTGAAGGGACTCCACAGGAAAGCTGAAGAGAAACCTTTTGTCAGTGAGTGTATTGATAAGATGAAGGAAATAAATTTAACCTGAAAGAGGGAAGATACAGCTTAGCTGTTAGGAAGACCTTCTTTATTGTGGAGGTGGTGAGGCTTAGGCACAGATTGCCCAGGGAACTTGTGAATGCACAATCCCTCAAAATGTCCAAGTTCAGATTGGATGGAGCTCTAAGGAACCTGGTCTAGTAAAAGGTGTCCCTGTCTAGAACAGGGTGGCTGGAACTACTCAGCTCTTTAAGATGATCTTTAAGGTCCCTTCCTACTCAGATCACTCTGTGATTCTGCTAGGATGAGATGCAGAAGGTGGTTAGTTGACAATTTCACTCCAGACTATATCCATGTTACTGTATTGAGAGACCATACTCTTTTATCTTAATGCTTAATGAGCAATGCCAGTAGGACTCAGCTATGGCTTTTCTTTTCCCATTTTCTAAATCAAGAGTCATAATACACATATGTAGACAACAATGAGTATTCTGATATTACTTGGCTTTGCTTTGGCTTCTGTATTTGTGTCTAGAAGCCATGTCTTTGTTGTGCAGCATTTTTCCTGCAGGGCAAATATGCAGAGGACAGCAGACGTACAGTTTAAACCAAATGAGTTGGGACTTGCCAGAGGTTGCAGGCTGAGCCTACAGAAGGAAGGCAAACAAAAGTCCCTTGAATAAGTGACTATTAGAGGAACTTAGTGAGAAAACATAATTTCCTTAAGGAAGGATCAGGCCAGGATATTCAAGAAGAGCTATTCTTAGATATTTGATTTAGACCTTTTCTCCTTCAGTCTAAGGAAAAATAGCTCCATTCATAGGAAATGTTCTGTTCCCCTGAGTATGTTTTCCATTACAAGCTCTTCTGGAAACCTATTTCTCATTGCATTTCTGCTGTGAGGTTTAGAACTACTACTGAAGTTGTGCCTGAATGTATTTTTGTCCAATTTGTCTTTGTTTTCAAATGCTAATGCAGTTTTTTTGCTAGAATAGCTCTTGTATATATATTAATGCATTTTATTTTGTGTAGTATTAGGTTCAGATTAACAGGCCTAATTGTAAATCAGAGCTTCCTCCAAAGGAAGAAAAGCTTGAAAGTTGTCTTCATGCAGAATTTAATACCTCTGTGCCTTTTTGAGGAGTCAGTTGACAGAACCCAAGCCTGGCATAGATTTTGGAGCCTGTCTGATGACTGGGCTCAGGAGTCAGACTGTCCTTGTGCTGTCTGTACATCCCAAGTGTCTTCAAGGCTCTTTAGGGAGGTGATCATGCACACAGCAACTGGACTGCCTGATCTTTGTCTTCATCACTTTTGAAGTAAAAAGCAGGTGCTGGTCTCAGTTCGGTCTTACACTTTGCCCTAAGTGCAAACCTCTTTCCAAGCAGCAGCATTTGTCGTAGTTTTAGTGTGGCACTCGGGTGCTGGATATGAGGCAGGAGCAGAGGCAGTGAAATACAGGTACATCTGAACACTGGGAGCTTTTCACTGTGGGGGTGACTGGACACTGGCACAGTTTGCCCAGTGGTAGAGGCTCCATCTGTGAAGATCTTCTAAAGCCACCTGGATCTGGACAGGTGGATTCAGGTGGCCCTGCTTGGGCTTGAGATTGGACCAGAGGTCCATTCTAGCTCAGCCACTGTGTGACTCTGTTCTTCTGACTACAAGGACTGTCAGCACTTCTCTGGTTCTTCAGAGTAGTTGAGTGAGAGCAGCCTGCTGATTAGTGTTGCTGTTGGATATACTTGACTGTGGTCAGGCTCAATTGGGCTTCCCCTTTGTAAGCTTTTAGATTAATGAACTTCCAAGTTATCTCTGAACACAGAGAGATGAGGCTGGAGATGAACAGAATGTTGTAATCTCTGGAGCCTTTTGTAAATCAGGACAATTAACTCCATAAGTGTAGCACAGCCATTTAAACTAAAGGCCCTAACTTTTAGTTTTTCTTGCTTAATAATGTGTGCTTACTTTTTCTAGAGGTAAATTCAAATAAGACAGTTGTATATTCAGTGCCTATACCACAGTGCTGCTGAAATGGTTCGTGCAATTGTCAGAATACTGATAGTTTATTTGCTGAGCAACCTCTTCTGTTTTCTGAAGTTGTTGATGAAATAATTTAACTCAGTTATGGCAAATGTAAATTACAGAACAGACTCTGTTCCATAGCAGTGGCACTTCCCATTCCTCTCTTTCCTGGTGATGCCAGGGAAGTGCTGGGTGTTGGCTTACCCCTGATGTTGATGGCTCAAAAACCTGCAAACGATCACACAGAGAATTAGTATATCATTATTGTTATGAGATTAAAGCTCTCTTCCATCAAGTTGAAAGATAGCATGCTGACAAATTATTCAAATAAATGAGGTATGTAAAATTGCAAGATAGGAGTTTGTGGTTTCTGTTTTGTGTGGAACTAACAGCAGCCTGAAAAAAGTGTGCTGCCACAGCAGTCTACTTGTCAGGTGCTTGTTTCATTCTGTTTCATTCACTGCAGATACTTCTAGAGGAACCTTGATTTTAGCAATGGTGTTTTTTGGAACTTGTTTGATTGTGGATTTGTTCTTGTGGTAAGGTAAGATGAATTTGTGCTTCAAATGTGCAATTGAAAATTCTTCTAGCAAATTAGACCTATGCTACAGATATTTGTGGGAGGCAAATACCTCCTTTTTTCCTTTCTACCTTTTTCTTTCCCCTCCAGGTGGATGATGGGAGGCTGACAGCAGACCTGGCAATGGGCTGTGCTGTAACTAGCATAGCCCTGTGTAATCTTTTGCTCCCCAGAACCCACCAGGGTATTGATCAAGTTCTCAGTGGAACACTATGGATTCTGCAAGACCAAGAGATATCTGGAGTGCACAGGCATTGTAGCTCCGGAATAGAATCAAAGAATTTAAGTGTGTGAGGCAATTAATGGGACATAACACCCTGTATCCCAGTAAACTAATGTGAGCAAGCTTTGAAAAAACCTACAGTATTTTTCTGGATGTTTTCTGATCATCCACGTACCTGTGTCTGGGTGTGATCATGCATGGCTGTCAGGCATCCATTCCCACTGTCTTCCTTTAGTGCTGTTGATACATCCAGGCAGCCTGTGAGTCTCTGTTGGAAGTGGTTTCCTGATCCCAGCTCTATGACCACCTGAAGATTTTGTTCCTGCAAGTTAATTGTAAATACACTGAGTGGAACAGCAATGCAATTCCAGAGCAGCCAATTACATTCTTGTCTGTAACTACTTTGGTGCTGAGTCTGTCTTACATGCTTAGCTTATGGTTGGATTTCTTGACATGAATGGGTGTCACATGAATAAAGATTTAATTTCCTGGGTGTTGGATTGTGGTTGAATTCAGTTGTCGTACTCTGAGAGTCCTCTCCCCTTCTCTCTGGAGTTGAGAAGTCTATGAAAATGGGATTAGACAAGGCTGTCTGGCACAACTTTCTATTGGAATGGTATAAAACTTTGAATAAAGGCACTTGAATAAATTGCTGGAAGTGCCTGTTTAGAGCTTCTGGCACAGATTAATTCCTCTGGACAAACTCAAGGAGAAATTCTGTTTCTCTGCTGATAAATTGGTTTCAACGGTTTAGGGAAAAGGAAGCAGTGACAGTATAATTATAGATTAATTCAGGCTAGAAGTAGGATCAGGAGTCTGCTGCTCAAAGCAGGATCACTTTCGCCATTAATGTATTTATAGACTCCTTTTGCTTAACATCCTTTGCACCCATTTTCTTTCACCTTCTTTATCTTCATGCGCACGCATATTTGGCAGTGCCGGCCCCAGATGAGGGCCCCCCTTGCTAAATAAGATAAAGAACGAATGGTGACTGAATTACTCGCACAAAAACTTGTTGCAAAACTAATCTGCAACAAGTCAGTAATCTCACCTGCCTGCTTATGACTATATCTATATAAACTGCAAAATGTTTCTTTGGTCTGAAGAGTATGTTGAGATTAATTAAGTATTCAAATTTTCCAGTTTCCGGGAAGGATGAGACTAGAATGCACTTACACAGTTGGTCTTGTTATTGTTATCAACTTGTTTGGCAAATGTGGTGTAAAATCCAGGGAACAGTATCAAACGTATTAGGTAGATTGTCCTTAAGCTTTTTTTGGTGCAGAGAAAATGTCATCTTTGTCAGCACTTGGCAGTCTTCCATTTTAGCTCAAACACAATTTCAAGGGTAATGCTGGAGGTGTTTCAGGCTTTAAATGTCATTCCTGTTGCTTTTTTTGTTGTCTGTCTTCTCTACAGCACAATTTTGAGCTAACTGGGTATTTCAGCACATGACAGTGTAACTGTACGGATTCGTGTAGACTTTAAATCAGTTGGCAGATTCAGGAGGAGCAAAGTGTCTGAAGTTGCATGGAAGTCAATGTAGTATGCTTGTTTGCGTATTTGTGTAGTCTGTGATTCTTGACTGCTGTGGCCATTTGACTCATTTAATGAACTAGTCGATATAACCCAACTAACCCAACTGCTGTGTATATAGAAATGTAATTAATGGAAGGCTTATAAGACAGTATCTTTGCTGCGAGAAAATAACATGCTTTTTCATAGCTTCTATTTGCGTTGCTCAAGAGCATTTAACTTCTTACTTCTTACTTGACTTCTACAAATACCATTTGTGTCTTACAGCTTGCCTTGAAGGGATCTAATTATGCTGGTCTGCTGGAGCGGCATCGCATTCATACAAAAAATGTGGAGCATGTTGTGGACAGCTTACGGTAAGAATGTATGGATGTTGAGGATTTCAGACATACTGCAAATATCCATGGATTGTATGAAACAAAAGGAAGCCTCATATTACAAATGCTAATAAATGGGAGTACTGAAAAGAAAGGGGTGCATATGAACAGTCATTCCTGAAACATGTTCTGTTATCATATTGAAAATAAACAAGAAAGTAGTACAAGATTTATGTGTCAAATACTTTTAAGCCAAATATGACTGTAATTATTCCTTAGTTGCATGACAGCTTTTTGGAAGGCTGTGACAAGGAACAATACAGAATGGCATTCAGACTTCTTCTGAACTTTACAGGAACGAAAGGATAGAAGTTCGTCTTGTTAAGCGTCGAGAGTATAATGAAGAGACAGTTCGGTGGGCAGATGCTGTTATATCAGCAGGAGGTATGACTTTATGGAAGGAAAGTATTTGTTTCAGTATGTTTTAATGGGTCTGTTTCTCAGAAATACTTGGCAGTGTTTGAAGCAGCTGGAAATAATGCACATTCTGAAAACAAATTTCTAATCTAATTTTCAGAAAATCTGACAAAAAACAATGGTTATGACCATCTTGTCTACCTCTACTATGTAAAATAGTAGCCCATGGAAGTGAATCCCAATGCATGGCCACTCAAAAAGTTTTTCATGTGTGAAACAATATAAACTGTGGAGTTTACTCTAGTTTTCAACTAATGAGGATAAAAATCTTGATGTAATGTAATTTTATGTAGCCCTAAAACTTAGTCATTGTTTTTTTTGGGATGTGAGGTGTAGATTAACATACTACCTCATGGTCCCCTTGCTCAAACTGTCTTTCTTGCTTTCACACTTAATCCAGTGACTGGCGTATCAAGTTGGATGGTACAGGTAAAAAGTCTGCAGCTTCTGAGCATCTTGTGCCACTGATCAGTGTTTTCCAGATGAACCAACAGAGCAATTAACCTGATTGTTTATCTTTAATATTGGATTGCAGCAGTTCATTCAGTGTTACTTTTGGGATATGCTGCAAATACAGCATTGTGTGGCTGGGCTCTGACATAGTGTTCACTCATCTGTGGCAAATAGGCTTGACCACAGCTTTCTCTCTTCTTGCTAGTCCAGTTTGCCCTTAGGCAATCACCATGAAGATCACCATGATCACCATGAAGAATGGGTAGAAAGGTTTATTCCTGGAGCATCCTGTCATACTCTTGTGGATTTCAAAGAATTTCCCCAAAGTGCCAGTTTGTCTTTGGCAAAATTTGGGAAAATGGTTGAGGCAAGCAGCTGGGAAGTAATTCATCATCTGAGGTCTTCAGAGCTTTATGTTTTTGTGCTGTTCAGAGCTTATGTCTTCTTGCAAAGACTGAATGAGGCTACAGGGTTTTTTCTGTCTATCAGACAGGAAAAAATACCAATATCTGGGGAAACAAGTACATTTAAAGATTTCTACTTCTGAGCTTTCTACTTACCCAGAACTTCTTTTTCAAGTGTGCCTATTTGGGGCCAAATAAGACCTTTAAATTGCCTTTTAGGAGGACAACTGGGGTGAAGCTAAAGTCATTGTTTTTATGTGACTCACAGTAACATTTGGTTTTGTTTCATGTCTCTTGTGGCTTTGTTTAGCAATACTTTCTAAATTTGCTTTTGCTAAAAAATTTCTCTTGCCTGCTGATAAATGTACAGAAATTCCCATAAATCTCTTTTAAAGCTTGCTTCTGCCACGTTCAATTGCCTGGGCATGTATAGCTGTCAGATAAGTTGTACTTTTTCCACTTGTGTTTGCCATCTCAAATTCAGTTGTCACTACTCTTATTGGATAAGGTGTCAGTAGTTTTGTCCCACTGTATTTTTCTCCAGCTTGCCTTATTTGTTGTTGATACAAATGCACATAATACTAATGCTGGAGTACATTCTGTTTGGGGTACTAGAATGTGAAGTGAAACTAACTTTTGATCTGTTTCCTTTGTAGGTGATGGTACAATGTTGTTAGCAGCCAGTAAGGTCTTTGATAAATTTAAACCAGTCATCGGAATAAATACTGATCCTGAAAGGTAAAAATGTATTTGGTAAAGCAGTGCTCTATTTAATATTAGGCCCACTATCCATCTGTTTTCATGGTACATGAGGCATACCTGTAGCATTTGGCAGCATAAATGTCTGTTTTAGTGGGTTGTAATGTACGAAGGGGATCTCTTGTTCTTTTAGAGAAGTTTGCACAGGAGTTATCCTGTCTCATATGAGAGTAGTATTGGATGATCATGCCTTTGTTACAGTGGCACAGATGTTCTCACACACCAGTGTAGCAGCCCTTGTAGCTAGTTAACTTGTATTACTAACCAGAAGTTCGAGGCTAGAGATAACAGTACAGAACTTAGGAAGAAGGACTTGGTAAAAGCAGCTAAGTGTAGTGCCTGAACACACTAAACCTTAATTTTTTGTGAAGAAGGTGGATCCAGTAGAGCCTCAGATGAAGAAGTTTGCTGTTGTTTTTTAATGTAAACCATGAAATAACTCAGAAAACTCCTGAACCAATTGTTGGCACTTAGCTGTCCCAGTATAAATTCTGCACAAGCTGCACCCACCTGCCCACATCAATCGTACAGGTCAGTAGATGCAATGTGTTAGGATTGCTTGGTTGGTATTACCTTCAAATGGATGGCAAGTGATACACAGAATTCACCAAGGCTCTGCTTGCTGAGAAGTCCAGATTTAGATTTCTGCTTGTGATATTTCTGCTTTTTCCATATTGACGGTTAATTTATTCTTAGTACATAAAGTAGTGGTCAAGAAGTTTAATTCCTTTCATATCTTCTCTTCTAAAACTTTTCAGATGATCTGAGTAGCTATTCTACATTGTCAAGCCTGGCTAGTAGGGTTCGAATAACAAGTGCCTTTGAATTCTCACATATTACTCATGAAAGGGAGCAGTGTTTAGTGTTCAAGTTTTGAGAAGAGATTCTTTTGATCTTAGGCATGTTGCTTAGCTGTTGCTAACTTGTGTGTAAGTGGAGAAAGTTTTTTCCCCTCACCTGCCAGGTTTATGAACCTTAAATTGCTTGCCTAGAATGCTGACAGGAGCTATATTAGTGGTTACACACTCCTGCAGGATTATTAGCTGAACAGACAGTTTTTAGGGAAAATGTGGGAGAAATAGCCTGTCTCAGACAAACAGACTCCAGGAGTTGAGAGCAGTGTGTTGTTACTGATGTGGTACTGTGGAAGAATAGTAGAGATTCCTAAAGGTCTAAGAAGTGTAGCTTTGCTAGGTGTAACACATAGGGAGATTTGTTTTGTTTTGTTTTCCAAAGGTACCAAATCGGAACAGTAATACTGTAATTTTCATTGTCATTTTTTTGCTACCAGATCAGAAGGTCACCTGTGCTTGCCTGTGAGGTACACACACTCATTTCCTGAGGCACTACAGAAGCTTTATCGTGGTGAGTTCAGGTAGGATTCACTGATCTTTGGTTTTCAAAAACATAGAGGGATTGGGAAACCCCTAATCATGTGCAATTCCTAAGAAGCAGCTGAAGCCTAGTAAAATGTTAATGGCTCAAATTTTGAATTCTGTGTAGATGTTTATAATGCTGAAAAATGAATTTTTGGGTGAAAAGTGAGACAGGAATGTAAATGACAAAAGTGACTGCCAGTTCCAGAAGAAAACTTGTGGGATGACCTGCACTAATTGATTTTCCCTTCTGACTTAGTAAATTCATAAATGAGGAGCTGAATTCTTATAAGGGGTATATTTGTTTATGTATTTTAGGACTGTCCTTGTTTAGAGCAAATTTTGGAGGAAACTTTTGAAGTGAAAACACTCTAGAAAGCAAACTCAAGCTGCCCCTCCCCCAGCTGGTTCAGGAGGAAAATTCTCTTTCAAGAAAAGTGGAAGAAACTGTTTATTTAACAAGCAAAGTACTCAGAAACATGAAAAAATGAACACTGTTAAACAATGGAACCTCTCACTGCTCTGAAGAGATGGCAGATTCAGAGGGAGTCCTGTCATGGGCTGTAGCTGGGCTGGCTCAGTCTCTCACCCGTCCCTCCTGGGCTGGAATGCCGTGTCCCGGCCCTGGTGGGCCACAGGCTGAGCTCCCGGTGCTCTTCTGGGTTTTCAGTCCAGAGCAGGGCTGAGCAGTTACAAGAAAAAAGAGAGTCACAGTCTGGGGAACTTCTCTGCCTCAGCCAGCTAAAAATGAACTAAAAGCAAAGGAGAGCTCTGTCCCACTGTCTGTCTGTGCTGCAGACACTGCAGTCTGTGAGCAGGAATGCAGGGAAGCGAGTGCAGTCTGTGCAGACAAACTGGACACTTCTTATCTCCCCTTCACTCCTGGAACCTGTCTTAGAGGTGCAGAACTTAATATCCACCGTAAACAGAACAGACAACTGGGGATAACGTCACCCTAGGACAAGGACTCAACACTGTTTTACAGTGATGGCCATAAGAATAGAAGCTAATGAAACATGTACAGTTAGGAAATGGTCAGTGTGTTGCATCTGGGGTTTTGGTGGTTGAGATAAAGTGGCTTAAATTTTGCTGACTAATTAGTGTAGGGCCAACATTTCTTCATGCTGAATATAACTTGATGTTTTCAGTACTAGATATTCTTAAAACAGAATAATCTCACTTGATTTTAAAAGGAACAAACTGAATTTTAAAGGACAGACTATGGAAGAGTTTTTAATAACTACTTAACTACACTGTTCTGTAATATAATAAATTTACAGAATATTTTTGTGATAAACTATCAAACAGAAACCAGTCACTCATGAAAAGATATAGCAATTGAGTTTTGTTTATACTTCTAGCATATTAAATTTTTAACTTGGAAGTGTAACTGTATTTGTGCCATAGAATAGTTCTGAAATTAAATTAATACAGTTGCCAGGATCATAACTGTAGGAGTCTCAATATTTATTGCTAAAGGAATAGGTATTTTCTATTCACATATGCTAAGATTTAGAAAACAGAAGCTTTTTAGTCTCCATCATTCTTGCTAAAGTAAAACTCATCATGCTTATTCAGATAACCTCCCTTGACATTTGGCGAGTTTGATGTTTAGATGGAAACAAAGCTATATGTTTGTTCCTGCCCATTATGGAGCTGAAACCTCACCAGAGCGAAACAGAAAGGATTTCTTTAATTATTTTTCTGAAATAACAGGATCTTTATTCTTAAGCAAGGACATGATCAGATGATTCATTTGAAAGTTCTTAGATTTGTTTGGCCCTAAGCAAACCTACTGAGTCTTTGGGTAACTGCATCCTTGTCTGGAAGGACATCTGGTATTTTGGAGTTCTAGTGGATTGTACATTGCCAGAAACTGGACAAGGGCAATAAGCTTTTCCCCCTTACTCCTGACTTATCAGTTAGTGCAACAATCTGTATTAACATGGACCTTGTAATCCATGAGACAACCAGCATTATTGATTTATAAAGGACAAACTATATCAGACTAGGTGCGTTTTTTTATCTTGGTGGTCAGTACTGTAGCAGGTTCTCAGAATAGGGGTATTAATAGGGGTACATTTTCTTAATTTTGTGGGGGATGTGACATGTTCTAGCCATGAGCATTGTAAGGAGGCTAGTATAGTGATACTCACTGCATGCTTTCTGCATGACTACCTAAAATCATACAGCAGATAGGATGTGTAAATAAGTCTCCATAAAGATGACTAGAGGAAAAACTAGCAAAGTAGTCATATAAAGCATAAGTCTCTTGTAATTTTAGGAAAAATTGGTTACTGTTACTGGGGTGTCAACAGTATGAACAGGGAAAAGATGTGCTCGTAAGACTGTCTTGTGATTTGCTTTCTTAGTCAAAACTATTGCTATTTTGTTTTATGAAATATCTTAGGTTGTAAGAGGAAAACAAATTTATATCTCTAGGAAAAATTTAAAAATCAAAATGTTGTAACATGGCTTTTATAGCCTTCTCTTGTTTTAAAAGAATTCCTCTTAAGCACCCCAAATTCCTAGGCCAGGAGAGGTTAAAATGAGAGGATACTTGGGGCCTTACATATAAAGGGATGCATAGAGCTGCTTTTCTTGACATATCAAATACAAACAAAAGATGTCAAAAATACAGCATGTGTTTCTGTAGAAATTCTTGAGACTTCTTTATTCTTAAAAGCATTGTATCAGTCAGTCATTCATTCACATATTAAAATTACATGCCTCAAAAGGAGTTTATTACATACAATCTTTGTTGGCTACTTTTGACCAGTGTCTTCTTATTTTACAAATGCAAAAAATAATAGGTGGCAAGTAGATAAATATAATGATCTATGATTAAGTATTACTATCTTCTTAAATTTAGCAGTTATAGTGGAAGCTATAAAACTTGAATATATTTAGTTCCTAATCTTAAGATGTTCTGCTTTGAGAGTGGAGGCTGTCAGATCCTATCTAAAATTTTGTAATGAATATTTCATACTGACTTTTTTTGCCTCTCTTAGGTGGCAGTGGCGGCAGAGAATCCGACTGTATCTTGAAGGAACTGGGATTAACACAACCCCAGTGGATTTACATGAACAGCAGCTAAGCCAAGAGCAGCACAGCCGGGCTCACATAAATGAAAGATTCCAGGATCAAAGTAGGTTAAAATCTGACAATAATATAATCACTTTGCTATGATAACTTGGAATAGAAGATAAAAATATGTAAAAGTTTTAGTGTTTGAAATACCTGCTATAAAATACTGTATCTTCTTTAAAATGCTGTCTCTTAGAGTTACTGTGACTACTTGAGCATGTGTTTGTGTACACATGCTAACTTTTAAATTAGGTTAATTGAGAGTTGTAAAAGCTAGTCTTGGACTACCAGCAAGAAAATAAGGTATTAGATGTGAAAGTCTGTCTGTAGATAATTCTTAAAACACCTCTAAGTCTTTTCTTTATGATGGGTTGAAAGATGCATGGTTCTGTGCCTAAATTGTGACCAGTACTGCATTTGCTCACTAAGAAGTCCTTATCAACATGAACAATTTGTTAATCCCCTTTAATTATCTTGTGGTATGAAGTCTGATTCTCTGAACTTCATCAGAAATGTCTGTTTAGTCACTGCCAGTGAATTTAACTTGGCTGGAAGAGTGACTGACAGAAGATTTTATTCTGCCTAGTTGCCTGTAACTTTTCAGGGAAAAGTGTCTGAACATAAGCGTCATTGCTGACCTTGGTTTAAACATTCATTGTCTCCAGTGAAGGACAGTGACTAGCCACAGAGTAAATCAGTGAAAAAATGAGTCTGAAGAACATGGAGCATTCAGTCTAGAAAACAAGCCCAGGCAGTAGAATCTGTCTTCAGTGAATTGTGAATGGTTTTTGAAAACTTGTGTTTTAAATCCATGACTCAAAACTTATATTTGATATCTGCAGGGTCTGATATTTCTGGCCCACATCTTTTACCAGTGAGAGCACTCAATGAAGTCTTCATTGGGGAATCTCTTTCATCCAGGTATGTTTAATTGTTTATTGTTACAGCAAGGCACAATTGACTTAATTTCATTTTATGCCATTGGAGTGGACAATCAGTGATGAGATTTTACTGTCAAATTTCACTTCTGTTCTAAAAATATTTAACACTTATTGTATTATTGCTGATTACAAAGTGTATTTTCAGAGATGTAAGGGCAGTAATGTTAATTTCTGGTTTTCTGCCTTCTTTGTGGTTATTCTTTCATTTTTCCTGACTTTTTTCTTTCCCTTTTACTGATGACTTAAATATCAGTTCTTGAACTGCCTCTTCTCCTGCATATCTTTTTAAATATTTTTTAATAAGCTTTTAGCATGACCAAGCAGAATTAGCTTCTATCATAACTCCCTTTTCTGTCTTTCTGTCATTAGATGTAAAAAAGGTATCAGCCTGCTTTTGGCAGAAGCCTTGTTATTGACAGAATATAGTTATTTCCTTTGTTTAAGAACTGTGTTTGTATCAAACAATGGTACTGCCTTATTCAGGATACTGTCCTTTCTGTCCTGAGGGTCAATGCATTTTTGGTAGCCAAACAGTAAGAAGGACATGGGAAATATGACTGGGGCTGTGGTAAAAGACATGACCCTTAGTTAGGATTTCATTAAACTTTTACATGTATTTTATCTGTTTCACTTCATTGTTTATCTTACTAAAATAACCCAAACAAAAATAACAGGAAAGCCACTTTAGAGGTTAACAGCTTGTGTTTGTACAATGCCTGAGACACTGATTGTTGGTGCAGATAGTATAAATATTCTGTGAGGGCTTTATTTTTTGACTGGACTTCAGTCTGAGACTGGCAGAAGTAATTAATCTCAAAGAGATACAAATCCTGCTTTCTACTAAATCAAACCTAATTATATTAAGATTCTAAAAAGTTTCTTTAATGTGCAGTGATAGAGGAGCACAAAGCTGTTTTCTAATGCTATGCACGTCAAAAGTACATTCTCTTGGTTCCAGTGGATTTGAGAATCACTGAGGAACACAGTCCCTCTAGATACCAACCTCTACAAATGCGTATGGTGTTATTGGGACTTTAGACTTGAAGACTTGATTGTCATAAAGACAAATCTTCTGTTAGTTTCAAATACACAAGTCTGCTATTTATTTAGACAAAATAACTTTAGGAGCTTCTTTTCACATCTTATTCTGCATGTCAGTGATGTAAAAACGAGTAAATTGAAGAAAAAAAACCCAGAAAACCTATTATACCCAGCTTGCAAAAATTACATTAAACTGAATCAAGCAGTGCACCTGTGTTCTTAATTTACTTTCAGTTCTCTAATCTCATCTTTTCAAAATGTGCCCTTAGTTACTGAGAGCTGTGTTTCTAGACTGAAATAATAGCTTAGTAAATTCTGTTTACTAAGAAAAGTGAAACTCAGTCATGCATAAAACAGCAAATGTGGTATTTCTGAGAGGATATCTATTAATCTGAAGCCTGTATCACAGTTTGAATTAGGCCCTATGAATATCAGCAAGTTTAGTTCATAAATATACTCTTGGATATTCTGAAGCTTGTAGACAGAAACTTTGGTCTCTAGGCCTAACCCTAGGAATCTCCTGACAGATGAACTGCAACATGCAGAAGATGATTGTACATCAAGACCTAGTACTTTTGAGTTTTAGGAATAATTTGCGCTGGAATAAAATGTAAGCCTGTTCTTGTGTAAAGCTATTAATGAAGAATCACTGGATTTTCAGTTACTGAAGTGATCAAGAGTTCAGGTTCAATGATGCTATTACTTACTGATGTTGAAATAGTTAGTGTTACTTGACATAATTTAATGAGACACAATCATAGCATAAACACAAATTTTGTGCAACAGTTATGCAAAGAAAGTAATTGTTTATAGTTTTATTTGTAATGCCAGCAAGCCCTGCATATGAACCACAGAAGTTGTTTTGTACATAAATTTAACATGAGAAGTGACTGCAGAAAGTGTGCTTAAAGTTCATGCTACAAATAATTCTAGTCTATTATAAAAACTGCTATAAAATATTGAATCAGAAGTAGCTGTCAAATGGGAAACATTGTACAAAGCCTGTGAAATTGTGATCCAGATTTGAAAGTAGCTCCTCTAAACTGTTATGTGCCTGATAAGGCTATGTGTTCTGTCTTATTCAGGGAGAACTTTAAGTCCTGCAAACCCAGTTTTAAATTCTCGCTTCATAGGGCCTCCTATTATGAAATATCAGTTGATGATGGTCCTTGGGAGAAACAGAAGAGTTCAGGGCTTAATGTGTGTACTGGAACAGGATCAAAAGCATGGTGAGTACATGTTGCTTCTTTGACAGAAAATACAATTTCAGATAAGATTAGATGAACCTATTTGGCCTATGCATTTTCTCCTTGAGAAAATGAGACTGAGGCTCTATTGGGCTATGGGTAGGTCAGTCTAATACGGTCACTGTCAGTATGGCTTAGAGCTGTTCCAGGTGTATGAGATGAGCAAGGCACTCGTTACTTGTGGGTATGGAGGGAAGCCTTAGAAGGATGAGGAGCTGTGGCACTGAGACAGAAGTTTGCTTAGATGTAATTTTGGTGAAAGATGTGGCTTGCCACAGGTCAAGATGAGTGGTTAGGAGTGGTGAGGGAAACAGATTCTCCTGTGACTTGCAGAGAGCATACTGAGGTGATCTATGAATTACTCTTATTGCCTAAAATTAAAATGCTTAGGTGATGTAGCCCAGTAAACTCAAAAAAATCTAAGCTCTAAGAAGAATGGGAAAACATGTATTTAGCAGTGTTAAGTGTTCTCTGGCACATCTACTGTCCATCCTTCTTTCAAGCCTCTTGTTTCTTTCATATTTAATTGACGGGGACAATCTGTTTGCCAAAATATTCCCCTTAAAAAAAGATGGCCATACCTACATAGAACTTGTGCTGGCTTAATCAGAGGGATAAATTATTTAAACTTCAGTTTAAATGTGCTGTGGTATTGCATGTAAGTCTAATAAATTTAGTTTTGAGATGTGAGAGATGTGTTTGTGCTCGTAATTTGGAGTTGTATAATAGGCATTGGATTTATGGGATAGCTAAGATCAACTAAAACAGAGGCTTTTAATGAAATTCAAAAATAAGTATTCATGCTGTAACCATGGTTACTGGGTTTTACGCTTCATTGTAATTCAGAATTTTGTATTGAGGCAGCACAGCTTAGTTCTGGAGGCTGCCAAGGATGAAATTGGCAGACTGCTAGGGAACTTTCCTAGTGTTCAGTACCTTGGGAAAGTACAGTCTTAATTCAATGCTGTTCTTATGCATTTCTTTTGCTTGCACACTCTGGGCTGAGAAAACCCAGAACCAGGGACCAAGTTCCAGGATTACCCCTTTCTGTTGTGGTAATCAGTATGTGTTTCTGGACTTCTCTAAGGTGAGACCAAGCCTCAGTGGAGTGATCCCCCTTAGCCTGTTCTCTAGAGCCTTTCCTGGAATTTCAGACTTCCTGTGACTGAGAGACATTTAAATATCCAGGTGTTTTCTGTAGCTGCCAAAACTTGTTTAAAAGGATATCTTGATAGCATCTGCTCAGGCTTGCAGGTAGGCAGTAAGTAAGAGAGAGAGAGCCTTGGGCACACCCTCAGCAGCTCTGGGGTCAGATAGGGGCATAGTGGATCTGTGCTGCAGTCTGAGGTGTTTTACTGCCATGACAGAAGTGCTGGACTGAGGATTTTGAGCTGTATTGAGACCTGGGCATGTGAAATCTTCACGGTACTGCTGCACAGTGGCTATGGTTAGCGCCTACTCTCTTTGGAGTCTGGGTGGAGGAGGGAGACTTTTTTGGGGGTTTTGCCTTAGTTCAGACTGAGGCTATGTTGACTTGTTCATCCAAATGCGTCAAATGCAGAAGTGTCTGATCTGACTTTATTTTCTGTATACACCAGTTCTTGTGAAATTCCAGACCACACCTTAGGGTATAAATAAAGAAGTAAAATATTTGTAAAGAAGTTTTGGGTTCATAAATGAGAACGAAGAGACTAAATCAACAAGGGTTGGATAGACAGGGTAAGAACACAATCTCTAGGGCTTCAGTTTTTTAATGCAGACTTAATGCAGCAGTTATTGGGGTTTTAAGGCAGGGGGATTATTGACAAGGAGACTACATCCCAAGTTTTTCTTTCCTGAAGACTTCACTTACTGAATTTTGAAGGTTTACAAGGTAGATGCCAAATCAAGAGTTGATTTAAGACTTTTTTTAAAAAAATTAACTATTATCAACTCACACTTAGTATCATTCTTTTTTCTTCTCAAATGTTGAATTTAGTTTTTCATCAGTGTGAAAGGTTTTTTGGTTTTGCTTGTTTTTTTTCCTAAGTTGTACTGCTTAGCAAACAAGACTTCTTCTCTGTTTAGGTCGTATAATATTAACAAGGTTGCACATCAAGCTATTGAAGAGATACTTAAGATCGGTGAGTGGACAATGCAGCATTACTAGCCAAGTTCTATACAGATACATATGTCTAACTGGGGCTCTTTCTCTCTGGTCAACAGCAAAAAAGCATGGAAGTTTGAATATGCCATTGAATATGGAACTGGTACAGAAAGGTTAGTGAAAAAGGCAAGATTTGTTTTAAAGTATCTTTGGCCAGTTCCTTTTGTTTGTAATTCTGTACTACTCGCCTTTCAGTGTTTTAGCATTCTTGCAGTAGTAATCTTTCTTACAGACATTAATTAGGCACAGTTGGCAAACAATGTCTTATTTGAAATGAAAGCACTTATTTAGATTTATATCTAAATTATCTTCTTCACGAAAATTTCAGTTCTCCTTAAATTTGAAACAGTTAATATTTAATCACCAGGAGAGAGCTACTGAGTGTTCATCATGCAGTAGAACTGAAAGGAATCTTCCCTAAAAATAATTTTTTTTTGCATATAAAGACGGTTAAACATCTGTCAAGACTTGATGATCCTTGGAGGAATGTGTGTTTCTGAGAGTAACTCATATTCTCTGGAAAAACTAATGGCTGACTCCTCTGCTTACAGTAACAAATGATTACAATGAGTCACTGCTCTACAGTCCAGAGGAACCAAAGATGTTTTTCAGTGTTCGAGAGCCTATTGTAAACAGAGTTTTTTCAAGTAGCCGTCAGCGTGGCTTCTCGTCAAAGTAAGTGTTGGCTGCAGTAGTGGACTTACTTTGTTCATTGTATCTGTCAAAGTATCAGCAATCCAGGATTTTCCCTTGAAGTCTTTCAACATCCAGTTTGTGCTTTGAATGACTTGAGTATTGTTCTTGTAACAGCAGTATGAAAATGTTTCCTAGTTGTGTTACGGCTTTTTAATGTTTGATTCCTGCACAATCTGACAGAATAAAAGAATCTCACTGTGCCCAGCTTTGGATATGTGCCATTTTCCTTAGTATGAGACACAGTGACAGACTGAAGTGAATTCAGGAAAGGGCCACTGGGAGGATAAGGGGGCTGGAACAAGTGATTTATAAAGGAAAGGCTGAACAGTACTTTCCTTTAACCTGGAGGAGACAAGACCAAGGGGGAATCTGGTTGCTGTCTTCAGCTACCAAAGGATGGTTACAGAGGAGGCTTGAGCTAAACTCTTTTCAGAGCAGAGTATAATACAACAGTCATGATTTTATAGTGTGTAAATTTCTGATTTAAAAAAAAAAAATCAGTGAGAGTAGTCAGGCAGTTGACCAGATTGTCTCTGTAGATTGTCTTATCACTGTTCTTGGAGATACTCAAAACTTGCCTGGGAAAGGCCTTAAGCAACCTAACCCATCTTTAAAGTAAGGCCTTGCTTTGAGCAGAAGGTGGCACTAAATGGATTTACAACCTGAATTATTTGCTAATTCATCATTTTAACTTAGGGCAATTATGCCACTGGGGGTTTAGATTAAATATTAGGAAAATTATCATCATAGAAAGGATTTTAAAGCAGTGGAATGCGCTGCCCGTGGAAGTGGTGGAATCATCATCCCCGAAGGTTTTAAAAGACATTTAGGCATGGCACTTAGGGACATAGTGGTGGGCTTTGCAGTGATTGTTTAATGGTTGAGCTCAATGATCTTACTTGTCTTTTCCAATCTAAATGATTTTATGATATGTGGAGCTTGCCACTATTAAATATAAACACATAGAGCCATTAGTTTCATGATCAGAATAACTGAACATACAAACAATAACATATAAACTGCTGAAAGCAATACAGTATTTCAGTTGTAATTAACTCTCAATTCAACCTTTTATATCAAAACAAATGTCTAAAGGAGCTCTGAGCCAAATTCTTTATTCTGTCTTGTCCAGTTCTAAAAGAGATGCATTAAATTTTCTAAGATTAGATTTAAACTTATTAACTTAAATATGTCAGACTGTAATAATAATGTCTTGACATTGTAATATGCTGCAGTTCTTGAAGTTGTCTAGCAAGCATCCTGACCTTCAGCTTTGTGTTTGTAATTACTTTTCTGCTCTCTGAATGTAACAAAAGATTAATATTGAATTATTTGAACCTCAACATTGCTACTTGAAAATATGTATTTCATATAACATGAAGACCAGATATTAGAATCTTAAATTAATTGTGAAGTTTTCTGTGAAGTTTAAGTAAATGGGATCATCAGTAGCTTTCTTTGAAAATTACAGCTAAACTTTAGCTTTCAACACCAAGTGTTACATTACAAGCTGTGCTCAGACTCTGGGAACATTGACTGAGTCCTTCAGTCCTCTTTGGACTCTTTGCCAAGTCCATACAAAGCACTGATAACTTGGTGGGGTTCTAGTGCTTAATACCATGCTAAGTGGAGGTTAAGTATTTACTGACCCAAGCAAAAGAATGTCCCAGAACCAGTTAAGTACTTGTGTGAAATACTTAAATTTTTAAGCTGTTTTGTGATAATGTCCTTGTTGGTTTTTGCAGAGTCTGTGTCCGTTCCCGTTGTTGGGATGCTTGTATGGTTGTAGATGGAGGAACATCTTTTGAGTTCAATGATGGGGCAATAGCTTCAATATTGATTGACACAGAGGATTCACTGTGCACTGTTCTTCTGGAAGAATGAAGGACCTTGATGACTTTTGCTGAAACATTTATGAATCCATAGAGGGAAACCATGGGGATATCACAATGCTGCATTATATTGGAAGTTGGCCTTTTTGGATGCAAGAGCATTTGGAGGAAGCTTGAAATGCTTTTCATTCCTTTGGGTTGGGGAATCATTAGCCTGATATTTGAGCTTTTTTTGCTTCTAGTGCAAATGTCTGAAATGTTACCTCTAACTTAAATGAAAATTGACATTTTAACCTGTAAGGCAAACATGAAAGCTTTGTAAACAGAGGTAAATGGGTTCAAGTATTAAGTGAGTAGCATTACATATTCAGATGTACAGTTTTTTAGTAACAGTCTGGGACTGATAAAACTAAGTACTTCATACATACACTTTTGTAGAAAAGTTGACTGTCAAATTAGCAATTTGATGCAAGGATATATAGATTTTGGTAAACCATGATGTTGATGTAAAAGAAATGAAAATACAAATCTTTTGTATACTTTTAAAAAATTGTACAACTTTGTAGTTTCATACAACTTGTGGCAATTTTTTTTTGTTCTTCTATTATTTTTTCTACTTTGTAAACTTACATCAAGAGTGTTAAGTCTGGTTTAATACATCTTGAATGAGGTAGCTTTTAGTTTTTCTGTTTGACCTAGATAGGGACTTGAAACCCAAAGGTTTTCTTGAGCCCTTCATCAAGAACATACCAATTGTAGAAATCATGTTTTAATAGGATATATTCCTTCACTGAATGGATTAACTTGCAATCAGATGATCAGAGCAGTAGTGTATGTTAAGTGGTTATCATTAAGACATATATTTCACCTTATTAAGTTGAATGTTTGGAATTTCAGGTTTTGAATTTCTTATATTTAAAGAAGAATGAGATATGCTGAGCAGTAGGAGTTGGAGCACAAGCTAATACCTATGTCTTCCAGTTTTCCCAGCACGTTTTTACCTTCTCCAGAAAATTTAGATTTACAATCCTATGCTGAATGCTAGTGATATGTAAATGACAAGAAATTAATATCACATGTCTCTGCTCATGTTAGGTAATCAAGTTGATAATAGAAAGAAAAAAAAAAGCTCTTATTAAAGGAGAGCAAGTGACCTTTTGAATCTTTTAGAGAAACTGTGAACTGTGACTGCCTTTCAAAATCCATGCTTATAACTGCATAGGTGAGGCAGAATTTGGGAAAACAAATATTCCTACAGCAGGAACTCTTCTTTTGTTTACTATAGATTGGTTTCCGAGAGTGAGTTTTCTAATGACTTTTGAATGAAGAGACTTCTGTAACAGATGTTCTCAGGTCTAATGGAAGTGTTTTCTAGTGTGGCTAATCAATCAGGGTATTTATTGCCACTTGCAAAATGTAAATTGCTCTTTATTGGCGGAGGAAATGGAGAAAGGGTTTTTTCCTTCTAGACTTAGAGTGAATACAACTTAAAACATAATCCAGAGGATATTGATTTGACCAGACCATTCAGTTCTAGGAAAATGTGAAATTAATGGAGATGTCTGAATAAGTTATCACTGTGTACATTTCACCTTCTAAGTGTGCTGCAGAGTTATTTACACTGTCTGGTTGTTGTGACTGTAGACCCAGGGGGGAAAAGCAAAGTAGCCAAATAAGCTTTCAAAAGGTGGTAAGTTCAGGAACTATTGGAATAACTTACTGTCTAAAATAATGTGCAAAGCTTGTCTAAAGCTAAAGACACAAAAGACTAATCTTTCTAAAAGTTGTGTGCACACAGACTATGATGTTTGATTATTTTCAATCCATCTGTAACCAGTTAGGGATTGTTTATTAATGTGCCTCTGTCCATGTACACTAGTTAGTATGCTGTGAGGATTCAAAAAATCCCCAAGCTCACCAATGCCGTTAACACTAATTAATTCCTTCTTAGGACTCTTACCACTTTTAGACTAGATTTAGGTATTGAACATGTGCACAGCAAATCTATGGCAGAAATCCCAACAACTGCCTATTTAGACATTTGTGTTCTGCAAAGGTTTAATGGAGACTGGTTAGTCAGATCAGTAAGTACACCTCTTAAACATGCTTGTCATTCCTTATTATGAACGTCAAGACTTAATGTTTTCAGGCCCTACAGCCCCAAAGTATAATCTAGATTAGACTTTAGTAAATTTTCAAATTCCTAACTTTGCAAAATGGAAGCCTGACCTACTTGTGAGTGGCCTCTACTGGTTTTGTCTGTATTTAATTGAAGTTCTGTTGAAGCATTTACTGGTGAATGCTTAAAATTGACTAGGATGATTCAGAAATCTGTAATTGATAGTAAGCAGCTACTTTTTTTTTTTTTTTAATTAAACAATTGTAGGACCCTTTTTAAGGATCCTTTATGACAAAGGATTGCAGTACAGACAACTTACTTGGTAGACAACAGGACTGAATCTTGGTTTAACACTGATTTAATCTGCATGGACTAGCAGTGATTTTTGCACCCCTTCCACCTGCTGAGTCAAGTCCATGGTATTTTCATTTAATGCTAGTCTACAATGTGTTCTGCTAAACTAGACCTGTTATTCTTCACTTCTTTTTTCCAAGTGGTGTTTATACATTATGTAATAAAAATTAAAAGGTTAATTGATAAATGAAGCTGTCCTGTGCCTGATTTCAACCTTCAAAAGTGTTTTAAAGCATAGTCTAATGAATGCTGAAAGTATTTTTGGTAACACTCTGTCCTTTAAAGCACCACTGCTTGGAGAAATTTTGTATTGACCCATGACACAAAGTTACTGACAAACCAGGGAAAGCACTCTCCTATTCATCAGTCATTCTGTACAATGCAGCAGTTTCTTAGATCTTTATTAAATGCAAAAGAAGTTGCATGGAGTTGACATTGTGCATAAGGAGAAGAATGTACAGCTGTGCTGCAGAGATTTATTTCTTCTTCTTGAAGCAGTTTAAGGTAAAATTCTAAGGCAGCAAACTGAGGCAGTATAACATTCTGTATCCAACTTTCACAAGGTGTGTTGCCCATTAGCTCCTTTGTAAAGGATACAAACCCATTATTAACACCTGTTACTTACACGGTAAAATTTAATAAAAAACAAATCAACTTACATGAAAAAGATAATGCTTTATTTACTATATTCTAGAAAGTCAAGTTAAACATCAAATTCTAGTGCTCATACAATCTTTCCACAGCAAGTAATCTGTCCTGCACTGCCAGGTATTCATTCCTGAATGCTTTTTCTCAAGACTGCAATGGGAAAAGCTGTATATATGCAAAGGCCTACAGTGGTATGTTGTCTATTCTTAAAAACATCCATTAATAAATTCAGCTGCTCACTGCATTCATGGGAAAACAGCAGCATTTTTACATCCTAGAGAGGGTCCAAGTTTTGCCCTAGGAATTATCAGCTAAAACACCTGCTGGAACATTCTCGGCTTATGCATAAGGAAGGACCCTGGTAACAGATGAAAATGAAAGGTTCATTTAAAGTCATTACCTGTCCCTATCCTTTTATTTTTTTTTTCTTTTTGGACAGTTACTCAGCTTCTCCTGTGACTTTAAAAAAAAAAAAATCAACACTAGATGATAGTGGTTAGTGATACAAATACAAGAAGTGAAGTGCTACTACAAACAAACTAATATAAAAAAGAAATTTATGTCTTTTGATAGCACCAAAGCATCTCTCCCTTTTAGCATTCTTACACAGTAGTCCCAGGTTCTGGTTTTTGGTCATATCTAGAACTCCTTGAGCCCTCCTCCTGCAAAACTTACACCAATTTATCAGTTGCAGTTGAAAGATCTCAGAGAAAGTTTTATCTATGATCAGACTCACAGAATCTACATAAAGTTTCTGTAATATGTATTCAGAAAACCTAGGACCACAAAATGAAATCATGGACAACCAGCATCTATTTTTACAGATGCTAATTCTGAACAGGCTTTTCAGACCTGAATTTGGCCAAAAATGAAGGCTACTAAAGACAAACATTTCCTGTGTGGCCTCCTAAATAAAAACTTCACTATAACTCCTTTATGCTGCTTAACTTGCAAAGTATTGAGCTGTTCCTATGTAGTATATCCCCAATTTACTGTTTTCAAGCTTGGTTCATTCATCCTGCAGTATCTTTTCTTCAGTTACATAGATGACAGGATTTAATATAGATGTATTCATTTTGAATGCTGCAAACTCCTTAATAAACCTTACAAACTTATCTGGCACCTCTGCAAGCTGTTCAGAAGCTGCAGACAGTTGCTAGAAGCTAACATTACTTATCAATGTAAGTAACTCATCTGTACTTATCAAATCACTTGACGGTGATTTGTTTCAGAATATTTTTTTTCAAAGATCCCCTGTAAAAAAGAAAGGCTGAAAGAAATATTCCGTAATTGCTCACAAGTCATCAAACTTCCAAAGGCTTTAAGTACAAAAAACTAATTCAAAATATTATGAAACAACATTAGCATGTAAGACCAAGTTAAATAGTAACAGTACTATGATAAAAGGTGCTCCAGGACGTTTTTTTTCTAAGGAGCTTCAACGCACAGTATGTCCATGGCATGAAGTACCTTTTACAAGATCACAAGAAACTAGGATTTCTCAGTGTCAATCTGCATTTGATGCCCCAGATCTCATGGCTCTTCTTATTGCCAACAGTTGGCCTTGCAATGCTGGTAAAGTGTGAACCATTGATCTTCATATCGGGTAGTGCTTCCTCGAGGAGCTGCAGGGAGCTATCAGTCACTATTCCAAATACCTGAAGAGTCTTCAGTGTTCGAATTTCACCAAGCTCTCTAGAAACACAGAGATAGGAAATTAACCATGAAACTGAAAACATTTTTGGGGGTTTTTCAGCGTGCACCCAAGCTACATAACTCTATTTTTACTAAATTTTTAGAATTTTACTTGAGCACATATTTAATAGAAGTATTCAGCATTGATACTTCAGGAAACTGGCTGAGTAAATTACTTTTTTGTTAGTCTCTCTCACAGGCTGAAAACAAACTGATCTTTCCCTTTTCATATCCTTGGACTTAAAAATCTAGAACAAGTGAAGTAAACTGCCCAGATGAAGTTCCAGGATACAAGGATCCTGAAGTTCCAGGCTCAGAGGATACAAGCCCCTGAGTACCATCAATCAATTTCTAGGTTGTAAGAATATTTTGGTGAATAGCCAGACCCAGCTTCTTGATTGCTTTACATTTTCCCAGTCATCATCTGAACTTTGTATCTTACAAGCAAGTACTGGACAAAATCAAAAGGCTGAAGCACGTGCTGCCACAGCAAAGGTTCTTCTTATTTTCAATAGCCTTGTTCCTCTCAAACTCTTCTTGTTGGCAATTTCCTTTGTGTTGACATCTTTCCGAAAGTATTTGGATTGAAATCTTCTACAGTAATAAAAGGCAGAGGGACCTCAAGAAAAAGTCACTCTATGCCAAGTTTGAATCGCAATAACTGTTAGAGATGCACACAAAAGCAAAAATACACAGTTTATTAGTCCAGCCAGTACTGTCAACTCTGCCAAACCTTCCTGCACACTCAGAGGTCTGGTACTGACATCAATACTGGTCACTGGTTTCCATGCCAGCAGTGTACCACTGGTATAATGCCACTAATAGAAGACACGAGGCATGCATGGAGCAGTCAGTTGCATGAGTACCGACTGACATCACTGAAAGATTATCTCAGTTTCAGTTGCAGTCGAGATTCTCAAAGGGTACAGGTTGTAACAGCTGGGTTATGTTACCTTAGTTTTATTCCCGATTCCTCATACCATTAAGGTTTTTTAAACAGTATATGCAATTCTAAACGTAAGGTAAAGCAAATTGAAATTAATGTACCCTTTGCATGAACAGCAAACCAAAGCTAATTAGAGGTTACTTACACTAAAGCAGCAGATGATATCTGGTAACATCGGCTAAGGCACAGGTGTTGTAGGAACACAAGTTGTTTAAAATACTGGAAGCACTCGGGCTTTAACATCATGCTGTCACTGTACAGAGAACATATTAAGTTTTAAGCATACAGCAGCAGTAAATTTTGAAAATTTAGCCAGAGGAATTAACTGAATATCTACTTTTTCTACCACCAAAGTATGTTTTCACTGAATATGGAGGAAACCCATCTCTTGTGTATGTGCTGTGCATGTAAAGGGGCAAGTGAAGCAGAAGTTTCTCTTCACACATATACTCTGCAGCAGAATTTATGCCATGAATAGGCAAGTTCACCAGAGGTTTCAAAATACTGTAACTGACTAGGTCAAAACCAAAATATACCTTTTTTTTTTTTAGAGTTATATGGCCAAGTAACAAATTATTATTAGAGATTACTTAAACCTCTCTCTGATGCTACGCTAATCAACTGTAGGCTTCTAAGTACTTCCTTCCATTCTACCTATCAATTACCATCTCTTGTTAGTTAACAAATCCTGTAGGTACCTGACATTTATGCTGGGGTAATAAGACTTCTTCAGTTACTTATCTGCTCCAGAATAGGTCATGCCAGATAGCAAATCTTTTGTAGGTTTAGCTTGAATAGTATTTTCTGGATGTGCAGTGCTACCTACACAATCTTGCCTCAGTGCTAATCCCCTGAACCACAAGGATCTAAGGACTGGCTGAACACGTCTTCTTACCTGAGATCTAAATGGACAAGCAAAGGACATCTCTCCACCAGTGTTTTCACATCTGAAAAGAGGCCACACAGTCAGTCCCTCTTTCAGGAACAAGATGGATGTGCTTTACACAGCCTGCTCAGGTCCACACATGTTCCTTTATGTTTTCTACTGGAACCCCACAACTGAAGAACAATTTTTAAATTAAAAGATACATGCTTAAAACTTACAGCATACAGTCTGCCTATGAAGATACCTTGCATGGACATTTTTAAATCTCAGCAAAATCGATACATTTAGTTCAGCAAATTATCCCTAGAAGTCAGTTGCATCAACCATCAACTTAGGAAGACAATAATTCAAATTATATTTTTGTGAAGTCTACTGGAGATATAGTAATGGTGAGCTGTTTGAAATACTTACATATAGTGGAAAAGTAATGAAAATTTTCCATGCATCAAATATCCTTTCAGAGCACCAAATCCTTTAGGCATCTCCGTTTTTGCCCATAAAAAGTTCTTATGACAAAAAGTTACGGTTTTCCTGATTTAAACTGTAAATTTTTGACTTTCTTTTCATTGTCTGCAAGTAGCACTGAATCACCACTGGTTCAGATATCACCTAAAAGCCATTGCAAGGTGCTCAACAACATGCAATAGAATTTTGGTATTTCAGAATTCATGTGCAGAAACTAAACAAAACAATACCTTAATTATGATGATTAATATACTATTCAAGTCTTATGCCTGTTAAATTGCACTGAAACAGAGTAAAGTCATGCAGTGAAAGTGTCTTACAAACAGGAGAGGTCAGCACATTGTCTCTAATGGTTCAATTAGAGGGCCCAAGGTTCAAATTCCTGACATGGAGAAGACAATATAGCATGTTTATTTACAAGTTTGGGGCTGAGGTAAGAAGATTTGCCTATTTCCCCATAAAGGCAATGCACGAAGGGGTCTGTGTGATATCTAAACAGAAATGAGAGGTCACCCCCTGCATGTCATCCAATGCCCTACTGTCATATTCACTCATTGCAAAAATTAAATTCTCTTTACCACAAAAGGACTTTCATCCTTTAGCTATGCTCTTCTTCATTTTGATGTATCCTCCCCCAAATCTCGACTTACCTGCATTTTCTGTAACCCTCCAATTTAATAAAACTTTTCTTCCTAGAACTAATATTAAGTAAATGGTTAAATGTTGATGGCTAAGATCGCCTTCCAAATTAACTTGTATCTGGATGTCAGTCTGAAACTCAAGGATTTACTATGATTGTTCTCTTTTAGAAGACGTTTTCAGCAGACACAACAGCAAAAGCCTTACAAAAGCCTCCAGATACTGTTCTAGAGATAATTAATAGCACACAAAATCACTGCTTCCAGGACTTACTTCACAAGTAAAGGCTGTTCCTTTCAGCTGAAGAAGAAATAAATTTTCACTTGACTGTTTTTAAATGCAGAAGAAAAATCATCTCACCCTTCATGCCTGAGCTAAAGTATGAGTAAGAGACTCTGACAGCAAGAACTTCAACACAGAGCACAAAAGTTACTGTTAGTACATGACTCTACTATACAAAGACTGAAAGCCAAGCAGAAGAAAATGTAAAGTCTACTGCTTCATCCCATAGTGGGATAAACATTTGTCATGCTGCTGTTTACCTGCTATTTGTAGATTCTCTCTGTAGCCACTTAAATTTAACTGGGTGATCTTAGAAGTAATGTGATTGACTGCTGCTTTGACATGAATGGCTGTGAATTCACACCAGGACAAGTTCAGCTCCTCCAGCCTACATACAAACAGAATTGTTAACAAGAATGGCTGAAACACAGTTAAAGTTTGGTATTTTTCATTACAGTTGATACTTTTAAAGCAAATACTTGTAACATGCCTACTCCCAACTTACTGTATTCATACCTAGAACTTCCAGTAATTAAGCACTAATGAATTTAGCAGGTTATCCAGCCAAATTTATCTTTGGAGATTTTCAAGATCCAACCGGAGAACATCCTCATCCACATGCACAGTGCTAATTTTAGACCCTGGTCTAGGATAGGGGTTCAAGTGACTTCCTAAACTACTTTCAGCTGGAACTGCCACAAGGAGACACTGTCTTTTCATTGGGTTTGTGATCTGAATCTGTTACAACTGAACAGATGGCCATATTGAGAGGAAAAACCACCATCCATTATTAGCACTGGTCAGATGACCAATTAATCCTAATTAGCATAAAATAATTAATAGCTTTATATAAACACTGTGAGTTCAACTCTCTTTACGTGCTTGACTACTTATAGCCTGTCACCATGGGGCTGGGACAAAGTATTGTTCTGTGTGCAGGTGTTGTAGCTGTAACCAAGGGACAGAGTGAATGTACAATTAGAGCATTTAGCTGGCACTCTCTACATAAAATGAAAAAACAGTTAAATTGCCACTAGCATTCCTAGGATCAGATTTGCCATCTGGTATTCACTGTGCACTGCACAGACTGCCATCCTCTAAAGAGCTTATGATCTGAGTAATCAGACCAAGCAACAGAAAGATTAAGGCTTTAACTTGCAATTTGATTAAAAAACATGCTTTTGCAGAAGGAATGATTACACAAGTTGTCCTGCAGGTCACAGGAAGTCAGCAGAAAGATTGGGATATACATCCTGAGTTCACTGGGGCCAAGTTCAGTGACGTTCTGCCAGCAAATGGTTTAATCACTGGAGCTGTCCATCTGAACACAGCCCTTCATAAACTAGAAGGTTACTGAAGGATTAGTCTACCATGGAAAGGCACAGTGTTCTCTGCTACTCATGCTGCATTCTGATTCCAAAGGGAGCTCTGGAATTCCACTTTGCAGTTCCAAAACACACTCTTTGTCTTTGTGAGAATCACATACTATTTTCATAAAGAAAATGAAATTTACATGATATCAAAGGAATATAAATGGGGTTTACCCACCCAAGAAGATGATTCAGAAAACCCATGAAAAACTACTACAGTACATCTTTGCTATTAAAGAAGCAAATAGCTTGATGGAAATAAATTACCCAACTATCCAGTTAATAATCAAGTGCTAGGCATTTAGAACCAAAATCAGGCACATTAAAAAAATACTAGATACAAGAATAACTGGGATGCCCAAAGAAAAAAATATTTGTTTCAGGAATAGCAAAACCTGGTTTTGTCTTACATAGAACAGCTGCTCAACATCAGCTCCAAGGCTTCTGCCGAAAACCCTGAGCACCCACAAAGATTTAGTCGTATCAAATTGGGATTTCTAGCAATGCTTCTGTAGAGAGAAGAAAGAGAAAGCTGATAAAATTTAAATGTTGGAACATTGCTTGCTTTGCTAGGATGTGACTGTTTTTAAGATCTAACTTCCTGGACAGGGAATTTTTTATTAAACATAAAGTACTGCATCTTTAATCAGCTGACTTACCTAGTCACTAAGGCTCTCAACTATGTACTTGCAGCATCAAGGCACAAAATTAAAAAGGAGACTTGTCTATTTACTTAACACTGCTGACAAGTCTGCATATTTATCAACAACTAAGTTTACAAGGAAATTATTTCTTTTCACCTTTTCCTGCAATATGACAATAAACATACAACACAGCTTATCAAGAGATGGTTACAGCTCTACAAAAGACAAAACAATGATCCTGTTTCTCATGTCACCCCTCTGCAAAATGGAGGTTATTCCAACACAAAATCCGTGTCCAAATAGCATCTCCTGAATGCATTTGTTTGCAAGACTAGAGCATGCATGCAGTTAGCAAAACCTGGAACACTGTAACATGCCTACTCCCAACTTACTGTATTCATACCTAGAAATTCCAGTAATTAAGCACTAATGAATTTAGCAGGTTATCCAGCCAAATTTATCTTTGGAGATTTTCAAGATCCAACCGGAGAACATCCTCATCCACATGCACAGTGCTAATTTTAGACCCTGGTCTAGGAAAGGGGTTCAAGTGACTTCCTAAACTACTTTCAACTGGAACTGCCACAAGGAGACACTGTCTTTATGTGCATAGCACATTTGTTCAGAAGGCAATAGGATTCCATCATTACTGCCTGATTAGTACCCAATTTACTGACAGTTTTAACTGTTACCACTGATTGTATAAAAAGCCAAACTATATTGGTCTATTTTTCCTCCAGTTCCCCCTCTATGGAGTGAGGAAGGAATCAGAAAGCCAGGGTCTTTGTCATCTGACCTTTGGTCCATGGCACCTCCACAACCCCCTGGTGTGACGAACAGAAGGTTGACTACACACCCATTAATGTCTTTGCAGCTGAACCAAAAAAACATTTCACCTTCTTGACACAATCTGTAATCTTCCAGGGCTTCATAAAAAGTGAGCAACAGTGCATAAGCACAATGGGCACCTGGTGGGAGAGGTACTGAGAGCCCTTGGAATAGAAAAGAGCCTGCACACCAAATATGAAGTTCTCTTGGGAGCAAAAAAATGCGAAAATTAAAGTAGCTCTGCTATGAAGTTTAACTTAGGGATATATAAACCATAGAGAGGTGAGCAGTTTCTCCAACCTCCTACTACTCTGGGGAATTGAGAGGAAAAAAAGCCAAACTAAATAGCCACCTAAAACTGGCCATTTCAAATACACCCACAATGAACAACATTCCACTGCATTCTTTCATTAGCCTGCACAAAATGATGGCACCAAACAGAAGGTTTCACTGAGTATTCCCAATCAGGTCACTTACTTGATGATGTTGTCAGAAAGCACTAGACCCTCCAAGCTAAGGTTCTGCAGCTTTTCACATAGACAAAGAATACTGTGGAGATCTGCAGCAGACACTGTGCAGTTTGACAAATCCAGGTGCTGAATTTTAAGAAGACTAACAAAAAAAAAGAAGAAAGCTTACTAAAATTGCATTAAAACCCGCTCCATAAATTCCCCACATCACAAACATATCCCATACACTAAAAGCATACACAACTTACAGAAAATATTTCTACGTAATACCTCGCAACATCTTAAAGTCTATCCTACTGGAGTTAAATGATTTGAGTGTACCATGTAAAAATGCTGGAGATTATGAGAATTCAGGGCTCTACAAGATATTAACTGAAAGGGTATTATGATGCTTGATATTCAAAAAAAAAATCACATCACCTTGATTCTAAGTAACTGACAGGTGGATGCATACCCTCCTGTTTCAACACATGCCTAATCACTGATCAACTCTTCCACATTCCAGACACAGCACAAACACTGCTGATGGTTGCTAATACCTTAAAACCAAAACTACACAGACTAAGTACTTGATACAGTTTCAGGATCCAGAACATGCAGGAAAAGCCTTACTTGCTTGTTTTAAACAACGGATTCCCAATGCAAGATCTCGGGCAGCGGAACGCAGTAACACCTGCAGGCAACAGGTGACCAAGCAGTCCTGGCAGCAGATTCCCACCAGTCAAATCAAGAGTCTGCCAGAGAGATTCATCAAATCTGGGGCATAGAATTTTACTCATTAGTGAATTCAAATGGGTAACAGGTCAAAGCTATGAGTACAACCACAGAAAGTTTTTGGTGTCAAAAACAGAGAAGGGAAAGCTATTTAATAGACTACAATAATGTTAAAACATGTGAGGCATCTTTTGGATATACATACCCACATATGGCCTAAATTGAATTATATATGTATAAATAAGATGAAAACCAGACCATTTAATGGTATATGAAAACAAAGATTTTCCTCAGTGCTAAACGAAGAGAAATAATACTTACGAAAGTCGATGCCATCTCTTGCAAATAGTAGAAACTTTCAGTAAATCCTTTAGGGGCAAACAGGCAAAGATTGCCAGAAGCAATTCATCTGGAAGTGCATCCAAAGAAATACCTGTAGGGAAAGAGCAAAACACATTCTAGTTAAAGCTAGTTCATTTTCACCTTCTGGTCAGATGCCTTGCTTGGTTTGGTTGTTAAAAGCCCCTCTACGGTTTCTCTGTAGGCCATACATCAGCCTACATCAGACATCAGCCCCACTATTCATCTCCCTTGCAGCTTATCATTGTAGGATGACATTTTTACCATCTTTGCCTAGGCATGACTGGTAAATGGAAAGGTTCCTGTAATATTCACTTTGTATACGTAGTAAAGCCATGGACACTACTCACATAACTCACTTTGGGAACAAGAGCATCTTAGTTACTGCCTCTGTAATCTAATGCTTGTATGATTTTCTGGGGTTTTTTTCCCCTCTGTGAATGATCATTCTTCCTATGCATGCAAGGGTCCCAGAAGGGAGCTGAAGGTAAGTTATGCTTCTGCATGATACACAGACAAAATCAGGTACTACACACTGCTTCCTAAAACATACATGCTATCACCACTCCAAGAATTATGTAAAACAATGTGGTTCAAACCACAGGGCTTCTCTCTGGGCTCCAGAATGTGTCATGATTCATATGGGAGATTTGAGAATGGTGGAGCTCAGTAACAGCTGCCTTTAACCCAGCAGTGCGTCTTATATAAAAAGAGGATTGTCTGAAGGCATTTCCACCTTCTGTATGACAGCATAATGCCTGGAGAGAGCTGCTTATTTATTTTGCATCCCATACTCATCCAGAGTACAACCGCACTTAGACACCAAGGAAAGAAACCTAGTATTCTCTAACACCCCTTTCAAGAGTCCAAGAGCCCTGCTCTTTCCCTTTCCAGCACAGCAGGCTGCCACCCTTTGATGTGATTTCCCTCATATGGTTCTATGCCTCTGGCATGGTCCCTCATATTGCTTGTTTCCATCAGGAGCTGGCACACAGCCCTGCTGGCACACCTCAGCCTGCACTCTTTTTACCCTTCTCCTCTTGCCTTCAAACAGGTATTTTTTGGATTGACTTTGGTTTTAGACTGATTGATTTTAGCTTGCTTTTTCTCTGTGCTCTTTAAGCACCTGGTAACTAGAATGAATGTTGCCAACAAACTTTGTCACACTTCTGCTTTTATATTAAGCCTATTTTTGCTACTGATTTTCGAGCGACCTTAAAACACTGCTTCACAAACACAGCCCTGCTGGGCTGAAGTGCCACCTATGTCCCATACAGAAGAGCAAACAGGCACAGGGACATGCAACACCATCCCCCAGCACAAACACAAAGGTGCTCATGGGGTTAGGCAGCAGAGAACCCTGTTTTTCATGGGCCACAATTCTGGAGCCAGACACACCACCCCTATTTAAAGGCACACATAAAAGAGGATTTATCACCCCAAGCCTGAAAGCCGCTATATCTGAAAGTGACATTCTGCTGGATAAGAGCAAAAGAACTAAACAATAAAGCAGGGCAGACTTGTGATGCTCACTCTCTATCTCTACCAAAGGGTGAGCAAAACCTGGACTAGGGTGACAGTACCTGACTCTGCCTGTCGGAGCAGCCATGGCTGGCGCACGATAACAAAGTCCTTAAAGTCCTTTTCGTTGTCCTTCACCTTCTGCCTTTTTGGAGGAAGACAGGGTGATGACACCAGCAGGTCCTGTGGTGTGTTTTCATTGCCCAGCTTGTCTTTCTTAAGGGCCGACACTCCCATACCCGAGAGAAGCTCCGAGGTCTTGCTGGGGTCCCATTCCAAAGTGGTGGAAACATTAGTGCTAGAGGATGGGATCTCCTGGAGGTGCTTTCTGCAGACACAGCAAAACCCAGAGGCTCTGAGAGTACTGCCAGATTGACACTAAACACAGGAGGGGGATTCTTGAAGCATTTCAGTCACACGTACTCCACATCCATATGCAGGGCAATTAAGTGTGGGATATCTGCGGGCGCTGGAAGCACGAGCGGAGGCCACAGCGCAGGCGTGCGCTCGATCTGGCAGACTGAGGAAGAGCGCGCCTGGGACTGAGCGCGCCTCGCTCCCGGATGGGGCGGGCGAGGCACCGGGGAGCGGAGCCAATGGAGCGGCGGGACGCGGCAGCCTCCCGGCGCCACCAAACCCTCCCGCAGCCGCGACGGCAGCGCGGGCACCGGGACGGGATGCCCGAGCAGGTGGGGGAAGCGCTCCCCGCGGCTGCCGGGATCCCGAGGGCAGGACCCCCCGCTGGCCGGGGACAGCCCGCGGGGCCGCACGCGTACGAGCGATCCCGGCACGGCTCCCATGCCCAGGAGCTCCTTCGCGCTCCCCGGGTCCCGCACCCGCTCCCGGCGCTCCCACGCACGGCCCCCCCAGGCACCCCCGCGCAGCCAGGCCTCCCGAGGGGTCCGTGAGGGCTCCCACGCAGCCCGGCAGCGGAACTCGCACGCGCGCGTCCCGCCGCCCCCGTACCTGTACATGGCGCTCGGAGGTCCGCGCCTGCCGCGCGCCCCGCGCCTTTCAGCACCGCGCTATCCCGGCGCCGGCCGGAAGCCGCGGCGGGGGCAGGAGCGCAGAGGCTGCCGGGAGCTGTAGTTCGCAGCCCTGTGCCCGCCCGGAGGCGGGGCCGTGCCGGGCCGGCGGCAGCGGGCGGCGAATGGCGGCGGCTCCGACGCGGAAGAAGCCGGGAGCGGCCGCCGCTCCGTGTGCCGCGCTCTGAGCCGGGTGCCGGCCGGGATGGTGGGCGGTGGAGCCCCGCGGGGGACGCGACGCTGAGCGGCTGCTCGGCCGTGGTGAGACGCAGCGGGCGGGATGCGGGGCCGGGCGGAGCGGGGCCGCAGTGCCGAGTCACGGCCGGGAGCGGGGACAGGAGCCGGGTTGGGGAGCGGCAGTCCCCGGGCACGTCCCCGGCGACAAAGACGCGGAGGGAAGGATGGTCGCGGGGCACGGCTGGGCGAGGGCGGTCGGTGCGTTGGTTTCCAGGCTCGCATGCCGGGTGTTGCCCCCCGGGCACGTACGGCGGGGCTGTGCTGGTTCCGTGTCCCTGGAGCTCGGTGCTGTGCCGCACAGGCCTGTGCGCACACCGCCGGGCGGGGACGCCGGGGAGCGCTGGCGCATTCCAGCGAGAGAGGTTTTCTCTGGGAACACCTGGTCCTGAGCCTCACCATGCCTTGAAGAGACCCCGCAGTCTTTTCACACCGCGGGACTTTCAGCAATACAGCTCTTCCTGCGTTTTTTACGCTAAACTCCTTGTTTTGAAATTGTTGGGGATGGAGAACTAATTCTGAACACACCTACAGCCTTGCTCTTAGTCAACCACTTGATTGCAGATGCTGTCCTTTGTTTGCTGCATAGCGATGGAGAGACGTGCCTATAAAATTGAGGGTGGTAATGGAGCCCGTAGCAAAGAGCACACAGCTTTCAGTCACATACAGAGAGAGAATGATGTGACTCAAATTAAGATCCAAACAATCTTTCAAAAAGTATTTTTTCACCGTTTCCGGTTTTATCTTAAGTCACGGAACAGTTGTTCAAAGATTGTTTAAGCAGATAATCAGATGAAAAAGAGGTGGACTTTTGGGTAAAAAAAAAAAAAGCTGAGTTTATTTCACCTTTTTTTGCAGCCCCTTTTTCCTTTGTGAGTCATGTAAATCTTTTATTAATGTATGGGAAATCGAAAGAGGGTTTTACAAAAAACCCGAGTGTTTTTTAGAATCTGGAAATTAAGAAATAGTCTGCCTGAAAGCAGTGTTGGGGCAGTAGTCATTTGACTGCCTTACTGACACCTGCTTTGTGTGAGCGCAGTCTCCCATCAGGCTAGGAGACTGGCAGAATCCTTAACAGATATGCTTTACTCTTTCTAGCCTTTCTTTAAGAATATAATACTGGAGTGGATTTGTTAAATTTGGTGCTATATTAAAGCTCAAAAGTGTGGGGGTTTTCATTCTCTGCTGTTTCATTTAGTAGGTTGAGTTTTCTGTACCAGGCAGAGTTCATTTGTAATGTAGATGTCGTGAATGCAGTTGCTCTTAGGTTGGCAGGGTAATTTAATACTGTTGATAGTAGGGAGTCTCTCATATTTAGGGTGTATTAAGCCTGAACTGAGTCCTTTATGGTGCATTCAGTGTTAGTAGTTGGGTAGAATGAAAAACTGCTGATTTTGTCCGTCTAAAAAGAAGCAGGAAAATCCTAAGCTAACACAGGAGCATGTCCTTATGTTTTATTGCTTAAGTTACACTTCCTGTGCCAGTGTTTCAGCTTTTAATTTTATTTGTATTAATTTGTAGTTGCCTGCTTTTTCAGAAACTGAGTATGCTGATAAGTACTTCTCAATTCATGGTGAGGGCTCTTGTTACTTTGTCATTGTCATTGCTTTAATAGAAGCATCCTCTAAGCCATTGAAGGTTCCACAGTACAAGAGAGCTCTTCTGAAGTGGTTGTTTCAGTACAACATTGTTTTAGCAATTTTGGAATTCCAGCAAGCAGATACTACGTAGCTGTATGCCAATAGTGAGATGGCTGTCTAAATAAAGTGATGAAACAGGATGATAGGTAAGAGGCTTAGCTTTCTTTGAGCTAGCAACCAGGTTCAGTGGCAAATGCTGCTTTCCACAGGAAGGCATGGCTTTATAGCCTGCAGTAATGTATTTTAAGGCCTGATCTAGTAGCACAGGTCCTAGACGTATCTGCATCTGCACTGTTGGATTGCATTCAGTTCACCAGAAGAGCTCTTCTCAAGTATTGCATTTCTCACTTTGTGGATTTTCTTCCATTTAATCGTTCTGTGTGGAGAGCTGGTTTTAAATTGTTTCTATCTAAAAATTTTAAACTGTTACTTTGAAAATGTATATATATTAATTCAAAACAACTCTGTTATTGGTCTTGGTCTTTTGAAAAAATAGCCTTTCTTTTTTGTGTTTTGAGATTAAAATGGGAACCAGAGAAGAACATAAAGATGTAGTTTACTGACAACTGCAAAGTCACTTTTGTCTTTGAAAGTGAGTTAAGTTGCAGTAGGAATCAATTCCCTCTTTACTTTAGAACATTCAGTACGTTTTTATAACACTTCTGGAAGTACCCTCATGATAGTAGCTGAGCGCCGCATCTTGCACAAAAACATTTTACCTTTTGTTTTGGTAGAAGCTTTTTAGGTGTGACTGTAATAAAACTTTGTGACTAATGAAGTGTATGCTGTATAATTTTTTTTGTTTACGTAGCAAAAGGTGTGGTGCTAATGGGCACGAAAAACTGCATGCCAGATGGCAGTGTCTTAATGAAGCTGATACTTTTAGAAGCTGTAATTGTTTTGTTATTTTTGCTTCTGCGAAATTAGCTGTTATACTGTAAATTGAAAAGACTTCTATGTGGAAGCAATAATGGTGCAAAAGAACAGTCAAGGACTTGCTTTGAATAAGTGATTGAGAAATGGGTGAGATATCCTGAGTTTTTAATGTACAAATTATCTAACTAAAGTAGAGTACAGACAGATAGTAAGGAGGGGATTTGTCTTAATGAAGTGTTGATAGTTTTATAAACATGTTTGACAAAAGGCAGGAAAGTAAAAGTGTGTGAATCTTTGACTAGAAACAGGAAGATAACTCGCTGGGGAGAAAAAAGTCACAGAATAATTGTTCCTCTGTGTCCATCAAGGTAGTAATGACTTAACAAACTTCTGAGGTTTTTTAGTGTACATAAGAGAGTTTTCACTGTGTAGTGCCCTCAAGCATTGTAGATCTGCTTAAGCAATTCACTGAGAAATCAGTAAAAGAAACTGTTCACTTTACGAAGTTCTAAAGAGATATAAAAGTAAATAGAGAGGAATTTCAGTAATAGCATTCCTTTTAAATCTCAAGAAAAGTGGAAGTACTGGAAGTCTTAACAGCAAAGCCATAGCAAAAACTATTTCACTTAAATAAAATTAGTGAAATGTTAATCTCATTGGAGAGACAAGAAAGACTGGCCACAGTAATAAACCTTTTAAATAACGCATAAAATGGCTGTGATAAAATGATGCTCATTACAGAGGTCTGAAGCAATTTAAATAAAAATGTAACAAGTCAGTGACATTTTCTGTAATGGATTTGTGCAGCTCACTGTCCCTTTGTGTAATAGCTTTGCTGTGTAAAGCTGTATGAACTTTCTGACACTAGTTCTGATGGTAAGAGAGTAATTAAACACAGAAGGACAAGCAAAGCAAAAATACATAATGGTAAACTATACCAAATGAATTGAGACCATTGTTTCTCTGAATAAAGAGAGGAGTAGGAAGGTGAATCAAAATTCTTGACATTTCAAACCTAAAAGAGGTGCATTACAAGTAGACTAACGCATTCTTTTCTGTGTTTTTATGCTCTATTAAAGCTTATGTACAGACTTTAAATATGTATTTAAGGTACACTCCATTAAAAAAGTTGTTCATTAGCTATCCAGAAACATTTAATGTAAACATTTAACCCTTTGTAAAAATTAGTTGATTGCTTCTAAAAGGAGGAAAAAAGAGCAGAATAGAATTTAATCTTGAAATTTGTCCTGGACCTAAAGTTGGGCTAGTAGTTTATTTAAGGACAGAGATTTGCCTCCTGGATCTATTGTATATCAAGATGATGAACAAGAGTTGTCCTAATACATTGCTGGAAATGACAGCATTGGAATGATATGTTTTGATTTCCTCAGAGGATTTCAGAGCATCTTGCTGAAAATCTTTGGTTTTTTCTGATAAGAATCTTGGTCATGTGAAGTATGAAAAGTTAGTTAATGTTTTAAAGTGTCCATTGAGCAACTCTTCTGTGTAAATATATTCTGGAGATTTTAATGGTATTAAATATCATTTTGTCTTGCAGCTCTGCTTTCCCAAGTGAGAGTGGTGTGGCTGGGGCCAGTATTTAACAATGAGTGGTGCAGCACTGGGCCTCGAGATAGTGTTTGTCTTTTTCCTGGCCTTATTCCTACTTCACCGGTATGGAGACTTCAAGAAACAGCACAGGCTGGTGATTATAGCAACATTATTGGCTTGGTATCTCTGCTTCTTGATTGTATTCATCCTGCCTCTTGATGTCAGTACGGTAAGAAACATGCAGGACTTCCTGCTTAATTGCATCAAATGTTTATGGTATTTCTCTAAACTAGTGATTGCAGGAAACCATCTCTTAGAAACACCAAAGAAGTCTTTCATGTAGTATCTTAATAAATTAAACATGACAATGCCTTGTGTTCATAATTAATTTTATTTTCTGTTGGTCTCATCAGACAACAAATCTATTCCAAACATTTTAAATTTATCTTTTAGACTATTTATAATCGATGCAAACTTGCGGTTAACTCCAGTCCTGCAGAAAGTAATGGCTCTTACATTACTCTTGCTCCAAGGTATGAACTATATGTTTTTTTATCTTTAGACTGTGTTTTATAATTTTCTTTTTTTAATTTATAGCCTGTTGTGTTTTTAAGACTGATAAGTAAGTGTTATCTCTGTGATGCAAAATTTGAAGTTTGTAAATACACAGGACAGTGAGGGAAAAGGTGATGAAAGGTGGATCTTTATCTGCTGATATTTTTTTTTATGTCACTAGATTTCCTTTTTTTTTTTTTTTTTTTTTTAAAGCAATAGGACTAAGCTTTTTGAGCAATCCTGGTTATGAGGAGAGGCTTTGATGAATGCTTATCCTTTACAATCTTAAAGACTTTAAACTTGAAAATCTAATTTTATACCTTTAATTTACACCATATGAATGAAATCAGCTGCTTGTCTTATATGTCAGGGGCATATCTAATTGCTTCTTAAAATTACATTTACATATGGTAGTTACATTTATCTGAAATGTACTGTATTCCACCAAAGTCACGGTAGCCTGCTAGGTGTGTGCTGGCAGGAACAATGTAATCCCTAACCATGGAGAAGTAGACTAACGTGGGCTCATTCCATGGCTCTCATCCGTTAGCCGACACTGGCTGTTTCCCTGTGTTATTTATGTGTGCGGTGTAGTTATCTGTAAAATGATCAGAGCCTTTAATGTATCAGCCAGTTTCTGTGCAGTCTTGCCAGTCTTGCTGCCCCAAAGAGGGGCCCAGAAGAATGGTGAAGTGGTAGTCACACAGTATTGCGCCCTATACTTAAGACCACCCAGTGGATGTTAAATCTATTTAATTATATACACAATTAGAAAACTATTCAGTAACCTTTTAATTTATCTATAGCTTCAGACAAACTTTTTTCCTTAGACTCACAGAATGGTTTGGGTTGGAAGAGACCTTAAAGATCATCCAGTTCCAATCGGCTTCCAGAGCCAGGAACATCTTCCGCTAGGCCAGGTTGCTCCATCCAACCTGGCCTGGAACACTGTCAGGGTTGAGGCATCCACAGCTTTTCTGGGCAACCTGTGCCAGTGCCTCACCACCATCACAGTAAAGAATTTCTTCCTAATCTCTTATTTAAACCTGCCCTCTGTTGGTTGAAAACCATTGCCCCTTGTCCTGTCACATATAAAAAGTCGATTTCTTTCCCTTTTATAAATCCCCTTTAGGTACTGGAAGGGGCTATAAGGTCTCCTTGCACCTTCCCTTCTCCAGACTGAGCAACCTCTGCTCTCTCAGCCTGTTTTAAAGGTTTTGGCAGCTCTCATAGGTTATTTAGTCATACTGCCTTTCATTTTATCTTAAGCTGATAGTTTTGAAAGTATTTAGGCCATATCAAAACTTACAACTCAGGCTTAACTAGTTCGACCCTGGAAAACATCAATTATTTCTCATTAGGTAATCTCATCTAAGTTGACTTTATTGTCCCTTGACTCACCCTTGCTTCATTACCCAGACAGGTGTGTTGAAAAAAAACAAACTGCCTTAGTTTAGACGGAAACCTTTTCCTTTGTTCTTTCCTTTTTTTTTTCTTAAAAGGGCTCATATGACTTTTCTGTCTTCTGTAGCGAACACTGCCTGTCAGAAGAGTATTGGCTTATTGAATCAAAATGTATGTGTGACTGACTTAATCCAGCTGAGTGGCAGAAGAAACAACTAATATGTTCTTTGTATGACTAAGTGCGCTAGATGATTATGTGCCTAGATATTTTTTGAAAACCTGCACGAACTAAAATTTAATGCTTCTCTGTTTAAACAAATGTTCTTTCTGTGCATGAAATTATTACTACTGAAAACAAAAACCTGTAACCTTAAAATGCTTTATTGACTAGTCCTCTTCAGTCTTGGAGCTTCTGAGTTTTTTTCTCTGAGAAAGATATCCTGTCCAAATACATTATTTGTGGTTAGGAAAATGAGAAATATTTCTAGTGATTATTCAGTTTATTTATTTGGGAGACGATTGATTGTTGACTATGTACTTGAATAGTATTGTACTACTTCTGTGTTCTTTTCAAAGACCTTTATAGATAGGAATTTATGGAAGTTGCTTTTTATACTCAGGGCTCTTCAACTAACAATAGTCTTCTTTACGTTGTAGCAGCAAACAAAAATGTTTCAAACCCTGGAGTTATATTCCTGATGGAATTATGCCAATTTTCTGGCGTGTTGTATATTGGACGTCTCAGTTTTTAACATGGTAAGGCAAAAGGATATGGCAAAGACAATGATAGAGTTTTTAAGTGGACTATCTTAACAGTTGTAGTATTCTTTAAAAATGTCTACAGTATGGCAAAGAGCTTTTATATTGTATATTATTTGCTAGTAGTGAAATTTCTGTATGAATAAATAATTACTAATTTAGTCATATCCTTTTTTTTCTTGCTTCTGTGGAAGCAAATTTCAGGTGGCAGCCATTTATCCTTGGTTCGCTTTTGTAGTTGAAACTAAGCAATTTACACATGTAGGGGTTTATGGATAGATTGTCTGAAAGAAATAGGTTTTAGGCAACCACATACCAAAATAATTCCATGAATAATTTGGGTGATTTTTGAGTAATATTGTGAATTAGTTGGTTTGATCAGATATATTGCATTAAGCTTTAGACATAGCTACAGCTATAGCTGTCTATAGGGTTTTGGATTGTCTGTTCTTTGTGTGGTTTCTGATCAACCTGTTATCAAATAATTATTTTTGTAGTTTCAAGGATTTCAGGGTTGTTAGTTCATTCTTATTTATCACAGATTTTTCATAGCAAAGCTAACTGTATTGTTTTTATCTGCAGCTTGTATAAGGTTTGCCATCAGACAGGTACATCTAGAATAAAAACATCTAAGTAGCTAATTTCTTAGAAGCTTGGGAGTCTTAAACTTTAACACTGCTGCCTCAGTAACCTGACACTGCTAAAGTTCTTTTTTTGGGGAGGTTGGTGGTTTGGGTGTTTGTGAGATTTGTTTGGGGGGGGGTTGGTGGGTTATTTTGTTTGTTTGTTTGTTGTTGGTGGTTTTTGGTTTTGGTTTTTTTTTTTATTGGCTGATGTGATTTTGGTTTATTTCCTTTTCTCCTAGGATTCTGCTACCTTTCATGCAGTCATATGCTAGATCAGGAGGGTTCTCCATCACTGGAAAGATCAAAACTGCTTTGATTGAGAATGCCATCTATTATGGCACTTACTTGCTGATTTTTGGAGCATTTCTAATATATGTAGCTGTAAACCCAAACTTCAATTTACAATGGTGAGAATAATGTTGTAAACATTTCCATGAGTTCTTACACGCTTGTCATGGATAATTTCTACTGTGGATGAAATGTGACTTTCTGGAAAAAATAGTTTCAGTTAAAATATTTTGCTAGTCTGTTGGAAAATTATGTTAACTTTATTTATGAAAGGGCCTTTTTGAATATTTATAGAAATTTGGGCGTTATTTTTCTGATTTTGGTATGTACAGCAGAGGAATCCTCTTGTATTTACAATGGTGCTTTTTTCTCCATACAAACACATTTGCAAAGTTAGTGCAGAAATTTCCAATGTTTTCAGAAAAACATATTTCAAAAAAACCAGTATTTCCTGTGTTGTGCATCTAAATACTGTAGACTTTAAAGGTGAAAAGGAAAGTTAAAATAATTGACATCTATAAATTGCTTATAGTCTTCCATACCAGATGGAATAGAAATCTGAATACAAATTTCTGAACACAATATTCTGAATACAAAAGACTGTTTCTTACAGTGACTGTCATTCTGCTATTTTGACCTCACTGTCAGTAGGTTTGATAAGTTCATGTTGTTTCCTAAGGGAACATATTCCTTTAGGAGAACAGTTTCTTTGTGAACAAACAGACAAATTCTTATCTGCCACCTATAGTGGGAAGAACAGGACATACAGGAAAATTGTGGCAGCTTTAAGTACAGCCAAGCAGCAGATTGGCTCCAGGCAAAAATCTAGGTGATACCAGAGTTTGTTCCTGTAAACTTGAAAGCCATATTGGTACATATTGGTACTTCAAGGCTGGTTTCTTGCAGGCAGAATAGGAGGATGTTGTTTGTTTGGGTTTTTTTTATACTGTTTTGTTTCCTTAGGAATCAGCTTCAGACTATTGGAATAGCTGCTGCAAACACATGGGGTCTGTTCCTTCTTGTGTTGCTTTTGGGTTATGGTTTGGTGGAAATTCCTCGTTCTCACTGGAATGGGGCCAAGAGGGGTTATCTACTCATGAAGACTTACTTCAAAGCTGCCAAACTGATGACTGAAAAAGCAGATGCAGAGGAGAATTTAGAGGATATTATGGAGGTAAGGAACTAGCTTTCCCTGTGTAAAAAAGTGAAGGCTGCTGTTAGTTGTGTCTTAATCATTGGTGTTGGACACTTGTAGAATGAGCTTACTGTAAAATACCTTCAAACTAAGAAAATCATCATAGTGTGCTACTTGGTAACACTCAATCCTATACAAAAGTCAAAACAGAAACAGTCCTTGCTGTGATAAACTTAAAAATCATAGCAACTTGATAACCATTATTTGATGAGTCTGTTCTTTTATTGACACTTTTGGAGTAGTACTGGTCACTAACAAATAATATTCTGAGTGAGCTTGAATAATCAGTGTACAGATGTTTCATTAGCGTTAAAATTGTGTACTTATTTTATGCTCTGCTCACAGTGTATTTCTGGAATCTTGAGAAGAGTTTCCAAATTGTGGGGCCACAATTACATGCTTTTTGAGAAGAGAATATAAAGATAATTGTTTCTTTTGAGACTATATTGTTAAATATCAGTGAGCAATAGGCTCTAATGTAATCAAGAATGGAAATCTAGCCCTTTAGATTAGCTACTCCTGGTTCTTCTACTGGGATACCGTGGCTTGTAATAATATGTGTGAACCGTTGTAGCATAGGGTGGAAATTTATGTTACGCATCATTTGTACTGACTCATAACACAAATAGACCCTTAATCACATAACAGTAATAGAATCCTTATTCATCTCTAACAGCATTTTGAAGCAGCTGCTAAAACAGTTAAAAACATCTAAGTGGGACATAACTTCAAAACTTACTAGATAATGAGCAATGACAACCCTTTTTTACCAGGATAGCACTTAAAACAGATTATTTCCAGTGAAGGGGACCAACAGCAGTCATCTGATGCAGCTGTCTGAACACTTCAGAGCTGACCAAAGTTGAAGCAAATTACTAGGAGCATTGTTCAGATGCCTGGAGAGGGAGATGCTGATCTCTTTTCCCTATTAGCCAGTGACAGGATGCATGGGGGTGGTTCAGAGCTCTGTCCAGAGAGGTCCAAACTGGACATTAGGAAGCAGTTGCATACCACAGGGGTGGTGGGTGGTCTCACACTGACAGGCTTCCAAAAGTGGTGGTCAGTGCCCTGAGTCAGTCAGTGGGACTTACTCTTTATCTCATTTTTATCTGCAACTTAAACTTCAGCTTTCATGTGTAGAAACCAATCCTCCACGCATTTATGTAGTTGTATATTTGTACACTGCTGTTATTTTTTAAAAAAATATGTGTTCTTTACAAATACTTCACTTACCTTTTATGAGGTACCTTATATGGAACTATATTTAGTCAAACTTTTAGGAAGATGTATTTTTTTAAGCTTTGATGGCTGTCTGTTGGGAGGGCTGCTATTCTAATTGACCAGTAAAAATTTATAGTTAATGAAAATTTTTTTTAATTGACATTTTTAATATAGCATAATTAAACTGCTCTGTTATTTTTTCTCTGAACAGGAAGTCCGCAAAGTAAGTGAGAGCATCAAATATAACCACCCCTTGCGGAAATGTGTTGATACAATACTGAAAAAGGTAACCAATTGCTCATCTTCAACCATAATTATTCAGTTGGGAGGAGGTGCTTCCTGCACATACAGAATACTTGCACATTACTTTCTTTTGCTATTAATATAAAATCTCTAGTTGACATCTTCTGAGTTTCTGTTGAGACTGAGTTCAAATTCTTTGTGCAATGCGTTCTTATGACATACATAATTATCAGATGTATGTTGATATAGAGTCAAAATGGCCTTTGTAGAAAGAGAGAAAAATGTATGCTTAGAGTGAGCTTTCAGTTGCATGAAATGCCCCAAACTTTTACAAATAATTAGCAAAAGATGATTGCTACTCTTTTGTCTCTCAGTTAATTTTCCCTTTTCCTTCCAGTGCCCTACTGAGTACCAGGAAAGAATGGGTAGGAACATGGATGATTATGAAGATTTTGATGAAAGACAGAACAGTTATCCCAGTGAAAAAAGTTTGGCCAAACTTCACAAACAGGTATATTAATAGATGGGAGAATGCCTTACTTATGCTACTGTAGTGAGAGTAAATGCTGTTCAAAGATTTTGAATGCACTTCATCTGGACTGTTTAGTACAGTGGGTTAAAGCTACTTAGCAGAAATTTTTCTTGGTGAGAAAAAGCACAAACGTTTAATATCCCAAGTGATCAGAGTTTTGGATATGTAAAAAGTGTTCTTCTTGTGTTGTATCTTGATAGTGTTATAGCTCTCTGTGAGTGAGCCTTGTAATGGTTGACTGACAGTGCATTCTGAAAAAGAACTTTACTAAAAGCTTGATATTTCCTGAGATGCAAAAATAAAGTGGTAGTTTGGGAAAAGTAGGATTTAATTGCTACAGATGGACTGTGGTGAAAGACCTGCAAAACTCAGTAATTGTTTATGTAGTACTTCCATGATTTATGTATTTTAGAAATTTAGGTACCTGCTTGTTTGAAGATACAGTCTTTGCAGTTCTGCAATGCACACGTTTTCAGGGGATTTTTCAAGGATTTTCTGCCATTTTTTGAAACAAGTACCTTGTAACTCTAATTTCTTGCAATTTATTGTAGGTAATCTATTCAGTGCAGAGACATCGTCGTACACAGGTCCAGTGGCAAATTCTTTTAGAGCAAGCATTTTACCTGGAAGATGTGGCAAAAAATGAAAGCAGTGCAACTCGACAGTTTGTTCATACTTTTCATTCCCAGGAACCAGAAAATAAAATTGTTCAGTATTTCTACACGCCAACGGTTGGTAAGTGCTGTGATGCAGGTTTTAGGAATGTTAAGGCATAACTCATACCATTCTGTAACAAGAACCAATTGTTTTATGTGAAAAGTTCAGCTGCAGCAAAGGGAAGCAATAAATACAATATTAATGTATTTATGTATGGGAGAGCTATTAGATACTAATTTATACTCTTGGCCATAAGTTTCAATTTTATTTACAAATTCGGTAGCAGTTACGTGTTGCAGTAAAGCAACAGCAAACTTTGAAGCCTTTTGTGAGGGAGTTCTGTTTCTGGTTGTGTAATTTTCATTAACCTGTTCCGGATATGTCTATGTGTGTTTTTTTTTTTCCAGAGTGGTACTGGGAATGCCTTCTCCGACCATGGTTTTACAGAGTGCTTGCAGTTGTGTTGGCCATGTTCTCTGTAATTGTTGTGTGGTCAGAGTGCACATTCTTCAGCACAAAACCAGTTCTGTCACTATTTGCTGTTTTCATACAGCTGGCAGAAAAGACATATAATTATATATACATAGAGGTAAGTTGGAGATAATCACTTGAAAAAATATTTTCAGGTCAATGGTTATGATAACAGCAGTAGATAAAATAGATTTTAAAAGAAATCTCTAATCTGTCAACTTTCAGAAGGTCTCTAAATATATGGTACCAAACTTTGTGTGGAGGAAATCTGCCTTTTGCCCCTTGCTAAAACTCTCAAATACAGTGAAGGCATGACCCAGCTGGCCTGAATATCATGTGTAGAGTAATTTCTGAAACACTAGGTTGGAACATAGGTGTTAATTAGACTTTCTGCCTAAACAGCCATGTGCGTGACCTTAGTTTCTAAACTTAGGAATTTGCAAATGAACAGGAATCCAGTCAAAAGGTGTGGCTAGCATATGTGTGCACAAACTTATCAGTAAAGATACTGAGCTGAAGAATTCCCTTATATACTTAGCAAAGGTTGATTTGAAAATGCTTGGGTTTATGGCTTTTTTGTGGAAATAAATGCCAGATCAGTCATGGTAATTGTTGAGGCAATTACTGCAATTTTATTTGCATTAACAAGAAGTAGTAGAATGTTTCTAGGGTCAACTGTGTTAGCTTATATGCACAATATTGTAATTTCCACTTTAAATTGTTCTGAAAAACTCCCAAACTCTTCTTAGACCTGGTGGTGTTCTCACATCTCAGAATGAAAAATAAAGGCTGGAGATGGTCTCTGCATGTAACAGGCTATCTGCTGAACACATTAAAACCTTTAATAGAGTTCTACATTTAAGCAACTTAACAACATTTTTTTTTTTTCTCTAGATGGCCTGTTTTCTTACCATCTTTTTCTTAAGTATCTGTGTTTACTCTACTGTATTCAGGATCCGTGTATTTAACTATTATTACTTAGCTTCACATCATCAGACAGATGCATACAGTCTCCTTTTCAGTGGCATGTGAGTATTTGGTATATGTTTTATAGGTGTTCTATCAAATACTGAATTGAAAATGTCCATGAAACTTCGATTTATGTTCTTTATTTTGTATAATTCCTAATGAGCTGTACATTGTTGTTCTATGATAGATCCAGTTACGACTTTGTAGGTTATGTAAGAAACTCTCTTAAATGCTGTTGCCTCTTGCATTTGTGCAGGCTATTCTGCCGTCTAACTCCACCATTGTGTTTGAACTTTCTGGGCTTGACCCATATGGATGCAACAATCTCTCACAAAAATACTCAGCCAACTGCTTATACATCCGTAAGTAAGAAAATATGGGTTTGAGCTTTTAATATGGTTTGGACAATAGACAAAGTATTTTTAAATACATCTTATAGTAAGATTCAGATATTCAAATCTTTTCAATCCTTCCAACAGGTTGAAAAATATTTGGTTATAGTCAAGGAGTTTGGTAATGATTTCTAGAAGTCATCAACAGCTTTTTTTTTTCCCTTTCTTTATCTTAAGAAAGTAAAGTATTATGCTTTAGAGTTCAGGGTGTTTTCATTTCTTAATATAATTTCCTGTTAGTTTTAGCTTTCAGTGGCTTTACCATGTAGGGCATCCCTATAGATGATGCTCCCTATATCTTGGGAGCAATCCTCACTTCCTACTGAAAACCAGTGTGATTTTATTGAAGACCTGGTTACTGTGGCAAGTTATATCTCATGTCTTTATTGTTAGTAAGTAGATTCTTATGTTGTCTAGAGACTCTTTTCACAGCAGATGAAAAAATTCCACCAGATTTTCCCTTGTTCTAGAGTGGGTGAGACTACAAAATTAAGCATTTCAGAAACCTCAGAGTGCTGGAGGGGTCCTTTACATCTGCTAATTCTCACAGGTCTCTGATAATATTGCCATTGTTTCAGTTACTGTAAAGGATTGTGTATTTATGTGAGAAAGCACGATCTTCATGGATTTATGTAGAATGTAGCTAATTCGAGCTTGTTCTTGTGGATTTTTTTTTCCTAGATAATGGGATCCATGAGAGTGCTGTCCTTCATTGCAGATGGATTCTACATATACTACCCAATGCTTGTTGTCATTCTTTGCATTGCTACGTACTTCAGGTGAGTGATTTGCAAGATAGATCCTCTATGCTTCTTAACATTAATAAAACTAGTTTCATCCAATTCAGGAAGAGATTCAGTACTGCTTTTCCAGGAGCTGAGTTGTGTCATTCTAATAAAAATGCAGATCTTAAATCCATAGATTGCTATTTATATAAGTGAAATGTGTACATTTTAAAAATACGGATTATATTGACTCCTAACTGAGTTAATTTAAACTTCATTCCTAGATTTTAAGGGATGATTTGTTCAAACTTTGGAGCCTAGGGGCATTTAGATTGTGCTTTTGATTAAAATTATCATGAGAATGCTGTTTTCAGCAAAGTTTTTTAATAAATTAAGGACCACTATCAGCAAGTTTAGGTATTGAACTTTCTAACAAACTCATATCGAATTTCTGATGTACTACCAGACTTCCGGTAATGCATAGTGGTTTAAGTAATTTGATCTTGTTTCCCTAAGCCATAGAAGGGTAATTGCAGAAAACATTGTTACATTCTTGCTTTATCATTTTGAAATGTCTGCTTTTGAACACCGTAAGGGATGCAATACTTTTAGTTGGATGTTGCTGAAATGCATTTATGTTAATATCTTCAATTTTGCATTACCATTCAGTCTGAAGCAATCTCTTGTTTTTAGTCAAGTACAATATAGTGAAATGCCTTGGATATTCATTAATACTGTATGCGGATCTATAGATAGTAAGTAAAAAGTATCTAGCTGTGAGTTCTCCCTGCTTACCTTAAAGTTAAGTGACAAAAGTGGTGGTGCAGCTTAAAAATCACACAAAAAACCAAGTCAAACAAAACTAAACAAACAACAGGAAAACAAATGACAAAAAAGAGAAGTTTGACCTTTTGTCCGTGATGATCATGCTGGGCCTTGAATGCCAAAGTGGAAAGGAAGAATAGAAATTAAAGGAGAGAGGGTTGCTTTAATGACCTGTGCTAAGAAAGATACATGCAAAAACAAAGGTTGAATTAAAATCTGTTGAGGGAAGCTGTGCTTAATTCAGCAGTTTTAATCCTGTGCTTAATCCAGGAGTTTTAAGGTAGTATAAGGGAAAAATATATCAATACTCCAGTATGGAGGAAGGAAAGCAGTACAAAAACAGCAGTTGTGTTCTCTGATGTAAAGCTGAAAAGATGAAAGTGATTTCATATGATGTAGTTCCCAGACTGGCTTAAAATGGTGGAGCAAGCTTCCTGTCTGACTGCTGCCAGTGGCTATCCAGAAGGGCAGCCAGCATTCCTAGAGCTTAAAAGTATGCAGTACACATTCTCCTGAGTTAAATCCTGAGGTTTAACTATGTTGTTAGTGTTTCAAAAACAGAGAAAATAGTAATTGTCTTCTGGCAAAGAGTTAATGACATATTATAGGTACAAATTCTATTACATCTGAGAACATTTCAAACAATGTTAGATGCATTTAAAGCAAGTGTCATTTGCACTACTCTCAGAATGTATGCATTTTAATCTCTGTTTGAATGGGGTTATTCTATCACTTCCAATTGTATTTATTGTGTTACTGCTCTGGGTTGCCCTACTGTTTTGGGTCACCAGTTATTGTTCTGAGTTCTGAATTTTCTGATTTCTCATCTGGTGTAATAGTCAATCTTTTTTTATTTGTTTTTCCTTTTTATTTGGATTGTTCATACAGTTCTGAATAGTTTGTTTTGCACTTTGCTGTGTAATGTATCTAAACTACTAATTGTAAATTAACAAAGGAAATTGCTTCTTCTTTTACCAGTTTAGGAACTCGTTGTTTGAATCTTTTGGGATTCCAGCAGTTCATGGGTGATAGCGAAATGACCTCTGATTTGATTGATGAAGGAAAAGAGCTAATTAGAAGAGGTAAATTAGGTCTTCTGTCATAGTCTCCCTGTAAAATCATACTGCCATAGAATCATCAAGGCTGGAAAAGACATCTAAGATAGAGTGCAAGCCTTAATCCAGTACTGATAAATTCACCACTGAACCATGTCCGCAAATGCCACACCTACACATCTTTTAAATATCTCCAGGGATGGTGACTCCAGACTTCCCTGAGTAGTTTATTTCAATGTCTGACAACCCTTCCAGTAAATATTTTTTTTCCTAATATCCAAACTTCCCTAGCACAACTTCAGGCCATTTCCTCTTGTCTTGTTGTTTGTTACTTGGGAGGCCAACCCCTACCTCACTACATCCTCTTGTCAGGGAGTTGTTAAGTGTTTAGCTCTTTTCCAGGCTAAACACCCTCACCTCCTTCAGCTGTTCCTTATCACACTTGTGCTCCACACCCTTCTCTGGACTCACTCCAGCACCTCAATATACTCCTTGAATTGAAGGGCCCAGAACTGGACACAGGATTTGAGATGTGGCCTTTCCAGTACCCAGCACAGAGGGCCAGTCACTGCCCTGGTCCTGCTGGCCACACAATTGCTGATACAAACCAGGTGCCATTGGCTTTCTTGGCCACACCTTGTCTTATGCTCAGCCACTGTCAGCCAGCTCTCACTCCCAAGTCCTTTTCCAACAGGCTGCTTTCCAACTGCTCTGCCCCAGGCCTTTAGCATTGCATGGAGTTGTTGTGACCCAGTTGAAAATTTAAAGGAAAGTGGTTTGGTGAACGTTTCGATCAGCTCCCTCTGTCCTTTTGGGTCAACCCCATCTGGCCCAGAGACCTGTGTCTGTCCATGGCATGAGGCAGGTCACTGATCATATTCCCTTGGATTTTAGGGACTTTATTCTTTTCCCCATCCCTGCCTTCCAGCTCAGGGAACCTGGTACTCGGACAACAACTGGTCTTAGTCTTAAAGACTGAAGCAAAGAACACATTAAGTACCTCAATCTTCCTCATTATATAGTATGTTTTTGGATTGCATTTGTCTGAAATGTTGCAGAAAAAAAAAACATACTGTCTGTCAGTATTTTGAAAGCTGTACTGAGGAATGCCACAGCACAACCTGCAATAAACTTAGAGTGCTGTGGTCCCTATCTAAATTCCACTGATGGACTTCATTGATATCTTAAATGAAGTACCAGTTTTATTCATCCAGTATCTGAATTTTAGATATTTCTAAATATTTTACAGTGTGTTACTGAACATATAATACCTTAGCAGGTGCTTGTGTAATCTGTCATAAAGGATTGTTAACATTTATATTGTCTCTATCATCAACAAACTAAGCTTTTTTGTGTGTGTTGATTGAGCTGCATAAGAGCTGTGTTTAATTAGAGAAAGCATGTTTTTTATGTAGAACTGGAATGATCTGCTTTTTATTTTACATTAATTTTTACTGAAAGTATTTCTTAAAAGTTGCGAAAAGCCATTGTAATTTTTGAGTAAATGTATAGAAATTAAAATTTCTGGATATAGTGTTATATTATGGAATACTTTTATTCCCATAGTTGATGAAAAACAAAACCTGTGTTTACTTAGAGTAGTAGTATTTGGGTTTCTTTTGGAGAAAGATCAAAGTTTCATTCCCTTAATTAAGGGGTTGTGATGACATTGATACTGTAATGTTACACTTCCAGCTTTATAACAGATAGGACACAACGTAATTGGGTCACAGTTTGGACGTCGCCGAACTTCATGAAGATCTTGATTCAAAAATGCTGAAGTTTTTTTCTTAATTTCTTTTTCTGAACATCACACTTTCCCAGTTATTTCTAAGTGTTTGATTTTTTTTTTTTTTTTTTTTGCTTTGCCAGCTGGTATCCAAACGTTATGCTGTGATCCAAGATACCATCATGACAAAATAATTTTGATGGGAAACTCCATAATGATAGACAAGCAGCTTTTTGTTTTGTTTTTCTTTCCTTTTAAAAGTCATGTATTTCAATAAGAATCTTTGTTAGTTAATTATAGATTTTCACTGCTTATTTTAAAAAATATTAATGATTTTCTTATATGGAGCTCAGACAAAGTGTTTTTATTATTTTTAGAGAAAAGAAAACGACAGAGGCAGGAAGAAGGTGAAAACAGAAGGAGGGTATGAGATTTTTTTTTGGCTAATAATAACATTATAATGCAATCTTGAATAGGATTTATTATGGATATTTAATTCAGAATTATTTATTTCATAAAAAAAGAGTCACATATAATTGATGGAATCAGTTTAATCTTGCTGAATAGTCTTGATTGGGGGTTATTTATAGGAGGGTAGAGGACAATTTTAATGACCCTGCTTGGACACTGTTGTGACTCAGTATGCTGTGGTGTATACCAATAGGTACAACAAGCATTGAAAAGGGTCCTGATTGCTAGGATACAAAATAAACTTAAATGGCATATTACCAGTCTCTTATACTGCTCTACTTGAAATAACTACAGTTTCAGAGTTGTCCTACTGAAACGTGGACTCCTCCCAAATTTATTGTTTTGTGTGCTCACTGGAAAGTCATAGGCACAGGTTCTATTTTATTTTTTGCCAGAGGAGGGAGTTACATTTAAGACAGAATTAATAATTTCCACTGAATAACAAACAGAATGTATGATCAAAGTCATGTGTTCTGTGCATATTGCATTGAAAGATTTGTTTTTCACTAGTTTATAACAAAATCTAGTATGGAAAGTCACAATAAAAGATAGATGAGAGAAAGGATGCATGGAAGACAGTACTGGGACTAAAACCTCTTGGTTTTCCAAGATCAGGTATCATTTAATCCTAGATGACAGCCAGTACTGCATAGACCTTTCTTTTGATTGTTTCCCTCTTGTAGTTTTAAAACTTGAACTTTTCGGAAAGCAAAGTACCAAATGTATGACACTAAGCTACAAATTTTTCTGTGCTATGTGCATCTCGTTATTTTTCCATTTTGCCACTAGATGGAAGTAGTGATCAATAAAAGCAGCAGTTCCTGTCATAACTTAGAGCAGTTGGCTGAACTTTAAGAGCAGATTTGAGATGCTATTTCTTTTATAAAAGTATTTTTCTTAAGAACAATTATGGTAACTGGTTTAGCGAAGGAACACATTTTGCGTTTAAAATTAATCAAAAGTTCTTCCTGTATTTAAATACTGAACAGTTACTGTGTTACTTTTTCCTCCCAGCTTACATTTTTCTTGGTGGTCTTTTTTCCAGGAATGGAAGGAGCGATATGGAAATAGAGATGATTCCACCAGAAGCAGAGCTGTCCACACAGACCAGAAAGAATCCAGCTTCTCAGAGACCAACGCCAATAGACGTAAGCTTTGTGGGTTGGAGGGGAAGTTCATTTTGTTTCGTTTCAGTACATTTTCTTCACAACACTGGCTGTGAAAGTAGTTTCAAATATTCTTCTTTTTGTCTTAGACACTGTGCTGATAATGTTGCCTTCTGTGGCTTGGTGTTGCCTTGCCTTTTAAGGCACTCAAAAGAATATTGTATTACTTTCCATCTCCAACTAGTTGGGATCTGAGATTCTTACTATTATTCAGACCAATTACTTGGTTTTATGGGATATATAAGGATTGCCATTAGAGTAGCAGTTGTCAACAAAGAAACTTCATGATACATCTTAAAGTTGGGTGTTGTAAATCTTAAAATTTACCTCTTCTGCTTGCAAGTGCGCTATCTCAGACTGGAATAATGGAGCAATTCAAATGACCAACAAATAACATCTCATAAGTGTATATATCTTAATTTAATAATGTCTATTAGCAAAATACTTTTTTTTTGGATGCTTTAAACTTCCAAAAAGTTTGTCAGAATGTGTTTTTTTCTGTATTTTTTGTGCTCTTGTAAGCTAACAACAAGTAAAATGAAACTGAAGAAAAAGGAGGAAAAAGGGGAGGAGGGAAGCTTTGAATATGCTTTTAAGAAAACACTGGTTAATGCTTTGTCTAAGTGAGCTAGGTCTTATAAACTCTTAGAGATAAGCATTATACCCTTGATAGTTCAGCTACTGTCAACACGGGGCACATTCCTACAGCTGGTAGATTTCCTTCTCCTCTGTACAAAGTTGATAACCCAGACTAACTGAAATTGCATTCTAATATTCATCATGTGATTGTGTAGCATTTCAGCTCTAAAACAAGATATAGATACTGACCTAGTGAAGGTCACAGAGTGAACTGCAGAACAACTCATGACATTGATTTTTTAAAAAATAACAAAAGTGAGCAAAAAGCCAGTCTGAACAGCTTAGGTAAAGCATGAAGCTGGGAGGATGAATGGATGATTTAAAAGTAATGCTTGCCAGTAGTTTCTTATTTTCCTTGATTCTTTGCAAGGTAGATCTCAACCTATTGGAGGGGCAAAAGTTGTAGTTTCATTTCTGTGGAGATACAAAATTAAAATACTACAAGTTTCAGTAAGTTTGGTTTAATATTAGATCTACTCTAAATCATTGCACTTTTGCTTTAGATGAGACTGCTTTGTTATTCTTAATGTTTTTTTTTAAATTTGATGTCTCCATACCTTCCAGAAAGTTCACAAAGCAAATAAGTGTCTTTCACTCCTTTTACTTTTTCAGCACTATCAAAGTATACTCGTTCAAATGGTAGGACTGAAAGAGATAGAATAGAACTCCTCCAGGATGCAGAACCTTTGGATTTTAATGCAGACTCTGTTAATGATGACCCCCTTGAATCGGACTCGGGAAGGTGAGGGATAATGTCTGTAATTTCCAGTAAAAAGTTTCTGCTGTCTTCTGTTTTCTTACCTATAACAGCTGTATCAAATGTTTCATAATAAGAGTGTTGTAAATGAAGTTTATAATTTCATCAATTTTTTTCCTTTCCTCCTTTTCCCCTATAATAAGGAAATAATTTAAAAACTTATTAAAACCAGAAGGTATTCCAGGTTTTTTAGAAATGTCAGAGTAAGATTTGAGCTGGATATACCGTTATATATGGAATAATTTGAAAAATGCTGCATATAAAACTAGCAAATTACGTGCATATTAAGGGAACATCCCAGTGTAACCATTCGTGGTGAAGTCTGGTGATCACAATTGTGACACCCCAGACTTTCACTGCTGGGACTGAAGCCCCTTCACCACAGGCAGTTCCAGTGACCCAAGGACCAGGGGGACCAAGTCCCCCTTTCCCTCCCTATTCACCCCACTGTCACAGACAGAAAATTTTCCCTTTCCAGCTTGACTGCAGATTTCCATAAAAGAGTACCAGGTATCTGATTCCTTTAATTGTGGTGCAGTGACAGCATAACAGCTCAAATTGGTGCCTCTAGGGAGGAACACCAAACAAAAGAATCCGTGAGCTTTTACACCCTCAGAGCCCATGTGCACTGTAATCCAGGCTCTTCCAGCTAAGCTCTTGGCTCCTGCATGGTCTCCAAGTGTCCAGTCCACTGGCTGGGCCATAAGTCCCTGTGCCCTTTGTTAGTTGTTCATGTCACTTTGCCAGGGCCTCCCATTTCCTGACATCAGGGTACAGCCTGCAGCTGCATACTGAGCTACCAGGTCTAGATGTATGCCTCAACAGTCAGATGTACAGTGTAAGGTCTTCCCTGATTTCCTACAAAGCTCAGCTGGAGAAAGCTCACTTGGATTTCCCAGTATAAAATCCATTATGAAAAGGCTGCAGGAAAGAAAATCGATTGTTACAGGATCTGCTGCAGGAATACAGCTGAGTATCAGATCTTGAAACTACTATAGAAGAGAGAGTACCAGGCTGCACTGTGCAGCTCTGTCTGTAGTAGAGAATTTTGTTACTCTGTGGTTGTGACTAGAACACTGAATTTCCTCCTTCACGGAGTACCTTATGTAACTGCTAAGCTCTGCTTATATTTAAGAAACAAGCAATAGATTGTATGAGTGCTATTTTTTTGGGGGGGGTGTTTATATTGTAGAAATGACAAATAATTTAAAATGTGTTGTTTTTCAGCTAAAACTATTTTACCCAATCAAAAAGAGTCACAGATAGTCATTGTTTCAGTGGACTTCTATCTATAATATCAGTAAACAAATGCCAGCTCAGAAACATGCAAAGAATGCTGTGGAATGGCATTGCTGGGTTTCACAGGTTGATACAGACAACTAGTTTAGTCTCATGTCACCACATTTGAGCACTTGAGGGTTTTTAAACACAAGAGTTTAAAGAGGAACTACCCTAGAATTTCTGTCAGCAGTTAGCTTCCATGCAGTGTCAAAGGGATTGTTTACTAAAAACAGCAGTAGACAATTACATGCAAATGTAATTATTCTGGAGCAAATACTTTTCAAACATGGTGTCAGAAGTCTTTGGGAATCGGTACATGCTTTGCAAAGCAGAACATTCTAAACTTTGTCTTTAAAAAGAAAATTAGGAGCTTCAAAGCTTAGTTGAGTTTCACCTAGTTAACCTTCATTTCATTTTATGAAGGTAATAAATCAAGAGTAATTGCATGTGGAATTTCTGTTAATTTAGAGGAAATTAATACATAAGCTATTATGTAACATTGGTTTTCAAAACTAGAGCTCCTGCAGTACATAGAACATTTTTGGACTATAAGGGCAGTTAGGACACCAGGTTCTGGCTTTGTGTTCATTCAGATTTTGCTAAATACTACAGCGAGGAGCTTCATTGGGCCTGTGTTGGCTCTTGTGCTTTTAAAGTGTTTCTAAAATATATTTGATCAACAATTTGTGAAGTTTCTCTTTTACCAATAAGCATGCAGGCATTTGTTTGAGGCAGGCATTGTCTTTGATACTGTATTTCTTCTAAGAATACCCCATGAAATGTACTGTTAAGCACCTGCAGCTACTTTATGGGTATCATTGTTTGTTTGGGTTTATTGTGTTTCAGGTTTTTGTTTGTTTAGTTGTTGGTGTGGTTGGGAGTTTTAAAAAAGGTCCTGTTCAAGCAAAACATCCAACTCTTTTCCTTTGTTTTAGGAAACACAGTTAAGACTCCCAGTATTCATATAACTGTTTTTCTTGGTCACATGAAGTTTAATTTAATGACTGTTTTTCAAATTGTCATGGAAACTAATTCAGTATAACATAGAGTTCATCATTCATCAGAGTTAAGCAGTAAGATTGCAATGAGAGTTAGATGATTTAATGGGTCTTTTATTTTTCTCTTTCCTGTGACACTTTTTTAAAATTGATTCTGCAGGTACCAGCCTGGTGGAAGATACCTGTCTATGTCTCGAAGCAAAATATTTGATGATGTCTAAGCTCATCAAAGCTAAAGAAAATTCAGTGGAAATATAGCTTCTACTCATTGCGTGGAAAATTGTATTTGCGATAGATCACTGAACCATCAAAGACTCTTTTAAAAAAAAACATGAAGGAACAACTCTTTTGGACATGCACATTTATGATAACTTCACCACTTGTGAGGTGGTGAAGTTTTATACCTTTTGGTATAAATTTTGGAATGATGTGTGTTCGTCAAAAAAGGCTGTATTTTTTGTTTTCCAACATTATACGTGGGCATATGATTTTAGCATATATAAATAGTTGAAATTTAATATGGACCTGAGTGTCACTGTCATATGAGCATATGTGCAATAGCAAGAATACATTGTTGAAGATACAATGTCTGCTTAAGATCTTTACAGATTTAATTATTCAAAATCATGGCACTCTAGCGTTTTTATAACTGTAAAAGAAACTTACTATGAAGATGGAGTTATATACTGAAACATGGTAATTTGCATGCACCTCAGGCACGGCTTCAAACTGTAGAGTATTTCTTTAAAAGAAGGGAAATACATAGCATGACTAGGTAATGCTAAACACTTTTAATATCCTAAATACTCTGGTTGCATTATGTATCAGTTTTTTAAGGTGCCTGTATTTTGCAGTAGGTTGTTGCAAAAAGAGTAATACTTTGCCATTCAAAAATGCCAATTATTAACAGTGTAAAAAAAGCTTCACTTTAATTTCATTAGTGTAGGCATATTTTTAAACCATAGTTAGTTGTATGAATTTTCAAATATAATCATAAGGTAAAATATGTGGTCAAATTAATTATAATTTTCATAATTTGAATAATTTAAAATGCTGCTTTTATCCAGTTTGTCTGAAATCTTTACCACTTGGGAGCTTTCTTATGTGCTTATTGCAAAGTTACATTGAAAATTAAAAGAGAACATGTTTTTAGTATACATTCTTTATCATGCTTGAAAAACACATCCCTTAAAGCAGCTAGGAATGAGTTATTCTGAAAAGTAAATTTTCAGGAATGACATTCTAGTAATTTTTTGAATAGTCTGTGTTTTTTCAAGTAATTGTTAATGGGGATCTAACTCTACCTCCTGTGATTTTAGTACACGTGTTGTGATAGTAGTGGGATTTGTAATACATTGATCTGCCTGTTTTGAAACACTGAATTGTTATGATGAAGGAGAAAAAAAATCTTTATTTGTATAGAAATAATTATATTAATAAATTGGCAGACATCAAATAATTGTCAGTTTTATTCTTAGGTGAATACAGTGAATGTCAGCCATGCCCACAGGCATTCAAGCTCATGCAATTTCCAGACTACTCATATGAGGTCACTTTTTAGTTTGAGTAATTTGTGTTCATAAAAGCTTTTTCCATGTCTTAGGCTTGAATCTTATCAGGTACTGGAAGTTGAGAAGATGAGTCTCTTTATTCAGATATTTCTTCAGGAATTCTACAGTAGCACCTATTTAATTTATGTTTGAACTACTTAGTACTGCTATCTTAAATTCATCCTTACATGAAAGGTGTATATGTTCTTGGGCACCTAACCACATAAATGTTCTTAGACTCCGTATTTTTGTTTTAAAAATTTGTATCAGTGGTTTATAAAAATCTTTGGCAGAAATAAAATTCAAACTCTTTAACTTTTGAGATGTCACTTCAAAGGGATCTAATTCAGGGCCAGTAGAAAAGCTATTAGAAGGAGCATCTGTTTTCTGAAAATCTGTGAAATAACCTTACCTAGTCCCTTGTGACCAGCCAGTGGGATTGACCCTTCTTGGGACCTGTTTTTTCCCCTTTCAGTGAAATGGCTGCAAACAGAATTTTCAGGGGAAATGTGGTCAGGATTTTATATATAACAGGGAACTAGTCCCTAGTGCAGATTTCACTGGAATACAGTAATTTGAAGAGTTGACTGTATAAATTAATGGCAGTGGAATTTCAGATTTAACATAGACATTCTGAGCTGAGCATTTTTGATGTTGCAGTGGAGTAAGGGAGAACCAGTAGCTGCTTTTGGAGCTCTGAAAAGCTCTAAAGAATTCTCTGTATTGCGCTTGGCAATGCCTGGTGTCACATCCTCCCTGGATGTTGTTCGGATAAACAAAGAGTTGGTAAGTGAAGTCAGGTTTCCTCTGTAGTGTGTATTGCTGACCAGGAGTTATCCAGGCTCTAATTACATGCAATTTACTGGCTAAGTTAAAGTATGTTTTGAAAACTCATTATGGGTTCATATGACTGAATATGGAATACTTTCAATAAAGAAATATGGTGTATAACTATAGAAGAATAATATTTGCTGTTCACTTGAGCTAGTTTCAAACAAGTTTGGTTACTGCTAGTACAAATAATGCAGAACTTGGCTGGGGGCTGTGTCCCTAAGGATTTACCCCACTTCAGAGAGCTGTGGATGCCCTGTCCCTGGAAACATTCAGGCCCAGGCTGGACATGGCTCTGAGCTCCCAGATGTAGTTGAAGATGTGCTGGCTGGTTGAAGAAGGCTTAGACTAGGTGGCCTTTACAGATCCCTTCCAACCCAAACTGTTCTGGGATTCCATGGTGCTTCTCAGCCAGATTGTGACAATTCTTGAGGGGTTCTTTCCTGCTACAGCTCCCAACCCAACAGCCCTACAGCTAGATGAAGTTAAAACTAGCTTTGATATGTTTAAGCAGTGACTGTACTCTAGACCAACAGTATTCCTGCATCACTTCTGATGCTCCAGATTAGGTGATTTCAAAAACAATTCCCTTGCAAATGATGCTTTTGGGAACTGAGCGTTAATGTATTTTTCTGTCAGTGTATATATAGAGTCATATTTATTTGCTGCTAAAGAATGTCAATTATATATTTCTTTATTATTTCACTTCCTGAATTACTGAGCAGTTAGTGTACACATCTTGGCATCATTTCTGCAGTTTTCTCTCCATCAGTGAACACTGAAAAAAGCCCCAAAACACCAAAAATCCCACCCAAGTACAAATGTTTGAATGTCTTCCTGTCAAATATTTAAATGAGTGAAAAATAATGTGTGCAAGTCACAACGAGCTCCAAAAAGCAGTGTGAAAACAGTGCCTAATCAGTGTTGGAGTTCTGTACTCAAACTTATTACTCCTACTAGATTTATAGTTCTCTTTTTCTTACTACATACTTCCCAGTATACATACTCATCTAAGGAGGGGTGCATCTCAGCTGTGAAGTGAGGCAGTGTTTTTATGAGGGAAGGTAAAAGGTATGTAAATTCTAATCTGTGCTCATAGTGATAGTCTGCTTTGGGCAAAGGAAGACGTAGCTTTTTATTTAACTACAATGAAGTCTTAAGAAAAAAAGAAACTTTATGCTTCTATAAATTACACTACTGAAAAATCATGGTATGCAATCTTGACTTTATTTTGCAATCAAGCATTTGTAAAGTAGTCATTAAAAGTATTAACAGGGATGGTGGAAAGCTACTGTCCTTTCAATATTTATTCATGCTGTTTTAAAATATAACATGGAAAATTATTTTTACATACGAAGTATTAAAAATTATTACTATGATTTTCTATAATTATGGTAATTTGTATTTTACTAATTTTCTGGATTACTGTAAATATGTGAAAAATACTACATTTAGTTTCAGTTTTTATTATTGCTTTAATTACTTGAAATCTGAGGGGCATTCATAATACCAAATAGAGAACACTTTATGAAGGAAAACTTTATTAAGCTTCTTTTAAAAAATCTGACTGGTTCATTACAGACATACTAGGTGCATCTTCATTATTAACAATACACTACTAAGGGGATATATAATGTCCTAAGTTTTTAATTTTTCTTTGAAATTAAAAAAAAAAAAATGTTACTTTTTTCAGAGCAGCTTAGTTGTGAATCTTGTAAACTTTCTGAAAATTTTACATTTCCTATCCCTGATGGGCTCTGCAGGAATATGTACTGCTTCATGGCAGTCACCTAATACTAGCTGTGCCTCTAATTAAGTAGTCTAATCTGAAGCTGAGACACTCCTACACCATTTGATTATAGTAACAGAAATTCAGCATTCCTAGCAAAAAGAAAAAAAGGCACGTAGATAGATCCCTTTTAAATACATTAATTACTGTTGTTGATTTTATTGCATTATATTTGGTACCCTCTGTTTGGGTCATATGGTAAGCCACATCGGGTTTATTCTTTGTTTCTCTTAGAATGCATTGGAACAAAGTTCTCAGCATGCTTTTGTGTGTATGTGTGTTGTTTTAGTATGCAGATTCAGTTATTTCCTCAGGATAATGTTGTTATATATGACATATTCCTGAGAACTAGTAGTTTCAGAGTGATACCTTAGCTGTCACTGTAGAAATTAATTATTTCCTATAGAAATACATTGTGCTTCTGAGTTATCTGGAAGATAAGGGAATTCATTTGTAAGTATGGTTTTAGTAGTTGACCTCCATTCTCCAGTGTATATCAAGATAGGCTGTAGGAGTGCTGCTTATGGATAGACTATCTTATTTTGCCTTATGATACAAGTATGTATGCATAAATACCTTGTTTTGAAATTCATGGAGTTAAACATTTTTTCTGTAGTGTTCTGAATTACTGTTGTACTGGATTATATTTTTGAAATGTGTGTTATAATATATATAGTCAAATACTTAAATTGGCATGAAATAAATAATTTCTGCAATACATTTACCCTGGTGTATTTTAGATATTGATACTTCTCTGAAGTGTTTTTGAAAGTAGTCTTTTAGAGAAACTTGACCTATTTCTTTTTTTCCAGGTGGAAGTTATTGCTTACATGTGTATTGCTTTTATCTTCCCTACAGGAAAAAAAAAAAATTAAAGGAAGAAGAGCTTTTTTTTTTTTTAATTTAAATATTTTCCTATCTCTGTAAGTTGAGGGAGGTGATTCTGCCCTTGTGCTCTGCTCTGGTGAGACCCACCACTGCTGAATCCAGCTCTGTGGTCTCCAGTATAAGAAGGCTGTGGACCGGTTGGAGCAAGTCCAGAGGAGAGATGCAAAAATGGTCAGGGATCTGGAGTGTGTCCCCTGTTTTGAAAGGCTGTGTTGAGTTTGTTCAGCCTGGAGAGGAGGAGGCTTCAGGGAGATCTCACTGCAGCTTTCAATACTGCTGGAGGGTTTACAGCTGAGATAGAGCCCACAAGGGATAATGGTTTTAAACTGAAAGAGGGTGGATTGAAGTAAAATATAAGGAAGTATTTTACATGAGAGTGGTGAGACAATGCCACAAGTTGCCCTGAGAGGTGGTGTATGTCTCATCTCTTGTAGCTTTCAATATCAGGCTGGAGGGTGCTCTGAGCACCCTGATCTAGCTGAAGGTGTTCACATTCTTTGCAGTGAGGTTGGAACTAGATGACCTTGACATTCTTCCAACCCAAACTATTCTGTGATTCTGTGAGTGATCTTTGTATTAGAGGTGGTTTGAATAGGGAAGTGAATCATTCTCCAATGACTAAGCATCCATACTCTTCCTCCAGATTTAGTGTGATAAGTTACTGTCCAAGATTTAAAAAAAAAAAAAAAAAAAACCAAAAAAACCCGTTTTCCAATTCCCATCTGAGTAGGAGTTGCCTTGGGGCAGTTTTCCTTATCTGCTGTTAATGGCCCCATCAATGCCTGGCCACATGACTCAGAGATAACACTGTCCAGGAGGAGGAGGTGATTAAGGACACACCTTGTGACTCCTAATAACCTATTCTGAGATGCTCTGCCCAAGGGGAGGAGCTAGGCATTCCCACCTGGATAAAACTGGGGATTTCTAGACAGAGGAGAGCCTTTTCACAAGTTCTCCGAGAAGACACAGCAACTACATCTGCCATCCCAAGAGGACTGCAGCTACTCCAATTCGGACTGCTACCAGCGCGCTGGCCAGGTTGTATTCTGACTTTGTCAGTAGCCTTTCCCTTTGTATTATTGCATGTATTTTTGTCCTTTTCCCCTTTTCCCAATAAATTGTATTTCTGACTTGGAGTCTCTCACTGGCTTTGCTTTCAAACCAGAACAGTTACTACTCTTAAATCTACCAATCTACTATCTGTGCAATTCAGTTGATGGGAATTGTCCTTATTCAATACTAACTTTCAGTTATTTCTTGTTAGACGTTTATTTGCTCAGAGACCAATATAAAATCTAGTGTTTAGTTGTTAGCAGTTGCTAATGAAACTACATTGAGTGTTCAGTGGATTTTACATTTTCTGAAATACCATGTGCCTGACTGTGAAATTACCAGGCTTCTGAATTAACTCTACCTTTCCCTCTGCAGCTCCACCTGCAGAGTGCCGTGGTGCTTGTTCATTCTAGTCTCTGCTCTGTATGCTGTGATAAAGATCTTTACCCTTTCTCTCCATAAAAATCCCATCTTTCGAATCTTGTTCTACATTGGTTCATTACATGCTATTGCCTTTGGGATTTTTAGAGAGCTTTATCAAAAGCCAAAGTTGTTCAGGGCCCAAGGTTGGTCAGCTGAGGGAGAAGACAATTTCCCTTCATGGGCAGCATGACCTGGACTGCAAAAGACAGATTCAGCTCATGAGCAGAGGTCAGGTAGTGATTTATTGTGGAATGATTTATGTGGGCTGCACACAAACACATGAAAAGCTCCCAGGATCCTCCTGCAGAAATGTGTGTGTTTTGAGTTGCCCAGCAAGATGTTGTGCTGTAACTGAGCCAGTGCTTAGGCATGTCTGTTGAAGCCTGCTAAGCCTTTGAAATCCAAGTGAATGCATAATAGTTAAATAATCAACAATCAAAAAAATAATTTTCAGAGTTTAGGAAAGGTCATCTATTCTAAGTAAACTTCACAAAGACCAGATGCTGGTGGGAATTTTCCTTGTGTATTCTCTGGTCATAGTTTTCCCCAGAGGCTGCTCCTTCCACAAGCATTTGTACTTATGTTTTTTATTTTAGAAGATTTTGCTGGTTTCAAATCTGTCCTGAACGAGTGCTTGAGATCGCCCAAAAACTCTCCCAACAAAGGTATAAGCAAAAGTCAGATTTAATATAAACTAAAAAGCACAATGAATGTTTTTTAGTAAGCATTGGTAAGAGTCACTCTACTTACAAAGGACAACTGAGGCACAAGGGAAAAAAAGCAACAACAAAACCAAACAAAATCCAGGCAATCAAAACAGAAATGAATTGAAAACTACCTTGGGGGGGGGGGGTGGGTGGGTGTTTGCGTGTGTGTCTGTGTGTGTGTGTGTAAAACAGTGTAAACAAGGATGACAAGGAATGCGGCCTGAAGTTTAACAACACTAACAGTGCTTTAGCTTACCTTACATCTTAATTTATAGCTTAACAGTGTGACATAGCAACACTCCCTTCAGAAACGGCTTGTGTGTGGAAAGGAATGAGGCTAAGCCAACCTAGGGCAGAGAGAGACAGGACAAAGGAAGTGTGTTGAGAGGCAAAGTGAAGTGTGGGGTGTGTTTGAGCAGTGGTGGGAAGGGACATATGAGTTCTGCTGGCTCCTGGAGTGAGTTTATCACCTTTTGCTGCTCACAGCCTTACCATGTATTTTCAGTAGGAAATCTGATAACAACGTGATGATGGCTGGCCCCTAAGGCCTAAGAATATGTAGCTTTGACTGCAGAGGAGTGACAAAAGCCTGAGTTGGGCTTAGTACTGTGCCACCGCCTTGTAGCTTTTGCCCTTCATTTCTGGTATTAAACCCAAGCACTGTTCATGGCTTGAAGTTAGGGATTTCCTGACAGGGAAATTGATGAGGTGATCTGGTAGAGGGCATGAGCAATCATGCAATTGAGGGCACCAAAATAAAATACTTGTGGGTTTGCCTCTCAGACAATTCAGTGGTGGGGTGGGAAGACATAGACACTGGGAGCCATGCCTTCTGAAGCAATGCCTAGAAGGGCTTCATAGATCACCAGAAGCTTGTTTTCTCTGAGCAATAAATATTGCAAAGACTGTAGTTAAAGAAAGAACACTCATGTAGTGTAAAGCAGTAGCCAAGCAATTAGCCTGGCATCTGCAGGCTCAGGGCAGCAAATGGCAGAGTCTCTCCCAGGTACCCACAGAGGTGGAAGCCCTCTACTAGAGGGGATGACAGCATGAGTTAAGGTAAGTGTGCCCCTTTTGTTGGTTCTGAATGATTTGAAATTTATTTAGAGCTAGAAGTAAATAAAAACCTTTAAAACACTTCCAGAAAATGGGATGAACTTTTTTCCTGTTGAAAGGCTGTTGAAATATAATCAGATATTCAATCAAGATTTACTGGGAACAATAACACTAATGAGCTCTAGGAATTGCCAGGAGCCATAATTACTAATGAGCTCTAAGAATTAACAAGCTTGATTCTACTCTTATTGAAATGAAGGCCTTTGTTAGCAGCAGTAGCAAACTATGTCTTAGGTGGTCCTTTCTCTGGGAACTGTTAATAGGCTTGACTGAGCTCATTAATATATTTGAACAAAGAACAGATATTAAACCAGTCATTAGATTAGCTATAGATTCTATCCATTGGAACCCATAGCTTGTTGATCCTTCAGAGGGATCCAAGCTGTAATGTTAAGTGAGGCAATTTTATCTACCACAAGACAAGATGACACTTCATTTACTTTGGAGTAGATATGCTGATAAATACTAAACCAGTATCCCTCTAGAGAAATACGCTCAGGAACAAGACTGAGAATAGCAGGCCCAATGTCACAATGAAGAGATCTGAGCTTTTGTTTTTTGCTTGGAAATCTTTTAGCACTTGCAGAGAACAATAAAATATCACAGTCTGCACAGTCCTTGCGTTCCAATGGCATAGTACAAGATTCAAAAGTTGTTTCCTTGGATGCTTACACTTGAGATACTTTTCATTTCTCTGTTACTTTAAAATCAAGAACTCTTACTATGCTATCTTCCACCTTGGCTTCTGCCACAAAATCAGGAAGAGCACCATAGCAACTCTTAACCTATGCAGAGTCAAGTTTCTGTTGGATTTGATTTTTATTTCTTTGGCAACATTTTCCAATTTGCTCTGTTCTTGATTTTCTGGTGACAGAAAGTGATCCTAGAAAGATGCAAAAAACCTTTTCTTAACATGGCTTGAGAAGTATCCAGCTAAGTAGGGATGAACTAGTGAGACACAAGACACAGGAGTGTAGATCCCAGCTTGTGTCTTGCTTACAGTAGGGCACTCTGCTATAGTACACACCTTAATTTGCTACAGCCGAACAGGAAGGATTTAAAAACATCATCCATGTTATGCCAAAATTCTCTTTCAAGAAACTGAGGTCTTTGTGCATAATAGTGGTATGCCAGTTGGTTCATAAAACTCAGGTAAGTGCTGAACTTCTGTCTGTAATGGAAGAAGAGCAAGACTCTTTACTTGGGTTCTATTGCTTTTGTACAATTTAATTGCTACTTCCTTGTCAGATCTATAAATTGTGAATTCTTTAAATTTTAATAGTTTAGAAGTTAATGAAGTTAGCTAACTCCTCATTACTTTTGAAAAGAATAAAAAATATCCTTGAAAAATAGAAAATATCCTTTATTCCTATTATCACTTCAATGCATACTTGTAAGATTAAATGTCTTTCAGAGCATGTCTGCTTAGAGCAGGAGCACATATCTTGTATCAGCAGCTTCTTTGTCAGCTGCATGTGTGATTGTCCCACCCAAGTGCTGCCACTTCCCATCCCACACCACCACACACTCTTCTGGACTGCTTGCTGCTTTCCTTGCAATAGGAAATGTGGGCTGCTTTCCAACAGACCCCAGTAAAGGTAAGTATCACTGTATTTGAAATAACCTTGGTATTCACATGAGGCAAAGTCCTGCCTTCCAGAAAACCATGGACAGCCTTTAAAAACTCTACACAACAGATTGTGCCAATCATTAAGATCTATTTAAATATCTGTCTATGTGTAAAGCTAGCTAGCTGTCCACATCAGGTGCTCAATGAGAAACTTGTTGAATATTCTAAAAGAGTCACTAGACTCTTGAGCTCAGTGTAGTGATCCTTTAATCTTCCTGATCAATTGAAGAACCCCTTGTGGAGCAGTCTCCACAAGAATGGGGCAAGTCTAGAGCTGAATTGTTCAAGAGGACCTCCCTCCCCTCCCTTGCAACAGTGAAGGGCTGAACTCTTGGCATGGGCAGAAGGAGTTCAGTGAGTTTGGTTTCGAGCTGTGACACTTCACAATTTCACACAAAATGTCAGGAGCCTTAACACATTATCACTTTCCAGGAAACTTTTCTAGGAAATTCCCTAGGCTAGACATTCAGTGAATGAAGTGCTTTGTAAACTTTGCGACAACAGCCCTGTACCCTCCAAGGGTTGGTCCAGTGTGTTCCCTGATGCCTTATCCATTCAACCTACAGAAGATTTTTCATGCTGATGACCAGGGATGTGCCAAGTAAAAATCAAAAACCTTGAGAGAAAATGTTACACTACCTAAGGAAGAGATGTATTGCTTTTTGTGCTTCCTTTTCTTTCCACATGCCTCAGTTTGGGTAGCAGGTGTAAACTGAAATGTTGATGATAGATAAAAAGCTACACTGACCTGGATTTCATACCTAGAAATATTTTGTATTTTATTCAAAGTACAAGATCCACCAGGGATATATCTGGACTTGAAACTGTGAGACTTAAGTCCCTGAATGTGTTTCTCTAAAATCTGTTTTATTTGGCTGCATTAGCTTTGACTAGGAATAACATGGTAAAGAATTGGATGTGCATGAGGAAGGAAGAGATAACTTCCACTTAATGACTTGTGCAGCCTTACTTCATTATTTGAGGCCTGTTATTTAAAAAGCCACTGTCTGGAACTGTAAGGAATGGAGATAGGCTTTGCAGGTAACCCAAGCTACTTAAAGAACTGGACACAGTAATGACAAAGACAGTGTACCTGCCCTCTGCAAACCTGTCAGGTTGTCAGTGCTGCTGGCAAACCCTTTTTTATATAGAGTAGTGCAGTGCTGGCCATCAGAGTAGTTAGTACCTTGCCAGGGACTCAGCTACTCCCATTTTAACTCCCATGATTATTGCAAAAAAGGAGACCCCAACTCAGGGAAGAAATGATGTCTGGCTCTGGATCAGAAGGCTGAAGGATCGCTTTATTACAAATATACTATATTACATTAATATCCTATTTAAAGAGAGCCTATCTTATTCTACAAACATACTTCTTACTTACCTAACAACTACCTAACTCATGACTGCCCGCTGAGAGTCTGAGACACAGCAGGATCCAGCTGGTCATTGAACCCAACCTTCACCAGAATCTAATCAAGCAACCACTTCACGTAAACAATCTCCCTACCAAATTCCACATGGAGAAAACAAAGGGACAGAGATAAAGATTGCTTTGTCTTCTCTCTGTGCTTCTCCTGAGAGACCGAATTATGTCTCTCTGTCCTGAGAATGTGAATGCCACACATGATAGTTCCAATATTTCCCATCACTTTGGGGTAAAAGGAGGAAGAAAGTCCACAGTTTGTTCTGATTTGAATCACATTTGGGACAATATCTGTAGAAGAGATCAGGCACCAAACCTCTCAGAAAGACCCACTGCCTGGGGGCAAGCTGCTGGGTTCTCATCCTCCCACTTTACCCTTTGTCCCTAACTAAGAAACAAGCAGTTTTGTGTCATGTAATGACAAATCCTCCAAGATATGATTGGAGCTCCAAATTTTCCAAACGTCCAGAGCCCTCTGTTTTTCTTTAGATGGGGTCTGGTTCTTTATGGGCAACGAGGGACTAGTGTGACAGTGAAGTTAGGAGTATTATTTGACTATTGTGCCAAAGCACTGCTGAAAGTAGCCAAAGCCACCTTCTTTCTTGATTCTGAATGCCTTTTTGATGATTGCAGGACAGGGCTGTGAAAGGTCACTGCAAGCAGGGAGCCATGTCAGCAGAAAACCTGGACTCCCACATTGGAGTTTCTGCTTGGAGATCCTTTTACACTCCGGGAAGCTGAATGTCATGGACTGGAGCACAACACTGCTGCCTCTGTCCTTGGCAGAGATAACTGGTGGTGGACTGAATGTGCCACTCTTAGAGCTTACATAATATTTATAGTATAATTAGAATGAACATTTGTCTTGTAATACTCTATCCTAAGAAATGTTTTGCTACTTTTTGTAAGCTGGGTTTTTTTTTGTTTTCGGTGGGTGTTTTAGTTTATTTTTTTTTTTAGTTCTTGGCATCACCGAAACAGCCATCTTTGGTGGCATCTGGGTAGTATGACTGTACAGAAACCTGTGAGGTTTCATCCATCAGAAGATAGTGACTTGCCCCTGCAGATAACAAACATACCAGCTTATGCAATTTCTGGGTTGATAATGTTAGCAAATTCTTGATAGCATTAGCTGGCCTCAAATGCAGGAATGGTGTATCAGAAACATGGCAGTAGTTGTAGTCTGGTTTCTTGTTCACATGTCTGAATTAAGTTTTTCATTAGCATGAATCCATTTGAGACAATATGAACTAATTTGTTTTTTAAAAAATAAGCCTTCAGACAGAGAAAGTAGTTTGCAAACACTTAAATGCTGACTTGTGGCAGTATCCTACAATAATTGTGTCCTGGTAGCTGCTAGTGATTTGTACTGTGGCAGGATCCCAATCAACATCAGTGTCTGTAATGGAAATGCACAACAAGACACAGGAAGAAGGGCTAGGGACTGGGTGACTAACTTTAGGGAGCAATACAGATATCAGGCACTTAATTTCTTTGGCTCAGGCCTAAACATACAGGTTAGATGCTACTTCTAAAATCACCAGGAACTTTATTAGGGACTAAAGTTATGACTTGAGTAGTGGAAAAGATCTTGAACCACAGCAGGATCTGTAACATGCTGTAATTGTACAAATGGAGTTTGAAATATTTGGGGAATACTGCTACCGTTTCTGCAGCATGGAGTGTGCCTACTTCTCTGCATTTCCCTGTTTGATGCCCCCTGCAGCATGTCCCTGTAGAATGTGCCGCTGTGCCACTGCTGGATTTTCCTTGGTCCCTTCCCACACAAGCCATGCAGATTTCTATGGCACTGTACAAGATGGGGCCATGAATGATAGCCTGGGAACAATGCTCTCCTGCTCCTAGTAGCTTCCACCCAACCTGCTACTAGACAAGAGCACTGGGTTTATAAAAGAAAGCCTTGGGTGCTTTTGGGGAATTTAACATGTATTTTGTTGTTCCTAGTACTTGCTAAACTACAGGTCAAACAGAAGCTTTCTGGCTGGTGTGCAAGAAAGAGTAAGTCACAGATAGGGCATGTTCCCTCACAGGCTGAACAAGAGAGTGTGTGGTGGATGATCCAAATAACCAGTCAAAATCTTCTGGGCATCACCAAGACATATTATCATGTCTATTTAAAATCATTCTTGTTTATCTGCTAAACAGGGTTAAGCAAGGGGCCTACATAAAGACATCACTGCCCTGCAGCCCATAGAGAGAGTTATCACCTCCTAACTTCCCAGCTAAGAAGAAAACCACCATCCCATTTCAAGGGAAACCATAACAGGGAGGGGCAAAGCAATCTCACTGCTGAGACAGACCTCAGCTCTGTGGGTGTGAAAATAATGACACACTAATAACAGTTTAACTTCCCATTAAAGCAGTTCACAGCTGGCAAAATGTGTCACCTACCTCAGAAAGAGCAGGAGAAATGCTACAGAGTGCCTTTTGGCCCCCTGCTAGGAGCTGAGTTGGAAGAGGCCCTCATATTCCTCTCTCCTCTGTTGTGTCATGTTCAAGGTCTTGTTTATGGGCAAAAAGAGAGAAAAATAAAGAATAACAAGGCAGTTAAAATTGCAATATGGTTAAAAGTGCCAATAGTCATATTAATAATACAATTACAACACACTTACTTTTGTCCTTTTTTTTAGGATTATGCTTACCTAGGTCTTAAAGTCATCCAATCATAGAACAGAACACAATGAGTTGGAAGGGATCTATCAGGATCATCAAGTCCAGCTCCTGGCCCTGTACAGGACATCCCAAGAGTCACACCATGGGCCTGAGAGAATTGTCCAAACACTTCTTGACCTCTGTCAGGCTGGTGCTGTAAGCAATGCCCTGGAGAGCTGTTCCAGTGCCCAACCACCCTCTGGGTAAAAACATTTTTTCCTGATATCCAGCCTAAACCTCCCCTGACATAACTTCAGGCCATTCCCTTGGATCCTGTCACTGTCACCACAGAGCAGAGATCTGTGCCTGCCCCTCTTCCCCTCAAGAGGGAGTTGCAACCACAGTGAGGTCTCTTCTTAGTCTCCAGACTGAACAGCCCAAAAGATCTCAGCCACTCCTTGCATGGCTTCTCATCCAGACCCTTCACCATCCTCATTGCCCTCCTTTGGACACTCTAACACTTCAATGTTTTACACTGTGGCACCCAAAACTGCCCCCAGCACTCGAGGTGAGGCTGCCCCAGTGCAGAGCAGAGCAGGACAATCCCCTGTCTTCCTGGCTGCTGATGCTGTGCCTGATGCTCCCAGGGCAGGGTTGTCTCTCTTGGCTGCCAGGGCACTGCTGGCTTGTGCTCAGGTCACCATTGACCAGGAGCCCCAGGGCCCTTTCCACGGCAGTGCTTTCCAGCATCACCTTCCCCAGTCTGTGTTTTCATCCAGGGCTGTCCTGGCCCAGGTGCAGAGTCCAGCACTTCCCCTTGTTGAGCTTCATGCAGTTGGTGACTGGCCAGTGCTCTCATTTGTCCAGGGCCTCTCTGCCCTGAAGGGAGTCAACAGCTCCTCCCAGTCTTGTGTCTCTGTGAACTTGCTTAGCATCCGTTCTAGTCCTGTTTCCAAATCATAAAGATGTTGAAGAACACATGGCAGAGGATGGAGCCCTGTGGAACCCCACTAGTGACAAGTCACCAGCCTGATGTTACCCCAGTCACTGTAATCCTTTGTGCCCCACCCACAAGCCAGTTGCTTGCACATCACAGGATGTGTTTATCCAGCTGTGGGCTGGACATTTTGTCCAGACAGATCCTGTGAGAGACAGTATCAAAAGCTTTGCTGAAATCTGAAAAAGGTTATACAAATTGGCTTCCCTTGATAAGCTAGCTGGGCTCCCCTGTTTAGAAGGAAAAGAGGTTCTACAAGGAGGACTTTCTCCTCATGAAGCCATGAGACCCTCTTGGTCCATCATGCATGCTGAAAACATAGGCAAAGAATGCATTAAAGAATGCATAAAGTTAGAACCTTCGGCCTGCAGACTTAAAACTGTGAATCTTCAGCTTCTGATGTCCTTTCTTGAAAAATTATCACATTAATGCTCTAGGATTTGACAGGTAATTTTTTGGTGTTTCCTAAGATGCAATTACATTACACTCTTTTTTCCCCCACAGGTCTGCAGCTACATTTTACAGCTGAATTTACTGTATATGGTTTATTCCACATACACTAAAGCCTCTTTATTTGTTCTCTTTGTTACTCCTAAACCCAACTTTGTCCAGCTCTAAGTCCATATTTCTCTAACTGACCACTGCTGTGGAGCTGCAAGAATTCCACTGCCAAGCCTGTGACCCAGATTTCATCGTTTCATGCCCTGTACTGCTCTAACCTCCATGTGTCTCTATCCTGGTATTGCATTAGGTGTAAAGATCTCCATTACTCATAGAAGTACTAATTGTTATCTCTACCTATATAAATCTAGACCATACAAAAAAACCCCAAAATTAAAATAATTATCACAATGCATCACTTAGAGAAATTGCTGTCACAGAAAGGAAAACAAATCTATGGGCACATCAGGAAAAGTTCAGACATAGTAAGCCTGCAGGCCCTTGTCCTGAAAATCTTCAGAAGCATGGTGTTTGTTTCTAGCAATGGCAGTGCCAGTGCAGGACTACCCTGCTGCACTTCTTGCCTGCCCTCTCAGCAAAATGGGCAAGCTGTCATGTGGAGAAGGCCTTTAAATTTTTAAATAATAGAAGTACATCCAGTCCCAGTTCATATGTCTCTAGTTGGATGTTCACTGATGAAAGAGATCAATAGCTGTGAATGAAACAGTAAAGCAAGGAGCTGTTATTTTTAATTTTTCATTTCCAAATTAAGCCTTTAGTGCACAAACACACATTTCAGGATCTTTCCTACCACTAATACTGTGATGCCTAACTGGAATCAAAAGTTTATGTCAAAGACATGAGAAAATCTTTCTTGTCAGATAATTCCCTTAGCACTATGATTTCATTTCAGTGGTTTGTAATACACAGGGGGTAGTAAGCAGATGGAACTAGTTTACATTTGCCCATTTATGTGACTTCTTTTTTAAAAAAGACTTTTATAGTGAGATCTGTTTTGCTGGAGCCTTTAAAGTCATTGTCGTAGAAAGAGACAGAAAGTACAGAAAGACATCTCTAATTGGATTCCCAAAACTGCAGTGTGGGGATTTGGCCATTTCTCCTAGTCAGCACTGACAAAACCACAGTTCACGAGTTCTAGCTGGAGTTTCCTGTCTCAGTGGTCTGTTTCATCTATGAAAAGCATGCCCAAACTGGATACTGGAGGTTGATACTGGAAAAAAACAATCCACAAGCAAAACTATACAGAGCCAGAGATAGTGGAGAAGGGGCCTGTCTTCATCTGTATCCCGTATGCATGCCCTGTGAGAACTGTGGGCTCATGTCAGTACCCCATGCTGTGATGGCAGGTCCCCCACCCCTCTGCCGGGCTTTGTGAATGTCCGTGGGAGAAATTTTCTGCCTTGGATGCTTTGGGAGAGGTTGACCCCAAACTCCCTTGGGCTTGCCTGGAATGTGCCAAAGACACCTGCACATGTCCACTGTTCAGGTAGGGACTGCATGCACTTACTTTAAGAGAGACACTTACCCAGAGATCTAAATTTTAGAGACTTATGAAACTGGAAGGGGTGCTAAGCAATTTTAATCCCACCAAGGCTGAAAATTAGCATGCTCAGAAAGCTTAATGACCTGAGTCTGGAATTACAAATCTTTAAATCTGACTTCACTACCAGGGCAAATGGGAAGAAATGAGGAGTTTGCCAATGTGTGCCTAGGTGGCCAAGAAAGCCAATGGCATCCTGGCCTGGATCAGCAATAGTGTGGCCAGCAGGATCAGTGTAGTGACTGTTCCTCTGTGCTGGGCATTATACCTTGAATCCTGGCTTCAGTTCTGGGACACTCCCTTCAAAAAGGACATTGAGGTGCTGGAGAGAGTTCAGGGAAGGGAAACAGAACTGGAGAAGGATCTGGAGCACAAATCTGATAAGGAACAGCAGAGGGATCTGAGTGTGTTTAGCTTGCAGAAAAGCAGAGTCAAGGGAGACCATATCACTCTCTACAATTGCCTTAAGGGATGATGTAGCCAGGTGGGAGTCAATCTCCTCTGCCATGTCTCAAATCAAAGGATGAGAAGAAATAGTGTTAAGTTATGCCAGGGAAGGTTCATACTAAATATTAGTAAAAATATTTTTCTCTGACAGAGTGGCCAGGCATTGGAATAAATTGCCCAGAGAGGTGGTGGAGTCATCTTCCCTGGAAGTGTTCAGGAGGCATTTGGGAATATATTTGAGGGATGATTATTGTGGTCCTGGGTTGACAGCTGGACTTAATGATCTTGAAGGCCTTCTCCAACCTTGATGATTGTGCGATTCTGTCACTCTGAGGGGCATGCTTACTTGACCTGGTTGCCAGCAGTGCTGTTCCCTGTGCTGGAAAATGTTAGGTCTACCCCATACCTCTCCTCCTTCTCAGGCTTTGGTCATGTGTCCCCAGTGCAAATCTATATTAAAGCTCCCACCACAAAGTTGGCAAGCCTGTTGGCACAGACACTCTTGTAGGACTTTTACAACCTCATCACCTCTTTCCTTCCAGCCCTTATTTATGAGTGAGGATGCATTCCTCTGTTTTGAGACCTGACTGTCTGTTCTGTCTGCTGGCTCATCCCAGAGTCTCTTATTCACAGGCATAGAAAAGAGACCTTCACTGAGGCAACAGCAGCTCGTGTGCCAAGGTGGCAGCCTGGTACAGGCCTGCTGTGCAGAGGAGCATGGCAATAGATCATGCTCTGGGTGACAGAAGTCAGTTCTGAAATGCAGAGGCCATGGAGAGAAGGGGCTCTGGGACATCACAAAGCCCTCCAGAGTGATTGTGTATCACCAGCTGTTCTGATGAGTATCCCCCGCATGCTGTGTGCTGAATTGTGCTGCCATGTCAAGCGTGCCCTGGTTCCTGGCTGGGAAAAGCATTCAGCTCACATACCACCAGTATATTTCTGGAGTCAGGAACCAGAACAGTTTCTAATAATTTGGGGAGGAAGCTCCAGTGAATAACAAAAAAAGAATACATCCCATTTGTGGTTGTTTAAGAAATGATACCACACAAGCTGAAGTCATAGCTGCAGTCAGTTTGGCTCCATGGGCTGGCAAGCGCAGAGTTCCCTGCCCTGGCAGCCAATACAGCTCCCCACCCCACCATCCCCTCCAGATACTCCTGCAGCCTGGCTCTGCCCTCTGCTATATGACTACTGACATTATTTCCCACCACCTTTTCCTCTCCATGCATGCATGGTGCTTGCATGATCCCACGTAACTGTAAAAATCCACATTTCAGAGGACTGGCAGGGTTGTAAAAAAATGATCAAGACTCCCCCTGTTGGCATATGCCTTTGCCAAGAGCAGACTTCACAAGCACCCTTCTTTCCCCAGGACACTCCAGCCCTTGGTGACCATCTTTAGGGAGGCCTGTCTGAGGAACAGCTTGCTGAAACTTTCTTCTCTCTGGTTTTGACTCCCTCCTCTTTGCCTCCTTCAGTGAGGACAGATTGTTCTGCTTGTTGTTGAAGCAAGTTGCAGACTGTTCTTTTCTATTCTTTGCTACTTTCCCCACTTTGCAATGATTAAAGACAGCTTTTCAGCATCAAAAGGTATTTGATCCTAATAAATGCTGGGACAATTTAACTGTTTTCTTCTGTGAACAAAAGAGGGAGGGTTGAGCACAGAAGTTTCTCATGCATGTCAGACCTCCATTACATTGTTTCACTGTGGCTGACAAAAAATTGCCAATATTTTGGAGAAATGCAGTAGAATAAAAACGCCACTAACACCCACAACATTGTTTTTTTCTATTTGGCCTAAAATATTCAAGAACTTAAATTGCCATTATTTCGAGGCACAGGATAAAAATAATCAATTTCTAGTAAACATTAGTTGCTTAACTTCTTAAAAATTGAAATATCTAGGGTTTTCATTTTCCATTCTCCAACTGAAAACAGATCTGTGATAGATTTTCAAGAAAAGAAAAATTTTAAAGATAGCTGCCACTTTTTCTGGAATGCTCCCGGTCTCAAATCACCTTCAAAAAAACTTGTCAAGTGCATTTAGCAGCTGGCATAGCATTAAAGAAACAAAATTTGTTTGTGCTTCTCAAGAGCAAGGGAAAAAAGCAAGTAAAGGTAAAGGTTAGGAGTGCTGTAGTTGTGTAGCCAGGCAGAGCAATCCATCACACAGGCCCTGCTGGCAGCGTGCACCCTTCGGGCTGGAAACGCTCCTCAGTGCAGAGGGATGAGGGTCACTGGTGTGGGGTCAGACCTGCGTGGGGACTGGGCTGGGGCTCTGTTACAAAGCAGGTCTGGAGGCTGACCACTCTCTTAGGAATTGGCTCAGTAGCATGAGCACAATCTGCATGTGCCAGCTGGTGTCTGCTCTGGAGAGCAGACAATTAATTTCAGCTGGATAACTACAAACCACACAGGGAGACAGCAATTTTGGATATAAAAGCATTTATTTAGAGTCAGAGTTCAGTTGTGTTTGGAACTAGATGATCTGTAAGGTCCCTTCCAACACAAACCATTCTGTGATTCTATAATTTAATTGGATTACATCTTGTTTTAAAATCAGAATACTTTTCCCTTGACAATGTACTTAACCACAAGAGTTTCTTTTTAGTGTATGTGAAACTTTCTTAATTTTAATGGCAGGAAAAACTACAAAGGCTTATCCTGTAAATTTAATCTTCTTTGCTACATAGTGTTCCGGGACTTCATGATTGCTATTTTTTAAAATCTGTATTCCACACAAACAATCCTGATGATTTCTCTACCAAGGACAAGCAGATATGCTCATATCTGTTCTTCTCATAGCTGAAGAGCTTCTCCAAGACAATGGTCAAGGTTGGCACATTAAGAAACAGTGCTAGAACTTGTAAACTAAACTGCAAAGCAACCAGGGCCACTTTTTTTTTTTTTTTTGGAGATACTTCTTATGAAGTTTTTAAGGCATTTCTTATACCTTCCCCCATGCCAACACAAAATCTGAATTTCTGAATTTTTAGAAACTTCAATTGACTTAAATGGACTCTGTCATGAGTTTATAGATCATGTTAGGCCTCACAGTATAATTTTCTTAGTTAATTCAGTCCAGTGCTGAACTACACTGAGTACTCTGTCTACTATGCTGAGCAGTCCAGGTTGTTCAGAAAAAAACAACAATCAAGTAGGTATGCATGTATTCAGTGCTAGTTAGAAAATGATGAGGAAAAATTTCAGAGTTCTGATGAAATCTCTATATCTTTTTTGATAAATTCTGAATTCACTGAACTCTGCTTACAGCTCTGTGCACAGTAACAGAGCAGGTTCAACCAAATAAATTTCATCACACTCCGATGTAATCTGAGACACCTGAAGGCCTGTTAATAATTTTTCAAACTGGTAACTCATTAACCATCTCAGAAATGGTACAGTCCAGTTTCCAGAGGAGTGTAAAGTAAACATCCATGTGTGTCTGTGTGTGCACCTGGGAAGAGGGGAGAAAAGGCAGCAGAAAGCAGCTGAGTATCCAGATATTAAATTATTTCTTTGCTTTCATGAGCCCATCCCTGTTGTTTCAATCTTCTGCAACCCTCTGAAAGTCAATGCAAATTCTGCACTTGAAGAATTTCTTTATTCAGGTGGGAGGTTGAATTCCATGGACTAACTTGTTCACTGAAAACCATTTTTCTAGACCTCAGTGCCCTTTTTTTTTCTTTGCAGAGTGTGTGAACAGGCAGCAGCCCAAATAATGTTCATAGCCCTATAATTCCTCTGCATTCCCAGGAGGACTCTGGAGATCAATTCACAAAACAAAGATAGTGGATGGAAGGATGTTACATTTTCACAAAGGCAGTATTTCTGAATCAGTAAATTATTAAATAAGCCTTGGTCTCTGCTTGTGCATTAATGTGCAATCAGCTGCCACATGAGAAATATAAAAGAATATTGTAAGTCTTGCACAAACTTTGGTTTAGTATCAGGAAATACCTGTCGATGAGAGATAAGCAGCCTGCCAGGATGCAAGTGGTATTAGTCTAGCAATTGCCTAAAATAATTTTCTGCTTTTGCCAGGAAATGATGCCATTTTCGTTCTTGCTCAGTGTTTCATCCATGGCCAGAACAGGGCTCTCCCTTCTTTTCTCACATGCTTTCACACTGACTTCTACACGCTGCCTTTGCCATCAGCCTTGATCTTACATGTTCACCTTGCTGCTGCCCCAGAGGGCCAGGGAGCACACATAGGCTATTTTCTACCCCTAAGGAATCTATCAACATCCTGATTCCCTACCAAAGTGGTACATTATCTTACTGACAATGTTTGTGACCTTCTATAGACCAAGTTGCTAATAGCTGTGTCTTGGCAGAGAGCAATTTTTATTCATCATATGGATGTTTAACCTTTTCAGCTTTCTTCTTGCTGCAAATGAACACAAGCTCAACATCTCCCCAGAGGTTCTAACCACCAGCAGATCTTCAAAGTGGCAATTAATCATCAGGAAAAAATATATGCTGGTGAGGGTTTTTTTCTTTGTGAACCACAACCGACAGTCTTTTACTTACATGCTTCTGCTATGTTTTCAGTAAACAATTGAACCAGAGAGTTTTTTCAACCCTATCACCTGTGAAAGCAGAGAAACGTGCTCTAAAAACACTTTCCAATGAGCCACTTTCCCAGTCTTATCGCTTAGAAGGGGGCAGCACAAGGTGTCTCCCACTCTTCCTTCCCACCTCTCCAGCCCATGTGGGCAAAGATGAGAAGAAAAGACATAACACTCTCGAAATGCCAAAACAATTGTCCAGGGAAGCAGCGTAATTGCAGGCTGTGCCAGCCACCGCCTACACTGTCACCTTGGAGACCAGCTGGGAAACTCCAGGCCTCCTAAAAAACAGGGGCCAAGGCAGCCGTGTTTGTAAATAGGTAAAACGAGATTGATAAGGAAGCTTTGTAGTGAGGCTGTGGCCTATTTTCACCTGAATTTATTGCCTGAGCCTGGAAGCCAACATCGTTAAAGCCTGCCAAACACCTTCCAGTCTTGAGTGAAAAACACAAGTTCCGAAGAGTATTACAGGTAAAGTTTTTTTTTTCCTGTTTGCTACCTCTCAGTAAGTTTCTCTGATCAGCCAAGAGTAGTTTAATTAATTTCGCTTAAATATAATTTTTAAATCTAATTTTCTAAATACTATTTTTAATATGATTTTTTATTTAGATATATAAATATATTGATATTTGATAAATATATATGTATATATGCAAAAGAGAAATCGCAGTAATGTCCACCTGTCAGAAGGTAGAAGCTGGATGGTGCTGGTCATGATGGAGAGAGACAGGAACCCTGCTGTAGAAGGATCAGTGAGGCTGGGAAGCCAAATTTTTAAGGAGGTGTTTAGATGGTTGTCTCCTGCAGTTTTTGTTCTTTTAATAATTCAATGAAATTATAAGAAGTAAACCAAATGTGTGTAAGGCACAGAGAAATGTAAAGGGATCTGGTTGCTGAACAACCTAAGATTCTTCTGGAAAAATCCAACCCAAAATTTAATGTTTTGTAGTTGTTAGGAATAAATGCAATCATTTCTGTTTGGCTTGCACAACACAACATCATATATAGACACGAACAATGGTGGCAGCGTGGGGTAATTGTTAATAGCCTAGGCTGTTAAACAAAACAAAACTCTCTAGCATTCAAAATTAAAATAAACACTGCTGGTTAATTTCACTGAGGGAGACATCTGATAGTCTTGGATGAGATACACAAATTAAAACCATTTGGAATTACTTTGATGACCTGTTCTTGTTTTATTAATGGTATTAAGATGTTACACATTTGTACACTATGCAGAGAATGGTTATAGTCAACAAACCCTGACTGCATCTTTAATTACTTCATGTTATCCAAAAAGGAGGAAAAGCAAAATGAAAAGGGGAGGAAAGAGCATGTGAATTACTGTGATTCTGTCCTCCTTGCACTGATTTGGAATCTCTTTTCTTACAATATAGCCTAGGAAGGGTTTACCTCTAACTTAAGCCTGAGCCAACAGAAATAGGAAAGTGATAAAAGTGTCACCATGGACCAGGCTTTCATGTAGCAGCTTTTACACTTAACTGGTCTTCTGTATTTTCTGGATGTATAAAAAGGGTTCTCAAATGCTTACTGCCATGTGGCATAGGAAGCCAGGTCCTGTTTAAGAGGCTTTAATGTGATGTGAAAACTCAATTACTTTACAAACAGACTTTAATGGCTGAGTTTTGTATGGAAACATGTTGTTGGTGATCTAGTTAGTAAACATTATAGAGAATGCAGATTTGCAAAGAGCAGAAATATTTATTATTAGTGTTTTTAATCATGATACTTGGGGGGAAAAGAAGTGGGGATATCTTTATCTATGGTGTTTGTGAGATTATTAGAGTGCTCTGACCCACTTCAGAAAGAATACTGAGAAAAACTGAAAAGTTCAGGAACAATAGCAGAACTATCTGACATCTGGAAATTCATTTTGTACCTGGAGTCCTGAGCTATGCCTAATTACTAAGCCAAAGTGAGTTTAAAAGGAACCTTCAAGTACTTACACTTGGACACATTTTTTATAGGTAGCTCTTTAATCTTGTAAAACAGTGTAAAACAGCATCTAATATGGTGGAAATTCAGACTAGAAACAGCATCTATGAAAAGAAAAATTATTCAATGCTGGAACAACTTAGCCTAGAGATAGTGAGATCTGGGGCAGAAATGTGTATAGATGTAGAAGCAAACTTTATTCTTACTGATGAAATTACAGAGGATTGGCCAATTTCAGTGGCCTTTATTGAGGTTCAAGACATCATAACAGATAACAGATCAGATTATCCCTCCATAGCCTCAGTTCATGAGTATTACTGCAATGATTATTTGATGCACATTGCACTATTCTGGAAATTACTCCACTGAACCTGAGGTGAGGAGATGCCACACTCTTTTCATGGTGTGTGTGTTTGTGTAGATTTTTGCAGTGTGCAATAGAGATTAATTATGTCCTCGTTGGTCTCAGTATTTATAGAACTCCAGAAAGACATAACATAGTGTAGAGAGAACCACACTGCACAATAATACACTTGCATCATGTACTCTGTATATCGTTGCTATATATTATATATAAGCAAAAGTACATTGTTATATAATGTAAATACATATAGTTTGCACTGTATTTATGTGACCTCACAGTATTTTAAAGTCTTTCCAGCTAGACATTTCCCCTTAAGGACAGGTCATTGTTTGTAAAAAACATTTTTGGCTGCTGATCTCACACAGCTGTGAGATCTTCCTGGTCACTGGTTAATGAGTTCCCAGAAGAACTTTGCTTGCTCTGTCTAAAGCAAAGGCCAAAATGCTCTATATTTTACTTCTCTAGACTTCTACATTAAGCTAGTACTGAAACCACTTGGGGAGTACAAAACAATTTTATTTTTCTCTTTTTCCAAGCCAGATGGAGCAATCTGAAGTGGTTAGAAAATTCAGCATATTTGGTATTACCAGCAGCCATAGCCAATGCTCTGTAAACAGGAGTGGATGAACAGTTAGTATGAAACAGTTAATTCCATGATTCTTAGAAGTTTTGTCTGATCATTTTGATTCACACTTCTGCACATGGAATGGCAATGGGATTCGAAGTGTCACGTGCACTGACAGTGCCTCACAGGGCTGCTCAGCTTCATCTCTTCATCTCAGCATGGGCTCATCAGAGCACCACTCACCCTCTGAGTCTAGAGCTCTGCTGTAACTTCTGTGACTCTTGTGTGCCCTTATCCTATGATGCTTGAAAGGCTGGGAAACATTTTGGGAGTCTTCATGGTCTGCTGCAGATCCATCAGCCAGGCTATGCAACAGCAGTCTTGGCCTGAGCATGTGCCTAGGATTGATTTGGCCCTAAAATATCAGTATGGGCATGGCAGTCACAATTTTCTTAGCACTAGGAACAAATAATGCCTGTGGGAGAGGCAGCGGGTCTCTGCTAGTCTGGACATGATGCTCTTGGTGGTGCTGTTGCAGCACTGCAGAGTCACAAGCTGGTTTTCCATATTTTTATTCCACTGTTCTCCTCTGAGGGTAGCTGGAAAGCCTTTGTTGTCAGCATGTGAAATCCTGGGGTGCTAAATACTGTGAAATATTAAGGTATTATTTGTTCTTCAGTTGTGTTTAAAAAGCAGTAGGTGTCACATGTGGGTGCTCAGATATGCAATGGGTGAAATCTCTGCTCTGCAGGATCGGGACCTCAGTGGAACAAAAGTACTCAGGAGCAAAGGCCCTCAGCCAGGGTAATTTTTATCTTCCTGTGGTCAAATGACAGCTGCAAACCTGGTCAGGTGTGCGGTGGTGTGTTTTTCTTTCATTTAATATTTGTTTAATATCTGTTTCCCCCCCCCATCTCCAAGTGCTCAATCCTCCCTTTCCCTGCCCCCTTTCCCTGGAACCTTCCCTGTCATTCATTCTAGCCCCCTCCTCAGCTTCCAGATGTTAGTTCTGCCCTAAACTCCTCCCCTGCTATTCCCTCATTGGTTGCTGTTCCTACACCCCTCCTCCTGAGTTCTGTATAAAACCTTTGCCCCCCCGCCCGCCGGGGTCTTGGGGCTCATGGAATAAAACCATCTCGTTCCCCCCCCAAGTCCCGTGCCGCCTTCGTCTGTCCCCGCGCGCCACGAACTGAACTGCAGAGCTTGCAGGGGAAAGCGGCCGCCCCGTTCTCTTCCCTCACCGCCCAGCACGGCACGGCTCGGAGTGCCGCGGCGAGGAGCGCATACCGCGCCACAACATATGGTAGCAGAGGATGGTTCCCTCCTTCGTCTTGTAAAAAAAACGGGCAAATTCATGGGGGCGCCCGCCTCACAGAAGAAGAAGGAGGGAAGAGGAACATCTACGGCCGTAAAAGCTCTGCCGGATGCTAAGAGGAGCTGAGCGCCGAGCGAAAAACTGACGCTCCGGGACCCTCTTTGTTCTCGCCATCTTCCCGCCCGAGAGCAGCCGCGCTGCACGGGCAGCCGGGCTGCAGAGCTTTTTGGCGGGCAGACTTACCCGAAGAACAGAGAGAGTGGTTTTGGCAGCGGCTCGGGGGAGCCTGAAGAGGGACTGACCGAGAAGAAGAGGTTCCTCGGTCAGCATCTGCAGCGAGACCACCGGAGCTGATAGTGGCCGAAACCAAGGCTTCGGGGACGAGTCTTGGTTTAACGGGAACACCCAGGCTTCCGGAAGGGCCAAACCGAAAGAGAAGGAACATCCCCAGTTTTCAGCGCGACTTTTCCATCGAGTCGAGGAGAAGATCCAAGCCATCTCCGTCCGAGCCTGCAGGGTAAGGTGGGCTATACGGGTGCGGGGTCGCCCCGACGGACGGCTGGGTTTGCCGCTTTTTTTTTCTCGCGTTTTAACCCCCGTCTGCGCTCAGACTGGGGCTGTAGCCGTGCATGTCCCTGGCAAGCGGGTGGGTTTTCTTTTTCTGGGGGAAGCTAGCACTGAGTGCTATCCTTCGCCTAGTCTTCTGTGGGGACCTAGATTAGATCGCTTTTTCTTCTCCTCAAAAAAGTTGTCTTCTCTATCCTCCCCTCCCCATTCTGGGCTGGACGGAGGGGGTAGAAAAGACACCAGTAGGGAACAGCTAAGAGGGCGACACGTTAGCTATAGGAGAGTTGTTAAAAGGGGCCCTTTACACCCACGCATTGCGCCGACATCCAGCTGTGTCGGGCGGCCCCCCCCCCCCCCCTATAAATTTCCCCTTTTTGCTTCTGTGAAGCTCCCTATGCCCCCATCCCCTCGGACTTTCCTAAAACCCTTTCCTATCCTCCCTTGGGGATTGCTGTGGCCAAGCCGCCCCAAGTGCCCTGCCGGACACTGCTCAGGCCAAGTGCAGTGTATCTGGCACCCCTTCCCAAGATGGCGCTGGCCACGCCGCTCGGGACCCGCTTTCCCACCTTGACCCTTCTTTTCCGCCCCTGGCTTCCCGCCAGTCCCATCTCTCTCCCAATAGCCCTGCACCGTCCCTGCACGAGGCTAGTCCCTATTGTGGGGAGGCGGGGTTGGATATTCCCCCATCCTTCTTCGGGCTCGTCCTCCGGGGGGAGGGTCGGGAGGGATCTTCTCCCGAGGAAATGGAGCCGAAACCCGGGATTGGGGATCCGTCATTTTGTCTTCCCCCTGAAATGGCGGCGCCCCAGTCCACCCCTTACCGATACCCCCTGTTAATCATGGCAATCACTAATTAAGTGATTGTCTGATTCCCCTATCCTATTCCTTAATGTACCCTACCCAATATTCCTTTTTATTTAACTACAAATTCCTCTTTTTGCTTTTGATTATTTTTGAATAATCTGTTTGTTGAGTTATATTTTATAGGAAAAAAGATCATCCCAGTTAATTAATACTTAAGATATTATGCCCACCTCGCAAACAAACATTCAAATTGAACAAACCACATCGCTGTCCGCTGACTCTGCTTTAAGACAAGCGCCGTTATCCGCTGACTCTGCTTTAAGAATTTGAGAAGCTAAACATCGCAAGCACCGCGACGAAGCAAATTCTAAATCAGATGAAGTCACAAATCCTGCTGTACTTTGTACCCTTAATTTGGACTTTCATTTAAGTCAATTTTATATATTCCAGATGAAGTTTTTATATATTTCATATGTTGTAATCACAATTAGTTTATCATTTTTTAATGTCTTTCAATTTATGTTTTTTTAATAATATGTAATGTTACAATTTGATTTTATATTGTTTTGTTGTAATTATAATTAATTCAGTCTTTTCTAATATTTTTTGACTTAAAGGCTGTGTTTAACCATTATTGCTACAGGAATCACTCAGCTACTATATCGCTTCAGGCTTGCTGCATTGCTGCGAAATTTAAAAATTTATTAGTTATATTTAGTTGATTTTTTATTATATTTAATTCCAATAATTCCATTTAATTATTTTATTTAAATTAGATAGTTATAATTTTAATCATTCTAATTAATTTTTTTTGTTTAATTTCTGTCAATTATTTCATTCTATTTCAATTATTTCAATTATTTACATTATTCTAAATTGTTACTCAGAGCAGCAAAACGGCAAGTTTTATACAGTCTTATGTCTAATTTAGAATATTACTACTCTTCCTACCCTATAAATGCAATAATGTATCTTTCACGTCCTTTAAGTAATTTACAATGTTATCATATAATTTTATATTATTTGCATGTTTTATTAATTTGCTTAAACCACAGAATTCTTCTTTTTGTAAAGGAAAAGAGGGAGATGTGGTGGTGTGTTTTTCTTTCATTTAATATTTGTTTAATATCTGTTTCCCCCCCCCATCTCCAAGTGCTCAATCCTCCCTTTCCCTGCCCCTTTCCCTGGAACCTTCCCTGTCATTCATTCTAGCCCCCTCCTCAGCTTCCAGATGTTAGTTCTGCCCTAAACTCCTCCCCTGCTATTCCCTCATTGGTTGCTGTTCCTACACCCCTCCTCCTGAGTTCTGTATAAAACCTTTGCCCCCCCGCCCGCCGGGGTCTTGGGGCTCATGGAATAAAACCATCTCGTTCCCCCCCCAAGTCCCGTGTCGCCTTCGTCTGTCCCCGCGCGCCACGAACTGAGACTGCAGAGCTTGCAGGGGAAAGCGGCCGCCCCGTTCTCTTCCCTCACCGCCCAGCACGGCACGGCTCGGAGTGCCGCGGCGAGGAGCTCATACCGCGCCACAACACAGGTGGAAGAGGCTTGTCAAGGATGCTGTGGACACAGAGGGAGTCACACACTCCTGAGTGCACCCATCAATTGTCACAGTGTTCTCACATTGTAGGCAGAAATTTCTTACACAGTTTCCTGTCTGCATCTGGATTAATCATAGGGTGGTTGGCTGAGCCCTCCTTTCATGGTTGGTGGCCTATATTGGAAATTTCCCTTTCTGATAGAAGGATATAAGGAAAAGGAAATAGAGGGTGAAAATGGGTCCTAATGAAAGAGTTGCTACCAGCAGTTTGCAAGTTAGGAATTTGAGATGCTTTGTATATTAAGGCAGGCTTTGGCGCTGTGAATGTGAATCCACACCACACCAGTGTTTTGGTCTTCCAGATGGGCACGGCAAGGCATGACCAAGAGATGTCAATCAACGCAGTAAGAAGCCTGCCCAAAATCACTGACCCTCTAGAAAGACTTCGCCTGCAGTGTTTAGCAAGGGGATCTGCAGGCATCAAAGGATTTGGCAGGTGAGTATGCAAGATGTTAAACCCATTTTTCAGCCTAACAGTTTTAGCTGCAAGAGGCTCACACACTAAACAGGGACCAAAACTTGAGTTTCCAAGTTTTCTTGAGTTTTCTCATTTCAGTGCAAATGCCACAATTCACAGAGGGGCTCATATGTTTTGAGACATAGGACTGACCTGATCACCTTTTGACAGATTGGATCCAGATGGTGACCAACTGGAACTTCATCTAAATTTGGAACTTCATCTAAATGTGCAACTTGCAGGGGGCAGAGGGCCATAATGAACAGGAGTACTATGGCAGCCTTTCCCTCATTTAACTTCAGATGTGTAATATTCATGCACCCTATCTAAACAAGTCATCTCTAGTGCCAATAAGTGTAGGGGGTTTGTTGGTTGGGGTTTTTTATTTCTTATTTTTTTTCCCTCATAATACAGAACAAGGAGGAAATGTTATCTCAGTAAGGTGACGCTCTATGCCAGTACTGTACTAAACCACTGCAGCATTCTCCATGTTTTCCTGTGCATTTTCCTCAAATTTTATGTTTTCCACAGAGTATTTAGGATTATTGATGGTAACAATAGCAGAACCCTTGACTTCAAAGAGTTTCAGAGAGGACTACGTCATTATGCTGTGATGATCAATAACGAAGAAGCACATGAGATTTTCCAGATGTTTGATAAAGACGGCAGTGGAACAATCGATTTTGATGAATTTCTTGTTACACTGAGAGTAAGTCTTGGAATTTATATTGTTACTGCATTAAATGGATTAAAATAGAAGAGAAGAGAACAGAACAAAGTAGAATAGAATATTTGCAAATACACAGTTGTGATTTTTTTTCAATTAACTGTGGCCTTGATTTAGATACTGAAATTCCTGCGCTGCAGTCTGGGTACCTGTGCAGTTAAATCTCACTTCTTTGTTGGCCATTTCATGATGCATCTCTTTATAACATGAGCTTATTCAGGGGATACTTTCTCCAGTCCACCATAGTCATTGATTTTGTCTGAAGTATCTTTGCTCTGCTGAAAGAAAATACTAGTACTTTGGGTAATTAGTAATTTCTTGTTAGAAATATTTTAAATGGCCAGATCAGAAAAGTGTTCTAGGTAGGATTTTCTCTCTTATTGTCCATTTGGTGTTGTATGGGTAGACACTGAATAGTCTTAATCCTATTGCTCTTTTGAGGATATATTGCCTTTTCTAGCTCCTGGAGACTGTAGAGTATCACCAGTATAATGTCTCATCTACTTTGAAAATTTTGCTGCTGGCAACAACAAGTACTTGAATTTGGAACTGGGCAAATAGTTGGCAAAAATAAAATCACTCTGTTAATATTTCTTTACAGCCTCCCATGTCCACTGCAAGAAAAGAGATTGTCATGCAGGCATTTCGGAAGTTAGACAAGACTGGAGATGGTGTCATAACAATTGAAGACTTACGCAGTGTGTACAATGCAAAACATCATCCCAAATATCTAAATGGAGACTGGACAGAAGATCAAGTTTTTAGATCCTTTCTGAACAATTTTGATTCACCCTACGAAAAAGATGGGAAGGTAAGTGAAGCACCTGATTACAAGCCATTAAGTCACCATCTGACTCTGAATTTGACTTAGGTTATTAAGTGGAGGTGTAATTGCAGTACCAAGCATCCATTTGCATCACATTTATACAGAAAATCAAAGTAGATGTATAACCTGTGCACAGCACTCCTGATACAGCTAGCTTGCACATTCTGAGGTAAAGGGGCTCTGCAGGAGGTACAAGGGTGGTTGTGAGACTGCATTAAGGCTTGTAGCCTTAATAATCAAATTTCATAGATTACACTAAGTACATGTTCAGACTACCCCACAAAATTGCTGAATTTCATGAACCACATAAACTGGGGGGTTTTTCACTTTTTAGGAGAATAAATACTAGGATCCAGTTCAAAAGCAGGCTCCCTGTTTTGTCAAATATTTTACAGTTAGTTCTTCTCCAGTGTAATTACTGAGACACTTGACTTGCAAATCAGTCCATAATAGAAACAGATTTATCTGCAGAGAGTTGGAGGGAGAATAAGGCTGGGGCGTATACCCTGAGGAGCCATCAGATGGGACAGAGATGGGAGCCCTTCCTGCACTCTGGCTTTTTCTGGCTCAGGTGCAAGCCTTTTGGGATGGACTTCTTATACAACTGATCTTCAACCATTTCTGAGCCAAGCATGCTCTCTCTCCCCTTATTATGTGTCTGCAAACTTTTTTGGTCTGAACTTACATCTGTTGACCATCTCAGAGCAATCTTGTATCTCTGTGGTTCACTTGGTGCTATTCTCAATCTGAGCAGTTAATAATAACAAACTAGGCTGTAAATTTCTATCATTGCTTTGTGGAATGTCTTTAAGACTTCCCACTCTCCAGGCTGGGTTTTCAGGGCAGCATTGCACTGGTGACTCCTACCTGTCTAATGCTCCACCTGAATCCTTCACTTGCTTTGTTTCCACCACTTGGGCTCTCTTTTGTACAGAGCTGATGGTTTTTGTCTACTTTACAGACTCACAGAATTACAGAATGACTAGGCTGGAAGAGACTTTCAAGATCATCAAGTCCAACCCATGCCCTAAACACCTTAGCTAAACCATAGTGCTAAGTGCCACATCCAGGACTTTTTTGAACATATCCAGGGATGGTGACTCTACCACCTCCCCAGGCAGGCCATTCCAATATTTTATCACCCTTTCTGTGTAAAACTTCTTCCTCATATCCAACCTATATTTCTCCTGATGCAATATATGCTTTAGGCATGACTTTGCACTTAGTAGAGCTGAATTTCATACCTTCATCTGCAGTGTTATCCTCAGAGATACCAGCTCAGAGCCAACTATCCCCTTCCATCTCCACAGCAGTGGTGATATCTAGCAAATTTCAAGTAAAATGTTCATGCTTTTTGTGCTGAGGTCATCCATGAATAAACTCATTAAATGAGTTCCCAAACTGATCCTTGATGAGTTCAGTGCCTGGTCAGCAATCCTGATGTTAGCTCACCTGATTATTGTTTCTTGTGAGAACAGGCTGTGGCTTTCCTGAATCATAAGACACTAATGATACTGAATACCTCAAATGTTTTTAGCAGAAATGTCTCAAGGTTGAGCATTTTCTAGAAAGGCCCTCTTCACTGTGGTCTTGCTGGGTGGCTCTGAAATAGGCAGTTTTAGTGGGGTTTTTAATCATCTTGTGATGGTAGGACAGTCTGAAGTTCTTCCTTCTCCCTATTGCCATATTTTTCTAAGTTCTCAAACACACAATGCAATCAGAGCAGATATAATGGAATAACAGAACATGCTGAGTTAGGAGAAACCCAGGATCATCAGGTCCAACTCCTGGCCTGGCACAGCACACCCAGAAGTCGCAGCATGAGTCCTGGCCTCTGTCAGGCTGATGCTGTGACCGCTGCCCTGGAGATCCTATTCCAGTGCTCAACCACCCTCTGGGGAAGAACGTTTTCTTGGTACCCAGCCTAAGCCCCCCCTGACACAACTTCAGGCCATTCCCTTGGATCCTGTCACTGTCACCACAGGGCAGAGGACAGTGCCTGCCCCTCTTCCCCTCATGAGGGAGCTGTACCTGTGCTGAGGTCTCCTCTCAGCCTCCTCCAGGCTGAATAGACCAAGACAGCTCAGCTCTCCTCACACAGCTTCCCCTCCAGACCCTTCACCATCTTCCCAGCCCTCTCTCAGACACTTTCTAATAGCTAAATGTCTTTTTCATATTGTTTTGTATTTTTTCAATTTTTTCTTTGTTTATTCAAACAATAACTTACACAATTCAAGAGTTAAGGCTTCACAAGAGACCTGCACAGTTTTTCTCTTGGTTAATTTGATTATTTATTTTTTAATGGTAGGTTTTAAACCTCAAAATACCCATGAAAGCTATTCAAAACTCTTAGGTATTTGAAAGAATATCTGCTTCATTAAGGGAGACTTGTTTAGAGCAATGATATTGTCTTTCTAGGGGTGGATATAAAGTCCCATGCTATCTCTGAATTGCATCAGAAATCTCACCCACTTTATTGATAACCATGAAAAGAACCTGATTATAGCTTCCCTGGAAAAAAGTACGTTAAAAATTTGTCTTCTTAGGCAGCAGTGATTTTAACTTCAGTTCCTGGTAAGATTAGTTAAACTTCACATGTTTCATCTCCATCCAAGTGTTGTGGAGGACTAGAGCTCTTGTTTATAGCAAAGTGAAATTAAGGAAGTTATAAATGTCTGAATTCCTTCTGTTTGATTCCATTTTGTTAGCTACAGTATGAAATGTTCATGTTCAGTTTCATTAAAGGTCCTTCTCAATGTCTGGTTTTGACTTATAGCATTAAATAAAAACAAAGGTTCATTTTCGTATTTTTAATTTCTCTGTCTCAGGTCACCAAGGAAGAATTTATGAATTACTATGCTGGAGTCAGTGCTTCCATAGACACAGACATTTACTTTATTGTCATGATGAAGAATTCTTGGAAACTGTAATCATATAGTTAAAGAAGCATGAGTTTCTTTGACCTTTTATAGGTTCCTCCTGTTCTGTTGTGGTGTGTTTTTCCTTTGATTTGATATTTGTTCAGCGTCTGTTTACCCCCCCCAATCTCCTCCCTTTCCCAGTTGTCAATCTTCCCAAGCTCTTCCCTAATCCCCTCCTCTCCCAGTTGTCAATCCTCCCTTTCCCTGCCCTTTTCCCCATAACATTCCCTGTCATTTCTCCTAGTCCCCTCCCCTGCTTCCAGAGTATTCCCTGTCTATTTGGTGAGGCTCAACACCCTGTTGGTTACTTTGTGTTACTCACTCCCCTGTTTCCCCTGATAAGTTTGTGCTCTGTTAGTCCCTCCTTAGACTCCTCCCCAGCCCTGCCCTCATTGGTTGCTCTTCCTAAACCCCTCCTCTTGAGTTCCTGTATAAAATCTTTGTTTGCCCTCCCCAGAGGGTCTTGGGGCTCACACAATAGAACCATCCTGTTCAGCCCCAAGTCCCGTGTCGCCTCCGTCTGTCCCCGCACCGACAAGTGGGACAGCAGAGCTTCACAGGGGGAGTGGCCGCCTGTTCTCTTCCCTCTCACTGCCCAGCGCGGCACTGCTCGGGGTATCGCAGTGAGAGGAGCTGCCCGCAAGTTACAACAAATGGTAGAAGAGGATGGTTCCCTCCTTCGTCTTGTAAAACAAACGGGCAAATTCTTGGGTTGCTGCGTCTCCCCCTCGAATCCATGGGGATAAAACCCCTGTGGAGCCCGGCCAGCTGGGCAGTGGGGCGAGGTGGGCAGAGGGAAGGAACTTCTCCTTGGATCTTGGGGGGCTTGGAGAAGCTCCCTCGTGAGTCCAAAGACGAGCTGGTCCCACAAGCAAAGGAAAGAGGCACTCTCCCTCAGGATTAATTCCAAAGTTTAATAAGGGCCTGGAGAGATCCCAGCCCACATCTGACCTGGAAGGGCACCCAAAGCAAGAGAGAGGGTCTCCCGGCCCGGAGCAGCCAGATATAAGGGGGCAGGGAAAACAGGGCAGCCAGTGGGGGAAGGACATGGGAGCGGCTCTCTGGGGGCAAGACCTCAGAGTGACCACTGAGGAGGGGTTGGGGAGGAGTCCCAGCCAGGGTCCAGTTACCTGGTGACCCTGGGGGAAGGATCTGGACAAAGGGGAAGGGTCACCAGGTGATGGACACATCACCTGGGAGGAGACAGGGGGATGGGTTTGGGTTTGATGGACATACAGGTACTGATGGGAAAGCTGGGATGGACCAAACAGGTACAAAGAGGGGATATGGAGGGACAAACCAGTATGAGGGGATATACAGTGCAAACACAACTCTAGAGTGGGGGCGCCCGCCTCACAGAAGAAGAAGGAGGGAAGAGGAACACCTGCAACCAAAGAAGCTCTGCCAAGGCTAAGAGGAGCCGAGCGCCAAGCAACAAGAAGATTGAGGCTTCGGGACCCTCTTTGTCCTTGCCTCCATGCTCTCTACCCCTGCCTGGAGCAGCCGTGCTCCAGGGGCAGCCGAGCTGCAGGGGCATTAAGGGGGTAGACCTACCCCAGGGCAAAGAGGGCGGTTTGGCAGCAGCTCAACGAACTGAGCCCAAAGAGTGGCACGTCGAGGGACAGCACTTGAACGAAGACCACCAGAGGCTGATAGTGGCCAAACCCAACGCTTCGGGGACGAGCCTTGGGTGTAGCCAGGAATGGTTGAGCCTGTTTCCAGGCTCCGGGAACACCCAGGCCTCTGGAAGGGCCAAACCGTGAGGAACAACATCCCCAGTTTGTTGAGCATCCATCAGGCCATCAAGACCAGGGGAAAAGATAGAGACATCACTGCCTGCGCCCAGGGGGTAAGTGGGTCTATGCAGGGTTCTCCCTGGTGGGCAGGTGGGCTTTCCCCTTGGGTATTTTAGCCTCAGGGCAAGGGTGGGGGACCCACATTTGATGGCTCCTTCTTCTCCTCTGAAAATTGTCTTTTCTATCCTCTCCCCCCAATCTCTTGGGGGTGGAGAGGATAGGAAAGAACACAAATGGGAGAGACATCTAAAAGGTGACACATTTGCTATGGGAGAGCTGGTAAAATCATAAGGGAGGCCCTTTACACACATGCAACTCATCGACATCCAGCTGTGTCAGACCCCTCTCCTGTAGATTCCCCCTCAGCTTCTGTGAAGCTTCCCATCCCTCTTCCTAACCCTCTTCCCTCTCCCGTTTCCCCTGAAGCTGGCATTCTGAGGGGAGCAACCAGCGACATAGCGCGGGGTTGCTACAGTCTCTCCGGCTCCCTGCAGATTTCCAGATCCCCCTGCCTCATGGTCTTTCCAGTCCCCATACTACCTCAGAAAAGATTAGGCCCATTCCAAAAATCCTTCTTTTCTGCTCCTTGGTTTCCTGCCAACCCCTCCCCTTCCTCAACGGCACTGCACCATCCCTGCACGAGGCCAGGCCCTGTTGTTGGGAGGTGGGGTTGGAATTTCCCAGTCCTTCTTCTAGCTCCTCCTCTGGGGGATAGGATTGGGAGGGATCTTCCCGTCAGGGGACCCTCCTTCTTAGGAGATCACTCCCCCTTTGGGAGGGATCTCCTTTGAGGGAAGGTGGAGCTGGAAAGCCGGACTGGGAACCCACCATTTTGTTTTCCCCTAAGATGGTGGCACCCTGGTCCATCTCTTACTGATTCCCCCTAATAATAATGACAATCATGGATTAAGTAATTGTCTTATTCCTATCCCATTCCTTAGTGTACCCTATCCAATGTCCCCTTTTATTTTGCTACAAATTTTCCTTATTGCTTTTGATTATTTTTGAAATAATCTGCTTGATTGAGTTATATTTTCTAGAAGGAAAGGTCATCTCATCTAAGCAATACTCATTGCACTATGCCCACACCCTAAACGATTGAACTGAAGAAACTAAGTCGGTGTCCACTGATCTCACTCTGCTATAATCGAACCAGCATGAGCATCATGACAGATCACCACATGAATTCCGCTGCATATTCTACCCCTGATTTAGAGTTTGCTTATGATAATTTTGTATATTCTATATTACCTGATCTTGTAACCATGAGTAGTTTATACTGTTCTGATGCTTTTCAACTTATGTTCTTTCAGTAATTTGTGATGCTACTATATGATTTTGTTATATTTAGTGTATGAAGTTAATATGATTTGTATGCTGTATTAATTTGCTTAAACATCAGAACTCTCCTTCCTTTTGTAAAAAGAAAGGGGGAGATGTTGTGGTGTGTTTTTTCTTTGATTTGATATTTGTTCAGTGTCTGTTTACCCCCCCAATCTCCTCCTCTCCCCAGTTGTCAATCTTCCCAAGCTCTTCCCTAATCCCCTCCTCTCCCTGTCCTTGTCAATCCTCCCTTTCCCTGCCCTTTTCCCCATAACATTCCCTGTCATTCCTCCTAGTCCCCTCCCCTGCTTCCAGAGTATTCCCTGTCTATTTAGTGAGGCTCAACACCCTGTTGGTTACTTTGTGTTACTCACTCCCCTGTTTCCCCTGATAAGTTTGTGCTCTGTTAGTCCCTCCTTAGACTCCTCCCCAGCCCTGCCCTCATTGATTGCTGTTCCTAAACCCCTCCTCTTGAGTTCCTGTATAAAACCTTTGTTTGCCCTCCCCAGGGGGTTCTTGGGGCTCACTCAATGGAACCATCCTGTTCAGCCCCAAGTCCCGTGTCGCCTCCCTCTGTTCCCCACCACCGACTGGGACAGCAGAGCTTCGCAGGGGGAGTGGCTGCCCGTTCTCTTCCCTCTCACTGCCCAGCGCGGCACTGCTCGGGGTATCGCAGTGAGAGGAGCTGCCCGCGACTTACAACACTGTTCCATTAAAACAGTTCCCAGTAACTGTGCCAGTTACTTTCAATCTGCAGAATTAATTCCCAGATGCTTCAGTAGGCTCAGCCCCAGTGGATCAGAGCATAATCAGAGAGTAGATCTGGCATCTGGCCACCCCACACATCTCTTCTTTTTCTCTTTCCATCCCTGGTATGTCTTCTTTTCTGACATGAGCTGCTCTTTTCTGACATCTGTGGTAGGTTGCTGGGGTTCCTGAATATCCCCTTTGCAGTATTAGATACAGCTCTGTTTTGCAGAGGATGCAAGGGATGGAAACCAAAATATTCTAAAGTGTGGTGGTCTTGGACAGGCTATTATGGGCAGGAAGGAATGGAAGGTAGTCTGTCCCAGGAAAGTCATGTAGACGTGTCACCTGTAGCACTGCAGTATCTCTTGGCTTCGTGGGTCTCACTAGTGTGATAGAACAACTGCTGATCTTGCTGCTGGGAACATGTGGGTTCCCAGTACCCCAGGAGGCTGGAGGGGCAATTGAAGGTGCGGACACATAGACCAGGATAAATGCAAAATGCTTTTTAAAGCTCTGGTTTATTCCCTCACTCACAACTAAAGATACAGACAACATTCCTGTGTATACCATGTTTGAACCTTCTGTGCAGCTTCTTACAGATTTCACTCCCCTCCTCCTGCATTGATTCCTTTTTTTCTGTACTGTGAGATCACTTACAATTTTCTGCAAAGGAGATACATTTTTTCCTCTCTGCTCTTGGAAATTTTTTTTACCTGGTAGCTGTTGCCTATTTATATTAAAGGTAAAAAATTTGTATTTGCAGTGAATTTCAAAGAGTTTTCAAAAAATAAAGAACTTATTCTATTCTAACTCATATATTCTCGTGTTGTGTTTCTGATGCTGAAGAAAGACTGGGAACCTACCCTTCTTGTCACATCAATGAGGCTGCCTCAGTTCATCTTTTGTACTTTGTCCATAGAGACAGGGGGAAATGGTACACAAAGGAAACTGTAAAAAAAAAAAAAAATCTGAAAAAACCTAGTGTGTGAGTGTGTGGTGTCTAATTTTTCCTGCTTTGATATCTTTTTCCTTCTACTTTCTGCTTCTCTCTCATAATTTTGCTGCTGTCCCAGACTGAAGACCTGCTGCTGTAGCAGAGAGTAAATGCATTTTGCATGGCAGCATTTGCTCCATTTCAGGCTGGCAGCCAGCTAAAAGCAGTACAGCGTTATAGAATGGACTTCAAAACAGCCTTTCTGATGAAGTCACAGCTTTTAGCCTGGGTTGCTAACAGTTCAAACACTGAAGTCCTGAGTTCTTGCTGCACTGATCCTCTGCAAACCCAGTATTTCTTTTGTCCAGTAATGATCTCAGTATGAGCAATAGCTGCTTGCAATTCCTTAGTGAAGGTTGTGCAAACTCTATTAGTTTCTTGACCAGTAAGCCTCTGGAAACTTGTGTACTGGTTGACACTGGAAACTGGTGGAGAAACTCTCTTTATGATTACCAGCCGTCATAAGAGGAGCCTTTACTTACTGCAATGCCACTGAAGTGCCAATATATATGAAAAACAATCTTACTATCCAATAGGGGCTGTATCTGGTCTGGCAGCTTGAATAGAATCCTTTTATTTTGCTTCTCTTTTAGTAATTGATTTCACAAAATTGAGTCATGATGTCTGTCTTCTCTTTAAAACAGAAAGAAAGTAATGTGGATGGATTGTGGGAATCACAAAGAAATAAACATTTCCTTTTGACTTGCTTTCTCATGTCTTCACACCGTGCAGTGATATGACAGGCTGATATTTGTTCAGTGGAAGTATCAGTTTTAATCTGAGTAACTGCAGCCAGTTTGTCTTTGGTAATAATACGTTCCGATTTTAATTAATCCCAAACTAATAGATATTTTCAGAAGGGAGGATTGGTACTGAAAGCAACTGTACTTTTTTGGGAATCAGCAGAAATTTTGTCACTGACTTCTGGGAGCCTTAGCTGAGCCTGTGGCAGCTGGGAAAAATCCTGTGCTTCAGAACAAGATTTCTATGCTGAGCTGGACTAATGGGCTATGTGGGGGGACTTGAAGGATGTGATCCAGGAAAGCTTAAACCCCCTCACATTGGTGGTGTATTCCTGGTGCTTTCAGAGCAGTTCTCAGCTCAGGTCTGCCTGCCTGTGGACCTCATTGCTCACTGGGTATGTTTCCTGAAAACATGGGTCCCAATGAAGTAATTTTAACATTTGTACAGAACCATGTTTTCAAGGGCTGGTTTCAGGCATTTTCAAAGTCAGGAGCAAAGTTTCCTTTCGCTTTTGTGGGAACAAAGTTGCTCTTAGAGCAACTTACAACTGGTAAGTTCAGAAAAGGTATAGTGCTAGCAGGCAAAAAAAAAAAAAAAAAAAAAAAAAAAAAAAAAAAAAAAATCTGGAAACACAAACCCCATGATTTTTCACTAGTAATCAGATGCTGTAGAACTCAAATTGGAATCTGTCCTGTACAAAATGTAGTCTGATTAATATGTGTGCAAATTAATGGAACAAACACAGGCATTAGCTGCTAGATAGTAAAATCTCTATTGGGGACTGTGCAGCCATAACGGCACACTGGACACACACACACACTGAACGTTCAGAAGAAGCACTTTTCAGGGACTGCAAGAAAGTTCAAGGGCTTTGAACCAGACAAGAGGGATTTTCAAGACTAACACCAAGTACTCAGAGCCTCCCTTCAGAACTTCTCTCTCCGTCTCTGTGATCTGGGAGACCCAAAAATGAAGCTGAAAGGCCCCTGTTCAGCTGCAGCTGTAGTGTGCTGGTTACAGACCCAGCAGATGCAGAAGATAAGTGGTGATGCTGTCCTGCCAGCCTGTGGCTTCACAGCACACACAGCAGATTTTGTGAGATATGCACAAAATGCACACCATTGTATCTAGTGCTAGCATCAAGATGGGAGATCTTGGTCGGTGCTTCATGTTCGAAGCACTATTTCTTCGTTCTGATTGTGCAACAGTTGCTGAACAGGATGGCACAAACCACAGGAACATCTGAGTCTGCAGGGCAGGAGGGCAGTCACAGAGGTGGAGGTTTTGCCTGCACCTTGAGTTCCAGTCTGCTGCCAGGCATAGTGTCTTGGCAGGAATAGGTCTACCATCCCCAACAGCCTGCACTGAAGTTTCCTCCAAAAAATGTTGGTAGAGCCCTGTGAGAAAGAGAGAATAAGCTCCCTATAACTCTTCCAAAACTCTCCCCCCACTTCTTGGCTCTGCAGGAGCCATCTGAGCACCTCAGCGACACCACCCCTCTACCTCAAAAGAGCACAAGGTATGGGGAAAAAGAGGTGTGGGACAGACTTTTCTTCTGGTGTGTTCCTCTGGGAAAAGTGGCACTTCAGCAGCTTCCTTCACTACATTTTCATTTTGGCCTCCCTGTGCTCTTTGTGGCTTCATGTTTCTGTCTGGGAGAGGAAATTTTTGGTTTGATGTGATACAGAATTTTTTTTTGTTTTATACTGTCTCCTGCAGAACAAAATTCTAATTCAGGCACCCAAGTTTAATGCAAGCCCCACTCTGTGCCATATATTCTTGAAACTAGACCACAAGAGATTTTCAGTGATCTGATTAATTCTGCTGCTCTTCTGACACAAAGCTGTCTTGGTAGAGGCAGATGGCAACAGCAGAAAGAAGTATTGCAGATGACATCACCTGCAGACATTGCTATATAAAAGCCAACTTGCCTTTATGTAATTCCGTGACACAGTGCCTCCTCAAACCTCTGCAGCTGTGTGGGCAGAGCACCACTTTGCCATCACAGAGATGTCACTAGCAGAAGGAGTAAGACCAGTGATTTTGCTGATTTTTGTCTTGCAGCTTCTATCCTCCACACTGGGAGGAGCAGCAGCAGCAGCAGCAGCAGCACACTGAGGCTTCCCAGTAAAACAGCTAATGCCAAGAGCAACCTGGCACTGCCAGCAGCTGCCTACTGTCTGTTATCGCTGTGATTATAGCTCACCCTGTTTCTTTAGCTTTCCTCTCTTGTAGGGTAAGCAGAAAGCAGGATTCCTAGTAGCCTGTGCTTAACACCAAGTCCTCAGGTGACTAAAAGCTGCCTCTCTGTTTTCAGCAGCCCCTTGGCCTCAGCACAGTCTGAAACCCCTGTGGTTTCAAAGCAAGCTTGGTTTTGCCTCTAGCACCGTTTCTATGCTCATGCCTGAAGGTTTGCAGCCACCCCAGGTAGAGCAGCCCCACCTCCACACCTCCACAAAACCCAGACCCAGGCTTCCCCCAGCTCACAGCACTGTTGATGATCCCAACACTGCAGGAGCTGCAGCTGGAGACTGGGGACAGGATCCAGCCTTTGTTGACTATCTTGGATAGAAAGGAAGCACAAGGTTTCGTGGAAGTTGAATCAAGTCTGGTTTTCTGTGGAAAAACAGAGACTGTGGTAAAATGTAAGAAGTGCTTATTTTCCTGAGATAAATCTGTTCCTTTTTCTCATTTAAAACATGGTATTTTTTCCAAAAGCTGCAGGGTTTTTTGTTTGTTTGATTGTTTTCTGTTTTTGTTTTTGTGGTTTTTTTGTGTGTGTGTTCTTTTTTTTTTTTTTTTTTTTTTACTTTCAAAAGCTGGAGTGGTTTTCTTTTAGCTTATATACATTTTCTGGAAAAACAATTGTCAGACTGTGTCGGAGAAGCTCCAAATTTGTGACATAGATTCATCCCTTTAGACATTTTCAATGCATTTCTGCTTTGTGTCTCATTTTTTCTGTTGTTTGACAAACCTTTGGGGCTTTTTATATTCACTGATTGTCCTGACGTTGGACTAATCTAATTTTGCTGTGACATGTAAGTTATGCTATCAATATTTAACAATATCTGGAATAATATTTCATGAAAGAATCTCAATCCGTTTTCTTTAGAGTAATTTAATTAAATTCTGTGTAGGACCTTGCGGCATACATGTCAAAATCAGACTTCCCTGGAAGATGCAGAGGAAGTTTTTGCAGAATATAGAATCTGCTGAGCCACAGAATATGGCCATCTCTCTTGAAAACACTGAACACTGATTTTCTCATTCTTAGGTTATAAAAGATGAATTTCTGAGTTACTGCTATGGAGTTAGTTCTTCTGTGGACATTGATGCCTACGTCATTTTAAAGACGAAGAAATCCTGGAAACTCTGTCTTTTGCTGTTATTTGCCCAAACTTCTTTAAGGCTATAGACTAAAAATAAGTGAAATACTGCTTAGTTTGTTGTGGGCTTGATTTTTTTGCCCCAGGTCCCATCGGATTTGGAGCTGCACGATGCGCTGGCACCAGCAAGTGTCCAAGTGCTGGGCTCTGACTGGTGGCTTCGTGTTTCAGCAGGTGGCGCTTAGAAGCCAAGGAAACAACGTCCTGACTGAAACCTGGAGCTGCTGCCTGTGCAAAGGATGGAACAGTCTGCATAATTTAGCAATTGCATTTTCTGGCATTATCAGTTGTTTTCCTGTGTGTCTGTACATTAGATTTGTTTTGCCAATGCTCTGTAACACACAGGAGTGCTAATTTGGTTGGCTTCATGATCACAGTAATAAGGATGTGTTTGACTCTACAATAATTCTTCACAGAGGTGATAAGTCTTCTTTAGATCACATTTTATCTGTTTTTAAATGATAGCTTCAAAAATCCCACAGCCACAGAGAAAATTAGCTTGATTTAAAATTGTATTGACTAAAATCCAATTGCTTCTCCCCCCAGAAGCAGCACTGCTGTATTGCTTTACAAATACAGGCCTTCAAATCAATAAACACTACTGCTAAGAAGCTGAGAAGGGTCTCTACTCCTGCCCTGCAGAAATACCCTGCCAGCATCACCACATCCCTTGCTGCCGGAAGAAATGGTTTCATAGTCAGCTTCTGCCTACCAAAAATTGCCCTGGACTCAGCCACATGTCCCTGCAGCAGTGCTTGTCAGGCCACCCTTTCAACATTTATTTCATAGCCCTGATTTCACTGCACATCACAGGCATTTAGCCATCCCTGCACCCTGGCAGAAGCAGTCCTTCTGCGTCCCCACACTTAGCTAGCTGGTCATCTACTGCCAGCATTTGTGTGTGTTTTTTCAGCCCGTCTAATGAATGTGCACAACGGGGAGGAGATGTGGTAGAAAAACTAACGCTTTAAGCCAGGGATGACTATTGCCTTGAGATTAAATTAGCATTTTTCAGCATCATTAGAATTAGACCATGACTCATTGACTGACAATAGTCTAAGTTTGTGTACAGCTAAGAGACATTTGCATAGTGCAGGAAGGAGTGCTCATAATGCTAGGAGGTGTTTGCATGAGCTGCACACAGACGAGGGGAGAAGCAAAGATGGGAGGGTGCCTGTGTGGCACCACGACTGCAGGAGAGGGGCTGGAGCCCAGTGGGCACAAAGCAGGGAGGAGCAGGCAGCTCCAGGCTCTGTGTCAAAAAGCAGCCACAGAGAAACCAGTGCCAGCAAACTTGGTCTGGGTGTGCAGCTGAGTAAGACCACTGGAGGCAGAAGGGGGAGAAGGAAAGTTGTGCTAAGATAAAGGAAGTGCATAGAGTATATGAAAGCTGAACAAAACTCCTGTGGGATTACTGAGGTAGATGGGAATTTGTGGACTGCTCTGGAGAAATTGTCATGTAGAATAAGGAGACTACTTGACAGATTGTCCAGACATAGTCATGTCTCTATCCTTATATATGGACTATATATAACTTGGCCATAGACAGGAAATGCTTGTGGTGTTTCTGGCTTTGGTGCATATTTAGCTTTATTTTTTTTCTTTTTCCTGAAACAAAAGCTGAAAGTGGTTATATCTGCATACATCCAACAAATGTGTTACAGACCTACATAATTATAAAACTTGAAGGAAGCATAGCACATGCTGCAGAAGATTTTCCTGATGTGCTTCTGCTTCTTCCTCTATCCCCTTTTTGTTTGTCACTGTGTCACTGGAAGAAGGTATCATTCTGGTACAGTCTGTCTGTATCTACAGTCACACTGTGTAAGTTCTCACAGTATAAGCATTATCAGCAGCTCTGTTTGAAGGGAAATACAAGCACTATAAAGCAAATGAATGCCCAGGGCTTTGGTCTTTTTCTTCGTCATCAATTAATGCTTCATTTGGCAGTAAACAGCAATAAAAACCATTCTGTAAAATGTCACTGGAATGCCTTGAGCCAAATCTGAGGCCTCTTTGCACACAGTAGCTGTTAAACTCTCCCCACTCGAAAGTTTCCCTTGCACTTGGTGGAGGTGGAGGAGGTGGAGTGCTCTCTTGGGAAGGCTGGTTTTGGCTTGATGTGGTCCAGAATTGGTGTTTGGTTTGTACTGTCTCCTGCAGCATTAAATTCCAATTCAAGTAACTGAGTTTAATGCAAGCCTCACTCTCTGCCACGTATTCTTGAAACAAGGCCACAAGAGATTTTCAGTGATCAGATTCATTCTGCAGCTCTCCTGGCACAAAGCTGTCTTGGCAGAGGCAGATGGCAGCATCTGAGGTTTTGCAGCATCTCCATGACCATTATGAGTCAGAACAAATGAACATCTCATCCTCCGATGATAAGAGAGGACTCTTTTCACCCTTAGACTCTGGGAATGTGGATATAACTAGGTAAAGGAGAATTTCAAAGAGCTAGAGGAATTGAGACTGCACAATGAGATGAACCCCAAGTCCAGAGTGCAAGAAAGCACCTTGGATGTGCCATGGCCACATTGCTTTGCTGTCATGCAACCATGTGGCTGTAGCAGCTTTATCTCCAAGTGTGTGCTCCAGAATGTGCAGTATCCAAAGAAGATGTGAAGTGGCTCAGCCATAATGTAAAAAAAAAAAAAAAGTAATAACACAAGAAAAAAGTCACAATCCAAAAAAACCCCAAACCAAACCAAAACAAACAAACAAAAAAAATCAAAGAAAGAAACAAAAAAACCTAAAAAAATCCCAAAAACCAACCAACAAACAAAAAATTTCCTGGCAAACTGTAAGATATTTTAAAAAACCAGATTACTTCTTGTAATCACTGACAAGGATCCACAACATTCCATCCATCTTCCTATGTCAGATGTTGCATGAGAACATTGCCTGTCTAAGTTCATAGTACCTGCGTACAGTCACAGCCATTGGGGATAATGCTAGCAAGCAAACATGATCAGCCCAGTCTCTGGAGTAGAAAGCACTTATGCTACACTAATAATTGCATAAGAGCTGCAGAAAAGGACAGCATCATGCAATTTACAGACCTAATTCAGCTTCTAGGAAGGGAAAGGACTTTGCTTCTCATGACTTTGCTTTGGTACATGAAATGTTGAAGACGTCAAAAGTATTAGCAGAAGTTTCTGTGCATCTTGGTACTTAAGGGCAGATCTTTGCCAATTGCAAAAAATAGTGGCATTCAGGGTTTGCTTTTGTTTAATTTTTGTCTCAAAAAACCCAACAAACTACCAAAAAGAAAAAGCGCCAAACCAAAAACTAAATCCATCTCAGGAATCATTGCCCTTAGGTGGGCCCATGTAACATTTCTGGTGAGCATTCAGCTAACTTTCATTGTGGTGGTCAAGCTCCTGAATTGCCAGGCATCTAATACTTGATAGCAATTTTAATTTCCTGTCTTTCTATCTTTTTTCTGTCTTTTGGCTGACTGGGGGAGTTAGTCTTGACCCACCAGTCTTTAAAAGAGATTGGGTTCTGTTTAAAAGGAATGTATTGCCATATTTCTTGCTAAGGCATTACTAAGAACTTAACTTTGTAACCAAAAGAGTAACAAAAGAGTTCATTAATTTCTACGAAACATGCTGTGATCCTCGGCTGGGATTGCATTGTCACTGCTCAGGATTAATCAGATTTGAAGATCAGAATCAGGTTGAATTAAATTTAATTTCTGCTGCAGTGAAGGCTGCTAGCAGCATGCTGAATGCTGAGCTAGTCTACTTCTCACTGGAGTGTAGGAGAGTGCCCTTCCCTGCAGGCACAGCACTGCACTGTGAGCAGGGTGTGTGAGGGAGGTGGGAACTCACAGGATACAGGAAAACAAAACCTGAAAGCTCCAGTATCCTGCGTGTGTTGGAGAAAAAATGCATGCTGTAATTCTTGTGAGATTTACTGAATTTTGTAGAAGTTGGACATTGTGACGTAGGCTTCCTCATTGTTTGGTGATCTCATGTCACCATTAGGCAGCATCTGGGATCCGGTGTCATCGTTTAGGGGCTCTGGATGGGGCTGGCCTGAAAGACCCAGGGGACACGTGGAGGAAAGGTTGAAACCAGTGCTGTGCAGGGGCACCCTGTTGCTGTGGCAAACCTCATACGTGCTGGAGCCACAGCTGCCCTCGGTGACGGCAAACTGGCTGGGGCCCAGGAGCCTGCACAGGGCTTCAGCTGGCCAGACTCCTTCGTAAGACACGGGCAGGTTTAGGTTGGGTTTTTCTGCCATCACTGGGCTCACCTTCACGTCTGATCCACTCCTGAATTTTTCTGGAAAGCTTGTCTCTGGAGCAGTTGATGGCTGCAGAAAATTTTCCAGTTCAGCTTTTGCCCAAAGGCCATCCACTTTATGGATATGAACATAACCAAAACTCTCTGGGTTAAAGCTTATATCAAAATTCTGTGTGGCAAAGGGAACAGCACAGTTAGTCAACAATGGGTGGTAGCTTAAGATAAAAAATACTTTAATAATTTATTTTAGAATGGTATTTATTATCTTTAACTCCAGATGTAACCTTGAGCAGGCTGAACAATAGGTTAGCATAGAATAAACTATCACATGGCTGAAAATCCCTTTCCCTATTAACTTAATTTATCTGATGTCCTCCTTTAGGCAGTACCCCTATATAGTGTTTTATGCTCTATACAGTGTTTCAGAGACTTTTCTGAGACACACATGTATCGCCTGCCTGCCATTTCACAGGAAGGACTGTGCCCACCCAGATGGTTTCTTTCGGTTTTACCTTCCTAATTTAGCAGCAAGGGAAGTAAAAATTTGCCACAACTTCCTGAGAAACGTTAGGAATCCCTGAACTGGAGAGCACATGGGCTGGGGGAGCTGTGTTAGGCCTCCTGTGAAATTAAGAACATGCTAATAATGTACCTGGAATGAACAGCACTAATGACTTACTTGTCCATCCGGCTTTTAACTGGCAAAGCAGTTCCTATACTGCATGCTGTATGAATAATGCTGCTGGCCATGTCAGGGTACATGGACAACACCAGGGATGTTCACAGAAGGTCCCCATCCAGTCCCATCATCACAGTTTTGTAGAATCAACAAAGCATCTTGGTTGGAAAGGAGCTGTGGAGTCCAACTTTCTGCCAGAAGCAAGACTAGGCTATTCAGAGCCCTGTCAAGCCAACCCTTAAACATATTATCTGAGGGGAGCCTACCTTGTCTTTGGATGGGCTACACAACATTTAATTCTTTTCACAAGAAAGATTCTTTGCTTGTATCTGGAATAAGTTGGCCCTGAAGCAGCACATGCTTGTTGCCTCTGTTACCAGAGGCATGTGCTTCCTGTCTCCACACAGCCCTGTGGTGAGAGCATCTTTCCCATCTCTCTACATATACCTTAGGTATTGGAAAGTTGTAAGTAGTATTCCCCACCTCAAGCTTCCTTTTCTTCTATAAATAAACTTAATTTCTTCAGTCTTTCTTCATACCTCAACTTCCCAAGACCTCTGTAGTTACTTTGCACAAGTCAAACATCTAGCACTAGGTTAATTGTGTGTTATTTTCATACCCTTGGCTGACATCTGCATGAGCAAATGTGGGCTCTCTTCAGTGAAATGTAGAAGTAATTTTTGAAAGATGTTCTTGTTCATGCAGCAAATGCACATACTGTCTCTCATGAGCGTTAGTTGTGTCCCCAAGAATCTATACTCAGGAAAGAACAGTGGAAGAACATACGTTTTTTGGCTTCTTGCATAGTTGCTCCAGCGTTTTTTTGTGGTCAGGAAGGTTCGGCCATACAGCAGGCTTGATCCTGAAACAGCAACGTTAGACAAAAAGCAACATAAGAGGGCTGTGCTGAGGTATCAGAGGTTCATACTGCATCATTTGTATTAGTTCTCACAAAGCCTTAGGGCTGGCTGGCTGGCATTATCCAGAATAAAGACAGAGAAGTCTCAGAATAAACCAAACAGAGAAGAGGAATTGTAAAGGTCACCAAAAAGTCATTGTTCTTTGGAGTGCACAAATTGTCACAGTTAAAAGAAAACACTTCGCTAAGTACTGGAAATGCAGCAAATTATGCTGGCAAAGAGTTTGTTGCTTTATTTCATCTAGCTGTGTGAACAGGGTTGTGTGTGGTTGAAACTGTTTTCTCTAAGTGCAAGAAGATGCTGTGGTTAAAGTGGAAATTTGCTGATACTTGCTTCTGCATGCATAGTTAATTTAAAGAATGGCATATTGTCCCATTCTTTGGCCAGCAATTTGAACTTCAGACATCTATCCTGTAGCCTTGTTCCACAGGTTTCATTTTTACTGCCTTAATTAACAAAGTTCTCATGTTGTGCTGCTTGATACTGTCAGCTATGATGCATCTAGAGAATGTTGTCCAAATGATATTCAACCATTGCAGTGTTATAATTATACATATATATTAATATATATTTCATTTTATTTATGTGTCTGTGTGGCACAGACACATAATGCATATATGCACATATATGCACATGTATAAAACTCTCTTCTTTCTAAAATGGAAATATCGGGGATCAAATGTGTCACCTGTTTTTGCTGCACTTTTATGTAAGCAAGACTTGTAGCAAAGTTAGATAACTGCAGGTTCCCAACAACAGTAAAATTCAACAAGAAATCTCAAGCTACCTCTGTACTTGTGAATAAAGTAGCACTAGGGCAGATAACTCCAGGATCTAAAATGTTTAATTATTAAAATTGTTTGCGGCATGGTATGGCTGAGGCCAACTAGCATTGGCCAGGTAATCCCCATGTGTTCCTCTGGAATTAGCACAGCCCAAGTGTTGTCCCAAAAAGCAGCTCACACTGTTACCTCTCTTGAGGTGGGTGTCGTGGACAGACTGCTCTGAATGTTGTTGAAGAGTCCTGGGCTTTCTGTCTTGCAAGGATTTCTTCTTCTACAGATAAACTTGGATTTTATCCCTCCAGATTCTAGTTTCATGACATTATCTTACATATCTGTTCATTTTCTTAAGCTTGTCAGCTCTAGTGAGCCATGTCATTAAAGACATATCTATAGTCATCCATCTCCTGCTATGTAGCAGATATATGAAAAACCTTACTGCAGAACAAGGACTGCTTGGCCAATGAATGTATTCTTAGTCCCACTGCAGGCTGATCTCGCCTCATGGCTGGCTGGAAGAGGATTTGGCCAGGCTGGTGTCTGACACCATCAAGTCCCTGTTGCAGAGGGCTCTGCCCTGCTGCTTCTGAAACCACTGCAGAATTAACACCCCACTGACTCAGCCTGTGAAAGAGAAAGAGCTCATCACTCTGGCATGCTGTTTCCACACTTCTTAGGAGTTTACTAAAACCCACAGTTTCCTTTCTTTTCTGGATTTTGCTTGAAGTTCATGAGTCAAATTTGCCTCCAGTGGGACTCTGAGTCAAAGTGTTTTGTGGTGACTTTGGCTCACCAAAGGTCCCAGTATTTTGAGCTCAGGACTGAAATCTGGTCCAAGTGGCAGGTGTTCTTCTGTCTCCTAACACTGTCTCTGGTATTGCTTATTTCTACTCTTTGCTTGCTATCCACTTGGTACAGAGTTCCAGAGATGGAGAGAGAAGAGTTCACAAGTATAACAGGGTAAGCAGTAAGACTGTCAGAACAGGATTGGGTTCCAAAATCTTTTCTGATACAAAGAGATTACCTGTTTTTCCAAAAAACTATAATCAGTGCAATCATAACAACAGACAGCATGAATCCCAGGATGGAGAATATAACCATGACCACACTGCTATCTGCAGGAAAACAAAGAACATCAGCCAATGCACGTAAATGTCTCACTGTTAAGACATCATAACAGTGATGTCTTTTCAGATGATAAATTAGGGATTAACACCAAGCACTGCACTTTTCTATCACTGGCCTGGGCTCATTTCTCCTGCCTCCATGAAGGAGGTGAATGATATGCTGCCAGAGCATCAGCACTAGGCTGAGCTTTGAGCTGGGTTCACAGACTGAATCAAAGCAGCTTGAAGTGTGCTGTCACCTCCTGTGTATTGAAATCAACACTCACTCTATCCTCACAGCAGCATAGAGATAACTTCTAACACCTGTAATGCTGAGGTGCCCCTGGGGACTGAAGGGACCCAAGGACCACAAAGATTATTCATGCGCAGTGATGAGATTTTATCCTGTGTTGCATTTGTGTTTCAAGTGTCGTGTTCATATTCAAGCCCAGGGTCCTAAAATAGGTCATGCCTTACCCAAAGTACCTGGTGCAAGTTCTTCCTTCCCCTGGCAAGCCAGCCAGCAGCAAGCGCTGAGTCAGCCATCATCTCCCTCTGCACCCACACCCTCATGCTCTCATGGCAGAACTTGCTCTGACTTTATTGCCCTTGAATGAGATTTAAATCTTCATGGAGAACCAGCCTCAAACCAGAGCGATCCAGCTGAATATGAGTCACCTCCTTGGAGTGCCTGTGTCTGTGAGGGCTGACCCTGCTGTGGCCATGGGCTCTTCCCTCCCCATTCTCTCATCACTGCTGCTACTGAGGCTGGCCAGGGAGCCCAGACCCCCAGCTCTGCTTTCCTCCAGGAGGACCAAAGTGTTTTCAGCTCTTACATCTTTCTATGGAGTGCTGCTCTCTTGCTGTCCAGAAGCTCTTGGAAGTGCTCCATTCACTCCATATGCCCTTAAAATAATCTCCATTGGGCTGAGAACGTACTTTCACCTCATATGATGCTTCATTTTCAAGGTTTTTCCCCAGCAATTTTATCTGAAGGTATGGTGACTCTATTGTCTAAACACACACACACACACAAAAATACAATTATTTTTCCAGCAGACAGTGGAGAATTATCCTCGAGTTCAGCAAAATATGTGAGATCAGGTGCATCCCTGAAATACTGTGCTGTTTACTCCATCTGTCTAGCTATTACAGAGGTGCTTATCAGGGCATCAGCCTAGTTAAACAAGAGCATAGTCCAGATAGTATTGAGAAGAGAGACAAATGCTGGGTAAAAGCTTTTTAGGAAAACAGCTGTGAGTATTAACTCTGCTTTGCAGCAGCTGACACTGCTGCAGGAAATATATGCTTCCATGAAAAGGCTCAGAGGAGAGATGGAGAAAAAAATACATTTTTGCAGCATAAAAAGACAATGTCTGAGAGGGCAGTTCCAGGGAAGAAGCTGAAATCCTGCAGTGCAGCTGTGATGCTCTCTTTTTCAATGTATTTTGCTGCCTGAATCAATATACTTTTCCCTTTAAGTTCTTTGATGTTTGATCTTTATATATTTTCAAGCTTAATCAACAGAGGGAGATTTAATCTGTGAAAGAGAGAACAGTTAATAAGCAAGCTATAAGTTATGTCCAGGTGTTGGAAAAACAAATTACTTGTGGGTAGATTCGATTTGTTAAGGTTTGGGTCTTGACATACATCATGCTTCGATGATGTGAGACCTGGGGGGAGGTTTTAACAAAGCTTGGGAAGAAGGATGTAGTGATGGTAACGGACACAAAGAGTGCAGAATTTTTGGGCTATAATAGAGGACATTTGGCAGAACCCCCAAGATAAGGAATAAACTAATAAAGACAGATCAGTGACTATGCTGAATCAGCTCTGAACTGGCTAGAAGGTAATTCTGGCAAGAGCAGATCACGACTGCTGACTCATGGCCCACCTGGACAAGGGAGCCACCAACTCAAGAGAAGACAAAGACTAAGCCTGTGGGCCAATTAGCTTGGGATGTAAGACAATCATTAACCGATTGAAGATGGCACACTAATTAATAAGAGAACTATGTAACTTATAGGCAAGGAACATGAATTAGTTTGTTTGCTAAAATGTATAAATAGTAAAATGTTTTGGTAGTTGGTGTGCTTGATTTGTGGAATGCTACTGAGCACCCAGGCTTGTGCAACTGGAACAGTCAATGTCTCTCTTGAGTGTGTAATTACTGCCTTGTTGCACTCCAGGTAACAAGTCTGATTTTGGTGGACAACACTCTGTTCCCCCTGTAAAACCCAAGTGCAGTCCATGCTTTCAAACATTGTGACTAGCTTTTGCATGGCTGCTCTGGTGACAGGGGACACAGAGATGGATCCCTGGAGCTGGGCAGCCCCAGTCAGACTCAGTTCACAGGCAGCTGCAGCCTCAGACAGCCCGAGGGTGGAAGAGATGCAGGGCTGCCTTGGAAGCCTGGAAGGATTAAATTTGAAGAAACTTGCAAAATAATTAAAGAGGTCACAAGTTTACTGACTGATGAGCACAGAAAATAACAGCAAAACCACCACAGCAAAGGACAAACTTAGAATGGTTCAATACATTATGTTTTCTATTCCCACTGCAAAGCCCAAAGAAATGAAACCTCTTTTGACTGATGATGTTTCCAAATGCCAAATATTGCACCTTTCCAAATTTTCAGATGGAGATCTGCAGAAATGCAGACTTGATCATTTTTACATTATACAGGTAATTTTGATAATGTTTAATTTTGGAAATTAGTGTAAGCACACCAATATATCACCACTTACCTTCCAAGTACCTTCTTTCTGCCGATAGGCTACTTGGTGCACTAATTTGTCCTTTAAGTATTTCTTCCTTGAGTGTGGTGTACAGTAACGAATAAGATACTCATTTGCCTCCCTTTCATATGTGATGTTTATAGCAAATGGTACTTCAGGCTTAACTGCAAATGACAGCAAATCAGGAGCAGAATAATGTTACTAGAAAATAAACAGGGTTTGAAATGTAAAAAATCCATCCACTTCAGATTACAGCCCTGCAGGGTGGCCTATCTTGAGGAAGAGCTGTCCTGAGTTTAGGTGGTGCTCATGCTGAGCCCCAGCTCATCCTGATTCTGACAAGGGCTTGATTTTGATCTGCTAGAGAAATAGTCTGACCAGCACGGGAGGTCCTTGTGAGGGATATGACATTTAGTCTTGGAAAGCAACTCCTGAGCATGCCCACCCCTGTGGCAGCTTGGAGGCCTGAAATTCAGTCCCTCTAGCCAGTGCTCTGAGATGAAGGCCCCCTGGCAAAACCCATCTGGGAGGAGGTGCTGGGGAACGACCTGTGCTTAGGTACTGCTGTGGCTGTCTGTCAGGGCAATTGGACAGAGGGAGGTACAAAGTCTGGCGGTGTTAGATAGACCAGAGGGGGCTGTGGCTCCAGACCCTTGCTATTAACCCACATCTGATCTTCTCTGAAGGAGACTGTGCCAAAGACCATCCATGCAAGTACATAAAGTCTGAAATGTGGCCCTCAGGGCTGTCTCTGAGCTGAGCCTGACCTGGATGGGCTTGAGACCTGCAGGGACTGTGGCTGTGGCACTGAAGCTTCCTGAATTCACCTTGTTAAGTATATCAGCTCTCACAGCAACACAGAGTCCACACGTCTCTCCTCTCAGGAAAACACATAAAACCATAAATGGTTCTCACTCCTTCTACAACCCCCAGATAGTTAGATTTTCCACAGTTTTTAGCGGCTGCCAGAGATGGTCCAGGTTGCCCCATAAACTAAGAAGTAATGTAAGATTATTACAAAACTATTGGACTGTGGCAGAAATATTTCACAAGAGAGGGATGTTGCAGTGCCTACTGCCAACTGGAGACAAAGCAATGAGGCACCAGAGAAGAGCAGAGAAGAATCTGTCCTACACAGGCTTCTCGGCTGCCCTTGAATGACACTGGTTACCAAGAACAGTAAATTCTGTGTATCCCTTCCTCCCCCTGAGTTTCCTATTTCTTGGCTCAGGCAGGTTCCTTGAGTGTCTTACTCCATTCACAGTTACCAGTGCAGGATGCACCTTGTTCAGGCTACAGGATATGCCACGATGTGAAGTGACATCTTGCAACTTTGTGTTCCCTGTGATACTGGCCTCATGCTGTCTGTGTGGTAGCCAGTCCCAAAACTGCATAATCCCTAGTCAGAGATGAACAAAATATCCCTGTTAAGCAGTTCATCCACACTCAGGGACAGCTGCTTCAGACATAGATGGGATTCAGTCTGCGTCCAAGTCTGGGCAGTGTCACAATCAGCCTGAATTCAGTTACGCATTTTGAAAGAGGTTAATAATGTCTGGCTTTGAAGCAAGGGAAGCACCACACTCTGATAACACCCCAATCCAGGCTACATACCCTGCTAAGATGCTATTTTATGATGCTTATCCAGATTGACGCTTAGGTTTTTACTGGGCTATTTTCTCCCCAGTGAGCCTATGACTTTAAAAACATCCGAAATGTTAAGTGTCTCACCAATGTCAGTTACAACCAGACTCCTGCAGACCCTTCTCTTCGTCTCAGAGTACATGCAAACATCTCTGTTTGAGAGTATATCAATGAACTGTAAGAAGAATACATCTTCCTGTTTCTTCATGTTGGAGCAGGCGTAATTGTTGTCTTCCTTGGTACTGTTGGCCAAAGTGACACAACAATCATTTCTTCTCAGTGTTAATATGACTTAGCTACTTACTATGAGGGATGAATCCTGCTTGCTCCTTTCACTTATCTCACTGAAGTGAGACTACATGTGAAATAAGAAAAATTGCAATGCAAATAAGGAGTTTGAGAGATTGATAGTGTTTTTCCTTGTGGTCCTTGAGCACAATAGTAAAGTGATGTGAATCACATTAAGCATCATGGAGCTCTTGAGAAAAAAGTGCAATTATTTAATATAAGGTGCATGTGTTAAAACATTTCCATCTTCAAAAATTATCTTACCACTTCCATTTTTAAATATAGGGCAATGTGTTTTGATGCTCTCTGAAGATATAGAGAAAGTTCTTACTGACTTAGGTGGTAGCAAGTAGAGGGTCAAGAGTCAGCCTGTTCTTGAAGGAATCACATAGTGGTTTTAGAATTTTTTTTTCCATTTCTGTGGCTCCTATGTTTGAGAATTGCCATAAAACTTCAGTCAAAACCCAGAATAAGTCCCATGAAAATTGAAAAATTCTAATAAACTATGAAAAAAAAAAGGAAATAATTAGTGACTAGTATATAAAGATTTACAAAAAATATCCACTCCTTTTTTTAACTGCCACACAACTTTCAGTTTCAGGAAAAACAGAAAATGGAGAAAACAGATATATATGCTCAAGAAACAAAATATGATCTTCAGCTTGGCACAACAGTAAAAAAAAATAGGGTGGAAAGAGTCTCAATGCCTCGATAGGAAGTGGAGATGACTGATGTGTTTGATAACTGTTGGAGGTTTGTGTGCTTGTTCTAGTGTAATTCTTGTATGTCTCTGTGCGCAAAGACAATAGCTGAGTTTTTGTCTTAACCTAGGTGAAGGCATTTTCTCGGATGTGGAAAATCAACCTTCTGCTAAAAACATTTTCTGTGGTAAGGATTTGTGTCTTCAAAAACATTTTTTTTAAATACCATTTAAATTCAAGTAAAAAAGTCTCAGTTCATGCTGGGCTACATCCATATTACAGGCATTCCAGAGCAACAGAGGCAAGATCAGAACTATTGGAGACATTATAATCCCCTTTAGAGACCCCTCCAGCTCTTTCTTTCTCTCATTAGGGAGTTATGTTCTCCTTCAATAAACTCTTCTTTGCTGAATACAGTACTCATACTTGGCAAAATAGGATTTTGTCTAGCTTTGCTGCCCCTGTTTCCCTGCATGTTGTTTACCAAGGGACACACTGACAGCACTTACCACAGAGACAGGGTGTAGTTTGTATTGTAAGGAGACAGCTCGGTGAAATTGCAGGTTAGGCTGCTAAAGGAGTCTTTAATTTCCAGCTGGCTGAAGCAATCAATGTCAAAATTGTCTGGTTCATCATCCCCGAGAGTCCCTAAGGAGATATTCACAAGATGTTACTGAAGTAAACCCGTGAGTGTATTTGATTTGCAGCTCCATTGTATAGGAGGTTGTTTCTTCATGTGGTTGCCTGAAAGAAAGAGGCTCAACCCACCTGTGTTGTAAGAAGCAGAGAAACCTTGTCCAAAACAAAGTTAAAAGCCATTTGCACCTCACAAGGTTGCTCTCCCTTCTTGCCAGTCAAGTCCACTCACATGCAAGAATATTTTGGTACCATGCAGGCAGCTAAGCCACATTTTGATTGTACTGGAAAGCTTTCTGAAATGTCATGAATTTGGGCACAGGAGGGAAATCTTAGACTTTCTACCAGAATGCATGGCTTCCTGCAAATTTGGTTCAATGACTAATAACACAATAATGATTTGACTAAAAGCGTAATTCAAAAATCCTACACTTGGCATATATGAGGCTGTCCTGGTTTGTAAGATAAGCTTGTATTCTATTTGCCATCTGTTGGAGGTTGGGCAGGTTTGTTATCTCTTCCAAGAACAATGGTTTGCTCCTAAGAGGTAATGGTTTGTTAATGGGCCATTGACTGACTCACTGCAGGGCTGGTAACGTTACACCATCCCATTGTGAGATGCTCCACCCAGAGGGGGAAGCCAAGCACTCTTTTACTGTATAAAGTGGTACCTTTTGGGGGACAGAGCAGCTCTCTCTTTTTGCGGGATTTCCCAGAGAAGCAGCTCCTTTGGCGGGATTCCCAGAGGAAGACTGGCCCAACTGCCACCAGATCTTCAGAGAAAAACTATACCCTTCTAAAGATCACCACTGCAGCTGCAATTCATCAACCACTGCAAGAGGAGCAGCTGTCATTTCAACCAGACTACTACCAACACCCCAAATCCTCAGGGTGTCAGGTTGTGGACTTTATCACTAGTTCTGTTTGTACCAATTGCATTTTGCCTTTTTAAATTGTTATTTAGTTTCTCCTAGTAAAGAATTGTTACTCCCATTCCCATATCTTTGCCTGAGAGCCTTTTAATTTAAAAATCCTGGTAATTCGGAGGGAGGGGGTTTACCTTCTCCATTGCACAGGAGGCTTTTGCCCTCCTTCACAGACTCCTGTCTTGTCAAACCAAGACAGAGGCCAATGATGGAAAAAAATTATGCTTCTGAGAGAAGTCTTCTCTGGCAGAAAATGCCAGTTTAGCCTCATTTGATAAAATCTCATCCACTATAGCCAAAGGGTATTTTTACCACCCCTTGAATGGATCCTAGGGGTAGGAATGCTCTGACTCCTTTCAACAATGGTTTTGGGTAGCTGTCACATATATAAACCTCTTTCCTGAGTCAAGGGATTATGCTCGATCATCCCCTGCTCCGTCCTCTGCTGCCCAGACAGGTCCTTGCTATGTGGGGCACCTGATAGAGCGAGAAAAAGAATCACAGAAGTGATGAAGTGTTTGGGTTGGAAAGAATCTTAAAGATCATTTGTTTTCAGCCACTGTGGGCAGATCACTAGATCAATTTGCCCAGGGGCCCATCCAAACTGGCCTTGAACCCTTCCAGGGATGGGGCATCCACAACTTCTTGGGGCACCTTGTTCCAGAGCTTCACTGCCCTTTTTGTATAGAGTTTCTATCATCTAATCTAAATCTCTCTTCTGACAGTTTAAAACTATTCCTCCTTGTCCTATTGCAATCTGCTGTGGGGTATCAGTGATTCAGACTCATAAACAGAGCAGGGAAATGCCTGTTGAAAAATTTCCAATGGAAAATCCCTTCCAGAGAAAATGATGGTCAACTCATGCGTCTGCAGTCAGACTTTGAGTAAGAGAAGTCCAGAAATGCAGAGAAACACACAAATGCAGTGCAAGCAAAGGCTAGGAAGGGGACTGCTGCCACCAGCGCCTGGGATGGGTTGGGAGCATCTGATGCTGCACTAATCTAGAACGGGAGATGTGTCACCCGTGAGCTAATTTTAGTGAGCATTTGTCACCATGAGCAGCTGGTGCTAAGAAATTATTACTGGCCTTCTCAGCACAGATCAGGGAACCCAGATCTCACTGAAGGACAACAAATGCAGTGTCCTCTACCGGTGTTGCTGCTTTGAGGGGAAAACCTGACAGAGTCAGAAACACAGACAGAAACACAGACACAGAAAGGCACAGACACAGACACAGATACAGAATCAGACAGATGCAGAAATACAGCTGCTGTATTTAACAATCACGTTCAAGACAGAGACACAGAGGTCAGCCCAACTCTGGAACAAATTCTGTAGCAGTTTCACAGAGGTGAGAGTCTTGTCCAGTGCAGCCCTGTGTCTTAAGGACAGACTTGCAGAAATAGGTACCACATACAGTTGCACATTGCATATGGGTAAAAAGTGTGCACATGAAAATATGTGTATTCAAAATCTGGGGGATATCAAGTAAGCTGAAATGAATCTATTTAAAATGGAAAACGATGTACCACATTTTATGCAGATACATACACCCAAAACTGACATGCACAGATATGTCATGTTCTGAGCCTCTCTTAAGATTTTACTTGCAGCTGCCAAGAGATTTGCTTTATACTCAAGGCAATATTAAAACTTAAAGGTTAGGATGACTAATCTCCCTTTCTATATGACTGCTTGGTGATCTCTGTATATGCAAACTATATACAGCAGATTTCACACCAACTCAAAAACCTGACAATCATACTATTAATAAATGGCTTATCAAAAAAAAATCAACTATTCTCTACTGATTTTCTGAAAAGTTACAGAAATTTAGATTAATTCTCTATCAGTTTGGTTGCAAAATGAAGATAAGAAAAGTTTAGTTTTGCAGTTCAAACATGCATTCAAGGTTTAACCAGCACAGTGAAGCTTTGGTGTCACACGGGAAGAAAAGCTGACTTTACCACTTAGACAGTGAACATTCACATTGTGATTATACGGTTCCTTATTAATGGAAATAACATAATAACAATAGAATATATGATAATTAAACCTCAGGAACAGTGTTAAATGAGCAGCTTGAAATGCTATTTATGGTATGGTTTTTCCATGGACTGACTAATTTTTTTGTCTGACATAAGTATGCACATAGTCTCAGCCTCACTTCTGCCCTAAACCTCAGAACCACCACGCACAAATGTGTTTGCTACGTGAATGGTTTTGGTGAGTCTGACATGACTCATACTGCTAAGGACTCTTCATTCAATTAAAAATTTACAAGACTGTTGTAATGTCTGCCTTGAGAAATGCAGACCAGGCAAAGCCATGAACCTGGCTCTGCTGAAATCAAGGCGAGGTTTGGGAAGGAGTGATTCTAAACTGGGATAAAAACTGCTCTCATAGCTAGAGTCATGACAGGTCCTTCACAGAAATGGTTCTCTCTTGGGTTTGGACAGCATCCAGCAGAATGGTCCAAACCACAGCAGGAATCTCAGGAGCCCTTAGGAAGTGAAGGGTGTTAGCAGAGGCTGAGGACAAGCTTCAGCTTTATACTCTAGAGCCACCAGGACTGTCAGCAACACGCAGCACCAGGGACACAGCTAACCACTGGCTGCATGGACGGAGCAATGTGATATCTCTAGCACTGATGTGATGATGTGATTCAGGCAGCACCTATTTTAGTCACAACAATTTAGATGGGTTGGACAAACCCTACAAGTGTGGGTAGTAGGACCACTGAGGGTGCCCTGCCAGTGAGCCTCCTGTGCCACCTGCACTCTCCCTGCCTGCCCCTCCTTAGCTCTGCCTGTGACTCTGAGGCCTTTTGAGCATCTACACCACTTCTTCCTGGCTGGAGGACAGCAGCTGGGAGGCAGCCTGATGCTCACAAGAGAGGAGGAGATGGAGGCAAAGTGCTGCAATTAGCTCTTCCTTCCTCTGCCAGTAAGGCAGAGTAAGGCAACTTCATGCCTAGCTTGGCTACTGGCATTTTGTAAGGAGGCAGGGCGAAGAGGCAAAGTCAAATAATTGTCATGAGTGATTTTACCCTGGTTTACTTAGTTCGTTGGCCAAACACAGGAGACTAATAAAGAAGTAATAAAAGCTTCTAGGTGCTCAGTAGGGATATTCTGAATCTGTCTTCAAGTATAAGGAAATGATGATTTACTCATGTTAGTGACAAAGCAAGCAAAGGTCTGATCATATCTGATTTTGGGAAGCCCTGAAGATTTAAGTGAAACCAACAATAAATCACTAGCGTTGAACATTCATCACCATAGCTGCTTTCCAAAGCTGGCTCTAAACAGCTGCCAGTTATATTAATAAATGGCACATAAAAACCCCAGGGTGGTTAGATGCAGTTCTGAGCCAGACCATGTTTTCTTTAAATGAAAAAACATATCATGCATATCCTATCCATGTACACATGAATGTATGTACAATTGTCTAGATACATGTGTTAAAATACATAACACCCAGGGAAAAATGAGATTTTCCAAGTGAGAGCTAGCACAACCAATTCTCCTCCTAAAACTGAAAACTCTTTTGTTCCCAAACAATGGAGCTCTAACCTACCAATAGCTGAGTGATAGCCCATGTCCTTCAGGCATACTGCACAAACTCTTGTCATTGCTGTTTGTTTAGTATCAGGCAAATAAAAGTTTAGCAGATTAGGACTGAATCTCTAAATCAAATTTTTTATCTCCCTGTTGAGAAAACAAATAGCAGCCTGAAACAGTGGGTTTATTTCTCCTTATTTTGTTTTTATATTCTGCTTATTTATGTTTTTCATCTTCATACTGCTAAATAATTTTCACTTCCCTAAATGAGATCATAAAATCTACAATAAAGCTGAATTTAAAGTACTGTTAATTTATAATTATTTGCTGAGTAGGGCATAAATGCTGTTGGTGATGTGCTGTGAGAACTCTGGCTGAGTTGCTTCATCAGCTATGCTACAAGGGAAACTGGGACTATATCCCAGATACAGCTGATGAAACTGCTCAAAGAAAATGTAAAAGTTTGGCTTTTGAAGTGGAACAGTTTGGGGCAAGTTTGAGTTACATAAAAATATTTTATTTGGAGGAGACTGGCAAGAGCAAAAGAAGCCAGGACCTCACCCCTCCCTAACAGCAGCTGAGAGTGACCATGGGTTGCAGAAGAGCGAGGTTATCCCTGTTCCCAGGCATTAAGTCTGCAGAGGAGCACTAGCTACAACAAGGATTAACAGGTCTGGCACTGCATGCCCTGTGCATGCAGTTATGGCCTCCCTTATTTCATGTGGATTTGAATGTTATAAGGACAGCAGAATTGGTGATTAAATTAAATAGGTATCACCCTGCTCCCCCTCAGGCACTAAAGAGAGATTGGAAGTTAAAACATGCATGTATTTAATCATACAGTTGCATTCTGGATCTCTTAATTGAGATTTTTCAAGATCATATGTGAGTGGAAAGATGAAGATGAAATGACTCACCATCACCGTCTGCTGAAGTGCAACCACTTTCCCCAGAAGTGGTGTGAAGGAACATGGCAAAAATGCTCAGCACAGTAGTGGGCTGTGTCATCCTGAGCACACTGCATGTGTGCAGCGGGGGTGTGTGTGCGAGCCCCACGCTGCTCCTTTATAGCCGGCCCCAGCGCCCCGCAGCCTGCCAGTGCACCTCGCCAGGGGAAATGTAAACATGCCTACGCACAGCCAGGCTGCTGGCAGCGGGCAGGAAGCCAAAGTAAAGATAACTGCTGAGCTTTTACTGTGAAACAGCTTCCTGCTTCTGGACTGAGCACCTTCTGGATCTGCCCCACCGACTCGTTTGGGCAAATCTGGTAAAGCCCAGTGGGAAAGAGAGCATGTTTCATTGACAGTGCTCCTGACTTGGCTGGTGGGACTTGTGCTGCTGGCTTCCCTAAGAGCATGGTTTAGTCCTGGCATCCACTTTGCTTCCAAGAGAGGTGCATAGGTCCAAGGGAGAAAAATCTTCCAGGTATGAAACATTAGGTGTGATTGCTTTTGTTTATTCTTTAACTTCCAGGGTCAAAAGCAGCACTGCCAGCAGGTGATTCACAAGAGTATGTGAGACCCTATCTTGGAACACTGCATTGAGCCCCAACAGAAGAAGGACACAGATATGTTGAATCAAGGCCAGGGGAAGAGAGCAAGATGAGGAAAGGGCTGGAACACGCCTGCTGCACAGACAGGCTGAGAGTCATCCCACAAAAGAGAAGGCTCTGGGAAGATTTTATCATGGCCTTTCAGTATGTAAAGGATGCTTATAAGGAAGATGGGGAGAAATTATTTACCAAGGCCTGTAGCGAGAGGACAAGGGGCAATGTTTTTAAAATTAAAGAGGGCAGATTTAGATTGGGCATACAGAAGAAATTCTTCCCCGTGAAGGTGGTGAGACTCTGGCACAGGTTGCCCAGAGAAGCTGTGTCTGCCCCATCACTGGAAGTGTTCAAGGCCAGATGTGAGTAATGTGGTCTAATGGAAGGTGCCCCTGTACATGGCAGGGGAGTTGGAACAAAAGCATCTCAAAGGTCCCTTTCAAACACAAACTTTCTGTGATTCTATTAAGTCCTGCATAAGGCAATGCTGACCCAGAGAAACCTGTCCATTAAAAGGCTAATTCTGCAAAACCTGGCTCCTGAGAGCAAAGTAGCACATCTCACATTTTTTCAGGCTTTGGACAAAGCAATGGTGGAAAGTGAAAGATAAAGAGGCGTTAGATATTTCCTTTGCACCTTTTCTGTGGCTGAATACACCGACGCACACTAGAGTGTAAAGCAGGGCCGTGCACAGGTCTGACTGATGTGGCTAACTACAGGTGAGCTGAGGGCCTGAAACAGAAGAGGAAACTCTGGCACAGCCCTGGCTGCAACAAAAAAAGCTTCAGGTTGGAGGTGTAAAGTAAACTGAGGACAAAGTTTGTAAAAATGCCCAAGCAAACAGAAAAATGATGACACTATAATAAGAGGCTTAACATGGAAACCACATCATCTTTTTTCTTTGCAAGGAAATAATTGAAAATGCTCCCCAAAGTGAAGAAAGCTGCTAAATTGACATGGTATCCCTTCAATGAATTCCCTTTCTCTGAGTCAGCTGAGGGAACTTTAGCAGTTCCTTGTACTCATCTCTCATGCTCAAGTTTTCTGTGCTCGACCAAAGTACATTGCAGCCAAACTTGAATTGGTGAGACTGAGTCCTGGTGATTTCTCATACCTAAGGCCTAGCCCTTGCTGGCTTTAGAAAAGAGTAGTTGAGAATTTCAACACTTTTCTTAATAATCTTCCTTATTGTATTATTCTAAAACCCCTCAATGTAATTTCTATCTCATTTTCTGCCAGAAATGTCATTAAAGAAAGGCTCTCCTGTGCAAAATGGTCACTATGCAGAAATGACACCTTCTCACTTTAAATTTGTCTTGTTTATAATTGAGTGGGCTATCACTTTGATCTTCTTTTTTTTTCTTTTTTCCTGTTTCAGTTAGAGCAAACTAAAAGAAAAAGTCTTTTCAACATAATATTTTTGTTGAACATGAATAGTCTTATTATCAGAGCTGTGCTGCTCAGGGGATTTCCATGTTGTCATGGCTGCATTTTGTCTGGGTGGGGAAATGAAGGACCACAATGAAAAGAAAAGAAAAAAAACCCAGTATCGAGAATACCCTGAAGCAAAAGTACATTTTGTTTTAGTTCTGCACCTCTGCTTGAGAAGCTGTTTCATTTCTAGGAGATATTTGAGTCTATCTATCTCACCTTGTTGCCTTTCTCTAATGTCTGGGACATAGAAAATGAAATCTGTGAGTCTAAATCTTAGGACAGCTCAAGGGCAGCTCAAAGACAGCTCAGCTTTTAGCCAGAAGAGGCTAAAAGAAAGATGGATTTCTTTTCACTTGCAATAAATTTACACTGCTTCTGCCTCCTCACTGAAGATTCCTCAAAAAAACCCCAACAAACTGCCACCAACAAAAACAATAAAAACCCCCTCCAGTTTAAACAGGTAACTTTTGAAGGTCCAGCAAAAACGTACCTGTGCTTCATCAGTATGCCAGCTCTCTTTGGCTCTCAACAGTTTGTTTTGGAGCTTCTGAGTCACTGCATGCTCTCTTACCTTTTTAGCCATTCATGAAGTCCAGGTTATAACCTCCATGACTATGAGAAGGAAGTTTTCCAGTGTCCAGTGATGCATTAGTGTGGGCTGTCCCTACAGTGTATCAGCTCCTCAGCACTTTCTGCTGACCCCTCCATATCCTCCAGTGCTTTCTTGGATTATCACTTTTGTTGCAGTTATTTACTAACCAGGTGAGTCATCCACAAGTTAGCATCTATCTTTGCTTCTTATACTGTTTGTTCACTCATGTTTGGCTTTTTGTCCTCCTTAGGACCCAAAAGTATTTTTTGATTCTGCTTTGGCTCCAAAAATTGCAGATGGCTTCTGCATACATGCTGAATTTAAATCTACTATCATTATCTGTTTAGAAAGATGAAGTGAATAAATCCCTTTCTTCTATCAACAACACTTTCCAAAGGCTCCAGTTCAGGGAATTCCCAGAACTACTTTGAGAGATGGGTAGAATGGATCCTCCAGACACATCCCAGTGTGCAGCATTGGAGACAGGACATGTGTACACTTATGGACAGAGGATACCAACAACCCTGTGTTTGAGGAGCTCAGTGGTGTGTCCTGGTTGAGCACCACAGGTACCCATGGTCCAGCCTGGGACTGGGTGCAGGGGGAACTTTTCTCAAGCTGGTCATAGTTGGCAGGAGCTGTTGAGCTTCTTGGTCTTCTTTGAGGCACGGGGCCTCCTCCATTCCCTGGGCTGGTAATGAACTATCTCATTATATCACAAAGTCTCATTAGAACTTGCATTATGTAAATGCTCAAACAGACTTCATTCTCTGACTTTTATTTTTCTAACCATATGCCAGGAACCAGAAATATTCCAGCCACCTACAGATGTGAAAAAAAAGAGAAGAGTAAAGGTCGAGAATCTTCTTTTTTGTTGCTGTTGCTTCCTGACACTTCTTGCCCTTACCTGCTTCATAAACCTTGTTGCATGTATATTTTCCCTGGCAGAGACATCCCTCAACAGTTCCTCAGCTTAAGGTCTGTGGTTTAGCCTCGGGCTGCTCTAAGAAATGTTCTGCTGGCCCAAGAGCAGGAGCATGTGGGAGCCAGTCTTGTTTAAGGCAACATAGTAATGAGCATAATCAAAGCCTTGTGTGAAGAACAAAATCCTGAGATTAAATGGATTTACTCTACAAGATGTGTTTCGCTTATCACTAAAATATTTTGGTCTGCAGAGTGTGAGAGCAATGCAGGGTGGAAGATGCACAGTTTGTCACCATATGTTCCTGAAGAATGGATCCTTATGTGACAAAGAGAAGAAAATTTTGAAAATTTTTCTGAACTGTCTTGGAGGTTTTGCAACTTAAAATTGCTTTGAACTTCCTCAGGACTCATAAATTGGTACCTAATAACAAGGAGGACTGTTATACAGAGGGATAAATACAGATAACCTGGAAAAAACACTGCTGGTTAAAGTCTAAAGAATGAGGAACTGATGTGCACTTTAGCCAGGCATTTAAATCTTCTGAGATCAGACTAAAGAAACCAAAATAGGCTAAAAAAAATGAACTTTTTTCTCCTCTTCTTACGTAGCAGATATAGCAACAGCAGAAACAAGAACAGTCATGTTAATAGGTCTGTACTTCTTTAATTTGTTTGCTAGTTTCTAAGTCTCCAGAACTCTACAACAACCAGAGTTAAACATAAAGACATGAAAGCCTAAATTGTTTACATGTTATTTGCTTTAGGTCTAAAAGAACATCTACAAGATATATTATTACTCACTTCTGAGACTTGGTAGGAGAGCAGGGTACATGCACATATAAGTTTTTCAGACATAATATTGGGCCAAACCCCTGTCATTTTGGTGACAATGAGGCTTTTTTTTTTTTAGTGTATCTTAATTCTGCAAGATGCTTCATTCTGACCCCTTCAACTTTTAAAGTTTTAGATTTTCATTCATTTTAGAATTTGCTCTAGTTTCAAAATGTGAATTACTAAAAACTTATTTGGTTTCATCTGAATACTTTCAGCTGTGATTGCTTTTGTATATTTAATACCTCACCATTGCTTTCCTGCACGCAGACCTCATTCCAGAAATAAAAGCCAAGAGAATGTAGGAGGCACGAATCCATATACTAGTATATGACTAGTACATGAGTCAGAGCTGAAGTCTTTTATAAGCTTCAGATGAAAAACAGGTGTAGACCTCAGAAGAGAGGAAAAAGGGAAGGAACAAACAGAGGCATGTCCCTGTAAAGCAGAACAGATGGACAGAAAAATCTTGAGGAAGCTGAGGTTGGTGGCATGTGTGAAAGAGCCAGATGAACCTGAAATAGTGTTTGCAATATTTATGTTTATTGTGCTCTGGAGGTGCTGCCACTCTCACTGCTCCCCTTTCCCACCTAGGCAGGTGCAGGATCTGCCTGGCCCGGCCCAGAGCGTGGCTCTTGCAGTTACGGAGAAGAACAACAGCAGGAACCGAAATTTCTGGGAAAACTGCTGGGGTCAAGTGCAGGTGTTGTGGCAAAGGCAGGATGCCTGTGGCCCCCAGGGAGCTGGGGACAGGTGGGAGAGGAATGACTCTGAGCTGGGTGCCCTGATGAGAGGATGAGCCTGCCGATATTTGTTCCCTTGTACCATTTCCATGGATTTGTGCTGCAGCCCTCAAGTGCCAACCCCAGCATGTCCTGGTCCTCATCCCTGCTCCCAGAGAGCCCTCAGGGAGAGGCAAGTTCTTCAGGGATGGACTGAGGAGGATGATGGGTTTCTAAACCAAGGTTTGTGCTGTTTAAATGAATGTGGACTTGGTTATCGACTTGTGTGGATCATGGTACCAAAGGCAACCTGGAATATCTGCATAGGTTCCCTTTCTTCTCCTTGCCCATCTCAGCACATCCCAGTCTTCCAGTGGCTCAGCAAGTAGCACTGAAGAGGCAGCTACAGCCATGCTCACTGTTAGCCACAGGGATAATAGAATTTAGAGGTTAAATATACCATGATTGAATGTAGTCTTGTTGGTAAGGCTAGAGTTACTAAAATATTCTGAAGAATGTTTTTTAATAAAACATTTGCCTTAAACAAGTGAGTACTAGATAAATATTAGATAACAAAAGGTCATAGGGGAGGGCAGTAATTCAAATGCTTTTACGTCTGAATATGTTTAAAAATCTCTTTCCTGGTATAAAACCAACTTAGAAGTAGAGGAACTGAGAAAATCAGACAAGAAAATGAAATCATAACTTACTGCAAACAATTATCAAAGGTAATAAATAGGTATGTATTTAATGTGGCTTGGTTTGGCCCAAGTTTTATGCTATGAGATATTTAGATGTCCAAAATTAATTACATCTGTGTTGTACCAATTATATAGAAGTAATGCTTGAGATAGCATTAGATGGATGTCTGTGAACCATGGGAAAATATATGTGCTCTGCCTGAAGGATTATCCTCCTTTTAAAACATGAATGTGGGGATAAGGAAATCTCTATAACAGGGAAATATAATTACACATTTTCTCCCCATTCACGATGCCAGATTAGCGAGGACAAGAAGAAATATGCAGAAAAGGCATTGATTTCAGAGGGCTGTGACAGGACCCCATCTGGCAGAGCTGGCATGAGGATCTGTTGTCATCCTGTGATAACAGAGAGCATTCAAAAACTACACAGAGATGGTTTCACGTTTGGAAATGTGCAAACTGCATGAGATCTCAGTGCTGGCCAGGATAACACAGGAAGCATTCTCCAGGCTGGCTCTCAGCCCAGCAACAGCCTCCACTCTTCCATCCATGCCCTTTCGGAAGCCTCTTAGTCTCTGTTGAAGCCTCTCCTAGCTGCTTTTGTCTGTCTACATTCCTGCTGCAAAATACCCGTTTGCTGGCTCACTCCCACTCCTCCCATCCCTCCCTGCTCTTCATGCTCCACATTTCTCTTCTGGCTCATGGACAGAGCTGTTCTTCCCATGTCCCCCAAGGCAGGGTGTCACAACCACCAACACAAGGCCAGTAGGCAATGCTTTGCCCTGTTTCTGTCAGGGCAGGGAACAAATAATTTTATTCAACCACTGAAAAAATAGTGATTAGCCACAGGGGAGATGTAGACCTGCTGGATACCACTGTAATCCCAAGGGACACGTTCTTAATTGCTTCATATTTCTTGTTTAATTTTTAACTTCTCCCCCATGCAGATAAAGCAGACAAAACCCCCAAACCAAGGATGATTAATCTTTCTTTCTCTAGGGGATTGAACTGGTTTATGCTGATGATGTAAAAAAAAAATGAAAAGTGACCTAGGACTGAAATCTAGAGCACAGTGTCTGCTCTACAGAGATCCTCAGCTGTGGGGTCCAGCAGGTCTACACAGCACAGCAGAACACTGTTTGACATAGTATTATTAATAATATAATCATCATCATCATCATTCTTAACATTATATTATCATTTTCATTATTATTATTATTATCATCTACATGGCAATTCTTTATGAGTGATTGCTGTGACAGTGAGTCTCTACTCATATGGGACTAACAAGCCTTTCCAGCTCCCATTTGCTTCACACTAAAGTATATCAGAAAAATGTTGAAAGACATATAATTTAAGGAATTTAACCACAGCAATGTAGAAAATGTAAGAAAGAACATAATAATCTGATTCAGTGAGAATTTCTTATTAACTGAATGGGAGAACTGAGTGAATGGTAAAACCAAAAAACCTGCTCCAAATATGCTGAGCTTTCAATGCAATATGTAAACTGACCCTGCAATGTTCTTAGTCTAGGGAAGGCTGGTAGTACAGACACCACCTCACCTGTAGATATGAAAGCTGGTTGCTGGTGCATTATTATCACACAGCTCTGATATTGTGCTGATAGCTGGGTTCAGAACACTCTGTGTCAGCACAACTGCATCACCACTGCTGTTCACTCCTTGGATCCAGACAAGATGTGCTCCACTGGGTGCTGTGAATGTAACCTGAGGATGTTCGAGGTAGAACAGACTGCCCTGATGTGGTCTGCCCTGCAGTACAGCATTGTCCAAAGAATATCACCCTCTCTTTATCAGTTCTAATTGTGATACCTGAGTTATTACATTGCTTCTCAAAATCTGAAGTGAAAGAGGAATTATTGCACACCTGTAAATTTGTCTAAACAACTTTCAGACAGCAGACCTTGCCTATTTTGGTTTATAAAAATAAATTGTCAGAAATCCCTACTCACACAGCTAATTGCAGTCAACAATCAAATTATCATTTTATCGTGTTTTTGAATGTGTAAACTAAACTGTAAGGCTTTAAACTTCTCACTCAGTAAAGCAGGTCCTCCTGACACCAAATTTTCCTTCAGCTTTTTACTGATGTGCCCAGAGCCAGACACAATACTCTCAGAAAGAGTTTCACTAATCCTTGTGTGGAGGGATATTGTCACCACTACAGTTCTCCACATTCTAGTGCTTGTACACTCATTCTGCATTTACTACTAACACCTACTGAATTACATGTCCACAGCCTTTCCTAACTTCATTTTGGAACCATTAGCCCCATGAACTCAGAGCTTTATCTAATAAAACAGCTGAGAGAGTGCAGACATTGATCAGATGACCTAAAGAATCTGACTTCTGGGAATGTGAGGCTGCTGCTTAGCACACCTATTTTAGTCAGATCCATTCAGGACACTAATTTCTTAATTTCATGCGGCTGTTATTGCCTTGCTCACATACCTTCCCTATAAGCTGCAGTCAGCCTTCCAGCTGCTTGATCTGCCTATCTGGGGTGTCCAGCATGGGTTGAACAGACATGACTACAGTTAAAAATTGTGTCATTAGGGAACACATTACCCAGAGTGGTTGTGGGTAATGAGCAAAAAGAGGGTCATTATTCTTTATAATTCCAGCACTGTAGTTTAAGAGATATCTTGCCTGTGTACAGAGAGAAGAACAAAACTGGAAGGAGAGTTAAAAATTGTAGTGTAACTGTAGCTCTCAGTGCCTGCAGGGACAGCAAAAGCAGGAGATATTGACCTGAAGTAGGACGTCCTACCCATCATACAACTTCTGAGTGACCATCATGGTGCTTGTGGAGAGGTCTGTCGGGAGCTGTGCAGTATCAGCATCACAGGAATCAGAGCGTGTGTCCCAGAAAGAAGGAAGACAAAAGGTCTGACCAGTTTCTGGGTCCCTGCACACATGCATGGTGCAGAACACACCAGCCCTGAAGCTACGGCTTCTTGTAAATTAAGGGATGATCCCACCTGCAGCATTACAGGGCTTGCTCCTTGCTGTGGGTAGAGTGTAAGCCAAGAAGGAGCTTTTTGTGTGCTGTTCACCTTACTGAGCAATATTCTAGAATCACAGAATAATTAAGGTCGGAAAAGCCCTCCAAGATCACTGAGCCCAATCTTTGGCTGAACCACCCTCATGCCAACTAAACCATACCACTGCTTGGGGTTGATCCCCAGCCAGCTACACCCTCCTTTCAGGGAGTTGTAGAGAGTGACAAGGTCTCCCCTGATACTCCTTTTCTCCAGGATAAGCACCCCGAGCTCCCTCAGCTGCTCCTCACAGGACCTGTGCTCCAGATCTTTCTCAGGCATTTCAGTGTCTTCCTCACTGAGAGGGGCTCAACTGGACACTGTGCTCAAGGTGTTGCCTCACCAGTATCCATGGTCACTGCCCTGGTCCTGCTGGCCACACCACTGCTGATACATTCAGGATGTCCTTGGCCTTCTTGGCCACCTGGGCACATTCCAGTTCATGTTCAGCCACTGCTGACCAGCACCCCCAGGTCCTTTCCCATCCAGCAGCTTTCCAGACACACTGTCCCAGCCTGGAGCTGCAGGGGGTTGCTGTGACCCAAGGGCAGGACCCAGCACTTGGCCTTGTTGAACCTCACACAATTGGCCCTGGTCTGTGGGTCCAGCCTGTGCAGATCCCTTGGCAGAGCCTTCCTGCCCTCCAGCAGATCAGCACTCACACCCATCTTGGTGCCATCTGCAAACTGGCTGTTGCTCTTGATCCCCTCGTTGAGATCTTTGATAAAAGTACTGAACAGGACTGGGTCCAGTACTGAGCCTTGGGATGCCTTACTAGTGACTGCCCAATAGCTGGATTCAAATAATTAACTTTGCTGGCAAGATCTCTTTGTAGTCAGCAGAGGTGCATGTGCTGCAGAAGGAGCCAGCCACATGCAAAGGGGCTGGGTAGTTCCCCTCCCATCTTAGCATGTACTCTCTTTTTCACAGTATTAGCCAGAATTTTCTATCACTACACAAAACTGATTTCTCTCCACTATAACACATACAAAGAAGACAAAAATATATGCTTATTCTTACTGTCTACCATGGCACAAATTAAAATCAGATACTGCTTTCTGACTTGCAGGAATGACACCGAGTTTTGTACGTGACACAGTTTTTAACTTAGTTTTTACTCCACAGTGGTTTCAATACCTTAAAAGTAAAGGAAAATGTCAAAACTAAGTCAGAAATTGATCTGTCACATGAGCCTGTTCCCTCATGAAAAGGAAGCAATGTTGGTAAAAGCCAACAATAAACATGGATTGCTTGCAGGCTATGCAGTCTGCCAAACCTTTTGGTGACTTTGGCTTGAGGTTTGTTTGTTGAAACATGGAAACACGTTTCCCATGCTTTCACTTTTGAAGGTGAACACAAGCCTAACCTCAGAGCAGCTGAAGCATGACTGCCATGGGAGCTATGATGTTAAAGTGTCTCTGTTCATGGCCAAAATGTTCTTCTGCTGAACTAAGACTCTGCCACTCACCTTGTAAAAGAAAAAAAAAAAGGAAAAAATATAGGGAGCAAAGTAAAATTTCTTATGGTGAGCAGCCAAAGGTATCAACCAAGACACAACAGCCAGCAGCTACTGGAATGCACACTTGTTAGAACCCAAGATTCAAGTGATCAGTGAGGTACTACGTGCAGGTACAGTAGGAAAGGCTGGCCCTGACAACTGGCTTAGGGATGGGACAGTGATACTGTTAATATCCTCTGTTTCTTCCTGTGATCAAGTAGAAAAGGATATGATGAAGTGTGTACCTCATTTCTCAAGGAGACAGTGATGAAAACTGTGGAAGCGTTGAGGAGTTGATGCTTTGGGGTCTCAGCTCTCCACTCTCCACAGCTCAGCTGGCTGGAGGAGCCAAGCTGCCACAGTGAAGGAAGCCATCTGCTTCTGGGCGTAGAAGAGAGCAGGTTCCTGCTCCTGTGAGGAGGAGGAAAAGCCAGGTGAGACACAGGGTCACTGAGACAAAGGGCCCTTTCACCCAGCATTGCTACCTGGCCCAAGGCAAGCCAGAAGGCAGGGTGATAGAGTGCCTCATGGCTTGCAACCTGCTCTGGTAGCAATACACTAAACTCACTAATTAGAGTGCAGTATCAGTGTTCAAACATTTCCCCATGTCACAGAGTCATAGAACCAATAAAATTACAGAATCCCAGAATGCTTAAGTTTGGAGAAGGCCTCCAAGATTGAGTGCAACCACTAGTGCAGCACAGCCAAGCCCACCACAAAATCATATTCCTATGAGCCACATCTACATCTCTTAAATACCTCCAGGCATACATCATGCAAAATGCCAACCCTCCTTCAAGAAACTGTGCAGTGTGACCAGATCTTCACTTGGGCAAACTGAGGTCAACTTCAGCATTTGCATTCCTTCCTTAAGTGTTTCAGACCCAGTAAATTTTAATAAACTGTACTCCATGGACTCAACCACACTTGGAGAAAAACTAGAAATTTTAACTGCTGGCTGCTCCAAGAATTGAGAATCAGGAGTGTATAGTGAGGTCCTCCACCACCACAGATACAGTCTACAGGCTAATGTTGTAATTCTAAATGGAAACTCCATTTCACTTTTCAGTGGAAATTTTTAGTGCTGCCACTGTTTCCCTAATTGGCTTCTCCTGTCAGTACCCTTTTTTACATGCTAAAGCACTCATCATTTGCGAATGCTCATGTGAAGTGAAATTTGCAGGGAAAAGGAAGTTGCAAAGGGACTGGAAACGCAGCTTTGCACTTTCTCAGCTGTTATATTTACATTTCTCAGCTTTCTGATTGTTACAGGGAAAAAGTTCCAAGTGGTATTATCCAGTTTAACTCCTGCTCAAAGTAATAAAATAAAAGAAGGGGGAAAAAGCAATTTCAGTGAGACTTGTGCTTTCACTGGGCAGCTTTCAAAACTACCATTGTAAATGTTTTGTTACCAAAAGTTTTATCTTGATTTTCACAGCTGATCAACACCATACATTTACCTCTTACAAGTTAATAACTACCTCTAAGTAGCTGACCATGTATTTGAGTAACTAGAAATGGATTTTTGTCCCTGAATTTTAGGAACTATTTTGAGAAGGACTGTTCATGGTTTCTTACACAGAATAATGCTCTTTGTATTTCACAGCCCTGTTGTGAACTGTGGGGTTACAGGGAGCAGTTTTATTGATTATTGTGGATTATCATTCAGCAATTAAGGGAAAATGTATGTAAAATATTTTTGAGAAATGCCTAGAATTGGGAGTGATTTTATGTTGACTCACTCATGGCTTAGACTATGCACAAGGATTACTGATTTCTCTCTGCAGTCTGATGCAGTTACTTTCAGCTTCACAGCAAAGAGGATGTAGACACCATCACAAGCATGCATTTTAAAAACAGAGTCGAATCAAGCTACTTACAGCACAATGATTTGGAGGTATTGATAACAAACCCCACAAAATCTTAGTTTTAAGATAAGTAAAGACAACCTTCATTTCACAGAGAGGAAACACAATCTGCAGTGTGAACTATGAATCCTGCTAGCAACCTTTTGTTTTTTTGTCTGCTTGTCCATCAAATTCAAGTACCTGAAATGGATGAGAAACTTGAAAGAGGAATAGAGCAACAGAGTATTGTTGGATAGGCAAGCAGATTGAAAAGGGCACCAACATTTAAACAGAACCACATGGTTTAGAATACTTTGTACTCCTGTGCTATGGAGACTTAATTATGACACTCTTGTTAACAGTAATTAGTAACCAGAGGCACTACATGAATGAATATGCTTTTCCAGTGAAGTCATGGTAGCTGTCAAACAGCATTTGGGAAAGTCTATTACTTAGAAAGTAATAACAATAAGAAATCCTTTCTTCTGCTCCTTTCTGAAACCACAAAAAGACCATACTCCAAAAAAAAAAAAAAAAAAAAAAAAGTGCTTTCTTGATCATGAGAACTTTTCATTTGAACTTTTATATCAGTTTCACTTTATTTTCTCTGAAATTGCTCACGCAAGTAAAATCATGATAAGAACTCTGGATTTCACTCCCTGGCCAAGGCCAGAAACAGGCGATGTAGAGTGGAAAATATACTGTGAATCAGAACAGCACATAGCCGTATTCTTTCTCTACCACAAATGTGCAGCTTTGAGTCCTATATAGGTGCACTCTATCTTCCCCAGGCACCTTTGCTATCTGACAGAGGCTTACATTGTCATAAAAGTGCTATTTTGAAAACAAATGCAGAATCTAGAAGCTTCCTGACAATTGACTCATATGCACATACGAGAAAATGGTGTTCAGATAGGAAGTTATCAAAAACTATGCTTTCCTGTTTATATAGTGGGGCCAATACTTAGAGCTTGAAAAGTATTATTAGAGTACTATAAAAATTAACAAGCCTTCATGTGCACTGAATTTTTCTGTTCCAAGGTTAGACTAGACAGCTGACGAAACAGAGGGTTCAACATCAGCTAGAAACTAAAAACATATCAGCACTGAGGACTGTGGAGAGTGAAACAAATTCATCTGGTTTGATCTCATTATTGAGTTGGGCTGGAAGTCTACATAATAGAGATTTTGGAAAGAGAACCACACTTGAAATCTGATTTGTTGTTGTCCAGGTCCATAAATGTTGCTTCCTGTGCTCAGAGATAAGTGGAACGCAGCAGCAACGGGGTGACTTCCTGTGCAAGGGGTTTTATCATAGATGCCAGTAAGGCAAAGATAGCTTCCAGCACCTAATCCATGGAGCTTTCTACCTGTCTTCATCTACTATTAACAAATACTTTTAGGAGGAATATTATTTTTATATAACCACTTGAAAATTGATGTCTAATTTTGTTGCTACAAACAATTGCATTGTCCACTCAAATTACTAAAAATATGTAGGACTGATACATACAAACTTAAAATTCATCTTTGAAAATCTAAATTAGGTTTATGAGTTATGAGTGCATTGCCACATCTCTGGATCTGTTTATGAATGCCTGGCAAAGATGAAAGGAGCTAAGTGTTGTTTTTTTTTTTTTTCAAAAACTATTTGAAAATAATAATTTCAATGACTACAAACAGTGATGAATTTGATAGGTCTGCTAATTATGCTTGTCATGCAATTTTCTCTGATAACCTTCTATCTACCATAAAACCACAAAAATCTAGTGCCTTCAAATCTGCTGCAAGAATTTATTATATTTTGAAATGTCAGTCTGTGACTGCTATTTTAGACAGTGAGCTCCAGATTGTTACCCTAACTAAAACTCAAATCTCTTTTTAGGTTTCCCATCCTGACAGAGATACAGAAACTCTTGTTAGCATGTTTTGTTCCATGTCTTCATTTAAATACATTACCTATAGGCTCTTTTGTTGTGTAAAAATAAACAAAGTATTTCTGAAAAGAAACATTTGCCTAGCTATAGTTTTTTATTTACCCTAAAGAAGCAGAAGTGGTTCGTATGGGTGTGGGTGCGACGTGACACTTTTGCCTGTGGTCTATGTGCTAGAACAGTTTTATCTAATGAGCCACAAGCATGAAAGCAACCTGGCTGTACGTGTTGGGAATGAATGATTGTGGTCTGCATGTTTCTCATAGATCAGCACTCTGCAGTTACTTAATTGCATAAGAAAATCTCTGTCTTTTGAAGAAGTTTCACTTCTCACAGGTGATAATGGAAAAATCTAATGCTTGGCAAGAGGCACAGTCCTTCTCCCTTCCCCTTCCTTAACCTTTCCTTTCCCTTGCTTAACACTTCTCTTTCTGTCCCTTCCTTAGCCTTTTCTTTCTTTTTCTTAACCCTTCACATTCCCTTCCTTAACCCTTCCCTTCCTTAACTCTTCCCTTCCCTTCCTTAATCCTTCCTTGTCCTTCTCCAGAACCACAGGAAGGAAAAATCATAGTTTCCCACTACAATGCTACCACCACTTTTAAAAAACATTTTTAACAGAAGAGGTTAACTGGACCAACTTCATGCCCTCTCTAATCCTTAACAGTCACAGACCCTCTGAAGAGGCAGAGAGATACTTGTCCTTTTTAGCTACACAAAGACAAGAATCTATGCGGAAAAAAAAGAGAAAAGTTACTAATTAATGCTATTGATTCTGCATTTAAAAAAACACACAAGACTTTGACAAGGAGAATGAAAAGGTTCTCCAGTGCTGCACTGCTCTGACAATGTGTATCTTTGCCATCTATACAGATAGGAGGAAGAAAACTGACCTGATAGGGAGTTTCCTGATGATATTCACCGTTTCAATGTTTAAAACATGGGTTAAACTCATATATGTAAATAATTATATCTGAGTTACTGCTGCTACAGCAATTAGTGAGACAGTAATTTCATTTGTTTTGTCTATCTGAGAAGTTTGCAAAGCCCTTCACTTTTAAATAAACATGACAATCAATTTAATGCAGGGACCTTTTAACCACAGTAATGCATGAGGACCTAAATTAGGTCAGCATATGTTTGTGAATTTGTTAGAAGTGCAGCCTACTCAGTCAAATTAGGTCAGCTCACAATGTCCTGCTTAGTGAAATGTGTCTCTAGAGCAGGAGATGCAAAACCTTTCAAAACAATAACTTAGAAAGCCAGAGCAATGTTGGAGTACATCATCTTCTCTTTCAGGTCAGCATACCACATTTGTCTCTTGTAAATAGAAGTGAGAAAACACACACCAAATGTCTTTCCTCAGAAATGTCATTATGTATTTTCCTCTCCAATACCATTTACATGTTCATTTCAATTGTATGTCTGTCTGAATACAGTTCCTTTATCAGACAGCAGACAGGTGAATATCATCCAGGAAATTCTACAATATATTCTCTGCACAGAAAGAAACCCTGGTTTGTTTTCTGTTTTTTTTTTTTTTTTTTTTTTTTTTTTTTTTTTAACATATTCATGCATCCTTTGGCTAAGGAGAAGAATAAGATCACATATATTGACATTTTCCTTTATACATATAGAAAATACAGATTCTTCCCTCACTAAACCCTTAAACATGCTTTTGTTTCCTTAAGTCATCTTTTTGCAATCTGTTCTTACTGGGTATTTACATTGCTTCATTGAATAGTACCTCTTTAATGATACAATTACAGCTGCTGCTTAACAGTATTAATTCCCTATCAATAATGCTGACACATACAAGTCTTTAGCTTATAAACAGAGGAATGCAATTCACTACTGAAAATAGTAGTGAATTAAATGAAACTAAAGTGTCTGATGTGCAAAACCTTTTATGGCAATAGAAATTGGCAAAAGTTTTAGCCAGTCATCCCAAAAACCTGCCTGGCCTCTGTAATATGTATGCTACCCTCAGTTGTGCTTAATAGCCTTTTCAAGAGCAGTAGTTTAACAAAGCCAGCTCCATTAAAACATCAATGTTATCTTGAAAATCTCTGACAAAATATTTCTAAAATATTGTGCAACTACTGCAGAAAAAACAAAATCTAACTCTATTTAATATATAGATTTTTAAATCTTTGTTATGGAAGTTGAGTTTGCAGTTCTAAATATAGAACAAGTAACTGTTCAGAACTGGTATCAGCACTTACCTGTAGATTAAAAAGGACAAGTGAATTGATCTAAAAACCCAATTTACAATGCCTAAGTCCATTTAACCACTTAGGCTGTGCTCCCACTCTGAAAGTGCTTAGACCACTTATAAACATATATAATCTAACCAAGATGTGAGCCAGTGTTTCATAACTAAGCTTCCAAGAGGACTAATGCAATCAAGATCAGCTGTAAAACTCACCAGCAAAGCATTAAACATTAAATAGTTTGCCTTCAAATGTTTTGTAATGAAGTGCAAAGAATAATGATTTCAAAATACATTCCTGTATTTATAAATTAGACTTGTATGTGTCAGCATCAAAAGTCTCCATTGGGAATTAGTGAAGTTAAGCTGCAATATACTTAATCAATCTTATTCTAGTTTTATTATGAGACAGGCATTAATCAATGAAGGAGCATATGGTACAACATAAATACTCAAAATGGCACTTCCCCTGAATCTCCCTCAGTGCAAGCAGAGGATAACTGCTGTCAGGAGACTATTTTAAAGCAAATTGCATCCATATTCTGCAATTACTAATTTTCTAAGGGCATTTTTTAACCTTTGCAACATATTTGTTTGAAAGTGGCCTTTTTTACTTTAAAAACACATCAGAAATCTTTATTATTTGAAATTGGCCTTTTTTACTTTAAAAACACATCCGAAATCTACTTACTGGGGAGACAGAATCAAAGATGGGAGAAGAATTGCTAATAGCTGATTTTTAGATGGGCTTAACAGAACTGAAACTGCAAAGTCTGACCAGATACCTGGGATGCCTAATTCCAGAATGTGAACTCATTAATGCAGAGAAAAATCCATAAAGACATGTGGGGATGAGCATCAGAACTCTTTTTTTTTCCTTTATAAAAGAAATATTAAGAAAACATGTGGTCATTTTATCTAGCTTCCAAAAGAAAGTAGACTTTTCAACTTAGAACACAAAGCATATCAAAGTCACTGGGCCATGGAGTTAGAATTCAATCTGATCAAGACTGAAACATTTTCTAGAATTGGAGTGTGAAAATAAATCAGTGCCTGATGTTCTGTGTACTCTATCTCGTATTCTCTTGCAATAATAAATGAACACTCTACTAAAAACTGAAAAGAGTAGGCTTTTTGTTGAGAGTTTTGGGATGAAGTTTCTTGCAGTCAAAGGTGAATCTTCAGATGTAAACTCAGTTTAATTTGAAATCAGAAAAAAACTTCTGATTTTAGTCTACTGATTTCAGTTGAGAAAAAAATTCACCTTATGAATATAAATACTCCAAAACAAACTCTTGATAGGAAACAGTCTTTGATTTTATCTGTGTACCAGCTCTTTTTTTTTCTCTTTTTTGAGTTTGTCCTCATTTTGTTCCTTACCTTACCATTGTTTTTGTTTTTTGTATGTTCAGATGTGGGTAGTGGTAGAGAAGAGGAAACCTGTTTCTTACTTCTAATTCTTCTGTTTCTGAGAATCCACTCTAGGCCTTCCTTTGCTCAGTTTTGGATCTTTTATGGAGTCTTGCATTTTAACTATTTGAGTTTACAATCGAGCATGAGAAGAATGAAGAAACAGAGATTTTTCTTCTTTTCCTTAGAACAAGACTGGAGAAAGATCAATTAAAACTAGAGTAGTTTGCTTGGGGAAAAAATAAAACTGTGCTGATTGTTGAGTAGCTTGTATAATTCAGATAATCAGAGGTGAAAATATGCCATGGGCCAAGCTTCAGAGTGCTCATTAAATCAACCAATTTTAAAGGAAGTGATGGGGAAGAAAAACAGCCAAATAGACTGAGGTACTGCAGATATATTTCTTTTAGAAAAAAAAGCCAATTGCTGCTAAAAGTAAAATTTGAAGTTAATGTTATTCTCTGAGAATTAGGAAATAAGCTTCTATGGATCCTTTGAGATCCTTTGAAAAAGAAGTTGAAACCTATTTCTTGCTCCATTTGCCAATGGCAAACAAGAAAAAGGGCATTTTTTTTGAAAACTTGCTATTTGTATTTGGTCTCCTAAGGATGTATGTAAGCTGCAGAAAAATTGCCAGCCTTTGATTGTTTTAGCAAGATTACAGTGTCTAAACTAGGTCAATATGCTGCAGCCAGTTGTGACACCACCATATTTGATTTCACTTGGCTTCATCTTAGGCCCAATTCTCTTCACCATAAATTACTTGGATACAGGACTCAAAGGGATATTACATAAATTTACAAATTATACAAAACTGGGAGGAGGTGTTGACTCCCTCGAAGGCAGAGAGGCCTTGCAGAGAAACCTCAGTAAATCAGAGAAATGTGCCACCTCCAACCACATGGAGTTCAGCAAGGGTAACTATTGGATTCTGCACCTGGGATGGGACAACCCTGGATGTACAGACAGACTGGGGAATGAGAGGCTGAAAAGCAGCACTGCAGAAGGAGAGCTGGGGCTCCTGGTCAGTGGTGACCTGAGCACAAGCCAGCAGTGCCCTGGCAGCCAGGAGAGACAACCCTGCCCTGGGGGCATCAGGCACAGCATCAGCAGCCAGGAAGAGAGGGGATTGTCCTGCTCTGCTCTGCACTGGGGCAGCCTCAGCTCGAGTGATAGGGTGCTACAGTATAAAAAGGACTTTAAGCCATTAGAGAGCCTCCAAATGACAGCCAGAAGGGTGGTGAAGGGTCTGCAGGGGAAGCTGTGTGAGGAGCAGCTGATACTGATGGGACACCTCACTGCAGGTACAGCTCCCTCAGAAATGGAAGAAAAGGGGCAGGCACTGACCTCTGCTCTGTGGTGACAGTGACGGGAACTGAGGGAATGGCCTGAAGTTGTGTCAAGGGAGGTTTAGGCTGGATATCAGGAAAACATTCTTCACCCAGAGAATGGCTGGACACTGATACAGCTCCCCAGGGCAGTGGTCACAGCACCAGCCTGACAGTTATCCAGAAGCATTTGGAAAATGCTCTCAGGCACATGGGGTAGAATCTTCACAAACTTGGGGTTTGCTGTGCAGAGCAAGGAGCTGGACTTTGATGATTCCTTTGGATCCCTGCAGATTCAGCATATTCTAGGAGTCCATGATTCTGTCAGACAGTTACTGCAGAACTCCAACCACGAGAACTTCTCTTTTAAGCTTCCTCCCACAAACAATGTAAATGACATGTCCAGTTTAAAAACATTCTCTTTTCATTGTGTCACTAGTAATCATTATCAGGTTAAAGAGAAAAACAATATCTAAATCAATTGCAACATATACAATCTGAGTGTCAGCTGTTATGGTATTGTAAGGTATTTTTTTTTTATGTTTAATCAAGGCTTGAGTATATTGAACCTTGATTTCCAAGAGATTTCAATGCATGCAGTTTTTAAAATACTAGAAATACTAACCTGATTTTTGTACATGCTGTTATTTCCATTAACAAATTTACAACACCCAGTGAAAATCCTACACTGACATAACTATTATTTACCTAAAAGTAATACCTTTTACACAGGATGAACTATGATTAAGACCTTCTAAACTTACTTTATCAGAGCTACAGTATACATGAAGTTCTGCAGTTCTGGATCAGATTTTGAGTTCAACAGTTATAACTTTGGACATTAAAAAATAATTTTAAAAACCAACTTGAGCATTGGATGTCATTTGCTGGAAAAACAGAAATTCATGGTTAACCAGGATGAAATTAAACTTCCTCACATGAAAACATCAAACTGATGCCTTAACAAGGCTGGCCTACAACAGAGACTAGACAGAACTAAAGAATAAAGTAGGTATTTATTAAAAGGCCTCAATGGATACACCTTGGGCAGCACAAGAGCCCAGCCAGGGCTGCACCAAAGATGAACCCAAAATGGTCACAAAATGCACAACTGGTCACGAGGTCTGTCTCTTATAAGTTTTGGTCCATTTGCATATTGGAGTTAATTGTCCAGTTATGGCTTTATGTCATATGTCCCATCCTTCTTGTTTTTCTCTCTTCGGTCCACATTTGTTTATGCTCTTGGGCCTGAAACTTGTATCAATTGTCCTTGGTCCCCAGCTAGAGAAGGAATTGTTTTATCTACCTACTCTGTGAAGAGAGTTTATTAACACTTAGTATGAAGCTCAGAACTGCACATTAAGCAGTACAGAATCAGAAAAATACAAAAGTTAAAACGTAAGGCATCAATCTTATCTCTAATTAAGCAAGAAAAGCTTTAGCTTTCTCTATATATACATGTATGTATATATGTGTACCTACATATAGACATATGTATGTGTACATGTGTGCAGGTATACATATATGAATATATATATACATATATACATACATACATACATACATACATACATACATACAGATAGATAGATAGATAAACACACATGTATTGGAAACAAAGAAAAGGTGAACCTCTGTCATGAGAAAAGTGAGGAAAAGTGATGTTTTTTTCTAATCCAAACCATTTATCTTGTGTGGGCACACTCCTTTCTTCCTGACAGCTACTGCTGCTACTTTTTATTTAACAGGTATAACATTCACAGCACAAGGTAAGTTTTTCAAGTACAGACAACACGTTAATGTAGCATGGTCATGAGCTAGAAGCTTGTCAAGCCTTTATGGTACTAAGTCTACACTGCTATTATGAAGTGTAAGGATATCCAAAGCATTGCCCCTGAGGCCAAGAATTTGAGAAGTCTTGATGCAAGTGAGAAGCATTCTAAATGTGAGTGTTGATGTCTTCCTGGTATTGGGAAGTCCAGACTGTAATCATAACTGTAAACATGACGAGTGTTAATTGCTTGAGAGTAATGACTTTTCTCCATCAACTGCAAGCTGTGTTCCTGTTAACACATGCCAAATTACTCTTGCTGCCAGGGCACACAGCTGGCTCATGTTCAGCTTGCTGTCCACCAACATCCCCAGGATCTTTTCAGCACAGCTGCTCCTCAGCAGTTATCATTATGAGAACCTACACTTCCCAGAGGAGCAACTTTTTGCACCTTAATTCTTGAATTTCCAGGGATCTTCTATGATGAGATGCTGAACTGCAGATTTTTCATGACACATTATATTTAAAATAAACTTTAAAGAAAATAGTTGAGTTTTCTTTTCCCACTGCCAAGGATATTTTGTAAAACTGGAAGTTAAATTCAATTGCTTTTCTACTTAAAAATAAGCATATTTGTTATAGAATTTATTGAAGGTAATAAAACTAGTATCAATCCAGATAATTTTTACTGATAAAGTGAACACTACTACAATTTCTGAAATTTTCTGATTGATATTGCTTTAATTTCATAACTATAACATTGCAAAGAAGTTTGTGTAGCATGCTTGCTTTTCATATTATAATATTCTTTCAATGGTTTGGAGAGCTTCTCTTAAGCTGTCTACACACAAAAACTTCAGCAGAGCTGAGGTTTTACAAAACAGCAGGCTTAACTTATGAATATTAAAAAAATGAAGCCTGTTTTAACCTCATACTCAGTGGAAGCTTTGGGGTAAGGACCACAGAGCAGATTGAGGAATTTTTCTTGCTATTATGGCAATATGTGACATCACTCAACCATTTTAAAGCAAAATAACAAAAAAAACCCATAACTGTATTTTAAAGTGTTCTGGTTATTTGCAAAATTTTGAATCTTCCTGTACCAGACTGCTTTCTGAGGAACAAATCTGGAGGTATTTTACTTACCTAAAGGAATGGATGATAGCCCTGAAAAAAACAAATATGGAGCCTGAGTTCTGTACAGAATGAAATGTTAAGATTGATTTATGCTGAAAGATTTTATGCAGATTAATAAAAATGTAGAAGACACTTAATGCAGCAGCACCTTTTGGTTTGTAGCTTTTTTTTAAAGAAGAGTTTTGAACAGATGGAATACAAGTAATTTTAATTATTATGAGAATTTTGATAGCTTTGTTGCATCTTTTCTAAAGCAAACCATCTAAGGCATTTTCTATGCAGAATAGACAAGAATATCTAAGTGAAATTAAGGAGTAAATAAAACATTAAAAGACAGCACACTGTGAAAACAGGACTGAGCATTTTGCATACATTTAACTGAAAGCCAAACTAGTCTTTCCTAGTCTTTCAGGTTCAGTTTTTGAACTCTGTATGTTAATATCAAATGCACAGTTATTTCTTCTTTTAGTTCCTGTCACAAACTGTGTCTAAAATAATTGCCTATCTGGATTTTACAGCTCTCTGATGAGGAAATTGGCTCATTTAGCTACTTGCTTCAACAGTTCATCTACTTCCCTAATCAAAATCTGCTTGTTGTTTTTAAGCCAAGGGTTCCAGCAATTGAATCTACATGGTATCTACCAGAATGAATATGGATTCTTGTAAAAATGATATTTGAAACCCCATTGCATTTTCCTTTAGTGAAGTAAAGAGGCCAAGTTCCTTGTACTTTCTTATTCATCTTATACATTATTTCCTACCATTCTTGACATTATTCTCTGAATACTTTCTAGTTTCAACAGCTATCCTGCTAGAAGTGTAGCTATAAAAGCTGAACATGATATAACTGTAACTTCTCTGCTACAACTGAATGCAAAACTACTCAACATTCCTCCTTCATAAAAACAATGACCTCTTTCATGTCTGGGTCACAGCTGAGCTGGGAACTCAAAGTCTCTTGAATAACTCTTGTGATACTCAGTTATACTCCAGTAGTAACTGTTGAAAAAATACATTGCAATTTTCAGGCCATATACTCTTTGCTTTGTAAATTATACCTTTACTTTCTGATAGAGGAGTACGTGCTCACTGCATGAAACTTGACATTTCACACAGCCTACTTCATTTTTTACTATTTTACACTGCTATGCAATCTGCACTTAATTTCAGACATTATCAGTAATGATTTTATGTTCTATTCTGGGTCACAGGTAAAATTTATAAACAGTGTATGAGAAAGGCGGAATAATTGAAGAATCTTACCTAAATAGAAATTTATGATTTACAGTAGCTGAAGCTTCTTCTTCCTTCACTCAGGTGTATGAACTGTAGGGAAGGCTTTTTGAAACTAATATTTTTTTAATTTTCTAATGGAGATCTCCAGTGTGCAAAATCAGAATTAAACAGTTAGTAATTAAAGCTGTTTTTAAATAAAAATCTAAATGTGGAACAAAAGAAATCATTTAAAGATTATGAAATATGCAAAAGGCAGAGAACTAAATTGCAACTCTTTTCTATTAATATAATAATTTAATATGGAGTAAAAATACAAATTCTTGTGTGAATATATTAATGTTATGTTTAAAAAATATTGGGATAAAACTGACCAAGTTGTCTATGTTATGTGAAGAAATGATTCTTGTAAAAAGAATAATTTGTATGCATATCATGAAGCCTGTTGTCACATGTAAAATGAGGATGTTGAGGTTTTAGCATGGTTTGTGGGGGCACAACAAAGTTACATCTGTTTCTGTACTGGTGTGGTTAGCACAAAATATGTAGACTGAAAAGACATTAATATTTTTTGCCTGAAGTGATAAGCTGACTGGGTTCTATTCTGAGAGTCATATATCACATATAAATGCTTTGATCTGCTACCTCTAGACTTTCCTTTCAAAATGTGACTGTCTTTAATCAAAGAAATAAACCTGCCATTATTGATATCAGGTTCTAAAACATGAAAAATATTTACTGCCAGATTTATTTATCTGATCTCTTAGTTGTTGTCTAACCATTTCTCTTTTTTTTGCTGTTGCTTTTTTGATACAGAATTGTTTTATAACTCAGAAAGGCAATCTAGAAACCTCACAAGCAATATCATCATTTGTGAGTACTATACTATCTCATGCATACTTGGCTAAAAAGTAATAAACTATATTAAAATGAAAAAATACTCTGTGCAGATAGCATTCTCAGCAAAGGGTAAAGGTTTGTGGTTCCCTATGGGTTATATGACTTCCATAAGATTATTTGTATTCTTAAAGAGCATCATATGTTCAAATACTTTGCTGAATCAAAACAGGGAAAAGACCATTTAAACAGTTTGCACAATTTTTCTGAGGGTAATGATGAATGCAGAAAATTAGGAGTGAAGGATTCATGCTCCAGAATGAAGGAGCAGTGCTCAGATACAAGCTACTAAGTCAGTGTAGAATGCTGAAGGTTTGCTAATATCTTGGGCAGCAGACAGACTAAAATTAGACCATATACTTAGTTCAGATAATCACAGTTGCCAGTTTCCTATGTTTAGTCTTCAGAAAACTTGATACTGTAGATCAGATGAATACCAGAATACCACTGAAAGCCGAGAATTTTTTATGCATCTCCATTTTCAAATCCAGGGGAATTATTTACAAGGAGTGGTCTGAAACATATGTCACAAAGGTCCGTGAAAAAACAGTTCCTATCAACTTATTGTAAGCTGTCCCTAGACACAAGAGAATGGAGAAATTGGATAAAACTGCATTTAAACACAAAGATCCTATTATCCAGGAAAACCAGTAAGACTCAGACTTCATACAGAAAAAGAAACACCCACTTAAGCTGTAAGGAGAACGTTTGACTAAGACTCTTCTTAATCTGCCAGAGAAGTCAACATTCTCTAGGTGTCATGGTGTGCAATAGATATTTTTAGACAAGCACCTATCACATATGAAAATTCGGAGTATGTGGTGCCCTTGAATGCACTGTGTCAATAAAAAAAGGATAGCAGGTGGTATAATTGAGATGTACTGCAAGGTTAGAAACAGAAAGGTTCAATGGCAAAGATTCATCATCTCCAATGTCACCAAACACTGTTTTCATTAACATGATGCCCAGTTTGTCCTGGTCTTAGAGAAAACAATTTTCATTTATTTTTTTAATTAAAAATTGCAACATGCTTTAAAAGATTAATTGATTACAGCATTAAATTCATTAAAAGTTAATTAATTAATAAACTGTACAGATAACAAAAGCTGAATAGATATCTTAGTACATTTAGAAGAACTGGATATACTCTTTAACCATATCTTAATGCCAACATTACCATCTCTATTTAAGTTCAGAAATGGGATTAATTTTATTTAGAAATATCATCAGACTATTTAAGATGAGCAAACCATAACTTTCCCTTTTTGTGGTTTTGTTGTTTTGTTTATTTTAATTTTAAAGTAACAGAAAATGTGTAGTTGGATGGGATTTTGCTCTTGCAACAATAAACAAAAAAACATTTCTCATGGAAGAGAGGACTGTACCTGTAAGACACATTTCTTACAGACTTTGAGAAAAAAGATTTCTTAATGTTCATAAACAGTAGTTTTTCATACATTTATGTCTTCACATGTGTTTTGTTCCCCATCAGTTGATTGTGCTTCTTTGGATCTTTGGAGAAAGACTTTTATATCCTATGAAAAGAAAAAAGGAAATATTAAAAGTAATTTCATGTTGCAGCCTGAAAACTGCAGTAATAACACCTGTCTATCCATGGGGTGAGCTTTCCACTGACTAGATTATGGTGAAAAACTAACTTCAGTGGAGGTAAATTGTAGATTCCCCATGTTACAGACAATGTCTTCCAGCAGGACACTGGAACTTATTCAGCTGAGGTGCTGTAATATCTCTGTGATGATATTTTCATGTTATCCACAGGACTTAATTTCCTTCGGTGGTTTTGCAAAACAACACTATGTTTAAATGAGACTCTTAAACAGAAATCGTAAACATCAGCTTAATATTATTGGTAAAGAGAGGTATCAAGACTGTTGTTTAAACCAGTAAATATTATTCAGAACATACAATGACAAATTCTTCAATTAAGGACTTTTTTTTATTATGTCATATTTCAGACTGAACTTTAATTTAACAAGTTTAACAATTAATCCCTTAACAATTCCAGGGAATACATATTAAAAAAATAAGTAACTAACACTTTGAATAATATATACCTTCAGTAGGTTAATTTTATGCTTAATTCTTTATAACATATTGTCTGATTTGTTGATTTTCAATAATTTTGTATTAACAGAATCTTCTCCATTTCCCATTTCAGCAGTACTATCCATTGGAGGATGTGTTAGTAAGATGAACAAGGAATTTTTGTTTTAAAATAATAACATGCTGAGCATTCAATACAAAAATAAATATTTAACTTTCTAGCATCTTCTGATACTGTCAGAATACACATTTTTTCCTTTAGGAGAATAATTAACAGTCAGATTTTTTTATTGTATGTAGTATTTTTACATACATGTAGTGCAATATATATTTTGTGCATATTTTGAATATACAACCTTTTCTCAAGAGCAGAAACTGCCTGTATGTAATGATGCCTAACAAACTTACAAAATACCAGAAGCAGTTCAGTGAATACAAAACTATGCTAAAAGAAAGTATTACCAGTCTTTGGTTTTAGAAGGTTGCACTAATAGGAGACACTTCATTATAAGGAGTCACTTTTTCAGCAAATTGAGTTAGAATAAGTAATTTCAATCCTGGTTAGATAAAAATAAATGTAGTACTAAATTCTGTCAAAAAACTGGATATAGAGTGCTCCAACAGTTTTATTATGTCTGTCTTTAATGAAGCAAACTTTTTTTAAGGTGAAAACATAATATTTATATTTCTTTACTATAAGAAACAACATATTTTATGTACATTAAATTTTCTAAGATTATTTAGTGATGGGATGAATGATCAAGAGAAGCATAACATAGGTCTCTTTTTTCAATGAGGTACTTAAACACTCAGTTGGGTTTTTCTTTCCTTGCACACTGGGACATTTAAAATGCCACATGAAAAAAGGTTCTCAAGTTTCATAGGTATTACAGTTACAGCTTATGACTAAAGAGTGATTCAGCAGTACTTTTTTTCTGTCAAAAGTTGTATTTAATATAATCTATATGAACTCTCCCTATCACAAGAAGCTCTTCTACTTTGTGAAATGATACATGGAGTTCTGAATGTTTGTTGTGTAATATTAAATGGCTGCTGCGAGTATAAATAGGTTTTGTAATACTTCTTCAACATACTAATAAATATTTTTTCAAAAAGCCATGTTAACTATAGGTTCATAGAAATCCCACTTCAGTGGAACTCCTATCTGAAAGAATACCTGGATTATGTTACTAAAATGATTAACAGAATGAACAACATTAACAGCAGTAACCACGTGAACAAATAATTTAGACTGAACAAGCATAATGCCTCTGCTTAATAGATTCAAAACATAAGCACATAGAAATATGATGTGATATCCCTATCCTCAAAAACAGAACTTATTTTAAACCTGTTTTAAAAACAGAATTATTTTAAAGGGCTATTCAGGATTTGAAAGCATAATAAGAAATAGAATGCAATTTATCCAATGCATAATATTTTTATATTAATAAATTGAATGCTAATTATCAAATTACCTTATCTTCAATAATTATAATTTAGTTTACTCAAAGTAACAAATACTTTATTGAGCATTAAGAATTTTAGAAGTAGAATATATCCCAGACTCTTTATTTAAATTTATCACAATCAAAATGCAGAATTATTAAAATATGTGGTTATTTCTGTTTTACCATATCTGTGACAGTCTCAGAACAGATGGTAAAATTTGTAACAATAAATAATGAGGTCTAAAGAAAATTCCTTAATTGACCGAATTGAATAGATTTACACATGCAGTGGAAAAAAGCAGATTGCTTGCTTCTCCCATCTGAATCAGCTGGTCTAATAAAAAAAATATTCTCTAATTTATTATTAAAGTTATTGAAAGACTATTTGAGCATGTAATGAAGTACCCTCATAAACATAGACATGTCAGGGTCATCATCTATTCTCAAGGAATAAATTTTATCTGATCAGTGAAAAAAAATGTGTTGATATTGGCAAACACTGGAAAGGTCTAGTTAGGACCAGAAAACCTTGTAATCAGGTCAGAAAAGACAAGATGAAAAAAGTAATAGAATTTCTGGGCATATTAATTTGTAGACATTTGTACTAAGGCTAACAGAAAGGTCACCATCATGTAGGATGGTGCCAGCCCACTAGCAGAGAAAACAAAATCCCTGCAAAAGACAATATATCTTACATGGAAAAAAAAGTTAAGATATGACAAATAATAATGGTTGAAATTGAACAGCTCATCAAGCTCCAAAAGAATCAGGTATCCCAACTTAAATTTGAAAAATTGTAAGCTAGATGCCCCCTATTATAGTTTTCAGCAAATCGTTTTACTTTCTGCTGTTTATGACTGCATTAGTACAAACATTTTAACTTTTAGAAACCACACCCTGACTTGCTATATTTATCTTGTAAAAGATCTCAAAATAACAGCACTGTGGTTGACTTTCATTTTTATAGACATCTCTGAGGAGAATTTCTGCAAAAATAATTGATGCTAAAAATATTGTCTTGGAAAGAAAAAAGTTCACCTGTTCTCCAAATAGGGAATTGATACAGGAAAAATCTTCCTGAAGTATGTATCTAATAGACCAGATTTGCAACATACCTAAAACAATGGCCCCTGGGTCTCTATGCCTGTTTGTTGGTGAAAAAAACTTTTTTGGTAAACCTGAGTGTTGACTTCATTTATGAAACCAAAGTCTGTATTTAACAGTACAGTCAAGGAATGAAATAGTTTGGGTTTAAGTACAGAAACCATAGAGTACAATATTTGAGATGCAGTCAGTAAAAGCCTTTTCAAGAGGAAATTTTAAGTATTACAAATTATAACTGAAGCTCTGTATCACCTAACTGTTGAGTCAGGAGATACTGGAATCAATGGAATCTGCCAAATAAGTGGAAAAATGTCTCATTTAAGTGAAATGATACCAATATATAAACATGATGTGGGAATTCCTCTGTGCTAGAATATGTGCACTGAAACCTTCAGTTGTTGCCAAGAGTCACATATACTGTCTTGCAGCTTTTCTCATAGACTGACAATTTTTATACCTGAACTGCCCGGAATATCCTACCAGCTAGAAATAGCACAGGTAATTGATGGTAGGTAATACAATTTAAACATGCACTACGATCTACTCTTTAAGTTATGTAACAAAGTACCCCCTAAAAATGGTAAAGGAAAATCAGAAACCTTAATAAAGAATAGATATGGTGTGCTTGATTTTCAGCTATTGGCCAGTGTGGAAACATTTTAACAGAGTCCCTGCAAATTGCCAAGCATATAGATATGGCTTTACTCAGTTTACATCCTAATTAAGTTTTACCGTAGGTTTCATCACATTTGGTTTTCATGAAGAGGCTGCATTATATTAAATGCTACAAAGTCAGTGAACATTTGTGTAAACAACAGTTCTTGAGGTGGAACATATCTAAAGAACTAATTTAAAAAACGCTTTGGTCTACAAGAAATTCAGTGATGTTGGAAAAAAAATCAAATCAGAAAATGCAGTATTCAAGTAAATAAAAAGAGTCAGGAAGAAAGAATGGGGAAGGGAAGGGAGGAATGACCTAACATCCCAACATTGCATGGCATCTGTCTTCCCAAATTGGCTGAGACATCAACATAGGCAGGATGGACACACATGGACCTAACATCCCAACATTGCATGGCATCTGTCTTCCCAAATTGGCTGAGACATCAACATAGGCAGGATGGACACACATGGATATCTATAATCTTCAATTTTATTCTCTTGTCTTTGTCTTACATTTTCTATCACTTTCTAATGTGGCAAATGCATTTTTAACCCTCACTCTTACTGAGTAAATATATTATTTTATTCTTGTATTTCATCTTTGATTGACAGTCATTGTGAGTGATAAAATAAATTCTGGGCAATTCACATCCTTATCACAAGAGAGGACTATAATTAAGAAATAGCAAGGTACTCCTAAACTATCATGTATCTTATTCAGATTAACATTTTGTGGGCCACTATGGGGGTGATCACCTAAAACTTGTGAAGACTGTTTATTGTTTATTGACTGTTTGTTGTCCCTTTTGATGTGGGACATGCACATCCAGCATCCTCTCACCTTCTCATGCTGTTTTCTTACACCCTGTGCATCAAGCATTTTTGCCATATTTTTACACCTTAAATAGGGTGATTCTCTGGCCCAAACTTGCCTTTTGTGCAGCTGTTTTAATGTTTAAACATAGGTTCAGGCAGCAAGGAAGCTCTAGACAATGGCAGAGAAGAACACTTGGACCTGTACTGCCTCTGCATGCCCTTTTCTGCTGTCTGGTTGGCCTGGGGTGGAATGGGATCTGTAGCAACTGCATGAACATGTATTTTACAGTGTCCTGCAGTATGATCCTGTTGGGGGGATAATTCAACCAGATTCCTTTCTATAGATGGGGAGAAAGGCAAAGCCTCATCAAACGAGGCTGTGGAAAACTTGTAGGCAGTTCAGGCCAGCAACACTTGCACAATAAACAGGTCCAAAAGCAAACCAGTCTTCAATGGAAGGAATTTTCACAGAAAACAGAAAACCTGATCTACACTACAGCTGCTGGGATGTACAGCTGATCTACATTGCAAATTGGCAGTATCTACATTAATTACATGCACATTTCTGGGACAATGCAAATTTAAGCATGTGTCTTTTGTCCCAGACAGGAATACTTACAGGAAGTTTGTATTCTTGGCATGTGTTAATCAAATCTTCCATGAAAGGATGCTTCAAAAGGAGTTCAACTGCAATGGGTGTCAGATCTTCAGCACCTAATTCTTGGTACATCTTGATGAAGTGCTTTAAGTAAAAATAATACATGGTCAATTTATTGTAAAAAAAAGTGGAAAAGCAAAGATCACAGTATATTTTTTAACATCTGATGCAAATTACAAAACTATCCTTGAATCAATCTACCTACTTTATCATAGCTGTCTTCCTTCTCCAGACAGCTAAATCTATGATAATCTTCATCTTTGCTTCCTCCAGTATGAAACACTTTGAGTAGAGATGCCACTGAAATAATTCCTTCACCTGTGTAATTCAAGACTTCTTTTTCATCCTCTTTTAAAGTCTTTTCATTTGACAATATGTTGAGGCTTGAAGAATCCTAAAAATTTAGGCATAGGTATCATACTTGGGGATAAACAATCTGTCAGTAGATTATCTGTTTCAGTTAAACACCCATTAAGAACCAATGGATAATAATTCCAAATTTCAGTTCTTACAAAACAAAAGTTATCAACTCACACAAAATTATCTACTGCACCATAGCACGGAGGAATAAATTCTGGCAGTCCAGAAATATCCATAATGTTGGAATTACCAGAAATTTAATAGACAGCTTTTTCCAGGAATGTGGCAAACATTGCACAGAAAATCTAGTATTTCTCAGAGCAACAAAACGTAAAAGTATTTAATGTTTACAAACTACAATACCAAGAAATTGGTGTTTATTTAAGGAGTAAACTTGGTAATTCTGGCTGTTCACGAGGAAAAAAAAAAACAGTATGAATTTTCTAGTCCAAATTTAGTCACTGCAAGAACTCTGTTTTGGCCAAGAGTTAACCAGCTCTCTACAGAAACACGTATTCTCTAGTTTATGCAGAAAAATTAAGTTTACTTTAAGCAAGAAATTAGGTAATTTTGTGGTGATATTAGAGCTGGTTAAAGAGAAAAAAAAACAACCTAAAACTAAACAAAAAAAACTGCTGTAGAGAATTGTGAACACAAAGATGAGAAAAGATCTCACAGAGGTGAACAGTGCTTTGACTAGATTATGTCACAACGTAGACTAACCACTAGCAACAGGAAATTTATGTAATTGAACAAACCATTTATTTTCTCAATAAAGGGAAAAGGTTCTCAAGTGAGAGAGAGAGACACTGCTGAGGTTCAGTCACACTTGTGCTGTGTGCCTTGGGTCTTAATATATTTCATTTTGAGCACTGAAGGAGTAGAGTCATTTAAAGTCTTTTTAACACACAATAATCAAGATTACAGAATTACCAGCACTGAAGTTTATCCATCTGTCATAGGATTGCTTACATTGAGCTGTGAGACCTACACAACTAATAACAACATTATTTAGACTTCAAATGAAGTTAGTGAAAGAATTCTCAAGAATATGTTAGTCTGAGCTTCTCTTAACAACATGAAGACTTTAGATGTATTTCTGCAGGCAGATACTAATGAGAAGACATTACATTACCAGCACAGAACAAGAAAAAGAGAAGAGGCAAATTAGGTAAAATTCTGTAAGTGCCTATGTATGAGCCAGCTACCTAAGGTGTAAAACTTCCTAGAGATTAACTAGATGGCTCTTTATATTTCACTAATGACTGTTCCACTGATAATATTCACTACATTTCCAGTACCTGGAGTGAGAATGGGGATGTTTAGATCACATGTAAACAGCCACAGGGAAACAAAGGTTTAGGTCCTTAATTTGATGATGAAACCACTTTGGATGTCATCAGGACTCTGTGTATTTGATGGAGCTTGGCTCAAACCTGACACAATATCAATGCACCATTTCCTTTTTGACCCCTTGTGTTTGTGGAATAACCTCCATAAAATTCTGGCTCTAGTAAAGCCTATAGAGAAAACTAATTTACGTCAGTGGTATGGGATTTGTTTTGTTTCCTTCTGCCTATATTCAACATTATTGTTTAAGTGCACAGGCATGGAACACAAGGCATAAGAAAGAAATATTTAAAAAATTAAAATATTAATAAAAAAGAAAATATTAAAATTATGTTTTCAAGTCAGTCCAGTGGTTCTGCGCACCAGCTTAGACAACTGTAAAGTCAGAGAGAATCCATAAAAGCAAGATTCGTTTAACATCTAATTCTTGGATATTCCTATATTTCTGAGGGACTCTCCAAGGTGAATTAGGCACACAATCTGTCTATTTAATACATACATCAGATAGAGCACATATTCACAGAGCTAATGCCTTGAGTGAGAAAGCAGGCTTGAGGAAATGCTCAGGTTAGATGGGACATCTCTTCTCAGAGATCCAGTTAATTCTGGGCTGAAGGCAAATGCTCCCCTTCACTCGTGACTCACAGCCTTAAGAAGTTATTGATACATAGGTGATAATTCCAGTGTGCTTATTGATATACTACCAAACTTCCAACCAAACAGATGAAACCAAGCAGAAAATGGTAAAGAGGAGAATAGGCTGTGTAGCTTTATATCCAATGAGATGAAAGTTAGAACTTTTCACCAAAATATGGGAAATTAATACCACAATATCTAATTAGGAGCATTCTGTGCTCTCCTTCTTCCTATGAAATGTGGAAGGTCATATTGCCTCATTCAGTCTCTTCAGTGCATAAAAACTCCACTCCACTGTGCCAAACAAAACACAGGGAAGTATAGTAACTTCTGTAATTTGAAATTATCAAATGCTATTTTGCATATGTATATGATTACCCTGTGTAGTAAAATAATGCCTTTTCTATGCTGTTTCTAGAGATCTCAATTATACTTTAAGTTCTGGGCAAATGCTGGAGTCACTGTGGTTGCATCAGGGCAATGAATAATTTTATTATCTTGAGCAGCAACCTCTTTCCAAGCTGTGTACAAATAAATAATTTATGTCAAAATAAGTACAAAAATGACTTAACTTCAATAAATATAAATATTCACTAATTAGTAACTGATACATGCAGTAGACTAATTTGAGTTTTAAGACTTTAATAATAAGAACATACTCCAGAAATACTAACACTGTTCAAATGATGAGTTTCATTTGATTTAACAATGCACTCATCATGGCTGAAAAAATAATTAAAAATATATTTGAAACTAATTACTATGATTATTATACTTTCTGGTTTACAGATAAACCTAAACACTTGGAAGTAATGCAACAAAGATGTGTCTGAATACCCCAAAGAAACATAGTGGAAAATAAAGTAAGACCAGAAATAATACCAGGTCTTACATCTTGAGATAACATCACTGTAAGTCACACTACAGTCTAATTCCAGAGGACTGTCAGCTGGTCAATTAAGCAAAAGAATACTTCCATTCGTATATGTAAGGAGTAGTCACCAGTAAATATCTTAAGCTTTCATGAATGGCAAGCAAATTTCCAGACTTTTGAAAGACTCCTTCTCAGTATTATTACCAATGCAATATTCCCGTTAATTCAGTGAGACTACTTGAGACTACTGGACCTACCCAGGATAAGCAAATATAGAGAAACCTAGTTAATTTATCATTTGAAAGTACTACTACTATTCTCTAGTATTTTTCTGTAATGTTTTACCACACATGGAAGGGAAGCTTTCTTTTTTCTGTGAATGCATGTTCCAGTAGCAATGCTAAGTGCTCTGTATACACCTTCAACTGGATCAGAGTGGGAGGCGAAATAAAGCAGCATCTCAATATAGTCCAGCAGAGCAGAGTCTTTTTTGGTATCCGCAAATAAATGGAAGAAAAACTATAAAAGGGCAAAAATGAGCAAATTAATTTCTATAAGTTGACTTCAATGAAATACAAATCAAGGACTGTAGAGAAAAGCATGAAATATAGTAATTACTGCTAATAAGAGCTACTATATTTAAGAACATTTTGAGGCTGTACAAATCAAGGCTGTGATAAATCATAAATGTGTGTTAAGTAATTCAAGGAAATAGAAATTGAGTTTCGCAGAAAAGAGAGAAATAAAACCTTGTATCATGATAAATATGTTCAAAGCATTTTTTGTATCCAGATTATTATTAGCCCTCTCTTTCATAGAAAATTATATGAGCTCAGATGCAGTGGTCATTTGTGTCCCATTCTTTAAAAAGCTGGTGGCTGTGTAGCAAAATTAATGTCATTCAACAAAGAACAGGAGTAATTAAGTCTTTCTGAGCACACTATGATTTAGAATGCTCAAGGCTGACTCTTGGATTCCTTTCTACATTATTCTGAACCACCACTTGACCTGAAAAAAAATTAAAAAAAAAAAATGCAGGACTTATTGAAAAAAAGAGACTCAAAAAACTCTGAAATGAGACCTATCATGTTTGAATAGTGATTTCTTGAAAATACCTATATTTTCAGTTACCTTTATGAGGTGTTTTAGCCTTTCTAAAGACACAGGTTCTTCGCAATTTTCTGTTATGCTTAGCTCTTCATTTCCATTAAACCATAAGCCAACCTGATTTCATAAGTAAATAAATAAATAAATAAATAACTTTGTTTATTTTCACACATTGAAATAAGGTGGTCTTTATATTCTAGCTGTTCAACACACAAGTTACAAAAGCCTAATCTCTGGATTTAATCAAACTGAATTTTTTATTAATATATAATGTGAAATTAATTAAGTAGCTGTTTGTATGTTGTAACAGATACTTGAGAAGTTACTGAAAATCAAATAGGATAGAAGTGAATATATGCTTTTGAAAAAAGTGAAAATTAATTATGTACTTGTAAATCTATGCTGTTGAAGAAGCAGGATATGATACGGAGTTTCTATGTATCTTCTGGTTTCTTCCTTTTAGGATATCCTTTGCTAACCCCTGCAGCTTTTGTCCAGACTGTACTTTTAGAAGAAAATGTCCATACAATTCAGGATGATGAAGGATGGAGTCACAGCTCTCCCCATGCTTACCTGCTCCCAGCAAGATGACCAAGAGTCCTACACAGCCAGAGCTAAAACTGGAAAAGTGCCCAGAACCAATTCTGTAGTACTAGACACAGGAAGGATAAGCTACGGTAGGCATGAACAAACTTCCTACAGAAAAATTCACTTGTGTGAATTACACTAGGTTGTACAAACAACATTACAGCAGGGACAACCCACCACCATTACCTGGAGATGAGCCCTGGCACTGTGTAGTTTACCAGTGTAGGTGCAGAGAGAGAGGACAGGTGAAGCAGCTGAAATTCCCAGTGGAAGGCTATTCAAACCAGTTGTTTATTGCATATTTACTGTCTTGTAATATTGAAATGATTAAATTAATTGCTCAGTTAATATTATATTTGAAATAGGATCCTGTGATAAAAATGTACATTCTTGATCTGCATGTCTAGTAACTGCTAGCTTATTTGCTCTTCAGGAAAACTTACAATAGAAAAATAAATGTACATAGACCTGCATTTTTTGTGGGTTTTCTGGCCTTGCAGAGTTTGTTTCTTAGAAAGTCTGTGGTGGGCAGGGATTGGCAAGTGCTCCTGGAAGTTTTAAATTAATCAAAGAAGTTCTGAAAATTGCAGGCCTCTGGACTAACACAGCTTTTATTTATTCTTCTTTAAAAACCAATGCTAGGTGAGTGGAAAACTAATTACAATAAATTTTCTATGAAATTTATTCAAAGCAGTTGGAAAATTATATTTACTATCACCAAACAAATACAGAAACTGGCAAGACTGGTGTATCTACAGACACCTTTATGTGTAAATATATGATACTTACAGTTAGTATAGCCCAAGAGAGTGAACAAGGATCATTATAAGTATAATTAAAATTCAAAATAAAAGTGAAAATGAACAGAATTTTGCTGAAAGGACAAAAATGTAGTCATGATATTCTTTCTGAAAAATCTTGCTGAATTATGTGACAATTCAAACAGAAGTTGTCTTCAGAAAAGTGATCAAAGAATTTTATAATTTTACACATATTCAAGGCTTGAGGAATGATCTTGAGAAAATTAATTCTTGGAAAAAATCTAGAAACATTTAATTAAAATGTAGTGGATGAGATGAAACTGAAATCCTTATTTCAAGTCATATCAAGTCAAATAAATTAACAGTCATCAAAATGCACACAGAATGGTTTCTTTAAAACAGAAAGGATTTTCACTTGAGATTAATTTATGGGAAAAGTAGGAAAATCAAGTTAAAAGTATATTTAAGTAGCCTGATTTGTGGAACTATGGACAAGATACATATTAGGCCATCAATTTCAGGAAAACACTTATCACTACAAAGCTCCCTCAGACCTAAAGCATTTAAAATTCAGACTGATTTCTCAAGGTGAATAAAGCAAAAAACATATCATTCAATTCAGGAAGTTTAACAAAATAAAATTTGATTGAAAAATTAAAAGGATTATAACCTGTAAATAGTGCGCCTGTGTAATGAAGCCTGATCCAGTGACATCAACAGATTTGAAGACATGCAGTGTTTGGAGGAGTTGTGTCACAGATGGTACTGGCCAAGGCTGTGATGCTGCCAGCAAGAATTTGCGCCAGTCAGTAAGTTCTGAGTTCACTGTGAATTCAGATGCCAGATTTTCTAACTACAAAACCAAAATAGAAAATATTGTCAAAATACAGGTGTACATAAACAGTCTTTCAGTATTCTGTGTATCCTTAGGTATTTTCCTGGGCAGGATGAACAAGATTCTGCAGTGAGGTTTCACAAAGCAAAACAGGCCACAGGCCACTGTGTGTCAACTGATACCACTCTAAATAAACACTCTGTGTGCTCAAATAGGCATTTATATATGCCTTAGCCTGAGAATTTCCTTTTGTAAGTAAGTTCTTGCTTCCATGATAAATTTAAAAGTCTCTTTTAAAATTGTCTCTTTTAAGGAAAAAAAATTCTATTACTAAAATAAAGATAGGATTTATAAGCACTAAAAATTTTCAAAGAACACAGAATATGGGATGCACGCGCATTTTGTCTATTAATAGACAATATTTGACTGATAGCTTTCCTTGGATAATTAATTTCCTGTGCTGAAAATAGCTTCTATATAGTCAAGATGACAGATGTGACTAATTTTTACTAAACTCACTGGAACTACATCACTTTAGCATTAAAATGTTTTACTCATGCACTTCATCTGTGTAAAGAATATATGAATAAAATGATAAAATCATGTGAAATCCAATTAAATCTTAATGTGAATAATGGTTTACTGTCAGAAATAGTTACTCAAACATACTAACACAAGTAAATATTTTCATTCTGTAGCTTTGCTAGTAACATCTGATGTTTGAATCCGAAAGAGAAAATAATTCAGTATGAAGGATTTGAAAGTTTTCATGTTTCCAAATCTGAAAACCTTGGATGGTGTCTTAAGCACTGATATAATTTGCAAATTGTAAATAAATAAAGTGCTGACAAAATGTTTGGCACAGTCACTTCAATGATCCTTCCCTAGTGAAACAGAAGAATTTTAAAGAATAACTAATAATATCCTATAATATTATAATCTTCATTTTATCATACTAAGGACAATGCTGCATCTTCTACACAAACCAATATTCCAGTTGAAGAGAATATAGGGGTTCACTTACATCTGCAAGTGTTAAGTTCTTCCATGCATCAGGAAAGTAATTTATTCCAAGATTCAAATTAACCAAGCCACAAACAGTTTCAATAAATACTTTCTTTGGTATAAGACCTAATAAAAATCAATATAGAAATATGTTTAGACTTTAAATAGACCTCTTCTGTTAAAAAAAAATAAAAATTAATGGCTATATGAGAAAGTTATTTACTTTCCTATTATGCACTATTGATAATGCTAATATTTTCCAAACCAAACATAAAATCTCCTTATTTAAAATTAATCATATGTGACCTATCTAATAGCAAAATTTCAAATATTTCACTGCATTGCAGTTCTTCTGGTACTTGTCCTCATCTGCATTATGATCACTAATCTATCCTCACATGGTTTACACTGACAGTTAATGAGTATTCAGACACCAATCTCTCAGACTTCTGTGTATTGAATACCTAACAACATTTTCTTCCACTCTGCTCTATTTTAATCAATCATAAATCCATCTTCACTCTTTAAAGCAAGCATTAGCTAGAGAATAGAGTAGAAAACATGCATTGTTATCTGTTGAATTCTGCAACAAAATTCAACTGTTTGAAAAGCTTCTCAGGACTCACATTTGGGAGTTAGAAATAGCTCCATTAATTCTATTAAAAAAAAAAAAAAAAAACCTAAGGAAAAAATCAGGTAAGTGCAGCAAACCCTATTTTTTAAAAAGCAGGAATAGATTTGCTTATGAACAAACAGAAACTCCAACCTTCATGTATGGTATCAAAGCACAAAATTATGTATAAAAATTTTTTAAAAACAGATAGGAGTCTTTTCTTTCAGAAATGGACTTTGCTGGGTCAGTGAGAGTTCACTGCAAAACCTCTGCAGTAACAATAAAAAATGTAAAAGAAGTTTCAAGTTATTTAAATTTTGAGAGATAAAGCTGAATTGGTCAGGTTGTGATCAATGCCATGGCATCAAAACAGGAGTTTTTAGATTACCTTTAAAATCAAACACAATCAGTGAAATGCTGGGAAGACTTACTTTTTTTTTTCCCTTTTCCAGTCAAACTTCTTGTCCATTTGAAAAGGCAAACCTGTGCACATTCTATGGCTAAGACACTTTTTTTGAAGTGAAACAGTGAAATGAAATTTAGGTTGATGAAAAAGATATGTAATAAGAATATAAAGAATGGGTTTGGGTATTAATTTCATTGTGTCATTGTTCAAAATCAAGTTGCTAATTTGAATGAATACTCTGCATCTCTGTAGACCTGTTTATCTCCATTCAGGAAAACCAGGATTAATGCTTTCAGCACATCTTAATACAGTAGAGAAATCCTATACAGATATAAACTTGGAGAGAAAAGGACAAAAATAGGTTTGGGAAGCTCAGTCTGTTGGGATAGAAAGAAGGAAATGAGAAACACATGGACTTGAAGCCTTCAAATCCTCCCCCAAATTTCAGCATGAAAGGAAAAGCTGGGGAAAAAATACTGTCAGACTGCTAACGGTGTTCAGATATCTTGAAAGTTTTCATGTTATCTGCATTGAGAAAGAATATCTTCTAAAAAATGTGATAAATCATGTGCTGTTTCCTGAAACACCTTAGATTGTTAATATAATAATTTTAAGGTCAACAGAAATTTGGTTTTTTCATGAAAACTTAAATTCTCATTATTTCCATATAGCACAATGAAGTCTGCATCACAGGAGCATCATTACTGGGACACATAATCTAAGATTCCATAAACCAGGTAACATTTTAGTGATTCATGGGGAAAACAGGCTATTGGTGCATGAATGAGCCAGTGAACAAAAAAACTACAGGGAAAATGTTTACATCTTCTTTGCAGTATCAGATTTTCTAGTGCTTTAAATAAATAGCCCAGCTAATAATTTTAGTTTTTTTGCTAAACATTTCCCTTTCCATTTGATTACTGCTAGTCTAACTTAGCTTTCTGTCACACCATCTTATATTTTAAACTGTTTAACTCCCACTATGATCTCCTTACATGAAGACAAATATGTAGTTCCTGTATTTATGATTTTTTGACTTCCTGAAATGAAATTTAATTTTGATTTTCTTCACAGAATTCTAAAAGGATAATAATATCCTCATATCATTTTTTGTGAAGCTACATGACTTCAGAAACATACACTGAAAGTATCTGAGAGACATGGAATTTAAAGACCTTGCATCAAAATTAATGTCTGAGATGGGATTAAAGGATCTAAATCACAACTTACATAAACTATGTAATTGTTTATATTAACTACTTTTGCTACTGACCTGTAGGGCAGTTTCTTTTACATTACTCCTCCTGAAACATCTGATGATGAATAATTCCAAAGTAATAGTAGTTCAAAATCTTCAAATGGACTGTGACTTAATTCCTTCTACTGACATATGTAGGAGGAATGAGGCAGTCCCAGAGAAAGAGAGGAAATTCCTCATAAACATGTGTTACTTACTGTGCTGTTAGGTACTTTGTCTAGACTTAGTGAATTTGGGTATATATTACAGAGCATAAAACTGTTTTTGAGTATCTGATTATAATATCAAACAAGAGGTGATTCATCATTTCAGCTCAAGGGCTGTCAGTGCTTCATAATCATGGAGAGATGCTGAGAGTGGGCAGCTACACAGACAGTACCCAGAAAAGAATACTGGTGTCTGCAAATGATAGTCTGCAAGCAGTGAAAAAAAAATATGTCCTCTAGGAAGGAAAAAGGAAGACAATTCCCAGAACTGGCTTTTTCCACTTAGAAAGACTCATTTCAAAAAAGGTATGCTCTTTACAAAATCCTTTTGTAAGTACAAAATAAAAGACACCAAACCTAGTAAGTTTTAGTTAAATAATGTAGGAGACTGAATAGAAAATGAAACATTTTTAATTAGAAGGAGCAGTAGGCATCGTGTGAAAAGAATCAGTATTCATGAAGATTTTGAAAACTGGAGAGATGGTCAGGGTCAGTAAGTAAGTTTCCAGAAACAGATCAAAGTACTTTTTGGAAATGGACTGCACAAATTGATACATTTATTACACTGTAGATAAAACAATTCAGGAACAGACTTCTACCACATTGGAGAACAGGATTAGAATTCAAAGTGAACTTTAAAAACTGGAGATTAAGTCTAGAATAAAAGGACACTATCCAATAAAAATAAATGTCAAGTGCCCCACTGGGCTGACATAATGAACTGAATAAATGTCCCAAAGGGAATCCTACTGCCAAAATAAAATTTCTACAGAAAAATCTCTAAGGATTATAACATATTACAATAATACAAGAAAGTACATGGGAATTCATTGGAAATAATATTTCTTTCCCCCCGCCCCCACACAGATGTTAAGGCTCTGCTACAATACAACTTTGGAAATTCTAGATCAAGAATGATGGATGTAATCTAAAGACCTAAAGAAAACAGCAAGAATCATCACAGATTTAGAATATATCTCCTGAGACATGAAGTTGAAGGAATTCTGCTAGTTTCATGGATGAAGAGTATGAGAAAATATGTTTCTGCTCTGTATCATGGAGGTGACTTTAGTGTTACAGATAAAGAATCACCATTTTTTTGTTTTTATTTCTTTTTTTTTTGTTTTCACCTGTTGGGTATCCTTGGGACACATTTTCAAACTTTTTCTGATCTTAGCATTGTTAAAAATCTCTATTTGAATATTTTGAGAGAAAAGAACCCTCTTGGTATTATGTGATTTAGAAGAAAACCCTTAAATTCACAATTTTAATGTATAACAAGCCATATATCTAATAAGGTAATCCATGAAATATATATCCTGTTGCTTATTAGACAAAGTGTATCTAAACTTTTTTTTTTTTGTCTGTGAAATCACAAGTTCAGATATTTTATACAATGCACAGTACTGATCCCTGTTTCTGTCAGAGATTAACTCCACTGGAGTGGACCAATACTCTTTAATGAGGCATTCCTTCAAAGCCTACTCCATTTCTGATGTGTATATATACATAAGGTATTGTATATACCCAGAAGAAGCATGAACATCTATGCAAAACACCAAAAAGAGACTGTATGCATATATATATATCTGTGTGTGTTTGTGTGGTATAACATAGCACAGTACAGAGCAGAGTTGAGTACAGTAGGGTGTGAAGCATTTGGTATCTTTTGCTATTACTACATAGATTTTATATTCAAAGTAGAATTATCTTGATTTAGAAATGATTGATTCAAAGGTGAATGACGTCATATTCACTTCTCCCAGATTAACTGTAATACATGTCACTTGCTGTTGGAAGAACCAAGAAGCCATCTTTTGATATAAATCATTGCTATTTCCTTGCTGGTAGAAATATATTCTGCTGGTATGCTTTACCTTTTGAAATTATCAAGTAGAAAGGTGCATTTAGAATATGTAGAATTATGAAAAGATATATTCTCTAAATGATATTCATTCTCAGCTCCTAGATTAAAAATCAAGATACAGTGATCTTATTGAACCCTTACAAATATTCTTACAGGGCAATAAAAAGTACTTCAAGCCGCAAAGCAAATCAATCACATTCTGTCTGTAAGAGTACGTGTTATGGGACGAGTAATTTGTGCAATTAATAATCAGGAATGGGAAAATGGATCCATTCTGCCTCTGTAGGGAAGTCTTCAGAAGGACATGCCTGAGAAAGGTCATGTTAAATTTTATCTGGTTTGCACATTCTGTCAGGGTCTATATTGGGAGAGCCAGATTTAGCAATAGCATGGTATCTTCTAAAAATATTTTCTACTCTACCCAGTGTTATGGAGTTCATGCTCTTCAACATCTGCTCAGCAGAAGCTGTATCTTGTGAAGCAGAACTGGCAGCTTCCATGCAGGTAGCCCAAGCATGAGCTTCACTACTCTGGTGTGTGTCTATAAATTCAAGTTTGAAGTCATCAGTGCCAGAACAGAAATTATGAATATTTTCCTCCAAATCCACATTATGTTTACGACATGGTACACAAAACATTATTCCCCTTTCATCATCATATTTTAACCAGGAGTATTTTGTTAGCCATATTTTTGGAAACTGGTGATTCCTCTTTGTTTTCTGACGTTCCAAATATTTCTTCTCTTTCCCTCTGTCACCAACTTCTGTGTTGCTAGAAGAATTAGTCTTGCTTTTAAATTGCTTCAGTGCTCTTATGGCTATAATTTAAAAAGAAACAACTAAGTATAAGATAATTTTTATTTGATAAAATATCAGTTGTATCTTTTCTTTTTTGTCCATTTTTATCTTGTTAATTTGGGACTAGAGTATGACTTGAACAGCCATGAAAGAGAACAAGGAAAGCACACCTACTCTTAAATAAATTGAAGGCTACCAAGGATTCTTGTAAGAAATGGTCAGTTTTGATTTTGACTATTAGAAGTTTGCCAGAGTATGCAACCCATGAAGTGCAGCCACATCAATGCTGTTTTTGAAACAGGGAAGAGCAAAGTTATGAAGTGGAATTCAGAATGGTCTTTTAGGCAAAACATCTCCAGAAAACAGTGCTGAAGTCACAAACTGATTACAATATCCATCATACCTGGAATTAGCAGAAATGTTAACTTGGAGCAAGCCTGTAAATACATAATCAAAAACCTGACACAGAATGCCTAAGATGCTTACATAGGAGATGGCATGATCTTCTAAAAATGTGTTAACCTGCAAATGATGTTATTACTGCTTTCAGAAGTGTATATGCATTCTTAATGCACTGAGATTATTTTGAACTTTCCCATATGGCCCTGAAGATGGTCACCCTTGTATTTTGTAGGAGCAAATCCCATAAACCGTCATTTTAAAAAAGTTTATTTCTAGGTCTCATTTATCTCCTACATTTGGCCAGTAATTTCAAGGTTCTTTTAGTATATCATTGCCATAACTTTAGGACTTCAAAAAGAAAGCAATAAATAAGCAATCGGAATTGCATGCAGAATGGAAGCAATAAACTGAGAAATCTATTTGTTCACTGGAAATAACAAAAGTAACACCCTGCAGATGACCTAAAATCTGACTCTCCCTCCTTATTGTGGTGTGTATGTTAAGAAGCAGAATTAATGAGTACATTAAGCTAATCACAGAGAGGAATGCTATTTATAGTGCTTTAAAAGGTCTTGAGAAAAAGAGTTTTTGTATGCCACTCTTTTCTACTTTGGAAGAAGGAGCAAATTTTTTAATATATACACTATATAATTTGTGGCAAATTGTTCCAATTGTCGAAAAATGTGACAGTTTGTTCCATTCTATTCTAAGCATCCTGAAAAGTCATAATATTAATAAAAGAAGTTAGAAACATGCAGTTTAAATACATTTCCAGTATGAATGATTCTTGTAAAAGAACTTAAAATCTAAGATAGCAGCTGTGGTCTACAAGGACAGTGAAACTGGACTGTCTCATGAGGTTTTGTGAGACAGGTGTGCCCAGGTACCATAAACAGAACTGAAAAGAAGAGAAATATTCCTAACACACAGTAAAGGTTAAAAGACTTCATTAGGCAGACACAAAACCACAAGATAAGATGAAAAAGAGACTGGAGAACTGGACTTGCAACTTGAGAAGTAAAAAGAGTATAAGGGACAAAAACATTTTAACACCTCCATAGTGCTTCCTCCTTCTTTAGGCATATGAAAACCTATGGAAATGTGCTAGTGATTAAGGAAATAAGGATCAAGAGTAGACCTGTGATCCACTATCAGGGATAATATTCCCTGTAAGATTGGCCTTCAGTGTTTCCAACATTTTTTTCAATTGACATGGAGAAACTGGGAATATAGGAAAAGGTGGGATCTGTTGCAGTGATGCCATGGAAAGACTAGAGGATACAAAAGGAAGCCAGACTGTACTACATATGAAGTAACGTATGAAGCAACTTCTTCACATTAAGTTTGTTATCAAATCAAATTTAGAAGAAAACCAATGTAGGAAAAGCTACACTAGGTAGAATTGTTTTTCATTAAAATCTTCTTCAAAGGCAGTATCATTCCCTGATACACACAGTGACTGGCAAGCCTTTACATGTTTCAACCCAGAAACTTAAAAAAAAAAAAAAAAGCAAAAAAAAATTGTAGTGAAGAGTGAAGATACTAAGATTATGACCACTAAACTAAAAAAAAAAAAATAAAAAAAAAAAATAAAAAGAAGCATTATGAATGACAGCAGCATAACTTTACACTACACACTATGAACCAGGACTATGACATTTTAAATTGAACCTATGACATTTAAAGAGCAATCACGATGTCTCAGTTATTAAGGCAGATATAAAAAAGAGACTATTTCTTAAAATTACACCAGTCAGTACAGTATTTTCTATAGGCACAGTATAAAAATATTTCCATAAACTGATGAAGTAGTAAATCTCTAGTAAACATTCAGTTTATACATTTACACAGGCAACAAAATATTAAGAGATTGTAAACCTGTACTAGAGATGAGAATTATGTTACCATCTATTCCCTCATAATCAAATTTTACCAAAATATTTGAACAGATTAATATTCCCTTCTATTTTCCCTGAGAAAAACGTTTCCATAGCAGTTCCTGACTAGAGTTTTAGATAATAATCCCTTGCAAATTACATACCAGACTCTGTAGCAATTTTATAAGGATGAATGAGTGAAATATACCCTGAGGGCTGAATTATATTCTTTTAACTTAAGGGCTCTAAAAGGTAGTAATATAGGATACTTCTACCCTTAGATGAGAAAGATGGGACTCTCAAAAATGTGATAATTTTCATCCAAGTTGTTGATAGACTCATCACTCCTTACAGTCAATTTCACTGTAAATATTTGCATAATTTATTCACTAATTATTACTGGTGCTGCTTTATGTCCAATCTTCATTAAATAGCAAGCATTGGGATTTTAAATTTAGAAGCACTGAGAATTAAGGTATTTTTGTTGCTGCACAGATGTAGTGAGGGATGAGGTCCTCTGTCATGCTGTCTGAAATCTTAAAATTATATATATCTATATATACATAGATTTATACATATATAAATTCAAATGCACAGAAACATACACAAACGTGTTAAATATGTTCCACAAATTTCTGAAATTAAATAACATACATTACTTAGTAAGAGACATAACAGGAGGTGTAAATTAAACTGTTGGTAGAATTACTAAGTTTTCATCTAGAAAGAGATACTTCCTCTGTCCACAAACTTAAAACGTCCATATTGTCAGGTCATAAAAAAACACATTGAAGATAAATCAACTTCAAAAGACATAAGTTAGAGATTATTAAACTATTCCTATGCTCTCATATGGACTTTCATCTCTACTTGCAATCAGGCAATTACTATTCTTCAATTGTTTCTACAACAGTGCTTGAGGAAAGAAAGCATAATCTGTAGACATTATCCAGGGTCTTCATATAATCCTGACTCAATAAAATATTCAATTGAAAAGGCAACATTTCAGCTGAACCACATGCACACTTTAATGTAACTGTCTGCCCCAAATCCACCAATACAGTAAAATTCAATTCACAAGTTCACAATTTGAAAACAAACAGCAATGCAATATGGCCACTGATTGTTCCTTATGTTTACATCTTAGCAGACTATTTGATAGTTTTGTTAAAAAGTATTTTAAACATTTTTGGTTATTGGATATAGAACTTTTTTACATCTGATTGGTGTCTATTCTATTCTAATTCTAGAATCATTTATGTAATTAAACTGAAGGTTCATAAGGATGATGCCTGTGATAAAGAAAAAAAAATTAAAATGCTCTTGTTGATTCAGTCATAAGATAGAGAACAAATCTGGGATATAAACTACTTTGATCTTCTTGGTAATGCAAAACCACACCCAAATTGCATTCTCTGAAACAGCTTTAGAAGAAAACAGACATTCCATACGTGTGCTAATTGAAATGACAAAAGATGTGGTTGTAGAAGATCATATTGCTCAAGGGAATCAAAGGGGATGAGATCTAATAAATATTTGAATTTTGTTGATAAGAAAAGCATGCAAAGACTGTAAGAGAGAAAATAAAAATGGTGGATGTTATTAGCTCCATTTAAGACTCATCACAGCTCTTCCTATGAAAAAGTACTCCGAAGGTAATATATTACAGCACTGCTAAAAACTTGATCAAAGAGTTAGTGAAATTAATTAGTGCAGACTCATGTTGACTTTGGGCAAGAGCACTTGGGATAGTAATAAAACAAAAAATAAACTTCTTTCTCAAATGAAAGACTGTCAGTAAGTAGGAAGGTCCAGCACAGGCTGTTTTTTTGTCCATTGGTGCTTAGAATGGAGAATAATTGCTTCCATGGAGAGCAAAGTGTGAGGAATAGCATAAAGTTGTCTGTGAAGAATTGGCAGTTCTTTAAAACTTTAGATTCCTAGGAAACACAAAACTGTTTCATAAGAATTCTTCCATGAATATCAAATATTTTTTAAGTATACTGGCACTCCCACTTTTAGATATAATTTTGGTAATTTGTTAATATATTTAAAAAATACTTCCTTTTGACATTTACCAAATATCTTGTGATAAACCTGCTTACATGTTAAATTTTATATAATCACCCCTCCTTTGTTACTCGTTTTTTGCTTGCATTTCTAAGTAAAAATATGCTTCATGTAATCTCCATGATGCTTTAGAAAAGCCTAATTTCCAATTTTGAGAACAAGTTCAGGAAATTTATTATTCATTACTACTCCTATTCTAGTACTAGCAGATTGGTAGATTTATTCTGTTTATAGTTGCCCAATAGCCTATGCCCATGTGCTTTTTTATGTGGATTTCAACTGTGAATGCTGAGAGATATACTGGGTGGGTAAGAAGAAGAAAAAATAAGAAGCTTGGTAGCAAATATAGACCTATTTGGAGGTTGTCCAAGACAGGGGCTTGTTTGTTACCTTTTGGTATCTCCTTTAGAGATGCTGTTCAACAATTTCACTGCCGCTGTGCTGGGTGCTTTAGTGTCTTTCCCTCTTTTGTTCAGTGAGAGACTAACTACTGAGATGTGTATTTTCTGTTGACCATTCTATTGAAAAAGGGAAGACAGCAGCCTTTGAAAAATTTTCCTGATGTTTTAGGAAAGAAAAGAGTTTATAATGAAACGGTCACCTTAGGAAACCTAGGATGTGATTTATGCTGTCTTAAAATGTATTAGAGACTGGGAGGAAGTATTTTAAAGATGACTTGCACAGCTTGTGCTTTCCATCCAAATTCAACTATCCAAAAAAGATAATAGTCACCAAAGAGAAGATAAATACATGGGGTATGAGACCTTATTTTAAACAATAATTCTTTCCCATTGTCTCAGAGAACAAGCAACAGCATTCTTTTATGGTCTCATGACTGCTAAGGGAAAGAATTCCCTTTTTCAGATAGTCATGCAAGTCATGTTGGGTCATTTTAGTGAATATAATACTATCAAAAGGGAAATATTGTAGAATGATAAAGACTTCAATTGTTTTCTTGCTAATTATTAAAAATTTTCGAAGAAAATGGTTGTTCTGTCTAAATATGTCAAGGATATTAAAGTCTATAATAGACAATTTTTTTTAAAGTATCTTAATCATGAATGATCAAAACCAAAAAAACCCATTTAAGTGGAAGTACCAATTAAACTTGTATCTGTGTTTCACTTCTATGGAACTATAAATTATTACAAACACACAGATTTTTCATTTTGTGTGGCATTATATATGCATTACTATCTGCAGAATAGGTCTCTACAGAAGATTTTGAAATGCTTACAACACACATCTACATTCCTGCACTAGAGATAAGATGATTTGCATCTCTCTACGGGAAAACTGTAAATATCTTTTTCCCTAAAGTGGTTTTATATGCAAAAGGAAATTGGAATTGCACTACAAATATACATGAAAAAAATTTCCAATAAAGAATTAATCTCAACTTTGTTGTGCCTTTGTGGCCTTATTACACTGGAAGAGATAGATCTTGAATTGTAAGCACTTGCTTACACATTGTATTTCACAATCTTAGTGGCAATAATACTAGCATTATAATTTTAATAGGAACACTGGTAATGAAACACTCTGCAAATATACGTGTAACTAACTACTTTCCATCTCAGTTGAAAACTGCCTTACCCAAATTACTTTGCAACATTTATACAGTCTCAGGAACTATTGCAAGTCTTTTTAGGCATCCTAAGCCCTAGGTTCCCTTAATTAGGGAGTAGACATACAATAAAGGCATGTTTAAAGGTAAAAATAAATTACATGTCTGAGCTAATGCTTGCAAATCACCCAAAAAACAGGCACACATTGACTTTAAGAATATAATGCTTAATATTTATAACAGACCCTATAAAATAGTTCCATGAAAATACTGATAATTTTAAAATTTTGTTTTAAAATAATATAGCCTGAGTTCACTGAGCTCTCAATTAGTAATCAATTTTAAAACTTGCATATTTAAATAAAGCAAACTTGATACAGACTGTACTAAAAACCTATTAGAGAGACAACTGTTAAAGCAATACTAAACATGTGGTCTTGACAACAAAAGCCCCTAGGAAAGCCATTAAAAGCTTTCAAGTGGTCTATTATTTCATATTTTCAATATCCCCCACCATGACTTTGCTTTTTATGTAGCAGGATCTTTAACTGTAGTACAATCTTAAACAATATAAATAACCAATGTTTTCTTCACCAATACAGATACCTAATTACTTCAGATTTTAAGTAGATAACCTTCGGGAGTTAAAAGGTAAAAATTTCTTACCTTTAGGTGCCAGCCATAGAAACTGCTTATGAAGTGTAGTAAGTTGTGAAATAGTTAGAGTACTGCTTGCAGAGATTTCAATGCGTTGAAATTCTGGTGGAGGAACAGGGTCAGGAACAGGGTCAGGAACCATTTTTATATCGCTATTGATGAAGAAATCTGTTCCTTCTAAAGTCATTTCATATTGTATTTTGCTAGAACTCTCAATATGATGTCGTGCAACCTCTATCAGTTTTTCAACACTGAAAGCATAAATGCAGAAACTCATGAGTATAATACACAGTGTTAACAACGTAGCTTTAAATTTCAATATTCTTACGCTTTTAAAGCTTTCATAAAATAAGAATTTCAAACCCTCTGTGTGAATTCTGTAATTACCGAAGTAATTATGTAGTCTATTCTTCCTCTGGCTGCAAGAAATCTTTTGACTGTAATTAGAAATGTATATGAAGTCAGATCTAAGATACAGAAGAGACCTGATGGAAAAATATGGAAGCACTTCCTACTGGAGAGGCATATGATCTCCTCTTTCAAGTGCAATGAGTACAATTTATACAGGGAAAGACATCAGCTGTCTATAATGTTGAACACAGATTTGGCTTGGAGTGTCAGGTCAAAGGATATGATATTCCTTAAATGCTGTGTCTTTGTTAGCACATGTGAGGACAACAAATAAAACTGGCTGGAAGGAAGAGACTTTGCCTCTTTGAGCTAGTGCCTGTAAGAGCCTTCAAATCCTCCATTTATGCCTCTCTTCTTGGTCATGCCCTGAGATGGATCAAGCAGCACTGTCCCAGGTATGATTCAAAAGTTAGTATAGGACAGAAATACTTTGTAAAGGACAAAGTCACTCCTTTCATTTAGAGAGGAAAAGGCCTTTAATGATACAGACATTGGTCATTCTATGCCAGATAGTCTAATGTACTATAGTGATACCAAGTACATTTTATTTACTAGGACAGAAAAACTGTGAAGTAGAACATTTTTTTTATGGTCCTTGCAATAGTTTTTGAAATGTAATATGTGGTGATAAGAACAACAGGTGCAATTTTTCACTGTGTGTAAAAAACAGGAAAGAAAATAAGCCCACACTCCAAAGTGACAGAAGTTGCTGAAATTATACAGAGCTTTCTACTAAATGAAATAACTGATTGTCTGCTCAGTAATCTGCTAAATATGTAGTCAAGAAAAATAGCATAGCATGATAATTACCTTTACAAGCAGAACAGCCAAGAACTGAGTTACTAGCATTCAGGTTTCTAAGATAAATCTACACAAAATTATTATTTTCTACATTTTTTCCCAAATTACTTCTGTCTCCAGACACAACTATATTTAGTAACTCAGTCTAGGTTGAAAAAAAAAAAAAAAATCCTGTTTAAAATTGATATATGTTACCTTGATTTCTCCTCCAAGAAGGTGGATCCAAGCCACTTTTCCATATCTCTATAAGCCTCTTCTGCTTTAAATTTTAGATCCTCAAGAAATGCTAAAGCTTTTTCTTTTATAAGTTCTAGCCGAGATTTTGTGGCTGCCTCTGTTTAAATGGTAAAGTCATAATGAATAATATTTATAAAATGTGAGGAATATTCTCAGTCTAAGCACCTAAAACTCAGCATATTTAACTGTTTTTAGCTAAAAGTTCCTTAAAAGATACTTGCTGTTTGGCTAGTTATTTTTCTGTAGTACAGTTAAGGCTGATGTAATTGTGGCTTCTGTGCATGTTCTTTGAGCAGCTGCTATCAGTATGTTACAGAAGTAAGTGCATGACAATTTTTGTCTCCCTGTCTTTTCAGAGGTAGGTATTGCACAGATGACTGATAAAGCTGCTCTCTTAACACCAACAGAAAAAAAGTACATTGATGCAACAGAGAAATTAAATTTAAATCAATGTTAAAAACTTAGCAACAATACACAACTAGTGCCTTTGCTAGACTGTATGTATCTGTATAAACAAAACCCACAAGTTATCATCAAGTAACTGGATAACAAAGTTGCCAGGAAAACTGATTCTCAAATACCAACTATGTGCCTGTGCAAATAGGAAATACAGCTTAATGTGTTCAGCCTTCCCTAGGTCTTGGGGTTTTTTCCTTAAAATAGGATGAAAATAAAGCAATGTCAAGACAAAAAAATACATGTTAATGAATCACTAAAATTCAAGTTCATGCAATTAGGATCTTCAAAGTTATTACTATTCTTTTCAGTACTCCAAGATCTCGGAATTTTTATTCTTGAACAGCTTTTGTATTAAACCATATTCAAAGACGTAGGTGTACAAGCATTTGGTCTGACTGGATCTAAAGAAGCCTTATGAGTTTGTGGTTTGTTCGATAACTGCTGTTTGCCCTCTATTTTTCATAATAAAATAAAATGTACTAGCTAGCCCACCAAAGAGGTACCATATGACGATGGGTTTGCCAACTGTTGCCAAATAGAATCAATAAAAGCTGGGTTCTATCTTCCCTTTAATGATACAATAGTGTTTCATCTAGTCTAAACCTATCTTAAAAAAAAATCTCAAACCATTTTAAATTTGGGACTTCCTTTCTTCAGACATGTCCTTTTGGCTGAAATGAACCATTTTGTTTGAAAGTTATTGGGTAAGAGAGAAAAAGAGACAGAATGACCAAACAATATATAGCTTTTGGAAGAGTCTGTCCATAAAGCAGTTTGGAAGGACAAACAAAATCTATGTCCTGCTACTTGAATCCCATATTGCTTGAAGAGGAGGGAATCAGAGAAAAAAATCAATGAAATATGCAAATGCCAAAAAATTCTTTCCCAGAATAAAACATCTCAAATACTGAATCCAATTCAATTGAATATTGAAGTGTGAGTAACAGCTTATGCAAAATCTTTTCTCTCAGGACGAATATTTGCTTAGTCATGAAATTAAATTAGATGAAATGAAACAGAAGATAAAAGGAATGAAAATCATATTACTACCTTTAGTATATTTACCACAGAATGACTGATGATTAACACACTAAAAATATTCCCTGATTTCTCCAGACATGACTGATTCTCCTTTTTCTTTCTTATCCAACCATTTTGCCTGCTGTCTCTGGTTAGTATTGACTACCATACTTGTCAAATTAGGAATAACAATCACCTACCAATATAAGTAACCAAATAGTAACATACCCTCATGTTTCAAGGCACTAAAATATTCTTGCTTTATTTTTAGTGCCAGTTCTTCTTTCCTTAATTCTTCTGGGTCTACAGGAACTGGATTGGCTTTTGCTCCTGCATGAAAACAGACCTTTCAGTCTTTGGATTTGCTTGTAAATTTGTGTCTCATGAAAAATTAAATTTTCCACATTACTTGATGTGACCATTTATGAGAATGCAAAGGTGGATACTCAGGTGCCAAACATGATTTACATCTGCAAGTCATGCTATGTTAATACTGCATATAAATACCCCAGCATATACAACTGTACTAAAGTTGCTTAAATAGCATCCTAAAATGTATTTCTGGATGGAAGATCATGACTGAATAAGTGTGCCTCTCATTTGATCCTAGATGGTCAGAATGTTCTGTTTGGCCCTAGTATTTACCAGTTTATCACAATGAGAACATTAATAAATGTCTTTTGAATAATACTTGTTTCTTCTGGAATAAATTAAAGTTTAACAAACTATAGTAAAAATGTTATGATAGTAGCTACCATCAAAGCAGTGAAAAGAGTTATGCTATTATAAAGAAAAAACATGAAAAAAGGAGATTTGTTATTTCATGCCCCTTCAAACTTGCACTTCTACCTTGTTCTGACTTATCTGTGAACAGATAGGTATTTTCACATTTTTAGAGATTTCGTGGAATTCTGTAGCCACGTGACTTACTATTACTCAACAATATTAAAATATTTGTAAATACTTTATCCTGGAAGAAGAGCAGATGGAGATGTTACAGAAAAAATATAATGATAGCTGCATGATGCACAAGGTCAACACAAAACAAATGGTCAATTTTACAAGTGATAAAACTACATGTGCTAAGTTGTATCACTCTGTTACCAGACATATCTCTGTCCTAGGGAATTCTCATGCTACAGGAACACTACAGTAACACTGTATTTGAAATGAAATCAAAGTCAATACTATAGTTACAAATCCATCTGTTCGTCTTCTGTTAGGACGAATGCACAGCTTTCTAGCCGCAGTTCTGGTTTTGTAATTTCAGATAATCTTGTACCAGGTTTGAACAAAAATTTGGTTCCAAGAAGCAATCCACAAACTTCAAACTAGCATACAACAGCTGCTAAGTTTTATCACAAAACTTTTCAAGAAGTCCGAAAATCTGCTGCTCTCTTGGCTAAATTGAGATGCTAAACTACGCCTAAGGCTACCTGGGACTCACAATTGGCTACATATTTGCAAGGCTATGCTTCTGTTCACTCTGTATGGGCAGAAATATCTAGAGAGAGAAAGAACTGAGCATAGTACAAATGAAACTCCTGTCACACAAAAAAAAGTCAATTGTGTTAAGCACAATAATTCTGAAGTTATACCTTTCTCATTTGGAGTACACAAATTTCAGGTTATCCTACACCCACAGGGCTTGAACCTCTCTCTTGCTATGCAGAATGTCTTAACAAAAGATACCAAAGTTTAGGCTGCAGGCCTCACTTTCTAATGAAGTTATGACATATTGCAGACAAAAGGTGAAGATTACATAAACTACTATCTGAACAAGGAAATAATTGCGAGAAAATGCATAAATAGCCTTGCATGCCACAATTTCTTCCAGAACACTGCCTGTTTTTCTCTCCTGGAAATAAATTTTCCATTTTCACCTGGTGGGATTGATTCTTGCCAGACCTATGCAAGATCTATGTCAATAGGAATCTGCTCTTATTTAGGACTTCAGCTGTCAAGTAGGCACAATTTAATAGAATTTTATCCATAAACTACCTTTAACTGTTCCATTCTGATACAGAATATGAAAAAAAAATATTTAATTTCCCTTTAGAATATTTATTTCTACGTATAACAATTACAAATATTTAAATAAATGCAATTTCCATTCAAAAGCCTTTCCCCTCCTTTATCACTACCAGCTTTTTATACTGATGTCCCATTTTAAAAGAGAAATGAAATCCTAATTAAATGTCTTGGGTTATTAATTTCTGTATTATTCATATATTTACATTCAAGTTATTTCAAGCATTGCTAAAACAAAGCCTGCATTTTAAATACCTCTTTTTTTAGGAGGTGATTTGGAAGACGTCTTTTTGGAACCTTTGCTATCATTCCCAGCCGCTTTGTCTAGTTGTTTCTGTGCAGCTTTCGAAGGTTTCTGTTTTAGCTGACATTCTTTTTCTTCCTCCATTTCTCTAAACTCTATTTCAGCTGTTACCTTGACACCACAGTCACACATAGTACAGTACATAGTATCAGCTCTGTGCAACTACTGTTTTAAATAGCCTATGCTTGCTGAAAGTACTTGATGAGAAGTAGACATATTAAGAAAACAAAAGGAGATAACTAATCGACTAAATTTTTATTATTTATCAAAAATAAAATTCTGCAGCAAAAATGCAAGACAGAGGCATACTGAAATTTAATTCTTGCAGTCACTGCCTGTGCTTGAGGAAAACAATAGAAAAGCAAGAATCAACAGTACACAAAGCAAGCCTACAGCTACATGATAAGGGGGCAGAAGTTTATTTATTTTAAATGATCGAAGAGAAAATAAAAATCTTACCTAAAAATCAACAATTTGAAAAGCTTACCTAATTTACTTTAAGTTATACAGAAAAAAGAACGTAACCATAGGTCTGAACATGTGAAAGGTTTGAGCAAACACTGCAGCAAGAATTAAACTTATCCATCTTCTCACACTTCTATTGAGGGATAAGAGAAGAGTTTATCATGGAAGAAGATACATAGAGGCAACATTTGAAATATTTCTCAGTAATGGAATAAAAGGCTCAGTTATAAATATGGAGGTGCTGAAAACACAGATTCCAACATCTTCTTCATAGAACTACAAACATACTCAACAGAAATATTAGTGGTGGAGCAAGACATATGAAACTGAGATAAACAGTGCAAAGATTATGTGTTTAGGCTGCCTGCTGAATGGGGGGGCTTTGACTGTAAAATCCAGAAATCTTTAAGTAAATAAAACATTCCATACCATATCTGATACTGCTGTTACTGCTGTTTGCCATGTATGAATAATAAGATTTTTATCATTCCTGCAAGTGGTCACTTCACTTTCAGAACTCTTAGCCTTAAGACTGCTCTTCTGAGTTCCACTCTTTTCTGACTCGGTATCAGTTGGTGAAGGTGGTTTCCAAGAAACTAGAGGAATCCTCAAAAATAAAATACAAGGAATAACTTAGATACCGCTTTATAAAAAGTGTTAACATCTACATTGGAGAATACACTGAAAGAATGGAAATGGTATTTCCAAATTTGCAATAGCAAAAAAAAAAAAAAAAAAAAAAAAGGGAAGAACTAGAACTTCCCTTTTTGGTGAGGTGTGTGTATGGCCAGAAAAATGTCCAGTTTAAGTATAACAGCTAAAAATAATAACAGATGGGCAAAACTACATCAAGTGACTGTGTGACCTGTTGACGAATTCCACATGGATTAGACACAGTTTTATTACTCAGATAATTTCTAAATTCACTCTAATTAAGTTTAAAAAATCAGGTGTTATTACTGGTGGCATTTTCTACATTGTGAAAGTATCAGGTGGTATCCCTCATCTTTTAATATGGCATTCAGCTTGGTGCCTCTCTGTAGGCTGCTTTGATTTTTGTCTGCTATTACATAACAGTTAATTATATTTACATTTACATAAAATTTGTAACATTTAATTTGATTTATTGACACAAATTTTAAACCAACTAATGTTTCACAACAATACTTTACATATGTGAGAATTGTGCTATAAACTATCAGCAATATAAAGGAAAGCAGGAAACATTATTTTAATAGTAGATTTCCTCCTGATGCAGCTTTTAAAATATTTTGCAATTCAGTGATGCATTGGTGAATATTATACAGGTAAATAAGTAAAAATGATGGATAAATGTAATCTTTAAAATTCTTTGAGATTCATAATATGACTATAATCCCTGGTTAAAAATTTCTTATTTCTCCATCCTTTGAAATATACACACATAATTCCATATACTCCAAAAACTTATCAGTGCATTCTATTTGTTCATTTTATGTGTTCTATTTGTTCAATTTTATGCTGTATTTCTACCTTCTTGATTTGTCTTGATCTTCCTTCTGCTCTCCATTAATAATATCTAACAATGGGATTCTAGTAAAATCTTGAGCGTCTTCTATTGGGATTTTTCCTTCCATTGCCCTGTAATAGTCATGAAGAAGTCGCTTTGTATCTTGGAAACGATCCAGTTCAGTCTGAAGAGGAAAGGACAAAGAGACTGCAATTCAACATACCACAGAACAAATTTCTGTTATCACATGTTAGCAGAAGCAATTCTAAATCTTAAAGAGTTTGAGGGAGAGCAAGAAAAAAATCATATTTGTTTTAAAATTTATAGTACATTGAATACATACTTCTACTTAAATCTATAATGTATTCACACTGTCATTTCGAGGCAGTAATAATAATCTTAATTGTTAAAATAGGAAAAGGTATTTACAATAAATAATGTTCAATGCATTAAATTTAATTACAATATATTTTGATGAATATATATTTCCCAGTAGCAAGAACACTAGTGCTGACAAATTACATGTATCTTCTTGTTCAGAAGAAATAAAGGTTTAAAAGCATAAAATAAAAAGGTTTATGTGATGGAGATAATTATAAAAGTCATACAGTTTTTCTGGATCTAAGTAATCTTGAACACCAAAGTATTGTGATCTTTTTGTGTGAATCATCTCAGAAGAAATTAAGTAAGATTCAAGAAACATTTAACACCTGTCATGTTTTGATTTATTGATTCACTATGGTGTTAGTTTCTAACTGACAAAACAGTACTAAATATTCATGGGAAAATGCACAAAACCACATTCACAAAACAAAGGATAAAACCTTTGTGGTGTAAACCAGCACTTATCCATAAGTTAAGGAGGAAATATCTTCTAGTATAACTGTACATAGAAAGGAATGAAATCTGATAAACGGCATCTATACAAATCTAAGTTTACACAATTACAGAGCCACCTGGGGAATATATGCAACCTCCAACAGAAAACCCCACAAATGGAGAACTCAATGACAAAGAAGCCTATTTTTGGCTGCTTCTAAGAAAAATAGTTATTACATAAAGTTATAGTTGTTATATTTTTAGTACTGTAGTTTTAGGATTAAGGATTCATTTATTTTGGGAAATATGTACTAAGTAAAGCAAGAAGAAATGTTTTCTATTAAATTCTTCTTGATGAAAAAAAGCATAGTAATTTTAAACAGTTATGCATATCCACAAAAGACAGATCAAATTAGATTCATAGTGAATCTCCTCTGAACTCCATCATATATGCCCATGAAATTCTGTTAGAAGTAGGCCTGCAAACATATAACTACACATAAAAGGAAAATAATAAAATTTTTAAGCTTTGTAGTATAACTTTGTCTCCTTCATGTATATAGTTCAAGATGAATTTTTTTAAATATTCAGGACTATAAATATCCTAGTTATAGGACCAATGAGGGGTTCAGATAGTCAGCAGTTATTCGATATTTTGACCTCTCACTGACCTTTTGGGTCAGTGGCCCAAAATCTTTATTTAGGGCATTATGTAGACTCTTTGAAAACAAAGTTAGCAATTTCCTTACTATAGCACTGACTATTTCACAAAATTTTCTTGAACTACCACAACACTCACATGAGATAAGAGTGGTTCCCCTTTTTATTAAACATATAAAAATAGCAGAGAGAATTAAAGGGCTGAAAGACCAACCTAAACTGCTGAGGGCTGGCTTTTTCAGCTAAATTAGCATCACAAGGCATGTGTTTAAAACACTGTTTTCATTGTCTTATTTAAATCTGCCATAACTTTCACAGAATGGTCACTTCAGTTTGCACAAAAGCCTGTCTAGCCTAGTCTAGTCTAGAGCACTCCAATCCAATTCTAAACTAAATTTATGCACTTAGAACATAAGTAAACAGGGAAATCTTACTTTACTGCAGGACTGAATGGACTCTGGAAAACTTTGAAGTTACATATCTGAAAGCTGGGTAATATTTGAACAACAGCAGCAAATTATGTCTCAATCTCAAAACATAACTTGATTTTTTGGGGTTTCTTTTTGTTAGTCAGCAGATAAAATTTCAAGCTACATCAGTGAAATGAAATTGAGATATGGGAAATACTATAACATCGAGCTGTGAATGATGTAATTCATAAATTAAAAGGCAATGTCAATATGATCACAGAAGGATAAAGAGCTGTAACATTTCTTTCACAAAACTCAAGATGATTCATTGGAGCTCAAAAAATGCGAAAAGTAGCAGTATATAGTAGAGATTGAAAATTCTGGGGGTTGAACAACAAGAATGGTATTTTTCTTGCTCTTTCCTGTATTCCAAAGTTAAATGTATGGCATGTCATCTCTTCTTTGTCTCTTATCTTTGTCTATAAATTCAGAAAACACATGAATATTTGCCTAAGTAATTTTTAATCCTTCACTTATTTGGAGCCAGCCATATGAATTTTCTCTCAGGTTTACTGTAGCAGTCCATACCTGCATAAGTGTAAAGAAATGGTTCATTGCAATCCCCCTACGATCTGGTAACCACTCTTCATTCATGATACCAGTACGTTCCAGCTCTGCTTCTTCCCTTCTGATGTCACAGATATCCCAGAGAAGATCTCTTAGATCCTAAAACACAAAGTCAAATATGGAAATTAATTATAAAAGATTTTTTTTTTTTTTTTTGCCTGGGTAGAAGGCAACTTTCTATTTGGGGCTTTTCCTGCACTGTTATAAATATTAATACCTGCTCAGGTCACATGCCTATAGAGGACTGACAGAGAGAAGAACACAAAGATATGTGTTCAGTGTGCAGGCAGCCTTGCTTTTCTCAGGCAGAGAAAAATTCTCTCTGCTATTTCTATATGTTTAATAAAATGAGGAACCACTCTCTTATCTCATGTGAGTGTTGTGGTAATTCAAGAAAAGTTTGTGAAATAGTCAGTGCTATAGTAAGGAAATTGTTAACTTTGTTTTCAAGGAGTCTACAAAGAATCTACCTAAGCTAGACAAATACAAGACTATGAAGAGCTAAGAATCTACCTAAGCTAGACAAATATAAAACTATGAATAGCTAAGCTCCCAACTGCACCAACAACTCTGCACTTGAATGGTTTGCTAATTAATATACTAAGAATAGTACTCTCAGGGGATGGGCAATATGAAAAATACAGAGAAAACTGTGTCAGATTTCAAGTGTTTTTTAAACTTGAGTCACTTCCACACCAGTTTTCCCTAATGTTCATTTAATTAAGGGCTCTTCAACTAGTGACTATGTCAAATAACAATATGGGGTCACTGACAGCACTGAGGGCCTACTAAGCATAAAACATTATGCACCCCTTTGTTCCTTATTGCCATCTCTGCATGAAAATAGTGTGACAGGCCACTATGTGTAAGAGAAGAAGAGTGGAATTAAATAGAAGAATTTATAGGAGAAGAGTGCTGTTAAATACAGTGCCAAGGTAAGACAAGATGAGATGTCTCTGGCACCAGGCATTTCTACCCGACATGGCCTGTTCTGGGACAGAAGAAAAGGAGAGGAGCTTAGGTTTCTGGTGAAGTGATTCCATATTCACCAGGTCTTGGCTGCAACTTGTTATGTCAGATTCTGTATCTCTCCCCGTCTGAAGACTTCAGATAAAGCTACTTATCCTCTGTTGGACAAAAGCCACAGGGAAGTCCCTGGGCTACCTAACACAACAATGATGGCTAGAAGGTAGTCAAGGTGAAGGTAATCAGATATTCATGGCTGCTCACATTGTAGATTATGCACATAAAGACATGGTACTGGATGAAAAATATTTTGGCATGTGAATATCTATTGGCAGTGGTGAATTGCCCTTGGCTGGCTGCCAGCTGTCCACCAAACTGCTCTATCACTCTTCCTCATAGAAAAGGAAGAGAAAATATGATGGAAAAGTTCATGAATAAAGATAATGATGAGGAGATCACTCACCATCATATGCAAAACAGACTTGATTTGGGGCAATTAATTTAATGCCAATTAATAACAGTAGAATAATGAGACATAAAACAAACCTAAAACCACCTTTCCCTCATCCATTCTTCTTCCCAGGCTTATTTAAGCCTGGGAAGACTTTTCAGTCCTGACTTTTTTCTCTTTTAAATGGCATAGGAAAAATGGGGAATGAATAATTAGGGTGAGTTCATTATACATTTTTATCTGCCACTCTTTCCCTGCTCCATGGTGAGGGTCCTCCCATGGAAAACTCCATGGATTTTTCTAATGCAAGTCCTTCCCATAGGCTTCAGTTCTTCAACAACCACTCCAGTGTGGATCCTTGCTGTGTGTGCAGCCCTTTACAACTGTACTGCTCCAGTGTGCATACTCCATGGGCCACAGCTCCTGCTAGGAACCTGCTCTGGTTGGGCTCTCCACAGGCTGCTGCTCCTTCACAGCATGTCCACCTGATACAGCCTGGGTGGACCGAGTGGACTGCAGGGTGAGATCTGCTTCCCTGCAGTCCTCCATGGGCTTCCGTGGAACAACCTGCATCACCACGACCTTCTCCACAGGCCACAGGGGAATCTCTGCTCCAGTGCCTGGAGCACGTCCTCTTCCTCCTTCTTCACTGTCCCTGGTGACTATAGAGCTGCTTGTCACATTTTCTCACTTCTCTCTCACAGCTGCCATGCTTTCTTACAGAATCCACTTCTGCAGCCCCTTTGTCGCAAAAAACTTTCACATAAATGCAATATTGCACAAAAAACCACACTAATGTTTTGCACAAACTGATGTACAGCTCTTTCCAGTATCTTTCTTAAACATGTAACAAGAAGGATTTTACTCTTTGTCTTCATATTATTTAAGTCATAGTTTTGATTTACTGTAGGCAATGGAGATAACTGCAGAGGAACACAGTGAGTTATAGTTATATTCCTCTGGCAGAAGCTAAAAATATGTTTTATGAGTATCTTCTTTTTTTCCTCTCTTTTCAGAGTGAAGCAGCTTCTCTCTCCTTTTCTTGTAGTAAGGTGGTGAAAAAACTGAAAATGGATGCATTTGCTCAGTCTCTCCTATTTGGAACAAGAGAAGTAGTGAGAGCAAGCAACTGATCATATATTCAACAATAGAAATGCAATGAGAGAGAATTTGGAGAAATTGCTGGAAGACAGATAGATATGTACTGCTGAAGTGTATTTTATCCACAGTAATTCTGTGTTTGGATATTTAGGATGTGTGCTGGTTTTGGCTGGGAAGAGTTAATTCAGAGCAGTGAGTATGGGTTATGGTTTGGCCTTGTGCTGGAAATGATGCTGATAAGACAGGGATGATTTATTTATTGCTAAGCAGCACTTGCACAGAGCCGAGGTCTTTTGTGCTCCTCTCCCCAACCCACCAGCGATGGGGCTGTGGGTACCAGGGAGATGGAAAGGACACAGTTAGAAGAGCTGACCCCAGATGACTAAAGGGACATGCCATGGTACCATATGGCACCATGCTCAATGTATAAAGCAGAGGGAGAAGAAGGAAGCAGAGGGGACACTCGGAGTGGTGGTGTCTGTCTTTCCAAATCACCACTACGTGTTATTGTGCCCAGCTTTCCTGGGGATGGCCAAACACCTGCCTGCCCGTGGAGAGTGATGGATGACTTCCTTGTTTGCTTTGCTTCTGTGCACAGCTTTTGCTTTGCCTGTTGCTACGAGCTTTCTCAATTTTACAATTCCCTCCCCCATCCCACTGGTGGGCGGTCAGTGGCTGTGTGAGGCTTGAGTGAAGGCTGGGCTTAAACCATAAATCAGGCCAAAGTCTTGGCTGCTCTCTGGGTTTTGGGCCTTTAAGGAATTTTACATGCATCTCAAAATGGGGTGACTTTTTACATTTCCCAGTTGATATCAGAGAAATTTATTTTTTAGATATTACAGCTGATATTTTCCAGTATTTTAGGAACGGTCCAGCTGAGATGAAAGGGTTGAGGAGTCTGTGAGTTTGAGAAAAAACATCATGAAGATTGTCACCCTCTTCATTTCCTCTTTCTTTCTAACAGCAAGGAAGGATGGCTGACAGAATTCATACATTCAGGGAGATACAATGAGCATGCTTTAACAGCATAGAGGAAGATCATCTTCACAATCACCTACAGGTTTGGGGGTCACAAGGAGTGAATGGGTTATTTAAAAAAAAAATTCTGAAAATCATATATTCACTCCAAAATGCTTAGGCTTATCACAGTATCTGAGTTTCACTTCATCATATGGAAGTATAACCTCTTCTTCACATAATTTGAACTGGATAATGTCAAACAGGGATTTCTCTTATGAGCAAAAGGCCAAATATTTATCTTTCTAAAATAAAGGACAGAGTGATTCTAGACTTTTTATAATACCATTCAGTAGAAATTAGGAATATGTAAGATTTTTCAATCTTGTACTCAATTTTCTTGGAATATTTCTATGGAAAAGGAGGTCCAATGTTTTTTCCATTGCAGATGAATTAATCCATTATTCCTCAAATCTTCCCTTCAGCTAAATATGTTGTCAGTATTCCTTTTCTCCTTTTGGGGGAGCATTTCTGATAGTACTCAACTAAAAATCATGTCTGTTCTGGAATGGAATATGATGAATTCAAAAATAGCTCTATTTTTGGCTTATACTAAATCTGGCTCTGAACTTGTGAGGACATTTAATTATGGATTTTTGTGAAAAAAGAACACTTAGGACATGACCTAGAAAAGAGCTACCTGAATCAAAACACCCCAAAAAATTCTATGTACTTTGTAAGAATCTGTTTTAGAAAGCATAGATTAACATATATAATTTACAGAAAAAATAAAATACTGCCAAGATTTTTTAGATTGTGATAGAAATATTCAACTTGTGAAATCTCTAAAAACCACAAAATGTAAAAATAAAAGAGAGCAGAGAAATATTTATTTCACAGTGTACCACAATACCACAGCAAGATGTAAGAAAATTATGGGCAACAGAGGAATAATTTTAAAGGACAAATTATGCACAAGAGGAAATAACATAGTTTAAGAAGAACTGTAAAGAGTAAGAAAGAAGGAAATAATTCATGTTATATCAAGCTTGTATACAAGCAAATAATAGTCTAGGGTATGTTGTAATTTCTGTCATTTACTTACAGTAACCCTTTGGTGTAGTTCAGCTTTTGTTTCCTCGTCATCTTGCAGCTCATCAGCAATTGAATTAAAATCTCTTTGCCACTGAGATACAAACTCCTGCTTAAGATGTGGACGTTTCAAATAATCTTGAAATTTTTTTCTGTAAATTGCAGTAAAAACAACTTTTGGGTTACATAATGGTCCATGAAAAATACAAAATGCTAATATTAATGTAATAAGGTACTATTCTTACTTACCTAATATCTGATGTGTAATGGATTATAGTGTACTGTTCATCCCTTAGACATCTAAGTACAGTTTTGATTGTATTCATATATGCATTTTCTACCATTTCCCAGTAAGGTACTAAAAAATCAATTATCTCCTGTGAATTTTTTAAAAACATCAAAAATTAATGGATTTATTTATTGGTAAAAAATTTATCCGTAGCATTATCAAATACACAGAAATATTATTTAATGAAATCATATTATTGATTTTTTTTCATTATGTATTTCTTTTGGTTTACAGCTGATTACAGACACTGTACCAACATATACTTTTATCCTGTGAATTTCTTTGGGAAAAAGCAGTAGGTTTTTAAAGGAATGGGAAATTCCAGCAGAATATTCCAGTATTGGCTGTTTTGGATATGCTTATAAAATAATTGATGACACTGAATGATCACTGAAGTAAGAAAATTTGGTAATTCATAGCTGTTTGAGCTCATAAAAATCTAAGCTGACTGCCTAGTGTTGCAAAAGTGATGTTTGACTGACTGACTGTTTTGAAATGTAAATAAAGGCCATGGCCAGAGGAAACCCAGCATATGAAAGCTGACTGCAGTTAACAGGAAAAACTGGTAAACATTAGGAAAACAATTACAGAACAAATTTCAAATTATCATTGTCCACCCTTGAAAAATCTGTATCTCAAAAACTGCATTGCAGTCCCAGCTGCTCCTCTCAAAAAATTTACAGAAGAACTAGAACAGATTATAAGTGGATTGGATAACAAAAGCAACATTCAGCAAAATGAACATTTAAGAGATGCTTGTCATGTCTTAAATGCCCTCAGAGGTTTATTATAGAATTATTATTCATTATATCTCTCAATATATGAATTAGTGTCACCATGAATCAGGGTCACCAAATCATACAAGCAAAGATCATAGTTTAAAGTGAAGAAAGAGAAATATTTTTTCAGAATTAACATAATTATACAAGCTGTGTCACAGAGAAGAAAAAGTAAATGGCTTCAAAAAAGCTATTAAACCAACTAAGACACATAGTCATGGAAGAAAAATCCATTGAGAGCTACTAAGCACAAGATGCAGATATACAGCAATTTCAGAAAACCCCTAAATTTCAGATCACTAGAATCTGAGTAGATATCCTTGGGGAGAAAATATTAGGAAAAAACATACTAGGAGAAAGACAAGTGCACACTCTCCTCATTCTTACTCTCTGTATGAGATCCAAACTCACCCTTGTCAGAAAAAGAAAAGTGATCTATTAAGTTTATATTAGTATTTCATAATAGTAAAAAGCATTTCTGTTTTGGCAGCTGTGTTCTTCATGATAATTGCAAAGAATTAAAAAACAAAATTACATTTCAAAGTATGATTCCTTACTTTATGTATTTTAGTAGCAACTGTTCTTTGTATATCTATCACAAAGTAATAGCATATCTTTTATTGAAAAATACTGAAAAAACCCAATATCCAATGATGTAAAAGGTTTAGGTAGGACATACATAAAACACGAAGAAAAATTTAAGATTTTCAGTCAGGAATTAGTGTACCTGGGGAAGTGGTTCGTCTACATAAATCCATTCATCTGATCCTGGTTCAACCATTGGTGGTGCCTCAGGAAAGGGAGAAGGCTGATCTGTAACTGATAAAACCTTTTCTTCTTCATCTATGACTGGTAAAACTTCTTCATCTGTAATTGATGAAACATTTTCTTCTGGCGCAATTTCTTTAGCAGACCCTTAATAAAAAAGTGCAATTAGTACTTCCAAATATATTTGAAGTATCAATAAACAGAATTAGACATCTCTGCTACTCTCACAGGTTCAAAATAATGGAACAGATTCACTGTTTCTTTACTCAGATGCTGTTCACCAAAAATATACTCATGAAATCAGCAATTCTCAAGGAAGACTGTATCAGTTAACACCAAAACAAACTCAACATCTATAAATCCAAGGGCCCTGACAGGATGCATCCCCAAGTGCTGAGGGAGCTCGCAGACACAATAGCTAGCTGGCAGACATGAGCTCCCAGCTCATGATCATGGTCTGAAGGGCCATGGAGATAAGGAGAGGTGCCTGAGGACTGGAAGAAAGCAAATGTCACCCTGATCTTCACATCAAGCAAGAAGGAGGACACAGGGCTGTGTGACACCAGTCAGTCAGTTTCACTTCAATCCGTGGAAAGGTGATGAAGCCCATCATTCTGGAGACCATCTCTATCCACATGGAAGACAAGAAGCTGATCAGGAGTAGTCAGCATGGATTCACTAAAGGGAAAACATATTTGACTAACCTGATACTCTATTCTGCTTATATGAGCCTAATAGTGAAGGACAGCTTGGAAGCTATGAACATAGATATGAAATTAAACTTTATTAATTGACCCCAGGTATTACTTTTCCTTAGGAGTAAATAGCCCTTAAATACTTTTATATTACAGCTGGAGTCTAACTAGAAAATCTTCACTCCATTTACAATAGGAATTTTGCTGCTGAATCTAGCAGGGCCATTAATTATATACCCAGAACATAAAAGAAACCTATGCACTAGAAACCTTGCACAAGAGTAGTGGGATAAACTTTTACTGTCACTAGTGCTTTTCAAGTTTGTTTGGTTTTTTTTTTTCTTTTGGTGATAGAAGCCACATGAAGATTTTGTCATAATAGTTATGAAAAAACCTAGTTATTTAGAGGTCACTATTACTGGTTTACATGATGCTTCTTTTTTCTAGGTAATAAGGAAGAAAAATGAAACAAAGATGTACCAAAATTAATTGTCAAAACCACTTCTACTGACCCACATTTTTGTGCTGCTACTGATATATGATATATGATACTGACTCTATGTTCATAATAGCAAATGAGACTTTCTTATATATTTATGCTATCCATTAGATGAAGATGCTGGCTGTGATTTTTAAACCAGGAAGAAAGAACTTAATGCCTTAAATTTTATGTGAAATTGGTCCATATACTCTGAAAATGTGAAAGCACAACAGAAAAGGTCAGGGTTCTGGTGCAGTTATCACTAACTGGCAAATCCTCAGGTTTTTTTCAGGGGCAGCAAAAATGTAGACATATAATTTTATAAAGTAATTATTAGTGTTAATTTAAAAAAAAACAGTCTTTTGTTACTGAATTCTATACAGTAAGACTATGAAACTTACTTCTATCCTGATTTTTCACAATTTCTTCTATTATAATTTCCTTCACTGTTTCACACACAAGACTTTCTTCTGTCTCTGCATTTACTTTCACTAGATTGTTTTGATGGACTGAAAACCATTTCTCTAATTTTGGCCATGTCTTTAGGAAGCCTGAAATTCTACAAAAATCGTATCAAGGTATGAAATTAAAACTTAACTAATGGAAAACAAAACATTTTCTAAAATTGATAACTAAAACAAAAAGCAGATAATCTAATTTAAGACTAAAACAACTCCACCCACATCAATGCCATCATTTTAAATATAAGAAAGTTTTCAAAATTTTATTGTTAACTAAAAATTTATTTCTTACTCGTTCATGTCACAACCTATATTTACTTTCTAATATCACAATTAAATCAATAGTAACACATAATATAATAGTCTGAAACAGTTACAAGTATCAAATATTCAGAAGGAAGATTTTTTTTTATTTTCCTCTTTATGTAACGTTAAACATCTAGTGATTCAATTTAAATTAGAAAACTAAGTTGTCTTTCTAAATGTTGAAGTGGAAAATAACATTTTACAAAATCTCTAACTCAAGCGTATTTATTTAAGGGCAGTCACATATGTGACAGACCTCAGATATAAGTGCACACACATATATATAGAATGTATACATGTAGTTAATGCAAAATATACCTAAAAACTAAATTCTCCATCGAACAATACCCTGGAAAATCAAAACACAAGAATTCTTATTTTCCAGGAGAACTTATATTGTGCAGAAAATGAAAATATTCTTTAGGCTCCACATTATAGAAAGCTCTAAGTAAATTCTTAACTTTAAGCATGTAAGTGTTGTCCAAGATCACATATGAGATTCAGATCAGTTATATGCCTATACGTAGCTGAAGTATTATTTTTGTACTTCATGTAACTTACCTATGTAGCACCTGCTCCCTGGCCAAGTCAATCTTCTCTTCTAGGAACTGGGCATCTGAATTTTGATTGCTGCTCTGTTCAGCCTGAGATGCCTTTCTTTTATCTACTGTGTGGAAAACCAATATATAAGCATATATTGAAAAAGGCAATTATTCAGACAGTTATTCACCCAAACTAAGATAATAATTTTAAGAACAAATTCAGTGTTCCTTGATCTTACATTTTGTAACTTAAAAGCTGGGTACCAGCCAACACCAACAGGGTGTCCTGCCTCTTACTCTGTTAAAGTGCATAGCAAATTATAGCACTAACATTTCCTAATGGATGCTTTTCAGCCATAAAAATCTCCCCACAATTGAAGAGATGGAGCTTTCCTGTGGGCAACTGTTTCAGGTGTATCTACTCTACCAATTAGAAGATATTTTCCCCAATTTCATCCAAAGTGCCTACTTTTCACAATGAATGGACATTCCAGTTAATGAAAAGACAAGGCATTCTCTCTTTCTGAGTCTTGTTTAAATTTTAAGAAGTCTTTAATTCATTAGAAATACACTATTTTAAAAGAATTCTAATTTCTAATTATTTTTAAGATTAATTTTTAAGATTTTTAATTATTCTGTTGACTCTATCATTTACATCATATGAAAGAAATTCTATTTGTATTTCTGAGATTATATTAAATATAACCACATGTTACAAATGTTTTGGCAGCACAAGATCTTAAAATCAGCAATTTTCAAGTGTCTGAACATTTATCCTCACCATATTTTTAGCAAAAGCTTCAGAGATTTTGTCCCATCCTCACTCCTACCCATACATAAAAGCTAAATGTAAATGGTGCTTTAACTCAAGCTATTTGCCATCTATGCACTGCAATGAAAACAACAAAGAAGAATCTCCTCATAATTTGAATAATACATGACATACTCACTAAAAAACTTCTGCTTCACCAAGGTCTTAAATTTGTGGTCTGGAAGTGAAACAGCTTTCAAAAAGCCTTTAATGCCTTTGCCTCGGTTGGCCAGAATTGACTTAGATTTCTGATCATTCACTGAATAACTGAAGACAAGGCAAAGGCAGTAATCAATAGGGAATTTATTCTGGCACTCTCAGCGAATGAATATTGACACATCCCTCTGTTTATAATTTCCTTTTTCCCTTTCTAGGTGTGCCTCCTGAAGAAAAATGCGATTTACAGACACTCATTTGTAATGCAGTATATTCTGAATCTGTTATAACTTGCAGTTTTTTTCCAGCTGCTGTTTTATGTGATATCTAACACTGCCCACTCTGCTATCTCAGCTGTAGTTAGAGTTCAAATACAAAAGTGAACTGTACAAGAGCGTATAAATACAAAAGAGCATATACATATGCACTTGCACACTTCTTATCTGCCTTTGACTGAAACAAACAGAAGTATCTGAAATAACCTGGAAGTATTCAAGGCACAATTAACTAAAGTGATACTGTGAGATATACACAAATTGTCCAGTAATGCTATTTTGCATTAATAACTACAACTTACTGCTTGTCATTTTACTTTGTTAATAGGAATTGGAAACTTACACTTCACGTTAGCTGCACGTTTCAGTACCAGACTGTCTGAAATATCCAATAATATAGAAACATCAAATGCAGGTGAGGTAGGAGGAGGCTCATTAGGGGCTCTGGGATCTATAGCAAGGGACAGCTTTTCAGAAATTGGATCTTTTGCTTCTACATCAATCCCTGTATAGGATTTTTCAAATAGCTTTGCCTGATTAATTGTCATTGGAAACCCCTCCACAATCCACCCCTTCTCTGGTGGTATTTGGCTAAAAGGAAATGAAGAACCAGAATTACACAGTGAAATGATAGCTTAATAATAAAACTGAAAGAACAGCTTGCTCTAGCCACCATCCATTCTTAATTCAGTATATTAAATTTCCTTATGCATACAGAATATGACAGATATTATTAGACTGTAAAGTAATGGATTTTAAATCAGAAGAAAATAACATCAAGTCTAATTAATGTGAAAAAAATCAGAAACAAAACAAATTTTGCTGTCTTGCTAAATACAGATTTCAAAACCACTCAACAGAGACGGATCAGAGGTATAATTTAAGATTTTTCAAATAACTTTTTTGCTGAAGTAATGAATAGGAAAATCTATTTTGTAACTTACAGTATACTAATAGGAGTAATACAACTTAAATGATATTCATATAGGAACTTAAGTGCTAACTGCGCTTCAGGGTAGTTGAGACAATTTACTGTCAAACAAGAGTAGATAAAACCAAGTATCTATACAATTTCATACGCAATGGCTTCCAATAGGATGTCTATTAGTAATTCATCAGGAACACTTTTTCCGTTCTTCAGCCATTTCTGTGATGCAGCACCAAGTTGGGCACGTACAGATAGCTGTGGAAGAGTGCAACGTATGCTCAGAATATCCATAACAGTCATTGAAAAGAGTTGTTGAAAAGTGTATGACTCCACATTTTCTATCACATACTATTTATTTATTTATATTGGGGTGGTGGCTGTTCAATAGTTGGAGGTCCTTTAAGGAGAATAGTTTTAATTGTAAAAAATTCCCAGTTTAATTGGAATCTCCAGCTGACATCCATGATTACACTACAAAAATGCTGAGAAAAACCAAGCTAGAGAAACCAAGGCTATGAATGCCAAGATATTAAAACTAAGTGTTCTGGTTCTCAGTTTATTCTGATTTCCACTACCACCAATAATTTCATACATCATCACATAAATTCATTCGTTTTACAAGGATTCTTTTATATCTTAGCTTTGGAAGTAATTTTGAATGAGCAGTAGGCCAAAGAAATCACTGCAGAATTAAGCATTTTTAACATAAAGAAAAGAAACCTTGTCATGGGATGAATAATCTGCTTGGCAGCAGCAAGCAGAAGTACATTTTTGCAACCCAGAAATGTCATAGAAAATACCACATCTTATGTAAAAATGAGATTTCACAAGAAAATATAGAATTTTAACATGATGTACCACTCTAAGCAACATACAGAAAAACAGATTTTCACAATAACCCCTTTTCATATTTCAGAAAATACAGAAAATGCTTGAACTGATTTCAGTAATTCAGAATGATGAAAATGTATCACCATTTAATTCACTTAACTATTTTAACTAACATATTTTTATAAAGAAGAAACTAAAATTGGACTACCAACCTTGGATAGGCCATCCTGACTGCTATCCAATTCAAATTCTTCCTGGGATGGATCCTTTTCAATAGGACAATAGTCTAAAATAGGTTCTAAAATAAAGATTGATGATGCTATTACTATCAAATTCATTATTACAGATAAAGAATGAAAGTACATGGCTTGTTATTATTCTTTGAACAAATCAATACAGAAGGTATATAAAACTGTTAGAATCATAGAAGCATTGAGAAATTCAGGTAGGAAGCAACTTCTCAATGTCACCTAGTTCAAATAGAACCTTTAGCTCAAAGTGGCATCAGTTATAAAGTCAGACCATGTTTCTCAGATGTTTACCCTATGTGATCTGGAAAACCTACAAATATGGAGACTACACTACCTCTCCAGAAAATTTGTTTCAGTCTTTGGCTGTCCTCATGGGGAAAAGGCCTTGTCTTATGTCTAGGCAGAGGAGCAATGAAAAGGGCTTTTGCAGACCTCTCCACAAAAGGAGGGCTGGGGAAAATGTCTGCCAAGACATGCAAAAGACTGAGGTATCCCAAGCCCCTGCGACACACAGGAAGATCTGTGCAGCAAGAAATACTTACCTGTGGTGGGTTCTGTTTGGAGTTCCTCTAGAAGATTTGGTGGTGAATTCAGTAAGTTGTCCTGGGCCTTGTATCAAATATGACAGGAAATGGATTAGAATGAAAATTACATCTTCAGAAAAAAAAAACAAGTCTGTAAATTCAAGCTGATTCTTCCAGTCTTACCTGTCAAAACTTAGCATTAAGTTTGAAATTTAGTAAAAAAACTCAAACATGCTTTTTTTCCTTACACATCTCATTCTACCTGTTAGAGCCAAGACAAAAACTAGGGAATATACTTACCTCATTTTGTTCTCCAGAACTCTCTACTTCCTGAGAAATTATGCTGGGTTCACTTTTCATTTCGTTATTAAGAAAAGCTTCAATGGCCTCCTGAACCAGAGCACCAACAGATAGTACCTGAATATTGCAAACTAATACACAAAAATATTAGATAGCTACAATGTGAATTGAGTATACATACAAACTATTACAAGCAGTTAAATTAATTATTTAATTTGAGCTTCCAATGTAAGTTGTTTTCACTCTTCTCTATAACTACTTCACAGTATTTATCAACAATCACATAGCTATCTTGCTAGTCTCTTCTAAAGCTAGTATCTCCAAAGATGTTTAACAAAAGCATTTTCCAATTCTCAATGAAGTAGTATTAACATCACAGTACAATATTAATATTACTTTCAAGTTCCAGTGTTTCTAAGTTTATTTTGGCATATAACAAAGGAATGATATGCAACCAACCCCAGCAAAATACAGATGCATCTGAGGTTCAAGAATTATTAATGCAAGGATTTGCCCAAACAATTTTAACATAAGAGTGGTATTTTAACATAAATACTTTAAAGAATTTTAGACAAACAAACAAACAACCTCTACCTTTTTCAACAAACTTTGCACAGGTAGTTTTTCCACTAAACATTTTTCCCAAAACACATCCCTTGATGGGAAATGAAGGAAATTCACGTGAAGATTTGGGTTTTGGAGGATAGAACATTTCCATCAGTCTACGAAGCACATGACCCAATATGTTATTATTAAGAGGAGGTTTGTTTTCACTGTTCTCTTCAGTTGGGCTCCATTCCCCTGTCATACTCTGTATAAACGATAAAGTAACAAATCTCAATATTACTATAATCTTGCCTTCCATATTTCTAAATATATGTACCTATTTACATTAAAAATACATAAAATAATAAGATTTGAATAGTACTCAATAATAACATAGCTTTTAGAACAGAACCTCATTAAAACCTGTAATAATGTCATAATCAGTAAGTATTTATTGATATTTGCTAATAACTAGTTGAGAGTCAAGTACTTACATAAACATTTTCATGTTTATGATTTTGGATTCTGCCTCTGGATGGATGCCATAGAGAAAATACAACAAAAGGTTCATGATTTAGGGACACTAAGAGATCACTCACCAGTTACCATTATGGGCAAAATAGACTTGACCTGGGGAAACTGAATTTCTTATGAATCAAAATCAGAGCAGGATAGTGAGCACTAAAAGAAATCCTACAAACAACACCCCCTAGCCCTCCCTCCTTCCCAGGCTAAACTTTATTCCAAATTTTGTAGCTCCTCCTGCCCAGCAGAGCAGGAGAACAGGGAATGGAGGTTATGTTCAATTCACCATGTTGGTCCTGCTGCTTCTTTCTCCTCAGAGAGGAATCTTCATCTTCTCCAGCATGTGGTCCTTCCCACAGGAGCCAGTCCTCCACCAATATATCCAGCCTGAGTCCTTCTCATGGACTATAGTTCACAAACAGCTTCAGCTTGGTCCCCTCCATGGGGTACAGCCTTCCAGGAACAGGCTGGGTCCCCCATATGGTCACAAGTCCTGCCAGCACACTTGTTTCAGCCTGGGCTCCTCTCTCTATGGGCCACAGGTCCTGCCAGGAACCTGCTCCACCACCACCTGCAGGCACATCCACCTGCTCCAGTGTGGGGTCCTCCAGGGCTGCAGATGGATCTCTGCATCACCATGAGCTTCCATGGGTTGCAGCAGAATCTCAACAACTAAGCATGGAGCACTTGCTCCTCATCTTTCACCACTGACCTCAGTGTCTGCAGAGTTGTTCCTCTCATTCCTTCTCACTCCTCTCTTCTCTTGGACATCTGCACAAAACCTTTATTTTCTTCTTAAATAATGTATCACAGAGGTGTCACTGCTATCCCTGGTTGGCTCAGCCTGGGACAGTGATGGGCCCATCCATTGACTCAGTCGGACATGGGGGAAGCTTCCAGCAGATTCTCAGAGAAGCCACTGCTGCAGCCCCCCATTACCAGAACTTTGCTTTAATACAGATTCCTATATCACATTTTAAATTCCATAAACATGAAAAAATTTCACTAATATAGAATAATCAATAGCAGATTTGATTTTTGTATTAGAAATCCACTATCCTAATATTCTGCATTCTAAAATTGGGCAACATTATTGCCCAGTATCACTTTTAAATCTCTGAAAATTTCATGAATAGAGATTTCAAATATATGTATTTGCCTAATACACATTCAATAGAGAGAAAAAAAATCAAACCAAAGCCAACAACTCAAACAAATTCAAATACTCAAAATAACAAGTAGAAACTTCCAGTTCATCTACTCTTAGATAAACATAAATTTAGGAGTTGTATGATTTACTAAATTTTACTAGTAAACATAATTTTACTGAAAACCACACTGGAAGAATGCAAGAATGTAGTCCAAAGAATGGAACACAGAACTGTACTTTTACTCTATCAGTTTCATATCTTATAGCACTAGGAAAGTCCTGCTGTCCTGGAGATTATCCTGTGAGACAGTAAAAGATTTCTGTACACAGAATAATACTAGTCCTGTATTAACATTCATTTGGTTGGAGGATATTAAACAGCTGTTTGGAAATGTGTAGACTAATAATATTTCCTACTAGATTCTAGTTTGTCACTTAATTTTGGGTGCACAACAAAGCTTTGAAGGCAAAGTCGGAGGTTTCAGCCAAGAACATTCCAAGCAGGGAAAAAGGAAGAAAAAAACTGGTTCACAATGAGACTAGTAAAGCATGAGAAAAGATTGCACAGAGAGTATGTGAAATCTCTGCCCTTGGAATAATTTAAAGTTGAACAAACGATGCTAAGCAACCTTACCTGACTCAGAAGTTGGCCCTGCTTTAAGCAAATAACCTTCACAAACCTTTAATCCAAACAATTGTGTCATTCTATAAATGAAATATTTTATCACCATAAACAGAAGTGGGCAATGCTAAAGTTCTACTCAAAGATAAGGTTTTGAACTTATCTTCTGGGTAGAATATGCAGCATTTTCCAGAATTTATTATCTGAACCACTTATTGCCATAGCATACATTCTACTAGTAGAACATGATCAATGCTGACTTTGAACACATCTGCTAGGCAGAAAAAACCAATTTCATTAATTAGAAGTAGAACTCACTTATTTTTAATCAGTAAAAACAAATAAGGTAAATATTTTGGGGTTGCACCATATTCCCTCTCTATCACCTCTCAGAAAACATACTTCTTCATGTGTAATTGAAAAGACATCCTTAAAAAAACCCCAAATATTTGCACTATCTGCATAAATTTTCTTTAAACCTATAGGCAGAGATGAATCAGTTGATTTAAATTCTATTAGATCTCTAGAAAAAAATAATTCCAAGTGAAATGGGTTCCCCCACTTTTCAGTTATCTTGCCCTTTTAACCAGAAAATTGCTAGACTGTACTTGTCATAAGGTAAAATAGTTTACCTGTCAGAAACAACTTTTCAGGCATCCAGGTGGGAGATATGTAACTCCTGATCAATACTTTTGAATGAAACCAGAAATTATTTGAGCAGTACCTAATGCTGTGTTTGGTTTTTGGTTATTGTGTTAATTTACTAAGTCATTAGCCACGGTTTATAACATGGTAGTTTTGAAAAATATTCTCACAATAAAATGTAATATGTAACATGCAATGGACTGACGGCACTGCACTTCCTGGTATTTTATCAAATATATTTGACACTTTTAGCTAGTGTGCCTAATGTAGGCAAGGTATTCTTGAGAGATGCCAAACTGCCTGTCCTGGCAGGACAAACATTCCATTTCACAAACATTATGAAAATCTGCACAAATGTTGTGAGAATTATCTGCCAACAAATTTTTATCTATAAGTAAGACTTTAAAAGAATTAGCTGTTCACTTAGGTTTTTAGAAGACATAAGTATGAACTGGTGCCAACAATTTCACATGTCATATGAAGCCAGTTTTTGAATAATGATTCAAAAAAATTTTAATAATGATTCAGAAAGGCATAAGACTAACAATATCTGGGAAAAAATTAATTATTAAATAATTTGAAATAGCCTGGCAGGAAAAAAAAGGTCTTTAAATGGGTCAATAAATTTTTGTGACATTCAGTGATGTTACACTTGGAGGAGATTACTGAGATTTCATAATGTAAACAAAAATATGACTGTAAAAATTAATTTTTCTTTAGTACTCTCTGTTTCCTGCCTGTCTTTTATGTCCTCCTTGCTGACTTTGTGTATAGCTCTTTTTTCACCTAAGAAAATAATCACAAAATTCATACATGAATTAGCCTGCTGTGAATAAGGACCTTATAAATAGATAAATCACAAAAGCATATGTTAAAAATAAAGCTACAGTAAACTGAGCTTTCAGACATTCACCACAGAAACTCATAATGAACATCTATAGTCACTGCAAAACAAAAATGTACCAAGTTGCTCAGGATGTGGATAAAAATCAAACATATATTGTAGCTATAAATCCCCAACAGGAACAAAACTGGATATTTGCCATGATTTTGTCACATTCTACTCACCAGGCTATTTGAAAAGCCTAAATATGTAGTGGTATTTATTGAATATAATAATGAATATAATTTTGAAAAAACTGTACAATACATTTTAATAAGGAACTAACAAACCTTAATTTTTCAATTTTAAAATAACATTGGTGTATTGAAAAGTTGACGAAGTTAATATATGCTGAAAAATATTTACTTGTATTCTAACAAAAGATTAAGAAAAATGCCAGCTATTTTTAATAATTTCTAAAAAACGTTACTGTATTAAAACAAATAGTTCACTCAAGCCAATAAATCTTGTGAAGAGAGCTTTCACTCAAAATTGATGAAATTAAAAGTTCAGGTTTTGTAACATGTCTAGTATTTAATTTTACTGGTTTTACTGGTTACTTTCTGTTTCATTTTCCAATCTGGTAATATTAATTATACGTTTAAATTCCAATTAGCTGAAAATTCACTGCATTGCAATTAACATGCTGGTCCTACGACTCAAGAAATATAATCAAGGTTATATATAGAAACAGAATTACAACTGCAATTAACATCAAATATAGTTTTCATATAAAAACATCAGGAAATGAAAAGAAAATGTTTCTCTAAATTTAACAATAGAAACCAGTAATAGAAAAAAATGCAAGATCATAACATAAAGTTTATGATTATTACAAAGCAAGGTGTATTATCTTCCATTATGCCTTATCAGTTTGGTGTACCTTGTATTCACCATAATCTTTTTCATCTAACAGACTCAGTTTATTCAGCTCTACAAATTGTTCTGGGCTAGGTTCATCTGGCAAAGGTTGAATTGAGGCTTGTTCATATATTGGTTTTCCATTTAAAAAAAGTTCCTTCCAATCCATCATGAGCTTTGGTGGAATATGGCTGCATAAAAATGAAAAAAGGAAAAAGAAAAAAAAAGTTTTAAACCAAAAATTAGATGGTTGGATATTTGACAATACTGTATCCAAATTTACAAGAATTCCAATCATGAAACAAGCATATGCTAAATCAGTTATAGTTTATAATGCGTCCAGTAATTATTATAACCTCTTGTAAGTGTTTGTTTGCTTTTATGACAGCTGTAGGCACTTGTAGGCTTCAGTGTTTTCACCATTGTGTCCTCACACAACATTTGGCTAGAGGAGCTGTGAAGTAATAGTTTTGCTATTGCTACGTTTCCCTGCCCAAAAATATTCTTTCCTTTTGTGGTGTAAAGTCTCCTCTTGCCAAAAACATCTATAGAATATCTTTTTCTCAAAGTCAAAATTAATTCAGAATTATATGATTCAAACCCTTTCTTTTTTTAGTCATTTCACTGAACTGTGTGGCTAGGCTGACTATTGTACCACATACTAAATAAGCCTAAATTTATATAATTTACAGAAAATATAATAATGTGTATTTCATACGGTTACACTTTTATTATTTTAACATACTATTACACTAAAAAGCAGTAAGATTTTGGCATACTTTCTAATACTGTAAGTCTAAGCCCAAATCAAATCACTGAACATTAATGAAAGAACCACAGCCAAAACACCCCACTCCATGATACTTGAAACACTTTTACAGCACAGGCTTGTGTACAGTGATCTGCACTGCTTGGAGATCACTGCCTTTGTAGGACCTTCTCAGAAACCCTGTGCAACTAGGGCATATCAGAAGAGGGAATCGCAGCTTGGAGGACTCAGAAGTATCTGGGCTCAATTGATGTTTATATAAACTCCAGGAAGTTTATGAATCTTGGGAAATTCATCCTGTTTGTATTATTCTGAGGAAGTGTTCACCTAGTGAAGCAAACTAGGATGAGATGAGCACCATTCAGTTTTGACTTTTAACTAAGGAATTTTTTAATAAGAAAGGAAATCAGCAGTTCCACAAACTGTGGATTTTGGTCTCCTAAGAATTCAAGTTAGTTGAGTTTTCAAGAAATTATGCATTAGTTCACTCTGTATTACACACCAGTGAATTCTCACATGAAAATAAGGTCACCATTCTAACATGTTGCCATTGCAGCTGCCATGTAAAATATCTGAGAAACTATATAATTTGCTCTAATGCTTAAACCAGTCTGATTAATGCAGCCTAACAGCTATTATTTTTGCCTAGCTGCTGCATACTCACTTGTTTGTCAGTTGACGATATTCACCTACTTTTGTTGACATATCAATGATTTGGCCTACCATTTCCCAACATATAGAATAATGCTTTTTATAGCGTGCCTGAGCTCTTTCGGCAGAAATTTTCTCATGGTATTCTCTTTCTCTGGTTATTTGTTCTTCATTATCAATAGTTTCTTGTTTTGCAAGAGCCTAGAATTGTTTTTAAGGAAAAAAATTAAGTCTGCAGAGAAAGTGAAAGTGCAGAGGTACACAGTCTTGAAAATTAAAATTAACTTAGAGAAACAGAAACAGCTCGATTCTCACCAGAGTTGCATAGCCAGCAGGAAGACTAACACATAAACAAATCTAAACATTTTTATTCACTTTATAAATTCCCATTTGTTTGCTTTCTAAACTAGAATAAAGGAAAAACCCATTACTTCTTTTATGACAAACAGATTAAGACATATTCAGTCCCTGAGGGCAGTGAAATTGCAGCTTTCAGTGTAACAACCTGTTTAGAACATGTAATTTATCTTACTAGATTCTGATCTTCAAATAATTTCATATTATTGATGTTGTTCAATCTTTGAAAGATTTCTGGTCATGGTAGAAAATTGTCAGTAGTTCCTATAGTGGTGTGCTCCATCACCACCTCCTGTGGTGGTGGCTGAAAGCATACTTAAAGAGGTGAAGTAATCAATAGCTATAGCTGCTGATTACACAGGATTCCAGCTGTGTTGGAAGATTTGGAGTTGACAGGAGAAAAAAGAAATCTAATATTACATTATGACCTACTATGAGCATAGCACTTGGCAATTTTCCACACAATTATAAATCTTTTTAATCAACTTAAAGCTTCAAAGCAGAAATTAGCACTCATGAGTGAAACTACTCCAGCATTTTTCAAAACCAGATCATATCTAAATGAAATTAAGAACATGATTCCTGTAACAGGACCTTAGGTTATTGTCCTCTTGCCTCTGTGAAACTGTGCCTTCCTACAAAGTTAAAATCAGTATGGAAGAAAAATCAGACTTTCAGTTACTCAGCTTTATACCTTATTACAGGATCATGGAACTTGAACCATCAAGAATGGTTTGGGTTTGAAGGGACCTTTAGAGGCCACCTAAAGTTCAAACCTGCTGCTGTGGGCAGGCCCACCTTTCACTGGATCAGGTAGATCTTTCTCCCTGGAAAATTCCCCCAAACTTTTAACACAGTACAAAATATACTCAGTCCCACACTTACAGTTACATCCTCATTGCTTATAGCTGTGACTTTGAACAAAGACAAAAGAATATATTTACTACTAAATCATCACGTCCCTAGAAAAGTCCCGAAGTCGAACAGTTGACAATACAGATTTTGTAACAGGAAGGTATTCTAGCACTCCTGCAGCAATTCAAAGATAAATCTTTTACCGCTTCTCTGTCAAGAGCTTCCTGGAACTCCTTCTGTCGTCTGTCTTCATATTGCTTTTCCCTGAAAATTCTGTTCTGCCTTAGCACCTCTTTTTCATGCCGAACATGCATGAGTTGAGCAGCAATCCTTCGCTCATGCTGAGATTGTTTCATTAGTCTGTAAATGAGCTGCTCCTCCCGGTAAGTCTTCTGAAAGATAAAAAAAATAATAGTACTAAACACAATTGATAAACTATTTCCTAGAAAACTCATCAGTGTCTAATATGAGAAATAGGAATGCTGTCATATGATGGAATTCACCTACTTATATGGGACATAAATTCAGAACAACATTCATATCTATTTATTAGTACAATTTGTACGAACTATGTAAGAATTCAAAATATGCCTTAACTGAGATACCCAGTAAAAATACATCTGGTCAGACTAACTCCATTTAATATGGTTATTTCCCATGTGCAAAGAAACTGCAGCATATTTAAAATAACAGCTTCTTATCTGAACATATACTCTTTCCTCAGATCATTAATTTAACCCTGTTATTCAATAGTCACCATTTTTAGCCATAATCTTCAGCATCCTTGAGCAATCTATTTTCTACAGATTTGAAATTTTTTTTCTTCTTTTAGGGGAATTGGGTAATTATATTCTCCATTCTTCCCTATTCAGCAGACTGGGACTATGAGGAAGAATTCAAAACCTAGCAAAATACAAGACTTCTGGGTAATAGTTCCAGTGTCCTTACAGGGACATGAATATAATATGCTATCCAGTACTAAAGGAAAATCATTCTGAACAATTACTTGAGATGTGGTCTATATGCACAGACATTTTGAAGGCTGTGAGTTGTTATTTTTCAAAGTATTCTTGAAATATAATAGTGTCTTCTCACTGCTACACTTCTCCAGACTTTTCTTGGTATCTAAACTAATGCTTAATCTAACCTCAAGTTTTGCCTTACTATCACAGTCCAAAACTCCTCTTGAGTCCTGAACAAAAACATCAGCTTGCCTTAAAAACATCATTGCCAAATACCAATGCTACAGCAGAATTCTAGGGGAAATCTCTGATTTGCTAGATATTTGCTTCTGATGAATCAAAACTGCTGTGAAATTTGTTCAAATTTAAGAACTTAAATTGGGATCTAATTTGAAGATCTCAAATTCATTCTCCTAGAAACAGAGGCACAAGTAAAGTCAATTAGTAGTAATTAAAAAAAAAAAAAAAGAAAACCTGAACCACACCAAAATAAAGTATCACTTCTATTTTCTTTCAGTCTGGTTTATTTTTTCATCAGCTGTCTCTGACAGAGAAGGTAAAACACCTTATGTAACTTCATTGATAAATGAAAAATCCAACTTGATTGCATATGACATTATTTATGAAAAATTCAATGAAAAGGTCTACATCTGTCCTACAATGGAGCCAGGACACCTGTAACAGCATTCTAATGCAAAGCATGACTGTTGCAGTTGAAATAATAAGAGAAGAACTTTCTAAATAATCTAGATATTTAATGTTGATTTTGGGGAGAAATCAAACAAACAAGCAAGCAAATATCTCTTTTCATATTTTTAAATTCCCTTTCCTGCCTCAGTTCTATCCACTGTTTCATGGTACTTAGTATTTCAAGTGAGATTTCAAAGAAGAGCAAAGGTTACACAATTCACTTCCTACTGCAAGTAAATATCCTTATTTTTTTTCATTAGTTGCTGCTTAACCTCAACCACAAATTATTACAGCAGTAATAAACCTTCACCAGTTGAAAATTGATGTTAAAATCTTTATTTGCAGGGAATTGAAGGAGCCGCCCTAACAGAGTTGTCATTTGTCATATGCAAAACATCAATTGAATCGTGCAAACAGTTGGTCCAGTGAGAAATTAAAATACCTTCTCTAGGTGAACTTCCTCTTCATAAAGAAAATTGGAAGATGCTCATTTAGAACACTTCACAGGAGCCAAAAGAGATTTTCTCTTTTTTAAAGGGTAGAGAATTTCAATATTTTAAGTGATCAAATACTTTGGCGCACTCATTAGGCCTAAAGAGAGCCACTAGGAAATTCTTGAGGAAAAACAGGCAATTCACTCAAAACTACACAACAGGTAAGTAAGGATTCCAAACACCAAACTCGAAACTCATAGTTTCAAAAAGGATCTTCATTGGATGGAGAAGTGCAACATTAGTAGCTATCTTTCACACAAAAAGAAATGCAGAAAGTACTCAAGTCTGGCAAGTACTCAAAGGCTGGCAAGTTTTGAAACTTCAGAACATACAAGGACACAAAATAACAATTGTAGAAAAAGTTTTTGTCATAACATTTTGTTTAAACATCTTCACAGAGAACTGTGAAGTGCTTGAAGAAATCATAAATATCACAAATGGGACAACTTAGTAATACTTCGGAAAATTATTATTAAGGAAGCACAATAGATGCTTTTGTCAGTTTACCTACTTAAGACAACAGTGGCATCCAGTGGCCAAACATTAACGTGGTTACATTTTGGGTTGCTCATACATAGTTACTATATCATGTTCTTCTATTTTTCTATTTCCTTGTTTGATTTACATACAAGTGATACATTTCTGTGCTGTTTTTCAGTCATAAATGACCATTTTATGACCTAAACTTGGAGCTTGGCACACACAAATATATTTGATTGACAAGTAATAAGCTAGTAACAATTTGTTTCTCTTCCCATTTTCACATTCTCAATTCACTGCTGATAGTAAGTGATGTCTGATAACTTTTTAAAACAGAGATATAAAATCTGAACAGAGCTATAAAAATAACAAGTACAAATCACCAATAATTTGGTGAAATTGTGGAGATAAAGTTGGGATGAAGCTATACAATTGTCAAGTATGTTCAACACCGGCCTATGAAAATCTGATTGGCATCATGCTGTGCTCCACCTAGAGTACTGTCATGTAATTGTAAAGTATTTTCTCTCTCAGGCTCCACCTTGCAGTGTACCAAAAAAAAATTGAACAGGATTATTTTAATAAACTTTTATAAATATGGATATGAAACACATTACAGCAGTCTGAAGGGATGAAATTCCTTCAATTCTAAATGATCCCATGCCAGGTTCAAGACTTATACAGTGGACGTAAAACTCAGACCTGAATGCATATAAACAGCTGCAATTTCAGTCAACAAACCCTTTCTGGTTCAATATTTAATAAATGGAAAAAGCAATCTTGAACTATTTTCTATTTCCATTCATTTTTTAAAGAAAATACCTCAGTTTGCTTCCCCCTTCTCTTAAGTCAAGTAACATCTAATGTCTGAAATCTCATGAAGTTCCAACAAAACAGTTTTTCCTCTGTTAATTTAGAACCGAATTACCACTAAATATATTCTCTGATATGGTCAGATTACTGTTTCAGTCAAACACTAATTTGCCGTTCCTTCTCATCCCTGCAGTCTGTGATTTCAATTGTACGTATAGCAAAGCTGATTTTTCTTCTTGGGAAACTAGGAACACTACTGCTAGTTTTCACTTGATTTAGAGCCTCTCTGGAGCCAGTCTGAGCTGCTGTATCTACCAAGTGCTCTGGTAGCCATGGCTTTTAGAATCAGTGATCCACACTGCTGGGGTTGCAAGAGCTGAGAGCGCTTAAAGAGCAAGTTTTTGGGACTGCAGTGATTTCAGGCAAGTGGGTTGCAAAACTTTCATCATGGCCTATGTGTATCAACAAGAACATGAAATAAATCTCTTTGAATAAGAACTTGGAGACAGGATATATCTAGAGATGGACTTTTCTAAGTCACTACAGGTATTTTTCGAGAATATAGGTCTGATAGACATTGAGCAGCATCTAACTTCCAGATATTTACCCCAAAAACCTTTTTCTTAACATTTCCAAAAAATCTTCAGACATTAGGTGCCAAGGCTTAAAAATATATATTTTCACAGGCACTACACATCTGAAATGCTACTATTATATTATTGTTACTAGTATTATTAGTATTAGCAGTAGAGATAGGCTCAGCTATATATGATCTAAACTATATGATCTAAACACATATGATCAACACATATGATCTAAACTAAGGACTCACATGGAAATACTAAAATAAAAAATAACCAGAAATCAAAAAACCCCAGTAAGTTACAAGGCTGTGTATTGATAGAATCATTACAAAAGAGACAATCTGTGAAATTAGTAATCTAAAAAGCTTCTTTTTAAAGGAGAACAAAGAAGAATCCTTTGCTTTTTAATGTATGAAGAAAAATCTTAAAAGCCTTGTGCTTTATGGGACAAATGTAATAATCAGCAAAATTCATTTTTAGACACAATACCGATATTCTCCAGAGACATATCTTGTATTTCATAACATATCAAACCCCAAATCTCTGACCTGCAAATAAAATTTTGATTCTCAGCACAGCCATTTCAGAATTCATCAGTCCAGATGAAAACCTTCATATGACACTACAAGTTATGTAACTACAAGTTTTCAAACAAGGAATGCCATGTTTTGTTGTTCTTAAATAATAATCTTCTTTAGAACCATTATACATTTTGATACTGTAGGATGTTCAGCTTTTGGGGATGGGAGGCAGGGAATAGACAGGTCAGTTGCAAATTTTTAGTAATCTTTGTTCTGCTGCCTTAATTTTATCCTTTTAAGTTTACAAGTATGGTGTATGACATAAGAGTGGTGACTAAGAACAGCCAACCTTCTGTATTTTTTAAGGGTTAACATAAAAAAGATATTCAGACATAAGTGTGTATAAGTCCCTTTATCCCCTTCAGATTTTATTCAGCCTTCCAAAAGTACTTGTTTCATATTTGTAAGCTCATTTTAGATTACTATTAAATGCACATAGACTATGTACTTCACCATACAATTTCCCACCTCTTGAGCCTCGTGTGCTGCTAACTGATCCACTAGCATTTTTCGTCGTCTCTTTGCTCGTTGCTCTCTAGCAAATGTATCTTCCTGTACACGTTTTTGAATTTTCCTTATATATTCATCATCTGAATAAATATTTAACAGCTCAGTTCTCTTCTCTGGTATAGTTTTTAGACCTGTTGCTTGAGACTTCTGTGTTTGCAATAATTCTTGCACATCACTGATTGAAAAAAAAAAAAGATTGGAATTACCATTCTTAAGGGTCTTTTCACACTGATGTCAGTATAGGTATGTGCAAGTACAACAAATGTAGAACATCACTCTGTGGAATCTGCGGCTACTTCTTGACAATGTCCACTAAGTCCAACACTGACTTAGGCCAACTAATCATTAGTTTCTTTGTCAATACAAAGCCAAATTCCACAGAAATAGGAAATTAGGACAGCTCACATAACGCCAAAGAAAGTGGGGTTACTCCTCAATATTGCCCTACACTCTGAGTAGTTTTGTAAGTATCAATCACAGGTTTACACACAGAAATATCCACAGCAGTATACAACAGTGTCATATCTTCTGAGCAGGGCATGGATATAACCAAAGGTGACAGAATAAAAATTACTTGCAATTATTCACAAATACATCAACATACAGATAAGTTTCAGGATAAAAGTTACTCCTTTTCCCTTTGAAATGTGTTACTGTGTATGCACATTCACAACAATTCCTATCTTGCTGCAAGGGTAACTGACCTTACAGACCCAATGACTAAAATGTACATAGAAAATATGCATTTTGAGCCTTTCCTTGGTGCACACGTGGCAAAAAGTAGTGAAGGAAGTCTAAGCTGTCCCTACAACAACTAAAGGTAACTTAAAGACACTGCAATTGTGTTGGACCCAAAATCAGTGCTAGTACGGCATTTGTTCAGAGGATAATCAGAGTTTAAATGAAACATTATTCTTTCTTCAAGTAGCTGTCTACATAGCAGACACCTAGAATAGGATGCAGCCTATTCTTAACAATTTAGCATCCAAAGATTACCTGTCAGTCACATGGTCATGTACTGCAGAGACATTTCCAGTCATAGACTTCTCAAACTTTTCTATCTCCTTGTATACGTTCTGAAGAAGAAACACACAATTTTATGTTTCCTTTCTCTTCACAAAGCAACATAAAGAAGGTTCAATAGAAAAAATACTAGGGAATTACTTTTATGTCATGTTAGTACAAGAGAAATGCTCACACTGAAAATATTTCAAGCATCAGCTACACCAAGAATAAAAGCAAAATTATTTCCATCTTTCACATTTCAATTCCTTCCCCTCTTCCCCTTTTCCAGCTACAAGTACTTCCACCAGCCAGAAAACTCTAGAATTTTGCAGCTGTTCTTTCTACAGGATAAATCTGTTTTTTCATAGGGCTCTAGCAGAGCAAGTAATTCTCACCATATGGGGATTTGAAACAAGATACTCTGGAATATGATCTGCTTTTGATTTAGTAGCTTGAATGTATCCCTAATAGTTATTCAAGTAACTGTCTTACTACAGGTTACTAAACTCTAGATTTAAAGACTCCTGTTACTGTAGCCCAGTTGTAAAAAGCAGTAATAGTTGCACGCCTAATGACAATGTAATCCATGAATTTGAATTACAATCCATGAGTTTTTTGGTACTACATAATGCAGATTTTTTTTTTTAATTGTTGCATCTCTCTGATTTAAAGTTATTGTCAATTTCAGCTGTTACTAGCATTTAATAAGCAGACAGTTTCATAGTGTGTTATAAACCAGTTCAAACATTATGGTTCAAAATGTTATAATGCACAAATCAAAACAGAACACTAATGTTTTTATTTAATGTATTATTTCTAGTAGACTCATAGCTACTCTCAACAATCAAATTACTACTTACCTATGATATTTATGCAATATGAAATTTCTCTTACATCAAAACAATTCTTATTTAAAAAAAACCTGCAAAATCATAATTGTGTAAATATTCAGCCCAATTTTCACTGGTAAAACTGACATCATTTTGACAATCAGCAGCTGGTGCAAGTGCAGTATTTACAATCATAAATTTTCCCAGAAACAGTGAGGTAGGTTTGAGTTAATGTAATTAGCATTAAAACAATATAGATGATAATTACCTCTGCTTCTCTTTTCTTCTTTAAGAATCTTTTGGCTTCAAATGATTTTATAGTAGGTCTTGATGGTTGTTTTTGAATCTGTGTAACAGCTGTTTGAATCCTGGCCATTATTTCATTTTGTCTCCTTCCTATGTGATTCTGATATGAGCCAAATACAATTAAACCAAAAATTATCTTCCAGGAAGAAACTAGAAGAGATTATCTGACTCCAGACTTGAACAGATGAGCAATGCTTTACAGACTTTTAAGGGCTTTATTGAATTCTAGTTCTAGTAAGGTACCTGTTTCAGGTCTGAATAAAGCACAGAAAATGAGAATACTAGTTTCCTCGTACACAAATTGAGAATACCATTAGGTAACACTAGCACAGATGATCAAGAAGTAACAAATATATAAATCACACTCATTTAAAGTGCACCAGACATGTAGGCAGGTAAATGTGGAATAAAGAAGAAAAAATAGTTTTTATACAAAGAAGTCAAATATAGTTGGAAATACATACTGCATCAAAAGAGCTATTCCAAAATTTTATTTTGTAATGTTGTTTTGAATATTTTGTTTATTGCTTGCATTTTCCTGTCTAGATACATGAAGGGGCCTTTTTTCCTTCTTGTTATGTAGGGGCAGTAGAATAGCTAAATAATCACAGCAAGACTCTCACCCTTCATTAGCCACATAAAATATATATCAAATTAGTCAACAATCGCTAGTATAATTCAATACTCCGATGCCTGGCCATTTCCTCTATATAAACTATAAACTCTGCATTGGGTGAGTGTTCCCCATGTCTAAAGTAATGTCTTCTTTCTTTTTTTCTTCATCAGAATAGCTACACAGAAGCACAAAATGTTCTGAGGCCATACCTACTATAGATGCCATTCTGTCATTTTCTTGCTTTTGTACAATGCTCCATCTTTTCTTCATAAAAGAAGAATCACACTAAACTCTTGTACAAGAACATCTCAAATGCATACAAGTTGTGATATGTACCCTTTTTCTTCAAATCTATAAATATTTGCCATGCTTGAAAATATGCAAACACTCTCAACTTAAGATGAAGTGATTTTTAAATAGGAATGTTCTTAAGGTCTTGAAAGAGTACATTGGCTTTATTTCCATGCACACCACCTTTCTTTGTCCTTCTATAAACAAGAGCACATAGCACAGAATCAGGAAGCCTTCACAAAAGCACATAGCACAGAATCAGGAAGCCTTCACACTGGTTTTAATTAATTCATTAAGAACATAACCTTCAGAAAATACTTCTTCAGAAGTCTATAAAAATAAGTAGTCATTATTTCTTGGGCTCTTTGCTCTTCTGAGCTCTCAGCTACTCTGCAACATCCACATGAGCTCTCTTATCTGTTAGCAATTTTGATTTTGTTTCATTCTCATGTGGCACTACAGTTTTCAAATGTTAAACATCCAGCAGAGAAGAGTCAGAAACAGCAATAAACATTAAAATATTACAATTTAGAGACTATTGCTTCCAACTGTGTTTTTCTGTGTTAATGTACACAGAAAAACACACAAACATGTTCAAACTGAAAATCAAGACCAGCTCCATAGAAAAGAACTAAGAGATTTGAACTTGAATGATGCCAAACTTTGTTGACAGAAAAGGACACCTCATTGCTCTGCACAGCTTCCTCTGGAGGAGATGCACAGAGGGATGCTCTGGTATCCAGTGAGATGACATGTGGAATAGAATCACAAAATGGTTTGGGTTGGCAGGGACTTTTAAGATCACCTAGTTTCAAGCCTCCTGCTCTGGGCAAGGACAGCTTCAACTAGACCAGGTTATTTAAAGTCCCATCCAAGCTGGCCTTAAACACTTCTAGGGATGGATAGTCCACAAGAATTCCTTAAAGATCTTCCACCTCTCTTCTCCTCCCTTGTCCCTGAAGGCAGCCTCTCAGATGATCTATCTCCCTAAAGAGCTGGAAGTCTGCTTTTCTGGAGGGAAAAGGGATCTACCTTTACTCCTAATCTGATACCTCAGGACTAAAACACCATCAACCCATGCACCAACATTGTCACTGCAGCCCAGGCTGCCTCCAGTCTTGATGTCTCCAATTATCTTGTTTGTATTGGTGACCATTAGATCCAATATCACATCCCCTCTGGTAGGGCTGTCTACTACCTTGCTCAAGAAGTTGTCCTCTATTCCAAGAGTTTCCTGGATTGCCTACAGGTCCTTGCACTAATTTCCCAGCAGATGTTGGGGAGTTTGAAGACCCACAGCAGAACAAGAGCCTGTGAGCACTATGCCTCCTGAAGCTGGACCAGGATTTGGTCAAATAGGCTTGCCTTAGTCAGGAATACTGTAGTAAACACCAGCCACAGGGTTCCATGTTTTGCTTTGGTCTCTGATTCTTATCCACAGGCTTTCAACCTGCTCATGTCTATCCTTCAGAGACAACTCTTCACATCCAATCCACCTCTTGATATAGAGGGCAAACCCGCAGCCTCTTGTTCCTCTCCTGTCCTTTCTGAACAGCCTGCAGCCATCCACAGTTGCACTTCAGTCACAGGATTTGTCCCATACAACACCAGGGGAGGAAAGGAAGCGTTTCTTTACTGAAAGTCTCCAGCTTTGTAGATACTCAAAACCACACTGAACAAGGTCTTGAGGAGCCTGCCATAGCTGGCTTTGCTTGGAGCAGGGGGGATAAACTGAGTTCCAGAGGCTCTTTCCAACCTATGTTCCTCTCTCTAGTTCTCAACCTTCCTATTCTATGATTCAAATGCCATTCTGAACTTGTCTTGAATAAGACCTGCTCTCAGTTGCTCAATTCCTTTAAGTAATCCCTCTGCAGGTGAAGTGATATGTTGACTTTTCGGTACTATCTTAGCACTTGTTGATAAACTTCTGCTTGAAGACTATTTTTCAGAAATAGTGCCAGAAAAAAAAGTTACATTTCTCCCAGCTGAATTTAATTCATTATATATACCTTATTAAAAATTCATCATCCTGATAACAAATAATGGTCTGGAAATACTGAATATTACTACTGACAACAAGAAGGAAGTATTTAACAGAACCTACCACATCAACACTAACTTCCTTTTAGACATTTATTTTCCTTTTATTTTTCTCTCTTTGTGTTTCTCAGCATACAGTAGTTGCAGAATGGAGTGCAGTATAAATGTATGGAGAGACATGCAACAGAATCAATCAAACCACAGTGGCACAGAGCTGAACATAGTTAAAAATAGGTTTCCTGGAGGGGAAATTAGTCTGAGTTGATACCTAGACCACAATGCAGTCTGCAATCTGTACTGATCAAACGAGTAAAGAGGCAGCTGCTGAACAACTACTAGCTTTTGTTGTTATAGTATTTTAAGTCTGGAGAAAGCTTGAAAACAGAGCAGGTAACACAGAATGAACCAAAACAAAGAAACACAGAAGATCAATATCCTATTGAGTTCCTGTGCAAACCCACTGTACAAGACATAGCAAAGAATTGCTTCTTTTCCTTTTAAGTACTGGGCTTTGAACAGGAGATTTACAAAGTAAAGAGAGAATGCACATAACATGTTTGAAAGGTATGTGTAAATATGCTACCTTTTTTATATTTATACAAAATAGACTTAGTTACCTCTTCATTTCCCCTTTCAGTAGATGCAAGTTTTGCAGTTGCTGCAGGTCTCATTGCTTCCACAGCTACTCCAGTGAGCTTTGCTTTCCTCTTTTTTTCTAAAGCAATATACAATTCATATAAAAGCATTGTTGCAGCCCCATGCTGTCTTGTCATGATGTCTTCGGCCATATTCTCATTAAACTGCACACCAAGGAGGTGAAGTGTGGGTTCCAGGCGAGAAAAATTGTTAATTTTTGCATCTGCACCTCTGTATGATTAAAAACAACAACAACAAAAAAAAAACCTAAAACTTAAATTTATTTTCAATTCCAACTTGCTGCATTAAGCATGGTCATGACACTTATCTCATACCAAGACAGGAGTAGAAAAAAACAACCCACAGAGGATTTTCTTAAATAATGTGATACATTCTTTGGCTTAAGTTTTATACTGCTGTACAGGTAACTGCATTGATTACTATGCTTAACTTTTTGAAAAGACAAAGTAAATTCTGATATGTGTGCACACAAAATGTATCTAATAGCAAAAGCTAATCTGCAATTGCAGCTAATGGTATACCATCTGCAAAACAGACAAGGAATTCAAACAACGTTTCTACATTATCTGTATCAATCACTCAAATTCTCACCAATTAAACCATAGGAACAAAAAAAAAAGGGGTCTGTATTACCTAATAGCCTTTACAACATATTTTTTCTTCAAGAAAAAGAAATAGACACACAGGTTAAAGCAGTGTTGAAAACAAATTCTACATTCTAAATGAGAAATTTACATTTGAAACTAAGATAGTGGCTGGCAGGCTATTATTTCTTTTGATATGTAGGTTCTCGTGGAAAAGCACTCAAGATCCACAGATATACAGGGCAAACCCAAATAACAAGAAATTGTCAGTTTATAACAATCAGCATATCAAATTTCATCAGATATATCCATAACTTCAGTCTGAGTCAGAAGATCATGCTTTCTATACTGCTCTATTGCTTGAGTTCACAATAGTTACTTCACATGGAGCAAACAGCTTTTGAGGTCAGCCAAGATCCAGCATAATTCTACAGAAATAGCTCATTTTAACTGAAGCCTTTCTGGTAACACAGTATTCATCTTATTTCTAGATTAAACTCTCCAGGAGCTCATTATCCTCACTGTAACAATCCCAGCTTTATTTCTTATACACTGACACTGACACTGAAGCTTACAAGTATTGAGCACTTTTTCTGCCTTTGATTCAAGGTTAAGATGAGCCCTCTTGCCAGAAATCATCTGACATGCACTGAGAAGCTCTTAACTTTTCATTCTGTGAGACTGACTTGTTTGTACATCTCTACTTCTCCCTCCTTGCACTCCTTGAAGACAAGAGCAGCAGGTGCAGTCTCCTGGTCCTAGGGACTCCCCCCACCATCACAAACTTTCAAAGACTATTGAGAGTGGCCCAGCAATGACATTGGCCAGGTTACATAGCCTGGGTAAGTATGTGCCATTAGGTCCCATGGACTTACACATTTCCAATTTACTTAAATATTCCTTAAACTTTTCCTTCTCCATGGTTAAATCCTTCTTCCTACAGACTTTCCTGTATGTCTTAGGGCCTTGGGATACCTTAGTCTTTTGCATGTCCCAGGAGCCCTATATTTTCCCCAGCCTTCCTTTTGCTGTGGACATAACTTTAAAAGCCCATCTTGTTGCTCTTCTACCTAGACATATGACAAGACCTTTTTTCCATGAGGGCAATAATATATAAAATACATACAAATTTCATATTGAAAAAAATTGCCTGGAGAGGTAGTATAGTCTCCATCATTGGAGGTCTTCCAGATCACACAGGGTAAACAACGGGTGCAGACCTTCCTGTTAGTTTCAAGGACTTGGGGTTTCTGAGTGTGAGTCTTATTTAGTAGACTAAGATAGAGAAGGCATTAAGCATCTCAGCCTCAGCATGGCAGATGCTCATTTGACAATCTGAGAGAGAGGCTGATGAATGCAGCCACACTGTGCCATCGTTTTGATGCAGGAAGACAACTAAGAATGGCCACTGCAGAGGGAGGTCCTGGATCTTCCTGCTCTCTCATACAGAAGGCCGCTCCTCTTCTCCCCCACCTTAACAGCCTGTTCATCTTTAAGTGCCTATATCAAGCCATGGCAGCACACCAGTCCTGGGAGCTATCCCACCACCCCACTGTGACTGCAATGATTACCCAGCATCTGCTCACAGGCCTCTGATTTCTTTTGTTTGACCCCCATGCTGCATGCTTTACTATACAGGCACTTTATAGATGTGTGATTTAAAAAAAAAATTAGAGTAATTTAGAAAGGGTGTGAATGCTTCTCCCATAATCCTGTCATCTCAGCATGTCCTTAATTGCATGCATACATTAGGCTGAGCAGCCTTCTACACTGTTTTGCTGCTCTTAATCACATCACCTTCCTCTTGCTTGCCAGTCTAGGCCATCACTTCCTCTCTTATCTAAAACTAAACCTCTCCACCAATACTCATTCCTAGTTTAGAGCTATCCTCACCAGATTTGCCAGGTTGTTGACAATGATTTCCTTGTCCAACTTGGTCAGGTGGATCCCATCTCTTCCTAGCAGTTTTCCCTCTCAGAAGAGGATCCTATGACTAGGAAAAGCAAATCCCCGTGGAGGACAGCAGCTGCACAACCACTTGTTGACCTGTAGAACTTATCCACTACTCATCAAGCCCATCCAACAGCAGAAGTGAGGAAAGTAAATAAATACTTGGGCCCTCAAGCTTTTGTCTCCAGGTCTCTGGTGGTATCCTTGGTGTCCACAGAGAAGAACAGCAGGGATATTAGTGCAAGGGCTGGACAAGTCTCTGCAGCTCTGGACTGAAATTCCAGCATGCAGCAAACCTCCCTGGCTAGCATGTGACATCAGCCGACAGCACTTCCATCTATCTCCTGCAGGAGAAAGTCTCCCACTGCTATCCCCACCTGTTCCTCCTAGTGCTCTCGCATGGTTTACACTTTACCTGGTCAAATGCTTTGTCACACAGTGCCACCAGCACTCATATGCTACCACTGCAATGAACCTGTTCACAGCTGTAGTTCAGCAGGAGGAGCAGACACTTTCCTTTTCCTCACAGAAGTCACCAGCTGCCAGTCACCTCCTTTTCCTAACACAATTCTGTATGTCTCTCCGTCAGCACAACTGCACGTTCAGGCTCCTGTATCTGCAGCACCTCAGACAAGAGAGTGTACTGACCTCATTCTTCAGCAACTTGAGTGGATAACACAGCTCCAACTTGAGTGGATAACACAGCTCCTCCATGAGCACACGTCTCTGCAGGCAAAGCCACCACCTCCCCCTGATGAAGGCAATCCCACCAGTCTGAGAAAGGGATAATTGACTCCTTTCATTGGAGAGAAATTCGAGTTGAGGCCTCTGACACTGAATAGTTGTTCCAGTGGGTACTGAATATCATGCCCTGTCATGCATCTCCATCTTTGCTGAGCACACATAAAACTGTCTCAGCAGAGTTTCCAGTCACTTCTTGCACCTACTGAAGTGTATGTTCACTAAATGCACCTCTCTAATCACCTGGGGACAAGAGCTCAAAGCACCCTTTTACTGGGAAGAATTGAGAAAACATGTGAGAAGATGTGAGAGCTTGCTAGAAGAAAGAAAAGCCTCCTGAAGCTACTTTTCCCAACAACAGCAGGCACTATGAGAATTACCTGGGATTTTCTAAGAGATCTAGAAGTCCAGAAACAGAGTTCAAGAACTGCTGTGTGAAACTGCTTTTTGTTGGCTGCCTTTATTAGCTGGGCTCAACCTGCTGTCCTACAATTTGGTCAGACTTGGCATAGGAAAGGGTGTGAATACACTAGAAGTTCAAAGAACGTAAAAGCAAAGGTTCAGAAGAAACAGGAGAATTTTGTAGAACTCTTGATGAACATGCGCACCATAGTCTGACAAAACACAGCATAAGCCAAGCTCATGAATTGCATCATCAATCTAAAAAAAAAAGCTCACAGATCTGCACAAGATTTTTTAACATCCCATTTTAGAGTTGTTCCTAATTATAAATATTACAGCAGATTACTTCTAAACTTATAAATTTTTATATGATCTTCTGCCAGAGCTCCACTCAAAAGCCTCATAATGTTTCTCCAGCATTTTCATTTTAGTGCAGATGTTATGGTCACCACCGCAACATGAACAATAGTCCTAATTCTACACAGATCATGGGCAGAGTTCCACTACTCCTAATCACAGAGACATCCTTGAAAGGCTTTTTGAGCGTCTGGTCTAACCTGGTTACTGGTCATTGTAGTTACAATTAAAATGCATAATTTTCGTGAAAAATTATGGTCAATCTCTCTGGAAATATGAAATCAATTCATGCCTCAAACATATTTAGCTTTTGAATTACTAAAAAATATTTTAAATCTCAATAAATTCTACAGTGCATTAGCAAATCCCAGCTGAGGAAATACATATTTTGTCTGCTCTATGTAAGAGACTTGTCACTTTATACAGGAGACCAAATGTTATCCATATGTACTAACCTGTTCTGTGAAAATTGTTTAAAGTCATCCTGAAGACCATATTTGTGTAGAAGTTCTCCTAGGAGGTAGCCAGTAGAAAAATCTTCTGGAAATGATCCTGGAACTAAGTTTGGGGGTTTTGTCATTGTTTGGAGTTTTTTAGATAAAATAATTAAAAGAATCCAGATGTTAATTTTAATTTAACATTTATTTAATTAATTGATTAAAAACAAAACAAAAATAAAAACAATAACAAGTTAATTTTAAACTTGTTATTGTTTTTATAACAAAACTAAATCCAAAGTTTATAAATAATTCAAAAAAATTTTAGGAGACTGATCTAACAGTAATAGTTTTCAAATCACAAATAAATATACTTTCTGTGTAGTCATTTTGCAACATCAGCTATACATGGTAATTTCTAATTTTCTGTGTTAAAATGCAACCATCACCATAATTGCCACTGAGATTGTGAAAATATCTATAAACTATAATTACTAGATTTTCCATAGAAAACGCAGATGAAAAAAAAGGCTAGCTCTAAAGTGCTTCTCTTCATACAATCACAGAATCACAGAATATGCTGAGTTGGAAAGGACCCATCAGAATTGAGTCCTTCATAGCAAACCCCAAGAGTTAAACATCCTGTGCCTGAGAGCATTTTCCAAATGCTTCTTGAGCTCTGTCAGGCTTGTAGTTGTGACCACTGCCCTGAGGAGCCTGTTCCAGTGCTCAACCACCCACTGGGGAAGACCCTTTTCCTAATATTCAACAAACCTCCCCTGACATAACTTCAGGTCACTCCCTTGGTTCCTGTCACTGTCACCACAGAGCAGAGGTCAGTGTCTGCTCCTCCTCTTCCCCTCATGAGGAGAGTTGTAATTCCCTTCAGCTACCTCCAGGATGAACAGACCAGATGACCTCAGCCACTCCTCACACAGCTTCTTCTCCAGACCCTTCACCATCCTTGTTGCCCTCCTTTGGACACTCTCTTATACTTTCTTGTCTTTCTTACACTGTGGCACCCAAAATTGCCCCCAGCACTCGAGGTGAGGCTGCCCCAGTGCAGAGCAGAGCAGGACAATCCCCTCCCTTCCTGGCTGCTGATGCTGTGCCTGATGCTCCCAGGGCAGGGTTGTCTCTCCTGGCTGCCAGGGCACTGCTGGCTTGTGCTCAGGTCACCATTGACCAGGAGCCCCAGGGCCCTTTCCACGGCAGTGCTTTCCAGCATCACCTTCCCCAGTCTATACACACCACAAGGGTTGCCCCATCCCTGAAGCAGAATTTGGCACCATCATACTGCTGGTGATTGCCCATCTCTCAGATTTTCCTGAGGGTTTTGTTCCTTCCTTGCAGTGCAAATGCTTTTCCAATGCCAGCACAACAGCTGACATTCAAAACAAATCACTACTTTCCAAAAATATTAAACTAGTTCTTATTCTATAGAGTCTTTATTAGCACTTTAAGTCTGAGCATTTTCTATCTTTTGAGAACACCTGCCCCTTGAGAAGAATTAACTTCAGCCAGAAAATTTTCAGGCATAGGAATATATTGTCCAGGAAGATGAAGGAGTCACCATCCCTGGAGGTGGTCAGGAGGTGTCTGGATCTGGCGCTGAGTTTTAATTGTATGCATTTTAATTGTATGCATTTTATTTGTGGTTCAAGGGTTACAGAGGCACTGCTGGTTGCATGGTTGGACTGGGTGGTCCTGAAGGTCTTCTCCAGCTCTCACAGATCTAGGATTCTGTAGTCCCTGCCTTTCACACGAAGACTAAAAATGTACCCGCGGAGGCACGTGGTGGCAGGAAGGGAGCGGGCCCGCCAGGGAGTTGGCCGCGGGGAGACCCCTGGCACTACGGCCGACCGTGACCCCGCTGACCCCGCTGCCCCGCGGGCAGGCCCTGCCCGTCCCCGCGCAGCGGGGCTCCACTCACCGATGCGCCGGGAGAGCTTCACGTCCCGGTTGAGCCACTCGCACAAGATGCGGGACATGGCGTGAGGCGCCCGCGGCCGCCGCCGCCGCCCGGCTCCGCGTCCCGTTGCCCGGGCGACCGCGGGCGGTGCCTGCGCGTGAAGGCGGGGCGCGCGGCGGCGCGGACGCGCAGGCGCGGCGGGCGGGCGGGCGCGCGGGTGTGCTCGGACGCGGAGCAAGGTGAGCGCGCGGCGGGGCGGGGCGGCCCCGGGGGAGGCGCTGGGCGGGCGGGCGGGGGCTGAGGCGGGGTCGGCGCGGCGGGGCCGGCCCGGCCGAGGCCGGCGCAGCGCGGGACGCGGCGCGGTGGTGCGGGGCCGGGCGCGGTCTCCCTGCCTGCCTCGGAGCCCTATTGGGCTGCCGGCGCGGAACTGCCGCCCCGGCTGCGCTGCCTGCCCCGGCTGCGCTGCCTGCCCTGCGTGCGCGTTGCACGTGTGTTTGTTCAGACAGCCATTTCCCCGTTCCGCCCCGAGCCCGGCGCCCTCCGTGTTTGCTCGTGAGCTGGTGGGGGTGGTGCAGGGTAGAGATCGAAAAGCTGGGAATTAGAAGTAATTTATTCGCAGAAGGGATGATTAGGCACTGGAATGGGCTGCCCAGGGAGATGGTGGAGTCACGACCCTGGAGGTGTTAAAGGAAGGACTGGATATGGCACTCAGTGCCGTGATCTGCTTGACCACGCTGGTGCTGGCTCGCAGGTTGGACGAGATCAGCTTCAGAGATCTTTTTCAACCTGATCGATTCTTGCGACTCTGCAAAGCGCAGCCTGTCGGGAGAAAGGGAATTAATCCAGGGTGATTTTCCCAAATCCGTTGTCATAAGAGCACAAGTTGTTACTGTGCCGGCGCCGTGTGGGGAGGGGGCGGGCGGGCGCTGGCCGCCCGGAGCGCGCTGCACATGCAGGGCGGTGTGCTCCGAGCTCGGCAGCGGCGCCGTGCCGGACAGCTGCTCGGGCGGGAGCCCGGCCCGCTGTGGGGCGAGCCCCGCCGAGCCCGGCTTTGCTCTGCTCTTGTTTGAATTAAGTCGTCTTTGTTTTAGAATCACACCGAAACAGCCGTGCACTGGTTCCAGTGCTTCTATTTGAAGCGTGTGTAATAAAACGCCAGAGCAACGGGGAAGAGAGCTACATCTGGAAAATGCACTGCAACACAGTGGGTATTTAAATTGGCCAATTTTTTTCTTGGAAAAGTTATCTTAACTACTCAGGTTTTCAAGTACCTTTCAGCACAAGACGGAATATTGAAGGATTATTTTTGCTACAAAAGGCAGGAACAAGGTGATCTAGTGGCAAATGAAAAGACAACAAGCTAATGATATTTTTCAAAAGTGACAGTTAACTTGGAATGTTACAGGTTCTGTTCCTTGAGAACAAACAGAATTCCTCAGATTAAATCTGTGTGCTTTGACAGAGGGTGTGCTTTAAATCAAATTAAATCCTTGAGAATACGAATATAAATCTGTAACTGACCAGGTATTTATGCATCTTGAAAAGGCCAGTGTAAAATCAGTGGCATATGAATCAGTGAAGTAACAGAAAACTTCAAGAGAGAGGAAGTACTTTTAGGACAGATGTTTAAATTAATATTTATATTCTTTTAAGGATTCAAAGTTTTGCATATATCTGAGCTTATGAAAATTCATGCACTTTAGAAAAAGTTCAAATTTTTAATATTTTTATGATTGTATTTGTAGTGGGTGTATCTATATTCAGTGTTTTTCTGGTGTTTCAGGGCGGAAAGAACAAACATTTTAGCTTCATCATGGAGTTTTTCCCATGGCTCCAGAAATCAATGTATATGTTTTTATGTTGATAGTTAGGTGTTGCTGCAAGTAGTCATTAGCAGTAGCTTATGCTAATTTAAAACATGCAAACTATAATTGATTTATATTAAGTATAGAACTTCTTTCCATATCACCTCTGACTTTGAAAGGCTGGTACTTCCTGTATCTTTAGATTTTTTTTTTCCTGTGGAATGTATTCCTTCGAGTTCATTATCATATTCAGTGCATTTCTAAACACCTGATTTTGTTTAAAATTTGCATGAGTTTTTCTGTATGTTGAGATGACATAATAAAATCTTACTCAGATAAGCTAGAACTATGAGAAAGATGTGGAATTTCATGTTTAAATTCAATAGTGGCTTGCTGTTTCATCTATATCTCTTTTAACAAATTAATGTAGCTTTCTTTATTCTGAGAAGTGATGGGATAATGTATTAATAAAATTTTACTTTATTCTTTCCCTGAATTTAAGAACTTGGAAAGATGTCTGTGTTCTGCACTGTGAAAGCTGAGCCCAAAAACTATTTAAAGGAAAATAACTGCAGAAATCAAATAAAGTAAGTGTTTCCCCCATTCTACCCTTGCTGAAAACACCAATATTTAAAAATAATAGCATTGTATACTTCCTGTGCTCTCAGGTTTTTGTATCTCTTTTAGGAATGCCAATGGGCATTCCAAACCGGTTTTTCACAGGACTCTCTACTTTGAATGATGTAGATCTTAGTCAGTAATATGGGGTTGTGGAATGCATATGAATTATTCACCTAAGGCTCTATCTTTATTTTAAACTTCATGCATCCTATTGTGGACTTGCTTTGAAAGAGGAGAGGATTGTTTACAGGTTGAATTTATAATAGCTGAAGCAGTAGAAGACACCAGGCAGCAACCTGTTGAGCAGAAATTGGAGCGTCAAGGATCATCTATTACATTTCATTCCTTTGCCCATCTGAAAGAAACTGCAGATATAAAGAACATGATAAAAATGATGTGACCAAGCCTATAGCTTTTCTTGGACATTAGTTTTGAATAAGATGGACATAATAGTGTTACACATAAAGAATAAAATGGTGAAATCCAGTTTTAAATGTGAATATCAATAAACTTTATCATGAAAGGGCAACCATAATACTTCTAAGTCTTCAAGATAATAAACTGATGGGGAATTAAGTCTGCAGTTTAATACAACTAAGATTAAGAAAAGTAAAATGAAACAGTATCTGAATTCTTGAATTAAATTGCATAAAGAGTAAAGCTGTGCCAACAGCAATAGCAATAAACTAAAACAGAGCAATTAAAGAGTGTCTGTGTTAGGGAGTTTCCTTTTGTGCACCAAAATTTACTTTTTCCTGTATCAACAAGATTTTTTATAAACATGCCTTTAAATTCTTTTAAAATATATAGCTTTTTTTTTTTTTGACTTGTAATGTTATTATTTATATTATTTGCTTGTTTTCTCTGTTTCCTGGGAAGCTACAAAGCGGCTAAATAGCCTCCACTTCTCTTAGGGCTTCTTTTCACTCTTCCCTCCCAGTTTATTATTTATTTTACTTTATGTTATTTGAATCACAGAATTTCAGAATAATCTGTGTTGGAAGTTGGATCCACAAGGATGATCAAGTCCAACTCTTAAGCAAATAGGCTGTTTTGGGTTTGAATCTGCAACCTTGGCATTATTAACACTATGCTCTAACCACCTGAGCTAATCTCAGGGTATTTATCCCCTCTGACAATGATTGAATTATCATGTCCACTTGAAAACTTAGTTTTGAATTTATTTGTCCTTCACATATACTCTTCTGGGCCCTCATGTCTGTACTGAGGACAGAAAAGGATTAAGGTCTAAACAAAAAAATCATGAGCTTGAGGTTTGTGCTTACCATGTGTTAGCACAGGTGGTTGCTTGGTGCATTTCTCAGCTCCATGGCCCCTACTGGCTCTTAGAACAGCACTATGGAAGCTTGTCCTCACTTCAAACTTGGTTTTCTCGTTGCCACAAGACAACAGTTATATTGAGCCGCAACCCATGTAGGTCTAGTCTGGTCTCCTGTCTCTAACAATGATCAATAAGAGATTTTGGGGAAGAAATGGAGAGAAATCATATACTAAGATCTGTTAGCATATACTCCATTGCCATACAGAACATTCTCCCTGCCACCATTGTTTGCCACATTTGTTTGTTAGTTAGTTTGGTTGTTTTTTTAAAAAGACGCTAATGACTTTGAAAGTTTTTGGAGAGATTTTGCAGCTTTAAGATAGACAATGCTTCTTAACCATTTCAAGCATCAAAAGAGTAAAATAAAGCATCAGAACAGCAAAAGCTGAGTGTAAATGATGGAAAGAAAGAAAGAACCAAGATGCCTGACAGATTAAAAATTCACATAAGCAAGACAAAAGGAAGTAGGAAGCTCGTTAGAACCTCTCTGAATGAGTTCATACATATCTTAAGGACACAGTAAATTACAGGAGAAGTAGACATTAGCATGTTCATACAACTTTAAACAGGTATGTGAAACAAAGAAATGAGGAATTAAGGACATTTTTATTTTGGAGATGTTGCTGTGGTTTCACTGTATTTCATTACCCATTTCTAAGCATCTCTTCTTAATAGTTTATTTTTGGGTTTATTACCACTTTCTTTCCCTTGTGGTTATTTTTCTCTATTAGAAAGTTGTGTGTATTGGGGATTCTCTGCTTCCTTAGTAGGATAATAGGAGCAGTAGTAGGGGAGAGCAGTGGGCAAGGGATAAAAAAAAGTTGATGATTAGAGACTGGAATTGAACAGAGATTCATTGAAGAATGTGACCGGTACACATAGCTAGCCAAGAGGGCTCCATTAGGGATAGAACAAAGAGGATAAAGGCAACACAAATTGCTTTAGTTCTATGGATTAAGCAGAGCCTTGAAATTCTGAGTCACTATTTCTCTGCCTTCAGAAATTGTATGTAAAACATGCTGTCAGAAGATGGTTTTAGTCAACCCCAGTAATTACACATATCCACTCACATCTGTGTCACAATACAGTCAGAACTAAAATTATGTGAACATTTTTCTTGTAGTCATTCTTTTATGTATAGAATAGCTGTGTGTTTGGTGTAGATGAATGAAAGCTCTCTCCAGCTGTCTTTTTTTAGAAAAAAGAAGGCAGTAAAGTAGTAAGTAAAGTTCAGATGGTTCATTTTTGTCATGCACAGTTTAATTCACTTTCTGGCATAGTGTTTCTGCAAGATAAAAATCCAGTTAATAAATCAGATTTTTCTAGGTGGCTAAACTGTAAGTATATAATTTTATGGATGGATTGCTTTATAAACAATTGTCTGAAATATTTTGAGTAGTACTTAGAATACTCTCAACGCCTCATCAGCTAGTATTTTATCCTTGTTATTCAATAAATGGTCATTAACTGTGCTCATTTGTTCTACTTTTTTTTTGCTGTGGTTTTTGTCTAGCATTATTAAAGAGTATGTGTAATGTTACTAGAATCCTCTTGGAGGTTACTGAAATGCAACTGCTTTTTCTTTCAGAAACAGTATGGCTATTGTGTACTAACAATTCTATTCAGTTATGTTTTTAGAGTATAAAAATAAGAATAGTGTGTCTGATTTTGAAGTAGAGAAGGAATTCAAGTAAGCATAATGTAACCGAATGATCTGGAATTTGGCTAGAATTCTAGGAACAAATGCCAGCAGTTAAAAGCCTTGGATAGCTCTTTCTGGTTATGTTGAAAGGGAATATTGGTCAAGCATGCTCTAAATTGGAAGTTTTCCTGGTAGAATATCAAGTTTTCAACGTTGTTCTTTAATCAGTAGTACTTAGCTACTTAGAGTAGAGCTGATGATGCAAATGGTTAAAATCAAAGTGATTTTGATCCTGCTAGACAAAGGAGAGACTATGGGCTAATATGCCCAGTTACTTCTTTAATAAAAAATTAATGGTACATCATAGCATGGTAATGCTAGTACACAGAATATAACTTCTTTTCTAAAATAATGATTTATCTTTCAGGTTGCTCATTTCTCTCCTCTTATGCCAGTATTAATTTTGCTCTCAGGCTGATTCCAATAGATGTTTTCTTTTCTTCTTGATCCAATAGATGTTTTCTTCTGGAGTGTAGGAGTTGCTGATAATGACAAGGATAGTATTGTGCCTCTGCTTAATGGCTGTGGAAATGCAATTTTAAAAATCTTTGAATTATTCATAAGCAGTTTCTTATTTGATTACATGTGATCTGACTAGAAGATTTAAACAGGAATAAACAGTCTTCCTTAAAATAAGTAAAATTCTGTTAAAAAGTTAGATTTAATATAGAATGACTGAACAGGGGTCCTAGTGTTGAAAGATGAAAAAAAGCCATCCAATTGTTCATGTTTTGAATTGTGGCACAGATAAGCATTTTAAACAAATTACAGGAATTTAGAAACTTGTGTGGTAAAGCATTACTGTTACTGATGGATCATTTCAAATCATGAAACAGTGTAGAAAATTTTGTGATTAAACCAGTAGTAAGTCTCTAAAACAGTGTGCTACTCTGCCTCTGATTTTTCTCCAGCTGTCTCTTATTCCCATTTCCCGTTCTTTTTGCTCTGTTGATTCTTATTCTCTCCCGCCATCAGAATTATTCTTACTTATATACTTGTTCTTCATATTCCTCAGGTCTTTATATCTAATGATGTGTCTTTCTTCTCCTTTTCATCTACTGCCCCAACTCTTCTGTCCTGCCAAGGCTTATACATGCATTTTGTTTTGAAAGTAATTTACACACATTTTGAATTATGTATTATGTTAGATTTCCAAAGTAGTGACACTAAGCATTTTCTTTTCATTCTCCAGAGTGATGGTAGAAACTGTTAGAGTTGTTCTTTAGGGTCAATGGCAAAAATTTATTCCTTTTGTCCATTTGAGTCATGTAGAGAGTAGTAGGCCCAAAACCCCTTCAGTACCTTTCCTGCAGGTATTTTGTAAGCTCTTTGAATATGGATGTTTGGTACCTGCTGTCTGGACAGATCAGTGTCTTTGCAGGTTACAGATTTCAAATTCCTTTCCCTTTGGGATGATAGATGTCCTGCTTTATCCCAGAGAAATGTTGTCTGAATGAATTTTGAAATTAAAACTGAAGAAAAACATGGTTGGGCTGTCAAGCGTACACAGAAGCAGTTGGTGAATACACCAGCTTTAAAAAACCTTATGACTGGAAAGAGTGTCTCTTTGCTAAATACCTTGGAAAACCATTGATCGTGTACCTTAAAATTTGCATAATTATGTCCATGTTCATATGTAGGTTGTTCTTTATTCCAAACATATGCTGAAAGTTCTAACTCATTTTACACAGTTTATATTTGAAGTCTAGCACATTTTGTTTTGCCCTTGGGTTTCAAAAGCTGTTTTTTCATGTTAGGATCAGCTAGTTGTCAGTGTGTTTATCCTTTTATGCAGAATGAATGCTCCCAAAGAAATTATATCAATTACAAGTTCTTTTTTTATCGGCAGAGGAGCAGCATTTGTCAGAATGAATCATTAACAATAGTCGGAATGCACTCTTTTCTTCCTGCCTCCTCTGAAAACCTTACTGAATTTGAAGTATCCTTAATCTGGGCATATACTCAGGTAGCTCTGTCTTCATTGTCAGTAAAGAGGTGACTCTTTGATCTTTTCAGTGGTAGTTACTGACATCAAAGCTCATTCTGCCTGGTATTTTTATACCATATTTTTCACCATACTGTTGCTCCTCTTTGGCAATAACAGATACCGATGCTCAGGCTGCACTATTCAAAGCAGCTTTTTCAGCTGCAGTAACAATAGTTTAGATACTGGTATTAGATATTTTCTTATAAAAACACTAACAAGTTGTTAGTAGAATTTCTTGTTTCTTTGTAATTCTGTTCAATAGAGGATTTGAAAATGTACTATAGTCTTGAGTAGAATTCTTGCTGTTCATAAGAATTTAATAAATTCTTTCTTTTGCATTTAAAAAATTTCCACATTTTCTGTGGAAAGAATTCTCTTGCATGGTAACAAATAAGATATGTAAGTGAAGTCAGTTTGATCTATGTTTTTGTCAGTTTACCATTGGATAGCAGCATAAATTTCTTTCAGTAAAGTTGATACCTGCTGCAGATACATGACCAATACATGCTGCACAAATCAGAATAATCTTACTGGAACAGAACAGCCCTGGTCTTCCACTTTGAGAAAAGTGTCTTTCCAAGATTTAGGTGTCCCATTTTTGTTTTCTAGGAGTATATAATTTTTTATCATTGCATTTGGAATAAGAAAAGGTACAATGCTATAAAAGGCAGGCACAACTAAATTTATTTTAAATAAATTAAATTCTGTGCTTTGGTTTTAATTATTTTTTTCAATGGATTAATGCCTGATGTTTATTAAATGGACCAGGTAAAGCATAAGAAAAACACTTCTAATTTTGAAACAAGAAATAAATGTATCTGACAGATTTTACAGCTGATACAGCATCAAATTAATCCCATTTTTTATATAGGTTATGAAAATAAAATTTAATAGTATACTGCATAATACGAGACATGGAACCTAAGATGCACATAATTCTGTTTATGCAGTTACACAGCTGCTGCTTGTAATTAGCTGCCTAGGGAACCTCTGTTCAACAAACCTTTTTAATGAGTGTTTTTAACAGTTTGATTCCATGGTAAGAGAAGAACTGGATATAGAGTGTCAAACATAACTAAAATACAAATAAATGTAGATTCATAACAAAAATTACGTATAGATTGCGTATAGGTGTGCAAGCACATGTGTATATGCTTTTAAGTATTTTTTAAACATACAGTAATTTTGAAAGCTCTTTTGCGAACACAGTTTTCAGTGTTTCAAATTATAAAGAAACAAAAAATAGTGATAGCTTTCTTACTGCTGCAGTATAGTTTCTTTCCCATAAAGTTACTTACTAAAATAGGAAAGAAAAGAATTACTTTTTCCCCCTGAATTTTAAATGTGACTCACAGTTTTAATGATGTTTTGCTTCCATCATGACATTGTTGAAATTTAAGTGATTACAGAAATACAACTTCTTTAAACATTTTCTGGGTCACTTCTAACTGAAATGCTCTATTATCTTCTTTTCTGTTGTCCAATGCTATATATTATTTGGATTTGTTTGTGCAAAAGGAAGAGAATGACTATAGCATTTTTATTAAATATTTCTAGCTTACTTCTCTGGAAATAGAGGAAGTAATGTTGCTTTTCTCATGAGAATTTCTGACACCTAGATAATATGTTTCTTTTGTCCCCTTGACTTCTGTTTTTGTGAGCTACTACTTCCAGCATTTTTATAAGATTAAAGTAGGTACTTCCAACCTGTGTATAACATGTTAGCATGTAGAACAGCATCTCCTAGAAGTATAGTTTTTCAGTAATTGTAACTTCTTGTTTTGTTGAACCTTGTAATTTATTATACTCTGAATTACTCAACAGAAACTTATAGAAATAGTTAGGTTTTCTTTCCATTCATCTTTATAGCATTTTTTTCTCTACGATGAACATATTGTCATCAGTGAAGAAGACTTTCTTGTTGATAATTTGTTTTTAGGTAGGTTCCCTTAGACTGTTCTAAGTATGCAGGTGTGGTTCAGCCATGGCTTATGATGCCATAAATTGTAATGTGGAATTTAATAAGCAGAAAAAAACATGTTTTGCAAGGTGATGAATGACAGGAAATTCAGGACAAATAATGGAAGAATAAATGATGTAAATAATGGAGGTGTCAAATCTGTATAAGTAGTTAGTTGTGATTACAGTTTGGTCTAGCAAGAGATATTTGGAGATATGTTACTTAAAGGAGAAAACAGTTTTGAGTTGAGGGACATTTTGGTTTTAATCCAAATCCAGTAAAATACATATGATAGAGATGTGAAATGAATGATAATGCTTACAAGAAATTCTTACAGGATTCTGTTAATCTGCTGAGAGTTCACTTGTCCACTTACCTTTTAACAGTCTGGGCTAAGGTGTAGTGGCCATAACCTTTAAGCATGCCATTTAGAATTTATGCTAACTTGTAATAGTGATCCATATTTCACTTTTTCAAAAGTTAATCCTGTCATAAGACACTGCTTCCTAATTACCTTGATGAGAAAGTTAAAGTTGTTCTCTTTATCCTCAATGTGATACTGACCCTTTCTGGCTGGTGTCTTGTCACCATTTGGACTCTGGACTATTTCCAGGCAGTTGAAAGACTTGTCTCAGTTTCTAAGTTCATTTTCAGAGTTGAAGCATAAAAGGAAAAATGGAGGGAGAGAAAATGTAAATTATTTCTTATTTTGCATGCATTGTCCTTGTGTGGGTCAAGAAGTTCATAAGACAGCTGTAGATACTATGACATATTATTCTTTTTGCAAGCCTTATTTATCCTTTTGTTGTAGGCAATCAGGTGTAGTGTGTATTCCACATAGTCTGTTTAATTGTAGGTCTCTGGAATAGCGTTTCAGAAATAAATGGAGTATTAATTCAAACCCTGTTGTGTGAAAGAGCAAAACTACTAAACACAAAAAATAGTAGAAGACCTACTGTTATTCTTACAGAAGTTCCATTTCAGGCCCTAGCTGCATCTTAATATTATTTCATAACAGAAAGCCTCTGCTTTCTGTTATGATCCCATGTTCCTCTTCCTTACTCAGCTGATACTACTATAATTTTTCACTGACCACTGTTCCTGTAAGCTTGTAAGTACTTGGAAAGCATACTAGCTTAATTTCTACCAGCTTTTGTTTTCTCTTATGCAAGACCTGCTTATTGTCCTTCACATTTCTTTCTGCTCTCTCCTCTTAGTTGTCTATTTTCTTACTGAACAGAGGACTTTTTTTTCTGCTTTACTTAGTTGAGATTCCATTTCTTTTCATGTGTATTTCATATCTCAGAAATACTAGAAGACCAAAAACTCTTACATATGTTAATAAGTCTGTAAAACTAGCTTGTTTTCCACAAGGGTTTCATATTACAGGTGCCTGGATATGGCACTTGGGGTGATAATGGTGGTGCTCTGTTGATAGTTGGACTGGATGATCTTAAAGGTTTCTTCCAACCCTGATAATTCTGTGATGTATGAATTTTACATCAGATCTGGCAATGTAAGTAGAAGTTCTAATCAAAATATATAGGATACCTTCACAAAAGAAAGAAGACAGTGTATGAGTTTAGGATAATTCTGCCCTATGATTATAGAGTCAGCAAATCCTATCACCAGCTCTTTAACAATCTGCTGATCTATGGCAGCCAGAAAAAAAATATTTACAACAAAAAAATTATGTGTAATGTTTAACTTGGTGATCAAAGAAGTTAAGCCTAAGGTCCTGTAATGCCATGCTTATGATTTTGTGAAGTATTGTCATTACTGACAGCTTAGAAATGCAGGTATATCACCATTACAATTTTTTTAAGATAAACAGAAATCTGTTAACAAACTCCTTAGTGGACCTAGATTTATCACAGTGTTCTCAAAAACTGCCAAGGTATGATAAGCAGTTTCATTATGTAATATGAGTGCATGAAACACATATGTTCCGTATTGCTGGCACATTGAAATCTTGGAAACATTTCACCACTTTCAAGCCAGCAAGTATGTAAAGCAGTAAGATAAAATCATTAATAATCAAGTCCAGGATAGAGATTACACAATCATTAGTGAAGTAATTCTCATTAAAGCAGTTTTTCTGTCTAGGATGTGCCTCACAGAATAGGAATGCCACTTTCCCAGAGCATGTCAGCAATGAGTAGTAACCCTGAATGTGAGCAAATTGGAGCAAGAGGTTCAGATTAATTTTCTTTGGGGGGGAAAAAAAAATCACCATTTTTTCTAGAATCTTAGGTGTGAAGCTGTGTAAAAAAAAAAATCAGTAAAATAATAAGATAGATTAAGCACAGGCCTTTTAATTCAGACTCCATTCATAAGCAATAAAAAAGAAAGTGTTTTGAGAGATAAAAAAGAATTAAAGGAAGTGCATTCTATTTGTTTAGCTGGAGAACATGAATATATTTCCTTACTCAGTCCTTAAAATGTTAGTAACCTAAAAATCTTAAGAAATTATTTAATGATGAGTTATTTTAATGGGAAAATGACCACATTTACCATATCCATATCTCAGTCACACAAAGACTTAAAGTGACCTTGTTTTTCATATTCCAGTAATATATCTTTTTATATTGATATGAATCCTGAGCAGAACAGATAGGTAGTAGTTGATTGTTGAGAAACAGTGTAATCTGCTTAAAAGCATTTCTATTTTCTTCTAATATTTTGGCTACAGTACTGTAACACTCAGTGTGAAGACCTGCTTTCAATCAAGTTGTAAACTTGGGAAATTTTTTTTCATATATGTGAACAATTTTATTTTGGTTCTTATGTGACTTAATATTTTTTAATTTACAATTTTAGATTGGGTATAATATGAAATTCTCTCTTTTTGTATTATGGGCTTTTTTCTCCCCTAATTTAGGATCTTGATCATTAATCAATCCATTTCATATTCTTTTTTTAAAGAAAATAAAATCAAATGCTGTGACACAAAACAGTAGTCCTTGCAACAAAATGACAGCAGTGAAATCACTAGGAATCAGTTTGACTTGACATTATGATCAATATGCTGGATCTCAATTGTGACAGGTTTGGTCTTCTTATTGCTTATATAGGCAGATTATGGGTCTAAATGAAGTAGAAAATTATACGTTGTAATTTATACGTATTGCTAGTAATTACTGTTTATTCCATTGCTATGAGTCAGAAATCCATTTAGGATAGGAGTTAAATACAGAAGATGCTGATGCCTGAGAACATGTGTGAGATGAAGGTAAAACCATATTTTCTAAATTGTTGTTTTTACTTAGTTTAGCATTTGACTTTTAGCATGCGCTATCTGGTAGGAGCTAATTAGTTGATGTAACTTGGGACTAATTCTCAGTGTGTTATGTACAGCTGACGCTGAGCTATCCATTTATTTTATTGTCCCTGCAAAAATAGGATGTAGCCTATCTTTCAACTAAGGGACAATCTCTGAAATCATGTCTTAAACTAGCAGTTGTAGCAGACAGAGGCCATATATTTGTTGTTGCCTGAACTGTGCTGCTTTGGTGATCTGGGCCTGCAGCCTTTTCATTGGTATTAATATGTTTGTTGCAATTTTGTAGGACCATAGAATGGTTTGGGGTGGAAAGGACCTAAAAGACCAGTTCCAACCCGCTGCAACTGAATTGTTTTACATCATTGGAAGTGGACATGGTGTTACCATATTTTTCTTTAATTTTAAGTTAGACTGTAAGATGTTTTCATAAAAGAAGTTAAACTATAAAAGAATCATCAGTCTAATGCTCTCCTGTCACTTTTTACGTATTATCTATTTCTCACTTTGATCCATTTTTATTTCTCACTTTGATCCAAATTTTATACAGTCTTTAAAATTTTACCTGTACTTTTGCTGTTAAGTTACTTTTTGTACATACCTTAGCTTCTTGATTTCCTTTGACTGTTTTTATATGAAATACTAAATTAAATATTATTATGAATAGACATGGTTTTCTATATTTTTGTATGTTTTTTCTTAGTTGCTTTTTGTTTACTTTTCTTTAATGGAAAGTTCATTAACTCCCTGGGGTTTTTTTTCCAAGAATATGGGATTTTTTGCACACATGCTAATAAATTTTGGAAGCAGATGATGTGATTATAAAGGCAGATGCCTATTTGCATTATGGTGGGATTTTTTTTAAAATTGATAGATCATACGTGTAAATGTTTTTATTATTTCAGAATAAATTTTAGTGAATATATGTTTTTATGTGTACATATATCCATGTCTATGTTACATATGTAACTCACGTATATACATAGTATTATACCTTTTGTGTTAAGCTGTCTCGTTATAAATTTGTAGGTTAGAGTTGAGAGAAAATACTCATCATTACCAGTTTACTGTTGCAGATGATTATTTTAGGTCCCTCAAAGAATTACCAGCAAAGGTGGTGGCCAAGGCAGTTTTAATATTTAAGTGGGAGTGCAGCAAAGTTCATCAGCAAGATTCATTCTACTTACTCAATGGTTAAAGTGCACACAGGAAAAATTGGATAAGAACTTAAAATCAATCTTCCTAAAACTAAAATTAACCAAAAATTATCTACCTAAAACTAAAATCAACCAAAAATTATATGTGTAGGCTGAGGATGGAAAAATGTCAGGGAAATTCTCAAATTAGATGCTTTTGCATCTTCTTAACAGGCTGAGCCTCGAGGAGTGGGGTTATCAGTCCAGCATCCATTGTCATTGTAACTGGTCCTCCAAGTTCAGCAGACTTGCTGTGAGGTGCCCCACTCAGGGGAATTTGCTGATCACAGACCACTGCAGGCCAGAAGAGCTCAGAATTTTTTATGAGATTGCAAAAGACCTCTAAGATCATCAACTTCAACCTCTGACTGGTCACCTCCTTGTTGCTAGACCATGGCACTTAGTGCCACATCACGTTGTTTCTTTAACACCTTCATGGATGGTGATTCCACAAATTCCTTGGACAGTTCATTCCAAGAAATTCCAGTCTAACAATCTGTTCGGAGAATAAATTCCTTCTGAAAGGACATGTCTGTTTAGGACCACTCTTTCTAGAGTCATAAGAGAATTGGCTTAAGTCATAATAATCTTCAATCTTGGCCACAATTCAGGTAGCAAGTTGAGTTACAAAAATGTTGTTCAACTGAAGTTGTTATTCAGACAAGAAAAATAAGTTTCCAAAGTGGTTTGTGCTACACAGCACAAGTTATTGAGAGCAGACAATATTTCTAATAAGCTCAAGAGCTTAGTCCATGTGCTGTTGGTCAAGGCTGAGGCCTTATGAACATTTCTGAGATCACAGTGCAGCCAGGAGGAGTGCACCACCACACTTACTCAATATTTTCTGATTACTGTATAAGATATATTTTAAAAGATACCTTTCCAAAAATAAAAATGTGAATGACATGCAACTTGCAATTACTTTTCTTGGCCCTGAGAGAAAATCTTTATCTTCACTTGAACAGTGGTCACTGTCAAAGAAGGAAAGAACAATAATATTGGAAAGGGAAAAATAAATTTTAAACTAGCATAAGAATCTGCTTATTTTCAAACTTGTTGAGGATTTTTTTTTAATAATACTATATTGATGTTGGGAAAGAAATAATCACTTCTACTGTCTTTTAAATATTTTAAGTTTAGCTGGTACAAGAATGACATGGTATTGTGTAATTTAACTGTATATGAGGAGAATAACCTGCTCTAAGAGAAGATGGACTGTCTGTTAATTGCTTTTTCCTGAAGTGAGGTACATGATTTTTAAATCAAGGAAAAACTTGATGCAGTCACAGCCATAAAAAATGATTATTTTCTAAATTAATAAGGAATAGTATACCTGTAAGACTACTAAGTTAGCCTCTGAGGAACATGAAAAGAAGGAGTATGTGTTAAACGCTAAGCAAAATGTATTTCCTGCCTCCAGTGCAAAGTCTCCTACAATCACTGGAATTAATATTCCTATCAGGCAAACACAGCCATGCAGTCCCAGAATGATTAGATAAATAATTGGATACGGAAATTGAAGTCAATACAAACTAATTTCCATTTACTTCCTTTACTCATTATTTGCATGAACAAAATAGATGGTGAATTTATATTCTAATGGTCAAGTCTAAATGGCTTTGGGTAATGTTTTATTTATAGAGCACTTGATTGCCCATAAGGTGAGTTAAAGTGCAAATTATGGTCAGGGTTAAGACTGACTTTTTCCTAGCTGGTAAAAGAGCATTGGTAGCCAGGTCTGGGTGAATCAATAAAGTGTAAGGTAGTAAGAGGATTTTTGCTTCTGTACTTCAGACTGTCCCCCATATGTGATGAGTCAGACTTTGTTCTTGGAATCTGAAGAAATGTTTGCAATTCTGGAGTTAAAGCCAAATTGGATAGCATGATGATGATAAATCTCAATCCATTAAGTATTTGGTCTTGATTTTGAAGAGATGTATGAGTGGACTATGTCCTAGGCAGCTTCCTTTTAATACTGAGGAGCATTTTTGGAGTGTGATTGATATGATGAAATGGATCTACTCAGGAAGAGTTATTTTGTGAAGGTTGAAAGCTGAAGAGGTGTTTGCAAAATCAACAGTGATTTTGGTATATATGATGCACTTTTTATAGTACACATGCTATAACTGTAGCTTTTTTTCTAAATGCATCTTTTTCTTTTCACTTTATATAAGTCTACCTGGAGTAACAATAGAACCAAAAGGGGAACATGAAACAATTGTATCATTGAACAAATCCTCTCTAGCAATATTAGTACTAGTTATTGGTATGCTAATCACATCAGTAGTGATCTGTAGATAATGCCAGTTGCTCTTCAGACATCAAGTGGGCTAAGGCTTTGTGGCACTTAATATTAGAAATAATTCATGTAAGTTTAAATCCTCAATTGCATGTTATTATGGATTTGTTTGTGAAAAAAACAGCTGCACCTTTTCTTCATCTCTCTTAGTCTGCCATTTGAAATATGCAGCAGAAGTTTTCTGCACTGTGCAGCATTATCAAAAGTTTTGTACGTGTAATTATACAGTCTTTCATTATTTGTTGGCCATCTTCTCTAATCTTTGAGATAGCAGTGAGAAAAACTATGCATGTCTGTCTTTGCAGATAATATTATTTGCATTCATAGTTATCACAATAGATAAATAATTTGTGGGTGAATTACGCAGCAGATCCATCATCATCACACTTCCAAGTGTAATGGGACAGAAATTTGGCTCTTAGCCATCAAAATGGCATGGCTTAACTAATGTGATCAGTCTTGAAGCAAATTGAATCAAAATTTTCTTTCCCCAGTGAATAGCAGTTCCAATGTGTGTTCTAGGCAGCTGATATGATAAATTATAAAATACTTTTTTTGTACCATCCAGGGATGGCAAATATGGATTTTTTGTACCTTTCACAGAAAGAGATCTAAAGAGCAGCTTGTTCATTTCTCCTTCTTTGGGTTTTTCCATTAGGGTATCTTCTCCAAGATAGTGAGCTAATTCCAGTAAAATATCCTCATGAAAGCCACTTCAATATCCATTGAAGCCACCTTTTCTAGAAGTGCATTTTTGTTGAGTCTTTTGAACTTTACCACAAACCTTTGCAAAATTTAGGTCTGCTGAAAACTGAACCTCTTCTTACTGTTAAATAAAGAAGAAATAATATGAAAAGACCTGTACTGCAAGAGTATAGTATATGTATTGCATATATGAAAGTTAATATACAAGGCAGGAGGTATCCTGCTGCTTCATATTAAAAAGTTAAAGTTAAGCCACTTTCCATTACAACTATAGTACTTCGGTCTCAGAAACAGGTTCCATTCAACTGAGATGATTTTAAGAACAGAGTGAATGAGGAGTGTAGGATTGGGAGCCATTCAAAGGACAAGAAAGAAAGAAGACAGTGGATGATAGAGAGTAACTTGGTTTGAGGGGGTGGCAGGAGTGACAGAAGTTGGAAGAGTGTCGCTTGCTAGTCAGAGTGAAAGGAAACAACAATAACTGAGATGTGATAACAGAAAGGAATGTAAGAGATCTGTACTGTTCTGGAGATTGAAATAGAACAGCCTAGGCAAAGCAAACTTGAAAATACTGCATTTCCTTGTGATACTTCCTGTGATTAATTTGTGCAAGTAACAGGAGTTTCTTACCTATCACTAAAATTCCATTTTTTTCCTCAGTTGAGAATCCTTTATTTCTTACTAACTTGTATGCTTTATCACTGTGTGTCTTGTTTTTAGGCACACCCAGCATCTTATAGATGAGATGGCTACTGACCAATTGTAAATATATTTATCCCTCTGCTTAGGAAGGGATGACTTCTCTAATAACATTCAGAAGACTGACAAAGGAAGCAAATACATTGTTGGAATATATTTTAGCTCAGGTCTTTCTGGTTCTGTCACTATTTTACAGAATGTAAGAACATCAAGATTGCAAAAAATCAGTTGATACACAGCCAGCAAAATTGAAGAAATTTTTTGTGGGTTGTTTTGGGGTTTTTTTTAGTCATTCATATGGGCTTTTATTTTTCATTAGGATGTGTTTAATAATTTCAGCTCATTGAACACTACATTCTTGAACTTTTCAGACATTGACTACTGGATAATTAATAATCTCAATATAACCTATTTTGTTTTTAAGTTAACAGCACTGAAACTGCTATAAGTATAAAATTCCTGGCATGGAGTTAATTGTGTTATTTGATTCTGAAAGTGAAAAAAGGTACAGTATCTTTAATACTGTTTAAACTGTCTCTCAATATGAAAATGTAATAAATTTGTTGCAATGTAATAAATGTGTTCATTGTATAAACAATATTTGTTTTATAAACAAGTCTAGAAGAGTCTCACTCTTCAGTAATGGAATATGCCATGTAAAATTTGCAAAAATTTAGCAGCCTTCTCAATGTAATTAGAGAAATGAAATCTACATAAAGTCTTAGATAGCTTGTTTTAATCACTTGCTATTATTGAGGTTTTAGTGTTCTCTGAAATGACTAATTTTATCAACCAGAGACTATCACTTGATATTTACACATATTTTACAGACTGTGTAAGACTCTGTGTAGATTATATTTCTCCACGTGCATCTAGAAAGATGATGAAATTTTGAAACTTCTAAATGGCATATACCTTTGCTGAAGAGTTTGAGATGCTGCTAGGACTGATTTTAAAACAAAACTGATTTTATAAGGCTTACTTTACTGGGAGAACAGTGAGGTCAAAAATATGTCCATGCTTCCTTGTATGATATACTGACCACAAAATCAACTTCATTCCTTTCTTGAAAAGGGGCAAAGTATGCTGTGCCTTCCTAACTCTACAATTCAAAAAAAATATTCTCATGTAGGAGAAGTATAAACACCAAATATATAGACAAGCAGGTAGTTAAACATGAATTCCTACTGTAAAACTGTTGAGATTAGTGCAGATTTCTTGCACGTCTTTAAGTAGTTGCTGCAATTAAGAGTAATTATGATAGAAAAATAGAAGTTGGAACTGCAGTGATTGTAAACTTGTATGACAGATACATGGAGATGCTGATAATTTGGGTTCAGTTTGCTATTACTTCCAATAGTTACCACAGCACACTTGAAAAGTCATCATTAAATATGACAAAAAGAAAAATCTGTTAATCACATTAAATATTACATTCTCTAATGCTGGAAGCTCCATCAGTTTTTAGGAAATTGAAGATTTTATGTCTAATTTTAGTGTCTGTGTCTAGTGGTCCCTTTTTAACCTGTGCTTAACTTTCCTTTCAGGAAAAGGAGCCTGAAAGAATATGTAGAGATTTTGAAACAAGAAGTGTTGAACATATCCTTTTCCTGTTCAGGCCACCAGCTGTGCAACATGATGTAAGTTATTTAACCACTTTGTCTCTTTTTTTTCCTTTGTAGACAATGAAAACATGCTATCTTCTGAATGTTTAGTGATGCTTTGTTTTGATTAAATTCTTTAACAATCATGGTGAAAATTTAATTTTAAATTGAATTTAATTTAGTAGATACAAAACATGTTAAAAGATATAAAAGATGTTTTGGAAAAAAATGTAAATTGAAACCTTCTTCATTACTTTTTCAGCTAAAAATTAATTAGATTTGTGATTTCATAGGAAAGAAATCAACGTATTTTGAAATAGAAGTTATAGAGAATATGGGGAGATACCAGAGTCCTTAGAAGAAAATAAACATTTAATTCTGTGTATGAATCAGAAAAGTCTGACAAGTTTCAGTTCAGTATCCATGTTAACACAGTATTAGCACAGAATATGTCTCACAAATGCAATCTTTCAACTGATCTGTGCTACAGTATGATTAATATACATCCATAGTAACTTAAGGAAATAGTCAATAGAATTTTTAGAGGAATTTCTTGGCTACCTAGATTGGTGAAATCCCCTCTGCAAAAAAAGAGGAAATAAATAAGTTGTTTAGGAACAAGAAGTGGGGATTTGAAATCCTGAGTAGCACGTATTTGGAGGAAATGTTCATAGGTCTAATGATTGTAAGTTAACTCATATGTGCTAGGAAAGCCACTCACTGAAGTCCTCATTGTAATAAAGTATCAATTGTGAACAGTATGTTGTTTGGAACTTGTATTTTAGTGTAACTTTTGTTGTCTTCCATACATTAGTATTAGTACAAAGGTATTTTAACATAATTTCTATCTTTATTCTTACATGACTATTGCATGGACATAAGGACTTGGGGAGTGGGTGTGAGCATGAACTCCTCTAGAGTGGGTGTGAGCATGAACTACCATGTGAGAATCTTTCTTTTAGTCATGATCTAACCTTGAGTGTGCTTGTGTTCTTTCTGATCATGGTCTTTTCCTATTTCTTATTCCTTCTTCTGTTGCAGGAAGGCCTGTGTAGTTTTAGCTTTGTTTTTATCCTGACCAGTATTCCTCCAGAAGGAATGAACTTAAAATTTTCATTGTTTATTTGCTAGTAATTCTTCTTAAAGAATTTTAAGCTTAGATTTGTCAGATCAGTCATTATTCTTTTTTTAAGCATTTGTAGCTATTTCTTTTCTGTGTTTTGCAGCTGAAAAGGTGCTTACAAAAATTAAGTAATTAAGTTTTAAGATAGTTGTGAAAATTAGCTTTCTTTCCTAACTCAAGTCTTTTTCATTTGTACAGACGTAAAATACATGATGTGAGCACAACCATGTTTGCAACTGTCACCTGTTTCAAAGAATTTTCTAAGAATTAAGTCTTGGGGTTTGCCGTAAGTACTTTGCGTAATACTGTTAGCTTTCTTTCTAAATGTAGCTGTATTTCTTATAAAAGTCTAACTCCTACCTGAAACTACATCATTAGGGCTTAAAATGCCTAATTAATGGCTTGGTTGTATATTAACTTATTTTTTAAATGTGTAAAATATTTTATAACAGTGATTTCTCAGAGCATTGATAATGCAAGCTGCTCATAGTCTTTACAGACTGAACACTTTTTAAAAATAATCCAGTCTGTCATTTTCCAAAAGCCCCTTAGTTTCATTTCATTATATTTTCAATGTGCCCATTTTATGTGGTTCAGTCACCTGTGTAAGTAACAGCTTTCTCAGAACTGAAATGAAAAAATAATTACTAACAATTTTGTATAAGCATTACTTCATTACTTTTATGTATACTTTTACTTTATAATACTTTATTGTATTTATTACTTTATTCAAAATAGCTTTTCACGATTTTAGTGAAAAACATGGACCACAAGGAGACTAAAGTACAAATGGTATTCAATAAATGCTCTTACTTCAAATAACTGTGGTTATGTTACTGTGCCTGCTATATCTTGCTGATCACTGTACTGTCTTAGCATCTAAGAAAATTGATATTGTCTCTTGATGTTGCCCTGTTCTTTTAAAAGTTTTAAAGTTGTTTTAAAGTTATTTGAAAAGTTTTATATGCCTTCTGATGTTTACATATTTCTACTGGAGTTTCTCATGCACTGTCATGTAAATAATGATTGTTTTACATTCTTCTTTGTGGGAGGGGAGAATTGATGGACTGTTGGTTTGACCAGTGTGGTTGGAGAGGTGGCAATTTCACCCTCCAATCCACTGTAACTTTTAGAATTCTATATATTGCGAAGTCAGAAATAAAACTTCCTCTTTTTCTTCTTTTAGATCTTAGAGTGAGTGTGTGAGTTATTTCTTGTGGTAGTGTGACACTCTTACTGCATTCTTTCAATGGTTCCAGTTTAATTTTTTTAGTTATGTATTTATTTATTTATTTACTATGTAGTCTGTAGGAAAATAAGTCAAATTATACATTCCACTTTTTTCTGAAAGCAATAGAATTGATAGTTTTTTCAGCTTCCCGAATTTTCCTAAATTTACAAATGTGGGCCAGTCAGATTGAACTCTTCGTCATTGTTTTTTTGGGAGTTTAAAAACAAAACTAAGTAAGCAAAGCCAAAAAGACCCCCCCCAAACTCCACAATAATTTTCTTCACATTTTAAGCCGCTGTTCCTCAAGATAGAAGGTCAGTGACATGGGAAATTGTCTTCGTAGTTGTGCTAGCCCAATCTTTTTTGTCATGTAAGCTTGTACACTTGAGGTATTTGAAAAAGAAAATTGAAAACTGATGTACAAGTATATTCAATAGGAAAATAATTATATGAGTGAAGTGCTGTATTCTTGGTGACCTGTGTTGCTTGGAAACAAACTGCTGTTTTGTCAATTGATTAAATCCTTGTCTTCTAAATGTTTTTTACTGGAAAGTCCATTGCAATGCCTGACTCAGGCTCAGCCATTCCTCCATTAACCATGAGGTCAAGCTACTGTCTCCTTTGTTCCTTTCTTCAGTCTAGCTTCATCTCAGCTAAAACCACTCAGACACCTGTCAGTAGGCATTTCTTACATAATGTTTCAGTTATTAGTACTGAATTTACCTGGTGCAAGTTGAGTTAGAGCACACATGATCATATAGAGCATTTTTATGTTAACCAGTGCACACATGAAAAGAAAAAACATTATTTTGCTTTCATATTAAATTAGTTGATATGTGGCCAGTTAAGTAATCTACCACCAGAAACTTACCCTGTCTGCATTGTTCAAACAAATTTAAACTAATGAAGTAATTTTATTTATTCTATGAGTTGTAGTACTGCATGCTTTTGGTGAAGTACAAGAAATTGTCTGGCTAGATTTACTGTCTCAGTGGGGTTTTTTAATATTAGTTACCAAAGAAAATTTCTAGATTCTTCCATATTCAGCTACTGATCTAATGCATTTGTTTTCTCTTGGTTCGCACTTTATCTTAATTATTGTGAAATCCTTTTCTTAAGCTGAAAAACATAGCCATCATCCATATGTATTTATGTTAAATATTGCTGCAGTGTGTAGTTTCTCACCATCTCATTTCTATATCCACCTTTAAACTTGTTCTCAAATTTGTCACTTTAGACACGAGGTGGTCCCTCCCTTTCTATGCTGGCAATTACTGCCCTCTTTTTAAATTTTGAAGTGGTATTTTTTTTTACATTCTCTCATGTTGTCTTTCACACTTGGTAGGAATTTTTATAAACATTCAATAATTCCTTTACATTACATGGCTTCCTACTGTGACTTTTACTCCCATGTACTCACTAATTTAAGAACTGAGTTTCAGACGTATTCAACCTACTTAGGGAATGTCCTTGAAGTAAGTAATAGTAACAAGCTTAACAGAAGATCTGGAAGATCTTCACAGCTTTTATTTTTTTACCTACAATGACCTATAGAAAATAGTATTCAATAATATTTTTTCAGGTGGGATATACCTTAAACCTGGACATCATATGTTTTTCTGGATACTGTGGTGACTGCTGTTGTGTTGTCAGGGAAACAGCCTTGTGCTCAGTAGGCAAAACCAATGAGGATTAAGCAAAGCTATAATATAGCTAAGTCCCTGTGACCTTAGCAGGATCAAGATCTGTCAGTTCTTCACTTTGCAAGTGTCCCTCAGGAGTGAGGGAGATATGCACAAGTAAAAGCATACCTGCAGTATGCCTGGTATAAGTATCAGACTTGGAGTATTCTAAGAAGTGAATGCATTTCTCAGTTAGATGGATTAAAAGGCTCCGTTTGTGTAAGTAAAATTTTTATCAACTAAATGATAGAGTTTTCATGTGAGCTATTAATGTGGAAGAGATCATTAAATTATGATGAACTCTGGAGTCTCTTCTATCTTTGTTGAAAATTCACACAAAAATATAGCCGTATAAAAGTACATTAAAGTCACAGTAATAAGAAACAAAGTTTATAGCACTTTGGGGTGTGGAGTAGTTGCCAACAGTTTTCAGCACAGTTCTTCTTTAGTAGTAAATATTGATGCATGTGTTACTAAAGTAAAACCTACAATATAGACAAATAATTTCATTCCAGTTTTTGTATTAAAAGAAGTTAAACTTCTTTTTAATCATTAAATTATTTTTGCTTTTTCTAACGAAAAATAGACTATTATACATTAGTTGAATTTTCATAAAAAATAAGAATGAAGGAGCAACTACATTTAACATGGTTTGGCAGGATCTCTGGAGTTTATTGTTCTTTTCTTTCTTGTATTGTTGTGTAACATCAAATGTGATTTAATGCCTTTCTTAATTAGCCCTAAGTTTTAATTATTAATCTGCATTATCAACCATTATATTTTTAAGTATCTTTTGTGTTACATGTCCATTATAAAAAAAAAAAACTTAAAATCAGTATTAGTTCCTCTGCAGACAATGTCAGATGAACCTTTTTTATTACTTGTCCCAATGTTTTGTGCTGAGAATGAAGCATCTGACGCAAAGTATGAAATGAGATGTCTGATTATGATAATTACTTGATTTCTAACATTACCTTGTGATATATTTTCTTTCTTAGTGTTTTGTTTTTACCTTTAGGTTAATCTAAACCTCTGGCCAAAGCCAGCCAGCGTTAATTTAGTTACTCTTTATTTTTAATTTTGGTTATTCTTTCCTGCCATCCCAGTCCTTTTTATCAGTGCTCCTGCATTTCATTATTTTTATATCTGATTATTTAAAATAATTGGGCTGACAATACTTGTCTCAAAAATATTGTCTTTACCATTTCATCGAAGTTACAGGAAAATTCTTTGTATAATAAATAATAAAGATACCTCATATCAAAGCGAGTTCAGGCTTTTTGCAGCATATTTGAAGCCATTATAGAACACTTGAAAGTGACCTGATTTCGTTGCTTCATTTCTGAGAGTAGCCACTTTCCTAATATGATATTTTCTATCAGAACATCAGGGGAATAAATGAAGCAAGAGGACAATGAAGACTTGTCTGCTGCTGTGAGTTTCAATATGATGTCAGCCTTCTTAACTATGTAGAATGCACAATAGAAAAGTTAGAGATGAGAGCATATTCAATACTTTAAATATTTAATGTTCACATATTTAAGAATAGAAAAACATGAAAGTTTTTAGAATACATGCAGAAGTTGACTTAAAAGACTGCAGCATAAATTCTGGGAGAAAAATGAACAGAACATTAATTTGCAAAGTTAAAGGATTATGAAACATACCTTTCTCATTCCTATTTCTTCTTGTATTATTAATTTTTTACTTTTAGTTTTCATGTCAGGTACAAGCTGAATACCTTTTTTAATATATTATCTGCATCTCAGACTTTTTCCCCTTCTTGCTATTTCTTAATTTTTACAAATAAATCTGTCTTTATTTTCTCTCGGTCCACCCTCTATTAGAGCTCACTAATATGAATGACCTTGACTAATACAAGTAATCAGTAATGACTAATTCAGAAAACAATAAGTAGAATCCAACTCCTTTTTCTCTTTTCTTTAAACCAACTAACTAGTTTAACAATGTTCCAGTAAATTACTGCAAGTTATCTACTACCCTGCTGCTTTATTGGATAATCTGCCATCCTGAACAATTGTGATAGCAGCAGCAGCCTCCCCAGTTGTTTTGTTTGTAGATAAAGAGCCAGATCAACCTTTCCTGGCTCATGGAGTGTGTTAGGTGAATCCAGGACATGTCATCCTCCCTGTACATGTGCCATGCAACAGATCCATGAGTGCATAACAAGTCTAAGATATTTCTGAAGCTGTTGATTTACAGCAGGCCATCTGTGCATGGCCCACAGCCACGTGTCCAGGTGTTCCAACTTGTTTGGTAGATATCTGTTCTTCCTTGTCAAATGCTGGCAAATACAATTTTCTCATTCCATTTTAAATTGCTGGTGTAACTTTGGTCCGTCTATTCTAAATACAATGTGCCATGGGCATCTAGTTTCTTTGATCAAATCCAGATATGAATTCAGAAGTAGTCATTGGAAAAATATTTATGTGAAGTCAGTTTAATTCTATAGTATCAATATGCGGGAGACGAGAACTAGACTTGCAATACTTCAATCATGTCTGATTTTTCTTCCTCTTTCAGCTTGACAGTACTGTAAAATACAAGAACAGTATACAAAATCAAAATGTTGACATTTGTAATGTATTGACAACAAACCTGAGAAAAAAAATGAGGGTATGGAAGACCTCAGGTGTTTAGTTTGCTGCTGCTGATGTCAAAAGACTGAACAGAGAACTGTAGTTTTAACAGTAATAGTAGTTTTAACCATAAGAGTAGTTTTAACAGAAATTAATAAAAGCATAGTGTCCAAGCTCTAATTTAGCTGGTGGTCTTCTCAAATTGAGTTCTTGTGAATTATATCCCCATAGATTATGGAACATTAATTGCATTGCTATTACAAGTTTATGTGTTTATCTGAATGGTCTGAATTGATTATTTCTGCACTGCATTGTAATATTTTTAATTTGGAGTATTGTACATTAGATAAATATTTAAATCTGTATATTGGATGCTTACTTTTTCTATGATTTTTTTTGTAATTTACTTCTAGACTTCTGATCTACATGTTTAAGAGTTATATTTCTCATTAGGGTAACTTAATAGCCATAAATCACTTTCTGAATATGTTTGGATGAGTCCACCCACCTGTGTAATACACTTATTCAGATTATGAAATACAGATGCTATGATGTGTGTATTAACTGATGTGTGGTTTCCTAAAAAAAAGGACATATAGCAATATGCTGTTGCCCATCAGTTTTAAGACAAAGACTGTCAGCCACAGCAGCTACCTGTGAACAACTAAGTGTACATTTAGTAGATATTTTTGTGCCACTGCAGTAATAAGTAGGAAGGGATTGGTAATCCTAAGAGAAATCAAAGACACTAACAACTAATCAAGAGTATCTCATCCTTCTGCAAATTCCTTCCCCTATTTTTTCTATGGAAGATGATGCAAGATGTTTATATCCACATATTTGTACTTCCTCTACATACTTGACTGCATTTTTTGTCGTTTGCTCCATTAGTATTTATTTTGCTATTGTTTTGTATACAGAAATAATAAAACAAATAGAAAAATAGCCATAGGCTTTAATATGTATGGATATTATTTAAAATCAGCTCACTGTGGGTGTGTTTTTTTGTGTAAGTATGTGTGGTTTACATATTCATTTTCAATTTACAGCCCAGTTTTAACTTAGATGTAGAATCAACCCAAAACATTAATAATAAGACTGTTATCGCTATCTTTGAGTTCATATCCTCCTTCAAGTCAAACTCCTTGACAGCATTTCTTGGTTTGAAAAGATAGGTCTCTGCTAAGGAAGGCAGAACCTCTCTTGAAATGGAAAATGTAAACCCCCTCCCACTGAATTATTAAGGGGCTCTCAGGCAAAGATCTGGGAGTAGTAATAACAGTTCTTTATTAGAAAAAAATAAAATTGCAGTAATACAAAACAACACTGACAGAGTCAGAATATGACCTGACACCCTGTGGGTCAGGTTGTTGGCAGCAGTCCCATTAAATAGCGGCTGCAGCCCTCCTGCAGTGACAGGTGTGGTTCTGTTGAAGCAGTGAGCCTGTAGAGGGGTGTAGTTTTCCTCTGGAGGTCCAGGGGTGGTGTAGATGGGCCTGGTCTTCCTCTGGAAAGCCAGTGGAAAAAAAAGCTGCTCCTCTGGGAAGAGGCTGCCTGTGGTGTTTGAAATGTCAGATTATATCAATGTCAGGTAGGAATCCTTGGCTCCTCCCCCTGGACGGAACATCTCACAGTGGGATGATGCAATTTTGTCACTCATGCAGTGACACTCAATGGCCGGTTAACAGAAGATATCTTCCCAGAGAGAGGATGGGTTGTGGAAGAGATAAAGAAAACTGCCCCACCTGGTTTTAACAGGTGTCCCAATTAACATAAGATAACTGCCCCACCTCTAACAGATGGCAATAGAATACACACCCCTGGCCACATCTTGCATTTCTGACCTAAGTACACAGCAGCAGTAGTTAATCATGTTGCATTGAAGCTTACTGTTATCCAAAAGCAGCATGCAAGCTAGACAGTGCTTATGGGTCCTCCCTTATGGCTCACTTCATCTTTCAGGCAACAACAAATGATGCTCTCAAGCAGGGAGCATTAGCAAAATGCCTCCTCCCATGCCTGTCCACATCCTAGCTTAGCAAGCCAGAAGCTGCTGTAGATGTACAGAACTGCAGAGTTGTAGCTCTGCACTGAAAGAAAGTGAAGTGTGGCACTCACAGCTGACTATAAATAGGGAAGGTGCTTCATTTCAGAATCAAAGTAGTTTGGTTTAATTTCCTGTTAAAGCTGGTAATACTTGTCAACAATGCATGACATGCTACCTTATAATATAATTTTCAGACAGTTTAAAAAGGAGATGTTTGGGGAAGTCTCAGTGCCTGTTGGGCTTCTTGATCACTTGCTAAGTGTTGTGCAGTTTTGCAGATTATTGATTGAAACTATATAAAACATGCAATAGTTTTCCACTGTTACTTTTATTTGAAGCACTGGTATCAGTTTAATGTTTCAGAAGTGATCACATCAAGTCCAGAAAATTATTAATAGAAAAAAAAAAGAGAAAATTCAATTGATTTACTAACATTCTTTGCTGTTTGAAAATTAGGTAAAGCTGAGTAAAGACTGGTGATGCTTCCTCTGAGAGATACTATGTTCTTCAGAAGTAATAATATTCAGCCTTCTTCAGCCTGAGAAAAACACACGGAGGATAATTTGGATTACCAGTTCTGCTTTTTAAGGGTAGTAACAGGTCCACATCCCGGAAGGTGATTATTTTAGTGCTTGATGCTTAGGATTTATATTGAGGTGCATGGTTGCTAACATAAAACTGTTCTACTTCCTAGGGACAAGGTATTTAAGTCCTTTAAGGTACAAAAACACAGAAATGGCTGGACTGGATCAAAGCTGTTAATTTTTCATATATTCAGCCTGTGATTCGGGTTCATAATTCATTCTACACAGAAAAAGGCAAGAATATTGCATTTACAGAACAATCATCTTAATGAAGAAAATTTTATGTTGGGATCTTGCTTCTTGTGAGGCAGAGACTGCTCAGTTGAGGGCAATGTAGAAAATGAAGTAATAGTGAATGTTACTCTTGAGTAAAGGTGAACAAGAAGGAAAAAAATACAGAGAGGCTTATAGATTAATAGTGGCACAAGTAGCCGACAGTGTCTTCTGAATAGTCAGTATTCGATGGATACTGCATGAGAAAGTACGAAAAAGAAATTGGATAAAATTTTAGGGAGTGGATATGATTGCATCTGTTGAGAACATAGGGAGGACCTTGAATATACTGTAAGGGGAAGCAAGAGACTTTTGGGATATTGAGTAATGTTAATTGCATGTCCTGATACACAGCTTAGTTCAGTCGTAAGAGTACTGATATGAGGTATCTGAAAAGCTCATATCATGTTCAGCCTGATAGTAAACAAGACAAGCACTGCAATGCTGACTTCTAGCATTTCTTTTTTCACTTTGGTATTTACAGTTTCTGACTCATAGCAGCCCAGTATATTTTCACTGCATCATTTGTTGTCCACATTGTTATCTCCTTTCTAAGTTACAGAGTCTAAGACTTTTTTTCTCTTTTGTATGGTGTTTTTTTCTACACCTTTCCTTGTACTTTTAATGTTGTATTAAAATTCCTGTGTGAATTCCTTCTGTTATTTTTGTATTCTTGTTTTGTTTGTTTTTTGGTTTTGGTTTTTGGTTTTTGGGGTTTTGTTCTTTTTTGTTTTTGACTTGATAGAGAGTTTTTTTAACTGAAATCAGTAATACTAATATAGATATGTCTTTGATTTCTGTAGTGCATACAAACACTGATATAGCTGTCCTCCATTTTAATTCTTACAGCATTTGTATTAAAGAGGGGGATTTTTTGTTATTAGGTTTCTTTCTTAGTACATGCACTTGAATTAATTTTCATTATAGGTACTGTAGTTGGGTTTTTTCTTTCAGGATCTACTGAGGCTGTAGTTACCTAGAAAATTGTATTTGCTAATGTGATTTTCAAAGTGGAAATGAAATCTTTGAGTATTCTTTTGATTATAGAGCTGAGCTCAGATACAAAGCACAGTTAACTTGGCATGTCTTACACACCAGTGCTTGTGAGATTGGACTAGAGGTTCTTGCTGTTAAGTCAGTGTTACTTGTTTCTCCCAGCGGATTTCTCTTTGAGGTAATAGAACTTCTAAGAGTTGAGGTTAGAAACACTCTATTTAACAGAATGATGTGGTGTTTAGACAGCCAGAATCACAGTTAGAAAAGCAAATATATCTCATCCAGTCATCCCTTTAGTCAGATGTCTGATATGATCGTAAATGTTCAGGATTGTGAAATTCAAGCCTACTGAATTCCTTAGCATATCATTTTAGGTGTATTTTGCAGATCCTACACTGTCTAGCAGGGCACGTTCATTACACACGAGGTGAATGTCTCCCTGGGACTTTGTCCAAGAATTTTCAAATTATGTAACTTTTGAATCTTCTAAAAATATAATATGCAACCTTCAGCAGAACAAGGCGGAAAAAAAAAACTAATTACATGCATATTTTGCACTGTAATAGACACAAGTGATACTACCCTACTTCTGCAAGTCAAACACATGCTCTTCCCTCTAAAACTCCTTTCAAATATTAGACTTCAGTTTTGGCAGAAACTTAGACAGGTTATAACAAGTATTAGGTCTGCCGGAATGACAGATATTAGATACTTAAGTTCCTGTTTTACTGACTATGTGAGCCACTCATAAACCTTAATAATCTGGCATATGTACATGACTCTGGTGCATGACATTTTCTTAACAAGGTTCTGTTTAAATTTCCTATCTATTCACTGGCATTTTGACAATCCCAGAAACAGGTCTGGCAGGATTTTTTAAAATATATATTCTAGTCTGTTTTATAATGATGCAACTTTTTTTTCCGTAGTAATGTTCAACTCAGCTTTCCCATGCAGCTGTGTTAATGTCTTTGATTACTTAATTTCAGGTAAAAATTCCCTGGAAATTTCTTTTCCTTGGCATGTCTGCAGTCTGTGTACCTTGATGAAAGGAACTGGGTAGGATGCTAGCAGCCTGAAAATATTTTCCAAAAATGTAAACAACTGTGTTTCAAGTTCTGCAATTTTTTGATTGCATACCTCAGTTGGAAGGGACCTACAATGATCATCTGGTCCACCTTATTATCACAGAATCGTAGAATAGCTTATTTTGGAAGGGATCTTAAATATCACCGAGTTCCTACCCTGCTGTCATGGGTGGGGATACTTTTCACTAGACCAGATTTCTCAAAGTCTCTTCCAATCTGGCCTTGAACAGCTTCAGGGACTGGACATCCACAACTTCTCTGGGCAACCTGTTCCAATGCCTGACAACCTTTCCAGTGAATAATTCCTGCCTGGTGTGTAATATAAATGTACACACATTTAATTTAATGACACTCTCCCTTGTCCTGTCACTCCAGGCTGAATATCCTCAACTCTCAGTTTGGCTCCAGCACGTGAGTCCTTATGTTGGAGAGATCAATGCACCATTACAGGTAGAGTCTCACAAGACCACAGCAGAGGAGGAGAACTGCTTACTACTTTCCTTGATCTTCTGGCCACATCATTCTTTGACAGACACAGCTGACTCTCTGGGCTTGCAATCACATGTCACTGGGTTAAATTGAACTCCTCATTCCCTTACAACCCCACGTCCTCCTCCATAGGTCTGCTCTCAATTAATTTTCCCCCCAGCCTGTGTTTGTGCTGGGGATCACCATGACCCAGGTGCAGGATCTTGCACTTGGCCTTGTTGAACTTCACAAGTTTCACACAGACCCACCTCTCAAGCCTATCTTGTACATGTCCAGTCCCTCTGGATGGCTCTTTTCCCTCCAGAGAGGACCACACCACACAGCTCGGTGTCATCAGTGAACTTGTTGAGGGTGCCCTCGATACCCTGCCCCTCTTACCAACAAAGATGTTGAACAGTGCTGATCCCAACACTGTCTCCTGAGGGGCACCACTTGTCCCTGGTCTCCATTTGGGCATCAAGCCATTGATTATAATTCACTGAGTTCAGCCGTCTAGCCCATCAAGATATTCAAGACTGATTCCTGTTCTTAGGACTCTCCAGTGGTTCTGTTCTCTTGCCATGAAATCTCTTCCTTTGGATTTCAGCATTTTCCTAAGCATTAACCATCTACTGATCACACTGATTTGCTGTCCCTTTATAATTTCAGTCTTTACTGATAATTTTAAGTTTGCATAGGGTCTAATATAACCAATTTTTACTGAGTACTATTTAAATATGCAGTGAATTTTACTTTTTCTGAAGCAATAGAACTGGTAAGGCTTTGGGTTTGTGGTCTTGTTTTTTGAACAACTCTATGGGTCTTGAGAGGATATCATTAAAAGCTCTATTATTAATGGAAGAATGAATATACCAGGATCACTGAGTGCAAAATTTGTACCTAAGTTCTGCTCCTTCTGTATATTGACTTTCACTCCTTTTTTTCTAACTGTGAGTATTATTAGAAGATAGTCTAAAATTATAAATCTGAATTTTCATCTGTTTAAAATCATGATAAGTCCTTTTGAAATAATGCAGCCAATTGCCTTGTTGGGTTTAAAAAAAGAATAAAAAACCTTACAAAAAGTATGTCTATTTTTGGAAGATGTTTAAATTAATAATTATTTTCTGTGGTATGAGAAACCTCTATTTAGTAGAATAATTACTTTTTGCAAGTATATTATTAGTTATTTATTATTGTGGCTTCTTGATAGCATCTTTAAATAATAATTCTGTGTATTCTTTGTCCAAGTATATTTATGACATTTTTTCTATTAATTTCCATAGTTAAAAAATACTTGCATTTTCTTTTATTCATCTTCCTTATCTCTCTTAAATTCCTTGCATTCCATTCTGTAGATTACTTCACATGTATAAATTACTAATTACTTGTTAAACTATCCCTCTCAGGAATGTAGGGATGGGTGATACAATTCAAATTTTGTTATTGATGCTGAAACAAAATGCAATGCTGTTGAATTGATTCTAATAGTTAAGCAAGAGGCACAGTGTTAGGGTCATAGATTCACAGACTCAGTTTCATCGGAAACACCATTTAAGTTCATAAAGTCCATTAAGTTGTTGAACCAGTAGCAAAAGCAGTAGTTGTGAGGGAATGAGAGCGCTAAATCTCAGGATACTATTGATTCAGTGTTTCTTGGTTTTGTATGATTTGTTACTTTTCTAAGATACTGCTGAAATAATTGAATGAATTGTCTGTTTAGTTGGCATTTAATATTCACTTATCTTGTCTTGCTCTGGCTGTTCTGTTCTGCAGCTTTTCCCACAGTGAACTGAACTAATTTGCAATGTTGTCAGACTGCAAATGAGTGGGAAAAGGAGCTAGTACTTATCTTACATTTAGGGCTAAAGGAGGGAACCCAGGCATGTTACACCTGCTTTAGAAAATGCTGCAATTGAGATGGGTTGCACATCAACACTAATAATTTAGTGATTTAGGAAGTGTGTCCCTTCAAAACTACTGAGTCCTTTTCCTTTAATTGTGGCAATTTGCAATAGTTAATTTTGTTATTCTGTTCCAGATCTTCTACTGTTACATGCATCTGAAACAGATTTTCCAATATATCTTCTGTAAAGAAAGCTCCTTCTGTTTAGTTTTGGTTTTTTTTTCTGACAGCTTCTCATGGTGCCACTGAAAAGTCTTCAAGACACTCATAAGCCAATACTCTTTAACAAGGTCACTCATTTGATTAATTTTTTTCTTCAAATTAAACGCTAGATTGGTGAATATATCATTTTTTTTGCGTTGGACATGAAGTAAAGGACATGATGGACACAGCTGCATATTAGTTCCTTAATATAAATTTGGATTATGTTCTGTACTTTGCTGAGTACTGACTCAAGAGCTTTTTCTCCACTTGTGGGTTTCCTGACTGAAGTCACTGAAATAATCCATTTTAATATCATAAACTTTTACCTCACAACACACCTCTATGTAATTTACCTGGTTTACATCATTGTTTGCTTCTTGCTCTTAGGTTTCTTGGTCTCCCACAGTTATGTCACAGGCACAGTCACCATCTTAGGTCCCCTGTCAGTATTATAGTCTTAAAAATCCTGTGCTTTCCTACTTAGGTGAGAAATCGCAATCCATACTAATCCTATTTTCTTTATTAATCCAGTGAACTTGTTTATCTGATTTGATTCAGGCATTTTAGTGTTTAACACTACTCCTCTGTTGCAGCAAACGTTTTCATATGTTTTGTATACTGATCAATAAGCTTTTAATTTATTATTTTCTTTCACCATGTTTTTATATGTTTCCAAAGTTATTAACATAAATCATACCCAGCCATTTTGCTTCCCCCATTGCATTTCTTGTATTGTGCTTTGTATGTGTTTTCATATGCTTGGTAGTATTTTTTGGAGTTACCATGCCATACTATTCTTAGTTAACCAATGAACTGAATCCTCCTATAGCTACAAAACAATACAAGTATTTAATTTCTTTTGCTCTTATTTATTTGTCCTTAATTTCCACGAGTACAATATAAGCTTTATGATATTACTGTCTTAAAACTGATTATGTCTAAAAAATATGTACAGCATACTTGATCACTATGAGATTAAAAAAAGTGAAATACAAAGGATAATGAGAAGCAATTAAATCTGAATTCCAGAGTCTTAGTAGAAAGCCACATAGGTATAAATATGACATGTTTATGGTTTTTGACATGTTTTGTGGGAACATGTTTTGTGGGAAGAGGTTGTAATTTTCATCATACATAGTAGTTGGGACAAATTATTTTTGTAGCATTTTTCATTTCTTATTTTGCACTAAGAAATAAAGTTATGCAATAGATCATACATGATTCTACATTTTTTTTTGTTGGTATCTTGAGTCACTGTTCAAGAGACACTTTCAAGAGACTGAGGATTTCCAGTATTAAATAATAAAAGGTCTGTACAAAACATTGGAGAAAATGGCAGGATTTTTTTGTTTTGTTTTGTAAATATTTAGTAATTTCCTACTATAAATAATCTCTACTTTTCTAGGTATTGTAGAAGCCATTTTCATTGAGACTGAGATTACTTGCATCAAATGCTACAATATTTTTCATTCTCAGTCTTCTTTTTCATGCTTGACAATACTTCAGATTTGAACTAATGATGAACCAACCACACAGTTACTGTTTCGTTGTTTCAGACTTAGAATATCTTGGAAAGACAACTTATATTTTAGCCCAATTCTAGATGCATGAAACTCTCCTTTTCCATCACCTTCAAGCAGGAAGTTTCCTTTTATGTTGGACTCTTTGTCTACAGCCTTCTGGAAATAATTTTTATTTGCTTTTTATATTCAGTTCAAAGGCAAGGACATTCAGAGAAGGAGTTTTAGTATGTTTAGTAACAGGAATAAACATCAAAACAAGACATTAGATCATGATAGAAATAGAAAAATCAAATTAGAAGAATTTTCAGTATAAATAGATGTATAATTACAAGCCCTTGAATTTATGTAATTACACATACTCAAAAAAACCTCTATGCCATTGCCATAATAAAAAAGCCATCATTTCTCTTCAAAAGCACTTCAGAAAGCAAAATTCAGACAGTCTGCCAGCATATTCAATTTGTCCATCTCTCACAAAAAATTGTACCCTATCTTCAGTAAGGAAATTGGTCTTCTGTTGAAAGCAAAGTAATTACAAGAATTTCTCAGAAAAAAAGAGCATTGCTGTCATCACTCCTTGGATTTAAAATTGTAAATATTCCTCTTTTCCCTTGCTCCTTCATCTGTTTAATTTCATGAGTATATAGGTCCCTGACCTTGGCCTAATTGACAAGGGAAGTTAAAACTGCAAGCACTTACTATTCCTTTCCTCATATCAGTGAAAGGATGTTAGGAATATTAAATAGATGAACAAAGCTTAACTAGTATTTAAATTATGAAAGGTATCGTGTATGGCATTTTGTAGTAAACAGTTTACTTGATTTTTTTTTATGTTAGTAAAAATCTGAAATGCTATAATCAGAAGAATTTGTTTTTTTTTTTAACCTATGATAAACATGTGTCAGTATATTATGTGCTTACCACTAGAATCTTTTACTTGGTTACAATTAGCAGATATTAGTAAATACGAACCACAGACTGGTTATGCTCTCCACGTTCCCTGACCTGCTTCTTTCAGACACAATTTTACTCTGTCTTGACTTTATCCAGCCTCCAGATAATAACAACAGGGCTGCTGTTTCATCAGCAGTTGTGTGCTTTCCATATGCCAGGTTATGAATGTTATTAGAGAAGTAAAATTTAACAGAATGTAGAAGTTGACAAAAATTATTAATAAAAATTGTCAGCAAAACTAGATTGCTTTACAGTAGGGAATGAAGTGTTCTGTAGATACACTCACAGTTTTTATTTTCTTAGAGACCTTAATATTCATATTAAGATCCCAGATCCCACAGTAAAATATGTTGTAAGATGTTGACTAAAGGAAAGTTAAATTATCAGGCCATATTGCTTAGCAGTGATTTTTTTAAATTCTAATTTTAACTTTGCTTTCTATCTTCTCACATAAACCATAAAAAGTGGTTTTGATATTAAAGTTTGTATTTCCTCCCTACTGCAATACATAATTTCCACCCATCCTCAGTCTTTCATTACTATTTTATATAAAGAAAGTCTCATTTGGACTGTAGTTCCAAGACTTAAGTTCAGCAAGATTAACAAGTTTCTCACATTATTTTTATGCTGGTCATGGGGGAAGATTAAAAAGAGATGCAAAGATGAAAAGAAGGCTAGAATCCCACCGGACATGAGTGAAGTCTTCATAGTCCACTGGACTTGATGATATGCATCCCAGAGTCCTGAAGATATTGACTGATGAAGTTCCCGAGCTGCTCTCCATCATATTTGAAAGGTTATGGCAGTCAGTTGATGTTCCAGGCGACCGGAAAAAGGGAAACATTCCCATTTTTAAAAAACGAAAAAAGAACAAACCTGGAAACTGCTAAACTTGTCAATCTCACCTCTATGCCTGTGAAGATCATGGAACAGATTTTCTTAGCAATTGTGCTGAGGCACTTGGAGGAGGGGGAAATTATTTGGGACATTCAGCACAGAGTCACCAACGGTAAGTCCTGCCTGACTAAACTATTGACTTTCCATGATGGAACGACCACATCAGTGGATGAGGGATGGGTTACAGATTTCATTTATCTGGATTTCTATAAAGCCTTTGACATAATCCCCCACACATCCTCCTCTTGAAATAGGAGACACATGAGATTGAAGGGTGGACTGTTTAGTAGGTAAGGAATGGATTTGACAATCACATCCAGTGGTCAACTGATGGACATCAGTGACAAGTGGTATCCCTCAGGGGTCCATACTGGGACAAGTGTAATTTAACATCTTCATTAATGACATAGGCAAAGGGATTGAGTGAACTCTCAGCAAGTTTGCAGATGATGCCAAGCTGACACACCTGAAGAGAGGATGCCAGTTTATCCAGAGATACCTGGACTAGCTCGAGGAATGGGCCTATGGGAATCTCATGAGGTTTAACAAGACCAAGTTCTGCAGCTGCATCTGGGTTGGGGCAACCCCTGGAATTAACCCAGTTTGGGAATCAACAGACCCAGAGCAGCCCTGCCCAGAAGGGCTTGGGGGTGCTGTGGGTGAGAGGCTGCACATGGCCCGGCCATGGCACTCAAAGCCCAGAAAGCCAAACATGTCCTGGGCTGCATCCAGAGCCCCGTGGGCAGCAGGGGAGGGAGGGGATTCTGCCCCTCTGCTCTGCTCTGCTGAGACCCACCTGGAGAACTGCATCCAGCCCTGGGCTCCCAGCACAGGAGGGACAGGGACCCAATGGAGTCAGCCCAGAGGAGGCTACCAAGATTATTGGAAGACTGGAGCACCTCTACTGAGGGAATTGAGTTTGTTCAGCCTGGAGAGCAAAAGGCTTCAGGGCAACCTAATTGTGGCCTTCCAGTACCTAAAGGGAGCCTACAAGAAAGATGAGAGCAGCTATTTACTAGAGCATATGTCTTGGTTTAAGACAGTCTAAAGGGAACAGTCTAAAATGGGTTGTCCCCCTTTATAGGTTTAACGAATCTCTTTCCACAAATAAGGAGAAAACAAGGACTAGCAGGTGTAAATGGAGAAATGACGGTTTGCTAACAAATGAAACCCCAACAGAAAAAACCAGTAAGTAATCACTAGATACAGAATTTCCAAAACATACTCTCTTAGAATGAAGAGAATGCCGGAATTCCAAAATGTTGGAAAGGCCTTTTTGGGATGGTGCAGGTGACTCTGTGAGGGGATACAAAGAGAAAAGAACAAACCCTCTCCCCTGGATGCCGGCCTTTGCAGGCAGCAACACAGTCTGGGAGACAACAGACGGCAGCAAACCCTGATGAGAAATTATAAGATACAGAGCAGTACTAATGGCAGATGAAGACTTCCTGGCGCATGTGGGGTCAACTCTGTCACTCGCTGCATTCTCTTGCCACGTGCACCAGTGTTGATGCTCCTGTCTGCCAAGCAGCTGGTGTGTCCAGGGGAAAGAGCTGGCCTCAGGGTCTGGCTTAAGCTCCATGCTGCCCGTAGAGTTTTCAAAGGTCACTGCAGAAGATTTTTTGCTTGTGAAATACACTTTTCTGAGTCGTGGCTGTTCCAAGTCCAGAACCCAACCACCTGAAGCAACCCTCTCCAAAGCAGAGCCTTCAAAAGGAGGCTCCTTCAGAGTATTTTGAGAGCAAATGCTTTCACGAAAGAGAACACTCCCTGCTTCCAGTCTCCAAATTAAAAAGGGATATTAGCAACAACCCTCTTCTCTCCCCACAACTCCCTCCCCAGGATTCTAGTTCTGGCTGCAGCACTGGATCCATAAAGAGACAGTAAGTGTTTTTTGGGGCACAGATAGCTATGGAGTACAATAATGTTTTGGGTTACCTAAGACCACATGGAGTTGGGTAAGAGAGGACAAGAGGCAATGGCTTCAAACTGATGGAGTGTAGTTTAGATTATATATTGGGAATGTATTCTTTATTTTGAGGCTGGTACCTGAACGAGTTGCCGAGAGAAGTTGTGGATGCACCAACACTATAAGTGTTCAAGTCCAGGCTGAATTGCACTTTTAACAACTTGATTTAATGCCCAGTTAGAGGAAAGTAGGAGTGTCCATGCCCGGGGCAGGAGGCTTGAAACTAAGTGATCTTTAAGGTGTCTTCCAACATTAGCCATTCTATAATTCTGTGGTTCTATTCCCACATTGTTCTCTCACTGGATAACAGCGACAAGAGCACAGAACCTCTCTCTGCACTCCTCTTCCAGAAGAATCTGTACAGAGCCATTAGTTTCTACAACTAAGCAAAATTTGGCATCATTCAAATTCAAATCTCTATGTTCTTTTCAATGGAGCTACTCCTGATTTTCAGTTTGAACATGTTTATAGGTTTTTCTGTGTACATTAACACAGAAAAACATTTTGAAACAATACTTTTAAAATTATCATATTTTGATATGTTTTTTACAATTTCTGACTCTTCATCGCTTGATGTTTAATTTTAGCGTTTCACAATTTGGTACCACATCAGAATGACTTGCAACTATAGCAAATTTCAGAGGCTTCTGAAAATGAAATCTAAGATGCTAAGGTAAGAGACCTCGTGTGCATGATGCAGAGCAGCTGAGAACTTATCCTCCAAGAAAAACAAAGAGCCCAAGACACTGAAAAGGTGACTACTTATTTTTATAGACTTCTGAAGAAGTATTTTCTGAAGGTTATGTTCTTAATGAATTAATTAAAACCAGTGTGAAGGCTTCCTGATTCTGTGCTATGTGCTCTTGTTTATAGAAGGACAAAGAAAAGTGGTGTGCATGGAAATAAAGCCAATGTACTCTTTCAAGACCTTAAGAACATTCCTATTTAAAAATCACTTCATCTTAAGTTGAGAGTGTTTGCATATTTTCAAGCATGGCAAATATTTATAGATTTGAAGAAAAAGGGTACATATCACAACTTGTATGCATTTGAGATGTTCTTGTACAAGAGTTTAGTGTGATTCTTCTTTTATGAAGAAAAGATGGAGCATTGTATAAAGGCAGGAAAATGACAGAATGGCATCTATAGGAGGTATGGCCTCAGAACATTTTGTGCTTTGTGTAGCTATTCTGATGAAGAAGAAAAGAAAGAAGACATTACTTTAGACATGGGGAACACTCACCCAATACTGAATTTATAGTTTATATAGAGGAAATGGCCAGGCATCGGAGTATTGAATTATACTGGCAGTTGTTGACTAATTTGATATATATTTTATGTGGCTAATGAAGGGTGAGAGTCTTGCTGTGATTATTTAGCTGTTCTACTGCCCCTACATAACAAGAATGGCAAAAAAAAAAGGGCCCTTCATGTATCTAGACAAGAAAATGCAAGCAATATGCAAAATACTCATTCTAATATATGTTTAATATCTTATATGATATATATTTTAACCAGTTTTGACTTTATGTACAAAAAACATTTTTCTACTCCACTCCACCTTTACCTGCATGTATCTGTAGTTCACTTTAAATGAGTGTAATTTGTATGTTTGAAACTACTGATGATCTGAAACTCACTCTTCTGCAGTTAATATCACCTAATGGTGTTCCCAGTTTCTGTGCTTTATTCATGTACCATCCTGGAACTAGAATTGAAAGCCCTAAAATGCATATAAGGCACTGAGAAAAAACTCTTTTCTTGAAAGATGTGCTTTTATTGCACCACATTATTTGTTAATGCAGATAAAAGATATAAAGATGTATGATTTTCTGATGATGGTAATTAAAAGGTACATGTTCATCCTCAAATATTGAACATCTACTTGGATATCAATAAAGTATCAAATTATTTAGAATTTATGGTGATTTGTTAAATGAATTTTACAACATCTACTTTTTGATATAAAAATCATGATTTCTGAGTACAGGGGCTAAGAACATTTTAGATCAAGGTTTAACTGTAGACAAAATGTAGAGAATTCTTTTGCTTTCACAGCATTTTGGTGATCCACTAAAAAAAAAGAAAGAAAAAAAGGAAAGAAAAGTAATTATCTGAAGTCTGGAGCCTGATAATCTCTTCTACTTTCTTTGTGGAAGGTTGTTCTCCTTCTTATTTAATTACATTTGCTTCGTATCTCTGTAGTGCATTCCTTCAGAGTTATTAGGTAGAGTATTAGAGCCAAATGTTGTCTTTTGTTTCAACCTGTGTATTTGAACACAAGATGTTGAATATTCAATATTGCTTAGGAAGGAGACAAAATAAAATAATAGCTAAGATTCAAACAGCCATTATACAGATTGCAAAGCCACAGTCAAGACCCACATAAAAGCTAGTAAAACAAAAAAAATCTTGAATAAGAAAAGAAAAGCAAAGACAATTTTCATCTATATTCTTTTAATGTTAATAATATTAACTCAAAAAAAAAAAGATTTCTGGGAGCATTTACTCTTAAAAATACTGTATTTGCACCATCAAAAAGCTTCTCTTCAAATTATATAGTAGATTCAACTAGGAAAGATTGGGCTATTTATATTATGATTCTACATTTGTTTTTTAATAAGAAGTGCTTTAATATTGGAAGTTCTTATTGAATAAATACCATAAATATGTCTAATTTGATTGCTGAAACTATTTTAACTTCTAGTCTACCAAGTACAGCATGTGAAATAAAAACATTAATGTTGCTTCCTGATTTGTTCATGATGAAGTTTTGCACCATAATGTTTGAACTTTTCTATAACACACTGTGGAAGTAACTGCTCTAACAGTTTTTCCAAATGGGCAACAATGACAGATGCACTGAAATATAAAGTAGACTAACATAGTTGCTTGATTAACTATGAGGGATACATTCAAGCTATCAAATATAGAGCAGGTCATAGTCTAGAATATCTTGTTTCAAGTCTTCACAGAATGAGGATCATATACTCTGCTAGAACCCTATGAAAAATCAGAATTATCCTGTAGAAAGGACAGCTACAAAATTCTAGGATTTTCTGGCTGGTGAAAGTACTTGTACCTAGAAAAGGGGAAGAGAGGAAGGAAGTGAAAGGTAAAAGATGAAAGATAGAAATCATTTTGCCCTTATTCTTGGTGTAGCTGATACTTGAAATATTTTCAGTGAGAGCATTTCTCTTGTACTAACATGACATAAAAGTAATTCCCTAGTAGTTGCTCTATTGAACCTTTATGTTGCTTTGTGAAGAGAAAGGAAACATAAAATTTTGTCTTCAGAACGTATACAAGGAGATAGAAAAGTTTGAGAAGTCTATGACAGGAAATGTCTCTGCAGTACATGACCATGTGACTGACAGGCAACATTTGGTTACTAAATTGTTAAGAAAAGATGGGGAGATGAAGGGATGATGAGCAGACCCAGAGCAGCCCTGCCCAGAAGGGCTTGGGGGTGCTGTGGGTGAGAGGCTGCACATGGCCCGGCCATGGCACTCACAGCCCAGAGAGCCAAACGTGTCCTGGGCTGCATCCAGAGCCCCGTGGGCAGCAGGGGAGGGAGGGGATTCTGCCCCTCTGCTCTGCTCTGCTGAGACCCACCTGGAGCCCTGCATCCAGCCCTGGGCTCCCAGCACGGGAGGGACAGGGACCTGCTGGAGTCAGCCCAGAGGAGGGACACCAATTGGTTTAGAGGGCTGAAGCACCACTGCTATGAGGAAAGGCTGAAAGAAATGGGATTGTTCAGCCTGGAGAGCAAAAGTCTTCAGGGCTACCTAGATGTGGCCTTCCAGTATCTGAGGAGACTCTACAAGAAAGATGGAGAGCAGCTATTTATTAGAGCATAGAGTGATAGGACAAGGGGGTATGGTTTCACACTGACAGAAAGTAGGTTTAAACTACCTGTTGGGAAAAATTGTTAATTGTGAGAGTGGTAAGGCACTGGATTGTATTGCCCAGAGAAGTTTGGATGCCCCATCTCTGGGAGTGTTTAAAGCCAGATTAGATGGAACTCTGACCAACCTGGTTGAGTGAATGGTATCCCTGGCCATGGCAGTGGAGTGTTTGCAATTGTCTGTCATGAGACTTAGTTACTAACCCCTTTTTTTTTCTATTTTGTTTTCCCTGATTTTTTTTTTATTTTTACTCTCAATGCCTTCCCACTTATTCCTGTGATTGCAGTTCTTCAAAGTGTGGGTACTTATAACAGCCTGCCTAGGTTCTTTGTTCATAGTCAGTAGGAAATAGGCACTTGTCAGCAAAATTTGTCTTTACTTAAAACAGGCAACATGAGTAATTCTTTAAGAGCCTATTTCTCTTCATTGACCATATGGAGACCCCCACTGAGCTCAGCTACAAGTTCAGCTATAGGCATCTGCTTAAGTGAGGTGAAATTTGTCATTTTGAAAGTGTCATCTGATGGGGAATACACAATTGCCTCAAAGTTCAGCTCAGTTGGACCCATTAAGGAAAGAACATTACTTCCTTGTCCCAAAATGGCCACATTACAGTGACTTTTCTAGCATGCATTTTACTTGGCAGAGCTGAATGCTTTGCTGTTACCTAGTTCCTAATAGTACTTTCAGGATTGCTTCTTCAAGTAACAGATTTCTCTAAATCTCCAGATTTCTTTTCTTACACTCATTAAACAAAAATCTTTTGCTTTCATTAATAATCCTGAAGATATTAATAGATCCTGAACTTTGATACAGGCTATGAGTTAATGAATAAAGAGTGTGGGTTTTTTTTAATGCACTAATAAGACATTGCATAAAATGGATATAAAATGGATAACAACTTACACAACAACAGTAAATACTTTTATGAGCAGGAATGGGAAATCCCCTAATTTGTTTCTATTTCTCTCACTAAAATGTCAGAAATCTATCTTGGGAAAACAAGAAGCTGTTTAACTCATTAAATGTTTAATCTTGATTTTGTATAGATCCTGGGGACTGAGATATGTTATGGGAATTCCATTACTGAGGGTGGGAAGTATGGAACAAAATCAAACGACAAACAGGGAAAAGTGAGAATGCAAGACATCTCTTTCAGCACTGCCTACTCATAAAGTCATTTCCAGTTAATACACCTGCTTTTCACTAAATTGTATCACTGAAATTCCACTTGCCATAATCTGCAGTCCCTTACTCTTATATCAGGATGTCTACCTTTGTTTCAGCCTGTAAAATTCTTATTTCAGGTGGATTCATGAGGTTCTATAACTATTCTAAAAGACTACATGATCTTCTAATAAGATCTTAAAGGATACTGACAAGGTATAATTGACATAAGAATATTTATGTTGAGCTTTATCAGTGGCATGAATTTAATTCAGTCATTTTCAGTTATGGAAACAATGATAAATTGACTATCATTAAGAATTATCTTATTAATTGGCTTTTGTTCACCTCTTGATAAATTTTGATGCAAATTAGCTAAAGACTTTTATGCAAAATTAATGATTAGACATAGAATTACACACAAAATCTTGCTGTTCCTTGTAGGTCTAAAAAGAGTTAAATAAAATATTGATATTTCCTATGAAGTAAAATATAGTATATTATGGTATTATTCTATATATTATTCTACAATATTATGGTATTATTGTACACATTCTTGTGTCTAAGGTAAAATCTCTGTTTCTTAAGTTGCAGTTACTACTTAATCTCTTCATGAAGTACTTCTTAGAGTTCTAATTGAAATACTACAAATCGTGAAGAATAGGAAACAGAAAAGTGTCTTTTATTATGTTTAGTTATCTTATAAATAATCTTAAATAAGCTTATGCTGGCCAGATTATTTTAATTTATTAGTAACTATTTCTTCCCAAATTATTTGGTCCCTTCGGAAAACACAGAGGTAGAAAATCTTCTCTCAGTAATGTCAACTTTTTATATATTTATTATGTATGGATATGTAGAAGATTTCAAACTCCAACCTGATGACAGAAATTTTAAAAAACCATAAGAGATAACTAAAGCTCAATGGAAATATTTTTTCTGTGATTCTGATGATTTATAGTATGTTTTATTTCTGATCAGATATGGTTGTAAAACTGTTTCAGTTGGCTTTTTCCAATATGTTTATGTTTGCATGTTAAACTCTGTAAATATCAACAAAGAAAACAGTATTTCTGATCAAAACTTAGGTAAGATGAAGATACTTCTGTCCCACACACTGGTCAGTGGAAAATTCCTTATTCAATGGAATCCTTAAATGTGCAGGTGTTCCTTTATAGACTAGTCTGGCTGTTATTTCTTTGATATGATTTCAGTAGGTTGATAGTAATTCAGAGATGTTTGTTTCCATTACAAATAAATACTTTTTATTCTGCATATAGGCGAAAATATAGGAATCATATTTGTTACTAGGTCTTTTGATTGAGCAGGATTTTTCAGTGTATCTGATGTTCTTAAAGTTGTACATTTTTAATTTCTAGTTCCAGTTTCACCACCATGCTAGCAAGATAGATAGTACTGTAAAGTTATATAACAGTGCCTACATGTAAGAAATAGTTGTACAGAATAATCTTCTTATAGGTTTTAAAGAGTATATATCTGTCTTTTTCTGGTACTGTCTTGGGGCTCTATTGATGGTCACCGATGTAGCACAAAAGCAGTTTGTTTTCACAGTAACAAAGTTTTTGACTAATAGAGGCTTTGATTGGTAAAGGGAAAAAAAAAACATCAGTCATGTTGTTGTAGTCTTTTGCACTATCATTTCTGTATTCCACAGTGGTCTTGCTCTGTGACTCAAACAGCAAATTTAGTTGCAGTGATACTAGAAAGTTAGACCTGTTTCCAATTGATTTACCTTTTTATCTATCTATAAACTGCATGAATTATTCTTAACTTATGGAAAACATATTTGTTTTAGCTAGTCGTAAGAGAAATAGGCTTAATAGGTTAATCAGAAACAAACAAAACCCCCAAAACAAACAAGCAAAAACAAACAAAATAAAAATAAAATAAAAACAACAGAACCAAATAAAAACCACAAAAGAAAAAAAAAAGTGGGGTAAATAGCAGCAGGAGAGAGAAGGAAGCGATCTTGGAAATTCATCCATTCACAGTCTGACACACAGATGGTATACATATAAGCAAAGTTTTGCTCAGAGAAGTAAGCTAAACATGGGGAAAGTGAAGTCACTAAGAAGGGACTTGAAGGTTAAGAAAAACTCTAAGGTTCAACATCTGATTTTCATGAAGTGATTTCATGATTGATTGGAATTAAAATCCAAGCTGCTGTGTATGTTGGTGAGAAAGTGATTACATGTAAATGTTCTTGAGATATTGTCAATGCTATGGTTAATAATGTCTCAGTACTAGTAACTGTCTTCTTTAACTACAAAGATTGTAATTCAATTTCTGTTTCAAAAGATCTTTCTATCTAATTCTAAGAATGAAGTGTGAATTAAAATTGTTTTATACTTATCTAAGTAAGGATTCATGTAAATTGGTGTTTCTGGAAATTCTTTCCAAGGCAGATGGATTATTTTTGAAGGAGGTAGTTTAACCATCCAGAATTAACTTACATACCCCTCTAATTAAGGGGGTTGTGATCAACAAGAGGTGGAATGCCTCGGTCTTTCAAAGCTAAAACCTTACTTTGGTTCACTCAGCTTTGAATGCACATATGGATGTTGACTCTGTTGTGCAGGCTGTCACTCTGGGGTGTGGATAATTGAACGGCCAGTGGCCAGAAGACCATCTGCTCACCAGTGGTATGTAATCTCTGTAAACAAGTTCTTGCCTCTGTTCCACAAATGTCCTATGAGTCTAGAGAACTTGGAAATTATGTAACTTAGAAGCACACTTAGCTTTTCCTTTTTATTGTGTGTTCCCAGGTTTGCTGTTCTGATAATTTTCTGTAATTTTCCTGGATCTTTGTCACTTAATTCAGCAGTTGCTCTACTTCTTTGAGGTATTGTACTATTTTGTTTATCTCCAATCTTACTTAAGAAGTCATAAGTCTCAGTTTCAGTGGACACTGTTCATTGTCTTCTTAAATTCTGGGGTTTCTTTGGTTACTTTTACTAGCTGCCAGTTTCTTGACCTACAAGAAACCAGGTGGCAAAATCAGCTTTTGCTTGGGAGTAAATTATCTATGGTTGTCTCTCAGTGACAGCTGTTCACTAAGGTGGAACCTGTTGCCTAACTTCTTCCAGTATTCATATTCAAATACAACATTTTTCTTGGTTTTGTTACTCTTTCTTTTGACAGTGCTGTGCATTTCATGTGCATAGATATTCTTATATTGGCTATGTTAAGATACAGTCAAACACTGAAATAAAAGTATAAAAGTAGACTACAAATGAAGAAATTACAATGAATAGCCAAAATCAAAACTTTCCTTTTTATTTCTTTGGCATTTGGTTTGAATGTATCACAATTGGGTTTGTAATCTTTCTACATATTTTTCTATTTTAACAAGCTGAACTGTTAAGATTTCTAATACAGAATTTGGGTTATACTCTGAGTTATTTTAAAGGCATTTTTCTATTTCACATTGCTCAGCTGAAGTATGAAGTTACTTTAACAAAACTGTTAAGTCAGTGTCAGACAACCTGTTATATTCTCTAGGAGTTTGAATTGAGGGAGGTTTTTTGATCTAAACAAAGATGATATTATTGGAAGTTTTGACTTCACTGAGAAAGAGTTTAACCTTTTACATAATCTGATTGAAACCAAAGCTCCCTGATGTTTATCTTAATTACTTAATACGTGTTAAATGACACGTCTGGCATATATCAGCTACTATATCAGATTGGGATTCTTTAAAAATTGCCAGCTCACCTAATGTCATAGGACAAACATTTTCTTTTAGTTCCCTGACTTTCATTGTCTTGTCTTATGAGGCCATAATTTCCAAGTGTCATTTGAGACTACATGAAATTTTATCTTTGATGTTAAGGTAAAAGAAAAGACCTTAATTCCTCAATATATCATAAAAAGCCAAAATGAAAACTAATCCCAAATCTTTTTTTCTTTACAAAATATCATATAACTCATCTTCTAGAGATATAGGGATATAGGTAATGAAGCCCAGATCCAGTTATATCCACCCTGCACTGACCAACATTTTTACATGTATTATAAACTTATGATTTGCCACACTCTTTCCTGTTATTTTAATTAACAGGATGCATACTTAATAAGTTGGTTTTCCAGGAAAATGTGATTTTCTGCTTAAAGAAATTTGTCAGATTTTCCTTACCTAAATACAAATAAGTATTGAGTCCTATTAAATAATTATTTTGGTGTTTGAAACAATTTTTAAGGAAGCTGGATATGCTCAGCTCCTTTTAACATTTTGTTCACTTAAATGTTGAAAAGGTTTATGCTTATAATGTATGTGTGTGGTACATGTGACTAAATGTACGTGTGACTAAAATTAGATAGGATTCATTAGGGTCTTGCTTTTCTTTTTCCATTGGGCACTGTGGTATGTTTCTCATACCCAAAGGATTTTTAGGGAAAAAGAAGAATATTTTAATAGTTGACTAGGCCGAAAATAAGTGATATCCTAAGTACGGACACAGTTTTTGTGATGATGATATGTATGCATACTGTGTCATCGAGTGTGTCTTGAGCACATTCTGTAATCAGATTAGTTCAATCATATTAGATTACTTTATACTCTGAGGGTATTCCCTTAATCCCATTCTTTTGGCATGCAGAAAAAATGGCAAATAGCAGTTACAGACATTAAGCTCAAGAAATAGTCCCTTGCTCTCCATCCCCATTTCTACAATTATAGAATTAAAAAGACTTTGTTAGAATATACAGGAGGAAGAAATGAAAACCCAATACACTTCAAATTCAGTTTGCTGTCCTGCCCTTGTAACTGTTGAGAGACATTTTATCAAATAACCATTTGGACACATAGGAAGGTTACATTAATGGCATCATAGAATCATTAAGGTTGGAAAAGACCTCCATCAAGTCCAATCTTTGATCAAATACCACCATGCCTGCTAAACCATGTCAGGAAGTGCCACATGCACTCATTTTATGAATGAGGAATGGTTACTCCACCACTTCACTGAGAAGCCTAGACCAATGCTTAACCACTCCTTCAGTGATAAAACTTTTTCTTATATCCAACTCAAGCCTCCTTTGGCATAACTTGATGCCATTCCTCTTGTCCTGTCAATTGTTACCTAGGAGAAGAGACTGACCCCCACCTGGTTACACCCTCCTTTGAGGTAGTTGTAGAGAGGGATTAGGTCTTCCCTGAGCCTTCTTTTCTCCAGGCTAAACACTTCTCATCTCCTTGAGCCATTCTTCATAGCATTTATATTACAGACCCTTCATCAGCTCCATTGCCCTTCTCTGGACACAGAGCTCCAGCTTGTGCAGTGAGCCACCCAGAAATGGATACAGAATTTGAAGTTTGGCCTCACCACCACTGAGCACAAGCTGATCCCTGCTCTGGTCCTGCTGACCGCACTATTTCTGATATAAGTCAAGATATATGTATTTTACATACAGTATTGGTAGACCACTTCCTATGCATGTTAAAAAGTTTCTGCCCTTCTGCCAAGCAGTCATTATGGCTGCAATTTTTTTCATGGAGGCCAGCTGACATAAAATGTTTGTACTTTTAACTTATCTTGCCCTCAAAAACACTTTAGTTGCATGCAGACAGCCCAGTGGAAGTAATTCTCTGTGCATGTTCCAGGTTTTTATTCAGATCTCCAGTTCTTTGGTAGATTAGCAGATTATTTGGACCAAATATCTATCAGGAATCATTCAAAAAAATTAACAGTATAGACAGTCAGGTTCCAATGTCTGGGAATGTTTCTAGATTTAAAGGCAAGTATGTAGTCATTGCATGTACCACACAGTAGTTTCAGACAATAAATTTCTATGTGACCTTGTTAGTATCTGAGTAATATCTATAGCCACTTTTTGAATGCTGTCACTGTCTCTGTTGAATTCTCTGAAAATGTGAGGTTCTAAGGAAAAATAATTTCACATATTCCATTTGCTACCTTCAACATTGACTACTTTTACTTACACATTTAGAAAAAAAAATACAGCATCTGATTTTTTTGTTAATGTATTTTACATTTCAGTGGATGTGAATGAATTTACCTATCCATGATGCTCTCAGATGTATTAACAAATATATTGTGCAATGTCTTCATTTCATCATCATCTCAGTAGTTAAGCACCATGTCACAATCTCTGCTGAATCTTGACTGAGAAACAAAGTTTAACCTCTCTGTTTTGGCAGTGCTTATTTTAGAAGATTTGTATATTAACAAAGTGAATACCAAGCAGTCTTCTAACTTGTACCAGACAGGACTTAGTGAAGGATAGATATCTGTCAGCTTACAGGGAATATTCCTGTAAAATAATTTGATCCTTGTACAATCTTTTTTGGCAGATCTGTAATGAAAATTAACTACAACTTTTAAAATAGTAATTTTTCCATTCCATGGGCTGCAGGATTCCATCATGGCATCCACAACAGCTTCAAAAACATCAAAGTTTAACATATAAATAGAGCTTATGCATATTTTAGACATGAAGAGACGGTGGCAGACAAGAATGTAAACTATTATAATGGTGAGGGTCTAGTGAACACAATTAAGCTACAAAAGTTAAGAAAAACAAAACTTCTGGTGAGTAGCTAGTAAAATAATCTAGTATCACCAGTGATAGTGGACAATTTTGACTTCTCAGATCTCTTTTGTTGACAGGAATGCAATGAAATAAAACCACCGGATTCCAAATAAGCAGACTTCAGATCTGAAAATCAATACATATCATTCCCCTCCTAGGAGGAGAGCCTAGGAAAAAACTAAAAGAGAAGATGTATCACCTTAAATACACTACAGTATTATAGTAGCTACGCACTCCTCCAATGCAGGGGGTATGCAACAGCCCAGATAAACTGTAGGTTCTTGTTTGACCTCAAATATAAGAAGTAAGCAGAAGAGGTCATAAAGCAGAAGCTAGGTTAAATGGCAAATGTTGAGTAGAAGAGAATTGCAAAAAACTCAAATTAATCCAGGATACTTGGAGCAATCAAAATAAAAGAAAACACTGATTGATTAGACAAGAAGTTAGTAGCAGTGGATTGACAATCACTGCATGTATATTGGTATATAAAATGAACCAGGGACAATTCTGGTGTCCCAAGAGCCCCAAGCCCCAAGAATATGGTACCACACATTCAGTATCCATATAGTTAAATTATCTTTTCTCCAAAGTACTATGACCTTGTCCCAGTGTGTCTGTAAGGAACAATAAAAGGTTCATGCTTCCTCCCAAATGCTCCTGTGCATCCCCTGGAAGATTGCTGTTTTGAACAGGCTAAAAGTGGACCAGCAATGTGCTAACTGTTAAATAGTATGGACAGATGAATGCTTGGACCTGAGCTTCTGCCATGACTTTATTTTGTTTATCATAGTAAATATTGCCAGCCAGTCCTGTTCACATTTTGGTGTTGAGTGTATTTATTTTACTTAGGGACATCCTTACATGCTCTGCTATCCCGTCCCTCAAGGACAATTTTGATACAGCACATTTATCTACCCGGGTTTAGTCTCTTTTTAAATCCTTTGAATCAGAATAGGTTTTCCTCCATTTAACAGCATTGAGTCTTTTTTTTTGTTACAAATCAAGTTTCCCCAAGCACAAGACATGACATGAGAATTGACTAAAGTGGGACAATTTTGAAAATGTAAAATGTCTGCATGGTGCAATACTAGCAGTAAGAGAAACAACAAAATTTTTGTTCTGTAGCAAGTGAAAAGGCCAGAGATGCAAATTACCTTTCATTAAAGACATCAATTTCTACAAGTTGCTGAATGCTGTTAATATCAAGATGAAGAGCTAATGGTACTGTTAAATTCTGAAGCAGAGAAATAACATAATCAACTACTTGACTATAAACATCACAAAGGGCAACAAGGAGATGAGTAACTTAACAACATTGTCATAAACAAATTATGTCATCCCAGTTTGATTTCTTTCTCTAAGAAGACAGCAGGCCTTTGAGATAGAGACCAGTAACTATTAAACACCTTGATTCAATAAAGCCTGTAGGGAATAGGCTGTATCCTTTTATGCTGTATTGCATGCCATTTTCATAGATAACCAGGAATACATGGTCAGGATTAATTTATGTTTGAGTAAAACCAAAACTAGTAGGAAAATCAGTGCACTGGTAGTTATCAGGAGTTCAGCATTGAAAGTTTGTAACAATTGGAGTTCTATATGCATCTGCCCTGTATCCAGTACTATTCAGGACCTTTATTAACATCCCTAAGCACTGACTTGAAATTAAGGAAAGGAAAGAAAATTGGTGTGGTGGAGCTGCAGTGGTAGATAATACAAAATAGTATTTCAATTTAAAAATTGAAATTATGCTATGAAAAAAATAAGACACAACATAAGAAGAAAGGATGAAGACTTAAAAATTTACGTAGGAAAAAATAGCCATACAATAATAAGATGAGAAACAACTAAATACCTATTCCAAAAATAAAAGGAGCTATAGACTACAGCAGCTCACAAGATGAGTGTTAACCCTGTTGAATACAATTTGGGGATACAAGTACCTGGATATGAAATTCATTTGCACATTGAAACCAGTGTTTGCAAAAGAAAGACTTTGTGGTTTTACCATATGTTTCAGTTATTCTTTGTAGAAAAGCATATTTTATCAGAGTTAGACATATGTCTACCTCCTGGTTTACTTGAAAAAAAACTACCATTTGTGAGAAAGACATATCTATAATTCTAGATATTAGGATGAGTATAGTCCTTGAGATGGGTGTTTTTTATTCTATTCTTCAGCAATGCTAATGACTATGTTGAAGTCCTTAATCCATTTTTTGGCATGTTTCACTTGAAGAACAGGTAGAATAATTTCAGAGAAACTATGGGAAAGCAACAAGCTTTGCCAGAGATTCAGAGATATCTATGACAAGGGAAAAACTTGAAATGTTTGCTCTTGAGAAGATAAGATTGGGGGATGAGAGTGGAGGCATATACTAACAATTTTCATATATTTTACAACTGCTGCATTAAGGAGCAGGTTGATCTGTTCCCTACCTGTAGTGCATAGAACAATAGTTCCAATTCACAGAAGAGGTTATTTATTTTATCCTAAAGTAGTTTAAACCATCCAGATTTTCCCATGTTACTCAGTTAAACCTGTTGGATTTACCACAGTGGAGACTCCTGTGATCCCTACCTTCCTTGCTCTGTAGCATTTAGATAATTTCTTTTCAGCAGCTATGCCACAGCATTTTAAGATAATCCTTTCATCCGTGATTGTGACCTGTGTCTCATAGCTTTCTGTTAGAGTGAGCTTCAGGGCAAAACCATCTTCTATTGCTAGCTGTTCAAAGCTCTCAGTAAGATGGATTTTGAATAAACAGAATTCATTAGTTCTTGTATGCTGAGGCAGCCTTCCTTCCTGTCTCTTCAGAAAGTATACTTGTGTCTGTTGGTGCACTCCAGACCAATGTGCTCCTGATTCACTTCTCTTTGTGTGTAAAACTCCTGTTTCCTAAGAATGTGTCTTCAGGCTACCATTCAGATGATTGTAACTAACTGATGATTGCTTCATTTCCATGGAAAGGCTCAACAGTTTCTTCATGAGCTGGTTGGAACCTTAAGGCCTCTGCAGTGCCAACTGCAGATCTCTATGGTCTCTCCAGGCTTAGGGACACTCCAGTGCCTGATTTCCCAGACTTTTATAATAAAAAAAAAACTTCAAAAAAATTCCTGTAAACTAAATGTAATGTCTTGACTTGAAGCAGAAAATGAGAGAAATTTAAAGTACAGCAAGAAGTGCTGTTGTCCACAGAAGTGCAGTGAGTTACACTTGCAGTATTCTGAACATTTTTTGTTACCTTAGACTATAAGAGACTACAAATATAATGTGTCTTTATCTTTCATATTTTCTAGCATCTCTTTGAGTTTCAATGCTCTCTAGCTTTAGTTTATTTAAAGTTTTAATTTTTTCTGTTTACACAGTACTCAGTTATTTCAGTGAAAATTCTTTCCAGGGTATGGTTGATGATTTTCGTTCAATAATGACTGTATTGACATGCAAAATTTGCATATTACAAATCAGAGATCGAAGCAGAAAGGTTAGCATTGCATCACTTTTGCTAAATTTGTTAATTGCAAGGTTTGCTATTAAGCAGGTAAGGATTATGCAACGAAAACAAAAATACGCAGAAGTAAATACATGCAAGGATTGCTTATTAATACAGAGCCCAAATATCAGGAATTTGCCGTAACCATTGGTTGTACTACTAGTGTGCAAATACCACCGTCATTCTTTGAAATCCATGCCCATGTGATGCTCAAACTCACCATTACACAAAAACGAGCTGAGCTTTGCAGACCTCACAGAATGCGCTGGGGAAGTCTGGCAAGGCAGAACTACAGCCCAGTGCTACCAGCGTTTGAAGGAGAGCTCTCACCAGTCTTTGTCCTTGCAGAAAGCTGAGGGATGAGACAGGCTATTAGTTTGTTTTCACATTCAGGCAGAAGTATTCTTTTATAACTGCAGCTTAACAAAGTTGGCAGTCTCTTAAAGGAACAAGATGAAGGCACCCCCACAAATTACTCTTGAGCAAAAGAGAGACAGTTCAAAGAAAGACCAAATTGGCCAAATTGTGAGTTCTTTAATGAAATTAAGAAGCAGACAAGTGACCTGAGAAAGAGGGTCACATAAAAGATGGAAAATAGGTCAAAGGATAAATAGACAATTAACAGCATATGCATATAGAGGTCACATCCAACATAACAAGGTGCAGGATGATAGATGGCTAGTTTTTATTTTCTCTGATTCATTGTCTGAGAAGATAATTATTAACCAGATTATTTCTATTAATATAGATCCTCTTTTTAAAAGATGGCTTTTTTCCTTGAAAATTGTATTAGAAGTATAAAATAATTCTCAGCCAGTACATTTCAATGAAAGTAAAAATGTGTGAGAGAAAATTATTCAAGGGGTGGGATTTTTATGTATTTTTTTATTAGTGTGTTCAGATGTGTTTCACAAATATTTTTCTTGTAATAAAACTTAATTAGTATTAAACACATGTTCTTATTGAGACCTCTAAATTATTCTAAACTATTTATTGAAGACCACTATATTGAATAATCACTTAGACAATCCAGAGGAAATGCAAAATCCACAAGGAGAATTTGTGAGAGAAAATACCACATCTATCAAAAGCTACCATAGACGTTAGAACCATAGAAGTTTCCTGTTGGAAAAAAAGATAAAGTTGTTTTAAAAAGCAAATACAGAAGAGAGGGACCAGTGAAAAATCTGTATGTCTTTGTATAGTTTTAAAATATCTGTAATGAAGTACTTTGTAGTACTTTGAGTGGTACTGCAGTCTACTCTATTAATAGAGAAATGAATAACCAGGATGTTTATTTCTAAGACATATTTTAAATAGATGACTCCAGGGAATGAATCTCTATATTTAGTCCACAAAGAGTGAGTAAGAGCAGTTCTATGTCATTAAAAGTGTGTATTTTCCATTACACTTGCAAAAACAGACTTAATAAAATTGACATACACATTCTTTCCTATGTCTATGGATCACAGTATCTGTCCTATGGTACACAAAAATGTAATCCATCTAAGTATTTGATGCAATAATTTATGATAAACAGTTTCAATTTTAATTGTATGTATCAGGTGCCTGAAAAATGTAGAAGGCTGCAGACTTTTTCAAGAACAGTGGGGAAAACTCTTCTACATTGCTTGGAAACGTAGAACCTCTTCTTTGAGAACAGCTTAGAGAAATATTTTTTATAAATTACTTTGGTACACTGGATTATAATTTAGAAGAGTGATTTAAAAGAACCTCAGAATACTAGCTGTACTCTGTGCCTAATTGTGTAAAATTGAGCACTTCATCACACAGGTTGGCTTTTTGCTTTAAGAAGGAAGATAAATCTGAAGATTCTCAGAAATCTTGGTAGATGCTAATTTCCTGCCACAAGGCAACTTTTCCTATACCTTAGACCATTCATTTAAAAAGCATTTCCTGCCTCTTGAATATATGGATAAGAGGAGAAGGCAGCTAATTTCATGCATCAATAACTAAAATAACTTCACTTAATCATTCCTGCTAATAACGTAGTGTGTATATGTCAACTGCTGTGCATCAAATTATAAACAGTACTGAGAAGAGAATGCATTGCAGTCTTTTCAAAACTACTGTAAGACTATGAACATAAAGCTTGTTTGTAGCAAAGGAGCAAACCTATCACAAAACCACCTTTGTGTCTTTGTCTCTGATTAATGATCTGTGCATATCAGCAAAATAATAACAGATGTTTGCTAAGAAGCCAGCATTTTTATTCTCCTCAGCTAGAGCTTTTGCAGCAGATTTTTACAAAGAATCTCACTTAGCTTTTTAAGAAAGCTTCTGATCTCACAATAATAAAAGATGATGTAGAGCTACTATTAACAGATACTGAAGTGGGGAATTTGACATGCCAAAATGTATTTGAAAGTGAGGTGTTTCCCTACATAATTACAGTCTGTTTTCCTCTGCCATTTTGACCTACACAGGATGAAAATCTCTTATCGTGTCTATGTAACAGGCTTACTGAAATGGAGGTTAGGCTATTAGACTGTTACCTTTACCATCCTGAAGGGAGTAGCTATAAAAAGAGTTTCTTAAACAAGAGTTGTTCTCAAGACAAGCATCATTACACACACAGAAAAAAAAAAAATATTATTTTGTAACAATAAACTGCAATTCTAGAAACCTGAAGGTTGTACATAATGATAAAACACTGCTTTGAACTTTTACCATCTATTGAGCACCTAAATCCTGTCCAAGTCATCTGCGTTGTTCTTATATACTGCCACTTACTGTGTCTGAGCACCTGGGAGTTATTCTTCTAGATGTTCATGCCAGTTTGTGGAGTTCTGTCAGCTGGATTCTAAAACTAGGGCATCAGCTCCTTCTGCACTAGACACTCTCCCAGCACACAGCTGTGCACAACCAAACATGTTTAGGAGTGTTTGTTCTGCAGAACCAGATTCTTCTAAAAAGAGAGCAGCGAGAGAACACTGTGGTCAGAAATTGCAACAAGGGAGATTTGAGTTGAAATAAGGAAAAAGTATTTAAGAGACAGTGATTAAACTCTGGATTGGTTTAGCTAAAGGGGCCATTGAAATCTCCATCTTTGAAATCCTCAAAGGCACTACTCCCCATTGGATTATGAGAAATATAAAACTTGTCCTCTATCATTCTTTTCCTAAGGTCAGAAGTTTGATTTTAGACTTTATTTGTTAGAGAAGGAGTACCTCAAATGGGTTCTTAAATTACACAGAACGTTTGGCCTTACGGAAGTGTAGCAATAATTTGATTTGAAGAAATTGCTTTTTCTGCCTTTACAGTTTATTTTCTATGCACTACATATTCTTTAATTCTCTGATGGTAGTTTGTTACCCTTTGCTAGGAATACCTCCGTGAGAAACAGAATAAAGAGACAAAATTAGCATTATTATTCTATTTGGTCCTAACTGAGGATCATTCAGAAGTAATCTTACAAGGGTTTATATTTTTAATGATTTTGTCCAGATTTTTTTTAGTCTTTATGGAGTCTTTATTTTTTTAAGTCTTTATTTTTTTCAAATATGAGATTCTGTTGAAAAGGCCATTTATTGTTATGTAGAGAAAATAAGGCATGTACATTCAATAAAAATTCTTATTTTAGTTCAAAGAAGACAAAAATAAATAAATAAAATAAATTAAAAACAGCTGTTGTCCTTGCAGATAGGCAGTCTTACTGGGATATTAACAAGAAAACAAGCATAAGTTTTGCTTGTCAGAGTTCTTTGAGTGTACATTTAGTCTCACAGATGACCTGTCAAAATTATGTGACATTTCTGTATTTCCAGTCTCCAGAATTTCTCTCTTCAGGTGGTATCATTGTAAAGTTCCATGTGTTGACTCCTTCTTTTCAGTCTGTGGTTTGTCACAATTGTCACAAACATTTCCACTGCTAGCTTCCTACTATGTGGCTGTTTCTTTTCTCTTTACAGAATTTAGTTCTTTGTGTTAATATACAGTTTAAAAAGCTCAAAATCAAAGTAGTGATACCCCACTGCTAAAACACTCTTCTGGTTTTGAAAGACTATAATGGAACAGCATCAGTTAAAAGTATGGCTTATTCCTTGTAACTATTTGTTTCTTGTTAACAAACCATCACATGCAGAACTGGATTGCATCCTAGAAAGAAAAGTTGTTTTCTCTTGTACTTCTGCCCATGACTCACAGTGCAAAGGAAAAAAAAACAATCCTGAAACACAACAGAAAAAAAGGAGAGCTAAGTGAAGATTAATTATTAGTAATTATGTCAGTATTAAACTGATAGCCTAGAATGCTTTTAATGTACTAATGGTCTTTGTGTGATTTCTTCCAGCTAAAAGATATGATTCTGATTAAAAGGTGAATCAGTGCCCCCTGATAATTCTGATTAGCAATTAAATTATCTTGGTAGAAAATAATTAAGGGGGAAATTGCATAGTCTTGGTGGGAGGGAGTTATTTCAAAATTTCCAGTTTAGGATCCATGTATTTTTTTTTCTCTAGTTTCTGAATGATCAGCTAGTTAATGATGGCAAAGATGCCTTCCTTCAGGTGATCTCCATGGAGTAGGCTTAAGAAGATTCATGTGTTTGAAGAAAAGATGCATCATACCTCCTGTTGTTGTAATTTCTTGATTAATAAATATGATTAGGAAAACATTCATGCTGTGCCATATGAAACATCCATCACTGTCTCTTCCCCATCTGTGGCCAGTAAGATTTACTTGAGGAAGAGAATATGGTAAAACTTAGCAGCTTTCTGGTTAATCTAAAGAATACTAAAGAAGTAGTGAAATACAGCTCATCTGAAACACTGATTATTCAAATATTAAGTAAGACAGCATGTAGTGGGTTGACTGTGGCCACCCACTACATGCTGTCATACACTCTGAATGGTTGGTGCCCACTAAAGTTCCTCTGTCATTCCCCTCTTCAGCTGGACAGGGACTAGATAATATGATGAAAAGCTCATGGGTCAAGATAAGGACAGGGAGAGATCACACAGTGATTATTGTCATGGGCAAAACAGACTCAGCTTGGGGAAAATTAGTTTATTACCAATCAAATGAGAGAACAAAGGAAAATGAAAGTAAAACATTTTCCCTCAACCCCTCCCATCTATCCTGGTTCCACTTCACTTCTGATTTCTCTACTTCTTCCCCCACAGCAGAGGAGTTGCATGGGGAATGGGGGTTATGGTCACTTGCACCACACATTGTCTCTGCCACTTCCTCACACTCTTCCCCTGCTCCAGCACAGGGTCTCTCCCATGCTAGAGCAAGGACAGTCCTCCACAAGGAGTCCAAGACAGTCCTCCACAAAATTCTCCAATATGAATCCTCAGTGCTGCAGTTCTCCATTACTTGTTCCAGTCATAACCCCCTTTTACAGGTTATAGTCCCTCAGGAAGGTTCCTCCAACATGGGTCCCCCAGAGGGTCACAGGTCCTGCCAAGGAACCTGCTCCAGCATGGACTTCCCATGGGGTCTGCTCTGGTGTGGGTTCCTCCAGAGGCTGCAGGGGCACAGCTGCCTCAGCATGGGCTGCACCAGGGGCTGCAGGAGAATTTCTGCTCTGGCTCCTGGAGCAGCTGCTGCCCCTCCTCCTTCACTGACCCTGTGTCTGCAGAGCTGTTCCTCTCACGCACTCTGAATCCTCTCTTGAGGCTGTGGTTGGCAGTAATTTTTCCACCTTCTTAAATACATTATCCCAGAGGTGCCACTGTCACTGGTGGATTTGGCTTTGGCCAGCAGTGGGTTCATCCTGGGTCTGTTTGGCATTGTCTCTGTTGGACATGGGGAAAGGTCCTGACAACTGCTCACTGTAGCCCCCACTACCAAGCCCTTGCCATGCAAACCTATACAGCAGTATGATTCTTAATAATCATATAGCATGATTTTGAATAGCAATATATTTTTGGGACGGAGTATTTCTATTTCATAATGGTATTAATATACATACTGGAAAAAATTCTTACGGAAGAATTTTCTTTTAATATAGATACATCTCATAATTAAGTAGCAAGTCATTCTACTGCAGGGATGCTTATGATTAAACATCAGTCAGAGGTGCTGCCATCAGTGGCCATCAGTAGAATGGCATGTGATGTACATTAGGCCAAGTTCATATCTGAATGGAGTCATGGTCCTACCTCCTACATATTACATACTTTATTGATGTAACATACATGTCCTCATCTGTTAAAATTTCTGATTGATTTAGTGATCAAACAACTCAATGAGATTCTAGTATTTTTGCATTTGAAGAGCATAAAATACAAGAATACAAAGCAGTACACACACACTCTTACAGCTAATGCTCATAAGGCAGTCATGTAAATTAGAAATATGGTATTGTTTGTGTTTAGTGTCTTTTAAAAAGCTCTATCTGCCCTAAAAAATGAATGAGACCATTTCCTAGAATGTATTAAGAGATTAATCTGTTTGAGATATAAATAAGTAGGAGACAAGTCCTTTGAAAGCCTGTTTTTGCAACCACCTCTTCTTCTATTTGTACTTTCAGACAATGTGAGATTCTGTTGGACATACTGTGTTGATTAGATGTAGGGTTTTGTGGAAATGCATTCTGGTTCAGAAATGCAAATAGGCTTTCTGTAATGGTACAAATATCCAGTAAGAAATTACTTGTGTAGTGTAACTTCATATAGAGATCAGAGAAAGAAGAACATTTAAGCTCTGGAAAGGTCAGCTGGTTTCTCATTTAACTATCAATACTACCAATACCATGTTATTGGATAAATACTACTTTATGTTCATGGCATAACTGTTTTATCAGTTACATCCTGAGTTGTTAACTCAGTATTTATATCTATATATATATAATCAACAAAGCTGTTGTGATATAAAAATTAATTTGATAATAATTTAAGCAAAAAATTTTAGTTGAGAAGAATGTTATTCATTGTCCTTTCATGAATGTTCTTACAAGAAGAAAACGTATAAAACGTATTTCTAGAAAATAAATAGAGTTCATGGTTTTTTTTTCCTTCTCTGCATGTTTAAATTGATCTGTGAGAACTTTTGGCACAGAACTATGAGAAATAATACATTTAAATACAAGTGGAGGATGCAATCTGCATTTCTTCCACTATGATCCAATTTTGTTTTGATAATAACCATAATGGACTATGTTCCAGCTGCAAGAGAATGAGACACTCAGTGAAAGCATCCATGAAAGCTATGGGTTTGTTACAAATAGGCAATTAAAAGAAATAGGAACATTTCATTAATTTCTTTAGGAGGTAGTCAAGTAATCAAGCTTGGCTTAATGAAGGAGAAAGCTGTCACTTCATACAATGATCCCAGCCTAGAAAAGTTATCTGTATTAACAGATAAACTCAAATGAACATTCCAGCCTTGTTCAAAATAATTTTATAAGGCAAGGGATACAAGCCTGAATTAGCATATGATATATATATACAGTCTGTATATATACAGTCTGTATATTAATATATGGTCTATACTAAAAAAATGTATCAAAGTGTATTGTATATATATTGAACATCATAAGACAAAGATGATTCCTGAAGAGCAGCTCTCAGTGATGGCAGCTACATTTCTTATTTAAATTCTGGAGATGTGTTTATCATTTGATTTTGTTTCAAAACAAAAGAAAAAAATCTTATAAAAATAGCTTCTGTAAAACTAAACTGTTTGGTTAATTAATTTATTTATTAATTCTTTCAGGCCTTATAAAATTTTCAGTTTTCTTCAACACTGTTAGAGACCCAACACATAGTTGGGTCTCTGAATTGTCCCTCACCTTCTAGGAGACCCATTTTCTCTATTTACACCAACAGGGATCATGAGTTGCAGTGGCTGAAGACTCGAGCAAGTGTGGAGTATTTTTCACTAATTGATGGACAACTTTTATGCAAGATGTGTGCTCACTCCTGGTAGAAATTCTGCATGTCACACTCACATGACAGGCTCACCCAGAAAGTGCCAGATCCTTCAGGACCAAGTAGTCTCCCTTCCTTTGCTCCTGTCAGCCTCCACATTGCCACCATCAGTTGCACCTGAGGTGATGAGGTGATGGCTGAGGTGACAGTTGTGATCCTGAGGCTTGTCATGGCTGCCTGGCTCCTGCTTGCCAGTGTGGTCCATGCACATGGAGGTCACACCAACTGAGATCCCTGTGGGAGCATCCCACTGCGTGTTAATGCAAAGATCACCAGCTGGTCTGAGAGTAGAATGACCAGGGATTTCTGAAGCAAGTGGCAGTGTCGCACATCCCAAGAAAAGGAGTGCAATAATAAAGTACCCTAAGTGGAGACTGCTGTTGAGGGCTGGAGAAGGATTACAGACCTGGCTCCTGCAGTGGTTGTGTTTTTCTGCAAGAGGCACAAAGGATACATGAAGAAGACTCATAGACATTATGACTGGAAATGTGGTACATGTTAAGAACAGAAATTGAAAATATACCAGCATCAGTGCTTTGTGGCTATGACCAAAACTCCAGGAACAAGGAATATATTTTTGATAACATGAAATACATGCAGAGTGTTCTGGACTTGCTGGCCTAGGAGCAGTTCTGGGTAAACAAGAACCATCATTAGGCCTTTCTCAGATAGCATTGGCTGCAGCAGTGGCAAAAGGATGATCACCATTGTGCTAGGGACGTCCCGGTCCTCTGGGTTCCTAGCTGTATTTCTCGGGTGAGCTTTCTATGTGTTGAGAAGGCCAGGACTTTAGAGGCACACTGCTTGTCTGAGAGGAATTGAGCAGCCATGGCACCTGCCATGTCTTTTCTTGTATAACAGATGTCCTGAAAGTACATTTTGTCTTTAGAGAAAGACACATCAGATGGTTTTGGCAGCTGATCTTCAGAGGAGGTCATTGTTGAGAAAGCAGACAGCAGCAGAAAAAATATTGTTCCCTCTGTTGTTCCATAGCTTCTTATTTTGTTTCTTAGAGTATTTCTACATTTAAAAACAGAGGGTTGCTCTGTTTTCCTGTTTGATTTCCTCTGCTGCCCTTTTTTTTCCTTGAATTGCTGAGGGGGTGAGGAATGGCAGTGGCAAACTGCCACAACCCTTCAACAGTGACTCTCTAAGGAAGGCTGAGTTTTTGATAGGTAAGGGCTGTAGGAGAACTAAAAACAGACTGCAGTCTTCTCTCTGTACTCCTCTGAAGTAAATGCCCCTCACTACCTGGCATGCTCCTTTTCACATTTTTCCCATCTGTAAAGTTTTTTCCTGAAACCTTATTGATTTCTTTGACTGGTTCTTCCAAGTTTTATCGTCTTTCCTGCCTTTCTTCTGATCCTATGTGCTTCCTGGTCTGCCTAAATGTCAGAACTCTGATGGAGCTCCAATGCAGAATAACTTCAGGTTATTGCAGTTATACTGGTACAAATGTCATTACATTGAAAATGAAGTTAGGCCCTTGCACTCTTAATTTACTAAATCTTGCTTTTCTTAAATGACCTATAGGTGTTACGGACTTTTTTTTTTTAGAATTTAGTAGGTTATTTTAACAAATTCCAAGCCTACAAACTCTTCTTAATTAATCAATCTCTAGAAAAAAAAATTGCTATGCTTCTAGATTAGCCACAGAGGAATTTTCCTCTGTTGATGATTGAGCAACTTAAAATCCTAACTTAAACCAGATTTCTGAAATTGATACACCAGTAAATTGTATAAGATGGGATGAGTCAAGCTGATAATACCCTCAGAGACTGGCCAAGATCTATTCCAGAAGTAGTTGTGCTTTTTTTTACCCTTCTGAAAGTCTGCTTCAATTTTTCATGCCCCAGTGGTTAGTATCCTTTTACTGTCTGTTTTTATGTGTGCTCTGTTTCTACCTGCTCTTTTTGCTCCAGCATTGTTCATTAGCCTAAACTGCTATTGCACTTTTCCAGTGCTTACTCTCTTTCATATTTATAGACATACATTACCTTTATAGGGACAAGTAAGTGCCTGTTTCATTTTCTGTCTCAACATTTACTTTGTCACACTAACCCAGCCAAGTTCTGTCAGTCACCTTTTAATAGCTAGGCTTTACAGCCTTTACATCATCTGTGTGACCTTCCTTTTCTTCTGAGTAAACAAGAGATTTGAAAGACTGTTTTGAATGTAAGTGACCTGTCTTTTGTGCATGTGGGATTTTACTACTACCTTAAAATAGTCACCTTAATCCAGTGCTCCTAGGATCAGAGTTGCCTTTTCTTGGTAGTATTCCATCAGAGACTGAGTGTGCTTGTATTGACTTGCCTGACTGGCTAAAATATTGCTAGCAGTGTAGCCGCAGGGACACAATGTTCATTAAAAGCTGAAAAAGCTAATTCAAAATCATGGGGAAATATTTAAGAGCTATCTGCCTGCCTGCTGCCACAGTTACCAGGGCTGCATTACGTCAGCTGGCTATGACCTGGATAGCACAGGTATAAATGTCTTAAGTTATCGTTTTTACTGATCCCAGTGTTAGTACTTCACTATTACCCCTCATCTTTCACTACTAACCCATTAGTGTTTTACTTTTTGTTCCGTTTTCCCCATCATTCATATTCGAGGGCTATAAATCCTGTTTTGATTATAGGCAGAACTCTACATGCAGACCTTAACAATTTATCCTTCTCTTATAGAAATTTAGACAGTAATAGTAATACTGCTTCATTCATCTTCATTTTAAAAGTTCCTCCCTATACAAATCTTAGCTTTCTCATTCTCTCTTCCTTGTTTTGATCTGCTTGTGTTTAGCAGAGTCAAGCAGATGCAGAAAGAAGACAACTGCTACATAACTGGTTAAATATGTATTAGATTCTACTTTGTGTTCCTTTTCTTATTTTTAAGGTGATAACATCTGATCAAGCAACTATTCCCTGATTATCAGGAGCAATTTTATCCCTTTCAACTCAGGGAGTCACTGGTAGATTTTGCTCAGAGCTGGCTGAATGCTATGGGCATGTGATAAATTTCAGGGATACCATCAGCTGAATGTTTTCTGTCACCTATACATTCTGTTTCTAGCATTTGTTTGATCTCAGTAAGCCTGTTCAGAGGTTTACAAATAAGAAGGGAAAAAAAAAAGGAATTGTCTTCCAGTACCAGCTGAGCTTCCTATGCTGTCTGACCATGGAGTCAAATGGATAACACAGCACACATGATGGGAATGGTGCAAGTGAGGTGCAGTCTGACACTGATCTTCTGAGCAGCAGCTAGTGCTTAGCACAGCCAAACTCCACTCAAGGAGCACACCTGAAGTTTTATAATTTCTGTGTTGATAGGTCACAAGGCACATACTCCTGACCTGAAAACATTTTTCAAGGAACACAGATGTTTGACAAGACACTGTTCCTATGATTACCAATTGTTTTGAATAGTCTGCAGAATGTCCATTTGGTCACAAGACATGAGCAATTCTGACTTTGATTGGAGAGACTTGAAAGACATGAGCAATTCTGACTTTGATTGGAGAGACTTGACTCAAGTAACAACATAGCATCCACACCCCTGAAATCCCTTTTCACTATGAAAAAGAGACATCTTGATCAGTCTTCTTCTTTAAATGAATCTTCACTACACATACACGCATTTCATTTTATATTTGGTTCACTGGCTTGAATACAGAGAATATAAAAATATGTTTCAGTAAAAGCATTTATAAGAATATGTAAAAATGTTTTTAGTTAAGTAGAGCTAGATGACTACTGAATAATTATGTTAGTAAAATTCACAGCTTAATTGCATAATAGCTCTTAAAACTAAAAAAAAATACTTTTTTTCCTTCTGTTTAATCAGCTTTTTGATGTAAAGCCAACACCTTTCACTCTGTTGTAAAAAAACCAAATCTGCTATTCTAAAATATAAAACATTAACTACTGGTACACAAAAACCATTATGGAAGCAGTTTATGTTGAAGGGGTATTAGGTTTCCCTCAGAAAAAAAAAATCATGGGCAATAAGCATTCAAAAGGAATCATAACAAACTGTAGAGTATGTAGCTGATGCTCCCAATTATTCTTTTTCTGCTGCTGCATTCCTGCACTCCAGAGTACACTTCTCACCTTTACAGCCATCACACTACAGACATTGCTTGCACTAAAGAGAATCACTGTTTTGGCTGAAGCAAGGAACATAAGTGTTGCAAAACTGACTCCTCCTCTAATGGGGTGAGCATGTACAAGTACACAGAGTTGTATTTCTCCCAGAGCTGCCAGACTGAATATTTTGCAGTCAGAGCTCTAAAGCTTACAGGCTTTTTCTTTGTTTTTCTTTCTTTTCGGTCTTTCCCCCTCTTTCTTTCTGGATTTTTTCCTTCTTTAAATGTATGAGAAACACTTTGAAATGCTGGATTTTCAAGTCCTTTTTCAGGAAGCATTCATGAGCTGGCATGGGTCAACATACATTTCATTACCAGGCAAAAGTAAGTACTGCAGTTAAATCTGTTCCTACTGTATGTTTACCTTCCTGTAAAGGGTTTGGTGTTGTATGAAGGACAGAGTAGACTGTAGTTCTGTTAGCAGAAATTTAAAACTTACAGAAATAGGTAAAATCAGTTCAGCTTAATATAGTATAATAAATATCATATGGCTCACATTCTGTGAAAGGAAAAAAGAAATATTTTTATTTGTAAGTCAATGATCTCTCTTTTTAAATACTGATATAAGCTGTGGACACAGAAATGCCACTCCTTCTGTACGTTTTTTTTTTAAGTGACAGTTGGACTGTATTTATTATTTCAAAGCCTTTTTAATCCACTTGGTAGTACTAATCTCATAATATATCAATATATTATATAGATTTATATTTTATGTTTCCTAAATATACCTTTTTTTGTTATTCATTAATGAAAACATCCTCCTGGAACTCCTATAACTGCCATCATATCTTCCACCATCTGATGTTCCCTAGTAATAATGTTATTCTTCTGTGTTACACTCTCTTATGTCTGCACATATATTCACTAGTTATCAGATTCTGTTTTGTGTTATTATCTTCCGAATGTGTTGGTATTGGCATAGACTGGCACTGAAAGGCTGAAGAGAAATGGGTCTTAGAGAGAATGGAGAGAAAGGCTGGTAAATGAGCTGGCAAGTAGTAAAGAAAATGATGTGCTTTGATCCAAAGATCATCTCTTTAGCCAATTTTCCCTGTATTTTATTGAAACACCGTACCATCAACATCTGTAACATTTTCACTATTCTAACAGTCACCTGGGAATGCATTAATACCCTGGGAATGAATACAGTTTCCCTTGCTATGAGTTCCCTCTAGAGAGCGCAGCAGCCTGCCAGACAGTTGTGCGCATTCTGTGTCTGTGTTACCAGCGTAAGATTTCAGCTGCAGAAACGCTCTGCTGCAGCTATCAGTCTTTTCTTTTGAGACTTAGCTTGCTTTTGTCGAGCTGCACTAGGCACTCTCCCAAGGCAGGCAGATGGATTGCCCAGGCAAGTAATGCTTGCACGCCCGCGTAGGGAAAGCAGCCATTTACCACGTGCGCGTTTCGCAGCTCCAAGCATCCACAGCAAGTCTGCAGCGTGAACACTCGTCAGTCTCTGTGACAAAGTGCAGCCTAGTTAAAACCCTGCACAAGGACTAACGTAAATCCCCACAATGACTTCAAGCACACAGACCGTGGAGGGAAAAAAAAAGTGGAGAAATGAAGTTAGCATAAAGCCAGCAAGGAGCAAAAAAGACTGATAGGTAATCCTAGTATTTTGTTGCTGTTAAAATCAGTCTGGAAACCTGCCAGACTAAATTTTTATGTCAAAGGTGTGATGCTTTGAAAAGGAAGGTTTTCCAGTGAGGTTTTCACTGAGTTGAGTAGGATAAGTCAGTCTCAGAATTTTCATCTTTATTTTTCAGATGGGCATTAAAGTTTTTCAGCTATTTACGTTGTATTGTCATAATTTTTCAGTTATCAGAAACAGGGGACAAATGGGGCTTTTGAAAGATCTGGCCTTCATTTAGAGATTGTGGAAGTTTGACTTCCACACAATCCTTATGGCAAACGTGAAGCAAATGGAGTTCAGCCACTTCATTCAGCTGTATCACTATTTGAGTTGAAACCTCTATCCTCCCAGGTGGCTTTCTTCTCCAAAATCAGACACAAGTTAATTACGGACTCAAAGAACACTAGCCTGTCCCTACCACGCTTCCATTTGTTTTGTTTGAAACTAATATTCTGGTATTTCAAGACACTCAAATTTACAAATTTGCAAACTCTCTATGTTTTATATATTTACATACCCACCTGTACATGTCAATGCACTTCTTATTCTTCCGGCAGGTTTTTTCAGAGTTTTGTCGCAAACTGTTGCTATGTAATACCCTTCTTTCAAACTTTTCTATTCCTCCCAGAAAACCTTAGTTTTCTGTGGCTTCAGCACCACTTTTGTTTTCCATTTATTTCTTCAGTACAGCTGCCTTTCAGAGAGGTCACTTCACAAGGTAAGATCAAAGCGCACCTCAGACTATACCCTAAGTTTTTGGTTGTAGTCATAAATTGGACTAATCTAATGCTCTAACAACTTTGTTTACAAAGACTTTCTCACTGAACTTTTCCAGACTGTTCTCCTACAGTTTTAGGGGGATGCCTTGTTTGGTCTCTGCTCTTGTTTATCTGTGATTGCTATCAGATTTCTCCTTAGACTAGCTCTGAATTAAAAATCTTTTTTCAGTCTTCTGTGAGCCTGTACTTAGGCTGTATGGGTAGTTAGACTAAACTTAATTGATCAGTCTTGAGATTGATCTTCATTTTTTTTGAAGAGTTAGCCCACATTATTTTAATATAATTTATTAATTGGTCAGCTGTACCTATTCTGAAATCCTCACTCTTACCCAAAGTTATCATTGTGGATTAATTTAATTAAACATTATGAAGTCAAGGGTGCACAGTTTTTTACAAGCTAAATAATGAGAGAAGGAAGGTTTCTGTTGGACTTCCTACCTTTTATATTGCCTGGTGGCACTGAAGAGGTGATGACCTTGCTCTGAGACCTTGCTTTATTGATCATAGATACAGGTTGGTACTGGTTCTATTTAATATGAACTTAATATGAATTCTTCTAAAAACTTACTTGTTAAAAAACTTTCATATCCATCAGGCTATATTTGTAACCACATTTTAGCCCTAAAACTTTTTAACTTCCAGTAGAGCCACCGGTAATTGCCCTGCTTGCAGCATGTACCTGCCAAGTGCAGCTGTGGCTCTGCCTGACCCTTCCTGTACTGCAGGTACCCCACACCTAGAAGCAGCATATGACCAAGCAGGCAGTTATTCTTTTCTCCTGCTGCACTCTAAATTAGTGAATTAAAAATGAGAACGAATGAACATTCAGAATAAACGTTAAAATATCTCTGCCGTTCAGGATTGCATTTAGGTTGAGTCCTATTGCCGTTGTATATAATAGATTAGATTATCATTATGATCCCTCTAGATTTACAGATAATGATCTCTGAAAATATATCATTCAGCATACTTGTTACATCTGATACTATTAATCTTCCTTGTCTTAAGAAATTTTCTAATCTCCTGAATTTCAAACCCCTTACAACCTGAGGTAACCCAAGATCTTTGGCATGGTAATTCTTTTTCCAAATTCATTGTTCCCTCAGGGCAAAGTCATTCCATATTAACAGTGCTTTTAAATTGTCAGATTTCCACTTCTGGTGAACATGTGATACATAACACCCTGTGAGCAAGTATGTACTGGTCCATAAAAAGAGTCAATGAACTTGGCACTGATAATTTCTGAAAACTTTCAGTCCTCTAACTGGAGCAAGAACTATCAGGGGCAATCATTATATAAAAAACAGAGGATTTAGAATTCAACAACAGATCATCTGTTTGATTAATATTTTAACATTTTGGATGCTGCTGTGTAGTGTGACCCTTCCTTCTTGGACAAAAGAGGACATGGTCTTTGGAAAAGCAGAGATAACTTGTAGCCAAATCTACATCTGCTCCCAGCCTCTTTCAAAAATTGGATTGCTGCTGTTGCTCTTTCTTCACCCCGAAACATTAGCTGGTAAATCATGAGAGTTCAACAAAGCCACTCCAAAAAGAGTACGTTTTCTTCTAAAAGATTCTTTTTACTTAATCATAATGCAAAGAGAAAATAAAGAACAATTCACTTCAGTGATTACAGGGCAAATTCTACCTACCTTATGAAAGGTAGGTGAATCACGATCTTGTGAATATAGAATAAAAATGGCAAAAAATAGAAGGTATGTATTTTAAGTTAAGAATAACGATTAATCTTTAAAACATTAATATATAAATTGTATATTTATTTAAATTGAAGCCATAACTAAACAATCTTGTTTAATTAAACAGGTTCAGTGGTAAAGTTTGAAGCTAGAATCTTCATGTGGCCCCTTTATTTTAAGTAACAATATAAAGGATGTTTTTTTGTCTAGATAAGGTAATTGGGTACGATCATACTATTTCATCCTAATATAAGAAAGAAAAAATAGTTTCCTGTGTCTTCTAATCTTCTCTTCAGGAAAAGCCCTACTTCACGTGCCTTGTGTCATCTCTAATCATCATCTGCTTTACCTAAGTAATACCAAATTACCGCAAACTCCCTGTAATTATTACTTATGTATGTTAAAATGTAAGTAAGTACAAGTACTTATAAGTAAGTTTTCTCCCTCTATATATGTTATGAATGAGGTCTTATATGTCTAATTTAATAAACCACAAAATTAAGATTTAGCAGCAATTTTAATTGAGCAGCAATTTTATATAAAATAATACAATCAAATATAATCAAGCAAATACAGAAAGAAATCTGGCAGTGGTTCAGATAAAAGCATAAGCAAAACCGATTGATCGGGGTATGGGGAGGATTTTTCTCACCCTGTCTCCTGTACAAGAAACAAATATATATTAGTTGTATGCTAATATATATTCATCCATATTTTCCATAAATCTCCTCTTATTTTCAGTTCTTGAAATCTACATCCCTGTCCTGCATAGTGCATGCTCCACCTGCTGCTAAGGGGTCTTCTTGTCTTTTCGGTGGTCGCTTCCAGCCAAGGCTTCTCATCATCATCACTGTCCTTTGAACAACCCCACAGGCTGCACATGCACCCCAAGTCTTGTGTTATAGCAGCCAGCATTATATTCCAAAAATAAACCTTATTATTTCATAGATACCTAGAATCATCCCAGTTTTGTCCATTTTAAGGCCAATTCTTTAATTATCCCAAAGCCTATTCTGTTTTGGGATTTTACTTATCTCAAACTACATTCTATATGAGTTACATGAGTTACATAGCCTTCTCTATTACATTTTAACAAATATTTTCTAAAATACCTATATAGTTACAATTGTATTGTGATTGTGTAATTGTATACAATAGTTACAAACTAATCTTATTCATTTATCATCATTTCTCCCATTTTCTCTTTTGATCATATTGATTGGTGCTTTTCATTAAAAGACTGAATCTTGGTATCTTCCGCATCCTCAAAAATCCAGTTTTTCTCATTTGTTTCTCTTTTTGATAAATGTGATATATGGTATTTTTATTTGCATAATGCAGGAGATAACATATGGTATAGGCAGCAATTCCATTAATGAGTTCAGCTAGCATAAACTACTAGACTTCCCTAAAGAAGCTGTTGGTACTTTTGATTAACACTTTTCCATTGTTACCTATTGTGAGACAGCATTTTGATGCATCATGTTTTTCACAAACTCTTCTTCTGTTTTAGATAGTCTAAAACTAATCTATTTTGATATATTGCTGGTAGCATGTGTGTGTTTTGTTGAGTTCCTGATTTGTTTAAAATAATTTCTACTCCCACTTGCAGTTTTATCAGTCAATTTAAAAGATAGTTCGGAGTTCTACATTCTCAGGTTCTGTTTTGATCCCAAGTAGTCAGATCATAGAAGTCTATGGTCCTTTCTATGGGCTATTTAATTTTGCTCTGTTTATAGCTGCCCCTTATCAAAAGGTTTAGGTTTGTCTTGTTATTGTTCATGGCTTTATCAAGAGGGGCATCCTCAAGCAGATTTCCCTTGGACCATGGCAGGGTGAAGAAGGAGGGTTGGATAACCCCTAAAATGCACGTTCCCTTCCACCTCTGGGGTAACTTACTATACACTCACTGTTCACAAATCCAGTATATCCTATCAGGGCCTTCTACGTTCTAGTTATATTGTCTGGTTGATTTGAATAGGGTTCTACATTTTCTATAGAGTGGTAAGTGTTAACTCTAGAACTATTATACCAGCATAGATTAATTTGATTGTCTCACTTGTAATAATTTCTCTTTGTTATTCTCCAATACCCATTGGTTTTATTTGGCCACCAGGTCTTACTTTTATTATCTTAATTTACAATTAATGTAGATTTACAGGGGATATGTCCCACCTCTTTGATATAGTTCTTTCCTTCTCAAGTTATGCAAACTGACCTAACTACTTGGTGACTTAAAGTCTACTTGTTAGACCGTTTTATTTTCTCAGAAATTTGGGTGTGATTCCCTTTTAAAAAGTGTTCTGGAGCTAGACCTTCACCACTCCATGGCTATCTTTCAGCTATTTTCATTCCCCCACAAATTTAACATCTTGCTAAGCCTAACTTGGTTTTGATTTTTTTTGCATTAAGTCTACAAAAATATTTCTGCCTGAGGTTGGCAAACCCCAGTTGCTATCTTGCTGCTTTAATTGATTATTTTACACTCTCTGATTTTTTTCCTTTATTCTTACCCTGATGATTTTGTTCTGAATCTCCCCACTCCTCTTTTTGGGAAACAAAGGAATTCTCCTTCTGTGGGGCAGTCTGGGCTAAAAGGCATCCATTCGCCTAATCCTAGATTAACTCCCACTCAATAGACTCAGCCATTTCTATGGGAAATTTCTAAACTTCTATCGTTATAACATTCAGCATCAACAGTATGATGTACTGAGAAAACAGTTATCAGATTGTGGCCATCCCATATGAGTTGGTAGCATTTATTACAAGGGTTGCTAGATGCAAAGGGTATCATGATCCATGTTAGGAGCAGGTATCTCAGGAGTTTTGACTCTCTACCTCTCTCAAGGCCCCTTGGGTTGCAGCCAAGGGCCAAGATAGTAGTCTTCTCAGTAGCAGAGTCTATCTCATGGAACCTCATTGCCGATACCATTTCTGTTGAGCCAATCTCTGCTCTTACCCCTTGGATACAATGATTATAGCACAGGATACTATTTCTGTGTAGCCCACCTGGGTGCAATGATGATGGCACAAGATACTTACAGTCTCGAGGCACTGTCCTATCCCTTTCCCTGGGTTAATTGACAGTTACTTTCTTACTAAGTAAAAGGGCCTCTGGAGATGTGCCTACTACAGGTAATGTTTTAATACTCTTTTCTATAAGACAAATACTTAAAAAAATTAGTTAAGCAATAGTAAAAAAAAATTGTTATAAAATCTAATTTATTGGTTGCTTTCTCCTCTGACTTCAGGGATAATTACTCAATCATCTTTGCCACTAATAAACACATTTGTGATGCTAACCTGCACCAGGAACAAATCTGTGGTGTGGCACATAGATTTCCTCCCCACAACAGCTGTCGGTGATAACATAGTTATCTATTATAGAATGTCTCACTTGCTCTCTTGCCTGTTCATAGCATATTACAACTAAAACTTGTTGGTCTTTGTCTTCTATTAATTGAACTGCTGCATTAAAGGTTCTATCTCTATTACTTAAAGGTGTTCCTAGAAAATCACTAAAAAAGCATGCTATTTTAAGCTGGTCACATAAGCGATTTAAGCAAGTTAAACAAGGCAGTTGATTTTCCCCTTCTTCTATTTTGGTTACTTTCTACTATGCGTTAACCGGTACAGACAATACAAACCCACAGATGACAACCTAGGTTGTGCCCATCACATGTCCAGTGGTTGATTTCTTTCTGGACCTCTGTTGCTAGCATTGGTCTCTGATCCCAGTGTCTCAAGAGATGATGAATTCATTATTCGCAATGTTGTTCAGCTTCTGAACGCAACAGGATTACTCACCCCAGTAATTCTAAAATTGATGGCAAGCTGGTGTTTGAGCAAAGGTTAAAATTTAATTTACAAAATTTCCAAGTTGTGGTACAGGAATTGGTGGTTTGTTATCTTACAAGGGTATGCTTTTCATCTATAGTTCGTACGTTCCAATTGAGCTCGCTATTGTATGATTTATCAGTGTGTTTATGCACTGGACACAACTCTGATGGTGGATATCCCCTGTGACAATTTTAATACCACCTCTCCTTACAATAGTTACATTCAATGCTTACAATTAGTAGTTTATATAAAAATATCTGGTTGACATAAAATATACTTTTTAGCTAGCCTTCGGTACGCATTGCACATTTTCCCTTTGTCACAACACAATTACTTCGACAAACAAAACAAATAACACATATTAAACACTCACACATTTTGTTTGGCCAAACTACATAAAACACATTTATTACTATAAAAATTTTTACCCCTAATTATTTTATTTTATCATTTCAAGTTCTAATCTAAATCTTGGAATAATATGCTTCAACAAAATTTTGGCAACTATTTGATCTGTAGCCTGAGCTGCAGGGAATGCTTCTACTGAGTCAATTAATAACTAATAGATATTTCCACCTGCCCACTCTGGGTAATTCAATAAAATCACTCTGGATCCTTTTAAATGGCCTGTATGCTATATGGTTGCCCCCAGAGGTATGACTTCTCAACACCTTTTTGTTCACTTTTTAACATGTAAGACACCCCTGAGTAATTTGTTTTCTGACTTCAAATATTCTTATATACTTGTAAAATTTTAAAAAATGATCACAAAGTGCTTTTGTTTCTCAGTGAGTCTGTCAGTGTCTGTCTGACTAAGGGTTTTAGTCCTCCAATTAGGGAGAATCTATTTCCCTCCCCTTTCAGAGTTTCCCCTGATTTCTGTATGGCTGCTAACTCTGCTAAGGAAAAGTATGGTGTTTTATTCTGTGTTTCTGCTTTCTAAAAAGTCATAAAGAGCCACTGCTGTTTTCCCTCAAGGCAGCTTTTTACTTTATTGTTAGCCAATCAAGGGAGGTTATCAAGATAGCTTAATATTTTACTATTGTTTTAACTGTTTGTACAACTCATTCAGTTCCTCTAATTCTTTCCCTGTGATCTTTTTTATATCCTTTTTTGTTTCTTTTTGTTTTTCATCTATTTTCTCCCTTAATGCAATTCCTCTTATATTTATACTTGGATTGTTTCTATTTTCAGCTTTCTTGAAGAAAAAAAAAAATTCATATTGAGGACAAATTTGATTGCTGTAAGGATAAGGAGCTCATTTATTGAATTGTAAATTTTTCTTTAACCAGTACAGTTTTCTATTTTTAACACACACATCTATGAAGCTGCTGAAAGCATAACAGGCAGCATTAACATATGGATGTGCCACTAACACAGGTTTCATCTTGTTCCTGATCCCACATAGGGTGATTTTTTTTGTCACAGGGATCACAGTTATTTGAACTTTTTTTTGCATAGATTATTTTCTCATTGTTTACTCCTACACTGCTTGTTTTTTCATCACTTGTTTCTGCATTGGTTGTTCCTGCATTGCGTCCTATTTCTTGAACTTTGTCCCATGCAGTTTTATGGTTTTGGCCAGTTGCCAAGGGTATCACAATAAGCATAGCAAAAATAACCAATCCCTGGTGTATTAATCTTTCTCCTTGAGTGTTTATAAGTCCTTTATCTTTCTAAATTTTTCTAGAAGTGTGTACTACTCCAAAAGTGTATTTCAAGTCTGTGTAAATAGTCCCTTCCTGGTCCTTTAATAGCAACACAAAATAATGCAAGCCTAGGACAGGCTAAGGGGACCAGATTCCTTTTCTACAAGTTTTTCTCCACTAGTTATAGCATTTCCAGATTTTCTTGTCCTATCTACCACTCGAGATGATCCTTCTGTAAATAATTTTTCTCCAGTTTGTAAGTCCTCTTAAATCTGGACGTATTTTTGTTTGTAGCTCTATGACCTCTGTGCAGTCATGTATTAATTCTTCCCCTGGGACTCTGTAAAGAGGGCGTTGTATATTTGTTATTCTCAGCTCGTATTCAGGGGAAGATATTTCAACTATAATGGACTGAATATTTAATTCTCCTATTTCACCAGAATACCATATGGTGTCACTAATCTCCAGATTATAAATTTTCTTTAATGGGGGGATTGTCCTAATTCCTAGGGCTATTATTAAATCCCTTTTTAATAAATTATTTCTTAACAAATTATTTCTGGTAATAACAATAAGTTATTTACCCCAAAAATGTCATCTGATTCAACCTACACATTTTTAATCACGGGGACTTTGAATGGTTCTCCCCCAACTCCCAATTACTGGGAGCATTCCTGAATTCATTTGCATCCTTGGGGTAACTTTCGTATGGTAGTCCTAGAGGCTCCTGTATCTACTAAAAATATTATTTCTTTATTGCAAGGACCAAATCTTAATTTTATCAAGGGCTGTTTTGGTGTTTCAGTCCTTTTTATTAAATAGAACCCCTGACACCCCTACTCCTCCTGAAACCTCTTTTTTATCTTGCTTCCTTTTCCTGCAAAATTTTCACAGGTGTCCCTTCTCATGGCAATAGAAACAGGTGGGTCTCGAGTCATTAGGGTTAGAATTTAGATTACCCTGATGTCTCAATGCTTTTGTGGATCCTTCAGTGTTAATACCCTTCTGTGTTTTTTCATTGTTTTAAAAATTTCTCTCTCTACTCTTTTCCCTTCCTCTGTGCTTGACCCTCATACACATATCTTTGCACACGAACAGTTCCTGCACTACAACTTTTTGTGCAACTTTTTTTCTACAACTTTTTGTAGTTCTTGCTCTAAATTTTCCAAGTCATCTAATATGTCCATTATATGTCCACAAGATCTAGTATTGGGGTTAATTTCTAAAAGCTAATGCAAACCTCTTAAAAAAATGTTGCAACAATTAAAACTTCAATACATCCCCAGGGGACTATCCCACAGAATTGCTGCCCCCTCATTCAGAAACCTCCTTGTTTCTGACTAACTCTGCAAGCCTCCCTGCTGAGCACTCACTCTTAGGTACAAGATGCCACTCGCTCTTGCCGTAGGTTTTGGGGGTTTTTTTGGCAGGTAAATAACTAGGAGTTCCTTGTACCTGAGAAATCCTCACTCACTCCTCATTCATGGTCTAATCACCTGTAATACTGCCTCATCTCTTGTCAGCCACTTGCTCCCGCCTAATTCCACTTATCCTAATATGCTCCCGCCTCTCACTCTTTCTTGGTTCAGCCTTCACAATCCTCCTTTCTCACTTTGCAAGCCTTTTTTATTACTTTTGGTAATATTAAGCCACACTCACTCACTTACCTTTTAAATATGCATGGCACAGCTGGGTCAGCACATCCACTCACCCCCTCACAGGAATTATGATGCCTAGTCAAAACACTTAACACAACAAAAAAATCACCTCCCTTCTTAGCCAGAAGAGCCCCTTGGGGGACTGCAGAATCGCAACCCTCAGAGGTTCACACTCACTTTGTGACTAGGTCACATCTCAAACACTCACACAAACATAAAAACACCTATTCTTAGCTGGCCAAGTCCCACGCAGGACTGCGACTACCACAGTGTGAGGTCATGTCATAAGTGTGCCTACACAAACACTAATGCAAACACACACCTGCCTTCACCCCACCTCATGATACTCACAGTCTCCTTTCTCATGGGGATCTTCGTGCACAAAGAAGTTTTATGGATGCTCTCACCTTTAGCTGGCACTCTTAAGAGAACCTTTATGCGCACTTCCTATTGCTAGCTCCTTTTGCTTATGCTTTATTGTAATTGGAACTCTTTCTCCAAGGAAGTCAGGTCTAACCTTGGGACTGCCTAAAAACTGGTGTAGAGCTGGTCCTTCTGCAGGGCTGGAGTTCCCAGGTTTTGACACCAAATTGTTATGAATGAGATCTTATATGTCTAATTTAATGAACCACAAAATTAAGATTTAGCAGCAGTTTTAATTTTTTTATTTTATTTTATATAAAATAATACAATCAAATATAATCAAGCAGATACAGAAAGAAATCTGGCAGTGGTTCAGATAAAAGCATAAGCAAAACCAATTGATCAGGGTATGGGGAGGATTTTTCTCACCCTGCCTCCCGTACAAGAAACAAAGGAATCCAAACACAGCTTTTATGCTGTATGCTAATATATATTCATCAATATTTTCCATAAATCTCCTCTTATTTTCAGTTCTTGAAATCTACGTCCCTATCCTGCATAGTGCATGCTCCACCTGCTGCTAAGGGGTCTTCTTGTCTTTTCGGTGGTCGCTTCCAGCCAAGGCTTCTCATCATCATCACTGTCCTTTGAACAACCCCACAGGCTGCACATGCACCCCAAGTCTTATAGCAGCCAGCATTATATTCCAAAAATAAACCTTATTATTTCATAGATACCTAGAATCATCCCAGTTTTGTCCATTTTAAGGCCAATTCTTTAATTATCCCAAGGCCTATTCTGTTTTGGGATTTTACTTATCTCAAACTATGTCCTGTATCCTATCCTCTCATGAACATCTGAGAACATCTGTTTCATGACACTAATTGCATATCCTTTTCATCTATTACTTTTTAACAAATATTTTCTAAAATATCGATATTGTTACAATTGTTACCACAAATCATATTCATTCATCACATATACAACACTATATTATATAACAGTATATTATGATATACTGTTTCCTAGTTATTTTATGTCTAGCACTTCTCTTCATTCCTTGTTTGAGTGGCAGCAGTGTAGATTTCTGTTGTGATTTACACAAATGAGGAGAGGAATAGATAAGGCTACAACCAAGGGAGATGTCATTTGTCTCAATTAACTAACTACTTTGGTGCCGGGTGGTGCAGACACCATTGCTCCAACCTGGGCTGGAGAACCTGACCTTTAAAACTCCCATGGCCGCTGAACCAAAGGCCCTTCCCATCATTCCAGCCACACAGCCCCCTTAGAGTAGAATTGTATCAGATCCATGAAGCCTTGGAAGTCCTCCCTTTGTCCACAGAAGTCACCAATTTGTCACGATTCTAGCCCTACCCCATGTGATGTCTGAACTCCCCATTCTTGCTGAAAATTTTGTCTTTTTCTTTGCCACAGAAGTATGTCAAAGGCACTCAGATATACACACCTATGTGCATTTTTGTGTCTTACAACGACACAGGTGAAAGTGTATGAAGTGTATAAATGTATGTTCATACATAGTTATACTTTTATACTATACAAAGATCTTATTTATAAAGAGTGTGTATGAAAATGTTTAGTAAGAGATAATGAAATCAAGTGAAAATTTAATGTTAGTAGAAAGAAAGTAAAATAAAAGGAAAGTATAGTTAAATGTTGTGGGAGTATGCCAGAGGGAGTGGGGGGACATGACAAGATCTGTATGTGCATTGGGCAGAGGGGAGCCTGTGAAGCTGGCCAGAGGGCTGCCACCCAGCCCCTGGTAATCCAAACAACAGACCAGACCTGTGAATCTGACCAAGAGGCCCTCCTCTTCTACCTTCAAACCAACCAGGCCACCTCGGGCCTGTCCTGCAGCTTTCTCCTATTCTAGAAAATATACTTAATATTGCTTACTAAAATTGAAGGTCAGAAGGAAAAAGAATAACTTCACTGGGACATGTTTTTCGGGACACCTACATCCCAAAATGTTTTCCTAAAAGACCATGTGCATTTGACAGAAGATGGTTGGGCTGGGATTATGAAAACAGAATTTAATGTAAGGGGAGGTGAGGCAACTCTTGTCCACATCTCAGTGTTCTAACATATACTTGTAATACCATGACAGGGATTATGCCCCATGTATTCCCTTATCCATATGTTGATGTGGAGTTCATAGCACTTTCTGAAAATACAATCTTGGCTGAATACACAAAAGACACAATTTTTCTGTTAATTGTTTTTATTCCTGCTTAGAACCACAGGATTAAAAAAGATAAAACAGCCAAAAAACCCAGCTTTGAAAGAAAGGAAATGGTGACAATAGGCGACAGGTCACGATCACCCGAGAGATCAATTAATAAAAAAGTTCTATTGAGCATGACTTATATGTTGCCTAATTTGTTTTTCTGTGTGTATGTAGTAGCAGCAGCATGTTGATAGACTGCAGCATCTGTTGAAAGACTGATGTTGTCTTATTTTCTTACACTTATTTTCTGTGTTCCCAGAGAACTGGGAAGCTTTGAGAGTTTAAGGCCCTTTTCTGAAACAAACAATAATGTTACCTGAACATAAAACAGGTGGTCTCATGCCATGTAAATCAAGGCTCACAATATACATATGTCTGTGGAAAAAGTCCTTTAGAAGTAACAGGTATTTGCTGGCTATTCTAAGCACAATAATAACAGCATTAAGCTTGTTTTAATGGTGGTGAACATATTATCCAAGTGTGTCTGAAAGGCAGAATGGGTTCTCAAGGAGCTGAAGCTTTTAAAACCATTTTTCCTGCCTCAGTAATTTCAGACCAAGGAGAGAATGGATGTTCTTAAATGAGCCTTCACACAAGCTGCAAAATTAAAATAATTTTCACATTTTTGTTATTAATAACAAAGCTGATGTTTCTGTCACACATTGCTTAAACATGGTGCTCAAAACCTAGACATGGGGATGCTTTAGAGTGCACAGTAACCATTTGCTACATTGGTGTGTTATTGGAGTTTATAATAAAGGACTATAACCACAGCTTCTTCATTACTTTGCCAGAGTCAGGAGTGTGTGAAACATCCAAGCTGTGCAAGGAATTGGAAAACCATGTCTGGTAATTGGTGTAAAATCAGAGTAAATATATCTCCACTCAGAAAAGAAGGCCATGAGGATGTTTAGGAGAAAAGAAAGATTTGACAGTGGTTATGAACAGATGTTCACAGGTATTAGTTGAAACTGTGAGAAAGGGTCAGATGTATTGTTTAATAGACTACAGTCACCAAGGTGTCAAGGGACATTCTATTCTAAAGAGCTTTAAAAAGCAAACACTACTGAGTACAAAATTTAAAAGTTTCTAGCAGTAAAAAGATGAGGGAAGAATCAGCTATTTGTAAAGAGGTGTTGCTTGCCCTAGAAATTTAACAGCTGGTTAAAAGCCTCTCCAGTCCATGATGTTTAGCAATTGGAGCCAGAATGGGACAAAAAGAAGGATGGTAAACCACAGTTTTCATGTCATGCTCCCCAACAAACCTTACACCAAAATATCCCCACAAAACACCAATTTGAACTTTACCAAACAGCTATTCAAAGCCTCTGGAAGCCATCAGGCCAGTGGGAGGTGAGGTTAGCCGAAATACAATACCCAGACAGCTGGAATAATATTAATAGTGCTGCTGGGTAAGACATGGCATTATTCTTTGCAGCAAGTCCATTATTCATCCATATGCATATTGCTGGAGTGTATAAACACTAGCTTCAACAACAGAGCTTTAACTGTTGACCAGCCATGGATCTGGTCTTCAGTCCTGCAATTAGGAAAGCAAAGCTTAAAATGGATGAAAATTCTTGTATTTGTCACACAGCCAGGAAGCTAGCATGGATTTTGGAAACTTCTCCTGGGTTTGCCAGTGACAGTTTCCCTTTTCATTGACATGCCTGGAAGGTTTTGATCTCCATCTACCTCTACATAAAACACTGTTGAATACCAGATAGTTTGAGATTTATTAGTCCATTCTTATGGTGAATTCTGGAAAATGGTAATAGGAATGAGCTCATTGCATCAACACAGTACAAGCTGCATTATGTGCCAGTAAATCAACCTCATATTGATAGAGGAAGTACTGAAATAAATAAAAGCAAGCATGTCTTATTTCACAGTGGAAAGGAGGTTGTGAATTTTATCTGATGATGTAGAAGGTTCTGGTTTTAACAAAGCCAGCATAGTAGTAAAGAATAAGTAGTAAAGGGAGTAACAAAATTATTGAAAGGACCCCTCCTTGAACATAATTATTAAACATCCCAAGTGGACTAGAAACTTTATTCTACAGCTTCTTTACAAAAGCTGTATAATTTTTCTCAAGAGGTTTGGGAATTATTGAGCCACATGTTAAAAGCATGGCTAAAAACATGGCTGGAGATGTGATCAGATATGTCTCCCAAGCAGCTGTGGCCAAGTTGAAATCTGACAAAGCAGGAGGTCTCTAGGGTTGTTGAGAGACATGTCACAGCCCTGAAGGGCTGTCCTTTCTCAAACCTTTTAAAGGAAAAGGGTAGGTAGTGTTCTGGTATTCCAGCCACGAGGACAAGTAAAAGAATAGTAAACTCTACTGAACACTAGAAAAAAAAAAACAAGAAATAGAGAGGAAGATGGCCCATTCTACCACTAGAAAAGGAGATATATTTTAACAAGGCTACTTTTTGTTCATGGCTGCTCTGAATAATGTACTAAACCCATGCTAGATTTGTCTGAAATTGCCCCAGAGCAAGCAGCATCCCAAAGAGCTTGTTCCTTGAGATGCCATTACTGTCAGCTGTAACATAATTTGCCCCCTGGGCTAGAGTGGGAAAATTTGTGTAGGTCTGAACAACTGTGCTGGATCTTCGCTGCAAAACTGTTGAAAAGTGAGCCTGATGAATTATGTGTTGAGCACTTTTGGCCATGGATGATAGGTTAGGAGACACCTTGAATTTATAAATCCAGTCTGCTTTGTAAAGTTTAGGTGACCTCAAAGCTGCCTTCAGGAGTTCATATTTTGTCTGAACAGGACCCATGTTTATTGCTGCATCTATGTTCAGGGGAGGCCTTTGGGTAAGTGTAATTGCCTGCCCTTGTTATTCTCACACTGGGTAATTTAGGTTTGTTTCAGAAATTTCATCACATCTATCATTTAACCAATGGATTTTCTCTTTTGAGGAAACCCATTGCAAACTCTTCTTAATGCTCCTGCATCTATTCCTGTAAAGTTGAATTTCTGTTCTGGTTTTCCATTTTAGTAGGTAGCATTGTCTGTATTTTGCAGCACAGCACAGAATCCAAAGGCCGACCAAGTAACACTGTACAGTAATGTTGTTGGGGTTTCATGAATCCTGTTAACGTGTGGTTGTGTATGTGTTTTTTCTTCTTTTTTTTTTTTTTCTATTCACATTTAAACTTTATTATTGATACCTCTGATTAAGCAATTTATAGATCTGGAGAATGTGACATATGAGAAAATTAATCAAGATTGCTGTATCTAAATATTAAGATAATATATCTTTAAAGTGTTCAAAGCAGTCTCTGAGCTCTGCAGAGAGAGACAGAAGCAGTCTGTTGTTCTGTTGCTTTTAGGCTGCAAAAGAAGTACTTGGATTAAGTTGTAGCATGCAAGATATAGAATAGATATTAAGAACATTTTATTAATATAAATATTCTATCAGTAGTCTACATTGCCTAAGGAGGTTTCAAAATTCCCCTAATTGGGTAGATTAAGGAAATCTAAGGAATTATATTAGCATTGTTGATCCCTCCTTGATGCTCTTGGGGTCACGATGACCTCTTGAAACCTCTTCTAGTCTGAATTACTGAGATTTTATGAGATTGTTAGATTTCACATTCTTTGAAGAGGGAAATATATCTTTGATGTTTGTACTGTGCCCAGCAAAGCAATTAGATTTAGAGACTCTGGTCATAGAAACTGTACAGTAATAATGATATCTAAGTAGCATGTTGTGTGGAAATACTGTAAAACTGTAAAACTGTAATTTCCTGTGCTATCAGTGATGTGGTGGGTTGACCTTGGCTGGCTGACAGGTGCCCATGTAAGCCATGCTGTCAATCCCCTCCTCATCTGGGTAGGGGAGAGAAAATCATAGTAGGCTCATGGGTCAAGATGCGAACAGGGAGAGAATCATTCATCAGCTACCATCACAGGTAGTTTGGGTAAATTAATTTATTGCTTAAAAGCATGAGAGTAGAAAAATGAGAATAATAGTAAGAAAACAATTCTAAAAGAAAAAAAATCCCTATTCCATTCTGCTTCTTAGGCTCAACCCTACTCTTTAATTTTCATCTTCCACCAAGTGATACAGGGGAACAAGGGGTGGTGGTTGTGGTCAGCTCATCACATATTTTCTCTGCTGTTCCTTCTTTCTTATGCTCTTTGCCAGCTCTAGCAAGGCATCCCTCCCATGGGAGACAGTCCTCCATGTTCTTCTCTAATGTGAGTACTTCCTATGGGCTGCACTTCTCCACAAACTGCTCCAGTTTGGGTCCCCTTCACAGGGTGCAGTCCTCAGGAACAGCCTGCTCCACTGTGGGCCACTTATGCCAAGGAACCTGCTCCAGTGTGGGCTGCTCTCTCTGCAGGCTGCAGGTCCTGCCAGGACCCTGCTCCAGCACGGGCTTCCCATGTGGTCACAGCCCCCTTAGGCACATCCACCTGCTCTGGTGTGCGCACCTCCAGGAGCTGCAGGAACAGCTGCCTCACCATTCAGTATCTGCAGAGCTGTTGTTCTCACACATTCTCATTCCTTTCTCTGGCTGGAGGAGCTGCAGTTTTTGTTCCCTCTTTATAAATACATTTTCTCAGAGGTGCTACTGCCATCATTGTCCTGGCACTCAGCCATGTCCAGGAGTGGGTCCACCCTGGATCCATCTGGCATTGTCTCTGTTGGACATGGAGAAAGTTCCTGGCAGCTGCTCACAGAGCACCCCCTGTAGCCACTCTGCTACCAAACCCTTGCCACACAAATCCAATACAACCATATTTCAGAATTACCTGGCATCATTCAAATTATCTTGGCTTGTCTGATCTTTGTTAGTAACTGTGGCAGTGACTGGTATCAGTAAAATTCTTTTTCTGTGTGTTTCTCTTTGTTTTCTTAGTACATTATCTGTACTAGGAATCAACCATGATAACCTCTAGTTTATGATTTTAATATGTTCTTCCCACTGTATTCACAAACAAAATTTAAGTCTAGAATGGTTGTTATGTCTGTGGGGCCTTTGGTGTTTCTTTCCAGAGTGCTGAGAAGGAGGTGCTCAGCTCAGCTGATTAGTAAGGTGTATCCCATTGAATTCAAGAGTATTATGATGTCCTATCTGTTATGAAATGTTTTCACTAAAATGATTTTTTTAGGCAGTCTTTTAGACTCTGTCTAACTAGTAAGAATGTATTTACAGTATAATCTTTATGTGCCACTGCTACTGGTAGCCATAGTCCAGAAGAAATTACAACAAGGCTTTATGCTGAAGAGCTGTAAAACAAAAGCTTTGCAAATCAGAGCAGTTAAGAGCAGATAGCAGATGGAAGTGGGAAGCTATTTACAGTACACAGTGATGTTACACAACAGTTTTTGGAAGGAAATGTGGAAAAGAGTCTTTCATTAACAAAAACTGTAAGGGGAATTGGCTACATTACACAGCACTAAAAGCCAGCATATATTAGCCCCTGTGGGGAGTTATATTAATGCAGTACTACTGATTTAAATGTGCAAGCAAATTGATTCAGAACTAGCTGGTTTTTATGTGAAGGGCACTGATACTGACAGGCAAACAGGCCAGAAATATTTTGTATTTTAGACACAAGAAATCTGAATATTATTTCACAGTAACAGTATAATTCAGAGGTGAAGCTGATGAGTAAAGAGGTTTAAAGCAGATGGTGTTTTATGACACTTAGGTCTTTTGAAAGTATCACCTGACCCAATAAAATGAATGAAGGGGATAGTGCAGGTATTGAATTAATGTGTTTAATATCTGGTTTGATAAACAATCTGAACGTAGTTACAAGTTATTTTCATTTTTTAAAAAAGCATAGAAGCCTATTTAAGTTATTTTATAATTCTTCTAAGATTGAACTATTTTCTTTTTGAAACAAACTTCCATGATTCTTTATCTTGTCCTTGTGGTTCTTAATATAATTTTTAACCAGAAATTTTAGCCAAAATAGTTGAGAGACTAGGGGATTAATTTTCATGGATTTTTAGAGATTCAGCTCCAGGTCCTTGCTTTCTTTCAAATCTAACCTTTAATAACCTATATTTCAGTTTATTTCTTTTATCTGCTAGAATAAAGGTACTATGATATAATTTTTTTCCAATTTGAAAGAAATCTGAATAGCTACTCTAGAATCATTTCACTTCACATCACCAAGCAGTTAGCAGATGTTAATATCTAATATTAATGAAAATGAAATAGTTTCATTTCTTCTGTCAGTAGTTTCACTCTTCATAAATATGTTGTTAACAGTAGCAAGGATCCTAGCTGTCCAGTATTACAGATGAATATTTCTGCTGCTGTACTGTGTTCAGCATTTTGCTCTCTGGCTCATTTAATGTGTCATAACTCTTCAAGGAGGAATAGTTTGAACAGGCTAAGTTGAGATACAGATGTTGAAACTTATCCATAACTCACTAATAATGGCATTGGATGGGTTTTGAGAGATGATCAGAGGATCCCTGGACTTTTTAGTCTAATCATGCCTATTCTTGCTGGAGACCATGAGGTAGATCTTGTAAGCAGAGGTAAACAAAGAGTGGACATGTGTAATTAGATGTGTCTGACTTAATTTCTGCAGTACATTCTGTTATAGGCAAGAAGTAGTGAAAGGAGGAAAATTTATTTAATTTAGGAAGGACAGGTGGTTTTGCTGCTGTATTGTAGAAAATGAACTGTAATGGACTTTGCATCTCAAGAAGAGCTGGATTCCTAGGTAGTAAGGTTGTTAGGAGTGAGGTAAGATAGAGATGGGGCCCAGAGATACATTAAAGTCGTAGCATATTATGGAAGTAGGACAAGCATTGTTGTGAACATCTGGGATGAACAGGGAAAGAAATAAAAAAAATATATATTTTTTAAAATTTTGTTCAAGTGGGTTTGAGAAATTACTACAAAGGAAACCAGTCCACAAAGCCTGGGACATAGGAATGGACATGTCTTGGAGATTTTTATGCCTGATAAAAATTGGATAGTCAAAGTCTGAAGGATGGAAGCAACAAGGTAGCACCAGAAGGGTTTTGGAAGATGGCTAGTGCATAATGAGGAGTGTTTTCATTTTTCTTTTTGTCAAATGGACAGTACAAAAGTATTTTGTCATGACAGTACAGAATTGTTGAAGGCAAAATTTTGATTAAGCAACTCAGATTGTTTTCAAAGAAGCAGAGTCAGGATACTCCAAAGGACCTCCCATTCAAGTATTCATATATGATATAGAAGATTAACTAAGGCACCATCAGAACAAGATAGATTTTCTTATAAAAAGGTGGACACAACTATTTCAGCAAAGCTAGGAGTTCTGTAGCTGAGGAAAAGAAGACTTGCATTCGGGTTCTTGATCTGAATCAAGAAACAGAAGGTCTTGAGCCTGTATTTCTATAATCCTCTATTATGCTGTTTGAATATTTGGGAAAGTGTTCTTTAATAAATGAAACAAACTTGTAATGATCTTTGTTTTCCTCTTCAAAGCTGAATCTATAAAAGAGTGGGGAAATCACTGCTTCAAGCTGCAGCCCTGCCAAAGGATGTCACTTCTTTACATCTGTTAACAGCTGTTCCTCCCATGCCAGAACTCAAGTTTGAGTTGCATTCCACACTATCCCAAAATACAACTCTGAGTGGTCCAGTGCCAAAGTTTTGAAACATGGTCCTTTACAGTATACAAACTGACAGGTCAGTGTACACCAAAATGCACCATTCACTGTCGCAGAATCACAGAATCAGTTAGGTTGGAAAAGACCTCTGAGATCATTGAATCTGTAGCAGGACATCTTGATCCCACAACAAGAGCTTATCTCTTGTTTGTTAATTTGTCAGATAACTCAAACAGGACAAACTATCTCGTAGTGAGGTATTCTGATGCCATAGAGTTAACAGTGATCTGGCATCTCCCAGTTGCCACTAAACATCTTACTCTCTGAGAGAGATTTGGAAGGTAGATTGGATTTCTGACTGACAGACAACTCATTATACAAATTTTAAAGGATACACCAAAACTTTCACAAAGCATAAATATTCTACACATTCCCTGGAAATGAAAAATTCCCTGTGGAGTTTCTCACCAGAACAGGTATGCTCACTTTGCAGTTATTCCTCTGGAGGCTGAGTGAAGGAATCTGTGTACATTATTGATATTTTGGTGGTAAGTTACATTTGGCCCCTAATCAATACTATTTCTTTTTCTAGCTTTAATATAGGTGCCACATTAATGTTGTGTACTCTTTTATGTTATGCTGTAATTATTAGTAGTCCTTTTTAATTTTATACTTTGCAGTAAGTAACTATGATTAAGATCTTCTGTCTGGTATCTATGGTCTGTTTAATAAATAATTTCTTTTGTAAATAGGCCTGATTTACCATCCCTAGAACTTGCGTGCCAGAATGATTTCTTAAATTTAAGCAGTTGCCAGAAATTTGAAACTAAGGCAGGGCTTGTCTGAAGTTCCCTCTCATCCTGTGACAGAGTCCAACCTATGACCCAACACCACCGTGTCAACCAGACCTTGGCACTGACTGCCACATTCAACCTTTCCTTAAACACCTGCAAGGATAGTGGCACCACCATGTTGCTGGGCAGTCCATTCTAATATCTAATCACAATTCTGTGCAGAATTTCTTTGTAACATTCCACCTAAACCTCATCTGGAACAACTAAGTCCTCTTGATCTGTCAGCAGTTGTCTTGTTGAAGATGCTGACCCCCACCTGGATACACCCTTCTTTCAGGGAGCTGTAGAGAGCAGTAGCGCCTCCCGTGGGTCTCCTCTTCTCCAGGCTGAACACCACCAGCTCCCACAGCTGGTTCTGATAGGATATGTGCTTCTGACCCTTCCCCTGCTCCATTGCCCTTCTCTGTCTCTGCTGAGCAGATCCTGGAAGCTGAAGGAACGGTAAACACCTCCTTGCTGTTTCCTGACTCATGTAAAAAATAATTTACAAGTTCAGACTACAATTCTGAAATGCTCCAGAAGGAGGAGGAAAGTAACCCTTTTTTCTCCCTTTTCCTGTCACTGCAGTGCAGGCTCAAATAAGCAGCTGTATTGGTGTTAATCATTGTGTTGAAGAATTAAACCCTTAGCACTTGGAAAAGATGTCACTATAACCTACACTCCTTGTGTAAACAATGTCTGAGTTGCGGACTGTTTCCCTGTAGCTAGGGAGCCTCTGCCTTGGTTCTGACCACTAACAGTGGATAGTGCTTAACACAAACCTGAAATTGTCACTTTTTATATATGAGGAGTCCCAAATTATGTGGACTATGCATCCAAAGACAGGTAGTCTAGGGTGTATCAGCTAGATCCTACAAATAGAAGGTAATTTCTGCTGTGTCTGTAGAATTTTGTCCCTCCAAATAAATTTTCCCACCTGACCTTAAAACTTTCTTTTTCTGACTATGGGAAGACCAATAGCCACAGCTTAAGAATCAACACCATATTCCCATTTTTTTTTCTTCTCCAACTTTGGTCTTGTTATTGCATTGCATGGGAATCCTTACTGCTACTTTAAAAAAAGTTGCTCTTTATGTCTTTAGTTAGTTTTAATCATCCCTGCAAAAACCTCTCTATGATTCCCTCAAATAACATCTAAGTGTTCCCAGCTCATGGAGGAGTGTGTGGCTATTCCCTGTGATTCAGGTAGCTGAGCCAAAGGTCAACCAAGTTTAGAAGCTCTTTGGCTTTGTGATGGACTCTTTCTACAAATCTTGTCTAGTAAATCCATGAACATCTGGTTATGTCATCCCAGTTGTACTAGGATTTACAGCATCAATGATTTTTATTCAAAGAGGCACAAGAGATTATTGTTGCAGGTCATAACAATAGTCATGAGTACCTGAAAAAATGTCTTTACTGTATTTCCACTCTTGTTTTGCTTTTGAGCTTACTGTTATCAAGAGACTGCTGCTATGTTCAACAGGTCACTAACTATGTAGGGACAAACTTAATGGATATAAACAATCCAATTTCTATTTGAACAGGCATAATTTAAAAGTACTTTGATAGCAGGCAATTAAAAACTAGTTTTTCATTGGCTTTAGCATTTTAACTTGTAGCTACATCCTGATAGCCAGAACAAAACTTCATAGGTATTATTCTTTGTTTTTGCTTGAAACAAAATGCTTTAAACAGATTGGATTTAAGTGTTATTTGCATGAGAGTTCAAACCATTTCCACTTCCTCTCTTGTTCTTTGACTTATATTCATCTGATTTGTTCAAGGAGTTTAAAAAACAACAAAAATAATTAGCTCTACAAAAAGGATGATGATTCATTTTTGTTCCTTGAAATGATTCATTGAAGATTTATGGGAGTACTGTAAATTATGCTAAGAGAAGTAGAAATACCTGGAGTTTATTGGTCAGGACTGCTGAAATTAGTCAAAGCGTTCTGCCATATAAACTGACTTAAATGTTCAGTATCACCAAAAAAGACTAGAAGAAAATTACACCCTACTACAAAATATTAACTTTTTTCCCCATGGGTTGACATCTGTAATTTATGAGTAGGCTGAAGCTTATTCTAACAATCACTGTCTGTAGAGAGAAGTTTCTTTTGAAAGTGGATGTTCTTTAGCTGTGCTGACCCCCTCAAGGTCAGAGCTGGAGACATTCTGAATGTTGAAATCCTGTGCCCTATCTTGGTTTATACTTCATACCATGCTTTAGGTGTTTTCCTCTGTTGTAATCAAAATAAGGAAAAAAATAATATTATATTGTGTTACAAGAACAGCTTCAGACTGGTATAACTAGAATGATTGCCTCTCCTTTGCTCAAAATCTCTTTCCTAACTAATAATCTTAATCCTGTTGTGCTGCCAGAATAAAATAAGCACCTATATTATTTAATCAGCCTCTTGAATGTGGAGCAGTCAGTGTCCAATGACTGATGATTGACAGCTCATTAACTCCCCTATTAGCTGCCTCAAGGGAAAAATTAAAAGATATTAAATCAACAAATTAAAGAGTTTGTTGCCATTTATTAATTTCTGTATTTCAGCTGCATAATTTTAATTAGTTAGTTATTTACTTTTGCTTGCAATTCACATCCTCCTACTATTGTCACTAGTGTGGGTTAAGCTGAAGTAAGAAACATTTTAGTAAATCAGTGTCATGCTAAGAGCAGTTTCAACAGTTTTGATAAAGCACTGGGGGATTAAAAACTCCCTCTAGTCTCCTCGGTTCTGCTGATTTCTCCCTGGGAAGCCTCCCATGTTTAGCTTGGTGGGAGGCTCTTTCCAAGCACCATGAGAGCCAGGCCCAGGTGTCGTGGCTGCAGGCTGGGCTGCTGATCTGGCAGTGCGGTCCTGCTCAGCTGCAGAGCAGTGTAAGGGTTAGTCCTGGCTTTGGTGGGGCCCAGAGCCCTCGTCAGCGTTTGCAGTAGCTGGGACACAAACACAATGCAGGGCAGCAGCCACAGGCCTGTCAAGCAAGTGTTCCCTCTGGGGCAGATGACGTGTGTGCCCCTCTCCGCCTTTTGTTTCCCCGCTGCCTTGGTCCCCAGCTATGCTGAAGGGACCTCAATAAGTTGGTCATGTTTTCTTGTTTGTTTGTTTGGTTTTTTTTTTTCTTTAGAGAATCTGTTAATGCAAACGTTCTGGGGCATTTTACAAAGCAGATATCTTACCCTGTAATGCATCAACTGAAATCAAGTGGCATGACTTGCACTGAAGCTGTCTTCTGTGTTGCCTAAAATAGAAGGCCAGAGTTAAAAATATGTCAACTGTGTTTCTCTGTGTTGGTTTTACAGCCAAGCAGAGGCTGTATATTTGGGTAGAATTGAAGTTGAAGAATGTCACAGGCAAGGTGCATGATACAGCAAACCACTATGCCAGCAGATGAAGACTGCAGGTGCAGGGAAAGTTCAGTTCAAAAGTCTAGTCAAAGCTGGACGTAGAGATCCATTGAGATATTCTGAAATAATTCTGATTTACATTCCCTAATCCTCTCAGCTCCCACAAAAATTGGACATGATCTAGCAGGCAGAAGCATTAGCCGTAGATGTAGTTCAATATAAGAGCACAGGCGAGCCTTTTTTTTTTTTTTTGGCAGAATCAGGCTTTGCTGGATCAGAATAGATTACAGGATGTAATGCAGAATAGCTGAAATTTAGATTGCATCAGTTGTTTCTTAATTTGATTTTATTAAGCCATAACAAATCCAAATTGGAAAAGAATACCAAAGTTCTTTCTTAAGCGATAGGGACCACTTTAAATCTAGAAGCATTTGAGACAGTTATTATTCTTGAAGTTTTGAGTTACATTAATGATGTTAAGTTCAGACATATACACACTAAATCTCCAAAGACTGTAAGGTTTCTTAGAGGTGTTGTCAAAAGATCTCTGGAGAGAGCAATACTCACTGCATTTTCTTCTGCCTGATTAAATCTTGAAGATGAAAAGAGAAAATGAAATCACACGGAGTTAACAGGCCAAGAATTGTCATGAAGGTAAATGAAAGTGGGAAGGAGGTAATCAAATGTGGTAGTTTGGGTCACACTGTGGCTTAGAGCTCTTTGTACATAGGGCCTGGTTAGGTAGAAACCTGTAGGTAGCAAGTGGTGAGTAATGAAAATAATGTTTACAGAGAGGAGACTATCACTGACTCAGAACTGCTGGGACAATGAGCAGCTTCTGGGATAGCAACACCCTTTCAGTGCTGAGCATGATTCTCCCCAAGATGAGTTATCAGCGATAGTGACAAGGATTGTCTGGTAGGCATCAGAGGGAGAAGCAGGGCACAGGCTGACAACTGACATGGCATATTCTTTGTTCTGATTAATAGGGGCAAAATCAGAGTAAAATCAGTTACTTCTGCCCTTTTTCTAGATGAAACAGATTATTTTGACTTACTTGATTGAGTGCATGAAATCTATTAGCCTCAAATGTGCAAATGGTAATGCATGGTCTGATTTTTTTCTTTTGTCCTTGAACTCTGTGACTGCCAATAACTTGGAATTTGTTTACATAATAAGAACTAGGGTATGTGGAGCTGTTGGATAGCGCCCTACTGTGAGTACCCCATCAGATGCTTAAGCTGTGGGCTAGGTACTGCTGACATAAAATTCATATTAGCCTAGAGTTACAAAATATTTCTGTATCATGTTATTACGAAAATTTATGTAATCTTAGAACTGAAATTTAGGTGCAGCATTATCATAAGAAAATTATTTTCCAGTGTTTGAAATTAAACAGTGAGACCAATACGTTATTTAAGTATTAGAATAAGCAACCTAGATGTTAGTAAGTGTCCACTCAATTTTGTGTTTAATGAAAAGAAACACAGAGTTGAAAGGAAATACTTCAGTGGAAACTCTTGCAAAAGCACTTCAAACTTTGTTAAGAAGCAAATTTAGGATCAAATCCATTTAAAAATTATTTGCAGCTAAATTTTATTTAATATAGTAAAGCTCCGTGTGGTTTGAACTGGGTGTATTATTTTGCTATTTTATTGTTTGGGTTTTTTCTTTCATGTAGACACAGTACTAAATCTAAATATGTAGGCAATTTTTTTTAAGTATTTTCCTCAGGTTTATGTAATGAAGTTGAACAAGCAAAACCTGAAACGCCATCCAAAAACTTTGCATTTCTTTATAAACTAGTATCACCAGACAAAAAGCTATTTTTTTACAATAATCTATTTTCAAAAAAGCAGTGTGTGTTTGCTTGCCATTTTAATTTTGATGTAAATGTGTGTAACTTCATGGGTTTTGTGAGAATTTTCTTCCTTGAACAGAAAAAAACAAACCTGAGTATATAACTTGAAACTGTATGTGAGAAATCAGATATTTCAGGTTTTATAAAGAAACACAAAATATTTGTTTTCAAAATTGCAGAAGATTTTTGATGGAGTTGAAGTGATGAATTGATAAACATCTGGACTAAAACCAGCTTTTGTAAGACAATACCAGATCTGAGAACCACAAAACCAAGAGTGTTTTAGCTACAGTGACAGAAATCCAAGCTGCTAATGCAAAATATACTGCCTACATATCTTAGAACAGTTATGCAAATTGCTAACACACAGCAACACACTGAGTTGGGTTTCAGCATTGTTTTTCATTTCATAAACACAGATTTCAGTAGATGTTTGTATTTTTCAAGATTTTTGCACAAGAGCTCTTTCCATGGATGATTTGGTGAGCTCCTAAGTCACCTACTAATGTTAGGTAATGGGGGGGTCTCCACACATAATTGTGTGGAAGGGGTATAAGAAAATGGAGCATGTAATGATAAAATCTGTTCTCAGATATTACAAGATGATTCAAGAATGTTGTGTATATAAAATCTATATTAAAGGAGATGCTGGAAGAAAATTATAAAGATGGCTTTGTACTGGCTAGACTAATTTAGAATATATGGGGAACTTCAAAAGGAGCTCTGAGCAGAACAAAATGTTGAAGTTATTTGAGCTAGACTGACTGATACCTATCTATATACAAGTGCAGTAAATTTCATTCAACTTCAGTAAAATAGCTTTTCTTTACAGATTGGAAACTACAGGATTGAGAAGTGGGATTTAGAAAATAATTTGTAGGACTGTACCTCAGTACGTAATCACACTGGCAATGAAAGGAAAGCTCATGTGTAGGAGACGGTTAGCTCCTTAGGATGAGTGTTGGATCTGAATCTTCAATATTTGTTTAAACCAATGAGATTGGATTAATAACAAAAATTACTGTTTCAGCCAGCAGCTCATTAATTGAAAACACAGACAAATTACTTTGACAAGCACAAGTCTAGGAGTGTTGGCCTGATGTAGCTGAATTACTTCTATTGGAATTACAGGAGTGTTAATTATTCAAAGTTCTAGTGAAGATGTCAAAGTAATTTGTGAAGTTCTACTTGTTCTCATTCAAGGAACATGAATTAAAATTTGATCAGGTACAAAGAAAGCTTCTATTCCTACTATGCTATTAGCTTTTCTTACAAAAAGATATCACAAAAATAGTCTATTTAGCCTAGCAAAAAAATGCAAGAAGGAATAAGGTCATAGAATGGCAGGTGTGGGAAAGGACCTTTTAAGATCACCAAGTTCCAATCCTCTGTATCCTCTGTATGGGCAGGGTTATCAAAGCCCATCCATCCAATTGTCTGCCATCGTCTGCCATCTGTGAAGTGGGTATTGTATCTCTCCATAACATGCTGTAGAGTGCAGAAAGAATTCCAGGTGGAGGCTGTAACACTAATGACAGAGAAGAAATGAAAATATAATACTCTTATCTGAATCATAAACAAGCAGATATAAAACAGAGAATAAACTTTAGAAAGAAATTGGAAGATTATTCTTTTCTCTTAAAGCAATTAGAGATAGATCACTTTCCAGTAACAACACAGTCAGAGCCAAAGACGTATCTACTTTAAAAATAATCTTGAGTAGCTAATTAAGCTAATTAAGAGGCTGATGCAGTATGATTTTTCATAATAGCAGGTAATCACCTGGCTGATTCATGTGGTTTTGTCCAGCAACTGCTCCAATTGCTGTCTCTGTGAGGATAGATCTATAGAGTAGTGTGTGGATGACAAATCACAGATATTACAGATCTACCTTAACTCAATTTTTTTTTTTTTTTTTTGAAGTCTGAACTATGATACCAGTGTCAGCTCTTTGGAATTGTGTGGTTCAGCTATTATTTTGGTTGTCTTAGCACATACTTTCATTGCATGTCTAGGTGGTGGTTAGAGCTGAATCCTGTATGCAGGAGTGTTTGATTTTCTCACTTTAGAGCCTTTGACATATCAGAAAATAATATGAAAAGGTGAACTATGGCTTTTTGAAGCTAGGGTGCTACCTGTTCTGGGAAGAAAATACTTTATGGCAGCTGGGGAGGCTGTGTTGCCCTCAAGCACTGCCTGCTGCTACAGTGACTGGGCAACACCTGCAGGACAGGTCTGGCCAGTGTTCCTGATGCTTTCTTGACTGCATTTACCAACGTGTGCAGTAAGGGATAAGTCCTTGGGATAAAAAGTGAGGAAAGGGGAAAGGCACAGGGGTATAATCACACCTTTCAGAAGTCTCTCCATAATTACGATCACCCATGTTAGTGATAACTGTTACTGAGTTTCTAAAGCCCTGTTTTGTCAATGTCTTGCTCAGGTCAGTACAGGTTACCACACTAGTAAGTGGGGAAATTGCCTTGAACATGCACTTTTCCTTTTTATGTGCTATTGCTTTTCTTCCATGTGTTAACATCTGCTAAGTGTTTTGGGGGCTTTGCATAGAGAATGCACCTAATAAATAGAGGGTTATGAAGAAGAAATGTTATATATCTTTCTATTGCCCAGATCTGTACAATGGAGATAGGCTTTTCACATCATTATCTTAGTTTCTTACACCATTTTTTAAAATTGAATATCTAGTAACATTCCTGACCATGTCCAAAACTGTGGAAATTTGCAGTCTGCACTCAAGGGGGAGTAGTGATTATATAAACACTACTGGGGTTTACACACTTCCAACAGAACTCTTGGAAGCTCTGTAATACTCTTTTCCAATATAGAAAACTGCATAAGCATTAATCATCCAAATGAACAATATATTATAGTTTAGTGGGACAGGTAGCTTGCTTAGCTTCTGCAGAGTGCCCTTTGACATTTTTTTGGCATTGGCAAGTTCAGGAAGGGATGGGTTGAGCAACTTTCCCCACAGCAACCCTCAGAGCGCTGTACTGGTAGCTAGAAAGGTGTTGGTAACACAGCAGTGTTTTGGCTACCACAGGCAGCCTCACACAGCATCAAGGCTGCGTCTCCAACATCCCCCCCACCACAGGCCAGTACTCTGGGCATGGCAAAGAGTTTGGGAGGGGACACAGACATTACAGCTGAACCACGCTAACCAAGGAGATATTCTGTACCATGTTTTCTGCTTGGAATTAAAACTAAGGCAAAGGAGAAGAGGAGGGAACAATAATTGTTGGGTCATTTATTTTCCGGAGTAACCTCTATGTGTAGTGAGGGCCTGCTTTCTAAAATGTAGCTGGACATAACCTTCTGATGGGAAATAAAGAATTAACCTGTTTCTTTTCCCTTGCTTCTTTGTGTAGACTTCTCTTTTCCTTTACTAAACTACCAAAGCTAGTTCCTTATTTAAGTAGGCAACCTCATGAGAACAAATACATTTATGTATTCTATTCAAGAAGCTGAGATACTTTTTCTGTATTCTCTGCTATCTCCATTCATAAACCCTCAGAGAAATGCACAGTTTGAATTTACAGTGATCAGTCATATAACTGACTGGGTTTGACTGAGTGCAGCTAGCAAATGCTTCTGTAAAAGGGCCTCGAGGTCCTGTTCACCCGCTCCTCCCTCCACTTCTTTATTCCTTCCTACCTGAGAGCTCTACCAGTTTTGCACCAGCTTTGGTGCTCACTCTACCACTTATGAAGCTGATTTAGTTTGTTAGCCTGGCAGAAGGCCTTTGCTAAGTTAGTCAGTGTGGATTTCAACTGGCACATGGAGGACTGGGAGCACATGGCCAGGAGCAAGGTGTGTGAGGGAAGAGAAAGTCCCAGTTCATTGATCCAGTCTTCCACATTGTCAAGATGCCCCACCTGTAGTCTCTAACACAAAATATGCTGCCCAGCATGGAGATGCTCTAGATGGAGACAAAAGTTTGTCATGGTGCCAGAGATATGTATGCTCATAATTTGTGTCAGGGCACAGCCTACAGAGTCCAAATAAGCCAAGTAACAGTAGACGGGTTCAGCCATGAGTCTAGACAGAGAGATGATCCATAGAAATGAGGCATGTCAGGGATCAAGCCAAGACCTCAGTGTCAGGGTCCAGATTAGTGGGACACTTGGCCCAGCACTGGCATGGCTGCAGCACCAGCTGAGGTGGAGTCAGAAAGGGGCTTCGGTTTCTAAGCCACTGTAGAGAGAAATGGAAGAGCCCACCCCTGGACACTTCTTGGCAGGCCTTTCTGGAAGGGCTGTTTTAAAAACTGGGCCCTTACCCCATTACTGAAGCTTAGCCTGAGCTCAGGCATCCAATGCTCCAGCTAAGGGGGAGGTAGAAGGGGAGTGCTCAGAACTCTGGAAGCTTTCAAAGAACCTGTATTAGCTCAGAGCTAGAGCTGCAGTGTAGTAAGAGAAGTTTTGATGGGTCTGGGGACAGAGTCTGCAGTACATTTTATCCTCCAGTACCTACAGTGTCTTTTCTATTCTCCATAGTGTAGAGAAGCAAATAATACAGTAACTGTAAATAATATTTGCTCTCTCCAGAAACAGAAGGATGGTGTGTTTGAAGAAAAATAGTCACCTACAGTTGAATTTACCCACAGCATCTTTTCATCTTTTATGGTAGCTCTTTCCACATGTAGTTAATAGAAAGTTCCTCATAGACGAGCTGTGCTGTTCATTCACAGTAGACATTCTTGTTCTCTGCTGTGCATCAGTCAAGAGTGGGAAAGCTGGACCATAGTATCCAGGATCTTCCTTTCACATATTCATTAACCAGCCATAAACAAACACCACAGTATTTACAGGAGTTCAGAAGGGACTATGGTTCTCCTTCAGATTCATAAAGGTTTTTAAAAAGTCCACATATGTAAAACAAGAGAAAACTTGTTATGACCCACCCATAACAGAAAACTGTTATGATCCACCCGCACAAAGGTGGGTAACCCAGGTTCTTGTTAATAGATCCCTTGGGGCAGAGTGAATGATTGGTGTTTGTAAATTTATACATGTAGGGTTTATTTTAGAACAATTTGGTTGCAATTGAAAGTAGGAATGTAGGCTTTTGGTTATTATTCCCTACAGTAATATGATAACATAAAAGCATAAAAATATCACTTAAGAAACATACATGAAAAAGCAAGAAAAGGAAAGGATAAGAGTAGAAGTAGAAGAGTAGAAGAGTAGAAGAGTGAAGGCCTTGCAATGAGTCTTGGTGGAATTTTCATATCTGTTGGTCTCGATCTTGTCAAAGTGATGATTGTAGACTCTATATGTTGGGTGGTGGGATTAATCTCAAGAAAAATCCACAGAACACAAAATCTACTGGGTTTATATCAGTTTAGGTTCAGATGAGAATGTCCAAGTACCTCTGGGGTGAGGAGTTTCACACTGAATGGTATAATGTTGTGGATCAGGGGGGCACTCTGGGTGTTTTTGACACCTTCTAAGATGTGATATCAGCACAGTTGAGTCCATCATGACCCATCAGGCTGCAGTGTCAGGCATTTCCTGTCAGGAGAGTTATCACAGTTGAGTTCCCTTGAGTAAGGACAAAGAGACAGGGCTCACCTCAGGGGTTTGCCCTTCTGTGTCTCACTTAACACCCAGCTGTAGCCTGAGCTGGGCTGTGCTGCCCTGTGCACTGGCTGGTTACTTTGCACATCAGCAGCCATCAGAACCCCAGTCTCTCTTCTAGGATCATTCTGGACACATTCTTCTCCTCAGGCCTGGGATGACTGGACAATAGTATACCCCCTTTATCTTATCTCAAGTCCAAAATCCAATTAATAGACATATTTGGGGAAGGGTGGGCTTCAATAGACACAGGTGAAGAGCTCCTACTTTGCAATTTGCAATAGTGGGCAATGATTCAGCAATGATTTTAGCAATGTTGAAGCCCTTAACTGTTTCAGTTTCTTATAAACACATAATTTTGAAAAATTCTAGTTCTGTCTTTCACTCAATTAGCATATACATGACTATGATATGGTTAATGAATGATGAATAATTCATAATGATATTTAAAGAAAAATGTGGTCTAACACCAACTTACATTTAAAATGTTCTGGCCTTTCAAAAGAATGTACTTGTCATCATATCATAGTGGAATTATTCTCTTAAGTAAATTGAAATAATATATTTGGTCTTTAGAAATGTCTTTTGGTGATCAGAGCTCTCTGTTGACTTTATTTTTACAGAAGATTTTCCAAGATTTATTCTGCTTTAATGTATTAAAACTATACTTGGTCCACATTAAAAAAGGGCAAAGTTTTAAAATCCCACTGTCGTTACTTAGTAAATAATTATGCTGTTTTCCATCAGCAGTCTTAACCTAGTCTTAGAGAATATCCCTGACGTAATTCTTCCTTCATGCTGCCTGCCATCCAGAGTCAGTACAATTGATTCCAGAACAACAGTATCCTGCAATTCAGCTAATGCTAGATAGGGATGGGAGAGAAAAAGTCATACTTAAGTCATTTTTTTCAGTCTGCATGTACAGGTTGATGAATTCTTTTTCACTACAATTAGAAAACAACTAATTTTTCTGCTACACAGGAATAAAATCAAAATATATCTCTCAGACATATAATTTTTTAAAGTTTGTAAACTATGCTTCTCGTATTAAATCCTATTTAATAAGTAATATGTAAATATGTGCAGTTCAAAAGAATTCCTTTCTCACTCAGATCTGGTTTAAAATTATGTCATCTGCTAAAGGTAGATCAGTGAGACTAGACTGGTAGTGGCTTCTTCAAGCCTACCAGACATTTTAAATGAAATTTAAAACAAACCCACTTTTTTGTAATGCTTCTAAGGATGAAAATATACTTGCTTCTTCAAATTCACTGTCCCTGTGCATGAGATTTGAATATATGGGCAAAGGTAATTTTTTTCTATTCTGGATTTTGTAAGATTCCTGGAAGACTTAAATTTAGATGACCTCCTTTATGTGGTGAAGATGCCTCCATTTCCATAGGAATACCTCTAATTAGAGGTATGCTAATCTCTAAATGTTTTTCTGAAATTTTCTCTTTGTTCCTCTTCCCCTCATATAAGTAAGAATCAAAAGGATTTGATCATCATCTTTCATTGTCTAACTCAACTCCTTCCATTCTACAGTGATGAAGTAACTTCTCGCTTAATATACAAAGTCTTTGATTTTGTTTTTGTCAGTTAGTGTCAAAGCATCTTTCATAATCTTTAAATATCCTTTATAAATACATCAATTCAAAATACTTGTTGACCGCTGCCTCTAAATTGTTCCTCAAAACTGATAATCAGATTTGTCATGATCTTATGGTACTCACCACCTTTTTTTTCCCTGAGTCATGAGCAAGCTTTCCATCCACACCACCTAGGTTGCAAAAGGCAGGGGACAGGGAGAATTAAGAAACTTCTGCCATAGGAGATCAGGTTCAAGGACATCTAAGGAACCTGAAGGTGACCTGGTCCATGGGGCCTGATGAGATGTGTATGTGGGTCCTGAGGGACAGATGAAGTGTCTAAGCCACTAGCCACCATATTTGAGAAGTAGTGGCAGTTCAGTAAAGTTCCTACTACCTATTAAAAAAATGAGAAACATAACCCAGAGGGGTTAAAATGGAAGAGCCTGGAAACTACAGGCTGGCCAGTCTCACCTCAGTGTCCAGCAAGATCATGGAGCTGATCCTCCTGGAAGTTGTGCTAAAGTACATGAAAAGTACAGAGGGAATTTGTGACAGCCAGCAAGGCTTCAGTAAGGGCAAGTCATACCTGACAAATATGGTGGCTTTCTGCAATGCGTTTATGATAATGTTCAATATGTTGGTGACAGGGACAGGGGGATTGAAGGCACGCTCGGCAAGTTCACTGATGATGCTGAGCTGTGTGGTGTGGTCCCCTCTGGAGGGAAGGGAACCATCCAGAGGGACTGGACAGGCTGGAGAGGTGGGACTGTGAGACCATCCTGAACCAGTGCACCAGTCCAGGTGTAGGACAAGACCAAGTGCCAGGTCCTGTGCCTGGACTGCAGAAATGCCATGTACAAACACAGGCTGGGCATGAGCAGACCCAGAGCAGCCCTGCCCAGAAGGGCTTGGGGGTGCTGTGGGTGAGAGGCTGCACATGGCCCGGCCATGGCACTCACAGCCCAGAGAGCCAAACGTGTCCTGGGCTGCATCCAGAGCCCCGTGGGCAGCAGGGGAGGGAGGGGATTCTGCCCCTCTGCTCTGCTCTGCTGAGACCCACCTGGAGCACTGCATCCAGCCCTGGGCTCCCAGCACGGGAGGGACAGGGACCCAATGGAGTCAGCCCAGAGGAGACACACAAGATGTTTAGGGGGATGGAGAACCACTCTCATGAAGACAAGCTGAAAGAGTTGGAGTTTTTCAGATGGGAGAAAAGAAGACTCTGGCGTGACATGATGGTGCCTCTCAATACCTGAAGGGACTATATAAGAAAACTGGAGAGGGACTTTTCACGAGGGTTTGTAGTGACACGATAAGGAAGAATGGCTTCAAACTGAGAGAAGGTTGCTTTAGATTACTTGCTTTAGATTATATATGGGAAGAAATTCTTTATTGTGAGCATGATGACACACTGGCACAGGTTGCTGAGAGAAATTGTGGATGCCCCATCCCTGGCAGTGCTCAAGGTCCAGTTGGATGGGACTTTGAGTAACCTGGTCTGGTGGAAAGTGTCCCTGCCCATGGCAGAGGATTAGAGCAGCAATGATGTCTGCAGCTGTTCCTCTTTTCTGTGTGTAAGTATGAGTTGTTCCAGTTTTAAATTTCATTGGGTCAGAAAAAGAAGCTGATGTATAAAGGACTACTGAACAATGATCTGAGAAGAATGTAATGACTTTATGGATACTGCATATGTTTATGTCTGTGAAGATAGGATTTTGTGAATTTACTGTGTGCATTCATTAAGCTTTAAAGGACCTGTGAGAAGAAATCCTGAAGATCATCAAGTGTCTTAACATCTTTCAATAAAACATTTGAGGGTTGTGATTTTCTGTAACAATGCACTTCAAAGATTCTGCCAGAATGGCATACTAATGTAGCCAGGTCTTGGAGTTAAATAAGAAAAAAGAGCACTGAAGGAAAAACTTTTTTTGGATTAAGCACAGGGAATGGTGTACTTCTCAGGTGGTGTTCTCATTGGAATAGTCTCAAGTCCTGAAGAGTTATCTGAGAGAAGTTGAGGCCCTCATTTGTTCTAGGGAATGATGGAGCTTAAAAAAATGCCATGTGTAAATGGATGTTTTGGGATGACGCAATCTAAGAACCATTGCTTTCAAAGCATGAAGATGTTGTCCCAGTGCTTAAGAGGAAAAGCTGAAGCCATGACAAGACTTAATTCAAGGAAAGAACATTTCCTTGAATTTAGTCTCCTTCTATACTTGAGCACACTGGTTTTGTGAACTTAATAGCATCTGCAGATAGACCATATAATTTTTCAGGTGTTAGAGTATTAGTATTAATTTGGAAAAGTGAAAGGTCCTTTTGGGCCTTATTTCATGCATTCTTAATTAGTTATTCTGCCTTTTTAGAGATGTTTCTGGGTGTTCCTTCTGACCCAGAAGTCAGTCAGTATCATTTGACCACAAGGTACTCATTAAAGGCTTGGAGCTATTTTTCTATTGGCAAGCTCTGATCCTGTAACTTTTCCTGTAACAATTATGCTCAGCTTCATCCACTAACTCTGCATTTCTGTGATCATTGCTGTTCTAATATCACTCTTTTTCCCCACATTACCAGCTGAGCTAAAAATTTTGTTAAGAAATATATAACTGTAGCTGTTCTCTGGAGAAGTCCTGAAAATAATGCACCATACTCCGATAATTTACAAGCTACTCAGAACAGTTAGTGTTCAGCTTTGTTATATACTCCATGAAGTAACGATATTTACATATTTCATATTTCAGGGCTCAGGACTGGAGTCTTCCCGTAGGCTGCGAGGCAAGCTTATTCCCATGCAGAGGTTTACAGTCAAAAAATGAATGTTCTGACCTTGACTCTTGCTGCCTGTGCTCAGCTCTGCTCTCATGGAATGACTCCATATTCTGATGACAGCTTCTTACCAGTTACATGCATTCTCAGATCATTTAAGGCCTACTGATATTATCAATACAATCAACTTGATTTTATTGATCGATCAACTGGATAAAATACTGGAAATCAGCTGAATGCTTTGCAGTGTGTGAAAGGACAGTAAAGTGCAATGGCCCTGGCTGTTTGTGTCTCCTGGCCCACATCAAAGCTGATGCCAAGCCTAAGACTAACTTTAATTCTGTAACTGATGGTTACAAAGCAGGAATCTATGAGGAAAATAAAAATATGCTTAAGTTTTGCAGCAGCATGACTGTTCTTGCCTTGTCTTTTACTTGGTCTTAAGGCTAAATCTGCTCACTTCGCCCCTTGCAAATTTTTTTCATCTTCCTTCTCCTACCCATATTTTCATAGCTAGAGCCAGGCAGCCAGAACAGGTTTTACTGGTTTCATATCTCAAAAGCCAGAGGACATACTAGATGTCAAAGTCTTATCATTAGGGGTGGCCTCTGCAAGAAAAGATCAGGGACTGCCCTTTGCCAAACACAGCTGGCTCCACAGCAGACCCACCATAGGACACCACTGAGCCCATCAGCCAAGCTGGGGGCGCTTCTGTGAAAACATATTTAAGAGAGGGCAAAACACTTCATGGCAGTGTGAGAAGTAATGGAAGGAAAAGTGAGAAAACAGCAGTTTGAGTACCAGCATGTGGGAAGAAGGGAGGAGGCTCTCTGGGCATCAGACCAGGTGTTCTTTTGCATCTCATGGGAGAGACCATGTTGGGGCAGAAACCCACACAGCAGCCAGAGAAGAGACCTGCGCTGGCACAGGTTGGCTTTTCCTGACTGAACCATGCTAGAGCAGTCCTTGAGGGGCTGCAGTCCTAGGAAAGGACCTGTGCTGGAGTAGGAGAACAGTACATAAGAGCAGCAGATGAAGGAAGGAGTAACAGAGATGAACTAGTGCATATTGACCACAACCCTCCATTCCCCAATTCCCCTTTGTCCAACTTAGTGGTGGGGAGTAAAGGACTCCCCAAATGAAGGAATGAAGTTGAGGCTGGATATATATAAAAAAGATATGAGGAAGATATGAGGAATATGAGGTATTATTTTAATTTTGTCTTTGCCTCTTCTCATAATCCAAATCTATTAAATTGGCAATAAATTATATTAAATTAAACTAAACTAAATTAAATTACCCATATTTAATCTATTTTGCCAGAGATGGTAATTAGTGGGTAATTTTCTTCTCCTTTTCTCAACCTACCAGTTTTTAAATTTTGCCTCCTGTCTTGAAGAGGGGCATAAGAGTGGATGTCTGGTTGTTTGGCAACAAACAAGATTGACCAACTCATTTTTAAAAAAGGCTTTTTCATCGGTTTGATTTCAGTCTTTTTATGATTAGCAAAAGGGCTGCCTTGGATTTCACAGGAATGCTTAGATAGCCTTCATTTCTGTGTGAAAGAAAATTCTCTGTTTAAAATGCAGTCTAATGGGGCACACAGGACATTTGACTGTATCTAAACAAAATTTTACTCCAATAGCTTGTGGCAGCAGGGTTTTGTTTTTTTTTCTTTTTGTATATTTTTCTTTTTTCCTCCTTTTTTTATTGCTGCCCAGACTTTTCCTGTTAGTGAGGGTTTTTTTTTCTGTCAAGATCAAAAGAGCAGTTTCTATAATAGCTGGCAAGCCATTAGAGACCCAATGACATCCGTATTTCCCCTTTTCAGTCCTTATGCTGTGTAATCCAGTCCTACTGTCCTGCATTTTCCTCTGCTGTTTCTAGCACAAACAATTGGTGCTGCCCTGTCTCCTGTAGGACCCTGCTGGCCTGCCTTTAATGCAGCTTGTGATGCATTTTCTCAAAGCCAGGACTCCCTTTCCCAGGCAGTATGTTAATAGTGTTTGAGAGAAGAGTTTATGCTTGCAGTATGGAATGCCTTACAAGAAAAGATAGCATGATATAACAGGGTCCCTGGCCTTCATCTGAAGCAATTCTCTGGAGAAAGCATGGAGCAAAGCTGCCAGTCCTTGTTCTAGCTGGCATCCTCCACTTGGTCAGAGTATCTCTGACAGCCTTGCATGCATCTGCTTGCTAGAACACGTGTTTTTCCATAGGGACTCAAACACATTCAGGAAGACTTGCAGCTGAGATTTCACTGTAAGAGCATGACTAGGCATGGTGCTAGTACTGATCAGGTGCTCAGGAACCAGTGACTCAGGAAGGTGCCCCATCATTTGTGGCATCCTAAAGGGTGCTTTCATTCCAGAACTATAATCCATCTCACTGTCTTGAATCTTTGTCCTTCGTATTAGCTGATAATGAAATAGACTCCCTGCAGCTTTGCTTCTTTTCATGGTTGGCTGAAGTTTGTCAGACTTACTGTTTGTCAGACTGTTCCAGAGGTAAGGGGATTTCTTTGTGTGTGAGGCAAAGGATGGGTAGGAGCCAACAAGTTCAGTGGCGTTAATATGCCTTGCCAGAAGGAGGAAGGAGTGTCCCAGTTGGATGGATTTAGCTGGTAATTCTACCTCACTGTTTTTGAATTACAAATCTAGGTGAGTTGATATATGGGAGATTTATTTGAAACACTGTAAAAGAATACTAGGAGCTGAGTGAATAGGAACTTTGCCTCTGCCTCCTGAGTACATATTTACGGACCTTCTTGTATTCTTCTCCATCACATACAGTGATGAATTTATGCATGTTATAGGCTCAAGGACATTAATTAGAGTTCTTCCTCTCCACTCATCTTCCACTTGTCCCTGTACTGACATTTGTTACACTCATAGTCTCTTTAGTTTTGCACTTTTACCTAGTCCATTTATGGATTATAGGCACTGATGTCCACATAGAAGGCAGCATTTTCAAGACTTGAACCTATCTGCACAGATGTCTTAAGTAAAACAAGGTGCTGTTGTACAGCTGGATTCATGTTGTCTTTGTTTCCAGCCCCAAAATGATGTATTGCATCATTGTGCAGGAGGATGATGCTGTGGAAAGTATAGTAAGCATTGGGCACTCAAATGGTTTTAGTGCTCTCAGAGTGTGTTGAACGTGCAGAAGCTTGCCTCTCTTCTAAATATGAGTGCCAGAAACCCTCTGGTACTTGAGAAAAAGACTGGGCATCCTCCCATTGCAGAATTTCTTCTCTTGTTGGCAGTACAAAATGTTCCCTTTTTGCATAATTATGAAACTCTCTAGTGTTTATACATAAGCAAAGAATTACACTCTTTTTGACAATGAGCAGCAGGCCTATCCGCTCTATAGATTGTTTTACTGCTTTTCTTTCTTCTCCTTTTTTCTTAAATCAAAACCTTATCCAGTCCCTCAGTAAGCTTCCATTTTAGCCTGACAGACTTAGTTCATTAATTTTCCTGCTGTGATTTGGAAATTATCCCCGGACTCATTCCCAGATGTTTTGTTCACTTTTGTATCCAAAATGTGCACCCATTTGGTAAATCTAAAATTTTAACCCAGTGACGGGTACGTTCTATTCACAGTGATATTACAAGCTGCATGTTTTTGAGATCACTTTCAAACTCAATGCATAAATAGCTTCACTAAATCATGAAATTTGCCAATTTGAATTGTCCCAGTTTGTCTGCTATATTTATCCATTACCGCCACTAACACCACACAAACACATACTGGTTTAATTTTCATATTAGTTTCTGTCTCTGCAGGAAAGATGAGAGGTGGGGGATGTGAGGATGGAGGACCAACACTACCTGAATGAACACTTCTGTGTTTGCTAAGGAGGTCCACTGGAGGAAGACCAAGACCCCATTTTGGAATTCTCTCAATTCTTTCTTTCAGAGAATAGTTGTTTTCCTATGGTCTGAAAAAATATCTTCACACTATGTTGTGGTCCACAAACACTCACTTAGTACTGAAGTAGAAAGTCTAGTGTTTGTTCATGATTTAGAAATATGTTCTTCTGGCAACTGGACCCTGAGAAATGTTGGTATCATGTTAAAGGTGAATGCTCTCTTATTTTCAAATTCTTCACTCTTATTTATCCTGTTTATTACTTTGATTTACTTCTCTACTCTTTCAGAACAATGGAAAATATTTTGGAACGCTTTAAAATATCCTTGTCTTCTCCATCACAGCACTTCTGTCTGGTTAATGGCTTTTAAAAAGCTGTATGTTCTAAGTAACGTATAAATGATATATGACATGTAATTTCATCTTTTTAGTTGCTGTAGCAACATCACACTAAACTATGCATTAGTCCAGACCAGCAAATGTCTTGTTTCTAAAGGGTGGTTTACACATTATGAAGACGATTAGAAATGAATGTTGAAACAGATAATTGACTATATAAGCAATTCCAGCAGAAGGATGTGTGCACAAGAAAGCATTACATTGAATAGGTTTAGAAATGAATCTGTTTGCTAAGGTCCATATATAAATCTTAAAAACATCCCTTGCCTCTTCTTCTCATGCATGTACATATAGCAGTTCTATATACATGCAGTGAAAAAACCCCATGCTTCCAAGGCAGGTAATCTCTGTCCTATAACTGAAATACTCAGTTACATGATGTCACTATGTTTGCCATGGGCTTTCTGTTCATGTGTACAGTATGACAGCATGATCAGGTCTGCCTCAGGCAGAGGTGAAAGGGGAGCAGTGCAGTAGACAATAAGTAATTAATATCTTTCAGTGGAGTGAAATATTGATGCTGTGGTCACTTGCTGTTTTCCACTAGGAGGAATAGGTTATTGCTTTCCTCATTCCCTTCCCCGAGATAAAATTTGAGCCATTTTTCTGTATTTGCTAATCTTCTGCACCTTGCTATTTACTCATTGGTCCAATGGTTTAAAGTTTACTTTTGGGGTTTATGTATTTCGGATATTGTTCCTTGTTACCTTCATTTTGCTCAGCTCATTGTGGGGATTCATTAACAGGCTGCTAGTAAGTAGTTTACAGATCTTGGATTGGGTCAGTTTGCCCTCCATTTCTCATAATTCCTTTTCATGCCTGACTTTGCTTTGCACCCTGTGTCCTTATTCTCTGACCTTATTCATTCAGGCTTGTATTCTTCTAGACTGTGTCATTGTGCCATTATTAAATATTTCTTCATATCAGAATAACTACATGTTATTATTCTATATAAAACTATAGTTATACAGAAAAAGAAAAGCAAAAACTTAAATTCAAAAAATTAATTCTTCATCTAAACAAGCCCTGCAAAACATACAGGTCAACCAAGAAAATTTCTAAGTAAGCTTGACAAGCCTCAGTATTGCAGACTTGCAAAGTCAGGACAGTCTGCTGCCTGTTGTCACCAATGGCTGTAGTGTGTTTACAACCCACAGGGCTACAGTAGAACACTGTATACTATTAGAGAATAATGGAATTGAATTTGAGGTGCAATTTGATCCTAGACCACATGTGCTGTGATGTAAAATATCTGTAAACACAAATAAAGAAATAGCAACCCTAACATTAAATCAATATGTGGAAACCAATTGCTGATAATTTTAACTGACATGAATTGTTCAGTTTATTTGTCAAGTAAACTCAAGACAGCTATGACAATTATTCAAAGTGTGGCCATTCTTGAAATAAAAGTACTGAAGCTGTTGTTCCGTTGGTAAACCATTACACAAATAATTGCTACATAGTTAACTTTTGTGAGTTTCCATTCTTCAGAATGAGAAAGAGGTTGAAGGTTTGAAAAGAACTTCAGTAGCTTAAAATCTTGCTTGAAATGCCATTCTAATTAGCAAATACTTAACAGTTTTGTTTTCCAGGATGATATTGAATGTGTTATTATGTGTGCAGCTTTCACATGGTTTCTTTTATAATTTGTGAGGCATTTTCTTGCATCATATTTTTGTTCTTGTTTGAAGATATATTGCTATTTATTATGATAAAATCATTCCAATTAATGTTGGCATAAGTGGCAGTGACATCGGGGAATATCCTTGATCTTCTATCAAAGTGTCATTTTGGTTGTCTTTAATTGTGTGAGGTTTTCAGGCATTCTGTTTCATTGAAAACTGTTAATTTGACTTTTATGGGATTTTTATTTTTTGCCCAATGAAGTAGAAAACTACTGTGTAGAAGTCAGGTGTCAGATGTGTATCTTCTGCTAATGCTAAATTCAGTGAGATTTGTCTATATATACTGAATATGGACAATGCAGAGCAGAAGAGATACTGTGTCCATAGGGTTGCTATAGAAAGTAAAAGAATTAAATATTTAACTTAGATGACTGCTTGCCATATTTTTATTACTGGCTATGGTTAGGGACAAGATAATGATTTGAGAAAGGGCAGAAATTTGCAAAAGAAGGGTGCACATGAATTTTTTTTCTGTAACAAAATAGTGTTAAGGGATTGATTAAAAATGAAGTTCATTATTGCCAAGTCTTTACATGATAATTACAAAGTTTAGTTGACTTAATTGCCTCTGGTTGCCAACCACCAGTGTCATTTCTGTATCCTTCTTTCAATGGAAAAATCATGGGCTTTTATTCATAGACACTGAAAGATTGAGCTAAAAGAGAAATAAATCAAATCAAGGCTTTGTACTATACAGGGGAAAGAAGGCACCAAAGTCTTTTGGTTTGGAATTAATTTTATTTTATTATTCAAAACTGGAGATCTTTTTTCAGGATTCATGGAAAATATTAGTACTGAATTTGGTGTTCAGCATGTCATGGAAGGAGTAAATCTGTAATTAATAGAGTTTCTGAAGAAATAAAATATATGTGTTCACTGTGTATATTCCTGGTAATTTTTTTTCCTATTCCATTTAGCATTGCCATTTTTCATTGTCAGTAACACTGATTTTGACAGAAATAGTTGCTGCAGTCACTTTTGCAGGTTGTATACATAGTCTTACAGGCTACTTGGGCTTCTTGCAGTGTCACTTGTTAGAGTGTGTCTGAGCTCCAGTTGATGCACCCACTCCTCTTATGTAAGAGTGCTTCGAATCCAGTGCTTCTTTTGTCACATGGGTTGTAATATCTAGCTTAATTGTAAAGAGAGTGGATAAGACAGGCCTTATCAAAATTAAAATTTTTCTCTTTCAAATATACATCTAAGATAAGATATCCTGATCTTGCCTCACACTAATCTTAATTATAAGTAATTTAGATGAGATCCATATTTTTCCTGGTAGTCTCATTAGTAGGTATCAGTATAATCAAGCAGAATAGAAGCAGGTGACATTTTAAATAATGACCTGGAATGTCTAGAAAGACTGGCCCTACTTAGCATGCTGAAAACATGGCTAGTTCATACCAACAGATACTGGGAGTATTTATTATGTGTTCACTATTTAGGAGTGCTCCTGACCCTAAATAATTTTTTATTATGTCCTTGAGATTTGTAGATCAATCACTGGGACCTGTGTCATAGAATCACAGAATCCCTGAGGTAGGAAAAGGTCTACAGCATCATCAAGTCTAACCATATATAAAAGTGTAGCAGTAATAGAGCACCAATCTCCCCCTCACAAACCAGTCTCCTTGAGCTCTTTCTTTGGCAGCCCCAGCTACCTCACAAGCTGGAAACCTTCTTCCCTCTTAAGCATTAACAGCAGGAGCTGCAGGAGGAACTTAATCTGTGCCTGTACCCACCTGCTGAGCCTCTGTTCCCTGCCTTTGCTGCAGCTTTTCTTCCCACGTGTACAGCCTATAACACAGTGGAGTAAAATCAATATTTGGGATCTAAAGTCAGCAAAATTTTTGGACAAGTGAAAACAAACCTAATTAATATCTCTTCCTCTTCAGGACTATATAAGTTATGCTTTATTGGGAAACAAAAGGTCTTTGTTTCATCATTATATATGATGAAGTAGTTATAGGAAGTAGCTGTTATTTTAATTGAAGCTTAGTTACCTATCTCTCTATGTTAGCATATAGATAAATATATCTTCATCTAAGATCAGATATCCTGATCTTGCATCACAGCAATCTGAAATATTTTAGATAAGATCCATATTTTTCCTGGTAGTCTCATTAATAAGAGTTATCAGCATATTCAAGCAGAACAGAAGATGATAACTTTTTGAATAATAACCTGAAATGTCTAGAATCATACATATTATATGTATGTACATATCAGTACACACATATTGGGTGGGTCCTATTTCATCCCTTATTTATAGTCCTCTTTATATAAAACCATTGTTAGCAGGATCCTGGTATTTCCAAGGATTTTAGGAAGGTGAGGCATCCAGTGACTTGAGTACTTTGTCTCTATGGCACCTTTATTTAAAATTAACCTTTTCTTTGCTCTTAGCAGCCTCCCCATGTTTTTGTTTGTATTTTCTCTGTGCTGGCCCTCTGTAGGAAAAAAGAATACTTGAAATTTCACATGTCATGGTAGTAAAAATTACATAAATTATGAAATATCAAGTTTGTTGGTTCATAGGTATTTTATATAGTTTCATGGTCACCTGTTTGGCAAATACCTAGATTTAGAGATTAAAGAGTTCCTGCACTAAGGCAGTTTTCTTCTGCATAATCTTCAGTGATTTTTTGACAAAAACTCAAAAAATATTAAACGGAATGGATCAATGCATTTGTGACCTAATCCCATATTGGTTGCATAAACCCTAAAGCAAATCTTTTGAAAATTTAAAAAGAACTGCAATTATTATGTCTACATGTAATATTTTAGATGGAACATTTTTCAGCTCTGCTTTAGGCAGCAGTCTTCTTTCATGCTGTGTGATGGGCTGAAGTTTGCATCTACATCACAGAATTCCCTGCTGCTGAGATTTACCTTTTTTATGTCATTTTTTTAGGCTGCAATCAACATCAGCTCTTAGTGTCAAGTATGCTTTTTTATCTACATCTGCCTTCTACATGTCTTTTCTTGGTGTTTTCTCCCATAGCTTCCTTAATTTGATCTGCTGTTTTGCTTTCAGAGTTGTGTTTGTTTACATGGTCTGTTTAAGCCAGTAAGGCATTGGGATAACCAAGACAAGCTGGTGGTTTTTTTCTCATTCTTACCTCTTGGATGCACATTATCCAGTGATGGTGCAGGGCTGTTTGCTGTCCTATAGAGCAGCTAGGATTGGTGAGACCAGGCAGACAAATGTTTTGACTGAACAGGGTTTTGGTTCTTTAGAGTCACAGAGTGAAAGAAAATATTTTCTTTATTACCTCATGGCTGCAGAATTTATTGCAAATTTGCTTTACACTGCTGATGTACAGTGTACTTTCCTGGATGTGTAAATCATTAACAGAAGTCTGTGTGTGATCAGTAGAGAGCTTATGGTTTAAGTAAATAGTGCTTACTTTTAGCTAGGGCACATGGATACAGCACAGCATAAAACTGTTGAAGGTTTGAATTCATCCATGCCTCCTCTCTAATTGCAAAAATGACACATGGAAGTTCATATTTTATGCAAACAGTAATGGTTCAAAATATAAAGACTCATTTTCCTTACAAAAAAATCCAGCTACCAAAAACAGGTACTGCATAGAATCTGCTTAAACTAAGCTTCATTTCCTGTTGTTTCCCGTTCTTCTGCAGTCAATGCATTCAGGCTCCTTATTTCTTTGAAGAGCATTTAAGCACCTTGTCCTCACCCTTGAGGGCTGTTCAGCCCTGCTGCAGTTACCCACAAAGCCTATCCCTAACCTGTGGCTCTGCTCTTTTGTGCTACCCTGTGTCAAGAGCATTGTTACTGTTCTTTCCATCAAATACATTTAGGTCAACATAAACTTTCACTTCTTCCCGCAGCATAAAAAACATTTAAGGGACAAGTTAATACTTCAGCTCGCTGGGACAGGCAGTGAAGGCTTACATTTATCATCTGAGTTTTGTGATATTCAGGTTTATTTCTTTTGTAGAGGTTTTTCTGAAACACTCAGTGTCATCGTTGTTGGTTTCCAAGAATACTTTCACCAACAGTTATTTCTTCTACAAGTTCTCCCAAACTCCTCTTAGTTTATGATTTTCTACATGATCCTTCTCAGTTTTTAAAGCATTAGCTAGAGGAATGCATCTGAAGTTTGAAAAATAAAGTGTAAAAATGCAACATTACACAAAGTTTCTATTAGCAGTTCATTTAAGAATAGTATGCTATGCAAAGACATCTTGCATGAGTTCATGCTAATCCTTAAAAACCTAACTGGGCATCAACCTAAAAAAAGACTGTAAAAGATGGTATTTTTTTTTAAAGGAAAGGCTATGTTTTTTACTTCATCTTTCTTTTTTTAAACAGGAAAAAATAGATACAGTATTAAAATCTAAAAATACATACAGTCAAAAAGGCTGGGATAAGTGAAATAACCTTCCAGGTTTTATTTTCAGCTATATTCAATGTATTTCACTCACTGTGCCGTCACAGAAGATGGAAATAATGGTAATTTCTGTACAGTTGATGAGGTGTGAGAGAAACTGTGAAGCTTTTGTGAAATTTGGCTGGGAAAATTGTAAGCTGTATTGACTTTTTTTTATTTTTGTATTTGAATTACCTCCATGAAGTTGAAATCAGCTGTTTACTAAAAGAGATGTACATTTTCTTGACTTATTTGTATAAAAAGTTCTTTATTTATCTGAATAAGGGGAAGCATCTGAAAAATTAGATCAGCTGATGCATAATAAGTACCTTTTCAGAAGATACAGCATTGGAAATTGCAACCACAGAATGGAAAGTGTAAGTACATAGTTACCGACATTCAAAAATAGGGTAGGTAAATATTGCAAGAGAAGAATTCCAAGAAATCTTACTGGTCTATTATTGTGATGAAGGGGACACTCTAAAAATTTGCATTCTGGTTTACTTGTTTATACACAAAACTAGGGAGATTAAGATTTTTATCTTCAAATCAGGTAAATCACTGCAGGTACAACTGGAGCTCTGCTGCATTATAATATTAGAAATTTTCTAAGCCTATTTCCAGAGTTATTGCTTATAAACAGCATGGTTTTATTTTAAAATAAAGATCTTACTTTTCCCCTGTTCTAGAATACATTCTGATTCAGAGTGGAGATTGATTAGTTTTTCATATGTATTACAAGGTACTTATATATTCATATTGTGTGAGGAAGAAGGCACTGCACTTCCCATACAAGCACAAAAACAACATGAGTGGAACTTGCAAGGCTTATGCCTTGCATAACCAAAAACAAAAAAGGAAAAAAAAAAGTGGCAAAGCATATGAAAATTTCAAACCTTTGCTGTATTTTCTGTTGGTAAGTAAGGGCAAGGCAGTGTATTTTCTCTACACATCAACCTTGACTGCATCCACTCTTGAGGAAGTAACATCAGCCTCTCAATACCATGAAGAGACTTATGGATGTGTTCACACGGCCTTGGGGATACATCTCCAGCGTTAAGGGCTAAGAACAACGAACTGGTAATTTGTTATTGATACAACTGCATTCATTTCAGTAGCTGTAAAGCTGAACAGTTGTCTTCAGTGATGTTATTGAACAGGAAAACAGTCTCTTTCTAACAGGCCAGGAGGCCATGTGGCACATCCTCTAACAGGAGACAGGGACATTAACAGGAACACACTAGCACTGGGAACGTGCAGCTCTCATGAAAATGACAGAGAAAAATGCATTGTCACCTATGCTAATCTTTTTCTGTAATGACAGGCAGCTGCATCAGGCCAAGCTATTTCTAGCCTAGCTGATTTCAGAATTACTTTTTCCCCAAGCACAAAATATTTTTGAACTATTTCTTCTGCGCACAAAGTTTGAATAGGTTTTGTTTTAGCAGTGGATTGTTGTAGTTTTTTACTGCTTGTTCTTGTGCAGCTTTTGGAATGTTCATCCCAAACTGGCTAGGGAAGGCTGATAATATTACACCAGTCAAAATGTGTAATTCTTTCCTGAGCCTATAATAAAATCCCTGATTTAAAGGCTGTTTCATTATTAGCCATTTGCCCTGAGTGTGTGAGGGCCCACAGGCTGGTTCACAGTCTTTGCTGAACCCATGGTACTGTATTTCCTCCCTACGGAGACTATCTAGCTTATTTGCAACTAAGTGTATTTCTAACTGCATCCATACGCAGACAATATGAACAGAGGGAAGTTGAAATACACAGTGTGACAAGGCGAATAATTCAGTGTCAATATATGACTTGGTAATTGTCTCACACATACCTTTTTTTAGTATTTTGGTGGGGTTTTAGATCTATTTGCTGTCCTTGCTGACAGTTCTATGGAAGCAGATGGATTTTTTTTTTTAAGTTTAATAACACTTTTTCCAGAAAAATTAAACAAAATTATCATTTCAAGTTAGGATTGTTTTGAAGAAACAGCAGTAGCTCATTTGAATTAATTTTCATTACCTATTTAAATTCTGTTTCCTTTTATAAAAATATAGACATTCATATTAAGTTGCACCATTAGGGTGCTGGCATACACTTTTCATGTATATCAAGTGCTTTTTTTCTTTTTTTCCTAGATTGCTCACACTTAGCCAAATGTGTGACTTAAGGAACTGACCTTTTTCAATTCACACTTTTCATATGCTTCCAAGATGGAGAAAGGGCAAAAAACAACATAGAATTAATATGCAATTACTGCATCAGAAAAACAGCTTAAAATTCAGAAAAGTGCTCAAGAAAGTAAGGGGTTTTGATTACAACCAGACAGGGACAAAGGGACAGTAGAGCTATAAATAGAAAGGAAAAATACAGGCCTCCATTTTGATAGCAATATTCCAGTCAGGAACTGCAGGGAAGTCACTGGGAGTATGAGGGCAGGTTCTGCAAAGCAGGCAACAGACAAGAGGCATATGTTGAAAGAAGAGAGGTTCTCACTGAGTATCAGGTACTGCTTGGTCACCGTAAGGACAGTCTGGCAGTTGACCATGCTGCCTCAGAGACATTGCGCAGTACCCATCCTTTGAGATTTTCATGCTGTGAATAGATTAACCCAGAGCAGCATGTTCTGGTCTCATGGGTATGTGCCTTCAGCAAAGGATGGATTAGAGATCCTCCTGCATGAATTATTCTTTAGTTCTGTGGGTTTGTACTGTTCTGCTAAACCTTAAGAGATCCCACAAAATTTAGGTGGCACTGCTTGGTCTTTCTGCTTTTGTCTTCAATTTTTAGTGCATTTTACAATCTGCTCCTATACAAAGTCTTTTTCTGTGTTCAGCATTTCCTGAATTAAATGATTCCTGTGTGCATGTCCCACACAATTACCTCTGCTTTTTTAATCCTTCATTAGCAAGGCTCTCAGTAAGAAGTAGCTTGTACTTAGCTGATCTTTTCAGTCTTGGAAATAAGATTTACCTGTCATATCTAACTTAGTGTAATTCAACACATGCAGGAGAATATATGGATGTCATGCTTCTTAACCTTGCAGGTTTGTTTGCTCAAACATTTAAGCTGAAAATTTTCAGAGGATTTCATGGGGTTCTAAACAAACATGTACTTGGTTTCCCATATTCCACACTAAATAGCTATTGTAAATCTAGTGTTAAGGTCACCAAGCTTTTTTGGGTTTCTTACCTGTGTTCAGGCAAACAATATTGATTACTCTTGAAGAACATTTTTAGAACATGTTTTTAGGACATTTCTTTTGGAAAGAAAGTTAAACAAATACATGCTTCCGCAAGTCTAATTTGACAGCCAGAAATAGTTGGCTAATTTCAGAATGGCAACACTACAAGTCCTTATATGCAAACTTTCAATGTTTAATATGCAACTTCTGAAATATCAATTAATTGCCAAGTATTTGATTTCTCTCTAAAAAAAAATTTAAAATGTAACTAATTTGGTGCCTTTTTCCATACCACAGTCTTTTCTATCTGTCTCCCCTCCCTTCTGCATGCTTACATGTATGGACACACACAACAGGAAATAGTTTTCTTTTTACCTTTGTCTTCCACAATTCTGCTACAGCATGTCCTCACTTCTTTCTCTGCAGAGGTCTTTTCTTGATCCTCTTTTATTCTTCCTCCACGTCCTATTCTGCATTCATCTGAATAGACAACCCCATCTGTCTTCTCTGTAGTGACTGCCAAAGAATCTACAACTCCAAACCTTTCCATCTGACTTTTGTCCAAACAAAACTACTGGCCTGTCTCTTTGACATTTCTTTGTGAATTTGTCACCAGCAGAGCAAGCTAGGCAAGGCCCAAAGACAGTTCCTAATCAGTCACGTGAACCTCTTTGTTTTTCATGTTCTTCCTTAACTTCTTAGCAGTCTCAACCACCCTGCCAATTCAACAGCAAGTAATTTTTCACATCTGCATTCAGATCCAGTGTATCTTGCACATTCTTTTGCATTGCTATTTTAAACTATTCTGTTTCCTTCCCTCAGATATCTTCATGTATTTTACATTAAGCTCACTAAAATGAAGGGAAAATTTGAGCAAGGATCAAGTAAACCTCATTCCTTCCCACCTTAAAGATGAACCTATACTTAGACTCTGTCCTGGTTATGCTTTTTTCCTGTCACTTTAACTCTTGCATTCTCAGACAGAATGTAAAGAAGAGGACTAGAAAACAATTCTAGCCTAGATTAGTAAATGACATAAGAAATAATATATTTGGGACTGATTTTCCTAGAATGAGATAGTAATTTAACTTATGCCTCCTGGTTTCTAGTCACATGACCAAACAAGTCCATTCTTATCCAAGTCAGTCAATAATTTGTAGTGCACATGTTTTTTAAAAGCCTATGCCTTCTTTACTCAGGTGGCAACCCATAAAAAGAGAACTGCATGATCAGAGTGAACAGAAACACTGTTACAAACTTACCAGAAAAAATAAAATTAAACTTAAAAATAATTATTGGATATTTGGAACATTAAACTCCTATTGGTTTACTAGACACATGAGGTTAACTGATCTCACGATCATTAGGCCCATTCCCTCAAATATTTTTACACTTTCGTCTAGTATAAATCTTCTTAAAAAGTAGATAAAGTTCCCAAAGCTATTACAAATAATTTTTTATCCCAAAAATTGTCAAATGAATGGAACAGATATGTCTAATTAGTATTTCTGCTGATGTGAAAGGAAGATTGTGCAGATTTTTTTTAACATTAAATTCCTTTTGGCAGAAACCTTTTAGACTGTCAGCATATGTATGCTGGCCATTCAAGCCAATTTGTGTAGGAAGAACCTATTGACATAAGCTTCTCCCCAGCCCAGCCGTAGCCTTTCAGTCTCTTGGCCAGTGAAGTATAATAGAGGATATCAGGAAGAAGGTTGTTAAAGTGGCAAGGTGAAATAACTTCTTAGAAAATCAAGCTTTTTTAGTTCCACTGTGTGGAAAAACATGTTTTTTCTTCCAGGCTGGTCTCAGCTTTAATCATGTGTTATTGACGCATTTCAGAGCTTAACTTCTGTTGAGTCAGTATTGCAAAATTGTAACTACGAGAGCTTTTGTTCTCACAGAATTACAGACTTACTATATTCAAGGGCACAGAGTGTTATCAGTGGCCAAGAAATATTCAGTGCAGCTGAGGGTGTAAGGGATAAGCAATGCCCTAAGCCACTCATCATACCCTGACACCATCAACAAAGGTTAATACCACTGTGTAGAATGGAATTATTTGAAAATAGTTTTGTTTCCTACCAGCTGTCTGTGATTCAAACCTCACCTCCTGGTTTGAGAAGAGGGATGGTACATGAATCATTACAACCAGGATGAGTATTTTCTTAACTCTATGCTGCCATGGTAGAGCTGGCAGAGAACCTATTTCGTCAATTCACGATGTTCTTAGTCAGTGTATTGGTTTTGTGTGAGAAGGGTTTTGTAGCAGGGGGTGACAGGTAGGATTACAGCTTCTTCTGTGAGAAGCTGGCAGAAGCTTCTCCCACATCCAACAGAGCTAATGCTTGACAGATGCAAGATGGACTCACCACTGGCCAAGGCTGAGCCCACCAGTAACAGTGGCAGCGCTTCTGGAATGAAAACTGCTCACACAGGGAGTGAGGGAGAGGGAGAGAGGATTCAGAGTGTGTGAGAGGAAGAGGTGACACAGGGTCAGTGAAGGAGGAGGGGCAGCAGCTGCTCCAGGAGCCAGAGCAGAGATTCCCCTGCAGCCCCTGGTGCAGGCCATGCTGAGGCAGCTGTGCCCCTGCAGCACAGGGAGGTGCAGGGGGAGCAGAGATCCACCTGCAGCCCTGGAGGAACCACACCAGAGCAGGTGGGTGCCTGAGGGGGCTGTGATCCCACGGGAAGCCCTCCTGGCAGGACCTGTGGCCTGTGGAGAGCAGCCCACATTGGAGCAGGTTCCTTGGCAGGACCTGTGACCCCACAAGAGCCAACAGTGGAGCAGCCTGTGCCTGAGGGACTGCACCCTGTGGAGGGGACCCATGCTGGAACATTCCATGAAGAACTGCAGCCCATGGGAAACAGTCATGTTGAGTAGGAGAAGTTTTGTGGAGGGCTGTCTCCCATGGGAGAGATCCCACAGGAGAAGGGGAAGTGTGTGAGGAATCTTTCCTGTGTGATGAGCTGACCACAACTCCCACCCCCTGTCCATCTACCCTGCTGGCAGGGGCTGGGGTTGGGGAAAGTAGAGAAATTGAGAGTAAGGCTGAACCTGAGTAGAAGGGAGGGACTGGGGGAAAGTGCTTTAACCTTTACTTTTATATCTCATTATATTACTCTGAATTGATTGGTAATACATGAAACTTATTTCCCAAAGTCGAGTCTATTTCACCTCTGGGAGTAATTGGTAAGTGATCTCTTCCTGACTTATCTGGACCCAGGAGACTTTCCTTGTGTTTTCTCTCCCCTGACCAACTGACAGAGCAGCTTTGGTGGGCACCTGTCATCCAGGCAGGGCCAATCCATCACAGACAGGTGCTCCTCCCAGATGTCATAACCTAGTACTACTTTGATCATAAAAGTAGGGACCTTGGCTGGGTTTTAGTGTCAAACATAATTGTGTAACTTAAGGTGCAGGAAAAACAGGCCTGCATATTTTGTAGATGCTATAAAGGACAAAGACTCATGTTCCTCAACAATAATATGTGTACTGCCAGTCTAAGATTTTTATAGAATTATTATCATTATGACATTCTGGGATATAGTTTCATTGCAATCAGTGAAAATGACACTCAAATAGAAATGCCAAGCTTGTAGTTTTCATTAGGGGTTACTAACCTGAATGTTAATGGAGGGAGTGAAAAAAATACCAAGAAATGACAAAGCTTTTATTTTCCATGCAGTTAGCCAAACACAAACAGATGAACTTTCTGAAGAATGACAGTTTATTCCCAGGTTGAGAATTTATGTGATTTACTTAATGGTTTGGCTGTAAAGTCAAAAATAAAGTGGTTTGTAAAGGAATTCAGTCATTGGCTGATGCCTTTGCTAGGAGGAGATTTCCTCTAAAAAAGGAATTGGATTTTGACTAATGGAAAAAGATCATGTAAAATAAAATAGGAGATTCAGGATTAGAACCAGAATTTTCTGATCCTCTGTGCCAGTTATTATACATACACACCAGTGGAAAATGATCATTTCAGAGCTCTAAATCAAAGTTCTTCTCAGAGCTTGCCTCATTATCTCTCCCTTGGAATTGAGTGTATTTCAGCTTTATTTTTCAAGTGTTCTCCTGGCGGGTTTGACAGCCTCAGACTAAAGCACCTGGTATTCTATCTGGAGCTCCCTAGTAGAAAAAAAACATGGCCATGCTACAGTATGTCCAGAAAACGATGTCTAAGATAATAAAGAGCTGGAATCTTTCTACAAGGAAAACAGAACTTTTGGGGGAAAGTTTATCAATGGGTGAATGGGGAAGTGAAGTAGATTAAGTCAGGCTCTTCCCAGTGGCATCCAGGGAAAGGACAAGAAACAACATGAACAGAAGTACAGATAAATGCACTTAAATACAAGAAAAAACTTATCTACTGTGAGGGCAATCAAACAGGGGCAAGGTCTGTCCAGAGAGATTGTGGAATTTCTGTCCTTGGAGATAGTCAAAGCCCAGCTGGACATGATACTGAGCAAACTCCTCTGATCCTGTTTTAAGCATTGCAGAGGACACAACATTCTCCAGAGATCTTCTAACTTCATCCATTCTGTGATTCCTTCGAATGTTTGCTAAAATTTCTGCCACTTGGATTTTTTTAGTTATTTACAACAAAATCACTACTACCAATAATTCATCTCATTAATAATCTTTTCAATCTGAAGTCCTCAAAGTATCTTGGAAACATTAATTTCAATCAACTTGGAAATTATAAGTGTAGTTAAAAAGACACACATCTCAACGAGATTCCCACCCATTTTGCAGATGAACAAGATGTCATAGACTCAGCTACTGGAAAGGATGGGACTAAAACCCTGGAGCTGAGTTATAATTCTCCCTCTTCATCAGCAGAACATACATGTGCTTTCTGATTCGCCCTTCTGTCTTCTCAAACTCTAGGATGGTATCTGGAAGATGTGGTGTCCACCATTACAGCAATGGTCTGCTCTCAATTTTTTCCCCTCCTTTTATGTGGAATTTTGTGTTCCAAAACTTGAATTTCCACAGTGGAAACTACAAATAATGCCTGGTCTTATGCAGCAGCATCAGCACATGTCTAAACTGAGACTCTAGTTTCAAAGGTTTTGAACCAATGAAGGTTCTTACCAATTTCATTTGCAGCCAACATGGAGAACTGCAGTTCATTTTAACATTTGCTGTCTGTATTTCTACAGCTGGTTTTTAGCACAGTTATTGATATTATTGGTGCAGCAGTGCATTCTGCTGGTGGTTTACATCTTCATTTGATGCATTTAACCCATAATATGTAGTATTTGCCCTGTCATGGTAGTAAAAGATCAAATTATTTCCCATCCCTTTTGGTTTCCAGTAAAGAATTGACTGTATATATTTAATGCACTAAGTGGCAAAAATACATTAATCCAGTGACATAAAACTGATTTCATGTTAAACTAGTGAATTTAATTCCATAGCAAAACAGACTCTTAGGGCCTGCTACTAAGCCTTCAGATTCCTGAAGAATAAAGGGTTCTCCTTTCTATAGCAGAGTGATTGTTACTGTGTATTTGTTGACTTGGAGATTTTCTGGTTTTCTATACAGTGTAATTGTGTAACTCTTCTAGGTAGACACAGACTTAAAAATCAGGATTGTTGTTCAAGTTAGAGGTTTTGAGACCTAAAAAAGAGTCTGTGACCTTTTCCTTTCATATGCATCAATGCATACATCAGTGTTTGCAAGCACCTGTTTCATCTTTCAAGGAAGGAATGTTGTTTATATGATTAAAGAGCAGATCACTAAGAGTGGGAAACTGAAATAGTGGAGCAAATTTTGAAATCCAGGGTGTATCAACAACTTGTAGAACCACTGTTCTTTTTCACCTCTGGAGGAGGGATGTTACAAAAATCTCAATTAAAAGCACTGTCTCCTTGATTTCTTTTTTATATCAAACACTGTGTGGGCTAGGAACAGTAGCTAAATGTTGCCGTGTTTATTTAACCTTCCAAAGCTGCTGTCTATCTCTTATCTGGATAGAGTAAGATATCATTCTGACTGTACTTACAGCTTCCTCAAAGGGCAGTAACATATCCATACACAGGGTTAGTGCTGAGTGTTCAGATCTGTATGCCTGTGGCTGACTTTCAATCTGCATCATTTTGGGTGTCTGTGCATCCAGAGGAGTTCACACTGTGGTCCAGAATAGAGAATTGAGGTAGGCTGTAAGTTTCTGAACCAGTTTAAGAACATCACAGAGGTGTCTGTTGAACTGAAAATATTCTTATTGTATTTGTTACTCAGCAGCATTTATTGGTGAAGAATAATTGATCTGTATTTTTGAAGAGTTAATAATTTTTGTGTCAATCAACATACTATATAGAACATAGCTATACAAATGTTTAAATGCAGATGAGACTCAGAATGAAGTAAAATGAAGTCAAAATCACCTTTAAGAAAGCTGAGTTTAAAAAGCAGAAAAATGGTATTTACAACCTAATGGAATTTCATTACTCTATGCTCACATCTAAAGATTTCAAAATGCTTCAATTACCCATCCATACTGTCTGCAACAGGTTTGCCCTCTTACTGTTGTATTGCTATTTGTGTCTTGAAAGACCATCTTGACCTAGCCTCAAAACCTGTTCTTCATCCAGACAGCAACTTTGCAAACTGATTTCACTACTCTCTCTCAGCTGCACCTGGGACAAAACTCTGTAGGGCACAAGGAAAATTGCCTCTTCTATGCGCTTTTGTGGCTGGTTCTTAGAGCCTTAGTGTTTTCTGTGAGCAACTGAGTCAGTGAAGGGTCTAGAGAGTAAACCCTGTGAGGAGTGTCTGAGTAAGCTGAGGGTGTTTATGCTGGAGAAAAGCAGGCTCAAGGAGGACCTTATCACTCTCTGCAACTCTCTGAAAGGTGAGTGTAGCCAGGCGAAGGTCAGCCTCTCCTCCCAGCTAGTGACAGGACAAGGTGAAATTGTCTTAAGTTGTGCCAGGGAGCACCAGGATGGACATCAGGAGGAATTTATTTATGGGAAGGGTTGTCAAGTACTGGAACAAGCTGTTTAGGGAGGTGCTGAAGTTGCTCAAGAAATGACGGGTCGTGGCTCTCAGTGCTATGGTCTGGTTGACAAGGTGGAAATCAGTCGCAGGTGGGACTTGATGATATCAGAATTCTCTGAGCTGCTTCACATCTGTTTTGCTCTGTGTGCTGGTGTTCATTACCCAAGACTGGTTTATTGACAGCCTTGTCAGAGGTGTAACCATCTGCAAGAAGCCCAGATTTCAAGTGGAAGCAGACCTTAAGGAAGACAGAAACCTGAACAATTTTGGCTCAAGGTTTCTGCAATGCCCGGTTTAAAAAAAGATATCCTAATTTAATTTAAAAGTCTGATGCCATGATTTTAACAGTGCCAGATCATATATTCAACATACTGTCAATGGGACAAACCAAAGATTAAATTAAAATAGGAATTTAAAACATGATTGTGCTAGTTGCCCATGATTTTTCTCTTTAAGTTACATAAAATATGCTGTGACCTAGGGCATGAAGCCAAGCAAACTCACACATATTAACATAAGGGCATCACTGAAAAAATAACTTGAAAATATGCAGGTAACAATAATGACTAAAGGATAGATCCAAGTTTCAGTAGAAATTACTTTTATATCAACGGAAAAGGTCAGCCTTTATGCAAGCAAGTATTTAAAAGCCTTGCTATTATCTAAAGTAATATCCACAGTTACAGCATTTTTCCTCCTGCCATTTCATAAATGTCAGCATAAGGTTTTTATTCCAAGGATTGTAGAAGAAATATAGTGGATTACACATGAAATGAATGTTTTTACCATTTTAAATATGATTGGGTAACTGGGTGCCTACAAAAAAGCCTAAAAATTAAACTTTATTGTGTTGGGATATGAAACAAAATGGATTGATAGTAATTATAGAGGATGATAATTGATTTCTAGTGATCTAAATTACCATGCTTAAAATTATATCAGTTCTTACTAACATTTCCTAGTTTGTTGCAATTTACCATTAAGTCCACACTACAGAAGGCAAGCATGAATGTTTCTGACACTTATGCCTTTTCTTTGACTCCTTGTAGATATTAAATACTTCTAAAATAAATGCTATTGCTATTTCAGACTTATTAACTACAAATTTGAGTGGGGGCAGGGGCATTATGATTTTGTGAGATAGCCTTTGTAGTATAAAAAGTTGCAGAACTGACATTTCAGATGCTTGGGCATAAAAAAATTTCATTTTTCTCGACCTGCAGTTATTGAAGCTTTTAAATTTTTGTTTCAGTTTCTTTTAGGTAAAAATCAGATGCTTTTCCTTGCTATTAGCTCTGAAAGGATCATTCTGAAAGAGTCACAATACCCGATTCCCACCTTCCCCTTTGGCCACTAAGTTGAATGTGGATTTATAATCTTGAAGAATCATGCCATTTCAAAGACAGAGGAGGCCAACATTGACTCCAGTGTTCCAAGGTTAAGTCATACACAGTGTAATGAGGCCTCTAAAACGTGATAATTACTGTACGCACCATAGATCCAACCTGAGACTTTGTGCAAATAAGAAATTTCACAGCTACTGAAGCTGTACAATACGCAGTGAATCAAGAATATTTGCTGAAAAACAAGTGCAGCTTGATGCATTGATACATGCCCTTACCAAAATTTCTTCATTTTATTCTATTTTCACCAAATAGCAGAAGTGTACTGTAGTGTTAAAAGTGTTAAAATAGATTTTGGTCTAGTGTAGAATATATTTTTTTTATCCTTGAAATATTTTCTTCTCCAAATGGTTAAGTAGCTGTTTCTTCACTATTTAACCAAGTGTGAAAATTCCAAAGAGGAACAGGGCAAACTGGTACATTCATGTTAATCTAGCCAGGCACAATTTTGATACAGCAGAAGTAATTTTAAGTAATTTTATAGAGAAGCATTTTATTGTCTAAAATTAAACACCATCTATGCTCTGAAACCTAATATCCCACAGATAGTTGATCTATTTGTGAAGTTAATTTTTGCATTTGCTGCACCATGAAGCTTCCTCTTTCTTTGCAAAATTAGTTTCTTCAAAGAGATTCTTGATACCTTTTAATTTATGGTTAGAAATGCAAATATTACTATTCATCAACAGGAGACAGTGCTGTCATTGCAGTTCCTAAGGAGCTGAGAAAATGAGTTAATGAGTGAATTGGTTAATGAATGAATTCATTAATGAATTCACCTTTAACCTCCAGAGATTGCAGTGTTAGTCATTATTCTGTAAACAAGTGCATGAAAATCTCACAGTCTGCAACCTCAGGGTCATTTCCTTATACTTCAAAACAAAAGAAGAATCTAAACCACAATTCACCATAGCTGCAAATCTCCAAAGCTTAGCATCCTGAGTTGAAAATGGTAAGTAGAGCAGGTTACTTCTATACTTCACACAGTTTATAGATTCATAGTGAAGCAATCATAAGAGAAATTTGTACTCCTGATCAAAGGGTGAATTCAATTCTCTCAGAATGCACATTTCAGCTTTTGGGAACGTCAGTATTCTTCCACTGGTAGACTTTTTTTTTTTCCTGGAAGTTAACAATCTATGTAGAATTTAACAGGGTTGTGATAGATCAGTATTGATACTATTACTGGTTTAGCATGTAGAAGAGTTCACAGTAGCCTGAACATTTGACTTTCTGTATAAAGACTTTCCTCATTAGGACATTGTGTTTTTTCTACTGACATTAGAGATAAATGCCAACTATATAAACTCCTGTAGAGAATAATCTGTTTATGAAATGTGTTAGACACAAGTTTACTCAGGAGTTAGGTACTGGAGTAGATCCATAAAATGACACCTAGATTTAGATCTAGGCATGGTAAAGATACTTTTCTGCATATCCACATATTTCAGTATTAAAGGGGGTATACTGCTTTTAAGAATGTCAAAAGATAAATATTTTAATATCAGCACACTGAAGGCTGAAGGTTTACTGCTGTTGTGTTCCCATTATTGTCAGTAATTTCTCTCAAATAATTGGTTTTAGATTAACCAGGATAACATTTTTTCATTCTTTTAGCTAACAAATGTGCCACTTACCTGTACATGGCATCAGTGGTGGCCTTTAGCAGGCAACCACAAAGCTCTTTTACCAACAAGCTGAAGCATAGGGAATATGTTTGAGAAGTATGCATGCTTACTAATAATAGGACATTGAGTGTTTTTATCAGTTTGATTGGAGTAGTAATTTTTGGTAATTGTGATCTTTCACAGAATAACTATGCAGTCACTTAAACAATTCAAGTGTAACTATACAGTAAGTCTCAGAAAAACACAAAGAAATAGTTGCTTTTACAATCTCATACTAAGGACCTCCTGAAAAAGAGAACACTGGAACAGAAAACAATTGTTATTCTCTGCTTCCACTGTTAATTGTGAAGCATATTTGTGATTGAAGAAGAAAATTCATTCCCTCGTAGCCAAGTTCTTTCTTATAGAGTCTTACCACAGTCTTAAAGCTTCAAAGAGAGACTCCAGACCCAGACTCAGCCAAAATGGGCTGTCCCACTACAAGGGAAAAAAGGTGCTGCTCTATAGCTATGGTCATATATCCACTGATGCTTGCAGGTACTAGGATACAGGAGATGCTTCTCCTCCATCCAACCCCACTGCCTGAGTTCAACAAGAAAAGGCTGTTGGGGGTCAGCATCCAGTGGATGGAGTTTTGCAATTCTTATGGGATCATGGAATACATTCAAAATTACAACTTCATCTGACCTTCTACTGCCTGATCCAGCCACTTCATTTCTTCTTTTCCACTTCTGTGTCATTCCCCATTGTCTTATTCCCTCTCACACTTATGTATATTATTGTGTTGCCTTTACTACAGCCAAAGTCCTGTTCCTTTGTTTTCTACAAAGTTTTCATAATTTTTGTCTCTATGCAACAAACCTCACCTCTACACCAGAATTTTCCCCCAGAAATCTCAAAATATTAAGATTTTCATGCCATTACATTACTCATTGGAATTCTGTGTATAATTAAAAATTATTGGAATTTTTCATCATAATATGATTTTATTGGAAAATTGGAAAACTACAAATATTTTATTAGATTTCAGAAAATATGCTACTGGAAAATGCCAAAACAAAATGCTTTATGTGATTTGATGGTACTTGTTCATTTTGGAATTTTGAAAATTTTCATTCATTTACTTCAGTTAAAAAAGAATTTTTGACATTCCAAAATGAATTTTTAAAAACTGATCATTCATAGGCAGTTTGAAGTTTATGGGATATTTTGACAATATTTTCCCAATAAAATAATCTTTTGTCTCAACCCAAAAATACGCAAGTTTGACCTGCTTTTTAGATGCCTTTTTTCCATGTTGTGTTATTAATTGGCTACTTATGTTTTCAGTTCTTAAGAGCAGGAACTGTTCTTTTTACAGTACCCGAGACAGCAGGATTCTATCTCCGTTCTCAAGATGATCAAGTAAATATGATTTAAATAATGGTTGGTTGATGTAGAAATACTTGGATGAGAGTCATCGGTCTGGTTACAGAAGAAGGTTAAGGTTTACTTTATCGTGATTCTTTCCAATTGGTGATATTATGAAGCTAGCACTTGCAGCACTGTTGCAAATTTGGTAAAAAATACATTTTATGTCAGTCACATGTAGGGACATGGCACTAGTTCATAACATCAGTTCCTGACAAAGGAAGTAATGAAAGCAGAATCAAATTTGCTGCAATGATAGTATTGTGTGTTTTGATGTAGCACAAAGTAGTAGAAGATTCTATTTAGCCAATCTGGAGTCAGTGTTCCTAGCATGCACACTCCTGAACAGATTTTTGTTCTCTCTAAAGCAGGAACCACTCATTGAGCTCTGTCTTTAAACTACATTTCACCCTATGCCATGGCTGAGAAACTGCAAACATTATTTCTGCCATATTCAGCTGAACATTATTGATGCCCTTTTAAATATGCACATTAAAAAAAAAAAAAAATATCACCCACAATATAAACTGCTCTTCTCTAATGGCACAATGTTTAGCTGCCAAATAACTTCATGCTATTTTTATTGCTCTCATTAGCTTTACTGAAATGGAGCCAAACAAAAGAATACACTGGCAACTGAGTAAAATGTCTTCCCACCTGGTCTCTGGGAGATAAAGACCATTCATACTGTTAGTTAGAAAATACTCTATTTTGTTTCAAAATGTTTAAAGACAGATTTTATTTGAAAAACAATGATGAAGCGAGTGTTTTCAAAGTTAGTTACCTAATATATAAGTAGTTAATATAGGTAGATAAGTTGCCCATCAAAATTCTTTCTTCACAGAATAGTGTGTTTGGAGTGGATGGGAGAGAGCAGGTTATTAAACAAAGTATGGGTTTTTTGTTAAAACATTGCATGTAAGTGTGCTAGAGTCAGCTCAGTCAGGGAGCCCCTTAGATGTGAGGCTGCTGTAGGTCCCTAACCTCAGTTTCTACCTGTAGCAAAGCTGAGCAGCTGCTTCCAGAGGGTGGGTACAAGGACACAAAACCCACACAGGGTCCATGTACATCAACAATGCCCTAACGTGTAGATCTACATATATATGCGTGCATTTGCACATAAAGGAATGGATTGCCCCAGCAGCTACTTGTGGATGTTTAGCTGACCTAGTAGCTGGCCCCAGATCCTCTTGCTCTCCTCAGCTATGTGAACCTGGAGGTTTGCAAGCCAACTTTTTTCACAGGCTAATCCTGTTGAGAGTTCACTGGCATCCAAAGGCACCACTCAGAACAGGCCATGCAGACAGGAGATAGAAATAGGGTATAATGAGATAATAGGGTAGACTACAATGATCAGGCACACATTTCAGTCTGACAAGCCACAAGTTTACACTGAACTGAACTGTTTATTACCTTTATTTCCCATTCTTGTCTCTCCCACTTTCCTTTTCTCCCCAAAACCTTTCTTGGACTGCATCCCTAGTGTTTTGCCTCCTTCAGTCTATGAGTCAGTGGGGAAGGAGATTTGTTTGGTGGGCTACACACAAGGACAGTGGTCTGACTGACCGATTTTCGCTGACGAGACTGCTGTAGTTCCTCCCCCAGCCCTCACAGCATTTATCTGATCGTATCCTACCTGTGCAGATGTTGATTAGCCTTTAAACATGTAGCCTAGCACAGTCTATGAGAAAATTTAAACTCCATCCAAAGCTCATTGCTACAAAATTTTGTTTGAAATAGATAAAGGAAAGCATGTACTGTATTTTACCACTGTTGCTATCACTCCCAATGTTTAAATGTATTTACTTAGAGTAAACACCACTTCAGTATCTACAGCTCATACAGAGTCACCTTTTTTCTCTTTATATTTTGGAAATAATGACACTTTCAGAAATATACTATTAATGGAATTTTTGCTTTTCAACTTTTCAAGTAATCCAATATTCATGAAAGAGGGGCATAAAAATCTTCCTCACATACAAGAATCCCCCAGGTAGAAAATTTTATTTTATACTTTATGACTATGCTATATATTCAAAATACCTAAAATTACTATAAGATAGTGATTGTGGAGTTGGGCTTGATAGATGGAAGAGATGAATGTACATAATATTTCAAGTTCTGATGCAAGTTCTAGCTTTCAGTGTCTAAAATTTTACTCCTTAGAGCTTATGATTTTCTTTTCTGTAAGAGACTGCTGTAAAAATAAATCCTGAAAATTATGGCTAAACCTACAAACCACCAGGGAAGAAAATTGAATATTCAAGAAATGTGAGACTGGTAGAGAAAGATTACTACTGTTAGCTAAAGCATTAGCTTTGTTTTTGTAGGAAAACAAAGGTAGTAGAGGTGGTACTTAGAAAATAAAAGAAAAATGATAGAAAATAATCAGGTTTTAGCTTTTGTTACACTTCTACTATGAGTCTGTTGGGCATTCTTTACCTTAGTAAAGTAGGGATAATGGTAATTTCTTCTTCTCTTGGCTTTTTTCTTTTTATTTTTTTGGTCAGTTTAGGTAATGAAAGTTCTTAAGAAAATTTCAGACTCAATTCTGTAAAATCAATAGGAATTAAGGGTCTAAACTATTTTCAAGAATCTGGGGGTTTGTAATTTTCCTTTTTTAAAATTAACTCAAGTCTTTTAGACTGAGAAACATATCTCCATGGGTGAGGCAATTTGTTTTGTTTGTTATCAGATCTTGACTGTTATTCAAAGGGTTGTCATGGGGTGACTTACAAGAGAAATTTCAGAAAAATACATTATAATGCTTTTCAGGTGAATTCTGAAAGTCCTTGCCACTGCTCCCATTTTATGCAACACAGAAATATGAAGTACCAAATTCCTGTAAATTAACTGAATCTCTAGATTCATAGCCAGCAGCAGGTACTAGGCTTCCTCACAAAGTTCACCACAGAACCTATGTGCTTAAAATTGACAGCTGGAATCAGTCACAGATCATAGACATGCCTGAGCTCTTTATCTTCTCTGGAGCCTGTACATCATCCTGAAGGCAGTGCTAGGTGCTTGAGGGATTCAGAGACATCCAATTAGGGCTCATTCAGTGAGGGAAAGCAGATCTCTGGTCACACTGTACATCTAGAGCTTTTAATTTGCAGTATAATCCCAACCATCACCGTCAATCAGAAACACATCTGGCCATGATGCTCTGGCCATGGCTAGGAACATGTATTCCTCTTAGCATTTGTGATCTCTATGTGGGAGGGCAGACTCCTGCCATGTCCACAGTACAGCTGAATGTTCTAGATGGTCAAACAAGCTCTCACATTCTTGCTTTATTGAGTTCCTTTTTTATAATTTGTTTCATACAGCTGTAGTTCAGTCTTTCAAATAGTAATGAACTATGGTGTTTTGAGAGCTCCTTAAATTGTCTTCCCCCAGGCCTGAAAGATGAACATTGTTTATTATCATGACTAATGGAAATGCCAGACTTTTTCAGACTTTTAAAGATTGGTAAAGTACTTTTGGCTTTTGATTTCTTTAGCCACAGAAGCAGAAATTGTGTTGCACATAATGTCATTGCCAGTGGCTGATATACAGTTGTTCCTGTTCCTGCAAGCCTGAAAACGTTGCAGATAGAAAATTTTTCCATCTGTGCAGAACTGCGTAAAGACTTCTCTGTCAGTCTCAAGAAATGTATCCATCAGCAGAGCCAGGAAAGAAGGAAAGAAAAGAATGCTAGAACTAAAAGTCAATTAGAACAAGGACATGTTTCTCTCAACTCTGCTTTACAGCACCTGATTTAAGTGCTGGTGTTTAGCTTTCATCTTCATCTAGCAGCATTGTCAGCACAGTTTTCAAACCTACAATTTCAATATATTCTTAATTCCAGGGCAGAATTATTTCACAGGAATATGTAACTTCTCTGTGCATTCTAAAACACCAGTAGTAGTTTCCATTACCATCAAGGAGCACTGCATTCTGGCATATGATGCACAGCTGTTGAATACTATCTAACAGCTGTGTTAAAATGGAAAAATTCAGATAGAATGTCAGAATGCAATAACTTGGTTGGAATTAAATCAAGACTTTCAAAAGGAGGCATATGATCTTTTAATTATCAGTTACTCAACCCTTGGTTTTGGATCACATTGTGGCAAATCAATGTCCACTGCATCCCTTATGAAAGAATGCATTCAGTCTTAAAAGAGACATTACCTCACAGCATCTTCAGTAATGCTAATTACCCTTTTATGAAAACATTTTCATGTCATATATAGGGAAGATGCACTTTAGATACAATTATGACAAAGTGAGTATTACCTTTTTATTAAGCAAGTATTTTCAAAAAAGCAAGACATCTCTCCAGAAGCCTTTTAAGCCCTATTTGAGTCGCAAATACTAAATAGCAAGCAACCATGGAAACATTCTTATTTTACACATCCTTATTTTCCCTCTTTTGATGCTTATCTCCTTTTATGTTCGTAGATGGCAACCACACTTGCATGGTGGTTCTTTAAATCACCATCATGAGACAGTCTCTGTGTCATGTTCATAGCTGTGTTCTGAAATCTGTTTGGTTCTTTTTTCCCAAGTGTAGGTTACCAGAACTGTAGACAGAGCTTAGTCTGTGACACTGTTAAATCCATATTCCTTCCTTATATTCCTCTTGTTCTTTCACACAACCACATTACAGAAGTGGTTCACAATCATCTCATTTTCAAATGCTCCAGAGGAAAAATACTTTTGTTTTAATGCATTAATTTCTTCTTCTTGCTATTAAATTTAGTTCTTTAGGTCTTCAGTTTGCAAAATCATCTGATTTTCCTTGAAGAGTGCTCTAATAAAGGTCCTTCTTGTTGGTGCCTCTCTTTTGTTGTATTAAAAAATTTCATTCTTCCAGCCAGTGTAATCAGTTTCTCTTTCTGTCAATTCTTCACACAGAAAAATACATACATAAACGTAAAAAAAAAAAAAAAAAAAAAAAAAAAAAAAAAAAAAAAAAAAAAAAAAAAATCATGGTAATAGGTCTTTATCCATATAAGTCTTGGTTTTAAAGTACATTGTTTTGCAAATGTTCCAACTATTTTTAGAAGAAGTAATAAAATATTGTAAATACTAGCATATGTACATTAAATAGTTACTGTTTGTAGTTTCATTATTTCACCTTCACCTGAAAAAAAGTGCTTTTTATGAGCCCAATCATCTGGGTTCCTCATTATATAGCCCCATTTTTATGGGGCTATATAATTATTTTTGGGTAATTTCTGAAGTTAACACTAATGTTTGTGCCTGACATTTGTTTACTGTAATAAAGACTGCATGTGTTTACACCAAGCTAGAATTTATATTTAAGTGGTTCTCTCTTCACTGTCTTTATATGCACAAAATGCTCTGAGTGGGTTTAAAACTAACCCAGATGCAATTTTCCAGCCTGTAGCTCAGTTACACACTTGAAACATGCCTGGATATTCAGAAGTGGCATATGGAAATGTAGCCAACTCTTGTTCTCTTCCACATTGTCCACACTAAACATATTTTAGACTTAGCTGTAATAACTGATACTTCACTTGGCTTTGCGCCTGAAAAACATTTGGATGGTGATGTATTATAGCTTCTTGATGTACAAAATTAATTGCATACTGAAAAATTAGTCATCTGATGAACCACGAAGGATTTTTCCTCACCAAGGACACAGCTTGTTCCCATGCTGTGCTACACAGAATGGGTTGCAAGCATACATGTACCTGTGAATGTGCTAAGGGTAGGAGTGGAAAGCTGAGATAGGGAGCTCCCTATTCGTAATAAATACTTTCGTTTCAAAGGCTAAGGTTGGCTACCGAGAATCCGACAGCTGACTGCAGTCATCTCCAAGCAGGGAGCATACTGGTGGGAGAAGCAGATTTGCTTTAAGTCATTACGTCGTTTCTTCAGGCTAAGCAAACAGATTTAGCAGCAACAGGAGCTCCAGAGCACCCAGAGTTGTAACCTGAATTCTGAGGACATCTAGTGGTCTGAGCCCACGGCAGGGGTTGGGTCTTGCTCCCAGCTGGTGACCACTTGCAAATCTGTATTTCAGCTGAAATTTACTACAAAATCAAATACAGTAAAAACAATTAGTTGAATGCACTAAGAGTAACATTCTTCAGCTCAAGGAATCCTGAATTCAACACTGACAGTCCTAAACATTGAAATGCTTTGAGATTGGATCAAAAATCATAAACTTCTAAATAAATGTTGGACCTTTTCTATTTGCCTTTTATTTTAAGGACTTTCAGAGTTCAAGTATGTTGACCTCTTCTTTGAATCAGTAAGGGTAAAAATATATCTTTGTTGCTAAAAGGCTGCTTTCTTAGGTTAATTAATTAATCTAGAAGTTAGAACTCTAAGATAAGAACCCAGTATCCTAAGATGCCGAAGAAATATGCAAGATTTGTTAATGTTAAGAAATTGTAATCATTCAAAGACCTCTAGGAAGGCCTACCTGCTTCTCTTAGATTCAGGTTTTCAGCTTCCAAAGCGGAACTGTTGGTGTTGCCTCACCTTTTTGAGAGATGACAAGAATCATTTGCCCGCAATTCAAAGAGGACTTTGATCAAGTTGAGCGATACGTGCTACCTGCTGAGCATTGTTACTGACTTTTGCATCATGCCATGTTTTTCAGTGAGCCCTTGATCTGATACTTCCTCCTGAGGAGAGACAGGCATCATGAAACAGAGATTCATTTCATCAGTTCAAATAATTTTTCAGCTTGCACTGACTACAGTAGGTCTGACTGGTAAGTACAACACTTCCTGAAATGCTTGTTTTTTCCTTAAGACACTTTATTTAGAAAAATCTGAGGCTTTACCCAATCTATCCTGACCATCAGTGGAACATGTACCTCTTCAAATTACTTTTTTTGGAGTTTGGTATGAAAATGGCTGGAGTTGTCTTTTCTATTTATACAATTAATTTAAGGATTGTTTGGTGGCAATACTGACACCTTATATTCATTTGATGCTTGCCAACTTCTTGGGAGTTAGCATATGAATAGTTACACTATTTGAGATAATTACGTGGAACTTAATAAAGATAAATAAAGATAAGCTTAGGTTAAAAGATCACACACTTGTTGTTTTAAAATGAATGTAAATGTATGGTCTATATTCTTGGTGTAAATTAATGAGCAGTAGTCTTAACAAGAAATATTCTTAAATGCATTTGGATTAACAGGGAATATTTGAACAATGAATGAATACATTCAGGTGGCCAGTACCCAAAAAAAATCCATCTAGCCCATTGATTTCCTTCTTTTTATAATTTTCTGACCTATAATTTACCCCAAATATGCAAAAAGAATGGAATTTCAGTTCTGTTGCAAAGTTGAAGGTGAAATTTAATCTTAAAATTATCTGGAGATACAAAATTGTAATGTTTATGGGGACAAACTCTAAAGGTCATATATTTATTTCCCATCTTCATAGTTTAATTTGGAGATAAATATACCATTTTGAGTTTAGGTAAAAAAATAAATGTTTGTGTTAAAAAGCAAAATCATTCTACTAGGTATTTTAGAAGTTTGAGATAAAATGTATTTGCTTTTCTGGGAATATTGATCCTTTTCCCAGGCAGAGTTATTTACCCAATTCAGTTCACAGTTTCATGTAATTTTATTGTCTTCAAAAAAGGAATGCTTCATTGACTTATCATTCAAGCATCCAAAAGCATTGTCCACTTCTAATTTAACTAATTGGATTTTTACACTTTCTTAGGTCAATCGTACCCTGGAAAACCTCAGATAATAAGATGTCGTTCTCTAGAAAAGGAAACCTTTTCATGTTGGTGGAAGCCTGGCTCAGATGGAGGACTCCCTAACAATTATACCCTGTTCTACAGCAAGGACAGGTAACGAGTGGTGCATATGTACTCTGTAAGTGATAAAGTGATGGTTATGACAGACCAAGAGAATGACAACATTAATTTATAAAGTTGTTTTTATGAATCCATTTTAACCTCAGATAGACAATAAGCACTGTATAAGATCCATGGCTTCCCTTGTTGGACGAAAACATGACCACTAACAGCCCCATATCTTCAGCCTGTCCCTCCTGAAACTCATCTACCAAAAATCCCACTTGTCTGAAGATGTGCTGGGAGCAAAGGTGTGTTTGCCCATCTTTTTGGGAAGCACACAGCTTTCAGCTGAATGGGGTCTCCTCTGAGTGCTGAAGCATAAGGGCATCACAGGGCAGCAGATTTCCCATCACCCCAGCCATGGAGCAGGGCAGGAAGGGGGCAGCCCAGCTCTGGGCATCGCTCACTTTCTTGGGGACAGAGACTGTCCAGCTGTCCAGGCCAGGCTGGGCCAGGACATCAGCTCAGGGGCTGGGCTGGCTCTGAGGGCTGTGCCTGGGAAAGGCAGGGCTGTGTGGAGCTGGAAACCAGCTGAACTGGAGACCTGGGACCCAGGTCCCCATGGAGGGGCTGGGCAGTGAGGGCTGGCAGGGCCCTTGGGGCCTGCCAAGGAGCTTGTCCATTGCCATGCACACCAAAACCCAAATCTGGACTATAGTCATTTTTTCTTCTGTTGGTTTTGTGGTCAATGGTTACCAAAATGCAGTGAAATGAGACATGGGTATTGCATCCCAAAAGTTAATATTTTGGTAAATTCTCAACTTCCTCATCCTGTTCAGGAATGAAGTGTATATGTTTGGCAACTTTACTTAACCCATCCATCTTTGTTTAACTACTTTCTTCCTGAAAACAGTTTTTGAACAGGGACAAGTAAGCAGGGAGGCTCAGAGACTAATTTTTTCAATAAATCCAGGGAGATTCAAAATAGATAAGATAAAGCGTCAGGCATCCTTGCTACAATTAAACATTGCAAATCATTGAGCAGAAAAAGATGCAGTCTTTAATGAAGTTACCACACACAATGATGAATTGAGAACTTTTATTTTATGAAAGCCCAGATGTTTCAGTCTTGATCAAAAAGTTTAATGAACATTTTAATTCATTCCTGTCACTGCCCAAAGCCATTCTGCTTAGGGAAGGATAGGAGTGTTTATCCATTTCATTAAATCTGCTGAACCCAGGTTCTGCCAAGCATTTTAGACCTGGGCCACAATTGCCTTTCTTGGATTATTTTCTCTTAGGTAAAGACCCCTTTCTCCCATCTTTTCTTTGTGAACCTTTCTTTGTGACAAAACTGCCTGGAAACTAAGAAACCTTATTGCTGATGATACATAAAGCATCATAATGGAATTAATGTTCATTCTCATGCCACATCAGCTGATGTTTTGCGTTTGTATAGTTCTTCTTAGCTCAGGTAGGCTTGAGTACATAACCTAGGCCAGCTTTGAGCAGAAAATAATCCCACTCCTAAAGAATCCAAAGACCCATATAAAGGCAATAAGAAATAGACTGTAATTTTTGTTTTGTTTTGTGTTTTCTGGGTTTTTTTTGTTTTGTTTTGGGGTTTTTTGGGTTTTTTGTGTTTTTTGGGTTTTTTTTGTTTGTTTTTTTTGTGTTTGTTTTTTTTGTTGTTTTTGTTTTGTTTTGTTTTGTTTTGTTTTTGAGATAGTTGTGATGATGATCATGTTAAAAAGCAAATAAATTTACATCAGGAATGTCATGGAAGAGGTTGTCTCGAGTGCAACCACACAGCACATACAGGACAACCAAGGGATCTGGCTACCCTGGATTTATAAATGGCAGGTCCTGCTTGATCTCCTTTTATGAATAGGTGACCCAGTCAGGAGAGGCTGGGGATGTAGTCTGCCTGTACTTCACCAAAAGCTTTGACAATGTCTCCCACAGCATTCTCTTGGAAAATCTGGCAGCCCATGGCTTGGAAAGGAGCGTTCTTTGCTCTGTTAAGAACTGGCTGATGGCTGGGCCTAAGGAGTGGTGGTGAGCTGTGCTGCACCCAGCTGCAGCTGGTCACTAGTGGTGTCCCTAAGGAATCAGTGCTGGGGTCAGTCCTATCTTTATTGATGATCTGGATGAGAGGATAGAGAGGGCCCTCAGCCAGTTTGCAGATGACACCAAGTTGGGCAGGAGTGTTGATCTGTTGGAGGCCAGGAAGGCTTTGAAGAGGGATTTGCATTGAGGCCAATGGTGTGAGGTGCCAAGTGCCAGGTCCTCTCCTTGGTCACAACAACCTCGTGCAACTCCAGGCTGGGGTAGAGTGGCTGGAATGTGGCTCAGCAGAGAAGGACCTGGGGATGAACATGAGCCAGTGTGTTCCCAGGTGGCCAAGAAAGCCAGTGGCACCCAGCCTGAATCAGCAATAATGTGGCCAGCAGGACCAAGACAGTACTGGGCACTGGTGGGGCCACACCCAAATCCTGTGTGCTGTTCTGGAACCCGCACTGGAAGAAAGACATTGAGGTGCTGGGGCATGTCTGGAGAAGGACACCAGAACTGGGGAAGGGTCTGGAGCACAGGAGAAGGTGAGGGAGCTGGGGGTGTTTATCCTGGAGAAAAGGAGGCTCAGGGAGCACCTTATCACTTTACAACTCCCTGAAAGGAGGCTGTGCTTATGGGTGGGTCAGTCTCTTCTCTCAGGGCATAGTGATAGGACAAGAGGAAACAGCCTCAAACTTCACTAGAAGAGGTTCAAGTTGGATCTTAGGAAGAATTTCTTCAGTGAAAGGGTAGGTAGGCGCTGGAATGGGCTGGCTAGGGAGGTGGGCAGTCACCATTTCTGGAGGTGTTCCAAGAAACAACTGGACATGGCACTTGGTGCTATGGTCTGGTTGACAAGGTGGTCAAAGCCTGACTTGACCATCTTATAGGTCTTTTCCAACCTAAATGATTCTCTGACCTTGCTGAAAACAAACTAATCAATAAAAGAACTCTCTGCCATAGGGCCCATAAGTTTAATTTCTAGAGGTAATATGCAAAGATATTTAGCAACTTATCTAACAGAAGGAAATATTTTTCATTTTCCTCTTATTTGCTTATAAATATTGTTAAAATTTCTTTGTTCTGTCTCTGGAAATTTCTTTGTTAAAATTTCTGTTTCTGTTCTTTTGTTGATTTATTCCTATGTATAAAAAAAAGGTGTGAAAACATTCATCAAAAAAAGTCAGAAATGTATATGAAGCATTTATGGTAATAGCATTTGACACATACCAAAATGTTTCCAAGAGATGGGATTATAGATATATATAATACAAAATTACACATTTTAGTCATATATAAAATATATTTCTATATTTATAAATATTTTATATTATATTTATTAATTTCTCTATATCTATATATTATATATGTGATTTTATATATATATATATATATATATTTAAAATCAAAAATCATTCAGATTTCTCTGCTGAATCTATTCCATTAGTAAAATATTATCTGCATTGTTTCATTTCCTAAATTTTTAAATCATTTTGTTTCAGTGAAGAAAAAATCTATGAATGTCCAGACTACCTAACATCAGGTCCAAATTCCTGCTACTTTGATAAAAACCACACTAATCCCTGGACAACATATATTATCACTGTAACGGCAACAAATGAGATTGGAAGTAACAGCTCAGATCCTCAGCATGTGGATGTAACTTCCATAGGTAAAATCAAAGAATAAAATGGATAACAAACTAGTTGGACATGTGTGCAATTTTTAATTCCAGAACAGGCAGTGGTGAAAGGCTTCTTTCCTCATGATGTGAAACTTGCTACTGAAAAGTGTTTATTTACAGATAATCTCAAATATGCATGTTAAACATATGTGAAAACTGTGTTTTAATTTTAAATTAAGTAACTACATACTTGATTGTAGGAATTTCATGTCTGAATATGTAAACCTCTTACCTTTAGCTGAAAAATTTTCTTAATTTTTTAGTTGTCTGCAGTATTTTAATTAGACTCAATGTGGATTATAAAATTTTCAAATTAGGTTAAGCTACCTAATATTTAAAATATAAAAGTCTTTCTAACTGCTGACATTGCAGTCATGGAAGGGTAAAAATAACTGCCTGAGCATTATACAGTTTTTCTGTAGTATTTTATATTCCTGACTCCATTCTACTTTCCACACACACATAATATACCATTTTAATTATAATATACTTAGTTTTCCTAGCTGTGAAATAGCTGACATTTTAATTTTGTAAGAGTGGCCTTATAAAATTATGATTTGTATTTCCTTAGCCTTACAAATTCAGAGTAAAGTTTAAGATTTGCTGATACTGTTGGAAATCAGGAGCTAGTTAAACTCATTGAGGAGAAAGAAAAAATAAAAGACTTCTTTATTATTCTTTTACAGTGCTGAATTATCTGAAAATAATACAATGACATTCAAAACCATAAAGGAGGTGTTTTTTTCTGAGAGAAAATTAAATTGCATACTTTTCATTCATTTATACAGTTCAGCCAGATGCTCCTGTGAACCTCTCTCTAGAAACAAACGTATCTGCTAACCTGTCATACCTTTGGGCAAAATGGTCTCCACCCCCATTAGCTGATGCCAGCTCTAATTCACATGTATATCACTATGAGCTACGACTAAAGCCTGAGGAAAAGGAAGAGTGGGAGGTAAGGGAAAATCTATTTCTTTTATAAATCTGCTAGTCAGTGAATTCTCTTGTCTCAGTTTAATTGATCCTATAAAAAATTAAGAATAGAAAAATTAATGTAACCAAATCTGATTAAAGAAAGAAGAATTGAGTGGTCTGTAGAGACCGTGAAATTCAAAATATTTAGATATCATCCTAAGGTTATGTATGACAAAACCCAGTTATCATCATCCTCTTCAACGTGATCAGCTGGAGGCAATGTGCCCCTCAGAAATTCTGTTGTGGCTTACTCACATTTAACTATTTCCAGTGACATTCCACACCTGTTGCCACATTTCTAAGAATCAGCTTCAGTACTGCTTCAGCTAGTTTTCAGGACAAAATGTCATTCTTAAACTTATTGTCACATGTCCTAAATGCTATTTATCATGTTGATGCCTTAATGATAGAGAATGCTATGCATTTTGAAATAGTTCTGAGGAGAAATTAGAAGGGTCTGAGAAAGTCACTTAAAGTCACTGAGAAGAATTTCAATGTGGGATTTATATGTAGGCTGAACTGCTTGTAAACTCCTTGCACTGTAAATCTGATGGAGTATTAGGAAGTCTACAGTTCAATATGCACTTGAATATCAGAATCAGCAATGATCTTTTTCCTGCTAAATCACTACTTTTGCTTCTTTGTAATTGATACCTTATAGATACACAAATTAACTTTCCTGACTTTCAGAAGTCAGACTCATGCCTATTCCTTTATGGCTTATTCATTTAAGTGGTCCAATTCTTTATTATTTTCCCCAGTCCATTTTCTTTTACAGACAGTATCTGTAGGAATGCAGACACACTATGAGGTGAGCAGCCTGAAAGCTGGGGTGAAGTACAGTGTTCAGGTGCGTTGCATGTTAGACCTCGGAGAATGGAGTGAGTGGAGCTCAGAAAGAAGCATTCAGATCCCTAAAGGTGAGTGGATGATTGCTTCTCTGTAAATTGCTTTTAAAGTGTAGCAGGTTCAATCCTGTGAAGATGTCTAAATGCCAGTCCTGAAAACCTGGCCTCTCACATGGGTACCTTGTAGTGCTCAGTGCATTTTACCATACTTTCTGTGTAATTGCTTTCTTAATCTTGTTGATCTGCTCAGGATCCTCTGCTGAAACTGACTATGATAAACAAGGTGGGATTTAGATGGAAGTCACTTCTGATACAGGTGTGCCTAAATAATTTATTGTCCCTGTGTCTTTATTTAAAAATCGTGTTGATTTTATCTGTAGCTATATATATCAGGTAATGGTTTTTGTATGAGGGTGTCACAATCCGCTTATAGCGGGGTGTTGTGATGGTTCGTTAGCCAATCCCAAAGTGCAAAAGACAAACAGCAGGGGATTATCAGTTTAACCAAAACAAATGCACCTTTATTAGGGGCCAAAAACCATAAATGTGATAGTGGGGTCAGAAAAGAAATAAGAATGATAGAGAGAGAGAGAAAGAGAGAGAGAGAGAGAGAGAGAGAGAGAGAAGGGGGGATGGGAATAGCTACCAACACAGGCAAGGTCCTCACTGGTCTGGATGATGGGGATCCGTCTTGTTGTGTTGGGGAAAGTCTCCAAAGTCCTACCTAACCCAGGGGTCCAGTTATAGTCCACAGAGGGAAAAGGGGGGAACATGCAGAACAATGAGAGTCTATTGAGATTGCTATGGAGGGAACAGGTGAATCTACTGAAAATCATCCAGGCTGAACAAACACAATGAATAATAAGTCCATTGAAGTTACTGGAGAAGAACAGGTCATGTCATTCTCCCCCACCCCCACCACTCTCTGTGGTAGGGGTCTCAGTCTCAGTCCTTGGGGAGAGGGTTCTTGATCTCCGTCTGTCACAGTGGTAACAAGGCAGATGAGGGGTCTTCAGTGAGAGACCACCAGAGTCACCCCAACAGTTCATTCAGCTTAAAGGTAGAGAGTGAAGCAGGAATTACAGTAGGCTGCTCTGTGCTGGGTCCATGCTGGGTCTTTGCCAACTCCTTGCCAAGTTCTTGCCAGGCTCGTTGGGAACAGCAAGGTAGCGGTGCAGTGGCTGCACCTGCACTGTTGCCTTCTCCAAGCCGGAACTGCAGTGGGGGAAGGGAGTTCCTGCTCGTGGCAATCGGCAGAGAAATGAGTGAGGGTCTTCAGACGGCCTCTTACAGAGGGCCTGGACTGAAAGCTCTGATGACAGTTACAGATACTAACACATGGAAGTCACTATCTGTATTTTACTGAATTTGAGTAGACACACTAAAGATGTATGACATCATATCTTGTTGCCAGACACTTTAGCCTAGCTGTCTCAAAACTTCTTCAGTTACCAGTTGTATTATTCATTATTAGACATGGATATTGTTGAAGTACTGTTAATAGAAAAATATTTTTTAAATGTCCCATTTTCAGATCTGCCTTAGGCAATTAGAAATTTGGAAAATCAATGTCTCTCCTGCACATAGTAGAAAATATATATTATTGATGTAATAGGAATATTTTTGCCACAAATACATAACTGCAAAAGTTTCAATCACTTCAGGGTTTGACAAGCATCATCCTATTCAAAATTTAAGCATTTTTCTCCGCCCAGTTCTTAAGTGCTGTTCTTGAAACTATAAAAACTTGCTCAGGAGCAATCAAGCAAGTAGTCTGAGTATTGAACATAAAAACATTACAATGAATAATGAGAGCTGCTTCTTTGTATATTTTGAGTACTTCAGAAAGACATTACTGCCAAGAACGCAAACAAATAGCCATACATTTACATTCTTCATTTTTTACCTAAAAGCAAAAGAAAATGACAGCATGCCTTTCAAACAAACAGAATAATCTTAAAACACATATTTTGAAAAAAAATTGGTTTTGTATTTAATGGTTTAAGCCCAGCTGGCAATAAACCAGCACACAGCTTCTCACTCATATGTCACTATGAATGAGGGGAAGAATCAAAGGTAAAATCTGTGGGTTGGGATAAGAACAGTTCAATAATTAATGCAAAGTAAAATTTAGTAGTAGTAGTAGTAGTAGTAGTAGTAGTAGTAGTAGTAGTAGCAGCAATAGTGATAATGATAGTGATAGTGATAGTGATAGTGATAGTGATAGTGATAGTGATAGTGACAGTGATAGTAATGGTAATGGTAATGGTAATGGTAATGGTAATAGTAATAGTAATAGTAATAGTAATAGTAATAGTAATAGTAATAGTAATAGATGATTATTATGATTATCATGATAAAAAATGGGGAAAAAATTTTGGACAATATATTTGCTCACCCACTGCTTATCAGTGTCAGACTCCATTTCTGAATCCTGATGGTCACTGGTTCTGGGTAATTCCTAAATTTGTATGCTGGAGATAATGTTCTATGGAATCCTCTTGGTGAGGTCACCTGTCCTGCCTGTGGTCACTCCCAACTTTTTTTCTGTTTTGTAGCTCTTAATTGACAGAGCAGGAGACACAAGGAGGTCCTTGGTTTAGGATAAACATGACATAGTAACAAAATACCCCCGTATTATGGAAATTATTCTCATACTGTATCCAAACCACAGCACTAGTCCAGTTACTGAGAAGAAATTATCTCTATCCTAGCTGAAACCAGAACACCATAGAAAATAGTTATCCAATCTATTTGGATATAGTAGAGTGTATTTAAAATATTTACAGAGCCTGCTATGACAGTATTTCAACATCCTTTATGAGATTTTGAGGCAGAAGAAAGCCACAGGCAAAAAACTAAAACTGTTCTTCAGTGCGGCTGCAATGACAGAGAATTCTGAATCCAGGAGAAAGTAGCAAGTTGTTGCCCTAAGCAGCAAATGGTCCCTCCTTTCCTGTGTCACTACGAAGCAAAACTTTTTCTTTTTTCATATTTTTCTGTTCTCTGTTTGACATTGTTTTACAAATTCAAGGTGGACCTAATAGATTAAACTTAATAATTAGTTCATTTCTTTATCTCTTACAGAACAGTTACCTCCTGAAAAGCCTATAATAATAAAGTGCCGTTCTCCTGAAAAAGAAACATTTACTTGTTGGTGGAAACCTGCTTCAGATGGAGGACTCTTGACAAAACATACTTTGCTTTACAGCAAAGAGGGGTAATAAGCACTGTATAGTTATTCAGTGTTTTGTTGGAAGAACCTGGAAAATCAATCCTCATTGGTTTTTTATTTTGGGAGATGTCATTTTCTGTAGTCCATGATTTTTTCCAGTGGCATGCTCTAGCATCACACTGAAGCAGCAACATGTCTAAGACTGAAATATTAAATCTTGATCTCTTTATAATGGCAGGCATATATTTACTGTGAATTCTATATTTTCATTGCTCATCAATAGTGTATTAGTAAATGCACTTAACAATAAAACTGCACAGTCCTAAAACTCTTCAACATGTAGTCTTATAAATAAAACTTTCCAAAATGACCAGATACAAAAACTTTTATCTTCTCATAAGACTTGTTTTGTGCTAGTATTCATACAGTATGAATGCCTTCTGGTTTCTGTAATCTTTCCTTGGAATTCAGATAAAGTGCTAAACATTCATTTTAAAGAAAGAGTCAATAAATGTTCTTAGGTCTTTTGGTTCTTTTAATTTCACCTAGTACTGCTCTACCTTGCAATTGCCTAAGTAGATGCTCAACTCTGTAAATGTTAACTGAGAGCCCACTTGTAGTGTAAAAAGACAGATACTGGTCTAGCCAGGTATGGTAGAGTAAGAGGTCCACATCCATAACTTTTTCTTTTGTGCATCCATGAAGAGCATGAAAACAAATATTACATACTCAATTTTATCTCCTACCTTTCCTCTGACTTTGGGAATCTTGGGTAGGGATGTGAAGGAGAGTACAAAGATTTTTTTTTTTTTTAATGATGAAAGACCAAATAAATTCTGAAAGCATATTAGTGTAATATGCAGAATTCCTGTAAGTGTGAGATGAACATTGGAAATACATAATTTTTAATAGATAGGTTAGAAGACTTCTACTGGAATATGTAAGTGCTCTGGGCTGTGCAGTGGACAGTGGCTTTCAGAGAAGTAAGAGCTGTGCTGTACTAGCCCACAGCTGCATCTGCAATAGCCCAAATTCTTCAGGCTTTGTGGTGTTTACTTGGTGGGGAAAATGCTTAGTACAGTCTCTGGGATTGTCCAATGACTCTTTAGTCTGGAAGCATTTTTCTGATTTTCTTCACAGTGCCAGGTGTGAAAAATCAGATCCAGCCCTAAATAATACTGAAGTACTAACAACCAAAATTAGGTGTTTTAGTCTGTGTAATCTAATCACTGGGATTCTTTCATTTCAGAGAAGAAAAAGTTTATGAATGTCCAGATTACAAAACTGCAGGCCCCAATTCATGCTACTTCGATAAAAAGCACACCTCTTTCTGGACCATATACAATATTACTGTGAGGGCAACTAATGAAATGGGAAGTAATGTCTCTGATCCTCATTATGTGGATGTGACTTACATAGGTAAGAGTTAAAAAGTAGTTTCTCTGGAACCAAATTATTCAGAATCAAGGGTTTTGACACAAGAATTTCAATTTCAATTTCAATTTCCTCATATGTAGTATTATATCCAAGTTAAAAACTTATACAACTAAGATATTCCTTAGTGTAATAACAAATCAATATTCATCCCTTTACCATCTTATTTTCAGAAGAAGCCAAAAATGCTAAAAGCTTTAAAATTATGTTCAGATAAACATTTATTGGTTTTCCATATTTCTTGTAGTCAAACCCTAAGAAATATCATCTAGCTAAAATCTTTTTTTCCACTGTACAAGAAACAGAAATCAATTTGATCTTTTAACTAATAATACTTAAATCTGATTACCCAAAAGTAGTTTCCAGACCCAAGAGAAGCTACATTAGTGCTTTTTATAGCAGTGTACTGATAATCTCTTTCTCAGCCTTTTTCTACAGAGTGACTGTGGACAAATAATTAGGGTTTTATCTAAGGGAACGGAACATTATCCTTGATAACCATTTTGTTGTCAAGGATCTGGCTGCCAGGCGTCTAGCAACTGGAAAAAGGCTGCTGGAGAAATGGTTTTATATTTTACTTCAGTGCAATGACCTGATGAATCTTTGGTCAGACAGTGGTAAAATATATGCATAATATGCAGAAGCTCTACCTGTGAACTGAGGAAGATGCAAACCTGACTGTAGAAGAAACCTGTGTTCCATTTTGGTTTATTTTTGAAATACAGACAGAACTTTAATATGCTGTCTTGGTTTGCTTTTAAGTATCCTTACTTAAAAGTGTAGGGATCATGTGTTTTCTGAATGTAAAAGATGGGAGTGACAGGTTTCATTAGCTGCATACATGTTTTCAGTGTTCCTAAATATTTATGTCAAGCTCTGATATGATTATAGTAGAACACAACTTTCATAACATAACATTAAAGATGTTAACTTTAAAATACAGTTGTGAAGAAAAGTAACAATAAATGGAAACATAAGAAAAATATTTTTGATGATAAATGGTTAAGGCAAATCTCAACATTAATTCAACATACTTACTACTATTCAGAGGGGTTTTAAAATTCATAAAACCATACTTACTTTATCTGAAAACTCTCGATTCCTATATTCCAGTAGCAGTTCCAAAGCTGCAAGGAAAAAAGTCACTTAGATTCTTATTGACAGTTCTTTTATTTCAACAGTACAGCCAGATCCTCCTGTGAATATAACTCTGGAATTAAAAAAGTCAATAAAGAGAAAACCATATCTGGTACTGACATGGTCTCCACCCCCACTGGCTGATGTCAGATCTGGATGGCTTACCCTTGAATATGAATTGAGACTAAAGCCTGAAGAAGGAGAGGAATGGGAGGTAAGGATGTCACAAGTTTTTGCTAGATAATGTTTTCTGACCAGTTAGAGCTTGTCAGTCAGGTCCATGCCTGAACGTAATGAAACAGACACTCTAAATAGTTCATAATTTTTCAAAAGTGCTTCTCAGACCTATGATTTCCTGCTGGCATATCAGATGCTGCTGCAAAATAGCAGGTGATAAAGTATTTGTTTTTAATTGTAGTCATTATTTATTAATCATATTGGCATTGTAGTTTAAATTGTTCCTTCTCATGTAGTCATATTTCTTCCATGATGATTTGTTCTTAACCACAAGCACTTCTTAGATAACAGAAAGCTCAGTGACATTACATAAAATATTTAAATTTATTTAAATAAACATTAGGTGGTAATTGTAGTGGCCACACAACAATAATAATTTCCTATGGCCAGGATCTACAACTTAAGCAGCTGAGTGGCAAATGAAAAACTCCAGCTGTTGGTATTTGACTCCATTCACTTCTTGTCTGCAGAACTTCCAAACCACTTCTGTATTTCCTCCTTCCTTCTCCCTCCCTCTGTCCTTCTGGCCATTGCAAGACCTACTTTTTATTACCCTGTGCATTTCCACCACTCTACATTCTTTCCTCCTGTCTGCATTTTCTTTCTCCATCTCTGTTTCTTCCTCCCTTATTCATCTCTGCCTCCTCCTCTTCCTGTCACCACTGCAGTTCCTATCATTACCACAGCTCCTCTCCTATTTGCCATAAATTCATGATGTATTTTTAAAGCAGTTTAATTTGCTTTGTATATCAGAGCCAGATCTCATTCCCACCTGCTAGAAAGCTAAACTATAGAAATAAAATAAATGTACCATTATTCCATGCCTGCTCAACAATTATTAAGAAAAGATATATAGAATCATTCTATATTCCCATCTTGATTACCAAAACCTTACCTGTGATATTTATTTTATTTCCAGACTATTTTTGTTGGACAGCAAACACAATGCAAAATGTTTAGTTTAAATCCTGGAAAGAGGTACATTGTACAGATTCATTGCAAACCAGACCACCATGGATTGTGGAGTGAGTGGAGCCCAGAAATGTATATTGAGATCCCTACTGGTGAGTGGCCAGGCACCCCTTCCATAATTGTTATTACATGCAAGTTCATGTTATATTTTTTTGTTAGCTGTTTGTGGCACCAATGCAGATCCCTTAGTTTCCCTAGGACAGACAAGAACATTATTACTAAGGTAACCAAATCCTTATCATTACTGCACCATACACAGATACCTTTCCCCTTCATTATTTTATGATAGAGTTAAGAGGGTGAATAATTTCTTTGCTTATTTAAACCATGTCCTTTCTGTCTATTGCCTTATTTGTTCTCTTTATGGTAGTTTTTTAATTAAAAGAACACTGGCAACTGCATTAAAACTGTGGTACAGACAACAAAGAGTGACTGCCTTCAGACAGCAACAGCTCTTCATTACTCTTTATCCAGAATTAATATGAAATAAGCACTTCAATATAAAAAGTATTACACTACAATAAAAATCCATGAATATATGTAATTCTAGGTCACTTTACCCAGCATTTCATTAATTGTATGATATGTATTTTATAATGAAATGACTACCGTTTTGGTACAACTAGATTTGAACCCAATCGGTATAATTTGCTGTGACAAAATTTTCCTCTTCATACATTTTTGTATGATTTCTCCAAGAGAGTTTATTTCCTGTGCAGTACCATTAGTAAAAATTATATTCATTATTTGATATTACAGGGATTGTTGAGATCCCTCTGTGCTGCTGAAGGCCTCTGTTTGCTAATAAATTTGGCAGTTTAGGCCAATTTTTAGAATAAAAGTAATTTGCAAGTTTTTTTGGCATGCTGACTATGCATATGCTAGATGCGTATCCTTGAATAATTCTGTTTTTTCTTAGACTTTAGAGTAAAAGATATGGTTGTGTGGATCATCGTTGGTGTCCTGTCATCTCTTATATGTTTAATCATGAGCTGGATAATGATTATGAAAGGGTACAGGTAAGCCACCAATTTCACAATTACATGGAGTCCAAGATCAGAGAAAACTTTTCAAAAATAGACTTCCAATATTAGATTCAATTTCCTGTAACATTTGCCTTAGCTTATAAACTATTAGTTATAGGTGTTTGACTTAATTTGCAACTGATAAAGCAGTGATTCTGCTCCTTATAGACACCAGGCCAAATTCTCAGTTGGTAAAGATCCATCTCTATTACATCTATCTCTGTTAGATCTAAACTAATCTTTGTTAGTCATGTAATATTCATCAAATATTACTTGGAGTATCTCTGTTCCTGTAGGAGACATGTCTTTGGGTTTTGTCATAATTTCCTAAAGTATATATAAAGGTTATATTATGAGATTGTCTTTCTACCAGCTTTCTATCAATTTCCCAAATGATTTCTTAGAATCCTGGCTAATATCAATCAAATTTGAAAAAGAAAGGCATTGCAAAAATTGTTGCTTTTATACAAGTCTGACAAAAATACTGGCTGAGTAGACGAAAGGGACAGAAACTGTTGTTGGAAAAGCCATGTCCTCACCATAAATCCTATTTAGCAGTAGTCAGGTGACAGTCAAACATGCACAGACAGCCCCACTAACCCTCCTAAACTGTGCCTCACTTCATTGTTTTTTGACCAGTGATGAATTTGCAACTGTATTAAAGAACTGGAAGTTAAGAGACAAGTGACAATTAAAAGGACATTAGTAATTTTACTTCTCCAGTTGAATAACTTTTGTACTACTGGTGTTTGTTATAATACATCTAAGGGTACTTTATGACCTGTGACTGGATTTGTCTTACCCAGCTTGTGAGGCAGATAGGAGACAGAGGTCCAACTGGGATGTATAAGATGCGACAGAAGTGTTTAAAATCTCAGTCATATTCTAAGGCAAAGGGAGAAATATATATAGGGTCTGTATATATAGGGATATAGGGTCTGTATTTACACATGGTATGTTTGCTCTGGTTTTTTTTTAGAATGATGGCCTTTATCCTGCCACCAGTTCCAGGACCAAAGATAAAAGGCATAGATACACATCTGCTGGAGGTGAGTTCCACAGCTGATGACAAAAGAATTCACCATGACTTTTCCAACTTATATACTAGCAAATGCAATTACCATAATAATGCGTGAAACTGCTTCAGTTAATAATTGTTGGAAATAAGCAACACTTTCTGGTTAAACATGTGGAGGATATGCGTAAGTCAGAGTTTTGCCTTTCACTTGTAATAGGAGGGTGTTTAAAAACAGGGTTTGTGACTGCCCTGATTCCTGGGACACAAGGAAATGCCTCTGTGAACTTCCTAGTAGTTCTTATGGAAGATGCTCCCCACAGTCTTTTGCCATCCTGCAGAGTCAGGACATGCCTGCACTGCAATCTCCTCCATTTCCTTCTTGTTAAACTCAGGAGACCCATACCTGCTAAAAGCTACCTGCTCCTCCCACATTGCAAACATGAATTTTTGGGTTGTCTCCCTACTGAGGAAACTCAGGAATTTTTTTCCCCCTTCTTTCAATATTTTCTGCAGCAATAGAAATCAGGTTTAGGTCTAGCAATGTAACTATCAAAATGTTTGTACATCAAATATGTAGATTGCTCATAATTGTTCTAGTCATATAATCCCTAAGGTTGAGAATGAAACATTATATCGTGTTCATTATACCTTCAGACAGGAAAATCTGAAGAATTACTGAGTGCTCTTGGTTGCCATGGTTTCCCTCCAACATCAGACTGCGAGGAACTACTGATAGAATATCTGGAGGTAGAGGACAGTGAGGATCAGCAGCTCATGCCAAGTCATGACACTCCCAGTAAAAATACAAAAATTATGCTCAAGGAAACAGACAGTGACTCAGGCCGAGGGAGCTGTGATAGCCCTTCTCTCCTCCCTGTGAAGTGCAGGGAATCCCGCAGCCTTCCATCTGCTCTTCAAACACAAGATGTAAGAGCTAAAGAAAAGAAAGGGGGGAAAGGGAGCTGGGACACTCGGTGTATGGCCTCAGAACAGAAAACACTCCCTTGTGAGAGTATAAAGACGTGCACATGGCTGGCAGCTCAGTTACCCAGTAATCAGGCTGCTATGTTTGCCTACCACAGCACTGTGGAGGCATTCAAGATAACACTGAACACCACAAATGTGAACAATTCACCAGTTTTGGTGGGAAATGAAGAAAATCATCAGTCACTATATCCTATTGCTGAAACTGTGTATGATGATGTAGAAAAGGTAAGCGAGATGGAGTATTCCAAAACTGACCAAACCACAGTACAGGTCAGACAAAATGAACATAGTAACAAGTCACCTTTCCTGAATCCTAAACTAATGGACTATGTAGAAGTTCATAAAGTCAGACAAGATGAGGAACCAACTCTATTACTGAAACATAAAGAAAACAGTGGAAAGACCAAAAAATGCACTGTTCCAGGAACCAGCAAAGAATATACCAAGGTCTCAACAGTTGTGGACCATCACATTTTAGTATTATTGCCAGATCAGCGCAGCCAGAACACACCTGTATCTCAAGAACCTGTAGCAGAAACATCTCAGAACCCTCAGCAAAGTCAAGCTGAGAAGAACACGAGCTACAGCACAACAACTCCAAGTGACTCCAGAAGAGACACCAGTGGATCAGACTACATGGATCCATCTTCCTTTATGCCCTCCTTCAAATAACCTTTTAGTACAACACATACTTAGTCCTTACACACAGTAAAACAAAATCACATAGCAAGCAGTTGTCTAGAAAAGCCTAGCCTCTGAAAGCCTAACCTCCTATGTGCATTGTACAGGTAATAAAATAATCTGTGAATTGAGGTAATAGTCATGGATGTAAATCTTGGATCATTAGCACACATTTCTGATACAGTGAAATGAGGAAATGGATCTTGTCTGTCATGAAAAATGCACTGAGGAAATACCACAGATTCAATAAAGATGAAAATTGTTATGGATCAGTCAGCAAACCATAGCGATCTGAGCAGTTCTTACATTAGATAAATCATTGCACAACTGTGTTCTTACCTACAATGTGTTTTCTTATGAATGTATTCTGACACTACATTAAGTTTTTTTTATCTTTTTCTCAATCTTTGAGAAAAAGGAACTCTTATACATGACAAATCATATATAAAAACGAATATATTCTACAAATTGTAGTAAAATAACAAATACTTCTAAATATATTTTTGCTTTGTTTCTATGTGACAAAAAACTGCATCCCATTCATATCCTAGTCCAGACAAACCAAAATGAAGAAGAAAGCAGGATAATATGTCATATACTGCCTTACTGTATATAATATACAATTTTACTTTAATATAAGCCCATATGTTTAACAATCTATTTTTAAAAGCTATTTTTCTATTACCAAAAAAAGAGTAAAGTAAAATATTTTTTGATTTCCCAATGTTATTTAGCTGCCTAGGAACTTTTCTCTTTCCTTCTGCTGAGGCAGTAACAGGTAAACCTGTAATTTCTATACAAAGCATAAAATTAAACTTTATACTAATTAAGAATATGGAGACATTTTTAAACTATATTTCTAATATATTACAGATATATTACTATTTGAATTGTAAATTATTTGTTTCACAGGTTTTTTATTACCTGTAATTATATAATTAAAATAGAGTTTAGGTTTTGAGACCCGAGGTTCTTTCCCTTTGAATTTGTACTCTGATGCCAGTTGTAAATGACATGGGGCTCTCCTGTATCCTGCACTTTTCTCTGAGCCTGGAAGTAAAGTCTGAAGTCAGATTTTTTTATCATGAATTTATAAACATTAGTTTTGGAATCAGCCTCGAAGGTCTGATTCACACCTCCACTGAAAAAGCAGTGGGAGTGAGGAGACAAGTCCATGTACTTGGGCTGGTCATATGTCCCCAGAACAGCAGTGGGAACAGTAAGGATTCGTTATATCTCATGTAACTGAAGACAGAATCAAAATGATGCTGTAGTGGCTGCTAAGTTGCTCTGGCCTTCCTCCTTGAAACAAAAGTTTAATTGAGTCCAGAAAACTATTTCTGTGTGGTGACAGATTCAAAGTAGGACAAGTATTTAGCTAGCATCTCTAGCTTCAGGGGAAACTGAAACTTAAGGTGAGGAAATCATCCTGCACCTGTGGAGGAGAGTGTATTTGATAGACGGGCTCTCTTTTGTTAGTCTCCTTCCTGAACAGCTTTACATTTCTCTGTATTTTTATGATTTTGTGCACTGAGTAAGCCTTTCTGTGGGATCAGGTACCTGCTGCAGAGCCAGATAAAAGAGAATTTCAGATTTTGAAGGTGCCAGAAGGCCACAGAAGGCCCAGAAGGCTGAATTTCTAATTCAGCAAATCAGATTCTCACCCTTTACCTTTGAAGCCATGGAACTGCTCAAGCACAGGTTGGTAGAACCACCTAGCCTTTGCACAGGCAGGACATTAGAGCTTAACTAATTATCTGTGTGTCTATAAATGTAAGTGGTAGTATAGACTGTAACATTAGGATGGCATCAGATTTAGAGCCTGTCCTCTATACAGGCAACTTCCCACTCTCAGGGGCTGATCAGAGCAGTCTGGATGCTCTGCTGAAGGTGTGGGAAGGTATCCTAGATTCCTAATTCAACCACTTATTTAACATGTGAAGACATGAAGGGGCTACTCCAAGTATCAAACATAAAACTTTGTTCAGTTATAGTTAATAGAAAAAAATTACCATAGATACTCTGTTTGTAGTATACCTTACAAATTTCTAGAAATGCTAGAAGTACTGCAGAAAAACTCCTGAGTTATGAAGAAACTTGTGAGTGTGGAAGCATATATGCTGACAACACACTGCATCTGACAGTGTGCATAAAGATATGCTGCTACAAGCCTTCTGGGATGTGTCTAGTAATGCACAGAAGCTGTAGTATCTCGTCAAGCCTACAGCCTAAAGATGTTCCTTATAGAATAGATTTCTTATGTTAGAACACAGCAACTACCCAAATATCCAACAGCAACAGGCTATTCCCACCCATATCTTTTTACCTGAAGTTACTTTTCACCTGAAGCAAACAGACACAACAGTTAGCAGATTTAAAGTATGTGATTCATCCTGCCTAACTGTAGGCATGTGTGCCTCCAATAGTCCACACAGAAGGAGAGTCAAGGAGGTTCTGTGCTTTGTCATAAATGAATACTGAAACTGTAAAACAGTTGTAGCCCAAATTATTTTGTGTGGTGTTGAGCATCTCCCACCTTTGCTGATGAATGTCTCAATATGCCAAATCATCAGGGCTCCCTGTGAAAAGGGGAAGTCAACTGCAGTGGAAAAGGGGCATTTGCTTGCTGCATTGAAGTTCTGGGGTTCTGCTAGCTAAATGTAATTTAAATGCATTGTCATAAGTATATTTAATTCTTGAAGCTGAACAAATGTGCAGATAGATTAATTTTCCCTTGGATTTACTTATATTTTCCAAAACACCTTGCTCCTCTCAGTGGCAGAGCTTCTGAAAGTGACCTTAAACGTTTGAAAGTACATTTAAAAAATTTAAAAATAGTGTTCTGTAAAATCAAAATAACCTTCAGCTAAGTGTTTGGTCCTTTGAATGTTCAAACATTTTTTTTCTGTTTGCAACGATATTTCTGCTTGCAGGTCTTTAAGCTTTTCATTAGGAAGTACATGAGTTTTTGAAGCAGTTCTACAGAGTCAATCAGTGTAAAATTATGACACACTAGTGTGGAAAAACAGGCTCTTCATACCTCCTTTGATATCCAGAGGGATGAACAGAATTTACCCCAGGAACAGGGATCAGCCCTCTAAGTCTTGCACCATTATTCAAATTTCTCACTTGGAATAATTATTTCAAGAATGTGAACGATGTTTTAAATGCCAAAGTTATCCATGTGTCATTTATAGTGTGAACTACTTTGTAGTAGCATAAAAGCCCTAAAAGGTAGCATAAAAACTCTTCTGTGTAATTATTTTTACAACATTCCTAAGATTTAATATATGTATTTTATTTAATTACCTTTCCTTCTGTCTCAGACTAATTTTATTAACATTTTTCCTTCAGTATTGGCAAATATGATTCATTACCATACAGTTATTTACTAGATTTTTTTTTTAGCAGAGATATATTTGATGTACAATTTTAGTATTTCTGTGTAATATTTCAGACTTTAGAAGAAATACAAACTAATGAATTGGCACATGCTCAGAAAGCTCAGTATCACACATGATAGGACTTTAGGTTGGTCTTGATGATACTATGTAACTACAAAGATAATTTAATTAAAATGCAGTGAATTAACCTGATATAATGTTAGTAAGAGGATGTATGTGTTTATGGAACAAACTGTAAAATATGTAATGATGATTTATGTCAAACCAGTGAATTCTGTAGTATATCTGTGTGTCTATGTTTTAAATGGCTGAAAAATAGACAGCTGCTTTAAATGTCATTCAAGTATCCAAAGTGTGTTCAAAATGAATAAGCAGATTTTTTTTATGCTCTCTATAGCATTGTGTATGTGGGGTTTACATCATGAAGATTGTAAGTGTATTTTGTAATTTCATGGCAACTTTAAACTGATCTGAAGGTGTTGTGCAAGGAAACTGAAGTTCCATAAGCCAGTTGATAGACATCAGACATCTTCTACAAAGCCATAAAGACAAATGAAGTCAAATAAGTGTTATAAGTCATCGCATTCTCAAATAACTGCTACCTCAGATTTTTTTTTTTTTGCTCCCTTTAAATGGCAAGCAGGAAAAAGCATTTTGCTTTATGTGTAAATTTGTGACTCATTCTATCAAGAATTTTAAAATTTTATTTGTAAATTGGAATTATTTTTGTTAACAAACAGCTTGTCATGGAATCATCACTTGTGTGGCAGTGGTAATTTGAGGATGGAATATTGGAGATGTGTAGCAAATTTAAATGTTTTTAATATGGGGAAAAAAAACCTAACTAAAGAAAATTCCACTTTGTAAGAATAACCTTGGTGCCCAGATTGGCAGTCAAGCATCAGTCCCATTCCTGGCCTGAAAAGTTTTTTGCCACTATTTATATTTCCAGGTCACTAGGACTGATTGAGCCAATTTTCCAGAGGTGCTTTCATTCTGCATCTTAGCTATGGAACTTGGTATTTATCAATACTTCTATTTAGAATTACCTGTTTTCAACTGAATTCATAGGAAGCAAACCTTTCAATTCTGTCTCTCAATGAGTAAAAATGGAAAGCCCTGCTCTCAACTATCTCAAAGAGTCTCACTAAAATCTGGCTCCAGTTCCTGTGGGTGTGGAAAGATGGACTGAATTATAAAATCATTTGAATAACCTTGTGGCTCAGCCTTGAGAACCATTTTGAAACAAATCAGGGATTTTCTTCATTTTTCTGGTGTATGTTGAGCAGAAAAATAAAGATAAATGGATGCCTAAATACATAATACATGGGGATATAAAGAGTTTAAATATCATAGAAGCATAGAACAGCTTAGGTTGGAAAAGACCTATGAGGCCATAGTCCAAATGTTAACCTGGTCCTGCCAAGTCCACCACTAAGTGGCAAGAAGAGGGACAAGGCTGCTGCATGTGACAGAATGGAAAAGGAGTACAGTCACTATGGGATGGTACATGGTAGATGATGAGGGGGAAAATGCCTTTTGACTACAGCTGAAAAGAATGGAGAATGATGAGAAAATGGAAGGGAAAGAATAAAATATGAGAATAGACAGTAAAAAATGAGCACTAGCAGAACTGAGAGGAGTGATAAATAAATCAGTGAGGGAAAAAAAAAGGAAGAGAAGAAAATATTTTATTATCAACAGCGGGAATGTGCACAGCTACCTGATATAGCCCACAAAACTAGTAGCCATTTTGCCAACTAGCCTTATTGTTGGCAAAATGCTGAAATCAGCTACTATGGATCAACTTTTTCATATGAACAGAAAAAGTCCTATACATGAGAAGTAGTCATTCATTTTCTATCTATTATGAGATTTTTCTTCCCCCATCTGACACTGATCCCAGGCAAAAACAAAATTTGAAGAGTCAGGCTCAGCATCTGATCTGACACTCCATTTCCTACATTTTTAAGGGGAAAAAGTAAAGAGAAATAAAGTACACAACACTGATTTTATAAAAAACCCTTATATTATTCACACAGATATACAGGTGAGATTTATTTATCCATCTACATTGTCCCACACATATGTCTACCATTCTTAAGCATTGTTTTGTTTTTATTTTAGTATATATAATGCAATGACCTAGAAGCTCCAAGAGAAAAATACTTTGGGGATATTACTGAGCAGCCTCTTGGCATTTCTGGGCATTGTTTCAGTTTGTACCTGTGACAATGTATCTGTTAATACTTTCCTTAGTTGGAAAGTCTCTATCTTGGTAATAAATTCTGACAACTACCAAGTTAGGATTAAAATACATCTCTTCAATATGTTGCATTTTTAAGAGGCACTATTATATCTGTTGGAAGTAGTTAAGAAAAATACCTGCATTAATTGTGTGGCCTCTTAGAGTGCTGATATGCTAAAAACTGATCTTATACTCAAGATGTGGGTGCATACAGCAGTTAGATATAAAAAGGTCTTTTTTATATATTCCTCTTTTTGGAAGGTTTATTGTCCTTTTCTACTCGGTGATGCTGCTTGTCTTGGATCTTGACATTATTTAACTATTTTTTTAAACAATGCTGCTTTTGGATCTATTTTTGTGAGCTGCTGAGTACCTTCACCTCATTTTGACATCAATGAACATTGAAAGATTTCATTACAGTTCCTGCAATGGTTAGTTTTAGAGACTTGTAGCACTGAGTAGAATTTTCAGAGGATGCTGGAAATCATTGTACAAGTGACTTGTAGAAAATATCCCTTCAGTAGGATGCAAAACTATACATGTCTAGAAAAATATAGATTTTTCTACAGACAGAACTATAATGATGTTGTATCATATTTTTTAATATTCATAATGCTGTAGACTACTTTTAATTCTCATCCCTTTGTCTTTCATTCCAAAAGGGAGAGGAAACTACTGCTCAGCTATTCTTAGAAAGAGCTCCTGGGCTGATTTAGTGTTGTTTAGTTTTCATTTTGGAAAGTAATTTTTTCTATTCTAACTGCAAAAACGTTTCATCTGATATAATACAACCATCAGTTCTTCTATATGTGTTACATTGCTCAGAGATACTCAGCACTATCTTGGCCTCTGAAATATTTTTGTTGTTTTTGTGTATGTTTTAGTCACTGTGTAAGATGCAACAGTACTGAGGGCACTGTTATGAAAAAGTACAGTCCAGAAAAAACATGTTAATCATTAACTGATTGTATTTGTTCAAAATTCTGATGTGCTACGAAGTGAGGGTAAAAGTCTCTGGAAATCCCTTGCCTTTAATTGTGCCAGCAGACTCTCATAGAATCAAAATTGCACCTTCTGAATAATATCCAGAATAAACAGTGTATTCTCAGCAGAGAAAGAGATGGCCCAATACTTAGAGCAAACTTATTTCCATTTGCATAAACTATTGGGTTGGTAGATTTGAAATACAAGCTAGGCATTATTTCCACTACAGTTTCCAAATTTGTATGCAATGTGGAACATGAGAGGTTATTGCAGTGTCATTACTGTAGCAACAGAATGACTTTAAGCACAATTATTCTGTGAACCAGATCCAAATTTTTTTGTAAATTTCTAAAATACAAGAAGTTGTAAGAATTAGATTTCATACATTGTATGTACATTCTTTGGAGAATACTGGTACAAAATTAGTTGCTCAGGAATTCTTCATTGTTTTTAAGTGTATCTAAAGGAAAATGCTTTCAAATACAATTTTTAAGTTCTTAATACTGAAAATGCTGGCTTTACTAAAATCTGTTAGTGTTTTTACTTGTAAGATCAATATTGTTATGAGGTCTGTAGCTTTCTGATGAATTTTTTATTTTTTGTCATTGTAAAATCTCTTTGCAATGGTGTTCTCATTTCAGTTTAATAAAAGTTGGTGAATAAAATTTCCAGTCTGTATTTCTTCATGATATGCCACATTTCTACTATACAATGTATACAAATAAAAAGGAACATCCAGGCATCCAAGACATTCTGTAGGGCAGGATCCTGCTGTCCTCCATGGGGAAAGCTCCATGACAGATATTTAAGCAATTTTGGTGCACTGAGCAATTGAACCAGGTAACAGATTTTATGTTTCTTTATGGCTCTTCATGTTGATTTAAATTATATTTATCATTGAAATTCAGGGATTTGTTTAGCAAATGTAAAGTTTGATCAAAAAACTTGGGGGAGTCCTAAAGTGTACTGTAAGCACTGCCCTGGTTACTAGAAGGTATTAATCTCTGACACTTTGCACCAACATTGGGCAGTTTTCTTGCAAAACTAGGCTGTCCCCCAGGTTACCTGTGGTCAGCCTTCTACCTTAGGAGGAGGCAGGGTCATCAGAAGCACTGTGAAATACCTCTCACTGGCAACTGTGTCTAGTTAAACTGTGTGCCAATTTCCATTCCAGGAAATACCACCTTGACCGTTTATTCTTAAGTATTACAAGGATGTGCTGATTTTTGATAGGGCAGAGTTAATTTTCCCCACAGTAGCTGGGGCTGTGTTTTGGATTTGTGCTGAACACAGTGATGATAGTAGAGATGTTTTTGTTGTTGCTGAGCAGAGATAAGATGGAGCCAAGGCCTTTTCTGGGTGCATGAGAGGTTGGGAGGAGGCACAGTAGGGGACAGGTGACCTCAGCTGACCAAAGGGATATTCCAGACCATGGCATCATGCTCAGTGTGAAGTAATGAGTAAAGACAGGGCATTTGGAGCAATGGAGTTTGTCTTCCCAAGTTACCATTACTTGAGACAGGCTGTGCTCCCCTGGAGATGGCCCAAGAGTTTTCCAGCTTTTACCTTCCTCTCCCCATTCCCACTGGTTGGGGGTGAGTGCGTGGCTGCCCAGGGCTTCCTTCATTACCTGATAATGGCTGGTAATGGAGGAAGGAAATACAGCTTCCCACTTCTCCCATCATTGTAGGAGGCTGTGCTACATCTCTTCACTGACAAAACACAACCAAAACAAGAGAATAAGTGGATCATCAGCATAAAGCATATGCTCTCAGCATATCTGTCACTTTCTCCACATCCACCCAGAGGTATTTAACATAACACAATTCATAGAACCACATAGTGGGTCAGGTTGAAAGGCACCACAGTGGGTCATCTGGTCCAAAATCCCTGTTCAAGCATCACCCTGGAGGACACAGCAGAGGACTGCATCCAGACAGTTCTTGAGCATCTTCAGTGAGGGAGACAATTTTTACTCTGTGTGTGATTGTGTTTTTTCACTGCATGATCACACACAGAGTAAAGAAGATTTTCTCATGTTCAGGTGGAATTCTCTGTGCATCAGTTTCTGCCTGCTGTCTCGTGTCCTGCTGTCTGGCACCACTGAACAGAGCCTGGTCCATGCTGACCCCTCCCTGCAGATGCTGACAGACAGGGATGGGCTCCCTTCTCAGTTATCCCTCTTCAAGGCTGAAAAGGATCAATTGTCTCAGCCTTTCCTCATAATAGAGATGCTCCAGTCCCTTGCTCACCTCTGTAGCTCTCTGCTGGACCCACTCCAGGAGCTCCATGTCTCTGTTGTGCTCCAGAGACCAGCACTGAGCACAGACTCCAGGTGAGACCTCACTAGAGCTGAGCAGCAGGGCAGGATCACCTCCCTTGACCTTCTGGCAGTGCTCTTCCAGAGGCATCCCAGGATTGTGCTGGCCTCCCGGGCCACAAGGGCACTGCTGGCTTGTGCAGTTTGTTGTCCACCAGGACCCCCAGGTTCTGCTCCACAGAGCTGCTTCCAGCAAGTTGGGCTCCAACCTGTGCTGGTACCCAGGGTTATTCCTCCCCAGGTGCAGGACACTGTATTTTCCTGTGTAGAATTTCAGAGCTCTTCTCTGACTATCTCTCCAGCCCGTCGAGGCTCTTCTGAAGGGCTAACAGTCAAACAGTGTCAGAAGACGGCTCTGGCAGGGATAGCGCAGGGTGACATTAAGGGGACAGCACCAGACGAAGAGCGTGGGATGACCCCGGGGGACAGCATGGGATGACATCGAGAGAATGGCATGCGAAGGCACCGGAGGGCCAGCAGCACACGCGTCGGGGCGGGGCGGAGCCGGGGCGGCGGAGATGGCGGCGCGGCGGCTCGGCGGCGGTGAGGGGCGATGAAGGGCGATGAAGGGCGATGAGGGGGCGGTGAGGGGCGATGAGGGAGCGGGGGCGGCGCTGCCGGGGCCGGGCCCGCGGGGCTGCGCCCGCTCCGCGCAGCGCGGGTGGGATGGGGCGGCCTGTGCGCCGAGCAGCGCGCGTGGAAGCGCTTTCGGTGTAGCTGCAAGTCCCTTGGAAAGAATTCCAAGGCAGAACTTCCCTAATCCATGGGTTTTCAACTACTTTTTTTTGAGACTGGGCTCTTGTAGACCCTATATTCATTTGTGCTGTAAGTGGTTGTAAGGGAAGTGACATTCTATCTAATTAATTTCAGGAAACTTTATTCTTCAGTCATTTATATTTTACATGTGTTTTAGAAATTGGTTAAAACCTTTGGCTTTTAAAACAAATTTGTAACTCTCAGGAGATAGTTCTAGGTGCAGAAATAGAGTCTCTTGAAATACCTGCTCGGAGAGACGCAGGATGGGTCAGGTTGGAAGGGAACGCAGTGGGTCATCTGGTCCAGCCCCCTGCTCAAGCAGGGCCATCCCAGAGCACAAGGCACAGGATTGTGTCCTGAGGGTTCTTGAATATCTTCAGTGAGGGAGACTCCAGAACCTCTGGGCAGTCAAGCAGGGCCATCCCAGAGCACAAGGCACAAGATTGTGTCCAGAGGGTTCTTGAATATCTTCAGTGAGGGAGACTCCAGAACCTCTGGGCAGTCAGGTGTCTCTTTCTGGTACCTGTTGAATTGCATCTGCAGTTCAATGAAAGGCAGGACAGTGTGATGTTCCCAGGATTTTGGAGCAAGGATGGAAGATGGCAGCTGGAGTTGTCAGGGCCCTGACACAGCTCATGTCCCCTGGACAGCCTCCCCCAGGGCTGTACCCCTTGCCCAGGAGCCCTGTTTTATCTGTGCCCTGAGCCTTCAGTCCCTGCCTCAGCTGAGTCGTGAGCCTTGCCACCAGCCCAGCCCTGGCTCTTCTCCTGGATGGACCTTGGCCTTCTGCTGTAGCCTTGTGTCCAGCCCTGCCTCTGGCCCCGTGTGCTCCTTCTCCTGCCTGGGCTCCCTGGGTGAAACTTGGACCTGACTCAGCTCCATTTATGTGGGGCATTCTCGGTGAGCCCTACATTCAGGTCTGTTGGGTCTCTGCCCTGCTCCCTGGGACCACTGCAGTCACCCTGGGCGCTGTCAGGGTGTAGAGCGTTCACCCACTGCTTCCAGATAAGAACTTGTATTAGAAACAGATTTTATTTTTAAACTAAAAATTATTGTCAAAATAGAAGTCCATGTGAAACTGAAAACTTTAGTTTTCATGGGTGAAACATAAACACCTTTTAAAATTACATATATTCAGCTTCTTACTTATTTTTCCCCAAAGAAAACTTCTCAGACCAAAAAACCCTCCAAAACTTTCTGTGACTGTAGCTTATGTGTTCCATGAACAAATTTATTGAGCAAATATTTTAGGTGTGTAGTTTGCCAAGTGTTTCATAATTCTCTTACTATTTTATAGTTGCCTTTAGACAGCAGAAATGGAAAAGTTCTGTCTCCATCAAAACAAAAATGCCTCCTTGTGATTTTGTACCTGAAAAATATGAAGTAAGTCATGCATACTACACTGAAATTAAATAAAGCTTCATTCCTGGGTTTGGGTGATAGGTTCATCTGCTAAATATGATTATAAAATTTGCTTCTTTGAGCACAGCCCAACTGCTACAGCCAGGATATAACCTGTAGACATACCTGTGTGACAAATCTGTAATTTGAAAACATGTAAGAAACAGGTAGGTATGTGTAGAACAACACATTTCAAAAAGCTGAGTTTCAGAGATTTGAACAGCCTTCTATGTGCCAGAATCTGTTACGAGGAATCTGTTAGAAGGCACGTCTGGATACTGACTGTTTTATTCCACTCAGTCCTATCCGTATGAACGTATGCAGAAGATCCGTGAGCAAAATATTGCACCTTCACTGCGAACGTATTACAAGAAGCCATTGCTGCTGCACCAGGGGCATATGCAGTGGTTGTTTGATCATGAGGGACAAAGATATCTTGATCTCTTTGCTGGAATTGTCACTGTCAGTGTTGGACACTGTCACCCGTAAGTATGTTGCTTTTTGATTTATGGTATAAAATACAGGAAGACACACCTATGTTTGTTTTGTGCTTCAATTATCTGCAGCACTGTGAGCCTAAAACCAGAATATAATTTACAGAATTGCCATGTGTCACAGTTCAATTTCTGCTACCTTTTGAAGATTTCATTAATTTGGTCTGTTTGTTCCTCTATCTGGCACATGGTGCAGCATCTGCATTTGCAGAATCAATAGCACAGAGGTATGTGCACGTATGAGTGAGGAGTCTGTCTGGAATTCAATCCCTTTGTCTCTCCCTTGCTACATGCAGGAAGGTAACTATGGCTACCCAGAAGCAGCTGGCTCGCCTGTGGCATACCACCAACATCTACATGTACCCAGCAATCCATGAGTATGCTGAGAAGCTAACTTCTCTTTTTCCAGATCCACTGAAGGTAAATTGCTTCTGACAAGAGCAGGGGCTGGTGAAGTGGGTCTCTGTTTATAAGAAGTATTTATTAAATAATTGAGAGTCATGATATCTTTAGAGAGAAAATCTGTATGGGGAATTCAGACTGTCAGTTAAAGAGCATGAGGGTCCTCAGGGCCTTTTTTTTTAGACCCAGCTGTAGGCAAGCATAATATCCCCATATCTGTTCTGTTTATTTTCTCTCTTCACTTGTCACTGTGAGGAGGCATTGCGGGCTTAAAAATTACTTTAAAGGAGCAAAGAAAATGTTTAGTATTCTTACATATAGCTGGCCTTAATTTTCTTGGTCTCATGAAAATACACAGTGAGAATTGTTTGACAGTATTTTCTGTAGTATGTGTAAATATTTACCAGCATTTAAATAGATAAACCACAAAAGTGTCATGTTTCATATTTACTGAAACAGTAAGAAAAATAATTTTTTGTTTTCAGGTAAAATAAATTGGTGATAAAATAAAATTGGGCTAGCAGAAGAGTATGAAGCTGTTGCAATCTTAAAGACGGAAGGAGAGTAAAAAAAAAATTTATATGTCCTCTTAGTTTGACCCAACACTTCAATTTCTTTCTATCAGAAATCCATCTTAGGAAATCCTGTAAACTGAAACCCTTTGAGGTTTTTCTGTACCCTCCCAGGGCACATCAGTTGGATCTTTGTTCTTATATACAGCATAAGATCAGGACTAATTTTATCGTGGTGAGGTCACCCTGTGGCAGTGCTAGGCTAGAATTCATCATGTTATTAACCAATATGGTCTGATGCTGAAGAAGAAGGAGGTGTTTTTGTGCTGTACCGATCCCAAGCATTCTCCCACAGGTGGTTTATCTCACCAACAGCGGATCAGAAGCCAATGATCTAGCTATGTTCATGGCAAGGCTACACACCCGTAACTTCGACATCATCTCTCTCAGGTAATGCTGACAGAGCTTCAATAAACCACTCTGTGTTTGGGATCACTCTCTGCATGCCTAAAACAAGACATAACTGAGAACTCTTTCACCCCAGGTCTGCAGAGGAGAAAGCTATAAAATTACTTTATTTGACAAAGAGGAGTAAACCAGGAGCTGAAGTTTTTATATAGCATGTTAGGACTAGTTTGTAATAAAAATGCAACCTGCAATTTTTGCTTGTCTTACCTAGGAAATTATCTGATGTCTGTGTTTAGGGTGTGCTTTGATATACTTTTGTTCATGGCCAGACCAAGACTGAGCAACTGCTTCATTCTTCCTCCATTTCCCTCTCTCAGTGCCCCTGTGTGAGGGGTGCAAAGGTAGCTCTGAACAGCGGTTCAGTGAACCTCAGCAGGGAACTGCTCTGCCTGGGAGCTGATTTTTGTTTTGTTTGCTTTGCTGCCTTGTTTTTCTATCAGAGCCCTGAACCACAGTTCACTGCACAGGTATGCAAACAGCTCTTCTGTCATAATGACAGGGATGGATGTGGGCTGAACACCAGTACACTGTAAACAGTTCACTTTACTGTACAGACTAGGGGGCCTTAAATATTAGAATAAAAGGCTGTGTTAATGAAGAGCTTATTTTTCTGTTACTGTGTCAACAGAACATTGGGTACCTACCTTGTTTGTGTATCCTCACTAACCAATTTTGATTTGTATATAAAACTGAGAGCAAACCACCATCTAGTTTAATGATTGGCAGCACCCATTAGAGACAACAGCTGTTTCCAAGATTCAAAAGACAGAGATGCTTGCTCTGTAGGGATCAGGTGCTACAGCAGAACTTCATGAGGCACTGTCTGAATTACTGTTGGTTCCAGTAATTGTAATCATCTCCTCTCAAACATTTCTTCACAGTATTTATATCTGAAACAGCAGAGTCAAAAGGCAGAGCAAAAAATGGCAGTAGGAATCTCTCAGTTTCAGTACAACAATGCACATTTTCCCCAACAATTTATATCTCAGAAGCATGCCTTCTCAGAACTAATATTGCTCCAGACAGTTCTTGGAAATGAGTGATGTTGATCTGCTTTGTTGTTTTTGAATAGAGGAGGATACCACGGAGGCAGCCCTTACACGCTGGGTTTGACATCTCTGACTCATTATAAGCATGGTGTTGCCAATGGCTTTGGCTGTACAACTGTGAGATTTTTATTATTTTTTTTTAATAATCAGGGTAACTAACATTTTATTTGAGTATTTCAGCAATTACTACATTTTCTGCCCTCAAGTGCTTTATGGTCACTAATCAAAACTGCAGTGTAGCAGTTTCTGCTGTGTAAATTCAACAACAGCCAGAGTCCCCTTTTCTTCTATGTATAGTTTCTTAGGCTAATTTGGAGTTAGGACAGCCATAATGTGGGTGATCCATGATTTGCAATTATTTAGTCATGCTTGAAGCTTGCATGGGAGTCTGTGTAAGAAGCAAAATAGTGTTCTGAACCCCTTTTTTTCAAGTTCGTTTTGGCAGATCTGTGCAAAGCTGCTTTCAGATGGTCTGGAGCAGATCCTTCACTATAATGAATGGGAATCCTATTTCAGCAAGACAGGAGACATATCTGTTGAGGAGATCCACTGAAGTTAAATGGCAGTATGTTATGTCCCTGCCCTTGAGCAGATTGGAGAAACTTTCTAGAAGCCACTATTGCTGACTCCAATAGTTGCAGGGGACAGCTCAGCCATATTATTAACCATAGGAAGGCTCATTTACAGCAGCTTCCCAATCTGTCTCAATGAATGCCCAAACTCATGGTATTTCATCAACAGCAAGGATTAGAAAGCTGGAGCTGTCTCTATTAGATCTGCCTGCCTCACTCTACTTTGCAGATTTTGTTCATATTTCAGATTACTGAAATACTACCAGCAAGTCTTAAAATGCTGGCATTACCTTTAGATAACCAATATCCTGATCAAGAATGAAAAAAGTAATAAAAGACCAGTTGAGTGGCTGTTGCTGGAACAATCTAAAATTTTTGGTTCCAAAACTGTCTTGGTTATTTGGTGCTACTCCTAAGTGTTCCTCATACAAGTTCCTTGAACTGTGTTTGCCCCTTGACTCTAACAGCTGTTATTCTGTTTTGCTGTTAGTCATTAGATCAAAAGATCTCTTAGAAAGGTGTCATCAAATCTGTAGCTATTTCTCTTATGCTTGACAGACAATGCTACCAGATGTTTTTCGTGGTCCATGGGGAGGCAGCCATTGTAGAGATTCTCCAGTGCAAACTGTTCGAAAATGCAGCTGCTCTGAAGGTTGGTACATGACAAAAATTTGGTTCTCAGATTGCAAAATACTAGAGGGCTGTAAAAATAGGTTATAATTACCTCCTCAAGCATAGTGGATGTCTGGTTAGGTTTTGCAAGGCTAACCCAAAAAAAATGTTGCAGAGAATCTCAGGACCCTGCATACAAATGGGAAAAACCTGGGGCAGAGAACACCATGTTCTCAGATTTCTTCTTGAAATCCCAGTGTTTGTTTCCAGTATTTTGTCATTATCAACTCTGGAAGCTGTGAAACTCACTTCAGCACATCTGGAAGAACAGAAGTATTGATGGTCTTTTTTGCAGTTCCTAACATTCTGACAGCTTTCCAGCTTTTATATTGGAATAAGGCAAATAGTAAGCACAACAAGCAATAGGCAGAGGTCTTACACTGGGCAAGATGTTCCATACACAGCACAGTGTGAAATCTCCTCTACAGTAACAATTTGAATCAGTTTTTCTACTATTTCAACAAGTGCTTTTTATTATTTTAATTCATTTGCACACATAACAGAATGGTTTGTTTTTAGCTTTGCTGTCCCTGGTGTATGGTAGCATTAGCCATACTAAGTGCTCTGTTCTTTATTTAAGCACAGACTTTATTTTCCAGAATCCTCCTACCTGCACTAACCATGGAGTACACATTTACGAGAAGAGACACTCTCCTTTAATGTTTAGCTTTTTCCTGTTCATTTGAGAGGTGGGATTTACCACGCAGTCATACAATACTTGTTGCTTAGATGCATAGTTTAATATTTTGAAGCTAGTTTTGTGTCATATTAAGCAAATCTCCTTCAAAGTGTTTCCCCTGTAAACAGTTGCATGTCTTGCAAAAGACCAGTACATTGAACAGTTCAAAGATACTCTGAATACCTCAGTGCCGAAGACAGTAGCTGGATTTATTGCTGAACCAATCCAAGTAAGTGGTTTGCCATTTCTCAGTTGTGATAGCACAAATAGTGTGAAATACTCAAAATCTGATATTCTTTAGCAGCAACCTTACCATTGATGTTTGCTGATTCTTACTATGATTTTCTAATGCTTTAAACACCTTAAGTGTTTGAAAGAATCAATGCACTGCCTTCAAATTCCAGCTTTTGTCACTGACTTCAATGGAACTAGAATTTTTCTCATGAAATTCTACACAGAATCATGATGAAACATACACATTTTTTCCTGCATTTAAATAGTGAGTGTAATGCATGCTATTGTTTGGTTTCTATTATCTTCTTTCAATTTTCATTACTATTTCTGTAAACTTTTAACTCAACACCCCTTCTCCCTCTTTTAGTCACGTTGTCCACTATATTTTTAACAGCTATCCAGCAACTGATGGCCACAGGATTCATTCTCCTAAATTTTCACCCTACATTCACAATTGCTTTATATGTGGTTTTTCAATAGGAAAAATGGAGAATTCATCCTGGGCAAGAGGAACAATGTGAGAACTGTGACTATGCGGGAAAACTGGAGCAGTTATCTGTTTTCTGTTTTCTAAGTATTTATGTACTTGAGTCTAAAAAGCTGTTCTGGTCCAGGTGCAGGGAAAAACTGAATTTCCAAGGCAAATGTAAATTGTCAAAGTGAAAATATATTGAGGAGGCAATGTTCTAAACAAATTAACCAAAGAAGGAATAAGAATTCTGTGGTCAGCTTCATCAGCAAACAGTTCCTGGGTTTTGCTGCGTGTAGATTTTCATGGTCCTTGTTTGGGCAGTTTCTTGTTAATTGACTTGGTCTTACAATGATCATGGTCTCACAAACATTCCTGCCAGCACAACTAATGGAACAGCAGGCAGCACTGTGGAATGGGAATGCATGACCTGAGCAGAAGCTTTCTGAAGTAGTTTCATTGCTGGAGCCAGAAGCTTGTAACAGCAGTCCTGCTGTTACCTGAGGGCTGCTAGGCTTTTTTCTCAAGTAGAATTTGTTTCCTTGTTTTTTCCTGAAAACATTGTTTTTCTCTCCTGGCAGGGTGTTAATGGAGCTGTTCAGTACCCAAGAAATTTCTTAAAGGAAGCTTATCAGCTTATACGGGAAAAAGGGGGCCTTTGCATTTCAGATGAAGTGAGTCAGATTTTCTTATGTAAGAATTCTAGAGTAGGGTACCTCTGAAAGTTATCATAACAGAATCCAAGTGAAGCCTGGAAATAATCTAAACAAAATGTGATACACTTCATAGCTTAAGTTTAACACAGTATTAAACTGCATCTATCCAAGCATAGGAGCCATCCAGTTTTTACTGCCTTTATTCTCATTTTGGGCAAAGGTAATACTTGTAGCAGAATGCAGTCCTTTCTTTCTGGGAGCAGTAGATTTACACAAATATGCCACAAATGCTGCTCATGATGGAAGATTTGTCAAAATAACCCTTCCTTTTATGAGTATTGTTGACAGACAGAATACAGAAGAGACTTGATTGCTATACCTCTGCAAGTATGTTTTAGAAGTAGAATTTTCTTGGCTAAAACAATATTAAAACATTATCAAATGCTTCAAATGATTTTACATTTCCTCTCCACTTTTTTAATGGAAGCTGCATCCTATTTGTGCATCCCGCCAGGCCTAAGACATGATGACGTTATCACATGAAAGAAAAGTCCAATTACAATAAATAGGATTTTGTGTAGGACCATCTGATTTCCGGTCCTAATACATATTGACTCCAGATGTAGTTGCTGTTTAATGCAAATCAAATAGAAAGTAACAATAGAAAGACAAAAGAAACCATACTATAAAGTGTGAGAAAGTGATGAGTGTTTCTCTGAATTTTTCCTTTGAAAGGTACAGACAGGATTTGGACGGACAGGCAGCCATTTCTGGGGGTTTCAAACACATGGTGTAGTCCCTGACATCGTTACTTTGGCAAAAGGAATTGGTAATGGCTTCCCAATGGCAGCTGTTGTTACAACAAAAGGTATGAGTGTTCTGTTCCACTATGATCTAAAACAGAGTAATTGCAAAACATAATATAAAATAATTACTGGTGGAGAGATGTGCGTTTAAAAAGATGAATGTTACTTAAAACTTTATCTCAATCTATCTTTTGACAGATGAATTGGATCCTCATTGCTTCACTTGTTTCACCATGGGCTATATCAGTACAGAGCTGTATTTAAACGGGTTTAGTCGTTTGAAGTAGGAATGAACATGTGAGTGGTTTGCAGAGCTGGTAAAAGAGCCTGGAAATCCTCACTGAATTCACTGTTTTACTGATAAATATACTCTGAATAAATAGGGCAGGATTTTACCCAGCTGCTTGATTCATACGAATAGCTGGTTCAATCTAGTGAGGAAAATCTGTAGATAGCAGGTGAGAGCATATGTTAGAAGCATGACTTTTAAAATAAGTTTTGTTTTGATATCTGCTAGGCAGTATGGTTTTAGGAAATAAACATACTTTGCAGAGCCTGCTTTCAGGAAATCTTGCTGTTTTGTCTCCAGCAGAATTCGAGTTGACCCACAGTAAATTAAATTGTTGTTACAGTACCAAATGTTTAAAGCAATTCAGTACAGTTACCAAACAAGGTAACTGTAGGAGGCCACCAAGATGATCAGAGGGGCAGAGCACCTCTCCTAAAAGGAAAGGCTGAGAGAATTGGGACTGCTTAACCTGGAAGAGGCTTTGGGGTGACCTATGTTGGCCTTCCAGTGTAAGAAGAATGGAAAGGGACTTTTTACAAGAGCATAGGAATAACAGGACAAGGAGGAATGGCTTTAAACTGAAAGAGATTAGGTTTAGATTAGATATGAGGAAGAAAATCTTTACAGTGAGGGTGATGATGCACTGGCACAGGTTGCTCAGAGAAGCTGTGGATACCCCATTCCTGGCAGTGCTCAAGGCCTGGCTGAATGGGGCTCTGAGCAACCTGAGACAGTGGAAGGTGTCCCTGGCCATGGCAGAGGAGTTGGAACTGGATGATCTTTAAGGTCCCTTCCAGCCCAAACCATTCTGTGAATTCTATGATTCTGTGATTCGATGAACTGAAGGAGTCACCAGTGTTGTTCTTTTTCTTTTAGAGATTGCAAGTTCCTTGGCTCAAAACCTTCACTTTAATACGTTTGGAGGAAACCCTCTGGCCTGTGTAGTTGGAGCTGCAGTTCTTGACGTAGGGAGAACATTATATGAATTTATCTGTATCACAAAGTCTTTGAATCAAAAGATGAAAGTTGCATGTATAAGTTATATACATATATATACATATATATATATATATAACTTATATGTATATAAGTTATAAGTATATAAGTTATAACATTGTATATATTGTTATATATAACAATATATATATATTTCTATGTGGGTAATTTTTTAAATAGCTAAGTACATAAACATATGCATGCATACATGCATGGCCAGTGTGTCCCATACACAGGAAAAAATCCTGATTAGTTTAATAGCAAAAATTTTCAGATCTCTAGAAAGAGTAGGAGCCCTATAATTATGACTTTAAAATCATCTTTATCTCCCTTTGGTTCTCATTTTTTCATAGCACTACACAAATCCACAGCTAATAAAATCGATTTTCTGGTATACATGCTTAGCAAAATTTTACTTTATGCTTTATGCTTACTTTATGCTTTTACCTTATGCTTTAAAAAACCTTAATGACCAGACAGTTACAAATACCAAGGTCAGAAATCCTTTTGGAAAAAAAATTGCTTCATGAAAAAGAAAATAGAAAAATGTGCAACATATTTCTCTTATTATCCAGTAAGAAATCAGTCAGTGGGTAGTAGGTCACTACCACAAATCAATTTGTCTTGACTACACACAGAACATTAATTCCTGAAGCTCACTTCATTACAGCAGACACTGTTTCTATTCATGCTACTTTCCTGACTGATTTGGGGGTTTAAGCTATTAATAAGATGGATGATTGCATGAAGAACCCATGTTTTGGGGGTTTTCAGCTCTGAAATAACTCAGAGCCAAGTAATTCCAAGGAAATTGTTAGAGTTAGAAAGAATAAAATGAAGTTGAAAGAAAAAGAAAAAAAAGGAAAAGTAGAAACAACCACTTTATCTTCTGTAATTATTTTTAAATGTAATTTTTCTAAATACAGATGTTAAGTTCATCTAATGTTTTGTGTGTAGGTGCCAGTATATGCCTGCAAATATGAACTCTGATTAAGGAGGACAGTGTAAAGAATGAAGAAAAGATTGTTATAAAAAACATGTTGTTACTAAATATAATATTCAAGGTGTTCCCTGTCTGGTACACACAGATAAGCCTAGTCAAATTGTATTCTTCTCATGATACTGAAAAAATTAAAATATTCTGGTAAGATTTTGAAAATAATCCCTCTGGTCAGGTATTTTTCAGTTATGAGTACATGTGAGCAGGAATTACTGAATTAAATGTAAGTATTAAGAAAAATGTGAAAAGTGCCACAGAAATATCAAAGCATTATGTGCAATTGTATTCTGATGCTGTTAAGAGGATTTTATGAGAAGGAAAATGTGAGCACCGAGATAGTCAAGGAACATAGCAAGGAAGTGAGATAAATATAGTGTCAAGTTCAATGGGGATTAACAGAATGTGTTGAAAGCTTTTCATGCAACACTGTCATGGTACTTCATTTTAACCAGGCTATTGAAGAAGATGGTCTCCAAAAAAATAGTGAGGATGTGGGAACATACATGCTGCTGGAGTTGGCTAAACTACGGGATAAATTCGAGATTGTTGGAGATGTCCGTGGCAAGGGACTTATGATTGGAGTAGAAATGGTGACAGATAAGGTTAGTGACTTCATTCCTTTCAATTTACAGTGCCATTGAAGTTTTTATCACATTTTATTTTAGTTCAAATATTAGAAATATTTCCTGTTAAAATGCAGACACTGCAGTGGGAAAACATTGCTCTGACTAAAAATGAGCCAGAACACTCCATCATTCAGCTACTTCACAAGCTTTGAGTAAGTAAACAGTGATACACATCTTAACTGCACAGGCTCATGACAGCAGGGAAGTTGACATTTTCAGCTACAGTTGGGATTTATTGGAGAGACTGGAATACACCATCTTTGTCAAAAAACTAATTTAGAATACCTAAGTGAAGTTTAGTATTTCCTTTCCTTAGGACAACCGACACCCTCTTCCAGCTGAAGAAATCAGTCAAATCTGGGAGGACTGTAAAGATATGGGGGTTCTGATTGGCAGAGGAGGACTCTACAGTCAGGTACTGAACCTCTGATTATAAAAAAGGTTATCTTCTGTCCTTGTGAACTACATGCCTGCTTCCCTCCAGTTTATTTAGTTTAGTGAATAAAGTAGAAAATGTATACTCTTAGAAGCTATCTCTGTTTAATGTTGCTCATTTTAAAACTGGACAGGAATTGTATTATTATTTTCAAACATTCTGAACAAGCTCAAAGCTTGGAGTTTTCCTTCAGAGGGACAACCAAGGTAAAAAACCAAGGTACTACAGTCTATGCAATTTAGAAGAACTCATCAATACTCAGGACCGTCTTTGTACAGTTTAGGTTATCACCTGACATATCAGTACAAAACTAGTTCTTTGAGTCTGGGGAGCTTGTAGTTTTCTAATTCTGTAGTAATTAAAGGGGGGAAAAATGGTGTTTACAGCAAGTTCAGCAACAGTACAGAAGAGAGACTTGGATGTGAAGGCCATCAGCCCCCACCAGCTGCCAGCGTACTCCATGCTGTAGCAAGGACACTGCACCAGTTCCCTGAAGCACTCTGTTAATGGCAGAGAATTGCCTCAGGGCTGGCCTGGTCAGTGAAGCCCTCTGACACAGACAGAAGAGGCAGCTTCCATGTGAGATGGATGGAGGGTAGCTAAAATAAATCAGATACTGTACCTGTCATCTCATCAGTTTTTCCCTAAGTCACAGACCAGGAGGCAGGTAACAAGCTGAAACTCAGTGCAGTAAAATCTCGTTCTGTCTGGTAACAGGGCTGTTTACCTAAGTGTTTGCTTCAGCAGGAGCTGTGGGTGGAAAAACCCATTACTCCACTCTTTCTGTATTAAGTCCCATTTCAGAAAAATCTGAAATTTAAGATTCTTATGCAAAATGAATACTCTTGGAAACATAGATTGAACATTTAGATTTAAGAGCCTATGTTCTTGACAAGTGTAGTTGTAATTATAACCCTTCCTGATCGACATGCTTTCCAGCTATAGCACCCTAACTACAATATAGTATTTAGTGATTCATTCATAATGCATTCTCTTAAAAGCCTTTAAAAGCAGCCTATAATAAAACAGCAAATCAACTGACACAATGCAAGAGCCTGCCACTCTCAGCAGATACTACTTTTCCCTGCAGTAGAGCTGCAAGAAAGGAAAATAGGTCTGTCTCTGTTCTTCGTACAAATCCTCTGAGATTTTACTCTGTCTCTGTCTGCCAAACAGAACTGCAGACACGACCTACTCTACTTAGGTCTTTTGTGGAGGCAGTTAGGTTATCAAGAGGGGGTCATGAGTCAGATGCAATTCAGTGCAGTCAAGTTCAAAACTGCTCCACTTCAAAGTGCATTTATCATAAGCCTCAGTGCCTGCAAATGTTGTTCTCCTTTTTTCCTCACTTTTTTGGGGCGGGAGTGCTGACCCAGATAGGCTGCTTGGAACTATATTCTTTCTGTACAATTTGAGCATTTATTTTTCTTTTTGTTCTCGCTCCTCAGACTTTCAGAATTAAGCCTCCTATGTGCATTACTAAGAGCGATGTCGACTTTGCTGTGGAAGTATTTTGTACTGCTTTACAGAGACACGTGGAAAGAGCAGCTGCAAAATAGAATTGATTTGTTTCCTTACATGAGAGGCACACACAATCCCTGATACGTGCAACCTAGACTGGGCACTAATCTACCCTGGAAAATAAAACCACAGTGTGATGATTTCATGCTTGTTCAGTATCATAAGAGCATTCTGACAGATACTGACAGTGTTCAACAAAGGATATGGTGTAATCTGTTTTGTAAATCTACAGTTCAGTTCTACAGTGCTGATTTGTATGAACTACACACCTATTTTGCCATTATCAAAAAAAACTTGACTGGATTAACAGAGTATCAAATGGAGAGGCAGACGTGTTCTTCTTTCCCTTGTGAAAATCCTATCAAAATCAGTAATTTTTAGAAAGAGTGACAGAAAGAGTTGGGAAAGAAATTTTAGACTTAAAACTGTTTACCCTGCCTACAAGGACACACTGTAATTAGAGCATTACAAAAAGTTTGCAGATAGTTGAGATGTTTTGAATTACAGTAATTATGTTTATCATGGGGATAAGAAATCCAGTCATCACTCTCTCCAAAACACAGTTCTCTTTTCCTCCTACTGCTTTTGGGATTGCATAGCACACCCATTAATCATTTTGTAAAGGTGTAAACTCTGGAACATGGAATAAAATATTCTTTCTTACATAATCACATTTTAATGTGTAAGGTCATTGCTTACTTCGGCTTCCAATAAAAAAAAAACAGATATTGTGGACAGTCAGCAAGAACTGTACATTTATCATTTTACTTTTATTCCAACTTTAACATTGGAAAAATTCACTGACTCAATAAAGTACTGTGTCAGGTTTGGGGGAGGACAATATTCTTTAGAGGAACTTTGGTAACAGAGCATCAATACCTCTCCAAATCTTACTCCATGGGTCCTAAACAATATTGTTGCCTTTGCTGAGCACTGCTTTCTCTAACTTCATTGATAACTCCTGTGTGCAAACCAATTCTACTCCAAAATCAGGTGTTTGCTATCCCACCTTTTTTTTCTACTGAAGATCAGGCAGATTATGCCTTTAAACAGAAGCACGGTGTCTTTCCTTAGAAGTTAGAACAAATTAATTAATTCATGTCACTCATTTATTTCTCCTTCACTTATTCCAGCAAGGCTGTTCCACCAGATTTTTTTTCCCCAACAACTGCCATGGAGATAGATGTACAAAACAAACAGGAATTGTCAAAACTGATTAAACAGCTTTGTCATCTAACTCCTTCCCTTCTGTCTGCTGCTTAATGTAATTAAGTAATTTGAGAATGGCAGAAAAAATAGCCCATATCTTGGTGGTGCTTCATATTTGATAGAGGATCAAGAATCAGAGAATATTCTGACTTGGAAGGGATCCACATGGATCATCAAGCCAGCCCTTAAGTGAACAGCCCATAGAGGGATCAAACCATGACTTGGGTGTTATTAGCACCAACAGAGCACAGGCCCTGCTACTGGCTACTCACCCTGAGCTGAGCCCTCTCAAAAGAAAAGCAACAGCAAATGTGTCAAAATAATTTATTATTTCCTCTGTATTGAGATAATCCATGCAGGCTCTAGAGGAACACAGGATGAGTAGCTCTGAGTTAGTATTTCCCCACCCATGGTGTGAAAGCTGCTCAGGATATAGGGCTTTGGACAATGTGGCTTGGCAGAAGGAACACTCATCTGTGCCATGACACCAAACCATTCTATGATTAAAGGAAGGCTGTTAAGAACAGAAGAAAGCACAGTCTTCCACAAGACAGTATTCCTTTTGTGCGTCTTCATTTTTTTCCTACATTGGTACTTGCCTTTAACTCCAGTCACAGGCAGTGTGCATGTTTCAGTTCTGCGAGAGTATTAATGTACAATTCTGAAGACTGTCACTATAGCAAAGTTCTACCTGTTTTTACGTTTCTCTTTTTTGCTTTTGGTGTTCACAGCTCCATTTACAGTCGGTGTTGTTGTTGCTCTTGCATGTCCTGTGGCTTTCAGGTGTTCGAACAATTTATTTCGGGATGGAAATGCACAGTTGCAGGTTACACAGTGGATAGGAACTTCATTCTACAATGAGAAAACCCCAGAATGCTTCACATTTGTATTGAATATGTCACCAGTGCAATACACCAACTTCTTGCACACAGTTTCTCCTTGGCAATGAAGCAGGAATAAGCTGTTTTTTAACATCAGTATTTTATATTTATTAGCAATTTAACACATATTTTTAAAAAATAAACATAACTTTCAAAGTGCTTTAAGTAAAATCAAGAATGGAAGCCTTGCAAATCTAATTCAAAGTAAAGAATAGTTTTGATCTCACCAGACCATACAGATAATGCTTTGGGCTTTGAGATGCAGTAAATTTAGTATTGTCTTAGCTGTAGTTACTACAAAGTTTTGCTCTCCAGCAAGCAACAATATTGAGAAAGATGCAAACAATACTGCCTGTTGGGTGACAACAGCTCTGTCCTCAGCCATTTAATTTATTTGAATTGCCTTGTACACAGAACTTCACCAGCTCTCCTAGAAATGAAGCTGAGTCCTGCATTTCTCTGTGAGGACAAGAGCTGAAGTTTCAGCTCTATCAAAATCACAGGGCAGAATTGGTAGACTGGAGGTGACCAAAAAAACAGCCTTCTTTGTAGTTATATGACCCCCACCTTTTAGCCCTCCTAAAAAGACAAGCTGAGAAAGATGAAGAGAAGGCTCCAGGGAGAACTCATTGCAGCCTTCCAGTGCCTTAAGGGGACTTATATAAAGGAGGGAGAGTGACTTTTTATACAGGCAGAGTGACAGGACAATGGGCATTGGTTTTAAACTGACAGAGGGCAGGTCTAGATTACACATTATGAAAAAATTCTTTACTGTAAGGGTGATAAGGCATTGGCATAGAGAAACTGTGGATGTTTCATCCCTGGGAAGTGTCCAAGGCCAGGCTGGATGGGGTTTTGAAAAATGTGGTCTACTGGAACTAGATCTTCCAACCTATGATTCTATTTTAAATAGTACAAATAATTTGACATACCATTGTTGAGCTCTCTGAAGACTTTTTTGATTCCTTTGCTTTTTTCCCTTTAGGCTTAGTGCTGCTAACAGACAAAGATGAACCAAATAAGTACACAGGAACATTCAGCATTTACAAGCTTCTGATGTTTTTCAGTATTCAATGTCTCTGCTGCTTTCTATTGTTCTTGCTTCATGCAATGAAATGTAAGTGTATCCAGAAAAAAAAATTATACAGCCAATTGTTAATCTCAAAATGTTGAATCAGCTTCTGGGAAGTGATATGGCAGCAATCTGCAGTCAAATACCACTTCCAGAGAAGTTCCTACACACTTTGTTTAGTATCCTATTTATTCAAATCAGTTTTGGTGAGCAGCCCCAAAGTCCACATTTTAGAATAAATCTATCCTTGTTTGACAGTATCAAACATGACACGGAATGACACAGTGACTGCAATGTTGCAACCCAACACACCTTTTTGCTTCACTTTTTGTTTCATTCTCTTGGCTGACATCATCTGTAATGCCTGCGTCCTCTGACACAACACATCTTTGGCCATCATTTACCAACCCCTCTGTTGAGCCCCTGTCATTCTCCATGCAGGACACTTCCTTTTGCTCAACTGTTTCTTCATCAGCACTTTGATCAAAAGAGTCCTCATAACTCTGTCCAAACAGAAAAAATCCCAGTTAAATACTTTCAGTTTGTTAATGACTATGTTTATAGTATTATACTCATTTACCTCAAATGTGGGTGGGTTGGGAGGAGAGAAAGCCATGGACCCTCCTAATTTACTGTGTGTTTTCAGTGAGACTGTAACATGTAAAACCTTAGTTCTCCTGTTTTGAAAGATGAGGCCACCTGTGGTGAAGAAACACCAACAAAACAGCCTCTGAAACTACAGAAGAGGAGAATGAAGATAGCTTTCAACTTACACACAGGGTTCATCCTGTTCTGACTCCCATTTCTTATTTCACAGATTGGGCTTGGCCTATAACTTTGCAAAGGGTTACTTATTTAGTCTGAAGTTTTCTGTGCCAGACAACTGCATTAGGACACTCAAGCCAAAATAACTGAGCTGATTGAAATTAGGTAGACACACTGTATTTGCCTTCCCTAGCAGATACTGGCAGCCTTTTCCATCATCCACACTAGACTTAATACATGAAGTTTGGCAAAATATCAACTACCTGACTGAAGCAGAACGGCAAAGCTCCCAAAAGCACAGTAATAAACTTGACCTAACACCATGTTAATGCAAGTCTTACCATCTCTAGTGCACAGTTTCAGCTACCTGAAAAAAACTTGGCTAATCCTAACTTCAAGAAAAGAAAATAAAACCCACAGGGATTCTCAATACTCCACAATACTTGGCAAAGGATGGAGGTCAGGATTTCCCAGCACAAGATTCCAGTTTCAGCAACGCAAGAGAGGCACCTACTGTTCAGGCTGTAGCAAACTGATGGAACAGAGCCACGGTGACTGTGTGCCACCCCTGCAGTGAGAACAGACCTTCTGGTCTCAAACAGGAGGCTGCATAGAAACATGAACATCCAGCCAATACTTGGACTATGCAACTGGACCAACGCAAAGCCAGAAAGCTTCAGCTGCTTGAAAGTCTCAGGAAAGTTTTTTAAGAACAAAAGATAATGATGGAGTGGGAGAGGACAGAAATTAGAGGAGAAAGCATGGAACAGGCAGGAACTGATACAGACAGCTCACTGGAACGAGGCTAGGACTGAGGAGTAAGTACTTGAAAAGGATAAAGTTTGAGGAAGGCAGACAGAGGAGCATGCTGACTGTGACACCCCTGCCACTCAAGCCTGAAACAGCTTGCTCTTGGTGAATTTCACCTGCTGCTATCAGCACTGATGTGTGAATATCACACACAGACTAAGATCCTGGAGTATAACAGATTACTTTACTGGAGTATAACAGTTACTTTTGTTTGCAGTTCAAAAGAAAGATGGATGTGTTCATTACAACAGCTACAGTACCAGCAGGAAACCAATACTGTGGCAGTCTTTTCAACCCCCTCTAAATTACAGATTAAAAAACAATGTATTATACCAAGTCCTGCAACTAAAGCCAGAAGTGACCACCAAGTTGAGTTCTTTATGCACCAAGGCCACTACTGGTCTTACTGATCAATTCCTTGCATTCTCCCTATCTGTCTGTTTCCATCTGTTTTTCTTATACTTCAGACTAAAGCCTTTTTAGAGTCAGCACCACATCTGCACTAACAGAACGAAGTGAGGTCTATTATTATGACAAAATATGATTATAATTAGTCTAATAGAAGTTATTATTGTGGCAAAAAAGAATATAAAATATTTTAAAATAGTTTTCAAATTCTGTGGAATTTCAAGTTCCTGTTTTGCAGGCTAGAGAAATAATTTGTCAGGAGTTAAATGCTGGTTTTCAGCTTCTTAAGCAATCTGGATTGTAAAGGTCCCAGAGTATGACTATGATTACATACCTTCATTGTTTTCTGCTTCTTCCTTTGTTTCTTTGAGAGCCTGTAAAGATAATTTTTAAATTACCTTTTTTTACAGAAAACCCTCAAAACCTAGTAGGGTTTCTAAAAAGACATCAAGCTGTATTTTTCCTTTATCCTCTTAACATGATATTAAGTAGCCACAAAAAGAAAGTTACTCAGGCCAGAATTAAAACAATAGGTCTCCCAAATTACTCACTGCATTTAGTAAAACATTTGTTCTGCTCAGACTGAACCCAAAGATAAACACCAGTGAGATAGTTGGGATTATGCTCTGTCTGTTTCAAAAATTAAGTTGTGTAACAATTCTGATTTTGAGCACACTCATTTTCTATTTATGCCAGCAATCAATTGACAGTAAGTACCAAATCAATAAGCATGAGCTCTGTGGAAGTCCCTCTGCTTGAAAAATAACAAACCCTTATTTTCCTTAACATATAACTTTAGGCAGCAAAGAAAATCTAAGTCTGTTGTTTTATGGCACTTGAATGCAGTCATGCAAAGGGATGTGTTTTACTGGAACTCTGCTGCTAAGAAGTATTTCAAATTACACAATAATGACAGCAGTGCAGTGGAAAATCGTCAAGAGCACCCTCTGAAGGCCACTGAGACTTAGTAAATCATGAGTCATGATAAAATTAAAAACAATTTGAAGTACTTTTGTTTGGGTATGCCTTCTGTTTCTTCTTCCTCTTTGGTCTGTATTTCATCTGCATCATCCAAAAGCACAGGAAATCTCCCTTCCTCCTCTTCCAACTGCTGTCTCAACAGTGATACCATCTCTCTATGCTTCTTTGATTTTTCATGATTCTTCATGCTGTGAAGACCAGATTGTTACTGCAGGTTCCTCTGAGCAAACACTGTTATATTAACATATAAAATAACAACAGTCCCATTATCCAGCATTACTAATTATGGAAATTTCTGCTCTGACAATGTCTTTACTGGAAAGACAACACTCATCATTATGTGAAGTTAAAAATTCTCTAGAATGCAGTTTTAAATTACTTAAAACCCAACACCTCCACCCCCAAATCCCCAACCACAAATACTTACGCTTTCTCAGTTTTTAACAATTTGTCACAAGCAGGGCAGTACAGACCATCAACAAGTTCAGCTTCTTCAGTTTCGTCATCCTGTTTGTCTGAAGAGATCAGTGGGGATCAGAGAGACAAAGTCTGATGAGCAATTTTTGAACAAGATGCTCTTTAAGCCCCAGAAAATACTCACAGCACTGACATTCAATTTCTCCAGTACTACTGACACACAGACAGCTCAGTATAACCTCACCAAATCAGACACTGGTGTAAGGTAACAGCTGCAGCTTGTTCAAAGAAAAACACCAGAGAGGGACAGACTCTAGCCCACCATTCTCAGAGGGAGGGAGTGAGTTGCATTACAGCCAGAACTGTGAATCTGAGGCTCTAAGTAAGCCACACTCATACTGCAGTGACTCAGTATATATCACCTCCCTACACACTATACCTTCAATGCCTTTTGTCTCCTGTTCTTCTAATTCATTTTCACCACCTGATCCATCTCCAAATTCCTTTTCATATTGTGCTTCCATCTCTTGCAGCTCTTTCTCCAGATCTGACATAGTTATCCAGCTCTGCTCTTTGTACTGCTCAGCAAGCCTGCAAGCAGAATATAGTAACTTCTACACAGTGTCCCTGAGATGGGAACTACAGGAATGGTGTTACTGAAAGCTAACTTCTACTTAAAGATAACTATTCTTCTTGGGCATCTCAGGAAGAAAGTGGTAGAGCAAATAATTGGAAATCTGAGCAACCTGAGTTAAATTGTGATGTCAATGGGTACCTCTACACTGCAAGCAAAGATATAAAAATAGGTGGGTCCTGGCTGAATTTCAGGCAGCATGGTCAATATCAAGCTAACAGCAAGGAAATCAGCTCAATCCTACTCTAAGATCCAAACTCACAAAAAATACAGGACAAAAATATCCAAAAGCACATTACTCCTTGACTGTGCATAATGGGAATGTACCAGCTCAGTTTTCCCAATTTAAGTGTGCCTCAAGTCATCAAATCTGGCATCACAGGACAGCTCAATTTTACTCCAGCTAGCTTCTGGCCTCAGAATTATCAAGCCACTTGTCAGTAGATGCATAATGCCACTTTATTGTCCCTAAGGGGGAAAGTACATATGTATATATAAAAAATAGTACATAATATACTCTATATATGTTATTACATAATTTTTATCCATATGCTGTTATTTTACAAGTGCACTCTTAATAAGAATTCAAGCTCCTCCCTCATAGCTACAAGCAAAGAGTTCTTCCAGTTGAAAAAATAAATTGTGGCTCTAGTTGAGAGACCACCTCTTTCTATTTTGGCAAAAAAGCCAAACTTTGACACTGCATTTACTCCAAGGAAAGAGTCCTTTCCAAAGAGTAAGAGGAGAAAACAAAGCTAAGCTCATTAACCCCTCTTTCTTTTTAGCAAGTACAGCTCCAAGGTAGATGAAGGTGATCTAAGTCCAGATTGCTATAGTCCTGTTTTCCCTTATTCTACAACTTACATTCTTTTTTTCTCTAAAATAAAAAAGGTAACTATTACGTTTTACTTCCCCAGCTACATAAAAGCACACTGGATTCTGCGCTATTACAGCCAGTTACCCACAGCACCCAGATAACCATTCCCCATTGTCTTAGCTCTCTACAATGCAGAAACTTGAGTTTTAAAAAGCTCACACTTGAGACCAAGATTAATACCTAAAATTTTCAAGGATGTTTAAATGAAAAGTGGAGCTACTATCAGCATCTATGTCCATATGGTATTCTCATGCATAGTTTCTTCATTTAAAAAAAATTTGTTCCACATGTACATACTTGGCTTGTTTTAGCTTCTGTTGCCTCCGAAATTCCTCTGCCTTCCTTGTTTTTTCTGCATTTTGTTCTTCTACAAGTTTTCTGTGAGCCTGTACTCTTTTATCCCGTTTACGAATAAAAGCTACTAGCTGACGGATCAGTTCATTCCTCTCTTTCCTTGCTTTCTCTCTTGTTTTCTTGTTCTCTTTTTCCATAGCTCGTTTCTCCCAGCGGTTTGAGGCTTGTCGTGTGTCATACTCCTCTTTCCAAGCAAAGTTTTTCTGAGTACAGAAACTCTGCCAATATGCATAGAAAGGGTGGACTACCTATAAGAAAAAGCAAAATTAAGTCACTTGTTGAGGAGGGACAGAAAAAGCAACCTGCACATGTCTAGCACTCAGCAGCAGCCTGTACAGCAGCCCTTGCTGAACCCCCAGGTGGATTTCGTTTTGCCTAAGTCCCAGACTGAGAAGCAAGATTTATTCTATTACCATCTGTGTTAAGTACCGTCTTCTGTTAAATGAGCAGTTTTTCTTATCTCTTCCACAACCAGTCCTCTCTCAGGGGAGACATCTGCTGATAATGGGCTATTGAATGTCTGCATGACTGCATGACTGAAAAGTACTATAACATCCCATTGTGAGATGCTCCGCCTAGAGGGAGGAGCCAAGCATTCCTAACTGAATATATAGTCTTGAGTTTCTGGAACACCAGCATGGGTTTTTCTGGCACTGGATTTCCCAGAGGACAGCTGTCTCTTCAACTGCAGGAAGACTACAACCCTTTTTTACAGGATCACTGCTCCAACAGAACCATACCTGCCACTCCAAGACGACTGCAGCCATAATTCCCAATTGGACTGCAGCCAACACCCTGACTGACAGGGTGTCAGGTTGTATTCTGATTCTGTCAGTGTTATTTTGGGTCACTGCATTGTTTATCTTTTTATTTTCTTCCCTAATAAAGAACTGTTATTCCTGCTCCCATATTTTGCCTGAGAGCTCCCTTAATTTATGATAATTTGGTGGGAAGGGGTTTACATTTTTCCATTTCAGGGGAGGCTCCTGCCTTAGCAGACACCTGTCTTTCCAAACCAAGACAGCCTGCTACTCAAACCTGAAGCTGATAATTTTTGCTAACCTGCAACAAAAATTCTTCTCTTCCCATGAATTGCTTTCCTGGCTTCAATAAAGTTGCCTCTCAAGCTTGTTGTGAACTCACAGAGTACACCAAAGCAGAGGGCATTTATATCACAGATTTTGAAGCCTTTCTACAGTTTTTGTAGCTCCCTTCTAAAACTCTGTTCCTGTTATATTCCTACTGTGTAGAGAAGTAAACACTGCAATGCTGGAATCCTCTGACAGAGTAATCTCTTTGTCTGAATATAAGACAACAGGCAAAATTAGCTTTCTACTTAACAGAAGCTATTTCCTATAAAATACCCCTATGAATCCCTAGGGGGAAGAAACCACTGTCCCTGCTTCCAGAACAGCATGAACTAGACAGATGTCAAAGCATATTGAATTAGAATTCCAGTCCTTTTCGCAGTTATTAAGTGACATCTTTAAAAAGCATTAAAGCTGTTTTGAGTCTATAATCGTATGTCCCATGGCCTCAAAACAAGCAGTTTTTAAAAGATGTTTCAAGATGACGACATTAAAAGACATATTTTAGCTGGTTCAGACATACTGTATATTTTTTCTGGGAAAGATTTCAGTTTGTTAAGCCATCCTGTAACTTATCCCCACATCCAAACACCTTTCCTGGCACTTCTTAAGAAGTTTGATTTGTAACTTTTGTTTCCAACTCCAGTCAAGTTTTGTACCACTGAAGCTACTAACTTTTAAGGTATGAATCAATTCAAATTTCATAAATAATTATCCATACTGAGAAAGTGACAAGGAGAAGTACCACACTAGATGCAACATTTGAGTGCACTTCCATACTATGCAGTTATTCCCTAGGAAAAGTGTTATCACTTCATTATTTAATTTCAATACAAAAAATACTGGTAACCTTAAAAAAAATCCTAAATCTGATAGTCTGATAGATTGTAACAAATAATTGTCAAACCACATGACAAGAATTCAAGTCATACAAGTACCCATATACTTTCTTTTCTTTCTTCACAAATGAAAGCATGCGATTTTTTCTGAATCAAATCTGACTACAAACTAATTGCAGATGACAATGTAATCATAATGGAAGCTCACACTGCCAGTCAACATCACATCTAGTTTCTAAAGGCTACAAGATACTACATGTTACAGGAAAAAAAAATTAGCTCAGTAACATATGTTGTGTTAAACATTGGTAAACTACTCTCATCAGAAAGCAAAGAAAATGTCCATTCTTTTGCTTTAGCTTTATAGGTCTTGCACAAGACTTAAATTCCATTGGCATAATTGATGGTTGGCCCTGTGAAGCATCTGTCTGACAACTCACCCTGCAGGTCTGGCTAATGCCATAGTCCAACAGGAAATATAAATTTTAATTCACACAAATATGAATCAGACCACAAGCACTTCCCTTGCAACAATGATCTACAACAGTGGAAAATAACCACAGATGCATGATATTCACCTCAGAGATGAGCAGGCACCCTTCCTTTGGGACAAAGTAATGGTTTAACTCTGTTACCTGTAGCTCAGTTTTACACTTGCCTTACCGTATCATAGTCACTGTGGGAATATCCAAACATAGGGAATTCTTCAATATCTTCCTGTGTCATATATTCCAATTCTTCCTTTGCAATCATCTCAAAAACTTGTCGGTAGACTGTAAAGAATCCCTTAAATAAACAAACAAATAAATAAATAAACAAACAAACAAACCCTTTGCATGGCACAATAATAGATGTACAAACGCTCATGTGCAGGGTATTTTAGAGAAACATTGCTACACTGCAAGAGCAACTCAAAACCAGGATAAAGGCCTTGTAAGCACTTGCTTGAGGTAATGAAGTTCCACTATCTCTCAAGGCTTTTATTTCCACCTTCCTCACACTATGTCTGTCTCTCTCACATGTGTAGTCAAATTTTAGAAGAAAGACAGTTTCCGTATACTGGATATAAGTTTCTATTATGCAGGATCAAGTTCTGTGGAAGCTCCAGACATAAAATTCACTATTAAATAGCCTATATTTTTTTAGATTAATATGTTACTAACTGACTACTAGTACAATAACAAAAGGGCAGGTAAGTATTTCTTCTGGTAGATGTTTTTTTCTAATCACCTGGAGCTTGATGTTTTTTTCTAATCACCTGGAGCTTTTCAATATATTAAATACAGTATTTTAAAATCCTATGGGAAATTCAAATAGGGGATTCAATTATAGCAAGCATGCCTTCCCCCAGAGGCAATTGTTACATTGCTTTTCTGTAATTTTCAGCATTCTAGCTTAATAAAGGTATTTCTAAATAAACAGATGGCATTGCAAAGCCCTGGAATGCTTCACTATATAAGATAAATAAACAATATGCACACGTGTAGTTGTACAGCATAGCAGGACATTTTGATTAAGTAACTGTTGGGCAATATACAAGAATTAAAGCCTCCTTATACATCTAGGTTAAGTTTTGTCTTCAGTTTGTGTAAGCTTTGCTAACAATTCTACATATAACTTTAACACAAAACAAATGCTAACACTTATAATGAAATTTCAGCTGATTAATTAAAGATTGATTCCTTACCTTTTCATCATCCCCATATCCAGAGTAACAGCTAACAGTGAAGTAGTGCAGCAGATCTAAGCTATCATCCTGATAGTCTCCATCAACTCCCCCTTTCAGCAGAGCCTCCCTGTGACTATCATACCTAGAAAAAATTGACAGCATCAAAGATTACACAGAACACCCCTCCATGCTGATAAACTAACACAGTATGCCTATCACATCACTGTATCGCTTAAGCCACTGTCCATAGTTTGTCTCTCACATCCAAAGTCTTCAGACAGACAAAACAGGACAGACCCAGTAGATATTCCCTCTTGACCTTTACTTACTATTACTTTATCTGCAGCATCTATAGCAGTAATCCCTCAACAGCCAGCTACCAATCAATCACATTTGAGAAAGATGGCTCACCAAACTTCCAGAAAGGGCTAGGGTATTATTTAAATCACCCAATACTTGCAAGTACTCAAAAAAACCCCAAATCATACAAAAGCACATAAAAACTGAAAAACAGCCCTGTATTTTCAAGAACAAACTCCAGATAGGTGGGTTTGGCCATGTAATGTTGTGTTATTATTGTGTGATTAGTGTGTTATGCTTCAGCCTATGTGTTTTACAGAGAACATTCAGAATAGCGATCCCTTAGAGATGTGTATGTGTGTTATTTCAAATCAGAACTGAACATCTGTATGCAGTGCCCAAGGCCTGAGAGCTGACCAGAGCTGCTGTGAAAAGCAGCAGGAGGAGGGAGGAGGAAGCAGGCCAAGCCTGCTGCTGGCAGGGCGCTCCTCGGGGCCCAGCACGCCCTCAGCTCCCGGCACACCAAGGGGAAGGTGGGAGTGCGGAGCTGCGCCCCTCCACAGGGCTGCATGGCTCTAACTCTTGCCAAGCCTAAAACCAGCCGGCTGCCCCTGCCCACGGCTGTCCGCGCTGACTTGCAGCGAGGCCCAGGAGCAGCACAGGACGAGCCCTGGCACAGCCGGGGCTAATAAAGCCTCTGCCAGGCCAAGCGCCGCTCACCAGGCCCGTTCCTGTGGGTCGCTGAGCACGTCGTACGCCGCCTGGATCAACTTGAACTGTTCCGCTGCCTCCTCCGCGTTCTCGAGGTTTTTATCTGCAGGACAATTTAACGAAACCGTGTCAGCGGCGGTCAGGCTCGGCGGCAGCCGCCCCGCCGCCCGCGGCACCGAGCCAGGCGGCAGCGCCGTGCCCCCGCGCCGCGTGGGGCCGGGCCGGGCCGGGGCCGGGCCGGGGCCGGGCCGGGGCCGGGGCCGGGCCGGGGCCGGGGCCGGGGCCGGGGCCGGGGCCGGGGCCGGGCCGGGGCCGGGGCCGGGCCGTACCCGGGTGCCAGCGCAGCGCCAGCCGGCGGTACGCCCGCTTCAGCTCCTCGTCGGCCGCGTCGCGCCGCACGCCCAGCACCTCGTAGTGACACTTCATGGCGATGGCGGCGGCGGCCGCGGGGCGGGGACAGCGGGACGGCGGCACCGCCGGCCGCGCCGGGAGGGGCAGGCCGCGGCGGGAGGAGCGAGCCGGGGTGGGTGGGGGGACTGGCGGCGCGGAGCCGCCCGGCTGCCGGCGGCGCGGTGGGAGCGCTCCTCCGCGGCCGGATCGGGGCGTGCAGTCGCGGCGTGTGAGTTAACCGGATAGCTTGTGTGCAATCCGCAGAACCAATGAAGGTGGAAGAGATCTCCGAGATCATCGAGTCCTACCTGTGGCCCAACACCACCGTGTCACCCGGCTTTTCTTAAACACCTCCAGGGACCGTAACTCCACCATCTCTGGGCAGCCCATTCCAATGTCTAATCACCCTTTCTTGAAGAAATTGCTCCTAATGTCCACCGTTGACGTCCCCTGGCACAGCTTAAGGCTGTACCCTCTTGTCCTATTGCCGGTTGCCTCAGAGAAAAGTCTGACCCCAACCTGGCCAACCCTTCCTTTCAGGGAGCTGTAGAGTGCAATGAGGTCTCCCCTGAGCCTCCTCATTTTCAGGATAAATACCTCCGCTTAAGACCTGTGCTCCAGGCTTTGTTGTGCTTCACAGCTTGGTTTCTTTCCCTTTTCTGAATTTGCTCCAGCACCTCAAAGTCATTCCTGAGCTGGAAAGCCCAGACCTGAACACAGGACTCAAGGTGTGACCTCACTAGAGCTGAGCACAGGGGAAGAACAGCTGGCCACACTATTTCTGAAATAGATATTTTGATTCTTGTGGGTGTTGAGGAGCTCAGAGGCACAGCCTCCACAGCACACATCCTCAGGGTAGCCTTTTTTATACCTATGCTCTTCAGAAATGTTAGGGCTGGTCCAAGTCGCTTTCCTTCTCTAGGTCAGGTGTGTATCAGTGTACACAAACTGAGCTTTGGATCAGACAGCAAGATCTGGAGGCCCTGATCTCACAGTAAAATCTGGAGGTCCCAACTCAGTGTTTAATCCAAATATGGCAAATTGAACACAAGCCAGCAGTGCCCTGGCAGCCAGGAGGGCCAACCCTGTCCTGGGGGCATCAGGCACAGCATCAGCAGCCAGGAAGGGAGGGGATTGTCCTGCTCTGCTCTGCACTGGGGCCTCACCTCAAGTGCTGGGGGCAGTTTTGGGACACCTCAACGTAAGGATATAAAGCTGGAGTTTATTGGAGCTATTGGAGTTTATCAGGAGGAGGGCAGCTGAGATGGAGAGGACCAGGGTGCAGGACTTGGGAGCAGCTGAGGTCACATGGCTTGTCCAGCTTGGAGAGGAGGCTGAGGGGGGACCTCCCTCCCTCCAGGAGGTTTTAGCTGGAAGAGTCATCACAGTAGCTGTGCTTTGGATTTGTGCTGAAAACACAAACGTGTTGACAGTAACAGAAATGCTTTGCATTATTGCTGAGCAATGCTCAGACTCACAGCTGTTTTAGCTTCTTATCCCACCTGCCAGAGAGGGGTGCATAAGAAACTGAGAGGGGACACAGGGCAGGTCACTCCAGCTGACTGCTGGGCTATCCTACACAACATGGCACCATGCTCAAACATACAAAGCTGGTGCAAGAAGTGGGGGGATATTCAGAGTGACACATTTTTTTCCTGAGTCACTGTTACATGTGACAGAACCCAGCTTTTCTGGGAAGTGAATACCTGCCTCCCCACAGGACATAGGAAATTCCTTGTTTTGTTTTGCTTCTCTGCATGGCTTTTGCTTTACAAAAAACTTCCGTTTTTGCTAAACAGTCTTCATCCCAACTCACAGCTTTTCATTTCTACCCTTCCAATTCTCTTCCCCACCTTATGAAGGGAGAGTGAGCAGGCAGCTCTCTGGGGCTGAGCTGCCAGCTGGGGTTAAATGACAGTGTCAGGGAACTTCCAGTTGGACACCAAGGCTCTTTACACATAGGCTGGTCAGTTCCCAGGGAAGTGGCATGGCACCAAGCCTGTCAAGAGTTAAAGAGGGTCTGCATGATGGCATTAGTTATATGGCTTAGTGTTACACAGTTCTGCAAGGAGCTCAGTTGGACTCAATTATACTGATGGAGGTCCTTTCCAACTCGACTGTGTCTGTGTATTAGATTATGTGAACTTTCTTTCCAGTCATATGGCACGCAGACCATTTTGCTGCAGAAGTTATATGGGATTTCCCTCACCCTGCTAGGTGGGATGATACTTAGAACTTAACAGGTCAGCTTCCTCTCAAACCAGTTGTGTATTTTCAGCTTTAAGATGCTGGAAATTGAAACAGAGACACGAGCAAGACTTTGAACAGAAAGTCAAACAGAAACAGGGCACAAGCAAGACTTTGAAACACAAGAAAGTCTGGGGGAGTGTAGAACTGAAAGAGGAAGAACTAGGTCATGAGGTCAGGAACTCTGAACTAAAGGTATGTAATAAATAACCCCAGAGAAGTTGTCCAGATGACCCATCCCTGGAAGTGTTCAAGGCCAGGTTGAATGGGATGCCATGTTTTTTCTCAAAACTCAGAATCCCAGAATACAATAAAAGAATGCAAACTCCATCTTTATAAAGAAATGTGTGTTTTGCTCATTTAAAACTGAAGCTCAGACATGTTTGTCTGTACAATGTGAATCCAAATATTTACAATATTTGGTTGATATTGTATGAAGTTTCATTCCTTATAGTATCTACGCAGATCCTTCAGTTCTGAACAGCTTTTTTTGCTTCTTCCTCTGAATTTTGCGAAGCTTCTTCTTATCTTTAACAATTGGCTTTGATTCTGGTTTCACAAGCTGTATTTCCACTGGCTTTTCTTCAGCTGGAGTTTCAAAGACTACTTCAGTAGGATCTTCTTCAACAAGGACCTTAGTCCCTTTTTTCTTAATCATTTGCACTTCTTTCACTTGCTGCTTCTCTCTAAACTTAGCTGCCACTGACAATCTCACCAGCCGGCGATGCTATAAAAGTAAGAATTTAAATTTCATCATGTTTCAAATAAGCATGATGGAAGAAATCTGGTATTAAAGAAACTGATTTCTTTAATGCTAATTTCTCTGCTTAATGGCCAAGACCCTCAGTGTAATGTCATCTTTTCAGTGACATGACTTCTGCATTCACTCCATGATTACAAAACTATTCTGCTCTCAAACTGTCACCAGTTTAGGGCACTACAAAGGGTCCCGGGGAAAGGCATAGTTGATGCTCCTGCACAGACTGACTGCAAGGCTGATTTTCAAATTAGTTGCTAAATGAAGGAGAAAACAAAAACAGAGCTGCTTACCATATTTGGGGACTGGTAATGAGGATTTTCATATAGAGTTGGTCCTCCAAAGCTACCTTGGAAGATTTTTATAAGGTTCAGGACAAAACGAGGCCCAATTTCTACTAGAGATGCATCTTCTTCTATTATCTGCAATAAAAAGAAAACTTTCTCCATTTCTCACAGATTGAATCAAAGCATATGACCTTGCAGGCACCTTGCACATAGTAATACACAACTGAATTTAAATTCAAGATAATTAGCTAGATTTGTATAAACCCAGTCCTGTACATAAAGCAGTTCCTTGAAATTCAAGCAAGCTTTTGGAGTACTCTGTATTTGTGAATTCCTTATACAGAAAATAAGCTCTTGATCGCTTTGGGTCAAAGCAGCCATTTTGCTTAAGGCATAGTTTAGGCCTTGGGTAGTATGTCCTGCTACCAAGACATCCCTCACAGAATCACAAATCAATGAATACTGGTGAATGTTCAGTGAACCAGATCTCTCCAGGCATATGGAAGAAGTCATTACAGGACACTCAATCTGCAAGCACTAGGGGCTGGCATATCCTGCTAACAATAATGATTCTTATTTTATTTAATGGATGTGATATGAAGTTACTCTGCTGACCTCCTTTAGAAGAGCTAGGAGAGACCACTCACCTGATAATTGCGAAACCAGATCCTTTCATCAGTGACAGTGAAGGTGAAAACATGGTCAACAAAAGGCTGGCTTTTGGGGTGGTACTGTGGTGTACCAAATATCTGTAATAAAAGGCAGTATTTCTGAACATCTGCAATTTAAGAAGTCATACATAGCTCGTCTTAAACTCCTTTTAATTTACTAAGTTCCCAAACCAAGGTTACACTTCATAACCCAAAACTTATGAATAAGTGTCTGAGTTGTGCTAAGAATGATCCCAATCCTTTGTGATCTTTTCAAAGTTCAGAAGTATAAAACTGCTACTTGAAAAAAAACCACTTGTGATTCTTAAGTATGTTGCCAAGAAAACATTTCCAGTGAAGAAACACTACAACTACAGACTGACCTGAATAAACAATTCTTTTAGCAGGGCATAGTGTGGCTCTCGGTCGAATAGCTACAAAAACAAAAATATTATTTTACATACAAGGCTAAATGCAATAGTCATGCAAAAAGAGTAAGAACACACCCAAATGAAATAAAGCCTATACTTACTGGATCAAAAGACAAAAGGGGTCTTGAGCCCCTTAGGCAATTTCCTGTCATCTTCAATTCAGCCAGTGTGTGAACTACAGTGATTAAAAAAAAAAGTTATTACACACAGAAAATGTTTCAGACACAACAGCAAAAATACAAACACAGTAATGTCTACCAGCTTACCATTCTGCACCAAGAATTTAGCAGATGGTCCCTGTGGCGTGTTTGAAAGCCTTCAGAGGACAAGCGGTGGGGAACAGAGAAACAAAAATGTTAACAGCAGCCAGAATTTATGTTAACAGCCAGATAGATTTCCACACTACACCCCAACCAGTTATTCCTGCATTCAAGTAGTTTCTGCTACTTTTACAGCTGTACTGAAATGTGTATGTATGCTCATAAAAACTTGTTTTCTAAACAATTTTGTAAAATGCTTCTGCAAACAATGTCCAAAGCTGTTCATGCACTGTAAATTTCCACAATCCACAGAAGTACAATATTAGAACAAATTTAACTAAGCAGCCATATTTCATGCATCTTCACTGTTAGAGTAGGAAACTTCAGATAGAATTGCAGCTATAAATAGAAATGTAACAAAGCAACATTTCCTTACCACATGTAGAGATCCTGTTTCTTTTTAGCTTCAAAAAAGATGCACTTATTGCAGTTTTTCATTTCACACACCTACACAAGACATATCAAATTAGTGCTTACAAACATCCTGAAGACATTTTTGATAACTTTCCACATTCATCTCTAACATTTTCTCCTTCTCCAAAATGGAAGTACAAAATAATATTGTCTTATTAAATGACATCTACTGACACCCAAAATTTGGTTTCGCTTTCTTTTTACATTTCACATACTTACTACAAGAAGTAATAACCTCCTTAAAGCTACAAACAATCTGATAATCCTATCCAGGATACAAACACAATAGCATTAGGTTCTAGCTTGAGAACTGTCAATATCCTACTATATTTGGGCTGGCGGCATATATATGTCCTGCACTGTTCAAGCATAAGCTGTACTACACTTCTCACCTACACAAAAAGCACATTATGCTAAATTTCTTCATGAATAAAATCTGTATCTAATTAAAAGTTTCATTCTGGTTTTATTAACCAAAAGTCAACTTTTGGCTTTTTGGGTATCAATAATTTTCACCAATGAAGTTACACTTTGAAATCGGTTGCCCCTTTCCCTTGCATACTGAATTTCCATATAAAATAAAATAAAATAAAATGAAGAAGCACCAAGACAAATACTGAATTACCTCATTGATTACAAATAATTGGTCTTTACGGTCCATTTTAGTATCTGGAAGACAAAACCAACATTTACAAGGGTGGAAAACCAATTTAATACAAGAGATTCTTTGAACAGTCAGATGTTTTACAAAAATTGTACTAGTTTATAAATGAAAGGGTAATTACCAAGTTGTTCCTGTCACGTTATAGAACAAATAGACATAGCAACAAAACTAACTGTGCAGGTTCAGACTGATACCATAGGATTCACTTCTCAGAAAATACTATGGTACAACAATTGCTATACTTGTTGGCTCAAAGGGTGTTTGTTTAAGATACAAGCTTCAGCAAAACTCTTCTGTACCTCATTTAAAAAAAAACCGTTTAGAGCTTTTAGCTTTAAAGTAGTGTCAAAATATAAGTTAGGAATGATGCTCAAACCCCACCTGCTTTAGAGTGAGGCATCAATGTCCTTAAGTCCTGCATTAGGTGTCTTGTTCTGAAATTAATTCCACGAGAGGAGAATATCAGCACTCGCTCCTTGTTCTTCCATTTGCCCTAGGAAAAAAAGGCACAATAGTCACGTGGGAAGCTTCTAGCCTTAATAATGTCATAACGCAGCAAAATAAAAGTTTGGACAGTCAATACAGAAAGACACAGCAAGAACCTTGGTTTTGATCTGCCCACGCAGACAGGAACCACGCTCTCTTTAAGAGTGAACTTCCCTACAGCACAGGGGGCACTGCTTTTACAGGAGGAACCGTCCTCATCCTGATCCACGGCATGCACCCAGGCACATCCTTTCACTCCCATCCAACTACTAAAAAGCCACACGTGCGTCACTTATTTTCCTGCAAAATGGGCTCAGGGACAGCCCCAGAGCACAGCCCAGCTTCTCCTGTCGACGAGCGTATTGTGAAATCTTTGTGTTTACGCGCAGTATTCCACGTTTTTCCTACAAGCAAACAATTACGGAAACCTTCTCTGTATGATTCCTAAGCCGAACAAGTACAGTTTCCATACAGCTTCAGTATACAACAGAATTACCCAATTCTTTCAAATACTTTTGAGACTGAGGTAACACATCTTACCGACATGGACCAGGATAACGCTTCTCGCGTACAGAAAAAAACGCGCCACCACGTGTACTGTTAGTTGTGATGGTATTATAAGAGATTACGAATAACCCTCCCTGTCACGGCTTGGCCGCGTTCCCTCAGGCCCCCCGAGCCCGGGCCGAGCGGCGGTACCTGGGACACGGGCGGCGGGATGCGGTATTCCTGCGGCGGGATGCGGTTTTCCTGCGGCGGGATGCGGTATTCCTGCGGCGGGGCGCTGCGCTCCCCAGGGCCGCCCCCCGGCGCCGCCTCGCCCGCGCTCGGGGCGCTCCTGGCGCGCTTCGCCTTCCCCCCGGCCGGCGCTCCACGTTTTCTCTTGGCCGCCATCTGTCCCCACGCCATATCTCGCCGGTGTCCGCCCACTCCGCTTCCTGTGTCGCGTTTCCTGTGCTCCCGCCTTCCCGGTGCCGCTCTCCGCCCCCCGTGCTGCCGCCTCCCCGGGCCCGGCCATGCCGTTCTCGGCACAGCCGCCCGCCGGCGGCGAGCGCTGCGCGCTGTCCGCCAGCCTGGACAATGCCCGGCACCTGTCCAGCCTCCTGCGGGCCGTGCACTTCCAGGACTACGCCACCTGCCTCGCCACGGCCAGCGGGCTGCGCGTGACCGTGGAGGATGCCAAGTGTATCCAGGCCAACGCCTTCATCCAGGTACGGGGACACCGGCGACGGGGAGGGCGCGGCTGCCGCAGCCCGGGAGGACAAGGAGTCTCTGGATAGGGTCCGCCGGAGGCTGCAAAGGTGATTAAAGGACCGGAGCATCTCTGTTGTGAGGAGAGCTGGCGAGAGCTGGGTCTATTTAGTCTGGAAAAGAGCGGACTGAGAGTCTCACCAATGCATATAAATATCTCAAAGATGGGTGCCAAGAAGATGCTGCCGGACTCCTTTTTGTGGTGACCAGTGGCAGGAAGGAGAGAAATGGGCATAAAGTAAACCACCACCAAGTTTCACCTCAACACCAGGAAGAACTTCTTTACAGTTAGGGTGGTAGAGCACTGGAACAGAATGCCAGGGTGGTATTGGAGTTTCCCTCTCTGGAAATATTCAAACCCTGCCTGGATGTGTGCCGTGTCACTTCCTCCAGGTGACTCTGCCTTGGCAGAGGGTTTGGACTGGATAATCTTTAGAGGTCCCTTAACCCTAACAATTCCATGTGCTCACCTGTGGAAAAGGGGAGACGTTGCTGGAACCGAGGCAGAGATGCCTGGCTGTAGGAAGGACCGTGGTGAGTCTGCCCCTGTTTGTGGGTGTCCATGCTGCTGGAATTCCAAACCCGGCACCAGTACATCCCTGAACACGTAACAGTGTAGTGGGTTTGCGCCCTCATCTAATATATTGGTGCCTGCCAAACTCATGCTCCTTCTGGTTGTGCTGTTCTTAGTTGCACAAGCAAGTGCTCATCGTACCTCTCTTTTTATAGCTCATCCCAAAGCTAAAAGATTGGATTTTTGTCAACTGTGAAAGAGTACAGATTCACAGACACTTGATTGAAGATGGTTGTGCTGTGTTCAAAGCACCTCAGGATGCAGTTTTCTCTCTGGGCAGCCAGGAGAATATAAAATTACTTTTCCAAAAGCACCTCATGCCACCTTGCTTTATTTCTGAGATACTCTGTTCTCGTAGGTGCAACAAAGCAGTGAGTACCAGTGACAGACAGCACAGCATAGAGCAGTTTATCCCCATCAGGCTAGTCAAAGGCAGGATTCAGCACATATTTCAGAGTGGTGAAGTCACTGTTCTGTTCTTAAGTACTAGTATTTGGAATGTTTATTCATGCTCTGAGCATAAAAAATATGAGTATTGTCACTGTAGAAATGTGACACATTGTACAGTTCCATGAATATTTCTAGCTCCAGAAGTAAGCAGCTCTAGGTTTTACCATTTGTAGGTTGTACTTAAACCATAAGAGACAAGTATTTAGGTTTCACGTTTATGCCATTTTACCTTGTTTCAAATGTAGTTTGGTTGTGTTTTCCTAGTTTTGAGGATGAAGCCCCATTTTTCTACAATCAATGTTGTGTTGCATGTAGAAATCATTTTGTGTTGTACTGATTTCTGGATGGGAAATCCTGAAGTTTAAGCTGTAAAATAATTGCAGAAACTCCCAACTTTTCATATTTTTGCTTTAATTTACAGGCAGAAATTTTTCAGGAATTCTCTGTTCAGGAGGAATCAGTGATGTTCCGGATCAGTTTGTCAGTTCTTCTGGACTGCCTCACCATTTTTGGATCCAGCTCCTTGCCAGGTGTGGTATATTTCCATGAATCCACAGAAGGTTGTGCTGGCACTGCAGGATGTGTATTCACATGGCATGGAGTGATACCATGGCAGCTTTCTGGACAGTTCTGCTCTTGCAGCTCTGTGTTGTACTCCTCACTCCCCTGCAGTTTTGGTTGTGGATGACCTAAAGATCCAAATCGAGTGTGCTAAAGAGCACTGTGGTTTTAGGAAACCGGAGGTTCAGGTGGTGATAACCTGCAACAAGAGGGTGTGACTGCAGCACAAGCTCAGCTGCTTTAACTTCAGTTTAGGTTGCACAAGTAACAAGAGTAGTAAGGAAAGATGATGTGAGCCAGAGAACCACAGGGCCATGAGGATTTTCCAATTCCTCTAAACTGTTTGTAGTGCGTCTTAATTGTCAGAGCTGGTGGGTGAAATTATTTGGCTTTAAGTTGTCTACACACAAGTAATTTAATTTTACTGCATACCCATTAGCATTTCAGAGGGTATCTAGGAGGCAGCACTAAAATTGATCTGTGGCCTGTGTGCCAGAAAAATGTGAGTTTTCTAAAGTGATCAAATGTTCTTGCTATGGTCTCTGCAGAATGTATGTTTTACTCTCTTTCTCAGGAGCATCAACGGCCCTTAGAATGTGTTATCGTGGTTATGGCTATCCACTGATGCTGTTCTTGGAAGAAGGAGGAGTAGTAACAGTATGCAAAATCAACACTCAAGAGCCTGAGGAATTGTTAGATTTTGATTTCTGCAGTACAAAGGTTGTTAATAAAATTATCCTGCAGTCAGAGGGACTACGAGAAGCATTTGCTGAACTGGATATGACCAGTGAAGTTCTGCAGATTACCATGTCTCCAGATAAACCCTACTTCAGGTACTAAAAATGGCTTTCAACTCAAATGTTTGTGCTTGGCTGCCTTTGGTGAGGAGTGGAAATTTTCACGGTGGAGAGAGGGGAGCTATTTTAGAATACCAGTTCATTTCAGGAAGAATTATAATGAGTATAGTAAATCACAGTATGTTCTCTAATTAACATAGTAATGAGTATTTTGACAGCCTGGTAAATGTGACACTGGTGTGGACAGTTGAGCATTTTTGATTGAATAAAGTGAAACAAACAGCAGAGTTTGGTAAAACAGTCATGGGATATGTACAGTGACTCATTTTAATGAGTTTTTACAGAGTTCTCATCAGGCGTTTTGAGATCGTGCTTTTTGTCTTCCAGGTTATCCACTTTTGGAAATGCTGGAAGTGCACATCTAGACTACCCTAGGGACTCTGATTTGATGGAAGCATTCCACTGTAACCAGACCCAGACAAACAGGTTAGAAAGTGATTGATGCTCTCTATGCCAGGTCATACGTTCTTGACGGGAAGTTTAAGAACTGCCTTTGCATTTCTGTAACATTTATTTTATTAGTATGGGGGGCAAAAATACTCCCTGTCTGATAAAAGGCTGTGTCTGCAATCAAAAGCTAAGTGATGACAATGAGAGTTCAATGTTGTTATCAGGTAAAGACCAAATAAGTGTGTTCCTTACTGTTTTTTGTTTATTCTGGGTCTTTATTCATGATTCATGTTGCAGCTCCTCTTTGCACAATGTATTTTTTTCATATTACTGAAATAATCTATAATAGTAGTATTTTCTTCTGCAGGTACAAGATTTCTTTGCTTAAACCATCCACAAAGGCACTGGCTTTGTCTTGTAAAGTGTCCATTCGAACAGATGCTCAAGGATTTCTTTCACTGCAGTATATGATTAGGAATGAAGACGGACAGATCTGTTTTGTGGAATACTACTGTTGCCCTGATGAGGACATCACTGAGGCAGAACTCTAGGTGTGTGTACTGGTGTATCTAATATATTTTTGTTTATATAAAATATTATATTTTTTACAAAACTTAATGAAAGCTGTAGATTTTGATAGAGTTAATATTGTCTTTATTTTTTAACTCTGGAATAAGAAAGCTAAAAACTTTCATTTTCTTGCACTGCGAACATTTCTTAGCCTTGACTCAAACTGAAGCTGAAAAAGCAGAAAGGGGAGTTGTCTCATAGACACTGCTTCCAATACAGATGTTAAAGTACTGTTTGTGCAATACATTGATGCTATTTGCAATGCTCTCCCAATAATTTTTGTTTGTGTTATGTTTTTTGTCTTTGACTTCAAGTAAGCAATTACACAGGGGAAAATCTGAATACTAGTTGTATATTAGCCAGTTAACTTTCAGTGACTTAAAACCAAATTTGTCTTGAAAGAGGACAACATTTTCAAACGGATCTCATAATAGCAGCAGGTGGTTTCTTGCTGGCAAATGCTGACATGTTTTGTCAGTGAAGCCACTAGGCTTCTCATCTTGATTAATTCTTAATATAACTCAGTTCCTTGGAATTCTGCCTGACACCTATTTACCATTTTGTCTGCAAACTGATATTGAATTGGTAAATTGATATAGAAGCCAGGATTTACTTACTCATTACTCACAACTGTTCTGACAACGTCATTGTTTTGGATCAATAGTTTCAAGAATACTGCAGCTGAACTGTTTCTGTGTATTCATGTCCCTGTTCCTCCTCTCCTGCTCCCTACTGGTGGTGTTAAGAATCATAAGAGAGAAAAGTTTCATTTTGAAAAATTTTTATGAAATTAGTTTGCCTTCTCAGTAGCCTTTTTCAGCAATAGGAGTCACTGCTAAACTGCAGCAGGGGAGTATCTGCCTGGATCCCATGGAGTGGTGTATTCAAGTCACTGCTAAAAATGGGGCTGACCTCACGCTCACTGAAAAGAGTGTGGTTCCTGGGCAGCTTTCTGCAGTGTCCCACCTCCAGAACAGCAGATGGGTTGTGTTTAGGTCAAAAGTCCACGTGGCCTTGCACACCAACCAACCTGCTCAGAACGGGAAGTACCTGGGAGCAGCCAGGCACTGGACTGGATGCAGACTCTGCAAATCACACACAGTGCCTCCCTCTCTGCTGTGGGATGTGATCAGAGAGTCAGCAATCTGCAGGTGGTTTCTACAGCTTTAGACTCTGGTCAAGTTTTGTTGTCTGTCAGATGAGGTCTTGCTTTGTTTTCTATGGAAAACAGTGTGTTCATATGTTACCAAGTTGATTGCTCCACAGTTCAACAGAATCCTTTGGGTTTATTTTAAGTTTAAAACGTTTTTGTGGATAATTTATCACCTCTTGCTTATGTCAGCAAGAGTATACTTTTGGATTGCACAGTATTATCTATTCACTTTTATTGTTTTTTGTGCAAATCATCCATTTATTGAAGTTTACAATAAAGTTAATTGTTTGAAATTTATAAACAATTACAAATTTTTGAACTACAAGGCTGACATTCTGACCTGACCTGGTATTCTAAATTACTCTTATTCACTGTTTTTTTTTCCCCCCAACTAAAGCATACCTAGGACAAATATAAATGAGCTTCCTTCTGGCTACTGTGTCAATTTCTTCAATGAAAAAAAGGTTATGGTCTCATTGGGAATTATTAATGTTATCCCTGACTACTGAGTATCAAGGATGATTTACATAATCCTTGGATGACAGGATAAAAATGAACTAGAACACACCATTTTCTTGGTGTGATTTATTTTAGAATATCCAAGTTTCTTGTATTGTGTCCAGGAATTGTGGCTTAACATTTGAATTTCTGTATAATTGCCTACAGATGTATTGTGTTACTTCTTGAAATAGCACTTTTCATGATTTCTTCTATGGCCTACCAACAGTAATCATAGAAGTAATACCCATAGAAGTTAGAACACCACAAAATACCAGAAAATAACTTGCAATTAATAAATATTAGGTATTAAAGACACATATGGTTTGTGCAGGACTTAATGTCTGTTTCCCAAATGGGCTGAGTCCCGACCTGGGCTCACAGAGGTAGGGAGGTGCTTATGCACTTTTGACTTAATGGATACGATTTTAAAGAGACAAGAACATGGGAAATCTGGGCTGCAGACTTGGTGCTGAAAGGCAGTGAGTTGATTTAGAATCCATCTGTGATGTATTCAATTACATTTCTGCATTCAAACACAGTAAAATAAAAAGTGTGAAGAGGAGGATGATGACTGGAAGTGCACTACATCTTTTTGACCTAGTAAGTTACTTAAATTCTGCAGATATCCACTGCTTCATTAGATTTCCTGCTACACTTCGCATGGATCCAGAACTCAGGTTACCTTTAGTACATTTTGTTTCTACTGTTTAAGACCTTTCCCCTGGTTGCCTACAGGAAACCAGTAGCAGAAGAAATGTTCAGCTCATGATTTTTTTCTTTAGTAGTATCACAGAAGAGGCTTGTCATAACTCAGGTTTTACCCACCTGCTTTCTTTTAAATGATGCATGCAGGTGCTCAGAGTTACTTGTCTTATAAGGTAAATCAGTTCCTGGGGTGGGAGCAGTCACCAGTGCCTTCCACCCAGCTTCAGCTGTGGTAGGTGGTGCCTGGCAGCTCTGATGAGCAGCGTTTGGGGCTGTGGGCATTCCACATCCAGAGGCCGGAAAACTGGCAAGTGATTTTCCCTCCAGTTATTTTGATTTGTGATTTTCAGAGTAGGAACTGACCTCAGGTCTGCAAGAAGGCACTTATTTGATTTTGCCAGAAAACTACTGCCAACAGGCCTTGGGTACCCACCAGTCTTTGAAGATTCCAGAAGTCAAAATAATGCCTTTGGCTCATGACAATCTTTATGCAACAAAACACCAAGAGTGCTGGTGCTACTGCTGTCTCCTGCCTCTCAACATGAATCTTTGTGTCTCCTTGGCTTTCTACAATGATTTGGATCTGTAAAGAGCAAAATTCTCCAGGGGGAGTTCAGTTCTATACCTCCGTTTCAAAGTTAGTGGTGGGGAAGAATCGGTTGTTTAATTTTTATTTAGTTCAGTTGTTTATTATTTATTTACACATGGATTTACAAGGAAATAGTACTCTTGTATATTTGACTAGATGAGTCTTTAGTGAGGTTAGTGGAGCAGGTGGAAAACCTGAGATAAGCCATATCCTGTTTCCAGTAGGTGTCTGTTTTTAACTTCATTTTGTAGAAGCTTGAAGAATCCAGCAGGTGGGTCTTACCAAATTAAATACTTAGAAGCAGAGGTTTTGCTGAACTGTAACATTAAAGAACACTAACACTAAACTGAACAAACACAGAATTACTTTTAAATGTTGCTGTTACAGAATAGTTGCTTGATACCTTCTTGTTGAGACAAAAACTCATGTGAATCTCTCTTTGAGGGTGCTAGGACTGGTTAGGTATAAGTGGAAGAGACAAGTGGTGGGTTCAGCCTTTTTCTACCCTGCATCTGCCCTTATCTGGGTCTAAGGGTAACAGTGCAGTGCATTAGCATTGCTACAGCTAATAGCAAGGGCTCTTCCAGGCAGAGACTGTTGGAGGGAGATGCAGTCAGGTGCCCCACACAGCTCTGATTTCTGTGGAGTAATAGACTCCCACAGGAGTGAGAAGTGAATGTCCACCATGACTGTGAACGTCAATCTGTGTAAATATTCTGGAGGAATGCATCCAGGGGAGTCTAGAAAAAGCTGCATTGCCCAGGAAAATCTTCCCTTTTGTAATACCATTGAAAATCTGAGCAGAGAGAGAATGGGAATTTCACTCTTACTTTCACCCCCACTGCATCAGCATTTCAGGTGGGGTAGTGGGTGGGGGGCCGTGTCTGTGTGTGGATTAAAACTCTCAGTGGAAAACTGAACAGCCTCCTACCCCTTCTGGTTCAATTAGGACCATGGAGTTGACCAAAAAGGAGCAAGTGAGCAGAGAGCTGAAGGTCTGAGATAAGAAATCTGACTGAAAGTATGTTTGGAATTTACCACATAAATGCCAGTGGAGTGCAGTAACAGGTTTGTAATGTAAGGGATGCATGGAACGACTCCACCTAATTAGGCACTTGTACCCCTAATCAACCAGAAAGGAGATTTAATCCACAAAACAGAAAGCAGCTAACAAGCCCTAAGTTATATCCAGGTGTTAGATAAATTACTTGTTGGCAAAATTGCCTTGTTAGGCTTCAGTGATCTCATACCTAGGGGGAGGTTAAAGCTTGGAAAGAAGGATAGTAGGTAGACACAAAGAATGCAGAACTTTAAAGCCACAAGGACATATGGCAGAACTCCCAAGATAAGGAAGAAACTAATAGGGCCAACTCAGCAAATGTACTGAAACTGACTTAGAGTGGATAAAAATAATTCAAGGGAGAAATGACAGACTGACTCATGGCCCACCATGTCAAAAGAAGATGAAGACTGGGTTGCAGACTAATTAGCATAAGAACTGAGAGGATCATTAGCTGACAGAAGAAAGAATACTAATTAATAAGAGAACAATGTCTCTTGTAGGCCACAAACATTAATGCCTATGTTTGCTAATATTGAGGGATACATCTGGTGCAGGCAGCTGTGTTTGCAAGCTGAATTCAAGGTGTGGGTTGAGCTCTGGGTAAGAGTGCAGAGAGAGACGAAGCTGTGAACTGCCAACCAGTCAGCTGTGATTGATTAACAGAGGGCACAAAGCCCAGTGAAACCAGCCAGGGTGAGTGGACACTGGGAGACACAGCAGAGGCTGGCAATTGCAGACATTTTGGATAACAAAAGAGATGAAGGCAGATGATGCCAGCTGGGTGAATTGACACGGAAGAGCTACACTTGCGCCGGGGTAGACAGGGTGTAAAATTCCCTGGGTCCTTTCTTCAGCGTCCCTCCTTGGAGGCATTAGCATGAGCTGTTTCTGTGTAAGTGCGCCACGAATAAATGGCTTTGTGGATGAGATGACTGAGATTCTTTCATGGGAAGCCTGGGATGGAGCCAGCAAGCTAACCTGGTCTGACTATGAATGGAGTGTTTGGGGCATCAGCTGCACTGAGCTGCACTGGAGCGCCCACTGTGAAGGAAATTCAGTCCCAGTGGTGAAAGTCTGGCACTGGGAGTGTGACTGCCAGAGAGGCTCAACAATGGAAAGTTTCCTTAACATTAGAGTGTATAAATAGTAAAAAGTTTTGAGAGTTGGTGTACTTGATTTGTGGAACACCACTGAACATCCAGGCTTGTGCCACTGGAATAAATAATCAGTGTTTCTCTTACGTGTGTAATTATTTGCTTCTTGTACACTGGGAAACAAATCTGATCTTTTCTAGACAACAAGGTGGCCAAACATGTTTACTCTCCTAATAAACTAGTGGTATCAAACAGGTTTTGGAGGAGCTGGGATATATCCAGGCTGTGACTGCGAGCAGTCACTCTCCAGAGCTGACCAAAGCTCCCAGGAAAGGTGTCAGAGAGGCATGGGCTGCACAAAGCTGTGCAGAGCTGCACACCTGCCTCTTCCTCCATGCTGCAACTCAGCCTGGGTGATCCCGGTCGGCTTTAATTATGCAGATATTTGCAAGGCAACACGCTGCCAGACAGCCACTGGCCAAAGCATCTGCGGAGGAAACTGCCGGCCGTCAGACTGTGACACAAATTCTTCATGTGGCAGCAAGGGCAGGAATTTTAGACACTGAAAAACACACAGCCACCCTCAGGCAGCACAGGGCTCTGCACACATTGAGGAGACAATGCAGAAGCAGCACAACCAGGGGAGCACCTGCCCTCCCCACCGGGACCTTCCTGCAGGTGCCAGGCTCTGAAATACTTCACAGGTATGTGTGTGCCAGCTCTGCAACATCTATCCAGCTGTGGCCCTCCCAATTGCTGAACACAGTGCCGTTTTTTCTGAGACCTGCACTTTGAACAGCAAAAATCCAGACAATACATGTCTAGGAATGGGGCAGTGCAGACCTTTGTCTGCTTTCAGTTGTCACTCCCCACTCGCAGTTTTCCAGCTGCGAGGGAGTCTCTGAGAGGAAGGAATTCTAGGTTTCTTTTCTCAGGAATTGTTATAAATGAAAGCTCCAATTTATTAATTTAAGGAAATTTATTAAATGTACCAAATATAAATTCAGAAAATAACAACAAAAAGAAAAGCCACTATCGAAAAAAAAAAAGGTCAGTGCGGGGTGTCAGCACTGGGTGGGACACAGGTTTGACTGCTGCAGCAGAGGGTCTCCTATGCTCCACATTGACTGTCCTGTCTGGACGATTTTTACACGATTTTTCTTGCTCAAGGCAGTGTCCCTTTTCTTCCTTTTTGGACTGCACATATTCAGGTGGACTTCTTTTCTCTGTGGCAAGCTGAATAATACATGTGTGGAGAGTGATGAACACCCATGATCGCATTCCCCAGTATTGAGATGTATCTCCCTGATGGCTCTGGCTATCTCAGTTTTGGATATTTACCACGTATTTATCGTCCAGGTGTTCTTTGGACCACCTTGATGGATGATCCATCTCCGGGCTGGCCATGTTCAATTGCCTGTGAATTGAGTCCTCCCTCCTTTGTCCAGGTGGTTTCAACATTGTGTTGCAATCCCTGTCCCTGGCTTGTGTGTTTTTAAAAACTTCTTGTAAGAGTATATCTTGACAGTACATAACTATAAAATATATGACAATTTCATTTGCACGAATTATCATATACATAAAACAGGAATGTTTTTGAGTTTATTTCTTTTTGTCTGGAAAATGCAGTTTAATCCAGCATCCCCCTTGCTCCCCAGACTCTTTGGGGGATGACTCCTGGTGGACAGTAGAGTGTTTACAAGAGAAGCAAATGTGTCCAAACATTTTTGGACAGGGCTTCTGAATGGGCAGTGAGTGGGGACTGTTGCTGCTCTGTGACAAGGAATGCAGGAAGAGTGCTGTGGGCCTGAGCCCAGCCATCACTTAGGAGCATTTCGGCTAATCCCGAAGGGAAAAGTGACTACAGCAGAGCAGCAGCTTCCCATACAGGCACACTGGTGTTTTGATGAGGGTCACTAGGTGCAGGGTACCAGCTGCAACTCCCACTCCAGGCAGGGTTAACACCAGCACACCGTGAATGTGCAGGGCCCAGCTGGGCAGGCAGGAGCAGATGGATACCTGTGGGCTCCAGCTCTGAGCTCCTTGCAGGAGATGATGTCACTAAGATGTGCCTGTTTCCAATCTCCAGATGCTGGTAGGAGGCCCCATTACCAACTGTCTGAGCACTTCAGGCTGTTGAAAAATGTACAAAGAGGGCCAACACTGAATCTGGACAGACCAGCATGCAAGCAGGCTTATAAAATAATAGACCGAAAGTCTGATGATTACATTAATCTGTGTTAAACTCATCAATTAAGTCTGTCAGGGTAGCCAGAGGTCTGGAAATACCTACAAATGCATTGCCATAAAATGCCCCAGGAACTACGGGTGGTACCACAAAACAGACCCTCCCGAAACCACCTGTAGAATTGAGGACTGGCATCAGCAGGGCTAAAAGCAAGCTGATTTTTGCTGATTGCGTAAAGGCAAAAAATGGTATTCAGAGGAGTCATATGTTAGTGACAGTCCATGCAGTTCATGTAGCCTGCCACCATTGTGTCTGATGTGACAGAACATGTCATTTCTCCAAGAAGACATTTTGTTCACACAGTACCGAAACCTGGGGAATATAATTAACAGTTGTTGGGCAAAGCACACGACTTTCTTGCCAGCAGCAGACTCGTCTGTTCTGTAGCTACAAAAACTTTAACTCAGGCTTCATCAAATTAGTAGGCACTAAATCACTGGTTTTTATTCAGCTACAATTTATCACTGTAATTCTAAGAAAGGGGTTTTAAGGAAATGACTGTTGAGGAGAATGAATTTGTTACTGCCCTGAGAGGAACATAGATGTAAAACCAGAACAAAATATGGTTCTAGTCTATGCTTAGTGTCTCTGTTACTTATGTTCAAGAGGATCATGAAGGATCCAAACAGAGGAGGAGGAGGTTTCACGTCTGTGAAATGCACTTGCGAGCATGCAACAGTGACCCTTAGCTGCAGAACCAAGGGGTGTTATAGATGAAGGTTTAAAGGTACTCAAACTCTTGTACTGTGCTTTGACATTAAATTCATCACTTTTAGTATTCTCTGTGGCAGACCAAACCCACAGTTAATAGATTATTTGATCACTGTCCTAAAAGTCTTGCACCAATTTCTATTTGCTTAAAAACTTTGATGTGTTACAGCTGTGCCTGCAGAATAAGTGCTGGGATACATCATATCTGCCTATGCTACTCTGAAACTTGCACACCTAATTCCTCCAGAGCTTTTCCACACAATTCCCGAATAGGCACAGCTGCTCTGCAGCCTGGGTCCCAAGCAGCAGACTGAGGCCTGACCCCCAGACATCCAAAGCCACAGGAGGCTGTCTCTGCTCCAGGACCTGCCCTGCACTGGGAGGCCTAACCACACCACCTGAGGCGGCAATTCTTCCCTGCACACTTGGGTCTCTGCCACATTTGAGAGCAGACCGGCTCAGATGAGGGCTGGTGTTGGTGTGAAGAAAGCCCAGGATGCTTTGGTGTGGCTGACCCAAGCAAGAGCCTCCCTGGGGAAAGTCAGGCAAAGGGCACATGAAGCCTCTGTTCTAGTGCCATCAGTCAGCTCTCCTCCCATGTCCTATGTGGTACTCCAGGCTCTTGGCTTACCCTCCCTGCTCCTGCATACTCCAGGCTGGTATACTCCACCCTGCCAGACCCCTCTAGAGAGCAGATTTGTGGTCTAAACACAATATACATACTGAAGTAGTAGTTTGTGTAGTTCTGAAGCACCCAGCACTGAAATCACATGCCAGCTAACTTTATCCCCCAGCCAGCTACTCTCAGGCAAACTCATGGAACATGAAGTGGCTTTAATAGCTCCCTATAGTAAAATGGCATTTCCCAAGGGATTTCTTGTCAGCTTCTCCACTGGCCCTTCCTTGGCTGCTTCTCCTAGGACCCTGTGTGTGGTTTGCTGCAGCACAGAGCAGCATGGCCCTCCCTGGGCTTTTGCTGTCTTATGCTTACTCACAGTACATCACATCACCACGGAGCTGAGCTGAAGGCAATCAGCAAGTCATTCTGCCATCCCTGAGCCCCCTGCTCAGCCTGTAAGGGGCAAGACTGGCTCTCTACCTGTGCCTCTACCCATGAGGCTGTAGCAGGAAGTCTGCTATGCAACGTGCCCAGGAACCCAGACTCATCTCAGAGGATAATGACCCCTCTGCTCAGGTGTTGGTTATGTGCCACTATGTGCTGCTGCAGCCAAAAAATCTGTGCAGCAAAGACACATGGTACACTGCAAAAAGTTCTCCTCTGATTGCTGCTGAAATCTTCTCTGTTTTCACCATCTTCTCATGTTGATTTGGGTTAGCAAAAGAAGGGCCCTGTGAGAGGCAGATGATAAATAACCAGGGCAGCACCTGCTTACAGGAACTTGCCCTTAGTTTACACAGCAAGAGAAAGGGACAAAAAGAAAAAAAGGAAAAAAAAAAAAAAAAGAAAAAAAAAGAAAAAGGATGAGATGAACCAGTATGGTCAAGCTCTCTGACCAAATTATATCTGTTGTGTGCCAACTCCAGTGAGCGAGTTTGGTAAGAGGAGTTTATTCCCAGTACTCATGCATTTAGTGGAGAGAGGGAAAGGCATTGGCTACAAAAACGCTGCTGATGCTGTTATAACTGACCATTCAGAAGGCCAGAAACAGGTGTGGATATTTCAGAGTAGCAGCTTAGGTAGATGTACCCCACAGGCCCAGACTCTGCATGTCAGCTTGTCCACCTGCAAAGGGAACCCAGTGCTGGGCAGCTTACAGAAGTTTGTTACAAGAGGCTAAAGTGCCCTGGGATGTGGTTACAAGAGATGCAATTCCTTCAGGCAAGAAGATACAAGCAAATCAGTCACTGACAGAACAGTTTCTCAAATAAAACTGAGAAGAGAATATAAAAGGCAATGGAGCTGTGTAACTAAGTTTAAAAAGCAGACATATCCATATGCATATACTCTTACATATATTCTCATTGCAATTCTGTGTGTGAAGTGCTAAGCGACAGAGAACCACTTTTTTGAACAAATGTGGGATATCACTGATGTGTGATGACCTCTAAGTTATTTTAAGCTTTGCTGTAATAAATCCAGTGGCAAATGGGAAACCTGTATTACCTCTAGCAAGGTGTCCATGTAAGAAATGCCTACAAACTTATCAATGAGCTAGAAGGCATCCTCTGCAAAACTCACTGTGTGGGTTTGCACTGGATTTAGTTCACACAACAGATCAAGATAGTTAATAATGAAAATGCAATTTCAAGGAGGAAAACCTGGTTCTTGTGTTGTCCATTTAAACAGGAGACATAAACCACATCTGTACTATGTTAGAACAGTGTAGTGAGATTTCCCTCAATACAAAAAATAAATGAAGACAAAAATGAAAAAAAAAATTGGAAATAGTTTATTTGCTGCATGAGGAAACTTCTTGTAATTTACATATAAAGAAACTTGTTATGCTGTAGTATATAATTTTCATTATTCCACAAAGATAATTGTAATAAATATACAAACCAAAACAAAGTAGAAGACTAAATCCATCAGGCAACCTACAAAATGGTTCATCAAGTTTTATACTTGCAGCATTAGCATGCTTAAAATTTTGTTATTTTTGAAGTGATGCAGCAAATTTTTTTTCACATTTCTTTGGAGCATTTTCAAAGCTGTCTAACTATAAAATACTGTTCAAAATTAGATGGCATTAGTTAAACCTCTCAAGAAAAGTAACACCAAGGTCTAACTGATGCAAAGGTGGTGTTTTTCTTTTTGTTTTTAAAATCCATTTAGCTCTGCCAGCGTTAGGAATTATCTGATATAAGTGCACTATGAGTTCAGTCAGCCTGAGGCACTGCTGACTCCTGTCATATTATGACTCTATATAAACTTCATAGATTATATAGCTCTGAAAGATTTCTCTATTAATAGAGACATATCCCCATAGAATAAAAAAAACACAATACCATATTGAAGCCGCAAGCTTGTTAAAATGGTTGTACCCTCAAGTGCAGTGTGTGCTTAGAACATTTTTCCATAGTTTAATTCTATTCCACATCAGGCATTTTTATTTGACTTTAAATGTAGAAGTGCTGATAAAGGCTTTATTGATGCCTGTAGCCTCTAGAAACAACATACAAATTTTTTTTGACACCTCCTGCTGTTGTCTACCTATAATTTCTATTTTTTTCTTTTTTGAATAGCAGGCTGAATTTTACATTTAACTGCTCTGGACCACACTGACAGACAGGTCTATTATTCCATACAAATTTCTTACAAACTGAAAACACTTCACTATGCTTCACTATTACTGAGTACTTGGGGGTATAAAAAGAAATTCTCTAAGACACAGTTACCTAAAAATATTAGTTAATAAGCTTAATGCAAATATTATGTAGAAAAAATGGTTTCATTACAAAAAAAATTCATTAGAGGCCAGTAAAAATATACTGCAGAGAAGATCTTTAAAAAGTGAGGTTAGGAAGTATGAGGCATTGACATGCACTGTAAACATCCTGTGTTCACTAGAATCCCTTATCTAAAAGTATATGACATGGTTTTGTTCCTGAGCTTCATGGCCAACGCTTGCATAGACAGCTAAATCTATCATAAAGGGCTGTTTATAGAGACAGTTCTGTTTGTATGTAACTTCAAGAAACTAATGCTTTTACCTTTTAAAATAGTTTCATTCCACTACCAGATAGTTAAGGAAACCATTATGAAGTATGGTATGGGTTTTGTGTACTCAGTGCATTGGGTGAATTGGGGCAGCTACGTTTTAGTGTGTTAATCTTAAACAACATTACACCAGGAAGTGTAGCTGTTCCACGTTCTGGCTCAGCATAAATATCTACTCCTGCTCACTGCTGTAAGGTTCACTTCTGCTCTGCCAAAGACTGCATATGACAAAATGTCAAAATCTGAGTGCTGCAGTATCAAACACACCCAGTAATGAGATGCAGGTTATAATCAGTACAGAACACCTCACAGAGAATTTCACCTTTACCCAGGCAACACCAGTGCTTTCCTCCAGTTAACCTGCTGCTATTACAGGAAGCTGGAAAAGTACTCACAAGGTAACATGACATGGAGTGGCCTATGTAAAAAATCTAAAGAACATACTTGCATTTTGGGTATGAAAAGCAGGCATGTGTTTACCTACTGCACATGGAAATGCACATGGAAGTGGTACAGACAGACAAATATATCCCCCTCACAAAGAGCACAGTAACACAAAAGCAGCAAATTGCCAATTTGAAATCTTATGTTAAGGCAAATCTAGATAAAATAACCATAACAGGATTAATAAAAATAAAGAGTTTTCCATGGCTTTTTTGTTTACTTTTTCTGCGATTGGCTTTTACACATTGATAAAATTTGTTTAAGCACTTTCTGGACATCTTCATCCATCTGACCCTAGACAAAGGGAGGGAGAAAAAAAAGATTATTAAATCAATGCAGCTCTAATCTTTAAGAACATCTACAAACTATTTTTCAGGTATAGTAATTAGATCAATTTCCCAAGTGGAAGCAGTGATAAATTTGTTCTTGCACTGTCATACCTTATGGCTTAGTGAAAACATGCAAAATTCTTACTAGACCTGCAGAAGAAACATCTTCAGTTAAAATACTAACACTGAGTGACTGACAACATGCAACCATACCTGCACAGCATAGAGAAGGTGCATCCTGTAAACCGAGACAATTTCCTGGTGTTGTTTCTTTGTTTCCTAGAAAACGGTTAAGCAGAAAGGTACAGAGCACTCAGAACTATTGAACTCAGAACTCCCCAGATAGATTCTGACTGAGGAAAATTCAAACCAAAGTCTTATGTAATGCATTGACAACCAGTTCAGACAGTGTTGTGTCACTAGGAACTCTAAATTTGCTTGGAAGAATGTCCAGAAAAATTACTTGTAGTTCTACCTACCTCAATAAAAGAGCTGTGATATCATCAGTTTTAAGAAGTGCTGAGCTGCTAAGTTGTGGAATGAGCACATACTCTATTTCCAAGCTTAGCGGCAACCAGAATTGTGGAAAGACAACAGTACTCTGACAAATCAACTCTCAATTGCAACACACCTCCTCCCTGAAGGCAGTGGCCCTGATGCCTTAGGATTTTAGCTTTTATCTATTTTGAATCCTGAACTGCTTTAGGGTATAGCTCTAAAACTCCATAGCCTATCAGCTACTATTCTCCTGTTTTATTCAGACAAAGCAATTCTTCTGTAGGCCTGCAGCTCAAGGACACCCTACTGCCCCAGGCCCTGAAAAATATAAACACAAATGAATTGGGGGAGAGGCAAACTGGGGGTATATGACTTCATTATCGGTGCTGTAATTGGAGTATTAATCCCTAGTATATAAATAGACCAAACTTACAACCATCTGTAAACTCATTACTGTCTCCCATCTTGGTTATAGCCCCTTTGGGGAGGCTTTGTCTGCCCTTAATGTACCTGAAGGCCCTTCATTAAATATATCTGCTTTTATATTAAATATATCTGCTTTTATTCTCTTAATTCTGGCCTCTGTTTTTAGGTCAGCCCAAAAAGGGCATCAACCCCTCTGTTAGAGTTGATGCCTTCCCAGGTGAAAGGAAGTGCTTACAAAGGGCTTACCCTGTAGGACACTGGCTACATGAAAGCCACCCAATCTTTTACAATGACCACAGACTGCCACAACTCAGAAGCCACCCTTCCAAAGACACATGAAGCTGTTAGGAAAGCTACAAGAAGGAAAGAGTGTTTCTGTCCTGTTTGAAAAGCTACCTGTTTTTCCAATGTGCTGCATACTTCTGCACTTTACACTACTTTGCTGATCCTAAATTAGTGGGAGATGAAGGGTCCTTTCAGACATGGAGGACTGGAATAAGAAAGTCTGGGCCTTCACACTGACAGGATGCCCTGCCTATTATTTTTCTCGTCTACAAGGGAATTTTTCTGGCATACTGCACCCTCTGTTTTTCTGCTGGGAAAGGTAAGAAGCAGACCCCACTTAGCAAGTCAGTCTGAGAATTCTCCTTTCAGAGGCACTCCAGAGCCTTCAACAAAGGTCTGCAGTGGACAATACCTTCTTTTCATCGTCAAGAGTGAATAATGTTCTCCTCTGGGTCAGCAAGCTCTAGGAAATGTCAATTATGATTCAACCCAGCTTAGAAGACTGGATCTTTCATGCACAAACAACAAAATTTAAAAACAAGATCTGTAAGGCATTCAGAATTTCAGAGAATAAACTATGATCCCCCTAAAAAGATGCATTTGCTTGACTTGAAACCTCATAGTTTCTTTCAAAATGCTTAAAACACCAAAACAACATCAGCTGATGAATGTGCTTGAAAATTGTCTGCACAGATTATACTTTTCCACAAATTAAGGTCTTAGCAGCAGGTTTGGTGGCTCCATTTTACTACAAAACATCTGTTTCTCAACTGGCCTGAGAAAAATATGTGGAAAACCAGCTTTCTTTAGTTATGCTCTTTCTAAAGTGCTATTCATGACTTGTAAATTCCTACATGTTTCAGAGAAACAGAAATTACAGTTTTTTTGGCTGAAGATTCTTTTCCATGTACTCACTGTTTTGTACTCTATTTTAAATAATGCAGAGTGAAGAACAGTACAGGTTTCTTTGGAGAACTGGGACTAATGTTATATTTACAAATTTTCACACTTACAGTCAGTTGGTTTTGCAACTGCTTCACTTGTTGCTGTAACACCTCCAACTGCTGGCTTTGTCTTTTGGGGGCACTGGTTGAGTAGGAGAGTTGAGAAAGGCTGTTCAATGCTTCTTTTAATTTGCTAATTTCCTTGGACATTTCATTGATCTAGGGAGGCAAAACACAGGTTTTCATTAAAAGATGCTATGCATACTGTGTTCCTGTGTGTCTTATCTTTGAGTTATTTGTGACTTAAATCTAAGAAGGGGGGCAAACCAAATTGTAAATAAACTCCATGGACAAACAGAGAGTCATGTAAGCAAAGGGCTACAATGCTCCTCTATTCCCCATCCTAGTCCAGTCTATTCAAACTGCATTCCTTGTTCTGAACATCATCAATATTTAACAAGAAGGGCTGCATTTACCACCTTTACAAATTTTTCTGCTGAACCAAACACAGGCCAGCTATTCACAACTACCAAAATGCTTAGCTTTTTATAAAGGAATTTGTAGTGACAGATATGGTAGCTGCAGAGGAAAATTAGTCAAATGCTATGGTTCAGATGATGTAGTAATATCCTAACAGTGAATTTTTGCTCCTTCTTGATATTTTGTTTACTTCTCTCCTCTGGAATATCTCCCTGCTACAAATCTCACTTCTTTGACTTCAGCTGCCTGAAAATAGTGTGAACCCAACCTAAGCATAACTTAAAAGAAGTAAATTGAAAGATCATGTACATTTCCACAGGGGAGGGAAACCAACTGCAAAGCCAAACATGAAGAAAACTCCTTTGCTTTCTATACCTGTATTTTCAGAGGGGGAAATGCACTCTGAACTCACATTACCTCTCCACTGTACTGAGTCACTGACCTTTTTGTCTTTATCTTCTTCTAGTTTTGATGAGTTTTTCAATTCAGTAAGAGCTTCTTGCACTTGGTGGTACTTGTGCTGGAGATCAGTCACCTCCCGTTCCTTTGCTTCAAGAAGAGTATGTATACCTTCTTTTGTTTCTTTCAAGTGCAAAATTTCATTTCTCAGTTTCATGGCATCTAAGGATATATTTTCCTTCTCTCGAATTACATCCTTCAGTTTGGATGACAAAGCACTAACTTCACCCTCTAGTGACGACTGGAGCTTTTCATATGTGGCCTTGGGTACCATGGCTTCATTAATTGCAGCTTTTTCTTCCAGTAATGCCTTTTCCAAGTTTCTTAATTCGCTTTCCTTGTTGCTAAGCAATTGCTTGAGCTCATTTATTTCTTCCTCCATCTCCTTTATGGTATTTCTGAGTGCGTTGATTACCTGACGATGTTCAGTAATTGGCAAAGAGTTTTGCTTCTGAATGTCTAACAGTTGCTTGAGTTCTTTTGATTCACCTAATACTTTTGTGTACTGGGATTTAATTTCTGATAACTCACTTTCTGCTTTGTATTTCAAAGAATTTGTTACCTCCATCAGTTTGTCATGTTCATCTCTAGGAATGTAGTCTGAAGCTATATCATCTAGAGTTTTTTTCTTCCTATAGTCTTCAAGCTCTGTTTGTGCTTCCTTGTACAACTGAGACAATTCACTAAGTTGCCTGTTGAGCTCATCTATCGTTCTGTGCATCACATCCTTCCTTTCTCCAGCTTCAGCACTAGATTCCAACTGCATCTGATTTGTCAGCTTGTCCTGTAGCCTTTTAATTTCTTCTTGCCCTTCCTTGTACCTCTCAATCAGCAATGCTTTCTCTTGATTAATGTTATCAATAACTGAACAATATGAATTCTTCATTTCCTCACACTCTTCCACAGACAATTTGCCTGCCATCTTCTGCTCTCTGTCTTCAAACTTTTTCTGTAGCTCTCTCACTTTTTCTTTTTGTCTTTCGCTTTCCTCCAATGCTTTCTTCAATTCTTGCTTAAGTGCTTCAACTTCTCCATATGTAATCTTCAACATACTCAGATCAGAACCAGTTTCTTCACTTTCAGAGGAAACAAGAACTGGCTTCTTTTGCCTTTGTACATTCAAAATCTCTTTCATAGCTTCCTCATGTCTGTTTTGAGTTTCTTTGAATTTCAAATTAAGATCAGAACAATTTTCTGAAATGTCTGGGTTGTTTGAATTCTCTGTTTCTGGGACTCTAGACTGGACTTGAGTTTCCACATGCTTTCTTTTAGCTTCAGAATTCTCTAATTTTCTCTGCACATCCTTTAAGTCTTCCTGAAGGTACTTAATTTTTACTTCTCTGGGGCTTGTCAACTTTTCTTGAATTTGAGTGGCATTTAATGTAGGCTTCATCTCCTGCGACAAGAACTCATTTTGTCTCTCTGCTGTTTGCTCAAACTGTGCTTGGGATGAATAAGATTCTACAGCTGAATCCCCCTCTTTAGGTGTTCTTTCCTGTGCAAAAAAACCCACCAACAATTGCACAATAAAACCAAGCACACAATTCTAATTTTTTTAGTATAGAGTAAGCAAGGAAGTATTGCCACAGCCTATAGAGAGAGATTATGAAAGAGTCATGGAAGAAAGTTCTAGAAAAGTTCAGAACTCAGCTGCTTTGATTTAGTCATCTGCAGTGAGAAAAGGCAGAAAGTACCAAGCTCCTCTGAAAGTCTGGGCTGAGCTCCATAAGCTAATAATCAAAACTATGCAAATTAAAATTCTTCTAGCACAACTGTTAACAACATATTTTAGAATGTAGTTATAATGATAAACAAAGTTATTTATTAATTTATGGGAAAAGTGAGAAGATCAAAACACTGATTTAATCCTTTGGGGCAGAGTGTTTGCATGATCTTACCCACAAGCTCATTAAAAGATCTTTACAGTACAACTTTTTAAAACAGTAAGTAGCTCTTTGTTCTGCCTCGCAGATTAAGAGACCATCAGAACAGCACCAAAATATGTCACCTGTAATTTGTCCTGCAGCTCCTTATTGTGCAATGTCAGGGAGGCAATCTTTGCTTGCATCAACAGAAGTAGATCTTGTTGGTCAGCTTCAGAACTCACATCCAATAAACTATCAGCACCTTCAGAGGAAAAAAAAAAAGATTCAGAAGGTTTCAAAAAGATGAAATGATATTTAGAGAGTTATTCCAACATTTAAACAGCTTGTTCCCATGACCACTAAATGCAGTGAGCAAGAAAACTATTCCTACAAACACCCCAAGAAGGTGTTAGGTTAACACAATAGAATCAGGATGTTTTGGTGGGGAGCTGCTTGTGGCATTACTTAGTGTGTCTCATGTTCTAAGTAGAAAGGTATAGAGGTTTTCAGCATTTCATGCCACCTAAAACACCTAATGAGAAAAGGATTAATTATATACCTGTTGTGCTGTCACTCAGTCTGTCTTTATTATCCCTGTGAAAAGAGCTGAACTCTTCCTGTTAAGACATCAAAAGAAAACATTTTCACAGAAAATGCACATGAAAAGCTGGACAGTTGAGCAAAAAGAAATATAGGCAATATAGATTCTGCTGGATAAAGCCTGTCCACATGGATATCCATCTTTTATTTCCGAGGTCTTGTTTAATTGTAGCATGTATCCAGTTTTTCAAAGTCTGCAAAAGCCATTCAAGTTCCATTGCCCAATTCCCATTAAATACTAATGAAACACAGGCAACTATCTTGTAAATAGTTTGGAAAACTGCACACCCTGTGATAAGTAGTAGCAACATACTGACATGTTTAAAAAAATCTTCAGCAACACAAGATAAAGATCACACAGAGCATACTCAACCCTTTCACTGACATCTTTTGGTAAAATGGTCTCTTTTTGCACTGCCCAATTCCATGCACTTTGCTGATACCAGAAATTGAACTCTTGGAACATGAATACTTTCATAACTATACTTCCAAACACTAACTGAACAACCTGACTAAACAACCTATTTATATGTACATATTTGTCACACATTAAAGTAATCTTTACATTTGTTTTATGAATTGCATTGAAATAGATTTGGATTCATTTTTGTTCCTAAAATTCAGCTAATTAAGTCACAGGAGACTCTGCAGTCATCAAAATATAACATCAAGCAAAACAGGTCTTGTACTTCCCTAAGCTCATTAAGGATGGAACACTGATACCTTGCACACTTGATCAGCAAAGAAAGCCTGCCCTTTTCCAGTCATGGGAGTTGAAGTTGATGAGTGTGGAGAGGACAAATCATTCATCTGTAAAAAATTTTATACAAATAGGTATGTATACATGAATGCACATACAGGTACCTCCCCAACATGTGCCTATATATATGTATATATGTGTATATCTATATAGCTATATATACACACACACACATATACATATATATATGCGTGTACATGCATTCAAGAATACTTTCACCTGCACTAACCTAAGTCACAGTTGTAGGTCACTTTCAGAGAACAGACCTAATTATTTAGTGCCCTTCTGAATCAATATTACATAAGAAGTGTAGCTGTTACACAGGATATATCCTGGTTTAAAATTTAACTTAACTATTAAATAGACTTATATAGTACCAAAATGCAGTTAAGTATTTTATTTTGATATGCATATATGCCCATAATAATATGTATCCATATATATGTATAACTAAAATATAAAAAAGCTTGTTATTTACTTATTGAAATCAAAAGCAAAAAGGACAACTTCAACTGTAGTTGGAAGAAACAATTGTACAGTTGTATCTTTGACCATGTTGCATTTTAAGCAATTTTGCTTTGTTAATCTAAGCAACATGTGCTTTCATGGTGTCATCCTGATTTTAGGAAAAGCACTCATGGTAAGACAGGCATATAAAATAACAGTGACAGAAAAAATCCTGCCCACATAACTCTAATAATGTTCAAAATGCTTTATATCCCCTAAAAGCATCTCAAAATTGGTCTTTTCTTTACCTGAATAGGACTGATAGGAGGAGGTGGGGCTTTGCGTTTTTTTGGAGTTCCACTTCTTTCTGAACTTAATTTAGAGCCTTGATCATGCTGAAAGTTTCACCAGCCAGAAAAGGTAGGTTTGTTAGTTTGGTTAGTAAAGTCTGAGCAAGTTGTTTTATTAAAAAAAAAAAAAATAAATCCCACATTAATATCAACTTCAGCAGCTCATGCAGTTCCTTTTTTCCCCTGGGTAAAGACTACATCTCTACTAACACAAAGATATTAAACATGCCTGACAAAAAGAATCTGCTCCCTTGTAAACCATGCTTCAGTGGAAACAAACAAGATTTAGTAAAAAAGCAGAAGCTGACAATAGGTTTAGCACCCGTGACCTTAAAACACTTCATTCACACACAGCCCAGTCATGCCATTCTTCACAGCTACTATCTTTCCTCTCCACCAGCTTCGGCCTGAGTCCCCCAAAAAACCCACCTCTGCACTCAGAGAAGGCATGACCAATGCATTGCACCCTTGTCTACTTCCCAGCCACCAGCATGTCTATCAGGTCTACTTGCACTCCAAGATAAGACACTAAATAAAAAATGTAAGAAACTAATTTAATCTCCTAAATCTGCCATGATTCTCACAGGAAAGGGTCTCCAGCAAAACCAGGGATAACCTTTAATTTTATGTTTTAGATAGAGAGAATTTCTCTAGATCCTCTTTTCTGCAGTTTAAAGAGCCAAGCTCCTGCACTACACATGAAGAAAGCAGGAATCATCCCAGCACACATGCACATACACACTTGCCCTCCTTTCCTCCCTTCACCAAGGGTGCTGACTGCTGTTACACAGAGAAGCCAAGTCTAAAAGTAGTGTTCCTGAAACACATTTCTTCCCTAAGCAAGAAAAACCTTTTACATTACATAGTAGTCATGGCAACCCATCTCACAATGACACTTACTAGTGCTTCCATTACTGATTTTTGTTATGTTACAAGTCTAGAGAGTATTTTCAAAACCAAAAGGACAAATACCTGCTTCGCTTTTGTTGGAGACTTTGCCTCTGTGGAGCAGAAAAGAAGTGGAATAAAGAGAAGTTATTAAAGGAAGAGTTACTTTCCATTCTTAACCCACCTCTCTGCTCTGCTTCCCATACCATAGATAAATGGTTTGGTTTTTGGATTCCTGTCTGAAACCTGAAAAATACAATTTGCAAATTCCATTTCAATCACATTCTTTCTCTGCTACTGTCTGGTTTCATTTTGAGAAAAATTCTGAAGAATCATGATAATTCTTATTCTGGTCTCGCACCATTCTTATGCATTAAGCTTCCTATTTTAGAAATCCATTGTAGTTTGACCATAAAATACTATGCCTGCTTCAGCTCCTTCTCCAACCCCTCTACCTGAGGGGTTCTATGTATAAAAGAGAATCCATTCCAAACTGTATGCAAAATTTCACAATGCTGCTACATCAACTTGTCTTGCTCCAAAAAACCTCTTTTTGGCCTGCTCAGGGTTTTGTGCCATGCTAAATATTACCATCTATGGCAAAGAGTTTTTGGGAAGTCTCAGCCAGATAATCCTGCAAATGGCTTTTGCAACATTTCACGGTACAGTTTTAAGAAAATTTGTTCAGTGCTAAATCAAGAAGTGACATACTGCAGGTCAGCCTCTCTCACATACCCACGTCCTGTGATATCTTTGACGACAGAAGATTCTGGATCCCCGTATTCTCAGAGAGCTTGGCATAATGCAGGGCATTCTGTCCAAAGACATCTACTAAACTCACATCTGCACCTCTCCGGAGGAAAGCTTCCACCATGTTAAGGCTACTAGCTTCACAAGCCATCATCAAAGCAGTTCTGAACAAAAGGAGAAAAAAACCCAGAACACAAACAGCAAGTGTCAAGGCATTCTCTTTAGCAGCTCATTTCTTCAGGGAAAAAAATTGTGACTGTTATTGTGCAATAAAGTCCAAGATGCCATCAGCATATTTATTGGTACATAAATGTGACTTCTCTTTCTCCTTACAAACAAGCATTTTCCAACTCTTCCTCCTCATGCACTCCAGCTGCAAATGCAGGTGTACAAACATTTCTAAATATGGCTTCCCGAGGCTGAGAGGAGAGCCATAGATAGAAATGGCTGCAGGATAAAGTCAAAGAAACCTCACTGTTACACTCTTATGACAGTGGTGGTACAACATGAAAACCTTTATTTCATTCCTGCTCTCCTCCACATGTTGTGTTTGGGACAAAACAGACAAACAGATTTCAATCAAAAAGGCAATTAAATCTAAAAGATCTTCAGTGAGTCCAAGAGATGAGTTTGACCTCAAATCCTGTTCTACTGTCAGCCTAAAAAAAATAAATAAAGGAGTCCATGAAAACACAAGCAATTCCCTTTCCAACACAGGGCAGTGGCACAGAGACAAAGTAAGCATAGCATACAGAAGGAATCTTTTCCTAACAGGTTGTATCTGCTTTTCTCAGTTATTTGAAGGGGTCATAAGTGGCATACAGAATATTTCCAAAAATACATCACCTTTCAAGCATGCTCTAATAGTGCCTTCCTGCTCAGGCATAGTTCTCCTTTCTCTGTATGAACACATGTCTAATAGGTTGGCCAAGTTTAATGCCAAACACATTCCTCAGTGCGGATACAATGCTGAAAAGTTACTACAGTGATAATATTTACAAAGTATTAAGACTTTACACAGTTTCACTAATGAATTAAACATACTCCTTGTAATGTGTGAGTCACTTGGAAAAGCTATGCTGTTGCAGTGCTGTGCTAAAAGTAGTAGTGAGTGATAACTTGGATACCATCTCAAGAGTCACAGGGATGGTTTTAGATGACCAAAATAGTTCACTTAGTCTGGACCTGATAGGAATCTGCAGATGCTATTTTCCAAGGTTATCCCTCTCTCCTCCCAATGAGGTTTCTCCTGTTTCAGTAAAATCTTAACTAGTTCTGTGAACAAGAGATGCAGTAGCAGTCACTTCCCTCACCACAATTAAAGCAAGAAATAAACCAGCACATTCTATGTTACAATGTTTTATTGTTTCTACATACAGCACTATCGTTAAAAAAATAAAAAAAATCTGTCCTATCTGTTACAGAAACTCCTTCATCCAATTAAAGCAGAAAGTCTTAATCCTGTCTGCTGACTAAACACTAGGACAGTGAGGGGAAGGCAGAGGCCCCTGAGTGAGCAGTACCTCAGGCTCAAAGCACCAATGAGGCCATGAAAACTGACAGAAAACAAAGGGGTTTTCTTCAGACAACTGGCCCTAATGAACTTAGGACTGATAAAAAACAAGATAGAGCCCAGTCTTATATTCACAGGTGCCACTAGAGAACAGAATCAGCATTGTGTCACACAGAATAATCAAAATTGCTGTCAAGTGTAAGTGCCAAGTCTTGTCAGTATCCTACTTTACCTCCACAGTTTAACCAGCTGTTTATAAAACAGTCCATAATATTCTAAGATTCTTGATGTTTGTCAGTATCATCAGAACTAGTGCATATTTCACTACAAGGATGTTGCTTTTTAAGAAGTTATCTGACACATGCACTATCTCTTAATGCAGAAAAAACTGTAATTGGCACCTTCTAGAAAAGCAGCATCTCCACTACAGAGATTTATTGTATTTTTTTCTTGCTGGTGTGTCTGCATTATGGCAGAAAAAAGTGACTCTCCACAGATTTTGCTCACAAGTAGCAGTTTTTAGGATTTCATTTGGAGGTATTAACTCATTCCAAGCAGAGAGCAGCATTTTAAATTGGGATGCTTAGAAAGTGATGTGTGGATAAGTGCTATCAATCATATTTGTACAGGAATCACTTAAATGCTTTGGTAGCCCAAGGGAAATCTTACAGGCAGATTAGTTTTATAGCCACATAGTTTCTGCTTCATCTTTTACTTCAGTCAGAATTCTGTAAGCCTTCTCGGCAATCAGAATATGCTATCTAGTACAGAAAGCTTTATTTCACCTAATATCAACTATTTTGGGAAGGATTTGAGAAGAAATATTCATTTGACAGTCAGCTTTGGGGAAGAATCAACACGTTAGCCTGCTGTACCTTCCATTTTTATCCCTCATGTTGATGTCTGCTCCATGATCCAGAAGGTATTTGCAGACTTCTGTATGACCATTTTGTACTGCAAGCAGCAGAGGTATGTTTCCATCCTAGAAATGCATATAAAGAAGCTATGAACAGTAGTCCATCCACTTACAAAAACACACTGAGCTACAAATTTAAAGTGAGCTACAAATTTTACCTTTACATAGCAAAAATGAGGTGCTATTAGTACATTTTCCTGTGTACCATAAACATAGCTGAGTGTGTTATAATTCCTTCCTTGTCTGTTGGGGATGATGCAAAACACAGGGAGTAGGAACTTGTTTTTGTACTCCCTTTGCTATTTGCTCAATGCTAAAACACTATTTTCAAACTACAAAATATCTTTCTGTAGCTCCACAACAAAAATGGTAATTTTAACTAAGTACTAGGCAAAAATACAACATTTCATAAAGTCATAGAATAATACAGTTGGAAGACCTTTAGAAGTATCTGGAGTTTCTCCCACTTTTTTTCTCATCCAAAGCTAGGCCAACTTCAAGTTTCAGCACATAGCTCAGAGACTTGTCCAGTCATGTTTTAAACACCTCCAAGGGTAAAGACACAGCTCTAGGTACCAGTTCCAGTGTTTGACCACCTTAAAGGTGAGGCGCTTTTTTTACTAGTAGCTAACTGGACTTTCCCAATTAGTCCACTACCCAAATTCTGACCATTGCTTATCATTTTGCCATGCACCTCTGAGGTTTGTCTCTCTTTTTTCTATACCCAGCCATGATGTAGCTCAGGACATTTTTAAGATACTCCTAAAGCCTTAAGACTGAATAAATTTTTTATGTCTATAACATGTATTTGCTGAAATCTTTGATCAGATGCCTATGTTGTGACATATTTGTTTTTACTAGAAAGACCAAATATAGACCGAAGCCGAAACCAAACAAGTTTGAGCGTCTTTATCTAGTTTTGAGTGTCTTTTGACCTGTGCTTTACAGATCTCTTCTTTTTGTCATTAGGTTTTCCATCAGGCAGTTGTATCATTCCCAAAACCAGGCCTGGCTGGTTGTAGAGTTTTCACAGTTGTGTCTCTGAGCCTTTGGCATATGTGAGGTGTATTTGTTCCCCTCAGGCATATCATACTCTGATTGGGCTTTGTGAGCATTTTTCAGCCCTTGGCTGCATACTGGGCCTCTTCCAAAACCTGCTGGTGACAATGGAAACACTTTTAATTATGTTTTGAATGTGTAAGAATTGATTCTAGCTACCTGTGCCTATGTCTCAACAATCAGCAAATCCTGCCACTACAGTATCAGATTGTGAAGTGCTTCCACACCTCTGCAATGGCAAGCTGCAAAAGGAACTTCCTCCAGCAGAGAAACCCTGAAGGTGTGAACACAGCATTGCTCTGAAGTACTGCACATGAGATGGAGCATGGTAAGGCATAGAATGAGGGTGACAAAAGCTCTGAATTATCTGCAGTACACACAGGAGAGGAGGTACATACCAAATCTTTGATGTTAATGGGACATTTGTGCTCACACAGGAGTTGAACTGCCTGAAGACACCCACATGCAGCTAAAAAAAAAAAAAAAAAAAATTAAAAAAACCACAAGACAATTTTAAGAGTCCATTAAACCACAGTTTCAAAATTTGTGTCCCACACTTCCACTTGCAATACTGCGGTATTACAGTGGGGTACAAAAAGAAGTTTTAGGCTAATAAGCTAGGAATATCAAGCACAACAAAATAGTATAAACTTTCATCAAAGTTACCTGCATAATGTAAAGCTGTTTTCCCAGAATTGTCAGTGCTGTCGGCTGGACATTTACTCTGCATAATTCAATAAGGAAAAGGAAAAAAGCAATTAGAGAAAGACAAAGAAAATAAAAATGATCTTCTATATAGACAGAGTCCTTAACATCTTTGCAAATAGATTTATGTGCTGCTTCAGAGAAGAACATTGAAGGAAGGTACAGCTTCTCTCTCTATCAATCTGCTGTTTCCTGTCTTAATACCAACTTATATCGAAGCCATAGGAAATCCTCATGGTTAAGAGAACTGTACCTAAAAAAATGCTATCATTTCAGAATAATTTACATCAGTAAATAAAAATAAATAAATAAATAAATAATCAGTAAATAAAATCTCTCCTTTGTCTCAGATTTTTTTTTCTTTTTAACATTAGTGTACAAGCTAAAGCAACCACATCCTAAGGCAATTTGTCCTGCATTATTTAATACAATCATGGCATGGTTTGGATTAGAAGAGACCTTGAAGATCATCTTGTTCCAACTCCCTGCCATGGGCAGGGACACATTCCACTAGACTGGGTTGCTCAATGCCCCATCCAGCCTGGCCTTGAACACTGCCAGGGATGAGGCATCCACAACTTCTCTGGTCAACCCATGCCAGTGCCTCACCACTCTCACAATAAAGAATTTCTTCCTAATACCAAATTTAAACCTACCCTCCTTCAGTTAGAGCCATTGTCACTTGGCCTATCACGACATAGCCATGCAAAAACTCCCTCTCTGTTTTTATTGTGTGGCCCCTTTAGATACTGAAAAGCAGCTCTAAGGTTTCCTGGGAGGCTTTCTCTTCTCCAGGCTAAACACCACAGTCTCAGCCTTTCCTCACAGCAGAGGTGCTCCAGCCCTCTTGATGCCTTAAGTTTTAACTTTCATATTATCCAGATTGTGTACTGCATTAGTACTTCAATCTGAACTTCATATACAATGCAAGCAAGTTCTCTTCACAGTTTAGTTAGACAAAACAATCCCTTCCCAGCCTGAGAACCAAGGACACTGTTGCAGCTTCAGGCCCAAAAGGTATAATCAACAGTAAATTGAAGAGAGCAATCTCTCCTGGAGAGAGGGAGGATCGAACTTCATAATCTGAAGCTGTAATGGGACAATTAACCCCAATATGTAAATAGACCAAAACTTACAAAAGTGAAAACTTGTGACCCATCATCCATCTTGGTTGTAGCCTCAGTCAGGCTTTTGTACTGCCCAAGGGGTATCATTTGAAGACCTTTCTAATAAATACCTAATTAATTCCTTTAACACTGTCCAGCCTCTGTTCTGGGTAGCCTCTCAAGGCATCACTCTGATCAGCTTCAGAGCCCTGTTCTGGGCTGACTCCAGCAGGTCCCTGTCCCTCCCGTGCTGGGAGCCCAGGGCTGGATGCAGTGCTCCAGGTGGGTCTCAGCAGAGCAGAGCGGAGGGGCAGAATCCCCTCCCTCCCCTGCTGCCCACGGGGCTCTGGATGCAGCCCAGGACACGTTTGGCTCTCTGAGCTGACCCAGGTGTAGTGCCAGCACTTGGCCTTGTTAAAGTTCATGAGGGCTCATTGACAAATGCAATAAGGGTTCATTAGCATTTTTAAAAATAACACCAACAATCCAGTTGTATCTTGTTGTATTAGAATTATCAGATGCTACTGATAAATTTGGAATTCAAACCAATAAATAGTAATGAAAAAATAACCCAAATCCTTATCAAGGCTCATTTTGGTATGGAAGATGTTTGTTTTAATTACAACAAAGAGAGTATCAGAGAAACCTAAGTTCATTTGGGTTGGAAATCACCACCATGATCATCAAATCCAACTATTAACCCAGTATGGCCAAGTTAATCACTACTACATATCTCAGATCTACACATCTCTTAAATCCTTCCAAGTGAAGAAACTTTCCAAATATCCAGCTTAAAGCTCCCTGGGTGCACCTTGAGGCCATTTCCTCTTTTCTCGTTGTGTTATGTTCTGCCCTAAGCTTCCTTTTCTCCAGGCTAAACCCTACCAGCTTCCTCAGCTGCTCCTCACAGGATTGGTTCTCTAAACTCTTCACAAGTTTCATAGCTTTTCACTGGACAGTTGGTTGTTTTAGTTTCTAGAAAACAAACATTACAACTTTTGACCTTTTCATGAAGCACTGTCTTCAACACACCTATGGTTATCTGGGAAAACAGAATCACATAGACTGTAACATTCTGCAACAAAAATATCATTAATGCCTGTGTAAAATAATTATTCAGCCTGTTTTAGTTCAACAACAGACATTCCTTGTGTACACACTTTGGTCTACAGAAGATAATCCTAAGAGCATGAATTACTGGAGGATATCCAAGAGGTGTGCATTTAGGAATGTATTTATAAAAGTAGAAAACCATCAGCAAAGGCAGGAGGTGGAAGGGCGGCGCTCCTTGGCGTTAAGCGCGGCGAGCCCCGAGCCGCCGCTGCCTGCGCTGCCGGCAGTGACGGCCTGATGGCGACGCGGATCGCGGCTGGGATAGCCCTTCCATCCCGCTGAGAGCGGGGCAAACAGCTCGGCGCGGGGCGGGAATCAGTGAAACTGGACCCTGCCTTGTCAGAGACTCTGGCAGAGGTCAGTCACCGGACAGCTGGAGAGAGAGCCCTGAGGCAACCAGGGAAAAACAATCTCGAGGTCGGGATATAGGATCCATTCTCTTTCTGCACCATCGTGTTCACGAGGGGTTGTTAATCATCATTTCATCTGTATTCTCAGTCTGTATTCATTATTTTATCTGAGACCTTCTGAGAACTCCAAACTTAGAAAAATCTGTTCTGTTTCTCTGATCACCACCATGAAAACCTACCAGTAATTCTGAAATGGACAACATCTTTGCTTACTAACACTCATCTTCAACACAATGAGACTCTTCTGTTCATCTTCACTTTTGTTTTTCTTATTTTCTCTCCCCATTTTTTCAACTCCCTTTCTAACCCATCGCTGTCCTCTACCTAATTTCATTGAAGATTTGATTATTTCCATATTATTTTTGGACCTAAACTACTATGTTTTCCTCTCTTTTTTACTTTTAACTTGAAAATGTTTCTATGGTGAACAGACAGAAAGCATTCCAGTGGAATATTACCAGAATCCCCCCAGAAGTGAAAAAATGTTTCCCTTGTAACTCTTGATCCACCTAATTCCAAGTCATCCAACCACACAGACAAAACACAGGAAGTTAAACTGAAGCTACAACCTACTTGAAACCCAACCAAGCTATGTCAGAGCAGCTGGACATGGAAAACTGTATTTGCAGACCACTCAGGGAAGCGATACTGTTTTCTATCATGCATTTGCAGTGCCTGAAAGATCCTTAAACTCTTTATGTTTAAACTCTTGATGCGCCTCTCTTGATGCCAAGGAGACAGAACAGTAAAGAAGTATGGTGGAGATTATTAGCATAAAGTTAGTGTAATGGAACCAAATGAAAATTTCAAAAATCAAAATTAATTTAGTTTTTCTTTTACCTGAAGTAACCTCTTAACACAATCAGGGTGGCTGTTCTTTGCTGCAAGATGTAAAGCACTGTGCCCTAAAAGAATAAAAGCAAAGCAAATTAGTTATTCAGTCATACCGAAGCACAGGAATAAAACCTGCCATGACAAAGGCAAAATCTTGAATTATCTGTCTCGTTCCTATCATGACACATAGAAAGTAAGGGTAGACAAAATAAAGTAAAAACCTATGTCAAGCAGAATGCCTTTACTACCTTTTCTTCAGGCAAGTAATAGAATAATCTTACAGTCTTAATTCATATAAAGGAGTGACACAAACATCGTGACACAAACACCTGGGCAGAAGCAAGTCTAAGATAGCAAATTATGTCTTGTTTCTTAGAAAACAATTTTCCAGTATTACACAGCCTCCCTTGCACACAGATGTCTGTTGGTGTCATGAGTTTTGCTATTTGGCAATGAAAACATACCCAGCATCAAGAGTGAAACCTGCCAAATTCACCACCTACACCTGTAATAAGTTTGTGTCACCCATGAACTACACATAGAAGACTCAAACACAGGCCTGCTTTGTTTTGCACCTCACAGATTTCCTATTCCCTGTCAAACACAGGTCTACATGTCACTGAATTCATGATGATTATGGATTTATGATAAAACACTGAAGTCTCTCCTCCAGCTTCATCTTGCAGAACATCTGAAAAACTGAAGATGACAAGATAGTAAATAAGAAATTATCCATGCAACTAAGAAGCGAAGGACCCAGGATTTAGTACTCAATAAAGACAAAGACACTTGTGACAGGAAGCTCTCATTGCAAATGGCGTGACTTTCACATAGAAGGATTTCACTAAAGAGTACTGGGCTGACTCTCTCAGGTGGAAGTAGGCAGACAACCTTTTACTACTGAAGTGACCAATAAATCATCAGGCAAGGTGAAACATGAATTCAGAATTATAGTCTGCATCAGGTACATATATTCCCTTATCCTTATGTAAAATATGAATGCTTCTTCCAGTATCACAGACACTTCTTTATATATAGAGGCAAATGATTCCCACATATGACAGAGATCCCCTCAGGCTGCAATAAGCGGCAAAACAGAACCCATGAGCCCAGCAATTACAGATCATTACTGGAAAGACAGAATGCTGACAGGTCATTTAGGTGGCTCAGCTAGCCAGAGAAAATGGTGGGCACAAGTTCTAAAGATGTGTCAACTGAAATTTATTAAGAAGAGTTCACCAGTTTCAAATTCAGCTCCCACCATTCTCCTAGTGGGGAAGTAATTAAACACAGGACTTTTAAGAACTGAGATAGCATACTTAATAGCTCTCAGCTCTGTTTTGGCCTGTATCAACTGTTTTCACTGTGTCATAATCCTGAAGAAATATCTTACTGCAACTGCTGTAGAGTTAATGGGATTAATAGCTTGAATACACATGAAAGCAAAACTGAAGATCTTGATGCAACCTGTAATAATAGGAAGAGGTAGAAGAGGTAGGGGATGATAATTATTTTCTTCTTTTTTTTTTCTACTTAAAAATAACAATTTAAAAAATCTAGCAAATATTTTATGTCTGGATCCCACTACAAATACTGAAATTTATACTATTAGGACAAAAGTTATTAAGGAGTTTAGATTCAGAAGTCTCTGTGCAGGAAAGCAAATATACCCAAATCTGCAAGTTTTACAACTGCTTTTCCTACATGGTATGTGGGGAAAAGCAAAGTTGTCAAATCTTTGTTTTCAATCTGCACATCAATAACTACATAAGCAAATTGAGTGTATCATGCTACTTGTATAGAGAGACATACCTGCACCATCTTGGGCTGTCACATCAGCACCATGCGTCACCATGATCCTAAGGCACTCTGCATGCCCTTTTGTGGCTGCCAGGTGAAAACTGAAAGAGAGCATTTACATGTATTTTATTATTATTAAGATACCTTTTCTCTTTCATTCAATAACTGCATACTGGCAGGTTCTTTCCTCCCTGTCCGTAGATTTTTTGGTATCCTTCCATTTCCTCACAGGAAGATAATATCTCTGGAGTGAGATGGCACATCAGAAAGACTTTGTAGACATACTTCCATACTGCAGCTCAAATAATGTTTTCATTTTAGTACCCTCATTACAAGAAATATGTTAATGTGCTGGAACATGTCCAGAGAAGGGTAACGAGGCTGGCAAGGTTTTAGAGAACAAGTTATATGAGAAGCAGCTGAAGGAGCTGGGGAGGTTTATTTGGGAGAAAAGGAGGCTCAGAAGGGACCTTATGACTCTCTACAGCTGCCTGACAGGAGGGTTTAACCAGCTGGGGATCGGTCTCCTCTCCCAGATAATTCAGGAGAGGATGAAAGGGAATGACCTCAAGCTGTACCAGGGGAAGTTTAGATTGAACATGAGGAAAAATTTCTTGACTGAACGGGTTGTCAAGCACAGGAAAAAACTGCCCAGGAAGCTGGCATTGTTACCATCCCTGGAAGGCTCTTGAACATATTTAAGGGACAGGTAGATGTGCCACTGGTGAGGGAACACTGTTTAGTGGTGAACATGGGTTGCTGGGTTAATGGTTGGACTCAATAATCTTAGAGGTCTTTCCCAACCTGAATAATCCCATGGTTCTGTGATTTTACATGGGCTGCTGTCCCGTCAGTTCATATCATATACCTTATATATATATCTAGTCCCACATGACTTCTAAACTCATGTCCTTAGTGATGTAATATATCCCCATAGAATGCCTGGGCTTGGGGAATTAATAAAGAAAACAGAAGAGGTGAGGGAGGAAAATTATTTTCTTCTTTTTTTTCACTTAAATATAACAACCTTAAAATAACTGATTTTGTCCTAGACATTTTAGTCAGAGTACTCAGATTTAGTTAGATTTTCCCCTTTCAGTGGACAAAATTTAGTTCCTCTAAAACATGATTCTGCATTTCTTTAATTAAACTACACCAAGTTGTACTTCTGCACTGTCCTTTATAAAGCTCATCTTGTGTGTGGTTGGGGGGAAACACTTTACTGTGAATACCACCTGGAGAAATCAAAGCTACAGGATATTTGGGAGACTGGGCCAGAGACGTATTTTTTCCACTTGTGGTTTTGCTGTTCAGCCAAGCACCTGCTTGCTTAAACAGTGTGAAACTACACATGTTACCAATCACGGCACAGCATGATGCACGTACAAGCATCAATTACCTAAGATGTAATTACAGAACAAACCAAAGAAATTATACTGAATTCAAGCCTCTTTACAGCATAAATTTTATGTTTGACATCCTCAGGCTGGGGACATGAAGAATCACAGAAGCAGTGCTACAGAGATGCTGCTGACTTCATTTTGCCTTGAAGCAAAAATGAAGGAAAAGCTTCTGAAAACAGAGAAGTTCATATCCTCCTGATGCATAACACGCCAATATTGTCAAGTTTTAAGATAAAGGCAGACATTCTACTACCATGTGAGTTCTACCAACGTCAGCCTGATGTGCACAAAGCAGTTTTTCAGTTGGAGTAATGTAAAAGAAAAATTCAAGACAAAACACTTCTAATTACTATTTCTCTGTGTGCGGAAAGTTAGAACTATCAACAAACATGCACCAAACTGAAAGAGCCAGTATTCCTAGGATAGTTTCTAATATCTTTTGAAGGAGGTATTAATTTTTAAATTATGCATCCCCGTGTAAAAGGGCTTTTCCCCTGGAATGTAAAAGAAACATCATAAATCATAGAGCCACATCAACTATTGTATTTAGGAGTCTATATTTTGAACTGCTTCCTTTAAGTGTTAAAACTAACACTGAGAGTTCAGCCTTTAACCAGGGAAACTTGGAACAACGTGCAGGAATGAAATGGGTATTTCAGACAGAGAGTCTGTGAACTACAACACCATGTTTCTCTAATCATAGACTTCTTGAAAACTCAGCAAAGAAAGAGACCTACAGACAACATCTGGCAAAGAGAGGAGAATTAATCAAAACAGGAGACGTCCTGGAACAGAGTTATCTATCAAGTACAGTAACCACCTCACTCCCTAGAAGGAGTCCTTCCTTCTACACTGGCTACTGCTGTTTGCAAATGGCAGACAGGCTTAAGGCTTGAACTTTTCTCTCCAAATACAAAAGCATTCTGTGTGTTCATTCTGTGAAATCTACTGCCATAAACAAACTGAAGAGATCATATGTCCAAGAGCACAAGCAGCACTGCTGCTGTCTGCTCTCCAGTAATTCAAAATCAAAATTTCATGTACTTGGTGACCAATGCAAAGTTGTGTAAACATTCTTTGGAAGAAGTGGTTTCTCAGGCTCTGGGAAAATGACTGGGGGAGGGACACAAGAGGAGTCTGACAAATTCCAACACTTCTAATTTAGCCAGCACAACATACCAGAAAAATACCAAAACATGTTCTGATACATTTTTGTAAACACAAAATACAATCAAATTCACTTATATATTAGGAAGACTGTGAAGCACACAGTTGGCTAACTTAAATTTGACAATATTCATAGTAATAATAAATACCTAAATAATAATAACTTGGCTAAATCTGGGACACTGAGGTTTTATGGACAGACTTTGTAGTATGGTGCCAAATGCAACATGAACACGCAAGTGCTAAAGAAGTTTTATTTAGGTAAATTCTGACTGAAAAAAAAAAATCAGAGAAAATTAAAAATAAGTCTTTTCAGGCTATGCTCCTAAGAACATATGAATACCACCAACAAAAACAATTCCCATGGCAGTTCTCAACAAGTCATTACACATGCAAACGTTTTATTTCACAAAGAACAGCTTGCTGTGTGTCTCCTCTCTGCATCCTTCTTCTGGTACTATCTCTTACATAAACTTGTAGTGAGATATTTTTTTCTCAACAGTTTCAAAGCAATTGGAAGGGAATGGGGGATACAGTTATTTAACTGCTGATTTCGTAAACAGAGTCCTGCGCTATAGAGAGAACAACTCCAGAATGGGATGAACATATTGCAGTCATATTTAAGCTAAACTATCAGTGTTGGACAAACCCTCCATCTTAAGAAGCAATTCTGACTTTAAAGTTAATAGGCCCTGCTTTGGTTTGGGAGGTTTTTTGTGCAATTTTTTTTTTTTTTTTTTTTTAGTTAAAAAACCCCAAACAAACAAAACAGCCAACTCAAAACAAAGAAAGAAAAACCCCAAACCCAAACACTTGAATAATAAATACTGAGGACTCCTATATAGCAAGGCAGGCTCTTGAAACAAAGACTGTAGACATTCATTTCAGTACAGAATAATTCCTAACAAGCTACATAATTTCCTAAAATTATAGAGGCAAAACCTACAGGTTTCAACGTGCTTTAAGGAGTGGTGCATTTTACTTGCATCTTATATGAATGAAGTTTTCTTGATATGAAAGCAAACAACTTTTTCTCCCATTTCCTGGTTGTGCAATGACTTCAGTAAACAAAAACAAACATGTAAGACTTCATTTGGACCAAGGACCACACTGAGCATTGGATTCTCATTCAGCTGAAAATCCTATTACAACATCATTCATTTTCCCTTCACAACAGATAAGTTTGTTACTGCCACTTAGAGCCACATCCTGATAGCCCAGCCTGAACTGATTTGGGATAGATTACTTTTACTGCTGTAAAACATTTCTCTTCTTCCTGAGGAGTGGGATGGTGTCTTTTTATTGTATATATACATTTCAGTGAGCAGAGGAGCAGCTACCATTCCCAGTGGTTCAAGACCCACCTCTGCAGCAGATGTAAGATCAGTAGGTTGACACTGCTTTTTCCTCCTGAGAATATACAGGTCTCATAATTACTCAGTACTCAACAATAAAAGGTGGAAAATTATGTTAGTTGTGAAGAATGTAAAGCCCAGTTGGAGTAAAGAGATTTTTAGAGTAAGAGTGAACTCATTTCATGAGGTTCAGGTTCAACTGAAGAACAGCTACAAGGCTATCACCTCAAAATCTTGTCAGGACCTCAGATTTCTTGACCTGAAATGTTACTCAAATGAAAACCCCAGATTGATAGAGGCTTTTTATCATGCTTGCTGCCTGAACAGAGGGCACAACTGTGTATGACATCCCTGAACTACTCTGAAGCAGCAGATTTTTTACAGATATGAGATGTCAATGGGTGAAGCACTTACATCTGTCCTAAACAGGCCCATGCCTTATTCAGGGCAAATGACCTTTTCCACATTTTGGTCACAACATTAAACCAGCAAGGGAATGAAGTCTTCTTTAACCAGCATCTGACAGACAAAACACAAGAGTTCAGATAGAGCCAGTCTTTGCCAAAAGACCAAGAATGAGTGTTTTCAGAAATTATTTAAATGTCAGTCTAACTCAAATGAAAAAGGACTGTAATTTTTACTACTGAGCTCACATAAAACTTTCCTTTACAAATCATTACACCATAAGTAGAAGAACAGAAATAATCCACATTTAGGAGTTAGACTTGTAAAACTGTAGCTGATGGCAATTGCTAAGGTGGTATTAGCAGCAAGACATGGCTCTGCTATATTCAGGTTCTCTGCTTAACCATTTGCAGAGCTGCTTCCTGCAAATCCTCTTACTGAATGGTATTTTGACAGCTGGCTTAAAACAACTGGGTGGTCCATATATCTAGGGGAAGTACCACAAAAGTAAAGCAAAACATGATAAAATCAGAAAAAATAAATATCAAGTCTTAATTTAAGACAATAACCCTCTAACAAGGAAATAAATTATCATTTGCAAAAAGAAAAATGGTGGGGGGAAAAAGCAGAAGAACTATACCAAATCAGAGGGTTCAATCTCTGTTTGACAAGGTCCTGCTCCAGAGTTTTCTCTGGTTAACACAGATATTCTCCAGTACCTGAAAGTACTTCAACACACTACTTACCTAAATCCAAAGCCATTAAAAAATATGGCTAAATTATGGATGCTAAGTGAATATTGTATTTGCTATTTCCTATTATGACAACATGGAACCCAGTCAAACCTATATGCAAGTGCACAATACTAATGTTCTCTGTAATTTCAATGAGTGCTCTGAAGATATTTTAAGTGCAAGAATGTTTGAAAAACACTATGAACTCATATATACTCATTGTCAAGGTTTATTTTGAGTAAAAACATCCCTCCACAAGGCAGATCATTCTTCTTCATTTTCTAATGCATGTCAACCCTTTGTTGACTTTTAGAAAGTCTAACTTGCCTTCCAACAATTTGATGATTTATAGTTTTCTCACCAACCAATACCTTCACACAAACAAATAAGAATGATAAAGAAACAGAGCTGCCTAGAGACCTTGTATGGCTGATTAAATAAAATAAGAAAAATAGAAATTGAACACATTTAAGCTTTTCTACTACCAGATCAGACATGCAAGTAATTCACCAGCTATCTCAGCCACAAAGCGAGTTACGACAACCTGGCTCACTTTTTGAACTAACTGGAGCATTTATATATTTTAGAAGCAGCACCTAGTTTACAGTGCTATCCCTCAAGGCCTCAACTCCTCCTTCAATAACAACAGGCAAAGTGTTATTTCCCTCAGTAGATGGTATCTGGATTTTGATTGCTTTCCACCACAGGCTGAGTGGCAGAAGCACTAAAGTTCCGGAGATCTGACCTGAAGAAGAAAGGGCCATGAGTTACCACTAGAGCAGGATGTTCTGTGCATGAACAGAATACCTGGTGTCACACAGGAGGAAGTCCAGTGCGGTCTCCTCTCACATATAGCACCATGACTAGTCACTGTAGAAGAATACAGTTTACTGATCAGTCAGTGAAAAATAAGGAGCAGCATGTAGAATTTCACCTTCAACCTAAAATTAAACCATGAATGTTTTGCTATGAACATCAAAGGGATCTTCATCTTTTCCTGACTGCATTACCAAGATACTGTCACTCATTTGGGACAATATATGTTGTAGGGAGAGCTAGTCATTTAGTTATGGAGGAGCCAAACCAATATTTGGCAGCTCAGATTGTCTTAAAAGAAAATCAGACATCTACAGGTAATCACTATCAATACTTGTCAGTTCTTTGGTGATTTTTATTATTTTCTTTAAACAAATAAAAATTAGAGCTTCATACTGCACCCATTTTCCTACTCCCAAGAGCAACTGTACAAAATGTGCCTTTTCAATAATGGTGGCATTCCATATCATTATCCTGTCACTTGCAAAAATTATCTTAGTAGAAAGAAAGGAAATACATTTTGTTTTCAAATCAGAGGTGGCACCAGTACAAGCTGAGAAAATTATGCTTTCAGAGTTTTAAAACATTCAGTCAATGAGTTGTTGCAAACAACTTCTAGAGTGCAGTGCAAGATTTAAGAAGTTGACAGAGGCAGGTATAGATTTACCGGGAGCTGTGTAAGATTATTTTTCCCTCTCTCCCCTTTAGCACCAGCCACAGTAAAGTGAAGTGCTGCACACAGCCTGTGTCCTTCTATTTTAATATGAAATGGTATCTGCCCTGCCCCAGTACACACAGATCCCTCTGACAAAAATCCTGCATGCCCCTTCTCTGTTAGCATGTATTCTGGGACAGCTTTCAAAAAACCAACAAAACAGAAAACCCACCACTGAAACCAAAACAATGCAGTTTTAATATAAAGTTTCCATCTTTGTATCATAGCATGAAAAGTCTTGTTTCAATCATACACACCTCGAGCTATAGTACATTAAAAAAAGGCAAGCCTCTTTAATGGCTGTTTTCTTATAGAAAAGAAGCAATTGCATCATACAACACAGGAGCTGGCAAGCTACAGACTCCTGATTTTAGCCTTCAAACTCAGCAAAATATCCACCCAGCTGCTGTTCAGAGAGATTTCTGGGATCCTCAGCAGCTTTATACTTTTCATTCTCAGGTTGTGCTCCAGCAGTTCCATTTTCACATACAGTTTTCTTTGGCCAACTCTATTACCACATTAACACAAACTCAAGCCTGAAATGTAAGGACTTTCCTTCCATGTACCATTAATTGTAAACACAAATGCTCACAATTTAGATTTACCACATAAAGTTTCTTGCACAGTGTCTATTTTAAAATTCCTCAGGAACTAATGTCAGCAAAATGCAACAGAGATTCTGCAAGCAGAGGCTTCACGGCATTCCCAGATGTTGACAGAAAGCTTGAAATTTAGACATACTATTTTTATTTTTAGAGTTGCAGGGTAGAAAAAGTAACAAAGTATGACAAATGACAAAGTCCCAAAAAACTTTAAGAGCCCAGAAATCTGTGCAGCATGGCCTGAGACTCCAAAGCCAAGGAAGGCAGAAAACTAGGGAAGATCATTTCTGATAGCTTCTTTAAGACCACATCTCACGTATAAAGTCCAAACAGGTGCTCAGTTACCTTCTCAGTATACATGTCCTATGACACATCATCTTTTTAGCACAGGCTGAAATGCCAGAAGATGTGCCCAGGTAAAGATGACTTTCTTCCAGAAGATGGGTAAAACCAGCTAGCCATCTTCAGCCCTCTCAAGGTCCAACAGAGTTCAAAGTTAAAATTGTGCCCAAAAGTAAGAGCAATGACTACATCCTCCAACACAACTCACTTCGTGTTGCTGCCTGTGGGTCAGCAATTGTTGATAATCACCTTTGTATATGGAAAGTCATGAACATTAGAGCAACATAATCCCAAACCATGCTGGCATAACAAGAGGCCAGGAAAAGCATCAAAAGAGTGAGAGCAATTGAGTATAGGTTAATCTAAATCAAATACTTTTGTAGCATGAAAATCCAGCAAGACTTAAGACATCTAAAGCTCCAAGAACTTATGACCAGAAATATCCTTATGAACCTCAGGGATACTGACAAGAGATAGCTCAGAAAATGTTGTCCTTGATGTTTCTGTACCTTTTACACTCATGATACTTCCCATGTCTTCAGATTTGAAGCAACTGTTTGGATGTACTTTTTTTTTTTTAAATTAAGTTGTATGAAGTGACTTCCTCTTACTTCATGGGATAATTGCAAATCAAGTGCAATATGTACTCATAGCAATGAATCTACTTGTAACACATTCTTCAAAACCCACTGTTTAATATTTTTTTTAATAAACTCTTTGGATTATTATGACAATATACTTTTTATTTTGTATTATGTATTATGTAAATATACTATTTATTTTGTATGAAAATTCCATATTTTGGAAAAGGACCAGGGGTTGGGCCACAAGCATGTGCAACTTCAGAGCTTCTCTAAATTTGTTTTTTCTAAATTTTTCCTTTACTTTCCAGTTACCTTTCAGCAGTTTCCTAACACAGGACCTGTAAGGAAGGTGGCAGAAAACAGAGTGAAACATAAGTCCAGTAAATAAGCAACCACCAGCACAGTCTATTGCCTGAGACCTCAGTTTGAAGTCTAAAAAAAACGTAAGTGAATTCAACATTTGCACATTGCTCTGTTTCGGCTGTCTGTTCCCCTTCCTAGATTAGAGTACATTTTTAAGTCAGTAACAGCCAGTGGGTATAATTAAAATCTACACATGCAGCTCATTTGGTTGCATAAGTCTTTGAAAAACATGTAAAACTACTGCGGCCCATTATGTAGATATAAATCTGAAAAACAAATGCAGCCTTAACCTTGTCCCCTCCAGCCTTGAAGAGGTTGATTCTGGCCCAACTCATGAGAGGCATGCTTTCCTCATGGCTCTTCTGCCAGCTCAGATGGGACAAGTGCAGGGAGCAGCCACAGCATTCCCCATGGGAATCCAGGGTGCTGGGCTTTGCCTCCACATGAGCCAAACTGCAGCTGTTTTAACCCAGGCATACAAAAACTCCCAATCATCCAGGCTGTGCTCTGATCCAAGCAACTGACAAACTTGTTGAAAGCCAGCCAGGTCTGGCAAAATCTGGGTATTTGGCAACTCTGCAAACAGAGCTTCGTTAACAGGGAATTCCAGTGGCTGCCTGATGCTGCATTACAGGTTTGACTGATCCTGCCTGCGGGCAGGAGGCCCATAGGCTACCCAAATATGAGTACAAGGTCTCTTCAGAAGAGGATTTGCTTCCCTCTGAGATGACAGTTCCACTAAAAGACAATGAAATACAAAAGCTCTTAGGATAGCCATCAGCTGTGTGAAAAAGCAAATTTAGAACAAGACACAAGCTGGCTCAAGAAATTGCAGACTGATTTTTTTGTCATTGAATTTTAGATATCATCTGCATGAAGCCCCATGCATGTAAGATGCAAAATCCATTGGGAGGCTTCTTAATAGTCAGAGAACTTTATATGGAATAGGGAGTTTGTTCTTTAAATACATGGAATTTGCTTGATTTACAACATAGGAAATCACTAAAGAGATAAAGTAAAAAGTTTAGGATCTTTGTAACTGAAACATAACTAAAGATGATTATTTTCTTGCCTCTTCAGAAGATGGCCCCCTCTCTTTTTTTTTTTTCCCTAATAACATTAAGGTATAAAAATGCTAAAATATCTTATAAAAATTGCTTTAAAAATGTGTATAACAGAGCCTGGATGCTTGTTGATTTCAAATCCTGTCAAAAGAACTAAAAACTGAATCATGAAATTTTCCAACTCTAGTTGGAAGAGTCAAGTGAGGGATCAAAACCATCAGAAATGGTCTACACAGTTTCAGTCAAGAGCCAGGAACAAACCAGTATCATGACTCCCACTGCATGGATCTCATTTAAAAGCCTGCATGATTGTCAATACAGTGGTGTTTGTAGGCAGGATTTTTTCATGTATCGCCATGATTTGATTATGAAATCAAAGTTAAGAGAGATAAAAGCATTCCCTCTCACCATACATTAACAATCAGCTCATACTAAACATAACAGAAAGTTAATTATCCCAATTTTGTGTCCTGCCATGGATGCATTCATCCAATCATGGATGAGTTTCATTAGGATTACTGAGCATTTCTCAAAAGAGGAACGCAATTTTTCAGGAAACTTAATGTCAGCATCTTACTTAAATTATATCCCTGGCAATGCTGCAGGGCAGGGGAAGGGGCAAAAAATGAACAATCATAATTTGAACCTAAAAAGAACTTCAGAAAATATTTAGAAAGACAAAAGCTTTTACACCCAGATCTCCTGTGAGAATAAACTTCACAAGACATTTTGGAATAAAATCCAGATTTCAGCCATCTGTTGGATAGAGATAAAACAAAGGTTGAGATCCCTGTGGTTGTTCTTACTATGTCCATGTTCAGAAACCTAGACATTATTGCGACCATCTGGATCATGAGAAATTAAATACTGTGATAAAAGTAAATTAATATTTTTTTTCTCAGAGATCAAATTGATGTACAGCTCTTCAGTAGTCTGACTCTTATATTTGTGTGCATCTACATGATGCACTTTTACAGCCAACTTCTCTACCTGGGCAGTGATTTCTTGCCACAGTTTAGCAGCCCAGATGGGTTTCCCTCTGCACTGCCAATTGCTCCTTTTTCTGTCAGTCCAGACACAACCACAGAGTGTTTGCCAACATCCACAAGTCAGTGTAGAGGTATAGCACTGTTCATTTCTCTCATTTAGCAATATATAAAGCCAGCTGGCTTTATATATAAAGCTCTGCAATCTGTGACTCAGTGCCCACCACTTCTGAGGCAGCTCGAACCTCTTCATAAACTCCAGAATCTCTTTCTCAGCTGGGGTGTAGCTGGCCTCAAATCCTCTGAATCCCAGACTCCAGAAGCCGAAAGGTCATCCTCGAGTCTCTCCAGGTCCCTTCTGCCCCAGGCTCAAGGAAGGGCCATTCTCCCTGGCTGCAGTGTGCAGCATATTCCTGACATCCTGCCCCATTCAGACCAGCCCAAGGGCTCCTGCATGGGCAATATCCAGCTAAATTTGTTCAAAAGCTTCTTTTGTTGTTCAGGGCCCCATTTGAGATCATTCTTCTTCCATGTCACTTGATAGAAAGGGCTGACTGTGCTCTGGAATCTGACTGTGCTCTGGAATATGCATTCTCCAAACCCCACAGTGCCTAGGAAAGCCCATGCTTCTTCTACCTGGTTGGCAGGGACATAGCTGCTATTTTGTTGATGACACACTGTAATCTGATTACTTCTGTCCTCCCTTTTTACTCCTAAAACTGAATTTCCTCAGTAGGATTTGACCTTGCTTTGCTTTATGGTCTGGAGGGGAAGCTGTGTAAGGAGCAGCTGAGACTGATGGGACACCTCACTGCAGGTACAACTCCCTCACAAATGGAAGAAAAGGGGCAGGCACTGACCTCTGCTCTGTGGTGACAGTGACGGGAACTGAGGGAATGGCCTCAAGGTGTGTCAGGGGAGGTTTAGGTTGGGTATCAGGAAAAGGTTCTTCCCCAGAGGGTGGTTGGGTGCTGGAACAGCTCCCCAGAGCAGTGGTCACAGCACCAGCCTGACAGAACTCAAAATGTTTGGACAATGCTCTCAGGCACGTGGTGACTCTTGGGGTGTCTGGTGAAGGAAGAAGACTTGGACTTTGATGATCCTTGTGGGTCCCAGCCAACTCAAGATTGTTCTATCATTCTATGTATTCTTCCAATAGCTTATTTTAAGGTAAATATTTTTACATTCAAGGAAACATTCTCTCTCAAAGGTAATTAAAACATTTCTATTTATTGAAAAGTGATGTTGTTCATGCCACTTGCCCCCACCTCCTTATTCAGTAAGATCCGAAAGGAAGGAAACAAAAACGAATACTATGTACATAATAAATATCAAGTATTTGCTGTTGGAATATGCTCCAAAATTTATTTTTAGTTCAGCCTCCAAGGCATGAACAGTCTCTTTCAAATGAAAATATATCTTTCCTATTAACTGCTAAACTGCTATTTGGCAGTAGTTTTGTGAAAGAGTCCTTAAAGTGCAAATTTGCAGAGGTTTCTAAAGCTTTTTTGTACTATCGTTAGAGTAATTTTATTGAACAACAACTGATTCAATTGCAGATTAAAAAAATGTACAGAGATCTATTGTTTCACTTAATCACCAAAAGCATTTAATTCTAGTTTAGTACCTTGCAGAAACATGCAAACATGGCAGTAATGGACTGGCACACTGACAAAATAACTTCAGGTCAAGGAAGTGCTACCATTTATACACTGTAAACCCTTTCCAAAATCATTCCCCCACCCCCCATCCTTGCACTTCCTCTCAATAATGGCAGTAGGTTCTTAAAATAACAGCCCATTTGAACACTTGATCTTGTGGAAAGTGCAGCACTGAACGAATCTAATCCTCTTTTTCCCAAAAGGGATCTTTTTGAAAAGTGTTTTTTGTTAGTTCAAGTGGATTTAAATTATCAAATTCCAAGTTGGAAAGCCCCATTTTGTTGTTTAAGGAAGCTGGACCAAAAGAAAAAACAACCAACCTATCTGGCAAAGTAAGACTACAATGACAGAGTCAGATTTCCAGATAAGTTCTATTACAACTGTGCTTGGCAATAGTCTGTGCTATGTAAGTGGGAGCAACAATGGGACTGTGTCAGCTTATGCCAAAGGTGGATTTGCCCCATGGCCTTAAAAGTGATTTATTGTTTATAGAAAGAACTTAGTGAAAGGCAGGGTGATAGTGTGGAAAGTCAAGTAGGTCTTAAAAAACTATAATTTCATTATTCTAACATGGTCTTTTTAAAATACTTTTTTTTAAAGAGATACTGCTGAGGAGTTAAACCTCCTAACAAAATTTTGTAAATATTATCTCTAAGAAATACCTACCTTAACACTAGATACCTTAAATTGATGAGGTATCTAGATCTCATTATTTTAAGCACCTCTATTTTATTCATGTTGACAAGTCACAAAGTAAAGGACTTAAATGTTAGGGACTAAAGAGGACACAAACGGAAATTTTGGTGGTAATGTCCAAAACTGAGCCAAAGCTGGAGCACATCATAGCAGGTGTCAGTGGGATGATACATACAGTACACAACAGGACAAATAAAGAATACTCTCAGTTCTGGTCTTTGTTCCTTTCAGTTCAAGCATTTTATAATAGGAAGCCATATAATTCTAAAATAAAAACTTAAAAGTACCTCTCTAAGCATGAAAAATTATCCTCTCCATCTTCTGTTTAAAATAATGCACTGTATTAGTACATCTCAAAAATCTGGACAGCATTGAAAATTTTGTTTGTAGGGCTGTTAACAAGAAGACTGAGAAAGAAAAGTCTTAAAAGAAACATGTCACGCCTTAAGGGTACACACAATGATGGAGCTAACAAACCTGTATTGCAATGTGTAATTGTTTCTCCTTTTTGCTTTCAAGCACATTCCAAAGTCTTTAATCACATTATGTACTCTGTTACATAATTGAATCCACCACGTTCTTCTGGTTAGTCAGCTTCATCTTAACTAAGTATACAAAAGCATGAATATATACTCACAGGGATCAATAGAACACTCATGCAAAGAGCTCCCTTCCCAGATGGCACCACAGACAACTTCCTAAAATGTAACCAGCAAAATCACATGAGCCTCACAAGGCCAAGCAATGGTGCTGCACCTGGGTCAGGACAAACCCAAACACATGTCGTGCAGAGAATGGACAGAGAGCAGGCCTGCAGAGAAGGACTTGGGGGTGGTTATGGACAAGAGGCTGGACATGAGCCAACAACGTCAGCTCACAACCCCTACTCTGCATCAAAATATTTCTGTGGGCAGCAAGTCAAGGAAGGTGATTCTGCCCTCTGCTCTCATGAGAGGGCACATTAGCCCATCCCATGTCTCTCCAGGCTGTAGACAGGAGTTGTGCAAGACAGTGTCAAGTATTCTGCACAAGTCCAGACATATGATGATATTGCTCTTCCCTCACGCATCACAGCTGCGACCCAACTACAGAAGGCCAACAAATTTGTCAGCCATTATTTGCCTTTATTGAAGCCATCTTGGCTGTCACCAGTCACTGTTTTATTTTCCATGTGCAAGTCTTATGCAACAAGGCTCTGGAGAGATCTTGTAGTACCTTCCAGTACCTAAGAGGGAGCCTACAATAAAGCTGGAGAGAGATCTTTTACAAGGGCATATAGACATAGGACAAAGTGAATGGCTTCAAATTGAAAAAGGGTGGATTTAAATGAGGTAGTAATAAGAAATCCTTTACTGTGAAAGATGTGAGGCACTGTAAGAGGCTGCACAGAGAGGCTGCAGAAGAACCATTCCTGAAATGTTCAAGGCTAGGTTGGATTGGGCTTTGATCAACATGTGTGGGTGTCCCTGCCTGTCACAGGGGGATTGGAAAGAGATTATCTTTAAGGTCTCTTCTAATCCAAGGTTTGTGAAATCTGAGCACAAAGGTGGACAACTCTCCCAAAAAGCCCTGTGCAGATCGCAATTTCCCAGCACAGGAGTTGCTGATGTTACAGGTGGGGTAGCTAACAAACCAGCACCGTGCTCTTGCTGCACATCAACAGACCTCAGTGCTGGGGTGCAGAAGGGTCTAATCCTCTAAGCAGAGCTTCTGAGGCCAGGCAAAACCAGCTGTGTCAGGCACTCAGACACACAGCAGGAATGCAGTATTGGCATCACACGCAAAAATGATGGCTGAACTCCATTTCGTACACACCAAAAAATATTCTGGAGTGGTAAAAACACAAACAAGACACAGCCCAATATTAATAAGACATGCTGGAGAACATTTCTGGGCAACCTTTGGTAGCTATGTCTCTCCAGGTTAGTGTCATTGCTTCCACACCTGTCAGTCTCTATCTTTCGAAACATAGACAGAAATAACCTGAGCAGGTCTGCTAAATTTCCCAAAGCACTGGGAACAGAATGAGACTTGACATGCTGTATTTCTGCATCATAGCAACTCTGCTTTTCTTTCTTCTCTCTCAAGCTGCCTTTTAAACCACAAGACAGAAAAAAAATTAAAAGTAAATGACAGTCAAATGAGCATACAGAACAAGAAGCAGCAGAGATCTTTATAGCACTAACTCACATTTCCTCCAAGCAATTGAAAGAAGTATTTGCAACTGCGTTATTAGTAACACCATCATTTATATAAATACATGCTTACTGACTTAATAGCTGAGAAGAAAGAATGAATGAAAAAGGGAATTTTTTAATTGTAACCATGTAAAGCTGAAAAATTGTTGCACCGATACCTAGCTACATTCTTACAGTTAAGAGATACTGATAAATTCAGTCTTGGGTGGTTACCTAGAAAATTTCACAGGATCAACCAACTTATAAGTGAAACTTGCAAAGCAGGTGTTACATTGGATACACTGTATACAGAGTGCAGCCTAAAAAGACTTTAAGAATTGAGGTCTGAATTTACGTAGATTGTAAAAATATGAACTGCTAAATACAGCTGTAATTCTGAAGATCCAATGACCAAAAGAAAAACATATGTGCACAACTTTTAAAAATTAAAAATCTATTAAAATATGGAGGAGAAAGCTTGCTTCACGTAATTGATGACTTGGACTTCTGCAGTAGGAAATTGCAGGTTATTATGAGTCAATCCCTCACTCAGTTCCCTCAGATGCAGAGCAGAAATACAGCAGATGTAGGAAATTGAACCAGAACAAGAAAGAAGCAGAGTATCACTCCATAAATGCAATTCCAGAGGTAATTTATTAGAACTTAAGAGTTGGGTATAAGCTGCTTTGTGCTGCCCTTCCCAAGACTAAGCTGTCCTTCCAAGTCCTCCTTTGCCCACATCTCTCCAGAATTTTATCAAGGTTTTGGTTCTGTCACAGGATGCCTGTTTCTCACCTATCCACCAAATTATCTTTCTGTGACATACACAAGAAAGTGTAAAGATAACAATATTTTGGCTGTAGTTTTCTTAGAATCATTTATCTTCCACAATTCAGAATGTTTGCAGAAGAACAAGAGGAAGAACAGAAGATATATATGAAATATATATCAAAAGGAATCTCATTTACACAAAACTTTCATTAGCACACTTCAATCAAAACAAGAAACACTTGGCAAATCCTTAGCACCTGCAAGATTTTAAAACTGTCACCATAGTTTCAGTTCAGCCAAACCCAATAGCATGAAAATTCATCTTAATTTCTATCCTATTAAAGTAATGGCCATGGGAAAAAATATCCCCAAAGATTAATACTTTTTTGGAGTGTGCAATCTGCAGTGTGCCATGAAATTTGAAAATACCCTGTCGTAAAAGGAGCCCACTCTACCCAGTAGTTTGTTAACCTTCAAGTTACCTCAACAGGTTTATGATTTTGAAATGGCATTTTAAAGGCAGAATTACAAATCAATATATTGATAATTGCAAATCAAGACTTGCAGAATGTGTTGTGCTTCAGATGAAAAAGAAACCTTCATTTTCAGGATAGTATCTGGTTTTTAAATCACAGCAGTAGCACACTTCTAGGGCTGGGGTTTTCCACAAGTTAAATCACAGGTTTTGGTTTTGAACTTACACAGTTTTGCCCTCACTGTCTTGTTTGGTGGCACTGGCTCCCTTTTTACCCAGCAGTGAAGCCACTTTCTCAGGGTCTCCATTCTCCACTGCCTGCAGCAGCCGATCATCATTCTTATTCCACTCGTTGGTCTGAGTAAAAGGAAAAGGAAGGAGAAATATTATCAGTACCAGCTCTGTGTACAGGCTCTCCAAAATGATCCTACATGCATTGATCCCCACTGAAAGCTTAAACAAAAGCCCAACCCAAAGAAATAGCACAGACAAAGCCACATTAAAGTAATCTGCAAGCTGCACAGCAGAGGTTCCCAAGGACTTGATGGCTTAAGCCAGGGCCTAAGCAATGACTGAAGATGAACTGTAACTTGGAAACTCTGTAGATGAGTGGTGCAGGAAAAAAAATACCATATTTTCTTACTGTATTTTCAAACATTGTCCTTTATTTTTCCAGTCCTGGTTTCCATTTCAGAGTTGTACCAGCCCCATTAGACCTTCACTACATACATCACATGGATAAGTAATGAGGTGCCTCATCTTATCCAGACCCCACCCTAACAACGCAAACCAGCCAAAACTTTCCATATAAAAGGTTTTTCCCGGCTCACATTTTGTAGATGTTAATGGCTTAAGAGACTGCCCTTTGCAGACTGCAGCTAGCTTTATTGAGTTTTTTATCCCATGTTGGTCTTTAAAACAAACAAAAAAACCACTCACACAGTGCTACTGAAAGAAAAGAAAACCACCCTACTTTCAGAACTTTCCAAACTCACTCCTCTAAATCTTTTTGATCCCTCTCAGCAGCTGAATCAAGAACAGGACATGACTTCCCAACTTGATGACTCTCCCTCCTCCTCTGAACCACCAGGACAATTGACCATTTCCTCTAAAAGGCTTCCAGGTACAATCTAGCAAGATCCTAACAAAACAGAGGACAGTTTTCTGTATTCCATGTGATCACAGCAAAATGAGCTCTGGAAAAGGAGTTGAAAGTTGCACACAACTGGACAAACAACAGTGTTCATTCAGTCTTCAGGAAAAACAACCTGGTGTAATTAAAAAGCTGCATTTGAAGCAGTATTAGCACCCAGCTACACTCAGGAGAGTTAACTTCAACAGCTGCGGCTTTCTCTTTGACACCAGTCAGCTCATCTCCAGCGTGACTGCTTATTCATGAGCACTTGATTTGTACACAACTTCTGGAATTACTGAATTCATGTTAATACCTTGAGAAATACTTAATAAAAAAAAAATAAAAAAACACACACACACCTCCCCACCCAACATCTTGTTCTGATGTTCTATACAGACTTTTTTCCTCCAGATAAATAAAAATTTGGACATTTCTCTCTCTGGACTTGTGAGGAAAAGTGTATGATGTGCATTTTTATATGAACTAACCCTACAGGATGTTTACACCCTGAAAAACGGGAGGAAAGTGCTCCAGGTTAAAAGTTATTTAAAAAACAAATTAAAAGAACCATTAGGGAGAGCATAGTATGGGCAGGAGAGCAGACAAGTTGGAAGAACACCACCTGGAACCAAGAGTACAAATGGAAGCTCTGTCCAAGGAAGCAGCATTCAGACATAGCAACTGCACTCTGTTATGGGAGTGAATGACTGGTCAGTGCACATCCAGCAGGTCATAGTCTATATTCATATGGCACTGCAATAAATTTCTATAGACTCTGGAGCACTAATTACATCAGCAAAAATAATAGTTTCTCTAAGCAATATTTAGACTCCATGACAATGAGTGGCCAGCCAAGCAGCAGGTTCCACCCAAAATGAGACTCATTGCCTATTCTGCATTTGGGGAATTTCATGCTTTAAAGGCAGCCTGTTATTAAAAACAGGCATTAAAAAAATGTATCTTAGTTGTAAATAAGAAAAAACTTTAAAATTAACACTCTTTATTTGACAGTACATCTTTTGGAGTTTGTTTTGGAATTTGACCTGTTTCTGTGTTTCTTTATTATTCAGTCATGTATGATATTTATATACAAGCTATTTGATTAATCAGCCTTAATCTACAGACACATCCAGTGCAATACTACCTGAAATCACCAATTTACTTTTGAAACATGAAATTGAATAAACTACAGGAAAATGTTAAGACTAAGGCCTGCTGAAAATCCTTGGCAGAACAGCTTTCAGAAGAACATTCAGCTTTAGAATACAAAATGGCCACATCTTCAAGAATGAAGATGAATATTCATCTTCATGAATATTCCTTCAATAGTCAGCTATTAAATTGGAACATTATTGGCATATAATCCAATGTTCAGTGTTCTGATACAAGCAAGTAAGCGCACAAATACTGACTCCCATATTTAAGAAGTATCTGAGAAAACTGTCAATTTCCGCTTGGAGAAGCTTCTGTGGTAACTGTATTCATCTATAATTATACTGTCATTAAAATCCCAGACCAAATAGAAATGAACACAGCTGTGTCCCAAATTACCCCTCGCTGCACTTAGGAGATACTCAGATATTCGATAGAGATCTCTGGAGTACTCTGAAAGTGATTCTGATGATGCAGAGCATTGTTCATGCTAACAGTAAAACATTTGATTACATATGGAATCACTCTTTTACAAGAACAGATTCTTTAGCTCATCTTTATTTTGACCATATCCTTTCTGGTATCCTAAAATGAACACTCATACAGAAACACAATGAAGGAAAGACTTAATGACTAAAAACTGTTGCCTACTAATCTGTACAGCTAAAAAGATGCCCTCATATTTGAGAAATAAATACAACTGAACTGGGACAAGACATTAAGTGACCCTGCAAACACAATCGGTAGTATTAGATGTATCTTAGTGTCAAGGAAAGGGTATCAATGTACATTTCTTTATTTTTCACAAAGAGCTGGAGAATTAATTACTTTTCCTGCTTAGAGGAACAAGGTAGAGGCTGGTGGCTAGGCTAGATCTGTATTTGACAGTCATTTTAGATTCCTGTTTTCAGTTCTCTATCTAATTAGTGTTTCTTCTTTCAAGCATTGTAACTCAAGAGATGTTAAAGGAATGACTAATTTTAGAGACTGCCACATACCTAAAACCACTTATATTTGTTCTTGCAAATGCATGTTTAACATCCATTACACTACTGTACATGAAACTTTGTTTTGCTCCTGGAAAACAAAATACACGCTGTTTCTCTTTATCATCGCACAGCAGTTATGCTTATTTATAAACTAAAATATCTGTGTCTTACCCAAGACGTTTAAAAGCCTCACACTGTATTGCTCACATAAAGTTGTTGATCTTTTCATTAAAGCAATAAAGATTCCATTCTAAGGCACCAATAATATATCATCACTGTAATTGTAGATTAGATGTTAATTTTATGCAAGCCACAAAAACTATTTAGAGACCCTGTTTTATTTTTGAAATTAAATTATACACAAATCTGTTCACACAGAAAAAACAATCATGCAGGCATCAACTGTTTTTCAAATATTCCTCTGATAGGATCAAACTGTTTTTTTTCTTCCTCATTGTGCTCAAAGACCAGCTATGCATTCCAAAAGTTAAAGGGACAGCCAATAAAATAAATGGCACATAATAGACTCCCAAAAACCCATTTCAATATGGAATCATAACCCTATTGTTAATTTCTTCAGGGGAAGAAAAATCTCAAAGGACAGACAATACAAATGACACCCAAAAAGACACTGTGCCCAGGATTTGCCAAGCAAGTAGGAGGTATTCAAGTCAGTAGGGTTCTTAACGTGCCTCATGCAATTAAATACTGCACAGGCCCTGCTGTCCATAGCAGATCAGAAAACCCAGATTTCTGAACAGAGGCAGTGACTGCTGCATTACATTACATTCCTGTAATCTCTTGAAATATTAGTCTGGTTTTGACCTCACAAGTCACACATCATCAAGCATACACCAAAGACTTGGGAGGTAACTTCTGCTGGGATGATACAAAACATGGGTACTCCCTGTTACTGTTCATTGTAGAAGTCAGTTCAGAACGGACACCCATCATACAGAACCAGCATTTGTCTATCCTGGAAAACACGCACATGGGAGGTGATCTCTTCTGCCAGGAGTACATGATGGCCAGCAGAACTGGAGACCTTAACTTCATAAACGCACTGTGTTTCCTCCACTGCAGTCCCCAAACCTTCCCATCCCACTTTTCCCAAGCTGCCCAGACATTTCTGCTGCCCCTTCTTCAGCTGTGTGCCACATACTGCCCCCTCTGTTTAAAGATTCCTCACTTGCTTTGCTTTCATGTCTCATCCAAACAGCATGGCACCAGCCACCACACAGTCCTTGGGGAACTTCAGCTCTGTTATACCACTTACTCATGTAACATAAAAGAGTGCTTTCTTTTCTGTCAGAGAGGTCTCCATGCATAACATTCTGAGACAACCCAGGCAGAGCATTTCAAACTCAAAGTTGGCACAAAATAGCAGCACAGTCTTTAGGAATACCTTGACTATAGCACAGGAGCAACAAAACCAACAGCTAAGCAGTTACTTTTCATCACCAATAAAGCTGAAGGTTCTGTTGTTTTGTTTGGAGATGGTTATTGCTTGTTTTATGCTAAGACTGCTGCAAATATGCAAGTTCATCAACTGTGTATGTAGCATTCTAGTAAAAAAAACCCAAACCTGAGCATCTCAGCATAAACACATATGTGTAATGAATTTGGAAGAATCTAATCCTAGAAAAGACTGCACATATGAGTTCTCTTCACCTCCATTCCCACCCTAACCCCCCCCCCCCAACACTCCTGTAGGCCACATGCCAAACAGTTATCAACAGCCTTCCTTCACACAATTAACATTTTGCAATAACAATGGCTTGTGAACACATGCAAAATTGATGAAACACATATTTCAGTTTCAAAGACCACAGCCAGTGCTCCACTTAGTACTTCTTCAGGTTTGGGGGAGGGGGAAAAGTTAGTCTGTTGTTCGTTTGGGTTTTTTCAAATGTGTATAGTATATAGTGTTCAGTATAGGTAGCAATAATGAGTACTACATATGCAGAGGCAAAGTAATCTGATCAAAGCTCAAGTTGTGCAAGTTTTTGGATAAAACAGATGTTTTTCCTATTAATGTGTAAGGGATGAGATAATCTGTCATTCCTAATAAATCATAAAATACAACAGTGACATCTGAAAGGATGGCATGCTAAAATTCAAGCATCTGGTGGCACTGAACATCACTCTCCTCAAGCACGCTTTTTATTCTTGAGTTTCAGTTGTCAGATGGACAGGTGTGCTGTAGGGGCTCACTCAGAAGCACCTCCCTGGTAACAGTTCCGTGTTTTTCATCCTGAAACACCCATGAGCCTTAGAAAGGAGCTGGCAGCACAGAGGCAGCCATGCTTAGGATAGAAAACCACTCCTGCACAGAGCACTGTGTGGTCAGTATCAGTGAAGTGAGGCTGAGAACTTGATTGACTACACCACAAGTTTATGACCAGTGGTTAAAAAAGGCAATGCTCAAGCCAATGCAGAGTGCTCACAACACCTCCAGTGATCACCATCAGGATGACCTCTCAAAACCATGGCTCCATCACAAGCTTTGGCAGCAGTTACCAACAGCAACTGCACCAGCAGTTGTTGAGTCTCCTGTAAGCCCTCTCTGTGCACAATTTATTTCTAATTTTATCATTGCGAGATACTAATAAAGTACTTATCATAGTCATGAGACTGAAACCATCCAGTAAAAATCCTTCATATTTGGGATCACACCTAGCATGTTGACAGGTTGACAGATTTTGAGTCCAAAGAGAACCCTTCATATTGAAGCCTATTTTCTTACAGAATTAAAGCTTTCAATGGCTGTTTTATACATTGTTTTCTTTGTCACAAAGTGAACACTTTCCTTTCTAGAAGAGAAGCTGAGGAATCAAAACATGTTCAAAAAAGGTAGCTATTAATCTTTTCATCACCATCATATCAAGGATATTAAGCCTCAATTATCTAAGATCACCAGCACATATCATGCAAGAAATAACATATAACAAGAGGTGATAGTTCTACTTAGCACTTGTACAACGTTTTCCATGAGCAAATACCTGAGCAAACATTAACTGGCAGCAACTTAGTTTCTTTATCTTTGGCATGTAGCCTACAGGAGATGATTTAAGTGACCTTGCATTGTTGTAAACCTACTGGAGACAAAGTTATGTTATCTCCACTGAAATCAGAACTGCAGGGAAGCTGAGTAGCAAATTGAAATTCCTGATAATTTCAAACTCAGCAACTCAGTGTCTGAAAAGGAAAGGAATACTTAAAGACTGGAGTCACAAACAAATGTATGGCAAAGACATTGAACACCACTGCATCACAAGGTCATCCACAAAAGTCCACATGTGCTGGACTTCCCAAGAGAGTTTTAAAAACAAGAACAATCTTATTGTACTGAATGCATTCACTAAACAAAACAACCCTTGAAGTTAAAACACAGATGACAGTTTTTCTCGAAAGAATGGCTTATCTGTAAACACTATAACCCAGGGGCCAGTGTAGGTAAGGAGCTTTCACCTTTCCTGGCCTTCCCATCTGTAATTTAGAGACTGTATTTGCCAGCAGCAAGCTTGGGTGGTGGGAATGGGAATGTCACTTGCAGAAGGGCAGGATGTTGTTGACCTTATCAGCAACAGCTTATTCCAGCCCGCAGCAGTTTCTCCCAGGACATTCAGAGCTCAGCAGATGCCGGCAGCTGCTGCCTCCCGGGCTCCCTTCAGTTGCTGTGGCTGCCAAAGCCCGCCCTCAGCGCAGATACTGCACAGTGGCATTGCAAGCTGACCTCTGCTGCACTGCATGACCGAGGCAGCACCCTGAAAGGCCATGCCAAAAGATGCTGTGCTCATTAACTTCACCACAAGTAAGGTCTAGACCTCTAATTAAGTTGTCAGAAAAGCAAAGTGTGACAATGGCGTTCAAAGTATTCATAGTGATACTATCTAAATGTCACTAATTGCTACAACCCAGCCTTTTCCAGCTTCACTTGACCATCGAAGTTGCCTGTTTTAGGTGACTGAAGGCTAATAACACTATATTTACATAAGAAGATGAAACATTTGCAGCTCACAAGATTACACATGCCATTCTTTAAAAGTGGAAATGGCAGCGATGAAGTGCACATTGGCAACCTGTGCACATTTTACAACGAGAATAGTCAGTCCACTGCCCTCCTCTTGCTTCTTGCTATGGAGCATAGCTGGTGTAACTGGCCATGCGAATTGCATGAGGTCTGTTTGATACTGGAGGCTGTATTTGTGTCAGAGGATGAATTCCATTTGAATCAGAGATAAAAACACGACAGGGAAGGCAGGAAGCAGTTGGACTGAATGGACAAGGAATGCTAACAAAAGACTAACGGCAGATTGTCAGTAAACCTTGATAATTACCCATTCACTGGGTAGCTTCTATAGATAAAGAAGTGATTATTATCCAAGCAAACCATTTTTTCATGCTGAACCCCAGAATAATGCAACTGAACAGTAAGTCACTCAGCAGGGCACTTCTATCAGCCAGCAAGGCTGCCTGGAAACTTTCCTGGCAGAAGAGGACCACAAGCTATGAAAAGAAAGGGTCTTTCACCAAGAGAGAAGGGGAAAGATGACCTGACTAAAATGGTCATCTGAGACTGTAAGTCTGGGGACTGGGGGTGGCAGGGAGGGAAGTTGTAGAAAGAAGTTAGTGTGGTCTTTGCTTCAATGATGACTGGAATTCACAGCAGGTTGTGAGCTGTGCTCCAAGAACACTCAATGAAAGTGAAAATAAGTTTGAAATGAAAGTGCAAATAAGTTTGTTGTTTGCTGAGATATTTGCATTTCTTGCATGCAAGTTTCTTGGGTATTTTTTGCCTGTTTTGGTGGCGTTTTGGTTGAGTTTTGTGGTTTTTTTTTTTTTTTTTTGTTTGCTTTTTGTTTGTTTTGTTGTTTGTTTGGTTTATTCTAAAAAACCCCCCGCGGTTAGTTTCACAATTTCAGTCAGGCCTTGAACGCAGAATAGCCATAAGGTCAGGAAGGGAACATGCACAGTTAAAACACAGAAAAGCAGCCACTTTTTAACTGCAAGACTTCATTTCTGTAAGAGCAAGAGAGTGAAGAGCAAATGTCAGCAAGGGGCGGGGAGGGGCAAAAGAATGTGACACAGTTCACCTAGATCAAGGAATACAGCAGGCTCACACTAGCAAGTTTAGAGGCACATGGTGGAGTTCTGTGTGGGTTGGGAGACACACAGCTCACACATGCTGCTTGTTTCACTTCATACTAAAGGTCACAATGTTTTTTTTTCATCCAGAAACTAGTTTTCAGCCTTTTTTTAACAGATAAATAAATCTTTGCATTTGATGAACAGTGACATTTCCTGCTAACATTACATCTAGGTACATCAGGTATTCTACTTTCTTTTAAACAATTACTGATGTTTCCACATAAGCCATTTCATTCCACTGAATATAAAGGAAAAAGCAAAAAGCTCACAACATGTAAGACATTAGGAGCAAAACAAGACAAAGTACCTCTAAATCATTAGTTACATACAGCCAGAGCACTGGCATTAAGTCCAGCTACTGTCCATTGTTTATCATCTCACACATCATCAGTACGGCAACTGAAGATTTATCTTTATTTTCAGATAGCAAAGGACATAGAAGTAACCACACCACATGCAAACAATCACTCTCAGTAAGACAGAATAAAGTAAAGCCAAGAATTAATTGTGTATATTTGTACAAATGAAACAATATTTATCTTAGCACAGGAAAAAACACAGGGGACTTTCTAAAAATAAAGATGCTAAATCTATTCTGTTTGAAGTGACCATCTCCCATTGTTCTGTCTTTTCTCAAAGTTTTAAAGATCTGAGCTACAGAGGACTCAGACAACTGTTCTCATCTTGAAATTACTCAATAATTGTACTAAAACTAAAATATATCTAACAAACTACTGATTAATGCTGGACACATGGGAGGTCTTCCTTTCAAAACAGTCCATGGGGTGTCAAAACAGAGACTTAAAAATGACCAAACTTCTCAAATGGCTATCCAAGGACCCTCAGGAAAAAGCGGAAATAGTTCAAAGTAAAATTGTCTGGATAATCTAACATGACCTTTTATCTGGTAAGTACATTTCAGTGGTAAGTGGGGTATAAGATACAGGGGGAATGCTAACTCTGCAAGCAAAGTCTCTTTATTCAGCTATTGTGTTTATGATCTTGATCCTCTTTACTGTGTTAGACACAGTGGTCTATGAAGACCAGAGTGCAAGAACCAAGGCATACATCTGAACACCTTGGTTCTAGATAGGGACAGGAACAGTCCCTTAAATTTCAACATTTAATGCCATAGATACATGACTTCCTTAGTGGAAGGTTTGTAAATTCCGCACATTAAGTCATTAGAGAGGTGAAAGGTCTGGAGGAGAAGCTGTGTGAGGAGTGGCTGAGGTCACTTGGTCTGTTCAGCCAGGAGGGACTGAGGGGAGACCTCACTGCAGTTACATCTTCCTTGTGAGGGGAAAAGGAGGGGCAGACACTGATCTCTGCCCCGTGGTGACCACTGACAGGACCTGAGGGAATGGCCTGAAGTTGTGTCGGGGGGGTTTAGAATATCAGGAAAGGTTTCCTCATCCAGAGGGTGGCTGGGCACTGGAACAGTCCTCAGGGAAGTGGTCACAGCACAGTATTCAAGAAGCATTTGCACAGTCCTCCCAGGCAAATGGTATGACTCCTGGGGAGTCCTGTGAAGGGCTGGGAGCTGGACTCAATGATTCTGATGGGTCCATTACAAATCAGCACAGTCCATGATTCTATGACTTGGTGTGGGATCTAAGCTGACTGTGTCTACCTTGATTTTTAGTCGTATGTTGCAATTTCTGTTGACTAGTAAACTTAGAGAATACAGGTACTTGATGGATGTTCTTGATTTCCGATGGCCAAATGGACATACATTGTGTACTGGCACTTTAAATCTATGGCTTCATCTTTCCTCCTGTCTGTTGCTAAACCTCTCAAAATATTGCTTATCTTGCCACTTCTGCACAGTAAGCTGACTGTCGTGGTGTTTGGAGCTGCTACCCGTTTTTCCTCCCCATTATTCTGCAAAGGGGAATACAGACACAAAGGCCGCAGATAAGGAAAAAAAAAATTAAACACATAACAGAACTGCACACTGTCCAGAACTGATGTAAGATGTACTGTGCTAGGCTGTGTTCATAAGGTACATGCCACCATAGCACTTTGTGTTTGTATTACAAATGCCTACATTAAAGTTCAGCTCACAATGAAAGTTGTTGCCTTTTTTCCCCCTCTATTAGTAAGATAAAATTCATTGCTTGACTAAACTTCAACATCTTAATGTTCTCCACAAGAGCCAGAAGAGACCTTAGATGTTTTTAAAAACATTTCACAATATTTTTATACTTACTAGAATGCCATTGTAGGAAGTAATACAATTTCCAAATTCGTAACAAAATATGTATTAATATTTCAAAACTATTCCGAGTAGAAAAACAGTCTATTTATAGTTGAATTCATCATTCTTGTAAAAGACATAACCACTGTTATGGGATTATAGCCTTCTATTCTGAAAGCCATGACAAGGCCAAACAAAACACAGTGCAAGCACAGAGACAAATCCCTATTCCAAGAAATTATTTTGTTTGGAGTCTTCAAGGACTCAACTCAATCTCCAAAAGTACTTCATGACTACATAAGAAGGCAAAAAAAAAAGTTTCACTATCTGTCTGATCTTCCTGAGGCCACTAACAGATGTTAGTGCTGTGAATTGACCCCTAGACCTAATATTTGTCAGCTTCCAAAATAAAATATTAAAGAAGCAAGCTAAGCTTAGTTGCTTTTACTTCCATGACTGCAATGAGGGATAAATCCAAGAGTCATGGGGAAAAGAAAGCAATTGTTTTGCATGAAAATAAAATCCACTTCAGCTGCCAGTGAGGAACATGTGAGATTTCACACCACCACATCTTCCCACGTTGTTTATCCTCCACATCACATGCACTGAGAATCAGACAAGTCTTTTATGCGTCAGACTTTCTGAATACAGAACATCAACCATCAACTGCCCACACAGGCTTGCCAGGCCTGAAGCAAAAGGAAGGAAAGAACAAGCAGGCACTCACCCTGGTTCTTTCCTTATCTGAAGAAGGAGTTCCATCTGAACTATAGATACTGATCTGAATTTCAGATAAGGAGTTTCCTTATCTGAAGAAAACCTCATCTGAAGAAAGAGTTCCATTTCTTTACAGACATCAATAATGACATTCACAAGTTTTCAGTTCAGCAGGCATGGATGGCCTTGCCTTTAATCTGATCAGAGCCACAGCTCGTACACCTTTCTCCAGGCAGCTCCTGGAAACTCAGTTTTGGCTGCTCCAAGCCAGTGCTCGGGGTTTAACTCTGGCCTATTTGATCAGTGATTGAACTATCAACCTCAGTTTTGAGAGACTGATCTGCACATCAATAACCTGTCCTCATTTGAATATTCTTATCAATAATGTGTGATTTACTAGAACACTCTGTCCTTTCACCACAGTGCTTTTGCTAATTTGGATACCTTGCAACTCACCAAATGCACTAGGATGGCTCACACAAGATGACAAGAACTACAAGCAACCCTCTGCTATTTTGTTTTACTTAAAGATTCACTTGGCTCCTACTAATTAGTCCTAGACTGAACTATATTTGCATGTCACAATCATCAAGATACTCTTCTGTTACTAAGGTAAGTGCTGCCAGTGGTTTGTCTGACCTTCCCCTCTAAGGAATACTGTTGCTGCTGTATCAAGACACCCTACTACAGGTTGCCTAGTTTATATTCTGATTTCTTCACAAGATCTACCCATATTTGTTGTATATAGAGTTCAGCAGCTCAACAAGATAGAGATTTTCAGCTTCCTCAGTACAAAGCTACTGAAAATTAAAAACCTATAATTAAATGGTATACAAAGCACAAGGACAGTCCACTCCCCCGAATCTCTCTGGAGAAAGAGCACACAACCCCAGGAAAAGTGAGTGGGCTGACTCCACTACCAGTCCTTTTTCCATCATCAAAAACATCCCTGCTACAGCTATAACCATTTCATCACAGTTCTTGCAGGGGCTGACATGAGAGAGAGAAATCCCTAGTAGTATCATAAATCTTATAAAACATTTTCCCCTTGATGCTTACAAGCAAGACTGACCTGACCAATATCCCTAGCCATGCTCCCCATCAGGATCAGTTTACTCTAAACACATTTCAAAGCCTGAGACTGTACACCAGGGCTATGCTGGATTCTGTGGAGTGCATCTGACAGAACAAGTTTGAGTAACTACTGAATTCAGACATGTTTTCAGAAGCAAATGGCCAGTCAGTGGCGAAGCAATTCTCATCTTTTTTCAAAACATGCATTTCAATAATTCATGTGAAAGGGTGGAGGAGCAGAGGGAGAGAAGGATTTGTAACAGGTTTTAAGTCTTCATGGAAGAAGAGATAATGCCTAAGAGCTTTGTGAGTCATGACAGAAATACAAAGAATGTGCATTTGTTGAGTTTTTGGTTTCTTCTAGGAATCCATGTCATGTATCTTAGGGCTTCCATTCCATCTCATGAGATCGAAAACCCAGAATAGCATACAAACATCCTTTCTTTTCATTCTGTAACAGCATCTTTAACAGAGTCAGTTAATAACTGCAAAGGATTATATAAATAAGCTGAAAATGAGATCATTTTCATTGCCAGAGACAGCAGAAGGTTTCCAAATTTTATGGGTTAAAAAAGACAATAAATTTAACAGTCTTTTGAAGATGCTAGTATAATCCTTCCAAAATTGAAGAGAACAGATGACTCAACCATATGGCTAAGTTCCACCAAAATTCTGTCTTGTAATCATAAAATATGATGTAATGCAGTTTGGTCCCAGGAGAAGGAAAGGCGTTAGACATATGTGACATGCACAAGCATTGCCTGGATCCATCTGGCTAGCTGTTTTAAAAAGGTATTACACAAATGAGCAGGGTTTTCTAGAAGACTCCAAGATAAATATTTTTAAGCCTTCTCCTGGAAAATAAATGGATATTCCTAGTAAAAGCTACTTTAATGCACCAGCCGTTTTCATTAGAAACTAAAGGTATAATGAACAAGTTGTTATATCTTTCTGCAGCAATGCAGCTTTAAAAAAAATTGCCTTTATAGACTTTGAAAACAACCTGTGGTTTATTGCTATTTCACACTTAATAGCATGAAACCACTTGGAAAAAAGAGTTTGAAGGACTATTTGGAAACCAAAAGAAGATTACCTTTTAAAATATCTGAGAAAGAGAAAAGAATGCTCATTAATTCAGAATACACTTCAGGAAGTGGCAAAGAATGTAATTTTCTGCATTATGTAAGTGCCAAATGGAAAAAAGGTGCTGCGAAAGAAATCAGAGTAATCAACTGTAAGACATAAAGTATTCTTCAATTCACTACTGAAATATGTGTAACAAAACCCACCAATATCTCAGTTACTCAAATATTTCACATAGTCCCTTGGAATTAATAGAAACCATTCACATTATCACTCTGATCTTCATTGTATTCAGGATGCCATTTTAGAAGGTATGCAGAGATGCCTTAATTAAGCATAATTAAATATAAAAATAAAAAAGTATTTCTATAAAATATTTTAAAAAAACCTCTTCACTTTTTATTTTTGGTGGTTCAAGCCTGGCTCCCAGAAAAATAAATGGATTCTTGCATGAAAACTAAAGAAAAATGACAAGCAGGAATAGTTTTGTTTCTCATAGTGACATAACCAGCAAGGAACAATTACTGGGGACTGACTGAGGTGTAACTGCTGTGAAGTCTTTCTGAAAAACACCATGTTACCATTACCCTCATGTTTTAATACCTTGCTTAGCAACACTGACAGGAGCCTGTCAGCTGGAGCACACATCGAGTATCCTTCCCCTCTAATAGTGTGTACACTTAACTACAACAAAGAAGTTTAGAAAGAAAAGTAAGTTTCAGCAGAAACTAAGAAGACAAGAGACCACACAAGAGAACGGGGCAATGTATCCATGCTTCCCAAGCCCCAGTTGGATTAATAGGAAAGCAAAATTGTAGGAATCATCAGGTAAGGTATAAAGAAGGAAACAGAACAACTATGGACTGTATTCACCAATGTTCAGTATTGGTCTCTTTCTTTAAAATTGCATTAGAGCTGGAAAGGTTTCATAAGGGCAAAGATGATCCAAAACAACAGTTGAAGGGAGATCAAACTGGCTAAGGTACCTCAGCCTAGTTAAACTAAGGGAGACACAAAGATGACAAAAACCACTGATGTGGGGGAGGTGGACAGGGATCAACTGTTACGGCACAGATGAGGAACCATCACATGAAGGTGGAGCCAGGTCAAAGAAAAACAACAAATATTGGACTTGTGGAAGTCCTTTCCAAGGATGTTGCAGACAATAGCTTTATGTGGGTTCAGGGAGGAACTGATCAAACATTAGGCAGAAAGGTTCACTACAGGTTTGGAAAAGAGTTTCTACACGTGCAGGAAACTGCTTGAGCTGAAACTACTAAGCAGCTAGGAAAGTATTAAGGAGAAGTGTCATACACACTTGCTCAGTGCTTTCTCTTCCCTAGATATACCTCAGCAGGCACTACTGGAAAAAAAAAAAATACTAGGGACCCTCAAACTGAGTGTTCTGTTCTGCTCCATTCTGTTTTTTTGTGCCACAGCTCCTATTCCCTCTCATGCTCTGCAGAAGGAAAACCAACAACACATTTGTGTCTGTACAGCCTGATAGGCACCAGGACTAAGTCAGGCTACAAACACTGCCCTAAACACGTGGCTAACCATATGTGACAACTCTGCTTTTCTTTAGTAGTGACAGGTGGAAAGCAGAAAGAAAAAAACAGAGAATTGCTACACCTCATGATTGCTTCATCTCACCAACAAGCACAGTCCTAAGCAAGGAACCCCTGTGCTGAAGAAACCTCCACGAAATAGAGCTGTACAGATCTTTCCAGGCTTTCTCGAGTATCCTAAGACAATGAAGGAAATGAGGCCACAATCTTGAATTCAACATGTCAGCTCTGTATCACAAGACCAACGTTGTTTAAAAGACAGCAGAGCAAAAATGGTTTAAAGACACCAGATTTGGCTATACTGCCTTAACCACTCAGGCAAAAAGCTGGAATACTTTTGATTGTATGGTCTTCTCAGCCCCCAGCCACCAATTTCTATAATCTTCTGGCAAGAGATTTTAATGGCAATTTGCGTCAAGGGATGAAGTCTAAACCAAGGACAGGCTACAGCCACACTATAATTCATGGCTTGAATAAAAAACCTCAGCATGGATAAAAAAGGTCATTCTGACATGGGCTGAGGACACATCTTTACTATGGAAAGATACAATTTCAGTAAACTACTGTCTCTTATGTTAAATATATTTTATGCTATGCATATTGAATCCTATTATTGAATTATTTGTTGAACCAGCAATTTTGAAAGCTAAATAGCTTATTTATTTACCTAAATATGGATTTGAAAAGAAAGTTCTCAAAAGCCCTCATACTAATAAAATATTGTTTGTAACTGTTGAATTATCAATCACCACTTTTCAGTTTTGGTTAATCCTTCTAAAAATCTTCACTGCACTAAGGGAAAAGAAATTTAAAAATCAAGGATTTATACTTGGAAAGCTCCACATAGTATTTCACAACAGCCCTGCAATTACTTCTGAGAAATTAAATTTTAAAGATTTTGGCCTGCTATGTTATTTGAATGGGAAGAGGCTGATAAAGCTAAGAAAGTTAAATCAACCTCCTGTTACTCTTCCAGGAGTTGCAGTGAAGATACTGCTATTTGCAAAATCTGGGAGTAATATTACCATAGTAACTACAGAAATTACAGTAAAGTGTGAACAGACAATTCCTCCATAATCTCACCACAGAACATTGCTTGAGAAGAAAAGGCTCAAAATGCTCTTCAGCATCTCTAAAGAGCTCTACAAGACTGAATGATGATGCACTGGAAAGTGTTTCCTTAGGAATGAGGAAAGTTTTGGCACGAACTGCAACATCACTATAAATTAAATCTCTGTGCTGCAGCTGTCCAAGGCTTTGTACTCAGTCCCTGACACAACACGTTGCCTCAGGCTGCTTGCTGAATGCCTGCCCAGCCACTGAACTGGTTTCATTGTGCTCCCCTTTGTAAAACTGGGCTCACTACAGCCTGGCCATCTCCTATGCCACTTTGTTTTAGGCAAATGCTCATGGACTGAACAAGACATCAAACCTAGGGCCAAAGCTTTGTGACTGCTCGATGGTTACCTGCAGCTTCCATGACATATTAAAAACAGCTTTTACACAATAGCTTTTCACACTATAAATTAAAAGAATCAGCATCAGGTAGAAATAAGGGAAAGAGGATTCCATCATTCTAAACTGAGTTTTGTTTTGGCATATTGTTTTGGTGTGGGGTTTTTTGAGATATTCTAGGGGTCTTTTTTTGTTGTTGTTTTGCTTTGTCTTTTAATGATGGCAGCAAACATTCTGGCAAATGAGAAACATTCTGAGAATATGCTAATTGGAAATAGAGGTTTTAGATTAATATTGAGCTTCATGGGTAGCTAGCTACTTCCTTAGCTTTGTTTTATTTTAGAATGCGTCATTCTTTTATTTCTATGCCTATGCAAGAAGTTTTCCAAACATTTAATGTCAGACAGGAAAACTGAAGTGGAAAGTGGATGACAGCCAGTTTAACTGAGCTTTATCAACACAGTCCATACATCCTGACCCACTATACATGCTCTAAGTTACCTCAAGCACTATAGCCAGTCATGCCACTGCTATTTGAAGAGATGTCATAATTTTGCAAACAGAAACAATTGAATTATTTTACAATGGATACAATTTTACAATAGAATTGTAAAATTTCAGTGTAAAGTCCAAAATAATATACTATGTTGTTTATGATCCATATACTGTTTGCATGAGATTGGAATACAAAATAAAAATGGCAATAAAAATAACCTTGCATGTAAGTAGAATTAGAAGTTAGGTGCAACATTTTTACTACTTTAAAGCCATCAAAAATGATTATGTTTAAGTATATTATTAGCCGGCAAAACTCCAGGCTTCATGATGTATTCCTCTGTCTGCATATGCATCTCCCACCAAACCAAGTTGATACCGCTTTTCAGCTGGCTGAAGAGTAATCACTGTGGAAACAAGAACTGAAAATATTTATTCTCAACCAAGAAGTTAACCATGCTTCAAGACATGGTCTCTTCTGACCTTGGCAGCCTGGGAGCGAATTCTGTGCACTTTTATAGAAGTGGCAGAGCCTGTCTCTCACATGGATGATCTCTACAGAAAACACTGGACCAATAACCAAGACCTATTTACTTGGGCTCAATAAAATCCTGTTTCTTGCTACTGCACCAGTGCAGCCACTACCAACTCTTATTTTAGATACAGCTACTGAGTTATGTCAGAAAAAGCCTGGTTACCTTGGAGATCACTCCCAAACAGCTCTGGCAGAACTCACAAGTTATATTTTACTAAAATTTTTCTCTCCTTTGTATACAGTCAGTCAATGTCTATGTGCTTGAGCAAAACACATGGACACCAAACAAAAGAAACACCAAATTAGTGCATACTTCAACTATTTTCCCAGCATAGCTAGAATTTCAACATGAAGTGAAAGAGAAAACAATTGTGTCCAGATCCTACTCTGTAGGTGAGTATTGATGCCATGGTGTAATACAAGACTTCTGTACACACAGGGGGTTGTGTTTGTTTGTTTGCTTTTGTTAGGGGTTGTACAGATAACAAGCAGGTATCATACATATTTATTTAGGTAGGCTTTCTTCACATCAAGTGCAGAAAATATACCATTTATTTAATTGGTTTAATATAATCTCTGTAATGGAGGATTTGTATTTTGGGACACATTCTGGAACAAATACTCATGTTTGCTTTTAAAATAACAGAAGAGCAGACTCATCTTGAAATTGTCCCTTCTAAACTAACCCTAAAATAATTTGTAATAAACTGTGGGAAATAAACTGTGAAGCCCTGCAATAAACACAGGCACAGGAGAACTGGAAGCATCTATGAAAACAAGAGCTCAACATGTCTGTGATGATGCACAGTATTCAAGAATACTTTTGTTCTTCTTTTGTTTCTGAAGACAGCATAAAAGGGCATTTCTTGCACCAAGAGCTGAAAAAAAAAAGGCAAAGAATCCATTCAAATAGTACAATTGTATCTGATTTGCATGGTTAAGCATTCCAGTTTCCTTAACTGTTTAGGAGGGAGGATGGGGAGCATTACCAAGTGACCTTTTCCACAGTAATCCAGACTGAGCTGTATTGCTCTGTACCTACCTGTGTTCCACATAGCTGGGTTAGCTGGTATTCAACATGGCAAAAAGATTAACTCTTTGCAAACTATTCAGTTCATAGTCAATCTATGAACACAGACGTGGGAAGCAGGGGAAGGGAAAGTATATTAACCACTCAATAAAAAAAGAAAAAAATACACACTTCCACATATGTATTTTGAAACTGCTACAGGGAACTTGAACCCAATTTTCCCCCATGATAAGACACATGTACATCTCAAGGATAATCAATAAGCCAGAGTAATAACAAAAGCTACAGGCTGGTCACAACAAGGAAAAGATCATATGTTTAGAATTCATTGCGTTGATTTTACAATTTCCCCCTATTTTAGCATTTTTTCAAAACAGATACTTGTACCCATATTTAAGTTTCTGCCCTTTCTCACTGCGTCTGTGCAACTCACCTACTCAACTACTAGCTCACATCATCAAAAAATATGTGATACTTCCACTTTTTTTTTTTTTAAAGGCATGTTTATCACCAAACTTTCAGAACTGAATGCCTGCATAAATCAGGCCCTAGGAAAACAGACAGCTCCATTGCCTCACTTTAGTTCTGCACACGGTTTTGTCAAACAGTACTTCTAGATATTTTCAGCAGAGACATGTTCCCTATTATGCTAGCACTTGTAACACCCTCCTGCTCTGCAAGACTGCCTGAGGAGCTACGGTGATCCATGCTGTCTCTGCTGCCCTGGTGACCCACAGCATCCACGCAGTGGATATGCTTTTGCAAAAACACTGAGTTGATATTCCTCTTCTCTCAGGAAGTCAAGCAGTTATTTCCAGAACTCTACAAAAGTCAATCCATCACCCCAGCTTAAGCTCTTCAGTTACCTGCTCCCAACTTTGCTCTCTAACTCTCAACTCTCATGGTTTATCAGAAGTACAGCAGAATTGTTACCTTACTTACCTCTGCAGCTACCTCTCATGCTGCTCAGTCCCTGAGCTACAAAAATCTGCAACCACAATACACCACACAAAAAACCCTTTATCTACTATTAGAGGTATGTTTCTCTTCCTCTTCTTCTGCTCCAAGAAGAGCCAGGGGAGCAGTGAGCTACAGATACCTCAGGAGCCGAAGTTAACCAACTCAATAGCATACACAGCTTGCTGACAGCATGCTTTACAAGGCGTGAAGAATGTCAAGTGTTTACAAAGGAAAGTAAATAAAGCCAGTTCACTAGCTGCAGAAGATTGCCCTTCCCACAGGCCAAATGATTAAGGCTAAGCAAGACAGTCAGTTACCTTTGTATATTATGCATAATTACAAACGATTTTTTAGACTTGAATAGTGTATTTTCCCTTCACCATCTAAACACTGTAAAGTTGTACACAAAAATAAGACGGCTTTTTATTCATGGCTTACATTCCAAACCTCAAACAGGCATCAAGTTCTTCTCAAGATAAAAATCGTTTTAAAATTCTTTCTGGTTTTAATTTCTTTTGGTGAGAATGCTCTAAAGAACAGAGGGTTGGGAATGGAACATATTTCTGTTCATATTTTCTGAGTTAGCCTTCCCCCCGCACCCTGAACTTTCACCTCCTTGCAGACGTTCATGCCTGTTGAAAATTAAAATGTCTGCATTGCAGGATGGGCCATTATAATTCAACACATGCTGTTTTGGAGGAGAAAAAGCATGGTTTTGAAATAGCTCTGTTACAGGTCAGGAATGTAAAGCAGAGTTCATATTTCAGATGACAATGGGAAACAGCTTTTTTGTAAAAACCCATCCCAGTTTACAACCAATGAAGGAAAAAGAAATCTGTGCAGTCAGGTCTTTGCAGACTGCTTGTGTTTTAGAAAGGGCTTCTCTGCAAAGTCCTGTTTTCACCACTGAATCCAAGTTTTCAAGATTTGCTTTTTGAACATACTTTTCTGTTGCAGTCTTTGCTCTTCCACAGATAACTCAATGGGCAATCACTAGCTCTGTATCCTTCAGAGAGCATCCCAGGCTCATGAAACAACTGCACTATTGAAATACCCCAAGCAGAAACAGTACAGCTCAAATGAGATGGTATCATAATTATGTATGATATTCCTCAAAGCTATGAAGACTGTGTTGTTGCATTTTGCTACAAGTCACAACAACGCCCCACAGAAGAGGGCAAAATCTCATTGTCTTAATAAACTAATCCCATTTTTTGGTTCATCTGCTCCAAACAATCCTTTTTTGCACTTAGATTCATGTGTGCACTTATGCAAGATTATTAAAGTCATTACCTCTGTGTGATATCAGTGTCAATACACTACACGGAAGCATCTTGCTTACTAGTCCCAGAAGACAGAGGGGAAGACAAGCAGAGCCAAATTAGACCACGAAGAGTTCATTTCTCACAGAAAGAGCATCTGTAGAGCAACTTCCAAGCTCCACAGAACCTGTGTTGCAGAATTTGTCCAACCCTCACTTGTGTTTTGTCTGAGATGCAATAACCTGTCAGACAGATTTGCTATCACAGTAACACATTTTGGCTGTTCACTAGGCTACAGCACCCTGCCCAGGTAACAGGCTCATGGGGACAGCTCCTGAGAAAGCTTTAAGTATCTCCCATACAGAAAATGCAAATTTTGCATGTAAGTTATTTAATGACTGCCAGTTTTTAGGCAACATCTCCTGAAACAAGGCATCTCAATAGCTTCCTCCCCTAAAACAAATGCCGCCCTGACAGAATGGAGGACGCAGCAACCTGGACAGAGTAGGCACCAGGCAGACAGCATTCCTGCACATGCATTCTCAGACATGTGAGAGTCAATAAGTTCTGAAGGGTGAATATGGAAAATTTGTATCATACAACAAGGCACAATTATGATAAAGACAAAATACCTTATTCTCTTTCATTTCTTGTCTGAATAAACAGTATAAAAGTAGCAAGAAACACAATGCAAGTTCTATCATTAAAGTTCTCAAAACATTGACAGTGACAAAATATGACTCTTCTTTGACTAGAGGTTACCTATCAGCATAACATACATGATATCAGGTAGGAAAAAATATTGTAATGTTGCAAAAGGCAGAGGTCTACTTCTTTTATTAGAAACAGTGCAGGCAGATGAGTGTCAGAGTTCAGTTTATCCTAACAATTCCATCAGGGTTGAAAGTGCCATTGCACAAAGCAGTAGAGAAAAAAAAAATCTAAGCTTAATTATTCTCAAATTGCAAGGATAGCCAGATGCTTGACAAAAGACAGTCTCCAGAACAGACATGTTAAGTAGATTTAATTAAACATATTCAATGCAACACAACTTCCAAAATTCCAACTATTTTACAGAGTTGAATCAGATCTCCTAACAAGTTTATTTAATACAGGAAGAAATCACATCCCTATACTTGAATATAAATTGCCAGCATTAGAAACAGGACCCAGCTGGTAGCTTTCTGTTAGCCCAACTTTGTGACCAAAAGAAACCTTCATCCCTCAATAAAACTGGTTTTAGCAAACTCAGCAATACAGGTTTGAGGGCCCTGTTCTTGTTCCAGAATTGCTCCTCTAGAAACAAAACTTAATTTGGTGCCATTTCCTCCCCCTCCCCAACCCCCCAGAGAATCATGCAATCATTCTATACCAGTATACCTACTCCAAAATTACCAAAAGCTAGAAAGTAGTCTCCAAGATAAATATGCTCATGCAAGTTTCATGAAAAACTGATTATATTGACAAAAATAATACTGTGCTTCCACCAAAGGCTGCAGCATGAGCTTAGCAGTTGTGATTGATCTGTCAAATGCCAAAGAGCTACCTGCACTATCTGCTTTAGTAATTTGGAACAGCCCCGGCAGACACTGTGTGACGTCTGGCAGGCACATGGGGGACCCTGAAGAGAGTGATGGGAGAGAGTTGCCTCTGCACAGAGGTTAGAAAAAGAGCAGAAAAGGGAGACACTGAAGGCCGGAGTGGGAAAACCACAGGTATTGTGATAAAGTGGAGGAGTACAAAACAACCATGCAGGGAGGCCAAGCTTCACTAGTTCTGCTTCTCACAAACGATCTTGTGAAATCTAAGGAATCTAAGACTGATTCTGCCCAATCCCAAGAAAAACTGAAAACACTCTTAAAACGTTTCCTAAATGGGTCACTTTACTTTCTTAAAACTTCTGCGGAGCATGTGGCCATAGTTGCAACACCAATCAGGAAGACTTCTTTTGCTCAGAAAGGAGGTTTAAATTGGAGGATCAAGAAGGAAGGTAAGATAGATGACAGATAGAACGTGTTTGGTACTTTTTAACACCAATGGCAGCAACTCCAATCTCCACTTTGCATACAAAAGAAATTAGTTTATTAACTCCCTTAAAAGCACTCTCTGTTTTGAGTTATTGAGGAGAGAACTGCATGAACACCACACTGCTTTCCGCTACTGGAAATGAGATTCTCTGTCATTCTTATCAGCTGGAATCACATTCTTCCCAAAAAATTGCTGTGCATGGCAGCCCTGACAAGCTTACATATTAAAAGACTGATTAAGTAAGAGAATACAAATTAATGTCAACTGCTGATTTTCCCCACCACTGCTTTCTTGTAACAAAGACTAAAGGCATTGTAATTAACTTTCCTCATGAAATGCTATGTTCTAAAGTTGGGCCTAATTAGATGCAATGTAATTCTTGCCAGAAACAGATAATGTGTGCCTTTCATCGACTTGGGTGATTGGAATTTATTCATGTTTGGCATGTCTGCATAGCACAAATCACTTTTTACCCACTGCTCCACAAAGAAGCACAGTGTCTCTTTTAAGGTACAATCATCTGCATTTGGTACTTTGTAAGTAGGAAGTGCGGCTTTCATTCTAGAACAAAACCTCATAAAAGAAGAGCCTCTCAAACTGGAAAGGCAAGAAGGGAAGATAAAAATAACAGCACTAAGCATAGCAAGATCCTGGCCCACTACAAGCTTTCTGTGGTACAGACACACACACAATAAGCTTGCAGGGAACAGCAAAGGGATATGGAAAGAGGGAAGAAGACACAGCTTGGCAGCAATGCTTTTCATTATAGCAGCAACAACAGCTAAGATCTGTTGGTAAGCACAGTGCCTCAAGGGCAGTGTGAAAAACCCACAAGAAGAAACACCAAAAAAGATCCTCAAAGCTGCAGGAGGACAATGGAGGCCCAGGCTGATGGTAACTCAATCCCAAATTGGTGTCTTCTGAAGTTATAAGAAATACTTTTGAACTCCACCCATTATCAGCAGAAGAGAAAACAAGGAACAGAACATGGATGATGATGATTCATGTCAGTGCAAGCTTCTATTTTTCTATTTCAAAGAAAAGTCAGATTCCATGTCAATAGACATATTCTCTTTTACTTTAGTTTTTCTGTTTGTTTTGCTTCCAACCAGTAACTTTTCTCCAGGGCTCAGCAATGGCAGGCAATCTCAAATGTCTTAACCCTGTTCCCAAAAATGGAGACTGAAGTGACTTCTCCACCCATGCAGGAAGCAAGTAGTGGACAAGATCCAGCAAAGGTCTATCAGAAAGAAAAATAGTGGGTAGTTTCCCCTGTTGTGTCTTCCCCTATGAAAAGAGCCCAGGAACAAACAGAAATCTGACCAGAAATGGAGGGTGAGTTGGGGGTGTAATACCAGAAGATCTATAATTTTGACCCTTGCCTTACAAATCCAAGGTGCAACAAGTGACACATTTGAATAAGGATTAATTGCATGGAAAAACCAATTAAGTCTAGAAATGTCAGAAAGACTAGAGAAGACCTTCTAATTACATTATAAGGTCCTGTCCCCATGTTTAATAAGTAACAGAATTCAACAACCATGGTTTTGATCTCACGTAGCAGGCACTCAATCCAAGTTGTAGATTCTTGGCATACTACTTGCCTTCTACATAGCCATTCAGTGTTAATTTTTGTTATGGGTGATGGATTTCATAACCACAGCTCCTAGACCCTTTTAATAATTACTGTTGTGCAAATATTTCTGACTTCTGTAAACACTGTTACAAGAGATCACCTAATCCTGGTGGTCAGCAAAGTTGCTGAACCCTGGGAAGCTAAATTGCTGCGTCCAGAAGCTACAACTGCATATTTCTAATAGGACAGGAGCTGGCAACTAGTACATTTAAACTTCTGGTCATGTACCAACTATTGGTACTATTGGTCAGCTTATCTAGTTTTGTCATACTTTAGACATCCCGAATTGATATCCAAGTTTGAAAGAGCCCAGGATAATGCTTAATGTGACTATTTAAAGGACATTTTAAGATCAGAAGTAGGTTAGTTTTGAAATAGTTTTTATACTTAATCTGCATGTGTTTGAAATGACTACTGAAGAGACAAGAATATAAAAAATCCACATCATACACACTCTGTGAAATAATTTAGAACATTTCTAGTCTAGCCTTGCATGTTCATTGTGGCAGCATTCTGGTAAACATTGTGAATGTTTTCAAGATTTGCCCTACTAGCCAACCACCAAGTGCACCCATAGAATCAGACAGGTCAAGTACGGAAAGATCTCTGAGCTTTTAGACCAGAAAACATGTTAGGAGAGCCTTCACTGCTTTTGTTCAAAGCCTCAGAAAGCAGTGACTTGCTTTAGAGCAAGTAATGTTCCCCACAGAGGAAAGGACTTACCTCACTGGTGAATAGCAGGAAACACAAGTTCATGCTGTGTACAGATCACTGCATCTCCACAAAACAAGCTACATACCCCTCAGCTCTTTGAAATATCTACTTCCAAAATTTCTTTTCAATAAGGTGTTCCTTTGTGTTACTTAACTGGGTATTCTAGGTGACAAGCAAAACCAGCAAAGAGACAAATGGTCTTTAAATATTTCAGTTAGTGTACAATACAGAAACACTTAAATCTGGATTTGGGTTTTTGATAGTTTTTTTGTTTGGTTGGTTGGTTTGGGTTTTAGGTTTTTGGCCATGGGGGGTTAATAGTTTGTAAGAGCATGGATTTGGCAGTTTCTTTCAAATTTTTATACTTAGACTTGAAGAAAAAAATACCATAAAAACAATGGCTGCTTTGAAGAAAACCTATCTAGAAACAGAAGAATAAGAATTCAAGAAATAAAGTCAATAAATGGGGATAGTACTGCATAAATTCATATACAAATTCCTACGGACAGTGGTAATAATTGGAAATTGTGATGAATATTCTTTTCACATTAACAGTGTGAATAAGATAGCTCACCTACCACTTTTAACAGATCAGAAATGCACACAGTAAGATCTCTGTTTCACCACACTTGCTCTGTTTATAGTTGTATTTAGAATCCAGACAGTTCTCTTCTTTAAAATGCAGGCAAAGGAACTTGAGTGATGTAACTTAAGAACACACTGAAACCTGCCCCTATGCTCAACTCAGAAATGCTCACAGCAGCTGAAGCATGCAATGTAAAATAAAGCTGCTAAGAAAAAACAAGGGAATTGGTTTGGGAATGGGGGCTTGGCATTCCTTTAAACCATTTCCTGTTCACCCTTGTGAGTGTGGAGTGTAATATAACCCTAAAAAAATATATCTGACCTCACTCCTCTCAGCTGCATTAAAAAGTTTTAAAAGCAATTTAAAATATCAGATTGCACATTAATAAACAACAGAAAAGAATGAGGTTATACATATTATTGCCTTCATCTACCACTAAGACAAGTTGGGGGAGTTTTTCTTGTTTTTGTTTTTTTTTTTTAATTTAATGAGAACTTTTGATTTTCCCTGGGAGACAAGGTCCACAGACTAGGGCACTTCCTGTCTGCAGCAGTGCCATGTGCTTATGCAGACATGAGTCTTATGACAAACAACTGATTTATTGCAAAAATGGGGTCATTACAATCATGGCATACAGCAAGATCACATTCTTTCCTCCTTGTTCTTCTTAATCACTATGGATTACTCAAACATACTTGAAAAGAAGATGCATTTCATCTGTGTGTGAAAACTGACAATTCATCCAAAATCACACACACACAGTGAAAGTAAGAGGGGACATGTTCTAGGTTGGAGTATGATCATGCATTGCCACAACCTGAGATTAATTCTACAACTGAACTACTAAAATGTAAAAGATGTGATCCTACAAAGTCCTCAGCACCTTGTCACCATAAACATAAGTCTCAACTTCTCAGAAAAGATCATGAAAGGAGACTACCATAAGGGACATTAACAGCTTCTATATTTAAAGTCACCCCTCTGAATCTTACTGATGGAACCCTCATGCAGTCCTATTACACAAATTTGGGATAAGCTCAAATGCCCTGCAAAGCAGGTCTGATCTCCAGCAGTGTGCAACACTAAATACCAACAGATATTAAACAGAGATACAGAGTTTGATTTTTCTTGGTCACTATAGCCAGCTGACATACCAAGTCCCTGCATAATAAGCCAGATAATAAGCCCCTGCATAAGGCTACAAAAAATCGTGTTGAAAGATGAGGAGTTGAGACTTTTCCAATCTCCTGAGCTTTGCTTCCTTTACTGCACTGCATTGGCAGTTCTCATGGTTTTCAGCTATCATCAACTATAAATTCCAATGACAAGATTTAAAATGTCCATTTCCCCCACCCCCATGAGATTATACTAAGTTTGTTTACATCCACCTTCAGTACATGTACCATGTACAAGGTTGTTTTTCTTATGTCAAAGGATGTAATTTTCTAATTGTGTTTGCCTTATGTACAGAGCTGAAACAATCCTACTTTCATAAAACTGAAGATACTGATCACTGCCAAAGTAATTTACAGGCTAGTGGAGGGTGGGAGTAAGGGAACCAAACATCAGAAAAACTATTAGTGTTTAAAACAGAAACATAAATTTACAAAAACTAAAATTCTGTCCCAGCTAGTTATTAAACCTATGGGAGTTACCCAGGAGACAGGAGAGGAAAATGAGTGGAAGAATTGCTACTGCCAGAGAGCAGGAAGACATTTGTTGTTAAGTAATATTTATGCACAATTTCTAGATAGCAGGCTTTTTTCTGTTAGTTTATAGGTAGATACAATCACAGCCACCACTGCAGCAAACAGGTAACTTAGCATTTCAAGAATAAATCATAAAGTGACTTGATCTTCGCCTAAAAGTATCATGATACTTTGGGCTTGGAAGTGGGAGGAAGCAGATTATAAATTTAAATTCCAAGTATGGAGACTCCCTTGTATGGAGTTCCAGGGCATAATAATTACATTCTTATGCGAGCAGAAGAAACACACCGATAATGACAAGTACATTTCAGCTAGGAGTTAATTTGCTAAACTCGCCCTCCTGGTCTCTAAAGAACACTTACTTCATGTTCTTCCATTTTGCATCAGAAATTCTCAAACTGGACTGTGTGCCCTCCCTTCAACACTGCACAGCTAAATGACACAGATACTGTGTATTTTACAGGGTGAAATAGCAGCCATAGTTGCTCATTTACCCAAACCATGCAAAGACACAGTGAACAAGAAGAGTCTGGACACAAGCTTCTATGGCCAGAGGAGTGCCTTTCGCTCCCCTGGCTAGCCTAAATTAAAAGAAGAAAATAATAATAAAATAATAAGTAAACTTACCACCTCATGTGTAATGACTGAGCAAGCATCACACATAAAAATGAGAAAAAACCATAACATATATTATTCCAAAATCCCAAGCAATTTCACAGAAACCAGTGGCCACCCTTCAACAGGAGAAACTCACCTATAGCCATTTTTCCCACACACTGCTCATGTCTGTCCCACCCCATTCACTATATCACAGTTTAGAAAACAATATAGATTAACATAAATTACATTTTTTTTTCCTTAAATGACCCTCTGAGCAAAGCAAAATTACTCACAAACATAAAAAAACCAACAGCCTACATCTGACCTCATGCATCTTACCATCATCTGAGTAAATGGAGATATTTGCAGTGCATCACCGCTGGAAACTTTCAATACCTTTTGGCTGTGACATTAATCTGAGCTAATGTTCCTCACAAACACATGGAAACACAACCTTCCTCTTGAGTGCACAACATGGTAAATAACCAGCACAGCAATCCAGCTGAAGCGAGACCTGGCTTGCACACAAGGAACCTACACTACAAGAAACAAAACCAAAACACACTGAGCAACTCCAAGTTTACAAGCAAACAACATATGCATTAAGAAGTGCTATTCACTACTGGAAAAAAAACTGCTGCCCAACACAAAGCCTAGGGCAGCTTCTTGCTGTGCAGCACTTCACATGCACAGCCTTATTTGCAATACCAGGGCTGCAGGGATGCACACCTGCTGCCTGCTGCATTTATCATACTAACACAGGACTGACAAAAAGCTTTGAGACAAATCCAGCAAAATTAGACAGCAACAGGCTGTTTGTACCAAGTGGGACAGGAATACAACTGGTCAAAATGAAATCCACAAGAATCCCATCCTTAAGTATTTTGTTACTGTGCCAGTAACACACTCCAAGACAGTTTGAACTTACAGTCTTTCTCAAAACTGTAAGGCATGGTATAAGTATACCATGGTGTAAGTACATGGTATACTGCTCAGGTTCCCTTAGCCAAAGTGAAGGAATTAAAGAAAAGGGTCCTGCTTCTTGCCCTAATAAGCACACAGAAATAATCAATAATGTGTCATCAACATATGGTCTCTTCCAAAGTCCTGTCTCTGTCTGGTGGATAAAGAATTGGCTAGATGGCCACATACAGAAAGCAGTCATCAATGTTTCTATGTTCAGATGGGGATCAGTGATGAGTGGTGTCCCTCAGAGGTCTGTGATGGGACCAATACTGCTCAGTGTCTGCATTTGTGACACAGCCAGTGTCATCCAGTGCACACTCAGCAAATTTACAGATGAAACATGCCAAACCATGTTTGACTGATACCATCCAGAGGGACCCAGACAAGCTCAAGAAGCAGGTCTGTGGGAACATCATGAGGTTTAACAAGGGCAAGTGCTGGTGCTGCACCCGGGCTGGAACAACCCCTGGCACCAGCGCAGGCTGGGCATGAACAGACCCAGAGCAGCCCTGCCCAGAAGGGCTTGGGGGTGCTGTGGGTGAGAGGCTGCACATGGCCCGGCCATGGCACTCACAGCCCAGAGAGCCAAACGTGTCCTGGGCTGCATCCAGAGCCCCGTGGGCAGCAGGGGAGGGAGGGGATTCTGCCCCTCTGCTCTGCTCTGCTGAGACCCACCTGGAGCACTGCATCCAGCCTGGGCTCCCAGCATGGGAGGGACAGCGACCCAATGGAGATCAAGGGACTGGAGCACCTTTATTTTGAGGACAAGTTGAGAGAGATGGGGTTGTTGAGCCTGGAGAAGAGAAGGCACCAGAATAGTTTACTGTGGCCTTTTCCTACTTTAAGTCAGCTAGTAAAGAACAATGGAGAGGGACTTCTTTTCCACACCTGTGGCAATAAGATGAAAGATAATGGTTTTAAACTCAAAGAGGGTGGACTGAAACTAGATGTAGTGGGTCACCATTGCTTCTGTCAAACAGAATCACATTATGCCCTAAGCAATCATCCCCTAAAGAAAAAAAAAAGCTGGAGGAAGAGTGACCTCAACCTCCTCTAGACCCCCAAAAGAAGCCACTGTTGGATAACCTGCCAATCTCAGTATCTTCAATATCCAAGGGTATTTCAATGCTACATTGAGGGGAAATCCATCCCTCACTGGAGCCCACCACATTTGTCCATGGAGCCAGCATTCTGTTTTTCAGTCTTGATTCAAAGCTCTTTCAAGCAGACTCAAGTCTTTCTTCTGACTTCAAAGTGCCCTGTTTCAGGTTCTGGATAACCAGACGGGTTACCCAAGTTGGCAAGATTCCTAAGAAGTTTCCACCACACACAGCAAAGAAGCAAAGATGAAAGAGGAGAGGTATGTACCCATGAACTGAGCCACATAGGTATGAAAGGTGCATATATACGCATTGGCAACCACATCATTTGCAAAGTTATTAAAATACCTTTGCTTCTATCATTGCAATCAAGTCAGTGCAAGTGTTCTGGACAGTTAGCTGTGCATTTCATCTGAGACACACATATGCAGCCTATCTGGGGAATGAGAGTCCTCAGAAAGCTATGCAGGAGTAAATTTAGCCAGTTTCAGATTATGTTTTGCTAATTATACTATGCCACCTCTCAAAAGCCAAGTAGTAGAAAGGAGTACTAGTGCCATGTGGAAAAAGAGTACTACATAAATAGCATTCTATTTCAAAATACTTCAAGGTAAATATGGAGTCCACATAGCAACCTAAATACTAGAAGAGATAGTACCTGCAGTAACAATAAATGTGGATATAAACTGTGAGTCCAAGAAATTAAGACATCTTGAAGCTGTAGTTAAAAGACATTCCACTGTGATGGCTTTTGCCAGTTCAGTGTTAACAATACTTATAAAAGCTTAAGGCTGCAGCTTTGTCTAGATCATTTACGTCTTGAAGTAGGCAAAATAGCTCACTAAACAGGTTTTCAGATGTCAGAACAACTTCCCATTTCCAGGGAAGATTGGCCACTGACACAGTGACTCTATGCTTTAGCTTCACAGATATTCAGAGCACATATGAGATGTATCTTCAGCGCACCTCAAATGTGACAACGTGCAAGAAAGCAAAAAATGGCTTGACATGTCCCCAGTGCTGGCTATTTTCCTGGACTACACACAATCAGAACAGTTTCTAGAAGAATAGCACTAGAATGAATTTCTGGAATAAGGTATTTAATACACCTCTTTCATTCTGACTCACTCCTTATCATTTGTTGTCTTCTTGTATCATTCAGAGTCTATCAAAATATAAGCATAGATTGAAAAGGCTCAAATCTCCACTAAAATAAATTGTATGGGCGTTATATTCACTAGATAATATTATACCAGATATTTACAGCAAACTGTCCTTACTAACTTACTAACCTTCAAACACAAAGAGTGGGCCAATCCTTAAAATCCTCTCCTTCACATGAGTTTTAACAGACAACTTCATATCAGATCAGGCACAAGCAGTGCCAAAAAGGAAAAAGGGATATAGTGTACCAGAGTAAGAACACACAGACTGCTCATTTATAATTTTAAAATTTATTTTACTTTACATTTAAATTTTACTAAAGATAAACAAATAAATGAAAAAATTACAAGTGCTTTTTTTCTAATTCTTCCAAAGTTGGAAGGCCTCTGAACTGTTGTGCTCACTTTAAAGGGACAGAAAAGAAATGTTTCCACACAAAAAGATTCCTTTCTTGTTACCAATAGATTAAAAAATACTAGTTTTCTCCAGTTTGTATATGCCAATTTGCCTTTCTTCTTCCTACTCACTTCCATTTCATAACTCTATTTAAGGAAATAACAATGTGTTTATTCAAAGTAAGCTAATTCCAGCCCAGGTTTGTCTACTGTAATTCCAAACACCACAGCACAGTTCTCATTTAACCAATTGCCTCTCCTTTCTGTCTCAAACGTTTGGAGATGCTGCAGGTGGTTTACAGAATATCTGCAAGTTATTTAGCCTTAAACACTTCTCATACTTTCTCATCCAGAGACAGATGTTCAACAGGCAACCCATAGCTACTTCTTCAGGCCAGTTACTTCTCCCAGAACAGTTACCAAAATAGTAACTCTGACCCTTCAACTGTCCCTTTCTTCTCTCTTTCAGACCTTCTTACTTCCCTTCTGTTTTCCCACACCCTTATTTGTCAGTCTTCATTTGTCTTCTCCACTACATTTTCTTCTGACCATTAAAAGAGATGTTACCTAACTTTTGGGCTGATATTGGCCCCCTCACAGAGGGCTCCTGCACACCAGAATTACAGTTCACCTGAATAAAATAATTTTATATGTACTCTGAGGACATTCCTATTGTGAATAATATAGAAAATACACTACCTGATGGCAAGAGTTTCACCCTGAACTGACTGGAACCAGCAGCAGGTCTCTAATATACTCAATAGATGTTTAATTTCTTTCCTGGACAAAGAAGAGCAAGCTGAGTAGAGCAGATAGTATGCTTATAACTGGAGGCATGAAGCCAAATAGAAAAACATGGGATGGAAGGTAAAGCTGTTGACTCCTAACAGAGGGAGGGAGAATCAGAAACCACAGCACCTGTTTCAAGAAGGAAAGAAGGTTCAATTTTCCATTCAATAAAAACTGGTTGAGAACTGGCAATCAGTGTGCTCCAGAGATCAACCCTCCATCACACACTGTATTGTGGAATCAAAGATTACTACTAAAGAACACAGTAAACTGAGCAAAATCTACAGTCATAATGATGTGTTTCAGCCTGATTCAATCCAACACACAATAAAAGCAGGATAAAATAAAAGCAAGCTTCAGTACTTTAACTAATTGTGTACAATGGTCAAACAACACTGCCATTTCACTTTTTTTGCCAGAGAGAAATTGGTATGTGTTTTTTTTTGTCACAATTACCCTGAAAGAAAGTATTTACATACAGAGCAGATACTGCAAATTTGAATCCCATGCTCCTTTTTAGGTTAATTTTAGCTTTCAGTGGACAGAGCAATTTAATGGCTGTTTTCAGGAGATCTTGCTTTATTACTTTTCAAGTTGCCCCACCCAAGTTTTGTTTTCCCACACATTCAGCCCAGAACACACAAGAACACAGATTTTAATTGACTGTATCCCAGCAATCTTTCCATTCCAAACCCACGAGTAGGTTAGCTTTTTATACTTTAAAAACTGCTAAATGTAAACTCACTACTTCAAACATTTGGCATTAAAAAGAAATGCCAAGCCTAAAGTAGCATAGTTTCTAGACTGAGATTTTACACTACCACATACCTAACTGCATCATCATTTTGAGATTTATGGAACAGTGATTACAGCAAAGACCAAAAGCCAGAAATTTTCACTAGAACTGCAAACTTCTCAACACCCATGTAATAGTACAACAAACAGGCATTTCCAAAAATACCAGAAGTTAAAGCTGGTAAGTAGCACTGGGGAATCCCAGCCTGTCTTGGCTCTGCTTCTGTTATTAGGTACCTTTTTTAGTGAACTGCACAGTCAATTTTCAATTTTAAAAGATGCTCTACTATTTTAATTATTCAGTATTGAAGGTATTTGGAAACTTGTCCCAATTCTAATCTTCCTGTCCATTCAACAAGATAACAATTAGAAGAAAACTTGTCTCTGTCAAATTGTAGTATGTGTTTTTCAGATGATCTTCAGTACTTACAGAAAAGGGTCCTAAAGCTTTTCAGTTTTTGCCTATAGGCTTAAGACAGTGAAAACAATCCAAATCAGAGCCTTCACACAATATGCCTTTTCTAGAGTAACCAACATGGTTAAAAGCCAATCTACCTGAACAAGCCACTTACACACTTACATCATCCTAGTATCAAAGAGCTAGATACTTAAATATGTGTAGGTGCCTGAAAATGTTGACAAGCACTTTGTCTTATTTAAGAAACAGACAAAACATGTTTAGATAGGCTTAATCTTCACACTTTGAAAATCCACTTTACCACTGTTTAAGATTCTAGATGCTTTTGAAGTCAGGCCACAAACTGACTAGTTACTACAGAAAACACTACAATCTCAAATATTAGATGCATAATTAGACATCAGTAGGTATATTTTTAATAGCAATTTTTCAAAATCTGCTTTTCTAAGCAGAAACTATGAAGAACTTCTGTCTTACTGGGCAGAAACATCCATTCTCCATTGTGTGAGACAAATTCAGCTCTGGAGTGATAGTTCCTGGTATTACTGTAGCAACTTTATCAAGCGTTACATGTCACAGCCTCTAGCAATAATTAAAATAGCCATTCTTTTAGGTGGTCAGCTTTTTTGTGTTTAATGTTAGGTTTTGAGTTTTATAATGAGAAGCAAGAGATGAGGAGAGTAGAGAAAATACAGCTGCTCAGACAGAAGAGACTTGCTGCTTTGTCAAGACATGATGACATGATTGTGGTTTCTGTTGTCTACACATTCTTTAAGTGTGCACATCCACTGCTTAGCTTCCAGTCTTGGCATTTGCTCCCACCCAGGCACCCTGTTCACCGATTCCCAGTCTACAAGCATCCTCCTGTGACTACACATCATGCTTTGACAATTGTCATTTGTGACAGAGCGATAAATCTCATTCCTTCTCTCCAAGTACACATGTTCACATGGCAACAGTCACCCTCAGGAAGGATTTCACAGTGATTAAGTGTGTCAAGGACAAAGGATTCTCCACTTAATGGGGCTGGCTTCACACACAGTAAATCAGGTGAAATACAGGGATACAGCAAAAGCATGAAGTGAGGAGTCTCTCTTCATCTAGGAGTCATACTCCTGTCTCTCAGCTGTGGACTATATCAATCCTACTAAATATTTAAATTAGCAGCCTTATTTACTTGTGTATTCCTACAACTCCTTTGCTGGCAATGCCCACCCTTGTGCTCTTTACGCCAGTATTCTCAGGGTATGGTCTGACAATGGAACTAAACCAAGCAACAACTGGAGAAAGGGATGTCCTGCTGTTCCTCCTAATTCCACCATTCCTCCCAAGGCTAACCCTACAGTAACACAGAACAGAGAGTTACCCATCTGACATTCACCCCACGAAATATTTTTCCATCACTTCATGTCCTTGACCTGGCTCACTGCAGGGTCAGATACCCTCAAAATGAGAAGAGCAGATGTGGAAAAAGAGGGAGCAGTGCCATTTCTTTCACAAGCATCAAGACTGCCATCATCTGAGCACCAAAGCAATGCCTTCTGGCAGGGACACCAAGAAATATACTTGAATATCTGCTGTTACACTCATTTTTAATTCAGCACTGCAGGAAAGCCTAGAGAGCTTCAATACATCAGTGAAATTTCCTTTGTAGTCTTCATTCTGGTACAGAGTTCTATGTTATTGGCCCTACTGCTGGAGAAGTGTTTGTAATTCCTGTTTCTCATGCACATCTTGAAGACTTACCTCCTACTCAACCCACTCTTTATTTTTTAATGCTAACAATGAGATTACAGACAAAGGTAATCTCTTCCTTACCCTAAAACATCTTCAGTTCTAAAATACAATACATTAAAGATTTCTTGTAGAGAGCAATGAGAAAAATACTCAGTTCACCCCTTCTGACTTTACCCTCATCCCCAATCCAAGAGCAGTTACCGCATCTTATAAACTGAGACCAAATACAACAAATTAATTCCTATTAAAAAGATATCCTTTTTCTCCCCCTCAAAAACTGTAACTAAGAGCAGCTTCTGGAAACTGAAAAAAAATTTCCTTGCCTATCTTGCACAAAATATAGGACAGCTCCTGTTGGTTGCTTTGAATTATGCCCTTAAGACTTGGCTTCAAAACAGAGGAAACCAGACTGTCATGGATTTAGACTGTTGTGCTCTTAGAGATGCATATCTAAATTTTAGGTATCTGAAAAATCCTTTGTGGTCAACCTTGTCTCCAGCCAGTAGACAGCAGTAGCATCAAAACAGCAATTATGTTCAGACTGCTCTTGATTTTGGGGAGAGGCATACACAAGTTTATCAGGGCTAGATAAGTGAGGAATAATTGAACCAGTGCAATTTATAACAGTGGCTGAACTCCTACAGCAAGGTCTGGTTTCATCACACTTGTCACTTAGCCTTTGCTCTAGAGCAGCAGCCCAGCCAAGGAGCATAAAAGTGTGTGTGAAGTCATCCTAACACATGGGCACACCTAACTTTCAAGTGTGTTCATGTATTAGCCAACAGACCACTCTCATTACCCAAGCAGATGCCTATTAAAAGGTTTAGCGGTATGGGTGAACTCAAAATAGTATTGCTGCTGCTCATTGCAACAGGAGCAACAAAGTCTAACCACGGAACTCTAGCAGTTCTAAACTGAAAGGCAAGTTCAGTGAGATGCAACAGCAGAGACTTGTGACATTATTTTTATTTGTTGTGAAGTGGCACAAGACACTGTTCTGCTGGCTGATTCAGTCTGGTGACCAGCAAAATCAAATACTGCTTAAGTAGGGAAAAGGGTTTCCCTCTGCACCCAAAATTAGAATATTTCTGGAGTATTCTAGATACTCTAGAAAGCAAAGGTTAGTTTACATATGTAGCTTGTTTATAGAGGCAGTCTTTTAAGAAATACCTCTTGCTAAACTTAAGGAGCGAAGCATCCACCAGTGCTGCTGCCAGGACACCAATTCAGCAGCTGCAATTGCTAACCAACAGCTCAAAAGACTTTCTGAGCAGTAGCCAGCATATCTGCAGGTGACACCACAACAGTAACTCTACCTTCTTCTGCTACTGATGTGCACTACAGGTTGGCTAAAGACATGTTACTCAATGGTGTGCTGTGAGACTGCCTTTACATCAAAACACCCACTGAGGGCACTGTGAATCTCTACTCCTGAACATCAAAACTTCTTAAAAGGCTCCATTTTCACACCTAAGAATCTTCATCTAGCATGGCTGCCCCAGGACCCCATGCAAATCTGGCAATGACAAACAATACAACACCTCTTTCAAAAGTGCACAAAAAATTAGGAGGAAGAATGAAACATTAAATTATCCACAGATCATGAAGATTTGTTACAAATTCCACACGATATCTGGCAAGTCAATTAAACACAAACTTACCTATTTCACAGACTTCTTATTAGTGACGCAAAAATCTGGTATGAGTAGTAGCAGGAACAGATTAACAGGACTAGATTACAACAGTTTCACTGCTCCAAGGGAAGTATTGCTTACTACACATGTTGAAGTTTGGGCCTCCACCAATATTTCTACAACAAGCAAGATTATGTGCAGCCTAAAGTCTCTCTAAATGCAGGTCTGGAGATTCTTCTGAGAACCTCCACATTTATATCTTCCCACTGCTCAAGCCTCATATCCACCCCTCCTGTCACACTAGAACTGATAAACCACAGCTGCCCTAATTGCTCAGCTGGTTCCTGTATTCTTGCTGACAAAGAAACCCTGCCACAAACTGGGGAGACATTATGTTAAATGCTCAAGCACCACACTGATAAGAATGGTATTAGGTTTAGACAGAAATATGATTGGGTAGAAAAGTTAAGTCCTTATGAGGCTTAAACCTAAACCTGGAATCTAATCTGCAGAAAACTTCTGCAGACCCCACAGATGAGTATGATTCAGCTATGAGGACCAAGGTAGTAAAATACTGTTAATTTGCGTAACAGATAATGGCTCTACAAATAGAAACAGCCTACTCCATACTGTACTCAGCTGTTGTCTTTGTATTTTCTTCTCTGTAATTCATTAACATACAAGCTTATCAAGGTGGGAGTGAAGAACTTGTTTCCAGCATGAAAACCAGCAGTCAAACATAGCAGAAGTACTTACGTCACTCTTCCTGAACTTTGCTTTTAAGCTCTTCATGCTGATCACATTCAACCTTCCAAACCTTTGAGGAACTTTTTCTTCTTCTTCAATATCTAAACAAAAAAGAAAGAGAGTACGATTCCAATTTGATACCATTCAGTTCACTGGCAGGCAAGTCACAAATTAATTTGCATATCTCTATTACTTTTTGGGGATTTAGCCCTCAAGCTCTAAAAAAGATTAACAGCCACTTAAGGAAAACTTTCTAACTGTTTCTCTAAACTTAGAATTAAACCTAAATCTGACCACTGAACAATAGAAGAAACGTTTACCAAAAACTAATCTGTATATCATGTTGTATTAACTACATCTCCACATAATTAGATCACCAACACATTCATATATGATCAGATTCCTCTGCCCACTGCCTATTTTAATATTATCACCAGGAGAGCCATTTGTAAAAATGGATTATGCAAAATCATAATTAAGCATGCAGTCATTCATTAAAACTCCACCATCCTACCACCATGGGTCTGCACTGGGTAGCAGAAGTACCACCATTATTCTGTGCACAAGTAAAACCACTAACCAAACTTTAAATTGCACTTCAACCTTGCAGGACACGTTACTAGGACAGCTCAACACAACACAGTAGGCAGAATCGCCTGAGCAGGACAAAGGTTATTGCTGGAACAATTGTTTTGGATTCTTCCCCATAAGGAGGGAACTGCATGTGGGTTTTTAAGAGCCATAGCTGCTTGAAACTTGGCAGTGCATTATCACAGTTGTGTTCCCCCTTCCTCCCTTCCACATGAAGGAAAGCAGCAGTTGAACAAATATAAAACTAACCTAACAGACAAGCTGCAAACTCTCCCAGAGGAAAGTGGGTATCTACAGCAAAGTTTCCTACAGAAAGCTTCAATGATACCACACATTGCCAATCCAACATAATGGTGAAAGCACATTAAAGTAGCATGGCAATGTGCTTTTTCCTAGAGCACAGCAGGAGAGAGCAACACCTGGACTGGCAAATGCACCTAGATAAAAATGTTCCACATTTCTAGTTTTACAGTATGCTTACTAAAATAGTTAGTTGCTTTCATCTGCAAGTTTTAGCTGCTATACAAATTCTTTCTGAAGGAGCAGTTTAAAGTTAAGGATGTTCAGCTGTATAAACTTCCTCTCTCCACCCTAGAAAAAAAAGTAAAAGTTGTACAAGTCTAGTCAGATAAATAAATAACTGAAATAGGGACTGAAGCATAAATTCAAATAGGTCATGCAGGGTCACTATGTTTCACATCACTCTTCTGAAACAGTAGATTACAGTTTGATAACCAAAGTGAGATTCATCTGTTTCATAAAAGTACATCTCATTATTAAAGGCAAGTAGCTATGTTGTACATGATGAATCTACCATGAGTTTTAAAAATCCAACTACACAGCACATTGTTAGAATATATATATATGCATATAAATGCTTCCACAAAATACAGCCCTAACTACCATTCAGGAATAGCAATCAGTGCTAAGTAAACATGTTATTTAATTCAACCCCATATTTATCTGACAGCGATTTAAGACAAACTCTAAACTCAAGTACATTTCTTTAAAAAACAAACAAAAAATCACGTACACTAAATACACACAAACACATTTCCTACAGGCTACACCTCTCCAGTAGGTAGCAGTAGGTAATCTGGATGGGGTAATTCTGCAAATTGTTAAAAAATCATTAAATTGAATTAAATTACTCTAATTAACCAGTCATTTTCAAGTCATGTCAGATCCCTGACTGTATCCAGGTATATGAACAAAGGGTTTCATTCAAAATTCCTGCATTTAATCACAAGGAGAATGGGTTTGTGGAAGTTGATTTAATTCTTTAGCAGGCAAAAAGAAAAAAGGAAAATAGATTTTGCAGAACCTTTTCACTCCCTGACCTAGATGAAAATTTCTCAGCTTTTTCCTGGGTAGAATGTAGTGTTTGTAAAATAGTAAAAAAAAATTTAAAAAAAATAATGGAACAATCAAAAATAAGGAATTATTTCAGATTGCTTTGAGAGAAGCATACCACTTGTTTTCTGGTACACCTACCCAAACTTCCAAGAAAGTTTTTAAATTACAGCTGTCATAATCTGCACTGGAAAGGAGCCTGAACTTCAGCAAGACGCCAGTAATCTTCTAAATTATCCTCTAGTAACATCTAGGATGATGAGAACTGCAAATACTAGGGTACAGACAAGACAAATTCCATTACTCACCTGGCTTTCTTTACATACCACACCAGCAAAAAAAAAACCCAAATCAAACCAAACCAAACCATTCCCAAGTTTTATGAAAAAAACCCAAAAATGTAAAGCAACATTAAAGATGTGAAACATTATACAATATCCCTCAAACCCCAAAACTTTACAGGACTTTGTATTTTATAACTTAAATATACTTTGACTAAAAAAAGTAAACTGTTTAATTGGACTGGTTAATGAAATATAAATAAATCCCATGCACAGGGAATTGAAAACAAGAAATCTTTCCTCACATACAGATTGCCAAAGAATTGTCTGCTGTATGCTGTCTTTCCCCGTCCTACTCCCTCAGCATTTTTGGCTCCTGTGGACAAAAGATTTATTATATAGCTCTCAAGGAAGACAAAGTACTCAACTACAAGGTTGTGGGAGAGATGAAAACTCCTTGTAGGTACAAGGAGCAGCTGAAAAGCTGGACCCTCTTCTCTGAGGAACCTGCAGCAGAGTCTAATTAACAAGTTTTGCAAGCACTCCTAATACATCACTCTCATTCTTGTGAGAAAAGAAAAAGCACATTTTATACACTGAACGTGAAACTCAAATCCTCAGCATAATTAAAAAAGCATGCTCAAAGCATACAAAACCAGCATTCCCAAGCTTAGTCTGTTTTTCACATCTGTATTTTTTCCATACAATGTAGCTAAACACAAACATTAAGATTACAGTTTGTGCATCATAATGCCCCTAATCCTTCAACTGTAGAGATAAAAATGCATGAAGTGGTGAGGGCTGCCTTTTCTTGTCACTGTTTAACGGAGGAACTCCCCTCTCAAAGAGTGCAATTATTGGAATTGATGCAAAAAGAGGTCAGCATCTTGATCTGGTGGAGCTTTATTACAACTGTTCATTTGCCAGAGGGGGGAAAAAGGAAGCGCCATTAAAATTACTCGCCTGTTTTACAAGATAGGAAGTGACTACTAGAAATTCACCAGGGAGCATCAAGACGCTTCAAAACAATATTCTGCAATGAATAACAGGTATTTACAAGAAGCAATCTCTACTAATAGTGGCATTTCTCTGCTTTCAGAACTAATGTGGTAATAAATACTGAGTGCTGTCATTTCATAGCTGCAGCAAGTTAGCAGCAGATAAGTGCTTAACTCCAGGGATTCTCAACAGCTAATGCTGATCACGTGCTTTTAACCATTAGTTCCAAAATTAAATAACCAGTCCTCTATCTCATCTTCCTTTAGCTTAATGTCAAGAAACAGCCCTGAGGAATACAAGCCACAGAAAACATCTTTAGGTAGGTGGCAAACCTATCTAGCTAGAACAAGAGACATTGAAGCGGTGGTAATCTTTGGCCTCAATAATTTCATTGCACCTGTGTTTTAATACACAATACAATCTTCACGTTTAAATGTAGGAAACAGATTAGGATAATCTTCCCCACTGAATTATAGTGAGATCTGTGCAAACCACAGTAAACAACAATAGTGACATTTTTTCCCCTTTCATTAAATTGCATTCAAATCAGAGAAAGGCCTTTCAAACAATATACAATTAACTCCTTCAGGGGGCTAAAATCTAGTGATGCAACAATGAAAAGACTTGATTTCCCTAAGCAAAACTGGAAGTTTACTGTAAAACCTTATATTATGCACAGTGTTCATGCTAATGAGTCACTCCTCACTCATAAGTGCTGAATTCAATTAATTTAGGTGTCAAAAATCTTGTGTCTCTTTCAGAACACCCTGAGAAGCCTCCATCTCACACAGAGCTCTTCCACAGCAAAGCATGACTAACGTTTCAGCTAACTTCCCCTTCCCCTCCCAAAAACACTCCCAAAAAACTTTTTCAACCCTGAAAGGTTACAGGAAAGATTTACAGACTAGGCAAGATCTGGCAACACACGTGGAGGTGTGCAGGAAATGAAAAAAGATTCTAGAGTGTGGAAGAGTACTCCTGCTGCTATACATTTACGACCCCCTTTTTTGTGACTTCATCTACTCTCACAGGGAAAATAAGAGGCCCCAGAAGCATCCTCCCCTAAAGCACAACATCATTTACCCTCAGGATGATCATTTTTAAAATCACAAGCCCAGCTCTGACCCAGAAGCACAGCCTAGCAGCAGCCAGCACTGCAAAGCAGCCAGAGGTATCAACACTAATGCATCCCTTCTGCTGATCACCTTCAGTATCCAACTTCACAAATGCTTCACATCCCTGAGCTTCCCTGACCTACCCTCCAAGACCAAGAATGTGCTCCAACCTAAGCTGCTCTTTAACATGGCTAAAATCACAGTACCACCTGGAGGCATGAGCCATTGCTCAGCCTCTTTGGCTGCTCCCACATAAACTCAGCAAGCCCACTCTGTCCTAAAAAACAATAATCCACCCAACACCCTCCCCTGACTACTTTCTATTTTCATCCAACTGAGCATATTCTTCCATTTCTCAGGCCAAAGCATGTATGATGTGACCAAAAGCTACAGGAATATTTCCTCACTCTTTATCAGCACAACTCAGTTTTTCCATCTTGAGTAACCCACCCTCCTATCATAGAAAAAGTCAAACGGAACAGAATTTTATAAACTCTGTGTTACCTTTAAAGACAAATAATTCTTGGCTTGGTTAATCTACTATTACTTACTAATGAAAACACACTGAAAAATACACTGAGAAGCCCAAGCACTACACAAGAGTAGGAGTGATTTACACACAGTTAATCCCACTCTAAACAGAATCCGACATCAGAGATAGCAAGGGCCTTGGGTAACCTAGTACATTCCCTCTATCTGCTCACAAATCACTGGCAAGGATGTGCTGAACTGTACAAATTTAAGAATCTGAGCCCAGAAGTTAGAGCGACATAGATGATGCAACACTAACAAATCTACAGCTATTGCTTCTCTCTCCAAGACACTTTGTATCAACTCTTTACTCTTACCTTCTTTTGATAGTCAGAATTTACAAATATTGAATTATCTTTTAATGGATTCAGCTGAAGCAGTACTGGCCTCTGAGGATGTCATACATACAATATAAACCCAGGCAAGATGGTCAGTCTGAGGATTCATCCAGTTTGTTTAAACAGTGTATTCAAATGCAGCTCTAGGCAGCCAGAAGAAAGCTAGCACCAACAAGACCTTTCACACAATGAACAGGAGCAGGTTAGAGAAAAATCAAAATGTGACATTGCTCTGATTTGCTTACTTGGCATATTAGACAGGACTCTGGGCAAAATTCTAACTCAAATTAAGTCCAGGTAAATTTATCGTTCACTCCTTACAAACAATTTTATTCCAGTCCCATTCCTGTTCTTTTGTCTGGAAGCATCTATCAACACACACCCAGGCACAACAAAAGAGACAACTTTTTTTATGAACTGGGACACACTGATGCTCCTTCTCTGCCTTCAATTTTCCTGTCTCTATAACAAAAACATACACACACCCTTGCACGGCCCTTAATTTTGAGACCATCTTCTTTAGTGTGATTATACACAAGATATGGTGCAGTCCTGAAGACTTTTCTACATTCAATATTCAGCTCAACTGGATGAGATTGGAAATAAAGAATCTAGCAATAGAGAAAAATGCCTTATGGTCCCACTTCTGAAATGTCACTTCTTAAATCAGAAACCCACATGGATAACAACTGCTAGTATTTGTTTATATTTCCTTCCTAGTATTCTGTTATCAACCATTCAACTTGATGTTCAGAATCATGAAACACAACAAATTGTACAATTGCAACATTAAATCAATTAAGAGATATATCCATGACTTTATGCATTAATATTCTGAAACAGCCTAAGGCAGAGCAGTCACCTACTACGGGTGAAATTAGAAAGACAGGAATGTCAAAGCAATTTACCTAAGACACTTGACAAACCCCACTCCCATAAACACCTTGGAAGGGTAGCTTACTGGAACCTACCTAAATCTAGAAATACCTTCAGAGACTCTCCTGATAACACAGCTCCCCTTCTCAGCTATCAAGTTCTTGGGGAAAAACTCTTCAGCTGATGAAAACTTGAGCATCTTTTTTAACATTATTCAAAAATGTAGAGTTTCATGTGTTTTCAATAATCAATAAAAAGGACTAAAAATTCAGATCTTTTTTATTCTGGAATGCTATAGACTAGCAGGACATCAGCAAGATTAACACCTACATTTGGTAAATTATATTTGTGGAATGGTATCTATGCTGCCATTCAATGAGATCTGGACAGGCTAGAAAGCTGGGCAGAGAGGAACCTCATAAAGTTAACAAAGGCAAGTGTGGGGTGCTGCAGCTCAGGGACCAGCACAAGTTAGGGGTTAGTCTGCTGAAATCCAGCTCTGTCCAGAAGGACCTGGAGTCCTGGTAGACAAGTTAGACGTGAGCCAAGAAGCCCAATTGTATTTTCGGGTGCTTTGGGAATACTGTGGACAGCACACTTGACAGAGGTTTTTCTGCTCTGCTCTGGTGAAGCCCTATCTGGAGTGCTGCGTCCAACTCCAGGCTCCCTAGCTCAAGAAAGGCTAGGAACTTCTGCAGAGGGTCCAGTGGAGGAATACAGATGGTTAGGGAACTGGAAAATCTCTCTCACAAGGATAGGCTAAGAAAGCTCAGTTTGTCTGGCCTGGAGAAGAGATGAATAAGAGGGGATCTTATCAACGCTTACAAATATTTTAAAGATGTGTGTCAGGAGGAAGGGGTCAGACACTTTTCAGGCACGTCCAGTGACAGGACAAGGGGCAACAAGCATAAACAGAAACACGTGAAATTCCATCTGAGTATGAGGAAGGAAGAACTTCTTTGAGAGTGACAGCACTGGAACAGGCTGTCCAGAGAGGTTGTGGAATCTCCTTTTCTGGAAATATTCAAAACCTTCCCGATCACAATCTTATACAACCTGCTCTAGCTGAACCTGCTTTGGCAGATAGGCCAGATTAGATGATGACCAGAAACTCCTTCAAACTTCAGCCATTCTGTGATCTTAATGATAAGCAAGTGGTTTTTTTCTGATTTTATTCAGGTTTTTGAAATTTATATTCAATAGCACTAGCATCAGGTGCTTATAAATATTAAAGAAGAAGAAGATACAATGTTTAAGGTATTTCTCCCAGCCTTCATAGACTTGCAAATCTTCATATATCTCTTCAAGTTAGCATCCTGATGGTCTCAGGCAAGTAGTTGTCAACAAGGTCCTCAGAAAGTACTCAAGCATCAAAACTCTGAAGAGATATTTCAGGGTATTCCAAAGTGCCTTTGGGAAGTCAGACATCTGCAAGGACTAACAGCAGCTTCCACCTCTCAAAAATTATGAGAAAAGAAATGGAACATGCTCAGCTCCTGGAGTTACAGAGTCACAGGCAGACCAGCATACAAATTCTTCTCAAGTTTTAATGACTGAACAAATTTGGCTTTCTCTTTCCTCTATCAACAGATTCATGTGGGAGGGAAAAAAAATAAGACTCATCTTGTTTTACAGTATTTTCAGTACTGGGAATGGCTTCCAGGCAGAAAACCAAAAGAAGACTGTGACAGCTTTAGAAAATGTACATAAATTAGTACAGCATTCATCTAACATGCAAGTTCTGCCTGAAGAGGAAGGACTTGTCAAGGCCTAAAACTTCCTAGGAAAATGCACTGACCATGAGGTTCTCCCTAAGATGTGACCATCTCAAGTGCAGAACACAGCCCACCACCATCACCTCCAGGTGTTACTGGCCATCTTGTTCAGGACCTCAACACAAGGGAAGGATGCATTCTTTCACTGCTGTGTGCTTCCACTCCTGTAGTGCTTGGCAACTACCTGGACTGTCAGCTAGTCTGAAGTGCTGGTGAGAGCTTCAGTTGCTCCCAGAGTTCAGCAGACTGGCACATCTCTGGCAGCTGGACAGTGACAAGCTCTGCTCTAACTTATTACCAGAATTATACCTGTTTGTATCACTTCCTCTGAACCCTAAAAGCCCATGATCAGATGACTCTAAATAAAAGGAGCAGCCAGGATTGACAACTCTGAAAGGAAACTAAGCTACCTCAAACACAGAGCTATCACCTGCATGCTTCCACAGGCACTTAGGCAGCAGTTCCAAGAAATGTTGGCAAGAGGGGAGGCTTTTCAGATATGCAAAAGGTACACACACAGCAGGAGCCAGCTGCTCAAATCTATAACCCCAGAAGATGCTATGGATTGCTATGCTTCTACCCTGGAACGTTTAATACTCTACTATGTCTGCCATTAGGCAAGGCACTAAAGCTTTGAATTCGTTCTAGTTTCCCTTGGGTTTTTTTCTCTGTATTTATTTCAAGCACTACCCCTGTGCAAAAAGAACTAGACCACGATCAGCTCCCAGAAGGAATGTGATTAGGGTATTGTTCCAGCAGGATTTAGAAATTACCAACATCTTACACAAGAACTAACTTTTATGTTTCTTCAATCACTGCCTCTCCCTCAAAAAAGGCATGAAGTCATCAGAGAGGAGGAGAAGGAAAATTGAACATACAGAAAGAAAAAAAAAAATGAAGATATGAGGCAAGCAAGTGATGAAATGCTTACATCACTTCACAAGATGAGAAGCCTCCCATCTAGCTCTTCTTCACTTGATGTTATCCATCTATCTCTTGTTTCAGGGAAATAGAGGGGAGGAGGTAGTATTTTATTGCTGTGTTGGCAGAGGCACTTTTGGGAGGGGAAAAGAATAGCAGAGGGCCAATATTTTTAGAGACTGGAACGATGGGTGTCTGCTACTGCACAGTGACTTATTGGCACTGAGCTTGATTTCAAATCAAGGGAACCCTCAGCTCATATGATGCATTGTTCTACTAGAAATGCTCTTTCACTCTGGTTCATACAGCTGTTATGCAATTCTTCTATTAGTAAATAAAATCTCATTGACAGCTTTCCATGAGTGTCCCAAGACAAGAGCCAAGCAGGTATTTACTAAATTCAGTTAGTCCTATTTAATACTGGAGACCAGAAAACATTTCTAACATGTTGTATATGTAATTTTCGGCATTTGATCTATTTTTTATCTATCTTTTTTAGCGACAAAATTAATCTACAACCTGCTGGGTAGAGGAGAAGAAAAAGGCAAAAAGACTTCAGCTTCTACAAAAATAGCAGTAGACTGGAAGTGTTTTATATTGGTGCTGTAGTAAGCACATTCATACTTATTATAGAGGCAAACAGGAGAACTCGGTAGAGATCCTGCAACGCTGTGAAAGCGTACTTTTTACACAAGGGGAAAGTTAAGAATGTCACAACAGCAGACTGCAGAAGGCTTGTGCTGCCAAACGCTGTGCAAGAGGAAGATAAATCTTCCGCGTGCCCTGTGAGAAGTTAGAAGCACAGGTTCCCGATTAAACTCGATGCTGTTCCTAAAGCAGACTACTTACTCTTTTTTAACGGCAGCAGAAAATCTGGATCTTTTAAGCCTGCGCTCCCATTGTAAGGCGCAGCCCCCTGGGCGCCCGCGGGGTACAGGGATCCACGGCCGGCAGTGGGGCGGGGGACCGGCGGAGCCCACAGGACCCTGCCTTCCACGGGCTCCCACCAAACCCCCGGGGGGAGCACCGGGACAGCCGGGGCCACTCCTCTGGTCGGAGCGAGGACGCTGAGGGCCTCCCGGAGAGGACTTCATCTCCATCAGGGTGCCCCGGGACCGGCACTGCCGGGGCTCAGCCGGACGCGCTCTCAGGGCCCCCCGACCCCGGGGCGTCTCGGGCGGCTCCATTCGGGGCCGGGGGACCCGCGGAGCCCCTCTGCGGGCGGGCAGGGGCGCGGGGTAGTGATGGGTGCCATCCCCCAGCCCCGCGGGCAGCTGTCACTGCCCGCCACGCATCTTGAGAAGGACACAAAACAAAACGCAGCAAACGCAACACAAACTATAGACTAAATGAAAATAAACAATCAAGCGGGAGCGACTCACGGGCTGCGTCCCCCCGCTGCGCCCCGCTCCCCTACACCGGGCAAACGGGGCGCTCCGGCAGCGCCCGGCGAAGAGAAGGGAGAAGTTCCCTCCTGTCGCGCCCCTCAGAGGTTTCCCCGCCCGGGCTCCGCCGGGGCAGCGCCCGGAGCCCCCCGCGCCGGCGGCGGCGGCGGGAGCAGGTGGGCGCCGCACACAAAGCCCCATTGACGGCGCCCGCCGCCGCCGCCGAGCGCGCACGGACCCGCGCCCGCCGCCCGCGCCGCGCCCTCACCTCACGGAGCGCCCGCGTCCCGCTACGCCCGCGCTGTGCCGGGAGCCGCGCTCGCACCGAGCGATCCGCGGCGCTGCCGAAGGGCGGAGCGGCGGCGCCGAGCGCCCCGGGACACTCGGGGGCGGGATGGGGCGGGAGGGCGGCGTGACACGGCGGCCACGTGACGGCGGGGCTGCGGGCGGCGGGGAGGGGGCGCGGCCCCGCCCCCTCGGGAGGGCGGGGGACGCTGGAGAGAGACCGCCCTGCCGGCTCCGGGAGGGCCGGGCATGTGTCTCTGAGGGGTGCGCCGAGCCGCGGAGTCACCGAATACGCCGAGTTCGAACGGCCTCACACGGATGGATCATCGGAGCCCAATTCGTGGTCCTGCACCGGAGAACCCAAGAGTCACGGCATCTCTGTGAGAGCATCGTCCAAGCACTTCTTGAGCTCTGTCAGACTTGGAGCTGTGACCACTGCCCTGGGGAGCCTGTTCCAGTGCCCAACCATTCTCTGGGAAAAAGCCTTTTTCTGACATCCGACCTAAACCTTCCCTGACACAACTTCAGGCCCTTCGCTCAGACCCGGTCACTGTGGCCCCACTGTCACTGTCATTGTCACAGAGTTCAGTTTCTGCTGCTCCTCTGCCCCTCGTGAGGAAGCTGTAACTGCAATGAGATCTTCCCTCACTCTCCCCGAGGCTGAAGGTAGATGCCAGTCCACTGCCATCTTTGGACGCTTTAGGATCTCCTTGGGATAAAGCTGGGGACGAGGGGCAGGGGCCAATCCTGTATCAAGTTCTTAACAAAACACAAATGCATCAGCACGTGAGGGAAGTCCTGCATTTTGGTTCTCCCCAAAGTTTCCTTGTATGTCAAATGCCACTTTGTTAGACCTCTAGGATTGCTTGAGGAGAAAGAGAAGTGGGCTATTCCTTGTTCAGAATCCAAATTAATGACTGCTGTAGTGTTTGGCTACATAGGAGCTTAGAGTGGGAATCACAAATGGGTTTCAGAGTAGTATCAAGGTTCTGATTCATTGGATGTGCTCCAGGAATCTGTTTCCCAGGGTAAAACCCTTCTTCTCAAAGTTGAACTCTGGAGCACCCTTTCTAGAGTCTTCTGTCAAGTCAATGGCAAATCACCTTGATATCTCACCAAAAAACATCACCTGCGCAAGATCTTGTACATTTTGTCTATGAGTTAAGCTGCCTACCATCCCACCACAGGAGTCCTACCAGAGCTACTTCACATCATGTCCTGCTAGAGCTGCTTTCCATCTACTCGTCCCACTGACCACAGCTGGGCTCTCTGTGAAATTCTCCTTTAATCTCTGTGATTGCCCTTATCATCTCTGTTCTCAACACTATCCACAGCTCCTGAAGTGGCAAACAGTACAGGGAGGAAATGAGCACTTCAAAACTTTAGGTGATTATTTTAATAGTGGCAAGTATTGTTATTAAACAAATACACTTGATTATCACCAGAAGTATACTTTCCTCTGCTAATCTGCAGCCCGTACCTTGGTCAATTTGTTCTGCATGTATTTTATGTCTGAGAATAGCCATCATTGTGCCAGCACTGTTTCTCTTTAGGTTGGTTTTTTTTTTTAATTAAAAAGACACACCCCAAAATGTTAATCTAATATAGTTAATGATAAGAACTTAATTTGCACAAAACCAATAAAAACAGGAAAATAAATCTTTCCCTGCAATGTTAGCTCATCAGATGCAGAACATGTTCCATTTACTATTGCGTTATCTATAATTTCTGTTATTTTTAAGGCCAAATATATATGTAGAGTATTGCTAGAAAGTCCCTTGCCTACTTATAGCAACATCAGTAAATGTCTGTGTAGTCACATGTGACTGACCTGAAAATGTTAATTAATAATTATCTCTTGCATTTGCATAATTTGACCAAATACGATTTTTATTTCCATTCTCAGTGCTAGTATATAATAAAGATGGAGTTTGGGTATGTTTGCATGGGATGTTCACATATAAAATGACACACAAACTGATAGTACCTTCTGTCTCATAAAATGTTCAGTTATTGAGAAGTGGAAAATACCATATTTACTACTTCCCAGAGAAGTATTGTTCATCATGTAAGCCGTGGATCAAGGGAAAGGCTTTGAGGTGTGTTGTGGCAGCAAGCTTAAATGCATTAAACCAAACTGATCTGACTCAGAATGTGCCTGCCCTCTGGGTTAGTTCTCCCTGCATGGAAGACTGTCCTTCCATCTCTTCTTTACTGAGCCCCCTTTTGGGGCCCCTTCCAAGGGCTGGGCATTGCCTTTTATTCAGAACACTCCTATGTAATTTTGTGGTTGGAACCTCTGCAGGCAGAGGACAAAGCTGGGAGCTGGATGAGCTCAACTCTATTCCAAATTTTGTGCTATGGTACTCTGCCATAGTCGTGTTTTTCCACCTGTGCTTCTACACTGGGGTAAACACAACTCTTTGAGAATTTCATTAAATGCTCACCATAAACTAACATAAATTGTTAGCTAGATGGAGTAGACTAAATCTGTGAAGTTAAGTACATCCTACACAAGCAGCTTCTCTCAAAATCTAAATATTAGCATGTTGGCTGCGTGACACCCTTCCCATGCCCCTGCAGTCCTTTGTGCAGCAGGCATGATGTTAGGATGGGGGATCAAGATACCCTCCTCTGCTCAGTTTCCTGGAAAATGTGAGAGGTTGCAGTCAGTTTTGACCTGAAATTGGCTGCCCACAGCAAGGGTGTAATGAAACCACCTATGCATTCCTAGCTACTTCTCCAGAAGGGAGAGGCCTGGAAGTGGCTTAAAGATGTCTTTAATCACATCTTATCACTCTATCTTGATAGCATCTGCTAATTAGTTTACCTTGTCATAGTTAATTTTTTTATGCTGCTCCTGGCTAGTTAATTTCCCCCCCCACCCTGCTTCTGGCTATTGCCTTTAGCAGAACAAAAAGCACTGGCCACCTCTCCACCTAGAAATTATTCAAAGGAAATCACACTCCTGAGCTGGATGATTAATTCCTGCTATCCCTCCAAGCAGCTTAAACCTGTTCTATAAGCTCCAAATGCTGCATTTTTAGTTCCCTTGTTGGACTGGTTCTGATTTGATTATTTTCAATTGGAATATAGTTTGATTTACTAATTCCAGCTGTTATTTTTCACTGAAGTACAATTTAAAGAAAGTTTAGCTTTGGATTTTAAGACATTATTTGTTTACAGACTGTTCTTTTCCTATCATAAATTATTTTTTTCATTCTTTGTAGCAGATGTCCCCCATAAATGCAAGAATCACTGCGGTAACAAGTGAGACAGTTAAAAAGTGTAATTTTAATCTGCTTCCACCAGAGCGCTTTCTTTTTTTAATAACTTGTTAGCACAGAAAGGAGGTGATTGATGCCTCTTCACAATATGGTATGTTTAGAAAACTTGGTTGAGAATTTTTTGCCTTTACTGTTTCCATGCTCTTCATATAGCAACAGCAATGAGCCTGGCAGGGTCAACACCACAAGAAAACACTGAAAGCAGAAGAAACTCACAACTGGAGATGCTCACATTGGGTTCTTAAATGAGACAGAATCTTCAGAGAGAGGAAAGCCTATCTAGGCATTTTTTTTTACTTTCAACTGAACTTTCAAAGAATAAAAGAAAAATATAGTAATGGTTGCAGGTAATTATCTAGATTATTTCAACTTTCTCTTTCAAACTGGATTTCCTCTGCCTCCAACAACCATTCTTCTTTCTCATGGGTTTCACATCTGCACTCACCTTTGCACACCTTTCTGCAAGGAGCCCCAGTTTATAACTTGACCTCTTCACAGTCCCAGGTGACATTTCTTGGAAAGCTTCAGTGAAGTTTTGCCTTTGTGATTCTTCCTGCACCACAGGATCCCACTTTGCCAAGGCCTCAAGTGGCACTGTGAAGCTGGGCTGCCCTTTAAATCCGAATGTTCCTCCTCTGCCATAGGAGCAGGAATCAGGAGCTGAGAGAGGAGGCCAGGCTGTATGTGTTACTGCTGCTAAACGCTTCAGTGGTTTTGCACCAGGGATCAGGTGAACCCTGGAGAGCCAATCCTAAACAGCAGCTTTACCTGAGTGGGACTGAATATATGTACAACTTAGGAGAGAACAGAAATGTAGTTTACTGTTTTTCCTGTGAGAGGAATTGCATTACATGCCTCTGGTTATACTTTTCATCTTAGTTTGTAGCTACTGGAATATACAAAAAGAATTAATGCAATCCTTCTTAAGTATAAAAAGTAAAAATTGCCTTCTTTTTTCTTTTCTCTTTCTCACATTATTATGGAAATCTGTGCTTGCATGTTAGTGTCTTTGATATTAAAGTGATTTATGTAGGTTTAACTAGGAGAAAAAAAAATATTGGCCTTTTCACCAACATCCAATGTAAAATAAGTTTATTTTGTATATTTTCCCTGTAGGGACAAACTCAGCTTTGCATTGCATGGAAGTGGTCTTGATGATTTAATGCAGCTTTGCCACAGAGCCTCAGAATTACTCCATAACATATTTAATTCTGAAAATATTTTAAAAGTCCAAGCCCAGGTGTTTGTTTTTGGAAACAATAAAAGAAAATTGCACACTCCTTACACAAACAGACTGTGCCTGAAATGGCAGAACATCTATGCTTTTTAAATTTAAAAGCGAAAAAGTGTTTAATTCCTTCTCATAGAAAAGCTCATCAAGCAGAAAAAGAACAGACCAAATGTCCAAGATTGAGAGGAAAGATATTTTTTATTGCCATCTGTGTAGCAGTTGTCCTCCGGGCAGTTTTCCGTATCTCCTGTTAATGGGTCCATCAATGTCTCGCCACATGAGTTGAGACAGCTCCCTCCAGGAGCCAGTTCTGTTTAACAGGAATGACATCAGCCCATTGTGAGATGTTCCACCCAGGGGGGAGGGGCTAAACATTCCCACCTAGATATATTCTGGGATTTTTAGACAGAGAGGCAGCCTTTCCAAAAGTTTCCAAGAAGACACAGCTGGGGTTTTCCATTACACCGACTACACCTTTTCCACTAGACCACTACACAAACAAAAACCACATCTGCCACTCCAAGAGGAACTGCAGCCACTCCAATTTGGACTGTTACCAACATGTTGGCCCAAGGGGTGTCAGGTTGTATTCTGACTTTGTCGATAGTCTTCCTTTTGTATTATTACATGTATTTTGTCTCTTTTCCCTTTTCCCAAAAAATTTTATTTCTGACTTAGAGTCTCTCACTGGTTTTGCTTTCAAACCAGAACACCAGACATAAAGAGCTCTGGAGGTAAAGAACAAAGCTCTGTTAAAAGCCTGTTCCAGAATCAACAGGGTGTATTTCAGGTCTCAGTGCCATAAATACTGTTTATGTACTGCATCTACTGCTTTATCCTTGGCTTAGGAATGCTTCATTCTCTCTCGCAAAGGGCCATGGAAATTCTGTGCATATGGATGTGCTCATGTTTTCTCCATTCTTCTACAAGCAAGAGGAAGATTTTCCTCTCTGTTTGACCCCACACATACTGAATGGGAACCAGGATAACTTATGAGAAAATCCTCTACCCATACTCTGCACCTAGAGGTTTTCCTGAAAGCTTGAAGGCTGAGATTTCTCAAAAGCCAGATGGGAGCACCGATGTGAAGCCACCAGACTACCACAGACAAGGAAAGCACACCTTGAACAGAGCTGACTTCCACCCCTCCGCAAATATAAGGGGTCCTTTGAAGCCACGCCACTGAAAGTCCTGAAAGGACAGTTGCCTAAGACCAACCATGAAGAAGATTATACTAATCTGAGGATCACTAAAGAACGAAATTCCTAGTATTTAATTACACTGTTGAGCACCTTGATTATGTTGTAATAGCACAAAAGTCAAAGCAGTTCCCACAGAAAGAGGCGGCTACATGCAGTATACACTCCACACTGGAGTGAAGGGAGTTGCTTTGTCTTTAGTCTTGCTCTAAGGTTCCTATTCCAGTCAGAATTTGTAAATTAATTTCCTCTTCCTATTTAAACCTGAAAAAACACATTCCTGCATATTTTACATGACTATTTGCATTACAGAGAAGACAAGCACCTTGCAAATGGCATTTCAAACTGCCTAATTTTTGTCTTTACTCTTCACAAGATTTCTTAATGCACTTAGCATCAGCAAGCTGAAACTCCAGTTCTGTCCCATGCTGTTTCCCATGACAAAATTTGTGCTGCTGAATTTGTTGTGGATTATCAAAATCCCATATGCATTATATCTTCATTGACATTCTTCCAGATTTTGGAAAAGAAGTTTCCTTACATTTCCAGAGCAACTGAATCTCATTTTGTCAGTCATCTGTTTCGTTTTTTAAAATGCTTCTCTGATGCAGAGAGTTTCAGACCATATTAAAACTTGTATGAAAAGAAAAAGAGAAAAGAAAATCCAAGGATTCTTTCCATTGTAACATGAAAATCAAACTTTGGGTCTCATTCATATTTGCATGCAAAGGCCTCTGCCTCTGCTGGGGTTGGTGCAAATGAGTGTCAGACATTCCTTTTTATTTCTCAGAGATGGCTACAGCATTTTTCCTGGATCACAAGAAAAAATATCAAAGGGTTGGAAAGTGGGATGGGGTCCAAGTTTAAGACTGCAATTTAGTGTGGAGACATTGGAGATTTCTGCATTTTGCACAAGGACAGATATAAATCTTAGGTAATCCTGCTCCAGCAGAGAGGCTTTTCTTAAGAACTTCTACAAATGAAGCATCTAATCACCACCAAATAAACAGCAAACAAAGGAGTGAGAATAAATCTTTAAGATGGTCTATCAGTCCTTAAAGATTGTGACAAACCAAAACACCAAAACATCACAGAGGAATACAATTGTACTTAGAAGTTTATAAATACGGACCTTAGGGCCCTTAAGGCAGGGTTTCATGTAGTGATGAGGTCTGGCTTTGGCATTATCAAAGTTAAAAAATGCCAATGCCAGATTATCCAGGGTATAAGTTCACTCTACTCAATAGAAAACATTCATGCTTTCTCGAAATTATTTCTTTAAAGTGATTTCTCTGTCTAGTGGATTTTTTCTCATGTGCAATATCATGTATTTCTACAAAGCATTGCTGAAATGTCCTCTATTCTCACAGTTTTACACTGTGTCCTTAATCCTTTACTTGAATAGTCAGTCTCAGGCATTTCATTGCCTAATGCCAAAGTAGCTTCAGTTCATCTGTTTAGCAGGCTCCTCTGGCCTTGAGGGAAGAAATAACTTGCCTGGCATGGAGTGAGCCACAGGATCACATCATCCTCTGTGAAGATTGTGTCAAATGGTCAGTGGTCACCAGCCGGCTGATCCCCCCTTCTCTTTCCTACACACTCACCCGTCCTTCATGACCAGTTGGAGATTCAAGGGTCTGTGACTGAGTCTTGGCCAAATATTACCCTTCTCTCCCAGTCAGGGAAATACAAACCCATCTGCTGCTTTCCAGCTACACCAAACACACCACAAGCCTTTATTTTCTAGGAATCACTAGGTCCCTTGTGCAAACACCATGTGGTAGATGTGCTGATCTGACGCCAGGTTTGTTGTGAGAGATGCCTACTATGCCCAAATCCATTAAAAATTACCTTGAAACCATGGGCTACTATAACTGATGGTTTGCAGAGTTCCTAGATGTTAACGCTCTTATCTTCATCTCCTGACTGGGATCTGGAAATTCTTGGAGTGTCTTACTGTTCTCTTTCAATAAACAAAATGTACAGGCTTCAATTTGCTCCTACCAGTTCTTTATGAGGAAAGAAGTTTTTTTTTGAGTTTGAACTGCTGCCCAAGAAATGAGAAAAATCTGTTTTTTTCTCTTTTCAAGAGTGCCACTTATACAGAGAGATCTGGTGGTACTGACCTCTAAGAAAAGGTTCTGATGGTGCTGCCCTCTAAGAAAAAAAAGACCCTGAGTCTGGAACCTGTTAGCTCTTGCCCTGGGCACCAAAGTCTGTTCTTGCTGGTTATAACAGTGAGAGCCCAGCTGACAATCTGGTGCTGCTTTCAATTCCTTTCAATTCCTTCAATTTTAGGATTAATACAAATCATTAAATACAGACATTTGTAACATTTGCTTCTAATCAGCTGCTCTACTTCTGATGCTCTGAAAGTAAGAATACAATTACTGAGAAATATGGATACAGTTTATGAATCACTTTTTAAGTACATTTAAAAATAAGAGACGAAATCATAGCCTCAGGTTGAAATTATTACTGGAAGGAATGGAAGCATTTACAATAAAACGGAACAATAAATCACAGAAATAATTAAGAAAGAATTAAGAAAGAATTGCTTGGGTACTTGCTTGTGATTTTATTTTACTCTGAAGCTTGAAAACACACATCTTTGCAAATAAGCAGTTCATATATATTAGCAGTAAGGATGTTGTCAATTGCATTTTAAGTAACAGTAACAAAATTATAGGTGCAATAGGATGCAGAAGAGTGGAGGCAGATAGATACAGTACACTTCTTCCTATGAACATTAGATGGTGACTGTTGGAATGAGATAAAAACTGATAAAAAATAAAATAATTTTATTGCCTTTTCTCAGTATTTGCTCCTCCAATCATATGCAAAGCCAAGGATTTTTTCCTTAGAAAATTCAAAGGAAGAGTCTTGAGGATATTTGTGCACATGAAATTGTGCAAAATACAAAATTGTTCTTAAACCATCATTTTCTGTCATTTTGTTTTAAAAGAACTGTAGGCCACCTTCCTCCTTTTATCAAATGAGCTCCCCGAACTTCACCACTTAATTTTCTCTAGACAGCTATCCCTGAGGAACCATATTTAAACCAGATCACTGAATGGTATACTAAAATTATTGCTTGCAAATATTTTAAATAAAGATGCTAAAATCTCTGTATTTGGATATATTTGTATTTTCTGTCATTAGTTGGGCCCATTCTTGATCTCTTTTCAGAACTGATTTCCTGCTGGGCTTAGCATCTGCTATTCTGCCTTTTGGATCAAGTTTCATAAACTTCTTCTCTCCTTAGATCTCCAACAAATTTCAATTCAGGTCAAAACATCAAAATTACATTGAATCACTCTTAAATTCAGCCTTCCTATTTATTCCAGAATTCTGCATCTGATGTTCTAACTCCAGTTTGTATATTAAGTAGTATGCAGAATGAAATTGGAATCATATTCACCATTATTATATCAGGATGATGCATTGTTCAAAAGTTACAGTGAGACCTACCTGGTTGGAATGAGAGGCAGACTGGTGAAGATTCAGTCTCTGGTACCAACTTCATCCTTCAACACAGCCACTGCTTTGAGAGATTTGTTTGAAGTGCTGTATTTTCTGGAGAAAGCAAATAGGTCCCTTTGCCCTGAGAGTTTTTATTAATCTATTTCATGGAATGAGAAATTCCCTTGGGAATGGTAGTTTTGGCTTTGAATTTCATGTTCACATTTATTTCTGCCAGAGCTTTCATGTAACTGTTGAACTTCCCTTCACCACCCTTTCTAAGCTCCATACCTTCCTGAGACTCAGCTCTCAGTTTCAGGAACTTGAGTGTCCCACATGCTGTCCTTCAAAATACGTCAAATCAGACCTTTTCTCCATCAATGAGGAATTAATACGATACAATGAATACCAGGGCTTAGTGAGACACACTTTCCCAGCTGGGACAATTACTACCAATGCCTGCTTTAGCAAGACATTTGAGTCTTAGGCTCCCATAGTTTCACTACACCAGTTGGGAGGTCTTCCTTTAGATAACATTTGGCCTTGTCCCCTGAGCAAATTGTCCCCAGAGCAGGTTCAAAGACATCTAAAGACCAAACTGGTGATTTAGACCCTGAAATCACTTCCTTCCATGCCTTCAAGGAGCTGGAATGGTCAATAGTAATTTGGGATGGAGCTTCTTCTGAATCTAATTGATCTCTGCTCTGTGGTGACAGTGACAAGGTCTAAGGGAAGGACCTGAAGTTGTGTCAGGGGAGGTTTAGGCTGGATATCAGGAAAAGGTTCTTCACCCAGAGGGTGGTTGGGCACTGGATGGATGGATTTTTTGGAACAACTCCCCAGAGCAGTGGTCACAACACCAACACCAGCCTGGCAGAGCTCAAGAAGTGTTTGGAAAATGCTCTCAGGCACAGGGTGTGACTTTTGGGGCGCCCTATGCAGTGCCAGGAGTTGGACTCAATGACCCTTGAGAGACCCTTCCAATTCAGCTGATTCTGAGACTTTGTGATTCATGTGCACCAAAGTTGTTCTTCAAGTCAAACCAAAATGATGGGAGATTAACTCTGTAGCCACACCAAACCAAAGTGTTTATGCAGACACAGTACAAGCTTCCTGACTTATTCTAAATGTGATTACTTTAACCCAGTTTAGGAACCAACTAGGACATTCTCTATCTTGTACACTACAGCAAATACCTGTCCAGTTCCTCTCTCTGCACAGGAGGAAGGGGGATTGCATGGTATACATTCATGAGAGCTCTATCAAATTAAATTGAATCCATGGTATGCCAATGGGCATTTAACTCACAGTTTAGTTCATGATGGAGTGAGATTGCTGTCAGTATTTAGCAGAATTTAATCCACAAAGCAGTGCAAAATTCTGTATACACCTGCTATCCAAAGAATCATTTATCCATCAGGAATGGTTTTGTGCTTCACTAGTCCAGCAGGTTAGTGAACAATGTGGTGCTCCTCATGAAAGGTGTAATTGAACTAAGAAAATTTATTTTAAAATAACTCCTCAATTATGTTGCAATTTTTACCTGGCCGCAGTAAGAAATATTATACAATTTATAACTGTTTATGTTTTTATTTTCTTTGGGATTTTTTGTGGTTTTGGTTTTGTTTGTGTTTGTGTTTCGTATTTTGGTTTGGTTTTTTCCCCCACTATCTGATTATCCACTCTCCTGGATAGTCAGAGAACAGTCTCTTCCCTTCAGCTTACTGTCCACTCATGATCAGTCTCAGGGTAAGGAGATTATCACAGAGTTCTTCTTTGTGGACTTCTTGCTGTATATGGAATTGCATTTAACATGAACACTTTAATTTCCTGAGGATATTTATTCATCAATAACTTTGTGAAAAAATTACAAAAAATTACAAAATCTTAATTTAGCACAAATTTAATCTAACACAATTGATTATCTTCTCATTTACAGGCATGATTTGTATTGTCGACTACTTTTTATATTACTTTGAAGTGGATCCAATTACATTTTCACTACTTTTACTGCCTTGGTGTAAATAAGAACCCATCATGTTCTCCATTCTTTCCTTTAACGTATATTTCATAAGTCCCTGGTTGAGGAGCCAGCTCTGCTTTCATTTACATGGTTACAGCTCCCATCCTTAGGTATTATCTCATTATTAATACTAATTATGGGATTGCTAATAAAAGCTGAGTAAGCACTGAATCCTAAATTCCTGACTGTATCCTTCACCAGCATTCCAGACATACCAGTATAGATGGCAGATTTGAAAGTTTCTTTTCATTGGCTGTGGGTTTTTAATTGTCTTTACTTACCAACTTGGAATCTATGGTCTTCAAAACAAAATAAATTAAGTGGAAAACCTAATAATCCACAATCTTGACATATCAATAACCCAGAGCTACTTATCTGATTATCTACTTGTTCTTTGCGTTAGGTTGCATCACCAAAGACCAGATCAAGACTGGCTAAGCACACAGCTAAGCCAGCCACATCTTTGCAGAGAAATGTTATACTTTGTAGCTAAAGCAAATTATCCTTATAAATTATACTATTAGTAAGAATTATTTTTATTACATATCCCATCAACTAATAATGGTTAGAGTATTCAGTCTAGAACTGCAGAAGAGGCTCATTGTTACTTTCTGTTTCTTGAAATTCTCAAAGGATAGACATTCATTTGCAGAGGTTGAATGAAAAAAACAGGTGGCCAGAACTGATATTGATACTAAAATCAGTTAAGGACCAGTCCTGGAAACATTTACTTAGGTAGCTTCTGCTCAAGAAAATATTTATACTAAAATAGAGCTGATTATAAATATAAGAATGTGCTGCACAAATGACAAAAAAAACCCTAAAATCTGTGGTGGTGTGTGTATTATGTCTAGTCAAAAGCACTCCAACACATTCTTCAATCTTTTTATTTCATATAAATGCACCAGTCTAAGCTTTTCCTTTCCCTGCTAGAGAAGTGCTCTGAAGATGTGCTTAAGAGGCTGAGTGCTTCTCATCATACCTCCAAGTAGTGGCATGTTGAGACTCTACAGATAACTAATCAATAAGACCAATTTATGTTTAATTTAAATTTTCATCCATAGGAACACATCTTATGATTTTGTTCCTCTGAGTTGAAATCCATAACAAAAGAATATTAGAAGAACATTCAGTGTTTCTGTTGGATATATAGGCTGTGTCTATGAAACTAGAATTTTGGTGTAAAAGATTCTTTTATAGCCTATTTCCTCAGGGCTATAAACCAGGAATGCAGGATATCCCTACTAGTGTCAAGACCAGCCATTAAACATCATTTATGCTGACAGTTCTCTTCACTGATCAGAGTACAATTTGGGTTTCATAGCCATTCATTGAAATAAATTCAAAGCCCTCCCAGACTACATGTGTAAATTTTTGAGAGGACCTTGCATCCATCAGGGTTTTTAGAAAATATTTCTATTTGTAGTAACAATTGATTAAATAAGTTACTCTAGTTCCTCCTCTCCACCACCCTCCCCTCCACATTTTATCAGTATGCAGCCCATTTGTTCTCAGTTTGTCTGAATTTATTTCTTTATACGCCCCTTCATCCCTTTGCCCTCTTCCATGACCTCTATTTTCTTTTCCCTGTGGGGTTTGTTCTCTTCTGTTTGCCCCTGTTTCTCCTACTCTTGCTTTGATATTGCCCCTCTCTCCTCCTCCCTTCTCTCTCCTTCCATCCATTGTTTCTTCCCAGGAGCTGTGGCAGCGAGGGCAGCTTTCATAATGAGATTCAGATTTTCTAAGGTGCTGATCATGAACTGATCTCTTTGAGTACTATGTTTTAATTAATACATTTAGAGTGTGAGCACCCCAACAATGAGAAGCCTTATATTGTAGAGCTGACAACCAGAAAAAAAGAAACCTCCTGTCTTTCTGACTAATTTTCCAGGCTATCACTCCTCAAAATATATTCCCCTTCCCAGAGCATACTATCTTTCTGGAGTACTGATCTCCTCACTTCCTGCATTAATTATTTTGGAAAGCAGAAGGGCACTTGAGCAAGCCCTGAAGGTAAAATGAATGTGAACAAAATATCAAGACTGAGGATAAATTCCAATTTTACTAGGGGGTGGAATTGGGCACAGTTTTCACGATGGAACAGAGCACTGTTTCCCCACTAGCGCATCATGTAGCTATAGCTGGCCTTATATAAACATAGAATTTTAGTTATTTATGCATTTGAGACTCAGTTGCATTCATATTAAACCTTATCTACAAAGCTTTACCAATGAAAGGAGACCTCTGAATTTCAGTAAATTACAGTATCGAGATGTGATGTGGCATTAGAGGAAAGTACTTTCTGGCCCATATGATTCAGCACAGATCCAAAAAGGAATTTTCAAGGCATATGGATATCCTTCCAGGACATGAGTGTGAGCTCTCGCAAGTTATTGGACTGGGTAAAAGGTTAACTGAGAAAAATTCGGAAATACTGGTACACCTGTGATGAGATTGGTCACAGTGATCATTTGTAACTATAAAAATACATCCATCTCTCTTTTTTTCCCCCATAGATCTTTATCTTTTTGTTTGTTTATTTGCAAACAGCTGTAGGAGATATAGCAATTTTTGAAATGATAGGAGAATAAAAATATAGTAACATTCTATGCTTGATTTGCTTCTTACCTTTGAACAGAATTTATGTGGAAAATCACAAAGAAGCTTTTTAATAGGAGGAAAAATTCTGTGAGGAAATATTAATTTCATCATGATAGACTTGACTTCTACTTATAAACCCTGATGTTTCCAAAGAAGATTTTTAATAGAAAATTGTTTATCATATTTATCCCAGTTGCGGATAACAAGCATTTTGTGTGCTGTGATTAACTTATATCTGTAAGTCACAACTCCTGGTCCTTTTCATAGCCTGAGATCTGCCTCCATCAGTCCATCCTCTGCCTCTGTGGAGTAAGGTCCAAGTATTCTATAAATGTTTTTAGAAGTAACAACAGATGACACTGGAGAACCTCTCTAATTGCTCTAAAGACATCACTCAAATGTAGTTTCCTTTTCAAAGTCAACAAAAAAAGAAGTTGATTAGGAATTTAGGTCTAGACTGGGATTTCCTATCATTTTCTTCTTGGATACATAAGCAGAATGGTATTAACTAGACACTGCATCTGAAAATTCTCCTGCGCAGCCTCAAATAAAAGATCCTTCTGTGGCTGTTACAAGTTTTTGCAGACTGCTGGTAGCCTGGCAGGAAGAGAAAGGGTTGGGAGAGCACATTTGGAAAATCTTAAGCGAATGATAACCCTGATCTGGATCAGCTATAAAAACACAAAAGTCATTTTCTAGGAAAACTTCCATGCTGGAATGAAAAAGTGTTTTGACTTTGAAAAGCAGGAAGGATTTCACCTAGATAATTTCCAGATATAATAAGGTATTTTACAGATAATTAGGTAATTTTCTATACCTTCCAATACTTTTCTATAATTCCCAATAATGGAAAAATGTGTACAGTATGGCCTCCCAAGCAATTCTTCAGCTGGGGAAACTGTGAGCTCACATCCCAGCAGAGAGTACATAAGAGACTCTTTATGCTGGCCTTGCCACCAAGAAAGTAGGAAAGATGAGTAACTCTGCCCTAAAATTTGAGCTGTGTGTGCATTTTTGAGCTATAGATATATTTGGTTTATGTAAACAACACCACCAACCTAAACTTGAAATAAAGACTCCCTTAGCCTGGCAGGAGAACAGAGAGTTGGCCTGAGCAGCCAGGGATTGGATTAGGGAAACCAAAGCCCTGAGAGAATTAAATCTGGCCAGGGTTATCAAGTGCAATGAGAGAAGCTTCTACAGATAGATCAGTGATGAAGACTAGAGAAAATGTCAGGCCTCTCCAGAAGAAAACAGGAGACGTGGCTATCCAAGATATGGAGAAGGCTGAGGTACTCAACAATATTTTTTGCCTCAGTCTTCACCAGCAAGTGCTCCAGCCACACTGCCTAAATCACAGAAGGTTCAAGAACATCTAAGGAATGTGAAGATGCACAAGTCCATGGGACCTGGTGAGATGCATCTGTGGGCCCTGAGGTAGCTGCCATAAGAAGTGTCTAAGTCACTGTCCATTACTTTTGGGAAGTTGTGACAATTCTGTGAAATTCTCACTACCTGGAAAAGGGGAAATATAACCCACATTTTAAAAAATGGGAAATAAGGAAGAACCAGGGAACTAAACATTGGTCAGTCTCATCTTGGAGCTTGGCAAGATGATGGAGCAGATCCTCCTGGAAATTATGCTAAAGTCATATGGAAAATGAGGTGACTGGAGACAGCCAACATGATTCCATTAAGGGTATATGTGGGAAGAAGGACTTGGGGCTTTTGGTTGATAAGGAGTTCAACATGACACAGCAACACGTGCACTCACAGCCCAGAGAGCCAAACATGTCCTGGGCTGCATCCAGAGCCCCGTGGGCAGCAGGGGAGGGAGGGGATTCTGCCCCTCTGCTCTGCTCTGCTCTGCTCTGCTGAGACCCACCTGGAGCACTGCATCCAGCCCTGGGCTCCTAGCACAGGAACAACACAGAGTGAATCCTGAGAAGTGCCACAAAAGTGATCAGAGGGCTGGAGCACCTCTCATGTGAAGACAGCGTTAGATGGGGCTGTTCAGCCTTGAGAAGAGGAGTCTCTGGGGAGGCCTTGTAGCACCTTGCAGAATCTATAAGGAGCCTGCAAGAAATCTGGACAGGGGCTTTTCACAAGTCTTCACAACCTGGTCTAGTGAAAGGCATCCCTGCCCATGGATGAACTTTAATGTCCCTTCCAACCCAAACTGTTATGAGATTTCATGACAATATGTGTCCAGAACTGACAAATGGAAAGGAGAAAACATACTTGAAAGATTAATTAAAATAGGCATCTCTATCAAACCATAGTGGCAGAAAAAGGGAAACCATCATGACACAAAAGGAGAAAAATAAGGAAAAGTCATCTTGGGTTTTGTGGATGTCAATGCACATCTCTGTCACCAGCCATCAAGCTGTTCTCACAGTTTGGCTTTAGGAGCTCATCAATGAGTGCTTTGCAAGAAACTGGAGATAAGTTAGTAGTATATTCTCATTGTGCCTATTAGTTTTTAAATTCCTTCCTTGATATTCTGGAAAAGCAATTTAGCAAAGCCTCTCTGTCTATTCCATGCAATCAGAGTCAGCACAAAGTCCCAATGCATTGAAATCAGTTGGCCTGTGATACTCCTAACACATTCAGGGCAGTAAATAATTATGTGGTTCCAGAAAACTGCTGTGAAGACCTGCTGTTAAAGTCCTTACAAGTTCTGGTCCTTACTAGTTACAAAGTCCTCTTATTTTGAGAATGTAAAGGGCAACGACACCAGGAGTCTGCATCTCCTACCCAACCAGTGGGGAGGTGGGTGAAAACTGCGTTTCTAGTCTGCAGTTTCTACAAAAATCAGGTATTTTTATGTCTAATTAGAGGAGAGAACTGTTGACCTCCAGTAGCAGACCTTGCCCTTTGTCAGTCCTTTTGTCTTTTTCCTACAGCCCCTGAGGCTGTGAATCTTGTTATGCTTGCCCAGAGGGTAATCGATAATGTATTGGCCTTACATTGATTCAGTTCAGCCTCGACATGGAGAGCAGCAGCACTGACAGAGGAGGAGGCTGCTTTCGGAGCAGAATCACTGTTTTCAGCCCATCACCCTCAGCAGGGAAGCACACATGTTTTTTAAGTTATAGCTGTGTATCTTGATACTTGGGAGGAAAACCAGAAAGAAGCCAGCTGACACATCACATCTTTTACTAGCTTAAAATTAAGAGTGCTTGACTTGTGAAAATCATACCATTTCTGCATCACCTTTATTCTGGACAGACAGGCAAATGCAACCCATAAACAATGTGCTAGGAAACTCCCAAATTCTTAAGTCAATAGACAAGTTAGCCTTGAGCAATATCAGATTAATCCACACCAATAAAATAGAAATTAAAGGCACAAATCTTGACAGGGTTTTCAAAGGGATTGTAGCTGCCAGCTTTCTAATTATGTTTATATGTTTCTCTGCCCAAAATACCAGTCAGGTTAACTGGTGAAACAGGAAACTTACACATTCCACAGGGTCCAGACATCACAAAAAAAACAGTGAAAAGTTCACACGGCAGGTCAGCTTGTCCTACATTGCTTCAGCCCGGTACAATGCAATTGTAACTGGGAAACCCATGGTGAGTGCAGCCCTGCAGGACTGCAGACAGCCAGAAAGGGTGCCTGCACACTGGTGGGGTTGTGTTGTGTGCAAGTGACCTTGCATTAGCTGTCTGACAAGAATGTGCTCACTGTTAACTAGGGATATTGCAGTTAGACAATCCCTGTTTAAGTTGATTTTCAGTTGTCATATCTCCTTTATTAGACATCCAGTGCAATTATTGGTTCCTCCCATTTCCTTGACACGACAGTGTTTAAAAATGATACAGGTCAGCCTAAATTCCTAGCATGATGAATATAAATTATTTCCAGTAAAAAAAAAAAAAAAAACAAAACCAAAAAAAAAAAACAAAAAAAAAAAAAAAAAAAAAAAAAAAAAAACCAAAAAACCCCAACAAACCAACTTGTTTTCCAGGAATGACTACAATCCCATTTGGCCTTCAGCCTTCATTATTCTGAGTAAATTCATCAAATAGGGTGTTTAAATTAGAGAGAAGTCAGAATTAGAAACCTAGATCCTCACCAACACTTTGACCTTGGGCATGTTTCAATTATGGCTGAAGCATTTCAGCTGGGCCACCCTTGCTAAAAAAAAAAAAGACCAGACCTCAATGCTTTATCTGGATATCCTGAAAATGGAAAGGGACTCAGTGTCAGATTGAACATCAGAGCTAGATTTTACAAAGATCTGACACCAGTTTGTCTTTACAAAATTATGGCATCAGGTAAATCATTTTTGGAGCATTGGATATATGAGATAAAATTAAGATCTGATTTTTTTTTAATGGGAGTGCTCAAAATATTTTGAACATTCAGGTATTTTAGAAAGGCTTATACCTGAGGTCACTTATCCTGTTTAAATATTTCAATATTTCTTCCTCCATAGGACTGCTCAATGGCAGCCAAAACCTACTGAAAATTATTTGTTTGACAGATAACAAATGGATTTAATAACAGAAAAATGGTGATTTTGTATCTATTAACCCATCTGGCACACTTCAAAGTTTTTGGAATTATAATTCAATACAATTCTATGTACAATTCTATGCTTCTGCTTTACCCCTGTGCCAGCAACACAATCCATAAAATTCACTCAGAGAGACCCATTGAGGTTTCACACTTCAATATGTGCTAAGTAAATACTGTAAATGAGCAACTTTTCCTGCACTTTGGCACCGCAAGTAGATATATCCTGAGCCTCCAGGTTGCAATCCAGAGGCCATCCTGAGAAAAACAAGCTATCTACTATTTTGTGCAAAATGTTCCTTAAGCCTGCAAGAGCATCTGGAAAGCAGGCTAAGGTGAAGGTAAATGTCCTTTTGCAGATCTTGCTGGTCTAATGGTATCATGACAATAAAGCATCGGCAAAGACAAAATTTGATGACACGGAAATTATGCTGGTGTAAATGGCAACAAAACTCAAGTCCACTGTGAAGACCATCCTAAACCATTTTCAGTATGTTTAATATTGATAATGCCATCCATTTAATTTCAAATTAACATCTTGTCCATACAAATCAACTAAATTCTTTCAGCACAGCAGTCTATACTTGCATCCAGATGTCCTTAAAATAGCACTACACCAAGGCTTTTGCTGAAACACACTTGCTGTTTACTGGCCTCTCTCTGCTAATGGCTGTGATTTTTATATGAACCCAAAACACACGTTTTTAATTTCCTTAGAATAGTAAGAATCTTCTTATAGAATCTGCTGCCTAAGCAAATTATAGCTCTATAATATTTCCATTAAGAGGTCTTATTTTCCCAGCATCGAGTGCTTTTGGTGGTGTGTTATGAAGTCCAGAAACATGGAGTGAAAATTGTTCTTGTGACCGCAGAACCATTTTAGATTTTCCTGGTGAGGCCCATATCCGGGTTATTTAAACTTAGGTTTGATTTATGCTTCCTTTTTCCTTTTGTAAGTTATAGGGATTTAGGAGAGAGACAGATTTCTTTATGAAGATTGTTATCTGAGGGAAGAGTAGGCTCCTCTTGCACGGTTGGGGTGTAAGGAGGCAGAGATCTCTGAAGCTTGCTCTTGGGGGAAGAGATTTATTGGAGAATTCAGGAATGCCCAAGCCTCGTGCTCTCAGGCGTAGCACGTGGCTGGGCTTAGGAGGATGGGGGAGGGGAAGATAGAAACGGAGGGTTTAGGAGAGGGGAAGCCCCAGGGAGGGAGGAAGTCCAAGAGGGGAGGAGAGGGCCAAGAGGCCGCATGGCCGCTCAGAGCCCCCTTATTAGGGGCTCCCAGGTGGGCTGGGACAAGGTATGGGCCAATGGGGTTACAGACTCTGTTTTAGGGGCAGGTACAGAGGTGCGGGATGAACCACAATCTTTTGCAGGGTGGGATGGAACAGTCCATTTCACTCCAGGATTCATCCAAGGGTAGAAGTGACATCTGGCTAGCTAAAATAACAATCATATCTATCTATCCTCTGCAACAATTGCCCCTTTTCATTAAACTTTTGAAAAGGTAAATACAGACTTAATTACTATTTTTGCACAACTTGGGGTACATAACATATTGCTAATGAAACTATAATTATTACTCTAAAAACAATCAAGCTTACTTTACAGAGTTCCTTCAGCCAAGATGCAGAGCTCAAACCTTCAGATAAACTGTTTAGCTAGATTATTAATTGTAATCAAGGTGGCGTTTATTTCTTTACTGACTGAGCATTTTAACCTTTTGACTGCTTTAGTCTAATGGAAGAATTTAACTGAGGTAGTGTTATTAAAATCTTTTGAGGAAGGTTCTATAATTGACTAGGTTGAAAAAGTCTATTAGAGCTTTGTATCAGTTAGAGATATGGTATCAGAGCTTGCAGTCTTGGCCAGAGTTACCCAGGCATTTGTCTTTGGTTAACCTATAGGTGAAATCTCAATACAAAAATTTGAAATAAGAGAACAAATGTAACAACAAGGGTACAAAATTAACATGCATGTGAAAATAAATGTCCATAGTCTTGAATTGTTTCTGGCAGGTAGTTTTCATCTCGTCTTAGCACAGTTCAAATCTGAGCGCTTGCTTCTTGGTTTGCACCTGCAAAGTCACTGCCACTGGTGAGGGCACTGCCAGATTTCGGTGTATGGTAAGGCCTTACATTCTTTGCCGGGGTCCATCTGAGTCCTTCGCCTGTAGAGACACAAGCAAACCCTCTCTCCCACGTTACAAGGTTGCATGGGCTTTCTATTTGTCCTGTGACTGAGGTCTTGATCAAGACTTTTATTTTTACTTTTTTGTTGTTCAGAAAGTGTCTGTAAATGGGCATGTCAGGCTGTCCTATACAGCAATTTGAAAGATTGTATGCGTATGGGGCTTTGTTGAAGCTATTTTGGGGTGTGGCCTTATATATTCCCCTTTTCTGTTTTAATAAGCTGCTTTCTAGGGCTTTAGATGTCTTTTCTATGGTACCCCCCAACAGCTGGTAACCATAGGAGAAAGGGAAGCAACTATCTCCTGCCGCTACTAGGAATTCTCTCTCGTCCAGAGATGGGACAGCTGTCCACTCTCTGGGACTATGAGGCTTGGATATATGCCTGTCCATCAGTTGGAGGCCATCGATGATCCCCTGAGCATCCTGGGAAACTGAGGCAGCAGGGGTGGTACTGGTAGGGCTAGCACAGTTCTCCGTGGATCCTGTACTCGTCAAAGCAGCTGCCAGGTGCTGTTCCTCTTTCCCTGGCTGCGTGCTAAGCTGTGAATTAGATGCAGCAGCTGCCAACAGCTGGGGCAGAGGGGCAAGAGTGGAGACTGTCAGCAAAGGCTCATGGGAGAAACTTGAGGATGTGGAGGGCTCTCTCCAAGCTGTGGCTGCAGCTGTGGAATGTGGATGCAGCCTAGGAGAGGAAGTGGGGGCATCCAGGGGCTGTAGGGGCGGCGGTGGGGTGACGAGAATTACTTGTTGCACGGCTGGCCGGAGTTCCGGGCGGGCACCCGGCACGGAGGGCTTTAGCGGCAAACCCGGAAGCGACTCGGTGGTCCCCGGCGTCGGCGGTGGGGCTCCTTCTGGCGGCTCCGGGGGTTCTGCCGGCGCCGCCGCTGAGCTCGGGGGTTCTGGCTGATCGCAGATTGCGGCACGGGGCGCGGGGGGAGCGGCGGGCTCCGTCGGCGGCGGGGCAGAGGCGGCGGGGACCGGCCGGACCGGGGGCACCGCGAACCGCGCATTCGCGGGGCGCACCACGTGGTCCGCCGGCCGAACCAAGATGGCGGCCGCGTCTGCCGCCCCGCCGGAGCCCGCTGACGGTGGGCACGTTCCGCGGGGGGGTTTGCGGGGGGCGGGGGGTGGCGGGGTCGCGGCGCGGGGACCCGGGGTGTCCCCCCACGGCCGGGGCTCGGGCTGGGGTGGGCGCACCGGGCTTCCCGGTGCTTCCTGTCGCACGTCCGGGATTGGGGGCGTGGCCACGCGCTCTCCTGGCACGGGCAGCGGCGGCAAGGCAGCGGCGGCGGTGATCGCCGGATCGAGCGTTTGTAGAAACGCGGCGAAGGCGCTTTGTAAGGAGCCAACGAAAGTAGCAACAGCCGCTGCTAGGGGGGTTTCGGGGGGAGCCGGGGCGGGCACGAGCCCCGCGGCCAGTAGGGGGGGCGGGGCGGCAGCGGGGGCCGGGACAGGAGCGGCGGCCGCGGGGGGTGGGCGGGGCCGGGGCTGATCGCGGCGGTGGGGGTGAGGTCGCGGCGGAGGTGGGAGGGGCGGGAGCGGCCGCGGCGGGGGCCGCCGAGCCCGGCGGCAGGCGGAGCGGCGCGGGGATCGGGGGGGTGCGGGGGGTGGTCGCGGGGGCCGGCGCAGCCGCGGCGGTTGGGGGTGGGGTCGCGGTCGCGGCGGAAGCGGCAGGGGTGGAAGCGGCCGCGGGGGCCGGCGCCCGGCGGCGCGGTGGGGGTGTTGGGTGGGGGGTCGCAGGGGCCAGGGCGGGGGCGGTGGGAACCGCGTCACTCAGGGGGGCGGCTGCGGCGGGAGGGGGAGGGGCGGGGCGGAAGGGGATCGCGGCGCGGTCGTCAGCAGCCGCGTGGGCCGGCCACATGGCCGGGGCCGGCTTTCGTGGAACGAACAATTCGGCCACAGCTCTAAAAGCTGGGAGTAACCTGCAAGCAACGGCGTCTCTCCTGGAAATCTCAATAAAAAGCTTATCACCTACTGAGTCCCAGAATTCTTTGGTAAAGGCGGCTGATCGATCCGCATGAGGGAAGTGGGGCAGGACCCATTCCAAAAGGGATTTTAACTCTTTCTTAGGCAAAGTACTATTATGACTACGTAACAGATGGTTCAATTGTTTATAGAGATCTCTATCTTGGGTAGAGTGGGATTGTCCCATATTTTAGACCTGTGTAGCTCACCTCGAGTTCGCAAAAGCAGAGATCCTCTCCTCAGGACTCTGCACAGGTCCCCTCAGAGCTCCGGGCGTCTCTCCGGACGGCTTTTCCGTGCTCGGGACCTTCAGACCTCCCCCCTCGGGGCTTCCAGCGCAGGCAGTGCTAGGCAGTGCTCGGTGCGCTCTCTTAACGTGGCCACGTGCCACCAGCTCACAGCTCCTTGCTCGGGCAGTCCCAAGAGCTCCAAAAGCCGGCTATTTACAGGCGATGGTGCTCGAGGGTAAATTGCCTCGGCAAACTTTAAAGAGATAAGGCTTCTACGTTGCTTAGCAACGACAGCCTGTGCTCAGAGCGAAGAGGAGGCTATCACAGGTAATTACCGTGCATGGAGGTGTCGAGATTCGTGGATTCCTTTTTCTTTCACGTTGGGCGCCAGTTGAGGGAAGAGTAGGCTCCTCTTGCACGGTTGGGGTGTAAGGAGGCAGAGATCTCTGAAGCTTGCTCTTGGGGGAAGAGATTTATTGGAGAATTCAGGAATGCCCAAGCCTCGTGCTCTCAGGCGTAGCACGTGGCTGGGCTTAGGAGGATGGGGGAGGGGAAGATAGAAACGGAGGGTTTAGGAGAGGGGAAGCCCCAGGGAGGGAGGAAGTCCAAGAGGGGAGGAGAGGGCCAAGAGGCTGCATGGCCGCTCAGAGCCCCCTTATTAGGGGCTCCCAGGTGGGCTGGGACAAGGCATGGGCCAATGGGGTTACAGACTCTGTTTTAGGGGCAGGTACAGAGGTGCGGGATGAACCACAATCTTTTGCAGGGTGGGATGGAACAGTCCATTTCACTCCAGGATTCATCCAAGGGTAGAAGTGACATCTGGCTAGCTAAAATAACAATCATATCTATCTATCCTCTGCAACAGTTATCTAAATGAGAACAGAGTAATTTTCACAGGACTTCTGTTACACTTTGCCTTACTGGGGAGAAATGGGCACATCTGGATGGTAGCTGCATCAGCAGGACGCAAATATCTCAGCCTAGGGATCCTTGGTGGCCAGTCTGGGTTAAAGCCATAGATGGCACCTGAGGACCTGGTGAGGTAGGAGACAGGGGAAGCAGAGAGAGACATAAACTCTTACTTGCTGAAGGGATTCATCTCCCTTTTGCTGCACACAAAGCTGCTTCTCTTAGGAACAAAAGAACTCTGTTGGGTCCAACCTAGTGGAGCACAGTGTGCAAAGCTGAAGCCATCTAGAGTAAAACCTGTATTACAGATTCAAATACTTGGCCTGAGAGCCTGATTTGCATATGCATGTGGGAGGTTGCTGGCTTTCTTACACATGCATTGTAGATATAGGCCAAACTGAACCTCACATTTACTAGTCAGGTTTTCAGCCACTTCAGGTGTAGTTTCACATTACATCATATTGTATTACATAATCATGTAATCACAAAAAAGCTTTTGCAGGTGTTGCAGTTGTGTGCCTGTGTCCTAGCAACTTTGCAGACTGCCTGGTTGTGTGCCCACAGGCTGATAAGAACCAGCTCCCACTGTATATGGCCTCTGACAGAGTATGTATGTGTATACAATGTCTTGCTTTTCTTTAACTTCTTTTCCATGTTGTCTGCTTCCCATTTCATTCAGCTTGAAGGAGACAACGGTGGGTTCTTGTATTTTATGAAGCTAAACAGATGTCACAGTGCAAACACACAAGATGGGGAGGTTACACAGTGCTTTATTTACATTAGTTATCGGAAGCAAAAACAAAAAAAAAGGAAGAAGAGCCACCGAGTCCCACTTGGACTCCTTCCAGCTGCAGAGGAATGTAGGGATAAAGACAGGAAGAGTTTACTCAAGAAAAAACAGGATCTGGCTTTGCATTACAAGGCTGGAAACAAGGTTACAATAAGTAAACAAACTAGAAAATCTCCTTTACTGCTTCATTGGCTAGTCCTCTGTGACTCCTCTGGCCTGCTCTGTACTGCAGATGCTGGGATACATGTGCCTGGCATCCTCTGCCTCAGCAAACAGGTGACCCAGACTCTTTCTGTGCCCTCAGTTATAGCCCTCTAGCTACACTGGCACTTTCATACCCATGCAAAACCAGCACAATTTTATCAGACTGTGATATTCAAGGCCTGTAGTGGTTTTGATTGCCATCTTGCTTGTCCCTACATTAGAAAGGCCATTGTCTTAAATTTTTCTCAAACTCTTCCTTCTCTGGGCAGCATAACATACATGGGAAAATCCTTCTCAGCTCCACTGTGTTCATACCATGCTATGTATTTTCTGCAAAATGCTTATATTTTGTTTAGTGGTTTGCTGGTGGAAGTCTCACACCCATAAGGAGGTCAGGCCACTGGGCACCTCTGCCCCAGCTTGCTGTGAGCTGCAGGACCTCCCTACGTCACAGGTGAAGAGGTCACTGCTAAGAACTTGGGTTCAAGCTGGTTGACTTCATAACCCAGTTAGCACTGGGTCTGGAAGGAAAACACAGGAAAACACTACGTCAGAAGATGTGTGAATAAGCTGGGGGGAAGGCATCCAGACTAAGCTCTGAATGGGATAATAAATAAAGGTGTAATGACAGACTGGGAAATTTAGGTTCTCAGACCTTGATTCACTTTGACACTAGTTGTGACAGGAAGGGGGAAGTCTGGTCAAGCTGATTAGACTGGGATGGGACAATTCCAAAGAACTGCAAAGGCTTAGGGCTGATGCTACTGGCGACTGGCAGGGTAGCTGTGTGCTGGCATTGCAGCAAGGCAGGGATTCCTATTGGGCACTCACAGATAGTGTTTCATTTCTCAGGAGCTGATGAATTTGGATGTGGTTCAGAGGTGGTGCTGAGCCAGGGGAAGCAAGTAATTCAGCTGTGTTTCTGTCTGACTCTGCACACACGGTCTGTGAATCCATTCCTATAACCTTCTCGCTTGCCTGGAGTCAGAAGGCAGCTGGTCAGGCAGGCTTCCTGTATCACTTCCTATATTCCTATAGCCTACATCCTAAGAAGCTGTGATTGCCTCTTTATCCCACCACCACCTCTCATGAGTCAGAGGAAAAGATGGCATTTGGAAGAGAAAGGGGAAAATGGAGATAATGTGTGTACAGGGAACAGGAACTTTAACTTGAACATCTGTAAATATTTTAAAGCAGCGTCTTCTTTACCAGTGCATTCACTCAAGTGAGTTAGACATAACTGCTTGATGTATTCATCTATGTCCTCCAGCAATGGTTCTTGAAAATGCCTGAATCATGCTGTGACAGCAAACAACCTTTCAGGTAGTAGGCTGTAACAGTGTTACACAAATAATTACTTCTGCCTCAGAAACAACTGAAACAACAGAAACTTCTGCCTCATTTTAGATTTGCCTCTTCCAGAACTGTCTGATATGTCATCTGTCTTATTTTCCTCCACTCCACTCAGTAGCCTCTCTCCTCAAAATGCTGTTCTTCCTCAGTTTCACTGGTCCATCCTCTCCTTGTGCTTCTCAGATCTCCTTGATATTCCACTCCTGATTCTGTCTTTGTCCAGCCCACCATGTTCAGCTGATCTTCACATTATTATACTTTTCCCTTCAACTTACTCACAGATTAACCCCTCCATTTCAGAGCCAAGCCCTGTAGATGTTTTACCTAACAGCTACACCTGCCCAACCAGTTTGTACCCACGGTGCTGGTTACATCACCCTCACACCTCCCTGTTACCCATGTTTATGGTGCCACATCTGATACTACGTGCTGGAGCAGGTCACTGCACTGACAGTCTGTGTGGAGAAGGAAGAAAAGGCAGCGCCTATTTGCAATTCTCTTCAGAGCTTCCCTGGCTGCTGCATGGGAATAACATGGGGGTGGCAATGGGAGAGGAGTGAGTGCTGGGAACACTTGAAAACCACAGGCTTAACTTGGCTTTCTTCAGACAAGCCTATTCCTCTGGGCATCTGCCTGTATGGTGCATGGTGAGCAGCGCAGCCTCACCCTGCCTGTGCCTGAGGCTGCCTGGGAGCCCTGTGACTGGGTTTGTGTGGCCCAGAGTCCAAACTAATGAGCTCCATTAAAGACAGGTTATACTGAACCAGCCTCAAACCACCCTCCCCTGTGCTTCATCTGTTCTTCTCACCACTGACAGAGACAGAACCTAATTCCTTTCACTCTGGCTTTCTTCCTTGCATAGCACACAGCACCACAGGGTCTCCAAATCAACTGTGTCCAGCATATTTTTTCCTTGATTTTGTGCATCTGAGTCCTCAGATGTCAGCCTCATGGTCTTAATGCAGTTTGTGCATGCTGATGCCTATAGTGGTACTACCTAGCAGATCCTGTCAGCTGCATTGCTTCTTGTTCTATGGAAAATCTTTAGCATGTCATAAGGATGAAAATAATGCTCTTATATGAGAACAGAGTTAGAAATGTCTGAGATATACCCAACAAATGAAAATTCAATACTGAAGGAGATCCTTCCAAGTAAACTTTTAGCCTCACCTAAGGAATTTTATAGAAAATTCTATCCATATTATAAAATGTTATAGACTGGTTTAAATATTTTGTCTGAAGGCATTAACCTTCTGTGAAATTTATTTGGCCCTTTCCAGAATGTTTCTCAGCTGCATACATTTAATATTCTCATTCTAATAGACAACATTTTCTAGACTACGGTCTAATGGCAAAATTAAATAAAGTCTTAAAAATATCAACTTATTTTTATACTAGTGAGAAAAGATTCAGGGCAGAAGACTAAAAGGTTGCTTTGCTCCAAGGTTTGAAGTTCTTTGGCATGCCAACAAAGTTGCCAGCTGGCTGTAAAAGAACAAAAAAGAGCAGAGCATCTGCAACATATTTACAGTAGAGGGAGGAGGGGAGCAGCCCTCAGACTTTATCAGTGGTATGCAGAGGTCAAAACGTTTATCAAACCAATTTGATGTGAAAAACCCTGATGAGAAAGGGTTTTGACTACTCTGAGCAAGTCCCAGGAGGATGAGCCGCATCTCCCTAAGGACACTTTGGCTCCCTCGGGAACCGGATGGAGGGGAAGGGACGGGCTCGGGGGAGGATGGGGAGGAGTCTGCAGGCAGCCGAGCCCGGCGTGTGCCGGTGTACGGCAGCGGTGTGGCGCCTGGCGCTGCTGCTGCCTGCGCACAGCCGAGGCCTTGCCTTGGGCTGTCTGGGACGTCTTAGCCGTCATCCCCATTCTGCCTGCCCTGAATGGATTTCATTATCCCTGTCTGGAATGCAGAGGGCATTTCTTCTGGACAGTAACACACATATATAAACAAAATGAAAATGCAGAGGAAGCAGATGCAGGTCCCGCTCAGTCTCGGATGGCTTCTAATAACTTCTGTCCCACAGAGGAGGCTGGGGGAGAACAGGAAAATCCCTTCAGCCATCTTCATTCTCCTGGATTATCCCGATGGAAAAGCCCAGGTTCCTTTCCAATACCCTCTCCCTGTCTTTCACCACCCTGCAGCCCCCAGTGCTGCTGTTTTGCAGCGTGCCCCGTGACTGTGGTGCACTGTGCAGACCCTGTCCGGCCCTCCAGGCTGGTCGGGCTTTCCAGGAGTGCAACACTGATCATTTCTAGCTGCTCTCTTCAGCTTGGAGTTGCTGGAGTTGCAGGGGATTTCCAGGAACGTGTTGATTTCCCAGATTTTGCTGTCATTGCTGGAGCAGAAGGGGCTTTCCGACACAGGCACTCTTATTTCTGACACTGACTCAGAAGGAAGGCCAAAGAGAATGGATGTTTTAGTCTGACTCTACCCTAAGAAGTGAAATGTGAGCTTTAAATTCCCTGGTTTAGATGAATTCAGGTCTTCAGATTTTAAGGGCATGAAACTAAGTATGAAGGAAATTTTGTCTTCCCATTTTTCTCTTTCTCTCTCCATCAGTGAAAGTTGCCAAGCTCAAGCCCTCCCCCATCAGTGCAAGTGTGCAGCTCCTGATGGATACTTCTTCCCCAGTACAGGAATATCAAGGGTTCTCCTAGAGAAGAAATTTTTAATTTCATTACCCGGAGAATTCAGTTCACCCCTTTTCTTGTTGCCTGTCTGATCGCTGTTCATGCAGCATCTCTGTCATAACCAGTTCAGCCAGAGGTGAAGTGCTTGGGCTGGCAGGGGTCGGCGAGAAGGATCAGTGAGAGAAAGAGAGAAAGAGTGATCCACAGTTACTGGGTAACACGAGGAAGTGTGCTTATTGTGGAGCTCCTCAGAGCCGTGTTCAGCCCACGGGGGAGAGCTGAGCTGTGAGGCGGTGGCATTGTGCAGCAGCCATCTCCCACCCGCAACCATTCCTTGGGGATTAGTCACCGACTTCCCAGAAGATGCGATCCAGTCCTGGGGGCTTAAAACTTCGTTCTTTGGTTTGTGCACCGTGGTTGGGTGACTGCTCTGAAGCAAACACAAGCACAGGACTGGTTTAAGCAAGAGCCTTTGGCTTTTTTCCTCCACACCCGCCTGAGGACATTTCTTAGCTGCTGGTGGGGGTTGTTCAGAGGGAGATGAGTGAAAGCACAGTCTAGACATTAGCCGTGAGCAATGGCAACTGGCTTCAGGTATGAGACTACCTGGGCGTAGTGGCACTGCCTTGTTCTGCAGGCTGTGCCTACACTGCTTGCAGCTGCAGTGTGCATTTGGAGCTGTTTTCTGGCTGCTGTCCCTGAAGTTATTTAATCCTAAGAGACTAAAACCACAGCAGTGCTAGACTGTATACAATCTGGTTTTCTCCTCATCCTGGCCTTCTTTCCCCTGACAAGCTGCCCTACTCTGAGCTCTGACCTGGTCCTCTGCCTTCAGCTGTTGGAAAACATCTATACAAAAACCCATAGCAAAGTGCTTGAGTTAAGATTGTCAAAATTGGTGCCTGACCTCCTGTAAAAATTACATGCAGTTATTTACAGCATTCTGCTGGTATGGAACCAAATAAGAGTTTTGAGGTGGATGTTTTAATTAAAAATCCAACAGCTGCTCAGTGAGTGGGAAGTCTGATTAAGTGATGGATGGAGGAGAGCAGAACAAGATCCTTTGCTGCTTCTCAAATACCCCACACTAAACTTTCTTGGCATGTACAAGTCACTCTACTGCCCATTTAATCCCCCAAGTGGGAAAGCTTTGGAGAAGACGACACAGCTTAGCTGTGCAAGGCATTGTGCAAGGCATTGAGGACTGGTGTGCAGGATGTTTGCAGCCCCTTTTTCTCCACCTCTGGTGGAGAGTTTGATGGGGAATTTAGTATGAGAAGACAGTGACAAATGACCAGTCTGTGGAGAAGGGATTAGGAAGAAGGGGAAAGGAGAGAAAAGAGAAGATAATACCGAAGGAATGTTGTTTTTGGAAGCACATTCTAAAGAGGAAGCAGATCATGTAACAGCCATGGGCAATACCACTTGCATCTTTCATAAAAACAGGGGAAACCAGCACTGTGATTCACCTCATAGCATGACACCACCAGTCTTTGGACAAAGAGGTAGTGAGGGTCAGGGTTGGCTGTGCATCTGTGTCTCTTGGACAGTCACAAGCCTTCTGCTCCCCCTGTCATATGATTTACCTAGGAAATTACAAAACATCCCTGTGACTATCACTCCACAGCACAGCTTACCACATAAGATGGCTTTTTTCCTGTATCTCTCTTGAAAATAGGGCATAAACCCACTCTTAGGCTCTATAATACACAGGCAGCCCTGCTCTGCTCCAGCACTTTGCAGGGAAGAGGAGTGAGTGCTTGCCAGTCCATGGAGCACAGTGGTCAGGCGTGACTCCAGCTCGGAGGGAGCAGCCATGCAATGAGGCGATGCAGAAAACAGCTGTGTCAGGCCATAATGCCACAGCAGGGTGCATAAAGCTGGTATCAGCATCACTCTGATATTACTGGATTTCATTGCATTTGGAATCACAATTACTGCCCCATTATGTATTCTTCCTGCAGCTGGGACTCCTTCCTGTGCTCATAACTATTTAAGCGCCCTGGTTCAATTTGAGATAAACCAAACCACCCCCAAAAGGACCGAGCCCTTCAGCGCTTTCATTCCATGTCTATTTTCAAACCTGTCATTGTATTGCCTTGAACTTTGCATGTCCATTAAAAGGAGTGCCAGCTCTGGTCTGCAGCAGGCACAGAGGAGTCATGCAAACCTTTCCGCTTCCTCCAAGGTCAGTGCCTCCTGCTCTGTAACAGGGTTCCTTGGGGCACAAAGTGTTGATTCAAAATACAAATTCCATCTGGAAGGGATCTGATAGCTCATTGTCTGGCAGAAGGAATTTCCTTTAGGTAAAATGCCTTTTTTTTTTTTTTTTTTTTTTACATTTGGCATGTTTGACTGTTTCCAAAACAACTCTGCATGGATGTGTTAGCCCAGAGTGATTTTCTGTTCCTGTGCCTCTGGACTCTCAGTAGGAGACATTCAAGGAGACTGTTCAGATGGGGACATCTCAGCAGAAAGCATGGTCTTCTCTGAGCAGCTCAGTGGGGTCTGACTCTGCCAGGCCCCTCTATGCCTCCATGCAGAAAAGCAAAGTCTGTGCCACTTATCCTCATAAAGTGAGAAAAACACTGTCAAAGGTAAATAGGAAGGCACAGCTTCTGGAAAAGGGAGTTCCAAGAGCTATTAACTCATTTCATAGTTCTGCTGTTCCCTTGATAGGTCCTGTATTCCTGTTCCATTAGGTTTTTCAGAGAGTTATTTTCTTGGCAAGCCACATGTTCCAGGTACAGGAAGGTACATGTAGAACAACCTGGTGTGGAAAAGCCCATCTCCTTCAGATGTGGGCTGCTGGGGGACATTGCATCCCAGTGCAGCTGTAAGAGAAGCAGGAGCTGTAAGACCATTGCCAAACCATCAAGAAGCCTGGGGCAGGAGGTGGCCCACAGCAGCTTCACCACACTGGTCTCCCCCCACACCACAAAGGGTGGCCTGAATATCTCCCAGATGTCCACATACCACAGCCTGCTTTTCCTTCCAGGCAACCACAGAAAGATTTATTTGTCTAAAGAAAGAGGAAGCAAGGATTTTAACTCCTCACTACAGCAACTGGCCAAGGGATTGCTCCCTTTTGTAGCTATCTACCAGGTGGTCAGATTCTACAAGTCAGGTAGCTCTGGGATCCTGGGGTGCTGTCATTTAACTCTTCTTTATCTTGGGATGATGGAGACCTCCCTCATTACAAGAGGTAACACTGTAAATTGCTTCAAGCATTCTAGAAGTGGTTGGTCCCAGGTAACTGTTAGAGATTTCAGCTAAACAGTCTCCCCAGTTTCAATATAGCTGTGCTTTGGTTTGTGTTCCAGCTCAACCTTGTTTCTTGAGGTCTTAGTCTATACCCTTGCAGCATGAGTCACGGGCCTTTTGTTTACGCTGAGGTGTTTCAATCTCCATTGCAAGTTCCAAAGAAACTGCCACTGTCCATCGGCTTTATTCTTCTGCAGCTCTGCCACCTTGGCAGATATGATGTGGAAAATGCAATCAAAGCAAATACTGACACTGCAGGAAATGTGCTTGGCAGTGCAAAGGCATCGCTCTGCTCTCTGCCAGAAGCTCTGCTCTCCATCTCCATCTCACTGCCCCAGTCTTTTCTGGGCTCAGATATTTCACCCTCATAATCATCCTGCTCAATATGTTATCCAGCAAAACTGACTTTGCTTGTTTTTAGCAACTTTTCCCTAAGCTATGCCACAGGACATTATTTATTTTTCTGAAAAACATGCTGAAACTTTGAGAAGCTACATGGCTACATTTCTACTCTGTTGTGGCAAATCTTGCGCCTCTTCTCTGTCAGTAGAAAAGAGATTTCTTAACACATACGCAGAGAAGTAGAGACTGCAGATTTCAAACAAAATGCCTGCAGTAAAATGCCTGGGTATCTTGTAATTTTCTAGCACTATGCAGTTGTTTTCCTTGTTCAATGTCTGTAGAAAACATCCCATGTTTGTTAAACTCCAAGATCAAGTGGTGTTGGGGGACCACAAATGCATTTAACTAATAATACACACTTCCCATTCTGTTAAGCCACTATGGAACACACATAACTTAGACTGGATTTTCTTCATATCCTGCTGCCTAGCGCCCTATTTATCCTCCTCTGGAATTTGTGCTATTATGCTGAGAGCTGAGACCTCTCCTTGGGTTACATTTCTCTAAGTACACAAGAACACTTGATATTTTATCAGCAGTGAAAGATGGGAAAATTTTTCTCTCAAAAAATATTCATTGGGCCAAGAAACCTACAGACCTCTGTGATTACAGAGTGAGATACCATACATTTAATTTTAGTAATCTAAAAGTCATGGCATCTCACCTAAGCTATTTGGCTGGTCTCTCTCTATAATCAGTGAAAGGAGATAAGCCTGTCTGGTCATGACTCATTCCATCTATTTTAGGGTGGGGTGAATCACTCCTTTGCAGCTGCCTTGCTCTGTCTGTTGACTACAGAAGGAATAAAAACAAATCCTTTAGACCAGAAGTACTTAATCTGAAGTAGCCAGAGCTACAGCTGAAATCACCCACTCTTGGTAATACTGAGAAGCACAGTCAAGGAGCCCTTTGTGCTGCTTGGATGTTGTCCTGTGTGGGGAAAGGATTGAATGATACCAAAAATAAAATTATGAATCTTCATCTCATGTTGCTGTGAAGGATTCCACTGTTTCTTTTAACCTATTACATTTTCACCTCTGTACCTTCCTTGGATGCTAGGGAAGTGTTTCTGCAGTTAAACAAGTTGTCTGAATGCAGCAGTGCCAAGCCACACAGGGGACAGGTGGAAGAGCTAAAGGCCATTTCCTCAGGAACTTCCAGTTCTGGATTGCTGGCTGACTGCAGGGGCAGGAAGAACACAATGTATGATATAATGTACAGAGTAACTATAAATGCAGCTAAGCATCATACCGCCTTTCCTATGACTTTGACCTAGAGCTACCTCCGCTCTGTATTCCCTTTTGGATGTGATAGCTCACTTTGATCTTGCTCTCCAGAGCTGTACACCAATATATTCACAAGTTAAATACTAGCCCAAGTGAGATATGAATCTGGCCCAGCTCCTTACTATGTTTCTGCTGCCATCTTGCTCAGTAAGAACAGCCACAGAGTGAGACATCTTCCCTTGTCCAGACAGCCCCGATTTGGCTCTGGCTGGCTGGCTGCAGCTCCAGACAAGAAGGCCTGAAAAGGGGCATTGGATGTATGTTGGGGCATCAGCAGATCCCCCATGGGCATGAGTTGGCCCTGTGGGCCAACTTCACTTCATGTGAAGTAGAAGTGGGGTGCGGCAAAGGGAAAAAATTCAAGAAAAACAGTTTGGAGGTAGGGAAAGGCAAGTATTTGGTTTTTCAACACCATGTAACATCAGTTCATAATTGTTGTCTTTATGTTTTAGTAGGTGCTTGGGTGATTTTATTACTCTTGTGCTTCTGTCACTGTCTAAAATTGTTTGAGCAGTGTGTAAATTACAATTAAAAAGTATCCACGCCAGCTTGTCCCAGGGGTTGATTTTCTTACTCAGAAGGCCCTGGTTCCAGGCCAAGGTCTTTTCCTCAGGATGCCAGTGTGCTACGTGGCAAGAGCTTCTGTTTCAGAATTTTCCATCCGGGCTTTTGAATCCTAGGCAATTGCCAAGCCGCCTGCCAAGCTGGTTAAGATCTTGCTCTGGGTAGCAGACCAGAGGCTGTTTAGCTAACATTTTCCTACAGTTACATAAGGAGGGTGTAGATTACCACTTAGGAAGGAAAATTTAAGTTTGTCTCTAAATGGCAAAGTGAATTTCCCCCATCTTACCTGTTGTATCTGAACAGCTCACTGTCACTCAATAGCTCTTTCCATCTTTTGTCCTAGAGCTGTTACAGAAACCTCTTGTAAAAGCACATTCCCTGGACAAGAATATTTGCTTAGTGAGTGTTTCTTTATCAGTCCTTGCTGATTTGTGGTCCCGTGGTTTGCAGCTTCATCTTTGGCTTCCTTTTCAGCATGTCCAAACTGGCAGCATCTTCTGTACTGGTTCTGCACTGTACTCAGTTCCTCCTCAGGGCCTTCCCCAGGCTGCAGTTGCCCAGTCCCATTTTGGCCAGGCACTGCAAATCCAGATTATCACCAGCAGCTTGTTCTAACATCACTTTTTAAAGAGCAGCGATGTGAACTCAAGGATACCTAGGCAAATTCCAGTTGGATAATCTTACTTAAAAGAACTTCCTTTAGTAGTGACTGCAGGAAATGTTGTTCTTCCCTCTCCATCTACCAAAACTGCAATCTCTCTGTTGTCATCCCATCCTTGGCTGAATTTCAATAGGAGGATGTGAATAGGATAAAAATGGCATGACAACAGATTTATTTTAAAAAGTCTCCTCAAATAATTAATACAAGGAGCAGTTTAGGGTAAAACTGTTAGCAGCAATTCACATGTAGGTGTTAAGTGTCAACTCCCAAAATCTGCTTTCATGAGTCACCTTAGAGTATCCCAGTGCCTTGATACAAAGAAAAATCTATCTGCAAAAGAGTTGTCATGGAAACATAAAAATAGCTCTGGAAGGGATTTCGAAGGGCCATCCAGACTCTTCCCCTCCTACAAGATAAGATCAAATATAATTTAAGCATTTCCGACAGATGTTCTCTAACCTATTCTTAGAAACTCCCTCAGCTTCACAGGCAACCTGCTCCATTAGTTCCATTTTTCTTAAAAGGTTTCTAGACACTAATCTTTCTTCTTTCCATCCTTATTCCACTTGGGTCTACATTTCTGAAGAACATTTGCCCCAGACAGACTCAGGTTCTGCAGGTGAAGCTCCAGTATTGGCAATTTGAGGCGAGTTATTATTTTCTACATCTTATTTACTACATATCAGTGTTGATATGTAATGAATACATTTTTGAATCAGTATGACACTACTGATACGTGGCAGGACTGTGACTGCCAGAGCTTCCAGAGCACATGTTCCTTCTTCAAAAGAGAGTGAATGGAGTGTGAATACATTGTTCAGTTCTAATAGCATATAACCATGTGGGTCTTCCCTTCTCACAGTTCTGGAAACCTTTCATAGCAGACAATTTGGACAGCAGGAATGATGGCGAAATCTAGGTTTGCACTGCAAAGTTTGTAGCCAGGACAAACACCACATTCTTACGTATGAGTTCAGAGTTCACTGCCTGAAGCCCCAGATGTGCGTGGAGCAATGGTTTTTCCCATGCACTCAGAGGTGATACCTTCCCTCTGGGCAATCAGTGTTTGTGTCCCGTGTTTGCCTGTGAGCAGGGCTATTGGCAAGGTTTGCGTGTGATATTATTGATTAGGTTGTGCTGGGAAAGTTGAACCACCCAGAGCCCACAGGCTGTTTTGTTTCCTTTTGGAATGTGCCTGCTGGGGGGTGGCGTGTCTTCTCACACTGTCCTAACAGGTTTTTTCCTCTTGGTATTATTTGAAACAAAATTATTTTATAAAATGTGTTGGATTACCACTGAAAAATATGTGTTTTCACTTCATGTGGGGGGGAAAAAAGGTGTTTCTTGAAATTTCTCTTTAATTCATACACTGAAATGATCTAGTTTGGACATTGCATTTGACCTTTCAGGGTCAAATGATGCAATCTTATTTCTTTATAGCTCTGAACTTTTATGTACTCAGGCTTCTCAGCTGATCTACATCTTCTGTGATATGACTCCTGCAGTATAACTGTCTCTATCATGATGGATGATGGTGACATTTACAGTTTGATAAGTTTCTATTTGGGACACAACTGAATTCAAACTTCTGTCTTTCAAGTAAGGTTTTTCAAGGTTCAGCCTCTGTGACAGTGAAAAGCTGTCTTTTTTCTCCAGAGAAAATGAAATTATAATATTCTGATGAAAATGAAGTTTGTGTCCTGAGCAACTTGGGGTCTGTGATCTTGAAAGGTATCCATTTGCAAGCCAGGCTGCTGGGATGCTCTGCTGCAATGATGCCTGTCCTTCATTAAGGAAATCTCCTTAAAAGTGTTGCTTGAAGATATCTCCTGGCACCCTCATCTCCTCACCCAGGAGGTGCAGTCCCTTTACAGCAGCACCACCCTGCTCCCCTTCCCTTATGCAGCTGCATTCTCCCTGCAGGTGCCTGCTGGGCTCACAGCTGGGCTGTGATTAATTGGCAGTACTGCCCATCAAGTTCAAAGGGCTCCAGCAGAGCCCTGCTCAAGTGGCAGAGGGGCAAGAGGAAAGCTTGCTGCCAGCTTTCGTTAGCCACAAATGAAACAATAAAGCTCCTTGGCCATTGCATAGCAGTGCTGGACATGTAACCAGCAATTTCAACCTGCTTGCTAACAGGTTAATGAAACTCTGCAAGGTCATGTTGTTTTAGTGCTTGGACAGTTGTTTGATGTCTGGTGAGGGGTGGATGAGTACTGATAAGGTGGAAACCTAGATATTGCTTAAAGAAAAAATGTGCCTTGCCAGGAAGAGGAAACCTATAGCAAGGACAGCCTGCAGTGACCCAAAGCATCCATTCTCACCACACCAAAGGGTACAGAGTGCCACCACAAGCAGTCTCCAGAGAACTTGTTGCTCACCTTAAGGCAGGAGAGGACAGCATGCAGGGGGGACTGTGCATCCAGGACACATTTGCCTGTGTCAGCTACAAGGGCCAAGGCAGAGGCTCACCCCCCCTGCTGTTTGGTCATGAGTGCATCTCACACTCTCAAGGACGCCAGCGAGGCCAGTGGGTTACCAGAAGCAAGGACAGTTTTTGCTAAGCCAAGAACAAGGGGGATAACCAAACACAAGCTTTTCTGTGCCTTTTGCTCCCAGGACACCAACATTTCCTCTCTGAAGAAAATGAGGGTCAATATGGACTTTCTGGCAGCAGCCAGTGTCTGAGCCACGATGGCCCACACAGCCACTGCAGGTGTCTGAAGGATACATGTCATGTCCTGTCCTGCAGCATCTCATCAGAGATGCTCCTGAAAAGAACTGGCTCAGCTATGACCAGAGACTGTTGTGTGTCCCCTTGGACAGATGGATGTGTGTCCATCATATCCAGTCTGAGTCACAGGACTGAATGTCAAATCAGCAACATGACAGGCAATCATGGGAAAAGGGGCTTGTGTCTGTGACCACATGGATGCACATCTGGGAGACTGGGGTGTACAGCTCAAATGAGTCCTGTGGAAAGGTGGTGAAAGAGCTGGAAAGGAGATCTCTGAGTGGCCAGAGGTTACTCTTGCTGCTTTAGTCAGCATCTGCTCCCCTGTGTCTCCCCTAAGGCTGCTTTGTCCTAGCCTATCCTAGCACCAGCTCTCCATGTGGGCACTTTTCCATGATATCCTGTCTAGTTTCTGCTATGGAAAAATACATCAACCAAAATGACTCCCCCATTTCCAAACAAATAATAACAGTGAGGATAAATGTGATTTCTCTTCCATTCATATTATGCACTAACTGTCACATAATAAAGTTACAAATGCCCAGAGAAAGGGGGACAATGTAGTGTGCCCTAGATTAGATGCAAGATTTCTTAACTAAGCAATATGACTCAATTTTTTGAATACCTACATCTCTACACAGTGTAAAAGAAAAATGAGATATCACCATCCTTCCTACAGCTGGTCCAGCCAAGACTTTTGAGACTGTCTGGCTGAAGTTGTGTCCCCAAGCACGCTGTTCAGCCATCTGCATAAGCTGTCTGATTTTCAGACATTCTGAGCCTTTTACAATTCCCATGTGATTCTGCAAACAGAAAATCTTGGCCTCTGAGCTATGCTGTTAAATTAAGCAGCACCAGGTCTGGCTGTGATTACTAGAGCTAGAAAAACCTCCATTTGTGTTCCACTGCATGCCAGGCAGAGCTGGCTGGTGTCCCAAGCAGACCTGTGCTAGGTTGTCTTTTCAAGAAAATCTGTACAGCTGTACTCAAAACAACCCCCAAAAATGTGGCCCCACATGTAAAAATACTGTGATAGGACTCTTGTAATTCCAGTATCAATGCAAAGCAGCTCTGAAACTGGTGTAGGTACAAGCATTGGAAGTGGTGAAACAACCATTGGTGGAAAATTCTGCTAGGATATGGAAATCTGAGGAATTTGACATGCTCTGAGAAGTGGAATTTAATTTGCTGATGTTTCAGCTCACGAGATGGAAGAAAAAGTCCTGCTTCAACACATGTTTCTGGTTTGTATACTAAACTGCTTTCACTTTGATGTTCTTTAATATTCAAACATTTTCAGTTCTGGATTACAAAACAAAGTACAAACACTCTCATTTTGTCAAAATAAAATCATCATAGGCTTGAGACAAGGTTTCTCTTCATAAAATAAATTCAGAAGGTTTGTTCCAGCTTAAAATGAATCAACCAGGAAAATCTTTAAATCTTTCATGGAACAGAACTTTCTTCCTCCAGACATATGTCAGCAGCTGCTGCAGCTGGTGTGTCTGCCTGGATCAAAGGGATCAGGAAGGGGTGGTGAGATGGCATAGCATTCATCCAGCATGTGACAGTGAGAGCAAGGGTTAGTGCCTGGAATCATGATGTCATCATATAAATAATAGAAAATCATCAGAGTCAAGGGAGACCTTTGTGTCGGTTTCCTGGTTTGGAGAATATTTATTTTGCAAACTGGTTGTGGAAATATTTAATGACATGTTACAGACAATAAAGCCTTTACATTTCAATGGGTAATCAGGAATAAAGAGTTTAAAAGTTAGACTGGTATTTCTGCAGATCTGCTCTACTTGCATATAGAGATTTGAATATTTGAATCACTAAATGGGATATTTAGCACAATGGCTTTTAGAATGATACTGTTCTTCTTGTTCTCTGTTTTTTCAAGAAACATTATGCTGCCAAAGTTAATTCAAAGTACAAAGAATTTGCCACCTCCCAGGTTGCTTAACTCAAACATGGCCAGTGAGTTCATGTGTCTTTGAACTCACACTGCTCTCTTCCCTCAGCTTTAGCTCTTTAATGGTGTCTTTGTTTTTGATTCATTGCCTGTGAGTGCAGAGATAAGCTCTCCTTTTCCTTGTAGCTCAAATCCTTGGTGAGCACAATATAGCCTATATGATTCAGCTGTATGAATAACAGAAGTCCCTGAATTTGGAAATAAAGCATCCCATGCCCATCAAGTTCCAGATAATCAGTGGGAGAAGCAGTTAAGAAATTGCAAGTTGCAGTCCTGTGACTTGAAAGAGAACTGAGATCGGTGCTGGTTTACCTTAGCATGCTGGGGTACAGTTTATGGCAGCTCAAGAGTGTTTGAGACACTTAGCCATGCCTGCAGCTTGGGAGGGAACCTCCAAAAAGAGGGTGGGATAGAAGGGGCAGACAGACAGGTCAGCTCTCCCATACTTGCCATAAGCCCATTAGTGAGTCACAGCCCTCACCCCCTGAAGTCATTAAAGCCTGGCATGTCTCTACTGCTCCGACTCTCTCTGCCCATGTGGGTGTCAGCAGCCAGCCCTGCCAGCTGCGTGCTCTCCCTGGATCAGGTGTAGTGAGCCACGGGGGAGCCACGGCCACTGACATTCCACAAACAAGAGAAAAAGCTTTGCTTCAGGACAGTCGTCTCGGCTGGGTTTGTGTATGTACCTCCCCAGTGCTTTGCAAAATGTCTTTTGTTAGAAAAATACCATTTTGAAACAAAAAGCAGTAATTTTTGGTAGTAAAACTCTAGGTGTAATACCTAGGTGGGAGTGGGTTCTTTGGAAGGTGAAGGGAATGTTATCACTTTCTAGAATTATCTCAAGGGAGGATGTGGCTGATCAGGCAAGTGCAAGTCACCTGAAGTGGTACAATCATAGAACAAGAGGCACAGACACAACCTGGAACATTAGAATGAGGCAAAAACTTTTTCATCATGTGGGTAAAGTAATCTTGAAGAAGGCCTTAGAGATGCAGGGAATCTCCACACTCAGAGATTTTCAATACTCAGCCAGGAAAATGCCTGAGCAATCTGGTCTCACCTACTTGGAACAGGGTGTTGAACTGCATGAACTCCACGTGGGTGTCCATCCCAAAATTATTATTTTTAATCATACTACAGATGTGACTAGGTGAAGCCCACATGTGTTCCTCAAAAACAAACAAATAAACAAAATAAAATCCCTAACAAGAAAAGCAGCAGAAGTCCTGCCCTTCTTGCTTGCATCCCTGCTCCTAGATATGTGTTGCCTTTTCCACCATGTTTATTGAGCCTTCCATCGAGCTGCCTTGGCTTCCAGCCCCAGGGTGCTGTCAGGAGGTGATGCAGGCCCAGGGCACATCAGGTCTGTCAGACTGACGATCGTGATGGTGTTTGGAGTGGCCAGGATGCAGCAGAGAAGGACCCTTCTTTCTTTCAGTGATGATGACCTGTTCGATTTTAGCTCAGGACAATGCATCCAACCTGAACCCCAGTGAGGTACCCGCAGTGAGGGCTATTCACACAACAAAAAACACAGCACTTGCAGACACAGTAGCATCTGTCATGCAGCAGCGCAGCTCCTCATCTGTGGGGCGATTACGCCTAAAGAGCTCCCAGCAAATATTAGGAGTGCTACGTATCTGTGTACTCAGGGTACAGGCGCTAGAAGAGGTTTCACTCTTATCCGAGGAGCTAGTCCTGGGCAGCTGTGCAGGGACCAGCTCCATCCCAGACCTGTCGCTGCCATCCAGCGGGCTCTGCTGGAAGTGCCGGGTGCTGTGTCCTTCCTTCCCTGCCTTTGGCGGTGCTAGGTCCTGTCCTGCTGTGCGTCCCTGCTGTGCTCTGTCGCACCGGCCTTTGCAGGGCGCAGCTGTCCGGCCACACCCAGCAGAGCCCAGGGCCTTGTGCCAGCGCGGGTGACCAATGTGTCTTTTCATCGCCAGAGACCAAAGACACTGTGCTTATCTTGTTACATGAGGCTACTTAGAGAAAGCAGATTTAGGGTTTTTTTTCTCCTCAAAGAGAAAAGGGCCTTTTCTGAGCAGGATGTGTGGTTTAACCCCAGCCATCAGCTTGGCCACCCAGCCTCCCCCCCAACCAGTGGGATGGGGGAGAGAATTGTAAAAGTGAGAAAGCCTGTGGACTAAGGTAAAGACAATTCAACAGGCAAAGCAAAAGCTGTGCACAGAAGCAAAGCAAACAAGGAATTCATTCACTACTCTCCACGGGCAGGCAGGTGTTTGGCCATCCCCAGGAAAGCTGAGCACAATAACACGTAGTGATGATTTGGAAAGACAGACACCACCACTCCGAGTGTCCCCTCTGCTTCCTTCTTCTCCCTCTGCTTTATACATTGAGCATGGTGCTATATGGTACCATGGCATGTCCCTTTAGTCATCTGGGGTCAGCTCTTCTAACTGTGTCCTTTCCATCTCCCTGGTACCCCCAGCCCCATCGCTGGTGGGTTGGGGAGAGGAGCACAAAAGACCTCGGCTCTGTGCAAGTGCTGCTTAGCAGTAAATAAATCATCCCTGTCTTATCAGCATCATTTCCAGCACAAGGCCAAAACACATCTTCATTCCTGCTACTGCAAAGGCAATTAACTCTACCCCAGCCAAAGCTAGCATACAGGATGGCTACATCGAGGAGACTGAATACACCCCAGAAGGCAAAAGACCACTTTGTGAGCTCTTGCTTTCCCGGTTTGCAAGCTGCTGATGTGGATGGTTTTCTCCAGACACACAGAACACCTCTGGCAGCAGCAGGCCGGTGTGAGCTCTAAGGCAGCTGGGTTGCCGCAGACAGCAGCTTTTCCATAAGAGTAGTGCTCACAGTAATAAAAATGCAGATCCTAAACCAGAGCTCTGTCCTGCAGGCAGGGATGGGAACTACTGGTCAGGGAGGGGACTTGGGCTTTCCGTGCGCTGGAGGGGGCAAACGCCTGTGTGAGCATGGACTCGGGAATGCCTCCCTGCTCCCAGGCAGCACTAGAGGGAGACGGAGCACTGTCTCGTGGCACTGCCCGGAGGAAGCTCCTCCAGCACCATTTTCCGTACCTTGTCCTTCTGTTTGCGGTTATTACTGGGAAATACGACATGGCGGAGCTCGCTGGGCTCACTGTGCGCTTGGCGTCTTCTGCTGGGACCCCGCTGGGCTGGCCTTGCCTGGCACCTGGGGCACTCAGTCTGCACCAGCACGAACACACCCAGCGTGAAAAGGAGCCACTCTGGTAGGGACTGTAGCCAACGTGTCCGAGTACACGAGGAAGAAGAGTCGGCTGTGAAGGGCTTGGGAGGCTGAAGGGAAAAGCAGAAAGAGGTGCCAGCAAGCAGAAGTGTAACAGTGGGGGACGTGAAGAACTGAGCATGTCTGAATTGCAGGAAGAAAACAGGGTTTGAAGAGAAAAATCTGTTCTTGCTGAGCAGCGCTTATGTAGATCCGGCCAGGAGCGACCACTTTTCCCCTACACAACAGGGAGCCTGGTTAAAGCAGTGGGTGCGTGGGAGCTGGGGGAGCCAGAGGGAGGACAGCAGGTGGTGGCAGCCACTCCTGCCTGGTCACATCAGATCAGAAGGGACCACCAGACAGAACCGGGGCTTACCTCACAGAGCTATGTCTGAAGGTGAAGTTGCTAGAAGCGGTCTCATCTCCCAGTCCAAACTGCAGAGAAAGACACCCGCAAAAGGCTTCTCGCTGTCTCTTTTCAGGTTGATGTCTGACACAGATGGTGTGATTAATTCTCTCAGTTTACTGTCTGTATTGGCTGCAGAAGGAGCCTCACCGAGAAGAGCTGCCTTGTTGCTGGTTTGTGCTGGACAGACTGAGCAAAGCTTCTAATTGGATCTGCTGTGTATCTTTGCCCACTCCACACTAACCTGTTTCTCACCCATCAAGCACAAATAAGCACATTTTCCAGCAGGGCATCTGCCAGGCACACCAAAGACTGGGCAGTGCACCATTTGCACAGAGTTTTTAGTTTCTGATTTCAGTTCACCTGGGTGTAGGTTCTGGTAACCAGTCCTCACAAGTCTGTTTCTCTGTTAGTGTTTTCTCCACATGTGTTTGTTTAATCACTGTATTCAAATGTACTCTCAATTTACATTTTGAAAGCATTTTGAATATTTTCAGTCCTCTTACTATCCCCAAGTCTTTTGAAATATTTAAAAACATGGCTAGGGGAACAGTCTGTCTGGCTCCAGAGCTGGACTTATCAGCACTATTCCCAGGCTCAAGATTACCTTCCTGATCACACATATTTTTCCCTTGGGTGTAAAATCAGTTTTATCACATCACGCTGGGAACTTTTGCTGGCCTGATGAACCACTGTGACTGTTCTGTTGTTTTACTGCTGTGGTTCCCTGCTTATGAGACTTCACAGCATATGTCTCATATTTTTGTTTATGGCTTTTAAAGTTTACTTTGGTTATGCTAGAAATATATTTTTATGTGATACTCCTAAGAGAAATACTGTAGTACTGGAAGATTTGCCCCAGTTTTTTTTTCTATTTCATGAAATAAGGGCTTTTGAGAAAATTTAATTTTGTGTACTATTTAAATTCCTATGTCTCCTTTATTTCTGCATTTTATTTGCTCCTCCTCTGCATTTTATTTGCCTCTCGTTCTGCTTTTTTTAGAACAGATGTGCAAATACAAATGAATCCTCATATCTCAACCATTTGTTTCCTAGTCTTCGTCATGCAGATTCTATTCCCAATTCAAAACTTAAGCAAGTTGGAGTGCTTGCATTTTGAAATATGTATGGCACATTACACAGGAAGATTATTAGCAAATAGCATGTAATCCTGCTATCATGCTGTTCTCAGCAGTTAATTTTCTCTGGCATATCATATTTTTAAATTTAATCAACTGCTGGAGTAATTATGCGTAAAAATTGCTGCAAATTCTATTTGAGATATTCTGGTGTTTCCTTCAAACTCTCTACTGGACATAGTAAGAATATACCAATCCCAGGACTGGAAGAAGGAAATGCCTGGGAACTGGGAGACTTTATGTGACTGTATTTTAGCAGCAGGCAAGTCAATTTTTCTTCTATTTGATTTATCCACTTGTCAAATACTGACAAATGCAGTGCCATACTGCCATAACTTGTAAAATTGTTTGAGATCTATGGATAGGGAGGGCATTTATAAGTAGGGACGTATGATTAGATTGCAGTGCATCAGCTGTGAATGTGCATAAAAAGGCAAGGCAATGTCATCATGATGTCATCACAGTGCTGGGCAAAAAAAAAAAAAACAAAAAACAAAAAAACCTGCAAAAAGTATCTTTCTGCAAAGAAGCATCAGTGGATGAAGAGGAGGGAGTGCTAGTGCCTGCTTCTGCTCCAGGGACTGCACTAACCCAGGATACTCCAGCCTGGCTGGCAGCATAACAGAGTGACCTCCCTTTAGCTGCAAGGGTGTCTGGCCTGCCCAGAGAAGCCCCTGTGCTCTCCTACAAGTCTATCACTTTTGCCCCTGTGGGTCCACCAAATTTCTCACAACCTGCCCTTTCAGGATGGCTTGTCTGCCTGTCCTGCCTGGCTGTGCCAGCTCTCAGTGCAACTGGCGGTCCTTTCTGCTGTCAAACCAAACTTCCCATCACTGGAAATCATTGCTCAGGAACCTGAAAAACCACTCTGCAGCTTTTTCATAGACCATTCAAAAGGCTGATGTACTACAGGTCTCTTGTATTCCAGCTCCTGGCAGATAAACCTGGCTAAGGAGAGCCCCTTGTCCTTCCCCGCTGAGTGAGAGTGCTGCATCAGTGCCACAGCCTCCCAGAGACCTTCTCTCAAGTAGCTGGTGTTGCCCTGTGTGCTGTCTCCAACCTCAAGCAAATGATCAACTATGGAATTGACAGCATGGGTCACTAGGCAGTGAGGAGAAGGAAAGGAAAAAGGAAGAGAAAAGACAAAAAAATGAAAATGAAAAATAAAGGAATAAGAGAAAAAAAAAACAATAATAAGAAAAAGAAAATAGAAAAAAATAACATAGGGAAAAAAAAAAAAGCAATGTCCCAATCTCATGATCAATACATTACAGATAGCAGCAACCAGTTTATTTCTCTCACAGTGCCTGGAGGTGATCTCTACTCAGCCTGAAAATCAAAATGGAGTGACCTTGACTGCAGGTCATTGCACTTCTTTCCAAATCTCTTTGGCAATATCTGGCTGAGCAAATTCCAGTACTTGCCAAAGGATGTGGAGCATTGGTGGACATGTTGCCCTTACATGAGAGAGCTGCAGCTGGTTTTCCTCAGGTTATCCCAAGCCCCAGCTGAGGCTCCTCTCCAGATGTCTTCTCTGAAGCAGGACCCTTAGCTGAGTTCCATGTGAACCTGCCTGTTGCACTTTGAGCAATGAGCCATCCGTGTGGCTCCTTCTGATTCCCAGTGTTCTCCAAAAGCCCTGGGATATCTCTTCCACCCCTGCTGACACTGAACGTTCTCCCAGCCAGGATGAACACCAGCTTTTTTGGTCTGCCTGACCCTTTTTTCTGCTATGTGGTGTCTCCTTCACTCCTTTGCCCCATTACACAGTGTTTCGGATGCTTTCATGGACCACAGCAGCTTCTCTTTAGTTCTCCTAGAAGAAATCCAAGCCATGCCCAGTGTAGCAGCCCTTATGGCCTGCCCACCCATGGGTTAACCACCATGGGTTAACAATTAATAAACCAAGATACCAACATACACTGAGAATAAATTGTGCCTATGAAAGTTAAATCTGGTAGCAGTTAACTTGCATGGAGGACATAATACTTGTGTCCCATATTTGTGTGGATTTGCTTCTATTATTTCCAATACACATGCAAATATCTGCTCTTGTCTCCATATCTTCTAATTAGGGAGGCTTTAGGATTCACAGTCATTACATTTAGTAATGACTGTGAATAAACTTTTAAAATACCAAGATTCCAGGGCACAAAAGCTCTTTCATGGCCTTCATTCAGAACTGGGCTTCTGCTGCATTCTTGCCATTTTAAAAAGACCCTGATCTTGAGCACTGCATCTTGTGATGCACAAATTGGCTACAGGAAAAGGTTTCTAAACCAACATAACTCATTATTGATAATACAATAGTTTTATTTTATCTACAGATCTGTGATCTAGGAAGTAATTATTTTTCAGAGCCTGTGCCATAGCAAGGGAGAAACACTGCACAGCATTGTTCAACATTATTGTGTAAGAATAGCATATAATTTTACAGTATTTTCATAAACTAGTTCTGTTGCAAGTACCAACTGGAGCAGGCAGGAGTGCTTTTAAACACTGCAACAAATTTCCCATTGGTGTCTGCTTCAAAGTAGTGAAACCTTAAACCATTCCTCATATGCAATTGTCATCTCATCTGAAATGTACATATTTATACATAGCTTCCCATGCCTACAAGGAATCTGTTGAAGTGTGTGTCCCAAATTCATAAATTAAGTGTATACTCATCTAGACTATGGAATCCTCTGCTACATGAACCCTTTTGACACAGTTCCCTCTCACTCCCCCTCTCCAACCTTACCTCCTGTTTCCCTGTTTATTCTCCTGCACACTGGCATATCTGGCTGTGTTTCCATATTCCCACATGATCTTTTGGGAATGGGAGGTCACAGTGTCTGCTGAGCCATTCACTCCTTGTTGTGTGAGTGTGTGGTGCTAGAGGAGCATGTCTTCAATTCACAAAGAAAAGCCTGTTTATTTTTCTGGGTCTTTATGGCACAGGGTCAGTGATGCTGAGGACAGTCAAATTCCTGTTGTATTTGCAGTGGCTCCTTGAATTTAAGCAAGAAAAAGCATGTCTTACATCACAGTTGTTTTCATAACTGATCTAGAATCCTTGTATAAATTATACTTCATTTTATACTACACTAATTACTTAACTGATACATAACTGATACAGCACCATGTAAAGTGCTGACTAAACTAGTCCCGTTTCCCCAAAGTTCACTCTTCCAGTGCAAATCTCCCAACATTCATCTTCTTCCCCAGAAACCTTTCAAAGCACATGGGTCAGCCATGTGAAGTAGTTTTTCTGGTTTTATTTATGCTGCAGAAGTGAATCCCAGTGTGGCAGGACTCAGGGTGGACGCTGGTGTCACTCTCAGCCAAAGTCATGGCATCAGCAACGTGGAGGATCCCTGTGGTTTTCCCAGACTGGGGGTTGAGACAGGTGAGGAAAGATCCCTCTCCTTCAACACAAGCAGATACAGCAGCAGGGCCCCCTCCAGGCATTGTAGAGATGAAAATACATACAGGAGAAACACTTGAAACTAGTAATGATAAATTACAATGCTCACAGTTGTGCAAGATCATTGCCCACTGTGCTCCTGCCTCCAGGTGGGTGCACCTCTGGAAACGTCAGTCTGTGTCAGATATACCCCAGAGAACCCGGACAGCCCCAAAAAGAAGAGACATCTATTCTTGCTTACATTGGGGTCCTGTTTTTCAGCTTCTCTTCATAGCTGTGAGGGGCTCTTTTCTCAAAACAGAAGGTCAGAGACGAGCCTGGAAGTAACAATACATCAAAAGTGTTTGTCCATACAGATGTAGTGAAGAGACATGGCTGCTGTTCTCAGCCAGCTTAATTAACAGGAATCCCACTCCCTGTCTGTATCTTAGGATAAGGTAGCACTGAAGTCTTTTATGCAGTACTTTGGTTTTTGACTCTGGCACTGGGAAGTTTAACACTCTCACATGGCTGTCCCATGGGCTTGTAGCTTCTCCCAAGCTTGTCTCTAGTGTAGAGAGAGCACTGCATTCAGAGTTACTGTTTGACAGCTGGTGGAAGTGGGTGTTGCAGAGTTCTAAAGGTCAGCTTGAACTAGCAGGAGAGGTGTAACCACAGTGGTTCCTGGCAGTGCCAAATCTCCTGCAGGGAGAGATGTATTTTCCACCAGTCAGTCTCCAGACTATTCAAACCTCTCAAGCCTATTTCATAAAATCTCTTTGACACTGATTTCCTCCTGTGACTGCATGTGAAAGCTGCAGGGGAGTGCCTCTGTATTATCACAGGCACATGCAAGGAGAAGGACAGTTCTAAGAACTAACCTTCCCTACAGGAATGTGGGTGAAAGACTGTTGTAGCCTAAAATGGATGCAAAGCCAAAGCACCAAAAATACAGCTCTATGAACTCATTGTCAGCTCCTCTCTCAAACACATTTTGTTCTCAGTTCCTTCTTACACTGCTTCAGGTATGGCAGTGCCATCAGGCTGAGTATTATTCATTTCTGTTTGTTTGAATGAAGGCCTTAGGCTTTGGTATCAGAGTGTGAGTCTCATCACACCAGGACTTTGAACACACATGTAAGAAACAAATATCAAGATTTGAACAGTACAAAAAATCACTTGGACATGAAACTCAAGAAAATAAAGTTTTTGCTCTTAAGAATGTGTTTCTGTGGCTTTGTAGTATCACTTTCATATTCATTTTCAGGACATAGAGAATATGTTAGCCCTGGGCAAAGAGCATGCATCCAAATGTAAGTACTGAAAAGTACTTGTATACACACAAACTGACATGACAGATGTCTTTCCAACAGTACCCAATCCTAGCTATTTTCAGAGATAGAGGTGCTCCAGAGAATGTGCTGGAGCTTGAGAATTCAGTGTCTGGGCAGCACAGTTGAAGCTGTTCCTCTAGCTGGCCAGAGGAACAATGCTGGCTCAGGATAACCTGCAGCTGTGGTTAGTCTCTGTGGACTCCTTGAGGTCAGGTTATGGTTTTCCTTGCTGGCAGTTGTACTGATGTGGAGGTGACTAGCACTGGGTGACTGGAGAGTAAGGAGTGTTGGCTCATACAATAGAGAAAAAGACTTGGAAACATGCAGACAATTCTGGTAAGTGTCCTGGCAGCTACAAGCAATCAAACAACTCTGTCTACCTTTCTTTCTTTGTCTTGAGAGTTATTTTGAGGGACAGATTTCTTCTGTGGGATCTAACCAACATTTTCCACAGGGCTGGGGAGAGTGGAAGGTAAATGGTGGAGTGAGGCTGGCATGAGCACCACCATCCCAACTGCAAAGTGCGCCCAAGAAAGAAACCGAAGAGGCCAGATTGGAAACCTCTCTTGGACTATTTCTCTCACTCCTCGCCTTGGGCCCAGAGGATCATGAGTGCATGGGGGCTGGCCCCTGAGGTGTGCTGTACTTGCCAGAAAGCCCTGGCTGTTTTGAAGCAGAGTGGAGTTGTTGAAGCCAACATTCAGGTTTCTGTGTTAAGACTGAAACAAGGAAAAGTCCACACTTAATTAAAATAATATCTTTATTTGAGTTTATGCGAATATCATGCGGTGTTCAAGGCCCAAAGCTGAAGGGTGCCTGTGTTCGAGGGGTGTTGCGCTCAGATTTTAGTGAACACACAATACTTTCTGGGCATCTTCACCAGTGTATGCTTTCAGAATTGCTCTCCCCAACAATGATGTGATCTTTGATTTATTATGTAGGTAAAACCCAATCTGGGTGGCCTTTAGGTGAGAAATTATTCCGGTTTTAAAACTACTCTCTTGTGCCCAGGACTCCAACATGAAGCTTCCTGCACTCTTTCCCTGCCTGGTGCCTTTTTCTATGGGTCAGTCTCCCTTGAGTTGCTCTCTGGGAAATGTTTTCTGCTGTGACAGAGCACCTTCAGCTGTAGCCTCCCATGCTGTGGAGCTGAGACTCCACCACTGGAGACTGGATTATTTGTTTTAAACTTCCTTTGTCTTTCTCTGATACATCCCCTTTATCTTCTTGCAACGTAAAAACCAGAGCAGTCAAGCACTGATGTATATATTTATTTTCTGCAATTTGCCAGATCTCACAGAAGACACACCAGTGCTCCTACATAAAGCAATTTTTACTGGAGGACAGTGATATCCTAACTTTGCGTTTACTATTTATTTCTCCAGCAGCAGTTGCTTCCCTGATTCAGATGGGGGTGCATAAGGAGTGTGTTAATCAGCTGTGGCTGCTCCCTGTGTCCCTACGGAATGTACCCACCTCCAACTTCTTGTGTTGTCTGTTCTCATCAAGTCACAAGGACATCTTGCATGGGTATTGCCAGTTCCAGCCCTCACACATTCAGTCTGCACAGGAAGGAATCCTCAAACAATTCTGATGAGTGTTTTTCCATGGAAGCCTATAATATCATTGAAGTTGAAACCTTCTGTTAAGCAGCCTTGATTTTGGACCAAAATCTCAACATGAAAAGTGCAAATAAGTAATCTAATGTAGTTCTGAAAAGCAGATAACAAAGAAAGAATGTTTAATTTGTGCACTTTAGCTTACTCTGTTTCTCACTTTTTAAATCTTCACTTATCCCCCATTTTTAATATTGTCACACTTTTACAGTGGGATGACAAAAGGAAAGAGTCATTCCAAAAAAGTTGGAAGAAATCCACCCTTTTTTTTTTTTTCTTATTTCTCTTCACATTTTAAAACTTTAAGTGAAAACTGAGACTTGATGTGAAACAAATGTCAGTTTTATTCTGACATTTTATGTAAGGAAACCAAACACTTGAATGTGGGGAAGGAGGAGGGTACTGGAGGAAATCACATTTTCCATCAGGCACCCTTAAGGTATCTCAACCGTAACACCAATATCCAATTTTCCAAACACAACTTTGAAGTAAAGGAGAACAGCAGCTGCCAATCTCCTCTAACTCTTTCAGCACCCTGCTTTGATTGCTCAGAACAATGTAATTTGTTTTCCTCACCTCATATTCAAAATTCAGACAAAGGAAACTTTTGGCCCTCGTCCTGGACAAAGCAATAGGTAAGGACTGCAGTGGGGTGGAGGCATGCAGCTCCTGTTGGGTCCAGCTGGTCTGTCTTGCTCTGGGACAGATCCTGGAGGTCCTGTGGCCATACATGCCACTGAGCACTGTGCCCTGAAGAACACAGCACTGATGCAAGGCTTCTGCCCCGAGTGTCCTCCTGGCTGCTTCTGCTGCAGACATGTGGATTGCAATACTTTATGTTACTACAGAGCTTGCAAAAAGTACATTCTGTGCTTTGCAAGTAACAACCAGCCCTGAAGGTCATAATTGCCAAATGTTTTCTGAATAAATAAGCCTTTAAGATGCTCTTTACAGCAGACTAGTTGAAATAAAACATCCCATCTCCCAAGTCTGGGTCTGTGAGCACACAGAGCTTGCCCAGCTTTCCTTGGCTCCAGCCATCTGCACTGTCTGGACTCCCCAGAGGAAGCTTTCACTAAGGGAGCATCAAAACCTCAATAAACAGCAGCATTACTCTCCTAAGACATGGACAAGGATCTCCATCTATACAAGTGAACTACAGGGTGATGAAGAACACAAGCCTAATAGCCCAGGCGATCCCTGTTCGCATTCCATGGTTTGCCCACATCTGCTCCATAGCCCAGACACTCTTTCATATATTGGCTCGTGCTGCTCTGAGGAAAACAGAGAGGAATTTTCCACCATTGCTATCAGGGGTTAGCCACAGCAATGTGAGAGCCTGCCTGCCAGACAGCTTCCAGCTGGAAGCAGGGCTTTCAGCACAGTGTCATCCAACCCTTCTGGGAGCAAGTGACAGAAAAGAAGTCCAGAGAAATGCAGCTCCTCAACCAACCAGACAATGATGTGCGGTGCTGCTTGGATAAGAGGCATCCTGAGGAATATACTCAACCTGATGTTTCGGGATCAGAATAAGCCTTGAATGTGTTTTCCATTTGCAGTGGTTATAACTGCTTGCAGGGTCATTCCTACACTGCAAGACTTCTGGAGAAATGTGAAGTCAGCACAGCTTTAAATAAAGCCTCATAGATAGGACATTGTTTCTGTACAATGAAAAAGCAGTTATGATTCAGCCCTATGTGTCCAATGGATCAGGTTAAATTATTCCAGTCTAAGCCCACCTTGAAAATACACATTTTCCTCCTAATTTAATTTCTCTGGCATATGGTTCATTTCTCCTAATTGTCTTCTGGGCAGGAAAAAAGCTCCTGTGATTGACATCAGAGACAGCAACATATGGTGCTGCCTTTGTTCAAGCAAGACCAAGAAAAGTAACCCTATTCAATAGCATTGCTCTATCTCCTTAGTCACTTTTTTTTTTTTTTTGTAATGAGCTATGTAATTACCTTTTAAGTCAACTATTCAGATACACACCACCTTTAAATTAAAAAACAAACAAACAAACAAACAAAACCAGAATAACCCATACTCCTAGTTTTGTATTCTTTTCCAACACCTCTCACAGTTTAAAAGCAGATGGTTTCTCACACAAGCATCTGTAAGTGTGCTGTAGCAAGACATTATGGTGCAAAATTCCCTAGTGATTGCTCAAGGATGATGGCACTGTACCATGTAATGCATATGGGAGGTAAAAAAAAACAAGTTTAACAAGTGCAAAATAATTTAGTTGCATAAGTATGTATCCAGAGTAATTATAGGCACTGTTTTGAAATGAATCAGCATCAGAGGATAATATAGATTAAAAGTGTTCAGCAAGTTTGTGCCTTGATTTCTCAAAGAATGAATTTTCTACACACAATTTTTTCTGTGCAGTCAAAATATAGCAGGGCTGGCAAGCAAAGCCCCAGTAATGCTTATGCACAGGAAATATCCTGTGTAAAGAAGAATTTAATGTTCTTAATCTATGATTTTGGTCATCTAAACTAGTGATTTTCTGTGTTTTCTGATTTTGCTCTTTCCCTCTAAGAAACTTATCAAACCCACACAGCTTCTCAGACACATCCCCCTCTTTTGGGTCAGAGGAAGTTTCTGAATGATCTCCACAAGCCTCCACAAGCAGCTTTGAGATACAGCTTAGTATTGAATTCCCAAATTCTCCCTGGTCCTTGAGGCCAGCAGCAGCTTCTTGAGCCCCTCTAGCATCTACCTGCTGAGCACAGAGTGCAGTTCCTGAAGGTAGGCCCAGATCAGAAAATAAACAAACTTTAGGCTGAGCAAAGGAAAACAAAACCACAGGTTTAAGGACTTTTCTCAAGTGGGACCAGAACTGGAAGCTTGGTGCTGTGCTGAAGAAAACAGGGTATGTAACTGACCCATGCCCACCCCTGCAACCATCACAGAGCTATCCCAGGGAGCCTGGGCTCCAGCTGGCTCCAGCTGGCCCAGGCTCCCTGGCAACATCCTCCCACAGACCTCACTGCTGTGTCTCACACCAGGCTCAGTTCCAGTTTTTCCTCAAATAAAAGGGATGTGTGGCACCGGGCAGGATCCGTCTCCTTCATCACCAAGCTGCAGGCACGCAATGCACTCCGGGCATGGAGACAAATGGGGCTGCCTCCTCCTTCTGCTGATGAAGCTTGTATCAAATAATCATATTTTAGATAGCTGGGTCTGGCCTCAGCTGAAATGTTCCTTTCCCCTTTTTCGCCCTCTTTGCCTTCCCTCTGCTCCAGTGTCTCAGTCCAGTGCAGGGATCCATACTGGGCAGTGCTGGGAGCTCCTGTGGTGGCTCCTCCTGCTCTGCTCCCTGCACATGGAGCATCCTGCTTGCTTTGACAATAATGTGGAAATTTTAGAAATTTTGGTAGTTTTGGGGTTTTCCCTCCATAGAAGCAAATATTTCCTCTCTGCAATGCCCATCAGAGACAGATCCTATGTCACATAGCAAATTCTTTCACGGCATGAACATGTTTGGATGCAGAAATTAATTTACAGCAAAACCTGCAACTAAGTCAAGCAGAAGAGTGTATTTTAAAATAAATTTGCATATGTGGTAGGCAGTCTCTGGCTCATACTGCCTTCACTGAGAATTCAGAACAGGCTTGCTGCTAGGAAGGAGGCAGATGAGGTCCCTCTCCCCTGTGGGTGCTGTGCAGAAGCAGGCTGGCACAGCAGTGTTTGATAGAAGCTGTGAGTCTAGCAAAGAGTTTGTGGCCACCTACAATTTAAACTAGCAGATCACTTAAGATTTTCCCAGGTCCAGTTACGTTCACTTCTGTGAGATGGTAAATCTGTGTTTTTGACTTGCATAGGCACTTCTCTTCTGGTGGGTTGGGTGAACACCTTTAGCTTCATTTTTTGATGCTCCTCTTTGCTCTGTCTGCACAACCTCCTGGCATTCTTCTGCCGAAGGGTTCCTAGATTTTAGGAAAATGTATGTTTTCCTGTTTCCCAGGACATGGGTAATCTGTGCCATGAGATGTGTTTCAGGAGTCAGGGGGAAATGGGTAAAAGAACCCCATCAGCTTCAGCACATGGTAATGATACCACATTTAGAAATTACTTGAAAGGATTGAGTTTCATATTTTAGAGGCACCCTGAGAAGTGCAGATTTTCTCTGAAAAAAAAAATTAAAGGGGGAATCTGCGGCTGGTTTCCTGCATCAATTTTGACAGTAGACAAGTGACACTGAGTCTTCAGGGGAGCTAAAAACTGTTGCCCTGGGGAGAGGGGGTAAAATTTGCTCCAGCCCCAATTTGCCCAGCCCCTCCTCAGCTGGTGGGGATGATCATGGTCAGTGCCATCCAAGTTCCCTAATGGGGTTGTTGTCCACCAGCTTCCAGCAGGCAGACAGGCTCTGCTGGCTTCGCTGCTGCAACAGCAGATATATGCCCAAAGGCTGCTGTGGGGTGCAGAGTTTGTCTCCCCGGCCCACCCTCGTGGTGCTGCTGCACTCTGGCAGCTGCCTGCTTCACCCATGCCTAGAGCTGGCCAAAGGGAGCAGCAGAACAAATGAGCTGATGGGAATTTCTTTTCCTGCCCCCCACCCTCCTAACTCAGCCTGAGGTGGAGGTGGAGGCCAGGCTTGCTGCCTCGTGCTTTGGGAGTGTCTCTTCTCAGAGATTTGCTAACAATCCTGTGGCTGAGCTTTCATAAAAATACTCAGGTTTCTTTCCCACCAGAAACTGAATTTGACATTACTGAAGAAGCTAATAGAAATTACAGACGTGGAGTGAAGCTTGCTGAGCCAAAAGTGTCCCACTGCAGATGAACTCTTGGCCATAATTCAACATCCCATCTGTTTTTCTTATGAACTAATGAGCTACATTAAAATCAGATTATTCATTTAATGTCTGCTTTAGCAGCTTCTGCATCCTCAGTTTTCTGAGGCTTTTCTAGATATGTGCTAGAGAAATCAGCTCTCTTTATTTCTCTCAAAGCCTGTATTGCCTGAATGAATCTGAAAAAATGTCACTTCCTATGAACACATCCAGACTTCCACTGTTAGAATTGTAGAACGGAATGGACTGGAAGTGGCCTGTAAAGGTCACCTACTCTAATCCCCTGCAATTCAACCTGATCTTGAATATTTCCAGGGATGGCTTTCTGGGCCACCTGTCCTAGCATTTCACCATCCTCACTGTAAAAGACTGTCTTCATATCTAATTTAAATTAAACCTTCTTTATTTTAAGGATCCTTGTCCTATCACAGCAGACCCTGCAAAAAAGTGTGCCTTCGTATTTTTTATAAGCCTCCTTTATGTATTGAAATGCTTCAGAAAGGTTTCAGCAGCCTTCTCTTCTCTGAACTGAACAATATCATCTCTCAGTCTGTCTTTACAAGAGGCTCCAGCCCTCTGACCATTTTCAGCCTCACCAGACAAGAGACTCCACCTTGTTATCTTTAAATTGCCAAATATGCCAAGATGATTGACTTCTCTAAAAAAAAAGTTTAAACTATTATTTTCTTAAATAGAAACATAAATAAGTTAACAAAAATTTAATTTTATTAATACACTGTAGCAGCAATTGATTTGGAACAAAAGATTTCTGTCTGTGATCTTTTACCTGGTAAGGCTTGTAGAAAGTAAAGTTTTCTTTCCATAAAGTATTATTAAAAATTAAAACCAACATATCTTTCCATAGCATGTTCCTAACAAAGTAAATTGTCATAGTCGTGCTGTGGGTGGCCATAACACAGCCATTACATTGCATTGCATTATATTGGGAAGGTCATTTTGAAACTGAAACTTCTGGCAGGATCTGACAGCAAAGGCACCAGCTTAGAGTCCACCCAATTCTCAAATGAATGTAATACTTTTTATTATTTGGAGAAAAACCTCAGGATGTGTACTCAAACCTGCACCTTTTCAGGTATCATTTTCACCTGGAACTGGTGATGAGGTAGCTGTGAAAGCGCGTCACTGTCCAGTCTCTATGTTTGGGGGTATGTGGCTTACACTGTACTGGAGAGGATTAATTGTTTATACAAGGTCCTCAGCTTCTCAATTACTTTTAATTTTATGGTAGTGAAAGAGAAGCTTTTTGGCTATCCTGTTTATTGATATAACCATAGCATGGGAAGAGCAAAGCAGAGGCTCCTGCTGACCTCAGCAACAGGGTCAGCAGCAATTGTGCCGGGCACAACAGGGTACCAAGCAACTGATCCACCATGTGAATCATGGCACTACAAGCTTGAAAAACATCTAACCCTTCTTAAAAGCAACAGACAGGCAAAGAGGGATGGAAGCAAAGCATAAGAAATCACCCAATTCAAGAAAGTTCACAGCTTTCCCCATGTATGGAAGCTCTGGGAGATCAAAACCAGAACAATTCTGTGAAGGATTTATCCACAATCCTACAACCCCATGGCTATGTCAGATGGAAACACCACTGTCTGAGGCTGGGCCACCACCATAAGAGGCTATTCTAGACCACTTGGTTATCCAGTGCATTTTTCTTACCATGAAAGTGAATAGCCATGACTCCCAGTGTTGCTAGCAACACTGAATGTGAGGGAATCCTTCAGCATTTGAAGGCCTAAAGGGCGAACACCTTAGGCGTTGTTTTTTCACCACTAATTTTTACACTGTCTGCTGAACTGTAGTCTTTTATATTTACTCCATGACAGAACATTTTATTAATCTTCTGAGGCTATGCTCACATAAGTCGATTCACATGATGCATCTTCCCCAAGGGCAGCACACCATGGGCTAGAGACACTGTCTCACTGTGATGCCTTAGAATTTTAGCTTTTATATATTTAAAATCCGGTACTGCTTTAGGGTATAGCTCTAAAACTCCATAACTGCTAGCTACTGTTCTCTTGTTTTATTCAGACAAAGCAATTCCTCTCTAGGCCTGCAGCTCAAGGACACCCTACTGCCCCAGGCCCCCAAAAGTATATACAAAAACGAGAGGCAAACTAAGGGTATATGACTTCATTATCTGAAGCTGTAATTGGAGGATGAACCCCTAATATGCAAAAAGAACAAACTTATAATTGTCTGAAAAACTCATGACCATTTTCCATCTTAGGTTTAGCTCCTCTTAGAGGATTTTGACTGCTCAAGGTGTATCTATTGAAAGCCTTTAATAAATACCTACTTTTATTCTCTTAATATTGTCTATCCTCTGTTTTAGTGACCCCAAGGCATCAACTATGCCTGCGAGCAGGAGAAGGATCTTCTCCAGGGCTGAAGGACACTCTTCTCATCACCTGACCAGTACTGAAATGGGACCACTGCTCTCAGAGGCTCCCCTGACTCTGTGCAGCGCCTCTTCCTAACACCCCTCTGTCCTGAAGAGATTCTCCTGATGGATCTGGCAGGTTAAAATAGCACTCCCTCAATATACAGCCATAAATAGGTTGCTCAGGTCCTTGACTGGCAGCAAGGATGTGGCAGACTGCTCTTGTGTCTTCAATAAAGGGAAAACTCCAAATAACACGGACACTTGAAGCAGCAGAAGTAGCTGTGCCTATAGCACTGCTAGAGAATGGTCCAGCCAAACCATTTCGGATTAGCTTGCTTTTATTTCCACCTCACTCACTCCAAATCAGCTCAGGGGCTGTCATAAGGTCATGAACATTTGGTAACAAATGTGGCAGAAAAAATCTGGAGGAACTCTAGAAAATCTTGCAGGAGCTGTCCCCACAACCAGAGTCACTGCTGACAGTCTCAAGACCAAAGGCTGGATGTGGTTGGTAACAGGTCTAGAAATGATCTGTAAGTGTCTGGACCATTGTAGGAACATCTATGCTTTCCTATGGATGAATAAGGAATGCCTCAAGTGTATAAACCTTGTATACATAAACCTTGTATAATATAAACCCCCCACCATGGTGATATAATATCCTTTTCAAAATACCTTTCTTTTTCTTCACCCTATGCATATTTAGAATCCAAATTAGGGAGACAAGCTTAGCTTTTCCTAATAGGAAACTCATTCTTCTCTGTTATAAACAGTGTTAGTTGGCTGGGCTTTAACTCAGCAAGGGCTGCCAGCCCTCTAAGACAGTTTTACTTGTCTTCAGTCCATGTGGCTCTTTCCCAGTTCTTATTACAGCATAAATTTAAAAAAAATATTTTTAGTTCAAGTAGGCAAGCAATGAATGAAAGTAAATGTGCCAGATGTCCTCTCAATTCTGTCCAGTCTACCCATTTTCTCCCTCTACTAGGGTAAATGGATGGTTGTGGATGGGGTATTTATCACAAACCTTTTACAAGGAAAATAAACAAAGCAAAAAGTTAGGCCATAGCAGCACATTGCAGCTGCTGGCTTTATACACCAGGCTGGCTTCTTCTGAAAAGCCCAACCTTTTCCCCAACGTTTCTAAGGCTGGCTCCTTAGCTCCCTTCAAGCTGGCCCATTTGGAGTACATATTGTTGGTAGGTGGTGATGGATATGCCCCCTCCCACCACAGTCTGATTTATTTTATCCCTTTCATGACCCAGGCATGGTGACACAGGTTTTTATTATTTTGGCTGCAGCTTGGATGCAGTAGGTTCACAAGCAAGGCCTTGGACCTTTTGCCTAAAAATTTCAGCAGAGCTCACCAGAAAGTTGAAATCCAAACCCAGAGCGCTGCCACTTTCCTGACAGCTCCACCCTTAACCGATGGTGTCCCATGTCCCAATATATTAATAAAACAAATACTTGAATAATCAGATGTATAATAACAGTCAAGAACTATTGCAGTAACAAGATCTTACCATGTTAATGGATTATGGATCTGCCACAGTTCATTTTCATCCTGAGCCCAAGCAGGGGAGGGAAAGCTGGGGGAGTCTGACCACTTATATAAACTCTGTTTTTCTCTAGATAGTCTGATTTCTTGAAGACATATTGTCTTTTATAGATCTTTGGAATCTGAGAAACTCTGTTAGAAATTGTGTGACACTGGGTCATGCAAACTCTGGAATTCTGCTTACAGTCCCCAGACAAATATTTTACAGTTTATTCTGAATATGAGAGCACGCTGAGAACACTTTTTCTTTGTGCCTTTCATTGTTCAGGGCAAAATAAATCTGCAGGCCTGAAACTGCTTCTCAGCTTTCCACGCAAAACCAGGACACCTCACCTGAACTCACCACCCCTTCTGCATGTGCAGAGTTTGAGTTGAGGGTGCAGTCAGAACAGGGGCTCTCACAAGGCGTTCATTACTGCTTGTTGGGTGGTTAAAATAATGAACAATTGTTTCTGTGGTATCTTAGCTGTGTACAGTTTTGGTCCTGGCCAGGGCAAAGGAATTGCAGAGAGGAGCATATTTCAAGTAATAAATTTAAACTTTTTGAAACTTGAGGGGAAAAAAGGTGAATTAAGAGGAAGCCAAACATTAGGGCTAGATCTTATTTAATCCAAACTGGGATATCTATCCCTGACAAAAATGTTGACCACGGCTATTTTCTTGGCACCATGTCTGTTCTCTCCCCACCCTGCTTTCTTGGAAGTCACTGTGCTCTGGCTCTTCAATTAGAGACGGATAACTGATGCATTGCACACTGGAAAAAGCTTATCACGCTGCATTATTTGTTCCATCACTGGAGCCCCATCACCACTGTGAAATCTATTTCTTCATGTTTGAAAGAGACTTGGATAAACCACCTGGCCATCCCATCTGGGACCATCAACTGTCTGATCCAGACAGTTTATCACAGACCAGTGAAAATGGCATTGATATTTCTCTGGTACATATTTTGGAGCAAGGGTTTGTGCAGATGAGCTGTCAGAGGCTGAGCTGTATTTTGGAGGATCATCTGGACTGCAGCTCTCCTGTAGCTGGGAGTGAGGTCTGAGTTTCTGCCCTTTTGGAGGACCCCTCAGTTTAGGTGTATGGATGGGGTAAGAAAAATGGTTTTAGGCTGTAAAAATAGAGGGGTGAGGTAGCAGTAGTAGTCCCAGGCTGCTGGAGTATATCACCTCAGGGTACTACCCTGGGGAGTCTAAGAGGTAGTACTCTCTTCACCAAGAGGTGAAAGAGACAGGATCTCAGCCCCAGGTCTCATATTATATTGGAAAGAAAATTCCAGTGTCAAGCAAGACAAGAGGATTTCCTGACTGATGGAAAAGTCATAGTTAGGGAGAATCCACACCTTTCTGGGAAGTAATCTGCACTGGGTGAGGCAGAAGATGTGTAATTTGCCCTACTCTCATTCTCCACAGCTAGTGGGATAGCTTCCTATAATCAATTTGGGAAACACCTATAACACTCCTCTGCTGTATACCTCAGGGAGCTGGTGTGACTGATGCATGGGCGGTGTCTGTAAGCCCTTTTTGGGTGACAAACCCCATGAATCTGTCTTCCCCTTGGTGGCCCACTCTGGAGGCTCTCCTGGGGAGGAGGGTGGTGGGCTTTTCCTGAATCCCTGTTACTGATCAAAACTGACACAGAAAAAGTAGCAGATCACAGAAGCTTTTGGTGAAAATACTTCATTCGTTCCCGTGAGTTCGGAGTGGTCAGCCCAGACATGGGAAAAGATTTCAAAGGTGCCAGGCTGAGGTCTGAGGGCTCTGCCTAAGGCTGCTAGAGCACTGAGCCAAAGGGCAGTGCAGTGCTGGGGTTCTTCCTTGGCACCAGAGAGAGGATGCTTCATCCTTGTGCAGCTGCAGGAGTGGTGGAAATTCCAGCCAGACCAAGGAGGTGGGCAGCACTCTGAGGGCAGGATGAGGCATGTACCCAGGGAGTAAAGAGCCCAGAGAGCTATTGTGGCCTGGGAGTTTGGAGTTGGTCAGTGTGTCATGGTGGCACAGGGCAGGCTCACCCTCATTCCTTCAGCTGTAGCCTGTCTCTTTTACTGTCTCAGTGGAGACTTGTGAAACTGCAAGTGCAGATTATCTCTGTGTCTGGTATGGAGGAATTATCACTGCAAACAGGATTAGTTGTAAGTGAAGGAGCCACTGATGTTTAATTACAGATACAAGCCTCTCTGGGCCACAGAATACTTTATACTTTTTTTTTTGTAATACTTCTGTTTTGTTGCCTCTTGAAACAGTAGCCTTCAATTTTACATACTAACCTCACAAATAACCCATTTACCCAAATCATTATGAATAACAAGACAAGATGGGAAGCAGCTTTCCCTCAGTTTGCATTTTAGCTGACATTGACAGACCCATGTGCTCCACCTCATCTTGGGCTGCTGATTAGCAGATAGAGGTACATCCTGCTGCCAGAGACCAGCAGGAAAAATGTAGTGGCAGCTGTGTGTGAGTTCATCTGGCAAAGGCTGGAAGGATGATGTTAGGTGTGCAAATGCATACCAAGGAGTTAGGGAAGGGGTCAGATTTTATTTTCTTAGTCAGAACACCAGCCTTGCAACTAAAAGCAAAACCAGACTTTTTAGGTCAGTCCGTTTTTCATCTCCAGATCAGGAAGATCTGTTTATCTCAGCATGAAGCATTTTCAGTGTTTCATTCTAGCAGAAAGTTAATTTAAAGCTCTGCTATTTTGATGTCCTATTATTTTAGATTTGGACCACATGTTTGAATGAGTGTATTTGATCATTTGGAGATCAAGGATGAAGAATGAGAACCAACTCCTCCATTGTTTTTTTTTACATCTGAGTCCAGAATTTCTGCCTTTAGACAATGATTTTGTGGGACAGCTATTCCTAGCTGAAGGCACAGAGCAGAATAATGGGCAGCAAATATTTCTGCAGATGGGATTGTGTTCAAAATATTGGAAATAAAAGAGCAAAGTCCAAATTCTGCTATTAATTGGGACCAAAAAATGTGTGTAGCATCAAACCACAAAAGCAGTGATGGGCAGGGACCAGGTGGACTCTGTTAGTGAGCAAGGAAGAGAAGGAATCTTTCTTCTTCCTAATAGCTGCCAAGAAACATGCTTGTTTCAGCTTTTGCATGAAATGATAGATGATGGCTTTGAAGCCCAAATCTCTTTGGTTTTTTTCCGTCTCCCTTTGGGGCATGGGTGCTGTGGATGTTCATTACTCACATTGGAAACATTTGCCACAGGAAGCTCCTGGAACAGACTTTGGAAAGCTATGAAAGCCCTAATGTAAGCTGAAAACATCAGTGCTGTCCCAGCACTTGCTGAATCAAATTATTAAGTGCCAAGACAAATATCATCCCCCATTTTACAAAATTCAGTGTTTTCAAACCCCCTTCCTACCAAGAAAGTACTCTCTATTTGAAAAGTGAACCCCATTTTGGTGACAGCTGCTTCTGCAGAATGTGCAGCTGTGTTTTCTGAGTCTTGCTTCACTCTTCTATAAATTATCTTCCACCTCTGTTTCCCTGGTGAAATAACCAGAATACTTGCATTTTTTAAAAAATCAGGGTTTCAGTAGTCATAAAGTCACTCATATGCTAATGAGCCTCTTCTGCAAGACAATTTAGTTAATTAATATTTATATACTGCAGCAAGGCTCAAGAACTACTCTGTGAAGTGTTATTTAATAATTATGAATATCTGCCTTGGGAATCTGAGATTGAAATTCACCGCAATTGAATTAAGTTGCAATTAAAGGTTTCTGCTATTAAATCTTTAGGATAGGAGCAATAAACACAAGAAAAGCATGAAGCAAGAAGATGCAGTTCTGCCTGGCAAGCCTGTGGGCTGATAACCAGGAGCCACCTCTGTTCCTGGCAGTGAAGAGTGAGTGTCACTGAGACAATTCGGTCATGTTTATCCTTGGGGGCAAGCACAGAGCTCACAGGAGCTGAGGTTTCTGCTCCTATGCCATACTTGGCTGGTGGAGAATGAGAAAAAGGGAAGACCAGCCCTTGGCTGCCTCCAGTTGGCTGGAGCACTGTCCCAGACTCCTTGTGTTTGGTGGCTAGCATTGTCTTTGAAGGGAGTGCTGCAGGCCTACATTCCTCTCTGCTTCTGTTGAGAAGGAAATTACCATGGCAAGTGGCAGGGTACCAGCCAACACTGACACTCTTTGTGCTTGTGACACCAGCAAAAAGCCCCCATCTGCAAAGGGCTCACCCCTCTCACTCCTCTGCAGCCAGTGCTCCTCCTGTGGCATGCCTTGTCCTGCTGTCTCCCACAGAAGGAAGTAGAATATGGAATAGAGAGAACTTTCTCATCATCATTCATGTGCTTTCTCACCATCACTTAGCAGCCAGGACGTTGCAGCAGCAGGGATCATTCCTGGGACTAATGCCTTCTTCAGTAATGTTGTTGCAGCCATGTACTGGTGAAGTCTTGCTCAAAGACTAAGGAGCTACTTCCTTTTTGGGAGGTTGTGTGTGCTCATGAATGTGTGTACAGAACTGCATCCTGCAGTTATGGCTTTCCAGAGAATACTAGTGGGTGGTTCAAAAAGTAAAATAAGGATATTATTATTATACAAATATAATTTGATTCTTTTAGTATTAAATAAGCCCCCGGTAAACTTATATTTACTTGGCAGTGAAAACATAAAACTTGATTTGGCAATTACATTTAGGAAAACATTAGGAACTCAAGGGAGAAAATACTACTTGGCCAAGCATGTTGAACTAATGCTGAGAAATGGGGCTCTGTGAATGTGAATTCAACACAGTTTTTTAAAGCTACTTACTCGGTCTCCTTCCACTGTTGGCCAACTGACAGAAATTCAATATTTTTCTTCTAGTGAATGAAAAGCATAGTCAGAAACAGCCATTGGGTCAGGTTCATATGCAAAAGCTCCTCTTGTGCTTTTGTTTCCTAATTGCTTTTGGAAGGGTTTTTCGGACTGGGCTGACGCAGTTGTGTGTGTGGATTTCCTGGCAAATAAGAAAGGTGACTGTGTCCAAAAGACATTTAAGAGTGTGAATTCACAGCCTTTCCATGTCTAATCAAGGAGCGTAAACCATTAGCCACATGTTCCCCATTTCCATCACATTTTTTCACACTTAAACAAAAACATGCCAAAGGAAAGGTGCTACATTTTTTAATGCCCCCAAATAGGAACCACAGGAGTCCATTAAATGCTGTGGTCATTTCCAGCATACAAATCAATTTTCCTTGTGGTGGTGAAGTGGTGAATAATGCCTGGTTTGTTTAAAGGAGCATGACTGATTTTGGATGAAGGATCCTGTCACTTTGGCATTTTTAGTTTTATTTATTGCATGCAAGCGTATAAAACCTGGTACTGGCCTCAGTGCCAGGCTTACTAGTGGAAAAGCTGAAAGGACCACATAACGTCTGGTGCAGCAAAGAAGTTCTCCTTCTGCAAGGCATTTGCTGGACTCCTGAAAAATTATTTTGATTAACATGGCAGAGAAGGATTTCATCAGTTGGCATCTACTGGCTTTATTTTTTCTTCCATTTTGCCTGTGTCAAGATGAATACATGGAGGTGAGCAGAAGATCTTATAAACCAGTGGCCAAAATATTGCAGAGTCACCACCAGACTGGTCACAAAGGTTCCAGAAGCAGGGAAATATTGAAACAGCGGAATCAACTTATAGAGTGGACTGTTGATAATAGCACATCTACAGACCATAAAGTCCTGAGACCAGAGGTAGATGATGTAGAACTGACTACCTCAGATAGAGTCCAGGTACTCTGAATTAATCTTCTAAAGATATCTTTAAAGCTAATGAAATTTTTTTTTTTTTGCTAACATTACTAGTGATATATTTATGAAATACTTTTTATTGAAGCTGTGTATTGGTCTGTAACTTGCTGGGCTGCTTTATAGGATCTTTTAATGAGCTGGTAGAATCAGCAGTGGTTGGGGACACTGGTTTCAACACAGGCAGCAATGCTTTATTCTGTAGAAACTGTGAACTTGTGATATATTATATATGCTGAAATACAGTCTCTTAATTATCCCAAGATATTATTTATTTAATTATATATAAAAGTTTTAGATATTTCTGACTCATTTGGATGTGAAGGAAAATTGCAGCATTTCTAGAGTTATTTGGAGAGATTCAATTAGTAGAGAATAATTTTACTTTAAAATGACATACATAAAGTATATTTCTTGTGCTTGAGACAAAAATAATGAAATTCTGAATGTTCAAAAATTTTATTCTAAGGAGTAGCTTGAAAAAAACAGATAGTAATGTAATGAGTAGATTTAATAATAGAAGACAACTGAGAGTTTAAGAAGAAAAAAGACTTGCAATGAAATTCTAAATCATCTGCAGTATCTGCATTTTAAACTGAGAATCTTTTTATGCCTTTCATGGCACTTTACATACTACAGTTATTAGTTTACAACACTGGGAATATGGCATAACTTGATTATACACAAAATATTGTAGTCCAAATTTGACAGAAAAGAATCTGAGGGGCAGAAGATGAAGCTTTTTCTAGCACTAGGCAAAACAAAATTCCATTCAAATGAAAGGGGTTTTTTTGATCAATGTGTTTTATTAACAGCAAGAACATGGGTGGTTTTTCCTACAGTTTATATGAATATTTGAGTCATGTATAGTTCACCTTTTACCCTCTGGGGTTTTAAAATTTATTCAGATCAAAGTAAGATATTTTGAATTGCCAAAAGCAAGGACATGCAGATAAGTATTAAATAATAGCCTATGTTATGATAAGCAGAGAAGAGGTCTGATTTTAATCCTGTACTGGGCTTGAAGAACTGAAACGCATCCAAGGATGGGAAAAGGTTTAATACACCACTGTATTCCCTGTATTAAAACTTCACAGTGCTTTCCATTTTGTATTTCTTGGGCAGGAGTTAAATGTTCCTCTCATGCACTCAGCAAAACAGGTATTTAACTGTAGGCATGTTAAACCACTTGCAGAATATAGGCAGTTTAAAACATAAGGTGTACAGTCCAAAGAGCCAGCCAGTGTGTGCAGACCTCTTTATTGCAGGGAGAATTCTGCAGCTGTATGCTGTGGACCATGCACAAAAGATTCCCCTTTAACACTACACAGTTTTAGATAATGCAGAATTTAATGCAAAATCACAACTTTTTAGGGCTCAAACTCTCCTCCACAGAAAGTGTGTTTAGGCTGCGTGTGTCTCTTGTCAGAGAGTTTAATGCAACTTGTCTGGAGCTGCCTGCTGGGGAACTTCAGTTGTGACAATAAAAACAAGCCCAGTGAGTCTGAGTACAGCTGATGGCAGTCATTTACCTGCCAGCCCATCTCCAAGAAGCAATCTCTGCTGGGGAAATAATGTAATTTTTGGCTTACTGAAATGAAATGGAGCACTAGCAGATGCACAACAGAGATAATCAATCACACGGTGGCTTATGCAATATGTGTTTTCCGCTTCCAGACTCCAGGAATTTCTAGGCAGAGAAAGAACAAAGGTGGCACTGACATGTGTTAATTCATGTCAAATCTCTCTCTTTCCCTTGAGTTATATGGAAACTATTCAATTCCTATTTCCTGCTTTCTTGATTGTTTTAGATAGAATAGCTCAACCCAGCTAAAGAGAATTTAGGCTGTGGAATTTTATCCTCTTGCTGAAGTGTTTCAAAGGTCCCATTCCCTGTTGTGGAAAAGAGATGATAGCATTTGTTGTTACTAATTTCTTTGCTGCACTGGGTGCAAGGCCAGCTTCCACACTGCTGTCAACTCATGTAAAATATAACATGCATTTCCCAAGAACAAGGACTCTTAGTGACTAGGGAGAGTCATGACAGACCATTTTTGCATTTCAGGTTGCTCTTTGAAAATCTTTAAATATCACTAGCCAGGCAGTGTTTTACCCTGAATTTTGGCAACTTTTGTTTGTTTCTTTGCTTGGAGATGGGGCATGGAGGGCCTAAGTGCAAACAGAGACAGATATTTTGCATTCAGAACAGAAGTCAAGAATAGTAGAGGTATATTACTTGTCTTCTACATTGTCCTAGACAATAAAACAGAAATTCATACAATTAATCAGGAAGTCAAAAAGGACTGGGTATCCAATTATGACTTGTTCACAGCTTGAAATTAAGGGAATTTCATAGACCATCTGTTGCCTAGATCATTCTCCTATATACTAAATCATGGGAAATTCAGCAGATTGCCTCAGAAATAGTTCCAGTTTTCTATCAGTGTTAGGATATCAATGTGGCAGATGCATTTCACAAGCCCTAAATCATATTAATGTTCTGGCACCAAAGCCAAATATTCACTGACAAAATTAATGCAGAAATGGCTGCAAAGGATGCGTTTGGCAAGTAGATTGCAACTAATCTCTATGGCATATTTGAGTGTAATTTTACTTTAGGAACATGTACTCTTTAAATGTACTCTTCATGAAGTTCTCTGCTTTTAAAGATTTGAAGAAAATTCTAAATATTCATCAACCTTGGTAGGTGACCATGAATATTTTTTTTTTTCTCCTAGTGAAAGAGTAAAGTCAATAAATTAATTACTTTATGACTTGCATAAACAGCTATTTTTAAATCAGCAGAACTGTTGCATACAAGGCTGGCAGGACTTGCCTTATTTCACACCTAAGAATCTGATGAGATTTTTTTTTTGAGGTAATGCCAAATAGCACTTTATTATGATCATTGCTTGTATCTATTTTATTTTAAAATACCTGTTTCTCTAATAAAGTTGTTCAAGATTTCAGTACATTGTCAGAAAAATCCAAATTCCATCTGCACAGAGAGAGTCTCACATGCAGTCCACTTTACTGGATTCATGTCTTCACTCAATTACAGCCCATTATTCTAAGTCTTTGGATTTTTTTAGGCTGATATTTCTTATTTGCTCTTGGCAGGTGTGTATTTAGTTCACCTTAAATTTTAATATGAATATGAAGTACTATCTAAAAAAAGCTGGAGATTTTAATCTCAATGCAAAAATCAACGTAATTCTTTTAGGGGGTACAACATGCTTGCACAATTCCAGTCCTCTGGTACTTGCCTCCCTTTCAAGGACTGAAAAGGGGCTGGAAGCAGAGCTACTTCTTCTCTCATACCAGAAATACTATAAAAAGTGCATCGGGTGATTGTCAGTTATGTCCTGCCTAACAACTGGAAGAGACAAAACAGCCATAAAGATATAAATAGATTCTCCAGGAAGAGACAGTTCAAGAGGCAGAACCTATTTTTCTCATTAAGCATAGACCTTGTCCAGAATTAATATAAAAAGCATAATCTTGACCAAACCCCATAAATATGAAGCCCTTCTGCCCATTGGCAAGTCTTAATTTTTCCATAACTATTTGAATATGAAGGATATTTGTTTAGCTGTCAAGTTGGCCTTTATTTCCATAGTAACTCCAGCATCACTGGTTCCAGCTGGACAGGGCATTATGTCTGTCTCATTGGAGGAGCTGCAGTATTTTGGTGGTGTAATGAAATGAATTTTCTATATCCGTAAGTTCCTAAGCCTTCAGAAATCAATTAATTCTAGGGGTGTGCTTGGTATTGTCCAAAACACAGTCAGAAAGTTTCAGATGACATCACTGATGACACTGAGGGCAGGAATAGAGCACACTTGTGAGTTCATTTGACAGCTCTCATCCTGCCAGAGGCTCATTTTCTGCCACTAAACCAATAAGTCTGCATTGGGCATGTAATTTGACAATGATAAAGATTAGAGAAAAGAATGGATAGGAAGGCAAATAGTAGAATGATTAAAGAAAAGTAGTAGTTGGATTGGTGTAACTATCCCACTCCAGTTTTTAAGAACTGCAGGTTTGCATCTCAGGATATTAAGAAAGAATTGTAGGGAAAAGAAACAAAGAGGGAATAAACGAGGAGGTAGAGAAATAAAATCAAACACTGAACCTTGGCCTTATCTGACGTACTGGAAGATTAGGATAACTAAGTTATGAAATTCAGTCAGAATTGAATGAGTCTCCATTAGTATAAACACAATAGTATGGAAAAGAAAACCACTTAAACAAAACCATTATTAAACTGATTACTATAGTACCTGAGCTATACATAATAAATTCATTATTTATGCTGCTGTATTTGTATTAGTCAGCATACAACTTTCCATAGTTACACATTCACCACTACAAATGATGGAAAGCCCCTAACACCTTGTGTTGTGGTAAGTTCAAATTTTTGTCTTGTGTCTTCACACTTTTTTAGGGTCTCCCAACTTTAGTAGCCTGTAAATATATAGGTCTGGGATCATGAAGAGGAATATGTTGCACAGATTTTTTTTAGTATCTTCTTTGGGTGGTCCAACACTGTTTTATTTATATTTATTGAGGACAGTTCACTGCTGAAGGTCATACCAAGTCCTTTGTGTCCTACCTCTTGTTGTACATAGTCATGTTTGTCATGACTCAGAGGTCAGTTGAAATGTGGGATCAGGATGTGAATCTAATTGAAATATTAATCTAAATTTCACTAACTGGTATTGATTTATTTTCAAAACCCTCATTATTTAACAGGACAAGTTGGGGTTTTTCAAATATTTGTGATAGATTTCTGAATACTTCTAGAGTTATTCCTTTAAATCTTCCAAAAATAACATCTTCAGGGATAACATAACTATGTGAGAATTTCATGCCAGATAAGAAATGTTTTGAAAATTTACCAAGTATATAAACAGAAATATATAATGAAGACCCTGTAACCAACATGCATGAGATTGATGTCCTCCATGAATGAGCTACTTAAAGCTTATTTTTGTGCACTTAGCCTCCGCAACCTGGACCACAGAATACAGACTGCAGTTCCTGCTGCCGAGGTGACTTTGGAGTTCGACTCTACCAAGGGCCCCCAGGACCTCCTGGGCCCCCTGGGATGCCAGGTAAAGATGAAGTATAATTCACTTTTTTTAGCAGTCTAATTTCAAGATGTAAATTGCAGTTTATTCTATGAAATATCAGAGAGTGGTCCAAACATCAGTATTTGGGGACAGATTCAGGAAAAGGTTTTTCTATAATTTCAGAGGAGATATTTTCAGTTATATTCTAAGGTATATTCAATTGAAAACCTATTTGTCATTAAAATTCAGCTTTCACAAATTCATACTGAAAACAATCTTATTACACCTCTAGGAAAAACTGGTCTCTCTTAAAACAGCATGAAATTCCCAATAAACTTGGAAGAACTTGTTCCCTGGAGCTGATTATTGTGATCACCTTTGTATATCCAGCTGTGTTACTGTGTTACTGTATTCAAGGGCTTTTCTTCATCTAGCATACTGATAGCCAACATTTTACAGAAACACAATGCTTCTTTTGTCTCACAGAAATTCTTTCACTTTCTTCTTGCATCTTCTCTTTTATAATAAAAAAATCCTACTTTTTAACATAAAAAATGCCCAAAAAAGAACAACATACACAAGAAAAGTGTATACTTTGATCTGGAAATTGATATGGAAATAGAAGAGCCTAGAGAATGTTGCTTGCATGAGGGTGTCAGGTTGTGCTACCTTCAGGTAATGTAGGAATGAAAATTTAGAATGGAAATCACCATTCCTAAAGCAGAGGTACAACATAAATGAACACGTCACTGAAAGAGAGACTTGTATCTTCTTCAAAAACTTATACCTTCTGTTATCACAATAAAAATGCAATTCAGTGATCCATTACTTACAAATAAATTGTTGGATTCTTAGAAGCAGGATACAATTTTATATTAGAACCACATTTTCAAGGCTGCAATGGACATACTGGGGCATGGCCTAGTCCCAGCTTTGTCCTTTCCTCCTCTCTCAGTCCCACTCTCTGTCACTGCAGGATACCACAAATGTACATCTGGCAGCAGTCTCCTGCACCCTGGGATTTTGCTGGGTTTCATGTTGTGCCTGTAAGTGAAACAGCAGTAGTTGCTTTTCCCCTTGATTGAATCAAATGTTGCTTCCAGGCTTCTGTTCTGAACTGGTAGAGCAGTTCTGGCTTCACATAAAGGATCATTCTTGCAATTTTTAAGAGCTGCAGATTTCTCTATCCAAACAAAAATGTTCATAATTTTTCTTTCACCTTTTGGCTTCCTTGTTTGAAGGGTTTTTTTCTTAATAGGAAAACTCTGAAGGATCACATCATCATCAGGTTTGATCTCAAACAACACCATTCTTGTAAATTTGTGACCAGAGAGAATAATCAAAGAACAAACAGAGTGGCAAAGAGCCTAATTTCAACTCAGGTTGAATTAGAACAATGATGACATTAATTAATCCCCTGAGCTGAAAGATCAGGCTTTTGCTGCAGGAGGCATAATAATTGCTTAGTTATTCTAGCCAACTCTAAAATCCTGTCAGCTGCATAGACATTTGCTTAGTAATTTAGTCAGTCAACACCAGGAACTAAGTAATACTGCAGATGCATGAGTATGTTTTGCAATGAGTCTTCTTACTCATTTACTCATTTATAAAAATTTTGTCTCTCTTTAAATCTAGGACTATGCAGTCAAAATGACCCCTAGCCAGCACCCTCAGAATACATATTGTCCTATTTTTAGTACAGATTTTAATTACTTTAATGCTACAAGCCTTTCATCATTTGTGTGGATGTGTTTTAAAGATAGCAAAATCTTATTCAAAATTATCTTACCCCATCATGATTGACTTAATTTACCAGGAAATTGGTGTTTGTACTAAAGGAAAAGCAAAACTGCTTCTGCAAGCTGCCTAGTATGTGTCAATAGAAAGTTGCTTTTGCTTTCCTTGAGCCTTCTGTCTGCTGAGGTCTTCCTGCACATCTCCCCAACAAAGCAATGACTTGAGACACCACCACAGTTAAATCCCCAAATATTTGTTCTTCTGGAAATCGCTCACCAAAACCTCTACCATCAACCTGACAACACTGCAGGTTCTTATCCATTACATCTCAGCCTGGGTTTATGGCACTGACGAGCACCATGTTGCAAGCTGGTGGAAGAGGACCCTGTGACACTTACCTGTTAAAGTATGATAAATTATTTAAATAAACCAGAAAGCTTTGTTTCCCTTCAGGAAATCATGGAAACAATGGAAATAATGGAGCAACTGGCCAGGAGGGAGCTAAAGGTGAGAAAGGAGACAAAGGAGATATTGGACCAAGAGGAGAGCGTGGCCATCATGGACCCAAAGGCGAGAAGGGTTACCCTGGGATTCCCCCAGAGCTACAGGTACAACTTCTCTGGCTCATACTGGCAGAAGCAAATCTCCAATTATGGTTTTCTTCACTGAGAAAACAGCACCTTATTACTGTAAGATACTTAAGAAGAAAACCCCCTTGTAAATTAATACTGTAACAGGCATATACAGCCCTTGTCCTTACTGAAGAAAGTGCTCTGCCAGATCTTTCTGGAAAAGAAAAGCTTTAGTCAGAATCCAGCTGAAAAATAGGCAGGAAGAAACATATATGCTTTCCTTTGAGGGCAAAAAGCCAGTATCTGGGTTATTAAAGGAGAATAGCAGGGACTATCATTTTTCTACCAAGATGTATCACATAAATAATTGCAGTTCCCACAGCATATGGAAAGAGTAAAGGAGTCATGTTTCTCAGGGCAGCCTGGCTTTATGAGATTCTCAGAAGCACATGTATCGAGCTCCTCAAAATACAGGCTCAAAATTTCCGAGTGCAGTAAGAGTCCTCTAATTTAAAAAATACCTGTGAAATTTCAAAAAAATACCTGTGATATTTCAAAAAAAACCTGTGTATTTATAAGTTTAGATATTTTAAATATGTTTGGGACCATGAAGGTTCTGTCTATGAATGAATAACTCAAAAGCCAGATGAGCATTTAAATATGGGTTCAAGCCTGAGCTGTTGAGCTCAACTCTTATATTGACACAATCTCACAGCTTTTGCACTAAAGCTTCTTCAAATCCAAGAAATCTGGCAGATGACAGAGAATTTGTGTATGTATATATAAATATATATGTATGTATATATATTATATATATATATATACACACACAGATATTGATATATGTGCATATACGCATAATAAATATATATAATATATACTCAGAGTATAGCTGAATATCTTATAAACATACCTTTAATTATGTTTAATATATGTCCTTGTATAATTTTAAAATGAACTACCATTGTTTTTTTTCTTACATAAAGACAATGGTAGGATTGTAATTAAAACTGAGTGATGAAAGAGGATGAACAGTGAAAGCTTATATTGTAATACCTATTTCCAGTGCTTAAAATTCCATCACTTCTTTTATCAGATGTGTTTAAAAATGTTTACAGTATTTCTTCTCACCATACTTAAGAATTTTAAAGTCAGTGGTGGTATAGGAGAAAACACTTTTGAATACAATACTATTTTAAGTACAGAATTATTTTGAAAAGCTTTAAAACTTTGTGTATCCATGTTGACCTGCTACTGCACAGTGAGACCTAAGGAGAAAAGATATATTTTTCTGTTGTTCTGTTCAACCCACAAAAAGTAGCTTAGGGTCAAAGAGACTGTGAAATGGAATCTAGACAAAATGCAATAAATTCCATCAATCTGTCACTGCAGCTGCTTTCCTTTAACACATGATGAACTTTGATGTGATCCTGACTGAGAAGCAAGATATTAACAATTTGCCATAATAAAAAATGCATCCATGCAGGGGTAAGGAAAATCAGCCTAAGCTTTCAGCTCACATCTGGAGCTCCTTAAATTTCTGAACAGATGGTTAATGATTTCCATTACTGGATCCAGACTTGCATTTGATTGTCTGTTTTGGTTTTGTTCTGGTTTGGATCTGAAATCAAAAGGAGTTTGGCCTGTTTTTTTTATTTTTTAAATACCAGCATAGCTGGAATCTCACAAAAAATGTCATTTTTGTGATGGGCAGTAACAGATGCAACTGAACACTTGTCATTAAGAAGTTGAGATAGAAATAAAAAGCCAAATCTCTATGTAATCTTTTGGCAATAAAGTGTGGCAATTCTAATGCTACCCCATTTACTCACATAATATGGGGCGGGGGGGGTGGGGATGATAGACTTACAGAAAAGGTCACTCCCTTCCCCTAAGCAGAGCAGTTGGCAGGGTCCTTCCCTGGTATATTGCTGAGGTTAATTCAAATTGTCTGGTGTGGGGTTTTTTGCACTGCTTCCTATAAAAATTTCTAGGGCAAGAAGTGAAACATGAAGTTGAAGGACAGTTTTAATTTTCTTATTTTCCCCTCTTGGTCTCCACCACCCTCTGTTTTCAAGACTCAGGGTAACAAATAGAAAAAGCATTGAATATTGAGTCCCAGCTGCTGCACATCCAGAGAACCTCTAATAGAAGTGCTTCATCTATCTCTAAGAAGAAACACTAATCTGCATGCATTTTACTGGGCATTGTTTGTTTCCACACATGCAGTTAAAAGCAATATTCAGTTTAAACGCTTTGGGGAATACATAAAACAATATAAAACCCTTTTGTCATAAACATCATCCATTTCAATACTATATTGCTGTTGCATCATTCTAGCGAGACATAAAAGTAAATAAAATCTGAAATTAAGGTTCTGAGCTGCAAACACTTGACCATATGCTCACTTTACAGTCATGAATAGTCCAATTGAATATGAGAACCCTAGTCTTCTTCCAGTTTCATTCAATGGGAGTTTTGTTAACTGGAGTTTATTGGCCTTGGAGCAAGCCCTAGAAGAACATCTCTGTAAGGAAAATAAACAGACTGCAAATACAGAAAAAAATCTGTACCTTATTGCTCTACACATGTATTTTTCATGAATGACTGTCTGAACGAGAACTGGATTTTTGCAGGTCGCGTTTATGGCTTCAATGGCTACTCACTTCAGCAACCAGAACAGTGGGATCATCTTCAGTAGCGTTGAAACCAATGTTGGGAATTTTTTTGATGTCATGACCGGGAGATTTGGTGCTCCAGTGAATGGTGAGCATTTGCAAAACAAAATAATGTAATTACTGGAGCTGCAGGGAGATGCGTGGTCAAAAAGGATGAGGCACTATTTAACTGCCTTTGCACTTGCTCTGAATAGCTGTTGCTACCTACTTTCCAGAAAATTTAATTGAAAACTGAGCAAGCCAAGAGAAGTCTTGCCAGCCAGTGAGACTAGGGTTGACACAAAGGCAGGAGGAAGAGGCATGGCCAGGGCTGGGGAGGGAGCAGGACTGTCTGCTTTGCTGTAGCTCTTTAGCCCTTCAGCCACTGTGATGACACAACCACAATCTTGAAGTTTATCAAGCAGCAGCAGCTTCACAGTTGCCTCCTCCACCTCCTGCCTCCTGTCAATCTCTTCATCCTCATCCTCCCCCATGCCAATTCAGCTGCGAGCTGACTTGCAACAGATGTATGGCTGGAAATGAGGCATTACAATTCTTCATGGGTTACTTCTCAGCTGCATCAATCCCCCTCTTATGCAGCTGTGATGCAGGATAAACAACACCTGCCATATATAGAATTAAAATTAATCAGATTTTGGAATACTATAAGCAGAAGCAAAGTATCTGCTGACAACTGGAAGGCAGTTTTGTCCACAGCTGTTATGTTTTCTAAGCAAGAAGCACAAATCTGCAGCATGATTACTTCTTTCTATGAAGCAAACAAGTTGTATTTTATAACCTTTTCAGGGGTGTATTTCTTTACTTTCAATATGATGAAACATGAAGATGTGGAGGAAGTGTACGTGTACTTGATGCATAATGGTAATACAGTGTTCAGCTTATATAGGTAAGTAAAAAGCCAGGCCATCTTAATGCTAAAGACATTTATATGGATGTGATAGCTTGCTCACCTTTCAAGAAATATAAAATTGTTTATATATTGGACAAAATTCTCTAGAGTAAAAAAAACAACAAGAAAACCTATTTTATTTTGCCATCCTCAGCTTGCGTATTTGGACCATACACACCACAGATGCTGGACCTAAAATTCCACCTTGATCACCATTTTCTCAAACTCAGGGGAAAGAAGTTAGCACTACAAGTCAGGGTTGGAGTTTAGTGGTATCATGCTGTCATTCTGCTAAAATATATCTTCATCCTCATTTTGCTTGTCAGAGGAAGGAAATAATGAAATGTTCAGTTACTAGTTACAGTCTTGTTAACATGAGGGCAGTAAAGTTGGGAAGTGTTTATGCTGCAGTAGTAAGGATGAGTAAGAAACAAAGGTCTTCCATTTACCGACCTTTTTATCATTAGCACACCACCACAGGCTGCTTCATCCCCAGTAGATCTTTTCTGCAAAAGAAAAAGTACTTAATTTATATTCCCTCTGAGGCACTGATGTCAGAAATGGCAAGAGGTAGAAGAAAGGGGACCAACACTCAGGCAAAGCCAGGAGGTTAGCCCAAATGTACGTACCCATGTTCCAGTGAAAGTCTTAGTATGGAGAGAGCTGACTGTCTGCTCACTGCCTGTGCTGGAAGCACAGGGGGTCAGCTCTTAAAATTAGTTGGAATGAATTCAAGGGGAAAAAAGCATCACAGGAAATCTGTAGTGTTGTGATCAATGAGCAGTGTTTCATTTTAAACAAAAAATTTGTTCCCGTGTCCTGGAAAAAAATAAGTTACAATTCCAGAACTTCAGAAAGGAATGAAATAATGAATTTAGGTAAGGTGCAAAATTTGACTAGGAGATCAAATGTAGAAATTTGCCAAAATTTCCTTATAAAGCTGAATAAATGTTGGCAAGTCTTTAAGAAAGTTTTCCTCAGGATAACAACATACTTATTGGATTTTTTTTATAAAGTTGTTTGTTTGATCATTGTTGAGAAACAAAAAGCTGACTTGTTAAAATATTCATCCTTAGCTATGAATCTAAAGGGAAAGCAGATACTTCAGGAAACAGTGCAGTCCTAAAACTTGCTAAAGGAGATGAAGTTTGGCTGCGAATGGGAAATGGAGCCCTCCATGGGGACCATCAACGCTTCTCCACCTTTGCTGGGTTTCTTCTTTTTGAAACCAAGTAAAAAAAAAAGAAAACAACCCAATAAATGTTTATGTGAAAAACCATCTTTTTTGGAACTGGTATATTTCACTAGAATGTGAAAGAACTTTACAGCATTGGAGGATCAAGAAGCCTTGTTTTGATGCAAATGTGTTGCTACCTGTGTATCAGAGATGGGTTGAATACACTGGGTAGCTGACACTGATTCACAGAGTATATATTGTCATCTATTAATCATTAAATGTTGCTATTGCTCTCTTCCTCAAAAGTGAATGAAAAACAAAGGAAAAGGAGTTTAAAGAATTTCAATAGCAGTTTACATAAAGTCAATTTCATCTCTAAATATACTTTAGTTAAGTATGTCAGGAATTAAACAACTGATTCAAAATTTTTGGATCATTTATTCAATTCTTCTTACATGTTCATTTAAATTTGCATCATGGAAACAGGCCTGAATGTATTATAAGCAGGCTCAGGTGAGACCAGATCTAAGGGAAGAAGTTTTTACTGGATTGAAATCAGATCAAATCAAAGAAAAAAAATGTGAAAATATAGATGTCAATGATTCAGGTTCATTGCATTCCCATCTCAAATCTCTGAAGATGTATCTGGTGTCATTTTTCACAGATTTTTAGCACATATTTATGCTTAGTCTCTCTCTCTCTCTCTCTTAGAATAAGAATGTCAGTAGTTCTTGCCTTAGTAGCATCTTGAAGCTAAGGTAATTTAGTTTGCAGTGTGAAGGGGATCAGGCAGGGGAACTGTAATGTTTCCCCTAGCCTTAGAATTTTTAAAACCTGATGTAAGCCAATGCAGGGTGTCAAAGCAAAGGTATATATGCTAGAGAAATCAGGATATGCCAACAGCACAGAGATGAACTTAGTGGTGTTTGTAGCTCCTCCAGAAGGATGCACCTTATAATATTGCATGTTTACTTAACAGAGAAGTTGTTGAAACAATTTTCCTAGCAGCCTTCCAAGTATCAGTATTTCAGAAAAAGTCATTGCAGCAGCTAAGCCAGTTCAGTATTTAAACTGGTAAAAGTAAATGCTAGCTGGTTTAGCTTCCACTGGGCCACTCTTCAGCACTCATGTCTGGCTTTTTAAAATCTGGGACCTGAAATTCTGTCTTGATATTTTCATTTCAATAAGCACCAAAATCAATACTGAAGTTTGAATGTATCTTGTTCTGGCTCTCCACACAAAAGGCAATGAAATATAAATTCCTTTTTACAGACATTACATTTTAATCAGATATTACCTGCCATTAATGTATAACAAGAAGGTGGGGTTAGGAAAATATTTATTTGAAATTCTTTTATACTGGATACAGGTATCAGTAGTACAACAATAGAGCAAATGAATTGAAATCTGCTCTATGAATCTGTGCATCCTTGTACACATTCCTAGCGTATCTAACCACATCTTATGAAGAAAATGCATGTTGATACTTGATGATTATGACTTGTGATTTTTTAGTTTTATGCATCAACCACTGAAAATACTAGCTTTAATGAACAGTTGTCTTATGTGTTTTAATAATTTCTTTATCAGCTTGGGTCAGGTCTGTGCCACATAGGTTTTCAAACCCCGAGACCATGTTATTTTGTTAAGCTTACTTTGTAAAATATACATTTATCCAATAAAGATTAATGGTTACAAAACTATACTGGTTTGCTGATATCTGTATTTACCAAGGACATTACCATTTGGAGACAATAGAGAGATGTTCGTTTTAATATGCTTTTTCTTAGCATTCATTTTGCTACTGAATGGGAGAAAGCCAGCATTAAGAATTAAAATATATTTATTTTACACATGTGTGCAAATATATACACACACATATATATATATAACACTTAAATCTGTAAAGTCTCCTTTGGGGACTCACTTTTCCTTTGTGACATGGCCATTTAAAGCCATTTTGGTCAGACGGAAGTACTTAGAAACTGTATGACATACACTGATTTTAAGCTCCTTTTTGTCTTATTGTCTACTGTAATAGGCATAATATAAAAGAAAGTCATGTTTTGCCTAAGCCATTTTTTATTGTTTTCATGAGTTTTGTGCAACTTGACCTGCTAAGAGGGGAAGGTGAATTACCACAAAAGTTTCTTTGACAAACAAAGAGCAGTTCCAATTTTAAAGCTAAACAGTTTTTTACACCAAGGTTAAAATTCCTAGGTTTTGACTGAAATCTCAGCAGTCTTTTTTACTGCATGCAATCCCTGCTGATTAAGTGTCATAACACTTTACAAATAAATAGTTAACTTACATATTAATTTCCTTCAAAAGAAGATGCTTCAAAATGCAGCAACTGATGTATATATGAGTTGTATATATATACATATATGTGTGTGTGTGTGTGTTTGTGTTCTTCTCCTTCTCTAAAATTAACAAGCTTTATATTCAGTAAGTCATGTGGAATATATGATCTTTTTTCTCAGAAATGTTCATAAAGATTAGTCATCTTTCCATTGCTGCTGATAATTGAAAGACTCTTGCTTAGCAGATACTCAAGACAAAATGCCTTTTACCAGAGACTTTTATCCCCTGTTTTAAAATACATGGTATCTTGTAATTTGTGTTACAACTGAAAAACCTTCTGGAAACAGCAAAGCTGTAATTTGGCATATACTTAATGGCTTCTTGTCTTTGCTGAAATGAATCTGTATCTCTCCTCTGTCCCTGAGCTCCCAGATTTAACCAAAACTTGGCAAGACCCACAAGTCTCTGCCTGCCATGAGAGCTGTGGTTTGGTAGGCGATATTCAACCTCTGTGGTAGGTGCTGGCATCCTGGCATCAGAAAATGCTTCTCAACACAAAGCCAAATTGAGCTCTGTTCTGTGTGAAACACCCCCAAATCCTGGTCTTCCCTTTCCCCAGAATTCCAGAGACTGCTGTCCTTGCCTGTGATATCCTTGCAAGGCAGCAACTCTCATCTCCAGCTCTGTCATGAGCATTAATTGCTGTATTTTGCAAAACAGGGTTGTGTTCCACTCAAGAGGTGCTGGGTGCACCCCTTTGGCAGGGGTAAAACAACTTCTGTGCAAAACAACATGAATTAGAATGAAACAAAACAGGGGGAAATGTTACAGGTCTGAGTCTGAGTTTCACAAGTGGTATTTAAAGAAAGGATAAAGAAGTTTAATTAGAAGTCTGTGAGAAAAGAAAGAAGTTTATGGTTTTACTTTCGGAAGTTAGCCTGTGGAGTGATGGAAAAGGCAGTTTAGATTGACAACAGTTTGCAGTCTCAGCCTCACTGAAAAGCCTGCAAGGTAGAGGGAAATTTTTGAATAAAGTAGTATTTTTTTCTAAAGAGAGAATAAGGAACAAATTTTACCCTCAGATCTTTCATCTTCCCCCCTCTTTCATTGAGCTTCCTATGTTACAGCCTGCTGTCTCCTGAAGCAGTTTTTAATAAAAGTGCCTTTGAATTAAAACTTTTTTTATCCTTCTTAGTTCAGATTATTAAAATTATTCTTTTGTGATCAGAACAACAAAAAAAATCAAGGACAAAACATGTGGAGTTGTTGAGTGGTGTGTGAAAAGACCTCCAACTCTTAATTGTGGTGAATCAGTAGCAAAATTCCTCTATTTCGCAGTTAGTTCTGCTTCAACAACCGAAGAAAATACAACCTGGGTGATCAGCATTTAAAAATCTGAGGCAACAAAAGGCTGTCATGCTCAGATAGTGAAGAAAACTCTAGAAACTATCCTCATACATTAAAAGAACTTGATGGAAGGTGCACTTCCTAGTATGACGAGGTTGACTCTTAAACCAAAGGGCAATCACTCCTTTAGTTTTTGGGCCAAACCACACAGTTTTAGAAGGAATTAGAGCATCTGCAGTCCCCCATTAATTTCCAGTCATCTGCCACTGGATTGATAAAGTCACTGCACAGATATTGACATAAAGACTTAAGGATGACAGTGTATGATGTACAGTACAGGATGACTCCTTGTATCAACTGGTGAAAAATTGCACAAAAATTGCACAAAAATTGCACAAAGAAAGGGCTATTTTCCTGCTTTTCTGGAAATACTCCATCAGACATTTGGGAAAAAAAGAAAACCACAAAACTCAGTTTTTTAAAAGAATACCATTGCTAAAACACCAAAAGTAGAAACACCCATGTTCAAAGTATCTTCCACATCTTAGCTTCACTTTCTTGTGGATGCATTTCACAGTGTGATCCTCCAATCATCTAGTCACATGCTACTCCTTTGGCCTTGTCCAGAAGCAAGTATAAGTTGACTGCTGAATAAGGACTTGCCCATATACTGGAATGTGATAGGAAGAAATGAATATATAGAACATCTTCATTCCGTATGTCCATCCAAGTGTACATTTAACAAAGTGACTTTACTGTAGAAAATAGTGCACACTAATATGTAAGAATGATTGGCAGAATTAAATTAGCTCCAGCTACCTTCATTTTAGAATAGTGCTGAAGAGGTGAAGACGTTGGGTGTTTTTTGGTTTGTTTTTGTTGGGTTTTTTTTTTTTTTTTCAATCCTGGAAGTTTTTTGACAGAAAAAACTCCAGGCTCTTACACTGTAGTAGATGATGAAAGTCAAGGAATTCTGCAAACACTAGAATTTCAGGCCAGGAAACTGGAATTCAGAGATGGTGCCATTCTGCCATGTGCAAATCCTGGTCTGCAGCTGGAAGTGCTGGATGGAACATAATTTGTCTCATGTTCATTTTTTTTTTTAAACTAGAAAATAGTAGAAGCATGGTTGTTTTAAGGAAACTTTTTCAGATACTGCATCACTTCAGATCAACATTCTCTTTCCTCCAAGACTACCTGCTTCTCAGAATATTGGTTCTGTCAAGTCATTGAAGACTCACAAAATAAATAACATGTATTTGGTATGCCATAAGACACACAGTAAATGGCTTATGGGCAAGATGATGGAAACAGTTAATAAAAATAAAGGTTTCTCAATCCACCACCCTAGCCATGCAGGAGAATTTGTCTCTTGTGAATGTGGCAGATAGTGTTATCTGGCAGGAAAGGCTCACTGGAGGTAAGTTTAGGGTAGCATGGCTAAACAGTAGTTCATGTGGCATCCAGCATAGAGCTCAAGCTCAGTATTCAGGCAAATAAAATGTGGAAATAATCCCAGCCTAGAGTTTCCAGCCTCTGTAATAGTGGTTAATAATAAACTCACAGGAAAGTATTTATTTTCTCCTGATTACCAAAAATAAGGATTAGCTATATAAAGTTTTTTGCCATTCTCTTCATCTAAATCATGAAAGCACAGTAATGCAGTGTCTCAAAGGAATATGCAGTGTCTCAAAGGAAAGAAAAATATTTTGCTTCAGGTACAAGGGTTGAGGTCCAAAGTACAGAAACCAGCGTCACAGGCATCAGTAATCTGTAATCCCAGTAACCTGAAATTCCTACTTTCCAGAGTATCAGGGGGCAAATTTCTGACAACGTGAAAGTTAAAGGCAATGCCTGTTCAGTACAGCTGGGACAGATCACCACCTCAGTTACTGACTGGGCTAAAAAAACTTGCAAACTCTAGTTTTTCAAGAATATGTCTATTTTAGTGAACAGGGCAGCTTATACAATTACCTTCTGTGGATGAGACAGAGCTTTTATTTCTGAATTTATAATACGTGATCTTAGACAGACAGCCAGATTTTCAAGCAGCATGAATTCACAGCTGCTTTAGAAGGATATGATGATTTCAGAATAGAGTTTTTTTTGCTGCTGGGTGGTGGGATGTACACTTGGGAGAGCAGCAGTGCACAAATCCACACTCACACAGAAACACAAAAAAGCAAAGTGATGCTCCAAACTGATGAATCTTTTGAAATGGAAGAGATTAAGGTGTTGCATTTGGCAAGAACATTGTATCTGTCACAACAGCACAACGTTAGAAATGCAGAGTATCACCCACACTATCTCTGTGGATATCAAGAAGTGTCATGAATGGAGCACAGCTTCTATTCCGGCAAGGCACGAATGCAGGTTTTGGGATAAAGCAACCGTGTTTGAAAGCTTTGACAAGCTTGGGACACAGAACTACCATCAAATTCCATGAGAATCTTTAAAGTTCTCAATTTCAGTTTAATGCATGTATCTTTCAATTTACTAGAGAAATTTCATCTGCTACTTACATTTTCAGGCAATTATAGTTACCAAGATTTGAAATATTATAACAAATGTAATGTTTGTATTTTCATTTAACAAAATCAATACAAACTGTACAGATACTGGTATCTCTTTAGCCATGCCTTAAGATGGACTAAACTGTAAACAATTACATGTGAAAGAGGAGAATCCTGACTTTGTGTACAGCTGTAACTTCACATTTCTGCCTTCATATTTTTCCAAAGGACTGAAATGTATGGGTAATTGTAACCAACAAATCTGAGACCAAATGTAAAAGTCTGGCATTCAGTGTGTATTGCAAAAGTGCCTGCAACTCTGCAAGACATATTGATACAACTTTAATTTTTAATCCTTTAAAATTATTATTTAGAACACTGACGGTGAAATATGCATTTCACAGGATGACACAGATAGCAAACTCACTGATGTAATACAATAAAGTACACACAAGCACTCTGACACAGTGTGAATTCAATCCCAAAACAACTCCTTTCCTATACCCATTATTTTTGCAATGATGAATTCATATACCCTTCTGTTTCCTGCTGCTTATTGATGAGAAATATTAAATGGCACCACATAGATGAACATCACATTGTTTTTACTGCAAGCCAGTGGTAGAGAAGGTCTCCTTGTTTATAAAATATATTTTCTGCTGGCCAACTTGTTGCTTCAGGAGAGTTTGCTGGACTTAAATCATTAGCCTTCATCTAATGATTAATTAGAAAATCTCTTTCTCTCTAATGCCTGTTTATTTTTTGGTTTGGTAAAATCCAATTTTTCAAATTGGAATTAATGCTCATAAAATGCCACCTTCACCTCCCTGAAACTGAAATAACTTAATAGGGTTCTGACTTAAATGTCTCTGCCACAGATTACCCACTGTAATTCTGGACGACAACTAAACAGCAGGTGCAAAGGACTGCTCAGTTAAACCATAGCAAAATTCAGACTATATCCACTGTGTGATTATAGTGTTATTTAGATGGGGTAAACTAAAGAGCATCAGGTGAAATCAAAGGTGATACAACAGAAATTGCCTGGTTGTATTCAACACAAACTCCAAGACCTGAAGGTGTGAGGGGACAAATGAAACTGAAAATTAGTCAGAGAAAGACAGTTCACAGTAACATCATAATGTCCATAAAAGCAAACTGTTATATGGAATAGTGTCTTTAAGGGAGATGGATAACAAACTAAACTAGCCAGCTTCATTTGAATGAAAATGCAAATACTTTTCTCCTGGCCATTTCTTGTGGGTGGCACCATAGTAGCGGACATAATCAGTGCCTGCATTACAGGACCTGGTGTGTGCACAGAAAATGAAGGGTGTTCTGGTGAGAGACCTGTAGCTGTAGAAAGAGAAAAAATTCTGCATTCATATTATCAGCCTTTACATGTTTTCATAGTCTAACCAATAAAGAAATGTATAAAATGAGCATGGGCTTGATATTGAGGACTTCTTTCCTCTGTCTGCTTCCCAGTAACGTGAAATACTGGGAACAGGGTGTAAGTTTGAAAAGCTGTGTCAATACCATGCCAAAGATTTCATTACCCCTTCTGGATTGATGTCTGTTCCTGTAAGCAGCTGATGCCGCAAGAACAACAGGACCAGGCAGCCCTCTTTAAAGAAACATCTGGTGAAAAGAAATTCCAAGTTTTAATCACGTGTCCTTCTAATATCCCATCGTGTGACCTAGGGGTCTTGGGTGTGTAGGTTTTGGCCCATCCAGGTGCCCCGGGCATGGCTGGAGCCCCAGGCCAAGAACTACTGACCCTTTTCCTAACAATGGGCACAGGAACCTGTGGCTCGGCACGAGATCGGCTGGAGACGATGACACACAGCCTCCGACTTCGAAGGCTGGACTTGATGATGTTGGAAGTCTATTCCATCCTGAATGGGTCTATAATTCTGACTTGGCTGTAAAAGCCTATAGTTTCCTTTGTTCGGGGTCCTTACACGGAGGCAGCAGTTCATTCTTTGTTGTTTGGTTATTGCATCGCGATTAGATTATTTTAAGGATTTGGTCGTCGGAGCCTCCGCTATGGGAGAGCTAGTGTGAGTGTGAGGGGCTGTGCAGCTGCCGAGGGGCCTCGGCTCCAGCTCAGATGGTGCGGGTCTGGATGGTCGGGCAGGGAAGCTTCCCCAGGAGCAGCTGCGTGCCGAGCCCGGCTGCAAGAGAACGCCCACTCCTCCTCACCGCAGCCGCCCGCGGGCGATCAGGGCTCGGGTGAAGAAACACCCGGGGAGGCAGGGCCGGTGCCCCCGGGCGAAGGGCGGCAGGAGCCCGGCCCGGCCCCCGGGGCCGCCTCCGCGATCGATGTATGGGCGCTCGACAGCGGCACAGGCAGCGGCGATGGCGCTGAGCGGGGTGCGGGTGCTGGAGCTCGCCGGGCTGGCGCCCGCGCCGCTCTGCGGGATGATCCTCGCCGACTTCGGGGCGCAGGTGGTGCGAGTGGACCGCCCGTCCCGGTCCGCCGCGGCCCTGGCGCACGGAGACGTGCAGGCCCGCGGGAAGCGCTCCCTGGCGCTGGACCTGAAGCAGCCGCAGGGCGCCGCGGTGCTGAGGCGGCTGTGCGGCGCGGCGGACGTGCTCATCGAGCCCTTCCGCCACGGTGAGGGGCCGCGGCCGCCGGGGAGCCGTGCGGGGCGGCGCCGCGGCCGCGCCAGCCCGCGCGGGAGAGCGGGAGGTTGGAGGGGCAGGGCCGCGGCATGCCGTGCTGACAGGCTCCCGCCTGTCTGTCCTCTGCCATACTGAGTGGGAAGCGGCAGGGAACGGCGCTGGGGGCGCAGGCTTTGTGGCGGACTTGTGCGCTGCAGCCGCCATGTGAAGCCGCGGCGAAAGACGCCGGGAGCGCTCGCACAGGGCCGTGCCCTCGGCCGGGCCCGGGACGAGCAGCAGGATGCCCGAGCCGAGGGCTCACACCGAGCTCGGAGCCCTGGACGAGCAGCAGGATGCCCGAGCCGAGGGCTCACACCGAGCTCGGAGCCCGGGACGAGCAGCAGGATGCCCGAGCCGAGGGGTCACACCGAGCTCGGAGCCCTGGACGAGCAGCAGGATGCCCGAGCCGAGGGGTCACACCGAGCTCGGAGCCCTGGACGAGCAGGAGGGTGTCCGAGTCCAGAGGTCACACCGAGCTTGGGGCACCAAGTCGAGGCCTGCTGCTAACGTTCACGGTTGCTGTGCCAGTCAGAGTTTGAGCTTGCAATTCCTCTGAAGACAGCAGATCTGAGCTATGGTTACATATTTACAAAGCACATATTCCACCGAGAGGAATATTAAGAGTTACATGTGTTAAATAGAGTAGTATGATTACGTTGTACAGTGCTACTGTGATTCAGGATCAAATCCAGGTTATGAACTACAGTCTTCATTTTCAAACATCATGGTTAATTTCAGGAAGTTGCTTTCTACAAACTAATCACTTCCTGCCAGTCTTAAGTCTACTTTATGAAAGCCTTCCTTGTGTTTTTGCAAATATTTTCCTTTTTTAACGTAAGGTTAAAAGTAAGACAAATTCTTTAAATACTCAATTACAGAATTTCTCAGTTTTTCAAAACCATTTTTGAAAGATAACTTTTGGTACATTTTTTAATTACTGTATGCACATTTACTAATTTATAGGCATGCTTAACATCTGGTTTTCAGTAGCAAAATTGATGCCATTTTAAGATCAGTGGACTTTTCAGATTGACCACATTCCCTCTGTTGATAAGCCATACACAGGCACTCACCTGATGGTTATGTCAGTATCTGTGGGTGTTCCTTGAGGGTGCTGTTCTGTTAGAAAAGGTCAGGCTGGGCAGGGCTCTGTGTACACGAATCTAGTTGAAGATGTCTCTGCTCCCAGCAGGGGGTTGGAGTAAGTGACCTTTACAGGTTCCTTCCAACCCAAACCACTCTGTAACAATGCTTCACTGAGGAGCTAGCTGAAATGTTTTGGAGATTTTACAAACGGTTTAGAAATAGGAGACTTTATCAGTTAGACACTGTACATCATGGACAGATAGTGTGTCACAAGTAATTATTTTCCTTTGAAAAATGGATTTATTCTTACCTTAAAATAGTTTTTTTTACTCCCCAGAAACTGAGCAAAAAAACAAAAAAAAAGAAGTTAAATTCCAGTTTTTCCTTGTAGCTGATCATCTGGTTTTTCTTTATGAAATTTTGTTTTCTTTGGTTTTATGGGCACTTGCTGGGTTTTTTTCTCAGTTGGACAGGCAATTTTGTAACTAGATACAAGGTTGTAAGGCCTGTTAAATGAACTAGGCAGTTCTATGACCCGTTGTGAGACTGCTGGAAAACAGTGAGAAGGTGAGGGCCCAAGCTGCAGAACAGTTTCTTGCAAGGCGTGTGTGACCTTACAACAATGACCTTGTGACACCAGAGCGGTTATTTGTCACCCTGTTTCCACTTGTGCATTTGAAAATCATGCATTTTGCCAAATTTCTCTGCTTTCTTGGGAGTAATCACTTGCTGCTGCCCAGTAATTAATACAGTAGAAATGGATCTGAATGAAATTGGTGGTATAGTAAAAATATGGACTAGTTTTGTGAGACAAGCTGGAGTAATAGATTCTGGGGTGGAACAGGCTTTGAAATTATGTTAGTCCTTCAATTCCAAAATATGTGGCCCAGCAGTGCCGGTATAGATCATTGGTTAAAGTCTGACCAAACTGCACTGAACTCGTAAGAAAGTATAATTTATTGCAATTCAAATTTATTCTCTTTAAACCACTGTTTTAGGACTGCAAGATTAACATTTTAGCCTTGATTTCTGTAAATCCATGCTGATTCAACTTACATACCATTGATTCTAAAAGTTCCTTACTCCCTGCATTAAAAAAGAACATGTTTACTTGTGTGTGGTTCTTACAGATCATTTGTGGAATAGTGGCATGGTCCAGTCACATGTGAGTTAAAATACACAGGAACATGAGGTACTGAGAAATTGTGAGGAAAGTATATGCCAGTAAAATACAGATGAAATTTCAAGTGATGTTAATTCGGAAAATGTAAGAGTTTTCTCTTTCTCTTTTTTCCTTGTTTTACCAGCCTTTGGTAGCTTTCTGTCTTGTCCAGTGATGCATGATTTTCTGTCAGTCTTTTGGAGAAGTAAAACAGGAATAAAAGCTGAAAAAAGATCCCTAAAGCCTAATGTCCACTTACTTTATATTAAAAATTTATGCAGCATGTTGGTAATTGATAATGTTTGTGTTGTGACATGGACACTGAAGTAGAATGTGCTACTTCATAAAGTGCAGTTGAGTTCTGCTGTTATATACTCTAACTTTGGGTCATTATGTTTTGAGTATTACTACATGTGAATTTGAATTCCTTGCTTTTGTCTTTTTAAGGTGTCATGGAAAGACTTGGGCTTGGCCCAGAGGTCCTTCTACAGGAGAATCCCAGACTCATCTATGCTAGACTTACTGGCTTTGGCCAGACAGGAAAATATGCCAAGTCTGCGGGTCATGACATCAATTACTTAGCTTTATCAGGTAGGCTGTAAAATTTCCTGTTAAATAAAGTTTCTTCCCCCCCTTTGATCAAGACTCAAGAACTTGTTGAAAGCAGATAGCTCAGAATTTATCTGAGGTGCAGTCTGACAAAACAGCTGATATGAAGTGTCTCTGTCAGTGAAATGGGGCTTTCCTTTCACTATGCTTTTCTCTGATGCTTTCAGTCAGCTCTGGCAATGCTTGTGAGCAGATTTTTTGAGCAAAGAAAAACTAGGCAGCATAAGACAATTGAGATCTTGCACTTTTCTGCTTGTAAATATGTCCCCACTGATACCAGTTGAAAGGAAGTAGGCTTCAAATAAAGTGGAAATGCTACATTTCATTAAGGTGCTGTGGACCTTGTGGTGGCCTATGCTGGTTTAAAGTGGTATGAATTTACAAGTATGCAGTAGCAAACAGGAAAAATATTATGCACCTCAGGTGCAGCCCTTCTATGTATGGCCCTACCTCCTGCTCTTCACACTGCTTTGTCTCTGAGCCTGTGAAGGAGGAGAGAAGGTGGCGCAAAAGTTCTTGGCTTCCCACTGGATAAAGTAGTTCTTGTAGCCCCAGGAAAGTGATGTGGCAGTGGCAATGCAGACCTGGTGATCTGGTATCTCCTACTATGAGGAGTCATAATGTTGTGGAATAAATTCTTTAGAGATGCATTCAGTCTTCCCTCATGTAAAATTTTAGAGAATAGAAAAGATTAAAGAAAAGATGCCTCATTTGAATGACTTTGACTTCATGTTAAGATTATTTCAAAGTATTAAGGTATTTTTATCTGTTAGTAGTGGAGGGAAAGAGTCAATACGGGAACAGCATGGTCCATCCCTACCTTAGTTTGTAGTACTTTCTGGTTTACAAATAGAGTGATTTTTATCTCTGGAGCTAATTTAATCAGTTGTGTTTTGGTTTGTGATATCTTCCTAAAATAACTCTGCTTGAAATTTCACAGATCAATTTTTACTGCCTATTAAAAGGAAGTAAAACAAGGTGTTTGAGAGGTGTCATTCCTCAAAAATGAGATCTCATATTCTGAGTATTTTCCTAATGAGCTTTGGCTTTCTTTAACTAAAAAAATAGATTGTGTTAGGAACTCTTAAGAAGTCAGTATATTAATTTTCTTGTACCTGTGACAACTTTTTAGACTATTAAAAGGAAAGTTTTAGGCAGCAGCAGGGGTTTTATTCCTGCAGTACAGGATTTGGAAACCTTTTATACTGTGCACTCTGTTGCTTGCCTGTAGGAAGTGGATTAGACTATTAGTTAATTAAACAGTGCATCAGAACCATGCAATTCTCAGGAAGTTCTGACCATGTATTCTGCAGGTCTCAGGCCTGAGGCCACAGACACAGGATAGGGCTGGTCACACTGCAGTTTCTTGCTTGCCCAAAGGGAATTGCTATGAGGCAACTACAAAAAGTAAGGTCACAGTAAAGAGGTTGTTGAGGATGGCAGAGAAATGCTAGCAAATTCAAAGCTCTGACTGAAGTAAACTGGCTTAGCCTTTGCTCTAATCCCTTTTGTTTCTGCATAATTGCTGGCATAAACATAGGTTCCTTGCATTTACATAGCATGCAATCAGAGATAACCTCCCTGTGTTAGTCACTTGTTCTTATATGCAACCTTTTTTTTTTTCCAAAGGAAGTTGGAGAGTGAGGATAGGACTGAAGCACAATTGTCAGTGTGAGATCCTTTGTTATGATCATTTCATAATCATTTTTATGAGCACATAAGACTATACATCTGCATTTTTACTTTAAAATATTCAAAGAAGAACACTTTATCAGAGTGGCTTTGAGACACATTCATCGTGCCTTTTATGGGCAAGATTCAATGCATGTACAAAGTACTAATATAAAATTACTGCATGCAGGGTTGGTTTCTTTAATAAAATTTTGTCCCTATATACTCAAAATATCAAAATTTATCTGTGACAGTTTTTTTAATGTCTTTAATTAATCACATCTTCCCTAATGTGACTTCATACATTTTTACTCTTTGTGAATTAAAGAGCCATCCAAGCAGAAATAAAAAACACTAGAAGATTGCTTTATGCCTTACTTATTTGCATAGTTTGAAAATAATGAAACTTTTAATTGTAGAAATGAATGTTTATAATTAATTTTATGCTTATCTTTGCTTTGTTTTCTCTTTTGTCAGGTGTGCTGTCAAAACTGGGTAGAAAGAATGAAAATCCTTATGCACCTGTAAACCTTCTGGCTGATTTTGCTGGTGGAGGTGTCATGTGTGCACTGGGCATTGTTATAGCCCTCTTTGAACGTGCCAGATCTGGCAGAGGGCAGGTCATTGATGCAAGTATGGTAAGCTTGTTCTCAAGGAACTTGTGGTTTCTTAGGTTTTCTTAGGTGTTCTCCTACTCTAAATCCGGGAAAGGGAGGAGATTGTAAGGTTTAAAATTGAGAATTTGGGAAAGGGAAAGTGAGCAATCTCATAAAATGGCTATTCCATGCAAGCAATTTTCATGAATCACTGCTGGCATAACATCCTTATGTCATGGAATACATACTACAGCCTCTTCCCTCTCCCTGCTTTTGCCTGTCTGCCTTCTTCACAAAGTATTAGCTCTAGGTATTTGATGAATAAGTGTGGTGTATGGAGATAGGGTGTATAATAAAATTGGCTTACTGTATAACAGCAAAAATTACAGGACTCTTGCAATAAAAATTGCATTAGCTTTATTCAAGATACATCGTCTGATGATTTTGTGACAGATCATATGTTAGTTAGAAACCCTGTTCCCTGGGATAGTTACACTGTCTATGTATCATTGCCAAGAAGTCAATTTCAAACAAATAAATGAAAGGCTAAATTAGCTTAATAATGGATATGTTTCCACTGGAAGGCCACCTACTTACACACAGAGGAAAATGAAAAACTTAACAAGTGGAGTTCTACAGATGTTTGTTGGGTCTTTTTTCTGTTTTCTGCAATAAGTTGAATGACAGATGAGCTATTGTGTTTAGTAAATTTACAGATAATACACATATGTGAAGGACTACAAGTATGATGGACTTGGAATAGAATTAAAAATGACCTTTTCAGATTGGAGCAATGACCTGAAAGAACTGAATGCCATTCATGGACATTGCTGCTTTGTGGTCCTTTGTAGGCAATTTGTTGCACAAATGCAGTAAGAGAACAATTGGCTAAAGTACAATCCTGGGAGTTTGTAATAGTCACAAGCTGAACATGAGTCAACAATATCACACTGTTACAAAACACATACATACTGTTAGGATGTATAAACAGGAAATAGAGCCATCAACGTTTCTGAAGCAATTATTCTAACCTATTCAATGTTTAAGAAGTCTCAGGAAAATAACATTTCAGACACTGACCATCATCTTTAAAAGTTGCTAATTTGAGGAAGCCCAAGTAGCACAACAAAAATTATGACTCTAAAAACATGACCTTAAAGAAGAATTGAAAGAGATTGTGTATTTGTGAAAGAAGAACTGTTGAGAATTGTGACAAGTCTTCAAATACTGAAAAAGATACTTCTTGTAGTTTGTAGTATTACCAAAGTTTCCTTATCACAATTCAGCAAATTAAAGGAATTTGTTAGAAGAGGAATCAGTTAAGTCTGCTAATGTTCTAATGAAATTTGTAGCTCATTTGGAGTAGAATGTATTGTGGGGCTTTTTTAAGTCCTTAAAATTGTGTCTTCCAATTTTTTCTTGTTTCATCATAATTGTGGAATTCACAGTTTCCTGCTGATGTGCCTGGTGACCTGTGAAATGGACGGAATATTGTCCAGTATCACAGGATGTACTTTACCGAGCATTTGGTCATATTCCTTGTGTCTTGAATTGACTTTCAGTGACACAATTGATTAAAATCATGCATGCATCATCAGCTGTAAAATCTGCAATAAATTGACTGGTGCATGAGCCTGTTTTTACACCTAAGTTTTATTTTTTTTGTGGAAGAAATTGTTTTAAAAATCACAACACTGCAGCATTTCAGCTGATTTGTTTTAACACTATTTTTGTTTAAGAGACCCTTTACTTAAGCTGTTGTACAGTTTACTAGGTAGTCTGAATATGTTAAAGACTCAGACATGTGGTAGAATTTTCTACAGTAAAAACTGCACTGCGCGAAAAGTTGACAATGGGTCCTGCATTTCATCTGCCTGTCTCGGAAGAATTAAGTGCCTGAATTGATTCCTGCTGGTTGCTGTCCCTTTCTCATTGATCTTATAGGGATCATGGCTATCTTACAGGAAGCCAGATAGTTGCCACGTGGAGTGGACACTGGGATGTGGCACAGTAGGCACAATTGTACCTCTGCATTCTTGCACCACACTGGAACAGAGGCATGTGAGTCAGGGCCACAGTTTGGGTTCACTAGAGTTTCAGCCACAGAGCCTTCTGATAATGGTAGGCATCTGACTGAGCATAACTCACTCTTTGTGAAAAGACAGCCATGGGAAAGCATGCTGGTAGTAATAGATTGCATAATAGTCTCATGGCAGGAGCACTTAGCAGTGCAACAGAAGACTGAGGTTCCAGGGTTTCCTCAGCCTAGAAGTGCTCAAAACCAAAACTCCCACATCCTAGAAGCCTTCTTCAGTCACAAGGATAGTTTAGGTCGGTGTGGATTCATTCCAACTTTTGTTTGAGCTGTTTTCAGTCTGTGGAAAGAACAGAAGACTTGTGGAGCAGACAGGTCACCCATTAGGGTGATGCCTCTGGATTCTTGTGCCTGCTTCAGAGACTGGAGATGTTCTTAACATGAGGGAGACATGAAAAACATACCACTTATTATAATAATTCTGTAATTAGACTTAAGTGAAGTCACTCCATGTTATCCTTTTCATGTTGTAAAAGAAGGTGACCACATTAGTGAGTGTGTGGTGTTATTTTTACATGCCTTTGGAGGTCTGGTGCAGATGTTAAGACGCTTTTTTTATTTGTCTCTGAATTGTGGTGGGCCTCAGGCAGAACCTAGCTCTCCAGTTGCCCATTTCTAAAGTCCCTATACCAGTCAAAAACAGATCTACTGTTTTATTTTAAATGTTTCCTGGGTAAGTAGCACATAGGTTGTACAGCTGCTGACTAAGAGTTTTGTCAGGACCAAAATATAATTTTTCTGTTAGGTCTTATTCTGATATTTCCCCCATCTTTTATTATCCTTGCTTTCAGTGCTTTTTGTGTAATACTACTTTTTGTTAATATGAGCAGTGCAAGATCAGGTCATTAGTAAAACATAATTTACTTGCAATAATTTTGTAGCTATGTAGATGAAGGTATACAGTATTTTCTCATATGAAAGTACTTTAATTGACTTTAACATGCAACAGCGAGGACAGAAGTATTCCTGTCCTTGAAGCAGTACTAGAGCAGAGCCCAAGTAACACACATTAAATGAAGAAGCCCTCTTGACCACACATTTTAGCAATTTGCATGTTTTAAATTTTTGCATAGGAAGGTATAAACTAATAGATCTTTCTACACGAAAATTTAGTAGCCTTTTTTTTTGGTACAGTGTCTATTCTTTTCTCTATAGACAATATTAGGTTAGTTTAATGCAGCTGAAATTACATGAATCAAGTGATACTCAGAATAATACAGCTCAGGTTTTAATCTGTTCTACTGGAATGTTTCTGGCCATACACTATTAATTGGCTTATCTTTGTTTACAGTACTTTCAATACAGTTGAAAGAAAATGAATTGTGCTGATGAGCAAAACTGTAGGATGTGATTTTTCTTGAAAGACTGGCCCAAACTTGTTAATTATTGAAAAGCTGAACAGACTGTATTTTCATCTAGGTGTACTGCACAAAGACAAAATTTTGAGGAACAATTTGCAATGGGATTACTCATGCTTTCTAGCACTGTATTCATCAGACTCTTGTCTATGTAGAGATTCCTTTGATATGTGTGTGTAGCTGCCACTGATGACAGTTTTTGTTTTAACTTAGGGTTGGAAATTTTATTTCCTTCAAATTTCTGCTAAAAATACTACTCTTCCTACAATCAGTGTATAGATAAAATTTTGGTATTTATGAGACTGGCACAAATACTTTGTTTTCCAGAGGTTTAGAAGGTGTTGATGGCTGTCTGATGTAATGTTGTCTAGAGCTAAGAAGCTTGTCCCATCACTTGTAATTACTCGCTCATTGTGAACTTGCTAAATGAGGCAGTTTTGTTCATTGAAAGTGTGTTGTCCATCTGAAGCTGCCTGACTACATTTATGCTCTTTCTTACTCTCTGTTTCTAGATTATTTCACATATACAGTGTAAACAGTAATTGAAAATTTTAAGAAATGGAACTTCTTAACAGAGATTCTGTCATTAAAAATCTTTGCAAAGGGCAGAATTGAAAATAGCTTTTTTTTTTTGTTTGTTTTATACAGAATTTAAATAACATGCCAACTAATTTACTGGAGCCTTTATTTTTTTTTTCTCTAAATCTTCAAGGTAGAAGGAGTAGCATACCTAAGTTCTTTCCTGTGGAAGTCACAAAATTTGGGACTTTGGAGCCAGCCTCGCGGTGAAAATCTGCTAGATAGCGGTGCACCTTTTTATGAAATTTACAGGACCTCTGATGGAAAATTCATGGCTGTTGGTGCCATTGAGCCTAAATTTTATAACCAGTTAATAAAAGGTGAGTAGGTTGGAGCAATTGTTTCATAGCAGCAAAGCATGATTGAGTGAATTCTTCCACAGCTGGTTTTGATTCATGATGTATAGTTTACAGAATCACTAGTTGGAAGAGAGCTTCAAGATCATTGAGTTCAGCCTATGCCCTACGCCTCAACTATCCATGGCACCAAGTGCCACATCCAGTCTTTTTTTAAACACATCCAGGGATGGTGACTCCACCACCTCCCCAGGCAGACCATTCCAGTACTTTATCATTCTTTCAGTAAAAAACTTCCTCCTAAAACATGGGAAATGTGATTTCTTTGTAAAAGTCAAACACTTCCTGAAGCTAGTTGGGTAGTTGTGCAGAAGTTTAATTGAATTTCTTTTTCCAGCCATTAATTTATTTCCTTTTCACCCCCAGCAACTACACTTAAATTTCAAGTTTTCGTTTGGAGTTACTGTAATGGTAGTTTGTGATGTCACTGAAGCACTAAACAACTTTTTCTGCAAATCACTTTTTTCAAATGATTATTTACTTTAAAAAGAACTAATTCTTTGCAATTGCAAATAGAATTTCAATCAATTTCTATTATTTGTACTATAATTAAAAATAAAACGTATTTAAATTGTTTCAGAAAGGAATATTCACTGGAAGTAGTTCGTAGTATGACAGAAAAAATTCTTATGGAAGCAAATTCTGCTTAAAGAATTAATTTCCACCACAATTTCAGACTGCTTTTAGTGTCTAGCTGTGGATATAATATTTATATTTGACTAAGACTCTTTAAATATGACCATAAATCATGATTTATCTCTTCAAGAAATTAGAATGGGTTATGTATTATATTTATCTATGAAATGACAACAAATGTGCATCTTTACTTCTGAACTCATTATGTGCTTCAACCCTTTTATTACATGGACTCTTAGCTTCTTAGTGGTTATTTTAATCTCTTTTTCTGTTGTGCTTCTCTGGTAGATTGCTATGCTTTCCATACAGAATTTATGAAAATATAAAAAATTCATGAAAGAATTTAGTATTTATTCTTTCTTTGTTGCACAGAATATGAAGGCTATAAGAAGTTGTCAATTTAGTTTTAGCTTTGGTTGATGAGTTCAAGGAATGCCAACAAAGGATTCCTAAAGTCAATGTGTGAACCACATTTATGCATACATGTGGCCAGTCTTCACTCTGTGAGTGTGTCAGGGGAGTAGTTCCTTATTCTTGCACAGTCTCCCACTCATTATTCCTTGAATTGTAGCATTCTTTGAATAGTATCCATGCTACAATTTTTACTGGTTTTGCCTGGGATACAGCTGAATTTCTTTGCAGTAGCTTGCATGGGGCTGTGATTTGGGTTTGTGCTGGAAGCAGTGCTGTTACACAGGGATGTTTCAGTAACATGAGCAGCTCTTGCACAGCATTGAGGACTTTTCTCCTCCTCACCCCACTGCACCACTGAGAGGCCTGGGGGTGCACAAGAAATGGGAAGGGATCACAGCCAGGACAACGGACCCCTACTGAGCACAGGGACATTCTGTACCATAGGACATGGTGCTCAGCAACAAAACTGGAGGGGAGGTTGGTGCGTGGTCACTGCTCAGGGACAGGCTGGGCATTGGGCAATTGAGGGTGAGCAGTTGTTCTCATCTGCAGCTCTTGTATTTCTTGTGTTACGAGGTTGTAAGGTGGAATATGCCTTGGATGCACAGGATCCCAAAGAGAGCTTGTTCTTTATGCTTTTGGCTTTGTTCTCTTGCAGCCTGCGGTGCTCCCCAGGTTCTTGCATAGCTGTAGATATGAATGACTGCTTCTCTTGTAGCTTAAAAAAGTCCATGCAATTGTGTAATATCTAAACTGAGACATGCTGCTATGTGAAATACATGAGGAAGACTCCTGGAGTGGCTCAGGGACATGTCCAGCCTTATGTTAGACAGATCAGATGTCAAGTTTGGAAATGTCACTTTCTTGACTGAAGAGGATGGTGCTTTTTTGTCTCTAATTGTCCTGAGAATAACCTGTTTGTAAACTCAATTTGTAAGCAACTTGATCTTGAAAAAGAAAGTGTAGTTGATTGTTCCATCATTGATTATTTGCAGTTCTTTGAAATGTTTTTCTCATTCCATCCCCAAGAGATTTTCTTGCTTGCATAGTAGCTGAAGAACAACAGTAAATATCTATATCAAAGTAAAAAACTGTATCAAAGTGAAATTCAAGCCCTTGCCGTGGGAGTTAGGTAATTTGGAATTCCAATAAATATCTTCAGGGAGAACGCTTGTATTAAGTACAAAGCAAATGAGAAAAAAATAAGGCTGCATACTCAGATACCCATATGTTTGGCTTCAGTTATCTAACACTGGCTTGCAGTATTCATGGCCTGCAGTATTTTGTTCTTTGGAGACTGAGTTGAATCACTTAAGCTACAGGACTGGGATAGAATCTGTACTTTTTCAAAAAGCACCAAAATTCTGCAATGGAGTATGGTTCTGTTTGTGACTCTTCCTCTGTGAACTTTTTCTGGACAGTCCTAATTTCTTTTATTGATCATTGTTACCGGGCAAGACTTGTGCTTTTCTCTCTCAGCCAGGTTATCTAGAGATAAGCCTGTGATGGATGAAACCAGTGGCCAGGTGGTATAACGGTGGTTGTGGTGATGGTGTCTGTCTTCTTTAGATGACTCTCTACTGAGGAAAATGCTAAAATTCTGCTTTTCTTTTAGTTGTTTCTCAGAAATTTAGAGGTTAAAGCTAGAGCAACTGTGAATTCTTCTGCTTATGTTGGGACACCCACACTGGACAACTTTATTTTCATGTTTGGAAGCACTCCTTATGTTTACAGTGCAGAGAAGTTGCTTGATTTTAACAGCTGAGGTTTCAAAAACAGTTATTCCAGCAATAAAGAGCTAGTATGTATCCACTTGTAAGTAGACAATGACTGCAGTCATTGTTGCATGTTTCAGTCTGTTTCTGCCATATTTTAAAAATCTAACATATATGCTGCAGTCTTTGGGGAAATTTTGCTTTTTGCCTGTAATTGTACCGCTATCTTTGCTTGTTTACACTCATTCAATTTCCTTTGTTTATTTTGTGAAAATGTGTTGTTTAAAGTAAATTACAAAATTCAAGATTGTCTCACAATATTGAATTTAAAGTAACTGCTCTTTTGTTATTTTGTTTGAGATGCATATCTTGATCTGTTCAGATTTTCATATAGGAAGTACTTATTCCTTTCAGCACTTAGGGTTTCAATCTTTCTGAAGCAATAGTGCACTAAATTAGAACAGCAGATCCTTCTTGTGACTGAGGGATTATTTCCTTTCTGGGATACTTATTACAGAAATTAAATTCAGAATTTAAACTTTTGAGTATTATGGGGAAGAAAAAAATGCCTTTGAGAATTGTATTGCTCTTTCACAAATCTGAGGATCTTTGACTTAGGCTGAATCCTCTGTTTCAGGCATTAATTCCAGCTTTGAAGTGGGTTTAAAATGCTATGTTCCAGTTGCAATTTCCATACTTTCATTTCATGATTTTTCTCCATATTTCTGGTCAGTTCTGCTGGTGAACAATTTGGTGCTGTTCCAGATGAAATATATTAAAAAACCACTGGATGTCTCTATGTCCATACTCAGAGGGTAGATTAGTTTTGCCACTCCACAGAATGAGAGTACAAGGATATGGGTGTTGCAGATGTCAGTTGCAGATTTAAGGACTGCAGAATTGAGAAAGGAGTGTGATGTCTCTGAATTATTTGTCTCTGCTCACAGAATTCTGCTTAGCCAAAGCAGAACTGATTTCCTTTTTGTTCACTTCAGTGTTTTCCTGCAGAGTTCCTGGAAGAACCCAGTGCTGGACCTAAATGCAGTTAATGACATGGTGAGGAAAGTTCTTAAGGAGGCTGCAGAGGGAAACTAAATTACCGAAAATAAAGCATATTAGTTTGGGAATATTCTTGGCTTTGTAGATTGTGCTCAGCAGGGACAATTGCCAGAAATTGCCAGAAATTTATTAATTAAATAAACTTCAAAAAGGCTTTATGAGAAATTGAAGCTATGTAAAATAGATGGAGTAGAGAAGTATTTTGGGCTCACTATTGACTATTTACTATTAACAGACAAGCTGTAGTCCATTTTCCAGTATTAATTTTATTACTACAAAAATCAGACAATAAATAGCTAAAATACCTTGGCATCTTATGAAAAATATGATGGAATAAACATATGCTGCTAATGTTAAGCCTTAATCTTTTGACAGAAAGAGACAGAATGTCTTTCTGACCTGTGAATTGCTTCTGCAAAGTTTGTTCTGTTTTTTAGAAATAGGTGCTTAGTCTTGCTGCAGCCAGGCTACCAGGGGTGTGAAGAGCACAGTAAATACTGTGGAGCAGGTGAGAGTAAAGGTTTAATTCTGAGTTATATGGTGTAAAGTTACACAAGGTGAACTTCGTGTCCACTTACATTGATATGGAAAGCACTGACAGTCACTGAAGTATTGAACTTTAGTTCCTACTCCACAGGACCCCTTTTACTTCAGTACTCCTGCATTGTATTATTTCTGTTTAAAAAAGAAGGAAAAAGTTCAGAAGCAATTAAAAACTTAGTTTGCATCATTATGAAGGATTTCCACGAGACTTTCCATTTTGTGATTGTTAAGTATTGTGTACTGTATTTAAAATCTGCTGATATACTGAATGCAGTACCACATTGTTATTGAGACATGCAACATGGGCAAACAGTTTCCCTGTTATGTTTTAGACTCAGTTATACATAATGTTATGTTTTATTTTAATGTATTTATTTTGATAAGCCTTAAACATTGTACATATACTGTAGAGGGCCAGCCTCCTGCTGGTTCAAAACATTTGCAATTGTGGTAATTGAGTATGTCAGCTCGGAGTACAGCTATGGATACATTTGCAATGAGGCCTGGTAGTACTGTGGGCCTGATCAGCTGTCACTTCCTAAAAAAAAACGTAAGTTTCAGAAAGGTTGATCAGAGAAAAAACTTTACATTGTTACTTTAATGAAAATTCACTACTCTCTTCTGAAATATGGGATATTCTGGAATTCAATTGCCTTTCACAGTGAGAGCAAATTTTATTTAGTCAGAAAAAGAACAATGGCCTTCACCTTGCAGCTGTTGTTTAGCCCAAAATTAAGGTTTCCCTTAATTGATGATTAAGATGATTTTATTCAGTCATGTTATGACAACATAATTTCAGAATTACTCTGCTACAACCATACATTTTTGAAAAGAAAATTAGCAAGTTAAACCAAGAAAATCTTGAACAAAACTCTCCTTTTAAAATAGCATGACTGAAATAATATAAAAACCTGTTTTAATTTCTGACATAGCAAAGCAGCTTCACTGATTTATTTGACGTATTTTGGTGGTTTATTTCTCTTGAAATTGGTGCCTGATCTTACTAAGATCGACTAAGAAGTTCTGTACAAATAGGGATTTCAGTTTGCTCCATCAATAAATGATGTGGGGATATATATCGATAAAGCTATAACATTTGAAGGCTATTTAAAGTTACATCATTATAGGGAGACAGTATTTCACTTTTCAAAAATAATTTTAAAGCAGTACTAAAGTATGTTGACTGGGCTTTTCCATACAAAAACTCCTAGATTAAAATTTAAACAAAAAGACTTGGAACTAAGTCGTTATTGCTTTATAAGATATTCTGTGTAAAAGATACTTTGCTGTTCATTATACTGGGTGAAGTCTGCGCTCCTGTGGTATCCCAGACAATTATGTGCCATGTAATAGTTTCCTTGTTGAGTCAGTCACTCCTGCTCGGATACTGCTCATCTGCACCACAAATGGTGAGCACAAGCTGGAAAATGACAAGTTGTAGTGCTTAAATGCTCTCAGTTCATCCTGTTTAAAGCTGAAGTCTTCAGTAGTAAGCAGAAAATGAGCATGTAATATTAAATTCCAGGTTCTGCTTATTGTTCCAGTTTGCCAGAGAATGTGCAGTGAGGCTCAGCCAACTTCCCATCTGCCACAATCATCAAAAATAATTGTGTAATGGGATAATGGTAGAGTTCTGCTCATGTTGGACTGGCTGATAGAAGCCAAACCATAGTTAATAAGAACATGAGTACTGTGAAACAGAGCTTCCACTTGTCAAGATTCCATGCTTTGAGGCAGAAGTTCAGGTAGTGAGTATTTACTTTTCTTTTGTGGAAGGTAAATATGCCTCACCTGATAGTTCATAAGTAAACTATACTGCACAGTTTGTCACTAGTGGAAGACTTTGAAAATCAATAATAAAATTAATTTTGAAAATACTGCTAGCTTTTATCTGATCATGATGTTCAACCAGTGTGAGTTATCTTCAGCTGATCTCATTATAAGATGACATGAATGGTTATGGATACAAGACTATAAGTTCAGTGATTTAAGGTGCACATGGCTTGATAAAACCATAAGGACTGATCATTTGTAGTATAATTTATTGTGGTATCCAGAGGCATTTCTAATAAGATGTGAGAATATTTATTTTGTCTTTGACTGTGATGAATTTCTTCTGAGAGTGAACAACCGCAAGGCTGTGTTTCTGAGTCTGGAGACTGGCAATTTCTCTGTGTTTTACTTTGAAGTGCCAAAGTACCATTTCAAAGCATGTATTCATTTTCAAAACTATGTTTAATAATCTTGTGATCAACAGTGAAGTTCTTAAATACTGTCTTAAACTGGGGTGGGGGGGTGGGGGGGAAGGGCACTGTGGGCCCCAAGAAGTGCATATTGTACAGATTATGAATGGAAAGAATTTAGGGAGCAGAAGAAAAGGAATTATCTCCCTTTCTTCTCCTCATATGTTTAAACAGCAATATGTCTACCTCACTCAGTGGTAAGGAAGCCATAGAAAGACAAGATATTTTAGGTGTTTTCTGCCTTATAGCTAAAGACAAGAGGAGGTATGTGTAAATTCTGTCTGCCAACCGCCCTCTATTACCCAAGCCTGTAACAGTTGTTAGTCTAATTATCATTCTAATACCAGATAACCAAAGATATAAAAAAGTATGCTCAAAATTCAATTTTGCAGAGCTCTACATTGCCTTTTACAGGGAACCGCTGTTTTCTAAGAAGCTCTTTTTTTTTTTTTGTTACTTATGAAGCATTATGATGATAGTTGTTTTCTAGTCTTTCTAATTTCTCAAATTAGCTTCTCTTGTATCCCTGCATTTTCTGAATTTTTCCTGCTGTGTTCATGCTCTTGAATTTCAAAATGTGACTGTTTGAACAGCCTTCAGTAGATCACTTCTGATTTCTATTTGGTATTATATATTCTGCTTATAACTCTGTACTATCTCATTTTGAAACTGTAGATCAATTGCTTTTTCTCTTACTTGTTTTTTGCCTCCTTTTTGAGATAATCTCTGCAATAAGTGATAAAAATTCTTGCATCTCCTTGAAGTAGCAGAATGAAAGAGCAGAGATTGCAGAGAGCAGAAATGGATATTGGAAACTGTTTTGGCAGCACAGAAGAGATGTAAGCTCCCCAGTGAGAAGGGTTGTGATGCTTAGTTCAGGGATAGACCTATGACTTGTCTAGTTCAGGAAATTGTTATTACAAGGCCTTGTGTGCACATGCTTTGCTCTGGTGTCTCAGAAGGGATATGCTTAGTGCATGCCTGGGCGGTCCTTGCAACTGAGATGGAAAGCAAGGTTATTGAGCAGTTAGTGAGTGAAAGGGCTGAGGGAATTGGAACCTGCAAAGCTTGCTAGAGCAGAGGGAGCAGGAGATACTACTGGAGCCTCTGGACAGTGGAGTGAAGAAGCAGGTCACTGCCTGCAGGCACCTGCATCTGAGCTGCCACATGCGGATCGAGCTGGGCACATCCATCCACACCATCTTCTCATCTGGGGATAGAAATAGCCCCATCATGTTGAACTTCAAACACTGTAGCTTGCTGAATGTCCCGCTCTGGCAGATGTGCTGGCTCCTGAGAGATAAGTGTATTGCTGTAGTCCAGTATCGGCAATGATGCCAGACATGGGGAGACTCTGAGAGATGGTCAGAAGAATCCAAATTTATTGTGGACTACATATGCTTATATACTATTCTAGGAGGGCTAGTAATGTTTTACTACAATGATTGGGTTAATCTTCACATAGACATTTTACAACATCTCTTGCTTGCAGACCTTGATGTGATTTTATTTTCTGGTAAGTCAATCTGATTTAATCTTCAGCTAGTCTTGATTTAATCCTTGAAGTTCTGTTTGATCTTGCCAAGGCATCCTGATTATCAATTCTCTTATGCTAACCAGGTCCAAAGTCTGTCATCTGTCTTGTGTGTCCCAATAGTCCAGGATCCATTCAGCAGATTTCTGTGTTGCTACTGCCAGGTAGAGAATATGATACCTATTATACAAGCGTTTCTCAGGACATTATTACCTCGAGACAGCTGCTGCTTCTGTGAAGTGTTCATACAAATGAGAGTTTATTATAGGTGTGTACTTAAAAAGCAGTAGCTGATGCAGTTTAGTCTAATTGCAAGTATCATAGAACATTTTATTCCTCTGCTCTCTGCCCTGCACAGATACCCAAATAAAGTTCAAAGTGACTTTAGTATTGCCTGCAAAATATTATCTTCTTGAGGAATGTACTTAGTTGCGGGAAGCACTTAGTAAATTATTGATGCTGTACTATAGTTAAACTTTTCTTTTTTCCTCTCAGGTCTTGGGCTAAATTTAGATGAACTCCCTTCTCAGATGAGTTTCTTCCACTGGCCTGAAATGAAGAAAAAATTTGCATCCGTATTTGCACAGAAGACACAAGCTGAGTGGTGCAGCATATTTGATAGCACTGATGCCTGTGTGACCCCTGTTTTATCCTTCGAGGATGCTGCCTCACATCAACATAACAAAGAAAGAAATTCTTTTATCAAAAATGATGAGGAAGAGATAAGTCCTAGACCTGCTCCTGTTCTATCAAGGACTCCTGCTGTTCCATCCTGTAAAAGAGATCCTTTTATAGGAGAGCACACAGAAGAGATACTTCTAGAATATGGGTTTACTAAGCAAGAGATTGATAAACTTAATACTGATAAAGCAATAGAACTGAAGGAACTAAAAGCTAATTTATAATCTCTGACTGTGCATATCAGATAAATTTCAGGCTGATACTGTAAGCTTTTATGCTTTAAAATTAAACTACATGACAAATAACTGTTGGCATAATACTGATTTTAAATTATTTATATTTTTAAAATTATTGACATTTTAAATTTAAGTTGAAAACAGTAAGACTGATCTGTTTCCTAGAATGATACTGCAGTTGTGTTCTGAATATCTACATACCTTACTTGTTAAGCAACCTGTAAACTCTCAGAATTTTGTTTAAATATTATATCCTTTGGTTTGATTCTTTTAATTCTTGGTTATACAATTGATTTGTAATATATGTTGCAATTACTTGAAAGTAATTATTTTAATAAAATATAGTTATATTATTCTGAAATGAGTGATTATGCTGTTTATTAATGAATTAGAAGGGATTTTCTTCATCTGTTTTTCCTATTAATTTACTTTATCATGCTGAAACTATGGTCTAACTAATGCTATTCTATTATGTGCTGCTACAGAGCTATTATCTCAAAGTTGATCTATTTAACAGCCTGACTACATTTCCTTAATGCAGTCTCCTTATTATATATTACATTTGGAATATCACCTTGGCTAGAAACTAAATTCAGAATAAATTTTTTTTTATTTTTAAAATGTCTGCCAACTAATAATCCTTTCCTCTCCTTATGGAAAAATGGTAGGCAACTTTGCTGCACAGCTTTTAAACAATGATTATTCCATGATAGTTTTCATTTCTTTCAAACTTAAACTTTCATTTGAAACCACCTCTTTCAAGACAAAAGAAAATATGCTTTTAAAAAGAATTAGTTATATGGCATTAATACAGTATTGTCCCATGAGTTATGACATGAAGGGTTGGGTGTTCTGATAATTTTGTCTGTTTTGCTGAAGATCGGTTTGTTGGTTGCAGATACTTCCAAAGCTGAGCTATACTTTAGCTTATTTTAATGTGTTGTTGCAAAAATGTCAACATTATTACCATAAAAAAACCTTTTACATTTTACTACATAAACCTCAACTTGGAAGCAACAATTACCTGGTAGGTCCTGGTAAGTTGTCTGAATCATCAGCAAAAGCACCTGAGGTTTGCAGCTAATAATCAGTCTAGTGTAAGCTACTGAACATTATACAAGGTTGCTGTAGGACTTGACAAGTTTCTTAGTCCCAGATATATCTGATTGTGTTGGAGAAAAATCAGCGTTGTCAAATAAGATGTCCATCATGAATAAGTTTTGAAACCAAATTTACTGATGTCAATTTAAAACCTTGTGTTTCTTCAGAATAGGTTGGAACAGCTGACTCCCTCAGGTGGCTAACCTGAAAGGTACAGTTGGAGTAAGGTCACTACAGGTTTCTTTAAGGCCTTTCCCTAGCAAGCAAGACTGTTTAAAAAATCCACCTCTAAGTAATTCTGATACCGTCTGTTTTCAGAAACCAAGAAATGATCAGTTCTTCTGAGGGCAGTACACAGCACAGAGTACTCATCAGTTGCTTGAATTATATCTGTCTCTAATGCTCAAGGGCAATGTATAGGTTCACTTACTCATCCTTACGAAGTGCGTTGAAATCCTCTTCCTGATAGATAAAGGTTTTTTTTTTTTCCCCAGGTTAGACAGCAGGGAATGGTCTGATGCTCATGTTTGCTGAATAGAAAGATGAGGACTGGTCACTGCAGTCTTACAGCAAGAGGAACAGCAGGCTAATCCTGTGCCCAGACCATGTGATGTATGTTCCCGTTATATGTGTGCTTCATGCGTAAACAGTAATTCCTTAGTTGTGGACAGTCGGGAGCAGTGCAGACGCCCAAAAGCTCAGATCAGCTAATGTGAACACATGCTTCCCCACCCCCTTCCTGGCATAACTTGTGATCGCAGAGCCATGAAAGTATGTGAGTCCCTCCCCCAGCACAGACCGATCCCACGCGGCATATGATCTGGGCCCCATGTCAGCCAGAGCAGGCAGCACCAGCGTGCCACAGCACTGCTCACAGCTGGAGCTATGACCTTAACGAAAGAGAGCTTCCACGGGGCTCTCCTGCCCAGCTCTGGAGTGGGCAAGGCTGACATGGATGGTGCCAGAGAGAAGGAGGAAGCTCTGAGGCAGTCAGTGATGAAGACTGGAGCAGCGGTGCCAAGGAGGCGAGCGGTGGGAAGGCTGGTCATGCACAGCATGGCCATGTTCGGCCGGGAGTTCTGCTATGCCGTGGAGGCCGCCTTTGTCACGCCGGTGCTGCTCAGTGTAGGGCTGCCCAAGAACCTCTACAGCCTCGTGTGGCTCATCAGCCCTATCCTGGGCTTCTTGCTGCAGCCCGTGGTAGGTTCGGCCAGTGATCACTGCACCTGTAGCTGGGGCAGGAGGCGACCTTACATTCTGGGTCTGGGCATCATAATGCTGTTAGGCATGGCTTTGTACCTCAATGGGGACGTGATGATCTCAGGTGAGTGAGGGGCATGCACTATGCTGACAGACAAAACTCATCCTAGCCTTTTGAATCAGAAAACGGAGAGGGGTTCCCCTTTTCCTTCTTAAAATGCGCTGTTAAAATTTGGTATCATGTGACTTGGGAGCACTGAAGAAGTTGGGGAGCACTGTAGTCTTTATGTACATTCAAGCCTAACACTGCATGTTATGTACCCTGTACATAGTGTTCTCTAGTCTGTGCATGTGATTGCATTTTATGTTTCTTCGGTTGCCTGATAAGCTCCTACAGGTAAAGATTTGCTTAGTCCATAGAAGTTTTTATGAGCTAAGATCTGCCTTGTTAGCTTAAATGATAGTATTGTTTTTGTGATGTAATACATATCCAAACTGAATCCCCATTCATCCCTATTTTAGATGGATGAGTATTCAAAATACTTGCCTTCAATTCTTGCAGCACTGCCTTGACTCTTGTGTTGTGCTGATAAAAAACAAGAATCCTTAACTGCTTGGAAACCCTGTTGCTGCTGAAATATGCAAAATAAAATAGGAGTGACATCCATATAATTGCATTTTAGCTCGGGATGTAGCTTCTTGGAGTCTTGATAAAAAGTTGTTGCTGATTAGGCAGATGGGGGACGTGTGTTGATTTATTCTCTCTTCCTCAATATTATTGATGTTGAACATAATTTATTTCATTAACCCAGAGGGAGATGTTGCAGTCAACTCTTGATTATCTAAAATAATATATTGGTTGGACAAAGAGAATAAACTGAAAGTATTACAAAATTCATGTGTTAGGCTACCAGAGCGTGCCTTGAAGGGGTAAAGAAATAGATTAAGAGTAGTGATGCTCTTGATCATGGAGATTGAAGCATGCTGAGCATGTGCTGACTTAAGGCTGTAAGTCATCCTAGCCTAGCTCAGCATTACACAGACTCAGCTCTCCTACTTTTCTGATGAGATTCTTGTGTCACTGGACTCTCTTGTGTAACCAGTCATTGTTTAGATTTTGAGGTATCCGGAAAGACTAAATGTGGTTTTGCAGAACATGGTACTGTTGCTGTCAGAATGAGGGTGTTTTTCTTTTTTTAGCTTTCATCGATGAGAGAGACAAGCAGCGGACATGGGCAATAGTCATTACCATGCTGGGAGTAGTACTTTTTGATTTTGCAGCTGATTTTATTGATGGTCCCATCAAAGCATATTTATTTGATGTCTGCTCTCATCAGGATAAAGAGAAGGGTCTGCATTACCACGCCCTCTTTACAGGTACACTGATCCCTTCTTTTCCTCCCTGCCTCTCAAAGGAGGGGAAGGTAATTGCATGGATTTTATCCTCGCTGTGTTTCCAATCTTGAATGAACTGATCATCTGATCCTGCACTTCAGTCACGAGACTTTTGTTGCTGGGTTTTCACTACTCCAGAGAACAGCAGCTTGTGATTGCTGCTACAAGAATTCTGAATAAGGCTTGCAGGCACAAATAATTACAGCAACACCAGCATGATTTAAGCGTAGTTAGTTATTTTAAAATGTGTTTGTTTAGTTTGTTTTGGGTTTTTTCAAGTCTTTGCTGAGGCAAAAATTAATGGATGTAGCTTGTTTCATTGCTATTGCACATAAAAATAACATTTTTGTCTTGTCATGTGCCATAGAACAAGGGCTGCACAGACCAATGAAATTGATTACCATTCTTCAGCAGTGCTCCAGTATGTGCTGTATAGAAACAGGAGTTTTGTGTAAAATTCAGAAATTCACAACTCCCACAAAATAAGTTCAAGTGGTTCAGTTCAAGTTCCTGCAAATGAAGTTAACAGCTTCATTTGCCTTTGTACATTTTTGGAATATTGTCAAGTTACAGAAGGACACAAAACTGTTGGAACATATTCAAAGGAGGGCCACATCAAAGTGGATAAGGGGACTGGAACACCTCTCCTATGAAGAGGGGCTGAGAAAGTTGGGGCTGTTCAGCCTGGTGAAGAGAAGGTTGTGTGGAGACCTCATAGATACTTTCCAGTATCTGAAGGGGGGCCTCAGGGAAGCTGGAGAGGGACTCTTCTTTAGGAAGATGGGGAGAAAGTTAGGCTGGATGTTAGGAAGAAATTCTTCCCTGTGAGGGTGGTGAGACACTGGAATAGATTGTCCAGGGATGTTATGGATGACCAACCCTGTCAGTGTTCCAGGCCAGGTTGGAGAAGGCGTTGAGCAGCCTGGTCTAGCTGGAGGTGCCCCTGCCAGTGGCAGGGTGGGTGCATCTGGATTATCTCTAAAGTCTGTTCCAACCCCTCAACGTTGATTCTATGGAATCATCTGTATAATGTCAACCCTGTGTTGAGGAAATGCACAGGGAAGACATAAGGCTGTGTACTGTGAAGTGACCCGGGAGGAACCTCCTGTCATGTCTGAGAGTAATCCCTGTGGAAGCACTAGACAAAAAGCAGACTACATGAGAAGTCATGCAATCTTTGTTACAGCAGATTTTTGTGGCTTCTGAGCCCCCAGCAGGAGCAGAGACACATAAACTCAGTAGCAGTTATTCTGCTCAAGGAGGGAGGTGTAGTAGCTACCAACAGCAGGCCAATTTTGGACACATGAAATGTCTATATCCAGGAACATAGTTAATAAGGGAAACTTAAAGCCACATGGGAAAAATATGTATTATCCATTAGAAACAGGTAAAACAGTAAAGAATTACTTGTTTGGAAAGACAGAGGAGTGAGTCTCTATGTATATTCAGCACAACTCTGGTCACAATTTTTTTGGATCATTCTAAAAAGTCTCCAAGTTTGAAGCTACAGATTTAGCTGATTCAGTGTACTGAGCTGCAAAAGGGGATGTGGGACAAATAATATGAAATAAGACTGGGGCAGAATATGTTAATTGGTCCAGCATTCTGTACTCTCCACAGCAAGCTTATCTTAACCCTTCCTAACTGAGAGTTCCCCTCGTCTGGTATTCAAATCCTCCCCTGATTTGTGTTCTACAGCCTCCCAAGGAAGTCTTCTCCAGCAATTCACTGGTCTGGGTGTTTGTTTTCCCTAAACTGTAATATTAATATCTATTCCCTACTGTTTACATTTATCATACCTCTATTGCTATTAGACACAGACAGCAATCATCCCATTTCTTGACCTAACTCTGTTTTAGATAGTTTCTTTTTCCTATTTTAGTTTCTTCTTTCCTTTTATAGTTAATATTTCTAAGATTTTACTCTCCAGTTTGCCTTCAGTTTTGGGTTTGAGCATGAGACTTGATAGCTTTGAAGTTATGAAACCCATGGCCACTTATTCAAGTGCAAAACAGTGTGCACACATCTAACAACGCAACAGTCAGGCTGCATTCTAATATCATAATGCTTATTTTTCCAAACAGCATGCAAAGACATCCTCTAATGTCAAACATTATGTCTGCAAACATACACTGAAAATAGCATCGCGAAAATAACATTTTTTCTTTAAAAGTTATTAATAGCACAGTTGTTTTTTACGAGAACAAGCAAGGATATAATCCCCTGTGAAATGCCATAGGACACAATGAAGGAGGGCCACAATCAGATCTAGGAGGGCAAAGAAGGTACAGAAATCCCAGAATGAAATCAAAATCCCATGTTTTTTGGGGAAGCAAGTGCAGGTGCTGTTATTTTTTGTTAGATGCAGGGCTTTGATGAAGACTGTTATCAGTTCTCCTAAGCAGAAGTGTAGAAATGCTTCCAAGTTCTTGGAAAGTGCCTATCCTGTGGAACTCCCAACCATCCAGAGCCCGCTGGTTAACAAGATGTCAGGACTCTACAAAGGTGCCACCCCTACTAGAGCTTTGTACTGAATGTAGAGGGCACATTCCTGTGCATCTCTCTGTACACTTATAACAAAGAGAAGAAATTGTATAAAGCCCAAACTGACTGAAAATTGAGTTTATTAACGCTAAGGAATAAAGTAGCATTCTCATTTTACACTTTAGTCTACCTCTTCTGAGAAAATTACTGAATGAGACAACATGCTTATATTTGTTCCTTTCTGTTTTCTTTTCCAAGTGGTGTTGTACTGGGATTTGTATAAGTATAAAACAATGCCATTTGGTTTATTTCCTTTTTTTTTTCTTTTAATTTCACATGGAAGCAGTATTTCTGTGTGGACTAAGCTAAATATAATACATTTTACAAATTCTAAACTATAGAAACTCTCAATATAATTTTTAAAATGTTTGTTCTGTGAAAATAAAAAAAGAAAGCCACATAAGTTTTGTACGATTTAATTTAGTATCACTTGTATTATTTACCATTTCAAAGAAAATACCCTTTTAAAGAGTCAAAATATGAGATGGAGCCTATTTTCCAGTGTGTTCAGGCAATTTGTGGAGAGCTCTACCTGACAGATCTGAGGAGATTTTTCAAGAGATGTTTTAGTAACTGCTCATGTATGTGATTAGCTCAGTATTCCTATTACTTGTGATAAATATCTGAAGAGTGATTATTCCACCATTTCTAGAGGGCATCACATATTGAAGGTATTATGTTCTCTTTGTTTATTTCGTCAATGCCAGTAGACATTTTTTTTCCTTTCTTTTCCCCCACCATTGTAGGTTTGGGAGGAGCCCTGGGTTACCTTACAGGTGCTATGGATTGGGGTCAAACTATACTAGGATATACCTTGGCATCAGAATTCCAGGTGATTTTCTTCTTCGCAGCCTTGGTTTTCATAATCTGCCTTACCATACATCTGTGCAGTATTCCTGAAGTCCCACTCAGATATGAAAATGAAGAGGCAAAGTTCTTGTTGGAAGTGACTGAACCCCATAAATACAGCTCCATAGAGGAGGAAATTAAGAATGGTCACTTAAAATCAACATGTACTGAAATAAAGGCTGCAGCCAAGCCAGGGAAATGCACGGTTGCGTCACGCACAGAGGTGAGTGCAGAAGTGATTTTGTAGATCATAACTTTGCACCCTTCGACCCCTTAATTAGCTATTGCTGATTGTTTGCAATGGAGTCCTTTCACATGCACAGAAAAGAACCCTCTACCAGGATACAGAGACAGGAGAAAGCCTGCTTGCCTTTCTTCTTTCCTTTTATTTTTCCTTTAGAAAATATGGCCAGCAAGAGGCATGAGACCAGCTAGTTCTGATTCTTTGAACCATTGGCAGGAATGAGGGAGAGCCTGGCTGGGTTTGCTGCTCAATGTCAGTGTCTCGATGTCCTCCTCATGTGAATTTTGTGAATAGGATCTACTTTGTCCTTTAATCTTGATATCATTAGCATAACATTGTGGACAAAAACTACAGACCATTAATCTTTGATATAGGTCCCTAATTCTCACCAAAGTTCACACAATTTTGTACATAATACATGTGAAATGTGTGACATGGGTTTTCTGCTGCTCAACATTTCATTGATCGCTAATATGTTTAAAATTGCTACCTCTACAACAGTTCTACCTTGCTACCAGAATTTGAGTTTTATTTTGAGTGATATTGTAGCTGTGCCTTTGGCAAAATTTAGAGTTGAGAGAAAACAGTGAGTACTTTTAAATCCTCACTGTTATTTTGTTTCTGATGCATTTTTATGAGAGATTTCTTCAACCTAAGGCACCAGAAAAATTTCTGAAGCACCCACTTCTAGCATGGTGATGAGAACAGTTGATATTTTTTACGGTTTGGTTGATGACTTTTTGCGCTAGAAATCCTTATGGTACCCTAGGTAAGCAAAGTATAACACATTAGTAGTGACACAATTGCTTCTCATTTTAATTCCACTTTTGATTTCTTGGCATTATGCATATCAATTCCTGATACACTGATACAAAGATTTGATAAATCAGGTAAAATGTACAAACCTTGTTATGTAAGTACTAAGCTCTGCTAAGCAAACAATTATAAGTAGCAAAGCAATGCTCTTGTTTAATCTGTAAGTAAAAGGGATTTATTCTATTTTACTATTTGTAATTTGTTTTATAATAACACTTGGTATTTCTAACTGGAAGTAAACTACTATTACACCAGATGCAAGATGTATGAAATGAGCATTGCTGGATGAGAATGCCAGGCAAACATGGAGTGGGGCAGACAGCAAGGCAACAGTTCTGGGGAGATTCTAACAAAAGCACTGTGATGCTGTCTGAGCTTCCCCACAGCAGGCCAGCTTGTGCAGCCAGCATCCTTCACCAGCACTGTTCACTCTGAGCATCGTCCAAGTTGTTAGAGATGCTGAGCCTCATGATCCGACATCAACTGGTTGGATCATGTAGGCTTTAAATAAAGAGAAGGCAAATGAAGATGAGAGAGTGATGCAGTGAAAGTGGGGGGAGCAATGTAAAGTTTGGGGTAGCTTCTGCCTTGGGAAGAAATAATTCCATTGAGTCAGTAACATGAGATATGTAGAGTTCCATGTCTAACACCGGAGGTGAAGCTGTGCTGGTGAGCCTGTGCCATTGCCTTCCTCTCTGCCTAGGCTGCACAGCCTGTTAAAGTCCCCCAGTGCTTTGATCAGTCTCATGTTTCTTTGATGTGCACTTCTTTGTGTGCATGAATTCTAGACACTCACTGATTTACTGATCTCTCTCCTGTGGCACATGTTTGCTGAGTTCATTCATTACCATAATCACTTCCCTGAAGAATTGGTTTGGCTTCCTGTTTTTCTGTCTCTTTTTTTTAATTGCAGGCATCATGGCTACATTTCTTCTAAATTAAGTCCTGTGTTCTCACATGCTCATATGGTTATTAATGATGGTTATTAATGAGATTTGACCTGTTACAGTATGAACAGACACCCAAAGCAATTACCCTTGTATTCTTTTGAATGGTGCCAAATTACTCAGGGTCCACTGCCATAAAACCCAAGTCATATTGCTTTCTCTGTATTCTTATAATCTTATGCCCTGAGTTGTAGTGATTTTGTAGAGATTATTTGGTATTCTGAGCTTTTGAAGGATAAGGCGCTTAAACAGACCCAAACTTCAGCACATTATTTAAATTAGCATGCAGTTTGTGTGCTGGTATGTTTTGAATGTGTGCATTAAACATTTTTGGTTTCTATTTCCACTCTCTTGAATATCTAAATAGAAAAAAACCATTTCTATCTAGCTGTCAAATTATTGTTTGTAATCACTGCAGTGTCCTTTGTAATTCCATGACTTTATATTAAAACTTTGATTGGAAACACTATTTTAAAAAGCAGGGTGGAAGAATACAAACTAAATAAAGCCAAGTCAAACTATAATAATTATCCTTGAAATAATACTAATGAGTCAATCTGGAATTCTTTTGTTTCCTTTTTATAATTGTAGAATAATATAAAGCTTACCCTGTTTAAAAAAAGACAGTGATGCCAAGAGAAATTCCAAGGGATTTAGACAATATACAGTCCAAGGTGGAAGTCAGCGACTTGAATTTGGCATTCCTATGAGGATTAGAAACCTCACACTGAAGCAAAGTATTTTCCAACAACTTTATGGTGATTATTCATAGAGTAGCTTGCAGCATAGCCTAGTTCAAAGGAAAGTAGAATTGTGAAAAGTAAGTACAAGACTGAAGGAAGAAAGGGAAAAATGACATCTTACAGCAAATTGAAGACAAGATCCAGTCCAGAAATTTTGAGTAATTAGCATAACTTTTGCAGTTCTTCCACATTTCATAACATACATCTTTCCTAGCCATCTTTCCCAATACTGTTGTCTCCAAATATCATGAGAGAATATTGGAAGTTTTCTATCATGCACAGTTAAAATAGTAGCAGTGAACTATGCAGGAGCTTTAATACAGGAAGAATTATGTGTCAAAATACGTGATATCAAGCACACCTACAGTAGTTAAAAAAAGAAAAGTAATAAAAAAGATCTGATGAACATGACTGGAAAAGAAACCAAGAATTCTGGGGCACAGGACTGGGTCAGGGAGGGAGATAACCTGGGGTATTAAAGGTAGTGAGAAAATTTAATTTTCCTCATCAGTGAGATTTGATAACCAGCACCAATTAAGTTTTGATTATGAAATTAGTTGGTATGAAGTGTTCAGATGCTGGAGCTCACATTCTCTGTGTGCTACCATGGGGAACAACAGCTTCTCCCTGCTTCAAGAACAGTGCATAGTGGAAAGCTCATTATATGCTGAAGAGGTAGAAGTTTCACCAGAAAAAGAAGTTTCCTTGGGAATTTAGCACATAGAATGGAAAGGGAATAAAGTCTCAGAAATCTGCAACACATTTAATTTTCAGGAAGTATTTTGAGCATAACTTTTTTCTGCGGCAGCTTTAAATTTTCAGTATAAAGCTGATAGTCTCTACTAAAAAAATAATTTTGTTTCTTATTGTTTCTGTTGTTGGTTCATTGGGGTTTTTTTTAGCTCTCTGAGTCTGCTCTGGTAGAAAGTTTCCCTGTGATCCTACATGTAAATAACTGTCCTACTGATAATAATAGCAAAAAAAAAAAAAAAAAAAAAAAGTTACATTACTGCTGGTATACTCCATGTCTTCTATTGTTTCTGTAAATTTTATAAATTGAAGAAAACTCAGTACCCAAGCAACCCTTCCTAGCAAAAAATAAAATACTTTGGAAGATTAGCAAAGAAAAGATACTACTAAGGGCTTCTTCTTTTGCTGTCAGCTATTTCATTATCCTTCAGGACCATAATACTGTATTATTCTTGAATATTTGCTTTTAGGGAAAAAGGCAGATGACCCTTAAATCCCTCTTGAAGACACTTTTAAGCATGCCATCCCACTATCGCTGTCTGTGTGTGAGCCACCTCTTTGGATGGATGGCTTTTCTGTCCAACATGCTTTTCTTCACAGATTTCATGGGACAGGTAAAACATCAAATATTCTCATTACTCCTTCCTTGTAGCATCTCCTTCTCCATCAAAAAGAAATGAAATGGTGTTACTATCCTGAGAAAATTACACTGGTGTCAGAGCCATTTATATCAGGGTGGCTCAACAACTGTTTTGTAAACCAGCTAATTAAGGTCAGGCCCTTGTTCCAAGCCTGTCTGGGGAAATCACTGGAGAAAACTTTTAGTATTTGTAAGGCTGTTAGTGTCTAAATGTTCCAAGTGAAGCTCTCAGAGCTGGTCCAAACACATCCATTTCCTGCTTTGGCTTCAGAGCTGCTCCCAGATGGGTAGCTTTTCTAGCTGGGGCAGTGTTTGGATGCAGCTGGCCTTGCCCTGGTGTGTGTGCAGCATCCACACAAAGCCCCTCCCCTGCACTGCAGCCTCCCTGGCCTCAGGCCATGCAGCTCTTCGCACACAGGGAGCTACTTGGTAGGAAAAAGTTTTATCTTCCAACATTTATCTGTCCTGAATCCCTTTTCTCAGAAACTGTTTGCCTTCACTACCAGTGGTGCCTTTTCAATGCCATTCCCAGGGACTGTATATCCTTGACAGTTATTCTTGCCTATATGGATGTCTCTGGCTTCTTCCTCCCAGAGTACGAATATGGTCCTGGCACAAATCTCTCACTGCCACTCCCTGCTGTACTGTGGTTTCCACACAGTATTCCCATTTCCTTGCCTTTTTTGTCTTTGTAGGCAAGACAAGAGGCAGGGTTGTTTTTTTTTCCCTGCAGTGTAGATGAACAACTGAAAGAAAAATGTTTTCCTTGTCTAGAAAAGTAACTGAATAAGACAATAACTGTGTGGAAAAATGAGTGTGTTGATGAAAACCTGAAAGAGAAAACAGAAAAAAAAGTAGATAATTGGGGCAAGAAAGGCTAAGGCAAGAAGGCAGAAGTGGAGAGAGAAAGTTAGTTGAAAGTGAGACACCCAAAAAATGGAAGAGCAAATGAGTCAATGTAAAGTAGACGGCCCAGGAAAAGGCAGAGGGCAAAAAATTAGGAGGAACCTGGGATACGATAGTCCAGGAGATGTGAGTGTGAAACCTGGAGAATTACAAATGGGTGGTTAGGACACTGCTCAACAGATTTTTTGGATGCTCCCTACCAGGGATGGGGCCCATAAGATGAAGGAATTCCCTGCATGGAGCTATCCCTGCCTTCTGTGAGTTTTGTGGTCTCTTTCAGGTTGTGTACCATGGGAATCCCTACGCACCTCACAACTCCACACTTTACCTTACCTACAAAGCAGGGGTAGAGATGGGATGCTGGGGACTGTGCATCAATGCGATTTCTTCATCAGTCTATTCTTGTAAGTATCCATGAATAAACTCCAACACTGTGTTTGCTGTTTACCATTGTTCAAAAACCATAAAGAGATGTCAAATTACCTGGATTTTTTTCTACATTAAAGCTTTAAGGAATGTTACATTCTCAGCATTGTCAGAAACTCATAACGTAGCACAAATGGTTCCTGACCACATGATGAGGGGTAACTTTGGCAGTAGGACATTGTTCTGCACATGAACTGACCTTCAACACTGAAAATCATTCTGAAATTAAATGCCACACCAAATTCTTATGTGCTCTTTCCCCTAGCAATGCTGTCTGTAGCTGTAGGCTCTTGAAGGTAACCTCTCCCCATTTGCATTCCCCAGAAGCTTGAATCTTGCTCTCCAAAATTATGTGTAAACATGCTAGCTCCTCAGGTAGATTTCATCATAACTCATCCCAAGGATTAAAAAACTCATGATCCAAAAACTCAAATAAGTGGCATTTTGGGGGTTGATTTGAGCACCTAAAAGAGGCTTGAGGGAAATGTTTTCACCTTTGGAGCTTAACTGCAGGCATTTCTGTGTGGTCTTTCTGTGGATGAGTATCTATTAAGCACAAGTATCTCTGGGTGCAGCTGCAGTGTGAGCTGTAGGTTGAGCTCGGAGTGGTGTGGGCAAGTCTTCTTTGGCAAGTTTATACCTACAATAATTTGAGGTAATTTCCAAAATTGTTAAGATTATCTCCTTCATTGCATCTTACAAAATATTATTTTTTTCCTTAAAAGGAATAAAAAATTCCTGATAAAATGTGACCTATTTTTTTAATCTTATCAACATTTTTACTTTCTTTTCACAGACTTGCAGAAAGTCCTTCTGCCATACATAGGATTAAAGGGACTTTATTTCATTGGATACCTACTTTTTGGACTGGGTACTGGATTAATTGGCTTGTTTCCCAATGTCTATTCCACTCTGGCTCTTTGTTCACTCTTTGGAGTCATGTCCAGCACACTGTACACAGTGCCATTCCACCTCATTGCAGAGTACCACAGAGAAGAAGAGGTGAGTACAATGTCTCAAGAAGCATTAGGTTTATATCTGTCTGTGTCTGTTCAACCTGTTTTGGGGGTAAACTGGATAGAAATGGTGAGCAGCTTTTAATTTTAATTTTGAACTATTAATAATGACACATATGAATGGGAAGTTTCTGACAGAGGAAGCTAAAATTCTGGCTACAAACTCTCCAAACAGGCCTTCAGTGAAACAAATAATTATTTATTATCACATCTGAAGCCAATCACAGTACCTGTTCAGGCAGTAAGCAGGTAACTGGGTTCCACTTCTGCTGTCTTCAAGTCCTACCTTCCTTATAGCCTTCCTTCCAGCCACGCTAGCAGAGGACTTGACTTCTGAATACCTGAGGTTAATAACAAGCCTGTAAATGCTGTCAGAATTTTTAGTTAACTGCAAAGTGTTACACAAGCTCTTAGCTAATAAACAAGTGCCATTCAAGTAGAAACAGCTTTATATAGTTCAGTATTAAATCATATGCCACATTCTCATTATCTTTCTAAATGTCTGCAGTTGGGTTTTTCCCCTCCACAGCCTTAAATCCTGTTTCCAAGGAAAATCTGGAAAAACTTGCACACTATGTATCATGTTACTGGGCACAGCAGGATCTTCATGTATTGTAAAGTGTTGAGTTCTTTAATGGAAAAATCCTCTCAAGTCTCCTAAGTTAAACAGCTGGAAACAAGAAAGATTAAGGAGAGTTGGAAGAAATTAGGAAATAATTTAGGTAAATATCTTGGGACATGTGAGGAAATAAATAAAGGCAATGTTGAACCATTGGAAAACCAAATAAAACATAGTTGAAAGCAGCACAGCTCTAGATCAAGTGCTAGACAACATGTCCTACTATTTTGTACAGTAGGACAAAACAGCTGCCTTCACCAGCACCCTCTGAATGATGAACACAACAAAGCTCTTCTAATTATTCTACTGAGTGCTAGGAGGATGTCTTAAAGTGATTAAGTATTTCATATATATGATTCCTACTTTCTCAGTCAATTTCTTTGCTCCTTCCAGCAGAGAATGATCATGATGTGTTACAAACACAAAACAAAAGACTGAGAATGAGCCCAGGTTATGGTGTAATCTCAATTCTTACCTCAGGTCAGCCAACTCAGAGAGGAGGAGTAAATGCAAAATTTGTATCTGTTTCAAGACAGAAGTGAAATAAAATAAGCTAAAGTGTACATGAACTTTACACTTAATAGGCCAATATATTAATGTGTTATTTATAAGACTACCAGTTGTTTCTTGTTTGGTGTATGGTATTTGCTATGACAGATGTAAAATGACATATAATTCTATGTTAGATTTTATATTAATGGGTTGAGGTTTAGCTCAAATCTTCTATAATATACAAGACAGGGGAAAAAAAGCAAACATCAAGCATTTATTTACAGATTCATATATTTGTGGTCAGAACTACTGCCACATAGGAACATTGGGAACAGCCCAGCAAAATAAATACAATTCATTTTTCAAAGTGTCTAAAATTGGGACTTTATCATTTCAGAACAAGAAGCAGATATTTTCCCCCCACTATGCACGCTACCAGAATAATGTGCTGTGTTTTATAATGCTGCCATTTCAGCTCCTGTTCTGTGCTGCTGTTCCCTAGGATCCAAATTCGATTTTTTTTCTACTGGATTAGGAAGAGACTGTTTGTCTCCAGCACTTGTGAGCTTTGTGTAAGCAAGGTAATAGGGTTTGCAAAAAAAAAAAACCAACAACATCTTAATAGCTAAGAGAATTTGTATACCAGAACATTGTGGTGCTGCTGGCCTGCAGTGTGGGAACTTCTTGTCATTGGAATAAAACCTCCTCAAGTTAACAGCCTATGCAGGAAGAAAATAAATATGTAATTTCCTGATAAAGCAGAGTAATTTCTTTCTGGGGAAGGAATTCCCAGAGATCATGTAGATCCTTCTCAGGGAGGGCAACCTGGAGCAGGCTGCCGGTTTGATTTATTCCAAGAGTGGAGACCCCACAACCCCTCTAGTTAACCTGTTCCAATGATCCACCAGCCTCACAGGGTGCTAATATGCAAGACACTTGTACATAATAAATGAAAGCTTTTGCTCTGCTATATATATCATAGCAGATACACAGATTAGTGATTAAGAGTGGGGCATACGAGTACTGCTGTAAAACCTCTGGATGTGGTTTCTCACAACATCCTTCCCTCTAAAGTGAAAAGATGGGTTTGATGACTGGACTGTTGGATAAAAAAATGGTTGGATGGTCACATCCAGAGGGTCATGGTCATTGACTCAGAATCCAAATGGATGTCAGTGACAAGTGGTGCCCTCAAGGATTTGCACTGGGACCAGTGTGATTCAATATCTTCTTTAATGCCATAGATTAAAGGATTGAGTGCACCTTTAGCAAGTTTGCAGATTACAGCAAGCTGAGGTGAGAGAACATACCTGAAGGATAGGATGTCATCCAGAGGGTCCTGGACAAGCTCATGTGGAACATCGCGTGGCCCATGGGAACATCATGAAGTTTAACAAGGCCAAGTGCTGGTGCTGCACCCGGGCTGGGACAACCCCTGGCACCAGCGCAGGCTGGGCATGAGCAGACCCAGAGCAGCCCTGCCCAGAAGGGCTTGGGGGTGCTGTGGGTGAGAGGCTGCACATGGCCCGGCCATGGCACTCACAGCCCAGAGAGCCAAACGTGTCCTGGGCTGCATCCAGAGCCCCGTGGGCAGCAGGGGAGGGAGGGGATTCTGCCCCTCTGCTCTGCTCTGCTGAGACCCACCTGGAGCACTGCATCCAGCCCTGGGCTCCCAGCACGGGAGGGACAGGGACCTGCTGGAGTCAGCCCAGAGGAGGGACACAAAGATGGTCACAGAGATGAAGAACCTCTTCTCTGATGAATGGCTGAGAGAATTGAGATTTTTCAGTCTGGAGAAGACTTCAGATTGACATAATTGTGGCATAATTTGAAGGAAGCTTGCAAGAAAGACAGAGATTTTCACAGGGGCACATGGTGATAAGACAAGCAGGAATGGTTTCAAATTTAGAGAGAGTAAATTTAGGTTAGATATCAGGAAAAAATTTTTTAATGTGTGAGTGGTGAGACACTGGATCAGGTTGTCCAGAAAAGTTTTGGATACTCCATCCCTAGAGGTGTTTAAGGCCAGGTTGGATGTACCTTTGAGCGCCCTGGAAAGTGTCCCTGCTCACAAGAAGAGCATAGGAACAAGATGATTTTTTAAGTTCCTTCCAATACAAACCATTCTGTGATTCTATGATGATTCTTCGATAATATGATAGTAAGGCTCCTTCAGCCATGAGTCAGAGCCAAGTTATTTATGACAGGATGACCTGTACTGTTAAAGGTTTGATAGAGATCACATTGACCTGAACTCGAAAATAATATATAGGTTTTCCTTAAGGGAAAGGATAGAGGGAAAAACTGCAGATGAGAAAAAATTTGGTGGAAGCTTGAAAAACCTCACTGTTACTGTAAAATCTCTATGGTAACATCTGTGGTATCAGGAGCAGCAAGCTATTGATGTGTCCCGCTGCCCCTGGAGCTGTAACAGTGTCTCAGCCAAGAGCTGCAGGTTGCTGACACTGCCTTTTTCTGGGGTTTGTTCTGTGCTTCTTTGCAGAGCCTGAAGCTGCAGGAAGGGGAGCAAGCAGGGGAGCAGGGGCGAGGGAAGGGCATCGACTGTGCTGCCCTGACCTGCATGGTCCAGCTGGCCCAGATCATTCTCGGCGTGGGCCTGGGGCTCCTGGTTAGTGTTGCTGGCAGCGCTGTCACTGTGATTTCAGCATCCACGGTGGCACTGGTCGGCTGCTGCTTCGTGGCTTTCTGCATTCGGTACGTGGACTAGGACTGCAAGAAGCAGACGGAAGGGATCTCCCCAGGGGAGCATTTTCTTTCTGGGTCAGTAGCACTGGTGCTGTTGCTGTGCTGACGCTGCTGGCATGTTGTCCTCTCTTACCTCCTTGGATCGGTTGCAATTCCAGAGCTTTATGAAATGGAGACTTGATAAAACTGGTTGCCTTATGCCTCAGACACACACACACACACACACACACCCCCACCAAACACACACCCACCCACACACACACACACACACACACACACACACTCTCTCTGTCTTTCTCCCTCCACAGTGTGTTCACATGCTGTGACATGTGATGGTGTGTGTGGCCATGGTATTTTTATGCTCTACACTGGGCATCATTATGAAACTCCTCATTACCAATTTGTGAAAGTTAGTGAATGAAGAATGTGATAAATTGAAGTAACATAAAAGGACAGAATTAGGAAGAATGTTTTTATTTATCTTGTTCTTCAAGTGTCCTAAGTTGGGGGGTGTTCCCTCAAGTAGTCAAAAGCTGCAGGAGATTCAAACACGTGTCAGAGGCCATGCAGGGTGCAGTTCCGTTATGATTAAAATGGGATCAGTTAATTACCAGCTACTGTCAAAAGCAGATTTGAGTGTGAAAAATTACTCAAATATAAAAAAGATTTAAGCCTATTGTATAAAAGCATTACTGTAAAGTAATTATTTTGTACTGGATCCTGCTGGTTCTATATGAATGAAGTGAAAGTACTGGCTGAGCTTGTCAGGAAAATCTGTTTAAAGCTGCTTTGCAAATCCATGTATAGGTACCTACCTAAAAATCTATCTATGGGAAACAGCTGCCATTTCTTCCTCCTTTAAAAATGGCCTCTCAGTTCTGATGCTGTAATTGAAAAAATAAACTTGGCCAATGTAAGAATTTGGTGGCTGGTTGACCACATAAATCTTGACATTGGATATGACAGCATTTACCTTAAAGTAGCATCTCTCTTTTCTCTGTTTTCCTTTATGCTTTGACTGAAATGGCATTTGCTCTCTAAAGAATACTGTAGATAAATTAAGTTCTGCAAAGCACTGTCAGGAATTATTGTACAGTACATACATAATCCCACTTATTTGTATTTAATTGCATAAGAAGCTTCATTCTTATTTTTATAATATTGACAGGGTTTTGAAAACCTGTTTATGAAAGCAATATATTGTATTTATGCTGTGCTTCTTCTGTCCTGAAAACTGTCATATCCATCCAGTATGTTATATGTTAAGCCACCTGAAGCCATCTGCTAATGTTATTAATGAATATTGAGAGACTATGGGCAAGTATGGTGTTTATGGTTGTTTTCATTTTTAATGTTGCACATGTATCATTAGCACTGTTCAGAGAAATCCAGTGTTGAGCTTATCAGCTCTTAGAAGCTCTGCAATACACAAACTGAGAACACCAAACATAAACGGTTACATTTGAGCATCAAGTGCCTTTGCAGAGATGCATCAGCTTCATCCTTTTTCTGTGTTTTAAAGAGTAGAGTGAGTCACATTGTCTCAGGATAACCAATTTCCCCTTATGTAAATTCTTATTAATTTTAACAAGCCTGTGGGATAGCTTTTCTTGATGATCATCTCCACTGTAGGTCCCAAAAGGGGCTCAGTGCATGGCAAACATCACCACAGCATCTGCATCCTGCCTTTTGAAGAAGCCATGTTTTATAGTTTATTTTGCTTTGTGGCACTTCATTTCACACCCATTTCACACCAGAGAAAACCTGTGAAAACAGAGCCCCTGCACTGTGTTTGAAACAGTTTGCAGGTGCTGAGACAGCTGGAGCATGAGGGCCTCAACAGGCACAAACAGGAAGAAGCCAGAAAATGAAGGATTCTTGTCTTTAGCTTTATGCCATCATTAACTCACTAACTTCCATTAACTCTGTATCTCCTGGGAGGATGAATTTTCAAGGGAGGAGCAAAGCATCTATGGAGCCATAAAAACAGATAAAGGAGGAATTGATCTGGTTTCATAGGACTGCACCATGTAAACTTGTGCACCAGGAGCCGAGGTCATAAAGCTCTGATTCCACTGTGAGATTGTGAAAGAAATTCTGCAATATTTTCTTTGAGGTTTAACACCATTAGGACATTAACAATTAAATGGTCAATGTTATCCCTGCTCTGTTACACAAAGAGGATGCTGGCCCACGAAGGGACCATTAGATCTGTGGCAATGTAAGAAGGGTTCTGAACCTGCAGAGAGAAGTGAGAAGAGCCTATCATGTATATCACTGCTATTATTTACAGATTTATTCAGAGAAAATTGTTTCAGAAACCTCGTATTATCATTTATAACAACTGCATGATGTTTCCATTTAAAACCCATTGTCAGCTACAGAAGACAGAAACATTAAAGTCATCTTTTCTCTGGAAATCTCCATCAAAACATCCTGTATTGCTCCCAGGACTGCAAAACAGTATCTTTATGAGTCTTTGTTAGAATGAGCAAACTGACATAAAGGTATATACAATTCGGAAAACAGTGTCTAAACCAAAAAAAAAAAAAAAAAAAAAAAAAGATGGTGCTCATGATGAAGTTGAAAATGTATCTCAAGTGTTACTGAAAACAATATAAAATGTTACTAACTTATAAAAGGGGATAAAATAAGTATTTCTTTTAGCAATATAAATGTTACTAATGTATGTTACTAATATATGTTACAAATACGTGAAAGGGGATAAAATATTTATTTCAGAAAAAGAAATGCTAAAATGTTAAAAATGTTGAAGGTATTGAAGGATTGTACTGTAATGCTATTAATTTAAGAAGTTCCACCTCTTCTGTGCTTTTACACTAGTTCTGGACTTGAGCCATCAATATGATTATTGACTGTACTTAATATCAACTTTATAGCAGTGAGTATAAAGTTACAAGTACCCTGTGCCCGATCTTTCTCATCTGGATTTATTTCCATATACATAAAATAAAATAAAGATCCTCTATGTATCATGTTTATGCAAATGATACACTTGGATGAACCACATAGAATCACAGGATGGGTCAGGTTGGAAAGGAACACAGTGGGTCATCTGGTCCAACATCCCTGCTCAAGTAGAGCCATCCCAGAGCACAAGGCACAGGATTGTGTCCAGAGGGTTCTTGAGTGTCTCCAGTGAAGGAGACTCCACACCCCCTCAGTCACCTCTCTCAGGGATGAAGAAGTCCAGCTCTCTCAGCCTTTCCTCATGAAAGGGATGCTCCAGTCCTTTAATCATTCTTGTATCCCTCCTCTGAGCCCTCTCAAAGATGAGATGTCCTGTGATAACAAATCCTCCCTCCCACCCTCACAAAAATAGTCATGGCTAAACAAAACGAGGCAGGAGACCAAGTCTGTCACCTTATCTTCATGGCACTTCCCTTTTTCTTTCTATTACAAACATCTGCCACTTACTCCCCTTTAACAAGCAGGCATGCGACACAAGCAAATCCTTAAAGGAACTTCTGGTCTCTTGTTTAGAGGACTTGAAGTCTTAGTAATGTCACAAGTATTCTGATTTTTTTTCCCCCATGTTCATAGTGCTCTCATTAAGTTTCTTTGACTTGCTTGAAAACAACTCAGGTGGCTTGTGGCAGATAAACCTTTTTTCCAGAAAGTCTTCACCCAGTCAGGATGAATCATAAATGTCTTTGCCTTGGGAGACTCACAGCTTTCACACTGGTGCCTGTGAATCACTACCAGTCCCTGCAGCATGTCAAAAGATGGTGAAAGTGAATGTGGCAATGGTGACATTTGATATTTTTGAACTGTAGAAGGATTGGGTGGAAGTATCTGCTGTAAAATGTCTGTAAATTATTTTTGGCATGACAAAGCTATAAAAAACGAGCTATAAAACAAAAATTTCCCCTCTAAGTTTCCATCATTCATTTCCATTCTCTATCTGCTCCATCTTGTTTATTTAAGAGGCTAATGTTCAGGGTCTCTTGTTCAAGACTGAACTGTGAAAAATGATGAGTAATTTTTATGGGCCTGACATGATGCATCCACAAATGCTGAGGAAGCTGGCAGACATCATAGCCAGGGGGCTCATGATTGTCTTTGAAAGGTCATGGAGATCAGGAGAGGTGCCTGAGGGCTGGAAGAAAGAAAATGTCACCCACTCTTCATAACAGGCAAGAAGGAGAACACAGGAGACTGGATCCAGTCAGTCTCACCTCAATCCTTGGAAGGGGCAGAGGCCTCCTCAGGGTGCTCACTGATGACACAAAGCTGAGGAGCGGCCAATGCCACAGGGAGCTCTGCAGCCCTTCAGAGGGCCCTGGACAGGCTGGAGAGGTGGGCAGGGAAGAATTGTCTGAAGTTCCACAGAGGCAAGCGCAGTGTCCTGCGCCGGGGGAGGAGCAGCCCCTGGCACCAGTACAGCTGGAAAGCAGAAGGACAAGGACATGGGTGTCCTGGTGGACAACAAGCTGTCCATGGGCCAGCAGTGCCCTTGCGGCCAGGAGGGCAATGGTGTCCTGGATGCATCAGGAAGAGCATTGGCAGCAGGTCAAGGGAGGAGATCCTGCTCCTCTGCTCAGCCCAGGCCTCGTCTGGAGTGCTGTGCCCAGTTCTGAGCAACTCGGTAAAAAAAACATGGAGCTCCCAGAGTGGGTCCAGCAGGGAGCTACAAAGGTGATCAAGAGACTGGAACTTCTCTCTTATGAAGAAAGGCTGAGCACGATGGACATGTTCAGCCCCTAAAAGAGATGATAGAGAGGGGACCTCCTCAATGTCCATGTCTGCAGGGAGGGGTCAGAGGACAGACCAGGCTCTGCTCAGTGGTGCAGAGCAATAGGACAAGAGACAAAGGGCAGGAACTGATGCATGGGAAGTTCCACCTGAACATGAAAAATTTGAGAGTGATGAATCACTGGAACAGATTTCTGAGAGAGGCTTTGGCATCTCCCTCACAGGAGTTATTCAAGAACCTTTTGGATACAATCCTGTGCCTTGTGTTCTAGGATAAACCATGCTTGAGCAGGAAGGCTGGAACAAATTAACACTGTGGTCCCTTCTGACCCGTCTCTCATACCCCTCCACTGGTTCCTTACTGCAGGACTGCTGCCCTAGCATTCTCCATTTTTGTGCGTGCTTACACAGCCAAGGAAAGCTGCTCGTTGCCAGCTGTAGCGCAGTTGCCTAATGCATTGCAGACCCTGCCTGCCCTATGGACATGTGGTGGTGGGAGCCCCCCATGGACACATTTAGCATCAAATGCGTGGCAGAATCTGGCCTTGGAAACCTTCAGTGCTGAAGTTAAGAGTCAATCCTGCAATGCAGGATTGCCATTCCCTGCTTGTTTGGCAGACGAGTTTTTGTTGCATTGGCTCACAGCAGCTACCATGCATCAGGAGGCAGGGGGACATTGGTGGCAGTACAGAGGGAGGCAGCATCAGAGTCTTGGACACCTCTGCTTTCAAGGGCCCTCTGCCCATTAGATGCTGAGAAGGAAATGTGACAAACAGCAGATTTGTGGAGTCTAAGCAGTGACAAGAGAGAAAGGATATATTTCTGACAGAGATGCCTTTTGCTGAAATCTGGGAGCTTTACACTGGGGTTGCACAGCTGGCAGATCACTATATAAGTGCAAATGTATCTCAGATGATTAGGGTTTTTTTCAACATTCAGATCTGATTAAAAAAAATTAGCATGCAATGCAGTTTGCAAATTGTTCAGTTTCCACAGATTTTGAGGGCTGAGGCACTTTTTTCTTTAATAACTGTCTCAGTTTCAACAAAACACCCAATCCTAATAAGCAGACCTTTAAGAAATATGTCCCAAATATTGTTAGATTGTTAGATTGTCATAACATTGGAAAACATGGCAATAAAGCAGCTTTTGAAACTACGATTCTCTCTGAGAAAAAGATGGCACCTTATCAAAGGGTGGTGTTCTTTTCTGGACAGCAATTTTCCATTTTGAAATATTTTCCTTGGAATTACTTTATATCAAGTGTGCTCAAAATTCAATATTTTAGTTTACATCTCTGAAAATGAGATCTGAAATTTAAATGAGATTCTTATTTTCCCTATTATGATCAACTGTATAAGCAGAGCAGTTACTTACTACTGCTGTAGGATCTCTTTTACCTTCAGTTCAGGACCTCATGGTTTGCTCTCTATACCTCTATATCCACCACTAGATTGGCCTATAAACAAGTGACTGGATTTCAGCAGGAAGTGACTTTTGATGGGCAAGAGGAAGACTGTATTTCCTCTAAGCACCCTCCAGCATTTCAGCAGAAATTAAAAGCAATTAAAACATTTAAAAAAAATCATTTAATATGTGATTTGAAATACATAGTAGTAGATTGAGAGCAAAAAATATGTAGAGGTTTTTCAGGATAAACATCAAGCAAGACAGTCACTAATGCTAATTCTACTGAATTGTAACAAAGACATATCCGGAACAATCTATTTACTATCAGAAAATCACACAAAAGCACAGAATAGTTGGAGTTGCCTCTGGAGTTGACTCAATCCAAGCCCCCTCCTCAGCAGAGGATTGCTAAAGAAGCACAATCAGTGTTAAGTCAGATTCGGAGCATCTCCAAAGTAGGAAAATCTTCAGTCTCCCCAGACAACCTGCTCCAGTGTTTGATTGCAACATTTGAAAGGATTTTTTTTTCCTTCTTACATTTCAATTACGGAATTTCAGTTTGTGCCTATTGACTCTCATCCATTCCCTGGATAATACTGAGAAGAGTCTGATTTAATCTTCTTTAATCCCCACCCACATTAGATACTTACACACACTGATAAAGCCTTCTGAGGTCCAGGCTGAATACCTCTAGCTCTGTCAGCCTCCCCTCATATGGCAAATACTCCAAGCCCTCTATCATACTGCAGCCTCCCTGGTAAATAATCAAGAACTGGGTAACCTGCCCAGGACTGGGCACAGCATCCCAGATGTGTCTCACCAGGCTGAGCAGAGGGGAAGGAGCCCCTCCCCTGACCTGCTGGCAGTGTCCTGCCCAGTGGAGCCCAGGATGCTGCTGGCCTGTGCTGCACAGGCCTGTTGCTGGCTCACACCCACCTTGTCCCCAGCTCCTTCTCTGCTTTCCAAGACTCCAGCCTGTGCTGGTGCAGAGAATGCAGGACTTTGTTATTCCCTTTGTTCAGATGCCTGAGGTTCCTATCACACCATTTTTTCAGCCCATTAAGGACCAGGGGTGGCTCAACCCCTGGTGTGGGAGTCACCTACCTGATTTCAATGTGCTGATCAGACTTCTTCACAAATATTGACACAAGTAATTTTCTACAAGATTCCAGTTTTATCCAGTGTGAGGTTCAGCTGAGTGAAAATGGAAAGGTTCATTGAACAATGATTTTAGAAGTCAGTGTTGAACAGGTAATTTGGCCATTGTACAACTGACCATACTCATTCTGCTGATCTGAAGGAAAAACACAAGTCCTTGGACCAACGCTATCTCATTGTCCCAAAAAATGGATGAGTAAGGAAGAGAGCTGGTATCTGAGTAGGACACCTTTATTTTGTTATTTCCCACAGTGAATATTAATCAGTGTATAATTAGTATAATTAGTCTTTTCCAACCAGGAAGTCAATGTTTGCAAAAGATTATTAACTAAAGAAACTGCTTCTGTTTGCAGCTGATCTTGTGGCCCAATTTTCTCAGCCATCCTATGAGTCTATATTTTATGGTTAAGATTTTGGGAAGGACTCTGAGTCTATGCACAGACACAGGCAGAGAAACCTGCTGATGAGTATTATCAGCTACACTTTAGCACAGGAATGAATTAACTGGCTACTAATGGCACTGATTGCTACTGGGATTGTACCAAGAAGAGATTCTTTTAATTGCTTTCGTCATGATAAAAATATATTTTTCAGTAACCCCCTTTAAGTGGAAAAATAGGATTTATCTTTTGAGAAAGAACTCTCACTAAAAAAAGAAGTTCTAAGCTCTCAATCTAATGTCATTGAGCTGCACCACACCCATATCTACTCCTGCTCCAGCTCAGGAATATACAAATTAGATCAGAGCTTCTGTGCACATACTCAATTGAATAAATCAATTTTAGAGCAGACAGTCATGAATGGGAATGACGGGGACTGGACTTTTTTTACTGCTAAAGTAAGTGCCAGAATAACTCACTGAGAAAGCGATACAGCATTTCCACCGCATTTCAAAGGAGAAGCCTGGAAATTCAATTGGAGGTTGTTATTATGTTAAGACCTTGGTTAGTTATTTAAGGAGCTGAGATACTTAAACGTCCCTAAAGAATTAAAGTCTTTGCCTAATGAGAATATCAGGTCTTTAAAAGTTCTCTCAGTTTGTCACTAGATGTCAGCCTGCACCTTCACGTCTCTACCCGTCTATAACCAAGCGCACCGCTCCACCAGCACCCCACCAGGGATCTGTAACATAAGGAGAACAAGCATGAAAACCTTGTCAAGAATTCACTAAGTATTGTTTTGTATCCTGCAGCAATGTTTATTTTAGTACATGAAAAGATGATTGTTACAAACGAAGACATAAACATTTGTAGGAAACTGTGTTTTTGAAGGGCTTTGTAGTCATTACTTAGGAAACCCCAGGATACTCAGTAGGATTTGTTGTTGTTAAGCTGGAATGATCCTCTGCTGAGGCCACACACCCCATGCACACAGAGCAACTGCACCTTCTGCCAAGACTAGGCTGATGCCCCTGCCCATGCAATACACAGCACAGATATCAGGCTGTCAGCAGGGACTCATGGCACATGGACAGCACAGATGAAGAAAAATTTCTCTCTGCTTGTAGCTAGAGCAGTGCTTTTTGGCTGTGCTGGACATGCACTGACCTGCACAGCCTGGGCTGCTGGTCTGGCCTAAATCAACATTTGGCAAAGTGCGGATGCATTGTGCCTCTTTGAAACAGAAGATCCATGCCTTACACTTAGTGGATCAATGGCTTGTGAGAGAGCTGCCAGCTAATTTCATTGTCCAATCCCTACACACTCTCAAGGTATTTTCATGTTTGGGTCATTTGCCAAATGGGAGGCTTTTATATCTCTAGTGATCAGACACCTGGGGTTTCTGCTGACAATGTTACATTGGCACTCTGAGTTACCTATGCATTGTTCTGAACACCACCTGTTTTACTGTGTTGTTTCCCAGCACAAATTATGTCTACATTGACATCCACATAAGCACATTGTTTTTGTCATGCTGAGCACCACAGAGGCTGTCTTTCAGGCAGCTTACTATCTACTGAAATTCATAATTACACTTTAGACACTTGGAACACTGTTTATTCAATGCACAAGAACAGTTGAACATCAGATAGGGAAAAAACTTCCAGCAAGTTAAGCAAGAGATTACACTGTTCAAAAGCAAACATTAAGAAAAGCATCTGGCTGTGAGATTCCTCCCATGTCCTTAATTTAGATACTTCCTCCTGGCCTACAGAAACATGATTATCTCTCTCTCTCTCTGAACTCTGGCTCATGGTACCCTTTTCTCATACAACTGTGCAACTTTCTTCAGGTGCAATACACACATTAGGGCTTTCTCCCAGATCAGAAATGCAGATTTTTGCAAATCCTTTAGCACATTAAGCTGCTTTACCAGCAGGTCTATCAAGATTTCAGGTTCCTGGATAGCATACTGCAACTTCAATTGAAATAGGACCTGAGAGCAAGTAAACCACTGTCCTTGTGAAGGGGAAACCTAGAGCCCAGATCTGGATCCAACTTCTATTCTGTATTTGATTAAAAAAATCTCTCCACAATTCCTCTTTGGAGATTACACCCTGACCACTGTGCTGCCAAGCAGAGTTTGAGGGCATTCTTTGCCCTTATGATCCAGCAACAGTGAGCAACTCAGTCAACAGGGAATGGTTTCAAGCCAGAGAATATGAGCACATTCACAAAGTAGCCCAGAGATCCAGCCATTCCCCTGGGATGTGGAAAATGGGAACTGAGTCTCTCATGCTATGAGGGATAGCTGTGACTACTAATTTGGCATTTCACAAGGGAGGGGGAAGGAGCATAATCTGCACATACATTGAAGCTGGAACAGAAGCAGCACATCCAGGCACAGATTCAAAGGGATGGGGGGAATGAGTTGAGTTCACAGCCACTTCTGACTTAGTGTGGCCTGGCAGAGGTCTTCTGTGTTAGGGTGCAGAGTTGCCACCCTCACAGGATACACACTGTGGCCAGTCCCAACAGAGATATCCCCATTAAGCACAGAAATAAGTGCTACAGAATCAAGCAGATTTAGGCATGCTCAGGAACAGATTTCTAGGCACAGAATTTTTACTAGAAAAAACTTAAGTACCTACAGGCTTCACCGGTCAACCAAGTCAGGATTTAGGAGGTTAGAGAGGCAGTTGTACAGTACTTAGATGCTCAAGTTCTTCTGTAGATATATCTGATTTCTTTGGAGTCTTTGTATCTGTGTAAGTATGCCCATCAGCTGCCAGCTCACTTCTGCTGTTCTTCTTCAGACAACTTGTAAATCAGTATCTTCCCCATTAGCAAATGCCCAAGGCTGGAGAAGTCTTTTCTGCCTTGGAAAGAAAGATAACAACTTCTCCTTGCAAGTAGCAGAACCAGCTGCTTTCAGACAAAGCATGATTTTTACAACAGGAGTTATCAACCTAACAGAGTCTGGCATAGCAGATTTCTCTGGACAGAAATAGTAAGTTTTCTCCATGTCAGTACTTAGAGGTGACAAACGACCCTCTGCCTTTTTAGAATCAGGCAGATGTTGGAGTTAGACTACAAGGAAAGGGGGTGGAAATAGAAAACCATTTTGAAAATTGTATTTAAATAATGACCTTATATGCAGTACTAGGGATTAATGAACTTGTGTTCTGAAATCAAAATCAGAAATGTTGCACTTTTCTATAATTTAAAGCAAATACTTTGATATTTTGATTTCAATTTTTTTCCTCATAATAAAAAAAATATTTTAAGAAGTAGATATATAACCTTATCATAAAAACTTTCACAGCTTAAAAATACACTTTTTTCATCCCCCTAAAAGTTCTATTCAGATAAGCCTCAAATTATTTCCCAGACATTCCTGTGGAACAGAGGCTGGTAAAGGCCAATCCCTGACATTCTCTAGGCTACATAAGCACTGCAGAACCTACAGCTGCTCAGAGTAGAGGAACTGAACTTCACTGAAACACTGGCAAGAATCAGTGCAAACACTCAGCAGAACTAAAGCCTTTGTGCTTGGTTTTAAGTGAACCCAGAAGTATCCCAGAGCAAGTGATTTGAAGTGGCTAGGATTGTTACTTTCCCTCCTCCCTTTTGTTTTTTAAATTTTATGTACAGTTGTGCTGATTTCCTGAAGTGAAATATAAACAGTCTGAAGTGCAGCAAAAACTAAGCTTGCAACCTCAGTGCCCTGGGAGAGATGCCGTCTTGCTTCACATGATCTGGGGCTGTGAGGTTTCCTTTCCCCTCAGTGGCCTGAAGAGAGGCTGGGGAACAGTATTAGGGGGCTTACATCATCCGTCCAAACACAGGCAAAGGAACACCCCATGAAGCTGCAAATTCCGTCCCTTAGTTTCTCCTTGGCTGTCTGGGTTGCTTTATAACCTGGCAGCATCTGAGGGGATGGAGGGGGTATCTAGAAAATCAGATCCTGCACTGATCTGGAGAGAAGCACAATGTTCCTTGTCCCTGCTCTTTCCTAAGTCCCTAAAAGCGGAGAAAGGTGTCCAGCCTGAACAAGCAGGTACTTTGTACCCACTTGTCCTGGCTGTTACCCTCAGGGTAGGTTTGAAGTAGAAGAGAGGCTGTCTGATCCCTGTGCCCTCAGTGGAGCTCAGGAAGGAGTGACCATTCAGACCTGGCCCATTTACAGGGTCCTGCAGAAGGGAGAAAGCAGCTTAGCTCCCTCTCCCTGCCACAGACAAACACAAGGTGGAAGGGCTGCTTGCTGCTTACAATTGCAGCTTGAGGGGACATGGTTGAGGCCTTCCAGCCTCAGTCCACCCCAACCACCTCCTCACCTTCCTGTGCTGCTTTGCACATCCTGCATCTCCCTGGCTGGAGTCCCATCACCCTCACTAGTCCTTGCTTGCCAAGACAGGTACAGGCACTAAAAGGCATCTCATAGAGACACCCCACCACTACCTCCTCCTACTTCTGTTCTGCAGCTCAGGGTGCATCTTCCAGACAACAACGTCCATCACGTGTCTCCAATGGCAGACAAAATGGCAAAAGAGCATCTCTCTCACAGAAGTCCTCCTTTACTCATCCCTCCTCCCCTTGTCCTGACCAGACATTCAATATCCCCAGGCTACATCTGGCACCGTGCCACCCCCGAGAGCCCTCTGCCATCTCAGCAGTGCTGCTCCATGGAGCTGGCAGGTAGCAGGTCATAGCGGCTGCTGTACATCACCATCCCAGGGGGGTAATAGGCCACCTCTGCCTGGACAGCTGCAGCATGGGGAGCAGCAGGGACAGGGTGCACAGGCATCACTGCATGTAGGGCCTGCTCCTCCTTCTCAGGCTTGGTGGTGTCAGTGAAAGGGCGCATGGCGGTGAGGGAAGGTGAGGTGATCCTCCAGAGGAGGCTCTTCAGTGCCTTGCGGAACTCCCTGCGCATGAGGCAGTAGAGGATGGGATTGAGGCAGCTGTTGGAGTGTGCCAGGCACACGCTGATGGGGAAGAGGTACACTTGGGAGAGAAAGTACTCATTACTGAAGGGGACCACGTTGAGTTTGATGAGTATCCCCCAGGTTGTAAGTGCTTGGTTAGGCAGCCAGCACAAGAAGAAAGACAGCACCACGATGGACACTGACCTAGTCACTTTGGAGCGGCGCTTGATGCTGGGGCCACTGCAAGTGCTGCCCACATGCTTGTCACTGATGAAGCGCACCAGGAGCAAGTAGCAAAGACTAATTATGACCAGTGGTACCACAAAGCCCAGCAGCACCTTCTGGATGTGGTACAGACCCAGCCAGAATTGGGCATTGTTGCCTCGGCCCTCTGGGAACTTGACAAGACAGAGAACATCATCAAAGACAGTGGCAGTGGTGGAAAAAATGGCATGGGGCAGGGAAGCCAGGACAGCTGACAGCCAGATGAGTGCACAAAGCCACTTGGCAGAGCAGCAGCCACCCAGGGGGTCTCCTCGACGCTGGTTCTTCAAGGCTGAAGCCACAGAGTGGTAACGAGCCACACTCATGGCAGTGAGAAAGAACACACTGGCATACATATTCATAGCTGTCACATAAGAGACGATCTTACACATTGCCTTGCCAAAGAGCCAGTTGAAGTCCAGCGCATTCTCCACTGCCCAAAATGGCAAGGTCAGCACAAACTGGAAGTCCGTCACTGCCAGGCTGGTGACAAAGAGGTTGATGGAGGATTTCCTCCAGCCTTGCTTGCTTTTCATCAGGTAGAGCACCAGCAGGTTGCCCACCAGTCCCAGGGCACACACCACGGAATACACCAGCGAGATGACAATCCGCACCACATCAGAACTGTCCCCCTGCATCCCGTCGGCTCGCTCCAGGTTGATGGTCTTCAAGAAGTGCAGGAAGGACACGTTGCTCCCGTTGTCCATCTGAGCGCTCTCCAGGAAACCCAGCGGCGCGCCCCAGGACTCCCTGTCTGCTCCTTCCTTTATGCCAGCTGCTGGCGAGCAGACACCGCGCTCGCAGGGCTCGCCCATCCCATGCTAGGGTGGGAGACGGGTCTGCGGGAGCTTTTTTCCCAGAGGCTGACCAGCGGCGGCGGGCGGGCTGCTGGGGCGACAGCAGGGTCCGGGCACAGTGCGGTGCCGGCGGTGCGGTGCCGGCGGTGCGGTGCCGGCGGTGCGGTGGCACGGCGGTGCGGTGGCAGGGCGGTGCGGTGGCACGGCGGTGCGGTGCCGGCGGTGCGGTGCCGGCGGTGCGGTGGCACGGCGGTGCGGTGCCGGCGGTGCGGTGGCACGGCGGTGCGGTGGCACGGCGGTGCGGTGCCGGCGGTGCGGTGCCGGCGGTGCGGTGGCACGGCGGTGCGGTGCCGGCGGTGCGGTGGCACGGCGGTGCGGTGGCACGGCGGTGCGGTGGCACGGCGGTGCGGTGCCGGCGGTGCGGTGGCACGGCGGTGCGGTGCCGGCGGTGCGGTGGCACGGCGGTGCGGTGGCACGGCGGTGCGGTGCCGGCGGTGCGGTGCCGGCGGTGCGGTGGCACGGCGGTGCGGTGGCACGGCTGGCGCCGCTCGGCTCCGCGCCGCGCTTTTATCCGCGCCGGCGGGGCGGGGCATGCGCGGTGGGCGCGGAGCTCTCCCGGGTGCTGAGCGCGGCCGCCGCGCCCCGCGCCCCCCTCCCCACGGCTGCTCCGGAGGATCGCCCCCGTCCCGTCCCGTCCCGTCCCGTCCCGTCCCGTCCCGTCCCGTCCCGTCCCGTCCCGTCCCGTCCCGTCCCGCACACCTGGTGGGAACCGCGTGTGTGAATCAACCAGGCGTTCCCTCGGGCTCAGTGCGGAAAGCGCCCGGGCAGAGGCGATGCCCTGTCCCCTCCGCCGGTGTCATGGTCCCTTCCCCTCTATGATCCCCCATCTCCTGAGGTGATCCCCACTCCCCTAATGTGATCTCCTCTCCCCGATGTGATCCCCCCAGTATCAATACGATTCCCCTCCCCGAAGTGCTCCCCGTCGATCAGCTTTCACAGAATCCTTCCCCTCCTGCGTGGGGCCAAGTTTTGGGGATGTCGCACCTTCGCCTAGCCGCAGGGTGACCCGGAAACCACCCGCGCTTTCGCGCTTGAGAAACCTCGGCACCGAGCCGGACCGTGCCTCGCCCTCCCCTGAACGACCGCACTCCGGACAGGGGCCCACGAACGCCCCTCCGGCTTTTGGGACTTCGGGGGACAGTGCCTACCTTATTTTCAAGCGAACGGCACGGACAAGGAAGCTGTAGAGGCCGGCTATCGGCGCAGGCGAGAGCAGCAGCCGCCGCTCCCCCGGAGGCAGAGGGATCCCGCCCGCAGGGGGCCCCCCTGTCTTGCGCCGGCCTTGAAAATCGCCTCCCCAACAAGTCTGCCGCAGAAACAGACAGCAACCGATGGGAATAGGAACTCAGGCTTCCCTTCTTCTGTCCTGCTTCTAAACAAATCAAGATAACTGCACATTTTGAAAACCAAGATTCTGAATATACCCAAGTAAAGCACTATGAATCAGCTATCCGGGGGACATTTATGGGACATATAACAAGTATATTATTTTCCCATTAGATTTATTTCACTGAACTTCCTGCAAAGATATAGCTGTGCATGCTATTTGTTATCAGCAGTCCTCTCATCACTTTCATCACTTTGATTTGTATATGCAGGGACCCCGTAAAAGTATCAGCTAGATGATGGTATGGGAGTGTTAAAGGGGAGCAAGAGTAATTAGAAGTTTTATGCATCATTCATGTTGCTTATAATGAGGGTGTATGTTACTGGAATTAGAAATGCAAGGCTCTGGAAAGGTTTAGTCTGCAGATTACTTGCTATAATAAATAGACTGGTACCAGAATGACAAAAAAAAAAAAAAAAAAAAAAAGACCCAAAAACCCCCCCAAAAAACAAACAAACACCAAGGAAAAAAAAAACCCACCCACAAAACAAGAGAGAGAAAGAGAAAGAGAAAGAGAAAGAGAAAGAGAAAGAGAAAGAGAAAGAGAAAGAGAAAGAGAAAGAGAAAGAGAAAGAGAAAGAGAAAGAGAAAGAGAAAGAGAAAGAGAAAGAGAAAGAGAAAGAGAAAGAGAAAGAGAAAGAGAAAGAGAAAGAATTGCATCTTCAGAACGCTGACCACATCAGGCCTCAAAAAATGGACCCCTGATATTTTTTCCTGTCATGCTTTAACCCCAGCCAGCAGTCAAGCCCCTTGCAGCCACTCATTCACTACCCCACCAGCAGATTTGGGCAGAGAATTGGAAGCGTAAAAGCTGGAAAACTCGAGGGTTGAGATGAAGACAGTTTATTAGGGAAAGCAGAAGCCACACCTGCACGCAAAACAAAACCAGGAGTTAATTCATCACTTCCCATGGTCAGGCAGGAGTTCACCATCTCCAGGAGAGCAGTGCTCATCATCACATCTAAATGTCACTTGGGAAGACAAATGCCATAATGGGAAACATGCCCCCTTCCCTTTTCTTCCCTCCACTTTATACCCTGAACGTGATGTTACAGGGTCTGGAATATGCCTTTGGTCAGTTGGGGTCACCTTTCCTGGCTGTGCCTCCTCCCACTGTCCCAAGCACCCCAGCTTCCCCGCCAGCGTGGCAGTCTGAGAAACAGAAAAGGCTTTGGCTCTGTGTAAGCTCTGCTCAGCAGTAACTAAAACATCTCTGTGTTACCATCACTGTGTTCAGCACAAAGCTAAAACATAGCTTCACAGTAGCCACTACAAGGAAAATTAACTTCACCCCAACTAAATCCAGCACATGTTCACCATTTTTCCAAATAAAGGATTTTTCCCTAGGTTTTCATGCCACTGACTAGGGTTGCATCTAGGTGGCATTTTCAATACACAGCATTAAGTTGCATCTCTCAGCCTGCTGAGTAGCAGCAGTTTTCCAAATTCCTTCAACCATACTTGCAGTGAAATTCAACAACTCCATTAGTCCCATCAGTGTTGCACAGTTGCACAGTTGACTATAAAACAGTACATGCAGAAAAGAAAGACATTGATGCCTTAAAACCAGCAGAAGAACCATCATATAAACAAGCAATGTGAAAATCCTGAGTTTCAGCCAGACCTGAAGAGGTTCTGTAAACAGTGCAGAGGGTGAGGTGCCTCCCGGCCCACAGCAGCAATGACTGCCTTAGAACTCGAGTCAGGACCTACCAAAACCAAGTTTAGTAAAACATATGAAATCAGCAATTTTCCCTCTCCACTTAGCACTGCTACTATGAGCCCCTGCTGCGTCTCTCCCTCGAATCCACGGGGATAAAACCCCTGTGGAGCCCGGCCAGCAGTGGGGTGAGGCGGGCAGAGGGAAGGAACTTCTCCTTGGATCCCGGGGGACTTGGAGAAGCTCCCTCGTGAGTCCAAAGACGAGCTGGTCCCACAAGCAAAGGAAAGAGGCACTCTCCCTCAGGATTAGTTCCAAAGTTTAATAAGAGCCTGGATATGTCCCAGGCCACATGTGGCTTCAAAGGACCTCCCGAGAAAGAGAGCGAGCCCCGCCCAGAGCAGCCAGATATAGGGAGGGTGGGGAAAACCGAACAGCCAACGGGGGAAGGACAGGGGAGTGGCTCTCGGGGGGCAAAGGAGGGGAAAACTGGGGTGGACTACACAGGTACAAAGAGGGGATATGGAGGGATAAACCAATATGAGGGGATATACATTGAAAACACAACTCTACAAGCCCCCAAGGAAAAAAACTGCAATCAAGCTATGCAGAAATTATTAGCGAGGTTGATAATGCAGAAGTCGACATTTTCTAGATTGAATTCTAATCTATTCTCATCATATTGCTATCTTCACACCCAATTTTAAATATGTCATTGGAAAAATTACAGCAAACAATTCTATGCAGTCTTGCATAGAATAATTTTTTCTACCATTTCTTCTATTTGGCACATCTTGCTGATATATTGCCGAGACTGAATGGTCATAATGATTCAGAAAGGGAAAGAGGAGGAAAATAATGTCCAACCTTATATTGCTTTTGCTGTTAGTCACCCAGAGAAAGCAATGAAGTGTGAAGTTAGGTACCTCCTGGGAACACTAGTAGTGGATTTTGAACTCAGGTCTGCAAGTGTGAAATAATTGTCCAAGGTTTTTGCTCATGTTTAGGTCCCCAGAAAAATTCCTTTTTAGTCTTGGGTTTTCTTTTGTTATTCTTCATGTCAGAGATGTTTTAGAGGCAGGTAAGGGAACTTGCAACACATATATGAATAATAAAAAGAAATATTTGCTGAATAATTTATTTAACACACTGCCAGAACACTGCCACAGCTGAAAAAAAATGTTTAAAAAAATCCTTCAGCTACTTTCAAAAAGTATTGCAAAACTCACTAGATACAATCACAAGGATTATTGTCCTGGAAGATACAGTTGTCTGCTTGCTCCCTATTCATTCCACCCATGCTGCCAAAGCTGTGTTGCTAACATGTAACTGTCCAGAGCCTTCTTTTTATCCAAGTGTCAGTGTAATTGGTATTACTTACTCCAACTTCCTGAAAACACTAATAAACTTGACAGGCAGAGGTTTCCATGATGCACTCTGGTGAAAACAGTGAAAAAAATGGCTGATTTGTGTATTTTGTTAATGTCAAACAAATCAGACAGAGGCTTTTTTATTTTGCATATATATAGTACTATCCTAAAATAATCCACAGGGCTGAGATTGCAAGTTTGCCTGCAGGCAGCACCAATAAGTACAGTAGATTTAAAAAGGCTTTCACTCATTCAGACCACCAACAGAAACTGCCCATTGGTTTTGACTATATTATGTCAGTGTCCTGAAGGTTTTTCTCAAAGACCATTAAAAAATATTGTAGTTAAATATGCCAAATAAACATTTGCTGAAATGGTAATTTTCCTACAATTTACCCCAAATAATTCCTATAATTTTTCACTCCCTTTACAGACTTCATACACAAACAAAAGATTTATTATAATTACAACAGTGACTGAACCAGCTGTATGCTCCTCTTAAACATTTTGGCAAGGGAGATGGTGTTCTGTTTTGAGCTTAAAGCAGATTTTTAAAATATTGAATGTATTACTAAATACAGAAACATGGGACTATTTCTCAGGGTATTTTTGTATTTTTGTAGCAGTAAGAGATTTTAAATTTCTTTTTCATATTTGACACACTGATGCAAAAATTAGTAATAGTAAACTCTAGAAGAGATTTTACTAAAAGATTTACTAGTGTGTGTGGCTTAAAAGGGCTTTATTTTAATATTGCATTCTGTTTTATGAATAATTCTTTTTATGCCATCCTCTCTCAAACAAAACTCTGGATCAGGAGAAGGAAACTAGAAAACAGGAAAGGGGCATGTTTGTTTAGTTTTTCAGTTCTAATTCATGGAACTCTTAGTTTTTTATTGAGCTCAGGGCTGCAATATCATCCTTCTGACCAAATTCAGACAGTAGCAATTCTGTTATTGTTTTTTCAGTTTCAGTTCTAGTTTAAACTAGATTTCAGTTTCACTTCCAGTTTCAACTGGATTTTACAACTTTACCTTCTCCATCCATACAGAGAGTGAACTTGCTGTGACTTGATGTGTGTCCACCATGGGAAGATTTAATGGCAATTCTTCTCTTAAAAGTGTAGTAGGAAATGAATACAGGCTTTCATTATAAAATCTCAGATTAACACAATGTCCATATCACAATTCACACACCACAGACATATCCTCCAGAAAATACCATTTGGACACAGAAATAGGTTTTAATAAAGACATTACAAAACAAAACCAAACCCTTAAAAATACCCCAAAACCAAACAAATAACCTCGCAATAACTTTGATTATGTTCATCATCTTCTCATCATTTACTTTCTAGGTGTACTATTGAGAATATACTTTTTGGGTACTAACTTAAAAAGATAATTCAAAGTGACCTGTTGCTCCACAAACATGCTTTTATTTGGTTAATATGGATAGTATGACAAATGAGCTTATAAATTCAAATGGTGCAAGCTTGAAATTATAATTTTGTGAATTAGCTCACTAGTAATAAAAAGCAATCCATGTTTGAAGACTGACTAAAAATCTGAGTGTGAGCATACAAAAATTTCATGTTAAATAATCACTGACTACTTAGAGTTTGCTTTGTTCTCTTACTTAAATCTGCCCACAGACATACCAGAAGTGGATTGTCACCAAATAATTTTTTTTTGCAAAAGTAACTTATGAAGTTCCAAAAATCTGTAAAGATTATGAAATGGAAATTGAAAGATTCAACAGTGGCTCTGGTTCAATTACCAATAGTTAGCTGTTTTAAGAGGCTGCATCTCTAATGAGAAACAGGGAGTAAGATTAAAGATTAAAAAAAATGTACTCACAAACTTCTTTATAAATCCAACAGAGAAATAATACATCAATAGTGGCAATTACCCAGCAAACTCCACAGGGCCCTTGGTATTCAGAGTCACTCTCTTTCAGTTCATCTCCCTGCCAATAGTCACAGTATCACAGAATAGTCTAAGACCACCACATCATGTGTGATCTGTGTTCTTACCATTTCCAGTCCAAGCAAACTGTTAAGCTGCCTGGATAGTTAACAGTCAGGTCTGGACAGCGTTTCATCTTGGATGTGACAGACAAGGATGTCTTATACTCCAGAGGTATCTCCTCTCCCTGTCGACTGCAGGAGCAGAGTAAGTGTGTATTGTATAATTTTGTATCTTTAAATTTTGAGCAGGAGACTCTTATTCCCAGTAAAGCAAAATTTCCTTCCATGTCTGTCTTCACATGGACTTCATTTTATAGCAAATCTTCTATGCCAAATCATATAATTTGTGTTTTAGCTCCTCACTGATAAGAACATCTGCTTTTCTATGTCTCTGTAAACATTTCTATATACACATAAATTGCAATAAATAAATTTATTTTATGGATATCCTAGAAGTCTACTTAAATTTAAAAGAGTCCAGTATTGTTTCTGGTTTGTCAGTCCAGGATTGATTATATCTCTTGATTGTGAGCTTTCAATAAATGTACAGGCTTTTCTGTGTGGAGCTGCATCTACTGAACTGCAATAACTTTGTTGCCACAAGAACACAGTTTATGTGGTGCCGTATTATTTTTCTTTTTATAACGGAGGTTAAGTTAGCAAAAACAATTCACTTGCTTTCAAAAAAACCTCCAAAACCTCAGGTTATGACTCTTTGGAACAGGAAACCACTGGGAAGACAGTGCCATAAATTCTGTTAACTTAAAATGGCCTTAGTTTGTACTCATATCAGGAGAGTGATTTCTACTTGTGCCATTGCTTCGCATCTTGACTGTTTTTAGCTGGGATAGACAATAGTTTTCTCCTTGGTAGCTGGTTCAGTGCTGCATAGCTGCTACAGTAGCTGGTCCAGGGACACTGTGTCAGCTACAGCATCCCTGAAGCAAGAACCCTATTGTCCCCCCCAGGGTATTTTTTAACACCACGCCCAGTGAATAATTTTTTCTGTGTATGTGCATGTTGGCAAAAAGCCCAGAGAGTTATAGATGTCTCAGACCAGATTCCCACAGCTCTCTTACTCCACTCTGTATGACTTTTCAATCTACAAATTTTTGTCGTATTAAAAAAAACTCTAATCAAAACAAAACTCATTCCCACAAACTCTCCATCACCTTCAGGGCTGGAGAGAACTACCGGCAACAGAAATTAAGTTTTCCTGCTGAGGAAGAAACCAAGATGGAATCCTGCAGGAAATACTAGTTGCTTCCCATCAGTGAACACCTAGGTAAAGCGGTGACTGAAAATGGAAGCAAAGAGTTAAATATCTCTCACAGAAGGGCTATTTTTCTTGATGGCCTTTAAAGAAGTATGTTAAACCAGTACTTTGTAAATATATACCCATCTCTTGAACTGTCATACCTTCTTTCCACTACTCCTAGCCTGTTCTCCTCATTTTACAGCATTTTTCCTTTTTATTTAATTTGGCAGAGATACTTCCTTATTCACCAACTGAATTATTTTAAAATATTAATGTCAAATTGTGTGGCTTTTTCTAGGCAAAAATTGTCAAGCATTTTTTTTTAAATGTTAAATAATATATATGTAATATCAATTTCAGGTCACACTTAGCTTTAAAGTAATTTCAAGGAAGTACTGATAAAGAGCTAAGTAGGCTATAATACCCAGTCTCACAAAATAGCCTCATGCCTACTGTGCGACTAGACTAAGAATCCTAATGGCAAGAATGCTAGAAAACTTGTCACTCTAACAGATGAGATAATATTATTTGTGTGCAGAATATATGGACAGACATATTGAAATAAATACTTTGCAATTAACAAATCTTCTCTTGCCAAGTACTATTGGATATCAAATATTCCATGTTGAATATCAAATATTCCTCTTGCATGGTCTGTGTCCTTCCACTATCTAAAAGAGAGCACATGATGATTATCACTCTTAAAAATATGTCTGTTTCCAGAGTTACCTGAGTCCTGGGGGAAGCCACATTTTTTGCTGATTTAGAAAACGTTGGAGCTTTAACTATTTTTTTTGCATTTTTGTGCTCTGGAGTCTGAAGTTTGTAGTTCTTCCAGCGAAGGCAGTTGAACTGTGGCAGCCGTTCATCTTGGAAACTGAGAAGAGACACAAGCATAATTAAGCACAGATTGCTATGAAAGTATACAAGTTCATGGTGGAGTCAGCTTTCAGCAGGAGGCTATCAAAGCAGATGAGGAACCCAACCCAGGTCTCAAGCATGAGACAGCACCGAAGTGGGCACCTACCTGACAATCCTTGGCCAGGCAGTAGCCACAGAAGATGCTAGATGAGGAGACTTGGCAGAGAGCACATGGCATGCACTTAAAAATGTAGGTACCAAGGTGATATAGGAACTTTTTGTTCATAGGGAGGACATTCAGAAGTAACCGCAGAAGTAACCAGCACACTGCTAAAACACAGAATGGTCTTGGCACCCTGAGGCGTCTTCACCTGCATCAGGGGAGGTTTAGGCTGGACATTAGGAAGATTATTTTCACAAGGAAGGATGATTAGACTTTGACATGAACTGCCCAGGGAGGTGGTGAAGTCGGCGTCCCTGGAGGTATTTAAGAAAGGATGTGGCTCTTAGTACCATGGTCTAATGGACATTTTGATATTCAGATATTCAGACCACAGGCTGGACTCAATGATTGCAGAGGCTTTTTCCAACCTTACTGACTCTGTGATTCTGTCAGGCAGCTGGGAAACCGGGCTCTGGCTGCTGGGCCCCGAGAGGCCATGGGCTACGGGATGCTTCAGCCGGGGAAATCCCCGCATCCCCTCCCGCCGCATCAGAAAGTGGTGGGAAGCGGCTCAAACTCCCGCGTGCCTCGAACGCTTTCTCCCGCGGCTGAGGAACCTCTGCCAGGGCGTGTGGGGGGCGGCGAGGCGCCTTGCCCCGGCCCCTCGGCGGAGACCGGGGAAGGGATGCTGCCTTGCGCGGGCGGCGCTCCCCGAGGGCGGTCGGGGCGAACGCCCCACTTCGGCCGCGGTGGAGGGCGGAGAGGGGCGGCAGTCCCTGTTGGCGGCCTCGCCTCTCCTCCCTCCCCGCCGCCCCGGCCCGGTTCGTCCCGCCGCGTTAACCCCGGCCGCTCCGAGGCGGGGGCTCCGGGAGCCGCTCCCTCCCCGCAGCCCTCCTTCCTCCGCCGGCAGGAACCAGACACCGGCACGGCCCCGCGCAGCCCTTGTGCGGAGCGGCGCCGGGAGCGGCCGGGCCATGCCGCGGCCCCGATAGGCGCCCCGCTCGCAGCTGCCCGCCCGCACCATGCCATGCGTCCCGCGGAGCCGGGCGGCACGCCTGCTCTCCCTCTGCCTCCTCGTCCTGCACGCCCGAGCGCCCTGCCTGGGCAGGGCCCCGCCGGCCGGCAGCTCCCCGCTCCCCGACGGCGGGCAAGGTCAGTGGCGGGGCGGGCGGGACGGGGCGCGGCGGGGAGCGGGCCCGCCGAGGGCGCTGCGCCGGCCGGGGCAGCGCGGCTCGGGCGGGAGGGCGGCAGCCGGCCCGTGTCGGCCCCCGGAGCTGCCCGGGCGCTGCCGGGACGCGCCCGGGACGCGCGGCTCCGCGCACAGCGCTCTGGCTGCGCCTTCCTGCGGCTCACGGGCAGTCACCGAGGTCGGCTGTGTAGAGATGAAGGCTAAATCCTCCCTACCTGTTGCAGATTTTCCCCGTTTAGAGGCAGCTCTCTAAATGCCGGAATCGTTTTGTGCTGCCAAACCGAAGTTTACTGTCCTGATTGTTAATTTATTTCTAAACAAGAGATCGCTTCTGTACCAAAGCCGCAGGCGCTGCAGAAGGATTCAAACACCAGGGTTCAAACACCCGCTGTGAGTTTCTCACATTCAGTACGGATGGTAAATTACAAGTCATACTTCGTCCGCGGGAGGGGTTTCTTGGACGCTGCCCTCACAGTTATTTTCTCCCTCTTTTGGAGTGGGGAGTGCAACTCAGGAATTTTATTTTTTATTTTAGTTTTTGCCTGCTTAAGAAAAATCGCGGCTCCCAAGAGAGAAAAATTATGAGTAGTTGGAAGACTGACTGGTGGTAGAAGACCCAAAAGTATATGAGGAAATTTTACTTCCTGATGCAATCAACAGCTGTGGTGCTTTCAGGAGAGCTTGAACACAAAAGAGAAAATCTTCTGTACCCCTCAGAGAGTGTGGAAAGGTGTTTAAATAAGGCGCCTGAAAAGTGTTTCAATAAGGTGCCTGGAAAGTGAAGTGAACCAACCTGAAGTTGGTTCCTGATGGGTTCATTGAAAGCAGATGCTAACAATAATTACATCCCTGTGACTCTACATGGGACAGAATAGGGATGGTTGTGTTAGCATGTAGTGGCAGTTTAATTATTAGGCATGTGGTAATTAATGTAGAAGTAATTTAACTTTCTAGGCATGGAAAACAGTCTTTTCCAAGAATAGTCAAATAGCATTGAGTAAAGGGGCAGTTAAAAATGTGGCTAATTTTTTACGCAGGAAGGTTTCTTGCAGTGTGAAGTGTGAACTGAAATTTGTGTGTGGTAGAGCTGAAGTGTTCTGCTCTCTCTAGATCCATAAGTATGGTAGGTGGGACAGTTGGGGATGCCCTTCCTGAGTGCTGAAGGCCTGCTCTCTGCCATGGGGCTTTGGAGCTTGCTGCCTCACAATATGAGCCACATTATTTCCTATCCCAGGGAATGGTTTGAAAAGAAGCCAGAGGGTCTGAGGGGCACATGTATACAAACTACAAAGATGGAGATGAAACAATGGCAAGTGATGTTGTGTCTCATTTTAAAGGAATTCTGTCAGGGAACATGTTATGTATTTAAAGTAAATTGTGGTTTTCCTGTCATGTGTGATAGATCATATATGTTTTTCTCTTTATCCTAGTTTATTCACTTTGTGTACAGCCATTCTTAATATGGCAGTTCTCTGTCATGTGTGGCAAATTTGAATCCACAGAGGAGCAGAACACACAGGGGTGGTTTTGAAAATTATCAGATGTTTTCAATGATGCAGAATGGCGAAGAACTGCAGACAAGATTTCTCTGACAACTTAAACAATACTTGGGCACCTCTAATGTGTGTGAAGGGCCTGAACTTTGTCTGTCCTGTGTGCCCAGAGGGCCTGAGCAGACACTGTGATGGCAAAGTTGTGACTCAAATACGTGCTGCTCATAGCTGTGTTTCAAACTCGTTTGCAGCACCAATGCAAGCCAGCATGCCCAGGCTGTAGTTCTGGAAAGACAAAACATTCTCTGGAGCAACACAGCCGCCTTTCCTGGCCTATAAATCCTGATCAATGACCACATGACAGGAGGGGCTCCCCTGGAATGGAGACTGTGCTGGGTGTCCAAGGGGGATGCTGTGACATGCCAGTACCACGGCTTGTCAGTGGCATTTGTTCTCTCCATTTAGGTTTGCTTCTGCAAAGTTTTATGGAAACTTGTGGTGTTTTAACAGGAATTCATGTTACTATATGAAATTAGAGGCATTCAGTGTTGAAGGATGCAGCCCTTAATTTTGAGCATTCTGGGTTGCATGAAGTTTGTTCTTCTTTCCTAGAAGAGCAGAAAGGGATCACCAAAATTGTATCTCCTGTCTGTTTTACACTTTTCTCTAGGCAGAAACTATGCGGCCTTAGGCTTAGTATGGAGTTCTGATAGTTAGGTCTGCCTTTTACCCAGCAGTCTAGGCAAAACTGTACTCATAGTGATTACTTGCAGAAATATTACCCTCATCCTGTTAGATATTTGTGGTGTAATCTTATTCCCTCTGGTCTTTTGAAAGCTGTTTAATAATTCATTTCTGCAGTTGTATTATATTATAATTACAGCAGATTCCCCCTCTCCAGTGTCTAAACAAGTATTTAGTGTGTGGATGGAAGAAGTTCAATTTCTCTGCTTTGATAATCTAATGCTTCCGGATTATTTCCCATTTTACTGATCCTGATGGCCTACTTTTCTTTAATCTCTATACACTAAGTGATGCTATAGTGATGAAGTAAAAACCTCCTTGCATTGTTTTAAATCCAAAACCACAAGTCTTTGGTTTTGCATGGAGTTCAGCAGTTAAGCCACAACAAATTAGGTTCAAGACATCAAGCAGAGGAAAATTGCACAGTGACAGCAAATGAGTAAGTTTTCCTTCAGGCATTTGATTTGATTATTTAATGAGTTGTGCTGAAAATCATAGAAATGGGGGCCTGGTCTTCTATCATTCTCTGTTAGTCTGACTATGCTAGCCATATGGAAGTCCCATATCTGGGGAGTCCCATATCCCAGTATGGAATGTGGGACTTCCCAGAAGTCTCACAATTTAATATGTGTGGATAAGCTGTATTTCTGGGTGTTTCTTATCTCTTCTACCTGCCTTTTTTTTTCTTTTCTGCTTCACTGTCAAGTGTGAGGAGGCTTGGTTTAGCTTCAGCTGCTGAATTGTCAGGCATCCAGCACCTTTTGTGCTGTCCCCAAGGTTGTGCAAACTGCAGGCATGAAGATGTGCACTGAGTTTCCAGTGTCTGAGTCCCCTTAAGTAGACAAGGGCAGATGTCTCTCAGAACACCTGGCAGGCATTGTTGTCCATGTCAAGACCTGGCTCTGTGAACACCCAAAACCCCACTGCTGTGGCTTGTTCTGCAAAGGCTCCAAGTCACTGCAGGCTTGTGTACAAGGAAATCTGCTGTGTAAGGCAATAAGGTTGCTTTTGAAGTGAAGGTGATGCTGAAATTAAGACAGATTTTTTTATGTAGTTCTATGTGTGTTGGGAGACTATGGGGTTTATGTGTTTTGTTTTGCTTTCCTTTCAATTGGAAGTGTTTCAGTGCATGTGTCTCAGGGGTCCATGGCCTGAGGAAACTCAAGCAGTCATGTCTTAAACTGTAGCTAGTAATCTGTAAACTGAGATGTGCTCCTTCCAGAAGGGGATGAATCCAGACAGCTGCGTGCTTAGGCAGGATTTTCCCTCTGTGACTTTGAAGGTACAGGCTATGGAGAAGCCTTTTAAAATTATTGTCTAGCTAGATCTTCCAGCCTGGAAGCAGCTGGAACAGGCTAATTGCTTTGTTAAGCAGCTTAGTTAATGGATGGGGCATATAGTCACCTCATGTGTGAATGGCTGGGACTTTGGGAATGGAGAGCAACTCTGGGTAAAGAGGAACTGGATTAATGTGTGTCGTCATAACTTCTTTTTAATTAAATATGTTCAGACTGTCATTTCTTGAGTAGAATTCAAGTATGCCAGCAGACATACCCTTAGGGTATGAGTTCTTATGGATTGTGTTTTACGTGGATTTGTGTTATTTGCATGGGGCTTTTGTGTTTCACAGTAATTTAAAAATACAAAATTGGATACAGTTGGTGTTTCTTCTGTATCTTCTTCTGTATGCTTCCCCTGTTGTAGCAGGGTACAACAATGTCAATAATGCTCTCTTCCCCTGCTAGATTCTGACAAGTGATAAAATTTCCAGTCTTACCCTGTTTGCAATGCCTTACTTCATTCTCTTCAAACCTTTATTTGAAATGCTGAAGCTGCAGCTGCAGCAGATGCTAAAACCGATGCTACTGAGATGCTGTTACTACAAATAATCAATTTGTGTTTTCTTCACCTTTGTGTGTTTGCAAAGCTCTCTGTCCAATTTGAGGCGGTCAGTTTTCTAGATGTGTGAAGATCACACTGTTTGATCAGAGTATCATGTGCTGGAGACTTAGGTCATGGAAGATTCCCAACCCTTGTGGGGTTGGGAAACGCGGGTATGTGTGACAGTCAATATTTTATATGAATGGTGACAAAATGTTTGAGAAGAAGAATGTTTAGCTTCTAAACTGAGTGTTACAATGGGAGAATGGAAAGCCCAAATGAGGAATGAATTCCATGGTAGTCTGTGCACTGCCTGTCAATAGGATGTTGTGGAGAATTCCTCTCACTTTTGACTTTTCCTTTAAATTATGCGAGATCTGAACAGGCTAGCACTCACTCTAGTTTTGTTTCTTTTTTTTTTTTCTCCCCTTTCTCTCAGAGCAATTTGTGAAGACAGTGCCAGAGTACCATGTGGTTCATCCAGCAAGAGTAGATGCAAGTGGGCATTTTCTTTCTTTTAATCTACACCATCATATCCCGAGTCTGAGGAAGAAGAGATACCTCGGAAAAAGTGAAAATGTGGTATACTACAAAATTAATCATGAGGAGAAAGATCTGTTTTTTAACTTGACTGTCCATATGGGATTTCTTTCCCATAACTACGTAGTAGAAAGGAGACGTGGCAACCACACCAGAGCGAAGATTTCAACTCGCTCAGGAGTTCATTGCCACTTCCTTGGCACAGCATGGCAGCCTGGCTCTGGCAATGGGACAGCAGCGATCAGCACTTGCAGTGGCCTGGTGAGTGGTGTGATCTTTGCTGGGGTTCTGGGCTGTTTGTGGTGTCATTAGAGCTGAGCTGGTATGAATATGTCTGCTAAGAAACTGGATGAGCCAGTCTGATACCTTACTAACTCAGAAAGAATGTTTAACTCTATGGATGTTGTTTGGATTTTTGAAGAATCAGAAAATCAAAAGGTGATGCTGAGGCCCCTTGGCATTTACTTTTAGTTAGATTTTTTTTTTTTTTGGTGATCTGTTCTGAAGGTTTCTATCAGTCATACAGCTTGAAGGCATCCAAATATCGAGTCATTGCTTTGATTCCATTAGTAGTTGTCTATCCAATGCATCTGGATATGAGCTTCTGTTCTGTTTTTCTCTAAAAGGAGTGTTGCTCAAGTACACTGAAACTGCTCTTTGAATCACACACGTGGATGGCGGGTTGGGAAAATGCAATTGTTTCCCTGTGAACTGTTGTGCAGCTTCAGATAAAAATGATAGGTTAGATGCAAACTTAGCCAGAGCTTTGAGTTCAAGTGTTAACCACTGCTGGGCATCTCTTATGTCAAAAAGCGCTTCTAAGGATGGAACTTGAAGTCAAACATTTCTCAGTATCCTGTGGTTCACACTGAGGCAAGGAGATGGAAACCTTTTATTTTCAATGCTTTTTGTTTTTTAATCACGACCATTGCTTTAGTTTGTGCTAGAGCATGAGGCTGAGTATGCCTTTCTGGAGGGGAAGAAGGAACAAATGGCCTGAGTGTGAAGGGGGTGTAGTGAGGTGTGTAAACTGGCAGGTGTGATGTGTGAGAGGGAGAACCCAAAGGGTTTGTGGAGTGTGCAGGCAGAGGTGATGATGAGAGGCGTGCAGCATTGATGTGCTCTCCTGCCTTGACTTCACATGCCTGGAGCAGTGAATGGCAATGTTTGAGAGCCCCTGAAGCAGAGGACAATGCCTATTGGCCAACACGTCTCAAGTCTGTAGGTGGCTGGGGCCTGGTGCTTAATTTCTGAGCCTGAACACCAGGGCAAGTGAAGTAAGTGTAAAGTGTAACCTTTCACTGCTAACCTGTCAGTATCAAAGTGTGTTCCTCACTGTTGAGCTGTGTGAAGATTTCAGAAACTACGGGAAGTCTTCTGGCAGTGTGTGAGAAACAACATGAAGACAGCACTGGTATATATGAAATAGGAAACTGGAGTTTTTGGAAGTGCTGATAACACATTTGGCATGTTTCCTGGAGAAACAAACAATTGCTTGAGGCCAGAAGTTGCAGTCCCACAGGTATGAAGATCGGGATTTTATTTTCTAAGTTACATTTCCAGTAGGGACCAGCTTATCAAAATTTCTCCAAAACATGCTTTAGTCATACAAGGTTAGTAAAAGGAGATATGATGATACAAGTAGTTACTTTGGTTGTTTTGTTTTTTGCTTTTCCAGAATGTCTTTGTTATTTTTCAGTAGGATGAGAGTTTGAAAATGAGGTGCTAGATCTTCATTATGTCTTTGGAAGTATTTAGTCTGCAACAAGAACTAAAAAAAAAATGCAATTTGCATTTTAAATCCAGCATTGTAATATCTTTTAAAGTTATCTTTTCATTTGTGTTACAAACTTTTTGACTTTTATTTTCACTTGGAGGTTTTGATAAAATATTTGAATCAGAAAAATCACTGTTGAGGTTGTGTGTTCCCAACCTGCCTCAAGATGAAACTTTCAAAATATATATTCATAAATTAATTCAGGTTGAATAAATGAATTTTGCCTCTGGGTAAAAGCAAGATGGCTTTGATGTTTTGATTTTTGAAGTCCAGAAGTTGTTGCTCTGAAGAGGTTGCAGAAAGACTTGGGTGTGTATCTTGATTCCCCTGGATGCCACAAGCTGGGGAAAGGTGATTTAGCTTGCCTTTCCCCTGAAAGCTTTTGAAAAGATCTAGTGTCATATGAAAACATCTATTGGTTGGCTATGAGAAATGAAATCTCATTTTCATATTAAAAATGTAACATTTTTGAAACTTTTTTTTATTTGTGGTTGTCTCCACATTTCTGAGGTCTAGTGTTGATTTATTTTCATCTTGATGATCCTCAGTTTTTTGCTTTTTGGCATCAAGTCTATTTCTATCTTGTTTTCTTTCTGGGATGAGTTGTATTTTTCTATTGAAAATATTTTTTCCATTTACTCTTGTGAAGGAGGGGAGGAGAATGAAGGATAAATGAGAATGAGTAAACACTATGAAATTATAGAAACTTTCTTCAGATACTGAAGTAGCCTGTGGCATGAGGAGAAATTAATAGATTGCTGTAGTAAAACTACGCTGATATGCTCAAGCCTCATAACCTAAGAGCTGGTGAAAACCAGTGTCTTAACTTTTAGATACTGGGAGCAGAAATGGTAGTGATGCTCCTTCCCTGATGCTGTTTGGTCTTGACACTTCCGCCTACTGTGCTTTTGTTACTAAGGCATTTTTAATAAGCTCAGTGAAGCACCACATGACAGTGATCCCTAAACTTCAAATTTTTGTCTTTCTTAGTCATTGTAGGTGGTAAAAAAAATACATATACAACAGGAAAATACTGATTGGATTAAATTAATATGTTTTATGGAATATTCTCTTGGTTGTAATTTTTAGTGTTAAATGGTTGCATTATTATTTTGTAATTTTGCTCAGGTGAATTGCTTAAGAATATGTCCACCCCCACTTTACAAATGGTGGCCTGAATTGGAGCAAAATAAAATCCTAAAGATGCCTGTGGGAGGGGAATCCTAGTACTAATCCTCTTTGTGGAATAACTGTGGGAACTCAAAATGTCTCTCAGACATTTTTAGAGGTTCCAGGCCTTGGTCAGAAGCATTCTAGACCCTGGCAGACAGCTGAAAAACAACTGTGATTCTGAGTTTGAGCCATGGAATGAATTACCAACTTTGGAGGTGGAACAAGCAATCACAAAAGGTTAGATAGTATAGTATAAGTAGTCACAAAGTAGAGGGGAAATTTTTTTAGTATTGTACAGGGGGGTTTTAACACATGTACAGGGGGGTTTTCACTTTGTACATGGGGGTCAGAAGTTCTAAGATGGAGGAAAGTGGGCTGAACCCATCCTTCTTCCTTCTTCTTCCTTGCCTCCATGTTCTTGGTGATGTTGGCACTCACAGATTGGTTTAGAGTAGAAAAACACTTGGCAACGTAGGTAGTAGGTATTGGGGAATAATTGTAAACATGTTATACGTAATATATCTTATAAAAGATAGCAGCAACCCTGGGCGGAGGGAGAGACGAAGAAGACAGCAGATAGAGAGGATGTCAGGGTGTGTGTGTGCCTCTACCCAGGCCGCTGATCAAATAGCTGCAGTCCAAGAACATAATCTGTTAGATAACTAGCAATAAACTGCCTTGAGACCGAACAGCTAAGCCTGCGGAGTTTTTCTTTGGAAGCACGGGTTGGAGGAGGAATTTCACCACCACATGTGGCCCCAAAACAAGGCTGGGGTTCCCACAATAACAGTTTCTCATTTTGAGCCTGTTTGATTTGTATTTGACCACTTCTTAATTTCCAGGAGTATAAGGTGTATAAGAACTAAAAAAAGATGTGTGCTATAGGTTTGTGTTTGTAATAAAAATCACCCATATAGTGCACTGAAAACAGAAAATCTAGAAATGTATTTTCATCTCACTTTCATTTTCACTTTGGAATGTATTCCTACTTCCCTTGGCATTAAACAGACATTGCTGATGTATTTTTTTATGTTCACAAAATGGCCTGCAAGGGAAATAACAGAATGATAGATGTGAGATATAAGAATGGGTGGCACAGTCATTGTGTGACATTGTTCTTTAAAAAAAAAAAAAAATAAAGGAACTGTGTCTCTGTTTTCAGAAGTATATATGGGAAAAAAAGATTCATAAAGGGATTTGATCAGATTTGGGCAAGGGGATACAGAGGATAATTAGCAGATATCTGGAGGAAATAAGATGTAATTTACAGATTCATTTTTTTCTTACACCTTGCGAAACTTAGTTTCCCTTTCATGCTAAATAGATCATGACCTTCTTAGCAGGTTGAGGAACATGTCTCTTCCTCTATGTGTCAGTTGCTTAGTAAAGTCTTTTGCACTTCTGAGCCTTTTTGAATTGTGCATGTGTTTACATGGGCAGAGTGGGACAGACCTCACTGTTTAATTTGGGTTACACTTGGATGAGGGAATCCCGGAGGAGAAGTCACTACTAGAACACATCATACTGTGGCACTTGGAAGGAGAGCAGACATGAAATCACTTAGATACAGGAAAATTTCCAAGATGAAGTAAGGGAGAAATTTATTTGGTTTTATATCTTTGAGTGAAAATGATATTTGGATTGGCTGTCTTAGAAGACTATTTAGGGCACTCTTGTAATAATGCTTTGAGTTTTCCCAGTGCCTTTCTACAGAAGGCTACAATGAACTTTCCTAATACTAATCTCTTAATTGTCACTTGTGTGCTGGTCCTGAGAATCCCTTGTGTTGGATCAGTGGTGTCAGCTTGTCCTCTCAGTAGAGCTGGGAGCGAGCAAAGCCCAGTGAAGTTGAATGAACATCTTAGGTTTATATGCACCAAGTTCTATAGAGCTGGGAAGTGAGTTTTTCTCTGATAGTCTATCCTCTTCATTAGGAACAAGGCCCTCTTTTATCCATCAGTAACACAGACATTGTTTATAGTATTTTTAGATGACAGAACATCATTAAGGCTTTTTTTCTTGACACTTGTTTACAGAGCAGAACTGTCAATCAACAGTTGCTTCAGGGAATGTATTTATATTCAAAGGCAATGCAAGCATTAGCATGGAAAAGGGAGGAGAGTGGAAGCACATTAGTATGGAAATCTGTGCACTTATATCTGGCAGGGTCCTGGCCATACAGGACCTGTGGGAAGATCCTGCTTTGGCTGTCTCCAGCTAGTCAGAGGGTTGCCTCTTTCCTGGTGGTCATCACTATTTTTAAGAAGTGCTGGGTGCCTTTGAAAACATTTTTGGAAAGTTTTCCCCACCTCCGTTCTTAGCTCTGTGCTGAGCCACAGGGCAGACCTTTGTGGACCTTTAGTTGGTGGCTGTATGAATGCTTGTGTGGCACCTGGTAGGAGATGCTCCAAGTGGGACCTCTATGGGCACATCTTTGTCTGTCCTGACACCTGTGACAAGCTTGTCACTGAAGTGGAGTGGTGACCGAATTCTGCTTGAATGTAATAGTTCTCTATTGCAGGATATTATGGTTGTATGAAGCTCAGAATGAGCTCATACAGTTCTACCTGTCATCTCAGTGTAGCTTTTATCTTTTGCAGAATTGCATCAGTTTGGGAGAATTCAGCATAGTCTCCGTTTTCCTGCTACATGCCAATAGGCTTTTATAGTTGGTGTGAGATGCTTTCTTTATGTTGACCCACATGTTGCTGTTTTACAATCTGCCCTAAGTTGAACAGTTCTGTGCAGGTATCATAACAGTATTTTACTAATAGTGGGCTCTGTGGCAGTGGTCTAATACTGCTGTTTAGACTTTCCTCTCCTGTAGATATAGAAAGCATCCTTCAACATGTTGGACTTGGTATTTTCCTTAGATGAGGTTTGAGAATAAAAGAATCTTTAAAACAGTTTTATAATATTTGTTCTAACATAATGGAAGAATAAAATGTCTTGCTAAGCTTATAATATATATTTTTATCTCCCAGCATTTGTGCTTGTTTGATTACTGACCATTTGTTTGTTAATCTGTTGTTAAAGGTAGTTACCAGGGTTTAGCAAAGCTAAAATGCTACACAGTTCACTCCTATAGCCCAGAAAAATATTGGTGTCTTTTTATTCACTTGTAGTACACATGCTGCTGGTAGAATTGTTCCTCTTCCAATGGAAGTGTCTTTGATTATTAAAAGTGGCAAAATATGGCAGTGAGAAGACAGTTAAGGAAAGGGGGCATGTAATGTTTTCCTCACTTAAACTTTTGACCACCTGAAATTGGATTCAGTGCTAATCCCTGACCTGTGACTGGACACCCCCAGAACACATTTGGGCACGTGTGCTGTTTAGGTGGCTGTTCTAATTTTGAATAGGAATGTTGAATAGGAATGTATTCCTGTAATGCTTCAAGAGATACATGAATTCCTTTCTGTGATCAAGGCTTCTGGGAGACAAAACCAGAAGTTCTTCAAGGGTCTCCTGCTCTTCTCTCATTCCTCCTTCTTCCTCTAAGACAGTCTCTTGCATCCTTCTTTGTCTTTCCCCTGAGGGATGGTACTGGGTGGGTCCTGCTAATGTTTGGAAGTATGGCCATATCTGCCTCTCTGCCAGTAGTGTCTTCCTGTCAGTGACATCTCCACCACAGCCTCTTTTGGTTTGTCTGGCAAGGGATAATCTGGCGGAACCAAAATGCAGGAATATGGTGTTTGGAGAATGGGAGGAATGAAGTCAAGCTGCCAGCATTTTCCTTGGGGATGAGAATTGTTTCGTGGCTGGATACCATAGAATTTCCACAGTCTGATGATTGCAATTTGGCTTGTTCTGGCAATCCTAAAGAAGGAAAGACCTGCCAGCTGACCTGGTTGTGTAGCTGCTGTACATCTCTTCTCACATGCAGTAGTATGGAAAATACTGCAAATAGAAAAATATACACTGGAAGTAAATGCAATTTTTGATGTGCACTTGTTGTGTTTTGATTGGTTTTTCTTTTGTCTCCATTATAGTAATAAATATCTGGGTATTCTCTTCATCTGAGTAGTGTTATGGTTGCTTTGCATAGTTTTGTTTTTCTTTTTGAAGATGATCCAAAGGCAGGGTGTGTGGTGGTCTGTGGTAGTCTACCCCCATCCCCCAGTAAATTCATCATTCAAACTTCCATTAGTATTTGCTGCAGTACTTTAGCATCCATCCCTTTCCTTTGTGTTTGAGCTTCAGCTATCCATCTGCCAGCTCCCTTCCCCCAGTCTTTTGTCTGCAGAAATACTCTAATTGGCAGGTCAAACAAATCTCATCAGTGATCTCAATACATGAGAATCTGGCTGTGTCTGCTTTTGGCCTTGTCACCTTTAACCAATATGAAGTTCTTAGACCAGAAGCTGACCGGAGCTTTTATAACATTGTGTTACATTTCAGTGGCGGAGTCATATATGGGGTAGGTTAAAATAAGGATTGGTCTTTGTGGTCTGGTTTGGATGGAGATTTAGAATGCTCCTTTAAGATAATGATTTTTTTAGAATATGAAAGGATGACTCTTATAAGGTAGTTTTAAGGAATCTTAATCTCTTGGTTAAATATATATCTATATATTTACTAATTATTTATGAATAATGTTCATGTGCAGAGCTGTCAGTCATCTTTCCAGTTTCCATGAGCCTTTGTAATCAATGTACTATGTCATGATTTCTTTACCTTGGTGTCTTTTTATAAAACATTTATGTTTACTGAGGGAAACCTGTGAGATTCTGACTTCAGGTTCAGGATGCAGAAGTAAAATATATGCATAATGTCTATTTTGCTGTGATTCTTAATAATGTAAGGTTTGTAAAATGGTCTGTTCTTTATTTCTTTTAGTATCTTCTATTATCTTTGGTGTCAAAGCCATTAAATTCTTAAGAATTTTGCAGGTAAAGGTGGGAACTTTTTATCAGTGAAATGATGGATGTGCACATTCAGCTTAGCCAGTGGCTCAGCACAGCCGCAAGTCCTTACTGAGTGAGGTGCAGTGTTACCCATGTCCCTGCTGATGGTGAGGAGCAGGGACAGTTCAGGAGAGATTGGAGGAAATTACTTTGACTGGGAGAATGGAGCACATGTGAGAAGCAAATCTGTGGGGGACCAAGGCTTTGATAGTTATGCTGTTCATAGAACTTTTTTTTATTTACTTCATTTTCATGATGGCCTCTTCAGCTCTCTTTGTCTGTCAGAGAGGAGCAGCTGCAGTCTACACAGTGTCAGTATCAGAACTTGGTTATATTTGTGCAATATCAGGCATACATAGGCACACAGATCTGTATTCATACATGTAGCTCTGTCACTGCAGAACAGCTCCCCTGCAGATAAAGCTCTTGGGTTCAGATCTGTTTGTGTGCTGAGAAAGCTTCTGTCCTGTTGTATGTATTTTTTTTTTCCTTAACAATCTGATGCTTAACAATGGACTTACCCAACTTATTTGTTAATTGCAGCAAAATTTAAGTATTTAGTGATTTAGTCTGGGATGTTTAGTTGCTTTATGTACACACTGGCTCCAGGTGTGCCCTGGAGAAGGACAAGCATTAAAAATGAGTAAGTAGTCATGAAAATGCTTGTGGCTGTATTTAAACTCATTCATGGTGTGTTCCAGTTCTCACGGCAAACAGCAGATCCCTAATAAACTGCTTGCTGATGTATGGAAAGCTCAAGAGTAGACCTAGTTAGAATTCACATAAAGGCTCATGCAGATGCAGCTTTAGGTTTCAAGATTCCTTTTTTCAAATTTCACTCCTCCCTCCCACCCCCTTTTGAAATGTTTGAAACAAAGACAATTTTAAATGATCAGTCTAAACTTGAATATCTGCTAATTTTTATGCAGTGTTAATTCTGTCTGTTTCCTTATCTAGAACAGTCATTGACCAAATCTGGTCATAACCATAAAAATGGAGACTGTGGATAGGGTGAATGTCTGTTTTACCCAGCATCCTCTGTTCAGCAATGACTAAGTAAATATGCGGATATGAGCGAGAACATGGCAGTTGGCCATCTCCCATTTGGTCATTTGTGCTTTTGTTTTCAAGTCAGATAAAATTTTTGGTGGAAAACCTATTGATGTATTTCACACATTATCTGGGTACCCCTTTACTCAGTGTTAGAAATATATATTGTTACATCTGAATTATAACACTTCAAAAATAATTTAGATGTATCTTCATTTGTTTTTCACTGGCTTTTTCTATCAGTTTTATTTGATGCTTCTTGGATTTGTTGTCATGGAGAACACAATGAACAGTCAGACACTGAACATAGTGTTTGAGATGATTTACTCAGTAACATAGTGTATTCCTAATTATTTTTTATGTTTCTTGATAAATTCCAGACACTTGCCAGCTTTGTTGGACAGCTGTTAAGATGAGTTTATTGTATAGTTCCAGTTTTTTTCCTCATGAAAACAGCAACTCAGGTTCATTCTGTACAGTAGCAGATAAATCAGAGTCCATATGCTGCTTTTCCCCTTTCGCTGTACAAGTGCTGTATCAATTTTCATTCATCTATTAATTACGGTTTTTTTTTTTCTTTCTTTCTTGTCCAGCTGCTCACTCTCAGTTTTCAGGCATTAATTAGTTGTCCTTTGTCCTTACTTTAATAGCTTCTTAGAGTTTTCTAATATCCTGTGTAGCAGATGGTAAACTAATTTTTAATCCAGATGTTAAGACAAGGAAATTGATTGAAGGTGAAGAGTCATAGCCAAGATGCTTCATTATTAATAAAAAACCTACATAAGCCATTAAGTTTTTTTTCCAAATGAAGTAATACAAAATTGCTGAATTGCCATCTGTGAGATATAATCTATAATTTCAGTTGACTGTGTAAAAGATTGGTAAATTTGTAGACAGTGAGGAATCTTGAATGGCAGGGAAGTAAATGGGTAAAGTGAGCAAATAGTGGAGAAGAACTTCAGCAAAGTAATGAGAAAGTAGCCTTTAATTCAATACATCCCAAAGTGGAAGGTTTCCAGAACATCTGGAGGTCAGTGTGTGTTTGTCCTTTTGTCTTTGCACTGTTCTTGCAGCCTTTCCATAAAAATCTGCTTGTGTCTGCTGATGAAGCTACTGGGCTGGAAGGATCTTTATTTTAAACCAGTCTGGCCATTGCTGTGTTCTTATGGCACAGGGTTTACAGCAGGCTTTCACCAACTGGAGTATTTTTGCCATATCTGTATTTTAATATAGATTCTTTCTCTTGAAAATTGTGTGTGGGGTGGAAAGCAAGAATTGGTTGTTGCTGCTGCCATGAGGCATAAGAAATTCTTTTGAATACAGGTTCTTTCTGGCCTTATTTTCTATCTGGAGTCTGTATGTCATTTGTTAGATCTTTGTGCTCAAAGAGCTAAGTAGATCTTTATGTTTGTTAAACTGTTTTTGCCATGCCTATAGACAACACCGAAGTGTTTGAACTTCATTGCCTGCATATTTTACAACAGGTGTTGCCTTTTTCTGAATAACTTATAATCAAAAGGAGAAACTGTATTTCTTATTACATCATGTCAGTTTAGAGTGGCTGAGTAGTTGATGAGATTTTTTGATATATCTTTATATAATGTTGTTAAATTACAGCTGGTGGGAAATGCTTGTTAAAAAACAACAGGTGTGTTATAATTCTTTTTTCATCAAAATGCACGGCACATGCTACTGCTGCTTCTTGGAAACAAGACCCCAGTCCCAGCTGTCAGAAAAAATAGGGATAAATTAGAAAAGTACAGGTTTCTCCTTACACATAGAACTACATGTTTCTTATTTTATTGCTAGCTGAGCTACAGAAGCAGCATGCTACTTGTTTATCCAATTAAGTGTTCTCTTTCAAATCAGGAAATGGATTTCACTTGGCTTTGGAAAAGAGATCAAAAGTCTGAGAGTAGTAATAGTTCAGGAGAGAAATGCCAAGTTTTATGAAGCTAAATGACTATTACTGCACCTGTGAAAGCAATCCAACTCTAAGGAGGGAATGAAACAGGGAAGTGTAAATTAGCTATCACTGACCACAAAGCCTCTGCCTGCAGTAGCAATCACTGCTTTCTAGGAAATTGGTAGCTCTCTATTCAAAGAATATAAAATTTAATATCAATATTTTAGTAAGATAAAATAGAAGATAACATTAAATTCATTAAATGTCATGCCAGATCATCAGCTACAGTTATTTACCCAAGGCTATTTAGTTTATTTTACACCAGTATTCTGAATTGCTTTAGAAAGGAGTATTAGATCCAGCCCAGTTGTGCTATCTTTTTGCTCATTTTCTCATATAATTAGGACATGTCATCTTCTGGCAAGGCAGCAGAGGAGCTTTAACATAGTCTCTTCATGGCTGTGAATGTTGCTTTATATGGTACTGTTTCTAGTTAAGTTGATTATCATAACACTTCTCAAGAAATGTGTTCTGTAAAGGACTGAATGACAATTAGATATTGTCAAATATAAACAAGCCAAGTTTGTTTATGTCAAGCTTCTTTATGGAGACTGGAGCTAGCTGAACTGAGTTGCGTTTTTTCATTCTTTATACATGTTCTGTGTTTCCCCATTACTAAGAACTTCTATTCTTTGTACTATAAAGTCCTGTGTAACAATTGAATTGAAAGGCATTATTCATCCAGACAGTCCAGTGTGAAGACTCAAGATGCAGAACATAGAGATGAAGTGATGTACAAAGTCTGTAAGTGGATAAATGGTGTGCAAATTAGAAGCCCAAATGAGAAAAACCCATTAGACATAATAGCTCTGATTCACACAGTGGATGGATTTCTTTGAAGTGTAGGAATTTGTGAATTGCCCATCTCCTACTGGCATTCTTAGCCCTCATGGAGGCTATTTTTGTGTACAAATTAGGAGATCAGAATGATCTAAATTAAAAAAAAATAAAACCAAAAATTGAAAGAAGAAAACCTCCACAACCCCACCCTCCTTCTCCCAAACCCATTTCTTAGGGCTTTAAAAAAAAGAAAAATTAACCAGATTACAAGACAAGATCTCTTCCGGAGTTTAATTTGAATATGGCAGTAGGTTGGCCTGTTTATCTGTCTAGGGTTTGCAGCAATGCTGCAGAGAATGGAGTTGTACTCGTCACTGTCATTTGTCATTCTACTGTAGAATTAAATCAGGTCACTAATTTATAATTGCATGGTGCATCCACCACTGGTGAAGTGCCACCATTGCTAACTTGAGTCCTGTGAGGCATTTGGGATCTGCCCATCATCCTCCCTACCCATATGGCTGCATCCCAGTAACTTGGCTAATAACATCTGGCAAGTATGTGTTTATTTGTGTTTATTTTATTTTATTTACTGTTGTGTATTTGGGATGCATCAGGAGTATGATAGCTCTGCAGTTTGGAGCACTGTATTGCTTAGGGTGACACATTGCAGTTTCGTGGTATTATTGGGAGAAAAGAGACTGTTCATGTGGTCCCTTAAGTCTCTGTTCTGGGTCTGCTTTTATTTAAAATTTTCATTGATTCTCATGGGACAAGAATCAATGTGTGATGCAGTTTGCTCAGGATGCAGATCTAGAAAGTATCATCAGTATGGAGAAGCACCAGGATATTGTATCGTTAAACCAGGAAATGGTAGACGTGAAGTTGAAGAGGGGAAAATTCAAGTCTCATAGCGTGGAGTCTAGAGTCACAGACCTAGCAAATAATAGACATTTATTCCTTAAAAGCTCATCTGTTGGAAGTGTGAGGCTAAGACGTGAGTATATTTGCTTTATACTTGGTGACTTTTTGGAGGGTAATTTGTTAGTAGAAGGATGTTACTTTGGAGAAAAAAAAAAAAAGAAAAAAGATCCTAGGATTTGAGCAGAAATTAGAAAAATATGGGAAAATGTGACTAAAGGCTCACTGGGGATACACCAGACATTTCTTATCACTCCATTTGAAAAAGGGTAAGAATCTGTGGGATGTACCACATCTTATTTTACTATTCCCCAGGTGTTTGCTTTCAGTTTTGAGAAATAGGATGGTGGAAAAAGATGTTGGTCTGAGACCATCCTTTTCTTCTTATATGAGATTTATATTTTGTAATGTAGAACTGGCAACTGGATTTGTAGACTCAGGGTTTCCCTTTTTGTCTTATTTCTAGCTGCCTGAGTTCTGTTTTGAACACTGGGACCACAGTGATTTGTGAGGATTCAGAGTCTCTTCTTGAAACAAGCAGGATGATATCCTTGGGAAGACCTGGGAAACTAAGAAAACATAAATAGAGTTTTAAATTGTAGCATAAGAGATAAGGTAACAGTGGGAGATGATTTATCCATACCTGGCTATATATGGTGAGATTTCAGGAAGTCAAGACATCCCCTTTGAGCACTGCTCTGAAATCTGGTTGATAAACATCTTGTGGTCTTTGTTCACTTCAACCTTACCTTTATTTTAAGGATACAAAAACTAAAATGAAGGTAATACTCCAAATAATACTCCAAATGAAGCTAATACTCTGATTACCCAAAGGTTTCTGAACATGAGATACCTAATATGAGCTAAATTAACAAACTTGTGGGTAACACAGGTAAGCAGGGGAGACAGCAAGTAAAGGAGAGACAGAACTCTAAGACAAGGGATGGGGGTGAGGGGAAAGAAAATTAGTGTTGTTCCTGAAATTGATTGCAGAATAAAGATCTTGGCAGCCATAAAGTTCTGTTGTTTGGGAACTGTTATGCATGGAAGCTGAGGCAGCATAGAGTGAGTACATCCAGAGGAGAGTGAGGGTAGCAATATTCCTGTAGGGCTTGCATCAAGTGGTGTTTTGCTGTGGTGTAGCTCAGCTTTGCAGCCAGGGAACTGGGCACATGCTGTTTGTGGCAGAAAAAGTTGTTCTGGGCAAAAGGCACATTGTCTAGGTTTGAAAAGACAGGAGTCTGTGAAGGAAGGCAAAAGCCTCCTGTGAAATGGACAAGGTAAACCCCCTCCCTCTGAATTACCACAATTTTAAAAAAGGGTCTCAGGCAAAGATGTGAAAATGGGAATAACAATTCTTTACTTGGAAAAAATACTAAATAAAAATAATAATAACAAAACAAATGTAATTAGTACAAACAAAACTAGTGATGGAGTCAGAAACCTGATACCCTGAGGAGTCAGGGTGTTGGTAGTAGTCCAGTTAAAATGGTGGCTGCTCCTCCTGGAGAGGCAGATGAAATGCTGCTGAAGTGGTGATCTCGAGGAGGGTGTAGTTTTCTCTGAAGGTCTGGTAGTAGTTGGGCCTGGTCTTCCTCTGGGAATTCAGCAGAGAAGAAGCTGCTCCTCTGGGAATCCAGTGAAGTAGCTGGCAGTGTCTCAAAAAGTGCTGATTTTATGCAGGTAAGAATGCTTGGCTCCTCCCCTCTGGGTGAAGCATCTCACAATTAACAGAAGATATCTCCCCGGAGGGAGTCAGTGTTCTTGGAAGAGATAAGAAAACTGCCCAACTTTCAAAGATGGCAATAGAATACATGCTTATCTTACAAACCAGGACACACATTTACAACAGGTTTGTTTCTGGGTGTCCCATCTGCTTCTCTATCTGAGGTATTTCTGTTCCTTAGTATTAAGTGTTTCTCTACTGATCACCACAGGTATAGAGAATGAAGTGGATCCTGAAAACAGGGTTTACATGAGGATTGTACTCTTTACCCCATACAATACCATTCTTTTATCCTCAGACTTTTGCCCAACCTCTTTCCTTTGGGGCAACCAAAGGAAAGGTTAGTAGATGATTTAACTCAGAAAAGCAGAGGAGTGCATCTTAGTACATTGATTGAGAAATGTGTGGTGCCCACAACAGCAAGTGCTTTGGCATTTGAGCTGGTGAAAGGAAGGAGACAAGTATGATGTGCCAGCAGGGCTTAGGATGTTCTTATAACATCTTTTTTTGTTTCATTCTGAGATCAACCTACAGGTGCAAATACATTTCATACCTCTAAACAGTGAACCCTGGGGAGCCATGATTGTACCATACCTTCTTGGCCAGTCTTCATTTAAGAAGAATCTGTAAGCAGACCCATGAGGGTTGCTGCGTCATTCAGGCAGGATGCACTAAAGAACATGAGTCCATCATAATTGTATTTACTAATATGTAACAGGAAAAGAATATATCTTAAACTTTTCCTTTAGCTTTGGTCCTACTGTGGTTGCTGTGGTATTTTGTATCCATTAGAGCGTATGCTGTCAGAGCTCTTTAGAGTAATGGCAGCTTCCAGGTGTCACTTTTTACTCTGCCTTGTGTGATGTGGCTCAGCCCTCTTCTGTTCTTCCTGTGCTCTGGCTTTTGTTGCTCCCTCTGACCCCTGCTTGCAGGTGTGGCCACTACTTCCATGACCTCTCTAGTCCAAAAACAAGGATGGCACTGATTTGGAGATACCCTTCCTGGGCACCCTTCCCCCACCTCCAGTGGCATCCTTTTATTCTCTTCAGCAAAGTGCTGTGGTGCCTTTGGGCAGTACCAGAAATATTTGATTGCAGGAGAAGGCTGTTAGAGAGAAGAGGTCCCTCCCATACACTGAGGGAGTGTGGGGACGATGGGGTACAAGTTAATCTAAATACAGCCTCTGACTCTTGAAATTAGATAGGCTCCAATTACTGCTTTCTATCTTTTGTTGGTGTCTCCTGGGGTCGTATCTTTGCTTGTCAGCAGGAGTGGGGAAGCCTGGGAGTGAGTGGAGGTGCTGCCCAGAATGCCCTGGAGCTCACTAACTCTTTGTCCAAAAGGCTTAATAGTACTGCAGTTTCTAAGACTATCATGTATCTTTTTGGTATTGGTTTCATTAAGAATTCAAATTCATTGCTTTCTGTTGCTGAAGTAAGATAATGTATCTTACATTAGTTTGTTACATGATCTCAGAGCACTGGAGTTGCAGAGAGAGAAGCCTGGGCATTCTGTAGTTGGGTGCTGAATTCTGCAATGTAAGAGCCAGATTAACTCCTTAGAGAATTGTTTTCTGAGCAGTTTGCCAGGGCTGGAAAGGCTTTTGGGGGGTCATCTTTCACTTTAAGAAGTTAGTGAGCAAGCATGTGAGGCAGCAAACTATTTACTTTCTGGCTTGGATTCTTCTATGCATAGACTTGCACTGGTTTTAGTCAGACAGCAGACATGGTGCTTACTCTGTAGTTTCTGGGGTTTTTTTTAAGTCTCTGAAAGGCTAATTTGTGCTCCGGCAACTGTATTAAAAACAGAGAGGTGAACTTGATGTGAACAACAAGAAATTATAATTATTTGACTCTGCATAAGTGTTGGATAACATCACAGAAAATACACCCTAGTACTTCCAAATCTGTCTTGTATAGAGGCTGAGGCAGAGACCAGCTCTTTGTTTTACTCTAATGCTGAAGAATGAAATGTGCTGCCTGTCTTCTGCAGCAGTGTAAACTTAATGGCTGACTTGTGACACAGTTCTGTGTTATGTTATGTGTTACCAGAGCAAAGGTTACCCAGAGGGGCATTTTTGTTCTGTGCGTACAGTTGGAAAAAAGAAAGTAGTTCCAGGTTATAAATGTATTTGTTTTTACTCATCAGTTGTGCCAGATTTTTTAAATCTGGGAAATGGGCAGAACTGCTCCTATTAGAGATGAGGTGTGGGGGCAGGGCTGGATGGGAGGAGTGATAGAGCTGGGCAGCAGGGTGAGATGGTGTGGTGGGTGCCCACAAGGGACCCCTGGGTGCGGCTGGAGTGTTGTGTTTTCTCTGTGGGCAGTCTGATGGGCTCTTTCCATGAGCTGGCCAGCTGGCTCCTCTGCCCAGCCAGCTGAGTGGCTGCTTGCCCAACCCAGTTGTGAAGTACAAATTAAAGGCGGTGTTTAAATGCAGAGGATTTGGTTTTGCACATGAATTTACTGTAAGAAGTGTAAGAGTATAGCAACAGTTTGGCATAGTATCTCATGGGGCTTTTGAAGTATGAGAAGAGCAGGGATTTTTGTTATAAACAAAACATTTTTTGAGACATAAAAATAATTTGCAAAAGTTGGTCACAGCTAAGGGCCAAGTTCTACTCTTGTTGCATAGCTAAGAAAAGGGTAAACACCAGTGTGATATTGAATTTTTTTGTATGCTCTGAGATTTTTAGGTCATTGAGTATGTTGATGCAGATTTCCTTGCCTATAATGAAGAAAGAATATAGTGCTTTTAAATAATACTGCCATCTTTGCAGAATTATTAGGCAACATGATGGTAACACAAGAGTGGAATCCGTAATCTGTTTTACTGAAGAGTATGTCAGCATGTTCAGTGTAGCTCAAGTTACTCGTGTGGTTTTGTCAAGAGCTATATGTAGAAGTACTTTTGCTATCTAGAGGGCTTTATTAAATATAGTTCAGTACCATTTGAAAATGGAGGTGTTGCTTAGTAGAAGATTTAAAGTGAACTACTTGTCTCTGTAACTACTAGTGGTAGAAGTAAGGGTACAGGAAAGTTTTCAAATCTATGAGAGAAATGCTGGAATCATGTCTGATAAACTTTGTAAGGAGCTAGAAGAGACTGGCATGAGAGGCAAAGGATGGAAAGGAGCAGACAGTTTGGGAATAGCATCTTTGTCTGTGGGCAGGTGTGAGGGCTGCAGGTTACCAGTGAAGGGGATGCCTGTGAGAGCTGGAAGTCTGCTTGCTGCAGTTCAGACTGTTTTGTATTGCTCTTGCTCATGAGGTATAAACAGCTGTGGAAATTGGGAGTCTGACGTGAGAACACAAGAACCAGCACTGTCCAAATTTCTGTACTTCTGTTTTTAGAACAGCTAGCACATGTCCACACTGGTCGGTGTTTTTGTTTGTTTGTTTGTTTTGCTTGGGAGTTTTGTGTTTTTCTGTTTTTTTCTTTGTTTTATTTTATTGTGGGTTTTTTGTTTGTTTGGTTTGGTTTCATTTTTTTATTAATCTATTTTTATTTTAAAGCAGAGAACAATCTCATTGCATACAGAAAACTACAGCAGGCTGCAGATAATACTTATTGAAATGACAAGCTCATAGAAAAGAGAGGAGGCAGTTGAGAAGAATCCCCTGGGAATGTAATCAAAGTTGATTTTCAAGCAGTTGTATATTTTTGTGTTGTTCCTGCTTGCATGGTAATGCTTTCAAGCTCACTGGGAAAAATAGAAGGTTGATGTCCTTAGGACAAGATGGACTTGAGCCTGGTTTAAAACTCATAGGGTAATCTTTGCTGCCACACATCCCTTCCTTCTCCTTTGTACTCTGTCCTAAAAACACCTTGTGTGTGTCACTGTGGAAACACACATCAGAGAGTCATAATTAAAGGGCTGATAATAGGGCCAGGTTTAGGTAGTTCAGATCATTGATTTTCAGGAGCTGTGTGTGCCTTTCAAAGAAAGTTTAGTGCTGCACTGGATTTGCCAAAATAGAAAGATTAGAGAGAAGCAAAGCAGTGGCAGTAACTGTGCCACAGAAAAAGTGTTTCTGGGAAAATGTGAGTCTGCTCATGTGAACAAATCAACACTGACGGATGAAAGAATAACAGGGGGGCAATAAGTATATTTTGAGTAAATTAAGCTCTAACTGTACAGGCAAAAAGACCATGGAGAAAAATATGAAAGTTTTGGTGGAAATGTACCTGCTTGATAATGGCTCCTCATTTATAATTGTAACTTCAGCTCTGTCAGTTATCAGATTTTGAATCAGAGGAATGAGCATAGCATTGATTTAAAAAAAAAAAAAAAACCACCAAAAAACATTCTACATAAAAATGTGCTAAGACAAATGCCTTAGTAAACCTAAATGTGTCATAAACATATGTTTTCTGGTCAAACTTGCAATCTAGTTAGGAAATGTGATTAGAAAATGTAAAAAATGTAATCTCATTAGGTAGACTCTGTTGGCTTTGGCCATACTTCCTGCTGTTAATTCTTTACCAGTCTGGTTAATATCAGCTGTCCTTCCTTCTTTCCCTTCCTGCCCACACTGAATCATGTCAAGCTGATTTGAGGGTGACGTTCTGTGATGTGCTGTGTGCCTTCAGTACCTACTATACAAGCACTGATTCTTCTGAGTTCTTGGAAAAATGTCTCTTGCTCCAAAATTTGTTGAATGACTCCTTAAGCTCCCAGGTGTTCTTGATCTTTTCCTTTACAGCTCTTGGATACAAGTTACCAGTATTTTCTGGTCCTAGAAATTTAAAGATCTGGGGACCAAGCTTCACTCTTTAACACTTTCTTTAGTTATTTTCAGAGTAGGAATAGTATGATTACATTGCAGGAGTGTCTTGCCATCTACAAAGCAGGAACATTTGGTTGACAATTTCCTTTCCCTTTCCCTTTCCCTTTCCCTTTCCCTTTCCCTTTCCCTTTCCCTTTCCCTTTCCCTTTCCCTTTCCCTTTCCCTTTCCCTCTCCCTCTCCCTCTCCCTCTCCCTCTCCCTCTCCCTCTTCCCCTTTTTCCCCTTCCCCTTTTTCCCCTTTTTCCCCTTCCCCTTTTTCCCCTTCCCCTTTTTCCCTTCCCCTTTTTCCCCTTCCCCTTTTTCCCCTTCCCCTTTTCCCCTTTCCCTTTTTCCCCTTTCCCTTTTTCCCCTTTCCCTTTTTCCCTTTTTCCCCTTTTCCCTTTTTTCCTTTTCCTTTTCCTTTTCCTTTTCCTTTTCCTTTTCCTTTTCCTTTTCCTTTTCCTTTTCCTTTTCCTTTTCCTTTTCCTTTTCCTTTTCCTTTTCCTTTTCCTTTTCCTGTGTCAACAGTTCAGTCATTTCAATTTAAATCCAGAGGTTGTATTTGTCATTAGTTATTCCAAACAGATATTTTATATTTGTGTTTCAGTACCGGTGTAATCAGTGTCTGAGTAGAAAGTGTGTAGACAAGGTAGACACCTACAACAGTTGAGCATTTTAAATTCTTCCTCTCTGCTGACCTAGCCATCTGTTTATTATGCTTGGGGAGACTTCTGGGGTAATTTGTAAATACCAGTCCTTGTTTCTGAGCCAGGTAGCATGGCTTGTTCATGATGTCAATGGATGTAGGTAGATTGAGTTTATTAAGGTGAGATTGCAAGGACTATATTAGTTAGAATAACACAGCAACATGTGGGCAGCTTTTCAGGCAGATAATTAATTTTGTTTAAACTCAGTTTGGATGTGAAAAAAAGCTCTAGTGGACAGATGTAGAACTGTAGCTTAAATTTATCAGGTTTTGATTGCAATTTGAGCAGCACTGAAAGACATAGACTCTTTGTGCTTTCACAATTGTAGTTCAGAGCAAATTAAATTATTCAAGTTGTGCCACCCGCATAAGCTTGATCCTTTAAAATACTTAACAAAAAAGCTGATGAAATGAACATGTACACATCTGTCTCCCTGAAGGTTTTATTACATCAATTTCTTCCTATCAAAGATTTTTTTATTCTGTTGCTGTGTGACTGTATCATGTTTTAGGATGACTTTGTTTTTGGCTTTTCACTTTTAGTTTCAAAAACCAGTGTGAGATAAAAAATACAAAATAGATAAACCATAATAATACCAAAAATTATGAAAAATTTTGTTTTTCAGGAAAGGCAGAAACATTCTAGTAATGGCATTATGGCTTATGCGTCAAGTTGTCCCCTGTTGATGATAGCTTATGTTCACTCTCTTGGGTCTTTTATAAGTCTTGCTTCATTGTGCAGGCTTGTAAATCTCAATTATACTAATGGGTGTCATGCTTTCACATTATAGGGAAGAAGTGCCAAATACAGCCCACAGTGGGATGCCCTCATCCAGCAACTAACTCTTACACTATGGAGCCTTTCTCTTAGCTATCAAAAACATTTAACACTGGGGGAAAGAGCATTAATACAGCTTGTATTTGAGTCCAGGGACAATGATCCGGAAAGCTGTTTGCCGTTGTGTCTGTCAGGCTCTTGTGTGTTGAAACGAGGTAAAAGAGTTGTCATAGGAAATGAAGTAAGTGGCATTTTCAGGGTTGATGGTCAGTTAATTATTGCTGAAAAATACATAGCAACTTGCTCTTGCTCTTTTTAGAGATGGTATTTGATATGCTACCCTCATTTACTGAAATATCTTGTAAAATAATTCTTTGCTGTGAATTAGAAGGCCAAACATTTGTGCTCCCCTGTTTCTGAGAAACCAGTTCTCAGAAGGGCATGAAACATAGGTTGACACCATGATATGGCATTTTAATGAGGCCTGATGTCCTGTCTCTATTTTGAAAGAAATCGAGTCACAGATGTTAACTGTGCCTTCCTGAGTAGGATGGGTAACTGATTGTTACTGTACTGCTGGTTTGGTTGCAGCATTTGAAAGAGAGGCTGAACAAAACCATATGCATTCAGAGAGAGGTATGAACCAGTTTTAGGGGGTTTTGATGCTTTAAACCAGTTCTCTTAGGACAGGATTCATAAGGGTTTATTTCAGACACTTTAATTGGTTTATTTTAGATGTTCACCCAGGGGATGGTGAGGTGGGAGCATGTTTGCATGGGGTGGGGGTCCAGCCTGCTAAGGGCCAGAGGCATCCTTACTAAGGCCTCAAAATGTGTCCTTTGGCACCTGAGCTCTGAAATAAGGTTATTGGTGCTTCACAGTTTTGAAAAGGCCTTTTCTAGCAGAGGTCAAGTTTACTTTTCATTAATAATTTCCATAGGTATTTCAAACACATAAAATTATGTGGAGGGACTCTATGATGTTGTCTCTGACTTAAGCAGGGGTTAAGTCTGCACATTCAGAAAGGAATGAAGTTACTAGGAATGAAGCCAGGATTTTTGCATTGGCTAATCTGGTTTTACTCCAGGTTTGTACCACACCTAGAGGCTCCTAAAAGTATACTCTGAATCCTAAACCTCTGACTTATTTAAAGAGATATTTTGTCTAGTCAAGTAATATTTTGTCCATAATTTAACATGGTCTCTCAAAAAAGGTCTATTTTTGCCTTTTCCTATCTGTTTCCCTTTACTTTCTCCGTACCAGCCAAAACAAATTATTTTAACAAATATTTGACCTCACTGAGTATGCTTGAGACCATAGCAGAGCTCATGGGGTTTCTGACTCTGGGGTGCAATAAACAGATTGACACTGGAGAGATTAATGTTCTGGCTCTTCACATTCCCTGAAAGTCTCTGCTGCAGGTGATGCAGCAGTTAGCATTTCTTAGAATTTAAAAACATGTGCAAGCAAGACAGTAGAATACTTAATATGGTGGAGTAATGATTTCATATTATAAACTTGTAGCTCAGAGGGAGAACCATCTGGTTAAAAATATGTGCATTTTTCTCATTTCAAGTAGAGCCCCAGGGTTGTTTTTTTTCCTCATTTTATTTCTAACAGCTTGATTTTGTTGAGAAACTAGTTAATGATGTGTGGCAATCAAAGTCATCAATAGCTAACAATGAAAATGAGAGTTAATTTTTTTGAATACTCTTTTCTCTCATTCCCTTTTGTTATACAGTAAAATGCTAAATGAATCTATTACTCCTTATCTTAAGTTAAATTATTAGAAATGGACACTATGGTTTTTCATTGGATTTTTTTTTGGGGGGGATTGATCTTTCCATCAATGTCTTCTACAGGTGTTTAATATGTATGGTGTGGAGATATCCATCGATGCAAGAATAGAAGGATGTCAAATAAATACAAGGGTTAGTTCCTTCTCTGTTTATAAATGCTTTTATATTTTAAAAACTGCTTTTATGGTATGATTTATTTTTTTAAAAAATAGAGGGTGAACTATCTCTGAATGTGTAGTAGAAAACATTGGGTTTCATAATTGAGGACCAGTTGTTGCTCTTGATATAACAGATGTAAGTCTGCTGTGTTCTAGAATTATTTCTTCTCAGGTAGCTGTAGAACAGATTCTGTAATGATATTCCAAGAGTGAAGAACTAGACAGGGTGAGAGGCAATAGGGCTGTTCAGCTGCTGCTCAGATGGACAAGAAGGCTTAGTGGCCTTCTGTGATCTGTGGGGTAATTGAAGGAGAGTATCACAGAGATTGTGTAGCAGCTCACCTCATTTGCACTTTGTAAAGTGAATATCAAGGTGCATGAGCAAGGATTGGTTGAACTCAGGTGCCAGGAAGGCCCAGCTCCAGCAAACTCCACCTCCTGACAGCAGCCCAGATGCAACTCTCCTGTCCTGGACAAGGTGAATTCAACACCAGCTGTTGTGTTTTACCCCATGGCTGCCTTGTGCTGTGCTGTAAATAAATAGAGGCCTTGCTATGAGTCTTAAATGAGAGGCAGTTTATTGACATCTAAAAATACTTAAATAGCCAAGGCTTATTCTTATCAACGGCTGCTAAGTTACGAACTGATGACACTGGTGGCTTGAATCCTGTCACTTAGCTGAACTTCCAAGATGGTGTATGACTTACGTTCTGACTTGAATAAACATTTCAGTTCAAAAACTTAATGAAGTCCAGAGTTTTCTCTCTGTGTTTTTGCCAGCTTTGCAGCTCTTGTGTGTGAAAGTAATAAATGAAATTGAAATGGCTTTGTCTGTGTGGCTCTGGGCTATAACACTTTTCAGACCTGGTGGTATATAGGAATATTTTTGAAATAATAACTCATCTTTTTAGAGAAAGTGGAAGGATGTGAGTGACTGACACACTTCCTTCGTATCATATTCAAAGAATTTCTTCTCTATTATTTTTCTTGTGGTCAAATAAGAGGTAAAATTTAATGTAGAGAAATCCTAGTCTCCCAAGCATTTTTATAGACTGATGCTTGTTGTTTTGGGTTTTTCCCCTGGTCACATTCCCCTTATTGTACGTGCTGAACTTTGGAAAACTGGTGAATGGTCTTTAGCTTGCATGGAGAGGGTATGTATGAGAAGAGTGGATTTTCCAGCTGAAGCATGCTTGAAATTCGTTACAGCCTTCTATTTTTTTTTTTTTTTTTTTTTTAAGCCTGTCAGACCTAGGTTTTCAAATATATTCTCCGTGCAGATTTGCAGGAGCAGAGACTCTGCAACTCCCTGGACTTGTCAGTGATTGCATTTCCCTTCCTTTGGTGTGGCAACTCCAACCTCAGTCACTCCTCCTTTTTCTTGTGTAATTAGTATCTGAAAAATACTTAGTTTGGTGATACATAGTCACCCAGTGTTTGATACACTCTTATTCTGCATGATACAATTCTGTTGTATGATGAACTTGTGACAAGCAACTAATAAAGAATTTTGGACAGCAGTCACTTCTGTGTATTGATGTATTGTATTGTACCACAATTGTGTATTGTACCATATTAATGACAGACAGAGGTAAGGAATTTTATTTCAAAGGTGTCTGTAATGCTTAGTGAAATGGATATTAGTAGTTTGGTAGGTTCAAGACATTTCCTACTTTTCAAAGTGGTGTTTGCTGAAAAACCTGTTGTGTTCTGGCAAAATACAATATGTATTTTCATTCAGCCCGGCTGAAGGGAAAAGAGGGAGACTAGATAGAGAAGATAAAATCCTGAATCCTATTCAATTATTAAGGCAACTATGTAAAATTCTACCACAATCCCACAAAGGATTCAGGTTTTATGGATCTGTCTTACCCTGACAGCTCCCACACACCAACATCTCACCTGCAGTTTGGCTGTGGACATAGATTCTAGTGGAGGCAAGGCAGGGTTAATTGTGGTCGTGGCAATGGTTTTGGGAAATAATGTTTATCTTCTGCCTTACAACCTACTTGGAAGAATATTGTGCTCAATAAGTAGGTGAGACACATTAAGCTCTACTTAGGAGGCTTTCATTTTTCCCTGGCACATCCAGATAATGCAGTCCTTACTTTCTTCTTGATCTCTACTGTCTGTAATTAAATGCTTAAATCTGGTGTATCTGCCTAAACAGGTAATTAAATTGATTCTGTCTGGAGTATTCAAAGCCACTGAGCTGAGAGGAGGACTTCATTATATAGCTCTTCCCTGACACAGACCACATGGATCTTAATGTTTGCGTTTTTTCATTTGCTTTTCAAAGGAAGATCTCCAAGCTTTCAGAATGTAAACATCCCAGAGATAGAGAACTGAGCCTTCAACTCCAGCTTTTATCTGAATGTCCAATATCAGCAGTTGTACATAATGTAATAAGATTCTCAGGGAAATCAGAATGTTTTTCTGGTTTTGACTGTAGGTTTCTTTAGACTGTGTGGTGCCCAACCCTTAAATATGCAGTTTTTGAGGAACCATAGCAGGGGAATGATCAAGAAAGTTTGCTCTTTCTTTTATCTGCATATACATAGCTCAGTTCCTGCTCTTTTTAGGGGAAGATACCCATTCTCTCTATGGAAATTAAGAGGGATGCAGCCCCTACAAAGAAAATAAAATGAAAATCCACAATAAAAAAAAAATCTCTGACTAAAAGTAGCTGGTGCTGTGCATGCTGAGGAGAAGCAGTGTGAGACAGTATAGTAATAAAACCAAAATAGATTATGTGCTTCTTGTATTTTTTACTTAATGCTTTAATTACCCAGTGTGCTAGACCTGAGAAAGATTTCTGATGTTCATAAATGGCAGAGATGTGTCAAAATGCCATTTGAAAACAAGCACCTTACAATCCTAGCTGGTTGGCTTTTACTGGAAATCTGTCCAGGCTGTACTGGAGACTTAATGCCATTTAATGCCATGCTGGTGAATTTGGTATATATATTTTTACATATTTGCCTTTTCTGGTACAGACAAGAGTGCTTTTGTGCTACCCAGTCAGTGGATCAGTGGAGACTTTAAATTAAAGTCATATTTTTCTATCACTTTATAAACATTGTTGGTGTTGTACACAGTGATTTATGTGTATTATTGAAAACCTTTTGTGTTTTTTCTCCTATCTGAAGCTTTTTAAGCAAACTAGCATAGATATGAGTTTCATTTTTTGTTTAAATTTTAAACTTGTTATGTTTGAATTGTTAGTTGTATTGTTAACCAAATCACATCTGAGTGCTGCTTCTAAATAAACCCTAAAGTACAAGCATGGTAAGCAGATGGACTTGACTTTTTTTCAGAGTTCTTTTGTTAGCTTGAGTAAATTCTCTTTTTACAGGAGCCAGTCATTATACCTTGGCTGTTTGTTTAAATTTGTAAGCATGCATTGTAAAGCCATGAAAAACTGGGTAGTCCCTGGTGTTCCTCTAGTAGGCTGCCTACTTGAGCAGGAAAAATTAAGAGTTGGAAGAGTTGAAACTGAGTTTAGGTCCTAAATGGATGAATCCAACCAACTGCTTCAGGTTTAGTAATTTCAGAATTACTGTTTTCAAACTCGTGCATGCAACATGCTGTGAAATTACTTACTGAAGTGCTAGTGAAAATATGTGTATGGGAGTTTTTGTTTGTTTGTTTGTTTTTCTTTTTGGCTGAAAGTGATACTAATTGATTCATGTGGCCTACAGAGATAATACAGTATATTTACTTGAATTAGGATATCAGACTCTTACCTTAAATTTCATCCATTTAGATATGTTTGGACTGTGTTTAACATTAGGAAACTAAATGTCCATGTGCTGCTGATACAGAAGGGAGACCCAAGGGCACCTTAAGTACCTGGAGTTCCACAGGTGCAAAAAATTGTTTGGTATACCTAGAAGATTATTGTACATTTTCTGTGTTGCAGAAAGTAGTGTTGGTTCCTTTCAGATATTCCAGTTTGATGTGAGGAAGATCCTTCCTAATCCCGCAGATGGGGGTGAGTTTCATCTCCACTGCTTCAATTGAACATCTAAAGATAAGTTTACTGGCACAGATTGTATTCAAATTCTTTCAGTCTTTCTTCAGAGTTTTGTTATTTCTATGTAGATATTCAGGTTACAATACCAAATATGTTGGCCATACAACAGGGGAGACCAAAGGTGTGTAATGTGTAATTTCCCTGGCAAATGTGGGGTTTGTGTGGTAGCTGGTTATAGTGAGCTGTTGGATTGACTGTTCTACTTACTGAAACTTATCTTTCCCTTTCCTCTGGTTAAGATTGATAAGTCTTTACTGATGCAAAATGTAACCATTTCTTCTTTAGAAGGAGCATTAGTAATGTCTCTTATTTTTGGTGGCCTTTGCAACTTCATTGTTGCTGTATACCTACAGCATAGATGGCAATTCTATGCAGAACTGTATGCCTGCTGCTTCATTTATTTAAATCAGCTTCATTCATTTAAATGAATGAACCAGATGTGTTTTATCCTTCTGAGCTTGTGTGTTTCTTTGCCAAAGGCAAATTTTCATTGAAAGCAGTTTGTCTAGGATTTTTCCACAATCATATGCAGCTAAAAATTTGATTAGGCTGTTTCTGAAGGATATTACCACAAGTGTTTTTTCCAGTCTTTTAGCTGGAATGCATTTGCATCTGACTCATCCCAAATGTCAGCAGCTAGAGAGAACTGGTTTGAGTTTAGAATTGCATTTGAGGCCTGAAGATATTCGCATATTCTCTTTCTGTCACTAAGGACACCTTATCCATCATTTCTGTTTGTTCTTTAAAAATCATCTTTAGTGAGGTTGAGAAGTGCTGTCCTTCCCACAAGTGGTAGATTTTTACAGAAGTGTCCCTCACAGGTGGTTATTTGAGTTCCTGAGAGAGAAGTTTCCTGGGAGAAAGGTTTCTAGGACCCAAGTGTAAATGCTGTGTGTGGTTGTGTGGTATAGTCTGAGCACTGAAAAAGTGTGCACAAAGAAAAGATGTGGCATATGACCTGAGCAATACAACAGTGGGTGAATCTGTATCTTTTCCATTAGCTTTCACTTGCTGGAAACTCTTGCTAGACTTCCCTGGTTCTGATTGTGTCAACGTAAACTGAGTTAAAGAAATGTAGGTCAGTTTGGTGAGAAGAACTGCTTCATTTTCTTCTTTAGGAGAAATTTAAGTGAAAGCTGTTAAGTGCCCTAGTACTCAGGTTTCAGGAATAGGATGCTGATTGCATGCAAAATAAATTAAAAGAAAAACAGATCCAAAATTATAACAAAAAAGGATTATTGTATCCAGAAGGTCAAAAGTTTGTTAGAGATGATGAATGCCTGGTTGTATATGAATGTTCATTCACAGTAAAAAACTCAGTCTCTAGGAAACAGACTCAGTGTTGTTCATCCTTTTGAACTTTCAGAAATAAGATTTTGCTGATTTCATATGTTTGTGAGTAGCAGGTACTGGAAAACCATGTGTATGGTCTTTTTTACAATCCTGTAATTCTGTTACTGAGAATTAGAACAGTTGTGTTAAAGCACTGTTCTTGGTGGGTTGTGTGTGCTTTGTTTTCTTTCTGGTTTTGGTTCTATTTTTTTTAAATAGTTGCCACTCCATGCCATGTGGTAATTTACATTCTGTTGTATGCCCTTTGTTATTGATGGGAGATGCTTTGGAGCAGTAAACATAGTGTACTTGTCAAATGTATCACTCCTGCAAAAGATGGCAATGTGGGAAGAATGCACAGCAAATTAAAAAAAAAAAAAAGGGTTTTATTGAAGAAATCCACCTTAACAGCTTTAAGGTTGATAAATGCCTGCTGCACTGTTTATTTTACAAGTAGTGTTTGAATCAAGGGTGCATGTGGTATGAGATCTTTCATAAATTTTTTCTATATTGATTTTTCACAAGTGTTCATAATGACACTCAATTGTTGCTAATTCAACAGTTTCTCATTGCTTACTCTGTTTTGTTTGATGAGAACATGTTTGGTTTTTTTCTTTCTTTTCTTGTGAACAGACTTAAGTAGTTCTTTTGAGTTTTTCTGTACTCATCAGTGTGACATACAAAAATTCATGAATTGTTCACAAAGCTAAATTGGCTAACGTGGTAGTATTATCCTGTTTTATATATACTAACTGAATACAGGGAGATGAAATTCAGATATGTTCACTGCTTTAAAGCATTTATTATAAAATATCAGAGGGTTCATTTATTCTTTCTCTGACAACATAAAATGACAAGTTTTTGGGTGTTCAGTTAATGTCAGCTTCCACTGCAGTTTTGACAGAAAAACAGACAACAAAAAAATGGATATGTTATAAAGGCTTGCTTATGAAGTTTTTTGTTAGTGATGTGCCCATTAATTGTATGTTGATATTTAAAGAAGTGTTAGTTAAATACTTGCAGAGGGCTTGAGAAACTGTTGATTGTATTGGGGAAAAAATGGAGTTACCGCAAGAAACCAAAGTGGAATTTGTCCCTGCTTTTTTCTGTTCATCTTATAACTTGGCTGATGAGGAGGAATTTATTCAGAAATAGCCTATAAGCACAGTGCAGTAGTCCAAAATCTGAAACTCAATGCCATATTAGGTATAGCTGCAATAAGCTGCAACTTTGTTGGAATGATTACACATGGGGACTGGAATTTGGAACACGAACAGGGTTATTAGCACAAAAATGCCATTCTGGTGTTATTTAGTGCTTAATTGTTTGAAGAAGCTACACTTCATATTAATGGAGTTTCTAACACTCTCCTAGTATCTTTCGTCACCAACCTGTGAAGTTGTTGCACTGGTGAAGCAAAGCTGACATAATTTGGACTAAAAATAATGCTGTTTTCAGATGAAAATTTCATAATTTTGACTAATAAAATCAGTGGAATTAAGGAGAAGAATTTAAGAAGTACCCTGATAACTCTCTTGCATGCAACTGGAAGTGAAGACCTGGTCACTAAGCCCATATACATATTTTACCCATATTGCTGTTTTAAAACCAGTTGGAATTCCTTAACAGCCAGGAAAGGTCCTATTTGTCTAATCAGCACTTCTGCTCCAGAAGCAGACAGAAATTCAAGGCAAATGTGTGCAGTGTGGGACACTGCATTAATCCCAGTTTAGCTGCTGTTTGCTGACTCCAGTTTGCAATTACTTGAAGGCTGGTAGGGAGCCTTAGCAAGGAGTGAGGGAAGAGGATAAATAAACATTAGGTTCTGGCTGCTGGTGCAACTGTCTAGGAAAGGATACTGCAGGACAATAAGGATCTGCAAGGAAGGCTTTGAGGAAATGGTGTTTCACTCCAAAGTATTTTTGTAGCATTGCAGAAGCCAGTACATGAGAGAGGAATGATTTTTATCTGCCACACCACATAGTACATAACAGCTTTATTGGCATTATACTTTGGGGGAAGAATGTGTTTGTGTTTTCTACTCACATGAAACTAAGAATTGCCTCCCTTTTTTAATGCAATTGTCCTGCCCCCAGTTGGCAAGACCTCTTTAAACCTTACTCCAAGCACAGGCTACACTTGCACTGGAAAGCACTGGCAGAGTTCTCTGTGGCTGAACTCCCCTTCATCCATGCATGCTTTGAACAAGGTCAGTTTTCATAAAGGTATTGTATTCCTCTTGGTATTGTAGATAACACTGTTGGAAAACAAAAGCAGACAAATCTCAGATTTCATGTTTCAGTCTTCCAGCAATGTCAGGCAAATGAAAGATCTGTACAGACTCTGGCTGGATTTCACAATCTTGCACATCTCTTATATTAAGAATCTAGCTTTAAGAAACTGAATGGTCTGAAGGAGTAGTGTTTCCTGACTTTTATCTGCTTTATGGGGTCCCATACCTTATGCTTTGAGAATTGACATAGTATATATAGCACTGTGTGCTCTAAACTGTATGAAGAAGGCACGTAAAATAATTTTACTAATTCATCTATATGAATTAGTAAAAATAATACAGATTAAATGACATTGCTGCAGGGTTAACATCTTTTAGTGTTTATCCAGTCTCATTTTTACAGACTGCTTTGTCATGTTTTTATTTCATTATAGCTACAATTTGCTGATGAAAATAAGATCTGTGATTTAGCTGTATTGGAATGGGATGGAAGAGTTAAATATCTTACAGGACTGCTTTGTGAAGTGTAGGAATAAACACAGTACAAGGAGGTAGTATTCTTTGAGTAGTGTTATTCAGAACAGCAAAAATTTACACAGAGACATAAGAGCCACACAGAAGATGAACTGTCTGATCCAGTATTTTATTCACTGGTATTGCCACTGTTACTTCAATATTATGAAATGGTCATCCAAAAAAAAAAAAAAAAAAAAAAATTCTTAAAACCTACATTAAAAGCAGAAAATATCAGAAGGCTGTGTGGAAAAAAATCCACAAAGACATTCAGTTTATTAAATTAATGAGAATATTTAGATATGTGTTTCCCAATTAAATACTTATATTTTGCTACCAGTGCTTTATGGTTTTAAATGTTTCATTAGTTTGATGAATGAGGAATTGCAACAAGTGGTCATAATTTAGAAATTAAACATATTTCAGAGTCTCCATCCATTCCTCATGTGATGATTAGGATATCTGTATACAGTAGAGAATATTCTCAGTACTGCTTGTAGGGCTACAGTGTTATGTACACATGCCACATTTTATGTAAGTTAAATGAAGATGTTGTGCCCCAGGTGTCTGAATTTCACACAGCAGTACAGACTTGGCAGCACTCAGGTTTTACAGCTGAGTAGAGGTGGTGTTCACCACTGTGGCAGAAAGAAGGCTGCAGTGGAACACAAATTACTGCAATGGTATCCCAGGTGAATGAGATGTATTGGTTAGAATATGACTCTTCCCTCTTCTCAGCTTGTCCAGACCTACAGGATCAGTGAAGAGGACACTTGCAGGGCACTTCTTTGTGTGCAGTTTAACTCATCCCAAGACTGATGCTTCAGACCAGATGAACTTGCCTGTTCTTCAGGGATGGGGAAAGATATTCTGAGGGCACAAGCTTAAGGGTGTATATTTATACCTAGTCTGATGAGTGCCATGCCTGGAGTTTGATATTGGCCATGAAAAATACTAAATTATGTGTGGAGATGAATGGCCCAAATCAGCCCAGTGCTAGGAGGGTAATTATTTTTTTGTGTGTTCAACTTTTAAGAACAAATTTAACATCTGGGATTCATTTTTACTAGCTTTACCAGAGACAAGGCCCTGCAGGGACAGGGAGGGAATCCAAAGGGATAAAATTGACAATGAAAAGCCTCCCTAAAAGTAGTCAATATGTGGCCTCTTTTCTAATGCAGGACATTGTTTTACGTTATTAAAGTAATAGTTTTCTTGATAGTAGTTCTGTAATCATCTGGCACATAGCCACAAAATTGGTAGATGCTCCTTGGTTCTTCTGTAAAGTATCTTCTGAGTTACTCTGCAGTCACCTTGCTGTGTAATGTGATAGCATAAGTTCCTTTCCTTTCACAACCAGTAATCTCTCTTCCATTTCAAACTTATACTTCTGACTTTTGTCTCAGCTTGGGATCACTGACCCTCAGAGTGTAGTCATGAGTCTATTCTCCAGAGTCCAGTTCCCACTGATGGGAATTTATTCAGCAAGATTTACAGTGAACTCCCTCAATTTACTGTATAGTATAGCTTAGAAAATAAACAAGGTCATCCTTGCACAATAACTGCTTAAGTGTGTTTGGTCAGGATTTGAACTGGTGGCCAGCTGTAACCAGGGAATATATTTCCTTCTCCTGCTGTAATGCTATACATAGTGACTTCTTATAGTGTTCCTGAGCTTCTTTTTGTTTCACATCACTGCTGGAAGCTTGGTAATGTGGAATAAGAACAACTGATTTATTTTAACTCTGTCTGTTATTCATTATCGCATATGTTGCATCAGAATGCAAATCAGACTTGCATAAGTCAGAATAAAAAATTTGCACTTCCAGTATCGCATTCTGTGTGAGTCAGATTAAAAGAAATTAGTGTCTTTACCTCAGACAGAGAGCAGGTACTACTTCTGATCATTATGGTAACAAAGGTTTTGTCTGTGAAGGATAGGGATGGGCAAACATGACTAGTCAATGCTAGAGATCTTTAATTGAACTGCCCACAGGCAGTCATTGTCTGGGGAGAAAAGCTGTTTCTTTCTAGTTCAAGAAGAAAAAGACAGTCCATTTCTTGAATCCTCATGACTTAGTACTCACCATAATTGCAATCAAGTGGGTTTTGGTACACTGAACTACCAGGAAAAGTTTTGAAACTAGTTTTCCTCCTGGCTATTGACTGAATCCATTATTATAAACAACCAAAAAAATTGAGAGGACTTTCTCTATCAAGTTAAATTTTGTCTGGAGTCATCACTGGGTCTTAGTCTATCTCTTAAATCATGCTCTCAAACTTTGAGGACATTCTGCTTGCGAGGCTCAGTAGTTTCTGAAAAAGTCAGAAAAATACCTTTTTTCAAAATACCTTCTGTCGCTATAGGACACGAGAAAGCACAACATGAGCCACTGCAATGGCAAGGTAAAAAAGAAGAAGGTTTATTTTCTGACTCCAACTTTTATACTTTTCCAAAGGTGACAGTGGATTGGAGAGTGAATGGGCCACCTCTCCAAAGACATTGGACAAACCACCAGTACATCAACTTCCTCCACCCCCACAAAGGAATGCAAAACAATATGTTGTTTATAGAAAATGTGTGGGAAAGTTTTCTAACAGAATGTAAACTCAGAAGTCTTTAGAAAATCTTAAGAATCAGGGCGACAACCTTCCTGACAAAACATTCTGCTGTCCTTCAGTGCCACACAATTACATGGAAATCATGGGCTTGTCTGTTCACTGCAGGTTGCAATACCCTCACTGGGTTTTTTTGTGGGAGCCAGCAGCACGACTTCACGTGGGCTCAAGGGCTTTGTGTAGTAACTCTTTCTGCTCCCCAGCCCTCTCTGTGGGCTTGACCATTCACATCCTCCCAGTCTGAATTTTCAAAGATACTTTGGTGTCTCAGTGAGGAAAGGGCTGAGTTCTGCTAAGCCTGCTGTATCATTCAGCAACATTCAGTGTCAGAATGAATGAAGGAAGGAAAGAAGGAAGACTTTAAGGTTATTTCTTTCACCAACATGACTTAAACATTGCATTTTCAGAAAGTTAGAAAGTTTTTGGCTTATCTCCAGCTTGACTCACCATTTACCACCCGACAGCAATTCAGTCTGGAATCCCACATAGAGCATCAAGCTCAGAAGCATTTGGGAAATACACCAGAGATATAAGGATGCCCAAGATATCTGCTTGAACAGAAAAACAGAGCTTCTGTCATGAAGTTTCTCCCAACAGAATCCAAATCTCCATCATTAGACATTCTTCATGAAGAGACCTGCCTGAACAGTTACCTTTAATCACCCTGATGCCTACAACTCTTATGTGAAGGCTTTCACAACTTCATCACATCAGGCTATGAACTCTCAGAATCAGTCCTTTTCCTTCCAAAATATATTATTGAGGTTTAGCTCAGGAGGTGGTTTTAGGTAGTTCCTGGATGGCAGACTCAGAGGAGTAGAATTCTGCTATGGCAGTCTTTCAAGTGAGTTGAGCAGAAGCACAAACTTTGTTACTTGGTTCCTTGATAGGCCATGAAAACAAAACATGATGACAATACCACTGACTTCTCCAACCTTTTAACTTGGTTAGTTGTGTCCAAATGGACAACTGAGACATCCAGTGCAGGTGAAAGGTTGTCAGAAGGATAACTACACTATGAGGAAGCAGTCACAAGAGTACTCACCTGGACACGGAATGAAAATACTGTGGGATATTTTTCAACAGGATTTTGAACATAAAGTTTTCTATGTGCTCCTCCAAATACTTTAAGACAATGTTCTTCTTTGATGGTAAATTTTAAAATGTGCCATTTATTAAATTGATGTATTTTTGAAATCCCAGATGTTGGTAGAAGGATGCTGTGGTCTAAGTGGATAGGTCTGAATTTGGGTAGAAATCTATTAAGAATTAATCCTAAAGTACTTCGCATGTACATTTTACTATTCTACTTGCAGATTATTTTTCTGTCTGGGCTTTTCTATTAGAAATCAGTCCACGGGCTTTCCTATTAGAAATCCACTTGGAAGCCCTCTTGGAAGAGGAGACTGTGATGAGACCCTTGTTCTTTCTCTCCTTGCAGAGATGTCTTGTGTTACTTATCCAAGAAAAGAGTGTGTTTCATTTGCAGCATAGGGATTGTGAAATGTTTCTAGCAATATGATACCGTGTTTGAAAAGTAGTAAGTGTTGTGAAATAAGCACGAAAGACTGTTACAGTTTGGGAGATGAATAGATTGCTGTTCTGGAGAGCCAGAAGTGGCCTGGATCAGTGCATCTATGGAAGTACAGGCAGACAAACTTTATTACACAGACAATTGTCTCATTTATAGACGGGCTTTCTGATGTGCTTCTGATTCCTCTGTATATGTTTAACAGATTCTGGTCTCTGGCAAGTATTTAAAAAAAAAAAAATAAAGAAAAGGCTTAATTGGTGGCCAATCTTAGAGCTCCATAGGATGCATGTTTTTATAATGAACTGTGCTACCACACAGAGCGTTTGCTGGGTTCCTCAAGAGGTAAATCATGGCCCATAACATTTTGTAGCTTTGGCTGTAACATGAATTTTTTTGTTTCTGAGACTCACAGGGAGGTCTGTAAACCCACATATGCATCCCATTGCATCAAATGAGTGTACATGGTATTGTTTATTGGATTGTTTTTCAAGCCATATCTCTATAGGGAGCCCAAATAATAAAATAAACCTTCCTCATGTGCTCATTTTTACAGTTATTGTTATAAAGAGTAATAATTCACATGGCAGTAGTGCTGTGAGTTATTATTAGTGCCATGGGTCTGAGTCACAGGCCTTGTGGTAGGTTTGGCATAAATACCACCGAGAACTGCTATGAGACTGTGTAGAATAAAAGGCAGCAGGATGAGTGCAGACTGGAAAGGGATGTTTTTCTTTGGAAGATGTTATGTTAGACATACATTTTGTTGTTCTAACTTTTCCTCTCAGCAAAAGGAATGAAGTTTTCTGTTTGATTCTCAGAGTTTATTGAGCCTTTCAGCAGAAACCCAGCTTGCAAATGCTAGCAATTCTGTGAGTGGCCCTAAAATGTGCAGTTGGTATATGTCACTTAGGAAGCAGTGTTTGCTGCTGGGTATTAGTGTCCCTAATATTAGTGTTGGACTCCTTTGTTTGTTGGCTGTTAGTCCTACAGGTAATTTGGAGTTGTGGGTTTCACTCTATTGTCCAAAAATCCATGTGGATTCCTTATGTGGGAAGAATCTGTATTAGTGGATCAGTAATACTGGCTGATACTCTCTGTGTCTGTCTCTTTTTCATGTACTGGCACACATGCAAACAGGAGGATGATATTTCTAAAAGATCTATGGCAGTAGAGGAAAATAATTTCTGTACAATTTGAAAAGGGCTAGTATGTATATGTATTTTTTCAATAAATGTTCCATATGAAGGCCTGCAGATTCAGTTCAATTGACTTATTTGTGTTTATGTATTGCCGGTAGAATGAGACAAAAGTCAGAAGTTTTGTTGCAAATTGAGGATTGATTGTGCTAGTTCTTTTCTCAGTTCCAGTGTAGCTGTACTGCACGGTTTCTCAGATCTTCTGTAGTTGTAGGGATCTGAATGAGATGCCTGTTGTGCTTCTAGTGTTTCATGTGCTCTTGATTTTAATCTCTGTGTGTATGTGCAACTGTATCTTTTGCTTATCCCTCGTTTGCTTGCTTTCTTTGCTAACATTGCTGTGGCTGAGAGCTGAGCATGGTTTCAAATGCTGGAGCTAGAGCTAATCTTTCACTTCTGCAGCTGTGTTACAGTCCTCCTGAATTAGCAGGATTATTGTTTGAGGATGTCAGACAATGAAATCCCAAAGCTTCCCACAGAAGAGCCACAGAAGATAAAGGCTGAGACTTGAACTGTGGAAAAAAAAAAAAAGACTGAAAACTAAGATGACTGAAAATAAAAGCGTCTTATCTTAATATATAATTTTCCTAATGCTTCTCAATGAAAGGTAATCTCAGACTTTGCTAAATTAACGGGATCACATTACGTGAGGAAAGCAAACATGGGATTTTGGATAGTTTGGGCAGTAAGTGCACAGGGGAGCCTACAGCCAAAGGAGGAGGCATCTGAGCAGTGTCTGGGTAGGCGTAGCAGGAAAGTGGCTGTTGTCCTGTCAGCAGCACTGGGCAGACCTGTTGAAACTGTAAAAAGATTCTTGAGAGTCTTAATGTTTTGAAGAAAATTAAGCAGAGTCCAGAGATCTCCGGCCCAACAACTGCTTTTGGCTGTGAAAGAACAGAAGAAAGTGTATCCTGGTCTCGGAGTAGGTCATATAGCTATTGGAAAACAGCCAGCAGACTGGGGAAAGAAGCCTCCCAAAAGCGATTTTTAACTACCTACATCAGCCCTGGGATTCTGACTCTGCTCTGGCAGAATATGTCTTGAAAGTCTTCTTATACCAAATTTGAGCTTGGGACCTGTAAGTGCTGCTGTGTTTTGAGTGCTGAGCATAGAGTATGGTCAAGCATATTTTAAAGTGACAGTAGAAAGGATGGGAACAATGCATGTGTTTTTATCTGAGCCTACAGGGGATTCTTCATTGACTTTGGAATCCACATGTAGTTTGTTGTGTGATGAAGGCTATCAGGTCCGTTTCTGCTGCAAATAAATCAATGAGGTTGAGAGCCAGAGATGTATTTGTTTATTTTCTGGTTTACATTGTTGTAAAAGAAAAATAAAAAAGGCTGAGAAAGAAGCAGAGCAACTTGAGAAAATCTTGCCTGAATTGTTTTAGAGAGGAACACGTGCCCACACCCACATACACATGCACACATGCCCCAGAAAGACCAACAAAACTTTCCCTTCCCTTATGCAAAAACGTTGTTTTTCAATGATAGCATTTCCATTACTGATGCTTCGGTGGAATTGTCAGGATCTGGCATCATCCTGTAGAAAAAAACCTCTTTTGAGAATGTGTCTTTCAAAAGGTCACAGTCTCAGTTGAAAAGATTTCTACAGTACAATTCTGGTATTTACCTGTGCAACTCCAGCCAATAGTGACAGCAGAAAGAATTGCTTATTTTATGTATTGTTTGTTCAAGTTTGAGATAGGTAAATTGTGAAATATTGATGATTCTGTCCAGAATTCATTCATAAATTTGTTTGTAAACAGTTCTCTGGCTACACAAAAGCTTGTTAGAGGTTTATGAGTCAGATACACCTCTCTTTTAAAGAACTCTTAAGTTCATTGGAGTTCTGCCAAGAGTGCTTATGTACTAATATTTAGTATCTTCTATTTCTTCCCATTATTAGTTTTTGAATTTTTAGTATTCTTAGATTAGTAAGAGTTATGCTGAGTAGTAGCTGAAGATGCTCTGTATATTTTGTGTTTATGTAAACTTCTTTAGTAAAATATTTTATTGTGCAGAACCATGAGCATGAGGAACATATGTCATCTGCAGACATCTCAATTATCTGTAAAAAAGTATTTTCTTATTCTTTTGCATGTTTCCCTAAGTATCACCGTATCATATAGTGTCATGTAAAAAGTATTTAAAGTCCTAAGGGAACAAACAGCTGAATTCTTAGAAAAGCTGAACATCTGTGCCCTTTTTTATGTTTAAAAGGGTGTTCATGATTTCTGAATTCCTGGGAGGTACATTACAAGGATTTCAAAACTTGCAAGTCTTAGAGAGAAAACTTTAACACCCTTTGTGAACAAAAGAAGATAGTGGAACTTTAACAGAAGAAAGATGAGTCCCTTTATTATTATAGCAAAATACTACCTCTCACCTGATTGGTTCCAAAGAAAGTTTTACTGCAATTTTTTCTTCACCTAAATAGCTCAATTCCTTTTTATTTTGGCCTTTCTTTTTAGTGCTACACATACTGCATTCAAACCTAAAAGGCGGACTGCTGCTTTTAAGACAAAATGTTTTTATTGCAAAAATGTTGTATTTCAAAACAGCAAAACCAATCTCTTTACAGATAAAGAATGGTTTTGATGGAAGGTCTAATTTGTGTTAGTTTGAAATAAAACCAGTAATTTTTCTCAACTGTCAAAACCTGTTTTTTACAGAAATAGTTTACAAAGTAAGAATCCACACATATCCACACATATCAAAATGGTGTGAAATGAAAATCTTAAATTAATAATTTTTGGACAGAAACCATATCCTTTGAACTCATGGATGAGTTGTACACAAAGACATTTTCTTTTTGCAGGCAGTGTATTTCTCAAGAATGGTTTCTACAATGGATACTTCTAAAAGAAGTTATTGCTTCTTGTAGGAGGATCTAAGACCTATGGCAGTACAAGGTCAGCCCAAAAGCCCAGCCTGCCCAGTTAGTCTGGGACAAGAAGGATTAGTCTGACATGAGAGAGGCGTTCACATGTTCTGCATGGACATCCTGGAGCATGAAAGGTACAATGGGGACAAGCCCTTTAAGCTGCAAAAAGAATGAAGAAGCACTCAACCAAGAAAACCTCTTTTTCTCTTGAAAAACCTCCTGCAAAGACAGCATCTGAGCAGCAGATGGAGATTTCCTTCTTGGTAGAGGGTTTTAACTTTCCAGACCCTTGGCTTTGTTGGTTATGTGGCTGACTTTCAAAAGGAAATAATGATCAATAGCAGATTCCTGGCAAGAGGAGTAAGAGAAGGCTGGAAATTAGGAATATCTCCTTGACATACAGTCTGTTTCTGAGCTGCAGGTGATATTTTTCTATTAAAAAATGAGGGACTAATCATCCCTACATAAATTTATCCAGCCATTTCTGGTGCCTCTCTAAAACATTTCTGATTTCCAGTTTTTTGTGGTGTCTAGGAGGACTTGAGCAAAGAATTTGACACTGTGCCACATAACATTCTTGTTTCTAAACTGGAGAGACATGGTTTTTCCAAACTGGAGATAAGTTTGGCCCAGAACCCAACTGTTTCCAGGGCTGCATCCAGAGCCCCATGTGCAGCAGGGCAGGGAGAAGATTGCACCGCATCCAGCTCTGGGCTCCCAGCATAAGAGGGATGTGAACTTCCTGACTTGGGTGAAAAAGTGTTTAGTTTCCTTCCAGCTTGTTTTGAAGTTCCCTACTTTTTTTGCTAGGGCAAAGAGGTAGGAACTCTCCAGATTGTGCCACTTGCTGATTCCCCATGTTGTCTGTTTTCTAGCCTTTTAGGTGCTTATTACACACAGCCTTTCTCTGAAAAATGTTAAACTTGTCCATTTGCCACCAGCTTCAGAAGCACTTTAAAGTATTCAGAAACCCTTGTCATTTCATTAAATCACTTGCCCAATAGAAAAATCCTGGAAATTACCAGAGGTTTTTATGATGGTCTTTGTCTAAGCAGTTTACTGAGTTACTGCTTTTGTATCAGATTTGATTTGGTTTTTACTGAGTGTGTCCTGCCAAGGAGTATTTGTTTGTCTTGCAGGATTTTGCTTTTACTGCAGTGGGCTTTTTGCACAACTTGTAATTCACAGTATAGGTCATGTCTCTGCAGCTCTGAGAGAGAAGTTAATTTTCTGCCTGTAAGCTTTAGTGTCTTGAGTGCACATGTAGATTTGATGATATATCGGTGTATGCACTGTACCTCTCATATTAGTGGGAATGGATTTCAGTCAGAGTTCAGGCTTGAAGGAGGGATTTACATGAGCTAACTCAAATGCTTTGTGCTTTTAAACTGACCTGAATCCAGTGCTGAATCACATCAGCCTTTGTTATGTATGAGAGGGAACTGGAATTCATAGTAGATTTCTAAAAACATTTGTGGTGGTGTGCCAGATGCAGTCCTGAAAGCACATCTTTCTCCCTTCTCAGACTGACAGAAATAACCAGGAAAGTTGTGATTGGCATGTGCTTTGCCCTAGGCCAGAAGGAGTTTAGCACATCTGTGGTGACTGCCAGTTACCATCATGCTGGTTCCCAGAGTGGCACATGCTGAGCATGAGATTGTACTTCATCCTGCAACTCCTGGATCTCAGTTTGAATCTTGTTTTTATAGTTTCGTTTTATTTCTTCTCCCTCTCCTTCCACATCCCAGTTCACACTTTCAGTCCTTTTCTAAACAGAGACTAGTTTTGTAGTGCAGAGTAACCTTTTTGGTGTAATGTGTCACTCACCACAGCTGGCCTCAGGTAGGACTGAATTTTCCTGTTTTGTAAGGTATTTGGTTTTGATAAGCTCCCTCCCCCTTCATTCCTCCCCAGGGACAGCACAACAAGCTGCAGCTTGAGCATGGCTCTCAGGCTGTCACAAGGCTGTGCAGAGCAAATGGAGCAGCTGCTTGCACACACCACCCTGGATACAGGGGCAGTGTGTTTCAAGTGGCAGTTGTTGAGCAGAATCTGTGACTCCTCATGGATTCATTAGAAGGTTCTTCCATGTCACTGTGCTGCTCCTTTGGTACTGGCAAGGCACATTCTAGAAAGGCACTGGAAACCTGGTAGGAGAAAAGAGATAGAGGGCATCGGTACAGGCTGCCTTGAAATGGTGGAAAGTGATGGAATGACCCTTCCATGACATGGTGAAATTCATTCTTAAATCCTGTCTGTGCTGTGAAGCTTCATGAGTTTGGAAAAAAGAGAGGCAGAATTCTCCTCTTGGAACAACCTGTGATGACAAATGCAGACCTAAAATATCCTCTCTGCTTCTGACACCACTTCTTGGTTTTGGGCTGAACAGAGTGAAGAGAGGAGAAGAGCATCAGCAGGTGAGTCAGTCTGATGTTGCCTCACAAATTTCTTTTTCATCAAGCAAATTAATTTCTGTGCAGAGGAAGAAGTTTGCTATGACCTTCTCTTGCTCTGCTGTTGAGAGGAGTGAGGTTCCTGACAGATTTACATCCAGTGGAAAATGGGATAATTGCGCTCTCTTCCATCCATCTGCACACGTTGTGGTAGCTGTCATGATTTTTATCTCTGCTTTTTGGCTGTTGACTGGGGGTCCTGTAGGTCACAGTAATACAAACAATTCTTGTCAATAGAAACAAAGCCACTTGTCATTTGATCAAATGCATTTGCATTTAGTTATTCTCTAATAAAGTTTGAACTCTGCAGTATTAACATTGTCGTGCTCACTGGCTTGAAATTAGTTTTAGAATATAAGTAAGCAGGAAGCCAAAACAACCATGGTGCTTTCTGTCTTTGTGATTAGACATCATGTCTGTATTGTGAATCCTCTTGCCTGTCTTTTCATTCTTAATAGAAACCACTGTTTAGGCACAGAACCTCTTAACAGTCTGGTGTTGAATCTTTTATCTTCAGCACTAGATAGGCTTTAAATCATCAAATGTAACCTGTTTTGCAAACTGTGAAAATGTACTGGCTTCCAAATCAGAGCTTCAAAACTTCTCATTTAAAGTGTCAGAGGGGATTTCAAATGCTGAGAAGTAAAAATTATTTTTATATAGTTAGTTTGCATTTTAATATTAACAAGATAAAAATCCCCAGTTAGTATCATGTAAGCCCCCTGGATACAGTGCTTTGTGAACAAATGTGATTAGAAAAATTAGAGTGAGATATTTCAAGAGTATTTTCCATAAGGAAAACAGCTGTTGTTCTTTCTTACTCTCACAAACTGTCTTTGGAGGAACTGGGCAAACTCTTTGTCTGAAAACAGTAACATTTGCCTGAGTTGTTTTTTGATCCCAAATGAAGTAAAAACTTGATAATCTCACCCTTTTGGGACTAAAGTCAAAGTAAGCCTCTTGCTCTCGAAAAATGAGTGGGGTTTTTATTACTTTCTTCTCCCCTAGTTAACATTAAAGCTTCCAATATAAAAACAGGGGAGGAAGGGAAAGGGCAAAGCATAAATATGAGGAATAGTAAAAACTCATAAAAGAGATGTTATTATTCACCAAAGAGTATCCTTCAAGCTGGATAGCAAAGCTGATTGATTTTCAAATTTATATTTAGCTTGCCGTTATATTTACCCTGAGATAGAACTTGAGACCTTGTTACTTTTTCATAGTCCTTGCTTGATGTAGTGCAAGTGTGACCTAGCTGACTTTTGCAGGTGGAAACTCATTTGGGCATACTTAATTCTCAAGGTAACCTCTTCAACTGATGTAACTTGCTGTGTGGCTCAGAGCCCTGGTGAGGCACCATGCACCCAGGCTGTGTTGGTGGGGTGTCACCTCAGTGCCTTTGGGCAGACCAGGCAGCCCAAAGAGCTGTGACCTTGTCTTCCTCAAAGACCCAGGGGACTCAGCAGCAACTGAGCAATGAGGAAATACTGACAGAAGGAGCCTCAGATCTTCAGAGTGCTCTGGACTTCAGGCAGTCCTTGGTGGTCTGTCTCAGCTGCAGTGTGAAAATCACACTGGTAAATAGAAGGAGGGCTGAAACTGTGATTGAGTTAATGAATTTTTAACCAACTGTGTTAAGCACACCTTGTTTCAGCTTACTAGAACCAGCACTGAGGGCCATGTAAAATTTATTAAATACTGTCTTTGCTTTATGTCAAGACCATGCAAATCTCCAGTTGCTAGTACTCTTGTGGGCAAAAAAGTTTTACTCTGTTGGAATTTAGTGGTGTGTCTGAGCTTTAAGTGCGTCAAAGAAGGACAGTTTTGGCTTGTGTAGATCCAGTGGGACATATTTCAAAAAGTATAAAGAGAGAAGGTGGAAAGGAGGTAGACAACATGAAGTGACTGCTGCTGGTTACAGTTAAAGAGGTAGGAGCTTCATGTTCTTCATGAACTGCTGGATTTCAAAGCTGCAGAGATGCTACCTAATGAGGCTCAAAAAAACTCAAATGGCCAGGCAATTATCATCATTTGTGGATCTTCTGTAATGAGAAAAGAAGATGTGCTATTTCTACAGTGCAAATACAGCTGCAGTAACAGGGCAAGCAAATGTAGGAGTAAGATACCTGGACTGTTTATTCTTAAGGAAAATCACAAAATAGAAGAAGTAATGAATGTTTTTAGGATGGACAATAAAGACAGTAGTGGAGGATGCCATGACCTGAATGAAGCATGAACAAAGATGTCTTTTAAAATGATGTACTCAAAGTTGTACACTTTCAAGTGAACATGCTGCAGTCTCTACAGAAGATTAATTTCACAGAGAATTTCCTTCAGTAGAAATGAATGTACCTAGGCTGCTTCAGATTCTGTGTGAGATGCAAAGCTTAGAATGAGTTCAAGGTTCATAGAAGGGACACCTGATTCATAGTTATTTAATGAACTGTATCTGTGGCACAGTAGAGGGACAAATGAATGCATATTTTGGATTGTTTTCTTCTCTTACATGTTTTTATGACAGCTGGGGAATTTTAATGTGTTAGCTTCTTAAGACTTATCCTAGATAACCTTCATCCAGAAAGAGTGAATAGAAAAAAATGAAGTCGAATAGCATCATCAAGCTGGTGCTATAACCCAGAGGACTGATTCTCTGCCAAGTCTCTCCAAGTGATTGTGTATCTAAAAGAGTTTTATGGTAGCTGAGAGACATGGCCCTAGAGGCTTGACTTCCCTCCTTGCCTGAGGATTTGCTTCCAGCCAGAAAGACCATCTCTGAATTATCCAGAACTGATGTCTGTCCCTTAGGAACCTGGGAACTGGAGGATGTCAGGCAATCTTTTCCTTTCCAGATACCTTGTTTTCTTCCACAGAAATCCATCTTGTGGTACATTTGACTATTTCTTTCTCCCTATTTTCTGTGTCTGAACTTTCTGAGCTCACATTGTCCAGGGCATAACTCTGCACTTCTGGCCAGTTTTCTGTCAGTTCCTAAAATATTATACCAAATCTGACAAAAGTATTTAAAATCTCATGGAAGGATAGTATTCTGTTATTTTACTTATTTTGTCCTAAAAATAAGCTGTTTTTTTTCAGACCAAAGCTATGTTAAACCACAATGGTGTGTTTCAGCATCACAACACTTTCTTTACTTAGTTGTGCTGTGGATGCTGTTCATAAAAATCTTCCATCAAATTACTCAATACCTAAAAACCCCAACCTCTTCCTGTTCTGAGTAACATCATGGTTCTTTTTCTAGCTCTGTCTGAGGGTGTAGTGAAAAATCTCCTCTGGATGCTAGGTTTTTCTTTTGTCTGAAATAGGAACAGATGAGAAATTGAAAAAGAAAGATCCCTGTGGATAAAAGAAGGGACATACAGAAAGGACTAAGGGATCAGCTAAAATAAATTTAATGTGTGTAATGTTAACAGATCATTTACTTCACCAGCTCAGTTTAGATTATTTGCAGCTTCAGTTCTCTGATAATGCATGTTTCATATGCTACAATTTTTTCTTTAATTATTGTATTCAAACCTAGTTTCTCTTACCAGGTATTGCAGTTATAATAAACACCTGGATCAAAGTACCTGAAAGTATAACCCAAATCTTGTCCTCTTTTTTCATATTGATTCTAAAAGTCACTGTATTTTCAGATTCTGTCACTGTCCTATTGTCAAAAATACTCTATGAAATTTGTTGTCAGAAATACTGTTTGGTTTCAGGGAGTTATTCACTGTTCTCACTACAGATGTTATTATTTTGACATTATTGTCAACGTACTGTTATTGTAACTTTAGACTACAGATTGTTGTTTTTTCCCCTCCCTTTTTCTCCTAACACCCACTAATTCCAGGCCCTCCTCTCTGGGGTAGTATTGCAATTTCAAAACCATAGCCAAGGGTAAAACTGTTCCTTCTCTTCCCACAGGATTCAGCTTCAGCTTCCCATGTGGAACTGATTGAAAAAAATATGCCAGAAAATGTATTTTGACAAACTCCCAAGCTTTTGACTGAAATAAATATGTGAAAAATATGTGCTTTCCACTGGAAAATGCAGATTCTACTGAAAATCAAAGCAGTTGGTTGAAAACTTTTAAGTCAGGGGTGTTCCAGGATTGTGAGTGTCCTTTTGGCCAGTGATGTGCAATGTAGGAAATGTGATATGTTCAGGGAGCTGTTTGTGTCAAAATAATGAGGCACATTAATTAAAAATCCCATTAAATGATGTGGCAGCACTCCCAAATACAGTATGGTAAACATTTGCAGCCACAGCATGTCATAATTTGAGGGTAAAGAGTGAGACTGGAAAGAGGGGAGAACAGCAGTTTATAAAATATACCGTGGTAGATTAGTAGATTTTCACCTGTAGGCTTGGGAAACACATACTCCCCCAGACAAACACACACACACACACTCCACCCCTATTTTCTGACCATGTCTGTTGTTATGTTACATGGTAGCTTTTCATAAGAAAGTTCAGATGAGGAAAACTTCTCTGCAGTAATTTTTTTTTCAGTGGTGATAACTAAACCCTTTCATTAATGTAAATATGAATGGCTTTTTTCTGATGAGGCTTTCATAACTGCCCTCCTTTGTGTATGCTGAGGCTGTGTGAATGCTCTCAAAAGCAGGTGAAGTTCAGAAAAAGCTTATATTGTATTTACATAGCTTGAAATCTGATGGAATTTAAATGAAAAATTCTTGCTGTTATATTTGTGAGTCAGAAAATAACAGCTATGAAGAGAAAAACTAAAGATGTATTTAATCAGAAAAGGGAATTTTTCCAGTCCTCAGTGCTTTGAAGTAAGTTTAATGTGAAGATTGGTCTTTTTTTTTCTTTGGTCTCCGTGTCAGCATTTAATTTCTTGGTGGATAGCCTGTGCAGGGTGAAAGTGCAAATGCAGAGCAGGAGTTCAGTAAGTGGTTGAAGTTTCTGGAAGCTTTTGGAGTGCCCCTATGTGCTGGAAATGAGCTTTTACAATCACATTCATATAATGAAGTTTTGCTTTTTTCCCTGCTCCATACAGTTGGATATACAGCTGAATTTTGACATGCAAGCATTGATGAGGGAGTTGAAATTACCACTGATAGGCTTACTTCACCTTTTATAGGATTGTCTGGACTTTCTTGCTGCAGATAGACCTTGATGCAATAATCCAGCAACCATTTCCACTTGCTCTAAAAATCAAGGTCTGCAAATGAATATACACTTCCTGTTCCCAACTGGCTTAAACCCCCATAAAATAATAAAATAATCCAGTCACAAATTACAACTATCCAGGAAAGATTGAACATGTGGAAGGAAAAGGAATGGGCAAGAATTTGTTGAAGGTGTGTTGGTTCCCTGAAGAGCATGCGGAAAGTCACATCACAGATTTTCTGGTCTGACCACTGTTGATGCATTCTTGCTGTATGGATTCACTCTTGCATGAACGTGGATAAAACGGCTGCTCCTGTAGTGTGACTCTGGTACCAACCTCTGGCTTTAAAACTTCGACTTCCATTGGAAAGAAAGAGTTTCTGATCTTCAGAACTGTTGGGTAAACTGTGAAATTACAGTCACAGTTATTTATTTGCACAAGTTTGCTGCGGGATGTATTGCCTCTGTGGCAATGTGTGTGGAGGCAGAAGGTGTCTCACTTTTCTTCCATTCATATGATTTCTTTCATATCTTTAACCTCATACTGGCTTTCCCAAACATCTGGAGCAACTCTGAGGCTTTGGAATATTTAAAAAGATTCAAAAATTTGAAAATTTGTATGCTATTCTATGTTTGAATACAGCAGCTGCAGGAACAGACTGTTACTGCGTTTTTTCCCCTCTTCTAAAATAGACTTGAGAGAGGTGCACTGACCACAGCAAGGAAGTGAAGAGGAAACACAACTGTAAGACTGGAATACCCATCCCCAGTGTGGTCTGGGTTGTCAGGAGATCCATTGCTTTTAGATTTAATACTGCTCCAATGTTTGCAGTCCCTGCCGAAATGCTGAGACACAATGAACCGAGGCCATGCCTGGTTGGAGGTGTGTCCTGGATCATGGCAGAGTGAGTGTAGAAGGATCCTCTGCAGTCCAGATGGGTATCAAGGGCCCTGTAGGCAAAGCAGGGAGGCTGATATAGAAGTTTCAACATATGAAATGTTGCAACCTTTTTAGCTGATACACTGGATGATCTTAATAGCTTGCTAATTCACAAAAAGCTTATTGCTTCCATTGTAGTGTTGGCCTGAGGTCCAGTGAGGGTTTATAGTCTGAGACACACTTGGACCACACAGTCCAGCTCATCTGATGGGTTGGGTAATTGATTTTAGGACTGCAGCTGGGAACAGAATTTTGATTTGCACTTATGAAACAGCTTCTATTCCAGTCTTGATCTCTGGGGAATGGATGCAAAACACCAGAAGAACAAGATGCAGCTCTTCCTCATGCATCATGTTTGTCAAATCAGCTTTTGACCTTTTACTGGCTTTGTAAAAATATGAGAGTCTTTGACTCAGTTTCAGGTTATTAGGAAGGAGATATTTTTTCTTTTTCCCTTTGGACTGTAATGACTGTGAGGTGTAAAACAGCCTAGATGCATGCAGCAGAATAAGTACTGAAAACCTGTTGTGTTCATATCTCTGCAATGTAATGACTGGCTTGTGAGGAAAGCTCGGGGTTGGTGGTGTGAAGAGTATATTTATTTTTGTCTTCTAGTACTGAACAGAAGAGATTAACTCTTTTATGCTTATTTTCAGACTGGATATTTCCATCTGCCCCATGGAGATTACTTCATTGAGCCCATTAAAAATCATCCACAGAAGGAGGGAACACCCCATCCCCATATTATCTATGGTGCAAACAACCTTCAAAATGCTTTAAGGAGAAGACGGGCCAACCCGATGGAAAAGGAACAAGCATGTGGACTGAATGGTACTATTTTTGCTGGGTTTCAGCCTATTTGCTTTCTGTATCTTTTTAAGTAGCTTTTTTCCAGTGGTGTGTGCCTCTCCTTCTGCCAGGCTTTTTAAAATTCTGTAAGAAAAGATTATGCAAAATAAGATAATCTCATTCAAAACACCACAGGAGCCACCCATCTGTGTTCCTTCTGAAAAGTTAAATCCTCCTTATGACTACTGGGATATGTCTTTCCAGCTATTGATCCTTTCTACGTCTCAGTTTTTCTCCAACCAGAACAATTCAGTGAGTTTGAAACTTGAATTCCTGAGGAGTTATGGGATAAAAAGATTTGCATTCAGCATTATTTTTAATAAAATATTCTCATTCCATGTGAGTTCTGTCTTCAACATAAAATAACTCCTGTCTAGTCCATGGTTTAAATTTAGGATTTCTAGATTTTCTGTGATTGATAGCAGATAATTTAAAGAGTTTTATTTAGTTGTCCTGAAAGTGAAGTACAGGGCATCAAGAGCAAGATTTTTTAAGTTGAAGTAAAAATAGCTTGAATATTGGTGCAGTAATACTCATGATCATGTCTTTTGTGAAAACAAACTAGTACACTATGCTGGAAGGTAACACAATATCTAGAGGGTAGTTGACATCTTATAATTACAAAAGTAATTCCTTTATTTAGTAAAATAATTTCCTTAATTTGTTTCACACTAAGAATGTTTAGATTTTGTGTTAGTTTTCTGAGGCCTTGAATCTGAATCTGCACCAAACTTTAGAAAAGCACAGTATTGGTAGGGATGAATCAGTAATTCCTTACGTGACCTAAGGCCTGAGTTATGTACAAGTAAAGCTGCAGAATACACAGGAATGTATTTCTGTCTTTCACAGGTCAGTGGTTTAAGAGTAGTAGGTACCTTTCCAGGGACTGGAAATGAAAGGAGGAATGTAGGACTTTTTAATCCCCAATCATGACTGCTGGTGAAGTTTTACTGCTGTGTAATATGGATTGGTAAATTAAAGAAGCAAAGAGCAGCTTGACCCCCCTGTATTTCTGGTCATAGACCTGAATTGCACTTCTTGCTTGCTACCAAGTTAGTGCAAAATGCTAACAGGGCAAAAACATGAGAAAGCTGATGGGAGAGTTACCAAATCTTCTGTGATACTGGGAAGGTAAAGGGGAAACCATGGGAATTAATATGAATGCTGCTCCATTTTATTATTCATGAAGTGAAAATATGTATCTACTTAATAGAAAATAACCTTGGATTTGAAAAAAAAACAGGAGTGTCTAAAAGTGATGTTTATATTGGTGTCAGTTTCAGATAGATCCCTGAATTTTCATTCCCTCTGATGGCTACTGGGCTAGATAAGAGGAATTAGTTTAGATTTGCCTGTGAAGAATGAGGAAGTTGTTCTTGCCTACTGTCTTCCCAGTTACTTTTATGGCTGAAATAACATATGAAAGAAATAATATATGCATGCAGTAACTCTAAGTGTGGACAGAAGATGGGAGCTCCTCAGGAGCATGCTCTGTGCTTGCTTTGTGTGGTGTGCTTATTTTCTTTCTACCTCTCTCTGTTTGCCTCTTCTATTGTACTTCAGAGTCATACAGAATGAGACAGAAAAAGACTGGCTGTACCTGGACACTGTATTAACCAGATTAGCTAAGTCTGCTCTAATAGACTTATCAATTTAAACTCCCTGTCTGATGTTATTTCTTCCAAAGTGACAGAATTAGTTCTGGTCTTAGTATGTTCATGATATTGCAGGCAAACAAAGATAGTGCCTTATGAACTAACAAAGTAGTCAGCTATAATTTATGCTTCCTTTTTAACAGTCAGCCTTTAGAGGTAATAACTTTTCTTTTGACCAAATCATAATCTTTGCTGTCATAAAAGTTGAAGAATCAGTGTGAAGAAGTGTATGAGGGTAAAACCATTTCCTTCATTATATCTATTCCCTTTGTGTGACAGCATACAGCAATCACAGAATCCTCAAAAGACCTTAGCATTTATGTTGTGTGTTATGTGTCCTGGGCTGCATCCAGAGCCCCGTGGGCAGCAGGGGAGGGAGGGGATTCTGCCCCTCTGCTCTGCTCTGCTGAGACCCACCTGGAGCACTGCATTCAGCCCTGGGCTCCCAGCACGGGAGGGACAGGGACCCAATGGAGTCAGCCCAGAGGAGGCCACCAAGATAGTCAGAGGACTGGAGCATTTTTCACCCAGGAGAAAAAAAGGCTTTGGAGTGAACTAATTATGGCCTTCCAGTACCAGAAGGGAGCCTGCAAGAAGGATGGAGAGAGACTTTTTACAAGGACTTGGAATGATAGGAAAAGGAGAAATGGCTTTAAACTGAAAGAGAGTAGATTTAGATAAGATATTAGCAAAAAAATCTTTATCTTGAGGGTGATGAAGCTCTGGAGCAAGTTGCCTAGGGAAATTGTGATTGCACCATCCCTGACAGTGTTCAAGGCCAGGCTGGATTAAGCTCTGAGCAACCTGGGCTAGTGGAAGATATCCCTGCCCATGGCAGGGAGTTGAAACAAGATGATCTTTCAGGTCCCTTCCAAACCAAGCCGTTCTGTGTTTTTTTATCTCATTTCTGAGTAGCCAGCCTTTCAACGGGGATAGAAGAAAGAAGGAATTCAGTGTCATCTTCTATTGATAATACACATTATCAGAGTTGTTGCTCTTGTTAGGAATGAAATACAGAAGAAAAAGGGAAAGGGATACAATTCTTGCTTTCTGTATGTTTCTGTGCCAATTCACTACTTAGGCTTTGGTGAATACCTTGTGCATAAATAAATTTAAAAGGTAGAAAGTTGACTCTGCCACCTTTTCAGGATTTCATGTACTTCATGTTTTTGAGGTAGGTGCCAGAAATCTTGTACACCCATATGACATCACAGATAGCTTAGAATAATGCCTTTTGGGATCAATTCAAGGCAAAGCATTTTCAGTTCACAGTTAATTGTAAAAACTATTTATATTTTATAGGTTAAATTCCATTTTGTGTTTTCAACCCTCAGCAACGCTGTTGCATATTGTATGTCTTACAGGAACTGGTGTTCAAATATTTTAACCTTGTGTGCATAGATTCATCATGCAAAGTGTCTGCATTTGTTTATTTGAGCTCTGAGTTTGTTAGGCTTTTTAAAATTAAGCTAAGATGCTTGAGTTATTTCTGTGACTTACACTTGGTGTGTATTCAGGTTAAAGTGTAGTGGTGATTTTTGCTTGAAGAAGTTGAATCACCTTGATGCTTACGAGTCAGTGCACAGAGTTGAGTGGTGATAATGAAATCTTTTAGTCAGAAACTAATCTGCCTGTCAGGCAAGGAATATAAAGACTAGTTGTACAGACAAAATCAAAGTAAAGGAATTACTGCTGGGGGGAGTATGTAGAGGATGCTGATCTGTGCAGTCTTTTTCCAGGTTTGGGTTTTTTTAATGCAAGGTCTGTGTCTCTTGGAAGAAGCCTTGTGCAACAACAACCTTTACAATTTTTACTGTGACAACAACTGCATGAATATCCAGGGTTCAACCTGCTTGTTCCCTATCCTTCCTACATGCAATAATGTTTTACAATAAGTGACTTCTCTGTAATCTTGCAATGATTACATTAATTACTTTATAATTGACACTATCTCTAACAGTTTCAGATACTTGGAGAAAAATCATCACAGTAAATGATGTAAATTAAAACTTCTGTTTGTGCTGCACACTTCCATTGCTGCTCAGGCAAATGCCAGCTGACTCAGTCATTAGCTGCATGCAAAACTGAGTTACTAATCTTGAAACCTTGAAATCTTACTTTCTGTATTTCACTTGGACTCTTCTAGCACCTGTCTCACTATACCATTTGAAATATGTGTGAGAAATAGCAGAAAAGATAAATGAAAAGTGTCCCTATGCCTTATAAAAAACCTCTCTCATCCTTTGTACTCACAATAGAGGGAACTGAGGATCTGGGAATTTGTTTTATTTTTCCAAATAGGTGCTTTTAAAAACTTGACAGTGCTTTGAGATACAATGTAAGGGAAGAGAAATTGTCCTATCTTCTTACAGAAAAAGAAGTGATCTCCCATTTCTGCTACTTGCTTTCATGTAGCCTGTTGCAAGGTATTGTTTTTGTTTGTGAGCTTTAAAATAAGAGAAATTTTGTGAAATTTGTGAGTTAAAATGCTCTGTTGTAGTGAAGCTCTTCCTAAGTGCTATGAGGAGGGAACAAGTACAAACAGATGGATTTTTTTTTTCATGAGCTGGAGAGAAGGACAGGTTGCTGTTGTTCAGAGGGTGAGGGCAGTTAAGTTTATTCAGATGCAACCCAGTGATTCCTACAGAAGGCTGTAAAATGTAACTTAAATGTGAAAGGTTTATGGTATTAAAATAGATCTCAGAGAATATTTAATTGGTGCTTAAGGTGTACAAAAAATTGTTGTAAATTTTACCCTCATTTTGGCATTAAGTATTTGATAGATCTGAAGTTAGGATTAGTTTGAGTTTGACATGGGCCTCCAACTCCTTGTCTGCAGAGAAGTTACAAATCTTAAAACTGATTTTTTTGCATTTGGAGGAATTTTGCTCCAAAATTGTAACTGTAATGGGATAAAGCTGGAGTGGAAGAAAGAAGAGGCTGGCTGCTGTGTGAAAAGATGGGGAGAGAAGGGGGAGTTAAAGGAGCAGAGCAACATAGTCTGTGCAAAACTGTTTTTTAACAGTTTTGCCATCATCACTCAAAATTTATGTATTTTGAGTGATGATGGCATAATTAATTAACAGAAATCTAGAATGCCATTAAGCTGTTTTGGAAAATTACTTCCTGTGTCTGCTGTAGGACTTTATTCAATCATGGTCTTGCTTTTTGATTATTAACTTGATACTGTCAAAGGCTTCTCTTCAGTTTTTATGCTTGCAAAGTGTACAGGATGAGCTAGTAATACTGGCTTTTCACCCTGAAATCTTTAATTTAATCACTTGAAAGAAGGAGGGGGAAAAAACTCGAGGGCAGTATTTTATTCTTAAGTGATAACCTATTTTCTTTTGTTTTAGCAGGACATTGTGGCCAATGTAAGCAGCTTTGCTTGAAATCCTGGTTGTAAGCTCAGAACTCCTGGCAGAGGCTCTGTAGCTTCTGCTGCTTTTAAAGAAAGTTGCTGATATTTTCCCAGTATTTGTTTATTGTATTTAATAACATCTATTATAATTCAGCTTAATTAGCTTGGTTTCTCCATGACATGGAGGTGATTATTCATAGGATGGTAAGTTGGCACATTGAAATTTTGTAGTGAGGTTAATTCAGCCTCAGTTTAGGGAAGAGCACCTTTCACCCTGTATGGCTCTGCTTCCTACAACTGGCTCTTCTAAGCTGTTTATGAGATGCTTATCATGAAAGAAAGCACAAAGATGAACATTCAGTCAGAATGACCTCTATATTAAAGCAGGAACAATGAAGCAAACAGCTTGCAAAAGAACAGAGTATCTCTCATCTCTAAAACAGTTTGCACTTAACTGAAAAAAGTGAGTGCCTGCTTGTGCAGATACCAATATTTAGCATTTAACAGATGGGGAACTTGTGAAATAAAGACATGAGAATTGGTTTATCACAGTAGTCTATGTAACAATTGCTGCTATCAAAACATTTTCCCCCTCCCCAGACAACCTCATGGAATGAAATCAAAAGATTCTAGCTTTCTTTTTTTTTTCAGGAATACATGGGAGTTTCTTTTAGTTGCTCTCAGTACAGGTGGAGGAAACAGGAATAAAATACTGTATTTTCTGCCATTCTTCCTTCCAGTTAAATGAGTGAGGAGTCAAAGCTAGAGGTTTACCCAAGTGGATCAAAGTTTGTGCTGAGCAAGGGCCTGAGATGGCTCAATGCTGGCAGAGTGCTGGCACCTCCTTTCCCAGTCCCTGATTGTTTTCTCTTTTTTTTCTCTTTTCTAATGCAATCTTACTTTCTGTATTTCACTTGCTTCCATTAACTGAAGCAAAGCGAATTCCCTAAGTGCTTGTGTTATGCAGGAGGTGGGGAACAAAAATCTGGGAACACAGGATTGTTGTTATAAGATCATAATTGTCACTTGTTGCCACCATATATGTTACCTCACTCAAAGGCTAAATATATTTTAAAGTTCTGTGACAGGCCATTTTCCAAATAATATGAATCGAACCTATAAGGAGGGAGAAGTTTTTGTTCATTATGATTCACCAGTCTTTCTGCTCAGTCACTGTGCCGCTGGAAAGAAATAGCGTTCACTACACCATCCTTGCTGTACTGTATTTGCTTTCCTGTAGTTTTAAAGGTAGTCTGTGATCTCTTCCATGTCTTCATTAAAAGTTTTCTTAGCTGTTCATCAGGTTGAGGAGTCTCAGTCTGCATCCAGGCTAACTTAATTCAGCATGTCTAACTGGGTACTGTCTTAGAGAAATATATTGTGCTCTTGCTCTGTACCTGTAGCTTTCCTTATTGATCTGTGTGTGATGCTATGGCATTTCTTCAGTTCAGCAATTGATTTGGTAAACAGATGCCTTGGGAATATAAATGTTGAATTGCTGCAGTATTAATTTGGAGAGCAATAGTACACTTTAAACTGTTGCATATCACATCTATCCCTTTCTCTTTTGTAGAGTAACAATAGCCTTGAATAAATATAAACCACATTTCCAGAGGTGAAATAGAAAACTCAGAAAGCTAAGCTGCATTTGGTTAAATGTTTCTAATGCAGGAGTTTGAAAATTTGGTCAGGATACTTGATCCATTAACAGAGTTGTAATGGCAGAGATGTTCAGCCTTCAGTCTAGTTAGGGCCAGATTTCTCACTCATACTAAGCTCCCTATGAACATTCTAATAAGAAACTACAATTTCCTTATTATTTCTGGGCAGATCACAGATTTCCAGTTCTTCTCAGAAGCACTGGACTCATTCTGTGGGGCTGATGAACTGATATGGGCTCGGTGTCCAAAGTTAGTTTCTCTGGAGTTGCATATCCTTGATGAGCCTCCTGTTGTAGATGACCCACTTTAAACAGGTGTCTGAGTTCAGTTTTTCTGCATGAAACACTGTCCTTGCTGCTTGCCCACTCCTTACTTGTGGCTGTGTTCTCTACTCTTTGTCTCCCTGAACTTGAATCCATTTTGTGTTTGGGGCAAAACCTTTGGAGCAGTTGTACTTCAAAGGCATTAATAATATTCCTCTAAGCATATGTTTTAGCTTTATGGTTAGTTAGGAATGAGGGGAACTGTATAACTTGGAAGGCTATTTTTTCTATCCACTACTACTTCAGTTAACTTGTAACTCCCTCCTTTTTAGGGATAAGTGGGGCCCCATTTGCATTTATCCCACACCATGCACAATTGCTTGGGCTGCACAGATATTTTGCACCCCTGTGCTATTTGTGTACTGTCCTGAAATAAACTGTATGTAAATATCAGGCTGGAGAGGTGCTCTTCACTGAAAGGTCATATACATTACACACATTTGATTTTTCTATTAAATGGAATTATCCCAAAGAATCCATCTTTATGAAAAAAAAAAAGATGGACAGAAGATTGCTTAGCTAAAAGGTATTAAAAATGTTTTCAGTTGCTGCCCTTAAATACTGCACTTGTTTGAAGATTTTGTGGAACTGTTTTTTTTGCATGTCCAGGTTTGTCCATGAAAGACCATAGGAGAAAATACTGATTTTTTTTTCCTCCTGCAATTTCATTTAGACTTACCACATTTCATCTCTTGCAAATACTCAACCTAAACTTAATTCAAAGAGCAAACAGCATTAATGTGCCTTAGCTGAAAAAAAATTGTTATTCCTGTGTTCTTTAAACAGCAATTATGAGGTCTTTGTACACATAAATTAGACTCCTACAGAAAGTCTCTTCTAAACTTTTATAATCAATGTCAAGAAATACTGTCCCAAAAATAATAGTTGTGCAAAATAAAAGTCCAAAGCTTTTATGTCCTTTTTTAATCTTTCTTGTAAAAAATGTCTTGGTCTAGTATTTTGCTCTTCTTCAGAACTTTTGAGTTGAAGCTACAGAGAGAGGTATTTTTATATTTTAAATACCTTTTAAACACAGTTAAAACGCAATGTCAGCCTATCTCCCATTCTGCTAAAGCTGAAATTAGCAGCAAGTTTCTTGCCTGCCCAAGTTTTAAAGCAAGCTGAATTGAGATCCTTCCTCTCTGATCTGCACTGTTGTTGGTTGAGCCCCCAGTCTGTGTTCCCTTCAGCTCTGTGGAGGTTTTGGATTTGAATCAAACTCTTCTTTTAAATACTGCAGTTTTAGCAAGGGATCATTTCTGTCATTTTCTGTATGATTTGCCTGACATATTTGCCTGACGTTCTCCAGCTAGAAACACTCTCTACTTTATGGCGTTTCCTTTTCAGCATCCCAGTTTCGTCTATGGTGAGGTGCTTCTAGGTAGCCAGGTCTTCCTCAGAGTAAAAGGAAGATTATGAGAGAGTTGAAATTTCATCTGTCAGCAAGGTCACGGAAAAAAAGGGCAGTAGAAGAAAGGAGTTTCCTGCAAAGCCTGGACTGGTAACATTAAGAGGCAGCTTTATAATGGGGAATTAATTACTAAAGAACCTCTTCCTCAGTTTAGGGTTGTAACTTGGTGTTGTTCGTCATAGTCTATTTTTTTTAATATTTTTTTCTCCTTAAGCTATAATTAATCATACTGGTTTATGGTGAATGTGAACTGGATGTTTCTTTCCCTCCTTCTGCTCCAGTGCATTTACATACCTTTATCATTTACATACCTTTATCACTCCTGTTCCTGGTGAGAATAGGAGTCAGGGAATTTTTGCAAATAAAAACTGGAATTGTCATTAAAGAATACAAAACAGAGACTCAATCTGTTGACAGGGCTTTGTTTAATTATCTTTCCACAGGAGGAAAAATGTCAAAGTTCAAACCCAGATCTCAGCAAGCACTTTCAAACTCCTTGGCATTTACGTGTGGAATCCCCAATTGCTCCTGTCTGTGAAGGATTCTGGCATGGTTAGTGAACACAGGGAGTTCAGTTAATTAAAGCTGGTGTTACTGGTGAACCTCCAGCCCATGCATGACAGAAATGCAAGTAAATTAATGGGCTTATAACATCCAACAGGTTATAGTGCCTCTGACAATCAATCTCTAATAAGAAACTGGAATCAAAAGAAAAAGTCACCCTCAAAACTTTGGCTAAAATTGAAAACATCCCTGAGCCCTGCAGTGATATTCACAAAGAGCTGAGAGGAGCACAGCTCACCTGAAGCTGTGTTATCCCAGCAGGGTAGCTCATGCAAGCTGGTGGCAGGAGTTATTAACCTCTCAACTCAGAGATGCTGTCGGCTGTCTCCCCTGAGATGATGTGAATTATGCTGTTCCTCCCCTTGCTCCTTCTAGGAGTGTACAGATGCCTCTGTCAGTTCTCCCCAGCTGCAGGATCGAGTCTGTCCCTGCTCTGCTGCTTCAGTGTCTGGTGTCTGTGTACAGGTGCTTCTTCAGTGGCTCAGTCAGGCAAATGAAATCATATGTGCCAGCTTGGAACAGGAGAACCTCAACAGTCACCTCTCAAAATGTTGTGAAGCTGAAAAATGTTGTCATCAGGACTTGCTTCTAAGGATAGAAAATGTTAACAGCAGTGTAAGTGTATATAAGGTTTTCAAGATGTCATATTAGCATAATTCATTTTGGTGACTGACCACTCCTTCCTTTCCTCATGGGGGGAAGTTCTCATTTGCAAGAGCTGTACTTTAAGTGCTGATATTTGTGGCAGAGGCACAGCAGGGTTGGGACTGAGCCTGAGGCTTTGAAGGCTGTATTGCTTAATAACATCATCTGACATACAAGACATTTGGCCTTAACCAGGGACAAGGAGGCCTCTTAAAATGCGAGTTTGTGCTTTTTAATTTGAGAAAACTGGTGTGATTGGTGTTTTAAATACAGTGGAAAAATGGACTGGAAAAAACAGCTGGTCCAGAGAAAGGCCAAATGAACTCTGTTATGCAAGCCCAGGGATAAGAAGGTTATAGCATAAACTGTATTCATTATATCATATCAAACCTTGAAAAAATAGCATTTTGTTTCAAGATTAATTCCAGACTGCCTTTTCTCTTATTTTTCTTAGTAATCTAAACCAAACTAATTGAAAGTAATTGTTTAACTACCACTTCAAAGACTATTCTGTTCATCTTTCTATAACTGTTTCTCTCTCACATCAGAGATGTTATACATTAATTTAGTTGGGGTACTTTCCACTTCTTGAACTGTGGTTTGAACATTTAAAACTGAGATGTCAAGTTTCAGGAATTATGGGTGACTATAGTAGCTATTGTTCATGAATAATGAACTTTGGTGCAGGGAATGTTTACTTGATGAGGTGCTTTCTTGAGAACGTGGCCTCTGTGTCTGCAGCACACCTCGAGCATGAAGGTCTTCAGATAGGTGCAAGAGGATTGAGAAATGGAGAAAATTGAACACAGAATTTCACTGACACCTGTCAGTCAGTGCAATCCCCTTCCCCATCTTCCTTTCAAATTTCATCTCATGTGATGGTGCCAAGAGGGCTGAACAGCCTACAGTATTTTGTGGAAATCTGTGTTTATTTTGGCTGTTTCTAAGAATGGCTGATGAGGCAAGGAATAGGATCCAGGCATTCTCTCCAGCCGTCACCCTTGTTTATACAAAATGGCTCATGCTCATCTTGCTCCTCACAGTCCTTTCATTATTAAAATAGGTCATGATAGCTTTGAGTGATGTCTGGGAAAAGTGCTGTTTTCTTCATAATTTCAGAAAAAGCAAAGGGGAAAAGAAGTTGAAATTTAAGTCCTGTAAATGTAACATTACCAATAAAACCTAAGGTTTTTTGCAGTCCATTAGAACAGTTAATTAGTTCTGTTATAAAATGAATGGCGTTACCTGTTCATTTGCCCTGTTAGTTCAGGTAAATGATTTCTGAATATTACTACTAATTGTCATCTTTAGACTGATTTGTAATTTTTAAGGTTTTTTACATAGTAAAACTCAGTGGTAGCAGGTGAAGTGGATAGAGATGATTGTCTTTTAAGCTTGGGTCTTGCTACAGAAATTGGTTTGATCCTGCTCTGTTTCTAAGATCCTGAGGTGAGAGCAGGACTGTGACAGTGACAGACTGGATGGGGTGAAGCAGACGTCGCTGTCAGATAAAATGTGTTTGCCAGACAATGTTGGATTACCCTTCACATTGGAAGCACAGGTCTGCTTTATTTTCTCTCTGATCACACTATGTGGTCCCGTATGTGGTTTACATGCCCTCCTCAGCATGGAGGTGGCTGTTGCTTCTGGATCTGCAGAACTTTCTGAGCTTGCAGTTAGCTACTGACTTGCTGCTTTGCAGAAGGAAAACAGAGGGGAGAGCTGAGCATATCCAGTGTGGAGAGAGGGTTGCAATGGGGATGCAAAAACTGCTTGGGGTGAAGGCTGCAGGGAGCACAGCTAAGATGGCTTTGGCAATATGGGAGCCTCAGAAAAGAGTGTTTTTCCTTGATTCTCACATGGAACTGGCACCATGACCTGAATTCTATTGTGTTTCAGCCTATGTACTGTGTCATGTCCAGTGTGCTCCAACAGTTTCTTGTTTGTCCCCTATAGACTTAGCCTTAGTGAATTAATGAGCATGTACAGTTTGTAGAATGGGATCATTGGAGAAATTCTGAGAATGCCAATAACACATAAAATAGCTTACGTAAGTACCAAATCTCATCTTCACTTCACTAGAAGCCAAGGGCACCTGTTTTCCCCATGAGTTTCAGAGCATTTGTAAAACACTGATTTCTGTCTTGTTTTCAGGCTTTTAAAATCACTCTCAAGTCCTTTTAGTGCATACTGCTTATTAACTATGAAAAAATACTTTGGAGAAAACAAATGTGAAAAGGAATGTGTTTATACCAATGAGCTAAATAAAATGTTGAAATGCAGCACTAAAAAAAAATCTGGCAAATTTGTAAAGGGATCCTAATGGACCTCTGTTTGGCTACTTGGATGATTGAAATAGTTTTGTTTAAAAGTTATGGGGAGTGTATTTGGTTTTAGAGTACATTTCTACCTCCTTGTCCCTTTGCATGTTTTGCTAACAAATTGTATGATATATTTTTTTTACATACCACAAGTGCATCTACAACTGATGTAGAGAATACCTTCTGGTTAGTTCTGAAAAAAGCAGGGATCTGTTTTCCTATTTAATAGATTTTAGATAAGATGGTGGAAAAAGGGGGGAGTTTAATCTAGATTATTTTTTTAACATTTTCCCACCCTTTTGTATTGTAAATCAGAATTTCAAGGCAGCCAACTGAACTTTAGGTAGCTAAATTTTAAACTATTGATTGTAAGCCAAAAAATTCTCATTGCCATTGCTCATTTTAGGCGTTATTTCAGTGAAATAACCACATGTATATTTTACTGGATGCTTTGTTCATTTATATAAGAAAACACATCCTTGTACATTTTTATTGAAATAATTAAGAACTGAGGTCAGATTAATTCTTAATCAGTCAAATCTGCAAGTGCAAAGACAAACTTCTATTTGGAGCTATTTTAAATAAAAAAATAATTTTATCTGCTTTATGTTTAGACTTGAAATGATATATTTTTATCTAGGGCTTCATAACTACCACGTTACAACTGGAGAACTATCTCAAATCCATGTGTTGTAATCTGAATTCTTGACTTATTTTCACATCTGAGGGAGTTACAGTAAGAAGACAGATAAATCTGTCTTCTTGAAATCTTGAAATGTTTTTGTGGTGGCAGTTCCAAAAAATAAAGGTGTAACAGTAGGAATAGTTTCAACTAGGGTCCCCAATTTCTTTGCATGTGCATGTTCAGTAACCTCTCTGTTACCATTGAGAAAGAGATTGAAATATGTCACAGTCAAAGCAGTACTTTTTGAAGGCTGAACTAGAAACTTTTATTTTTTATAAATGTGAGTGTATTTGAGTAACTGAATGATAAAATACCCAGAAAATACTAACCCAGTGCCAGAATGTGTAGGAGAAACCTGATGTTGTAAACATGTAGAATAGCTGCAAAATCAGGCAGTTTATATGCTGAACATAAAGAGATCACATTTAATAATTTTGCCTGAAGAATTTTATTTAAAAGATGCCTGCAGTATTCTCTATAATATGTATTCTGGTTGACCATGTAACTATTTATATGTAAGGTAAGTGTTCACCACTATTCCCACAGAATGAGATGATGTTTGTGCTAATCACTGAAATACTCCAGTGTTTTTTGCATGGCTGCCAAGTAGCATACACCACTCTTTGTGTCTATATTGAATTTTCTCAGTTTCTTGCTCAGAGTGGCTGTATCCTGACTGCTGAGAGGAATAGCTGGGCTGTGCCTCTGCCATGAACATTCACACTGTCACAGCAGGTCTGACAGGCACAACTATCCGCTTGCTGGTTTTGACTCTTAGAGCTGCTTGGAGATTCCTGGGGGATGAGCTGAACAGCACTTTCCAAGCTATCTTTGACCAAGAATGAGTCTGAGCACAGTGGAGGCGTCAGTGCAGAGAGTGCTGACATCTGAAAGAGAGTTGGCCTGAAAATGGTGTGAGGGGTTCAGTTGCCTGGACTCCGGAGGGTCATGGCTGAGCTGGCACCTTGCCGAGTATTAAGTGAGGGGTGTTGCTTGGTGTTTTGGGAAAGGAAGAGGTGAAGTTAGGGAAGGAGATGCAGAAGAATACTGTAAGATCAGGACAAGGAGCAATTCAGTAGTGGGATTATGGGAAATAGCTTTAATTCATCAGCTGTGCTCTCACACATAGTTTCTAACCAAATTGCTGAGATTCAGCTTTTGTGAGGGTGAAGCTGTGAGCTGGAGCAGTCTGAGAGTGCAGGGAGGTTGCATCCTCTTCTGGGATCACTTAGCAGCCTGGGTAATCACAGGAGTGGTAGTATCTCCCAGCTGTGCTGTGCTGCCTCTGACTTCCTTCCTGTGCCTCCTGGAGAGGAGGCAGGAGCAGCTGGTCCCAGCTGGCTCTGTACTGATCATTTGCAAGCACAGAGAGATGCAAGTGGCTGATTCTGCTTTATTAACTTGAAGGAAAATGATGAGCCAGTGAGGATTCCTGTGGTGCACATGTTGGGTCTTGGGGACCTAGAGGAGGCCCTTAAACCCACTTAAATTTGTGGTTCTGTGTGTGGAAGCATAAGCAGGCAAAATGGTGCTGTGCATATGTTATGATCTAATTGGTGAGAGATGCTTCTGCCTGAATAAAGGTGCAAACAAGACTATATGCTGAAGTGAACAATACAGATCTTACTTAACAATGAATGTGGGGTAGAGAAATAGAGAGAAGTAGAAGGGGGAGGATGAAGGAGGGTGAGATACTTATGCTGTAAGATCAGGACAAGGAGCAGTTCAGTAGTCGGTCCTTCTTCACTTGGCATCCTGGAGTGCCACTTTAATATGGCCCAAATTCCTGGGAGGCACGGGATGGTCACAGATGGTGTTCCCACAACTTGGGACGATACATAGATGAGCAGGTGCTTCCTTTTCCACCATTTGCCACAGGAAGAATTTTTGTCTGGATGTGTTAACCAGGATGTGCTAACCAAATCCTGCTGCCAGGCCTGGAATAGCACTTTCCTGTTGCAAATTCTTCTGTTCTGTGCTTAACTCAAGTTCTCACTGTGGTGATTTATCTTACAGCAAGTTCCATCTGTGGCCCTGACAGTGTTTGAAACAGGCACCTGTACTCCTTAAAACATACTGGTTTAAAACGTACTCCCTTTAAACATACTGGTTTTGGAATGATGAGGATATTACAGGGAGCATTTTGTTAAGGGTGTGTTTGTGGAGGAAGACTTTTCTTGGTTGTTGCAAGGCTGAAAAAGCCAGTACAGGCTCCTTGGGCGTATAGAGCAGCAGTCTGTCCTCACCAGGGAGGGGCAGTGACATACTGAGGTCTTCGCAGAGGGCTATTCTTTGATTGTGTGAGCTGAACAAGAAGGCAACTGGGAGCAGAAGCCTCTTGTTTTTCTGCATGGGGAAATGCAGGTGCTCCCCTTCAGTTTTGAAACAGTTTATCCCTGGTAAAATCTCAGGAAACCCTTGCTGAGGATGGACCAGTGTGGAAGAAAGCACATTACAATCCAGAGGAGAGAATTATGCAGTCATGCCTGTCTTGTTGCTACTATTCAGCTTCTGGTTCTGTTGGGAACAGAATAAGATGTTTCTTCATATTAGGATTTCATAGGTATCAGTACTGTATGGACTTTGGTGTCTGATAAAAGTGGAGCTGCCACTTTCTGAAGTAAAAGGAAATGCACGAATTTACTTAGAATCCATGATCAAATGTGATTATTCTCAGTTATGTGTTCATGAGGGGTTGACTGCTAGTATTTCTTGGGCTTAGATTCAGTTGGTCATGTGAACTTCCCTGTGTGAGCATGAACACTGTAAGAGGCCCAAGTTTTTGTGCAAGAGGAATGACTCTCCCCAGTCCCTGTGGCACAGCACCCAGCCAGCTGCTGCACTCACGAACTTATTAAAACCAGTAGTGGAGGCCCCTTTAAGCTGCCTCTAGTCCCTTTAGGGGCTGGTTGCAATCTTTGCAGCTTGAAAACCACATACTCTCTTGTCCAAGCCACTTGCAAAGGGCAAACTTTCCATGCAAAGCATTCACAGTGCTCAAATCCTCATAATTACAATCTTTAGTAGCCCTTTCTTGTTCGTTGCTTCTTCTGATTTTTGGGGTTTTTTTCTGGCAACTTTCCTTGTCTTGGTGGTCTGTCCACCATTCCTATGGTCTTGCCAGCTCTTGGAGCTTGGCATTAGGGCAGCCTGCAGTGAGTGCCTTTGTAAAAATCACTTAAGTGACTTTAAAGAATTAATGGGCACTCCAGAGACCTGCGGTGCCAGTTTCTGAATCCCGCTGGTTCATAAATCTCTTCCTGTCCATGAAGCCCCACAAAGGGTACATAAAACATGTACCCTCTGAATGTTTCAGCACTTTCTTTCACCCCTGAGTTCCATAGTGCCAGCACAAACTTAAATGCAGCATACAAGCTAAGGGAATAGAGTCACAGAATTGTTTAGGTTGGAAGAAACCTCTAAATCATTGAGTCCAACTGTGATCCCAACACTGCCGAGTCCACCAGTAAACCACATCCCTAAGTGCCACATCTGCAGGTTTTTGACTATCTCTGGGAATTCTGACTCCACCACTGTCCTGGGTGTCTTCCAGTGCTTGGCATGCCTTTTGGAGAACTTGTCCCTAAAAACCTGAATCTCTTCTGGCTCACATTGAGGCCATTTCCTCTCATCCTGTCCCTAGTTACCTGGGAGAAGAGACCACCTCCCACCTAGCTCCACACTCCTGTCAGGGAGTTGTAAAGAGTGATGAGATCCCCCCCGAGCCTTCTTTTCTCCAGGATAAACACCCTCAGCTCCCTCAGCTGCTCCTCATCAGATTTGTGCTCCAGACCCTTCCCCAGCCCCTTTACCCTTCTCTGGGCACTCTCCAGCATGTCCATGTGTTTGTTGTAATGAATAAGACATTGTAGCCTTTTACCCTTGTTCTTGGTCCTGACTGCAGCTGGTTGGTGGCCTCTGATTGCCAGCATGTAACCTAACCAGTTTGGCTTTTTTTCATTATTATATGAATTAAATTTATGGAACATAATTTTTTGGAACAAAAGTATGGAACAGAAATCCTTGGAGTCTGATTCAAGAGCTTCTGGATACTATTTGGGAAAACCAAACTGAAAATCAGATCAACACTGACAGCGCAGACAGCTACTTCAAGATGTCACTCTAAGGTTTTTTTGCATAAATTTTGTGTGAATTAATTTTTAGAGAGACATAAAAACAAAAAGATTATTAATAAAGGCCATATGTTTTAATTCTCATATTCATCATAATAGTACCCCAAAACTGCATTTCTCTATTATTTTTAGGTTAGTAGTTCTTAAGTTATTTGGTAAGAGACATTATTGCATAGAGATGATTAATTGGGAATTTGTAATCTGCAAATTTGTTTCACAGTGAGTGTACTCTGTTTTAGATGATCCTTATTTTTCTTTAAATTTTAATGGAATTGTGCTGCAAGTTAAATTGTATTCAGATGCCATTTTTCCAAGAGCTAGATTAATTCATAGAAATGTCACCTTATTCTTTAATCCATTTCATTAATGTTTTCACCCAAATAAGAGACACAAGACACTAAAGTTGCCAAATGAATGAGCATGGAAAATTCAAATTACATGGAGTAAGGTAGTCCTAGGAAGACATATGACATAGCTGTAATTTTTAATTGTCCCTTATTGTCTTGGGTTTAATTCATGGTTAAAAAATAAGAACATTCAGGCAGAAGGACAATAATTGATGCAAAACACTGGCAACTTCAGGCATATGTCTCCCATGACATTGTTCTCTGTTTACCTCCTGGTGCCCAGCACATCTATCATTCCATCTTTACAGCCTAAATGGTAATGAGTAGCAGACACTCAACAGCAATGTCTGATTAAGTGCATCCGTCAAGACAGTTCCAATTTTAGTTTCATTCTACTTCAGAGTGGTGTGACTTCACTGTTTGATATGCCATGTTTTTGACAGCAGGAATGTCAAAGTAAACAAACCTTGCTGAGTTGTAAGCTTTTTTTCTCTGTGCTTGTTTTTGCTGGGACTTGGGGGTTGTCAGCATGGGCTTTTACGTGATTAAGTATTTGTAATAGTTTCCTGTGTGAACACTTCTTCACACTCAGGAAGCATTTGTGTGACTTAGCTTGGCCTGTTTTAGAAATGCTTGTAAAAAGAGCTAGTTTGGTTTTCTGTTCAGTTTTAAATTCACACACTCACTTCCTTTCTTATAGCAGTTTTCCCATTCTCACATTGTCATCATCTAGAATTAGTTTTGTCTCTTTATAAGCAGACCCTGTGTGTAGAAAACTACCTTGTTTATTTCAGGAGGGGCACTTAGAACAGGGGAAGAGAATTGCCCACTGCATAAGATTTGTAAGAAATTAGTAAATTCTTACAGTAGATCAGCTATGGAAGTTGCTCACTTTCTTAGGAGTGAGAGTATTGCTTGTACAGTGACTGTATCAACACAGTTTATTGACCTCTTGAAAAACTCACCCCTAAACTGTATCATTTTGTTAATACTTAAACTAAAGGCATGTCTTAGAACAAAGTGAAGGGTTTTGGAAGAGTCATAATGTAGCAAGTTATGAACAGTGTGGAATTTCTTCATCTAGCATCATTCTGAAAAAGGATGTTGTGAGCTGATGAAAAATTAAATATATTTGTTAGAGGGTAGATTTTTTTTTCCACATACAGAAACCAAGCAGCTTTAAACTGTCCTGAAGAAGTTTGTGCAATACTGGTTTTTTCCTATATGGCTGAATCTTACCGATAGCTTTAAATCATTCCTAGTAGCTGAAATATAAGGGTCTTTATGTTGTTAGTCAAGTAGGATTTGTAGGGTAGTTTCAAGGGACCTTTTTATTTTCACTAAAAACAATTTGGAATTTGATCTTAAAACCCAACCATTTTGCTGAAGTTTATCAGCCATTTCTATCTAGAAGCTGATGAAATGTTGTCATCTACACCATTTCTTCTGAGTATGCAGTCAAATGCCTGGATATCACATATCTATATTGAGACATGGTATGTTACTTGTTGGGCTGAATCAGTTTTTCTAATGAAAGCTTCACATCTGCAAAATTATCTCCCACAACAGCTAGAAACTTCTGAGTATTGCTGCTTGAATTTCATGCAGTTTGTTACCTGAATCTCTTACCAACTTTGTTTTTGTTTGGTCTTAGACTGCCCTGACTGTACTCTCAGCACTACATTCCTTTCCTGTTCCCAAGGACTCCAGCACTATTTCTATCTGTGTCATACCTGTTCTTCAGAAATCCATGGAAACCCTCAGGGTAGGAGTGCCCCCTTTCTCTCTTTTGTTTATTTTTTTCTGTTTTCTTTCTCTCTCTTTTCTTCTTTTTTCTTCTGTGAAATGAGCTGTGCTCAGCAGTTATGGAAAATAGGCTTTCCTCAGGCAGCACTGTTCCTAGACTCAGGCCATTCCTCACTTCTTGGATAGTCCTGAACTGCTGGTTCAAGACTTCCATGTCAAAACTTCCATGCCTGAACAACAGGGTGCCTGTGGTTTCTCAGTAAATCTGAAATCACTTGTAAGACTTTACTCATTAAAGGTAAAAGCAAGGTAAGATTACTTAACTTCAGAGGAGGATGGTTAAAAGAGAGTCAAAATCTGGAATGACATAAATGCAGAGGTATAACTGTAGCTGCCTGTATTTTAGTGTGGCTCCAAGAGGTTATCCCTCTCTGCTTTGTCTAACTAAAAAAGCTGCCAGGAGACTTCATGCAGTGGGGATACATTCCTTAGATGTCACCTGTCCAGGTGACGTATCCCACACAGGAGGTTGTCTGTCCATCCCTGAGGAGAGTTCTTTCTGCAGAATCCTCTGGCTATCTGGCATTCATTTTCACTTCTTCTCAGATTTTCATATAATACAGAGCCTCATGCTTAACCAGGACTCTAAACTTTTCCCTGAGGGTTGTTCACCACTGCCGTCTCTATGACTTTATACATTTTCACCTCCAGTGCTATCAGCTGCCCAGACAAGTAACAAAATTACATTTTCCTAGATGTAAACAGAAAACCTGACAGCTGGCCTGAGCTTTTATTTGGTCATAAACAAAGCACTTAACCAGCAGTCTGAATGGAGCTTTGTGTTGAGATAGCTGTGGGGAAGGTTTTTCTCAGTGCAAAACCCTTAAAAATGTAGATAATGAGAACTGTGCTTCATAGAAATAAGAATGCTGAAAACTGTGCAAATGTGCAAGGGAGGTTAATGAATACCAGTTTATAAATAGCCCCTCATTGAGGAGATGATTGCTGTGACCGAACAAAGATTGAGGGAGACAGCTGGAGTGGTGCTGCAGTGTGGGTTAGTGGGGTTAGGGTGCAGGTTATAGCAGTGATAGTTCATTGCTGTTGTGTACAGGACACTTGTGCACGGTGGCTCAGTTCTAAATGTGGCCCGTGTTACTTTGTTTATTAATGTGGCATATTTCAATTGCACACATTGTGTGTTATCAGGATCGAGGCATCTTTCAGGCTGACGTCAGAGAACACGTTTCTGAAAATGTGAATGCATAAACCAAGATACTTACCATCTTTTACACCAAGAGAACACACATCTGGTGGTGCCGCATTTTGTTAGGTACACAAGATGCTGTGATTATTCTGTCTGCGCTTGGGTCTAAAGGGCAAACAGCTCATTCATGACAAAGGTGCAGCTGGTATGAAGGGACCCAGGTGCCAAATCATCTGTTCTTCAAGGACAGAGTGTCTGGGTAACTGCTCCTCAGCACTGGGAACTGCTGGACACGGAGGTAATGTTGGATAACTGTCCCCTACCAGTCATGAAGGTGATGCTGGAAAGGCTGTAAGCACTTGGAGCTGCCTTTCTGGCCTGTGGATGTGCCACATCTGGAATTAGGACATTTCTTTCACGAGTGAGATGACAAGGGACTACTGCAATATATGTAACAGAAACAAGTTCTCCTGATCCTTTCTAGGGCTTGGGAAGTCCCTCCACTGTGCAAGCATTTCTCAGGGTCATGGGTTGGAAAAATGCCAGTAGTTGCTGTAAAACTGGCATCTGCGTTGCTTTTTAGGCCCTGCATTATTTAAGTTGCTGGTATTTCCCTGGTAACATGGACAGCTGGCATTCAAAGGTAGAGTGAGTGGAGAGACATTAGCCCCACTGAATACAGTGCAAGGTTGCTAGCAACTCTACAGAGTAGAGACTTCTTTCTGAAAAGCATTAGACACACAGATCCCAAAACTGCAGTGGAAACAGTAAGTGTCTGTCAGATCATCAAGAAGGATGGCAGCAGGCAAGGATCTTGTGGCTGCCCTGCTGGTATTTAGATGACACCTGCTGGTCAAGTGTCTCCACTTGTCAAGGATATTCTCCATGCGCAGAACAAGCCATTCTTGGATGTGCCAAGAATGTATTGGACTTAATGTGCCATCCTGATGGGAAAATGAGCTGCCTGTGAGGAAAGCATATCCCTTATCTTAAACTAACAACTGGTGTCCTTGGAGAGGTTAGAGAAAATCCACAGGAGAGAAACTCCTTGAAAAGGGCGTCCTCAATTCAATTTTTTTTAGCTTGGCTCTGTCTCACAATATTAGTCCCTTGTGTTTGAGTGGAGTGACTTTTTGGTGCATGTTTAATCTATCTCAGGAAATTCAGAATTTCACTGGACAGTGCCATTAGCAGTCTGGTGTCACTCTGGAGTTGCCTCTGCAGTGGTCAGGTGGGTGACAACCAGAAGAGTCACTTCCAGCTAATATCATCCTGTAAGTATCACAGCCATACAGTTCAAACTTTAAAATATTTTCAAGACAGCATTGCTTTCTACTCTTCCAGTTACCCACAGCTTTTTCAAACAGCAGCAGCTTCGGAGGGAGAGATGGGAACAAAATCACACAGCTGCCAGGAAGGTTTCTCGGCGCTCTGTCAGCAAGGAGCGATGGGTGGAGACGCTTGTGGTGGCAGACAGTAAAATGGTTGAATATCATGGAAGTGACCATGTGGAGTCATATATCCTCACTATAATGAATATGGTATGTACAATGTTTTGGGATTTGTAGATAGGCGAATGAAGCAAATCTGAATTTGATTATGCTGCTGATTTTCTAACAGGTCTGCAGTGTTGCTCATGGAGAAAAATGTGGTATCATTAATATATATGAATTGAAACTCTGTACTCTGTATTTTTAAGTATTTTTACCTTGTATTTTATATAGGCACAATTTTTCTCTGGATTTATGCAAGTCTCATAGCTGTAAAAACTAGCACTAGCTTTCTTTTCATTGAAATTCTCTGTCCCCCTTGGAACCTGTTGCTCAGTGGTGATTTCAGATTTTTGGCTATGGCAGAGAGAAATTCTACAGGTTTTAAGTATATAAATTTTTTCACATATTGGTGGAAAAGAAAGGTGCACAGGAGCCTGATGGAAATCATCGTAACTTTGCAAAAGCTCAAATGCCATTTTAGCTTTTCTTAACCAGCGTGTTACTGTTTTGGTCACAAATCCAAACAGCAATATATGACCAGTTATGAAGCAAGTTAACTGTCCCAGTTGAAGCCAATACAGCTGTTTTTCCAGATAAGTATCCTTCTTGGAGTACAAAGGTTACATTGGAATAAAGAAAAGTTGAACTTCTGTGTGGCAAGTTCCAAAATATAAGTTTTCTGGGAAAAGCCATAGCATCTGCCCGTAGATATGCCTTCTGTTATTAATACCTGTTATCAATATTGAGCTTGAGAGTACATTGAGGATGTGTTCTGTCTGGTTATCATGGAAATGTGCAATATATATGGAGGTAATTCTAGCAATGGTGACTGATCTGTCCTGTGAGTTTATACTGTATGTTCCCAGCTGTGCCCCAACCAGTGCCCCAGTTTGCTGATGAGGCAATGAACCTGAGTAAACAGGTACAAAGGTTGTTTGAGCACGTGAGGTTTTGTCCACACAGGGAAAAGTGCTTGGAATAAAACCCAGTCATTATCAGATTCAGGAACAAACAAGACTCAATTTTCTTTGCAGTCTGACCTTAAGATATCAGGGTTATTTAAAATGTTTCAATTTTCACTAGAGTACCTTGAAAATGATCCATACACAAATCAGACCTCTGTAAACAAAATTTCTACTTCATTTTGTTATTTCTCTTTTAGTGGGCTTCTCCATAAGAGTTTTGACCCAAAGGCAATGCATTTTGTTCATTTGGATTTCCTGTGATAGATGGCATAGGTCATACATACAGATATGTATAGATAGGTTGTGATTATCTTCTGCTCTGATTGCTTTTCCTCCTCTCTAATTCAACATTTTGATGATGTTAATAACAATTGGGTCACATTTTTCCAGAGTTCAGTTCTTTTTTATGTGGAGTCTTTTGAATGGAGTTGTTATCTTTGCTTTCGTACTTATCATCCTCTCCTGTACACAGGATGAAAACACAAGACTAGCCATTATTCAGCTAATTTCTGTTTGCCTAATACTGACTAAATATGCCTTTTTTTGACAGAATCCTGTTTATTTAAACAGGACGATTTGATATGCTGGTTTATTTGCAACCTGAGTGGACCTCTCCATCAGTGTTTTATGATTGTAGATGTTGTGTTCCTTTCTGCTAGTATTTTTGATGTACACAGAAATTTTTGAAAGCACAATGGAGATAATGTAATCTTGTTTGGGGTTTTGCTCTTTAGCTTAGTAACTTTTTTTAAACTTAGTAACTTTTGACAAAGGCTGTATCATCATTCATTAGGCAGAGTTAGGCTTTGCAGTAGTTCTAATATTAGTTGGATTTCAGTAAACTTTCAATGATTTGAAAATTTTAGAAGCAAAACAGTATGCTAGAAGTAAATTTATTTTCTCTCTGAAGTTGTGTTCTGCTGTAAAGGAATCAGTTAATCTCATATCTCCTGGCTCTGGCACAGGTCACAGGGTTGTTCCACGATCCAAGCATTGGCAATGCAATTCACATTGTGCTGGTCCGGCTCATCCTCTTTGAGGAGGTGGAGGTAAGGATTTTATTTACCTCAGAATATCACTTACAAAACTTCTGTGTTCAATACATTAAGATGTAATTATATTTGCTTAAAATAATGTTTTAAATTTACTCTATTAAAACCTAAAACATGTCTGGTTTTAGGAGAAATGGTGCCCTGGATAGCAGAGTATTTTAGCTGATGACTTTAGGTATTTCTGCATAAAACTGCATAGGAAACTGTAATTAAAACAGGCAGGTTAAGAATGGGGAAATTGAATCTCCCCAGTGTCAGAAGAACAGGGGATGCCAATGAAGACCAGATAAGAAACAGAAACTACACATCAACATTCAGGATTTAATTATTTGTCATTGCCTGAAATGTATTATGAAGTGTAGTCCTATGGTACTTGCAGATCTCTGAAGAGGCAATTTTCTTATTGTGCAGTTCAAACACATATTTTTCTTTTTAAATCTCTTTTAAAGCAAGGAAAAATGAGGATGAAGTAGATGTTAATTGCTGTAACTAGCTATCTATTATATATAGTTTCCAGTGTATCTGTCTCACAAATCTGTTACTACGTGCTCAAATACATGCTGATTATCATGGTTCTATGGTTATTTTTTAAATGCTGTGCACAATATAGCTAGCTCTGACCAGAGGTACACCTTAAATGGGTTTTCTCAGTGGTTTAGAATGTACAACCACAATCTGGATGGTCCCAGTGCAATTGAAGGCAGTAAGCCAAACCTCATGGTTATATCTTCAGAAATATTTATTGGGATAGAGTCTGTCCTTATAGCTCTCAGCATAAGTAGGACAAAAACTTGAGGTTGCACCTAAATAGGACAATTACAACCTGAGATCCATGATGACCTCCAAGGTATTTGCTAAACTTCTGTGACTGTTTGGATAAAAAAATGTGGATTCCTGTTCAGTTGAGGTAATGGCAATGTTGGAAGTAACAGTGTTAAATACCTTTCAAAATTTGTTTTTAAGTTCCCCAGAAATTACTGTCTGGTAACAGTTAATCCCATACTTTGATGCTTGTTAAAAATGAAGCAAACGGAGGCAAGATAAAACTAATGTCTCAGACCAGGAATTAGAAAATTCGATTTTGGATTGATTATTTTGCATACTTTTTATTTAAGGTTTTCAGTAGTTTGCATGTAAACTGTATTATAATAATCTGAGGAAGAAACATTTCTGACTATATTGTTTCTCTTTGGAATTGAAAAATATGGTGAAAAAATACCTGTTAGAAGCATAATTGTTGTCTGAATATGACAGTGTTCACATAACATTGAGTGACAAATTCGATCACAAAGTCCTACAATAATTAATCTTCACCTTCTCTTCAGAGGAAAATTATTTCAAGAGAATATAAAATGTTTGAAAGTTTCAGTTCAGTGTTGGATCTTATCAAGCTCATTTTTCAAAATGCATGTAGAGTTGTGCATTCTGTATTTTTTCCTGCAGCTGTACCAATTACAGAAATGTCAGCATTTTAATTTAATGTTTGATGTTAGATAAAGAGGTGTCATTGCTCCTAACAATGGCTCTAACTTTAAGCGAAAGCATAATTGACTACATTTAGATTACCCATCTCCACAGCTGACTTCACTGAAGTGTTACTGCAATGTACTGTGGTCTTTACAGTAGTATATTCCTTCATTTCCCATTAGCAAGGCTTGAAGATAGTGCACCATGCTGATAAGACATTAGCCAGCTTCTGCAAGTGGCAGAAGAGTGTCAATCCCAAGAGTGATGTCAACCCTACACACCATGATGTGGCTGTCCTTCTTACCAGGTATGGCATCAGTGACTGACTGTTGTTCAGTTGCATTTCTTTGGTAATGATATTTCCTTTATGCTATCACTTAGTTCATCCTGCACAGAGCTCAGAAACGTGGTTGAAATATTGACAGAGGAGAGAAATGTTGACTACATGTGCATAGGCGTTAGAGATGCATCTTAGTCACAAAATAGAGATTTGTGGGTCTTGAGAGGTGAGCAATTTCCATAGCTCAGCCATTTTCCCCACTTGATCCTATCTCATTTTGTGCTCAGTGACTGCTCTATTCTTCTTTGAGACAATATACCAAAACTAGGTAGTGTGTAGGTGAACAGCTCTTGAAGAAATGTGCAGGTGCAGCTCAGAAAGGAAGAATATTGTGCAAACATGGTGCCATTCATTTTTAAGCTTTAAAACACATGATTTTTAAATACCTTCATATTTAAGGAGACAGAGTATTTTTTAATGTCTGAGCAAGGAGGAACAGAAAACGTGAAAGTGAGGTTGTCTGGGGTTATGCAGGGAGTTTATGTCATAGCATAGAATGGGACTTTTGCAGGTCTGTGAAAATTCATTCAGTCTGCACAGAGGTGGCAGAAGCGATTGAGTCTATGGTCTGAAAAAAAACAGCCCTCACCTAAAGTCTGTCAGACCAAAAAACCCAACCTAAAACATCCCTCAAGTGGCTGAGTAAAAAAAGAATCACAGAATCTCTAGGTTGGAAAAGACCTCCAAGATCATCAAGAGCACCCTTTGACCACCCCACTTTCTCAACCTTTTCTCAGTCAAAAATCTTAAAATAATAATCTTGCAATACTGTGAGATTTCACTGTCCAAATACAAAGCACCCAGACAGTTCACTTGAATGAAGGTGAACTATGGTGACTTCAGTAAAATGTGCTTTAAAATGGTGCCAGACATGGTGGTTCTAAAATTTTGACGTATGGGAGGTGACAATAAGTGTATGTATTTAGGCACTACAGCCACATAAATACTAGCTACAAATTATAATATAGTAGTAGAACAAGTGCATGTTGTTCCATACATGTTTGTAAAAGACTAACCACTACAATTTATTTATAATGCAAATTATTGCATTATAAAAGGGAAGCTTGCCTATCCAGTGTCAGTGATGCTCCACTGGAGTTGTTTTTAAGCTCCTCAAATGGCACATCTCTTTTGTGATTCTAGAAAGGACATTTGTGCTGGCATGAACCGTCCCTGTGAAACCTTAGGCTTGTCCCACCTGTCAGGCATGTGTCAGCCTCACAGGAGCTGCAACATCAATGAGGACTCGGGCCTCCCCTTGGCTTTCACTGTTGCTCATGAACTTGGACACAGGTACAGTTGGCAGGGAAGGGGGAACCTGTCTGAGTTGAATTTGTTATTTGCATGTTAATACTCGAATTGTGAGACAGAAACAAAATAAAAAGTGGGTTAATGTCTCTATTATTAAAATCAAAACTTATTTCAAAGCAAAAAAAAAAAAAATTCTTAACCTTTTGATAGGGTTTCACATATCCAACTATTCAGTACATCAAAATTAAATCATTAAGCTACAAAGAAGCATCACTCAATTGTGCTATTTTTCCAACATGTGCTAGATTTCTATGCAGTTACTTTGGATAATCTTCAGGTTGATCCAAAACATTTATAGAAAACAAACCTGTCTCATTATGTCAAAGTGTTTCAGTAATGCAGATTAGCTAAAACATTTATAACTCATGTAGTGAAACTCATATAGAAAATCATACATTAATCTTATAATATATTTAATATTTACCTTTTTTTTGATGAAACAGTGAAGTCTTTTTAGGGTGTTTCTTAGTAAAAGGTATTTTCTGTATAATAATGCTAAGTGGGTACACTTTGGCCCAAGATCAATAAAGTTCTTGGATGTTTAATTTTAGATGTGGTTTTTGGTTTTTTTTTAATGATTGGATATTTTTATTTGAACTAAATTTGTCAGAATTTTAGATTTTTAGAGCTGTTTTGATTGGTTAGATGGTTTATTAACTCTCTTGAAAAAAAAAGTGGTTTTTGAAACTGTTTTGACGCAGCTGTTTTGCTCAGGGCAGAGCATTATCTCATGGATACTCTGGTTTGACTGTAATGCTTGCACTTTTCAACTGAGCTACGTTGCTTGGCTAAGTCACATGTTCATTGCTTTATCTATGATCGTATTAATTGTGCTGTGAACCCAGCCACCAATCAGGATGGAGTCTCTATTTCCTCATAGGATATAATGATGATGATGATGGTAATGACCCTGTCAACCATTAATTGGCCACTATTTATTCAACCTCTCCGTTGCCAGAAAGGAAATTGTATAAATAAGTAACGCTGAAATCACTCCAGTTGGATCTGGATGCTGTGGGTTTAAGTCTCTTGGTCCCCATAGCCTGTTGGCAGGGAGCTGTTTTCATTCTCACCAATGATCTCAGGAGACTTCTTCCACACAGACTGATCTGTCAGTGACCTTCTCCTTTCCTAGCCTGGCTGGCTGGTGACTCTGTGTCCTTTGGAGGCTGTGAGGCTCAGTACTGCTGTGCTTGCCCTTGCAGGAGTGGTGTAGGGCCCTTCCTTAAGGACTGTCTCCATAAGGAATGTTGAATACTGTAGGGTTTGTTGTCACCCTGTTAACCTCAAGCCAGGCTAGGTGCACAGGTTGAGAAGTTCAGGTATAGACAAGTTTGTAAAACAGATGAACAAAAAGTAAGAAGACAGACATGCTCCCATACCTTAGCTGAATGCCAAAAGTCAGCTCTTCCCCACGCTGTCTCTCTAGATGCTTGCAGCCATAGTATTCCACAGGCCCTCTTTATGGAAAACAGCCTGTCAAAAAGAGAAAGTCCTTGCATTTATGCTTCTGACTCATTACTGGAATTGGTTCTGACTGAAATTAGCTCTGCTTTCGGAACTTTTGAGTCATGATATGATTACATTTTTGAGAAACGCAATCTTAAGTATTTTGAACACACTTTACCTGATTCGTGACTGAATCATGACCTGAGTGAAGCTCTCACTGCTCTCAGGACTTACGCACCTCCAGATGTTAACAATGTAGATGTCAACATCTTCATATATCAATATCTCTGTATGTTATTTTTTCAGATAATCCTCATTCTGAGGTGGTGAAGAGGCAGGTGTGTTTACTCAGTTGAATACAATCCAAACTTTTGTGTTTATGACTTCTGCAAGCTGTTGAATAAAAAAAAAAATTCTCAGCATGTCAGAGATGCTGGAGAGAACCTGCTGTGGAGAAATGTTTGCATAGATCGAGAAAATTAAACGGAATGACGCTATGGAGCTTGGAGCAAAATTCACTGAACATCCAATAATTTTATAAACAGTATCTCTGGTGAAGTCTATCAAAAGTTTTAAAAATTAAAAAAGCAGTAGAGACATAATTATGAGAGAGTCTAAGAATGTAGCAAAGCCTCATCTTAGTTAAAGTGATGCAAGTTTGGGTTCAAGAGTTAGGGAGCAGTCTTAGCTGTTATAACTGTAACTTTTAGGTTTAAACTTTGATTTCTGCCCCAGCTGTGCACTAGTGTTCAGACTCCCTTAAAAGTACAGAAATATAGCTGTGACAGTCTGTTCTTTATTTTGGGTAGGGCAATATTGTTGTGCATAACAGACAGGTTTGAAAGCCTGTAGGGGTGCAGGTTTTTCATAGATTTTGGTTTGCATGTTCTGTGTGTATATTTTCTTTTAGAAAATGGGTAACTACAGCTCTGCAGGGGAGGAAGCAACCTAAGTGTCTTTTTAAGCAAAGAGTGGAACCTGTAGGTAGGTGTTGCTGTACAGCCAGTCAGCTGGAATTATTAGATGTTGTTTTTTATCTCCAGTTTTGGAATCCAGCACGATGGAAAGGAGAACGACTGTGAGCCTGCTGGAAAGCGACCGTATATTATGTCCCGACAGTTGCAGTATGATCCTACTCCCCTCACCTGGTCACAGTGCAGCAAGGAGTACATCACACGGTTCCTAGAGTGAGTGGTCAGGCTGTAGCAATTGCCTAAAATGAGCACAGCTGTGCTGGAGTTCAAAGTACATCTTATATTATTGTACTGACTGTTGCAGGGGTTTTTAGTGTGCTTGAGTTATTTTCCATGGAGGTCATACCACTGTCATGTTGCATAGTTATTTGGGAAAAGCTCTGTCCAGTCTTGTAGTCTGGAAGTGAACTCAAGTCTTGTCATATTGGCTTGGGTTTGGTGCAGCCTGCAGCTTTTTGCAGTTACCAGGAAGAAAGAAGCCTTTCCATCAAGGGCCCTTATAGAACTTCATAGACTCTGCCTTTGACCACAGTACCATGTGTTTGGCTTCAGGGACTTGTTCAAATCTGTTCCATTCCTTTTACAACCAGCAATGTGATATAATTTTAGCCAGAGACTATGGGGTTCTCTGAAGCCACTCTGCAAACTATATTGAGCTCATGATATTTCCTCTTTGACAAGCTGTATTTTGCCATTTTAAAATGATCTCTTGCTAGACAGAATGACTACTTTGTTTGCAGCATTTCAGCATAACTTGGCTGGAATCTGGAAGTATTATTTACATGGGCCATAATAAAAATTACCCCTAAGAAATAGATACTAAAAGTCTGTTTAGAAACATAAAAAACTGTGGTGGTATGGAGTCCTTTAATATGTAATTTTTGTCTTTAAGTCGTGGGTGGGGATTCTGCCTGGATGACATCCCCCAAAAAGAAGTTCTAAAGTCCCCAGTCATTGCTCCTGGAGTGATTTATGATGTGCACCACCAATGTCAGCTTCAGTATGGTTCCAATGCTACATTCTGTGAAGATGTGGATGTAAGTGCTGAATGTTTTTCTTCATTCTCCTAGTAAGAATTCAAAATTCTTGAGCAGCATGGAAGTGTATTCAGTGCACCTCATTTACAAGTTCAGTGTGTTTAGAGTCTCATAGGCTAGGTGTGCAGTGCAGGCATTGCCTAACACCCTTAATTCTGCATTTTCTGGAAGTGAGTTGTTATGCTGTTTGCCTTGTGGTTCACAAGATCTTTGCTGGATCTCAACACTTTCTATGGTTAAGTGCCTGTCCTTCTGCAGTGGAGTAATTTTGGTTTTAAACTTGTAATACTAGTTCTTAGGTAAATTACTAATGCAGCTTAAGTCCAATTTTAAAATATTCTTCAACCTTGTGGCTTTCAATTAATCAAACTATTCTGGGAAAAAATACTCAGTTCCAGGAAGAGTTTTTGGAAGAAATTAGGGTTATGTTCTCTTCCCATACTTCCTGATTTTTCATATTCTTTATGATCTAACAAACAAAAGAATATTTCAGTCCCTGTGGAAAATATTTATTTTAAAAAACAATATTTTTGTGTGGACCATTAGATACTTATGCAGAAGTGCATAATTCATAGAGTACCCTGGGGTCTGTCTAACAGCATAGCAAATCAGTATTGTGAGGAGATGCTAGGGAGCAGTGTAGTCACAGCAGCCTTCATAAGAGCCCTGCAGAGTGTTAGCTAAAGTACAGTGGTGTGGTATTTTACTGGAATAATGATACCTAGAATGTTCAGAGGTCTTTGGGTCTGTGCAACATAGTTGAGGCTATCTTGGGCCTTGGGTCTTCAAAGAGGTAAGAGCAGCTGGTTGTAGTGAAGGTGCTTATTGCATGAGTACATCAGTCTCGAAGGCAAGGAGTTCAGACTATTAAAGTCCATGCTAAATGCTTTCTGGTGCAAAGTCTCAATGTTTGAGCAAAAGCAGCAGCAGCTTCCACACCTTATTTCTTATTCTTCCTTCTTCTATCTCACCCCAATACAAGGGATTTTATTCATAAATCATCCGATCAGCTAAAAGCATGATTCTATTTCTCTTACACCAATCTGAGCTTAATTCTAATGTGCGAAAGTAGTGTCAGCTCTTACCCAAAATCCACGTGCATAATTGTATCTTTTTATGCAAAAGGTACTATCTGTTTTCTTACCCAAAATCTATGTATATAAATGCATCTATTTGCGTGAGTAGTTCTACCTATTATATTTAGAAATGCAAGCAATGTTCTGCTATGTTTTTGTTATGTTTGGAGCTAAGTTAAACTAGGCTTTAGGGCCTTTTACTGGCTAACACAGCTTCTTAAGGCACTTGAAATATATTTCTATTACTTAAAACTAAAACTTACACTTCTGTTTCATGCTGTGTGGCTTAATATATTTCAGCTTCTCTAGAGGTTTGTATTCAAACCTTGCATTTCTTTTTCTCTCTGAGGGACTCAGAGAGGCTTCTATTTCATGCACTCCAACACAGCATATTTATACGTAGAACTGCTCAGCAATAGTGTTTCCAAGTGCTGGCCTAGCTAAGTGATCACTAATTTTCCTGTGTTTTGAGCAGCAATGTTCAGTAAATGCTGGAGACAGCACCCAGCCTACTGGCCCTGTCAAACACAGATGTGTTTCGACTCCTGGCAGTGCTGGTATGAACAGAGCCCTGGACTGGCACTGCTGATGTTGACTGTTTATTCCATTCAGATAATTGTGTGCATCTCCATCTACCCTTGTCTTAGGAAAATTATTTCTGATTAATCTTTTCAACCTTAATAGATAACATGATTACCAGTGTTGAACTACAGCTGCTGAATCTGAAGAAGGTATTGAAAGATTGCTTTCATTACATGCTGTTACAGTTTCCTTAGTTACTGTAATTTGTCTATTGGTACAGATAGACAATTAGGATGTAATTTTGCAGTATTGGCTCAGTCTGTCTCTCCTTGAATTTGAACCTAATAGGTCTTTACATTCACATCTCCTGATTAACCAATTTTACAGCTAGACATATGTCAGAAAATTCATTGGCATCCTCTTGTTTTGCATTTTACTGAAAGGCCTGTATTTTGCTGCTAGTTGCACTGCAGGAGATGGAACTGGGAGCAGTAGAGTCAACCTGGAATGTTGAATCATCAGTCTTTTTGTCATTTTGTCTAAGAGGTCTGACTCTTCTGCCTTTCCTCTATTTACTTAGCCTTTCTCACTGACAAGCTGCTTTTGTTTTGTGCATTTTAATGTCTGACTGAATTTGATTCACAGATCCTTTTTGAGAGAACAATCTGCCTTTGGCTGAAGATGTCCTGGGGTTCAGTGATTACACTTAGCAAAAACTAGTATTTATAATTTAGATAGGGGTTTTCATTATGTGCTTAGGCAGTAAAGTGTCCTGTGATGTATATAAATATCATCCCTCTAATAACGTAAAGAAAAGCAAAATATTTATTAGATGGAGGAATTTTCCAAGTCATAGCTAGACCCATAGCTTCCTATAGAACAGCTTGCAGGATGTCAGAATGCTCGTCTTACTGCCTTTTCCTCCAAAACTTCCATTGGCTTTTGTGAAACTGAATTTTTTTTTTGATTCAACTTTCTTCAAGGCACAGACCCTATTCTCATAGACTGGGGGGAAAGTGTATATCATACTGTTGATGAAAAGAAAACCCACTTGCTTTGCAGTGAGTCCGTAGCAGAGTAGTGAATTTCTGTGTGTTACCTCCATGAAGTACATAGTTCATCCTCTCATATTGTTGTTTCTCATATTGAGAATATTCTCATATTCTCAACAGCAGAGGAGTCCATCTCCTCTGCTGTTGTTTCAGTACTCTGGGACATGAAGATAAATATGGAAAAATCCTTGCGAAGCTAAAGAATTCCCTTTGTGAATTCTTGACTTTAAATCTATGCGTGCACATAATAATAAAAGTAACTGCTGATGAAAAGTTGTGTTCATTTTCTATGCCAGTTTCTCTGATGTTGTCTGAGGCATGGTGCAAGAGTACACTTCAGTCACTGAAACCACAAAATATATTCTGTGGACAAGAGTTAAAGTAAAGGATTACTTCGATAATGAGAGAAAATTCATCAGCCAGAACACTTGGGTAGCTCTGCCTTAAGAACCTGGTAATGATGGCTTCAAAAGGCCTTCATAAAGAATGCTACCCTTGAACTATAAACAGGGAACTGCAAAACAAAGTTTGTCTTCTGTACATTGCCCAAAAACAGTGAACTAAGATGCAGCAGCCAGACATTGTACTCCAGCTGGAGGGCTGAAGTGCTTTGAGATGTTCCATGCCATCAGCTTTCTTCTGGTGCTCTTGTTGACACACCAAAGTAAACACACAATGGAGAAGGTAAATCAAAGTGAACTCTCTCAAATCTTGTGCCCAAGCTTAGCCATTTTAAACTGAAGCAGGTCAGAAATGGGCAGCCACTCTGCATTTCCCACTTGGATGAGCTACTGGCTCTCTGGGGCTGCATTTTTGGAAGTGTGCAGTTTATAAGTTAACTTCCAAATCTTAAAAAAAGGGCAAGTGTAGGGTCCTGCTGCGGAGGATATGTGGCTTGCTCTGAGAATCCCAGTGGGAGCTGCTAGTGGGATCCTTCTTATCCTCTCTTTTCTCTGATGGCACTTGGAGCTGTCCCTTCTTTACAGGTTGATGCTACCAGCTCTGTTCTCTTTTCCAGAACTGGACTATGGCATCCAAACACTGTGAGTCAGGATCTAGGCTTTAGCTTCTGTTGTTCCTGCTGTCACTGTGCAGTCCCTCTGAGAGCCCTGCTTTCTCTACTTTGGAAGTGGTATTTCATGCAAAGCTCTGATCAGACAGGAGTTCTAAGCATGCAGGGCTCCTGCATGCCAAACAAAGAAAAGCTGGTGTGCATGTGAAGTGAAGAGGAAGAAATGGCCCTCTAACTCTGTCCTCTCTTTCTAGAGAATAGTTCTGATTGAGTGAAGTGGGTTTGGTAAAAGGTAGCTGGAATGTTTCTTGCCCTGCTTTCTTTGTTGTATCTCAGGAGTTTCTGCCTGTTCTGTGGAGTTAAGCCACTGTACATAGAGAAGCATCTGGAATGCAGTGTTTTATTGGCAACCTACTGCATTAAACTGGCACCAGTTTCTGAGTTACTTAAAATGCAAACATTCACTAACCAGAGCCTTAGCTCTTCCCAGCCCACTATGGTTTTTTCTCTGCCATCTAGCTGACTGCATTTTTTTTCAGATAATTTCCTTGCCATCTGCCAAGCTGATGTTTTAAGAAGCCTGATCACTTCCTCATCTAGTTTTGGGACCTCCATTAATATTTTTGGAGACATTATCTTTTTTGTATTTGCCTGCCTGACTTCTGTAACCTCCTTTGATTTCACTTTATGTTTTCAGGCAGACAGCAATGCAGAATTGAAGATGGTATTGGTTAATACTCTTCAAATGAAAATAGTTCAATTTTCTGTTCGCCTTATCTGCAAACAGCAGTGACCAAAGTTCATTAAGTAATTTTTTCTTGTGTTTATCTAGGAGTTGAGCAGTCAATTAGGAGAATATTTGAAGTCACATAGGGCAGGGAATTAACTTGAAAATATTTACCATTTTTTTTTATTTTTCAGATAGTCCCTTTTTGCACAGTAATGATGAGTATATAAGTTTGGACCCTTGGTAGTTCCTATCTTGTGAAAAACCCTGACTCCTCTGGAAATACAACTCTTACAAGGCTTTTTAAGTGGCTGTACAAAACTCTGGGAGGCTTTTGAAAATCTTAGCTATAGGAGTTCTGCCCTGCCTCAGACTGCTGTAGCTTTCTTCCTTTTTCAGAACCTTTGCCAGACCCTCTGGTGCTCAGTGAAAGGCTCCTGCCGCTCCAAATTGGATGCAGCTGCGGATGGCACTCGATGTGGAGAAAACAAGGTGAGCCACACTGTTGGCAAGCTGTGCTGCCTGCCAAAGCACAGGGAGGAGTGATGAGTAACTCTGCCATTGTTGAGTGTGAAGGAGGGTCATCCTGTGTCATCTCCATTTACATTTCCACTTAAGTGTTCCACCTTAATGAGATGAAATAACAAATAATTCCCAGAAACTCAAAAAAAATCGAATTTCCCTGTGATAATGATTTGAAGCTCTTTGTGCTTTCTCTTCTCTCCTTAGTGGTGCTTCTCTGGTGAGTGCATTACAGTGGGGAAGACTCCCGAAGCAATCCATGGCGAGTGGGGTGTTTGGTCATCCTGGTCCCATTGCACAATGACATGTGGAGCAGGAGTTCAAAGTGCAGAGAGGCTGTGTGATAATCCAGAGTAAGCTGAGTCTACTATCTTTCCCTACTTTTTGTTTAAGATTTTTGAGGTTCGGATGATATTGGAAACTCTCTTGTATGAAACTGGTGTCAGCAGGTGCCACATCAACACGTCACAGATACTGACACCTATCTTCCCAATTAGGCATACCTGTGTGAAATTCAGCTGGCTCATCTTTTACAGTCATCTTGTTCTTTATTTCTTACCCTCCATAGAGCTTATTTCAATGCAAAGTGAATAAAAAAACATATTTAACATTTAGGCTTTGCAGAAATAGTGTAAATATTTATTTTATTAATACTTCAATGAGTAAATAAATGTCCTCACACACCAAGTGAGAACAGTTTCTAGCAACCTGATCCTGAGGACTTACCTTTCATGTTTTCTTGTAGTCATCAGCTTTGTTTGAGCTTCAGGCACATGAGTTGTCAGGTACAGAACATGAAAGGCAGAATTGCCCACTACATATCAAGAGTTCATGGAGACTCTTGACCTCATTTTCACGTATCACTAATGGCAGGAATCATTTGTCTTTTCAGAGAGAACTGTCAAATGCACTGCAAAGCATGGGATTTAAAGCAGTCCATTTGATAGGTTAATTTGTTGTGAGCTCAGACCGGTATTGCCAAGCACTTTTTTGGGATATAGGAGTTGTCTAGATTTTTGTGCTTCATGCTGACATTTGAGTACTCAAACATGTGATGTGATCAGTATCTTTACCCTGTCTAGGATCAGAGTCACCTTGTTGTGTTACCGGGGCCTGAAATACATTGTTGGTTTAAAAGTATTTTTTTTTAACCCATGGTCTCATGTCCCAGCCTCAATGTTCCTTTTCTAGACCCCAATTTGGAGGAGACTACTGCACTGGAGAGAGGAAGCGCTATCGCATGTGCAACATCAGCCCCTGTCACAAAGACGTGCCAACCTTCCGTCAGATGCAGTGCAGTGAATTTGATACAGTTCCCTACCAGAATGAATTCTACCACTGGGTTCCTGTTTATAACACAGGTAGGAAGCTACACATTTTTTTAATATCCTGTATAAAAAGTCAAAGTTACATGCCTATGAGAAACGTCTATGAGGGTGAGAAGTCACTGAATTACATGTTTTCTAATGAATTAGAGACAAAAATCTGGTGTGTCTCTGTATGCTGTTGTGCCTTTTGTGTGAACATAAAGGCCATGGTTCTTCTCTACACTTAGATATTTTTTCAGAGATCTGGTGATAATGGCTGTGATTGTAACTAGTTCAGTTCCTGTAAAGATACCACACTAAAAAAAGCTGTTGAAGTCATGTCTGTACTATTTTTTTAGAATAGATCTAAACCATCTTTTCCAGTGTCAACCACAGAGCAAGAAGCAGAATAGTGTGGTGGAGAGATGCATCTTTGGGCCTGCAGGCATCACTGCACCCAGTAACCATAGCTCTTCTACTGCACAAATATGATTTTATTACTTCCAAACTCAGATCTGAATGGTAGGTGTACTTGATGTTACAGTGTAGAAGTAATATCTGAACTGGGTCAGTGTTGTTCTGCCCTGTATTGTAGAGGCAGAGCCAATGACTCTGCTTTATAACTTGCTTTGGAGCAGCTAGTTATTAAATACAAGGGCAATCATTATTAGTATGCAGTTTGAGTCTTGGGTTGTGCATAAATGTAAAGTGTAGATTATCCAATAGAACCACAAAATTGTTAGGGTTGAAAGGAATCTCTGGATTTCTTCCTGCAGTCCTCGGGAACAGGCTGGAATCATCTTTGTGGCCTCTACTGGACGCTCTCCAGTAGCTCCTTGCTTTTCTTGTACTGAGGAACTCAGAACTGTCAGACTCTTTCTGATGGACCCCAGGAGCCCATTGGCCCTCCTGGCTGCCAGGGAACACTGTCAGCTCATAGGCAACCTGTCACCCACTAAAACTCCAGGTCCTTCTCAGCAGAGCTGCTCTCCAGCAGGTCAGACCCCAGTCTGTGCTTGAGGTTATTCCTCCCCAGCAGGACCCTACACTTGCCCTTTTTTTAAGTTTCTCCCTGGCCAACTCTCCCCCCCTTTCAAGGTCCCATGGAAAGCAGCAAAACTTTCAGGTGGATCAGCCACTCCCCACAGTTCCATAGCAGCAGCAAACTTGGTAGCAGTGTGTTTTTTAATGAGAAAATAAGACAGGATAGGGAAGATCAGGATTAAACTTCCAGTTTCATTTGCCAGTAATATTTTTCAGCATGTTATTTTTTTTTTCAGTTATTGGCAGTTCTGAATTGGTTTCCTAAATTTCAGCTACTCTTTCCATTTCATGTAACAAATACACCATTGAAGACTAATCTAGAGCAGGCAGACTTCAAGTAAAATTTCTGATGAAAACAAATATGGCTGATAGAGATTTTTTTTTAAAGAAATCCAGAAAGCCATGACAAATGCTAACAGCCTAACATTTACGCCAAAACCAAACCCAAAAATATTTTCAGCAGTTGCCTGTCATTGAAATTAGGATTCCATACCTCTATTACTCAGGGTGTGCTACTGCAGGGTACAGCATTCATTCTGTTCATGTCCTGTCTGTGGCACTGGAACAGAGCAGGTAGTTCTGCATGTGCATTTCTTACAGAAGGTCTGTTTTTAAAGGACTTTGAGAATCATGAGTCAAATGCTTACTGCACACTGGAAGGCAGAGCTGTGCTCTGACCATGCTGTATTTCAAATAGAACTGTTCAGAACTGTACAGACAGACCAGCTCTATGTAAAATGCCTGACATATTTCATCTGGAAAATCATTTGCAAAATCCTTCAAATACCAAGGAGGTAATTTTTGTCTGTGGCTTGAAAACTTGACTGTGTTCACCCATTTTCTCAGCAGCCAGAATTTCAGCATAGATTTCTGTCTTTCCCATTACCTTGGAGGCCCTTAATGTTTTCACATTTGACAATAGTTAAAATGTTTTCTTTCTGCTAAACTCTTAACTTAAAGTAAAACTGGCTTCCTCAGATAGACAGGCTCTCCTGGTAACACTCAGATAAGCAGGGAGCTGCCCAAATCCTGTGCTGATTCTTCGTCTGACATCATTGTATGACTGAGGGTGGGTGGCTCTCATGCTTACACTGATTCCAGTTTTGGCCAGCCAGTATTACTTGAAATACATCTGAGACTTTTCCTTCCATCTCAGTTTCAAATATTTTTTCACCTCCTATCAGTGGCTAAAGATGTCCTGGGAAAAATACCTGCAGATAAGGTCATGAAACAGTGCTGTCTCTGAGAGACACAGCAGTTTGAGCCTTCCTTGCATGTGTGTGTCCAAACAAACAGAAACTTTAAACAAAACCAAACCAACAGCCTTTTTAAACCCCCCACAAAAGTGAGCTGATGTTTCAGGTCTCTGGAGACTTACTCACAATGTCCTCCATATATACACCAACCTTTGTCAGTTCCCTTACTTTCTCTCTTAACTTGTGCAATCCAGTGTCAAGGATTTTTCACAGCATGCTGTTACCATGTCTTTTGTAGTGGTTTAATCCTGTCTGGACACCAGGCGTCCACCAGAGTTACCTTGTTGCTCCCTTCCTCAGCTGGATAGGGGAGAGAGAATGTAACAAAAGGCTTGTGAGTCGAGATAAGGGCAGGGAGCGATCACTCGCTGGTTACCATTGTAGGCAAGCCAGACTGGACTTGGGGAAATGCGTTTGATATATTAGAAAATAAATCAGAGTAGAATAGTCATGAGAGACAGTATTCCTTGAACTTCTCCTACATAAGTCCTTTCCTGCAGTTCTTCCTGAACTGCTGCTGCATGGATCCTTTCCACAGTCCTGCAGTCCTTCAGGAACAGGCTGCTCCAGCATGGATCCCTGGTGCATGGTGCTGCCAGGACCCTGCTCCAGCACGGGCTTCCCATGGGATCACAGCCCCCTCAGGCACCCACCTGCTCTGGTGTGGTTCCTCCAGGGCTGCAGGTGGATCTCTGCTCCCCCTGCACCTCCCTGTGCTGCAGGGGCACAGCTGCCTCAGCATGGGCTGCACCAGGGGCTGCAGGGGAATCTCTGCTCTGGCTCCTGGAGCAGCTGCTGCCCCTCCTCCTTCACTGACCCTGTGTCTGCAGAGCTGTTCCTCTCATATGTTTGTATCCTCTCTTCCAGCTGCAGTTTTGCAGATTTTTTTCCCACCTTCTTAAATACATAATCCCAGAGGTGCTGCCACTGTACTGGTGGTTTGGTCTTTACAAGGTCCATCTTGGATTTGTCTGATGTGGGCTCTGTCAGTCATGGGGGAAGCTTCTAGCAGCTTCTCACAGAGCTACTGTGACAGCTTCAGCTGGTTTGAAGCTGCACAGATAAAATTGGCCACAACAGAAACTAATTTGGCTAGCTTAGTTCATTAAAGAGTAGAAGTAAACAAGCCCCTAGGTAAGACAGTGATAAGTTGGTTTTGAATTCAAACAGGGGACCTCTGCCAGTCCCAGTCAATCCTGAATGCAGGCATATCTTTGGCCAGTGAGCTGGACAGTGTTGAAACCTTGAACTGGTGGTTGTTCAAGCACAGGAATTTTGAACTCCCTATAAAAGGGGGCATCCCTCAATGAGCTTTGTCTGTTGTCGCATGACCTTCAGTGTGTTCAGTTGTGTGCCTGTCTCCAAAAATGCGACCAAATGTGGGGACCTCTGATGTGGCACAACAGCTTCTGCTACCCCTGTGGACACCTGCTACCAAAGCCTGGCCACACAAATTCACTACAGCTCTTGTTTTAGTATCAGGCTTTTTGGATCTTCTCATACTGCACTTGGGGTATAAAGGGGAAAGAAAATGTCATTAAGCTTTCCCAAGCTCTGAGTCCACATACAGTTTTTATGTGGAAGTGTCTAGCTGAGGAAATGGATTCCTGAGCCAGATATTCTGTGACATTTTAGACATTCTCCATTTCTTCATCCCACTGGAAAAAAAAAAGAATAGATTTTGTGGATGGTCACAGTTCTCCCTCCTCTCTCTGGCTTTAATTTCATAGCTTGAGTTATAGCAAATTTCACATACCGAATAAAGAGTCGTTCATGTTGTGTAAATTGTAACTTCACAAGATAAAAAAGACATTTTTGAATAGCTTATTATTTAATAAAAAAGCCAGCTTTAACAAGCAGTCTTACAGAAAAGCAGTAAGTCATATCTTGCTGTTTCTTGTTGTTTGAGGTTTCAGTTGAGAATTTTCTGGTTCAAATGACTTGCATAGTCCTGTTACAGAATTTCTCTGGACTTCAGAAACCCATGTGTTCAAGCTGGATCATCAGAGTACCCCTGGGAATCTTAAAATGATGGAAACCTCCATGTTCAAGGGTAATAAACTATCCAGAAGCCTGAGCAGGATATTTTCTGAATTTTTCTCATGACCCAGGCCCCTGTTTTGACACTTTGGGCAGACTTCAGTATGTATCCACTTCTCTTTCCATCAAACTGACCCTATGTTTATTTATTTCCATACCATTTGACAAATTCCATTTGTATGAGTCTGATAGCTTCTCAGGGCTTAACTTCCATCTATAAGTCCTACATTAAATCATGTAATTACCTTTATTTTCTGTATCAGTGATAGGATCATTTAGTGTATGGTCAGATAGGGGTTGTGTTAAAGATGTTTTAAATTTCATATTTCTTCCAGAATATTTCTGTATATCAAATAAGATATGTTCTGATACAGTCACAGGGGCAGAGCTAACAGGATGAAATGTTCCTGTTTCAAAATCAAACTTCATTTTGGAATTCCATGTTTGGTTAAAGTAATAAGTAGCTTCATCTCAGATTTTTTTCCCCCATTTTGTCTGTTTGGTAATTGCCTTTTCTAATTTTATTTGTCTGGGATTTCCTTAGTCAAGTCTGAGTTCTCACAGAGATGAGGGATTGAAGATAAGAGGCTTACCTCTTTTCATCCTTGTGAAGTTGGGGAAGATATTGAAGTGTTATCTTCTTCTGACAGGCACATTAATCACATCCTTCTTAGTCACATTAAGCTGGATCCCTCCTGCATGTGAATTCATGGGAATCAGCTGTAAGGTAAACAAATTTAAACTGGGAAGGAAATATGTTCCTTTCTACTTATCTTCATGTTCTGTTAGCACTTGGTGAATCTGAAAATATCACATGCCCAAATTTCAGGACTTTTATTCAGCTTTGCTGATTTGCTTCTTCAGTCTCATTCTAATTACAGATAAGTCACTGAGCCCTTGAGGGAGCTCTGTGGATTTGGATTCCATTACATCTTCTATATATTAGGGAATTGATCATGTCTCTGGTCAAATCAGCAGCAGGTGTAAGATGTGGACACCATGTTAAAAAACAGGTTGTAATTTTTCTGGGCTGCTGAGCATTGATGGCACTTCAGCTAAAATCTTATGTCCAGCTAGGAGCAAAGCACTGGCAGAGGGATGTAGCCAGACTGAAGAAGGTTGACAGGAGAGCAGCATGGAAGTCAGAAAGTCACTGAGAGTTACTTTTTATGAGGGTTGGTAGAGATAGGACATAGGGAATAGCTTTAAACTGATAGAGGGCAAGTTTAGATTAGGTACAAGGAAGAAAAATCTTTACAGTGAGGGTGGTGAGGCACTGGCAAAGGCTGCCCCATCCATGGAATTTTTCAAGACCAAGTTGGGCAGGGCTTTGGGCACCGTGGTCTAATGGATGTTACTGCCCTTGGCAGGGGGGTTGGATAATCCTTAAGATTTCTTCCAGTCCAAATCATTCTGTGATTTGAAGAACACAGATTGAGCAAAGCAAGTTTTGCTTTAGAAGGGAAAACAAGGAGTGAGTTAAATGCCAGCAACTCAGTGGAACATTTAAGGAGTGTTTAGCATCTGTACCCCAGAGCTGGTAGAGATACATGGTCACTACTGAATGCTCACAGATTGGATCTAGTATTTCATGCATATGCTGGTTTGCAGGAATTTATGTATATTTTGGCCTAAAAGTTACAAAGATGACAGCCTTTTTGTTAAAATATCATCATGATTTCATAGAATTTGCTGAAGTAACTGAAACCGAACCAGCTGCTTTAATGAGCTCCTTCTGAACAACCCAAGTGTTTCTATTAATCTGAGTTTAATATTTTTAGATTTTTGGATCTGAAGAAAGAAATAAGGTGGAACTCAATGCAAACATTCCATTTCAGGAAGCATATTTGTTTTCCTTGTGTATGAATTTTTTATCTATTCTGTGTTTAAAATGTTACGTATCTGTTCTGTGCAAATAATATTAAAATACTATTTTGGAGGTCATTGGCTGATTCTGATGCAGTTTATTTACAGTCCTAGAAAAATAGAGCCAAGGTCCCTGAGCTCAACAGTAGTAAATAATAATGAGAGGTAGATAAATAAATAATTTTAGATAGTGAATGCCAAATACAGTGCTAGTATAATTTCCTGAGTAGTGGCCTAACCAGCCTTTCTGCAGATGAAAAATCAAATAAATATCGGATAGAATTGAGTTTTGGGTGGAGAAATAAATATTCTACAATTTCCAGAGGGGCTTCATAAAAAACATAAAGAATGAAAAACACTAAAAAACTGTAGGTTGGATCTAATTTTAGATCAGTTAACACAATCAGGAAAAGCAGGAAAGCCTTCATACATAGAAAGCATTTTTAAGTATGAAAGTTTGTATGGTTGTTTTCTTTTTTACATTTTATTTTGACTTAGTAAGGGAGTTATTTTTCTTTAAAATCTGACTCTGAGTTACAGATTTGCAGCATCATAGTTATGGTAGAAGCATGTCAGCACTGTCTGCTTCTTCTTGTTCAGTGATCTCTGAAAAAATATTGCTTGTTTTGTCAACACACAGCTATGAGGAGCTACAATATCAAATTTCTGTTTGACATATTTCATTAGAAACAATGCAAAAGCTGAAATGGCTTTCTGTAAAATCTGTCTATCTGAGCAGGTAATAGAGTACCTAGAATTGCATGATTCTCCTTGTCACAAATGTATTGTGTTTTGTATAGAAAAGTGCTACATTGAGAAAATAGGCAAGGTGAAGCAAAATTTAGAGCACTAAAGTAATCACTTCAATCACACTGCCATAAAAAGAATTCTGCAGACAGAATTAAAATCACTTGTATCACTTACCATGACATCTCTTATCAAAGCAACTGGTGGATGTTATGGCTGCAGCTTTCACAGAGGGGCTGAGAGTTGGTGATAATTGCAGACTTTATATTCTTGCCTGAAAAATTTTTTTAGCTCCACCTCCACTGATATTATTGAACACAATTCACATCAGCTGGAATTCCACCGGTTGTATAACCATGGTCGGTCCATGCATGTGCACTGGGTCTCATCACTGTTGCACTTTGCAAAGGTATTTTTGTTTGAGAAGCCAGAAGCTCACACTGGTTATAGACCTAAGATGTCATTTTAGCTCTACTGACAAGAGGGGGGGGAAATCCTTCATTAAGGTTTTGAATTTCCTTTACTGTTCTTTTTTTTTTAAATTTGTTTGTGTTCCCAGTTCTGCAGTATTCTGTTTACACAAATGAGATTCACAGTACCAGGCTTTGCAACATTCAGTTCTTAATCTGCAAGAACTTTGAGGGGAAGAGTTGCACCTCTGTGCACTCTGTGGTGTTGTGTGAATGTTTATGCTGTACAAACCAGAGTAATGAGAGCAAATTTTCCTCCTTCAAAAGGATAAATCCTTTTGTTGAAAATTAATTAGTTTATTTGCATTATTCATAGGATTGCATTACTCTCATTACCAAAAACTTCTTTAAACACAGTCCTTTCTATGGCACAAACAAAGATAATAATGGTGGAAAAGATAAAAATAAATTCATCAACCAGGATGTGGAAGGCTTATAGTTACCCTGCATCCCTCTGAGACCAAGGAAGCAGCTTGTCTCAACTCTGTCAGGCACAAGATAAAACTCACTCAGCATTAGCACCTCTGCAGCACAAAGGGAGATAGTTTTAAAATTATTAAATAATGGTGCCTTGAAGTCACTACTGACTGGTGGGTTTAAGGTCCACTGCTTTTCTCAGCAAAGCATTTCAGGTTGCTGAGCATGAACAAATGGCTTTAATGCTGGGCAAGACTAGGGTCTTTAAATAGACCAAAACCTGAAGATAATTCTTGTGTTGATGTCTTTTGTTAATATGATAGTGTATGATGTTTAATTCAGGAAGATAGTTCTGGTTCTGCTGCAGAGTTTTCAGAGTGTTACAAAGGCAGGGATTATGTCAGTCCTTGCTTTGACCCTAATTTCAGCTCTAACTCATCTTCCATGCACAATTTATTTATCAGACCTGTGTCCTTTTTCTCTCTGATGTCTCAGTTTCAAGATTTCCTATTCACAAAGGCCATTGTCTGTGAGACAGGGAGGTTGGTGCTTGGCTGTTCTTACTCTGTAGATGGAATAGATTAAGGCCCTGATCCGTCACATAAAATCTTGTTTCAGAGGTCACTTGTTGCTCTTGGTACGGCTTTTCTCTTCCCTGTTGCTTCTGTGGGACATCTGTCTGAAAATAGCCTGAGTCTGTCGCATATTATCCCTGTTTCATAATTTGTCAAGCATAAAAAAAAAAGTTTGAAATTATTTTTTAAGTGCCAACAGGTAGATGAAAATGATGAATGACACGTAAGATCAGAAACAGGCGTCTGGCTGCTGTTTGAGAGAGGCTGACAGCAGTGATGAAAAGTTTAAATTACCTCTGAAATTACTCAGTAACCAGCTGATGGAAAACTTTCTTGTCAGTGCAATCCCACCCCTTCTCTAGTGATAGCTGGTTTCCCATCCATTTCTCCATCACAGCTGATGGCCTAGTTGCAGCCTCACTCAGCAGTGGCTGCTGATGTACCAGCGGCAGAGAGCACGCAGGTGTGAGGGAACCAGCCTCCAGCTGCTTCCCAAAAATCCACAGATGATGTTTCTCAGGCCTGTGCCACCCTGGCTCTGCTCAATTCTTCTAATTCTGCCAGTTCTGGCAAATGGCAGGGAAATGAGCAAATGGTTCAGCAAAGATTCTGTGCATTGCACTTCAGAGTCCTTCTGGTGTGTTGTCTGAATGAGTGTTCTTGTTTTCCTTTCAGCAAACCCCTGTGAGCTCCACTGCCGCCCAGTAGATGGCCATTTTTCAGAGAAGATGCTTGATGCAGTCACTGATGGCACTCCTTGCTTTGAAGGAAGGCACAGCCGGGATATCTGTATTAATGGCATGTGTAAGGTATTGGGTATGTTTGCATGTTTCTTTCTTTACAATTTAATTTGGAAAAGTTATGGGAAAATGCTTAACCATTTTTTTGGTAGGATCAAGGCCAAATACTCAATTTTATCACATTTTTGTAGCAAGTTTATAGCAAATGCTTTCCAGGTAGACATAAGAGTAATTTCCACCCTTTTTAATGAGTCTGTTTGACTGACTGCTGATTACTTTTGTTGCCTTTTAAGTCCTCTGTTTATTCCCCAGTATTTTAAAAGACCAGTTCAAGAAAATCTGTTTCTGATTACAGGTTTTCACAAAGTATTATAGCTTTAGGTTTGTAATTGTTGTCACCACTGTCTGGGGGGTTTTTCATGAAAATGTGATTTAATAATATATGTGTAGCTGTTCTGAGCTTTATATATGTGTATGTACATATATGTGTAGCTTTAATATGATCAAACTTTGCAGTTGAGAGCAATAAAAATTATTTTTGTTTACAACATTGAATTCAATAGTGTTATACAATGAGATAATTGGCAAATACAGGTTATATGGCTCAATATTATTGTGCATTGAAGAATAAGTATAATGGTCTCTACATATTTATGTGTTGGTAGCAGATTTCCAGGATGATGTGTGTGTCTGTATGGCATTTGAAGGAGTGCTCTGTAGATTCTATAACCTCCACAATCCTTTTAGTCACTTCCTTATAAATAAAGTGAGTACTTTTCTTGTAGGGGATATATTTACATCTGTGGTTTATTTCTTCACATTGAGGGTTTGTCCTGTACTTCCATGAAGCCTAATAGCTTTTTTGACTTTAGCATCTTTGGAAACAAAAGCAGGACTTGGTGACTTGTGGAAACTAAATTAGCTTATCCAGTATGGAAATTGTATGTCCCAAGCCACTTAATTGTATAACAATGCAAGCTGAAGGGACTTCAAGAAGTTGTCTGTTTCATCCCTTTACAAATTATATTCCTTTTTTGTCATTTTCCACATTCTTTTCTGAAAGACTTCTAGTGATGGAAACTTCACATTTTTAATACAGAGGGTGTTTGGTACACCCCTTTTAAACTTTTTAAATCCTTTTAAACATTTTTAAAAGAAGTTTAAAATCCTTTTTAAACTTCTTATTTTATTAAAATGACAGTGCCTCAGAGACCAGTAATAAAAGATGTGTTTTAAACTTTCCTTGGAACACTTGAATTTTGAAAGGCAGTTATTAAGACCCTGCTCAAGTTCACAGTGTAGATATCCTGCTTAACTTTGCTGAGAGCCAGGATGGGCCTTTGAACTATTATGGCGTTGAACAGCTCAAGCCAGAATGAATCATATCTTTAGCATATTGAAACATATAATAGATGTTGCATACCATAGCAGTACTTTTGACCTTCACTTGGAAGAGACCAATTACCAAATTCAGAAAGGCTGTCCTTGTGAAACATTCATTTTCTGATTTCCAGCCCAGCTGGACTGGGATCACTATGATTAATTTTACTTTCCATATGCTTTCTGTATTGAAACCTTGCCTGTGGCAGTTCAGATTTATACCTCTTTTAGTGATAGCAAGACTCAGTTAATCCAAATTGGGAGATCAAAGGTGGAAGAGAAGCTAATCTAATTGCAGTTTGTAGAGCCCAGATACACTTCAGCATTAACAGTTCTGTGGACCCAAAATTTCTGAAAAATTCCCTCCAAGGTGCTGTCAGCGTTGTACATGGTGACAGCTGCTTCACATCTCCTGGCAAACAGATTAATTTGGAGTCAGGATCACAGAATGAACAATATAGCCATGCAAAATGAGACCAAATTATGAATAGGTAACCCAAATAGCTCACAGTATTGAAAGATAGCATGCTTTCATCTGAAATAGGTACCCAGCACAACATCGGAAGAGAAGCTTTTTCATATATCTTCGTCTAATTTACTAGTATTTGAGTCCAGCTAGCTAAACACAATAGATACATTACAGGTCCTGGAGAATAAATCTGGAAATGCTTTTAATATAATTAGTCTGACACATCATTGTCGTCCTTTGATTGCAACATGTTGCTAATGATATGGAAAAGACATTCACAAGTGTTAAAGCACTGTTCTGGTTTTCAGAACTGTATCTCACAAGGGCACTTTACATTTGTTCTGAGTATGAAAATAACACTTCACTTTGGTCTTAAATTGAGAAAAAGAATTAAATTAATAAGATATTAGATCCACTGTCTAAATTGCTCACATGTGATTGGCATGTAGCTATTTTTTATCAAGTAAGTTCCGAGTTTTCCTACTGGGTATGTCAAAATAAGATAGATCCAATAAAGAATTTCATCTTCTAAATTCATCTGATTTTAATTGTTCAGAACAATCAGAGAAACTGGTCTTTCTTTGATGGGTAAATGTGGATTGAGATGCTTCATTTTAGCTGCTGAGGTATACTGGATGCTTTCCAGGCCTGACAAAGCCACAATGTTCATCTTCAAGTGAAAAGTAGGTACAGACTTCAATTGGTCCTTTTAATTTATCCAATATCTCCTAATTTTTTGGAAGTGCTTCCTGTGCATCAGTGCTCAAGGAAGGCTTACAGTGGTGTGTTGTTTGCATGGTATTCCTTTAGAACTTGTCAATTCAAAGACAAACGGAAGTTCTTAACTCATTTGAAGGCCTGGCCTATAAAATAGCTGGGTCCTCTTTCAACACTGTCCTTACACAGAAGAATTCTGTCAGGAAATCTGACAAGATCTGTCAGTAACTTAATCGCAAATCGTCAAGCTATCCTATGAGTAGGGTTTTTTTTACTGTATGCCTTAGCACTCATTTTTCAGTTGTGGTTTTCCCCCTTTCATTTGGGAGATCTTTAAAGCACATAGCCTATATTCCTGTGCTTAAATTATACATCCCAACTGCATTCTTAATTCTTACTAGATGAATCAGTTGTTCCCCCAGTGTTGATGAAGATACTGCCACCAGAGTATGGTTGTTTAGCACTGATAATTAGGATTTTTGATTAAGTACAAGCCATCACATCATCTAAAAGTGAAGGCTTACATGTTCATTGCACTGAAGTGTGCAGATGGTGAGGGTGGAGGATCTGGCATCTCTGATGTTTCTAGCAGGCGTTCATCTCCTGCACAGAATTTTGATAGGCCTAAGTGACCTTCAGTCATGCAAATCTGTGGTAATTCACAGTTGTGACTTTGGGAATTGATATTGTACTGGAGAATTACACAGCTGTGTAGTAGGGAAGGAACCTTTTTTTTCTCTTGCTGATAAGAGATTACACAGCTTGGATTTTTATGCAGTAACTTTACTGCTTTGCACTATGGTTCATCTTTCTCCTCACACTGCTATTCAAACAGGACATTTGATTCAGACACATATAGACAAATTACAAGACAAATTATTGACATCAGGACACATTTCTCTCCATTCAAGGCAATGTTAGTGTCAGCATGAAGTAAACATGATTTCTTTATTTGGAGACTTAGTGGGGAACACAAAAGGAGGGACGACCTTAACGTTCAACATAGCATTCACGTAATGGATATTCAAGCATTATGGCCCTTCAAGGCCATACCCTTCACTGACAGCAAGGACTTTTTGTATCTGCCCCCCACTGCCAGTCTGACACAAAATTCTCTCCCTCTGGAAATGGAAAAAGGCCAATATCTCTGTCTGTTTTCCCTTTAGTCCCTGAGCAGCAGGAAATAAATTGTTTCTCCTTCCTGTAATTCAGCCAGGCATTTCAGGTCAGTACATCTGCCTCTGCACTGTGTGCTGTGACCAGAAACAAAGCTGATCTCAGATACAGTAAAAAAGGCTCTTGGTGAGTGGGACAATGGCAAAGGGCTGCAAGGAGGGATGCTAAGTTGTGTTGCCCATGCCATGGCACACAGTGGTTCCTGTAACACAGCGTGGTTCACAGGCAAACGGTGCACAAGGTAAAAATATCAGAGCCTAATTGCTGCTAACATTCTTTCCTGATTTATAACCTGCATCAGTCTCCAGAACACCTTTAGCAACTGCTTGTCAGAAATTCATCATAGAGTTCAGGTTGGAATGGACATTAAGTATCATCTAGTTCTGGATCATCTAGTGCACATCTAGTATCATCTAGTGCACATTAATGGGTCATATTGACCTTCTGGAAAGCTTGAGTCATGTTCAGAAAACGTAGCAAATGCATCCACAAGAATAAGAATAATGAGGAAAGCAAGTAAAAAGAAGAATGAAGCATCTTGAAATTATTCTAATGGATGGCAAAAATAATGTGGTATTCAGTGGAGTGATAAAAGAAAACATGGTCTGGAAATTGAAGTTCATGGAAATGTATCCGGAGTAAATGAATGCTGTTTATTCTGACACATGAGAATATTGCTTTGTGAGGTTTTTTAATGGCTTTGTAAGATGAGGCCCTGCTGTTAGATGTGCAGGTCATGACACCACCAGCAGCACCCTGGGGCTGGGGAATAAAGCAAAGGCTTTATTTACTGCAGCAGAGTAAATTGTCTGCCCTGCCTCATTCTTGGGTATTCCAAAACCCCAGGAATATGTAGGAATGTTGCATGTATAGATGAGGCTCATATCTGATCAGATACAAACTGTTTCATATATCAGAAGAACCCTGAAATACAAACTGCTGCTGTGATTGGAAGGGACAAAGGGATTCCCTTCACATCACAGTGATGCCCTATTTTGATGCCACAGACCTGTTGCTAAAGGAAATGGTCAAGTGGGAAAAATCTGAGCTGATTGTGACTGAGCTGATGGAGGAGTACAGCCCATGCAGAAGCACTGATTTGCCAATCCCAGAGGCAGGGAAGTGATGATACTCTGTTGCTGCCATCTCAGTTAAAGCCAGGGCTGCAGCTGTTCTAATCAGAGCTAATTAGTTAAACCACTGGGGGTTTTTACATAACACAGTACTTGGAAGGGAAATATGCTCAGTGATATTCATTTCAAAGTATCTGATTGACAGTGTGAACTAGATAAATTAATTCTGTGTGCAGCCTCTCAAACAAGAATGCACAGTAAATAAAGAAGGACAGAAACCTTTTCCAAAATATGAATATGATAATCTGGCAAAAAATATACAATTTGAAGACAAGTAATTTTTAGAGAAGTTCAAAATACAAGCTCCCAGCAGTCACTAATCATATTTTCTAACAGCAAAGCACAAAGCACAAGAGTTCCATCTTCAGACTTTCCCCATCTTTCTGTTAAAGAATATATGTGCATAGTATAGAAAATAAACTTCAAATTCTATGACTCTCCAGCATGTCTTATTATTTCTCTGGTCTAATAATAGTCCAGATAACTATGACTTCACTGTTTGCAGATGATTAGCAGATGTACTAATAGTACAGTAGATGTACTGTGGAATGCATCACTGAGAAAACAGCAACACTTCAGCCTCTCTAAATTATTAGGAAATGTTGAAGATAAACTGGTGAAGAGACAGTTCTGAACTCTCGGAAAGATAAACATCCTGTTAGTGGTGTCTGTGTATTTTGAATAGTTGATTAAATCCATCCCTGGTCAAATAGCTACATACTTGGAGGCAGAAAGTTAGTCACCTTGCTATTGTTATCTCTGTAATCTGTTCTGCTCTTAAGTGTGGTCCATGGGGCCAGGATCTGTCTGTGTGCAAGACATTGCAAAACCTTCAATTTTTTGAAAGTGGCCTTTACTGAAAGGAGGGAGAAGCTCAGTCTGTTGCAGAACCTTTTGACATAGCTGTGACTTTTCAGAGTCGGGGTGAAAGGTGCTGGATATGAATTGGCAGTAAGTGATGGACGCAGATGCATCTTTTTTTTTTAATCTTCTTTTAAGTGATGCAGTTTGGCACCATCTGTACTTTTAGGCATTTCCTTGCTTCTGTTTCTCACAGTTTCTCTAATTGTTCATTAAATCTTTGGGACTTAGACAAATGTTTACATGTTTCTTAAGCTGAAAATTATAGAAGAATACTAGAGAATGCAGGAGCCTGTATGCTTCAGTTAGTCTAACAGATGGATTTTCCTGTCAGAATCTTGCAGAAACATACAGTAGCTGAGGTACTGAAGGTAAAATAAGATCAACATCGGAAGAAGTTTATATATGAGATTTTCATATATCAAGAGGGTGTTAGACAGGCTGGCAGGTATAGCACCTGAAAGCTTATTTTGAGAAAAATCAGCTGAGAAAACCTGTCTTGGGGTGACTTTATGATACTGTATCCCCTATCTCAAACCAAGACAAAACCTTGGCATACTACCAGACTTCTGGTTATTTATCTGTATCATGGGCCTCCAGGTATCTTAGATGCTATTAACAACCACTAAGTGTTGGACTTTATGCTGCATTCTGCAATCTTGCTTGCTTTTGAACAGAGGCAGAAAAAACATCCCCAAACCAAATGCAAATTCCATTGAAATTTAAAGACATTAGAGCACAGAATTTTTGGGTTTTTTCCTAACTCAGAATCAATACATTTTTCCCTTTCTTCCTGTAGCAAGCATAAACTGGAAAATCAGTTTTTACTAGAACTTGACCCACTTGACCCATTGTATCTGGACCAATGCCCCTATGCTGGCAAGCTAGAGAGAGTCATTGATGCCTGCTGAAAAGTTTCTTCATGTCAGGGGTGTTGACTGTAGTAGAGGTTCTTTGCTGTGAGATGGCCACAAAAAGCTGGCAGAGCTTTCAGTTCTGTTACTGCATTGTGTTCCCAGGAACCTGTGAATAGCTCTATGACATAAGAAAGCAGACAGAAATCCTAAATGTAGTGCCCAGTCCCCGATAATGATACCATTTGGGTGGCACATTTCTGTCTCAACTGACTGGTCACTACTGTATGTTTTGTGACATGGAGATGCTTATTGTTTGTTAGTTTGTTTTTCACCTTGGTGTAATACACTGTACAGGATATATACTACTCCCCTGCTCAGAAGTGCAGTGATAGATGAGAACTCAGTAATTCATTGTGGAGGCTGCATTTATTCTGACACTGTTTTTCTTCTAGGCTGTTGGCTGTGATTATGAGATAAATTCCAATGCAACAGAAGACCAGTGTGGAGTTTGCCTGGGAGATGGCTCTACTTGTCATACAGTGAAGAGGATGTTTAATCAAAGTGAAGGATTTGGTAATATGGGTTCTTCCTTTAAATTCTTCCGTTGGTGAAGTAATTTCTCTACATAAAAATGATTAAAGTGCTTCTCGTTGAAAATTGAGTGATCATCTACGTGGGAAATTGTAAATGGGTGTTTCAGTGAATCATGCTTCTGCCAGAAAAAAAATTCATGCTCTTTGCATAGTCATATCTGGTCATCATTTGATCTGCAATGCTGAATAAAACTACTCTTTCCTCACTGAATTTGGAAAGGAAAAACAAATTCTTCAGTCCTTGTAGAGCTGTGCATACAGCAAGGGTTTCATTAATTTGTTCATGTCTGTTTTAGGAGTATGTAGATTTAATTTTAATGAAACAGGGAAGGTTTAATAGCATCTGAGGGTTGCCATTTCACAGGTGTGCAGAAGCACCTGCAGTAAGGTTACTCCAGGATTTAATGAGCCCAGTGTGTAGGTAAGACAGCTGACAATTTGACTTGTATTGAATCTTGGATCTCTAGATCCTTATCAAATGGAACCACATAACCAGAAACAATTACATAAACACTATTCACAGAATTTTAAAACAGAAATTTATTATGTTGAGTGACAAGCTCAGAAGCTTGCCACTGATTAACTTTCCTTTCAAAATCAGATAATATTTACTGGGAATCAGCAGGAGGCTCTGGGAAATCAGGAAGTAATTTAGCTGGTGGGGAGGGCCAAGGAAAAGGCAGAAGGCAGAAGATGATACACTGAGCAAATGGTAATTTCCCTTACCAGACAATTGCAATACATTTAAAATAAGGTTTATGAGCAGCATCAGGTGATTCAGACAAAATTAACTATGCAAAATCTTGAAAGGATATACATTGTGTTGTAAGTCTTATAGTTTTTATGTTTTGTGTTTTGAACAAATGTTATTCTAATTAAATAGAAAAAAATCCTCAAAACATCAACCCAACCCTACTGTAAAAGGGCACCAACATTGCAAAGCCAAGCTACCAGAATGTGATATAATTAAGATTTTCTATGCTGTGTTAATTTGTCCTGGTTGTAGGTATGTCTTCTAATCAAGTCTTTAGTTACATAATCACACACTATGTTTAGAACATGTCATCTCTTGACTGAATGAATAGAACATTTGGGAAAATGATTAGACTTGTTTACTTACAGTAGACCTAGACAACTGATTTACTGAATAAAAGAAGTCATTCAGTGAGCTTCCAGATTTTCTTACTTCATTCACTTAGAAAAAACTGATTCACTTAGGAAAAAATGTTTGGATTTCCACAGTCAGTCAAGGAGACTTGCAAAAGGTAACATTCAGAAAATGCTCCTTCTTAAACATCAATCACTGGAAATCCATGTATATAATTATATATTATCAATCCAATTAGGAAAGAGCTGAAGTAGACAGATTCTGTTTTGTACCATAAGCAGCATAGGATGTTTTAACCAATATTTATTACACCACGAAAGAGCTGCTAAGATGTTAAAGACTCTTGGGCACTTATTTACAGCAGCAGGTTGTTGTGCAGCATATAAATAGTTCTGGTAGGAGAAGAGCATTGGTACTGAAGATAGCTTAGCATGCCCAGTGTGGTTTATCTCACTCATGTGAGATAAATCAAAGGTGATAAGCTCATTTCACAAAAAAGGTGAACAGGATGTGACTCTCAGAATTTAATTCATCACCTCAGAAAGGTGTCATGAGAACTGGGGAACTCATGTTCCAGTCTTTAAGTAAACCAGCACAAAAGGCAGCTCACACTCCTAGTGCACCAACTTGTAACAATGCCATCCATCTAATTTCTAGAGCCCAGCTAGGGGCAATAGCAAGAAAGCTACCTGTGTTTGTGTTCAAGTATCTATGTGACCTTCCTATTTTTACAATTTAGTAGCAACAACTACAGCAGCTTCCTGTAAGGTGAGAAGAACAGAATCATCACATATTGCCTGTGATGTGAACAAAATTCTGTAATTAGATGCTTTGGGTCTTTCATAACACACAGACCAAAAATCTCTAAACAGATAACTACCCATGAAGAGCCCTTGAACTTTGTTATGAATATTGGTAGTTTACAAAATGTGCTGAATTTATAATAATAATTTGAGGCATTTGAATAATATTATTTTGTTATTGTTGTTGTAAGGCAAACAGTCACAGAGAAGTTAAATGCCTTAAGAGAAGGTTCATGGAATTCTGTGCATACCTGTACATTGGGTGCAGATGGAAATGTTCTTTGCAAATTGAAAAAAAAACCTTTCCCACAACAGGCTGTTAATTTGTTGGAACTCCCTGGTATTTCTCCAGATGGCAGTATGCCAGAGCCCTCGGGTATGGTTATGGAAATATTGGTGCTCATGTGTGGAGTAGATTTCCCCTGGCACAGCTCTGAATGTCATTCACCTCCTCATTCCTTCTAAATGCCATTGGCATTGCCTAAACACTACTCCCCAGCTGGTACTAGAAACCCTGACTTGGAAAGTCACACTATTAACAAACTGAAATACAAGCTTTGTGACAGCACATTTGTGTATTTTTTCAAGCAAAGCTGTTGTTTTAATCATCTTACAAATAAATAAAATGCAGTGACATTTCTGTTGTTCCCCTACATACATTTTTCTTGTCTCTTAGGATATGTTGATATTGGGCTAATTCCAAAAGGTGCAAGGGGAATCAAAGTCATGGAAGTTACAGAATCAGGAAATTTCCTTGCTATGCGAAGCAAAGATCCTGAAAAATACTACCTGAATGGAGGCTTTATCATCCAGTGGAATGGTGAATACAAAGTGGCTGGCACAATATTTCAGTATGACAGAACAGGGGATCTAGAAAATTTGACTGCTCCAGGACCCACCAATGAATCAATATGGATTCAGGTAAACAAGAGATCAGGAGCAGAACCTGCTCATTTGCATGCATGGCAGCAGAGTGTGTCGGGACCCTGGAAGTGGGGCTGGGAAAAATATGTATATTGGTATATAAAGTTCTATTAATGTGCTGTCTTGAAAAAAAAAAAAAAAACAAAAAAACCCAAAAAACAAACAAACAAAAAAAAAAAAACCAAAAAAAAAAAAAACAAAAAAACAGTTGAGCACTTTTGGAGAGAAATAAGCACTTTGCTTTTGAGGGTTTTTCATCCTGCCTAAGAACACAAGTTGTGTATTGCACTCCAATATTTGTTAAGGGCTAGTATAATCCTGTACTGCCACTAGGACGGGGATCCTGTTGCCTGTAGATGGTCAGTCTTTTGCCCAAACTTTCTTGTCTCTTGCACCAAATTTGACCAACATACGGCTGTGATGTGAACCAGATCCAGATGAAAAAATAGTTGTCACAAAAAGGGAGCTCACGTCAGGCAGTGAACAGTGAGAGCTAGGGACAGCTGGCAGCAGTGACAGTTTACGCAGTGCAAGAAAAGCATACAGCATTACACAGATGGGTTAATTGCTTATGGTAAGTGAAACTCACACATTTATCATCCACAGAGGCTGATTTCTTTTGTTTCTTTCATGTTGCTTTATGGATTCTGACTTAAACATAACCAGCTTCTATCAGTTCTGAAAAAATAATTTGGAAGTGGCCCATTGATCTTTGGAAGTATCTCTCATGGCTTGTCTGCGTGTGTATCCACCATGCAGTCAAAAGAAGTATTAGGGGTGTGATGGGAGACCACTTTCACGCTTTGAATATCTGGTGAGAAGACAAAACTCATGAGTGCTCAGACTCCACTTTTAGTACAACTGGGAAGAAGAGTAAAAGTTCATGGCTTAAATATTTTTTTCCCTTGATGATGTTTACTTTCTACCTCTTGGGTGAATTTCTTGAGTGCCCCTTCTCAGCTGGATTTTTTCTTCTTAATTCAGAAACACTGAAAATAATAATAAAGCACTGTCTGAATAGCATCTGTAATTTTCTGACTTAATGGTTGTTTTGTAACAGCTATTTCAGAAGGTAGTAAAATTATAATTAATAATGGAGATAAGCAATAGCTCTTAATCAACAGCATAGGGGTGCTTTGGATGGATGTTTTCTTATATTTAGTAGAATACCAATTATGGTGACCCATTTATTCCCACCCGTATTTGCAAAATACATGGTAAACAGCTGTGCCTTTGAAAAATTCATGTCATGCCACTGTCGACAAAGAAGTGGAAATTTTGCAAGTCTGCTTCTCTGAACTGGTAGCAGACTGTATGAGGAGTTTTAATTATTCCGGTTTCACACTTGAAAGCTTTTGACCAGTAGTTTATTAAGTAAACAATTAATAAACCCCACTCTCTCCAGCTGCTTTTTCAAGAAACTAACCCTGGAATTGAGTATGAATACACTGTACGCAAAGAAGAAAGTAATGAGAATGAGATTGGAGAGCCAGAGTATTTTTGGCAATATGGAGAGTGGACAGCCTGCAGTGTTACCTGTGGAAGAGGTAATTCCTCACTTCCTTTTTCTCTTACTGTTTGCCTTTGTTACAGAGTAGTCCTCAAAGAGGCATTTGGTGGGAAATCAGATCACATAGTTACAAAAAGAATGTGAGGAATCACTTGTTTACTTTAAGGGTGGCAGAGCACTGGAACAGGCTGCCCAGAGAGGCTGTGGAATCTCCTTCTCTGGAGACATTACAACTCTGCCTGGTTGTGATCCTGTGCAGTTTGCTGCAGGAGACCCTGCTTTAGCAGGGGGTTGGGCTACATGATCTCCAGAGGTTCCTTCCAGCCCCAGCCTTTCCGTGATTCTATGAATAATGTATTTTGACTTCTAAATAAGCATTTCTAAAATTATGTAATAGGTTTCCAATAGGTTTCTCAAACACCCGCCCTGAGATTCTCAGCTTCTGTGAACCAAAGTAAGAAGGTTCTTGCCCTCATAATTTTTTGTTAATACTGTTCACCATAGCCCTTCTTTTCAGCAATACAAATTTATGACCTATTGTTTCTCTATTAAGTCTAATAACTACAAAAAGTGTTCTTCATTTCTGTCCTGCCTTGATAAGCAATAACTCTTTTTTGTATATTGCTCAGTAATTACTTAATTGCAATTAGTCTTGGGAACTTCCATGTGTTTGTCCGTTTGGCAATAGCTTGGGTACCACTGCAGCTGTACTGCAGTTCCATGCAGCATATTAAACCAGACAAGCAGAATGATAACTGTGGAGTAGGATCTAACAACAGGTCTAGAAGTTGGATTCTGGTAACTCACACAAAATGCTAGCAGGAGAACTTCTTCTGAAGTAGCTAACATCAGTGAGATAAAGTTAATATTTGTAGTAAACCAACAAAAGGATATAGTGACCAAATATTTCTATTAGTAATTTTTTTATGCATCTATTGTGGGAATAATTTTGAAAATGTGACAAAAAGGTTGTATGTGAAGGGAAATCTGAACTTGGGGGAAAGGAATTGTAGCCTTCTGTCTTGAATTAGCTTTTGATTTTCACAGGACAGTGAAAGAATTCTGGAGATAAAACCATAAGCTATTTCTTCGGCCATTCTGTACAGTGTGAAAACTGTACAGAAGAGTAGAAGATCAGTGTTACAACCAGACCAATAATATGGATGCTACTCTAATGCTAGAGTATTGTTAATAGTTTTTGGTAGTTACTGTTTTTTTAACTGCTTTGCAAAAGAAAAGAAAAAGGACAAACAAGTGATGTAATTAACCCAGTTGTGAATCTAGAAGTAGCGATGATTGCAGGAATAACATTTTTAAATCTCTTCTGCCAGAGAAGACTCTAAAATGATGTATTTTCAGTGGTTTAGACAAAAGGCATTTTATGATCTAATTTTATAAGATTAAAAAAATAACTGCTAAAAGCCTAGTCAAAAATATCCCATCCCAAAAACATCCACATATTATTTAAAGATACTTATATCTATATATAAAATCAACATATTATAGAGATGTGTGTTCATATATATGTATGCTTGTTTAGATAGATGTTGTGCTTTTTTTCTGGGTTTTTTTTTTTGAGAATAGTCTCTCAGCAAAAAACTTTATGTGCTTTCTGATGGGGAGACACCCACCTTTTTCTTTAAACATTTGCACTAAACAAGTGGTTTTGCTTAATTGTGTTCTGTAACTTTTATTTCTGATACTGTCTAATTCTTAGTCATGTTTAATGTAAAAATTGTTGTGATAAAAAGGGAAGAGGAGGGGAATGTGTTAGTAGACTGTTATGCTGTTTTGAGGTTCCTTTTTCATCAGCTGCAGTTTTCCAGAACTGTTTCTCACTAGCTAAATTGTAGCTCTGTGTTCTCTCCTCTGGCTAACAGACTGTGTGGTGTGTGGCTTTATTTTCTACCACATGGGTTATTTAGATAGGTAACTGTGGTATGTGAGGTTTTAACAGCTCTTATTTACTAATTGACTTCCTCTCTTTGCTACATTTGTGCTCTTAGTAGGTGCTTCTTGAGTTACTACCTTTGTATAAGTAGAAATCATGTGTTTCAGACAGGATTATGGACTTGGTGGCATCGGTTGGAAGGGGAACCAAGAGGTGCATCCCAGTTCATGAAGGGCACAGACACCTCACCAGTTCTCTGCATTCCTTCATGGACAGAAGAAAATAAATTAATAAACCTGGAGCCCTCTTTCCTCTGAGATATAGACATTTAGAGAAGTAACAGGACAGGTCTAAAGAAGGATGTAGTTTGCTAATGCAATGATGCAATCAGGGTATTTTCTCTCACTCCCTGCTCATGAAAACAGAGAAATCCTGGCACAGAGCTCCAATGCATCACTTGGAATGGGAAAGTCTGATATGCCAATCTGCCTGCAGCTCTCTGCAGGTTCACGTTGTATTTGGGTGTGATCAGGCTATCAGGATGAGCATCACTGTTCATAGCACCATTAAGGCTGGAAACAACTGCAAGATCAGGGAGTCCCAAGCCTTGACCAAACACGACCTTGTCAACTAAACTGTGGCCCCAGGTGCCACATCCAGTTGTTTCTGGAACATTCCTAGGGATGGTGACTCCGCCACTTCCCTGGGCACCCTGTTCCAATGCTTGACTACCCTTTCAGGGAAGAAATTCTCTCTGATGTTGGGCTGACTTCCACAAAATTTCCTTTTGGCTGTGAACAATTTGATTGATTTTATGTGAATGTTCACTTTGCTTAGATTCAGAACTTATTGCTGTTGGCATTAACACACTTGTTGTACCAAATCACTGGCCTTTTGAAATGTTCTGAGAAGTTTATAAGGTAAAAGTGCACTGAAGTAGACAAGATCATCTTCGGCTATGGCTGTGCTGCAGGATAAGTGTTATTGAAGATAAACCTACAGGGAGATAAATAAGAAAAGCTGTCTTTCTTTAGCCTAATGTTAGTAGTAAATAGCTTTTAAGGATTATTGCAATTACCATTTGGTAAGCAATAAACCAATATTTTTAGGATAAAAAGAAGGGCCAAGAAAGATGAACTGCTGAACTAGCTTTGACAGCCACAGCCAGTGGGAGAAACTGATCCTTACCTAGACTTCTGTTTTCTTGGGAAACCAGGACCTGCCAAAGATCCTGCACAGGTCCTTTCATCACCACTGGCCAAAAATACAACAATAAATGCAAGAGTACTTCAGCCTTTGGTAGCCACAGAAATCAGGACAATACAGACAAATGCTTTCTGGAGCCAAGAAAGAAAATTTGTATTAGGGTATAAGAAACTGGGCTACAGGCAGGGCAGTGGACATATACAGGACATCTTCATCAGCCCTAAGAGAAAAAAAATTTATTTTGCCCTGTGGTGCAGCTCCTTATCTATGGGAAATGTACCCAGAAAAACTCCCAGTGATGAATAAAGACTTTGTACAGTGAAACTGTCTCTTCCCAGAATGAGCCCAGGGCAGCTCTCCGGACATGTTTTCCCTAAGATTCTTGTCCTCAAGGTAGCACCATGCCATGCCCTGATGCATATCCTTCTCCAGCTCCATTGCAATGGAGAAATAGAAGATTCAAATGTTCTCATGGCTTCCTTCATTTCCTTCATGTGCTCCCAGCTGTTGTAATGTCAAAGAAGACTCTGGCCAGTCTACTGTAACACCACTGAACGGGGAAAAAATACTCTTTGAAAAATCAAGGTTTTATGTGGCAAGTATACCTAATGCTGCATGCAGGGAGAAGCAGAACACACTGCAATACTGATACTCATTTGTAATGAAGAAAGTAGATAGGTAGTTACATTGCAATCCAGTTCATGGCAAACAAGCACCAAAGGGGATCATTTGTAGCAAAAGTTACAATCCTTTCTCTGTCATCAGTAGAGGACATGCTGAATCTCTTCCTGCTGTTTGCTTTATGGTGAAAGGAATTGCTTTGCAGTCAGAATGTGTGCACACTGGTGTCCTGCAAACTGCTGCACCCTCTGAACAAGAGCTCTCCCACCAGAGCCTGCTCTCAAGACAGGAGGTAGAGCCTGTAAGCTTTTTTACATGCAGATTAGTTTAAATGTGTCACTGAGGTTCTTTTCTAGACCAACTACATATTATTCCTTTTTTAAATAATCATGGAACAGGTTATATCAAAATTACAAGTATAAATACTTTCTCCTTGTCTAAAGGTTTTCGTCTTGTTTCTTAGAACCAGTTTTGAGTGGCATTAAATATAACAAAAAGCACAGCACAGTACAACTGCAACTAAGGGAGAATATTAGCCAATATCAGAAGGTTGTTTCTCCATAGATAGTATTGGTAATTGGCAGATTTTCAAAGTCTGCAAAAGAACTGAACTCTAAGATTCTTTGTGGAGTTAACTGTTATGTGCCCTCTAAATCCTTCGCAACTCTTATAAAAGCCACTCTGCAAAATTATTCCAGGTGTTCCTAAACTTGCAGTGTTGTTTTTAGAATACAAAGGTCACTCTGTTTCCATTCACTGTTGTGTGTCTGAGTTTTATAGCTCTAAGAATGTAAAGACTAAAACTTGTATTCTGTGCATAACTTGTGCATGCACAGAATATAATTTTCTCATTCAAATAAAAAGTGAACTCCTTGCAGATTATCTAAGTGCACAGCTGAGATGATTATATGTTCAAATGAGCTCTGAAGTCAAATATGCATGTTTCTCATACACCTTTTATACACTTTCTTATGGTCCTTCATTTCTGTTGTTTACAGCCCATACTGAGATCTCTGTGGCAAAAAGATTTCTAATCTCTTTCAAAAGCCTTTCACACCCAGATGACTTTGAACTGGTACCTTTCTTTGCAAACCAAGTGAGAAATCAAGATACATGTGGGTCAGCCTCACATCTAAATACTCCTGCATTAGGAATGAAGTGTCACAGAGAAGCAGAAGGAATATCTGAGAGATTTAGTGAAATGAAGATTATTTTCTGATCTGATTATTATCTTTCTTGGTTTCTCCTATCTTTCCCAGAAATACTTGTAAGGTTCTTCTCACATAGCTCAGATAGTACACATCAGGTGAACTAATCAGCATTGAGGTCAGAGAGAAGTAAAAGTGGTGAAGGAAAGAGAATACTTTCAGAGAAGCTTTCAGTATATTTAGAATTTTTAATCTGTAGTTTAAATAGGATATTATCCACTTAAGTTGTATAACTGTAAATACTTGCTGGGTCAGGGTCAGTAGTGACTAGTTGTATTCTTCTGCAGTGTTTTCTAGTTCAGCTTGCTCAAAGTGATAAAATTATTTCAATATGTCATAGCATGTAAACCTACATCTATATGTGTGTGTTGCTATATGCATATAGGATTCCTTCCAACTTTGGAGCTGAACTGCCAGAGATTTTGAAACTACAGTGGGAGTTCACATAAGTTTCATAAAGAAGTTTATTAGAATAAACTAGTTAATTGATGTCAGCTGGTCATTTTTTGAGAATGTACAGCTTCAAAGCAAAACTTTTGCAAAGGTTTATAGGGGCTGTTAAATTAATTGCAGCAGCTGAAATGACAATAAAAATTTATCAAAGCAAAAGATTTCTTGTTGTTTGTATTTGGAACAGCAACATATCATGATTTTGAAAGTAAGAGAAACATTTCTGCCAACTGCTTTGTTTACAGCTAGCAGAAATGTTGCTGAATTTTCTAGTTTATTCCATATATTCCAGACCATAAAAGAGAGCACTACTCGCTGGGAGTTCTATGCTGAGAGAAAAAGCTTTCTCCTGTTTGAAGTCACCTATGAATAAGATGTCACCATGTCCAGGCTTACTGCAGTCTTACAGCTGCACCATGGACCCATGGACCCTTGAATGCCTCAGTCCCTCAATCTTCCCTTAGACGTGACACTAACCACTGTTCTAAAAGATCAGCCTTCATATCTGTCTGGAGCCGAGTCAGTCATCAGATCTTGTGCTGTTGTCAGTAATTGTTTTATATGTCTCAGTCATAAGTCTGAAAGTAATAAAAAAGTGAAAGCATTTCCTCACATACCTGATGTTCTCAGGTGGTAAAAAAAAAGGGATGTAGGTTTCCATTGGTTTCTATGAAATGACCCAAATATGCATGCAAAACTCTGTTCTGTGTTCTTGAGCTGCTGCAGGATTAATTATTTGATTTGTTGATCCTGCAGGGCTTTTCCAACCTTAACATTTTTATGATTCTGTGAGTATATGGAGGAATATATTACTATTTCCCAGTTATTTTCTGTGGATTGCTGTTCTTATCTTCCACGTATATTCCCACACTAGTTATTATGAGGCCTGAGGAAAGGAAAAGCTTGTTTCCTAAGCATACTGCTAAATAGCCTAACACTTATCCTTGCTGTCACAATAACAGTGCTGTTAAGCCCTGTGCATCCCAGGAGGAAGATAAAAGTTCTAGAGAGGCAGTGATCTACCAGTGTGTATTAATTGCTGTGAATGAATAGCACAGTTAATAATAGTTAATAAATAATTTTTCATTTTTTGTAGTCCTTAAGATTTTTTGGACTATTTTAATGCCTCTATATCAGTCTCACTACAATCTTTCAAACTGTAATATTGCAGTACTTTTGTTTAATTGGATTGCAGCAAGAGATCTGCCTCAAGTTATTGCAGAACTATATGGGAAGCAGGCTCCTGGAAACTGGCTCTCTTTAGATTCACACTAGGTTAATATAGTATTTTGGTTCATATTTCTTTCTGTTAAATGAGTGGGGCTTTGAAACTACAGTGGGAATAATAAATATAAATATAATATAAATGGGAATGTTAGGAAATAACCCAAATTGTTTGTGTGGGTTTTTTCTGTGTGTCTCTTTGCCACTGTGCTTTGCCTGTTGTGCTGAATGTTGTGTATTACTTACTTAGATTATAGAAGACATTTTTCATCATCAATTTCAGTCAAAATGTATACCAAAACTTCTTAAAAGTTGAATTCACATTAAGAGTCATAGGATTATTCTGTGACTCTGGTTTGTGTTCTGCTTAAACAGCCTTCCCAATGAAAAAAGAAAAGGTCAGCAAAACCAGGCTTGCTGTGAATAGCCTGATTGCTGCTGTGTTTCCTCATCTGTGGGTTACTCAAGAACCCTTCATAGCCATTTAAACCTACTTGAGGGCCTGCAGGAGCCCTTTCTGAGGCTAACAAATACATTAAGGGAAGTGCTTTCTAATCTGTCATTTGAGCTCTGATCTGATCCAAAAGAGCTCCGCTTAACCTTTTCAGCGTGGGGATGCGTATACGTGGGGATCTCTGCAGTCCATGCCCGGCCGGTGGGGATTACTGCTCCTCTCTCTGCGTGTCTCTGGCAGGGCTGCGGCGGCAGATCGCCCACTGTGTGCGGAGGGGCAGCAGAGCCGTCAAGAGCTCCTTCTGTGACCCAGCCACGCAGCCGAACGGGCGGCAGAAGAAGTGCCACGAGCAGGACTGCCCGCCCAGGTAACGGGTTCTGGGGGCTCCGGGGCTGGTAAATAGCACCCCTGCTCAGAGGAAGGTGTTCCTGATGCCAGGTTGGCATGGCATCCACGGCCTTCCATGGTGCCACACCTTGCAGAGCAAGGAGCCATCATAAACAAATCAGAAGTGAACCATCCTTAGAGGTTTTTAAGTCAAGTTCCTGAGCAGTCAAGTTACTGAGCTGGAAATGGCAGAGATTGTTCTCACATGTATGTGGATAGTGGTTTGTTCCATTTGGGTATGGGTGTGCCTGAGGAACCGTATAGATTCTTATTTAAAAACTGTATTCTTGCTTTAGCTCAAGTGAGCTAAGAAGAATTACTATGTGCTCCAAAAGCAACTAGCAGAGCCTTTAGATGTTGTTTCTCAGTATTTATGTTCCTTCTTATTTATAATTTTGAGTGAAGTGCAGTTTTCTTAATTCTGCAATCACATGGGGATAATTCTTTCTTTTCTCATAACATTGTCTTAATTTATATTAATCTCTGTTTTTTCTGTGCTACCATTTTTCTGTGCTTCCATTCTGTGCTACCACTCTCTGCTACCAATTTAGCATTTAGTAGGGTAAGGAAGACAACATTCTAGGTGCCTGCAGAGCTGTGGGCCTGTACAATAGGCACTGGTTTGCTGTAAGAGATCAATATTGTTTTTTGTTTCATGCTTTAGGTACTTCGGTTTTGTTTTCTGTTGTCTTTGAAAGTTGTTTATCATGCTGTTCACAAAGGTACAGCAGTCTTTCAGAGTCAAATCGAAGCAATGAGTCCTTGGAGTTCATTGTGTTGCATTTGCCAGCAGTGAATTTCGTGAGGCTTTGATGTGAAAAGTTATGTGTGGTTGTTGGTTTTATTAGTTGTTTCCAAGTATCTTCATAACAGTGTATGATGCTTCTGTGGGACTTTCATCTTTGTGCTTGCAGCATGGACTACCAGCATTTCATAATTCTTTGTAGATTGCCAGGAAATCAATTGAAAGTAGACCAAACTTTTTATTACTTGACTAGTTAAGAACTAAGGCTGCCCATACATGTTGAAGTGTTTTTTTCATGGCACAATCAAACTATACTATCAAAACTATACTGTCAATTTTAAAAATCCCGATTAACTCAATTTATGGCATTTGTTCTAAGTGACAACATTATTCTGACCTACTGTTAAAAGTGAGAGAGGGGAGTTTGTCCCTTATTGAGCAGATTGCACAATGTCATACATAGAACAAACTCTTCTGCAGACCAGGCAGAAAAGCTCTTGTCTGCTGACAGCCTGTGATGCTTCTTGAGCTCATTCTGTGCTGCAGGGGAAATCACAAGTCATCCTTTTGAGGACAGCAAAATCACAACAAAATGCAGTGTAGGAAAATCATATGTATTTAATTCTAGAATTATGTTTCATATTTATTTTTTCTCTTAGGAACTGTAGGAACTTGACCAAGGGACTGAGTCCCTGTTCTGGCTCTCACCAGGGCCTACATGCCTAAGGAGGAATAAGTCAAACATAAATCAAATTTCTTTGTAAAGCTCTTCCAGCTTCCAACTGGTTTTAATTCAGTGCATTTCCAGAGGTTTTTATGGCTTGTCTAATCAGTAACCTCCAATGAACTTCACTCATCCAGCCTCCTTCTACAGCCTTGAAAAACTTCTATTACATACAACATCCTCTGCAAGAAGTACCACAGCTCTAGTGCCTATGTGAAGCATCACCGCATTTTAACCTGGCTCTCGCTATCTTCTGTTGGTGGCCCTGAGTTCTTGTGTAAGAAGAGATGGCAGAAAAGAATGAATTATTACTCACTCTTCCCAAGCCCTTCCTCTTGTAAATCTGCTCTCTGCTCCAGGCTGTAGTCCCAGCATGGGGTTAGTTGGTGTTCACTTTTCCATAGCATATGTGGCACCTCTAACCCAGACAGGTGGTTACTTATCTTCCTTCAAAACCCAAGACAGGTTAGTACAGTTCGTTGGTTCTAAAGGAAGTCTGAATGCTGGAGGCAGGTGTGACTGTCCCATGTGTAATTTATGTGGGATAACTGAGAGTCCACATGGAGCTGCTGAGGACAAAGTGTTCTGTACAGAGGTGGCTAAATTTTGTGCCAGAGGTGAGGACAATACTGTTAAACACAATCCTGCAGAGACCTTTCTTTAGTGCTGCAGCCAAAGAACTGAAATCGCTGGATGACCTTGCACTTCTCAACAGTGAACCAGGTGTTTTATAGTAGGTTCTATCCAAAAAATGATGGCTGTTCCCTACTAAATCACACTGATGAAAACCATGCTACTAGACCACTAAATAAGAAATAGAGAATTTATCAAATGGAAGCTACAGACAAAGAATAAAATGTTGTGGCTCTCACACCAGATCTTACCTCATTAATCCATTTCAGGAAGTCAGTTGTATACTGTTTAAATTACAGACTTGTGAGAAGTCTAAGCCCTAACATTCTTGTTTGTTGGCTGATTTGCTCTTTGTATGTATTTAATGCTTATTGTTACACTTATTATTTTACTTTTTCTTAAAATAATTCAGAGGAAAACAGAAAAAAAAATAAAAATATCACAATACATGTATGCCATGTTTTGATTCAAAATAAAATAAAGGTGACTGGACAGCTGAGAGTTAAAATGTCATGCAGCCACTCATGTACTGCTTCAGTGATACAGCTTAGGTGCAGTGCATCGAGACTGTAGCACAAATGCTTGCTTTTTCCCACATCATGCTATGGAGTATGGTTTCCAGTCGAATGTTTCTTTGGTAGGTAGGTGTGAATGTTAAAATCAATGGAATGGATATTACTTGAAAAAGCATGAGATTTTAATTACTTATAGCATTATGAATAAAGTTTTGCTTTCCCCTGTAAATAAAATTATCTGAAGCCTTTTTAACTTGACTCCCCAATTGAACAGAGTAACCATAAATAGATTTTTTTGAAAGTACTTGGAATCTGCTACTTTTTATCTATTGTTGTTGCATTGTCCTGCTTCCAAACTGCTGACTACACTTCCAACAACATAGAATAGGAAATCTGGTTTCTATTCCAATGCAGAGTGAGAATTCATGCACTGTTGGTATTTGGTGTGCCTGATGCTAGACAAATACATAAGGAAAGCCAGCAGTCTCTCTTTAGGTGTGACATGCCATGATGGGAAAGAGGTAACTTTCGGCCCCAAAATCCCATGCTACTGCTTTTTCAACAGGATTCACACATCATTCACCACACATCTTCTATGTATAAATGAGGACTATGTCACAGGCTTTTGAGCTCTGCCTAATTTGTTACAAACTTTAGAAACCCAGTTTGTGAGAAAAAGATAAGTCTCTTTTAAGGCAGCTGAATGCCACTTGAAAGAATGAGATTTTCTTCCTATCTCTGTCCCAGGCTTGATTGCAGAAGAGCTGAACACTTAACACCCACAGCTCAAAACTACCTGAAGTTATGTTTTTACCAGACAGGATGCTTTCTGTTTTGACAGTCTGAGGAAAAACAGTGCTCATGCAAATTAATTATGTAAACAATGCATTTTGCATATTTGTTTGTTTGTTTGCTGCCACAATCTTTCCATGCCATGCCTGCCTGTGAAGATAAGACAATAATTTCATTTTGCAGGGATCTGTTGATGCATTAATACTTAAGAACCACTCAGTTGCTGTAGCAGTAAATGCCAAGGTAGACTCAGAAACCAGAGGTAGGAACAAATATAGGGTGCTGGTTCCTATAAGGCTTTAGTGTCCACCAGCTCTCACCACAGTCCCAGTCTCTCACCAGTCTTTAGCTTGGCTGGGAGATCCAACATCTTGGTAATTTCCTCTCAAAAGCTGCACATTTAGAGCTCGGATTGCTGTGTTAATTCTGGATATGTGTTTGGCAGTCACGTGCAGTTTTGGTTATGCCTCTGCACTGCGAGGAGACAGCAAGAGTTCCAAGATAAGCAGAGCTTGGCAAAGCAGTCACTCAGGTGCTACTCTCTTCTCTGTGGTCCAGAGCCTGTTCTGGGGCATCCTGTGCCAGAACAGACAAATGGATGTTGGTTGTTTCGCCATCCTTGCTTTGCCTTTGTTCCCCTTTGGCTGAGATGCCACAATTCAGGTCCTCAAGCAGAAACCATGAAGAGACAGGAGCACAGGTGATTCCATGGCAGGTTTCTGACTCTTGGATAATGAGGCATATACATGTACTGTAGGATGAAAATAAGAAAACACAACATCAAAAATTCCAGTTACTGTTTAGAGTGAACTTCAGTTATAGCAAGTTTTTTTGAAGTTACCTGCACTGATTGAGGAAGAAATCTACAGAAAAAAATAACCTGTCTGACTGTAGTTTTATTTTGATCATGAAGATGGAATGAAATAACATCTTGATTCTGTGATTTTCTAACTGTGGAGCACCTGACTTTTTTGACTACTTCCACAGCTTTTAAAAAGTGTATGGTGTACGACAGTTAATCACACACCATTACCTGCTGCTCAATGTAGGTTCTGTGGTAAGCTCTGATAATTTATTGCTTGGAATTTGGTATTTCAACGTATCAATTGTTAAACCCTCAGTCAGAGCCGTTTGAAAATTCTGAGGGGGAAGAGGTGTCAGTTTACCATATCTGTACCTTGAAATATGTAATTTGGTCCCATTAAAATTAATAGAGCAGTTCACATACTTATGTTCCATTTGTGCGGAAATGTCAGCAATTTACAAGATTATAGAAGAGATAAAATTGTAAAGAAAATGCAAGAGATGATAATTACCCTGAAATGGCTTTATTCAAGTGGTGATAATTTTCTCTTTTTTTTTCCTTTCATTGTTGTGTTTGGCTGAGGTGTACTTAGTTTTTACTTACTTGTTAGAGTTCCTTTGATGTTTGCAGACCTGGAACAATAAGACACAATCTGAAGGAAGGCAAGAGGAAGAGAAAGATATTTTGGGTAGATTTTTTTAGATGTTTTTTAGTTTAATTTGGAATATTAGTTTATTTGGAAAGATAGTTTAGGATATTTTTTTAGTTTAATTTGTCCATTTAGTTTAATTGGTCCAGAGCTCTTACCACTGGGTTATGGTGACAGTGGACTACATTCTGGAGCAAAGCAGTCAGTGCCATGAAGGGCTGTGGGGTAACTTAAGAGGAAATGCTGTATTTATAGATTACTAAACAGGAAGAAGATAGGTGTACGTACTACAGAGAGGTCCAGATGGCTGCACAGATAAGCTGTATTGTAGCTTGATAGCTCTGAGTCTTAGATGTTTGGGTTGTTTTTTCATTAATTATTAGGAATAGATGCCAGTGCCTTCCACATCAGTGGCAGTTCACTTGCAATGGAAGTAAAAATGAATTAAGGAACATGGAAACTAGAGTAGGGAGGGGAGAGGGATTATCAGCAAAGACAAAGCATAAAAACTGTTATAAATCTGGATGCTGAACTTTGATGTATTTATCAGAATAGGATTATTTTGTCTTTAAGTTCACAGACCTTAAAAAAAAACAAAACTAGAATACTGTTGATTGTAAGTCAAAAGCAATTTTTTTCTACCTTTTTTTCTAGATAGGTGTTTTTAAAGTATATTCTTGCTTTGTTTTCACTATAAGGCTTTGTTGTGACCTCCTTGAAAACTCTGGAACAAGCAATATTGTTAGGGAACTGTTGTAGCTTAGAGTTTAGAGCTGGGACAGATTTTTTATGCAGCAGCTTGAAGTTGTATTCTTTCTTAGTGCATGCTTAACTGAAGGAAAAAGGCTTTTCTTGGTTTAATGTTTTTTCCTTCTTTTTTTCAACTATAAAGATAAATCTTCAGGTAAATGTCTCAGTTGATGCCAATGCTTCTCAAACTGTAGAAACCCAGACATTTTTGCTCCCCATTCTTATCACAGAGGGCAGATATGCAGGTGCACAAGTTGCTCTAGGTCAGCATAGGAAAAAGTAGTTGGATGACGCTGGAGAAATGCTAATGCAAACCAAATGTAAAGGGAACAGCTGCTGTAGGTAAGGTGTTTTGTGCTGGAAAATGCTATTATAGAGGAAAGAGTTGAAGCGATACGTGGAATAAATAAATAGACTCCACAGCTTGGGGTAGTTCTGAAGTGGGTATGTATTGTCAGTGGCAACACAAGTGAGATCGCTCTCCGAGACTTGTGCCCTGAGCCTCAGTCTGACCCAAACCTTTATTCCCAAAGGTGTTCCATATGCAGGACATTACACAACTGTCCTGCATATTCAACCCCTGGCCCCGCCTGCCCTCGCCTCTCATGCTGAATAGGTCCATGCCCTTGTGGGCACACGTGGTTTGCTGTGGTGGTCGCATGGGGGTCTTTTGGTGGTCCTGAGGCTGAAGATCGTGGTCTTCCTCATGGTTGAACTTTTGAACTTCTCTCCTTTGAGCGTGCACTTTTGGTCCTTTGGTGCTTATCTGAGTCCCGTCTGTCAGTAGGCTTAGGGACAGAGGAGCCTCTTTATCTGGGTTCTTGGTATCTCCAGTCATTTCTGGTATTGTTCTTTATGCAAGAAGCTTCAGTAATTTGCATTCTCTTATGCCCTTTTGTACCATGGCAGAGGCTTCTTAAGTAAAAGGTTAAAATTCAACACATTACCCTACAAGCTAGAATGTAAATGCTTAATTCATTTTGTTAACTTAAATGAACACCAAAAATCTTGTTTCAAGAGTTACCCTCAGTTTGGTGGAAAATTGCATACCACAGCATGGAAGACTGACTTCAGTCATGACAGAGACATATAGAGGGCTCATTTCTACTTCATGAAGGAATGAAGTACAGAAAAGTCCAGCCTAATGCAGGCCTGGACACAGTACTGAGGGCACAGATCCCACACAGCATAGCTCTGACTAACCTGGTTTTGGGGCTGTGTGCCTCACTGCTTCCCATAATAGGAAGAGGTCTTGTGGAGGGAGGTAACCCTTATGGAGAGCCAGTTTGAGTATTTGTGCAGTACTGGCTGTTTAGACATGTGTAAAGGGACCTCTGTGCTCCCCAGTGATTCTCATTTGTTAACTCTTCTGTACCGAGGTAGCAATAAACAGACAAACAATAAGAGTAAATAGATTACTTGCTTAAGTAGATTTGCTAGCAGTTCCTCAGATTTGGATTTGAAGGACTACTTACTTAATAGATTTTTACACTTTATTGAAGCATAATGCTTGTTGCCTACTTTGTCTGGAAATCCTGCCTGATTCTGTCTTCTCTCTTTCACTGACTGGCTGGTACTAGAGCACAAGGTGGATGGGAGAGCTTGAGTGATCTGAACCTTATATGAAGAGCATATATCTGAGCCCACATTTACTGGCTCTTTTTCTTGCAGTCTTTGACCTTTTCCTTGATGTGCTTGTGGTGGGTTGTTTTCTGATGTTTCTCACCCTGCTGCTTTTCAGGTGGTGGGCAGGGGAGTGGCAGAAATGTTCAACCACATGTGGTCCAGCAGGACAGAAGAAGAGAACTGTACTTTGCATCCAGACAGTGGGATCTGATGAGCAAGCACTGGATGTCACAGAGTGCCAGCACCTGCTTAAACCAAAGACCCATCTCTCATGCAACAGAGATATCTTGTGCCCGTCTGACTGGACAGTGAGCAACTGGACTGAGGTAAATCCATGTTAGCTGAAACACGGAACCTTTTCTCAAAATTGTCTATCATAGTCAGCTGAGAGGACTAATGACCAGCTGTTTTGTCTTTTTAATTTTTTTCTGAAATACCTTTTTGTAGTTTAATGTGTTCACAGATCCTTTGTGCAGAAAGAAAAAGAAAAAAAACAACAAATCAGCCCTGCTTCCCAAAGACTTTAGGAGGCATTGCATGTTAATTTGCTGAGCTTTTGGGAGTGTAGAATGTAATGTGCTTACTGCTAAAGAATCTGTGTGAGAGCAATGGCTGCTGTGGGCCAGACTAGGGGGATGACTGCTGTCAACTCTGTAGGTCAACAAAGTGTTTTAAAATTCTTTACATTCATATCTCTTGCATCCAAGACTCTGCCTTTCTCCCATAGCTTTGGGAACATATGGGAATTGTTCAGATCTGCACCAGGAGAGGTTCAGGTTGGACATCGGGAAGCATTTCTCTTCTGGGAGGGTGGTCAAATCCTGGAACAGGCTGCCTAGAGAGGTGTTCAATGTCCCCAGCCTATAAGTGTTTAAGAGAGCATTTGGACAGTGCCCTTAACAGCATGCCTTTAATGTTGGTCACCCATGAAGTGCTTAGGCAGTTGGATTGTTGAGGGTCCCTTCCAGCTGTAAATACTATCTTCCCTTCTTTTTTGAAAACTCCACTCTCATCTTTCTCCTCAGTCTGCGTTTTTATTAGACTCACTGCTATGAGAACAAAGTCACATACTGTACTAAAAGATCTTGTGACTGTATTGGATTGGTTATGCTCACAAACCATCCTCACAGAATGTTGTTTGTTTTGTTAATTGAGTAACCCCCATGCTTTAAATTCCTGTGAAAAAATAGATTGAATTTACATGACTAGCAGTACAATTATATAGGAATGGCACACTGCTTGTGCTCATATACTGTTGGATTACATTTACAACTTACTGACAAAAATGCATTTTTACACCTTCAGAAACTGGAGAGTGAGTGTAGGACAAGTATTTCACCTGCAAAAATGACAGGAGCTGATGAACCTGTCTACTGTGAAGCAACACTGGTTGCTTTCCTGCTCCTGTTGTTGTAGAGCTGATGTTATTTTACAGCTGTGAACAACAGTGTACTCCAGCAACACAAAGTCACTGGTGTTTCTACTGCCCTGTGATCCAGACTAGCTCTAAAATGAGTTAAATGTGCCAGGGGCAATAAAGTCCTGGCAAAAGGAGAGTTTATCACTTCATGTTGAGCACCTGGTTAGGCTTCCCTGCTTCCTAAGAAGAATTCTGCCAGTAGATTTTTTTGTAACATCTCCACTCCTACTCAACCAGTCATCCAGCCTTAGTATCTCCAACCAGAGAAGTGTGATTTTGTAAGATCCTTAGTTGCAGGATAGCTGCTGAAGGCATGGCTGTACCTGTGGGCCTGAGGATGAAAAACATCACAGAAAATCTGGGTCTCCTTAGCTGCCAGCACTCTATACACAGCAGTGCTGTCACTTAAATAGAAGCCAGGTTGGCTAAATAGTTTTGGTAGTCTCTAATTGAGAACAGACATGCTAGTAGCTCTGGCAGCAGTTCGTGCTTGTACTAGTGACTGAATGAAAAATCAATTTCATAAAGTCAGCAAGGGTCTGTGAGCTGCGTGGATCACCACAGCAGGTTTATAGCACTGTGAGCAGCACTGAGCCCATCAGGTGTGTGTTCAATTCCAGGTTCAATCTGGTAGAAAAGGTATTGACTAAATAACTTTGTGAGTCAATGAAGAAGTCAAATTCTATCATATTACTTTAATATTTTGTCTTTATCATGTAATTTTTTTCTCACTATTTCCCTGAGGTGACATTTACTGTCAAAAAATTTGGAAATAACTCCATGGTAGTGGAACATCTCTAGAATGAGAAGCTTGTTCTTCAGGAAAAGCGTTGTAATTGATTTTTTTGTCATGATGTTTCTTTGTTATAAACAAACATCATCTGATACTTCTGTGCAGGAGAAATACATTAATTCTGTTTCATTTGCAGTGCACAGTCACTTGTGGTGGTGGAATAAGGACTCGTAATGTCACTTGTGCCAAAAATAATGATGAGCCATGTGATAGTTCCAAGAGACCAAACTCTAAAGCCCTATGTGGTCTTCAGCAATGCCCTTCTGCTGGAAGATTTCTGATTCCCCCACAGGCACCCAGAAGAGGCAAGATCATAATCAGAAAAACAACTGCCAATCCTGAGTGGAGTCTTCCTCACAGAACACCCAGACCAAACCCCAAGTTCCATACTACAACAAAAATACCCAAGCATGAAAGCGTAACTCCCTGTTTGTCTACGTCCTCTGGTTTGGTCAATGTCTCAAGAAAAGAGGGAGCAGCCAACAGGACAGTACAAAGTAATTTTGCTGAATCAAGTGATGTTTACAATTACCCAATGGTTTCTACTGAAAATAGCTCATATCAAAATAGCACTTCATGGCCTTTTCATAACAGCTTAAGTACTGAAAATATAAGGCATGCTGAAAACACTTCTAAAAATGAGCCAGTTTTTACTGCAGAGAATGAGATGCAAATAAGTAAGGACACTCCTGTTTCCTCTTCTACCAGTAATCCAGAAATAACTTCCAGCTATGATTACTTAACTGAGGAATCTGACAACACTGATGGGCCATTTGGAGTCAGCAAGAAAACAGTTGATCTCTTTTACAGCACAGAACTCAATCCTGAAATCAGGACCAGAAGCACAACCTTGGGCACTGGTTCTCCTGTCACTCAGAGTGAGAGTATGACTTCTCAGACCCCATTGGCATCTCATCAGCGAGACTTTTCTGTGCTCAATCCTGTAAGCAGAGCAGAACAAGAGCTGGCATTTCCAACAGCAGCAAACTATGTCAGTCTGCAAGTTGATGTGCCTGTTGTAGAAGTAACAACCCCACAAGCACTGGTTACAGAAATGCCTACAGAGCTTGGTCATGCACCAGGAGACCAGACTGACAGCAGAGAAGAAATAAAGCTGCCTGACACCATAACCACTAGCACACAATCCTCAGCTCCCAAGCATACTCTGAACAACCAAAATGCAGCGTCTGAGGGTGTTTTAATGAATGTCACAGACAGCAACCACATAATAACATCCAACAGTTTGCCCAGTGATGCCTACTGGATAGTAGGCAACTGGAGTGAGGTAAGTTATTTTTTGCTCATAAGAAGCGGTGAATGTGAACAGCAGTCTGAAACACTGCTCAGGAAATGGAGTTTCTTAGTTTGTCACAATTATCTGAAATCAGTATTGTACATATGAAAAACCACAAGAAAAAAGGTAACTTGGAATACCTAAGATTAGCTTGCTTACAGAGAATGAATATAGTCATCATGGGGCTTGGCCATAATTTACCAACTTATATTTAATACCCTTCCAACTGTAAAGTTTTATTTTTCTGTAAACAGAGTTCCTTTTATGCTAATGGATTTTATATTCTTGAACTCACCTGGAACTGAGAGCTGTTGGTGTCTGAACTAATCATCTCATTTTTGGTGGCCTTTTTTCCAGGCTAAAGAGGGTCAGATCTGGAAACTTCCTAGTGCTGATCTGCCTCTGTCTCAGTACTGATGGAGAATGCTATCCAAGTTCTGTTTCTGTGCACCTGTTGGCTCTTGGGTCTGCTGGGAATGATTCACAATCACAGAAATGCAGAAATTCAGGGCCAAAAAGGACAGCATGAGATTACTAAGTGTATCTCATGTCACTGGAGGCATATATAGATCCCTGAGATGGTGTTGGATGCAGACAGTGGGTAAGATCCCTGCTTTGTCCTCAGTGCATCAGCACTTGTTCAGGACATGTACTGATGGCAATTTGAGCTTTCATCTTGTGCGTTCCTGTGGCCAGCTTAGAATGGCCTTAGCTTCCCATGTTCTAATGGGATAGGTGAATCATTCCCTCCTGCACATATCCCTATACGAGAAGACCTGCTTTTAGGTCTGCTTGAGTGCAAGATCCTAAAAGAAAAGATCAGGAGAATGGTTGTGGCCCCAAGCCCCCACAGCCTGAGCAAAGGCGTGTCAGAGATTAAATGAATCAGAGATGCTACTGTTCTACTCATTTATTGTTCACCTTGAAATATTTTCCTTATACATTACAAACATCTTCTATACTGAAAATGAGGATTCTCTTTTCTTATGTGCAGACTGTGGAGGAAAATTATCTTCTTAATAACTCTTTTGGGGTCTGACATCTAAATTCTTTTGAGATTCTCCTTGTGTTCTCTAAATATCTGAGGATTTCATTTTTCTTGTCTGATCTTGCTTCAGTTTCATCACATATTTTTTGTCAATGATGTTCATTGTGGTCCCAGTGGACACATGACATATAAAATCAACTCATTATTACCATTTTATGTATTAACCTCTTTGTGAATGCAGAAATTAGATTTGTCTTGTTTTGTAACCATCTTGCTTTGATATATTCAATTTGTGGTTCATTGTAAATGCTGGATCCCTATTACAGTATTTCTAAATCTGCAGAAGTTCTCAGTTGCATTTCGGAGCTATGTGTTTGTGTGTGTGAAGATATATATGTTTGTGTGTGTGTGTGTGTGTGTGTGTGTGTGTGTGTGTGTGTGTGTGTGTGTATGTTTGTGTATACATAAAAAGTTTTCCCTAAATGTAGTATTTTATATCCATTTTTTTATTTCAGGCTACTGCTTTCTTACAGTTTTCATGAGGTGAGATGTCATTTAATTCAGATTTCAACATTCCTGCCTACTCTCCAAGCTTGTAATCATCTTCAAATGCCTTAAATGCATGTTGTCTTTCCTCATTCAGTTAGTTAATGAAATTGCTGAAGAGAGCCTGGCTTTGGAGCCCTGTAGAACCATATTTGAAATGTCTGTTCATTTTGACATTGAATAAGTGAGAACCAGTTTATTACAATTTTTCAGTTAGTTGAACACTAACCTTTTAATTATTTCACCTAAACTGTATTTATATTTGCTTTGAAAATGCTTTACAGGATCATGTAAAAATGCATCACAGCAGCCAGCTCCTTATTTTCATTAAGCCATGTTCCACTGTCAGAAAAAGTTATTAGACTCAATTGAATTATTTCTTCTAGATGGGTCCATATGGGCCTTTTGATTGCATTATCATCTTTGTTAATATTTGCCATTTTGGTCTTGATTGCTTAATAATTTGGTTTTTATCTTGTGAAGTGTGCTTGGGTGAAGCATTCCATTAGACCACAGATAGGATTTTTTATTTTCCTAGTGATAAATTGGAAGATAGTCTTATCTAATCCTCTGGGACTTCTCCAGTCTATTATAAAAATTGATTTTCAACAGTTCAAAGATTATTGAATAAACACTTGAATAAATATAAAGTTAATACATTTGGTTTCACAGAACTGATGAGTCAATTTGAAGATCTTAATGCATCTAACTTTGTTATTCTTTAATAATTTAGTAGTCTTTTGCTACTCTCATGCAAGCTGTTGTTTCTTGTTAAAATAAATTTTATGGGAAGTGTGGCACATTGAACTTCATTTTTCAAATTTGAAGAAGTGATGAAAAAGAGAATTTATGGAGTCTCTATCATTGGAGATACTCTTGAAGCTGTCTGGACATGGTTCTAGGAAATTGCCTCTAGGTGGCCCTACTTGAGCAAAGGTCCTTTCCAATTACAACCATTCCATGGGTCTATTAATAAAGTCACTATTCTCATTTGCATTAAATAAGAGTTATCTATTTCACATACACACCTTGAGTCTGACATTCACAGAACCTTTTCTTTTTGTTCATTACTTTTAATTAATTTTCAATCTATAGTTTTCTGACTTTATTTTTGCTCTGTTTGCCCATCCTTAGTAAAACTTTGAATCTGTTTCTACATGACATCTCTCCAAGGCATTGGTAGTTCAAGACCACTGCACCTACCCTGATGAATATCTTGCTGTGCTCTTTCTCTTTTAGTAGCTGTCAATATTTTGACATTGCTTTACTCTGTAGGAGATGTCCATACTAGTAAATAAATAGTGCCAAGAGCAGTGATAGTCACTGAGGTGGAAAGGTGTGGCATGTCCCATAAGAGGGCTGGCACTTGTCCCCTCAAGGGAGAGCACTAATTTGAGTAGGGCAAAAACAGTGCCCATTTCCACCAGTGCTTGCCTGTAAATTTTACTTCTTTCCTACTACTTTCTAGGCTATTCTGGGCTGTCACTTCTCTTTCTAAGAGCTTTCTGGGTAGCAAAGATACTCCATTACCACGAGATCATTTCACTCTAATATTGGTCATTTCATTCTTCTGTTGGTCATGTAAAGTCGCCTGCACTTTGTCCCTCTGTGCCCAACATTTACCGTGCCAAGAGGAAATTTTGGTTCCCAAATGACAAAAGGAAAAGCAGTATGTCTTCAGAAACTTACTGAGCATCAAATGACAGCCAAGAAAGCTAAGGCTTTATTCTGAAACCATTTGAGGTATCATGCCTTCCTCTCTTGACCCTGTGCCTCCACACAACAGGGTTTGAAAAAATCCTGGTGTTTCACCTTCTTCAGACAAGAACATAAATCTTTCTCCATATGATCTGTCCAGCATCATCCATGGAGTCACCTTTACTCTTCTCAGGTGTGCTCAGAAAGGGGCTTCAGTCAAAGACTTAAGCATCCCTTTAGTGAAGTCTTGGTGTTGTCACACTGGTGTGGCAAAGCTGGGGAAGGCATCAAGCCATCAGAAAGCAAGACAAGGGCAGTCTCTCCTCTCAGTCAGAAAAGTTGCCTTGGATAGGTGTGTCACTAGGCAAAATAGAGCAGTGGTATGCAGTTTCCTTTAATAGGACCTTTGTGGCCACTTGGACACACATCCTGGGAATTGCCATGGGATCAAACATCTCCAGTGTTGACTTTTTTTCCTGCCTTAGCTTCAGTTTAAGTTTCCTTATTTTTCCAAGGACACTTATTCAGCATTCTGTATTTAACTTTCCCACTGCCATACAGGGAGTTCAAACCAGACAACAGCATTTGCTCTTTTCATTATTTTGCTTGGATTAAGTCTAATCCAATATTATGGCTGTTTCTCATGCCAGCTACAGGCTGCTTAGTGTGTGTTCAGTTTGGCTCTACATGTATAGGTCACTGACCCACCCTTTTTAAGGCAGAAAAAGGTTAATGGGTGTCTCCAACCACTTTTCAACCCCTCCTGCTTCAGAATACAATGACAGTGTTTGGGGTTTTTTGTGAGGAGTTTGCACTCTTGGGATATGGCTTGGAATAATTAATATTCTCTTTCCTCGAAAGAGACACAAAAATCCTCACAGATGCTGAAAACGCTCAGCCACTTCCTGATTTAGATAAACATTTTCCTGTACAGTTTTCTTAAGATTCTCACATATTTAAGATTTTCAGCATCATGCACTCAATTATCTGACTCTTTTATCAGCAGTATTAGAGGTAGAGAGGGAACATGGTGAAGATTGCTTGCAATTCCATTTTACTTTGGATTGCCAAAGATAGTAGAAGAAAACAGGAACAGCTGGTACAGATTTAGAATGTCTTGGTAAGCAGGGGTTTGCCAAAGAAAAGAAGTGCATGGTATAAATCAGGATTGGTATTGTCTTAAGAAACCAAAGAAAGCCCTCATTCAGAATATTAAGTAAAATATGGGTGAATTTCAAATCTTCTTTCAGGTATCTCCAATAACATATGTCATCTAAAAGGGCTCTAGATATTTATATTTAGGTTCCAGGATTGTTTCCAGAATTATGTACTAATGTTGAGCTTGCCCCTGGGCTTTCCTCTTGTCCTTGTGCAGTGCTCTACAACCTGTGGAATGGGGGCTTTCTGGAGACATGTGGAGTGCAGCAGCAGGAATATATCTCACTGTCAGAACATGAAAAAGCCTGATTCTGCAAGGAGATGTTATCTCCGCCCATGTGCTAGCTGGAAAACAGGAAATTGGAGCAAGGTAACTTCATTCAAAGCTGTGTATGAACAGTAAGCTTGCAAATTTCAGTGGGTATGAAACTCTAAATATTTCATTTTTAAAACAATTATTTACTCAGTGAATGCATGAATGATTCCCAGTTGACCATTCAGCACTAATTTACTAATTTCCTGACCAAGTTATATCTGGAAACACATCTGCTGTGAATTTTGTTCTTCCTGTGGTGGGTTGTGCTCATTAACTCTTGCATCTAGAGCAAGCAGGACTCACTGCTTGTGTTCTATGGAGCTGACGGGGCAAACCTGTACATAGTTGCTTGTGGCATCTTTTTAATCTCTGCCTCCAGGGATATATCCTAATTTTAAGGAGCATTGGGAATTTGGGAAAGGGAGTTGTCACCATGTACTGTCTCTTGAAATGGTTTATTCCCCATTCACATAACCTCGAAGTCTGCTATGTGTAGGATTCTGTTTGGTCCTAGTTTCATACCCATAGCCTATTAAAGGGACAGAAGAGTGTCCAGGGGTGCTAAGTAGAGCCCAAAGAATTGTGCTTGAGTCCCATTTTGATATTTTAAGCTGTGTGAAGAACACCTGGAAGGACTTAGGTGACTTCTTGAAGCTGATTACATTTTGTCTTCATGCAGTCTGAAAATTGAGTTTCAAACCACGGGTTATTTTTCAAGACTAAAAGGAGATAAACTACAAAATTCTGTTTAAAATATTGTTTATTTAATAAGGAAAAAGATAGGTGTCTCAAATTTTTCCAATATAGATCATTTTGGTGGACAATGTTGTTGCCATTGGGCTAGAGGGCAGATTGATATAAATAAAAGGTTATAGTTAAAAAACCTGTGTTATTATTGAGCTCTTAGACATAAAATTGATTTGAACAGGAATTACATGCCTCTTTAGAAAGGTCGGGAAAGGCCAAGGCTTTACATAACTACATTTAATCCTTTGAAATTAATTTTAAGAGATACATAGACATCCTGCCCTCCCAGCTGCAGTGGGCAATTTCACTTTCACTTTTTCTTCATAAATGTCATTGCTCTTGCAACAAGTGAATGATGGTTATGTCACAAAAAATAGCAGGCAATCAGGTTTAAGAATGAAATATAATAGGAAGCAAATTTTTTGAATGTCAAACCAGTTATGAAACACATTTGAGGCAAGAGGCTTCTCCTATCAGATTTGTGTTACCTGTGATTTTTTCCATCAAGTGAACTGTACTAACTTAATTACAGTTTCATGTATTAAAAAAGGTTAAATTTTGCTTGCTTTACAAGTGGCAATTGTTTTTGGTTACTCATTTCAAGCATTTTGAAGACATGTTGTCACAGAAAGATGTCTGGCTTCCCTGCTAGTGCAGTAGAGCTTTTTCTGTTTTCTACTCTGATTTAATTCTTCCCCTCCCCTAAAAGAAAGGTGCTTCAGACTAAATCTTAGATATAATTTGCATATATCTTGAGACTGTTGTACTCAGTTTCTTACAGAGTCACTTCTGTCCACTGTCTCTATCCAGAGAGACAAAAACCTGTCTTGTGGACAAGAGCAAGGATTTCCTTTCCATACATTCTTCATCCCATAGGGGAGGTATTACATTCAGATTCCTTGCTCAACTAAAGGATGCTTATTTATGCAAAGGAAAATAGCATCTGTTGCTATTGCATCATAATGGTAAAGGTGAAAGGTGATTTGAGGAGCTTTCAGTGGTGCAGCTGGAATTTGCTTTAATTCTGCTTAAAGACAAAACGTGAATTTTTTCCTTAGCCCTGGGGTAGCAAATTCAGTTCTTCCTCAAGAGCAGGAAAGGTCCTAAATTTTGGTGCCTGGAGACAGGACTTGGTATGCTGCATGAGGCTTGGAAGAAGCTCTGGCTAGAAAAAGGAGACTGGAAGGGTTCACTTAGCTCCTCAGCAGAGCTCTAAGCTGGGCAGTGATTTCACAGGCTGTGAGTGAGTCTCAGAGTGCCTCTCTCTTCCCTCCCACCTTCTCAAACTGAGGCTGCTCTTGGGGTATGAATTCTCCTGGTGCCTTGGAGGTGCATGGGAAGAAGATGAGGGTGGGAACTGCTACTCACTGCCTTCCTCTCTCTGAAGCAACTAAGGAACTGACAATTTTCCTGCATACAGAATCCATTTTTGTATTTATTGCATTATGACTCTTCCACTATGACATTATTTGGAAATAGCTGGCAAGACTTGCCAATTGAATATTTATCCATATTATTAACGGCCATAGCAGTTTAGTGGGGGAAGTACTTACATGGCATGTTCCAGGCTGCTGCGGGAAAAGCCACAGTGTTTAAGCCTCGCAACAGATTGGTGTTACAGTAAACTGGAAATTCCTACTGTTCAGGATGCCCAAAGCGTAGGCTGTACTCCTGTTCTTTGCCTGGGGAAGGTACAGCCCTTCAGTGGGGCTCATCATGTGGAGATGTGCCCCTCTCTGTTTTGTGTACAGTGCTCTGTGAACTGCAGCGGAGGCTTCAAGACCCGAGACGTTCACTGCATTGATGCTGGGGAAAAGCGGCTCCTCAGGCCTTTCCACTGCCAGTTACTCGGCTATAAACCACAGTTCAACACTAGCTGTAACACAGAGCCTTGCTTGCAGTGGCGTGTGGAGCCCTGGAGTGAGGTACTGTTCTTTGAAAGAGGCTTTGTGAGTCAGCAGTTTCCTTTCAGGTAACAGCAGCTGTTGGATCCCATGCTGTGAGGTAAAATTGAGTTCCAAGGACGACACACAGCTGGTGAGTTCTTTTGCATGGCTACAGCAAAAATTACAACAGGTGTTCATAAGGCTTCACAGAATCATTCTTAGGATTGAGTGTGATTTACGGCTGGATCTCTAAATTTCCATGTCCTAAATTTCATGAAAGAGAGAAGCAGATGACCTGGAAGAAAATTTGTTGTCGCTATCCTTATTGGATCAGTAAATGTGTTTCATTTAGATGAATCCTTTTTGCTGCTGTTTTAATGTTGCCTTCTCATTATGGCAAATTTATACACTTTTGGACTGAAATTTTATGGAGCTTAGACCAGACATAAGATAAATCTGACTTTTGGGTCCCTTTATAATATAAATCTGTACCAATAAACTTAGAGGCATCCAGGCACATATTTATGTCGGCTAAAACATGTGGTCTGATTATATTTTAGAATTTAACCCTACTGAAAGCAGTGCTGTAGAAAGTGTCACAATGTTTGCAGCCATGTGGACCTAATGCTTTGGGCTTTTAAGGGAGGTGATCACATTTCCTTTATGGGGCACTAATAAATCACACCTGGAGGAGGCCAGGGTGTGCTGTCAGAACAGTTAGCAGGGGGAGGAAAAATAGAAATAATGGAATGATTACATCTGTTTGCAGCTTAAAATACTTTATAAAAACACTAGTCCAACCCTGGAAGATGTCCTCATACTAAGGACTCTGGATAGAAATGGATTGAAGAGGTTCATTTATCAGATGTCAGATATATTGTTCTGTCCATAGGGATGCAATTCCTTGTAAGACAGTAACAATGCATTATTCAAAGTATATTTTATACCTTACTTAATATCAGAGTATGAAATACTTTATGTATTTCAAGCATTTCTCTACTACAGACTTAGTGAAAAAATAGTAAAAAAAAAAAAAATCAGTGAATAAGTAATTTTAGAATGTGGACAGAAGAATATTTTAAAAATAACTTGGGTCACTACTTTGTATGATGCTTTTAATGCCAAAGAGTTCAACTGTTGTATGGATTGAATTTTTAGTGTCCCAAACCAGCTCATAAAAATGAGATGCTGCATCTTATGAACTTGTTGTGTCTTCAGTCAATGTCACAGATTAATCCTGCTGATATATGACTTCTACTGTCTTATTAGAGATGCTGCTGGTGTTGGTGATGTTGATGAGCAGTTCTCTGTTGCCTGTTCTGTGTAGCCACTTCTACTCTGCCCTGTAGTCCTTCCAGTAGTATGTGCCAGGAGAAGCTTTTCCCTGTGTATTAGCTTCTTCTCAGTCTCCTTCCCAAGCACATGGAGGAATAAGTGTCCCAGTGCAGAGTTTTTCTTCATATCTGGACTTCAGGACTTGATGTACAGGCTAGCCTGTTCATCTTTCTAAACCCATGGTCCTGTGAGCCTGGTCTTGCTATCTGTGGCCCCACATTTCTAAATTAACATGTCCAGCCATCTTTGTGGTCTGATTCTGGTTTCTGATCCTCTCCCACCTCTGACTGTGCCCATCTCTTGCCAGTGTTCGAGGACGTGTGGTGGTGGCCAGCAGGAGCGGCACGTCTCCTGCCCACGGGAAGGGCACTGTGACTGGACCAAGAGACCTGATGCCATTGCATCCTGTAACAGGCAGCCTTGCACACAGTGGATTCACCAGGCCTGGAGCCCGGTAGGATTCAGTTTATTTCTGTTTCATATTTTGTCATGAGTTGACCATATTTGGTCATATTGTCCACTTGTCTCTGAACCTCAACCCCTGTGGCAAGTACACTTCTTTATGCACAGCTGAAGCTGCAAGAGAAGAACTTCTGAAAATGTTATTGAATATTTCATAGCTAGCCCGTGTCTGTTCCTTCAGGTGACAGATATTGTAGCTTCTATTTTCTGTTGCTGTATTAGATGTCATTGGAAGTCTGGCATCTTTTATCTTGTCTAAGGACAAAGGAATTTTACCATTAACATTCTTCCTCTTCACATTTGCAATTTTCCACTGTTGGAAGTGATCAGGTGATCCTCAAAACAACTTTGGGGAATACTGCACTTGCCCACACAAAGAGAAATTCTGAATTTTGACCAATAGTCTCCTACTTAGTACCTAGAAATCTTTTTGATAAATGTGAGGTGTATCTTTGGGGAACTTTCCAGTATCTGCTATACATATTTATCTGTTGCTATACATATTTATGTGTAGCAGTAGAAAAATATGAATAAAATAAATATGATAAAAGAAACCTTTCCCTTCCGTTTCCTTAATAAACATTGCATACCTTACAAGTACTCCTCAGAGCATAATGGATTGTTGAAGGAATGCTAAAAGCAGGAGCCACAAATCAGGAAACATTGGAGTCTTATTTAACACAGAAAATTCAATGTGTTGGTTTTGACACAAAGCCATTAGATGGGACATGACTATAAGGTAATGTAGAGTCAGTGTAACACTTAAATATGGAAGTGAAGCACATAAAATAAGTAACAGAATACCAAACATTATAGCAACTATTTTACTTATTTATTAATCCCATATTGATGTCTTCATCTCTTGTACTTCATTAGCTGACATTCTCTAGCTGCTGAATTCTTTATCTGCTGGCACTATTTATCTGTAGAGAGAAAAAATTTAAAATTAATTGAGATTCTCAGATGCTCTCGGAAGTCACAAGAATTAAGTACATTTACAGAATGGTGCAGGAAGATATTTTAAAAGTGTTTTAAAAGTGGCCTTCTGTGTGCAGCCAGAACAACCAGCTGGCAATTCCTTTGTTGTCCTAAAGAAAGGGTAACCACCCGTTTAAAATCCAGGAAAGAAACAAAACCTTATTGGGATTTTTTTTTAAATCTTTACCTGGTCATTTGTAGACCTAACATTGTAATTGTTTATTTGTGTTTAACTTAGATAGTCAGAAAACACAGGAAGCAAAAACCATCCTAATTGGTATGAATTTGGTTTACAAGTCTCTTATATTGTAGGACTGGCATTGCAAATCATCTTTTTCCTCTGTAGAAAACAGTCCTCTTCCCCTGTTTGCACATTCCAAGATGCTGTATTTATACTTTTTTTTTACCTGGTATTATATCCTGCCAAATCTGGCCAAAATGCAGCATGGAGGTGTCTGGATGGAGCATACTACACAGAGTACTGTAATGCCATTGCTTCTGGATCACATGGCAGTATTAGCTTATTGTCACATCACAGCTCAAATATTGCCATTTTACAAAATTTCCATGTAAAAAAAATTATGTATTGTTAAAATTACTCTTTCAGTGTGCTGTTTCTTGTGGAGGGGGCATTCAGCAAAGGGTTGTGAAATGCATGAATACAGAAACCAATGAAACTGAAGATGACAGTATGTGTGTGGATAAAGCCAAGCCCACAAAATATCAGAAATGCCATCTGCAAGAGTGCAGGAAAAATACAGGTAGAGTAATACACATGCATGAAACAGTTTTCTCCATTTCTGCTGAGATTCTGCAAAACCTGGGATCTGACTCAGTCTATCAACTTCTTTTGAGTAGTGTGGGCTCAGTAATTACAGGTCACCCTGACCTGCTACTGCTCAGTTGCTCTGTTGGCAGAACCACACTTGTCTCTTCCAGCACTTCTGGCCTTGTGTTGCCATGATGAGGAGTGCAGTCCCTGAGCATGCATCATCCCTAATTTATGATGACACAACTAAATTAGTAGGGCTGCTTGTATTGGCCTGTTTTAGGTAACTCAGGGTGCAGTCAGGACTGTGGAAGGACACAGAGTCCAAACAGATGCCATTTCTTAAGATAGATCCCTCTGTGAAAGCTGTAAATTCTGGACAGGGAGTGCAAACAAATTCTTACAGACACTGAAAAAAACGCAGTGGCCCACAGGGTGGGACTGTCCAAAATCAGGAGGATTTTGAGAGAAGTGCTCTTGTGAGTCAGGGTGTCCTCTGTCCTTCAAAGGCCCAGGAGCCCAGCTGTGTACATGGTTACTAGCCAAAAAAAAAAGAGGCATCGGGGAAGGGGGAAGCTTACAAAAGGAATAACATCTTTATGAGCAGTCCATGTACTGCTGTATCCAGGAAGTACCCTCAGATAAGAACAGCAACATCTCACAGCCCTTCTAGAATAACTTTCATAAGTCTTTTGGAGGATGATCTTCCCTATTAGTCAGTGCTAAGGGTCTAATTTGACAGTGAGACAATGGTTTGAATCTGGAGGGCAGTGCAGATGTGACATGCTCTTTAGAGTGATGCATCACTCCTGCTGCAGTTCAAATAATTTTAGCATGTGTTTTGCCCTGGGGTGGATTGGTCTGCTCATTTCCTGTCCCTCTCCTGTTCAGAAAGACAAACTCAGATAAATACTGCCTACACATATTAGTAATAGTTACTTCTGTGAATATAAGCTCAAGTGGCCCATGAAACATAATAATTGCCCTACTGGGTAAGCACTAGTCCATGCAGCCCACCCTTATGGCTCCAACAACAGCATTAAAAAATGCTACTTAGCAGGAGTACAGGATGTTCGTTGCTTTCCTGAGATTCATTTCCATGATAGTCCTCCAGTATTTCCAACTGATGTACATTAGGACGATTAAAACTTTTCCATGTAGTGCCTTTTTATTTAAACTTTAATTAATACGTTGCAACTCTTTTTGATGCTGTCGTGCTGTCTGCTTCCACCCTCTCCTGTGGCAGCAAGTTCACAGAATCATGGAATCGTCCAGAGACCCTCAAGACTATCCCGTCCAACCATCCACCCAGCAGTGCCACTGCAACCCCTGAACCACTAAAACACATCACCCAGTGTCAGATCCAGATGCCTCTTAAGCACCTCCAGGAATAGTGACTCCACCACCTCCCTGAGCAGCCTGTTCAATGCCTGACCACCCTAAATGAAAAAATGTTTTCTAAACATTGTCTCAGCTTGAGGCCATTTCCTCTTGTCTTCTCACTGTAGGTGTGGCAAGATAGGCTGACCATCACCTCACTACAGCCTCCTTTCAGGTAGCTGTACAAACCTGTAGTCCCCTGGATCATCCTTCTGACTCTCCTGTAGGTGGAAATTACGTTTGCTAATTTCCAGACAGCTGGAAATTCTCCAGTTAGCCAAGATTGCTGGTAGGTGATTGAGAGTGATTTGGCAAGTTCTCTCACCAGTTTCCTCATTACTCTGGGGTGAGTCCCATCTGGGCCCATACACTTATGAGTGTCTTAACTGGCAAAAGATGTCCCTAACCATGTCTTCCTGGATTATGGAAGCTTTGCTTTGCTTCCCATCCCTAACTTCTAGCACTGGGGGATGGATATCCTGAGAGCAGACTTTCTGTCACAGCCTGGTGTGAAAAAAAGAAATGCTTTCATCTGCTTTAAACTACCTTTATACAAGTTTTCACTGAGTTTCCCCCATTGCAGTGTTGAGAGATTTGCTGGAGAATAGCCCTGCTAATGTACCATCTTCCTTCTTTTGCACACCTTGTCTTCTTGCAGCTGAGGAACTCCAGTTTCTAATATCTGGCTAAAATCTGGCCCATCTCAGTTCATTAGAGCTACTACAGACCTATTAGCATGGTACAGACAGCAGCAGTCAGTCCCTGCCATGTTCTGATGCTGTAGCAATTAAAGCATAGCCAAGCTGAACATGCAGTTTTATGTCCATTGTCTGTGCTCTCCTGCCTGCCCTGGCTGACTGTGCAGCACCCTGCCATGCTACTCGTCTTAGGGGCAGTTACACGAATGCAAAAGTACCAAATTCAAATAAATTGTTGCCAGGTTTTCTCTAGCAGTTCTTATCAGCAGAAAAGTCAGAGTGGAAAACACAGATCAGCTGTGTCTACCACAAAAGTAAAGTCCCCCTGAACAGTCATGAGTGCTGTGTTTTCCAGAACAGAAGGTCATGTGTTCAATAAAAAATCCTAGAATTTCAGTGGGAGGTCAATCTGACCCATAATACAAGGGGAGAGAAAGCCACCATAAATAAGATCCTTAACAGACATCACCATCTGGCATGAAGCAGTTCAAAATTCTAGAAATACAGGGAGTGTGCCAGCAAAATACAGCTAATTCTTGTCATCTTCTTCACTACAGGGCTGCCCTGCAGCAAGGACCAGCTGTCAGTTCACTTCTGCCAGAGGCTGAAAGGTATTGGCAAGTGCTTGCTGCCATCAATACAGACTCAGTGCTGCTTCACGTGTAGTCAGCCCCGAATTCGGAACAAAGCAAGACATGGGGACCAGCGAGCCTTCAAACAACAAAATTACACTAAATCTAGAAGAAAACCACCTCAAAACTAAGAAAATAACAACCAAACAGCTTGGCACTAGCTGTTTTTTTTTTTTTTCTTGTTTCCTTGAATAGAGCTTCTGTTTACATGTCTTATGTTCCTTATTTTTTTCTGAACCATCCAGCATAAATGGAAATCTGTGATCAAAACTGGGAAAGCACATCACCTAGGGTTATCAGTCATAATTTACTATTTCCATTTTTTCTCTGTAATCCAAAATTTATAACATAATTTTCAATGTACCAGCAGCTAGTACTACTTAGGCATACATAGACACTAGAAACAGGCTTGCAAGAATTTTCTGATTTTTTGTAATTAATGTTTAACTTGTTCTTCCATCTCTTTTCCAAAACCCACCTGAAACACCAGCACTGATTACTCAAGAGCGCTTAGTGAAGGTGGTCCTTGGGGCAACAGACATGTACCTGTGCCATGGGCCAGTTTTCTTCATGCTCTCTTGCCTTTCTTTTTTAGGAATCAAGGTGAAGTGGCAGTGTTTCTCTTAATTCATTACTCAGTTAGTAAACTTAAAAACAGAGTTTTGTAATATCTTATGCTTATGATAGGCAGGATGAATTGGAACTTTGGTTTTTTTCAGGAGAAAAATTTTTGCTTAGTACTTGACTGAATCTCTAAGGGCTACCTCAGCCATAACCTGTTCTTGACAATTTTCTTCTGCTACAAATGTCTTGCTGTAGCCTGAAAAGCCCAGAAAATGTGGGATAATAAGTTCCCAAATATGTTTTAAGCAGCATTTCTTGGTAAATTAAAAAAGCCAAGTCGTTTGCATCTACCACCTTAGTAGTCATAGAATCATTTAGGTTGGAAAAGACCTTTAAGATCAACAATTCCAACCTCTAACCCAGCAGTGCCAAGTCTACCACTAAACCACTCTCCTAAGTGCCTTATCTGTCTGTATTTTTTACACATTTAGGGGAAAAACCAGCAAAATCTTTCAGACAGTTTTATACATTCCATCTGATAGAACAGATGAACAATTTCAGTATAAAGAAAAATTTTTAATTAACTATCAAAGGCCATTTGAAATTAGATGAGGCAACCAGCTAAAGACTATGGCCAGTCTCTATAACTGCAGGTATTCAACACAAATGATGCATGTCAGCAGGACATAAAAAGCTGTCAGGAAACTGATACAGCATAAAGGTTGTACCAGCTTGTTCTACAGCAAAAATTTAACCTCAGAACTTACCCTTTGGAAAAAGTGCTGTTCTCTCTCTCTTGACTTCCAACTTCCACCAGTTTTATGTTAGTGGTCAGCTATATTTAGTTCAAGAGTGTTACAGCTGCTGAACAGAGAACCAGGAACCTTCACTTTATTGATTTCCACTCTTTACAGCACAAAGAGTAAAGGAATCACATAGTGAGAAAGCAAAAGAGTTAAGTGTAAGCTAATGTAGGTAAGTACAATTGGAAGTTGAGTCTTTTGCATTTAAAAACTGAAATCTTTCTGGATTTTGACAAATGAAAAAGAAAGGAAGAAGCAATGAGCTGGCCCAACAAAACAATTTTGCTAACAGCATGTTAACCTGTGTGTTGAAATTCAACTTGACAGACTTAAACCTTTCCTGCAGCTTCAAGTGTGGCATGCAGGCATTTTAGCTGGAAATTACCCATACTACATTTTGAAATCAATTTTACACCATCAGCATAAAGGCCAACTGGCATCTGGAAACACTGTAATTCACACAGATGTTCAGTGGTAGAGCTATCTTGTCATCCAGTATCTCCCAGTAGAGCGTAAGTGCGCATTCACAGAAGCACTCTGCCACCTCACTCACAGCAGACATCTCCTACAGTGTAAATCCATAATGATTGTGGAACTGAGGGCTCCTGGGACAGGAATCTGAGGCCCATAAGAGTATCTGCATACCTCTGGCCTCAGGCGTAACAGCACCACTAGTCAAATAGCATTCCTGTTTTTCTAGTGAAGAACATGTTACAACAAGCTTCAGGAAACCAAGACCAGATCTTTGGAACAGAGCTGGACATTTTGAAAAGAGCTGGACAAGAGCAGACATTTAGATTCCTTTGGAATTCTGTAGAATTTGGACACCTTAGTTCTTCTGGCTTTTTCCAAAATCTCAGATTTGCACCCTACTTACCTTACAATTTCAGGTTATAGTACAGGGAAATGCAACATTTTATGCAGTATACAGTGAGACACATGGTCATGAATCTTAAGTGTCACTGTGGTTACAGATCTATGACTAGCAGTAGCTTTTTTTCTAGACAGACCTTTATGAAAGTTAATAGAAGTATTTCAGCCTGGCTATAATGTATTAACTTAATGATGGCCATGAGTCAAATTGTCATTTTTCAAAGGTTTGTGTCCTTTGACTAAGGACTTGCTTCTTCACTTGAAGTCTCTGGGAGTTCAAAATATGCAGCATGATAAGGTTAGATTTATTAACCTCTTTGATGGCAATATAATGCCAGTTTTAGGTGCTGATAAAACAAAATCCACTGTTAAAAGTGTGGTGCTAGGTTAACAGATATGGGGATGACTTGCAATGGTGCATGTGTGTACATGCACACATTCTTACAATAATATATGTCCATGGTATTGCTGGTCAATGCCAGACATTATGCTTTTTAAGTTTCAAGTTTGCTTCTCTCCTTCTGGGGACCCTTTGAGCAATAGAATTCTGGGCAGTTCTTACTCCTCTGGACACAGAAGTACTGAATCATGTGCAGGAGCAGAGGTGTCATGCCTGATTCAGGAAGGATTTGGGCAAGGCTTGGGCTCAAGCTGTGTGGCGTAGAGTAGTTCCCTGACAGCCAAACAACCTGGATTGGTGGGTAGTGCAGGTGCTCCACACATTCCCAGAAGCATTCTATAGGATTTGGACGGGACAAAGTTCCTGGTCAAAGTAATCTGTGCATAGGGGTACCTGCATAACATTTTATTCACAGACGTCAGCAGAAGGAGGCCACCATGTATTTGGGCTAATGAGAAAGGAGCTGACTGAGTGGATGTGGTGTAGGTTACAGAAAAATGCCTGCAGGAGTTGTCCTTTCCAGTGCTCCTTAGGGCTAGTATGGAGTTAAACCATTTCTGCCTTCATTGTTTTCTTCAGGGAGCTGTTATTTCATTTGAAATTAATAAGAAGTGAATAAATTATATTATGGATATTAGTCAGAATAATCATTCTACCCAGGGAAATGTAGTCATTACTGTTTCTCAGCTTAAAACTTTAGGGAAACTATAGTGACAACAGGAACCATTTTAAAAGAGCAGTGCCACTGCTGTTACAATGCAACTGTTCTTAATTAAAGGTGGATTTATGATCTGAACCCAGATGGTCATTAGTCTCAAAACTGAACTGAATACTAAGGGCAGAGGTGTATTGTCATTATATTATCATATTAGCCCAAGACACATCAGCTTCAACAGATTGCTCAGGAAAAAATGTATATTTTTCACTTTCACAGCTTGTTCTAACATTTCAAAGTTTAAAAAGCAAACTATGATGACATTTGTTTCAAGTTTCAATAAATGGCATTGCATATGTTTGATGTCTCTGGTATTTTATGTTTGCAGTATGAGAAGATTGATACAATGGAATTTCCAGGAAAAAACAAAAGCTTTAAAAATATATTTTATATGCCGGGAGTCCCCATCACTGAATTGTTTTGGTGCTTGATACTCCAGCATAAAAAAGATAATTAAAATGGGTGAGGGGAAAAAAGTAGAATAGGGCATGCTGCTAAGTAAAAATATACAGTAAAAGGATTCATTATTTCCTATGAAATAGAGGAAATCTTACCACTTCTTAAGCAGATATGTCTTAATTTGTTGGCAGCAAGTGAGAGTGTCTGTCGTGTCTGTTGAAGAGATGTATATAATATTAGCATGCCCCTTGCCCCACACCCCGAATCTTCCCAACACTCAAGTTTTGCCAGTCCTGCTGGTGCTTATGCCCAGAAACTTGATCAGTCCAGCCCTGATCCTTAACATGCTGCCAAGGAGCAAAGTTAGGCTCTGGCAGAGAGCACCATCAATTCTCACTCTGTCCCCAGACTCCACCCTATGCATCCATGCATGGGCTCAGCCTCACAACACCCTGTGAAGTTGCGGGAAGTTGCTCCTTTTTACTTTAGAAAGTCCAGCCCACAGGGACAGCACCCTCGCAGGTGCTCTAAGGGAGAGGGTTGGACTGATCTGAGGAGTGAGTGGAAGCTCCCTCTGCTTTGCCAAGTCCAGCACACATTCCTGGATGACCAAGTGCTCAGCACAGCCTGACGAGCAGGTCCTGTTGTTTCTGCACTGCCTGGCACAGCTTGCAGCACCCCCTGGACCTGGCCAAGCAGCACTGTTACAAATGGAAGTGGGGGTTTAGTTAAGTCCTTGCCTTTTGACTAGGCCTCTGGCAGCAGGCAGTACCTTTATTGAGATGGCCAGCACCACAAAACCACTCTCATTTGTGAGTTCTTTAACAATGGCTTATTCAGTCTATTGATTCTTTATTTAATAGACATAAAACTAACAGACATAATAAGACTTAAACCAAACTAAATACTACACAGGAATAAGGACAGAAAGAGACTCCTAGTCGGTAAATACAGTGTGAGGTTAAAGGTACCTTTAATTAAATGTTACAATACTAAATACTACACAGGAATAAGGACAGAAAGAGACTCCTAGTCGGTAAATACAGCGTGAGGTTAAAGGTACCTTTAATTAAATGTTACAATACAAATTAGGATTCAGTGTATCTTACCATCCCTTTGTTGGTGGAGCACACATCGGGATCCTTTCCCTCAATCCCTAGGGAAGTAACCATGGAACTTGTGTCCAGACTCCAGGGAGAGGTCTCTTACACTTTCAGTGTGTGTGTGTACAAGGTTTCTGCCTCTGTGATAAGTTGTGTGTCTTTCATAGTTTGTAAAACTGAGTCTCTTAGTCAAGAATATTTCTTTTATCTCTTCCTACATCAGCTCTCCAAACTAAAATGTTCATTCTTAGCTGAGGACTGAGCTCTTTTGGCGCCAGTTGCCCCCTTGCCGAGTCTTTCAGGCCAGGCTACCTCTCTATGCACCAGCTCTCTGTGGTAAAGGGGCAGGGGGGTGTAGACATCCTGCCACAAGCACCCACCAAAGGAACTGCGTGTTGGCTGCCAGCATCAGCTCAAAATTAAACCAGCATGGTGATAGGATAAGGTAAGAAAAGGGGATTTCAGGTGGGGTGTTCAAGACAGAGGTACCTGATGCAGCAGAACTGTTAGTTTAGTTTTGTAGATACAGAAATACAAAACGTTGCAGACTTAAGAGGGAGAAAGTTCAGCCCTGCTGAATGTCCTGTTGTTGTATTCAGAGGATATTCAATTCTTGTCCTTGTATTTTTGTATTCTCATGTTCCCTGGAGGAGAAGAGTTGGTACCAGACACCTCTGTCTTCCTTGGATTGGCTGATCTGACCGTGTTTTAGAATGGCGATTAATAAGAAACACAGTTTATTGCTGCTGCCCAGCACTGCAACCTCCCTAGCTCTTATTCCATCAGTAGAATATGGGGAGCTCACATGAGGATGCTACTTATTTCTATTTCTATTTAATTTCTTATTTCTTATTTCTGACTGATCACAATGTCCCCTTTTCTCTTAGTGAACAGATACAGATACCTCCAGTACACTCACAGGAACAAAACCTGGGATTTGTCAACCAAGGACTACAAGTTTTTCCTACAGATGCAGTAGTTACAGCAGTAATACCCAGGGAATGAGAAATAACCACAAGACCTTCAGAGTGGCCAACCATAGTCTGTAAGCTCTGTCAGGGTCTTTAAAGGAGTGTCTGGAAACCAAGGAGCTGCTAAATGACCTGGGCATCACTCGATGCCAACTTGGTATCACAAACTAATAAAAAAGAAAATACTAAGGTTCTTGAAGGCTTCTCTTAATTCACTGTTACCATTATGAGTCATCAAGTTATCATTTGCTAGATCAAAGTTAAAGATTAGGGACAGAGGAAAATATTTTCCTGGTGAGACCAGATGTTTTCAAAGGCAGTCTTTTGCTGTGTCTCTGGAGTTACCACTCTGTCATGTTAAAAGCAGGTGAGATAGTCTGAATTCAGTGATTCAGTGTCTTCAACTGAGATCTGAGACATCAGATAATGAATTGTAGAATCACAGGATGGTTTGGGTTGGAAGAAACCCTAGAGATGATCTAGTTTCAACACCCTGCTATGGCCAGGGACAACTTCCATTAGACCAGGTTGCTTAAAGTCCCATGTAGCCTAGCCTTGAATACTTTCAGGGATGGGGTACCCACAGCTTCTCTGGGCAACCTGTGCCAGGGCCTCACCACCCTCACAGGGAAGAATTTCTTCCTAATATCTAATCTAAACCTACCTTTTATCAGTTTGAAGCCATTCCCCTTGACCTGTCACTAGATTCTTTTACAATCTCTCTCCATTACTTTTCTTGGCTCCCTGCAGGTACTGGAAGGCCAGAATTAGGCCACCCCAAATCCTTTTCTTTTCCAGCCTGAACAACCCCAGCTTTCTCAGCCTTTCCTCACAGCCAACGTGCTCCCTCCCTCTGATCATCTTGATGGCCTCCTCAGGGCTTGCTCCAGCAGGTCCCTGTCCCTCCCATGCTGGGAGCCCAGGGCTGGATGCAGTGCTCCAGGTGGGTCTCAGCAGAGCAGAGCAGAGGGGCAGAATCCCCTCCCTCCCCTGCTGCCCACGGGGCTCTGGATGCAGCCCAGGACACGTTTGGCTCTCTGGGCTGTGAGTGCCATGGCCGGGCCATGTGCAGCCTCTCACCCACCAGTCTGAGCAGGTCGCTGCAGTTTACTCTGGGGCTGGTGGTAAGGGAAGCTCCCATTTGCAACACCGGCGTACTTGAGTGATTGTAAATGTGGCATTAATGGGAAGCAGCCATACGGAAAACTCCAGGGTGAGAGAAGCTGATCAATGAACTATCAGAGAGGGAATGTTTTATTGCAAGCCCATCAGGACTCACTGTGAACAGAAGTGCAGTGAACTTTCAAACTCCCCTCATGCTTATTTATACAGATGGCAGTCATGGAGATACTGTTTTTCCTGTTTATTCTCCTATATCTGTTATCTGTTTCATACAATAGCTGAACTAAATAAGCTTGACATTTAATTACGACTGTGTTCATTTGGAAGTATATTTCCTTTTTGTTTGGCTCAGGAAGTAAATATATTGTCAGGTTATAATGAATGGGAGCATGAATCAGACTCATAACAAACAGTGCTGGCTGATAAAATTACTGTCCCGTGCTGCAATGCCTATCTGAAAGCTAATGAATGGTGGTTTTTTGCAAGTTCTTTTCTATGTTACTCTGTCGCTAGTCCCAGCCTTCATGGTAGTTATTGCAAGTCACTGGAGTGCCACACGCACTGGAAGACAAGTGAGATTTTTTTTATTCCCTAGCAGCTGTGGATGTGGAAGTGACTGATTTCACTCTCCTGCCTATTGATGACCTGTTGAGCCCAGCTGATCTCAGCTTCACAGCCCTGTAAAGGTGAAGTTTTCCTTTACCTCTGAACTGAGGGGAGGCCATGAGCACCCACAGGCTCCAGCATGAGGCAGGAGTTTGCTTTCAGCAGACGTCCCTCTTGTCAAGTGTTCCCTGTGTGTCACCTGAAAGCTGACAGCTCCCTGTTGCTCCCAGGTCACCTCATTTCTGTTCATGCCTCTCTTCCAAGTTTGTGTTTAGGCAAGGAGGCAGAGGGGATGTTGCAGCTGCCAGATCCTGCTGTAGTTAATGGGAGAAAGAATGTGTTGTGGTAATTACTGTTGTTACATGGTCAGCAAACTTCATATTTTGGCTGAAGCTTCCTGGCACCCTCTACCCGCCCACAAGGGTGGTCTGACTGACCAGGGTAACCCGATTTAGTGAGGACCCTGCTGGGAGGAGGCAGTGCTGGCTTGTGCGAGGGTGCTGTGGCTTTGGATCTGCTGCTCCTCTGCCTTTCCAACACCCACTCAGACCCAGCATCAATACGCCTGACCTGTCGTCACCCTTCAAATTGGAAATATGCATTTCATGCCTTGTTGGACGCATGGTATCCCAAAGAGTAGCAAGATGGGGAACACAAAAACATTCTCTGCCAAGCTCAACAAATCAATTGAGCAACACATCAGGGCTCACTAACTGCTGTTGCAATGATCATGGGAGGAGGTAAAAAACTAATACATTTGAAACTTTGTTCAGGAAGCTGTTATTCTGGTGCTGGGATTGACATGGCCATGACCTTTATTGGGTCTGAAACTGCAGAAAGGTAACCAAAACTTGAGTTGAAATTTTCCATCCAATACAGTCCCCCTTACCCTTGATAAAGAATGTGTCTGTGTAAATGGGAAGTATGCTAGAAAGTTTTGTTTCTGAAAAGTAGAGTATTGTAGTGTTTGGAACCTTTTTTGCATTAATTCAGGTTTTGTGAGCAATCATGAACAATGTCAAAACTGATATTTTCCAATATTTCTGAAATTAAATGTTCCTTTTGGGGGGTGTTGGTCAGTGCTCTTTACAGGCCAGAAACTCTATTGGGTCGTTTGTCTACTAGCTGGCACATCCTTGGATCACATTTGCATGACTGAGCGCCTTCATTGCTGTTTTGTGCAGGATGCTGAAGGGGGCCCTTTGCTGTCTTTCCTCTTGGCAGAGTTTTCCAGCATACAGTGACAATTATGACAGCACAAACAGCATAATGTCTTGACCACAGATGATCTGCATGGGATTTTTGTTTAAATATATAATCAATCCACTGAGGAAGAAAGTGTTATCCAGAAAAGCTATTTATCTTCTGGTGGTCAGATATATTATGCTGGTTTCATACAGGAAATCTGCTGAGCTCAGAGCTGAAAGCTGTTGGTTTCCCTGGATGTATTTTAATAGCCAACAGCAGTGAAAAGCTGGTGCTGAATTGGCTTCACAGTTACCAAGAGTCTCCAGACAGATTTAAAGAGTCTGACTGACTCCCACTATTTGTCCATGCACACATCGGGCTCTTAGGTGCTTGAGCCTGAAGACTTTTCGTAGTGAAAGCAATAAAATAAATCCCTGAAGGAAGAACATTGTCTGTCCTCTGTAACAGCCCATGACACCTATCCCTCTTGAATTAGAGCTGCCACTGAGATGAAGAAATGCAGGATATGGTGTGCCAAACCCACTGTCAATTAGAGCTACAAGGGCAGCAGGTTTCTTTCTGCTCTTTCATTATCTTTATTTATTCAGATATTGACTGTAAATATTTAGCCCTAGATTAGTGAATCAAGGTTGCTGGTAAGAGGACTGTTGTGTCCTTAACAGTACTTGTTCTGATCAAAGGAAAACTATATTCTTAGTTTGAATTATGTGGAGGTTGTGTCCTGGGGAAAGCAGCACATTTTGCATGCTCATGAGCTGGGCTGTTCAGATGACATGTTTCATTTAGGGAGTGAGATGGATTTGACAAGTGGTCTGTTAGATGGATTTAAAAGTGGTTGGATAGTAACATCCAGAGGGTAGAGGTCAACACCTTTGGGCCCCAAAGAACATCAGGTGACAATTGCGGCACCCAGAGATCCTTACTGGGACCAGTGTTATAGCTTCATCAATGACATAGACAAAAGGATCCAGTACTTTTGGTACTGTGGTACCCTCAGCAAGTTTGCAGGTGAAACCAAGCTGAGATGGTTGGACACACCTGAAGGACAGGATGCCATTCAGAGGGACCCAGACAAGCTCAAGGAGTGGCCCATGTGAGGTTTAACAAGGGCAAGTGCTGGTGCTGCACCCGGGCTGGGACAACCCCTGGCACCAGCCCAGGCTGGGCATGAGCAGACCCAGAGCAGCCCTGCCCAAGAGGACTTGGGGGTGCTGTGGGTGAGAGGCTGCACATGGCCCGGCCATGGCACTCACAGCCCAGAGAGCCAAACGTGTCCTGCGCTGCATCCAGAGCCCCGTGGGCAGCAGGGGAGGGAGGGGATTCTGCCCCTCTGCTCTGCTCTGCTGAGACCCACCTGGAGCACTGCATCCAGCCTGGGCTCCCAGCACGGGAGGGACAGGGACCTGCTGGAGCAAGCCCAGAGGAGGCCACCAAGATGGAACTCCGAGTAACCTGGTCTAGTGGAAGGTGTCCCTGCCCATGACAGGGGGTTGAAACAAGATGTTTAACTTTCTTTCAACCCACACAATTCTGTGACTGACTCTGTCCATTGCATGACTGGTTTTTCAACCTTTCTACTTTTTGTTCACTGCCATTTTTGTACCTCCTTCTTCCAAACTTTTCTTTTTTTCCAGGCTAGGAATAGATGCAGCTTCCATTAGAAATCTGTCTCACAAAGGGGTGCCTGCAAACTTTGGTCAAGTCACCTCTCTCTTCTGTTAAATGAGATAAATACACTGAGTTTCTTTAGGCTTATTCCATGCACTTTAATTTTTCTGCTCTTGTTGAATGCTTAAAAATGTAATTTCGAAGTGCAAATGCAGAAACTTGCAAATCTGAATTTGTGACTGCACACAACATTGATATTCTGTTACTTTTTCAGCCTCGAATTTTAGTTATTACACCTTTTCCATTACACTAGAAAAACAAAGTCAGATGGTAGTTTGTGATTACTCTGATGCTATTTTGCAGTGTCACGAACTTCAGCATACAGCCCCCCTCATACGTGACCTCTCATCTTTGCTTTTCCTTTGCCTTTCTTTATGAAAGCAGATTTTTAAATTCCACTGACCTTAGCAAGTGACCTGGTTCACCCTATCTAACCAATCTTCCTCATTTACTGTCTTGCCAATTTTTGTCTCATCTGAAAATATTTTCTTTTTTCTTCCAGATCACCAATAAATATATTTAATGGCAGAAATATCTTTCTACAGGAGTAAAAGTTTTTGGTTGACATTTCCCCTTTATTTTTATGATTAATTCTGAATGTGTTTGTATTTGACATAATAGTAGTTTTTGTAATCAAAATATCTCAGGGGACAAATCAAAATTGTTCACAGAAGGTTTTGCCTTATCTAACCCAGCTTGTCTGCTGGATGGAAGCTGTATGAGGACGGTGGTTGTACTAGGTTGGAGAATCAAGCTAGATTAGCCATAGCCCTAGTCTTTGTCTTAATGAAATTTCAGCCTCCAGGCACACTTAAAACATGCTCAACAACAGCTTTGAAATGTCTTTGATGTCAGAATTCTGTTAGCGTAACCACTGAGACATCTTTGGGTCAGATGGATGGTTGCCATCTTAAATATCCAAAATGGGAAGGAAATATAGTAAAAGATTCCAAGAGATCTATTGCAGGACATTCTTCTCTGTTGCCTTTTGACACCTCTAACTATGTGTTTGAAATCATAGGAATTTTGAAAACTTCAGCTGCTGCTGCTGCATCCAGCTACAAAGTGGATCAGAACAGCAAGACTCCTGGCATTTTGCTGCATCACAGAAAATATCTGGCTTCTCTTCACAGTAATGGCTAATATGTTGACTGTAAAGCTTCAGCCTGTAAATGTTTATAGGACATCCCCTAAGCTGTCTGCCAGGAACTTGCAGATTCATTGTTTACAGCTGGATGAGGCCTGGCTATGAAAAAAAGGGGCTTATGATGGTCTTCCTGAGTGTGCCTGAATATTTGATCAGCCGAGAAAACTGCAATAGAAGATGGGGTGCTCCAGGCTCATGTTGGAAAAGATGCATCACAACCCCACCGTGCTACCTTGGTGCAAGTGTTAATCCAGAGCCTCCCTGATCTTCCTCCATGACCATTAGTTGGCCATGTCTCCTACAGAGTAAAACCAAATTGAGGAAGGAAGGGAAACTGGGAAGGGAGCTGGATGTCCTTACCACTGCAATAATTGAACAAATAATGCCAAATACCTGTGCAGCTGAAGCCAGAGCTGGTTTTGATCTAGGGAAATTATTCTAGCTCAGAAACAGCCTAGAAGGGGAAGTATATTGTTTTATTTGCAGCTAGTTTAGTGCAAATTGAAAGCAACTTGGGATTCTGGAAAATAATGAGAGGTTACAGGTGACACAGATCTTCTTATGAATCCAGGTGCTCTTTGTATCTGCTCACCTGTGTTGTGCTAAGCGGTGATCCCTCCAGGTGGATCCCAAAAGCCCAGCCATAGGCTTATGGTCAGGCAAAATGTCCATCGAAAGCTCCAAGGCAGTGGTTGTCACTGGTAATGGATAAAATGAAGTCAAAACATGCACAATTTTTGGAAGAGAAGGAATTTCATTGTCTCAGTGAAGAACTTGCCACTTTCCCCCTCCTTGTGCCACCACTGTATGAGCTTGTGAATAAGGAATAATTTGCCTGTGAATTGACTACTTTGAGAACATTTATCTTCGATGATGTAGGCTCTGATCCATTTTATGATTAAAAATGCCTCTTTCTATACAAAATAATACATTATTTCAAGTGTCAATGGTACCTAGCTTGTAAAATAACATCTGAGCTCAGAATGTCTAGGCTAGTTCAAAACTAGCTGTTCAGGAGCTTTTTATAGTGAGTAAGATACTTCACTGAAGATATTTTATTCAACTATGAGAAGACCCAGAATTCATTTTAAAAATGTGTATTGTAGAATGAGTGACATCTCATTAGATTAAAAAATAGTATCAGAGCTATCATTTTTCCTTCATAGAAAAAATGTGGCAAACTTACAGTTTTTACTGAAATATTGATAAGCAATTAAAACCTTGACCTATATCTATTTGTTTGACCCTGTGTGAAGCCCTAACAACTACTGAGAAATAACACTTAACATGTTTCTGAAATTATGGTATTAACTCCAATATCCTGTCTAATTTCCTTTCTGTGCCTACATTTCCCTGCCATAAATACTGGAGGGATACTGCGTGGTAACTGAAGAGCTGTGCTGTCATTCACTGTTACTCTTTGCTGTTGGATAGCTTGTTACATGGCACTGGATGTTATTTATTACCACATGCAATTCAAACCATGATTCACATGAAATTGCTATCTGTGACGTCTGAAGACAGTCCTAGAATGCTGTGCTGAACGTGATTTCTACCTTAAGTACTGAGTCATGCTCCTTTGAAGAACAAGATGAATAAAACTGCAATTCATAAGATTTTCAGCAGCGAGGTGCTTGCCCTTTCCCCATTTTTTAAATGAGAAATGAACTTAAAATTGCTTTACAACATTTTTTCTTAAAATTCCATCTGTGTTCACACAAAAAAAAAAAAAAAAGCTTTGCAAAGCTTTGGATGATATTGAATGAAGTTTCAGGTGTTGAGCTAAATATACCTTGGATGAAATTTGCATGACTGTAAGTTCCCAAGTTGATAACTTCTGATAACAGTGCACAGGTTTTTTCTGAACAAGTGTCTTCATATTTATCCTTTCCAATCTGCAGCTCAGCTCCTCTAGCCACCTGCTGCTGATTCTATTTCCATTATATCTGAAACAGCATGTGTTATTTCTTCCTCATAGACTTCCCTCATCATCTCTGTGACCCTTGATGGTGCTCCCTTCAGTACGTCTGTGTTATTTCTCCTGGGGAGCCCACCACATTGTGCATCATCCCAGATGTGTCTCACCAGGCTGAGCAGAGGGGAAGGAGCCCCTCCCCTGACCTGCTGGCAGTGTCCTGCCCAGTGGAGCCCAGGATGCTGCTGGCCTGTGCTGCACGGGCCTGTTGCTGGCTCACACCCACCTTGTCCCCAGCTCCTTCTCTGCTTTCCAGTCGACTGGACTCCAGCCTGTGCTGTACAGGGAGTACAGGAATTTGCATTTCCCTTTGCCCAGTTGCCTGGTGTTCTTGTCAGCCCATTTCTCAAGCCCATTGAGGACCCTTTGAACAGTGGCACAACCACCTTGTGTCGAGCTACTCCTCACAGTGTGAACATGCTGTCCCATCATCCACATCACTGATGAAGATGCTGGACAGAACTGGTCCCAGTATTAGCCTCAGGGCACATCACCAGCCACTGCCCTTTGCCCTTTTAGTTATTTTGGTTCAGAAACCTCTCATACCCACTTACTTAGTCCATGCTTCATCAATTTGTCAATAGTGCTACAGAAAACAGTAGCAAAAACCCTGCTAAAGCTGAGACAGACAGCAGGTAGGCATTCAGGCGGGTGAATTCAAAGCATTGATTTGCTTGACTGATGGTAGGTCCTCAGACAGCCTAGAGTAGTTAAAGATACAGTCACAAAAATCTCTTTGCTGACAGCCCCCACAGGTGCAACTCAAAAGCAAAAGGTCGTCAAAAACAAGAATGGACTACAAACACACCCAGAAGTTCAGCCATTTTCAGAGTGTGAAACAAGTAATGTCATGTCATAATTCAGTCCTCAGTCTTCCAATTCTGCATTTATTGAAGGGTAACTGAGAGCCAAATGGTTTTTGCAACTGGAACGAAGAAAAGAAAACCAGCCTGTCGTGCACTGAGTCATGTCTGAGGATGAAAACTGTTGGACTGCAGTTCTTAATGGGATTATTTTTTATTAAATTCCTGTGTGCTGATATTACACCCAATAATCCTTGCTGAGGTTGGTGATGCTGCCCTCCCTGCCCAGCACCTCCCCTGCACCAGCTCTTCCCTTCTATTGAGAAGCAACACTTCTTGTCAAGTATAAATGCTTCTTTTTATAGTGCTGCAGAAGTCAAACAATAATAAAGAGCTGTGGAGAGAAAAATATCTCCACCATGAAGGTTGAAAACCATTTGAAAGAGAAAGGAAAAAAGCAAATTGCTATTTTTTTCCTTTTCAAAAGGATTATATAGATCTTTCTGCACACGCCAGAGCTGTGCAGAAACATCTTCATTGCTCTCTGATTTCTGGGAGAGGGGAGGGGAAGGGGAAGGGGAAGGGGAAGGGGAAGGGGAAGGGGAAGGGGAAGGGGAAGGGGAAGCGGGAGGGGGAGGGGGAGGGGGAGGGGGAGGGGGAGGGGGAGGGAAGGGAAGGGAAGGGAAGGGAAGGGAAGGGAAGGGAAGGGAAGGGAAGGGAAGGGAAGGGAAGGGAAGGGAAGGGAAGGGAAGGGAAGGGAAGGGAAGGGAAGGGAAGGGAAGGGAAGGGAAGGGAAGGGAAGGGAAGGGAAGGGAAGGGAAGGGAAGGGAAGGGAAGGGAAGGGAAGGGAAGGGAAGGGAAGGGAAGGGAAGGGAAGGGAAGGGAAGGGAAGGGAAGGGAAGGGAGAAAAAAGAAAAAGTGATGCTGCATCCAAAGCACCATGCACAGCAAGCTGAATGAATTGGGAATGGAAAAGAAAAAGCTCTGGGGTGACCCAGTTGTGTCATTACAGTAGTTAAAGGAAACCAACAAGATCAATGGAGAGAGACTTTACAAGAGTCTGGAACAACAGGACAAAGAAGAATGGCTTCAAATTGATAGAAGATAGATTTCAATTAGATATTAGGAAGAAAAAAATCTTTACTAGGAGGGTAGTAAGGCACTGGAACCCATTGCCCAGAGAAACTGTGAATTCCCCAGCCCTGGAGATGTTCAGTGCCAGGTTGGACGTTGTTCTGAACAACATAGTCTGGTGAAAAGTGTCCCTGCAAGGTGACCTTTAAAGTCACTTCCAGCCCAACCCATTCTATAATTCTATAAGTTACTGGGGAAAGGGATTGAGCCCTTGTGAATGGCTCAGACAGATCTTCCAACCAACAAAATTGGTGCCTAAGCAGTGCAGAAATGTTGCTTCTCTTTCGACCGCCACTTTGCTCTCGGGGGTTACTCACCGCTGTCCCCCGTCCCTCCCCGGCCCCCCGGGACCCTCCGGCTAGCTGTCCCCTCCGGGGCCGGGGTTTTCCGCGGTCCCGCTGCCCTGGGCTCACCAGGCAGCGGCTGGGTTAGCACGGTCCGAGCTGCGGCGCTGCCTCAGTCGCCGCTAGGATTCGAGATAAAGAGACCAAGAGAGACCAATGGTATGCTTGTCCAGATAGATTGTATTGCCTGAACCGTAGCAGGGACCAAAGGCCCCAGGCTATTGCCCAGATACAGTTTTTTACAGCAAAATTAAGAGATAAGGACTAAACAATAGAGACAGTGTCCAGCTAAGGCACATCAGAACCACCCCAGGGGCCAGGTCCAATGGGAACTGCTCAGGGGTGGGGAGAAGGGGTTTTACAGAGGAATGCTGAAGCGGGACTTTCCCGAAACGGTGGAGCATACATAAATGTATCTTTTACCTCAGTTTACCATTCCCAAGGCCTTTCTAAAACAATGGGGCATACATGAATGTATCTTTTTCCTCAGTTTACCATTCCCAAGGCCTTTCTAAAACCTTCCTCCACGCTACCATGTCAGCATGATAGCAACACAGAAGGTTATGTACAATAATGACATCAAAAAGGCTGCAAACCCTCAGTACACATTCATTTCCCTCTAGAATTGCACTTGGTCATGAAGAGTGATGAAAACTGCCTGCTTGCTGGGTGTGCCAGGGCTGAAGGCCCTGCTGATGGACAGTGGGGCAAAAATAATCAGTGAGATAGAATCTATTTTTTCCAGCCTTTATTATCCAGTAGAGTTTCTGAAGATAGCTGTCTCCTGAAGAACTGGACATTTTCCATTGATTGAAACAGTTTAAGAGCACTGTTGGTATTTTGATCACTAAATCAGTAATGAGCCTGACATACCATAACTGAGGTAGACCAAAGAAGGACAGACTGATTGGTTGACTTTTCCTTTTGCATCTTTTGAAGCAGCATCCCTCTGGACTCCCAGGGCTTCTCTCTACAAACAGTGGGCAGCAGTTGGGCCAAACCAGCACTTGAAGTATGGGGAAAAACAAGGTGTCAAAGAGTTGAGGTGCCAGTGGGTGCCATTGAAAAGAGGGAACCACTGCCTCAAGACACAAGTAAAACTATGCAATGACTTGGGGAAGGGCTGTTTATGACTGCAATTTAAACAGCAGAGAAGCTCCATCGTTTTCAAAATTAAAAAAACATTTTGAACATGCCTGTCTTCTCTTTCTGTGGGTGATAGTGGGATCCACTTGCCACTCTGATGTGAGAAACTGGGTCAGGGCATACTGGCAGCTGGTGAAAGTGTGTGGTGCAAGAAACAGCAATCCCAGTGTGCTGCAGCTGTTTGCAGTGCTGCAGACAGACTCTGCAGCTCTGCATACACACACAGGCATGGCTACTCGTTGTTCTAACAAGAGGGATCTCATAAAAAAGTGCTGCTTGGCTTTTCAGAGCAGACAGAAGAGGTGGTGCAGTGTGGTGAGCAGAGCCCTGTTTGCCAACCCTGAGGTTCTGGTTCTTCCAGGGCTGGGCAGGGTGACAGGGATTAAGTCAGTGCAGTGCTGTGCACTCCTGGTGCCCGGACATAATTAGATCACCACCACTTCAGAGTAGAGCCTGCTTTTGTACAGCTTTGAACAATGAGGTTTTGATCTTGTTGGGGTTCTTTGGCATCACATTAATATTATTTTATTAAACATATTCTAAGATTTACTGCTACATCAGCATGACAGTTCTTAAGAAAGCTGACCCTGTGATGAAGGGTCACAGCTGAGGATGGGATATTGAAAACTTTAACATGGTTTTCTAATTTTTAACCTGGTTTTATAATTTTGAGTTGGACATTTATTCCTTCGGATGGCATAAACCCCTGGCTCACACAGGTCAGCTGTCAGTGAACAAAGATTTTCAGAAATTCTCTTGAAATTGCTTTGGTACTATTATGATGTATTTTGTCTCTGTGATGGAGATAATTGAATTAAGTTCATATTGTCATTTTCAAAAGATGGCTCCATAACAAAGGGAATATAAATGACAGTTCATAACCAAATGGTATTTTCACAAGGGTTTGAAGCTAAGAATGAACTGTCTGTCTGGCTGTATTGGGGAAGAGGAAGGAGTTGCAGACAGGACCCATCTGGCAGCTTGTGACACATGAGAGCAGAGGTGTCACAGCCCCTGTTTGGGGTTGACACATGCAGCTCAGCTTTGTACTGTCACTTCTTCTGTTATCTACAATGGCATCTGTGCTAGGAGAGCAGGGAAAGCAAACATTCACCACCTTGTGAGCCCTGGCACAGGTGTCCGTGCTTTTCTAGCAGTCCCCAGTATATTAAGTCCATAAACACTAATCTGAGAAAGCAAGATGGATTAACTGTGGGTGTGTGGTAATTGCACCAGGCTCAGCCTGTTGGCTGAGGCTCTGGTCCGTAACTCTACAGTATCTGGAGGCCAGTATATTCTTCAGTACAGAGGGAGGGGAAAAGAGAGTTTTGACCTTGGAGATACAATTCCTGACATATCCTTTTTGGTAGCAGAGGTGATGCTGTTCTGTGGAGGTTCTCTATTAGCCAGGGACTCTGGGTAAAAGCTGAAAAGGAAAACTGATTTTCAGAAATTGCTCACTCAGCTCTGAGTTGGGGTATTGGAAGAGCCTTCCTGGGCCATCCTCACTTGCACCTTGTTTGTTTCAGGTATAATTCCTGCAGCAGTTTGACAAAACCCATTTGTGAAAGGGAAAGTGAAGAGGAAAGCAAACCACACAAATAGATGGCTTCTGAGAGCTTGGCCTTGCCTCTGCCTGGAGTCTTGCCTTGTGCTGGCTGCAAAGTGGCACAGAAATGTGAACAGGCAGGTAACAACTCTGCTTCTCCATTCCAGGTCTGAGTTTAAAAGCACTCCCTTGTTTGCTGTACCCACTGTCTCCTCCTTTTCTGGACCTTCTCTCACTTCAGCTCAAGCCCAGTTGCCTCCTGTTTGCTGTTTAGGAAAGCTGAAATGTGTTTCGTTGCAGTTTCCGAGTAGTGTCAGTGCTTTATCCTGGTTTTAGCAAAGTTGGACAAGAATGCTGTCAGTGTTTTGACCTCCAGCAAAACACTAACAGCTTCTTTACTTAGTGTAATAAGATATGCTGAAAATGAAATACGAAATACATACTGATAACTCTATCCATTCCAAGTTTTATGGGTAGCACTGTTTCTTAGCAATACAATACTTGCTTTTCTTCAATGACCAGAAAGCAAAATAGCATTATTTGGTGTATCTAAATTCATGTACAGACTGATGTGACAAACTAGAGCTGCTACTTTCTTCCCTTCAATTGGAAACACTGATAATCAGAATGACAGCTTGCCATATTGTCCCCCTGTATTATCTCCCATACATAAAGATGATTGAAATTATTTTATCAGTGATTTATGATACTAGTTCTGATGAGTTTTTTAATTACAGGGTAACAGACTATCCTGTAAACAGAACACTGCTTTGCAAAGCATGTTGCTGGGAACAAAAAGCCATACACCAAAGTACTGCACTCTGTGCTTTGTGAGATCTGCATGGAGCATCTTGAAAACACAGGAGTTAGTTGCTGAGAGTTCAAGATTCATTAAAACAGAAACAGGAAAAATTCTAGCTTTTTATGTTGGTGGTGAGGAGAGCATCTCCTTCCTAAAAAAGGAAATGTGTTTGAAATCCCCAGTAAGACTCCAAGATCTGCTCCAGGCCTGTTTTACAGCACAGGCCCTGTTTTGTCTGTTACCTTACTGTCTTAACTTTTCTTGTGTCTTTTTCTATATAGGAGATACCCTAAACTCTCAATATGCTCTTCTTTGGATATCGAGGATTGGGTTTGAATCCCTTCAGGACAGAGGAGGGAGTTGAATGAAGGAATGGCACATCTGGGACAGGGACTCAGTGTGTGACAATTTTCAATCACATTTCAAGACAGTACCCCTACAATTTAAATACTTCAGGGCCAGTCTGCAGCTGATTGCAGAATTCCCACCTGTAAATCCAGGATGATTCAAGGTAATGTATCTTATGAGGAAATGGAGATTTGTTGTTTGATATTGTTTCTAGTCCGAACTTGAAAGTCTTGTTCTGTGGAAAAACTCTGACACTGAAAACAATGAAAATTAACTTGTCATTAGAACATAAAGCCCAAACATTCTGAAATAATTCTTATTTCCACCCTGTGAATAGTCTTGTAAAAATCTCTCACAGGAAAAGATACAAACAGCTCAGCTGCTGATGCTAATGAGTTAGTCAGAAAGGAGAAACTTGATAAATGGATATACAATCAGTTCAGGGATTATATGTTCAAAGATATAAATGGTTTAAAAATCCTAAAGAATTAAATATTTCTCCTAAATAAACTCTGTATTTGATCTCTTTGTGCTAGTATTATCTGAAGGTGTTTAGACTCCATCTGATCCCTCTTCTGACACCACCGGTCCTCATGTGAGGAGCAGAACTCAGAATAGTAATGTGTGATCTCATTTCCCATAGCTAAATGGAGTATTTATGAAAAAATGTTATCATATGATTATTAAATCTCAGTTGGCAATGGCTTCTTGGAAAGGTATGCTTAGCAATTCAACCCATTTTGACATTTCAGTGAATGCATCAAGGAGTCTTTCCAAAAAACCATATTCATTTGAAGCTGTTCCAGTGTGCAGCCTGACATCATTGCAGATACTCAGAGTCAAATGTGCCTGTGTAAACACAGAGAAATTTTCCTTTTATTGCCAATGTGCTTTAGACAGGTTACAGTCTGTCCCTGAAGCATGCAATTGGAAAATCACACATCAAACAGGATTAGACTGCCATTCTGCATCTAAGCTCCTGCAGAGTATTAAGTTAACCTGTGTTGATGTGGCCATACACACTCAGTGTACAAGGGTAAGTTTTGGGATTTAAAAAATGAAGAGTCATGCTTCAGAAATGCAATAAAATCAATCAAAATCTGGTTTAAAAGCCTGCTTCTTCTTGTGAGATGGATAGCAAAATGTGTTCTATGTGTCAGCCCCAAACTGGCATGCAGTGAACATATTCTCTTCTAATCTAGTGAGATAAGACTTTGACAGAGTGGGATGTTCTGACTCCAAGTAGCTTAATTGTACTTTGCATCTGCATGTCAACAAGGAGAGCATGGCATGTCTTTGTTCCATACTTTCTAGTCTCATCTCTGCTTCTTTACAGTTTCTCCTTGCCTCTGTGGGGATCTCAGAGAGGCAATTCTAAAGGCTCTGGGGAAAACAAGGCTGTCTCATGATGCATCTCTGTCACGATTAACTGGCATCTGTAGATAGATAGATAGATAGATAGATAGACAGACAGACAATTTTATTAGTTTTTGTTTGTTTCTGTTTTGGGGTTTTTTGGGGGGGTGTTTGTTTTTAAAAATATTTTTTCCTATTTGGATGCTGAAAATGTTGCATTTGGTTGATGGTATTTTTCCCAGTTTTCACAGCTACCCTTTGTGCAACTCAGAGCACTTTGTTTGTGGAAGAGCTTTGTGATCCAGTTTGAAGGCTGTAGTTTTTGAGGGATACAGATACCCGATGTATTGAAACTAAACATGTAGTCCAGATGATGTACTCTCAATATCTGAGAACTCTACAAAATGTCCCTGGCTGCCCCAGTTTATCTGGGGGATGTTTATCTGGCATATGTTCTTGTAGTGATTTATCAGAAGCTATTAATGCTGCCTTGCTCCAGACTACATGAAAAAAAATTAAACAAAACCTTTTGGTGAAAGTCCAAAATGCATCTCATTCTGTATGAGCATGCTCAATCACAATGGCTAACAAGGCATCAGCCACATCCAGATAACTTTGAAAGAATATTCCTGTCCAAGGCAGATGGAAAACACTAGTGTGTAGAAAGGATTTTTTAAATTCTCTTTAAGCACCAATCACTAAATTCTGTCTTTTTAAAAAATAAGTATAGCCTTTAGCAATTCTTAATTTCATCACATGACTTCATCATTGTCAGATTGCTTAGATTTTTGCCAGAGATGACTGTGCAATTCAGAAACTATGGAGAAGGCAAAAATGAAATTACACAGGGCAGGAGCTGAAGGCCTCAAATGAGTTTTCAAAGACCATTTAATCTTGGTCTCTTACAAGAGAAAAGTCAGACTTAGTGAAACAATTCCCTTTTATCAAGGAGCATGTTTGGACTGGGTTTGGATGCAGTGGGAAAAATGTAGTCAGGCAAAACTGTGTAAAGGTGCCCACAGCAACTAACAGTTTATCTCACAGCTGGGCTCTCCCCAAAGGTGATGTTGCACTGCTTCTAGAGGAATTGACATGTGACTGAATCTAAATACTACAACTGCATTAGACTGACAGAGTGGTGTAACAGAGTAAGTATTATCACCCCAAGATATGACAGGGAGCACCTTAGGGAAATTACCCTTCACAGTAGTAGCACTCAGGGAAATGGAGCATCCTGCTCCAGGAACATCCTGGTCCAGAGGAAACTTTTCGGGCAAGTCTGCAGTACTGAGAAGCTACACAGAACACTGATTCCTGGCACAGTGATTCCTGACAGATACAGAAATTACTGCTGTACATTATTTCTATATAGCTGGAAAAGATCTATCAATAAGGTATTCCTTATATCCTTCCTGTCATTCCATGTGCCTTCTCACTTTTTGTATTTCAGCAAAGCTTTTGATAGTCTCTCATAGGATCTAGAGAAAATGTCCAGCCCACAGCTGGATAAACACATCCTGTGATGTGCGAGCAACTGGCTTGTGAGTGGGGCACAAAGGATTACAGTGACTGGGGTAACATCAGGCTGGTGACTTGTCAGTAGTGTGGTTCCACAGGGCTCCATTCTTGACCCTGTGTTTTTCAACATCTTCACAAACTTGGATGCAGGACTGGAATGAATGCTAAGCTAAGATAACAGGGCGTTCCTGTGGCAGTAATAATTAGCATTGACTCCATGATTCCAGAAGGCTGATCAATTGCTTTATTATACTATACTATACTATACTATACTATACTATACTATACTATACTATACTATACTATACTATACTACACTATAGAAGAGAAACCCATCGTCCTTGCCGACAGTCCCATACAGCTTTTACCAGCCTGGTCAATTGAATCCAAACACCATCACCAGTGGCAAATTAAGAAATCACCCTTTGGTAAACAAATCTCCATAACACATTCTACATGTGCACAACAACAGGTGCAAATGAAGATGAGAATTTTTTCTCATTCTTTTCTCTGACCTTCTCTCAGCCTCCCCCAGGACAATGCCTGCTGCTCTCTGTGGCTACTGGCTAAGCAAGTTCACAGAGACACAAGACTGGGAGGAGCTGTTGACTCCCTTCAGGGCAGAGAGGCCCTGGACAAATGAGAGCACTGGCCAGTCACCAACTGCATGAAGCTCAACAAGGGGAAGTGCTGGACTCTGCACCTAGGCCAGGACAGCCCTGGATGAAAACACAGACTGGGGAAGGTGATGCTGGAAAGCACTGCCGTGGAAAGGGCCCTGGGGCTCCTGGTCAGTGGTGACCTGAGCACAAGCCAGCAGTGCCCTGGCAGCCAGGAGAGACAACCCTGCCCTGGGGGCATCAGGCACAGCATCAGCAGCCAGGAAGACAGGGGATTGTCCTGCTCTGCTCTGCACTGGGGCAGCCTCACCTCGAGTGCTGGGGGCAGTTTTGGGTGCCACAGTGTAAAACATTGAAGTGTTAGAGTGTCCAAAGGAGGGCAATGAGGATGGTGAAGGGTCTGGATAGAAAGCCACACAAGGAGCAGCCAAGGTCACTTGCTTTGTTCAGCCTGGACAAGAGGAGATTGAAGAGAGACCTCACCACAGGTACAGCTCCCTCATGAGGGGAAGAGGGGCAGGCACTGACCTCTGCTCTGTGGCGACAGTGACAGGATCCAAGGGAATGGCCTGAAGTTGTGTCAGGGGAGGCTTAGGCTGGATTATTAGGAAAAGGGTCTTCACCCAAAGGGTGCCTGCGCACTGCAACAGGTTCCCCAGAGAAGTGGTCGGAGCAGCAAACCTAACAAGAGGTAAAGAAGAATTTGGCAATGCTGTCAGGTGTGCTTTTAGGGAATGGTCCTGTGCAGGCCAGTTGTTGACTTCTTGGATTTTTGTGGGTCCCTTTCAACTCAGCATATTCAGTGTTTCTGTGAAACTAAATTTACTGTGAAGTAAAGCCAAGTTGGAGATGTACCTTACCAAATACTCTACAGAAAATGCCCATGTAAACTTTCCTAGAGATATACAAAGTGAAAAGCAAACTGCAAAGGCCTTGAATTTCTCTTGCCTAATGCTAGTAAACAGAGCAGACTCTGCCAAATTGTAGACATGGGTTTCAGACTTCTTTATCCCTAGAATGAATTATGTAAGATCTTGTTTCCTGATTGACAAGTGGTCCCACTGTCAATCTGTGACAGCCAGGCTGCATCATCCTGCCTTAGGAGACACACTATTTTGCTGGGAGCAAACAGTTTTGCAGTATTTTGCAGGGACCAAAACCACTGTTCAGAGGAATTCTGGTTGAACCAAGAGAGAGAACGTGCTGCTTGTGCCATGCCAGTGCTACAGAAGTACTACACTTCACTTGTAACTAAGAAATAGCAACATGTTTATCAATGTAAAACACTGATTTATGAAGTTTGATCATAAATGCATCAGTGTTTTAACAAGATTCAGTGTCAAGGTACACTTAATTTTCACTGCATAGAGAATAGGATCAGGCAAAATTGTTGTAGGGAGACCCTATTGCCATTGAGTCAGGATGTTTAGGGAGGAGTCCCAGGCATTCAACATTCCTTTCTCAGGGGAGTCTAGGTGCAGCTGGATTCAGGCTTATTCTCAGACACAGTGAACAGCTTCTGTCTAAAGGCTTACATGTGCACAATCCATCTTTTTTACCACTTAGCCAGTATTTGAAAGTTTAGCATGCTGTTAACCAGTTGCTGAGAATTGGTTGTGGGAAGGATTCTCCCAGCCTCAAGGATTAACTTTAAGCAAAGTCCTTACTCAAGGGGACATGCCAGCACACAGCCCACTGCTATAAAGGAGAGCCCATCAGGCCCTCGGCTCTCAACTATTTGTGGAATAAGACAATTGACTTACAGTAATATTAGTATACCAGATGTATCTTGGGCTGGTACGTGCTCAACTAGCCCTCAGCTGCTGAGGAAGATTTACAGCCCTTAACTCTTGGGGTACTGTCTGTAAGCCATCAGAAGCGCTGCTGAAGGCTGCTGCTTCAGCAGGGAAAGGGCTGGGGGAGCACAGCCTCAGAGCCAGCCTTATTTCTGTGCACATCCACAGCTGAACTGTGCTGACCTGACTTGGACACCTCAGTCCTGTCACCACCCTGCAGGGGCTCTGTGCAGTGCTTTGGCTGGTGTTTCCAGAAATGTAGGCACACAGTGCATGTCCACTGTTCTACTGGTATTTAAGAGCACAATCCCAGCAAATGAGGCTGCTGTAGAGGACAGCCTCTCCAAAATTGGCACCTGCTGTGCCATAAAAAGCTGCTTTACAGTACCAGCCTCTTATTATACCACCTGGTCTGTTTTCCTTTTCCACAAAAGGAAAGGAGAGCTCTCTGTAAATCAACAAATACACCAGTGGAAAGGCAATATGAAGCACAATTTCTAGAGAGCTAGTGGCTCCATTACCCTGGGCCACTGGTATCTACACTGCATTTGCTTCACCAGTTGCTGAAGTCCTGCTGCCGCGGTGTAGCTGATGTCTGCTTCCACTGCAGTGATTGCACAGACAACAGTCACTTCTCAGCAAAAAGAGCAGGTGCAAAATACAGAAAATAACAACCCTCAGAAAGTAACTCTGGAAGCAGCAAGACAAGGAAAAATCTATTTCCCCCTCTCCCCTCCACAGCAGTTAGATGGAACCTTTAATCTCCATGAATGAAAGCAGGATAATAGAGATCTTGGGAAAATTGCTGGAGTTAGAGTCTGCCGAGTCCAAATTCACTAAGGGTTCAAATGCTGATTAGATGCGACCATCACCCCTGAGTGAAATAGGTGAGAAAAGGCAGGATGAAATGCTTCTGCCGACAATAATGGAAATGGCAAGACACCGAGGATTTCAAAAGGCGATTGAGCTCAAACCTGTCCTCAGACTTGTGTGATCTTAGCTTAGGCTGTAGCAATAGCTTTTTTTTTCTTTTTAAATGAACTGTTATAAAGCAGCTTTTGAAACTATTCAAGTTACTTAAGATTAATAAAATAAAAAAGATGTTAAAAACCCTCAGACCAAGATTTTATTTTTTTATTAGCAACAGACATTTGCCTCTTGTAGCCAGATGGAGAGAAAAACCCCAAACCAAACCCAGAATCAATACATGAGACCCCTCAGCAGTAGAATAGGAAAGGCTGCTAATTAAGTGATACCTTGGACTAGAGGATTGGGAAGGAAGCCTGGATGGGACTGTACCTATTAAAGTGAAAAGCAGCATTTGTCTTAAAGAAATAATCACTACCTTAGTACATTCTTGTTTCTGTGTGACAGATGTCTCTGAGCTGTCATTACAGTAGGGGCAAAAACAGAAACAGCCTTTGTTCCTAATACTATTGGTTTCCTCAGTAAATTTTGGCCCTACTTTGCCCTGCTTCTTCCAGACAGTGTTATCCCCTTCCTACAGCTCTGAGGACCTTACCTGCAGAGCCAGCATATTTCAGAGACTGCCTTTGGAAAGGGGCAGAGTAGGCTTTGGTTAGCAGCCCTGTGTTCTGTGGCACAGGGTCCCACTGTGGAGTTAGGAATGCCTCACTTCGGGAGCTGAGACACTGCCAGAGGTAACAACCACTATGGGAGCAGGAGGCCTCTGTTCATATCCCTGTCTGTGTGACTGGGTGTTCTGGAGGGAAACTTACAGTTGGTAAGAGACCATGAGACCGGATGGCAAGGTATCACTGGAGACAGTCCAGAAGCTGCTGCAGCACATGGTTACTATGTGGGTTGTTAAGCCTGAGGTCTATTGTTAAACTGGCATGAAAAGTATGTTACCAAAATATATGTTAGTCTTAATAGGGCAGGTAGAATACCAGAGATACCCCTGATTAATGTTTCAATCTTCCTTTGCAGTCACAGAAAGTAATTTAATCTTGCTTCCTATGTCACTGGTTAAAAGCCAGGAAACTTTACTTCAACATTTTTGAAAAACTTGATTTTTTTTTATATAAAAAGAGGCATTTCTGACTAAAGAAAGATCCCCATAAAAATGAGCAAGAGGTCCAAATGTGAAATATACTTCAAATCTGGCTCAGAACAAAAGCTCTGGTTAACTAAATTAGGAAAACTACAAATACTTTATATGCCAGGTGGAGCAGGTGGTGTTAAAATTCTTCTTCAGCTTGTCTGGAACGAGAACATTTCAGCTGCAGCAGCCTCTCCACAGTGTCTGCAATGGTTCTTTCCCCATGGACCTTGTTGTCTCGGGTGCGGATGTTCACTGTTCCACTTGCCTTCTCCTTTTCACCAACAACTAGAAAGAACCAAGAGGCAAAGGAATCAACTGCTTCTTCACAATTCTGTCAGTTACTTGGAGAGTAGAATTTCTCTGTCAAAGGCTCTTTCTAATCTTAATGGATCCCAGATGGTTTTAAGGCCAATGCTAGATCCCCAATTCACACAACAGGACTAACATGCTGCTTCAAATCATGTACTTCAGGATGAGTTTCTGATTTTTCCGGCATCATTCTCTCTGAAATAGGCTTCTCTTATGCATGCATGCCCAGATCAGAAGTGTACCACAGCTGAATGCAATGGAAACAATTCTTTTGCTGAAGTAGAAGCAAGAGCATAAATTATTGGGAGGATGGAAAATCTGACTGAAAAAGGACAAGAGACTTCACATATCTACCCCCACACTGCTGACCAGAAGACAGCAAAAAGTATCAATAATGGCTTGGGTCACAGTGATCTCCCTTCAGGGACAACTATCCAAACCAGGAATGCCTATGATGTCAACAGGAGAGGTTCTCTGCAGCAGAGACTCTCAAGAGCAAACTGACCTAAAACACTGATTAAAACTCTCTGCCTTGCTCACAGAATGATCAAGCCCTGTAACAAAAGGCTCAGCCAGTATAAGGTAACTAATACATTACCCAGAATAAAGTTATATTGTGCAATCTGAGCGTTTCTGATCTTCTTGTTCAGTGTGCACCCAGGATCTACATCAACATCTGCCATAAATCCAGCATCATGGAAGTGCTGCCTAACCTAAAGAAAAAATATCAGAACTGTCACTACTAGATATTCATGACCATGAACAATTAATGACTTGTAGATTTAAACCATTTCAGATTATCTGAACCCTAAAACAAAGGCATTGTTGTGGTTTAGGCTTTTGAGATGAGCCCAGGTCAATACATTAAAATACATCAGCTATCATGCAACTATACACGCAATAAGTAAGTAACCACTGATGTAAAAATCTAATGTTTGGGCTTCAATAGTGATTTGAGTTTGATACTGTAAAAGGCAACAGGATAATGGAGCTTACTGATTAGAAGAGATTTTTTAAAAAACTTTTGCAAACTATTTACATATAATGTGATTAAAAGGCAAAGGTGTGCTGGATGCTAAATATGCAAAGACTCATTTTCATCTTTCTTACTGCTCTACAAGAGGCACATGGCCATGGGGGACTAGAACCTGAAGGGTAAGACAGATTTGAGTAAGAGAAAAATGAAGTTTTCCAAAAATAAAAGTCTCACAAAGATCAACATTTGTTATTCATATATCCAAAATCTAACCCATGTTATCTTTAAGAAACGTACAACTTCAGCAGCTAATTGTCACTGTGATATAAAAAATTACTCAATGTAATATGCAAAGACTTAGAATATGTCTCTGAAATAAATACTATTAATTATTAATAACTAAGTATTTCAGATCAATACAATACTGATTACTGAAATCAAAACCCTGAAACCAGAGACATCACCTTTTGAGCATATTCATCACATGCTGGTCCCACTGGTACCACCATTACTTGCTGTGGAGACAGCCAGAGTGGCCTTCAATAAACAAACAAAACAAGTTTATATAGTTTTCATTGTTTTTTTCAGTACAAAAAATACTATTTACAGAGAGGAATAAAATCTACATAAGAGACTCTTAAAGCCAGCTGCACAGATTGGGTTCAGAGGTGATGAGAGCCCTGTATTCATTACAATTATTTCCGCAAAGGAACTGAGAGTCTAAAAGGATTGCAATGTGGGCATGAGCAACAAAGCCTGACTGATGGAGCTCATTGAGAACTAAGCAAAGGAAAGCCTTTACTTTTGAGTCTTGTCATAATCAGAGGGGTCACTCCCACAGGGTATTAAGACAGGTAAAGCAGATCACCTACATAAATGAATCTTTACAAGACAGTCCTGCACAAAAGCAGCTGGAATGCAAATCCTGTGGGCAGACTAGCTCTATGCTCCACCTGCATTGTCAGTGTCATGTAGAATCTACTATACCTTGAATAATATCATGCCTGAGGAAGGTGGTTCAGAAGAAATTGCCCTGCAGTATTCCTAGGCATGTCGCCCTAACAAGCAAGCGGAACAAACAAACCCTCTTGACTCTCAAGTACTTTGGGCTAATTTATCTTCTACATTTAGAGTTTGCTTGAACTGGAATAATATTTTTTCAATGTTACCATTTGCCTCCATAGTTTTCTGTTAGAATGGCAATCATTCTCTCCACGGATCCCAAGATAGCCCGATGAATGATAACTGGTCTTGTCTTGTCATTGCCATCATGGCTGTAAAGAAATGCTTTTGTAAGCTTTTTTTTCCTTGATGCAACCTTATGTCTGTGTCACTGAAGTTAGATTACACAGAAACTAAAACCACCTGCCTTTGTGCTTACCTGACAAAGGTGAGATTAAATCTGAGTGGCAACTGGAAGTCAAGCTGAATTGTAGCACATTGGTGGTAGCGGCCAATGGCATCCTTAATCTGAATGTCAATCTGAAGAACAAAAAGACAAACTTTTACAGTTAAGAGACAAGCATTCCCCTCTGAAAGCAAATTCATTGTTTTGAGATGGAAAATTTCACTCAGTGCAGAGAAATTCTATGCATTTTTAAACAGCATAGTTTTACTTCATTAGGCTTTAAGTGATTTGCACGTTCTGATGCAAAAAATGTTAGAGCTAAAACAGGGTGAGTAACTAGAGAGGTAATACATCAGGTGGGAACTATATTTAATGTCTCAGACATTGTGTGAGTTTCAGTCTGGAACTTTCATGGGCCTTTTCATTGAGTGAGCACAGCAGAAGATAAACACAGAACTGAACATGTCTCCCCACAAATGAGATTTCTTCAGCCTCGAACTGGAAAATTTGCATTTCTTTATAATACAGTATTTGAAGACTTTGTAGCTTGTGTTACAAATTCAGGGCATGAACAAGGGACAGGAATCTGTGAAACAGTCCACTTACCAGCAGGAGCTCCTATCAATCATTAACACTTATTCTGACCTACAAGTCAAGCCTGTTCTTTCTTTTGTATTTAACACTTAAATTCTGAGTACACTTATGATACAACTTAGACAAAGACTTACAGAAAAGAGTAGACTTATAGTGTCCTGACTTCATTTATTTATTACATTGCTCACTTATCATTTTACCAGTATATATCAGGCTATATATGAAAGCAGTGTGCCTTATTTTAATGTGAAATAAATGAACACATCAGTATTTTAACAACTCAACATCTAAATGTCTTTCAATTTTGCATCTAGAATTCAGTTTATCAGCTGAATCACCAAAGAGCTAGTCACCAAAGAGCTTCTAATCAAATTATTTACAACCTAATTTAATTTCAAATCCAGACTGTATGAAGAGCAAGTGTAAGATTAATTAATGTTAACAAAATTCCTGTATATTTGTTTTCCTTCAATTAAATATGGAAATTACTGAATATGAGCTGTTATAACACATTTTGCCTAAAAAATGACATGAACCAAAACCAATTCAAGTGGCAAGCAAATACAGAAATCACAACCAGCTTACTACATGAGAACACAAATATAAATGTAATGTAAGCATATTAGGGAAAAATTTAAAAGCCACTTCATAGCAGTCTATGTCCTTATGTGCAAGGATAATGACGTTTCTAAAAAGCCCTATTTAATGTGTTTAAACTGAGGAGTCTGCTCTTAAGAAACCAAACAAATTCACATGATCAATGCATGCAAATTTTTAAACTAACAAAACCCACCAGTAACTCAATGCAACTTCAAAACTCTGAAGTTAAAGGAATAAAAATTTGTTTAACTATTAAGTTTACTTCTGATTTTCTCCTGACTTAGGATTCACTTACTGCTGAAAGAATTATTTCCAATGCAGAAATTTGCTAAAACAGATCATACAGTGCCACCTTGTGTTTATATCACCCATCAGTTCAGCTGTTTAGGCAGCAGAAAAATAGTTTATTCATGTTTAATTAATTAAATGAATGTTAAAGCAGTTAAAACTATGTGAAAACCAGGATCACAGAAGACTATTTCTCTCTCAAATACGTTAGTGTTTATGAATCTGGAAAAACAGTGAATTTCTGTCTGACAGCATCTTAAAATGGGATAACATCAAAAAAAACTCCCTTCTTCCTCATCCCAGCCTTTTGCCTTACCCAAACAGAATTAAAAACCAAATCCAGTTAAGGGTTAGCAATACACTAACCTTAGGTCCATAGAAAGCTCCATCACCAGGGTTTAACTCCCATTTCTCACCAAAGGCATTGAGGCTGTTTTCAAGTTGCTGGAGATAAAGTATACACACTCAGTGTTTTTTTACACATCACAGTTTCAAGTAAGCCTGCTCCTACAAATAGGTGACCATACCAAATTCTCACTACTACTCAGTAACTGCCGAAACACATTTATTTTCTGAAAAAGGGAAGTTTTGGAAGAGCACCAGCTTAAAAAAAAAATAATAATTTTGTCTGAATTTAAACACACAAAATTAATGTAGTCATTTTGGAAGAGGCCAAACAAGCATTAGCTAAGATATAAAAACTTTTATACTAAATTCAAAGTTTGTAGTTAATGTTGAGATGTAATCTGCCCTGGTACACCAAATGTCTATTCCTGCCGTATCTTCTCCCCAGTACTGCACCTGCAGTAGCCAACCCCATCCCTTTCAGCCTCACTTTTGGGAGATCGCTTTAAGTCTTATTACAGGGGCTGCCAGAACTGACTCTCTTCCTCTTTTTCAGATGTCAAAAAAAGACCAGGAGATGCTTACATTCATTTGATGCTTGCCTGAAGACTGCCTCTGTACTGAGAAAAAACTATTTACAGCAGGCAGACTGAAGGCATTTATCAAAGTTATATTGCTCATGCCCAGCCAAACTTCACTGTACCTCCTAGAAGGCAGTAAGCTATTACAGAAGATGCAGGTTTACATCATAGAAAAGAATAAGACTACTGTTTTACCTTTTCAGCTTTATTCCACACTTCAATATCTCCCAGGTACTTTTCAGGACGAGTGGAGAGATTCAGTTTAAATGAAAATCCAAAGACATCATACACGGTGCGCAAGAACTCCAGACAGCTCTTTATCTCCTCTTCAATCTTGAAGATAATAGAAAATATGTCTCAAATACAGAAATTTCAGTTTCCCTGATTTTAATACCCAGTTTCATTTAGCAGCAGCTCCCACCTGCTCCATAGCACAGAAGATATGAGCATCGTCCTGCTGGAACCTGCGTACTCGGGTGAGTCCTGTGAGAGCTCCCGACAGCTCATTGCGATGCAGGACACCAAAATCTGCCAAGCGCAATGGCAGCTCACGCCACGACCTCGGGCGATGGTCAAAAATAAGGCTGAAGGAAAAGTTTATTACTTGAAGCTTGTTCAGAACCAAAATTCTGCAAAGAACAGTCAGGGAGAAGCAGCCAGTGATGAAGCACATGCCCATAAGACCATCTGTGTTATGTGGATACAGCTATCAATCTTATCTAGATTTGTTAGGGAAACAATCTCCTTCAACAGCTGGTAGACCTTCCCCTCTTCTAAGAAAGGAGATAAAACAGCTTCTAAAACTGACCATTAAAAGCTGAATGCCTGAACTGCCACAAAACTGATAATGTCCCAGTAATGATGGGGTCACTCTCATAATGGTAAAATTACATGACATTTCTCAGTGTCCCAGGTGAAGAGAGCACGTACACAGCAAGACATATAATTATTCCTGACAGAACAAATAACTGAAGGTAACCATCTTTATAATTACACAGGCAAAAGAAGCAGTGTAGGCTTACTTTGAGGTTTTTTTTTCGATCAGCACAATCTCTGGTAAACTGATTTTGCTATGTATTTACCAATGTCCTGGACAGTTCATAGGCTTCAGAGCAAAGATTTCTTTCTCCACTTCAAAGGAAAACATATTATCACTGTAATGCTGCCAGTGCCCCGAAGTCATCCACAGTTTGCTGTTGAAAACATTTGGAGTGACAACCTCCTGGAATCCACGTTTTCGATACTCACTCTAGAACAGGCATAGTATATAACATAAGTTAAAAAGAAAAGAAAGGTAAGTACAGGCTTCGATCTGCAGCCAAGAACTATAAAAGTGATGCCATACAAAAATCCTGTGACTTAGGAAGGGAAGGGAGGAAGCAAGACAAAACTGCAAGATGGACATGCCAGGATACATCCCTTATATACTTCCCCCAAAAAGTTTCTAGTAGAAAGTAGAACTAGTTTCCTCTCTGCAAGCAATGCAGCAGTCTCTAATTACTCAATACCCCATGACACTGCAGCCCAAATATAAACTAATAACACAGACTTCTAATCTTACAGCAGGAAGATCAGCATTCTTTTCCTACATATATTTTCAAAAAAAAAAATAAAATATAGGTCTAAAAGACCAAATTGTTTATTAAAATAAATCAATATGCATTAATGGAACAGCAGTAGTGTGAGCTTAGCTCTACTATTAGATGTTGAAGAATTCCTATGACAAAGCACCATTATCACAGCTTTAACTTCAGGTATAAAGTCCTGATAAAACATAACTTCTCAGAGATTGTGACAAGACCAATTCAAAGAAACAAAGCTACTTTAGTCCCATGGCATATACAACTAAAAGATAATTTGATATAAAGGGCTATTAATACTGTTAAATGTAGCATGCTGTTATGTAATTTTTTTAAATCATATAATTTCTCGTACAAGATTTCCAAAAGACATTACTTACCCGTATAAATTCAATTAACGTGTTATAAATGTAAGCTCCTTTTGGTAAGAAAAAACAGCTACCAGGGCTAAGTTCATGGAAGAAGAACAGTTCTTGGTCCTGCAGGAATATAATACTTTAAAAATTTAGTATTTGCACCCTACCTTTTCCACTTAACTTTAAAAAATTAATTGCTACTGACCGGTCATCACTAATAGGAATTTTAAGAAGAAAAACATGGGGAAAAAAACCATCCAATTCAACAGATGCATTTTCACTAGTATTTTTAAGTCTGCCAGCAGTTACAGGGGAAGGAGATTTTTTAGTTTCCTGTTTCACTCAGTACTGATGTGCCAAAACTTTACACTTAACTCCCAACTGTGCCCTCACAGTTCCCTCTGCACATTTACTCATCAATGTTTAGTTCTGCTTCTGTAGATCTCTAATTATCTGCACATAAACTGAATGTGTGAACTACAGCTGGTTAATGTTTTTACATACTGTGCACACACCTGAGGTCTGAATATGGGGAATTCTTCAGAATTTTGTCATAATATAGCAGCAGCAGACATTTTAACCCTTTTCAGAACTATCAGTTAACTGACAGGGGTTTCCATCTGAAGAAACAAACTCAAAACGCAACTGTGTACTGCAGATTCTGAAATCATGCAGAAGGAAAGAAGTGCATGACCAGGCTGCAGCAAACTGTGTAGGAATCAGCACTGGCTGCCGACTGGAGCATTCGTGGGTTGCAGACTCAAGTCTTTATATGCTGTTCTAATCAGTGTATGCAATAAAGATGTTATTGTGTTGAAAGCATAAAAAAGTTATTTATTTTAGGATTTTGATGCTCCTGAGAAAAGCAGTTGACTTCGCAACCCAACTGAAAATAAAATTGTGTCACACCTTGGTTGTGGCAGCAAGTATAGGCTATCTTCATGATGCTTTCAACTAAGGGCTTATATCCACACAGTGCTTTTGGAATACATTACTAGAAAAGCTGTCTCACCCGCCCAATTTTTCTGTGATCTCTGCTTTTAGCCTCCTCCTGGAATTTCTCCCACTCCTTCAGCAGTTTTGTATCTGGGAATGAAATTCCGTAGATCCTCTGGAGGGATTCCATATCGGCCTTGCCTTCCCAATAGGTAGAAGAATTCTGAATGAAAAAAGGAATGAAACACTGAAGAAAAGCAGAAGCCTCCACATTTTACTACTTCTGCCTGCTATGAAAAGGCATACAATTATTTATAAATCATTACTGTGGAAAAACTAAGTCATACGGAGACTTTTAATGGGAAATTCAGAGCACTGATTGGAAAAATCCTTAAAGGTAAATACAGTAAATAAAAATGGTTTCAGGCGCTTGTCATTTTAAAAGCCTATCTGCTTTGTAGCTATCCTATTCCAACTGTTAGTTGACTAACAGCTATAATAATCAGCTAAGCAAAAACTATAAATTCTAATTGACATAGTTCAGCCAAACCTTAAACCAAACTCAAATATTCCTGTGCTGGAAGTGCAGGTCCTGGACATGTAGTTGGGCTTCACACCATGTGAATATCATTCTAGCATACAACCCTTTCGCAATCTGTAGCACCAAGTTTTTGGCCAAGTTACTAGTTTCACAGTACATTCCTGGCTAAGCCTAAAGGCAGCAACACATTTGAAGTGATGCAGAGAAAACATCTGTCTAAGGCAGTTCCAGCACTTACCTTATGAATTTTTATGGTCTTTATCTTGCCAGTATGTCTGACATGAGGGCCTCTGCATAAATCTATCAGGGGACCACACCTAAGAAAAGGAAAGCATTTATTTAGTATACTTAATCCTAAAACCATAAATCCAGTAATATTATGATCCATGCATAATTACCTGTATACTGTAGTAGTTGGGGTATTGACCTTCTCATTCAGGATGCGACACTTGAATTTATTATACTGAAAAGAAAATCAGCACACATACTTGTTAATTCCTTGTCAGTTTAAATGATTTGCAAACCTGAAGCTATGTTGCATCAGAACAGGCCTGTTAAAGAGACAGACAGAATGACAGACAGTAGAGGAGCAAGGTGCCCAGAGAACAGGCTGTGCAATCTCTGTCCTTGGAGGGTTTGAAGGCCCAAGTGGACAAGCCCGGGAAACCTGACCTCAGTGTCCCTATGTCTGACCCCATGTCCTGTGCATGAGACTGGACATCAACCTAAATGATGCAATGGTTCTCCTGATGCCCTAACAGTGAAAACTCGTTGATGCCTATTTGCAGCTAGATACTAGAGAGAAAGGGTCAGGTTTTACCATTGCTTGCACTCTTTTAGAAGTCCTTATTCTAAAAAATGTTTTAGAGCTTTCTGAATGCAGCAGCAACATATGCAGTCACAGTATCACCACAGACAAGATAACACAACATAACTGCATACATAATATGTTGTAAATTTACATTTCTGGGAAGTAAATAAAGAAGTGGCTTCACAGTTAGCTCACCGCAGGGAAGAATGAGAATTCTCAGAGTTTCAGAATATCAAGATGCCTATTTCCAAGAACCTAAAAATTACTTCCTTTTTTTCTTTTTGGTTAAGTATCACAGATGAGTGGTATCACCTTTTTTCTAACACTAATAACACATACCCTGAAGTTACAAATACTTGCACGAAGCTAGAAACACTAACAGCCCACCTTAAACATTTCAAGAAGTGTTTCCTTCTTAACTTCCAGTCTTTCAAAGGCTTGTTTTTCCTTCATTATCTTTTTGCACAATGTTTCCAAAGCAGAGAAATCATTACTTGATACACCCCTAAAATAAACACACACAGAGAAGTGAGTAATTTTTGCTTTCATATGCAATTTGTGATCCTGGTGCAATGCACCAACCTGTGGCTGGACATCCTGCAAAAAACCAAAGCCATCTGCAGCAGTACACACGACTTTGTTCTTGGAACAAGCACCCAGAATTTTGCTGGGTGAAATTTTGGTGCCACCCACTCCCAGCTCCTAAATAAAGAAAAATACAAAACCTACCCTTCCTCAAGAAACATGTCATAATAAAATCCATTTTCTATTGGTGGGCCATAGCACAAACAGCCACCATAGATTCGCTCCATAGCTTCACCCATTATGTGAGCACTTGAGTGCCAGTAGACCTAACAGAAGCAAAAAAAGAATCTATCAGTATCAAGACACATGATGCATTTCCAATTGTTTCCATTTGAAAGCTTTTCTGAAATGCCTGCTTTCAAGGATAATTGAGGCACATCCCACATGAGACCAGTGTGCAGAACAGAAGTGACCTGCCCAGCAGCACTCGCATCCTCAGCATCAATGTTTCCAAAAATCAGCATTTCCACTGGAAAACAGTGGAAATGGAAAAAACTCACATTCTGATAGCAAACAATTCTTCCTTCCAACTGTTGCTGACATGATTTAATTATTATCAATAAGTCAAACTTTTCTCATAAACTTTTCTTTCTATGAACTTTAATCAATCAGATCTGCATAATGACCAAAAGATGTGCTTTTAACATAAGGTTGTGGTTCTAATCCAGCAATCGTATGCATAAGAAATCCTGCACCCTTCATCTTGTTCAACACCTGAGGTTTTGGCAGAACCAAATTTTTTAAGAGTCAGTCTGCCTTAGTTAGCACAAATTGAAATCATAAATAGGGAGCTGTCATTTAGCAATATAAAAACCCTGAGTTTGAATGTAAGACTTATGTGATGAGTTTGACTGACAGTTTATTGTAGAAACTAATTTTTTTTCTAAAGAACATAATCCTAAATTTACTGGCTGGGCACATTTATCTGATTGAGTAGCCAAAATAAAAAAGTAGATACTTTTGCATACAGAAGGAAAAAGAGTAGTCTACTCAATACTTTCATGATTCTACATAGAAAGTATTTTTGTACTCAGTTTTGTTCCCAAAATCAGTGCTGAAGACGTCAGTTAAAAATACCTACTTTACATTAACATGACAGGTGAAAACACAAATTTTTAACAGCAAACACAAGCAGACATTGCTAAAAGTCACACACAGCAGAATGTACATTATCTCTAGTATCACAACTCTTCCAGTAAGGAGCTGTGAGAAAATGCAGAAGTACCTAAACCACAAACCCCTTTTTCTTCATCTTGTGAACATACTAAATATTTAAATAACTGCAAGAAGGTAAGTCAAATGTAAACTTGGAACAAAAAACATTTTGGCAAAAGATACTCACTGCTTGAGCCTCTTCATCTTCAAACTTCAGCAGCTCCAAGGAACAGTCCTCCTCCAAAGGACGGTCTAGATCCCAAACCACCTTGTTCACTTTGGCAATAACTGTGTTATCAGCTAATCCCTGACTACAGAACAAACACAGAAGTACAATTATAGGAAAGTACGTGGTATTTTGAAATCAGCAAGCAGAAGCTCCCCAGATTTGCCCTCCAGTTTGAATAAGATTTTAGAGTGCTCATCAGAGTGGATATAATAAATTCAAAATAAATGACCGGTTTAGCCAGTCCTGAACATTGATGAAAAATCCTACTTATATTTTAGGGATATAGGAAGCAAATTGTGCTATATACTTAACTGTCACACACATTTGACTTAGAGGCAGCATCCTCCAAGTACAAACCTAACTTCCCAGTCCTGTTGCAATATAAGAGAGTACCACTCTCATAAAAGCTACCAAATACCATTTTTGACATAGTAGCTTTACTGTTTATATCCACTAGGCAAAATACTCTTTTCATGATCCCAAATCAGAGAAACAAAGGAGGTTCCAATGATATGGCACCTTATTATGGACAGGAAAAAAAAAAAAAAAGAAGAAAAAGAGAGGCATTTCACTTTTAGGAATCACCCAATCTTTGTAATGTTAACTGTCAGGGTGTTCACTGTGAATGATTCAAAAATATCTCCCATGCAAACTAAAGTGACGAATACTCATATTGTTAAACTTTTCTGTAGTCAATTGAAACATCACTCAGCAGTCATCTTCCTCAGGTCAATGCAAATTGGTTTGCAATGCTAACATTCCATCTATTAGCAAATTAGTTCTCAATGCAACAGCAGTACTTGGATGTAAAAATACACTGTTAGAATGCTTTATTCTTATTTAATGTTAGAAACTGCGTAAGGCAAAAGAAAACTGCACTCCAAAACTAAAAGCTTGGTGTTTACCTTCAGTTCATTGCATCCAAGATGCTATGAGAAGACTTGAGATACATAACAAAGAAACTATACAATACCCAGCCCCTTAAACTCAACTGTCTGAAAATGATTGTGTAGCATCACAGAACAGAAACATACCTAATTCCACATGCAATTTGATAAGGAGTAGTCTTCCAAGATTCAGCATCAACCTGCTTGCCATCGGGTAACGTAACTTTAATGGTTTTACTGTCATTTGCAGCTCTTTCTGCAAGGAGTGCGTCATGTTCAGCCTTTAGTTTATTGTACATCTCCAAACGCTCATTGATAAATGCAGGCCAAGGATTTAGCTGTACATAATAAAGACAAAGGAAAATGACTAATCAGATATTAACATGACAGACATCATATCAAGAATGCCAATACAACAGATATAGTTTTCATAAGCAACTACGTGATGATATCTGTGTGCTATATGTAACACAGATAATCACCATTATTTCATGTTATATAGTACTAACTATGTCATACCACACAGTTCAGCTTAATGAAATCTGTACTACCATACACCTGTTCAATAAACCACCTTACCAAACAACTACACCATCAAATAAACTACACATGGACAAAAGTTAACTAGGAAAACTGTGTCAGTTCGACATAAAGCAAGACTTTTCTTATTAGGTCAAAAAGCTGAGGGAACACTCTAGTCTGAGCCATCCGGACAGGAACTGACTCCAGTTTAAACACGTGTAATGACGTCAGGACCATCCGTCCGGGCACAGCCATGCACTTGGCCCAGGAGCAAGCGCTAGCAGCTGGCCCTCCGTGGACTCAAAGGGATCTGTGTTTACCCACCGCGAAGAGAAAAACGAAACCGCCTTAAGAAAGCTTTCTTCACCTTGGCGATATGCTGCCTGCTTTCCACTGCAGAGAGGCACAGGGAAAAGCATAAACCTAACCCAGCTATGGGAATCTGAGCTGTTCTCCTATTACACCGACGCAACTTAATGCAAACACCAGCAATGGCGTTTCAAGGCACGCTGTCGGGGTGTTACTGTAACGCGCGATAAAATACTTCAGAAGGACGAGCCGCAGCAGAGCCAGCAGCGCACAGGGCAGCAACGAGGACTCCGCATCCTCCCACCGCCGCGGCCCAGGGGCTGCTTACCTCCGACCGCCCTCCATCGCCAGCCCCTTCCTTCATCTTCCTCTTCCCGCAGTCAGCTTTCTTCTCTTCCCCAGCGACCACCTGCGAAGGGCGAGCACCCTTTAAGTCATGCCCCGGCAGTCCCTCACACCTAAGGTGCTTTAACTCCCCCCTGCCCCACGGAAAAGACGGGAAAGACCCGACCTCCTCGTCCCCCCCAGCTCCCTGGTTCCGTGGGGCACACCCCACCGCCCCCAGGAGCTGGGGAGGCGCAGGGGAAGAGGCCCGGCTGCCCTCTGCCGAGGGCGGCGCGGAGCCCACCTGGCTGTCAGCGCCCGCCATGGCCGCGGAGCCGCGCGGGAAGGGGCGGGCGCGGCTGGCGCAGGCGCCGGTGGGCCGCGGCTGATGCAACCGGCCCGGCCCGGCCCGGCCCGGCCCGGCGGGGCGAGCGGCCGCCCTGCGGCCCGGCGCGGGCTGCGGCGGCTGGACGCGGCCCCGGCTGTCCGCGCCCTGCTCGCTGTCGCGGGAAGAATCATAGAATCAATTCAGTTGGAAAAGATCCCCGAGATCAGAGCTGTGACCGAACGCCATGTTGTCAGATTTCATTCATGGCGCTAAGTGCCATGTCCAGGCTTTGCTTGAACACCGCCAGGGACGGTGACTCCAACACCCCCCTGGGCAGCCAGTTCCAGTGTCGAATCACCCTTTCTGCGGAGAAATACCTCCTAATGTCCAGCCTAAACCTCCCGCGACGTAGCTGAAGACGGTCCACTTCTCACAGTTGTTGCCTGGGGCAAGAGGTGGATTCCCACCTGGCAACACCCTCCAGTCAGGATGTTGTAGGGAGCGATGAGGTCTCTCCTGAGCCTCCTTTTCTCTAAACAGCCCCAGCTCCCTCAGCTGCTCCTCATCACACTTGTGCTCCAGACCCTTCCCCAGCTCCTTTGCCCTTCTCTGGACTCACTCCAGAGCCCAGGGTATACCTGGCTACCTTTCCACCCTGACACAGAGGTTCAGTCAAGGATGGATCAGTAATTGGGAGTCCTCTTTGTGAAAGAGACTAAACTGAAATAAAAAAATCGTGTTGACCACTGTCTGGTTTCCCACGGGAGGAGGAAAAATATGTAGAAGAGATTCTGAGGTGGTTGTGTCAGACTTGAACTGCAGGAGCATCTGCAGCTGTCCCCAGGGAAGCCTCAGCTCAGTGGCTTGGAAGCTACAGATGCCTCTAAGGAAAAGATGTGATATTCGGGCATGGCTTTTGCTCTGCAATCATCTTTCTCTTCTTTCCTCTTGTTCTCAGGTTATAATAACAATTATATTTTCATTTAGGAAGGTTACTATCTTGCAGCACAACCTCATGGTGGCTGTGGACTCCCAGAGTGGCCAGTCCCAAGGTCTTTTGTGTGTTTGGTAATCTTAGGCATACTACCAGTGAACTCATTCAGTTTAAGCAAGATGTTCATTACCAGGTTCTGTGTTTTCAGGAAATCCTGGCATAACATCCTTAGAAAAGCGTAAATCATGGGTCAGGTCTTGCCATGGACTTCTGCTGCCAGCAGAGGACCCAACACCCCTTCTGACTCCTGAAGTAGCTGCCTTCTCTTCATCTGCAGCAGTGATTGGGGAGTTTAGAGTGTGTAAAATGTTCCCAGGTGGATATTGGGGCACCTTATCCTCCATGAACTTAAATGCTATGAGACAAATGTTCAGGAAAAAAAAAAAAAAAAAAAGGATGTTATGTAGTGGTGAAGGATGGTTGAGAGAATGTCACTGGGCTATTTCTCCACAAATGGAGGAGCTTAGAAAATAACGCAAGTATTTTAATCTATTATTAAAATGGGAAGGTGTAGTAAGTAAGAACTTAAAGACAGAATTAGGCCTAGATCTGGATAGTTCATTTGTTGTCTGAATGAACAGCATAAATATTGGCAAAAACATTTATTAAACAGCTAAATGTAACAATATATGTAGTATCTTTTGTAGAAATACAATGTTGAGTAATACAAAGGGCATTTGTTTTATAATACTAATCTTTATATTTGCAAATCTCCTAAAATCTTTTTCAGGTGGAAAACTTACAAGTGCCTAAGAGACAGAACATTGCAAAACTTATAGATAAATTATATTATGCCAAAATGGAACAAAAACATATACTGATGGTGTTCAAGAGAAAAAACTATTCACAAGCGATTGGGAAACTGTAGAACTGTCTATTGTGCCAGAAGATGGCAGCAGAGAAACACGCTGATCTGCTGAGACATAAATTCCGCTCAGCTCTTGGCTTTAGGAAGTAGGTTTCATGGCAAAAAGCACAAAACTAAGTGAATGCTTTACTGACTTCGCTCTTAAGCAGTGCAATTAATGATGTACAGCTAAATTCAGCCATGCTCTAATAGTTAAAATTTGTTTCAGTGTGCTTTAATGATTATCAAAAATGAATAGATGTTTTGGGATCATGAGAAGTTTGTTGGGAAAAAAGTGGTCAGAAATTTCTAGTGGAATTGTGGGGTTACTTGGCTTATATTTCATTTAGGAAAACCAAACATTAAAGTTAAATCAAAGTGCAAATACAAATTTAGAGCAATGAGTGTAACACATGTACACCATTTACTTGCATCAGCTGCTCGAGGGAAACTATCTGACTTGTAATGCAGCACTAGGCTTTCTGTAAAATGTCTGGGTTTGTTTATATTTGTGTACATTAAATCAACTCTATTCACTGTAGAGTATTTGCTAATTTCACAAATTCTGAATTTGAAAATAAAATTGTATGAATGCCACCCATTTATGTTGAGAGTTCAACACATATCATTTGAATTCCAGGTCCAATGGATTTCCATAAGCCCACTTCAAGCAAAGAGTTATTATCTCAAAATTAAGAAAACATACAAATATAAGAATCTCATGTTTAAGAACTGACATACTTTTTTGCAGTCATCTCTAGTATTAATTTCTCCTGAGCTAATGTAACAAAGGAGTAAACTTTTTAGAAGTCTAGTATAACAGTTGTAGAAATGCATATTTAGAAACTGAAAAATGTGTGAAGGTGAATAAAAAAAAATTATATTAAATGTAAATATTGTGAAAATAACTGAAACCCTGATTAAAACTGGAACATGTGAAGAACGTGAAATATAAGCCTTGAATTTTGATATTACTTCAGCTTCTGGTGACTTATTAAAATATTTATCTTTTTAGGAGGTCAAGAAAAATAACTGGTATTTCACACAAAAAAAAAGACAATTTTGGTTTGGTGGTATATCCATGATGGCTTTGTGTACAGCCACTATTGTTTGTAGTCTTCATGCATCTAAAATTTTCCCCAAATACTGGGCTTGTTTCTGCTATTGCAGGAGAGATACATGCTTGTGCATGCTAGGGAGAAAATTCTCACTAACAGCAGAAATCCCAGAACCATTGCAAGCTGAAAATACACATCACGGAGACAGCCTCATCCCATTTCTGTCCCCCAGAATGCAGGTCCTCTTCACTTTCCCCTCTCACCCAGTTAATACCTGCAGCAGTGCAGATAATACATTCAAATTACTCAGGGTCAAATTGTTCTCTACGGCCAGGCAGGTTTTTTGAGTAAAGAATAAAGGTGCATTGTGTAAAGAACAATAAGGGTAAAATGCAGGAGACAACTAGTTTCACTGCTCATAGTTACAGGTGCTGAGATGAGAGGTTATGCATTCCAGGTGAAACTTCAAACCAGGTTTCACTCTATGACATCAGATGAGCAATAGACTTGTACTAGGAGTCCTTGAGCCTTTAAAAGGAGGGTGATGCTGGTGATTTTCCCTTCCCTCCCTCCCTGGCTTTTCCTCCCTTCAGTAAAACAAGATTTGGCTTTCTCCTTCTTCATAACAAACATACCATACTCATGTCTCATTTTCCCCGCATCTCAGTTTTACCCCTAGTTCACTTGGTTAAATGTTTTAGCATTTAGCATGTATAGCTGAGCCAGCAATATTTTGTCTCACATCATAAAAAGTAATAAGTGTGCATGCATCCAAACAAACTCAGCGCTTTCCTATGTTATTTTTGTAGAGCTCAGACATGTGATTTGTTAATCAATTATGAATTGATGTATCTAGGATTAAGATACTTTTCCAAACTCCTACCTTTAGGATGAACTACCCCTGCTTCACCATATAACAGCAGATTCTTCCTATTCTGTGATTCTCTTTTCCAGTAGGATTTGCACTTAAAACTCTTGTTGTTTTTCATTTAAAGCTTTTATTTTGGATAATGGTCTCAGAAAAAGATGTGCTGTCTGCAGATGTGACTCCCATTCTGGTCTCCACTCTTGTCTTATGACTCAGCTGTGAGATGTGGATCCCAAGCCCCTACCTTCCATTTCCTGTTTATAGGTTATCAAACAGTGAGGCACCGGTCATTTTACAAGAAAAATTAAGTGATAGCTATTTTGTGTAGTGAGGAAGAGGGATGATAAACTAAGAAAAAATTAAAATCACATGTTCTTGACTGTCCTTTAATACCATGTTAAAAATCACATTGATATATTTTTTGCCAAAATTTTGGATCTTGGATGCATCCTTGGTTTTTGTAACTAAATTAAAACAAGGTTTTACTTTAACTGAGTATCACCAAATTATTGCACTACATAAAACTTTTTTTTGTTATATCTGTAATTTTCCAGAATACAAACGACTCTACTGTTAACCTTTTGTCCTTACCCCCCCAAATTAATATATGATGTATAATATTTTTATATATATTATATTATTCATTTTAGTGTGCATTTCAGAATTCAAAGTCTGAGAATGTGGGGTTGACAGATATATTTGTAATAACGGAATTACCTTTTTTTTCTTATGAATATCACTGATCATTTTTCCCTCAGAATAACATTTTCTTTTTCTGTAATGGCAGATCATGGATATATTTATGTAATACCTATACAGTTAGAAGATAACCCCAAACCAATTGAACCAACTAGCCAAACTAAAATGCTAAAAAAAACCTCTTTCTGATACTCTTTCCAGAAAATACACTGATTTTCACGTTAATGAGATCAAAGTGTTCCTCTGTCTTCTTTGTGGGTGAAGTCCTTCCCACCATGGCACGACATGGCACATGGAAGACTTTTCTACATAATGCCATTAGAAGCAGGAAATGCTTTTTCCAGTTAATTTCCCGGGTACAGTCCATAACCTTTGATTTTTCAGACTCAATTTCTTATTCCAGGCAATATCTGTCATAATCAATAGCACAGGAAATTATCTCCAGATACCAAGATATGAAAAATGCTTGCATTATCTTCTCCTAATGCTCCATCTGACAATTTTGGGAGGAAATTGCAGACAGCACAGGGAAGTCAGGTATTGCATTCTAGGATTTTTTTTCTCTTTGACTGTGTTTTTCATTGCAGTAATGACCTATTTTTACACATTTCCAGTGAAACTTATTTTATTTGAAAAGTCTATTCTTGGTTTCTAGCTATGACTCAAATATTCTGGTGATGTTCTCATTAACATCCCTTTTTAGTGATGTTTCATGGACACAGTCCAGTAACATTGCTTCAAATAAAGGAACAGATGAAAGCTGATGAAAAGAGGTACATCATAACTGTGAATTTTGTCAGACCTCTTGTGACAAGTTATATAAAAGCTTTTTTCTTTGTGTCCTTTTCACTTGGAAGTATTTGGAACATTACTAAAAATAATACTAAACTGGAAAATTATTTCAAATTTTTATAACTACAGGGATAGAGGACAGAAGGGACTCCATTTTTAGATGATGGTCAGAGGAAAAAGATATTCCAAGTCGACATACAAAGTTTAAATGATTCACAATTCACCTAGAAGAATGGGATGGGATGTCTTGGCAATAGTATGGAACAGAAAAAACAAGTCGTCACTATCTTTGAAACATCTGCTCTGTATGAAAGGACCACAACATATCTTTTCAGTCTTTTCTTTCCTAGACTAAGCAAACTTAATATTTTAATCTGTCTCAGGAAACATGCTTCCAGACGGTTCTTCCCTTCTCAACTCTCCAGTCTGTAATTTTCTCAAAACAATGGTGCTTAAAACAAGCACATATTCCTGTATAGCAGAGAGGACTGTTGCTCATACCTGATGTAGAGCACTTTATTTCATATAACAGCACAGTATCACTCACTTGCCTTCAGCTGGTGACTTTTTAGGATGAGCAGCTCCATTCCATATTGTGTCTTGTTTTTCTGTACATTTCCCTGAACAGAAAAGCACTGGGCAGTAGCAAATTGTTTCTTTAATTTCAAACTACCTCTCTAGTTCATTTGTCATAGATTTTTAACATGTACTCTTTTCTCCCTCATTAACAGCTAATGACTTTTTGGGCAAGAACCAAACACAGGGTAGAACCAGCTTGAAATATCCTTCTAGTTTAACACAGTTTCATTTAATCATAGAAGTGGCCAGTCTATATTAATTCAGAGCTTTTTGTTTCAATAAATTCAACTAGCTGCACTTCTCATTGCTCTCATGTCTCCCTGATGTCTCTCTATTAGTTTGACATGATTCTGGCTCTGTCTTCTTGTGATTCTCCCTCACAAGGAAAGCACTGCATCATTCATGGTACGCAGGCCATGTTACTACAAAAAGCTTTCCTTTCACAAACATCATAGGTTCAATCACTCCTTTAAACAATGGCATGGTTAATATTGACATCAAGGGCTAACCACAGGAGGACGTATAATAAAATATACATGTTTTCTACATTTATTTGTGTATTTTTTCATCTATATTGCCTAAGCCTAATATGCCATCTCAAATGCAGCTGCCTTAGGATAAGAAATTTGTTATTGCAGCTCACCTGGAGTTGTTTTCTCCACCAAAGATTATTACCCCATGAGGCTTCATGGCATTTCTTCATATGGATCCTCTCCTTAGGCTGGTTTTAGTGACCTAGTTTAGCAAAAACACCTTTTACACTCAAATCAGGCTGACAGAATGAGAGTAAATAGCAATTACACATGCACTTGTCCTGACATATCTGGAAGAGCAGTAAAGTCTGGCAGCCGAAACCAGACAGAAAGCCCCATTTTTCACATCAGCTATTGCCAGAATGGGCATGACCTTAAGTCTTTCTTTTTTTTTTTTACTCATGGCAGTCCTATTGATTTTGGCAGTTGTACACAATAACCCAATAGTCGTTCCTCAGCTACAAATTACTTTGGGGTCTTGCACTTCTCTGTCCTATGTTGGACCAGCTCCCAGCTGCCTTTGAGAAAATTAAATTGTCCAAACACATCTGCCTAAAAAAATCTGTCTGGTGTTGAAAGAAGAACAGTGCAACAAGGCTGAAGACAAAAATAATTAAACCCCAATATTTTCTGTCCTTTTTTAATGTGAAAACTGTTGGGAAAATTTAAGAGGAAAAAGGAAGTGAATAATTGCTTACTTCTTCAGAAAGATGTCTAATTCCTGCTAACATTTCCACCACTGCATGTGTTTGCTCTTTCTGTCTGCTTTGGCAGCAAAAGACATAAGGATTTTTTATAATACATGGAATGCTTATGTCCTTTTGATCTTAGTTTACAAGAGTACATGCAGGAGAATGAGCTAAATATTTTCAAGCAGGTTTTTTGTCTGCATATGTGTGATAAAAGCACTTATTGCTGTCAGAAAGAGCAAAATATAAAACCAATGGAAAGAACAAGCAGGGTCTTAAGAAATACATTACAAACTGCACATAAAGAATATATCACTTTCCAGAGGTCTCTGTTATCAGTGTACAAATAGAAGCAAAATTTCCAAAAGTCTTTTATCTCTTTGTGCACAGCATGAGGATACCTCCATTTCTTCCTGCTCTGTTTCTGGCAGAAGTGATCATTGCTGAGTTCCTGCCTTTTACCAGGAACTGGAACTTGTCAAGCACTGTTCGCTTTATTTTTTGAGCCCTTATCCATCTCAGTATAATTAAATTATATTACCTAGTGTGTGAAATGGCCAGTTTGCCATTAATTGTAAAGTCTCCTTTTTAAATTTGCTTTGTTGTATCTCTTTTCTTGACTGTTGACATTCCTCTCTGCTCTGTACTTTGTCTTCCTCCACCAACTCATCTGTTCTTGGTTGGAGCTTTTGTCCTCACTCAGTAATCTCATTTGTTCCTATTCCTGTGATGTGATGACATATGACAACTGTCTCTTCTGCCAAGTCCATATATTAATTTTTTTAAACCACATTAGTGCTTTAATAAACTGGAAGTTACAGAACTCATGAAGTACAAGTTTATTTAACAGAATTTATTTTAATTTAATTAAATATTTAAAATATTTTTGTATCAGCTCAGTGGAATAAGATTTGTCAATAGTATTAAAAATGTTTTTTCCATGCATTCCCTGTAATTTAATAATTAATTAACATGCAAGAGAAAATACATACAGAGATCTCAGCACTAGTTTTCACTAAGGAGTTCCTGTCTCTCATCTCTGGCATCTTGCTGTTGTTTCAGATCTTTTGCTCTGCTGTGCCAACACAACCACATCAATGAGCTGATTTAGTTAAAAAAATATTCCACATTTTGCCTCAGAATACTTCTAAAGATCAATCAGTTTCTGGGACAATATTACTGCGTAAACTGACACATCCTGCAGAGCTGAGTATCCAGACAAAGCATAGATGTCTGGTTTCTTTACACTGTGAGACTTCTATTCCTCTTTTATGGGAATACACGTGAAAGAATATTTTGGAATAGTTCCTGACTTGCGATTGCACATGACAGCAGTGCAGCTTCTTGGTTGTCCATGCTATGGGATGTCTGATCCCAACTCTCTTTTTGAGGCACAGTGATAGTATTCCTAACTATTTTTTTACAAGCAATATGGGTATATATTGTAGGGTTACTAGATCTCAACAAGAAAAGATCTTTGCTCTCCAAAGCCCTTAAAATCCTCTGGACAGAAATGCCATTATATTGGTAAAGTACGGGTGGTGTTTGCATTTCACCAATCACTCTTTATTTCACACTATGATACAACTGTTTGACGGAGGCAGATGCACATGAGGAACAAGGTGGCCACCATCCTGTGCACTCCAGTGACCATCCAGTCACTGACCTATCTAAGATATGGAAATGAAAACAAAAATGAAAATCACAGGAACAACTTGGATCCAAAGCAATTTAGTTTAGTTAGATCCTCCTAATTTAGTTTAGTTAGCAAAAAATGTCTGTTCTGTACCCTGACATTATTATATCCAGCTGTCTCTAAATACAGAAATCGGTTGCCTAAACAAAGAGAATATTTTCTAACATAGTCCCATCAGAAGAGGAAAGTGAGTTTAGCAGAGAGTCAGTATGACTCAAGGTAATGTATAAGGTTATACTGTTAAAAAGAATGCACTAGTTGCATTTTTAATATTTCTATCCTTACTAAAAATACTTGTAAAATAGGTAGTGTAGGTGTACTTTTTTAAACTGAAAATAATTGCAAAAACATCTTTCTTAGAAATAAAAGTTATCTGGAAGGTTGTGATGTCAACTTCTCACTATTATGTTCTTTCACACCCTTCAGTGGAAACACAAGTGTGCTGTAAAACATTAATGCAACTAGTCTTTGCTGTGTACAAAGCTGCATTTTTTCCCATGTTGCAAGTTGTTTGGAGTGGCAGGCTGCAGAAAAGAAGTATTGTTTCTCCTTAAACATTCATGACAAGAAGTTTAATCTTTATGGAACAAAAAAGAGTGAGGGCCAGTCTTTTTCACCTTATCATCTCATTAATAATATAAAAATGACATCTACCTGCCTGCCTTTACTTTCTGCTGTGAAGTGGAAGCTGTTCAGATAGCAACAGCAGCAAAGTGTTATTATTATGTATGTGTGTGTGTATATATATATATATATATATATATATATATATATATATATATATATATATATATATATATATATATATATATATCTGTATACATGTACTTCAATTTTTGTGCGCACTTTTGTGACCTTGGGTTCTTGTATCTCCAGAGAAGTTGGTGTAACTTACAAGGGGGAAAAAATCACATTTCCATCTGTTTTTCTAGCATCAGATTGGCTCATCTTGGGTTTTCATACTGTAGTATTTTCACCTCAAAACCATGCTGATTTTTATACATAACAGAAGTATATGAAGGTAAGGTCACAGAACACAAAAAGAGACACAAGATGCATCATGATACATTTAGAAATCTTTTCGGTATATTCCAAAGGAGTACAGATTCCTTAAAATAAGAAGATAATTCAAGATTGCTTGAAAAACAGGGGAAGAGTTTGCAAGTCTGAATAATCTAGGCAGGGTATATTTGCACAGGCGTTTCATCTTTTCAGCCTGTAGGTGGGACTGTGTTTTCAGCAAACCCATCTGTGAAAAAAAAATCTGAATTGGCATCAGGCAGCTCAGGCTGTTGCTAATGCTGGCTGGAGTGAGTCAAGTGATTCTTGACTTGTATTTGAGTTATTTCTGGGGAGAAAATGGCCTGTGTCCGAAATTACTTTAGTCCTTAATGGGCTATTCTGAAATATCTGTTCTCACTGCAGTCAGTGGGCATTCTGCCTGCTACAGATCTGCAACTGCAGATTTGTTCCTATTAAAAAGCATTTATGTAGCTGAAAAAAAACAGTCTGTGGAGAAATGTTGAATTTATAGCTATGGAAAATACTGTAAGTGAACTGATGATGGTGTAGTAAGTGACATTTTGAATTGGGATTAACAAGTAAATTCTCATGCATAACTTCTTGGCTCAGAAAAAATAAGTCCATCACAGGCTGGGCTTCTTTTTTACAAAAACACTTAGGGCAAAAGGGAAGAGAAATGTTTATAGCACTCTAGGCCCACAGAGACACTGACTCCCATAACAGTGAATGCAGTTACTCAGGTGAGTAAGAACCACATACTATGGGCCAAATGTTATTATGAAAACACTGAAATTGGACTCTGACACTACTACTGCTACACAGTACTGGCTAGATGCCTTGTGTTTCTTGTTTTGCCTCATGCTGGCCCTATTTCTCCCACTCTTATTCATTCCCAACAGTACTTTACCTCACAAGGAGCAGCCCGTGTAAAGGGGCAGCAGCCCTGTCATTTATGGGGTTACTATCTCTTCTGTTGTGTTTACACAGCTTATGTTGAAATAAGACAGCTAGGAGAGTATAGAGCTCACATGTAAAATATATTCTGCTGAAGGAAGAAGGAAATCATGAGAGATCCTACCAGATTTTGGTGCTGTAAACACATGTGTTGGGTCACCATAAAGTAATCACTACAAAGGTCAGCATTTCAAAATGTGTCTTAAGAAAATGTTTTTGCTAGCTTTGTGGTAAAGATGGCTGGTGTGTTGTATATTGTAACATTCTGCTTAATCTCCTCTATGTTATACAGAGTCATTTCCAACAAAAAATGCCTGACATAACTTACAGCACAGGAACACACAAAACCAGCTTCACCAGGGTGGCTGTTTATGTAATCTTCAAGAACACTCTGAAGTTTGATTCAGTAATCAAATAAAACTATGAGAGGCATATTTCTGAGACACTACCCATCTTTAAATTTCTGAGCTTCTTTATTTTTCCGAACCTTGTTAGATAAATGTTGATGATTATTTCTGTACATCATGTTATCTGCTGTTTTCATTCCACTTCTTGGTTGTAATTGCACAAGTGCTTTGAGCTTTCTTTTTTTTTAATTGAGGCATCTTAAAGGTGAGCAGATGGTCACCACAGGAGCACAGGTTTCCCATTCACAGCCTGCACAGCAAAGGCAAAAACAAAAGTTAAGTTTACACATACTGCCCTGACAACGACCTCTGTGCTGAACTAAACAAACCCCTTCTGTAAAGCCAGGAGCATTTCTCTCCCCTTTCGAACACAAACCTGGCACTCTCTAGAAACCATAAAAAATCAAACTGGGCAGCCCTGCGCTGGCTTTCAGGATGTGTGCTGCTGCAGGACACAAAATGCTCCAGGGTGCCATCCTTTAGGAGTTGCAGTCAAAAAGCATCAGGTGTTCCAAAGCCTCTTTCACAAAACAAACATCTTGCATATTTCACATCACTTTATGCCAGAAAAGGCTAACAAAATCTGAAGCATAGCAGTTTAAGGCCAGTGAGTAGAATTGAACAGGGATGATCTTAAGTCTAGGAAATGTTGTCTCAGTAGTTCCAAAGGTTCTTTTTTTCCCCAGTAAAATAATCTCAGACCTCTCCTTCACTGGGGTTAACCTCTGTTGCTTGGGGTGTGACACTGTGTCTCTCAAGGTAGTGGGAAATGACAAAGCCCGGCATCCAGACCTTCTTGTCACGGGGGACTCAGAAAGATTCCAAAGGGACACAGGTAGGGGCCACAGATCCACTGTCAGCTTCCCCGCAGGCTTATGCTGTGCATGGGCACCTTTCCGGGTTGAGGAGACGGGAGCAGGACGGCCCTGCTTGTGCTCAGCCACAGCGCCCGCCCGGCTGCTGCCTGCATCCCCTGGTGCTGATGCTGCAAGCCCTCCTTCCCGAAATCCCACAGCCCTGCCGAGCACTGAATCCCTGAGCCCTCGGGGTGCCTCAAAAGCCTTTCTTATGCAGCAGAGGACAGCTTAAGCAGGCTGGAACAACCCACAAAAAGTATTTAAGGAAAAAATGGAAGTGCAATTGCTCGCACGGGCCCGATTGCGGGGACTCGCTTGGCAAGGGAGGGCAGCAGCCGAGCGGGAAGGTAGGCGAAACACACACATCAGTGTTCGATGTACGCGATAAGGACACCTCCCGCGGGCCCGCGGAGGTGTGCGGGGCGGGGGGGCCGCAGGGAGGGGGCGGGCGGGAGGGAGAGGGCCGGCTCCTCCCTGCGCACAAACCCGGCCGCGCCGCGCCGGGCGTGCGGAGACGCCGCCGCCGCTCCCGCGCTACTTAAGCGGGGAGGGCGCAGCCCGGCAGCCCCGCGGGGGGATCCGGCGTGGGGGGGAAAGTGATCATAGTAGTAGTCGTCCATCTATAAGAGAACGAGAAAAGCAGAGCCGAGATGCTCCGTCCGTCCGCCAGCGGGGTGGGGAGGGGCAGGTTGTGAATCCGCCAAACACCTGAGAAATAAAGCACGACCGAACAATTTCGAGGCGGGCGGGGAAGGGGGGGACGAAAAGTTTGCCGGAGCTCGGGCGTCTCCGGGGGGGCGGGCGCGATGCCGCCCTGGCTGCTCGGCAGCCTCTGCTGCGTGCTGGCGGCGCGGGCGGCGCTGGGCAGCGGCCCCGCGGGCGAGGAGGAGGAGGAGAAGCTGATACGGGTGCTGGTGCTGCTACCGCAGGACGACGCCTACCTCTTCTCGCTGGGGCGGGTGCGGCCGGCCATCGAGTACGCGGTGCGGAGCCTGCGGGAGAGCGGCGCGGGTCTGCCGCCCGGCTACGCCTTCCAGCTCACCTACGAGGACTCGGCGTGCGGCAACCGCGCCCTGTTCAGCCTGGTGGACATGGTGGCCCTGCAGCGCCGCCGCCCCGACCTGCTGCTGGGGCCCGTGTGCGAGTACGCGGCGGCGCCGGTGGCGCGGCTGGCCGCGCACTGGGACGTGCCGATGCTGTCGGCGGGCGCGCTGGCCGCCGGCTTCGGCGCCAAGGGCGGCGAGTACTCGCACCTCACCCGCGTCGCGCCCGCCTACGCCAAGATGGGAGAGATGCTGCTGGCCCTTTTCCGCCACCACCAGTGGAACCGGGCCACGCTCCTCTACAGCGACAGCAACCCCGAGCGCAGCTGCTACTTCGCCATGGAGGGCGTCCATGTGGTCTTCCAGGAGGAGGCTTTCCACATGGCCGTGCACAGCTTCGACGAGACCAGCCGGCACCTCGACATCGACGACGTCGTCCGCGCCCTCCAGACGGGAGAGAGGGGTGAGTGGCGGCGGAGTGCCGGGCAGGGCTCCTCCGTGGCGGCCGGGGCGGTGGGAATCCCGCGGAGGGAAGGACCTGCGGACGGGGAAGAGTCACGGCTCGTCCCCGCCCGTGGGGAAACTCACTGCAGTGCTGCGACGGCAGCCCCGGGCCAGGCATACTCCGACGGATGGGAACAGCAGCCCTGAGTGAAAGCTCTGCCCACAGAGCTAGAGTTTGCCTCCCCACGGTGTAGAGAGCGCTTTGCCCTCGGGGACCACCTTTGGAGGGCTTTGTGGCATGGTAAGAAAACATCTTGCTGCTGGCGGTCTGGTTTACCCAAATTATCCACGTCTGCAGGGCAGCAAATCTGTTGCTTACTCTCTGAGATTTTTGCAGTGATACTGTATAAGTTCAGGGACTAAACAAAGATGTTTTCCTCTCACCCCACTGTGCCTTGCAGCGGGAGATCTTTTCATGACTTCTGCCACTGGGAACCTCGTCGAGTAACTCAAATAACAGATTCATTTAGGGGAAATGGCAATTTCAGGGGATGTGTGCATGTGAAACACCTGAGTGCATGCCATGATATTGTCACCAAGTGATAGGAAGACACTGTGGAGATAAATGGCTTGTAAACATCTGAGACAGTCATGTCTGGGCTGGATGAACTGACTTTGCATCATGGAACAGCAAAGCAAAGTGCTTTGGAACATGCAGTTTTGTAGTTAGATGTTCTTTAAAGTGAGATCTTGCCTAGCAGTGTGTGGCTATATGAGCTTATCAGAAACACTTTTTCTGTTTGAGGGTTTTGCATGACTTACTGCAGAAGCCATAGGCTTCCTCAGTAAGTCATGCAAAAAGAAAATACGTAATCCAGAAGTGAACTGTAGGGTGAAGTTAAAGTTCTTAGGTATTTTCCAAGAAAGCCATGGATGTACAAAGCTCTTTGTACAATTCTTACATATCTTGTTGTAGAGTATTAAAATAGCACCAGAATTGGACAGATAAATATTATGCTGTGTGTGGCAGGCAGAACTGGTATTGTGGTGCTGTAGGCTGTGGATGGAGCAGCCTTGCGCTGCTGATGTTACGCTGCTGTGAAATAATTAACATGCCGGACTGTGTGAGATAACTGAGGTCTGACAGCATAGGGCTTTTAATTCCCTATTCACTGAAGTACATGCTTTAAATAGAGCTTTCCTTTTAAGTATCATTTGGGGAAATATAATGAATGGAGAGAAATAAATGTGTTAGTACTGGAGGAAACCACAGTGCGGGGAAAGATGCTTGTCAAATGTGTGTGTGGCTTTCCTGATGCTGAGAGCATTACAGCATGCTTACATCAGGAAAAGACAAGTGTTCACCCCAGCCCCACTCTTCACACCATGCTGACAGTCAGGGAGGAGAGCTTGCTTTCAGCCTGATCTGAATTGCTTTGTTGAGCTGAGACATTTGATCTTTCACAATTCTTCAACTTGCAACTGACTGAACAGAAGCAGCCCTCTTCTTTCTCCTCATTGTGGGGTCCCTCCTTCCATCTCACCTCTGTATTTGTTCTCTGACTCCTGCCACTCAAGTGGGGCCCTCCACCTTCCACTTGTGCCTTTTTGACTTTAAAGACTGACTGCAGGACTCACCTGGCAGATTCCTTTGGCCCTGCTGCTCATGGCATGTTTCAGGTTACCACAATATTTTAAGAGTTCTACACCACGTGGAGGGTGCACCAGATGAGGTCTGAAGATCAGTAGAAGTCTTTATTTGTTCTCAGGACTCACTGGAGATCCCCCCAGCAGGACTTGTGGGCAGCAGCACACTGTCCAGAGCACTTTCTAGAAATATTTTTGCTTGGTTGGTTTCCAGTTTTTAATGAGTCCTGTGTCACACCTGCTGTGACCTCACCTTCTCTAGCTTTCAAAAACTGCTGCCGTTTGGTTCCCACCTGACTGGTCAGCCTTCACTGAGCTCCCTGACTAGGAGTAGGCTTTTGAGCAGATACAGAATTCTTCCTTGAGACTCTCCCAGAGCTGGGAAGAAACTGCCCCACCAGCTGTCCTGTGGGAAGCAGGACAGAGGTTGGCCCCAGAGGTTAGGTTGCTGCTGGCTGGGGGTTTTCACTGGCCTCTCTGATGCCTGAGAGGAAGAGGCACACTCAGCCATTCACCCCTGTGTGCCAGGGACTGCGAGTTCAGTCCCTGAGCCATGTGAAATGGCTGAAGTCTTGGAGCCACAAAAATTAATGATGAAAATGTGATCATTAAAATCAAGTACTTGTCTACAATTAGTTTTATTAGTAGTTCAGGCTTCCTTATAGGCTCAGGTAAGCCTGCTGCAGAGTCCATGTTGAAGGCTCAGGTTTACTGTACGGTTCATATATGTGGGCCTATGCTTTATGTATAAGCACACAGTTCCAAGGGATGTGTGTAGCAAAGGGAATGCTTATTCCTTTAAACTGGAATGAAACTCCAAAGTGTTTTCAGGATGAATCAATCCTAGTCAATAAATTCAGCATGTTAGTATTAGAATTACTGTGTTCTGTGTGTATTATGGCGGAGAGAGAACATTTTGTATGGGTGTGCACATACACATTTGGTACAATGGTAAGGTACAGATGCAGATTAAATATATAATTTATATTTTTTTTTGAAAGATTGTGAGAAACATATCCATAGCTTATTTGCTTCAGAATCTTGAAATATGTCCTGCTGGGTTAGAAACCTCTTCCAAACAGTTAATATTACTTCTCTTACATTCCTTTAGAGGCTTACAAAATACGATTTAATGTATGTTAAAGTAGTTCCCCACACACTCTTTTTCTTTTATTCCTTTTGCTCAATGTCTTTTATTGGTGTTGTGGGAATCCCTTTGATTCCATCTATGGATTACACTTTTATGATAGAAGTGCATTACAAAGGCAGAGTCAAGGAAGAATTGGGAGGGCAGAGAGGAAATATTTCAAAAGGAAATCTCTCACCTATACTGAAATTAAGAACAGTGAGACAAATTAATTCCTGATGTGCATCTGGAAAATATTTGGTCCAAATTTTATTGTAAGAAATTTTTTTTCTTGTTCATTTTCCTTCATGATAATATATTTCACAATGGTCATGAAATATGTCTTGCTCTGTTGCACTGGAAATTATTATATTACTCTGCCATAATCTGTAGGACAGAGCTATGCATGGTATAATTCTCCTGAAGTGTGGGGTTGTACTGAATATGACTCACCCCAGCGGCACATCTGGAGGTTTATGCCTGTGATGGCATCCAACCAGAAAGGCGATGGGAGAAGATTCATTGTGTGCGAAAAGATTTGGCCTGTTTGGCATTTTCATTTCTTATAATAGAAAACACTTCCACCCAGAAGAGCCAAATGTGGTTTTGATTCATTTTTATTGTTGGGTTGAAAATATTTGCGTACATTATTGTAGCTTTTGAGTCCTGCCATGCGTGACGGCGTTCTTGGAAACATGCGTGCAGTTGATTTTGAATCACCGTTCTGACAGGATCTCTTATGCCTCTGCTGTAGGATACAGTCTTGAAGCACACACTGATAAAATACTTTGCTTCTCCCTCTGATATCAGGATATTCATACCTGTAGCCTTGTAAACCAATGTAAAAGCTTGTAGTATAATTTGCTGTATATGGGAGTTCACTTTCCAATGTTGAAGACCTCACCGGTTGGGATTGTCCTTTCCTTTTGCAGAAGGAAGGAATAGCAAGGGCAGTAGTCCTCCTGCCCATCAGCTCTGGGAAGAGACCTAGCAACCACAGTCATCACAGTGGGGGCCATAGTGCCCACACAGGGCACACCTGTGGGTCTCATCATAGCAGCAGAGCCTCTGCTTAGCTATTGGCCCATGATGAGTGGGGCTCTGCGGTGTTTGTACCTGCTTTTAATCTTCATGATTATAAAATGATCCTTGGTTTTTCCATTTATTAACATTAGGCATCCCATCATGTGTTGTTGCCTAGGCTTATTGCATGGTCTCTGGAGAGGAAGTCATGTTCTGGAAAGATTCATACCACTGTCCCTGCTGCATAAGTGCTGCTCTCCTGTAAGTGCAGAGAGGCAGCAAAATCTAGGACAGGCACCTAAATATTAGGTAGCTGAGGTGTCGGTAAGTACAGTCTACATCAAACTGTTTAATAGAATGGAAATTGAAATAGTAAGGTCATGGTATCTCCATCTTTGTCTTATGTCTGCTTAGAAATAACAACAGAAGCTTGTGATTGTAGTCTGAGTCTACAAATGCATGTAGCTAAAGAAATTTGGAGCCAGAACTTATGACATTCTGCAGGGATAAAAACCCAGATTACACAGAGGCTCTAATTAGCTTCAGAGGAGACAAGGAAAGTGGAAGCCTTTCTGTGTTCACTACCTGTCTTGTCAGCTCTTTGGGAAAACAGCTTTGTTTTCATGTTTGTTGCAAAACTGTGAGGACAGCTGGGGTCACTGGCTCTGGCAGCATTCTTGCTTCACAGGCTATTCTCTAAAGTTCTTGAGCTGCTTCTTATCTATATTACTCATTTTCTTCCAGTTGTAATCATGTGTGCCAGCAGCGACACTATCAGGAACATCATGTTGGCTGCTCATCGGCAAGGAATGACCAACGGGGACTATGCTTTCTTCAATATTGAACTCTTCAACAGTTCATCATATGGTAATGTTTTTCTTGCCCGAGTGTGTTGCAAAGTCTTTTGTAAGCTTGGTAGTATTTTTAGATTTGTTAGCCTCAAAACATGCAGTACTGACTCTCCCTGTTGTTGCAGTTATCTTCCACTTGGACTATGATTTTGCAGGAAATAAAACAAACCTTGTGTATAGTTGCTACTGGGTGGGTAACAAGATGCTAAATATGCTACAGCAATTACTTTTTGGGGAAGTAGCACCAGAGACATTGGTTATGGTATGGGTACCCCATTCTGGAGTGTGTGTGCTCAGATATAGGTGATTTGCTCCATCCCCAGCCTTGTGACTACCAGCTCTTAGGGTGGGGGCATTCCTGGCAGCCTGGTGACCTGAGTAGATGGCTGCAAGGAGTAATTACCAACCATTGTGGGCAGCTGCAAGGTTTGGGTCTCCAGAAATCACCTCTGTGCTGGGACATCTACACATTTAATTTATTTATCTTTTGATCACAGGCTCTGTCTGCAAAAATATTCAGCCATGCTATGATAAAGGAAAAGCACTGGATGGGACAGAGGCAGTCCAAATTTTCTAGAGCAGAGTGAATAAAAGTGGCTGTTTACACCCATAAGTAAAAGAAGTCATTTTTGTCAAACTATAGCATAACTTCAAAATGTAAATGAAATGTATTTTCTTTTTGAAATATACCTGTATGCCAAAATATAATTGTAACTGTATGTTACATCAATGCATGGCAGGGACTATATCTGCTGTCAGCTGGTGCAGCTGTCTCACCTAAATTCAAAGTAATATTGGAACTATGTGTTTGCTGAGATCATATATCAGATGGCTGAAGCCAAAGCAGGTTTTGTTGAAGTATAACGTGGCTCTTAAAAGGAGCAGATTCTTTTGCAAATGTAGAGAAAATAATTTCCTCTGTGCAGACTGCTTTAACTAATCCACTACAATAACAAATTCATTTCAAGTTAAAAACCAAGCAGAAGTTGAGAAAAAAGGCAAAGTGTTGGGGTTTACTTTCTTAAAGCTGCAAAGGCTGACTAACAGAAACAACTGGATTTTAAAAAGGTTATTTTTTAAAAATTAATCTGTTAACTGGAATTTATTTTGCATAAGCTTTCTGTTACTCATCTACTACTGCTGAAATTATTTCACAGTTAACAGGACTGTGTGTCACACTGTATAATGAAGGTATGTAACTGTATAAATTCAGAGCTCTAGATATGTACAGATACCGCTACATATATCAAGATTAGCTAAAGAATGCCAAATTTTGCCAGGTAAGAAGGAAATCACTCAAATAGTTAAAACATGAAGTTGTAGATCATGATCAAAGCCAATGTAGGAGCCTCATTACCATCCTCCTTTGCATCACAGGTAGTCCAGTCTTCTTGTAGCTTTTATGAGGGATTAATGAAAAATGTCTGGTTTCTGATGCAGTGTAGTTAGAATGTGGCATTTCCTGACATTTGTTTTAAACCAATTTTTATGCTTGTGGATGTGTTTCCTATGTAGTGTGAAATGACTGTGCATCAGAAATTGACTTTTGTGCAGATGGTCATTACATGTGAAAAGCAAACACAAGGATAAAGAAATTCCCCCAAAAATCCTTGTTACCAGTGCCTGGAGATATTAAGTTTTGTATTTCATAAAACCTAAGAGTGGGTGTGATTGGGCAATTGGCACTGTCTTTGTGTTCAGATGACTTTATTGCAGTTTGTTCTTGCCCTCTGTTCTGAATATTTCTAATTTTTCAGAAAACCAGGCTTATTAAATGCCAAGACATGCAATAATTATACACAAGTATTGTAACAAGACAATCTCCCACAAAATAATCCATGAAGGAATTTAGATATGTAAATTATTCTAGGAACGCTGTTATGCAAGTGAACCTTCCCCAGTCCCGGTGTTGGGATTTAAAGAGGAAACATGTATGGTGTCTAGGACAGAAAGTTACATTCTACTAGCACTACCATATTTTTTTTTATTTCTTTTTTTATGTCTGTAATTTCATGCATTCTAGCCATTTCCATTTGCAAATGCAAAGCTATAGCAAAGCCCTCTGCGCTGTAGTCTCTGCTGTACTCCTTGATCCAGCTCCTCCAAAATGCAGGTGCCCAGCTGGGGCAGAAGCTGTTCAGCTTTGTGGCTTCTGCAAGGCTTGTACTCTCTTTTGGGGAAGGTAGTAAGATGTGCTTGCTTACAACTGCCAGATGTGCATTTCCTTCTCCTTGAAAGCAAAGGAAGAGGTCAGGTGCAGGCACTGCAGGGAAGAATGGCCAAACCAGACAGTGGGATGTTAGTTGCTACCCAGTATCTCCATTGGGTGTGATGAATATGGTTCTGTGTAAGTGATTTTGACCTTGTATTGAGAAATAAATCCCTCAACCAAGGCACATATAATTGAGCTCCTTCCTAAAAAGAAAAAAAAAAAAAATCACTTTTAACAAATAGCAAGGTTTCTGCTGTGTGTAAAGATTGTAGTCCTAGGTGATCTGGGATGTGGTAAATAAGGCTTTCCTAGGGTGGACAAGAGATGTGGAAAAGGTGCTCCAGTGTCTCCTGCCTTGTGTGGGGACTGACAGGAGATGCCCTGGACCCACAACTGCAGGAGAAAGGGCTTATCCCCCAGAGAAGTGCAGGACCTTTACTCCTTCCCTTGTGCTCTCTGAGGAAGCAGAGCAGATCTAGCCAGTTGTGTCCCAGCAGCAGTGCTGGGAGGACAAAATTCAAGCTCTATTTACCTGCTTCAGGTCCAAGAATTTGTTCCTGCAGCTGTGTGATGCAGCTGGGGAGCACTGTGCAGGGAAAAAAAAACAACCAAACCAACCCCCATGGATTTTTTTTTACCTGTACCTCATCTCCCTTAACATCTCTGCAACTTGCTTCTCTTTGTCCAATGATACTGTGGTCCTCAACCCAATCAAAATAACCACATTCTCTCTGATTTCAGGTTCCTATGTGCCTCCAAGTCACCTTGGGAATTTAGCATTAGTTTTGTTTCAGCTCATTTAACCATAATGGGGTTTGTTGTTGTTGTTCAAAAAATAAAGTCTGTCTAGCTTTTAATTACTTTTAAACATTTAAAGGCTCACTGCTTAGGGCTACCACTGTTCCCTCTAGCCTTTTTTAGTTATCATTTACATCAAATAGCACAAAACCCGCTCCAGCACAACATGAACCTTTCCACTGACCTCCTGAGGTTTTGGATCAGGATCTCGGGTCCTGCTAAGGCCAGGTATGTTTGTAAGAAAGACTTCTTTCCTAATAAACAACCAATCAGCTATCCTGCTTTTTAAAAATGTGGTTTCTTTACTGGTGGTCTGAGTTAAATTGTTCCCTTGCTGTGACACAAAATACATGTAAATACAGCGTAGGCGCAGGATTCCATTTTATTTTTATGTATTCCTTTCCCATTAAAAGCAGGGCTGGTCTGGCAGCCATGGCTCACATGGTTTTTCCTTGACCACAGTAGGAGAGCTGCACCATCTGCCTCCCATTCAGGGTGATGTCTGTGCTCTTGACTTTACTGGTGCTTTTCTGATTGTCCAAGAGGAGTGATGTGTAACAAAAACTTTGCACATGAATTCTCCCTCAGTTCTTCTAACTTAAATATCTCTGCATTTGAGATCTGACATTTGTGTTTGGCTCCAAGATCACACTTAGGATTTATTCCACCCTTTTAACATAAGCAAACACAGTGTGGAAATAATGTTGTCCTTTGGTTTGCACATTTACTTTCTTAGTTATTCCTCACTGCCTGGTTTCCTGCACACTTTGAAGAGGGCCATTGATCAGCAAAGGGGACTTCTCCATTGATCAGCAAAGGGGACTTCTGGGTGCAAAAAGGAATCCCAAAATGGTACTTAGTTTGGAAATATGCTTGTTTCCCTCTTTAGGAAATGGCTCTTGGAGAAGAGGAGACAAACATGACCTTGAAGCCAAGAAAGCATACTCATACCTCCAGACTGTCACTCTGCTGAGGACTGTGAAGCCTGAGTTTGAGAAGTTTTCTCTGGAGGTGAAAAGTTCTGTTCAGAAGCAAGGTCTTCATGAAGATGACTATGTAAGTACTTGATGACAGTCTTCAGATCATAGCATCTTCAAAAGCATGCTTCTAGTTAAAGAGAAGTGCCAGTGAAACCTTATCAGGACACAATCACCTAGGCTCAGTTGCAAAAGTATGCTGCTGCACGTATAATTTTTCTTTTTGGTGGATACTGCAAACTACAAGGATAGGCTTGATGCACTATATCTGTGCACCACCATCCATGACCAATTGTCCTGTGCTCATCTCCTAGTTCATCAGTAGAAGGGTTGGGCAAAGGCAGGTGTCTCTCAATCCACCAGCAATAAGTCTTCTTAACAGGGGAAGAAGTACAGCCTTCTTTTTTGTTTTCTCCCAATAATGAAATGTTTTTTTTAGAATCCAATCTCAGAAAGTTACACTATCTGTATTGCATACCAGGAGGTAATTCTTCATGTGAGTGACAAAAGTGGTATTATTTCTCAAAAAGAATATTTAAGTAGTTGCTGTTTTTATTTGGAACTGTCTGGAATATCAAAAGGCCTTGGAAGTTTCTTTAAGCCTTGGGGAATGCCAGTGTCTTCCAGAAGTGGACATGGGGAACTATACCTTTTTTTAGCCTCTCAAAATGTAAGATAAAAATGCCTTTGAAAATTGCTTTTGAGCTAGTGCTAAGCTATTGCTAAGCTAGTTCATTAGGTATTTTGATAGAAAAGTCATCTGTGGAAGCAAAAATGTATGGCATGTACCTGCAGGGATTTCTGCATGCTGATACAAGTACTTCCCAGGTAGCCTGCTCCATGGTGCAATGTCAGCTTTCCAAATATAAAGAAAAGAGGCTTGAAGAGAAATTGGTCAGTCCTTAGCTGCAGGAAATGAGAGCCTGAGACTCAAGAAAGCAACCCAAACCCTTCATTTTCCTGCTTTCACATAGGCTTTCATCTCATCCCTTTGCTTTAAGCATTGTGTCCATCTTTAGTTCATCAGCTTGTGCTTGAATGTTATATTAAAGTATGAATAACCTTTCCTGGCAGTTTATTGTATAATTTTGGCTACCTTTAGAAAATCTGTGCTTCTTAGAACTTGAATGTATTTAATTTAAATATTTTACCTGAAGTGTTACATTTGAATCACAACAGTGGTTTATATTATTCCTGTGATACTTTCAAAGTCTAGTCTTAGCCTTTTTTTTTGGCATGTTTTGTCTTGGGTTAGTGGAGAAACCCCACTTCACAGTTTCAATGTGCAGCTCTCTGAAGAATCTGCTAAATGAGTTCTGAAGAAGGCCATGGGACTTTAATTTATGCTGGTGTTCCTTTTTCTGTCCATGTGTCCTTTTGCAGATTTCACTTAGCAGACTTTGTCCTTTGGAAACCTGCTATGTGTCTTTGGTTGTGGTTGGTGAGAAACATGCTTTTAAATGCTTAAGATCCATTCATCTGCAGTATTGTGGCTTTTTTTTAGTCTGGGCAGTGTGACATCTCCCCAGATAAGAAAAGCTGAGAGTTCAGGCTACTGTCTGTGGGCAGTTTGGAGGTAAGCAAGAGGATGCTTTTCTGTTCATTAGGGTGGGGACCCACTGCAAACCCTGGGCAGTGCTGATTTGGGCTGGGTAATTCAACCAGTTCTTGTCAGCCAGAATTGGATCTAGGGGAGAGCAAATTCCCCTGTGACAGCATGGGGGAGATTTTGCAGGCTAATGTGTTTGCCGGGGAGATTCCCTCACAACTGCACACCCACTGCCAGAAGTCCTCTGTTGTCATTCCTCACTGCATGGCTGCTGTGTGTGCTGTCAGTGCCCCTGGCTGTCCTGGATGAGCAACAGGGGCTGGCTCCCTATCATCTCATCCTTGACACCTTCTTCTGCCTGGCTCTGAGGGCTGCCTCTCCCTGTGTCCCATTTCTACCTGTGATCCAAGGTCCTTCACCTTGTTCCAAGCATTCCTTCACACAAAACCTTGAGCCTTGCTAGGGCCAGGCAAGTTGCATAGGCCTCTTCCTGTTGCTGCTGCTTCTCCTAGTCCTCTTCCTGTTCTTCCTTTCCTGCTTGGCTTTCTTCTTGCTTTACAATCTTTCTTGCAGGGACACAGAGAACATCTTGTGACCTGTGTACACGTACCACTGATTCCTGCCATCTGAAAGATCAGCCCTGAGCTCACAGGCAGCCATCAGGATCTGGAGCTCTCTGTAGGGGAGCTTTGGTTCGTAGCTATGAGGGAAGGAGGCTTGGTTTCAAATGCAGAGTATCCTGGTATTAGATGGATGCTTAACTAAAGTATACCTCAGCAGAGCCTCCCCTACTGCTTTTTTACAGCCTTCTAACAATGGTAAAATTAAATGTCTCTGAGAGTTAGTTTCTGGTTGATTATAGAAAAAAAAAAGTCATAGCTGTGTTCCTTAATTAACAGTGTGTGAACTTTAACTTTATGGTTTGCTTTGCATTGTTTGTGATGAATTATACATTTCTCCACTTTGGACAGTGGAAAAGAGATGCATCATATTCCTTAACTGATTGTCCTGCTGCCCTGTTCAGAGGAGAAACATTTTGGGGCAGCCTTCAGGATTAAGGAAAAAAAAATTCTGAAAACCCAATGGGGAAAAAATAAAAAGTCAGACTGAAGGCCAATTCCTTCCCCTCTGAAAAGTTTCTGGGTAGTGGGTACACATTAAGTGTGCTTTCTTTGGCAACATGGGAAAAAAGTGTCCTCGGTACACATTAGGCAAAGTTGTGTCCTCCAGGGGAAGATGGGGAAGGGAAAGTCCTTGAGCTGAGTGGGTGGGAAGCAGCAGAGAAAGATTTTGCTGGATTCTGCTCCTGAAGACAAAAACTATGTAAGAAGAGAATCAGTAGTACAGCCCATCTCATGTCATATCCCTGGGTGTTGAAATATAGTCCTCATTATTTTCTGCAAGCTGTGTCCCTAGAGGAGACACTTAGGGAGGTTTGGATTTGAAGCATTCAGTGTATCTGCTTTTCTGTGTGGATTTTTCCAATGTCATGGGAAAATGGGGGCCCCAGGCCCATGGTCTAAATAACCTCACAGTCATTCTAACTCAAACAAAAGTCATTAGTGCTGCCATTTTGTCCTGGCCTCTTGCCAGCACTAATCCTAAAGGCATTATTATCTACCAAAAATGAATATAATAAAAATGGAAAATAAGCAGATGACAGAAGGAAAGATAAGAGAGACAGAAAGGGCAAAGTCCTAAGCAGCAGCTGTTCCACTGCCAGATGCAGAACACATACAGCCCTTGGAGGAGCAAGGTCAAAGAGTGTTGGCTGTCTTCATCTCCAGCTGTGAGATCACACAGAAAAGAGAAATGTGTTTTGGATACGTCTTTCCCAGCTCAGAAGTTTCTGTTGTTTCTGCATGGGTGTTATGCTTTTGAAATGGGGAAGAAGGAAGCACCTTCCTCCCTATGAAGGAGCAGGAAAGTGTGGAAAAGACAATTTCTTCAGGAATCTCTCTTGTGAAGTAAGAAGCTTCCTTAAGCACATTTTAATTAGACAGTATTGAAAATAAGAGTGTCAGAGAGGTTCTGAGAAAGCATCTTAGAAATACTTGGGTTGCACAGCATGGGGCAATGGTGACGTTCCCTGTCTGCAATGTCAAAATGTTAGTTGCTTGTTTACCAGTCTGAATGTGAAAGTGACTTACTGTCATGTTAATATAACCCAAAGAACTGTGGGCTGAAGCGATAAATCTGCTCAGCCATCATTTCAGCATTCAAGTGTCTCATGTTTTTTCAAGAAACATCCTGTAGTTTTATTCTGTGCTTACCTGAAGATCAACTTTGCTGATAAAATAAGAAAAAGAGGAGGAATGTTTTCAAAAATCTAATCAAATTTGGGTTTTAGGCATGCAGTAGAATTGCTTTAATGCTTTTATACAAATGATGGCAGTTTTCTTAGTTGTGTAATATTAATGCATTAGCCAGATATTAACAGCAGGGAATCCTGTTCTCTGTAAACCAACTAACATCCTTGGTTTAATTGCAAAATACAGGGCAAGCTCTGCTTGTAGACCTGTAGCCTAGTTGAGTCAGACAGCAGTGGGAATTGCATGCAATTACTTGAAGGAAGAATTTAAAAATGTCTCTAAAGGGGTGTGTGAATAATTCCCAACACATACTGTAGTTAAAAATGTTTATGAATAAACAGTGTTTCAGTTGAAGTATATGCATAAGCCATTTTTATTAAATAATACTGAACACTTAATGAACTGGTGGTAGGGTGCAGTTTCAAAGTTCTTAATGGACCTTCTGTTCCTGACTCAGGCCTAGGATTCAATAAATGCTTTTTTTATGTCCAACCCAGTATTCTGAGCTCAGATGATTTTACAGCCAGGAATATTTGCTCTTCTGAGGTTACAGACCACCCATGGCTTGTTTTTTCTTCTCATTTAAAAGCTGAAAATGTAACTAATTAAACAAATATTTCTGCTGTGTTAACTACATGACAGCATTGTTCACAAGGTGGATGCGTGGGTTTTTTTCCTACCCACAACCTTTTTCACCCTGAAAATGAGCATTGGGAGAAGGGAACTGGAGCCTGATTTGCCAGTAAAGTTATCTCAGTAAAAGAATGAGCTATGTAGATTAATTAGATCAGCAAGATGCTAGTCCCTATTAGAAAGGGGAACTCTGTTTTATTTAACATTTTCAGCCCTCTGAAAGGAGAAATGGTGCACTCAAGAGCAACCTTTTTAGCTCCAACAGTTAACTACAAAAGCTTCATGGGAGGTAGCTGTGCTCGTAAACTTTATCATCTCATCCATAACATCCGTGCCAGACTCTTCCTTGTGTGTATTTCTTACGTCAGCCTTTTAATTAAGATTGCACACCAGCTAAGATAAAGCTGGAAGAAGTGAGCAATTCAGTCTTGTAGCTATGATGCTGAAAAATGTAACTTATTCAGCAATGTTCTTCTCACTTGTCTTTTTTCAGGCAGGCGATATTAATGTCAGGCAGTCTTTTGTGTCATCTGACTGCCCAAGGATGGGAGAGAGTTTCAAGGAGATTTAAGGGGCAGGCAGGGGGAAGAACCTCCAAACCCTGCCAGGGAATAATTTGTTCAAATGAATGGTTCTATTCAGCTGCTGGAGTGCTTTGCTAATTGTGTTCGAAAGAATAAAAGCAAACCACAAGCTGCTTTCAGCAGCCGGAAAAAATGGTTTCACATGCCAGCTTATTAACAAGATGAATTCTATTAGTAAAACATATTTAGGATTTTCATGACCAACCCTTCACTCCTTGGAATTAATGAGTGTTTTTATTTTCTCTAAGAGGAGTATTCACCTGTGGACTGCTAAATTTGGTGAATACAGCACTTTTTTTCCCCCCCCTTAATTTAATGCTTTCTCAGTGTATGAAAGGCCAGTGTCATCCACGGCAGGGTCTTAGGCAAAACTACAGTGTAATAGAAAGTAACCGATGACATAAAAGAAAGAAATTATTCTTCTCTCTTCCAGTGGATTTGTTTAGTTTTTCTAGCCTATCCAAGCATATTTTTGAAGCTGTCTTAAACCATGGAGGAGATAGTGTAAAACTGTGTGTATATCTGGAAATAGTAACATCTGAACTTCTTGGGAATGTAAAAGTTTAGAGTTGATCTTCATGGTTATGTTGTATATTTTCCATAGTCCTGTGTTTCTAACTTGGATTTCACAGATATTCACATTCCACTTTGCTAAACAGGCATTCAGAAATTTATGGGTAAGGAGCTCTTTGAAGTACTTGCTAGAAATATACCTTATTTTCCACTAGTCAAGTGTGAAAAATATATCCTCCTGCAAAATTCATAGCCTTTTTCTGGTTTTAGTGCTTCTCCATGCTGTTTGCATTGCAAGTAAACCAAAAGCTAATTTGTCCCATTGAGATATTGTTTCAATATAAATCTGTAGGACTTTTGACATTGGTATAGAATGGTCTTCAGGGTGGGCTCTGAGATGTTTGAATGAGAAAAGGTAGACTCTGATTTTGTATAAAATGTCACTTGAAAAATGAAATACCTTTGCTTAACCGACTTCTTGGCAGTCACCTCCTTTTTCTGTGAGTCTTGTTTTCTGGGTATCGCATGAAAATATCACTGAATTGGAAGTTTCCTTATTTACTTGAAGAATATTCAGCCTGAATAAAGCATGAGGAGGAGGTTTATGTGCGTCTGTTCAATGTCAGGATGGTGTTGCAGCCAGCAGCAGGGTCCTGGGCAGGCAGCTGGAAACTGTTTTGCACTTGGTAGATGGCTGATGTGATGCTCCAGCCTCAGCACCTTGGGTGCTGTGGAGGGTTCACCTTACCTGTGCTGATACCTTCACAGTGTGGTCACACAGATTGGGTTAAGAGTCCAGTCTTTGAATTCTATCTGAGCCAAGCAGTTTAATTGGAGGGTTTGATTATGAGGGTGGCAGGAGGTGTGGAGAGGGAGCCGTGCTTTGTTTTCTTTAGGGATGTAAAGGAAGAACAGTTCTGCAAGGCAAGAAATGTGAATTCCTTGTTCAAGTGCACCAGGGCAGAGGAATTGTCTCTACACTGAGGTGGTCCAGGAAAGCTTTTTTGCATTCATCTGGGGTATTGGTATGGTGTAGGTGATTCTGAATGACAGCAGGTCAGGGTGTAACTGTGATATTCTCAAATGACAAGTCTTCTAAAAAAACAGTGTAAGTGGCAGTCATTAACACCTCACGTCTGAGATCTCATGTTGTGCCAGCACATTCATTTGTTATGGCTGAGTGCTCAGAGGCTAAGATGAACCTAGCCCTAGGAAAGGCTTATTCTTCAGAGGGAAGAAAATGTTTTAAGAGAAGGGCAGGCCAGTCCTGTGGATGAGTCTGGTCACCCTGGTGTATGAATGTTGGCAGAGACAAGATAAGCAGCAGGACTTGGGTGTGCTCCACTCCATTGGGCTGTAAGAAAAGGTCAGTGTACAATGTGCCAGCTCTGATTTTTTTATTATTTTTTCAGGGGATATTTATCAATTTTGCTAATCCAGAGGGGGTAATGTAGTCATCCTATGAGAATGGGCTGTGTGAATAGAGGCAGCAGTCTTCTCGTGCATTCAAGAGGCATAGGAACCTGCAGGAGGATGCTCAAAACTTTCCTTCCCTCTTTAGCAGATACTTTTTTTCATTAGGAAGAGAAGTCTGGGACAAAAAGAAGGTCTAGCCCATTCTAAAAAGAGCGAATATATCAAAGTGTATTGAAAAGACAAGGAGTGTCTCTGTCCCAGAGCAAATGAATAAGAGGGGCATGAGAAAAGGGCATGGAACAATGGGAGGGGAGGGTAGGTGAGGATGCCTTTTGCTCCGTGGCTGGGAACAAGGTGACATTCACTGAGCAGAACATTTACATTTGATGGGAAATGCACGTGCACAATGCATCCAGCCTACAGACTACAAAATACCTTAGAGCACAAAACTAAGGAGGATCTCAGGGATTAGACAGTCAATATAGATGCAAGGAACTATGAGAGTGAGTCTTTAGCTTCTTGGAGTGGCTGCAAATCCTCAGATTCAGAGGTATTAACTACCATGCTGCTGCTGAAGAGTGGGAGGATGTGTTTCAGGTGTGCAGCTGGAACCTTACTGCCTGCTAACAGGTATACACAAATATATGCTGAGAGCTGCTGTGCTTTTCCTGTGCTAATGGAATCCTTGCAGGGATGCCAGCAAAGGGGTGGTTAATCAGCCAGCTGAACACCTTTCATTAGATATCCACTATCCAAAAGAAAATAACAAAACCAAATAGTTAGATTTTAAATTAGTTGGAATGGAAGCATGACTAATAGCAGCCCAAGGGTTTGCATTAGTTCCATGTCATTAAAGTTTACAAGTTCATATGCCCATTTACCCTGGTATTTAATAAAAGGATCATTTGTCATGGCAACTACAGCCTCAGGTGGGCTCTCTTAGCAAATTATTTACTCCCAGCCCAGAGGTCCCCCAGGTCTTGGCAGGTCATACCTTTCCCCCAACACCTGGATTTCAGTTCCAGGAGTGCCTCCACCTCAGAATGCCCTGCAGACAGGGCAGGGGAAAGGTGGAATTCAGATTCTCTGAAAGCAGATTGGACCCTGAAGTTCTCTCATGCTAATTCAGTAATAGGAGGCCCAGAGCTTTTAGATGAAAGAGGGAGGGAATTTAAAAGGATTGGTGCCCTGTGGAGTTTTGTAAGGACTTTACTGCCAGTTTGTGCAGTGGGGAGTTGTTACCTGCCTGTGTGAGAATAAGAGGATCACATCATCCTTCATTCTCTACCTCTTCTGCTGACAAGGGTGAGGTGGGATGCTGTTCTTATGAATCCTAGTTTTGTATGCCTAATTTTTGTCTGGTACTGAATAAAGATCTTAGATTACTAATCCCAGCTCCAAGCATACTTTTGAGCTACACACCGATTTTGACTGTGTATAAATCATTTGTGTTTATCCAGCCCTTAAGACTGTAAAGCAAGTGGTCTGCTGGGTAATCTTTGCTAATCTGCTGCAAAGCAGAAATCAAATGGTCCTTTTCATCAGATGTTTTTTTTACCCCATCCAAGATTTTACCAGCCCACCAGCTAGTGCAGCATGGTAGCATGTAGTGTTGCATGTTCAAATTCAGTTTGAACATGAGTTATCTCCAAAGTGATACAGTGATTTTTCTGAGTTTTGCATGAGAACTGATGTGACCTTGAGAGTTTTTAATAAAAAAATGAAATATGTCTGTGATTTTTGTGGTTTGGTGATAATGTTAGTAATCCAGAACCCAAAACAATTGCACATTGTACAAGAATAAACATTAAACAAAAAAGTCCTTCCTGTTTGTCCTACCTCAGCATTAATTTAAACCAATTTAACTTTTTTTAGCAACTGCAACTGATTTTTTTAGATAAGCAACTGTCATCCTGAAAACTGAGATGTTCCTGCTTGTAAAACATTCTTTCCTGCTGACATCAAAAACTTAGTATCTAATGAAAGGATAGGGGTGGTGCTTTTTTGCTGCTAAGTGTTCCAATTTAAATGCCAGCATAAAATGTTTGCATTCATTACAACTGTGTAACAGATTATCAGACTACCAATGGGAATTCTTAGAAAAATCTATTTAAAACAAGCATATTTTAGTTTCTGTATATGTCTGTGTGTTTTCAGCTGAAAATAATAACTTCTTTAGTATCTCTTGTGTTTCACCACTATGACGAGATGTATAATTTCTGGACATAGTTTTAGAACTCATCATGTGAATTGCCACATAGTTTGTTAGAAGGCAGGAAATTCTAAAAAAGTAGGGAGGTTAATTTTATAAATGACAGCTGTATCTTCTGTGGTTAAGATCAGTTCAGTATTCAGGCAGTCACAGTACAGTGCTATGTGCCAGAGATCCTTTGCAATAGATGTTTATCTGATGTTAGAAATGTAATATAGACATGGGATATTTCACCTTAACTGAAGGAGCACAATACTGTATTCTCTGATTCTATCCTTTACCTCTATAGGTCACCTGGGGACCTTTAGAGCTAAATTATTAAGGCGAATAGTGTATGTGTAAATCATACATAAAGGAGAAATTTCTCTAAAATTATTTTTCTGTAGATTGTTGAGTTCTGGTACAAAACAGTTCTGCTCCTTAGATACACCAGTTGCAGCCCTTTGAGGGCAACATTAAAAGGTAATGCAGGAACCAAATCCACAGAGGGATAAAGTGGCTAGTAGCAGTTTGCAAAAGGAATCAGTGAATACAATGTAGAGCCAGAAATAAATCCCACACAGGTTTTCAGGGGGAAAATTTGGTCTAGAAGACCATCCTGTTCCTGCAGCAGGGCAGTCTTCAGCTCAGCCTGCCCCTGCTTTGGCCATGCCAGTGGAAGTCTGGGAAGAGTCTGAGAGCCCAGGGATGTAAGGCAGTGGGTTGAGTGCAGCAGTTAGAGCTCCTTGATGTGAGCTGCCTGTGGGTAAGGTTCTAACTCTGCTGAGGTTACAGTTCCTCTTTCTGTGTTTAATGGAAGGAGCTCATTTCGGCTGTAGCTGGAAATTTCTGCCCAGCCTGTTAGCAGCAGGCACTGGGGCTTTACAGCCATTTTTTTGATTACCAAGGAGAGTGTTGCAAGCAATAAACAAAGAATGGGCAGGTTTTGCAGGCAGTGGGGTGGAAGGTTTTCTCCACACCTTTGTATCTCAGTTGCCACTGTAGCCTAACATGTTTTAGCTGATATTTCACAGGTCAGCTGCCCTGTATCTGGGACTGAATAGATTTTTGCTTCAGGTCACCCTTGAGACAATGGAGCAATTTTTGGCTGCCCAGCCAGATGATTATGGGTAAATCTACTAGTTGTTCAAGAATGGGATATTAAGAAAAACAAGGAAGAAGGCTTGAAGAATGAGATGAGATACAATAGCAAAGAAGCTGGCTTTGTGGTTAGTTTTCTTTCCATAGCAAGGAAATAACCTTCACTGACAAATACCCTTAACTGTCTGAATTTGCCTGCCTTTTTAAGTAAATCACAGCTACTGCTGTAATTTGTTAATTTACTTTTGTTTTCTTTCTATTAATTTATTTTATTTCAGCAGACTTTTTCTTAGAACAAAGGGCTGACTTCTGGTCCACAATTGGCTTTAAAGGTGGTTTGGAGTTTGTTGCTAGTGGTACTTCAGTCCTGTTGGAATAAGCATCCTCTTGTCTGAGTGGAGCAAAGGCAGCAGTGGTTTGGCATGCCTGGAGTGCACATCAGCTCATGTACCAGCTGAACAGTGCAGGCAGTGCAGGCAGGCAGAGGCATGGTCTCATCCTCAAAGAAATGAGTTTAATTGCAGTGCAGCATTTTTGTGTCCAAATTAAACAGAAAACTATACATCTTAACTCTCAAATGGTGCATGCTGGCTCTTTCATGCTGCAGGTGGGTGGCTGCTGAGCTGCAAGAAATGCTTGTGCCCAAGACACTCTAAATGTAGGCTTCATTTGCAAATTTCTCATGCCAGGGACACATTGATTGGTGTGCAGAGTGCTTGGGTGGAGCACAAACCTCATCTCTGCTCTCAGCATCACTGTTGCTCCAGCGCATGCTGGCAAGGAGAGGAACACAAGCAAGCAGCCTTGTTGGAAGAAGCCTCCTTAAAGGAAAGTGAGGTCTTGTTCAACTGTGGTGCTGAATAATTAAGCTATAAATTTTAGAGTGGAGTATAAGCCTCAGTCTTCAGAATTCCACTAATAAAGTCACATGCTCCCCTTAGAAAAATGTCATATGGGTTTCCATATAAACACTGTCTCCCTGTGAAACATGAAAGTGATGCAACAGTACAGTACTTGAATAAATCTCTTAGATATGCACAAGGTTTTACTGTTACATTCTTCCTCTTTTTCTAGGGAGAGATGTGAGTTCAAGCCCCAAATAATAAAGTGAGCTCAAGTCATGAGCCCTGACCTCATGTGCTTGAGCAGGTGCCCATTTATCTATTTATGCAGACTGGACATCAGTGAATAGAGTATGAGGCTCTCCTTGTCTATGGTTGTGTTACCCAGAATTTGCTGTAATGCCATATATTCTTTTTTACTTTTTAAATAAATATTGTGGAAATTGCCTTCTCAGAAGAAAGCATGTGTTTCTTTTATTTTTTCCTTTTTCTTACCGTTTGTTTGAAGCACTATGGTCCAGTAGGGGAGCAGTATTATTGCCCAAGCAAACAGTCTGTATTTTTAGTCTAAGGCATCTAAACATACAGATTTGATTAACTGTCTTTTAGCTTTAGTCTTCTTTCTAGTTCCTGCTTTGTTTCCACAGTGATGCATCCCTGTTTATAGGCACCCTAAGACATGCTGTTTATGACAGCTGGCTATGGGTGTGTCCCGTGGCTTTGCATTTGGTGTGCTTGGGAGTCCTTGAAATCCCAGTCCCAGTGCGTGTTAGCATTATCCAGCTTTTATTGATAGATGATATTCAGGGGTTGTGTGATTTTCTGTTGCATAATCAAATGAAGAAATCCTGTGAGGATCTGAAGAGATGGATAGTGTGTTAGTAAAAATTTTGATAATCCTGTTAGGGTGGTAGTATGCAGAATGATACATGGTAATGTTACGGCAGTAGGACTAATACATTACTGCAAAGGTGGAGCTACACATGAGCTGGAACTACACATGGTTTGAAATCTGTTTCACCTTTTCTCAGGTAATGATCAGGTGTAAGAATATTCTTCCCACAGCTTCATGTTCTCAATCTACCTGTCAGTTTGACTCAGAGTTTCTCACTGGGATTACATAAACTAGAAGTTTAACAAAAAATCAATTATTAATAATGATATTTTTTTCTTAAAAAATATATATAAACGTTTCTGTATTTTGATCATCTATTGTATGGGAATCATGAGCACCCTGTTCTAAATTTGTGCTGCTCCAAGCAAGGTCATAGCAACGAATCAAAGAACTGATGAAGGCCCCTGACCATCTCAGGACCATAAATAAGTACTTAAAACAGCATTGGTTGTGGCAGTGTCCTGAATGGGAATGTGCAGCATCAACAAATGGTATTAAAGAAAGAAATCCTGGCTGTAGAGTTAAGTGAATAGTGCTGGATAGTGAGTTAGCAGAAAACAACCAAAGATACATGTCAAGAATGAATGTGAGAGAAGTTATGTCAGGGCTTCTTAGAAAAGCTCATACAGAAGGGACCATAATTATAATTGGCTTGGTGAAGAAGGATTAAAAGGAGAGAACTGACAGTTAAATTGCAACTGTTTGGAAAAATACTTTTATTGAGATACATTGTAGCAGTGTGAGAAGTAGGAGCATTACATCAGATACATAAATTGTTAAGATTTTTGCAAAATATCTGGGTGCAGCTCTCTGCAGTTCCCTAGGGTCCTTACTGTTTGAGGCTCAAACTATAGTTTGACAGCTTGAATATCACTATGGGTGTCATGGAAAGTAGATGCAGAGATCAAATGTGGGAGATGTTGTTTGCCTTTTCAATAGAAAAAGAGTGGTGATGATGATAATGCTCCCCACTAAGCATGGAAGTGGTATGAATTGCTGTAATTGCAGTGGTTCAGAGCTGGGCAGTTCCAGATGGAGGAGAATGAACTTATTTTACACTCATGAGGCCGGATATGGAAAGTTATGGGCCCTGCATAGCTGTATCTTGGCTGTCTTCCACATCGGTAGTATTTTGCACTGCTGTGTATGCTGTTAACACCTTGGTATATATGAATAGTGTGGTCACAATATAGCTGCTTGGGGAACTATAACTTCAAACTGGGCAAAATTTATTCATGTGATTTCCACTGAGAGAGGTTGTTGGGTTTTGGTTGTTTGGTTTTTTTGGGTTTGTTTTCATTTTGTTTTGTTTTGGGTTTATTTGGGGTTTTTTTTGGGTGTTTTTTTGGGTTTTTTTTTTTTTTGTTTGGTTTTTTGGTGTTTTTTTGGGTTTTTTTTGTTTTTCTGATAGGAGATGATTTATTAGAGTAGAAAGGCAGGAAAATAAAAGGGGTATATGTCTTATTCACCTGTGCAGTTGGCATACTTGCTTCTTAGGTGTATGGTATTAGAATAGGATGTGAAAGTAATACAGAAGATCACTGAGAAAGAGGTTTCCACATATTTGTACTGCAGCCTCCAAAGATGTTCAGCAAACCTGTAAGCTTCTCTGCTGCCAGTGGCATTGCTGCCATGTTGAAGGGATGCCCTGGACAGCAACATTTCAGTAGCTCTGACATGCAAAATATGATCACAGCATTTGGAGCTGTGCTCACACCTGTAGTTAAAAGGCAGCTTAAATGAAAATAGAAAACACTACATTAAAAGGCACTACTTTGTGTCAGAGCTCAACTAAAATAACTTTTAATTACCTATAAGATTAGTGGGCCTTTAGTAGATTTTATACTCTGTTCAGTTTTTATCCTGTGGGTGTCTAAGGTTGAACTAGCACATTATTAATTACCATGGACACCTTCAAGCTGCCTGTGAAGACATCTTCACAGTTACTCTCATTCCTATTTGAAGCATTCCTGGAATATAAACTTTCTAGTCCAGCCCTTTTTAATGCTTTTTCTGCAGCAAAGAGCAAACCCTTCAAAAGTTTTTGCAGACATTACTTCACATTTTAATATTCCTCTGTCCTACACATCATGCAACCTGTGGTCTGTATGGAATTGTGGCAACTTACAAATGATGGAACAAGATGATACAAAGGAAAACTTTATTTCCTTCATGAGAACCTGTATCACCTTTCAAGAACTGCTGCTTAAATGTATTCCTGGATTAATGTGAGAAGTCTCAGGTGTGGCCAGCATATGGTTTGGCTGAGGAGTGCAAGTGCAATCTCATCTGCAAACAGTAGTTACAACTCCTTCAGAGGATTTTAAATGGCATAAACTATCCATAGTTTCAGCTTCCTTGACAACATGAGATAAAATGTTGGGGTTTGTGTGTAAGCAGCTGAGCAATGGCATAAATGACTTTCTGACGATTTTTAATGTGATTTTTCACATGTAATGTAAGGGGCTTTGGCCAAGTGAAGCTTTGGCAAGATGCTGTGGCAACAACCTCCCAAACTGCCAAGTGAGTTTTGACTTACTTGGCAAATCTTCAGTGTCTACAGAAGGGTTTTGAGGCTGGTGGCTTGAGTAGATTTCAGGTTGAGCAAATTAGCTGACAAAATGGACTTTGAAAGTTGCTGTGCTACACTGAGTGGTCTCTGCCATGGACAAAAGAAGTGACAAATAGCTTTCCTTGAAAGAAATGACAGCCACAAACTGTAAATCAGCCAGCAGGGAGGTATAGCTACTGGAGAGTCTAATTTCTTTCCTGAGAGAAAGAATGTCACATTAAGAAAGCTTAAGTTTGATCTCCCTCAGGTCACTTGGACTCTAACATTGGCATACAAAGCAGTTGTCGAGCATTGTGGTTTGTTGGTTTGGTTGGGTTTTTTTCAATTCTGAAAAGTTAAAGCCCCTGCTGGCAAAGCCTGTCCTAGTATGCACTCTGTCCATCAGCTCTTTTATTTCACCAGAAGCCTGACTTTCACCACTTCTTTCAGGCTTTCTCTTTAGTTCAGAATAACTGCAGCTGCCCTTTAGTCAGTGACTCTCAGTCTGAGCCAAGGTGTTCTGCTCCTCCTGTAGCACCATGGGCTCTTCCCTGTGATGAATGTGATGCATTCAACTGCAGCATAGGCTGGCGTTACTGAAAGTCCACTCTTAAATGTCAGAGCAATGTACACTTTTATATTATCAGTAAATAATTCTGAAATTCTACTTACTGTTGGCAACTGCTTGAAGAGCGCAGGAATGTCTTGGTGCAATTACACTATCAGAGTTTGATTAATTGAGCTAAGCCAATCAACCATGTAATACTTCTTATCTGTGGAACTGTTATTTAGTTAACTGGCCACATGTTTTATCTTGTAACATTTTAAATGTCCATCTAAACCTGTGAAAGTCAGAGTAGCACTTCATTTACTGGAATTTTAAATTGTTTAGATACACTGTAGTGGAAGATAAGCTAAAAGTTACTTATGTCCAGGAGAGTATTTCTAGAGGTGAGTTGTTCCCTGGAAGTGGCAGTATGAGGCCCTATAATGTGGTTACACTTTTGCTAGGATGTCAGGAATTTTTTATTGTAGTGAAACTCTGGGTGTTTAGGAACATCTTTCTTGCAGCTGAAAAGATAATTCATTCTGAATTACTGTGCATTGAGTGAGTACATTGCACTGCTGAAATGTGAGTTGCTGCCTACAGAATAGGAATACCTGTGCTGCTCTGCATCAGCTTCTGCTGATGGGTCTCCATCTGAACTCCACTCCTGAAATAATTATTGTTTCACCACTGCAGCACGCCAGGCTCCTGAGAGCAAACTTGTAGTGTTTCTGCAGCAGTCAGGTGTTAACTGTTTGTGTAACTCAGAGACCTAAAACTGTGGGTTGCCTGCGAAGGTTCATTGGCAGCAATCTTCTTTTGTGTTAGGGTTATAAAGCGGTATTAGGGTTATAAGGGTTATTTCATTTGTTGCATGTAACTTACTGGGAAAACTGTAAAGGACAGGAAAAAGTTCTTCTGGCAATTCCAGAGAACACATTACTGGAGATGGTAAATAGTTTTCTCCATTGCTCATTTGCTAGTGGAGAGATGCTTGGCTGAACAGGGGCCAGAAGTGGAAGTGGTAATCATTAAACAAGCAAATCCACTAGTTGTGCTCTCCAAAAAAAATCATGAGAGAACATACTTCCCAGTCCTGAGAGTCCTGCTAAGTCCCCTGTGCAGAGGGCAGGGGTTGTACTCACTGCTGTGGAATGAGGGTGCTCAGCACCTAACAGAATCTCACATGTTCAAGTGCAGAATTTGTGCTTCTGGGCATGGGAACTGGGATCTGCAAATTTCGCCCCTGTCTGCAGAGCTGTTCAGAGACAACATTATGAATGTCCAGAATTGCAGATAGTGGTTAACTGTTTTTAAAAATGGGTCAGAAGTTCCTGTTGTTCCTCTGAGGTTTGGGTTTTTTTTTGGTTTTTTTTTTTTTTTTTTTTTTGTTTTTTTTTGGGTTTTTTTTGACATATAGTTCTTTCTGTTCCAGCAGCTGAGAAAGTAACTCTCCAAATCTCCAAATTAGTCACTTTGGTTAATTTGTAGATTCTCTCTAGTCAATCAGTTATCTAGAAAAGAAAAAATTTTGTTATATGTCATATGTCAATTGCCATTGCTTTTTTTTCTTCTTTCCTTTTAGGTGAACATGTTTGTGGAAGGATTCCATGATGCTATTCTTCTTTATGCTCTAGCTTTACAGGAAGTCCTGAAGATTGGTTTCAGTAAGAAAGATGGGGAAAAAATTGTTCAACAAACACGGAACAGAACATATGAAGGTAAGAGTTAAAAAACTTCAGGCCTTTGCTCTGTGCAAAGTAAGGACCCATGCCTATTCCACTCCTAAGAGGAAAGCATATGAAGAGAGGAAAACACATGAAACCATGTGCATCTTTAAGGCTGGCTCACATAATCTCACCAGACTTTCTTTTTTCTGCATCAACTGTCAAGGTCTTGACTCAGTTCAAAAAACTCTTAACAATTTTGTGACCATCTGATATTGTAAAGAAATACCAATGATTTTCTCAGGCTCCTTTATTGTTTTTGAAAAGATTACAGCTGCTCACTTTCCTCATGTTCATCTATTAGCTCTCAGATTGTCTAATTTTTTCCATTTTACTTTTTTATCTTGAAAGCCTGGGAATGGATAGAAGCAAGCAGGTGCCAGGGTTGGGGTTATTTTGTGTTTCTCAATGGGATTCCTTTGGGCCCTAGAAGGATTTCCTCCAGGCTCCTTTCAGGAGCTGTGTGTGTTGTCTCAGAGACAGCAGCTGAACAGCACTGTGCCTTTCTGTGCCTAATCCTCAAGGCTGCAATTCTGCAGTGCAACTGGCACTTGTGTATCACCTTGCTGATGCAAAGCAATGCAGACACTTTTGTCAAGTAGGAGTTGTAATAAAGAAACCGAAGATTATTGGTTTAATCTCTTAAAATATTTCCATCCATCTCTTTAAAATATTTCCATCCATCTCATATGATAGTCCAGTCATTTGATGTAGGACTGGCAAGATTTCCTGTGGAAATGCCTCAGAGAAGGAAACATTTCCCTTAGATAAAAAGTGAATGATTCGTCTGAATGTGTAAGAAAAACCCCAGTGGCCAGGTTCTCAGCTCTAAGAACACATTGGACTTAGTGTAGGAAGGCAAGAAGGGCAGCAGCTGCAAACTATTTTTCTGTTTTCAAATTGTGGTATGAACACAAGGCAAAAGAATACTAAGGGCAGCTTAAGGGAGCACTTAAGCACTTTAAAGCAAGGGATTGCTTTAAATTATGCAGGTTGCAGTCATCCCATAAGCTGTCCTGTACTGTCTCTAGGTTGTGCTTAGCATCCCACTATATCTCTTCATATCTGTGGCTCCCCAGAACACTCTGTTTTAAAAGGGAGGGAATCTGGTGTCTAAGGATTTGCTTCTCTGTTTGCAGCATCATAGAATATGGTTCATGTACACCCATCAGGTTCTGCTGCAGGACTGAAGCTTTGTAATTCCTTTTGACTTTTGCAGGCCTTGATAATGAGAACTCCAGTTTCACTGATGACATACATTTAACTTCTGACATGTAGATATCTGATTGTCTTGGCACCTCATTTTACAGCCTGCTCTGACTTATCAGGACTCCCAACAGAATGTAGATGCTGCTTCCTGCAGAATACCATCTGCTTGCCACAGCTGAACAGACGTTATGGGCTTAGGAAAGGATAATGCTGAGGTGATCAAAGGATTTCTTAGTGATTGGGTTGTTAAAGACAGCATGGTATAACTTTAGGGCACATCTGGTGGAGAATATTTGTACTCATTGGCATTTCCTCTGAAAATGTACCAAAATTTTTTGTATGTAGGTATCTCACATAAAAAAAACAGAAAGAAAGTTGAGATAAAATCATTGCAAATCATTGCACTTTCATGCAAATGCAATTCTTGATTAAGTTTGTTTCAAAATTTCATACCTCTTTTTTTAAGGAAATTGCAACTTTTAAAAGTTGTATTTCTGATCCAGATGAAAAATAGAAAAATTAATCTTTTCCAAGTGAAAAAAAAACTCCATAGTAACTCCAAGTTTCAATTTTAGTACCTCTTCTCAAAAACAGTTATGGTTTTCTTTGGTCACAAAAGTATCCCTTCCAATTAGTACCTCCTGTCAAATTCAGAATCTAAATTCATGTGTAAACACGGACATCTCAGTTCTTCAGAGTGGCCTCTTCTTTCAGCATCTTACAGCCAAGTGCTTGTTACACCTATTCAATTTCCCTGCAGTAATTGAATTGCCAGCAGCTTGGTTACGATGTTGTTACAATGAAAGAGGTGCTTGACAATAATCTTTGATTACTAGTACATATTTTGAAAACTACAGCAAGCTGAAATATTCCTGACATCACTAAATCTGAACAGATATAAGATAAATGGAGGTGAGTTAAGTCTGTTGCATGCTCACTATCACTAGGCACATTGGGAGAAAGTTATACTCTGAATAGCTGACCTCCCTTTTCTGATTGACTGTCACAGAGAGCCTGAATCTCCATGGCTTTGTGCCTGGTCTAGGCATGTATTTGGTGTGACATGGATGTACAATGACTCCTGTTTGCCTTGCATGGGTGTAAATGGCTGTGTTTGGTGTCAGGCAGTGCAGGATCACGTTTGAGAATATCTGAGGTGAAAAAGCATATCAGTAGTCTTAAGATGTCTTCATCATAGTTAGTTAATATTATTTGATGGATTTTAAGAACCTGATTGACTTACACATTGTGAATTTGAAGCCAAGCTTTTTGTTCATAAGGATGTACATTTAAAAAGAGGTTTAGATTGAATACAAGGATGTGTTCATTTCCCATGACAGATCAAACAAGTTGCCCTAATGAGGCTGTGCAATTTCCGTCCTTGAAGATTTTGGAGAGCAGATAAAACCTTGAGCATTCTCCTGGCTCTGAGCTAGAGGTTTGGCTCAAGATCTCCAAAGCTCTTTCAAACTTGACATATGAATCAATGAGTCTTAGTTTCCCCAAAGTCATCCAAAAATTGTAAAACGGGAAAGTGGAATTGGGCTCTAAGAATATAAATCAAACTGAACTTATTATGTAGTTAATCTTAAGTAGATGAATGAAGGGCTTAATGCATCTGTAGTGCAAATGGTACTCCTTGTCTATGCCATCTCCAGTATCCTACTGGACTGGTTATATGGGTGCAGCAGGAATCACCATTGGAGTGGTTATATGGGTGCAGCAACCCCTTAAGCCTGTGGGATCTATGTCTCTGCCCCTGTGTCCTCTGCAGCATATGAGCTGGACTCTCTTTATTGAGGCATCATCAGATTTTTCAGGGTTAGGCTCTCTATAAATAATTCACATTAAGTATATCTGTGTTTTAGTCATACATGCTCATTTTAGGATTAGAATTTTCTCACATATTCTCCAATCTCACATGTTTAATATTTAAAAAGAAGAAATGTTAAGAATTCAGGAATGCAGACACTGAGATGAAATTACAATTTCTTCTGGAATGCCAACAAAAATGCTGGGAGACTGATGAGATTTCCTGTCATATCGTTCTGTAAAAGCCTGTCCACTGTTTTCATGTTTGCTTGGTAAGGTTAGTAATTTAACTGATTAAACTTCTGATTCCTCACATGCCATTCCTTAGGCATTGCAGGGCAGGTGTCCATTGATGCCAATGGAGACAGATATGGGGATTTCTCTGTGATTGGAATGACAGACCCGGAGGCAGGCACACAGGAGGTAAGGAAACAAACATGATTGCGATTGGCCACTGTTGAATTAGTAATTCAGTGTAAAGTAACATTATATCATCTCTTTACTTGGTGGCTTAATCTTAGCAATTTAAAGACCAAATCCTTTCTGTAAGATACCTATCTTGAAGTAGTTATTTTAAGGTTTTTAAACTTCCTTCTTTTCTTTAACAATACAATTTCACATGATGCTGGCCTTTAAATAAATAGTGAATTCTCACAAACTGGCTAAGCACCACTTATTTTGAATATGAGAAATTATTATTTAAAAATGAGCAAGAAGTTGGGAAGAAAGATTAATCTTACAGCAACAGTGATGCACAAATTGTCCTGATACATTAAGACAACAAGTGCAGGTATTTAAATCTAACGATGTGCTCAACCACAAGCAGGAGTGCAGAACTTGCCTGGCTTTGTTTGTCAGGCAGACACTCCTGAGTGCATTCTCTTCAGCATTTAAGAACATTTTAATCAGATGGCTCCTTATATACCAGATAAGTTATTTGACTGGATGCAGAAAGATTGGAAGAGATGGACTATGAAAAGATCTGTGAGAAACAGTACCATCTGCACACAGAGAATAGCATGTCTGGGCTGAGTTTATTAATACATGCAGTGCCCTAAGTCCAGCTGCAGTGGATGCTTTTGTTAGTTGCAAAATCAGCATCAGCCGCAGCTTTGCTGGTCTCCCCAGCTTCAACAAGCTCAAACAAAAAGTAGCAATATCTGAGCTGGACATTTCAATGTGTGGTTTTGAGTCCAGTGAAGTTATGTTATTGGTACTGCAGCAGAGAAAAATTCAAGGAGCCCTTTAAAAAGTGTGAGGATGTCTTGTGTGTTGTAATATGTAAAAGTGATAGAAAAACTACACCAGTAAACTGCAGACACTCCCAGGCAGTAGGAGTACAAAATGATTGGGATAACTTTGGTATGAACAATCTGTGCTTCTTCTGTTTGTTCAGCCCAGTAGTTTTTTATTCCATTTATCAATTTAATTTCCCTCTCTTACCATTCTTTCACTTCACTTGCAATTTAAATGACCTTATTTTTAAATGTTACATTTATTTTTTTAACTTCTTGTGGATTTTTCCTGTGTTTTATTAGGTACATGCAATTAAGATTTTATATGATTGCTTACTACTTTTGTCTGCCACATAATTACTACCTTCATTTCTCACTCTAAAAACATTGTTTCTTTGATAACTTGTTCTATTCATTGAATAATTTTTTTCTGCGTATGAGAATGTTTCTCAGCTGTGCCAGATGGATGGGAGTTTGGGGACAGCTGTTTTCCCAAGTCTATTCACAGAGTTTAAAGCTAGAAGAAAACCTGGATTTCCTAGTTTGACCTCTGCTATATTAGACAAGGCAGGTTTCTTAACCTTTATGGAGCCCTGTAGTTTACACATGACTAAAGCTTATACTGTAACAGGAATTTATTTTTGTTTTGGTGACACTGAAAGGACAGGGACTGCCTTGCTGGTGCCCTTAATGTTTGCTCCACAGATGAACCACTCCTGCTTTTCAAAAATCTATATCCTACTTCTGATCTGAATCCATGTGGTTCCTGCTTATAGCTTTTTTTTCTGAAACCATTCTGCATATTTTCTTATTTATTAAGTTGTGCTGGTAGAGGACTCACCCATTCCTGCTTGATCTCTTAATAAATAATCTGATGCCTGTGAAGGGGCTTTATTTTACCCAGTTTACTGGATTTGCCTTTATTTTTGGACAAATGTTGAATACATTCATTCTTCAAAGGATTTATATCCCAGTTTCAACTGAGACAGAAATTAGTGTCTTTATTTAGTGTAAAATATACCTTTGTATATTTAACCAGAGCAAATGTTCTTCTTTAAAGTCATTGGCTTCAAAATGAAATTCAGGTGAAAGATTTGAAGAGGCTATCCATGAATTCTAAACCCAGTGTATTAATATCTGGGTTTTATCTGTGGGAGGACAAATAGATCCATCAATGTGCTTCTGCTATTGCTTCTGACCACTTCAGTGTCACAGGCCACTTCTATGGCCCTGCTGCATAGATGTTTTTTAGACATATTGCTGCAGTAGATTCAATGTAGGTTATCTTGAATAAAGCCTGAAACTGCTGAAGACAGGACTGAAATCCTGAAGTGTCTTTATGAATTGGTATGAAAAGATCCAGCCTGTCACATGCCAGCAGCCCCAAGTCCTTCTGGGCAGAGCGGCTCTGGGTCTGTCCATGCCCAGTCTGGATTCTTGTCTAGCTTAAGATGGGTTGCAATCCTGAGCACTCAACTCACTATGGAACAAATTAACAAAAGCCCAGGGAGAGTAGGAGAAATATTCAGAAGGTAAAAATCTTGTGTAAACTGGATTTATATAGAAGAGAAGCCTGAGAGCAGAATCAGATAAGAGCCTGTGAATAGGTAAAGCAATGTTTCAGAAAGGAAGGGGTCCTATGACCACTGACAATTTGGTAACAAGTGATGGATAATTACAAAAAAAGCATTTTATGTTACATGCTAGGGAAAACAACTGACAGTAAGGCTATCTAAATTCCAGAATAATTGGTGCAGAAATTGTCAAGTCTCCATCTTTGAAGGCTTTCATGAACAGATTAGATAAACATCTATCAGGAATGCTTTTGTTCCAGCTGATTCTGCCCTAGGGTAGGGCATGCACTGCATAACCTCCCACAGACCCCTTCAGCCCTCTTCTCTGACATCCAACATCATGCCACAGCAATCGAGTCAGTGTTTCTCTCCTGTTTGCTTCACTTCTGTAAGCTGATAGGAAAACCTTTTCATCCCTTTCTTGTTTTGCATAGGTGATCGGGGACTACTATGGAAAGCAGGGACGGTTTGAAATTCGATCAAATGTGAAATACCCGTGGAACCATGGCAGGCTGCACCTAGATGAAAGCCGTGTTTCAGAGCACACAAACAATACACCATGTAAATCATGTAAGTTCAGTGACTTAATGCTTCTGGGCCAGCTCCAAAGAGGAGAATCCATGAGTCTCTGCAACTTTATGGGGTATATTAAATTGTTCAGCCCAGTTGTCCAGCTGAGACATGGCAACTGGCTCTCTCTCCCGACTCCTTGGGAGGTTAAGGTCTGACAGCCGTGGGTAGTATGCGGTCTGAATCACTTCCCTGAATTTAAACTTAACAGTAATCATGCACAGGCCAGAGCCCTGGAGGCTTTAGATCTTTGCAGGAGCCTTTCAGCCAGAATGAGGGATGTAACTGAAACCCCAGACAATAATCACACTGATAATTAACAGCTGTGCCGGTGGGAGCAGCATTCTCCCAGTGCAGAATGATTTTCAGTCTTATGAGAAGGCACTATGAGGGGCTCAGTAGGCTGAGGAGGAGTGAATGGGATGACATCTGTGAATTCAAAAGGCTGGGACTACCCTCCATAGGGCAGGTGTCTATTCTTTCCAGCACACTTGACATCACAGGCCTTGTTGTAGTGAGTAGGACATTGCAGGGAGATTAGGGTAGGAGGATACTTATGTCTCAGTGACAAAAGGTGGTCTTAACTTTCCACAGGAGTCTAATTGCTAGTCTGCAGTGAAAAGATAACTCCAGACTGGTAATTCTAAAACCCTTGAAAAACAGGTGTGAACTCAGACCGTCTGCTTCAGCATGGTACAGCTATGCATCTTCTTCCTCTTGTACAGACAGAATCCCCTCAAAGGGTCAAGGATGAAGTTTGAAAAGGAGGGAGCAGTTTGATTTCCTTCTCTGTTCCTTTCTACAAATCCAGGTGGGAGTGGAAGTGGGAGTAGACTACATGGATATAAAATGCCATTGTTCTTCAGGAGCCCTGTGCTTCCCAGAGACAGTCCCTGTTTGGGCTCCCCTTCAGCCACTGTATCCCTGTTCTGCCTCTGTTGAGATTTGAAGCAAGTCAAAAGTCATATGGCTTTAACTTGAAACGACGTATCTTCAGGAAGTTAGAAAAAATTGAGGAACTGTTGGATAATCATAGTCATTTTAATAAACCTAGGCGGTAGAGGGTTATTTTTATCCAGGTAAGATGAGTTTATTTCTATTACAGTGTCTCAAGGCATATTCAGTGCTGATTTCCATTATGTGCGTCACTGTAACTGTAGTCAGTGTTATGATTCAGACCAAGCTGTCCAGGCCAGTACCTAGCAATATTCCCTTGTATCACATCTCCAGAATTCTGCCTTCATCTGACACTGATTTGGGGGCTTTTTCAGCCTCAAGGAAAGCAAGGACAAAAAGTAAACATGCAGACACTGGAACAGGTTCTCATGGAGTCCCAGGCTCTGAAAGGTCTCATGTTGGTCATTAATTTCCTAATTGTGTGTACTTTCCAATACATGAATGCAGATAGTTCTCAATATAAACACTAATTGTTTATTTCCCCCCTTTTCAAGCAGGTGGTCTAGGAGAATCAGCAGTTACAGGAATAGTTGTGGGTGCCTTGCTTGGAGCAGGATTGCTAATGGCTTTTTACTTCTTCAGGTTAGTCCAATTCATTGAAAATTCTGTAAACTTTTTATTTGTCATCCAAACTTCTCAGCTCCTGGTGGGAGATAGAGAGGCACAATAATAGTGTGTCGTGACATTTTCACCAGAGACAGTAAACACACTTTGATTGTCCTTTTTGTTTATCCAAATAATTTTACTGACTTGGAGCTTCATCCTGTAACTACTTATATCCCTAAGTAAAGTTACTCATGGAAGTAATTCCAGTGAGTTCCAGACATTCACAGTTACTTTAGTAAAGTGTCCTGGCCTTGAAAGCTGCCTTTGTTTGCTGCTCCTTGCCAGCACAGTTGTGCCGCTGTGATCTGCAAGAGATTTATATCACTTGCCTGGTATTGAATAGAATTGTACTGCAGAACAGAAAGAGATTTCTGTTTTGGTGTTAGAGAGCATTTGGATTCCAAAGCTGTGCATTTAACTTAATAAGCTGAGGTCAGTGCAGGGTGATCAGTGTTTTATTCATGTTTAAGTTAAATAATTCTTACACTGCTAGTCAGCAAATATAAAGTCTTGATAATTGATCCTATACTGATGGAATAAATTAGTTATGCATGTTCAGCACCTTATATATAGAGTAATTTATCCTTCTGCTATGGAAAAGCTAGATAGGACAATAGAATTAACCTCTGCATACAAGAATCAAATAATTCTATCCATTAAAAAACAACTGGTTATATAAAATGTTAACAAAATAAAACAAGCAAAACCTGCTTCAATTCACCAGGACACTTTCAGTGTTTCAAAGAACCAAGCTTATTCATCAGATGCTTATATCTGAAACTCTGCAGGGTGATTTTATTCTTGCATATGTTCAGTGCTTATATAGTATGTGTTTGGGTTTGAGATACAATTAAGTTGGCCTGGACTGGATAAAGACTATCTTAAAAATAAAAAGGGAATAAAAATCTGTCTTTATATTTTATGTCATCAAAAGTTCTTTCATCTCACATAGATTCTCAACCAGAGATGACAGCTGTTCAGTGTGGGTTGTAGCATTGCTGATATTGGGAGGGAACTGCTATAAAAAATAACAAATATCCTGGTCTGGTATGAACCTATGCAAAGTATCATTTTAAGAACAGGCCTTAAACTTCTAGTCATTGACATAATGATTTGGATTGGAAATCCATGTGAGCAAAGGTTTCTGTTTCTAAAAGTAGACGTAATACACATGAGCTCCACACCCAGTCTTTTTATGTATGGTCAGAGGGGAGAAATGAGCACTTTTCTTCTGATATGCAGTTCATGTCATCTTAATGTAAAAGCTACACTAGGTCTCTTAGAAGTGCTTTTTTCTCTGGTTTCTGAAGAAAGCTGTGGGTACTGTCAGGTGGATCTATATATTGGAGATGTCTAAAGACCTGTGGGTGAATTTCATTCTGGAGATCTGATTGCAATTGCTCAAACCAGGAGCACGGACAACCTCCTTATTCCACCATTAAATAAATTCTTGAAACATAAAAAATTAGGGTGCGTGGGCCAGATTTTCAGAAAATGCAGGTTTAGCATTTGCGTGCCTGAAGTAATTTGTACTTGCAGCTTCTGTAGCTTTTAAACTGTAAATATAGCCTTCTGATTACCTTTCATTTAGATCTGTAATTGTCACAGAGGAGTATACGAATACAGTTTTAAGTGTACATACCAGCAGGTAAAATGTCTGGGGAGTAGTTCTGACATGTAACTTTAACCAGATTTTAACTTAAACACCTGTATATCTAAAATCTGGACCTGTCCTTGTGCAAGAGCTACTACTGTATATGCTCTGACCCATGTAAGAGTCTGACTTGAAAATGTATAAAGAAATTAAACAACATGGGTTTTTCAAGTTATTTTGGAGCTTACTGATACAGACACAGGTATTGAGGGAATATTTTCAGAGCTTCTAGGTTGCCACTTTCTATTCAGCCATGTTGCTTGAATCAAAACTTTGGTGTTGTGGAAATCTTGCTTCCACTGCTACATACCTAGATGTGACTCCTGCTACCTGTGCTGGTGTAACAGGTCTTTCTGGCCTGCAGTGTTTTTGCCATGCATCTCCTCCAGCAGTACAAGCACATGGGGCTGGACTAATTCCCTTCTGAAAAATTTGTCGTGAAACTGAGTAGAAACCTAAATGTATAAAATGTAAATGTGAATCAGCTGATGGTTTTTGAAGGGGGGTTTGGGTACTAAAGAGGAAGTAAAAGGCAGTCAGAGGGTTTGTTTGATGTACAAAGCATAGCAGAATTCTTCAAAAGGGCCAAGAGGAAGACACACAGGAAGAGCTGTGTCTGATACATGAGCATTTGTGTTTATTTCTTGTCTTCTACATCCCTCTTCTTAATTCATCATGTTACTTCTTATGACATTACAAACATCATAGTTTTCTCAGAGGGAAATGGGAAGATTAGTTAGTTAATACTGCATTTCAGTGAGAAATGCAGCTGAATAGTCAGATTTGTTGTTTGAACTCTGCAGAAAGTTCCCCCCCACCCAGCATACTGAAAAGAAAATTGTCTTTGATCAATATAAAACAGTGAAGTAACACAGTTCACATGACACTTCACAAAAACTCCTAATCACTTAGATCAGAAATTTTCAAAGAAGCAAATATCCATGTCTTAGTGCTTTGAGACTGCCATGTAAAAATTAACAGGCATTCTTGAGCCTGGGTAAAATGTTCTGAGGCAAACTACTTTAATCTTTGACCAGGGTTTCACATTCTGCCACGTTTCATTTTTCAAATGGCACCCAGCTGTCCCCTACAGGCATTCTTCATAAGGGAAGTCTGTTAGCCTGTAGCTGGAGAAGGATTTCTCATTCTGTTCCTCTCCTTTCATGCAGAAAGAAATACAGAATAACTATTGAGAGACGAACTCAACAGGAGGACTGTAACATGGGGAAACATCGGCAGTTACGTGAAGACTCCATTAGATCTCATTTTTCTGCTGCATAAAGAAGATGAAAAAGAATCCCATTCTTCCTAGGGAAAAGAAAGAATTAGAGAAAAGGACACAACCAAAGACATCAGTGTAAAAAGAAGAGACTCTTGAAGAACTCACTCTTTAAGCAGTAATTTTGTCTTAATTTCTTTCAGAAGCTCAGGAATTATTTACTTATCACATTATGCCGCATGGCCTTTCATCTCACGAGAAAAGAAACCTATGCAGTTTGATGTTATAGGATGTACTTAATATGTAAAGACAGTATTTCCTAAGGCATATATTAAGGCTAGCAGATCTTGGTTTAGTTGATGGAGAATGCCTCATTTTGCATTTTGCTCCCTTTTTTTTTTTTTTTTTTTTTTTTTTTTTAAGCTACCACCTCCTTCCATATTTGCATCTCACCCATGGGTATCAAATATGGTTTCAGAGGCATAGGTGCTAGTTGCTGTCAAAAGGAAGAAAGGGATTTGTTTGGGGTATGATCCTGCATCACTGAATCACTGACATTGATAACGGGGGATATGAAAGTTGGTGTACGGGCCTTAGTTCTGGGACAGAACTGGCACTTGGTTCTAATTAATTCCTCTGAAAAACTCAGGCAGGTGGAAACACACAAACCATTCTTTCCTTGTTTGTGTGGCATCACAGTCAAAAGCACTGTTTCTCCCTCATAGCTGGTGGGACTTAGGAAAAACTCCAGTGAAGGATGATGAATTTCACACATGTGAGATAGTAACAGAGAAGACAATCAGGTCTCTGGAGAGGACTGATTAATTCCTCAGTCTTATATGTGCTTTGCCACACTCTTTTCTGTCCCCTGCCATGACTTTTCAGAGGGACAGATGTAGTCCATGTCAAGCCTGCTCCTATTCCTAGTGAAGTCAATGGTGAAATCCCATTAACTTCAGTGAGCACAAGAACTGCATCCATAACTGTAAATATGAAAGTGTTTGTATAGCTGATGCAATTCTAAAGGGGATTTTTTTTTTGTGTGTGTGTATAAAAATGACATTCCATGCTACCATTTTATTTTTTAGGATATTTTTGATCTTGTATTTTTCTATTAAAGTATCTATTTTTGCTTTGGTAGGATTAAAAATTAAGGAAGAGGATGTTTTGAAGACATATTTTGTATTATAGGAGTAATATGCAAGGAAAGTCAACAGCTGTAAATACATTTTAGAACCAGTATTTAGGGGAGGAGAAATGACTTTGTGGATGGCAATAGATTTTTTTCTCCAAATGTTTTCTCCAGGCATGTGCAACAATCAAATAGTTATTTAAAGAACACAAATGCAGTTATTTAATTGTCTATATGAAGATGACACTCATGCTGGAAATAATGCATTTTTCACATGTTAAAGAGTCCTGTAGAAATCAATGGGATTTAACTATCCATGTGTGTACAATTTAACACCCAAGGAACTACCTTCAGGAAGCATGTATTAAAACACTGTTTGAGGCTGACTTTAATCCTGCTGCCTTCAGTACCCCTGGAAATTTTGCCATGTATTTTACCAGAAGCAAAAATGAATCTGTGTTGAATTAGCTACTGACAGGTTATTTTATACTAAACAAAGGAGAGCTTTGCATTTTCTAGTCAACAAATGGAAATGAAAAGTACTTACAGCAAATGTGGTGAAGAAGATCCATAAAAGTATTGTCAGTGGGGAAACAGAGCTATGACTATGATTCTGAGAGTCCATTAAATATTTTGGTTTACTCTACTCTGATTTCATAAACAGAGCTTTCTGGTCTCAGCAGTTCTAGTCAGACTTGAAAGTTAACCTCAAATCTGGCTTTGAAGCCTGATTTCTGCAAAACCTTTAGGCCCTGAAATTCAGTTGGCCAGACTACCAACTCTGAGAAACCACTTTGGGATACCTGGGAGTGAAGAGCAAAAGCTCACTGTGTCTGCTTTCTGACACCTTTTATTTGTTGTTGGACATGGTGTTCTTTTTCCTTAGATTTCAATTTATTCTTAGCATATGGAGGGTTCATCAGCTGCCCTTGTGATATATTGTCCTATGTCCCAGACAGCCAGAGGGCAAAGCTTCCTGACTGTCAGAGCAGGTCCAGTACAGGAAATTGATTTCCAGCATCCCATTTTTCTGGGCCTGTGTCACTTCTAGAAAAGTGCATTAGCCAAAGTGGCATGGATCAGTGGACAGTTCTCTGAAGTATTTTCCTTATTTCATGGACACGAGAGAAGAATGGTATTCTCTTTATATCATGGACACCAGAAGTAGGCTAGAGAAGCAGTCATACTGCTATGGACCTGGGGAGGAAAAAAGACATCCTGGTTAGTTTCTGGATATTTTTATTTCCCAAGCAGTTGAGTTTGTCTAGCCTCTGGGCATGCTTGAATTTTGGATAGGTATTTTTTTAGATACTTTCCAAAGCAGTTTTGATCTACTTCTGGTTTTGCAAATAGGCCTTTCAGTATTTTGGCTTTTTTTTACCCGCTTGACTACTCTGCCACAGGAAAAAAAGGCAAGGAAAATTTTAAAATGGGTAGAGAATAGGGTATAACTTGAAGCATCGGCTCATTTGGAAATTATTTTTGTTGTGACTTACTTTGCAGTATGAACTAGTACTCAAACTCAAAAAGTGACTAGGTTGGACAATTGTGTAGATGTGCATTTTTCCTATGCCTTGCACAGCTGAGTCACACCAGAAGATGGGAGATCTGGCTGGGACCATAAATTCTCATGACAGTTTATTATGTCATTTTATGATACCTATTTAAAAAAGTATAGTGAAAGGTCACTTTTAAAAAGAATATTACTTCTAATGCTTTAAAATCTTTGTGCAGGGTTTTAAATCATGACCTCAGGAAGTGTTTCTTTGAGATGTCTGTTGGTGGGGGGCTGACCTTGGCTTAACCAAAACTGTACATCCCAGCACCTCCAAGAAAGGTGAACCTTCTTTGCACCTTAAAGCATTTTAGATCAGTGGGCTTTAATGTTTGCAAGTTGATGCACACAAACATATGTGTTTTTCCCATGGAAGTGTAGAGATCATTTAAAACATTTCACATAAGTAGATTCCTTCATAGCATAAATAAACTTGCTCTTCTTAGCTGCCTTTCACAGGCCTCTTGCTAATAGTTCCCATGTCTTCCACAGAGCACAGATCAGAAGCTGCCTTGAGTTTAGATTATTCAGCAGAGAGATTCTTTACTGGCTAATGCGCTTTTCCTTTCTGGTTCATCTGCATTAGCTCAATGCCACAATGTTTAGGCTCCAAACTCTGTAAGGGAATGTCTAATCAAAATAATAATAATTGATCCTCAAAAGAGGTTTCAAAACCTACATTTTTGGCTTCAACAAATTGCCCATATTGCAAACATACATCTGTATTGCAGAGAAGCACAAGGAGACCCTTGACTCAGCTCAGCACTTCAGAACACACTTAAAATATGCTCAACTTCAGCTTCTAAGTGCTTTGCTCACTTGGGACTGAAGGGTATGGTCCTGGCCACAGCTGAACCAAAGGGAGATTTGCCATGTGCTTGAATTTAAGAAAGGCTGGCTGTGTAGGCCATATTTATTGCTAGTTCTTTCAGTTGTGCTTGTTAAATTGAAATTAAAATAATGGTTTCATATTCTGTCAAAGTTTGACAAATTCTGCTAATTTAGTATTTATTAAAATTACTAAGCAGTGGTCAGCTTAATATCTGATTCACCTCAGAATCCTCTTCCTGAGGATTCTATGGACAGTTTTCCTGCTTCTTTACCCTCATAACTTTAACACCTAGGCTTCTACTGCAAGTGACAAAGATGAAGCAGAATCTGTTACTTAGCTTCCTGAAACCCACAGCTTCAGAGTCAGATGTCTAGGTGCTTTGTCCTGGGCCGCTAGTAGTTGGCCAGTTCTGAAACCTTTGTTTATGGACAGTTTGTGTGTTCTGAGTTGTCTGTGACTACCACCATCACTGTTTAATTACCAGTTCCTGCTCTAGTGTGCTTCATTGAAGACCACAACTAGCTGAGCTCTGAAAATATTCAATCTTTGCTAAAACTTGTGATTTTGAGCACTTTGGAAAATTGTGACCAGAATTCAGTTTATTAAAGACTTATATTAATTAATTTCTGAAAATAAACCATGTTGAGCTATTTTCATTTTGTTCTTAAACAATGCACCATTGCATTATTGGAAGTATTTTGTTGGGGTTTTTTCAGTGGAAAGTTATTAAGGTGTAGTTAATGCTTTGAAAACATTTGTGCTGGACAAAATAAAGAGAGTTCTCCCTGACAACATGTTTTACTGGGAGGTTGATCTTTGATTCATTTTTTGGCTTAGAAATGCGATCACACATTAAACTGACAAAAAACCCCTCTTACTGATTCAGTGGAAGTAAATTTGGGCCCTCAATGAGTGTCTGCAGGCCTGAAGCAGTTCAGTTTCTCAGCTTTGCAGTAGAACAGGCTGCATCAGCCTTAGCTGACCTTGGCTCCAGTGATGTTTTCACCTCATGAATGCTATAATGCTCCTGGAAAGCCAAGAATAGACATCAAAGACAGGAAGCTAATAGTCCTGGTCATAAATTTCTTTGGCAATTCAGTCCGCCTTTTCCGGAGCTCAAGACAGTTCCACAGCCTTCAGTGCCCTCCTCTGTGCTTCAGAGTGCAACTATGTGGGCATTCTGGTTCTCTCAGTAAAGCAGTTAAGGTTATTTTTCCTCATTTTCTCCAAGAGTCAAATGAACAGTCTTTAATTACCCTTTTTTTTTTCACAGTCTTTTGTCTAGGTTCAGAAGTACTTTGAAAAGAGACAGCTGTTTTCTACCATTTAGTCAGAAATGCTCCTTCCTCACTGAGAATGTTGACCTTTATGTAATTTCAGACATGGTTCATTGCTGAGCAGTGCTCAGCTGTCAACACCCCTTGTGGTGTCAAAACACCATGGCCACACCAGCCACTATCTGAGTTATAGACCTAGAATTACCTGTTAGGTTTTTTTCATCATTATTGTTTTTGCTATAAAATGATGTCTAGCAACCATCTTCCCCACGGCAGGGCACATGGGAACAGAAACACCGGTTTCTAATAGTACATTACCTTTTCTGTGGGTTAGCAACATGCCCTGGTAACTCACCTCACAACAGTGAACTGTAAAGGGACAAATTTCAAAGTGCATGTTTTGTAGGGGTCAGTTTTAACTCTTTTTAGAAACAAACTCTTGGAATGTATTTTTAAGGGCATGCTGGGAAAAGTGGTTTCATATATGTTCTGCTTTCAGATATGTTGTGTGTGTGTGTCACCTCACCTCCCCCACTTTCCTTCTTGCTGTTGAAAGCACAAAAAGATTTGTGAGTGTGTGAAAACTTTCCAGTGGAAGAAATGGAGTTTGTGCTGTGCATATCCCTGCTTAGAGGCAGAAATTAATTCAGATGGCTTGAGAGCTGTATTGTTTTCCATTCTCAGATACCTTTTAACATCTGAGCTCTGAGACTGATGAAAAATGATTGTTGAAATTAAAACAAATAGCTGTTTGTGAGAGATGTCAGACATGGCTGTCTGCAGGGTCAGCAAGCTGTGCAGCAGACATGTCTGTTCTCTTCTAAAGAATAACAACAGAAAGCCTGAGCACTGTGGTTTGCCCCAGTGAAGCCTTAACTCTGTCATAAATGCACTTCCCCCTTTATCTCACACAAAGATGAAGAAAGGAAAAAGGTTAATGTTGGACTTTTTATGGAGTTACTGCTGGTTTTGATCAAGAAGATAAGGCTGCCATGGTTTTGAGGCTTTGTTGGGTTAATGTTTAATTGTGACAAGTGTGTCACTATAGAGACTTTTATTATGCCACTACTTCTCCCATAATTGACCTTTTAGAAGGTCCTAGCTGACAAAGAACAAATTTACAGCATAAAAAACTAACAAAAAGGAGAGGCTTACAGTTCCCTCAATCTGCATCAAAGATTAATTAGTCTGAATAATCTGATTCTGTTACAGTTTATATGTTAAGCTATATTCAGAAATGTTAGGTGAATTTCTTAGATGAAAAATCTTTGAAAGGTTAAAATCCATTCTGTGTGAACTTTTCCTTTGTGTTTCTGTGACCTGAATGTTTCTAGAGAACACTTGAGAAAGAAACAAAAATGAACAAAAATCAGTATTAAAATAAAAAAATATTTTTTTAGGGATCTCTTTTGTAATGTCAACTGGTATGCACAGAGAGCACAAGATTCTGCCCCCATGCCCCAACTGGGGCAACAAACGAGGTTTTGCTGGTGTTGTGCATTAGCAGCAGGCACAAGGAGCACAGCTGCATTGCTTTCTGCTTGGGGATTGTCTGGATTTCCCTTCTCTCAGAAAATAAAGTCTTTACTGGGCAGGTCTGGAAGTACTGAGAACACTTGGAGAGGCAGGATGAAGGCAGTGGGTAGAATTTGCTGTGTTTCTTGTGCATAGGGTGTAACAATCAAAAACTAACAGGACTCAGGATAGACACTGTGGACAGGAACTTTGTCACCTCTTTTACGCTGTTCCCTATTAATAGAAAAATATTGGACAAAAGAGAAACCTAGTGCCAATTCAGCAGAAAACAAATGGAAAGCTGCACAGTATATTGTACTGATGTAAGTAGAACTATCTGCATATAATGTGATTTTATTTATTGTTGGTTTTGTGTAGAGGAGAGTGTGTATTCATGACTGTGGATATAACCTTTGTTTATTTGTGTAATGTATTTTATTTCTTCTATGACTTGGTCACTTAAAATATCTGTATTCACTGGTGTCCTTTGACTTTTTATTCTGTGCATTTCCTTTCACACTTTTTAAAAATGCAAGAATATCACATAACCTAAATTGTAACAAAATGTTTCCATTAAAGACATAGGAATATGTTATCACCTGTTTCTATGGTGTCTCTTGTCATCTATTTACTACATCCTTGGTCTGTTCCACATAAAAGGGTTCTGTCAGTTGGTACAGAGTTAATAACAGGAGGGTTATTCTTGGTCTAAGAAACTGTATAAACTACTGATTTTAATTATGCTTAGCAACTGATTAAATCAGGAATCAATCTAACCTTTCCTTGGGAAAAAAATCTCCCCCATTGCATTTTAAGATCTGGGAAAGGTTTTACTCAGTGAACTCCAAATGAACTTTGAATATTTTTGTATTTATTCTCCATTGTCTAGAAATGCAAATAATTACTAACCAAATTATTGAAATGCATTGGAACCTTAACTAGCAAGCATTAATTTTTATAGCCTGCAGAGGGGCAAAACTAATATATTTCACTGAGCTACAAGTTCATTTCTTAGCAGCAATCTTATCAAATTTGGGGAAATTTGATTTGCTGTGTTATTAAATACAGTCTTCACATTATCCTGTTTTGTCTAGCCTTCTGCTTTCTGTATGTATGTGTCTGTTGGAGCAATGTTGCCAATTTAAGATCTGTGCTTGAGAGCATGCCAGGCCTCTATAATCTGAAATAACTGGAAATGAGGGTGAGGAAGAAGTATCTGATCACACTGGTATCAAAACTTCAAGTATTAAGAATTCACTGGAGAGTTGATGGAGTGATAAAAACATCCTTATAGGTTAACTATGGACCATTCTACAGTGCAGAAAAGAAAGAAAGAAAAAAAAAAAAAAAAACAGAGTAAAAATACAGATTTGGAAAGGCCCATTCAGTTAGGGGAGGGTTGAACTAATATCCTAGCAGAGGTGCCTTTCACAGGTAAATCTCTAAATATGTCACTGCATTTAATTAACACAATACTATAAAAAATATGCCAGTTTGTATAGCTGATTAAAAGTCTAATGATACTAATCTTCTGAAATTGTAGAAGACATTCCCAATATTTGTTAGAATCCAGTTTATTTTAAATCTGCCTTCTTACAGATACACTTATATGCATGTTTTACAAATAAAAAATATTATTTCTCCTGCTTTTGCTTGATGCTTATATTTTTATATCTTCATCCCATTACAGACAGGAATCCTCTGGAAGTACCTAGAAGTTTTCCAGTGTTTCTGTATAAAGCATCATAGAAAAATTGTACAAATACCCTTTTGTGTTCTAGATAACTGCAGTAACCATTAAAGATGTTTTGGAAACAAAAGTGGATATTTTACATGACATCTCCAGTCTCTTCAAGCAATTTAAGATTCAGGTCAGGGTAAGCTAAAGATTAGTTTACTAATATTTGCTAATTTTCTAAATTTTCTAGAAGCAAGAGTAGTAATGGTTAATGCTTTAACCCTGCTATACCATATGGACACATCTTCAGGTAAGACAGCAGGAAGACAGACTTTCGACATCTTGCCTTCATTGACAGCAATCGAAAAAATCTCATCAACTTTTCTAAAATTAAGTTTTCACTCAAGCTTAGGAATATTTTCACTCAGGCATGAGAGTTGACTGACTGAATTTATGTTCAGTATATGACCCTCGGGCCAACATGTCACAGTGACAGGACCGTCTTCCACTGTTACTAGATTGGTAACTTTTTTTTAATAGTTTATCCATCAAAATAAATGCTTGAGGTGGGTATGATGAATTGTGTAGATATATATGTACATCAAAGTTTATGAAACTATTAATCTAAATGTGTCAGAGATCTCTTTCTCAGAGAGCATTAGCCAGTCTGACAGGTAAAAATGTAATTTGATGAAATTAAAGCAATTGGTCTTCATTGGTAGCAACTTCTGGATATCATTTTAGATATCCTGAAACCTAGCTGGACACATTTTTGTGGCTTCCTTAGGAAACTATTTCTTGAGGAACATTCATTACATTTCTGAAGAATTGTGGTGGCATTTGAGCCAAATCTTGGTCTTGAACTTCAGCCAATGTTTTCTTGAGTTGAAAGAGCACTGCCAATAAAAAGTAATTGTACAACTGACAGAACCTATTTTCTTTCCTCCTAGGAATAACTATAATTTACAGTCTGTAAAGCCTGTATGAGCCAAAAAGGGTCTCCCTGTGTATATAAGCTACTCTTGGTAATTCTTCCTGTGTCATTTTAGGGTTGGTTTGATGGCCTTTAGTCCTCTGCCTCAGAAAAAAAATAGTCGTACTCCCCTTTCTATAAGTAAGTTCTCTTCCAAGTTAATTGTTCTGGCAGCATGGCAGTTTATGATCAGTGTCAGTTACTTCTTGATACTGCCATTTAATTTAGACAATAAATTCCTGCTTTCAGGTTTTTAATACCTATGTATATAGTTCAAAAATGAGCTGATGGCAAAAATTGTAACCATGTATTTATAATTGTTCGGGATAGGGACATAAGAACACAGGACATAGGAAGCTCATGTCTGGTTTTCTCCCACCTCTATTTCTGTGATATGAAAACAGACCAGGTCCCCAACTGCTCACTGCATGAGCACCTCCAAAGGCCAACAACCACCACTGTGCTGCCTGTAAGCCAGCAAGCTTCCCCTTTTGCCGTCTAGCAGGCTAAAAACACAATTACACTATATAAAGCACATAGGAGAAGTGGTGCTTGTGCCTCTTCCTCCTGTCCTGCCTAGTGTTAGAGCAGTAGTGGCATGACTGGAGGAAATCCAGCATCCTGCTTTTGGATAAGGTGTAGAACTGCAGTCTTCCTGTGTCCTAAGAGAAGAAATATGCTATTTGTAGAACAGTGTGTATTCAATTTACTGTTGCATAAAAAATGAGAATGCCTCAGGTAAAGGCATCTAAAAATAATTTTCCCATAATCTGAATGCCTAGACTACCAGACTACAGCAGGCATTTTTCAGTTTTTATTTCTCTTCCTGCAGCAGAACCATTTTTTATTGTTATTTAACATTCACAGGGGAAGAGTGAGCAGACAGAATTCACTGTGGTACAGGGGCCATTGTGACAGCAACATGGATTTAAATCTTTCTTCAACCCTTACAGCAGAAAGGCATGATCTGGCACTTGCAACAGCCCTGGTAACTGGTATTTGTTAAAATGACAGTATTAGGAGCAGTCCCTCTGACTGAAGGGAGGGAGGAGGATCTGAAGAGGGAGGAGCCTGCACACATAGTGAAGAATTTCAGATAGTGAGAAAAGTCCTGGCAGCACTGTCTGTCATTGCCTTGCACACATGTATAATGTGCCCTTGCTAAACTGGATTGCCAGGAACCATTAAGTTGGACTTTTGCTTGGGCATGCTTAAAGCATGGAGTACCCTGAGATTCTTCTGCAGTATTTGGCTCCATGTACAGGATGGAGGTCCAGAGGAATTATTCACAGCCCCTGACTAAATTCTTCTGCGCAAGGTTTCCTCAGAACAAATGAAGGATCCCTCTTGCTCTCGTTTGGTTAGTGCAGAGTTTCATGGGGTATCAACTGAAATAGCAGCTTAAGAGATACCTTTCTTTCTTAAGAAAAAATACTTAAAGAAGTGTCTCTTGTGCTCAGGCATCAAAGGAAGCAGTGCAATGAAAACTGATAAACCCTTCAATTAGGTAAGGGAGTACAAAAAGCATAGCAACAGTCTGATGAGTACAGGAAATTAAACTGGAGGACTTAGGCTACTGGGTAATGATGAGAAAAAGGCATATTGTAGATTGAGGAGATGAGGGCTTTAGTCACTTTTCTAAGGATAGATATACTAGGCCAGTATCCAACCTTCTAACCTTCTGGGATAGACAGAAATGAGGCTTTTTACTGGGTCCTGGGCAGTTTCAGGGAAGAAATAACAGAGCCTGTCAGGAAGGCACCAAAAGGTTTAAAGAATGTGGAGTAGTCTCTGGCTTTTTGCATGCCTTCTTAAACAGAAATAAACCTTAGAAGCACTGGGGATTCACCCAGCACCAGTTATAAATATGAATAACGGACTGAAGACATCAAACAAAGAAAAATGCAGGCTATGTATCAGGAAAAATTGCATAAGAGTGTGATCTATTAGCCCTCATGCACTCCTCCCAAAGGGGGTGGAGATAGAATTTCTGTTGCTCAAAGCATTAAAACCCCAGGCCCTGGGGAGTGTGCCACAGGAACAATCCCACACTAACTGGAGGGATGGGGTAATTTAATGGGTGGTCATTTCCACCTTCAAATCTCTTTTATGTACATGCCAAGGTGCCTTTAGTGACAAGCTGCAGTTCAACATCAGAGCTAAAAGCATCCTGGACATAGCTCGAGAGAGTGATTCAGAAGAACTAGACAGGAAAGGAGGTATAGAAAAAGGGGTGGGGGTGTTAATTTAACTGAGACAAGCCAAAGTGCATAAAAAATTTTCCAGTTCAGTTTGGGATGGGAACTGAGGCTGAAATGAAGAAAGAGTGGTAAAGAGATCCCATCATTCCTTAAATATTTATAGACACATGTCACATGCCAGTGGCAAGTATGTTAAAGTCTCATTAATATTGCTTTCCTTAGTCAAAGCCTGACAAATTAATACAGACTTTAAGGGTTTCTGCGTTGGACACAGCTATCACTGCTCTGTAACCCCTCACCTGGGCCTGACCAGGAAAAATTCTTTCTCTGCCTGAGTTGAAGCTGAAATAAAATTTTCCATCGGCACCAGTACCAAACACTTAATTTCCCCTCCCTACATCTCCCTCTTCTCTGCCAAGGAAATAAAAATGAAAGAGAAATAACCTTCCTAATCTTGAATGTCCACATAAGAGATTCTATTTTATTTTGCTCCTTTACATTGTCAGTTGTTTCTATAGTCACTCCTTTCATTACTTGTTTTCACTTTGTTATTTTTTCCCTTTGTTTCCTCCATCATCCTCTGCAATCCCTCTACTCCACACCTAACCTATGTCCTTCCTTCTGCCTGCCAGTTTTCCTAAGTGCTTTCTTTCTCTTCCTTTAATGCCATTTTAAAAATTTTTTTGTCGACTTACTTTAAAGAGCCCCCTGGGTATACTCCTGGAAGAAAAGTACCAACCAAGCTGGAAAGCTTGACACAACAAATCTCAGTTGCAGGGGTCTTTCCACTGTGTCCCCCAGGCTGTGCTGAGGGGTGCTACATCCTGCTCCTTTCTCACTGGTCTGCTCTGAGTGTTGCACTATCCCCATAACTGCAGCAGGGGCTGATACTGAGGGACTCTACTTCTATGGAAATCTGATTTTATTTCTGACCCACAGCAGAAGTAAAACTAACTACAAAAAAACTCCATTCCTTCAGGATCCATTCATGGATATCAGACAGTGTCATGATTTTTTTCTTTTTCCTGTAGAATATTTTGATTTTAATTTCTTTTTACTAGAAATAAGTGGCTTTGCTCTGAATTCTCAGACTGTAAGAATGACCAAAATCCAATTACAATATAGCAGCCTTCAATCCCATACAGACCACCTGTTGGAAATAAAGTTTGTTGTTTGTCAAACAAACATCATTAGGAGGCTGTGTCCTGCTAGAACATGATGTACCCAACTTGGCAGACTAATGTTAACAGGATAGTGCCATCACAGAAGGAGGAGGCAAAGACACACCCCTACACAGCCCATGGTGCCAGCACAATCCTTCCTATCCCTCAAGACCTATAAAATTTGAACCTGAGTTTGTTTTCTGTAGACCTACATCCCTGTGTTTGGGCAGCAAGGAGAACTGCACTGCAGGAGAAGCTCCTCAGACCCAGGTAGTAACATTCCTTGCACAAGGCTTCACAAGTTTAGGAAAATCCTATGGAAGCATCAACCAGCAAACACCACATGGCCTTGACAATCAGCAGTGCTGCCTCCCAAATAATGTTTTAAACTTCTGGCTGAATGCCAGAAGTGGTTTTCCTTGTGGAATAAGTTATTCAGCTGAAACTCTGCATAAGTTAATCCCCTCCATGACAGATCAGGCATCTGATGCAGCCCTTGCATTTCTGTTGTTGATTTGGCTAAATATTGAAAATTACTATGGGGCAAATGCTACAATTTACGTGCATCAGAATAGGGATGTTGGGTTAAAATGCTTCCAAATGTAGCAGCCAAGGCTTCGAAAAATAACTGGTGGTTTTAAATCTCTCAGTGCAGAGCATGCCTACTTTGAGATCCTTTGATGTAACTTTATTTTCTCAAAGCCTGAGAAAATCACATATACTTTAGATGACTCAAGCAGGCCTATATATAAACAATGCATCCAAAATCACCTAATCACTTGGAAAACAGAAGTATTTAAAAAAAAAAAAAGTCAGTTCTCGCATCTTCTTAAACCCCCAAATCCTTAGTTACTACATAAAAAAAAAATATTATGGCCTTTTTTGGTAACATGTTTCTTCTCAGTAGTTTCACAAATGCACATATGGGAGAAAACACTGAAATAGCAAGAAAAGTGTGTAGGAAAATTCAACCTTGGAAAATAAAGAGGAACTACCAGCTATGTGGGTGTAAACAAAACCCCGAGTCACTCCTTGACTAACACCTGCATTAGAAATGCAATCTGAAGTAGGGCTTTTGATCAAAACCATCACCTTTCAGGTCCGCAGCTCTGTTTGCTTTAAATGCCCACATATTTACATTACATTTACACTGTTCCAGTATGCTGTGTTTCGTGTGTTTCTTAGGCTCCCTTGTGGCTGCAAGGGTAACTGGATTATTTTATGATTTTCAAGAAGGTTAGTATCCAAGCTGGGAGGAAGGAAGCTGGGCAGTGTTGCAAAAAAATTGTTTCCTATTGTAGTTCCAGTTTAAAAATCAAGGTGGCCATGTTATACTACACTGTTAGTTAAAACCTAATGTTTTTAACTGCAACTTATTAAATGTAGGCAAATTATATTGATGCATTTTCATGCAGAACACATTGTCTTCATTCTAACTGTGGCACATAAATATTGGAAACACTACAAGCACACATTAAATACATAGTGGAAACAGAGCCATGTTGTGTAGCTATGTGTTTTTTTCAAAATATCAAGCCTAAATGTTTCATGTGCCATAAAAATTATTTCTCCTCCATATATGCATAGATTTCTCTCCAATAGTTGGGGAGAAAACTAATAGTTGAGAAACAACAGTTTTTATATGGAGATGAGGGCTTTTTTCTCTTCCTGGAATATCCTTCTTTGCACAACTCTCTTCAGTGTTGAAAGTGTTCAGAAAAGGAAAACACAGCTTTTAAAAATAAAAGACAAGCTTTAGAAATTGTTCAAGGCATGCTCTACCAAAGTACATAAATTCTGACAGAGTTATTTCCACTATCCCACCCTTAAGACATCTGTGCAAGATTTCTCACAAATATTTCCATGTAATTCTATCAAAGCAAAATACATTCAAGGATAAAAAAAATTTCAATACTATTTCAGCTTATGAAACTTCTTGTTTTATTTTCTATTTATTGATTTATTGCCATTCTTACTAATGATTTGGTGATCACATCTAAAAAGCTTTATATGTGAGGTTGCCTGAAAAATATGAATACACTCAGGGAAAAAAGAAAACACTACTGAGCCCTGCTCTTAATGTTCTTTCCTTCAAAATCTTGGAAAGGCTTTTACTTCTTGAACTAAAAAAAAAAATAAATTTTGCCAGCCCATTGAAAAAAAAATCAGTATTTTCTGCAAGAGAAAGAATCCTTTTACTTTTTCCTTTAAACAACTGTTTTCAAGCATGGAACACATAGAAATTACTAAAAGGTAAGATAAATGTTAGCTTCAACATTATTTGCTGAAAAAGACAGAGGTTGAAGCAAGAGTTTTGTAGCTAAGCTTCTCTGTAGTTTAAGGGCATCATTATGTTTTCCCCTGTGCCTACCTGGTTTACTGAAGGAATGGGGTTATGCCCTCCAGTAGTTTGTCCTTCTGTGGGAAGTTTTGAAACAGTTCTTTACTTTCAACCGTGTTTGATAGAGGGGTGGAATAGTCTTAAAGATACTTGGGGTTCAGAGATTTCATGCAAATGCTAAGTACAGGGAGGTGACAAGAGTGAGAGGCAGAGAAACAGCTGAAGGTCTCTATTTATGTAAGGAACCAAAGCTGGGTTCAGCATTTGTAATCTCTGCTGTCCTGCTGCTAGCCAGGCCAAATCCAAGCACTGAGCTGGTGGTCAAGCAGCCATCCCAGGCTCGTTTCACAATAACAGTTTTGAATGGTAGTGTAAGTTGGAGTAATTATTTTTCATTTGGCATTGAAATAAACAGAGGAAAAAGACAAGGAAGGGGAAGGATAAACATTTTTGCAAAACACATCTAAAATGCTAATGAACATTAAATCATTTCTACAGGAGTTTGCAAATCAAAGGAAACAAGAATGAAACCCTCCTAAGTTTGTTAGATTGGGAACAACTACTCTTGTTTTTGTTTTTCTATTATAATCTTGAATTTTCCTTCTTCCTAGCTTTATCATTTTTACCTTACATTTAAGTCTGTGCAAAGTGTGATTTAACACAGGATAGATACGTGGAAAGTTGTCAGCTCTCAAACATTGTCTACACTGCATAGATCTGTGTACTTTGGCAGGTTTATAGCTCAGAATCTAACTCCCTGGAGACTTGCTGCAACTTGTAAACCCATAAGGAATTTTTCAGGCCAGTTCTAAACCTAATTCATTCATATATGAAACGAGATTCATTATAAGCTTTTTAATAGGGATTTTCAAATAATTGTTTTTCTTTGCCATTCTTGCAGTTTGAAACATGGAAAAAGATGTCAGATTAGATTTCTGAATTAGATCTGGATATCAAGGTGGAATTCCTTAAAGTTTGGGATTGTTATCTGAGATGCAGAAAAACAGACAGGACAAAAAATATTGCAGCATTTGCTCTTGGCTTTTTACTTGGATTTATTTCTAAGTGCACTTCTTGCCCTCTAGGTCAAATGCCTGTATCAGCTGTACAGCTGGACAAAAACAGAGCTGTAAAGGACAAAAGAACTGAACCAAATAATCATCAGAAAAAAAGCTTTATTTTATGTTTAACAGTAGACTTCAGGTATCCTGAAATATTTTGGTGGTTTTATTTGCTCTCAGCTGGGAAAACAATGTTGCTTCATTTAATTTTTGGTCTGAATCTGTTTCTCTGTCTTCAGATATTTTCAGGTCACTTAATTAATCACTAATGAAGAAAATACATTAACTGGGCTGTATGTCCCAAGATCATGTAATCCTACTTTTTCATTAAACATTAAAATACTCCAAATTCTTTAGAGGAAAAAGAATCTGCTTCTTTTTTTACTAGAGATTGTGCATGGAGCCTCAGTAGTATGAAAACTTAGCTCAGTAAATTACTTTATGCTTTTCCCCAGGATTATAGCTTCTTTATATTCTTGTGTTGCTTGGCTGGATCTTTTATCTGTTCTTCACGTCAGTGGTTTCCAGTCTTCCTCTCTTACTCCTTCATGTTTTTTTCTCCATCCTGTGGGACCTTTTCTTTGTACTACTAAAGCCACATTTTCTGAAAGACTCATCAAGTCTCGATTGATTCCTGAACACCAGGAGTAAATTGCAAATTATTTCCCCCATCATTCCAGCAGGTTCCTTCAGCATGGAGATGGGGCTTGTATTCAGTGTAAGATGTATTTCGTGGCAGAAAGAGGACACTTTGGAAAAGTTTAGGGACATGGTTAGTGTACAAGTTTGCTGTAGTCTAACAGCCCCTTGGGTTATTGCAACGGGAAGGCAAATCCCTGCAGTGCACCTCTGTCCCTGCCCAATGTGAAAGGAGATGATTTACTGATGCAGCTGATCCTTCTGCTGCCCTGCAGAGCTCCACCACACCTGGAGCTCTCTCACTGGGACCACAGGCAACTGTGGAATCAGCCTCTGGAGGACTGGCTGCCAAATGATTCAAACAGCATTGTATAAAGCACATTTCTAATAAAGTATTTACATACTAGTTAAAAGTGTTTTCATGTAACCCATACTTCCTCCTATTCAGTTCTGGTTAATTTATCATGTCCACATCCATGGTGAGTAAGAATGTCTAGAGGCAGCGTGATTACATCTGTTTTATCAATATGCACCATTCTGTGGAAATGGGGGCAGCAATTAAAATTAAATTATACTGCTTTTCCCCTTTGAAATCATTGATGAAAAAATAATCTACAAATATTATCTTAACCTTTTGCTAGTATCGCTGTGAACCCTTGGTTTAAGGTCTATTTATTTAACTGTTTAAAAGAGGAAATGATAACAAATGTTTCAAGCAACATTGTTCCCAAAGATGTAGGAACTCTGTCTCCAGGCAAAATACTTCACCACTTCTTGTTTACAGAGGTATTTTCTGATCTTCTTTTCTGGTCTGAAAAGTTTCAAAACCTATGTTAAAGTAAAGAAGAAGGAGAGAAACACCTCTATGGAATTCACAAATAAAATACTTCATTTGCATTGTAGCTGGGCTGATACAGTGATGCAAGAGAAGACTTGAAAAATACCCAACAGGGAATTTTCTCATAGGACTACACTCTGGAGTACATAAGCACAAGGGAAGCTAGTAACACCTAGCCAAGTTAAATTGTTATGTTAGAGCCTTCTCTTATTGAGAAATACTAGCTGATGTTTCTAATAGAGATCTTTGAAATTGAATTGAAATAAGTAATTTAATCATGCAAAATGTTTGGGATATTGTTAACTAAATAAACTAATTAGGGGTGAAACCCTTACACACATTATGAACTGATTTTTGCACAGTGCTGGACATTATTTTTATCCATATTCTCTCAATGAAATTGATGGAGCTATCATGGCATGTGAGAGGAATCATCACTTTAATTTGATTTACTTATCAAGGCACATCTAGGAACTTGCAGATTTGAGAGATTTTGATCACCAATCTTTAGGATTAGAAATAGTACTACTACTGCAGTCACAGGAGAAGCAAGTGCTCCATGGGCTTTCCTGTCCTAAGAAGTGCATGCTAAAAGAACTCAGTACTTCTAGAAGGGATAGAGTTTTTGAAACCTCTAAATATTACCAGTGGAAACAACTTTTAGGATTTATATTGCTGATGTGGAGAGTTTAACCTGGCATGGAAAATTCAGTTGCTTCCTCAGTTTTCTGCAGCTGTCCTGGACAGTTGCTGAATCTGGTCTCTTATGGGATTTCTCTGTTGAATAATTACTGACCATTGGACAGAAAGACCCTGGTTTAATTGTTTTCTTCTTTGCAATGATAAGAGAATTCACTCTAGCAGCTAGTTTGAAGAAATCCTGAAATGGAGGTTGTAGGAAAACTTTTAAAGAGGGTGATATTTAGCATTTTTAATGGTAAAGAAAACATGCCAGCCAAATTTCTGACCACTCATAATCGTCATTAAACACAAAACTAAGGAATATACATTTGTTTGGGGTTTCACTTATTCCCTTTTAAAATACTGTAGTGTAATTAAGTTCTTGATTGACTTGAAACAACATTTCATTTTTATGCCTGGATGTGGATATTGGGTTAATATAAAAGAAGTTCTATTGCTGTAACTGGAAAAAAAAACCAAGGAGGCTGATTCTTCCTGATAAGGGACATTATGACTTTTTTGATCATGAGAAATATATTAATTACTCAGGAGAATAAAAATAATGAAAATGAACCCAGCTTTTCCAAGGGATCTTTAATTTCATTGCATTTACCCTATATTTTGTCATGGTTAGATGGTTTAAAGACAGCTGAGGAAAATCTCATCACGTAAAGCCTTCCCAGAGGAGGAATTTCTCCCAGTCTGTATAAGTTAGTGATTATTTTTTGTCCTGAAATGAAGGATTCATACATAAACATAAGCTACAATTCCTATTCGAATTCATGCAGGTATGTGAGAAGACAGCATTTTCTATGATGGGTCTCCAGAATATTTCTGTCAGATATTCCTGTGCCTTGGTTATTTTTAAAAATAAAATTAAACCCCATTATGAAGTGAATCTGTGGAAATGGGATGTGACACAACTCAAAAATGGGCTCTCTGGAAATTTTTTCTGTGCTGAAACATCACAGTGCATCTAGCTGAAAGTTGCATGGTACAGTGCACACCTAACATGAAGAATAACTAAAAGAAAGTTGCAGACTGTGCAAATCTTTTACAGCTTTCCTAAGAGATGCACTTGAACACTGCAACAACCACAACAAGAAGCCACAACCTCTGTCCCAGGGCAGGTCTTCAGCAAGATTGGGAGCTTTCACAAAAATACATGGACAGGAGGAAATGCATGTTGATTTTTCCCAGTGCCTTGTGTCATAAAAAAAACCTGTCTAGCCATTCCAGGCAGAATTTTGGAGGTTATTGTTTCTCACATAATTGTACAGTTTTAAAATATTTCTCACTTTCATGCAAGTAGAAGGAAAATGATAGTCAAGACAGCAAGCCATGGAACAGAAAGCTGACCCTGATGGTGCTGCCCTTAATCAAGCTGAAGTGCAAATCATTTCTCATAGAAATTATTTCCTGTCTGCTGGATGTATTCCCACAGCACTAATAGAGAGCTGGGATATTGCTGTAATTGAAAAACCTTATGCTGTCTAGAAGGCTAGCTTTGTATAAGAACAGAACATTTGCTATGAGATAGCAGAAAATAGAGAAGTTAATCCAAACATGGCTGTGTGGCTTTCAGCTTTAAAAAAAAAAAAAAATCTTCATAAATGGAAAAACTAACACATGCTGGTTGCCCTGTGCATTATGCTATGCTACCCTTTTAATAACCCTGACTCCCTGACCTTTTCACAAAATCACTCTTTGCCGTCTCCTATTTACCTTAAAGCATTTTGTCATTCATTCTAATTTTATCTCATTTATTTTCCTCAGTATTCCCTCTCTTTCTCATCTTCTCTAACTCCTGCTTATGCAGAGTTTAATGCTAGCTTAACTTCACATATAAATACCATATATATGTCATATGCATGGAGTTCATATGAGTTGCTTTCATATTTAGTGGAACTATACACAAATCATTCAGGCACCAGTTATGGTTCACAGACTTCAATGTATAGCTGTTTATTAGACTTGCTGGGCATTCATCCACAAACTCTTAAAGTGTAATCTGTAGCAATTAAGCAGACCTGTCTGCCTGTAGGCATACTGATCTAAATGAGCTCTAAACCAAATTATTTTTTAAAAAATTCTACCTCCTTCTCATGCAGGAATTTAGAGTACTGACCAAAAGCTATTACTCTATTGTGAACCAAAAACTTCATGTCCCAGGTACTGTAAACCAGACAACATATTTGTAAGCATCCTTTTTCATTAAAAGATCTGAAGAGAAAGATGAAGGGGGTTATGCTGTATCAAAAGGGGACTTCTGCAAAGTGTCTGTGCTCAAGAAAATCACCAAGCTACCACTTTTGCACATTTCTGAGGTTGCTGAGAATAGTAAAATGCTTATTCTGTTCTTCCCTCTAATTTTGGTGTTTAGTAACCCATTTCTCAGAATTGGAAGGCTATGGTCCCTGAGTTTAGACATTGTGATTAATACAGCAGTCATGGGCTCCCCTGTGCCTGAGCATAATTTTTCACTGAGTTCCATTTCATGGGCAATCTGACTTAATCTTCATGTATTCACAGATGCACAATGGTGGAAGCAGACAGACACAGGCCTTGAAAAAGATCCGAATCTATTAATCATTACTTCTGGTAGCACAAGTGATCTCCAAACCCAGACATACAATAAGCTGTCTGTATACGTTTGCCTGCTTCAGTTTCCTCATGCTTAAGCATTCTTTTGGGTGAAGTTACTCTTCTAAGGAGTCCAGCATTTTCTTCTTCCTATTGTACTTTGACTTTTCCTTCAAAGCAGAGAGTTGAAACAAGGTCTTCCCTAAACTTTTCCAAAGTGTCTACTAGTGAAAAAGAGGGTTTTTTAAAGACTTACTTTACTGTGACAAGATAACTAACGTTGTTCAATTTCTCTGTCTTGAGGCTCTCAGACATGAAGTACTTTGTCCTGAGCAACAGTTCTCTGCTATGCTATTGGATGCACAATCATCAAAAACTTTAACATATTATCATTATCTTCTATTCTTACCCCTGTAATGAGTGCAAAATTCTTTCTTGGCATTACTGCTGAGGTTTAACCTAGTAGGAAGGCAAAGGACAGCAGCAAAAGAAGTCAAGCCTAACCCCTAAAATAGATGTTGCAAGCTGACTAAGTCATGTACATATGAAAATCTCATTTCACATGGACATTTTCAGTGACCTTTCTTGCTACTCTATTGCAGAAGTGATATTCTCCAATAACTGAGTTCACATGGCCTGCTGTTTCCTACTTAATTTCTATAACAATGGCATAAAGACAGCAGGGGCCTATTCTGGACAGGAATCCTGTGCTGGTTTTTCCAGATGGTGAGCTAGGTGTTTGTGTTCTGGATCCTCTCTTGCAATATGTTGTGACTGCACTGCAGAGCCAGCTGGAATCAGCCAAAACTGAGGACTTGTTGTCAAACTACACATTTGCACTGATTCATCTTCTTTTGGTGGACTGAAGCTATCAGGGGACTCTTCATTCTGCCATGGCCCTAGGAGCCTCTCAAACAAAAGAGCTGAGATCTCCATACTGAATGGATTTGTGTGTGGAAAACATAGGATTCTGACAGGTCATTTAGCAGCTCAGATAAGGTGATGGCACCAGGAGGAAGATACTAGCAGAATACTAGCAGAAATAAACAGTTTCTGAAATAAATTTATTTTGTGAGCACATGTAAAAGATTGAACATGTACTGCACTGTACTGCAGATCTGTAATGCTTAGTGGGGACAATAACAATGCAAGAACTGTGATAATTTCTGTTCTTTGGATCTCTGCCATGCCAATATCACAGAAATGGCAAGAGAAGAGTAGCATGGACTATAAAGCATAAAAGGTATGGGAGATTCCTGGTGATATTACTACTTGTTCCATGTGATTTTAGTGTCTCAATAGTACCCATGTACCTGTACTTTGCCTGCTGCACCAAGATGAAACACTCTAAAGAAATGTGGTTGAACAGAAATTTCTCTATAGGTTTTGATGAACTGCTTGCTCAGTACAGTGGCTTCTCCAATCACAATCACAAACCCATGAACAGAAAAGAGACATTCCTCCACAATTCACAGGGGATGCTCACAGTGTTTAAATTGTTGCTACTATTTTGGAAAAAAAGACCTACTATTCCTCCTGCCCTTAAGCAGGAGCCCTGCACAGAAAGATGTATTAGTTTTTCCTGGAAAACTATAGATTGACAGTGGAAACAGTGTATTTAAGAGTTGGAGGAGGAAAAGAGAGTGCTTAAGTGACTGATTGTGAACACTATCTCCCTCGTAAGTGACTGCTTGCTTGCTCCAGATTTATGAGAAAAAAGGAGACTATATCTCTTGGAGAACAAGAGGTGTTCCCAGATGGCAACTGACAATGACAATAAATTCAGAGAGCATTTGGGCTCCTACATGAAACATCAAAATAAAGTGACTTTATTCATCACATGCATCATATGCATGGTAATTATGCTTTTATGGAAAACATAATGACTTTTCACAGAACAACATAGGTTAAATATATTGCTTTGGCAGTGGAGACTACTGTAATTCACAATACTTTGCTGATGTGTGTGAGGATCAGTGGTTTTATCAGCCACTAACTGTGCATCCAGCCTCATGTGCTTTGTCTTACAAAAATCAAATCAGATGTTAACAATGTTCTTACCAATCAAACATTGCATCAGTGGACATAACCACTGAAAAAGAGTAAAGATCTGAGGAGGGTAAAGTTTCTACCAGTTTCTTGATAAGTTCAGCAGTGTACTGAAAAAGTAACTTTCAGGCAGGTCATGTACCATCCCCAGAAGCTGTCTGCCATTAAGGGAGCTGGAGATACTCAGAGGGAGGTGCTGCATAGAAATTTTCCCCTCTGAACAGGTAGCATTCTCAACAACTCATGTTTCTGGCTGGATAGTTTTATTGCCTGAGATTGCTGTGGTCTCTGAGAAACCAGCAGTAATAAGTGCACTTGTGCAAAATCATTTGCCTTTTCATCAGCTTCAAGAGCTTCCTCTGCTTGCCTCTGCCCTGTGGGCACTATTATAATGCAGCTAAATGCTCTCTCATATAAGAGTTCTGCTGCCAAAAGCCATCACATAGATTCCTAACTTTCTTTCTTTCATCCTGAATAAGATATCTTCTGCTCTCACTTTCTGCTGTGATTTTGATAGGTTTCTGGCCTATCTTCTTTTTTCTGTCTTACTAGGCCAGATAATAACTAAGCTCACCTTGAGTGTCTTGGCATTTCATTTGTATTGGTTGTAGAAAATGGTTAAAAGAAGGAAAGGCCCTGTCTCTGGGTGTTAAAATTTCCTTGTTTAGGCTGAATTTTCTCCAAGCCAAATTATGAATCTTCCTACCATGAACCACATACTGGCTGTGTGAAGTAATGGTCTGGACCAATGGGTAAAAGCATCTGGCCTTACAGTGTGAAGTGGGACACATTTCAAACCATGAAACATTCAAGTGTGAGACAAAGGGAGAGTGGATTGGGTGGGGATAGGTCTGTAATTACATCTATGTGTCTGCAGGCAGCTCTTACACTTTTGGGTATTAGTATTTGGATTTAATGTTAGTACACAAAAGACTCTTCCCAATGCAAGGGAGATTGAAGAAATGTTCAAGAAGGATGAACCATGTAAACTCCTCCAAAATTGTGCTGAAAGGCAAATTCATGTTTATGTGTCCTTTCTGCACAGTTCTGCCATGTTGTCTGTCTTGTGCACTGAGAGACAGCATTCCTGTGGTCCTTCAGAAGGCTGAAGATATACTCATCCTCCTCAGATTTCTACACAGATGTCCTAAATATCTGGGGGAGTCACTGTGTCAAGAAGATGTCCTGACTTTCAAGAGGAGCTGCTTGTCATTAATAACTAGGCTGTACCTCGTTTCTCTTTATCATAGTCCTCCACAATCCTGGATGATGGAACAGCCACACATAGAAGAGTAGAAGAATCATTGGGATACACAGAGTACTAATCAGGAATACAGCAGAGAATGGAAAAGCTCTGGAAGACAGATACACACATGCAAAGATTAGTCAGCAAATAATAGTCAGCAGAACACTTCAAGGAACTGGAACCTTTCAGTTCCTTGTGACTTTTTGAGAAAGTCACACCAGCTGGCAAGTAAATTCTCAAAGAAAAACTGCAGAAAGAGTAAATATGGCAAATAGTCTGGTGCAGGGATGCCCGTGGATACTGATGGAAATTTCCCACTGCCAAACTAAATCAGGCAAAAGTTTCTCTTAGCATTTAATATGAAGTTACTTGTACAATTTATGTGTGTAAACAGTGCGCAAACTGGAACTCAGGTTCATAGGCTTTTGAAAATTCATGCAATTATACTCACCAATCAGGTGTGAAAAATTCAATTTTAGATATTTGCATATAGCCCTGTGTAAGTAACTGATTTTTCAGTTGGCTAGGCCAGGCTTTCTCTTTGATTTCACTTGAGTGCCCAGAGGAAATACAGACTCCTCATTAACACGGAAAGAAGAAATATTTCTTAGTCTCTGTATTTCAAAGACTCCTATAAATAATACAGACTATATCTTGATACAGTTAGAGTAGGAACTAAGGTTTATTTAGTCATCTAAGATTCTGTTTCTAGCTATTTTTAGATTTACAAATATGCTTTTAATTTTTGAAAACTGTTGTGTTGCTGATGTTCAGTGTGAGTTATCTGTGGAGAGATGTGAAAGACAGCAAATGTAGGTAGTCTTAGCTTTGGTATGTCCAGATGAGGTCAATTTTTAAAGAATATTTTTCAAGAAACAGTTCAATCATGTTTAGGCTAATACGACCAGATAATTTTCTTCATGAGCAGAGACAACTACAGAGATAAAATGATAAATGAGCTCATATACAGGTTCCACATCACTGATGTCTCTTGCAATACTAACCCACAATCTCTATTATGGAGATTTGTTACAACATAATGAAAGTATGACAAAGCCCCAAAAATCACACTTATATTTTTATTAAAACAGCACTGCTTAGGTTGGCCAATATAAATGTCCAGATGTGCATCAGGAGAAAGAAAGTGAAAAAACATGCACTGTTCCTCTTTAGCTATGAGGAAAACATTTTCATGCATAAGGTGGCAACAATTTCCAGATATGATCTCAGTATCAAGGTCATGCTGGCTTTTGAGGGAAGGATCATGCTCAACTTCAGAGCAGATAGATCTTGGTGATTTGGGAAAAGATTTCACATGACCATTTCTTCCATTTTCAGTTTGCCTCTATACAAAATAAAGCTGAAGGTTTTCACAGAAGAGTTTTGAATTGAGGCTTGTAGGTTGTTGACGTGGGTGGGAATTTTGCAGCCTGAAATTTCCTTCAGAATCATGTTGAGCAGACTTTTGGAAGGTGCACCATGAGAATCCTGGGCTCATGCTGAGTGGAAGACAGAAGGGATTAAGGACTTTCCAGTCCCAGCACTGTGCCCGTGACTCGACTCAGGTGCAGTTTCTAGGTATGTCTGGGCATGGAGCTCACATGCACATCAAAACTCTCTTGTATCTAGAGATTTTACCTGATATTAAGTCAAATCCACACTTGCATTGCATTTAAATTTAACAAATTATGAGTGGAATTGTAGATTCATAGGTGTCAAGGAAATTATTCCTTTGAGCCTCAACGCTTACACCTGGGTAACATAGGATAGTGAGGTTGTGATCATTTGATTTATAGGAACATTAAAACAAAAGAACCATTGAATCCAGTGAGCTGATATAATTTTAGCAACTGCAATAAGAAGTTTATTGCTTTTTATTGCAACGTCTTCATGGAAAATATGCTCATTGATGAAGAGAGCTTGATTTTCAAGTATAATTTGCTGTATTTGGACCAGGACAGCCCTAGCATCATTTGCAGTTAATCAAGACAGTGGATTGCCGGTGTGAACAAATGACCATAACCCCACACATTATGTTTCCATGTTGAAGGAACCTTTAAGCATCCCTGCTGCCAGAGGTGAGTGACAGTTCTTGGGACAGCAGCTGTGGCTGGGGGAACCACTGCACCTCTAAGCAATGACAGCTACTCTGTACCCCCTCCTCTTCATGTTGAGAGCCTTTGTCTTCCTTGTTCTTCCAGAATGTGAGCAGCTCAGTTGAAGTCAGGAACATGTCACTCACCCACTGCAGCAAAAAGCAATGCTATGCTGCTATGAAACCTCCACTTAACCCCAAGTCAGGAATATTACTCTAGGATCCTTGAAACTATTAAAGTATGCTTTTAGACTGCTGACAGGAACCCTGGACTTCGTATTATTGTTATTTATTAGTAATCCAAAACTAAAATCTATAGGAACAAAAATTCATTTTGGAAGTAATGCCAAGCAGTCAATCCAGTGTACTTGGAATTTTGTTTCATGTTGCCCTCAGGTGAAGCATGAAAGGACTAGGATTGCTCAGACAGAGGACCCAGAGGACCTGTTATCTCATTTTTACTGCATATAGTAAAGATTTACAATGCTATATGTACAAGGCCTTTGAATTTATAGTGTGCTGAAAGCAAAATTAGACATTAATTTAAATACATAAAGATTCAACTGTGCAATTTGATGTGATATATCTCTCATCGACTGTTGAAAAACAAGTGAACCCTTGAATTTTATTGTTGGCTTCACTCCACATTGGGGTTTTCTCCGAAGTGGCCTGTGGATCTTAGTGCCTGCTGTTTCTCTGTTTTCTTTTAAAAAAATAAATGTATGTTCTGATGCACATAGCATAAAAGTCAGATTTTTATGCAAGGCATGTATTTCTAAGCATATTCTGGGGTTTGGAAATACTTTGGGCTACATGCTGGAAGGGAGGCTGTTCCATGGCACACTGCCACATTTCTTTTGATTAGGAAGCTCACAGCTGGATAACTTCTGAGAACAGGAAGGTATGACATGAAAACTTTATTTCGATTAAATAGATCCTATGTAAACACAGGAATTCCACTGTCATCCTTGCTCCTTATCCTCAGCAGGTTTTGCAAGGACAGACTGGCTGGGTCCAATGGCCCTGTGCTGGCTGCAGGTCACTGAGAGCAGGTTTCTGACCTAGCTCAGCTGGCAGCTGAAAGAAATTCCGAAATTCACTGAAAGTCACAACATTCAGCTGAAAGTCACAACACAGCCAGTCTTAGCAGAATTTACTGTTTCTCTGTGGATCTAGTGACTTTTTTTAGATTTTCATGGGGACCCAGAGGAAAGCTTTCAACACCTGAATCGTCTTACACACAAAATGTCTGTCATCTGCCCTTACTGCTAGTAGTTTGGGAGACCAACAGACTGCCCTGTCCCCCCATAGCCTATGAGAAGAGCAAATGGAGTGCAGCACAGGAGAGCAAGAGAGGAGGCAGCAGAGTGAGAGCTGGAAGATGCTACGGATGGCGGTGGGGCTCTGGGGCTGGGCTGGCAGTGTGTGAGTGGAGACTGCCCCTTCAGGAGATGTCTGGGTGGCTCTTCAATGCTAAATTTTAAACTTAGAAGCCGGTGGGCACTTTGGAAGTGCCATCCTCCTTCAGTTCAACTGAACAGCCTTAAAATATATTAATTTAGTGTACCAACAGTGATTTTTTGATGTGTGCTTCTGTTTGTTGGGGCCCTGGCTGAGGTCAATGAGCGGTGCCATTTTAAATGCTGAAAGCTGCTGACTAGAGAAGTGTGACTCTTCTGAATTACTTTTGGTGTATTTCAAACATTATGAAAAAAAAAATTCAATTACATCTTTGGAATTGAAAACAGGTCTGTTCTTTCCTAGTTTCTGGTGGAAGAAATCATCTGTCTCAGATGTATTCCCTCTCTTCCCACAGGGCAGTGACAATTGTTTTAGTGAAGGAATTTGGAAGGCTGAGGACTCAGGGAGCTGCTGCAGAGAAGTCAGGTAAAAGGAGGTGGAATACGGTTTGAAGACAACTGAAGGGAGCCATGGGAAGCTGAAAGTGATAGCAGTGTTCCCACCAAGCCCAAAGGAGCATTAAGGAGAGGTGGGCTCAGCTCCTGATCTGCAGGCACTGAGGAGAAAAGGGACCATTCCCAGATAGCTTAGCCTGAGGGGGGTACAATGGGGCATGGAGGGAGAAGTTTTATACAGGACAAAGGGTGAAAGAACATCTGGTTTTTAATTATTAGATGGGAAGGTTTTCTGTGTGCAAAACATCATGCAAGGCAGTAGAAAACCACCAGATATCCTTCCCACACCATAGCTTCCCATCCTATTCAGACTGGTTCTGTAGCATCATGCGCACTACAATTAAATTCAAATTTACCTAGATACTACTAATTACTCAGTGCACATGTAAAAATCACTGATATATATGTATGGACAGAAAGCAAGCTAGAGAAAAGATGTAGTGATTATTTGATGAAATACAGGAGGGGAAAAAAGTTGCAATGGGAATGGTATTAGCTGGTATCAATTTGCTCTGTTTATAGCTCAATTTCCCCTAAAATTCTCAATGAAGTTTAAAGTCAAGTATGAAGACATATTTGCTAAATAAACAAAACAAAGTTTTGACATGCAATATCTTAGAAGGCAGGTTAAATTAATTTTAACTTAAATAATCTGCTCCCAAATCACCATAAAACTCAATCTCACAGAGAAAAAAGGTGTATTTTGAACACTTGGTGTTCATAAAGCAGTGTTACGTCATTTAATTCTCATATTTAACTCACATTTTAACCACAGTGTTGCTTTCAGTGTTTATATACATACAGTGTATTGCAGTTTCAACAAATCCCTTTAGAAGCTGCAAATATTCAGGGGAAAATCATGTAGAAGAAAATGAGAACCATATTTCAGAATAATTATTTAGGTTCTACTGTCTCTACACAAAATTTTGTAATATTAATGGAAATCTCGTTCTCAATCATTTTAATCCTGGTTCCTGCTGTTAACTGTCTGCTATGTAGTTCACGAATTATTGGTGTTAGACAAGGTTTGTCATTCCTTCCACAAACTCACCTGGGCTTTAATTACAGACAAGTCTGAAAATTTTCTGTCTCCACCATTGTGAACCTCACACTTCTGATAGATTCTGAAAAGTACATTGTACTGATGAATTAAAAGTGCATCCTCAAAGTTGCCCTTAATGGTCATATGTTGTTTAAACATAGTGTGCAAACTGTGACTCCTTAGAACAATTACACAGATCAGTTGCCTATATTTCTTTATAAACAATACTGAGATTAATTAGTTGAAATGTCTTCCTTTGCTTCGCCTCTGATGTCATGAAAATGCTATTGCTAGCTCTTCCTTGGACAGAATAAACAAGCGTATCTGATATGCAAGCTAATATAATGTGCTTTATTTACATGATTGTAAATCCTGTTAGCTTTAAAACAATTTTGAATTTAGGAGAGAGCCAAAAAGGGGAATAACAAAGGAGAGAAGTGACGTCAGCAATTCCACGCTGACGTATCTTCAGCTTTAGAACTGCCATGGGAAGGTTGTGTTATCAGTTGGCTTGGGAAATCTGAGTGCTGTCTCTGCCATTCTGCCCACAGCAGGACATAAACAACTACTAATTGTTTCAGGAGTTCATATCTTTTACCTGTATCTCAGTTAAGCTTTCTGTGTAGCATGCATAGGGTTTCAGACATGCTGAACAGAGTTAATCCTTTAAAAAGAGCCAAACTGGGATTTTAAAGCTTCATATACTAAAGAACTTTATAGTGCTTTTATAGTGCTTTAGGCTTCTACTATAACATCCCTGAGTATTTTTTCAGTGGCTGCACATCATATTGGACAAGTTAATCTGAGCATGCAAAAGAGAAATCTATCTTCTTTCAAAAATTATGATCATATTTCCAATAAAAATATTGCTGTATGATGCAAAAATGCCATGAAAGATCAGCCAGTTAGTACTGTATTTGTGAGGGAGTGCTGCCCAAGTATAAGCTCAGGCTGGTTATCTAAGCACTCTTACTAGTTTATTCTGAAAAGTGTAGGTGTTCATGTTTCCTCATGACATCTACTCAAGAATGAACATATATTGTGAAAGATGAGCATTTAGAGCACCTTTTCTATTTAAATATATCTTTTCAGCTACATCCCTCACTTCATTGTGAGATTTTTTTAAACACCAACTCATATAAATTACAAATTAAGAACCAAGGTGGAAGCCAGATCCACTCTGGCTCAAGAAAATGAATGGCCAAGCACCTAGATTTTTCAATGGAACTGAGTTTTCAGCCCAGACTTTGTCAAGGAAGAACTCCCAGAGAAGTGCTAGGACTTCTTTTTTATAAGATGCTGGATTTACCTCAAGAGTAATTGATTGAGGTCAGGGCTTTGCATACATCCAAATATTTTATTTTTCTCAAATTGTGGTACATATATTTAAGTTTACAGAATAACCCAAATTTTATAAGGCTAACAAATTGAAATTTTGTTCAAAGATACCCATACAGGTTAATTTTTGTTTAGAACTGATGTACTGTATCTTAACTCTTAGTGGTCTTTCATTTTCAGCTGTCCAAAAGTACAGAATAGCCATCTTGCACCAGGCCTACCCAAACCTCCTGTCATCTTAACAGTAGACAGAGAAGAGTAGCAGTATGGCAAACATTTTACAAGTACACCACATATTTTTTATTTCAGGAACTTCATCAATCATTCTGTCCCCAAAGGTAATTATTCCCTAATGCAGTGCATAATCTATGAATGGATGCTGAGCCAATACCCCCTACACTGAATGCAACCTATTAGAGAGAATCTTCTGGCCTAAAGCCCATGGCCCAGGCGTAATAATCTGATTTTTTCAGCCCCCTCAGGAAGTTTGCCTGTGTTCATGCATTCTGTAGCACACATGTGGTAAGTGATGTTGGGTCTTCTACACAGGGATCTGTTCTTGTTCAGAAGGTCTGGTCATTTGTCAGGGAAAGGACAGTGACACTCAGACTCTGCCTGCCTCACTTAAAGAGAATGGAAACTACTGCTTATGTTAATGTGTTCCCTTTCTTTAGTGAACATGTGATTTATGACATCAGTCTTGGTATATATGTAGGATTAATTTTGGTGAAATCAGTGATATTCGTTCCATGATCTGGCACTCTTCCTTTCTGAGAAAGGCACAGGAAAAATAACAATAGAAAAAGAAGTGGTTGTTTCATCTTAAAAAACTAGCCTGATTTTTGTTTTTTCTCTCTTCCCCTTCATTTTCCCATGACAGAAATAGATAGAGTAACCATGGACCATGTATTACCAAGAAATCAGAAACTATTCGGGGACTTAAGCTTTTCCCAAAAATCTGAAACAATGTTTACATATTAGAGAGCTTGTAATATTTAGTTCTGTGTGATAAATATTCCTCAATTACAAAAACAAACAAACAAACAAACAAACATACAAACAAACAAACAAAAAACCCACTGGGAATTTCCAGGTATAAAGCTGAACCTGATTTGGGACATATTAAACTTGTGAATAATCAGAAGGTTCAGATTTAGCAGAGTGAAATAATCAACATTTGAGTCATAACTTTATAACTTTGCTGTGAATTTGCATTTTCCTTCTGGATTCCATGTCTCTTGAGTGTACTTTTATATTGTATAAGTTTTGGTGCATGACATAATTTTAAAGGACTTGCCAAAACCTATGCCATCTATAAAAATTAATACAAGCATATGTAATTGTATTTAAAATTATAAATGTACGGTACAAAAATTATAATGTACACTAAACCATTGAGGATTCTGCTATAGTTAGCTGTACTGTGCAAACCGGTTTTAGAAAAGTCAGCTCACAAGAAATTTAAATGTGCTTATTCCCATTTTTGTTGTGGTTTTTCTAGAGGAATGTCTGGAAGAATTTCTAGAGTCTTTATGTGAAAGCTTTACTATTTTACCTAGACTAGACCCTGTGGGCAAGTCTGTGCAACACCAGGATTAGCAGCTGGGAAGGTCACGAGTGAAAAAGTGCTTGCTCTGCAGTTCTTCATCACACTTAACATTAAAACCACGGGCTCACTTTCCTCCCCTCCTGCCTCAGCCCATTTGCATGAAAGGAATTATATCTTTCTGCTTTGTTTTCTGATTTGTGCCTCAAACATTTAGCAGAGTCCTATAAGCTCTTCCAGCTACAAGGAAATCAGGTTCAAGTGTTTTTATTTGCAAACAGTGTTTTCCTGAATGAGAGATGAGATGATATTCTCTTTACTGTAGTGAGTCCCATGCCAGGCACCTCTAAGTTCCCAAACCTGATTGTACAGCTTCTTGCTACATTTGGTGTTGTGCTCTTGAGGGAATCTTTTGACTTGGTTTGTAGTCAATTCCATCAAGTTGCTTGTTTTGTTTGTTGTGTTTGTGTGTTCTCTTGGTGTCTTTTACTGTTGTAGTATTCATTCAACAGAAAAGCACAGTTCATCCTGACAGATTTGCTGAAGGAGTCCTGTGCACTGCAGTCATTATCTTTACAACGTTTAGCTCAATACATGGTCACTTACTCTGGGATGTTAAGAGCAACAAAGAACAGGCAGAAAGAAAGCAGTTGTGACGGTTACCAGAAAGTCTCAAAATTTAAAGGAATACTGACGTTCAAAATGGTGTTCACTTTCATGTGCAAAAGAGATCCTTTTGACAGGATTCAGTTATCTAAGAATTTCAGAAGCATTTGCAGTAAGAAATCGAAAGTCTTGTCTAATTTTTTACATATGTAATATTTCTGGCTTTCACTCTAATTTTTTTAGACTAATTATTTTTTATCTCTTTGTTTTAGCATTTGCCTTTAATATTGTGTATTCTTTTATGAAATGATGAATTGCACTTTATAACCATTTGGGTTACCTGTGCTGTTCTCTATCCTGACCCATCAGCAGCTCTGGACATGACATGATGTAGCAGCCAGGCATGATGTCCTAAGGGCTCATAGTTAGTGCAAGACATTAGTAATTGGGATGACACAGTTTCACTGGTCTGCTATGTGATCTAGGAAAACTTTATCCTCTACCCTTCAGTCATGGAGCTCAGAAGATGCAATAACACACCTACTAATTTCCATGTGGAAAACCCCACCAATTTCTGAGTTTCTTGTGGTACGTCAAAGACAAGAACATTAACAAAATAAAAGGGACTGTTGGCTGGAATCCAGGGCTTAGTTTAGTCTCCCTAATCTTCTAAATGTGAAGTAGAGATAAGCTAATTTTCTTTCTCCCATCTTCTTTTTGTTGATGGTTATTTATACAATACTCTTTTTTTTCTGTCAGTTGTACTACATACATGTATCATTTCATACCCCCCCACATTAAATGAAGTGACTTTACAAACATTGCTTGAGGTCTTGAAGTTTGGGGTTTTTCCTCCACAGACTCCGCAGTAAAATCTGTCTTTACATGGTTGCTAGCTTTTTCAGGACCATCTTCTGCTCCTCTATCCAGTAAGTCACTTTAAGATCTAATAACCTTTAGTGAAAATAAGTATTCTGCCATTCCAGATGTTTCAACGTTCAAATAAATCACTATTTGCACCCAACACATGACCTCTTTGCATTGCCAATAATAAATCCATGGTTTTCATTATTTTAAGCTACTGTTATTGCTACTGTCTAACTGTGAAACATTTGGTCTCAACATCTAAATGACACCACAGAAGTATGAAATATTACTGCATTGCTATTTTGTTTTATTGTTAAGATAAATATAGCAGTGATGTCAAGGGAGATGTATGTCTCACAGCAGTTCTTGGAAAGTAGGTTGTGGTCTGATAGAGTATAAATGCCTTTTTCTCAGTTTATTCTTCCATTAAGTCTGGCAAAAGCAGAGGACAAATCCTAGGCCATGGTGAATTATGACTTTTTCAGTGACATTCATTGTCACTGAAAGATGAAGAGTAGGATTTTTAGTTCTAAAACAGGAGGCCATAAGATGGGACGAATAAAAAAAATGCCAAGGGATTTACATATCGTTCTGCATCTTTGAACTGTATTTTTCTAAGATGTGTTTTAAACATATTTCTGTACACCACAAACTATTTAGAATGATATTTGGATTGTAATATGTCACATTCCTGTAAAGATGCCGATATCTGAGTTAGTCATTAGTATTTAAGGAATATTATTTGACTCCTTTCTATTTCTTCATGCATCTTAACATCTTTCTTCTGAAATCCACGTATGCCTGACATTTTTCATTGCACAATTTTAGCCAGAGTTGAGATAATTTCAGAAAACTCAGTGTAAGACAATAATGTCTTCCACTCAAGACATTATTGTCTTACACTGAGTTTTATTAAATTATCTGAAGAGCAGTGAAGATGAAGATGATATTACTGCATCTCAAATTTGGGCCTTGAGGGGATTGAGGAATGGGCTGTGTGCAGTCACAAACCACAGCAAAATACTTGTGGATGGCTTAAGTCTGCTTTAATCTACCCCTATCTGAAGGCCAGTTTACAAATGGTTGTGAGGGCAGCAGGAGTGTCCTGTATTTGCCATGACATTCACGTTCAGATCATCTTCAGGTGAGAAGTGAAAAAGGATGACAAGGATATCACTTCTTACAAGTGTTCAGGGATGAAGTTGCAAGCTAACACTAAAGAGAGCTGCAAATGCATAGAGGTTATTGTGGCTGATACCAGCTGCTGGAAGTAAATTGCACTGGTTTTGGAAACCATCCTTAGCATGCTCTTGAGATACTCAGAATCACCACATCGTAACTTTATTTTTAGGCATTCTGCCTCATTTGTTACATACTTATATATGTATGTCTATAAACTCTGTAAATATACATCTGCATTTTCTGTGCTGAGGTAAAAATTTATTCTTCTTTATTATTGAATTCTTTAGTCACTAACGATAAAGCCTCTAGGCCATTTCACAAACTTCTTCAAGAAATAGCTGGTGCCTCGTTGTGTTTCTGAGCACAAAATCAAGCTGTGAAGAGCTGACTTGCCAGCTTTCACCTGCAAGAATAACCTGGCCTATAGTCATGATCTTCGTCCCTGGTGAAAGGCTATAGATCTAGGGTGATTCCTTGGTCAAGTTAACACCAAAGATGGTGGATCCCTGGAAGCAATATTTAATTAATTGGTGGGTTCCTTTTATGAAGGAAAGGGCTGGATCACAGGAATCTCATTCTCTTTTCCACCCTACCATTTCTGGTTTTGCTCTGTGTCCATTTTTGGCTAATCCTCTTGCTTTAACCAGGTGAAATCCAAAAGAAATTTAAGGAAGAGAAAGGATAAATATATCTCTTGAAACTGTTGGTGTGAGTGAAGATTGATTTAGGACTATCCAGCTCCAAAGCAAAAAAAGGAGATTCTCTCAGAGATAATGGAAGAATCTCTTTTAACTCCCACATTATAGAAAACCATTACCCTAACTTCTAGAAATGCTGAATCAGATGCCAGATAAAATCTTGATAACCCTGAAAAGATGTCTCAGTTAGTAACTGTTGATTTTGCATTCAAAATCATCTTGCTCACTAGCTTAGAAAAAAAGAAGTATTTCTTCTAAACTCATTCTCAGAGGTCACTTCAGGCTTTAGGAAATATTGAACTTCCAAGTACTTGCATTGTTTCTACAAAGGAGCAGGAAATGGTTTATAAAATATCATTCTTCCTCACAGAATTTGTGCCTGGAATTGGAACAGGAAGACAGCTGCAATTCTTCCAGCATTTCCGTCATTGTTTTAGCAGCTTTTGATAGCTCAAAGAAACTCAGAAACAGATCTGTTTTATACCTATCTATATGATGTTTTACATCTTATTCTCTGGATGTCTGCTTGGTGTTTAAAACATTTTCTGTACAGCTTTACAGATTGGCATGTGGGAGTTAATTTATTAGAAAAGTAGTAAATCTGAGTCAAATATTCTTTTAAAAAGTAAGAACTATACATGTTTACGTAAAGATTGGCACAATTTCTTCATTAACTACCTTTTATGCTTTACCACCGAAGATCTTCTAATGTGTTTGATCACTGACATGCTGCCAGCTGTTTCACACAGACCACCCACCCTTCACAATGACGTCAAGGAAGTCCCCAAGTTTGCATTATTCAACAGCAAGGAAGCCTTTGCTATCTTTGACTACACAGATGGTGAGCACAGGGATGGGAACCTTTGGTTTGGACTGCATCCCTTGACTCTGATTTGTTTTCTCTTCTCAACAGAGCCCCTCTGTAACAAAGAAATCTTCTGTTTCATATACTTGCAATAAGAAAAAAAATGCTCCTATTGACGACAGGTGCTTTTCAAAGTGCGTCACACCGCTAGGAAAAAACCCAGCTGAAAAATGCATGGAACTTTAGAGAGCCTTTTGCAAGTCCTGCTGTGCGATCCCCAGGAATGTGCTTTACTCAGCTGAGCTCAGGGCAAGGCTGTTTGCTTTCACCTTTTTATTCTGCTCTTTCCTAGTGTTGCTGTAGTGCCCCAGTCTGTGCTGTTGCAAACAGGTTTCCAAGGGTACAGAATCACAGAACAGATTGGTTTGGAAGGGACCTACAGGGTCATCTAGTCCAGCCCCCTGCAACAAGCTACAACATCTTTAGCTGGATGCGATTACTGAGAACCCTGTTCAGTCTGACCCTGAATATCACCATCTGTAGTGTGCACTAGACTTCTGATTTCCTTCTTTGTACTCTGCATCCTTTGCCATCTGCTCTTGGACTCTTCCTGATGTTTTTATGTTGCAAAACTCCTAGAGACAGGATGTTTTCCTTTTTATTTGTTAAGGATCTAGTGTAGAGTAATGATAAACAGGAATCTGGGGTTATGATGGATGTCATAACAAAATACAGCAAGTTGCTGTATTTTCCTGGCATTGTGGAATGTGTCAGTTGCTCAGGTGTGTGGGACTGGTGCAGACAAGGAGGAGAGAGCCAAATATCATCTAATATTTAAGAGTGAGAAAGATACTAAAACTACTAACTTTTTATGATTTTGCATCCAGATGTCCCCCTCTTTTCAATAAAGAAAAGTCAAGATCTGTAAATTTGGATTAAAGAACTCCTGGAAAATTAAATATTTTGAATATTTATGTAGGGGAGAACCAAAGGATGAAAAGAGTTTGGTTTCCATCTACTAAGCCAAGGTGAAAGATTGGGGTTACATGAAAATTTGCCTTCATTCAAACCTGGTAAGCACTGGTAAGTACTTCTGTCTTTGTCTTCCTCCCCACCTCAAATTCAGAAGATGTGGGAGGCCAAATGATCAGGCATGGGTCAGGCTGACCTACAAAACTCTTCTAAACTAGGCAGGCTCTACTCCACTCAAAGCATTAGAAGGGTTTTAGGGTAAAATAAAACTTTGCTTGGTATCTTATTTCAGCTTTCTGTGCAGAGAATAATCCCCTTTTTTTTAGAGAGCTGCTTGGTGACTGTATACTCCTGTTCAATGGTACCCAGATCTGCAGATTAGATTTGCAGAACCATGAGTAGCTAGTGCTCACTGCAAAAGGCATAGCCCAAGAAGAAGAAAGGGGCAAATTTTACCTTAAAATCAGCTGAAATATTAAGCTACAGTTGTGGAAATATGTGGGGAGAGAACAGCGTAGGTCTTCAGAGCACCAGGTGGTTTGTTTGAAGGAATATAGCTCAAGATGTCCACTGGCCAATGTGCAATGACTTCTCTTTCTTGGCCCCTTTTTATGAAAATTGAGTTGTAAAAGCTTAGTTTATGGAGTTCACCTTTACAAGTCTAACACATTTTGAAGTAATTTGCTTCAGATGATAGAAATTTTATGAGACACTAGGGAGCAGAATGGAGTATCGTGATTTACATTTTATGTTCCACCCATTAACACATGCTTTATCATCCTGGACAAACAGGAAGAACTATTGAACTGTTACATTAATTAGGCAAGCATTCAGAAAAAAGTATCTCTAGGGCTATTTTTAAGTGGACAAGATAATCCACTTCAAAATTTCTTTTAGAGCTTTTTTTTTGATAACAAGTATTTTTTGAACAAGTAACAGGGCTTATAAGGGAACCTCAGGTTTACATATGTACCTTGGACAGATCTACGTTTCAATGGATGGTTGAAATTTAGTTACATGAGGAATATGATTTTCATGTATAAATTTTGTTTATAAAATGTGTGTACAAATTTTGAGCATCCCGCTGAAAATATGCATTTTCAGTTTAAGTGTCACTGCCTGAAGGAACACTGAGAAAACCAAAAGCTATGCTTGAATAAATTGGCAGTGAAATTTAAGGTTGGCAGTCCTAAGACGTGTATCTTTACTAAGTTTAGTTTAAAACAGAAGCTGTATACAGAAAAGATGTGTGGGGGAGATAGGTTCAGTGGTAAAACAAAACCCTGTAGGCCTGGATTGATTCCATTTAACTGTAAGTGCTTGTTTGAGTGGCCCACTACTAAAGACACCTTTTTCATCTGCCTGTTTTCTGATCAGTGGAGGGAAAGGCCCTGTAAATTAGTCAGCCACCTTTAAGTCAAAATCACCTCTGAAAATTTCCCATCATCTACCTGTCTATTAAATGTAGACAGAATCAGGAGCAAATGAGATGGTAACTTAGGTACTTTATAGATACTCCAAAATCAGAGGAATTAACCCAACTTACATGGATGTGATAACAAACCTGGAGAAAAAATTTGCTTTTCTGTTTCCTAGATTCAAAAGCAAACAGAAAGCACAAATTTAGCTGATTACCACCTTATAAAAATCTTTCAGCTTCTCTTTTTAAGCCTCAACCCTTTGTTCATCCCTGTAATATGTAAGTTTACATTACAGTCTGTGATGACAAAAGTGGGAGTCATATTAGGCACTGCCCTTCTACTTTGATTTCTAGTCAAATACATGCTAATTTAAAAAAGAGCCAAGTGAGAGAAAAATTCTGAAAAATGTCATAGGTCTGCACTCTTTTTAAAAGGTATTTCAAGTTCTGGTAAAACCTAGATATTTCCATTAATATTGGTAAAACTCAGATATTTCCATTAATATTAAATTATTTTTCTCAAAAAATAAAATCTTTCAAGGAATCTTTATTTTAATAAAATATGTGGAAGGAGATCCAATACCAATATTTTGTAATCGATTTATTTGCACTGGATTGAACTAAAAATCAGATATGACATACATCATATGCATCTTCCAAAGAATTAGCCATTTCTTCCAAACTGAGAACTACAGCAATTATTGTGCTTTCCCTAAAGCCAGGAAGAAATATTTCTGAATCCTGTTTGAACAGTACTTTCTGTTACTTTAAACAATAGATCAACTTGTCCATTGAGCTACTTTCAGGCAACCATTTCTGTTCTTAAAACTCAGCAGCTGCATTTGAAATCTTGCCATGTTTCTATCCTCTCACCTTCATGCCAGCAGTGGCAGTGCCCTCACCTACTTGATAAGCAATAACAAGTTTCTTTCTCTGCACGTGCCTGCCAGCCAGGTAAATTCAGCATAAAGCACATGAGCTGGCAGTAGTTCAGCAGTTTTTCTTGTTATATCCACAGCAACCATTTTGGTTTAAAGCCAGCATTGATTCCAGATTGCTTAATTTCTAATGGGCTATCATCAGCTTGTTGAGGTATATTTGCTGATTACAAGCATATGAAATATGGGAGCTGGTAGATCTAGGCCCTTTTTGCTTCTTCCTTTGTGTTTCTGCCTTGGAGCCACAGAGAACAGAGGCCCAGCGTGTGGAAGGGTACAATCCAGTGTTTGTCCCAGTTGTTCTTTCAGAGCAGAACCTGTTTCCCAGTTAAAGGAATTTCATTACCAGCAAATAGGCATCAAGGCTTCTCTTCGGCTCCAACAGAACAGTAGAATATCTCAAGAAACTGGAACTCGAATTTCCAATTTTAAGAGCCAGATGAGTGATTGCTGCAGCAAAGAAAGGAAATGCATAATGTAGCAAGATGACCCTTTTACAGCTACTGTTTTCACATGGAAAATAGCCCTCAGCTGCTACAAAATGGGGAGCAAATTATATTCCTTTTTGTTTTGGATTTCAAAAACAGCCAGAGATACCTTATTGCTCCAAAAAGTGTTACTGGTTCATTTCTTCTTGAGTCATCTCTTACATCTGTGCTGGCTAAGGATAAACTGCTGCTGTTCTGATTTGGTTGAAATTACATTTAGACTGCCAGAGTCTGTAGCAAACCAAATGGATCAGGTTCGTATTTCACTTATCCCCAGGAAACCCTAGTGGGTTCAGCAGGTTCACAGGGAAGTGATTAAAAATCACATTCAATCTGTGTCTTTTTCACAGGGTTATGCGCAATCTGTCACACATGCTTCTCTATTTTCACACAGTTACTCTTTGTATTACACTTCTGCATCATATTCATTTCAGTTTAGCCATAAACACCAGCTGAGAAGGAAAATTCTGTAAGGAATTTGTTGCTCACTCTCTCCTGATATGATCTATACCACGCTCAGGTTGAATGTTTCTTTAGATATGTTGTCCTTGCCTCTAAGAAGTGTAAACCAGTTTTTATTCAGATACTCATGGAACTGGTTAAGAGAAAAGCCTGTAAACCAGCTACCCTGGGATGTGTTTAATAAGTCATTAAAAATGCTTGTATTTCTTTCCCAGCCATGTTGGAACAGCCATGTTCTTTGCCTTGTTGGTCTAACAGGGGAAGTTTATCAGCTTTGTTTTCAAAAGATATAAATTTGGGCTGTATAGTTTGGAGAGTTTTTCTTAACCTTAAATAAGAGGAGAGCATAAGTAAGAAAAGTCAGAACTTCAAATGGCAAAAAATATTAGTTTTATAAGAATGATTCATAATAGCCAAGGATTTGGTGCAATATCAGACAGTGTGGCACCGTTTCATGCAAAGGATAGTTAGGTAACATACAAACCAAGGAAATTTCAGTTATTCTTCTCTAAGGAGTTAGCATGCAGAGTTTCTTCTAAATCAAAAACTCCCTATCACGAGGCTGAAAAACTAAGGCTTGACTTTGAGGGCAAGACTTTCAGCCTTGTTTGTTGAAATGCACCCTCTGCTTTGAAAATATCCTCCCCTCATATGATGGATTTGATTCTTCACTGAAAAATCTTCTGCCAGAAAGATTGCTTGGGATTCCATGGGAGTTCATCTGAAACACATCCAAGATGGAGCTTAGAGTCTGTACACACACAGTGAGCTAAACTGTGCTACCTAGGGTGAGCTTAGAGTGCAAAATGAGCAGGCACCTTCTTGTCCTGAAGGTGACTGTGCCAAATCCTTCACATGCCATTTTCTTGTGTGTGAAGCCAGAAATTTCAGGTGGTTTAAGGAAAAATGCTGCTTGTAGAAAGGGTACAAGGTGCCAGCATATTTGTAAGAGTTTTGAGGCAAAATATTCTTCTAAGAACAATTTGAGGTAGTTGGAATTCCCATTTATAATCTAATAGAGACAAGTAGCTAGAATGAGTTGCTGTGAGATCTAAATCCAAATCTTCTCCATCTTCCAGGGAGGACATGGCATTTTCACAGGATTTCACAGGATATTCTGAGGTGGAAGGGACCCAAAAAGATAATTGAATCCTAATTCTTAAGTGAATGGCCCATGTGCAGATTAAACCTGCAACCTTGGTATTATTAGTACCATGCTCTAAAAAACTGAGCTAATATCCTATATTTACAAGTAAATTACTGGGAATAAACTCCCCTTTAATGTGAACAAATTAATATTGAGAGAAAAAAACATAAATAGCACTAGGATTTTTCTTGCTGTTCATTTAATAGGTTTTCTATAACTGTGACCCAGAGAAAATACCTTTTATATGCAATAATATCAAGTGCTACATGTATAGATTTTGCCCATTCCAATGTTCTGAATACACAAAGAACAACCAGAAAGTGGCCAGTTAATTTAGATAATTTTAATTCAAGATATGTTTGAATAAATACTTCTATGAAACTACAATTAACAGATAATAAGTGAAAGGCTGTAAATTACCTGTTTTCAATGTCGTCCCTGCAGATGTCCTTTCTAGGCAAGACACACATTTCTGGCCCATCAGGTTCTTTATTTTATACTATTCTTAAATTCCATCACCTGATCCTGATACAAAAAAGGATATACACAGATTGTAACTCAATGTGTCAAAAGCAGAGGAGATTCTTCACTGCAACAGCATGCACAGGGTACTTAAGTATTGTGTTAAATTCATAGTAAGATTTAGTTGGTTTAATCAGGACTTTAAGTGACAGGATTAGATGCCTAAATGGCAAACCACAAAATTCCAGTTTACTACAACATGTGTAAGATTGTGAAGTCTGTTGGAAGACTTTCAGAAGAAATATCTGGAAGTTCCTTTGTGCATGGCAGTTGTGAAAAGCTCCTGTTTAACTTATGACTTCAACCTGCTGGGATTTACCAGCAAGGTGTTCTTCAACCTCCTTGCTGAAGAACCAGTCTGAGGGTGTTCTGAGGGTGATCCTGTCAAGACTCATCTCTTCCAAAATCTACCCATAAAAGCTATATGTTTTCTAAATATACATGAAGGTGATGTTTTCCCAGCTCAGTTATACCTAAGCTTACTGAATGGACTGCTTGGGGATATGGGAGACCTGTTGGCAGCCCTTAATCTGATGGTCTAGGCTAAATTTTTTTTTTTTCATACTTTGCAGGAGATGACTCCTATGGCTGAGGTGCAAAGTACCAGCCGTGGGTGCATCAGGGTGGTCTGAGGTGGCTGCCAAGAAGGGGTGAGGAGCTGGCTGTCACACCAGGATGCTGTATTACACTGTGCATACATACTTCAATTTCCCCTTATCACTCCCTTCCTAGGCCAAACAACCTCAGCCAGAGAGGGAACAAAACCCTTCTACCCTCCCTTTAGATTCATAGGGATCTGTTTCTCGGTGTAGATTCTTCCATGGTCCCCTACACAAACAATTCCCAGACAAAGACTTGCAGACTATGTTCCTAATAAATGTTAAATATTTTCTACAATAATAATGCCACATGTAGCCATTCTAGTCAATCTTTTTTGGCTAAATATCCTATTGTAAATTTCCAATTTTGCATCTGATTTGGTAGTCACTCGTTTACATGTTCCTCACAGCCTCCCTTTAAGGTTTACTGAGGCTCTTCAGTGAATAGTAAAGAATATTTTTCAGCATTGTGCTCAATGCATTTGCATAAAACAACTAAATTGTCTTTGATACTCTGGGAACAACATAATAATATACTAGAAATATAATTTAAACAATTTATCTCCAATACAATAATAACACCAGATTAATACTGACTATAAGTTATTTTAGACCCATCTCCCAGAAGAAAATATTGATTAATGAATCATTTCAGTAATTATCTCACCTGACCTTTTTTTAACTGAGTATTCCAAAGCAATGGAAATGCTATTCAGAAATACATAAGAAAAATTGTTATATATACAGAGATATAAAATTAAATTTTATAACAAAAATACAGATGTTAATAGCATGAAAAAAATGCCAAGATAGTTCTTATAAGCTTTTATAAACAGAAGCAAAATATTATCTAGTTCTTATCTTACCTTCTATAGGAACTGTATTCCCAGGTGGAATCTGTTCCATCCCAGAAGCCTAGAGTCATAAGAAAATTGTTTAAGAGACATGTCCTTCACCAGGAATTGTGCTCAGTCAGTAAAAACACACTGAAGATACAGAAGAGGTCACAATGAACCCTTAGACAAACTCCAGCAGGTTAGAGAGCTAAATATTTTACAACAACAGTACACTAGGGGGACAAGTTTTACTCTTTCTTCAATCCTGGACATGTGTCACAGTCAAAGACTCTGCAGCTTCAAGGAATAAGTACTTTTGACACTGTGTGTAACGGATCCTGCATGTAGCAGGCGGAATATCATTACTCTTTGTCTTCTAAAATCAGAAACTAATTTAATACCTCAAAGTTATCTGACGTGCAATTTTTTCCCTTCAGCTTAGACAGATGTTTCTCTGGCAGAGAACTGCCAGAGAAATTGTTTAAATTTATAACAATTTAAGTATAAATGTGACAGAAAAGACTAAACGAATGCTCATGATACTGAAATTGATAATTTCAGATATCATTAAGCAGAGCAGAATTAACATTTTTCTGCTGGCATAAATCTGCAGCATTTTCACCACATAAAATGGACTTGTTGCAGAACAAGTGCTATCTAGCCCCCAGCTTATTGTATAAGGTACAACTAGGAAAATTGAGTTTCATGCAACAAACCATATTTAAATTCTGATTTAAAAGGAAACTTGATTATTTTGTTGAATAAACTTCCCTTACATCTTTGAATAGGTAAAAGAACTAAGTACTGAAGTGAATTAAACTTCTTCTCACTTAGGTGTTTTTTGCAGAGAATTAGAAAGTGACAAGTGAGAACTCCTGGCTTGTCTGGTACTGCCTCTTGTCTTTTTCAAAAAATCACAGAAAGTGTCACTTTAATCTCACCCTACACTTTTGTTTAATCTTTGGTGTTCTGGCAGTTCTAAAGGCCAATCTATCCTTAGAGCACTCTGAAGGGGCTGTTCTGCATGGGTGAGATTTTCAATAATCCAGCACCTGAATGTTCCTCTTTAGTTGTGAACATAACAAATAAAAAACTGAATCTGGATTTTTTCGCCAAGCTGTCATTCTCAATAGGATCTGCACTGTGGTGGATATTCCTCCTAAGTATGTCAGGTTTTAAGACTTTCTTTAATTTTAATCTCCTTTGTGTCACTAATAAAATTATACATAAAGAATTATAAAGAAAGAAAGATTATATTAAAAGGTGATGATTGTCTAGTATTCAACTTTCGCCAGATTTTGTTCTTTATAAAGTATTTCTCCAGAGTGTCTCACCTGCACAGTTAATGGAAATCTTCCATGATGCTGGCTCAAAAAACTTATTTTGGAGTCTGAGGCTATTTGAGTTAAGAACTTCTTACTACAGCCTAACCTAAACTTTCCCTTCCTTAGTTCCAGGCCATTGTTCCATTGCAATTATAAATATTTCCCTTCCTTCATTTAAGATAAACTTTTAAGGAAAACATCAAGCAAACACCAAAAAAAAAAAAAAACAAAAAAAACACCAACAACAAATAATTAAAAATTATCTTCTTTCCTTCTTTAGAAGCAGTGAAATACCTCAGTGTATTTCAAATGTGTACAGCTTTTAATATTTGTGCAAGAAAGCAGTCCATGTGGAAAGTCATAACTGGAGAATAATTGTACATGTCATTTTTAGGGCTTCTATTGCGAGCAACTGAAAAATTCTCAGGGGCAAAACTCTCCTCTTATGAGGTTTTCAAAGGAAAGTTCACACTGGTAGTTTGTGGAGAGACAGTTCTGTCACATGTGTAGCCCCAACTCTAAAATTTACATGTGACCACCAAATTAATCTGAGTGCAATACAGTTCAGATTTTTTAAAACCTCTTATCTACCATCTGCTGGCATTTTGATTAAGGAAAGATAAAAATTAAAATACCAATATTACAAATAATAAATAAAATACCAGCAAATATTAGTTCTTGAAATATAGATGCAAATTGAGAATCATCAATGGTCTGTTGTTTAGTGATACTCTAAAAGCCTTTTTCTGATGCTGAGGTAATTATCAAATTTTATAGTCTGAGAAAAACATGAAATCTCTGCTGACCAATTTTGAACATGCCACAAAAAATATTTAAATAATGTAATGAATGAACTGCCTAGTATAATTTCATAATTTCACAAGGAAGTCACAAACAAATTCATGGAATCACTGGATCAATATCGCTAAAGGGCATTCTCATGCCTAGAAATGTTCTTGTAGCATGTGGATGGCCCTCCTGGGGAAGAATAAATTTGGGTTCATGGCAGGCAGGTAACTTGGATAGGAACTACCATCATGATGCCATTTCCAAAACTGCTACTGAAACCCTTGGATAAATATAAAAGGGAACACTAGAGAGAAAAGGCATACATTAGCTCTGTATTTGATGCTACAATTATGAAAATTATGTCTAGCTCTCTTGCCCAAGCCTGGACAGTTGTTCTTGTTATCTAGGCAGTTATTTTTGTAATCCATGTGTTGATAAATTAGAGAAGCTCAGAGCAGGGTTGCACAAGAAATTGGAACATGAAAAACATCATACATTAACAAATTAATGAAGCTCAGTCTGATTCAAAGGGTTATGTGATGACAGCCTTTGCCAGGCAGCATCAAAACAAGAAATCAGAGTTAAAAGAGAGGGTGATAAAGCTAGACAAATAAAGGGTAAAAATTAGTCTTAGGGGAAAAAAACAAACCAAACTAAAACCAACAACAAAAACATCTTTGGTGGCAGCTGGTTACAGAAAGATTTGTGGATTCATAGTGGAAATTCCCAGAATTTGTTGAAATCAATTAATTTCCACTGACATGGAAATTAATTCTTGAGGGCCCGTGCAACTTAATCTAAACTGGTCCCACTTTGTACAAGAGGTTGCACAAGGTGACCTCCTGAGGTTTCTTCCAGCCTTAGAGCTGAAATTACTCTTTAATTCTATGATTTCTTCTTTCTGGGAGATCTAGCTGGATAACCCTTTCTGGCTTTTAGGTAAGTTTCTACTTGTTTGTAGTAGAAATAGGACAGAAATAACAGCAGCACTGTAGCTGCAGGGAGCACAGCTCAGCAGAGCTAATTTATCTAGAGATCAGTGTATCTTGTCCTCCAGTAACCTGAGGCAGATCTGATTTGCAGTATTGCAGAACCAAGGTGTGCACATGTGCCAGTGGAATGCAGTTGCTTCATTTGCTTGAGGTTAGCCTTTAGTTTTGATATTTGTTTGCCAATAACTAACTACAATTGATTCAAAGTCAAGCTAGCACTGGTACAGAGCTGGGTGCAGGAAATATCTTCACGCCTTCAGTTCCCATTAGAAAGGGAGGGATGAAAGGGGCACAGAAACAACATACTATTACTGCACAGGGGAAGGTATGTTCCCTGCCCCATAAGAGAACTTACAGGGTTTATTAAAATAGGATGTGAAAGGGCTGTAACAAATAATAGGAGTGGAGAGGAACAGTCAAACCCACACATCCAGCCAGTGATGAGCTGCTCAGTGAGGTGTTTCTGATTCTCCTAACATCCACTTGAAGCAGTAGTGGTTTGTTTTATCAGTGTTTACTCAGTTACTTGCATTCTGCAGTTCTTAATGCTACAGGGGAGGGAGGAGGAGGACATAAGAATGAATGCAACGCTCTTATACATTTTCTGTGGTAGTTTGTAAGGGACTATCCTGAATCAATGCAGACTTGAAAGCACTGTGTGGAAGAAAGCCAAGCACAGATTCAATGGTAGAGTAGGACAGGACAGAAACACCTAAAGATAAAGGAGAGCTGTAGTTTCTACACTATTTACCATGTTCACCTTTTTTGTTTTCCTGTGTTGCTGTATAGTTTGTAATTTTTCTTTTTCATAAATTCTGGCTTTAATATTCTTGCATGGTTATTATGCTGCACCTCAATGCTGTATTACTTTTAGTTTTGCATTTCAAATATTCATATTCAGCAAATATTTAGCTACCTGTTCGATGGATGATGGCTAATCTCTGTCCTTTTACTTTGAAATTTTCTTTTCTTAAACCCATAATGTTATCATCATTGAGTTCAAACAGCTCAGCTAAAGAAGTCAAATATATTAACTGATGGAGCCCAAATATTCAAAAGGGCACAGATGGTTATTAAAATATTTACTGCACCCATATTGCTTAGCCCAAAGGTCTTTGAACACTTGAAAATTAGTCTGCTAAAAGAAGTTAAAAGCAAGTGAGGAAAACTAAACATTCAGCACCAAAGAGAATTCTCACTTACAAGATAACAATGTGCATGCAAGGACCAAAATATGTGTCTCTGTGTCTTAGCCCCAGCTTTACACCAGGACAGAAGCACAGGAGGAGAAGCAAATCAGATATCTGTTTCACTTGGATCACTTGGCATTCATTTTTAGAATACAGCAGAAGAATTTAAAATCACTGTACACAGTCTGACAAATATGTGTTTTGCTCTAGAAAGGCCAGAAGATATTCACTGGTCCAGTGAGTCAGTGCTGCCTGAGGAGAATGAGGCCAGCAGCTAGAAGAGCAAGGAAACAGTTCCCAATGTGCCATACTGAGGTAAGACTACTTTTAATTTGCTTGCTGTCTGATGTTGTTTTTGCTGCAGTAGCAACTGCTGAAAATCACTGATGTGAACTGATGTTTCTGCAAGAAATCCAGGAAAATAATTTATATAATGTGCTTGCTATTTTTAAGGCTGGCTTTACATGTCAGGGTTGTAAATGAGGTTCCTGAACTTACTTTGCATGAAGAAAATCAGTTTAAAATTATTTTTATTGAGAAGGGCATTAATAAAGTTAACAAAGAGAAGTCAAAGAGATACTAACTTTTGTGCCTGTCAGGGAATGAATAGTCTTAATTGAGAAAAAAAAGGAAAAAAAGGAAAATATAAGAACTGTGTGGTCCTGTGAGGGTAAGGATAGAGAACAACCTGTCGATTACAGTTTTCCAGGCTGATGAAGTGTTAGAGCTCCAGAACCTGTTTCTGCAGCTCATATGGGGCAAACCAACTGGAAGACAGAGCAAGCTTTAAGTGGGACTCTGTTATAGAAAAGACAGCAAGAATTTTGCCTTTACTAGGGAGAAGGGAATCTTAAGAACAGAAAGAAAAGAGCTGCATGGGGATGAAGTGAAAAGACACAATGTTAGGCAGTCCAACCAATACTCTGTGCCTCAGTTTCCCTATTTTATTATGTATCATTACTGCTGTTATTTCTCCCGAGAGTACTGGTAGATAAGTGGTCATAGTAATGCACTATTAGGAGACTCTAAAAAGATAAATTTAGTAAGAATTAAGGATATGCCAGGGGATGACTGAATTTCCAAATTGAGATTTAATGAAAATCTCCTAGTAAACATATTAATCAAGACTTTAATGTTATGGAGGAATCTGTGACTATGGACTGAAACTGGGTGCTCGGAGGGGAGCATAAACATTTGTCTTGTAGAAAGGACAACATTCAGGGTACACTGTGTACTTATTTCTAAGTGCAGTCACCCTGTATCTCAAAAGAGTACAAAAAGCATGTGAGAATACACATGCTTTGGCACACAAGCTATAGCCCACAGCCTCCACAGAAGCTGAGCCAAGCAGTTTATTTTTTTAATCTCTGCTGGCACAAACACAGTTTTGCTGTCACCCCTTTGTCTTTCCTTTGTGTTTGTCAAATGTATAGAGCTGTATCTCCCTGGACACTGGCTGTTCTAGCAGCACCCACAGCAGGCCCTGCATCACTTCTTGTTCTCGCCTTGGACTCCCTGGCAGAAACACAGGCAAAAGCACTCATTTTGTCCCTTTCCTTGGCCAGGCAGCCCATTTATTTTAGATAATGATGCTGCTTCAGATGAAGGAAACTGAGTGTCAAAATGTTTCATGGTGCTTATGTCTTCATAAACGCAAGATTTGCATATACAAAGCAAATGGAAGGTAAAATCCTGAGTCATAGAAATAAGTGCTAAAATATTTACAAGCACAGGCTGTCCTCTTTCTCCCCAAAACCTTAAAAATGACTGCTGTGCCCATGAGCTTGGCTACTTTTTTTCTATCTACTCCAGACAGTTTAATGAGAGCTATTATATTAATTAGTAAATCATCATTTTTCCTTTGTCCAAGACAGGGCTTTTCTTCATAGACATATACAGATAACAGTATTTGGATAGATGTCCATTAAAATTTTGTAAACAAGTTTTTGTGCACATATCAAAGGACACTTCCTCATTACATTTTTTGAATTAAAGAAATTGACAAAATATTTTCCATCCTATACTGAAACGTGTACTGGAAGCTGTGATACTGAGTGCAGCTGGAGAGGTATCAACACTGCAGCAGGAGCCCAAGAAGAAGGATTAAGGTTCCCAAAACCTTTCTCCAGCAGTCAGTATGTGTTCAGTGGGATCAAATTGCTGCAGTGTGACAGTGTTCAGAAAAATTAATCCTTGTAAGGATGCTTTCAATTTTCTCATGAAAACTGTCAGCTCTGCAAAGCCAAGTCTGTGGAATTTCACATTGTGAAATATAGACTGTGCAGTCTGGACTGCTTAATTTTAATGCAATTTGGGAATCTCTGTTGTCTGTAGAAGTATAGCTATGATATCACACATCAGTGAAGTAAACAATATTTTTTTCTATATTTAAAAATACAAATTTTTTCTCAAGTTTTTAAAGAAAGCTATTCTGGTATTGTAGGCCTTATTAGAGGACACTCTGATATTAAACCTGCATTTTGTAATCTCAAATTTATCATTAGTTTGTGAATTACAAAGAACAATCTATACTGTGATACAAGAACAGACAAGCTCTTCATCCTCCCTTTTGTGGACATTCTATGAATATATAATACATTTCTGGAGATTTTGATTTATTTGGGAATGACTTGTGATCAAAAGAAAGAGAAATGTTAACCCAAACACTTTATGAATGTGTAATCTAAATCATTTTATAAACAAAATTTCCAGCCTATTTATCAATACTCCCTATAGAAAATTTCTAGTGTATGTACCATCTGACAGTAAAAATGTTGAAACAATAATAGTTTCCAAATGAAACTGCACTAAGCAGTGGGAGTTTATGTATACTGTTCATTGTATCAGAAGCAATGAGTTTCTGTGGTCAGGGAAAACACTGTAAGGATTAGAGAGAGATTTCAGCAGTGACATGGCTAAAACAAACAAATTAATGTATTTACTACTTTTTCTAGTTCAACCTGACAGTCACTGTTATCTGTAACTGCAGAGTGTGGATGTGACAAGTCTTCCCAATGGAAGGGCAATGAGGACTGTGTGAAATATTTAGTGGCCTGAGTTTAATCTTTTAGAAAGATGTGAATGTTTCTAATGGCAGAGAAAGCACAGATGAAAGAAAATGCTGTGTTTAATCTGTGGGATTGCTGTGTATCTAGATAGAGCACAAACATCCAGGTAGAAGGATGAAAACTCCTTATGTGCAGTGTAGTCATAGACTAAAAAGCCCAGGCTGCCAGTGGGTTTCAGAAAATAGTAAGCTGTGAGGAAGAGCAGAAGGCTGTTGTATTGAATGTTAAAGAAGTTTACAGTCATTCATGCTGCATTGGTATAGCATCCCACTAGCAACAACAGGCACTGTCTCCTGAATTAGAAGGCTAAAGGAGAAGAAAATATCCTAATGTGCTATGCACATGAGTGTTAAGATAATTACCATAGGAACAGTGACTACATGCAATAGAAGTTCATCCCTTTCATCCTTCAGCAACTAACAGGAAAGGTGAATGGTATGAAGTAAAAGTGTGCAGCTCCATATACCCAGGGGGGTTGCACTACCAGGTCATAGACTGCCCAACATGTCAGAGAAGACAGAAACATGGAGTGCTTGTAAATTTTTTAGTGACAGTGTTTTTTATTTCCTCTTTCTAGAAAATTTAATGCATCTCTAGACATTTGGGAAGCATTAAATGTAATTATTCCTTCAGAAAAGCCATTTAATTTCTCTAATTCCCTCAAAGTCTGGACTGTTCTACATTTGTTCCCTTGCATACGGGGCAGACACTGGGCACTGCTACTGCTTCCCATGCTTATGATCACAACATACCCGGAACAGCATTTGCTGTCCCTTTGAAACACCAGCCCAGCTTTATTAGATGTGAAGTAAAGTTTCACCAGTGAAAGCTCTGTGATCTGAGCTGGTTGGCTGTGTTCCCTTCTTATCCAACACACAGAAACTGGCACTCAGGAGAGCTGGTGTCAGCTTACATGGACACCAGTAAACTGCCCTTTTCTCTCCACCATCTCCCAAGGAAACCTGGATTACTGCCTGATGTGTACCTTGCTCACTAGAATGCTCAGAGTTGCTATGTTTGGGAAGATAGCCTACCTGAGATAACAGGATAGGATGCTCCAGTCTTTTTCATGGATATCCATGCCATGCTTTCCTTTGCATGGCTTCTCAGCTTTTCCATGTAATCATCCCTTCTGGGGCATCCCCCAGTGCCTGGCTCTGGGTATGGGCTCATTGCCAAAAGTTCTTCACAGATATTGCTGTTCCTAAGTCTATCTCTACCTTTCTGCCAGCTCTCATAATGTCCACTACCCATCAAAAAATGTAATTTTTAAAATGCATGTGCTGAACAGGCTTGACTCTGAATCTAACCTCATGGCTCTGGAAGTGTCTCAGTCACATGAGGTGAAACTCTTCATCTTGATATTCCTTCAAATTCACAGCAACCTGGAAGAAAAACTGAAAAATCAGGCTATGCTGTTGCATATAGCAATCCTTCAGGCAGTCTGTGTTGAACTGATAATGTGTCATAAAAATCAAAACCAGTATTCCTCATGCTTTAAAATTGTTGAGAGTCAGTAAATCTGTGCTAAGGGATAACTCTTATGTTGTTGTGCTAGTGAGCACATAATTGTCCTTATGGAATGAGCAGTAATTAGTAATTAATAATTAGTAATCAGAGGGATTAGATTTGTCTAAATCAGAAGAATATTGCCCACCCCCCTCATGCTTGTAATTATTGTTTGCTCACAGTATTTACCCTAATAAACAGATAGATAAAGTCTTCACTTCTATTTATATAAAACAAAATTTACTGATTTCCTAGCTGGCCTAGGCATCATATAGCTTAATCCTTCCCCTTCCCCTTCCCCTTCCCCTTCCCCTTCCCCTTCCCCTTCCCCTTCCCCTTCCCCTTCCCTTCCCCTTCCCCTTCCCCTTTCATTCCTTTCCTTTACTTTCCTATTTTAATCTTTTTATTCTTAATCAGTTCATTTGCAATTCAAATCAACTGAAGAACTAAGAAACCTAATACATTAATTCATATACAATTGAAAATAGAGTAACTCTGTATTAAGCATACCTTTGTTCAATGTGACTGAGCATCTTGAGGGTACAAAGTGTAAATCCAAAGGCCTTCCTGACAAAATTCTCAGTGAAGTTAGGACCTTTGCCCCTGAAGTCATGACTCTGTGTGGGCCTGGATTTGCCTTAAAACTTTTGTTAAATTATTTAATTGCTAAATAGGTTGTTTTATTAACCAAAAGTGGATATATGACATAGCCACCAACATCAAGTTATCTGGTATACTACAATTTTTTCCACAGTATTTTACTACTAGCTACAACAAGTATATGGAAAGCCTTTTAGTCTTTAAGGGATGATTTTAAAACAACAAAATCAAAGAAATAAGGTTCCTGATGGTTTCTTTAGTTTGAGTGAAAGTTGCATTGGATTTGACCTTGTGGATAAATTTAAAAAATCAAGAGTTTTTAAAGAATCATTGATGGCATTATATTTTTGATATTCATTTAAAAAACCAATCTATTGTAAACTTAATGTATCATCTAAACTTCGAAGTTTTGCTGGCGTATTCAGCTGACTGCAAAGTCAAATGATCTGCTGGGGAAAATTCAACCTGATGTTTGAATGCCTCAGTTTGGAATGCCTTATCAACTGGAAACAGAAAAATATGCCAGCAAAGACCCAAGCAGAGATGAAACCAGAGCCACACAAGCAAATTTTAGCTTCCAGTACACTGTTTATTTTAGCTTCCAGTATAGTGTTTCCTAGGACCATTAAATCTGCCATGACAGAAACCTGTCAGTACAGTCCACACCTCTGCTACAGGACCTTCACCAAGCTTGGAGAAAACCTCGACAAAATAGGGCACATATGCATGCTCCTGAAATTAAATGCAGGAGGAGCTAGGCATTTTCAGTTTCACATAAGGTGTTAATTTAAGAGGGTCTGGAAGAGATGAGAGACTGGAAGAACCTTCAGTCAGCTCACTGTCACCAGAGCTCCCATGGCCAACCCTTAGGAAATGGGGATCTGTCTGAATGTTCTGTCAGATGTTCAGAATTGAGGATAGATGTTTGTTTTCACTCACTGTTGAAAATTTACTTACAAAGGCATGTCCAAATTCCTTTTCTCATAAGGGAAAGACACAGCATGTTTGAAAAGGATAGGCATCAGGGGAGCACTGCCTTTTAGTGGCCCACCAACATACCCTGTGTACTACCAAACAGCACGGAGGATCATAGAGCTGCTTTAACACTTGCATGTCAGAAGAGGATGCAGGTAAAACCACTTTCTGTTGCAGCACTAAGGATAAAAAGATCTGGCATCACTGAAAGAAGAAATGTTCAAGATATACACAGTAAGAAAAGTCATGTTACTTTTATACATATGTTATGTGGAATGGTGGGATCTTAAACCCAAGTGTTTTAAATGTCACAACTGGTTCTTTATCTAGAGGGAATAAACAGAGGAAAACAAAGAGATGAAAGTTGTCTGAAGCTTAAGGAATCAATTCCCTGAAAGCCATCCTGCCCAAACACAACAGTGGGAAGTAATCTGCTGGGGAGAATTCAAACTGAGTTTTGAAAACCTCATCATCTGGTTGTTGGCATTGGGGGCCCCTTTGACAGTCACAGCTGGCAAGAGTGAGACAAACAGTAGTTTTTGAATTCTCTTGAATACTAGACAAGTGACTGAACATTACCAGAACTGTGCCAGAAACATTCAGAATTTTTATTGTGGTTTGTTTGGTTTTTTTTCACAGCACCTCCTTGCATGAAGAGATGCTATTAGTCAATTAGTCATTCAGGTGGCTGAGATTGTCATTTTGAATTTTTTACCCATTACTCAAATATTTCATTACTGTTATTTGCTTTCTTCCCTTCAAATTCTTTTAATCTTTTCATCCATAGAGAAAGGGCATCCTCTTCAAGGACATTAATTAGGTGTGCCTAACACTGCTCAATCAGCACATTTACAGTAGCCATGAATGTGGAAAAATAAGAAAAGGCGTGAAAAACCATGATGGTCATGAATTTGTGCCAGCAAAAGGGGTTAGCTTATTCTAATAATGGAAGAGATGCACCCTGGCCTCTGAAAGGGTATTTTAGAGAAAATAGTACTGCATTTCACTACCAGCACCTCTGTATAAATCCGAGTCTGTGATTCTGTGGTCCTGTGATTACTCAAGTGAAGTGGCACCAAGTCCTCAATTGTTATGACCAAAAGGAGAAGGGTTTAACTCCTTGGGTTTAATTTCTTTGGAGTAGTAACTACAGTGTCTTCTGAGCTTTATACAACCATGACATGCTTGAGGATGGCACAACTATTAATTTTGGATATTGTCACAAGTGGATGATTTGGGTTTGTTTTGTTAAACCAGGTTTGTCAACACAGGAGTGCAAATGGAGGTTGGTAATGTTAACAGAGTAGGATTCCAAAGCATAAAAGTTTAACATGAGTACCACAGGAGTGATTCAGATCAAAGCACCCTCTATCCAGTAGTTCATCTCTGATAGTAACCAGGGAAAGAGTTTTGAAAGAGGTGAGGTGTTAACAATGTTCTTCTATAGTACACCCTGTCTGCTGGCATTCTGCAAATAAGAAGGGTTGAAAAGTAATTAGAGTAATTTAGGTGATTGTTAGAGCTAGGTACTCCTTCATAGCAGAACTGTGAAAGAGAGAGAATTGTAATCCAAATCTTGAGAGAAATACATCTGCTAAAGAGGAAGCAGTAATTTATAGGTGCAAGTACGATTCTGTTAGATACTGATTAGTGAGTGTTGACTCACTAATGTCAGGCAATATTCATTTTTCATGCTTTCCTTCATGCAAAACCAAAATATATGGAATTGAAAACTACACTCTCTTAAAAATGTTTATATACATATATTTAGAGTGTGTATCTATATATATATCTGCACGCGTGCGTGTGTGTATGTGTATGTATATATATATTCATTGCACATTTGTTTGATTTAATATTAAATCTCTGAGTGCAAGTAAGCAAAGGATAAGAATGCATACCAGGAAAACATGTAGTGTTTAATTTATTTTTCCCTAGTGTTTTCAGGGTAACTGTTTGTTATCAGGATGATTGCAAAGGCTATCCCAGGTTTTCTTGTCCTTTTTTTGCTCCCTATGGAGACACAGATGGATTCACTCCACCCAAGACAAACTTGTTTCTCCACCCATCAGAGATAACTTTTGTAGCTGTACCAACATCAGAGTATAAATCCTGTTCTGATAAATTTGAAATGTCAATTCTGTGAATGAAGCGTCACAATATGTTCTTTTGAACAGTTATAAACAAGATACGAGTATTGTATCTGACATAACAAAATCTGTACCTCATTCACAGCTTTCTCAAGGAAAACAAAACCTTCACATTATTACACAGGGGACTTCTTGGAATTGCAGTTGGAGCTGATGATTATGCGGAAACTGAGACTTATAAATGCTGTATTGTTTTGCTGGAAATCAGCCAAGGAGGCAGATAAAAGACTTAAGAAGAGCTAGCTAGGAAAAAAAATCAGGAGACCTAAGTGACCCTACTGGAAAAATAAATTCTAGAACTTAACATCTGGTTCTTGCAGTTGTCAAGTCACTCAGCAAATGGTCAGACTGATTAGCTGCTTGAATGCAGAATACAGGGACTGGAGCAAAGACCACATCCTATCAACAGTAGCAGGCAGTGCCAAGTAAGCACTCATAATCTGCAGTGTTACTGACATTGGTAGCAGATAGCAGTGTCCAGATAAATAAAGTTTGTGTTCGTGCTTTAGTACGTCTTCACTGGTACAACCATGCGAAAAAATAAATAGTGATTAGTTGGTTGTTAAGGAAGAGGGTATGGAATCTTAAGCCTCACATGAAACATTTGGTAGCAAATTTCCTTGGATTTCACTGCAAACTTTTAGCTGAGGCCAAGTTTACTCGTATCAGGAGCTGTACTTCCAAAAGTTTCAAGTCAGCTTGGACTGGTTTACAGTCAGTGACTTACTCTAAGCTCAAAACAGCATTTTGATGCAAAATCACAATCAAGTCAATGAGCTGGAAGATTTTTTCTTGAAAAAAGACCTAAAAATTAAGGATGTGGGAATCCCTCTTGGAGGAGAAATGTTCTCCTGAATTCCACAACCATGCAAGACTAGCATTCTACCTAGGCTGCACTTACACCACACAACAAAAAGGAGCCTTAGGAAATTACAGTATATTTGGAACATGAGACAAAAAACCCATTCAGCACAGCTTAACACAGTACAAATCCAGACTTATCAACCAGTTTGGTTCTTGTCAATCCTTGCAAGGTGTGAAGCCGGTGTGGTGCCCAGGCTACACAGTTTGCCTGTTTTCATACACCAGCTATCCTTCCCCTGGATCAGTATAGTTGTCTGTCCTGGCCCCAAGGGCTGTGGGGGCCAGAGGCACAAAGCTTCCCTCTGAGCCACAAGTTACATGTGCCAGCAGTAGTGGTGACCTATCAACTGGTCTTTTACTTTTACTCAGCATTGGTCTTTTATTCAATACTAGTCAAATAGGACACAAAAACATTTTCTTTTTTAAGGGAGAGTAAGTGAAGTGCAAATCTGTTTGCTTTGCTACATGAAGTACAGCAATGTGTTTGAAGCTCTTCTGTGTTCCCTCTAGACTGACCCTTGTCCAGGATGGCCAATCCAACAGCAAACACTGGAAGATATCTCTCCCCAAAGTCTGATGGAATCACAGTCTTCTTTCATGATTAGTTATTGTCAGTGTTAAGCATTTTAGCATATTTTGGTTGCAGATAAGTGCCATTCCAGTGTAGAAACAGGGCACTGGTGGGGATCTTTCCTAACTCTCTCATTTGTGAAAATCAGCCTTCTTGCCTAAATACTCAGCAGCAAATAAAGGAACACTTTTTGATGATGCAGTGACTAATATGAATAGAGACAGGGCGCTGAACAAAAAAACCTCACTTTCGCTCCACTCCCCAAACTCACAGAAAAACACAGAAATTTGACTGTTATTCTGCCAAGTTTCTTGGTAGTGAACCATCTTGAAAGGCTACTGGTGTATCTCTAGACAGCCTCCATCATAACCTGGGTTATGATGCAGGGTTTCCTTAGACCAGCAGTAATAGAGGACTCTCTTTTTTTCTGCCCTGCTGGGTGCCACTCAGGTGTTTCGATTGGAGATGCACTTATTTCCAGCAGAATGTGGTGGTAGACGTACAGAGCTGATTTGTTTGTAACATTCCTTTTTACAAACACAGCTATATTTCATTCCTTGCATGTTTAAATTTCTAATAATGTGGGTCCACAATAGTTCCATCACCTCAAGGTGCCTAAATATAAAGTAGAAAGAAGTCTATAGACTAATCTTGATTTATACAATCCAGTAGAATTTCATGGTCTAACTAGTGTGGAATATGGCTCCACATTTCTTTTTAGAGGCTGAAAGATTTGTTATCTTGTCACTTCCTACAATCCCTGAAATAAACCTTTCCTCAACAGAAAAATACTCTGTTGCACATTTTAGCCATCAAGGTGACTGCTCAGAAACCCAGCATTTGTAGCTTCTGGATTACAGAAGTAGCAATTAATGATCAGGAAGAATTTTGACTGGAATTTATGTGTCTTGCATTTTTAAGGCCAGCCCAGAGCGCATTAAAGAGCATTTCAGGATATTCAAGCTTGAATAACAAGTTTTCAATCACAAATCTATTTAGCTCTGGTAAGGCTGCATCCTGTGTCCAGTTTTGAGCCCTTTACTATGAGAAAAGCATTGAGGTATTGGAGTGTGTGCAGGGAAGGGCAATGGAGCTGGGGAAGGGTCTGGAGCACAAGTGTGATGAGGAGTGACTGAGGGAGCTGGGGGGTCTTTAACCTGGGGAAAAGGAGCTCAGAGGGGACCTTATCACTTTCTACAATGACCTGACAGGAGGGTGTAGCCAGGTGAAGGTCAGTCTCTTCTCTCAAGCAACAAGTGACAGGACAAGAGCAACAGCCTCAGACTGTGCCTGGAGAGGTTTAAGTTGGATATTTGGAAAAATTTCTTCACTGAAAGGGTGGTCAGATATTGGAACAGGCTGCCCATGGAAGTGGTGGAGCCACCATCCCTGGAGGTTTTTAAAAGACATGTGCATGTGGCAATCAGGACATGGTTTAGGGATGGGCTTGGCAGTGCTAGGTTAGTGGTTGGATTCAGTGAACCATTCTGCATCTTCATGTTCATTCATTGTGATTACTGAATTGATAAATCTTAGAATTGGATGGAACACATGGTGTCTTTACATTTTCTCGGTCCTTGTCACAGCTTGAACTGGGCAGTGGAAATACAAAAAAAAGTAGCTTTAATGAAATACAGTAATGTTTCAGGTCTTGCACTCTCCCCATTAAAATTCTTTTGTAAAACAAAAGCATAGAATTTCATTTTAAGAAATAACTACATATGTTACTCCATATGTTATTTTCTTTGAAGGTTGATGTATGTAAAAAATCTGTATTGCATTAAATAGGAAGTGAATGTAAATATGACCTATGGAAATCATCCAGAAGATTGAACTGTAAAAAATGATTTAATGTTGCAAAATATTTCTCCTCTCTCTTAACTAGCAGCATGCATTTCTTTATAAAGACAATATGCAACTTTTTATGTCCTTATTTTAAATAAATTTAACCAGTATTTTAAGGAGAAAAAGAAAATCTCATCTTATTTCTGTATTGCTGTATTTGGATTTTTACTAAAGTCAAAAGAAAAACAATTACTTTAACACGAGATCTTTAATTTGAGGTTCTTTCAATCAGTGCATGTCAAAATCAACTTTGTTGAAGTAAGTGAAATTCAATGGCACAGAAGTTACAAGGCTGGGGTCTGTTCCACTGACTGCAGTACAGTTACCTCTGACCTGCCACAGTGTGAGATCAGGTTTAGTCCAATATGGATAGACTTGCACATTCCATTTAACTCCAGGAACAGGCTTGAGATGCACAGTTTGAATCCACATCCCCACTTCCCTAAAGACAGGGTGTCGAGTACATTTATCTGGGTTTTGACAGTGAGAAATCCAGGAGCAAGTTCAGAATACTTGGATTTTAAAATCAAATGTCTGCAAATCAACACCCTTGCTTATATTGTCAGAACCTAGCAACATGTCTCTGAATTTCTACTGTATGAAAAACTAATATTTAAAATAGAAAATATGCTTGAAGTGTGAGCAAAATTATCTGCTGCTGAAGAAGAAATCCAGAACTCTGGACTCATTTCTTGGCAGATAAGTACCTTTTGATTCATCTGAACCTAATGTTGACATTAAAAAAGGACAAGATTAATAAAACTTGGTTTTCAAACTCTTCTGAGTGTTCTGCATGAAATAAGATAACAAAGCTGGCTAAAATGGTGCAAAGGTTGGTGTTCAGAGGTTTGAACCAGAGGGCAAATGCAAAAATGTTTTTATATTTACTATAATCCTTGAACGTTCCCCATTCCTACAACTACCTCCAAAGTGCACTATTTTTTGAAGTTTAAAACCTTTTCAATAAGTCTTCTCCACTTTTGGTTTCTAATTGCATATGAAGTGCCAAATGTCTTAAGGAAGGCTGCTCTCTCAATTTATTCAAGATGTTTGAATACGTTTTAAATCCATATGGAAACCAACCTAAGTATAAAACCTTTGGATATGTCACCTCATTACACCCCTGCAGGTTCCAAAAGAGCAGTGCCAACCCATCTACCAAAGTTGTGAACACCTCTACCTCTCATTGCACGCTTGTTACGTTAAACCAGGCTGCAAGATGTTAATAAAGATCACACTGTCAGTAGAGCATTACTGACACCTACTTAACAGTATATATTCTTTTGTTCTGTTTCTTATTTTTAAAGCATATCAGCAAAATCAGGGGGGAGACAAGATTTCCTCACAGTATTGGCATCAAGGAGTCTTGTTAGGATCCCATGAAAGGAAAAGAACTAAACATAGCACATATGCCTTTTTAACCTGACCCAGGAATAACCAGACATTGAAGTGAATTCAGACCTTTTCTCTTTTCTCACTCTCATATGGAGCAAATTTCCAAACAGAGGAAATTAAGAACAAAGTGGAGGTTAGGTGATGATCTGGTCATAACCACATAATCATAGTAAGAGAGGATAGGGAAATCTTCAAGAGGTAGTACAGTACAACACAAACACAGCACTTTCCCTAGAAACACTTCCTTAATGTATTGGAATGACAGGAAAGTCCTGAAATCCAGTAAGACTTAGACCAGTGAGTGTTTAAATTCCTGGAAATCCATATAGTTTGAGAGATTAAAGACCTAAATCCAGACAAAAAGCTGCTTACAGGATAGGAGTTGAGTGATAGACCAGCAACCTACCTTTTAAAAAAATGGTAATATGATAAGACTGCTGCTCGGACAAACAGCATGACAAATACAGATGATAGAGTTTTGTTTGAAGTCTCTATACCATATTTGATGATGAAAAAATGTAAGTTTATACAGAAACTATAGACTTAGCTTTGTGTGGTTTTGTAAGTTTGCTTACTTTTGTATTGTAGCAGTAGGATGTATAATTTGAAATAAAATAAAAGGTGATTAAGATGTCATATTAGCTTTACTTAGTTGTTGGTTGTTCTTTTTCTTCTTTAAAGATTCTGTATAAAAGATTTATGGATAGAACAAATTTCAAAAAGAAAATATTATTCCAACTGAGTTCTTCGGTGAATGTAGATTGTTTGCATCTGTTGTGCTGCCTGATATTTCACAGAATGGTAGATCACTGAGAAGATCAAGAGGCAGCAACTGATCCCAACAGGAACTCCAGAAGGGCCCTCTGAGACCATCCCACCCTGGTGCAATTATCTCCTGTTACTAGACAAATGCCAAAGTGCATTCAAGTCACTTTCAAAAAAGCTGAGATGTTTATTTTCAAATCTGGAGGCTCTGCCCCAGGAAAGCAACCCTCTGAATGACCCTGTTCTTCCTGGCTGCATCAAATGACAGATGTTGGTGTAGGGTCATGTCATCTGATAGGCACCAGAGCAAGGGAGCAACATTTCTCCACCATGAAATAGGATTCAGAGAAGTTAACCATTTAAAAATAGTCTGTATTTCCTGTCATTCTGATTATGATTTTAAAAAGGTTCCTGGGAGTTCAAGATGTACAGTGAATGTGAAACCATGTTAGTGAGAAGGCCCTTAAAGAGCCCCATTGCTCATGAGAAAGAACCACATCAGTGTGGTCAATCCATAGACTTTGGAGAGAAGGCAGTCAGAAGTTAGGAGCAACATCCCTGCACATCCCTGCATGCCCTGCTGACATCTGTCAGCAACTTGCATCTCAGGTGAGTTTTTTCCCTTACTTTGGCCTTTCCTGAGTCTGCTTCTCTTCAGTATCTGTGGGGAGAGAGTTTATTCTCTCTGGTCACTTGGGTCAGTGACAGGTAACTTCTATTTATTGATCTGTTTTGCTTTATACTATCAAACTTAGGGCAATACAATACATCTCATGAGAAAGGATTTGAGTAATGGGAGTTTTTCTTATGGTTTTATTTTAATGAAATTTAATTTAATTCTGAAGTTTTGTATTATTACCCTAAATCAAGCACAAAACTGAAAAAAGTCCTTGAGAGTTTAATTTTTCGTTTGTTTGTTTGTTTATTGGAACTTCTTAGAAGAAGGTCCAGGAGATGACATTCCAGCTGCATTAAAATAGAGGAGAACATTAGGATGTAGGGAGAGTGTGAGGGGAATGGTCTGAGTGTGTAACCTGCAAAAGCACCAAGGAAAGGAGCTCAGGACCCAGTCATGTATTTTTGATCCATTCAGCCTAGGCAGCTGCTGGTCATTAGAAATCCATGAAATTTCCAGAACAAGCATACAGAACTGAGAAACTGGTTAAAAAATTCTGATGCCAGATTTTGGTTTAACTCTTTCAAAGCACTCATTTTAAATTGAAAGGGGAAAAAAAATCCCCGTATTTTCTTGCTTTTCCATTCTGTTTTATAATTTCTCAGTAAAACAGCTGGAGAAAAATACTTTTCCTGGTATGATAGAATTAGTATTGAGAAACATAACTGTTTGGCTTTAGACCACTGAGTTGAACTGGAAGGCACAAAGCCTGTCAAAATTCAGTGACTGTTCCAGTCTGCATATAGAACTAATTAGTAGCTTCAGTTTTATTCTCAGTTGCACAAAGATAAAAAATACCAGTACCATGACTTAAGCCTTTTATTGGCAATCCCAACAGAACAAGATAGGTCAGGCTTGAAAGCAAATGAGTGGGGTGGGGTGGGGTGGAATGGGGAAAATTCCCTCAATCCTACAGGTGCACTATCTAAGCCAGTGTTGCAGTACATGGAGGACGCAATAATAGCAGATTTGTGCTGCCAGAACACCAGATGGATCTCCTCTGAGCTTAACCAAAAGACAGAAATTCATGTTGGAATGCCCCAAAACCTTTTCATTTAAAGATAACAGACCTCCAGCATCTGTCACCAGAATTCTTGAGCCCTCCCAGGCCTCCAGTGGGTCCCCGGAAGTTAAAATAGAACAAACTATCAATGGAGTAATCCTGTCCAGCCCCAGACTGAAGAAGAGCTTGAGACACAGTACACCTTCGTTGTGTTTGACAAAAGGAACACTTTCAGCACATTTTTATCAGTGTCTGGTTTTTATTTCCTCATTTGTAAGGTTCCTGATATTAAGTTCATCTTAAAGCAAACATTCACTGTTCACTGATAACAAACTGGAGACACTTTGCTTTTGATAGTGATAAAGTAACCCCTTTCTTCCATAAACATATTTATTTAGCTAAGTTTGCCTAGGAATTAATCTTATTTGTTTTACAGTGTACAAGGAACAAATCCCTTCATTAAGGTACAGTTAAGAAAATTCAATATAAAATTTTTCTGTGTGACATTGGGAAATCTCTGAATCACTTCCAACACTGCTATCAATACAGAAAGGCAAATAATGAATGTTTTTCATGTGAAAGGTCCTCATCTTTACTCTTTGCATCTTAATAAATTGCTGTGTTATTTCAAAACAAGTGGTCATTTAATACTTAGAGTAAAATGTTTGAATTTTAGTTATTAGAATGAAAGAGAGAGAATTGCAGTGATCAAATCACTAGCTGAATTTTATAGTTTTATTTTCGATTTCACAGTTTGTTGTTCAAAGATTGTTATTTCCAGAAATGCATCCATTGAAAATTATTCCAAAATTATGAAACTATTCTAATTCAAAAAGTTTTTGAACCCAGGAAAAATTTTTAATGAGGACAGTATAGTGAGTATTTAATATTACTATCCAAGTGATCAAATGTGTATCTTATTTTTAAATAATCATAATAAATATTTATACACACTTTATATCTGAGTTTGCTCATATTGAAATTGAACTAGAAAATAATGGTTATGGTACAATTCTTGATTCAGCATATACAGAATTAATTTTCCTTTTTTTTTTTTTTATTTCTTCTAGGTGTTCTTAGTTATTACTACTTAAAATATGATTCCTTGAGAGAAAAGTCAGAAGAAACAAAAGAAATGCATGATTGTTTAATTCTGTTCACAATTTTTAAAAAGTTCATTCTTTTAGGAACAAAAAAAAAAAAAAGAGACAATTTTACCTAATTCTCATTGAAAATGCTCTTTTACTGACATATTTTATCTAATCCTACTTATTTAAGAAAATAAAATTGCTTTATGGCAGCTCTATTTCCAGCCCTATGGCATTAGAGTGCTTGCCAAGTTTTTCTTGGCTAACATTGTGGATAATTATTTTTCAACTGTGTGCATTTTAGCGCTTGAACCACAATATTTACCTACATAACAGCTACGGAGAGAGTAGAAGTTTCCTCAAGTCAGTGTGGCTGAGTCATTTTTGTGATCAAAAGCTGTAATGTTAAGAAACCAATATAAATGATAGCTATTTCAAATGTACAGATATGCAGATCTGCTAGAAGCACGGAGTTATGCTTTCATGTAATTCACACTGGTGTTACCAAACTCAGAACCTATCATAGAACATTCCTTTAATTCTTGATGTTTTAACAAGTTGCCAGTAAACCTGGTATTTAGTGGTATTAGCAATCTCTGTGCTACAGCAGAGTTTGGTTTTTTGCTCTAGAAGAGGCAGATAGTTCTTCACAGTCTCATACATGGCTGTGTGCAGTACTCTTTGCCTAATGCAGCTTGAAATTCAGAGCCTTTCCCTTTCCATACTTTAATCCTGAGGCATGAAGAAGATGACTGCCCTTAATGGCCTTATTTGCCTGCCCTAATGCTCTTAATGACCTTATTTTCCTGCTGTATATAGGCTATATATAATTTTCCCATCATTATGGTACGTAGACATACAGAGGGAGTGATGAATATCCAGCTTTTTAAGAAAGAGGCAGTGGCTACTTCTCAGCAGCTCTCAAGTGCTTAGATTAAGTAGTCTCCCATAGGGCACAAGAGTCTTATTTAATGTTTGTATCAGCTGGTTAATTTGAAAGCCATTGACACATCTTTTCTATGTCCTAGAAACATGTTCAAGTGGGATTTCAAACATTGGGGTTGTAGTAGAGAGGTGTGACTGGGTTCTGTATTATTTACCATCAGTTGCACTGTGGCTTGTGTACCAAAATTGCCAAGGTACCAGTCTGTGTGACCCATCAGAAAAAGATTCTCATTCATTTTGAATGTAGCCATTATTTTTCAAAGGGTTAACAAGGGCTTTGCTGAACAATTTCTAGAGTATTCTCTATAGATCTCTCTTTTTAGTTTTCTGTTTGGTCATCTGAATCTTGTGTTGGGAACCAGGAAGGAAATTTAGCCTGAAAAGAGGAACAGTGCATGGTTTCACTACTGTGGCCAGACCTCAGGGTACTTCTTATGACTCTTTCCCTAACTCTGATAGGTAAGGATAGAGTGATGTGTTCCTTGTACAGTCAGCATCTAAAAACTTCTCTACTTACACAGGCCCACTCTAGTTTTGAATCCCAGTGAATCCCAATTCAGTGCTGTGCAGCCCAGGCAGCCTTGGGTGGCCCAATTGTAGATTACAAGAAATACAGGACAGGAATATTTTGCACTGAGTATTGTTGTTCCCAAACTTGAAGGAAAACCTGGGAAGACAAGAGATCACACTTGTGCCATCATTAATCATTTGTGCTAGAATCCACAACCCCTCTATTATTTATTTGCATTCTCTAAAAGAGAGGAAAGTTGTCCAAATAATCTTATCACAATCCAATAATGTTGTAATTCCCTACAAGTCAATCTACAAACTGAACCTGGATTTTATATTTATGTAGTGATTCACATAATAGATTTACATAATTTCATTGGTCAGTTAGTTCCCTCTTTGTGAAACAGGGTGAACAAAACAAACAAAAATTGCCCAACTTTTATTGCTTTTTTTTTTTTTTGCTTTTTGATGTGTTGACAGCCTGGGACACTTTTACACCACAAATAAACACTCCCTAGTGACAGGTCTCAGAATGGTCCAGCCTACAAAAAAACTAGGGTAAAGGTTCAGATTCTCATAGTTGTTTGTTGCTGCTTCTATTTTACAATATTTGAGAAAGGCAAATTCACAACAGAGCAGTAGAAATCTGTTTACTTGTTCAGTTGTCTTGTCTGCTTTGGATGCTGAGGCTGGCAGGTCCTTGGAGCTGTGTGAAAAGGTGACCAATTCCTGCATCAAAAAGGCTCATGTATTCCTTCCTGATTTTGCAGAAATTCAGGATAGTTTCCTTTAACTGGAATTCTTATGTCAAAATGTTCACAGGGAACAGAAGACTTAGGAACTGGTCAATTTTTTTTTCTGAAAGTTCAGCAATGCAAGTTTGAAAAATAAATTATTTTGCACACACATCAGCCTCATACAAATGGCTAAGGGCTAATGGCTTAACTCAAAGTCTGTTGTTGTCCATCTAGTGGGGTCAGCTGTCCTGATCAGGCTACCCTGGAATTGTGGTGCCTAATTGGGTAAATACTGTCCAAACTGCATGGATGGTATGGGTAATGGTTGCACAGCTGCAAAGAGCTCTTCCTATCCATAAAATAAGTGTGTCCAGTCTAATTAATATTGTGATATTAATTAATTCAGAAAGGTAATGAATTCTCCTGGGCCAATGGTTTCTCCTTCAGTTTGTTGGTATTATAGTGGTGTTGCAAAGGGACAGACATCAGACTAGTGTTCCAGCTTCTGGAGACTTTAATCAGCACAGCATTCTGAAGATAGGAGAAAATATTTCTGACACATTTCATGCTTTCACTTCTGAAATGCAGAACAGTTGTCACTTCAGACATAATTTCATGAGGTCTTCATCAGCATCTCTGAGCAGTCAATCTGTCCCTTTTGCTCTTCAATTTTGTGCTTCTGGGCTGATAGAAAATGTAGCTTGTTGAGTTTGCTGGGAGAGCCTAGAGATAAAATATTTTATGGACAAGTGTTGAGGTTGAGAATATCAGCTTCACAGTGATTCTTGACATGACTTTCTCCAGAGCACCACTATCCTGAAGAGCTGACAACAAATCATTGCTCTTGGTGACAAAACCAGTCATCCCATGAAAAAGCAGCACAGAACTTATTATCTAACCTTGATGATCCCAGAGGATTTGTGGTTCTCTTGTCTTTACTGGGCCCCCCTTGTTTTTTCTTTCAGCTCTGAACTCTCTACAGTGACACTGGCAGGGCTCCTGTCACTGATACAAAGAAAACCCACCCCAGCCAAAGCCTGTGACACTGAGTTACACAATAAGAAAAAAAAAAAAAAGCGTTTTTAAGGCTAAGTGGGGAGGGGGAGGCTTTTGCCTAAAACTTATTATGTGCACTTTAAGCACAGACATTCAGTTTTAGTGGCAATTGTGATACTTTTGTTTTCCAAAGTGTGTGTATGTGCTCTAATAAGAGAGAGTTACTGGGAATGGATAACTAGCTGTAAAAATGTGGCCAAGGTAAAACCTTTCAGGTCCATTCATGCCTGTGGATTAATTTAGCCTTCCCTTTTATGATCTTAAGTTATGAAATGTTCATGCAAAGCATTACCAGCTAAAGTGATCCAAGAGACAGTCTATTATGCCAAACACTAATCACTAGACAGTAATTAAGCTGTCAGTTATAAAACACAGAATTTGTGGTATTTCTAAATGAAGCAACAGCCCATGCCATAAGTCAAAAACAGGGATTGGTTCAGACAGGTAAGAGCCTCTTCCTTTGACAGTTGCCAGCTTAACTTCTGAGCAAATTAAAACCCTGTGCCATTGTGCCAGTGAGCCTTGGTTTGACAGAAGATCTTACATTCTCGGTGCAAGCCCACAGATAATGAAAGAAAAATTTCCTAAGAATACAATAGAGATTTTCTCCCTGATTTTCAGCAAAAAGGCAGATTATTACTCATCTCATTATTTAAGACCTCAGGACATTCCTTTAACACATGCATGAGCAGAAATTAAATATCACAGCATCCTGAAGAGTTTAGTGAAACTTGTTTTATGGCTTTTTTGGACATGAAGTGTGTATTAAGTCAAGCATTTTTGAACAGTCACCATGCAAGTTATGCAACAGGATCCATTTTGAGGGTTAAAATAGTAATTCAGTGGTTCACTAGATTAGGGGCCCAAGTACACTTAGCTGTCCATGTGCCTATACATTTTGCTCCTAGGCTTAAATTAATTTTTTTACTCACATTTACTTTTATTTACCTACAGTTCCCCAGAGCCTGCTTGCTGGGAGAGGTAGAAAATGAAGATGCACATAAATCATTGTACTCATTGACATTGTTTTACTAGCATAAACATAGATAAAGAAAACACTTATGTCCAAATGCAGAAACAGTAACTGATGCTACATGGGTGATGTAAACAAAACATGGTTGTGGCTGAACTGTCCAGCCTGACAGAAGGAAAAACATCTCATATATGCATAACCATTGCAGCTGGTACTTGAAATGCTGCTGATGAAACCTCTGCATTTACAGAGTAAGAGTTATTTATTGAAGATGTCAGTGCAAAATTCTCTATGGTGGACAACTGGTGCTATAATGGGCACAAACCCCCCATGGTCCTTCCTCAGTGCAGAAAGCTGCTGTGTTTTCCTAAGAATATCTATGAGTATCTGCAGGTTTCATTTCATATAGTATTGAAATTCACTTTGGGATGGCCTAGCATTTAATATGGGAAAAGGAAAGACTTACTAGAGATCAAGAATCTTTCTTTCTATGATTTTAGTATAACTTACACATGATTTAATTTTTTTCCTATAAGGTCACAGAATCCTAGAATGCTTTTGGTTGGAAGGGTCTTCTCATTCAAACCCCCTTCTACTACAACACATTGCCACTTAGCCAGGACTTGGACACTTCCAGAGATGTGTCAGACAGCTTCTCTGGGCAACCTAATCCAGTTCCTTACCAACCCCACAGTAAATAATTTCTTCCGAATATCTGATCTAAACCTGCCCTCTTTCATTTTGAAATCATTTCCCTTTGTTCTATCACTACATGCCCATATATAAAGTCTCTCTCCAGCTCTCCTGTAGTCCTTTCCTAAAAGAACTATAGAGATGCTTAAGGTCACCTGGGAGCTTTCCCTTCTCCAGGCTGAACAACCCCAATTCTCCAAGCCTGTCTTCATAGGAGAGATGGTCCAGTTCTATGACTGTCTTTGTGTCCCTCCTCTGGGCTGACTCCAGCAGGTCCCTGTCCCTCCCGTGCTGGGAGCCCAGGGCTGGATGCAGTTCTCCAGGTGGGTCTCAGCAGAGCAGAGCAGAGGGGCAGAATCCCCTCCCTCCCCTGCTGCCCACGGGGCTCTGGATGCAGCCCAGGACACGTTTGGCTCTCTGGGCTGTGAGTGCCATGGCCGGGCCATGTGCAGCCTCTCACCCACAGCACCCCCAAGTCCTTTTGGGCAGGGCTGCTCTGGGTCTGTTCATGCCCAGCCTGGGCTGGTACCAGGGATTGTCCCAGCCCAGGTGCAGGACCTGGCACTTGGCCTTGTTGAACTCCATGAGGTTCTCACAATCCCACCTCTACAGCCTGTCCAGTCCCTCTGGATGGCTCCCTTCCCTCCAGAGAGGACCACACCACACAGTTTGGCATCATCAGAGAATTTGCTGAGCATGCCCTCGAGCCCCCTGTCCCTGTCACCAATATATTGAAAAGTGCTGGTCCCAACACATTCCCCTGATAGACACCACTTGTCACTAGTCTCCATTTGGATATTGAGCAGTTGATCCTGCCAGCTCCTTAGCCACTGAATGATCCTTCCACCAAATCCATGTTCTGAGACAAGGATGTTGTGGGGACCGCCCAGTGTCAAATGCTTTCCACAACTCCAGGTAGTGGATGTCAGTTACTCTTGCCTTGTCCACCAGCACTTTATCCCTGTTGTAGAAGATCAGTTTGCTGTTAGTGAAGCCTTGCTGTATGTCACCAGTCAATTTTCTGTTTTCCATGTGGCTTAGCAGAGTCTCCAGGAGGATGGGCTCTGTGGTGTTTCCAGTCACAGCCTCACTGTGAGGTGACACTAATCTGCTTGCAGTTCCCCAAGTCTTCCTTATTTTCTTTTTCAGAAATGGGGTTTATGATTCCCCTTTCCCAGTCAGAGGGATCTGCCATGACTTCTGAAATACAAAGGATAACCACTTAATCCATCTGTTCCCTCAGGACCCACAGATGCATCTCATCAGGCACCATGACTTGTGCATCTTCAGGTTCTTTAGATGTTCTTGTACCTGATCTTCTCCTGCAGGAGATAGTTCTTCTTTCTCCCAGTTCCTGCCTTTGCCTTCTCAGGCAGTCTGGCTAGGAGTTTTTGCTGGAGACTGAAGTTAAAGGGTTGTTGAGTACTTCAGCCTTCTCCATATTCTGGATAACCAAGTTTCCTCTGCCAGAGATGCACACACATTGCACATATCAGCTCATTGATGTGGACAGGAGTGTACCTTAATAAATAGCAGGAATGTTTTCCAGTTTGATAGAAGCCAGCACAAATGCTTTGTCAATTGTTGCTGGGAACATCCAGCTCACCCACCGTGCTATTTTTAAGGCTAACAAGTCCAGATCCAAGTACAAGCAAGATGCAGAACAGTGTGAGTAATTTTACTGCTTTGCACGAAGACCAGCACCAGTTGCTGGTGAGTCTGTGCTTCTCAGAGCATTTATTTGGTGAAACAATTGCTCAGACATTCAGACACTATACAGACATTTGGGGATTTCTCTTTGTCAATATACCTTTTGTTTTGTGTATCGAATATCTAGAGTCTGGCTAAACTTAGGCAGCTGTTTGGCCAGTATATGCAAGTAGATTTTATGAAATCCCAGATTAATAGGGAGCAGTAAATACTGCAAAAGACAGAAAATACTACTCAAATGTTTTCTGAAATTGAAAGCAAAACAGCAAATCAAGACTTTTTTATTACATTTAAACAGCTTTAGTATCAGCACATGTAGTTGCTTTGCAGAGGTGAAATGCACTTAAGCTTACAGCACCGTTTAGTCACAAAGAGTTATATTGTCTCATTTTCCACAGAGCTGGAAAGTAAGCACAGAATTCTCATATCTTTTGCTAGTATCATAAGCCATCATTCTGCTGTTATAACCAGAAACATACAATTCTGGGGAATTACTTACTGCCAAATGAGGACAAAAGGAGAAACCTGTAGGAAGAAAGAAAGAGAGTTACTATGGAAAAAAGATCCTGAACAAGACAGATATAAGATATTTAATATGACTTTCCAGTGCAATATGGTAGTGAGAAAAACTTATTTATAAGCTGCAGGGCATTAGGCCATGGGGATGAGAGGTTGTATAACCCTGTCTGTAGGGTTATGATGAGACCATTGCTAAAAATAATTCTGGTTTTGAGCAACTTACTACAAGAGTGATTGTGCCAAACTGGAACAGACTCAGATAACAACAAAACAATTATTAAATGACTGGATTTATGAGAAAAGATAAAGCAACTAAATATATACATAACTTGGCTATGAGACATCTAAAGGGAGGCATTAATTGTCTGTTAGTACAGTATTCAAATATATAAATGCCAAAGAGGCTGAAAAATCAAATGAATTATTTAGTGAGATATCAAGAGGATGTAGTTATAGCTAATGAAATAGTCTCCAGTGATAGGGCTGGAGAAAGGGCTGGCCTTCAACTATGTAATGCAGCAATAGTCTTCGGTCTTACTGAGTACATACATGTATGTGGGCCAGGGAGCAGAAAGTCAGGCATTAGAGGCAATTTCACTCAAAACTTTATTTGTGGCTAATGACATGCAAGTTTTGCTCTGGGTGGACAAACATCATGATTTATAAATGTAAACTCTCCAAATCCTTGTAGAAACAAAGTGATTGGTATAAGGACTACACCATCTAGCTATCAAAAATTGGAAGTTTCTGTGCAGGTTACACATTCATTGTGAACTGCAGTATTAGCCTGCTACTGTTTTACATCTGAAGAAAGTACATATGCATTACAACTAAATAAATTTAAACTGCTCCATGAATTTAAAATAATGTGTAATAGCCTGCCTACTGATTTTCTAGCATGAGAGAGAAACCTCTAGCAGCTTTTCTTTTGTTTCCATGTGTGATGCATGAAACTACATTTAATCTCAAACTCATTTAATCTCCTTCATTCCCTGGCAAAAAGCATATAAAAACGTTGGAGATCTTTGGTTCTGCTAAAGAAAATAGACTTCATCCATTTCCGCTGTACTGTTATGGTTTTTATCTGTGGTGTTTTGTATGGAAGTTGCCAAACAACATCTGTGTTGCTCATGAAAAACAAATGAAAATGTTTTCAATTTGTTTAGATCAGCAGAAAAATGTATTTTCACATCAAAAAGTTCTTGTTCCAGCAGCTATCTGATGAAGAATTGACTCACAACACATGAGTCAGAATTGCTCCTGGCATTTTGGTGCCTTAGGTAAAATACCAGCCCAAATACCCATTCAATTTTTTATCATATTTGACAAGTTAATTTAAAAGTGTCTTTTATTCAGTGAGAATTTGTCTTTTGATTTTGCTGTGCTTTCTGCTCTTCTCCCATTGTCTTCAGTCAACTTCATGCTTCAGCATGTCCTTTTGTTCATGTTGCACTTATTTACTAAGAATATTAAGATTATTTTTGCCATTCAGCCTCTCTTAATGCATTTCCTTTCTTTTCCTTCCCATGTACAGTTCTACTGGAGTCCCATATATACTCATCCAAGTCATCCCAGATGTCACACTTTGCCACTTAAAGAACCTTAAGGCTTGTGAATGCATTTACCCTTGAAGGGAAAGTGCCCTTAAAAGATGACCTTGGTACTTTTAAGGTCTGCAGTGAAGAAGAAAAGTACAAAGATAGCTGAAGAGGAAGAAAAGGCATTAGTTTTGACTGCAAAACTTTCTTTATTATGTTTGTATGTGTTTTTAATGATTCTTTCTTAGTGTATTTTAGTATCTGTCATTTTTCCATCATAACTTCGAACTGCTATCTCCCCAAATCTGAAATCAGAGAAGACTTTGCAGTCCAATCTGCCAGTGCTGGGGCAGATGAGCACTCTGTCCTTCATTTATAAATAGACAGGAAGGACCATCCCAATAAGTTTCCTGACCTTGGCTCTGCAGGATTAGCTCAGACATGATTTATACAGATCCTTGACACACAAAGGTTGTCTTTTGGAAGATAGAATTAGATTTTGGCATAAAAATTCCATCTGATCCTAAACAATTTCAGTTTAGTAAAAGCATCCAGGTTCCTGATCTAGAAGAGAAGGATGTGACACAGGTGTAACAGCAGAGAGCTTTGTTGTTAAATAATCCTATTTTAAACTTTCAGTCAAAGGCCTGAAATTCATGTGCCCTTCAAGCAAGGAACCTTTCCAAGCTGCCCCAAAAAGCTACAGTTCCTGCAATTCCTGCAAAATATTCAGAAGCAAATGAATTTCATCAAGGATATGCTCTTTTCCTGTCCTTTGCTGGGAAGCTTCCCCTGTAAAACCTGTCAAACTGAAGTGACCATTTGGAACGGATCTCCACAAAGACCTCAAGTTTACATTAAGATTCAGGAGCATTTCAAAGAACAGGAGGTGAGATATACCTATATTATACATTTATAAATGTATAATATATATGTGTATATGCATACACATTTATATATGCATATGAACACACAATATACATTCATTAAACCTTTTGAGTATTCATATTTATTTAGAGAGTGTAGTTCAAAATTTAAGAAGATGGTACATTCAGTCAGGGTTCTTCTCTTAATGTTTTGTCCTTGTTGTTTCCAAGGATAATTTCTCTCACTTTGCCTTCTACTTTTTTCATCAAGTGTTTATAAGTAGATGTCTTGTGTGAAAGTGAGACCTTAAGATTGTCACATGACCATATTCAGACTGTTTAGGGAAACTCTGAAACCTAATGCATGAGAAATAGTATGCAAACTGATTATACAGAAACTGGAAAAATAGCCAGGAATTTGGGAGTGCAGGCATATTTTCCAAGCACCATGGAGGCACTTAACTACGGTTTAGATGGAATGTGTTACTCCTTGATTTAGTTCTAGCAAAATACTCAAGAAAATGTGAGGCCTCCCCAGGACACACTAATTTTTGGTTTTGCAGTTGCAGCTGTCTACAGAGATTAAGGAATTTGGATCAGTTCCAACCTTCACATGTTGGAATAACAAAATTCTGTTTGCTGTGTCAGGTGATGGTGCCTTTAAATAAATACACTAATTTGTGTCCTGAGTGTTGGCATTGAGGTGAGGATAGAAAAAATAGAGGAATACTAGAGCTAGAAATAATAGAGGAATAATAAGCAATATTAAGCTTACTTCCTGTTTCTAATTTAACTGTTACAGTATACTTTGAATATGAAAGTGTATATATGACTTTCATTTCAATATGGACCTGGATCCTAAGCACTGCTTCCAGCTGAGCAGTTTTCTGCAGCTTCCAGAAGCCCATGAAACCTACAGGAGCACACCAAACAGTCAAGGGTGTGATCTGATACCACAGCTAATGAGGCACAGCTATTTTATACATTCAGAAGAAATAATTCATTATACAACTCCTAATACATCCCACAGGAAATGAATACAGCAAGGGCACTGGGCCTGTTGATTTTGCAAACGTGAATAGACTTTGCTCAAGGGAACAACTCTGTTGTTGTCAGTAGGAGCAGCAGCTGAAGAGTGCAAGAGATGTGTCAGGAATCATTTTCATTGTTAGTGGTGTTCAAATTGTATTTAAAACCCTGTATGATAAAAAACCAAATAAATGCCCCAATCAAAACTTCACCAGGCACAAATCTTGAATCTTGTTGAATCTATTTTCAAAAAGCAACCAGTTAGAGGTCGGCTGTGGAAAGAAACAGTTCCTTGCTACTGCTCCCAAACATGTCTGAAACAAAACAGGGGATGTATAAAACATTGTTCTTACCAGCAGGTACCATCAGCTATTAAATTCTCTGTTAATGGCATCACCAGGGACCATGACTTAGGTCAACAGCTTGGCAGGAGGTGCTGGCAAATGTTAAATCAACAGCAATCAAAACTGAAAAACCAACATGCTTGCTACCATCAAATTTAAAAGAGAACTTATTGTGCCTCAAACACAGCAGCAGGTTTAATAGAAAAGTAGACATGTTTATCGTTTCAGATTTACAACAAGACTTATAAAGACCTTATTAGTCAGAATCCAGTCTGCTGCCCTAGAAACTAAGAATGTTACTTTGTTGAGAAGAAGGATCTGTTGACACAAATGTTTCGCCTGGCCTTGCCATTGTGGTTAACCAAAATACATTTACTAGTGAGAAGGTAAATAAAAGCAAACAAGATGCCTCTTATACCACAATACAGTAAGGTTCAAATTGACCAAGCTTAATGCTATGACATAAATATGCTTAATGTTTATGGAATTTTTCTAGGAGCTGTTTGCCCTGTTGGGCTTAACGTCTTACATGAGACCTACTGAATGGGAATGTGTTTTCGGTATTACACATACTTAAAGACCTCATCAAAAATATTCAGAGGAGCTGCCATGAATACCACAGTTAACCACGTTGCAAATAAAATGGGTCATGGTTTATTCTTAGATTAACACGAATACATCAATCTTGTCCCATATATATATGTACACAGAAAAATTAACTGACAATTGAGGTGATAACACTATTGGAACCAGGGCTGTATAAATATAAATCATCTGCACAGACTGCACTGGAAAAAACACAGTAGCTCTTTGATCTGCAAGAAAACAGAGAAATTGGGAAACACAGCTCTGGTGTCTGAGCTTCTGTTAGTGGATGCAGAGTCTTGCACAACCGCTTCTCTAGTAAGTAACCCAAAGCATGCCCAGCATCATCTGATTCTAATGGAGAAACTCCAGGCCACAAAAAGCTGAATGGCCAATCTTAGATTACCCTGCTGCCATGAAATAAACTCCTTGTTTTTTGTCTTCCTCCCATATGGAAAAGAAGAAAGACAAAAAAGAGTGAGAGGGAAACTATTGAGAAGAAAATAAGACCATAGTATATCCATTTCAGTACACAGTCTGAGACTGAATCAGGTTGGTTTGCAAGCTAAGAAATCTTGAAAGGTGCTTCCCTTTTATCTGAATTTGGGTTTTGTTAAATTCATGTTTTAAGACTCATTAATTCTATTTTTCAAATTAAGCTTGAAGCCATAAAAAAGAAAGTAGAAGACCAATCTCCAGTGGCTTTAAAAAACATCTGTTATAAAGTCTTGCTCCACAACACGTAAGTAGAGATATAGCATTAAAATTATCTTGTTTTCTCAGTACATCTCTGAGCAAGCCTGGAACATCACATCAGAAGTGTTACAATTAGTATGAAAACCAAAACCAGTCAGCAGCTGTTGAAGGAAGGAAAAAAAATAAAAGGTGAAAGTATTAAGATCCTGTGACTGTACAGTAAGGCTGTAGTTTATACTGAGCTAAAAATCAGCATGGAAAGGGAAAATTTTTGCTCAGACATCACAGATTTCTTCAGGGAAAATCCCCAGTACAGCTTTATTTTGTGACAGTGCAACAAAACCATTCAGTGGAATAATGCTATCAAGTAGTAGAAGTTTTCCACCTCCATAGAAAAAGTCCCAGGCCCTGATTTTCTCAGCTTCTCCCTCCTTTTTCTGGCATTTTTCTTTCTTGGCAATGGCAAAGGAAGCACAATAGTCAGTCACTCTGTATTTAACAATATTGTGCAAAATCTTGGGAAACAGCATTTCTTACATTACCTTCTGAGAGAATGAGGTCTCGGGAGTTGGTTAGACACATGGTTCAGTTGTGGAAGATCAGCCCTGCCCTGAGATACCATTCTCCCATAACTCCCATTTTTAGACAAGCCACTGTAAACACTCCTTGCCCTCGCCATTACCAAGTAAACTAGATTAATTTCTGTTAGAAATGCTCACATGTCTGGGTATCGTATGTGAGCTAAAGCCTGATCACTTCTAGAAAGTCTCCAAGAAGGAATTAAATGGCTTGCTGACTATTCCTGAGCATCCTGATTTTCAGTTGTACCTTTCCCCACTGAAAAGCTTTCCATTTGACCCACAGAGTTCCTTTTTCATCTGTTGCAAAAAAAAAAAAATGAGGTAAGCTAGAAGGAGGGAGAAAGAGGAAGTATTTACAGTAGTTTAACCATATTTCTTGAGGGGGGGCTTTCCAAAGATCTGGTATCAGCTATGCTTTTGAATTGTATCCAGAATTACATAAGCTTTCCAACCTTTTAAAATTCTGCTGCCAGAACACATTCATCAGCTACTCATCCACAGACCACAGGCAGGTGAAATCCTCTCCAACTTCATGGAGTTTTTAGTAGGTCAATGTGATTGTAAGGCCACTCTCAACGATTCAAGAACAGTTTTGAAACTGTTCTTGATCTGGGAACATTCTTGAGATATAGAAGAAAAAAAAATACCACTCCTATATTCAAGAAGGGCAATAAGGAGGATCTGGAGAACTACAGGATACTCAGCCTCAACTAGTCCCTGAGAAGGGGAGGAAATGAGAACCTTCCTATGAAGTTCAGAATACTGTGTCAATTAAGGTATGAAAAAAAGAAATATATATATCAGATAAAATAATAGCAGTTAACTTCATTGATACGGTATTTGACTCAGGGGGTCCTTAGCCAAAACAATTCAAAGGCACAGGGTAATCTTTAGGGAAGATTAGTCCATGCAGACAATTTTTACCCTCTCATCACAAGCATTTGCAGAATCACAAAATCAGTGAGGTTGGAAAAGGCTTCTGAGCTCATCGAGTCCAACCTATGACTGAACATCACCATCTCAATGAGACCATGGCATGCCCAGTCTTCCCATAAACAACTCCAGGGATGGTGACTCCATCATCTTCCCAGGTAGCCCATTCCAGTGTCTAATCCCCCTTTCTGTGAAGAAATTCCTTCTAATTCACTGATGCTTTTTGTCCCAGACATGATAGCATGGTAATTCTTACATAGTTTATCCCTATTTACAACCCATATCAATTGAAATAGGAAATGGCTTATCAAGCTAATGCTCTGAGCTAATCTTCCTTGAAAAATGATAAATAGATAAAGATGAATCAAAATCCAATAAGTAAATTATTTTAAATAGATAACATGATAAAGAAAAATGGAGCATTTGTATACTGAGATTGGAAAACAAAAAGAGTTAAACAATTTTCTTCAAATTTTGGCAATAGCATTTATTTTTTGAGATTTAAAATAACTCTTCCAAAAAATAAGGGTATAGATTTTTCTATAGTGTTGATATGGCAGAATAATCACTAGGTTTTTAAAGATGTTTCATCAGAGACGTAATTTTCTTTGAATCCTGCAGGTAAAGTACCAACATCATCCTCTTTTTAAACATATGTTTAAAAAGAATTTCAGACGTTTAGGTACTTCTGGGATTTTACAGTAACCAAGAGTTCTCCCTTGTAAAGGAAGTGGAGCTGTAGACTGTGGGTGATAGTACATGGGCATAAAACTTAATTTAATTTGGAGGTGAGGTGTTTGGGTATTGTGATTTTGGCTAATAGACCTGTGATTTGGGAGTTGGTACAGTTCACAATTGTCCTTTTTAAATGACTGTACGATGCACATTTCTCATACACAAATAGAAAGCATTTGTTACAGTGAAAGACACCTTTAGGATATTGGTCACACTGCTTCTTACTGAGGGAGAAGGATGAATTTTAGAGAGAAGGATTAAACATTTGTAGAGGTAGTAAACTGCAAAGCCAAAATCATCTGGAAACCTGAGCATATTCCATAATAGGAAGAGGGAATGCATGTTCACAGCCTGAAACTCTACATTCTGCCGCTATGGAAGGTACTACCCAGACAGATACAAGAAGGAGAGGCCTTTCTTTGTAGGTCAGCTATAGATTTTCTTCCATTTCTTCAGCTGTGTCCTTAAAAGCACTTCTAACTATGCTGGCTATTTTGTCTAACATGTGTGATGCTTTGATTTGCATTTTGTTTTGACTTGTCTTGAGACTATCATGATTCAAAGTAGGCAGAGAATTAAAATAATGAAGTTAATCAATAAAGCAAGACTCTGGGACATGTTAGTGTGTGTCCTAATTCCTGTGCCCATCATAGAGATAATACTGTATCTCTCATTTGGAGTTAAGATGAAAAGCAAATAAGATAGGACAGGGAGTAGTGGTGGGAGAAGTGTCTTCCAGCAAAGGTTGATGACACTCAATGCACATTAAGGGTTGTGGACAGAGTGTTCCACTTGTCAGTTCAATTTTTGTTATCCTCTGCTGTAAAAATGGGAAACCCAAATTAATATTATTTCATCAAAAGAAAAATCAGGGTTTTTTTGGTAACAAGACTCTATCCAGCAACTAAGTGAACATGACTCAGATTAACCAAGGTGCCACCCCTTAAAAGAAATCTGTACCTAGTCTGAAGAACTTCCTTTCCAGCCTGAGTCAGAGCAAATAAGTTTCAAGCCATGACAGCATTACTATTTCATAGCCACACATAGCCCATTAAGTCAGTTACTGGCCTCCATTTTCTGCTACTCATTAAAATTCACAAAAAAATCCATTTTTTCATAAAAATCTTTGTAGCAGTGAAGTGTTATGTATCAAGAAGGTGCTTGACCATTCACTACTTCATGTTTGCGCTCTGAAGAGTGCAAGAGATTCCAATTAGTTTCTTGGTATAATTAAAACTGGGTTGATATCCATGACCGTGGAAATGATTCCTTAAATTTAGGACTGTTCTCACTTTGATTTTGAAATTACTCACATATTTCTCTACTAAACATGTGTAACAAAATCTGTTTTTCTTTTGTTATTTAGAAAGGGAGACAAAAGTTACTAGTGTTGGAGTGAAGAATGTTTCCATTTTCATATGAATTTTTACTGATCTTTTTATGCTTCTTGGAGGTAAGAGCACCACCAAGGCAAATCAGATAGATTAATCAGGATGGAAAGGCTCAGCTCAGAAGCCCAAATTCTCAGTACTGCTATCCTGTGTTACCGAGAGATGTCTCTCTGTCAGCTTCTCCCTCTGTCTTTCCTCTGATGAAAAATTCCCATTTGAACACTGTGCTGTGAAAGGATGCCTGGCATATTTCATTGCCACCTGCTAATCTATGTCTACATCAAAATGATTTTGAAAGAAATTCAAAGAATCTGGTTTATCTAGATTATTTTAAGATGTAAAATGAGATTTTTCTTTTTTTTTTTTAACAGTAAAACTACAGTAATTAATTCAACATATTTAGTGCATCTTCATCTTGAATGTATACATGGTATTTATGAATTAATGTAACAGATTAAGTACTAATTAATCAGAAGCACATCCCAGCTATTGATACAAGGAAAAACAGAGTTGACACAAAAGAAGAAAAAACCTGCAATAACAGAGGCTCTGAATTTCACATAATCTCAATGCACTACCTAATTCAAAGAAAAAAATAATATCAGAATCATGACCAGAATGCAAATACCTTTCTTTCTACTGCTAATTATCCCTAATAAAATTAAGAACTAAAATCTGCTACTAACCAATAGCAGAAATACCTTTTCTTTATAATATTTAATCTAAACAACTTGTGTTTTATTTTAAAACTGTGCTTCTTTGTCTTGTCATATCTGCTTATGTAAAAAGTCATTCTCCATTTTTTGAAGTCCCCTGAGATACTGGATGGCATTAGTGGGGTTTCCCTGGAGCCTTCTTTACTTTCAACTCTCTCAGCCTGTCTTTGTTAGAAGAGTGGTTCCAGCCTTTGCATCATCTTTGTGACCCTCCTCTGGACCCACCTCAGGCAGGGTAACATCCTTCTTGCATTGAGGACCCTGCAGATGGAATCACAGAGTCATGGAATCTTTTAGGATCGGAAAGGTGTGACCAACAGTGACCCATCACTGTCAGAGGTGCAGGTGCCCCATGGGGAGGTTGCAAAGCAATCATGGCCTTCTCTGAAATGTTTCATTTCTGTCATTCCTCATTTGACAGTGACTGGAAGAGCTCAGAGGGCAGAGAACTCTAGAGAAGATGAACACAAGTAAAAGAGGAGTTAGCAGTGAAGATAAGCAGAAAAATAAGTAGAAAGAGGGCATAGTACATTCCTCAATTTCCTCATTCTGGAGGTTGAAAGAGGTCTGAGGGTGAATGTGAATGAGAATGAATGTGAGTACAGCTCTTTACTCAAGGAGGACACCTACCAGCCTGCAGGAGTTGAAGGTCACTGATCTTGAGATATTGCCTGATGCTGAAGAGATTCCACAGACAGGATGCTGAAATTGCCCATGGTTGAAAAGTTGATATTTGCCAAAATGTTGAAGGTAAGCCTAGAGCTTCATAGATGTAAGTTTTTAAAAAGAGGTGAATTATGGGCCAAATAGCTTGCCTTCTTGGTAAAAAAGACAAGGGACAAAACCAAAGAGAACAGAAAGAAAAAAAGGTCATGATAGAAAGAAAATAGAATTAATGGAAGTAAATTAGCTCTAACTTGCAGAATACAGTTGTAGTGAGTGCCCTGTGTGGTACTGAGCTGAGGATAAATTACTGCGTGCTCTGACCATGCTGATATAACATCAGTGAGTACATGAACCTCACTTCCAAAGTTTAGTGTCACTGTGGAGAAGGAGTCCAATCCCCAGCACAACCTGAAGCCTCAATGGACACACAGACTATTGCTCTAAATGATAACTGTAAGTACCTCTAGGACAATCACAGATAGGTAATCTAAACTACAACAACAAGAGCTACAAGTTTCATTTAGTTTCAGATGAGTTACACAAATGACAACAAAACCCACATCTTCAAGGAATTCCAGGAAGAATTCCCTCAGTTCTCCACAGCATGCTGCAAACCACTAGAACAGATCACTACAGAAATAATGCAGGGAAACTTCTTCATTAAAGCTTTGTTTTTGAAGAAACTACATGAACATTTTTAAAATTGGTTTCAGAAAGTGAAAGAATTAGGTGTAGAAATTAAAGCTTCCTGGCATAAAACTTTAATGGAACACATTCATAGTTTACGGAACAACTGATCCACATGTACTGGATTTTTGAAAACACTGTTTTCTCACACATTAATTCTTCTCTGTTTGAATTAGGGCTATTCCCTAAACTGCTCTACAAAATGGGCATATTTTTTCCTTCAGGTACTAGTTAACAAAATCAACTTCTCTTAGTCCATGCCTAAGTGTCTCAGAAACAGAATGGCAGCTCAAAGTTTGAGGTTATTTTGTAACCTTGTCCTGAAAGACAGTTGTGAGAACAGGGATTCCAATTCTAAACACCTAAAGAAGATGTCCACCCAGTTTCACTTAAGGCAGCCTTCAAAGAATAGTTATGTCAAAAACTTCTTCCTTCCATTGATTACCAAAGGAAAAGTCTGGACTGCACTCTGGGCATGGCCCCACTAGATGTTACTTTACTGTCACTTAAATGAGCCTAATATTCCCTGTGTTGGGGACACAGTTTGTCCCTAACAGCATGTTCAGATTTCCCCGGTGAACAAACTAGGAACAAAAAAACCAAACCAAACCAAACCAAATCAAACCAAACCAAAAAAAGTACTTAAGCTGAAGACGGTAAAACAGTAGAAAGACTTGTTTATAAACCTGGCATATTAAGGAACTGTTAGGTTACACAGACATGGTTAAACGTACTAGATTTCAATGTGTAATAAGTTAGGAATTCAACAAGGTACAAAGAACAATGAAGCTCAGCATCTGAGAAAAATGATTTAGTATGGTACAGGAAAGAGGCAAGTTGCCAGTTACAGGACATTATGCATTGTTTTATTTTTCTCCCTCTGAAAAGCACCTCAGATTTAATTTAAAATTCTGACTGGTTGAGTTAAATAAAAATCAATCCAAACTCTGTTGTAATGGAAATCACATCTATGATTTCAAATGCATTCATTAAATTAATAGGTCCTTTTGCCTTTCTTTTCAAGTATCAAAACTCAGATCCATTACAATTCTTTAAAGCCTTATATCAGTGTGCTCTCTATGCCTCTTGCTTAACACAACCTTTCCAGAGGCTTTCTTCCCAAAATAACTCAATTCTGTTCAATCCTCGCCATCTCCACACACTCAATATCTACACCTTTTTCCTTTTTTCTTTTTGATTTGCAGCCTTGTCTTCTGACAAATTCCAAGCTCACAGCATCTCATATGCTTGGGAAATTACAGTAAAACACTTCAACATCACTACAGCTGGAAAAAGCGTAAGTCAGCATTTGTGTAGTCCCAGTTAGGATTGAAGGTGACTTCCATCCTAAAGCTGTTTTTAAAGAATGCCTTCGTTGAGCCCTTCCCAGTAATAAGTGGCTTCAGGACAAAAAAAATTTTCTTTTGAGGAAAAGTTGTGATATGAAAAGGCATGAATTAACTGCATTTCCATACAACGTAGAGAGAATTTGGCCCATTGTGACAAGTTGAACATTTCTACAGGAAAAAAACCAGCAATTCAGCCTTAAAAAAACCTCATAAGTTAAAAAAATTCAAAGAAACATATAACTATTTATCTGTCTGAAGGCCATGATAAGGAGTTATATTAGGAAATTAACAAATTAATAGAAATGTTTACATTATGCTTATCTGGCTAATTTGCTTATGAATAATAAGAATGACTTAACAGTGTTCTCTTGAATATCAATTGTTATGCCACTTGTGAGTGATGTATGCAGAGCAGGACAACCCAGAAACAAGACTTTGGATTTAGGCATGTTGTAATCAGTGGCAGCCAAACAAACACAAAGGTCTTCTAAAGAAAGAAACCAGCCCTGAAGTGCAGAGGTACCATTGTTTTGTATAATTAATTTAAATATTCACAGACGTCATAATTATGATTTGGAAAGCTCATTCATGGGAAGGGACACATTTCACTAGACCAGGTTGCTTAGAGCCCCATCCAGCCTGGCCTTGAACACTGCCAGGGAGAGTGAATCCACAGCTTCTCTGTGCAACCTGTACCAGGGCCTCACCACCCTCAGGGTAAAGAATTTCTTCCTAGTATATAACATAAATGCACTCTCTCAGTTTGAAGCCATTCCCCCTTGTCCTGTCTACTCCAGACCCATGCAAATATTCCCTCTCCCTCATTCTTGCAGGTTTCATAAAGTACTGGAAGGCCACAACTTGGTCCTCTAAGCCTTCTCTTAGTCACCCCTAAGCCTTCTCTTCTCCAGGTTGAACAATCCCAACTCTCTCAACCTTTCTTCACAGGAGATGTGCTCCATCACACCAGTGGCCTTCTTTGTGCTGACTCCAGCAGGTCCCTGTCCCTCCCGTGCTGGGAGCCCAGGGCTGGATGCAGTGCTCCAGGTGGGTCTCAGCAGAGCAGAGCAGAGGGGCAGAATCCCCTCCCTCCCCTGCTGCCCACAGGGGCTCCATCCCTGGATGCAGCCAGGGATGGATGTGGCTTTAGAGAATTCAGTAGGGACAGTGCATTTAGAAAGCTTTTCATGGCACTTCTTTTGATTCTTACTAAAAACTTCAGAGAGCAAAATTAATAAGTACTCCAAGGAATCTCCTTTTAGAAAAGGAAATACAACTTACACTTGTCAGTTTAGGAGCTCCCTCATTAACCCCACTGGATGACCAAACAAGCTAAAAGAAATCATGGTTTTCGTCTCTTTGATCACAGTCATCCCTTGATGAGCAAACCATCACACTGTCATTCATTAGAAGTCTAAAGTACCCAAAGATATTTTCCTTCTTGCAGCACTGTGCAGTTTGTTTTGTCAGTAGAAAATAGATATTTGTATTATCTCGTCTCCTTGTCTTTGTTCTGCATTTTTTTCAAATTCCCCACCTCCTTCACCTCTGCTTTGCCCTCTCTTTCTTCCCTACCAACATTACTACCACGTGTACAACCTTCTCACACAAGGGGTTGGTTTTTTTTTGGCCCTCCACACTAAGTGCAAAAATGTAAAACCTGCAGTCCTCTGTATGTTACCAAAGGATACAGTTTTACTTAAAATCTTGTTTTTGCCAAAATATTTTCAAAGTATCTGGAGAGGAATCAAACCACAGTGGCTCTCAGTTGTATTTCCTTTTACTATTTCCTCAGGTACTCCCAGCACAGCACTAAGTAATTGGATAGTCCTACAGGAAAAAAAAAAAGGCTGCACAAGACAGTTTGTAGGTTTAAGAATTATCCTTCTGGGGCCCGTGGGGATGAATACAGGGCACACAGTTGCCAGACTTTAAATCCTTGATTGTTTTAGTTGTTCCTGAAGACAGGAATCAAATATGACAGTTTGTACAAAATATACTGTTTATATTCAGCCCTTGTAACGCTTTTTCAAATGATTGAAATTAACTGTCATTTTACTCTGTTTTGATATTTGGTCCTGCCTCTATTTCAGATGACCCTTTTCCCATAATATAGATACTATATTGTAAGTTTAGACTTACATTACTTGTAAAGAACTAACAGTGCAGTGGTGGAAAAGTTTCTAATGCAGCTAAGTTTGCTGAATTAATCATAAGATGATATGCTCTAACTGCTATCATTCCATTTTACATGGTATCTAACCAAATCTTGTTACATCCCAGACTTCAGCTTATTTTGAAAACACAGCTGCAAGACTTCTTGGTATAAGCCAAACACATATTTCTTGTATACTGGGGGTCTTCCCATAGGCCACCTGTACTCTACTATTTTTAAATTTTACTTAATTCTTCTCAAGCTATTTGTGGTCTTGCTGACATCTTCAGAAGACTTATTCCACATCTCTCTTCAGGAGTTTTAAGATCTTGAGAACACAGACAACAGACACTTCACTTTGGCACTAAGGATTCTGTATGTTTCTCTTGATGGTTGCTGAATTCTCTCCCACTAAAACTGGAAAAAAAATTTAAAGCTGAAGTAGGAAAAGGCTTTTTGTCATGTGCCTTAATTATTGTCATAGAAATCCTGATGTGAATGAATTTTCATTATGTTTTTCTTTCTCTGCAGGATCATACTTCCAGTGGGGAAGAGGGATATAGGCATTGTTTGGTGAAGAGCACAGGAGAGATTGGCTGAGGGAGCAGCAGAATAAACGCGAATAGCACAGCCCACATGATACAGAATTTATGGCTGGCCCCAGAGGGATGTCTGTTGTATGCAGTGCGTACAGCTAGGGGTTTGTTGGATAGACCTTTCAGTGAGTCAATTGTTCCCTGACATCTTAGAGGTGCCAGTATTTGCAGATGGACTGTAATGTGTTTGTAAGGAGGAGATGACAGCTCCCTGGAGTACACAGTGCTGCTATTCAGTAAATGGGCCTTACTACAATAATGTCTTACAGCCCTTAATACGCCTTCTCAAAAATTATTCTCTTGAAAATGTGCACACATAAACAACATATATACAACTGGAGCAATGTCCAGAACACAGAACCTTTCACCTCAAGCAGGGATTCTCTCATCACTCAGTGCAACAGCATCCCTTTCCAAAAAGTGTTCAGAAGAATTAAATACTCTTGCAGTTGGAGTCAATGTATTTATGCTTCGTGGAATGGAAACTGATATTATTCTGTTCCATTCCTGTGCTGGTTTTGGCTGAAAAATTTTCTTCATAGTAGCAGGTATGGAGCTGTGTTTTGGATTTGTGCTGAAAACTGTTGATAACACAGAGATGTTTTAGTTACTGTTGAGCAGGGCTCACAAAGAGCCGAGGTTTTTCTGCACCTCTCCCCACCCACCAGTGAGGGCCCTGGTGGTGCACAAGAAATTAGGAAAGAACACAACCAGGACAGCTAACCCCAAATGACCAAAGGGATACTCCATGCTCTAGGGCGCTGCAGTCAGCATACAAAGCTGGTGGAAGACGGAGGAAAGGGGCATGTTTGGAGTGATGGCATTTGTCTTTCCAAGTCACTGTTTCATGTGTGATGGAGCTCTGCTGTCCCAGGAATGGTTGAACACCTACCTACCCATGGGCAGTGCTGCATGCATGGCTTTTGCTTTACCTACTAAACAGTTTTTATCTTAACCCAAGAGTTTTCTCAGTTTTACCTTCCCAAATCCCTTCTACATCCTACCACGCAAATAAGTGAGTGGTTGTGTTGGACAGATTTTCTGACTGGGGTTAAATCATGATAACTGCCAAGTGGAAATAACCAAAAAGTGAATGAGAGACAAAATTGTCCCCAGATTCAAATACTGCATTGCTCTGCACTGCTGATATCCCAATATGTCAAAGTGTCTTTGTGCTCCTGTGAGGTCTGTAGAGACGGATTGGTTGCATCACTGAGAGCAGTCCTTAGCCTGAAAATACATTTTGGATACATAAGGCAGGAAGTAAAAATATATAATAATTTTGCATTTTTAAAATCTTGTTCCTGGGATCATACAGTAGAATATTTCACTTCATCTTTTCTTGCTACTATGTTCATAATATAGATGAAGTAGACCCTCTTAGAGAAGAGGCACAAGGACCTGCAAGGGACATTTTTCATTTGCTGTTCCAGAGAGAAGAAATCATCTGTTTTTTCTGATTTCCAAAATGCTTTCTGACCATAATGACTTAGAGAAGTTACATAGACAATGGAGCTGATCTCCCTTGTGTAGTGGAAGGTTATAGAACAAAGATGCCAACCAAAGTTTAAGTTTCAAGAGGTTCAGACTTGAGATTGGAAAAAATTCTCCATGGGACAGCATTACAGTACTGCAATGGGCTACTCAAAGAAAAGTTGGAGTCCATACTAGGAGCTTCCTAACACAGACAACCAGGCACAGCACTTCATTAGCTTTGATGTAGAGTCCTCTCTGGAAGATGACTATTTATGGCAGCAGAAATAGAAAAGCAGTGGAAAAGCACTTTAACACAGATCTGTCTGTGCTTTGCTCCCTTCTGAGGTGTTGAGCAAATGCCTGCAATGAATAGTGTCTTATGGTTTGAATTGTGCTCTGTCTTTCTGTAAAGAAAGCAGGCTTCATAATCCCCATAACAATCCAATTTCCTGTGTTTTTCCCACTCATGCAAGCACTATTTTTCCCAAGGATTAAAGAGTCTGTATTTCTTTAAAATAATTTACTCAAAAATACTCCAGCTGTTACCTTCCTATTGGCTGCTAAGCTTAAGGAGAAAGATTTTTCAAAGTCACCCTCCAGCCAGACTCCAAAATGAAACAGAATTAGTTATTTTTTAAACATCATTGCTTTTCTTGAAGGCACCCCAGCTTATAATTAGTCCCAAGTTTTTTCTTAATTTCTCCATATTTGTTCTTACTATGTTTTATTATCATGAGGATAGAAAATATGATTCAGTAACCTTCAGATCATTCATTACACTCACTTTTGGGGGGTTGAAGCCTAAGGCTAACAAGAAGTATCAAATATTTCAATAAACTGAAAAAAACCTCTAACATTTACCACCCACAGCTGTGTTCACATTTGCAGCAGCATCATAGCTAGTCTAACATGTTTAAAGAATTAAGCAAAGTAGTCCCACAGAAAGGAATGTTTAGGTTCTCAAGTGTTACACCTGAAAATAAATATATTATGAGGTGTTCTTTTAAATGGAACATGAAATGTCTGTAGATAAAATTTTTATATTCTTTGATGTTTAAATAAGGAATCCACATTGGACTTGGATTGCTGAAATTATAACTAGTCCCCATACTTTCTTTGTTAAAAAACTTTACTGTTTGCTTTCAACTTTTCATTTTCCTGACATTATCTTCTTGTTCACAGCTGAATTATAAATAACCACTGTTACAGAAAGTCTATTCTTTCAGTATTTCCTGTTAGACAAAAAAGCACTATTAGCTGGACGTCTCTAGTGCTCATCTGTTCTCCAGAGACTTTCAGATATGTATTTAAGGTCAGATATTCAGGGCATTTAGACAAGTTACTGAGTGTTTCTCTAGACCCACCTCAGACCAGCTGATTGGTACTAGCCATCCAGAGTAGCACAATTCCCTGGAAATGGTGACTAAAGAAATATTTCACTACCAAAAGCCAAAAATTTTAAGCCAACAGTTAGTGATGACCAATGGACCTTTACTTCATTCACTTAACAGTTACTTCATGGTTGAAATTACTTAATTATGTTCAATCAGACTTTGAAATCTTTAATTGCAGAGTACATCAAAACCTCTGTGAGTTACACCCTCGACAGCAATGTTCACAGGAGCCACAAAGAAGAACAGGAACACCCACACTGGCCAACAGGAGCAGTGATGGACAAAGAGGTCCAAAGAGCCACTTTCCTGCTAGACCTGGGCAGTGTCTGTGACTCCACACTGGATGCTTGAATTAAAATGTGGGTAACAGTCTCAAACCCATTTCTAACTTAAGTTTCCATTCCTGGTTACTATATTCTTTTGAAAGATAGGGAGAGGTCCTGGTAGTGCCACATTTTTGGTAATGGGCTAGTGGTGAGAGTATATGTGTAGGATGTGAGAGTCCTAGTCTCAGTGTTATGCTGTGTATTCTGAAAATGTCCATAAATAACTTCCTGCAATTGGCTACATTCCCTGGAACTGTTATTGCACTTAGGAGAAAGTCAATTTGCATTTTGGCAAACAGTGGCCCCACAAATTCTGGTTTTCATGGGAAATATGCAGTTCATCCAGAGCATTGCTGAACCACAGGGTGCCATTCCTGATTGAGCGTTGTCAGCTGAAGTTTTAGTGCACAAAGATTGGTGGAACCAGCTTCACCAGTTTTATGTATTCAGCCAAGGTGGGTGGAGTTACCATGGGTGAGCAGTGGATAAGGAGCCATGATAACAGCCCAGTCCTGCTGTCAGGCCACTCACAAAACTTTTTCAAGGGATAACCTTCTTTGGGAAATTCAAATGTGCTCTATTGAATGTCATTTAGGCACTACTAAACAAAAACATCTGAGGATAAGTCAAGGAGCAATATTCTAGATTATTAATTTCACTAGTGGTAAGTAAGTAGTCCATTGGTTTAATTATGGAACTAGGATCTGTAGGTTGCTCATTCGGTTTAATGCCTGATACACACACTAGACTCCTAAATCCTTTTTCAAACTTATATTTCAGTTTCTGAAAACACACCTTCCCCCTCATATTGACAGAATTCTTTTCTTTTTTCTTTTTAAAAATATTATCTCGCCTCGCATGTCTGATATGAAGAAATAAGAATCTGAGGTTGACACACATCTTTCTAAAACCATTATATAAGCTTACCTGGCGTAGCTGCTCAGTAATATCTCAGAGCCAAACAGTTTGACTTCTGATCCTGAGCCTCTTCATCAGGATTTTATGCTCTGAGAAGGGCAATGTGCACCATTCTGTGGTCTTTATAATGGAAGTTTTTCCTTTTGATTTAAATAAAGTAATCCAAATATTAAAAAGCACTTAAAGTGACATTGTCTCAGAGTCATTCTGCTGATTAGATGGAGACCCTGCACAGAGATACTTGGCTCTGCTTTTCCTCTGAAGCCCTGCATTTCATTTGTTTGGGAATTCAAGGCAAAAGTTCTTTGTGGGAGGTTTGTAGGGTATTCGTTGCATCATTATACATTTCTTTGTTATGGCATTGACTGATTTGCATCATGTTCTTGTGGTGCTCAGCAAGCCTGGGAGCTCAGCCAGGTCTCTTATTACACATTTGACTACAGAAATGAGTACATTTGGGAAGACAGAAGTGTTATTAAACTGAATCATGTTATGTCTTCATTTTTCTGCTTCAGAGTAGCATGATTTAGAACTAATTAAGCCAGGTTTGGGGCTTTTGCATGAAGGCAGTGAGTTAAATATGAATCTGGTATGGACAGGGCAGTGATTTCTACAAAAATTCAAAGAAATTCATTAATCTTACAGTAGTCACAGTTTCCTGCTAGTGTATCTATCAAAAAAAAACAAACAAACAAACAAACAAACAAAAAACAAACCTCTTTAGTGTGATTGCCTCTTGATCTTTAACACAGTTTTATACATTTATGCTTAGTTTGGCTCAGAATCACATATCAGTCTCAGCAAAAAGATGGCTTCTCCAAGTATTACCCCTTCATATGCAATCTGATCCGAAGATTAAGTTAACTTCTTTTTTGTGACTCATCAAGAATGTTTCTGCAAGACAGTTCTGGCCTTAAATTCGTGGCCTAGCATTCACCTGTGCAAACAACTAAATGGAGAATTTGATCTCCAAAGAAATCACTCAGGAAACTATATTATTTTCCACGAGTTCTGAAGGGATTCTCTGAGGTTAAGGCCCCCTCAACCTATGTCTTGCTAAATATTTTCTCATATTTTTCTCTGTAGAAGAGAATACAAATACATACTTTTGTTTCTAAAGTAGCCAAAGATTTCCTTCTCATACAACTTTTTCTAAACCTCTCCACAGTCTAGTCACAGGCAAGAACTGGATATTCATTATAATACAAATTGGAACTGCTGCATTGACCAATTTTCTGAGTGTTTTGATACTACTTGAGTGTTTCAATTCAGATCCATTTCTAAATATTTGGAACATGAAAAATCTCAATCAGAGTAGACCCAAATAATAATCTCTTTTTATTAAAATTTTTCCTTCAAAACCAAGAAAGAAATACAGGTGTTCCTAGTTAAAAACTCACTAATTATACAATTTTCAAAACAATACTATTAAAGTGATGCCTTGAAAGAAAACTATTAGGAAAAAAAAACTATTAGAAAACTAATAAAATATTAAACAACTAAAAAATTATTAAACTACCTTGTAAAATTGTCAGCACAAAAAAATGAGTAGCAATAGCAACAATTCTACTGGGAATGAAGGTAAGGTAAATTGAGGCAGGTTGAGTTGGCAGGCATGAAAATAAGGCACATTTTTTGGAACAAGAAATGTGGTTGAACACAATGAGAAGATCATTTATGATGAGTAACTTATGCAGAGAAAAATAAATAAAATCATTCAGTAATGAACCTGGAGGAAAGATTATCCATCCATAAGCTTTTTTAACTTCTTTATCAGCAAAACTAGTTTGATAAAACATTTTATGTTTCTGTTTAAGTCCTTACTTTTATCATCATCCTAAATAAAAAGAAAAAGAAGGCATATATTTGTAGTAAAGACTTTACACACATGAAGATTTTCAGATATTTTGTGTGCTCAATCAACACTGTACTTGTCGGGAAGGGCTGTAGCAGGTCGAATGCCCCGAGGCACATCTGAAAACAGCACCAGGTGTTTTTACTTTCCCGAGTATTGCTTTCATCTTGCTTAACAATCGGCTGTCATCTGCAGGGCTATTTCCTGCCCTTTGATGATTATATCAGCAAAAGACAAGATAAAGAGCAGGGTGTTACCATTCTGTTGTTGGTAGCTAAGTCTATGGTGTTTCTCTTTCCAATTCTCCCAGAAATCTCATGTGGATTTTGAAAAAGAAATTTAAAAAATGCCAGTGTAAGCACTGATCACTGCAAGGTTCACAGAAAGAGAAGCTGAAATTTATTAGCTGTGAAGAAACCTGGTAGACCACACCTGTGTACTCCTGCTACACAACAAAGGCAATAGTGCTAATGGCCATGTGCTTTTCTGTGTAAAGGAAGTCCAGTAGTTTGTTCAGGAGTGTTTAATGTGTGCTTATGGACTGGAGGAAGTCTTTAAGTATCCTCAGAACTCACAAATCCAGCTCATACGCTGGGGCTGAGGATGTCTTTCAGGCTCTATGATAGCAGGAAGTCCAAAAGGAGTTAATGCTAATATGACACTGTCCAAAATGCTGGGATAAAAAGGTTTACTATGTTTTGGCTATAAATAGACTAATCACTTACAAAAGAAAAGAAAACTATTTTTAAAAGACCTTAAAGACTAATACTTCAAAAATTGAAATTAATGTTATGGAGTCTAACTTCTGTAGGAACAAAAGACTCTGAGATCATTCCCAAATGCCACTGTAAAAATATATATAGAACAATTTTATGAGAGACATGAAATGTGAAATGAGCTTGGATTTGAATATTGTCACAAGTAGCCAAATAGTAAACTCTAAAGGCTATATTTTTTTTTACAATGGAGACACCAACAATGTTGACAATTGCAGGTCTGCTTCAAAGCTCTAACAAAAGCCTTAAACAGTTGTAAAACATTAATAATTTCTAAAGCCATTTATTCACAACAGGAAAAAATAATTTCATTTCCATGTTTTTGCCTCAGATCATTTAGGTTGGGCTATACTTGAAGTGCTGACCACAATAAGAACCCCAGACATATAAAAGAGGCTGAGCAGTTATGCTATCTGCCAAAGACAACTGTTAGTTTAAGAAGTCGTATGGTGAAAGCACGTCACACCACTTGCTGGGGTCAGACAAATGCACACAATTTAAAGAAAGAGAGAAACCAACCATAACTTTAAAATGTTGAAGGCCTGGCATGAGTCTCCTATCTTTTTTCCCCTCCAATTCAAAGCTAGGTAATACTTCTTCCATGCTCAGGCTGACTAAAAATAGGATGGAAGCAAAATCAAAGAGGTGTTTTCCTGCTATGTAAGTAAACAACAGTGTAAAGAGCAAGCTGGACCCAAAGAGCTGCTTACAGACTGGCAATTCTTCTTCATATTCTGTTAACATTGCTCTGAGGCTATAAAGCAATTATTCCCCTGGTACAGAAGTAAAAAGCAGTTATGCTTAAACATCATAGGAAGCAGGAGATCGATCTGCAGCCTAAAAGTTTTCTTCTTAGTTATTCAAGGAATGTATCACTGTCTTCAGTAAAAGCTGAAGAATTACAGATCAAAAAAGGACTCTTTCTATAATTTGAATTAGTCTGATGCATACATCAGACAAATTTGTTGCTTTAGGTCCATATAATCTTCTCTGTCTCAATATAAAACTCCTTTAATACCTGGTTCATTTGCTTTTCAAGCAAATGATTGAAACTGGCTCATTTTGAAGGCACATTGTCAAAGATATCTTCTAAGGACTACCCTCTGCTGATTATAACAAGCTGTTGTCAGAGTTCTTCCACATCATTGTTATGCTGTATATTTCCATATTCAATGTCTTTTGCTCTCAGACGCTGGAAATCATAGAGCCAATAAACTAAACTGGCCATTCAGCCACTCCAATAACCACTACAAAGGGGAAATACAGGATCTGACACTGTGCAACCTCAGTGCCTGGACCAACAAAGGCAGAACAGAGCCAATCACAGAGTTTGTATGAAAGGGAAACAGAAGAACAAGCACTGAGGTAGACTACTTTTAAGAAAAGAGAAGTGGTGTGACATTTTTAGAAAGGGCTCATGTTTATTCAGAGAGATGGTGCAAAAAATTTCTATTGGCCTTGAAGTTTACTCTTGTGTAAAGATGAAAGGAAATAAGGATACGTAAACAGCCAAAACATGCTCATGGATATCCCAGCCCTTTCAGAAAGAAAAAAAAATGCTGGTTAAAAAAAAAAATATATATATATATAAAATCTGGGAATCTGTAGAAAGTGTGCGATAGGAAGGTAAAGTTTGCTCACATGGCAGAAGACACTTTATCTGTGAAAAAGACGGAGCCTCTTGCAACAATGAGGAGAGTTCCACTGCAAGATTGCCAGTGGAATAAGACTTAGGAAAACTGAAACATTCTCATATCTTAGCTACTACCTCTTCAATTTGATCATTGGTTCTTTACACGTGATCTAGTTTTTTACACTGCTCCACATATGCCATCATTGCCCTTTCATGTGGATTTATAGGACTTTATTGTTTCATTTAAACATTCTGTGTGCTTGATTTTTTTTTTGTGATCAAAAAATCCAGTGCATATTAATAATCCTCTTTTCTAAGGAGAATTTACAGAATTTTTCCATCAAAACAAAATACGTAACAGAGTTGGAGTTGTGCAGTAGGGAGAAGAGAAGGCTTCAGGGGGCCTTAGAAAAGTCTTCCATTGCCAGAAGGCTACAAGAGAGCTGGAGACGGACTTCTCACCCCATGTCCTAGTGATGATAATCACCAGGTAATGGCTTTGAAGTAAAAGAGGGCAGGTTTACATTAGATATTGGGAAGAAATTCTGCCCTGTGAGGGTGGTGAGGCACTGGCACAGGTTGCCCAGAAAAGTTGTGTGTGCTCCATCCCTGGCAGTGTTCAAGGCCAGGCTGGATGGGGCTCTGAGCAACCTGGTATAGTGGAAGGCGTCCCTGCCCATGGCAGATGGGCTGGAATGAGATTATTTCTTCCAAACCACTGTAGGGTTCTATGATACATTGCAATGATATTCACCAGTTTGGGGCTTCACCCTATACTCTGGGCTAAAGCAAGAAATTTTCCCCAGTCTCTTTCTGTTTCCGTAGCTGATAATGTCATAATGTCATTGCCCTCTATGGGACACATGCATGAGCCAGAGTTACTATTCATTTCAGAATTTGTCTAATGCCATCCTTCTCCCGAAGTCCCAGACGAATAGTGAGATACTGTTCATCACTTAAGCAAAAGGCACTATTAAGTTGCCACTGAGAGAGAAAGCATTCTAATATAGGATGAACTGGAAGCAGAAGAAAAGGTCTTAAGGGTAAGAGTCTGAATGATGGCAGCTGGAACCTGCTTTTTTACCAAGGCCTAATTTCCTTAGTTGAAAACATACCATAGCTGGATGATCCACTCCAGAACAGGGAATACATATTGAGATTTGTGTTTGAAATCCTGTGACCTTCCCCGGGAAATGGTCTCCATAAAGTTACAAACACCTCAGATCAAGTGATTAGATTCCCAAAATTACACTGGCACAGATGCATTCAGCTGGTTTCTACTTCATAATGCCCAGCTGCTGTAGTCACAAGTTGAGTAGAAAGATAAGCAATAAATAGGGTTTTGGCTGTTCAGTATTTACCACATTTTGGGCTGATTTCTTCAAGCTTTATTCATTAATTTTGACAATAGAGGTGGCCAATTTGTAGTTACCTGTAGTTCTGTTTTCTTTTTACACAGATCTGATGACTTTGACAGCCTCATACTTGAACACAGTGTGAAACATGGATAAACTACTGTTGACCTGTCCGAGGTCATGAAACAAAACCAAAAAACATCTCACAGAACTTCCATCTGGAAGCACAAGCTGGCTGGGCTAGATGCACAAACCCTGTCAAGCCTTCCTGTAAGTCTTGCCACAATATTAACTTTGAAATAAAGCTCAGTTTTTCTGAGTCCTGTTTTGAAGATTTCTGCCCTATTCAGAAAGTCTGACTTGCCAGTATTTTAAGAAAGAGGAAAAATCCAAAGAGTGGAATTTGGAAATACATGTGTCATCAGCCCAATTATATTGTTGTCTAGAAGTGAGTCATGCTGGCACATAAAAATAATTTACGGTTACAATTGCATAATGGGACAGTCATAACACCTTTGCTTGACCCATCTAGTAGCTATGGCCACTAGAAGTACATTCATCCCACCTAAAATCAACTATTGGTGACTCTCCGTAAACCCATTTCTGCACCCTGACTTAGTACAACAAAAATAAAGAGATTGTAGGGCCATGAGGAATGCTTCAGAGACCTCTCCTTGCAATAAAAGTTTCTAAAATCTCATCTCAAGTTCCTACATACAGGGTCACATTCCTGCTATATAAAAAATTTACCACCTGATTCTAAACCACTAGAAATTAGAGAATTGATTCAGATCCAGTATCAACAGTGTGCAACCCTGGCCAAACGCACTATCATACAACAGGAATCAGGAAATGGCTTGATCTACTGCCTACCTAAGTGAATAGAAAACTTTCTGTGGGTTTGAGGAAGAGCTGGTTGGAAAAAGGAAGAGATATCCAACACTGATTTAGATATTAACATGGCTAGGTAAATTTTCAGACCTTAAGTCATAAGACTTCATGTTTCTGTAGAGAGGACATGTGGTTTAGTGACTGAACAGCTTCACTGCTTTTAGATGCCTAATAGCATCAAAATAGTTGTTGGATGAAGATAAAAGACATGCACAGACACAGACAAGAAAAAAACATGTCACAACATTGAGAATAAAACCTTCAGGCGCAAGTACTAGCCAATTCTTTGAAAATACAAATTTTTAGAAATATTTTTTTCTGAATGGTTTTCCGCTGCTCTTTGGGAAATGAGGTCTTTTATGGCTCACATTTTGCACTATGATTCATCACTTTGAAACATTGATCATGTCTGGATGTTGAAAAGTATGGTGTTTAAAAAAAAATTTTGCCTAAGAATTTCAAACTGGGTGTTCTCTGCCCACATATGAATGACTATAGTTTTTATACTCAGTGCTAAAGAAATATTTAACCAACCCCTTCACTCAACCAAGCTTGCCTAAGTTAGTGGAAGTGAAGCCACTTACTCCTGACCAACCAAGTTTCTGTTCATTCCAAGGGTATTATGTGTCAGCTGTATTCAGATTAAAATACAAACTAGAAAAAGATATTACATTATCAAAGTTACAGGAAACAGGAGATTAATTTGACTGATTTGGGGTATGTAGGCTGGGAAGACATCAAAAAAGCTCTTCCCTGAATAGGTATTAATGACTGGTGAGCAGGGATGAGTAACAGGGACTACACTTATGTGATTGGCAAGAATTTGTCACAAGGTGCCATCCCCTTCCTAGCTGCTGCTGTTAGTGAGTCCAGAGCAGCAGTGCTTCTACAGGGCCCCAAGCTTTTTCTGTAAGCAGCCAAATACCTTTATAACCAGCTGGAAAAAATGAGAGCCAAAGTTTTTCTATGTGTACCACAGACAAGTAGGCCATTGGTAGCTCATTCATGACCAACAGAATGGGAACCTCTCAGAATGTGTGTAAACAACTAGCCCAAGTAGGGAATCCAGAGCAATGCAGCTGCATGATATCTCTGTGTTGAAAAGTGAGCACGTATGTGCCACTGTTGATGGAAGAGTGCAATCAATCCCTGTTCAGTCCCTCTGGAAAACTAGTGCCGACAATTTTGTGTCAGTACAATAAAATTAAGTGCATCAACATGATGATTTAGCCATTCACTAGCAAATAAATTATTTGTATGAGATGAGAAGAAAACGGGTGTGCATTGCTAAACCCTCAGAGCATCCTCCCTAACTGCATCAGTAGAAATCATCGAACCAAGCGTTTGTTCAGGATTTGCCCAAGTCATACAGCCTACACAGGCAAAGCTGTAACAAATAATAATTTTCAGACCTTCATGCTATGGGTAACAGACACAATCTGCATGGTAGGAACACAAAGTTTTATCTATCATCTGCCCAGTTTAGTGGCTACTGTAATTTTTCTCCTCTCAACAGCATATCTGATCTGAACAATTATCTGGAGAAATATTTGAGTGAGACCTGAATCAATCAGGATCCATCCAACAAGAGTTTTTCTGTGTTCTAAGCCTATGCTGCTGCTACCAGGCTGACTCATTCATGAAACCCTTGGTAACATCTTGGAAGAGGATGCTAATATGCTTGTGCATTGTGACTCCATCAGCTTATTAGTCTTTTGCTTTCAGTTTACAATGTCTTTCCAACTTCCAAAAGTTCAAAGAAGGTATTATTTATGAGTTCTTAGACTGGGATTCATGGCACTTATTTTTAGTTTTAAAAGTGGAGTAGATTGTCTAAGATGGCCATCCATACTCCTTCTCCAGGGAGAAGCAAAGCCCTCCAAAGAGCAACCCAATCCAGTAAAAAATGGATGCCTAAAATAAACTTAATTAATCAACCTCCAGAAGCTTCTGTTGTCCTGATAGTAGGGGAAGATTGATAAACTCATTAGACTACAAACGTAATTTGGTCTGAAGTTAGCTGAGTCTCACAGAAACACTTTTCCATACTTTAAACTGTCAATTATGAGTATAATGTAACTTTGGAAAAAGTCTCACTGGTAACTTCAAAGAGCCACCATATTGAAACATAAATCATCTTACTCTTAGAAATTATTCAAGAACAAACAGACCAGCCAAAAAGAAGAACATAGCAGGTTACAGAATTTCTATCACAGCATCTTAGATGCTTTCAGTTTACATGAGCCCAATGAGAGACCAAAATAGTACAAGGCATAGGAATCCATGAAGGTTACATATACACCACACACCTTCAGGAAGCCACATATTTTGACAGACTCGCATATTACCCTGCATATACCTTGTCCTACACATCTGCTTTTGGCCACTGCTGAAGACAGAACTTGGTCAGACTGAGTAATCCTGCTCAGATTATATATTATCATGCAACTTCTAGCCCCATTACCAGTTTTTGATTCACAAATTTACTGGCTAGAAATTAGCACATTTGAAGAACAGTGATCTAAACTAAATTTAAAACACTTTTCCATTAGCATCACCTATCAATAAAATTTCATCTCAGCTAATAATTTAGACTGAAGCTCTTCCTGAAACAATACCCATAAAACTGGTAATGATAATTGCCTATTTTATTGACAGTATGTACACTTTTGGAATTGTGTTTACTCCTGTTTATTCTTAAAAGATCACAAAATATGCTCAGCTGAACATTTCTTTATACTCAGTCTTTCTCTCTTTATTGTCCATTCTTTTTTTAGATAAGTTCAGATACAGTCTCACTCTACTATTTTTGTTGTTCAACCTACTAAAAAAACACATGAAACAAGAAAAAACTTACAGCTTTTGTGTGGTCAGTGCCACCCTGAGCCAAACCGAATTTTTGGTGTCTTTGGACTCTAAGCATCTGGATTTTAGCTTTACATCCTTTAAAGGAGAGAGATAATATCACAGAGTGCAGACAGGTAAAACAGGAGCAAAACAAAGCTTTAAATGTAAAAATTCTGTATCAAAATTTTCAGACTGTAATGACTCTGTTATGTGATTGTTTGGGTTAGTTTTCAGCAGAAGTTGAAGGATGATGCAACAGTTGTGAGCTGCATTACTGGGCCTTGTGGGATGTTTCACTTCTCTTCAGACTGAGAATTCATCATACGCAGGCTCACAAAGACTAAGTAGCTGTGAGTATCAGGGGTTCCCACCAGTTTGGTCTAGGAAGATATCCCTGCCCCTCACTTCACACTGCAATCTGCAACTACACAGTACCATTTCTGTAATATCACTGACATCACATTACTCTCTAGTAACTGGATATACCTCCAAATGCAAACAGAAACTACAGAAACAGAAAGGGGCAACAAAATGGTAACAGGTCATATCTGGATATGATTTTTGTGCAAATTGGAAGTCATCTGAATGAGTCAGGGAAGGTTGATTTTTTTTGTTTGTTCAATCCTGTAATACAGGATCAAATGCACATCTGCAAAATTGAAAGGCAAGTAATTTAGAGCTGTTGAAGTTAATACATAAAAATAAGCACTTTTTTCAATAAAAATCCCTTAAGTATTACTAACCTGTTACAGGAGAAAGCCATTATAGGACTCATAGAAATGCTAAACATTATGTGAATTTTACAAATACCTTCTCTTGCACAAAACATGATTACAATTTGGGTCCTCATTCCTCAGTGCATAAGCAACCACCAAGAAATGCAATTAGGAAGTTGCTCTTTGCGCATGTTTTACCACAATTTTCTATTCATGATTTTCTTCTAGATTCTCCTCAAGATACTACTCATGGATATCGCTGGAGGTAAGTGACAGGATTAACGTGACATTTTGTCTGTTCTAAGAGGCTTGTGCCAAAAATCCTTAACAAATTATTCAGGTTCTTATCAACAATGACCTCCATTTGACACCTGTAAACACTGTTAAAAATGTCATGGCAGGCTTCCAAAGATACCTGAATTTAATCCAAAGGAGAAGAAAAAGTCCTATTGAAGTAAATACTAAAATCAATGTGAAAAGTGTTTAAAAAAATGAAAAGAGAAAATTTTTACTTGCTTTTCTATATAATTCCTAAATGTATTAGAAATTATCTAAGTAGACCATATAACTTGTGTGATTAATTTTTGCTTTAAGAACTATTTCTATGCAAGAGAAGCTCTTAAATTTAAATCACCAGTAAGACAATACAAAATTTTAGAATTTACTCAGTATTAGATTAGATTTCACATCTAAGAAAATCTTGGATTTCACATCCAAGAAAATGGGATAAACTAAATTAAGTACAAGAAGCAGTACATTCAAAATAACACAGAGCTGAATGAGCCTAATCCTCCTTCTTTAAAGGGATCGAGAGGCCTGAGATGGGATTCTACATCCAATTAAAAAAAAAAAAAGAACATAAAACAACAATTTTTTTGAAATATATGGACTACCTGGGATAATAGTATAAAGAGAATTTAAAAAAAGAAGAGAGAATTACAAAGAAGTTTGAGGACTGTTCTGGTTTGAAATCAAAATTAGTGAGAGACTCTAGGTCAGAAATACAGTTTATTAGGAAAAAGGAAAAGAAATGGAATACATGCAATAATACAAAAGAAAAACTACTGACAGAGTCAGAATACAGCCTGGCTCTCCTTTGGCCAGCATGTTGGTTGCAGTCCAAATTGCAGCAGCTGCAGTCCTCCTGGGGTGGCAGATGTGGTTCTCTTGGTACAGTGCTCCTGTAGAAGGGTGTAGTCTTCCTCTGAAGAACCTGTGGAAAGGCTGCCCCTGTTGTGCCCAAAACCCAGATTATATCCAGTTAGGAATGCTTGGCTCCTCACAATGGGATGCTATAGTACTTTTCAGTCATGCAGTGACATTCAATAGCCCATTATCAGCAGATGTCTTCCATGAGAGAGGATTGGCTGTGGAAGAGATAAGGAAAACTGCGCACTTAACAGAAGACAACTGCTACACAGATGGCAATAGAAAACATCTTGCTTCTCAGTCTGGGACAGGACTTTATTTAAAAGAAAGAAGACCAAGAATGACGTGATTGTAGCCCTCCAATATAAAAAAAACTGTAAACAGATTCACAGTATCATAGAATCAGAAAATGGTTTGGGTTAGAAGGGACCCTAGAGTTCCCTGTATTCCAAACCCCTGCTATGGTCAGGGACACCTTCCACCAGACCAGGTTGCTCCAAGCCCCAACCAGCCCGGCCTTGAACAGTGCCAGGGATGGGGCATCCACAGCTTCTCTGGCCAATCTGTGCCAGGGCCTCCCCATCCTCTGATTAAAGAACTTCTTCCTAATATCTAATCTAAATCTACCCTCTTTCAAATAAAATGATGTCTCATTGTTCCCTATAGCCCTGCACTTTAATAATTTCATGGTACACACCTAAGCAGACGAATCTCAAGGGAAGACTTGCTGTTCCTAGTGGGAAATCCCAGTAGGCTATGCCAAGGAGGACAAAAGAGAATTTCAGACATGAAAAGATAAAGTGCTTGTAGGTACACTGGAAAAATTGTAACATACCACACAAGCAGCTTTTGTAATTCCCAAATGTGGTATGTATTCTTCGTTCAAAACTAACATGGCAGGGATGCCAAAACCTACATTGTTTTCTACTCTGATTTATATTGCGGTTAAAATAGAGAAAGTGCCTACATTTCATACAAAATATTGAATTCATTTACAAAACCTGATTTTTTTGTCTTTTGAGTTAGTGAAAAGCAAGGCCTTTTGAGATGTTTTAAGGCTGTAATCCAGCCAAATTAGATCGGACAGTAAGGGCCACTCAGCTGTTTTAGCTGGAAAAGAAATAGAAATACCTAAAAGATTAAGAATTATGATTCAGTGGCAGGAGTTGCTGCATTATCATAGGCCAATTTCAATGTTTAACACCGTTTTTCTATTACCTTTCAAAATACTAAGATTTTAAAAATTTGATATTATTAAGAAAATTTTGTTTTCCCATCACTTTTCAGTTGATTTAACTCTCAAATGTGGGTCTTTTTTTAATATGCTTTGATTAAAACTGCATCAAAATTAGATCCATCTGAATTTCATAAAAAATAGATTCTAAATCTTACAGAGTTAAGCAAGAATCCCTGCTATTTCATAATAATGTGTAAGGAAGGACTGATGAGAAGAAAATTTTCTATCTCTTTCACTTTAATTCAGATTCTTCCAACAATAACAGGGAAAAGCACTTCCCTTGGACTATTAAAGAAATAACAGTGAACAGAATTCTTTCCATGTCAGCCTTATTAAGAATTATTATTAAGATAATGACTTTTCAAGAAGAGACACAGTGCTGTCAGGTACCACATTAAGGCAAGACAAGCCACTGTTCATCTGAGAAAAGCAGCTGTTCATTTGTTCTATGACAGCTCCTGCTATGTCACTTTTTGAGTATTCAGTTCCTTATCAGCTTGATGATGCACTTCAGGTAAGATCTGGATTTGGGAGCAGCTTTACAAATTATCTGTATAAAGGTGATGGCATAAAAGATATTGCAGACAGCAAATGTTGAGGAGTTGGGTAACCATTTCACGTAGCTGGAACAAATACAACCACAAAAATCATATAAGCAGATAAGAAAGGGTCAGACAGAAGTCTGAAAAGAGAATACAAAAGTTATATTTATATATCAAGTTGAAAATTGTTGGAAAAACCTCAGAGACTTTCATTTAGAAGGAACCTATGTAGATCATCTGCATCCAACTGCCTGACCAGGGTGATGAAAGTTAAAGCTTCCAACTCAAGGCACTGTCTAAATGCCTCTGAACACTGACAGACTGCGAATATTATCTCTCTAGGAAGCTTCTTCTGGTATTTCAACATACCATTTTCAATGAAATTGCTTTATTTTCCAGTATCTGTATTTATTTGCCAGCATTAATAGTGCACCAGAAGCCATGACTTCAGTTCTCTTTGATACATTTCATCCCAATATGTTCATTGCACATTTACACCATTAATAAATGGTCTACAAATAAAGACCAGGACATGCAGCATGACTTAGAGGAAGAATTTAAAATGCAATGAAAATACTAGTTTTGAAATTTGACTGAAATTCTTAAACTTCACACATCCTTCAATATCCCTTCTCTAGTCACATTAGTATTGAGTACCCTGAAAGATGGTAAACTTGAATGGGCACTGTGGAATACAGTGTTCATAGAGCTTTGTAGGGCACAATCAACAATTTAAGCTTTCTGTTTTGTGTGTAGAGCCAGGTCAGGGGCAACTTACATCCTGGTTTTGCACTAAAATATCTGTTTTAGAATAATTGTAACTACATTCCCCTTTTCTGTATAGACCTAATGATAATATAACTAAGAGGTGGCCATTCCATGTAATTCTGTGATCTTGAAATGGTGGTTGGAAGACACAGAAGTCTAACAACCAAAATAAAAAATTATTACCCCCAGAGGTGAACCAAATGAATTAATTAACTTGTAATGGTTCTCCAGGGTTCCTCTGAATTCCATCAGCTCTCTGTTTGGCTAATATGTTAAGGGCATTCAACTCTTCACAGTCAGTGGCAAGGAAGGTACAAAGGCTAAGTTATAAAATTATGCATATTTTTGGAATCCTAGGAATGTGCAAAGATTTAGAATTTATACTTCTTGGATTACATTTTTAACCCAATTAAATCTGACTGTGCCAGATGCAGTAGCTGAAATTATAGATTTGGAACAGCTATTTGGAGAATGGTCCAAAGTAGATGTAAATCAAGCACCATGATTATTTTTAAATGAACCAAGAAGCAATTTGTTTTGTTTAACAGAAGTTTTTTAATACCACAAATTCTTGCATATTTACATGTGTGTTAGCTGTGGTCTGGATTAGAACTGCATTGCAAAATAAAGGACCCAGGAAGGAGCAAAAATGTGGAGAGATAGTGAGAGAGAACTGCTTCTCCCCTATCAGGGGAGGCAATATGAATTGTACAGCATGTGCAGATGGCAGTTGAAGGTCATTCAGGCTATTCATAATCTATGGAGGTCTGAGACTGATAATATATATTTTGAACAACTCTTCCTCTGCAAGACCTACTGTACTTCACCAAGCTCAGTCCTGGTACCCAACCCCAGCACACTAATTCACCAATCCTGTGGAAGTCAGATGGCAAAAATAAGAGTGGGTGTGTTAAGATTATTTTCATACTTAACCACTGTTGACAAAACTAGGCTATCTAATCACTATGGCAACTATTTTCCTAACCAGGAACCAGAAGTTATACTCTGTAAACTCTGTAGGTAAACGCATTCAGAGCCTTCAGCAAGACTCTGTGCATGGAAAACGCAATATGTCTCTATTTTTGTTATGCCCAAGCTTTATAAAAGCACAGAACATGCTGAAAAATGATGAAAGACATTTTCAATTAATTGCAAATTAGTTCTGTATCAGCTTAAGTGGTATTTTCATTGCAGTTCTGGATAAGAAATGGTTCACTGAGAAGGAAAGTTGTGAGAAAATTCCTTGATTTTATTTGTCATATGTTTGCATTTCCTTTTCAGCAGTAGAATACAAAATTCTGGTGACAAGTGAACTTGTCAGGTATAAAAGCTACCTCAGACAATGACTCAGTCTTTCTGCTTAATTATGGATGAAACAGCAAGAGTCAAGTAGAAACAACATTACCAAACTTTTAACTACCTACTCACTGAACTGATGGATTGAGCATGGATGCATTAGAAGACCAGAACTCCCAAGGAAATCAAAGTTTTCCATGGCACTATCAATTTCCTCTTGCACAGTCATAATTTCAAGCTGACAAGAACTCATTTCCAGTTCCATGAACTTGTCCTTACAGCTAACAGAATTTTTTCTCAGGCATAGCCTATAGTGACAGGGTATGCCTTTGTGTTTGTCAGAAATCCAAAACACTAAAGCCATTGTATCTTCCTAGGACTTCTCTGGGGACTTTATTCTGCACATACACCCCTTGTAACAATAATAAAACTAAAAAAACACCATTGCCACCAACAACCAAAAATACTTTAAACAAAAAGACACCCCCCTCAACTAAATTAAAACAAGCAAACCAAAACCTCCCCCAAAAAAACAAAATCAAATCCCCCACCCAAAAATCACTCAGGAAGAGAGAAATAAGTATCTTCCTCTTCTAAAACTCATATTATTACTACAGTCATGCTGGTGATGGAGATGCTAGGGGCATATATACCAGCAAATTTTAGGATTGTTCAACTTGGGAGAACACAAAGAAAACTAACTATGGGTGCCATCCAGCTGCCTTAAAGAACTGCCTGAAGTATGCTTAAATGGGAGTGCCTTGAAATAAAGATTTCCTTATTAATTTATTTAGCTTTTACAGAGCACACTCCTGCTCTTTTTTCTCCAAACTCTCTGAGATAGGTCATAGTGGAAAAGAAAAAGGATAATTTTATTGCTGTCATGAGCTTTTCCATCAGTTTTAAGACTAGGAACTGTTCAGACTTAGTTTCTAAAACACTGTATCCAACAGCTCCTTTACTTAGATCTTTAGGTAGCCTAGTTGTTCTCAAATGGAAAGAACCCAACTGTGTTAACAGATAAAGTTGTCCAGGAGAAATGTCGAAACTGAGAAGGCAGAGGCAATGACAGATTCCTTTTGATGTAGCTACAGCTTTCCAAAAAGGTATTCCACTCAATCACAGATTTGTTGAGGTTGGAAGGGACCTTTCAAAAGTCTCAGAGTTCCTCAGAGCTTGTATCAAAGAAAATTCACTAAAAGCATTTAGAATCGTTCTAGAAGATCCTTTGTGGTCATCCATCCGACACAGGCATGAGCAGGTAGAATTTTTTACAGGAGCTAGCCAGAAGTATAGTTCCTCACAAAAACCCAGTATTTATTACAGGAAATTATTGACTCTGATGACTCTACCTGTTAAGTCATGCTGCTTTGTGTAGTGAATGACACACAGCCAAAAGTCCATGAAGTCATCAAGGTTTTCACAGAATCTTAGAATGGTTTGGATTGGAATGGGACCTTTAAAGGTAATCAGGTCCAATCTCCCTGCAATCAGATGGGACATCTTCAACTTGGTCAAGTTGCTTAGAACTCTATGCAACCTGGCCTTGAATACTTCCACAGATGTGACATCCACAGTTTGTCTGGGCAACATGTGCCAGTGTTTCATAACCTCATAATAAAAAAATTCTTCCATATTGCTGGTCTTAATCTACCCTCTTTTAGTTTAAAATCATTATCCTTTGTCCTACTGCTACTGTTCCTGCTAAAAAATCTGTCTCCATCTTCCTCGTAAACCGCCTCTAAGTACTAAAAACTGCAATAAATTCTCCCTGGAGTCTTCTTTTCTCCCAGCTGAAAAATCCCAACTGTCTCAACCTTTCCTCATGGGATATGTTCTCCAGCCCCTGACCAGCCTTTTGACACTCCTATGGACCTGCTTCAACAGGTCCTGTCCCTTCCGTGCTGGGAACACAGGGGTGGATGCAGTGCTCCAGGTGGGTGTCAGCAGAGCAGAGCAGAGCAGAGGGGCAGAATCCCCTCCCTCCCCTGCTGCCCATGGGGTTCTTAGCAATTTAGAGAGAAAGCTTTACAAGGAAGCTGTATCTTGCTCCTATGCAGAAGTTTCTGTGTGATGTTTCAAGACCAGCATTTCCAGGATTGGTAGAGCTCAACCCAAACTGAAAAGACCATCTGTAGAACTGTGCTGAACAGCCATATCCTCACAATGATTTGCATCCACACACACTGCTACCCCTTCTACTACCACTACAGGGGTGGTTCTTTATTTTTGGTACTCTTGAGTTACGGCAGAAGTGGTGTTTGGGAGGTGGCTCAACAAAAATGCTTGTTACCTCAGGTACTGAGGATGGAAAGAGAAATGGACCTTGAAACTTGCTTCTGTGGCTTGTTGGCAATTAGGTTGGCAATTAGAATTTTCATCCTCATGTGACAGCATTCCAGTTGTGGAGCTACCAGAATAAAGAGAAAAGGAGGCTGCTTGCTTTAGAACCAGTTTCATCCTCAGCCTGCTTTACTAGCACAGAGCTGATCTAGTACATTTAGTCCAAGAAATGACAAAAAAAGCCTAAAAACTCTTTGGAATTACTGATAAATCTCTGAACTGATTATTATCCATTTTCTTTTTGCAGTTGCCTATTGAAAGAAGTGAAGTATCAAGTCCACAATACAGCTGTGAGAGTTGGCAACAACCAAGACATTCCTGAACAAATAGAGACAAAAATGCATAATGTCCAATTTCTTTTGAATATACTGAGATTCTTGATGTCAGTGGGATGGTGAGACTCAGAGCTGAGTTCACTAGTATTTCAGGGATAAGGCAGAAAACTGAGACAAAATATCTATTTTTTTTCCATTGAAGCTTGATATATACAAAGACATTGAACTTTACTCAGATGCTTGAAATATTAGATTTCTGATATTCAGTGGCATTCTGAATTACCATGAAAAATGTTCCTTTCATCCAGTAATGTGCATTCATGGCATCCTCAGGAAAAAGAGATTGTCACATCTATATCAGAACATGGACTCTATGCCTGAAAATTAATTGGAATGCTTTGCAGACACTGGGGGAAAGCCAGTAAAGAAAATAATTTGGTCGTTCATTCAATAATCCTTTTCTTAAATTTTAGTCAATACCAGCCTAGAAAGTGGGTGGTAATGTGTGGTTCTAAATCTCAGAAGCCAGTTATGTGCAAAGGTAAAGAAAACATGAAAAGAAGGCTGAAAAACACAGCAATTCACTATTGTATTTTATCACTGGATCATATTGTACTTAAATGCGCACAAAATGTTTCAAATTCTGAAGTTTAAAAAAATACTGCAGGAATCCCAGTGTGTGGGGGAGAGGGGGTTTCATAATAAGCTTATATAAGTGCCACTTTCTAATTTGGCAGCAATTTACCCACTGACCTCTCTCTGTGTTTTTTTCCATGTTGCCTGGAATGCCCCTGAGAGAAATGCTTGTCTGCATAGTCTACCTGTGCTGTGAAGACTGAAAAAAAAATGCACAGCTTGATATACAGTTATTTGTATGTATTACTAGAGGAAGAAGAGAAGCTTTGAGCTTCATATCTATTATTACAGGAGGCAGCATCATGTATCCAGTTTTACTGATAGCTGACTGTCAGTTTATTTCCTCTTTTTCAAATAGCTCTGTTCTGCCCTGTGCCATGCCTCTATGGAGCTAAATTAATTTAAATTTTCCTGAATGTGACAAAGCGGAAATTACTGTGATCCCAACAAATTTAGCTTCTAAATCTCCTTGTTAAAATGAGCTGTGGGCTGAGTTTAACATTTATATTCTTTTGGTGTCGCCACATTTTAAACACTTTTTAGTACAGAAGTAGCCTTTATAACACCTTACACATTATTACGGAATTTTCTATCATCACCCAGAGAGTAGCAATGATTGGATGAAAAAAAACCAAAAACAACATATGTCCTTGATACAGGGGACCGTCCCAGACAATTTCATATGAGAGCCTTTAAAGCACAGCTAAATATGTTTCATGTCACGACATAATAGAAAATTCACCTGAAATACCATGTGCCATTCCCATCTCCCATGTCTGATCAGATGAACTGAAGCTGGAAGAGCTTTGGTGAATTACCAGTAGGAGCATCCAAAAGGACACATGGGAAATAGGAGGAGTTTTGTTTTGCTAAGTCTGAAAGGAGAGAGTATTGCTCTCTTCAAACACTCAGACATCAGTGGTAGAGAAAAGATACTTAAACTGAAAGACAAGCTTTTGGTATTTATACCATGGCACATCAAAAGAACTAGTTGGTAAGAACCAGTAGTGAATGATTAAATCTAAACATTCCTCTTTAAAAGAGATTTTGGAGAAGGCTTCAGATGAGTCAGACCAAAAAATTCAATTCATTTCCAGATAGGTTTTAATCTGCTTTTTCTGCCTTTCTCTATCATAGCTAGGGAACTACAATTCATGGTTCCTTCCTGAAGTGTCTTCCCACACAACACAGCCATGATTCACCCATTTAAAACCTTACAATAGATTTAACATTTTCAGATAGGTTACTGATTTTGTGTTACTAGTTGGAACTCGGGCAAAATTTCTTTGCACATTTTAATTAACCATATCTTTTTCTTATTTGAAGCATCAGAAGATATTCTTTCTTATTAATCTAAAATGAGCATTCTCACCTCTTCATTTCTGTTAATTATATAGAGGAAATTACATGCATGACTCTCTACCTTCATACAAAGGCAAATAAAAAGTACAGAATGAGATTAGGAGACTCTTCAGGGAAGGGTAGCCATATGACAAATTTTCTCTAAAGACTATTTACATGCCAAGGTAGACACCATAATTCTGTTCATGCAAAACTCTTCAACCAAAGAGCCAAATGCCAATTGCCAAAATGCCAAGCCAAAAGATCAATTAATATCCTCTGTCTTTTTTTCAAAACAAATGTTTCACATCCAACTATCAGCGAAAATACAGATCTGAGCAGAAACTTGTACCTGCCGCTCTGTGATTTATTTTCTGAAACATTATGTTGCCAGTACCCAGTAGTACAATGCTTGTATAACAAAGTTCTTCTCAGAGAACATATTTTGGCAATTAATAGTTCGCCCATGACTGATAGACACAGGTCCAGCACAAATCACCTGCTGCTGTAGCTGTGTAATGGAGAGCTTGTGTCCCACAGTGACTTGAATTTCAACAGTGGAATCAAGGTAAAAACGAAACCCTGAGAAATTAGTTCAGCTTTTGTGCACCTTCTCTAGATACAGTTTGCAACAGCATGTCTCTTGATCACTCAGACCAATGTTCTAATGGCATATTTAAAACTTTAGGAAAAATATTATGATTAGATGCTCAGGCATTTCTATAGTGCAAGACAAACTTCACTTACTAATTCATAGCCTAAGACCTCAATTTGTGATGAAGCCAAAGCATTTGTTCCAGGTTGACTCCTATCTTTTTTTCAAGGGTCAGGAATTCAGAATATCACAGTTAGTTGCTCCACAGAGCAAATGAGACCAAATCTCTGCATATGCCCCTACTACTGTTTATTTTGTGAAGACTTGTTTTGCTTCTGAAATTCCTTTATGAGTCTTCAAAGAGCTGTAGAGCAGTAACTCCATTCTCTCACATAGCACCACTTGGATTTTTGTTCTGTTTTGCTATTAAAGACTGTGGGAAAAGTAAATTAGAATAAATCAATTTACAGACTACACTTCATTTGGGAAGAGATGGACAAGATGACAAGGTTTCTGGGGTTTTTTTACCTGCACAGATTTTATTGCTGCCTTGTGTTTATGTATAAAACCAGCTTAAACTTTCCTGCACACAGCTTTGTTGAGTAACTGGATGCATGACAGTATCTCAGAGTCTTAGTCTATTTCTGAGAAAACCTAGGTGTTGGAGGAGACAAAATAAGGTAAATTGGTGTGGCTTCTGCATGACATAATGTGACTGACCAATCCAGTGGAGCAATGAGGAACAAGAGCTTCACAACTACTGAGAAGTCAACTGGAAAGGACACTCAAACACTTAGACACACAAGTGTCTCAAAAGATAGTCCTGCTTGACACGATTTTTTGTCATAGAATTCTGGAATATCACAGATCTGTGAACAACAGTAAATAAACTTTAGCTGTGGAAATCAAGAAAAAAAATAATCTTATCCCCTTTCCCTGAAAGCCTTCCTTATGTTCCTTAGATAATTATACTTTTGTAGTAGTAGTAGTAGTAGTAGTTAAAAGAAAAACTCTGACCTCTGTGGAATCTGTTAGTTCCCTGAAGCACAAAATGCAGGCTTTATTTTACAAAATTGTTGGGGCTGACAAGCCTAGTAGAATCAATTTGCAGAAACAGGATTCAAAAGCGGGCATCAATCCAGGAAAAAGGAGAGTTCCCAATGGGAATATTTGCAACCTGATGCTTTTGCATGTAAGAAAAATTAATTTAGCTACCAGTAAATCCACTACCGGTTCTCAGCTTTGAGGAGGGGGGAAAAAAATTTCTTCCTTTCCAGACACTTCCCCTAGAGATCCAATCAAAGCATGCAGGAAATGCAGAAACACCAACATGCCTCATCAACACCATTCCTTCAAACCCCAGCTCTCACATTAATGTGAAGGATTTCAAAGTACTTGGAAAATTTCTACACCAAATAGTGACATGGAAGTCATATCTAGGATAGGTAGCTCTGGAAAAGGTGCTATGAATTCCCTGATGCCTTATTGTCTGCTGCTCCTACCAGCACTATTTTTCTGTTAAAACAATAGACAGTTCAACCTAGAGAAATGGTCATCCTTAGCCACTGTCTTATGAATCTACCTTACTCAGATGTAAGAAGAAGAAATTAGCAGGCTTTCTTTTGTAATACTGGGCAGTACAAGGGAACTACAGGTGGTTTGGCACCTTGCTGTTGATCACACAGGTCACACTCATACCCCAATAGACATCACACTATGGCATGTCCAAGAAGTGTAAGACAAAAGACTTGCACTGACAAAGTCATAAAGCTTAACCTCTGCCACATCTTCCCCCTAACTGCACTTAATGAGGAGACTTATCACTGCCTTTGCCTGTGCTGGTTTAACCATGTGAAGGAAATGCTACTTATATTAGTGAGGCTATGTGCTTTTCTTGCCATGACTATCATACTCAGTGAAAATATGTGATGGAAAACCATTAACTCTGAGGAGTGAGGGAAGATAGTTAACACAGTCACTGTTGAACAAAGATATGCAGTCTACTAACTGAGAAAAATTCCCAAGTGTGGACCTTAAAGTAGAATGAGTAGTTCAAGTGATCCTGTGAAATATGGATATACAAGCCAATTTAACAAACTTCTCAGAACAATAGATTCACGTACCAAATAAAACAGATCTTTATATTGTAGTCAGCTATATAATACAAACCAACCTTATGGGTGATTTTGTAATCACAAAAGGGAGTACAAAACTGGAGGATTTATTTTATTTTAAATAATGTCAATGCTGCATAATTTAGTTTTATTATTTCTGCATTAAAAGGATGCTTTTCAATAATAAGAGAATGTTATGCTTTCCCTTGGTGTCCATATTATTGTTTTACATCAAATTCTACGAACTCTAATAGCATGGAGCATTACAGGGCTTCACTTGGGAAACCTGAACAATGAAGGAATATTCTGTGCTGATATCAGTGGTTTAAATGACAAAGATAGGTTATACTGATGGACATTAGATTCAATTGCCATGGTTATGAACCCACAGAAGATTATGTGATGAAGATATTTTGCAAAATGTTCGAAATAATTAAAATCTTGGCTTTGATGTTATTCCAGATAAAGCAAACTGCAGGGAAAAGAGTTTTCTATGAAAAAACTCCCTGTCTCCAGCTTCTTGGAAACTTAACACAAAATGCCTTTTGCTTTCACAGGGCGTGAGGCAGGGCTTGCAGAATTCACAACACACCAAGGAAGGCTCAAGACACCCTGTGACAAGGAAGTGGTACTGGCCATTAATAGGCCCAGGGCTGTGTGAAAGGTCACCCACTGACAGTTCACTGATGGCAAAGAAATGGAAGGTTAAGTCACCCATGTTTTAACAAAAAAATCAGAGTTATTGGTATAGTTACCTCTGGAATCACCACTCAAGATCAGCTTTACAGAAAATCTACAAAGTAGAAACTTCATAAAAAGAAATACTATTTAAGGGGTGGGGGGGAAAGGAAAAGGGATTTCTGTCTATTATTTACGTGAGGAAATCTGCTGAATTTTTCCTGGAAGACTAAGAATAGCTGAAGAACATGTGGGATTATCACCCCAGTAGTATATAAGTAAAACCAAAGTAATAGAGAGGGGAAGTGGTTTATTATTTGGACTGTTTAATGCTTTGAGTTATTTTTATTAACACCTACTTAGCTCAAACACTAAAAGACACCTGGAAGAAATATCTGATCCATTTGTATTTCAGTGGAGGACTGAGAAAGCTCATAAAATACTTAGGAGACTTCCAAAGAGCCTTTTATGGAAAATAGGAGAGATCTGATTTAATATAGCTAGCTGATACTTTTAAAAGGAAAAGAATCCATGACTACAACACCCTAAAGGCACATAAAAGACATCACAGCTTCTTTTCCTTTGTTTTTCAGTAGTTTGGCTGCAGTTCTCATAATGCAGGAGGAACCGATGTCCTCTGATGCTATCAGAGGTAAAGACAGAGCAGGCTGCTACACCATACCTACACACCAACAACTTCACCACTTCATTTTGCCACACCAAGACCTTTGATTTCACAGAAGTGGAAGCTCAACCCAAACACAGTAATTGGAGGTTGTCAACTGGTTAGACTTCTCTAATAATTAGTTTCTAAACTGGTATGAGCATTTTGGCTGTACTTTGGAAGTGTTTTCTGGAAGGCCAGGGTCAGGAGATGGCTGACAGCAGAGATGAGACAGGGGAGAAAAGGTTACTAACAAGATACCTTAACTCATCATTGAAAGAGTTAAAAATAAACATAGTTTAACTCTTTTTAGTTGTAAATAATTATCATTAAAATAGTTTACCTCAGAGTTTACATAGAAGGAGAAATCTTTTAATAGGAACAAAGTAACTTGACAAAAATAGAAAAAGACTACAGTTTAAATAATGCAATGGAAATACTTAATGCTACTGAAATATACTGAGCTAGGGATTAAATCCATTGGGAAAAGGGAAAAATACATAACTAAAATAGCATTCAACACCTGGACTAACAAATATGGCATCACAGACACATTGTCACTTAAAGGCCTTCAGATATGAGATTAAAGAATGTCATGCATCTATTTTACCATTTAGTCTCAATAAATAATAGGCACAGGTTAGAAACTAAAATCTGAAATTTGTCTACATCTGGGGTAGACAGACACTGACAATTAAGTAGGAGGTAATATGTCTCTAAAGATGTTACAGATAATTGTAGTCTTTCCTCTTGACTGGGACTACCTGCTAGAAACAAGAGACTAAATAAAATAACCTTCCAGGCTATCAGGATTGTTTCTCCAAATCACAGTTCAAGACAGCATGAGGAATAAAAGCCAAACATTAGTAGAAGAATAACCTCATTGCACTCCTGTCACCAGTGGTATTTTGCAGTTTAAACACTGCAACTTATGCATGAATTTGCTTTTCAGTGAGCTTTATTTGCACTGCAAATGTCTCAGGCCAAGAGTTCAGAGCATCGTATAAAAAACTTGGATAATCAAAATGAAGTGTTCAAAACAATCCTAACACCAAACCAAACACAAAGATTTATTTACCGGTTCCCTCAATAGGACTGGCAAGCAAGTGGCTTTTTCTCCCCCAAAGCACACAAGCTGTTTTGGTAACAGAAAACAGATTCTCTAGTTTCATATCCAATTTACAGGAAGTCTGGTGCCTACCAATATTCTGTTTTCTCAACCTTTGTTTTATACCAAATTCCTTGAATTAACCCCAGAAAGGTGAGTAGGTTGAGGCTAAAACAGCCACAGAGTATTTAAGTTCTCTTTGTCAGAGTAACAGCTTTTCCTAATCAATGCCCACCATTAAGGTAGATATGAGAGCTTGTCAGAGCTTTTAGCATGTTCAGATGCCATATTTTGCCATTTTTCACTCTGGACTCAAAGTTTGAAAATGTTTAGTGAAAGAAATTTACTAGTCTATTCATGCCTTAAGATTTTTGCATCATTTACCTTTCACAAAGAAGCCATAGGGACAAATGTATTCACATAAAACCAATATATACACACACATACAGAAAGCCTGAAAACACAAGTAAGGTTTCTAACAGACCTACAGTAGACACTCCTTACATTTTACATGCTGGTGGAATTTTAATGTTTCTTGCCTGAAAACTTAATATGATCCTGTTTTCATACCACTACAATCTTACCAATTTCATTATATGCATAATGTAAGTAGCTGCTAGTACCAAAATTTCATTATGCTGTAATACAAGAATGGTCCTCAACAGTTGACAGTCTCAGCACACTGGCTTATCATTAGCATCAATATCGCCAAAAGCATAATTAGACCTTGCCTTTCACCTTCCTGAATACCTTTATGAGGGCTTTGCCAAGTACTTTAGACAGTACATGGGGGTGGGACAGAGGAGTGGGACAGAGGAGCTGGTGTTTTGTCAATACACATCACTGCTTTGTGAGGGCTAAACCAGGTGGCATTTATATAACACCTATGGATGAACAGTGAATGAGTTGGGATATGTTCTGAAAGTGTCTGTGAATATATAGTTTTGTAGGATAGCTCTGCGACATCCCATTTGTAGAGTACAAGCACCATCCTATTCTATAGTAATCTGAAAATAAATATGCTAATAATGCTAGCCCAAGAATAACAGAATCATTAGGGTTGGAAGGAGATCATCCAGTCCAAGCTCCTGGCCAAGGCACAGTAACCTGGAGAAGGTGACACAGGAATGCATCTTGGTGGGGCCTAAATGTCTCCAGAGAGGGGGATCATGAGCTCCCTGGCAGCTGTTCAGTGCTTTGTCACCCACTATGCAAAGTAGTTCTGCCTTATGTTTAAATTGAACCTCCCTTGACCTTGCTGGCCAAACTCCTTCCAATGGATCCCAGGAGCCCATTGGCCCTCCTGGATGCCAGGGAACACTGCTGGCTCATGGGCAACCTGTCACCCACCAAAACTCTCAGGTCCTTCTCAGCAGAGCTGCTCTCCAGCAGGTCAGACCCCAAACTGTACTGATGCTTGGGGTTATTCCTCGCCAGGTGCAGGCCCTTTTTGAACCTCATTAATTTTCTCCCTGCCCAACTCTTTCCCCTATCAAAGTCCCATTGAATGGCAGCAAAACCTTCAGGATTAGCCACTCCCCACAGTTCCATAGCAGCAGTAAACTTTATAAGAGTGCATTCTATCCCTTTATTTAGGTTGTTCATAAACAGGTTTAATCAGGCTGGACTCAGTATTAAACCTCTAACTGTGCTCTTCTCCACTGATGACAACCCTCTGAGCTCTGCCATTCAGCCAGCTCTTGATGCACCTCAGGGTCCATTCATCCAACCCACAGTTCCTGAGTTTACCTACAAGGAAGTTATGGAGATAGACAGCATCCACTGCACCCTGCTCATCAAACCATTCTGCCATGCCATCATGGAAGGCTCTCAGATTGGTCAAGCATGGTTTCCCTGTGGTAAATCCATGCTGATGGTTATGATGATTCCTTTTACATCTCTCTAGGGAGCCTGAATGCTTTATTGCCTCTCCGAGGTGCCTGTATTCAAACACCGCACAGGGAATATAAAATAAGAACTAGCAACCTCTGTGTGTTCACTGAGCAATGATTTCATTGGAATTACTGAGACAGTGGGATCACTTACATGACCATAATATTGTCATGGATGGCTGTGTACTTTTTAGAATGGACAGGTCAGAGAGATGAGGAGGTGGAGTTGCTCTTTATGTGAGAGAGCAACTAGAATGCCTCATGCTCTACCCAGGGACTGACAAATGAATCGAGACATTACGGGTGAGGATTAAAGGTCAGGCTAAAATGGATGACACTGTTGTGCATGTTTAATATCAGCCATCTTATCAGGAGGAAGTCAACAAGACTTCATTTTTCAAATCTCTTACAGATGCTCCTGGTGATGCCTCCCCTGTGCCTGGCTGGAAGAAGAACATGTGAGGAAACCAGCAATTACACCTTCAAGGAATAGTGTTACAGAAGACACAAAAGGAGGATAAAGCAAGGCAATTAATAAATTAGTTGGTGCTTAGATTGACCTCTACAAACCAGAAGAGGTGGAGTCAAGAAGAGGGGGGAAACTCCAAATGAAAAAACAATGGTACCTAATGCAGAGAATGCCACACAAGTAATTCTCTCAAGAGAACAACCCTCAGGCTTCACAGGCTTTTCTAATCCCAGTGTCTGACTTCACAATTTTACTGATGTATTTTACTGGAAATATCTGTGTGAAGCAGCTATGTGACTGGAAACTCACATAATGGCAAGATAATAAAGAGGGAACATCAATTTTCCTTTTATGCAGTTCTAGTTTTTAATTAAGTTTTTTTAGTTTAATTTTAGTGCGGTTTATTTTAGCTTTTTTTAGTTTTTAATTAGTCCAGTTTAATCAGTTTTTCAGCTTGACTGCATTTCACATTCACAGACATTTTTACTGGTGAGTCGAAAAATATTGTGCAATAGAATAATACCTCCATTCAGAATCTACTGTGAAACAATGGAAGAGTTTCTAATTCAATTGTGTCTATTTCCTGCTTTTTCTCCCACCCAACTTTTTTGGTTTTACAATTAGACAATGGCCATTTATCAAATGCCAATAAAGTATATTCGCAAATCCATGAAGGAAGTACTAGCTAAGACTTCTGATCTAAATTTTGTAAGTCTTGGGAGAAGGGGATGTGAAGCTGAAACACACCAAGAAGAAGATGAACTGAACGTAGTCCTCTACCACTCTTTTCCCCAGAATGTAACCTCTGAATTACTGCATAAAGAGAACTTTACCACTTCAGCAGAAAGAAGCTGTTGCAATTTGTGGAGTTGAAATACCCTGAGAACAGTTACGTGACCAAGAAAGAGATAAACAGTTTCTGGTGCAATTCCAAGTAAACTGAAATGTGTTTATTGGTACTTTTGATATTAATATCTCTGGCTCTTACAGATTTAGGCACCTTTAGGATTAGGTAACAACTCAATAAGGATTTTGAGACTCTAACTGTAGGGGTTAGTCACCCAAATCCCACACCAGCATCTAAGGCCTTTTGTAGATCTAGGCCTTGGTCCAACACCATCTATTGCTGGGAAGCAGAGCAATGTCCTTTGTTAGTAATAACAGTGAGGAGAGTTATTGTAAAGGAAAGATGCTTTTTTTTACAATACACAAGAGGTAAAGCAAAACAAATATATTTTCCAATCAGGTAAACAGAGATTAATCACAATCTTCAGATGATCGTTTGTGCATAACTTGCTATTTTCTCAGGCCAACTAAAACAGAACAGAGAACTCCTCCAATGGGTTTTGCAATCAGCTTAACATAATAGTCCTTCTTCACATTAGCGAAATTCTTACAGCCTCTGTTAAAACTAGTTTGTTGTTTCTTCAATTTTGTGTGAGTCAGGAACACAAAAATCTGTCACTAAATAACTCCCAGAAACTATTAAAAACCAAGAAAGTTCAGAGAGCAGAGTACTCATAAAACAACCAGACAGAACAAACAGGTAGGATTATTTTTTGCAGGAGGTAAGCCAGATGGAAAGTTCTTAAAACTTAGCCGTATAGCTTGGAGGCATTATCTTTAAATTCATTTTTAGTGAAATGAAGTGGAAAAAAAACAGAGAAGTACTTTAATATAACAACAAATTTCTACCACTGCATTTATCCCATGTTTCTTTTGTTCTTTTTCAGAAGACTCCTCCACCATTCTCCTGTTCACCAGTATCTGAGCAATTAAAAGAAGTATGGCAATTTAATACAAGTAGATGTCCAAAGAGATGATGAATGTTACGGCTAACCCTCTTTCTAGCTTTTATCTTAGCTCCCCAGCCTCCAAGATCCAAATGATTAAATAACCATTTCCAGTGCATTTGAAAATGTCTTCATTAGAATTCACATAAAACACTTTCTTTGCAGGGATTAATAATCTGGTGTCTAAAAAAACCTTCAGTGTTCAACTGCATTTCGAAAATGAGTTGTGTTCATGTGCTAAAAAAATCCCTGCATTCTTTTACATAAGCAACAACACTTCAAAAATTCTGATATGGGACATCATAAAGAGATCCTAGAGAGATGCCCCCTAAAACTAAATAAGCCTGTCACAGCATGGGACGCCAACCCAGAAAGCTGAAGTTCAATGGGATGTATCCAGAAAAGGATACATTGAACAGAGCATGCAAAAGGTGTGGAGTTTTTCTTATATGCTTCTGAATGACAGAAATATTTTTCTACCAAATGTACTGAAGTACTTTTTACAGATATTTATGTAGACTCCTGTTATTTCTGAGAAAATGATCTTTTTTGCTGCTTCAAAGTCGTCTAATTTTTCAAAAATATTTGGAGTTTCAAGGTAGAACTGTTCCTTGGGAAATAAATACTTTCTGTATATGCTCCTAATTTTTTCTTCTTGAGAAATAAACTTCTTGCATGAATAGAGATAGAGAAGCACAGACTCTTTCAATGAACACCACACCAGAGCTAAAAAATTTCCTCTATTTTTAAATATTTTGAAAAATTCCTTCTTTAACTTTTTTTTTTTTTTTTTCAAGAACTTGGGTAGTAATTCTGTCCTGAAGATCTTTCTTTCTTCAGTTTTAACAGACTTTAGATAAAACCCAAATGCTGGGTTTGTCAAATGACATAAATTATTTAAACAAAATCTTTCAAGAAATTGTTTTTAAACAGTTGTGCTAGCTATAAACTTCATGAACTTTGCTCTGTTTCACTTGCCTATCCAGAAATCCCCTTCTGCAAACTGTACTGGGATCTTTCTTTCTCTGAGGTTAAAACGCACCTTTCATTTGGGAAAAAAAAAAGAAACAAACAAAACCCCCCAAACAAACAGAAAAAAAAAAAACACAAACAAAAAACTTTTTTATTGCTGGAAATGTTTGACATATATACTTGTGAGCACATTCCTGATATTTGCCCCCAGCTACTTGCCAAGTCTCCTAAAGTCAAAAAGTGTTAGTTCTTTCTGGAATTTGCAAATAGTAGGCATTTGTCATGTCTTGTAATTCTCCACCTCCAGTTAACTGTCATGCTGGAAAAGAAAACATATTAAAAGATGCATCTGTGCAAGTTAACTTTAAAACACCTTCTAAGCCCACAGTCATGAAAATGGAAAATACATTACTCTGTAAAGAAAACCTGCAAGTTAGCTAATCAAGTTTTAGCCTCAGGGGTTCAGGCTGGTGTCACTGAGGGCTTTTAACACTGCATACATAAAATCAGCCTGCAAAAATAACAGAGACTTAAGTCATACATGATAGTATGACTCCTTTCCACTTAGACCAGAGGCATGTTCAGGATGGTACTCCAGACACTAGCACAGTGTAGAAATACTCCAGCCAGCTTTAAATAACTGATTCAGGTATCCAAATCATACTAGGCTCCAGAGCTCTGTGCTTGGCAAAATCTAATTTACACAGGTAGAAAGAAGGCAGCCAAGGCCATTTTAATAGTTCCAGATTCATCCCATTCTATCTCTGTCATCATTTATTGCCTTTTCTAAGAGACAACAATACACCTAGGAGGTGTTTTCTTCTCCATCCATTGGATAGCTGGAAAAAAACACTGGTGAAATTTGGGGACAACAGCTTTTAACTCTGTTTTTCCATATCCTTAAGCTGATTTTTCATTTTTGTGTCAAATTGCTGAAGCAGATCCATATCTATTTTCAAAATGAGGGTGGAGGCCCTGGTTTCATTGGTCATGCAGGGACTCTTCTCGCATCAATTCAGGCAGCTCAGGGTTACACCACCAGCTCTGGGCTTGCTGCCAAAGGTGCCTTTACAAGCCATCACAGAAGTTCTCGCATTTCTGGACACTTCACCCCTGTCATCTGACTCAGGGGGACATAAATCTGCATCTGCAACTGGTGAGAAAATGAGCATGGCATGACTCTTTCAGAGGAAGATCCTGCGCTGAACTCTGCAAAGGATGCAGGCTTCCCCCTCAATGCAGGCAGTGTGTCAGTAGGCTGTTTCATCATGCGGAAAGTAGGGGCTGGCCCACCCTGACAGAAATGAGAAGCTTTAGAGAAGGAATGAAAAATTGAAGATTATTGCAAGCTGAAAGATGGGTTGAAGTTGTAAAATCCAAGCACTGCTGCTGTCTTTGCAAAGTCACACAGCAAATGTGACCTTGGCACATTTTGATTGTGACTTACCTTTCCTTTGCAATAAAACCAGATGCCATTCCCTCACTGAACAAAGTCATTTTAACAGAAAATAATAGGAAAAAATAGGAAAAAATGTCTTAATTTCTCTCCCACGCCCCTCAATTTGCCATCTGACCATGTGTTTTAAATATTTAGAAGCATGAAACAGTAAATGTCAGGAATAAGGCTTTTGATATGTTTGTACTGGAGGCAAATTCCAGTGCTTCCAAATAGCATGTCCAAATTCAGGTTGCAAGTATAAGGAATCTCACTTGTTATTTGAGGTTTTCGCTTTTTTAAAGGGCTGTGTAACGACAAATACACCATTTCAGCATACATTATTTTATTAAACTGAATTAGAAAATTGTTGTGATCTTAAGAGATAAGGGACTCAGAGAGAACAGTGCTGCCACACTGACATGGCTTAAATTTTTACAAAATCTAATACGGTATACAAAATTTCTTTATGTGGGGTTTTTATATTTAGGGTTTTTTCATCAGAGACCTGCTTCCAAGCATGTGGGCTAATATATTCAAGGTGTACCTTTATATGTGTTTGAGGACATTGAAAATATGACACTGTTCATTGAATGAATGGCTGAGATTGGTCATGATCAAATTAGATTTTTATGAAACAGTAATATTCAGAAGCTGATACACATATAATCAACATTAAAACCAACAAAGAAGGCTACTGCCAGTATTTATGAGTTGTCATCTGAAGTCACTAGGCTGATGACAGGTTACACCAGGGTCTGTAATCTTAGTTCTGAGTATAAAAACCAAAATGGTGACACCTACTTCATGTCTAACTTTCCCCATTTCTTATTTATTGCCAATAGTGAAAGAGATTCATGTAGCAAATCTTGCTAAAATCTGACCATAATTTGCATATGCATACATTTTAATGTGCTGCACAATTCTTGTCAATACTACCAATTCTCATACCATTTGCCCAAAATCTTTAGGCTAAGTTGTCTTTCAGCATCTAATATAACAATAGGCATTTTTATTTACCTCATTCTTTCTGATTAAATTGTTCAGATTTTTATATAATTTTAAAATGTTTAAGCATGCTTTCAAAAGGATCATTATGAACTCTAAAGATAAGCATGTATCGGGTTTTCATAAAGAATTGGAAGACTAGTTTCAGTTTTAGGGTAAAACCCACAAGAAATAGATTACTCATAATAAACTCAGAATTATTAATACTGATTCCTAAAATATCTGAATAGCATGAATGTAATAACGGTGTGTTAACTGAATTGCATTCATAATGTTTTTTCAGCAAGTCATCACCATTTAACATGTAGATAGAGGCAGAACAAGCATACAAATCTGTTTGACTTCTGATGGTATGCTATTGATATAAAGTTGGTGAGGTGTAATTATTTAGAGAGAAATCATCTTTCTATTGTGTACATTTATTGTGCCCAGAACAAAAGGCCTTAAATTATGTCTGGCGATTCCAGGCATCATCACAAAAATAGAAATAATATCAGTGCCTTTGGTTCTGTGTCTGCAAAATGCAATATGTATGGTCTAATAAAAGTTTTGATTCATAACAGGGGTGAAAGTTTACTTGCAAAATTGTTGTAATGCATTTTTTCTTTATCTACTGTAAAAAAGCCTTACTTGTGAGGAAGGTTGCTCCTATGTTTCTGTGGGAAAAAAAAATATCCCTCACTTTAAGAATCCAAACTACAGTACCTATCATCCATCCCCTTTTGTGTTTCTGACAGGAGGCAAACAAATTTCCTGTAGAATGTTTCAACCAAATTCCTTGTTTCCTGATTTTTCACTGAACACCCAGATGGAGTTTGCCCATAGCTGTCCATGGATAAGGACTATGCTAACAGTTTTAACATCTCTATCAGAGAGGTGAGCAGCAATCTAAAGAGATGAAATTAAGTCACACACACTTTCTGCCATCTCACGAGCCCACACATTAAAAACATTGCAAACAGGTGAATAGTACCACTGCTGACATGTAAGACACGGTGTCACAAAACAGGAGAGAAGACTCCATTCCACACACCACACAGACCCTCTGCTCCTGCTTGTGGAAGCCCAGAGGATGAAACAAGAGACAAGTTGTGTGTGCACCCTCCAAACTGAGACAATGCTATGCACTATGGCAAGCACTGTTTCCAAATCAAAGAACATTTGTTCTGTGCTCCACTCGATGTCAGAACATACAATGTTCTTTCAGTCAGCTCACCCAACCTTAAGCAGAGGGTTCAGGGCTTAAGTTTAAGTAAGTTATTTACATGAAGGGGTAGGGTGTGGGTCAGGTTCAACAAGACGCATTAGAATATGCAGTAAAAGACTACCACAGGATTGAATAAATCCAAATATTACCATATTTTCGGAGAAGAAAATAAACACCACCCAAGAGAAAAAAGTGGTCAGAAATCAGAGACGTGTCTGACCTGAGTTGTACATACCACAGTGTTGTTGCTCAGGTTGACATTCCCACTGAATCACTGGCCAGAACAACTCTGCTGCTGAGTTCAGTTGCCGCACTGCAAACCCAACTGTTAAAAATTCTGGAACTCAAACAATAACCTTTCTAATGCACTGAGATAGTTTTATTCCCACCCAATTTTCCTATCTGCCCTTTCACTTTATTATTTAAGGATCTGTTACCATGGGTTTATACAGCAATTTAATCATACAAGGTCTGATCTTGTGAGGTGCTGAATATCTTCAGCTAGCACCACACATCACCAGAGGAATGTTTTGTCTTTGGCTGCATTTTCAGCCTGGCTGTTTCCCCTGTCTTTTCCACATAGTGGTGCTACATGATCCATATAAAGAGTACTGTCAGTGTTCTTTGTATGCCTGATACACAGAACTTTTAAAGTAATTAATTTAGAAAAGTGATTCTTTCAAGAAGTAATGAAGCATGTTTCCAAGTGTACAAGCAGAGAGTATTTCCACTGACTTTAAGGGAACTCATGTGTTTGATTTTGTAAATTAAGGCAGATCTATTAAACTATGGCACATTGCACAGCAGCAAATAGATGTCATGAAGATCAAGATTTGCTGGGGGAGAGCATCTATCCATCCCAATGCTGCCAGCCAGATGTCAATACCTGTAATGGATGCCCAGAACAGTGAGTGTAAAGGCATTCCGACTCCAGCCAGTGAGTCAGCTTTATCCAGGGCCTGGCTCCAATGCCTATCCACAAATGCACACAGTATGGAGAACAAACAGAAGGAATAATGTACGTGGATAATACCACCGGCATCATGGAGACATGGTGGGATGACTCCTAATACTGAAGCATTGGAAGGTTTCAGGCTTTTTAGGAAAGACAGGCTAGCCCTCTGTGTCAATGATCAGCTGGAGTGTATGGAGCTCTGCCTGGGGAATGATGAGGGCCCAGCCCAGAGCTTGTGAGAGAAGTCTGAGGGGAAGGGAGGGCAGGAACAGAAGTAGTTAGAGTGGAAATTTGCTACAGCCCATTCAGTCGGGAGGATAGTGTGGATGAAGTGACTTGCAGACAGTAAGGGTGTCTTCACACTCACAAGCCTTATCCTCATGGGAGACTTCAACCACCCTGACACCTTTTGGAGGGACAATACACAGGCAACTCAGGAGGTTCCTTGAATGTGTCAACAGCAACTTTCTTACACAAGTGACTGAGGAGCCAATAAAGAGAGGTGCCATGCTGGACCCTGTGCTCACCAGAAGGGAGGAGGCAGTGGGGAATGCAGTGCTCCAAGGCAGCCTTGGCAACAGTGACCATGAGACAGTGGAGTTGAAGATCCTCAGGGCAGTGAGGAGAGCACACTGACAGATCACTGACTGGACATGGAGTGCAGACTTTGGCCTCCTCAAGGATCTTCACAGTAGAGTTCTATGGCATAGAGCACTAGAGGGCAGAGGGGCCCAAGAATGGTGGCTGAATTCAAGGATTACCTCCTCCAAGTTTGGAAGCAATGCACGGACAAAATTGGTCAAGAATGCCAGGAGGCCTCCATGGATGCATAATGAACTGCTGAGCAAACTCACAAAGTAAAGAAGCAGCTTTCAGGGGTTAGATATGAAGACATGTAGCCTGTGAGGAATACAGGGAAAATAAGGATAAGGTTAGTTCAGTATCTTTGCTGGTGACATGGACAGTGGGATCAATGTCACCTTTCACAAGTTCAGTGATATTACCAAGCCCTGTGGTGTAGTCAATATACTGGAGGGAAGGGATGCCATTCAGAGTGACTTGGACAGGCTTGAGAGGTCAGTCGGTGTAAACCTCATGAAGTCCAGCAAGACCAATTGCAGGGTCCTGCACCTGGGTCATGGCAATCCCAGGCACACATACAGGCCCAGAGGAGAAATGATTGAAAGCAGCCTTGGGGAGAAGCCCTTGGGGGTGATGGTTGATGAAAACCTAACCCTGAGTGCTCACAGTCCAGAAAGCCAAATGTCTCCTGGGCTGCCTCCAAAGAAGCATTTTAGAATGCCCCTGTTCCCAAGAGACAAGAATTTGATCTTACCCATCTTGTCCTGCTAATAACTCCTCCCTTGACCCAAACCCTAGCTCCACCCCTGTGATACTCTATAAAAACCCCAGGAGCCTGCCCTTGCCTGATCTTTCATCTCCATCCCACCCCTCCTCCCTGGAGACAAGAAACGGATTCTTGAGCTTTCTGAAATTAAGACCCATACCATTTTTTCCCATGCCTGGTGCCAGCAGCTGCACCCTCCCTGGACACGATGAACCCAGTTGCAATACAGTGCAACAGAGCATGGTCATCAGGTCAAGGGAAGTTATTCTCACCCTCTAATGTGCTTTATTGGCACCCCAGCTGGAGTCCAGTTCTGGCATCCCCAGCATAAGAAGGGCATGGTATTGTTGGAGCAAGTCCAGAGAAGGCCACAAGGTTGGTAAGAGGACTGGAGCAGCTCCCTAGCAAACGCGGGCTGAGAAGGTTGGGGCTGTTCAACCTGGAGAAGAAAAGTTTGTGGGAAGGCCTCACAGGAACCTTCCAGTATCTAAAGATGGGGCTACCCAGAAGCTGGAGAGGGATATTTTTCAGGAACTGTATTGATAGGACAGGGAGTAATGGGTGTAAATTTTAAGAGGAGAAATTTAAGCTGGATGTTAGGAAGAAATTCCTCCCTGTGAGGGGGGTGGGGCACTGTAATAGGTGGTCCTAAGAGGTTATGGATGACCAACCCCATGGATAAGGCCTCAAACAACCTGATCCAGTGGAAAGTGCCCTGCCCATGATAGGGGAGGCTCAGACTACATGATCTCAAAGGCCCATTTCAAACCCTGACCATTCTACGAATCTAAGATTCTGTAAGTCACTGTCCATAAGAATGAATCACCTGAAACACAACTACCTGTATGGAGAACTGTTAACAGATATTTAAGAGCTTTGTGCATTTTAGATTTTTCAAGGACAGAGGTCATTCCATTGGGTCTAGCAACAATAGAAGATAATATACATGTAAGATTCTGAGTCTATTTTTAATAAAGAAATGTCATGTTTCCCAAATTTTAACACATTATACAGCTGCCAGATTTCGTTAGCTTTCTAATTCCAGTCAAACATAAAAAGCCGCTGTAAAATTTTTAGCTGGACACACGTGTTAAAACCTATGAATGTGAACAGTGTTTGCACCTAGTTCATATCTCCCCTTGACAACATGAAGGACCAAAACCAATCATTATTAAAACAACTGTTGGAAGATTGTCTGTACATTAGAGAGTTCTGGTCTCAGGTTCAGGGAAACATCAAACTACTCTTCAATTAAAATAAATTACTTGTGTTTTTCTAGCCTTTATGAAATGTCGAATGGCCATATAGGTATCATAGCAGTGTTTGATCACTAACTAATTGCAGTGTCTGAAATCTGGAAAAAAAAAAGGTAAAAATCTTCCAGATTAATTTCTCAAGTGGACGTTCATTTTCCTGGCTACAGTTAAGAAAACAAAATTTAACATTTACCAAGTCACTGACAAAATACAGCTTAGTACAGAATCATATTTTCCATTAATATTTGTGATAAGTGATTGATGGTTTATGTTATTACTATAGGCAGTAGCCAAATATTTGAAAAAATAAACCGTATGAAGAAACAACATAGAATATTTATCTCTGGTGTGAAGAGGTTATGGATTTTCAGATGAAAGTGGTCTGTATGTGGAACGAGTAGATCATGTCAATGGGATGAAAATGTTTTTAGTGAGTGGTTTTGTACAACATCTAAAAACTATCTAAAACTGTTGCAGAACAGAATGAGTTAAATGACCTGAAAAGTATACTTGAATTGCTAGAGATTGTAGAGCAAGAGCTGTGAGAAAAAGTTGGGAAAAAAACCTGCAGAAACTGAGAAAAAGTCATAAACAAAGAACTGTAAAAACTGTGTCCTCCTCCCAAAGAACAAAATAACCTGATAAGTAATTGCACAAAAAAAAAAATATATACATTATGGCCTGCTATGCACTAAATCACATATAGAGCAATTAGAAATTGTTATACAGAAGCTAAAACAACATAAATATCTCTGCCTTTTGTCAATAAAAATCCTTGCAGCATCATCCTGCTTAGTCCGTTTTTCAATCACTTTTATAAAGCAAAACAATCTTTGAAACTAAAGCAGTCCTCAAGATTTACAAGTTGTACAAAGATTGGAAATAATAAAATGACACTGTAAGTACAGGCAGTAAATACTTCAATGCACTTTCAAAATCCAGACAGAAAACAAAAAACTCACCTGCAGTGAGTTCTATGCAGAAAGAAGTGTACAAATAGTGTATATTTTCCCTAAATTTTACTCTTTCCAAAATAGGATGCTACACAAACTTATTCCAAAATAGGATGCTACACAAACTTATTTAATTTCAAAAACTAAAGGAAAAATTTTGTTAGATTGAACTTTAATCTTCAACATGGCAGGTCCAGAGATTTTAATAAGAACTAAGCCTTCTCCGAAAGACATAAACTTGTCAAAATTACTGTAATTTCTCTCCACAATTAAATGAATTTCACAATCAGAAAAAGCAGGAATGTTCCTTTTATACAATGTAGACAAGGAATAAGATGCAGTTTTCTCTGCTGAATGAAGTACACCAGAAATGTACTCAACTACAGGTTTAAAGGTCTTGGGTAAACTCACTGGTCTTGAATTAGGTATATCTTTAGGAGTGGTGCAAGGTTGAAATTGAAGGTTAACAAGAATTTAAAAATTTTATTTACTTTGTCTGTGTATTAACAAATAATTATAAAATCATACTTTATTAATTTAAAAGTAAATTTCTTTCCACAAACATTCAGCATCTAGCACTGTATGCCAATACAGGCATACAATTCCTGTCAGGTGTCTCAAAAAATTACTCAGATGAAACAGAATAACGTACAGGAGAAAACTCCACGAGATTGGGATTTGCAGGCCTTAAAAGCAAGCAAAGTAATAAACACAGAGCTCCTAAACAACTACTCATAACTGAGACTACTCAAGACCTATTTTTCCTGGAGCAGAACCAAGCACTGCTCAGCACTCAAAGCTAGTTTGAACCCAAATTGCACCTTTCAAACCCCACCTTTTCCTCTGTAGGTGACTTCAAAAATAATTGCAACAGTGGGATAAGCCTGATTGACAGAACTACTGCCAGTCTCAGCATCTTCAAAAACTTCCAGCTGAATTATTTTGAAATTAACAATTTCATGTAGATACTCAAAGCTTCCCTTGAGAACGTCTCCATAGTATCCATGTGTATAAAGTGTATTTCTGCGACAAATTGCTGTTTCACTGCCAACCCCTCATCTTTCAGTACCCTTTACTTAAATTTCACTTCTGAACTGGAGGTGGGAAATCTGTATTTGAATTCAAATGATGACTTTTTTCCAATCTAGTAACCTGATCCAATCTTTATGAGGAAGTTGCTTTGTGATCAACACTAAATTACTGCTGCTTTTCAAATAAAACACTGTGTAGAACTGAAAACTTACATTTTTTTATCTACAAAACAGTTTTAAATAACATTGTCAGCTCAGCTGGGGGATTTTAAACATATATATTTTGGTCTGATTTTCTTTACAAAACTAGGCTCCACTAAAGTGAGCTTTTTTTTTAAAGATACATTGAAAATTCCCCTAAAACAATACATCATTCTCTCCCAAAAGGTTTCAGCTATAATCAGCAGTGTGGAAGGAGGTAGTGTTGCAAGACTGTTGAAAGGCATGCTTATTATTAAAAAGCCCATCAAGTTTTAAATCACTGCCATAATGGATGGGTTTCAGAAGATGCTGTAAATTATTTTGGTCACCCTCATCTCCCATTTCTAACCAGTCTATTCTCACTTTCCTAGGAAACAGGCAAAGCAGGAAGCCTGCTCAATCTGATCTTTTTCTTTGCAAACTATTATACCATACTTCAAAACCCCAGGAAGGTGATTTCAAAAACTTTTCAGCTGTTCAGGAACCCAGACTAACCCACTGACATCTACTGACCTCATATACAGAGAATAACCAAGTAGGAACTACTGTGTACATCCTCTTTGAACTTCCTCTTACACATTTCAGACTTAAGAAAAAGGCTGTAAAGGAAAGACATTCTTTCCTATAAACATTAAGATTTACAATATCATTTACTTTCCATTCTCAAATTAAACCAGAGACTGTATTTTGTTATGACTTTAAATTGCCTGCAGAAATAAAAACTTCCCCCCTTTTCTAAAATGTGGAAGACATGGCATATCCAGGATCATGATGCTTCAAGTTGTATTAAACCACTTAGGAAGTCTGCAGAAACTGGACTCCCACAACTGCTTTTGTTGCCTTGGGATTTTAGCTTGTAAATTTTTCATATATTTGTATTCCTGTAATTATTTAGTTAGTTCTTTAGTTAGTTCTTTAGTTTAGCTCTAAACTCTATGCACAGTGCAAGCTACTGTCTTCACATTTTGGTCAGGCAAAATAATTCTTCTCTAGGCCTGGGAATCAAGGACACCTGATTGTCCCAGCTCCTGAGAAGTGTATATAAAAGTGAGCTGGAGGGGGGAGAAATCTTGGGGTAAAATGACTTCACTACCTGAAGCTGTAATTGGAAGATCAATGTCCAATATGCAAATGGAGCAAACTTAGAGAGATGTGAAAACTCATGAGCCATCATCCATTTTGGGGTGCTTTGTCTGCCTGAAATGTACCTGCAGACCCTTCTCACTTTTTAGTCTCTTAACTCTGTCTAGCCTCTCTTTTTGGTAGACTCAGAAAAGGCATCATTTTGCACTGGAGAAAATAGGTTCCCAGAAACAACAAGAAGTCTTTGTTTTAGATTGTTTAAGATGCAAGACAAAGGAAATGCTTTGAAAACAAACAAGCCTCAACAGACCTTCAAAACAACCAGAGCAAAAAAATCCTAAACCTTTCTCTTACAGGGTATGAAAGAAACAATTTTCAGTGTATTCTTTAAGCTTCCTATGTTTTTTTCCAAGGTACTACCTGAGATATTTCCAAAGCCACAGGAGACCCCTTGCAAAAAGATGTGTGTATTCAGACCCCTGTCCACTGCACCATATCTCTTAGGAAATGCTCAGAGAATTGCACACTCATTGCCAAAGTTCAGCTTCCTGGATATTGGTGTCCTGCTAATTCTCAGCAGACAGTTTTTCTTCCTTAAGTTCACAGCTTTCCCCTGGTCAGTGTGATAGCTTTGTCCAAATGCAGCCTTTTCCAAACAGACTCTTTTTCCTGAAAGATCAAGATTTCATCTGTTGTTTTTGTTTCATTCACTAAGAGACCGGTGAGTGTTCTGATACTTCTCTTCACCATATTTCCATTATTTTGCAAAATACTTTTGCTGCTCTCCTACCTCAGTAGTTGGTCCTACATGATTTAAATGTGTGGGAGTTTTCTACTGAAAGGCATGGGAGCAAAAAGAGGTCCTCAAAGCAAGGTAAGCTTGTCAAAGCCCACCCCAGTTGCCTTTCTGACAAAAAAAAAAGTGTTTACTTTTCATATTTACTGGTTTTGTTTACAGCATGCATTATGGTTTCTAGTAAAGATATAGTAGTAAAATGTTCTGAATCAACAGAAGAAATAGAAACTCTATAGGCACTGTAAACTCAGTATCTTTTACTGTCAGTTAAGCTCATAAATTACAACAGGGAATTTTATAAAGCTCTTCTTTACTTCCATCTCCAGAACAGTATTCCAAGCAAGTAAAGAAGCCAAACATTCACATTTGAAGTCTGAACCAAAAGAAAGCTTTCATGCATCAATTCATCCCCAACGTAATGCAAAATTCACCACTACATCACCATCACCTTCTCTCTCTTTTTATAGGAACCAAATAATATGTTATGAATAGATGAAACTCAGGTGATAAGTGTCTTGGAGCATTGAGGAAACCATTCCCTTATGACAGTCCTCACATAAGCTAGTACAAAGGCATGTGCACAATTTCTGCAGTGAGTAGAAGTGTTAGCAATGCACTTCAGGCTCCACAAAGAGATATTGAAATCTTCACCCCCTCCACAAAAAAAAAAACTTCATCTCAGCATATGATTGAAAAGGCAAATAAATGCTTTTGCCCCATGATCTGGAGAGGCAGTTCCAAGACTCAAGGGTTTGTTTGAATCCAGCCCTCACAGATGCTCATTTTTCCATTCACAATGATAAGTAAATATCTATTAATGGGTTTCTTTTGAATGGTCTGTGGTATTGATGTAATAATGAGATAAGTTCATTGGGAAAAGGCAAATCTTTTATACTCTTGTCATGAGTGCTGCTGCCATGGTTTAGGAATGGTGCTCCCCAGTTTAGTGCTTCCACAGAAATCCCAAACCATGCTGCTGCTTGCCTGCTCCCCGTCGTTCCCTTCTCCCTTCCTCCACCAGTGGGGTGGAGAAGAAAACTGAGGCACAAAAGGTGAGGATCAAGGGTTGACATAAGAAACATTTGCTGGAAACAGCAGTGAAAGATGAAAACTACCAGTAACAACAACAATATTAAAGGCAGAGGGTACAAGAAAAGGAACATTACTGCTCCACTCAGAAATCACTGACAAGACACAATACCCAGCTGCCCCTCCAGCTCAGAACAGGCATTACCCCAACCGCTCCCTCCAGTTCACAACCAGGGCCAGCCCACCAGTCCCTGACCATGCTTACACAATGGGAAGGCACCCCTCACCCTTGGAAAAGACAACTTTCCCCTTCTGCCATACAATGACTCGGGTGGTATAGACTAACCTTTGGGACCAAGCCAAGCTCTTCTTGGCTACTGCAAAAATTAATGATCCCCTGGCTGCAACCAGGACAACTGCTTGATAGAAAGTACAGGCCAGTGGCTTGAATTTACAAGACAATGACTGAAGAGAATGTAAGAAGAACTGTGCCACAGCTGCCACTTCTGTCTCCTGAACTATCCAAATGTCAGGAGCAGTCTCTATGAAAATGCAAGCGACAACAGAACTGGCAAGAATGGCCCAATTACACATTTTGGTTCTGTGAACCAAATGAGTTGAAATGAAGCCATCCAACATTTTGGCACAAAAGGCATGTCTTTAAAAACTGCATCAGATGGCTGTGATATGCAACCAGCTTCCTCAGGATGAAAGGCAGCATGGATGAGGTGATGGCAGCAACATCAGAGCAGCAGAGAGATCAGAAATATGCCCCACACACAGCCAGATGACCTGTCTGTGCTGGATGCAGCAGAACACATCTGGTGTGAGGTAATACTGATCCAGGGACCTGAAGAACAGGCAGAAAAACAGACGGACCTGGAACAATGCTCCAATTAAGTTACAACAGCAACAGGCCTGTCCAGGATTTGATTGGTCTGAAACTTCTTGCAGACACATTTTAATGTTCATAAAAGTTGATAATTTTTCAACCATTCCTCTCTGTTTCATTTTGCCTTCTCTGCCCCTCCTTGTCTTCACAGGTCCCCAGAGGGCTGAAACAAGGTCTTCATGGTGCTCATGTCCAACTCGTGTCACATGAGGTAATTATTCAATCCTTTAGCTCAAAATGTCCTTCTTGCCTGGATTTAGGAGGAAGCAGAAGAGACAAGAAGACATTACTCCCACTGCTAGCACTGAGATCCCTCCCACAGGATATGGTAGGGCTGTAGCCAACCTTCAAACAGCCCTTCTGCCCTGCCCAGCCATGAAGAGTCTCTCTGCACAGGAATTCTTTGAATATTTGACTCTTGCTTCTTGGCAATGAAAACCCAGAAACCTTTAAAGAAAGTCTCATCTCATCTTCACAGCTCCTTGTGAGGGTAACAAGAGGCAGTGGGAGTACACAACCTTTGTGTGCTCAGCCGTAATGGCTTGACTTATTTCAGAGCAGTGACTGACAGTCACCTTACAATACACATTTTGCCAGCAGTCAGCTTTGCTGAAGTCCAAGAAGATGACATTTTGTGGTTTTACTGGGACAACAAGATGGGTTACCCTATTGAAGAAGGAAACACGGTTAGACAAGCAGGATGTTACTCACACAGAGTCCTGTTGGTGCTGACAATGACTGCATTGTCCTCCAGGTGTTTTTCAATACCTTCCAGAAAACTCTTCTGTACTTTTACCAGGCAGTGCACTACGACTGACAGCTTTCTGGGCATTTTCTGATCAATCCCTCAAGATTTGTAGGGATCCAGATGGAGCAGCAGATCCCACATGTGTTCAGAGTCAAAGAGGTGTTGATCATTCTTGCAGTCATGGTCCTGCAGCTCAGGCCACTGAGACCCTCTTGGTCTGTCATCCATGGGTAAGATGGAAAGACTGCAGTAAACACACCTGCCTTGTCTATGTTCCTCTTGGTGACGTGACCATCATCTTCCTATTATAAAAAGCAGAAGCCTTTAAAAATGAGAGTTCGGTGGATTAAAATTGCATTGCCACTTCTGCTTCAGGCTGAGATTAGGAACAGAAAACTTGAAAGGGCAGCTTCTGACTTCTTCGACATTTGTGTGATCACATTAACACACACACGGGAGTGTGCAATGAAAATTGGGCCAGAGTTTTGTAAATAGAGATCTTGGAGTAAGAAAGGTAAAGAAAGGTAAAGAAAGGTAAAGAAAGGTAAAGAAAGGTAAAGAAAGGCTTTAAAAACATAATTTCATAAATCCTTGCATTTTTATGATGTGCTGAGTGTTTTCTGAACCTTCCTAACTTAAGGTTGTAAGGCTTACTGCCAATATGGAACAACTGAAGAGAATGTAAGAGGAATGGTATCACAGCTGCCACTTTTGTCTCCTGGAGTATCCAAATGTCAGAAGAAGCCTCCATGAAAAATGCAAATTATAACAGAACTGGCAAGGATGGCCTGATGACACATTTTGGTTCTATGAACCTGAAGTGAAATGAAGCCATCCAACATTTTGGCATGCAAGGCACAACTCCAGAAGGCTGAATCAGATGACTATGGTATGTAACCAGCATTCCTCAGGATGAAAAGGCATCATCTGAGACTCTTTATGGCCCTCAAGCCAAGACAAGGAAAAAGTAGGAGCTGGGCAAAACACATTCCTCAGGAACCCATACTGTTGTGCACATCTCTGTATTTTTGCCATGGCAGACACTATTAGCTTGCAAATCTCACCAGCTGCCTGTGTCATTTTAGGAGCATCCAGTCAAGTCATCCTGTACGAGGCAGTCACTGCACTTGGTACTCTGGTTGCCATCGAGATGTTACTTCGTGTGATCTCATGTAATCACCTGCACTCCCTCTAGCCAGAGATTTGCTAACAAGGAGAAACTTACAGCTATTTTTCCTGTTCAGTGATGGCACAGAAGTTTGTGGCTATGGGAAATGTAAGACTGGCAATGTTTATGACATCAGGAGACAAAATCTCTTTGAATGCATGTAAATATCAGTAAATTGAACTGATTTCAAAAGGAATGGGAAACTTGTAGCCAGCCAGAGCCACAGAGGCCTACAAAAAAACTGCTTTATGGGATACTGCACTTCTCTGGTCAGCATCGCACAGTGCCTGGTTCAGCCCAATGCAATATCCAGTCCAACCAAGGCATGCTAGGACTCCTCAGAGGCTCAGTTCCCAACTTTATCTCTTTCTCTAATCATCATGCAAGGTTTTAAATACTAAAAGCTATGGTCTCTGAACTAACTTTTCCATCTCAGATCATCTGACCTGCCCATACCTGCCAAGAATGCCCAATGGCAAAGGTTTGACCTTTTCCGACTCTCTAGGGGATACAACCCAATTTGGGCTCTCAGGAAGGGAAAGCAACCAACTGGCTTCCCTCTTTGCCTTCCCTTGTGCCATGACCCAGACAGTGGCAGTTCACAGGACCCAGCCAGCATCACAGGAATGTGCCCTTCCCTCAAGGGTGGTGCCCTTTGTTGCCCTTTGTGACAGTGGTCTGGTGTGACAGTGGCTGTTTGTGAGGCAGTGCTCTAGAAGAGCACCTCCCTCAGGGAGCAGCAGCTGCCAGGGCAATGCTGACACATCTGCAGCAGAGGATGCTAAAGACAATCATGGAGAAGGAGGAGCAGCTGGGAGCATGGCCGGCACAGCCATGTGGCTTTGCTGTATCAGCTTCCCTGAGCAATGATGCAAGTGCAGGGACAGGCCACCAGCAACAAGCAACACAGCAGGAGCCACCAGGGCTATCCGTGTGCATTGAGTGCTACCAAAGCGCTACATGGCTGTGGGGGCACAAGAAGCAGGGGCCTTTTGTGAGGGAGGTCATCGTGTCCTTTAAGAGGAGCCCTCCCGAGGACCTGGATGGGAGTTGCCCAGCCAGAAGTGCATGTAGACAGCCCCCCCTCTGGAAAGCCACCCAGCCACAGCAGCAGGATGGCCTGGAGGACAGGGAGGTACAACAGCCAGAAAACCAAAGGCAGGGTTTCTCTCTGAGGTGCTCTGAGGGACTCAATGACACATCTGTGCAGGTGAGTGGCAAGAATAGAATGGGATGGTCTGAGACAGGATGGCTCAGGGGCACAAGCCTCTCCTGGTTGTCTGACTGCCCATCACCACAGGTGACAGGGAAGTTCATGGAGGGTATCTTGAATATGTAGGTAATGAAGGAGCAGCTAGAAGCCCAAGCTCCAATCATCAAACCAGTGGCCTTGATCAGGGAACAGGAGCATGAAAATGCCACCAACACAGAGCTGTCCAAGGAAGAGGAATGGGAAGACGCCATAGACACAGAGGTCTCAGAGGAAGAAGAATGGGAAGATGCCATTGATGCTGAGGTGTCAGAGGAGGAGGAATGGCAAGATACAATAGGCACAGAGATGTCTCAAGGAACAGGTGCTGTTGGGTCACCTTCTGTCCACCACCGGGTCAGTTCCTTGGGTCTGGAGGACAACCCTAATCCCAGGGAGAGTCCCAACTTCCCCAGCAATGTGGGCAGAGAGGCTTCAGGAGACACAGTTGACAAACTGCTGAGAGCAATTCCTGGCCCAGCAGATTCCCAGCTGGCTAATTCTGCCCTGCTTGTAGCTCCTGAGGAAGAGGAGCACCATACACCTCTCAAACATGAGGAGGCAGAGCCACCAGCTTCTTCTTCCCCTGTAGAGGCTGCAAGAGCAGCAGGGGCAGAGAACCAGGCACCTGCTCCACATGGTCCCATAGCCAATGGCCCAGTTCAGGTGGACATAGCCCAGTCCATGGAGGCTGAGGGCCTGGACAAGGCTGTGCGTATAGTCCAAGGACTTGATGAGCCACAAAGAGAAATGTGGGGCCAGGAACAAAGCAAGAACAAGGTGACAGAAGACAAAGTCAAAGCAGAAGGAACAGAGAATCTGGAAGCTGGCCTGCAGAGCCCCACAACTGATGCTGCACTACTGCTGGACTCAGCTGATTACATCAGAACTGAGATCATTAAGAGGGCCTGGCTTATGATCCAGGAACCTGTACAGGAGCTAGAAGATGAGTGGAAGCAAGAAAGAAGCATGGATGAGGCAACAGCAGCAACAGCCAGAGCAGAGGGGCCAGAAAGTCCACCACATGCCATACACAGCCCCACAGTCGATACCCCACCTCTGCTGGACATGGCTGACTACATCAGGACTGATGTTGTTAAGAGGGCCTGGCTTATGATCCAGCAGCTAAAAGAAAAGCGGGAGGAGGAAGAAAGTGGGGACAAGGTGACAACAGCAAGAGCCAGAGCAGATGGGCCAGAGAGCCCAGCACATGCCCCACACTGTCCCCTAGTCAATAACCCACCTCTGCTGGACATGGCCAAGCACATCAGAGCTGAGACTGTAAAGAAGGCCCATCATTTGGTCCAGAGACCTTTTCAAGAAGTGAAGGAGCAGCAGGACTGGAAAAAAAGCCCAGAAGAAGCAATTGCACGACCTGCAGGATGTGCCTACAGCCTTCTTGCCTCTACTGTCATCAACACCCCAGCTTATGAGAGATGGCTGAGCCGTGCCCTCAAACTGCGGCAAAGGAGAGAGGCAGAAGCAAGAACCAACAGCCAATGCCACAGACCTGCAGGACACAGCCCAAGAGATACTGCACAAGGCTATGCTTATGGTCCAAAGATTCCAGACTATGGAACAGCAAGCTCAGTGGGACAAGACCAAAGGAGCAGGCAGAAGAACAGAGAGACCTGGAAAAGGGCCCAGGTTAGATAATGAGAGTTACAGACACATTTAGGATTTGATGTAGACAAATTTTGATGATAATAAAAGTTGTTACTTTACCAATAGTGCCTCTCTCCTTCACTTTGCCTTCTTTGCCCCTCCTTTTCATAGGTCCCCATGGTGCTGATGATTTATTGAAAAAATATGGATATTGATCTAGTACCAATATCCAACTGTGACGGACAAAAACTCTCTAACAGTTTAAAGTTAGAAAGTGTATGTTTATTCGACACCGGGCAGCGTGTGGGATAGCTCCCAAATACACACCGCACCTTCTAGGTGATTACAGAGTCTTTTTATCCATACAAGTATTGAATATCCAAAATACAAATACATATTCATAATTTTGGTACATCCTATTCCCCGCTTCATATGCTAATTACTCCAAAAGCTATTAAGCTGGTGTAGTTTGTTCCCTGAAATGGGTCAGTGGTCCCTTTCATGGGGAGGGGTCCCAAAATAAGGAAGTAAATGAAGTCTTCCTCGTTCTGACCTTTCTACCTTTTCAATGCAAATATGACAAATGAACTCTTGGCAGAACTCCCATTCCTGGTCTTCAATTGGTTTCAGAACAGAGGAGGCCCACAATTGTCTTATGTTCCTAAAAGCTCTTTGTCAGTTTCTATATTCTTCATTATAAACCCAGCTAACTAAACATTGTGCTGACAAGCAATCAATTATTTGTTAACTACTAACTCCTTACTTCATCTAGGCCTACTCATTTATTATTATTATTTTAATTAACTCTAGTAAGGCTTATTTCAAACTAAAATCTTAGCTCCTCTAAAATCTCTAAATTCCTTAAAATTTACGTTTCACTGACATGCAGTCTTCATAGTGCTCATGCTCAGCTCCTGTCAGATGAAGTGGTATAGTTAATCCTATAGCTCAAAATGTCCTTCTTGCCTGGATTTAGAAGGAAGCAGAGGAGATATTACTCCCACTGCTAGCACTGAGATCCCTCCCACAGGATATGGTAGGGCTGTAGCCAGCCTTCAAACAGCCCTTCTGCCCTGCCCAGCCCATGAAGAGTCTCTCTGCACAGGAATTCTTTGAATATTTGACTCTTGCTTCTTGGCAATGAAAACCCAGAAACCTTTAAAGAAAGTCTCATCTCATCTTCACAGCTCCTTGTGAGGGTAACAAGAGGCAGTGGGAGTACACAACCTTTGTGTGCTCAGCCATAATGGCTTGACTTATTTCAGAGCAGTGACTGTCACCTTACAATACACATTTTGCCAACATTTTCTTTTCATTTTATTATATAGAAAAGTTCCCTCCATTCTACTTTACTTAATTTTGCAAAACTTACCTTTATGTCTGAAGAGAATAACTGTTTTCCCAGGCCAAACCTAACAAACTCTTCCTGAGAACTGGGATAATTTAATTTTATATATAGAATCATAGAATATGCTGAGTTAGAAATAATTCACAATACATCGTGGAACCCTACTAGTGACAGGTCAGCAGCCTGATTTCACCCCAGTCAATGTAACCCTTTGTGTCCCACCTATGAGCCAGGTGCTCAGCCATCACAGGATGTGTTTATCCAGCTGTGAGCTGGACATTTTGTCCAGAAGGATCCTCTAAGACACTGTATCAAAAGGTTTGCTGAAGTACAAAAAGATGACATTAAATGGATTTCCTAGACCAATTCAGTGGGTTACCCTATCGTAGAAGGAAATCAGGTTTGATAAGCACAGCTTTCTACTTATGAAGTCTCACTGGCTGTGATCAATGACTGCATTGTCCTCCGGGTGTTTTTCAGTACTTCCCAGAATAATCTTTTTTTATGATTTTACCAGGCAGTGAGGCTGACAGGCCTGTAGTTTCCAGACTCCTCCTTATCACCATTCTTGAAAATCAGGACCTCTCTGAATTCCCAAGACCACTCAAAAAATATCCAGAGAGGCTTTGCAATGACACCAGACAGCTTGCTGTGCATTCTCTGATGAATCCCTCAACAAATTTGTAGGGATCCAGATGGAGCAGCAGATCCCACATGTGTTCAGAGTCAAAGGAGAGTTGATCATTCTCACAGGCTGCCAAGACTCTCTTGGTCCGTCATCCATGGGGAAGATGGAGGCAAAGACGGCAGTAAACACACCTGACTTGTGTGTGTCCTGTAGGAATGTGCCCCTTGTTGATGGAGTGACCTTTGTCTCCTTAAAAAGGAAAAAAAACCCAGAAGTTTCTCTCTTCAATTTGGTTAAAAGACACCTCATAAGATACTGAGTGGGACTTCACCTCAAACTTAAGGATAGCCAACTGGACAGAAGCCAAAATGTCCCACCTGAGCAATTCACTAGAAAAAGAAGAGAACAAAAGAAGTAAATCACTTTTGTGAAGTGTTTTAGCAAGAGCAAGAACCTCTTGCCTTAGCTCGTTTTTTCTCTGTAAAGAGCTTTGTTATTTTGCCTTTTATTAAAACTTTTGTTTCCTACACTGTCACAGAAGCCATCCCGCTACTTTTTGCCATCTGAGATAGCTAAGGTGTCCCTCTTGATGAGTTGACCATCCTCATCCTGTAATGGACTGATATATTTTCATCACAGCCTTTTGCTATCCATATATTTGAAGAAATCTTTTATTTTCTCCTACCGTTCTGGTCAACTTCACTTCAAGTTAAGCTTTGGCTGCACGAATTTTCTCCCTACAGCAGCAAGCATCTTCTGTGTTCTTCTCTGTGATGTTTCCCTGTCCATAAACATTCCTTTTTCACCTTAATTCAAAGAGAAGGACACTGTTCAGCCAAGCTGCCTTTTGTCTAATCTGCTTGACTTCAACATTTAGGATTTACCTCTCCTGTTCACTTTGGAAATCAGAACTACCTCCATCATAACCTCTCTGTGGCTAAGAAGAATTATCATCTTTGTTCATTTTTTAAGGGACAAAACTGAAATAGGGCAAATTATTCAAATAATGAAATGGGCCAAATTATTCAAATAACAATTTTCAGGAAAAAAAGAGACCATTTTCAGTATGTCAGTCTTGTGAGAAGGTCCCAACATATTGAGCAGGCTGATGTCAGTAGATTGAGAGCTGGTGTCAGTTGAATATGAAATATTAAATTCATATTATAAACATTACATATTTTCCCCATACAGACAGCATCTCTAAAGACCTGCTGAAAGCAGAGGCCAGTTATTTCTAAATGGGACATGCTCACATGTGGTTATGGGACAAGATGAAAAATACCCAAAGAACCATTATTGGAGTTTGGAACCTTCTGTCCAGCAGACACAAAGGGTAAGAAATTGCGTTTTTCCTGGAGAAAATTGTGGAGCAAACATCCATTTCCTCTCTTTAAAATGTAGTTGATCTTCTCCAGATTTGGCGATGTCCAAAGGAGAAGAAGCATCCTACAAGCAAGAGGCCTCATAAGCTGCCGCATGGAACAGGTATGAAACAGGGTGTTTTCTTCTTTCTCTCAAAAAGGCTCCAAATGGTCTTGTTTTCATCCCACTGTAGAAAAGTAGTAAGTTGAAACATCGAAAAATAAAAGGGGACAGAAAAACAGTTTCCTTCCAAGCTTCAAGTTAGAGACTGTTAAGACAAGCCGTTCTGACCTCACAGTTTAAATTTCATATTTGCAAAAAAACAGACTCTATTTTTTTTAATGGGAATTACTTACCTATGGAAGCAACAAACTGCAAAGCCACACCCCAGAAGTGGCAATGGCACTATCACATCAAGAACCAGACCTTGAACTGGATCAGTGCTCAAAGCATACAAGAAATTCTTCAAAAACACCCTTTTCTTGCAGTCTAACACTCTCTTCTCCTTTCTAGGCCCTGTGGTCACCTTGTTGGGACCTACCTTATACATCTTTATTTGAAATTCTTTTATATGTAAGGGAAGTTCTTAAAGAAAAGTAATAATTGCTGTGAAAGTCACAAGTTTTGTGCTGGGAATACACACATAATTTCAGGATTTGGGCTATGTAACAGTTTTCACCAAAACTGTATAAAATAACTCTTGCTACAAAATGGAAATTGCCCTAGAGCAAAGTAAAATAAGTTATATTTGCATTATGTAAAGTGTTTTGTGATGTGACTATGCATGTATATACACACACTTCTATTAAAAGGAGAGAAAAATCTCTTTTAGTTCACGTTTGTAAATTGGGATTAAGTGCCAAGCTTTGACTGAAGGGAAAGCTTAATTTGAACACCTGAACCAACAACAGATATTTCAATATCCATATATACATATTGCACAGCTTTTATTTGAAAGTTCAGAAAATAATGGTGGCAAGATTTTAAGCACTATATTAAATCTTCAGCCAGTCTTTCCACTCAATATATTTGTTAAAACAATGTGCTGAAGCAGCAGGAATTTATTATTGGGCTTTTCCACACAAGACACACCTTGGATTTTTCCATTCTAAATCTTTTAACAGATGCATAAAGTAGTAAAGGGCTTTATACAAAAAGCTTCAGTTATGATGTAAGTTCAAAGAGCAAGAGTAATGAAGATATGAAATATCAGCTCTTGACCTATATCTTAATTAGTTCCAGACTTTTAGTCTAATATTTTTAGGTGGTTTTGATATCAACAATGGTATAAACTGAAATCTGCAACAGACATTACACTGTGGAGAGAAGTCAGTTATCATTAGCATATATTTGGACTAAGTTTCTGGATTTAATTTGTTCAGCTAACTGGGTTTAAGTATGACTTTTATAAATTCAAAACACTGATATACCAAGCGTGTGTCCTGCATAACCGTGAGCTAACATCCCACTGTTGCTGACCTTGAGTTTATTGACAGACTAAGTGGTGTCCAAGACACAGAAATCATTACTGTGTCACAAGAAGTAACTAATAATGCATATTTTGTTGGGAGAGATGAAATCAGATGATAATATAGAGAGCCTGCACACCTAATACCTTACCAGGATACACAGTGCCTTTGATATCTGAAATGTACATGCAAAATACTAGAACAAACATAGAGGAATCAGACACACAGCAAATACACAGGCACAGTGAGAGGTACACCTTGCAGGTTGTGAGAGGTATACCTTGCAGGTTTCACTGTCAGCACTGGCACAGTGCAGCTGGTACAGGAGCTGCAGAGATGAGTTAGAATACATTTCCTCTTTTCCTTGTTGGCTGCAGCACAGATGTTGGTTTCTTTCTCACTGGCCCCTTGCATGGCTCCTTCTTTACAAGAGACAAAACTTTCCTGATGACCATACATACCAGCTTTAGAAAGGATCGGATTGTGTTACTCAAAGAAACAGCTATGCTGTCATGAAATTACATTAGATTTTTAAAATATACATTTTCTTGATTTTTCAGTGTAAGAATTAATTTTCTTACCTTACTTTTTTATAATCCTGCTTTTCCTCTAGTAGCATCCTATCATTCCTTCCTGAAAAAAACACATGGAGAACATGTTATTAACCCAACATCTACACAAATCAGCTCCCAGGCTCAAATCTGGAAAAGGCAGACATCTGTGAACCTTGTAATACATGTTTCATCTATTAGTCCTAGGTTTTAAGATATGTCTGGTGGCTTTTTTTCTTCATCTCCTAAGGGGCATAAAACACAGTATGCAAGCTGTTTGTAGGGATACTGAAACAGAAGTCATTGCACACTGAGATCAAGCAGCTGTTGAATCAGTAAAGCTTGAATTAACACAAAGACTTACAACCAGGTTTGCATTTTTTAGAGCCTCTCATGTTGCACATTAGCTGGGCTGCGTGAGGTAAGCCATGGTATTCATCAGGTTTCCAGCACAGCTCCTTGGGCAGTAAGTGAGCTCCAGACTAAGAAATTATATAAATAAATTATACTTCTATAGCATTTTGCATCATATTGGAAGAGTTCCTTTTTGTGGAAAAAATAGAATTAAACTTTTTATAAGGACATAAGCAACACAGCAGCAAAATATGTACATTTCAGTAAATATGTAACTATCATAGCATGCTCCTGGAAGTAAATCACATTTATTTCTCCCAGCAGGCTACTTATTGTTGGGTAAAATCCACTGCTTGTGGGCAAACAGGAAATATTCCTGTCAGGTCAGGGCCCAGTTTGCCATTTCTTTTAACTCACTATTTGGAGAAGAGAAACCAACTGTAAGAAATGCAGAACAATGCCTGCACTTAAACAAGACTAACCTTGCTCATTTTTTATGTTTTAAAGTTGTTGAAGAATCTGTGCTTGAGCAATTTAAGCTTTGGTAACGACTTGCAGCTCAAACAGTGTTTAGAAAATGGCTTGACCAACATCTGCAGTATTTGCAGCAAGAATAATTAGGCAGTGAGATCAGCATATGTAAAAACAAAACAAAATTGTAGTTTCATTACTGCTGCTAAAAATCCCCAACCTGTAAAGCTTGTGTAAAGCTTCCACAATCACAGAAACTTACATAGCCATTAGGGCATCTACCCTTTTGAGATGTGGGAGCACTGAGAGATCAGATTAAGCTTTCATAGGCTTCTCTGTGAAGAATTGGATTCTGATCAACAACAGGGAGGCAGAATATTCTAGGATGCAGCTACATTTGAAATTACTGAAATCCTGAAAATGTGATCAGTTAAAATGTTGACCTGGTTTAACATCTTAGAAGAACATTTGAAGGAGAAATGGAAGAGATTGACTCATTAGATAATACTGAAGCTGAAACTTTTGGCAGGGTGATGGTTCTGTTCACAACAGAAACTGAAACTACATGTATGAGAAATGGCACCTCTTCAGCACATTCATATTTAAATATCAAAGTGTTTAATCTTTTGGGGGAGAAGTAATATGTCTGTAAATACATGTTTGATAAGATGTGTCTTCTGCCCCAAATTTGGCGCATGTAGGCAACAGGCACATAGGTTGCAAGCCAAATAGACCATCTTCAGAGAACCTGGCAACTGAAAATAAAGACTGAACAAAGGATCACAATGTCTAGAAGAAAACACAGCTGCTTGATTATATTATCTGGGCAGATTTAACCCCCAAAATACAGTAATTTTCCTGGCAGAGCACCCGTAGTCAAAGAGGATGGTTTTTACAGCCAGGTTGTGCTCACTCCTGTCAATGTCTGCTTCCAGCCACTGTGCAAGACACTTGGGAATGAACAATGTCTGCGCTCACACTGTTCCCAGTGAACTGCTTCCTTTCTCAGAAGCTGCACAGATTTGCCCTTTTCTTAATATTGCTCCCAATCTAGAAGCCCACATCCTAGTTTCAAGAAACATGACTTGCTGCTTAGGAATGTAAATCGCTTTGCATCCTGGTCTTTGAGAAAGAGCCCATGGAGTGGGAGAATGATCCTCTTTGTTCTACCCCATCCTGAGGATCATGGGTGAGTGACCTCCACACCCACAAGCAGAAAGCTCCTGGCAGAGGAGCAGGCAGGAAACCAGGGCAGGTCAATTTTTTTTGTGAATATGTTTCATTATTATGGTGAGGGCATGCCCTCCAGCAGGCTGCAGCAGGGAGAAGGTGGATGATGAGACGACAGAGCATTTCAGTGTCTTTCAAAAGACAGCGTTTGAGGGCTCTCTTCAGGGCTTTTTTGCCTCTTTTACTTCATATACATAGGCACTTTATGTGCAGATGCCTAGCTTGCTGCAAACTCCTGTGCTAGGCAGCAACAATGCATGAGAGGGAAGCAGAGGCTCTCCTGACACATTTTTAAAACGTTTTGTCAAAGGTTTTAACCTACCAGTACAAACAGATTATCAGATTATCACAGCCTTTAAAAAAAGATCACATCACAGGATCAGGGCAGCTACAACAAAGTACCATCTACAAGGAAAGGATGGTATCACTCTGAATCCACGGGAATGCCCTTCAGCCCCTGTGGATCAGGAAGTGCTGAAACAAACCAGGCAGAGCTCCTAATCTTCCCGCCCAGGCACACACTTCTATCACTATGAGATCTTTAAAGCAGAATTTCTACTGGGACAGCATATCTAGGAGCAACATAATATTTCACAAAGCTGTTGAGCATCACTTAATGTGCTTCAAACTGCTGAACCAAAATTTCAATGTTCATAATAAGTGGAAATTATATTGATTCAAATAATTGCCCCTCATTTATGATGGAAACCTTAAGTAAACAACAGAGTTATCAATAGTTACCACAAAACAAAATTCACATTCCCAGTTTGCCCTTTCATATATTTGAGGACTGCCAAAGGATTTCTTTACTTTTAACTAGATGGCTTACTGATTCCAACAAAGCCAGGAAAATATATGCAGAGTTATGCACATGAACAAAGGGAAACAATTTAATAATGTGTTGAAAAATATTTGATTATGTGCAACTCTCTTATTTTTATTTTGGCAATTACTACCATCCAGCAATATCAGAGTCTTCAACGAGGACAGTAAATAGTAGTCAGTTGCTAGAGCCCAAAATTAAATTCACATATTTATGAATGAACTGAAGTAGACTAATCATAAACTAAAGTATTGTGACTACTAACATATTCAACTGGTAAAAGTGATTGTGAAGTTTTGCCAAAGGACTACAAGGAATTTCAAGTAAAATTAAATTCAAGTAGAGAAAAATCAGATGAAATTTCATTTTCAGATCTCTTAGAATAAAGAAAAAACTAAAATGCTAAAAAAATACGATGGCAATTGTTTAAATTCTCAACATTGATATTATTAAATAATTAAAAATGGTTTTTACGGACCCTCTAAGGAAATCCTGTCCCAAGGCTAATGCTAGGAATACAAAGATAATGTCATATAACAGTTTCTGCTCAAGGCTATGGAGTACTTCTGTTTGCCAGTGTAGCTGAACATTTTCTCATTGTAAAAGTTGAATTAATATAATTTCATCCAATGAGATCAGTACAATAATGTTACAAAATAGGAGAGTATTGCTTACATTGGATTTGGTGCACAAACAGGTTCTAAGTTTGTTGGGCAAAGGTTGGAATTTCATCTTTTCGTTATTCTAAAAAGATACATTTTTCTCATTAAGAATATATATGTATATCTTATGAAACTTGGGGGATCTCTTGTGGAATCTGAAGCAAGAAGCACTGATTTATCTGATTTCTCTGATGCTGAGCCAACTGGGTGGACTCCATTACCACACCAGCTCCCTGAGTCTGTGGGGAGCTGGTCAGAAGAAGTGTAGGGAAGTTCTTGGAGAAGGGGAGGTTCCTGATCACTCTGATGTTTGGAAAAGCTAATACTTTCCCAGAATTTCTGACAGCTTAAAGGACTCTTAGGAGAATCATAATTTTTCGCTGGGGAGTTCATCTCCTTCTTCACATCCTGCTTGAGAAGAATATTTCCTGTGCATGAATGTCGAACTCTTCAAGCCAAGCTCAGGCTTTTGCCATTTCTCTGATTCCAGTTTTTTTGATTTTGAATCTGAAGGACATAAGTTGGGATCATGAGAGAAAACCTAGTGTTGCAGCTGCTGCCAAGGAGCAGACATCTTCTTTAAACTCAGGAAGACTGTATTCCTCTTTTGTTAAACAAGCCTCATGTTCATTTTAAAGTATTATAACCATAAATATTATGCCCTAAATAGAAAATTTCATTTGAAGGGTCTAACAGCCTAGAGAAGTTGAAATATAGGTTCTAAAAAGTATAGTCTCTGACTAGCAGCACCTCCTGTAGTTACTTCTCTCAAGACAGAAAATAACGGGTGTTTTGTTTTGTTTTGTTTTGTTTTGTTTTGTTTTGTTTTGTTTTGTTTTTATTACTGCCTGAATAGGAGCTCCCAAGCAGAAAAAATATCCCATAGAGACAATAGGTGCAAAAAATAAAAAAAATTAGCTGTACCTTCTTTTGGAATTTCAGGCTTTCTGGGAAGAAATAACTAATTTGCACTGTTTTAGAGTAATTGTTCACTTGCAGAAAATTTCTGTTTCTGAATAAGAATTTCTTAGTGTGTACTTGGCTGGTTAATTTTGAGTTATTTATTTAGGAACTCTTGTATATACTCAAGTTGTATGTACCTTTCAAGTTCATAGGAAACTTTTAAAACTATAAACATGGCACTAAACTTGCTCATTTCTAACTAAGGAAGGATTCTCAAATGCTAAGCCTCATTATTTCAGCAATAGCAATAAATTCTTGATCTCAGCTTTCCTGAGAGAATAATAAATATTTTTGTCAGTGTGCAGTTCTACCATTTGCTAAATGATGCAACGTTCGTAGCAGTATCAAAAGTCCAAATCATAATATCTTGCCAGGAAGTTTTCAAGCAGCTCTTGGACTTCACTATGCTTTCTCTTTGGTGTCAAGCAAACATAACATCAGTATTTTCCCTGCTGACTACTATTTACTGACATGATTTTCTGGATGGCACAACAAAAGATACAACTTACAAAACGTACTATTATGAAAAAAGCAGAAACAAATGGAAGTGTTGTTTATTTGGTAGTTCAAATTATTTTATGCCTAAATCAAGGAAGGATATCCCTGAACACAAAATAGGGAACAAATTCCTGTGGAGAGGAAGCAGCCACAGAAGCCCAGCAAAGGATTTACTGTAACATTAATTCCCTGTGTATTCTCTGTCCATGTCTGCACAGCTATGATGAAAAAACAGGATGCGATCCTGGTAGAAATTATTTGTAGGTTGAGTTTTTAATTTAAAGCTAAAGAAAAATGTGCTGAGAACATTTATGCCTGTGATGCTACAGAATTATGCATGGCTTGGCTGCTACATGGGATATCAGGTTCCTCCATAAGCATAGAATTCTCTCCTTTATATATAACCCAAAATATTGAAAGGTTTGATATGTTTAACTGATTCCCATCTGTTGTTGTTAATCGCTGTGTGAAATATGTCATAAAACTTGCTGATTTATACTACTCTTTCTTCTCAAATCAAAATTAGGCATGAACATGAGTTTAAATGTTTGATTTCAGATTTGGTTTTATTTATCCTAGTAATTATTTTCTACAAAACAAATTTTCCATTAGTCAATAAAGTGTTATGAAAGAGATCAGAAATGTGCAATAAAGTGTGAGAACTAATAATTAATAATAACTTTAATGAAAATATTTCTTCTTCGTCATTTCTTTTCTCCAAGGACAAACTGAAAGATGTAAAATTAATCCTCCTTGCCAAAATTAAGCAACAAAACTTCCAGGGGGAATTTTCAGTGAAAGCATATCCAAGCAGAAAAGTTGAGTGTTTTTGTGGTTCTCTAACCATCTGTGAAGCTGTCACAAGAAGTTTTATGGCTCTTTTTTGAGATGTTATAATTCTCTCATAAGTGTATTGGACATAATCCAAACTCTTGAAAGTATTTTCTAGGTACCATGAACATTAGTGCCTTCCATGCTAGCATGAGTTGTGTAGAAATACAGCAGATACTTTTTCTCTGTTTAGACAAAAAAAAAGGAATCTTTCTTCACATATAAATGGGGCCCTTTTGGGTACTGTGTGTAATTTTTAAAGCAACTTAATATGGGTAATTAGTTCCTTTGTGAAAATCTGACTTCTGTGTTGTGAAGTAGAAATGTAGAAGCTTTTGCAATGTAGAAATACTTACATGGATACTTAGTGAAGTTCTTCCACTCTTGGTGGAACATTTAGGAATTTCTGCATCTCTTACAGCTCCTCTCTCTCAAGTTTGTTATCTTCTGCTGAACTCAGTCTTTGAAAAGATATTAAATGATTAAGCTCATCCCTCTCAGCTGGTGATTGTTCAGAAGGTTAGAAGTTCATTAATTCAGTTTTCACCAATGTGGGAGGACCCACCTTTCTAGCAAAGAAAGCACAAACATGTTCATGGAGAGATTGAAGCCTGTCTGTCAGATCAGTGGCTATTTAAAGACCTTCTACATCTCATTTCTATGTTCCTAGACCATAGGTAGACAGTGAAAAAAATAGTCAAGGGCAAGGAAAATATCTTTAATTACCCATTGTCCTCTGAAAATGGGATCACCAAGGCCATGAGCTTATTCAGCAACAACCAGCAAAATGTTTCGGTAAGATGTCAAACCATAACCACATGCCAGGCTCTTTCTAGCCCCAGCCACATCTCTCCCAGAGGGACAGCAGCCTCCAAGAGTGCTCTCCTGGCAGGCTCAGCTCTGAGTCATCCTCCAGCCTCCAGGTCCCTATGACAGCCGTGGTTTTGAGTGCAGGGAAGAATAATAGCTAAAGAGAGAAGTTTACACTGGCCATATCTGTACTGGGTGCCCTGTGCACCCTTCTGGGTGTCTTGTCTTTACAGGCCTAGCTCTGGTCTGGTCCCAGGGGCCAAATGCCTACTTGTGCCTCCAGCTCTCCTGATGTACTTCCATCCTTGTAGCACCAAAAAGAGAGCCCAGTTCATACACCCTGACATTGCTCCACCATGCAAAACAAACCCTGGGAAGCAGGAACAGGACATTGTCTTCAAAAGCACTCTGCTGGTCCACACATCATGCCTAAAGGTCAGAGTCAGCCTCTCCCAACAAGTTCACCCACTGTCCTGCTGGAACAGCCATTCCTGGAAGGCTTTCTCATCTTCTAATTTCTTTCCTAATCCACACAAGTACCAGTAATTATCAGGGGGAGACTGACTTGACCCCATGGCACCTCATTAATCTTTTTCTATTCCTCATGGATTATTCTTCTCTCATCACACTGGAAGATCAAAGGCCAGGGACTAGATAAGCAGAAAAGAAAATTCCTATCAGTTTTTCATTGTGCATCTGGGAGAGGTGGGGATCAGAATTAGGCAGGCAGTTTATTTACTACATAGTGGTTTATCCCTTCCACCTAGGGGAAAGAATTTTCTGTGTGAAGGAAAGCAGCACTTCCCTTTGCTTTTGAAGCCAGCATCTTCCAGCAAGCAGCAGATGATATATCTCTTTTGAGTTCTCCACATACAAAATAACTTACTGGCAATTATTTACACTGCTTTCACGTTTCTGTCTTTCACTTTAGTCATTGCATTAGGTATTGGTATTGCAAACTCTTGGTGACCATGGGCACAGTGGAATGAGAACTAGACCCCACGGTGCTACAGCAGGTTTAGAGGGGAAGGGTCACAAACTGCAGCATTACACAATTATACCTTTCTTATATCCACAGTGCTGAAGACACATCATCCTTTAACAGAGAATTACTTTCTAGGGAGAGTGTAAACAAAGGTATGGACTTTAAAGGAAAATAATTTGTTTCACAAACATTCTGTAGCCTGACTACAAAATGTCTGACCTCTGGCCTCTGGGCAGCAGTCTGACTGGCTACTGTAAGCCAGCAAAACACCAAAATGCATTTCACTGAAAGTAAACAAAACCACAAACCTAAGCATTCAAAATAAAATTTGAGAGCATAAAATAAACTTTTGCCAACAATATGGTGTCTATTTTAATGAAAGTCTTGGGTGTTATTATTTTAAACAGAAAGTTTTCATTACATACAGTGATATAATCCAAATACTGCAGTAAGCTTTGCTTCAATTAGGAACTCTGAAATTCTCTCTACTGAAGGGAAAAATAAAGGTCACTTTATGCTTTAGCAGAGGTGAGGAGCAGAGGAAGAGTTTCTGTCCCAGGGAATTTGCTCTTTTTTGTCCTGAAATGTACAGACTGTGTGACTAATCTCCCACTGATTCTGAAATACCTCAGTGACTCGAATGGAAAACCCCTTCTTTCCTCCACAGACAGTCCTGATACCATTTCCTTATGCATGGTCTTTGACATTTCTGCGCAATTCCTAGAAATCTCCCAGCAAGCTGCCTGCAATATGCTTCTCCTCGAGGACTTTCTCATATCCAGGTGCAACACATCTGCCTTAACCATCCAGCTTGAAAACATTTAAATCCCTTTTCTGCACTCATGCCTCCTTTCTGTTTTCCTCCTCTTGCAGCCACAAGTGCTGTGCAGCCTGCCCAGAGCAGCACTGAGATACCCCAACAGACTGACCTTCTTCAGATGGCATGAAGAGTTCCACTATGAAAATGGAGGGCAAATTTAATTATTTTAAAGTGGGAGGTGTAAAGTTGCATGTAACTCATCCTGTTCCTCTGGCTTCAAATCCGGTTGTATGAATGGCTCTGGAGCAGATGATTGAAGTCAAGAGCAGTCTCTGCACCCCATGGACATTTACCCATGGAGCTATAGCCAATATCCTACCATATTCCCATTCTTTTCCTAACCTTGTGTTAGCCTGAGAAATGTGTTTACCTATTCCTCTTCACTCCCAAGGAAACAGCAGTGATTGCCTCCAAACAAATTTTCAAAGGTTCAAAAGGAGGAAAAGCACATTCCACCACAGATTCATCTTGGAAACAATTGCTTAGAAATGTTACTAAGTGCTTTTGTTCAACCTGCATTTATGTTAGATATTTTTAAAAAACAAACAAACAAAAAACCAACTAAAAAAAAAAAAAAAAAAAAAAAAAAAAAAAAAACAGTGGTCTTTCCACTTTCCTTCTCCACAGGTCCTTATCTACTACTTTTGAATTAGACCAACATCTCTTCAGCAGGCTTACAAAATTCTTTTTAGTTTCAGTCTATCCGTTTTTCTCCATTGCACAGGTTTTCTTGCTTTTGTAGAGAAAACTGTGAAATACACATTTGTGCAATATATGCATACAAAAGAAAAGAAAAAAAAAAAAGAAAAAGCAACCCACAGGAGGCAAGGTTTCACTGATAACTTTTCCACAAAAAAATGCAGGCCAGTCATTCTGCATCTTGTGGGTCTGTCCAGGGGGCCTGAGACCTCCTAAGTCAATTCTGGAATTTTAGTGCCCATGCCCAGCCATGCTTGAATGTTTCCTCATTACAGCTCTATCCTCTGTGGTGCTGGTCATCTCACCACCATAAAACCACAGCTCCTACACCTCACAGGGCCTGAGACAAGCAGAGGAGATTCATAACCATTTCACCTCCATGATCTTCCTTTTGGCTTTTTAGTGAGGATTAAGGAGGTGAAGGAAAGGTAAGGATCTTGTGAAAGTGATGGATTACTACTCAGGTGAAAGGACTTTTTCTTTGTTGAATTCTTTAAACATGATCAGCACTGGTGGTATCTGGGAGAGGACTGAGAGGCAAAATGTCATTTGAGCAAACAAAAAATGGCTTATCTACAAAAACCCCTGACAAACAAACAAACAAAAAAACCCAAACCAAACATGCAAAACAAACCAACAAGCAAACAAACCCCCCCAAACCTAAACAAAACAATAACAAAAAAAATTAATTGAGTTGTCAGAATGGCACAGTAAAGCAGAATTGGAAGTTAAATATCTGAGGGTTCTTTCTTGGGCTGGTCACTGTTGAAGGCAATAGACATGGTTTAGTCAAAACTGAAAACAAATTCAGAGTTTTGTGGCCATGGTCTCAGCATAGTGTCATTTCTATACAGGGTGATTGGACAATGAGAGACCTTGCCTTTCTTCCCAGTCAGTATGAAAAAAGTAAGCAAATCATAATGAGAGGTAAAGATTCATGACTAATAAAGTATATGTGCACATTTATCACTTTTCTTCTCTAAGGGATGTCATAGTGATTTTATGATGCTGCTAAGGAGAAACTTTTGCTTGGATTGATTTGGAAACACGAATTCTTTGCATATAATAGTCATTAAGTAGCCTAGTTTAGAATTACACAATGTTAACCTGACCAATGTGTATTGGAAGCCCCATGATATTAAGAGATTTTCCATTCAGTAACCAAAGAAAGCAATTTTTCACCCTGGGCCCACACTTAAAAAAAACAAAAACAAAACCAGCGTAAATGCTAAATGCACAAATGAACATTTACACTAAAAGCAATTCATCTAAACTGATGCAACATCACTTCTTATATTAAATTTGGAGCTAATTCAACAATTGTTGGACAAAACAGTGAGCCTTGGAGACCAGAGTTCTTAAGGGCTGCTGTGGCAAGTTTCACCACCCCACTGCTGTGCTTGGAGAGTGTTGTGTCATCACAGTGAGGCACAGCTTAGACGTTGGAGGGCTGAGTACGTAGATTTGGGTTTGGCTACAGTCCTTGCTGCCCCCAGCACGCCACAGATGTGCACCCTTTTCCCCTTGTAGTAAATGCTTGAGCCACTGCCAGCAGCAGGGAGTTCCTCTTCTTGGGGGAAATTTGTTCAGTGTCTCTCTGGCCTAGTTAACTGAGTGACCAAGGAGTCCAGGGTTTAAGTATTTCTGTAAAGAGATTATCACTACAAGAGCTTGATTGCAGAAACAGAAGTTTCTAACAAGCAATTTTAAGTAACGAGTCAAGGTGCAGGATGAGGAAAGAGCTGCTACTTGTATCGTTCCAAAAATTGCTTATTAACATTCTCATGCGAAACTGCCTGTACCACATCTCCTGGGTATTTTTAAATTAACAGTTTTTTTGTCCATCAACCAACAGTGATAAAAGTTTCCTACGATTTAAGTATGTAACACAAGCATGACACACAGGGTTTCTGGTAAGAAGCTATCTTCCGGCTTCCAGCTCAAGCCCCAGGATGTCATTCTGGGCTAAGGACGTCACTGCATGGCAGGTGTCACCACCTGGAGCTGGCAGGACAAGAGGCTGTGGGGTCAGTCCTGGCTGGGGACATGTGAGCACTGCTTGGGCTGCAGACACGGCCAGGGATACAGGAGCCCTGCAGGATGGCCTGCTGGGCCAAGGGTTTCATTTGTATACAGCCAGGATCAAGAAAGGATTTTAGCTTAGATTAGAGGATGTTTTTTAACCTGTGCAGGAGAGTTTCTTGTCCTTCCATGAAGAATGGTTGAGTTGGAGGACAGGAGGAAAATGGGCTGTGATAAACTAGAGACACTGAGGGAAATGTTTCTGAGACAGAAGGGAAATGAGTTGAGAGGGAAGAGTCAGGGTGAAAGAGCAAGTTGGTGAGGGGAACTGGTCACATGTGCAGCGAGAGTAGGAGCAACAAACATGTAAAAACATTGCCTGCTCTTTGGATTTCACACCAAGGCTTACACAGCTCCCTCCAAATGTGAGGTAGCCACAGCAAGTAAAACATAAGGAGTAAAAAATCCCGCTGCAGAGATATTTTACCATCTCCATTTGAGATGAACTGCTTGGTATGTTTTTTTCTTTTAAAATTACATTGTTTTCTGGCTCGCAACTCATCATTAATTTTGCCTGGGAGCCTCAGGGAAAAGCAAGAGAGTCTTGGCAAAGAATGTCACAGTTGCAAAGCTTCTTCTCTGGGTCTCCTGAGCAGAGCTGTGCTCCTCCAGATGCATTCCCTCCGTTGTGCTTCTGCAGCCTGCAACTGATGAATTTGGGCTTGTTCAGGGGGGGTTGGGGGCACATACAAGTATCTCCCAAAGAAGACAGTCCTCCACAAATCTGAGTTACAATGTGACTCCCTCCCACACACTGCAGCCCTCCACGAACTGCTCCGGTCTGGGTCCCCTCTCCAGGGTACAGTCCTTCATGAACGGGGTGCTACAGTGTGGCCCTGCAGGGTCACAAGTCCTCTATCAGCAAACCTGCTCCAGCACGGGCTCCTCTCCACAGGCTACAGGTCCTGCCAGGAGGGCTTCCCGTGGGGTCACAGCCCCCTCAGACACCCACCTGCTCTGGTGTGGTTCCTCCAGGGCTGCAGGTGGATCTCTGCTCCCCCTGCACCTCCCTGTGCTGCAGGGGCACAGCTGCCTCAGCATGGGCTGCACCAGGGGCTGCAGGGGAATCTCTGCTCTGGCTCCTGGAGCAGCTGCTGCCCCTCCTCCTTCACTGACCCTGTGTCTGCAGAGCTGTTCCTCTCTGTGTTCAGGTTTCCTCCCCCTTCTTAAATCTAATATCCCAGAGGTGTTGTCAATGTCACTGGCTGGCTCAGCCTTGGCCAGAGCAGGTCCATCTTGGATCCATCTGGCATTGGCTCAGGGGAAGCTTCTGGCAGCCTCTCGCAGAAGCCACCCCTCTAGCCCCTCTGTTAGCAAAATCTGGCCCTGCAAGCCCAATACAGTAAGAAATCATTATTTGTGTGGTATTGGACTAGATTTCATCTAGATTCTTCCTCTGTTGAAGCTCAGTTGTATTTTATTCCACTTGGACCTGTCTTGGAGGGGTGGGTTTGCATTTTGGATCATTGGCTGACAACTGGCAGAGCAGGACCCCTCCCACAGAGGTAACTTGTACCACAAGGGTTTTTTCAAGGGCGTGGAGTTGTGGGAGAGGGAGAATGTTACCATTTCTCACAACACTTAATATACAGTGACTCAGAGATCATTGGGGTCTCATTTTGGCTTCATTCAGCCCATTATTAACTTTTTGCCCCTTTCTCTAAAAGTCAAGGGTGGGTGACACATCAGTTGGCTCTGCAACTCGTGCTGTGGCTGGAATTTGTAAAGTTAAGAGTTGAACAGATTAAGTCCCAAAAGCGAAGTTGTTCTGGGGGTTTGTGGGATGGTTTGGTAGTTTATGGTTTGTTTGGGGGGTTTTAGTGGGGTTTGTTTTTTTGTGGTATTTTTTGCTCCCATTTGTCAATTGTGGGTATTTTGCTGCAGCTAAGATCTGTGGGCAGCAGCTGACACTTTAAACTGCTGTCAAGGCTCTGAGGGCACCAGTAAACCTTACTGACCCTGACCAACATCCCATGGGGCCTCCCCAGCACACACAGCACCCTGAAACAAGTCAGGGGATGGATGAAGACAAGGATGGAGCCATTCCTCTCATATCATCCTGCTTAGCTCACTACCAAAAATGCATGCAGGGGATGAGGGAGAACCAGAGGGAAAGTAACCAGAAGAAATTGATGAAGAGATTTGTAGGGAATGTAAAAGCACAGCAAACTGTTTTTCCGATTATTGCAAATGCAACATGTAACAGAAATCCCATCTTTTCTGCTCATTCCAGCAGAATTTACTGTTATGGAAGTAGTTTGATAAGCTGTCATGTCACAGACAGGGTCAGGACATGACCTGGGAAAGGTCCCAGCTCCCAGGTGTGTAGCTCATAGGGATTAAAAGGGTGCCTGGGTGGAAATCAGTATTAAAATGTTCATCAACAACAAGCTGCATGCAGTTCTGAGGAATGTGACTGTACCCACCTCAGTGGGCCAAGGCAGGAATTTAATGGCCAGAAGGGTCACCTGGTGCTGTTACTCTGCTTATGTAGCAACACTGAACCTCCTCCAGACAACTGACAAAAACAATTTTTTGGCCTTATATATAGCAGCACAGGGGAAATAAAAGTAAAACTGAAACATTTTCCCCAGTGGTGCTGTCTCTTTTTAAACGTTTTAACTCTTCCAGAAAAGCATGTGTGGTTCAGAGACCACTGAGCTAGATTACTCAGCAAGGCTCGCAAACACAGATCTGTCGGTGAGCTCTCAGGTACCTCAGGTACGAGCAAAATTTACCTCGCTGGTTTTCCAGTCCCCTGCGGTGTTCTCTGCTCCCATACCGCGGCCGGCGGTGCCCTCTAGCTGCCGGGGATGCTCCTGGTCCCACCAGCCTGCTCCAGCCTTCCCGAAACAGCATCGGCTGATATCCCTTCCGCTGGAAAACACCTTTGTTTTCACTCGAGGCATAAGATAAAAGGCCGATGTTTCTGCGAAAGTTGTGTTTTACTGCACTTTCAGCCTGTTCCTGTTTTATTCATCCTGGTTCTCGCCTTTCTTCTGATTTCAATCAGTTCTGGTTTTAGTCAGATGCTGCTGTGATTGCCTCTAAACCTCTTTCTACAAAGAAATAAACATTCCCCCTCTCCTCCACCTGCAAACTATCATCAGCTCATCTCTGATGTCCCAATAAGCTGACAATAAAAAAGACCTTGTCTATTCAGATTTTTATATTTCTCTACCACTATTCAGGGAAAAAAAAAAAAAAACAACTTGGACAACAAGAAAACCTTTTTGTGCAGATGAGTGCTGTTACTCACGAAAGTGTCAGCAGTTCTAAAGAGGATTTCATTGTGAAAGAGTTCACCACTCAGCAAACTCTGTGAGGCACAGGAGACCTCCTGGACACTCCCATGATCAATGGATCCAGGCTCTGAAGCCATCCAACACCTGTGCAAACAGAGCTGGTGTTACACAGGCCGTGTGCCCTGCCACAACATCCCTGTGCTGGGTTCACATCTTTCCAAGGGGAGCCAGTGCAGCGCTGCCCAGGGGTGACACTGCGCCTACATGGTGAAAAACTGACATGAATTGATCTCAGGTCTCACAGAAGCATCAGAGGATGGCCACATTTCTGCCGTGACTCATTTGTCGTGAGGTACTCTGAGCTGCTAGCAATGTGGCCGTGGGGGAAGATACTGAGTCATATAGGGCAGATGTGAAATACCTGCAACTCAGCTGGTGCTCATTAGCCACTCATTGCCCCTCTGCCTATTCCAGGAACTGGTCTATACCTGCAGAATATGGTCCATGCATCTGCCATGGTGTGAGAAATGCAGCCAAACAGCCTGTGCTTGACACTCAGGAAAGGATCTGCTGGGAAGGGGCTGATGGCTTCTTCCTGAAAAATCCCACGCTGTGCAACATCAGCAGCCAGCTGCTTTAATTTTGCTTGGATGTTGTCTGTGTCTGTGCATTAATTACTGCAGAGCATGACAAGGCAGAGGTGGCAGTGTGAGAAAATTAGGAAATGGATGGCTGAGTTAAGGACAGACCAAGTTGAGCAAGCTGGAAATCAGGACAATGTGACTAAGCTGTTTCTAGTACATTTGTCAGAAAACTGAAAACCTCATTTATGTGGCACATATGAATGAATGAAGACAAGTAGAAATCAGAATGGGGGTCTATAATCCCTGCTGTCCAAAGCTCCCCTATGCTAGAAATTCCTGAGTATTTCCAAATCATCCTAACCAATTTCTTTAGTACCAATCACAGCAATTTCCTTCTTGACAGGATGGAAATCCACCCCCTCACCTGCACCCCTGCTCTGTTTTCTGTGCAGGTGATGAGGCAAAATGTTGGGCTGTGACTGCAGGTAGGGCTGGTGGCTCAGCTTTTCACATTGTAGTGAAAGCTTGATCCTTTGGGCTGTAAGAGCCTATTTTCAGGCACTTACAATGTTGCCAAACTATAACTATTTGGAATGAAATTTTCCATGCCAGGTATCTGCCTCAGGCTGAAGTTTTTGGAAAATATCCACAAACTTAGCAGTTTCCAATAGTGAGGGTAAGGAAAAATTCAATGTTTTGTCCAAGTTAAAAAGCAATTTTGACCTTTGCTTTGAAAAGCTCTGGCATCTCTCTTCCTTGGAGAGAGTTTCCTTCATCGGAGATATCCCCTTGGCCCTCCTGAAAACCTGCCCAAATCTGGCTATGTTGTATGCCTTTAGGAAGCTGAATTTGAACATGCTCAGGGGATAACTCTGAGATTCCTTTCATTTTAGCAATTGAATTATTGAAGTTTTCATCCTCACTGAGCAGGTTCCAACCACAGTTCAAGCAGGACTTCCTTTGCAGTTTCAGCTGCAGACTTTCACAGCCCATGGCAAGGCCAAGCACCTGAAGATGGTGAGCCAGAAGTCTGTCTCTTGCACTTTAGATGATGTTCATTGGAGTGAGACAATGTGAAAGAGAAAATTCCTGGATTCAAATGCAGAAAGGACAAGAGCCAGATGTGTGGGTAGTGATGGGGGAGTGAAGACTCAGGAATCCTCCCAACAAGACAGGCAGAAGGACAAGGCTGGGGATAGCCCATGGATGTGACAGGCAGTGTGGGGTCAAGGCAGGACCAGAACAGGAGTCAGAAGGATGTGGTAGCTGTGGAGAAAAAGGGAAATAAAGTCAGAGGGGCGAGGAGGGGCCCAGACAAGTCTTTTCTCACCTGGGACCTTGGTTGCCTGGAACTCAGAGCCTGGAGTCAGAATTTTTGCCTGCCACATCTAATATGTGAAATGCATAGCCTCAGTGCAGACATCAAAATTAATATGTATTCTTTCCATTGATCTTTACAGCTGGTGAGTGAAAAGGACTCATTTCCTTCACATTTGAATGATGCTGTAGAACTTAATTATTTCTGAGAACTTCACTATAAAGGCAAAATATCATGGGAAGAAGAGTACCTTAGAAATCAATAACTATTTAGGGAAAAGCATGAATAGCAAGACATAATGAAAAGATGTTTCACAGCAGAGGACAGAGTTGAAATTCCACAGTTAACTTGAATTCCAGTGTTTCTTTAGCTATTGAGATATCAAAGTCACGTGATATGCTTGTAATGCTGCCTTTCCTTTACTGACTTATTTTGTTGTCAGGGCTGTCATTGTGCACAGGTAGTGACTGCCAGCTTCTACTTCAAAAGGTGAAATAACAATGAGCATAGGAAACTGGGATTTGGTGTTGGAATGGGTTATTCAGAGATTAAAAATCTGTGGCACAAGTTGTCCAGAAAGACAGGCAAGACCGGACAAATCTTCTGGAAGGCTGATTTGGACTGAACAAAAGAGATATTTCAGAAGAGGAAGTGATCCTGAGAAAATCTCCTTCTCTCTATTGCATTTTCTTCTAACATTTTTCTCAAGGATACTGAGAAATGTACACATGAATGATGCATGTCCACATCATATCATTAGATTTAAATTCACTTCATAGGAATTTTCATTTCTACAAGAACATGTCCAGACTCCTGCAAACTAAAAAACTTTTAAAACTCTGACTAACAATTTTGGAAAAGAACTTTTGAGGCATCAACAGGCTTGTGCTGACAAAAGGAAGCATTACAGTCCTCAGCATGCTTGCCTGAAGTTCTTTGTAGTGCATTGAATAAATGCTTGCAGCTGTGCCACAGGCACCCACTCTATTTGCTAAAACAGGCACTGGGGATGCTAACCCAAACTTGTGGGGACGAGGCTAATGGCAAGACCTTTTTAACACTGGAGTGCTGACAACACAGTAAATGTTTGGTACTAAAGGATTGGTTTTATAACAAAGGGAAAACCTGGACTTTCACTGTTGTTGAAGTCATGTGAAGGGGACTTCCTCACTGTGTGACTGCAGGGAGCTTTGTGTGTCCTACTAAATGACTGGACATAAAACTCCTGTCTGGGAGAATGACCTCCAACAAGCCCTGCTATATCCAGCAGGTTCCCATGAAACAATAATATTCTCAGCTCTTTGCTGCTGTGATGGGAAGTGCATAAACACTGGGGCTGAATGGGATACATTTTTTCTTGTGGGAGATATGTCTTATGTATGCAGTAGTGGCAGTAATTGTTGGGCAATTTTTACCCTAAACCATCACCATCAAAGCAGCCTCTGTAACTATTATTTCCCAAGAGATCTCTGGACCTGGAAAGGTTTCACAGTCGCTTATTTGCATGCCACTGGGGAGAGGACATTTACCATGCTGAATTTATTCCATCCCTCAGCCTTTGGGCAGCAAAATGTTCTTCTTTTTATTCAATATTTTAAGTATAGAGGGGCAACAGGTTGTTTGTTTGGATTTTTTTCTCACTGTCCACATGCTTCTAGAATCAGTAAAATTTTTTCAAAGCATCAGAAGTTTAGAAATGCAGGAAACTATTCACACCACTGTCTGGAGTGTGGGTTAAGCTTGAGTGAATATTCAAATGTTTCTCCAAAGCTTATCTGACCTAGCCAAAACCTCCTGAATTTACAAAATTGGGCTGGGCATTTTATGAGAACAGGATGTCTTACAAGATTTTCAGAATTTCCTCTGCTAACAGAAAATACCGTGAGATCAGCTTGGAAACCAGAATAATTTATTTTGATTCAAAGTGGACCATAATGTTTCCAGATCCTAAAAAGATTCATAGTGAATTGGCTTGTAGAAATCAATTGAGAGTGGAGGAGAATAACTTCTTTTATTTCGCCCTCCTTAATCCAGTTTGCTCTTCTCCAAAGGCATCCAAAATAACTCCACTCTTGGCAGATGTGGTTCCCATTTCAAACCCAGCCCACCCCTTGCTCCAACATTGCCTTGCTGTTGGAGCACCTTGTCTAGAAACAAATTATTAACTTTAAATTCTAAGCCAGCAATTAATTCTCTTAAAGGTCAGACAGATCAAATGACTTCCACATCAGTTCAAAGCTCCTCCATCAAAAAGGAGATGAAAGTGCTGGTGGTGTTCCTGATCCTCCTTCCAGTCTGGCATCCCAGGTTTCAAAGGCTACCCTTTAGTTTGGAGGCTGGATATCTGGAGGGGTTTTGCTGGGGTGTTGATGATCTCTCTGCTCATTGAGCACATCTGTCAGATCTTTAGCATTTGTGCTCTTTAGGGTGGCCTTTTTTTTTGCTCTGTCCACACTGAGCTGGGTTTATCTGGAGCAAAAACTGAAATGCCACCTCCCAGCAAAGCCCAGGTGAATCTGTGCTGGGAGACGTGGCTGTCATGGTTCTGCTGACGGGGAGGCACAGCAGCACCCATTACACCTGCATTTGGCACACACCACCCAGGCTCCTGGGAAATGTTTCAACACAAAAGGGTACTTGCAGCTCTTACAAACTTTCCCCAGAATAGTCTGTTTTCCTGTTGTTGCCTGTAAGAAGGACTGCAGACACTCTGGTGGCTACAAACACACAAATACAGATGCTAAGTGTAGTGGAGCTCAAGCTTGCTGTGGCCCACCGGATAGGGCCAGGAAATCTGTGTCTGCTCACACCTGCTCTACCTTTCTGTTTTCAGTTTGCTTTTATTATTTGTTTCTCTGGTGACTAGCTGACTTTGATGATTGAGTTGGACCTTTAATGCCTCAGAAGACTGTCAGGCCCTGATTATTTGTTTTGTGCACAGACTGTCCCATTCCCTGATCCAGGGGTATAACAAAGGTGACCAGAATGGGGCTGCTCTTCTCCTGCAGTGCCAGTTGAGAAAAAATTGGGTCTGTGTGCCTCTCCTGGGAGGCAGTAGTGGCAGTGTTGGAGCCTTTTTCACACTCCAAGGAAAGCCAAAGCCAACTTCAAAGAATATAGCACAATGGCTGTGGCTATGTCAGAGAATAGAGATATCTGGCCAAGTTTGGATTGCATCCACACATCTCAGCTAGAGAAGCCACAGCCCTGCCATGATGAGAAGAAGCAGTCACTGATCCTACATAATAAATGTGTAAAAGCCCCTTTAATATCCTGCTCTGAACTACAGCTTTTATTTTAAAAAATTTATTGGATGTCAGAACTTGGAAAAATTTAAGAATTTGAAAGGGAAAGTCCCATAGCTGCAAACAGATGAGAGAGTGAATTCACTGGTCACTGAAACGGGAAGAGTAGAGAGTAGCTGTACAGCAGCACTCTAGGTGATCTACAGTGCTTCTTCCAGTGATTTAATTTGTACAGCCTGGCTTCCTAACAGTGATTTGTTGAAACCCAAAGATGAAACAAGACCAAGCCCTTGGGAATGTATTTTGGATGAGATGTTGTTTGGCCTGGTGATTTCAGATGAACAAGTTACCATGGATTTAATTTTACTCAAAGATAAATAAGTCTTTCTTTCAGGACATCAGAGTTAGCTAGCTAGATACATATATAGGCAAATATCTGTATTTTTATCAATATATAAGCTTTTCTGACAAGAAACTACTTAAAACTAAAAGGGAAGCTCCCTTTAGCCAATAGACCAATCATTTCTCACAGTGAAAATCTGAGATCAATGAGGCTGACTTGATGGATTTATAAACTAGAGTAATGGCATCAGACTTAAGACAGAAGTTAAGTTACTTAACTGGAAATTGAATAAAAATTTAATGGCAAATATAGCTATTTACCAAAGCAGTGTATTTGTGAGGTGGATAATAAAGCAAATCAAAATTGTCTTTAAAAATATCCCTAACTGAATAACACATACTCAAAACAGTGGTTAACACAGGGAAATCTAAGTAGATCAAAGTAAATCATGTCTAAAAGACATTCTGGTCTTGGAAATTTGCAACAAATATGCAGCAGCTGTTCTTGGGTTTTAGTGGCCTAGTTAGCTCCTAGTGTTTAAAGCTGAAGTAGCATCTTTGAACCTGTGGCTTAGGTGTTACAAAGTCATGTAGGTGGAAAGGAAGGGTTTATTCATATTCCTTTCTTCAGCCACACCCTGGATATGGCCCAAGCTGTTGGAGAGGTACAATATTCCCTGTACATGGTGGTGTCACCACTCAGCAAATACTTGCTGACCACAACAGAGCCTTGGGTCAGATATGGCTGAGCACAGGAGAGATCTGCATTCTTTCCCTTCTGAAAGGTGAGATATGAGTTCTTTGAACAGCTGTATCTTGCAGTCATCCCCTTAAAACACTAAGAACTGCCTCCTCCAGTGCAGTCCAGGCAGGGAAAAGGCAAAGCTTAAGCAAGAAAAGGCCACTCAAAATACAGGTCTTTATAAGAAAGCATTTCCTAGTATCTTCCTTTCCCTCAATCCCAGAAGATGTCTTTCAGCAAAACACAAAACCCATCTATGACCTAAGACTGGACAGGGCACCCCAGCAGTAAGTGGAGTTTAGAGGGCACCGGGGAACTATTGTAGGGCTGCTCATAAGGAGATTTCTCCTTAAAAATAACTGTATTTCTCCTTATTCCTGACTATAGTGGAATTAAAATAAATCTAAAATTACCAGAAAAAACTACCAGAAAAATGCAGAGGGCAAGGGAACAAAAAATCTGAACCTCTGTCACCCTTGCTGCCAGTTGTCTGTCCTGCGTCCTCCTCTCCTGCACACAACATGGTTCATATTTCTGCTTCTCCTTGTCAGAAAACCTTGGCAACAAGCTCCTTGACCAGTTGAAGGATCCAGGTAAATTTTCAGGAAATGGCATCTCTTGTGTCCTCGGATAGTACACAAACATCACAGCTCTTGTGGTAATGTTTAACTGGGACTTTTCCAATGTGAGCTGATTATTAACACAGATTTCACACCCCTGAAAGAATGTTTGAAGCCTACAAAGAAAGACATTGTGTGCTTTGTTTAACAAATGACACTATTTCCCTTCTGCCTAGCAACCTGGCCAGAGGATTTGTAACAGGGAGCAAAGAGAGTGAGCAGAACAGAGCAACTCAAACTAGCAAATAAATCTCATCCCTTCATTGCACTTTAGGCAAGAACTTGTAATAAGATAAAAAAGCATGTCTCTCTTAAGCCAATAACTGCAAAATAACTCCAGAAACTCAAGTGCTTACCAATCCATCAGAACTGCAAGAAAATACAGCTTCCAACACCATTTCAAAATACATTTTTTGAAAAACTGATTGCTTTGCAGGTATTTCCATGCAGACTGTAAGACCACCACATTATCATGCTCTTAATTTCCACAAGTGAGAACTGATAAAATAATGTAACAATGTCACTTTAAACATTAACATATCCATAATTCTCTGACATTTCTCACATGTCTTTCTCTTATCATCTCTGACATGCTGAAACTAAAAGTATATATGTCTTTTAAAACTTCTTTATTTTATGCCTAGAAGTGATCAGCCTTGTTCATAGCCAGGTTGTATGAGTCAGGCTGTGCCATTCACACAGAGGGTGCAATGGATGAAGGATAGTCTGGACAAGGACTGAAACTGCCAGCTTGACCAGTCGCTGATGTGCAGGTGTTGTAGCTTCAGGAGAGCTGGGGAGGAGAAGAGAGGACACTGCCGCAATATAACTAGATATTTTTGTCAATCTAGAATGAAATGACAACTTGGTAAAGACTGGGGAGACCACAAGGCATGTCAGGAAACAGCAAGAGCTGGATGCTCTGCAGGGGACAAGCCAGAGCCAAGGATGACAGCAAGGCCATGAGGGAGTGACACAAAAGCACCATTCCTCAAGTGTATGGATGCTCAGACAGAGTGAGCCACAGCCCTTTTTCACTAGGGCTTGTAGAGATAAGACAAGAGGGAATGGCTTTAAATTGAAATAGAGTAGGCTTAGATTAGAAGTTTGGGAGAAGTTATTTACTCTGAGCATTCTGAGGCACTGGAACAGGTTTCCCAAAGAAGCTGTGGATGCCCCATCCCTGGCAGTGTTCAAGGCCAGATTGGATGGATCTCTGAGTAACCTGGTCTAGTGGAAGGTGTCACTGCCCATGGCATAGGAGTTGGAGCAAGATGACCTTTTAGATCCCTTTCCAACCCAAATCATTCTATGACTTTATGATTCTCAGACAGATCCACAGTGATGAAGGAGAGCACAGGCCAAGCTGCGAAGGCAAGTCAGTGGTTTAGGGTGACGGTGAGCAAGGTGCAAGGCTGGGCACTGGCATTTCCACAACACAGCCTGTGCTTTACTGGAGTTGACAGGCAAAGCAGAGGAGACCTCAGCCAGGATTCCCACTGCTCTTTCACAATTACTCTTTTCTCAGTATCCCAGGAAAATGCCTGTTTGTATGAAGTAAGTGCTAGCCAAGGAGCCTGGGCAGCACAAACCCCTGGGTGTGCACAGGGCATGGGCAGCAAGTGTGACTTGACACCTTGTCAGCTTCTTCCTGGGATGGAAGGAACTGAGAGGTGTTGACTGTGTTCACATACATCTCTTTGGCTCATTAAAGACCCCCTCCTGTTAATAGGGGTTGAAATACTCACATGGAGGTGGTACTTGGTGTCCCCACCAGCAGATGCTTTGACAATTGTGAAATATAGCTCAGCTTAAGGGGAGGTCAGCTAGTACTTAGGAGAGAAATCCATTGAGGATGCACAGAAAACCCAAGCAGCTGAAGAAATTCCCAAGCTGAAGGTAGAGGTTTGGGAGGATGATCCAGGGAAGCATCCCGTTTGCTTTTCCTGGCTTTGCTTCTACTGTTTATCACAGCCACTGCTGAAGACAGGATACTTAGCTGGAGGAGATCTTGGTCTGACCCAGGACAGCTGCTTTGATGAACACACAAGTGACACTAAAGGATCAACTTCATCCCTTTTAGAATAGGAGTGATTCAGACTCCCTGCATAGAAGAACCTCGGTGAAAGGCTTGGCCAAAACTCATCTTCCTTCATTCATCACCTATTGGAGTTACCAATATAGAGAACGGGATGTGCCCTGGATTGTCTGGCCCCTACTGCTGGACCAAATGGCAGCAATTGTGGTGTTTCACCCCAGACACACTTTTGGCTAGCTGAATGTTGCAACTGGGTACATGGACACAAGTCCAGGCAAGCCAGAGGTCAGGTGGTGGTGGAATGGAGCTTCCCTCACAGAGGGTCCACTCCCTCAGGTTTCCCTCTGCTAGAGAAGCTTTTAAGGCTATGGTGAAGGAAAGGAATCAGTTCTGATGGAGGGTTCAATCCAGAGTTTTTATTTTGGCCCGCAGGCCTGTGAATCCAGTCACTGCTCCACTAGAATTCCTGGACCGCGTGGTTCCCCTCTCTTTTACCTGGGGGAGAGGCTGGGGGAAAGGATAGGGAGCCACCAACCAGGTATGGGAGAGGAGGTCTCAGGGAACAAAGGACACCTGGATGGCCCAATGCCCCCCCCCCCCCCCCCCCCGGGGGTGGAGGGCATCTTTTGAACCTGCCCAATCACTCAACCTGCCCAATCACTCAACCTGCCCAAGCACATCTGGAATGCCAGGGAATGCCAGGAGTGACAGGCAGTGCTGACAGGGGTCAGGGTGGGGAAAGGAGGAATGATTGACACACCTGGGAGGACAACTTCACAGGGGTGGAACCAGTGTTTGGGGGTAAACCATTAAATCACACTGCAACAGTTACCCAAAGACCATTCCTCAGAATCCTGTGGCTAAGTAGGAACAGCTTTGGTCTTAATGTTGTTTCCAATCCTACTGCAAAAAGAAGACAATAAAAAATAATTTGTGAAGTCCTTTTCCCTTCAAGAATTACAGATGAAAGTTGAAATATCTTATTTTCTCAAATAATTGCAAAACTGGACAAGTAATTTGACTCCTGCTGTAAATGATACAGTATTGTAAAAATTTCTCTGAGGATACATGTAATGGTATTCTTAATAAAAACAATCCTTAGATATGTAAAGAACTTATCCTTTATACTGATGAATGTTCTGGTTTGTTGCATAAGTCATCAGGTCATGAGAATTTTTTTGCAGATACATTTTTCTATGCTGTTACATTATCTCCTGTATATAACAGGGAAGCTCTAAACAGGCATTGCCCTGTGAATGATCTCCAAGTCCCTTTTGCTGTCTTTTATTGCTCTGCCTGAAAAGGCAGGTATCTGTGCCCAAATAAACAAACTTCAGGGACAAGCTGAACAAAACTTGAAAAAATTCAAAATCTGACTACAAGTGGCCCAGTACAGCATGCCCCAGTTGGAGTTTTCTGCACCCAGTTGGCCAAAAGACATCAGAAGGTGTCTGCAAAACAGCTGGAAAAAAGCAATAGCACAAGCTGGCTCCCACAGCCACACTCAGGCAAGTGACAAAAGTTAGGGGAAATATAAGTATTAAGTGACTGTTCAAAGCTTAGCCCAACTTCCATTTAATTGTAAGTGAAAGTACTTATTGCAGGACAGCACAAGATGGCCTTGAATTTTATTTTCCCCTAGGATGGCTCCGTCGGTTTTTGAGCACTACAACAAAACATGAACTCAAAAATATTCACTGTGTTTGGGTTCTGTTTCAAAAACAGGGATTTAGAACTTAGATTAAGATCTCTAAGCAAGTAGTGTAACCCCAGGTATTGGATAATTAAGAAATACATTTAGTTTTGTTTCATTGGTAATTCATCTATATACAGGAATGCGCACATATATGTAAAGTAGCAGTGAACTTCATTTTTGTTGCCCACATCACATGGATTCTGTGATTATTTTAACAGCAGCATTTGTTTTTCCTTATTCCCATTGTTTAATTGGAACAAAAACAACCTGCAGCCCCACTCGCAAACAGCATAAATCTCCCAGTTCAGTAATCCGTTCAGTCGAATTGTGTTCGAGCTCTGGGGTAGTATGAGAACTCAGGCAGACCAGGAAGTGTTTATGGAGATAAGAGATTTGCAGAGAGAGGAGGGGTGGGGGGTGAAGAGAGTGATTCCTGTGGGATTTCTGTTGCTCTGGGGCTCAGGGACTGCAAAGAGGGCCGCAGACCACACAGCCCCTTGGACAGGCTTTGTTCTGCTTTGAGGTACCATGGAGATGCACTGAGCACCAGACTGGAAAGATTTGGTCCCATGTGCATGTCCAAATTCAGGCCTGAGGGGCTCCTGGCAGAATCCTTCACCTGCAGGACTGAAGCAACATCACATCAGGAATGAAAAACAGACACTTGAGGAGACGTGAGCACCTTCCACGTTGCCTGGAAAGCTTGTAATGGGAGAGTGAAAGAAACAGAGTGCATTGCGTGGCTTACAAAGAAAGGCCAAAGTAAACAAAAAGCAATAACTTATCCCTCAGAAGTCATCGATTTCCCCTATTCTCACACTAGAGTGCTGCAGCGTCAGGAATCTGTGTCCGCAGCCAGCACCAGGAAATCCTGACTCCCGCGGTCTAAAGCTCAACGGGATCATTAACTCCAGCAGATCAGCACACAGCTGGGAATGAGATATGCAGGAGCCTCATGTGGGCAGAAAGGGCCCTAAAAAATGACAGTGAATGGAAAAGGGCATCAGGCTGCATCCTTTGCTGCTTTCACACTGAGAGGGAGTCAGCCATGACTTCAGAGGACAGTGAGAAATGTGAAACAAGATGTCAAGGCACTGAGAGTTTGAGTTCTGGAACATGGATTTTATACAGTTATACACAGCAGGGAAAACAGGGCTCTTTCTAAATTGCAAAAACAATCAAGGACAACTTAAAATTAAATGCTTATTAACTAATTAAAGGTGTATACAACCAGTTTCCAAATTAATTTGCTCTGGAGAACTTGGAAACTCTTGGAAGTTGTTCAATCCAGTGTCAGAAGAGTACAGGAATACAGTGACAGGGTCTGCCTTCCTATTTGCACATGGTGAGCAAGTAATTTAATTTAATGCAAGTAATACAGGAAGTTTCCTGAGACCAGCCAGGGGACACATTGTGATCCTGGAAAGGAAGGTGTTGAAGAAGCACAAAAATTGCATAAATTACTGATTTCATGCTCCCTGTAAAAGTTGTTGAGAACTAGGTAAACAAACACATTTTCCCAGTAGCATTAATGTAGTGGGAAATTAAAGGATTAATTTGATTTAACTTGTGACAGAAGGCTTATAAACTGTGCTAAGGGCTTATGCCTTGCAGATGGGGTGTTTTTAAAAGTATATCCCTTCTAGCTGTGTTGCCTTAGCTGTTCAAAGCTGAAAATTTCTAAAGACATTTCAGGGAATCTGGTTTAAATGCCTGCCTGGAGACGTGCAGCTGTCACACAAGTAAGTCTGCCTGAAGCCTTTCAACAGTGAAGGCAGAAATCAATGTTCCTTAAATTATGTCGATTAACAGAGAGGATGTGGAGATGAAGTAGGAGTACCAATGGGCAGTACAGAACCACTAGGATGTCCTGGCTTCTTGATTTGTGTAACTAAACAGGATAGATGTAAAAGCAAGGTTTCCAGGTTTGCTGTTTGGACTTGGCAAATCTGCTCAGATACAAAATATGTGAAAGCCTGTACAATATTTTGGAACAAGCAGCTATCAAACATAGTCCAGAAGAGATAACTGAGGGACAATGACGCTGGAAGCAAAAATTCACAACAGGAAATACATATTTAAAGTGCAGGTGCTGTATCTGATTGACCAGGGACATAAGATTGAGTTATTACAGATGAAGTCCTTAACTCAATGTACAGCTGCAGACAAGAGCTGCTTTTGAGGTGATAGCAAATACACAGGACTTTCAAATTTAAAGGGACAGTTTTTAATTTAAGATACCCTTTAGCGGTTTAGAATCCCATCTTACTGCTTTTCCAGTGCTTTCTCACAATTGTTGGCTCTTTCATACATACAGCCAAAATGGAATTGCTGGGTATCACCTTCACAAGGTTCATTGCCATCATCGCCTGGCTTCCTTTGGATCCCCTGTGGCTTTGACAAAACAGCTTACAGAGCCATTTAGACACAGGCAGGTATGATTTTACATTATGAGATAGAAAGGATGATACAAAGCTTTTACTTGGACAGTTTATAGCAGACCTTCATCTCTTTTATAGCAGCTGCCTGTACACAGGCAAATGCACATGGATCTTCTAATCACACATCTGTGTTCTGCACATGGCCCAGCAGCAAGGCAGAGTGCTGGTGGTTTTACTCTGCCACCAAATTGTCCCAGACTTTGCCTTGCTTTGTCAAGGAGCCAGATGTACTGGGGACTAGCAGATATGATGTCCCCTGTTGTTCCCCTCTATTAGTTGTGTGCAACAGGGCACCCAAACCCTGCCCTTATCTTTACCCATTTCTTCTATTCCAATTCAATTCAAGTTGGTAGCTTATCTCCAAAGCCCCTCAGGTAAGTCCTGACAAAACCAGGAGTCAGTTCCTCAGTGGAATTTCAGATACCTCTACTGATCTGGTCCCCTCAGGTTGCTGTCTGGGATGTCTCCACCTCAGCACAGGGGGAGTTACAAGAAACACATGCCTAAGATTCTATCGCCTGCTGTGGCCTGCTGTGGCACAGCTGCTGACTTCCCACTGCTCGTCCTGGATACTTTTCCTGTGTCCACTTTAGAGCTATTGGGATTCTTCTGGGGATTTTTGTTCTGTTCACAGAGCAGTCAGCCTAGCTGTGCTTCCTTGCCATACCTGCAGAACAGGAAATGACACAGTATCTCATAGAAGAAAGGGCAGAGCCACTGTTCTATGCAGTGCATAGAGAGGATGAAGAGGACCAACCCCACAGCTCTTCCTCGCTGCTCTGAGTAAAACCAGAGCCTGGTGGCGGAGCCCAGAAGAACAACCTGTGTCATTTTTGTGTGGAAGAGCCTTCAGCCTGACTATCCCATTAGCAATTGGCCTGCTCCTACCCCATCACCCAGCAAACTGCTGTGTTCATAGGCATGCTCCCCTGTTTATTTAGGTGTGACAGGTTTCCTTTCCGTTGTTATTTGGCTCAAACCTACCTCAATATGTTCATTCCAAACACTGCCTGTGTGCTGTTTTGTTGATATCTCCTAGGCATGCAGGACACCAAGGAGATTAATAACATTCATCCAAATGTTTTTACAGAGGTCGGTGTAAGAAAGAAATACTGGTTGTGACCTTGCAGACTTAAGATACAGATAAGAGGCATTTGAAATGTGAAGGGACTTAAGTCTTGTTGCAGCAGGGGGAAAATGTTACCAACCACAGGATTTCAAGCTGGGTTTTTGTTTTTTCTGGAGGCTCAGAGCTACTCCCTCTAATGCAGGACCTCAGGGCAGAGCTGCTCTGTGCAGTTGGAGCCTACAAAGGAGGGTGGTTGAGCACTGCAGAAAAAGTCTCATGCAATGAGTCTCTTCAGAGTATCACCTCACCATCATCTTCAGCACACAGACTGTCCAGTTCTGTTCATCTCTAATCTATGCTTTTCACTTGCAATAACCTAAGGAGTGATACTGGGACACTGACACACACAGTAATACTTTGCGATCTCAGTTCCAAAGCTTGCAGGAGGTATAGCAGGAACAACCACAGCAGATTTTAACTCTCTGGAGCCAGAAAGGACATCATTTACCTGCTCCCTAAGAAGAACCTGTGCTGGCACTCACAATAATGTAAATGAAAAAAAAAAAAATTAAAAGTAACCAAACTTAGAAGAACAGAATTAAAAAGGAGGAAGATGTACAGACAAGGCTTTAGGTAGGTTTCCAGCACCATCAGAACCTCCTAGGAGCATCTGTGTCTCAGGACCAAACTTTTAAATGTGCAGTTACCTGTACAGATGATTGGATTCCTGACACAAAAACACATAGTGGGGCCCCATCCTCAAATACCACCCCTTCCATTGGCTCTATTCCCAAATGCCAAGGAGGGTCCAGCCTTCCTGACCCTGAACATACATGGCACAATGCTCATGGAGCTGAAAGGCCTCTGACTGACCCTATGAAGGCTCCTGAGGGTAAGGTCTGAGTTTTGCACTGCTGTGTATCTGGCTCAAGGAGTGAACTGCTGCTGGGGACATAGGAAGACTTGCTTCCCTGCCTTCTGCATCCCTGGAAACATCACATCTGTCTACCTGATGGCAGAGCCACCACTCCTGCAGAGTCACTTGTAGTTTCAGAGCCTTGGAATTGCCACAATGTGTGCCACCGAGGCCATTTCCAAGATGTGACTCAGTTACAGACAAGCTTCTTTTTCCTGGTCTACTTCCTGTTTTCCCACTTCTCTCAAAGCCAAATTTGCCTCCTGCATTAGAAGAAATGCAGAGAGTTTTCTTCCTGCTGCCAAAGTGGAATTCATTGTCTTTCACCATGCCATTCTGACCCTTGACACTTTCTTGTGCATCCTATTCTCCCTCAGATACATCCATGTAAAACCAGGCTCAGCATTCAGTAAATGTCTAGGTAAGAAATACCTGACTTCCAGCATGTTACCCTGTGGGACAGTACCTGGGGTCCCTGCATCTGAATGATGTTTGTCCCCTTGGCCCTTGAGGCTTTGCTGGTTCTGCCATCTATGCCTGGATGCAGTTTCTCAGCAGCTTCCGCCCAAGGTTCTTGTTCTTGGTTGCTTGGTTTGAGCACTTCATCTTTCAGCTGAGGAGGTATAACCTTGTCCTTTCCACCCTCCAAGACTTGACTACTCATGTCCCTAACAACCTGATCTAATTAGACTGGCTTAAAATGGAGGTTGGATTCAGTGGCCTTTGAAGGTGCTTTTAAATTTAAATCACTCCTCAAATGCAGTGCCTGCAACAGGAACTCAAGAAGGCTAGCAGTAAATTGAAGTGGATGATCAAGGATGAGGTTAAACATGCAGCAGAGGAGTATGAGACACCCCTGAGGCCATGAAAGCAAGGCTGAGAGGGCTGGCAGCTAGGCAATGAAACCACTCCAGAAAGGTTCAGCAAGCCATTTGGTGCCAAGAAGGTTGAAGACAATCAGTGATGTGGAGCCCTACAGTACCAGGCAGGAAGCTGATAAAGCAATCTGAGCATTTGAAGAAATCACCTAAGCAGAACTGCAGTATTTGGGAAAAGAAAAATAAAACTTTAGTAAGGGCACTTTACATCATCAGGATAATTAAAAATTTAACACTGCATTTGCAAAGATCAGGGACTCCTTCTCTGCTTTTCTTGGATGAAAACAAAACAGCAGTTCCATGAAGAAGAAAAATGTTAAAATGTATTAAACACAGCAGAGTCTGTGCATACACAGCACCCCATCAATACAGAAAAAAATTAGAGAGGCATGGGTAAGGACTTAAATATGGTTGACTTAATTATTTTATATTTTGACCAGCACAAATTAAAAGTCTTTGTCTCCTCTCCTTACTAAATGCAAGCCCAGATCTACCATTATCAAGTCTAGAAAAGAAGGAAATATTAAGATAAGGTAAGGTTCATGCTGGTTTTGGATGAAGACGGGGTGTGAAACCCATGAGTTACTTCATTAAGAAAATAAAGATTTACAAAAGAATTTACCAACACACAGACAACAAGTGGAAGAGTGCAGAGTTACTCTTCCAGGGCCAGTTGGGCATGGGACATGGGGAGATTTTTTATGAAGGCTTTTTGCTTTCTTTCTAACAAGATATGATTCTACGGGTAGAAATCATGTTTATGATCCTTTTCATAAGCCTTTAAAGCCACTTGTTAGTGTTGGACACTAAGTGAGATCTTGGCAAAGAAGTAACAAAGGAAGAAGCCTAACAATCATTCAAACATTCCACAGGAACAGAGTAAAACACATATACCTTGTGACAATTATTCTCCAGAAAAAGGTGACTTTGAGGGATACCAGTGAGGTCCAGTGATCTGCCCTCTCAGTGAGAGTAGGGAAAGACACAGCAGCAAAGACCCAAGGACTATTGATGCATTAGAAACCACAGAAAAACCTACGAACAGTCCCAAAGGAATTAGAGCTTCTTCCCACAAAAAGGCTGTGGAATCAATATCCCAATTGAAGGCATTTACACCAGTGCATGCAGCATGTGCAAAAACAGGGAAAGCTGGAAGCTCAGGAGTGGTGGATGTCTTGCAAGGAGGAAATCCTAAAGTCTCCAGGAAAGTCTCCGTGTGCTGAAAAATGAGCCAGCAGAGGAGATGGTCCCAGCTGAACAGAGACCTTTGGCTGACAATCAGGGGGAAAAGGAGAGTTCATATCTAGAAGAAGGGGCAGGTTACTCAGGACTAAAAAGATATTGTGAAATTATGAGGGAGAACATTAGAAGGGCCAGAACGCAACTACAATTTAATCTGGTTACTGCTGTAAAAGGCAATACAACGGCAGCAAAAGGAGGGCTAAGGAGAATTCATATCCATTACTGGACATGGTGGAAACACAGTGACAAAGGATAAAAAGGCTGAGGTGCTTTATGACTTCTTTGCTTCAGTCTGTAACAGTAACCCCAGTTGTTCTCGGGGTACACAGCCCTGTGAGCTGCAAGATGGGGATGGAGAGCAGAGTGAAACCCCCATAATCCAAAAGGAAATGGTCAGTGACCTGCTGCAGCACTTGGATGCCCACAAGTCTGTGGGCCAGAAGGGATCCACCCAAGGGCACAGAGGGAGCTGGTGGAAGTGTTCACCAGACCTATTCCCATCACTTACCAGCAGCCCTGGCTCACCAGGGAAATTCCAGCTGAGTGGAGGCTGGCAAAAACAATTACCATCTACCAGCAGGGCCAAAAGAAAGATCCAGGGAACTACAGGCCTGGCAGCCTGACCTCAGTGCTGTGGAAGCTCATGGAGCAGATCATCCTGAGTGCCACCATGGACACACACAGAAACCAGAGGATCAGGCCCAGCCAGCATGGGTTTGTGAAAGGCAGGTCCTGCTTGACACACCTGACCTCCTGTGACAAGGTGACCCATGTAATGGGTGAGGGAAAGGCTGGGAATGTGTCTACTTGGACTTCAGCAAAGCCTTTGACACCACCTCCCACAGCATCTCCTGGAAAACACTGGCTTTTCATGGTGCAGGTGTTTTTTCACTGGGTAAAAACGTGGGCAGTGGCCCAGAAAGTGGTGTGGATTAAATTAAATGCAGTTGGCAGCCAGTCACTGGTGGTGTCCCCCAGTGGTAAGTATTGGGGTCAGACTTGTGTGGTATCTTTACTTATGATCCAGATGAGAGGATTGAGAGCACCTTTAGCCAGTTTGCAGGTAACCCAGAGTTGTGTGTGAGTGCTGATCTGCTGGAGGGCAGGAAGGCTCTGCAGAAGGATCTGCACTGTCTGGACCCACAGACCAGGGCCAATTGTGTGAGGTTCAACAAGGCCAAGTGCTGGGTCCTGCCCTTGGGTCACAGCAACCCCCTGCAGCTCCAGACTGGGACAGCGTGGCTGGAAAGCTGCTGAATGGGAAAGGACCTGGGGGTGCTGGTCAGCAGTGGCTGAACATGAACTGGAATGTGCCCAGGTGGCCAAGAAGGCCAAGGACATCCTGAATGTACCAGCAGTGGTGTGGCCAGCAGGACCAGGGCAGTGACTGCCCCTCTGTGCTGGGAGCTGGTGAGGCCACACCTCAAATCCTGGGGTCAGTTTTGGGCCACTTATTACAGGAAGGACTTTGAGATGCTGGAGTGAGTCCAGAGAAGGGCAGTGGAGCTGGGGAAGGTCTGGAGCACAAGTCCTGTGAGGAGTGGCTGAGGAAGCTGGGGGTGTTTATCCTGGAGAAAAGAAGGATTAGGAGGAACCTTGTTACTCTCTACAGTTACCTGAAAGAAGGATGTAGACAGGTGGGGGTCAGTCTCTTCTCCCAGGTAAACAAGAAAACATAACAAAAGGAAATTGCCTCAATTTCTGTTAGGGGTTGTTTAGATCAGATATTAGGAAAAAGTTATTCTCTGATATGCTATCTCAAGCACTAGAACAGGCTGCCCTGGGAAGTGGTGGGATCACTGTCCATGGAGGAATTTAAAGGTTGTGTAGAAGTGACACTTAGGGACATGGCTAAGTGGTGGAGTTGGCAGTGCTGGGCTAATGGTTGCATTTCATGATATAAAGTTCTTTTCCAACCTAAATGATTCTGTGACTCTATGATTCTAAGCAATAATCCGAAGCAGCAACTATCTGCAGTGACAGCTTTATTAATTAATCTGAACTTGGATGGAGAGAGGAACATCAGACCTTTAACTTCAATCAAAGTCTTGTTGAAATGAGCAGGCACAGAGCCAGGACTGCGCATTCATACCACTACATTCAGCTTCTATTGAAGCTAAAGCAAGATCTGCCATTAGCTGAAGTTGGGGTTTTTTGCACACAGCTGATGTCTGGTGAGATTTGGGAATGGTACTTGAAACCTGATGACTCTGATTCTGGTTGATTTATTATATCATTAATGTATGTTTTTCATACATGCTTTTGAGATCTAGTTGTGATAGCTGACAAATCTGTTTTGCTTCCCCATTCCACATCCAGCTTTTAGACACCTAATTTTATTCTAGTATAATCACACTATTATACTATTCTAGTATAATTACACTACTTATTAACAGAGACAGTCTCATGCTTGAAATTCATTCCGGACCTTGACCTTCCCAGAAACGACATGTGATGGACTGGTTTCTTCAGTTATTTTCTTACATCAAGCTGCATAAACTGGGCATGGGGCTTGGAAATCAGGTACCGCTTCATTGCTGGATACATGACAGCAAGGCCAGTCTTGTGGCTATCCAGCTGGCATGTGTTCCCAAAAGTCTCTCCTATTCTAGCAGTTTTCCAGACTGTGGGGTTCTGGGCTGTACCATGGCAGCTTTTGTGCCTTGCTTGCTGACATCTCACCAGCCTTGCCAGAAGTTGTTTCAGGGAACATAAAGAAATATCTGTCCACCCCAAAAGCCTGGCATGAAGCATCCCAGCCCTTCCAAAGCCTCGCGTGCTGCACACAGGGAACCACAATGCATCCTCCAGCACCTTGTGACCCACTGTACTTTCCATTGCTTTCACAGGATTATAAGGAACTGAAGCTTCATTAAAAGCTCATAACTGAGCTTCATATTTCTTTGGTGTTTTTCTCAAGGGCTCACACATTTCAATGCATTTTGGTCACAGACTGTGAGGGACTGGGGTGAGAAAGAGGGCGGAGTGAGGTACTTTCCTCCTTTCCCAAAACTGCAGCCACATCAAAACATACCATATTTTTTATGGCAGGAATTGCATTTGTTACAACCCAGAAAAAATCCCCTTGCATGCTGCTGTTTCCCCTCATGGTAACACTGTTGAAAGCCTCTTCTCCACACTGTGGCTCTGTGTTTCACATTCCTCCTCTCTGAACAACACCATGGGTCTTATCCCAAATCACACCCCTTGGTCTTCACCTCAGGTCTGTGGATTGCTCCAGAAGGTCAGATGCACTGTGGAGATGAGGACAACTTGGCTGACTGTCCTGCTCCAGACTGCAGTGTCCATTCACAGATCCAAATGACGGGGATGTCCCTGCACAGCCCTCATCTGCTAATTTGCTTTACCTAAGTTATTTTCTCCCACTCCCAAGTAAACAACCCATCCTGCTTCAGTCACCTGTGGTCCTGACTTTGCTTCTTTTATACCCTTGTTTTTCACTTTGTCTTTGGTTAGCAACTCCACTCTGCATCATTCAAGTAAATTACTCCTTTCACATCTTTTGTCTGTAAGTTTCACCCACTTTTTTACACTAGTTTAACCCCAGGTTGGGTTGGTTATGTGCTTTTCCTAATGCCCAGCAGATTCTCTCACTGCTACTTTTTTAGTTGCCCTCCAGTGGGTCCTCCATCCCCAGAGATTCAGGCAGATGCATAGAATTAATATCAGTGCTGGCAATAGTTCTGACCTCAGCAGCAGGCTGGACTGGATCTTTGGGTTACATAGGAGTCTCCCGCATGGCACAGCACCTGCAAGGGTGCTTTCTGTCACTCTGTGTTTGGGACATCTGAACTATTTCATCATATATTCTTTGAATTACAACTTTTTGCAGAGTCTTTGTTTTATTAGGCCTACTTGTTCATGCTCAGAACAAGACCTTCACAGGAACTAAAATAGTGTAGGATTTCAATGAAAAAGGATGTTCTACTAAAACTCAGACACACTGACAACCTGTCTGCCAGGGAACAGATTTAACAACACTCCTCCATCACTTGATCACACGATGCAAAACAGGCTGTGTCCTTTCCTGCCATCACATAGTTATTTTGTTGCTGGTTCCAGGCTGGAGAGCCAGTGGAATGCATTCTTGCAAAGCCTAATCTTAAAACCATTGAGATTTGTACAAAGTATTGGATCAGTCTGCTGCATCGTAATTCCAGAAATGGGCAGATGGCAGAGAGAAGAGTGTATTCTAAGAGAACATATTGGAATGTCATAAGAAGCAATAATGAGTAAAATTTGTTTTCATAGTGAAACATTTAATATGCATGACATACACTGCACAATTACTCACATTCTTAAAATGAAATGGATAAATGTTTCCAGCAGGCATCATCTTCCAACAATTCTTTCAAGTTGATGCCAAAGGAAAAAAAGTAAAAAAGCAGCTAGTAAAATTTCTGTACAGAACATACCAATATTGTCTCCAAAGCTATCAGACATGTTTTCATTAAGATTAAAGTCAGGTTAAGAGAGAGATCCAAAATATATTTTTTCTAAGGGTGGGGATAAGTAAGTGAGTTACGTAGGACCACTGTTTCCATTAGAAAAGGACTGTGGATGAGTTGGAGTTTCAAACCATATTTGTCTGTATTTACAATGATTAATTTATCTTAAGCTAGGTTCAGATCTGATCAAATGTCCCACTAGATTTGACTCCCAAGTGGGTGAATATTTGCAGAGGAGTGCAAAACTCTGAATGTTAGTGCAGCTGGCAGCACCAAAATCTGTCTGCATTTAAAAAAGATGTTTCCATCCCAGGTTTGCAGAAACAAAACCAAAAAAAGCTGATTATCTACTTTCTGAAAGCCTTTTTACTACTAGCCACATCCTCCTTGCATACAGCACTTGAAGCAATCCCAAACACTGTCTTGTCAATGTCTACCCATCTTTCAAGTCTGTCTCTTCTTTATGTCTCTTCACCTGCTATCTGTGCAACTCTTTCCAAGTAGTTTTAGAAAATAAACTCAAATCTTTTTGCTTTAAGAGGTTGGTGCTATCTCTACACTGAAAAAATCTGTTGTTATTGTCCCACCTTTGCATCTATCTGTTTCTTTGTCTAACCAAAATATTATCATTTCTTGTCTATAAAATGCCCATCACATGCCAGATGCTGACACAAATAAATAATAATGTTCAGTTTGCAGGCAGGGATCATATCTAGGTTTTATAACAGAAAAAAATACTTTAGCTATTGACCACTATTATTGATCTGTTTCTGAGCAGTGATTTCAGATAGTACCTTGGCAACACTGCAAATACCTCAACCAGGAACATTCAAAATGTGGGCCTGTGATTGCTGAAGTGGTGAGTGCAAGGCAACAATCAGCAGCCAAGATTGAAACAGGTCATCTAACAAACCAGGATACACACACAGCTATGCAAAAACTGGGCAGGGAGATCCAGCCTCAGGACTAGGCAGATCTTGGGAACTGGAAGGATTGCTGCAATTTCAACTCTCAGGTTCATGCATACAAAATGTTCACAGATTCTTTTCTGAGACTTCTCCTTGAAGCTGGTGGTGTTCTTGCTTGTTTCAGCAGTTGTTTTTCCTCTCTCATCTGCTATATTATTTTGTGTATTTTTCCAAGACACTTTCTTCTCCTTTTCTCTTTCATGTTCTTACATGTTCTAAACTCTTACATGTTAATTTGCTCAGTCTTCTCATTATTTGAAACATCACTCACAGTTGCTACCTATTGTTTGCAGCAGTAACGTATTGCTTGCCTACACTTGTAGTTGGACACAAGTAAATACCATTGAATTTACCATCTTTGCTCCATCCACTGACCTTTTCCATCTCAAAGGTATGGACACTGACATGGCTGCAGATTCAATTGCTTTGTCCTACTTTTCTTCCCTTGAGGAAGCTCCTGTTGTGGGTACCAGCTGGTTGACAGCTTGCCATGTGGATTGGGTGTGAGTGATCTGGACAGTGAGGTGTCTGGTTCTGTCACACACAAATGGATGCTGAAACCACCCACATATGCCATGCACAGGGTCTCATACCCTACGTCAAATCCTATTTAGGATAAATTAGTAAGTTAATGCATTGCTGAGATCAGCAGTGAGAAGGTAGATACTGCTTGTGGTATTAAATCATCACGAAAATCATTATCTCATGCTATAAACTGTTGGGACAGACAATCCACCAGCCTTATTAGACAATTCTCAATGTGACTAATGATGTGCCAAAAGTATCAGACTGAATGAGTGGTCTATAATTTTCTTTCAGCTTTTCTCTCTCTAAAAATGACCTATAACATTTCTGCAGTATTTTCTGCTGATTACTCATTGGGTTACTCATTATGCACTAAATTTCCAGGTGAGTAACTGTTTGTGAAATGCTGGTTTTATGGCATGTTATCCAGCCATGTAGCTATGAGGAGTTAGAGCTGTAACACCTCCCAACCTACACTGTTCATGAAGAACACAAAATACTGTGCTGCAGCATTTCATCCCTAATTGCTCCTAGAAAGAGCTGCAAAATGTTTAAAATCAAGTGGCAATTGACAGTCTCTGCAGAAATGAAGATCGCTACTTCATCCAAGACTCTTGTGAGGCAACTTCACACAAGACATAGAAAAAAAGCTAAGTTTGTTTTCAGTCACTTGGGGTCAATTTGTTTCAGACCTCTTAGTCTTCTTCTGGATTCTTAACTATCTTAACTATTTTTCCTGCATATTTTGTCCTTTACACAGTCCAAAATTCTTCAGACAGTGACTGTTTCTTTTTTCATGTAAGGAATGTACCTACTGTGTCCTCAGTTCTCCAGCCTGAGGCCTCTAAACATAAAGAAATAAAAATATTATTACTTAGAATAATAGAATAATGAATTGTCCTCAGAAATCTCATTAACTCCATGTACCTCACTGTGTGTCCTGGTTTTGTCCCCTCCTTTTGACCAGTGACTGGGCATATGAAAGAAGATGCTTGATTCAGGGTTACCCTGCAGAGATTGGTTTGCTATTCTAACCAAGTTCTGGGAATAACAACACATTTTTCATCTTGGAGAAACAAGATACAATAATAAAGAATATTAATCAAATATTGTATTGTGTTCTCATCTTTGGTGAGCCTGAAACTATTTTCCACACTAAAAGAAAATAAATAATTAATAAAGAAAGCTCTTTTGTAAAGCTACACAAGCTGAAAAACATCCTATAAAATTACAAAGTAAAATGCAGTGTGTTTTTATAGTGGCCTATGAAATGCTTATAAATATTGTTTATTTTCAGTACCATGGACCTCTGAACATGCAATAGATGACAATTATGTATCTGATCCATTTTAATTTTTATAGATATTTTTCTCTAGTGAACCTGGTTGTGTATTTATTGAAGCATGCCACATACCAGTTCTTCTCTGTTTGTCATAGCAACCACAGCCAAATGCCATCTCAGCTGAAAAAAAGTGTCCTACAAAGACTGTAATGTATCACTTAACTCAAAAAAATAAGGGATTGTAATGCCAGTGTGTTCACTGTTTTTGAAAGGAAAAGCATCATGTTTTAAAGCATTCAATATATGCAGGAAGCATTCTTCAGGATGCCTCTCCTGGTGTTTTTCTTCCCTTTGTGCACTGCAGACAACCTGTTGTTGTTATTTCCCCTTTTTTCCATATCCTAAGTGTAGTTTCCCCGCTCTAGATACATTTCAGTACAATGAGAAAATGTTTGTCCTGTGCAGTGTGTAGTAATTTCCTCTGAAATGCCCTCTCACTGGATAAAAAGAGCCTTTGTCTGCCTGGCAGCACAAAGTCCCATTTTCCAGTGGTCATGCGCAGCTCACAGGGTGCTGCTTGGTTCAGAGACCATTCACCTAGGAGGAAAACTGGTGCTATCATGGGAAGGTAGCCTACAGGTTGTCTCAAGGAGGACAGAGGAGCCCTCATCTCCCACCCCAGCCAGAGGGAAACCTGCAAGTTTGGATATTACAACAGAGCTGGTTACACATCTCTGGTTCAACTGCTGGTCTCTGCATGACACAGTGTATAAATACACACATAAATTAGGAATTCTTACCAGTATGACTCTGACTTCCAGGGAGGTTGAGCCCAAAACCAGGCCAAATAATCAGACATTTTAGCCCTTGTCTTTAAGAGCTTTTAAAAGCTTAATCCTGGAGCTGGTGTGATTCATCTTTTGATAGATTCAGGACCTACTCATTGAGCAACCTGAGATGGGTTCAGATGGGTTAGTTAATTTATCTGCTCTCCCACAAAACAAGAGCAGAACCATTCCCTAGGGTTTTACAGCACATTATAGCGAACATGTACATAAAAGATTTTAACAGCTACACAAAATTCAGATAATGGGTTATCATCTCCTAAACCTCAGTTTTTGGCTTCTTATATCTATATATTTGGCATAGGCTGCAAGGAAAAGAGTTTTGCTTCACATGATGCATTTCTGACATATTTTGTTAATAGGTTCTTAACAGTTCATTTAATTCTGCAGAATTCCCTAATTTCCCGATTTTATTTGTTGTTTACTGCATGACAGAGGCACATGGAGTTAAGGGATTCAGCTGCAATCTTTACATTAGCCTGCTCCTCACCTGGGCTGTTCTGGAGTGCTAGGGCTCAGCCTTAGCCAAACTTACTTGGAGGGTGGGAATGACCCTTAAGGTAAAGTGCCAGACTAATTGAAATAGAAATAGTGTTACAAAGTAAAAAGTAACTGTAAACTCAGATGGTACCAGACTTATCAAAATACCTAGGGAGATGTAGCCCTTACATTAACCACAAAAATGTGTATCAAGTGGGGTGCCATAGGATTGCTACTGAATTGTCTTTTGGAGGACTTGGTGGCTCTCTCAGGATATCTCCTCAAAGCTGATCTGGCTCTGACACCCCTCACACAAGTTCCAGTTGGCTACTGAGAGGTGTGAGCTGGAAGCCCTCCAGTCACCATAGGCACAGGGCAGAGTTCTGGGGCTTGGACAACTAGAAAGGGCAGAGGGCTCCTTGTTCAGATGGTGATTAATCCTACTGGAGCAAACAATTACACTCTAGCAGAAATGAGGAAAGGGATTGCTAGAGGATGGGTTTCACTGTGAGTTTCACTGCTTGGGCTGGCAAGGTGTAGGACAGAGGCACAGCCTTGAAGTATGGGTGAGCTCTGCATTGATCCAAAACTGCAGGCAGTGTAGTTACAGCCAGATACACAAGAGTTGTGCTAGTGCAACATCACATACCCAGTAAAATTCACAGCACCTGAATTTGGACCAAGGGAGATGCCAGAACAAGGGAGCCATCTATAAGGCTCTCATCTCCTACTGTAGCTAAGGAACTGCTTCCTCCTCCATGACCTGTGCAGTAGGCTCTGTATCTGTGCTATCTTGCTATTTGGCAGGAGCTCTTAGGAAAAAATGAAACATAAACACTTCAGCAACACAGAACAACATACTTTTTGGCAGATCCTTCTCAACCAGACGTGTCTTGGTCTGCAGGCAGTGGGTCCTCTGTGGCCAGTGGACATTTTGGAGAGTTGGAGCATGCACCTGGAGCAGCCCCAGCTCACTTGCTGCATTAGCAGAGATTCAATCCATCATCACTTGGAAATAACAACAATGGAGAAGTGGCTGGAAACATAGGTGCAGAGTGAGGCATGACAGGAACTTCCACCAAAGTCATAAATCTGGGGGGAGAAGCAGATGCTCACCCCATCCCCAAAACTGATCTTCCCTAATGTGAATCAAGCCAGGCTTCAGTTGCCTACAGACAGGGTACATGGTGGGAGCTGCCTAGCACACTGAAAGAGATGACAGGGAAAAGTAGTGTGAAGATGCAATTTTCCAGGAAACCTCCTGTGTTTCTAAATTCTCCTTTCAAATACCATTCCTTGTCTCTGCTTCTTCTGCACTCTCTCTGTCTACCTCTTTATTGGCAGGAGGCACTAAGTGGGAACAGCAGAAGGAGTTGGTGGAAGAGCTGCAGGCTGACCTCTCCTACAGGAAAGTATCCCACCAAAATGATGTTTCATCAACTGCTCTGCTTTCCTCTTTTCATAAATTTGAAAACATGAACAAAGACCCTTCCCCACTCACCATCATACAGCAGGAAAATGAAAGGATGGGAAAGGAAAATAAGCTGAACACTACACACATAATTTTAAATTTATTTGCACTGTTTCAAAAATTTGGGGGATTTGAAGGCCATCAGTCTCTGCATCTCTGCATGCTTTGGGATCACAGGCACACGACAGGGCAGTCCCCCCTGCTCAGAGCAAGTGTCACTGGTGCATCAACTGCACATGTCAGTGTACCTGCAAGGGTGTCTGCAAACCCATGAGAGCTGTTGGCAATGTTTCCAGAGTCTCTGCAGCTGGCAGTCTGGTGGGCTACCATTAGCCAGGATTGCTGTGCATGCATTGCTAATTTCATCTAAGGCTCATCTGCCCCTCTCCAGGCAAATGTGGCAGTCTGTGCATGAGAAAGTGGTGGAGGGTGCATTGAAACATGCTTTGATTTTCTGGTTTCTTGGTTCATTGGTCTGGCTGGAGCATTCAGATTTTGGCCACAAAATTTGGGCCTTGCTCTGTGCAGATTTGAGATGTGAAAAATGTGCACACCTACTTTTCAGAGTTCAAAAGTGCTTCTGCATACTCTGAAGCCAAACACAACTTGAAAGCCTGGTCCCCCAAGAAGAATCAGGAAAGATACTGAAGGCTGAACTCAGAAATAAAAGGAAACTAGACCTGTCTGGGTTTCTTGCATGGGAATGCAATGAAATTCCAGTGCATTAGCTCTAATCCCATCTACAAGGCAAAAGTACACACTAAGGAGAGCCAAGAAAATGCTCTCAGCAACAGCGATGTGAGTCTGAAGTTTAGTATTTACATTCTCCTGACAACTCAGATTACTCAGCATATCAATTAATGTCCCTGCACTCCAGTGATGACTTTCTCAACTGTGTTAGTGTGTTTATGGGAACAAAGTATATTTTTGTTGCATGTTCATATATGTGAAGTATTTCACATGCTGGGCCTAAAAGTTAGACCAAACACAGTATCAAGCACCAAAGACCTACAGTCTCTCTGTCATTTATGTTATATAGGAAGAATAAAAGTGTGTTTTGAAGACAGTCACTGAGGCACTATTCTCTCATACATTCTAACATTAGTATTTTCTAAATAATTAGACATGTGCCGCATAGCTAGTTATCTCCACATCAGACAGGCACAACACAGCCACTAATTCAGAAGGCATAACATTTTATTATGTAGATGTGAGCCAAAGAAATAAGCTTAACTTCTGATTAGGTCTCAGATTCCAAAATAAAAATCCATCTTGAGTCTTTTCAGCTAGGAGAAAAAAAAAATAACACACTTTGGACACAGTTAAAGTTCAGTGTAACCTTTCCTAAGAAAAGCTGAAAACCACTAGAACAGCATTGCAGACAACCTTGTACCCTTGCAGACATTTTCCAAAGAGCCTGGTTTACTGTGCCCAAAGCAGCACTGAAGTCCAGAGAAAATAAAGTAATAACCCATATGAGACACCATCAGTTGCTGACTCCAGAAAGATTCATGTAGCCCATAGAGATTACACTAAAAATTGCTGCAACTGAGAAAACAAGGTCATGTTTCAAAAGTGTTTGACTGGAATAGCTGATCAGACACTGGCTTTGGCATTTCCCCAAGGAACTGCAGCAGATTTTTTTTTTGTTTTGTTTTTTGTTTAGGTAAAGCAATAGGCTGAAATAGGACCTGTGTTCAAAGAGAGTAACATAACACATGCTGCCAGAAGATGAACATCTCTGATTGCTGAGGAGCTGCTGCAGCAATGCAGTGTAGGTAGTGAGGAGTTGGATATGTCCAATGCAGCACTCCTGTGTGCTGACTTTGCTGATTTATATAGAGGGATAATATTATGAGCAGCAACAGCAGGAAATCAAGTAATTGAAGATTCAGTTTTAGCAATGGGAAAATCTCTGATCCCATCAACTTTTACTTTGGAGCAAATTAAGAATACTAATTGCCTTTCTTTGCAGAGAAATAAGTAGGATTAATAATTCCACTGGGATACACACTCTGGACATAAAAAGCTGCCTAAACTATTCCTGTTTGCAATGATGAACCAGATTTAAGTAGCCCATATTGAGGGCTCAAAAAAAGGCAAAACTAATCATACATGAGTCAGTTACTTCACCAAATGTAATAGCAAATGAGGGTTGTGACTTTCAAACCAGACTGTGAACTGGATGCTGGTTTCCCAGTAAGAACCAGAAGGATTTGGGTGAAAAGGATCATGTGATAAGGGAGATTAAGATTAGCATTTTAACCTCTGTGTATTATCTCACTAACCTAAGGATCACCCTATTAAAATGAGGTAAATTGTATGTGGCTCATAAGACACCGAAGTAATCACCCTGAAAAAGTTGTTTTCTTTCTCATCCCCACTTGAGCCCAAGAGAGGTTCCAACACACACAAGGTGTGCTGGGGGTCACTTACCTACTGTGCAGAAGAGGCAGCAAAAGAAAGCACTCTATTATTTCTATGTACTTTTTTTTTATATTTCACAGGCATAAGTAAATGATAAAAGATTGTGAGATGTACATTTTTGTGGGGTGCAACAGAGCTTTAGTCAGATATAAACAGACCCGAGACTTTACTTTCCAGGATACCTCATTCCTTCCAAAGGACTTCAGTCCCTTAACTATTCAAAATATGCTAGGATAAAACAGAGTTTACCCCTCATTCATATTCTTTAAACTGAGGATGAATGTCAGGGTGAAGTTTTAAAACTCAGACAGAGCTGAACTATGCCTACACCATTACCAAAAAGAGTGAGCTCACTCTACCCAATGCCCTGCTCCAAGCTCCTGTTCTTTCCTCCCAGCCTCCGTGGCCATACAGACAGAAGATATGCATTTAAATACCTGAACACTGACCCATCCCACGCCCAAAATCTAAAAAACTAATCACCTGAAGCTGATCTTAAGGCATTGTTCTTTATTTGTCTCTGGCTCACCCCTGCAGCCTGGCAGCCCTCTGTTGATCCTGTGACAGCAGGCACATGTGCTGTGGGATCAGCACTCTCAAAGACCAGGGCATAGAACACACAGGAGGTGAAGATCAATGAGAATATTTATCAGACTCAGAGAGTTAAGAAAAAGAAAGAATGAGATATCAAGATGCAAACTGAGAGCTGTGCAGGAGACAGCAAAAACACATGAGGACAGGAATACAAAATAAAGGGAAATAATTTACCCTAAGGACAGTGACAGGGAGCTATGCACTGCTGGCATAGAAATGCAATTTACTGGATGCACAAGAAGCAGAAATTGAGAAAAGAAGTCAGCATAGCTCCTCACAACCGAAGAAGTGAGGAAGAGCCAGAAAAAGCCATTTGCAGCAAATACAATTTACTAGTTGATAAAGTGCTAAATATTGAGCAATGCAGTCTACACCTGTTAAACTTATTTCTAGGTAGAGAATTATATTCTCTGTGCTCCCTCAAAAGAATACACTGAAACTTAGTAAACAAGGCTTAATGCTCACATTTTTAGTTTTGTCCAGAAGAAAAGATGCTAATTAAGAGTATGGCCTGACTGAGCCAATAAGATTTAAGTCAACAGGATTTTTGCCATTGAATACTCCTCATTGTTTACTTTTGCTTTTGAAGACTGCCAACAAAACCTTTTTCAGAAATATAGGAGTATAAATAAAGTGATGCTGAAAGGAGAGGTTCTACCTCCAGGCTGATTGATTTTAGGAAAGATAATATAATTTGTATTATTAAGAGATAATAAAGATACTGCCACTCACACTAAATTCTTTTGCCTTTTTCCTTACTTCAAGTTCACCATTTGGGACAAGTAACATCATACCTAAGAAAAATTTCTCTTACTCAACACACTCAAGAGTGAAAGATGTTGCCAGATCATACCTTCCATGGAAAACAGAGGTAGCAGAGCAGTTGTAGAAGGGCTGAAAAAAAAAAATCTAAAAAAAAGGTCTCTGCTAGGCCTTGGAAGAAAAGTATTTTGTGAGTTTATTCCCCCCATAAACAGACTAGTTTGTACCATGTGTGTGATTCTGTGATGAAGGGGCACATACTGTATGTTCAATAACCCTTAAATCTGGAAGACATTTGACAATGCCCTTGTCACACTAAACCTGTGTTTCTTGAAAAAAACATTATTCCTTTTTTAAGAGGTCACAAGGCCTCCTTACCTTGCATTTTATTAATGCAATCACTTATTCCCAAATCAGAATATATTATTTCTTTCCTTTTCCAGCTTTTTGCCCCCCTGGCTACGTCAAGAAAGTGCATTAATAAGTGCAATATAAGTGTAGTCTGTAGGATTCCAAGCAAGAACATAGAAAATCATAATGGATTAGAAACTTACACCTAAATGCTTGCTTTTCACTCTGACACTCAAGGACCCAGGTTATTTAATGAGGTATTTTGCATACCTGAAGAGATGTAGTAATTGCTCTAAAAATGGATACAAAAGACCCACATGGATCAGGTGAACAGAACAAGTAATAACTTATTGAGAAAACATCTAAGAAAAATCACAAATCAGGAATGATCAAATTCTACAGGTTCTGTGGGTCTGCTTTGCATAGGAAGCAGACTAAAAGGAGTCAGGTAAATCTGGACAAATGAAAAAGAAATTTAACCTGAAACGCACTTTAAGGAAAGTCCTGTGCCACAGAAAGGTACATGTACATCTAAACATTATTCTATCTACATGTTTAAGATAGATTTTGATACTGTTTCGATATTCTTTAAGAATGAGCTAAGAAATTGCTCTCTAGCTACAGCCACTTTTTATCAGTCATATGTTGCTTAATTTGCAGATCTTCCAAAAATAAGAAAAATATTATTAAAAGCTGAAATAAAATATTTTTAATTATATTTCAATAAGCTAAGAAAAGATACCCAGGGCCAAATTAATCTCTGTTGCCATCACACTGACAATAACAGAATTGCATTTGGAAACTTCTGCTTTAGCCTTGCCAGCCACGTATCCATATCTTGCAAAACTCGGAACTAATCCAACAAGCCACATTTCTGGTACGATTCACTATCCTGAAAGTTCACTTGCTGTCACAGCCACTCAGAAGGAAACTTTGCTTTTCAGTTCTGTCACTGCATAGGTCTGAACTGCCAGTTATCAGAAGAGCAACAGAGCTGGAGCACGGTCTGGAGAACATGTCCTGTGAGGAGCAGCTGAGGCAGCTGGGGGTGTTTATACTGGAGAAAAAGAGTCTCAAGGGGGACCTGATCACTATCTGCAACTCCCTGACAGGAAGGCATAGCCAGTTGGGGGTTAACCTCTTCCCCCAGGAAACAAGTGACAGAACAAAGGGAAATGGCCTTGAGTGGCACCAGGGAAGGTTTAGACTGGACATTAGGAAAAGTTTCTCCACAGAAAGAGTTGCCAAGCACTGGAACAGACTGCCTACAGAAGTGGTTGAGTCATTATCCCTGGAGATACTTAAAAGAAATGCAGATATGGTACTTAGGGACAGGATTTAGTGGTGGGTTTGGCAGTGCTGAATTAATGGTTGGAGTTGGTCTTAGAGGTTTTTTCCAGCCTTAACAGTTCTGTGGTTCTTACACATGAGGATATTTGTCTCTGCTTCACTAATGAGTTAAAATGTGAGACAAGATCTGTAAGAGCCCTGACTCTGTTATAAAACTGCCCTTGAGTCAGACCAATGGTCCATTTAGTCCACTATTACATATCTGGCAGTAGCAAATGAGATACATGACTTCAGGAGAATGATACTTCCTGCTGTCCATTCCCCTATCTTTTCCCAGTATCCAGAACCAGGGACGTTAGTGAGTCCATTTCTCCTTTGTTTCTTCCAGATTCCCTTTATGCCTTTGTAACATCCTTTTGAACCTACTCCCATCATCCTTGTTACAATAAGCTCCCAAAGTCTTTTCCCAAAACTGTCTCCAAATTAGCTTCCTCCAGTGCCACCTACTTCTCATGCCATGGGAGAACAGCAATTCTCCATTTAATTTAACCACCACCTTCTCTGTTTCCTAAAATTAGTTGTAAATCTCATCAGCCACCTCCCCAGGGTCTGGACAGTCACAGTTCTTGCTGGAGCCTCACACAGGTATGGATCTATCTAGTTGTCCAAGAGTGTCTGCCTCTGAATTAAGTGAGTGAACTTCTTCATTTATGGCAAAAAGATGTAAGTAAGAATTGCCTAATTCAGTAAATATATATTCAGGTTGAAACCCAGATAGAGAGTAAGGTTTGAAAGGCAAATATTCAAGATTCCATTTAGTCTTTGAAGTACTTTTTCTACTAGCATATAATTCATCACTCATATTTAGGGATTTATAATAAAGGTACCTGTATTGTTCTTAGGCACAGACAAGAGGGATTTAGCGGAAATAGGAGGTTAAAGGCCCTCCCATAGAAACTCTGTGAAACCTGTGACCACAAAACAGCTGGCAGTGGTAGATTAGAATGCCTACCTGGAGCTGAATTATGCTATCAAAGAAGATGAAGCCCAAATAATAGCCTTGCTCTGGGAACAATCAAACTATACTAAAGACCTCTGTCATCACCTTGTCACAGTAGCCCTTTGCAGCTGGGTCTAACAAAGCACTCAGAACAGTCAGGCTCTGCTAGTTAAAGTGATCACAGTAAAATTAAATACATAATGGTCCTCTAACTGCAATTAGAATTTAGAAATTGCCAGTGAGATTAATACGCACATTATAGGGACTGCCAAGTAATGAAATCCACAGTAATTCTAAAACAAATCACAAAGTTCTGTCAGGCTCTCTGGTAGGCAAAAATCTAGTTTATCTTTTTGACAAGCCTAAACAACATTCCCCACATCACCTAGTTTATCTCATGTGAAATACTATTTTATAAAACAAAGGGAAAACCAGCTGATATTTTCCCCCTTCCACCTGTCCTGCAAAGCCAAGCATCTAAACAAATTACACTCACATTTCAGAAGTCACTGGCCTTCCAGGCTGAGCTCTCATCCACCAGACTTCAGCCTGAAAGATATTGGGGGATGGGGGAGAAGATACCAAGTGTAAATTCCACTGGGGTTTATAACAGAAGCACTGAGAGCACAACAACATAAATGTAATTCTGTCACCTCACGTGCCCCTGGTTCAAGATCGGGTGCTGCTGAGATGTGTCATTTCCAGCTATTCCTTGTATTACTTGTACACAGTATAAATTCTTCCTGAGGACTCAGGGCCTCATTCCTGCAAGTTGATTCTTCTGAGCCTGCACAAAATCCTATTATCTACAACAGGGCTTTGCATGGGTGTAAGGGGTTGCCTGAACAGATCAGTTTGCAAAATCGAAACCTGAGACTGCACTTAAGTGCATTTTCATATCTCTCTCCTCCCTGCAGCTGGGCTTTAGTTATCTCTCTTCCTAAGACATCCCTCCCCTCCAACTCAGTAAGTCAAGCCTCATATCCCAAGTTTCTCTGCACTGAAGTCCAAACATTCTCGCACTTCATCTTTTTACACTACGGGCAATATACTTAGCTCATAATTTTTTATTTTCCTGATTACCAGCTACCCCTTTACTCCCCATTAAAACAGACCAGCCTAGAATCAGCCTCAGCTCATGATAACCTTCACTCACAAAGACAGGTCAGAATCATAGCTGATATTTTCTTGAACTAGAGGAGACTCATGACAACAGATTCTCCAGGCCAGAACTTGACTCTTTGGAGACATATATTAATGGTCAAATTCTATTCCAGAGAAAACTTCTTTTGAAGTTGTTTTTGAACCTAAAAAATACTTGTTTGCACTAAATCCTATAAAATGCATTTCTAAAGAAAAGCTATTTGGTTTTCTGTCATTTGAAGCCTGGTATATTAGACTTCATTTTGAGTATTTTATTCCAAGAGCAAACTTGAAAAACTACTGTCAATATGGAGGATTGTACTGAGTCTCCATGGTTTCTGAGTCTAGTTTTCACTTCATTTGTTGTTGATTGTGATGGTAAGATTCAGGCTGGTTTGTTCTGATTCAAAATACCTGTTGCTGGAAACTATTTATTATGCAGAAATTTATGTTTGTTTATATTTTGTAAAGACCAGTATTTTCTGAAACCTTTCACTGCATGCAAGGCCTCCCTTTGTATCACAAAAATCTGTACAGGGCAGAAAGCCTAAGATATTTCACAGTCATTGGGTTTTAAATGTGAGGAGAGCCTGTTTTATTTCTTCACATTTCACTGTAAAAAAACACATGTCTTTTTTGAGCTAAAATCTCTGTTGGTCAGTAGAAGTATTAGCAGTTATTCTCAGCAATTACCACATCTCAAAGTCCGGACTACACAGAATACTTGCTTGCTGAAATGCATCTTTGATATAGTCCCACAGATCATAGGCAGTTAAAGTTGGCTACTACAGACCCCTTCATAGTAAAAAATAACTTCAGCAGCCAATTTATTAATGAAACATGCCTTCCCACTTGTACTATAAGAATCCTATCACCTGGCCTCCCCATTTATTCTTTAACAGGCCCTTCCCTAAAATTTTCTCTAAGTGTACATGGTAAGAGGTATATTGATTAAGGTGGACTCCTACAAGAACTTTTCAACAAAACCAAACACCAAAGCAACCCTTTTTGCTCACTTTTCCTGTCTTCGATCCTACAATACCCAAGAATCATTGTAACTCCAGTAAACCCATTGTGCTGGTTTTGGCTGGGGCAGAGTCAGTTTTCTTCACATTGGCTGATATGTGGCTGTGTTTTAGCTTTGTGCTGAACACAGTGATGGTAACACAGAGATGTTTTAGTTACTGCTGAGCAGAGCTTACACAGAGCCAAAGCCTTTTCTGCTTCTCAGACTGCCACACTGGCAGGGAAGCTGGGGTGCTTGGGACAGTGGGAGGAGGCACAGCCAGGAAAGGTGACCCCAACTGACCAAAGGCATATTCCAGACCCTGTAACATCACGTTCAGGGTATAAAGTGGAGGGAAGAAAAGGGAAGGGGGCATGTTTCCCATGATGGCATTTGTCTTCCCAAGTGACATTTAGATGTGATGAGCACTGCTGTCCTGGAGATGGCTGAACTCCTGCCTGCCCATGGGAAGTGATGAATTAACTCCTTATTTTGTTTTGTGTGCAGGTGTGGCTTTTGCTTTCCCTACTAAACTGCCTTCATCTCAACCCTTGAGTTTTCCAGCTTTTATCATTCCAGTTCTCTCTGGTGCATGTGTGAGAGTGGCTGCCTGGGGCCTGGCTGCTGGCTGGAGTCAAACCATGACAACCATTTATCACTTACCAAACAGAGGTACTTTGCAACCCTACTAACAAACAGGACCACAATTCACCCAAAGAGAGGCCCCACCTGGGGCATCCCAACTCCCTTCTGTCAATTTGCTGTGCCCAGGAAATTGGTCCACATGCACCTACCACAACAAAAGAAGTAGCTCACTTTTACTATTCCTCGGTTCTGTGTAATCCTGCACCCCAAAGAAATGTGTTATATGCATCATAACTTCTGATGCACATATGAGATTAAACAAAGTCAGGAGCAGTGGCACTTTCAGATTGATGGGATTTAAAGTTCAGAGTAGGATGGGAACTCTCAGCTTTTGATAAATGCTGAAGGGATAGTACCTGCACACCCTACATGCAGGGTAGATTCATCCCTTCATGTATATTCAGACCTATTTCTCTCCAGCTTTCCACCTAACAAACTGATAAAACAAAAAAGATACTGAAGTGTATTACAGCTTAACAAGATTGACAAATTCTGATTTTTTCTGTCATTTAGTTGGTCAAAGTTGAACAAATTGTAACACACACCTTGCCATTTTTCAGTGTTAATTCTTTTATTCTCCTTTTTCTTCCCAAAATAACACTAATTATATTGAAAGAAAATGTCAGTGTTTTCTTCATTACTTCTGGGCTAAGACCAGGTTTCTAAGTGGAAGCAAGCAAATTTTCATATCCAAATTATAATCTCTGACAAACAAATAATGAGAATGCTGACACAATTTTCAGTGGAATGGCATGTGTGGTGGCAATATCATGTAGTCTAAACCTGTAGGAAATAAAGTATTTTGTTCCAGAAGGGTATGAATTTCCCAACTCAGAATAAAGTATACCTCTGGTATTTACTGGACTCTAGCAAACATAACAATTCTGCAAACATGCAAGTGCTTCAGGGAGTATAGGATTTAATCACAATTCAAAACCTCTTCATATCAGACACACTTGAGACAAAGAGATTCATAAGCCATGGGAGCTACCTTCTTTTTCTCCTCCAGAAAGTCAAGTGGGATTTAGCCCAGGTGAATAATAGTAAGAGACAAAATAGTAGTTCAGCAAGAGATATACCTAGAATAAGTGTTCAAAAGCTTACAGAAAATAAAAAATGTTATAAAGCACCTAAAATTATGCACTGTGTTGTAACCATGCATGGGAACCATAGGAACACACCAAAAAGGATGAGAATGTGAGTTTTTATGTCCTTTGTGAATCAGCAGATGTAATTTCAATGCTTACATGAAGCAGAGCCTGAAATAAGCTATTATCATGTTATTCTTTATTAGTTGTTAAGCACTGATATTTTATTGAGCCCTTGTCCTATTGGGTTTACAGTTGTAGGCCCTCTGCCATTTGTTCCAGCCAACACTTAACTCCTCTCAAACTCCTAATGTCAAGATGTATAAAGAGATCTGCCATGACAAACCCAGTGCTTGCACAAAAAATTACATTGAAGCAATTATACAAGGCTTGAAATGGAGAAAGAGTTAACTGCACTTTTACAAATTACTTACTGTGGGAAATAGAGAAAAAGGAAATGTTTAAGAGTGATGTGAATGGGAAGAGATGGATTAGTAGAACAATGGATTAGTCCTCTCTTGAGGACAGGAAAATTGGCACAGAGAACTGCAGAGAACACTCAAGCTCTACCCAGGAAATAGGAAGGAATAGCTGTCAAAGCAAAAGGAGAAAGAGGATGGAAATTGAGTATAAAGGACAGGTAGATATTGTGCCTCCCAGGCAAAGAATGCAAACAGAAAATAGGAAAAACCTAATGACTCACATTTGTCACAGAGTTGTCCCTCTGCCTTTCTTTAATCTTACCCTCAGCTGCACAGTCTCACCCTTGGGCTGACACAGGCACCCATGTGATGAGAGAGAGATCATCTTCCCAAAACACCACTTGCTTGTTCCTGTTGGCTCATTTTCTATCAAGTTAGCCACTTGAAGAGCAATGGAGAAAATATAAGACTGTATCTTGCCTACACCAGTGAGTCACTAAATCAGTTTAGCCAGCTTCCCCCCTAAATGCAGCCGTAATGTGAACACAAAAGTTCTTCAGCCTTCCTCAGGGGATCCATGACGTAAAACCATTTTTTTCTGACAGGAAGCTGCCTCACTCACTCCATTGATAGATCCACACTTGAATGCAAGCACAATAGAACTTCAGAAGTCTTATTATGAAATCCTACTTTGTTCTCAGCCATTTGAGCAGGTACTGGTGTCTTTTTCACAATTTCTAAAAATGTGGGAAATTATTAGTAAGATTCACCCCTGTATGCTGCTAGCCACACAGGTGTCACTGAGCATTTCATAAATATGGAAAGCTGTAGCCTCTAGGCACTAGTTACCAAGTCTCATCAACTTCACATCAGCACATTTTAAGCAGGAATGGCCAATAGGTAGCACAGCTATTTATTTTTAAAATAATGCTGACATCTAGTGGCTAGCTCCACTCACAGAGGTCTGAGCAGGTCTGAAAGCTTCATGTGTCATTAGCCACCCTTTGGAGGCAAGAGGCTCCAGCTGGAAATGTCACATCTATCCTAACTATTCAAATTGTGAACTATTCAAACAAAGAAAATGCATAGTTCTTCAGAGAACATAAGCTAAATTTTAAAAAATACAGGCAGGAAAAAAAAATCCCCCTCTTTTGTAGTTGGAAATTACCATGTAAAAAAAGAAATTAGAAGCCAGATGATTAAAAGATGATGGGGTCAAAACTGCTGCCAGCTGAAGCTGAAGAAAAATGAAGACGGGACCAGACTTTCCCAGAAATATCAGATGTCTGAAAATACTAAGATTTTATGATCTGGAGCGAGACATGTCAAAATACTAACCCTACCCCAGTTCCGCCTCACTGTCAGCTAAGAGCACTGCTGCAGCTCCTCAGCTGGCCAGGGAGGAGGCTTCCTGGATCAAAGTGTCAGAAGGAACCCATACACAAAGAGAACACATGCAGAAGCAGACAGACTTTGAGAAACCCCAAAGACAGCCAAGAGAAACCTGAAACATGGCCAGAGCAAAGATTAACAGTGTCTTGTCCTGTCTTATCTGTACAGTGAGATACCTATAGGCTGCAAATGAAATAAAATTACATAAGGTTGAACCGCTTTGTTATGAAGTCTTGCAAAGAAAAACTGTACAGATCTCATTTTGGCCCCAAGTTACTCTGCTCACTTTAACTGCCAGAAAAGTGTAGAAGTCTTATAGATATGACTCATACAGATGATGATCACTGCTCATACACTTCTCCCTCACTGCATTTGCCTTCTGATGTATCAGAAAGCAAGGACAGACCTCTTGCTTTTGCAGCACATTCAGATTTTCCACAATAACTGAAACATCGGGTCCTTGAAGAAAAGACTGGAAATATCTGTATATTCACATGCCAACTAAACTGTGAGGCAGTTCCCTCTATTCAAAGTTATGCAAAGTATGTCTGAGAATTTCACAAAATATTGTTTGTAAAGAAGAGCACAGGATGATCCTGCCTCTCTCCTGGTGCAGGAGGAAGACAGACAACCCAGCGATGAGCAAGCCAGCCTTTCCCATGCCCCAGTTGCAATTGTGCCATTTTCTCATGAAAAGTAGTGCATGTTCATCTGCAAACAAATTACTGGAGTAAGAAATGGACACCCATCTGGACTACTGTGACCAGGTCTGAGGTGCACAACATAAGGTCTTGGATCTGTTAGAGTCCAAAGGAGGGATGTGAAGATCAAGAAATACAGAGCATCTCTCCTTTGAAGAGACCTGGAGTGGTTCAGCCTGAAGCAAAGATACATGGGAGACACTATAGCACTTTACAGTACCTAGAATGGCTACAAGAGAGCTGGAGAGGGACTTTTTAAAAGGGCATGTAGTGACAGAACAAGGGTAAATGGCTTTAAACTGTGAGATGGTAGGTTTAGATTAGGTATTACGAATAAGCTCACTTATTACTTACCACTCACTCTGTGAGTGGTAAGATACTAGAACAGGTTTGTCCAGAGAAACTGTGAATTCCCCATACCTGAAAGTGTTAAAGGCACAGGGTTCTGAGCAACCTGGTCTAGTGGAAGGTGTCTATGGCAGGGGAGTTGGAATTAGGTGACCTTAAAGGTTCCTTCCAACACAAGTAATTGTGTGATTCTATGAAATACACTTCACATACTTCATGTGTTACTTTTTTCCCATCAGTCTCTTTGGACTGTTGCTGTACTTTGCAATAGTACCCGGTTTTCTTTCAGATCACACCTTGCTGGAGGAAGGCTAGTGTCTACTTCTTCCAGGTGCAAGGAAGTGCTGAAGCGATCAGGTAGCAAAGAAGAAAGCAGGATCTCACAGGTGCCCTTGCTCCTGCTATCCCTGGAAGTATGCAGACTGGCCCTGAGAAGCTGATAGGGATGAAAGTTCAGGGAAAATCACAAGAAGTCCATACCAAGGTCATACCATACCATACCAAGGTCACTGGTCATTCAGGAAAACCAGCACATAGAAGAGACATGAATTCACACTTCATGGCACAAAAAAACCCACTGTATTTCAGTATTCAGTATTTCAGTATTTCAGTACCAGAAAAACAAATATGAGTTGAGCCCATCTCACTGGATGACAAACCAAGAAGCAATGTAGCAATCCAGATGTAGCAATCTATCTTCATCAAAATTGTAAATTTCATCTATCTAAGAACAGTAAATGCTTAGTGCTGCATGAAATAGCAAAGTCCTGAGGCAAAAGAGGCACTATATGATCCAAGTGATCTGTGCTGGTTCTCATTTCATTACTCTGGCAGTTTTCCTACAGGCTGAAACAGGATTCTTAGCAACAGTAGACACATTATTCTAAATATCTTGAAAAATAAACATTGTCTTAAGATACTGCATAACGAGACAAAAATATATCTGCAGAACACTGGGCTGTTAAGTCAACTAATTGACACAGGAACTTCTTTCCTGAGCACTAGCGAGGACTGGTCTCTAAATCCCCAGTCTCATCATTAACACAGTAAGAAGGTGTTATTTAAGACAATGTTTTTCATTTCAACTCTCATTACTTTGAAAACAATTACTCAAATCCCTGTCCAACCAAATTCAAGGAATTTACTGAAGATTCATATGTCAAGAAGTGGAAAAAAGGCCTCCCACAGATATTTCATTTCTGTGTGCTGCAAATGCCTCAGCACTACTGGCAGCCAACAGTACAGAGAACTCAACTAGCTTTATTCGTAACTATTTGCCATCGTTACCTAATACTCCCTCTGAGGCGACTATAATGTTTTCCCAACATAGTTCTCCACTGAACACAAAGGAGGCTGACTCTAAAAGATAAGAAAGTATTTGGAATGTTTAGAGACACTTTCCTACACAGTAATGCAGTGTTACTACAGGCCATACACAAATAGCTGTCCAGTTCTACAATAAATACTTGCAATGACATTTTCGACTCTACAACTCCATAGCCAAGAAATCCAAGTGCATGGAGTGACATCTAGGTAGCTCTGGTGATTTATCAAGTCATTGTTGACTTGTTAACTAAAAGAATTTGATTAATGATTTAATTATGATCAAATGATATGTAATTGATGATTGACTAGAAATTAAATAGTAATCAAACGGTGATTAAGTGATCACTTGAGGGTAATTAATGGGTGAACTGACAAAGACCTAGATGATGACTTAGCAATTCAGACAGCTGTCAAACACTACTATTTAACACACTTGTAATAAATAAGCGGATGAAACAAATAAATAGATGGATATATATAAAGGTCACTAGCACACAGTATACCTTTAGGCTGAAAGTAAAATGCTCCTTACCTTACTGTAGAGATCAGACACTGGTAAAGAATCTCTCTGCCCTGAGGAGTGACCTGGAGAGCTGTCCCTGCTGCCAGGGACGTCAGGGCCCAGCGGTGTGAGAGCAGCAGAGCTCAGTGGCTGGAGGCGGCCACAGGTACGAGGAGGGCAGTGAGGGACCTGCAGCCAAACACTGCCCTGGGGCTTGTGCACCTGCGTGGCTGTGGCAGCTTTAGCTTGGCCTGGTCCCAGCTCGGGCTGCTGCTGTTATGTCCTGACAAGGCATGGCCCAGGAGCCTCGGTCCCTGAGGAGATGCGGCCTCGCATGGCTCTCGGCGGGATCAGCCCGGCCGGCTTGTGGGCGATGCCTGAGCCAAGGCACCACTCAGGCCCATCACCAACCTCACCAGTACACTATTTGCTGCATTAACTTATTATTTATTGCTGCCAGCACAAAACTTGCATGTAGTATCCCCTTATACAGATGTTTGTCTGAGTATTTGTCAGAGAAAATATAAGTTACTCAAAAGTCATTTTTGAGGTTTATCCAGAAAAAAAGAAAATCTCACTTCTCTGAACTGTTACATACACTGCTGAAGACTTGCCAACAGGCTGTCATGCTCTTTCATATGAAGATTTTCAATGCAGATCTTGAATACATGTAAGTGAAAAGAAGTGAAATGAGTTATTTCATTACATTTCTCTACACTTTCCATGCATCCTGCATTCAAAAGATCTGTAATGAAAAAAGAGACCTATTTGGAAACAGAAAAGTATTCCCCAACCTTGGATGAGGACTCCCATCCTAAATGCTGTACTGATCAACGATGTCTATGAAAGTACAATGACTCAAGCAGAAACCAAATGCAAAATACATCTGAACCTTATCTAAACTATACTATTGCAGAATTAGAAATTTCTTGATTAGGTGCTAATCTCAAATCCTCTTGAAGACAAAAAAAGAATGTTTAATTAATAAATATCCATGCAAATTTTACTTTGGTGGAATGCACAAAAATTATTAAAACAAGTCTGTTGTACCCTTTATTTGATACACCAGACCAATAGTACCAAGGCTTTTAGGTGATATTGACCTAAAGCAGATCAAACCCCTTGCCCAGAGCATTCAGCAGCCACTTTGATCCAAAACTTCCACACAATAAGCTAACAGGTCTCTTCCTTCAACCAAGGATGTGAGGATGTGACCTCCACTTGTGGAAAGTTTCAAAGTCCTAACCAAGCTTCCTAGAAATTTACCTATTTAGTTAAGATAATTGTTTCAAAGTGTCAAAACCACAAAGTCAGTTAAAAATTATATTTTGGTATAAATTCACTCAGCTTTAAGAATTTTGTATTGGTAAATGTAGTGTTTACCTATCAAGGTTTCTTCAAACATTGCTATTAGGTTTTTCAATAACATTTCATAAAAAGGATACATTTGATGAACTTGTGTTTCAACAGAAGCAGTTTCAAATTTAAGTGGAATGCTTTTTAGTGATTAGTTTTTACCTTCAAAATGCAAACATACTGTTTCCAGATCATGTTCTGAAAAGGTTCCAAAGAATAACTAACTTCTTTATCTGTGCACTTTCCTCTCCTTACCTTCTCACATGGCATTACCACAAGCTTGGAGTTTAACAGACTCTTTTCAACAGTTACTCAGATTACAAAGCAGTATCAGCCCGGCAACAATCTAGTAATCTAATGGAAAATGAATCCAAGCATGACCTCTGCAAGCTAAATTTCAAAATCCAAAACTGCAGTACGTCAAAAATAAGGATTTTCATAGCTCCTTAAGGATCACAAGGAAAAAAGTTCAATCTCCTGAGATAAAGTTCCACAAAATCAAAACACCAAGGCATAAACACATTTATCGGAGTGATGGAAATACCTAGATAACTTGTTTACAAAATTTTCCCCAAATCCCAAAATGCTTGTTCCTAAGCATTTTAACAGATAAACCATAAATACTCTATTCATTCTTCATGTTACAATGAATTATTTGGATAGATGAAAGGCATATGACTATTAAATATTAACACAGTAATTGCTGTGTTACTAGTTCTCCTACCACTGAAAGGGGACTATACCACATAGGCTGACAAATCTCTGAAGGGAAAAAAAAAGACAAAAGATTGGGTTATATAGAAACAGACCTATGGCAAATTAATATTGTTCAAAGGTTTCTTTGGACAGGAGGGCAGTCTTTACATCATCCTAAGAGATACTCATGTACTACAGGTGACTTTAGGAACTTTTCAGGCAACCCACATACACAAGTTTTCTTTCCATTGACCAAACCATTGCTATTGCAATCACCCTCACCCATGGCAAGTATATACATCCATGTGACAGTTTTCATCACTTTTTCCTCAGGAACTATCTCACTGGTATTCTTCAAGCTGTTCATGGTCACTTCAGGGGGGAAAGCATTTGTCCAGTACTTTCACTGCAGACAATAATCCAAGTATGAAGAAAATTACTTCCTTTGAGAAGTATCCATGTTGGCATGAGTAATTACATTAAGAACACTTTATCACAGTGCTAAGATTTATACATACACACATTAATTGACCTTTATTAGCAATAGCAGCTTTATCTGCCAATTACCACTAGGATACAATCTTTGAGATGTTCCTTGTCTTGTGATAGCATGAGTTTAGCCAGAGATACCTGTGTTCAAAGAGGCAGATGGATGATTCCAGTCAGAATAGGAAATACAAAAGGAGCTGCAGATCTCAGTAAGGGATGTCAAATGTAAAGCAGGGGAAACAGCAAAACTGTTTCACATTGATACAACTAGCAAAAACCTTTAAAGGTTACATAAAATCAATGCCACAAACACACTGAAAAGTATTACTGCAATATACACTGCCTAGCTTTAATTTCAAGCAGCCAGTTGTTACGGTAATGACAATCTCAAATTTGCTCTTAATATACCATCATTCACCTCTCCCTCAGATCTGGAGTGTGAGGGTATTTTAGTGAATAGATAAACTGAGGTTTAAGATGAACTAAGATGAAATGAGCTTTGTTTTCAACAGTGTAAAAATCATCCTGACACATTAGGCTATTAGTGAAAGCATAAAGCATTTGATTTCTTACGGTGTTAAACAGCTCTTTTAGATAACATGAGTAAACAGGGCTATGTGAAATCTTATGATTTCTTTACTTCAACAGTTTTCATCTCATTAATTCCTGCCCAAGTGAGGGCTGATAGCTAACAGCAGTCTATTAGGCATGCTCACCAAGCAGACATGTTCTTTTTTTTGCTTATCAAATACAGCTAGAGATTTCCTAGAACCGTTTGTTAAGTGCACCAGCTTTCTATTCTACAGCAAGCTCCTTTAACTTTAAGGATTGAGACCCTACTAACAGGTAACTTTTAAAAACATGAGTCCTCAATACAACCTCAATCCCTACCTCATTTGACATTTGATCAATGACGGGCATATGAAATCACTGAAACCAGAATGGAAGTACAAAAGAAAAAAAAAACCAAATCAGGTAGAGCTTATAAAAAATTATTAAATTTTTGTTAAATCACATGCCATAAATGACAAAGGAACAGATGCCTGTCTCCTAGAGTACCTCCATGACTGGTAGCATGTCCATCTGCTCACATGAGAGCAGAATTTAGCTTCCCTGATAAACCATCATTAAGCCAAGGACCATTTACTTCAATTTCTCAGCAGATGTTTTCACACTTCTATGTAACTGCAAGCAGGGGACATGCAGCCTTGATTCCACAAGACAAACAGCACCTATTGGAATGCTCTTCCATGCACAGCCAATGGAGATACAAAGATGAACCACATCAGTAAAGGGAGGGCACTGATTAAGATTAGGGAAGACATTATGACCCTGCATAGACCCCTCACACCATTTCTTCCCTTTGAGCCAGATTAACTTCTGTTTCTGTGGTGAAACTATGCAAAATTACTTGAAGAAAACTGTTAGGTTCAAGGCTACAGTCTACTAAATAATCTACTCCCTACAGGTCAGCCATTTTAAGTGTATGAAAAATAAATAACTCTTCTGAAGAAGCCTATGCAGACATAACTGACCAATAACAATAAATGCATGAGATTTTTTTACCATATCTGTGACGTTAACAGTCAAAGAGAAACTCCACTGAAAAAAGATAATCAGCCAATCTCATAACAGTAACAACTTATCAGGCACTTTCCTCCTAGCTGGTATTTGAAAATGTGTTTGTTATCTGCTGCTTCAGTATTTACATAATAAGTTGTTTTTCTTATCCTAGTGAAAAATTTCTATCCCTCTAGGCTACACAATCAGTTTCCTATCTGCAAACACAGACCAAGTACAAGATAATGAAGTTTTCAAATTTCCAAATTACAACAGCTGCAAGAAAGAAACAGCAAATACCACAACATTATAGTGCAGCTAAAATTCTATTAAAAATAACACTATGTCAACAGAAGTCTTTTTTTATTTCCAAGTGTTCAAACTGTTATCACACATATGCCATTTAACCATTTTTTATTTTAACATTAAGGTAATTACAGTTGAAGGGCTCTATTTCCAGTGGCCTCTTTGCATTGGACACCACTAGAACAAAACGTGAAACATTCCACACAGCTAACAAAAGACATTTGAGTTATCAGAATTACAATCATCATCACCTTTTTTTTTTTTTTTGCTAACAGGTCACATACATACATAACCAGGGCCATTTTCTTTAGAATACCAAAATTAGTACTGCATTTTTTTATTTTCAATATGAACATCTCTACATACAAGCAACATGGTACATGACAGTTTGATAATCACACATACAGTACTTAGACAGCTCTGTGATGTGTTTTTTCCCCTAAGCTCCACAGAAGGCTTAATTTAGAAAACATATTGCTAATATGCCCTGCATAAACACCAAGAATCAAAAAGTATCTTTCATCACCTAAATGGGAGAGGGAGCAGTGCTTCTATCTTGCATTAGACAGCTTTGTCATACATGCAATTTTCTTCTATGGACACTTCAACACATATCTTAGCTAACACTGTATGCAAAAAATAATCTTTAGTCAAAAAAGATTTTGCCTCAAATTAAAATAAACTACAGATGACTACATGACAGACCACTAGCATTTCAAAATAATACTGAATGTGACACTTTTATTGAGGTTACTTGCTTATTACCATCTTACACGCACATCAGTCACCTGATCAAGTCATCCTATTTTGAATTCATTTGTGAAACTGACTTGTCTCTTTTGATATCTACTAATAACTCAAATTCCTGGTTAACAAATTCTGATTTCTTTGAATACCTCTACCATCAATTTCTACATGAAAACTAATTGCTATATTAAACCTTTTCACTCAATCTCGCCAAATGAATGATTTTAATTTCCCACCTTCCTGAACACAACTGACCTAAGCACAGTAATCTAAGTGAGGACAATCTTCCCTCTAATGTAACCATGCACTGTGAAGTAGCCCCTTCAAAGTTCTGAGGTAAAATGCATGAAAACTGGTTGCAAATTTTCAGACTTAAAGGAACAAAATTACATTATATATATATATTGCATTAAAAACCTGCATATAGGGATCTGAAGTAATTTATTTCACTTGTCTGTGAAACTTTAGCAGCTATTTCGTATTTATTCTATTTGGTCCAAATAGCCCTATATGTAATTAAGAGTCACTCAAAAAAGAATGCTGTGCCCAAAACCACATCTGCTACCACAAACATCTCTTCACCCTTTTATTCACCCTCACTCAGTTCTTAAAAACTTAAGATTTCTTCAGCTATACAAAAACAGATCTCAATTTTATCTGTAATATGTCAACAATAGCTAAGTTAAAAAGCAGGTGAAGCTATGTGACATATTTAAACTAAGCAACATGCACTTAATTTGATGAAGTCTCTCTTCCTCAGCCTTTAATACCAATTTGCATTGAATTATGAACTCTGCAGCACATAAATAGTGTATGGCACTTACAATCATGTCTGCAATAAAAACAACTTTACCAAAATGTTCTGTAACTAAACAAACAGTAAATCTTGTTTATCTATACAAAATTTAGAGACTATGTTATCATCAAACGGAAAAATTACACAAACTAAGTTGGACATTCACCAGTTTTGAAATGTCCTTTTTCATGAAGTTGTTTTATCTTCTTGCTTTAATTATGTCAGAAAATTAACTCCTCCAATTCTGCTTCCATTTCTTCAGTGTAGTTTTATTGTGCCAGCAAACTTTGATCTTGCACCATTAACTTCCACCCTGGTGTGCCCCTTAAATCTCCAAGTTCTCCATCACATTCTCCCTTTTCCCTTCCATTGTCTGTGACTCAGTGTTACCCAGAAGACCTTCCTCTAGGACAGCATCTTGTGTAACACAGCTTCCATGGAGCAGAGACTTTCCTGTCCAGGGTACCAGGGCTGACCAGCCAAGTTTGCTGGGTCATGGTCCGCCACGTACCAGGTAAGCTCCCTGTGCATGCTAAGTGCCTTCTGTGGAAAGATAAACCAGCTGTGCACATGAGCCACAGGAAGCACCCTGAGCTTCAGCGTGCATGGGGCAAAAAGACCACAGACAGACATTTTAGCTGCAGCAGTTTTAACTCTGTTTGATTGTTTAACCTGTGTTACAGTCTAAGTATCATTGCTTATGCAACACTTTGAAATGAACAAAAACCCTACAGACAGGTAAACCACTCATTTTCCATAGAACTGGTTACTACATGCTCCAGAATGAATTTAATGGAAATCCTGAAGAGTGTTCTAACTAATAATCACATTTGTCTTACTCTGAGGTATATATCTAGAAGTTAATGGTTCACATCTAAAGTCCAAAAAAAAAGGCTACTTGTATTTTCTAGGTCAAGTAAGCTATAGAAAAATGGCAAGAGAGAGCATGTGTTTTGTTTTCAAGTGTTATTGTCTAGCATAATGCTTCATACAAGTAATGCAAAGAAAAAAGACGTATGTTCAAGGCTGTTAACATCTGAATAAATAGGGTAAATTAGCAAATACAGTATTGAAAATTATCTACAAAAATGTGTTTTTCCAAGCATTCATTGTTTGTATCAAGTCTTAAAGCAGAAAGCTGCAGGGCAATACCAAACAAAATGAAATAAAAGAAAAAGTGAAATTGAGACATTTTAATTAATCCCCTCATAAAACACATGAATACTTACTGTAAACTGAACTAAAATTGAAACAACTAAAGCTATTAGGTGGCCTTATCAGCAAACACCTTCAATCAAAAGGCCATAAACAAGTATGTTTTACATATGACTTGATTTGTTTATTTTACACCATGGGGTGAAAGCAACACAATTTTTAGTAAAGTATACACAAATAGCCTCACTCAGAATACACTTTTAATGCACATAAAAAAAGTATTCATCTTACAAATTGTTTTGCAATCCAAATATACAATAGCTTGGAAAACAATATTTTAGAAAACTAAAGCCAATGTAAAAAGACCGCTTAATACAACTAAATGATACAAGTTTTTGTATGGCTCTGTCTTTAGAGTTTTCTTACTGCATCATCAATATCAGAAATCTGTTCCTTCAGCTGGTTCCACTGTTCTGGATTTAAAGAAATTCCTGAAAAGCATTAAAAATAAACACTTAAAGACAAAAAGAAAATTGTGGTGCAGGATTTTGTGCAATTATTATAAAGGCTGCTTTCATACACTAAGCCTATGTTATAATATTAATACTTGAGTTACTTCAACCACCATCTTAGTTACAAAGTGAAACTACCCACTTCCAATGCTTCAACTGAACTTCAGGTTATTTCTAGACAAGTTTACAAAGAAAGTATGTGTAACACAATTGTACAAGTACTAGGCTAAACCTAAAAAGTGAAATGCAACTCTGGCCTTGACAGAAAGCGGTACAAATGTCCTGGGTGGTAAGTAGGGAATCATTTATATTCCTGTTGGCTCCTAAAAGCTGAACCTATGCTGACACATCTTCTGTGCATTTTTCCAGTACCATAATTCTGGGGAGGCTTTTCCCTCTTTTGTTTCTTAAAGCACTACAAATAACAGGTGCTCTAAGTAATCATTTGGAGAGACTATCACTCCCTAACACTCACAAACACCAAAGTTACTTTTTACTTCAAGTTGTCTACAACTTCTAGTGATGTTCAACCAATAATCATTCAGTACCCCACAAACCATCACTTCAATTCTAAATTTGATCTCATTTTCCCCTCAAGCTTGAGTACAGGTACGTGTTTCATTTGTGCTTTGGTCTACTCATTCTTACCCACAAATTTCTACACCCACTCAGAAAATGCAGGCTCCCAGACATCTCATATTTTCTCCTGTCAAGCTTATCCAACTAATTATTCCTACTCTCCCCTTCCAGTGATAGTTTTCCCTCGTTGCTTTCTCCCTGAAGGTAGAGTGGGACCTGAAAACAGCTGAAACTTTTGAATTTCATCTTTGGAGCCCATAGCCTTTTGTTTTCTTTTCCATCACTGTCTTGAATGAGAGCACCACCACAATTTAAAACAGCAAGTAGTGCACATGGGGCTTCTCTAAGCACTCTTCCACCAGTCTTTGGAGGGCAGGTTCCATCTGAAAACAGGTCAGGCATGCTAACCATTATTATGGGATTAAATGTCATGAAGATGTCCCTCAACCACAGACCAGATGAACCAAACAAAATTTAGACCTGCTGTTTAAGACACTGACAGTAACTTAAACTGCTGGGTTTATTTTTGTTTTATTACAAAATTTATACTGCTTATACTGGTTTCAGGATAGATAGATATATAGATAGATAAGCAGTTTATGAATGCATCGAGGAAATATGAAACTCATATATTTGTATCAGATTATTTTTTATCGTAACAAAGTTCATACTCTTTTGCTGTGTTGATAAACACTTCTATCTACATCATATCATTTTTGTCACTTGGCCCACCCATCAAATCCTGTTGTTATCTGCCATTCCAAGAGCATATGCTATTGAATTCTACCTTGAAACACAGAACATAGTCCTTAGAAGTTAGAGTAACTTTTGCATTAACTAGCAGCAAATCCAAAACCAGCAATTTTCCTGTAGAGCACCAGTATGCAAACTATTCACAGTGGTTATTTAAGAAATGTTGAAAATGCTTCTCAAACCTTCTGACTGTTTACTGAGTTTCTCCTAAACACACTGGAAGAATGTAACAACTTTACAGTGATTGTACATTAGACTTCTTCAAACTTAGCAGCCTGCCAGTACATGAAGCTGGGGAACGACTTTTTGCAACAGCATGTAGTGACAGGAAGCAATAACTTCACACTGGAAGTGGGATACATTTAGAGTGGGTATTAGGAAGAAATTCTGTACTGTGAGTGTGATGATGCACTGGCACAGGCTGCCTAGAGAAGCTGCGGATGACCCATCCCTGGAAGTGCTCAAGGCCAGGCTGGATGAGGCTCTGAGCAACTTAGTCTAGTGGTAGGTATTCCCGCCCATAGCAGGGAGTGGGGCTGAACAAGGTGATCTTCAAAGTCCCTTCCAACTCAAACCATCCTGTGGTTCTATCTCTAGGGCAGAACATTTCATACTTACCTTTCAGTAATGCTATATAAAAATTGATAAAAAGTATGCTTTTCAAAGAGAAGCATTATAACATTAAGCACAGCACCACCACTGCAACTGTCCTGCAGTCCCCATCTTGAGATGTTGAAGTTTTGAAAATGGTACACAGTAAAGCCTTGCCATAAAAAGCAACTGTGCAAGTAGCAACTAGAAGTACAATGGCTTATGCTGTGCTACAGATTACAAACTTGGGATACTTGAGATATTTCCCCTTCTGCTAAAACACTTTTTAACAATTTTTTTCATAATTAGTCACATTAAATGTTTAGGTTGTTTTAATCTGAAATTTAGTAGAAACTGAAGGACAAAATTAAAATCTTATAAAAATGATTAAATATTTTCAGCTAATTCTGAAGTAAGAAACCCAACCATAAAAAGAAATTCAGTTCATTAGGTTAATCAAGGGGATGGCAGGGGGAAGAAATATGGCAATGGTATAAAGATGTTTATAACTCCCCTACCAAATTTGCTTGTATTTGACATCTTGATTTCCATAAATCATGGAGGATCTCTTTAGGAAAAAAGACTCATTTAAGATTTTATCCTTAACCTTCAGATAAAACTAATTCTTTGTAAAAACACAAATCATAAGAAAGTAAAAACAATACAAAAAAGTATCATGCAGCAACAAAGGAGAAAAATATTACATAAGAAGTTCTACTGTAAAGTCAGACTATGTTTCAATACAAAGTAACAAGAAGCAGAACAATACCTTTTCTGCCAGGCTTCATTTCACCTTCTTGATCCATCCAATATTCTCTAATATCAATTAAGACTTTCCCTTTAAAGTCCCGAACACTGACGTACCTCATTTTGCCAATCTGTCAAAACACATATAAAGGTCTATTAGGTATTTTACATATTAGAGCATTCACTTTCCCCAGCAGCATTAGACTCTGACATGTGACACTGCACATTGCAGCTTATTTTAGACACCACAGAAACAACTAGATTAAAAGCTTAATTCAGAGTAGTCAGTAGGCTAATAAGTAACGACTTAAAACTGGTTGAGCAGGCAATGCTCAATGCAAAAGTAGCTCTCCTAGAATAAAAATACTTGTATTCTTTACATGCTTGCTTCTAGCAAGTCATGAATTTATGGTTTTCAGAAAAAAATTATTTCCTTTCTTCGCAACAGTACTAAACAGTTCCTTCTAAAAGAAGGAAAAAGGGAACACTACTCCTAAATCTTAATTTTAGTCCATTCCAGAAGTACAGAAAGCAAATTAAGATGTTCACATGTGATACCCTCCCCCTTTTTTTTTTAACACAGCAAATATAGATAGAAATTAAAGCCACCAACTGTCCCATGCCCACTCCCAAGTCCTCATGGATACTTCACTGTATCACCAGGTCTTCAAAAGAACAGTCAAATCTTTTAAGTTTACCAGTATGTAGCACAGTATAGAATTTTGGAAATTGGACTTTTGGAATTCTATAATTTTCAAACCAGTGTCATAACTGAATTTCATGGGCACCTCTTTTCTTGCGGGGGGTCGAGTGGGGAGAAGCTGGGAAGAATCATACCACCAACTATACAATACACTCAGTATTTGGGTGCATTCAGTATCTTTCCAAATATGATAAAATTCTATCTATTCAGGTAAATTCAAAGTACAAGGTGAATCTGAGAACCAGAAACTATATAATTAAAACATAATAAAATAAAACTTCTTGCAATTCTAAGAAATCCTTTGAATTCTGTATGTAACTTCTGGATATATTTTATGTAACAAAATAACAGATTCTAAAATACACCATTTTAAAATAAAATATTCCTTCATGGTAAAACACTACTTTTCAATTTCAACTTCCTTTATCTCTACATGCTGCATTTTGATACAGTTTAAGGATGAGCCCTACACTTCTGACCCAAAAACACTAGCACTAAAGAAAGACAGAAGAACTCTCCAACGTTCCAATCAACTACAATTATTCACAGATGTTTAAGTCATATGCTCTTATTTCACAAAATAGATACACACATGAATACTTTATATTTGCTTAAATGGATTTTTCTTTTTCTGCAGATGCTTTATGATGTCTAAAATTGATTTTATAACAATTAGGATAATGTAAGTCTGAAGCACTTTTCCTACCTCAAAGGATCCTTTAAAATTAATAAGATATTAATGTTCATAAGGCAGTAGTTTTAGTTTATAAAGTTACAATACAGATTCAAAAACTCAAAAATAAAAGTATAATGTTATGACAGCTTAGCTCTTTCAGACCAAACCTGGTACCATGCCAAAGTCCATCTGCACTCCTGGCAAAGAATATTGTAAATAGCCTACATGGACAATATTTCTTAGTTTTACCCTTTTAACGCTACAGTAACTTCTAAGGTCACCTCCAGGAACAGCTTCAACCTGTAGCACTCTGCTGCACCTTTTTTTTCCATGGCTATTGAAGAATCCTAGTGCCTTGTCATGAAACTCCAGATGTGTCATAAGAAATAAAATCTAATTCAATATAGCAGATTACAGCAGCAAATACAGTAAAAGGGTCTAGAATATGATTTTCAAGGATAAGAAAGACTCTGTCTCTTAATTCAACTACAGTAAGGTGAGGGGCAAAGTTTATGCAAAGTTTACATTCACTCAGTCATTTAAGTCTACCTTAGATAAAATAATTTCTCTATATAAATGCTGCAATTAAGTTAGATTTCACATCACATCTAGATTTCAGATTAATATTCCCATTAAATTTCAGGTATTTAGTTGAAATCTATGCAAAAGTTGCCACTACTAAAATTATTAAGCAGGCTTCTAAAATACAGTTCCAACAAACATCTTCACTTACTAACAAAATCTAGACTTCACTTGTTAAGTAGGTAAACTGATGCTTCCTGACACTCAGCTACCTGTAACTCTGGTACAGGTTAATTTCTGAACAGTTCTTTTTTCATGCAACTGCTGATAACTTTAAGAGCAATTTCAGTGATTGAAGGTATTTTCATATCTTATAAACACAGCAGCATTCTAAGGGTCACTGTACTGGGAAGAATTTGTTTTCTTCACATTGGCTGATATGTGGCTGTGTTTTAGCTTTGTGCTGAACACAGTGATGGTAACACAGAGATGTTTTAGTTACTGCTGAGCAGAGCTTACACAGAGCCAAAGCCTTTTCTGTTTCTCAGACTGCCACACTGGCAGGGAAGCTGGGGTGCTTGGGACAGTGGGAGGAGGCACAGCCAGGAAAGGTGACCCCAACTGACCAAAGGCATATTCCAGACCCTGTGACATCACGTTCAGGGTATAAAGTGGAGGGAAGAAAAGGGAAGGGGGCATGTTTCCCATGATGGCATTTGTCTTCCCAAGTGACATTTAGATGTGATGAGCACTGCTGTCCTGGAGATGGCTGAACTCCTGCCTGCCCATGGGAAGTGATGAATTAACTCCTTATTTTGTTTTGCGTGCAGGTGTGGCTTTTGCTTTCCCTACTAAACTGTCTTCATCTCAACCCTTGAGTTTTCCAGCTTTTATCATTCCAGTTCTCTCTGGTGCATGTGTGAGAGTGGCTGCCTGGGGCCTGGCTGCTGGCTGGAGTTAAATCATGGCAGTTATCATGATTTATAGCTGAGTACTTAGTGCAGTTCAACCTTCACACAGAAGTTCATATACTTTTTATTAAATAGTATAGATCCTTAGATTATATTATTCCATTCAGTAAACATTAAAACCATAATTTCCCGATTTCTATTTCTTAGAATAAAAAACACTGAAATGTATCTCTGTTCCTTTCCAAGATATGCAACTGGATTTCCTCTGTGGGTTTCAGCAAGCACCTTCTTTTTTCCTATCTTCAGTTTCTCTTGATTAAACTATACACCCACAATGCAAGCATAATCAACAACAAATTCTTCCCTAGCCATTAACCATACGCAAGGAGCAGAAGACTCCTGTAAACAGTGATATCTGCAACAAAGCAAACTGTGAAATGCACCAGTGACCACCAAAGTTTCATAATTAGCATGCTAAACCAATCACAGTTTCAGAGCATCATAAATTTCTATGTTTACCTTCTTTCAAGAGTCTATGATACGAACACTAGGAAATTATACTGGGAAAAGTCAAAAAAAAAAAAGGTGAAAACTCAAAAAAAAAAAAAAACCACAACCAAAAGAAAGGGGTAGGAAGGTGGACAGAACAACACAGAGACAACTTCTGAAATAACAATTTCAGTCAAATGCATGATCATGCAATGTGGCTCTGCTCTGGGTAGCCATTAATGAATCCTGACAAACCTTATCCAAATCAGGCATAGGTGGATGATAGGATTAGTCAAACTAACCAACACACATGATGCAGAGCTCAGGTTGGCTTGAAGCCACAGACAGGAATTTAATGCACCAAGGCTAAACCCTTCCACATTAACACAAATAATGCCTGTCCTTAGGGCCTCGAGTAATACATCGCCCATGGGAGTAACATAAATTTCTGCAACCTAACAGCACACAAATCCTTCATCAAGTTGGAGAGTACACCAAGTTCCCTGCAAAACCTACTAAGGGCAAGACATGCAAATATATTGAACGCACCTTGTCTCCTACATTGAATGAATTGTCTTCTACTTACATTAACACTATTCTTTGTGAAAAAAAACATTACACCAACAATTTCAAACAAAAATATAAAAGGCATATATTTATGAAAATTATGAGTTTTCTGACTACAGGTGTCACAATGAACTCTATATTAAGGGAATCTCTATTCTTCAAGAAAACAGCCTGAGGGTGTAGAACAAGAAGACTTTTGGTTTCACATCATTTGCAGCCACTCCCACACACAATATGGACACCATAGAACTTGTGACTATCCTATGAATGCTTTACAGCCTGATTTCCATCAGCTGAAGCCACTCCTGTAAAGCTATACTGCAAAGTCACTTCCCCATCAGAGATAATTTTACTGACACGAGAAAGGAGCTCTTCAGAAAGGTTTCTAGTATCACTAAGAGGCCTAGAACAAACAAAACTACATCTAAAAAATTCATGAGCATGCCATCCTGGGTAGGGGAGGGAAAAGGGGGAGTATCCTCAAACCCTCTGTAGTTTTATTTCTATAGTTTAACATTTGCATGTTAGTGACTGCATAGAAGTTGATGTAGACTACAAAAACTGACAATGCTTCACCATAACACAATGAGTAATCTAAAAAGTATTTTATTGTTGATTACTTCAAGGCAGGCACAGACTGGTTAACACTGATATTTTAGGTCAAGGTGATAGTCAAAGATCTGTATTCTACTCAAAACCAGAAGAACTCTGTTCTTACCAGAGTAATATGAGTCCTCTAGTGTCTGTTTTTAGTAACTTTTTATTATCTTAGGTTGAAGAGGTCTCAAGAAACCAGAGCATGCATACTTTCACTTTTATTTGGAAGGATCTGGGTTTGTTTTTGCATCGGGTCACTGGAAATTTTGAAGTTTTCTCCAAGGCGGGAATTTCTGAACTTACTACAACCATAGCAACTGGAATTTCTGAACTTACCATTAAGGTTATACACAGCTCTTTAGAGTTTTACCTGTAGTTCACCTCCTAAGTTATAGAATTCACCATTTCATTTTTCCTACAGGGTTCAAAGCATGCCCAATCAGAACTAAAAATATTATACACTTCTTTCAATACAGAAGTCCAGACACAGCCTTCAAGCGAAGTTCTCCCTTCTAAACATAATTGGAAAAGTAGTAACTCAGACATTAAAAATAGCTGCCCTGTATGACAGTATCTGTTAAGCAGGTCTTCTCTCTACAACAGACTTTTCTTCCCCTGTACTACTTCACATGGCTACAGCCCAGAACCATTTCATTTACATTACTCTGCACTTGGATCATTTCACTAGGCACCTTTCCCATACCCTTTCACAAACTTGAGAATCAAAGCCTCAAGAATTTAGGTTCCTTTCCAGCCAGTTAGTCAGAGACTTTTCATAGATCTTGATCCACACCCCCAGGACACCTAATTCTGAGCTGTGTATCAACCCTGAGCACACACTGCCACTGCTTTGGTTAAGCCTGGGAACTGCAATACCCTGAATTCACAAATGCATTTTTCTACTGAGAAACAGACATTCATCCGATCTTAAAAACAAAGCAATACCACAAGTTACTATCTTTATGGATTTTCAGTGATAAGACCCTACATCAAAACATAAAGGAACAAACAATACTTAGTCCAAGATGCTGTAATAGCATAGGAGGCCAAACTGCCCTTGACCTAGTTAAATAGGAACGAAGCGTCTACATTTCTAAGAACTTATTTTTCAAGAGCCCTAATTAAAAAAACATTTCCATGTAGAGACAAACCCAATCTAATATTTCAAGTATACTGATGCTAAGTGTTGTATTTACTGACAAGATGAATACTCACAGATACCAGGAGCAAAGTCATGAGAATTAGATTAATTGATACAACTCAGATTCTTTTACTCTGTTGAAACCTGACCAGGCTTTTCTGAGCATCTCATCTGAATGCTAGCATCATAATCCCCTTCAGCCAAGGATTCAGAAGGCCAAGCACAACACTGTCAGAAAATTCAGATCACCTCATAAAATTTATGGAGCATATGATGTAACATGTTACCTTAACCAGGCTCTATGAGTCATCAATTTTACCTGAAACATATTCTCATCTCTGTTACTGCTTTGCTTAGAAGAAGCTGCACCTTTTGAACTTTCACCAGTCTTTTGTTTCTTTACAGTTTTTTCTGAAGTCACTTGCTTTTTCCGCTTCGCCTTGGAGCAAAACAAAAAAAGAAAAGTGTGAGCCACAATCACTCTGTACTCTGTATACACAGATATGCTCTGTATACACAGATAAATTTACACCGTATGTCACAGCCTACTACCAAGCAATGCACTTTTATCACCTTCTTGCTGTGAAGACAGGAATTCAATACTATAAATTTAGACCAGAATTTAAAAAGTTCAAAATTAGCCTGGTTCTGTTCTCAGTGAAGTAATACTTTGGCTTTCATGAGAATTTAATAAGATCAAAATACTTTTCTAAAATCGTTCTCTTTCTGCACAGTAACACTGTTGGTTCAGTAGTTTTAATAAAAAAATTAAATCTGATGGAAATGGCATTTTTCATTCTACCAAATGGGAAAAGAAAGCAGAGAACAGCTTGCAACGCTCAAAAAAAAAAAAACCCACATATATAAGATAGTAATTAATCTGGAAAAATTACTCATTAAGATAATTAGCAAGGTAACAAAAAAATATGGAAACCACCTCTCCCAGACCATTTTTTTTTTAAATAAGCATCTAATCACTGCCCACAGCATGATAAATTATGCAACTTTTTAAAGCATTCAGACAATATCACCTGTAAATCAGATTACAGAGAAGCTACAAAGTTACTATTTCTACTAATGTAGAAATAGGAAACCAGATCTCTCAATGTACTATGTTAAAAGATCTGGTGTCTGTGTTACCACCTAGCATTTCTTAAAAAAGATAAATTAACTAGTTTTTTCTAAATCACTTTGATTTCTAGAATAATTTTGCTTTTGTTCAAAATGATTGGTACACCTATACAAACGTCTAACTTAAATAACTATTTAAATTAAATGCAAACATTTGATTTATACATTTACAACAGTCATCTTAAAATTTAGCAACTCAAAGACACTCAGGTTGGCTCAGCTTTTACATGAGAAACTAGCAGATGGTGTTAAGAGCAAATAAAAAAATGAAGCAGGGGAAAAAAAACCATGCAAACAAAGTAAGCAATTGACACAAGAAGCACAGGGCAAGTGCAGATTTTTCTTAGGGAGAAGTAATCCATATATTAAAATGGCAGAGGGTGGCTGTAGGCATGTTCTCAAGTTCAAATTCTTGCCACCAGAGCAGTTGAAGCGTTCAGAAGCTTGCCACAAAGCAGCAAAGAATCACAGAGCATTTGCAATTATCATATGGAATGGCATGAATAGAACACACTGCAACTAAAGAAAAAAACTTTTCTTCAGGGAAAAAATTATGCAATCCACCCACACTTGGAAGGTGGGTTGTTTGGTTTTTGTTGTAGTTGTTGAGGTGGGTGGAAGAGAAAGTTTCTTATAAGTCTGATAAATCATACAGAATGACATGCATGTTGTGGGATAATGCTCACCTAATTTCTTAACCCCAGCCTGAAAGAAAAGAGTTAATACAGTAACGAATTGTATGTATTGTTCACCTTTTCGTCAACTTCACTATCTGAATCACTGGCAGATGAGCTTGAAGATACAAGTTCCTTTGATTTAGGCATTCTGGGAAAAGAAAAATAACATGAAAACACTATATAAGGAATGACATTCTATTTTGGCTGGAAAGCATTCTTCAAACCTGTTTGTACTGGCTCATCTTCTTCAAGCCCTCCTAAAGATTTTCCTGCCTTTTCATTTAAGCTTTGATATGCACTACAGATGCAATATCAAGCACTCTTCCCTCTTATATCTCTTCCTCTTTTTGCTGCAACTGCATGAAAATACATTTAGAGCACATTAAATGCAGTGGTTTGGCTTCTGAACTGTCTACAGCAGAATGATTTTTCACAATTTTCATATACCCCTGGACATGGCAAAATCCACAATGTAAAATACAGAATCCAATACTGGCCTCCAACTGAATCCATTCTATTACATCCACAAACATGAATTATTAACACTCAAGCAGTATCTATACTCTGGCATGGGCATTTCACCCAGCTGGATTTAGAAGCAACACACTGCACAATTGTCACACACATGGACGTGCGAGCTTCCACCTATAATCTAACAGTCTGAAATACACCTCAGATAAAAAGAGCTGCAGCACTGCAATTAATATTTTCACTGCAACTTCAACACAACAATCACTGGAGACTACTAATTCACCAGACAAGCAGATATTAAGCATTCCTTGAATGCATGCTGCCAGGTGTACTTGCATGTCACCCTAGTATGCAAACATGTGGTTAGATATAGCAGTTACGCATCTTCCCTGCTGCTAGAAACTCTTTGTAACAAGTGTACACCTCGTTTGGTCTTTTAGACTAAAATTAAGCATCCCTGAAACTGTACAATACAAACCTCAGCTAGGACAGGCGAAGATAGTGTTACAATGTACCTCGGGGGGGGGGAAGTAGTAACAGTGTATTTAAACGGAAAGTGAAAAAACAACAAACAAACAAACAAACAAAAAAACACCAAAAAAAACCCACCAAAAACTATAAGACAAAATAACCAAACCACCGTCCAAATAATGCTAATGGATCAACGCAGTCCTAAAGCAGGGCAAGACCTGTGGAAATAGCTTGTAGCACAAGGACGGAAGCTGCAGCACTGCACAGTATACACGGTGTGAGGAAACACAAGCCACGGTCTAGGATGGAGGCAAAGGAGAGCTGGATTGGGACAATGTGAAAATAAGCAAAGGGACGACACTGAGTCGGCGAGCCAAACGACGTTCGGGGGGATGACCCCGGGGACCACATGGAACGTAAAAAAGAACAACATGGAGGAAGGTGTGGGCGAAAACCGGAGTAAAAAGGGATGTGGGGGGGGGTGGGTGCCCCCCGGGAGAGGCCGAGCGTTAGGAGACACCGCAGCGCCGGCCAGGGGGATGCGAAGAGCCAGGCCAAGGGAGGGCGTCGAAAGGTAAGGAAGACGAGTCGGGAACTCCAGGTAGGCGGATCCCAGCCGCCATTTTCCTCCCCTATTCCTCTTTTCCACGGCTCGTGTCTTCCCCCGAGGATAAGTCGAGACCCGAACAAGGATGGGGGCGAGGGAGCAGGAGGCGAGAACGTTCAAGTCTTCCCGGGGCAGGGCAGCAGCGAAGGGACTGCGGGCTACCCGTGGCCGGGCGGAGGAAAAGGACAGCACAGAAAACAGCGGGCCAGGGGTCGCCAGCGGGCCAGGTCTACCCCCGGCCCCCGACGCGGGGGTAGCGCGGCCGGGCGCCATCTTATCCCTCTACCCGACTCTGTGCCCCCCAACATGGCAGCTCCCCCGGGCCGCGGCCGCTCGCTCCTCCCGCTCCACAGCGGGGTATCCCTCCCGCTGGGCACCGCGGGCACTCGAGGAACAAGGGGAAGGCTCGCCTCGGCGCCACCCGTCCGCGGCTGCCCCGTTCGGGCCGGGATGTGCCGCGGCGGTGAGGGCGGGGGCTGTGGGAAGGGGCGCGCGGGAGAAAATGGCGGCGCGGCGGGGGCGCGCGAGGGGAGCCAGCACTCACGTCCTGCTCCGCGCGTGGCTCCTCCGCAGCGCGACACAGGCGGAACTGACGCGGCTCGGAACGCCCGCCCCGGGCCGCTCACGTGGGGCGGCGGGGGCGGCTTTAAAGGGGACGCGGCCCCCGGCGTCCCCCGTTCCCGCCTCCCCTGAGGGGTGCGGAAGGGATCGTAGTGCCGGAAACGCGACTTTACGGGATCTCAGAAAATCCCGAGCTGGCAGGCACCCGCAGAGGACATCGACTCGAGCTCCTGGCCCTGCGCAGGGCACCCCAAGAGTCATACCCTGTGCCTGAGAGTGTTGTCCGAACATTTATTGGTGCTGTGATCACCCCTCTGGGGAGACTGTTTTAGCGCCCTACCACCTTCTGAGTGAAAAACCTTTTCCTGGTATCCGGCCTAAACCTCCCCTTACTCGCCATCGAATCCTGTCGCTGGCCACGAGCGTGAAAAGACCTAAACCTGCCCCTTCGCTTCCCCTCGTGAGGGAGCTGTAGACTGCGACGGACATTAGGAAGAATTTCCTCACAGAAACACAATAGTATGGGCTAGAAAAACTGGACATGGCACTTGGTGCCATGGTCTGATTGACCTGGTGGTATTGAGTTGTAAGTTGGACTTGGTGGTCTCAAACGTCTTTTCCTAATTGATTCTGTCGTTCTCTGTAGTATCCCATCAGTCTTCTCAAGACTGAAAATAAAACCCTACAATAATTTATAAATAGCAGGGTTTTTTCACGCTCTGCAGCAGTTCCTCGAGGCCGCTCGGAGCCGCGCGGGCAGTGGCGTGAGGCGGGCTGTGGCTGCGCTGGCTTTGCATAGCGAAACCGCAGCTGGGGCGCCCCTCCCGATGCTTTCCCTCCAGATGCTTCCCCTTCTGATGCTTCCCCTTCTGCCACCGGATCACCCTCCTGCCACCGGTGCCCCGGGTTTCCTTCTCTCACCGCGGGGATCTGTAGCTGGAGACCGGGCAGCAGCAGGGCACCTGTCCGGGCAGGCGCCACGGGGATGGAGCACCGGGGATGGAAGGTTAAAGCTGTCTCAGCGCCTCTTTTAAACACCTACATTTTAAAAGTTGTGCAAATAAAGAGCCTTCAAAACATACTGGCAATGCTGATTTTTCTCTGTAGCGTGTTCACACGGTGATGGATCCAGAGCACCCTGCTGAGGAGGGTTTGACAGGGCTTAGTTTACCTAAATGAGTTCTATTTCTGAGACACACCAAAATAGAAGGGAGGCGAGAAAGGGGCCCTCAGCCTTCAGCTTTGTAAGAGACGATTTTTAGCAGCCTTTGCAGATTGCAATAGGCCAGGCATGCTGTCAAAGCACCAAGTGCCTTCATGAAATCTCTTCTGTGTTACCTCTTACCTGTCAACTTACCTCTTGAGCCTTTCAGTTTATGATTAATGTAATGTTATTAATATATAATGAATATAATTAATTTAATGCTATTATTAATATTAAAACCCAGTCATGATTCACACAAAACTAACACAGCTTGCTCCTATTTGTTGATCACTGTTTGCAGCAATGGATCATGTGTTGTGAGCAATGACAATTCTTCAGACACCCAGTACAAGTTCAGTCCTTTTCTCATTCTTACTAACTCTAGACTTATGCTTTTGCTACCATGTGAGTACAAGCTTTTTGTAAAAAGTGCAAGCAAACCATAAAAAATAGGAAGTGGACTGTAATCCCAGGCCTAGATTCCAGATAAAATTGATACAGGCTGAGTGCGGTAGTGGTTGACCAGCCTTCATAATTATTAATAAAGTGTTGAAAAGCAAAGGTCTATGGCTTTTTTTTAATTGCAAAGATCTCTGTTTATTAATATGGACCAGAAAGACAAATGTAATGTTTCTAGAGGGAATAATCCTCCAAAATCAACATAAGCAGCTGCAAGTTCTAAGCAGTGTTTCTGAAAAAGTAATCAAAGGAGGTGGACAATGAGGTTTTCAGAGGGGATTCATGAGGTCCTTAGAGCCCTCATAATAAAGTAAACTGGCTTTTGCTGTGAGAAGTTGCTTTCACTTCTTCACATTAATAGCAGGAAATAGGAAGTCTACAAATCTAAATAATCCTTGATAGCTTGCAGTTTCACAATGTCATGTAGATCACAAAATGAGAAGAAAGTTAGAAAAAGATACATTTCTTACTACATCTCTGACCTTTGAAAGATAAAAATACAGTTGTTTATACAAACAGGTCAAAGGACTGTAAATGATATGCAGGGGATATAGTAATCATCACCACTGCACCAGCACCTGGCTTGTCAAGCCACGTAGTTGTAGAAGATGAACAGATAGAGCATAACACTTAATGTTTAACTCCAACAACAAGATCACCTCAAAATAAGGACTATTAAGTTGTAAAAAAAATAATTTACTTTTTTCAACTAATTGACACTAACTTTTCATGTTAGAAGCATAATAAGAGTTCAGGTGTTTGTAATCCCTGAACTTTATATGCTTTGCTTTGCTTTGCTTTCTTACAGGTCAAGACTTGGTACACAAAGAATGTTCAGGTTTTAATCAAATCATCAAGGAATTGTTTATTAAAATCAACAATTCTTTATGCATTTTTAATCAATTCTTTCAATTTACATAAATGGAACATACTAAAAGAAACATTTTCTGCTGGCTCTTAATGAGTTAATTTCTCTCACCTGCAGTATTTCCTCCAAAGCAAGCACCAAGTTTGCTTTTATAGCTGAATTCCTAAATAGCAGGTCAATGAGGGGAAGGGAAGTTTTGCAGCAACTAGGATTTCATATTCTGCTTGTAAGGAATGATACATTTCTTTGAGAAATATTCTGGTCATTGAGCGTAACGGTGGTTTGAGCTTTTGGTGAATTACCTTCACTATATTTTACTCTATTTAGAAGAGAAGAAAAAAGCTACTAAGAAAAAATGCTGGCTGTAGAACAGTGGGAAAGGAGCCATGATGTTTCCAAGGTAAATCTCTGCTGTTACCTTCTGAGTGAGTCATCTATACCCCCAAGGGGTATAGTTCACTTTCTAGGCTTAAAATAGACTTTTGTAACGAGTTTGTTCCTTCATCAGATGCTTTCCTTCTGTAGCTGCCTTAAAAGGGCTTAAATTCTTCTAGTTACTGCCTGTTTGCCTCATTTCATATCCCACATGTCCTCGGCAGAGAAGAATGTTGAAGCATTAGTTTTTTCTTCAGTAAGAGATTTTAGCATGCAGATTTGAATGGGAATGCTGAAAAATACATGCTAGGGCTTCTGATCACATAGCAATTACTAACTGCAAAGATGACTCCTCTAGTTAGAAGCAGTAGCGCTAGCAAGAAAAGCATTTTGGGGCAAACCTTAAGTGGGACAGCTTTTAAAGATTTGGTGCATGTTCTTACTAGTTTAAAAGGTCGAAGAAGAAACCTGCCATGAAAGGGGAGGTTAGCTTATAATATTGGCAGTAGTTTTATTAAAGTGTCAGGAAAGAAAGAGTAAGGGATGCTACCACACAGTGGTTTTGTTTGTGGAACTGGAACTGGTTTGTCTCACATGTGTATCATGTAATTTGAGTTCACATCAATACTTGCATAACTTTCTATTATGCTTGGGAAGCGGGGATTTTTTAATGTTGCAATGTAGTAACCTAAATAGTAATAACTTCCATCAGTGGTTTAATAGGTCTGTTGTTATGGTCACTGTACAACGTCTAAACCCCGTCATTAAAAGTAACACTTTTTTTGCTTTAATAATTCAAAAATGTGGAGTCTTTACTGCTTAAAAAAAAATGTAATTTCACTCTACAATAAGAAAGTTGATAAGCTGGTGAATTTCTTGTCTTTCTAGCTATCTGAAATAATTTCCAGGTGAGAAGATAGCACTGGTCTCCATATGCTGATTGTAAAGCTCTTTCAATCTAGAGCATTTACAAAGAGAGCACTAAGTCTTAAATTACCTTTTCAGGAAATAAGAGCAGCTTTTGTTAACATGGTCTGTGCTGTGTTGAAAAGCTTTCACCTTCTGTTGCGTGGCCCTGCCCTCTGGTGGGCACTCAAAGGCTGGCTGAGAGCCTGTTTTTATGTAAAGTGGAAGGCTGCCTCCAAGAAATCTTACCTAATCTTACTTAGCAAATCTTGAGATTTAAAAAAAAAATAAGTTTTCCCTATTGTGTTTCAGTTGCAGTTTTACAGTCCTGTGGCAGCAGCAGAGGCATTATCACATGTATCTTCGGATATTAAAGTAAAATAGTAGAATTGATGACACTTGCTTGTTATTGTATTACTTTCTTCTTCTCAGCATATTTTGGAGATCTCTTCTCATACAGTTGAAATGAAGGTCAAAAATGTGTTTTCCTGAATGCTAGCTTGCTTGCCATTTTTGTCTGTGATATTTTTAGACACTTTGAACTTTACACAGATAGAGTATCTGTTGTATATCATTCCAAATTAAAGATTTGTGTTCCAGCATACGTTTTCATTCTGGAACTTCCTGGCTGTTCTTCTGTAATCTTATTAGGATTAGGGATAGAGAAGTTTCTTTTTCCTATTAAAAAAAAAAATACCTTTTCCATGTTTGACTAAAGCTTTTTTTTTGTCTTTCTCCATGTGCCACAGCTTGCATTTTATCATTCCATATATTTTCCTTCCATTCAAAGATATAGAAATCAGTAAATGTCAAAATGCCCTTAAGAATCTAATCTGAATTTGGTATTGGTTTAACTTTGAAGCAATCTGATGTCTTAAGGAGATAGAATCTTGTTTTATAACACACTGAGGTTTTTTAAGTATAGACCATGAATCTGATCCTGCAAGCTAGTAGTAGCAGAAATAGATGTTATATAATGGTTCACAAAGTCACCAGGAAGCATCAGGCTCTTATTAGGAAACTGCTGGGGGAAAGACCTGTATAATACTAGTGTTTTCAGGCATTTTTCCAAGGAGAAAGGAAACCTTGGATTTTTTTTTTTTTTTTTTTTTTTTTTTTTTTTTTGTCCCATTTAAAATGACTTCTCATAAACTATGCTATAGTCTTTTCAAAGTTATATGTGCACTCAAAATGCAAAATTCACACAGGAAAGTAACCTGAAACTTCTCCTGAAATTGCAGGTGCATTGGGCTGCCAGATGGGAGCTTATGCTCAGAAATATGCAGGGCTGAAATCATAACATAAAGGGTGTAGTATTTTAATTTTAACTACTAGAAACTACTTGGATGAAGAAAAGTTATGAAACCTAAGTCAAAAATCTCAGTTGTGAGTAAGAAAGCCTTGCGTTTTTGTTGGGGTTTTTTTTTGTTTGTTTGTTTTTCATGGAGACAAAGTTGAAAAGAGGGTAAATATTCCAAGTTTATTTGGAACATTATCATACAATACATATCAATAGTAGTATATATTAATACTGTTGATATACATTCGTGGAGAGAGTCCACAGGAGCATCACTGAGTTGATCAGAGGAATTGGAGCACCACCCCTATGAGGAAAGGGTGACTGAATTTGGTTTGTTCAGCATGGGGAAGGGAAGGCTTTGAGGTGACCTAATTGGGGCCTTCCAGAAGGGAGGCTACAGGAACAATGGAGAGAGGCTGTTTAGAAGAGCCTGGAGAGACAGAACAAAGGGGAATGGTTTCAAACTGAGTGGGTTTAGCTTAGATATGAGAAAGAACTTCTTTACTGTGAGAGCGATATTGCACTGCAAAGGTTGCTCAGGAAAGTTGTGGGTGCCTCATCCGTGACAAAGTCCAGGACAGGTTAGATGGGGCTCTGAGCAACCAGGACTAGTGAAAAGTGTTCCTGTCAATGGAAAGGGAGTTGGAATCAGAGGATCCTTAAAGTCCCTTCCAACCCCAGCCAATCTGATTCTGTCATTCTGTGATGTTCATAAAGTTCATCTCATAAATGAATAGCAGGCCTACCTACTTTGCAAAAAATAGCTTTAGTGATGCAGTGATAAAAGGTATGTGAATGTCTGTGTGTGTATAAATGCTTATATTTTTAATGAAACATGTATTGAATAGTGTCTATTTATCAGGATACTTGAAGGTATAACTGAAAAAACTTGAAAGACAGAGGAACAAAAAAAGTTTGTCTTCTTGTCCAAGTTGCATGATCCAGTGGTCTAATTATGAACAATATTTAACAGAAGTAAGGATAGATATAGGCATTTATGTAAATCATAAATCTATTTATAATTTGTATATCCTGAGTCAATTGAGATTTTCATGACAGAGGTCATATCCTCTAAGTTCTTCTACAGAAGGTTTCTGTAGAGTCTTCTCCTTGAGTACTGTCCCATGGAACTATGGATTAAGGCTTTTCTTTCCTAATTTACAGCAACTAAATATTCACCCAGTAGCCACTTTCTTCCCAGAAAAGCACTTTGGATAGAACCACGAAGATTTCTTTTACTGTTGTGCTTGATTAGGACAAGAACGAACAGGAGGTATAGTAATATTCAGGTCCTATGCAAAATTAATAAAAATTACCAAAAAATTATGTTCAGTTAATTGGGAAGGATGGTTGGCATTGGAAATAGCTGTAATTCATCTGCAGCTGCAATAATGTAAGCTATGAGATGAGAAAGTACTTTCCTCTTTTATGAAGAATAATATCCTTGCAGTCCTACTGCTGATGACCACAGCTATTGTGGGGTGTGGGAATCCCTGCTTTTGTTAGGACTGCAAGAGGACATCCCAAACAGGTATATTTTGATTACAAAAAACAAGGCTTAGATTACAGAAAATAAAATTATATATGAAATTTACTTTTTACTGTATCTTGTGTTTATTAATAGTTTTATAAGCCTTGATTAGTTTATGAATTATGCACATTGTAGCACAAGCAAAATACATAAATGGGATGAAAGTATTTAAGCATAACAGTTTTGCTTTGTTCAGAGTTTTGGGGGACATCTGATGCTCAGAGGGCAGGATTTGCCGGAAGGAGCGGCAGAGCCATGGGGAACGGACGCTCTTTCGGTGCCTTTGATCGGGAGGTCACTGCACTGGCCACAATGTCCTGCCTAGAGCGTTTCAGGAGTGATCTCACGGACTGCTGGCTTCTGGAAAAGTCACAAGAATGGGCCTGGTGTGGGTGAGGCTGTCGCAGCGCTGCATGTGCAGTAAGCACACAGGAGCTACGGCGGGTTCTGCACACCGTATACACATATTTATGTCTATGCGTGAATGTGCCCTATGGGCGCCCCGAGCGCGGCTCCCCATGGCCGGCCAGCAGGACTACAGCTCCCAGCGGCTCCTGCGCACATCCCGCGCCTGCGCACATGGTCCCAGGGGCGCAGGCTGCTCCCTGTTCCTTGAACGGGAACCCGGCTGCGATCGGACTACGTCTCCCAACGGCCCCCGCGCACATCCCGCGCCTGCGCAACCGGAGCCGGCCCGGCCGCACTCCGCCGTTGTCGCCGTCGGTGGGTGGGTGGGGGAAGGGAGCGAGCGGGAGGAGGAGGCGGGAGGGGGGGAGAGTTGAGAGTTCACCCGCCGCCGTCGTCGCTGCCAGGCCGGACTCATGATTCCCATATGCCCGGTAGTTTCGTTCACCTATGGTAAGCGGTGCTCGGCGTGTCCGTGCTTGGGGAGAGGGCGACGGGCGGGGGTCGTTCCTGAGGCGCCGATTCTGACCCGGCGCTCCCGCGCTGTCTCTCTCCCTTGTCCCTCTGTGTGTCTCGTTCTTTCCCCACCGCCTCCTCTCGCCGGGCCTCCTGTCATGGCCCCCGCCGCCGCCGCCCCTCGGTCGCCGCCGCCGCAGTGCCCAGCCGGCTGGGGGAAGATGCCAAAATGGCCACCGGCAACTACTTTGGATTCACCCACAGCGGGGCTGCTGCCCAGTACAGGTGAGCACCGCCGCGACTCCCCGGGACCCCCCCAGGGCCCCGCTGCCCGGCCGGGACCCTGGGCCACTCCCGCCCCTTGCCCCGTGCCGTGGGTTGTGCTCGGACCCGCGGCTGTGTGTTCTCATCTCCCTATGTGCCTGGGGGTGGGAGGTGGGGCCGGCCACCGCCGAGGAGGAGGAGGAGGATGATCAGCAGCAGCATCGGGTCCCCAGGCCCTTAGATTAAAATGGCCACTTGCAGTCAGTCAGTCAGCAGCGCCGGCGAGTCACCGTGTGCCGCCTCCAGGCCCATCTCCTGCCTCAGCTTCGGGGAGCACTGGCCTTGCTCCCCAAAGCTTTGTTGTCACTGTGGGAGCCCAGAATCCCTTCTGACATGGGTTGAAAACCAACCTAAGGGAGACTGGATGGATCAGTGAAAGATGAAGCAATGGAAAATAGCAGGGGACTTAATCCAATTGAAGTAATGTTATTATTAATGTGTCTAAGAAAGTGGACAGGTGTAATTTCTGACATCATATTACTTAACTTGCTAACTACAGCCAGGAGCATCTTTGCAATTTTGGCTTGTATTGGAGTGACACCTTAAAGTCTACATTTGAATCTTATGTTGCTCATTCCATAAATCTGCAATAAAGACCTTCCTCAATGCCTAAGTTGTGGTGAATAAAATAAAACCCAAAAGAATAAAGCAAATGCATCAGAGATTATTAACAAATTAATGCAGAGGTGTGCTATACCTAATAAAAATTGCATGCCTTATATAATATTAGGAATGTGCACTTTTGTGGAGGTCTTGGAATAACTCAGTTTTTTCCATTGATATTTTTCATGGAAATGAATGTGAAGTACATTGAATTTAATTTACTCTGGTGTTTAATAGAGGATTAAATTTAGCTAATCTTCTAGTTCCTTTGGGTGCTCACAGTGCGTGTATGTGTTTACATTTTACATTATGGTTATAGTGAATATAGGGGACATATATATAGAACTTCCTTTTAAGTATAATGGTTAAGTGAATAATAAGCTAAGATCTGTATGTCTGCAGTTTCGAAGTGCAGATGAATTTTGAAAATCATCTTTTATTGAAGGGCTGAGGTGATCTTTAGACTAAAGATCCTGAACAATTCCTTTGAAGTTGTCTAATTGGAAAACGTATCAAGTTTAATAGGTGATCCTATGTGTGTTTTTGAGAAAATGGAAAACCAATCAAAAGAACCTTTTTCATTTGCTATCATAAGTTTACGATACTGTTTAACTTGCTGTCTGTTAAAGACTCTACATCCTATAAATGATTTGTGTGTTTACCACATCTGGAAGTGAAGACACGACCTTGTTAGGTCCTTACTGGTGTGTTTACAGAGTGCTGCAAATAATGTTTTCCACTCCGGTATATTTGAGAAGGAGATGGTGGTGGCAGGGGAAGATGGTAAGATTTGATTTTACAACAAGTCTTTAAATTTTTTTCAAGTATTTGAAGTGACAGTTCAAGGAATAAAAAAATTGTGTTCTTGGAAACCAGGACAATAAATAAACAAACAAATGTTTTTCAGCCTTCTTAATGCATAGGTGAGCCTCATAAAGCTTGAAAAATCAAAGGTGTTTCTGGATGCTGAGCTAACCTATGGATTCTTAAAAAGTTGCATAAAGTAACAAGTTGTTTTATGAGAAAAAAATTACACTTTCAGTTTAAGTCTTTAGTTCTTTATACATACACCATTTGGAAGTTCTGACACTGCATTTTTTATAGGAACAAACAGAAATTTTCATAATAAACACAATATCAGTCACATTTTTAAAGGTTCTCTCTTGCCAAAATGGCTGTGAAAAATTCTGATATGTTGGAAGAATATTAGTCTGCAATTTTAGATGACTCAGTGCTCACTAATGATAATAATCAGAATTTTATTGAATTCAGCACTTAGTTAAAAAATTTGTGCAATTCTTTTTAGCATACACACCTTTCTTGTAATATCTTAGAGTATGAATATCTCAAAATATATCAAGTCTTCATCTGGAAACATGCAGAGAAAATAAAAAGCCTAAACTTTGCATCAGAAAGAAGAGAGTCTAAGTAGACTCTTTAATTTCAAGGAATAGAACAGACTCTTTCAGTTGGAAGGGACCTACAGTCATTGTCCAGTCACTTGCTTGCCCACTCAGGGCTGGCCAAGTTCCAGCACGTTGTTAAGGGCACTGTCCAAATGCCTTTGAACACTGACAGACTGGGGCATTGACCACTTCTTTAGAAGCTGTTGCAGTGCTTGACCACCCTTTCTTTAGAGAAATGCCTCCTAATGGCCAGGAAAGTTCTGTGCAGCTGTGAACTGCTCCCTCATGTCCTGTCCCTGGATTACAGGGAAGAGAGCTTGGCACCTCCCCTGTTCAGGAAGCTGCAGAGAGCAGTGGGGTCACCCTTCAGCCTCCCTTTCCCCAGACCAGACAAGCCCAAATTCCTCAGCCGCCAGTTCCTTCCGGCCCTCCCACCAGCTTTGTTTTCCTCCTCGGGACACCTTCAAGGACCTTGCCATCCTTCTCCACCTGCAGGGCCCAGCGAGACCATCCCCTCTCTGGGCCAGCTGTGCCGTGCTCAGTGCTCTGGGATGGGGTTTGTTGGGATGGGGCTTGTCCTTGGGGCTGCCTGGGCACTGCTGACCCACCCTGAGCACAGCACCAGCCAGCCCCACCTCCCTCTGCAGCTGTCCAGCCACTCCTCTCCCACTTCATCACTGTGCTTGGCATTACCCCATCCCAGGTACTGAATCCAGCATCTGAACTTCTTAAATTTCACTCCATTAATGTCTGCCCAATGCTCCAATATCTCTAGATCCCTCACCAAGGCTTCTTTCCCTAAAGAGGATCCACAGGATTGCTCAGTTTGCATCATTAGCCAAGCTGCTAATGGTGCACCCAGCTCTTGGTTGCCAGATGTTGCCTTGTTCAATACAGCCCTTTGCTGCTGTCCAGCGAGAGCACTGTGAATCTGCTCATCCCATAGCTGAAGAACTTGTTGGAAAAGGATGCTGTGAGGGATAGTTTTAGCTGCTTTAGTCAAACTGGAACTGCATCCACTGCCTTCCATTCATCCAGAATGCAAGTGACCTTATGATAGAAGGACTGGTTGGTTAAACAGGACTTTCCTTTGTGAAACTGTGTTGAGTGTGGGAGATGTTTTTTAACAATGCTTTCACCTTCCAGTAGTACTTAGTATCTCCATAGTTTTTCTAGGAGCTGAGATTACACTAATAATTCTCCAGTTCTGTTTCTTCCCTCATGTCTTTGTAAATGGGGATTACACTGGCAAGCTTCCAGTCAGCAGTGACCTGCCCAGACTCCTAAGGCCTTCAGTAGATGATTGAGAGGTCTTGCTGTAACAGCTGCTGGCCCATTCAGTACTCTGGGGTGAATCCCATCAGGGCCCACAGAGATGTGGGAGCATTCAGCTTATAAGCTGGTCCCTCAGAATTAGAGTATTTACAGTTGTGGATCTCTCACTCAGAAGACTCAAAGGAAAAAATTGCTCTATATAGTGATTGCTGAAAGGTGCTTTTAAGGAAAGTTTCTGTATTTAATTCTAGACTTCTTGTAGACTGGTATAAACTCTGAATTGCAGTTCCTTAAAATGACAGTATTCTATTTTGTGTTATTAGTAGTGAATCATAGGATCATAGAATATCCTGAATTAAAAAGGACCCACAGGGAATATCAAAGTCTTAACTCCTGGCCTTACAGAGGACATCCCCAAGAATCACACAATGTGCCTGAGAATATTGTCTTAAATATTTCTGGAACCCTGTCAGGCTTGGTAGTGTAACCACTTCCCTGGGGAGCCTGATCCAGTGCCCAGCCACCCTCTGGGTGGAAAAACCTTTTGCTGATATTCAAACCAAACCTCTCCTAACGCAACTTGAGTCTCTTCCCTTGAGTCCTCTTGCTGGTGACCACAGAGAAGAGATCAGTGTCTGCCCCTTTGCTTCCACTTGTGAGGATGTTGAAGGCCACAGTGAGGTCTCCCTCAGTCTCCTCCTGGCTGAACAGACCAAATGAGCTCAGCCACTCCTCACATGGCTTCCCCTCCAGGCTCTTCAACATCCTTATAGCCCTCCTGTGGACACTGTCTTACAGGTTAATACCTTTACAATATTGTGACACCCAAAACTGCCTCTAGCACTCGAGGTGAGGTCGCCCCAGAGCAGAGCAGGACAATCCCCTCTCTTCCTGGCTGCTGATGCTGTGCCTGATGCCCCCAGGACAGGGTTGGCCCTCCTGGCTGCCAGGACACTGCTGGCTCGTGTTCAACTCACCATTGACCAGGAGCCCCAGGGCCCTTTCTGTGACACAGCTTTCCATCCTTTCCTTTCCTTCCCTTCCCAGTCTTATATACATATCCAGGGTTGCCCTGTCCCAGGTGCAGAATTTAAACTAAGAAGACAGTGGAGCACAGAAGTCACTGTGTCTCCTGGAATCCCAGCTCCATGGCTATGGTGAATCATTTACTTTGTCACCCTTCACATGAAAAAGAAATTAAAATCTATCCAAGTCTTAACATTAAATACTGATATTTGAAGTGGTTAAAAAGTTCAGGTTGATAGATGCTTAGGTGGTAGATACTGGAGTTGGAAAATTCAGGAGTACTGGGTTGTTGCTGTTCAGCCCCAGCCCGTAGTTCTGGGGTGGGGGGGTACTATACAACCTCTTGCTCACTTCCTGCTCACCCTGGATTGAGATAGGAACAGTTCATAGTTGAAATAAAAGAAAGTACAATAACATGAATTATAGTTCTAATACTAATAAAAGTAATAGTAGTAGTGAAGGGATTAGGGGGAATAAATCTTAAGAGGAGAAAGCAATGCACAACACAATTGCTTATCCCCTGCTGACTAGTGTTCAGCCTGTTATCCAGAAACAATACACAGCTCCTGGCCAACTCGCCCTAGTTTATACATGAATGCATGATGTTCTATGGCATGGACCCTTTGTCCAGTTCGGGTCAGCTCTCCTGGCCATGTTTCCATCCAGCTTCTTGTGCACCTGCTCACTGGCAGAACAAAGGAATTGAAAAATTCTTGACTGGGAGTGAGCCCTGCTGTGGAGCAGCTAAACCATATCTGTGTTACCAGCATAATTCTCATCCTAAATCCAAAACACAGAACTGAACCAGCTACTAAGAAGAAAATTAATTCTACCCCAGCCAAAATCACAATGAGCATGCAGAACTTCATAATATTTATTGTTGTGACAGTATAATCAGTGAAGTTCCTTCAATTGACTAGATAAGAGGAATAGATTACTGTATTTATTAGTTCATAAATAGTAATTTTCATAAAACATACTTGAAATCTTGTTTCATATTTAATCAAAGACAGCAAAGGAGCTAAGTGCCCTTTAAACCTGTAAATAATGTATTAGAAGCATTCTTGTTCCTTTCAGTGTTATTGCTGCGTAAAATTTCCTGTTGCCCTACTAATTTAAAATGCTTTGTGTGCATTACCCAGTAATAATGTAATGATTTACTGAGGAAAGCATTAGATTATGCAAATAGCAATGCAGGAAATTTCTCTGAACAGGACCTTTACAGTTTGTGCTTTCTGCTAGTGGTGGCATTGGGGCCTAGGGTTATAAACTTGCATGCAATGCAAACCTCATTTGTTACTTACTGAAGTGACTGTACTGAGCCATCTGTTTAGGAGCCTGAAATAAATGTGGAATTTGGTAGTACTAGTCATCTTGTTGTGTGTGTGCATATCATGTACCTCACTTGAGCCACTGTGTGACTACTCAGTTTGAAATTAACACCCTAATATTGGCTTGTCTTTCCAATGTAAAATAATATTGACCTTCTTGGTTCAGTGCTGGATAGAGGTATAGTTATTATTTTAATCTCAAATTGGGTGGTTAAAATGCTGATGGAGTGATAGGGGCCTTGAGTAATGTTTGGACAGAGAAGTGTTCAAATGTGATAGTTTCATTTAATTGAGCGTGTATTTTGGTTTTGGTTTCTGTTAAAAACGTGAAGAATCTTTCAAGTGGTGTGAGTTTCATCTTGGTGGTATTCATACTGTATCTTGCTCTAACAAGACAGAACACTAATGGGAGATGCTTGGGTAGCTAGGAATGATTTATTAACTTTGAATTGCCTTCAAGCAGCTTGAATATTACTGAGTTTGGTGAGCTGTCACAGATAAAGGCAATTTTAGAAGTGCGAGTTCAGAACAGACCACAATGCCTGTGAGTCCAGGTTAAGATGCAATCTTCTAGGCAGTATGGAAGTGAACTCTTGCAATTACAGCCAGTTTGGAATTCAAATGTAGTACACCATGTTACAGCATATTCAAGTAGCATAAAACAACAAAAGAAAGTTAATTGCTATGCATGGATGAGTTGGCTATTGAGAATTGATTTGGGGTGGAGTGTTCTTTTCACAGTTGCTAGTATTTCTAATTTCTTTTGTGTTCAATATCTGCCCCAGTTAACTCTTCTTGATGTAGATACTAGTTTGAAAAGTACGGAGTCTTTCAGAGATGTTAGGGCTGTCATTCACACAGGCATGCCAGACCAAGCTTAAGGTACCACTAAACATAATTCAGTCTTGTGTTGGTGAAAATAGGATGGTGAAGAGAACAGTGGGTGGGACTTTGCTAGACTTGAGCAGTGAGATAATCAGTTTTACCACAGGATGAAGCTAAAAACTCTGAATGCTTGCTCTGTGTACTTTATGCCCATGCTCTCTTGAGTTCCATCACATCTTGACACCTACATTCGTAGCAGAAGAGACTTCACTTGTGTGGAGCCGATTCTCTTGTGGTCAAGGAGTGCTAGTGTTTAGTGCTGTAGTAAACATGCTGTTTGTTCTAGCTCTGTGTGCACAAGAAGCCTCCATTACTGTTGTTTGTGAGAGGACTTTGATGGACTTCTTTTCAAATCAATGAGGTCCCACTCTCAAAGGAGATACGCCAACCTTAGAAAGGCAATAAGGGACTCTGGGTTTGTTAACCTGGGTTGTATACCAGTATTGCAATAGACTGTAATAGGGATCCAGAGAAGGTGGTGAATGAGGGGGAAAGGTGCCTTGAGTCAATGAAGCTTTTGTCATTTTTTGTCATTTTAAGGAGGGAAAGTCTGCCAGCTAGTTGAAATTTACAGCAGGTGCTTGTCTATAGGAACTGAGCACTTTGGGAAGATTTTCTGTTAATGGTATAGCTGTATCCTTTGTAGCCTCAGAATGGGTTGATGGTTATAGGCTTAACTGTGGGGTGTTAAATTATGCATGAAATTTTGTATGCTACTGAAATACCACAGTGGTAGCTTAGAGCATAGTTACATTATTGGTGCTAAAAAAGCAAAGTAGTAACTTAAGGCAGGAAATACAGAATGTTTAAACAATTTAGTACAATTTTCCATACTGGTGAAGTTTCCTTCCTTTTATGGAGAACTTGCCAATTTTAGTGTTTTTTCTGTTTAGCATCTTCATTAATGGTCCAGATGTTAGGGCAGAGTGTACTCTCAGCAAGCTTGCTCATGACAGAAAATGATGAGGAGTGACTTACATGCCAGAGGGTTACAGTGACATCCAGAGGGACTTCAAAAATCTGGATAAAAGGGTTGCCAAGAATCTTGGGAAGTTCAACAAGGGGAAGTGCAAAGCTCAGTATGAAAGAACAACCCTATGAACTCGTACATACCATGGGCCACCCAGCTGGAAAGGAAGAGGACCTGGAGGTCCTGGTGGACACCAGACTTTAATGTGAACCAGCAGTGGGTCCTTGCAGCAAAGAAAGAGAATGGCATCTAGGATGCATTAGAATAAAGTATTACCAGGTGGGGGAGAGAGGTGATCATTCCCCTCTTATACAGTATTAATGAGGCCACACCTGGAGCCCTGTGTCTGTTTTTGGGCTTCAGTACAAGAGAGATGTGGATGTACTGGAGAGAGCCTAAGAGGCCCTGCAAAGCTGCTGAGGAGTCTGCAGCATTTCTCTAATGAGAAAAGGCTGGGAGAGCTGGGACTATTCAGCCTGGAGGAGGGTAAGGGGAACTCTTAATAAGTATAAATACCTGAAGGAAGGCTGCAGAGAGGATAGAGTCAGGCTTCTTCTCAGCGGTGCCCAGTGCCAGGACCAGAGTAATGGGCATAAACTGGAGCACAGGAGGATCCCTCTGAATGTGAAAAAGCACCTTTTGAACACAAGAATCACTGAGTCCTTGTGCATGTGGCCTAGGTAAGTTGTGGTGTCTCCAGCCTAAGAGAGGCTCAGAAGCTGTCTGGGTATAGTTTTGGGTGTTTCACTATAGGTGACGCTGCCTAAGTGGGATTGGATCCCTGATAACCTCCAGAGGTTCTTTCCAATCTCTGCCATTCTGTGATTTTGACAGGGATGATGTTAATAGTTGCTCCTTTTTAAGCAGATGTAACCTCTGAAGCTCAGTCCTTTTTGTTTTGCATATTATCATTCAAGGCTGTTGAATAGACCTGAAAAAAATTAACTTTTTAAAGAAAGCAGTATGGACAGTGGACTGTCTTGTTTGTAGCCAAGAAAAGAGAGTTTTATACAGAAGATATATTACAGCACTGTTACAGGCACCTGCAGTATATACAAGGAACATGGCAGAATTTTATTAGATTTAAATCAGATTGTAAAACTAAATGTAGAGATTATCAAAGAAGAAAGAATGTTTTGAAAACATGAAGCTGTTAATCTTTGAGGTGACTTATTGATAAGTATATGGTTTAGCTATCTAGTGGCAATCAATAATTTGTAATGGCATGGTGCAAATGAGTTTTTAGAACAAGGAAGGGGAAGGGAAAACTCAGAATGGCTACAAAACTGTCTTTTTGAGGCTTTATGTAGTTAAATTATGTAATGTATTACTACTGAAATTTAGCAGAATTCATGAGGGTATAGCACATTTGCATGCCTTCAGGTCTCTCTGGATTCCTAGTAAAATTGCATTAGACTAGGAAAAAAGTAATTTTCCTTAAAGTTCTAAGAAGTTATTAAAATATTGAACATTTTATGCCTGTAGTGACAGGCTCCAGAAATACTGGAGCAAAGTCACTCCTAAAGTACAACATACTGTAGTGTGATATTTCATTTCACCATTTAATGCTGTTTATTTTCAAGTTTGTTTAGGAGATCAAAGCTCACTTTTTTTTTTTTTTCTGGTTAATTCTAATTTTGGTTTTGTTTTGCTCTGTCCATGTTCCATTAGCACAGCTGAAATTTCCTCTGACCAGTTATTCAGGAGTGCCTCTTCCTAGGTTAGGGTCTGAAGCAGGAGCAGATTGCTCTAACAGTTTTTACAGAACAAGAACATACTTGTTTCAATCATCATGTTCCTGAAAGAACTGCAGAACTGTGTTTTTGCTATTCTGCTATTAATATACTAATCTGTAAAACTTCAAGAAACCTGGCACTTAGATTTCACCAAATATGGTTCCTTAATGCTAAAATGTTCCAATGTTCTTAAAAGGTACAAATCAAAAAATACATCCTAATTAGTGGAAGGTTTTATTCAAGCTACTCATATTTTAAAAAACTGTTTTAGAACTTATCTTAAATACTGTGCATGGAAATCACTTATTTAAATTTAAAAAGCCAAACCCCTGGAAGAAATATATTTTTAAAATTGTAATTTCTGGGGAATACTGTCTTTTGGGTAGAGACATATTTGGTTTTAGGCCAGATCCTAACTGTCTATTAAAACAGCACTTGTCTGAAAACTGAAACTGAAAAATCAGAGATGTTCTCTACCTCTTGGAGGAGAATTTTCAGTGTTCAGCAAGATAAACAGAGCTGAAATAGGAGCAGCATTTGTGTGCATGCTTTGCTTGTTAATACAGCAGCATGCTGAAGATAAGCATGTTATGTGCACATGAGTAACAATTAATTTTCTTTTTATTCAAATAAATGATTCAAGTGTGATGAAAAGCAGGGCTTATAGGGAACATTTTCTGTGCTTCCTCTATACATACCCTTTATGTGTTATGTATCTTACTTGGAAATAGGCTGCCTTGTCTTGAAAATGCATTATTCCTCTAACAGTAATTGCCACATGATGTTTCCCCCTCTCTCAGCCCCTAAATTATCAGGCTAGCCCAGAGGTCTGAGGCTTTGAGAGAAGACATCAGGAGATAGGTAAAGATTTCCAAAAGAGGCTCTTACCCTGATGTATGTTGTCCAGCTCTCTTTATTTTGTGATGTCCAAGGGAAAGAGCAGGGCAAAGAGAATGAACAGGGCATGTCAGGGGTTTATTTAGGCTTTGGACAGGGAGAGCTTCTTGGCTTTCTGCCAACTCTGTCAGGGCAGGAATGAGGGGTCCAGGGTTGTCTGATCAGAGCCACAGGGGTCCCGGGCAATGGGGAAAAAGCATGTCCTAAGCGCAATATAACAGCCATAGATGGATTATCACATTTCTTAATGCATGACTTACTCAGCAAATGCCTTAATGGTGAAAATAAAGTAAAATCGTCATTCATTTGGCTAAATAGATAGTATTATATCAAAATGTTGTATTTTATGTATATTGCTAACATAAAAAAACACATAAAATTTTCTACTTCTCATTTAATTTTAAATGAAATATCTCCACAGTTTTTTCTAGAAAAGGGCAGTAGCTGGAAATTAAAAAGACAAGGCATAAGTGTATTGCAGAAAAGAATTCAGTATTTATTTCAGAATTGCTCTTAATACTGTGCCATTCTTTGGAAATCCAGATCTTCTTTCAGTGTAGCTGTTAGGAAGTAACTAACAAAAGCTCTCCTGTATTCCATCTAGCAAGTTCTTATCTAAGCTTTTGTGGGGAATAATGCTGCTTATTTGTAAACCTACCTTATATGGCTGTTTAATTGAGACAAACATGTGGTTGTGGAGCTCAAGAATATTGTTTTGCTAAGTGGACACCTGTACTTCATCAATTGCTGTTGACCAGCAATTTCTGGTCTTTACAACGTCTGATTGTTTAAGTGTGCTGCCACCTTTTTTCCTTTTTCCTTTCCCCTTTTTTTTCCTTTCCCCTTTTTTTTTTCCTTTCCCCTTTTTTTTTCCTTTCCCCTTTTTTTTTTCCTTTCCCCTTTTTTTTTTCCTTTCCCCTTTTTTTTTTCCTTTCCCCTTTTTTTTTTCCTTTCCCCTTTTTTTTTTCCTTTCCCCTTTTTTTTTTCCTTTCCCCTTTTTTTTTTCCTTTCCCCTTTTTTTTTTCCTTTCCCCTTTTTTTTTTCCTTTCCCCTTTTTTTTTTCCTTTCCCCTTTTTTTTTTCCTTTCCCCTTTTTTTTTTCCTTTCCCCTTTTTTTTTTCCTTTCCCCTTTTTTTTTTCCTTTCCCCTTTTTTTTTTCCTTTCCCCTTTTTTTTTTCCTTTCCCCTTTTTTTTTTCCTTTCCCCTTTTTTTTTTCCTTTCCCCTTTTTTTTTTCCTTTCCCCTTTTTTTTTTCCTTTCCCCTTTTTTTTCCTTTCGTTTTTTCCCCCCTCTCTTTTATTTTGAAAGTCAGCATTTATTGTTTTGTATCAATAACACTGCTACAGTGTTCTTGCTGTGGGTCTTTAGGCAGTTCAGTTGCTACTTGAATATTCTGCTTTTTGACAAGAGAAATAGAAGTTATCAACAGAAATATGAAAATAATCTAGTTATTTTAGTAGGAAATACAGAGTAGTGTACACCAACACCTTCTGTTTTGAGAGCTTATTCTCAGGGTACAGACTTCTTGTTGCTGATGTTGGCCAAAGGGTAGAGGTTTCCAGGCTAAGTATCTACCTAGCATTACACCGGGTTTTGTAAATCCGTGCTGTAGCTTATTTGACTTTTGTGCTGTAGAATTCTGCAGGGAGATCTTCACAATTTTTTGGTGCCTCACTGATCACAATGTAGAGTTTGCAAACAAAACAGTATTTTAAAGTATTTTTCTTATTTCAGAATGACAGTTCTGGGTTTACACAGCAGGGTCCAATATCGATACCATGCAAACAGCCAGTATATTACTCTTATATCTTACTTAAAAAGTATCAGGGCAAAATGTGCACCTGCTTTGAGGAAAGATACTTGCATTTGATGAAAGGAGCTTGTGCACAAGACAGCAATGTGGATAAGGCCAGTTTTTGCTTTGGCCTTTGCTCTGGGGTGAATTAAGCAAGACTGAGAGACAGAATGGCCCCTCACCACCACCCCTAGAAAATCAGATTATCATGGAATTAGAGATATATACTGTGGAGAAACATACATCATCACAGCTCACTGCAATCAGTCTTATCTAGCAGGTTTAATATCATAGTGGTATTTTAAAAGTTGTGCTGACACTAATGCAATAGAAAGATTGGTACTGACACATTTAGTGTCAGTAGAAATTATAATAGATGTTACTCAAATATGTGAGTCAAAGATGTTTAAAAAATACTTGAACACAGTAGTACAGTATTCCTAATAAAGACTTAACCTCTCATTTTCTTGGAGTTATTCAGTTAGAATGTGAAAAATGAGGACAAGTTAAGGACAAGTTACACTGTGGTGTTAAACTACTGAATAGAGGTGACCTTGTTTGGGAAGAGGAAATAAAGAGAATGAGGAAATATTACAGATGTGGAAGTTTAAAAACAGGTAAGGAGGTACAAAACACTTTAGGTAAAGTCCTGCAAATGACATTCTGTAGTTGATTGAAATACATGCCTGCAGAATCTGGAGCAGAACAATTGCATGTGCCTTGCAAACTAACTCTGGATGGGATAGTGAAATGCAGTGACAAAGACACCTGAACAGGAAGATGAGCATGGAACAGTGTATTGTTCCAAGAAAACAGAAATTAAGTCAGCTTTGTAGGGAAGCATTGGTTCTATTACAATCAAAAACACCTAAAGAAATAGGTCTGGTATTAGTAAAATACATTGTTTTTGAATGAAAATTTCTTGTGGAAGATGAGGTATAATAGTAGTACAGCAGAATACAATTGGAAGCTACTCACAGCTTCCTAAATTAAATAATGATTTATTCTGAAAGTAAATTTTAACACTTCAAGAATTGTTATATTAAGTTGAATTGAATTGAGTGGTTAGAAGATCTGCCTTTGTAGGTGTTGGTCTAGAGCTCATTTGGTTTTGAAACTGGAGCTTTCATAAACTAAGGAAAACATTCTTGACGGGATGCTCAAACATCATGTGCTGGTTTTGGCTGGGGTGGTGTTAATTTTTTTCATAGTAGTTGATATTAGGCTGTGTTTTGGATTTGTGCTGAAAGCAGTGTTGATAATACAGGGATATGTTCATTATTGCTGAGCAGTGTCCACAGAGAGTCAAGGCCTTTTCTGCTCCTCACCCCATCCACCAGGGAGGGCCATGGTGGTGCACAAGAACTTGGAAAGGGACACAGCCAGGACAGCTGACCCCAACTGACCAAAGGGACGTATCTAGCATCAGTCTCAGTGATGAAACTGGAGGGAGAGGGACGAAGGAGATGATGTTCACAGTGATGGTATTTGTTCTCCCAAGTAACTGTTTTTCTGTGATGGAACCTGGCTTTCCTGAGATGGCTGAACACCTTCCTCTTTTCTGGGCATAGTGCCACACCCCAGTGTTTTGTCTGGGGCCCAGAGCTGGACACAGGATTCGAGTCATGGCCTTACCAGTGCCTGAGTACAGGAGAAAAATCACTGCCCTGGTCCTGCTGGCCACAACATTGCAGATACAGGCCAGGATTCCATTGGTCTTCTTGGCTACCTGGGCACACACTGGCAAACTAATGTTTCCATGCTCATGTTCAGCCACTGTTGACCAGCACCCCCAGGTCCTTTCCCAATTGGCAGCTTTCCAGCCATTCTTCCCCAAGTCTGTAATGTAGCCTGGGGTTGTTGTGACCTAAGGACAGGACCTGGCACATGGCCTTGTTGTGCCTCATGTGATTAGTTTTGGCCCATTAATCCATGCTATCTGAACCCTTGTTTTGTTTTGCTTGTGTGTGTGGCCTTTGTCTTTCATATTAAACTGTCTGTTTCAACCCACATGCTTTCTCACTTTTACTCTTCCAGTTCTCCCCCTGCTTCCACTGTGGGGGAATGAGCAAGTGGCTGTGTGGGGCTGAGTTGCCAGCTGGGGTTAAACCATGACACACTGGAACAGGTTGTCTAGAGCAACCTTAGAGCCTCCATTCTTGGAGGTGATCAGCCCCTGACCAGATAAGGCCCTGAGAAACTTCCAGCTTTGAAATAAGCTGTGTTTTGAGCATTGGGTAAGGACAGGTGACTTCCAAATCCTTGTTTAAACCTAAATTATTCTGTGAGTTTTAAACTCCTGCAGGTTAATAAAGCAAACTTAATCAAGTGTATTTGGAAGAGAGCTTGGACTCAAAAATGCTAATTATTAGCACTATTATTATTAGCTAATTATTATAAATAATAATTTATTTTGGAGAAGAAAAGAATTGATGTACAAAGAGAAGTGGCTGCATCAGTGAGTTAGCTTCTTTCTCTGCAGTGGGTGATACCTATTGATGTATTCTTAAGTCATAGAACATACAGAGTAAATTGTATAAGGTCACCCCATGGTGTTGAGGGATGTGGTGAAGAGTATGCATGTGGTTTTGATGATGTGCCTACTTAAGGTAGGGATTAGTAAAAGAATTGTAGAGATGGAGCTGGTAGAAGTTATTAGTTAGAATAACTATTATCAAATAGCAGTAATTGCAGTGGAGTTCACTAGGGATAGGTTGTGACTTTAGTATTTTTACTAGTGTGGCATATTGTGCTATTTGATGTGAGGAAAACAGAGTCAGTACACGGGTAACTTCACAATAATCTGCTCTGAGGAAGCTAGACTGCTGGGAAAGCAGTTGTCTGGAGTAGAGTGGGTGGTGCAGCTGAAACTTAGTATGAAATGATGCATGAGGTTCTTGCCATGTGTGGTCAAAAGAAAACCGATAATATTAAGATAGGTGCACAGATGAAGGAAGAAACATGGTCATAGGACCTGTGTTAGCCTTAGAAATCTTAATTACTTGGGCTGTTAATTTTATGCCATGATAAGAAATTTTGCTACTTAGTTGCAAAAGAAATGAAGTTGTCTGTACCATAATCTTGTTAATAGTTCTGCTGGTAATCTTTTCACAATTTTAAATACTGAAGACTATCAGATATCTTTAATCATACATATTCTGAGAACAAAAGCATTTTCTTTGCTTAACTGACTGGTACTGTTACTTTGTAGTGTGTTGTGAGCACTGTATTTTATTTTATAACAGTTTCATGAAATGGGGGAAAGCCATGCTAGTGCTTCTGCACAAGTCTTTTTTCCCTTTTTTGCTCCGTTTCCATGTATATATATATAAAATCAATATGGGTTCTGACTCTCAGCAGACCTATTTTGTAAGCTGTTGTTTTTTTAACATTTCTGCCACACTAGAATATCACCCCAACAGGAAACCCTCACATTGTTTTCTGCTAGATTAATGAGTTACATCAGTGCACTGAATGCCTTGACAAGTAGCAGAATTAGCATCAGGGATGGAATAAGACCTGGCTTAGCCAGGATTGGTGTTTGGGAGAAGGGAAGACTAAGAGTGAGAGAAGTGTGAAGCAAGTTTTACCTTGTTGGCAATATTAGGCTGTTGATGTGTTCAACTATCATCAGTTAAGCAGTCTGCTGTCTGTTTACTCAGTTTAATGTGATTTTAGTAGATATATATGGCCATGATAATTACCTCAGATTTTGTGACTATTTTACACTTCTGTACTGTTAGTTATGTAGATAATGACACCTAATTTTATAGACTTATATAAAAGACATAGACAAACATAAAAGAGTCTTCCTGAATTTTGTGATGGAGTTCAGTTTGTCATGTTAAGTAAACAAAATTTTCCTGTGAACATCAGGAAGGAGGAATTGCAAGCAGCAATGTGAGGTTCATCAAAGTGGTTTAGGTATTTTCATTTTGTTCTTAGGCTAATAATTGAAAATAACATAAAACATTATTGTATGTACAACCCACACTGAAGTAAAATTTGATAGAATGCAAGTAGTCTTTTAAGCAGTGAGGGACATGTGATGGGAAGAAGGTGGAGTCCAGGCACATAAGTCTATCAGTAGTAAAATTTTCTCTGTTTCTGCTGTGAGAATGGTCTAAGGTCGGGGGAGGGAGCTGCATGTGTGTGGTTTTTTAATTTATTGAAGTAAGTAGGTTCTACTGTAATTGAAGTTACAAAATCAGGTTGTCTAAAAACAAGTAAGAAAAAATTACTTAACACAAAGGAGTTGTGGAAGTGTCTTATGTGAAATTAAAAGTATATAGTTATAGCTACTATTGAACAGCAGTGTAGGAAATGTACAAAAATAATCAGAATTATCACTGAATCCCCACTTGATGTCATTGTTCCAGATAGTGATATTTTACCTGCTTCACTTTGTTTGCTTAAAAATCAAAATAACTATTCCAAGCTTCTAATCATAATCCACAGTTATACATCATCATAGGACAATATAATGCAGTTACAGGACAATAATTCTAGTTTCTGTTCAAGTAATTAAACCTTTGAAGCAATCAATTTTTATTTCTGCTGTTAGTATTTGTGGATTTTTAGTAAATTGCCACATATTAGCATCCTACCTGCAAATTTCAGCGAGGCAGATTAGTCTCAGCATGTGCCTGGAAGATTGCCAGAACTCTGGTAGTGGTTTTCTTGCTTGTTGTAATTGTCTGCACTTTTGATGCTTTGTGTTGTGTCAGTGGACTTCTGCTTGAGCAAGTGCAGTCAGCTTCTAAAATTCTGACCATCTGTTGGAGAAGTCCTCTATCAGATCTGTGTGTCTAAATAATTACAACAGTTCCAAGCTGATTTTCATGGCCATCTTAAAAATTTAATTGCTTGAATATGGTGTAATGAAAACTTCATGCTAGTACAGGTCAGTAATAAGCTCTCACACAAAAGTAGCATTTTTCTTAATTTGACAGGTGTGTCACTTTACTGAAGAACTACTAAAGCACTTAAAACTTGCCAGTCTGGGAAAGCTAATAGTTTGGGATGCTGCATTATTTTGAATTAAAGATTTGTGTTCCACTACATAGAGGAAACTCAGCACAAACACTCCCCATTATCAAGTATATAATCATCTGCATGAAATATCAGGAGCTGTAGAGATAGAACACGGAGTAATGCATACAAATTGAAAGAAGGGACATTTAGGTTAAGTGTTGGGAAGACATTCCTTACTCCGAAAATGTCAAGACAGCTGGAACAAGTTGCCCAGGGAGGCTGTGGGTGTCCCAACCCTGGCAGCATTGGCCTTGAGCAATCTGGTCGAGTAGGTGTTGGCATGGAGGTCTGGACTGGATGCTCTTTAATGTCCCTTCCTGTGCATTAGCATTCTGTGATTGTGTTCTATGTGTCTGTCCACAGAAATTTAAGAATGATATAGCCTTTTTCATGGGGATGGAAGATGGTTAATAAAAGCCATTAAATAAGAGTATGCACAGATAGAAGGCTGCTACAGATCTGTCTGTAGAACAGGCAAAGTATCAATCAAATCTGGGAGTTTGAAATGTGTAGGCATTATCTTTGTACATTGGATTAATTATTTACTGTCTTCTGCCAATACAGCCAGCAGCCAGCTTCGGGTGTAGCCTACTCCCATCCAACCACAGTTGCCAGCTACACAGTCCACCAGGCCCCGGTGGCGGCGCACACGGTCACTGCAGCCTATGCCCCGGCTGCAGCCACAGTGGCAGTGGCCAGGCCTGCCCCGGTGGCTGTGGCAGCTGCTGCCACAGCTGCCGCCTACAGCGGGTATCCCACAGCACACACAGCTACAGACTACGGCTACACACAGCGGCAACAAGAAGCTCCACCACCACCACCTCCTGTCACCACGCAGAATTACCAGGTAGGATCCTGCTGTGTGATTTTGAAAAGGTGCTTTGAGAGGAGGAAGCCTGTTTAGAAAAGAAAATGTGCTTTTGTGCAACTGCTGCTGTAAAGAAATGCAGTGTCTTCCATTAGCTTAGGCCTTGGTTTGGTGTGCAGTAAACTGGGCCATGTAACTCAAAAGACTGTTCCAGTAAAAATTTTCAGTAGAGGTAGAAATAGTTCCTTTGTCAGATTCCTGGGTGCCACTGGAGTCTTGTACCAAGCCTCTGAGGACAGAAGACTGCCCTAGGAGATAAACTACCCTGTAGGTAGTTTTTGGATATCCTCTTCTGAGATCCCTGCCTAACTGTTTGTGGATACAGGCTCTTGCAAAAGGGCTTTTGCTCTCTGTCATCTTGAAATACTGTGTTTCTTGCAATAGTTTTTCAGCATTTTAATTCTGAACTTACCAGCGCATTATCTAGATTCTAATTAGCATTTTGGTTTGTTTAAAAGGACTATATTATTGCTTCATGTTCTCAATTATTTTGTATAGCTTCTGTAATTCGTTATATAATATGAGGTCATTTATCTGATACATTTGGAAAAAAGAGAGTCCTCTAAACTAAATAAAATAATTCCTGTTTACACAGGTTGGACAAAAAAAAAAATTTTTTTTCTGGTATTTCATGGAATTAAACAGAATTTTAATACATGAGTGTATTTCAGCTCTAGCAGTTCATGCCTAGTTCCCCCTCAGTTGATCAACTCTTTGTGCTTTACCATAAACATGGTGAGGATGAGAGAATGTATGTACATGCATGTAGTGGCTTCCAGGTCATCCTTTTCTAAGCTTATTAGAGATCTGCTGAGTTGAAAAGGTATCAAAAGAGCTACTTGCATTGCCTTTGAAGACTAATTATGGTTCCCGAATGAACTAGATGACACACCAAAAAGAAAGCTTTAAAAGTACCACTTTCATACTCTGAAAAATATAACCAAGAAAAATGTTAATAATGAGATTTTTAAAGCCACTACAGGCTCATGTTTCTACCCATGAGAATTTATTTGGACTTGTAGAAATTCATGTTTTGTAGAGATTTCTGTGGACTTTTTCTTAATATTTTACAGAAAGAGAATCTGATACAGTCATTAAAAACTATTGAGAGTATATGCTTTTCAAAAATAATTTGGTAGAGAAAGGGTTTAATAACATGAGGATAATTCCAGTATTGAATCTGTAAAAGTCAGTTAGGGCTGTTTCAGGCCTGAAGTATCTATGAAAGTAAATTTAATTTCTCTAATGCATATACTGTATGTGTAGATAGGGAGTTTTTATTCTACTTGAGTAGGCCAGAACACAGTACATTGTTATTTTTACTCTGCTAATCATTTCTATTGCTCTAGTGATGTACCTACAGGTGATTTCTCTGTTTTGAATCCTTAGGATTCCTACTCTTACGTTCGATCTACCGCCCCAGCTGTGGCATACGACAGCAAACAATATTATCAGCAGCCAACCGCGACCGCAGCGGCCGTGGCTGCTGCTGCCCAGCCACAGCCTTCAGTGGCTGAGTCCTACTACCAGACAGGTGGGTGGCATGATTCAAGCTGCTCCCGTTACTCACAGTCTTGTCGACTACTTTAAGCCTTAAAAATAGTTGCTTAACTGCCTCATGGCATCTTCTTCTTTTAAGTTTTGTTGTGTAATCTGTCACTGTGTGGAAAGTTTTTCTGTCCCTAAAACTTCAACACTTGTAACATTGCCATAAGTAGCCACCTCTGAGGTTGTGCCTCTGCCACTAAGTACACTCAAAACATACTTCTAGACGAAGTTCTTACTGATATGTCTAGAAACCTTGCTGAAGTAGTTGAGATAATCAGTGTTGTGTTCAGATGATAACTCAGTTAGAAATATTCTTTTGATTCTCTAGGTACTTCATGTGTATAATTCTCTAATTATTCATATCATGATTGCTACAAAGCATGAATCCTGCTTAGTGTTTTTTTTTAATGTAGAAATAAGAGGAAAGTTTAAGTGTGTTTTGGTTTGAATATTCTAGTAAAACTGTTGGATAAGAAGGTTGTTTAAAACCTGTTTAAAACCATGTTGAAAACATGATAGCACAGTTAAAAACAAATAAATTTAAGGCTTACTACTGTGAGCTGTGACTTGATTGAGATATGTGGTATGCAATGCATAGCAATGACAGTAAACCAACCCAGTGCACAGCACTAAAAATCAAAACAAATGAAACAAAACTCCCAAAACAACCCCCCACTTCTTAAACATCTGTTCATAAGCATGTTATTAATTTTCCCTTAGTATAGTTTGCATTTCATTCAACTAAAACATGTCAATGATTCTACATTTGTATTTTCTATCCTCATTAGCTCCAAAAGCAGGATATAGCCAAGGGGCAACTCAGTACACCCAAGCCCAGCAAACACGTCAAGTGACAGCTATAAAACCTGCAACCCCAAGTCCAGCAACAACAACATTTTCCATATATCCAGTGTCCTCGACTGTGCAGCCAGTGGCAGCTGCAGCCACTGTTGTTCCATCCTATACTCAGAGTGCGACATACAGCACAACAGCAGTAACTTACTCTGGTAAGAATTTTGCATGTTTTCTTGCTGGGATCTTTGAAGTTGCTGCAGAAGAGGCTTTCAGCATTCAGAAGTTGAGCAGTTCATGCTCAATTACATCATAGTTTGCTGAGAGGTAGTAACCAGTTCAATCATTACATTGGCAGAATGTTCTGTTGTATCTTTAAAAGAGTTTTGATGTCTTATGTACCAGTTTTTCAGATGTGAGAATATACAAAGTAGTAGCACTGGTGCCTGGGCAGTGACTTATTGTAAGGTGAAAAGGAAAAAACAAGGAATATAAGGAAATGCATCCACATAGATGTTACTCCCAGGAAATAGGAAGGGTGCATGCAGTTACAGGGATAGGGAGGAACAGTTCAGTATAAATCTTTTAAGTTTTGATTGTCCTGACCCAAAATGGAATGAGAAATGTGTGGTGGGAGGACTTTTATTCAACCATTAGGAATCCAAAACATAGTTAAAGATGAAAATATGCTAACTTCATTGCCATAGATGGTAATTAACTGGCATGTTATAGCTACCCTGAACTTTTTGTTTCCTTTTGTTTCCTGCTTAAAAAGGCATTTTTATACTTCCTTGAGATAGCCTAGTTTGCTTGATTTATTCAACTAGAAATCAAGGACTGTGTAGCAAGGTTTTAGTGAGTGAAGCATCATCTCTGTACCAAAACAACTTAAATCACTGAAATAAGTTGTAATAGTACTAGATGTTCTGTCTTTTATCTTCATTTCTTCCCCTTCTTCTCCATATTATCAGTCCTTGGCATTTGGAAACATGAACAGCAAATGTGGTTCTAGATGATTGCTTGCTTCATGTGACCGTCACTAAATCTTTCACTAAAAATTTTGTTCCATCATGGCCAGTCTTCCCAGATATGCCAGGAAATTTCATATGTTCTCTAGGGATGCTTTGATATATCTAACTGTGTGTCTGCAAAGATGTGTCTAGAATTGAATATATTCCAACACAATTGTTGTCTGTATATTTGTCTACTGTGAAACATAAAGCCAAATTCAAGACTGCCTGACAAAATCTCAGTGAATTACTTACATCTTGCCTTGCCCAACAACTGTTATGCAACATGATTTGAATTGATGCACTGTATTATGTAATTGATACATTATATATGGTGATGTAACATTTGTTTTTATTTTAATTTTTCAGGTACCTCCTATTCTGGCTATGAAGCTGCAGTTTATTCAGCTGCATCATCCTATTACCAACAGCAGCAGCAGCAGCAACAGAAACAGGCAGCGGCAGCAGCTGCTGCTGCTGCTGCAACAGCTGCTTGGACGGGGACCACCTTTACTAAAAAGACACCATTCCAAAATAAGCAACTGAAACCAAAACAGCCTCCCAAACCACCCCAGATCCACTACTGTGACGTTTGCAAGATCAGCTGTGCTGGACCACAGGTATCTGTATTGTGTATTATTCTACTGTGCTTTACTCTACTATACTTTATTCATAATTTCTTCAGCTAAAAAACCTTACCCTCTTAAGAGTCATATAATTGCAGAATGGCCTGAAAAGGACCTTGAAGATGATCTGGTTCCAAGCTCTGTGCTGTAGGCAGGGACACCTTCACTGGAGCAGGTTGCTCAGAGCCCCATCCAGCCTGGCCTTGGGCACTTCCAGGGTTGAGGCACCCACAGCTTTTCTGGTCAGCTGTGCCAGTGCATCATCACACTCACTGTAAAGAATTTCTTCTTAATACCTAAACCTACTTTATCTCAGTTTGAAGCCATTGCCTCTTGTCCTGTCAATTCATGCTTTTGTAAAAAGTTTCTCTCCATCTTTCTTACAAACTTCCTTTATGTACTAGAAGGTCCCACTCACTTTGGGGTGCCAAAGGCTTTTCCAGGCTGAACAAACCAAATTGTCTTAGCTTTTCCTCGTAGGAGAGGTGCTCCATCCCTCTAATCAAGAGAATTCGTTAATTTTTAGACCTGATTCTATGCGTGTACTAAAGGAATAATGAAATAAAAATTTGTACTATTATAGAAAGGGTTCCTGTTGGAAGACATAAAGACACACTCCCTGAGCTTGTACAGAGGTGTTTCACCTGACTTCAGAATGATTTGAAACTTTGAAAGTGATTTGTTTCTTTAGCATAGGAAACTTCTTACAAAATACTGTTTTGAAAGCTGTAGAATTACAGAAATTTTGTGAATGGGAAACCTGAAAATTTATTCTTCGTTATATTTCAGTTTCCCAGTTTAGTGTCACAGTGGATAAAAGTGCCTAGAAAGTAGATACAAAGTCATGCAGAATGTTTGTCTGAGTCTGGCTAAACAATTCTTTTACTTTAAGTGAACTTGTCATTATTTCCTACCATGTCTGCTCTAGATCACCAGTGTTAATATAGAAACCAACTTCTGCATTTTTGCTTTATTTGTGCACTACCTTCTTTTAAATTTATTTTTCTGTTTATCTGGATACACTTAAAGTTTGAGGGAATCTGAAAATCAAGAATAAATGAATGCAGTGGAGGAAACTGCAGTTTCTGATCCTGTCAAGTTTTCAGTGGTGGTATCTGTTGACCACTACTTGGTTGGGAAGTTAAGAAGTTAGAGGAGAAAAACCTGTATTGTTTTACCTAAGTGTGGGATCCTGGTGCTGGAGAAGAAAATTTTCTGGTCTTGGAAATGTCCTGTTAATGCATGCCATACTGCAGAAGTGCTCAGTGTAGGAGGTATTTCTTAGGTAAAATGTGTGTTTTCTGCCATGTTCAGTGTTACACGTGTTCAGGGGAATGATGAACCGGAGTACAAAGACAGCTTACCGTGTGTTTTGTTTATTTATACAGACTTACAAAGAACACTTAGAAGGCCAGAAACACAAAAAGAAAGAAGCAGCATTAAAAGCTTCCCAGAACACCACCAACAACAATACTTCTGCTCGTGGAACTCAGAATCAGTTGCGCTGTGAGCTCTGTGATGTGTCTTGCACCGGGGCAGATGCTTATGCTGCCCATATCCGTGGAGCCAAGCATCAGAAAGTAAGAGGTTTCTGTTCTTACCGTGCAAGTCAAACATTTGTCCCCATCATTTTTTCTCATTTTAAGAAAGGAGAAAATACGCAGAAACAGTATAATTTAAATTATTTTATTTAAAAATCTGCAGTCTTCTTTTCATTTCAGACTTGTCTTTAGGCTCACTATTAGAAGGGTATTGTTGAAAGAAAGGGGGAAAAATACTGCAATGGCATCAATGAAAATAGGATATATTGGGATATCATATATCATCCAAATCATAGGAAGAAGGTGTAGAATGAGATGAGGGAAAGGAACCATTGAGAACATGTGCCCCCTGTGCTTGTGCCCCCTAACTTTTCTCAAGACCTTTCTTGAGATTCATCTTACTTGTCTTGCTGGTACAGTAAATCTTTCAGTGCACTTTGAAACACTGTAAGCTAAGATAGTGCAAAGAACGGGCATCATTCTTTGATAGGTCCTGCAAAGAAAACTGTCCTCTGCAAGCAAAGAACAATGTTCCATAATAGACTTTATAATGAATATGTTTAGAAGACTTCTGGTAAACATGTTTTGCTTATTGTTTGGCTGCTCTTTTGTGGGCATGCTGGAGAAAAAACTGGGCTGCACTGTGAAATGCTGTGACCTGTTTTAAACTTGGCCATACAATAGTAAGTGCAATGATAAGTAGAATATATGTTTAGAAGTTACAGATTTTCCTCATAACTCTGGAAAGATTAATGACACTAAGAAATACAGTATTAATACTCTGCTTCTATAGCTCTTTACATCTCAGGACACAGGCATCAAGTAGCATTGTTCCTACTAAAATAAATAAATCTTATAGCATGTTTAAAATAATCTTCCTCCAAAAGCAAAAATCAAAATTTAGAGACACTTGTCCAGTGTTCTTCCATTAAAGAACAACCCAAGAAAGGGTTGTGCTCAATAACTCCATAGATATATGAACTGTGGTATATATTATCCTTTTATATTTGGATATAGTTTTCTCTTTGTGATAGTTGCAAGCCATTGCTGGGATTAGGTTCTTACCAGTGTGAAAATGGTATCTCAAAGGACTCCATTGCTGTGATAACTAAAGAACTTGTGTGCATTCTACTGGAAAAAAGTAATTTTGAACACTTGCTTGAGTTTAAATTGATACGATTGTGTGACATTACTGTGTCGGTATTCTGATAGGGAACATAAAAACTAAGAACAAAAGCCTAAAAGATTAATTTGGACAGTTGTGTGCATATTATGATTGTGTATATGTTCATATGTAAGGTATGTCTCACAGATTTGCATTTCTTTACTGCTGTTTTCAACACGTAGTCTTTAGTTTCTCCCTTGTGTGGTTTTTTCTTATGGATTACTTGCATCTTTTTCAGATGGTGGTCAGCGACACCAAAAGGAAAGTAGTATTCCATAAGAGACATGTTACAGAAAGACCTGTGCTTATCAATTCCAAGAATAAGCATGTACCTCTTTACTTTCTACGAGATTCTAAAGAGCTCTGAAATACCTCTTAAATCTTCCTTAACTATTTCTAAATATTAGGGGAAAAAAAAAGGAAGACATTTACCTAAGGAGTCTCTTTAGCTTGGCTAAATAATGTGTAAAGTCATTCAATATGAAGGCTCGTCAAATGTAGCAATCAAAAGACACAGTGTTGCTGAATGTGAATGAAATTACTCTTAGTTACAAATATTGTTTGGAACTAAAACAGTTCAATTGTTTTGCCCTTTCGACTAAAAAGTGATGAGGCAACAAAACAGACACATTGAAGCACTAGGAGCAAAATGTATTCTTAAATTTATCCAGAAACACAACAATTTATGTTGTGTTTCTGTTCTTATCTAAACAGCTGTGGGAGTAAATTCCTGCATTTGTAAATTTCTAATGGAAGTAAGCAATGTGAGATAACAAGTACCTATTTCCTTGTTATAGATGACAAGAGCTTTTACGTGTCCGTATTTCTTCTTTCCCAGGACCACTTTTTGTAAAAAAAACAATCTAAGTTTTTATTTGTATTGATTATTTTTGTACTGATATTTTTGCTTGTGATGCATTATTCTTACAGCAATCTCAGGGAGGTCATGTTATGAATGTCTCTTCGTACTTACAGGTAGTAAAGTTGCATACAAAACTTGGCAAGCCCATTCCTTCAACTGAACCAAATGTAGTTACCCAAGCTACTTCCTCAACATCTACATCTGCTTCCAAACCAACCGCCTCTGCTTCAAATATAGCAACTACCAGCAGTACAGTGAACTCCTCTGTTGCATCCTCTGCAGTGAAAATTCTTACTCCCACGGCAAACACACCACTTAATGCTGTGTCCAACAACAAAACATCTTCAACTGCTGCAAATATAGCTGTAAAGAAAATATCTACACCGAAAATAAACTTTGTTGGCAAGTACAGAAGTCAGTCTTTATTTTGAAACCTAACCTATTCTGTAAATTTTTCTTAAGACCTAGTGCAGCAGACACAAATGTGTTTAGGTAACTCGATGCATGAGTTACTCTGCTGTGTTTAAGGGAATTACTGCTGAGTGAGAATGTCTGTAAAAGTTTTGCTTCAAAATTGTTTTCTGCTCAGTTGTGTCCACCTGGCCCCTCTTGAATACTTTTCCCACCTTTGGTTTCTTATGTAGTAGCTGCCAGAGTATTGTATTTATAGTCCTAATTTCAGTTCACAGCCTGGGCTGTTAATGCGCCTGCAATAAATTGGTAATTTATGATGGGCAACTAAAACATCCTTTTTCAGTGAAAAACTAACCATGTAAACTTTGAGCTGAACATAACAGGGACAAGAAGCAGCTGTTCCACAATAAGCTATCCTGCTATTCAAGGAGAGAACTATACAGTTGCAACACTAGTGGTATACTGCCTTTACTAGTACAAACATTATAAAGTTTTGAAGTACTTTTTTTTTATAAATTTACAAAGTAACAAGAAAATAGATTATTAAAATACTTTTTCTGAGTTGTTCCCCATTCAGTCCTGTCCCTTGAAAAAGCAAGAAAACAAATAACAAAAATGGTGATTTTATAAAACGGAAGTTTTTCTTGTTAGAATAAACTACTTCAGTGTTTAAGTAACCTGAATGTCATTAAATTTACTGTTAAAATATTTAATTGTATTGAAAAGATATTTCAATTTTGGTTGATTGCAAGTCAAATCCAATAGATTTCAAAAGATCTATAATTCTTTGCCCAGATTATAGATATTTGCAAATAAAATCTTGTTTGCACATTATGTTTAATCACATTCTCATCTTATGAAGAGTAATAATTTTAACATTTTTTTGATTTCTAGGTGGTAATAAGCTTCAGACAACAGGAAGTAAAATGGAAGAAATGAAATCAGCTGAAAGTGTTAAAACACCTCCTGCTGCTACAGTGCAAACACAGGAAGTAAAACCTGACACAGCAGCTGAACCAGTGACTCCCACAACTCTTGCTGCTTTGCAAAGTGATGTCCAACCAGTGGGCCATGACTATGTGGAGGAGGTATTAATATGAAAATATGTATTATTTTTTAACTGTTATAGTGAAACATAATCACAGAGTGATTGAGGTTGGCAGGCTTTGGGTCAACTTGTTCAGTCAGCCTGCTTAAGGAGGACCACCTAAAGTAAGTCACCCAAAACCATGTCCAGATGGTTTTTGACAATGTCAAAGGATGGAGACTCCATAACTTCCCTGAGCAGTTGTGCAAGAGTGCCATCAGTCACAGTAAAACAGTGTATTCTGATGTTCAGCTATTTTTCACTTGGTGCTACTTGTCTCTGGTCCTGGCACTGGGCACCATTGAAAAAAGTCTGGCTCTGTCCTTTCTGCACCCTTCCTCCAGGTATTTATATTCACTGATATGATCCCCCTCAGCCTCCTCTTCCCTAGGTCAGACACTTGAGGTCTCTCTGGATGTCAGTGCGACCCTTCAGCCACTCCTCTTAGTTTTGCGCTGTCAGCAAACTAGCTGAGGATACAATCTCCCCCATCATCCAGAGCATTACTGAAGATGTTACAGGACTGTATTGATCCTGGGGGTGCTTCTGACCTCCAACTGGGCTTCATTCTGCTGATCACCACGCTTGGCCAGGCTGTTCAGACAGCTTTCAGTCCACCTCACTGCATGCTTATCCAACCTATGCATTAGCAGCTTGTGTAGGAGGGTATTGTGGTGAGACTTGGTCCAAAGTTTTACTGAAGTCCACAGGGCCAGTATTGACTGCTCTGCCTTCATCTGCCAGGCCTTCACCTTGGTGAAGTTGTGCTGACTGCTCCTGATGGTTTTCTTGCCCTCATTGTACCTGGAAATGGTTTCCAGGATTGGCTGCTCTATTGCCTTCCCAGAGATCAAGATGAGGTTGACTATAATTCCCTGGGTTTTCCTTGAAGATAAGAGTGATAATTCATTGAACCTGCAAATGCTTGTGCATATGTTTACATTTTTGTGTTGTGCATATTTCTTTTGTGCTTCATGTGGTTGGAATGAGATAGGTGGATCACCTTTGAGATGAATTTTGCCTGATACACAGGTTTGTGATTTATTAGCTCACCATGTTCAGGTTTGAATTTACAGCTGTGCACTCTTTGGAATGGAAGGACCTTGTTCCCTGTGCATTACCAAGCATAATGGTGTGTCTGTCAGAAATGAAGGTTCTAGTTTTCTATTTTGCCTTCTTTCAGTTATTATGTGAACTTCTTAATGTGTTTTGTGACAGGTAGACATTATCCAGTGGCACTGGATAATTAGATTGATGGATAATTAAATTTTATATCAGCCTTATAAAATAAAAAAGAAATTATCAAATGTGTTATAACTTTATATTCCAGGTAAGAAATGATGAAGGAAAGGTGATCCGTTTTCACTGTAAACTCTGTGAATGCAGTTTTAATGATCCTAATGCCAAGGAGATGCATTTGAAAGGGCGGCGGCACAGACTTCAGTACAAGGTAAAACTGCTAATGCTTCTCCCTGAAAATTGACCAGATATCAGCTAACTGGTCTAGTCACCTGTTCTTAGGTTTAAAGACTAGACAAAAGTAGGTATTCTGAGTGAACCACATGTAAAAAAAGAGAAATATATTTCATAGGCAGTATAGTTTTTAAAGAATAATGCAAACTGTGAAATTATATTTTGGTGAGGTTTTTAAAAATATTTTAAATGCTTCTTGTAGTCCAAGGGATGCAAGCAACAGGAAGTTCTTTATGTTGCTTACCATGAAATTTAAACAATATAAAATAGTATTGCTCAGTGGTTTTGGTAGGATTAACAGCACACACTCTTCGTGTTGCAGATTTGTTAATGATAAGTGCATTTGTGCAGTTCTAAAACTGCATTTTACTTCTTCTGATTTTATTGTAGATGAGTAGTATATGTTAAATATGTCAGAACTATTCCATAAGCTTGAGATGAGGACAGGAAAGCAACATTTAATTCTTTATTTTTCTGATCTAGAAAAAAGTAAACCCAGACTTACAAGTAGAAGTAAAGCCCAGTATTCGAGCAAGAAAAATTCAAGAAGAGAAGATGAGGAAACAGATGCAGAAGGAAGAATACTGGAGAAGGCGAGAAGAGGAGGAACGCTGGAGGATGGAAATGAGGTAATGCATTATGTTGCATGAATGAATGTGACAACCTGCTGTCAGATTGTCTGAAACTAAAATTCATAGTTACTTATTTTAAATACTTTAGGGTACTCTGTACTGTCTTGTTCAAATTGCAATTTCTCACTGGGATTTTTGCTACTGTTCAATCCTTCTGAGTAATGCAGAGTTAGTAGAATACTTTGTAATAAATGCAGACCTACTTTTACAGCAATAATTTATGTTGTTACCATCTCTTCATTGGTATTTGCTTATGACTGCTAGAAGTTGTTGAGAGCTGTCTAGAGCAGTGTCAAGTATTAGCTGCTGTATAAAGAGAGCACTTTGATGCACTTCAGGCGATATGAAGAGGACATGTACTGGAGGAGAATGGAGGAAGAGCAGCATCACTGGGATGACCGTCGCAGAATACCAGATGGAGGTTATCCTCATGGCCCTCCAGGACCACTAGGTCTGCTGGGAGTTAGACCTGGAATGCCTCCTCAACCACAAGGACCCGCTGTGAGTTTCTTCACTGGAGAAAAAAATTACACCATTTTTACCAGGAGACACAGTTAAGAAATATAAAATTGTTCAGTGCTACTTTAGTTGTCTCCAGTGTTTCTTTATAATAAAGGATTTGGAAAAAAAGAAATTATATGCTAATGAAATGGTGTAGGTGTACTAGTCCTACAAAATAAGTCCAATGAAATGACAAGAGGATGCTTTAAATACTGCTTCTTATGAAACACAAGTCATACAGGTTTTTGCTATTTTTTTGTTTTATTTGATTGCATTATACAACATTATTTACCTAATTGTGGACAAATATATGGATAAAAGTCTTGGAGAATAATGCTTAGTGGTCCATCATACTCTAAGCAATGTGAAGTGCAGTACCACTTGGGTTGATTCTGGCATTAGACTGATAAATGCCTTATCAGGGATCTGAAAGGTGATGAGGATCTGAAAGGTGGTGAAGTGAGTGCACACTGATGAGGTTTGCAGCTGGCATGAACATGAATCATGTTGGGATAGAGAGAATAGCCAATACCTTTGATGGCAACCATCCAGAGGCACCTAGGTGGGCTGTAGGGGAATTGTGGATTTCTGCAAGTACAAATGCCTAATTCTGCACTCAGAAAGGAAGAACCCTTTGCCTTGACAGAAGCTGGGTAGCAGCTCTGCTGAAAGGGATCTGGGGGTGTTGCTGTCGCGGCAGGACGGGAATGAAGAGACTCTTGACTCAGAAGGCTGCTGAGAGTAAAACTCCGATTTATTCAAAATACACCGCTCTTTTATATAGAGCTTTGCAAGGATCAAATCCATTGGTTCTGAAGTGAAAACAACCTAAAGCATTGATGCAAAGTGCTTGAGGCACAATGATAGAATTTAACTATAAACAATGTGAAAAACAAGGGAGATAAAGGATTATTTACATTCTTTCCCAGGCTTTTTGCCTGGCTAGAAACTCTGTTTCTTTCTTTGACTGAATCTGAAACCCACACTGGGGGTCCTGGCAGACAACAGTCTGGGCATGAGTCTGCAGCGTGCTCTGGCAGCAGGGCCAGCAGCAACCTCGGCTTTAACAGGACCACAGTCAGTAGATCAAGGACAGCGATCAGCTTTCATTAGACCCTAATGACAATACTACATTTAATTTTGGGCTTTCCAGTAGAAGATACATAAACTATGTATCATATCATAAACAGGCTTATTGTGGAGCTACCAAGATGTTCAGGGGTCTGGAACACTTGCCTTTAGAGGAGGCACTGAAGCATCTGGGATTGTTCAGAATGGAGAAGAGAGAGCTTCAGTGGGACAGAACAGCCTTCTAATAGCTGTGCTTTATAAAGGATATGGAACCAGGCTTTTTATAGTCATGAGAGGGTGAGATATATCCAACTTAAGCCAACACAAAGGAGATTTAGACTGAATGCAGGAAATCATCTTTTTTTGTACAGATGTTGTGCAGCCACCATCTTTGAAAATTTTCCAAATCTAAAGCCCTCAGCAATATGATGTGGTCTTACAGCTGACTGTATTTTGAACAGGAGATTGGACTAGATGACCTGGGGTCATCCTGTACAATCCTGTACATCCTGTACAATCCTGTGACTGTACAAAAGTAATCATAGATACTTTATTTTGCAGAAATATCCCAAGTATTTTCCAGTTGATAGAAAGGCAAGAGATACTAATGTTGACCAGAGTACCTCTGGTCTTGGAATTTGACCTTTGTTTAATTTTTATACACTTCATGTCTTTTCAGACATGATTGATTGTGACAGCTAAGGAAATGTCATATTTTGTTACATTTCAGAGATGTGAGGTTTGAATATTCTGTTCCTTAGCCACATGTTTGGGTTTTGGTCATTTTGTCTCATTTGTGAACTTGGAAGTACATCCAGGTTTCAGAACACTTTTTTTGTCTGTTCAGCCTCTGCGCCGCCCTGACTCCTCTGACGACCGCTATGTGATGACCAAGCATGCTGCTATATATCCTACTGAGGAGGAGCTTCAGGCAGTCCAAAAAATTGTTTCTATTACTGAGCGTGCTTTGAAGCTGGTTTCTGACAGCATGACTGATCATGAAAAAAGCAAGAACAAAGAGGGAGATGACAAAAAGGATGGCAGTAAAGACAGGTATTTTTAAAATTACTTTTTAAGAATTTTATTGTTTTTCCTTGCCCTGTTATCAGTGCTTTCAAGAGTTCATCTCTTTGGGCTTTTATGCTGTATTTTGAAGTCTTAGAATTATGTGGAGTACTATTTTATTTTACTTTTCTATCTTCAGGATTATTTTAATGATTTTTACATTGTTATTTTAAATGCAACTTTTAACTACAATTCACAGAGCTTTGAAAGGCGTTTTACGGGTAGGCGTTTTGGCAAAAGGTTTGCTACTCCGTGGAGACCGAAATGTCAATCTTGTTTTGTTGTGTGCTGAGAAGCCCTCCAAGACATTACTCAGTCGTATTGCTGAAAGCCTCCCTAAGCAACTTGCAGTAAGTAGAATTTAGATTTTTGGATTTGAATTTGCTTAAAAGTATTGTGAAAATATGTCCTCAAGTTAAATGTCTGCAGGACTCACTGTGCTGCAGCATGACATACTTCAGGTTCAGTTTCTTTCCATTTTCTGAGTGTTTTCATCTGAATTCAGAGACTGCTGCATGTTCCGCTTCCTCTATATTGTGTCCATACAAGCGTGTGCTCTAGCAGTGTAGTATCAATCACCATTTAACAGATTTCTTTTATTTGGGAAATAGAAATGAATACAAGAAAGACCATTAATCAGTTACCAGTAGCAATGGAGGTTATTACAGCCTGTTACATGTTACAGCACACCTGCTGCCTCGAGGTCAAAGTTCTCTAGTAATGCCAGTCTTTTGTACTTGTATCTTGTTTCCTTATTGTATGTATCAGTGTTTTATAGTTCAAAATTAGCCAGCTAAATCTAGTCTGTGTTTTTTTAGAATTTGGACCTTTAAAAAGGTAAACGTGCAGTCTTAGACCATTCAGTGAAATATAAACCCTTTGCAGTATTTCCACAAGAAAGTGTAAAGTCTCTGCTCTCTGCTGAACAAAGCCTGTCACTGTAGAGTGCTTGTCACAGTATTAGTATTTCAATGCAATCTAGTAAAATGCTTGACAGAATCACTGGAATGATCAGATTAATGAAAAATAGTCTCAAGTTTGCTGTTGTTTGAAGTAACAGAAGTAAATTTAACAAATGGACATCTTGGTCTGTCTTCATGGAAATGTTCACTGTGTATGTAGAAGAAGGTCACAGAGGTGTCTACAGCTTTCTTTTGGGGCTATTTAGAATTATTAAGTAAAGTTGCAAAAAGCAATTCAGAATAAACACTTTATTAGTTAATCTTCCATTTTTTCCCTGGCCCTTATTTACCCTTTCTTCTTAGCATGTTCTTACACTAAAGCACAGGATGTACCTAGCAATACCCATCTGTAACTATGAGCTTGAAAAATATGCATCTTTGCTTTTCAAAGACTTCTATGTTCCAGTGAGAAACACCCTGCTGATATTTTAATTGGCTCTGAAGCTTTTCTTTATCTCAAACACCATCAAGATTTTTGTTTTGTTTTGTTTCTGGGCAGTTTTTTTAGTTCTAACCACTTGGCTGTGTATTTTCATTAATAATTTGGAAACAATATGCAAGTCCACATATCTTTATACTGTGTAGTGTGGTTCTGTGACTACATAGGTACCTGTTTCATATAATTATATTGTGTTTTTATCTCTCTGTTGAAAAAAGAATATGTTGGAATCATTTTTCTTCCTGATACTTTTAATGGCCACATGCTAATAGAAATTTCTGTTTCTCAATATTTAGGTAATAAGTCCAGAGAAATACGATATCAAGTGTGCAGTCCCAGAAGCAGCAATAATTTTAAATTCATGTGTGGAACCCAAAATGCAAGTTACAATCACACTGACATCTCCAGTCATTCGGGAAGAGAACATGAGGGATGGAGGTTGGGAAGCTGTTAAAGATGTTACTTATTTCTCACCTGTTTTTTTATGTTTATCTATTCTGCTTAAGATGGCACTAAGGTCCTGGAAGGCAACATGCTGGCACACATATTTGATCAAAACTTTGTTTTTCAACAGCCAATCTCAGTAGAAAACAGTTGGTTCAAATAAATGTGTATATGATGCTTTTATTTAATTTTTAAAATTTGTAACTTTATGTCCAACCTCAGCTTTCTGGAAAAAGGTAAAAGCTTGATTTTTTTCCCCATCTTTTAAAATTATGTGGAAGACTAAGTATTTTATAGCAAGTGGCTATAAAAACTGGCTTTCTAGAGCAGTCTTGCCTTAAGATAAAGATTGTATGTATTTAGAAAATCAAATCACAGGTTTTTATTCTGAACTGGGTCAGTATTAATATCACTTAGACACTCTGAATAGTGCCACTTAAAATGCACTTTTACAGTACTTTTGATGGTAACAGTGCTTCTAACTTGAAAAGATAATGCAGTTTTTTCCAGCTCTCTGAGGTTGTTTTTGGTCTGGAGTGCTTTTTGAGTATATTTATGCTCCTGGTATTGCAATCACTCTTCTATCCAACTGGCAAACCTAACTAGTACAATAAGAAACGGCTCTGTCATTGAGCTGAAGCAGAAGGTGGAGCTTGGGAATCAATTTATGTTTCTGAAGTCCACAGTTTCTCTGGTGCCAGCAGTGTTGCTTTAGGGTCTGTTCTGTAACACTTTCAAAGCTCCAAAAGCTTTTAAGCCAACAAGCATGATTAATGTCTGCGGTACATTGGTTCTTTTTATTTATGGGTCAGATAAAATTAACTTTTGTTTCCTTTTAATCCTGTGTTTTCATAGTTGAAAGAGATCAGAGCAAACAGGGTTCTGGTGTTTGACAGTGAACCTACAAATAGAAAATCTGAGGTTGTTTTAATACTTCTCATATACAGGTTGAAAGAAATTTTATGTGTGTATGTATACATGTGTTTGTGTATATACGTATTTATATAAGCCACTGAAGTTTTTTTTTATATTTCATCTCATCACTACATGTCCTCTAAAACACTTGAGGTTTTAATATTGCATTACTAAGTGTCCTGTAGCTGTGACTAGTGCATTTATAAGCAAGCTATGTTAACAAAGTCATCCTACATGATCAGAAAGAAAAATTTGAACATGCATTCTGTGGTTTGGATGACTTCTAAAGAGTCTTAGAGTGCTTTTGTTTTAAACTGTGCATTTTATTCCTAGCTATAAAGGCTTTGTATGTATACTGTCACACCAATTTTACTTGGTTTTGGACAATCTGAGTGTAACAACTCTGGGCTGAATCCAACTTTCCGTATTATTTAAGTTTATTAAAAAATGCATTTTGTTATTAAATTAGACTAACAATTTAATGAAATTAACCTTAAACACCATGTTTATTTCTTGATGTACTGTGCAAAAGTGCAGTATTGATTCCTGCTGCTATACTCAATTTCAACTAAGTGGTTTCTGGCCCAAAATTGATGTGGACTAAAAGTAAAACAAATTTCAAATTACTACCATCAGTCCCCTAAGTTATACCATCAAAAGGAAACAAATCTGTATTTTTGTCTGACCCACACTTGAGTTAAATGATCTTTGTGAGTTTATTCACTGCTGAATGCAGTACTGCCTCTAGGCAAACAAAATCAAGATTAGATTTCTCTTCAAGACACTGAGCAGTATAAAATGGATGTGCAGAAAAGTTCGCTTTTGAAACTGGAGAAAATAGAAGACTGAATTGCTAATTATTGCAGCAAAGAAGTTCCTTATTCTGAAGACTGCTGCTTATTTGCTGCAGAGTAACAGTGTGTGTTTGTGTTTTTCTTACTGCAGCTTCTCATGCTCTGTGTCTTACACTGATTTGAAGTTTTCATTTTCCTTAGCCCGCTTGGGGAGCTAGTTCAGATGTTAAGGAAGGCTTTACCGGAAGGACCAGTTGGAGTAAAGATGCAACTTGAGTCTTGCACGTGGAGTAGAATCATGTTTGATGTGTTAAGTAAAAGGCTAAAAAAAATCCAAACAGTGAAATGAAATTGTTAACCGCATAGCTACTGTTCCTTACAGTATTGTGCGTTTGACAGTTGACCAAATCTGATACATTTGAAGAGCTGTAACCCAGCTGTGGAGTCTTCCTTCGGCAAACAAGGTGTACCTACTTACAAACACCTCTGTGTGTGCGCGTGTGTCTTTTTCATCCTTAGCTAACAGCCCCGGTCCAAAGCCTTCTAGCAGAGGGACTTGATTCCTGTCAGGAGTTGCTGCCAAGACATCGGAAGGATTTTTGACCAAGGTTTTCTAAAGCTCAGTGTCACACCTGCCATGCTTTACAAAGGAGGGGTTTGGATGCATAGTCCTAGCATCTGCTGCTACTTTGTGTTTGGTTTTTGGTTTTTTTTTTCTTTTCGTCTTTGTCTCTCTCCTAAAATGAAGCAGTGTTCACACTAGTCTTATAATAGTTGACTGGATAAAATATATTTTATGTAATAAAACTTACCTAAATTGACATACCTGTTAACTTTTAATGAAGAGGTAGTGTGGACACAGCACGTCTAATTGAAGATTAACCCCTTATATTTAGGCTAGTAATAAATTATACAGGGTAAGAATTCATGCCCGTGTTTTGTAAGTTAATTCAGTTTTTGTCCTAGTTTAGTAGGGTGGTAGGTTAGGCATCTGATTTTAGTTGCACAGTCTTTAAGGGGTTAATCCAGAAATGTGAAACATATGCAAAAATCCACAGAATAAATATTACAGGAGTTTCCTTGATACATTTTTTCAGTCATTGTTTTCTCAGTGTAGTACATGCCTCAGCAACTTCTGACTTTCAGAGTCTTTTTAAGTTCCAGTGGTATTCTTATGATAGCTATTAGTAACCCATTTTAGATTAACATTTCCAGCACTGAGTAAGATTCTTTATTGTACATTTAAATTGCAGTTCTTCTCAGTAAAACTATTTTACAAGTTGAAGGTTTTCAGAGATAGAAACTTTAAATTATTAATGAATTATTGTGCTAAAAGTTTGCACAGTGTCACCTATTTGCATATTAGTTTTAGAAGAGTGTAAATAATTGACTGATTAAGCTATTGGCCTCACAGTACATATTTGCATTTTTAGTTTCTCATCCTTGTTTTGCCACTTTTTCCTGTGGTGGGTTTTCTCAGGATGTACTCCTTGTCTCATATATCTGAGTTGTACTCTTTTCATCACTTAACTTTAGGTGGCACCCCTGTTGTGGGGCTTTGGAGGGGATTTTTTGTTGTTGAGGTTTTTGTTTGGGAATTTTGGGTTTTCAAAATTGGTTTTGTTTTGAAAGAAGCATCCTGTTAAACATCTTAATTTGCTCTGTAATTGCACTTCACTCTTAGTGAAGATTTTAATTTTTCCACTTTAATACATAGTCTGTAAGTTGGAATATCTGTGTGAGAAGTTACCTATGTTCTTCTCAGCTTTGCTCTTATGAAGTCTTGATGTTTTTATCCCTGTGCAAAGCAATGGGACTATCCTATCAAAATGCTAAAATCTGAATATAGGACTTCACATTAAATTAGTTACTGTACTGCAAAGCTATACTACCATGTTAATTCATGGTCTTTTAGCTCTATATGCTAAAAAATCTTACTGTTTTACATTGGTGATTTTAGAGCACAATTTCTGCAACATTCCTAAAAGCTTCTTGTTGCAGGCATGTTTCATGAGTCTCATTATTTTTTATTTTATTCCATAACTTAACCTAAATTAAGATCTTGAAGGTATAAACTCTATTGTTCCAAACAATAACTCCTTGAAATGTGTGCCTTTGAGTGAGGGCTTTTTGTTTAATCGCATTTGGTATATCACCAATTATGCTATTAACATATGTTGTGGTAATCACCATAGCCATTTTCAGAATGAGTAAAAAGTAACTTCTGATGGTGATCACTGATCTGATTATATCCATATAGTTTTCAAGTAACTCAAGGAAACCATTTCACATTGTTTGGTGGTTCCAGTTTCACTGATTAAACCACTTTTGTGGTCTCTTAATTTCTTTGGTAGCAAAGCAGTCCACTTGGTAATTAAATTATTTTTGGAACATTTAAATAGGCAATGTCTGGCATGTCTTCTCCATCTTTTAGACATTTTGCTTTGTTTTTTAGACTATTCCTTGCTTTTCTTTATCTTGGTGAGTCTTTAGTAAAGCAGTCCCTTTTCAGATCCTTCATTGCATCCTAAGTGTTGCTGGAACATATCTATTATGGGCTGAGGAATTTTATTTATATGGGTAAGAGGAAAGTGCTAGAAAACAAGGAACTCTGTAATATTGATGAACAAGTCACATTCCTTTAGTCAGGTTTTTTAGTGTCAAATAATTTTAAGTTTAAGGCATGATAAAAATAACACCATGGCTAAACATTCAATGCTTTTAAGATTTGTTATACTAAGTATTTCTTTCAAGAATAGGTCCCAAATAACACCTGAATATTAAAATTTAAAAGAAACTAAGTTTGAATGTTTCTACTTGGTTGAAGTGGATTTTTGTGTTCCTTCTGTCTCGTGTTCTCTGTGCTGGTGCACTGTGTCCAACCATCCTTCCTTCGGTATTTAATTTTAGGGGATATGTGTTTTTCCTCTGTTAGCTGAAATAAAGAACTATGCATTGCATAATCAGCAATGCAGTTGAAAATAACTTCAGAGCTGAAGTGTATTATGCTCTTGATCATCCTACGGTCGATGCTCTAGTCCTAATTGAGCGACTACTGCTGAACATTTACATTTCTCATTCAAGGGTTTAAACTTTAAATGGCATGTGTGACATTGAAGCTATTTAAGGAAGTGTCTTGCTCACCTGGTCAAACACCCATTCCTCACTGCATTTTGCCAATTCAATCCATTTTAGATGTAACCTCGGGTATGGTGAAAGACCCACCGGACGTCTTGGACAGGCAAAAATGCCTTGACGCTCTGGCTGCTCTACGCCACGCTAAGTGGTTCCAGGTTCGGAACATCATTTTACTTTCTTCTTGTAGCCTTATGAGAGATTAGTTCAGTTGCAATATGAATGTTTAATTGTGTGAAAACACTCAGCGTTGTTCATGCTAATAATACTTGATACTTCTCTGTTCCCTAAATTTAACTTTAGAAGGTTGAGTGTGGAGGAGCTGCTTTATGCAGTTATTGCTCATTTGACATCATTTTTTTTTTCCAGTCATTGAGAAGGCGATGTTGAAAGCTTGACTCGCTTGGGGTGATCATATGTTGTATATTTGTTATATATTCCATAAGGCTGCAGAGTAACTTCGCTTTAAATAATGGAATATGCGTTTAAAGCTTTGTGTTTAGATTTAAGACTTTTTTTTTTATATTTCTTTAAGTGCATTAAGTGTAGGGAATGAAAGGTGAGAAGCAACTGTTTGGTTTAGTGACTTTGCATTCTGGCAAAGGCACAATAAAGAAACCAAACAGATTCCCTTGACCTTTCAGTCTCTATACCTATTTCTTAGATCTTTACTTTACCCTTTTTATTTCTAATATAGAAAGATACTGTATTTATTGTTTCAAATGAACATGGGTCAAAGTGTATAGGGGATCAAGAAATGTTATTCTTGTATAACCTGTGCACTTTGACTTCTACCACCATAAATTAATAACCCTGTATAAAATACTGCTGTAAATGGCAGCTCACGGAATAAAGTTGTAGAATGATTTGTTTCAATCTTGTATCTGAGCTTCCATTGAACAGTGGTGTTTTAGTCTTTCAACGAGTCCAGTTTGCTCTGGGTGCAGGGGTTAATTAATTTGATTTTGTATTGCTCTCAAGGCTAGAGCTAATGGTCTGCAGTCCTGTGTGATTATCATACGTATTCTTCGTGATCTCTGTCAGAGAGTTCCTACTTGGTCTGATTTTCCAAGCTGGGTAAGTAATGTTTTTTTAATGAGCCTTCTTAATAAATATGTTACTACAAGGAAATTATAGGGAAGTGTTAATATAATTTTTAAATTCAGACTTTTTCAACACATAATGTAGGGTTTTGTTTGGGATTTTGTTTTTTTTTTTTTGCTAACAAATACATCAGATTCTGTCTTAAAATACAGTTTTCTGTGGTTTTTCATTTGAAGCTGGAAGTTATTGTTTTTTTTCCAAAAGAAATTTTCTTGTTCTTTTCTGTTCCTTGTGGGTAGATTCCTATTCTAGGTTTTAGCATTTTCTTCCTTTACCCTATATAAAAGAGTCTATTTTAGTCTAACCACCTACTCTGAATTGCTTGGAGTTTGCTGAAGCTTATTTAAAATGTCAGCTGTGCCCAGATAGTTCTGTGACAACAGAAAGAACTTGAAAGAAAAAATCACATTAATTACTATGTTTATTATGTCCCTTTCGTAAGGGGAAATACCACAGTACTTCAGGACAGCCTGTGGTTGTGTCATCTTCATATTTTAGTCAGTTTCACTTAAATCCCTCGTTTGTATCGGGTCACCTTTCTTAATTCAGTTGAGTGCTCTTGGAGCATTCCTTTTGCATTGATTACCTTACAAATACTCCAAATACTAACAGATGTATAATCTGTGGATTGGACAAGGTTAGTCTGAAACACATGCATCATGTGGAAGTAAACCTAGCTCTAGCTGTTGTGTTTTGCAGACCAAATCCAGTTGCAATGAGCAACTCCTTTTCAGTTTTGACAGGAAGGGCGCTAACATTGTTGTGATCTTTTGATTTTATTTAGATGAGAAATACTTTACAACTCCACTAAGTTTGGAGACAGTTTTATTAAGTTACTTCTAATAATACATATTTCTTCTGGAAAGGAAGTGGAACAGTAATGTCTGTTTTTCTAAATATTTAAATGGAAAAAAACTAGTGCCAGTTTCAGTATCACATTTCATGAAAAGTACACTAAACAAATACAGCTTAAGAGATCCTAAGTGCTCTCTTAATATCACTATGATACTGAGCTGCCCAGAGAATGAACCTTGGCATACTTTCAGAAAAGTATCCTTACAACTATTGCAACACAGAGCAGGGATATGGGTGAAGAACAAGGAATGTTGCTTTTTAATTCTCACATTATGTGTTCCAAGGCACATCCAGAGAGAAGAGAGATATGAAGCAGCGTGTCAGACCTTGCTGTGTCTCAGTTCTCTCCAAAAATGATTCCTGATTTGTTCCTGGTGCCTGATGCATTCTCAGTGACATGGATCAGCACTGAACTGTAGTCAGCTGTTCTTTTAGCCTGTAGGAAAAGTCTTCTGATAAAAACAATGACAAAATGAAAGTGATGATATCAGCCAGTATGCATGGAATTTATTAGATTGGAGTAATACAGTTTTCTGAATACAGATATTCTTCTACCCTCTGTACTAAAAACCTTTTACAAATGAAAGAGATGACAGAGCTTTTTGTAAAAAAATTATAAATAATTGTAAAAATAGCAGCTAATAGGAAGCCTGAATGCTCACAGTAGTAGCATTTCATATACCTAAAAGTAGAAACTAAATTAGAAGAACTTTGTCAGGTTTCTACACATTATTCAAATTTGAAATCCAGTCTTTTTTGCATATAAATACCAAGACGACATAATTCATGTTTTCCTAGGACTGAGTTATAGACCTCAGTGTATTGCATGAGGATTCAAAAGAACTAGATTTTAATATATGCAAATCCAAGTTCTGCTTTTTTTTCTTTACTGATGCTCTTTGTTTACTCCTTGAAAATGTCTTAATTACTGTTGCCAAATCCTTACTGATACAGCAAGAGTATGGAAATAATGTGCTCAAAAATTGAAATCTGTCAGTTAAATGGAGCTAAAATAGAAAGGAATGGGCAGCCTTAGTGATTAGCACTGCCTGTAGTTACTTGCATACATCAAAATAAATATTTACACCTTTAAGGGAAGAACAAAAGGTAGCATTTGAAAACTGTAGATATGGTGAGGAAGACAACGTCCAAACGACAAATGCCTCCGAAAAAACCTGGCAAAAACTATTTGAGAGTTAAACTTGCCAAAGAGGTAGCAGTTAAACATCTATCTAATACTGGGAAGGAGATATAGGAGAAGTTACATCTTTCTTTTACAAATACTTTTATAGGTTCTTCTATAAAAAATTAGTGTCTTAATAAAAGTGAACAGTGGAAATATTAGGGAAAAAACATCAGTACTTAAAGTACAGCTAATGATTTAAACCATTTTAACAAATATCTAATGTATAAATTTCAGAACGTATACATTCTGAAAATGAAATGTATACACAATAAAATAAATTTATTGGAGAGGTTTTTTTATACTTGTTTAACATCTGAGTTAGTGTTGCTTGCTAACCAGGAGAAAAATTACTGAGCGCTTCAGTTGTGCTAAACTGAAGGACTAGTGAGGATATTAAGCATTTTAAGGACAATTAAATTTTTGATGTTATAAGTTTCTGTACTCTTAGAGAAAAAACTATTTCTATTTTTCTAAAGCATTCTGTTTCACTAGGTATACAGTGTATTATATTCATGTGGCTGAAAGAATCAAGTGTCCTAGAGTGTTTCAAACTCTCAAAAATGGTTAGACAAGTTGTCTACCTGTATATGTAGGCTACTACTGTATAAATTTCTACAAAATTACTGAACAACATGTGATGGGAAGAAGCCCATCATGGAATCACTGAATTCTTCCAGCTGGAAAAGACTCTGAAGATCATCAAGTCCAATTGTTAACCCAGCACCACTAAACCATGTCCTTAATTGCCATATCTACGTGTTTTGCACACATTTCCAGGGATAGTAACTCTGTCATTTCCCTTGACACCCTGTTCAACCCTTACAGTCAAATTTTTTTTCCCTAATATCCAATCTAAACCTTTCCTGGTGGAACTGGAGGCCATTTCCTCATTTGTGGGAGAAGAGACCAACCCCCACCTGATACACCCTCCTTTTAGGTGGTTATACAGAACAGTAAGGTCATCTCTGAGCTGCCTTTTCTCCAGGATAAACATCACCAGCTCCCTCAGCAGTTCCTAACAGAACTTTGTGCTCCAGATCCTTCCCCAACTCTGTGCCCCTTCTCTGGACACATTCCAGTAACTCAGTCTCTTTCTTGTAATAAGTGGCCCAAAACTGACCCCAGGATTTGAGGTGTGGCCTCACCAGCTCCCAGCACAGAGGGGCAGTCACTGCCCTGGTCCTGCTGGACACACCATTGCTGGTACATTCAGGATGTCCTTGGCCTTCTTGGCCACCTGGGCACATTCCAGTTCATGTTCAGCCACTGCTGACCAGCACCCCCAGGTCCTTTCCCATCCAGCAGCTTTCCAGCCATGCTGTCCCAGCCTGGAGCTGCAGGGGGTTGCTGTGACCCAAGGGCAGGACCCAGCACTTGGCCTTGTTGAACCTCACACAATTGGCCCTGGTCTGTGGGTCCAGACAGTGCAGATCCTTCTGCAGAGCCTTCCTGCCCTCCAGCAGATCAGCACTCACACCCAGCTTGGTGCCATCTGCAAACTGGCTGAGGGTGCCCTTGATTCCCACATCCAGGTCACAAATAAACAGGGCTGGGCCCAGCACTGAGCCCTGGGGGACACCACCAGCAACCAGCTGCCAGTATCAGAACTCATTGTTCATCTGGCACCACCTTTCTTCATCTTTATAAAATAACTGGGGTTTCTTTCCATTTTAACTGAAAGTGTTCTGTGTTGTGTAATGTTCTTAAAAATTCACGATTCAAAATTCTCTACTGAGGAACAGTAGGAGCTTTATTCTGTCTTAGTCCATCTCCTAATTTATCTGAATTCTCCTGTTGTTGGTGTAGGCTATGGAGCTGCTCGTGGAAAAAGCAATTAGCAGTGCGACTGGGCCACAGAGTCCTGGAGATGCATTGCGAAGAGTTTTTGAGTGTATATCTTCAGGAATCATCCTTAAAGGCAAGTTGCCTTTTATGTATACTTGCACTTAACTAATCCGAAATCTTTCTTGATAATAAAGTAAAGATGTGTTACTAATTAGCCTGATTATTGTAGGTGGTCCTGGCCTTCTGGACCCTTGTGAAAAAGATCCTTTTGATACACTTGCTGTAATGACAGATCAGCAACGAGAGGATATTACTTCAAGTGCACAGGTATGGGAATGTAGTTGTGAAGTAACTAAATTTGATGTATGGTTTTGTTTTGGTTCTGTTTTTTTTTTAATGAAGCTTTATATTGGATGTGAATTAATTTTCTCAGACTGGTAAGTCGGAGCTTACCAGTCTTAAGGTAGGCTTTGAATGTATCACAGGAGAAGATGTTATTGCACTGAAATAAATGTATTTTTTCTGAACAATTTATAGCATTCTCAGTCTGTGTCTATATATCTAGATCTGTAAACAGACTTACTGTACAGAAGTATGTTACTAGATTGGAAATTTTGTAAATACATCTGTGTAACATTCATATAATAGTAATGATCATTCATGCTTCCAGTTTAAGAGGTTAGTGCCTCTTAATTTGATCCTTTTGCTAATGATTCCTAATCGTGTGTCACTTAACATGACATGTGACAAGCCTTGGCTGTTTCAGTGCAAGCCCAGAAGCCCAAACACATGTACATTAAGCTAAGGTGCTGCACTTAGAGAAGCAGCAAAAGTGACATACAGATTTTATTTTGTTGATTTTGTTGGGAGACAAAAGATTGAATACTTAAGGGTAATATCACACATCACTGATGTTCTTTCCTAATTGTTTGACCAAGTGCTTAAAATGGATGTTTGTTTGTAGCACAAGTAACTTCTCTTTACCATTTTTCTAGTTTGCGCTGAGACTCCTTGCATTCCGTCAGATACACAAAGTTCTAGGAATGGATCCGTTACCACAGATGAATCAACGCTTCAACATCCATAATAATCGTAAAAGGAGAAGGGACAGTGATGGGGTTGATGGATTTGAAGCAGAGGGAAAGAAGGACAAAAAAGATTATGATAACTTTTAAAAATGTTTGCCATCATTGCTAATATTGATGGTAATGAAAAGTCCATTTGTTGCCTTGCTTTTACTTCATTCATAATGGTGTCTGTTTAAAACATCCAAAACCAGCTTCTTAATTAGATTTGGAAGAGAGCAACCTAGCTCTTCTGTGAGATTTTGAATATTTTAATTGGATGTACTGTATCAGACAAATTATGGATGGAAAGACTGCAAATGGTAACTTGTCATAGGAAAACATAGTTTTCCCTCATTTTCTTTAAATGTGTTGCTAAGTTTAGTATATTTTTTTTTTTTTGTCTTTTTTATTAACAAGTGCATTGTCTTCCTATCTTGACTGTATTTAACTCAGCATTTGTGTTTCTGTTGCTATGTGTATTTTGACCTTTTATTTAGAAGTATTTTTGTTTGCCTTTGACACTAGTTGTATGAGTTACTTTGTGTTAGGTAGTAAAACAGTTCCCCTCCCAATTAATATTTTAGAGAAGGTTTTTTTTTCTTTTTTTGTAAAGTGAGACTGCAGGATCATGTTTCTAAATGTGAAGGGGTTACAACACATAATTGTCCTGCCATTTGAGTGCTCAGAATTCAATGTTTTTGCCAATCTTGTGGCATTTGTCTTCTTAGTGTGATATAACAGTGTAATTAAGACAAATTTGTGTTAATCTAATTGAGTTTGCTGTTAGTTGTGCATTAGCAGTATAAAAGCTAATATATACAGTATGGTCTTGCAACAGTTTTAAAGCCACTGCATAATTGATCAAAGATTTGCATGATGGGTTTTTTGTTGTTTTTCTTTTTAATAGAAGGGCTTTAAAAACTATTATCTTAGGTTAAATGCATAGGTCTTTGTATGATTGACTTTGTGACATAGCAAGGCCAAAAAATAACTTTCTGAATTTCTTTTCTCAACAAGCAAAGGTGGGCATTTTCCATTTAGACAAAGTTAGTCATTCTTTTTGGTCAACTTTGTCAATATGGTATTAATTCCTCTCAGCCCTTAAAATAAATGTTTGTCATATCAGTGCCTGTGAGGTTATTCATTATATCTGTTCCTGTATAAAACTTCTGTGATTTTTTTTCATTAATTCAAATTTTAAAAGTGAAGTATTACTTAAAAAGTGAAGGTTATCAAAGGAAAAAAACCCAGAAAATTATTTACTGTGGCCATAGTGTATGCTTATGTCTCTTTCAAAAATCTAAATATAGCAGTGGTGTAAGTAAAGTTACATCATACTGTTGATGTATGCTCTGGTACACAGGTGTGATTCTTGTCACAGCACTACAGTGGAATACACAAATAAAAGTTAAAATTTATTAAACTATTAAAATTTATTACACACTGGAAACAGAAGTTCCACTTACTCTGTTAGATGTGTATTATTCTTTGTTGCAAACTCATAAAACACAGATTAATATAGACTAACATTCCGGTAGCTGCTTTATTGATGGTTGTAGGAGAGTATCACATGTGACAAAGATAATTTCTGATACTGTTTACTAAGAAAAGTCCAACTTCTGTTCCATTTCAAGGTCGAATTTATCTTTGACCTTTTTAATAAGCAACTATTGGAGCAGGGGGCATGTTTCTGTTCCCAGCATCTACTGCTAACCAGTGTGGGCCTATGGAATAAAAATACAATATTTTAGAAAAATAGAGGGAATCTAAAGATTTAAAAAAGAAAAACACTTAATAGTGTTCTGCAAGCATTAGAGTGCAATTTTCAAGGGAGTGATTATAAGGGGTTAGCATATAAAAGTAAAGCTTTCTCACTGTTGGAAAGCTTACTAAATAATTAGAAGTAGGAAAAGCAGAAATGCTTTGAAGTTACTTTAAAAAAATTACACTCATTTCATTGTCCATTGCTCCAAGCATATGCTTGTTCTAGGGGATATCTTGCTGCCATCATGTCTAGTTAGCCATTACTATTTATTTTGAAAGCTGCAGGTGCTATTCATGTGGCTAGTTAAACTCCATACCAAAGTTTCTTTCCTCATAAGGTAAACTTTTCTATTCAGGAATGTGACCCTAAAATACAGGATTAAAAAGGTCAAAGATGTATTTTAGATTTTCTGTATTTTTGTTCTGCTGGCTTTTAGCTCCTAACCAGTTTCTGGATCTTTTGAAATATTGTATACTTAAAGTGATTCCACATTAAAGATGAAGCTGTGACCATGATTTTTGTGCTGTGTGGTGAAAGGTGAATTTGCAGTTTGTTTCTGGTGTTCCTACCCATTTTAATGGATAACTCCTGACTCTTGTTAACAAATCTAAAAATGCAAAAACAAGGTTTTCAAAAGTACAGAGCTAGCTTTGACTTAAATACTACACTGTGCACTTGGAAAGGCAAAATTAACTACATGAGCGTTTGAATACCCTATGTTTTGGTAAGGCAAACAGTTTACTAATAAGCACTGTTTACATTTTTTATTCAGCAGTGCTGTTTGTTAAATACCACAATTGCAAACACTGTAGTCCTCATTCACAAGAGTGAAATGTACACAGAAAAGATATTGCCCCCCATGTTCACTTTAGCAGAACAGTTGGTGAACATATGAGCTGTCCTGTTTCAGACTTGTCTTCCTAGTTCATAAGTGTGTCCTGTCTGTGAGCAGTGTGGTTTCACATGGATCTGTGTGTAAAGGCACTGCTAGAAATTAAAGTATGTTAGACACAGTCCATCAACTTCTTGCCCTTTTATGAAGTTCTAGATGATCACTTAAACTTGCAGAACTATTGAATATGATGGGTTCATTTGTAGCTTCTATTTTTAGACCTTTTAGTATTTAAAATTTTTCTGCCTAGAAAACTTCCATGAGTTGGAATCAGCTTGAAATATTCCTGCAAAAATGTGCATGCATATTTAACATTCTTATTGTTGGTTGAATATCTGCTGATCATTATTAGTCTGTTAACTAGTCACACAATGCCAAATTCATTTGTTTATTAAGCAATTAAGACTTGTTTGGACTAACCAAACAGATTTAAATAGTATAGCATTAATAATGGTGAGCGATAGACAAAGTTAGCAATGGTTTCTTCCATTTCTATTTGTTTTACAAAGTACAGTGATAGAGTCAACAAAAACATCTGTTTTCCTTCATTTTTTTTTAAATGACAGCTGCAAGCCAAAGAGCCTTCTAGCCAAAAAGGCTAGCAAATTAAATTTCTCCTGAGAGATTCCTTTATAGATTCCTCCTTACTTCCTTCCTCAGAATATCTTTTTATCCTTCAGTGTGGTATTTCTCAGACTTTCAAAATTAAACAGCTGGTCTTTTTGAGAAATAAAAAAAAATCCAAGGAGTGTTCTCTATAGACTTAGTACAGCAGTTTTGATTTATACCCAAATAAAAATCAAACATAATTCTATAAATATCTGTTTATCTGTATTCTTAAATTTTGTTCCACTTTTTTTGCTTGCATTATGAAAGTCTGAGAGAAGCTTGCTGTTGTTTATTGAACTTCCTGCTTGTTTACAATTTGTATTTTAAGAAACACTGCCCTAATAATACTCAACAAGTGTCCAGTTGCTACCGAGGCAAAAGTCACTGTTTTTCAGGGACTGGCAGCTGTTGCTGGGGATATTGACCCAGCATAGTGCATACTGTCCCACATGTCATGGTCCTTACATGTGTATGGTAGCAGCTCTCTGGCCACAGAGAGCAGACACAAACTTTCTTAGTTGTTTTCTTGGGGAAGGTTGTAAGAGAAGTAGAGAAAAAAGAATCAAAACAATTCTTATCTCATTTACTGTTCCTGTATTTGTGCCCATGTGGAATGTGTTTAGAGATTGTCTACCCAAGGTAAACTTGCTTAATTGGACACTGGTGATAATGTTTTAGATTCACTGGCAGATTAGATCCATGTGTATGTTGGGACTATGAGTAGAGAGTCACGAGATTTTCAAGTTAGCTAGTTAGTGATAGTTCTTATTAGTGAAATACAGTGTGATATAGTATAAGATAATAAGAGAGCAATTGATCAGCCTTATTACCCAGATGGGGACTTACAGTGACACTTGTATTAGTAAGGGTCGTCATTTAGAAAGATCTTTTAACACTTCCTGTTTTCTTAAATTTTTGCAAAGCCATGGCCACCAGTATTTATTGCAGGGTAGTTTAAAGCCTACCAGCTTGCAGAAGGCTCAGCCACTAGCTTAAATACTTTCATATGTATTCTGCATCACTCCTGTTTGGGGTTGATACTCTGAATCACAATAAACATAGCATGGCATCAAGAAACCTTGTGGATTTTGTAAGTTTTCTGTAATTAAAAATCTGAGATGCAGAACAGAGCAGCTGACCAAGAGAAAATAAATGGCTTTTTCTACAGTAGAAAGGTTACTTTAATATTAAAAGTGAGAAAAAAGGCCTCTTGTTTCAACATAAGAATCACAAATCTTGCTCCTTATACAACCTCTTTTGTTTCCTTTTCTGCATGTTGTGTTGTGTTTATATCAATAGTATGCATGTATGATCAGACTGTGTAAGACAGCCTTATCACAGACTTTACTTCTGGCACACATTTAAGTTTGCCAGTAATTTTCTGGTTATGCAAGTTAATGAACACTATGGGAGAGATGAAGGTGCCTGAATACAGAAGTTTACTATCATGTTTTACACACTCCTGGGCTATGTGCGGCTCCAAAAGGTGTTTCTCAGAGGTGCAGGCCCACAGCTGTCAGTCCTACTTGGATACCTCAGCATGGCTTAGGATGTTGAGAATGTCACTGCTTAGGTAACTACTTCTTCTTTTCACATGTGAGAGAAAAGCATAGTGCATCTAAGAACTGGAGCCAGAGTGATCCAGGATGTTGCCAGTATAGTCATGTGAAACTACAGCTTCAGGAAAGTGGGATAATCATGGTGGTATCAGCAGCAGAGGATGCTTGTGATAAGAAAAGTGTCTGTGATAATTAAATGCCATCCCACTTTCTACCAATAACTTCAGTAATTTATTTTATTTGTAAATGGAAAGGTAATAAAATACAATAGAAGAGACTTTCCTTCTAACCACTGTATTGGCAGGAAGGGCCCTTTGTCATTGTCACTTGCTTGCCCACTCAGGGCTGGCCAAGTTCCAGCACGTTGTTAAGGGCACTGTCCAAATGCCTTTGAACACTGACAGACTGGGGCATTGACCACTTCTCTAGAAGCTGTTGCAGTGCTTGACCACCCTTTCTTTAGAGAAATGCCTCCTAATGGCCAGGAAAGTTCTGTGCAGCTGTGAACTGCTCCCTCATGTCCTGTCCCTGGATTACAGGGAAGAGAGCTTGGCACCTCCCCTGTTCAGGAAGCTGCAGAGAGCAGTGGGGTCACCCTTCAGCCTCCCTTTCCCCAGACCAGACAAGCCCAAATTCCTCAGCCACCAGTTCCTTCCGGCCCTCCCACCAGCTTTGTTTTCCTCCTCGGGACACCTTCAAGGACCTTGCCATCCTTCTCCACCTGCAGGGCCCAGCGGGACCATCCCCTCTCTGGGCCAGCTGTGCCGTGCTCAGTGCTCTGGGATGGGGTTTGTTGGGATGGGGCTTGTCCTTGGGGCTGCCTGGGCACTGCTGACCCACCCTGAGCACAGCACCAGCCAGCCCCACCTCCCTCTGCAGCTGTCCAGCCACTCCTCTCCCACTTCATCACTGTGCTTGGCATTACCCCATCCCAGGTACCAAATCCAGCATCTGAAGTTGGTAAATTTCATTCCATTGGAAAAGTGGGAGTGGGGGAGAAAAACAAAATCAAAAAACCAAACAAAAATATCAACAGAAAAACAGAACTAATTAAATGCGTCCAACTCAAGAAATAAGATGGCTAAGACCATTAGAGAGCTACAAATCAAAAGAAAACAAAAAAAAAATCACGTCTATACTCAACAACAATCAGTTTCAAAAATAGTGTAGGAAATCAAAGAGAAGGGCTCTGTTTCAGCAGAGAACATGATTGGCCACTCATGCAGCAACTGCAGCACACCAGAAAAACAGAAGAAAAAAGAAGCTCCAGGTGATTGAGGAGTTTAAGACTCACGTGGTTTAGGCCCGTGGAACTGAGGTGTTGGATATGTTACATTCCATGTACGGTAAGTGAGCTGTGGGAAAAGGTGAAGGAAAAGCTGAAGAGTTTTTACTGACTTTCTATGCATCTCTCCTGCTTCACAGACAAAACTACATCTGGAGTCCATACCTTCCTCCCTTGCACGTGAATCCTCAGGGCTGTGTTTGAAGTGTCCCCGTGTGCTCCCAGCAGCAGAGAGCGCTGTGGCCTCAGTAGCAGCTCCCACTGGAAAGCCAGAGTTCGTTCTCACCTTTCTGTGAGAGGCACGAAGGGAAAACTGTGATGTTTTAGCGATTACATTGCCTCTCTATTGCCAAAGAATGTATTTAAAAATAATTTTAAAATAATTCTTTAACGATGCACCAAAGTCATCATGGCAGCAAAACCCTAAATAAAATCTACTAGTGATTTAGAAGACAGCAGTGGTTAGAAACACAGCCAGAAACTATATCCTGAATAGAGGTAGATACTCCAGGGGTGTAAAGAAATTACATAAATCTGAGTAGGCATAGCAGAAGGAAGAAGAGAGACTCGATTTTGAGTCTTTGCAAAGAAGAAATTCTGCAAGGTAAGGATTCCCACTGAGGAAGGCAATCTGAGAAAGAGGTTATAAAGGGAGAGTTGATAAAATGTGTGTCAAAAGACTGTATCTGGCAAATCATTGAGAGCAGAAGGAGAGGGGAATTTCAGATAAAAATCTTGTATGAGGGGGTAGAGAGTGGTTTTTCTTTCTTGTATCTATTAAGAAACTTCTTGCAGCTGCTGCCAGGGGTGATTTCAGGGCAATAGATTCAGGAAAAGCATTCCTTACATGACAGTGGTAAATCATAAATCAGGATTCTGGATGCTTTAAGTAACAAGTTCTCCAGCATATCCAAAGGCACAAGATGAGCCCATTTACAAGCTATGGGACCAGTTCAGCTCCTGTTACAGGAGTAGCCAGGGCTGAAGTGTTTCCCAAGAAGCAGTGATGCATTCACAGAACACAGATCTGAAGCCAAGCAGTGTGGGACAAAGTCCACACAATAAAATTCTGCCAGTCCTCTGCTGGTTTATATATTCTCCCTGAGGAAAAGTCCCTCTACAAATTTCATGCACACATTTGGAAAAAATTAGATTTAAAATAACTTACTTTAGTAGAAAAACCTGGAGTTTTGGAAGTGCGGGTGATTTCTGGAATTCTCAAGAAAAATGTTTCCAAATACCCACCTGACATTGAGGCATGCCAGATTGCCATGTGGATATCAGCATGAATATTTTAATTCTAGCATGAATGCATTTTAATTCTAGAAAGTTTGGTCAAGGAACTTTCCAAGAGCCTGAAGATAGAAACCACAGCAATTGCAGAGAAAAATATATTCTAGTAAATCAGAAGTATTTGCTAACAGTGAAGAACACATGGATTTATGAGATTCCTTTTACAAGATTTGCTGCTTCTATAAAGTTTGCTGTTTCAAAGCCTCGTTTGTTTTAGCCAAATAGAAGTATGGCTTGCTTAGACAATGGCCTTTTTGAAGTCAAGAACAGTAAAGGGAAGCCTCTAGACTCATGTTTGTGTTTTGCCATGAGTTTCTGCTAAAGAGCATGTAGCCTTCCTGAAGGGGTAGGTTTGCGCCTTTTCTCAGATTATCTGGGCTAGATTTTTTAGTTGAAGCAGTGGTATGGGAGGTGGGGATGACAGCATGAGCTGTATGGCTTCTTTCATTACCTGACATCCATGATTACTGACACATACATGCATTTTGCATTAGGAAATCAAAGCCAAGAATAAGTGGAGGGCCTGGGTGGATGAAGTAAAACAAGCACATTTTCTCACTGCAGTCATGCACTAGATAAAATTTTCACTTCTAAAGGAAAGAACAGAAGAGCCAGGACACAGCAAACAAAAAATTTCAAGTTTGTATGTGTCCTTCCCAAAGAGAAGAGGTAACTGTTTAAGCCTCATAACGAGTATTTCTCCCCATGGATATGTTGGAACTAACCTGTCCTGTACCCTGTAATTCAGACACTGGATGGTTGTCACTAGCTTTACTTTGCTTGTCCTCATTCCCAGCAGGAAGAATCCTGCACAGGAGCAACTATTTGACTAGATGGACCAGATTCCTAGCTAGTGACAGACAGTTGGACATTGTTCCCAAGGACTTTTTATCCACACTGCATTTAGAGAAGTGACTTGGAAAGAAAGAATCAGGGCTGCCCAAGAACACCCAGCTTAGGGACTGCCATCAAACTGGGAGCTGAATGCTGCTTTTTTCCTTTTGTGGGATTCACTCCAAGACAGAAGAGTCAATTCACATCCTTTGATATCAGGAAGGCCACACTTAAATTTATCAGTCTGGTTATTTACAAGTTCATGATTCTTAGGGCTTCCCTTTGGACTGCAGGTTTAGAAGAAACAAGGGTGAGAGGAGAGCCCCGATGTAACTTTGCCTCACATCCAGCCATGGTGTAGGCTTTTTCCCAATGCAGGTGAGGTTTGGTTCACCCTTTGTGTACTGTTAAGGATAAGAACTACTCAGGATGAAGAAATTTCTGCTCACAGCATTTTGGAGAATAAAATAAAGTTCACCACATGACAAAGAAGTCTCTGTGTGCCCAAAAACAAGTAATTGTGTTTGCTTAAAAACAGCTAATAAAAGGTGGGGAACTTCCCTAGCCCTTGTATTCTTGTTTGTGACACCCATGCTTTCCTGGGTGAGTAGAGTTATTAAAAAGTTACTCACTTCCTCTTCACCCAGTTGTAGCTATTAAGAGAGGTGATTTTGCTATTCAATATGTGGTGCTTTGTTCCCTGAGTTTTCACAACTCTCTCAGCAATATTTTGTTTTCCATCCTCAAGTTTAAGACATGTAATTCCCAGCTGCATCTCTGTGGCTAAAGTAAACACTCTGGTCCAGGGCGTTTCTCAGCAGTTAATGCCTCTATCCCACTCTTCATGGTGTAGCTGTGTATTTGGTCTTGCACTCTTCTGTGTACATATTTTGGAACTATATGTCTCAAATGGCAGATGAACCTTCCTGGTTAGAATGGTTAGAAAAGTTAATTCTGAAAGGCCCTGGTAGAACAAAAACATTCAGTAATTAAGGGATGGATGCAAAATGGCACTGGTCTGTATTTCTACCCCTGAAGGAAGTGCTGTTTGCCATCTGAGTCATGATGTGTGGCCATGTGGGACATCACAGATGACTTTACTTAAGAAAAACATTGCATCTCTTCAACCACCTTCAGGGAGGAACTGGGCACATAGTGTCTCAGGACTGAGACGTGGGATGGAAGAGGAATCAGAGCCAGATATTTCAGCTGAGAAAAGCTAGAGTAGAACTGCTTTCCCTTTACCCAGAGAGATTAGGTTTTCACAATGAGGAGCAGAAAACTGCTTAAGAAATTGAATCACACAACACAATCAGTAGAGAAAGGCCACTGCAACAAAGATAAAACATAAAAGATTTATATAGGACAGCATTACAAAATCTCTGACCATATACTTCAAAAATGGACTCATCTCAAAGGTAACAGACTGCAATCTGAACCAAGTTGAGAAACTAATTCCTGAAGGATACTGAAAGTACTGGAAAATTAAAATGTCACTGTGAATATAGTATTAGAAGAGCCCTTTTATGGTTTTTGTTTTTGTTTTCTTTTTTAGAATTTTCTTAATTTGCAGAAAGCTAACATTCATGACTTTTCACAGAACATTCTCTTGGCCTGTACAAAGCAGAGGTAGCTGCTGGCTGTCTGTGGACTGATTGGTGACCTTTTCCCAGAGGACATCTCAGTATATTCCTCATTTCTGACTTTTTCCCTGGTAGTCCCCAGTAATCTGACTTCCAGTTTCATCTTAAGTCTTCTATATTTCTTGGATACTGATTTCAGCCACTTTAATGTGTTCTCTTACAATGTTTGAAATACTAAAGTCCTAAACTGAGTTACTTAATTGAACAGTAGAAATAAGGAGTATCAGACCCAGCATGCATGGCAGATCTTTGCATATTCAGGGTAAATCCAACACCTCTTCTGAGCTGCACATGGGCATCTGCAATGCTCTGTGAAATGTCAGAGTAACTGTATGGGTACATTAGAAATACGCAGGTTTGCACACCTAAGTGCAGCTCCTCTGGTAAGGCCCAGATAAATGTGAAAATAAGAAAAATCAAACTGTACACACAGGTAGATTTTCTGAACAGAAGGATCATGGAATCTTGACAAATGGTAATTGTTTGAGACCCTCTTTTGAGATGCTACTTCACATTCTTTACCTGTGTCACCATTGGAGTTGCATGTACCAAAAAGTAGTGTCCCGACCTGGATCTAGTCATGATGAGAGTTCAAAGGGGAGCACAGCTGCAGATTCTGGCCTCTGATTTGCCACTGTGGAATGGGAGTTACTCTGCAGCACTGCAAAGACTCCCTCTATTTTCTTCAAAAAGAGGAAATGGGAGTAGAAGTTAGATATAGCCAGGCATGTTTGCTCAACACTCATGAATGGCTTTAAAAATTCATTACATCTATCCAGCCCGTGCCAAAGCACCCACAACACACAGTGGCCTGCACCCGCTGAGTATCCAGGCACCCTTTGTACTCCCCAAGGCACCAAGATTTACAAAGGCCCAGGCTCAGAAAAACTGAAATGTGATACAAAGAGCTGGGTTCAGTGATCTTCACCAACTGTGCTCCAGATACTGTCTAGGATAATGCCTTATCCAGGATACTTACTTCTCAGAGCCAAAGAAATGCTGACAAGGAGGACTGCCACAAAGGGAAATATGAGATACCACTTGCAGTTAAGAGGAGCACTGAAAGAAAACTGCTAGAGAAGCTGAAACAGCTCCTTGTGTCTCCCGTCCATCAGCTGTTGTGCCACCCAGCCTGGGAACAGCTGAGAATTCAACCCAAAAAATTATTCCGATTAATAGCATGTGAATTTTTAAACAAAGTAATCTCTGTTTATAGGAAAAGCAGAGCTGGTCTGTGAGCTTCCCTCCTGCAGTCAGCATTAAATACTGTGATTATGCTTCTAGAAAAGTATCAGAATGAAAATGCAGCAGCTAAATGCCTTATATTCTTCACCAACTGTAGACAATCTGGTTTTTAAAAGGTTTTACTCTTCTACATTTGCATGATTGTCATTGATTTATATATAAAATTGAACAAAATTAAATTACATTATTTGATAAGCTCCTTTTCATTTTAATGGCTTGAAAGTCATTTGCAGCATGTAACAAGACTTCCCATTTAGAAGAAACATGGGAAGACAGATCCTATTAATACACCATTCCAGGAACTCCAGTTTGTTATAGAAATTTTATTTTAGAAGTCTTTATTAGTGAAGAGAACAATTCCAAATGATTGAATATCATTGAACTGTCTTATTTCCTTGCTGGTATAGAGCAATTTGGAACAACACTGCAGAGTGACAATGCTGAAGAGAGGGACCACATTAAAATGACAAAGAACTATGTAAATACAGGAGAGGCACTAGTGACTATGGGGGAAGTGTAAAAACAAGGAGGGGAAGGACGGCATCTGAAAGGCCAATTTCAGCCTGGCCAAGCTGAATTCCTGAGGTTCTCTGAGCTCTGGACAGTCTTTTGAGGCTGTTTCTTAACAAGGAATTTATTTGCTTCCCCCATTGCTTTTAGAAGGAATCTATTTACCTCCACTGCCTGCAGGAGGAATCTACAGAGATGAGGTGGCTGGGCTGAAGTTGCCTTTTGTAAGTACTCCCAGTTTTTAGAAGAGAAAGTGAGAATACATCATTCTTCCTGGGGAAAGAGAAGAAGCCTTTGTGTTTGGTAATCTGCTGGGCACAGTCAGGGTTGCAGTTAGCCCTTTCAGATGCTAATGTTCTCTGAATTAAGTTAACTTGCTTGTGATAGCTTTATTTCTTTCATTCCAGAAAAGATGAACTAAGGGGGTATCCAAATCCAGTCCCCAAATTCTAGCAGAAAGGCTTCATATCCCTTCTGCAATGGGTTCAGTCCAACACATTTTGCATCCTGGAGAGGAAACCACAGGACGAAGCACTCCCTGTTCATCATCATGTGGATATTTTGCTTATGGAGAATAGTAGTTGCACTCAGATTTTATGTACGGCTTTTTTTATGACAAGATGAAGAATGAATTCCCATGTGCTGTGTGGGAATTAAGGCTCCTTTTGTACTTCCCATCAGAGTTAAGACCCTGGCCTGGTGTCAAAATGCTATATCAGTAAATAGCTGATTTTTGCCTTAGTGTGCTGCAAAACTCAAGGCGCGCTGAGGTATTCACATTATTCCCACTCTAAATACAGGTATTTTAAGAGATTTTTTTAATATGCTATTTTCTTTCTTTAAGTACTTTAATACACTGGAGAGCACAGAGGTGGTGTCCCACATTTCCCCTCACCCTGGATTTGCACCAGTTTAATCCCATGGGGTGTACTTTTGACCTATGCAGCTGAGGTCAGATGCAACGTTAGGAATGATGTGGAAGCAGCTGTGGAGTGAAACATGAGAGCTCTTCAGCACGGGATCCCATACCAGAATAGCCTTTTTTGTAAAGCTACTCATGAAAGCTTTGAACACTATTTTCGAGGGGTTTTTTTCCCAAAGAGAAGGTGATTAAATCCAAAAGAATTCTCATCCCTTGACTCTGAAAACAGGGAAATTGCTCTTTTTCTGTATTGAAACAGTCACTCCATTTAACTTTTATAAATGCTGTCTTATAACTCCATGTAATCTTTTTTCTTCCTCCTGTAGTTTTCCTAGGTCTGGGTTTGGAGCAAGGTAAACAAAGGCAAGTATTAAAAGAAGAAGAGGAGGGAATGATATGAAAAGTGCTTATCACTAATATTTGAAGGAGCTGTTAATATTTACATTCTATGCCTACTGAAGTTTGTAAAGTATGGGGGTTTTTTGTGAAAATATTTCCATAAAATCTACTCTGCACAAATTATCACCTGGGTTACCATTCGCCATTTGAATTGCTGGGTAGTCTTGCTGCATTGCCACAGGCCATCTACAATATTTGCATTGTTCTGTATCCATATAAAAATTAAGCTTTTAAAAGTAACCTACATACCAGTTAAACCTGGTGTGCATTTACAGCTCTGATTAGTGTTCAAAGACGACATTCCAGGGAGGCTGTGGCTGTAACACATTAAATAAGCATTGGGCAGAGCACTCCTCGAAGTGTATCAGCAGTCACATTTTAGAGGGTTTTGAGGATTATTTGATAGAAAGCATGTTTTATGACATTTTTCTTGCCCTTCTCCTGTCAAAAGTAACACTTTGCATCTCGATGCCTTGTTTAGAATTTCTTTAATGCTGAGCTGTCTTCTGGGTGTTTACAGATACAACACAGGCGTTTAGCAGCTGAGTGAGAAGTAGTGCAACAGATTAATTAAACGGAGCTTAGATGCGATGTTGGGAATAAAGTCTTTATTGTGAGGGGGGTGAAGCAGTGGCACAGGTTGCCCAGGGAAGCTGTAGATGCCGCATTCCTGGCAGTGCTCAAGGCTGGATGGGGCTTGGAGCATCCCGGTGGAAGGTGTCCCTACCCCCGGCAGGGGGGTGGGTCCAGATGAGCTTTAAGGTCTTTTACAACCCAAACCATTCCGCGATTTTATGACTCTGTGGACGTGACGGCTTGATCAAGGAGCAGGCCGGGAGCGGGAGGTCCCCGAGCTGCGCAGCAAAGGCCGGCGGCTACGCCGACACGGCGCGGGGCCGCGGCCGGCCCGGCAGAGCCCCGGGGCGCCCCGTGAGGCGGCGCTGCCGCAGAAATGGCGCGGCCGGGGGCGGGCCTGGGCGGCGCCGGCTCCGTGATGCGGCTCGGCGCCGCTCCTTCCGCGGGATCGCTCCTTCCGCTGCCTCCCCGCTCGGGACGAGCGCTGGGGAGCGCCGCCGCCACGGGCCGGGGCCATGTTGGGCGGCGGGGCCCGGGCGGCCAAGCCGTCCTTCGTGTCCTACATCAGCCCGGAGGTGCGGGGCCGGGCGGGCGGGGCCGGGCAGCCGCGGCTCCGGGCCGGGGCGCGGGGCGCGCTGCGGGGCGGGGGAGCGGGGCCGGGGCTGCCGCGGGCGCTGCGGGGCTCCGCCTGCCCCGAGCGGCAGCGGCGTGGGGGAGAGCTAAAAAACAGAGCTGGCCGGTCAGCCCACTTGTTTCTCTAAGCCGTGGCCAGGTGTCGGGCTGCGCTTGTTCGGCCCGTAAGGTGGGACTTTCCGAACCTGTTCTTATTGTCCCTGGAGAGCATCGCTTCACGTTCTTCTCGGTGGGCTCCTTGCTCTCGGTTCCGCCAGTGGAAAGCCCTGGGTATCCTTCCTTAACAGCTCGGTGTTGAATTCTTGGCAGTGTGTGCATTTCTGTGTGTATCTTTGGTATTGTTCTGCCTGTTGTCTTTCACTTACTTGTTTGAACTTATTGTTGACAGCTTGATCGAAGTGATCTTAGACTCAGTTTACTGAGGTCATCTTGTTAGCGCTTGGTATTAGGTCAGTATTGTTTTTCTGTATTCCATCATTCTTATTCCTGGTAAACAGCTGTTTTCTAGGAAAAACATTTGATTAATATGAGCCGTAAGTGTTGGGAATTTCCCTCTCCTAGTTCTTTGTAATCTGTGTCAAACTGATTCTTCTTAATTGTTAATTCTCTTGAGAGCTTCTTAAGGGAGAGATTTTTTTGTCGATCTTGTTAGTTAGTGCAGAGTGTGTCACTGATAGGACCTTGGTGAATCTGACGGTTTTATTTTACACTGGATCTGAAGGAACAATCAGAGTTGTTATGGCCAAAATCAGCTGTGGTATTTAAAACTTAGGTCCTTCGTTTGTGATAGCAAATCTGGTTTTTATATGTTGTTCAGTCCTGATGGCTTGTAGTTTCATCAGTTTACTTTGTAAGTTTTATCTCGTATTTCCATGCAAAAACAGATGGAAGTGATAGGTACAAATATTTCTGCAGTCAGCAAATATATCCATGTCTAAGGTCACTTTTTCACCTTTGGAAAGTACCTCATACAAATATACCAGGAACTGGATTTTGTGAAACGAGCAACTTCACCTGTTTGACTTACTGGAAGACATTTCACCATTTAAATGAGTGTGGTGTATGGCTAAAGCTTGCTAGAAAAAATGGCTGATTGAAAAGAGCACAAGTAAATATATACACTGTGCAGCAAGATCCCAAATAGTAAAGAGTACTTCAATTTGATTTTAAGTGTAGTGATGTAATGTTTCAAATATGATCCTGATGGCTGCAGGAAGAGTAACTAAGGTATGTAACACTGGAAGATGAGCTCTTTATGAAATATCCTGATTCAGTAGACATTGCTGTCATTAAATCTTTCATGTTCTTGCTGCTTTTAAGCCTCTCCATGTTTCACTTACATTTAAGAATTTCATGCACTCTTGCAGCAGGAACTTTGTATTATAGATGTGACTTCTGCCATAGAATGGATGTCCCTTTTGTACCTTCAAAGACACAGTGAAGCTGAGGTCTGATGTGATTAGCAAGTAAAGCAAGTTTGACTCTGCTGTTGACAACATATGACTGCCTTAATGGTTACACAGGAAATTGAAGACTTTAGTCACTTTTGTGAGAATTTAAAATAAAATTATAGGTGTATGATGAAACCTGTGAGGCTATTTTGTTGTCTAGAAAAAGCATGTTGATTAAATATCCTAAAGGAAGCAGAAGTGAACCTCTCTCACAGAGCTGTGTGGACCCAGGAAAAACAACTTCCTGAACTCAGGTTTCCTGTACAAGTTAACTTCCATGTAGTCGAGTTTTAAAAGGAACTAAACAGCTGAAACAGTGGAAATTCTGTTTTCTTTTACTTGGAATATAGTTGGGTCAACTGGGAGCTTTCATCAAGGTATTTTAAGTTCCAGATGCTCAGGGAAGATGTACTGGAAACAGGTATGATGCTTCCTCTGGCAGGCCATGTCAGAAGGTGGGAAACAGCAGTTCAGGGGCTTGATGAGCTTGAGATTTCAACTGTGTAGGATTGGAGTTAGTGGTGGATTTCTCCATTAATTTGCAGAGCCTTGCCTTGAATCTGTATGTACTTCCAGGCTGAGGCAAGATTTCCAATCACCCACTATGCAGTACAGAGCAATAGAGTCGTGTTAGCTGTAGCCCTCCCTTAGTTGCAGCCTCCAGCTCTGTGGTCTTGTCCTGGTTCACTTGGGAAGCTGTTTTAAGGCCTTAAACTGCTGCTTCCAGGTTAGGGAAACCCTGCAGCAGGGAAATTTGCAGGCAGAGCTGAGTTTTTGGTATTGTATTTTGATATTAGTTTTGGGTTTAGCCCCACCTTGTTTAGTCCATTTTCTGATACCTCAGGGACACATTCAGCAATACTCTGAAAAATAAAATGAAGTTGGCTTTAAGCTGCTGTGTGTGCTAATTTGACTATGAAATGAAACAGGAACTCTATCTGTATTAATATATGACCACATGGAAGCAAGGAGTGAAAAGAAAATGCTGCTTATTAAAGAAACAGAACTAGGTTTTGCTGTGAAACCCCAGAATGTCTGGAAAAGCAGCGTTTTTAACATCTGACTAAATAATAACCTAGCTAGGCTCTGCTGTATGGAACTGCAAATCAATCAGTGGTCTGTTGAGAGTGAGACCGTAGGATGTTGATATTAATGACACACTTCCCCTCAGGACAGACTTGGCTACCCTGCAGGAAGTGGGGTGAATACTAGGGTATAAAGTCAATATTTTGACATTTCAGATCACAGACTTAGAATATGTGTCTGTGGAGACAGTGAAACAAGGACCAGTGAATTACTTCATGATTTCTGACTCTTTCAGACTTTGAAAACTGAAGTTATTTACATGTGAAACAAGCTAGATCGTATTTTCCTTAAAATCTTAATTTGCATAAAAAATTAGATTTAAAATTTGATGTAAAATGGTATTTTTGCATGCATTCTTCAAAGCTAAAGCCTTCATATTCATTCTTATGGGATGTTTTTCTTGTGTTAGCTTTTAAAGTATGGAAGAGGTTGTTCTGCTGCATGCTGCTTATCTCTGAAATCTGGGGTACACCACAAACTGCTGAGGGTAACTTTGATGCCTCATGTGCTGTTTCTCAGACCCTGCACTCATAAACACTGTGAATATTTCTTGCTTGGAAATCCTGGCTTGATACTTTGTGTTCTGTAGTGATCGGTCTTAAAAACATACTTCCCTCCTCCAAAACTGGGGTGGTGGAGTTGAAGGGGGGAATAAGGAATAGGAGTTGGTGGACAGCTGGGGTGATATGGGGGAAACCAGGCGTCAATGTCAGAGCAGATGGACTGGACAATGTGAGGAAAGAGGAAAGGATAAGAGAGTAAACGGATGGGGAAAACACGTGCTATGATCTAACAGACTTCTGGATAAGGGAGCTGTGAAAGGAAGGAAAACAAGCAGTTAGAGATTATTCTCAGCAATGTTATTAAAGTGTAGTAAGCGTATGCTGTGGGTTGTATGGTGTGCAACATGGGATTAGGCTTGTCTGACCGACAAAGAGTCCTTCAGAAAATACCAGGTATGTCATGTGGTTTGTTTCTGGATGCAAAGTCGATACTCGGCATTTGCACGGGTGTTTCCTCTTTTGCGTGGAATTCCAGTGGAACTGTTCCACAAAAGTTTATTTTACTCAGAATCCCTGTATTCACTTGTTGGAGCACCACAACTGATGTGCAAGTCTTTTGGTACACAATTTGACTTTTACAGCTGATAGCTTTCTTAAGTATATATTTATCTTTATTTCACCCCTCTTTTTAGTGAAGTAAATATGAAAAAAACAGATGCTCATAGCAAACTTCACCAGGATGTAGATCTTCCCTGTGCAGAACTTACTTGTGGAAAACTATATAAAAAGATCAGAATTTTCAGTATTCTTGCAGCACTGTTTGCTGTTAGCTTTGAAAGCTGTCAGCTGTTTTAGACAGTACCCTTCAAGCCTGATCACTTGTTCCTTCATTATTTAAATCTTTCAAACATATTTTCTCAGCATGTTTAGTAAGTCTTGTTTTTCTTTGTTGGAATTACCTGTAGCACAAATGTCCAGCTATGGATCAGTGTCAGCGTTAATGTGGGGTATGGTAGGTTCAGAGTTTACAGTTTGAAGCAGCAGACTATGCATGGTGTCTTTGCTGGGGATGCGGGGAGCATCCAAGATCAGTAGGCACATATCTGTATTTCAATAATGATATTAAAAAAACCTAAACAGATTTTCTTAACAAGGTCTGTATTCTGGCATGTAGGGAATGTTTTTCCTCTTTACTTATTTCCAGTACACAGTTGTTTACCCCCCCTGTGGATTGAAAGGAATTGTTTTCAGTTGTGGTGACTGACACTGTATGACAAAAAGCAGAAGTCATTTGGGATTCCTTACCTGCTCCAACTGTTAAGAACCTGTTAATATACCATAATTCCTACTTGACCTTGTTGCCCTAAATTTTGTTGCCTCACTCAATCCTTCAGCAATTGGGGAAGACTTGTCTCCCCAGACCGGCTTAAGAAAATTCTTTAACCCCTTTAAATATATTTTTTGGGAGAGAGCTGACTGTAGTCCCTGGGTATTGCAAACTGTGCAGTTGTTCCTTATATTCGGGTAAAAAAACAAGAAGAGAACTCTTCTTAAAGAAAACAGTTTTTGGTTTTCTGTTAGCAAGAAGAAAGAGGATGTGTTATTAATTAATTTGGTGTGACATGTCAGCTTGAAGTTTTGGCATGATTTGGTGCTCTCTACTGTTAAAATTGATTATGAGCCTGGAAGAAGGAATATAGCACAAGGTAAGTGCACAGGTGAGAAGCATCTCTTAGAAGTTTCTAAAATCTTCAGCAGAATTGAGTTTTTTGCCTCAGAAATTACAGTAACAAAGTTAATTTTCCTCATTTGTATGGTGTCTTGTGGGTGACTGCTTTTAACTGTGGCTGGTAGTAGGGCTTCCCATGTTTTATCTTAAGTAAGAAGTGACAGAATGCTGCTTGGGGCATTCAGAACAGGAGAACTACAGATGAAAAGCTCTATCTAGAGGTTTGCATGGCTTTCAGTAGTCACATATGGACTTGCATGCTTAGCTTCAACAAATGGTCAGAGGGTGAAGACTTCTGAGGTCCAGATGTATTCAGTAGCTTGCAGAAAGGGAGCAGATTTCTACTGCTTCCCTTTCTTTTGTTTATGTGCTCATCTGACCTGTTGATGAGCCAGTTCTTCTAACAATAGGCATTAACAATAAAACTAAATGTAGGACAAGTACGTACTTCCCAGCTGATTTTACAAATCAAATTACCTCACCGTGTTGTCAGACAAACCCAGGGATAAAGGAGTGGGTGGGTAAATGTGAACATGTGACTGATTAAAGGGGCAGTTGAGCATAATGGAATGAAGCAGGCTCTTCAGTTTGTGCTAAGATCTGTGTTGCCCAAAAACTTATATTTGTTATAAAAATAAAGTTGAAACAAAGTGGAGATGCCAGCTGAATTTACATATATGTTCCTACACAACTTGAACTGACTCATGGTGAGTTAATTTTTCTTGCAGATCTTTACCTTCTCACTGAAAACAGCAAATGCAAAATGTGACAGTAGTAAAATCTAATGTATTTTCATACCCTCGGTAGGAAAATGAATGCAGCAGCTTGGATTCTTCAGCAGCACTTGTGGCTTGAGGTCTAGCTCTATCTATCTATATGTATCAAAACCACCTTTAATTAATGTTTATGAATTTACTGTGGAAACGTAAATGTTGAATTTTAAATAGAACTCTTCTGGAGGCTTAACTCTTGGAGTCTGTTGAATGTTATTTGAATTCTGCCTATCATAAGCACTTCAGTGTCTGTAGGCGTTTTTCAAGAAAGTGAAACTGGATTTTGCAATGTTTGTGATCTCTAATTTGCTGTGATGTAATTTGATTAAACTTCTAATTCTGTCAGAAGATAACCAATTTTAACTTGTAACAAAAAACTTGTAGCCACTTCTTCAAGATTTGCAGTTGAAACGCATTATAAAAGCTTCATTGCATTTTAACAAATGAATGTATGCTCAAAGAACTTCTTTGGGGTCAGATTTTTTTTCTTCAGTTCAGTTCTGTCAACACTAGCATAAACTGGTACTCATGACAATAATTACAAACAGTGTATGTGCAGAACAGTAGTTATTATATTCTTTCTGGCATCTCCCAGTTAGGGGTGCTGGAAAAGCACATGGCTGGTATAACTGTTTTACTGTTCCGTAGAAGTGATTGTTGGCATGTAGTTTTTTGAGCAGTGTTGCATGTAGTTGGACACAGAGTGATTGTATAGGGCAAAGCTGTTAAAGGCACTTGTAAACCTAAAGTTTAGCTTAAAAGTTACCATTGGTGAAGATAAAGTGATACATGGAATAAATAAATAGACTCCACAGCTTGGGGTAGTTCTGAAGTGGGTATGTATTGTCAGTGGCAACACAAGTGAGATCGCTCTCTGAGACTTGTGCCCTGAGCCTCAGTCTGACCCAAACCTTTATTCCCAAAGGTGTTCCATATGCAGGACATTACACAACTGTCCTGCATATTCAACCCCTGGCCCCGCCTGCCCTCGCCCCTCATGCTGAATAGGTCCATGCCCTTGTGGGCACACGTGGTTTGCTGTGGTGGTCGCATGGGGGTCTTTTGGTGGTCCTGAGGCTGAAGATCACGGTCTTCCTCATGGTTGAACTTTTGAACTTCTCTCCTTTGTGCATGTGCTTTCGGTCCTTTGGTGCTTATCTGAGTACATCTATCAGTTTTGATAAGCTTGAAGACAGAGGGGCTTCTTTATCTGGCTTCTTCGTATTTTTGGTCCTTTTTGTTACTGTTCTTTATGCAAGAAGCTTCAGTAATTTGCATTCTTTTATGCCCTTTTGTACCTTGGCAGAGGCTTCTTAAGAAAAAAGTTAAAACTCAACACATAACTCTACAAGCTAGAATATGAATGCTTAATTCATTTTGTTAACTTAAGTGAATTCCAAAAATCTGTTTCAAAGAGACAATGCTGGGAGAAGAAAAGGTGTGTATATTTCTCCTCTAAATGCAGAAATATTCAGCTTAAGTCATATAGCACTTTAGCTAACTTTTTATTTGATAAGCCTGAACTTTGATTAAATATTAGTTCTACAGCATCCACACTTAGAAGACAAAGACAGCAAACTGGGATTTGTTTCCTCTATTAGCTATCAGCTGTAGTTATAGATTTCTTTGTTCACACCACTACTACTTCCATTTTATAACCTTTTTCTCTTTTCAGCCTATCTTGAACATCTCTGCTGTTCTCATGATGTGATTTCCTGGTGGTTTTAGCTTTGCTGTGCAGCCGTCAAACTTAGTTCTAGGTCTTCGTATGGAGTGCAAGTGTTTATATGAATAGCAGAGGCTGTTTATTTTTATACTCTCAGGGGCTTTTGTTTCTCTGTATTTAATCCAGGAAAATTATCATTGCTTATATCTTCTTTTGATTCCTTGCCTTGAATTGCAGTAGGTGACTGGATGCTGGTGACAAACCAAATTTAGCTTGCTTACTGCTGTGCCTCTGGGGAGGGGGGAGGTTTTCCAGTTAACTAATGATTTTCCAGAAATACTCCAATGCATGCAAAGTGACTTGGACTTGGAGGAGGAAGTCCTGAACAGGCTGAGCAGGAAGGGTGTAGCATCCCCTCTAGTTTAATAGTCTTTTGGCTGGAGAGTTTAGCCCATCTGTCAGTGCCTAAAGACTAGAATAAGCAACACAGAGAATTTAATATGTTTTCTTTGTGCATTTTGGGTCTAAACTGAAGGATCTGTCACCAGGTTTTACCTCTTAGCTCCAAGATCCTGAAATACCTTTCTATGTAGTCATGTTAGTGCCATTTAAGTAACTTCAATACTTTGGTTGAAATGTGTGTAAAAAATCAGAAGCAGGGAGTCATGGATGAAACTTGAAAAACTGAAGGGTGCATTAGAAAAATAGCAAGTCATATATGGAAAAGCTTATGAATGAGCTGGGAGATGGTGCTGTAATACTAAGTTTATGCTTATCCATTTAGGTGTGCTGAGAGAACTTAAAAAATATTGGTCATGTTTTATTTCTGTCTGTTGCACAAACAGTGCTTTTTTTGTATATTCACAGACACATGTAACTGACACTGTGGATGTCAAAACAATTACTTAGCAAATAGATTTCTGACGTTAAGTGGAAAGATCAAATTGCAGATGTAGACTCCTTTCATTTAGAAGGCTTTTTTCCTTAATTTTTATTTGCCAGAATGTGAGGAATTAAAATGGGAAGTTGCAGTTCTTTATAGCATGTGTTGAAGGTATGATCTTTGCAAAGTAATAATTATTCTTTCTCTCTTTAGGAGATACACATAAAGGAGCCCATAGAAAAGGAAGTAAATCCTCACTTATTACCAGGTAACTGTTGTATATTACTAGATTTAAGTAATAAAAATTAATGATTAATGAATAATACTTCCGTGTCTGCAGCAACCACTCATGTGACATCAGTGTCACAAGTCGTAAAATACAGGGTTTGGCTTAACAGCCCATGCAGGTTGAAATGTTTTTAACATCTCTATCTGCATGGGATGTTGAAAACTGTAAAAACAGCTTTTTTAGAGAGTTCAGTATCCTCGTGTAAGCTGTATGTGGAGAATTGTCAACACTTGAGTTTGCCCCATTTCTTAAAGTTGAGTGGGTTTTGTTTGTTTGGAGCTGAAGACAAGAACTAGAGGAAATTTGCCTTCTAGTGGCTATGTCTCTACTGTGAATTACTTGGGCCTTCCAATATTTTTTTTTTACTGTTAATATTTTCTTTTGTAATTTAAAATGACTTGTATAAAAAATATTTTATAAGATAAGGAAAGACCAAATAAATGTTCACAATAAACTAATACTCTTCTGTTGCATTTCCTACACTTTTTAGACCAAGAGTCTGTTTGATCACCTCTATTAAAGCTTTACTTTAAATTTGAAGTTCAGTTCCTATGAATTCTAACAAGAGCACTTAATTGACTATTATTTATGCAAACTTGTATTTGAGACTTCCAAAATAGCCTTGGGACCTGTAAAATAGTCAAAGCTATGAAAAAAAATAACTACAATAAACCTGAAATAATAAATTTAAATATTTCAGCATTCTTAAAGTTTAACAGTAAGGAAGATTGGAATAATTTTCAACTTGTTTATTGACTATATAAGCAGCTCTTGTTGTTGTTTTGGTTTTTTTTTGTTTTGTTTTGGTGTTTTTTTTTTTTTTTTTTTTTTTTTTGCAACTACACACTTGAATGATTGCTATTCTTCTGCCATTTGGAGCAGGCCATGACACAGGTACCTGTGGTTACAGAACTCCCAAACATCTGCAGTTCAGGCATTCTGGAATAACATTAGTAACTTGGAAGGCTCTCAATGTGCTGATTCCAGGAGCTGCCTCATAGTGGCTTTGTTTAACAGTGATGAACTATCTTCAGGCATACAGTTCTGAGAAACTGTCAGGAAGTTATTGCTGCAATTGAGATAATAATTGAAATAATTCAGTTGTAAATGTCAGTTGATGTTGCAAGTCAGTGTTTCTTCTCTACAGGTGAACTGCTGCTTTGTGAAGCCAGCACAGTGTACAAATATGTGCAAGAAGATGGGTCAAATCGTGGCACTTACGGGAAACTCGTGTGCACAAACTTTAAGATTTCTTTCCTTGATGATGATTCTGCTTCAGATGATAATGTAAGAAAACAAGTCTTCTATTATGACTAAACAGACTCTGCATAAATAATCATATCTTCCCCTTATATAAAGCTGTAGAAAACATAAATGTATAATATTTCCTAATGGGTGCAGAATAACTTGAATCAGTCTGCATATGCTTGATCCTCCCTCAAGCTCTAATGACTAAGCAAAGGCAGTGCAAGCATTTATGTGGACACTTAGATTAGACATAGTTTATAACTCTTCATATTTTGTGAGTTGTCAAAGCTTAAGTTAAAAGAACCCATTGTTTTGAGAACTAATCCACAGTTTGTTTAAAACTAATTTCTGACTCTTTGTCTTGGTAGCATTTGTGGAAGTGAGATGTCTCTGCTGGTGGATGACATCTGCCTGATTTGACTTTGGGCTACATCTACAGAACCATTTCGGGCTGTACAAGACTGAGCAAGCTAATACTCAGTGGAAATGCTCTGAAAAATTATGTGGCTCCATAAAACTCTGAATTATTTCATTTTAAGTCCAGTGTTTACTGAAAAGATTTTAAAACCTAGTGCTGTTGAGCTTGCAAACACTGAAAAAGCTAAAAACTCTCCCAATCTTAAAAATTATTTTGATCTTTTTTCCTTTGGTTTAGGTGCTCAAATTGAACTGTCAGGGGAGAATGGTAATGCCACTATGCTTTTGATGAGTTTAAGCATTGAAATAGTTTAGTTCATTTAGTTGCTAGAAGTGAAAAGAGAATCTAATGGCTCCCATGTTTAAGGTTATCTTGACAGTTAAGGACATTGAGAATAATATGATTTGAAATGTGTTGATTGTAGTCAGAAGTTTCTTGGGGTTAAATATCACAAAGTTTAAACATTAAACTAAGGCTTCTGCAGCCAAGTACAGATTATTGGACCTTCTGGAATTAGGACAAAGCTGCAGAAACTTTTGATGTAAATCTCAAGTGAACTGTGGAAACTTGGTCATGCTAATTTCTGTTTCATTGCTGGCTTTGAACCTTGGGTTTATAACATGCCAAGTCAACTATATTTCTTTTAACACAAATTCAGGGCTAGCTGCCTGCTTCAGAGTACTGCAGACCTCAGAGTAACTCAAATAAGGTTAACTGTTCACAGTAAAATATAATTTGCTGATATGTGTACATCAGCTGTTTGGTAATAATATTGAAAATAGCGTTTAACTGTGGCATCACTAAAATGCCATTTCTAAGTTTACTAATGGAGAGGTAGAAGTGAAGGGAACTCCAAATCACTTCAAGTTTGGTTGCACTGTAGATAAATTAATTGGGTTGTGTGTGTGTTTTCACTTTACCCGGTCATAAATCTGATTTTAATGTTAGTATGTTCTTGGGATACTTTTTCTTTTAAGAGACTTAGTATTTCCTGCCAGGTTCTCATAGCAAGGAAACTTGTCATAAAAGGGCTTGGATTACATGAAGCTACTGTATTTCCTGTTTACTGCAATGATTCTAATTTGAAGAGTGACTCTCAACAGAAATGTATGCTTTGAAGCTATTTGAAAAGTAAAAACCATATCTACATTTCAAGCATGGCTGAGACTTAAGTGAAGCTATATTGTATGTGTAACTTGCATCTTTCTGTACTTTAATAACTGTTCTTCAGTGTCCTGCATTACACAGTTAATAAGAATAAGAAGTAATGCTGATAGTAAAACAGGGCATGGAAAGCCTTTACTTGGCAGAAGGTGGTACTGTAGTGTGACATTTTTGTGATTTTTTTTCATGTTTCTAGGAGCCACAATTTAAAAATAAGATTGTAGGAGAAAATGACATAACTCTCCAATGCGTAGATCAAATATATGGAGGTGAGTCAGCTTTTTACCCCTAGGGGTCTTAGAGTGCTGGTGCTCCTTGTACAAATACATCCTTTTTAGAAAACCAATACATTTTTTAAAAGCAGATGCAGTTATATATAATGATGAAATGACAGATAAGAAATATATCAGAACCCAGTCTTATCCCTCAAGCTTGTCAAATTAATTTTAATTTATTTGATTAATTGTCCACTGGAACAGACAGAATGATTCCTGCAAAATGCAGTGATTCGAAGCAGAGAGTGTACTGTGAAAAGTCCCTAAATTTGCTAGACAAGGATCTTCCAATGTGTCAACTATTTCTATAAATATTGATACATTCACTTCATTTGAGCAATAGCTGTACAGGTACCAAATTCTCAAACAATTCTTTTTGTGTGTCTAAGAGAACTTTGTTTTATGAGATACATGATATCTTCACCGTATTAAAGGACATAGAAGAGGAGGTTTTAATTGCCAGCTAAATCTTTGCATGGGGGCTTAGAGATGTGCCAGAATTGCTAAGAAAGATAAATGAGAACGGAGCTGATAATTTTAACGATGGGAAGGCTTTATTGAGAATCCTGTTCTTGGACTAATTATGAGTATTCAGAGTGTTTACACACTCTGGTGGTGTGGATTTGTGAAGGAGTGAACTGGGGCAGACCAGTGATGGTTTTGACACTTTAGTTTTATGTACAGTGGCCCAGCTGGCAGCACTTAATGTTGTGAAATGGTGCATCCTCAAAGAGAAATGAGCAGAGGTTTGCCATGGGGACTTCCTAGTGGTTAAAAAAATATTTTTAAGGAACTTTGAATGATCTCAGATGTCTGGGGACTTCCCCTTGGGTAAAACTATTTAATTGTTCTTTATGTATCTTGAAACTTTAAATTTGGTGTGCAGTCAGAATGTGAATAGATACAACCACTGAGCAGCTGGTTTGCTGCAAATTTGCCTTTTACCTTGTATGAAGTAATTTGATGGGTTTTAAAAGAAAAGGCTTGCCAGCCTGTGTTGTAGGATGCTTGTTTTGTCTTGAGAAAACTTGGGCTTGAATTAGTTTCTTGAGAATTCTGAAGTCAGTCAGGGACAACTTTATCAACATTACAAGTACCACTTTTTGATATTTACTGTCCTTTTTCAATTTTACAGTTTATGATGAGAAAAAGAAACTTCTAACAGGACAGCTAAGAAAATACCCAGAGAAGTTAATTATCTACTGTAAAGACCTCAGAGTATTTAACTTCTGCCTGAGATACACAAAAGAAGAGGAAGTGAAAAGAGTATGTATAGTAACTTAATTTGCTTTTCTATTTTTAGCTTGGTGTTTGATGTTGTGAGGGTGAGGGAAGGATGAAGTTCACCCTGAAACTTAGAAATGTTTTCTGATCATTTCAAGCTAAGACAGAAAATAAAAGATTGATTTTATTAAACATTTCATTGTGCATAGCAGTTAAAAGACAGGTGCAGTGGCTCTTTAAAGAAAACTGGAACTTGGGAGTGCTACAGGAAATTAGGTCCAGCTCAGACAAGCTGTAAAGCTGTTCTATTTGTGACATGTAATTTCATTTTGTTTTAGACTTCAATATAGTGTTACTTTCCTGATAAGTTTAGTTTTTTTGAGAAGTTAATCTGACCTCCAAACTAAGAGTCAAGTATCTTTATTTAAATAAGAGTAATTCTGGAGGTTGGACATATATAATACTACTTAGACAAAGTAGGTACACTGTCTTGCAGAAAACAGAGAAACCTTCCTAAAAGTCAGGTTTCAGCTGTTGGGGATAGAACCCATCAGTTTTGTTTAAAACCTGGATGGAGGGGTTGGTAGAAAAAAAAAAAACAGACTTGGTCTGTCTTTGGGTGTTAATTTTTGGTCCTTTTTTAGATCGTCAGTGGTATAGTTCATCATAGCCAGACTCCTAAGCTGCTTAAACGTTTGTTTCTGTTCTCTTATGCATCAGCTGCTCCGAACAACACAGGTAAATGCTTTTTTGATCTGTTTGTTGCATAATTAGTTTGTTAAGCAGTCTGGGAGGTCTATAGTTGAGTTTGTGCTCAGCTCCTGACTGTATCCTGCTGGCAAGTAGCCTTAAAAGATCAATTTTTTTGTTGTTGTTGTACATGTTCTAAAAACCTCTAAATTGTCTCCTGTCTCCAAAATTGTTAGTTTTAGTGTCCTTTGGGAAGTTGCACAGAAATTTTCCAAGCAGGAGTAGCATCCCTGGATTGAAAACCTGTTGTGATTAAAATGTGCAAATGGTTTTCACATGGTTCATCTAGAAAATACTTTGCTTGTTTTTATCAGTGTGGTTTTTCTGTATTAGTGCTGTGAGCCAAACTTCCTGCTCTTAATTCTGAAATTACTGCATTTGCAGTGGCATCCTGTGAGAAAGTATTTCCCCTTTTGCTCTTATTTGCAATATGCTTCTTCCAGACAATTGCAAAAAAAGCATATGTTTGCAAGACATCTGACTTCCTCTTATATCTGACTTATGACATAATCTTCCCACTTGATCAAACTTGGATGCATAATACATTAGGCTGCAAAATTCTGGACAAAAAATTGTCGGTGTGCTTTCTTGCATTCTGTAATTCAGACTTAATAGTGCTAGGAACCTCATCCTTAGTGCACCAGCAACACCAGTTCCTTTCACAGAGGGAGGTTTTGATGTATATAATAAGGTATTATTCAAACACTTACCAAAATACGTCATGGGATTTCAGGATCATTGCGGTTAGAAGAAGCCTCTGGAAGATAGTCTAGTCTTGTTCTTGTCCATATGCCCCTCTTCAGAGTAGGGTTAACTGCATCTAGTCATGTCCAGTTGGGTTTTGAATATCTCCAGGTATTGAGACTTCACAGCCTTTCTGGAGGGTGAGTCATTGTTTGACCCTCCTCGTAGTGAAAAACATTGCTGTTGTGTGAGTGCGGGATTTGCTGTAGTTCAGCTTGTGCATAACTGCCTCTTGTCAAGTCACTGAGTCTGGATCCATTTTCTGTACTCTCCTCCCTGTTCCGCCCCTCCCTGTTCCACCTCCCTGTTCCACTGTGTATATACACAAGGAGATTGGCCCTGGCTGAGCCCTCTTTTCTGAGTGATCCCAGCTCTGTCTCTCCTCATATCAGGTGTTTTGAGCCCTTTAATGATCACAGAGGGCCTTCACTGGACCGGGTTCAGGAGTCTTCAGAGGGGGGCACAGCCCTCCAGCTGAGAGCAGTGGTGCCTTCATTCAGCTGGTTCACAGGGCTTTGCTAAATGCAGCCCAGGAGCACACTGCCTGTTTGCTGCAAAGAAGGGCACACTGCTGGCTCAGGTAGTTCCTGCAGGCGTCACCTGAAACTGGTGTTCTGTTTCAGCTGCAAACAATAGAAAGACTTCAAGCTTTTCCAGGTAGAAACTAAGCCTGGGAGAAGCCTTCTCTTTACATCGAAGTACTGTCCCACAGTTCTTTTCTATTCTAATAGCTGTTTTCCATAGTAAGTGGCTTGGTGTCATTCTTCATAAAATTACTACAGGATAAGCCAAATAGACTTCAAAATTTTTTTTTTGTCTCACAGTGATAGCTTTAAAATCTTGTCTCCAAGAGCTCATCAATAAAGTTCTGTTCTGAGCTGTAAATTTTTTATCTACCTTATCTTCTTACAGTGAAAAGTTTCAAGTTGCCATTTTGTCTTCCATGGAAATTACAGCTGTTTGCTATTTCAGTGTTAGCTTATATTGTAGAATGTGATTAATTAGGGTGTGTGCTTAAAACAATTGATATTACTCCATAAATCATATGGTTATTATACAAGATCTGAGGCTAAATCAAGCTGCTGTTTTTAACTGTTTCTGAGGTGGCTAAGTAGAATTACAGGGAAGAGTCTAAGTTGAAAATGTGAGACTGAATTGCTGTAATTAATTTTCTGCTCTGAGTGCCTGGTATGTTCTATTCAATGTAAAACTATTAATGAGAAGAAAAATGAACCTTAAATGAAATGCAGTATCTGAAATTTTTGTAGAAAGATTTTTGGTATGATTGTTAATTCTGCATTTAAACTACAGGATTACATACCAGACAGCTGCAGTAGTATGAAATTATATTTGCTGCATAGTACCCTGCATTTTAGGCTGGATGTGAGGATAGTACTAGCTGTATGGTAGTTCTGTAACAACTGATCAGTTTCTGCAGGAGAAACTGTTCCTGAAGTTATTAGTAACAGCCATATCTGACAGAATATTGCTGTTGTTAAAGATCAGAGGCAGTGTGGTGTACAAAGGCATTTTGTCTTTGACTCAAGATTTTTAGTACACAAGAGGTTCTGCTTGCTTACCTTAATGGCAGCCAACAGGTTTACTAGGGATTGCTTTTGTGTTAGAGTTCCTGACAGTCTGCAAAGTTAATATTATTGATGTCTGACAGATGGGAGAAACCAAACTGTGATGTTTGAGACCCTCGAGGACTGGCGTGATGAGCTGGAGCGGACCAAAGGGAATGTAAAATACAAAGCAGTGACCACCAATGAAGGCTACAGAGTCTCTGAAAAGTAAGTTTGCCCTGTTAAATAGTGAACTTTGGATGTGTAAAAATCAGTGCTACCTTTGATGCTGGGGATTATACCGGTTTTTAGGACTTTTTTTAGGATCTGGTTTCCATTTTTATTTATGGAATAGTTTTGTTTGTAATCACTGGAGGTGATCATGCACAGCCCCTGATTCAAGCAGGGTTAGCTCCAGCATTAGGTACAGACTATTCAGGACCTTGATTAAATCAAGCTTTGAGTATATCTAAGAGTGGAAAATAGAAAATACATATGTCTGGCACCTACACTTCTGTCATACTTTCTCAATCCTTTACTTTGGTAAAATTTCAAGTTACATGCACCGGAGATTTTCTGGTTTTTTTTTCTACTGGGAGGGGGCTGTTACTTTTTTTGGGGAAAAAGTAACTGGTTTAAAGTAAATCTGAAAAATGTGCTGGTGGAAGTTAAGTTGTGTTGCCTTTAAGAGGTTACCTAAGTTTACCTGAGCTTGGCCACCAGTTTAGCTGAGTAGCATTTAATGGTAAACCCTTTAAGATATATACAAGGCATTGTATACTTCTACTGTTCCATAGTCAAATATTAAAAGATCACACAGGCCTTGGAAACTAGTAGTTCAGAGTCAACACAGAGTCTAGAACTCTGTCTTGGGAGACCCATATTGATTTTAAGTACTTACTTTCATTGCTTCTTTGGACTTTGAACATAAATAGTGTTGGTTGATATTGGAAATCCTTGAGAAATTAAATTACATTCTTGAATTAGGATGTGAACATCTTAACAGGTATGGAAACAGAACTAGTAATTTAGTACTGCAAGGGTATCTTTTGAAACAACAGAGCATGAGAGAACAAAGGTAATCTTAGAGGTTACAATTAATTGCACCTTTGCAATGAGAATAGTTAAGACCTCAAGGTTGGGGAAAAAGTCTTATCCAGCTGAAATATAAAGGGACAGCTTTGAGGACAATAGAATTATCTAGTAGGAAAGATTATTCTAGCAAGATGAATACATAATTAGAATTTGAGCTAGAACACTCACCATCATTAAAAGGAACTAGGAGATTTTTCTTTGTTCAGTTTTTGAGATCAAGAAACTCTTCTTTGTTGTCTTAGGCTGCCTTTGTATTTTGTTGTTCCCATCTGCATTTCTGAAGAGAGTATCTTGAAATATGAAGGCAGAGGCATTCCTGTAAGTATATGTGCATGGCTGAGGGTAAGACTCTTAACTGAGATGGCAGAATTTCAACTAACTTTGCCGATGTTACTGCATGTTGTTTTCAGAACTTAAGTTTTTTTAACAGTTTACATGTATACCTCGTCATTTCCAGAAGGGAAACTGATGTTGAAAGGAGAAGATACATTATGTACTTCACTGACTAGTGTAATACATAGCAAAAATATGCATATATATAACATATGCATAACATAACAGCAAAATATATATTTACTGTTCACAGTACCCATTTACTAATGTCTTACAACCTACTTACATTACTAGCTTGTCTGTCCATCAGCCTGTTTTTCATGAGAATGTGCTGAGTGGCATCTGGCTGGGGCAATACGTAGGCCTTGAAATACTGTTTGATACTGAGGTGAAGATGGTACATGTAAGGCGTAGCTGAACACCTTCAGTTAGCTGGCTTTGGTTCTGGTAAGTGCTGTGGCTGTGATGATGCAGTGTTTTTACAAAGTCAGGTAGCCCAACTGAAAAACTAGTTCTGCAAGTCCAACAGAAGATGAAATTAAATATACTGGTTTGCAGCGTGTAGCAAGCTGAGTTTGGCTTCCTGCCTTGTAGTTCAAGGACCAGTAAGACAGAGAAATTGAAACAAGGAGCAAAGTAATCTCACTTGTGAGGTCTTACATTAGTTGCTATGTGTCCATTAAATTTGCTGAGGAAAACCATGTTCATTTTGTGCTTTTAAGTTAATTGGTCTGTGGAGGAGATAGTACTGTACTGTCCTGCCTAAAAGTCAAAGTAGTGTGGTTGACTTTTTCTCAGAGGGTCAGAGACCATTTACACTGGCTCTTATATAGAAACAGAAGCATTTGGGATTTTTCATTCCATCCTGCGTTCACAGAACTGTAGAATAGTTTGGACATTTAAACAGCATCTAGTCTAATTCCCCTCTGGAATGACCCAAAGCATCTTCTCCTAGATCAGGTTGTGCAGAACCTTGTCCAACCTGGCCTCAAATGTTTCTGCGGCATCTACTACCTTCGTGGGCATCCTGTTGCATCCAGTGGTCCAGCACCTTCCTTGCATCCAGTGGTCCAGCACCTTCCTTGTAAAAACTTTCTTCCCTATATGTTGTTCTAAATCTACCTTCTTTTAGTTTCAAACCATTAGCCTTTGTCCTATCACAGCAAGATCTTTTAAAAAGTTTTTCCTCATCTTTCTTATAAGCCCCTTTTAAGTAATGAAATGCTGCAAAAAATCTCCCCAAAGCTTTTTCTAGCTTGAGAAACCCCAAGTGAGCAACCCTAATTCTTCAGTGTATCCTCATAGGAGAGGTTCTCTGGCCTTGTGACTATTTTTGTGTTTCTGCTCTGGACTCACTCCAGCAGGTCCCTGTCCCTCCCGTGCTGGGAGCCCAGGGCTGGATGCAGTGCTCCAGGTGGGTCTCAGCAGAGCAGAGCAGAGGGGCAGAATCCCCTCCCTCCCCTGCTGCCCACGGGGCTCTGGATGCAGCCCAGGACACGTTTGGCTCTCTGGGCTGTGAGTGCCATGGCCGGGCCATGTGCAGCCTCTCACCCACAGCACCCCCAAGTCCTTCTGGGCAGGGCTGCTCTGGGTCTGCTCATGCCCAGCCTGGGCTGGTACTGGGGGCTGCCCTGACCCTGGTGCAGCACCAGCACTTGGCCTTGTTAAACCTCATGATGTTCCCATGGACCTCTCCTTGAGCTTGTCTGGGTCCTTCTGGAAGGACCTTCAGATGTGTCCAACCACCTCAGCTTGGTGTTGTCTGGAAATGCTGAGAGTGCACTTGAATCTCACTGGCTGTGTCATTGATGAAGGTATTAAATAGTCCTGCCCCTAGTAGAGACCCCTAAGGGACACCACTCATCACTGATCTCCATCTGGACATTGGGAAATTGACCACTACTCTCTGGATGGGACCATTCAACCAATTCCTCATCCCTGAACAGTCCATGCATCATATTTCTATCTCCCCAATTTTGAGAGAAGGATGATGTGTGTAACCATGTTAAAGGCCCTGCAGAAGTCCAGATAGATGACAACATCTCTAGCTGCCCACTGTTCCAAGGCCTTGTAGAACTCTTCTAATTATTTCCAAACTGTTTCTGTGAAGCTAGTGTCAAGATAGCTGGACCATGTTGAATTTGTTTTAGCAGGCAATGGAAGGACAGATAGTAATTTTTTCCGCTCTTGATGATTGTGAGGTTTCTGTATCCTTCTGAGGTGCATCTCTTGCTTACTGTCAATTGGTAGCAGAACTTCTACTTCCTGATTTAATTTATGTAATATTCCTGATGAAAGTGATTCTTACTCCCTGGTTAAATGCAAGTTTGCAGATCATCTTGAGCTTCAAGGAATAAAAAGTATGAATTAGGAAACTATGTGTAAAGGGAAGTAAGAAGCTTTCAGGACTGAATTTGCCACTAGAAATACCTGTGACCATGCAATCTGATTTAGCTGTGGAGTGTTTAATACTTTATTTCATATGCCTAGATTACTCTTTATGCATAGTTCACATGGAGAAATACCAGTGTATCCATTGTGAGTTATCTCAAGTCTGAACTATTAGAAAAATCTAGTAGTGGAGAAACTGATGGATGATATATATGTAAGTTACTTACAAGTTATATCTTGCTGTGGCATATATTCTGACATAATTTGGCCATAGACTTTTTGATATTTTTTTTTTATCTGTGAGGGGAGTTAGAAAGTAATGTTTTGGCATAATCTGTCATTCTGTATTTCCTGGTGCCTGTGTAAAGTCTAACTTAAAACTTGCAAGTGGTAACATAGTGTACTCAGGCATGTATTTTTGGTGCAGGTATAGGAGTTTGCTTCTGTTGATGTTTGCTTCTATTAAATACACTAAAGTTCAATGGAGCAAAAGCACTGAGAAATTTTGAAATCATGCCATCATTTGAGCAAATACCTTGTATAGGACAATTTACTTACTTTTCTCATCTGATTAATGTCTTTCTGCAGATTTGGTGTTGGTCTTGCCATAACGGTGCTGCTCTTCTCAAAATGTCTGCATTTCCCAAAGAACAGGATGACAGCACTTCACAAATGCAAAAAGCCTTCTTGGATGGGTCAGTAATAGCTATTCTGTCCACAACACTTTGCTTGGTATGGACCTTGCTTCTCTTTTTCCATATATGCTATGTCTTTTAAGCTTTCATACATCAGGAAACAAGTTCTGTATCTGAAAGTAGTTTGCTGTGGTGGAATGTTTTAAGCCCTTGACCCAATGGCATTGGTCACTTGACCCAATGGCAGGGTTGGAACTTCACCAAAGGGTTTTTCTGTGGATATGCATACACATATATTTCTGAGGAATCTGTATTAACTGTGGTGTGTTTTAGGTGAAGCAGCAGCAAAGCCTGTAGGGTTTAATGACTTAATTGCTTTGCAAGTAAGAGAAATGTAGACTCCATCACTAAACATGCATTTGCAAACTGAGTTTTTTAAGACTCTGCCACCTTCTGAGAGGAGCTAGGTTCATGTTCTTAAATAACTTGAGATAAGGTGTCCTAAAATATCTGAGGCAGCCTAAACAATTCACTACTGCAGCTTTCAGATATGAAGGCAGACAACACTTTTTCAGAGGGGGTAGTAAACAGAATTAGTTCAGCAGTTTGAAAAATGACAAGTTTAACTTAAGGGAAGAAGCACAGCTGTCTGACTGTAATGGCAATGACTTTTGGCCCTTTAATTTTGGCTTTTTTTTTTTTTTGAACTGTTTTTTGTCCTAGACAGAACTTCTCTCTCAACAGTCTGTTAGATCAGATTCATATGTACAATCTGTACATTAAACATTGGCTCCTTGTTCCTCATAGATGGAGACCTGTTAATCACACAGAAAAAACAGAAAACAGCTTGATTGGGCTCTTAAAACTGCTTTTGTTTGTAAAATTAATTATACTTGCATAGGAAAGAGTTGTGGCCCTTCCTGCAGGTTCTCTAATATTTCTACCCTGAAATGGGAAAGATTATATGACTTAGAACTGTCTTTAATGCTATTTCGTGAAGTAAGTAAAATTAACTGTAATCTGTAACAAGGTATCCTCTGATATCTTGATCCCTTCTCTATGGCCATTTGAACTTGGGGCAGTATTGCTGGTTTTCTTTGCTGTGCAGTACTGGTGTTTAATCACTGGAGTCTGAAATATATCTACAAATTGGCCATCAGGGTGTGTTCAAGTGCCATTATAGCAATAGTCTGAACTCAGGCACAGAGCAGATCTTTACAATTAACAGTTTATCCTTTTAAAAAAGCTGTTCAGAGCCTCATCTCGCAGCATAAGTTATTTGCTGTGTCATTTGGAAGAAGTATTGTATTTGGCCAGCAATTGCTTTCCCTCACTTTTCTGATCTGATACATCTTCCAGTAGGTCTGGTAACGTGTGTTTCTGATGTGGATTCCTGTAGTTCTCACCTAAAGCAGGTTTCTGTGCTACAGCCTGCAGGAAGCAAAGCACTCTGTCCTGCCTGGAAAACTGCTCACAAGACTTCACTTCTGGAGTATGAGCTAGAGCAACTTTTCTCAGGTCTTGATAATAAAGAGGCCAGTGTGACAGCAGATGTAGTTGCTACATTGATATTCGTCTGAGCTCTGGAACCTGAATGAGAGGGAATGCTCTGGGTCCAAGCTAAAGCATCATCTGGCCTGGTATTTTTTCCTCTCCTTCAAGGGAAAAAAATCTGTATATATGTAGGGAAGTGCAAGATACATTTTCTTGTTTGAATCCAAATAATTTCCTTTATTTGTGTGTTTCATTAGAAGACCTAGCAGCTAGGTATCAGAATCTGCTTGGCAAAAGTCAAGAGAATTTGTAAACTTCTGCTGGGAGTTTTGGGTGTTTTCTATCCATCTCTTCTTTCAGGATATAGCTCTAGCAGCCTCCTAGTAAAGTGATTTTGGTGTGTCTAGTGAAGAAAATACTAAAGAAACAGTAGTAAAAATCAAGTAGTGTTTGTAATATTCATAGCTGCACAAATAGGCATCGTATAATTTTATTGGTGTCATGGTTAAAAGCATCAAAGCTTGTTATAAGCCTGTAGGCAAGCTTCCAGACATTACTTAGAAATGCATGGAGGTTGCTAGATTTCCAGAGTGTCTGTCTTCTGGTATTACAGCTCTTTGACAAATCATGCCTATTAACTTTGTCTTCAGTGATAATAGTTGATTTTTTGACTTGTGAAGCAGAAGGTTTTAATCTCTTGATGGTTTGATTTAGAATCTATAAAACAATTAGCAAACCTCCCTATGAGCTCCTGAAGATGGATGACTTGTCAAGCAGCCTTCCATCTCTGCAAGATATCCAGACTGCATACACAAGGTTTAAACAGCTGTTTTTGATAGGTAAGTCAGACTTTAAAGCAAAGCATAACAATAATGTGCTGTGACTCCTGAGTGCAGTAATTTTCTTGATTGCTGTCTTGATTTTGAGGGTGGCTAAAAGCAGGTTTTAAAATATGTAACTGAAGACTGTGTTTATATCTGGGATGTGAATGGAGGTTTGTAGTTCTTTGTTTTAACTACCTCTTGCTAAGCTGTCACAGTATCTGAAAACTGCTTTTGAAGGAGTGGAGTCTTAAGTGTTAGTTGGGTAACACTTAACTGGAATGAAGTTTGTGGGGAAGATTTTTAGTCTTTTGTGGCCAAACTTTTAGCCTTTGGGCTCTGTCAAGAGTAGAGACTGCTAATTAACTTTTGCCCTAGGTTTTGTTACATACTAGTCACATCTCAAAACATATGAAGCTGCTTAAATTCTATCCTTTAGAAAGCAATCAAATGGGATCCATGTGAAAGTATGATATAGGCTTTCAGACTTCTTTTTTCTAAGACTTTGCAATGAAACACTTCAACCTCACCTCTTGAGATGAAAAAAGCTCCACTCCACTTCTAATATGAAGTATTTGAGTTTCACTGTGAGAATTTTGTCTAGAATACACTGTCAAATCCACAGTGAATCTTAAGATCTAAAAATAATTACCTTTTTATGTGATTTCTAGTAACTCACCTTTGTAGGGAAAAAAGCCTAAGCTTGAATTTAAGTCATTAAATGAGTGATGTGAAATACTGTGTATTTCAATGATGTAATTGTATCATTGTCTTATATTAATGCAAAAGGGAGTGAGTTGAAACTGCCATCTAGTAAGTGTTTGTTCTTGCTGTTTTTAAAATAAGGTTTATTAGTAGACTGTACGTCACTGAGTACAGCACTATGCACTTTCAGTCTGAGAAAAACATTCACATAACCTTTTGCAGAAATACTAAGATCTTACAGAAATTTATGACTTTATTACCATGTTTTAAAGTCTGAACACATTAACCATTACTTTTGTCCTGAATGTGCCTAGTTAATATGGTACAGGCAACTTGTCCTGGCCATGGCACTCACAGCCCAGGGAGCCAAACGTGTCCTGGGCTGCATCCAGAGCCCCGTGGGCAGCAGGGGAGGGAGGGGATTCTGCCCCTCTGCTCTGCTCTGCTGAGACACACCTGGAGCACTGCATCCAGCCCTGGGCTCCCAGCACAGGAGGGACAGGGACCCAATGGAGTCAGCCCAGAGGAGGCCACCAAGATGAGCAGAGTGATGGAGGATCTCTCCTATGAGGAAAGGTTGACAGAATTAGGACTGTTCAGCCTGGAGAAGGCTCCAGGGAGACCTTATGAAACCTTCCAGTTCCTATAAGTGCTACAGGAGAACTAGAGAGGAACTTTAGAGAGTGAAATGACAGGACAAGGGAAAATGAACAGCTTTAGATCAGGTATTAGGAAAAAATTCTTTACTGTGAGGGTGGTGGGATTTGGTGAAAACTTTCTAATGGAACAGAACTTTGAAGATGCATTCCAGTACTTCTGTGGAGAACTAGTTTCTATGACCAGGATGAAAGAAACTGGGAGAGGAGTTTAAACTGTGTAATGAACAGGGTGAGGTGCAGAGGCATGGAGGCAGCACAGCTACAGGAATAAAACACATATATGCCTGTGCACTTGAGGCATAGGTGAAAGATGCAGCAGACACAGAAGTGTGTGAATGTGCTGAAATTGAACACTGGAAGTGCTTGGAGAGGCAGTGGAAGGTGGGCAGTTACACAGAAACATGTGGAGCTGAAGCTGTCATGGAAAGGATGGGAGAGGAGGGAATTAAGTGTATCTGGTTTCTCACTAATGGAATCTTTGTAGGCCTTGTGCTTCAAGGTTTGTCTCATGCAGGAAATGTAATCTATTCTTGTTTCAATTGACTGTATCAGCTTGTGAAAGCTTTCCAATATTTGTTGATTGGCTTTGATAGAAATAAAAGCAATGGACACTTAAGTGGCATTTGAAAAAACCTACAAAAATACTAGTGAAATTCATAGGAGTTTAATGGCTTTGTGGTATGAACTTGGCCTCCCTGTTAATGTATTTTAATGCCATTTTTAGTTGCAGCAAAAACTGTTCAAAACATTTTTCAGGTAGTCTTACATTCCATAAGTTTTTATAACCTACTTCTAAAACCCATTGATGTCTCTGGCTCTGATGGTAATGATTTTCAAAATCCAGTGTCTTTAGATTAAGCTTTATGTAGATCATCATCTCCAAGTAAACTTTTTTATTCCTTTTCTATTTTGTCAACCGATATATTCACCTGGTTTGATTGCCATGAACCTTCAACTTACTTTTTCTAAAAAGCTATGGTGCTTGTTTTTGTAGGACTACTTCACTTCCTTATTTAGTTAGAAAGTATCAACTGCAATAGTGATTGATATTTGCTGACTCTTTAGTATTGATTGCTTTGTAACTGTTAATAACTGAAGGGTAATTCAATGGATGACTGTTAATTATGACTGTGTATGTGTGCAGAAACCAATTTTTTGTTTTTCTCTTCTTTTTGCAGATAACAGTACAGACTTCTGGGCAACTGATGTGAAATGGTTTTCATTACTGGAGAGCACGAACTGGCTAGAAATAATCAGGTTTGCTGTATCTTCAACTTTCTGTGTTTCAAATTGTTGGTAACTGCTTTTGTAGTGGGTTTTCTGCCTAGTTTCTTGAAACTGAAGTCTTTACTGCCAGGAGGAAAAAAAATTAAGACAGGCTTATGGTCCCATTTATATATCTTATTTCTGCAACTTGAGACAGTGTTTTTAACAGTGCAGACTTCTGTTAAGCCTTCCATTTTAAAGAATATGAGAAGTAGCAAATCATTCCAATTCCAATTCTTCCAGAGAATCAGTTAAAAATACAGATCCAGTATTTTCCATCCTGCACTGTCACCTTCTTTCCAAACTCAAGAATCCTGTTTATTTCTTGCGTGAAACTATTTTGTGTCTCTGACTGGCATTGCCATTTTCTCTGTACTCTCTACTTCTGTAATGTCCTTGAGGATGAGGTGAAGTGCAGTGTTAAAGATGTTAGTCCACTAAAGAGCTATAAAAGGACATTTCTTCTCTTTTGTCCCCCTGCTATGCTGATTGTTCCTTAAGTTCTCTTTTCTTCTTTCAGCAGTCCACAGTGAGTAACTGTTGGAATGGTGTTGGCTAACTTTAGGCTTGTTGTAGTGGAATGTTGAGGAGTTTTGTTTTCAGTGTTACTTTGTGCTAGCTCTTTTGTCTGTCAGTTTATTCTCTGATCAACTAATTACCATGTGGTGCTTCTGAAGTCAGCTCCAGTCCCTTCTGGTCTTAATAACATCAATAAATATTGATAGTTACCAATTAACTCATTAATCCAGAATTTAAATGTGTGTGTTTATTGAAGGTTCTCTGTTGAGAAATTCATTGACATAACCAAGATCACAGGTAGTTTAAAGTAAAAGCCAGGCTGGGTCCCTATCCTTAAGTTGTTTTGAGACTGGTCACTTCCATACTTGGGTCCAGTTGGTTCCTGGACCAGCCTGTTCTTGGCTCTCGTAGTTAGTAGGAACGCCTTGTCACATGTTCTAGATGATAGAACAAAGAAGAATCTGACAACTCCACACTTTTAAATTGTCAGCTTCTATTAGTGACCTAAGATAATGTAAGAATCCTAATTTGTGTGCAGGCTTTTGCTAAGAATAACTATCTTTATGAAAATTTAGTCTAGAAACCAACAGTGTTGCATCTGGTTTTATGTGATCTGTAATTCCACTCAGTCATCCTCGTATAATAATGTTCTCTGCATTACTTTTGTCTGAGTTTTTATTCCCTTTCCCTCTTAAAAGCAGATTTTGGAAGAAATGCAGAATGTAAGATGTTAGAACATAAATGTGGTGATGTTGACTCTACAGGATAAAGATCTGGTTCTTTGCAATTGCAATACTTCAGTGTGTGATGGCAGCTGTTGATCCGGAATAAAGTACTGTATCATAGCAACTGAAAATGCATGGTTAATGGCCAAATAAAATGTAGCCATTGAAGCTAAGCAGTTCTTCATTTACACAAACTGAGCATGGGTTTTGTGTGTTTTAAAGAACTAGTGACATTTCCAGTATGCCATTCTAACCCTGTCTAGGGGAAACTAATATAAGAAACTTCACTCAACTTTTCCTGTACCAAAACAGGAGAGTCTTGAAGAAAGCCATAGAAGTTGCTGAGTGTCTGGAAATACAGCATACAAATGTTCTCCTGATAGGTAAGAATTTAATGACATAGTCCTATATATTAATTTGTTAAATTCATTTTGAAGTAGCTTAAGCTGTAAATTTATAATTATGGTAGAGACTTGCTAAAATTCTTACAGCATTCAAGTAAGACACCTAAATCTCCCACACTTCTGGAAATGCTTCCTGTAGTTAAAGAAAATATGGTAAGCACAGTTCCACAATATGAATGAATAAGCAGCTGATAAATTGGCAGGAGAGTCTTGCATAAAGAAGAGGTAACATTCCTGTTTTCCAGTTTATTTTATCTAAGGTCTCCTAGGCCCTGTGCTGTACTTTAAGCAGCAGGGGAACCATATCTACACCAGTTATATGAAAACTTTGAAAAATAACCTTTATATTTTTTAGGTACATGTTGGATATTCTGCAGACTCTATTAAAAACACATGGAATAATATGCTTACTGTAAACGTGTTGAACAGTTTATTTTTGTGGACCGAGTAATCACATGTAAAACCAAGCCTAAAGTTAACCATTAAGTGACTACTGGGTTGGTAATTTAGTTGAGTTTTTCACACATATTGCCATTTGAGAAACCTAGCACAGGCAAGAGGTTTTTTTCTGTAGGCACCTTTTGGTATGTTGCATGAGGAGGCAATTACACACCTTGTGAAAAGAGGTGTGGAGGACAGGAAGAGTAAGGACAAATGGCTATGTGGGGCAGTGTGTGCTTGTGGGAGACAGAAGGGCACAGGCAAGTTACAAGTAATAAGGGTTGGGGCTTGCAGGTTTTCTTGTCAAAGTGCTTTCCTACGATAAATGTATAAGTGACCTTAAATTTGGAATCGTGGATTAATTTCTCTCTGACTTGCAAAAATCTGTGCTGCTCTGATCCTCAAATACGATTTTGTGTGTGTGAACATGACAATGCTTTGCTTTCTTACATAATGTTTGAGGAAATGGCTCGGTGTAGAATGTGGTTTCTGTTCTCCGTTGTAGAAGAGAGTGCTACTGATCTGTGCTGTGTAATCTCCAGTCTGGTGCAAGTGATGATGGATTCATACAGCAGAACAAAGTCAGGGTTTCAGAGCCTTATTCAGAAGGAGTGGGTGATTGGGGGACATGGCTTTTTGGATCGCTGTAACCACTTACACAAAAGTGAGAAAGAGGAGGTATGATTTTTAAAATTTCTTTCCTTACTATTTATAAGCTTACTCAGCATGAGGAGGGATTTACCCGTTAGTCCAGAAGTTCCAGTTACTCTGAGGATCTTTTGTGTTTTGCTTTATGGGTTGATGTTTGTACAGTATCACTGTTTTGCTGCTTAGAAGTCAGCAATGGCTTTATTATTAAAGAGAACAGATGTAGAATTTCCCAGTCTTGGAGTCTTTTGAAAGTCATGTATCCTGTGTCCTTGAAAACTGTGATAATGGTAGTAGCATCCAAAGAAATAACTCAAGTTAGTTGCCTGTTCCTGTCACAGCTGGAGATTAATGTTTTACTGTCTTGCTTTGGGACTAGATCAGATTGCTATTTGAATGGAAGTAATAGGCGTAAACTGACTAATTCTGATCGAGAATTGCTATAAACTAGATTTGCTTTGCCAACTTTGAAAGGCTTCATAGTGGCAACTTTCAAATGCATAGTAGAAAGTGCTCATCTCTTCTGTCAATAGTTGGCCATGGATAGCTCAGATAATACTACTTCAAATTTCAGTCAAATGTACATGCAGCAGTTCTGTAGTTCATCAGGATTGTTGCCTTAAGATTTGTATTTGGAGACACTAAATACTATAAAATAAATAGTTTGCATGGTGGAACAATTTTAACTTTTTTTTTTAACTTATGAAATATTTTGTGTACTTAGGCTCCTGTTTTTCTGCTCCTGCTAAATTGTGTTTGGCAGCTGGTACAACAGTATCCTCCAGCATTTGAGTTCTCAGAGACTTACTTAACTGTCTTGTCAGACAGCCTCTACGTGCCTATTTTTAGCACTTTCTTCTTCAACTCTCAACATCAAAGAGACACTAATAAGGTAAGGGTTTGGTATTTTGTGGATGCAGTGTGTTGGAGAATGAGTTTGACCAATAAACAAGGAACACTCAAAAACATCTAATTCCCAACAGCACCTTTTTCCTTACTCATTGAACTGCCTTGAAGGGTGAACAAGTGTAATTTTGCCTATATGGAAGCAAGTTCAGGACTTAGAAGTTTATGATGACAGAAGGAATACATTACCTGTAATATGTAGCTGCAGTTTCATGTTTAATGCCCTTCAGTGAAATTGGAATTCCTTAACCTACAAGGAATATTCGGCTGTCTAGCAGAATAAGTTATCTGTGAAATTCTTGTATAGAATATTCTGTTGTATACCAAAATTAACATCTCCTGAATGTTGATTTATGTTTGGTTCATGCTTTTCTCTAGCCTAAGAAGCTGGGAGCAATGTGAGTATCCTCTGCAAGGCTGAGACCAAAGGAAAAAGTGAAGATTACTGTCTTTCATACAAATGGTTGATCATAAAATCTAGACCAGTAGTACTGAATGACTGCAGTTACAACTTCTGGTGTTTGGAATCCTAACATGCCCCCTGTGTTTGAAGAACCCAAGTGTCTGTCTCTTGTCCAAGTTTCAAAATGTTTTTTTTTCTGAGCCTATTTAACTTTATTTTCATCTGTGAAGGTCTAATGCATTGTTGTTGAACACATAGAAAGCAAAGAGTGTTTTTGCAACTCTGTGGCCTTTTGTCTGAAAAGCCAGTTTCTTTATTTCACCTTGACTTGGTCAGAATTCTCTTCTAGCAGTATTAAATGTGACCTGTTTGTTTTGGCAGAGTGGGGAAAGCCTCAAGACACAAAGTGGTCCTTTCAGATTCCTTACTGTGTGGGACTGGTCTGTGCAGTTTGACCCCAAGGCCCTGGCTTTTCTGAACAACCCTCTTTATGCAGAGAAACCAAAACCAGATAGAAGTCAACGGAAGACTGCACGGTTCAAAGTAAAATATGTGCTGCTAAACTGTTTTTTAAATTCTAGAAATATTTTGCACATCTCTTATTTCAAATGTACTCACAGTGAAAGTATTTGATTCAGACTTTTTTTAATTTACAAAATACATGTATACCTCAGACCCACCTGGATCTTATGAACCCAGTTTCCATGCACCTCAATTGTAAATAACTCTTTTATAGTTCATAGCAATGAATTTAGGGATTCTTTTTCTTCATATTTCTATGCAAGTGTGTTGGTAGCTCATGAGATTTAATATTCAGGTGAGTTGCAATGATGTGTTTGAAGGGAGTTCATTTAGTTGTTCCATATAGTACCTGTCTGAAATACATAGGTTTGTAATTGCCTCCCTGATTTTGTCTAACTGGAGTGTATGTGTGTGCACGTAGAGTGGGAGGGGGACCAACAACAGCAAAAAAATTGTCAGGAGTATGGAGGATTATGGATGGAACACCCCATATCTAGTGCATAGCGCAAACTCAGGGAAAACTTTTTTGAGTAGCCTCTTTCAATTGCAGTACATTAGTTAAATTGTGTCCTGAATAAAGCTTTCTCATGTGAGACCACTGCCAGTATGATCTACAGCATTTATGCGAGATGCAGTGAGGGCCCACTGGATGAAAACCTATAAATAAACTGCTCTCTGATTTCTAACTAGCTTAAACTAAACATGGACACTGGCAATACTTAAATGTAAGCAAAGGGTTTGGCTTTTTCAAATAAAATTGCTTTATCAGTGTTACTTTTAGTTAGCAGGGAAGGAAACTGGCAACACTCAGTATGCTCTGTAAAGTACTTGATGTATTGAAAAATAATTTAAACACAGCCACTGCTTTTCTGTATAGGTCAAGTGACTATTGCTTTCAAGAGGTTTCTGAATACAACTTTGTTTTTTTTTCCTCTTAAAACTGCTATCTGAAGTTCCATTCTATTAATATTTATCTGCTTGTTTTCCCTTTTTTTTCCTCTTAAAGCATCAACGGCAACTTTCTTTGCCACTGACACCAGCAAAGCCTTCCACAAAGAGAGGATTTTTCAGGGAGGAAACAGATCATTTAATTAAAAACATTCTGGGTAAGAGAATTGGCAAGTTCATAAATTCTTCAGACGAGCCCCCAAATAGCTTAAGGGAGTTTTATGATAGCTGGCATAGCAAACCTGTCGACTACCACGGTCTTCTGTTGCCACGCATCGATGGCCCTGAAATCAAAGTTTGGGCACAGCGTTACCTGCGATGGATTCCTGAGGCCCAGCTTCATGGTGGTGGAACAATAGCTACAGCTGCCAAGATTTTGGATTTGATGGAGGAAGTGCAAAGCCTGCAGGTGAAAATGGATGAAGAGCACAGTCAGGCTGTTTCTGGAGACGTACATTCTGCTCCTATGCTAAGAAATTCTGCTCGTTTGTCATCCTTGTTTCCATTTGCCTTACTGCAGAGACAGTCGGTCAAACCAGCTTTACCCACTAGCACCTGGAAAGACTTGGAAGATGAAGATGACTTGGTCAAGAGGGATGATGAATTTGTTGATCTAAGTGGGGATATGTTATAACGTACGTATAGATTACAGTTTGAATTGTATGTGGCTAAGCACTGAGTTTTAAATGTTGTGCTGTATCTTCATATAAGGAACTTGAGCATCCGCAAACTGTTTAATGGATTTGTGGGGTTAAAAATCCTTGATTGGAAAGAGCTATTTGCTGTAATGAACTGAGCATGTTTTGAACTTCCATTTCACTCTAGCAATATTTATTGCGGAACCATATTTTTAGCATAAGTGTAATAAAAATGGGAATCTTGGCTGTAGTAACAATATGGCCACTCTTTTTAAAAAAAACAGCAAAAGAATACTTTCTGCTGTGAAGGTGGAATGATAAATGCATATGGCAACAATATGCAGTTATGCTTAATAGAACATCTTTCCCCTTACACTAAGAGTATTGGGACTGGAGTACTGTGATTTGCAAATTCCCCCCACATGTAAACAGTGAAAGATGCAACTAACTGTGCACTCACAAATCAGCTTTTGACAGCTGAGGAACACTCTCATGGTCACCAGGGGTTTTCTGTCTGCTGTTGGATCAACAGAAGTCATGTGCTTGCCCCTTCCCCTTTGTCAGTGTTGGTCTGTGTGGTGTCATGGTCACAGGCTTGCTGCTCTGAGCCTGTGCATGCACTTAGCTCAAGGGTCAAATGCAAGAGCTTAATGACACATTTCAAGTCTTAATGTATGGCTGCTGTGCTACATGCCCTTGCTGCCTTGGATTTTATGTTTGCTCTTAATTTTAATGAATGAGATTTCAATTTGCCATGAGTATTTTTTCTCATTTTAAGTAGAGGGAGAATTCCATCGGAACTTTCCCCCATTGATGCCAGTTGCCTTTAAGGCTTTCTGTAGCTTGCACTGAGACTCTCCACATAGCAGGGAAGACTCTTTTCCTGTAGTCCTGCAGCAAAGCAGGATTTTCAGTCTGTTACCACGTTTCATGAGTTGGTAGTACAGCTTATGAATGTGGCGTTTATAGAACACTCATGTCCTGTTGCTGGATGTTACAACAGTACCTCAGTGAAAGAAGCCATAAAGAAATGCCTGTTGACTTGGATCTACTGTGTGTATGTTTATATAAATTTTTACTGCAAATAATTATCCTTTGTAAAGCAGAATATTATTTGGTGGTCAGATCTGTTTTTAACCCTTAAATTCTGTAATACCCCAAGAATGGATTCAAGTCGTAAAATGAGTTACACTGAGAGGTTACGCATTGAATATTTTCTCTGTTCTCATAACAATTTAGAAGTCCATGCTGGAAAACTTAGCTGGTGGATAAACTGTTGCTTAAATTTGATCAGCTCGGTGAAACTGGGGATATTAAACTTTTGTTACTGACTTATCAATTCATACTGAGTTGTATTAATATAGAGCAACAATTCATCAGCAGCCCTCTAAAAATAAATTCTCATTACTGGGAAAGGGGAGAGCTTGATGCAGCTATGCCAAACTGAAGCTTACCAGCTCTTAATTGCCTTACAGTCTTAGTGCAAAGACAATACTTGAGTTTGTTTTATTTAAAAATACAGTAGTACTTATGCTTTTTTCTGTGATATTTACAGCTAGCACTTGCTAAAATGGGCTGTACAGCACATTTCCTTCAGACTTAGTTGTAATTCATGTGACTCATGTATGCAATAATACTTTGCATGTTCAATGAGCAGTGTATTATTACAGTGAAGAAATACTTGTCCTTCTAAGGTCATTTGGGTTCAAGGGTGGAGTTTTTTAAATGCTGCCATAAAAAAAAATTAAAATGATTTTTCTATACTTTTGATCAAACTGTTGTAATGTTTCAGTCATGAAGATTACATATTTGTATTAAAGAACAGATGTTGTACATCTTATTTGTACATAAGTTATCAGAAATATATATAGAAGAGAAGTATATATCTGGAATTGAACATGGGAACACTTCTAATGTAGAGTAAATACCATTGTTGCTGGTTTTCTGCACTGAAAGATTGGAAATATACTTCATATTTTTACTCCAGGCTTTTGTTTATACCTCCAAGTTTTAACACTGAATGCAAGCTAGCAGTTTTACAGGTTTCTATCTTCTTTTTTCCTTCTTTTTGTTAAATACTGTTACTTCTCTCCAACAGGCTGTTTGAAGATTGTCAATAAAATACACTTTGAACTATTAATCCTGAAATAAGAATGTATATTTAAGGTCCACTTTGCAAGTGATACACTAAATCACAGCAGACTTGACAATCTGCAGTGTCAAGGCTTTTCAGGTTACATCCTGAATTTACAGACTGTTATTGTCCTGTTTTGATCTGGCTGCACTTCTGATGCCACCAATGCATGAGGGAGGGACAGGTCAGTGCAGTGAAGTAGGATGCTGTGGGAAGTTAAAGGTGATCGAGTGCTGAGTGTCTGTATTGGAGGGGTATTAAAGAGTGTTTGTTCCTGCCTTAGTAATATACTTCCCCCATGTCCAGAGTGAAATTTGTTCTTGCATTGTTACACTAAGCAACTTCTTGAAATTGCCACAGGGGTGTGTCTCTTAAACCAGATGAGTGTTGGAGATGGACTGAGGTGGTCACAATAAGCTGTGGAGTACCAATATTAAAATTTCACTTTTTTCAAGACACTACAAATTGCTAGTCCCTGGTCAAAGGCCTCATTAGTACTAATCACACATTAAAAACCCATGAACATTAGAGGGCCTTGCCGGCTTTGTTCTTTAAGCCCCACACAGCAATAGCTGTGGGTCATGTACCACAAGGTGTGCCCCTGCCTCACCCACACCTGCTAAAGACCAGCAATTGTACTTTGACCACTTGGCTTTGATTTAAGACTGTATTCGTTATTGAAAAGGTTCAGCTATTGATGTGCAGCATAAAGGAATGCAAACATTTACTTCATTAAGGTGTTTACAGCCAGCTTGCCCTCCTGATCTTTTGCTCCATCTGAAGCTTTTTCCATCTGTGCTTGAAACACAGAAACATAACTTCTTCCAGAGGCAGGTGAATACTTTCTGCTGATGATTTCTTACAATGGATTAGTTTTGTCACAGCAGAGGTGACCTTCATTCTAAACTACCTGGAGACCTCATGCAGTATTTATGGCTGGGTGCTCATTCACAAAGAGCTAGATTTTGCATAAATTTTTAGAAATTGTGTGAAGGACTTCAGTTTCTGGGACAGGAAGAAGATACGAGTAGTAAACTTAGCTGAGTCTGAAAAAAGCATTCTGTACAAAACTATACATACTCTTCCAAGGTGAATTAGGGAGGTGCAAGGAGTGGAAGGGGCAAAACCCTTCTTAGGGTCTTGCTTCCTTTTTCTTGGTTTGTAATAAAGTCAATGTGACAAATGCTTTTTGCCAGTATTTGCAGGATGGCAGAACTTGGTGAGATAACAGAGTTAACTTGGAGAGGAGTGAACACAGAAAATAAGGAAAGCTGATACTTGAGCTGGAAAGACAGTTATTGGGGAGGGCACCACCATGTTGGGTACCAAGGCAGCAGCAATGGGGTTCTTCAGCCTGTGTTAGAAGAACATGCGTGGACATCTACACACATTTCTGAGCCCCAGAGGACTCCCTGTGCTTGGGTGGCAAGTTTGACTTGGGTCACAGCTTTAAAAGTGCTGTGGAGGCTAAGCAGATGTAATAGAGGACTGCTATTGTCTTGACAAGTGTTTGGATGGGCAGTGGATGCTCAGTGCTGCTGTGGTTTGGCTGCTGTGGAGCCCTGTAGAACAGTAAATGCTGGCGTCCAATGGCAGCATGTTATTCTGCTTTCAGCAAGCATTTGTTTTCCCTCTTTTTCATGTAGCAACTCCATAAAATGAAATAGGCACTTACCTTAATGTTATGCCTCGATGTTTAAAGCAGGTAAATAAGACATGCCTAGGAAATGCATTTGTAAATTTACTTTGTGAACAGCAGATCTAGGAAGACTAATTTCCTGTGACCTTGGCTTGTCTGGCCAGACCACTCAATTTTGTCCTTTCTTCTGACATTTCCTGCCCTTGCAAAACATCTTTGGTCTCCATCCATCTCCTCCCTGTTCCTAAGTCATGTGCTGTTCCAGCAGATTATAGGTTTGTCACTGCTGCTGACTTGCTGGACAACTCAAACGCTGTGACTCTTCCTGGGGAGCCAAGTAATGCTCATGGCTTGACACGGCCTGGCCACATAGCCTCCAGATTGCCTGTTGGAATCTAGCAACTTCTGAAATAATTTTTTTGTGAAATACCATCAAAATTATTTACTGGTTTTCAAAGCAGGTGGATGGACAGAATATTGATTAGATGCCTGGTGTCATTAGTAAGGAAATCAGGATAGGAGAATGCAACAGATAACTGTACCTGCAGCTCAGGCTGATCCAAATCTGAAGTTAGGTTAAAAGCAATGCTTCTCTCAAATTGGAAAATCTGCTCATTTACAGTCAACTATCCCAGTTTTCTCCTAAAGCAACTTTTTCTAAAATCTTGCATTTTGTCTGCTTCTGGGTCCTGAAATAAAATTTTTGTTATACTGTAGAAGCCAATATTCAGCCTATGGAACCATTGAACTTCCTGGAAACCAATTGATACTTCTATAAGTTCTGAAACTTACAAATGTTATTGTTACTGCTATCTGAAGAAAATTTCCACTTAAGAACACCTAACACTACTATAAATAATGTATGGTTTTGCTAATAGAGTGTAAACCTTCAAGTCTTCTTAAGACATTTAAAAGTCAAGACTCTGTGGGCTCACTTTGCAATCAGCGGGACTAATTTCCTTTTGTTTTAGAGACATTAATTGGAAGTATGTTTATGCATGAATGTGATGACAGACATGCTATACTAATTTTATGTAGAGGGTGTAAGTGCTCATTGCTTTATGTTTTGGTGATGCAAGAATATATTTCCACTCTCACTCTGATCCCAGTTCATAAATCAAAACAGAATGTTCCTCACCACCCTTCTTGAGTTCACTATACACATGAACCCAGTTAGTTTCCTACAAGCCACTTCCTGTATTTTCCAGTTTACCATCCCAGACTTTACACTGTGGATTCACCATTAGAAAATATTTCTTCCTTTTCTGAGGGTTGTTCATTTAACTTTGGGAAATACTAGTTTTATACCTGACAGCTGCACTTAGTTTTTTCCTTTTGCAAGAGGTGGTGGGAATATTTGAAAGCCAGAGGAGAGGAACTACAGATGACTTAAGCACAAGGTCTCAAAGTACAAGGTCTCTTACTTCCCTGAAAATAAGGAGCATGGTTATTCAGGAAGTTATGGTGGTGGTGGTGGTGGTGTTATATCTCTTTATTTAGAGTGAGTAAAGTCCTCCTGCACAGCACTTTTTCACAAATAAAAATTGAATCAAAGAAAAAGCAGGGTGATAATCCCAAAATTTGTTTTCTAGTGCAGCACATCTGTACATTCAGCACTTTGTTGAGATGGTGCCGGTACAAGTGTCAACACAATGATGGTCTGTTCTCCCAGCAGGTTTGGGATTGGGTTACACCCAATCTGCAGCAAATGCAGGGAGCTGCCAGAGGGAGTCCTGCTAATCACTGCCCAGCAGTGCCCTCACACCGCTGCTGCTTGCCAGCTGATTTTATGGAAATCAGTATTTTCCTTTTGTGGATTGGCTTTCCATCAGATCAGCTCGTTGATCCAAATCACCCCGTGGGGATGCAGGGGGAAACAAGAGGAGCAGATTGTTTGAGGATGCCCCTCTCGCTTGGCAGCCCCCAGTTGGAGCAGAGGTGAAAGGTGGAACCATACATGCAGGAAAAGTCACTCTCCAGCTGCTGGGCTGCTGAAGCAGAGAAAAATCCCGGGAACCACCTCTCATGTGCAGCGAGCTGAAATGCTGTAAATAGTACACATGGCCAACTCCAACTATTTAAAACGTCTGGGAGAAAACAAAAAGACAGGGAAGAAAGAAACACAATCCAAAACAGCTGTGTTTTGAGGTTGCCTGTAGAAGATTTACAGGATGATTTAAAGTACAGCTGCATTAGATTGGACCTGGATTTGCCACAGCAGGAAGGTAAGCAAGGTGAGCAAACCAGTGAACTCCGTTTATGGCCATCAAACATGTTCTAATGCTCTTCAGTAATTCCTTAGGTTGTGCTTTGGCTGGGCTGGCAGAGTCTTAAATACCATTTTGCTGCCTGGGTTGTGAGCAAGCAGTGATTGAGGGCAGCTGCTGAAAAGCATATGTCATGTTCTGACTTGTGATCTAAAACTAGCCATTGCTTGAAAAGCAGTTTTGGATTCCTGGTGCGTTCCTGCTGTTTTCTTCAAAGCTTCAGCCACACATAGGTGAGCTGATTGGTTACTCCCCCATGCGCCTTCAGCATAATTTACTTACTTACTTCTCATTTGCATTTAGTTTTAATGCAGGTGATCTGTCTATAATCTGCCCATTATCTCTCTCAGGTGTAGAACCTTGTACTTTCTCTAATTTTCCATGAAAATTTATCTGCCTAATGTTGTTCTGAAAGCAATGGTCCTTTTTATGATTCAGATTTCAGCTGAATAATTATCTGGCAGAAATTATGATAAAAAGGGCAAGTTAGTGAAAAGAAATACAGTAATAGGAAAACCTTTACTCAATGGCTTGGAATTAAGTAGAGGCTGCATGAATATGGCAAACGTCCGAATTTCTGCAGGCAATAACGAATGCTAGAAGCAGCTGAAATACCATTACCTAGAATTATTTAGGCAGCAGGAAATGACTGAACATAAACTTTTTTTATAATCTTTGAGTCTTATTAAAGTAGTAATAGCTCTCCTTGTGCTGGTTGCTGACATTAATATTCCATCCAGGCTGATGGACATCCTTCTGCTCCTTGAATGTTTTCCCTCTCAGTTATTAATACACAGCTTGCTGCCTTCCAGCTCCAGCCTCAGAAGGCAAATGTCTCACCAGCTGAAATACATGGAGGGAAAAGTTGATTGACATTTTTGCATTGTTAGGGGGGCATTGTAAATGGCTGTTCCCTGCCAAGAAATTTCTTTTGAAAAGTTTCATTTAGTCAGTAAAATAACACATGTGTCTGCCAAACTAGAGTTGAAAAAAGGCAAATTTAATCATAGGACTGAAAAGAAATTCTTTAATACACCTGATCTGAAGAAAGTAAAGAAGAAATAACTCTTCCTATGGACAGGTGAAGGAAAAGACACGCTGGCTGGCTGTGCTCCTGGAGCACAGAGGGGAGCAGAGATCCACCTGCAGCCCCTGGAGGAGCCCGCACCAGAGCAGGTGGATGTGCCTTAGAGGGCTGTGACCCCATGGGAAGCCCGTGCTGGAGCAGGTTCTTTGGCAGGACCTGTGACCCCACAAGCAGTCCACAGTGGAGCAGCCTGTGCCTGAGGGACTGCACCCTGTGGAGGGGACCCATGCTGGAACATTCCATGAAGAACTGCAGCCTCTGGGAAGGACTCACCTTGGAGAAGTCCATGGAGGACTGTCTCACTGGAAGGAACCTCACACTGGAGCAGTGCAAGAGTGAGAGGAGTTCTCCCCATGATGAAGGAGCAGCAGGGACAGTATGTGATGAACTCATTTCATCCTCAATTCCCTGTCCCCTTGTGTCACTGGGGGAGTGGAGGTAGAGAAAACATGAATGAAGCTGAGCCTGGTCTTTTCCCAGAGGGGGGCATGCCCTGCCACAGGTGAAGCCTTTTAAAGATTCATTCTTACTTGTCATTAATCAACTGTGATTTAATTGTCAGTAAGTTAAATTAACATCTGTGAGTCAAGTCTGTGGTGGTAACTGGTGAGTGACCTCTCCCTGTCCTTATCCCAACCCATGAGTCTTTCATTTCATGTTCTGCCCATGCCCTGTGGAGGAGGGCAGTGACAGAGTGGCCTTGGCAGGCACCTGCTGTCCAGCCAAGGCCAACCCACCACAAACCCTTAACTCAAGTGCACACTTTAACAGCATCTCTTTGACTGTGTGAAAGGTTTTTGAAAACCTTTATAGCAGGATTTTTAGTCCCTTTAGGTATGGCTGAGTATGGAGATTTTTGAAGGAATTTTGAATGAGTTAGAGATTTCTGAGTTTTTAGATTATGTGATTTTTTTTTTTTTTAATCTTCTACATAGACAGGAAGGGTGAGCTTAGCTCACATTCTTACTGCATGGTTCAGAAGGTCACAAGACCCTTAGCTGTAAAACCTTTTAAGGATTTATTGACCAACAAAACACTGTTAATAAGGATATTTATGTTTTTGATCCAATATTTAAATATTTCATCTTATGGACTCATGTTACAATGTAAGCTTTCTTAGTCAATCATGCTATGATACACAAACCTACAGTACTGCATTCTAAACTTCTTGCTTACCTTTGTAACTGCTTTTAACTTTTCTATATCCAAAACTCCAAAACTCTAAACCTTCCTCTTCTTAATTCAACATGTCTCTGTTTCAAACTATAAATCCACATTCTTGCTTCTAGTATCTAGAAGCTTGGAAGTATTTTCCAAGGTCTCAGACCAAGCCCTTTGTTTAATTCTAAGCCTTAGCTTACAGGCCTAAAGTTCTGAGAATTCCCTGCATTTCGGATTCCAACAGCTGAGTTTAAATGGTGTTGACAATGTATTTCATGTGTCTCAATTAGCCTTTGTTCAATTAATTTAGCTGTTGGTCTGCCAGTAGGGGCCACCCAGGCGGCCACACTTGCAGGATGATCCTGTTTAGTGAGACCCACCCACTGACTCAGATCTCCCAAGCCTCCTCAATGTCTCCCTGGGCCTGCTAGGAGAAAGTACATGTTGCATTAATAACTGAGTTACCTCAGTGTGGCCACCACCAAATCCTCACTGATGAGCTATGGCAGTCTAAGCAGCCTGTCTCACATGGGGCAGGGAGGAGCTGTGCCACTACTCGGTGGCCACTTTGTGGGCCAATTCCATCAGAGTTTTGAGAAGTATTTGATGGGAGTGAGGAGTATGAAGTGAAGGACTGCTCTGTGGCAAACTGGCAGAGGAGAAGCCATGCAAAATTTTGCTTGGGTCAGGTCCTGGCTCAAACAGCTGTGTTAAAGAAGCTGTTTGATTTATCCTGTGCTCAAAGCAGCAAGGCTTCTTACTTTTTTTTTTTTAATAAATCAAACTGCATCAAAGAAGCTTTTATTCCTAACTGGAGTAACCTACTGGACACTGAGCTGGCCAACTGCCCAGTCTTCCCACAGAGGGGAAATTGGCAGATGAAGAAGAATTAGGAATTTTGATTTTTAAAAATTTTATCAGCTGTGCTAAAAAGCCATAGTAAAAAGTCTACTTTGAAATAGTTTTATCTATGTATTTTCAAGTTTCTGTGCAACATCATCTTTCCAAAACAAACATGCCAAAGGAAAGTGGTAAAAATGTCACCTTCTTTAAACAGTCTTGGTCCTTCATATTCTATACTATATTTCCTCTTGTTAATAGCAAAATGAAGTCCCTGCTACAGACATCTTCATAAAAATTATTTACTTACATTTTACTTACAATGCAGTAGTATAGCTAAGAGCAACATGGCCTTGCAAAGCATCAGAAATAGCTCCTGTCATAAAACAGGATGTCAGAAACACTTAACACTTTGTATTAGTCTTGTGTTAATAATGATGAACAAAAACATATCCAAACATGACATTCATATTGGAGGCCAACTTATAACCTTGGGGTCATGCAGATGTAAATAATGCTTTGGTTATGGCTGCAGGATGTTTATGACTGATGGTGACGGGCCAAGTTGGTTCTCCAGTTCCAGGCTGAGTTTGCACAGACGGAAACAGAACACATTTGATTTGAAGAAGAGGGAAAGTCCTAATTTTGGGTTTGGGATTGTTTGGTTTTGGGTTTTTTTTGCAGAGCTGTGTTTCAGAGTGGGACCATGCTTCCAGGATAAGGAGTGCTTTCTTTGCTTTGGTGCAAAGCAAAGTGTCTGGTCCTGCTCTCCTGCTCTGAGCCGTGGGAGATCACCTTGCTGAGTTTCAGGTGTGTTTTGACCATTAAGGCCAGTAAAAGCTTGTGTCTTCTGCTCATACATTTGTTCTGTTTTTGCATTTGTTACTTAGGTTGTGGTTTTCTAAAATTTTCTTTCTGAAGGGCTTAACTGTGTAGTAAGTAGGTGTTGATTAAAACCACTTTTTTATTCCTTAGCAAAGAGAATTAAGCTGGTACCTAAGCAAATACTACAGAAAATATTTAGTGAGAAAAGGCCATACATACCAAAGTAGGACACCTTGATGCAGATGGCTGACTCATCAGTGTGACATATTCTGTGCTAAATATGGAAAGCTCAGACGTCATTTGTTGTACCTCAGCAAGAGCAGAAAGATATATATATATATATATATACATTTTTTTCTTCCAAAGATGCCTTGTAAACCAGGCAGAGATCTTGATTTACTGTCTATGCAGGTGAAAACACTTAAACACCGTACAGCTCCTCTCATTCTTCTGCTGCAGCCACGGGCCTCCCTCACAGATGCATTCCTGTTGTTTGGAGGTTCCTGCACCACATCAAGGCCACCTTTTTAGGCAGCTGGATGTATTTTTATTGCCAGTTATTGGCTGAGATTCTCCATTAAGATTTTGTTTCCAACTTCCATCTTAATTTGCAACCAGCAATAATTTAGCTGCAATCCTTTTCCATCTCTCCTCCCTGGGGAAATCATTTGAGCCCTGAAGGTCTAATCCTGGCTTCACCGATATAGCTTATTGCTGTGAGCATCCCACTGCCCCCAGGAGCTGTGAGAGGCGGATTTCTGGGAGGCTGTGTTGTGTAGCCAGCTCTGAAACTGCACAGGAAAGTGATCTGAGGGTCACCTGCCACACGCTGCTGCTGCTCTGAGCCTGAGGCTCTGAGGCAGACAGATACCATTGCTCTGGCTTGGAGTTTTTAATGTGTGTGGGTTCAACAGGAAAGGAAATCTTCTCCTGGACAGATCAATGTAACATCTGTAAGAACTTAGTACCTTTACGAAAAAATAAATACAATCCAGAAGTAAGTGGCCCTCAGCGAGACACCAGTGCACCATACTGAACAAGGGATGCAAGCACTTTTTCACACTTCCTTTCCTTTTCCTCCCAGATACAGAAAAGAGTTTTGGGGAACCATTCTCTTGCCAAGTTTTTCAACACTGTTTTGGTCAGGCTCACTGCTGCTGCATGTTTGGGCATGCAGGGAAAAGCACTAAGCTGCCAGTTCACTGCAGCCAGAGAGGCTTCTGGACAGGGAGTCCTCCTTCCCCATACCACCATCTCTAGAAAAAGGGTCCTTACCAGCTCTGCTGTGTATTACTGATCTTGTTTTGTTTGTTTGTCTGGTGTTTGTCTCTTTGCCTTCAACAGTGAAGTTTCCAGTTCCCTATCTTCTTCCCCAATCTAGCTTTCAGGTAGAGAAAAAAATACACTAACAGGCAGAAAAATGAGTATTCGATGGAGGTACAAGGCTGATGGTAAAACTATATTTTCTTTTCTGAGTTTTCTGACAGTCCCTGACTACTAGTCATGTTTCTGTTCTCTTTGAATTCACTGTGATAGCTACAAATACTAATTTTTAAAAACAGAAGACAATCTAGAATCACCTCACTCTGTGTCTCATAGTTAAATATTGCACTTCTCAATCCTGAGATGAGCTCAGTTGGTTAAAGCATGGTGCTAATAATGCCAAGGTTGTGGGTTTCATCTCCATATGGGCCATTCACTTGATGGTCCCTGTGGGTCCCTTCCAACACAGAATATTCTGTGATAATATGATCTTTACTTAGGTCTGTACATGTAGCCTTATGTTTGGTGCTATATTAGTACATAGCAGGAGTTCTTACACATTTGTAGCTCATTAATGAACTCTTAAATGAAATCAGGACTTATGAAAATGTACTTATTCAACTGGACAGCAATACATTTTTAATAACTGGCTAACCTTAGAAACAATGCTAAAATGCTCATCAATCTCTATTATGTAGTTAATGTTCTAAACAGCCTTTGTCCCAACCATTCAAATTATCATGCCAATTTTAATTAGAAATATGGTCTGCAGTGTAAATTCACTTAAAAATTTCCTTGCAGATCCCCTATGAAAAGATTTCTGTTTGAATAGCAGCTCTTTTGCAGCAGATTTGTAAATTTGCATAGACGGTAAAGTGCTTGCCAGTGAAATTGTTTTAAAAGACATCCCATACAACGATACAGCAATAATACCATTTTTCAATACAGAAGATGTTTTTTCACAGATATGATCCAGTGCAGAATTAACCCCTCCAAAATACCAATCTATGTTTGAATTGTATTAGTCCTTTGGGGATCAGTTCACAGGACAATACTCTGAAGCTCTCTACCGTGCAGTCAGCAGAGGCACCTGGATTTCAGGCCAACACAGAAAGGTGACAGTGCTGTGGAGTGCTCTGATGCTGAGTCTCACTTCTGAACTTCCCCAGCCAAGGGAAAGTACATCCCCTCCAAAAAACATCTTCTGGATTTTTCTCCTATTGTCATAGTCAAACATGCGAGACACTTCACAGCAAGAGAGAGAGACAGAGTGCTCCCCAGGACTTGACTTGGATTTTATTCTTCCATTTTTTCCAACATAACTTCAGCAAACTAATTAGACATTCTTCCAGAGATGTCAGTGTATTTAATCTACAAATGTTTATCAGTGTTTTTTGCTCCCTGGGTAGAAGGTACTACAGAAGGTACTGATATCTGTGCCAGAGTCAAAAACCTTCTGGCATTCTCTGTGATCACAACCTCCTGTCTGCCATCAGGAGTACAAACCACCCCACACAAGCAGGGTGTGCCACCTCTGCCAGGAGCACCATAGAGAGTGTGATGTACTTGGCTGCTTTCTCAGGAGCAAGGTAACTTGGAAATGCAGCTTTATCTCTCTCACAACGATTTTTATGGAGGCTCAGAGATGGCTGCTACCAAATGCTTCTAGATTTTTCCTCTATTTCCCAGCTGCTCTCACATATTTTCTGAGTTACTGTGACTATTAGTGCCTGGAATCTGTACTTTTCTCCCTCACTGACCCCATGGCTCTATTTGCCTCATATTTACAGTTCTAAAATTACCATTCATTATTTGATGCTCTCTGCATGGGTCTTTGATCGTAACAAGAGGGTAAAAACCTACCAAGAGTATTTGACATTTATTCTACACACACTCCAAATGCATACAAGTACTATCTATTTAGACAACATGAATGCTGCTCTAATTACTATTTATCTTGTAAATTACAACTCTGTGGAAACACTTTCTTTGCGCCATCTGGCTTCATGTATTTTTTAATCAGTTGATGAGTATTTTTCTGCATTACAAGGAGCAGATAGTAAAGCATTTGTTACATTAGGACATGAAGTACAGATTTTTCAAAGCTGAACTTGTAAGAAATTCACTGCATTAAATATTTTATATTTCGCTAAAGCACCAAAGACACTTTTGGTAAAGGTTTCATAGGGTTCATTTTGCACAATGAACATCTGTCAAGAAAACTGCACATTTTTCCTAGGAATGCTGGTTGAACAGGACCCCTGTGTAGAAATGAAAAGACATCTCAATTACAAACAGCACTCTGACTAATAACTTTGTCCTTACGATTTCAGTACTGTAATTGTAATATTAAAATAACCAGTACAGATCCTTGCTGCTGAGAATTTCACTCAGATACAAGGAGGAAGGTGCTATTACAATACAAAGATTTCAGGAACTAGCAATCATTTGAACTCTCCTGGAGATAAGAAAATGAGAGAATCTAGAAATACTTAAAATAAAAAAAAAAGGTTTTTAAACAAGCAAATGTGCCCAGCATTTTCTCATGTCTGCCTTTTGTCTTCCTAAAATGGCAGTCAGTCTTTTTCTAAAAATCCACAAGTTATTGTATTTGTAGATGCAAAACTTAAAAGCAACATGTGCTGGTTTTTAACTTAAAGTCTTTTGAAGACAAATTTTATTACTAAGTGGCTGCATCTGATTTTATATGAGCTCAGTGTTCAATACTGGAATTCATGCTACTGAAAGTAGTAATTAAACACACAAAATTTTTAGAAGCATAGAATATTGTCCTTGAATCATCCTAAGGGAGAAGCTTTAAAAAATGGGTATTGGAAAAGCTACATTGGCAAATTTTGACTTTATAAATTGACAATTTAAACAACATCCAAACTGTTGGGCATTTAAAGCCAAATTAGAGTTTGTTGTGCAGCTAGAGTCATCAGTAAATGTTTTTTTACTTGGACTAATTTGCTGTTAGTGCTGGAAAGCCCATTCCTAAAACCAAGTAGAAAAATCCAGCTGGTCCACCCTGGCTACTGAAGGATTTATTTAGTAACCAAAACAACAGCATAAGTAAAGCAGGTGCAGCTGAAACTGAAAGAGGCACTATTACATGATCTCTGTGTACCAGACACAACTTCTACAGTCAGTTGATCATTGACTGTGGTTTCTTCCCACACACAGTATCACAGACAAGCCTGCTCACCTGTCTTGCCTCATATCTCTGATCTTCTCCTTTCATCACTCTGTACCTTTCAGCATCTTGATTCTTCTCGGCAGTGAAAACCCTGCTCTTGGAGATCACACGGATAATATTGGTTAGAACAAATCTCACAACAGTTTGTTTCCAGTTTGCTGGCATCAATGTCTAGTCTAGCACTCAAGCAGCATATCTGTCATCAGCATGGTATTGAAGACTTTTTGGCCTTAAGGAATTCCTGTCACCATTTGGTCCTGGTCCTTGAGTTTCCACACTTTGTACTCCAGCACAGTGCTCCTTCAGCAATGATCAGCCTATCTATAGACTGTCCTGTGAATAGATCAGGGGAATATGGCCTTTTTCTTGGCTGTTGTTTTTAAGTCAGATCCTCACATGGACTCAAGCCATGGAATCCACCTGACACATCCTTTTGCTGGCCTAAGTGGGAGTGTCAAGTTTTCACTGGGAGGGAATGGAAGATACAGGCAGGAATGTAAACAAGCTTGACTGGTGAAACTGCTGGATGGTGGAGCCATAACAGAGCCAGCAGCCTTTTTCTGGAAAACAACTCCTGTTTTCTTGCTGTCAACTTCCAAACATGCACAACCTATTAATCTAACTGTTCTTCAGGAGAAAATCTGCCCACCTGTGTATTGTGATAATACTGTGACAGGAGCAGTAGGATTCACCCTTTGTGTCTGAAGCTGCAGAGCCTGGCCCATCTGCTAAGCTGAGGTGTCTTCAGTTTCTCACTTCAACCAGCTCTGTGTCATGCTCCTGACATTTAAGTTGTGAAACATTTGTTTGTAATTACAAGAATGTGACCTCCTACCTCAGATAGGAGCTATATTAAAGTAAATAAATAGTAAATAAAGTTACTCTTTTGGGAACGGCTGTCCCAACACACTTGCAATCAGTTTGCCACTCACTTTTCCTGCTGACATCACTGAAGTAATCCCTGCTCCCATGGAGAAGCAAATCATGGCAATAGCAACGAGTACTCTCAGATTCATGCCTTTGCTCGTTTCCTTTTTATTTTAACCTCCCAGGTGGCTAGCAGCAATTAAAAATATGCTAGCTACTGCATTCTGCCAGAGATGGGCTAAAGGATAAACTAGGATGCATTACAAGGTCAATTTACCTCAAGATGAACAAAACTATTTATAGACCACAGCCTGTGCTTTTGCATTATTACTTCTTAACAGAGTGTTTGGAAGTTTTTGGGCCTCAGCTCTCTGGATACCACTGGCACTGGGATGGGGGAGGAAGAGGAGTCTGTACCCTGCAAGATACCCAGTGCCAACCCAAACCAAACAATCAAAGTCAACCATACATTGCAATGCTGGGGCCTACAGCCTTCTGAACTCCTGATAAAGCCATGCAAGACTCAGAAATATTTTTCAAATACTGCTTGGCACTGTAAAATAAATCAGAGTTAAGAAGGTCATGACAAAGGATTTCCTAGGTGAGTATCCAGAGAGTGCTCCTCTCTGGCCCACCAGCTCTCTGCTGAGTAGAAGGAATCAACAACAAAATCATGTGCTGAAACATGTCCTGTTTGCTATCCTTTTAATTCAGATTTTGGTTTTGTGTATAAGTGTTGCAATGGTGTAAAAAAAAAAAAAATTGGCTCAAAATTCAAGTATATATGTTCTTGATTTGATTCATGCTGAATTTCTTCATTTATGTTCATCAGGCAATGAGTCAGAACTGAAATTAATAATGAAGAAATACATTTGTTTGAAATGACACCATTCAATTTGTGCAGACACCTGAGTTTCTAAGTCAAAAAAGTGACCGTTAAGTATAAGAAAGTTCACTGGACACCTCATTATAATAAAAATTAAATTGATCAACTAAAAATTATTAACCCGTAAGTGTTCACTTTTGTAACAAAATACAGAAAAGAGGGCAAATCAATAATATAACTAACAACTTTTTAAAGACTATTAAAGCAACTCTTTTAAAAGACTGATTTTTACAAAACTGAAGTAATGATAAGTCCTTTGAGGCCCTTCACAAAAGGATAAAAATGACCAAAAAAAAAATTATGAGCTGATAATGAACATTCCATTAGTTGACCTTTAAAATGCAATCAGGACAAAATGAAAATGTACGTAAATGCCACAGTAATCTAGTGGGAAAGTGAAAAGAAGTGTAACAGCCCAAACAGTGCATTCTATTGATAAAAATAGAGATGATAAAATTTCTTTAAGATAGAAATCAGAGACAATTTAAGTCGTGCTTGAATGTGAATTGAATGTAGGTACAAGGCAAATTATACCAATGATATTACTAAAGTGAAATGTAAGATTTGTTAACATTCCTGTCAGAAAATGTATTCTACAAATAGCTTTGCATTCTGAGAAAATAGGTAAATATTATCAGACTTGACAAAGATTAAATTCTTTCCAATAACTGTACATTAAAAAAAATTAAACTGCAGCACTGCAGCTAAGTAACTTGTATAAGTAAACCAGGACAGCTTGCATAGAGGCTTTCAAAATTACTTTTTGGAACCTCTTTTTGGTCTCTAAATATGGCTCTGAATAAACCTTGTGAACTCCAAAGAACAGGAAAAAAGTTAATACAGTGACTATGTTAAGGCAAAGGAAATGATCCAGGTTAATTACATGCCTGTTATCTGGATTGTAATCCTCAGGAAAATATCCAAGTTGCTCAAAGAGGACTAAATGAATAAATGTTTGAGTTTTAATTACAACTCAGAAATTAAATTTCCAGGAAACACAGCTTGCAGTGCTATTGTGGTATCTCTTCTTTGAGCATATGTTAAAATTTGATAAAAATAACAGTGATGCTATATCCTTCAGCTTTGTTTGGCATTTGAGCTGGTGCAGTAGGACATTTTAATTAACAAACACCCAGAAAGTTAAAAATCAGAACGTTGCACAGTAAGTTGACTGTGAATAATCAGCAGGCCTCAAAAACCAGAAGAGGAACAACCAGCAAACACTTGTGGTTTGTGCGTGACTGATCCAGATCCTCTTGGGATCAGAACTGTCCATCTGCTATTCTTATGCTGCACCAAATTGTCACCAAGTCACAATAGGAGGGGATGCAAGAATTGGCGGTGTGGAAAATAGTGAAAGCTAAAGTCACTTCCAGAATAACTCAGAGCTCTTAGTAAACAGGGTCCAGTTAGGAAGAAAAAACATCAATGAACAACAAAAAATTAAAGTAACAATCAAACAACTCATTAAAACCAACCTTCTATTTATTGATATATTTTATTTATATATTAAATAACTATTTTACATATCTTTGTATTTATATATCTTCATATGGTTAAGTGCAATATTCTAACTGTGAACTAAAAAGTGAAAGCCATCCTTGCCTACAGCATGAACACCTTTATTCTGCAATAAATTTCACTGAAAACTAAACTTGCATGTGATTTAGCTTTGGTAGGATTTTTTTTGAGTTTTTTTGGTGTGCCACATACAAAGGACTCAAGGTTTGAAAAGGTGCTGTTTAAGCAGAACTGAGGGACTCCATCTCCAAAATCTGAAGTGAAAACTGTTGAGAGCTCACCTGAGTTCACCTGGCAAGTACATGTATATATAGACAGAATCATGTAATCAGAACATCTGGGTTTGAAGAGATCATCTTGCTGCAACCCTCTGCCATGGACAGTGACATAGAATCACAGAATCAACCAGGTTGCAAAAGACCTCTGAGATCTTTGATTCCAGCCTGTGACAGAACACCATCGTGCCAACCAGACCATGGCACTGCTGGTGTTAAATTAAATTATTATGGTGTACAGCCAGTGTTAAATTAAATTTTTATGGTGTACAGCTTTTCCTTAGACACCTCCAGGGACGGTGACTCCACCACCTCACTGGGCAGTACAGTCCTATGTCTAATCACCTCTTCTGTGAAGAAATGGTTCCTAATATTCATCCTGAACCTTCTTTGGCACAGCTTGAGGCTGCATCCTCTTGTCCCGTCGAGACAAGAGGCCAAACCACACCTACACCCTCCTTTCAGTGAGTTTGCAAAGAATGACAAGGCTCCCCTTGAGCCTCCTTTTCTCCAAACAGCCCAGCTCCCTCAGCTGCTCCTCATCAGCCGTGTGCTCCATACCTTCCCCAGCTCCCTGACCCTCCTCTAAACTCATGTGTCTTGTGAGGGGTCCAGGACCACTCACTGGCCACTCGAAGTGTGGCCTCCCGAGTGTCGCACCCAGGGCACGGTCACTGCCTGCTCCTGGGGCCATACACCTTCCACCAGCCCAGGCTGCCCGGCGCCACATCCCCGCGGCCTGCCGCGCTTTCCGTGCGGGGAAAGGGCTGGGGGGCCGCGGCAGCAGCGGGACATCGCTCTCAGTCATTGAACAGCTGGACGTGCTGGAGGCACGATCCCTGGGCGTCAAGAGCCGTCTGGATCCAGCGCCGGGGATGTGGTTTGGGGGTCACGGGGATCACAGGACGCTTGTGCTGGATTGTCTCGAAGGTTTCTCCCGACGTTAATGATTGTGTGAAAGCAAGCGGACTCGCGGCTGTGTAACCGGGCACTAGCGGCAGCGCACCCCGCTCCCGAGGGCAGCGCAGCGCCCGCCCCGGGTCACGGCCGCGCTCCCTCAGCCGCGGGTCCTTTTCCGGCGCCGCCCCGCCCGGCGCTGCCACATCCTCCGCTGACATCAGCCCGCGCCGCCATATTGCGCCGCTGCCGCCGCCAGCCCGGGCCCGGCCCGCTCTCCATGACTGCCCGCGGCCGCGGCGCGTAGGGCGGAGCGGCCCCAGCCCGGCCCGTCCGCTGCCCGCGCCGCCGCCGAGCCCCGCTCCCTCCCCGCCGCCATGACTTCCCTGACCCAGCGCAGCTCCGGGCTGGTGCAGCGCCGGACCGAGGCCTCCCGCAGCGCCGCCGCCGCCGATAAGGAGCGGGGCGCCGGCGGCGGCCCCGAGGATGAAGGGCGCCGGGACGAGTCCGGCGACGACGAGAAGGGCGATTCCAAGGAAACGCGGCTCACCCTGATGGAGGAGGTGCTGCTGCTGGGCCTCAAGGACCGTGAGGTGCGGCCGGGGGCGCTGGGCTGGGGTGGCCGAGGGGACACCGGCTTTTGGGAGGTGCTGTGGGGAAGAGGAGCCTGGCGGTGGGACGGGGTCAAGGGCGCTGCAAGAGCGAGTGTGGCTGTGGGCTTGGGGGCACAGGAATGGGGAACGTGATGTGGCTGGAACAGGCTTGGTGTTTTGGAGGAGGTGGGGAAAAGGTGCACGGGTTTTTGGGAGGGGGAGCCCGGCAGAGTTTGTAGCGCTGCCCTTTGGTTGTGGAGTTCGCAGAGGGGCTGGCGTACGAATACACATGAGAGGGAATATAGGGGGCCGGGAGGGACCTGGAGATAGCGGCCAGGGCGTCGGGCCAGCGTTAGACTTGAGGGCCTTGGTGAACCTGGCATATTTGTCGTCCTTCAATTTATCCATACTTCTAATGTGGGAGATCCCTCTACTCCTGTGGGTTTTGTCAGAACTTTGGTACTTATGAGGTCCTCGAGTGCTCTAGAATGTTGAGCAGTCCTTTTCTACTAAGACTTTGTAATGTATGTGGAAAATATCTTAAAATTAGGTGGAGGGTTACATGACAGAAATGGGCTGTGAGTAATGAGAAGCATATCAAAATGAAGTAATGGCATTATTATATAATTCTGTATTTTTAATGATTTCATTGCTTAATAGTTTGCCATGATACTGTGAGTAAGTAATTGAGGAAGGTGTACTTCCACCAGTGTGTTGGATTTTTTTTTGTTTGAAAAATGCTGTCAGTATAGAAAGCACACACACTGTGGAGTGAGTGTTCTATCAGGAAAGCAGTTTAATTTGATGTGGTACTGTATGATTAAAGGGTGATACACCCTTATTTTAGATATGAGTTACAGTATGGATTTGATGAAGCAATCAGCTTTTTTTTTCTTTTTTGTCAAGTAAGCTTGCTTTTTTTTTTTTTAATTTAATTTGTGTGACAAGTAAATAATTTGATCCAGTTCATTGATTTGAATGGGAGTCTCTTGAAACTCTGCCTCTTCAGGAGGACAAGCTAATATGGGGGGGAAGCTGATAAGTTATACTTTGACAGGGCATTGCATCTACAATAAATTTACTGATTGACAGTGAATAAAGAGTGGTTTTCTTGATTAATGTTTGCTTTTTTACACATATCACGGCACCAAGCCTGAGTTCAAGCAGCGTTTGGACAGTACTCTTGAGCACATGGTGTTAACTCTTGGGGATGATGTTGTGCAGGGCCAGGAGTTGGACTCAGTGATCCTTGTGGATCCCATCCGACCCAGCTTATTCTGTGACTCTATGATCTGTGTTTGTACCTGCTACAATAGCATAGTTATTTCTCTCTCAGACTGTGTGTTTCAGAGCATAATCTTGTAGTCCCATCATTTCAGGCAGACCTTGCCATGGCGTCCCGATAACCTCAGTAAATAGTGATCTCTGCTCCTACATGTGAAATTGAAGGCTTGTTGAATTGAATGCATATGAGCATTTATCTTTCTACATGCCTGAATAGTTGAGGGAAAGTAAGTTAGGAGTGGCAGGACCAATTGCTGGCAGGATTGGCTTAGGATACCTTACCTTGATGACGCTGGTATAAACTCGGTGATCTTTCAGCCTGTTTTTTGACCAGGATTATGTGCTAAATCTGCTGGTGAGCATTATGCTGTAAACATCTCAAGGCAGGGAGCATTGTGTCTGCCAGGAGAAATATGTGGCACAAGTTTTCATGGAGTATCAAGAGGCAGTAGTTAATATTGAGTCTAAACGTCTACCTTTGCAATGGTGTGCATTATGCTAAGCACAGCAGTGGCAAACATTGAAGATGATCTATTATTCCTTTGTGTAAACAATATACAAGTGGCATGAATGGTTACAGTGGCATGGATATCCCTAAGTCCCTTGAGATTTTGCTGTGGAGACATCAGACAAAAAGAATGGTAACGTCATCTCTAGGGCAGGGGGTTTAAGTGCAGGAGCTGTAGCATACCCTCTTTGTGAGCTTCGTTACATGTGAAGCATTGGGATTTAGACTTTGGTTTTGAGCCTGCTTGTGCCCGTGTGTACAGGGTACATATTTTAAACAAATTGTCATGTGTTTTCCTTCCAAAACTGGAAATAAAACTATAGGCTCATTTTCCAATAGGAATATTTTTTGTTCTCTGTTGTTCTAATGATAAGTAAGCAGAACCAGCTTACTTTACACATCTGGAAATGTTTTTTACAAAGTCTTCACTTCCAGTAGAACTGATTTACTGTAGCAGTTGAGTGAGACTTTCTCAAGAGAGCAAGCAAAGCAGAGCAATATAGAGGCTGTAAAGTGTAATTGTGAACCTGTATGAAGTCTAAGGGACAGGCAGAGGCAAGTTTATGATTACAAGCTTGATTGAAAATCTGTAAATTTAAGGCTGAGAATATCCTTCCTGTTTATTCCAACAGGATAAAACAATTTAATGTTTACTTTAACATAAGAAAAAAAATTACAAGAAGTAGACTGGATTGGCCAAAGAATATATAAATAAAAAATATAAAAACAAGGACTCTGTTTTGGCCAAAGAATACGTTTCCCTGAAAATAGGTGCTTTCTCAGAACACTCACTGATACATGCATTGATAACATAGATTTCAGATTTTTAGGTAATTTTAAACACTGGTGGATGTGGCTTAACTTCATATGAATTGGAAACAAATTACCTCACATGTACAGAGCTACCTTTATAATTTCTAACTGTACGTGAAAGAGTCTTTGCTATTAGGAAACAGTTTTTCAGGAAGATATTTAGTGATGCGTTGATGAGTTCTGTGTTTCCAGAAGATTGTTAGATACTGCTGTGAATCTTGTTTCCAGGATGGTGTGATGGTTGTAAACAACCACAGCAAGACTTTTGAGTTGTTGCCTAGTTGCTGATGCAGTATGGATTCAGTGATGGGAATTTCTGGCAGCTGTAAAACAAACACAATCCTATTCCTGATGTCTGAACCCAATTAACTGCATTTATACATGCTTCTTGGACATGGCCTTTTTGTTTGTTAATGTTGTGTCCCCCACCAGTCTGACCTAATTAAGTTGTACATAATGTATGTGTTCTGATTGCTGTTTTCCACCAACAGTTCTTCAACCTGTATTTTCTGTGTACACATAACTATTTTGTATTCTAAAGTCAAAATAGCTTATAAGAGATATGACCTGAAATATGTGCATGCTTGCATAACATGACAGGTGCAGTTTACTTAGAGGAGCAGGTAATGAACTGGAAGAAAATACATTACTAAGATTTTTCAGGGGGCCATCACAGTACCTGCATGTATTTGGAAATCCTTCAGAAACATGTCTCAAAACAAGACTAGGTTCATCCATGTAAAGCAGAGCAATAGCCAGTCGCTACAGGAGTGAAAAGCATGCACTGAAGTAAACCAGTGCTGTATTAGGTAAAAAACCCAGTATTGTGATAGGATGGGTCAAAGCCGCAGCAAAAGGGAGTTACAGTGTAGAACTACTGAAGCAAAAGAAGGGAGTGATAAATATTGGCAGTTAGAATGGAACTTATTTAAAAATGATAGCGAAGAGATGAGTACAGGGTAGCCGTTTCATTAAAGGTCCTCCCAGTGTCTTGTAATTCAATCCCATAAAAATGGAGAGGTTGTGAGGTGGTTCTGCTATGTAACTTGTTCCACCAAACTTCATCCTTGAAGGGTTTATTTTGGTTGTGGGTTTGGGATGTTTGGGTTTTTTCCTTCCTTTTTGAAATTTTCTTTTGTAGTTGTTGGAAATCTATTAAACTATAACAGTGCACTCAGTTGCTTTTATCCTCTAAAGAATTGCCACAACTAAACAAAGTGAAGCAGCTAGCGAGACCTGGCACCTACCAAGATAAAATATTTATTTGATCTGTAACTAATTCCCCACTTGCTGAAAGAATACTCATGTTAAGTATGCTGAAAAATACCTGACTGCTGCAGTCTACTGCAACATTAAATATTTATTAGATATTTTACCCTTTCTTACCTGAAGATTAAAATGTCATTTGTGGGAGTGAAATAACTTCAGATCACGTCACTACGTACAGATTATCTTGGATCTTTGTTGCTTATGTTTGGCCTTCAAAAAATCCATTTATTGGTGAAAATTTGGTTTTGTAGCATAGCTTTGTGTCCAGATAGGTCACATGAAGGTCTCTAGTTATGATATTTTTCACTGTATTGAAATAAGCATCAGGGGAAGTAGTGTGCCTGCTTCAGATGGGCTATTTTGTATAGACCAGATTAGTATTAAAATGTAGTTTCTTTATTATTCTTACAAATATGAGTATCTCAATTGGTTTCTGAATTTTGTATTTTAATCCTAAAGGTTCTTGCGTGAAAGCTGGCATAGGAATTTTGAAAACATTCAAAATGTGGGTAGTGTTTTTCCTAATTTTAAGGCTTAACTTAGTGAAATGGATACTGTGATGACAAAGTCTTGAGAGGATTTGCTTTTGTAAGAAATTAACATGTTTTGAAAAGTCGTCTTTGTATCCTTTTAGTATTTTTTTGTCTCATGCAAACATAGTTTCAGCGAGAGGCTGAATGTCAATGTAGAAGCACCCAAGTTTTGCTGGAAAATTTCTGAGACAAACAAGTGTAACTTGAAGAGGTGTCCACTGGGAATTCATTCTCATTGCAGTTGAAGACTGACGTATGAATGTGTTGAAACTTAGACAAAGGCATGCTTTTTCTCAAATGTTCAGGGCCTAATAACAAGAAAGTGTGTAATGTCTGTGGTTAAAAATTCTTTCTTTCATAGTTGCCTACCTTTTTGATATTTTTTATTTTTTAATTTCATATCTATAGGTAAATGACAGAGTAGGAGAAGATAGGAGGTGTGGGAGGAGGAGTACCCCAGTTCTCTTTGCTACAGTATGAGTAAAGTGCTTCTTTTACTATGCTGCTGAGTAAATCCTGCATTTGGGTCCTTTTGAGGATATGCTGATTTTTGATCATTTGCATGCAGTTGGTGTGGTTATCCCTGTTCTCATAGCATGGTTAATGTGTAATTGATATTATTTTTCTATGGATAACTTTGAGTGTGGCAAGCTGTCTGGTGTAGGGCAAAGACAAAAACATTGTCAGAGCATTTTTAGTAGTGCTTTCCAGTTTTTTTAAGTGCTCTTAAACAAAGCTTTAATTTAAGTGCTCTTAAAAACATGCCATAACTATTCTTCCTTTCCCTTTAGCAAACTGCTTTTATTAAACATTTTGAATGAAGTATATATATAAGAAAGTTTTGCTCTTTACTGCTAGAAGAGAAATAATCATGAAACTGAAAATAATTTTTTATTTTCAGGTATTTTTTCAGGTATTCTTTAATCCTAATGTAGATAACATTTAGTGCTATATAAATTGTGTTTATTTCAGTTAGTTCAAGGTCCATGTAATGGACTTCTTTGCAAGGGTAAATTGACCAGACTAAGTATTGCAGACGGTATATTTAAAAATTATTTTCTTACAGATCACATAATTGCTACAGCACGTACTCATCTTTGTGTTGCTTTACTGGGAAGAGGGGAAGCTAGTCTGAAGTAAATGGGCTTGGTTTCCACTGCACCACGTTCTCAGTCCATTTTATCGTAAGTTTTAATAAAGGAGGAAAAGAATTAGCTGACTAGCCATGTGCCACTTTTAACTGGGGTTTTTTTCTGGCTTGCGAACAGGTCTTAGTTAAATTTCAGTAACTTGCTTTCTCTCAGAAATATTGATAAAATTTTACTGCAGAATGATTTCACATGTGTTTTTCAGACATAAAAATCATGAGATTGCACATAAAATAATTCTCAGCTGCTCTCTTTCTCCAAGTACACTGTATGTAAGCCTGGATGAGTAGGAGCACAGGTGAGTAGCAGCACAGAATCACTGTGCTGTTGGTCTGAGTGTGAACCAGCATTGTGCATGCCATTGTGCATTTCCCAACACCCCCAGTAAAACCTGTACTGAACTACTGCATTTCACCTTTTTTTTTTTTCCTTTCTTCTTCATGTGTTTGTGGTGGACTGTTGAGATAATATATGCTACAAGTGAGGTGTTTATAATGGAAGAGGTGTTATATTCAAAGCTCTCTTTTTATTTGTGGATGTTACAGGATTTGTTCATCACACTGGGAAATTAGTTGTCAGGCTTTTTTTATATCTTTCTGTTGCTGATACTCTTTTAAGCACTTGTAAGCTGCTTTTTGCTGTATCTTTTCTAATCATCTGCCTTTATGGTCTTACTAAATAGGATGATGTAGTTGTGTTATTTAGAGTCCTTAGCTGCCAGATTGTCTTTTGTACATGGTTTATACTGGGAGGTTTGTATTTAGCTTGTTATTTTTGTACAGCACAGCACGTTGCACTTCCATTTTTTTTGTTTCAATAGACACTTGATTTTACTGTGGCACTTCCACACTGGACAGTCTCTACCATGAGAGGAGCATTCTGTATGTATTATGTTGTAATTTCAGAATTCTGTCTTTTGCAGTGCACAGTGACCAGGCAAGTATATGACACTCATTGTGTAGCTTGAGGTAAATGTCAGGTGGTTATTCTGTCTGTACTGATCACTCGGGGAGGGCTAACTACAACTACATTGTTTGACCTGGATATTTAAATGGACCTCCTCCTTTATCAGCTTCTGCAAAGTATGTTTGAGACTCTTAAGTTTACAGTTAGTATATGTTAAATACTAAATGAAAGGACTTGTTCCTTTCAATGTGAGAACAGTGCAGTGGGTGGACTTTTTATTTAACCTCATAACAAAGATGTTGACATGGCTTTATTAGGAGTTACTCTGTTTCTTGCAAATTGTTTGCACCTGTACAAGTGAAACAAGTAAGGAGCTAGAAGCTTGTTCTGAAAAGAACTGAAAGGAAGATGGATGAGATTTAGACTAAGAACAGAGGAATCTCTCTCCATTATATACATGGTTTTTTAAAGACCCAAAACACTACTCTATAATTCCATCCACATTAATGACCAGATGCCTATTAATCAAAATAAAGCATTTTGCAGCTCCCCAGTTTGAAATAATGTGGTGTTTTACACAGTGTTTTTAATTGCGGCTGCTGTAAAAGAAAAGGTAGAAGAGAGGAAAGGTGTAGAGGTTTTATTTGGGTGCAGATACACTATTTATAAACCTGGAGGACAGAATTATAATTTTAATCAATACGGCCTAGTTAGTCAAAGTTAGTGAAACCTCCACCTCTTATTTAGTCAGCCCATAAGGGGCCTGCTTTGTCTGTATCAGAAAGACATACTAGATTCAGGTTTTTCCTATTGTTTTTAAGAGAAATGTACTGGACCTGTCTGCAGTAGAGTTAATTTTCATCATAGCAGCCAATATGGTGCCATGTTTTTTATTTTTGACCAAAATAATGTTGATAACACAAAGCAGTGGTGCTAACATGCATCCTGTGCTTTCTGTTGCTGAGCAGTGTTTGCACAGCATCAAGGCCGCCTCCGTTTCTCACTCTGCTCACCTTTTCAGTGGGGGGTGCAATAGGCTGGGAGGGGGAACAGCTAGGACAGGAGACCCCAGCTGACCAGAGGCTGTGCAGTGCTATGGTCAGCAATAAAAACAGAGTGGAGAGAGCAGGGTAGGTAGTCATAGCCAGAGGACCACCTGGGCATCAGTCTGCGTGTGGTGGGTGGTAAGCATTTGGTGACACTTAATTTTGTTTTTCTCCTTAAGGTTTTCCTTTTATCTCTTGCCATGCCAAAGTGACTGAGGGAATAGTTTTATGGGACTTAGCTGCCACCCAGGCTCAGCTCAGCACTAGGGGACACTAAATTCTAACTAAATGTTTTTTTCATATAAATGTTAGATTTTATGTTCAGTGACAAGAGGAGATAGTTTGTTCAATAACCTTTGATTTCAACAAACTGATTTCTACTCTAAGTACATCTTAATTTTGCACCAATATGGAGAATAGAGATTGGACACTGATGGAGGGTGGCTTTGCAAGAGTCATGCAAACATTTGAAATCACTATCTGCTTTTGTATACAGTTAATCATAAAGAAAGTTAGGCTTCTAAGTTTGTCTTTTCATTTCTAAATGAGCAGTCAGACTCTTAAATGTTGATTTAATCAGAGGTCTCATAAGGGTTCAGCAGTGTGTGTGCTAGTCGCCTCCTCTTTATAAAATTTATGGTTTTTTATTATCTTCATTGTAATAAGAGATGTGCCTGTGTAATGTGTGTATGTATGTGCTTGAAAACATGGGCAGTAACATCTGGCTTTAGTGCTTTCAGTGCCTGGCAGCAGCTGCTGTGTGTTACTTATTCCTAAATGCAGTGGCAGGCTAATCAAATACCTGACAAGTTCCTTGTCAAGAATACTGTGCTTTGTAGAATATGTAAGCATGCTTTCCTAAAGTATTTCTGTGTTTGGCTGTCAGAACATTTCAGAGATTACCCCACTAACTTATCTTCTATTTATAAATAGAGTACAATTTATGTTCCAGCATTAAAAGAGGAAATCAAGAGGGACTTCAGTAAGTTATGTTCATTTGCATTAAAAGAGGAAATGAAGAGGGCCTGGAGTTAAGCATCAAAGTCCTTGCCTTGTAGTATTCCAGCAATAAACATTCCTGCACTGTGATTTGACTTCTTAATTTTCAAAAGTTTCATAGGTTAAGATGTACCATTAGATGTCCCTGCAAGTTTCTGGATTGGGAAGGTGTGGTGGCTTACTTGAAAGGTCAGATTTGCAGGAAATGTGACCTTGTATAGATTGAAAAAGACCTAATGTAATGTGCAGAGGATCCAGTTTATTTAAATTGCATATGACTGAAGTTTGAATATTTTTCCTTTGACACATGAGAAAATCCAAAGTATTCCTATAGAAGTGTTCTACTTGAATATTTTTTTAGTATTTGCATGTTTTTGCATCTTGTTTTTATCTTTTTAATATTACTACTATGTTTCCTGATGACCCCAACTTGTGACATCAGAAAGACAGAAAGGAGCTGTTGAACCCTGGAAGTCATAGAGGCCCAGCAGAGAGACCTTGACAAATCACAGGGTTTGATATCACCAGCCTCATGAAGTTTAATGAGGGCAAGTGCCAGATTCTGTAGTGGGATGAGGCAACCCTGGATGTGGGGAGGAGTGAGATTCTGGAGATGCTTCAGGCACATGGCAGGATTGTTTGGGGTGTCCTGTGCATGGCCAGGGGTTGGGCTTGATAATCCTTGTGATTCCCTTCCACCTAGGTTATGGATACAGGATATGATAGGTTATGATGCTGTGACTTCTGAGGGATGACTGTTAAAAGGGATTAATGTCTCCTAAAATTACATTGTTTTCAGAATTCTTCAAAATGTTTTTTCCAGCTATTTCTTTTACTGGATTTGAAATTCCTTTGTTACACATTTTAGAGGTATCTGAAAAATGAAACTCCCACTTTTGGTAATTAAATCTGTTGTTTGTCTGTATAATACATAAGAAATAGCCTTCTCTGAATGCACCCATATCAAGTGAAGCTGTGTTATGTATGTAACCAAATGTTTTAAAACAGGTTGGTCTGTAGAAGCAGTGAAAATCAATATATGACAAGCAGTAAGTGTGAAAACTATTTAGTAAGGAAAATGGAGGGTTAATCTTTTAGAATTTGCTAATAATTAAGATTTTATTGAAACATGGTGTTGTCTGAACCAAAATTCAGTTTTGTGTTTCAGGATTACTTAGTGTCTTGGAATCTAAGCTTGGGAAAAAAAAGAATGTGTTCTCAGCTTAACTGTCATTCTTGTATTACAGAATTGTTTTGTCCAGGATGCTTTTTGTCTGTCTTGTTTGGCAAGTCCAGTGACAGGGGAAAAGATTGAAACTATTAATGAAGAATTGTTCACTCAAGACACCCTAACCCTGAACATTTTATTTTATTTTGGGCTAAGGCCACACAGTTCCTTCCCAAAATAAGTTGATTTGGGACTTGCCAAATAATGCTGCCGGAGAAGCTGGACTTGGTTTTAAAGCTGTCTGCCATTCTGCAGTACTGATTTTCTTGGAGGTAATAAGTTGATAGCTATTAAGAGCTAATAAACTGAAATTTATATGTTGAATGTATATTAGAAAGTAAGAATTGCTGGGTCGTTAAAGCATATACGTAATTTGACTATGTCAACTTGTATTGTTTGAGACTTATTGCCTGCTCCAGCTTTTGTGCTGTGATTACATTCAGGTTGATATAAATTACAGTAAGCTGCATTGGAAAGAAAAGAACAGATCTTTTTGGTTTCCTGAAGATGAAAATTAATCAGTTCATATAAGATACCTATGGTGAGAACAGTTTGCTTTTACCTTGAGAATTCAAATAATTTTGGACATTACAGCCTGTGTTCAATGAATGTTGCAATAGTTTTTCCTTTTCTTCATCTTCTGTAGTTGTTTTCTGTTACTTGCATTTTCCCCACATTTCTATAAATACGTTTAGTTAGGCTGGCAGAAAGACTTTTAATTGGTTCATGCTAGATTTCGAGGTGCGTCCTGTCTAAGACTCCTGAAGCTGAATTAGAGGTTCACAGAAGTCTGTATAAGGACCTAGCTGAGGTGGAACAAATGGTAGCTGGCTGCAGAAGAGGAGTTCTAGTACTGACCAGCATATCTGTTTGTCATTGAAAATTCAGAAAAGTTTGTGGACTTTCTTGAATTTCGTGTTCTTGTGTTACAAGACCAGTTTGCCTACTATTATGCTGTGAAGCTTCTTATAATAGTATGCTGGAAGGAAAGATTTTCTTTTTGCTTGTTTGTTTTTAAAGAGTTCCTTATTTCTAAGGGATAATCTAAAAAGTGCTGTAATTGAAGTTTTTGACTGAAAAAGTCAGGTATCAGATTTATTGGACAAGTACTTTATAAAACATGCTCAGTATTAAGCATTTATAGCATCAGTCTTGCTGATTCTGACTCCATTCAAGAGATGAAAAACTGTATGAGTTGTTTGTTGTAGAGCAGTGACATTCCTAAATAAATTACTAACTTTTAACAGATTTTCAATCTAAAGAATCTGTAAACTAATTGCTGTTTTATTGACCAGTAACTCAGTTACTGACTTTGATTTGCCTGAGATTTCCGCTTGTGTTTGTGTTATTGCAAAGAAGTTTGTTTACCTGCAAGAGTGTCAGACCATTTATATTTCTGCAATCAGCAGTTCCAGTCATCAGTTTCACCTTCAGCTAGAAAGGATAGGAACAGAATCATGTACAGGTGTTAGAAGACAATGCTTCATACAGTTCTTAGTCCTCTCCTAGTGCTGTCAGCTGGTATCTCCATTTAATCCAAGAGAACGTAGTATTTCTGTTATAGAAGAATGCTGGTGATAGATGTATTTGGAATGCTTTTGGAATCAGGCTTTTGGGTCACCAGAATGAATTGAAATTCTACACTAAAACATTATAAATAAATAAACCAAGTACTGTTGTTATCCTTTTTCTGTGTGTTCTGCTTATATTTTGTACTTTGCCTATTTGGATTTGGGAACAGCTTTAAGGAGATGTGTTGAGAAGTTCTTCAGGAGATGTAAGTTCTTTCGAAAATTCAAAGTAATATTAGTAGCTGTAGAGAGACTATGTAAGGGAAATAGTGTATTAAGATGGTGGTTGTCTTTTTTGGGAATGATAACCCAGTGCCTTTCACTCCACTTGTACTCTTCATTAAATTCAAAATACTTTTTTTTGTTTGTTTTGTGAACAGTCACAGCTGTGAAGCAGATTAAAGTTGTAAAGTTGCTTGCAACCAATTGTTATATTGGAGACAGGATGGAGGGAGAAGGAAGCAGACATCTCTGACATGAAAACTGTTGCAGACCAAAGTTCCTAATAACTCTTCACCTGCTGCAGAACACCTGTACAGTATATGCTGTTAATCCTTTCTCTCTGTTCTTCCCAGCTGTCTTTCTGATGTCACAATACTATTACTTCAGGGAGGAACTTGTTGACTAAAAATTGACAATTCTGTCACAATTGTGATTTAGTCCATTATGAAATACAACTTGCCACAGCCTCTATTTCAAGATAAATTGTCTCTGCTTGTCTTTTGCAGTAGGTTTCAAATGGGTGATAGATGATGATTTTATATAATTATGTTCTCTCTGTGCTTTGTGTTGGCTAATAATAGCCTAGTAGGCACTTCTGAAAGAACTTGCTGTTGCTTCAGAGAATCAGAAAGGGATGCTATTACTGCTTTGTCAGATTTAATAATATAACTTCCAATTTATGATTATCAGGGTTGTCATTGGTTAAGTCCAAAATGGGGAGCTGAAGGTTATGATGAATAGTACGTGATACCTTAAGCTTTATCATTTTTGTCTTTTCTGAGCATATTTTGGTCATGAGTGGCTTCAGCATAGGTGCCCCAATAATATACAGGGTTTTTTTCCTCTCTTCTTTGTCTCAAAGGCCAAGTTCTAGCTGAAACTATTCAGGTTATAAAAATTATTCAGGATTTGAATGCAGTTTATCTATTGAAATGTGAGTTGTCATGGAATGGGAAGAATGGAATGGGTCATTCCTTCCCTTTTCCATGCTGTGTCTAAAATTTGTTCACCTGCATGGCGAATCAGGTGAGGAAAATGTCAATTAGCTCTCAGAAAGACCACTTGCTCATCTGGATGACTACAGAAATGCTGGTGTGGGCTCAGGTGGGAGAACAGCAGTGTGCTTCCATGGAGTGAAGAAATGCTTCATCATCAGCAGCAGTTCAGGCTATGGACTGCTTCCTTGGCATAGTCGTCAAACGTCTAAAAATGAAGATGTGGGGAAGGATGTACCTTCTCCAGTTACATGCCAGGTTTTGTGCAAGGCTAAAATGAGATGTGGTGATACCGGTTTGAAAGGTGACTAAAACTGAAATTAATCTCTCCAAGGTAAAAAGTAGGGATTCACAAGGGTTGCTCATGGTCAGAAAGTAATTGACCTCTGGGCTATCATTTTGTCCTATTTCTTTTCTTGCTGCTTTTTCCCTGATGTTTCTCCCTGCCACCCTTAGTACCACCAAGAAAAGAAATTGTATATATATATATACACATATAGAACATACACATATAGAACATAAGTCTTTCTCAGAATTATCAACACATAGTGAGCATGCAGGTACATTTTTCTTCCATGACACTGCTATGTAAATGCTAGATGTAAATAGACTTTAGCTAATTGTGCTATTGAAAATTAAAAGCAGCTCATATAAAATTAATTCCAGCAGATGACTCAATTTACCTTTTCCAGTCCTACAGGTGATCTGAACTGACTTTGAATTTTTTTTTCCAAGTTCCACATTCACTTTAGTTAGGCCACCTCAGGCTTAGATTTCTTGACAACTGTTTCCTCTTATGCTCATCTGAATGGTAGAACTGAGCATTGTGGTTTTATATGTCCCCAAACTGTATATTTATTATTCTGGCATGTGTATTTGGCAAGGGCCCCTAACTGGACCTGTAGATAATTGTCTTCAGTAACTACCCCTGATGTCAGCCAAGAATGGCAAATTTTCCAGTATGTTGTCATGTGTGATTTGTGAGAACATAAAAATAGTCTGCCACACATTGGAAAGAATAGATAGCAAGGAAGAAACACCTGTGTGGGAAAGCTCAGCACTTGTTTGTATATAAACAAACCAGTAGTTTTTGGTCTCAGAGCTTTTATGTTGCTACTTCCAACAGAGTGTTTGAGTGCCATCTCTGCAGAAGTAAGGAAAGTAACAGCAAAGTCCAGCAAGTTTAGGAAGTCTAATTTTTATCTTTTATCATGTAGGTAGAGTTTTTTGCAATTTTTTTTTGCTGAAATACTATTCTAATAGAGAACAGGGTACCTGTAAAGTCAGAATTTACTGTTTACTAATGTGAAAGCTTTCTTTAACCTGGAGTGTACCTCCTAGCTGAGAAACCCAGAAGTTAAGGATTTGATGTCTTCTGACAAGACTGTAAGGTGTATTACCTCAGAGCTGGGATTCCTGAACTCCTCAGGAGTTGTAATTGTTCACTTCTGCGTTCTGTTAGTTGGCCATCTTCCCTTCTGATAGAGTTGCCATGGCTGGAAAGAGTTTAACCAATATTTTATTTGTTTTATCTGTACATGAAGTTTCATAAATTGTATTATTTACCAAATTCCAGTCCTTTTGTTGTGTCTTTTATAATAGAAAAACTTGGAGTTTTCTGAGAACAAGAATTCAGGGGTTTGGGTAGCTGTAGTGTTGTTTTTCCTTTAGAAGGTTTCCTTTGATTGTTTGGTTTATTTTGGTTGTTTATTATAGATGTTTTAGTTCTGTGTTTTGGTAGGTGAGGATCTAAGGAGTATTATTAAGTTTGAATTTAAAATTAAAAGGCTTTTAGTAAGAGAATCATAGACTGAGCAGTATTATGTGCATTATCCCAGAGAAACTTCTGTTGAAACTTCTGTGGTGCCTCATAAATGTAAACTGAGTCTGAGTCAGGGCCAAAACATCAACCTAACACTGACCTGTGATAATAAATACGAGGCTGTGTGGATCTGGGGATGGGCCTGAGGGGCCTGTTATGTTAAAATAAAGAAATACTTAATTTTTTTGGCAAGTAGGCATCAATAACCCACCAGTTACCTCCACATACCAGTACATGACTTTTGATGCTTTTTTAAAAGATGCTGATTTCCAGTTGCAATGGCTCTGTGATCTGGAAAATAATCTGCAATAGCTTGAGACTCTCTGAATTAGAATACATTGGCAGCTGCAGTATGTGGTCTGTAAACAGCTGCCATTAAACACATGAGTTAAACGCATCATATTTATATTACCATGTGTGTATTTTGAAGCCTCAGAGTTGTAACTGTGAGAGCATTTTTCTTTCCTTTCTCTTGAATCTGAGGTATTTTCATGGATTTTTTTTTACTCTGCCCTTCTTTCTGGTCTGTGCCAGGTATAGTAGAACTGCTGTTCACCTATTCTGAGTTGACTGAAGAAGTAGAGAGAGGATGTATATTTCTGTAGTGGGAAGAGATTTTTAGCAACTCTTATATATAAAACAAAGTATTGTTGAGTAAAAGATTACCCAGTCTTTTCTGAGTCTTTTGTTCTATTGTTTTAATAAAACATATTCTTACGTTTCATTAAGAAAGCTTTTTTTTTTAAATTTGTAATCCATTAGGGAGTACTTCTCTGTCTGCATAAACGTAAGTGACATCTACAGCTTAATTTAATTTTTTACACTGTTACTGCTGGTAACTTTAAATTGTACTTGGGAAGCAGAAAATAGGGATATTGATTCAGTGGAGTTGTTCTGTTCGGTTTTTTTAGTTTTTGTTTGTTTCAAATACAGCTACTGACAGTAGTCTAGAAGCTGTGAGAGTCATTGATCTGTGAAAGCTGGCTGTTTTGTGCTTAAGTGAAATGATTTTGAAGTTTTTTGCAAGTCTTAAAGCAGCCTTAATAGAGTAGAAATCACTGACATAGCACTAAGTATCTTCAGGCACATCTGATAATATTTGTCTTCTCACATGGATTTTTTTACATACTTACAAAATTATAGTGGTCATAGTTGCAGTAGTGTCCTGTTGGATCAGAGATAAGATGTTAGCAATCTTAGTTAAAGAAAAAAAAATACAACCAACTTTATGACTTTTAAAATGTAGAGTAACTTAATGGCTCTAAAGAGACTTAAGTAGAAGCAGGAAGTAGCAAGTAGGGTACTTTTGGTAACTGGCCTTTGTTATACAATGGACTGTTTAATAGGTAGCAGTTTCAAGTGATTAATGAATAACTGAACAGGAATACCTGTGTGAGCTGGAAGTGGGTAGAAGGCAAAGGAAAGGAGAAAGCGAATAAATGCCATAGGAACTGTTGGGAAAGAAATGGTGTAATGAACATGGATTTTAAATAACTTATTTCTAAAGTGGAAAGAGGATCTTAGTCTCACCTCTGTGCTTTGTCATACCTGGGTGGAAAGTCTGAACTTTCAAAGTTAATATGGGAAGAAGTATTTGGTGTAAACTTTATTCTAATTTCCTTTTTTGCTTGTCTAGCAAAACTAGTTTTTATTTGAAACTTTTTAGGTCAGGTCTGATGAAAAAAGCTTTTGTGCTGTGTTTGTGTAAATAGACATGACAGTTGTAAGCAGTTTTTTGATCTTTGAGTCATTGTAGATTTAAATTTTTTTCTTGCAAGCTATTCATAGCTTAAAGTGCTATTCTAGTGTGATTGCTGTCAGATAAAAATAATCTCCTGCTTTGTAAGTTTTACCCTCTGCTGCATAGTAACTTTAATGAAGTAAGTATTTCTTTGAGTTAGAAAGTTTATAAAGCTGTAAGACTTGCAGGAAGATGGATAAAGTAAAAATACTTGATATTCTATTAGTGAGAAAACTCTAGTGCTGTTTAAGAGAATTAAATAGTAGAATGAGTAGCATTTCTACATAGTGGTGTTTGATTTTCAAGTGTTTTGAGACTGCTAGGAATTGGAATAAATGAACAGTTTTAAAAACCATGTCCCTGTCTTGTTCCATGTGCTGTAATGAACAGTGGACAGGTCACATTCAGGAAGAGGGTGGGACCAGGATGACAATTCCCCTGGTGATCATTGACTTCATCCTGGTCCATGTGTAGTTTACACATTCGTTGCTGTCAAACTTCATTATTGATCTTGTTTTTTAAAGGATTTTTAAAAAACTTCTGCCTTTCTGTTAGAAAAAATGAGTGGAAAAATAGAAAAGAAATTGGCTGCTGACTGCTAACCTGTGAGCTACCGTGGTTTATCATCTCTTAGCCCTTGTTTCCTTTACAAATAGTGCATTATTCTCTTTTTCCATTCCACCTCTCCATAAATTATTAATCTCCACCCCTTTGCTTCTCTTTTGTACATCTTTTCAAGTTGTGCTACGTACCAATTAAAGTAGGTGTAAAGAGGGTGTTTGGTATATCAAAGATAAGTGTCTACCAGTCAGTTCTAGTTACTCCAGGAAGATTGAGTTAAAGGATGATTTAGTTAGACTGTTGTGTGCTAAACTGATATTCTGTGGAAGTCCCTTTGATTGTCTAATATCTTTGCATTAGGTGTCAAAACCAGCCCATTCATCTACCACAACAATCTGGAAAGATCCGTTTAATGGATTGAAAAGAATCCTTTTCCTAACTCTGTTAATAATTGTACAATTTCTGTGTGTGGAAATACAGTGTTCCTTCTCTAGAGGCTCACCTGTGAACTCTGAGCCTAGAAGGCAGGAGAATAAGAAGATTAATAAGAAGAAAAGAAGAAGAAGAAGATAAGGATATATTCTCATGACTTCACTTCATCCAACCCACCAAAATAAGCAGCTCCATTTATGAAAGATGCAATCTTTTTGAACTGGCTTTCAGAATTAGTTGGTTAAAAACTTTTGGGTGGTTGTGCAGTCTCCATCTTTGGAAGCTTTTGAGACATGCTTGAGTACAAACCTGAGCAACTTGACTTCATATCTGACCCTGCTTGCAGGGAGAGGTTGGGTAGAGACTCATGTGGTCACTTTTGACCTGACTTATCTTACAAGCAAGCCTCTATTTCTCTGCAACCCTCAGCCTATTGCCATCCATGTAAACTACTGGAACAGAGGAGTTTACATCTGGTAATTGGTGCTGCGGGTGGTGTAGTTAAAGTCACTTAATTGAAAAATAGTAATTTTAAAAACAAATTCAGCTTTCGTGGCTAAAAAAAGGGAACAAGCATCAGCACTTTAATTGTTTGCATAATAATATGAAACTTTCCATGAATACAAAGAAGTGTAAATTTATTGTGCCTGTTTGTGCTGTGGATTTTTAGTTTGCATATGTATTGTCTGACTTCAGAAATTATTATATAAAGAGACTGATTGGAAATAGAATGTGGGAGTCGTATGTCTTCCTGCTCAAGCAAATACTGCACTCTATGTGTGTGCTATTTGGCAAAAAATGTCTGGTGCCAACCAAAATCTTAATTACAGAATTGCATAATAGAAGTAGCTGATACCTGCAAAGTATCAGCTCTAAAGTAGAAGGCTGATTAGATAACTTCTCAAATGCCTTTCCAAACTCATGTTTATGGTGTTTTAAATAAACATATGAGACCTATTGCGGTAATTACCCTAGCTTTTGTAGACTTTTCGTGAGTATTGGTCATCTGTATAATACAGCTCTTGAAAATAGCTAAATGCAAAATTGAAACAAGTATTCTCACATTCCTGGAAATCTGTAATTGATGGCATTAGTTAGAGACTAGTTCATAAATGTAGTGGATTTAAAATATGTGCCCCTTATACCTTTATATGTTGGCAGCTTTCGGCTGCAAAAATAATAAAATTGACTTGCTTTTGTTTTAAGCTAGTCTTGGTTATTGGTTAAGATAAATTTATGAAAAGCAGAGCATTCTTCTGCTCTTCCCCCACCTTGTCTTGTGTACAGAATCTTTCTCTAAAGTATCCCAAAGTTGGTATTTTCAGAAGTGCTTCACTAGAGGACTTTGGGAAGATCTTTATGAATCATATCAAACATTTCTCAGAACATTTCTTAATGATTTTACTTTTATCTTAGATACTCAAATATTAAAGAAAATGCAAGAACATTGTTGGCTACTCCATATAAAATAATTAATTTTGTAAGATTTTTTTTTTGGTCATAACTGTTGAACAATGGAGTACAAAAGTCAAGAGTTGTGTTTCTAGATACTGATGAATAAATGTATTGGGTCAAGCCATCTGTTCTGCCATTTAAGCAGTCAGCTGTCAAGGCAGAAGAAGAGAGAAATCACAGTAGGTGTAGTGTGCTTAGTGTAATAAATGTGGTTTGCAGTTCTGCACTTTGTATAAGAACTATGCTTCAAGCTGTAAAAGCACATATTTTCAAAGGATTTAAATGACAAAATAGTAACTGTTATAAATATTTCTTTGAAAGCTTTTTTTGTTTAGATTACTATGCTCAAGCCAAAAGAATCTGTTCTGTGATTTGTGTTGATTACCATGTTTGTGTTTTCCAGTATACTCCATCGTTAACTTAATATCCATTTTTATAGTTTATTATTGCTTTCTCAGTGCCACATTGTTTATGCATGTAAAATCATATGAATGTTTCTTGGTCACTCATAAGGCCATGTGATGTCAGTAATGCCAAAAATATCGTAAGTTTATTTTGACTGTGTATAAAACTACACTTTATACTTAACAGTTCTTGGTATTACCCTCTTTCATTCTTTATCATTTTCCTGAGTATTCCCATTTCTTCACAAGGCAGAGACTGAGTGTCAAAACTAACAGAGGATGATGAGACTGTTTCTCTTTCATGTTTTCAAGGCAGGATTGAGAGCGATTACTGATGCTACTTCAAAAGTGTGAAAGCAGGAGAACTGCTTAGAGAACATAGCAAAGCCCTTTTTCTGTTCTCTTTCAGGTGGAGATGGAGATATCTTACTGTCTTTCCTTCTTCACAGGGTTACACATCCTTCTGGAATGATTGCATCTCCTCAGGATTGCGAGGCTGTATGTTAATTGAATTGGCATTGCGGGGACGTCTCCAGCTGGAGGCCTGTGGAATGAGGCGCAAAAGTCTGCTAACAAGAAAGGTAAGTGCAGGAAAATGGTCACATTTACTTATCACACTCCACACAATACAGGGCCTATAAATTACAACAGATTCTAAGAAAAAGCCTGTGTTTTTTTCTTTATGTGAGTATGGCGATTCTCAGTAATGATCTAGGCAGATGTGCAAAATTAGGAAGTGTTTCGGTGATGAGATGAAGTGCCTTGGAACATCGCTGGTGCCCGTTGTGTTCCCGTGTTTGCTCTCTGGATGTGTTGCTGGTACTGTTTCCAACCAGCCATTGGCAGTGGCTCTGGCGGCGTTGTGGTGGCAGCAGTTACTGCCAGTGGCGCCAGCCGCAATCTGCCGAAGGAACTGGCTTTTGCAATGCCAGTGGGATGTGGGCTGAGGCTCAAAGGAATGGATAACTGCCACATGCCAGATGTGTCCTGCAAGCCACCAGTTTATTTCTGGTGTACACAGTGCTGCAGTTTGTGCTTGCATTGCATGGGAAGGAAACCATCATTGTTCTTGGGACCCCTGAGAACACACAACTATCTAGTGCAACCACAAGGCTGGTGTGTTAAATTGGTTGTGCTCTCTGACTTTCAAGATGGCCACATCTCTATGGTCCTTTATAGAATTGGGGTGAAGATTTGAGGCCTTTATTTTTTACTTTTACCACTGAATTTTCCCTTTGTATAAAATGTGCAATATCATACTCTTGGAAGAATTTTACTTCATCAGCATTAGAGGATACTTGTAAAATAAGCCTATTGAAAACCTGGTGAAATGTTGTCCACCACAGATAAATTCTCTTATGGCACATTTCCCTGTCAATATTATCTTTTGCTAAATTTTAAGGCAAGCTTGTGAATTCCCAGCTCTCTTCACTTGAGACAAATTGAACCTCTGTTCCAACAAACAGTCCCTATTTCTTTTAGCCTCATTTAAGAATATTCAGCATTGATTAGTTCGCACATTTTTTTTTTTTCCTCCAGAGCTTTTGGCTTCTTAGGCATTCAGTAATCTTCTTAGGCATTCAGTCAGGAGTTATTTTCATTCTGTGAAAACCTTGTCAGTTCTATCTACTTGAAAAACTAACTGTGAGGTTGCTGGGTTCTTTAGGAAAATGGAAAAATAACCTGTATGTATATTCACTGTATGTATATACAAGCAAAATTGTTGGTCTGAGTTGTGATTGGTTTTTGTTTGATTGTGGTTGCATGTTTTTTGTTAAATTTTATCATGTGGTTTTGGCATTGGGTAGATGTATTTGTTTAAAGTGACCTAAAATCTACACAGTTTAGAGGTTTTCTTATTCTGCTGTTGTAAAGTATTTGAGATACTTTTCAGTTTTCAGGCAGGACGGTTCTATAAAAATAGGCATTAATTTAAGATTTAGGTGAAGGTTGTTTTCTGCTTAAGTACTTTCCTGCAAATAAAATCCCTAAATGCACCACCTCCATCAATTTAGAAGTCAGTCTTGTGAATGACTTGTGTTGTTTTGCACCTTATTTGAAGTATTCCATTAACACTAAATTTCAATTATGTTTCTGTGTTGGCCAGACTTAAGTCTCTACTCTGTCAAATGTTCTCCTTTTCCTGCTCTTGCAGGCTTTGCTCCCCATGCCCTTAGCTTTGGCTGTGAAATAAATACTGTGCCTAATAAGTAGAGAGAGCTGTCTAATAATACATCCAAGGTTGTAATTCAGGGGCAAAATAATTTACTTTGATCAGTTTAGTTTTTACTGGAACCACTCTCTCAATCTTGTCATCAGGTGGGCACAAATGATAAGGTGAGGACGAGAAGAGGGTTGAACAAGTTTTTTGGGCAGTAGTATAGGTTTATAACTAGCTAGCTGTGGCTTTAATAATAGAATTAACTTGAAAGAATGATAGCTACAGTGATTTCCACTTGAAGCCTTTGTACTTCAGAATGGATTGAGATGCATTAAATCTATGATTAAATGCCACAGAGGGTCAAATGAAACTGAGAGAACAGTGGACTTGATGGACCTTATTGAAACTTTGGAAGTGGATATAAGCCTTGTAAATTTGGCTTAAGAGTATATAATTGGCACACCATTTTGGAGTTGTCTACTGGGATCAGTATTAGAAACAAATAAATGAATGTTGAGTTTTGCAAGTGGTTATTGAGTATAGGAGATGGTACTGTACATTGCCTTACAGGCTCAGAGAGCAAACGAAATTAAAATAATTACAAAAAGCAAAAGGAATCCCAAAAAATCCTTGGCAGATTTTCTTCAGTATTTCATTGATAACAATTCTGAGCAATTCATGCAAGAGTGAATTTTTGTACTAAAACTAGAAAAAGAAGTTTACTTTAAAATCTGTGCTTAATCTTTAGCTTTAATTGCACAGCTGCATTGTGAAAAATGCCAATTAAATACTCTGTATAATGGAAATTTCCCTAGTTGGTAAGTACCAGGCAAATCTAGTACCTGATTAATCACTGAAAAATTGGAATAAAGAATATTTTTTTACAATCAGTCTGAGAACCAGCATCTCTGAAGAACCAGGATGTTCTCAGAGCTATGGAATCACCTTTCTGACTACTCTGAAGTGTTAGGAAAAATAAGAGCTTTTGCTTCCTGCTTTTCATATATATATATATATATATATATATATATATATATGTATATGTATATGTATATATATATATATATATGGATTTGTGTTGATGTATTCATTTTTATGTCAGTTGCCTGCTACCTTTTACCTGATGTTTATAAAGTGCTAGCTTTTAAACTGTTTAAATTACCAAATATAATACTGACAACAATAATAATAAAACAAACAATAACAACTACTATTATTATTAACAACTGTAGCAGTTCTTCTATAAATAAAGAGTTTATTTAAACAGATTGACTTGAGCTTATTTAATCTATAAGTTTTCATTTGGTTCTCTTGATTTTGACTCCTGAAAAAGAATTGTACTTTGCATAGTTTCTGTAACTACTTATACTGGTAAACAAGCAGTTACTCACATTTTTGAATTTATTATGTTACTCTGAATCAATTTTTTTGTTATGCTTCCCTGAGTGAAATTCTAGAAGTTATCTAATAAGAGACTTATATAGTACTGTTAGTACTGTATTTATTGTTGCATGTTAAGGGGTTTATAAGTACATGTGTATTTTCCTTAGTATGTGTGGTTTAGCTGTTATTAAATGAAACTCTGTTAGCTGGCAGTGTGTTCTTCAGAGCTGCAAAACTTGCAGATGTTGTCATGAACCTATTTTTATCCATTCTTATATTGAAGAAAACTAGTTTTATACTTTTTTGTTATTTTCATGCAACCATAGTGTTTAACTCAGTATTTTGAATAAATTGAAGCCGTTAAATAGACTGTATTCAGAAACTAATTTAGTGCAATGTACTTCATTTTTGGGGGGTAGCAAAGGACCTAGCTAGAGAAGTGTTTTCCTTCAAAATACAGCTTTTAAGTTTGTTATTAATCCTAAAATTTTTGGCCATTAAGGTTAATTAAAGTTAAAAATAATCTCAGACAATGTATTTTGAAGCACAGTGCAGATAGTTTTATTTTTTCGATAATAAAGGTTCACATTTTTCAAAGTTGCATATTCTTAAGAGAGAGTTTGTTATTCTAAAAAATTATTTTGGTTTTCCTCACAGGTAGGTTTTTTATTGATGGATGTGTTTGTCATATATTAATTATGTCAAAATACTGACTGTGTTTTATTCATTTTTAGGTGATTTGCAAGTCAGATGCTCCTACAGGGGATGTTCTGCTTGATGAAGCTCTGAAACACATAAAAGAGACCCAGCCTCCTGAAACAGTACAAAATTGGATTGAACTGCTTAGTGGTAAGCCTTGCACATAACATATTTGATTTTTTTTACCCATATAAAGCTAATTATCTGGCATCACTAGAGATTATATTGCAAGGTTTTTTGAGAGAAAATATGCAAAAAAGATAATTAGTTTGTCCTCTAGGGTAGTCTCTTGCTGATTGTAGCCCTTAATCAAATATAAGTAACTGTTGCTTTTGACTTAACTTGGTACAGAAAGGATCTGTATGGAAGTGTCAGAGGACATCTCAGCTCGGTGGAAGAGGTGCATTCTGCTGACTCTGAAGTAAATTAGGACTGCACCCTGGAGATATAACTGCCTTTCTCTGTGTTTGGAAGTGATGGTTGGTGGAAGTTTGGAGCCTGAGTGTGTGCACTGAGTATTCAGGTCTTTCAATAAAGAAAGGAGGTGAAGAGCACATGCACACAAAACTTGAGGGTGATTTGGCCATCAGTCATAAAGAAAAAATGTTAGGAGTTTTATTTTTTCATTAACTGAAGAAATGTAATATTTTAAAATGTTAGGTATTTCTTGTTGATCAAAACAAAGTCTTCAAGATGAGTACTTTGCACACAGCTTTCCCTGTAAAGCTAGTAAATAGTTTAGAAAAAATGAAATGTCAGTGATCATAGAATTATGAATACATTTGGTTGGAAGGGGCTTTTACAGGCCATCTAGTCCAGGCCCTCTGCAGTCAGCAGGGACACCTTCCACTAGACCAGAGGACCATCCAACCTGACATGGGATGCTTCCAGGGATGAGGCATCCACCACCTCTCTGATTGGTCCATTCTGGCATCTCATTGTGAAAAACTTCTTCCTTGTATCTAATCTCAACAAAGTCTCCTTCACTTTGAAACCATTACTCGTGTCCCAGGTTCTGCTAAAATGTCTGACCCCATCTTTCTTGCAGTCCCCCTTTAAGCCCAGAAAGTCTGCAGCAAGATTTCCTTAGAGCCTTCTCCTCTCCAGGCTGAACTGCAGACAGAATTGATCACCAGTGTTTGTCTGTTTTCACAAAGCACATAAATGCAGCTTCTTTGGAGTAGATCAGAGCTGTACTTCAGTTGTGCAAATAGCGCAGGAAAAATCTCTGCACTGTTGACCCTCATTGTCAACAATGTGGCTGTGAGGTTGGGGGGTAATGAGATTTGGAAGTTGCCTGTGTAAAATCTGCTACTGCTTAAAACCTGCAGAATTATAAAACCTGCAGATAATCTGCAGAAATGAGCAAAATCTCTTTGCCTTTCTCTGCTTTTCTGTGTTCTTCCCATTCATTCTGCACCACCTTAAACAGCCTTCCTTGCACACCAGTTAATTCTCACGTTCTTGCCATCCCCCCTCTCCTGCTCCTTGGCTGTCAGGCAAGGGGGAGACTGGACTACAAAGCAGCCCATGTCAGGAGGGTCATGGCTGCTGCGGAGCTGCGCAGTTCAGTTCTCACTCAGCTCCCCTTCCCTCTTACAGCCAGCAAAAACAATTAATTTTTCTTGTCCTAAATACATAATTTGTGGTGATATTTCACCTCCTCTTCCAGCACATCAAGTTAGGACTGGCTCAAAAAAGGTCAGCTAACGAATGAACTAGTGTTGCAGGTTCTCTTTGAGATAAGCTAAGGTTTTGCTGACCCTGCTGAACTTTGGCTCTGGGAAGATAATCATCATCAATGTGTGGCTAAGGCTTGAATCAATGATTTTTACTAACATATGTTAAATAATTGCTAATTATTGGATGGCATTAGTGTTCTTTGTATTTCCCATGGTTTAGAGATCTGTCCTTCTGAAGAAAAATATTTCAATGGGTCTGGGCTGGGGTTTTTATTTTTATTAGTTGGTTGTTTTTGCTTTATTTTTCTTTATTTAATAAACTCTGTTAGAATTTTGCTTTGGGGACCAGGTCGATCCTGGAAAAAAATCAACTCTATCCATGATTATTAGTGATGTAAAGTGCTGCTTGGAGTTACAGTACATATGAGTTCAAAGCCATCATGTAAATAAATATGTGGACGTGTAAGGTGATGTTTGCCAGGCTGATATTTATAAGGTAGCATCTAAAGAAAACAAAGGTAGGGAATAAAGGAGTTTGGACCAAAATCTCTCTCCGTGTCTGCAAAGTGTCTGTGTAATTGACGAGCTTGGACACAAGGTGTCACCACAGCACTTTCAGCCACCAGGCAGCTGTAAAAAAAAAAAAAAATCTAGGAAATAGCCTTTGCCCTGTGAAAGTAAGGAAACTACTTTTTTGTGTATGTGTGATAGTTCCATTTAAGATCAAACTGGGGAATCAAATTCAGTGATGTGTAGTTGGACTTGTGTAGTTCAGGCCTGGGTTTTCTGACTTTCACTTTGCAGTTGGAGTCGCCTCATTTACTTGCTTATCTTGGCTGTTACTTGGATACAGTGTGTCACCCTCCATCATAGTGGGAGAAACCTCAAAGTCACCTATGGCTTACTACTGTTCTTGTTATTACTTTATGCTAACCAATACATTTTTCAGAAGTTTGGTACAGAAATTCTTATATTTATGGAAAACCTCCATCTTACAGTACAAGGTTTTTGTTTATTTTTCATGTTTGTAATCAAGACATGGCTTAGCGATCATTTCATCCAAACTGTCAGAGTACCCCAGAGCTCCTCCAAGGAGGTTCTCCTGGTCTCTGCCTCCATGCCAGAGATCAGAGAAATGCTGACAGGAGCACAGTGTCTTGTAGTCTCCTATGTGATTTTGACAGCTTATTCTGCACCACAGAGGAGGGGAGAAAAAATCACTTCAGCAGTGCAGTGTAACTTTATCTGACTATTCTGTGGTTTTCTTGCTGTTTTAGGTGAAACATGGAACCCTCTGAAGTTGCACTACCAGCTACGAAATGTCCGTGAGCGGTTAGCTAAAAATCTAGTAGAAAAAGGTGTACTGACAACAGAGAAACAGAACTTCCTTCTTTTTGACATGACTACACACCCTCTCACCAACAACAACATCAAACAGCGCCTCATCAAGAAGGTTCAGGAGGCAGTTCTTGACAAGTGGGTGAACGACCCCCATCGCATGGACAAGCGCTTGCTGGCGCTCGTGTACCTAGCCCACGCCTCAGATGTCCTGGAGAACGCTTTTGCCCCACTCCTGGATGAGCAGTATGATTTAGCCACAAAGAGAGTGCGGCAACTCCTGGATTTAGACCCTGAGGTTGAATGTATGAAAACCAACACGAATGAGGTTCTGTGGGCTGTTGTAGCGGCTTTCACAAAGTAACTGCATTCAGACTGAAGTGTTCTCTCTTCTTTCATGTAAACCGGTCTTTTCCTCTTTTATTGACTATTCATGTTTTCTGTAATTTGTACCTTCTCACATGATGAATTGGCTTTTGTTTAATGGGAATTATTAAATTAAATGGTGTATTCCCTACTTCTCTCTCTGTATACAGGATTCTGCTGGTACAAGAGACTTTCCTATTTAAAACAACAAAAGAAGGATGAACTGCTATATTGGCAGTTGGAAATGGCATTCCATTTCCTCTTCATTTGAGTTACCTTAAATACTTTGTTTAATTTTTCACCTCATTGTTATTGAAATGGTTTGTCACCAAAGCTCCATGTTGAAGTGTCTGTCAGGACATTTTTTACACAGATGTTTGCAATTGCATATAACAAATTTACTTAAAAAGCAGAAATGCCATTAAGCAGCTTCGTCAATAGTTCCTGTAAAATGTCCCATAAATTTTAATTTTCACGCAGGTCTCTTGTGTACTTATATTTTCATTAAAATGATAGCTGAGTCATAAGGCTAGTTTAGAAAGGTCCAATTGTTTCATAAACCAGTTTTGAAAGGGGATACATTCCATTATATTGTGTATATATAGTTCACATTGTATATTAACAGCTGCCCCATCTTAGTATTTTGCAAGATATACTACTTGTACACCTGGTGCCCCTTATTTGCTGTCAGCCATTGCCATCTGAAAGGCCTCCTGCAGAGGTCCTGTGTGTGAAAGCTGTTTATTTCCAGAGTCTCTGGAGTTTGCCATCCAGGTATTCTCAGTCTATGCATTGCCTTTGAAAATTAGTGAATGGAAAGAGACTGCTTTCTATCATTGGTACTTTTTTCTTTCCCTTCACTTCTGTATGGAAAAGACTCATGACCAGTACAATTCTTGAGTGCAGTTTTTGGTTTTGTACACAAACTAATGTTTGTCTTTTAAACCTTGAACTATTTTACACTTCAAAAAGTCCTAGCAGGTGTTGCATGTAAATGGTTAGCAAGTAACGGCAGCAGTTCAGAGACTTCAGATTTCTGTAATGGGATGCTCTGCTATATTTTAATTTTTATATATACAATTATGCTAATTAGCACACTACTGTAAAAAAACCCCAAACCTATATAAAACTCTGGCTTTTTAAAATTTATTTCCTCTTTGCTGCTGCTTGTTATTTCCCATTGGTTTCACCGTGTAAATATTATGCATTGAAAAAATTAAGCATTGATTTCTATACTTTTCTTCATCATACCAATACAGATTTATAGCGGGGCTTACAGGTGTTTAGAAATCTTTTGGTTAATATTCAGAACAAGAATACTAGATGGTGTATAACTGTAGAGTTGAAATTTAAGAGGTCCCTTAATCTGTATACTAGCTTTTTACCTACAGTAAATAAACTATGATCTTGAAAGTGCCTGAAACAGAGTAAGCATGTCACTTATACTTTTTTGTTGCTAATTAGAAAGGTTTTATTGCCTAACTGAAAGCTTTAGTTTATATCCTTCTTATTAGTAAGGGTGAATTTATATTAAGTAGTTCAAACTGACTTAATGAGTGATGTTGCTTGGATATGCAGGATTCATGGCTGGGACAGGCTGAATTCATTTGGGGAGTCTGCAACTGTGCCTGCCCTAGGTAGACCTCTTCAGTCTTGAGCACGGCTTTGCAGCCTCATCTGTGACCTGACTTCCAATTTTGCACTTCATTTTCAATCACTGAGATGCTTAAGTAGTTGACTTTAAAATACAACTTAAATTCATCATACCTCTATAACCTTTTTTAAGAAAGGTTTTTAAAAATATGGTCCTTAACATTTAATGGCACACTGTTCTTTCAGTTCTTAATGCTATTTCTTTAGACAAATGAAATTAAAAGTATATTGTAAAGTATTTCAAACTCTGGTTTGCAAATAAAGAGACAAACAGTGTTCTCTCACTTGTAAGATGCTGTGTTGAAAAACTTTGAGCGGCTTGGGCATAAACTTGGAACATTGTCTTTTAAACATTTCAAGCTGTGATTGCTTTTAAGTGGAAGGAAAATGCACATTGCTGTGTTGCTCTTATATTTGACAGCTTATGGAATACTTTCTGTATTTGGTAGTAGATGCAGCTCACAGCTTTCATTGTCTCTCTCATGTGATCTGTTATCTCATTTTCTGTTGCTCTTTGAAAAGGAGAAAAAAGTAACTAGGTGGAAAGGTCAGAAAATGGTGGCGTTTGCAGGACAAAGTTATGTGCACAAAACTTTTAAATGGCTTTGAAAATCTAAGCTACTTGAAGCATGCTTCAGACTGGAAGTATTTTTCACAGTCCTTTTTCTGGCCTCTCCTTCATTCTGTGAGGATTTTCCATTTTCCTGCTGTTTACATGTTTGGTTGTGGGGAATACTGGAGTTTTATCACCCTTACAGTCTACATGGGTTAGAAAAAGTCATCCTTTTTTAATCCCCGCCTTGAAAGATTATTTGGGTTGGTTTTTGTTTGGTTTTTTTTTCCCACACAGAAGATAACTGCACACAGTATTTATCAGCTTTATTTTGCTTAGATAAAACCTCTGACCACGATGGCGGGAGTCTGTGCTGGACATGTCAAAGAAATTGGATGTAAGTGAGGAAGGGTTTGGAAAGAGCAACAGTGTCTTTTGCTGGACTACCTGGTGTAAACCTGGATGTGCAGTGGAAATAGATGAGCTTTTGGAGTCCCAAGTCCTGAAATTGTGCTTCAAAAAGCCCAAAACCTCCAGGAAGGTAAGTTTGGTAGGTTAACAGGACCTGATTTGGCTGGCATCGTTGCCTTTTTTTATTGCTATTTCAGGTTTTTAAAAAATGGTTAAACATGGGAGACTGTTGGTGATATTCAGGTACCCTTCTTCCTGTGGGCTGCTACTGCAGCTCACGGAGACCTACCTGGCTTCCAGACAGTTCAGTTGACTCCAAACCCTTGTCTCTCAGTAGGTGCTTCAAGTGAAGAGTCTTACCCAAAGCCTGAACTAGAACACGTGCCTCAAGGAACAGCATGTATTATTCAGGGACATTCTTTTAAAACAAACTTTCAAGTCAAAACCAGGATTTTGGAAGTTAAATCACAAAGCAGTATATATATATACATGCACACACACACATATATATATTTATACACACACACAAACGCATTTTCACAGTCCTTGAGATTGACATCATCTTCCGTGTTTCTAGAGCTGGCATTACAGTGCTGTTACATGGACTAGTGGTGAAATGTGTGTACCATAAATGATGCTTTTGAGGCAAAATTTGCATAAGTGGCAGTAAATGGCTGCTGACTGCGTGCTCGTGTGTTCATGCCCATTTCTCCTACAAGGTGAAGATATGTATTAACTGATGTGTTCTCTGTGAACTGGACTGAATGTGTACTGTAACAAAATAAAGCACTCTTTTCATGCTGCCAGCTGCAGGTGGTTACTGCATATCACATGCATGCAATACCTAAAGGATATGTTTTTTTTCATTTGCTCGGTAATTTCCAGTTTTTCCTCAGGCTGCATTATTCACCAGTTTGAGAAACAACTTTTTTTTAAGGTTTTCATCAAAGCCGCAGCTCTGCCTCAGGCACTTCAGGCAGCCAAAGTCTGTTACGTCCCACTTATCCCTATTGTCCATCTTTCTCTGTGGAGGGGAAGTTTCCAGCTTCAGAGAAATATGAATTTTTTGATAACGTAATTTATTTTTGAAAAGAAACTGAAAAAGTAAGTTTATCCTGTGGAAATGCTTAATGCATTTTACAATTTAATTACTTAGGAAATGAGATGCTGTTAGGTGCTTTGTAATTGTTAAATATAGAGTAGGATCTCGGGTGTCTGTATGGGGTGACTGCCTTGGGGCAGTGGTTGGGGAAGAAGCCCTGTCAAAGCTGCTGTCCTTGTTAATCTCTGAATAAGATCTGGAGTTTCCTCACAATGGGCTGTGCTTTCTCCTGCCCACAGAGCAGCAACATGAAGCCTGTGGAAAGTTGATGATACCCTCTGACCCCAGAGAAAGCTGCTGTAGAAACACAGGAAAATGTGGGCCCCAAGACAGCAGATGAAAATAGGGAAAGAAATGCTGACAAAATAGGGAAAGAAAGCCAAAGTAGTATTTGGCTTTCCCCCTAATGTCACGTCCACCTTTCTGTACTTCCAGATAATTTGCTGTTTCAATTTTTTTCTCCCCTGACTTTGGGCTCTGGTCTTCTCTGTTTCTTGTCTTGTTACTTGGTGATTTCAGCAATAGTGTGGACAGAAGGACCAGGGCAGTGATTGTCCCCCTGTACTCAGCATTGGTGAGGCCACACCTGGAGTTCTATGTCCAGTTCTGGGCCACTGAATTCAGTGGGACATTTGAGGTGCTGGAGTGTGTCCAGAGGAGGGGAACACTGGGGAAGTAACTGGAACATAAATTTTCTGAGAAGCAGCTAAGGGAGCTGGGGATGTTTATCCTGGTGAAAAGGAAGCTCAAGGGGGAACTTGTCACTCTACAACTCCCTGAAAGGAGGGTGTAGCCAGGTGGGGATCAGCTCTTCTCCCAGTGAACAAGTGACAGGGCAAGGGGAAATGGCCTCAAGTTGTGCCATGGGAGGTTCAGGTTGGACGTCAGGAAGAATTTTTTATTGACAGGATGGTTAAGCACTGGAATGGGCTGCCCAGGGAGGTGGTGGAGTCACTGTTCCTGGAAGTGTTAAGGAAACAACTGGATGTGGCACTTAGGTCTGTGTTTTAGGTGGTGTTTGATTAAAGCACTTTCCCCTCTTGATTTTATTCCCCATCAAAGCCTCAAGGAGCCTCCTCTTTGTCAGCAAAAGGGTTTGTCAAAAATAGCTACCTTGATGGCTAAACTGAAGCATCTGGTGGCCTGCTTTAACTCATAACACCCAGTTTGTTAAGGTGAACGCAACCTGGTGCTAATTTACCTTGAAATTTCTCTTTGCCCACTTCTAAAGCAACTTAGGCTCAATGCAGCAGGAAGAACTCTAATGTAAGTAGATCGTGTAAGCCAGTGCTTCAAGGACTTGCTATCTCTCACTCCAGCTTTTCCTACAGTGAGAGTATTCTATACAACAGTAATTTTCTCATTTGGGCTCTCTGCTTGTTTAAGGAGTTGAGTTTGCGTTGTAGCTCAAAGAAGCACATTATTTACAAGGTTTCTTTACATGTATATTATGAGATTAAAAGGGAATAGTGGGGAAAGAAAAAGGTATAATTAGACTTAGAGTGTGATGGAGTAAGTAATTTTTGTGGCACAATGTACTAAAATGTTTTGATCTTTCATTTGTTTCCTTTATTACCTGAATTCATCATTCAGTTAATTCTCATCTAGTGTATCTGATGTCTGCTCAAAAAGGGGTTGCCATCATCTAATGCACTAGCCCTTCAAGATTTATATTCTGTTGCCCCTTTATTTTTTACATTTATTCAAATCTTGACTTTTTTTGTCCCTTTGACATGTGATTGATCTTGAAGGTAAATGTTAAAGAAGACTTTGTGAAGTGCAATGACAGGCAGTTTATAAGCTTTCATTGCTACTGCCAAGGTGTCTTTATAGGTCCTTCTTTGTTTCCTGACTGTTAAATGAAACCAAATCATGTCTCAACCAGCTTTTAGAATCCTGCTTTAACTCCTTAAATTCCTCAGGACTTCAGACACTTCTGAAAAATACAATTTAAGTAATGAATTGGTTTTGCAGTGCTAAACAGAACAACTTCTACACACTATTAAAAATCTCAGACCCTGTATTTTCAGAGAACTTGCAGAAGAAATTTATCAAAGCCAGATAATTTTTCCAAGCAGGAATCTTTTGGTAACCCACTCAGCAGTGGCAGTAAGCCAAGTCCTTGGCAGAGAAGTCACACTGTTGCCTGAACAAAAACTGATCCAAGGGAGCTTCCTGTCCTGGAAAGATTGGGATTCCTCAGGTCATTACCCTTTCTCAGTGTTCCTAAGATCTTGCATGGATACATGCTTCATTTCTCTTCACTCCCAGTGCAATTGGCATTTGCTGTGAGCCAGAGGCTGGAAGCACTTGGTGCCTCTTGGGTGTAAGTGGGAGCTGATCTTCATCCATGCAGGCCATGAGCTTCATATCCATGGCAGACCTGAGCGTCCTTCCCTGGAGCCTGCTCTCCCTGCAGTCCCACCCCGCATGCCCCAGAGACCTCTGTGGCTGGGGATTTATCCCTGGAGCACAGCAGAGGAGGCAGGAGCTGTGGAGTGAGTCTGGCTCGTGCCCACCAGTGAATGTGCTGCAGATGTGTCTGGGGCCGCGCCTGTGCCTGCGTGGGAGGGAGCAGCCGCTGCTCACAGGGGTCCCACTCAGCCCAGAAAGCGCCACATCGTGCAGGCGAGCGGCTCTGCTTGAAACAAGGGAGCGCATGTGACCTTCCTCAAACTGGAATATGTACAAATAAAGCAGGCCTGAAATAAAATGCAATTATAAACACATAATAACAACAGGGGTCTGTTTGTTGGATATGTTGCAAACAGGAAATGGAGCTAAATTTGCTGCATTTGTAGATGCCTCACTGCAAGGATGTTGCCTGATATTAGTCTCTAGCTATTGAGAGCTTCCTTCTGAGATCCAGCTGAAGATTTGCACACACTTTAATACAGCAAAGTCTGAGATGCTCATCAAAAAACATCAGAATGTCCAAGCAGTACTGATATGCAAAGAAATTTGCACACAGCCTATATAGACATTTGAATAATCTCCTAACATTATCTTTTAAGAGGAGACAAAGTTGTCTTTTGATTGTACTGAAGTATCCTTTTTTTAAATTTTAAATTCTTTCTTCTTGGACAGGACCTTCTGCCAAGATCACATATGGCTGATAGTCAGCACAAGGGTTAAGGATTTGTGAGCCACAAACAGCAGATATGTCTGGCACATTTTCAATTTCTCTGCACAGCAATAGAGAGAAGCAGCAGCCTTAATTGAAGAATGTCCTCTGAAGGTAATTGCTTCAGAGATAACTAGAGGTACAAGCAGTTTGGTGACTATGCTGCTCCTGGTGTGTCTTGCAGGCTCTGTTCATCAGCAGCACAGAAAGGAGTTCAGAAACCCTGTGGGGCTGCAGTAATGAATGAGGTTTAGTTCTGCTTGGTCCTCAGCTCTTTGCTTATACAGTCAAATGAGTCCCAGCTCTCCCATGTCAATGTCTCTGAGCTGCCCAGGGCTCTGCAGATTTGCCACTTGCCTGTTTCAGATCTGCAGCCAACTGTCAAGGTTGCTGTGGAAGCTGCTCTGCTTCCAGGCTCTTACCGTCTCCAAGGCTAGGAGCCTCATGTCCCTGGGCTTCCCTCTCTCAGCCCTGGGGATCTATCAGGTTCACAACACAGCACCACTTGTGTTCCCAGATGAGGCGACCCACAGTGAGCACTGTGAATCTGAAAGTGAGGGAGACAACCAAGTGACATGAGAGATGAGGACATGCTGGTATGTGCTGTTCTCCGCCTGCCCCAGAGTTCAGGGTGTGCCCCAAGAGCCTGGGATGAAGGTTGGCAGCCAGCATCAGGGACTGCTCAGGGAGGTTGCATGTACAGATCCATACAGCTGGATGGGATTTGCCCCAAGGAGCTGACAGTGATGGACAGATTCAGCTGGGAATAACCACAGTGACTCAGAGAAGCCCTTGGGAACTGGGCCAGTGTTATGCCTGTCTTGAGGTGGAGAGCAGGGTGCAATCAGCCTTGTCTCAAATCCTCCAGAGGTGCAGGAAGTGCAGCCTCTTGAGGCCACTCCAAACATGTAATGCAGGAAAGCACTAAGGAATGGTCCAAGATTCATTAAATCCAACTTGGCCTGACAAAATTGCCTTTTGTGATGAAATGCCTCCTGTGTGGACTAGGAGGAGGTAACAGTGGATGCTTGGTTTCAGAGAGGCTTTCAGCATCAGCTGTCATGGTTTGACACTGGCGCAATATCAGTGTCAAACCAATGCCAGGGTCTTAAGAACAGAGATCTTCTTGAAGACAGAGAGTACTACCACACCCTCCTCAACTTCCCTCTGTTCACTTTATTCCTGTGCTGGTAGTTACTGAAGCCGGTCTCTTGGCTTACTATTGCATTCCTCTAAAAATGCAGTCCTTATTGCACGAGAAATTGGTTCAGTCTATGGTTACTCCTCCACCCAGCCTGTGTCTAGGCAGGGGAGAATCTGCGCTCTACACTAACTGGAACTAAAAACAAAAGTTCCCCTTAAGAGTTCTGGCTTTTAACCCCCTGTATTCTCAAAAGCATGTCCATGCTTTCAGTAGTCACTATAAATACCAATATCCAAACCTAACCACTAATTAGTTTGACCCCAACTTCCTGAGAAAATTCACTTCCCTGTCAGACCACAACACCACCTCATCATTTTTGGGAAAGAAGTTGTGGAAGAACTTATCAACATTAGCAATACCATGTGAGGTTTGGCTTGGGGTCCCCTGGTTCAGAAAGAATGTTGAAGAAATAAGGTCCAGCAAGGGGCAGTCAGGATGATCCTGGGTCTGGGGGACATGGTTACGTGAAGAGATGGAAAGAGCTGGGATATTTTAATCTAGGGAAGAGAAGGCCTAGGGGTCACAACTACTTGGTAGGGGAATTACAAAACTAGCAGGGATTAATTTATCTCAGTAGCAGAAGGTAGTACACCAAACTGCACTGTCAGAGTTTCAAATTGAGCTTCAGGAAAATTTTTTCCCTGGGAAGAGACTACAGCCCAGAAAAAGACTAACCAAAAGTGCTGTGGTAGCTCTGTCCTTGGAGGTCTTGTGTACTGGTCTAGACAAAGCCACAGCTGACTGGATCCAGTGTTGGGAAAAACCCTTCTCCAAGTGGGAGGTTGAGCTGGATGACCTCCAAAGGTCCTTCTCAGCTAATGTTTCTGTAATCCTGTGATCAGTTTCATTGCTTGGACGGTGGCTGCTAAGTTGGATACTCCAACAAGCTTCCTGCTCAGAAAATTGGTCAAATAGGGAAACAGAGGGTGGTCTGCTACTTTTCTTCAACCAGCAGAAATTCCGTCCTCACAATATATATAATTCAGCTTTGTCCTGAATGCCCCAAATTTTCACACATGCCAGAAGCTTTGCTCAGTTCTTTCATGGGACTGGATTTAGATGCAGATTTTGAATGTCTAATTTGACAGATAAACTGCCATTTTTGCCAGCCAAACTCACACAATCTTCTTTTGCAAGATGGTGACAACATCAGGCAGATAATGCACCAAGGGGTCTCATCCAGCAAACCCCAAGGAAGGCAACTGCCTGTAATTTGGTATTAAGTATGTGGGGAGAGACAGAAACTCTGCACCTCTGCCCACTACTGTTAGGATATCAGAGCTGAGACTTTTTTTGAGCTTTTGCAATGTCCTTCAAGCCCATGGGTGTTATTTATAGTTATTTTCTTCTTCATGAAGAAAACCTTTATTGTGGATACTTCTGTTAAACAAAAGAAGGTGAGAAACTATTTTTCAAAACATGAATTTATGGGATATTTTCAGCCAATACATACACCTGTCACTTTCCTCAAAGACAGGATAGCATATCTGCACTGGTGAAATACTTGCATTTCCTAATTAATGCACATTAATTTCTATGAATGAATCTCAAGGAATTTAGTGGTGTAGCATGAACTTGTATTCCCTGCAGGGATCTCTTCTGCTGTACTGCTCTGCACAGTAAGAGACTCTCTAATTTACAGCATAGTGTTCAGCATAGCTTCTTGTAGTCTCCTGTTTTTCAATTCAGCATAATTTAAGTCCAATAAAAAAATTGCTGCCTCTGTCCAGCCTGCCTCAGGAAGAGGAAAAGGCTATTGCCACTTCAGAAATTAGCAGTCAGAGCACCAATCCTAAGAAACACTTTTTATTCCATAAGGAGAAACATCAGCCAGGATCACTTTACAATCAAAAACAACAACAAAAAGAAGGAGGAAAAAAAAAAAAAAAGCAAACTCAGCTGCAATTCTGGTTTGCTAAAGAGTAGTACTCATATCATAAATTGTGGTAATTGTTTTTTAATTAAATTAAGTGTGCACATAGCTATATAATTAAAAAGCATGTAGGCGTTCAAGAGTTCTTTAGAAACTACCCACCACTTTCAGTCTTGCTTTAGGCCACAGGGCATGTGAACCAGCCTTTCCAAATCTTTGGGAAAAGAAAGGGGAAGTTTTAAAACAGGTGCTCCAAGTTTTCAAAAAGACTGTTTTACAACAACCACCAGAAACTGGATCCCTGGATACACAGTGGGATATGCCAGAGACAGGATGGAACAGAGAGGAAGGGGTAGAGCTTTGAACTCACTGAAAGCACAGACTTGACCCCAGTGTTGAGGGAAATCAGTGGCTTTGAAAGCATTTGTTGCCTTTGGAAGACAGTTTTTTCTGTGTGACTGGAAAAATGTTATATCATGACAATTATTTTTCTTGTTGCCTTTGTTTATAAGTGAATGTAAAAAATGTTATATTGGTTCAATTCTTGTCCTTGTTGTCTCTGTTTATGTGGTTGTGAGGTCTCCAGCTTTTTTCACAGGACAGACAATGTGCATGTTTCAGTAAGCATCCAACATTTAAGTTTCTGTGTTCTCCAATGCATGAGCTGAACTTCTCAAGTTTTTACATGAGATGCACCTTACTAAGGTGCCTCTTACTTCTAGGACTGAAGGGACAATTCTTAGTCTCTTCTCTGTGTTTTCTCTAAATGAGTCACTTTACTTTCTTATTAACTTTCCTTCATGACCTGCTGTATTGCATGATTCCCAAAAAACCCAACCCAAACCAAAGTAAAATGCACAGTATTCCACACCAGTCAGGTACTCCAAGTAGTAAAGAGTCACTATATATCTACATCATCACTTGGCATGCTCTGAGATGGATAAACTTCTCCTTGAAGCTGCAGGAACTTGTGCCATGGCTGCTAAGAATGTTACTTTGAAGGTGAGGAGAGGCTGTCGGTAAATCAAGTCCCATCTCCTGACCAAACCCTCTGTCTGTTACTCATGTATCATGGGTATCATGGGTTTTGGCTGCATCAGATTTTCTGATAAGACATCCTGCTATGATGTAAGGAGATGTCAGGAGACTGAGAGCCTTACACTTCTTTTTCATGCTTCATTAACTTCATTTGGATGAGATTATTGTGATGCTGATACTGTGCAAGGGCTCCACATTTCCAAGGCAAGTATCCTAACTGTAACTTTCAGCCATTATATTGAGATATTTTCCATCTGAAGATGCACTGACATTGAAATTAAGTCAATTCAGAACTTCTTCAAAGACAGACTGAACTACTTAAACTCCATATGAACATGTCTGTACAGAAGAGCATGCACATCCTCCTGGTACCAGTAAAATAAAGTGCTAGGCACCAACACAGCTATCTCCCCACAGGGGTACTGTTGTTTGGGGGTAGAAATACGTTTTCTTTTCCTTTTCTTTTAAACTCCTTCCAAAGGGATCTTGGAAGCTCTCCCAGTGCTCTTGTCTGCCTGGGGGAGAATTTGGAGAAGCGCCTGAGCCTTTGCAGCAGCTTTACCCCAAATGCCACAAGTAAATCTGGAGATGCCCTGCATCCGTGATCCTGTTGGATGTGGGACATGAGTTTTTATAATGGCTAACAAAAAGCTCATGACAGTCCCTGCCACTAGCTATCCTTCTAGAAAAGCCTAGCACCCCAGGACCTGCTGGGACCCCACTTTGCCATCACAGCCCATGAGACACACGAGTTGAACACTTTCACAATCACTTGTACAAAAGAGCCATTTCTGATTTATACCTCAAAGATAGTTGCCTCAGAGGTTGGTTTAGGTTGGTTTCTTGTTTTGTTGGTTTTTTTTAATATATATATATATTTTTTTTTTTTTTGGGGGGGGTAAGTTAAGAGCAACAGGAATATAAAGGCATGAAAGTTCACTAGAGCCTGTTTCAACCTGTAAGTGGGTCACAAGACACAAGTGCTGAGTGAAATAACACCCACACAAATCAAATAAAAGAGTACCTAACCTGTACTTAAAAAGAATAATCTTTCTGGATGCCTTAGTCATAGATGTCTTACCCATGAAAAATTCAACACACCAAGCACTTAGTGGAGAACCAGCCACAGAGTATGCCTCCAAACCCAGGTACAAAATTATCAGACTGACATTAGTAGTTAAATCACCTCCTCCCAATGCTCCAGGGACCTGGGATGCATGCAGTTTCCATCAGAAATAATGAAATTCAAGAGTGTAAACCTTGGAAGTGGTGCCTAGTGAGAGCTTTAAGGGAGAAAATCTTACCAAAGTATCTCATTTGGAAGTTGACCTCAAGAGAAAACAAAAAGAAAAATTCAACAAACAAACAAAACACTTGAAGAATGAGTGAGCAGGTAGCGCTGCACAAAGCCCCGCACGGACACAAGCTGACTTTGCTGAAAGACGGTGCTGCTGCAGAGAGCCCTGGTCTGAGCGGGGTTATCATCTAAACAGCTTTGAGAGCATGCACGGAGGTTTTTATCTTTGCTGCCGGCAATCACAGCACAGCCCCGACCGGCACCAGGGTTTGCTGCAATTACCGTGGAAGTTCTGCGCGTTCCGGTGGCTGTCTGGCTGCTGGGAGGTGCAGGCAGACACAGCCGCAGGTGTCGGGGCTGGGCAGCGCCGCAGGGACGGGGTTTGTCTCTGGAGCACGGCTGCTGCAGGAGCAGGGCACGAGTGCGGGAAGAGAGACACATTTGGGAGCACCATCCCAGATGCCTGGAGGGGCTGGCTAGTAAGCTGACAGACCCTTCAGCCTTCTCCTCGCTGGGCTGGCAGCCGGGGAGCTCTGCCGAGCCTCTGGCGGGTGCGGCACCGCGGTGGCTGCGCTCCGTCGGTGCTTCCAGCCGCGCTGCGCGGGGCCAGCGCCGGCCTCGCCCTCCGGCTGCCCCGCGGGGCTGGGGCGCACAGCTGCGGGGCTGGGGTCCCCCGGTTACTGCTCTGGGTTTTACCGACAGACACCAGAGCGAGCCAGTCTCTGGCGGCCACGCCGTCCCGCGGTGAGCTCCGCTGCCGGATCAGCATGGGTTTCACTGGGGAGATCCGCCCAGCTCCCTTTGCCCGTGCGGCAGCGGCGCGGCGAGGGGCAGCGGCCGCGGGAGGTGAATCAGAGGCATGAGTCACTCGGTTTTAACTTACCTCTGCTTCTCTGCTGGGAATCGGAGATAACTGCAGATAATGCAGTTACTCTCCAGCTCTGGGCTTGCCTTGTCATCATCCTACTTTCACGGTGAAAGGGAAGAGAGCAGGGCATCTCTTCTCCTGCACAACCACATGGTATATGGACTTGTCTACAGACTTCTGTCCTCCCATCGGCAATACGTCTGGTTTATTTATTTATTTATTTAAAATTTGACACTAAGGACCAGAATGGGATAATTTCACAGCAAAAATGTAAACAACTCACATTTAAGACAGCAGGAATGTAAGGCTGTTTGCACCTATCATAATGATCTGTATGCGGTGTCCTGGCAGCAGCAGTGGACCTTCCTCAAACAGGTGGTTTCCCCCTACCTATCCAAGCCCGAGTTTCAATGTGCCCTCAGTAGCAGCCCATGATCAAACCAAGGGCAAGGGCCTCTGTCCCTGCAGCATCTAGTCCAGAGTCCCCCATGCTGATGGTATAAATGACCAGGGTACAGACTGCCTAAGGTGAGTATTCTTGGTAGCCAAATTCTGGGTCGTCAGAGAGAAGTCCAACAGTACATCACAGAAATCTTTTCTGTATTTGTTAAGATATCCTCATGTTTGTCACTGCTTTCATGTTTGTCAATGCTTTCATGGTTCCACAGTTCACAAATGATGGCTGACTCCAGAAGTGCAATTAGTGGGGCTTTTCTTATCAAGCTGTACTTGAGCTGGTTTTGGATGATGATGAGAACAAAAAATATTTTTGTTGCCCATAAATACCCTGAAATCTGTGTGAAGTTCCCTTCCAGCTGAAAACCCACTTTAGGAAGAAAACTAAAACCCTTGACCTTGAAATAGCTTCTTGATTCTAAAAGCAGCACATTTAGCTGCCTGTTACAGACATTAATCACTGCCATATTTTTCACAGCATGTAAAATTTAAGTAATAGAATCACTGTCCCCATTGCCATTCTTGCAACTAAAAGCTGATAAATAGAAGCACTGACCTCAGCTGGTTGATTTAACCTGATGAGTCATGGTCTTGAAGCCACATATGCCTCCTCTGCTAATATTCTTGTTCCTATTTATTTTTTTAAAGTGCGCTGGCATGCTGCTTACCACAGAATAGCTTCTCTAATGGGCAATTCCAGAAATAGAAATATCCCACTGGTTCCCTCTCCTTTGTCAGGGCTCCACAGTCCCCACTTAGTCTACACAGAGCTGCAGCAGCTCAAAGAGATGCCAGCAGAAACAGAGGATAGGCAGAGCTCGGCTTTCAAGCAGCGAATCCTCTTGAAGTTCTCTGTCCAAGAAGCAACCTGGCATATTCTTTTTGCATTACAGCTGTAGAGAAAAGGGAAGCAGACGTGGGCTCCTCCACTTCAGCTGCTCTGGGAAGCCTTCTATCTGTCACAGCGGGTGGGTTCTGCCCACAGCAATAGCTTTGGTGTTGCTCTCAATGAAATTTTTCTCTGCAAAAGTCTCACTTTTTCATCACAGCTGAACAAGGGCTCTGAATCACAGTCAGGTCAGCATTTCAGCCAGGATGGTGGCCCACAGAAGGCTCCTCGCCTTGGACTAGCATTCTCCAGACCTGGGCACCATGCAGAAATGCAGAGTGGAAAAACCTTCTTGATCTCCTAGACAGATGTGGTTTGCAGCTCAGTAACTTTGGAAGTTTACACTCACAGGTACAATATCTAAGGATGGGTTGTGGCACTTGGTGCTGGAGTTTGGTTGGCATGATAGTGTTTGTCAAAGGCTGGCCCTGATGACACTCGGGGTCTTTCCAACACAAATGATTCTGTGGTGCTGTGAATGAATGCCAGCTGTCCTCATTGTTGTGCCTGTGTTGACCTAAGCTGGTGAACCATGGTCCCGAGGCTCTGTGTGCTTTCTCTACCACCATCCAGATGAGTACAGTTAGGAGTGACTGCACTAGAGAGTGATGGGATGAGACTGGGCAGATAAAGGTGCTCAGCACCCCCAGTCACACAGGTGTCCCATAGCAGACAGGATGCCAGGCCAGGAGGGGATGTGAAGGACTCTAGGACTTTATGTCTTGGGCTAGGGAGGAATGTAAAAGTGACTGATAGAAGTTGTCAAAAGTAGGTCTACCAGTATGTAATCTGGCATCTTCAGAAATGGCATTTGCTCAGTGACCTTCCACCAGCCCTGAACTACAACCTCAGAGTTGTATCTGTACACACAGGCCCACAGTCCAGTGGCCTCCATGCAGACAGGAGTGTGTTTGGTTTGTAAGACAGAAACTTGGCAGAGCCCAGACTGTCACACAAGACCTCAGAGGCCAAGGTTTTCACAGCCTTTAGGTGCTCCCAAGCAGGCCTGCCCCCTTGAAATAAAGACCTGATGGGGGCTATTTCTCTGCCGTCCTCCAGCTGGGAAGAGGCTCCTGTGCCTCTACCCCATTCCCAGCTTGCAGACTGGGTACTTGGGAGTTATCAACCCATTGCTGTGCTGCCTTTTCCTCCCCTGTGGGCAGATCTGTGGTGCTGCAGCTCCCTAAAGGAGTGGAGCAGGAGCAGCTGCTTGCTGAGCTGTGTTGTGCAGGTGAGGAGTGATAGGTTTGCACCTGGGTGTCCCTAGATCCCTTTGGCACCAGGTACTTGTTCAGACTGACATTGCCAAGGAAGTCTTGAAAAAAATAAAAAAAGTGCTTATGCAAAGGCCTTTGGTTGCCTGCATATCAGCCACTTGGATCACACAAGTGTCACTTAGACCCCTTTGATACTCATGGTGTTTATGGCACTTACGCTTCTTTACTCCAAGCAAATTTACTCAAAATCAGTCCAAGCTTTCCATTAAACCTGACAGATTCATGATAAGGAGCAGGCTCATTCTCAGAAAGAAAATAGGCATATAAACATTTTTTGTGCTAATTCATTTCCACGTGGGAATTCACCAGGCTGGAGAACCTAACATGCTGCTGATTCTGGCCCACAGCTGGACCTGTCTCTCTTCAGGCATATCTTCACTCCACCCTTCTCTAGATGGTAATTCTCTACCTTCTGACTCTTCAATGTCACTGAAATGGGGTTTGTATGGGGGATATTTAGCAATATTGCATTAGTATTTGACATTTCATCTCTTGGAAGTTTTGTGATGATGTTATTTGCAAGGACATTTTTCATCAATGTAAATTACACTCCTTCAGGAGCAGTGTAGCAGTTTAATTTTCTAGGTCTGTCTTTTTGTCTCTTCCTCTCTGTCATGATTTCTGCAGATTTTTTTGATTCACAGGTCCTTTGGATTTCTTTTGCTTGTTAAAATGCACCTGCGTCTCAATGGCACTGAAAAGCATTTATTTGAAATAACAGCTCTGGCTTGCAGAGCTTTGGGTACAATACAAAAATAGAACTGTGCAGAAAACATTTTTTATTAACTTTTTTTCAGAATTCTAGACCCCAGGTAGTTCAAGCTGAATAACAACATGTTTCACCAAAAAAAAAAAAAAAAGGAAAGCAAATATTGGTTGCTAGAAATGACCACTGAGGGAAGATTTGGAAGCTCTGAGAGATTTTTGCTGCTTCACAGGTCTCTATAGCATATGCTCTGAGGACTACAGAATTCAAGCATGCAGATTTTTTCATTAACTAGTTAATATTGAGCTAGTTTTGGAACTCTCCTATGTTTATTTTTGGGGATTTTGTTTGTTTGTTTGTTTTCAACAATGATGTAGAATAAATACAAAATCAAATGTTACAGTGCAAATGCCTCAATGAAAAGATATTCAGAAAGGTTGCTGTGGCTGTGCAATGGGAGTCTGATAAATACTAACTGCAGCCCATGAAGTTAGTGATATTCTTGTTCTTCTGGATGTTTTTAATTTTGGTTTTTTTCCCCAGAAAAGTTTTGTGATGAAGGATTTCTAATTGTAACAAATGAAATTTGGGGAGAAATCTCTAGGAGCAAAAAATATAAACAAAAAAGGATTCTGCATATCCTATACTGTTAAAAAATGACAGATTAAAAAGTCTCTCATGAATATTGAACATCTATATGCAGTATTACAGAGACCTTCCGGATCCACTAAGACATTCTGACAATGCACCTAATTTCTGCTTTGCCCTCATTTAACAAGATGATTTTTCCTTTCTTCAGCACTTTACATCTGAGATTCCAAATGCCTTGGACAGGCATCTACTGTATGGACCCTGGGGATGAAAACATAATTTTTTGTCCTTATTTAACATGGCAGAATATGAAGACATATAGTTATGGAGAGCTCAAAGAAACCTGTTGCGTGAGAGCTGCCTTTGAAAATGGTACATCCCTTTCAGAGCTGCTTGAATTTCCAGAAAAATCACTGCTGTTATGAGCAAAAGCTTTAAAATATCTCTTCCTTTCTTAATTTTTTCCAAGTTTAGAAATACAGTTACTGGCAGATGGCCTGCAGTGCTCAGCACTCATTCAAGCAACACTGAAATATTAGGAATTTCTATCCATGTGTCCAGGCACACAGAGACCCACATGCACAAGCAGAGACAATTCTAGGCTGGGTTTTAATGTGATTTTTCAAATCAAAGCATACTTGGAGGCAGATGTCAGACCAGATTCAAGCTAAATTTGTAGGCTGAGCTCATCAGAAGAATGGTACTATCTGACTGCAAAGGATTATAATGATGAACATGTGTGACAAGCATTTTATTGAACAACGAGTAGACTGTTTAAGGGATTTGTCTGCAGCAAATGCTTCCTGCAAGGAGGACACCAGACTGGTTATTTGTGTTATGAAATCAGGATGATCCCTTTGGTTCTGGTGGACCGTAGGCCGTGTTGGATAAAGCAGAGGGAAAGCAGGAGCAGTGCCAGTACCCAGGAACGGGGGAGTGCTGGCAGCTGGGTAGCCTTGGGGCAGTGCTTCTCCAGAACTCCCTAATCTTTTAAAACACTTCTCTTTGCACAGCCCCTGATTAATGTGATACTGACTAGGCACTGCTCCTGCTATTTGTGCATTAAGGCTGTGGGCATTCCCTGCTGACAGATTACTCTGGAAATATTTAAACAAGGCTTGGTATCTATTGCAGTTATTTGATAACTCCTTGGTGCTGGCGCTCTGCAGAAAGGCTTCAATCAGGGCTTTTCTTATCATCCTGTCGAGACAGTACACACTCAACTATTGTAAATAAAATATTCTGATTTCTCCTATAGGTATGAGCAGATAAAGACTTTTGTACAAAGATGAAGTTCAAATTGAAGAAGGTGCTTTTCAAACGGTAAATGACTCTATATATGTGACCAAATACTTAACAATGAAATCTAATGAATTCTTAAGACACACAGAGGCATTTCTGTAGGCAAAGGGAGGAATTGATTACCTAATAACAGAAATCAAAGAAAAACAAACACAGTGTCAGAAAATACAGATAAACACTGTACAATATAAAGAAGAGAATAACTAATTTGCTGAAATTAGCAAATTAGCAAAATTAGACATTAGAAATTAACAAAAAAATCTTACCTTGATGAGAAAATCTAAGATCTCTAGTGACTGATTTATTTTAACCTTAGGATATATCTATCTATTTCTTTGGTCTCTTGTCTACAGTTAAGATCATCCAGTGAGTGAATTTGTCCTCTGAAACTGAAACAAGTGTTGATCTTGGAATTCCAAGGAAGGGTGTCTTATGTACACCAAAATAATCTAAACCAAATGTAAATAATGTAAACCAAAATAATCTAAAGCTTTTACTCTCAGGGGCTTGGAAAAATAATATTTCTATGAAGAGTTGTAACTGCGTGTTTGAATCTGAGACTCTTTGACTAGTAATATTAACTTTAGTCTCTTAAAGTATTTATATAAAGAACATACCTTAGACTTTTGCAGAAAATGAAAATTTAATATTTGATATCCACAGACAATATAGAGCAAATGCACCTAATGTATATTTTTTAATTTTAAATTTTAATCTTGTTGATAATGGCCCTTTTGCTTCCTGCCTTTACCTCTCCACCCTATATGTTTGAGGCACTTATGCTTTTGTATCACACTAATTAAAATTAAATACCTCTTAGGGGTTGACCACTTTTGTGCTCTGAGGGAAACCCATTGCATGTGAGGAACTTAACATCCTAGTTAAGCTTGTGGTTTGTCTATGAAATTCCAGGAGAGACTTTTAAATGGAGAGAAACCCCTCCTGATGGATTCACAGCTCTTAGCTTGTTTTTTCCCCTTGCCATAAAGATGTAGAGTTTCAGAAAGGAGTGAAAAAATATTGGATCAGAATCATTATTTTTCATTATTGCTGCTCCCGTTTGTGGTTGATGATCCAAACCAAAGCTGGAACAAAGTGGAGTGTCACTGCTACAGATGACACAAGACTGCTCAGAGCCAAATTGTGACTGTGGCTCCAAGCCTGGTGTGACTCTTCATTTTCTGTGCAAGGCTCTATCCAACTTCCAAGATTTCTCTTTTTCAACCCTTTTAGTCTCATATTTACTGTGCCGCATTATGGAGGAGACATATGTAATGTGTTCCCTCTCTTGGGCTTTGCTTATGCAAAGAAAATCATTGTCACTGCTGCTGCAGATGAAGCAGGACGGATACATTCCTTCAAAGTAAGACAGCATCCTGGAAAAATTGCTCTGCTTTTGAAGTAATTATTTCCAAATAAAACTGGAACAGTGTGCCCACCTGAGGATCATGATAACTCTGCATTATTACTGTAATCATGCTGGTTAATTTTTCCATGTAGAATAGTTCATTTTAGCCTCCTTGTGAATGGAATTTACAATAGCACAGCCAGTGGTGGCTTGTCCTTGATCTATTTCATACCAGCTATGTCCATGGGGGAGTCTGTGTAAAGGGCAGATATAAGATGAGAGAGAAGATTATTATATCATAATAAAAATTAAAGGTACCAGTTTTGTTCCATAAACACAGCAAAGCACAAGTCTTGTCAGTAGAGCTCACAATGTGTCAGGACTCATGCTGCGGTTTTTAAATCACAGTCTGAAATTTGAAAGCTGCTAGGAGACAGCAACTCAGGTTGATCAGTCCCAGATACTTATTGCCCCACTTCTTGCTGTCAGTGGTGGCAGCATTATGTGCACCCTACCTGGATATGATGATGCTGTGCTTTTTCCTTTATGCTTTATTCTGTGCTACTGCTAGACAGTCTGTCCCCAAGCCACTAAAAAAGACCTATCAGTACAGGAAAACTTCAGAATAATGTAAACCCTCCACATCTGGGGACTTCAGGGAGAGCTGAGGGCAGGTCACAGCTCAGCTGATCTGCCTGAATTGCTGGATGCTGTCCAGCTATTCCCAAACTCAGCAGAAGATGGACGCTGCCAGGGTGGCATGGGTCAGGGCAGAAAATCCTGCTTGCTCTTGGAAAATGTAACAAAATTACAGATTGCTGAAGATGGCATTGAGATAAAATGTTGTTAGGATGACAAAATTCTGCTATGTAGCAACTCTGAAAGTACTCCATGTTTCAGAAAATATGCTACTGAAGTTTAGTCCTGCTGATATAGTCACACAATGTTATATAATCTCAGGAGCATTTGGATCTCAAAAGCTGAATATTATTCCATTGGCCTAACCTGATCTTTCTCGCTGCTGTCCGGGTTTTCACTTTTTCCTTGAGATCCAGAACCTCTTTAAGGCTCCTGTGGCTTCCAGATAACTGTTTTAATTTCAGCATTCTTCCTTTATCTAAAGCAATACAAAACAAGACTTTGGGCACTCCCTGGGAGGTCTAGTATTAAAGACATTGAGGGACATATTAAATCTCTACTCAGCTGCTGTCTGAGAAAAACACAGAATGATACTGATGCTATCAACATCTGACCAGGCTGAAAAATTACAAGTACTGCAATTCCTATATATCAGCATCAGGAGATCTATACTCCTGAAACCCCATTTAATTAGGATTTTGATGGTCATATTGCATAAGAGGTGCATAATCTTCAGGAAGAGCAGTAGGAAAAGAAGTGTTTCTCAGATGTATAACAGGAGAATGTAAAATGTTGCTGTCAGCCTCCAGAATGACTGATTCAGGTGGTAGAGAAAGCTGACCTTTCCATAGAGATCTGCAGAATAAACCTAACACAGTGTCTTTTTCCGCCTTTTGGCCCAAAATCAGAAGATGTGATTGATTTACATCACAAAGCCAAAGGCCAACAGCTGCCCATGAAAGCTTAGTAAAAGACATTGTTTATGAGCATCAGCTTTGACTCTAGTGTGTAATCCTGCCAGAGGCCAAATGCTCTACAGCAGGAGCACCTGGCCATGTGTGCTTTATATTGTTGTCTTGCAATTGATGCAGAAAATGGGGAAAATGGACATGACTGACTTTAGAGATATTTAAATGATACTTTTATATGGGAGGAAAGAAAGATAAACCAGTCCCTTTCCATGCCACTTCTCTGTTGGTGTAACCCCTGAAATGAACAGAATTCCTCTGAAATGATTAAGAATGATTCAGGCATAATCTGCTCTTTTGCCTTGGTGAGCCGTACAAATAGGCTGGACTTGTGCACCTTAAAAAAATTAAGATAATGAGTCATCAGAAGTCAGTGCATGTTTATATGGGCGATTCTGATCCATACACTGGTGCTAAAGTTAATAATAACATTTGCATGTCTATTGGATATTATTTCCCAGCAGAACCAATCACAAAGGGAAAGATGTGCTCTGAAATAAGGGGTCAGCAATCTGGTTGCCAAGGGCCCTCTGGGAATTTTTCATGTCCCACTGGAATATAATCACAGTTTTGAACTGGAGAGTCAAAAGGTATTATTCTCAGAGTTATCCTGCTTCACTTTATCATCCATTTTGCTGTTGTGAGCCAGCACCATTTCCAGAGAGCTACCTGGCAGCACAGAGGAGTGATTTGCAAGCATGTCTGTTCTCATGGGGATAAATAATGAACTGAGCATCATTCAAAGACAGGTTCCTAGAAACACGGGGGAAAAGTCATGGAAAATGGTGGAAAAGTTTAATGTAGCAGTGCTTTTAGAGAGGCCTTTATATGCTGTGACGTTGCACTGACAAGGGCACGGGGTAGCATTAGCCACATGGGGTCTTGAGCAGTGGCAGAACTTGTTGCACCCCCAAGTCTGTTGCCACTGACATTTCATTGAATTGTGGGCTGAATTAACCCTGGCTGTGCAGGGAACCACCTAACAGGCTCACACTTCAGAGCGAAGATGCAAGGGAAAACCAGGGTGGGACGAGGTCCTCCTGTGTGCTGTGAGTTAATGGGGCCTGGCGAGGTGTCAGCCTGTTTGCTGGCAGTGCTGGTGGAAAAACCTCTGCTCGCTGGGAGCTGCTCTTCTGCCAATCCCAGCAGTTGCGGCTCGCTCCACGTGCCTGGGATTCCCTTGCGGAAACAAGGTCACCAACTGGAATCACACACCTGGTTTTTTGCACCTCATCCTGGACTTCATCAGTGTGAAAGGGGTTGGGTATCTTCTCTCGTTGCATGCTATGGCCTTGGCGACACCAGGCAAACCTCGCTGCTCTGCACGAAGGGTGGTCGGGGCTGTGCTCTGCAGTACTGTTCTGTTTGCATGGAAGCTTTATGCATTCAAAGAACAATTCAGCTCAGCTCACAGCGTCCTCCCTGTGCTGAAGAGTCCTAAGGCACTGCCTGGTATCTTGTGGCGAGCCTGTCACTGCAACAAGTGCCTGTAGACAACCCACTGCTCTAAACGCTGAGCTTGATTTAGTTATCAGCCCAGACATTGCCATCACGAGCAATCATCTTCAAAGAAGTGATAGGCAGAGCATTTGGGCCAAATTGTAACGTGATTACCTGACAGTCTTTAATAAAGACAATACTTTAGAGACACTTCGGTTGATCTGATTTTTTTTTTCCAAATTTAATTTTAGAACAGCAGTGGTGGAAACACACTCTTGGAGCCTTGTACAGGGCCACGAGTCAGAACAGGATTCTGGCTTGAAAGAAAGCAGAGACACTGACCATTCAGTTTTGCAGTACTTCAGGAAAGTGAAAAAAGCAACAGAAAAAGCAACTGAACACTTTAGAATGCAGTTTCATTTTGATAATCTTGAGGTTTTTATTGAAGGAAAAAAAGGAACTTTATTAAAATATTAGAAAGGATCAGCTTAGATTAAAAAAAAAAAAAGGGTATTTCACTGTTCATTTAAATCATCCTTGGAACTAGCACTGCCTGCTGAGCGAGAACCGAAGATAAAAGCGACACGAGGAAAACGTTTAAAGGACTTGAAACAATCCCGATGTGCCCTGAGACATTAAAACCCTGTCAGAGAACAAGGCCGGCCCGGCAGCTCCCGCGGCATCCCCGCGCCCGGCCTCAGGTGTCCCGCGGAGGGCAGGCGGAGCGCCGCCCACCCCGCCGGGCCGCCCCTCGCGGCATCCCCGCGCTCCCGCCCGCCGGGGCCGCCCCCGCCGCTCCGCGGGCCGGGCCGGGCCGGGCCGGGCGCGCCAGCCGGCGAGGCAGCGGCGCCGGGCCGGCTGCGCCTGCCCCGGGCACGCCGGGCAGGTGTCGGGCGCGGAGCCCCGTCCCGCCGAGGTGAGTGGGGAGCGGGGCGCGGGGCGGCGGGGCCGGGGCTGCCCCGCCGGCGGCTTCGCTCCCGCGGGGCTGGGCTGGGCTGGGCTGGGCTGGGCTGGGCTGGGCGCCGCGCTCCCCCCGCGCTGCCGCAGCGGGACGCGGGGCTGCATCGCCCGACGGTCGCTGTGGTCATCCCGGTATCGGCACCGGGGGCTTCATGCCCCGGCGGACGGTGAGTGCAGCCCCCCTCGCCGCTAGCACCGGGGCTGCATCTGCCGGGGGTCGTGGGTGCCTCCCCCAGTTGCCTGGGGGCTCCTCTCCTGCGGGAGGGCAGGGTACATCTCCCCACCCCGGGACTGAGGCTCTTCGTCTTACCCAGAGTTATTCGTACGGGTTAGCAGCCCCTCCTCCATGTGTCAGTGGGTGACACTTCTCCCGTGATCCCTGGGGCTCCATGTCCAGCGTTGCTGAGTGTCGCATCTCCTCTAGAGGGGCTCAGGGGAATGCGAACCCCATTTTGTTGGGGGCTCCATCCTCAGGAGGCTGGTGCGTTGCAGGAGTCGATGTCCAGTGGGATCCATCGCTCTGTAGGTCAGTGGGGCAGGTGTTGATAAGGGTCCGTCCTGCCGGGGTTGGTGGGGTTTCATTCCTCTGGGAGTCAGTGGCCCATATCCCCTGATCTGGGGGTGCTTGTAGGATCTCTGACCAGCCCTCGCTTTGCTAATCCCGGCGTGCCTGCCTGGGGGGCGAGGGGCAGCTCCATCACCTGCTGTGACACTTTGTCCTATCTCCCGGCGTGGATTAGGTCATGTTGTGACAGTGCCTGTTACTGTCTTGCAGTGCACAGCACTCGGGGATGTGAGGAAGAGGGGCTGCCGTTGCAGAAAAAACAGCAACCGCCCCCCACTTCCATGTACAGAGCAGTTTAATAAAATCAGACAGCATGAAGCATGTGGCCGATTTTTCCCCCCTAATCATCAGAAGGTAGTTCTCTGTGCCATTAAATTCTTCTGTTCGCACAAAGCAGGCTGTGATATATGCAGTATTGTAAGCCGGGGAACAGTTGTGGATGAGGTATATGTAAAAGGAAAACATCAAGAGCTGACCTCAAACTCTTAAGTTAGCTGTGCTGTCTCTCCTTCGGGTGGCCTGGGGTATTCTCTTAAACCTGTCTCAGTTTTTAACTATCTGACCATTCCACGTGGTGGTAAAAAGCTCTGATGCCCCTTTGAAGGCGCCATAAAGCTGTAAATGGGCTTAATATAGCCCATCCCGTTGACCTCAATGCTTTCCCTCAGTATCCTTTTAATGAACAGCAATGCTCGTGAATTTCTCTCAACGGGCTGTCAAATCTTCGCCGCTTCTCGCTGGGAAAGAGCGCTGTGAAGCCTTGGGAGAGGAATCCTCCCAGAACTGCCTTCGCTCCCTCATCCCTGGGGGCTGTGGGAGTTTGTGCGGGATTGACATAAGATGCAGGTGCACTCTGGCCAGTGCAGTTGGGTTCAAGCCCTGTCCCTGCACCTGCCTCACCACCTTTAGTGGAGACATCAGGGTTTGGGCTTTGTTTTACTGCTGGCAGAGGGGCGACTGGAGTTGTTGTGAGCAGGGTGCTGTTACCAGAGTGCTCAGCAGCCTTGGTGTAGGTTCTTCTGCCTTCATTTTAAGGCACACTGCAATGCCTGTACACCCTCTGCAATTCTCAGGTTCATGTGTAGGATGCATGTCCTTGCAAATACCGTGCTAATCCCTTGGGATGACTCACAAACTTTTGTAGAGAGCTTTCTCCCTCTCTTCCATGGGTCTTTGCACTCGATGAATTATCTGGGTAGCCAAAGCTCATGCCAAGTGGAAGAACAGCCTGTGATATTACCGATACTACTGAGTTAATAGTTTTTGGAAAAACAAAATGCCTGAATGCAAATAGAATGGAAAATGTGTCTTTGAAGTAGTTTTTTCTTTAAAATTATTCAGTGCCTAGCCTGGAGGAAACCTATTTTTTATAACTTTTATAAAACTCATGAACATTTTACAGAAGCAAGAAGGATTTCTTTTTCTTCCTTTTTATTTTTAAAGTATTTCAGTTTTCATGACATGAGGTCTTTTCTATGTTCCCTTCGAAATGTTGACAGGGGAATGCTAGTCTAAAAATCTTGATATGTGAGTAGATGTTTAGTCTGGTGTACCAGCTCCTGAGCTGGCAAATGCAGCTGTCAGCAGCTCTGCCAGCAGCACAGCAGAGCTGGGTCTGGCCAGGGATGCCCAGGCTTCCCAGGGTAGAAATCAAGACACAGATTGTCTCAAATGAGTTGAAGTAGGGAGAGAAGGTCAGAGTCTAAGTAGTATTGCAAAGAATTTCCTAGGAATGCAGAGAGCTGCAGCTATCTTGCATGGCAGGTATCTACTGCAGGGGTTATTTGGCAATGCTGGTGACATCAAACCTTAATGTTGTAAGGGTCAAATTTAATAGCTATTGCATATCTTCGTGATACTGCCATGGGAATTTTACTAGCTTTTCAATAGCTTTGTGAAATAGGGAACATCTCTGGGTAGGATTTTGGCTGGGTGCAAGAGTGCTTGTGTAGGGAGGTAGGGAAGGCTTTAATACAAGGTCCATCTGTCTTAGCTCCTCTGCACAAGCATTGGGAAATGCTTCCTGCCTTTAAAGTCCAAGTCATGACATCTGTGGAAAAAAAACTCCTTTTTTTTTATTATAGTTCTTGTACATTGCACACTTTGTGTCCTGAAAGGACAGCTGAATTGCCCTAAATGAAAAGGTCTGGGTTTCACCAGAGTAATAGGTCTTATAATGCAGACATATTTCTAAACTCTTCTGAATGTTGTTGCTAAGAGTACGTTCTTTATTATATTTGTACACATTTCTATACTAGCTAATATTTCTGTATATGATTATTGTCTCCAGTATAGAACTTGTTCTTTTGCTGGGTTTCCTGCAGGTGTTTGTGGGTGCTTGGTGTAGCATTCTTACCTGAAATGAGTTCAAACTACTCATAAATTCCACTAGACAAATGTAGAATTAAAAAAAAAAAAAAAAAAAAAGTAAAACATACAAGTAGTTTTAACTGGGCAATGTTAAGTCAGGAAATACAGAGGCTGAGGCTCCAACAGCAATATTAACTTGGCTGCAGTACACATCCTGTAAACTCTTTTATGACATACACCTCATAATGTAAACAGGAATAAGCACGTAGATTTAACGTATGCAGAGAAGGAGTATAAAAGAGTGTTTTTATGGATTTGCCCCCCTTGTCCCTGTGACAGCTGGGTCTTGCACAGAGCCTGGGAAAGCCTGGCACTGCCTTATGCCAGGCTGGACAGTGTGTCCAGTGCTGACTCAGGCATACTTGACTGCTGATGGGGTGAAAATAGCAGCAACAAATGAGTAATTTAGGGTCTGTTTCTGTCAAAACAATAGCAGGGTAATGAGCTGCATTTTGTTGTTTAAGGACTGAGTTGTAGCATGTATTATGCTTGAGCGTTCCCTCTTGTGCCTCTCCCCACTGGCATGTCTGGCCCTGCTGAGGCTGCTGTGGTTGTAATGAATTTCAGTGGCTTAGCTTTGGTGAGCCTCAGCTTTCTGCTTCTATTACCCACATGCTGTAGTAACAGTTCCCCTGGCTAATTTTAACTAGATCATGCACAAAAGTGATTAAATGAATATTGTACTTTAATACAGATCTGCAATGGACCAAGCAGTGTTGCTCTTTCTATGATGTTGTCTTAATTAAAAACTGTGTTATTAATATATTCCACTGAATTGATAAATTTAGCCTGAAGGTCAAATAGTCTAAAATGACCTTCACTGTGTCACAAGACATTATATCTTGTGCAGTTACCACTGCTCTGAGCTGGAGATTTGCATGTGATGTAGTGTCATCTAGGGCAGAGTCTGTGGTCCTTCAGCAGCAGCTTGCAGCAGTGACAGAGGTGGTCTGGGTGAATAAAATTAATTTATGGGTCCTCTCCAGGAGAAAACAATTATCCTTTTCTGTCTAAAAAGGGCTCCTAATCAGTATCAGTGCACTGATATTGCTGCCTTGCTGTGACATTGTAAAGCTCTGCAAGGGAGGTGGGAGCAGCTGTAATACTGCAATCCAATACTTCTCCTCTTACTTCACCTCTTTAGTGCAACCTCCCAAGGATGCTGCTGGAACATTGTCGTAAGTCATGCTGTTGTGCTTTAATTTCATTATTGTTCAATTTGGCCAGAATTTTATTAACTTTCTTTGCAGTGTTAGACAGTTTGCAAAGGGAGTTAGTTGCTGGGTGGGTAACAGCACTTACTGTGTGCACTTAATCTAAATTTCTCTCTAAATGGAATTATTATATTAACATAATTTGGTAAAACTTTGAAATTTCAGTAAAGCTGCTTTTGATAATTGACTCCCCCCTCCCCCCAACTAACTGTGTTTATTAAAATTGTCATGACCTCACACAGAATGGTTCAAATCAAACAGAGGGTCTGGATCCTACTAGGTTTTGGTTCTGGCCATTTTTGCTGTGTGAAAAGTGAAGGTAGGCACTGCTTTGGGGTCTCACCATGGTAAATGGCTGGCTGTCCCCTGTCAGCTCTCACAAGTGGAACAGTACCTGCCAGCATTTTTGCTGGGGACTTGTCAGAAAATACAGCATTGAAAAATGAGAACACCGTGGAAAATTGTCTCTTAACTACATTAAAGACTTTTGAAACTTCTATCATTCTGCAAAAAAACCCTGTAATTTTTACACAGTGGAGCTATCCTCCCTGACTCAGACTGGAAAAAGATCTATTCAATGTTACATTTTAATCATATACAACACAAAGACTTTTGCTGTGCTGTTTAAAATCCAGCTTTCTTTCAGACTGTGTTCTGCTGGGATGTTTTCATCCAAAACGGACTGCTGAGGCTGACAGGAACTGTCTGAAAAAGCAGCCCTAACCTTCCTTCCTGACACTTCAATAGTGACACCCACTGTGGGAAACTAGGGCATAAATGCATTAACACTTGTCACTGAGAAGAAAATCCTCTACATGATGGGGACCAGAAGAGAGTGATTCCTAGATTCATGATACAAATTGGTTCATTATTTATTTCAATCAAAGTCTGTAGGTGCTGCTACAATGAAAAATTAAAGTGCACTTTACAGAATACATATGAGCTGACACCCTGCCAAACCCAAAGCCTTCCTGACCTACAAAACGAAGGAGAGCTTTGATGCTTGCTCCACTCTTTGCACATTCTCAGACAAACAGGCTTTGTCCAGAATTTCGACAGAGGTAGGACCTCCTGGAACAGATGCCAAACCCACTGTGTTCACTGTTGCCTTCCAGGGAAAACATCCTGCTTTTGCCTCCTGGTATTACTGATCTACATGAGAGCAGCCAAGCTGCTTGGTCTCCTGTAAATAGTTTGGACTTCACTAGGTATCCTCTCGCCTGCGCCACTGTCCTGTTGCATGTTATCTGTAGGTTTAGCAATGCTCCCATCTTCCCAGATGGGTAAAAGACGGCTTGTTTCCTGCTGGAGCAGGGTTTTTCCAGTTCTCCAGCTGTATGCAAATACAACACTTGTATAAATCAGAAACTGTGTACTGACTGAAGGAACGCGCTCCTGCTTCCCTCTCTGCTTACAGGGCAAAAGCAGTTGCCTGGTGGTGTGGGGAAAGTCTAGCTTTGATACTGAGCTGTGTATTTTACTGGATGTGCTGGTCTTAGTATCATAGAATGGCCAGGACTCAAAGGAACCTTAAAGGTCATGGAATTCCAACCTGCCTGCTGTGGACAGGGACATCTTTCACTAGATCAGGTTGCTCCCAATTCCATCCAACCTGGCCTTGAACACTGGGCAAACTGTTCTAATGCCTTGCCAACCTCACACCAAAGAATTTTTTTCCTAATACCTAATCTAAATCCACGCTCTTTCAGTTTGATGCAATTCCCCCTTGTCCTGTCAGTACAGGACTACAGGGTCTCTCTCCATCTTTCTTGCAGGCTCCTTTCAGGTCCTGGAAGACCACAACTAGGTCCTAGCCCAAAGCCTTCTCTTTCCCAGGCTGAACAATTCTAACTCTTTCTGTCTTTCCTCATAGCAGATGTGCTCCAGCCCTCTGATCATCTTAGCATCCTCCCCTCTGGGCTGACTCCAGCAGGTCCCTGTCCCTCCCGTGCTGGGAGCCCAGGGCTGGATGCAGTGCTCCAGGTGGGTCTCAGCAGAGCAGAGCAGAGGGGCAGAATCCCCTCCCTCCCCTGCTGCCCACGGGGCTCTGGATGCAGCCCAGGACACGTTTGGCTCTCTGGGCTGTGAGTGCCATGGCCGGGCCATGTGCAGCCTCTCACCCACAGCACCCCCAAGTCCTCCTGGGCAGGGCTGCTCTGGGTCTGCTCATGCCCAGCCTGCGCTGGTGCCAGGGGTTGTTCCAGCCCAGGTGCAGCACCAGCACTTGGCCTTGTTAAACCTCATGATGCTCCCATGGGCCACTCCTTGAGCTTGTCTGGGTCCTTCTGGATGGCATTCTGCCCTTCAGGAGTGTCCAACCACCTCAGCTTGGTGTCACCTGCAAACTTGATGAGGATGAACTTGATCCGTTCATCTGTGTCATAAATAAAGATAATAAATCACAGTGGTCCCAGTAGAGGCCACTGAGGGACTCCACTGGTCACTGACCACTGACCACACATGCAACCTTCTAACCAGCTTCTTATTCATTTAAGAGTCCACTCATCAAATCCATCTCTCTTCCATTTAGACAGAAGGATGTTCTAGGGGATCATGTCAAAGACTTTACGAAAGTCCAGATAAAACACATCTGTATCCTTCCCTCGGCTGCTGATGTGGCCATTCCAACACAGAAGGTCACTGGCAGGACTTAATGTTGGTGAAGCGGTGCTGGTTGTCCCAAATCATCTCCATATCCTACAAGGGCCTCATCACAGTCTCCAGGAGAACCTGTTCCATGGTCTTCCCAGGCACAGAGATGAGGGTGACAGGTGTTTCCTGGAGTCCTCTTTTCTTCCCTTTTTAAAAGATGGGTACAATCTTTCCTCTTTTCTGGTCACCTGGGATTTCACCTGCCACAACTTCTCAAATATCATGGGGAGTGTCTTGCAAACCAATCAGCCAGTTCTCTCAGGGTTCTGGGATGCACCTCAGTGGGTCATGTGAATTTACATGGTAGTATGTTATTTACATTATGTATTTAGGTGGTCAAAGACCTGATCTGTACATAGAGTGGAAGGGACTTTGGTCTCCCACAGTCTCCATCCTGCTGTCCGTCCCTCGAGGGATGTGGGAAGATAGGTTGCCAGTGAAAACTGATAACTGAGATCTGTTGGGTATGCATTTCTCAATACAAAGATCAAAGGGAGACTTAGAACCCATGGGGTTTGAGAAAGCTTCTGTCCAAAGTCTGCAGCAAAACAAACCCCAAAGGCTCTGCTTACTTAATGCCACCCTAACGCTCTGGTGCACATGATGCAGCTCCTTTGTGTCCTCTGTGCTGGGGAGGAGGGTAGATGGGACCCCTGGTAGCCACCTCTGCTCACTCTAGTGCCTGGCTTTCAGCCCATCAGCTTTAATCAAGGCTGGCAGGAGCTTCAATGGCAACTGACCCCATGTTAAAGACAAAAGTCCTTGTCTAATCTGAACTCAGTTGCCTTCATGGAGGATTTCAGATGACAAGTGGGACAGGTATTAAACTTTAACCAGTTGTTCATCTTTAAAATATTAATCCTGTTCTTATACTCTTACCTGTTTTCCCAGTGTGTCTGGGCTTGAAGGAGTTTCACAAGTGATGACTGCCTATCTCATGGTCATTCCAGATCTGCAGTGCCACTTTGCAGTTTTCAAGCCCTCCTCACAGGTGTTTCTGCTGGGAATGTGTTCACCATGTTTATCTGGGAATACAAATATGCTGAATTCAGGCCAGCTTTCAGTTTTCTTCCCAGGCTCTCAACAGTGTAGATTATATTCCCCTTCTCTTAATCATCTTCCCCACCCTTTATTCTTCTGTACCACAGAGGAACCTTCCTCCATATGGTTGTATTTCAATCCTCGACTTCTTGGGATGAGGAGCTGAGCAGAGAAATGTCTTAATTGCTATGATGGGGCTTGGGCTGTACAATGACATGTGACACATACTATTCCAGCAGGAATCCATCTCCCCTTCTTACGGAGTAGAAAATATCCTCCTGTTTATCTTCTGAATAAAGCTGTAAGCATTTCTGTATGGGAAATCTGTCCCGTAGCTCAGTTGGAAAGAAATAAATGCAGCAAACAAATAGGTGGCACCATTCCAAAATGCACAGTTATTCAGGTTGGTGCACTGTGGCTGCTGAGAGGTGTGGGGCTCTGGGGAGTGGGGTGTGATGGGCTTGGCTTGGCCTGCAGCCTTGTCTTTCAGGCCACGTCCGTGCAGTGAGTCGTCTGAAGTGTGGTGAATCACAGCTCCTGGAGGAGTAGGGTGGAAAGGACCTGCTGGGTCACCTGTGCTTTACTTTTAGGAGGATCCTTCCTAATTAAAGCATGACTCCTGTTTTATTTGGGTGGTTAAATAAATTGCTGACCTCTCTGTGAGATGTGGAAGTGGATCTACTAATGTGCCTGTAAATGTCTCAGTTGTGAGGTTGTTATTTACTGCACTGTTGTAATGCAAATGTTTGTGGCTATGTTTGCATTGATCACACAGAGAGTGCACACAAATTTTATTTCTTGTGGTATTTAGGCTTGCTGACTTTTTTACTTCCTGCTGTATCTGTTCTGTTAGAACTATATCATAGAAATTGCTTGAAGTGTAATTGCCTGTCACTCAAGTGCCATTTTACAATATAGAGCTGTATCAATTAAAATATTCTTCCTCCTCCAATTAATTTTGATTCTTAGGGGTAGATAGCATTGTTTGTCTGCAGAGCATTCCACTAAATCATTTGGCTCTTTGTACATTTATTTACATTTAAATGTATTCTATATGAAACGTAATGGCCTGTTGTTAGAGCTGCAGAAAAGAAAATTCATTGTCAGAGTCTTCTGGCTGGCTGTGGTGCTCCCAGCATGGAGGCAGCTTGAGTGCTCCAGTCTGATAGATGTGAAATCACTGTGATCACTGTGAAATCACAGCCAAAGAGAGGGCAGCTGTCCTCTTTTCATGTGCATCTAGGGCTGGGAGGTAGGTGTCACAGTTGCACGTTTCCTAAATGAACTGTTTTTTCAAGTTTGTCAATCTGAAGGGCAGTGTGTCCTACATGACTCTTTTGTGGGCAAGCATTGATAATGGTAGCCCAGCTTGAGAAACATTGGGAAACCATTTAGAATTGTTATTTGTTGTTTGGAGTGGTCCTCTAATGGAATAGCTTTTCTGTACATAAAGACACTGGAAAAATGGAGCCTGTGAGTAGGAAGCCTTGACTGGAGACAGCCTGCTTTGAGATTAATGATTTTATCTGTGGCCTTTTAATACCTCCTATAGACAGGATGATAGCTCTGGAGTGATCTCTCTGATGGGAGGCAGGAAGTCCTGCTGTTTGGAAGGTAAGATATGACATCTAAAGTGTCTCTCTTCGGTGTTCAGAGGGGATAATCCTATCTTGGGGTAAGGGATGCCTTAAATTTGATGGAGCTTGGATTAGGTGCCAACTGATTTAGGTATCTAATCTATAATAAGTAAACCTATTAGTCTAAGTCATGGAAGTATGCAAGGAAATATATTTTGAACTTTATGTACTATTAGATAGTTAAGACAGTGGACATTACATTAGCTAATGGCAATGATACTGCCATGGGCTCATACTTACAGAGATCTCTGGATCCACTGTTTTTCGTTGTGGGTGGGAGGCAGGTGGCTGCTCCAAGAACTACTGTAAGCTGCTAAAACTGATGACATTATTATTTTTATATTTTTAACAAACTGTTAGTCTGTTAAAACTGAACTTGAGATTTCTATGGAAAACCTGATATTTGCCTTAAAATCACCTGGTTTCATTTTGGTCTGTAATTGCCTGGAGTTCACCTGGCTGCACTGACTGCCAAAAATGGTTGGTATTTCAAGGCCATTGTGTGGGCTCTGAGTGTCAATGTGTGTGTCATTGTATGTGTAGGTTGTGTTAGAAGTCAACAGCCCTTATTTTGGAGGTGGGGGGAAGATTCATTGGGGCCCATTTCTTCCAAACCCAGAGCAAAACCCCATGTGTTTTACAGTCATCCTTTTCTTTCAGCTCCCACTTCCATTTATTTCATTATGCTGTTGGCACTGCAGGGACAGTTCGCTCTTGCTCAGCTGCACTTGGAAACTTTCTGTTTGCTGGGAGGTGCCCTTGGCAGTTTGCATTGAGGAGTAAACTGTGATTTCAGTTTAGATGAACAATGCTTCTCTTAAATAAGAACTTGTTTAAATAAAAGGTTAAAAACCAACTAAGAGTCTTTATGGAAGAGCTTCCAGTTTAAACATGGCCTGGCAGGGAGGTGTGCAAGCTTGCCAGCATTTCGGAGAGGTGACCCTTTACAGCAGCATCCCTGTCTCCTTGTCGAAGGTGCTCAGAAAAGAGCAGGCTCTCAGTTTCCCTTAAATATTGCCACATTTTGAAGGGATAGTGAGAAAAGTGGCCTATCTTGTGTTGAGAAAAAGTGAATGTGGATTTTTTCAGAAACCTGTTTGTTTCAGTGAAGAGTGTGTAGGAATAGTCATATCTGGTGTGTTCGGAAGACTTATAAAGATATTCAGGACAATAAGCAGCTGCTTATTCTGGGTGCTGGCATGCTTTTTTTCTGGCTACCTGGTTTGTCAAGTAGAAACTGCTGCTCTGTCCAGGCACTGTCTGAAGTGGTGTCTCAGAGGAGTTTTGTGTCCACAGGTGACAAGCCTGGAATAGTAAACCCTCTCCCTGTGCTAGCAGTGCTCTTGCTACTTATTGCTCTGCATTGCAGGAGCCCAAAATGATATCCAAAATATGAATTTCACCTGCCTCATAGTTTTCCTGACCATTTTTTTTGGGATTAGTCTAAAGTGGCACACGTTCATTTTTCTTCACCATTTAGGAGACAGAGCAGCACATCTTGCATCCTGAACCTGTAGGTAATAGCACTTCTACATATACATAAGTCTACATATATATGGCTTATTCCAGGATGAATAATATTTGTAATCCCCCCTTTACACTCCTGTTGCTATGAAGAGAGACAAAACAGACAGGAGACCCTAATCATGTGCTTGAGAAGCAAGTAAATGGTGTTGGAAATGCTGCCAAAACATGAAAAGAAAAGGGAAAGGACAAATCTGGGTAAAAAATTATTTTCTGTTTCTTGTGTTGTGTGTATTATTAATAGGTGGAAAATTATTTCAGACAAAGTTCTGAATTTTGTTAGCCCTTCCAAAAACACTCTAATTTTTTTAAAGTTTCCCTGTGAATATTATGGCCAACCTCATTTCACAGCTAGACATATATTCATCTCAGTTAAATACAATGGACATAATCTACAAAACCCAACTGCTTAATATTATAAGCAGCTTGAATAAACATGAATTATTAAGGTCACAAAAGCTTCTAGAAACCAGCTGAAATGAGTGCACTGTTGCATTTCTTTTTTTTCAAAACATGCATTAATTAATAAGGGGCTTAGCGCCCCAGACTGTTTCTCCCCCCCCCTCCCCCCGCACACCTCCATCAGATTTTGCTTTTATCGAGTGGAGGGGAAAGTGTTACTTCTCTCTCTTCCTCGTCCCTTTTGTTTGGCTGGAGCACAGGAAGGTGCCAGACTTCATCCTTCACAAGCCAATCATGCACAGCTGTGATACGCTAAAATGTTCAGGCGGGTTGTGTTTGGGCTATTACAGCAGCAACCCGCCCTCCAGAACGGCCAGGGGTTTTATTTCATGCCTTCTTGGAGTGCCAGAATAGGAGCAGGAGTCTGGGGACAGGCTGTCAGGAGCTAGAGAGCAGTCACACCCACATGTTTGGGCAGCGCAATGAGGGCAGGGTGCTCAGGGGAAATGTGGAAGAGGACAATGAAGGGATGGTCCATTTTGTTCAGGTGTGGGCATTGTGTCATGTGCTGGACCTCTCCATCTGGTGTGGGCATGGGCAGCAGATGATGGCCATGGAGGCATTGGAGCTGTAGGAGCAGCTCCTCTCCAGCCCTTCCCAGCACAGGAAATAATTTTAGTGGCTTGAGTAAGGAAAGGGCTGCTGTGACTGAGGTGCCAGGACCTCTGTGTGCAGTCAAAGTTCAGCACTGGGAGATACTTGCAGCAAGGTGCTGAAGAAGAAAAAAGAAGCAGGAATAGAGTGGTGTTAATTTTTAAAATTAATTAATTCAGTTGTGGTGCTGGCTATAGAGGAGGCAAGTCAGATTAATTGTGTGGAGGGAAGAGGCTGCAGTACCTGATTGGGAGTTGAAGAGAACTTCAGTGGTGGTGTTGTTGGGGGGGAAGGCTGAATCTGATGGCTCTTCCACAGGAAGAAGCAGCTCAGATAAAGAGAGCTTACTCATGGGACTCTAGGATGGCTTCCAAGATGGTCCTAAAATGTCAAAAATACTACAAGCGAATATTGCAAGTGAACTTGTGTATAAGGTGGTTGAGCCTTGATATCCTGGAGATAGCAAATGGCTTGAGACTTTTTAATGTGGTTTGTACAGCAAGTAAACTCCCTAAGGCAGACACCACCTCTCTGTGCTTGTGACAAGTCAGTGTGGAGAAGGTGGGGACAAATACTAATGGTCACAGACTCTGCTGTCTGTGATGCTGGCATCTGCAGAAGAAACTCAGGTAGGCAGGGTTTGGATTACTGAACCCCAGAAAGATGAAATCTTTACTTTTGGCCTTGCTGTGACTCCATTTTCCTTGGTGCCCTAATGAAATACAGCACAAATGCCAAGGCATCTCATGTGGTCTTCTGAAAATCTTCCCAGATACCACACCTGCGCTTTATCTGTGAGGAATCCAGTTTCTGCAGCTACTAGAGAAACAGTTCAAGGAAACACAAATGTTAAAGCCATTGTTCAAATGCTTCTATGCTTCTGCTCTGGGATGGGTACCTAGTTTTAACTTCTCAAACAGCAAAGAGGTTCTTTGGGATGAGTTTTGGGGGAGGACCTGCCTCCACCGTGCTGCAAAGGCTACAGTGCAAACATTCACCCCAAAGAATGATGGTTATTTGGCCTATCTTGTTAAAAACCAAGAAAAATGTTTGTGCCATGCTGTATTTTACCATGGTTTTTGAAAATTAGGCTCATCAGAGGCTGCTTTTGATATATAATAAAAAAACTCTAAGCAACAAAAGATCTTTAAAAGAAGCAAAGACTTGACATATTTGTTAACACTCAGGGTAGCAATGCATTAATTTTAAGGCATGCTTTTTTTTTAATAAAATGAGGACACTAATTAAAATTAATCAATTTATAAATCTTTCCACATCCAATTTTAAAGTGTAAATAAAACATTTGCCTTGTCTGTCCCTTTTCTCATACTGAGACAATATAGACCATGGCACTTTTAATTCTTTATGTTAATGAGCAGATTAAACTAGCTTAAATGATTTGCTAAAAGATATAAAAATTGGTTGCACAATGGAGATAGCTTTTAAAGTGCAGGAAGGATGGCAGTGGAAATGTTGGGAGAGCTTCAGAATGGGTTTTAATGCTTGCCTTTGGGATCTGAAAACTTGAGCAGTTTCTTGCCCTGGCTGCCTCCCTGTCCTCCATTCCCACCCCTTTCACAAAAATGAGCTGTCTGTTGGCTGCCTTCCTTGAGGTAAATTTTTCCGTGTGATAATTTGAATTATAAAATACACGGGGATGAATTTACTCCATTTTTGCTCCCAAAGTCAGGCAGGATTTTAATGGGTGAGGTTGGAAAAAGTGAGGTATTGGAACAATCCACGAATATGCCATATTTGATTGATTTATGTGATTTAAAATTAAAAAAAAAAAAAAGAGAGAGAGGAAAAAAAAGGGGGGGGGGGCAAAGAAATTTTGAAGTTTTATTTCTGTGACATGTGACATTGCAGTGTTGCCAGTGCTGAAGATATTTTCCTGTGCCTTGTTTAGAGAGGAAGCTAAACACGACCTTGGGCCTGTGATTGTTGGTAGCTCCTCAATGTATGTTAATTAGCAAAGACTGTGAGAAAAGTAGTACAGTTGCTCAGGGAACTATATATTCTAATTTTTTAATGTGTTCCAGATATTATCAGTTGTGCCTACAGATCTTTGGTGCAGTTGTGGCTGTGTGAAGGTTGCACGTGTCTTTGTACCACAGTAAGGCACTTGCATAGAGAGTGCTGATAAAACTGCTACCCCCTCCCACCCAAAAAAAATCCCAAACAACCAAAAACATCCTATGGGTGATACTTTAACATGAGCTGTGTGTCTCTGCTTTGTCTCAGGCCATGCTAAAGTGAAGAGACAGCACAGGGCAGATCTGTTGTGTGTGAAGATGCTCCCCTCTGCTTTCATATGCAGATTTTTAATAAAACAAGTATGCATCTCTGCTTCTTGTAATTCCTGTCCCTGGGAAGTTTCATGTCCCTTGCTATCTTCTATCAGTTTTCTGCTCTTTGGTTTTGATGTCTGTTCTTTATAAATCTTCCAGCCTGAAATCTAGCGAGAACTGCCCCCACTCGTCTTTGGCAGGACTAAAGCTCAGCAGCTGCAGACAAAGTGAAGGTAAGAGGTGAAAAATTGCAAATCCTCAGAGAAGAATGTACAAACCAAAGTTATACTGCCTTGGAAGGGGCAGCTTGCTATGGTTCTCCTACAGCCTAAGTGGGCAAGGAGTAGCTGCTTGGTGACTTAGCAGATGGAGAGTTTAGATATTTGTATCCAGCAGTGTTTGCACTCTAAATATTTATCCACAGTGCACAAGAGCATTGTTCCACCTTTCCCAGAGAAGTTGTGCCCAGATAGGAGTTTTGAGTCCCCCTTCCTCCCAAGGGTAATGGGATTTAGATTTGTGATAGCAAATTTATAGCTCTTAAACAAAGTTGCTGAGAAGGACTGTTTTAAGCTGTGCTGCTGGTAATCAGTCTCTTCTTGTGAAAGCATAAAGAGACAGATGTTGCAATGTAGGAGTTAAGGCTCCATTGGGTGTTTGCTCGAGGTGTTCTTTCTCCATGGGTGCTGCCATGGGAGGTGGGAGAGTTCAGGAGAACATGGCTGGATGCTCACTCTCCTCCAGAAAATAAGAGGATTTCTCCTTGCAGAAAGCAACTTCTGCCGTGGAGGGCTTCTTGTCCTATATGCCCAATTTTCAGTTTTGAAGTGCTGTGCAAAATGACTTCCTTGCTTCCAGCTACAGATTCAGAACTGCAAACCGCCCACCGTACAGCTGCTAATGCACAGATTATCTCCACAGCCAACAGCTTTAAGTAATCAAACAGAGATAATTTTACCTCTGTGACCCAACAAAAAAACCAGAATCAGGAAAAATCCTTTCGCCCACACAATCCTACCCAGGCTTTCAAGGGCAGAATGAAGAGTTTCATCAGAGCCTGCAGAGGTGTCAAGGTCACCAGGTTTGTCCCATTCTGGATCAATGGTGAGCTGGCAGTGCAGTGGTGTGGGGTGCTCTCAGGAGGGCACGATGCTCTGTAACCTGAGACCATCCCTTGCTGCTGCTGCTGCTGCTGCAAAAGACATTAAATGAGTAGAGCATACTCTGGAAGTTGTGTTTGCAGTACTGCTTTCACAGGAAAAATTGTGGCTTGGATAGGCTTTTGTTGATGACTTCAGCCTTTAACTTTCTGTTCTTTGGAAGAACACACATTTCTCACAGCTATCAGGGGTTTAGCACCACTAAGGAAACACAACTGTTACACACTGTAACATCGCATCTGTGTCTTCTTTCTCACTGACCCATCACCACCAGTGTTGAGAAAGAGAAGAATTGTAGCCCAGAAGTCATATCAGAAAATATTTTTTACGCTTTAAAATTCTGCTTCTTTTTGCTTTTATTTCCCCAATCATCTAATTATGACAATTTTCTTAGAAATGAAGTCTTGCTGTTTTTTATTTTTTGTTTTAGTAAATTCTAGTTGCTCTGAGTTTCTCTCATTTTCCCTGCCCTTTCCCCCTTTGTTCTACTAAACTAATTTCCTTATTCTGTTATTAAGGATACTAACATATTGTCATTGGGAAACAGCACTCATTTCTTCATGGAAAGAAGCTGCTTAATGTTTCATGTGTTGCAGTGAATAATTAAATAAAGAAAAATATATTAGCCCATAAAACTAGTTGGCAGCTGAAAGGAAGAATGCATTTGCAGCCTGCTGGGGAAAAGTGACACTGCTGGACTGGTGTTTTGAAGCACAAGGGTAAGGTTTAAAAGCGAATAGGTCTGGCATGACATTTAAAAAATCTGGATTTTTTGACTTTCCATGCACTTACAACATTAATCTTTAATTGTCATATTCTTGAGCTACTGGCTATGAGATTAGACCCAGAATTGGTGGGGCTAAGGAAAACCAGGCTGGTAAGTGGAATGAAATGCCATCAGGGACCATGACCTTGTGAACTGTCAGGGATGGAAAGGCTGTCAGCACTCAGGCAGGCAGGGGGCCTGGCAGCCTGATAGTGTATGGCACGAACGGGCTTCTACTAAATAAGGGGGTTTATTGCCCTTCATAGTCCTTTTCACCCTTTCTGGGCTTTACAATCATTGCCCCTTCCCTTTTGATTTTATAATGCATCTTGAAATACAACTGGTAGGCTCTGCAAAAGTGGGGTGAAAGACTGGGCAGATGGGACTTCTGTTCTGGGAGCTGGGAGAAGACTGACTGCTCCCAAATGATCTAAATGAACCATGGAATTTTTTTCTTTCCAAATGAAACCAGAACTGAGCTGTAGTGTCACAGTGATCTTTGCAGTTCTACAAAATGAGATCAGACACTTGCCATCGTCATGGCAGAGAGAGCCTTGTTCTAACAGTAATTCAGAGCCCAGTTACAAACAGGGATCTGCGCTGAGTGTCTTTTTCTTTACCTCCTCCCATCTAGTTTTATCTCTCACTGCACATATAATCTCAAATAGATAACACGCTTTAGTAGAATTTGCTGAGACCAGAGACAGAGTGTTGTGCGGAGCAGGAGCTGCCTGTGCCATTGCACATCCCTTTGGATTTGGTTAGTGTTGGTCTCATCAGCTCAGGTAGGAGCCTTTGTGTTCTTTTTCTGGCCCTATGTGCTGACATTTGGAGGCTGAACTGCATAATTTCTATCTGTATCATGCCTTTTGCATTTTCTGTGTGTGACCTGCAGCTCTGGCTGCAGCGGGGACACAGTGAGCAGGATTGCAGGAATTATGTGGGTCTGGTGTGCTTGATGCTCACCAGAGTGACTGCTCAATAACCAGAGAACATCTCTCAGCCCTCCAGCCTTCACGTGCTCTGCTGCTCTGCCAGTGTGACTGGTCTGACCTCTGTTGAGAGTGAAAGACTGGCTCCAATTCAACTTGCAGCAATGTGGGGAGAGCTCTAGGGAACTGTTGCAGCAACCTGGAGAGTCTCCAAAATGAGTAGAAAGGGGACTTTTCATTTCCAAAAAAACACTTAGAAATTCTTGTCAAGGGTTGGACTGTACCAATGCTGTTAACTCTTCTTCTGACTTAGCTAAGTACTGCTGAAGTTGTGACCTTTTAGATCATGTTCACCAATTCTTCTCTTTAGATTGACAGACTTGCACTGAATGGCTCATACTTGGTAAGACAGATACAGAAAAGATGAGAAGAACTTTGAGAGGAAATGTGTTTTTTAATTACAGTCTCCTGCACCTCATCTTTGGTAGCTCATCAGCTTGTGATGGGCTGTATGGCAGAAAGAACATAAAATGTGATGCTTATTTCACTGTCTTAGACCTTTCCTGTAGACTTGATCCAGCAAGGTAAATAACCGCATGTCTACTTTGAATTGCATGAATACTACTACTGAAATTAGCGACACTCTTCTTGTGGTTCATTTAGGATGCATGGTTGCAGCTGACCCAATTTCTCCTGAAATAAGTAGAAGAATTTCCCAGTATTCTATAAACCCAGGTCAGGTCCTAAATCCATTTAACCCTTTGAGTGCCTGCACTGCTGTCTGCTTACCACAATGGCATGGTTTGGGAGTGGTACAAATGCTGGCATGCATTGCATTGACCCAAATTTTTCCATAAGGTGCACCAAAAGAGGAGCTCTCCTTGGCCCCAGTCACTCTTCAGTTCATCTTCTGATGCTGCTGTGTCACTATCTGGTTCCTCCCCTACCTTCACCACTCTTGATTTCATTCAGCAGAATCTGCATTTGCCCTGTGCACGAGTAACAAGCAGGAGTCACTGCACTCAAGAGTCAGTAGGAGGGCAATGGCAGACAGACCTGGAAATCCAGTAACCCTGGTACCACTGACCTGAGGATCAAACCCTGCTCACTGAAACATGAGCCCAGGCTGCCAAATTGCCCATGATAAGCTTTAAAGAACTGGGAATAAAACCATGCCTGCATCTATTTTATTTGCAGCAACTTTTTAGCTGGAGGCTCATAACTGGTTGCAGCAATGTGAATAGAGAGCGCCCACAAGAGACCTGGCAACACTTAGCTGTGCTCCAGGATCCCATTCTTGGGGTTTTGTTTGTTTGTCGTCTGGATTAAGGGGATTAAAGACTTAACCTTTGTACAGCCTTTCAAATAATAACTTGTTTGTGCTCATACTGCATGTCAGGGAAGGATTCCTTCCCCCTCCTCCTGATTTCATGATACCAGTGAAGATCTGAGAGTGGTCAGGCTCATGTAAAGTTGTGTCTTGTGCTTTAAACCCCCTTAAATTCAGCTCAGTGTTCTGTTCTCTGTTTTGTGGTGTTGCTGGGACCAGGGCATGGTACCTGCTTCAGACCTCTACCCCAGGAGCTCAGAGCTCTCATGTTAGTGGGAGGGTCACAGTCTGAGCTGCTAGATCCTTGTCCAGCTGCTGCGCCTCTGGGCTGTGTTTTTTGTAATCAGAAATAAAATTCATGCTGCCAGATGGGACCCTACTGCATGTCAGTCTGTTGCTGGCTGGCTGTGGCAGTTCCTTACCTCCTGCTCTGGAGTGGCTTTTGTAAACAGGTTTCAGAGGTTTGTAATTCTCACTGCAGCCCTTTGATTGAGTGACAGCCTGTTTTGAGATTCTTTTGGGATTTTTTTGGGGTTTATTCCAACAGTGAATAAAATTTTCAAAAGCATCTAAGTGATTTAACAAATTTATTGGCATGTGTGAAAACAAGACTAAGGAAGACTCGAGAGCTGTATTTAGCTTGAAAATTTTTCTTCTACTTCCTGTGCATATTCCACATCTAATTAAGGGAAGACCCAAGGCCACCTTTGGAACCATCTGGTCCCACCTGCAGGTATATCATCTGCAGGCATGGCCAAGAGTTGCTTTCCTCAATATGGTGTAACACCTGCATGGTGTGAGAGATGCCCAGGAGACAGTCAGGCAGACACAGAGATGTGGGTTGGCCTGGGTTTAAGATCTTGTCATTGGTGCTGCTTCCTTGCAAACAGAACTGAACCAAGAGACACTGTCTGTGGGATGGGAGTTTCAGGGATTGGATTTTTTTGGGATGAGAGGTTGTGAGGATGGGAGTCCTTGGGTTGAAGTGTGTGAGGAAAAGGCATTCCTCTGGCAGTTCCCTCATGGGTAAAAGCAGCTCAGTCTTGTGAGCGCTGTTTCTGGAGATATGGCAGTGCCATAGGATTCCAGTAGAAGCAACTCTCAGCATAGCACTCTGCAGACACTTGGTGGGGAAAAGAAAAAATACATAATTTTGGCTCTTCCTGTTCTCAATGGACTGGATGTAACAAAGATGAGACAACTTTATCGCCTGAATCAGGTCACAGCTTTACCATTTAGAGTGTCATCACGTTTGGTAACTGTTGCCCCCTCCAAACTACAGCTCTTCCCTAGACAGAGCAGCCAATGTAAATAGTAATTTAAAAGCTACAAAAGCCATACCTAGAAAAGCCATGGATTTACAAAGTCTGTATCCAAGGGTCTCTACTGCCCAGCCATGCTCAGAATTTGAGTGACTACTGCTTTTCCTCCAAAGACAGCACAATACTGTGTCAGGCTGTAACAAAGGTTTTTACCATCAAGGACTTTAGGGAAATAGCTTTTAAAAGAACTGCCTCAATATTGCCTAAAAATGTACTTTAAAGAGAATCCTTAATCAAAGTGATGTAACAACAGGAGTATTTGCTTTTCTACTTGACCCTGGAACAGATAAGTCACAGAGTTAACAATTTTCTGCATTTTAGAGGGGATTTTATCTTGCAAGAAATTTGCTGTACCCTGCTTAAATTTAGAAGATATGAGTCCCCTTGTGTTTTCTGCACCGCAAAGGGAATACAGACTGAGCTTGAGCAATACATGTTAAATTTACCAGCAGTTCTCCACTGCAATAAATACCTCTTGCAACATAACACTGAAATCTTATGGATTGCAAGCCTGTGCTTTCTGGAGTATAATATACTTCATCTACTCCACCAAGTGCCCATAAGGAAATTGTAAGTGAAATTAAACCACAATATATGAGAGTGAACTTGCACAGACAGTGGATTTAGGGCAAAAGCACCTCATTCTGGCTCTTGACTGTACAATTTTCAGAAGTAATTCACAGCAAGTATGTAATAGTCAAATAAGTTGGGTTGGACATTAAGCTATGTGGTGGGTAACATGAAGAAATAGATGGACATGTGGTTACAAATTTGAAACTTTAATTTGGAAACTCTGTGTATCATTTCTGAGAGCTCCACTTGACCTACAACTGCAGTAAAAGAGGCAGTAAAAGTGATATAGAGGCAGTAAAAATGAATTAATTTAAAAAATCTAAGTGAATATTAACACGACCTCCTATATTCAACAATTTGCAAGCGTGTCTGGCATTTATAGATGAACTGTGCTGTTTGTTACATATTACATTAAAGAAGAATCCTGAACCAACATATCAAAATGTCAAACTAACACAGCATTTTTCTTTGATCTCCTTTTTTGTTAAAATGAATTATTGATAGCCTTTTCTGTGGCTGACAGGAGAGATTTCTGATTTTTATTTGCGTACTAGATCAAATCTCCTATTCCTTCTGCAGACAGAGGTCTTTATAACAACATATAGATATATGTGCAACTGCAGAGCTCAGATGCTTTTGAGCAGGGAATGTTCTCCCCACCCAAGCTGTGCTGCTGTGATTTCTTAAGCTGATATTTTCATTGGATGTCTTTAAGCAAATACATAGCCCACCCTGGAGCCAGCGGTCAGGACAAGGGTGTGATGGCTTTGTGTGGGCCCACAGACCACAGTGGTGGTGGGTGTGAAGCTCCACAGGGATCTGGAGCTGGTTTCCCAGGATCTGTGGAGAAAAACCTGTTTGTCTTTTCAGCAATGTGGCTTGGAGAAGGTATTTTCCAGAGTGGGGTTAGATTTATGCTAGGTTTCAGGGAGATGGGGTATATTGTTCTGGAGGTTGTGGTGGTACCATGGGATAACAACATCTCTATTATCCACCAGCACTTGATTTGGACATCGTTAAAGCCTTGGTCACTGCAAGAGCTCTCAGCTGCTCCAAGTTCTGTGGTTTGCAAAACTCTCTTTCTGAATGTCACCCAAATTACAGTTCCAGCAGTCATGTGCTCCTTAAGGATCCACCTCGCTCCTGGAACTTGGCAGTCCCCAAAACCCTTTTGCTGCAGATGCAGAGGTGGTTTTGGCTTGTTTTATTTTAAGGTCAGAAGTCTTTGTCACAGAAACAAAGTGTCCTCCTCATGTCCTCTTGTTTATCCTGTTTAGCATTTTTAATTGCATCCAAAAGATGCTGCTTGAGTTTGGCAGCTGTTGGGGCCCTTCCTCCAACATCTCTTGGTTTATTCAGGCACAAGAAAGGATTGTGCAAATTGTAGCCATAAGGCTCATGAAAGATTTTAGATTTGCATGGATTTAAATTGTTTCACTTGGTTTAAGTCAGAGTAAATTGACTGGAAATGTGGGTGAGGGCCCTGGGCAGAATGCTACAGAGGACAGTGGGACACATTTATCTACTTATACTCTCCCATCCCCAAATGTATTTCTGTTGCCTGCATCCCATTACACATTTGAGAAACACATTTCCCTCCCTGCAGTTGTGGAATGGGGGACCAGCAGCCCATGTCTTTCTGTGCCTCCAAGGAGATGCAGGCCTGTGAGTGCCTTTCCCTGCCTTCTGCTGTCTCTCAGCCAGCAGGTCTGCTAGCTTTCTTCATGCTTTAATCAGGTTTTTTCTCTCCGTTCTGCTGACCCAGTTTAGACTCTTTGAAGGCACGGCAGAGCTCCCCGGCGGCTGCAGCTCTGCCTTCAGGGGACGTGGATGGGCGGTGGAGATGAGCAGACGAAATGGCAGCAGCAGCACTCAGCCCAGGGGAGGAGGGTGGTTTTGGAGCTGTAGGTCTCCTTGGTTTGCTCCCCTGGGCACATTTGGGTGCATGTTTTTCTCTCTTAACTACTGCATATGGCATGATGTTGTTTTCTGTTTGGTTGTTGGTGTTTTCTTGGTTTTTTTCATAAATATATTTTTTTAAAGGAGGTTTCATTTCAAGGCTGCTGGAGCAGTCTGCAGTGGGGTTTCAGGCATGCATGCTCACACCTCATGCCTTAATAGCACCTGACATAACCTGGTCACAGACACGAGCCAGGAGGATTATCCATCCCCCACTCTGTCCCCTCTCCCGTCTCCTTTATGTAGGGCATCCTGTATCTCAGGCAGCATCCCCTTCCTGAATCCCTTGAGGAACCTGACGGATTCTGCTTACCTCCCCTTTTTATCCTGGGGTCTCAATTTAGTGTTGTGGTGTTGAATTTGTGGCAAGTGTAGCTCTTTTCTTTGTGTGTGGGTGGGGATGCTGGCTTTGCTCCGACAGCACAGGGATGATTGCAGCTGTGCAATTATGTGAGCCAGGCTGAGGAGTGATGGTAGGAGAGAGGATCTGTGTGGTGGGATGACTCAGGGGTGGGATGATGCAAGCCTGGGGCTTGACTTTCTCTTTGCAGTCTGCAGAAACTTCTCTCCAAAAAGCTGGCGTCTAGGTCGGGAGTGATTTACCACATGGCTGCCAGTATCCATTCTCTCTGTTTGGCACTGGCTCCACTTGTTACTGCAAATGTCTACAGGAAAACCATGAGAACATTTGTTTTCATGGTTTTTGTTCGTATTTGGTGGTTTCCTGCCTGGGTGAAAGATCTCAGGTGGTGTAGGAAGAAACTAAGGACCTGTCCTCATGAGATGCTGTTTGTTATGAATTCCCTGACAGTTTACTTTTTGGAACTTTTATTACAAATTGATTTTATTTCATCCCATGTCCCATTAACGAAGAAGAGTAATTTCTGCTTGCATCTGGATTTACTTAACTTGGGTGAATCCACTTGTGTAGACATGCTTTGCGGTATTAGAGGGTCTTCAATGTAAATCTGGTCTGGTGCTGTGGCAGCCTTTGCTGACCCTTGCTGACCCTTCAGTGCAGGAGACACCACCTTGTGTTTCCTTTGCCTTACTTTTTTCATGGCTGATAGGTTCAGTCATGGTCAGTAGGTCACCCAGATGGGGACTCCTTATAGCTGCCCTTCTGATAGCACTTGTCTCAGCCTTCTGTACACTGTTGCTTGATTTGTGGCCACATAGCAGAGACTGTTCATAGCCCATCCTTCCTTCTCCTAAATGCTTTTTTAGGTCCAAGCACTCAACCTTGTAGGAAATGGCACAGGAAGATAGACTTCTGGGTCTGCCTCATGTTTGGCTGGTAGAAACCAGCTTGTTCCAACCTAGGGCATTTCCCATATGACTGCTTTGCTCTTCAGGCTCTCTGTATGGACAGCTGTGTACAGGTTCTGTGCAGGAGATACAATCCCTGTGTAGTAAAGCACAAAGTGTGTTTGTTCTACAGATGATGTATTCTTGTTTTCTAATCTCTCTTTTTGCCTGTCCTTTGTCTCCTCGTACATCTTCAGGGAGGCTAATTTTAAACAGGACCTCTTCTAAATTCCATTGCTGGCTTTCTCACGCATATTTGTTAGATCATGTGAGTAAAACAAGGAACTTCTGAAAATTAGTGTGAGTTGTATTTGTTAAAGTGGGTAGGTAGTGGCTCTGGAAGTTTTCCCATGGGTTATTTTGGTCCTGGCCCTCAGCTGCTGGCAGGGATGGGCTGTACCAGGGCGCCTGGTGGTTTGTGGTACACACACAGACTCTGCAGCAGACCCCTGGCTTCATTTTTTACTCAAGATTGTGCCAAGATTTAAGCTCTGCAATGAAAGAAAGTGCAAAAAAGCAAAAACCCTTCTCCACACACATGGTAGTAATACTTTAAGTATATTTATAGAAAGGGCTGGTATTTTTTCCTGTTGCTGTAAAGTTATTGAAAGAAGGATAGAAGTGTTACTACAATACAGTTCTTCATCTCCTCAGAGCATTTATTCTGTGCTGTCTAAAGACTCTGTGTGATGCTGATGTTGTGTGGTCATTTTTGGATCATTGCTCTCCTGTGGTCTAGGCACAGGTCTAGGAAACCCCTCTGTATCACCACATTGCTCCACCTGAGGGATTATCAGAGGGGTTTGTGTGTTTGTCAGACACAGTTTTGAGAGTTTTGTGAGGACAAGGCAGAACATCACAGGTAAGACATGGCATTGATTTTGGACTGATCCTACATGGACTTGAGCAGAGCCAAGTCTTGAGCCTTTGCACTGCCTCCACAGCAGAAGAGAATAGCAGGAGCAGCTCAGCTTTTCTGCCAGTGTGTTAATGCTTTAATTTTTAGTAATTTCTCCTAGAGTCAGCTGTTCATATTTTTTCCCCCTGTGCAATAGCTGGCTTCTTAAAAGCAGAGGCTTGATTTCTTGCAGACTGTGTTTTCTGGGGTTTTATTAATTTAATCAGTATACAGGTGTGTATATATGGGTGGTTGTCTGACCAAAAATAAATGCTGTCAGAGCTTTTGTGCCTGACACAGGGGGATTAAAACTGGCAGTGCTTTGGGCAGCTCAGGTAACCTTCACACTCATTAATAGAAAAATCCAATAAATTGTTCCTTCTAAAAGCCACCTTTCTTTTTGAGCAGCTCAGACATGCACTCAGATATATAATACAGGCAGCAGAACTGAGCTGAAATTAATCCAGTCTGTAGTTCCTACAGTGACAAAATGTCTGGAAAACTTCGTACCAGGTTGCCCCACGATGGCACTCTGTGTGCATGTCATGTTAAAATAATTTTATAGTTCTGAAAGACCATCTTTATGCACTGCAAATGTCTCTTCCTGGGGAGGCAAGGTGCAATCCAGAGGTGACAGACATGCAACAAGTATTGTCACACAGCCCTTGGTGATGGTCAGTGAGGGCATCAGGAGCATTGTCAGAGGTGATGCAGGCAAAGATAGGAGGATCACTGTGGAAAGGGAAGTAGTGGTTTGTGACCAGAACATGACCTAATATGTTTTCATCCTTTTACATGCTTTTTTTTTTTTAATTGATAAGGTGGTGTAATTCCCAGATATACATAATACCTCATGCAATTGTTTTGCTATTCCTTTATCTTCTATGCAGGGTGCAATCCTTTAAAAGGGAGTCGTGCCCTAAGCAAAATCTGGCTGCTGAGGAAGCAGCGTTTCCGAGGGGTAGGTCTAAAATATAAAAGTAACTTCCTCTTCTTTTGTTAGTAGGAAAAGTGCTAAAATAGTTTAAAAAAAAGTAACAGGATAGAGGGGAAAAGATGGTACCTTAACTTTAGGTTAGAGATCATAGGTTCATAGATTGGCTTAAGTTGGAATGTACCTTAAAAATCATCTCATTCCAACCTCTCTGCCATAGGTAGGGACACCTTTCCCAAGACCACTTGCTCAAGGCCCCTTCCAGCCTGCTCTTGGACACTTCCAGGGATGGCGCACCCACAACTTCTGTAGGCAGCCTGTGCCAGGTGCCTCACCACTCTCACTGTACTGTTTTTTCCTGGTACCTAATTTAAACAAAATTTTCTCTTTCAGTTTGAACCCATTTCCACTTGTGCTGTCATTCTAGGCTGTTGTAAATAGTCCCCCTCCATCTTTCTTGCTGGCTCCCTTCAGGTACTGGAAAGCCACAATTAGGTCACCCTGAAATGTTCTCCTTTCCAGGCTGAGCAATTCCAGTTCTCTCAGCCTTTCCTCACAGCCAAGGTGCTCCCTCCCTCTGATGATCTTGGTGGCCTCCTCTGGGCTGACTCCATTGGGTCCCTGTCCCTCCCGTGCTGGGAGCCCAGGGCTGGATGCAGTGCTCCAGGTGGGTCTCAGCAGAGCAGAGCAGAGGGGCAGAATCCCCTCCCTCCCCTGCTGCCCACGGGGCTCTGGATGCAGCCCAGGACACATTAACCTAAATTTGGGAAATTCTTAAGCCCAAGGGGATTAGCCAAATATATATTTTAATGAATGGAAGATTGTCAAATATGTTGAACTTTGTTTGGTGTCTTAGGTAGCATGTGAGGGACCTTTTCGTTTCTCCTTGCAGAGTAATCTTTATGATTATGCTTTAATGCTTTTTCTTGTCTATGTGAAAAACTGGAAAAGAGAATTTTAAAATAAAGTTTTCTTCTCATTCAGTTCCTCTGTAGCTATCATTTATAATTCATTAACGATGTACATGCTTTGAATAAACCATGTATCTCAAAATGGTTTGTTGAAGGAAAAAATCCTTTCATACTTTCACATTGTATATTTTATAATAACTTTTATCAACCTATGACTGAAAATCAGTCTTCATTTTGAAACTTTCTGTAATGGATTGAGATAAAATCTAATTCTGCACTTCACATACTCCATGGGCCAAACAGATCCTTCATTTAATTCCTTTATGCGGGTTTTGCAGAGAAAGGAGTAATTTATAGGAAGATCTTGGCCCTGAGCCCCCTTCAAAGCAACTGGCAAATTAGGTATGGCACAGGCATGTGGCAGTGGGTGAAGCCTCCTTCATGTGGGTGGAAGATGAAACCTTGAGGGGCAGGATGTTTTCTGGAGCACAGGGTTGTTACCCAGCGGTGCTGCTGCCCTCTGAGCCCGCTCAGGTGCTCACCCACCGCTGCCTTCGCATGTCACCCATAGGACGCTGCCTGCGCTGATGCAGACCCTGATTGTGCTGCTCCATGGCCTTGACAGCACTCACAAACCTGGATTTGATGTGGCATGACAGGACACCAACTTCTGCTCTGGTAGCGAGGCTGTTCACGTGCAGTGCAGGCTGCCAGGGTCTCCCAGGACGTTCAAGCAGTATCCATGCATAATGGCCTTGTGCAGTTAAGTGGAGCACGCTGTCTGAGATGAAAGTCAAATTTCAGAGCAGGCTTGCTTCCCTCCCCTCCCATTCCCTCCACCAGTGCCCCTTTCACCAGCACAACAGGATGTCTTCCTGCTTCCCTGTCGCTTCCCAAAACACATAAGCCCTCTTTCCTGCGTGGTGTAACTAATCTGGTTTGCTGACTGAGATCTGCCGGGGCCTTTAAAGTGATGCCAGCTACTATGTACTCAGTGTAGCATGGCAGTATTTCAGAATGAAGCTAAAAAACCAAATCCAATAAGCAAGAAAATAACCATAAAGAAGAAGCCCTACTTTCCATTCTGTCCATCAGCTTGCAGTCTGATGGGGCAGCTTTGCACTAAAAGTTGGCCATGGACCATATGTTAGAAGTATGAAGACCTCTTTTTTTTCTACTTTTTTCCTCTTTAAGCTTAAATCTATGAAGAGATGCATTTTTAAAAATCCTGTAGGAAAATCACATTATTTTCAGATACGAGCTCTCAGGCAGTTTGGATTCCTTTTTCTCTCTGTTTGGATTAGCAAACAGCAGCAAAACTCACTTCTCTTCCTAAATCCCCATTCAAAATGGAAGGAAGGTTTCCCAACCTCAGGTTTTGTTCTTTTGAGATTTACTGAAAGACAGTTTCAGTGAGGGGGTTGTGATCCTGTACGGTGCTGGCTTTCATGAAAATTAGCAGAACAATTTTGTGAAAAATATTTGCATTTCAAGCAAATGCAGATTAGTAAGACTTTTATGGTGAAAAAGGCTTTTATGGTTTTGTGAAGAAAACAGGTTAAATGATTTCTTGTTTGTAAAGTTTGTGGAGAGAAGATGACTTTTCAAAAAAGCCTTAAAGAATCCCCAAAACTATACAACATCTTGGGGGAAACAGGATATGACAAAAAAACACAGAGTAAGGGGGGAAACCATCCATAGTGCCAGAATGGGTCCTGGAACCAGGGGGATGCTTTTGGAGAAGAATGGAACGGGTGCTGGAAACTCTGTGGCTCTCTAAAATGGCAGAGTGATGTTCTCTTCTACCAGAGCATTCAAAGAGAAAACTGTTCTTATATGGTTTCATCAGGCCAATTTTAACTTTTATTTTATTTTTTTTGTACAAAACAAAAAGAGAAATTTTCCAGTGTAGGGACGATTAAGAGTGGATAATCCATTTTTTTGACTCATTCTGATAAGAAAAGAGCTCATCAACTCCTGTAGCCTTGCATCTGAAGACAGTTGCTGACAGATTGCACAAAATATGTCCCTGCATTTTTAGGACCCCGAGACAGCATCTTGCAAGCAGATAAAACCAAATAAAACCTGACAAACTGTTTTTGTACTGGAGAGATGAGAGAAAAAATGCAAATACTTTATGTTAGAAGATTTGAATGTGAAGCTGTGAAGAAGGGCATTGAGTTATAACTTAAACTCCTTAAATGTTCTCTTGATCATGAAGGATCTTAGTTAATTAAAAGTTATTGCATAACTGCTGCTGGGGAGTAAAAAGTTTATTTTTAATTATACTGCCTTACATAATGGTTATATGATGACAGAGGCAGAGAAAGTGATTCAAGTATATTTTTTTAATACAGTTAAATTAAAAAGTGAGGTGTTGATGCATTAATCCATCCTTGACTTGTCCCTGGATCTGTTTCATGATCTCTGCTTCAGCATGCAGTTTTTGAGGACAGTGTCTGTTTGTTCTGTACTTGTACAGCCCATGGCTATGATGACGACTTCTTGAGCATGGTATTCATCATGATAATAAATAATCTTGTCCACTTTCAGCTTCTCCTTTGATCTTAGAACGTTTTGGCCAGCAGACTGGTACACATGCATCTGTAACTAATATGCCAACAAATCATGTCTATAATTTATTGTAATCATTGAAAATGTATTTCAGCTGGATGATTTCTTAAGTAATGTAGTTAACTCTGGCTATAAGGCTGTATTTTCTGCCTTGATGCAAAAAACTGTTGGCTTTAAAAGCTGAGCATGCAACAGTACAATTATTGCAATGTTTTTTTAACCAGAGACAGCATCTACAGAAAGGGAAAGTAAGGGGAGCTGAATATTTGTGTGTAACGTAAATAAAGGAGAAAATTGTTTTCTGTCTAACTTAAAAATATCACCTATGAAATACTCCCTTACCTCTTTGAAGTCTGTGCCTTGCAGTGTTTGCCAGCACTGGAGAGGTATCACTGTGGGGCTTTGGGTCATTGGAGAACTTGCCTTGCTTCTCCATTCTCAGGGAAGGGGCTGCTGTAGGCAGCCTGACTCAGCTCCAGCCTCTTCTCCATCGTACAGCCCCTGAGTGAGACCTTGAGCTGAAATGTTGTGTTCTGCAGTGTAATGTTCAATTTATCTACAGAAAATACTCGTCTGGAGGAGCCACCACTAGCTGATCAGGATGGACAAAGAAACAGACAGGAAAACCTCAGCTTGCAGAGTGATCTTGGGTTCACTCTTGTTTGACTTCAAAAGGCTTGTTTCTAGCCATGAACAAACTATTGTCCATTTACTTTTGCTTTGACAAGCACCTTTCCTACACGAGGACTGATGGTGATGATGATTATGATTATTGTTGAGCAGGCCTATATTGTGTAGGGTTTTAAACAAAATTATGATAGACACCATAATAGCTCCAAGGAAGTCTGCTGTGAGAGTTCTCTGCTTTGTGGCCTTGGCCTGTCCTTCCCCCTCTTCAAATTCCGTAATTTCTGAAAGTACCTGAGATTTTTTGAGTTACAGAGGAAAATGTGGAATTGATTTACCACCTGACTTAATGGGGCTTTGAACAGAAACTTACGGCTATTGAGTATTTCTGATTAAGTCTTGTCAGAGGTTTAGGGCTTGCTTTGTAAATGCATTTATTAATTAATGTATGCCTCTCTCATGGCTTTGACTATTATTTTTTTAAATGGAAGCCATACAAAGGGCTTAATTTCAGTGATTTTTAAATTATTTTTGTCTTAGAAGTATTTGTCAGGGAAAAAGCATATGAAATTGAATAGATGTAAAAATTAATAACATCAGATCCTTTCAATAAAAGGGAATTAATACAATGAAGCTATGCAATATCAAGTTGTATTTATGGGGTCAGATATGCAAAGATCCCTGTCTGAGGTGCATGAAATAGTGAATTTAGAGGGAATGACAATATTGTCTGTTGTTGATGTTACAGTATACTTTCATCCTGTTGTTTGGTGGGGTGGTTAACACTCAGGGGTACCGTGTGCCTGGTGTTCTCATGCATGTGTATGAACAGCAGGCTTGTGCACTTCCCTTTCATGCTTGTCCAAGTATCTTCAATTGTCATCTAAGTATAAAGCCCAAAACTCAGTAATTTGATTGTTCATTTGTAAGCTTCTTACATAAGTATGTGTTTCTTATGTCCTTTAAAAGGGCTTAATTAAACTCTTTTCAGATAGCTGGAAAAAGTAGGACAAGAAGGCAGGATGTCAAGTAGCTCTCCAAACCAGTCTGATCTCCCATGACCGGGGTAGGTCCTGGAAACCCTGGACTGGGATTAAGATGCTTGCATGATTTTGAATGCTGGAATCCTACATCTTTGTTTTGGCAAGTATCAGCAATATATTGCATATTGTTTATAATAATTTTTTTTCAATATTAGTGGGGAATGTGTGCCAATTGTAAAACTGAAAGAAGAGGCTTAATGGAGAGGCACTGAGGCCGGAGATGGTGCTGGGGGTGGGATTTGATGGGAATGGTTCAGCTCCACATCCTCAGACTCTAGAAATATGCTGCCTGGGGAAGGTGTACAAAGGACCTGCAGCAAGCTGCAAATAACCCCATCTATACCCTGGGAATACATAATGGTGTGCATTTGGGTATATGGTGTTAGATGCAGCATTTAGACATTACAGGATGGGGTGGCAATAAAAGACTGCAGAGAGGAAATGCTGCTGAGCCCTGACAAACCTCATCAGTTGGCCAGCACACCAGAACCGTCACCTCCTCACAGACACTTTGCTTTTTCTTTCCTCTTTGCTAATTAGAGGAAAGAAAAGGTTAGGTTTCTGCCTTAAACACTGGCTTACTGAGCTCAGCCTTGAAAATTGAAATCTGTCTGCAACTGGGAGTTGTTGGCTTCTGCTCTGTGGTTTCCTGCTGCTCACTCTCACAGCTGATTTCCCTGGGGTTTGGCTGAAAATCCCCTTGTGCCTGTGTGTATCCCAGGGGGAGGCTGACGGTGTCCTGCTTCCTTTCTGGCATTTTCACATGGGAGGCTTGTAACTTTTAGATCAACTAGAAACCAAAACTGAATAGTAGAAACCAAGGTAGAACTTAGATTCAATTGAGAGGGGTTTTCTTTTTTTTTTTTTTTTCCTGCTTTGTTGTTGGGGTTTTTTTGTTTGATTTTTTTTTTTTTTGGAAGGGGGAGGGCAGTGGCCAGTGATTTACTAATTTGTTTTTCTAACTTGTGAATTTCCACCCCACCACCTCCAAATGTAATCAGAAAGGAGCCGGCATCACTTCGCAAAGGAACATTTAGGTTAAGTTTCGTTTTGCCGGAAATGTTTTTCCTTAGTTGTTAAAAACAGATTGAGGTTTTTGACAGCACAATGTGGTGTCCAGCCCAAGTGTGGGTGTCAGGGAACACTTTGTAGGGGGGTGCCAGATGTTTATCTCTGCCTCAGGGGAATACCTTTGAAAATACTCACCTTTCTGGTGAGATCTGCTGCTGCACAAACTGCCGAAAACTTAGAGGGATCTCAAACGTTTGTGCTGCCTGTGGACACTGAACTGGTGCTCTTGTACATGCAGAACTCAGTAGGAAGCCAGGGAATCTTCTGTCTTGATTCGAAGCTCCGTGACCAGACTCATCTCTGACTCATCATCTCCAGTGCACTGCTACTGCAAATTATTTGAATTTCCTGTGAGTCTGTAACCAAGGTAATGGCACTCGTCACTGGTGAAGCTGGCTGTCCTGTTTCACTCATGGATTTTCTTTCTGATGGTACTTTGGGAATGGTTGACACGATCTCTGTTTTGCTTGGGGATTGAAAATATCTGCTTTGCTCTTGAAATCAGAGATGAAACTTTTCTTCCACTGATGTTTGCTTTACCCATGCCTAGCTGCTGTTAGATGGGTATTGACTTCAAGTCCACGAATATCTGTTTTTCTGACTGTGCTTTGGGACCAGTATAGAAAAGAAATGTCTGTGTTCTTAGAAAGAGCACAGCATTCTGTGGGAGTGCTCTTAGCCTTGTAGGGATTTGTGTCTGTCTTCTGATGGGTGTCTGTTTTTGTTTTGAGGAGATTTTTGGACCAGAAAGTCAACAAAATGTAGGTCCAGAGGGATACTGGGAGTTGTGGAATCCAGATGCCCATCTTGGAGCAGAAAAATATGCTTAGGCCATCGCTGATTCTTTAAAATGCCTATTCTTTGAAAAACCTAAGGCAAAATCATCTCCTACTGGCTTGCTCCATTGCCCCATCCTTGCATTTTTTTTCTAATATGTAGTTTAGATATTCCTTATTGGGAATTAAGCTGATTAATTTTTGGTTTACTCTCAATGGACGTATAGTACAATTTACTGCTGTCCTCTTTGCAGCCTTACACAGCTTTGAAGACTTACTGTGTTCAGACCTCTCTTTTTCAGCACACATACATTCCTTTCTTTGAGCCTTTCCACAGAGGGACACCCACCTTGCAGTAAAATATCCAAAATCTGGAATATTCCTCCTGGTCACCTAAAAGGTTGTCTAAGAATCTTTATTACTGTATGCAGTGGAGATAATTAATGGAAAAATGCTGGTTATAATCTGTCATGGCTATCTTTATTTCTAAGAAGTTTTTTTTTTTTTAACCTCTATATAAAGATGACTTTATAAAGTACTCCCCAGATATGAGTACATGCAAGCAAAAAAAATCTTCTTTAACACAAAATATTATTGAAGTTCCTTTTTATACAGCAACAATTTAAATGCTTCTTTCTTCCTTTCAAAATATAGGATGGAAAGATTTAGGGAGTCATGGGTATTTTTTCTTCCTTTTTACCTCAAAGCCCTGCTGCAAAAATTGTGCATCTTCCAGAATACCACAGGGCAATTTTGTAAATGTGGGGGCAACCAGAGCTTGAGTTGCTTTGTGGATTTGAACGACTTCAGACTATTTTCTTGCAGCTGAATATTTGACTGTGTGGGAGGGTTTTCTCTTAAAAACAATGAAGAAACAGGGGCGAAGAAAACACAAAGTAAATTATAGTTCCAAATTTATTCAACAGATCACACTTTCCATACCATGGATACAGATTATATCACTAATATTTTGCACAAAGAAAGGAGATAATGGCACAGACCTGCAATTAATATTTCACTTCAGCAAAATATTGTGATGTAGCTGTCCTGATTCTCAATATGTACAAAATCAGTGTGTTCCAAGCATTATTTTGCACTCTGCTTTAGTTTCTTGGGAGAAATGTTGCAGCAGAAACTGGCTAGTTTATAAAAAGCACAGTCGGTATCACCTGGAGGGATTTTTGTGCCATGTCATGTGGCGTGGTGTGTCCTCTCCTCAGGTTACAGACAGCCAAAGTTAATTGCCAGCTCCATGGCTGGCTGGCCTGGCCTTTTGGGCAGTTTCCCATGCTACACACTCCAAAGTTTAGGCTACTATGAAAAATATGGTGTGAGCATCTGCCTGCCTGGGCTGCTGCTGCTCCCTGTGGAGAGAGCTGGGCACTGGTGTGGAAGGATGTGCCCGTCCTTTTTGGGTGCCTGTGTCAACAGGCTGGAAACACTGAGCAGCCATGCAAGGAACAGCCTCTGGGTCTGGCCATCACGAAAGTGTGCAGGCTGGAGCTACTCCTCCAGCTAAGACAGGTTTTAGTGTTTTGGGTACAACAAAGCAAAGCCTAACCAAATATGTGCATCTGCAGAAGAGAGGGAGTTTTCTTTTTCCTTTTTCAACCACTTTTCTGCAAAACATTCTAAGTGCTTTGTTGCAGACAATATCTATGTTGTTGAAGAAGGTTGACAGGCACGGGCTTGTGTCTGGGCTTGACACAAGTGCCTGTGAGAGGAACACAGTTGGTATAATGATTTATATGCAAAGAACAAGATATCTGTATCCAAGACAAAATGCTTTGTATTCTGGGATTTCTGCAGCCCACAGATGCTGGGAGAATTCTTCATAACAGCACGGGTGCTCAGAGTTTGGGTGAAGGCTTCTGTTATATGGAAGGGGTGAACTCTGAAGACTAAAACAAAAAAACCCACAATATTTACCAAGGGGCACTTGGTGCCTTTACTTAGCTTTGCATTGCTATCTTTTTAGAAATGTGAAATTCTACTTTATAAATCAGGGTGGTTTTTTTTTTTTTTCTTTTAACTCTACATTTTTCCATCACCATATTATGGATGCTACCAGGTGCAGATGGTTATCAAATCACCATCATATTCCTGCCTGTGCAGCAGTGCACCTTCCTCTGTGTCAGGATCTCATGCAGGATGTTTTGCATGCGTGCAGCTCATTTAGGGAAGTACTTGGAACTTGTAGACGCACTGGGAATTGAATTTTATTTTCTCTCCCATGCTAACTACCAGTTTTTGCTCAGCACAAATGGCTGTCTTTCATCAGAAGACACATTTTTAATAGAGAAATAACTGGTAAAAAAAAAAAAAAGCAGAACTGCTGTGCATTTAGGGACGAGAGATGCCTTAGCTAAATCATTGCTTCTGGAAAAGTTGTTTAGCTGAGCTGGCACCCATCTGCCTTCACCCTGGCCAGCAACAGTCTCCCACCAAACCACAAGACTCTGCCTGGAATTTTTCTTACGAAGTAGTCCTTACAAATCCTCATCTCAAAATGCAATTTTCTCTTTCCCCAGTTTCCCTGATTTTGCTAAATCCAGGTATCCTTGATATCCCCTGCCTGCTGTATCTTTGCTGTGCCTCAGCCAATTCCCTATACTCTAATCTTTAATCCTTAGGTTGTTTTTTTTTTTCTTTAGCCTGTGGTTTTGCATTAATTAATCTGGGTTTTACACATGCTTGGTTTATCTTGCAACACAGTGGGTTGCCCACTGATGTTCACCTTCTCCACCAGTGTAGAGCCACCTCTGCAACTCTTCTTGTTGGCACAGGAAACATGCTGTTAGAAGTTCAGCAGTGACTGTGGGGATTGCAGACTGGCACAATTTAGGGCAGGTCAGAAATTCTCTCAGAACTGAGTTGGGCAATTGACTGGGTTGAAGTTGGCACAGAAAAGCAGACAGCCTTTGAGCAAGAGCTCTTCCCAGTGCAGCTGAGTAATCCTTAAGATGTTTCCTTCATTTCTGTGTTGATATATAATAATTTCAGCTAGTGTCCAGGCAGCCCACCAAATTCTGTTAACAGTCTAAGGGGATTAGCTAATGACTTTCCATACTGATTGGGTAATGACTTTTTGGAAAGTGAGAACTCAGCAGAAAACAATCCTGGCAATTACAGTCTGCTCATGTCAATACTGCAAGTGTTGCAGAGCAGTTCCATGAATAAAATGGCTTAACTTCTCAAATTAAGTCTGTGTCTGTCTCACCAACCTCCCTACAGTCTCCTATTCTTGTCTGATAGAGGAATACCTTTTGTGCTTCAGACTCTTTGAGGGTGAGAGTGGTTGTAATCTCCCTGAACAGACTTTTGTTCTGTCTGCTGCGAAAGCTTTTGGTGGCATGCCCTGGATCCTGTTGGCATTTCAGGTGCAGCCCAGCCCTGTGGGCGGCTGGCGCACTCAGGTGCTCCCCAGGATGTCCCCTCCTTTGCTCCAGGAGAGGTACTCAGTATGCTACTGAAAGCAGCCAAAAAGCTTTCCTGACTTTGGGGGAGAAGACAGGATTTCAGACATCCAAATCTAGTACAGGCATCACTGGGGACATAAATGCTCTTTTGAAATGTATGGTTAAGAGTGGATGTCTTTAAACAATGAAGGTCTGGAAACAAGGGGAGAAATAGTTGCATGTGTAAATGCTCAGTTCAGAACAGATCAAAAAGAGGGCAAGTTTGCAACCAGTATTCTGATAGCTCTTCCAGAAAAGTGGAGCATTACTTCACATTGACCCTTAGAGTATGCAAAGGAGAACACTTATGCTATAAGAACAACTCAAAAGAGAAACAAAATACACCCAAGAAGGGTCTTCAACCATACCAACACTTGAGTCTTTGTTCCCTCCGGAGACAAGAAAGGGTGTGCAGTACAGTCTTCCTGGTACTTGCAGTAATTTTTACTTTTTCTAAGCATTCGTTTTGCCAACAAAACAATAGTTTAAAGATGTGTTAGCAGCTGCATCTGCAACTGCATCCTTCAGCCGTTGTTATGCATAATTACTCACTGTTTTATCAATTCTTTTGTACTCCCAGTAGTCTGGTTTGAGAGCCAAAGCACATCACTGAGATGTCTGCTTGAGTCCCATCAGAGGCACTGAAGCTTGGCTGACTAACTACTTTGTGCTGTTTGTTTTACCCTCACTGCTTGATGTAAAAATCAAATAAACCCCTCCAGCCTGTAAATAGGATGGCAAAGTTCATAGGTAACAACAGTGGCCTACATGCCACAGTTTGCTTTCTGATATACGGCATTTATAAAATACATTTTTAGCAAATAGTTAGGAAGAGGAAGAACTGCAGATATTGGAACTATATGTGGCTGCTCCATTCTCTTTCCAGCTACTGTTAGACACAGTCTCACACAGTGTTGGTAGCTTAGTTGTAAAGATCAGCTTAATATTTGAAGTGTTGGCACATCCTGATGTTGAGCACAGAGAAATCTTATGCTTGTTTTCACTGTTACATATTGCTTTTGAGATTTTTTTGGTGCCATATTCAGCTCACCTCTCCCATAGCTGCTTGCCTTCTCCTTCCCAACTGTCACTGACTTGCTTCCCTGAGAAGAATAATGCCTATACCAGGTTTAAAAGGAAATTTGTTCAGTGAAATGCAGTTACATTTCTTCTTTATTTTTGCAACCATGCTTTTTCCACTCATCTTCACTGTAGTGCAAAAACCAGTAGTTTTTAATGAAAAATAATTTTTCCTCCTTCTCCTCCACAAAAAAAAATTAAAAATACAATGGCAGATCTTTTTATGGAAACCAAACATTATATGATTTGAGCATGCACACCCAGGAGATTATAATGCAAGCTGATTTGCTGCCTCTGAGTTTAGTGGCCATTGCCAGCTGTTGGCCACAACAGAGTGCTATTGTGTGCCCTCGTTGTCACTGTTGTCTCCAGTGATGCTGTGGTTGGTGCCAAGTGCATCCCTCACACCCTGCCTCGGAGTTGGGGGGGGAGCACCCCTCATAGCTGTCCCCAAGAACAAATCTCCACCGCTGCCACTCATATTCCTGTGGCACTCCCAGAGCAGAGATACCTCCCAGGCTGCCCCTTTCCCTGTGCTCAGCTGCTTTTGTCCTTCTCTGGTTCAGGGCAGGCCCTGCTGCCTCTTGGCTTTCAGTGCTGTATGCATTTCTCCAGCTGTTGCAGTTGTGTGCCTCTTTGCTTCTTGAACTTTTTAATGGGCTGAGTCATCACTACTGCTCCTGAGCACTCCTGCACCTTCAGCATCTTGAATCTTGGTCTGAATCTTACTGCTTGGGCCAATTTCTGGTATTTTTCTTCATTGTCCTGATTTTGCAGATTATAAATTTAAATGAAGAGGGCTCTGATTTTCCACTCTCTGCTGCTCTCGGGCCCTTGTTGCATAGTAAGCGACCAGCTGACAAACACGGCATGTAACATCATGCATATTCCTGCTGACATTGTTGACAGCAGAGCTCATGCATAAAAAAAATTATGCCATAATGCATAGGTAGCTCTGCAGACTTCTGCTCTATTTAATGCCCAAGTCAGAACATTGGTCAAAGCTTCTATAAGAACGAGAGATGACATTTCTCCATCTGCTCATGTGAGGGGAGGAGTTTGTTCTTTGAAAAGCAGAATAATTGTTAGAAGACAAATGAGCAGGCTAAACTGCAATATGCTTCAGGAGTAATTGCTCCAGAGTTGCAGATGTGTTCAGTGAACAGGGGCTGTGTAGCAATGCTGTTGGGAACAGGTGTGAAAGCTTTTTAATGCTGCTGGCAAAGCAAAATGGTGCTTCTTTTTGACCATGAAGTAAAATAAGAAAAGGATTTCATAATAATTTTTAAATAACAATTAAGAGGAAAGTTTTTGTGCTCCTTATCTAACCTATTTTCTGAACCATGCACATTTATTAAACCAGGCACTGAAAGATGGGTCTACAGACATCATGGTTTCTTTCTGCTGGTTTTTGGCAAATAATATAATTGTAAGATAGGCTGGATTCTCTAAAGGGAATCTAGTTCCAACCCATCTGACATGGGCAGAGTCACCTTTAACTAGAATAGGTTGCTCACAGCCCTAGTCTGTCTTCCAGTGTTTCCAGGGAGATGACATCTACCACTTCTCTGGGCAACCTGTGCCACTGTCATCATAAAAAAAAATATTTCTTACATCTGGTTTGAATCTACACTTGTTTAGCTTAAAATCTCTATCACTTCTCCTGTCACAACAGGCCCTACTAAAATGTCTGTCCCCATCTTTTTAACAAGTCTTCCTTTACTGAAAAGCCACAATAAGGTCTCCCTGGAGTCTTGTCTTTTCCAAGCTGAACGGTCCCATTTCCCTCAGTCTGTCCACAGCAGAGATGCTCCCTCCCTCTGCTCATCTTGGTGGCCTCCTCTGGGCTGACTCCAGCAGGTCCCTGTCCCTCCCGTGCTGGGAGCCCAGGGCTGGATGCAGTGCTCCAGGTGGGTCTCAGCAGAGCAGAGCAGAGGGGCAGAATCCCCTCCCTCCCCTGCTGCCCACGGGGCTCTGGATGCAGCCCAGGACACGTTTGGCTCTCTGGGCTGTGAGTGCCATGGCCGGGCCATGTGCAGCCTCTCACCCACAGCACCCCCAAGTCCTCCTGGGCAGGGCTGCTCTGGGTCTGCTCATGCCCAGCCTGGGCTGCTACTGGGGGCTGCCCTGATCCTGGTGCAGCACCAGCACTTGGCCTTGTTAAACCTCATGATGCTCCCATGGGCCACTCCTTGAGCTTGTCTGGGTCCTTCTGGATGGCATCCTGTCCTTCAGGTGTGTCCAACCACCTCAGCTTGGTGTCACCTGCAAACTTGATGAGGGTGAACTTGATCTCACTGTCCATGATGTCAGTGATGATATTAAATAGTCCTGGTCCCAGTACAGGCCCCTGAGGGTCACCACTCATCACTGATCTCCATTTTGACAGTGAGCTGTTTATCCATTGCAAGATGTGACTTTGCGGCAAGAGCTGTCAGTAAGTTTGCTGAACTCATGGTGCAGGATCGCAGGCACATCAGCATTCAGCATCATTCAGCATCAACACCAGCACTTCCTGACACTGATCACATGGTGAGACTGTTCCTTTCCAAGAAAGGCCTCTCCCACTTTGAGGTCACTATCACCCAAGTGGACTGAATTGTGATGGTTTGCTCAGTGTTGGAGGTTTTCTTCTCTTCTGTGCCTCAGTATTCGGTGCAGCAGGAAAGTGTAGCCCAGGTCTTGCCCTCACCTGCCTTGGAGAGCCATCTGTGCCGAACATCACAGGTACCTGACATGAAATAGAAAATGTTAATGGAAACTATTAAAAAGGCAGGTAGCCAGGATAGGATCCCCTCCCTCGAGTGATTTGAAAACAGTGTAACAAATATGTCAATTGCCTGTCGAGATGCCCTTTCACTATGTTTCTAGGAGAAAGACCGTCAATTTTCTTGCTGATTTTGTGAGCTAACTTTAAACTAAGTTTCCCGTTGCTACACTTAACGCTACAAACATTCCCAGATAGAACAATGTAGGAGGGTTGGGTCACACACTTATTTACACATGAATGAAAAGCAGTATGCAAAAACATTTAGCATTTTATTTTTGTAAAGACAGGCAACACTCCTTTTCTTTCCCTTTTTAAAAATTCAAATCTGCCCTTGAGTTTTTATGCATTTGTTACAAATTTCTGGATTAGTCGTGTAAATTATAAATGCTTTGTTTCTCTACCTTTGCTGTCACTTGTCTAGTTTGTTTGCGTTGGTACCACATGCTGAAAAGCCTGTGGGTAATCTGGGTGTTGCAGCTGCCTTAGAGCCCATGCAGTGTCAGTCCTATGCTGCCTCATCTGAAGAATCTTAATCTTCCTACCTGAAGGTGCTAAACATGATTTAATGGGAAGATGTGGACTGCACATCCTGTATCCCTGTCCACTTCAGCAGGCTTGTGTGTTTTATGGCAGCACAGAGGAGTTGTCACTCAACCATCCATGAGCATGCCTTTCCAGCCAGAGCAGATTCTTTCCAGAGGTTTGTTCAATGAGAGACACATGCTTGAAGGTGGTGGTAACACAAGTATTTAGTATTTCCTGGTATCTAAAGGCACTTTGTGCCAAGCTGTTTCAAAGGTACTCATGAAGACAATGGATCACAACCTGTTAGATCTGGAGAAGGGCTGTGCTGGTGAGCTGGGCTTAGTGGGTCCTCTGGGTATGCAGGCACCTGACAGTGGTGTGTTTTTCAGCAGTAAATGTTCAAAGCAGGAATTTAAAGCATTCTAGTGCAGTGTTTCCTTCTGGGCAGAAGATATTTGTGCCGACCTGCCTCTGTGTGTCTGTGGACTGCTGTTTGTTCTGTTGAAATGCCAGCTGGCTCCGGGCATCTGCGCTCAGTCCTGCACCGCAAAGGCACAGGCGCCATTTGGTTGGTTTCCATAAAAAGCTTTTGTTCATTCATTGAAAATGCAGTAATTATAAAGATGCTAGTTTAATAACTGTGTTTAATTAATGCTGGGTTAGTAAACGACGTGTAGAGAGGAGGTTAAAATTTACTAAAGGCTATCACTGTGTAGCTCTTAATTTAATTAAGTGTGTATAAAACTGGGCCTCTTTTCTGTCCCTGGAGAAAAAAGCTGGATGCACTGGAGCGTATGGATGCTGTTGATTTCAGAAAGCTCTGGTTAAAGGCAATACAAAAATGCTTTATGGCCAAAGTCCAGATCCTTCTGCATGTGTAATAAGGCCAAGGCAGTGTTAGCACAAAACGATAGTGAGCATGATATTTACTTAAGGAATTCATATACCTGTTATTATTATCACAAGTCATTTCCCAAAAAGGCCTAGTGAAAAAAAAAAAATCCCTATAGTCACAATTTTAGCCTTATTTTCGAATTGTTAGCTCTTTTAATAGTTTTTATAGGAGAGTAGGTTGTCCTGTGTCTGGTTTTTCTGTGTATATATAAAAGTATATTAAACACTCAAACACAGTGTCAAAAAATCTTAAGAAAACTATAGACAGCTTTTTATTTTGCTTTTTCCAGCCATCTGAGTCCAGCAGATGTTTATAGCATAAGTAGTCCTCCAGGAAAGAGGACTATAGCATGAGTAGTTTATAGCATAAGTGGTCCTCCAGTAAGGACTACAAACCTCCAGGATGGTTTGTAACACAGAGAATGAAGGCAAGATCTTCATGTGTTAGGCACAGCATCCTTGTGGCCTGTTTCTTTTAGAGAAACTCATGTAATGCTTGAAATGAGTCTCTATAAAATTTGTGCTGTTAGTACAGAAAAGTTGCATGTGGAATAAAGGTTGTCTCTTTGCAAAGTGAAGAATAAGGGAGAAGTTGCAATTGAGTTTGCTGGGAGATTTGGACAAACACTGCAGTTCCATTCAATGGAATAATTTTTTTTAAACTTTTGGATTAAAAGCTTCCAATGGACTTTTTAATGTAGTTTGAAGGTCAAGCATTATATATTGCAAATTAATATTTTCATGTTTTATGAGTATATATTCTCACTGTATTCGTGTGCCTTCTTCTAGCAGAGTCTTCTGAATGTTGCTTTGGTTTTACAAGTAGTTCTGCTGGAGCCAGCTAGAGTTTTAGCCACATTGAAAACCAGGAGCTGGCTTTGGATTTTATTTTTTTTTCCCCTCAAGATGAGCAACTTGTATACTCAGGAAAAAGCAGCTTGCATGAACTTAATGGGTCAATATCCCAAATAAAAATTTTGCAGAGAAAGAACATGCTGGTATTTTCTTCAAAGATCCACAGGATCAGGGCGCAGAGTCTTATCAGAGCTGTTGGATAACTGATTCAGAAAATGCAGACAGCTTGTATTTGACTGGTTTTTGTCTCCTATTGCACAGGCTGCAGAATCAAAAATAATATAAAGTGACCTTTAGGATAAAACAGGGAAGGTCTCACTGACCATTTGACAAGCCCTCAGTTACAGCATTTTTTTCCAGAAAAATTATGTTTTCCCTCAAGTCCTTAGAAAAATTCTGTTTGAACTTTTAAAAGCAGATACTGTGCAGAATTTATCTCCCATGTCTGTTAAAAACATCTTTTCTAGTTTTATAGAAAAGTAGGTCACACTAGGGTGCACTGTTACTTTTTGTGTCATACATACAAAAATGTAATCACAGAAGGATGTTCTAATGAGGCAATTAACAGGGAGATTTGTAAAATATTTGAGAAAATGTCAGTTTTCCAGGAAGTCAGGCAGTTTGGGAAAGGACCAGACTTTTAAGAATGTCTGAAATACTTGAACTGTCAACAAGAAAAAGCAAAGTAATTCAAAAAATGATTTACAAAAACATGTAAAGAAATTCAGTAGGTTTGCAGGTCTGACAAAATTCAGGAAGCAGTGAAAGAAGTATTTAGTGACAATTTCTGAAGAAGGGCAAGACAATGGAATATAGAGATCATTGGTTCTGGTGATGTTTGTGCCCTCGAAGTTTCCACCCATGTAAAGACTCTGTGAGTTTCTGGAGCCGTGCATGTCTGGATCTTAGGATAACACCTGTGCAAGGAAATCTCTGTTCTCTGGATGGCTTTGTGCAGCACCCACATACTGGTTTTGTTCATGAAAGAGATGCTTTAAATATCAGTACTGAGGTTTGTGACACTGTGGCACAGTAACACACTTTTTTTTGGGTTTGTGTTGTGAGTATTATGCCTCTGGTGTTTTCGTGAGAGAAATGTGCATGGTGAGAACTAGAGCAAGCCAAAACTGCTAAGGCTTGCTTTAGTGGTAATGTTATCTCTTTTATGGGCTATTGCTCTTCCACAATATAATTTAGTTGAGTATAAGTTGCTTCAAAGAAATCCTGCTGGTGTTGCTGCTTGTTACTCTACAGTATCTGGGTTAAAATAGCAGGGAAAACAGGGTGGCTTAGCTTTGATGTCTGATACGTTAGGAGTGAGTTGCTCTTTCCTGCTTCAGAGAGCTTCTCACAGCTGTTGAGAGAAGTACTTAGCCCCAAAATATAAGACTTGTATCCCCCAGGGCTGTTGGAGAAGAGGTTGTGAATAATTTGACTTGAAGTCAAGGTGGTGCTCGGTGGAGCAGGAAATTAGGAGTGCTATTTTTAAATGCTGAAGAACTTATTAAAAAGCAGTAATAGTTTTCATTAGACAAAGAGTTTTGAGTTTGGGAGTCTCATTATTTGAGGTAGCATCATTCATCAAGTAAGTGTTTTTTAAACAGTGCCAAGTAAATCTGTCTTTCTGGAGGGGTTGGTGACTATCAGGAGAATTAAGCAAGGGATGGAAGCTTTTTGACATAAATCTTGGCATGCCAAGTATGTCTCTCTAAATTGGCAGCTGGTGTTGCCACACATTAGCATTTAGAATAAACTAAAAATGACAAATTTGTCTAATGTGAGAATAAAACTAACACAGAAATTCTGCTCAGTCTGTATCATTTGGTCCTCTCTCTCCTTTGCTCTGTGCCTGTAATTTTCCAAGAATTTTAAAGATGAGAAAGACACAAGCTTTCATACCCCCTCCCCTTCTAACACCAGATGGAAAATGGCCCATGGACATAAGCTTGCAGCAAAAGGAGGGATAATTCAGATATTAGAGAAGAAAATTCTGACTGTAAGGGTTGAGGTCACTTAGCCAGACAGGCTGGGGAATCCACACCAGTGGAGATTGTTGTGCAGGAATTTGCAGGGATGTGCCATGTCTGTCCAACACTATTTCAAGCAGGGAAGTTGAGCAAAGGCCCACTGAGGTACTTTACAAACTAGGTTAGTGTGCTTTCTGTGACAGAAAAAGGGCAGTCAGCCTTTGAAGATGGTTATACTAGGTTAAAATCAAGAAAGCAGAAGTCTTACCTTCCTTTGTCCTTGCCCAAGACAGAGAAGTGTGTTAATGCAAAGAATTTTTGACATTAAAAAATTATGTACAACCAGAGCAGAATAAGATCCACATCCCCATAGCTGCAAAAAGTCGCTTTGATTTTTTTCCAGACCTTTGGGTTTCTTAGCAGCAAGTTCTCTGCCTAAGGGCTCTTCAGAAAATGGGTAGTCTAAAGTTGGCAGGTCTTGAGATTAATTTTATATTTTTCTGCTGAATGTAAGTCCAAGAAGACATGTAGTAATTGTAATAACACTTTTACAGCTGCACTGGAATGCCCTGACCCTAAGCAGGTCATAAGCTTCAAAAAGTAACTGTTTGCTGTGATGTTAAAACAGCATTTATCCTTTGGCTTTGTAAGACTTACTAGTTCAGTACAGTGTGAACAAATGTGTTATTTGGTACTTCAGGAAGATTTTTCTATTTATTACTGCCCAAGATATCTCCAAAACAGAGATGACATTTGGGGTCTCATACTCTTCAGCACCTGGTTGTACATATTTGCACAGAACTGTAAATGAGATACTTCCTTCCACTGTTGAGTCATTCTTGTCCAGTAAGTGGTATGTATGTAAGTAAAACCAAAGATTTTTTTTTAAACTCATTATTCAATGGAAAGCTGATTAACAAGACCTTGAAAGCTAATATCCCCAAGAGACAGTTCACTGAATGCAACCTGGTTCATAGCAGGCAATAAAAATTAGAGGTGACTTGAGAGTGAGCCATTATATTGTGCTTGTAGGGAAATTCAGGCTCAGGCACACAGTGGAGTTTGCACTGGGTAACAATTCATATAGGTCAGCAGACCTGTGGTAACTGGGGCTCAGTGATTGCCTCTGACAGTCAACAAGAGGTCAAAACCAGGCCATTGTGGGGCTCCTGTCCTGCTCGCTGCCAGGGCATGGTCCTGCACCTTCCCTTTCACAAGCACTAAGGCCTCTGTGGCCAGGTCTCCAGCCTGGCTGCTTCTCTGGAGCAGTGGCAGGGGTTCTGCCCCAGACCAGCTACTCTCTGGATCCTTGGGTGAGGGAGCATATGAGGACTGTGCATTCCCAAACATGCAGCAAGGAGCTTGCTCAGCCATGATGACTGGCTTGGGCTCTGAATTTTTTTTCTAGATAGATTGTCAGATTTTAAATTTCTACTTTCTCACCACTCTCATGACAATAAATGTTTTGTGTAGCTTCCAAGACACAAAAACTGCTTCTTGGTGCCAAATGAGGTTTGCTTCTACTCTTGTGACTCACAAAGTAAGTCTGAAGTTTGCTGAGGCTGCTTATGGTTTTTAGAAACCATTGCTTTTAGCATAACGAGTTTGGTTTCTACAAGCCCTTTGAGGGGGTTGAAAATTCTGCCTTCAGCCTCTCAAACCACTCCTGTGGTTCAGACTGGTGGGGCTGTTCAGTCATGGAAAGTGAAGCAGGATAAGTTTTGATAACAGCATCCCAGAGTAATGATGGTAGGAAGGGAGGGTGGAAGAGGGCAGAGGAGGGAGATGTGTGGAAAGACAGTGTCTGGTTTGTGTGTGTGTGTGTGAGAGAGAGAGAGAGAGAGGGAGAGAAAGAGAGGAAAGACTGGGTCTTCTTTGCTGGAGGAAGAGAGCAAAATCCCTTCACAGGGCATGGTCCTGCTCTTGACTGACTGTGTGCCAGTTGAGAAGGGCAGCCTGGCTGGATTTCTGTCTGCTGTCTTAAAGAAATCCCTGCTCTCCAAAGTCTTTACTGCCTTAAATGTAAAGATTAGCATCACAGCTCACACTCCTGAGATGTCTGAAGCAGAGGCAGACTGGTGACCTCTCACTTGATCTTCATTAAGGTGCATTTCAGTGTTTGTACTTGTATACTGGGGCTCTTCTGGGTTGTGGCCAAGCTGTAGTCCCTTATTTATTGTCCTGCACTCCCAAGTTGAGGTCTGAGGGAAGGAGTTTCCACTCCTGCAAGTCCCTGCTACCCTAAGGTGCTGGTTAAGGCCTGTAGGGTGAGCTGGTACCCTAATGAGCTGTGGTCACATGGATAATGACGCAGAAACTAAATCTCCCACAACTCTATCCATCTTAAAATTATGAAGTGCAATGGAATTTATCTGAGCAACCTTATTTTCAGCATTTTCTTCCCTCTTCCTCTCCAAATGTTGTACTTCTGCTTTGGAAACTGCTCTGCTTTATATTTATCCCTCTCATATGACAGTTCAGAAAGCTTGTATGCATCCTCTTTTTTTTTTTTTTTTTTTTTTTTCTTTAAGTACAATTAATTCCCAACTAAAGATTAGCAGTTTCAAGATGTAAATGTAAGAATACAGTGTTCTAGTGGGAGAAGAGAAGTTGTGAGCAACCTGCCCATCCCCAGGAGAACTGCAAGGCTGGAAACCCCAGGGATGAGTAGCTGAGATGGGTTAAACAAGTGCTTGATTTTTTCTTTGAAAAATACTATTACCTGGTGTGTCAAGTCTATTCAAAATAATCCAAAATATCTCTCGGCAGATTATGGTTTTAAGAAATCCCATTTAATTCTGCTTCTTTCCTCAATGGATTCCTGTTATGGTTTGCACTTTTAGGCTTTCTGTAGAAGCAGGGCAGATTTTCCCTCTGTGTGTTTTGTCTGTGGGGAATAGAGAGTCCATAAATTAGCTGTTCCTTATGGGAAAGCCTGCAGTGGCAATTCCTGTGGGGCATTCTTCCTCTTGAGGGGAAACATTTCCTTTTCAGGCTTGGCCCTTGCAATACACATCAGGCTTTCTACATTGGATTGAGGACAGGTAGGATGAGGATGTGTGATCATCAGCCTCATCTGTAAGAACAGAATCAGACACCTAAACTCTCCAGATTTTTAAGACTGAAGGTAGGGGAAAAGGCAAAAGAAAAGAAAATGTTAGGGGATTTCTTAGTGTAGTTCTTTGGAACTTTCACAGGAATTTAAATATGCTATTCCAGTAAATATGTCTCTTTAAAATAGTGGGTTTTCCCAGTGGATGAGAATTCCAATTTTTTACTAACACTGTTTTATTGTACTTTTAAGGTTTTCCATCTTGAGGCTGGGCATCTGGGTTCAGTTTTTGTTTTATGAAAAAAGCACTGGGACATTTAAATAATTCAAGGGAGAAATTATATGCACTCAGCTAACAGATGTCAAAAAAATTGAAAGAAGCTTAAAATCTAGGCCTCCAAAGTCACTTCCATACATTTCCTTTTTAAAGAATGCATTTTTAATCAGCTTTTAGAAACAAAATGCTGTACTGACATATATGTACTTACCCAGTGTTTCATCATGGGACAGAACAAAGAAAGTGAAACCAAAGTTACAAACTGTTGTATTATAATATGTTAAATAAATACTGTGATACCAAATTGGCTCACCTGACAAAGCACAGAATTACAATACTGTTATGTTGCTTTCCAGATGATGTGAAGATAATTGAATGAGTTTCTATGCTTTGTAACAACATGAGTTCATACAAGGGCTCTGGTGGCTCTGGTAAAATCAAAAGGGAATTAAAGAAGAATACCCTTTTCCAGGAAATATGATCAATGTTCTAATTGTAATTTGTAATTATAATTTATGATTTGTCTTTCATAGTCTCACTCAGCACATTTTCCTATGAAATAATTTCAGAGTTTGGATTGTGGTGTGTCTCTGCCTCTCTGCACACAGCACAGCTGTAGGATGGCTCCTGGGTATAATCTAAACAGTCAGTCAAAATATGAAGAAATGCAGAAATCTGAAGGGAGCCTTGCATGTTTTAGAATAATGGAAGAAAAGTAGGTGAAGACAGAGAAAAGAGGACCTTGCCCTCCTGAGGTTGGTGTTGGAGGGGTCAGCCCAGTTGCTTTTGAGGCTGCTGATAAAACTGCTGTTGCCACACAGTTTCTCAGAGCTGCCACGTCATTAGTTTGCATTTGAGTTTGAGGTGTTTCAGTCCTGGTTTGCCACCTGGGTGGAGCTCTGGACAGTCTGATCTCCAGAGGCTGCAGGTTTTCCCAGGCTGTCTGGGACAGTGCAGGGTGTCCACTGGGCTTTGAGCCAGCTAAGGAAGATCTCCAAAGATGACTGAATAATCCAGTGAGGGATGGAGGCTGCTGCGACATGTTTCACTGGCACCTCTAAGGGTGAATCAGGTTCAGTGGAGCAAATCTTCTCCTGCCACTCACTGCCATCACTGTGAAGGTGTTTTCTGGGTTTGTCACCTCTCCTCTGTTTGCATTTTGGTGGAGCGGATTGCTCAGGTTTTATGGGGTCTTTTTAAAGTTGTGTGTGACACCCTTCTGCTCCTCTCTTTATCCACCCTGCCCAAATTGGACCATGCTAACAGCTATTGCAAAAGAGATGCTATTTAATCAGGTCCATGCTTGCTTGTTGCTAGAACAGGAGAATGTGGGACTAGCAAAGCAGAGAAGGTTGTACCTGCTTTCTCTGGCACTGGGTGGAAAGAATAACACTTTGTCATGCTTTGGCTTTCCTGGCTACTGGGTTGTAAATTCTTGCTGGCAACTTTTCATGAGCTTTCCTGCTTGGGAAGACTGGTTCTTTCTGCAATGTCAGGGTATTTCTTTTTCTCGATTGTTTTTCTTGTTGGCTCCGAGTCTTCCCTGCCTGCAGGTTGCTCATAGTAAAATATTAGTCACCAGTAAATTGATTTTTTTTTTTTGTAGATACATAGTGCAGTGATATGGCTATCAAATACCTCTCTTTGATGGTATCTTAATATGTTGCTTTGGATGCTGTGATGACTTTGAAGCTGAAAGTGTTTAAGAAAATTATTGTCAAATACTAAGAGTTGGATTGAATTTTCTATTGCTGAAATATATGCTGAACATTGATATATGTAATATGGTCTTTGGGAATACTCTGGTGACAACATATACATATTTCAGCTCCTGATCTCAAGCATGTTTCTAAGCACATGATAAAACAGATACATTGTAAGTCTGTTGATATGAGCAATATTGCATAGTTCCTTAAGTGTTTGAAGGTAGTTAGTTTTTGATAACTGGACTTTTGCCTATGCTGCACTTGCTTTTTTCTTTAAAAATATCCCCAAATGTATATTTAATTTATAATATTTGAGTCTAATATTATAGTAGTACTAAATTTAGTTTTTAAAAATCTGTTTGATTTAAATAAGGCTCACTTTGAAGCTTGAGCTTAATGGTAAATTTGGGGGAAAAACGGGGGTGTGTGGTAGTTCTGTTTTGTGTCTTTTCTTTTAGTGGTTATATCCTGTTACAGAGAATGATTATGATGAGAGCTTATGTGGGGGAGTCAGCTTGTTGCATGTTCTTAGTCTTTGGCATGTCTCTGAAAGCCTGCCTAGCTTCTTTTAGATATGATCTGCAGTTACACCCATCTGAACAACATGAAAGTGCATATGATGTGTCTTTAAGTCAGTGTGTGATTAATACACCAATACTGTTTGGGATAGTAAAGATTATTGTGTATGTTTGCTCTGATTGGATTCCCTCTTTTGTTTCTTCAGCCCAGTAAGAACATTGACTCAGAAACTTGAATATTTAAAATGCCTGAAGGCAAGACTTTGCACTCCAGGCTTTGCTCCTTGTCTTTTCAGAGATGATGACTGTATAAAAGCACATGATTAGATGAAGCATTGAATAATTATTATAGAGCATAACATTTATTTTTGTATTTTTAACTGGGGCTCAATTCAGCATTGAAGTCTTCCAAAGCAGCAAAGAGATACAAAAGAACTACCATGACAGCAACTTCTGTGTGAAACCTTTGCCCTGGACCTTATGCAGATTTAGTGTGATGGTATGTAGAAAATTAGTGTCCTGAACAATACATGGTGGTGACAGCATTCCTGAAGACTGAAGTTGATGAAGACTCCGCGTGTCTGGGTTGCAGTATCTGGACTCTGATGAGCTCTGTGTGCAGACTTCCTAGAAGGCAAGCATCTTCTGAATTTCCCCTGAGATCACAGGCTCTGCTGGCTGGGGGTAGGTCCTACATTTATGGCAGCAAATACTTCACAATTACCAAAGCTAGGTAGAATCCCCCTTACATTTTAAGAAGCTTGCTCTATCTCTAGCTGCACTCTCCCCTCCTTTTTCTTGACAGATAATTTTCATTTAGGCAAAGAACTCTGTTTGAAAGGCACTAGACCACAGACTGCAGTGATTACCTCATCTAGTTATTTCTGGAACCAGAGGATCATCCTGGGCTTGCTTGTGTGGAACTTCAGAAACAGCCATAAAATTCAGCTGCCTCCAAAACCACGATCACACATTGCCTGAGAAAGGTCAGAAGAGGCTTGGGAGACTTCCAGATCCGTGTTCCAAGATGTATGGCTAGAAAGATACTGCTGCTGTGGTCAGTACTTGGGCAGGTCCTATGTGAAATTTTGTACAAGAGGAATCAAGAGCTCCTCAGCCAGTTTGCAGTCGGCACCAAGCTGGGTGTGGGTGCTGATCTGCTGGAGGGCAGGAAGGCTCTGCAGAAGGATCTGCACTGTCTTCTGGATCCACGGGCCAGGGCCAATTGTGTGAGGTTCAACATGGCCAAGTGCTGGGTCCTGCCCTTGGGTCACAGGAACCCCCTGCAGCTCCAGGCTGGGACAGCGTGGCTGGAAAGCTGCTGGATGGGAAAGGACCTGGGGGTGCTGGTCAGCAGTGGCTGAACATGAACTGGAATGTGCCCAGGTGGCCAAGAAGGCCAAGGACATCCTGAATGTACCAGCAATGGTGTGTCCAGCAGGACCAGGGCAGTGACTGCCCCTCTGTACTGAGCACTGCTGGGATTGCACCTCAAATCCTGCTCAGTTTTGAGTCCCTTATTACAGGAGAGACACTGAGGTGCTGAAGCTGGAGGTCTTTTCCAACCTGAATGATTCTGTGATTCTATGAAAGAAATGGATGCTGTGGTCAGTATCAGCAACATCTCTTCTCTGAGAGGAGATAGCTCTTGCTTCCAGTGAGTTTCTACCAGCAGGGTTAACCTTCATTTTGGGAAAGAAAAGTTCAATCTGGTATGCATGCTTTGGGAGGCTGCTGTAGTTCAGCTGGAGGTTAAGAGGATAGAGGCAGCAATGACTGTGCTATGGTTTAGTGGTCTGTGTCCCTCAGAGGTCACAGATGACCCCTTTGTGCCTCAGTATCCTCTGCATTGATCTGAAAGCAGGAATGGGAACTAAATTAAAACTGCAGAGCCTGACCCTCCATCTGTGGAAATCCTGCTGTTGGTTGTGGTCGAAGCCATATCCTGGTTTTGGAGATGCTTTCCCTAAGGAGGTCATGACCAGTCAACTTCATGTGTGCTCTTGCCTATCAGGGCTGTATGGAGCAAAGCTGAGCTCTGCTAATGTGTCAGAATGCTTCACACACCTGGACCAACCCTTCATGGAGAAGGAGTGAAGTGTAACTATGCAGTGTTGAAGGGAAATGTAGATATTGCCTCCAGATAGATATTGGTGGTAGAGATGTAAACTGTTATCTTAAAGTCCTTTGGTTTTTCACCTCCTGGCTGAGTGGGAAGTGAAAGAACATCAGTGATGAAGAGTAAGTGAGCAGCGTTGTGGGATCTGCCTATCATTATTTAGGGTAAATTTCAGGAGGAAACTTTTGAAATGGTCTCTAGAAAGCAAATTCAAGCTGCCCCTCTTCAAGAAAAGTGGAAAAAACTGTTTATTTAACAAGCAAAGTACTCAGAAACATGAAAAAATGAACACTGTTAAACAATGGAACCTCTCACTGCTCTGAAGAGATGGCAGATTCAGAGGGAGTCCTGTCATGGGCTGTAGCTGGGCTGGCTCAGTCTCTCACCCGTCCCTCCTGGGCTGGAATGCCGTGTCCCGGCCCTGGTGGGCCACAGGCTGAGCTCCCGGTGCTCTTCTGGGTTTTCAGTCCAGACCAGGGCTGAGCAGTTCCAAGAAAAAAGAGAGTCACAGTCTGGGGAACTTCTCTGCCTCAGCCAGCTAAAAATGAACTAAAAGCAAAGGAGAGCTCTGTCCCACTGTCTGTCTGTGCTGCAGACACTGCAGTCTGTGAGCAGGAATGCAGGGAAGCGAGTGCAGTCTGTGCAGACAAACTGGACACTTCTTATCTCCCCTTCACTCCTGGAACCTGTCTTAGAGGTGCAGAACTTATTTCTGGGCTAAACAGGTGAATGGGGATACAATTCATCATCGTGAAATCATCCCAGGACACTGCCAAAGCCAAGATGGAGAGGATCTTCTCTGAAAGTCCTTTCCTAAGTTCTGCTTGGCATACTTGCTCGGGAGCACTCAGAGCAGGCTGTTAATTATTTCCAGTTCTCAGGTCATCAGATTAGAGATGATTGATGGATTTTGGGAATAGCAATGTGGAAATATGTATTGTTATATCTGTTGTTGTTGTTGTTATTATATTATATTATTATATTATAATAATTATTATTTTGTTTGTCTTAATTTAGACTTATGGGAAAATAGAAAAAAATATTTATATATAAAATATAAATATATATTTTTTATTTAAAATTTTAGCCTTTCCAGTAACACAGTGAAATCCCTTCAGTCCACCTTCCAACTGTATTAATTTTGCAGTGTTGTAAGTTGTTTTCTTGGTGCTTATCAACATTTAATTTTAAACAGTTTGTTGGGGACATTTTCTTGTTTAATATAGAATCAGTGTTGGAACATGAGATGTTTGTGGTTTGTTTGTGATACTAAATGCATGACTCCTGCAGACAATGCAGTCCAAATTTAACATGTTATTTACATGTTCTTGTTTTATGAATAATTATTGCAGAGATCTTTCCCACAGGAAGATCTTAAAAAGAGAGGAAGCATTTAAAAATAATTACAGTTCTACTTTTGTCCCTATTTTAATATATGTGTTCTTTTCAGAGAGAACTGCAGTGTACAGTAAATTTCTATAGAGGGTTCAAAACATTACATGGAAGCCCAGTCCCTCAGGAAGCTTTGCAATTGAGAAATTTGGGGTTTTGGTATAAAGGTATATAGGTAAATAGGGGCTTGTTTCAAAGTCATACAGGAGTAGCTGACATTAGCAAGGGCCTTTAAAAACTGTGTGACTTATTTAGGTACCTAAATCTAAATTTGAAGTCTAACTCTGTTACATACTTATGCCTGTAGTTGTAACTAGTTTTCTGTGTGAAAATATGTGTGTGTGTGAGTGTGTGCTAGTTTCAAACTTGGAAAAGGGATGTTTCTTGGAATCTGCATACTTATAATTAGATTTCCTCTGTTGTTACACAAGTGTATAGTAAATCCAGAAAAGCATCACTGACTGATTATGTTACTGCAGACTTTTACTTCTATAAATTATGTCAGAAATGAATTCTGAGTACTCTGAAAATTCATAATGGTGCTTCCCAGCATCAGCTCTGAACTGTTCAGCAAGTGGAAGAGATCCAAAGTATGATAATGCATGTTGATGTGCAAAGGAGACTAAATAATAGCAGAACTGGATGGGTACCATTCTTCAAGAAACTCTTTCAATACAGTTCTTTCATGACTGAACAAGCTTGCAATAACTTGGTTCCTTAAACATGCTTTTTTTGTTTTTTCTGTTATCAAACTGAATAGTCTGTAAGGGCTTAGAGGTAGATAAGTAGTTTTCATGTTCTGACAGCTAAAAAAGTTTGCTTTGATATAGTCTGGGACACTAGATCATATGAGAATAAGGTGATTTTTAGTCTTGTCTGAAGTAAGTTGTTTTGTTCTGGTTTAAATGGATGCAAAAAGGCAAGCCTATCTTACTTCAATACTCAAAATTACATTGAGGATAAACATACTGTAAAGATTTAGAAAATTGCTTAGAAATTGTGAAACTTTGTCATTTTCCCACCTGACCTGGACTTGGAGAAGAGGCTCCTGGAGACAGTTTGTGTATAAAGAGCATGAGGACGAAAGAGAATAATTTCATTGTACTAAAGGGCTTCTGTATCAGTATCAGAAAGAGTTTTAGATTTGATCCTCTTGTTAATAATGGGTGGCCAGATGGATGCTTCCTCCTCTGCTGTCTCTTTTTAATTTCATCTGAATGATGGTGGAAAATGCAGCCCAGTGGTTTGAGCCCAGCTCTCTCCAATTTAAAAGCCCCCTGTGTTTGTCTCTGAATCTCCTCTTGCAGCACAGCAGTTTTGGTATGTTGAAAAGTGCACTTGGGAGATTTCCTTACCAAACCAAGCAGGTCAAACAACCTATTATTGTGTTATTTAATACACAAAAGACCTAAAACTGTGAAGCTGTATCATCACAGCCCTGGCTCAACATTTTATTACTATCTGCAACCTAACTGGTTTTGGTTTTCCCTGCTTTCAGAGCAGGGCTGCCTGCAAGACTGCTCACCATCCCAAAATACATTATGTTTGTTGTCCCCAGAGGACACCAACCTCTTAAACACAGGCAAGACTGCAAGGACATGCAGTGAGGGAGGGGCTTATGCTGCCTGACCTGGAATGGCAGTTGGAGCTTTTGGTCAATACCACAGTTCAGAGCTTTGCTGTTAACTGCTGACATATAGTGGATGTGTTCTTCAGCTTTCACCTATTAATGTTATTTTATTAATATCATTAAAATCCCACCATGTTCCTGGTCCAGTGGGAAATGCTTTCTGGGGTATTCTGATCCCTGATTTTTGGTATAATTTCACTCAATGTTTTGGAAATGTGTCTCTTTTTATGAGCTTGCTTATGTTTTATGGACATAAAGAGGAAAGAGGAAGTGGATGGCTTCAGAGCTCTGAAAGGATCAAGCAGCTTCTACCAAGAGTCACTGGTTGGTGTTATGAGAACAGAGGCAGCTCCTCCTGAGCAGTGCTGCTGACAAGGACATACCCTTTGAGATAGTACTGGTGGTGGAAGCTGCTGTGGATTTCACAATGTCCCTGGACTGAGAGTGATCTAGTCCTGCAGTGCACTCAGATGATCTGGAGCAAGGGTAGAAGGAATGGGGAGAACCTTGCTCTCTTCCCATCCTCTGGTAGGCCATAATGCTCCATGTGATGCCTAGTAGTGGAGGCACATGTGATCCTTATGAAATTTCCCAGTGGCCCTATGCCTACAGGCAAGCTTCAGATGAGTCAGTATGGCATGCCTACTTTCTTGTAGCTCCATTCCCTCTTTATAAAAATGGGCACAATCTCATTTCCTTACAGAAAGATTTTACTAATTGCCATTTTTTGTGTTTTGGGTACTGTGTGAACACCTGGAAATAAATAACTCCTGTCGAGAACTTTTTGGTGGCGAAGTTTTCAAAACAAATCCAAGTATGTGATTCAGTTTTTACCTAACTGTTGTGTCCCACTTTAGAGTGTAATGTTGCCTGCAAGAATTTCGCATTTCTATGCTTAGCTGTTTTAGTGTCCTCTTGGTGAACTGTTCTTTGTTCTCAGGGCTTGCTTGGGCTGATACTGTAAATGTCCTGGCAATTACTAGGTTTGATTTAGTAAGCCTAGATGTTTGCACAGGTCTTTTGATCTTTAATAAATAAATATTGTGGACATAAATACTTGAAAATCAAAGCAGTTAAGAAGGTTTTGCAGGGAACTTGTCTGCAAGAATTGATACAGTTTCACCACTGCCTTTATTTAGCTATGCTATATTAGATTTTTTTGTGTCCAGTTTGCCTGTTAACTCATTTAAGCAGGTTTCATCTGATCATATTCAGATACCTCTATTTTACTTAAACACATTTTTTAGTCAATGGAGCAGAAAGTGCACTTGAAAGATGTCAAGTCTGAAAATAAAGATCTACAAGAGGCCAGATAACTATTTTCTCTGTAGAGTACTCCTTCTTCTCCTTTGACCAGAAATGAAGCCCATGGCAACAAGCTCAGATGAAGATTCAGCTGATGTTAAAGAACAAAAATCCCAGCTTTAATATTCCTGTATTCCTGTTGGTTACTTGTGTGGAGGTCAAACCTGAGGCTGTGGTTTGACTGTGCAGAAACCCCAGCTTTAGGGCTCCTACAGCTGTACTAAAACCACTGAGACTATGAAATATAAAATGCTGACTGCTATAAAACTTTCTGTCAATTCAAATTTGTTCAAAATCTCTCAAAGCCTCCCAGCGTAAGATTTAAATTTTTATTGCCAGGTTAAATATCAGAAGTCTTCCTGTGGCTGGCATAAAGCTGACCTGTAAATGTGCACTCTGGCTAATTCAGCAGAAACATAACCATGTGCCTGGATCTGATTTGTACCTCTGGGTAATCCAGAATAAAACAGATTTGCTGCTGTCCTGAAGGATTTCAGACCTCAGACCATCACAGCAAAACCATCTAAACACAGCAAAAGTGTGTCTTTGAGTGAAAAACCTTGATTCGGTTCCGAAGTGTTTTTTTTTCCTTTTTTTTTTTTTTTTTTTTTTTTTTGCTATTTGTTTCTAACTAATAAGTAAAAGTTACACTTGAATAGAAGTTAGTACGCTAATGTCTTTTGCTGGTAGTAGATTTATTTCTCTGGTGCTGAAATGCCCAGATGACTTTAGGAAAACAAGTACAATGCCTTCATCTATATATATATATAAAGATTTATGGTACATGTCAAACATAACCTTTAAAGCAATTATAAAGTCATCTCACTCAGGGGATGAAGGCAATTTTTTGAATAACTGTATGTATGTTTTTCTGGAAGTTTAGGCCAGGTTGGAAATGCCAAAGGGGTTGTCTTGGAGGATTGGGTCTTGGCCATTTGCACAAATCACCTTTTAAAAACCATTAATGGGACATTTTAATGACCCTTTACATTTCTGTTTCCCCCTGTGAGACAGTGATTATTGGAACTCCTTACATCATTCCTTTGAGGACAACATAGGAAGAAAAAGCTCAATTTGTCAGAAAAGAAAAAAAATCTTATTGTTTATGCATTGAATATCCACATATGCTTTTTGACAGTTCCAGCCTCAACTTGTTTAAAGAAAATATTATTATTTTTCCATAAGCAGTCATTTAAGACAGCTTTTTTGCTGCCTTAAGAAAGCCTCAAAGAAGCAGCCTCTCTTCACCTACATACCATATGTTTAACTTGGTATTTTGAACTAAAAGGCTGGAAGGAAGAAAGTGTGTTACTACCTGAGCCATAACTAAAAACTTTCACTGAAGAATGGAGAAGGAGATAGCCAGTTTATTTATGTGGGTGGTATTTCAGCCTTTGAGAGCACATCTTATGTGGACGTGCTGAGTGGAACAAGGGCAGGTAAAAGCTGATTTTTCTGGCTGTAAATATTCCAGGGATGAAGGTGAGAAGAGCTGATAAACACTAAGAAGAGGAGAGAGCTGTAGAAGCTGCATGTCTGTGGATATAAACTGATTATGAATACATTTAAGCCAGAACACAGACCATTTCCAACTATGCAAAGTGTTGGGGCAGCTTTCCAGCAAAGTATCAGAGATGTAAGTGTTCTTTACTTCTATTTGAAATTCAGTGAGTTTTACTGATTCGAGCATGAAAAAGTTGCTGTGATAGCTGGGGTCTGGATTTGATGATTCCCAGGAGGATCTTTATGGCTGGTGGCACAAGGAAGGGGATCAGGCAGCTCTGCTCACCAGATGCTGGTGGCACAGCTTTGGGAAGAGGCATGCACCCAGGCTGCAGCCAGGCTGGCTTGTGGTTGGATGGAAAGGAGTAGGACTTGGCTGTTGGCACTGCTGAGTGAGAGGGGACCATGCTTCTGTCAAGATTTTTGCAGCATCTTTTGGTCCTCGGAGAGCATCTGGCACAAAAGCTTCTTTTCTTGCAAAGGAGAGCACCTGTCTTGTGCTGTGGGTTGGCTTTGGGTTCAGTCTGTGGGCTGCCACAGCAGTGGGGTGTAAGCCTGAGCCCTAAAACCACTACTTATCATGGTGAGAGTCTTTTTAAGATAAACACCCATGAAAGGCTAATCCCCTTTGTGGGTCCTCCTCAAAGTGAGTGGTCATGTAGTCTCTGCATCATCATGATCCTTCTATCTGAACAGGATTAATATTTTTTCCATATCACATGCAGTATATTAATTGACATTTGCCACCCCAGTACTTTCCCAGTGGAGATGTTCTGTGCTTGCAAACACACTATCTGCAAATTCTTAGTTCACTTTATCCTTGAAAGTGCTAATGAAAAATCTCAACAGACCACACTACTGAGATGTAGGTAAGATGGGAGATTTAATTACCAGAGTGTGAATCAGTAGCCTCAGAGGGATTCAGAGCAACCAGGACAAAATCTCTTGGGTAGAAAGTTGTCCCCAGGAACAGGGACTCCTTTTCACAAGACAGGACTTTGGGCCCAGGGGGCTTCCCATTCCCAGTTCTGGCTTGTTTTACTCCAGACAAGTCTAGGCAATTCCAGTTTGGGCATAATCTAGAGTATTTTGTGTATAGGTCTGTACTCAATTCAAGGCAGGTGGGGTGGTCTGGCAGATCTGTCAGACCTACAGCAAGTAAGCAAGGTGGTGGTGACTCCATGAAATTTTCTGAAATGGGTCTTGAGTCTATTTTGTGGAAGTCAAGAGTAAAAATAAATTTCTTCCTAGCATTGAGGTTTCCATTTTTATCAGGCAGGTCTATTTTTTCCCTTGATGAACAGCTTACCACCTTTCTATTTTTTGCTTCCATTTGCACTAGACACCCGAGCCACTCTTCTCACCAACACAAAGCTGTTCAGCTCAGTGCTGTGCTGTCTGCTACATCTGGAAGGAGTATTTCCTATTTATGCTTGTCTGGAGTAATTTTTCCAAAGCCAGAAGGTTTTGTTTGAGAATATCAAATCCCTTGAAAGTACCGTATAATTATCTACATGATTAATTTAAGTGTCTGCCATGGCTCTGCAGTGAACTCAGGGGCGTAGACAAGCAACCCGCAGTGTATTGATGCCCACAGCTTTTCCTGTGGGGAGAAGGAATGGGGTTTTGAAGGTTGCCTGCCTCTGGCAGCGTGGAGGGGGCCATCATCCTCTATCTCTGGAGGGATGTGTGTACATGGAGGGGGAGAGCCCTCCAGCAATGCTGCTAAATGAATGATGGATGAGTTTTGCGTGGAATGCAGATGCCTTTGAACGCTCTGACAGCTAACTGCAGGATTGAAGCTGAAGTCATCATCAGTGCCCTTTGCCAATGCAGATGAGATTTGGAGATTTGAGCTACAACTCTGAGCTGCTTTCAAGGAGCCCTGAGATCTCCAGGGACCCTGGCAGTGCTTTTGATCTGGGAATAGCTGGCAAAAGACAGTCCATAATATGTCTACCCAATGTCAAACCTGATAAACAGCTGAGAACAAAACTTTAAATTATTAGGCAAAAAGAGCCTCAAAGTATGATCTGGTCCCATCTTCTCTAGAGCTTGAATGGTTTTGAACTGTATATGGTCACTGAAAGTTGTACCAAAGTTTGCTGTTAAAGCAAAGGGTGTCATTGTCATAACTCACAGATGTTATCCATTAAATGACCTCTTACTGTACTCTCACTAGGACGGTAAATTATGTTGAAGGAAGTAAAAGTAAGAGGGATTGAAATGGAGAAATCTTAATGTCTCCCACAACCCAAGAGATATTGGCTCCAATCATTGTTCATGGCAGATCTCTGACCTTCTGCAGAGACCACCGTGAGTGTTGGAGACTCCAGCAGCTGTGATAGTGTTCCCCAGTGTCTTGATACTTTTCATCCTTCTGAGTGTTACATAACCACTCCCTGGATGTGATTCACATGCATTACTCCATCACAGACAAGAGGAACAGACTGCTTTTCTCCTCATGGTCACTGTGGGTCATTTTAAAGTACATGAGGACCTTTAACTTGTGCTCTCAAATCCTACCTGCAATACTTTCTCCTTTTTAGCAGGCCCTAACTTTTTGAATATTTCCTAGTAATTCATACTTTCAAGACTGCCAAGTCATGTCAGAACTCTTCCAATTGGGAAGTTTTGCTGCTGAGACCTTCCAAGCCATGTGTGAGGCAACAGAAATACTTCATATGCCTTGTTACCTTTGTCCCTGCTGACACATCCTGAGACAATGACCCTTTTTTTTCTCCAGCAGCAGGATATTGACAAGAATGATTCCCTATAAACCTTTGAAAATGTTCAAAACCAAGCTGGGTGGGGCTCTTGTCTGGAGCAATGTGTCCCTATCCATGGCAGGGGGGTTTGGGACCACATTCCTTCTTAACCCAATCCATTCTGTGATTCTGTGAAAATGCTGCATCTCTTGCCAAAGATTTGCCACATAGCCAGTCCCTTCTAAGTGAGATATTTCTTTTGCAGTGTTCTGCATTTGTCCTTGATGAACTTTACCCTAATTTTTAGAGTATGTTTTTCTGATTTTTGCCAAAATATTTTAGATGCTAATCCTGTCCTTCAGTGTGTCTGCAGACATGCCCATCTTTGTGTAATCTGCAGATTTAATATGTATATTTGCTTTCATTGTCCAGGTCACTAATGAGTGTGCTGAGCAAAACTAGACTATACAGATCCAGCAGAGCTCCACTTTCAGTGTCCGTATGTTTCACAGAATGTTATTAATAACTACTCCCTGGGTATGGACTTACAGTAGTCTCATTTAATCATATTTCCCAAGTATATTTATGAGAAAGTTGTTTGAGACAGTGACAAAAGCTATAATGAAGCCCAGATGAACTATATTTGACAACTTTCCATTATGAAAAGAAATTAAGTTGATTTCACATGATTTTATTCTTGCCTCTTCTGTGTCTGCTGCTGCTTATATTTTTGTTCTCTTCCCCATAAATGCAAACTATTTCTCTGTTTGATTTGGAGTTTTTTGGATGATTGATGCTAGATTGACTGATATCACATTTTTCTGCTGCTTTTCCTTCTACCCTTGAAGACAGCCACTGCATTTGCTGTTGTCCTTAATTCTGACACCTTACCTGTTTGAATTCTCACAAGTGACCAGCCATCTGAGATGGTTTTAGCTGGTTTGTAGGAGATTTAAATGGTGGTTTTCCCAACTCTGCTGGACTGGAAATGCCTGAATTGAACTAATCTCTTACTCTGGAACAGGCAGAGAAGAGGGTAGTATGCCTCTGTACTGATATTGTGTCACACTGTGTACTAATCCCCCATGCATAGTTGGTAATTTTAAAAAGGACTAAAGCAAAACTCAAACCAGTGTTGCCTCTTTTTGTGTCATTTTTCAATAACTTTCTCTCTGAGCAATGTTTTTCTTCGTATTAATATGCATATAAAGAGTAACTTTTTTTTTATCTTCTGCAAGTTTCATTTCATTTTTATACCCTGATGTTTCTATTATTTTTGCCTATGTGTTCATGCTGGTTTTTTTAAACTTGTGCTCAGTAACCTTTTAGTGTTCTTTCTTCTTGTCTTTGGGGAAAATAAAAAGCTCGTGATGCTGCCAAATCTTCTGATCCTTCTTCATTGAGATGCTATTGTGCCTGTGCCTTTTAAGCAAAAAATATTGTTTCTTCAAGAAACTATAGCTCACCTTGATTTCTTTTTTCTTTAAACTTTTCTCCATGAATTCTCTCCTAGCAGTTTCTTTTTTTTTTTTTTTTTTTTTTTAAATGTACTGAAGCCAGTCATTTCTATTTTGCTGTTCGCAATCCCTTGATTTTACAGGCATTCTTACAGGAGTTTCTTTCCACCTTCTTATCCCCTACACATCTCTCTCTGGAGGCACTTCCTTGCTGATTACTTGACCCCATCCATTATGTGAGAATTTTGCTCTGAAGGCACCAGGACTTTCTATCTCCTACTACTTTCTTTTTCTAGCAGATATCTCATGCTTCTACTTTCCCATTATCATTGAGTCAGCTGTTATCAGGTTCTTGGTTTAGGGTTTGTTGTGCCCTCCCGTGTATTTTGTTTTGTGCTTTCTGCCTTTATTATTAACTAGATAATTTAGCAGTTCTTACTCCTCCTGTCTTCTGGACCTCAGAGCAAATATACACATCATTCTCAGTGTGCCAAGAGGTTCTGCCTCTACTTTTTCTTTGTTGGTCCACATATAAGCTATGCATTTTTAGATCAATATTCCAGATATAGGTCTTACAACAGTAAGTTCCAATTATGTCAGTTAAATCATTGCTTTTGTCTTAAATATGAGATCTTAAATAAGACTTAAATTCTGTGTTAAAAAAATCCCACATACTCACCAGTGTTGCATTAGGTATCTAAAATGCTCAGAGGATTTATCCTTACCTCCTGATCAGTCCATGTCTGTATTATCACCACTTGTTTTAGACATGTGCCTAGGCAGTTTCTGTCTTTATTCTTCCCCTTTTCTTCCCTTTTTTTCCTGCCCTGAGCCTATCTCAGAAGTCTCTCTTTCTGAGCAAGGGGCCAGTTCCTCCTTTCCCAAGCTGATGTCTATCCCTGTTGAGCCACTGGTGTAACATCAGCCTCTTGGTTAAGATGCTGGTGTCCTCCTGTAGAAGCATCACGTGGCCCTGAGCTGTTGTTGTCCTTGAGCTTTGTCCTTGACCTTTGAGCTTGTTGTTGACCCTAAGCTTTCTTGGGTCACTTCTGTCCATCTAAGTTTTGCCCCACAGCCAAGGAGGTGGCAGAACTTAGAGGTTTTGGGCAGCAGCATTTTGCAAGAGCCTCCCTCTACACTAATTCTTTTGGGGTTATAAACTCTTCCTACAGCTTTTCTACCTAACACAAGCCTTTATGCACATCTGCAAGAGCACACCTGCAGACTGCAAGCTCGAAGCTGCTGCTTTCTTCAGTTTTCCTGGTGCACAGCTCACTGAGCAGCATCCACTGCTAGAAAATAAAGCCCTGAAAGAATCCGGTCAACCAGACCTGACTCGGGTCAGGGTTTTTTCTTGTTTCATAGATCCTAATGATCCTGGCAAAAAAAACCCTGTTTCATCCTGTTGCTTGCTAACCTCTGCCTCCCACTGACTCCTGGCTGTCTGTGTGCCTCCCTCCAAACTGCAGGGAGTTGGGGGATTCACCTGCCGTACTCTTTTCCCGGGAAGCTGGATAGTCACTTCTCTTAGACGCCTTACCCACAAGGTGGCTGTGCACCACCGTTGCCATGAAGAGAGGGACCCCACTGGCATATTTGCCTTTCTGTTTGCTGCTGCCCATCTCTCGTGCAGCTTGGCGGGGAGCTAAGTCCGGGAAGAGACCGGTTTGAGCCTATCCAGCCCAAAATCACCGGCATGGACGGCAGGGCTGTCAGGAAGGGGGGCTGTCAGGACGGCAGGGCTGTCAGCTTCAGTCGCCGGTGAGGCCGGTGCCCCTCCAGCGGCCCTTTGAGCAGGAGTGTCATCCCCGCTCGGGTCAGAGCCCCGGAGCTGCAGCAGGAGCATCCCCTGGGCTCTGTAATCCGCCTTTCACCGCCAAGGTCAGGAGCTAATGGTGACCTTTTATTCCCTTGCTGAGGAGAGCAGCTGGTGCCCTCAAGTGGTAAATGGCAGGAGGAGAGCGGGCCCTTCTAACCGCGCTGTTTTGCCCTCGCAGGACGAGACGCCGTGGGGCTCGTGGTGGGAAGGACGCTTGGTACCCGACCGAGCGGGGACACCGGCGGCAGGCAGACCTGCACGGCCACAGACGCTGGCAAACTTGTCCCACCAGCCTGTTCGTAGGGACGGCTGTAGCGCCGTGACACCAAACATTCCTTGACTTTGTTCCTGGACAGCTGGAACCCCCCAGAAAATCTCCGTGAGACTACATGGAGCTTGCTTTGGACGTGCAGTCCCTCTCCAGCATGTTCGACTGGGGCCGGGGCTGAGGCCGTGAGGGGATGCCCAGGGACAGCGATGCCCATCACACAGGACAACGCGGGGGTCTTCCTGCCCCTCCTGTGCCAGTGGCTGCAGAACAGCTGGCGGGAGGGGGCCGAGGGAGCCGAGCAGCAGCTCTGCCGCTCGGCCGTCCAGAAACTGAGCGAGTACATCCAGCTCAACTTCTCTGTGGACGAGAGCAACCTGCAGCCAGGGAGCTGTGGGGCTTTGGATACGGAGATCTGCACCATGTACCTGGCCCAAGAGATGCGGAAAAATGAAGTCCTCGGCTTGAGCTTTGGGAATATCCCTGCTCTGGGGGACTATGGGGAGAAGCGCCGGGGAGGAAAGAAGAGGAAGGCGCATAAGGGGCCTGTGCTCGATGTTGGGTGCATCTGGGTGACAGACTTGAAGAAGAACAGTCCGGCTGGGAAGTGTGGGAGAGTGCGCCTGAAAGACGAGATCCTTTCTCTGAACGGGCAGCTGATGGTCGGTGTGGATGTCACTGGAGCAAGGTAAGGGTGGCAGAGCCACCAGCAGCAGCTGCCTCTGGTGCCACATGGTGCAAATCACAGTTGATACAGTTGGAAGTCCAGGAGCAGAGGTTTTGACCTTTGCAAGAGAGAGTCTTGGATTCATTCTTAAGGCCTTGTAGAAAATAAGTAAGAAAAGCAAATTGATAATTAGCCTGCGTGTGCTACTAACACTTCCGCTGAAAACATTTCAGGAGTCACTGGGTCAAAAAATTACACATCATAATTGCCAGAGGGGCTTTACTAAAATAGGAGCCTTCCTGGTTTTTTATAAAATGGTTTTCTTAAGCAAAAATGAACACAGATGCAGCAGCACCGGAAGATATTTTTACAGGTGCTCATATTTTTTGTTGAATTATTTTGGTTGAGAGAAGTGTATTTGACAGCCAAGTGTTGTCTGAGACTTTATCGAAGCAAGACATTTTTTATTTTCCAGTTTGGAACAACTTCATTTTAATAAATTCCCTTTGACTTTAATACATTTGCTCTCTTCTGATGTCTCCTGATCCAGAAAACTTGAAATCTTTAAGAGTTCAAATCAAAAAATTAGGATTCTTGTAATGATACAGATTGTTCTTGTGGTATTTTTTTTTTTAAATTCAGCTATTCTGTAAATTCAGTTACTTTCCCAGTATTGCTCTTTGTGGGCTGGTACACTTTCTCACATTACCCTTTGCAAAGGCAAAACCCTTTCTCTGCTGTAGATGAGGATGTAAACATTCATTCATTCCTGAGGTTACAATGTACCTGAGGGCATGAAATTCTCTCCCTCTTGCCAAAAGGGAATTTATTTTGGGGGTGGACACCTTTGGAAACCAAATCCTAGTGAAGTGACCCCAACAACAGGATAACTTCACTTGAATGTGGCAGGAGTTTGGGCTGACCATCACTCCCAGTTCTGACATGTGGCAGAATAAAAGCAGTGACTCCTCAATCTGTGGGTGTTGGGCAGCTCAACCTTCTGTGGTTTTACAGGTATGATCTGTAATTCCTAGCTTGTAATTCAGTAAGTGTATACATACTGGTACTGTGGCAGTATCGGTCAGTGGCACCTCCAAATTTGAGAGTGTTTATGGCAAAAGGCACTTAGTTTGCTGTTTCCCCTTTGTCAGATGTCACTTTTTCTAAATACAAGGGAATTGCTTGCAGTGGGCAGCAATAATGTTATCTTATTAAAAATGCAAAATGAGAGTTAATAGCCAATGAAGCCAAGAATCTTGGGCTATCTGTTCTCTTTTGGCTTATCTCTGAGGGCTTAATATGGGGCTTGTTCCTTTTGGAAAGTTCTGTTATTAAACTGGCAAGCTGTGACTGCAGCTAATGGGAACTAAGTGCTCCATTTTCCTTACTTTTTTGGGCCATTACAAAGACACAGTTTTAGTGGTGTGGAGCCAGTGTTTTTAAAATCTTGTTTTAGAATATTCAACATCCAATTTAGGCCAAAATTTAGGACATTTTGTAGTCAAAACCCATTTTATTTTCAACATCCACAGCATCCTTATGTAACTTACTATTTGACTATTTGTCTAACTGCTATTTGACAAAGGTGATGTTGATGGATGGCAATTTGGGACCTTGAGGATGCTCCCAGTTTGGAGAGCTGGCTTTTTCCTATGTGGGAGCTGGCTGGCAGCTCCAACCCCATGTTCCCACATTGTGCATCTGGAGTGCTTGAGGATGCTTTGAGAATCTTTCTCCACTGGGGTGCTCAGAATAATTCTGTCTAGCTTTATAATAGTATGAAAGGCAACATCAACTTGCCTTCTGGGAAGACTGCTTCCAAGAATAAGCTTTCCTAGAGAATTCCATATTGCTGCTATGGTGGAAGTAGCAAAGCCCTTTTCCCCTTAGTTTTTCAAAGAGTTATTGGGGCAGGACAGCACACTGACTAGTACATTGTCTGACAGCACACTAGTACTGACTCAATTTCTGACTGCCTAATTATTCCCTGGCTGAGTGAGAAACATTTCCAGGTCGATACAAGGGGCTGTGGGTGCTCTGATTTGTGGTGTGATTTACTTAGTGGGGCCTAGACATGATCAGTGAAGGTAAAATATTGCCTTAGTTCCTGCAGCACCAGGTTAGACTCAGCAAGCAAAATCACTGCTTGTGTGTTTATTCCACGCCTGCCCAGTGTTCCAGGGCAGCCCTATCTTGCCTGATGAAGAAATTTTTCAAACTGATGCTATGGAAAATCTTCTGATTTATTCCCTTTACAATGGAGGAATTGGCATGGGGGTCTCACAGCTCCACGTTGCAGTAGGGTTTGCAGAAGTGTTCTCACATACCCTGGGCTTCATGTAACCTCAGCTTTAGTTCCAGCCTGCCATCCAAATCCTCCCTGTTCCAAGGGGCTAAACTAATGCACCAGAAAACAAGAGAGAAGAGGTGAGGGTACACAGTCCTTTCTGCTATCCTATGGATGTGGTCAGCCTCTAGAGGATGCAGGGGAAGGTCAGAGGAGCTGGAACAGATTGGGCAGCCCTGGACAGACAGGGCTGTTTTGGCCTTGCTTGGTGGGCCCACAGGTCCTCATGTCTCAGAACGGTGATGGGATCAGACACAGTAAGAGCAGCAAAACACTTCCTGGAGGAGCCAGCTGTGAGTACCACTCATCTCTCTCTCCTTGCTAAGAAAGCTGAATATGACTTCTTTAAAGAAAGGTTATTTATTTAAATTCCACATGATTTTCATGTAAACAGCAGAGATGGGTTGATTATTGCTGAACTTGTTTATTTTATTTTTTTTTCCTTTTCATTTAGAAAAACACTATGGAGTAATAAAGTCATCAAAGCTTTTTGCTTAACAGGGTATTATTACATTAGAGAGGAATAATGTAGGTGGTGTCATTTTTGGTGATGTTAGTGATTGAGGGAAAATTATTGCTCTCTTTAGAGTTAGCAAATTGTGTGTCTATCAAACACAATTGCAGGGAAATTAGCTGTATTGGAATATTGAACAAAGGTTAGTCAAAACTCTGCATATTTATTTATCTATCTTCTGTCTATACAACTGTATCTGCAAAATGCATGGGTTATGTTCCCCCCGACAACAACTTCCTATGTATTTTGGATCAACTCTACTCATTTTGGGCTATTACTCACTTGCTGAAGGGATGCTGTTAGTATTTCTAGAGATAACAGATGGATCCTTCATTTCTTGAACATAACTGAGTGGGGGTTCTTAGAGAAAGTCCTTGGAGCACTGCAAAAAAAAAATTTTTTCATTAATATAATTCAGTTTGAAATATTTGATTATGAATTTCATCAAGCATAGCTGCAGTGCTTGGACACGGCTACCATATACATTTAATCTTTAAAATCAGTGCTAAGTAGATTTTCAAATTCATTTTTGTAAAAAGCAGAGTAAGATACATCACCAGTGTTGACAGTGTGGTAGAAACATGAATTAGTATTATAATTTTGTCATTGAGAAAACCCAACCACTCCTTCAAGATACCATCTTTCTTGTTGCCAGAAATCACCAAACATTGCCATATGTGGGAATACAGTCAGAGAAGTGGCTGGCTTCTTTTTAACCCACAAACTGGAGTTGCTTCCAAAAAATCCAAAGAGTGAAATATTTTGTCAGCCATACCTTTGCACAGTGCTTTTTTAGTCTCTCCTCTTCAGTCAGTGTCCTGGGGAAGTTGCTGAGACTCCTCCTCAGAATAGGTAAAGCATGCCACATTTCAGGGAATTCAGTTTCCTTTCAGAGATGTTGAGAAAGACCTTTAAGAATCAGGTCTGCAATGGAGAGGGAACTTCAAGTGCCACTACTAAAGGCAAATCTTTTACTTTAGCTGAAGCTGAGGGTTTCCAGTAGAGCCAAGGTCTTTCATGAGTGCTTGCTGCTACTGCACATTTTATGTTCATGCCTCCAGGATAGCTGGAACTATGAAGGTAAAGTCCTGCTGCTCCTCACACATCAATGCCATTAGTAGTTGTGTGATATATGGACATTCTAAGCACTGTCCTGCCTCTCTGTAAGTGCTAGCAGCTGATTACAGAGGACAATTCAAAATGTCCAACGAAATTACAGGTCTCAAAATGTGCACAGCACTTTGTGCTGCCTGCTGTGGCATTAATTAACAGTCCTGGTCTCTGCTGGGTGAAATCTTGATGTTCTTTGTGAAAAAATGAGTTCTTGCTGGTGCTAGAAACAAATCATGCAGTTTTTGGCTGTAATTAGAGACAGATTCTGCTCTGAACAGGGGTCTTCACTAGGGCAATCTTCTTTGTTCCTGTGCTGTGAGCCCTGCAGACAAGGAGCGGACCTATACCTGCAGAGCAGTGCATGTGCTTTGGGGCTGGGAGCAGTGAAGTATTTACTGTGTCTGAGAAGAGCTGCTCAAAAATCTGGATGTGATTTAAAAACTGTTTTGTCTGAAGACAAACACTTTCAAGGCACTTTTTTATTGAGATCCCCTTTCCTCAGAAGTTTGAATGGGATTATTTTTTTTTTTAATAAACTGCTTTGCTCCTGCAATAGAAATATTTTCTCGCTGGGAGAAACATGCTTCCCCTCCAAATGTGGTCACTCTTTGATATTCAAGTGCTCCAATTTTACATTTTCCATGGGGCACTGCTTCCTACCATGCTGTGTTGAGGCACTGTCACTGCTTCAGGAGGATGGCTGTCTTTGCCATGACTACTTTGTCCCTGTCCTGGCAGCTGCAGTTGTCTTTGGAGCATCTGCAAGATTTTGTTTAACTCTGTTACTCAGCGTGTATTCAAAATGCATCCATGTGCCCCTACTGATGTGTGGGGATGGGATACTGTGGGAACTCCCTCAGCACATCAGCTGCAGCTCTCAGGCCATGTTTTGGGTAACAAATCCATTCCTTAGTAGGGCTGTGTGTTGAGGTGTATGAATGCCTGTGTTATGGTGGAAGGGGGTAGTTCAAGTCTCTCTGCCTATGATGGGATTGTGTTTCATTGGAGGTTTTTGGGGATTTATCTTCCTGGCAGTGCAATCTCCTTTATACATCCTTTTTATTACAGAAAAATCACCCCAAGAAAACCATCACTGGTCATCGGAGAAAGCTTTGTCTAACAGCACCCCCAACTCCCAGGCACATCAGGTTGCATGGATCGATTGCTCTGCCTTACTGTGTTTCCTCACCTCCTTCCTATAACAAAAGTGCTGCCAACACAAAGTGCTGCTCAGTATAAGCAGCTGCTTTTCCTGGTGTTAGTAGGGCCTTTTCTTGGTTATGTCCACAAGAAAATATTTTTTTTAATAGGAAAAATAATGGAAATTTATCCTGTCCCTTTGCCTTTGGCCAAGGGGCAAACATTATGTGTAAGCTCCATGTTAAAATATTAACAACATTGACTACACAGTGAAAAACAAATACAGTGGTCCTGGAGACTGCAGCCTCCAAATGCAGTCTCAGGGAATAATGTTCTTGTAACTGACCTAAAAAATACCCCCAACCTGTTGTGGAATTGAATTAGTTTCCTTTTTTATACCATATTACCAGTTTTCCTGCTGCTAAGTGATGCATCAGGGCACAGAGGTTGAAATGTGGGGCTTGGTATCATGGGCAAGGATGAGAAGCCTGTGCTGATGTGCCCTCCAAGCTGCCTGGTGCACAAATCCTGAGGATGGAAAATAAGCAGCACATAGGGAATTTGGTTGAGTGTTTCCTCATCCTGTTGAGCTGCTGTGAGCTGGGATACAGTAAATGTGTGCTAAACCTGCACAAAATGAGAGAAAGCCTATGTCTAACATTTGCAAGGCACAGCCTAAGTCTCATTGTGCTCCTGAGATCTGGAGCATGCAGTCCCCTCTGAAGCATGGCTGCTGTATTTTACACTGATAGTGGATATAAATCCCCTGCTTGATAGTGGATATAAATTCCCCCTTCTCCCCTCTCTTAAAATTTAGCAGAACTGAGAAACTAAGAAGAGATGTTTTTCTTCCCTGGTTTTATGTTTCCTGGAGGGTATGAGCAGACTTAGCCACACGTGTTGAGAAATAAATTGCTCTGAAGAAATGAGCTTTATTCCAAATCCTCTCTTAAGAGCCAAAATCTTAAATAGAAGGTCACTAATCCCCAGACTCAGCAGAGATCATTTAGCTGGTTTGTCATCTTTGCTTTATTAATCTGAGTGTGTTCTTCACTCAGTTTTCCCTCCTCACCTCACCCTCTGGTTCCTACCGTCCTGCTTAATGTTCCTATGCCAAGCTGCTGTAGAGGCACAACTCATTCCCTTGTAGCAATGGCCACTAGCAACATCCCATCACCACAACTGCCTCCTCAACAGACTTTCTGAACCCCTCATCTGCCTCAAATTTGCATCTGATCTTCTTGCTCAGACAAGTTTTATCTAAAGCCCATAAAAAGTGATGGAAAGACTTCCACTGATTTAAATAGCTCACATCCTCTACGCGTTTGCATGTTTGTCCAAGCAATTGCATCAGGCTTGGAAAGACTTGGACAGTGGTTGGTGATGTTGTCTTAGGAGGTGTAAAAACTTCAGAGGTTATAGAGACGGTTTTTTCTGTGCTTTGTTTTTGTTTTAATGTGCTGTGAAAGTTCTGATTAGAAATCTGTACCTTGCTGCCCAGTGTATGGCTGTGCCTCTCCATTTAATTTGCTGGTTTGACCATGCTGTAATTACAAGAGAACAAGCCCAGTGTTTGGGAGGGAGCTTTGTCCTCCCTGCTCTTCCCTCCCTGCTCATCCTCTGTGGGAACAACTTGTTTTGGTGAATCAGCCTTGTGCCTTGTCATTTACCTTGATACCAAAGTGCTAGCAGGATCACTTTTACACCCTGAGTGGGATTTTCAGCCTGACACACAGCAAACATTTTGTGATGTCAGGTCATCTGAAGTACAGTCAAGGTGCAGGAGAATGTAGCTAATTGGAAAACTGCTGGAATGTGCAAACTAAGAGTTGCTTTTTTCCACTGCTCAGCCAAGTAACAGGTGAGGCCTTCAGCCACAGCGTCAGTTGTTTTCACAGCCTCTCCAGCAGTGCATTTGCTAGCACAGAACAGTGTCTGAGCCATCAATAATTAAAAATACAGATGTTCAAAGACACAAGCAAGGAACATTCCATGCCCATTATTCCTACTCTTTCTATAATGCTCGTGCCCAAACACACCAGTTTGCCATGTGCAGTAATTCACAGCATCTTCTAAAGTGTAAATGTGACTTTCTCTTTGTATTCTGGGAGTCCAGAATTTTGTACAAAGCAGGCTGTGGGTAAAGATTGATTTTCTTGAGACAGACACTCTGAGCTGGTGCAAAAGGAAAAGGTGTCTAGAGCCAGATTACTGAGTGGCAGTGAGAATCTAGGAAGTTGTCCTTTTCCACCTGTACTGACTCATGTGTCATGAGCCCTGGAAAGGACAGCTTCTCCAGTCCTCATTCAAATAGTTTTTCTTACAGCATGGTCTAAGTGAGTAGCATTCTCATTCTTAGATGTGTTTTGCGGCTGCTCTGCAAGCAGGACATGATCATACCTTCTTGGCAAACTCTGGGTGTGACAATTGCTTTCCTGGAAGATGTACTAGAACTAAACTGTGACCCTCCAGAGCTAAAAGTATTAACAATGATGGCAGCTTAAAACCCACTTATCCCCTGTCACTGGAAATCTGGCCTGACTGTAAAGGACAGGAGCAGGGAGGGTTGGAAAATGGTGAACAAGGAGTCAGAAGCTCAACATCAGCCTCAGAGACAGTTTGTCAACACGGACCTGCCATCTGTGGACATAAGTGATAGGATAACTACAATAAACAGATGAGATCAGCAAAGAGACAGGTATATAATCACAGAGAAAGTGGTTGCAGTGGAAGGCTTTTGGGATGGGATTTTTTAATATGGAAAACTCATTGCTTTTTTTAGCTCATGTGATACTTGCATCCAGCTCCAAACAGTATCACATGCTCCTTGAAACTTATTTTTCTGTCTCCTTTTTATCAGATGTTGACTAAGATGGGAAGGGCATATGTATCAACTGCAGACTCTGCAGTATCACTCACTGTTCCTGCTTCTTTCTCTGGGTAAAATGTTTGATGTTCAGCAAGATCACCTGAACCTCCAAAGGAAAACATGTTTAACAGATCCATAACAGGGAAAAGATAAGTTGGCAGGCACTGTGACAAGATTTGGGGCAGTTCAAGAATACTTGTACCTTCCAAAACAGGACAAGAGTAAGACAAATGGTGACTATTAGCAGCAAACTTCACCCTAGAGCATCCAAGACTCAGGAATACCAACTGAAGCCTCTCTAACAAGAATGTGAGAAACTAGAGACAGATGGAAAATGGATTCAGGCTTTTTCAAAATAAAACAGAATTGTCAAAACATGACTGAAAGAGGTTATTCTTTCAGCTGATGCCTAAGACTTATTTCTATTGTTTAAAAAGGTATCAAGGTCTGGTTTTAACCCTTCTCTATAGTCGGTACCAGATGATCTTCAAAAAAACAAACAACTTGCAAAATAAATATTTGAATATAGTAATAACTTTGACCTGTGTTTCCTAGGTCATTACTTAATCACTGAAATAGGTCCAGGCTAGCAGGGTAAGAATTCGATGAAACAAAAGTCAGGGAAGTCTTCCTTCCCATCTTCCTGCACTTTGACCAGTGTCTTTTTTTGCCATCATAACTAAAGAATTACTAACTGCTTACCAATTTTTTGTAGCCTGGGCTATTTTTATTCTGGTAACAAAGAGAAAAACACAGACATGTGATAGCCAGTAAACTTTGTGGTACCATCTATGTGAATACAGAGCCCTAGGCTAGAGGTTGGGGAATTCTGTCTTGAAAGCTCGTGGATGACAAATGGAGCCAAACCAATGTGTAATGTTCTCACTGAAAATGGTTTCTAACAAACAGTAATTGTTCTGCTGAAAACAACATTTCATGTTTTCATCTGTGGAAGAGTTCTACTAAAACAGATTTTTCTCGGTTTCCTCTAGAGGGCAATGTCATATAAATATTTAAAGCAATTTCTGGGTTCTGTCAACCGGGAATTTTAGCCTGTCTTATCTAGGAATTTGCAAGACAGCAGTGAAAATTGTTTCTTTACATGCTTTTAAGATGTGTATATACATAATATAATCTGATTGTTGGGCTCGTAGAGTGCAGTAGCTAATCCCTTTAAGAAGCAAGAAATATGTTGCGCATTTTGGGTAGATTTGGCTATTTTGGAATGCAAAGAAGGAACTGCTGATGAAGACCTGACTCTCTTCTCTACCTGTGCAGCTGCAAGTACTTCCAGGAACTGCCCTTTATGTGACAACTGTAAAAAAGATTAAATCCAGTGCTCCAAGAATGAAGTTACCAGTTGTAGTTTACGTTGGTAGCTAGAATTTCAGAGCAGAGGATAAATCTAAATACCAGGTCTAAGTGGTTCATAAGATCTCGGAAGCACAAAGGTATTGTGCTATTTATTTCCATAAGAATTTATGTATATATTCCTGGGTTTAGTAACTGTATTGCTTGTTTGATGGATGTTAGTAACAGCACAAATTTCAAATTATTTGTCCACATAAACAGCTGCTAAAATTAGTATGACTCAAAGGTGGTCACTCTGGACCTCAGTAATTTAATTTAAGGAACATTTTTAGTTATTGTAGTATAAAAATGGTAAAAATATCTTATTACTATAAACTATAAAAATATCTATATTACTATATAGATAAAGGCTGTTTTGTTTTCCTTAAAGATCTTGTGTAGGATTTGAAATATATTTCCATGGGCATAAATTTCTTTTTTGTTACCTGTATCATTATCTTCCTTCCTTCTCCCAAACTGATATTTGTAAAACAAAAATTTTCTCCTGACATTGCAATATAAAAATGGCTTTAGGGAATTCCTTTCACAGTTTTGTCTCCTTTCCCCTCCTGATGGCCACTAGTCCCTTGGAGATTCACCATAATGGCCTTATTGGATTATCTTGCAAATACCATGCATTTACTGAATTTGTGGGTTAACATTATTTAACATGATAAAATTTTTTTTTTCCAAAAAAGTAGAAGGCAATCTGCAGTTGTGAAGTTCTCTAAATGAATAAACCTGTTAGTTTGTTTTTCCCCAAACAGGAAACACAATTATTTGAAGTAAAACACTTATTCCCCAAAGTGCTTTACTTTGAAAACAATGGCCTGTGAATAAAAAAACAGTATTTGCATTGGCTTCAAAACCAGCAGGTATTAGGTAGCAAAGCAAGATTTGCCATGTACTTTTGAGTAATAGCAACTCCAAGAAAAATCTGAGGTCTTCTGTAGGTTTTAAAAGCTTAAATAGGTGAGAATTGCTTTTTATGTACTGCTGCTGGCCAGACTTTTTCCTAGACTCTGCCTTAAGAGAAATATGATAAGCAGTTTGCAAATGTTAAGTTCCTAAGAAAAATTTTTAGAGACCTCAGAGGAAAGTAAATATTCTTAGTTTCATTTCTCCTGCTTCATGAGAAGCTTCGTCTTTGAACCTTATATTCATCATCACCTTCATTTAGGGCTTGTGTTTAGATCTCACTGTCTCTAAATTAGCTGGCAGCTTAATGCTTAATCACTGGGGGATTATTCCTTGCCTGGCTGAAAGGAGCTATGTTTGGGGCTGTGGGTGGTGGGGAGGTTGTGCACCCTCGGCTGGGATCTCTGTTCGTGGGTAGCCCAGGGAATGTCACGCCTGCATGGCTGCAGCTACCTTTGTCTTCTCCTTGCCTCCTCTGCCTGCTTTGCTGGTGAGTCTCTGCAGTGCAGCTCTCTTGCTGCTGTGCCCGACGTCTCTGACAATTCCGTAGCACCATGGACTTCGCTGGAATGCCTTCCAGTTTGCCTTCCAAATTTCCTCCTGCCACTGCATATCTGTCCCAGCTATACACTAAATAGTCTAATCCCTGATCTGGTTTTCTATTGTGGTCTGCATTTGGAAAGTAAGTGGTGTCTACAGCAGAGCAGAAAATTATTTAGTAATCCAGTTTCATCAGGATGAACTACATGGTTAAAATAAATCGGATTTCAATAGTTCACTGGTTATGCTGTGGAGAAAGAAATAATACTTAAAAAGGTGTACAGATGCCAAATGGATTAGAAATTAATGGCTGATGTATGGAATTCTAAATCAATGAGGGTTTACAACAGGGTTCTGCCTTTAAAAGGACTCTATATTATATAGTGGATGAGAAAGGCGGAATATCAGTGCTTTATAAGAATGATTTTGTGGCTTAAATGCTTTCTCTGATGACCTGAGAAACAAATTATGAACTGTGGAAATGAATTTAGGGATCATCATCACTTATAAAAAAATCATGCAAGTTAGAGAAGCAAACCTCTCTCTTCAGACAGGTAGATTTCAGATGAGCTTCAAAACAAAAGAGATAAATGATGAGAAAGTAGAAAAAATTTAGGATGGAAGGAGGACTTAGAAATTCATTAATCCTGGCTGGATGAATAATAATCAGAAGTGTTTTGTCTAATGTGTAATTAAATTAGATACCATTATCTGTTCAAACCATTCAGCCAGCTCTAATAGCCAAGGAAACCAATCCTGAGTCCAGGTGTTAGCTCCCACATTCCCCGAGGTTTTCCCAGCCTCAGGGATATTCTCTCATTTAATGATAGTATCAGTAATAGTATTAAAGAATATGAAAAGTAATAGTCTCCCTTTTTATATAATCTTCAACATGCAGAGCAGCACACCTGGGGCGCCCTGTCCATGTCCTACATCAGGGGAATCATGAGTGACTTTGCGAAGCCAAGTGAAGATCTCCTCTAGATTAAAAAATGTCATATACTGTGCTATATATGTCATAAGGTGGTGAATCAATCCAGCATGAACCCAGTGTAAAGAACTAGTTTAAATTCCATATAAAGTTTTGACTTCTTCACATATTTTTAAATTAGTGGCATTTGCTGTTTGCTTGTAGCTCATGCTGCTGTCTACAGTAGGCCCATGCTGGTTTAATCTTCACCTTCCACTTCTCTTCCACATGCTTCTATTTTAAATCATTGACTTGTAAGTTATGCTTTCATAAAGTGTATATGACTTAGAGCTATGTATCTACCTCCTGTCAAGGTCTTACAGCCTAATCGTTAGCATGTGTGGGCTTAAGAAGTGTTGGGTTCTGGTCAAGCTTTTTCCCCATGCTGTGAACAAGTCATGGCCTCAGTATCAGGGAGGTGATGACAGCAGCTCACTTTCTGCAGGTGCTTGAGCTCTCGGGGGGAAAACCACTTTATTAAATGCTGGGTTTTATGGCAGAGTTTTTCTTTCCAGGTACTTGCTTGTCTGGTGCAGCGTTATAAAGTCAGAGTACCTTCACAAGAGTTAAAATTCTTTGTAATACCTGTTCCTGCAGAAGTACATTTGAGCAATACCAGTAAGCTCTAGCTTAGGAGTACCTTCCTGGTTATGAATTCAGCTATTATCCAGTCTTCCCAAGTATCTCCAAGAGGCGTCTATGTACAAGAGCGAGATTTTTTAATGTGTAGAGTTTCCTAGAGTAATGACAGAATGGAAAAACTGAATTCTGTTTTTCCAAAGCCTCGAAGCCAAAACCTTGTCCCTTCCTGTGCCTACTGCTTGCTATGTGGGGAAATAAAAATCCAAAAACAAAACCAAAAAAATCCCCTTGGCCTTCTTTTTGTTGTATGATCTAGCCAACACACAGCTGAAGTCTGATTTCCATTTACAGTATTTGAGATCTGTGGTGAACTGAGAAGGTCTGAAGCCAGTCCTGAGGGAGCTGCCAGTTATCTGGTTGGAGTGCTTGCTCCAGTTTATAAACCATTGCATATTATACCTTACTGTGTTATCTTTTAGAGCTGAAACACTGAAAAAGTCTCACAAGGCTGAAGACTTTGGATGTGGGTTTGTTAAAGAAAAAGGGGCCACTTTATGTCTTTACTGGGGAAAATGTGATTAAGTAGTTTCCTGTTTAACACAACTATTATTTTGATAGAACTTCCTTGCAAGTATGAACAGGCTAATTGGGAAGCTGAGGAGGAACTGGTATCAAAGGTAAGCATGTGAGAAAAACAGGATTAAATATAATTCATTGCATGGCAGATACACACTGGGAGCAGCCTGGTAATGCAGAGGCCATTCCACTACCCCAGCTCCCAAACTTTACCCTCTCTCATGGTCACTTCACACATCCCCCTTGCTTTGTGGTCCCTACTTTGCCAGTCAGGGAGCCCATGGGCTATGTGCAGGAGTGATGTGGGAGTTTCAGGTGCAGACACAGAGAGAAAGTTTGTATGTAGTCCATGGAATACTGTTTCTGGGGTTCCCCAGCCTCCTTCTCTGAGGGCTAACTTGGTGCATGGAATGGGACAAAAAAGTGATTGTGAGATTGGGCTGAGAATTTCCTGTTTTGTCACATTTTGCTACACGCTCTTTCAGCAGCATTCATCAAAGTAACCTGGACGTTGTCTCCTGGAGAAAGAGCTTGATATAAGTTTTAAACTTCGCATTGCTCTTATTTTCCCCCAGGTTGTCTGCATTTGGAATTTTTAGCCTCTAGATTGTGGCAATTGATCAAAATGTTCCTGTGTCATTACTAAAGCTTGATTTTTATTTTTCTTCTCTTTCAATTGATGGCAAAATCTGCTCCTGACCTATGAGGAAGGCTTGGAACCTTACCAAATGAAAACTTGAAGCCAAGGAAGAGCATTTGTTGTTTGGAATACCCCTTTTTTATTAGGACAATCAAAAGGCAAACTATTTTTCATCCCTTGTAAAATGGTTATATATTCATTCAGGGGGAAGGAAGTGAATCCCAAGTATAGGAGATGGAGGAGCAGTTCCTGATTTTCATATGTGTAAGCATTATGGCAAGGCAGATTGATCAACTAAAGAGGTGACTCTTGGTTTATGACCATGTAAAAGGAGAATTGAACCTGCAGGATGTGTTCTCAGATATGGTCAGCTACCACAGATTAGTCCAAAAGAAAACATCACACCTCAAAAAAACAAAAAAGCTAAGGACCAGTCATAATCCAACAAAATTAAGAGATAGCCTAGGGAAAAATCCAAAAGGGATCAGAAATCCAAGAAGGATACTGCCCATGGAGCCCATAGGTACAGTGTCTGAGATCTGCAATCAGTACCAGATGCTGCTGATACATGGTGTGGATCCTGTAATAAAGAAATGCTGGACACATTCAGCCCAAGCAGGAAGCCTTGCAGATTAAATTTGTATTAGTTGGAGCCTGTAGATTGCTTTTGCAAGCAAAATTGAGCCTGGGTGTTAAGATGATCTGGATCAAGAAACCCAAATTAGGTTTCCTCCTTAAAGAGGAATGAGTGTATTTTGGCACAACTTTTCATAATGGTTTTAGAAAGAAAATATTTGGTAACAGATGCAGTATGTTTCTGTATATTAAATCCAGTCTGTGAAATAAAGTTACTCTCTCTCTGACTTCACAGAATGATCAGAAGGCTCCTGGAACGAGATACCCCCTAAATTTTATGTGTGTTTTAAGGAATACTCTTGAAACATTAATAAGTGGTGAGTGGATGGCATAGTCTAGTATGTGCTGGGAAGTACACACAGATGAAATGCAGGATGGTTTGCAATGTTTAAAAAGCAAACAAGGTCTTGGCTTCCACTTGGAATATTGTAAGGATCACAGCATATTACATTAATGGAGGCTATTCTAGCATAAAACGAAAGCCACAATCTCTGCAGCTCTGGTCTAGGACACTGGGGTAATATAAAGTGACTCCAGGGTGGAGTACAGGTTGCTAGAGGGGACAGCCTCTGTTGTAACCTACATGATTTTCATAGTTAAAGAGAAGGGAAAAGTGTTGCTTTCACAGGAAATCCTAGTGAGCAACCACATATGGGCAATGAATTGGGAACTTGGGAAAGTTAATTCCTGAACTGGGAGCTTGTGTAGCCTTACCTGCTACACAAGTCCTGCTAGCTCTGGTGCTGGCAGTGCAAGTAGAGCCTAAGCATCCTGCTGGGTGTTTGCAAAGGGGTAAAACACTCTGTTCCCTGGTGTGCTCTGAAAACACACAGTGTCAGAACTTGTGTTACTCACCTTGAGATGTGTTTGAGGGTTGGTGCACTCTTGGCAAACTTTAGCAGAGTGGCTGGCCTTGGTGCCCAGGGCCCAGCATTATCCTTGCAGTCAAGGTAGTGACAGGGGCTGGGAACTGGCACCAGCCCTCCTCTCCAAGGCCCTTCCCTCTCTTGTCTTTGTCTTATACTTAATTTCCCTTACGCTTTTCCTGGGATATGTGGTCATGTTCCATTTTGTGTCATGGCTAAGTCACTTGCAACACTGCAAGTGAGGGAAAGCAGGGTGAGCACCTGGAAGCACAATCCTGGAGCAGTTTGCCAGCAAAAACTTGATGGGCTGGTTGATCTCTTGCCCAAATCAATTTCCTCTGGTAGTTTTAGAAATCCCAGTGTGAGACTTGAACAGTCATAGGTGTGCAGAACCCTTCCAACCTGTAGCAGCACCTTGCTACCTCTAGATTGGGGTTGGTGGATCTGGTACATTTTCCCCCTCTCTACTGACACTTTGGGATTATAATGAGATGTACATTGTATTCTATGAGTACAGAAAATATTCAGATTGCTGTTCTTGTGCAAAGGAAACAAGCCCCTGTGATAGCTGCATTCCCCTAGGCTGCTGAGCACCCCATGCAACATTTTACACTCAGCAGAACTTAGTGGAGTTAAAAATAGTTCTTGTTGTCAAAATATTTCTTGGTAGTAAAATGTCCTTAGGATATTTTGTGAAGTGGTAACCTTTGGACATAACAGGGTAAGGAAAAATCAGTCTTTAATGCTGAAAAAAAAAAAAAAAGATTTGCCTTAATTGCACAATATGGCAGAAAGTTTAGGAGCAGAGAAAAGTGCCATAACCTTGTGGAGGGAAAGAATGGAATTTAAATGGAAATCTAAGGGTGAGTCTATAATGTAGGATACTAGATCTTTGTTAAGTATTTTTTTCTTTGGAGCTTGAAAGTTTATCTGGAAGAAAATTTCTGACTATGTGCAGTGGATGAACATCTTGCTGGGAGTCTTTGAATTCAATGCACAGTAAAGCCTGGCTTTTCACTTTTTATCTGATTTTAGAATGCAATTCTAAATTTGGCCTGCAAGTTATAATTTCTAAAAACAAGCTTAGATATGTGTTTCCACTCTGGAAAAAAACACTTTTAGTGATAACAGATTGTTTTGAGCACATGCATGTTCCTGTGTAGAGTTTCAAAACTGGGCCATACACTGTAAAGAAGTTAATGTATTAAGTGAACAGAAATTTAAATTAAAACAGAGGACATTACTGAGAAAATGCATACGGTAAACAGGGATTCCGATGTGACAGCTTGATGGCTTCTTTTCATTCTAATAACTGTAGCTGGAGTTAAATGTAGCAGATAAGGTAAATTGCTTAAAGGCTATATGATTTCTGGCTTATTGCTCTCTGTTTTACTTCAGCAATACCAGTACATTCCTTATATCTGTTTTCTGCTCTCCAATCTGAGCTATTGCTTTGTATTTTGAAATGAAATACAGTATAATTAATGCCATGTAAATCACCACTGTTGTGAACTATGTGATATCGCATTGCTCTGGCACTACAAATTCACCTGAATTAGAGAACTTCTGGGTGAGAAGGCTTTATCCCAGTTTATAGAAGCCACTAAATAAGTTCTACAAGCACATAGGGAATATAATTAAAAAGTGAGGTCAGAGCTATATAATCTAGGTACATTACATCATGGCTTGGAGTTTCATGGAATATTCTCTAAAAATGAGTATTTTTTAAATTTACATAATTGATTTTTAAAAATACCAGCTTATAAATAAACTGCAAATGCATAAAATCAGCTCTAATATAATTGCTTACTAAATATAAACATTTCCACAAACAGCTCTCTGCCCTCAGAGCTCAACCTCTGGCTAATGGAGCATATTTTGAAGCAGAAAGGGCCTGTGGGGAGCAGTGGGAGGGTGTTATCAATACAGTCACCTTACATCACTGCAAGGAAACTAGCAAGCAAAAAAAAAAAAAAAAAAACAGAAAAGAAAAAGAGTCTACTGGAGACTACTGATCTTAAATAACATTTTAAATAACAATTAGCCTTAACATAGGAAGTCACAGTGTCAGCCTCTGGGACAAAGACCCTATGTCTGTGTTTTCATTACAAACTACTGACTGTATTTTGAGTGCTATAAAAATAATAATTACAGACAAGTGAATAGAAGAATAAAATTGAGTGGTTCAATTTCTTGACATCTCTCAATACAGTTTCCCATGGATTGCTTTCCATATTTTACCTAAAAATCCCTGCCTTCTGTTGTAGAAAACATCTCTGACTGTAGCCCGTGTAAGTAAGAAGCACAGATGAAAAGCTTGCTGACAAGGCACAGAGGCAAGGCATCAGAATGTCTCCTAAAAATCAGTGAAAAAGCATCTAATTTCCTACTATTTGTATGGTGGCAGGAATAAGTGAGTGTTTACCAGTAATTCTAGTTTAGGTCTTGTAAAGGCCTGCCTGCCTGCAATTTGCACATAAAACCTAAGGGCTGGGTTGTTTTCAGCCAAATCTGGAGCTACTTGAATTTTTTTTTTTTTTTTTTGGTCATTGGAATTGTTCTGCACACTCCATGAACTTGCAGCCAGCACAAAAAGACTAGGGTGTAACTCCCAGCTGAGATGTGGGTCGCTCTAGGGGCATGCTGCTGTGGGCTGTGGTATTCAGCTCTACAGGGTTGTTTATAGTAGCTATGTGTTGGAGCTTTTAAACTTGCATTTTTTAAAAAAACACAAACTACTTTTGTTTGTGTGCAGAAGAAATGGAGCGGGAAAGGTTTTCTCTGCGGCAGTCCTCTCATAGTGTAAGAATATGTGCGGCTTTCTGGAGGTGGTGGTTTCAGAGGCTCGGGAAACTCAGTGGCCTGAATGCCACAGATTGGCCGAGTGAACTGTGAGAAGAGCCACGAAGAGGTCAGGGAAGGGATTTTTGTGTTTACATTGTCACACCTGGGAGCAGATCATGGCTTCTGCAGTCCTTCACTCCACCCTGGCATGCTGGATGCCCATGCAGTTTTAACCCTCTTTTGTGTAATTTTTGTGGTTTATGGCTGAGCCCTGAAGTTTGTTGTTTTGTTTTAGGAAAAAAATGGAACATCATGTTGTTGTCCTGGCTTATATGTGGTCCTGGCAATGCTTATTGTGTTTTTAAAGGAATTTATTTTAAATATGCACTTTCATTTAGATGCCCATTAGATCCACAAAGCCTTGGATCCTGGGAAGATGCTGTATAATTAACTTTATCTTTGTGTATTATATGTCAGGAATGGCAGACATCTGCTGCCCAGGACACAGCATTGTTGAGAGAATGCAAATGTCTGTGACTGTTGTAAAGAGCAAATATTTCTGGTGTTCCAGCTTCTGCAGATAATGCTTGAGATAAAGCAAGGCTTAAAAATGGTGCAGTTTAAGGTACTTAAGAACAGAGCTAATACTTAAGAACTTTTCTCAGTTGTTTCCTCAAAATGTTAACTTCTCATACTCAGACATTAATGAAACTTATTTTAGTGACATGTAGTTTGTACGAATGTGGCCTGTGGTGATTTGTGCTATTTGTTGTTTTTTTGAATGTGAATCAAGAATTTATTTATACAGAGACAATTATAAGGAAAGAACCAAAAATAATGACAGTCCCAGAAATGCTATGCAACATTGCCCCTGTGGTGTGTCATGGGATCCAACTGCACCTTTACTAGCTAAGCACTGAAGTGGCTTTTTCTGTAGCTTTCTTTTGACCGCCTTGAGAACCGGTTTCATCAGTCCACCATCCTTAATTTTCTTAATTTTTCGTTTTTGTACTCCTGAAATTCAAGCTAGAAATTAATGACACCCAACTCTGTGGGGCAGAAGAGAATGATCTGTGCTAAGTAGTTCTTCTTGCATATGTATGAAGCCAATTTTCTTTAGACAGATTTCTTTAGATAAATCAATGCTTTATCTTTATAGAACTGTATGACTCAAATCCTGTTTTGGCTTATAGCACAACAGATTACTTTGAAATGCACAGCTGCGTGTATGTGCGTAAAATATGTAAATGCTATCAATATTCTTTAAAATGAAAGCTGAGAAGATTTAGGGCCATATCCCCCAAGTTTCACTGGGATGTTGGCTCCTAAACAGACCTAGAAAAGCCCTGCACAGCTGTCACCAAGCTGGGAGGTGTCTAATAGTTCTAGACTTTCCTGATGCCCAAGAGGCAGTTTCTGTGCTCTCTTCCAGGGTGCTTCAGTCATGCCTGAGCCTGAGCAGCTCATCTGTCTCCTTGTGCCTTGGGGACCCTGTATGCCATTTCCCTCTCTACTCTGCCTCCTCAGGCCAGTCAGTGTGAGAAACCACCTTCTCACTCCCTAGGCTGCTTCAGCCAAGGTTTTACCAGGCAGGACTTTGCGTTTTACTTTGCATTTGAATAGGAAATTTGGGTCATATTTTGTGGCCCATAGGATAAACATTTGCTGGATCCTTCTGGACATCCAAGTATGATAGGAGAGTGTGCAGAATAACTGCTGTAGTTTCTTTTCTGTTTATAATTATAGCATAAATAGTGACACCAAAGGAGACATCTCAGGGTGTGATTCCTACTCCAAAACTCTTTTCTATTCTTATAATAACCAGGCCATGGGCAAAACACAGTTTTTGGGTGGGGACTCAGAACAACCTCTCCTCCCACATTAACATTCTGAATTTTTGATTCTGTTTTGCAACAGAGGAATACATGTAAAAGAAGAGGTGATGGGGAGGCCTTGGGCAGGAATTGTCTGGGAGCTACTTATTTTCCTAGGAAAATAATGCTGGTAGCATTTCTCTCCTCTTGAACAGAGGCTATGGAGTTTGCTGTCCATATCCTGGATGAACTTCCCAGCCCCTCTGCTGCTCGGAAGATGCACACAGCCATCACAGCCTTTTCTCACTGTGCTCAAAATTTGGTCTCTGCTTTTTAAATGAAGGGGCTTATGAGTTTGTGTATTTTTTTTTCCTCAGAAGATGTCAGGCCATGAATCATGGTGGGAAGGGAGGAAGTTCCTGGTTAGCAGTCTTGAGCCCCAGAAAGTCGCACATCCCAAGGATTGAAAGCTTCCCTTCTGGTTAGCTCTAGATATGTTAACTATTGGTGTGTTTCATTTTGGCATCTAATTAACTGCCTGTGCTCCCTGGAAGCTGAGGCACTGACATCAGGCCATGCATTTCGCTCCAAGGAACACTAGTTAGAGGCTCTTCTGTCTCCTCTAGAACTCTTGTCTCCCTCTAAGCTCATAGAAGGCTGAAAATCGCGCTGAAAATCCTGAAAAACAGGAGGGACAGTTATTTCTGTGCAGGGTAGTACTTCTGGGAGCCAGAACTGATGTGAGCAAAGCTAAACTGTTAAAAGATGGCTTGAGTACAACATGGGACTCAGCAGAAGAATTTAATCCCTGTCCATCTTGATTACAGTTGTGATCTGCTCACTCTCTGGCCAAATATCATTATACCTTTCTGCTTCACCCCCCCCCCCCCCCCCCAACCCCCCAGTTATAGCAATGTGTTTTCTACCTGTCTATGGCCAAAACTTCTGTATCAGGAGATGGCCATTCCACAGCTGTATATTTTAGATGGCAGAAGTAGAAAATATAATACTAGCTGCTGTTAGGTCTGCCGGGAATTGGCTGCCACACACCTGGAAAATGGCCGTGAGATGTTAATGACAGCTTGTGATAAAGACACTTGGCTTTGGCACAACAGGCCAGGCTCTGGGGAAGGAAACAGCTCCTGGCAGTTTTGTGGAGGTAGCAGTGGGGATTTTAATTTGGAATTCGCGAGTGAGAAATATTTTTAACGGGGGGGGGGGGGGGGGGGGCATACACAGGACACCTTTCAACAGGAGCCTGCTTCGGGTGGAGCAAATGTGAGAAGCACCATCTAGAGCAGGTGCCGCTGGAAAGCGACCTGTGAAGGTGCCCGAAGGCAGCGTAAGACTGTTCGGCACATCCCCCCGGCGGGGGCGGCTGGAGCTCCGGGAGGGTGGGCGCCGGGGGCTCGGGCCCGGCTCTGTCCCAGGTGCCGGGCGGAGGGGGGTGTCCCCGTGCGCCGGGGTCGCCGCTCCCACCTGCGCGGCGGGCGGGGCGGGGCGCGGCGGCGGCTCGGGGCCGTGCGTGGCCGCCTGCAGCCGCGCCCCGCGCCGGGAGGCGGCGGCGCCGCGGACGAAGGTGCCTCTCCGCCGGCGGCAGCGGCGGCAGCACTGCCAGCAGCAGCAGCAGCAGCAGCCACGAGCAGCGGCACAGGCACCATCACGGGCACGGGCAGCGGCACAGGCACCATCACGGGCACAGGCAGCATCACGGGCGCAGGCACCAGCGCAGCCGCCACCGCCGCCGGCGCGCTCCGGCTCCGCGGCTCGGCGCCGGCAGGTGATGGAGCGGATGAGCGGGCTGGGGGGGCGGGCTGCGGGGACCGGCCGTGTCGCCCGCGGTAGCGGGGAAGGCTGCGCCCGGCTGAAGGACGGGAGGCCGGGCGGACAGCAGCGTGGAGCCGCGAGTTGTGCCGCGGCCGTAGCGGGGCGGGTGTGCGGCGGCCCGGGGGGACCCGGCTGCCGGGGTCCGGAGGGTCCGTGCGGGCGGCGGGAGCCGCGGTGACCCGCGGGCTGCGGGACTCTCCCCACCCAGTGCTGGGGGCCTCGGGCTCGGGGCTGGGCAGAAACTTCATTTGGGATCTGGCAGGAGAATACGCGTTCTCGTGGGGACAGGACTCGGTTCAAAACCACTAAACAGTTCGTTTGGAGAAAATCTTTACAACTCCAGGCACAAAATGCTTTCCTTTAGGACATACGAAAACCAGATTTTTAAAATGAAAGTGCTGCCGAAAGCCTTGCAGAGAAGCTTCTCTTGGCAAGCCAGCGTACTGAAGGCTTTTAATAAGGAAAATATAGTCTTTCAACTGGATGCAAAAAATAGAGCTGAATTATGATTTCCTAAATCTATCACGATTCCTGGCTTTCAGTTAGGAGAGCTTTTGGTGGCGTTCAAGTGCCACAACCATCATGTTCCTTAAATATCTCCTAATCCCCAAGCAAACAAAAGTCTATTGGTGTTTAATGTGTTTGGTACATGTAGATCAGAGCTGTACTTCATTCTTATTTCATAGTTACTTTGTGGCGATACAAATCCAGTGCTTCTACTCAGCTAAGTTTTGGCAGGGTCCTTTCTTGCAGCGGAACTGGGGGACCTTCTAAATGAAGCTAACAAATAAAATATGCTTTGAAATGGAGTGCAGATGGGAAGCCTCTTAAGTATTGTGTTGCACAACAGTGCACTGTGTGTGCATTTGGCTCACAGAACTGGGGTTTATGAATGCATCCATAATCTGAACTGGACCCTTTGGTGTTCAGAAATATCATGCATTAGTGTCTGAAACAGCAGCAGTTCTGGTGATGAAGGTTAATTCATCTCTTTCCTGACAGTACTTTTGGTGCCTGACATCTCTGGTCAGCATGTTTCTTAGAAACTAGTATATGTCCTAATTTTCTAATTCTGAGATAGTCTTAAATTGTGATTAAGAGGAATAACTGGTGTTTGCTAGCTCAGGTGGGTGGTGTCTCAACTTCTTTAGAGCTATCTTCTGAGTGATGCAGCTGTCCCTTGTATTGTACAGCACCTGTGAATTGACGTTTTATGCTGACTGATAGCAACACCCTCAACAATAGAAATTGAGTTTTTCTATCCCAATTTCTTTATCCCTGCATAGCACCCTTTCTTCGCAGTAGGGAGTGTCCCTTTGGCTCCATCTCCTGGCTCAAAAAGAGGCTCCCCCTTCATTAAGAAGCCTCTGGGTGGTACTGGTAAAAATTGGGTGAAAAGGGTGATGAAGGCTTTTTCTTCGTCTTGAACTGTGTGGTCTTGGGATCTCTTATACCAAAGTCCCTCCTACTGGAAAATGGAAGTTACGTTCTCACTTTTATTTCCTGAAAAGAGAGCATGTCTCTTATGCTACTTCTTATGTCTTGGAAAGATTTTTCACTTAGTGACTAAATATTATCATGGTATTTAGAAAATCATAATTTAGAATTTCTTTCCTCTCGTGGATCTGCTCTCAACAGAAGGGTTAGTCATCTCTCCTGATACATCTCTCTGTGTGATCTTTTAGTGGAAATGTGTTAATGATACATCCTTTCTGTCATGATTTTTCTGCATGGTCAGGAAAGTATCTTGCCTGCAAATTATTAATCCATTTGAAATAGAAAACCTGTGGTGCTGTGGAAGGATCTTGCTGTGATTTAGCAGATGTATGACTATGATTGACTTTGCATATCAGCAGAAGGAATCCTATTCTGCAAGTACAGTGAGATGGCAGGAACTTTCCTTTGTGGAGCATCTTTTGTATGCCCTCTCTTTGGTGCAGAACAACTTCCTTCAAATGCCACTGACAAGGGGGAAAGATTCTTAGTCAGACAGTACAACCAGGGTGCTTGTCTTGCTTGTGACAGCCAGAGTTATGTATCCATCCACTGTACCCCAGACTGAAAGGGGAAGGTGTTGGGCTGTTCTGTCACTGATCAGAGATGCTCATGGGGGTAGCAAAGCAATAAAGTGTTACTTCTTAGAGCTGGTCAGCTATGTGAAATTGGGAAGATCTCTTTTGTTTCTGTATAGTTGACTTCTGTATTTCAGCAAGTGCCCAACAGTATGTCAGTGCTGTGTAGTGCTTTGTTGTTATTGCCTAAAGTATGATAAATCATGTAGGTTTACAGTAAGAATTTACAACGGCAGCATGGTGTGGTCTTGGTGCTGCTTCTGCTTTTTCCTTTGTGGGGCACTCTCAGTAGAGGTTTTTCTAACCATACCAATGGACAGCAGTTTTCTCTGCCACGGTGCAGAGTGTCCCCTCTTTGCATGCAGAGACATTCCTTCTAACACATGCAGTCTGGCAGCAGGAGGACTTGGGGAAGGGGATAGATAGCTCCCATGAGCTGTGGTGGCTCACAGAACCCTTTCCTTGAGGCTGAACATTGGTGACTCTCTGAAATAATTTTTTGTCTGCAGAGTGCACTGTGAGGGTGGTGGCGGGAAAGGTGATTCTTAGCAGATTAGCTCTATCTTTTAATGTCTGTGCTTAGCTTTTTACCAACCTTTGTGCTTGATAGGATCACATAGCCGCTAACACCAGCCCTCCAAGGCTGAGCTGAATTATTTTCTTACTTATGTATCATGAAGAGATACATCAGCTCAAGAGATTCCAGCTGCAGAATGTGTGTGTGTGCAGCATGCCTTGTTCAGATGTTATTTCCTTAATAAAATTGCTCATTTGGCATGAAGGGTTGTTGGCTGGTTTGCATGTTAGTTTTTTTCTCCTCTCTCCTAGCCCTGGGATACAACAGTCAAGTTTTCTTCTCTGTGGCTGGTTCTGTAAGGTAATTTAAGGTCCACAGACTTGGTAGAACTGTGATTTCGGGGAACTTGAGGTGGTAGCCTGTTTGACATGTGTGGGTAGAAATGGATGTTGCTGTGGGTATTGCATGTTTACTAGGGACTGCAGAAAGGCAGCAGCTCCTAAGGAATGGTGGCTGAAGATGCTGGCTGCAAGCATCCTAGTTAGGTTTGAGTTACCTGAATATGCCCTGACTTCATACACAGACTTAAGCACATGCACTTTCATTCAATGTAGGGATGAGATTTCTTCAGAGTCTTGAAATTTTCTTCTTCTTCCCTCTTCCTCTTTCTCCCCCCTCAACCTTGCCCTGTGGTAGCTGTAGTTTTAGTGCAGAAGCTGGGTTTGCAGCTCAGTCTGCACTGCCTGTGAGGTGGTTCACAACTTGTGGAGCTGGATTTGGTACCTCCGCTCCACCTGATGAGCAAGAAACATTTTGCTCATCATGGGAGTGTTATCATTTATAGAGTAGTTGCACTCAATGTTTTGCTAGGTTAAAGACTTGTAACAGCCTGAGACTGCTAATGAGGAATAATATATTCAGTTAAAATACACAGTGGAATTCTGTTATTGTAGGCCAAAATGTAGTAAGTGACTAAGAGCTTAGTGCAGGATTCAGGGAAAATGTTGTCTTTTCAGCAGAGTGCTTTATGAATGTTGATAGTGATCAGGGGTTGAAGTCACATGAGCCAAAACCTGGCACAGGTCTTGATCTATTTTTCAGAGTTGTAGAGAACTGGGGTGTGTAGAAACACTCTGACTTGAGGATACAACCTCAGTCCATCTAATGTCTCAGAGGCTGATCTGCAGGACAAGTAGTTGTGGGAAGGAGATCACAGCACTCTGTTAGCTCAGGTCCAGTAGATCCCTAAAGCCTTAGGAGAAGGTGGCTCTGCTACGCATAGACCAGCATGGAATGCGATGTGGCTATGTTTACTTAGCCCTGCACTGGAGTGAGCTGGCCCAGGTGTGCTGGATTTGGGGCATGTCATACCCATGTCATATACAAATCTCCTCCTGACAGTAAGTGATTGACTAAAACTAATGTTACGTAAATCCAATGTAAATCTGAAACATAAGTTGAGCACTGCAAGGGGAAAGCTGTTGATGTGGCTGCCAGCATTGCTTTCTGAAACTTTAGATCCACCGTGCTGTAGTTCACTTGTCCCACAACATCTTGGTTTGTCCCACATGTCCCAAGAGCATGAAGAAGCTCTTGACTGCAGATGAATTCTGACAGAGCTGAAATTTGCAGTAATTTGCAGAATTTGACCTTTTGTCTCAAGAAACCCTGTTGTGGCTTCCAAGTACTACTGTGAGTATATACAAAATAGACAGGGAATGTATCTGCAAATCCCTGCAGCTGCGGGTGGACTGGGAAATCAGCAAGGGCAGTGTTGATGTTGCTGACACAGGAATTGTAGAGAGGAACAGGAATCTTGTCCTACTGAACAGGAAGGAAGCATATTTTCAAGTTTTTGTAAGGATGGTCAAGAATGCTTTGTTGGGGTCAGACTTACGTGCTGTTTGTTCACAGATTATCTTGCAGTCAGCTAATGATATCAGGCAAAAGACCTTTGTCCTTTGTCTTTGAACACTGACCTTCCTCTTTTGGGGCAGGATATTTTGCGATGTGATTGATCCAGTTATAGCTCTGGTGCTCTTTTAGGTCAAAGCTGAATGGGGGGGATGCAGCAAGAAAAGCAAAAAGTTATTGAGATCCTTAAACACTGACATGTAGGAAACAGCTTTTAAAAGACCATTTTAAAATATGAATGAGCATGAGATGTAAATTACTTGCTAAGAGGCCGGTTTCCAGAGACAGGTTAACCATAGGGAACTGCTTGGCTTTACTGTATATTCATCTGATTGGCTGAAGTTCCTGGCTTTTTCCCAGATTCTTTAATGTGAAAATATTTATTGAAATTGATGTCTTGATTCTGTAGTCTCGACCAGTGACCGAGGGAGAAGTATGACATGCTGAGCTGATACTCAGCCTTTTTGTGGTTGAGTACAAAGCAGATTTGTTTATTGACTGAGTGGCATCTCCGGTGTAAATTCTCCACTGCTTGGTTGATGTTGAGCCAACTGGTAAGAAACTGGGGAAAATTGCTTTCTTCAGAAAAGGGAAGTTATTTCCTGTATCTCTTCTGGGAAGAAGGCTGTGAAGGATGTAGAAATGCTTTATGCATGAAATCATTTCAGCTTTTTCATGTTGTTCATGAAATAAAGGTGAAAAAAGTAAAATGCTTTTGGTAGGCACTGCCTGCTTAACAAGACCCAACAGTGATGCAAGACCTAAAACTGTGTTGCCCTGCTGAATTCCCAGTGCTGATGTCAGAACTGCAGAGTAAAGAGTGAAAAAGAGCTTGGGAATGGAACATTCCTCTAGGGTGGTGGACACATCTGTGAGAGAAAGCCAAGAAGTTCTGAAGAGTGCCTGCTAGAAGTGCAAGTAAACTGAGACAGTAGGATGTGTCTTGTAGACAGGGCAGAAAATGCAGCAGCATTTTCTGTCTGCTTGAGACATTGCTGGGCTCTTCCAAAGGAGTTCAGAAGTTATGGGGCTTCAAAGGGAAAGCTCTTTTCAGGGTACTCACTCTCCAGCTTAGATTAAATTATTTGTGATTTACACCAATCTGTAGGAATGTGTCTGCTCTTTCCCAGCTGTAAGCTCTGTTTTAAGCTTTGGATAAGGGATAGTGTGTCATCTCTTTTCATGTCCACCTGCTGCAATCCTTTAAAACTGTTGTTTTCACTTAAAAACCATGATGTGCCTTCCGTTAAGCAGAAGTTTAGACCGGCTAAGATGGTCTTTGAGGTTATCCTCCAGCAAAGAAACTTGTAAAGAAACTGCCACTCAGCCATGATACTTGAGCAGCCTTCTAGAAAGAGCTGCTGGCGATGTAGAAAGCTGAACTTTTGATGGCTGAAAAATTAGTTTTGACATTAAAACTAAAATTTAAGAGAGTGCAGGTGCCTGCAAAGTACAGCAGCTGTCTTGAGCAGCCAGGGCACTTCTGGAGGAACAGGGAAAAATAATTGTCTAGTTTTGTCTTGCAGGAGTTCATCTGCTGTGTAAAAACAGTACAGAATTGGCCAAAGGCAGTTGTGTTTCAGGTGAATTGTAACAGAGGGTTCGGGGGACATGGGAACACACACTGCTAGTTTCAGGGACACTTCAAATAATTGATTATCATTTCATTTGGAATTCAAAAGTTACAATATACAGATAGTTTCCACTCTGATGTTCTCATTGCTTAGCAAAACTTCCTGCCAGTTCTTGGTTAAGAGTAGGAAATTGTCTTTGGTCTTGCAATGACGACTTTCAGAATAGTGTTTAATGAAGGGGATGTCATATTTGCCAGTCCCAAAGATGCAGAATAGTGAAAGTACTAGATTGTGATCCAAAGAATAGAGGGAAATCGGTAATTTCTGTTTGTATAAACTGTGTAATTGACTAATGACTCACTTTCTTCTCATGGGTAGGGAGTTCAGGTGACCTAAAAATACCCTATGTTTTGTTGTAAGGTTTGAAGCTTGAGTAGAATTCAAAAAGTAACTGCAAATACACATATACATGAAGTCCCTCTGTTGGCAAAGTATTTGGCTGTAGGAAAAAAAAGTCTGAAATGAGCAAGTTGTTCTGTTTGTGTCTTCTCTAAATCTAAGGTGGCATTCTGTGGTAAATTCACAGAAGAAAAGCTAGCTTGTAGGGGTAGTTCTCCTTCCTTGCACATCTCCTGTGGCAGAGGCAGTAGTTAATGGAAGTTATGTGGAGTCTAATTTCTATCCTGCTACAGAGGCATTTTGAGCCTTTGAGATGCAAAAGAGATGCCTTCTGTAGAGATGCTACAGAAGGCATAAACATCCACAGGTCTCTATACTGCTACATATGGAAAGGTTATTTTTATATAAGTATTAGAGAAAGATGTTTTTGTGTTATGTGGATTTTCCAGGCACCTCCTAAGTAATCCCACTTCTAATGCAGTACTCTCGCACTTGCCTCACGCTCACTTGAGTGTCTGCAGGAACACTGTCTGGAAGGGTAATGTCAAAAGCATCAGTCATGGGTCTTTATATTGATTGACATTAATTAGCCTCTATGTTTTCCTTCTCTCACCCTTGTCCCCTTTTTAACTTCATGTTTTTCTTTGAAACAGAGATTAATTTGGAGTAGCAAGATGGTCAACTGCACTTATTTGAATCTGCTTGCACTCTTAATTTTGTTGGGCAGTGTTGAGGAATAGTGAGGAAGCTCAGCCATGAGGGTGAATCATTTGCTATCACAGTGATGGTTTCTAAAGCCCTCAGCCACCAACAACCTCCTTTCCTTTAGAACTGTGTGTCTTCTAACTAATTTTGAGTGACCTGCTGTGCTTTCCACAACCCTCCCTTTGTTGTCTTTTTTTGACGTGGTTTGGGCATAGCCTCAAGTTTTCTGTGAAGAAGTTACCCCCTTTTCAACTGTGTAGAGATTTGGGAAGCCAAAGAAGCTTCTACTGTGTCTGTGTCATGAACTCTCCATACACTTAAACACCATGTCTCTGGGGTGTCAGGTGGGGGAAGGTCTGGGAGGTTCTAGGGTAACAAAGCAGCTCCTGAATCTTGTTTGGTGTGCTCACTGGGCTGTAGATGGTGAGGATGTATATTATCAGGACCAACTTTGCATTTCTTGTTGACAGCCATGTTTTTGGCTGTCTTCAGCAACCATCCTGTAGAGTTTCAGGTACTGAACAGTCAGTCTCCTACCTGCCTAATAGTTTTTTTTCTTTTTTTTTGAAAGCCTTTTTTTCAAGTTCTGGCCTAAGCCTCTTAGGTGGTTCATACTGCTGTATCTTTATTTTTTTATCCCTCAAAGAGGAACTTGTTTTGCTCTAGTAGCAAAGCCATTGCCCTTTTGTCTCATGGGAGAGGTCACCCTGCTGACCTTTCCTTACACTATTCCAGTGTCACATAACCTTTCTTGAACTCTGTAACCTGAAATTATAACACTGTTCCAGCTGAGACTGTACTAGTGTTTTGCATATTTTCCCATTCCTCACTGAGAACTCGAACAACATCTGTCTTTTTTACACTCTTGCCATGAGTCACTAAACCATCCAAATCTTTCCCTTTCTATATCACTTCCAACTGTTGAGCTTTCAAACTGCAGAACATATTTCTTTAATCCTGAAGTGCATGACTGCACTTGGCTTTATTACAAGCTGTACCTCCTGTCAGTTGTTTTAGTCCTCAAATGTTCTGAATACACTTCTGCCCATCCTCTGGGTTGACAGACTTTCTCAGCTATATGTTGTCTGCAGATTTCATTCACAGTCCCCTACTTTTCCTATCAAGGGAATTAGTGAAATTGCTAGATAAGACTGTCCCAAGGTAGATATTTTAGGAAATCTGTTTATAGTTTGTCTTTCTCACCAGAATTTCAACATCTGCACAAGCTGCCCTTCTTCTGCCTTTTGGGAGGTGGAGCTTGGTTTGGCTTTAACTCTGGTCCTAAATAGTAAACAGGATGCATTCTAGAGCTGGGCTGGTGGGTGATCCACATGCAGACAGGCGTGCTGAGTGTTGGCAACAAGAGTACATGTGTCAGGATTGTGATGGTAAATATTTCCTCCTGGACAGAGAAAAATGGCTTTGTGTTCTATTCTGTTATTATCAACACTTAGCAGTTCCTGGAGAAGCTTTATTTTCATCTTAAAAAAAAAAAAAAAACCAAAAAAAACCAAAAAAACCCCTCAAACTCAGAAGACTAATAGATACATGTAACCAATGATTTTAATGTAAAGTGGGAATGGCACTTTTAATTTATATTCTTATTAACAGAGCTGAAAATACCACTTGTATCATCTCTGAGCATTGAAGGCATAACTGAAATAGAATTGTCACTGTCTCACTTGTTTATTTGAGTGTGTCTCTGGCAGAAATGGTCTTGAAAACCTTGATCTATGTTTTTCTTTATGGTTAGTGCCAAAACACCAGAATAGATCATCTCTGTGAGCCTCATTGAAGCCCAGTTCAAATTGGGAGAGGATTACTGTGGTCTCCCAGAGCTTTGAGCAAGCAGCACAGCCATTTCTAAAAACATCAAACACATCAAGTTGGTCATTATAGAATGGGGAAAAAAAAAAAAAAGCTATATTTTGAAGCACATGTTGTATATGCATAAAATGGCCAATAATCAAAATTATTAATGGAGGACACAACAGATCTAGTGCATTAGCTTTATACATTTTGTGAATACATGTGTCAGAGAGAGAAATCTGTACTTATATGATAGTCACTAAAATCATTGTTTGAAGATGGTGAAGTACTACAAACCCACGCTTAACTGCTATGTTTCCTTTGTTCAGTGGCTTTAAAGCACACTTGGAGAATTCTAGCACATAAAAGGAGCAAGCAGGCCATTCCTGGGCCCAGAGGAGGATTAGGAACTCTGTGGCATCTCTGAGATGTTCAGCTGGTACAGTGAGAGTCTGGACTACGCTAGTTTGAAAATGAACAGCATTTGCCATCCAGACACAAAAATCCATGTGCGAAAACTTACTCTCTGTGTGTGTATTTGAAGAGACAATTTAGAGTTCTGTCCTTGTATTAGTATCTGGAGGAGGACAAATCACATCCCAAACAGATCTTTTTTTTCTTGAAGAATCATCTAAAGGTAGGATTTAAAAATTTATATTTTTTCAGTGCCTGACATATGTTCCCTGCTGCTGTTCTGCACATATTTGCTCATCAGAATGCCAGCCTTGAGTTCACAAAATCTCTGTTAAAGTAATGGAAATGTCATGTGATTGGTTGTTAGTATTTAGCCAGTTATGTGTCAATTGTGCAGGTTTCCTTTACTTTTTTTTTAATGGCTCATGAAGCCTTTATGGGGGCTGATCTCTTTAAGTTGCATGACAGAGGGTTTTTATCACTTTGTTCAAATATTTTCTGCTTGAAGTGCAATTACTTTCCAAAAGGTGTGGAAAGCCCCAATTCTCTACAGTAGTTATTTAAGTGAATGTTTGTACTTTGGGTGGCCAGTATAACTTTGATCCTTAGATCTGCTGAACTGTGAAACTTGTGCAAAAAGTGCTTTCCAAACATGAGCCAGTTTTTGTCCTACCATCTGGATTCACCTGGTTTGTTAGAAGTAATGGAAGAGGAAGGGCTGCATGGGGATGATTGCAGCTGTCTGTCTGAAACTTTTGGCACTGTCCTAACCTTTGGTTCTGGTGCTTTCTCCTGTCGGAACAGATTTTTGAGACCTTGCTACCACAGCTGTGGTGTTGCGTGGGCTGCATAGCTGCATACCAGCCCAGGAATGTTAAACAGAGTTATAATAGAATCTTATTTTCACCTCGTGATTTAAAACAAACTCTCCGACATGTGGTTGTGGCTTGTGTGTTGTCACTTTACAGCACTTGCAGTTTCAAAACAGATGACTGGAATTGCAGTGGTTTTGAAAAGCACAATTGCTTTTTCCCCAGGGTTTTTCTCCCAGTGGCAAAGTTCCCTTCTTGCTACCTAGAGTCCAGAAGGGGCCTAGGCAGTCTGTCTGGGCATGCGGTGCTTCTGTTCCCCAAAGTCTCCACTACAGAGATGCTGCTCAAGAAGAATTAACTACTTCAGGTACTTGTAGTACTGCAGATGAGTTTCCTGTGCTGCCAGCTCACTGAAGTCCTGTGGCAGCCCATGGGGAGGAGGCAGCAAAGCTGAAGATGAGTGGCAGAAATGTCGAGTTTGTCTTATTGTGCAGAGATTTACAGTGCTTGCTGTTGTGTATCTTCGTCTCATTTAAACTACGGACTTAGGCATGGCTTGTTGATGTAAAGCATGCCAAATCTCCTATCACTGAATTTACAGGGGAGACACGGGACCAAAGTCCTGTTTTAGCTACCATATAGGATTTTCCTTTAATGAGGATGGTGAAGTAATTGCTTATTGGGACTTTGGGACCAGATCCTCTCGTAGAATAAATAAAGCTAAGCTCATTTAAAGCAATTGAGCATTAATCTCTATAAGACTTTTCCAAAGATATATTGCAGTGAACATAACAAGGAAGAGAGCTCATTATTTTCCAAGAGAAGTGACAGCTGAGAGTGCATTTCCACTCCAAAATTATCATCGCTTCCTTTTTAATCACATCACTGAAAACATCTAGTGGCCACTGCAATGACAGTATTTTTGAATGGATGCTGGATGTATTCAAAACAGCATGAGTGCAGCAATTTTTCTTTCTTACAGTGTATCTTGCCAAATACCTAATTTTCAAAGATTAGAGTCCTGGAGTGCGGAGCTAGGGGTCTGATTGGCTGGAGGACATTCACGGCTCAGTAATGAAACACTGATGTATAAAATGGTAATTGATCCCTGGAGCACCATGAGCGCTGAGCCAGATGACATTATGTGCAGATTCCAGCATGGCAACAGAAACTGTGCAAATGTTGGCACAGAGGGTTAAATGTGAGATTAACTAACCATGTTCTGTAGAGATGGGGCTAAAATGAAATACACTGTTCAAAAGATTTGGGGTGGTTTGTCAGAGAAGCAGTTTTCCATGCAGTTCTAATCTCTGTATGTTTGTTTCACAAATGCAGTCAGAGGTGATTTTTTCTTTAAAAGGACTGCTGCAATTTACTGCTAAGTCCAAGCCTGACCAGTCACAAAAAAGTCACTTTGGAAGCTAATGGTATTTTTGAATGCACCTGTATCTGTCACATGTTACTTCTGCAGACCCTTTTAAGAATATTGCTGCTGAGGAAAATGTTGAGGTTTTTTTTTTTTGTTTGTTTGTTTTTTTTCGTTTTTTTTTTTTTTTTTTTTTTTGTTTGTTTTTGTTTTTTTTTTTTTTTTTGTTTGTTTGTTTTGTTTTTTTTTTAAGTGTCAGGCTGCTGCAGCACTTCAGTTCCAAAATAATTAAAAATATAATCTCCACCCTGCTGCTGTTTTTAGACATTTGTGTTTGGCCTGAATGACTCGTCCCTCCATACAGTCCTAACAGAACTGGTTCTGTGTGGGTAGTTAAGCAAGCAAGACATTGCAGCTGTGGCAGTGGATTTTGTGCCCCTGGGTACACTGGGAGGCTGAGCTGGAACTCCTCTGTAGTTTCTGGTCTTCCTAGAGTAATGGTGCTTCTGTTGTCCCCATGGGCTGCTGTAATTGCAGGTTCAGTGCTTGCCATGTTTGTTGCCGTGTGTAGAGACTATCCAGACTTCTTTCTGCTGTGCTGAGGGAATAAGGGTCACTTGAATAAACTCCTTTCTTCCATGTGTGGGTGGGGATAGCACCTGTGTGGTTTATGCAGAGGCATCTAAACTCTGGATGTCTGAATCATAGTGCAGAGGCAGTTTGAGAGCGTGCTCACTGAAGGCTGGACCCCAACATACCTCTGCCATACTCCTCATCTGGTGTGTGAGATCACTGGTGCATACAAAACATTTCTACAGCTCTTCCAAGGTAATAAAAGTCATCAGTGTCGGTGGAACAAATATGTTTCCTTCATCAAAAGCTTGGAGAGGTTGAAGGTAGGATAGTAGCCAGCCCCTGGTACAGGAGAAAAAATTGTGCTTGGGGCAATGAGCTAATCTTCACCAATTCTCTGCATTACTTTGGACAAACTTTCTTAGCTTGCAGAGTATTTGACTGAAAGCAGTCTCCTTGTATTGGTAATTTTGGAAAATGTGAAGGTAAATTGTATGTTTTTAGAAAGGTGTCAAACTATTTGATTCCCAGAATCCTAGAGACATCAGTCCAGCACCCTGCCAGCCAGGGTCACATTTGTAGCCAGTTGGGTGGTAGAAATTCCTGATGGATGAAGTGACAGTCCGCTTTCCAAACTATTGGACAGTCTCCATGGTGGATTGCAGGATCTTCTCTTGATTTCTTTCATCAATTGTCTATTGTCTGATAACAAGTGCTCAGTTCTTAATTTTAACCATGGCAACACTGTAAATTATGTTGCTTGTTTCTTTTCTTTTAGAGTTTTTTTTTTGTTGTTCATTGGTTTGTTGGGGATCTTCTGGTTGGTTGGTGATTTTTTTTGTTGTTGTTGTTTTATTTGGCTTTTCTTCTTCTTCTTTTCTTTTCCCCCTTTTCTTTTTTCCTGCATTGTTGAGTCATATATCTGGTGGGAGTTGGTAACTCTGTCTCCCTGGTTGATCTCTGGAGCAGGCACCCCAGGGAAGTGTTCATGCCACCATGTCTCTCAGAGTCCAAGGACCTGCTAGGCTTAGTTAAAACTAAAGCAATTCTGTGAGGAGCAGGAATTGGTGATCTGTATGGGCCTCTTCCAGGTTGAAATGTTCTGTGATTCTTTGTGCATTTTTACTTATGCTTGCTAGATACAGGGTGGTACTTCTGGGGACTTCATGTCTATTCAGCATAACCCATAAACACAGCATCCTGAGCTCAAGTCATTTCACGTAGTTACACTTAAGTGCTGCTACATGAGTTTCACTGTGATCTTGGGTGTTGCTTACATAATTTTGGCCTAATTTTGTGGGGAAATGGGGTTTAAGCATGCTGCAAGTAGTGCTGATGTCCTGTTAGGCTGTTGAATCATTCCTGTTGATGAGCCCAGTAGAAAGTCCAAGTAGAAATTGTTGAGGTGGGTGCAGTGGATCTTCAGTTAACTGGTGGGCCTTCTATGAACATAAAAACCCTTGTGCAGAGCAGGCTGTATGATGCCACAACTTAAAACCTCACTTTTGCAGGCAGGTGAAAATGCAGAAAGGTACTTGGGTAGGTTGATAGAGCTCTCTGTTTTCCAAGCTGCTGGAGTTGCAAGAGGACTGCCACCTCTACAAAAAAGTGCAAATGGCAAGAAATGCTTGTTTCTGTTGGATTCGTAATACCCTTTGTATTCTACACTACAGATGTTGCTGTGGGGTTTTGAATTACTTGGTTTGGACAAAAGTTGGCCACATGAGTGTCTGTCTCACGACTCTCCCTTTGCTTCTCTGTGTTGTGCTGTTGGCGTTATGAACATCCCAGGATGATGCTTAAATCCAAATAAACACAGTTGCCATGGCAATTAAGAGAAAACTGGAGAAGCGCTTTTGTCGTTCTTGTATAATGCCTTGTATGATGCCATGTTCACAGAAACTTCAGCTCTGAATTTTTTTAGGAGAAATAGTGAAATTAGAATCTGATGGATAACCACCTAATAGTAATGGAGTTGTTGCACTTCAAATTTGCAGCCTTTTGGTGCCTCACAGCTTCCCAGAGCTCTGGGTACACTGGGCAGGGCAGGTTTTCTTCAGTTTCCTTGAACATTTGTTTTGGGCAATTTTCCCCTCCAGCCTGTGCCACTTGCTGTGATTTGTGGTGGGTCACTTCTAGTCTGCTCAGTTAAATGAGCAAAATGTCTGTTTTCTTCTCTTGACAGCACCATGGCCATCACCAGCTGACAGATGCTCATGAAGTTAGGTCAGTTGTGCTCCACTGCCAGATGATTGTAGTTAAAAAAATATTTGTAAATGGCTAGAACGTTTTTTATTCTTTGCATATTGATTGATTGGCTTTTAGCTGAAGCCAGTATGTATTTTAGACAGATGAAAACCAGATTTTTTGTGAGCATTCTTCTTGTGTCTGTTTGCTTTAAGAATGCTTTAAATACTTGGCTCAAAGGGATTTAATATTTTTTTTCTTCAGAAAACGATCATTTTATAGCATGATGGACATTGAAGTTAATACAGGTATTCAGAGTGTATGAAAGGTTTTTTTACATACATTTTTAACACAAAAATACCTTGCATGCCTGCAATACCATCAGCTTATTCTCTCCCTTTACCTTGTTCTCAGACCATTTCAGTTCTTTAATCTTTTACAGATGTACCTCCTTACAAGGAGAATTGTAAGTCTATAATTTATAATAAAGTTCTGTTTTCTTTATATATTTTATCTTGGCAAAAGAACATTAAATATAAACCAGGAAAATGAAAAGTATAATAAGTAATTAATGACAGTGGTTTTAATGCAGACATCATAGAAGTAACATGCATGTGTATTTTAGAATGTTTCCTAAAATCTGACCATGGGCTAATTGCTGAAAATATTGGAAAGATTTGAGTATGAAGGAGAGAAACAGTGACTATGTAACAAAATTGGTGAAAATGTAAAATAAAAAATGGTGTGGTGATCATCTGTTAGTAACATGCCTTTATGTGGACTATCAGGGGCTTAATGCAGAAGTCACTTGATGAAATTTGTTGTGTGGTAGGCCAAAGGTCAGTCTCGATAATTACGATGATCTCTGGCTTTGAAAGCCTTGAATTGCGTAGCTCCAGTCATGTTTCCACCCGTATAGGTCAGAAAATATGGAAAGTCCTTATTCTGAGGAGTTTGCAATGCAAACAAGGGAGATATGGAATAAACAGGATGCGCCAGAGAACTCCAGAGAGGAAATAACTGGGATGTCATTGTTTGTGAAAGTGTCATCTGTGAGAAAGCACTGTAGATTTATAACTTCAGGCCATCATGTAAGAAATGAGCAGAGAGGAGGACTTGAAATGGATGAAATAATGCATAGGAGGAAGAATGGTGAAAAGCATTTTATACTTTGAGAGAAGAGAATGGAGAAAAAACCACAAGGATAGGCCAGTTGTAGTCTTTGGCTGACACGTGAAAAAAATGAACAAAGACTGCTTGGACCTTATATTGGGCTGACTCAGTCTGGACTTGCAAGGCAAGGCTGCTGAGTGAGAGCTTTTTGCGCCAGAAAGTGTCTGTGATCCTGTGGTGTCTGGTACCCAGGCTGGTGACAATCCTGAGCTTCGGTCTGCTCCTTCATTCAACTCAAATTCTGCTGGCAGGACTGAGTTCAGACTAGGCAGGTACAGCAGTCCTCTTACCTGTTAGCAAGGGGGAAAGATCAAAGTGGTGACTGTGTGCCCTGGTGATAGAAGTGGGTGAGGGACTGGGTTTTTACCTGCCTGAGCATCTGAGACTGTATCCCCAAACCTGGGCTGTGGCAACCAGCTCTAGGAATCCCCATTCAAAATAGTTACATCTTAATAAATTTTAATATTAAACTGAGGAAAATATGTGGCCTCTTCTAGGTGTTTAAAGATCTACTATGACAGCTGCCAACTACAAGCAGTGCATTTAGCAGTGCATGGCTTCTGTTTCTTGACAGCGTGTGCTGCTCCAGGTATGCATGGATATGTACCTGCTTTGTAAATAAAACCACAGATTTGTGTGCAAAGATCAGACCCATATGCATGCCAGGTGTGAACTTGGCAGGGATCATCACTTGCCTTGCTGGGACCACTGGGCAGAATTACTCTTTATAATTATAATGGCAGTTGCAGTCTATAGTGTTCTGTTTAATATATCTTTTAAATGGCAGGTATCCCACATGATAGATTCTTCTTTCTGTGTGCCCTGAAAGCATTTTAAAAACTGTTTAAATATAATCCATATTAATTTGACAGTATGGATGCCTTTTTAAAAAGCACTGAGAACAGAGAGAGGAGACTTTGGGAGCCTGCCATGTGCTGCCTCCCATCAGATGCCAAAATTTGTTAGCAGATGAGGCTTTTGGATATTTTCTTGGCGGTCAGGGGGTTCAGAGCAGTTTTAGCGCAGGATATGATACTCCTGTGGGTGCTGTAAATCCTTTGTATTTGCAGCAGGATTGTATTGCTCTGACTGGAAGAGATGTGCAGTAACACAGGCATGTCTCTCCCTCACCACTTTCTCCTGTGAGTGCTGGAACACCTGCATGCTGTGGGTGACTTGCGGAGATGGCCAACATTTGGTGTGTGCAAGCTTGGTGATTATTATGGGAGGCTGGAGAGAGCTTGGTGGGTGATGGCCAGAACAAAATTTTCAGACACAACAATAGTGAAGATGCTGGGCCACTTAGCAAATACACATGAGAAAGGAGTAAAAAAATATGTGTGTGTGTGTGACAGGCAAGGTTTGGGTGGATATCTCCTGAAGGTGGACTCCGAAATCTGCTTAACAGTTGCCGGCTGAGGTGAGTCATTGCGATCAAAAAGGATTCGATCTGGCTATGACAATTTGGCTACTCCTCTGTTCTCTTGCTGCAGCATTTCTGAAGAAGGGCAGTGGGGCTGGTGAAGGCTCTGGAGCACAAGTCTGATAAGAAGTGGCTGAGCGAGCTGGGGGTGTTTAACCTATAGGAAGGGAGGCCTCAGGAAGGAATCTGATTCCTCTCTGTAACTACCTGAGAGGAGGGTGTAGGCAGGTGGGGGTTGATTTGTTATCTCAAGTAACAAGTGACAGGACAAGAGGAAACAGCCTCAAGTTGTTCCAGAAGAGGTTTAGATTGGATATTAGGAAAAAAGTTGTTCACCAAAAGAATTGTCAAACACAGGCTCCCCAGGGAAGTGGTGGAGTCACCATCCTGGAGGTGTTTGAAAGAAATGCAGATGTTACACCCAGGGCTATGGTTGAGTGGTGGGTTTGGAAGTCCTGGGTTAATGGTTGGACTCAGAAGGCTTTTTCAACCTAATTAATTCCATGATTCTTTATTGGCCCTGTGAGAGGAGCCCTATTCATGTAGCATTTATTTGCTTCCTGGCCTATAGCAAAATTGGTTAAAATTGATGCATTATTGATCATAAGTACTACATTATTTTCCTGGATCTTTTTCTCATCCATGCAGAAAAATGAAATACTGCATTATTCATTTTTTTCCCTGCATTACATTGTTGTCTAGTATCTCTTGATCTTTTGAAGTCCTGCACTCTGAAAACCTCACAGCTGAAGTGCTAACTTGGCCTTAATCCAGGATTTGAATCAAAGTCCCATTACGTTGCTTCTTTGTTGAAGGGATGAAACCTGTGTTTCTGTGGGGTCTGGGCTGGGCACACCATGTGGATGCTGCTGCCAGCGAGAGCAGGGTGGAGGGATCCGCTTCTCCCCCCAGCTGCTTGGCAGAAGAAGCAGAAGTCAAGGAGTAAGCTAAAGTGGAGCCTGAAATGTCCTCAAAGCGTTGGAGAGGACTTTTGGCCTGGTTATGGCTTTTTAGCTAAAGAGAGAGTGTCTTTTTTTGGCAAGGCAAAAGCCTCATGAAACAGGTCAGATCAATCCATCTGTTTTTTTCTAGAAAAGCAAAATTCAAATGAGGCTCGTTATCTGCACAGTTTATATATTTAGGAGTTGCGTTAATTATCCTCATTAGCTTAGTTTCTTGAGAGAAATGCTCTTGATCTTACCCCTTGTGCCAGAAATACAATCTGGAGCGAGTCTGTGAAAATAAATAACACATTGATATGGTTTATGCAATGACTTCTGAGTAGCCTGCTTGGGCAGCATCTGTCATTGTGATCATTCCAGTCTCGCCTTGTTGGGACTCTTCAGATTATCTTTCTTGGACTTCAGCTGGTAGGAGCTGCCATTTAGCAAATAAGTCCACTTGGTTAAGAGGTACTGCTCTCTGATAATACTCTATGCAGCTTACACTTGTCAGACACTGAAATCTATTTACTGAATTCTTTTCAGACAAGTAATTTTTGGCACTTTGCAAAGTTTCTTTCCATGTGTCCTCACTGGCTGAATGCTAATTTATTCAGAAAGGCTCAGCTCCAAATGCACGAGACAGTGTTTTCAATGTTTCCTACTGTCTGGACAGCACTGAATTTGGAGAATTCATGCCTCCACTTTCCTTTGTGTCCTTAATTTCTTTTGCTAAATGTGTGACGATGTGACACAGACACTTCATATACTTACATTAAATGGCATTGTATTATAATGGGAAAATCAATCTCCACTTGTAGCCTCTCCACTGGGAAACACCTGATAAGCTCTATGTATCTATACAATAAGTTCACTTGAAGTGCCTTTGACAAATGACATCTCTGAATTTTCTAGTCTTTAGTGATTCCTCTAGACTGGAGGATAAAATGAATTAGCTGATCTAAGCTGAATTGTCATAAATATCCTGATTATTTCTACTGAGCTAATAGTGGAAACAGAGTAAAATTGTAAGGAGAAAGGGATAGAAATTATAGGGTATGCAAAAAGAGAGATTGTCAGGTCTGAAGGGCAGTTGTTTCCATTTAGTCTGACCTTGTGTATAAGAAATAGCTCTAGACCGTCTTGAGTGACGTTTGAAACATATAATCAGTCAGTCCAAGCTTTGGGATGGGATTTTGCTCTCAGTTCCAATTCCATAAGCAGCTCAGATATCCATCTGCATGGCTCTCAACATTGCAGTTCCTGATTATTCACGGTGGATTAATGAGATACAGAAATTAAACCAAGGAAGTGCTTTTGATCTCCTTTGCAGTTTAGGATATAAGGTGCAGTGTCCCCTTCTCCCCTTCCCCTGGGAACTGCTTAGTTTGAGTGAGAGTCACATTAAAAGGTGTGTAAGCACCGAGAAGTGTTTATGTGCTCTGCCAGCACAGAGCTCTGTCATTCCCTGGCACCGGGCGTGCTCCACATTGTGAGTTACCCACATGGCCTGGATTCAGGGTGTGTTTTCCAGGGCATCTCAGCTGCTTTGCAGCAGCACGTGCTCGATGCCACTAACCTCGTGGCTGGGTCAGGAGGCTCATGCCTGGACATGCTGCAGTGACTTATGAACTGCATGTTCTTAGACCTAATTCCCTGCAGGTCTGATCAGCAAGGTGATCTCTGGGTGTGCCAGCCAGTCATGTACATATGCACAACAGGCACAGTGTGCAGGTGAGATCTTGTGGCCACTCTTTAATTATGAAAAAATAGTTTAAAAGTGGTTAGAGGAGGCCATGCCTGGCTTTGTTGATTGGGGTGCTCGCTCATGGGCAATTGCATGGCAGGACCTTGTTAAAACCTTAATCCAAATGTTTTCTCTTTCATGGTGCAGAGTTTGCTTTTGTGTTGGATTTTAGTTTTGTTTTTTTTTTTTTTTAATGAGAGGAAAGCTAGATGCAGCCTATTAATTAGCTGTGGATGTTTCATTGCATATGATCTGACTCTTGCTTCCTCAACCCAAATTTCAGACCTTTGGTGAAGAGAAGATCTTATTTCTTGGGAATTGGGTCATTTGGATCAATTAGGAAAGGAAGCAAAACAAGGCTTTTACATTTAAGAAACTCCTCCAGCAGTGCCTTGTTCTTAACTGGGCAGTGTTTTAGCAAGGCAAGGTGTTACTAAATCTGTGTCTTGAGTTTGGAAATCTTTGTGAGATGCTACTAGCCAACCAGGTTTGAGTTTGAAGAAAAACAGGCAATTAAGTGGGGAGGCATCAGTTTCCCTTGCCTACCACAACAAGCCAGTTGATGTCCCAGTAAATTACAGCTGTTGGGAGGCGGTGGTTCATATCTGCAAGCAGCACAACAAGTGGCAGAGCAGTTGTTTGGTGAAAGCATTGTTCAGGTCTCTTAGCACACTTACTATTTTCCTGTAGAAACTTGGGGACGGATTAGCACATGGTGTTCTTCCTGGAGCCTCCTGAGAACTCTTTCAGAGGGAAATAGGAATATCATGTTTTTCCTCCCTTTACCTTGATCATGGCCATGCTTTCTCACCCTGCCCTTGCGCTGATGCCACTCTTGGCATGGGTGGATGGTCAAACAGGTCAAGGGACTAGTGCTGTTGAAAAAAAACCCCTTGTGCTACACTCCCAGATTAGTTTTTCATACATCATCCCAGTCTGGAAGTGAACTTGAGACATCATCTAGTCAAACGTTTCATGGGAATAGGAGACTGGATGAGCTTTTCTGTGTAGCACCCTGCATGTTCACATCCTGAAAACCTCCAGCAATATGGACTCTCCCAAATCCCTGGGAGACTGCTTTTTTAAATTGGATCATATCCCTGATTTGCTGATGGAGCAGCTGCATGGCCATGGCACATGGATGGGAGTGCAAAAGCATACAGGCACACACCACGGTGGCATTGATTCCGCTTGTCCTAATCTTGCTTCTGCTCTCAGCTCTGCGGTGGGTTTGCTGAGTGGCCTCAGGCAGTCACTGTAATCCTGTCACAGGTTTTTCCACAGCAAGGCTAATGCTAGTGACCTGTGTGGAGCAGAGGGATGCATCCAGCTTTAGGTAATCCAGTTTAGCATGTGGACTAATAAGGGCTGAGAGCTGAGCGCAGTTTGTTGGTGAAATACTTGTTTGTTTCTTATCTCCTCATGGCTCTGGGTTCATGGGCAAGTCCACATCTGTGTGGCACATACATTTACATTACATCCCAGTACAGGGACTGGTGAAAGCTGAAAGAATTTGGGCTGTCAGTTATATCTCTATAGGGGCCCATGGGCATGGGTTTGTTTGAATGGTGTGCAATGATGAGAAGGACATCATGGGAGCCCTTCCTGATTGTGCAAGTAAGTGTGGCTGCTGTGAAAAGAGACACAACAAATTGGATTACACTTAAGAGGAAAGTACTCTTTTTCACTGCTGAGTTATGAGCAAAGTGAATTTTGGGCTATGAATATCATGGTGTGATTTATTAGTAATCACTTCCATAGTGGTTTCATCTACAGATCTAAAGTGGCAATTAGTATGAAGGCACAAAAATATTGCTCTTATTTATTGAGGCACAGATCCCTCAAATGACCTGCTGCAGGGCATTTCATGAGTCAGTGGGGTTGGGTATGATGTCTGCTTTGGGGAGGATAGTTTTCCAATGATTGGTTTTTGTCTGCTGATGTGATTTGATTAATAATTGTGAATGTGACTTGAAATTTTATGGAGTTGTTTGCTGATGGTGGGTCGGAGTGTTGCCAGGACTTGTTAACAGTAGAGGCTAATTCATGCTAATCTGTAGTCTTGGTATGGTTTAATCCAATTCATTTTGGGTAATATGTTTCTCCTTTTAAATCCTAGTGTTCCTTTCTATTGCTTTAGTTAACAGATAGATACCTGAATGTTTTCATGGGAAATACGAAAAATCCTTCAAGCCTTGAGAGCTCTGTAGGTGTCCTAGCTGCTCTTATTTTGCTGCTTTCTTGAAGTTGGAGCTGGTTTTCCTCCTTATCCAATTAAGTCAGATAATTAAATCTCCTTTTTTTAGTCATAGCCAGCATTTTTAATCCTGTAGCTCAGCCTGCCAGATTAAGTCCTCTACATTTCTCAGTGCAGCAGATCCCTAGTAAACATGGCATTAAATCCAATCCCATGCTGCTTCTCTCTGTTCGTCTTGACCTGGTGCTTTTATACTGTGTGTTTCCTGTGCTAATGGTTATTTTACTTAAATGCCAGATGCACTGTGATTATACTTTTAGCTCAGAGTATAGGGAGGATTTTTTTAAGTGTTAGATTTAGTTACATGTACTTGATATTTAGAGTACAAGCACAGAGATGTTTTGACTAAAGCTGCCTAGACCCCATTTGACAATCAAATAAAAAGCTGGAAGTTTCAACATGTCTTCAGCAATATTAATTGCTTCCCCACTTCTGTATTAATTGCATGGCCTTTGTTTGATGGTAAAGCTTTTAAATCAGCCATTGCATCTTACCTGAAGGGTAAGATACTTTGCAGTTGCTAAGTGTAAGGTGCAGGGGATGATGATATGACAAGGAGCTGAGATGAAGAATTGGAAGTTTTCTGGGACTTTATGATGCTTGATGACTTTGATGTACCAAAAAAAATTTGGAGGCACTACAAATAATGTTTCACTTCATGGATAAAGAAATACAGACATCTCTTCCCACTTGGATGCTGATCTTGTTCAGGATTTCTGAACTGTTTCCTTTTTGCATACCTGCTTATGGAAGCTGTTTTTGGAACTAGATTCTAATAGTTGTTTACTAGTTTCATTTTCAATTAAATTTGAATTTGCTGTGTAAAAAACATGAAAATGTACACAAGAGACTAGTTAAATAGAGATGTGAAGGAAAACCCAGTGCAATATTTGGATTACTTTATGACACTTGAAAATGAATACTTGGGTTCTGTAGCTGCAGTAACTTGGCCCTTTGCATAGAGTGGTTGGCACAATTTTATGCTTATTTTATAGGACTCAGGACTAGATTTACTTTCTTGCTAAGCTGTGGCCCGAGGCAGCAGAATAAGTGATGCTGTGGGTAAGTCCACACACTTGTGGTTGGAGTGTATAAAGCCAGCTTGGACACTTCAGCTTCCAGCTCCTGTTTGTGTCATTGGGGTGCCTTTTTGACACATCACAAAAGGTTGTGGTGTACAGGGTTTGTGTATGTTTATTACATCTCATTGATTACTGTCTGTTCTGAAAACAGATTAGTAATTAGCAAAACAAATTTCTGGGGAGGGGGTGTGTTTATGGGGTGGTGCTGGTGCTGTCTGTTGAGATGCCTGGAAGAGATCCAACTAGACATGCAGCTGTCTGACATAGAGTGAAGTTGGGTCAGCAATGCAGAGTGAGACTACCCTCTTTTCTAAGAAAGGAAAAAAAATAAGAGTTTAGAACAAGGAAAGAAGTAAAAATAAGAAAGCAAAAGATTTCCCCATTTTTTGGTTGTTTTTCCAAATGGGCAGTACTGTGAAAGTAAGAGTTGGCTTCTGTGTTATGTGTACTGGGAGAGAACTTTCAAACAACTGTGTCAGTATCTCATGCTCTTCCTTTCCAGAATTTTACTTCTTTTTTTCAAAGGAATGTTTTCCCTCTTTGTTTAATTACTGTTTCTGTGAGGAAAAACCTCAGTGCAAATCAGTAGCTCAATTAAAAAAAAAAAGTCTTTAAAAAAGTGTAATTTTAAGGGTTTGGATGGTGGGGATTAACTTTAGTTTCTCACTTATTGTGATTTCAGGGCTTTTGCAGGCTGGGTGTACAGCTTGGGGCTACCATGCTCTTCCAGTCCAGGGAAACCCTGATTCCTGGTGGATGCAGGGAAGAACACACCTAGAAGAGACTTGCCTGTTCATGTGCCAGTGCAGTTGTGCAGGACAACTGTGCTGGGTGCTTCTAGAAATGACACTGCACTGATGGGGGATTATTTGTGCTATAGAAGCAAAAATTTCTGGGCCTGAAATGTACTGTGAAGCAGGGAGTAGACAGAGAACTGCATAGGGGCTTTTTTTCTGGCCTGTATTTTCTGCAAGAGAAAAGCAGACCTGAAGCATAGCTGCGACTAATGGGATCCTGAGCTGAACTCTGCAGCTTTCTCCTGTGATCATGGCAGACTGACCGAAGCTCTCCTCTCGGAACTGGTTGATTTCAGGGTGTGTCATTGATTTGTTCTGGATGGCAGCAATTCCTCTGACTTTACTGCAGTTTTTAAAAAAGGAGGGGTTTGTGTTTTTCATCCAAAACAAAGCAAATCCACAGCAAAATTGTATTGACTGCATTGTGCCTGAAATACAAATAATTTATGCCCCTAATTTTTGCTGGGGAGAAAATCAGTTCAGTTTTAGTTCAGGCACTGCTAGCTTGCCATCTTTTGATTCCCCACAAAAAACTATTCGGTTCTGATTTCACAGAATTTGAGGTAAAATTTAGTTATAATTTTAGAGCTAAAATTCTACCATTTTAGTTACACAGACACTGTTCAGATCATGTTGCAGAGAAAATGTAAGAACTTGAGTATGCCTCTGTAGTTATTAAACATTTGTCATTGGGGATAAAATTGGAAGGAGGAGGAAAAGCCAGGCTGAGCCAGAGGGTGATCAAAAGTCCAAAAGATCTCAGAAGCCAGTGTGCCTGGGAGAATTTAAAAATGGGACATTGATGTCAAAGCCATTTTGGTGCTTTAAGATGGCCCATCCTCAGAGTTCAAGAATCTTGGAGCCAAAATGAATGATGAGGGTTGGGAGGAGTTTATAACTTCAAATTGTCACTTAATTTTCTTGTTGTTATTGTCGTGCAGTTAATGTCATGGCCATTGATCTAAAAGATGAGGGGTTTTGATTGGATTTTTGGATCTGTAATCGCTGCTGTGATGTGGCTGCCTGGAGGCAAGGACTTGAAAACTGATCTTTCCAATAGGAGGATTATAGCTGAGGAGGGAGTGCTGGGTTTAAAGAAAGAAAAGTTTAAAGCTGTCATATAGTGGTTTCCACTCAGATGAAAAAGAAGAGGATTATAAAGCTTTTGTAAAAAAAATAAAAAAAAGTTAGCATTTTTAAAGGACTGACAATGGAAAAATTGCTCTTAGGGAAAAAAAAAACAACCCTCTTGGGACTTGCATTTTGAAAGCATTATTCCCCACAAGTAGAGGGTGAAGTGAGGTCCCAAAAGGCATTACAGGCAGCTCTTGGGGCTGTGCATTTCCAAAATTCTGCTCCTGAGATAATTTTTCTCATCTAAACTGGTGGCTGAGTTGCTGTTTGCAGGAATACTCTCAGCAATGTAGCCCCTCTAATCTGAGTCTGTGACTGAAGACTTCAAATATTTTGTTGGTTATCTTTTCTGTCACTGCATTTTAGACCCTCACATTCTGTGTAAAAAGGTCTCTTCTTCTCTCCTTGTTGAGGCTTGAAGGTAATTTTTGCAGATAGAAGAAAGTTCAGGCTGCCTCTGGGAGGTTGCTGGGCATGGAGGACTCATGCCTGGGGTGGAGAAGGGAGAAAACAAGATGGAGAATATGGAAACACAGATGCATTTGACAAATGAGGGGAAATACTTCTTCCCATATTCCCTTGGTGCTGCCTTAAGGCATTAGGTCAGGAAAGGATTCAAATGTTCTTTTTAGACCGTTGATGTGATGTCAGGTTAGCCCAAGTAGACAGGACACTCATGTACCTGAGATATATAAACCCAGATTTGTTTACTTGCTCTTTTTTTGTGATTTACCCAGGATTATTTGTGTTATTTACCCAACTTTCTAAAGATCAGTGGTATTGCAGCATCTGAAGATTTTTCACTGTTGTGTTACATTGGGTCTCTGAATAGCCTGTGTTTGACTTGGATCAAAACATGAAGCAGTGTTGCAGGATTCAATACTCCCTAATAAGGGCCAGTGTATTTAGTCATGGCAAGTGTAAAACATCTCCATTTTGTGGTTAAATTTCTTTTCTGTTCATGGTAATATTTTAAAATACCATCTTCATGATAACAGCTTCTTTCTGGAGCATGCGTGCATCAGCTGGAAGGGTAATGGCGATAATATTAATTGTTACAGAAAGAAATTTTTTTCACTTATTAGCAGAAATAAGTTAAATGAGGTAAAGCTGGGTCACACTACTGCACAGCATGTGCCAGCCCATGCTATAACCCCTTGGCTAAAACACGCACATCCACATTTGTTTTTAAGATTCAAAACTAGAAGTTGAATGCCTTTCTAATTGCCAGTGCTAATTGAATTACTGGGGCATTGTGAAAACCTGTGGAAAGACTACATAGAAAGAAATCAGCTTGGCTTGAGGACCTAAACTGACTGGCATTGCTGTGGGTTTGTGTTTCTGGAGAAGCTGGAGCTGCCAAAAGTTTGCAGACACTATGCTAAACATAGCTAAGAGACCAGGTCAGCATGGGAGTCCTGCCTGGCTGACAGCCACAGGGCTATGCAGGGTGCTCCTTGAGGTAATGTGAGCCATGTAATGGAGAAGGCTGCTAAAATCCTTGAGGGTACAGGAATGGTCAGGTCCATCCCTGCCTTCCTAATGATGGTGAGGAAGCAGAAACACTGACCCATGCAAACCAAACCCTCAGTTTGCTTCACACCAGGGATCACTGCTGTACAGCTGGCTGTGGTTCTGTCTCTTTGTACTTGGCTTTTAAAATTCAAATGCTTTGGCCAGAAATGTTATAGCACAAGTCTGTGTCTCAGAGGACATTAGTCTGTAGAGACACTTGGCAGGACCACAGAATATCTGAATGTAGAGTAACTTGCTTTTTCATTTTGTAAACCCTTATGTAAACACATTGTTTGGGTCACTGGGAGTTGATTGTTTAACTTTTCTCGCTACAGTTTGAAAAGAAACAACAACAACAACAAAGCCCAAAAGGAAAAAGAAACAAAACACTACTTATTTTCCTGGTGTGCCCATGTAACACTTTCCAAATGTAAAATCCTCTTAGGATATGGAAAAGCAGCAACACTGTTTATACTGCCTTTATGAAAAGACTGATCAAAGGAGCACAACTGTGCTTGGTTTTATTTAGCATTGATGACTGCATTAAGGTCAGGGTGCTTATTATTTTATTGAATTTGAAAGTTGTGGGCTCTGCAAAGCATAAAGCTGGCTGAGGCTCTGATGTGTGCTCGATTTATATCATATTATGTGCCACGCTATCACAATATGTTTTGTGCTCTGATGGCTGCATTTCTTTGTCAGTCATTTGAAGAGTGTACCTTGTGTTTGGGGCTTGTCTGTCTCACTCTCTCCCTCTCTCTCTCTCTTTTTTTTTTTTTTTTTTTTTTTTTTTTTTTCTCTTAAACCTTGCTGAAGGGTATTGAGAATTAGGAAGGTTTGACCTTGCTGTGGGATCACATGAGTTTTCCTCCATGGGAGAGGACTAATCCCAGCTGTGTTCAGCTGAGCAGCCAATACTTTCAGTGCACAGGTGTAGAGGGGTTAAAAGACATTCATGTGTCCTGACTCATCCTGCTCAGCTGCTGTGGTCAAGCAGCTTTCTTGGCCACTAGCTCTGAAGAGATCTGTGGAGTAAAAATAGGCATACAGAAAAGCCTGAAGAGATGAGGGCAGTTTCTGCTGATTTCCAGTATGACATGATACCTTGTACCATGTCTTAATGCGTTGTACAGATATGGGACATTGTGGGGTTAGTGTCCTTTTTCCTGGGGTTAGGGAACAGTGCTCAGATAGATAATTAAAAGGGTTAATACTAAAATGGTGGTGTGCCAACTGACTGCACAGCTGATTAAAGCTTTAAGGGGTGGATCAGATTAGATCATAGACCAGAAGTCTCACTAAAAAGCTTTGCATAGCTCTTTATGGGAGCTATTGTCTCTTCTTCTGCATACAGGGTAGTGACACAGCTTTTGTTCTGTCCTGTGGACAGTGGCTGTGAGCAGGCAACATGGTCTAGCTCTGAATATTGCTGGCGTGGGACAGCAGCCTTTTGACATGGCATAGTTCAGCATTTTATTGTTGAGATTTCTCCTTTTGTAACTGCTGGTCACATTGGTGGTGAAAGCAGTGCAGCATTTAATGCAGACAAAAGCAATTCTTATGTGCTAGGCAAGTCTGAAATAGTCGGGTTTTCCTCCATTCTCTGGACTTCACAGGTTGTCTGTGACTACTGGCCCCCGACTCCTCCTCCAGTGGCCCCATTTGTCACTTCATGTATGAGTTACTGTTTTTATTACCTTCATTTAGTTACTAGAGAGGGTCTGTATCCTTTTTTTTGCTTTCCTTTAATTGCGTTTTTCCTAGTTGTAGTTTGACCTTTCCACCTGCTTGGCAGAAAAGATGATGTGTGACCCTGAAAATGGAAGGTGAATCATTCTTTCCTAGTTTGCTCTTGTGCCACAGGCACATTTATGTGGCAGTAGCCATGGTGGGTCTCCTACCAACAGTCCTTGTTGTCTGCCTGTCAGAACTCTCCTGCTGTTGGATTTGGTGAGGGCAGAGCCCAGCTGACCCAAAGCCTACCTGCATTAGCCCTGGTCAGGTGAGCTGGAGGTGCTTAAGAGCTTCTCATTTTCCAGACACTGAAGACTTTGGTCAGACTAACACTGGCAAGTACTCCAGTAACAACACTTCACATAGCATGTAGGAGTTTTCCCCTTTGATCACTTGGAAGGAGGGCTGGCAGTCAGGACCCTGGCAGAGCTGCAGATGTCCCTATGTTTTTTCTGTCACATATTTGTGTCGGTTCATCTCTGCATGTGTTTGAGACCAGAGCTGTTCGCAGGCCTGTGCTCACACCTTGCCTGCCCTCCTGTGAGAAGATTAAAGATCAGCCCTGGGTGCTGGGAGTTGTAGGTCTGCTCCTGGTGCTCCTTTTATGGATGGAAGATGGAGCTGAGTTTCAGGGATGCAAGCTGTGTGTGTGCTGCAAGGTGGAGGACATCCAAAAGATGAGCTTGCCCTCAGTGTCTGTATGGGGGGATTCACAGCAAGTGCCTGTAGAGCTCCAGTCTTGCAGCTGTATCCTTGCATGGCTTTGGTGTAAGAGATTAATGCACTGTTGATGCTGTGAGGTCATAATTCGATTTAATTTATTTCACACTGAACTCATTAATTGCTCTCTGTCATGCATATTTTTGACCAGCAGTGAACAAACTGTGATGTGGGTGCCAAAGATGTTAGCAGACATTGAGTAGTGTGTAAAAGGGTGCAATGGGATGGGTGAGGAGACACTTGCCAGCTCCTGACTTCACTCAGTTTGCACTGCAGGCTTCACTGCTCATCTGGGGATGAAATGCAGGGTCTGACACTCGAGTCTTCAGGGGTGCTTGACCCATCTTGGAGGTGTCATTAATGATATAAGGCAAGTGTTCAGCTGCAGTCATAATTTCCTTAGGTTAGGAAGCTCCGATTTGAATTCTTTGTGACAGGATCTGTAAAGGTACAAAAGAAATTAATAAGCTGAGTAAATCAATAGGTCAGTAAATCTAATAAGGATTTAAGGTCTGCCCTCCCTTCACTGAATTTGAGTAATGATGATTATGATATATGAGTTTAAACTGCCAAGTTTGGACTTGAATCCAGACTGCTACTTCAAGCCTTATTGTCCTGGCTTTTAGCTTCTGGTCCAGATCCAATACATTAAGATTAATATATGTATATTGGCAAGTGCAAATAGGCCTTAAAAATATGGTAGATATTGGTATGCTCTGTTCACAGCTCTGTTTCATATATATGCATCAAAGTCTTGATTTTCAGATAAAACTGAATAAACTGGAGGAGGTAACAGGCTTTTATGTGCAGCAAATGGCTTTTGTGACCCATTTTGGAGAGAGCTGGAAGTTTTACACTGGTGACTGTTGGGCAATACTGGCCTCATATCCAAAGAACTGACTTAGGAAGGTACAGAAGGAAGATAAGTAGAATATATTAAGTAAGTTGAAAAATGAAAGTGGAATGGCACAAAATATATAAGTAAGTTCAATGTGATAGGTCTTTTCTTTATAGGAGTTCAACTATTAAGTAAGTCAGATGATTGTTGCTTTGCTGAAGGCAAGTCTCTCTAGGCGGTAAATTGTCCTTAGTACCTCCAAGGTTTAGATCTTTTTTTATGAAAGAAATCCCTCACGCAAACTGAATTTTGCCTGTGGCACTCCTCTAAGGCATCAACTTTAAGCCTGGTCCAAAGCTAATTAAATCAAAGAGTATTGATCAAATAGTTGGCCTCCTGCTTTGGCTTTGCATTCCCCTTGCTTGAGCAAGGGGCTGTCTTGAAACCCTGACATCTGCTGATTTATTCAGAACTAGAGAGGGAAAGAAGAACTTATGCCTCTCTTCTCTTGCAGAATAAAGTGAAAATGCTGTGAGGGATTGAGGAGAAAAACATTTGGAGAGGAGGGCTAACATCTAAACTGGGAGGTAGGCTGGCATTTTCAAGAGCTAGGGGCATGTGGAGAGCTGACAGCATCTTCTTCTGCTGTTAGCCAGCACATTTCCATAGAGTCCTTGCCAAAAACTTCCCCAAAGTGAGGGACTTTAGTCATAGCCACTACAAGAAGGGCTTTGTGAGTACAGTACTGCCCCTTGTCCCCTCTTGCTTTCCGTGTCACAGGAAGCTTAGGCCAGCTCTGGTTTTGGGAACATGTAGCATCTTACATCAAAAATGCAGTAACAGCTATAGCAGGACGATGCTGCTAGGTCAAATGAAACAGGAGTTTGGAAACAGAAAACAGCATGATGAGAAGACTGAGGTAGTACTGTCTCAGTGCCTTCAAGGTAATCAAGAGCATTCTGTTTACTTGCATAGAGTATGTGTATTTTATGTGTGTACAACAAAAGTGAAAAATCCAGTAGAATACATCAGATTTAATCAAATTATTGGAGTTTGATAATAATTTTGAAAACTGTAGTGGTTAGGATAACCATTTTGTTCTATTTTAAAAGATCCTATAACTTTTATTAATATCTATATCATTGTCCTGCATTTAATGCCAAGCTTTATGTCCTGTCATAATTTAGATTAAACATGTATTGTGTTAATCATCCAGGCCCCAGACTTTGAGCTGGCAACCAAATCAATTGCCCATCACACTGCAGAATTTTTGTGTGGGTATGTGTTTCTGTATTTGATCAGTGTGAGAGCACATACCCCAGACAAAGAAAAATTGTTCTTGGGAGAGCAACTGCCACAATATTTCAGTGTAAAGGCTGAAGCAGCCTAATTTTAAGATTTTGCATATAACAGATGAAGGTGTTAATAGTATCTTGGCATCAAGATAGCACCAAAGAAGAAGGAGATAATCAACAGGTACCCATCCTTTGGTTTTGGCATTTTCCTGTTTTTGTTTTTAATACCTCATTCCTTATGCATAATGGAGGTTGTGCCATCATTGTAATGGAAACAGGGCACAATGGCGATTTAAAGTGGATGTGGGTCTTTTGTTTCTGGGACCATGTGGTTGCTGAAGTGTCTCTTCTTGTGATCAGTAGCAATTTGCTGAGATTATCTGATATGTGTCACTTCCATGAGCACAGCCAGTGGAGAGCATGTGTTTTGGTGCTTCTCATCTGAGTAAACACCAACAAATGTGACCCACAAATTGACTTTATCATTGAGCACAATGGCCTTGGGGAACTGATAGTGGTGTTGGGTATTTCTGTCTTCAAAGAAGCTGGTATTACACTGAATTGCTTTAATTTTGGCTGGTAGGGAAGGGGTGGACCCAAAGCCTTGCTGCAGAAGGTTGGTGTTAAGTGAGAAGAATGTGGAAGCTGGAAGTCCCTGGGACAGTTGTTGCTGTGCTGGGTCAGGGCTAAGGGCTTAACTTCTGGCTGGCAGGAAGGAGAGTCTTGTGCCACCTGATGAACGGGGACATGTCTCTAAAAAAAGACACTGTACTCTTCTTGCCAAAGCTTTTCAAAAAGCTGTGAAGGAGCTGCAATGGCTCTGAGCTATTACTGTGCTCCCGGAAGGAAATCCTGGTTGTGCAGGGCAGGTGGCAAAATGCCAACTGACTTTTGGGGAGGGTGAGGGTTTGTCAGGGTTTTGCTGCTAGCAATGGGGGTGGATGAGGACAGAGGGCAGCCTTAGGGCTGCTGCAGGGTTGCAGTGGCCGAGGAGGATTGAAAATACCACTGTATTGAAGTGCCCATGGCAGAGTTACTTGGCATAGACATGTACAGTCTCTGCTTTGCATGTGGGCTGTCTTAATGCCTTCTGTGTTGCTGAAGGAGCAGAAATGTCCTGCTACAAGGATGTGATCCAGCGCCCTGCTTGTCCAACAAAGAAATTCTTGTTGCTAAACAAAAGGCTTACTTAAGAAATATATAGATGCCCAAAGTTTGAATTTATGCTTTTCCCTGTGGGATGAGTCATTGCACTGGTTTTTAATAGAGCCCCTCTGGATTTATGTGGCTACTGCTCAGATTAAACTCTGATCCAGCGTGTGAAATAAGATTCAGTATTTGTTGTACTCTGCTGCTGTCCTGACACTTGCAGAGAATTGCTGGTTAAGTCTGCTTCTGGCTTTTTCTGTCCAGATGGCAGTTACTAAACACATTACAGAGCATCCTCCTTTCAGGTGACACTGGCTGTCTGCACGTGTTGCTACTTGATTTTTTTTTTTTAAGCAAACATCGAATACCTGCTGGCTTGTTGGTTGTATTTCATTTAATTGAATTCAGTCTTATGTGAGAACGTGCTGACAAGTCCAATCAATACAGTCAGTGGAAGTGTAGGAAGAGGAGGGGAAGGAAATCAGCTATATGACATGTTATAAACTAATAACAAAGTTGTGATGATTTGTAATGGTAATTTTTAGTTCCCCCTTTCCCCTGTCAGAACTCTTTTTTTTTTTCCCCTCCCCATAGTTGCTGCCAGGTTCTGCCCTGAAATTTAGAATTACGATTTGTCACACTTTTGGAGCAAGCAGTGTTGATTCCCCTGGGGAGGGGAAGTGAGCTGGAAGAGCTGGTGGAAGAGCTGGGTGCTTTGGGTGGGGCAGTGAGCAGAGGAGGAGCAAGAGAAGAAGGGAGATTGGGGTTTTAGGGAGTGCCAGTGGTGCTGAGCCCTCGGATGCATCCCTGCTGGTCTCTGCTGTAAGTAAACCTGCATGTAAAGCAGATAAATGGAAGTCAGAAAAAAGGGAAATTTCTTTTCCTGTGATGTTGTTGCCTTTGACTTTCTTTACTTTTTTGAATTTTTTTTTAAGAAGCAACGGCTTATCTGCCAAGTAAACCTGCTCTTTAAGAAGCAGGGGTGGGCAGGAACTCTTGGAATAAAAATTTGTGAGCCTTGCAGTCTGCTTCTCTGCCCTTTGCATATCTTGTGGGGGGTTGTAAACTTTGTTTTGCTTGACAGCCTATCTGCATCTATGAGGGAGGGTTTGCCTCTGGGTAGTATGCCCTTTTTGTTAAATTAAGCAATCCTCATTTCTCTGTCCTGAAAAATTTGAACCGGAGCAGCTGTATATTTCATCTGTAGTGCAGCAACTATTTTTTTTACCCTCCTTTACTTTTTTACTGCAGTTTTTTTTTTTTCTGTGTTTTCTCTTGTGTGTCTGTCTTCCTTCCCCTCATGCTGTCACTGTTGAATATTCAAACTCTTGATCTGCACATGGGCTAAAAATCATTATTGCTTTGAACTTACAAATGAATTAAGTGAATTCCCACATCCACCGCAGGAAAGGAAAATATTCAGTTTGAAATATAATTTGGAGCCTATAGGAAAATGCATCTGATGAAGTTTGTGCTAATTCTATAGCTTCAGTACCAAAGCAGCAGCTCTGTTATCATCAAGAGTATTGAGTGCAAGCTCTGTATTTTCATAGTAACTCAGTTATCATGGCTAATTAGTTTGAAGGCTCTTTGAAGAAGCCGATGTATTGACTAAATAAGCTCTTATTTTTCAAAGGAACTAAAGGCATTTTTAATTTACAGAGCAGATAGTTGTAAAACTGCCTTTAGTTTGCATACTAGGAGCCAGTGTGAAGCCTGAGTGTGCTTGGATTCAGGCTTACTCCTGTGCCGTCTGCCAGGGTTGGTGTCAGTGTGCTCGAGGGAGGTTTCTGGGTCTTTGGCACAGTAGTGCAGCATAAATGTGTGCCACTGGGCTTGATGTGCCCAGGAGGGGGATGTCACGTAATGACTGCCTCTGCATCATTGAAATCAGGGGCAGTATTACCAGTCTGTTTCCTGTTTGCAGGCAGGTTAGATCCAATAATGAAGAGCAGCTTTGAGTTTCTAAGTAGATGACATGGCTAATCCTAAGGCATGTATAAAGCGGCCGTAGTTATTAGGAGATTTGTGGCTTTGAAAGTTCGGATTCCCTTAGTGCAGTTTGTTAATGGCAAGGATTTGCAGTAAGTGAATAATAGATGAAAGTCATTGAAAGGCTTACAGGGGATTTCTTGTGACGTGGTGCTGGTCTGTCTCATGCCAGAGCTGCAGATTTCTGAGGGGGATTGTAAAATCTAGAAAAGACAAAAAAAGGGAAAAGAAAGAAAAGAGGGCAGTCATTCCTGTTTTGTGTCAGTTTGGATGATCAAGCTGATAGCATGATGCATTGGGAAGTACAGCCACAGTGCAGAGTGCTTTGTGCTTAATTCCCTTGGCTCTGGCTTTTCCATGGACTGGCAATGCCCCAGTAGCAAAAAAGACCCTTCATAGCCCCAGGGTCTGGCAGCTGGGGGGAAGAGATACCCCATATCATCTTCCCTTCTGCACTGTGCAAGGTGAACAGGGCTGGTGTTGCACCTCCTCACCATCTGGCACAACTCTTCACTGGGCTCCTAGGAGTATTTCTGCCTGTAATGCTTCTGGTACCACAGCACCAAGCATTTCCTACAAGCCAGGAGCTGCTGGGCAGCAACCCCAGTGGGGTCTGCAGTTCTGTGTGATGCCTCTCCTATGGGACTGTCCCCCCAGCTTAGGCAGAAGGGTGTCCTACTGCTTGTGCCAGGGACTTTGCCTGTCTGGAGTGGTGCGCAGCGACTCATGCCCTTACCTGCTTCTGTGATCATAGATTTCATCCTTGGTCACTGGGCTGGCACACCTGCGGACACCCTTTTGGATCAGCCCCTACTCAAAGCCCAGGTTATGGCCACAGACAGTTCCTTCTGAGTCCATGAGGAGCACAAATCAATGAGCAACTCTCTCTGTTGTCATGGTTTGATAGAGATATGGGGCAGAAAAGCTGTATGTTGGTATCCTGACATGGGATGAAGTGTGAGAGCTTGCTGTCTTCAATTGTTTTAATTAAAAAAAAAAAAAAAAGCATTTAACTCTGCTGTCATGTTCCAAGTTGAATTGCACCTGTGTTGTATTTGGTAGCATCTAATGAAGCTACAACTGGGGCAAATCCTGATGAGTTTTGGCTGCAGAAGCAGCTGGGGAAGATTGATTTGATGCTGGGATGTTATGTGAATAGCTGCAGAAAGCAGACTTTTATTTGCCCTCCTATCAAAATAATCTTCACTTCCAGGGGTGTTGGTGAGGACTGTCTCAAGGCACTTTCTGTGATTTTAGTCACCATCGTGGCCTGCTAGTGGGATGCTTGTGTGTTTTGTAGTTGGAAGTGTGGTTACAACAGCCTGCAAAATCTGTATTAAATCCAGAAACTCCACTGTGTGCAAAGCATTCATTGGAACATTGAAGTAATCTGCAAGCTCCAGTCCATGGGCTCTCTGAAGTTGGGAAATGTTTATGGCTACTGCCATATGTGTTCCTTAATTCTTCTCCCTTTTGGGAGAAGAGTTCAAACTCACTGTGGTAAAAACAGAAAGTGAGGATGTAGTTAGAAGCTGGTTTATGTGAGGATCCATGGAAAGAGGCAAATTCCCTACAGGCAGATAGGTGCATATATATCTGGCATAGTTCAATTCCTGCCTTGCAGGCTGTTGTGTTGCAGAGACCTGCTGTAGTTCCCAAAATGTACTTGAGCAATCGATTTTAGGGATGTGCAGTATTGGTGGAGGTGTTATCCTGGGGGCACTTGTCACCTGAGCAGGTGTGACACCTGGGTCAGGGACAGTCTCAGCAGCTTGGTAGAAGCTGCTCTTTTGTTGATGATCTGCTTCTGGCTGGGGATCCTGAGCATCCATCGATGAAGTGCCTGAATGCAAAGCAGTGCACTTGCCTGGGAGAAGTAACCTCAGGCCCGTCACTGGGCAGCTAGCTGGGAAATGTTTGTTCTCATGGGGAATTGTAAAACTGAATGGGTGTCAGTATGGTTTCCTTGTTTTAGAGAGGGTGAGTCCTTTATTCTGGCCAAACAGCAGGAATATCAAAGATGTGTTTAGGCAGTGGGAGAGAGAAAAGGATTGGTGTGACTGGCAGAAACTGTTGAGCAAGAGATGGTGTTTTATGCAGGGTTATTATGGTTGGAAACCTGTCCCAGCGTGCAGGGGAAGCATGGTTCAGCAAGCCCATAGTCAGAGCCAAAAGCAGTTCATCCCCAGGATTTATTGTGTGTGCAGCTAGTCCCCACCACAAAGAGCAAAACAGTGATGTTAAATAGCTTAATAAACCTCCTGTCCCTGCAGGCAATGGCCATCAAAAGGCAAAATTATTGTTTGCAATAGTGGGTGCAAGTGAAAGGAGATGCTGACAGGCTAGTAGGGAGGGCTGAGTCTGGGCAGCCTGTAAGCATTTTGACTGTGGGTGATGGCATTGCTGGGCATGTTGAGAGAGTCTCACCACTTGTGGAAAATTCACTCCTTTTCTTCCTTGGGCCTAGCTGTTCTGAAGTCACAAAAAGTAATGTATGTAGGAGTACATTTGTATGAGTTCAGGCTCTTTTCCACCTGTTAAGGTTTCTTCCAGTAGTGTCAGATCATACTTTCCAGCTTTTCCCCTGCTCTGATAGAGTGCTCGGTCTTCCATTTTGCTGTTAGTGAAGAGCTGTATTTCTCATCTCAAATACATGTTTCTGGCTTTGTGGTCAAATTGCAAGATCTTGGGATGCTGAATAACAGGAAAGAGGAAGCGGTTGATTTAAGTAGCTACCATTTTCAATATTAGGAAGAATCCTGGAAAATGCTCAAAGCCAAGCAGTCTTGTGAAGCCGAGTAGCTCTTGCTGGTAGAATTGGCCCCCTCAACTAAATCTGAGAACTGTGAATTTGTTCCTTCCCTATCTGCCCCGCAGCAGTTGCAGGGTTATTTGAAGCCTGGCCTCTCTCTGTTAATAGGGCTCCTCTCAGGAGCTCAAGTGAGCCTGCAATAGCATTGGAAATAAGTCTCTTTTAACCCAGCATACTGCATCCTGCTGTAAAATAGACTTGATTAAATTTTCTGGCTCTCATTTTCATTGCTTGCAGACATCCAAACCTTCACTTCTCAGTGGAAAGAGGTAGGCTGGGAATTACAACTGATGTTAGAACCTAAATAATGTGATTTGCCAAAACAATGTTGCAGAGATTGTTATTTTGTTTTGTTTATTTCTCCCCCAATTTGAGATACTATTGTAAAACTTTGCTGATGGAATAAAAGGTGTTTCAGTGAGATGTGTTTGTTCTCCTAGCTTTTGGGCATTTGTGATAATTTCTGCATGGGGAAAAATAGGCAGTTTTATTCCAAAGGGGTGATCTCACCTCCCAGAAACAGCCTGTGCCTGCCACTAGCACTTCCCTGTTCTGCTGTAGCAGTGCTGGCTGGGGGCAGATTCAGACCCCACGGTCTTGCAGCCCTCCCACCACTAAGTTTGGCATCAAGGAGTTGTCAAAGTCACACATGGAAATTTTCATGGCATCCTCCCTGGCAGCTCTCTCTGTGCAAAATTCCTGGATTATGGTAAAGAATATCATCTGTGCTGAACTTCTCATTCAGTTTTGAGTACAAACCATTTCTCTCCGGTTAAATCTATTCCTGGCTGTCACTGCTTCCTGGTGTGATTTGAAACTGGGGGCAAAATTAGATAAAAGATTTGCAGGGAGGAAGAGGGAAGGATGTGAGCTGGATGCTTAGAAAGCAGTTGTTTTAGAAGGGTGATCCTAAAATAGCATAGAGGAAAGGCAGGAAGCCCTCGAAATAGGGTGTTAAGGTGTAAACACAGTAACAAGATTTGAGTATTCAGGGTGATGTGGCAGCAGCATCACACACTGGAGATACTTTGTACATGGGTCACACATGGATGGCTTTTGACCCTCTTCCTTCTTCCTTCATGTGAGGCATGTGTGTTTTCCAGCTGGGTGGTTTATTTTGGACACTGCTCTCAGGCACATGGTGTGATTAGTGGGATTGTGTCCTATGCAGGACCAGGAATTGTGCTTGAGGATCCATGTTGGATCCTTTCCAACTCAAAAAGTTGGAAACTTCCAGCTCAGAGTGTTCTATGATTCTGCTATATGTTTTGTAAATGAAAACTTGTTTGGGATTCCAGTATGGAGCAAGTCTTATACTTTGGTAGGAGCAATATGTCATGCAGAAAAGAGCACATCTACTTCTGGGCTTACAGAGGAAGGAAAATTAGTGCCTTCTTTGTAAAAGCATAGAAAAGGTGTAAAACTCAACCTGCCTCTTAAGTGCTCAATGAAACATCAGTTGTACAGAAGGCCATTGGAAACTGGGAGCATTTGCACAGGAAAACGATTGGAGCTTCCAGGATCTTGTATTCTGTAGTCATTGTGGTGGGAGAGACTGTGTGTGAACAGCAGTATGGGTTACTCAGAAATTGCAGGTGATAATGCTCATGTGAAATTTGTTATCATTTTGGCCTGATACAGCCAAGGTTTTTGTAGTTTTTAAATTGATAACTTTTAGCCACTTTAAATTGCTTAGATATATTGTAACTGGAAGTTATATTTGTGAATGTGACTGTGTATCCAGCTGAATGTCTGTTTGCAGCAGAGCTATAAACTAACAAACTGGGACCAGGATGGTTTTTGGATTAGCCCACTTCTGTTCATACACTCTGCCACTAACCAAGGAACAAAGAGAATTTGACTCCTTAACACCCATTAGTCTGTCTCAAGCATCCAAACCCAAAAAGCACCATGTGTTTCTGTCCACTGTGACTTGTGAATGCAGATGTGTAAAGCTTGAGTCCAGAATCTCTGCAGTCGGAATGCAGTGTCACTGCTCTGCCCTGCTAGCACAGCCATACATCAGCAAATATCAAAGGATTTTATGATGCCTGCAGTTGCAAAATCTGCTAGGTTTAGGCTGTTCATCAGAACTTTGGGATTCTTCAGGTGTGGAGAATTTATAAAGCTCCTCAAGTCATCCTATTCAGCTGTTTGTTCTGGGAGGAAAGAGGGATCAGTGTGGCCATTCGCATCCTTTTTCCATGTGCAGTGTAATTTGAGGGTCCCTGCTCTGCTTGTTGTTGTCCCAGAGCTGTGCATATGCTTTTGAAGCATCTCAACAGCATGCAGGGCAGACCTATGTGAGTTTTGTGTCGTGCCAGTGTAAATTAAATAATCCAGCCTATATTCTCTCCATACCTGTGGTGCAGATGCAATTCAGCTAGGCTTCCTTGTGTGTGGAGAGGGTGGCTATCCTTTGGGTTTTAGAAGTGGGAGGTGTGAATGCCATGCAGCCAAAGGCAGACACTGCGCCTGCCTGCACGGTGTGTGCAACTCCCTTGCCCTGGGCTGTGGCCACACATGTCTCTCAGTCCTATGTAGGTTAAGGCCATTTGTGGGAGTGGAAGTGTGGTCCCCTGCCATTGCCATTCTCCTCCTGTCCTTGCCTCTGTGCCACTGGGACCAGATCAGAGTGTTGTCTGTGTTTAAAATCCTCGTATTGAGTTCTGAATTTTTAAAACAAGCTGGATCATTTCCATCCTCGGGTTCATTTGTACTGTTGCCCATATGACTGTGCCAGCACTTGAGCAGGCAGGATATGGGGTGGGTGGAAATCTGTGGTACTATTTGGTGTGGGCTGATCCCAGATATGAGCTGATTGTGAAACTGCAATATTTAAACCCAGTGGCTTCACCACTTCAGACCTTACAGTAACTGTGTGGGATGCCATGTTGTTGGCCCTATCCTTCCATGGAAAGACTTGCCTGCGGTGCTGTCAGGGATGTAGAGTTCAAGAAGAGGAAAGGAATTCAGTCTTCCCAAATTCAAAGCCACATCATTGTGTCGATACCAGGTGGAGTGAAGTGTCTCACCAGGCTTTATCTTGGTCCTGTGTCACAATTCCCTCTTCCAGAAAAAGCTATAGGCAGGCACAGAGTCCATGAAAGTGCAGCAGGAATCCTCCCTCCACTCCCTTTCCACCCCTCCTGAGAGATCAGGATTTCACAGTGTGCAGGGAAGTCTTGCCTAAGGCCTTCTGCCAGCCTTACTAAATGTACCTTGAAGTGTAACTTCCATAGTTGTTTTTTTCTTCAAAAATTCGCTAAATCTAGTTGCATTCTGTGCTGTAATTTTAATTGTGGAAACAAAAACACAGGATTCAAAGATCTGTTTTTCAGAAAGCTGCCAATTTAACTATCCTTAGAAAAATGCAGTGTGCCATAGAGAGCCACAGCTGCTGTGAGACTTAAAGTTGTTGCTGCTTAACCTTGGTGACAACCTGAGGGCTGAGGATTGCTCATCCTGAAAAGGGAGATGAGAGCACCTTCTGCACTATTTGAATGCTCTCCTTGGGTATGATTAGTAGCTGAGCTCCATGACTGACTTCTTTGCCTTTCTGCCTTTCCTCAAATTTATTAAGGGAGGCAGGGAACATTGTGTCACTTGTTGTTCCATTGCTTGCAGAGCCTGGGGCAGGAAAGGGCTTGTTGGTGATGCGATGTTGGATCAAGCTCATTTCCTTGTGTGCTTCAGTTCTGTGCCTAAGACTGTGTTGAAGTAGTAGCCAGGTTTACCAACACCATTGCTTTCTGCTGAGATAAATTATGGCTGGAGAGCTTAATCCTCCAAGGAGGTGGATGAGAGGGCTGGTCATCAGGTATCCTTGCAACTCTCAGGTGATGGAACCTCTTGCAGGCTTGGATGCAGCAAGGTTTGCCCTGGTCTTTTTGACTGCAGACATTAAGGCAGGCCTGACTCCTGGCTGAAGACATGGCAATTTGTGGAAAATTCCCATTGGTGTTTGCCAAAACCAGTCCTTAGTGGGATAGATGTTATTGCACAGTGACAGCGGTGAGGTGAGGGTTTCAACAGGAACATCAGTCATTATCTGTTAGTCATTAATTTGCCTTACCTGAAAAGCAAGTTAGCTCCTTTGCAGATGCCATAGAGAAATGTTAAGTTTGGCTTTTAAAATCCCTCTTGGGGCTGGAGGTTTCAGTTCTGTGAGTATCTGCACTGCCCTTCATCTTTCCAGACTGAATAATACTGAGTTTCAAGGCATTTTACACTGCCAAAGTCCTTTAGAGAAGAGGATAAGAATTAGTAGTCTGTCTGTCCTGCAAAGGACATTATAGGTCCCAGGAGGGCTAGGCAGGGGCTCTAAAAGTGGTTGTCTCAACTGAGATTTTTGCTCAGTTTCTGCCTCAGTTTCTGTCTTGGTGAGCTGCATGATGGGCTCACTGGCAAGATGTCAGTGATGCTCTGTGCGTATAATTTCCAAAGCACTTTCTGATCTGTCAGGATGAAGGTTTCTGGAAAAATGCTAAATAGTATTATTAGTGTAAAATAAACATACTTCAATATTTCTGGCCCTAAAGTAGATCCAGATGCTTTCTTATGGCTGCTGGATCTGCGTTGGTTTTTCCATGGCTCAGTGTGACTGTCTGTATTTGTTAAAGTGAGATAGGATGTGACAGAGAGGTTGTCACAGCATGCTCTTGTCAAGTCAGAAAACCTTTATATTTATACATGCATACACTCAAAGATATATATGTGTGTGTGTGTATATAAAAAAGGACAAAATTACTGTCTTAGTCTAAGACACTATTTCTGAGTTTGACACTTCACATGTGTGCCAGGGAGGTTGGAATAAACTCAATGAGTTTATCAGGTTTAATGATCACAGCAGTCAGTTCAGCTGTGTAGGGGAGAAATGGGATTTGGCTGAATAACTCAAAATAGTCTCCTAGGGAAGTGAACGTGTGTCTCTGTCTTTATTGCTCTGATACAAAAAGGGTATTAAATGTCCCTTGATGCCAGCTACAGTTGCATTTTCCAGCCTGTGGTTGAGCTCTGTGAGAAGTAACTTTCCAGCTCTGTTTCAAGTGTAAAACAATTTTCCTCTGGTTTTAAGGATTATTAACATTATCATGGTTTCTCTACTACAGAGAAGAACAAGTCTTCCCCACTGCTTAAGGGTTACATTTTATATGGGTTGGGGTTTTACCAGCACTGGTGCCAGGGTGAGATCAAAGAAGCAGGAGCAGCTGGGTGGTCCTTCCTTCTGAGCAAGCCAGTGGGAAACATTTCCAAGTGAGTATTTCAGTGATTCTTTCTTTATAGATCCTGTCTGTGGAGATGATGCTGCAGTGTCTGAGGGGACTCCCAGCTGTGCCAGGGAGATTTGACACTACCTTGCAAAGACTGGAAAATACAGAAAGTGTGGATGGGTGTTCTGCTGGTGAAATGTTTTTGTTTGGTAACTGATACTGACAGATGTATGATCAGCTAGTAAAATGTCTTGCATTCTTAAAATCAGTGATAATAGGATTTGTTATGCATTGTGATTTGGTGGCAGCTGGAGTATCGGCTCAACGTTTCTTGGCTGGAGTATGAGATCCAAAGCTTTCACCAAAACCTATTCCATCCTCTGTACACCAAAGTGAGAAACAGAGAGTCTCATTTTCCAATAAATTTAGATAAATCAAGCTGAAATAGGGATTTTTTTTGTCCACACACCTTCTCCATCTGAGCTGAGGTCTGTGTTCAAACTGAGTGACAATTGGGAGGTTGCTGCTGATTCCCCACATCTGTGCTGAGAGCTGCTGCATATGCTCATCAGCTCTGATCCTGCCCTGCCTGAGACACTGTTGGTGTATTGATTGCTAAAATCTCTGCAAGTGCTCTACAGGGACTAAATCTTAAAAAAAAGGCTTTTCTGCATTGCACACTTTAAACCCCTTGAGAAGGGGGATTTGAGGTCCATTCTATATTTTTGCAGTTTTCTGCTGTCCAGAGATTGCATAATTACATTGTATTGAGTTTATGCCACTACTCCCTTCTGGCATAGGATGCTCCTGGATTGATAGAAAACAATTTAAAGTATGAAGGTTCTTACTCATTTAATACAACCTTACCTGTTCTTTGTACAGTGTTGCAAGCCTACTATGCTTTCCTGGTCAGTTTTTTGTTGTTGTTGTTTTTTTTTGGTTGTTTTTTGTTTGTTTGTTTTCCTTTTTACTTAAACAGGAAAGAAATTGTAAAGGAAAAGGAACCCAGCTAAGTAGTTGCAATGTACTTAGCAGAAATTGCAGGTGGATCAGCCTCCTTGGTTATCATCCCTATCTTGGAAGGGCAATACAATAAATTTACCACAATTTCTTAGTATATTATTTTCAACTTGTCTCCTATCCTGTGGTATGAGTTTAGTGTTCTATCAGTGCTAGTTTTCCTAGTCTTTGGTTTGAAACAAACTCTTGAGATAATGATACCACTTACTGCATCCCTGGTCCCAGCAGGGCTTAGCCTGTCTGGAAATACCTGACATGATCCAGTGTATGCAGTGACTTGCTGCCATGCAAAGGTAACTGCTCACTGACCCAGAAAACATATTTTTTCTATTTTTTTGGAAATTTACTGTGTTCTTTGAACTGCTGAGAAGTACTCAAGACATAAGTCCATGAGTTACTACAGGCTGCATGCCTGGAACATGCAGGCCATCTCAACATATGGAGTAAATCAACACTGCTCTGCTGACTTCAGTGCAGCTGCATCTATAACCACTTGTTATAACCCTGCTCCACACTGCAGGGATGATTGTGTACAAAGAGTGGATAGGAAAATACCCTCCCTTTTTTCTTACAGCTGTACACTTTATGAACAGAATAAATGGGCCATGAGTGGAGGTGAAATAGTAAATTATTTTGGCTCTCTAGAATGACTTTATTTGGACATATGCAAAGTCCCGTCTTGTTCCCTGTACTTCCTAAATCAAGTAGTTGATATGCATGCACTTGGTTGCTGACATTAAAAAGTACATCAGTAATTAGTTCAGAGATTGGTGTTTCAAAAAGCCCCATATACATGCACCTGCACAGAAACAAATCAGGCAGAGCTGACACTGTGTAAAGACAGGATGGGTAGCACCCATGTAAGCCACATGACTATGGGAAAAGGAGCTGCTTTCCTGTTTCTATGTGCCCAGAGAAGCAGTGCTATCAGGCTTATGTGTGATGGATCAGAGTGCACTGGTATTGCTGCAAGCAAAAGTCATGAATTTTAATCAACTTTACTGGCTGCCTTGAAATCTGAGTTGAAAGATAAATGTGAAAAACAGGCAGCCCATACTGTTTCTGGAACAGAACTGCCCCTTTTCAGTTGATTAAAAGAATTCTTCTTTTAACTTGATAATCAAAAATACTTCCATGTTAGCTCAGGAATTTTTTTCCTACACTAACTTTTCAGGTCCTGCCAGCTTCATGTGTTTCCCAGAGCCAAGTGTCACCTTGTGGCCACCCAGACAGTTGACCTTTGCTGCAGAGACTCCCCAACTGGCAGGGCTTGTTGGCTGTCTGCTTTCAGCCATTTGAAAAAGATGGGTTTAGGGCTTTATTTAAATATTCTTTATTTCTGGGGAAGTGGAAGAAAAAAGGATTGCCTGGTGAAAAGTGAAAGGACTGTCCAGGGAGTTGGAGTTCAATTTATATTCATTGGGAACTTTGGCACAGCAAGCATACTTGTCCTTCCCGTCTGTGGCTCCAGGGCTGCTTTTAAGGTTATTTAGTTGTGGTATTTATTTGAACATCAGTCTTTCTAATTAAATATAAGTGATTTGAATGCCAGTGTTGTCTGTGGGGGACATTGAAGCTTTGCGAAGAAGTGGAGTGAAAATACCAGCCCTTGTCCCTTGACAGGAATACACACCCATCATGTTACTTCGAGCCACTGCTGGGCTGGTCTGGCTTATTTTGAGTAGCTGAGAGTGTTTTCCTCACTCCTTTGCTTCAGGGGTTATCATAGCTGCTTTTCCTGTTTTGCCATTAAGCCACCTCTATGCAGGATTAAGTTTGAAGGATTTATTTTACATCCAAACAACTTTTAAGAAGGGGAAATGGAAAATTAGCCCACAAGCAGCAGGGAGGGGAAAAACTTGGTAGCAGACTGCTGAGTGGTTCCTCTGCTCTCAAACACAAGTGCTGTGCTATTTTCTCTTATGTTCTGTGGTTCAACTCCAGAGACGAGAAACCTAGTTTCTCATCTCCTCTAAAAACTGTGGGTTCAGCAACTGCTCTGTATTAGTGAATTCATTTCATTGCAGCTGCAGGAGAGGGTTATTTAATGCTCTGGGAAATTCATGCTACCTTCACTAGTGAGAAAGGCAATATAGTTTTGGGGCCTAAATGAGTGTGAAAGGGCACATACAAACCTGCTACATACAAATTCCAGCTTGTTTGTACTCTCAGTTGGTTACACCCTTGGCTCAGAACCCAAATATTTCAAGAATTTGGGTTGAGGTATCTCCGTTCCTAAAAGAAGTATGAAGTTAGATTCCCCTTTTGCATCAGTGGGTGCAGTTTCTGTAAGGTCACAGAGGGCTTGTTTGAAGCAGAAATGTTAATTCTTCCAAGGCACGTCCAGAGACTTTGGGAGGGGAAGTGATGCTTTGGTAGGAGCTTACCTGGGGACTCTGGTAAGAGAACATGAGGGCTGCTCCTTGCACGATTGAGATGTCTTGGCCCCTTTTTAGTTCGGAATATGCTTGCTATGAAGGAAACCCACCTGATTTCCACTTCCCTATAAAGCATCTGGGATGAGTTGTAGTGCTGTGCTTTGCTGTACTGGAGCCATTGGTGCTGTGCCTGCTTACCCTACTGGCTGTTTATTTTTTTAGTTTCTCAGTGGCCTTCAAAGCATGTACATATGCTGAAGCAGAAGATCAGTTTCACTAAGAAGGCTCATTTCAGATGCGGATGCTCTAAGGGCCTCTGCACAAATGAATCCTGCCTGATTTTAAATTTGTTTTAGAAAATATTTATTTATTTTAATACTCTGCTGGAAACATTCTCTGCTCTCCTTTCCTTACTTCAACTTAATGTGTTGTTGCGCTGCAGATACAGAGGTCAGAGTGTGTGAACTTGTGGCATTTATCAGCTGTCATGTTATGCTGTGGTGGGATCAGTGTGGGTGGCTCATAGAGCTGTTAATTATTCCTGGTATTTTCTTCTGATACTGAGGAAAGAGCATTTGCCAATTCCTCAAGTTATCCTAACATGTCCTTATACCAGGTAATCAGCTGGCTGAGACAGTGCCTGAACATCATGGGACGCAGCGAGTTTGGATGCTGGGGTGGGATGTGGGCACTGCAGGTCTTGGTGCTTGGTGATCCTCACACATCCCTTTCCTTGCAGTTACCTGGCCGAGCAGTGCTGGAATGGGGGCTTTGTCTACCTGATCATGTTGCGCCGCATCAAGCGCAAAGCGCCTCTGCCTCCCTCCAACGGCAACAACAGCAACAGCTGCGACCCCAAAGCCAAGCCCAGCCCTGAGCCTGGAGACAGAGCTGCTCAAAATGGGAAAAGGACCAGGAAGTTTGGGGTCATTACCAGGACACCGGGTGGCAAGGACAGCAAGGACAAGCTGGGCGTGGAACACGGGAACGGGCACTGCACCCCAATGGAGGTGGAGGTTGCTCAGCCAGAGACCTCTGAAGCAGAGAGCAATGGGGAAGAGCAGCACCAGGGCACCGGGGCACCATACCGGGGCCAGCTATCGGATGATGGCATGCCAGACATTGGGGACCATGCTGCCCAGGTATGTTTGATTTGATTCTTCTAGAGAAGAAAGCAGCAGGTGTGCAAGAAAATTAGGTTGATTTCTCAAGCAGTTCTGTGGTTTCAATGCTCTGACCTTGGGCTGAGCCTGTAGGTGACAAGATGAGCTATCATCTTTAGATGTGGGCACCCGGCGTCTAAAAAGGGGACAGGAGGATTGGAGAGTTAAATAGTAATTGGTGGAAACCTCTGTCATACTCCATCTCCAATGTAGGGTAGGTCCTTCTATCTCTCAACCTGTCAGGGTTGGCCTCAGGATTTTTTGTTGAGACAACTGATGACCCTACGACAGTGAAGCAGTAGGTGTCAGTAAAAGATGGTAATTTTTGTCCATTGGAGCTTCATGTTTAGCTCTGCCTGGACTTGATGTCACCTTACAATTCATGTTAACATTGGGATTGAAGCTTCCCGTTTTGATGCACCAGACCACATTGCATGTGTTTGTAGTACAAAATTTTTTGGCCCGTGTCTGGGAACCACATGGAAGTAATTGTGGATTTTGCTTAGAGTTGATGAGATAGACAATTTATTAATGTTTGGGAAGACAGTGGGATTGGGGCTTTCATTGCTTCTCTCTTCATCCTAATGGAGATCTTAGGGTTTGTTGCCTGTCTGGAATTGCAGCATTGCTGGATGGAGGAAAATAACCCAAGCCTTGATCAGGTTTCAGTATGCATCTATCACCAGAAGCACTGTCTGCCAATCTTTCCAGAGGCACTGATAGTATAAACAGATGAAGGTTGCTTTGTTGGGCTTGAGGCTGGCTGCAGCAGCTGGTTTTGGTTTTAAGACTTCAAAGCTGGTAACAAAGCACTGTGAGTGGACATCTCATCACTAAATTCTGTTGAGAAAAGCAGGGGATTAAACATGCCCTCTGAATTAGTGCTCTTCAGCACTACTCCAGGGTAGTCGTGATCATGGTTGTAAAGTTACAGTAATTTAATTTAAAGTACTTTGTAGGAGCTAAAAGCAATTAAGAAAACCTCTGTTTTTTAAAGCATAATTGCAAAAACTTGGCTCATTGCATCAGTGAGACATGTTGGAATTTATGCTGCAACAGAAAGGGAAGGGTGTTTGTGTGTGTGTTCTTGCAAACCTCATAACTGTAGTCATTCTGAAAGAAAACATTAAAAGCTTAAAAATAAATTAATCATTTGATATTTTGAAAGTACTGGTATATATAAAGGCTTCTTGAGTCTGTTCTGAAGATGTCTAAACACACGTTGTAAATGAAGTTGATCAGACTTTTTTTTGAAGTGGAAAGCCAAAAATGTATATGTTAAAAGAAAGAAACTTTTGATCCAGAGCCATCTCGTGCTAGTGCTACCTTGATGTTTTGAATCATTATGTTGTGAGGAGTAAATTGTTAAGTTCAGAACATATATGTATCAAAATGTGAGCAATAAATAATTCTTTAATTCAAAGCACATACAGGATGGCTTTGTAAAATGTAAAAACATACTGAGGCACTGGAAAAATTCAAGAGCTGTAATTTGTTCAGTTGTGGTATAGTGTCATTTAGTAAAATTGCTTCTCTTTTTTTTTTTTTTATTTCCTTCCCCCCTAATATTTTGCTCAAAAATATGACCTCCGTCTGTGTCACTACTAATTACATTTTCCTGACATTTGAATGAGGAGAAATTTGAATAGCTGGAGCCTGAATAGCACGCCTAGCTCATCCTTTGCTTTTTAATGACCAGGGGGCCTTATAGAGGCCCATCACTTACAGCATCTGTGGGGTAGCTGCTATCAGAGTAATGAGTAGCTTAATTCAGTTTCTTAAGTATTGAATACAGACAGTGAATAAAATTTTCAAAATTATTTGTTTCCTGTTAAAATAAAGAAAAAAGGGGAGGAATAAATAGACTTGTGAGCCTCAGATCTCACTTCCAGCTCTGTTTTCAAAGCCTGACCCAGCACACAGGCATGTGAGATCCAGTTGTGTCAGGAGCCTTTTGAAAACAGCATCCAGGATGTCCTGTCAGAAGTTGCAGCCTCGTTCCAGGCTTCAAAGTGTGAGCAAACCTCCTATAGCCTCAGGATGAGTTATCTCCTCCCAAGCAGGGTGCATTGGCAGGGCACTCTCTCCATGGGGAAAAAGCGCCATCCCTACTGCCTGCCCCATGCTCACCATCTCCTCCACATGTTGGCTAATTGAATATCCAGAGCTGTCAGCCCTGTGCCCTTGGGGAGCACTATATTTGCTTTCAGGGGGAGACCCTGCCTACAGTAGATTAGATGGCTGCAGATGGGAGGAGAGGCTTTGAAAAGCTGCTCAGGGACCAGCATGGACGTGGATGTGGGAGGACCTTGCTGGTCCTCTCCATTGCTCTTTTCCCACCCCAAGAGGCAGATTGGAGCTTCACTGAAACTGAAATGTGGAGTCCAGGAAAATTCCTTTTTTTTTTTCCTCTCTGGGGGAAATTAGTTAGAAGTTGTAACCAAAACAGGGGAGAAAAGGTTGGGTTATCTGCATGTGTTCAGCCACTACTGTGCTGATCCAGGTGGCCAGCTCATGGCCAGTGCCTAAGGGCTGTTATGCTGGGAGAACTTTTGAGACATCTATATGCCATTTCAGTGCCTTTTGCTTTCAGGGTGCTTCTAATACAAGCATGGGGTTGTTCTGCCATTTTCCCTCCCATTTTCTCTGTGCATGCTGCTCATAACAGCAATGCTGGATCATGAGACGACAGGCGAGATGAATGCTGTTTGTTGAGTGAACCTGCCAGGAGATTCCTGTGTTACTGGTTTGTGTGCATGTGCCAGTCCCCTTCTTCAGGCTTTCTTTCATGTCTCAGATCTTGATCTGTCTCTCCTTGCACTTGGCATTGCTATCACTGTATATAAACAAATCTGCTAGACTGTCTGCTGGTATGTAACCCTCAGTAAATATTGTACCTGTCAATTAGCAGGCAGCATTTAATGTTTACAGGTGGTTAAATTATGCTGCAATATTTTTAGGCTGAACTTAAATGACTTTTAAAAATGTGGGGACTCAAAGTAGCAAAGCTGTGTCTCTGCCTTGACAGGAAGATCTCTAAGATCTGGAAAGCAGACCTGTCCTTGGAGAGGACCCAGGCTGGCAGCAGTGGGTGGGAGTCACGGGCAGTGATTTAAGATTAGGCAGTCTCTGAGCTGGAGTAATGACCCATCATATCCTGTGAAGATTGGGAGCTTAAACACAGATATCAAAGTTTACTTCTTCTATTCAGTGGCCTGAAACAGGGTGTAGTTTTGTAGGGTAATTATACAGGAAGAGAAGTATGGGAAGGGGCTGTTGGAGTCCACTAAAAATTATAAAGAAAAGGAAATGGTGAGCTTTCCTCACAATATATCAGTCCTGTGATTGAACTGTGTTGAGTGGTAGGAGAGAATCCCTCCGTTTTGTTCTCAGTTTCTCTGTCCTGGTCTTTTTGGAAGATCTGTGGACTGCTTTCGGTTGTTGTTCAGCCCCTAAGGAGTGCCCAGAGATGGCCAGATACAGCTGGCATGGGCAGGGATCAGAAGTAGGACTGGGGTTTGCAAAGACCAGATTAGGAGTGTAAGAGCCTGGAGACTGGTTGTCAGAGGGGCCTTAAACTGATCCAGGTTTTGCTGGCATGATGAGAAGTTTGGCTTTCAGGTTTGGCTTTCACTGATGAAGCCAGAGGAAGCTTGGACAAAGATGAGTTATACCAGAACAGATTAACCACTTTGGCTTCCTCCATCCTCAGCAGGATGCTCTGAAAGCCCTTAAAAACCCAGCAAAAAGAAGACATCCTGAGAATGGCCTTGAATTCTCTTACTTCTTTATAAGCATCCAAATTATTAAGGTCTTGAAATCCAGATCCATATTTATCAGTGACTGGTGGAAACTGTGTAAGGGACATTAGGTAGAGTGAAAACACTTCAATAGGTAAGGGAGGCAGTTCAGAGTGGCTGGGGCTGTGCATTTCAGTATCTCTCCAGTGGCAAAGATACATGGCATGGGAGGAGTTCAGGGTGTCCTGGGTGGTGGTGGCACTGTGGGGTGGGGTTGTGGTGGGATGCATTTCCAGGATGGAAACAGATTAGCATCTGGTGGTCCTGCAAACTCTGTGTGATGCTTTTCTGAAGTCAGTGTACCATCTATTAATGAAAGGAGAGAAAGGGGAAGGCAAGGGAATGTTAATGTCTTGCCCCCTAGAGGTTTTTGGGTAGGTCTGGATTATAGCACTGGTTCAGGCTCTTGTCTCCATGCTGTTAACCACGTTACTCTGGCCTCAGTCCCCGGAGCAGTGTTCCTGCCTAGCCAGCTTTGTTCTTACAGCCCAACTGAGCCCAGCTTGCATGGAGCACAACCCTCTCCAGATGTGTGAGCCTGTGCACAGGTGCCCACAGACATGTCTGTATGTAGAGAACCAGCCAGGACTTGCTTTTGTACTGCATGGTACATTTTATCAGCAGCTCTTTTCATTCCTCGGGCCCATTATTGCTTTCTTACTGACGTGGCTCATCTCAGGTAGGGATGAATGCTTTTGAATTGCATTTTACTTTGCAGTTAGGGAAGGCTGACAGCCATTCTACAGCAGTACTTGCCAATTAATGTTGGTAAATGCCAGCATTACCTTGACTTTTGGTTAGTGGAAAATGTTCCTTATCTTGCCAAGCAGAAGAGGAAGCTAATAGTGCGTTACCGGAATCAAAACATGAGGCTTGAGATAATGTAATGGCTTTAATAATTTTGCTATTTTGTTAAACTTGATGGGGGGAAAAAATTCTCACCCTTTTGCTGTACCAAAATGTATAACTTGCTGTGAGCAAGGTAGTCCAGTGAAGCGACTGAAGCTAAGTCACTTTACATCAATTTTTTTTGGCAGCGTAAGCAGTAATTACTGTTTCATCAAGGCTTTTATGGGATTCTTGTGATGCATAGTTTAGACACAAATAACACTGGTTTTAGGTGTTAATGTAGATACTTTTAGTCACGTAAAGGCCTTCCTTGGAATCTGATTCAGTTCTTAACATCTTTTTATCTGTTGTGTTTTCTTCCAACTTTCATTAACATGGATCCTGGGGCTATCTACTGTCTTGAAGTTTTGATGTGCACTGTGATAAACATGTCTTCCCTCTTTGTTGCCTGTTTTGTGTTGTAAACTCTTAGGGACAAGGGCTATCTTTTAATTGCAGCTGTACAGTACTGACAAAACTTGGCCTTATATTTGCTTGGGGTTTTAGGAAGTGCTTTGATGTAACTAGCAGTAAAATTACAGTTAATATTTTTCACTGCTCCACTGTTCCACCTTGCCATAAAACAACAAGCATCACAATTTTCTGGGGTTAAGTCACTTGCTGCCAAATTTTTTCAAATGACTTAAGATTCTGCTTGCTTTTGCTGTGATTTAAGTGATGGCTGCAGTTGTGGTGCTGTAGACTTAAATTTTGAATAGCAACCTGTCCTTTTATCTTGTCTTTGTACTGGATTTTCCAAGGGTGCTTGCATGTAGAGGTAGTCCCGTAATGGACAAGTTACAATGTGTTGGTTTTATTATGTCACCTTGAAACAAGGTCTTCACTCTTGGAAATAAGCTGTCCCCAAAGGCAGAGTGGGAATGTTCGAGGCTCTGTTGCAGGAGGCCTCAGCCATACTCAGCTATCATAAGCCGCAGGTGAAAGCACTCCTATGAAAGCATTTTCCACCTACACAGAAAGTGAGTGTTCGGGCCTTTTCTCTTAATATTTTGTGTGCCGTATTAAAGATACAGAAAACCCACAATGCAAATGAAATGCAAAATGACTAGCTTTAGCTGAAATTCAAGTTCATACCATTTTATATTTTAATCATTAGGTGCGAATAGTTAAAACAAGTGGACATGCCTAAAAATAGAGTATGTTTTCTGCTTAGGTGCTGTAATGTTTCAGGCATTTGTTGGAATTAAAAAGATACATACACCTTAATTTTTGAGTTAGAGTGCTAAAAGCCTGAGCAAACCCTAAAGATTCCTGCTGTGGACAGATGTAATACTAGTCCCCGTGAGACACCCCTCTTTAGCTGACATCAGTGTGTGGTGACCTACTGTAGGCTGGGCTTTAATCTGCTGCAGGCTGCAAGGGTGTTTTCTGAGAAACTTCAGACTAAGCAACCAGCCATTCCCAAAAGCCCACCAAGAACACGAGACTGGCTAAAGTACTCAGTAGAGTGCAAACACCTGTAGCCCATAAAAGCCCGAGCCTCCTCAGGGGCTTTTGCCAGGCAGTAACCCCTGAGGGTCAGAGACAGAGGAGAAAATCCTTTGTCTGATCTCACAATAATGATTCAGCTGATGGCAAGAGTGGAACAGTTCAGAGCGGTGCAATGCAGATGGTGATGGTTCAGGATGACAAATGATTCCAGCAGGTTTTTTGAGGGGTGATGGTATAGTTCAGGTGCTTGCACTGGCTGATAAAATGTTTAAAGCCCTTGCCAAGGAAATGATGTCAACAAGCAGTCTGTCTCGGTAGATGGAACCCTGGTCGACAGTCTTGCTTAAAGTTGTGGAATTTTCATCCGCTCTGCTGTGCTGCCTGTTTTGTGTATTTTAATTATGTGTTTGTGTTTGGGGGAGGGTGTGTATTTGCTTTTTACTGTTCCCCAGGCTTCATCCCCTAGGACACTTTTCATGGGGAAAGTACTCACATTTTAGTGAAAAGATGCCAAATGTCTGGCGGTGGTTTGTCCAAACAAGGGGACTTGTGAGATCAGAAACCAACACTTGAACACAATCACAGTTGTGTCTGTGTTTCTGGCTCCTACTTTGAGGACATGGTGAATTTATATCATCAATACTATGTGATTCCTGTTGGGTTTGGGGATTTTCCCCTTCATTTAAGTAGCGTAGGAGACACACTGTATGGCTTACATCATCCAGAGGCAGAAGCCAAAAGCTTCAGTTGTTCAGCATTAAGAAACTTTCATAGGCAGCAAGGATGGACAAAGAACTCCTGTCTTGGAAAAATTTATTGATAAAGAAATTTGAGTTTATTTTCCTCACATGCTTTTGATTTATCTTGGAGTTGTTGAGCTTGCTTGTGCAACAATGAAAACAAAACCCAGGATAGTAGATGAAAGCAGGAGTCCTGCTTTCAGATCAGCCTTAAAAATCACTTGGCTAAGATCAGATAAAAAATACACTCATTATCCACTAATGAAATAATTGCTTTGTTATGAATCTGCAAAAGTCAGATTTTGGCATGATTTTCTGGTGCTGAGTCATTCACATTAATACCTGAGATGTGAAGAGTGATGGGCTTTTGATTGTATCTTAAGACTGATGTGTTCAAGCTGCTCACCTGGTATGTGATGGTGCAAGTTAATTCCCCAGCTACTGATCTGTCTGTTCCACCTGCCTGCTGGGGAATGGGAAATAGTGGGAAGGAGGCATGATGTGATCCAAGGTGGGGTGGGAACCTGGGAGGAGTGCTTTTAATTGATCTCACATCAGTGAAGGATGCTGGGCAGTGGTTTGTGCCAGGACCATCCCAGTGTTCTCCCTGTTGATGTTGACAGGGTTTGTTGCACTACAGGTCTAATGTCATGCGTTTCTGTTCAGGGCATTTTGTGCTAATTTTCAGCTCTGTCTGATCAGCATACTGGTTGCTAGCTGCTGTGAAGCTTATTGAAGTAAATTTTTATAATGCATGGAACTTAACTTTCTGTTAAGTGTTGTGTTTCTAGAGCAGCTTCATGGCTGGTGAGGAAGATCTCACTGCTTGCTTCTGCTGCTCCTAATGTGAGACCCTGAGAAGTTTGTAAGTGGGAACTGGTCCCTGCAGACAGACAGTAAAAATCCACGTTGAATCTCAGAGGGAGGGAGGCATCCTGTGGGCTGCATTCAGGTCCAAGTCAGTCAGCCGCTGTGTGCATACAGACTTTGCATGGTTATTGATATTCTTATCAGGGCTTATCTCTGTTTTTGTTCTAAAATTGTTACATATTTACATCAACTTCATCTGAATTGCTGCTGTGACAGAAAGTGCTTTTTCATAGACAACTATTTTCCATTTTCCATTTTACTGTCTGGCTTTTTAACTACTTACGGTGTTTCTGTTTTCCATTTGTTTACACCTTGCTCCTGCCAAGCTTGTCTTTTATGAAAGATTTCAAAGCAATTTTTTTTTTTTGTATATACAGATTTGCAGCTTCTTGAACATGGCACAGTCAAAATAAGTCAAACCCCTTTTAGATCCCCTGCAATTAGGTAGTGAAGGGGAAGCAGGGGAAAGAATGGCTCCAGTATTTTTTTGCTCATTTATTTATTTATTTATTTTCCTCAACTCTCGGAGGAAAAACATTCCTTTTTGTTTTATTAATGATGTGCTTATGAAATGGAGTGTTTGATGGTGTGCACTCGGAGCAGGCGGAAGGCGAGCTTCCCCACGTCGCACTGGCAGCATGCTCCTTTTCTGATCTGCAGCACTCTTAGTTTATTCCAGATGTAGGCTTGCTCTCAGCAGAGGCTGCCTGATGTATAATGGCATCACAGTGGAGGAAAAACGGCCTGTGGGGACCCAGTGGAAGCTGACAGTTGTATTCTCTATTCTCACTTGTGGTCTGTTACATAAGATGACCCTTCCCCTGTGGGCCCCCCACTTTGCAATTAATCCAAGTAGAATATTCATACTGTCTTTTAAAACATTTTAATTATTTGTAACCTAGGCACTTTGAAGTTGATCAGATTGAAGTAGGAAAATCTGGTCCAAAGGGCTGCCTGCTTGAAAAAGCCAAGTTGGGAGGAAAGTTGAGTCACTGGGAGTGATGTAACTGTGGAGAACAGAAATTAGCCATTAGTCCAGCTGCAGCCTGGCTTGACCATTTGTGTTTCTACTTGCTGTGTGAGGGGAGTCAAAAAATGCAAGTCTGGAAGGGATTTCAAGAGATGAGCCAATCTCATCTCATCCTCTGAGACTGACTTTGACAAATGTTGGTTCATCATGTGCATGAAATCCTTTGCTGGGAGGAATCCATGTAGGCAGGGCTGCTGCTGCTTGGGATTATAGGCAAAGTCTGTGGGGTGCATCTGGACAGAGCTAAGATTTGTTCAAGTCCCTAACAATGGATTTTTGCTTCTTGTGGCTTAGAAACTCTCAAAGCAAGTGTGTCTTTCTGAGTGTCTATCTTGGCCAAGTCTCAGGTGAATTGCTTGGTATTTTTTAGATTGTCATATACAAGTATTCATCTCATTGTGAGAAACAAAGCCCATGCCTCAAAATTTGAAGCGTTTAATAAAGACAGATCAATAAAGCAAAAATAATAGCACTGGGTGCATGGCAGCAGCCAGAGGCTTGCCCAGTTTTTTAGCAAGTAGTCCTTTCATACTGTTGCAGTTGCATTACTTTCTCAAGTGACTTTGCACCTTTTTGGAGCTGTTTTACCGCAACTATGCTTTAGGTTGCCACAGCATTCCACAAGTCCACAACTACAGTTTCCAAGGATCTATCGGGGGACAGTACGGGGTGGTCTTCTGATGCCACTAAAGTAGTATTTTTATGGTATTTTGTTCTCTGCCTGTGCTATCTTGGTTATACATTTTTCATGTGGTGTTATGATATATTTTCTGCAAGCACTCTTACATCCTGTAGTAGCCTTGATTTATGCACAATTTTAATTATACTGTTCAAAAAAGCAAATGCAATTTGGGCTTTATCTACAGAAGTAGCTACAATTTATAATAATTTGCAAAAACGTATACACAGTAGCAAAAGCCAACTGTTGCATAGCAGATTGTAACATCCTGTTATGTCATGAGCCTGTCCTGTCCTCAAGTGCTGCAGACGGTGCTTGTGACCTGCCTTTGGCTAAGGAATATAGTGCAGTCTCCTAAGGAGTAAGCAAGGCTGGATATCACATGCTCCCTGGCTGCGGTAGGGGCTGGTAGTGCCTAGCTCTCTGTCCTTAATGAGGATTTCTGGAGTTTGAGACTGAGCTGGCATCAGCACATCTGTGCTTTGTGTTTGAAGTGCTTCTGCACCAGGAGCTGTGAGCGCACACATACAGATTTCTTGTGTCACTGGTGAACAAAGCTGAGGGTTATTCTGAAGTGAAGCTGTGAGAATTATTCTGAGAGAATGGGAAAATTCAGATGTTGATAGAAATGTGGAACTGACAGCAGCTGAGCATCGTGCAGTCGAATCAAAGAAGAGCGGTCAGCATTTAAACTCATCCTCTGGGCAGGGATTAAGAAGGCTCCAAGGGCAGTGACATCAGACCTGCAAAATGCCAAAATTAAATACGCTTGGAGTTTCCTTTGGGTATTGCAAGTCTCTGGAGTGGAATGAATGCACCAGAATCCTAGCTTTCATTTACAGACTAAGTAAGCTTGTAGTCTTTTTTGTTCAAGAAGGAAAGCTTGAAAATAGGATACTTCAGCAATTTTCAAAAATAAACACATTCATTGCTACTACTTTTTTTTTTTCTTATTTTTTAAAGCATTTAAAATTTGTGTGGTTGAACCTGGGAATCCCAAATAACTCAGCAAAACCAGCTTTAAGTAAAATTTAAATGCATTTACAAATCCTTGCAATTGGAACAGAGCTTTACCATTAAAGCTTTCCTGTGATGGACTCACTTAAGATGCACATTTAAAGCAGCACCATTTTTAGTCAGCTGTGAAGTATCCCATGCTGCTCTGTACAAAAGACACAGCAGGTTCATGGGGAGGGAAAGGGGGTTCTGCTGGACACCCCCTTTCTCCAGAGGCCTCAAAGAAAGGCTGGCAATCTGCTCTTCAATACATAGCTTTCAAAATCTGGAAGTGTCATCCCTCAGAGGTACGTGTGTGTTGGTGGGGGGCTTTTGCTTTCAGTCCATGGTTAAGTGAAGAGCTGTGAATGTTTTATGAAGGAAAGGGAAAGAACAGTGAGGGGTTCTGATTTCCAGCTGACGACACTGAGTTGTTTATTCCCAGTGAAATCCCTGCAGCTGACCAAGGACTGAAGGGACAGCATTTTGTTACACAGGACTTGGTGACAGTGGCATTTGAAAATGAGTGAAAGAAATACATGTTTGGGCATGTGCCAGATGGTTTTGTTGTCTTTGTGGATGTTTTTATCTGCCCATGTTTGGACTGAGTAATGCTTTACTTTGAAATGCTTTTGTTACTTCACAACAGCTTTTGATTTTAGTGGGCATTCAAAGGGAATGAGATTGGTACTTGTGTCAAGAGCAGTAAAGTTGCCATTTGCTCTTATCAAGTGCTCTGTATATGAATATTTGAGTTGATTAGTTAAGAATAAATTTGAGAATTTTTGCAATAAAATGTGTGATAGAAAAGAGCACTAAGGAGTGCAGGCCAGGCACATTGTGGGCCTTGGTGTAACTTATGTTCTAAAAAGCTTTTCCAAGTCATTAAAGGCAATTTTATGACTGCGTTGTTAAATTTTATTGGAAAGTCTGCTTCCAAACTGGGTTTAACAAAGGGACATTTAAAGTCCTCTTAAGGCATGTTATGAGGAGAATGGATGATCATCATTTCGGCCTGGGCTTTGTTGGGGAGATAGAGAGATTGTATTTCTCTGCTCTACTGTCTTCATTATGTGTCCAAGGTACTTCACAGCAATAAAACTTCTCTGTAGCATTTTCATGCTGTAGTTCAGTTCTGTTTTTTAACTAGATAAATATAGTTGACTCTTGCTCCTGCATTTAACACAGTGTCTCCTGTGTCACTCTAATTTATTTTAAAGCACCCTCTGTCCTGATATATCCTGTTATTCAGCAGGAGACTGGGCTTTTATAAAGGCATTGAAGATCCCAGTTGGATCCTGCTGGGATATTGCCCATCTGCAAGGCTTTCAAGTTAATAGATTACCCACAGGTATATATTTTCAGGCTCAACTTTTGGGTCACCTCTTAAGGAACCTGCTTTGGTTTTTCTGTTTCTCCTACCTATGGTCTAAGGGCTGTGATTCATTAATATCATAGTTGTTGTTATTATTAATATTCATGTTAATATTAGTTAATGTTAGTATTTATAATAATTTTGTTATTTTTCATTTTTTTTCTTAAGATATTGTTGTAGATACTGAACTCTTTGTTCCTTTATCTGAAAAAGTTGTATTTTAAAAGTTTCAGGGATCAGGTGGGGGAAAAACTCCCACATTTTCTTCACTTAATACTCTGATAAACAATAGTGGCCTAAAATTTGCAGGTTGCTGCCACAGCCCTTGGGTTTGCTGATATATTTGGTAGTTCTTCTTCTCAGAAACAAGCAGGAATTTGTGCATGCTCTTCACAGTTTGCTATGAAATTTTAATCATCTTTGCTTCTTGGGCGTTTGGGTAGTGTGAGAATGTTACTTGTGTGCATAACACACCCAGTCAGAAATAGCTGACCTGGTGCCTCGTGAATACAACACATGGCTTAAAAATTGCCTCTGAATTGTGCATTTTGCTGTCTTACAAGCCTGAAAATTTCCAAGGGCTTTTCATAATCCCGTAGTCCTGGTTCTTCCCCTCTCTGACAGCATCCTGGCAACTGCCTTACTTGTCTTGCTTGCTTGTTTTTCTCTTTCCTTTTTTGCTCTGCTGATACTGTCACACTTGTGTTTCCTGCCAATAGGACTCACAGGAGCTAGTTTCTGTTTCGCATTTCATATTGCTCTGGAGTTTGTAAACCACTTTTTGGTTAAACCTTTACAGCAATTAAAAATAATCAAAACCAATGAAGGTGTCCTGAACATTGCTTATTACCTTGCTTATGCTGAAAATTATTCTCCACAGTGGGTAAACTTATTATTTACAATCTGTGCCACAGCTGCCCAGTAAGAAATACTTGATTGGCAACTGAAAATTTGAAGTTGGTGGTTTTTTTTCCTGTGTCTCAAATTCTGCAAACCCCTCTGGAGAGGGAAGCACTGCCATGTCATGCAAATCTGGTCCCTGCTGCAATAGCAGTTGCACCATCTGATGTTCAAGGTCCCCCTTGAGCCGCGTCTGTGCAGCCCTGCACGTCTCATCCTTGAGTTTTGGCGAAGGGGTTTGAGGCCACTGTTTGCTCCAGGAAGGATCAGAGCATGGAGAGCTGCACCTCTGTGTGCCTCATAAAAGCTGCAAATACCCCTGCAAGGAAACTTCTACGTGCTGACCCTGCTCTGTGCTGCCTCCTCCTTTCTGCCTCCTTCGCTTGGACCACAGCTAACATAGCAAAGCTCAGCAGAAGCACCAGTATAACTTGGGCTATACAGGTGTGTGGTGAAGGGCAGCAAGGTGCTAAATAGCTCCCTCCTGTACCCTCCCATACCCTCCTAGCCTTCTCCAAATCCAAGCTGAAGGACTTTCTGCACGTTTTCTCTCAGCAAGAAGGTTGCCGCATATGGAAGATGCACATCCGGAAGGGGACAGACGGGCTGGGAATCCAGATAATGGGAGGCAGAGGGTCAAAGCGGTCCCCTCACAGCATCATCGTCACCCATGTGGAGGAAGGCGGCTCTGCACACAGGTGAGGTGACAGTGGTGCCTTCATGGTGGTGGGTGTGATGGAGTAACCATGGCCATTGCTGTTACCTGGGTTCATGAGAGGGGTTCAGGGGTTTTGCCCTCCCATGGTGTGAGGGTGAGAATATGGACATTATCAGACTAAAAATTTTTTTTTTTTGTTTGATCACTGAAGCTCCTTCTAGAAGGTACTGTAGACAGATCAAACACTTGCTTGGTGGTGGAGGGAAAACCAAGGAGCCTGATGGCTTGTTGGGCTTTTCCCCCAAGTCCATTTTGGGAAGATGTGCCTTTCCCATGGGATCAGTTGTGCAACCCCAGGATGCTTACAGACTGCCCTGCTGTTCCTGATGGGGTGGAGATGGGGCTTGCTGCTGTTCCCTTAACTAATCCAGTGGGTCACAGAGAAGACTTGTGGAGTCTCAGACCTGCAAAGAGGGTGGAATTCCCCTGGTTATAACAATGACTTCCTGTGGGCACTTTTCTGAGCCCCTTTTTCTAGAAAGTAGTACTGCACTGATCAGGTGCAAGCTTAGCATAGTGAGATCATACATTGTCCATGCCTCCACACCCCACCACGTTCCAGTGGAGCCCAGCACTGTGGTAGAACCACCCTGCAGCTCCATGTTCCCACTCTGTTTCTGCAGGGATGGCAGGCTGATGGCTGGCGATGAGCTTCTCATGATCAACGGGCAGTCGCTGGTGGGGCTCTCCCACCAGGATGCCGTAGCCCTCCTCCGCTCGGCCACTGGCCTGGTGCAGCTGGTGGTCTCTAGCAAGGTACAGACATCTTCTGGGTCTCACAAATGTACATCCGCAAGTGTTTGAGCAAGTGCTGCGTGAAAAGGGCGTATTTTCCATAGGGAATCACATGTGCACTTTTGCTGCTCTAAATTTAATGCATAGCAAGGGGAAATATATCAGTAGCTGCCATAAATCTGTGGCAAATCAGCACAGTATAGGCCAAATTAATGATTTGCTTGTACTGTCACTGTCACTCAGTGTGCAGATGAGTATTTATTCATGCAGACATTATCTAAGTTTCGGCCAAAACCATTTTCTTAAAATTACATGCTAAGTAAAACAGGCTGTTTTGAGCCTCTTCTGCTTCCTGCCTGCACAACCTGTGTACCTCTCATCTCTGTCCTATCTGTGTGCCTGAGATTTCTTGAAAATTATCTCTTGGCTTGAGTTCTTATTTTGTCCTTGTTAATAGTGTGGAATGGAGCTCTTACAGATAAAGGAACATGAAACTTCAGGGAAATGAGACTGGAACTCATTTATCAGTTGGGCTCTTCGTTCTGCCTTGATTACCAAAGAGGTTGAGAGGATATTACATAATATTTTGCTTCTTTGTTTAAGAAAATCCCACTCACCTCTATTTGCTCTTCTCCATGGAGCATATCCTGTTGCCCCTGGACGTGGATTGCTGCAGGTGTTTGGTGGGTGGCCAATCCACTCCCAAAAGCACCCAGGGATCTCAAATTAGGACCTGCCTGCAATGTGGAGGTCACCAGGGCCTTTGAGGTGGTGACAGGAACATCTTGGCCCAAACAGTGCACTCATATACCTGCATTTCCAGTGTGGCAGCAAGCCACCATGTCAGAATTTTAAATTTTCTTCTTAGCTTCACCTTCAGATTTCCTCTGCCATTGAAAAGCAGGTTTCTGTGGTTTTAATGTCTGGATGCTTTTAGGGCTTCCCTGGATGCTGCCTACACATGTTTTTCAAGAAGAGGCTCTATTCCACTATATCCAAAGTGAAGAGTCTGTGACTTCTGTAGCATTTCTGTTAGACGTTGAAATTCATTGCGGACCTTCCTCAGGGTCACAGTCTGGCATTAACCCCACAAGTGTTTATTCTGGAAACACCACGTTTTGTCCTGAAGTGGTACATTTTGTGTTTCCTTTAGACAGCTGGACTCTGCCAAAGCACAAGGCAGTAGACTGCATTTATTTCTCCTTAAAATTAAGTGCTTGTTCCTATGGTGACCTCATTAAAATAATCATAATGCATAAACTTAGGGCATAAAACTTCACTTTCCTCATCAGGCTGTGAATCTGCTTGTCCCCTGCTTTGTGCACTTGGACAGTTTTCATGTCCCTGGAAGAGGGACTTTGAAAGGCAAGCAGGAGGGGATATACAACCTGTGCCATTTTTCTGGCAGCCCCAGAAAATGTGTAGATAGATGAAGTGTTCCCTTGTAGCTCCCTCTGAACATTATTAGTTAGTATAGGCATGCAGCTTTGGCTTTTGGTCTGGTGATCAGTAATACAGAATTTCTTCTGAAAGCAGTGAGTCTGTCTGGCCACTGCTTTTGGCTGAGGCATGTGTTTGCCTGCCAGAAAACATGGCAAAGACTGGAAGCAGATGCTTGAGCATCAGGAATGAGTTGGTAGAGGATTGGTGGGTCAGCTTTCATTGTATTGTCCTAAGCAGCATTGTCACAGTATTATTCTTATGTCTGTATGTACATAAAAATGTAAAGGGAACATCCATAGAGAGGGAACAGGAGCACAGGGTGCAATTTGGGTTGCAATGGAATGAATAATGAGGTCGGTCAACTCTCACTTCACTCTCAGTAACATTTACTAAATCCAAAGTGGATAGGAGCAGGCTGCCTAAGAAGCATTTATTTTAAATTCTTCATTATGAAATCTAAATGTTTTAAACGTGTATTGGCCTATGTTTACTATATATACACTTCAAAAACAAGCCTGCTTTTTATAACCAGACCATTAAAAGTTTGAGCATGTGGAAGTGTGTAGCACAGGGAGGATTACCAGGGAGCTCACACTTGGCAGGTGAGATGGGGCAGTTTTACTGTGACACTGGTGTTGTTCTGCATGTGATGTAATATGTTGTGTTGTCTCTCGGGTAGGAATCTTCTGAAGGGGATCTTCTGAAATACCCATCTGCCAGTTTGCCAGACTTGCTTAGCACTTGTTCAGTCCAAGACTCTGTCTCTTGCACTGACAATAAAGAAAACGAAGAGCCGGAAGAAGAAGATGTGAAAGGAGTGAATGTATCTCCTGAAAAACTGGTTGCTGTAAGTGTGTTTTGGTGTGACATTTTTACTCTCTCTCAAAGCCCATTTGCATCTGTTACATTCTTCTACACCCTGACACAGAGCGTGTCCTCGAGACCAGGCAATCCCATCCCACCCAGCCCTCCTCTGTGCAGGATGTGGGGGAGAAGCTGGAAAAGCGATGGCATTTACCACAGCCCCTGCCATCTCTGAGCTGCAAGGCAGCAGCACAGGGAATAGGAGCTCTCGAGGCCTCCAGCCTATGTTGCAATCATGGTTTTGTTTTTCTCTTCGATTGTTTTCCACCCACTTCAACTGCTTTTGTTGGATCTGATGCAAAGTCTCTTGCCATGCTTACGCAGTTACATGTTCTTCTTTCTCCTCCTTTTCTAACAAAACTTCTTGAACAGTTTATGATCCAAGTCTTGAAGTTTGTATTTGCTCTGTCAAAGCCAGCAGACACTTTGGAGGAGGGACAGGAATTTCTGGCTGTGAACTATAGTTGAAGTTCTGAATAAATGCTGCCGGTTGATAATCTCACTTGCATTCCTTTCAGGGTTGCATTAAGAAGTTATTGTTATTGTTATTTATTTGTTATGTAGCAAGAAACTTTGTTGGTCTTCTGGGCCTTTCTTGTATGGTGCAGACAAAAAAATAAAATTACGTTTCTAATCTACAGAGCTTGTGGACTTGTTTTCCAGCAAGGGAAGACAGGTGGATTCACTTGAAGGTTTTATCTATTTCTTATTTTCCCTTCTTGTCTCCCCCTCACACACTTTTCTACAAAAATGCATACAATTAAAAAAAAAACCAAACCAGTTAAATTAAACAGTTTTAACTGTTTAGTTAAAATCCATTTAAATCAGTTAAAATAAATCAGTTAAACCTTTGAATGGCTCAGATATGATACTGGTTTGGTGATTTGTTTTCATTTTATATTTTTACACTTACACCTGAGCAAAAAGACTGTTCTACAGGATGAGTCTCATGATGCTGGCGTTTACTTCCTACCTGCCTGTCATCTCTGACTTACTTTGAGTCAATGTTTGTAACACTCTCACACATCTTAATACTCCGACAAATTTTGTTATTTCTTCACTGTCTTCTCTTCTATGTGCCAGGGTGCCTTTTTGGGGGGATGAAGAGAAAAACAAATGGGGTCACTTAGCATGCTGATGTTGGTGTAGTGTTTGTGTGCAAACTTGAGTGGGCATCTAAGCATTCTTTTGACTATAAAAATACTTTGAATTCTTCTACATATCATGCTTTCCATTCTGGTAATTTATAATAAGGTTATGGCTCAGCAGCACTTAAATATAAAAATCAGTTTTGACAAAATTTAATTATGTGTGGCTTCAGGATTAAGCTCCCTGGCATTCCACTGACTCTTTCAGCACACACTGGGAGTTATTTGTCACTTTGTTTCCTCGTGTCTATTCCAACAAAGCTCTGCCAGTGATGGCTTTTTCATCAAGTGTTTCCTTTCCAGATAAATGTAGTGCTCAGGGAAGCTCAAGAGGGTTGAGGTATTTGTGACCATGAGGACACAGCTGCATGAGCCTCCCAGAGCCCTTCTGCTTGGACTTGAGTTTAGAGCCTGCCCTGATGTCCATCGCAGTGCCACTGCAGCTGGCAGTGGTGGTGGCCACTAACTCAGAGCCAGCTGGATTTGCCTGACTGTTGGGCGCTCTCACCCCTGATGGCAATAGCTCTTTGCTTTCAGAATACATCATTTGAAGGATGAGGGGAAATCACAGAAATCTGGGTACAGTAAGCACTTTAGAAGGCTATCAGCAGGGGTTTTTTTCTTGTTGTCTTGTCTGCTTCTAGTAATTTCTTTTGTTGAAAGGATGTAATTTAAAGAAATATAATAAGTTACTGGTGATATACTTTCAGAGCCTCTTCTGTTTTATCTTGATCTGCAGATTAAATCATTGCTTTTCTGATCCAAAGCACAGAATGTTTGTGTTCCCCTTGCAATTGCTGTGTCAGCCTTGGAGTGCAGACATGTCTCTCTGAAGCCTGGGGTGGGCAGTCTGTACTGTGTAAACCTCTCAGCTTTACCTTCATCTCCTCCTCCATCCCAATCAGGTCTGGGCAGCCTGAGCTGGGCTGGGCTGTGCAAATACTGCATACCACAGAGGAAGGTAAATGTATGGAAAAGATAAAATTCATGTGGCTTTTTTCCACCTAGCAAGACTGGGGGGGATTTTTCATAGCAAAGCTTAAAAGCTGATTTCAAAGCCAGTGTGAAAACAAAGCATCACAAGATTTTATTTTTAAATTTATATAAATGCATAGTCCAATTTATTATTGCAAAATTGCTTTGAAAATCACTGCTCTGTGCTGCTCTCATGCTTTTGATGATGTTCACGTGTCTTTTCTTTCTCTCGCATATATTCCATTATATCTGTACTCTAGATAAGGAATGACAGTGTGGCTGAGGATTAAAGCAGGAACTAAGCTGGACTATTTTTAATCAGTGCAAATGTAGTTGTATTGGACTTTCAGGATGGGTGTTACTCAAGATCTGCACCAGGTAACTGAGACTGTGATCTCAGTCTGAGAGTCAGAGGTCTTAGATTTGAAGCTGACTCCCAACTCAGCCCTGTCCAGGCGTTGCCTTTCTCACCTCTGACAAGAGGTTAATGGATTTTCATGTTTACTCTGCGGGGCTTTGGAGGAACTTAAAAGAGATGCTGTCAGGTGCTCAGTGGTTATGTCATAATGAGTAATTCAGAATGTTTTATTGTCAGCTGAGGCTTCATTGTCCCTTTTCTGATCCAGAACAATGTCTATCTAATTCTTAAACAAGTCTAGAAGATAGTAAAAAACTTGCAGGAGCTTCTAAGTTTGTCAGAGGTATTGTGTCATTAACTACTCTGTGAATATAATTCACTGCTGAGTGTTCCGAACCATAATTAATAGACCTGATGGACTTGCTGCTTTAGCACCTGATTGCCTAAAGGCTGAACTATTAGAAAAAACAATCACTCGGAATGAAGGTGTGTATTCAAATATTCATCCTTGTAGCTACTTAGAACTCAGTGGGACCAGGCTCTTAAGGGACATGATATAAGTTGTCACTGTTTTGAAATGGGACATCCCCACAAGGTCCCTTCCAACCTGGCTTATTTTAAAAATCTGTGAAAAAAATAGTAAAAATGAAAATATCTTTTCTAGATGCTGGTCATTAAAAAATTTTCCCATGAGCAGTTGTTTTCAATTCTTTTAAGATCTGCTCCGGCATTTTCAGACAGGAAAATAGAGTCTGAGCTAGTCAGCCTCTCCAGGACACAGCAGAGGAGTTTAGTGATACTTGAAAACTGTAATTTAGGAGAAGTATCACTTTAAGTCTTACTTGAAAGTCCACTTGTTAAGTTTCATTAATAAAGATCACATACTACAATTTAAATGGAGTTCTGCTTTTATAGTCTTCTTATGTAAAACCATGTTTAACATGAAACATGCCTTAAATTTTTAACTTCGTTAAAACTTGTGCTGCCAGGCAGAAAAAGGATTACATTAATATCCTTAAAGTGCATTTCTTTCAGGAGTAGTTTGTCCAAAACATTGCTTGACTTCAGACATGAAACACTTGTCAGAGAGTTGTGTTATCCTGAATGGTCCTGAGACATTTCGGGGGTTTTAAACTTCTCTACTCCAATCCATATTTTGCCATGTGCAGTTGACACTGCTATTCCAAAATATCACTATTGGCACTGCTATTCTAAAATATCACTATTTATGTCCAAGTGTGAAATAGGATAATATGATAGTATTTGCCTTGGATGATTTATTTTTAATTGTAATTCTCTTTTACTAGTGTTTCTGTTGCTTGAAATTGAATCTGTCATTGCATTGCTGACTGGTGGAGTGACCTGGGAAGTGAACTCTAAAGAGAAGGCTCATCTACCCAGAATTTGCAGAGTGTCCAATGAATTTGGGGGATTTTTGGTCCCTAGATAGAAGCATGTGCCATTCTTAGTTCCTTCAGAAGTTACTTGCCTTCGTGTGGTTCAATATCTGATAGTCTGAATATTTTTTAAATGTTCAGCTTCGGTGACCAGCTTTATATTAATGGCTTGAAATTTCTACAGGTTAGTAAAACACAGCAAGATGATGTCTGCCTCGGAAAGTTTGGATCTGTAGTTGCTGGAGGCACAGATGGAAGGCTGGGGACTGCTCCTCTGTACTTAAATCATGTATTCTCCACAGATTGTTAAATCTGCCATTCCTGATGCTGGAGGCAGGACCTTGAGCTTAGTCTGTCCCATGCAGAATAGAACTATACAAAAGAGAAAAGGAGGTCACCCTCATATCTTCCTTTAGAGAGGGCACTGGGAAGGGAATTTGCCTCCCTGTGCCCAAGCTCACCGTGCAGGCACGACACCACCTCTGGTGGCACTCCCAGCTGTGTGACCCTCTGCTGTGCGGTATCAGGGCCTTTCTACTCATATTTACTCATGTTGAGATGACCTGAAGTGTGGGATGTGTGCCTTCTTGTCAGTGCTGGGCGTGTGGCATGCAGAGACATCCGTGACCCTGCAAGGTCCTAACCCTCCTACCAGCAACAGAAACAGGATGTGTGCTGTTAAAGGTTCCCTGTGTGATCCGGGTTGCCTGATCCCTGCCAAAGCCCACTTGTGGTTTTCATGCAAGACATGTAGCTGAAAGGGGATAAATAAACCTGTTTGGTGAATGTGAAGAATTGCATTTGTTTAACTCCACTCCCTCTCAGTTTATACTTTTTTTCTGTGCTGTATGTCTGACTAGTTGTTTTCTGTCATGAGCCTTTCTGTCTTACCAGGGAATCCATGCATAATTACCTGTAGCCTTGCAAGCATAATGAAGAACTGGATAACAATGCCATAACTTTAAAAGCAATCTTGGGGTCAAAAGTTCTCCTGGAAACACTGAGAAAGAATTTCAGAGAAAGCATTAGCATTGAGAAGGAACAGGAAGCATAACTCAACAATTAAATGTGTGCAGGGCGTGGAGAGGGGCCCTCGTTACTTGGAGTACTGGAGTGTTCCCATTAGGGCACTGCAGTCTCAACACAGGCTGCAGAAACACAGCTCACTCCTCAGTGTGAATGGCTGGGAGAAAAGCAAGAAAAATACTTTCCTGGCAGAAATTTGCTTAGCAGAGAAAGGCTTTAGTTGGGGTGGGTGAGAAGGGAAAGAAATTGATGAGCCTGGTGTGGGGGTTTTTTATGTAATGGGAAGAGTTCAGCAACTCTTTTCCACTTTGTGGTGATGACTGGCAATCTTTGCAGATCCTGCCCTGTGCCCCATCACTTTTAGAAGGGGCAGGCAAGGGCAAGGTCCAGCTGTACTTTGGCATGGCTCACAGCTTCTGCTCAGCTGTAAATGCTGAATTTGTTGAAAGTCTGGCTGTACTATACCTTTCTGAGGTAGTCTTGTCCAGCATATTGATGGGTCTGTGCCCATGCAGTGCCCTTCCTTCATGCTATGGCTGATGAGATACATTGTGTGCTACAGTGACTCCAGACACAAGATTTCAGAGTAAATATAGTTAGGAATTTGGGCAAGAGAAAATGATAAAATGCTTGGAGTCCAAATCTTGTTCACACAGTGTGTGTTGTTTCTAGAAGCCCTATCACATTAAAATAAGCAATTGCAGTTGGACTTGTTGCTGGGGAGTTGCTCAGCGATGGGCTGGTTGTGGTGCTGTGACACTGGTCGGGGCTGGGGGAAGAGCTGGAGGAGGAGGAAGAGTGCTGAAAGATCTCCAGGGGTGCAGTGTCACTGGATTACTGGGGTTTTTTTACACATTGTAAAATTCACCTGTCGAGGAGACATTAACATGAGTAGGTTCTTCATGTCAGGAGGGAGGTCCTCAGAGTACTATTGTTCCATGTGCCTGGCTCCCCGCCCTTCTGGGCCTTTTCTACTGCTTCCAGCTAAAAGGCAAAGACCAGAGAAAGCTCTTTTCACCTAGGATCCAGTACTTGAAGGGTTTTCTGTAGACACGATGCTGTCTACAAATCATGAATACCTCCTGTTGCTTGGGATGGTGGAGCATAACCTCTCATACATGACTATAAATAACAGTGTGGACAATGCCCAGAGTTACAGTTTTAGCTCTTCCCATGTGATGTATTTGAAAGTCAAGTCAGCAGAGTAATAGAAACACAAGTTTACCTACAGTACAGGGTCTGCATGGTCCTTGTTTTTGTGAATGAGGGCTTTTCCCATAAAGCATCAGATACAGTACAGCCTCTCTCTCGTTTGGCTGTTTGGATAGATGCCCAGTTTTGAAGGAGATGAACTGCCTTTAACAAGCTAAAAATAACACCCTCATGGCAGTAGAACAAGAGAAATGCTGTCACAGCCATGCAGTTCACATATATTAGCAGAAGGATGATGCACACTCTAGAATTTTTGAGTTAGTGTGAATGTCTCAGTACCACATCTGCAAATTTTTGACTGTGTGCACTGTCCTATCTTGGCTGGAATCAGGTAAAAATAATTTGAGATGTGCTGTGCAGCATCCATAATGCATGAGGCTTCAGTTCCTTGAAGATGCAGGTATGAAAGACACTTCATTCAAGTGTGAAAGACATTTAATTCTTACATATTCTGTATTTTCTTGTATACTTAGGATGGTATAAAATGCCAGTTTGGAGCTGAAATCCAAAGCTCCCACCAGTGGTGTCATGGGAACACTCTCTGCAGCTGTTGGTTGATGTCAGTATTAGGAAAGTCTTTTTTCATTCTCAGGAGAACTGTTTATTTTGTAGAGTGATTATTGCACATTTTGTCCTTCACTGGGAATTAAGATTATCATTAGGAAAAAAAAATATATATATATATAAGCAATTAATTGTTTCTTATGATGTAAAGGTTCAATATTTGTGCTAAACCATGAACTGAGCATGTATTAAACAAAATAATGGAGTAGTTGAACCAGCTTTCGCAGTGCTTGAGTTCCATGTTTGTCATACATTCATGGAATCCCTTGGGTCTCTGCTGTTTACTAAGACTGGTCTGCTGAGATCTCTCTGCAGTACAAAGAGACATCTCGTGGGCAGTGACTAAACTGCAAGGAAAGCATATATCCTGCTTTTTTGATGTTTGGGAGGAAAAAGCATAAAGCATAAAAAAGAGAACAGCAGGGATCTGTTTGTTTGCATTTGATTTCCTTTAGCTCAAAAGCTGTTTCTAGTGGAAAATCATAATATACTGCAGAAGAAGAGTAATTTTGTCCAAAAAGGACTGGGAACTGTTTTGCTGTGAGCATCTTACTGTTTCTAAGGCATGTGTTGTCTGCGATATGTTTCTTGGAAAACATTGCTGCATTAGCCATTTCCTGCATTTCTTCCTATTTAAAAGGGTATTTTTTAGAAGATTTTTTCTCTTCAAAACATTATGAATAATTTTAGTGACTCTTTGGATATCTGAAAATTGAGTGTGCTTTGCTTAGCTGTAGCTCTGACCAATGAGTCATTGGAGCCAGCACAGCTGGGACCCTGCTTCATCAAGAACCTGCCAGCATCCTCTGAACAGTGGTATTTAAAACACATTCAAGAAGGTTTTGGAGAGTCTTGTAAAAAATAAATATAACATTAACGAAGATGAGAATATCTTAGCTCTGCCACAGGGCATTTCTAGTCTGTTTACAGAGTGGGCACGGGTAGATATTGCTGCTCTCTTTGTGCTGGTGAATGCCAGGTTTTGTTTCTTGTGCAGGTTTGTGTATGACTACTCTGTAGAATTTAAGGAGACATAAAAATAACTGTTAGGGGTTTGTGCCTCCTGAAGTAAATAGTAATTCCCTGTCTAGCAACTACTGCATTGTACTGAAGTCTTAGGGTTGCTTTTGAGTGCAGGCATTTGGTGAAAGTGGCAGACTAGACACTACTTTAAAAGCTTTTGTTTTGTTTATTTGGCATTTCCACCTATTCAGAGAGCTGGGCAGCTCCAGTTCTTGACTGTTTATCAGATTTCCTGATCTCTTGCTACATATGAACCATGAGTTTTCCAACACTTTGTTAAAGTAAAGGAGGGCTTGGGTTCCCATTCCTTTGGCTGGGCAGGAGAAGTATGGACTGCGTCTGGTGGTACCAGCATGTGTATTTCCAAGGTGAGCTTCTGGGGAAGTTGGTGGAAGCTTTGTTTCACCAGTGCTGCCAAACACAGCCCAAATTTGAGCCCTTCCAAGGCCTATCTGGTGAGTGTGCAGAACTGCTCTCTGCCTTGTCAGCTTTGCACCAGGGGAGCAAACTACTGGTTTTTATAGAGGTGCCAGTTCAAGACACTGAATTGATGCTGGAGTGAAGGTGATGTTCCTTCTCATTCCTCCATCCCTTCTTCCAAGTGGTTCTCTAGTTTTGTGTCATGAAAGAGAGGAGAAGCAATGCAAGTGCCCTTTGGAAGCAGGGAGTCCTCTAGCTTGCACCAAAAATTGCTAAGTTGGATTTAATTTGGCCTTCTTCAGAACCCTGTGGTTCAGTTTAGGGAGCTCCCTGGCCTTTGGGATGTCCTGTGTTTTGGAAAAATTTCCCTGGTTGCTGCAGATCCTGATGCAGTGTGTTCCCACTTATCAACCTCCTTCTAGATCTGTGGAGCTTTGTACATACCATAAAACAGAGCAGTAAGGAATGGAAAACTCAGTGCTGTCCAATATTAGAAAATCCATGTCCTCTGCATCACTTGCAATGTTAATTCTTGTAAATTATAGTGCTGCAGTTTGTAATTTATCTGTGAGATGGATTCAATTAAGGTGAAAAAGAGCTAATTTAAAAGTGAAGGTATTTTACTTTCTGTGTAAGGAAAAAGGGGCATGTGGAGTTCCCTGCCTAGCAGATACATTTAAGGCTTAATGCATGCTGTGCCCCATAAAGCAGTAAGTAATTGCTCAAATAACTGAAACAGCTAGAATTACACCAGATTATGGAAAAAAAAAATCTTGAAAATTTTTTGAAAGGTTAAAGGCTTCAAGGCATCAGCTTGTCTCAAGGGACTAGGAAGAAAGACTTTGTGCAGGGAGCAAGTGAAGATTTACATTGGGTGTTTGGGACATTATTCTGAAGAGTCTATGCTGGCTCCTTGTGGAGGTCTGTTGGGTTCATCCTGATGGCTGGTGTTGGAGCAATTAATGGTTAAATGTTTGGAGTAGGCTGCTTAAGGAAAAGTTGTCATGGCTGGAGACCCGGACAGAGTGTGAATGGGACTAGAGAAGATGTGGAATTTTCCCATTGAGTTTGTGCACAGCCATTCCTCTTTCACATGGCTGCTCTGAAGAAGGGCAGTAGTCTCACTGGTGGACTTGCTTTGCCAGTGCAGGTAGGACAGAATTTGTTATGCTGTAGACTTCTCAGCCTGGTTCTCACTGCTTCATTCCCAAACCACCAGGATAAACAGGTCTGCATGCTGCTAGCACTGGCTGTGCTGTGGGGAATTGGGTGGGCTCGCTGATGGGAAAGGCCGCAGCTGAGGAGCTCTGTGAGGGTAGCAGAAAAGCAGTTTGCTTATTAAATTGTATCAGCCTCTGTATGCTGTCTTTGTTTTTGTAGATCGGCAAGGGATTGCTAAGATGTTTGTGCTTAAACAGTGCAGACTGCCATAATCCTGCTCCTCATCTTGCCTAATTAAGAGCCTGGTCACGCTGGAGCTTTTCCAAGGCAAGGAGTCCGAGGGCAGTTGTTCCTTCTGGTGCAGTGCCAGGACCGTGTGTCCCTAATAGTGCCATTTCCTTTGAAATCAATTGAGATGTCACCGTCACTTGATCCCAGGACTACTTAATGAACTGGCAAAATGGGCTCTATTTTTAGATCTCCCTTCAAACTACTGTGTGTGTTAAAGCTCCCCTTGTCCTTAACACTGGGACGGCATTGGGAGGGATTTATTGGTTAGTTTAATAAGGGACCTACAGGACTGAAATAAGCTTCATTTCCTTGAAAGTGAGGAAAATTAAAATGGCATGGTTAAATCTGGGCAGCCACCTTGAGACAGTAAAGTGATATGTTCGCTGCCAGAAGGATACAGTGGAGCTGGGTTTTTCTTCTTGTCTAGGTTATGAGAGAGCCAAAGATTACAGACACATGCCTTTGGGGAGTTTTTGCAAGCTTTGTAGATCAGATTTCTAAGTGTTTTCTGGATACAGTAAAATTCCTGGTAGTTTATTAGGCAAGCTCAACAACTTAAGGAATATCAACTTCATTGCAAATGTTGGTGTCTTCCCCTATGTGTTTATAATTAGTGTCAGAAAAATACTTCTATAAAATAAAAAAAAATAAAAACAAACACAGATAATGTAAATGTTTTTAATTAAACAGATAAGTTATGTGGTTTTACTTTCTAATTGTAGTCTGAAGCATAGTTGGATCAACTATAATTTCAGGAAGCTGTTAAGACTATCTTGAGGCTTTCCCTAGCATTAATGTTTGCACATATGTGACCTTCTGTGGATCATACATGGGGTTTGGGTGTTTGCTATCTGTAGGTTCACAGGCTCCAGGATTGCCATGAGGGGAATGTAGCTTGGGGTGCACAGTTTTAATAGAAGTGGCAATTGTGTCCTTCTTCCCACCCCACTAGATGTGTGTTTTTCTTCCTGCCCCACTAGCTGAAAATGGATGTGGTTTCAGAATGCCCTGGTACTTTTCTTACTTTGACTGTGGCACAGTCAAAATAAAAATCAGCAAAACCCCAACATATCAGCAACAAACCTAACTCAAACCCCATGTAGTAGAGGCATAAGATGTACTGAATAGGTCACCCTTGAGCCTGGGTTCAAGGTGGAATTTGGTCCTGGCAGAGATGATTTCAAGATCTCTGTACAATACTACAAACTAAGTCATTTTTTCTCCTCTGAGCTGGAGGAAGTGGTCCAGCTTTGGCCTGGAAGCTGTGTGGTCTTACCAAGTACAGCTGCCCATATCCATGCAGACTGCAAAAACCAAACAACTCATCTGTGTTGTGCTTAGCTCCCGAAAAGTCAGATTGGACCCATCCCCATCTGTTCAGATAGTTAAACAGCACGCCAGCAAAACTGGCTGCTTTAGGGAGACATTCGTCTTGTTTTTCTTCATCTCTGTGTTTCATATATTTCCCCACCACAGAGTTAGCACTGGCCCTGTGCACCAGTTGATTTGTACACCTGTAAAACCACCATGTGATTTTTGTGTGTGTGAAAGTCATTTCTACCCCTTGCCTGAGGGGAGTCACCCTCACTTCATAAAGTGTATGCTCACTTGTATGGTAAATTTCAGTGTATCTTTGTGAGATCCATGAGGTCCTGTCCTCATTTTCATGTGCTTCTGCTGTCTGGTATCCCAGAAGTCTCTTGGAAGGAGAGCTTGGGATACTTGGGCTGTGGCCTAATTGCTGGTGTTTAGGTTTCTTAGGTAGAGTTCTGAATCTGACGTCTTACATATTTTCTGCAGGATGACCAAATCACAGGTGCTAGGTTTTTTTCAGACTGATGAATGAATTGGATAGTTCTAAGTTTACATGGATCTGTGAGCTGCAAAGCATTTGTTGCTGGAAGTGACTCTGAAGTAGTTGTTGCAATGCCTTGAAAAATCAACAGCTACTAGCTAGGATGTACTGTCTGTGCATAAATTAAATGTAGCTGTTCGTGTTGAAGGGGAAGGAATAAAAAGCAGTTTCCATTCCAGCTTCCTGTTTCTGCCAGTTTTATGTTTTCCTGAAGTTTCTACTGTTCAAACTAAAATCATGAAGTCTAGACTTTGCACAAAAGATAAACTTTGGCTTTGTTGGCTTGGGTATAAGAGGGGCTGGGGGATGGGAAGCAGGTTATGGGAAAGACTGATGTTTTTAAGATTGAATAGCAGAAGCAGAAATTAGTTTTACAGGAAAGTATTTGGCCACTTGGGTGGGGTTTTTGAAAACTGACTTCCAGGAGTTCACCAGCACCTTCCAAGATGCAGGGACTGGGCGGAGCTCTGCTTGTCCCAGAGCACAGGAGAGCAGGAGGCAGAGGACATGTGGCCGTGCTGCTTGCCTTGTTACTTGGCGTCCGGGCAAACACAGTCGGTAAACAGACTCCTCCTGTCCTGGGGTATTTACTCAGGGTTTTGGGGTTGTAATTTCACCTGTAAACTTTAATTGCTCTTTTCCAGGCTTTTAAAGTGCTTAGCTGTCATAACTTTCTGTTAATTAAGCTTTTCATCATCAAGCTTTGCATTGGTGCTCAGCATACACTAACAGTAAAATAATGCTTTTTAAAAGTAGTTTTCTCTATAAAGATGTGACATCTCTGGAAACTTGCAGAGCAGCACAAATGGGAATAAAAGCTAGAATTTTGTTCAAATATGTGCAGAAGCAGCTAAGTGAGGTGCCACGGAGTGCTGAATGCATTTTGGAGGCATTAGTGTGGTGTCTTGCAGAGGATGCATGACCGTAATGTCCAAAATATTTAATACAATTACATGTTTTGGAAACAAAGATGACATGCAATGGAATTTTCTGTCCCATAATGACAATGAGAAAAATGTCCTCAACATCTCTGGTTTACAAGAACTTTTTTTTTTGTTTGTTTTGTTTTTTGTTTTTTGTTTTTTTAATTTCTTTTAGGTGATGGAAACTGAGAAGTCTCAAGATTCAGCTTGTGCAGAAGTGTCCAAAGGAAACAATCAGAGTTCAACTCTGGCAAGTGGCATACTGAAATACAGAAGTCGATCTCAAGGTAAAGCTGGACTGATAGAAAATAGCAATTGTAGATTTTTTTACTGGAGTGTATTTATTTTAACTCTCTAAAAGTGAGATAGAATTTATTTGAAATCGTATTAGTTTATTTTGGAAGGAAAATCCCATCTGTAGGATGGTTGTATTCAGCCTCCTGAGCTGAGCTAGTGTAGGAACAGAAATGTGATGCAAATTTTAGAAGTGGCTTTTTGTTCATTTCTTTCTTTCTTTTTTTTATTTTTGATTGTTTGTGTTGTCTGTATATTTCAGTGGGCTCTGATCAAAATGCCAGTTATGGTGACTAATCCCCAGATTTTCTGTTGCTTTGTTCCCAAGTCTTAACCTGTGTGCAGAGCTTGATCAGGTTCTCAACCCTCATGCTTTCTGAGGCTCCCTCCCTCCTCTGTTCACCCTAATTTCCAATTACTAAGGTATTTTTAGGATACTCCAGGGGGCTCCTCTGTTTGTAGTCCCTGAGGCTGTGAGTTGGTGGTCGTTGGGGATCCAGACCCTGTTGCTGTGAGTGCTGATTTCCTTGGGCTGTGGGTGAGCCTGGAGCATCTGCTAGTCTGGACTGCAGCATGAGAAATGAAGATTCATTTGGAGATGGGCAGAAAACACAGAATTACAACTGTTCTCCTGAAGAGAAGGAGAACTGATGGGAAAGGATTAGTTGTAGGTGCCAGGGAATGAAATAATGCCAGGATGCCAGTCCTGCCAAGATTGCTTTCCTGTCTGTGTGCAGCAGCAGCCTGTGTGCCAGGGGAAGGGGAGTTGAAAAGCAGAGATCCCAATTTCAGATCCCAAAGCAGGGAGCAGGTTTAAATTGCGCTCTGGGCAGTGGGTGCAAATTCTGCCTATGGATATGTCAGCAGAACTGCTTTCATGCTGAGTGAAAAAAAGCATCTGGCCCAGGTCTGTGCTCCATCCTTCCCTGGCACTGGCAGCAATGCTCACACAGCCTCCAGGAAGAGGTGGCAGAAAATGTGTTTGGGGCTCTCCTGGGCAAATTTTCAGTGTATCTACCTCAGCCCATGACTCCCTGTTCCTGGGGTACAAACATTGAGGATGAAAGGAAATCAAAGCTGTTGCTCTCTGTGGCATCTCCAACATAAAGCTGGTTTAAAGTAATCTGAAATCCAGCTTGTGCAAATTTGATGTGTGCCTTGGCTTTTCATATGTAAAATAGGGGGTTAGTGGCCCTTACCTGTGTGGTGTGCAAATGACAGGGATAAATGTGTGGGAACTGCTGTGACTGGTAATTCTGCAGGGACCTTGGAGAAAATTAGAAGTGGAGGAGCCCTGGTGCAAGGAGTAGGATACTCTGTGGCTAATTACAGGATGTCCTTCAAGACAAATAATTCTGTTTCTTATATGAGTTCTGCACTCCTCTCTTTAAGACAACTAGAATTGTTGCCAAAAGGAAAGAAAATAGCATTTTTTGGGCACATTCTTACTTTTTCCATTCCAGAAAAAAATTCCCTCAGAGTGACATGACACCTACAGAAATGAATAGTGCTGCAGTGTCAGGTCTTTTAATTTTAAATACATGAAGCTTGAGAGCTTACTGCACTGGCAAGTGCCATTGGGTGTGAACAGATGAATTTTTTTCTGTCCTTGAGGTACCAACTCAATTATTTTCTGCTTTTTGTTAATACCATGAGTTCAGTATCAATGAAAGATTGCATAAAACCTATGACAGCAGGAAAAGTTCTTGGTTGAGTGTGATCAAAACTGGTTCCCAACTGCCTGGCTGGGAACTGTGTAGTATTGTTTTAAGGTACTTTAATTTGGGATTTTCTGTAGGTGGTTATGCATGCTGGTGAGAGAGGTGAAAGCAGCTCTCAGATGTTGCTGGATGTGTTTCTCTGTTTTTTCTTAGGTGCTGGATCCCGCTTGGAGTCTGTGGGAGAAGATGATGAGCTGACAGTGGAAAATGGTGAATCAAATTATGAAATAGCGGTGAAATATTCCCGGGGTGGAAGAAAGCACTCTCTGCCCCAGCAGCTGGAGTCAGCAGGAGCCAGACAGGTGAGCAGGAAGGCAGAGCTGGCTGTGAGCACCTCATGGTGCTCGGTTCTATGGTATCTGTCTGAAGCTCATAGAAGTGGGCAAGGGTCATGAAACAGGATCACATAGATACAGCATGGGACTGAAAACAGGCCTGGACACCAAACTGGGATGTATTGTCCACCTGTGGACAACTTCTTTGAGTGTTGTGAAAGAGAGTATTGCTTGCTTATGGCCATGAGGTCCTAAGGCTGTTCATTTTAGGAGTTGCAGTTCTAGAGATCTGAGGACTTAAAAAAAAAAAAAAATAAAAATCCTAATGCTCTTTATTTTAATTATTTTAAAATGTAGACCTTTCCCTTCTCCTTTCCTTTCTCATTTTTTTAAGCAAATAAGGACTTAAGTATATCATGAGGTTATCCTTAATCCTTTTAATTTAAATTGTGACTGATATATTTCAAAATTATTCTATTGTGCAAAATGTGGGAAAATTACTGTGGCAAGATTCACTTTGATTGTAGTGAGCTGGGGTTTCATCCCTTGAACATTTCTCCAAATATATCTCTAAAGATACTGCATCCCTCTTCCCTGACACATACAATTTTCCCAGTATGACATCTGCAGTATCTGAGCCAAGCAATCAGAGCAATTATCCTTGTTTGTTGATGTTAGGACTACCATATTGTGAAGAAATCCACCCGTTCCTTCAGTGCTGCCCAGGTGGAATCTCCATGGAGACTGACCCAGCCGTCTATCATTTCCAACATTGTCCTGATGAAAGGGCAAGGCAAGGTGAGGATTTCTGCATGTTTCTCACATGTAGCAAGAGCTGGCATTTAAGAGGTGTCTCCTGTAATTCCAGCTGCTGGTAATGGTGCTAATGATAAACAAATCCCATTTCCAAACATAAATGCCAAACCTATCAAATACAAGGGAAGTGATGTTCATGTCATCCCTTGTCATGGGGTGGCTTTCATTTTGGTTTGGTGCATCTTGCCACTACTGAGATATCAAATATTTGTAATGGATCTCTAAACATGTATATTTATGCAAAGTCAGTGCAGCTACAGAACAGTACCTGTTTGCATGTATATTTATGGACAAGCATATTTTCCCTCTGTGGAATCTAGATGCATTAAAAAAAAAATTACTGCAAATTAAGCATTAAACCTGAAGAGAGGTTACTGGCTGATTGCTTCTCTGAGAGCACTGAATTCCATGGGTCAAAGAGTCGCCTTCTCTCCCCCAGTAATGTGTTTACACACTTGCTAGATACCAGCTGGCTGAATGCTAAGAAAAAATAGATAAGCATTAACCTAGGTATACATGGTTTTCCCTAATCAAATCCACACTAGTATTGGAGTTGTCATTTAAATATGCTAAAAATATACATGTGCTTTTGTGAAATAGTCTTTAAAGTCATCAGATGGATTTGTTTTGGACTAAAAAGATTTGTTCTGACTTTCAAGCTCAAATGCAAAACTAATTCCTGGTTGTGCTTTGTGTTAGAAAAAGAGTCAGGAATGGTTACTCTTATGGGTAGACTGGCTTATAGTTGCTTTAACTTTCCTTGGTTTAGGAGCTGTGAGTCTTTTATGATGAGCAAACATTTCTTCATTTCTCATGTACTTATTTTATTACTCTGTTTTTCTCATGAAATTAGATTCTTTCTCCCCCTGGTATAAGCCAACCTCTCCTGCCTTTCTGCATTTAACTGCAAGGTTTTAGAAAGCAGATGGGAGAATGCAGACCCTAGTGATCATGAACCGCCTAAAGCAGCTGCCATTCTGTGTACCTTCCACCCTCTTCTTGAGGGATGTCCTCTGTTAGAGATTGCACCTTGTACAGTTTGTGCAATACTGTTCTGTTTATTATCCCTGTGCAAACCTGGGACTTGAAACATTTCTCCTTAGAGTTGCAGTGTTTGTGGTGGAGAGCCAAGGGTTTGCCTTTAGCTTTGCATCCAGATCTGCAAGGGGTGGTTTCCTGCTGTGGAGTGGCAGCACTTTTCTGAGAAAGTGGGCTAGTGTAGGAACTGCTGTACTTCACAGGCTATTTCTCCCAACCCTCCCATGGAGCCATGGGGAGACCTCCTGTGTCCAGGCATGGGAGTGCCAGGAGCCACCTGCCTTCTGTAGGTTGATGTGCAGTTGGTAATTACACAGGGTTGAACAGTTACCGGAGTTGTTTTGTTTTGCACAAGGGAGATAAGTTGCTTCCTGTCCAGAAATCAGTACTTTCTTACCAAGTTACTAGAAGCTTATAACTGTGGTGGCCTGCTCTCTATTCATGTAGTGAAACAAAAGATCTGATTGTTGTGTTGGACTGTAAACTCCGTGCTTGCCCTGGCAGCATCCCTCAGCTGGAGAGCACTGCCCAAGGGAATAATAATGTCCTTGGGTTCAGATCACTAAAGAGCAACAGTTCTCCACATCCTTTGTCCACCTGGTTGGTGACTTTTCCCTTTATTCTGTAAAATGCATGAACAGCAGTGACAATAGGGGAAATACGGAAAAGGGTTGTAGACCAAGGAGGTGCTTTGTCTAGGAAATAACTCAGCAGAAGAGGGAGAGGTTCATTCTCCTGTGTTTGTCAGTTCTCAGGTCAACTTTGCGAGATGGTCCCATAGCCTGTTGGGGTAGTGCAGGGGTAAGAGCTAATGGATGGAGCCCTGGGGAATCTATTGATCTAGATTTATTTAAATACAATGTGATATATGTCTCCAGAATAATTAAAAATGTACATGTGAGTTGTAGCCCCCACATGCCATTCTCCTTTGAGCTACATTCCTGACATTGCAGCACTGACCTTATGTTATGTTCTGAAGCTTTTCTTCTTCCTGAGGAAATGTAGGATCTGTGACATAAAAGAAACCTATAGTTAATCCTGGATATAGATCTCAGGGGTAGGAATTGACTGTCTGTTAATTCAGACTGAATGTGTTACTGTTTTTAAAACGGGAAATCTATTGACCCCATGTTTTGAAAAAAACCAAAATATTCTCAGAGTTTTTGCTATATCAGCTTAGGATGCCTCCTGCTATATTTTGGGCTGATGAGTGTGTTGATAATGGAGTGAAAGTAAATGAGGAAATGGAATAAGAGAGTAGGTTGGCCAAACAATTAATCAGAAGATTTTAGGTTTCATCTTTCCCTTTTCTTGTACGTTTATTGGCAGTCTTTCTCACACAGATGATAAGTAAGAGTAAGGTGCCAGCTGTGTGTCTTCTCCTCTCTTTTCTGTAGGAAAAGAGAAAATTTCTTAAAATCTGTTATTTCTGTAGGGCCTTGGATTCAGCATTGTGGGAGGTCAAGATTCTGCTCGTGGACGCATGGGGATTTTTGTGAAGACTATATTCCCAAATGGAGCAGCAGCTGCTGATGGAAGGCTTAAAGAAGGTATGGTAGAGAGGATCCAACTTCACATAAACGACCACAGTGGGATAGTATTTCAGTCCAGGAGGAAAATTCAAGTACAGCTATGTTTAGGCACCTGGCCAGCAGCAAAAAGCTTTGGAAAATGTAAAATGCCTGTTTGTTTGTCCTGTGGAAGATCATTGGTAGCAATTAACCTGACTGTATTTCATATTGAGCAGGGGGAGCTACAGAACAGTGGTGACTGCTTTGTTTTCCCCTTTCTCTTTCATGAACTCTTATTTGTCCAAACAGCAAGTTGCAATTCTTCAGTTGGGTCAGTGACAGCAGGAAAATACAGATAGCAAACAACATGTGGCTTAAAGATGCTGGACTGAGAAGGCGTTATATATAGGACATGTCTGGGAGAGGCTCTTTTGAGCCCTTGTGCTCTCCAAGCCTCCTGGTATGTTTTTAACAGGACAAAAATCATAGCCACAAAACAAAACAAAAAAAAAAAAAAAAAAAAAAAAAAAAAAAAAAAAAAGGATGGGATTGGCAGTAATATCACCCTGGTTAGAGAAGGAGATATAGCCGGATTCTATTACTGCTTTTCCAATCTTGGTGTCTGAGCTGATTGCACAGCATGCTGCATGTGTGCTGCACCATGGTCTGAGTGCTGTGACCCAGCATTCTGACAGACTCTTAGTGTTGGAAATACAAAGTGACCATGAATTTAGAGTGGTGGTTTACAACCCTTCTACAGGGGTTGTGTTACTTTGCTTCCATGGAAGGCTGCTTCTGTGTTACTTCTCTCAAGCTGCTCCTGTGTTACTTCTCATATCCTCATTCTCCTTTTTCTGCCTTATCACACTTGTTGTATTTGAGGCTGCTTTTGGTGCCAACTCTCACACTTGCTGCCAGAGGGAAGCTCGCATCATAGGTTGTGCACTTGCCATGGGAAGCCAATAAGTAACAGCTGTCCCATAAACCCAGCAATCATTTGCAGGCTATTCATAGCTTGCAAATTCTCTTTTTATCTTTACCGAAGCTAGGAAAGGAGAGGAGGAGTAGACTTAGCTGGTGATATTGCCCCATGTAATTATGCACAGACACAAATAAAATTTCAGGAAGTGGATCTGGATCTGCTGACCCTCTTATTAATAAAATGAAGGTAGATAGCTCAGCTGGGTGTAAGTAGTAAGACCCAGAGCCTGAAAGCTGTTAGAAATCTGACAGGATTTCCTTGGTGAAAAAGACATTTGTTGTCACAGCGTGTGGGCTACTACATGCTTCTCTTTCCTCAGGCATTTAGTAAGGGAACACATTTGCTTTTTGCACGTGGATGCAAGGTTCTTTTTCTCTGAACAGGCTTTGAAGTAATGTACTGTAGTGTTTCGCTTTGTTCATCATTTCTCCTGTTAATGCTTACAAAAGAAAGACAGTTTTATAGTACCTTTGGACTTCATGTCATAATAATTTTCAGACTTTATTTAAAATCCATAGCATTTTCAGCTTGTTTTTGGGAATGGGAATACCAAGTTAAGGATCTCTCCTGAAGAACAATTTTTTATTTGGTTTTCCATCACTAGTAACTTGTAGAGACATTAGTACAAGTGAAAATAAATAGAGAACAATAAAAGGCTTTTTATTGGATAATTAACTGAAATCCTTACAGTAGTGGATCACCTCATGTTCAGGAAAGATGTTTTAGATCTTTATAATCTCTATATTGCTGACCTCATTTTTTGTATCTATTTACCAGGGGATGAAATCCTGGAAGTTAATGGAGAGTCTCTGCAAGGACTGACCCATCAGGAGGCCATCCAGAGGTTTAAGGTAACATGGATCTAGCATTGAAAGAGATTCAAGTTCCTCTTCACTCATTGTCATCTCCTACCCTCAACTTGGTACTCTTACACTGCCACGAGTTACTGTGTGCATATTTAGTGACAAGTGTTGGTATCCTCACGATGGTTCTGTGCTGTCTCTGCAGCAACTCAAGAAGGGCGTGGTGACGCTGACGGTGCGCACACGGCTGCGCAGCCCCAGCCTCACGCCCTGCGTGACCCCCACCCTGCTGAGCCGCTCCAGCTCCCCCAGCGCCAGCAGCAGCCTGCCTGTCCCCGGCCTCGAGGAGCCCGAGGGCTCCTCCTCCAGCCGCAAAGGACCTGGCCCCAAGGACAGGATCGTCATGGATGTGACACTCAATAAAGGTGAGGGTCCATCAAAACGGTCTGGGAGAACAAATCTCTGCTTATTAGGGGAGTTATTTGGAATAGGGTAGAGACTCTTGTACCCAGTACACCCAAGTATGCCCATTTGACATGGAACCACAGGATGAGCGGGGAAAGTACCTTCTAATGCAAAAACTTCTGAAGAGTTCCCTTTTCTGCATTTTGCTTTTCCAGAATCAGAAGCCTCTTATGGGTAGCAGTCAGTGTCTGTGCTGCTGAAAAAAGGAGGCTGTGAGATACCAGGCAAAATGTAAATCAACCTCGTGGTAGCCAAAGTGGCTGTGCCCTTCTCTTAAAGGGCATCTCCAGGGAAGGCAAAGTTGCGCAGTGTTGAAAAGTTCCTTGATAACCTGTTTGAACTCTTCCATGAGGGTTGCTCTCATTATTAATAATTGCTCATTATAAACTTAAAGCATATGTTATATGTGGTAGACAAATACGCCTATTTTTAAGATTTATAATATAGTGATTTTAAAGGTTGGATTAAAAATTTTGAGAGAGAATGTAAGATGTCCAGTGATCCCTACAGCAGGGATGTTGTTACCTGAAGGAAAGCAGAGGTGAAAGTGGACAGAGGTGACTATTGAACCAGAGATAATGCCTCACCTTCCTTTGTGCTTCTTTGCTGAGGAATGCCATACAGATATTTAACAAAAGAGAGCAATACATTTGGCAGCATCTTTTGTGCTCGTGTTTTCTGCAGTAATTTTAAATGACATCTTGATTGGACTGCTGCCTCTACTCCTTTGTGTCTTGGACCAGATCAGACCTTGTGTGACATTTCTAGGAGGTTTCCACGGTGCACAGAGTACTTTCTGAGATACAGCAATCTCAGAAAACAGTCAGCATCAGCTATTTTCAATCCTGATTTCCACTTGTTGGTCTTAGCTTCCTGACAACTGCACCTAAGGCCAGCCCTAAAACAATCACATGAGTCCTGAACTCAGATGGGATGTGGAAACACAAACACTTGTGTGTCCTGTGTGATTACAATCTGCCACATTTCTTTGTACTCCTTGTTTTTTACAGAGCCAGGGGTTGGGCTTGGCATTGGTGCCTGTTGTCTCACGCTGGAAAACAGTTCGCCCGGGATATACATTCACAGCCTGGCCCCAGGATCAGTGGCTAAAATGGATGGCAGATTAAGGTTGGTTAAAGCAGAAACATGCTGTAGTGGTTTTATGATAAAATCAATTGAGATTTTGTTTTCACCAATCGGTTGATATGTAGGGAGGGAATTTATACTTAAGAGTTCACCAAAAAGAAAGCATTTAAGTAAAGACATTCTAAAGTAGTATCAAATACCCAGGAAACATTATTCTTTGTTCTGGAAACAACATGATCATTAAGGTCTGAGTTGTTCGGTTGTTTTTTTAAAAAATTCTCTATACAGAAATCAGAGCCTAATAGCACCCTTTGAAAAAGGGGAGCAGCAAGAAGTGCAGCCTCATGCTTTTTTGTGAGAGCTGTAGCCAGAGACCCCTGACTGGGAGGAAATTTACAGAGCTCTGCTAAAAGCTCAGTCACCTGAAAGTCTCCTAAAAAGAGCTGGGGTAGATGTTCCTGCAGCTGCCTTTGCCCGTGGCCGCAGCAGTGTATTTCTGGCCTTGCACTCAGTCTGGCAGAATTGCTGCAGGCTGATCAGCAGCACTTTGTCATGGAGTTGGGATGTCTTTAGGAAGCAATCATTCCCAGGGTTCCCTTGTGCCTTACATTGGATTAAGTGACAGAAACTTACTTGCTTTTCCTCTTTTGGAGGCTTCGTTTTTGAAAACCATTGCAGGAAACCTTTCCGCTTTCTGCATTCCTCCATAAGTGCTGGTGGGTGCTGGGAGCATGGCTCCAGAGGGGAGACTATACTGAAGAGGTGCTGGGACTGTATGATCCACTTTGAGTGTGTGATGTGAGCACTGGTGCAGAGAAGCTGAGCAAATGCCGTGCTTTCACATGGCTAGAGAGTGCCTTCTGTTTCCTGGCTCACCAGGAAAACTGTGATAGAAATTTGAATTTTTGGAATGAGGGAAGAAGATAATTTTATAGTGGCATTGCTGCCAAAACCCTTGAAAGTTCCTGTAATATAGAAATGTCTACAAGAGACAGCATTTAAGGGTAACTTGCTTTCTTGCAGGCCCCCTTTGGAAAACATTGCAGTGCTGATTATGTCTGTATGTAACAGCTGCAATGTTTATTAGGTTTATGTGATTGATTATATCCAGGCAGGCTTCCCAGATTTTTAGCTTGCTTCTTTTGAGACGTTGCTTCTGTTGTCCCATTTGCAATTTATGGCTTTATAGGCCAAGACTTACAGGATGGTTTTGATTTTTGGAAAACGTTGTTAATCAAATGTTGGCTTTGCAATGGCAGGGGAGGTTTGAATTTAGCTCTTCTGTATCTGAGCTCCCTCTCTCAGTCATGTGACTGTGTAAGTGACTCCATTTGTGTAAGTCTAAAGGATAGGCAGAGCAGTGTGATGATTGCACAACTGATAAGTCACCCTTACTTTCCTGAGCCTGTACCAGAAATGCAGGTGACTGAATTGCAGTTGTTACTTTGCCTTTGGAGTGTGTACTCATAGAGTCACACATGACAGTGTCATTGTCACAAGTAGCCCAACATAAGTCAGCAGTAGTAGGTTCTTTGAGAGTGTCTCCTCAAAGCAAATGTTTCAGGAATTATGGAGAATGCTCTAATGATATCCCTAGTTGATGATATTTTCTTGAATAGTTCCCGATGTCTGAGCATCATAAGCAAGAATTACAAAACTGAGAAAAAAGAGCTAAACAATCATAGAATCATGGAATGGTTTGGGTTGGAAGAGACATTCAAGATGATCATCTTGTTTTAAATCCCCTGCCATGGGCAGGGAATCTTCCACTAGGTCAGGTTACTCAAAGCTCCATCCGTCCTGGTCTCAAATACTTCGAGAGCTTCTCTGAGCAACCTGTTCCCATGCCTCACCACCCTGATAGTAAAGAATTTCTACCTAACACCTGATTTAATCCTACTTTCTTTCAGTTTGAAGCCATACTCTCTTGTTGTATCACTACATGCACTTTTAAATCACACAGTGTGTTTTCTTTTCAGGAGAGTTTTGTTTTTTCTTTTTCCTTTTTAATGGGTTCTATATGATAATTTTTAACACATACAGGCTTACCAGGCTCAATCCTTTCCTGGAGTAATTTCATAAAGTCATATCTAAATGATTAATTTCTTATCAGTATTTCTGCTAAGTAATTCAGTGTGGTGTTAAGGAACAGCCCATCTGAATCCCATTTTTTGTGTTCTGTGCTCAATAAGCTTTCACCTTGGCCCAAATGCAGACAGTTTTCTTGGTTGATTTAATAGAGATTTTTGCACTGACAGTAGGTGCAGAAGAGATCTCTGAGCCTCCTTTGTGAACTCAAGAGGACTTAAACCATTCACATCACTGGTAGCAGCACCTTCTTTGAAAGTCACATCTTTTCCAGAACACTTATGTCTTTGAAAAATCTTGGCCATCAGTTGAAAGTACAGGTTTTTTTTGCATGGAAGGTGGTTGTGATTAAGTGACTCTGTGTCTCTGTGCAGCCGGGGTGACCAGATTCTGGAGGCAGATTCTGTGAGCCTGCGTCACGCAGCATTAAGCGAAGCCTACGCAATCCTCAGTGAGTGTGGACCAGGCCCAGTCAGCCTAATCATTAGTCGTCATCCTAACCCAAAGGTGAGGAGAAAATGAGTGAGTCTATCTGGATTGTTTTCATCTGGCCCTGTAATTTGAGTCTTGCTGTCAGAAAAGCAGAAAATTAAGAAAATGGCTTTTTCTCACTATGGCATGTATTGTGCAAGATGTCAGGATTGTAATGATGCTTCCCAGGTTTGTAAATCATAGCAATGCTGGACTGTCCCTTGTGCTTTTCACTTAGTCACCACTGATCAATTGCATTTTCCTGGAACTGCTTGAATGAAGTGTTCCCATTTTTCTTGGTACTTGGATGAAGTAGCAGTGCAAATACAGTACAAGGCCTCTTCCTCCTAAAAGTTATTTGCAGTTACTTTGTCTTTGAGTAGAATATGATTTAGGGGGCAGGAATATATGTATCAACAGCTTGAATTGATCAACTGTAATAAAGTAAAATCTATCCAAAGATCAAAGTTTTCCTTCAGGAATTAAAACTTCAGAATATGGAGTGCACTGCTACTGAATCCATGCACAGTCAGTTTGGAAATAAGGCTGTATTTACAAAGTAAGTGTTCTCAAGCATTTTTTAAAAATTGATGATAGAAGATGAAAGCCTATTAGGCAAGCTATAGGGAATAACAGCTTCTTTTATTTCAGTATTTCAAAGAATTTCATGAGTGTACGAAACCTTCCTGTTTAAACAGGAATGAAGCTGTAAAAATATTTGCATTAGTGGGTCCAGAAAGCTCTGACTTTTGAACTCATAACTACAAATGCAAGCCTTAATAATGCCATATCTAAGAGAACTCAGGGTTCTTATTTCGTAATTAATAGTGTATTTTCTGCTAAATCAAATATACAGTCAACAAATAGGGGCCTACATGCCAGAGTTTATTATCTTTGTTGGAAGGCCTTGTGCTGCTAGAAAGAAAGAGGCTGTGATCCTATTAAAGGTAAGCACGGCGAGGGTAAGAATTGGGCATATAGCCTAAGATAGCAGTATTTCTGGTGAGTCTCTGTACTGTGCTGAACCAAAACAATGGTTCAATGTGATTGTGTTATTAAGGCTTACAGACCTTTTGGAGTGTCTGTAAGAAGCATGAAATAAAAATGCTATGCCATAGAGCCTGCCCTTTCTCATCTGTCCCTCTTGTTGCTGTGATGGGGTCTTGAAAGCTGATGAGTGACCTAACCTGGTGTCTGGTGGAAGGATGAACTGAGCTAAGCTAATTGCTTGGTATTACTCAGTAACAGAGGGAAACTATTAAGTGGCTCCTATTACAGTTTTCCATAAGTGATATTTAAGATGACAACAAATCCTTTGCCAAGAAATATATGAAAAACTAGAAGTTGAGCTGAGAGACCCTAAAGCATTTTTCCAGTACTGAATACATAATCCTAGCAGTATTGAATCCATAATCTCTCATGGCTGGATCCCTGGAGGAGTGTCCATATAGGAACCCATATTTATTTTTATGTTACTGTCACCCATGTTCTGAAAGCAATGGTAGATCGATAAATAGGTGTGGGTATTTTATAATTTCATTTCATTTCAATTTCAATTCAATTTCAATTTAATTTCATTTCATTTTTATTTAATTTTCTTATAATAATACCCCAGCATGTAGATTTGAGTTAGGAATTAGCTTGTCCCTTTCCATATTGAACTGCCTGAGCATAAAGGATGCTAAACATTAAAGCTGGCAGAGTTTGCAGAAGCATGGATTTTTAGTTAACTTTGAAAATGTACTGCAGTGTGCCTGGGACCTGTTCTAATTCTTGGGATATGTTTTACCAAAAGGTTTGTGTTAAGGCCATGGATCATAGTCTAAGGATCTGGTTCATGTTCTACAGGAACTCCCTGTGCCCCAGGAGCCCAGGGACTTTTGGTTTGCTGTAAGGTCATGACACAGGCTGAAAACAGAGATGTGTTTTTACAAAGGTTCATGTTGTTTTGAACATTCTTATACCTAATTTCTTATTTTATAGCACAAAAGTACATTTTGCTGCTGAATATGTTTGCTTTGGTGTTTTCATGTATTTTCAAAAGAAATACCACAAAATTTTCTTTCTGCTTGTTATTCTGATTGAATATGGCATTTATGCTGTGTTTAAACTGCTGAGTTTGCTTCAGAATCTCTCAAATCTTCATGGTTCAGGAAGACTCAAATTTGTAGTCTCTATTTATGCTGAATTTTAATTCATATAAAGTTGTGTGCATAGAAAGTATTTTTGTCAGAATTAATTTGTTTTCTGATCTTAAATCTATATTCCTGCAGACTCACTGTTCCTGTATAAAATCATACATTTTCCAATAGTAAGAATTAAATGTATGGCAGCAATTATGGGCTAAATTAGAAAATACGGTAAAGCAGTATTTATTTTCAAACCAGAAAAACATTAATTTCCAATTACTGATTTAGTTTTCTTTTTAAGAAAGAGAGAAAGGAGAAAATTAAAAATATAGCTAATATTATGGGAAGTCTGGTATTCTTCCAGTTGGTTAAGTGTAGAATAGCTTAAGTTTCTGATGTATGCTTGCACAAAGCAGTCTTCATCTATTTTGAAGTCATATTTTCTCAAGAAATCAATACACAGCTTTTAATTGAGTTAAAACCAGGCTCTAATAGCTTCATTTGATTACTTTTAAGTCTGGGGCTGTTTTATTTGTTTATATTGGGTGTCACTTGGATGCGGTCTTCATGGAGCTGGCAGGCTTCTACTTCCTGGTTTTTGGGAAAAGTGGCATCAAGTGAGTCTGTGTCAGGGGACAAGGGCTTAGGAGCGCTCAACTAGGTCTTTATTGCATCTTTAAAAATAGTGGCTGATATGAAATGGATCATGTACTTGTGGTAAGTGGTAAGACTCTTGTTATTTCTTGTACCATGTTTGAGCTTTGTTTTCCACCCCACTTCAGGTTTCAGAGCAGGAGATGGATGAAGCAATCGCACGTACTACCCACCGAGAGAGCAAGGACTCCAGCTCCTCTCACGTCACAGGTAGCAACACGTTCCCTTCTCTAGTGTGTGTTCTCTCACAGATGCAGGAGCATTAAGGGCGTGCTCTGAAGTTCCCCAGCCTTCAAGAGCCCTCAAGACAGCAGAACGGTGTAGGGAGTATCATCACTTTGTCCACTGCAGAAATTTTAGCACAAACAACCAGTTAAAATAGATCAGCTCTGCAGCTTATGTAACTTGCTTTTGTTCACTAGGCTGCCATGACCTGAAAGTAGGGTTTTCAAGAGGTGGTTTTTCTGAACTCTTTTCAAGATGAGGGGAAACACAATGTTCCAGTAGGGGAAAGAGCAGGAGGGATCTACTTCATCTATGTATGTTTGCCCTTAATGGCAAAAAAAACCCAAAAAAAATATTGTGACCATTTGAAAAAGTCCAGGTATTGCATACTGGACTATGTTTTAACACCATTTTGATCTTTAAAGTCATGTCAAAATATGTACTCTGGCATCTCTGTGATGTGTTTGAACTCCAGCATTTCCCAAAGTCTGGCAGATGAAAGCAAATTTTTGTCAATGGCAGAGTGACCAGTAAGGTGATATTCAGACAGAAATGTTAGATTTGTTATGATCCCTTTTTTATGTGTGTCAGATAAGATCTGCTTTGAAGTCCTTGCTAGGGCTGCTAATTTGTCTTCTGAGGTTGTCCCTAGTCAGCAGCATGCTCCAGCAGATGGGGAAGACCATCTCCTGCTCCTCTCTTGTTCACAGCACTGGGCCTGGCTGGTGTAATGTGTCTCGGTGGTAACATTCCATCTGATCTGAGGGAGAACTTTTGAAATGTTGAATAAATCTCATTTTAGGAAAGCAATTCAGATAATAAATAAGTGTGATTAAATGCAACCACCAGCTCAGAAGACAAATGAGAAGCCTGTTTGATTATATGGACCACAAGTTTAATTTTGGCATCTAACTAATCTGTGTTTAACAGGAGTTGTGCAAAAAAGTCCATCTCCTAGTGTGAAGGCCAAACAAGGAGAGACCTCATCTCCCCTCAGCTGGACTATGAAACGCTTCTTGGAGCCAGCAAGCCGGGTAAAAGGATTAGATGAAATAAAAATAGAGCCTGCTTCAAATTTAGCTTTTAATAAAGCTCTTACTTGGACAAAGGGTTCAAAACCAAACCTGCACACTCATTCCCTGTCACATGAGCTCCATAAAAGAGTTTTTCTCTTGTGTCACGCATTTAAATTGTGACAGCAGCAAGCTCATGTTTGTCTGTGTGGCAGTAGCCTTTGGGAGTGATGTGCAGAGCATAGCAGAGAAGGATGTGGGGTCCCACCTCCTGCCACCTCCAAGGCACTGCTGCTTTGTGGGACACATTCAAAGTTAGCAGGAAGGACCTGAGCCTGTGGGCAGAAGGCTGAGACTTAAGTCCTTCTATGTAGCCATTGCAGTGGAAAAATCAGTTTTTCCTCATAAAGCCAAGGAAGCTGTAGACATTGTGTCTAGAGGTACAAAGCCTTGCCTTCTCTCAGAGTAGAACTTGTATAAAGGGAACTGCAAATGTGAATAGTTTCATCCCTTGTTTCTGCACTGAACCACACCTGCAAAGCAGTGGGATTTGGAATCCTTTTTTATTTATTGTATTGGCAAAAAATGTGTTGATGTGCAATGTTTCAGACATCCAATTTCAACAGTTTGGCTCTCAATATACAAGTCCTCTATTTTAAAAATAGGGTTTAAATGTACTTTATTGACACAGCAATACGAGTGGTCTGTGTGGGGCTCGCATGCGGCAAGGAATTTATGCATCAAGGACAGCTGGTCACCAGGGTCACTTCTCTTCAGCAGGGGTCTGTCAGCTCCGAGGCAGAGCTTTCACAATACTTCTCCCACGATGGTATGAACCATCTCCCCTTCTCTGATGCTGTACCTGGCCCTTGTGATGAAGATCAGCTCCGTCAGAAGAACAGGAACAGCTGGTTGGATGATGGCTCTCTTCTCGCTGGCAGCCTGAGTAAGTGTTGCAAATTTGTCTGGTCATTGGGCTAGTGGCGGGAGAGTCACTGAGTGCTGGGTTCCTGTACAGGAGAGTTGTGGTGGTCTCTGTGCTGGTAAGAAATGCCAGGCAGTGTATTGCAAGCCATTGTTGATTGCATGAAGCTCTGGAAAATTGAAAGAATTTGCAACCATCCACAGAAATGCCTGTTTCCATGTTCTTTTATTCAAAATGCTGTTCTGATAATGTGAAAATTACATTGATTGGTTTGGATGAAACTAGATTGACAGTACTGCAGAGTTAGGTTTTTTTTTTTTTCAAATGACTGATCATCCTATTTATTACATTTATGGAAAGTGTTCATAGCTGCCTCAGAAACTTTGAAAGAGTCAATATATGAGTAAGAACAAATGTGCAATTTTACATCTGATACTTTGCATGTATCTTTCTCCCCATAGTAACTGACTTAAAGAACCTTGTTTGTCCTTATGGATGTGCACCTGATCACAAATTCAAAGGCTCCCTTTCCTGTCTTTCTCCAGTAATTGCTTTGTGTACATCTTATTTTCTGTGGAAATTATTTAATGTTTAAAAGCATTTTTACGTTTCTAACTAGCCACCAAAAAAACCAAAACAAACAAACTTCCCAAAAAGTGAGATGCAGTTCCTTGTCTTAGGTTTGTTACTTGTTAGTTTGAAATTGCTTGTTGTGTGCTTCAGTCTATGTTGAAGAAAGCAACTTTTACTCTCTGTGAGTTAAATGCAGGAGTCTTGAGCTTAGATATAAGGAAAATGTGAAAGAAAGTCTGTTGCTTAAACTAAAATACACATTTGAATTTGCATCCATTTCTTCTTTGAGTCATAGTCATAATTTAGAAATAAACTAAAAATAGAACTAAACATGCCAATTAACTGATTTTGGAAAGTACCCATAAATTGTAGTGCTATCTGCAGTCCTCTTGATGTTTACAGTAGTTAAAAGTGGGGACATGAAAATCCTGCTTTTTGCTTTGTGAAGAAAAGTTAAGTTTCCTGTGCAAACAGAGCCACTGTAGTGAGATGCATGGTGTTAAAAATCATCCATAAGTCTAACTTTTTTTTTATTCCTAGCTGCTAGAGATGTGGGAGTGACAAAAGCAAATGGTTTGACTTCTCCAGCTAGCGGGAGGTCATCTGGCCATCACAATAAGCATGTGGAGTCCGTCCGACCTGGCATCCTCAGTGACAGCCCAAAATCTGCCCGCAGCCCCTTTCACCGACAGAGGCGGGTTGTTTTCTATGATGGTGATGCCAGCGATGATGATGAAAGTTCCCACTTGCACAGAAGCCAGAGGGCCAAGAGCCAGGAGGATGCTGGCATTGTCATTACAACCTCGTCTGTAGAAATTGATGATGAGAGCCAGGACAGTGAGTCATCAAGATACAGCAGCATGGAGACATCTTCCCCTGTCTTCAGCAACTCTGTGGAGTCTGCAGACAGCACGCTGGAGCAAGCTGAATCTCCTTTTTTCCCCATCATAGCTTTTGATTATTCAAGTGTGCCCGAAGTTCGTCTTGGCAGCCTGAGTTTGAGGGAACTCCGGGAAGCACAGCTTGAATCCAAGAGATCACCAAAACTTGAGCACAGAGCAGTCACCAGAGTGAAAAGCATGATGAGCACTGAGTGCCGAAGCCTTCAGAGACACAGGACAGAGGAGCATGGCTCTTACAGCAAGCCTGTTGCCAGGATGCTCCCTCACAGCAAGAAGTCTGAAGCACCTGATGTGGCTGGACAGGGCCAGGTTGAAGTTGTCACACTGGTTCGCAATGAGCACGAGTCATTTGGCCTGGATTTGGAAATCCAAGCCATGCCCTTAAAGGTTGTTGTCACAGGGATGCGGCCAGGTGGACCAGCCGAAATGGTAATTTGTAGTTTGGGTGCATTGTAGTGATGTGCTTTCCCATTGTGGGGCTGATTATTATTTTCATGATTATTACTGTGCAAGTGGTCTGTTGAGAGAAAACACAACTGAGGTGTTTGTCCTTGCTGGGCAAAATGTCTCACCCCATGTTTTTTTGGAGCTGCTGCTAAATAAAATATTTCTGATTCAGAGTGCACCCAGGCTAATTCAAAACTAAGAGAAGCAGGACACAGATCCACTGAGATGGTCTCATCCCCCTTGCAATTTTCAGGGAATGCAATTTTTGTATTTATTTTCTAACTATGGGCAAAGACAAAATAAGTAAATCCTGGTGGCAGAGAATGGTAGTAGCAAACTTATACATGCTTTACTATTTTATATGTGCATGTCCCTGTATTAAAAGGGTCTGGAACCAAGAGACTTTAGGTGCTGGCCAGGTTTGCCAAGAGCTACAGTAGTGCCGATAACATGTTTCTCTTCTGCATCTTGTACATGCCCATACCAGTATGGATATGTGCTTCACACTGGTTGTAGAATTGCTAGATGCAGAAGTGCAGAAAGAAGAGTAATACTCTGGTGTGCAAACCTGGCTGTAGCATTTTTAATCTCATTAGCAGCCACTAGAGTAAGAGGGGATGTGGCATAGCAGTTTGAATAGGGCTGTGAGATCTGGGGATTTCGGTATTGTTCCTGCCTTCTTCTCGGACTTATTTTACAGTACTTAGAAACAAACCTTTACCTTAAGAGCTCAGTTCATGTCTGTTTACTGGTTTAAGAGAGTTCCACCTGAGAAGTAGATCATGCATGGAATTAAAAAAACTACACACAGCGTTCAAGTACTGAAGAAGTTAGGGCTGATCCATCCCATTCCATTTAACTAAGCGGGATACATCATCCACCATGATACTCATCTCCCAGAGAAAATAGCAGATCTTCTGACCTTCCTGTTTCAGACTGATCTTTAATTCTCCTCCTGGCAGAAACAGTCTGTTCTTTATTTATGTGCTGGCAAACGGACAGCCATGGTACCTGTGCTCTGCAGTGACGTGAAATAGAGGATGTTGCTTGTAAGCTATTAATTGCTTCAGTGCAATCTCTGCAGGGTTTCTGATGTGTATTTATAATTTCCTTGAATCTCTCTTTGCATCAGGGATCAATGGGCAAGATGGCTGTAGGAGATGAGATTACCACTATCAACAGCATCCCCGTCAGCAAGATGATGTATGAGGAAATCTGCTTGCTTATGCAGTGTCTTCCCACATCCGTAACCCTGGAGATCCAGAAGGCAGCATCAGGTGAGAAAGCAGTTTTGCTTTTGAACCATTTATTCTGGGTACAAGTGAACAAAATGTCCTTGGATTAGCTGGGCCTGACCTTCTGCTATCCTAGCTTCCCACATGGATTCAGAGAAGAGGATGGGGAGACATTGTGTCTGCATTGGTGAGCCAAGCAAAGCACTTCATCACCAAGTCAAGCTTCAGGGTCATCTCTAGCATCATGATAAGGGGAGAAAACCTACTCCTGTGTGTGAGGTATTAAAAGTTCCCACATAGAGTAGGTCCCTCCTGCCAGTGTTTGCAGAGATCTGAGTCATTTGATGCAGTCCTGGAACTAAAATGGCAGTGACTTTTATCCTGACAACTCATTTCATTGCTGTTCCTGTTCATAAAATATATAGTCCCCTTATAATCAAATCTATCTCTCTTAAATCTGAAGTTCTAGTAATGTTTTTATTGGACAATAAGACACTAAAAACTAATTTCCCTCCCTTTTATTATATCAGAATTTTCTAAAATGCAGGAAGATGAAACAGAAAACTAAAATCTTATAAAAATGTTTATTTTTATGTTTCATTACAAAAAGTTTTCTAGTGTGACCTGAAATACTTGATACCTTCTTGCTTTATGCAGGCTGATTTATTATGAAGGCTGATTTATGCTTCTCCAGCAATCTATGAATCCCCACAGACTGTACAAATTATGTGGTGTGGAAATGAGTGTTTGAAAAAGAAAAGCATACTTTTCAAATTCAGGGAGAACATAATATTTTGCTTTGTTCTAACTTATGATCTTCTTTGTATACCTATTAATACCTGGGAACTTAAAGTGCTTCCAGATGTTTGACTTCCAGTTGTTCTTTAAGGAATTCCAGGCTTGGCTGGATCTTGTTCTTGTTTCCTTAGATTGCTGTGTCTTTTCGAACCAATAACATTGGGGTAAGAACACATTGGCAGTACTTTGTAAGGCACTTCAGCCTTCCCCTTTTCCTATCCCACTCTGCAAAAAAGGCAGTCTCTTCAGCATGCTAAAGCAGGAGCATACTTCAAATTCTAATGTGGCTGCTTGGAATTGCCTTTTTGAGTTGTTTTTTCCCTTGTTGATTCCAGGAGGAATCAGCACTTCTTTACATGGATTCCTAAGTAAAGTGATGTGGATAATGCTGCAGGTTTGTGTGAGAAGTACAGAGATGCGCAAGCACCTTTAACAGAGCAGGAAAGGATTCTGACACTGAATAAGCCTTCTCCATACAGTTTCTGGGTCCCATGTCATAGTAACTGACCTCTGGAAGGCAGCTTGAATGGGGATGCATGTCTCAGAAGCAGGGTAGAGAAGTGGAGTGCAGAATTTGATAGGGTGAAGTGCTGGAAGCTAAAGAGGTGGAAAAATGGGTGAGGGAGAATGTGTCAGTGCAGCAGTGACAGGAATCTCAGAGTGCTGCCCAGGAACAGGTTAAACATGTACTGGAAGCCAGGAGAGGTCTGTGCCAGAAATGCAGTAAAGCCCATGTGCTTAATGTGTGCATAACGTCACCCATGCATGTCACATTGAACACCTGCAGAAGTGCTGAGGGTTCAGGGCCAAGTTATTTATGCACAGACTGTCACTGTGTTATCTGGTCACCTTTGCTATGTCAGGGCTTTCTGTGCTCCCTGGGGTTTCTGCTGGGGACTTCAGAGACGAAACAAGTGATGAGAAGCAGTGCTGCTCAGCGTGACTTACTGCATGCTGACACTTTGGTAGTTAGCTGCTTGACTGCTGCAATTTCAAAGATGAGACCTAAACAGATCATGACTACTCACCTTGGATAAGTGGATTGCTCCCTTCTGTGCACTACTCAAATACACATGGTTGTGATTAATTTGAGTTGTTGTAAACATCATTACAGAAGAGGAGGAGTGCGGATCAAAATTAAAACATGTAGTCTATGTGGGTGTCTATTTTTGTAATAAAACCTGGGGTTTTCTATATCACTTCTTATATTTGACAGGATTTTCCTTTTTTTTTTTTTTTTTTTAAATCGTGATGCAGCTGTCAGCAGATTTACAAACCTCATCCTGTCTCCGGGGGTAGACACTCAAAATCAAGCCAATGTCAACAGCATCCTCACAGCGGAGGAAGAACAGAGTTCTGGGAAGCGAGAAAGAGCAGGTCTGCAGGCTGCTGTCGGCGGCTGCACGGCAGAGAGAGCAGCACTGCCGCCTGATGCCACAAGCAGGGACGTGCACAGAGGTAGCCCAAAGGGCAGCCGTGACGAGGACTGTGTGGCCGTTCCCGTCACTGACATCGATGACCTGCTCAGCCAGATGGGTGCCCCCGAGGGCAGGGCCTCGCGCACCCCGTCACGCGCAGAAAGTCCCCTCCGCGACGAGTACACCACGATGTGCTGCTGTGGCACTGACGAAGGCTGCCCTGGGTCTGAGCCACGAGCACCCAAGGAGGAGCTGCTGGAAAAAACTGTGAACTGTGGAGCTAATGCACAAGGGGTTTGGGGGCTGTCTGTGTTGGACTCCATCAACACAGGCAAACTTTTTACTGTGAATAAAAACTCTTTAAATAACTATTCTAGGAATTTTAGCAGTTTAAATGAGGATGAGTTGCCTGCAGCAAACTCTCTGGAAGGTAAGAGGAGTGACCCATTTCCAAAGTCGATGTATGGGGCTGCAGAGGATTCTCACTCGGATGCAGAGTCTGTCACAGAAGCGTTTGACAGTGCTAGTGAGGTTGGGCAGTGTGCTGCTGCTAATGCTCCCACAGGCTGTACTGTAACAGAGTCAGATGAGGAGCAGATTGAGATTTGTTGCATGAACGACGAGCCGCAGAAGCCTGCACAGGAGCAACATCACACCTCTGGAACAAGCTCATCCTCACTGTCCCTGCTGCACCCTTACAGTGGCAAAGTTTTGCAGAATGAGGGCTGTGCAATGTGTGGGTCACTGGAGACAAGCATCAACAAATTAGGTTTGGATGATCATGGTGGTCCCACTCCATGTCCTTCACAGTGTCCAGATGTGTCCTCTGCATCCTTGTGTTCTTCTTCCTCAGTTCTCCTGCCGGAAGATGACATCCTAAAGAATTCAGTCAGTATCCCCAAAGTTTACTCTTTCTGTAATAATGGTGCCTTACGTACAGAAGAACAGATGGATTTGGGGAGCAGTAATGAACATAAGAAATGCTGTGAATCCATTGAAGAGAAAGGGTCTCTGCACTGCAAAAAGACATTTTGCTCTGCTAGAAATATCAGTGTCTTGGAGAACAGCTTGTTTGAGAAAGAAGGATGTCATGATGAGCAGAGATCCAAATCTGAAAGTGAAATGGCAGTTGATGACTGTAATCATGCGGTTAATTATGGCTTGGTGAAGAAAGAAACCAATAGTTTGTCCACCTTGTCTAAAACAGACAGCAGTCATGTGAATGCATCATCAACAAGAGGAATATCACTCAGGTCACCCTTTCCCACTAGATCTAAAGATCCAAAGGCTAACGCAACTCACGAATTGCCAGGAAAAAATGAGAAAATTAACTCTGTTACTTCAGGAAGGACTTCAAATGGAAAAGTCCAAAGCTCAGGCACAAATCACTGCAAAGGAGCTGCAGTACCGCACAGCCTATCCTCACAGAAAAAATCCTGTCAGGAGTCTAAGGCAATGGCACAAAAAAGTATAATGGACACCCTTTTAAATAATCAGAAATCTAAAGCAGGACCAAAGCTAAAAGGGTTCACCATCAAAAGCAAAGCAAAGACAAATTCAGATTCTTCTGGCATTACTCTTACCAAAGTCAATGGGGCTGATCAGAAAAGGGCTTCTGTTTCTCCACAACTGTCCCCCAAACTCCTGGGAAAAAAACCACCATTGTCCCGTAACTCACCTACAAACTCAGATCCTGGAAAGAGCATTTCAGCAGCCTCGAAGACTCTGAAATCAGAGCTAGAAAATAAACCATCTCTGGTAATTTCTGAAGATCCACTTCTGCCTCTCCTGAATGGCAGCAGCAGTCCAACCACAAGTGGTGAAATGAAATGTGGCTGTGGGGAGCTATCATGGGGAAAGTCAAAAGAGAAGCAAGTTTCCATGCAGGCTGTGGTGTGTCAGGGTAAGGTTGCTAAGGTGGATGATTTCAGAGCCAGAGACAGTCAGTCCGTAGTCACTTCACCTCCTCACGGGATACCAAAAGCTGAATATATAAAAGGGAAGACTGATAACCCTGGAAGAGACCTGAACACAACCAAAAGCATCTATAGTGCAGATGACCTTAGGCAATTAGATCTGCAAAATGTAGGAACGTCTGCTGGAGTCTGCTCTTCTTCATTGGGGTCCCCTGCAGTTCAGCAGGAGCAGCTGGAAGGGCAGGAGATCCAACGCACTTTCATTGAGGTGAAGCTCTCCTCTTCATCATCCCCTTCTTCTTCTTCTTCTGCCTCGTCCTCACCAGCGTCGTTTTTGCGACTGCCATTGATGGAGAAAACAGAAGAGGTGAACGCAGAAGTGCCTCGGCTGACCGAGGAGATGGGGACCATGCGGTATTTCTCAAGAGGAGATACTGCTGGAGACAGACATCTCTGTGTCTTGTCAAAACCAGTGATGAGGACCTACTCAATGCCATCCCAGTTATCAGGTCACTTGCGGGAGGACTGCCATGATGCAGACGTTCACCCTGTGCAAGGCCCCCAGGGCCTGACTGTAGAGGAGAAATACCCACAGGCAGCAAAGGAGATGTTAAAGATGGTTCACCTGAATCTGCCTAACAGCCAGAGTGGAAAGGAGCAGGTTTACACCTCCAAAAGTGCCCAGAAGGTCCATGACATGTCCCCTTCAGCCAGTGACATTAGCTATCCCACTGCTGATAAACTGAGAAGCTTCAGGCGGAATTACTATTACTATGAGCTGAACTGGCCACATGAGCCAATTTCATCCTTCTCTGTCAAACAGAGGATCAAATCCTTTGAAAACCTGGCCAATTTTGATCGTTCCATTGTGAAGGCCATTGATATATGCTCGGCTGCAAGGTTGCCCCTTGCCAGGAAGTCATGTGGTGGGTTGGCCGCCACATCCAGGTCTAGTGAGGCACCGTGGGCACTGCGGCGCAGCTTGAGCTCCTACGGTGGCAGTCCCAGCCCAGCCAATGCCATGGCCAAGCCTTCCCTTGGCACAGAACCTGTGTGTGTGACTGAGGGTGGCAAAGGGGATGGAAAGCCCCAGAGGAGCGAGGAGGGTGGGGCTGGGGCAGGCATGGCTGCCTTCCCCACCTCGGCCTCGCAGGTGCGCCGCAGCCGGGGCCTGGGGCGGCCACCCCTGTCCCGCTCCAGGCTGCGGGAGCTGAGAGCCCTCAGCATGCCTGACCTGGATAAGCTGTGTGGAGAGGGTTTCTCAGAGCCCCCACAGCCTGCCTGCTTCAAGACAGAGCTGGAAATCACACCCCACAGAGTCCTTGGCATGACTGCCCAGAGCAGGCCAGCTGCAGCAGCCCACTGCAGCCCCGCGGAGCTGGGTGGGATGGGAATGCAAGCTTGCAGCCCCCGGGACAGCAGCTCAGGGACACCAGGTTCTGCCTCGGATGATGACATACCCCATGGCAGCTCTCTGGATGGGGGAAACAGCTGGTCTATCAGGTTGGTATCAGCTTTGCTATTATTGCTTCATCCCAGCCCAAGGCAAAGCTGCCATTGTGCCTCAGGTCTGCCCCAAAGCAAGATTCTGATGTGACCCCAGCCTGCTGTCCCCTCAGGGTCAGGGGTTCATGACCTTGATGCCTTGGAGCTGCCATGCTGCTGTGTCTTGGCTTTACTACAGAATTAAACGTTTTATCCTGGAATGGTGGGGCTCTTTTTCTGTGGCCCCTCTAGCTGGTTTTGGTCAGGTTTTGGCCATGTTACAGCACAGCAGTAGTGTTTGAGAAGAGGCTGCACAGCACTGGCTGCCAGCACAGCCTGTGGTGATAAATGAGCTTATTGTCCTGCCAGAAGTAGTTTTCAGATGTAGCTGTCTCCTGTTAATGTCTTGCTAAAACCATTAGGGAAGAATGAGGGGAACAGAACAGGGACTGACTTTCAGAGTTATTCTTAAATAATCTTCTCTGCCCCTTCCCATTCCCCCAGCATACACCATTTCTTACTGTTTTTTTGAGATTCTTTGTTTGTCATGTATCCTAATGCAGCCTACAGTGTATACATGAAATGTATCTCTACAAAGCTGGGAAATATAGAACTCTTCTGCCTTTTTACATTTATTTTAGCTTGGATCAGCTGCTCATCTCAACTCTGGACCAGCAAAAACTGCAGTCTGTTTTGTCAGTGGTAGTACCAAAATGTGATGTTGCTGCTATGCTCCAAGAAGTCAAAGCACAAGTAAAGGTAAAAAGCCACAAGATAAAACCGGGTTATTGGTGGATTTTTGTGGGTTTTCTTAAAGGTAGATAAAATCTTTCCCAAACTGTTTCAGGGCTTCTCCAGTAGTCCCATGACAGGCTATTACTATCAACTGCAGTTGATGTTAATTTTACTAATGCTGGTTTTAAATGCCTGCTATAAACCTGTGATGATTTTAATGGCTTTCTGTGTAAGGAAGTTCAAAAGCATTTATGAGTCACAATAAATAGACCTATTTTTAGTGGAAAACTATTCCTCCATCTAGGCTCCCCAGCAACTGCACATCAGAATTTAGCTTTTCACCAGCCATCTGAGTCAGACTCAGTTTCCCCAGTGAGGGGAAGCTTGCTCCTCTTTGTGCGTGGTGTCGTTTGCTAGAAGCTGCAGTCACAGAAATTGAATTTATTTTGTTCAGTGCTGAACTTGAACACCAGAATGCAGCTGCTGAAGGGTTTATGAGACTCCTGTGACCTTTCTGTTCTCTTCTGTGGAAACTGGTTTTTGTGTCAAGATAACCTGCTTCATTATGTAGGTGTTTGAGGAAGGCTTCCAAAGTGAAGTGCTTGCCAGAACATTACTTCCCTGCTTTTGGTGTTTCTGTTTGTGGGATACATCCACATCCTTTTTAAATCAGAACAGAAGTTGATAAAATAATGACAGTGCTGGAAGGGAAACTGCCATCTGGTCTGCATAACTGCTGGCTGAGCTGCATCTAGACTGTTCTTGAGTTTTGTTCACAAAGATTGCAATTTCAAACATAGAACAGGCTGGGGGGGAAAAGACCTCCCCAAAATATCCAGCTTTATCTCCTTCCAGGGGACAGCATAGCTGAAGAATGCAAGTCTGAAAAGTTTGGTGAGCCAAGAGGGCTAGTTAGGTTTACTGATAAAATTAGGATTGAATTGCACAACTGGACAGAGGTAATTAAGTGTTCTCTAAAGTATTTTGTATGTGTTTTTGGATAGATTATTTATTTATGCCACTTTTCAAAGCCTGAGAGCTCAAGTATTTATAAAGCTGAATGCTTTTTGGAATGCACTCTTTGTCTGCATAGTTTCTTATCCATATTTAAGCCCAGTGTGGCACATATTCTGGAAAATTTTATGCTATTCAAATTGAATGTACAATAGAACAGTTCTTCATAGTTATCCAGTTCCTGAAAAATGAGACGGAGTGCCTGATTTGGACTGAGAGCTTCCTTGGGAAGAGTTTGACACCATCCTTTGAATTAAACAGTGCTGAATTTACTGCTAACATTTAATAAATGCTACTGGTATTAATTTAAAAAAATAATTATTTTATATAGGTAATTTTATTTAGGTCCCTGTGACTGGTATCTTTGGCTAAGAATCTAAACAGAGGTGATCACTGGAGGCCTGGTGTGTCTTTTGTGTGTAAGCATCTACAGCCAGGTCTCTGCCCAATATTATGTGTGCTGGCAAGGAGCAGCTTTGAGGGCTGAGGAGGGAGGGAATGCACCTTGGGAATGGGAAGCCAGTATCCAGACTGTGTTGTTGACTGGCCCAACCCATATGATTCTTAGATAACTCTTAACATCTGAACTTTTTTTTTTCCTCCTGTTTTTCCCTTCCTTCACCAGTGTAAGCAAATTAAGATGAGATATTAAGGGTTGGAAATCTCTTGAAGAAAAAGGGTTGCTACAGTACTTAACAGTCAAAGATATGTGTGTTTCCATTGCAGATTTGCTAGTTACTTAGATTTTATTATTTCTAGCCAGGCGTAAAGTTCATTGTCACTTGGATACAGGTGAGTCTAGTCTTAGCATTTACAAAACATTGAGAATAAAGATATTCTGCCCTCACTGCTCCTCTCTCCTTGAGAGCTGATGGATCAGTGATGTGGAGCAGGGTGACATCAATTTTTGACATTGCAGGAATGCCTCTAGTGTAGAAAATCTTCCACAGACACAGTGTGGCAGAGAAACATGTCATAAGACCAAGAATTTGACTGTTGTTTCACCATAAAATCTAATGATTTGTGGCTGGCTCCCTATGCCATCTGAAACAAGAGGCAAATGCTGCATTAATATGTTGAGTTTAGTGGACTAAATATATAATATAACACTAAATAGATTAAGAGATTGGTTTCTAATGATTTGTTGTTACTTTGAGTATTGGCAGTTTCTGGAAATATCTGGTGTTAGATGGGATCCTGGGGAAAAGCTGAGAAACTTGCTTTGTACTCCCCACATCTGATGCTCTGCCCCACAGATAGGTACTGTGTTCCACCAAATTCCTTTCTATAGGACCCCTAGCACCAAAAACTATGGTCTCTGTGACAGTGTCAGACTTGCTGGATGCGAACCTGCACCAAACCTTTTCCTGTGCAGGATGCTCCTATTTCTACAAGAGCATTGTAGTCCTGTTTAGGTCCTTACAGCTCCTTACTTTCATATCCCAAGTGAAATAGATTTTTCTGTTGTCCCATCTGACCTTCCCAAGCTTCAGTAATGTAGCCACTGCCCCTTGCAGGATTGCGCAGCCTGCTGAGAAGAGGGTGATGCAATTGCACTGCATTGCATCTATGTTACTCTTTTGAAGAAGAAGAAATTGGATAACAGAACTGTTAGTAATTCACTGAAGAGTACATTGACTGCAAAATGTTGAACAATGCAAAACTGTCTATAGCCTGTAAAAATTAGACTGCCCAAGGTTTAATGCCGTGTCATTGACTTAAGTTTGACTTTGTTTGCTAGCCTTGGACTGACTGAAGAAACCTTTCTTGTCACCTGAGTCCTAGATGGCTGCTTCATTTTGTAACATGAAGTGCATTTAATATCTCAGTTTTAATTCCTTGATTTGTCTTTTTTCACCTGCTATAATTTGTGGGTACTGGGAATTTGTCATTTATGTGGGTACTTGGTCTTAATCTTTGGTATTGTGTTTCTTCTTCCCCTTCCTGTGCACCTCCATTTTTTCTGCTAGAGCAAAGAAGACACGTACTTTGTAGTCTTGCAAAAAGAAGAAGGAGCTGGCCTGGGATTTAGTGTTGCTGGGGGAATAGACTTGGAACAGAAATCAGTCACAGTAAGTGATGGCTGCAAGTCATGTTTCTACAAAGCTCAGTTTAAAGTAGGTGATTAGATCAAGTGTTCGTTTATCAAGACTCACTGCAAGTCATTCACAATGTCTCTCAGAAGCAGCAGCTTACCATCTGCTACTGAAATCAGAGTGTCTGGGAAGTGTAATTTTTATTATTGGAGATGGATAACAATTATACTTTCAGGCTTTAAAAATAAGTTACTGGATGGGGTGGGCTAGATCTAAATCCTATGCATGTAAATAAAATTATGCATGCAGCTACAGTGCATACAGCCTTTTAGGGGAGACTTTCATTTCCAGCCCTTGAAAGGAAACTCTGTGCAGCAAAGTTTTTGAAGAATTTTTCAGATCATGAGACTGATTCTTGCAGACCTCGGCAAACATTATGGATTTCATGTCATGAGTTTGTTTTGACTTAGTAAGACCTGTGGGGGGTCAGTGAATGAGGGTTGTTGTCTGGTTAGGGTTTTTTTTTAAGTCTTAAGCAGCATTTTGAACCAAAGATAGTGTCCTGTTAGGATACTGGTACTTAAAAGAGACTGTTTAGAAACAGATCAGTGAGACAGAAAAATCCAAGAAAACTCATATGTGATGATTTTTTTTTAACACAAAATATGCATTTAAATTCTGCCCTAAAAAAGAGAGATCCATTAAATGCTGAGGTTAGAAGAAGGGTATGTCCTCAGTTTTGGGGCCTGCAGAAGCCCTTGCAGGAATCTTCTGGTTTTTAGACAAGACAATATAAATAAATGTATTTTATATTGAAGTGTCATTAAGTTAGAATATGGTCAAAGTCTAGAGTGCAGGCTTCTACTTCTCTCACTATAGAAGTTGTTCCCTGTCTCTGGCCCAAACAGTGGCAGCTCTGAACAAGAGGAAAGCTTAACAGTGTCTGTCTCCCCACAGAGAGTTCTTAGAGAATTCCTTACCTAGAGACTGTGACTCTACCTAAAATATAAGATCTTGAGCTCCCTTAGACTGAGAAACTGATGATGTCCTTTTCCTGAATTCTGTTAGCCTTGAGACCAAATGAGTCTCATGGCTAACAGAATGAACAAATGAGTTCCTGCTCTATCCTAATGCTTTTTGTTTGGAGGGTGTAAAGGGATCTTAATCATGTTCTTGACCTACTGGAATTCTGGGTCCCAGCTAGATTTAATGTTGCCACTGTGCTGCTTAGATGGGCTGTTACATCCACACTTGGGTGAAGAAATGGAAATGCCTAGTGAGCTTCAAGGTACTGAGGAGGTGAGCAACTGAGGGAAGGCAGCAGGTTTTTTGGGCATGACCCTTGTATTCCACTTGCATTTGCGTGCCTTCATCTGTTATTGGGGCTGTTATTCCAGCCTTGAATGCTGGCTTAGACTGGCTGGAAATTTATCTTATTGGATCTGTGGGGTTGTAGCAGGTGTCCATCTCAGCATGGCCCTACAGTGAGATAGAATAGGAGCCAAAAGGCTTCTGATGCCTTGCTGCTGGTCTGGGTATTAGGATAAATTCCTAAAGATACTGCCATGCAGAATTGTGTCCACAGATTTGCTGCCTTGAACATTTGCTTGGCAGACCTAGTACTGTCTCCATGGAAAACCATATTCTGGCTGCTAAAATTAGAGTGCCTAACAGGCAAGTCCTTAAATACTGGGTCTTGAATCTTTTAGTCAGTTCCTTTTTGTAAATGATACACATCTAAACTTGCTGGAAGTTTTCTCAAAGTTTAATCTACCCTGAATAGAGTATTTTTTTTCTAGGAAAATGCATTTCAAGCTGCTAAGTCATCCCATTCCATCTATTTGCATGATATTTGATCAGTCATATTGAGGCAAACAATTAAATACTTGTACAGCTGCAGTAAGTCAGAGCCTTTCTGTGCACAGATGTTTAGAAATATGCATTTGAAAACAGCACAGGATACATGTCCCAGTCAGTGGGAACTGGGGGAGTGGGTGTCAGTCACCACAGTGTTCTTGGTGGTTGCTACAACACAAAGTGGATTTAACCTCTGTGTCACCTGAAATATGTTAAATGAAGGCCTTTGAAGAGTTTAATGAAAGCATAAGTGATTTGTGATATTACATTCCCTTACTAGTTTTGGTCATCTTTGGCTTAGAAATGACTGTGCAATAACAGCATCTTTTCCTCTGAATTCCCCCATCCCCAGATGGAGCTCTGTCTAGTCACTTTGAGGGTGTTCACTGGAACAAATGCTGTATGCTTGATAGCCAGTGTGCTTGCACTGGCTGCAAATTTTGGTAGAGTGTTTCTGTTCAGCGTGACGTGTAGAATGCTGTGTGTGGTCATGTTAAAATTATGGTCCTTGTTAAAATTACCTTTCTTGTAGGTCCACAGAGTGTTTTCAAAGGGAGTGGCATCTCAAGAAGGGACTATCCATCGAGGTGATCTTGTTCTGTCAATCAATGGCAAATCCTTGGCAAGCTCAGTCCACGGGGATGTCCTGAATACTCTTCATCAGGCAAAGCTGTACAAATATGCAGTCATTGTCATCCAGAAGGAAAAAGACAAAACAAACAGTTCCTTCAGACTCGAGATATCAGCTACTGGCAGAAAATGTGTGGGGTCTGGAAAGGATGTTTCCATGGAAATAGGAACAGGTATGATCTTTGTCCAAGAATAGTTGGAAGGATTCCTTTGCAGAGCAGACTGAAGGGAAAAATGTCCATGTGTTTTAGATTAAAAGTGTCTTATGTGTGCCTTATGTGATTGAAGGGAGAAAATTAAATTACCTTTAAATTTTATTTGTTCTCTTTGGAACCTAAATACAGTTTGGGGGTTTGTTGTTTGGGGGTTTTCTTGTGGTTTGGGGTTTTTTTTTAATTATTGTAACTAGGCACAAACTTAGAAGACCTAATTTAAGGCTTAATCCAATTTCGACTTAGGTAAGTGGTTCCGCATATTCTTCCAATCCAGGATAAACGCCTGCTGAGTAATAACAGTAGTCAAAGCAAGACAGAAAACAACCAGAAATCATTTTTTAAAATGTTAAAAGAGGAAGTCCCATGGCCTGCCATTTATTAAGTGTAGGGACTGAGCTTGTTCTTTGTAAAAGCAGATTTCCTACTGTTTCTACTAGAAACATAGAAAAAATTATTTTTATGTTGCAGTAAATGGAAGTAAGCCTATTGAAGTCAGCCAATCCATTGGAAAGTAGGGACAAATGGTTTAAGTGGAGAGGTATTACTGGAATATTAGGTTCCTGTTCAGGAACAAGAAAACATTTTGGTGTAAAGTCTGCACCTGAGAAGAGATGTCTGAATTTTTTTTTGAGATTTAAGACCCAAACCCCTTCAGCACCTATCTGAATGGTGCCGCTTAGGAGCAGAGGATGACCAGGGGCTTCCCCCTTCCCCCTCCAGGGCAACACCAGGCACTCAGCTCTGTCCACTCCAAAACAAGGACATGGAGCTGCCACTCAAATCTTTTTAGTCTGTTGGATGTAATAATTACTGTTCTCACAGGGATTTTTTTTTCTTCTCAGTTTCTTTTGTTTTATGCTTACACTGGGTTTTATGATACGACTTTGTAACACAGCTTAAAAAAAAAAAAAGTAAAAAAGTACTCTGTTAATTAATGGATCAGCCTTCCTGGAATTGTTCCCATGGATATAATCGGTGTAATACTTCAGAATTCCTCTCTGCCCTAAACTCCCTACGTCCTGCACCCTGACAAATGCAGAATATCTGCTGGGTCCAGGCACTAGGGGGCAACACTATCTCACAAACAAAACAGTGTTGAGTCATTCAGAACGTTTTTCCACCCTTCCAGGCAAAGGACATCGCCAGACGTTTAGATAACGTTTAAGGTTGTCCAAGATAACAGTAGCAGTAATTTGTGATAACGTAGACTACATAATTATTACATTCACACAAGGCAAAGAGGATCCTGTTTTCCAAAACTGCAGATTTATTTCCTCCTAAACAAAATAATGTTTTAAGTCAGCTACAGCAATACTGCACTTCAGAAATATCTGCTATGTAGGACTGCTACGTACAACTACAGTTAATTATAATTAAATATACAGATAGGAGACCAGAAACTATTTTTCACTCTAGTAAGTGATTACAAATTTTTGCTTAAGAGATTAGAACATGTTTGCTTAATTAAACATTTCATTCAGTCCTGTTACTTAAAAAGATACAGTTCATTTAATAAGCAAAGGGAGCAAATAAATGAAAAATAAATGTTCTCCACTCCCTGTTTTTGTAATTTTTCAGTTATTTTGTTGATATTTAGAGTATTTGCTAAATTTGCTAGCTATAATTTTGCTCAAAAAATGCCTTGGCAGGTTTTTGTTGAACGTGTAAAACAAAAATGTCCTTGTGTGTAAATGCGTTTTGTACTGTCTCCCATTCACAGCTAAAATAGAGTACATTCCCTTTAAAGAAACTTTGTGGCATGTCCTAGTCTGAATAACTGAATTGTCTGAATTGTCCTGTCAGTGCACCGAAAGCAAAAGCCAACCAAACACAACTTGCTGTTTACTGTTACCTGCATAACAAGGTGCTGTGCATGTTCAATTGCAGATCCAAACTTGGACATGAATGATGTAATCTGTGTTGAATTATTGAAAACCTCTGCTGGTTTGGGATTCAGTCTCGATGGTGGAAAAGCTTCTATTGCTGGAGATCAGCCCTTGCTTGTAAAAAGGATATTTAAAGGTACTACATGCATGCAGTGGATGTTATCCCAGTTTTCCTTTTGTCTGTGCATTGTATAGACATTTCAATTACTGTACTCAGCATTTTTTTGAAGCAAGGGTGTGTTTTGTGGCTCTCATTTATTGCCACTTACTAGCCCAAAGTGGTCATTAAAAGAAAAACTCTCCTGGCAATGGCTAGGAATTGCATCTGCTAGTAAATGTGGAGCAATCTGCTTTACTAAGTATGGGTCTGTCCACTATTCTAGACATTAGACTACAGCAGCAATCATCTGTATAGGGGTCTGAGACATTCATGCCTTATCCAGTTCTCTTTTCTAAGAAATGCATAGTGCATATAATCAGCATGGTACTGAAGCACCATCCTGCATTATGCTCAATTATGAATTTTACCATATTTTTGTCATATTGTTTTATTTTTAAATGTTAATATTAGGTTTTCCTAAGAATATGGAATATTTGTAGTCAGAAGCTGCCAGTCATGGGTGCTTTGTTTGTCAGCAGGTAGTTAAACTTACACGAACCATACATAGAAAGAAACAAGTCCCAAAACTATGCTGTGACTTCCATATGTCACGTGTCAGTTTAGTGAAAAATAAGGCCATTTCTAAAGGCAACTGAAACTCTGGATGAATCTACATGTGCACAGCATTTTTACAGAATTACTTTTCAGTGATTTATTCCCTCATCAAGATAAAAAATCAAACACATATTTACTGAATTGCTTGTCAGTTTGTCTGTGTGTGTGTGTTTTTCCCCTCTCTAGAAAGTGCTTCTTAGGGTAAAGGGCATGTTTAGTTTTTAAACTCATTAATTTACATCCTTCCATAAAGTCCTTTTCCCCTTCCTGTGATGTCTCATGTTAGTTTAATTATCATTACAGAAATCATATTTTCATCAGCAGTGAAGGGTATGCCTCTTTTCTAGAAACTTTCTATGAGTCATGTTTGTTCAAAGTTTGCTATCAGTTTTTGATTCAGTGTTTGATCAGTGGTTATGCCAGGTTTTACAGTCTGCTGCATTATCTGCCTATTACCCTGTTGAAGTTGAGAAAGTACATCTATGCTACATACAACCTTCATGGTTATTTTATCAACCAGGGATTCTTACAGCTACAGAAGTAACATTCAGCATATTTCATACACTTATGTTGGTTCCTTCAAAACCAGACACCTTTTCTGAGAACAAGGCTTTGTCTTGGTTAAAATAACCTTTTCTGTGAGATGTGGCATGGGGTAGCTTGATAGAGCTGAGGTGAACATTAGCAACTTGGATTGAAATTGGATTAAGTTGGAAAAAATTATTTATTTCATCCCAATGGAAGTCAGATTTTTGTGGGCTCACTTCTTTTTCTTTTAATACTGACTTTCTCCCACTTTTGCTTCTAGGTGGTGCTGCGGAGCAGTCTGGAAACATAGAAACTGGAGATGAAATTCTTGCTGTTAGTGGGAAGTCATTAATTGGGCTCATGCATTACGATGCCTGGAACATCATTAAATCTGTGCCAGAGGGGCCTGTTCAATTGCTAATCAGAAAACACAGAACTGCAGTATGATGGAAGCACTACATTTAATCACACTTGCTAAGACAAACCATTTATAACTGTCTAAAAGCTCTTTGTTTATAAAGCCACACAGAAGTGTCTTAATGCTTTACAGAGAGGTGCTAAGAGCCTTGGAGAACCACTAAACAAGCGTGTGATGAGCTTCAAAGATCTCACCTAATGACTGGGGATGAAGGAATACAAAAGTTAGAGACAATTTTGTATTATGTGGCAGTTTTATTGGAACTTCAAGACTTCTCCTGGGTTTGATTTAAAGTATTTTGACTGAGATAAATAACACTGTGCCTGTCCCTGATATTTTTAGTATCTTGCAGAGTGTTGGTAGTAGAACTTGTTGGTTGCCATCCTGTTGACAAGGGTGGGTTTTAGACTATACTATATCACTTAGCTGTAATAAGACTTAAGGACGCTTCCTTAGGGTTTGGTCCTTTTTTTTGTTGTAATAAGAGAATGTCTGGAACAATCTCACTTTATTCTTCTAAGTGCAGTTTTGCTAAAAGTGCATGACAAAAGAGTATAATTTTGCACAACTTGTATGGCTAAAATACAAGAATTCTATTGCAAAGCTGAAAAGTCCTCTTAAAACTAATGAACTAACTCAGCATCCACCCAACTGAATCTAATTCGAGGTGCAACTTGTATCTGAAAGCATTTGATTTTAATGTGGTAGAAATCTGTAAGAAAATCATGTCCCAATAATAGGTGATTGTCCACCAAGGTGTATACTGAGTTGTTAGTTATGATTAAAATGGGGGTGATAAAAAACTGGGGTCTGAATTTTCAAATTTAGGCTTCTAATGTTAGGCACCTTTAAAATATATATATTTTTTAAAGGGGGATAATTTTAGGTGCTGAGCACTTACAGATCCCACAGACTTCAGTGACCACTAAGAATGTCTGCAGGTTCGGCTGCTTTTATTAATCTTCAAGAGGTTTAAGGCTGCCCAACTTGAAAGACTCAAACTGAAAAGTGGTGATCTAAAAATGGGGATTATAACAGATTAAATCTGAGCTGGCCATATTTGTGGTGGCTTTTAATTGGTCTTCTTTGTTTTCTCCTGTCCAGTATTTATTTTTCCTTGTGTGACAGTGGGTTGATGATGTGTGTGGATGATGCAAGTACCCCCAGCTGTGTCAGGACTGGGCTGATACTGAGGGTTCTGGGTGGTGAAACTGAAAACTGTGTAGATGGGAGAAACCATGGTGTTGGGTACAGCAAAAGAGAAAGGGTTGCAGTGCCACAGGAGCCTAGTTTAGATTTTGTCACCTCTATTCACAGAAGAGGTATCAGTAGTGAGCCATGCTGCTTAGTCTGCTGTGCTGGGAGGAGAGTGTATGGGTGCAAGAGATTAGACTCTGTTATTTCTCTTCCTACATCTGGGATAGCTAAACAACATAAAATGCATATAGGAGGAAATGGGCCAGTGTCCTTATCAGCTGAGAACAAGTTGTTTGTTCCACAGTACTCAGGTTGTACATCACATTTAGGCTGGAGACTGCTTGCAGCCAACATGCCCAGGGTGAAGAGTCCTCGGCCTGGAACCAGTCCAAGTCTGAAGTGCTGCCTCTGTTTTCAGTAAGCCAAGACACTGCGTAGCTGTTACAAAAAGGTCTGGGCTTGTCACTTGGCCCTTCCCCAAGATCATACTGTAGTTCGGTTTATTTACATTTATTCAACAGTGCTTGAAGCAATTGCTTCCAGGTTAGTGGAGCACTCACTTGGGTTCATCTCTGTGACAGCTTCATTAGACTGCAGCTCATTATGAGCAGAAGAAAATTCAGTTCTGCAAGGCAACCTGAGACCAGATGAATAGAAAAGCCGTGCAATGTTTGCCTAAAAATGAATAAATATGTTTAATTCTTTTTCAGTGATGTATTAGCATGTGAATCCAGGGAGAGATGCAGCTTTTGGTTACAGGAAAGGCAATACTGTATGTATGTAGTCCTACAGCTCCTTTGCCTGCAGGATTTCTACTGAAACTAAATCAGGTTCAATGCTGTGAGATGACTGTGGAGTTGGGTCCGCTGTGAACCCAAAGCTCAGCCACTCTGTCGGGATGGTCCATGCCTCCAGTCACCTCCATGGTGGGAGAGGCTTCAGGAGTATGCAGCTCTTAGGGCTGGAGGACCACACTGATTCCAGGCCTGTGGTGGGATAGAAGAGGTTACCCCTGCATATTTGCTGAAAAACAGGAGAAATAATTCAGCAGGGACAGCTGAATGGTGAGGCCTTGTTCAGGAATGACCAAAATCCGACTGTAATAGAGTGTATAATAGATACATAAAATGCATGTGGAATTTAATGCAGCGTAGTGAATGCATACCTGTATACGTATAATACGTGCAGTGCAGTACTGACTTTTTGCTACTTTAATGTGGTAAATCACAGTTGTGTTTTAGGCAATGACATTTCTTTCAGTCCACAGTCTAGAATTCTGAAGGTTCCATTGCAGGGGGGCATATGTCTCCCTCACTCCTAAACCGGTGTGAGCTCAAAGGTAAAGTCTTAGTTTCGTAAATTAAAGTTAATTTGAGGTGTCTTAAGATGATACGTGGTGGTTTTTTCAGATGCTTATTTGCAGGTACTGTTCATTGTGAGTGATTTAGAAGGCTTTTTTTCAGTAATCAGATACTGTTCAGTATTTTATTTTACATGCACGTAGATAAGTGTTGGCTGAGTAACAGCAAACAGAAATGGGGATTTTTGTGTGTGATTCAGTAGTGGCTATAATTTAAAAGATAGGTTTAATGTTTTAAATCTGATAATTGTTACTATGGGTAGAAATATAACACTTCTCTACTAACATTAGAGCAAGCAGAAGAATTGTATTTAGCCCTGGTTGTTTCTGCTCCTGAAAATACCTTTTTGGTTTTTTTCCTTATGAAAGAACAGCATCTTCACTGATGTTGGTATGATTACAGTAGCATTTCCTGACATCTCTCTTGGGGTGACATGCCCTGAAAAAGCTCCAGGATTTATGCAGTATAGGTGTCTGCTTTATTACAGACAAAATGGTTAGACCAAACAGATGTAGTAAATTTTTGGTTATACACACCTGGCGAAGTAAATATTATTTTTCTGAGAGCCTGGTCGCACTAAAATGATGGAGGACGTTGCATTAGTTCATCAGTGTTCAGTAGGATCACAACCATTTTTGGCCTTGCTGTTTGCATGTGGTGATTCTTCACCCTGCTGGAGTGTTGGCCAAATTCTAGGAGAGCAGAGACTTGGCAGCTGCATCCTAGAAGACCAAAAAATCAAGATGAAATTATGCACTTCTTCACCAGGGAGATGAAGTCATTGCAGACAAGGGGAGTTTGCTCCTAGATGGAGAAGATTTAGAGTTTTGGTGTATCCAGGCCTGGGGCAGCTGAAGGTGCACATCATGGATATGAGAGCAGTGAGATGCTGCCATTGCATATTCTGCAACCTTCTGTACCTGGAAGCTCTTTCCAGCTTCTCTAGGATCTGCATTTGTATTGAAAACTCTGAGATTAGGGAGGGAAAAACATTTGATCATTTTCTCACTAAAAAAAAATAAAAATAGAAGAATAGATAAATATTAAGAAACTGTTAAGTGATTCATATTTCCCAATGACCCTCACTTAAAATTAACCCTGATAAATGTTCTGCAGTGGTTCTTGTCAAATTCTGAAGGAAGTGTTCCCAGATGGGAATGTTTACCTGTTTCTATGTTTAGGTTATGTAAATGTACAAGTGAAAATATTGATGAAGAGTAGACTAGCTCATGAGAAAAATGGGGATCCCACTGTAGGTAGATTTTGTGTGTTAGTCTGATACACTTATTGTATGATATTGTATATTTACACTTTTATTTATATAAATAAAACTTCTTTTAATTAAAACTGTTTAATAGGCCTTGTATATTATAAAAAAGTCAGTGCAATAACATGAAATAGATTGTACATTTTTTTATTTCTGTCTCTTCTATGTCAATCTGTATTGCCATAAACTGTTTTGCTTGGGTTTTTTAGTGATTTTGAAAATAAATTGTATCCTTAGTACTCTTCTAGATATTTGATTTGTTATGCCAGTCTGTCTGGTCCACAGTTGGAACTGGCATCACAGGGACAAGGATGTCAGGGAGAGCAAAGACTGTAAATGCTATCTGGGTGAGCATCTAAGCTAGAACTAAAATAGTGCCCTCTTAAAATATAAGGCTAGGCCTAACCTGTTATTTGTTCTAGTTTCCCACCTACTCTGGGGATAAAATTCCCTTCAAAGCCACAGTTTGCTGGTGGAATAGACTGCACTGGAAACTCTCTGTGGATGCAGTGGAGCTGAAGTAGAGCTCATAGTGGGAGGTGGAGACCACAGCCTCCTGTCTGGGGAGGTTTGCACCAAGTGGGCCACTCTTTTAGACACAAGTCACTTCACAGTCACTGCACAGCAGACCAAAGGAAGCTTTCCTCATGGAAATATGAGCCAGCCTAGAAAGCTCTCCTCTCAGCTGCTCTGATGTGTGGAATGCCAGAGGTGCCCAAAATGGTATGCCTGGCAGCACACGGACACATCAGCTGGTCACTGCAGGGAAGCCTGGGCTGGAGGCAGGGCCTGGCGAGTTGGAGTGTTTATATCTGCACTACGGGCTTGTGTGCATTGCTCTTTGTTTGCCTGGTGGGTTAGGCACTTGAAGCAGCACTCCCACATGGCACAGGGCACTCCTGACCTTTCCCTGGTGTACCCATGGCACTCGCCTGCATCTTGTGCCAGGCCTGGCAAGCTTCATTTCTCCTCCTGTGCACAGTGCTGCCCAAAAGGGCCAGGTGGGGTTTTGTGTGAAGGGAAGGAAGGCATTTGCTCTCCTATGCCAGTGGTGCAGCGGGCATTTCCCTCACCCCCAGGTTTGTGCCCCAGAAGCCACTGTGTTTGCTTTCAGTTTCCTTCTCCAGGTGCCATGCTGTGAGGGTCCAAGCAAGCAAGCCACGTGAGGAGGAATAAGCCCACAGCTACTGCTGACTCATCCTGTGGGAAAGGCCAGTGTGGCTGGCTCCCAGCCTGCCCTCTGGGCACGTGGACTCTTTCCTGGGCTGGAGGGGAAGAGGAGGAGCTTTGTGGTATACCAGTTTTCCATTTGCCTTGGGACCCTTTTTTCCCCCCATCCCTCTCCCTTGCACACAGCCATGATGATGAGGGATGCTGCAGAGTTTACGCTGTTGTGTAGTGAGACTGTGCAAGGCACAAAACAAGCAGACTGGGAAGGAGATGGATGGGAAACTGTGGGATGGTTTTCCTTTCCTTTGCCTTTCTGCTCCCCTCTGCTGTCACCAGCGCTGTGCCAACCAAGCTCCTCTCCTCTCTTTCACTGATCCCCCCCTTATCCTATCCTCCTGTCTGTCCTGATTTCTCCAACACATGGCTTCAGGTGGGGTTAGAAGGGCTCAAACCTCCAAGCACCCTGCCTCTTGTCAGATTAGTCTTTAGTATCTTTAATTGAAATCTTAACTGCCACAGTCAGTAGCTAAGTAAAGAGGAATACAAAAGCAAAAAGACACAATGAACTTACCTGTAAATGGATTAGTACATGTGACTTCATTGAGCCACCAAGACATTTGAAGTACTAGAAAATTTTTACTTCTCTCAGTTGTGAAAGCCTTAGGGTATGGGAAAATGAGGAACTTAAAGCATGATTTTACCTAAAAAGTCCCATTTCATTTCTCTTTTTTTTGCAGCTTTGCTGCTCTCCTGCTCCCTTTTGGCATCCCTGAATGAAATTTGAATAGGGTCTGTGATTCTGGTATGTCTCTTTCTTCATCTCTGATTCCAGGAATGTATCAAAAATGCCACTTTACCACATTTGACTAGAAGCTATTGGTCACTGTCCTCAAGCAGGGATGCTATGAAGGAGGACCCTTGGGGAGAAGGTTCCCACAGGCCACCCTGGAGTCTGTGGCTGGCCAGGAGCAGGGCAGGTGGTGGCTGGGTATGGCACCCATGAACACAAGAGCATTGCCATAGGGCAGCACATCACTGCAATTACAAGTAAAACTTCCCAGACCATGGCCCTGGGCTGTACTTTGGTGCCCATGGCCATGCAGGGTCAGCCACAGAGCCAGCCATGGCTGCACAGCTGGCATGTCCACCCTGATGCCTCTGTGCTGCCAGTCCCTGGCTCATGCTTTCTTGCCTGGTGCTGAGAGATTTTTAGTCTGGAATTTGCATGCTGGATTTTTTCCTTTCTATGCAATACGGGGTTGTGTAACTGCTTTTGCAGCCCCTTCTTCCTGTGTCCAGCAGCCTCATACCGACAGATGCCTGAGGAACGAATGATCTGCATTATCTAGGACTGATTCCCTACCACTTCTGTTAAATGAAGTGTTTCTTCTTCTCAGGAGCATGGCTGAAACCAGACAGTCTCCATCAGCCTTTAGTAAAAGCCTGTTTTGGACTCTGTTTATAGGGAAAGCCAGTCATTACTTCCTCTTTTATGTATCCATGTTTATTAAAGCACTTAGCGCAGCTAAAATACTTCACTAATTAATAATGATTGCAATAACTAAGTCGTTTTCCTATAAAAAACACTCACTTTTAATGATGATAAAAAAGAACATTTCATGCAAATAAACATCATGCCCTAAAACAAGGAGATGCCCTTCCATCCCATAGAGTGTAAAGCTGTGACTAGAAGGAAATTTTGTGTCAGTCAGGGTATTTTATGATGTTAGTCAATATTAAATGCAGAATTTCCTGCATTTCCACTGATAGTTGCATATGTGCTGGCCTCACCCCTCTGTGGCTGAATCAGTCTAATATCATTGCACTGAACGAACAAGTTACCTGATGCTGAAATTCCTTGGATTTTTCCCTACATACCAAAGCAATTTCCTTGATGTGCTACAGTGGTGCTGGGTAATGTCCAGTGTCCACCTGCTCTTGTCAAAAATTGCCTCCCTAATTCCTGATCCCAAGTAGGGCAGACATGACTGTGGCATCCAGCCTTTGTTGCAGCTTTGTCACATCCCTGTCAGGAGCACAGAGGGGAAGGTGGAAGCAGAATGCTGCCTTTAAAATCTGCCATGCAGGGATCCCAGCTTGGAACCAGGAGCTGAGAGAGGAAGTGCCAGCATCCTATTACTGGCCTTATTTGGGGGTGCTGCTGAAAGTCATTTCTTTTTCTGAGATTTGCAAGCTGGCCTGTCCACTACAAAAAGGTTCCTTGCTCCTTCAAGTGATGACCATGTCATTAAGGAGCTGAGCCTCCGAACCTCGTGGCGCTCCCACCGTACTTCCATGGGGATGAGGGAATGACACCAAGGCCACCAAAGATGAAATGGCTGAAGATGAATGGCTGAAACTGTTTTATTTGTGGTCACTGCCATTTCATGGGATATCTCCTGTTGCTGAAGAAGTGACACCAACACCAACATCCATGCTTTCAGAGGGCTGGTGAGAATTGCATTGCAAAGAGCTCATGCGTGAGAAGGCAGGGCTGCCTTGGTGTGGCCTATTTATTACATGGGCCAGACAGTGTCCTGACGCACTTGGGTGAGGACCCTTGTTTACACCTGTAACAGCTTTTGGGACTATTGCTCACTGACAGTCCCACCATCAGACAGTCACCTGCTTCAGGGGAAACCCTGCCAGAATGAAAGGCAACATTATATGCCCAGCTCTTCCTGTCCAGCCTCCTTATGCCTTCATGGATGCACATCGTGCCCTCACACCCTCTTATGTTGATGGGAGGAAAGTGATTAAACTTAATCCCATACAGCAGTGTCTACTAAAAATAATGAGCAGCATATGAGACATTGTTTTTCAGCTGATTTACAAAAACATCCCGTGAGGGGAAGAGGAAGTATCTCCTTGTCTGGCACTTTGTTTGGGAAATACCACTTGTGCATCCAGTCTCAGGTATGAAGGCATGAGCTGGCTGAGGGGACCAGGCAGGTTTTCACCTAGGAACCACGGTGCAAACATGACCCAGGGCTGCACTTGTCCAGCCAGATGCTTTGGTAAATGGAGAGTGTTTTAGGGTGGCAGCTCCGTCGGTTTGCTTCACTAGGTGGGTTTGTTTTGCTTTTTTGATATCAGATGCTTGTGGGTGAGTCAAGTGCATTTAGATTGCAATGCCATGCCCCAGTGATAGGATTTTCCCCCCCCATCCTTTAGGAAGGAGCAGGCCACAAGCATCATGCTATGTAGGTGACTGGACACTGCTCTGGAGGGCTGGAGAGGGGCCAGCCTCCAGTGGGAAGCAGGTGAGAGTGTCTGAATGTTTTCACAAGTCTGATGAGTCACACAAGAATGATTTGCTGGTGAAACTTTGCAAAAACAGACCTCTGTGCAGCACCTACAGTAGCATCCTGAAGGACCTTCTCAGGACCACTTCACTGATGCCCTCTAAAGTAAAACTCTTCCAGGCTTCTGCTGGTGACTAAGTGGGAAAGAACAGGGAGTTGCATCTCTTTGATTTTTGTTTTTTTTTTTCCTGGTTTTTAGAAACAAGACCCTTTGGCCCAGAAATTCTTAATCCCCTTTGCATTGGGATTATGAGCTACAGGGATGGTGTTCCTTGCCTGTGAAGCTGAAAAAAAGCAGTACAGTGAGTGAGCAGGGAGCCTGCTGATGTGCTTGGCATAGCAGGGGAGGACCTCAGGCTCTCCTCTGCATGGACACATCTTTGGGTCCCAGCAGTAGGGAAGAAGAATGTGCTCTGCACTATTCCTCTGCTGTTCCCTTGTGATAAGCAGTTTCATTTCCCAGTCTTCCTAAACTCCAGCTTTGAACTGTGGAGAAAGTAAAACTTTGCCTGACAAAATGCTGTATTCCTTTCTGTCTGGATCTTAGACAAAACCCTTAATTTGGATGTCTATCCTTTACAAAGAGTACTCCTTTACAAAGCTGCAGCTACTCTGGTAGAAATAATAGGCCCCCAATACCACCCAAATATTCTGCAGCCAGTAGTTAACAAAAAATACTAGAATAGGTGTATCATTTTGAAGTTCAGGGTCATGGTTGTAGTTATTTTCCTCTTAAAGGCAGAAGGCAAAGCCTAATCCACCAAAACATACCTGCTGGCACTTTGCTCTTGCTCTCCTGCTTTTGCCCTGTTGACATGGAAGCATTGACGGAATTTGCATAATACAATCATGCTTTCACAATCCACAAAATAAAACCCAAGTGATAGCAACCTTTGTGACTCATTTTTCTTGTAAACACTTCATATTTATTATCTTAGCAAGAATTCAAGACATACATGCATGAGGCATACAGCAACACATTTGGCACACATCCAGAACAGGCCTTACGGAAAACAAATTCATGTTGATAAAGTCATAAAGCAGATCCTTTGCAGAAGTAACAAAAGAAATCTAGGATGGACATCAGCAAGCACTTGGTCATATACTGGCACTGATGTCTTGCATCTGTGCCTTTTTCCTGAGTTCCTGTTGAACACTGCCATTCTTAACAATGCACAGAAACACCTAAAACATTTCAAAAATCCAAATAGTCTTTGCATAACTAGGCAGACAAATACTATGCTAACAGTAAACTTGGATATCCCCATGACAATTCATGTATGAGTGTACTTTTTTTTGTAATATTTATATGTGCTACAGCCTGAAGAACAGAGTGGGTTCTACAAATCCACACCTCGTTTCCTGTTGACCTTGGAAGTAGCATTCATTGAACATAACAGTTTTATTCACATACTTTTCAGCTACTAATGTGAATGCTAATGCTGAATTATTCTCAGAGTTCCAGACAGTCATGGTCATTGTTCGGTGTCCTTGATGAAGATTCCAAGACTCCACCAAGTGGAGGATACACAACTGCAACCCTTCTTATGAAGCTGAAGCTGTCTTTGATGAAGTTTTGCCCAGCTGGATGCAGTGCTAGCTTGGGAGCTGGTGTTCTGCTGGTCTGAAACTCTTTGCCTTTACTTTTTATTACCTGAAAAACTCACCTATGTACATGTCAGGAAAATGCACTGCTTTGCAGTATAAGATAAATAACAACTATTTTTGAAATACTGTGTTCTCCCTGAAAAGGAACTGGCTAGCTTAGAGGGGAAGGGAACCATGCACAAGGCTCAAACCAACAGCAAATCTCTCTGTAACACCACTGGGATGGATGGAGCTAAGTCTTCCATTTGGAAAGAAGGCAAAGTCAGTCAGCTTCTGCTGAGTGACAGAAGTCAGTGTCAATACATGACAGCCCCTGCACAGCTGGTTGTGAGAGTGGCCAGAGTTACGTAATGACAATTTTGCAAAGGCAGATTAAGAAGATATAACAGAAAAATAAATTATAAATACAAACAAGAATTCACCACAAGACAGGAGAAGACACATAATTTGAATAGACACAAATAACAAACTGTAACTATACAGCCTTATCAAATGCAAATGTGCTCACATACAAGGGTAGTTAAGAGAAGTAACTCTTACCAGTGACCTTAGAGGTAGCTATGAAACAGCTTCAGCCTTTTTCTTGGTATCTTGGACCCATGAAAAATATTGTTTAGGATGGAGCCTAACAAGAATTGACTAGAAAAGTTACTGTTTGTCCTGACAGTAACCAATGTGTTTAATTCAGCTCCTCCGAAGCCAGCCAAACGTAATATCCCCTCAGTGAGATGGGTCATTCCCATGTAACCATCCACTGGATATGCTGCCACAGCTCCACCATTCTGGAACTGAGATGAGAAGTCAATGAAATGAAATGGAAATAAAGTACAAGGAAGAACCTTTGTCCTTAAGTATAATTAAACATTCAAAAATCTAAGGTTACTTTCTTGGACTACTCAAATGCTCAATTCTATTGCTATTATTTCTTCAAAGAGAAGGTAGTTACCTTCTTTGAATAAATAACATTCTCAGCAAAACTTGCGATTCAACTTTAGGATCTACTTCTATTGAAGCTATTTTGTTACTTATAAAGACACAGCAGAATTGTACTGTTATCAAGAAATTCTTTGTAATATTGAAAGAACCCTTCCACAATTACCTATGTATCTGTGTTTGTGTTATATATATTCAGATACATATATTATGCCAAAATATGATTCCCTCTCTGAAGCATGATTTATTTCCTTTATCATCAGAAAATATTATCCTTTTTTTGTTTATGTAATACCTTTTAATATTGAGTTTTGTCATGTTTTGAACATTTTTTCATACTGTGTTTTGAGATTAAACAAACAGCTTTCAATTAATAGCTCTATTAAATACTCATGACATGCACTAGCAGTGCACACATTTATATTTTATGTATACATACTATATATATAAACTTATCCTATATATTTATACTATAGACTAGAATTATGCAACACTGTTGATTCGTAGAATTACAACTTTTAGTCTGCAAAACAACATCCTGTAACAAAAAACCTTTCAATAAAGATAGTGATTGTCTTCAATAAATTTTAATAATTTGAATAAATTTGAACACCACTTGATCCCTGTCCAGCAGGATCCACACTTTAGAGAAGAGGAACAGTCAAAGATCCAGCAACTGGCTTTTCCTGTGTGGTGTGTGATCCGAAGTTCCAACAGACTGACACTTTTTTTTATTTCATCCTGGAGGTGGGCTGAACTCCTCGGTGAAACATGGCTATGGGACATGAGGACCAGAGGGTGACTGGGGAAACTGGGTTCCTGAAGGTGTTCTCAGACCATGGTGAAGGGCAAGTTCAGTCTTGTCCCAAATCTCCCCATGTCACCAGCTTGCCCGAAGTCACCACAGCACAGTTTAGAGGCTCTGCCCATTGTTATCTTTTTCTTCCCATCTGGCATTCATATGCCAGTATTGCTGTAACATTCTTCAGAGAAAACACGTGATAGCCATCCTCAGCAGCTGCAGTCAGGTAAATACAGTGCAGCGACATTTGAAGTTTCTTCATCTCCCAATGTCTGTGGAGCCTCTTCTTCCAAATCCGCAAAGCCAAGGTCCTCCTGCGTTCCGCTCGCCGTGTCCGCGGGCAGCCCACGTCCCGGGGCAGAAGAGCTTGGCGAGCAGGTTCAGGAGCCTCTGCCGCAAGTCCCACCTGTCGCCGATGCGGGTCAGCTCCAGGGCGCACTCCACCGCCGCCTCGCGCCCTGCGGAAACGCGCGTGGATACCGCTTTAAAGGGACCCCCAGAGTACGCCACTTTATGTCCAATTTTTTTACCTTTTACTCATCATGAAGCACACCCCATCCCGCACCCTCTCTGCCCCCACTCACTGGGAGCAGCAGCTGCATCCCTCTCGCCTCCAAACGAGCGTCCGCCGCCGCGCCAGGCGCTGGCCGCCCAGCCGGTGCTGGAGCCGGGCAGCAGCGCCCGGGAGCAGGACGGTGTGTCTCTGTCCCTGTCCCTGTCCCTGTCCCATCCCATGCCGTCCCGTCCCCCGCCTTTCCTTTCCCCTCCGGTACCTGCAGGAGCGGCTGGCGGCGCGGTTTTGCGCGGGGTCCGGCCAGGCATCATCGCGTCGGCGGGACGAGGATCGGCGGGGCACGGAGCGCCGGGGCTCGGCGAGACTCGGCACGGGGAGCCTAGGCTCGATTCGGCGGGGCACGGGGCGCCCAGGCCCGGCGGGACGCGGAGAGCTCAGGCTCGATTCGGCGGGGCACGGAGCGCACAGGTTGCTCTCGGGCCGGTGGCAGCAGCGTTGTGCTGGCACGGGGGCGGAGCGCGGCGCTAAAAGCGCGGTGCGAGTCCAGCGGGGATTTCCCTCCGTCCTGACGTAGCGAAAAGGCGCGGGGATCCCGCCCCCCGCGCCCGGCGGGCAGGCGGCGGCGTGCCCGGGCGGCGCGGGGCCGCGGCCGGGACACCGCCCACGCTGCCGGCCCGGAAAGGGCTGGAGCAGTGCGGTGTGCGGAGCGGGAGGATGGGCTGTGCGCGGAACAGAGGTGGAGGGATGGGGACTGCTAAGCGAAAAGGGGATGGAGGCGTGGGGTGGGTTTGTGGTGGGTCAGGGGAGATGAACAGTGCGGTTTGTATCATCAGGGCACAAAGAGGCAGAAGGGCGAGCTGGGCTTGCTCTAGGCAAAGAGAAATGGGAGGGTGGGCTGCGCTTGTAATGGTGGTGGTCCAGGGAACGTGGACAGGGTTGCAATGATGATGCTGAGGAGGAAGAAGTGGAGAGATGGAGAGTGCTTGGACAAGCAGAAGAAACAGAGTGTGTTATTATCATAGAAGCATAGAATAGCTTTATTTGGAAGAGACTTCTTGAAGGTTTTCTAGATCAGTCCCCCTGTATTTTGCTGCTTGTAGCCACAACGGCAGAAAGATTGTCACATAGATCAGGTTGCTCTAAGCCCCATTCAACCTGACCTTGGATGTTTCCCAGGATGGAAAATCCGCCACTTCTCTGGGCAACCTTCACCATACAAATAAAAAACTTCTTCCTTATAGTTAACCTAATCAATGCACCCCTAGTTTAAATCATGACTCTTTGTCCTATTGCAAAAGCTCCTTCTGAAATGTCTGTCCCAGTTTTTCTTATAGGCCCCCCTCCAGATACTGAAAGTCTGCAATAAAGCATTCCCAGAGCCTCCTTTTTACCAAGCTGAGTAACCCCAATTCTCTAAGCCTTACTTTTATTCAAAGTGATAGTGACCTTGCACTCACACCAGCCATGGAGAAACAATCTCCATGTACCACTTGCAACAGCTTGGGGGCCACTCCCCCGCACTGCTGGATATTTCCTGTTGCAGTGCAGGGTCTGCATGGCATGGTTCTGGCTGACACATGACAGGGCACACTTACCTGTGGCTGCTGTAATTTTAGATGGTGTTTTTTGCAGGAAACAAGAGCTGGAACAAAGTCACGCTCATGTCTTTGTGATTGTTGCAGAATGTTGGGAGAGCTGCCAGTGATACGTGGATCACTCATCTGCCTCCTGTCTCTGAGAGAGTTGATATTTCATGTTGTGACACATGCCACGGACTTCTGCTTTTAGGGGAAAATGAAAACTGCTTGATGCAAAGAAAGCACAGATGGGTCAGACATAACAAAGAACTGATTTATGGCTGAAAGTCAGTAAATTACTACCTCTCCCATCAAAACAAAACTTAAAATGTCATAGTGTAATACGGACCCATAACAGGATGTTAAGAGGCTCCATTTTATGGGGTAGAAACCTCTGAAGTCAAGTGTGTAGAAATGCTGGTGACTTTGAAGTTCCATTAAAAGGGGAAGCATTCACCAGCACAGTGCAGACAGCCTTTTCCCTGCTATTTCCCAGAATGATGGAAAAACATCTTGAAACATGGCTGATTTCTCTCCCTGTGTAGGAAACCTCAGCCCCTTGGTGCTGACAGGAGGCATCTGGCACAGTGGTGCTGCAGGGCTGGCATGTGGGAGGGGCAGTGATACAAGCTCACAGACAAGACATTTCTCAGGGTGAGACATCTAAATTAAAGCTATAGCTGGATGAAGCTTTTGCAAGGCCCTTCCCAAAGCAGTAAACCAGCTCTGTCAGCACCACACAGTGCACCCTGCCAGATCGTGACCTGGTGTCAGAGCAGCTTAGGTTGGCCACAGAAAAGTTTCTAATGTTTTTGAGGATGCATTGCCTTTGTCTCTCAGCTGGTATATAACCTATAAGGCGTGTGGGCTAATTTCCTTGACCCGATATGTTTGGGGTCCCTTCAGCTGTATGAACATGCCTGTTAGTAACTCAGCCCTGTTCAGGCAGAACTGGCCTTTTTCAGGCATTCCTGTTACATAAGAAACTATGTCTTCAAAACAAGTTTGTTGGGTTTTAGGAGATGGCAAGGCAGGTAAACAGGTCAGGAGGATGTTTGCATGATGTGTCATACCTCGTGAAGGAGGTGTAGTGGTCTGCAGCATGTGATGCCTAGGGCTGCATCTCATAGCCTCACTCCAAGAGCTGCTCCACAAATCATGGAAGCCGCTCCAGAATGTCATCACAAGGGGCTAGGGCCTAACTGAGACTGCCATCTTACTAAAGGGCACCCCACATGCCCCTCCTGCCCTACTCGGTGCTCAGCAGAGCCCAGTGCAGGCAAAGCACCCACAAACTCAAGCCATGAGGTCATACTGGTCTCTTATGCCACTGGCATGTGTGTGTGACTTTGCACATTTATTTTGCATGTTTAGACAGAGCCATTTATGACTTATGGCTTGTTCTTCTTTGTGAATCTGGAGACAGATTACATCCTTGGCAAATTATTTAAATTACTCTTCATTAAGTAAAGCCAAAACCAAATTAACCTCAATCAATCCTGTCCTGCTCAGCAACACTTCCTCACCCTGAAGGGAGATAAGCTTAAAGGGCAGCTTCTGTCTATACCCCTGCAGCCACACAAAGAGATGGGCGCTTCTTTTGAGTCTGTGGGGGAGAGATTCTTTCCTATCAGTGCATAAACTAGTGGGATGGTTGAGTTGAGAGCATTAATTTATATTCTTTATTTTAAAGTAGTGAAAAAGATAAATAAAAACAAGATAATATGTAATAAAGGATACAAGATAATACAGAAGGATAAAAGGTTAAAAAAAAGGGTACACTTTGGTGTGCAAAATAGGTTAATAAACCATCCTGTGAGCCCAAGTACCTGAAGTGCTTGTTTCCCAATTGCTACAGTCAGAGCCATGTATCTGAGTACAGTGGTGTAATGCAGGGAGACTCAATACTGCTTAGAGGGGAATTGCCTCAAGTTCCAGATCTGGCCCACATCCTCGCAGGGTTTTACTGGTGTGTGAGGGAGTTACTGATGTGTAAATCACAGCCCATTTTGGCGGGAACAGTGCATGTTGGGGCCGCTGCTGATTATAGGATTGTGCAACAGGCTGAGCGAAAAGAAGTTGATTGTGGTTTCAAAAGCCACTGGCAAGCTCTGATGTTTTCTTGTTTTGATTCCCCTAAACAAAGAAGTATATCTGTGGGAAGCACAGACCCCTGGGAGTCTGCTCTACCAGAGCAGCCACAAAAGTTTTTCTTGCTGTGGCCACACTGAGCAGGACCACAGATCGCCAGGTGGGCTCAGCCATGGCAGAGAACAAAGCAGTAGCTCAAGGAGCACCGGCCAGCTGGAGCTGCTGTTCAGTTTATTTCTGCTTAGTACCATTTAAAATTATTGCAATTACACAGCTGAGAAGAGAAAATCATCTTTAGATAATGTGCCCCAGGCTTCACTGCTGTGGGTGATGTGGTTTTATCAGGAGCATGTCCATAAAAGACAGCATGTGACATATTCTCACCACACATAACAAGAGTGGGCAGGCTTGCTGAAAGGAAATTGAATGTTGCAGAAACGAAATCAAGAGAGGGAGAGAAAGGAAACTAGCTGGTTTTTTTTTTTTTATCTGAACACAGTTATTTGTGCTGAATCATTTTCAAGCAGTTTCTGCGCCTTCCTCTAAGATCTTAAATAAATCTCTGATACTGTTTCATCATTGGAGTTTATCTTCTCATTTTCCCAAAACTGGTGTTGACAGCTCTCGTGTTAACTGAGAAGCTGTTTGTTTTTCTGTCTCCCTTTTCCCGTTTCTGCAGACTGCAGAGTTGACAGTTCCTGTTGATCCATGTGTGTCTATGCACCCGATCAGGAAACTTGGCTCTATTGTCAGGAGTACAAACCAAGGTCATTTCAGGAAAGTGCACTGGCATGTGGCCATGGGCCATGCCAAGAGTGTGATGAGAGCCATGGATAAGTTTTTGTTTGTTTGTTTTTGTGGTGTTTTGGATTGGGGGTTTTTAATTGTTGTGTTTTTGTTGGTGGTTGTTTGGGTTGGTTTTATTTTTGCTGGGGTTTTTTTCATGTATCAGTCTGATTCTCTGGTTTGCTCTTCTCAGACATCTTTCTTCCAGGGATCTCTCTCATGGTTATGAATAAAGCTTCCTAAGTCCTCCAGCCTTAGTCATTAATCTCAACTTCATTTTTCAGGGAAATAGCCTTGTTCTGTGTTAATAATATTCTGGTGGCAACTGCAGTAAAACTTTGGCCTCCAGTAGCTACTGCTGCTGACACGTCCACTGTGGTGAGGGAAAAGGTTAATGTAGCTTTCAGTAGTTAAGTAAAATACTCCAGCTAATTTGTCTTTGACTTGACAAAGTGATCCCACACCATCCAGGAAAAGAAACTAAGAAGAACTGCACATCCACTGCTGGGCTATAACCCCCCCTTGCACAGATCTCATGTGCTGTTTAAATGTTACTTAATGCCCCACAATTATTTCTTAGTCTTTCCCTCCTATGCTGTTCTCTCTTGCCTGCTTCCCTTGAAAGCTTAAATGCATAATTTTCTCAGTAAAAATGAACTGCATGGTTGCTCATATATTACAGTGCTCTGTCACTACCAGAGGGTTAAACACACACTTTTTTCTCTGTGACTGCCTCTGTGCGAAGCAGGCAGCACTAATTCATTACTTGTAAAATGCTACTGAAAAATGACTCACATGTGTCTGATGTGGTGGCCACCAAAGCCGGAATGGGCCAGCCAGTATTCCTGCTGAGAGCAGTAAAATTTGGTTGAGAATGAGGCTGAATAGCAGAGACTCCTTGATATAACTGGAGTGTAAAAAAGTTTATATTTTATATTCTTTAATCAGGAATTCTTTTTAAGGAGCTTTTGTTGACATAATTTTCCTAGTCTTAGGCTAAGATCAGTTTTAAATTAGGTGGGGCAGATTATGTGGTGAGCTGAATTTTCTGTGAAAGCAGAAAGAAGAGCTCCTGCAGGGGGTTCCTTGTAAAGTCATTCCCAATTCATCCTATTAGTAGTCACCAAAAAGGTTTCTAAACTTTCTAAAAAGGGTTGTAAAAGATGGAAAGATTCACTAGGTACTTTGTTAAGTGTGTTTTAGCACCTGAGAAGTTGACAACACCCTCAAAAAAGCCAGTCTTTTTGACTGCTATCTAGTGGTAGGGGTTAGTAAAGTAAATATTGGCGTTGATGGCTGTTTATGAGGCTGGTATTTGCTGAAGAGCTCTCCTCCATGTGTGTAGGTGTCAGTGCAAACGCCAGGCATAGTGTTAGCACAGCTGTGCCATTACTGCTGGGTTTTCACATAGGTCCTCTCTTGGACGATGACTGCGGCTGTTTTCTGTCTTGCTATCTTTGCTGAGAATGTGAATGTGCTCCATTTCTGAAATTCTTCATTGCTTCCTGCTCTGCCAGATCTTTTTTGGGTTCTGGCTCCCTTGTTCTGGTTCCCTTGTTTCCTGCACCTCCCCCGCATTTTGTCATAATTTTTGTGTATAGTCAATGCAGCAGGCATGGGGTTGAAAAAAGAAGGGAAATCCCATTTGTGAGACAGTTGCTACTTTGCTGGCATGCCTCTGCCTTGCAGCTGAGGCAGCAACCCACTGACCCCCACAGGGTTCATTATTGGTGACTTGCTGTGAATCAGTGAAGCCTAACAGGAGAAGTAGAAAATCCAAGCAAGCTTTCTTAGACACCAGCATGGTGATCTGGGATTCCCAGTGTAGCACAGAGACAGTGCTGCAGTGTCTCTCCTGTACCTTTCCAATGCTCTCCAGATGGGACAGGTGCTATTTTGCATGGGCAGGAAATTTTCAGACTATTGTGAACAATGATTTCTTTGAGCTGGGTTTTGGAAGTGCCTCTTTTGAACAATCTCTGCCTTGATAAAGAATTCCTTAGTGTCCCTAAATCCCACAAAACAGACATGAAATGGAAAAGGTTTTAAATGGCGCACCTCTTCTATGAGGAAAGGCTGAGAGAGACGGAATTGTTCAGTCTGGAGCAGAGGAGGCTTAGGAGTGACCTAACTTTGACCTTCTAGTAGCTGAAGGGAAATGACACGAAAAATGGAGAGGGACTTTTTATAAGGGCATGTAGTGACAGGACAAGGGGGAATGGCTTTAAACTGAGAGAGAGAGGGTTTAGATGAGATATCAGGAAGAAATTCTGTGGGAATCCAGGGCATCCCTCTGGCTGCGCTGGAAGGTCTTGGGACCCTGGGAAGGGAGTCAGGAACCCCCTGTACAGAGCTCCAAGAGACACTGTCTCTGATCTCTGTCCATGGAAAAGAGTTTTCAATCTTACAGGATGAATTAAAAGCTCTGAGTATTTGATATAAGTAATTATTAGTGTGGCACGGGTGCAAAAGTAGAATTTTAGGATTCTAGATAAGGGGTTCAAAGGAGGCAAGATGGAGGAAATTGGGCGTGCCTTGTTCTTTTCTTCTTCTTCATGTCCTCCATGTTTCATTATAGTGTTGGCATTTTTCTATTGGTTTAGACTAGGGACACACTGTTCAGTGTAGGTGATAGATATTGGCACATTATTGTAAATATAGCACAGGTAGTTTCTGGTATATAATGTTTGTAACATCCCACTGAGGGGCAGAGCCCCACACGCTGCCTTGCAGGACAGACCTGCGGCAGGGCAGCAGAACATGTTAGAGATAAGCAAGAATAGACAACCTTGAAAACCAGCACAGACGAATTATGACTTCTTCTTTGGCAATGAGGCAGAAACACAGAGACTTTCTACAATCTTGGGATCATTTAAATATCACAGATTCCAACAAAATTCTTTACTGTGAGGGTGGTGAGGCACTGGAACACACTGCCCAGAGAAGCTGTGGATGCCCCATTCCTGGAAGTGTTCAGTATCAGCTTGAATAGGGTTCTGAGCAACCTGGTCTGGCGGGAGGTGTCCCTGTCCATGGCAGAAGGGTTGGAACAAGATCTTTAAGATCCCATCCAACCCAAGCTTTTTTATGATTATGTGAACTTAGAGCAAAAAAGAAAAAGATTTAACAAGACAATGCAGGGACTGAACCAAGGTGGAATATATTATCTTTTGTAAAACATTCTTCCTTAAAATATTTAGGGCTTTGAGAAGTGTTTTGGTATTTAATTCACTCTAAAGATCAGAATTATACATTTGAATAAGGTAGATGGTATGTTCAATGTAATCGGTATAGGATCTCCACTACCATTCAAATTGCCTGTGATTTATGTGAATAAGCCATTAGGTGTGTTTGGTGCATCCTGGAGCCATATCTCTGCTATAGTAAAGAAAAAAAAAAAAGATAATATGATTTAGGTTTCACTTCAAAATGTCTATTTAGGAAAAAAAAAAGGCACGGTGAAAAGTATGATACTTTATTGTGAGTAGATCATCACAGTCCGGACCTCAGGATTTGTCAGAACCATAGGAGCAAGTTGTTCCCCTACTCCAAACATGCACACATAAACACACACACACACACATGCTGTGATTATGTATGTATTTTAGGGGGTTGCAGTGAATTCTAGCAGCTTCCTGCCACCAGAACATTGATGGGGGAGGCTGGACCATTCCCATTTCAGAATTTGCATGCTGCATTGTGGCAGTGTGAAACCTCTACATGAGAGGTCCCTTTGTGGGCTGCGCTGGCAGAGAAGTGGCACAGGCTGAAACTGTGTCTTGGTGAAAGCTGTCAGGGTGGCAACAAACCGCAAAGGCAGAGGGACCACTTGAATCATCACTAGTCTGACAACAGATTTAGTTATGTGAGTGCTGACAATATCCCATGTTGTGAGGTAGTTTCACTTTTAAACTTCATGACTGATAGCACTGAAACAAGCTCATTTCCGTTTCTATTTTTTATTTGCAGACACACACAGCAGAGAAGGGGATGACTTTTGCTGCCTTTTCTGAACAGGAGACAAAAGCCTTCCAGGAGATGGGAAGTCCCCCACAGCTGCTCTGCAGACAAGCCTCATAGGGCCTTAGGCATGAAGGGCTGCAATAAAAAATGTGTTGGTGGCAATGACCTTGCACAGAAATGGAAGGAAGCTTGCCCCTTCCTGTCAGAAAGGAGTGCCTTTGGGCTCCAAGCTTTCTCTGTGAGTGGGATCAGCCCCCAGAGAAGAGAGGGAGATGCTGGAAGTTGTTGAACAAGGTGGTCATACACAGAGAGGAGTCCTGTCCTCCCTGAGTTCCTGTTACCATGCTGACCTAGTCATTGGATCCACCCACATCTCGGCTTCATAGCCCTCCTATGGGGAGCAGCTCCATGTAGCACCATCAACTGTAGGTCATAATCCTCTCTGTAGATTATGAAAATCCCCTCTTTGCTAAATGAACCCCACATTTGAGATCTTGCTTGGTGTTTTTTCCAGGTAACATCAGGGAATGCAAAACCAGCACAGAGCTGATTTTTCATATTCATGCTGGCTCTGAACATGGCGGCGAACTTCTGTCATGCATCCATAACTTTGTTTTTCAGGGAGATGCATCTTCCCACAGCACACACACTTGGGGCTGCTGAGGGGTGTTGGTTACTAGTGTGAGAGGGAAAGCTGTGGGGGTGACCTTTGACATTAAAAGTGCAAACAAAGAAGTGAGAAATAACAAGTGTCCCTTCAAGGGTAAGGACACCATGTTCTTCCTCACCAGAGACCTCTCTGCAAATGCACCGGCTGACTCCAAAGAGAATAAAGGAGAAGTAAATAGGGGAAACAGCAAAAAGAGGGTTGCACTTAACTAGAAACTATTTTTTGTACTTTATAACCTGTTTCTATTCTCTGAACCCTATGTGATATGGGAAAGACCCATGTCAGCTGCACCATGCCTCCCTTTTGGGTGTGGGTGCTGTGTGTGTGCGCTAATGCCCCTCAGCAGGGCTGTCACCATTCCCACCTTCTCCATGTGTACAGGTGAGGAGTGGAGGAGTGTGGATGCCCAGAAGGAGAAAACTGAAGGAAGACAGTCTAACCAAGAGTGGGGGTTGTGTCCCACAGACACAGGTGTAGGAGCTGACTTCATGTGACAGCATCTTGGGTTGCATCCTGTTTTGTGGTCATGATGCCATCTGCCCTGCCTATTTCATCATCTTGTGGTGGGTTATGGTCTGCAGCTGCAGAAAAGTGCACACAGGCTGTGAATTTTGAAGGAGGTCTCAATCTGCAAAGATACAGGAAGTCAGGGTTTGTTTTGTCGTTTCTCTTTTGTTTGGTTGTTTTAAGGTTTTCTGCTCTTTTTTGTAATTTTTTTTTTTTTTGGGTTTTTTTTTTTTTTGTGTGTGTGTGGTTTTTTTTTTTTTTCTTTATTCTGTGTACTATTTTGTTTTTAACATATAGCAATTTAATTGTTAGGTGTTTTCAGGTGTCCAGCAAGGGAGAGGCTGCTGTGACCAGGTTGTACCTGTGGTTATGGCATAGCATGGTGATGGAAAGGGAAAGGTGTGGGGAATTCTGTGCTGAGGAGGAGACAGAGGACCTTGGGGAAGGGGTGAGAAGTGGAGAAGCCTACCTGAAGTCCCAGGGTCTGGGACTAGTTGGCCTCAGGACTAGCAATGTAATCATTGCACCGTGAGCTGCATGTTCCTGCTGCCCAGCAGAGGCTACATGAAGCAGAAGTCGCAGTATATGTAATAATGGTGGCATCTGGGTCTCCACCCAGGAATTCACAGGCCTACATAACTGCAGATCTGGCCAATAAAATTGGCAGTGATAGTGTCAAGTCTAGAAACCCAGGAGGCTCAGATGAGAAATACCCACAGGAGTCTGGATGCTCAGTTGAATTAAATAATGTGAACTTTCAGTTTTGGCTAAGGGCTGACTCACTGTGAAAACCACTTTCTTTGTGGTATCTCAGTGATTGTCAAAAATTGGAAAATGACATCATCCATCAAAACAACAAGTAAAATACCTTGTCAGGCTTTTAAAAGCCTCAGTTAAAAATGTCTTTGCATTGTACATGTGAAAACAGACTCACAAGAGCATTCAGTCAATGACCCATTGCAGTTCTGGGTAGCACAGAGAACCTCTAGAAGCCATCTTTGTGAATTTATCCCCCAAATGATGAAGCATGTACAATAAGCAATGCACTGAATCTAGTATTGGCATCTCTAAAAATCATTGCATCTATCCATGGTATTGTTCACAATGCCTGTTTCTTTCTGATTTCCTTACTTAAGTTTTTTCTTTTCTTTTTTAAGTATATTTTTGTATTGTAACACATTTTGAGCAGCAGTTCTGGGTTTTGAACAGCAGTTTGTCTCTTCCTTCTGAATGATATCCAACAACCAACCACATTCAAAAATTAAAGCAAAAAAATGTATTTAAGCACATCTGGTAAACAGTAACCATACTGATCTTCAATTTTATTTGTTGTTATTTTTGGTCTAGCTATCCTAGGTTGTAAGATATTTGAGGTGAGGGTTATTAGTTCAGGACACGGAATTGACACTAATTATCATTATCATTATCATTATCATTATCATTATCATTATCCTTATCCTTATTCTTATCATGATTATTTTTGTTATTGATTTCATTAAAGTGTGAAAAATTGCACGTCTTATTTACAGATAATTTATAACATAATGTTTGGAAATGTGAGGTATACAATCAGTTGGAGCAATCATCAAAATTATGCATTTCACCTGATACTTATAAGAGCTTAAAGGAAGATTGCATTTTTTCATGGATGCATAGGCAAAGTGACCTGCAAAACCTCTAAGGCACAGCTTTCCCCCTAAAACCAGAGCAACACTATTACTTCTCTTTCAGTAGTACAGGGTTCATTACTAGAGACAGATTGCAAACATACTTAACTGCAATTTCCTATATTCATTCCAATATGACCCCACCTGGAGTACTGCATCCAGCTTTGTGACCCCCACCACAATAAGGACATGGATCTCTTGGAACAGTCCAGAGGAGATCAGGAAGATAACCCTGTGAAAACAGCTTGAGAGAGTTGGGGTTTTTCACCCTGGATAAAAGAGGTCACTATGGAGATCTTCTAGCACCTTCCAAAATCTAAAGGGGCTACAAGAGATCTGGACAGGGGCTTTTTACAAAGGCATGTAGTGGTAAGACAAGGGATATTGCTTTTAAACTGAAATAAAATAGGTTAGAGAAGATATTAGAAAGAAATTCTAATTTCTTAGAAGGTGAGGGTGATGAGGCATTGGCAGAGGTTGCTGACAAAAGCTGTGGGTCAAGTGATAGTGTCAAATGCCCCATCCCTGACAATGCTAAAGGCTAGGCTGGATGGGGCTCTGAGCAACCTGATGAAAGGTGTCCCTGCCAGTGGCAGGGGGTTTGGAATAAGATGATCTTTAAAGTCCCTTCCAACCCAAGCCATGATATGATTCTATTATTTCATTTTTCAATTATTTTTTTATATCCCCCAATAGAATAGGACCCTATAAATTCAAGAGGTTGTAAACCTAGTGCATGGAAAAAATGTGAACTGAGAAATGGAGCCATTGGCAGCCCGGAAATGGAGCTGTCCAGTGACCTCCCATGACACCAAGACCTTGGTAGACTTCTCCCAGGAGCAGAACATGCTGTGTTGTCTATAGAGTAAGAAAATGGGCAAGTTTCATAAAAGCAGACCCTCTAGGCATTGCAGTTGTCATACAAAAAGGTATTTTCTAACTGCTATATTCTTTTTGTCTACTTAGTTCTTGTCCACAGTCCCAGGGTTCGGTGCTAAGGCATGTTTCAGAGCAGAGTTTTTTGGAGGGAGTGCTCAAGGCAGGCTGTTGCTGGAACGCTGTGCTCTCAGCCATGAAGAGAGATTTTCTTGTGCCCTTCACTTAATAGTTAAGGTCATTTCAGCTGGGTGCATCTGGCTGCTCTTCCATCCCCACCAACAGCCAGTGTATGTCACACCCAGCAGCAAGCCTCCAGTGCTGTGTCTCACACCATCCTTGTAGGCAAACTCAGGCAGTGTGGGCTGGATGAGAAGGCAATAACACAGAGTGAGAACTGGCTGAGGTTAGATCCCAAAGGGTCGTAATCAGTGGCACAGGGTTTAGTTGGAGGCCTGTCACTAGTGGTGTCACCCAAGGTTCCATACGGGGCCCAGTATTATTTATTTTACTCCTCAATGACTTGGAGGAAGGGGCAGAGGCCTCCTCAGGGTGCTCACTGATGACACAAAGCTGAGGAGCGGCCGATGCCACAGGGAGCTCTGCAGCCCTTCAGAGGGCCCTGGACAGGCTGGAGAGGTGGGCAGGGAAGAATTGTCTGAAGTTCCACAGAGGCAAGCGCAGTGTCCTGCGCCGGGGGAGGAGCAGCCCCTGGCACCAGTACAGCTGGAAAGCAGAAGGACAAGGACATGGGTGTCCTGGTGGACAACAAGCTGTCCATGGGCCAGCAGTGCCCTTGCGGCCAGGAGGGCAATGGTGTCCTGGATGCATCAGGAAGAGCATTGGCAGCAGGTCAAGGGAGGAGATCCTGCTCCTCTGCTCAGCCCAGGCCTCGTCTGGAGTGCTGTGCCCAGTTCTGGGCTCCTCGGTAAAAAAAACATGGAGCTCCCGGAGTGGGTCCAGCAGGGAGTTACAAAGGTGATCAAGAGACTGGAACTTCTCTCTTATGAAGAAAGGCTGAGCACGATAGACGTGTTCAGCCTCTAAAAGAGATGATAGAGAGGGGACCTCCTCAATGTCCATGTCTGCAGGGAGGGGTCAGAGGACAGACCAGGCTCTGCTCAGTGGTGCTGAGCAATAGGACAAGAGACAAAGGGCAGGAACTGATGCATGGGAAGTTCCACCTGAACATGAAGAAGAACCACTGTGGGGTTACTGCACTTTGGAACAGATGCCCAGAGAGGCTGTGGAGTCTCCCTCACCGGAAATATTGAAGAATTTTCTGGATGCAATCCTTGGCAATATGTCCTAGAATGGCCCTGCTTGAGCAGGGATGTTGGACTACATGGGCCTGTGTGGTCCTTTCCAACCTGATTCATTCTGTGAAATGTGATGGAAGAAAATTCTCAATGTGAGTCGAGGAGCATTTGACAATAATGTTACTGGAATGGAGGGTCAAAATCACTATGTTCTCTGGGATAATTGGGTCAGTACATTTTCCTGTGGTTGCAAAGTATTCAAGCACATGCTGTGGGTTTGAGGGAGAATCAGCACAGCACATAAATCATTGCCAGGCAGGGGCAGCTCAAACATGCCAATAGTGGTGGCTATGGGACATCTGAGAAAGAAGATGTTTGGACCACTGAAAGCAAAATGGGCATGAAGTAATATTTCTCTTCTTTTATTCTACCAGTTTCTTGTAATTTAGAAAAATAAGGACTCCTTTATTCAGACAATATATTTAAGAGCTACCAATTAAATAAATATAATTATTTTGAATCCTACAAGAGGAAGTTTTCTTCTAAACCTGTTTGCACTTTTGACTTAGGAGTTAACAAACCGCAACCTGGTTACCCTAGCTTTGATTTATCACCTAATTGTTTTTCTCTAGCTTTGCCAGTATTACTCATTTGTAATTTGCAAGACACGTGAGCTGGATAACTATAGTAAACTTTCAGAAATCCAGAAATTATGAGACATATTCACAAAACCTAGGCCAAGCCTGCTCTTTCTCTGAGGATGTTTGGTTAGTCTGTTTCATTTATATCAATTGGCATGAAAAATCAGCTGATGGGAGGGCCTCTTCAAGAACAAAACTGAGAAAAACTGTTTTGCAAGGGAGGAAAACAGTCATCAAAACATGTCTATGTAATTATGGACTACACATATTATATTTACTGAAACAGAGGAAATGGAGCAACTTTAAACTACATGTTTAAAACATGTTTCAGCCAATACCCAAGACAATTAAAATCTATCTTAATTTCTCTTTTCTTTGGCCTTAATTTATATTTCCACACTTCAGTAACCTCTGGTAGAAAAGGGTAAGAGGCCTCTCCACAATCCCTTTTTATAGTGTTTCTCTGATTGTTTAGCACTGAATTATCAGGAATTTTTACTTCTGTGTGTAGACTTGCTGAAGACAATGTTAGTAATGGGGAAAATGAATCATTTTAAATGAATAAAATTTAAAAGTTTTAGAAGGAGGACAATCTTTACATATTTACAGTTGATGAAACATACATATGAACAGGACCATGGGGAAAGCTGCACTCAGTTAAGACCATTAATTTACGTTCTCAGAGAGTCTTAAAATGCAAAACCTGGGGGGAAAAAAGGAAAGAAGAAAAGGCATCCAAGGACTCCTTATGGACATCCTCCATAACTACTCTCTCCCTCCTGGCAGACACCAGAGGAGTAGCAACTTCTTGTGTGGGGTCAGAAGCTCTGCTCATTCCTCATTACTAAATTGGTAGATAGTATGCTGGGAAGTTAGTCTGTGTTTAATGTTGATACATTCTACTCTCCACTGTGTCATGGAGCTTTAGCCTGACCACAGCCACTCAGTGGAAATCCCCAACAGGTAATATTTTCTCTTTCCTTTATTCCTTTGGCATTTATTTTACAAAATAGACATGGGAGTTTTTGTGGGGTTTGTTTGTTTGTTTGTTTGGGTTTTGGGGTTTTTTTGTTTGTTTGTTACCCCCGCCCCCCACCCCCCCACCCCCCGCCCCAAAGTCATTGCTGCAGAAGACGAAAACTGAAGGAGAGGCCACCCAAGGGAAGGACATAATAATCAGATAAATAATTGTACTCCTTCTCTAAGTTCTTATCTTTGGCCCACAGAGCTGGTAACTGAGCCAGGCTCATGGCATTGTGACAAGAATGCATGAGCAGGGGATGGGAAAAATCACCTTCTCCTTTGTTGCCTCAGTATAACAAATGCAATTACTCAGTTTAACACTTACATCAATTGACTACTTTCCCCCAGTGCTCTCCCCTGGACTTAAAATACTGCTGTGTATCCTCAAAGAGCTGCTCCAGTGGGTCACCTGCATGGCCACAGTAATTTGGCCCTCTTCCAACATCTGGCTTGCATATTCCTTGAATCCCCATCCAAATTCTAGGATAACAGGCACTGGAGTAAAGTTGTACTGAGAGATCCAACCCCTCTGTGTGTGTGCCCAGAGGGGTGGGGTGATAAACATTGTTGCTTGCTCAGAAAAGTGTGTTCGCCTCTGCAGTGGCTTCTGCCACCCGCCACAGGAAAGTGAAATAATCACAGGAACTCTCAGTGGTGTTGCAACTCTCTGTGTTGCAGTTTCATGAGCTCCCAACCAATAGACTTCACTACACAGCCAGTTTGATTTCTTCTGTTCTTCATTTTTTTCCTCCTTCTTTCTCCCTTCCTTACTTTTTTTTTTTTTGTCTTTTTTTTTTTTTTTCCCCTTCTTTTTCCCCTTTCTCTTTGTTTTCTGCTTTTGGGAGATGACATATTTGTATACTGCCTTTTAAAACCTCATCATTTTGCATTGTAGGACTGCTCAGATATCTGCAAAAAATGTTTGTACTGTGCCCCAGAATGGGGGAGCTGCAGATGACAGCTTTTGGCAAAATTTAATTTATTTGCTCACTGAAGTGGCCTGAAAAGCCTGATATTCAGGTTTAGTCAAAGAGGACCTGAAATGACTCATGGTCCACCCCATGTTTGAGGAAGATACCCTCATGACTGTGAACAACCTGTTCAACAGGGCAGCAAAGGCACTGTAAGTAAGGAACACTTTGAGAAAGGCTTTAAAATTCTGTGTTTTGGCCTCTGCATGATAAAACTAATTTAAGTAGTTTTCTTCCTTGTACTAGCCAGGCCATAATAATTACAAAGAATTTATTTTTAACAAAGGGAAATTAACAAGAGGCAGAAAGCAGCTTGATTTTCAGAGGAACATGAGCAGATTTTGCATGCACAAGTGCTCATGCAGTGATGTTGTTGCAACAAGTTTCCAAATAGCCTTTGTTTAGACACCTTCATATAGTTTCCAGATGAAGGAAGGGAGACAAGTGGTCTCTATCTAACTTGAGCATAGTCCCTTAAAATGCCTTTCCACCCCTCAAAAGCGATGGAGAATGGGTGCTTACTGAGGATGTTTTTCAGTTCAGTCCTGAGAAGCCCGTGAATATGCCATGTAGCACCTGCATTGTTATGCTGCCTGCATAGGTTTCCTGGGCACTTAAGAGAGAAAGATGCCATGAGGAAGGGTGCAGGTAGGGTAGAGTGGTGGTCGTGGAAGTTGAGAAGTTCCCAGAGCCTTTCAAGCTGCTTCGGGATGAAGGAGGAAAAATCAATGAGTGAAAGGGAAAAGTACAAGAGATGATAAAGTATGAGCTAAAAAGGTAAAGGAGAGAAGTGTTTACACCTGTTGTGGTCAATGCCCATGGAAGCAGTAACAGAAACATGAAAACCTGAATGGTCTATTATTCTCTAATAGCTGGTAAAGCAAAACCTGTAGGAGATGCACAGAGCTCAGTGCAACAGCAGGAAGTTGTTACCAAAGATTTTCCCAGGCTAGCTCCTAGGAAAGGGCAGTTCTGTGTTCTTGGAGAAGAAATACAGACCTGTTCTGCAGAAAGGAAAAATAATAGAAACAAAAACCCAAGCATTACAAAAATCCTGTGAAAATGCGGGCTTTGCAGGAGATAATTCAGATGGAGACTGTAAAACCTAGAGAACAGGTATTGCATCATTTCAGCAGGGGGTTAATTTATTATTCCGCATGAGTGGGCACATCAGTGCCAGCCAGAAGTTACCCAGCGGAGCTAAGAGTCATTCCCTGAAGCAGCCCTCAGCATGGTAAAATTCATGTCCATTTGCCAGCTTTGCTTGAGTTGTGTATCCAGTTGCCCTCATTTTACAAACCAAACCCTAAGTTACTGATTCAAAACTAACAAAAAAAGCACACACTCTTTCAAGTCTGGGCGAAAATAAATATTGAAATTCTTGACTATGTGACGAGCCTTTCAGACATTACTTTCTGGTTGAAAGGCTTAATCCTGAAAAGCTTTAAACCACAGTGAAATGGGTCACCCTGGCTATGTCATGCTTCTGTAAATACATATATTGAAAGGTCCCCAAAGCCCAGTACATTAATCATTTCTATTTATAACTTTGTGAAAAACCTCAGCCCTCACCTTGAAGTCTTCCCATACTAGGTATCTTTTTGAATTAAGCATGGTTGCTGATGTCTGAGGTTTTCTTCACCTTGTGGTTCAGCCCTGTCTGACTGGTGATAAATCTGTTTTCTCTGACCAGCTACAGTAACAGATCCCTCTGGGTACAGTGGGCTGAGCAGCTCCTCTGAGCAGTTCTTTCCATAGGTACTGTGTGCTGTAATCAAAGATCACTGTAGTCTGATTAGGAAGGCATTTGCTGTCAGGAGTTTATGTGACTGAATGAGCTGCTGAAAAGAAGGACTGTCCTTTTCTGGGACATTTCCAGATGTCTTTTATCTTGCTTTATCATTGCTGGTGGGTTGAAAAAGCAATGATCAACTGTAGTTGAGTTTTGCCTGCCTCAGGACCCAGGCTTTTACTTAATGGCAGCTAAAAAAAAAGTGCTCTGAAGAAGGGGCTCCAAGCCAGTTATGAGAAAGCAAGTTCCTTCAGAAGCGTAGCACCTTTCTTGGAGTCTGGGCAACATGACTTGAGGGGCTGGATCCCACCTTGGAAAACTGAGTTCCAGTGTGACTGTGTGAGGTCTTCAGATTCAGCTTGCCCCTTCACAAAAGTATTTTCTGATTGATAATTTGCTATTATATTTTTGAAACTCACACTGCAGCACAAATTCCTTCAGTTTGGAGGCAGGCACAACACCCTGTTATTAGACATGCAAACAAAAATTCCAGTCAGCAGTTTGCAAACAGCTGCATGGTATCTCTGCAAGAGAAAAAATGAGCAACAGCAGCCTTTAATTGTTTGAATTTGAAAAACTGATTTTAGTGTAGAATTTGTATTTAGGGATACTTCTTGACCATAGAAACTGGTTAAGTCTGTCAAAATTACATTTTCTGGCTGCTTCCCTGTTGTCTAGCCTAAAATGATGGCTCATGGCTAGTGTGTGTTCATGGAAGAGGGCACTAATTTTAGTAAGATATTCTTTAGTAAGACAAATAATCTGAAATATTGGAGAATAACAGATGAAATTTTTGCTTTTGATGCCATATATTTGTAGAGGAGCTGGGGACAGTTGTGGGGAGCTGGAGACAACTGGTTTCATCTTGCATAATAGCAACACTGCTGCAAGCTCTGCTTCAACATCAGGAAGGTGCCTGTGTGGAAATTTCAGATGTATGGTTGTAGTTTGCATCTACTTAGAGATGAATTTTCTGACTTCACCAGAAAGGACAGTAGATGCAAAATGACCTTTTTAGGGGAGTCATTTGCCCTCACTTTAGTCATTCACAGCATTGAGGTGAAGTTTTCACAGCTGTGGTGTTCCAAGCAGTCCAGTGACTGAGAGGAGGAACATGCCTGGCACCTGTGTGTTGGCACAGTCCCTGGTGCAACAAAGCCAAGTCCCTCTGGCCCCAGCTGCCCACAAGAAGCAGATGAGTTCAGCTCTCCTGGCCCCACGCAGCTGCAGCTCTGCGGCTGCTGCCGATTTAGTCTTGTATCTGGGCTTCATGCCATCTGCAAGCCTTGTGGGAGGCAGCAAGGAGTTCTCCTGCATGTGGGTGTTGATTCACACATGTCTGTGTGTATTCTGCCTTGGGATCAGGGAACAGCAATGGCTGCTGTGTCCCTCTGGCAGGGGTTACCATCGTGTCAGCCAAAAGGGCAAAGGTAGATCATGTCTGGCTGGAACTCCAGCATCTCCAACCAGTGCTGAGACTCCCAGTCTAGAAGGTTTCAATGGCAGCCAGTACTAGACTTGGCTCTAAAGTGTCCCTGGGGAAGCATATGTTTCCTTAACTCGCTGTCCTGTGGGATAGAAGTTTCCTGAATGGGGACAAAGGGAATAATTAATAGAAGTTACCAAAAAAATTATGAAATTAATAAAATGTTTTATGCTTGCCCACAGTAAGCCATGCCAGATTTTGCATGTCAAGGCTGTTGACCTGATGCTGGTTGATGATAGACGTTGGTGCTTGATGTCCTGTTCCGGATGTTTGTGCAATACAGAAATGGTGTATCTGAAAGACAAGAAGCCATTTCTGGCTGGTTGACTCCAATCCTGGCAGCCATGGCCTAACTTCTCTGTGCAGAAGTTTATTTTTCCGTGCTTTATGGTTTTGTTTGTAGCAAGGGAAAGAGGTAAGACATTTTACCCAAAGTATCTGTGTATCTCTGGTATCTCTGTATCTCTGGTCTTCGTATCTCATATCCCAGCAGTACAGGGAAAGGTACCAAGAGGGTTTGCTGTGGCTTACCATGGCTGAGGATATATGGAAAGGACTGGGTCATAGTTATTTTAGAATGCCAAAGCCTGCATAACTGGACTTCAGGCAAAATCTGGACCTGCCTGTCCAGGTTTTAGTGCAATCCAGAAATAATTTGGCATCAAACAGATTCTGAGCATTCTTGTTCAGCCTGAAGGTCAAACGCCGTCATTTCTGCACATGCCATAGTTTTCTCTCCAAAACCAGAAAGCAGTAATTCTTACTGCCATTAACCTTTAGTAAAGCAAGCAAGAGTAGACAGGAATGACACCTACTGGACACATTTGGGTATCACCTACAACAGACGTACAAATCTGGAAACAGGTCTTTTCAGGCAAATGACTGCAATGACTGTGCTATTTTGGGGACTTGAGAGCCCTAGTACTTCTGTCCTCTAATAGGAACTGTGGGGAATTGTTGTAGTATTTATAGCAAAATGAGTTCAAACTCAGGACATCTAAGGGTAAGACTAACATTTCACAAGAAAATGTTGCACTGTTTCTGCGATTCAGTTCCCTTGACCATAAATTGTGGCAGTCCTGTGGTTTCTTCCCTGCTGCATCAAGACCACATTTTTTAGTACTTGAATTGTGTTTTATAGCTGAAGAATTATTAAAACTCCTTACTGTTTAAAATTCCTTATTACAGCCTTATGGCAAGCATTTTAAAAATGAGCAACTTGGTAACTATGACTCAGTCAGCCTCACCTCTGTGCTTGGGAATATCATGAAACAGATCCTCCTAGAAGCTCTGCTAAGGCAGAGGCACAAAGAGGTGATTTGAAACAACCAGCAAGGCCTCAACAAGGGCAAGTCTAGCTTGACCAACCCAGTGGCCTTCTACAACAGAGTGACCACATCAGTGGACAAAGGAAGGGTTGCAGATTTCATTTGTCTGGACTTCTGTGAAGCCTTTGACATGGTCCCCGACAACATCCTTGTCTTTAAATTTGAGAGACATGGATTTGATGGATGGACTATTTGCTGGATAAGAAATTGGATGGATGATTGCACCCAGAATGTTTTGGTCAATGGCATAATGTCCAGATGGAGGTCAGTGATAGGTGGTCCCTCATTGCTCATCACCCTTAGGGGTCTGTACTGGGACCAGGACTATTCATCAATGACACAGTCAGTGAGATCAAGTGCACCCTCACCAAGTTTGCAGATGACACCAAACTGAGTGATGTGTTTGCCACACTGGGAGGATGGGATGCCATCCAGAGGGACCCAGACAAGCTTGAGGAGAAGACCATGAGAAAAATCATGAGTTTGAAGGCCAAGTGCTGGTGCTGCACCTGGGCTGGGACAACCCCTGGCACCAGCCCAGGCTGGGCATGAGCAGACCCAGAGCAGCCCTGCCCAGGAGGACTTGGGGGTGCTGTGGGTGAGAGGCTGCACATGGCCCGGCCATGGCACTCACAGCCCAGAGAGCCAAACGTGTCCTGGGCTGCATCCAGAGCCCCGTGGGCAGCAGGGGAGGGAGGGGATTCTGCCCCTCTGCTCTGCTCTGCTGAGACCCACCTGGAGCACTGCATCCAGCCCTGGGCTCCCAGCACGGGAGGGACAGGGACCCAATGGAGTCAGCCCAGAGGAGGCCACCAAGATGAGCAGAGGGAGGGAGCACCTTGGCTGTGACTGGAAGAGCTGGGATTTTTCATCCTGGGAAAGAGAAGGCTCTAGGGAGAACTTATTGTGGCCTTTCAATTATTAATATTTAATAAAAAAAGACAGGAACAGATTTTTTTTATCGTGACCTGTTGTAATAGAACAAGGGGTAATTAACGCAACTCCACAGGTTTTAAACTAAAAGAGAGTAGATTCTCATTATTAAAAATAGGAAAAGTTTTCTAATGAGGGTAGTGAAACACTAGATAGAACAGGTCACTCAGAGAGTTGGTAAATGCCCATCTCTGGAAACACTCAAGGTCAGGATGGGGCTCTGTCCCACCTCATGGAGTTGAAGATGGCTCATAACGTTTAAAGTTTCCTTTCACTCCAAACTTTTCCAAGATGCTGTGATTCTGTTATCCTTTGTGGATTAAAACTTAAGAGGTGGATGTGGAAAAGGCAGGATATTCATACGATACTAGCAAAAATACATCATCCCAAACTATTCTGATACAAAAACAACTTGATCTGACATAGGGTACATAAATGTTAATTTTTATTCTGACAGATGTTGGTTCTGGAGCCCAAACTAACAAGGCACAAAGGTGCTATCCTGCTGTAGGTGGCTTTTGGGCTGGAGGTCCTTATACAGGTATGTCAAGGCCAACACCACTTGGGCTATGCAGGGTGTGCAAGATGCCTTAAATACAGCATGTGGCTCTTCAAGTTGATTTGCTGGGTTTACAGCCTCTTTTTGGTCTTCACAGCTGACTCCTGGTGGAGACGTTCAGCCAGACTCAGACAGGAATGACTGCTCACCTACTGAAGAGTGGTGGATTTGCTGGTGTTTAGAGAGGGTGCTGACAGAAAAGGGTTATACCTTTTGTGTTTTCATAGTTCTCATGGGGCTCTTAGGCTGAAACTGAAGGCATATGCACTATTTAAGGGAACTTGTCTTTTCTAGAAAGTACTGGTAGGGTCAAAGAGGGAATAATTGTCTGGGGAACTGGTTTGGCCATCTGAGAGAGATGCTGAATTTTTTCTGAGGGGATTCTTTCCCCCCTTGCACTCTATGTCTACTCTTTTATAGTTGCCTGTCTTTGAATTAAATCTGCTATGTCATTGCTTTCCAGTGCTGCAGGATTATCCAGCAGTTTCTTGCAACACACTGTAGTGGTAAAAAGACTGTTCCACAAATCATCCTGCCCTGTGAGTACCAGTGATTGTGAGTTTATGACATGATATTCCCATCTCTGAGAGGTGTGACCAGGGCTAGGATAGGGTTAAGGTCAGCACCACATGAGAACAGGTTCACAGGAGAGTTCCATGGCTTGCTGCCAGATGAAGGGAATCTGGAGCTGGATTAGAGTGACCACAGAAGGAAAATTTTAAATGTTGCTGCAGTGCCTTAAAGTACTGGGATTTATATACAACACCTAGAACAAAACATGCTGAAAGGAAAGAATTCCTTAAAAAGAAAATCTGCAAAATAAAAAATCCTAAAAATAAAACAATGCCTGAAAAAGGGAAGAATCATAGAATTGCAGTCAGAAGCACTGAGTATGCACTACTGATTATCAGCTATATATTCAAAGGGTATTTGGGTTGGAAGTGAGGACTTCACCACACTGGAACTTCTATAGTGAATAACTGAAGATTTAGGTCAGTGAGCTGACCATGGGATACACCATTTCTCAGCTGTGAGGCATTTTCTAGTAGCTTGGCTCCTTCTGCTATGTGTATGAGCTGGTCTGAGACAGGAGGATTTGGATGGCATTTTCAGGGTAATCAAAGGGGGCTCTCAATTAATAAAAATTACAAGAGATCTTGTGTCACAATGTGCCCGGCTTTTATTAATTTGCTCTGTTTCTGCTGGTGGTGTCCAAGCCCCCAGGTATTTCACCAGCACAGGTCATGCAGGACAGGGGTCAGAGAGACCACTGCCAACATTCACAGTAACTCAGTTTTTTCACTGGGAAATTGACACTACCAGTTTCTTATGGGATGATCTTAATTTTCTTCCCACTGCTTAAACAGCAGCGTGATATAAAATTAAAGAACAATGTAAATTTGCACTTCTTATTGCTAGGGGAGTTGTTTGCTTTAATGGATAGTTAGCTTATATATTAACATTTTCTTTCTAGTTTCCTTACCAGCCTTGCTGGTTTTATGTTTTCATTCAGCGATGGCTTTCCCTTCTCATGATCACATCATACTTCCCACTGCAGGCTGAAAACAAGCTACTGATGACTGTGTGCCAGTCATCTTATCAAAGGTACCTCCAGGGAAGTGAATTGGCTTGTTAGCCTCACTTCTGCTGTGGATGAATTGGAACAATTGGTATTTCAGAGCTGCTTTAAGTTAACTCTGTTCATTAAGTTAAGGTAACAAAATACGTTAAACTTCTTTGGGGCTGGATGGTCTCTGCCAGCTCCAGCTGGAGCAACCAGGAGGTCAGTCAGCACAAGAGATTGTCAAGCTGCTGGTTGCTGGCAAAAACAAGTTGTCAGCAGAAAAATCTTCCAATGCTGTTGGGTTTGTGAGCAAAATACATTCAGGTTGTACTGTAATAAGATTAAAAATTACTGAGAACTTCCCCTGCTCCAGAACAAGACCAGCTGGTCTGAAGTCCAACACAGATTATGTTTGTCAGAGAACCTGCAGATGCTCCACCCCTGGGGCCAGATTGGATGAGCCTCTGAGAACCTGGTCTGCTGAAAGTTGTCCCTGTCCATAGCAGTGGGGTTGGAACAAGATATCTTTGAGGTCCCTTTTAATCATTCTGTGATTCTATGATCAAGACTCAAATATTTTATCAGGTGCCTAAATGTAGGAATCCAGGGCATCCCTCCGCCCTGGAAGGCCTGGGACCCTGGCAAGGAGGTCAGGAATCTCCCTGTACAGAGCCCCAAGGGTCACTGTCTCTGATCTCTCTCCATGGAAAAGAATTTTCAATCTTACAGGATGAATTACAAGTTCTAAGTATTTGATATAAGTAATTATTAGTGTGGCACGGGTGCAAAAGTAAAATTTTAAAATTCTAGATAAGGGGTCCAAAGAAGACAAGATAGAAAAAATTAGGAGTGTCTTGTCCTTTTTCTTCTTCTTCGTGCCCTCCATGTTTCACTGTAGTGTTAACATTTTTCTATTGGTTTAAGCTAAAACTCACTGTTCAACGTAAGTGGTAGATATTAGCACATTATTATAAATATAACACACGTAATTTCTAATATATAATGTTTATAACATCCCATTGAAGGGCAGAACCCCATACATTGCCCTACAAAACAGACCTACAAGACAACAGAACATGATATAAATAAACAAAAATAAACAACCTTAAAAACCAACACAAACAATTACAACTTATTCTTTAATTGCAAGACTCAAAACCAGAAACTTTCTACAATCTAAAAATCATTTAAATATCACAAATTCCGTCACCTAAATAAAAGATGAATTTATTTTCTCTCCTTTTTTTAATAGCAGCCCCACTAGAAAAGCAGGACTTGCATCCATATGAAAGCCTAAAGTAGCTAATGTGACTCTTTCTATAAGCTCAAGGAGTTTGGGATCAGGGTGTAAGTGAAGCTAAAGAAAAACTGTTCACAAGAATTAGCAATTGCCTTTGCAAAAGCTCTGTTTTTTCCTTCAGGAGCTACTGTTTAGCAGTGCAGGATATTTAGAAATTTCCTGTCTAGGTACAGCTATGAAGGTGGGAGAGACCATGAAAAAACTGTGCCAACTTTATTGTGTGTATTTGAACTCTTTGCTATTTCATTCCTATGTTGCAGTCATCTAGATTGTTTTGACAAACATTGTTCCAGTCTTTGAATATTTGTTTTTCAATTGATTGAGATTAGATACACTCACAAGAAGGCTAACATACTCATTTCAACCAAGTTTTCATTCCAGAGATGGCTGTTGATTAGCCAGACTATGACCCTGAAAAACTACTGAGAGATGCATTGGAACAGATGAATTGGGAATTATAAAAGTGTACAAGACATTTTATCTACTTTTATACCAGTTTTGTTGAAACTGTTAGCATTTCAGCTCAGGCAATATACATATCAAGTTGATGATGGTGTCTGCACTCCCTGATGCTTTATCTTTAATGTTACTCCTGTGAAATCAGGATCATCAGCTTAATAAGAAAAAAGTAAAACAAAATAATGCATATTAGAATCATTAATAGGTGAATGAGAAGTAGTTAAGGAAAGTTACTGGATAGTTATGCTTTGATTTTGAAAAGTCTTGCAAATGAATATTAATTTGATTTAAAATACTAAATGTAATTCACAGATACTGGAACACGTTATAAATTAGAATGTAAATAGTGGTGAGTATATCTTCAAATATGCCTGATTACTTCCCTTTCTACCACTGTGGAGACCAAGACACACAGTCATAGTCCAAAAAAACATGAGTCAACCTATATTGTTTTTCATCTCAGAGTTCAGGGACAGCAGTAACCTGGTCTGCATCATCAGACAGCTGCAGGTGCATTTATTTATTGATCTTTAAGAAGTTCTGGTGTCACAGGCATTCCCAAATGAGATTTACAAGAGAGTGTAAAGGAAAGGTTAATCCCTGAAATAAAGCAGATTCTGCTGAATTCTGAGCAAAACACTTTCCTTTCTGGAATTGGTTTGAGTTTACACTGTTAAAGAGGTACATCTGTTCTGCTTTGCGCCTGATTAGGAGAGCCTCACCTCTGCTGCTGTTGCTAGCCCTGAAGGCAAACAGGAGGATCAGAGCCAAGCTGGTGGGAATCAGTAAAGTCAGATTGATTTATCAGTGCTGGAAGAGAAAGGGGAATTTGGTGTGTGACTGAAAACTGTGTTAGAGCAGTTATTTAAGCCATGGCAGTTTTTGTGTTGTAACTGTAGGACTGATGTCACCACTAAAGGAAGTGAACACCCAGGGTTTCAGGCCCTTGACTGAACATTGAATTTGAGCCTTTACTTTAAATACTTATGTGTTGTCATTTCCCTTCTAGCGCATCAGATTTTTACTGCCTTGTCCCCCTGAAAACTCCCCAATATTTATTCCTCTCCAAGGTGCACCACCAGCCCCAAACAGGCAACTATGTATTGATTTTTTTCCAAGAGATGGGTTTATAAGCACTGTTCCTTTGCTTTTGAGTACTTCATGTTTAGAGGCCAGTTTGGGAAGGGTAAAGGATTGGTATGTTTATCGATGTTCAGAGCTGAAAAAGCTGAAAAGGTCTGTGTGCTGTGAGCCGTCTTACTATCTGCTTTGTTGAGATCAGTGCTGGGTGGAGATTGAATTCCCTGCTAACCAGTTATCTTATCTGGAAGCCATTGAGTTAGGAGAAGTACTCAGGTGGTGTGTGGTTGGATGAGGGGATGACTCCTCACTCCAGTGGTTTGTGGGGTCCTCTCTTCCCTAGGCAATGGTTGCTACAGATGAAATATGAGAACAGTTAATGCACACAAGGTTTTTTTGGGAGGATAGGTCAGCATTCTGCAGAGGCATCGCTGTGCTGCTGACGTGAAATCACAACATTGCGCCGGGAACCAAAAGGTGGTGCTGTTACTGCAAGAAAAAAAGAGAAGAAAGCGCATCCCGATCTCTTCAGGGCTGTTGTTGATCATCTGGGAAGCAGGAGGAGACCTAAGGGCTCTCTGTTTTTTGCGGGGAATGCAGTACTCCTGGGCTTTCTTAATGTATAGGACAACTGGTGCTGATGGATAGAGTCCGGGAAAGCAATAAAGCGCAACACAAGAATGCACCTGGAGGGAGGGGAAGGAAGAAAAAAAAAGTGAAGCAAGTCACAGGACTTCACCTTGTGAGGTATCAGACAGGAAGCGAGACTGGAGAGGGGTGGCAGATGATATTGGGCTGGGCTCCGCATGGCACACAGCCCATCATGTGTTCTGCCAGGAGGCAGCCACAAGCAGCTGCTTGAGTTAGATATAAATCAGGAAATAGAAGCATTAAAGATCCTCAAAAGTAAAGGGAAAAGCAATGGGAGAGTGTGAAGACCCTTAGTGTGGGAGTTGTGTAACAGATGTAACAGAAACACTCCTAAGATGGTGTTTGTCTCTGTCTTGGTCTCTGGAAAGGTGTATGTTGAATGGGATATTGAGCTAGTCAAACACAGAAAAATGACATTTAGACTAACACAGGAATAGTACCTAGGTGCTGTGCAGGTGGATTAGGGAACTGGTGATCCTGCAGGAAAAAATGTTATTCCATGACATCTCCCTGTGAGTCTCTGTCTTCCCATGACAATCATCACATCATGTCAGTGAAGAGGTCTATGTCCAGTTTCTGCTTTGAAAATGTCTTAATGTTGTGGTGCAGCCTAAGAGACACTTATTATGCACCGGATTTTGTCCTTTGGGGCTGAAACTGTCCCAAGTCACTGTGGGGAGACTGAGATTTATATAAACAAGAGATTACAAATTCAGCCCTGGTGGGGACCCTCAGGGTTCACTTTGTACTACAGGATGAAGTTCAATTGCACAGCCTTGGCTGATGGGAAGTTGCTATATCAAGCAATCTGAGGAAGCATCAAGACAGCCAAACTGTACAACCATTTTTCTCTGGCCATGAGATGCAGCAGTGACCATCTGAGGTATAGGGCATGGCATTCTGCACCCTCTTCCCCCTTGCTCTTCCAGGTCACAGCTACAGCCCCACTACAAAAACCTGCAAAGAGGCATCTGAATTGATGTTTCTCCTCTTTCCCTGTGACTATCAGCCTTACTGAATGACTTCAATTTTTAAATGAATGGAAAATATTGCTTGGGAGTGGGCTGAGCTATGCAAGACACCACTCATACCTAATTTTTGTGGTTGCAGATCAATGGCAGCAGGTGTAAATGCCTGCTGTGTTGTTCAACTCATGCGCATGTTTTGGAGCAGAAAGGTCCCTTATTCTTGCAGCCTTGCCTGGCTCATCCTTCTGGACCTATTTCCCGCTCGGAAATAAAGGAAAATAACTCTGTAAGTTATATGACTGTATGACAAAGGTAAAACAGAAGGGGGTTAAAAATGTATAACCAGAAGGCTTAATGGGGACCTCCAGCACCCAGGTCTCTGTCTTAGCTCTGCCATTAATCTCTGCTTAGTGTTCCTGTGTCCTGGTGCCTCTCTGGGACTTTGTCCATTCAGAGCCTGAACTCTGGACACTGCTGTATGATCTCGACTGTTAGACCTACTAGAAAGCAGCTGCTGTGAAAACTTTTATATCTCCCAGGAGATAAAAATTGGAAATTTGATCTCTGCTTGAGGATGTTCAGCACTGATTAATACTAAGAGGAGTTAATGAGAGGCCTTGACTAGAGTGCAGCAGTGTAGATCTGTAATCAAAGTCTTTGTATAATCAGAAACATGCCAAATACTAAATGTATGTGTCAGACTATCCCTATGACATAAGTGTATTGTACCTGAACATGAGATAAGTGGGAATAAACAGCAAATATTTTGAAGAATAGTTGCTGTGTTTCTGAGTGCTGGGGAGCTGTGTACATGTAGCTCAGGGGTTTTGCTGTGCAGGGATATTCATGTTTGTACTGGATGTTTTCACTTCTTATCACCAACGTCTTAAAGCTTGTTTATTGAACTCTGGGTCAGTTTATTCAGGTTTAATGACTCTTCCACTGCATGTTTTCATTTCAAGCACATTTTTGCATGGGGAACATTTTGTGTGCTGTTGTGTGGATATTTCAGAAGGTTGATCTTGGGTCATTCATTGAGCTAGTAGATGGATGATAGGAATGACTGTTATGGTCTCCTTTTCCTTATATTTTTTTAACATGTGTTCTTCATTTGTGTCTTATATTCCTTTTTCTACTTCTGTAGAGGGTTGTTGGTGAGGACAAAATAGAATGTGGTTTCTAGAGGATAGTCTTAGCCTACATCAGAGCTTGTGTCCCAGAAAGAAAGATGTTCTTGTGGTTTGTGAATAAATGTTTGGAATTTTTTGACGCATGTATTTTTCTTGGTGTTGCTATAATCTTTTCAAGAAATCATGACAGGGAATTCAATTATAAAATACATTTGTGGTAACACAAAAAGATTGTGACTTCATTAGAAAGCAGGTTGGGATGCCCTGCCTTAATTTCTACTCATACTCTTGGTGAATGCAAGAGGGGAACATATGTGTTTTCTAGAGAATAGTCTCTGACTGGGGGATATCAAGTTGTAATAAATCTGAGTTTCTGAGTAGTTCCCACACTGCCTTCTCATGCTTTCACAAGCACAGTGAACAGTTTCCAAAAGCCTCTGTATCAGACACTTACAGAGCCTGGGCTGGCAAGTTGGGCTGTGTTTCTAAATGTACATCTGAAACGCAGAGGCACTGACCTCTTAGTTAACCAGCAGCTTGCAGATGTGTCTGTTCATCAGTGAAAGGGAGAGCTGTGGAAGCCGTCATGTAAGATGCTTCCTGTGTGCCAGGACGTGGTGACAAATCATCCAGACTTCAGAAAGACAGGGAGAGCTTCACTGCAAAAAGTTTGAATTTTCTCACTGAGACACAGACACTGGTAATTTTCTTATCCACCTGATGGATAATTCTAAATTTTCATCTGAATTACTTTAATGGATGTCATCTTAGTGAGATGTGTTGCAGACACACATGTCCAAACCCATGGCTTATTTTGCATAACATGCAAAGGTATTCTTGCTATTTCATAGATAGGAGGTGACTGAAAGTGAACCTTTGCCTTTAAGATATCGTGGGTGCTCCTTGAAGATGCCCTGTCCTGTACTCTTGCTCACAGTGGGGAATCTGAACTTGAGATATGAGTCCCCTGAGTAGGAGAACTGGAGATGCCAGAGACATAAAGTTCCCACTTTGTCTTTCACAAGGCCTTTCACCACTTTGTAATTAAAAAGCATGACTGTATAATTCTGATAATTATTTTTTTTCCGATTACGAAGTAAACAAAAAGGCCGGTGTCTGATTTAAACCTGAATTACCATGAAAAACATACAGGAAAAGAAAAGAAAACACAAAACAATGGATGGGGAGAGTGAGATGCCTTTTTGTTATATGATGTAAGATTTTCAGCCCTCTGCAGTGTGGCTTTTCTGTGAAAAGGTGTAACTTTTTTCTGTTCAATGCCTATAGATAACTCCCTTTTGTGCTAAATATCTCTGCTCTTCAACACCTTCTGCAAGTAGCATCTTAGACCTTGGAAGCAGCAAAAGCAAACCAACTCTACATAGAATAATCAAGATTCTTAAGAATTTTTCTGAAAAGCTTATCAAAATCTCAGTGAGTGGTTTTGAGTCTTGATAATGTTGCTACTTATCCTGAAACAATTTTATGGCCTTGCATATGGGCTGAAAAGATAGTCAGTACCTGACTCTGCCAAAGAGTCTTTGTGTGGCACTGGTTGGGTCATTTAATCCTTTTTTCTAATTTGCACCTCTGAAGAAGAATACCAATAAATCATTTCCTCATCACGTTTTCACAGTGATAAATTATATACCTGCATCTGTAGGAGGGATTAATTCTACACTGCCAAATCCAGTCTTTGCTATTCACTCCTCCAGTAATTTTTGGGCCTTTTAAAATATCAATGCTATTAATTTCTGTCAGGATATAAGAGTCAAAGATTGACTTGCAGTCACTGATGAGCACTTTGATGTTGATTTGATGGTCATTACAAGCACAACCAATTGTAGATGGAGAGTTCTTGGAGAGATTTAATCCAGCTAGGTCAAGGTTAAAGTAGTTGTTCATAATATAACTTCTAAAATTATCTCTGCACCTTTCTTAAATTCAAGAGGAGAGAGTTAGTTTTGGTTCCATCATTTGGGGCTGCTGCATAGCTTGGGCATGGATCAAGCTTAGTGCCTCAAATAAGTACAAAGCCAGGGCAGTGAGAAGGAAAAATTGTAGTGGAGTTGTATTGAGAAATCTTTCCCATATGGAATAGCAGTTCTAACCTAGGGGTTATTTTTGTTCTGATGTTAAAGATCTACATAATGAGATAATATGCAATAACAAATTTTTCCCAGTTTTTGTGCATGGGCAAACGGCATTGACTGAGAAATGTTGCCAAACTTGTCTGCAGCATACAAAGCAATAATGCAGTTCTGTAAAAGGAAGTGTGTTTAATGAGTGACATCTGTCTCCTTCATAATATCTGCCATCTCCATGGCAGTAATTGCCACATTTATGTGAGCAAAATGTTTTATTTTAATGTCTGATTTATCAGTGACAAGCTGCATAGCGGATGTTACAGATTAACATAGCTGATGCTGAAAGATTTTAGAACTTGAAAAAGCACAGTAGCTGTTCTACTATATGAGTACAGAATAGTAATATGAGTACATTTGTTTAAAACAAGAAATAAATATGAAACTGCTTGGAGTTCTGAATGCGTATGTGCAAAAGCTATTTTCATGTAAAAATCAAATGCATGAGAATGAAATGAGATCACTCTTGCTTGCTTGCAAGAGCACTCCCATAGCAGCTGTGTGCCTTTGACTGTCTCGGGGGTTTAATGCCTTATTTTGAAATAGTGTGGTTTATACTAGGTGCTGTGGATTTAAAATGCTGGTGTGACTGTGGGGTTTCAGCTATAAGTGTATTGTGTGCTTGAAGTCTGTTCAGTGAATAAGGATCTTCTGGAGATCTGCATGGCAGTATGCAGAAAATATTCCTTTTTAGGGGCGGAGAAGAACACTTTCTGTACTGATTTCATAAAACTGTGACTGCATGTCTATTTTACTTTTGGCCTTCTTCTTTCCACTTCCACAAGGATTCCTAAGACTTTCTGAAGCCAAGTATTCCTGGTCATATCTGGCCAATTCCTTTGTACCAGCTCTTGCTATTCCCTGAGGCTTTCTCATGACTGTTCAGCTCATTATTACTTATGTTAGCTGGCCAAAAAGGCATAACTCTACACTAAGAGATCATGAACTCCTGAGAACCACCTTTGTGTGTGTGTGTGTGTGTGTGTGTGTGTGTGTGTGTGTCCTGATCCTTTCAGCGCACACACACACACGCACGCACACACACACACACACAAAAAGGTAATTCTTATTTTCTTGATGCCAATTTGACTACCTGCCGAAATTTCAAATTTCAGTCTATGCCCTGGTCATTACATCATGTGTTTTACGTGGGTTTTCTAAGCAATATTTGACAGGATAATGATGCTCATGCCATTTAAATTGATGCCAGACCTCATGTGTCTTGTAAGTGGTCTGGACACTAGAATTATAAAAATGCTGACTGCTCCTGCTGGCATCATAGTGGGAGTGTGTGTGTGCTCCCAGTGGTGCTCATATGTAGTGCTGGTTTTTGTTGAGAACTTCTTTGGCAAGCTGGGACATAAAAGGGAAGTTTTTCACCAAAATGATTACTTCCACCTCTGTGATACCAACCATCAGACAAATAATAATTATGGTCTGTTCAAGAATGGAATGTTCAACACTACTTTCTACTGCAGAAACATGTCTCTTCCCTGTATCTGGCAAATTATAAAACTTATAAGAATGATTTTTCAACACATTCTTGCAAGACTATTGCTCTGAGTGATTCTGCTAACCAGCAAATATTACACCACTGAATCATAATGGTGTTAGAAAATACAACACCAAAAGAGGAAGGAATATCCCTTTTCTGTATTCTGATCTGTACTCCAATCTTTTCCTCATTTTCTGGCTTGGCAAGGCTGTATGTGTTAAATGTTGGAAGGTGACTCATTTCTGTGAAGTGTTTTTTTTTCTCTTTTTTAATTTCTCCCCCACATTTTTAGTGACCTTTGTTCTGACAGAGAAAGCCAGGATATAAATTTTAATAGAGGCAAAAATTAGCTAAAGAAAGAAGCCTAGATCAAGTGGGAGTCATCTGTATTGAAACAACCAGAAGCATTCAAAATGGAACACAACTGGTGTGTCAACAAGTTTGCCTGGAAAACACTTTGACACTTGTCAGAAATAAGAAATTTTGGCAGTGGGTGAACTTTAGAGGAAGTCAAGGAGGGAAATGAGAGAAGTGAGCTGTTTTAAAGTGAAACTAGTTATGCAAAAGTACCCGTGATCACTTTGTTGTTCTGTTGAGTTCCAGTCATAGACCCAGTGTGTTAGGTATTGCTCAAAAATAAACATTATCTGCTAGCCTCAGGCCAAAGCCTGACATGGAAAAATAGCCCCAGCCCAGAAAGATAAATGGGCTAGAGTTCTTCCTTTGCTTTTATGATGAACTCAAGTAAGTTACATGTGCTGATGGGTCTCGGTCTTATAGGTTGTGTAAACTTGTACTCCTAGACACGTGCCTCAAAGCAATTTTTCCAAATTACTTGCTTCTGGAATCCCTTTTATCTGATGACCAATGATTCTAATGTGGATCTGAAAACTTTTGTCAAAACTGTTAGAGTTTTGTGATGGGTTTAAATTTTAACAAGTCAGCATTTCCTAACAGAAAAAAAAGAAAAACTTTTTTGAGAGAGTTCCCATCTGGTAGAGCTCAGATCACAATATCTTGTGTCTCTCTGAAATTAAAACAGATGGAATTCTTAGAGCATCTAATCCTGTTCTTCTCATTTCATATCATTTGCCTTCAGGAGGTGGGACTTTGAGAAACACTAGGTCTGATAAGCTGAGGAAGAAACTGTGAAAGTTGGAAGCACTGAGGGAGACCATCCTGGGAAGTTCCTTAAGTTTCATAGCTTAGATCTACAGCTGATTAATCTGCAGCCTTCATTTTAACAGTTTGACTGCAATGGTTCCTCATATGATCAACTCATAAACAGTTACAATGTCACTTTTGTTGTTCTTCCTTGTTTTTTTCTTCTTAGTTGTTTGGGTTTTTTGTTTTCTTTTGGTCTTATTTTATTTTTTTTCTTTGTTTTTTGTGGGTTATTTTCTTCTTGTTTGGCAAAATTCATTTGCATCTGTAAAGCTGGTGTCTCTGTTGTCCACGTAGTGAAGAACAAGGTGGAAGTACCTACTCCTTCACATCTCCATTCCCCACAGAAAGGGAATGGACAGAAGATACTACATTGATCAGATTGCAGAAGAGGCCACTGTTAGTGTGTCTGTATGACATCAAATAAAGAGTCTTAACTTATCCAGGACTTCTGACTCTGTGTGTTGCTAATTCTAGACAAGGCAAGGCTCCCTGGTGCAGTGGGAGTTGGGGAAAGGGTGGGGGAATTTTGCCTTCCACTTCAGTCTCTGATTTAAGTTTTTTCCTAGAAAAGAGTTGTTTTCTGATAACCTTGCATTGATATTGGGCTGAGATCTCTAGGCAGTGACTTCCCCTTTCTTAGTCAATTATATTCCAGGATTGGCACATGTGTAAAGAAAATGTTATATTTACAACATGAAGCTATGTCAGAGGACATTTAGGTTGTTAATTCTGGGACTGTCCTGGCCCTGCACAGGACACCTCAAGTGTCTCACCATGGGCCTGAGAGCATTGTCCAAACACTTCTTGAACTCTGCTAGGCTGGTACCGTGACCACTTCCCTGGGGAGCCTGTTCCAGTGTCGAGCCACCGCCTGGGGGAGAAGCCTTTTGCTGATACCCAACCTAAACCTCCCCTGACACAACTTGAGGCCGTTCCCTTGGGTCCTGTCACTGTCACCACAGAGAAGAGATCAGTGTCTGCCCCTTTGCTTCCACTTGTGAGGATGTTGAAGGCCACAGTGAGGTCTCCCTCAGTCTTCTCCTGGCTGAACAGACCAAATGAGCTCAGCCACTCCTCACATGGCTTCCCCTCCAGGCTCTTCAACATCCTCCTGTGGACACTGTCTTACAGGTTAATACCTTTACAATATTGTGACACCTAAAACTGCCCCCAGCACTCAAGGAGAGGCCACCCAGTGCAGAGCAGAGTGGGACAATCCCCTCCCTTGCCTGGCTGGTGATGTGCCCCCAGGACACTGCTGACTCAGTAGTGCTAGACTTGCATGCAAAGTGTAACCCCAACTTACAGTAAAAGCAGCACACTGGTGGGCTATAACACAGCCCTGATGTAATTCAGATGCTTAAGTAACCCTCCTTTTTATCCTTCTTTCTCTTCCCACTCCAAACTAGCCCAGCCAGTCAGTTTAGAGCAAGTGGAATATCATATGTTTCCCAAAGGAAAGGAACTGCTCAGAAATCAGCATGTCAATCTGCTTCAGAGAGGGCTAGACCCAAGATGTGTGAACATAAGTGCCTCCAGACCACTTGGCAGAGCCTGTGATTCTTCACATGCTTACAGAGCTGTGCAAAGAGAGAGTTGTCAAACAGTGCTGAGCATAGGAGTGTTGCTCTCTTTACAACTGTTCAGCAAAAATTAAAATATTCTGACTTCATCCTTGGACCAGGTGGAGTTGGAAGGTACTGCAAGAGATGATGCTGTCAGAAGGTCAGGTCTGTAGGCAGGCATAGGACATGTTTTCTTTGAATTATCTCAGACTCAGTAAAATGTGGAAGTCACTTTCTGGAAAATGAAGCCCCAGCCAATTTTTATGAACTTGGGTTTTCTGCAACAATGGCTGAACCAGCCCTTGCCTTCTGTTGCCTTCTCAGTTCTGGCATCTGATGTGCTCAGCTATGCTGTATTTTGCTACAACAGGAGCTGCATGTGGTGATGTGTTTGACCTGGTGTTCATGCAAGGAGCTCTTAAACAGCAACAACAAGGTGGGGTGGTTTGGGAGTGAAGAAGGGAAAAAGGTTTTGTCTTACAATGTCATTTTTGCCAGAAGAAATACATGTCTAACTACCAAACTATATATCAGGTAGCTCTATTTCTTGGCACATTTGTCTTTAACCCTATGTCCTCACAAATGTTATGGCACAAATCTAAACTGCAGGTCATCATATTCTTATCTTTAAGTTCATTCCTTCAATGTGTTAACAAAAATTCTGTCTGCTTACAGCCCAGTAAACTTCCATAACATCAATAACTAAATTAAGGAATAAATCTGTGCTCCAAAGACTGTGCTCCTTTAAACCCTTCTTCTTCTAATCTCATAGGTCCCTTCTCCCTGGATATTGGGCAAGGGTTTCTTTGTGCTGGCAGTGCAAAGAGGCAGATCTCCAGGTCAATGCCAGCACATGAGTGAGGAGAAAGCAGGGACAAGATTCACTCCTCCAAGTCCAGAGGTCTTGACTTTATTTCCCCTCACTTTTGAGCTGTGCACAGCACTGAAAAGTTTTTTTTATATAAGAATGTAAAATAAAATAAGGCACTGTATTTGGAAATCTGTTTTCACATAGAAATCTGGCATACAGAAGTTCTTTCGTTTGACAGGACTTCACTTCTGTAAGGCTTCCACATGCAATATTTAAGAGAATAGGCAGTATAAAATGCCAAGTCATCAGCATTTTCCTTCAGTACTCATGGTCTCTACAGCCTTGATGCAGTTTGATGTTTTCCAAGTAGAAACAGTGTTGTCTTTGTGAATATTTACCCATGCTACTTGCTGGGCAAATGCTGAGAGCATTTTGCGAAAAGGTTTTGCTTAGAAAGGAGGTTCTGATCAAAGAGTTTCATACAGCACAGTTTGCATCAATAAACTATCAAAATAGCATCATTTACATGTCACCTAATGTTAGAAGATTTGTTTATTGTGTAATCTGAAAACAATAAACTCAAGATATTAAGATCTCTTTAGAAAGAGCAAATAATGAATCAATTAAATGGGGGTTAATTTCTCCAGCAGAAAAGCTGAGTCCATAAGAACTTACCATTTCCACCAGCCTCACCGAAGATTGTATTCTTGAGAAGAAGAATCACTTCTTCTGAATTTCTACTGAGTATTTCAGCTCAAACTTGTTTGTTAAAAAATGAAATAAATGCACAATGTGGAGCAACTCGTCAGCTGAGGGCAGCTCTGACAACAGTGCTTGAGACTGCACATTTAAGGCATCAGTAGCATCTTCCAGTCATGATAGTGGGAGAAAGAAGAGAGTATTAATTCTTATTTGTTTATGCTAGTTTGGGCTGTTTTGGATTATTGATATGTCCCTTGAAACTATCTCTGATAATTTCCCATTGAGCATAGAAGCATGTGGTGGTAAGCAGAGACCTGGCCTAGCTGCTGGACTTTCTCCTGCTGAACTCAGCATCCGAGCTGCTCATTACAACAACAGATGTTTCTGCTTTTTAAGGTCTGTGGGAACCTCACTTAACTTTTTTTTTTCTCCCTTCCTCCTTGCAGGAACAAATGCCAATACAGCTGAGATCCAAAAATCTTGACCTCAGCTTTATGTTATTATTGGATGTTATTGCGACTGGATATCCTATTATCCATTCTCAAGTAATAAACTGATAGCTTTTAATGCTGTATTTGCTTTTTCATGCATACTTTCTATGTGTTTGTTATTCAGAAGCTTCCTGGCAGTAAGTGAGGGAACACATAATCACTGTTGCCTTCAATGCAAGTGGGTCTGCAAGATTCTTCTTGTTTCAAAAGCTCTAGGCAAGCTCAGGAACAAACCAACCAGCAACTAAAACAAATCATTCCCTTTGCCTTCTTAGTGCTCTAAGCAGTCACCTGGTGCATTATATAGTAGGGATCCATGTCAACAATGTGCATAAGGCCTGACTCAGTCTTGAATACCCAGACACAGATATCTCGGAGTCCTGGGTGGTGTGTGTTAAGCTTAAAACTTTCCAAATGAGTGCATATACTTAAAATATTATTACTATTACTTATTAAAAAAAAAAAAAAGGAGGGAAAAAAACCCCACTTAAATCCAAGCCTGGCTTAATTTCCTGTATGTCAACAATATCTGTTTTTGCCAAGGAGACCATTGCTAGGCAGGAGATTTGCTTTCAACAAAAGATGGGTTTTATGCCATATTTCTACAGGTATCTCCTTTGTGTGAATTAACAGCTTTAATTGCCAGCAGGAAGACTTTAGAAGCATTCTTGGCAGTACTTGATCAGGGGATGTGTCAAATTCAAGCATCCCTTGCCCTCCTTACCTGTATCAACATTTTCAAGATGTCGAGGCTCTGCGGAGGGTCTCAGCACTGCCTTTTCTCTGGAAGAGAGCTGGACCTTGGTGAGTGGCTGGACATGAGCCATAGGGCAAAGCCGTGGCTAAGCAGTGTAGGAAACTTGTCCTTGTTTTTTTAGCATAGGCTCTGCCTTCCCTCCTCTCTGGAGTTGCCATCAGAAGCTCAGAAAATGAGCCAACTGGCTACATCTCTTGCACAGGGCTGGGAGACGGGAATGACATCCTGGGATTTTATTGTGCAGTTCCTGGAGGGCAAGAGTGACAAGGAGGCAGTTTTCAGAATCACAGAATTCCTTAGAATGGACTTCTGAAATAACTGAGCCCAACCTTTGACTCAACAGCACATTGTCAAGTAGACCATGGCACTGACTGCCTCATCCAGTGGTTTCTTGAATGCCCCAGGAATGGTGACTCCACTACCTCCCTGGGCAGCCCATTCCAACATTTAACAACCCTTGCTGTGAAGAAATTCTTCCTGATGTCCAACTTCAAGGTCTAGTAGGTCACCACCCCAGGTAGGCTTACTTACCAGCAGCTGTGCTAGGAAGTTCTCTTTCATGCTCTCCAGGAATTTTGTAGACTCTCTCCTGTTCCGTGTAAGTTTCCAGCAGATATCTGGCAAGTCCAAGCCTCCCACAAGAAGGAGAGCTGTCAATGGTGAAACATCAGCCAGGCACTTAGAATAGTTCATCTTCCTTTTCACCCTGTGGGGATAGTCCATAATAACTCCCCACCATGGTATCTGCCTTGCTGGCCTTTCCTTTGATCCCTACCTGTCATCACTATCCTTGAGTGCTCTACAGCCAAAACACTCCCTGAAATACAGGAATAGAGCTGCCCCACTGCCTGTCCTTGCTCCCCTGTCACTTCAGAAGTGCTTGTAGCCACCTACTGTATCTCGCCAGCCATGAGAGTCATCTCGCCATGTTTCCATGACTATGTCATGGCTTTCCTGCCACTCAGTGGCCTGCAGCTCCTATTAGTTACACACGCGGTATAGGGCAACAAGCAGGAGGAGGGCAAGCAGGATCTACCTGCTGTGGTGCCCAGCAAAGGAAAAACAATTATTTCTTCCACAAGCAGTTTTGCTGCTTTTCCTGTCTTATCAACTGTTGTCACCAGCCCAAACATGAATATGCTTCTTGGTGGTGGTCTAACAAGGAAACTGTGATGGTATGGTGAGTTTTTGATACAATAATGGTTTAAGGTTACATAGGCTGCAGGCAGAGTGACAAATTGCTCAGGCAATCTGGAAAATCTCAGAATTAAGTGTTTTCTTGTTTGGGAGAAAAAGAAAAGGTGGTTCTTCTTTTCTGTGCATGGGGCTCCCATCTTTCTGGCCAGTGACATTTCAACTGATTTGGATGCTTCATGACTCTGCTATGGAAATGTGTACTTGTATTGCTCTTGCACCCAGGGCTGGCACACGGGTTAAGGTCTGTCATCCCTACATGTAAAATACTGTGCTGGAAGGAGAGGAGAGAACTGAGATAACCTAGCATGGGAAACGCAAACCCCCCCCCAGCTTCCTGCTATTGCTGTTTGTTTGGAGATGGCTTAAGATGTAAAAATAAGTCTGATCTCTCAGTGTTTGCTTTACTGAATTTTTTACATGCTGGTCTGGTACTGTGCAGTTCCTGTGCATCCTGCCTGGCACGCAGCACCCATGGGGCAGCAGATCACCCCTGTGACTCAGCAGCAGCAGGGTATGCAATATAAAACCCTCCTCTGTCCTGGCCATGCTGGGAGTGTAACATAAAGTCAGGTGCTGGGATGATTCCTCTCAACTTCCTCTGGAGCTAATCCTTCTGCAGGACGAAACTCAGCATGGAACTGCTAGGTGCAATGCTGTCAGCATCTCTTAGGGGCCTATTGCAGTGGGTTCTGTTCCCCTCCTTGTCTGGCACTAGACAGCTCCTTGCACGAGCTCAAAGGAGAACTCTCAGCTCTCTACAGCCCAGAAACAATGTCACAAAAATTGCATTGAATTTCAAAGGTTTCACAGAATTCAGAAAATCCCTTTCATCAGCTGTTCTTTCCAAACCTCACCCTTTTAAATTTTAAAAAATCTATTTATCTTTTTATAAATTCTGTTTCATGCCCAGATCTTGTCCAGCATCTCTGACACACTCTGCTCAAATCCCTGCCTTCTTGCTTAGCCCCTGAGAGTTTTCACCCTTCCAAGGTTAATTAATGAGGTTAAGTTTAAAATAAGTCACAGTTCCAAGTATGAAAAGATCAAAGAATAAGCAGATGCCTTGTCTCTATGAAATCTGACTTTCAGTGCATCTACCCCTAGAAGCCAGCTCAAGATGGAGACTTTACTGGCCTTTGCATTGCATTTCAAGATGCTTGTCACATAGCTTTTGCTCAGAGATTCCTGATTTTAAAATGGCGAGGAAAAGTTGAATAAAAGGACACAGCAATAAAGTCCCAACTTACATGAATGAATGTGGTTCTCTGTATCATAGTTTTGGAATGACACAAAGTAGATGGGCTTTCCAAAGCCTTACTAAAGTAATAGCAAGGGAGTACATTATTAAATGCCTCCTGTATATTATAGGGGTGATACCTTTACAGTATCACCCTATTTTATAGGGGTGATACCTTTACAGTAATAGAGATCCTAATACATATGATACATTGTTACTAATGTGTTTTTAGATATAGTGTCAAATGCAAACACTCCCTACATTCTTCTAGCAATTAATGCAATAATAAACTACATGGACCTTGTGATTTAGCATATCAATGAAATATTCACACTGATTTTTTTTTTTAATGTGTGTGAAAACACACCTGTCTACTGTGCACCTGGGAAAGAAGAACCAAAAGGGACATCTTGTACCAAAAATTTTGCCTTCACACAAGAGCAGTGACTTTGGTCAAGTCCTGTTGCCGGTGGCTGGTTGTGCTGATAAGACACCACTTTGTCAGTTGCCATAAGGAGGTTTTCCAGTCTCCCTTCAGATTAATATAAGTAGAGATATCATAAACAATTGGTAGTCTATAAGAAGATTTAAAAGTGAATAGCTGCTCAGTCTGAATCTAGGATATGGGTGAAGGAAGGCATTTTCAATAAAAGCAGGGATGAGGTTTTCAAGAACTAGGACTCCAATCTCCCACTGAGAAGTATTCTTTCTCTAGCTCAGTGAATTTCAGTAGCTTGTGTTTTCACTATTGATACCTAAAGTATAACTTTTTTTTTCTTTCTTCTTTATGTCTGTACATAGGAATTTTCTGGCTCAACTGTGAAGTGTAAAATTTAGCTTAAACTTAGGAATAATTTCAGTTGAATTAAAATTATCGTCTTCAGGGACAAAATAGCTCATCAAGGAAGTGTCTGTGTCGATCCTGTTAGAAAGTTGAAGAAAGACCCTGTCCTCTCTCCCATGTCCTTTCCTTCTCTGCCATTAGTAGTTTTTCAATTGACCCCAGAGTCAGTGGCACCAGCAACAGACCAAGGGTCTCTTTCTTCTGGATTCTGGGTATCCTAAACCAAATCTAGCTTTTGCAGTGACTTTTCATAGCCTGGCAGGATGAGAACATTTTTATCATGATTAGCAATTCCTTAGGGTATTTTTATGGACATCAAATGTGATGAACACCACTGTACATTTTGTAAGGGTAGGTTAAGAGTGCAAACTGCTTAACTTGTGGTGACCACCCACAGAATTATGTACTGTGGTACAAATCTGCCGGTCAAATGTTTCCTCCCTGCAATGCAATAAACATCCTTATAATTTACATTGGTGTAGCTGGTGATGAAATGTGCCTGAAGCACAGATGTGTGCAAGGCAGTGGTCCTGAGAGTTCCCATGGGAGCAGTGCTGGGATGCTGTCTGCACAGAGACTGGCTCTAGCTGTGGGGCAGGACTTGCTCCTGCTTTCTGGCCCCTTCATCCTGTGCTAGAAAATTCCTTCATACAATAGGTGTCCTGATATAAGATTGGTTCTCAAAGACCCTATGGCAACACTAGTAAAGATCTCTGACAAGTGCGCTATTCTGTATTAGTTTGGCTTTACTGTGGGGTTTTTGTTTGTTGGGTTTTTTTTAAGCGTGGATGTTCTCTACATTCCATTTGCAGACTGAAGGGCACAGTTCCTATCATAAACCTGGTTCTAATCAAATCCTTCTTTTTTGCTTTTTCCTTTATTATGTTTTTTATTGTTATTTGTTTGTTTTGTTTTTTTTTAAACATTCACATTCTATTTGCTGTTATCTGGACAAATGGTTTCTATGAATCATGCTAAATGTTTGTGATGTTCAAATGACACCATCAACAGATGGTAAATGTATTGTAGCACCACCAAAATACTATGGCATGGCTACAAATAATTTGGGATGTACTGCCATCTAATGGCTTCGCTGACAGTAAAGGAAATCAAGAGTAAGCTTGGCTCCTATTAGATTCAGAGAGAAGGTAAAAGGTTTTGAGTTACCATGTGGAAAAGTGTATTTAAATTACAATGCTGAAGAGAATGTGTGCAGACTTGGCTATCTTTTGACTATTTGAGGTGGTGCAGTGTTTCATATCCCTGCTCTGGTCTTAAACAGGAGTCAGTAAGTAAGTAGAGGGACATATTTGTATTTTACTGGCATATAACTTGAAACATTCTTGAGTCTGTGTCATTAAACTTAATGGTACTTCTTAAAACAGAAGTTCAACAATTTTGCATTCCAGTTTCAGAGAGGTCTTCCTTTAGCTGTAGCTTGACCTCTCGTAGTGATAAAAGACAATAAATAAATGCAGCCTGTGACTCTCTGAAAAAAAGGAGTTTGTCAGCATGATCTCTCACCTCCTCTGCTGAAAATCCCCTCCTAAACACTCTTCCTGATGCATTTTGCCATGATTTCTTCTAAGTGCAGAAAAAATACATGCTCCAAGCAAGCCTTCAAATATTTCTACTGGGCAAAGAGATTTCTTTTTGCTGACAATTATTTAGCCATGTTGAAGCCTAAGCCTCAAGAGCCATGAGCTACTGGCCAGAGTCAGAAAAACTTCTGGTGTTCAAGGTAGTCCTCTGGGATCCTGCCTGGGAAATCCCACAGAAAGGGAGCCAGGGTTCTGCCTTTTTACAAGAAAGTGATTGTTACTTCTGTAGCTAATCAGGAAAAATGGTAAATGGTTAACACTGAGAAGTGTCTTCCCTTGCCTCTGCAGCCCTAGCTCTGGCTCTGTTTCTGCACTATCCAGCACTTTGTGGAGATGCCCTGAGCACACCTGCACACCCTGTTTCTCTCATTGGACCTATATGCAGTTCCCCTGACCTCTGTCTCCCTGTCCATGTGTCCCTGGCTCAAGCCATGCTCTGTCTGCATCTTGTTGGTGCCCCACTATCGCAGGAGCACACAGAAGGCACAGGGGCTGTTGTATGTGTTGTTGGCCTTGCACAAAGGGAGATCTTGGTAGAAAAGCTCTGCAGCTGAAATGTTATTACAGTGGGCTTTTTCATACACTCTGGACCACCCAGGAAGTGGTCTCACTTTCTTGATCAATTTAAAGTGATGTTTGTTTGCTAGCCCCTCTCCTTGGAGCATCACTCAGCAGCCCTGTGGAGTATGAAGTGCATGGCATGTTGTCCTACTATGCAGTCACTTTGTGCAGCTTCTTAGTCCTGTTCTCTTCCCCTTGATGACCTCAGGAGAAGTAGAGAATAGTAACTTCTCTTTCCTGCTGCATCTAGTCAGTGGCAGCCATGTGTGCATGTCTGATATCCAGAAAGCATAAATTGAAGATGCTCTTAAAAAAACTGTGTGTATCTCTTCTACTACAGTTCACATCTCAGGCTTAAGTAAAAGGGTGTGGGAAGGGTATGACTGCATAAAAATGCAATAGTTACAGAAAAAGACATGTTTGAAATGGCCCAACTGGGTAAATGGTCTAGCTATGAGATTAAGTTTCTTAATTACTTCAAGACTTGAAAACTTAAATTCACGTTCAAACTCTCTGACATAAACAGTTCACATATTTATTCAAATCCTTTTCTTTAAAGAAAACAGACAACATTGTGCTAAAATTAACTATGCACAGGATGGCCTGCAAATTATTCTAATGAAACAAGGAAAACTCTCAAAGTATTTGAAGAACACTCTGTCAGTGTTCAATAGACTGCATCCCTGATTAATGCTACAGACTCAGGACTGATCAGTGCTATGGACTTGTTCATCTGGGGAAATAGAACCCTGCACAGCCTTCAAAGAAATAACTGCTGGGAGTAAAAAAGTCACTCTGGAAATACACACAGGGAAGTTATATATAGTAAAGAAAACTCTTCTCTGGGGAAAGGATGTAAAAAAGGGTTATGGGTCAAAAGGGAGAGTTTTGTTTACAGTAAGAGGACTATTGAACAAGAAGCGCAGACTGAAGCTTGTCAGTGTGTGCAATGTTTCCAGTAAAGAGTGAGCTGAGACAACTACTCAGGCATGACCTCTTCCTACCAGCCTGCTTGCCTAAACCCTAGGCTGAACCCTAGGACAGGAGGCTTCTGACAGTATTACACATACATGTTTCCTTCCAGCTTCCTCAAGCTTGCAGTTGGGTAATCCTGGCCAAGGATCACCCCTGGTCCTAATTGATTTGCACCCAAGGTCACTTTGGCTTAGGCTCTGCATGCCCAATGGTCACAGTGTTGTTTTAGGAATGATTTATCCTCCTACACCCAAACGATCTCTCTGTCCCTGTGTTGGATGGCACACGCACAATTGAGAAATTCAGTTTTTCACTTGACACTGAAATTCCACTAGGGACAACATTCAGTTAAATCTCATGTAACTTTGATCATTTTGAATGAAATGTCAGTTGCCAACAGGAGGTCAGAGGAAGTAATTTAAACTGATTGTTTGTAAAGGAAGCTGTCAGTTAGGGTTTAATGCATTTGGCCCAAGATGGACTTTAAAGCAGGATCTTAAATTGCTTTTAGGTTGGTCTTCCTCTAAGCTGATTTCAGCAAGAATTGTGTTGCTGTTTAAATGCAGTGACTGTTTTAGTAATTACACTTTTTAAGTCTATCCTAAAGGACTTGTACAGTACAAAAGCAGTCAGTTCAGGAGGAAGAGCAAGGGGATTTTTCCAGTACAGAAGGGACAGCAAAAGATGGGAGGAATAGCTTTTCTGCATGCATTGCAGTGGTAAGTCAGCAGGAATTATTATAGAAGTCTTCATCGCAACTAAATAAAATGTGATGTTACCTACCTGCCTGCCCCTTTTCACAGTTTAGCAGCTCATTTATACCCAGCTTTGGATTGATGGATTTGAACTCAAGTGCAAACTTACTGCAATGGAGTTGGGAACTCTACATTTTCCTACCTGTGAATGCTATTACTCCCTTGGTGTAATTTTCTTGCTCTTTGTACCCAACTCTGTCTTTCCTGAGGTGATACAAAAACCTCTCCTGCAATCAGGCTTAGTGTTCCCATCTGCATAAATCCATTTTCTCACTCAACAGATGTATGATGTGTAAGAGTCACTGCAGACAGCAGCAAAATCTCCATTCAGCAAAAGTTATCAAAACTTCTTACAACCCAAAAGGTTCAGTTCTCAACAGACTCTTCTGGATTCATACACAGCTGCTGGCTCTTACCACATCCTGTGTGCTTGGTTCTCGCCCACACACTGCAAAAGTGCCAGCAAAGCTGTGGGCTCTTGCTAAATCTTACAGTACTGATGTCCTGAATTGATTAACAAATTATTAGTAATTGTTTTAGTGGGTTGGTGCCCCAAGCATAGCCCTTCGCTGTTCTTGGCATGGAAGGGTGTCCTTGCTCAGGCAGCTAAGCTAAAGCTAAGCTCACATCAGTTTAACTTCTGGAAAGAAATTTGTTGATCTATTTGGGCTCATCTTACCTTGGTCATGTTTTTCACATTATCTGAGCTACTCCTGGCTTTGGGACTTGAGTGCCTGTAATAGGGTTGTCATGCCTCTTTTCCATGCTCTCCCTTACCATTGCATTTAGAGACTGGAATGCTGTTAAAATCCACGTGTGATGAAATCAGGTCATTGTCTTCCTCTCAGCTGCTTGTTTCTGGCAGCTGCTCCTCTGCAGCAATGCACCAATGGGGCAGGTCAGTAAAAAGCTATGAGTGTAAGGAAAAGATGAGGAGAACTGCAAAACCTGGGATGTCTCTGGGGGTAAGAAAGGCCCTGTGAGAAAGATCTTGTGGTTTTCATCATTGGAGCCTGTGGTGGTGTGTCTTTAATTTGATTTTTGTTCAATATCTGTCTTCCCCCCCATCCCTAATCTCCTCCTCTCCCCAGTTGTCAGTATTCCCTAGCTCTCCCCAAACCCCCTCATCTCCAAGTTGTTAAATCCTCCCTTTCCCTGCCCCTTTCCCTGGAACCTTCCCTGTCATTCATCCTAGCCCCCTCCTCTGCTTCCAGAGCATTTCCTGTCTGTTTGGTGAGACTCGAAACCCTATTGCTTATTTTGTGTTATTCCACTCCCTTGCTTCCCCTGATAGGTTTGTGATGGGTTCATTCTGCCCTAAACTCCTCCCCTGCTATTCCTTTATTGGTTGCTGTTCCTACACCCGTCTCCCTGAATTCTTGTATAAAACCTCTGCTCCCGCTCCTGAGGGGGTCTTGGGGCTCACTGAATAAAACCATCCTGTTCACCCCCAAGTCCCATGTCGCCTCCCTCTGTTCCCCACCACCAACTGGGACAGCAGAGCTTCGCAGGGGGAGCGGCCGCCCGTTCTCTTCCCTCACCGCCCAGCACGGCACCGCTCGGGGAATCGCGGCGAGGGGAGCGCATACCGCGCTACAACAGGAGCCTTTCTGAAGTAGAGCCAGCCACATCTCACAGCCAGAAAGCAAGCTGGGTCAGAAAGTTGGCAGAGCTTTTGGTTCTGTTTTGGTCTTTGTCTGAAGCTGATGGGCTGTGAACACTGAAAGCAGAACTGTCCTTCCCACTGCTGGACTTGGAGGATTGAAGTGTTTATGGTGATGGGTGTGGGAGTGAAAAGTGGTTTGGGTGGAAAGATGTGCTACTGGGATACGCTGGTGTGGGATGAGCTGTGAGGATAGGAGGCCATCTCTCCTTCCTAGTCACAAGCAACTGCTTTGAAGCAGGGGAAAAGATCCTCTAGAGGAGATGATTTTCCATGTGGTGTTTTCCTCTCCATGGGGATGCAGATGCTCACTTCCCTTGGGGCACCACCTGTATATGAGGCCAGATGCCACCGGCAGCTCATTTGCAACCCCCAGTGGCTGAAGGGGCAAAAAAAGTATTGGCATAGGCAAAAAGTATTGCCATAGAGATTTTCATACTTAGAGTTCTACAGAAGTGGGCAGAATGATGGGAGAATGTAGCTTAAGAATTCACAGTTGTTAAACTAATAATTTTATGGAGCTGTGGAGGGAAAAAATATCCTTCTTGTATTCAGTAATTTATTGCTTTTGTCACTTATTCCCATTTTTGTTTGCTGGGGTGACAGAAGACACTTTGAAGACATATTTCCCTTAATTTACATGGCTTGTTGTCCTCAGAAAACTGGAATACAATGAGCAGTTTTCTATTGCCATTGTGCCCAGTTAAGTCTGCATGTTTCATCCTCGTGCAGTAACTTTGTCATGCACACGGTTTCTTGTATTTCCCTTTCTGTCCTCTGCTCTGGCTTTGCTCTCTGCAGCTCAAACAGATATGTACATCCCAGACACTTGCATGGATCCAAAATGCTTTGAATAAGAAAGCTTTGGGTTACATGTTCTTGCAATTTGCTCACAAATGAGCACTTAGAAAACTCTGCTGCGATGTCAGTCTGGTTGTTCTTGCAAAGCAGTCCTCACACAAAGGCTTTTCTTATACTCCACATTTTTACATAGTTGAACAGGTATCTTGGAAGTCCTCCTTTTGTCTTAGCCCTCCCTTCAGCCTTCTGGGTTTGGCTGTGACCAGGGAGGAGTTTGGGCTCTCACTGTTGTGCTGAGCCCCTGACCCACATCCATGAGAGCAGGCAGCTTCCCAGAGCCTCTGGCAGGCAGCTGACACTACTGAAAATCATAGTTTTCTTCTTTTCCCTTCCCCTACTCACTTACAGCTTAGAACTTATTTTTCAAAGCAACATAATCCTTAAAATTCAACTGGACATTTCCTGTATATGAAGTTTTTTCCCCCTTATTTTGACCTTATTCAGCCTTAATGCTTTTCTTTGAAAACAGAAATATAGAGGGAGAAAAAGTGGTGTTGAATCAAGTCTAGTTTAGTGATCCTTAGAAATATTTTTTGCCATACTGCACTAATGATGGCTCTTTAGTATGAGATATGATGTATTTCTGTGACATCCACACAACCTTTTCATCTGAAGGTGAGCCTGAACCTTTTACTAAACACGAACTTGTAGGTAACTGTCTGTAGTGCAAAGAAAGATCCAATTCTCATGAAAACTCCAGTATGAGACATTCTGGAACATTTAGAGCAGTGATTGTGACTGAGCCAAGAGAGTAGATAGTGATTGATAGGTAGACAGATAGATAGACAGATAGAAAGATAATTCATCACCAGTGTCATGTTTCTTTCATATCAGGAAAGGCATATTAGCTGCTCTGTATGTCAGTTGTGAAGGGCTCACCAGGGCTTTGGCAGCATCTCAGTGTCAAATACACCAGGGGCTTTCTCAGCACAAGCTAGGATTGCCCAACACAAGCTGAATGCCACATTATTTTACTGAAATTGGTAAAGGCTGCAGTAAATCAGGAGTGACCGAAGAGTAACCACATATGAACTATGCCAGTGCATTGTGCTATTAATGATTACCCACCCTTGGTTAGAAAACAGCACAAGTAGCACAGCTGGTGTATCTAACCATTAGCCAGCGGATGTTTTCCCTTCTGTTCTGACTAAACTGCTGAGGGGGGGAAGGGGCTGTTAGGGTTACACATTAGTCATATCCACTGTGGAGTGGCTGATGCCATCAGTCCCTGGAATGGGAGCTTGACACCTCAGGGGAATTGTCAGCACAGCTCCAAACCAGTGCTGCTGGGGGCAAGGAGTCACCCACGCCAACTCAGGGAGAGAGTTGGAATTCTGGGATGGATGGGTATGTGGTAAGACAGAGAAGAAAACTGCTTGGAGGAGAAGGCAGGAAGCTAGCAATGAATGGCATAGAGGCCAGGGTTGTCCTGTCTAAGCCACACATGAGAGTCTTCAGACAGACAGTCCTCAAACATTTCTTCTCCTCTGCAGAGGGGCTTGGCTAGTGATGGGGCTGACTTCAGCCGATGGACACACTGACTAAAATCAGGGCAGGTACTGAATAAACAGGAGCCCCCCAGAGCTGCTCCTTGGCTGTGCTCCTTGGCTGCTCCTTAGTGCTGTTCCAGGACAGGACCTGGAGGGTTGCCTCAGAAAGAGAGGCAGAAAGCAACAGTGGGGTGAGGTCATGCTGATGCATCCCTCAGCCAGTTTCTGTGCTGTGCCTGCTCTGACACCATGTCTGACAGCCTGACTGCTTGTACGGGCTGCTCAGCTTGGAAAGGTAATATCCCAAGGGTAGTATTTCATACACTTTCTTGCAATTCATTGAAACCCCCCCTTTGCTCTCATGGCAACTAGCCACCTACATGTATTTAATCCAAAAATAAGTGTTGTAGATTATAAATAGCTCCTGCACACACTAGGAACTCATTTCAAGGAAATATTTTGACAGGATGCCTGAAAGAAGAGTCAGTAGGAAAAGCAGCTTGGTTCAGCTAAGTGCCAAGGTATGCATTGCTAATTTCCCCTGTTGTTCAGTGGAAATGAGTTACTATCATTATTGTTCCTTTGCTTGCTCTTTTTCTTCTGGCCATTATTTTTCAGACAGAAAAATAGATTACCTAACTTTGGTAAGTAATAGCTGCCAGAAGTATAATACAGAAACATAATTTTCTGAAGTATTGAGATCCCCCTCACCTCTTTAAGAAATCAAACTAAATTAAATATCATTCCACAGTACTTTTTTTTTTTCTCTGCATGTCTGTCTTTTTTTTTTTTTTTTTTTTTTGCATTTTGGGGTTTGTTTTTTTTGTTTTGGTTTTTGGTGGTTTTTTTTGGACTGAAATACAGACCTGGAAAAACCTATTGCTTGACATATGGCAAAAAAAAGAGAAACACAATTTTGAAATAGAGTATTCTGGCTGCAAAAGAACATGTGGAATTACAAGAAAAGTGTAACTTAATTCTCCAGTGTTTTGGTCCTTCCAGACTGCTGCTGAGATATGCTGAATATTATAAAGCACTTTCACAGAGTTGATTGATTTATTTTTTCTTTCACAAGAACTTGGATCACTGTTATCACAGTGCCCCAAAGCCTTAGAGACCTCACTGTGTATTTCCTTGAGGACACCTGGAACTTGCACATCATGAATCACAGGGCACTGCCAGACATTTTGAGTGACTTTCTTGCAAGATGCAGGAGATCAAGCCTACTTGTAGTATTAAAGGACCTGTAAAGGGGTAAATGTAGAAAGACCTCAGATTAATTGGTATAAAGCATGGACAATTTTTCCTTGTGGCAAATCAGCTAGCCAGTGACAGGCAAGGACTCTTTTAGCCTGAAGTCAAACCAGATGTAAATTGCATGTTTTGGAGAGAAAGGTCCTTCTCAAGGCAAAATTCTGTATTTATCCTAACAATTAACACCTTAATAAATGGATATCTGAATGGATTTTCCCCTCTGCTGGCAAAAAAGTTATCTTTCCCAACATGCTTAGTTTGCTTCCCACCTATTCTTGACAGACTCTGAAATCTCCTACATCCATCACTGAAAACAGAAATTCAGCACTTTACAAGCTCAAATTAATAGAGTTCTACAATACTTTTTCATCATTGATTTTCTTCCCTGCAAGTGTTCCACACCACTGCCTTAAATTTCTTAATCTTTGGCCATCCACTGTAGCGATCAAGCCAGATGCAGTACCATTAATCATGAAATAAACACTGAAAGATTTAGATAATTTCATGTACATTTCACACAGCCATCCACAGAATTAAGAAGCATTCACTGTTACTCATGGAAGGTGCCTGGAGATTAATTTTCTTGCAATGAATGTGCCAGAGCCTATTTCTGAGTAATTACTGTTGATTTGTCAGAGTGGTCAGTCCTCATAGAAAACAGCATTTTCTCTCTGACACAACCAGCACAGCTTTAATGGGAAGACACTCTTTGACCGAGACAGTTTAAAAACACTTGCCTTTTGACCCCTTTCTTTGAGATGTGATTGAATGTGTGGAGTGTTTTTGCAAGGAGTGCAGAATAAATAAGCAATGAGTGAGCTGTCACAAGCTGTGGAGTGAAGGTCGTATTCTTCTTTTTCCTTCTTTTTTTTTTTTTTTCCGCTTGTGTTTTGCCAGATTAACTTCAATGAGATGGGTGACTGGTCTGAATCAAGCCCATTTCTGTGATGAGTTACATGTGTTGCTCCTTAGGGCAGAATGAAACTCCACAGTAGAAGCTGCCTTATTTAGAAGGAAATCAGATGGAAAAAAAAGATATCAGAACTAATAAAGCAACAAAACCATCATGCAGGAGATGAAAAGCATGAAACATACAACCATTTCCATGTCAGGGAAAACTGCAATGTTTAGTGCAAAACTGTTGCTTCCACTTCATGTCAGGAAGTGGAATAAAAACCTGCCTGAGTCTGTGAGTGTGAGGGGGTTATATTTGTGCAAAGTTCATTTGCCCACTTATAAATTACATACAAGTGAAAACATTCCTTCCTTGGTAGATTTAAAGGTAAGAGCTGAGGGGTTGTGCTTGCATGAGTGTGTGACCCAGCTTTTCCAAGGAGGGCAGGTGCAGCCAGCACCCCAGGACAGGCAGATTTCAATTGGTAGCATACCAATCTTCTCTCAAGCCTCCCTGCACCTGGCTTTGCCCATAGCTAAAAGAACTATGATTCTGTAGCCACATGAACAAGGAATTTTTTCTCCCCAAGAGCACTGAAAAACATTGAGATTTTTATCCAGTTGCACTCTGGAGTGTGCCCATGGCTCCACAAAAGCTTGAGCCAAAGAAAACATATCTGGGGTGAGATGCCACAGCAGGGACACGTGTACAGAGTCTCCAGGCTGCATTTGCTTTGGCACAGGCTCCAAGGATTGCCATGAGCAGAGCAGCATGAGGGCTGCTTTGCTTTCCCCTGTGTCACAGGACTTCCTCAGCTGCATAGCTCCAAGCATGGGAGCACTCTGAAGGAGTCCTGCAGTGATCTATGGAGAAGCAGCTTTCTCACAGGTGTAGCTAGAGATACCTGAGCTGCCTGGAGCTGTGTCTGGCCATAGATGCAAAACAGCTGCACAGTCCATGAGATAATATTTCCTGCTCTGCAGGTGGGATGGCAAATCTGCAGGAGGCTCCATCTACATGGACCAGATACCTGAGCTGCCCGCAACTTGCTGTGGACGGGCTTAAAATGGAAAAATGTTGGTTTTAGCAGCTAGGAAGGTCAGTGTACAACACTCCTTGAGGAAATCTACATTGGGAACAATTTAGTAAACTATTGCTACATATTCTAATATTCTACAGTGTGAAACATAGCTACTATAAATATCCAGTATTTTTTCACTTTTAAGGGTGTCTATTTTATTAACTTGATACTGCCATCAGAGCAAATAAATACTTGAGACTTAACATAAGCCACAGGTGTGGCTGTGTTCACCCAGGGATTGATGTCTTAGTCACTGGAACACTTTTCCTAACATTTGCAAACAATTGCAAGAAGCTATTTTCTTCTAGGAGCAGTATTCTATACTACAAAATAAAGGCTTGTCAGTTAATGATATATAACTAAAAACACACAAAATACCCCAGCCTTTATTTGTAAATTTTCAGTTGTTGTGAATTTTTCACTAAGGTCTCCACTTGCTCATGCCTCTGTGTCTAGTCTGCATGATTTGGCATAGAGTTTGCAAAATAAACCCCAACACCTTGCTGGGGAGCCATTAGACTCCTAAATGGGTTGATGGCATTAGAGACTGGCCATTTACAGGCTGTTTCCATGGCATGCACACACAGCAGTCTTGAGTATTGCACTTCCTTTGCCAACAGCTTGCATGCTAGAACAAGGCTCCCATAACTTCTTTTAGTCAAAGGATACCTTTGGCTTGTTGAAAAGAAGGAATACTTCCTGGGGCTATCTTCCTTCATGCTGCCACCACAACGTGCCTCTGCAAATAAAAGAACAAGTGCTCAAATTTTAGTTCAGTTTGTATCATCAGATCTAGTTTCCCACCTACTCGGTTTCTTCTACATAGATGTGGGAAATGCCTGTTGTTAAAAAGTGATTTCTGGGTCAGTGACTTTCCTCCTCAACATCCAGGGCTTCTAGAACATGACACTGCCATGGGATGCTCATCAAAGGAGCAATTTAGGTGGATAATCTTGTAAACTTCAGAAGCACAGTGCCTTCATTTTGACTCATATAAAGGCTGGGTAGAAGGGGGTCTGTTTATCTTGCTGCCCGTGCACTTAGAGCAGTGTGCCAGGCCTTTCAAAGGAGCCCAGAATGAAAAGGAGCACATATGATCTGCAGAGGTCAATGGTGTTTGATAGCTGGGATGCCATGGAAGATTTCACATTCTTCAGCTCTAATCTCTTATAACAAAATGGAATTCAAACCTAACCCCCCCCAAAAAATAAGTCAGGTCTGGCTAGTGTGATGCCACGTATCCACCAGGATTTGTTTTTGGTGGATTAGTGCTCTCATTTACGTGTTTTCTTCTTGGTCAGCAGTGTTATTGTTTTAGCTGATACTTTCAAAAGGTGTTTATTTTTGCTGCTAATCTAAGATGAGCCCTGTAATTATCTGTGAAACAGAAGCAATTCCTTTCTGTAGCTGTGATGCTCTCTGGAGGCTGTGCCTGATGGTCAGCATTTCATGTTTTCTGACATGCCTTTTTCCATGGCTATTTTCAAAACAGTTGCATCGCATTTCAACTGCCCTGGTCCTTTGTTGATGTGTTTTACCAAAAATACCTCGGACAAAAAGCAAAGACTTTTTGTCTCCTAGATGGATTAAGTGCCATTCTACTGTTTGTGATGAGAAGTATCTATCTCTGCATCAATATTTTTATTTAATGCAAGTTTTGTTGGGTATTTTAGATGTTGGGCTGTAGCAGAGAGTAAGACAGCCCCTTGAACTTACTAGGCAAAATAAATAAAATATTTTATTTTCCACAGTTTCACATCTTTTCAAGTGGCAAAAGGATGGCTAGAACAAAGATGTAAGAATAACAGCCTTTCTCAATTTTTTTAGCCATTCTTCATCTTGTCCTCTGGTCTTTGCCTCCCAAACATAACTTGGAGCTGCTGTGGTTATGCCACTGTTTTTTCACCTGTTTCTACATTTCCCCTGCTCTGATAGATGCTTTGCCAGGTGCTCTACCGTCATCTTTCAGGATGTAATACCTGTTTACCCTGGGCAGACCTTATGGTTCCCTGACATTTCTTCAGCCTTTTTTATTCCCTATATTTCCTCTTCTCCCTCTCTTTTTCTTCACCTTTTCTCTCTTCCTTCCCATCCCGGACCTGCTTCTGGGGGATAATTTCTGAGAGCTTTTGCATTCACTCCTAGCCTTTGTCCTGCCTGTTTATTCCTTGCTTCATGCAGCCTTTTACAGACTGGGTAATTCTGTTGATCACATAGAGGTTAGAAATTTCATGTGGAGGAAGACATTTCACCTCTATCTATCTATCTAGAGAGAGATATAGTAATTCAGGATTTTTTTCTCTCTCTCTGTTATCTGATTCTGGATTTTTTCTGAGATGGAACAGTGCTCTGGGTGCCTCCTGGAGTTCCAGTGCTGTGGGAAATCTTTATGCTGCCCAAGCCTGGGTGAGTGTGTAGCAGCTGAGTTTGGATTGTGCAATATTTCTTAAAAGTGGAGGTCTGGATCTGGATTTCCAGGTTCAGTTTGGGCATTAACCTGGAAGGGAGCCTAATCCATGAATGACCAACATGAGGCCTTTCAAAGTATCTACTCAAGATATTCTTGAAAATCTCTGTTTTCTGTCTGTTTACACCTTCAGCCTTGCTGTGATGTCTCCGGACATGTCAATGCTGACTGCTGGAGACCTGGCACTTGATGTAAACACAACACTGTAGTAGTAGGATTAAGACTATTTACTATTTACTATTTACAGTAACTGTTTTATGTTTGAAGCAGATGGAAAATACACCAATGAAAATGTCGTTTGTAAACGCATCAAGAGTAATCACAGTGCATACTTCTGAACTGCAGTGAAACATCTAAAAAAACCAGCCAACTAACCAAAAAATCCCTGTGGTCCCCTACCCCTACCCTTCCTCCCCAGACATCATAGTCACAGCTCTTTTAAAGATTGGAGTAGAAAGGGGATAAAAATAATCTTATGTTTAGCATCACTATCAAAATTTCAAACCTCTTCAATGTGTTATTATTGAGCCTAATACAATTGCCCTGGTAGAGATCCAGGAGTAGTAGATAATAAATAAATAACTGCTCAAGATCTTCATGCATGCAAACAAACCCTGTATTTCTAAGGAGTCAGGGGTGCTCTGAACACCCTTCTCCTCATGTTCAGAGGTTCTGCTTTTCCACTACAGAAAAAGCCACTTTGGAGGAAGTGATCAAGATTTGCTTCTAGGCTATTCCAGTTACCAGCAATATCCAGAAAGGAACTTGAATTTGTATTATTAATTCAACAGCATCATTATGAATGAACTACAGGAAACAATGCATCTTCTTCCTATGTAAACAGTGTAAATAAAACTTCTGATAACCACTTTACTGCATTGAATTCCTCATTCTTTTCTTTGAGAGCGTTCCAAAGTTTAGCGTGCAACTTAATCAACTTCATACGTGCTTGAGTTGGGCAAGTCAAAACTAACATGACCCTGCACAAGAAAAAGCATCCCTCGCATGAGAAATCCCATTCTGCTTATTTGCTATATGTGAAAACAGCCCTAGCCGTTCCTTCCCTGAGGCAACAGAAACTTTTCCATGTTTCCTTAACCACCATCACCCTTCAACACTTTTCAGGACAAAAGCCTTGTTCGCAGGATGACCCTGGCTGCGTGATCATTAAAGCTGAGATGGAGCTGATGAAGCAAAATGACCAAATCTCCAACTTTAATGTATTCAGTTGCAATACAGTTACCAACTGCAAAGTATGGTGCTGTTTAATCTCTCTTTCCTGTCAACTATTGATCACACTGAAATTCTTTTGAATGTAAAACTTTGGGCCCTGCTTTGGCAGAGTCAAGTACAGGATTAACTTCACCTGCAGGTTACCATCTTTAAATTAGCAAGGCTGTTAGCATGGGTTAAATAAATACATACGTAAGTTAATATAATATTTTTTAATTAAAAAGATAGCAGTGCTATGTGGGTGGCAAGGATTAAATAAAGGGCAGGGAGACAAGTTAAGTAGTTTAGGTAGTGAATCAGACCTTCACTGAGTGGCAAAAGTTCTGAAAAAAACCCCACCTTTTTGGAATATACTTATGCCAGGCCTGTATTCAGGCCTTTTAAAATCAAAGTCCTTTGGCATTCATGACACTTGGGTCTGGGCTGGAAATCATCCAAAGGACTTCAGCTCTGTTCTCTGGGATTCAATCTCTTTAAAAAAAGGAGTGTTTTGGGAGGGTCGGTGACCATTTCTGGAATGTGTTAAATTAAATTCTTTGTTATCTATAGACAGACATCACAGGGGTTACAGCAGTGCAAACCCTTCTTCATTTCAGACCTTGTCACTGGTTACTTTCTGCTTGGAGCAGGAACACAATTGGGCTGCTTGGGTAAGGAACACAATTTGGAGACAGGTGTCTCCTGAGCTCTGGGGTCCAAGCACCCAGGTCCTGCTTTTGTTCCTGTTATCTCCAAATCAGGAAAGGCTGCCTGTGAACAATGAGAGCTTAGCCCTGTGAGAACGACCCACAGCTTTCTCTGGCTTCAAGATAGCAAGTCCCGTCTTTGCTTACTCATTATTTGTATAAAGGAAAAAGAAGTAATTGTGGGAGAATAAACATCTGAAACATCCTCTTGAGAGCAAAAGCCAAAACAAGTGGGGGAAAAAAGTTTGCCAGGCAGCACTCCCTTAACTGAGCACAGGAGTGGAGACAATGTGCTGCCTAGAGGAGGGAAATACCTTGAAGCTGGCAGTTCACATGCCATGATGACAGTGGATGATGTGCAAGTCAGGAAAAACTTCTGAAAATCCCGTAATTTCCCAGTTCACCTATAGTTTTTTTCCCGGGTACTGGACAACATACCGGAGAGATTAACCGTTTAATCATAGCTGATTCATATATGGGGGATCTGCATTGTTTTATTTATTTATTTTGTTATCAGGAACTTCCTCTTAGAGACACGGGAAACTGAGGCATGGAATGGTGAAATTGTTAAATGGTGCCTGTGGCAGGGGCAAAAAAGAGAAGCGTGTTGCTCAAATCTTACACCCCTTTATTACTCCTATGCTAGTTTAATAGAGGAATTACAGTTCCTTTCATAACCCTGACTTTTCTGGCTGTAATGATATATGAGTACAATCTGTTGCTCACACTTCCCTGATTTTTCTGACTGCAAAATGAGGTCTTTTATACTGCAGGTGAAAGTACTAGAAAGGCTGATTTGCACCCCGTCATGTCCCCAGAGCTTTTGGTACTTGCAGGAAGCTACGTGGTGATCAAAGCTAAGAAGTCTGCCCAACGCTTTGCAAAGGCACGGTCGTTTTGCAGGTTCACTCCCCTGATCCCAAGCAGTTTGACCGTGAAAACAGGATATGGTAAAACGGGCCAGACCTGATGCGCTGCTTTATCGGAGTCTGCTGTCATTAATCTCCGTCTTTATGAATGGTGGGGAAGCGGCAGCTCTACACAAGGATAAACAGCCGTCGCAGCAGAGATGCTTTGAGCGGCTTTGCTCCTTCAGGGAAGAGATTTGAGATAAACCCGAATCTGGAAAGCATCAGTGAAGGTGCATCGAGAGCCGCAGATCACCCCCGCCGCTCCGGACCTTTCCACCACTTTCCGTCGCCCTTACCCTGGGGTGGGCACCCTTCTCCCCCGCTTCCGCGTGCTGCCCGCAGCCGGGGGGTCGGGAGTGCAGCGTGGCTTCGCGGGGCTGTCTGTTGATGTCCCCGCACTCCCACCGCACATCTGCCGCAACCCTGTCGCATCTGGCCGCCGCCCCGCCGCGGGGCAGCATCTGCCGGCACATCTGGGCGCGCGCGGCCCCTCCCCGCGGGCACATCTGTCGGCGGCGGGGGGCGGCCCCGCGGCGGGGCGGGAGGAGCGCGGGTCGGCGCAGCCCCGCCGCCGGCCGGGGCGGGCAGAGCCGGCGCGGCGCGGAGGGGAGCGACGGCCCGATGGGGCGGCCGGCCGGCAGCCTGGCCCCGCTCCGGCTGCTGCTGCTCCTGGCGCTGGGACACGCCTGGACCTACCGGGAGGAGCCGCAGGACGGCGACAGGTGGGTGTTGTGATAGCGAGGCTGATTCTGCGCGTGTCCTCCCCAACGACCACCTTCTCTTTCTTTTTCCTACCTTTTGGGTTTTTTAAAAAATACTCCGACTCCCCGCCTTGCAGGGAGGTTTGCTCCGAGAACAAAATCGCCACCACCCGGTACCCCTGCCTGAAATCCACGGGAGAGCTCACCACCTGCTTCAGGTGAGCGCCGCAGCCGCGGGGGACGGGGGGCGGGGGGCAGAGGGGGCGCGGAGTTCACGCGTGTCCATGGCTGGGGACTCGCTGTCTACGGGGAAGGCAGGGGGGGACACACGCGTGTAGGTGTCAGGCGCAGGCACGGCTGCTGTGCCAGCTGCTTTTCTCCCCCCTGCTCTGTACTAGCCCGCCCGGGTATTCCCACCACCACGTGGACCGCGGAGCAGGTAACTTGGTCACATCCCTCGCGCGTTCCGCATCTCCCCTGGCAAGTCCTGCAGTTGTCCCAAGAAAGGGTTTCGGTAGCTCGCTGCAAACGTCACCTCCAAGACATCGCTGGAGAGGGCGCGTGTGGTTCTCATTGCTGTACCGAAGCCACCGACAGTTTTTGATATGGTGAGAGAGGCTGCCTCTGACCTGGGTGTCCGGGACCACATTGGAGTAATAGCTGCATCAGTTACAGTTTAATCAGCAAGATCATCTGGATTTGTGCTGTGCAAAATATATCTCAAGTTAGGTAGAACTGGTAACTCTCAGAATTGGTAACATCTTCAGCAAACAGCTTGAGGGGAGAAATTTGGAAGAGGCCCCTCAAATTAAGCAAGATGAATCTAATAATGAATTTTAACTTTTCAGCTGTGTGTTTGAGAAACATCATCTGAAACATCATCAGCTGCCCAAAGCTGTCAGTGATGTGGATGTGCTTTTTTGAAGACCTGCACACAAAGTATGAGCACACACATATCATGCCCTCAGGTTAGACTCGTCTCCACAGACGAGATATTCCATATATGAAAGCTGCTTCTTATGAGAGGCTGCTTTGTGGAGGCAACTGTGCTCTGCCTGTGTGTGTATGCTTGCATGTGGCAAGGAGCCACTTCTGTATACCAAAAATACAGTAACACATGTAGAAAGTGTTAAGAGAGTGTCCACTCTTCAGAGAGTGTCCGTCTCTTCTGTTTAGTTCCAAAAAGCTGTAGACACACGTTGCAGCAGCGTTGTCCCTCTCCCATGCTCTCAGGCTTGTTCATGCCCTCTGGCAGCTACAGTCACTTGGGACAGTGTCCTGCCATTGCCCAGTTCTTAGGAGCATTAGCTTCCTCCCAGTCCCTGGGAAGGGCTCTGCAGAGAATGCAGACCACCCTGCCCTGCTTCCCATTTCTTCCCTCTCTCTCTCTCTGTGAAGATGAGGCAGAGCCCTCTTACAAGCAGCTCTTGAGGACTCAGTGGCAACACATTTTGGAGAGGTACAGTGTGAAGGTTTTGCAGGGAGAGTTTTGCAGGTTCTTGATTGAACCTGCAGCATTTCTCTGGTTTGGGGACAGAACACTGGTGTGGACAAGACTGTTCTGAGTGGGGAGCTACTGAATGAAGAAGCTAGAGTGGGAGCTGCATAAGGCAGCACACACATGATCATCCTGCTCCTTTGTGTGTGTCTCAAAATCCATCTGAGGAAAGTGATTCTGCTTTGTGTGTGACAGAGGAGGACTACACAATCTCCACTGGCTGCTATAGACCACTGTGCAAAGAAAGCAGAACTCTGTCCAGCTGCCAAGTTCCACTTGTGCCTTCTTTCATCCTCCCTGAGGTATTTCTGATCTTTGGGCTCTGGTTGTGACGAGCCTCCCTCCCCACCTCTCCCTCTTCACAATTCCAAGCGATACTCACTGTCCCAAATCAGCACAGTCTATGTGGGTGAAAATTTGAAAATTGCTACATTGACCTCTTGGTTGTTTTAGTTCAAACATTTTCTGTATCTATGACTTCCAAGACTCCCTTGCTTTAAAAAAGAAAAAAAAATCCATTTCCATGTAATCATGTATTTTTAAGGTTTAACCTTTAGGCTTGAGTGAGGGCTCCATTCCTCACCCTGCAAGGTCTCTTTCATGATGTCCATGCACAAAAGGAGGGCAGCAACTCTGCTCAGCAGAGCAGCTCTGCACTGAGCACTGACCTGAGCTGCAGTGTGCTGGCAGTCCTGCCCCTCAGAGCTGTGACACACTCTGGCAAGGACCTGCAGCATCATCCTGGTGAAACCCGGGGGCAGAACAGCACCCCCGTTGCTCCTGGTAGTGAGGTGTGCTCTGAGCAGGCATGTGGGATTACTCTTGGCAGAACACATTTTAATGTAAGATTCATTAACATTTTGAAGTTGAGGCTGTTAACAAGATGACAGGAAACTTGTGAGTGTTGACTAATCCTGTGCCTCAAGGTGGATTTTGTTTCATAGGACATTCAGGAGCTTAAGGATTCAGTTTTCATCTCTGGAATGACAACCAACTCTTAAAGAACTTCAGCTTGGAGAAACTCAGCTGTGGCTTTTAGGAGCTTTTGCTCCATGTTTCAGATAAATTTGGTTTTGCTGTTCTATAGTTTATTCTTACAACACTTCATTTTTTATCTTCCTACACATCTTTATCACAGTATTTCATAGTGACAATAGTTATGTAATTTATATACATTATTAGAGCTAGATAAAGGGATAGTTAATGTCAGTTTCTATTTACTATTAGCAGACACCTAACTTCTTTTCTAGGTCAAAGTACCATTTCTGTAGAAATTATACAAACTGACACAAAATTTATCATAACACATCAGGCATAAGGCAATATGCAGCACTACTGATGGTCTGTTGTGCAATTAATTAAATAAAATAAGAAATGCATATGAAGTTATATGTCAAAATTCCTCACCAAAATGCTTGATAGAAAGTAATATCATCCTTTTATTCCTCCTGCTGAAATTTGTCATAAAAATCAGCATGTTTTTAGAGAACTTCCATAAAAATAGCATCTTTTCATCACAAAAAGTATTTCTTGATTTTTTTTTTTTTTAACCAGATTTACTCATAATTAAAGATGATCCAAGTGGAGGACCAAGCCAGAAGTGAGGCCAAGCAGTGAGAATATACTGGCATTTTTCCCTGTGGTCATAGCAACCATGTACACAATCAGACATATTTTTTCTTTTGAATGTGTGCAGTCTGGCCCTTGGTTTAGTTTGATTTGTATTTTTTTATATGTCCTCTCTATTTGTTTTCATAAGAGTACAGAGAAACAGATGCAAAAACCAGAGGGAGCTTATACAAAATTTTTTCTGTGGAAATCTCATTTAAACTTTTGTATGTTGCTGTACAAAGTACCCAGAACTAATGCCCCCATCAGGTAGGTATGGAGAAGAATTTCTGCAGATTTGTTGATAGTGGCATGGTCCAGTAAGACTTTGAATTCTTGCTGTATGCCAAAATTCATCAAATTTTAGGAAATTTGGGGAGCATGAGAATATGAAGACCCAGTCTCTTGTTACTGTCTTCTCCAGTCACTTGGATGTGTTGTTAACCTGTTTCACTCTCATACAGTTTTCCAAACACTTTGTTGGCATGAAAAATTACACAAATGTTGCATTTTTCTCCAGTGCCTGTGCCAATTCAGTTTGTGCATCCTTGCAGCAGTCTTTTTCATTACAGTCCTTTCTTCCTTTCCATTTTAAACAGTGCTCCTGTATGTTGTTGCTCTGGTCCAGAAAGAAAACAGCATCTGGGACAGGTATCCCCTTGCTTCATCTTGATTCTGGAGCTGCATTCCCATAAGGGAGTGGTAGTGGTTATGTCACTTCTGAGTTCAGGAGGATCAATGTCACATCTGGTACAGTTTATTAATTGGAGTTTCTCCCTTTTTAAAAACCAACAAGCTTGATTGCCACAGAAACTGTTGTATATTAGGAGTGCTAAATATTTTACTCAGTTAGACTTCAGAGGTGTAGTGAATTTTTCAGAATTATTCAATATGCATACTTATGCATATTTACTAGTGGGAAGCTGTTAGAAGTTATAGGAAGATTCAAACATGAAATATGGGAAAACAATATTTTTATTGCCTGACTGTGCCCATCTCTTTGCCTACTAGACACTTAAATATTGTTGTAAATTGACATGAAAGAAATAGTCTTTCATGTCAATGAAATGTTTAATTAAGGAAACCAGCAAGCATAGATCAGGCAGATGAAAATTTAAACCTGGATCTGCACAGCCAGGAAGAACATTTAGCCATTACCTTCATAGGTGCAGGAAAGATTTGGTTTTTTTTTCTTTTATTCAGGTGAAACTTATTCTAAATTAGTTGACAAAACTGATTATTTTTAAAACAAATAGACTATTGACATGGTAAGAGAAATTATCCATCTTTCTCTGGCATCACCATAAGTAGTCTTCCACATTTTTTGCTGAAAATGAAGCGCGCAAGGACATGTTATACCCTAACTTTGTGTGTATAGTGATGGAGACTTCTCCTGGTCCTTCCTTCTTCAGGACCATCAAGGAGTAAACAGTTTATAGTGCTGGGCACAAAAATTCTAGCTAATGATGGCAAAATCTTTGTAAAGATGAGCCAAGTCTTTACATATATCTCCAGACAAGCTCCATGTTGTGGAACAAGAACTTAATCTGTAACTTTTTTTTTCTTTAGTATTTAGCAAGCAAGATCTTTTAAATAGGACAGACACATTTCAGTGTAGGTTGTCACCTTCGTCATCTGATAGTTAGCAGCTTTTTTGTGTAAGTCCTCCCAGCACTTCAGGTTTCAAATTATGCTTTAAAAAATTGTTCTACACTTCATAACAAAAAGACAACTCAAATGTATTGTGAAAGAGAATGCATATATATTTATGCCCCACTTTGTTCTGATGCTAAACAGAGATCACAAGCATTTCTTTTTATCCTCTTCAATGCTGATACTGCTGGTGAGGCCTACTATTTTTTATAGACTGTATAATTTTTTCACATTCTTAAAAGATAAAGGTAATTGCAAATAAGTTGGAGTGTAGCTGTTTCACAAAGAGCAGCACTTTCACTAATATGCCCTTGGGGACTGTATGCAATTCCTGGTTCCCAGATACTCAGCAAGCATGTAGCAGAGCTTTCCAACATGAGAAAAAATTGCTGTATATAGTTTTGGAGCTTTCAGCTGGAGTAAGCAGAGATAATCTTTGGTCATCTTATCTTCTGACTTTACTTTTCATAAATTTCTTTTTTATAGTTGCTGTTGCATTTTCTCTCTGAAGTTTTGCTGACTGTTCCATACCATTGAAAGAGCCCCAACTGATAGAACAGTTAAACAAGAAACTAACCTGATTACAGCAAACCACTCTCTAATCTCCAGTTATCTTGAAGGGAAATGCAATCCATAGTAGAATTTTAGAATTTTGCTGAAAATGTAGAGAGAATATGATTTCAAACTTTGTATTGGTTTCAGAAAACTAAACATACAGAATATATATATATATATATATATATATATATATGTATACATACACACTTAAAAAAAAATCTTCCAGGGAATTGCCATCACAGGGAGAACTATGTACATACCTATGAATAAAATTTTCTACAATACAGTACTTTTTTTACAAAACAGTGTATGCTACAATGGTGCCAAGAGATTTTTCCTAGCTTTCCTAGATTTTTTTTCCTCACTATTGCTTTGGAAGTAGCACCTTCAAGTTCTATGATTCTGACTGCATTCAGTCCTGAGTTTCATTCATTCTTCTTTGCTGTGATTGCCGAAGGAATAGATTGCTCATAGCTACTGAGACACATTGTGAATATCTGCTGGTTAAGGTTATCACCAATGCCACACAGTTGTCTTTAGGCTTCCATACTACATTTGGGTGGCTGTGACTTTCTGTGTCACTTTTCTGTCTCAGGTGCTAAGAATAAGAAATCTAACTATTTCTGGTTTTTGGTGACATTAGGGACACCTGAGAACTCAGCAGATGTGGATGATACTGGCTGCAGCAGAGACTCCTGCAGCAAAACATGATGCTCCTGTAGGTTTCCTGTGCAGTGTTTCTTTTGTACAGCCAATTCACTACAAAAGGAAACAATTTATTTAATGGTCTTAAAGAACGTTATGTAATTACTGTGAGTGGTGCTCTCAGGTATAATGTGCTAATTAAAGGATGAGGTCAGGTAAGTGATCATTCACATAGTCCAGGAGTTTTTGATGTTCACATCAAAGCAGTTTGGAGAATTTTAGATCTGGCAAGCTGAGAGCTTTATGATAAGTGCCCTGCTTGGTGGTTTGATTGATAATGAAACCCAGGTGCTTTGCATTGTGGTTTTCATCTACAGAATATAGGGTTAAATATGAACTGACTTTCCTGGCCATGTCGTCTAGCTTAGAGACTCCAGACTAACAAAATAGTAACCCCAGGGTCTCCTATGGCTGATACAAAATAGGTAATAAAAATAGGCCGCCAAAGGGAGCATGACATTTGTAATTATCTTAAGTATTGTATATATCCCTAAGGTCAGGCTGTTTTGTCCTTAAAAAACTGATTGTAGTCTCTCCTGCTAACAGCAGGATGTTATTAATACTTGTATTACTGCTCCCATTGTGGTAGACACCCATTGAGCTGTGTTGTGCTGTACTGATTGCAGACAAAACAGGCAAGACAGAAAAGGCAGGAATGGAAGGATAAAGATATGGAGCAGCAGTGAAAAGAAAGGACAAAATGCCCAGGGCCGTGAAGCAAGGAGAAAAAAGAACTGATACAGCCATAAAAAGACAAAAATTCTGTCTTTGTGGTGGTTTGTGTGACAGAAGGGAGGAAATCACTCCACAAAGAAGTATAATTTAAATGCTTTCAGGCTTCTATTTAAGTTGGATCCATAAAAACAACACATCACCCAAAATCAGACAAAAACCCACATGCATGCACCCCTGGGAGGAATCCTGTTAGCCTGTAGCTAAGCTACAGGCCCTGATGCATCTTTCCTTGACAGCCTCTCCCCTTCCTTCCTTCCTCAGTCTGGAAAATCTCTCTCCCTCTCTGTCCCTCTCTGTAAAGTGTGTGTCTGTTTAGGGGCAGGAGGGACAACTTACAGGCATATATTTAAATTTCCTTTTCAGTCCTTGCTCTGTTCAGATTGCCTGTGTTCCTTGTCATAGCCAAGAGTTTTTGGGATGTTAAGCATGAAATATATAAATTATGTGTGGAAATGTAGATCAGGCTTGCTAAAGATCCCAGGTAAGACACGATTGCCCATATTCTGCTGTGAAAGCCATTGCCCAGCACAAAGAACATGTGAACAACAGACTTTTCGAGACCTCTGCTGTGCAGGCCTGTTTTTCTGTCATGTGTGGAAGGGAAATTTACTGTATGTGGAGAGCAAGGTCACACGAAGGAGGTATGAGGGAGATGCCTGAAGTTGATATACAGATAAAAAGTTGTCCTGTACCTGGGATAAATTTCATTTCAGATTGCACTCATTCTTGTGCAGTACTGGTCATTTGGAGCATGTATTATTTTGAATTTCATTGAGATTGTGGTGAATTCTCACAATCCTGAGTTTAGTATTTTGGTCTTGCCTCCACTTCAGTGCCTTGAGTGCTGAGATGGCTTTTGTCTCAAAATGTGAGTCACTGCTGAGTGCTCAGTACCCATGTCACTCCAGATGGAGCTGTTGGGGATGGCACAGGGCTTTTTCATAAGTCAGCAACAGTGAGATGGGTCTGTCTTCTCTGGAGACCTTGTGTTGCTTACCTCTCATACAGACCACATGGATCACTCCAACGTTCCTCTTTTTAATTGTGCCCACTGCCCCAGACAACCCGAGCCGACTTTGATTTGCAGTAAAATAAAGCTTTCCCCAAAGTCTACTCAGATTTTATTTTTCTCTGTGTTGTCCATTTTTTGTTTGCTCAGTTTCAGTTTTCAAACTAATAGGAGCTTCTTTTGTAAACTAACAGTAGCAAATGTCACTCTGCTGCTCAACTTTGCCAGTTCTTCTATGTGATTCCAATTGTAAGCAGAAACAATGGAAAGCAGAATCCATACTGTGCTGACTTGATTTCTTCTTGGGGTAGTAAAAGAAAGCAATTTGTTTGCATCTCTGTGAGAGTAGCTCTGTTTAACAGTTGAGGAGAAAAACAATTTCAATTTTAGACAGTAATCTCAGAGCTTAGTGTTTAGAAAATCATTCTCCCTTAAAGAGTGTTTTCCATTGTGATGTGTTGATTTTTGTTGCTGATCCTGATTCAAAAAATGAAGTACAAGACCATCAAGCATGTAGCATACATCCAGTTATTGTAAATAATTTCTTCTGGGTTTCTTTGTTAGTTTCAAGTTCTAACCACATTCATTTTAATTGATAATCTGTGCTGTAATTGAAATGAGGTGAAATACACAGTGTTTGTATTAACTGTACTAATTTTAGCAGCCACTCAGTAATAAACACACATTAAATAGAATTCTCCTCCTTCCTTTTCAAATGGACAGGGAGATAGATAAAGTGGTGCAGACACAGTGTTTTAAGTGGGAAAGAGAGACAAAAATCTAAACTATGATCCAAATTTTTAAGTGGATCATTTTTGGAAAAATGAATAAGAATATTATAGGTCAATGGCAAGTTGTTGTAGAGTGTGAGTTTGGAGAAATATAAAACAGTATTCATCTGGGCTAGAAAACATTTCTCTTTCTATGGAAAAATTATTGGTGCATCGCTTCCAGTGTAAAGTAGCAATGTTCATGTTGGCTTCATTATCTCATTATCACCCCTTAAGGAGGAAGGCTGACCACCTAATTCTCTGTAAAAAAGTGAGCATGTCCAGAAAGTTGTACTGGACAGTCTTCAAAATGGATGAAAAAATACATAAAGTATTATCATAATATCTCATGAGAAGTGGGTGAATGCTGAAAATATAGAAATTCATGAAAGTACACCCAGAAAAAAAGTGTGGTCAGAACTCTGTATAAGAGAGAGAAAAAAACTTTATTGGATGCATTTTTTCTTTGTAAATAACTTCCTGCTCAGAGCTCCAGTGTCTCTGTGGAATGTTAATATTTCTGTAATCTCATTCAATACATTTAATATATGTTGTAAACTGGACATCTTACCTACTCAGTAAGATGTTATGATCATACTCAATTTTCACTAAAGGGTTTATTATCATAGCTGCACCAAAATGGTGGTGTCATTTCCTAAACACTGCTCTCTGGAATTCTGACAAAACCCCTTTGTTTAGAGATTATTGCCTTGGATAGTTGAAACAAAATAGCCAAAGGGAAAATGATTTAATCTTTAAAACAGCATCTGTGGGAAGAGGAAAAAAAACCAGGTGAAAATAGGTGTTTTGGTAGTTTTTTGGTAGGTCTTAGTGGCTGAGAAGTGAAGAGTGTGAAAGAGACTTGAGGGACTAGGACTAGAGCTACTGTTTGGTAAATGCTTAATCCTACTGGGAATATATGCTTTTAACTGCTGCTTCCTGAGGCGGGAGTAAGGAGCAGTGGCAGACAGAGAATGTTGGCAGCCTGGGCTGATCTTTGTAATTCTGTAGCATGATGAACCCAGCTGTTGGTCTTCACAGTGGCCTGGACAGTCTAAGGGCAAGTGGTGCCTCAGACTATGACTCTTGTGGTGCCTCGGACATTGATTTCTTGATGCATTACTTAATGGACTGCTTGTATGCAAAATAGTATGTTTGCTTATGCAGATGTATGAAGGTTATTTTGATGTATGTTTGGATTTTAAAAGCTTATTAGGGTTTCTTTGTTTGTTTTGTTTTCCCTGAGGAAAATGTATGTCTACTCTACTGGACTTGCCTGGAGGCCTGGAGAGATAAGGAGCCTATTGCAAATAGGTCACTGGGGGGCTTCGTGGGTTTCTTGTTGTTCAGTTTGGGACTTTTTGGTTCTTTGTTTTATTTATTTCTTTGTTTTGTTTGTTAGTTTGTTCTTTAGTTCGTGGGGGTTTGTTTGTTTTTTATTTAATGGGGTTTGGGTTATTTTTCTTTTTTAGAGTTTTCATGCAAAAGTATTCATTTCAAGCTCTTCTCATTTTAAAATTAAGAAACATAAAATGGAACAGGGGATGTAATTAGAAATAGAAAATGTGGGATTCATTTTTATTCTATCTTATTCTGCTCGCCTTCTAGCTTGCATATTAGCAAACTACAGGATCCTGAACATGCTACTTCAAAGAGTGTTGCCCTGCTCAGTGTCACACTTCAGTTCCCTACATTTCTAACTTCCATCAATGCACAGTAAATTAGGAATTACAGAGGGAATTGGGACAATCTGACACTTTTCCAGTTTTCAGACATTTCTGTTCAGAGTTTGCTTGAGGAGTTCAGGCTCCAGTTCTTTTCACTGTATACAGTCAATGAGGAGAAAGGGAAAGCTTGCTGTGAAGCTTGCTGTGAACCTGATATTTCCTCTTAGTTTTAAAACTTAAGGAGAAATGGAAATTTTGCTGTCACATAATCTCAACAAAAAGCTTTATCCACAGGGTTTTACAGAGACAGACCTGCATTCCAGAATGTCCACTGGGTTTGAAGTAAATTCAAAGTGCAATCAAACCTTCTCCTTGTGTTTGATCTTAAATCAGGCCCTTTTCCTTCAGAAATTTTTCTGTGTGGCACAGGAGCTTAAGAATATTTTATGATTCTGTCTGCAGGTCTGGCCACTTTGATTTTTCTTAGAAGCTCACCTCTGTTAAAAGATGTCTCTCTTGGTCCCTGCATTGGTACTATAAAGGTCATATGAATAGATTTGCAGATGTTTGCATTTCCATAGCTCTACTGACTTCCCTGGACCTACACCAAAGTGCGTCAGTTGGGGAATTCTTCATAATTATTCTTAGCATTCCATGAAAAAAAAAAAAAAAGAATGCAGAAAGATGTTAAAGCAGATTGAACGCATCTTACCAACAAAGCAAATTCTCTGCCTGGTTTTCCAAGCTGAGATTCTTGGCCAGAGTCTTGTTTTTGCTGTTTGTTGTCCTTGCACTGACCCATACTTGAATTTGTGGTTTTATTGACTGTGCCTGGAAGGGTCCTGGACGGTGCCATTCCAGATTTACATCAGTGAGAGCACTGTGATCCAGGGAGGCCGTGGGGTTTAACCTTAGGAGGGGCTTGCCAGGCATCCAGTTTTGGGTCCTGGGCTTCGTTTCTCTGCTCCTCAAGGAGCTGTATCATGCCAAATTCTGCTTTCAGTTACCCACTGAAGTTTTCCATAGGATGTCAGTGCTACCTAATTCTCCAGCTATGAAATGGAGCGGAAAGCCTTATTTCTGCCTCACAGGAAGAAAGAGAACCTGAAAGCTTATGCTGAAGATGTATCACTCCTGTTACAGCAAAGAAGATTGCCGTAAATCAGATGTTCAAAGAACTTTCTAGGTTTTGTTTACTTTGGTGATTTGCTGTCATTCCAGTTCAACAAAATACTACCGTTTGAGATGAGAAGAAAAAATGCACATTTTTAAAAGTATATTTTTTCATATCCACCAACAGACAAATTAGATTTTTGAGATCTTTTCTTGTGTTTCAAAAGTATCCAGAGTATTTCCACAGTGGGAGTAAGCTAATGGTACATCACTGGAACATCTCCAGTGAAAATAACTGGAATGGCAGAGTGAAAAGAGCAGTAGAAAACAAGTAGTCAGGAACAACAATGGCAAAAATACACATATATTTATTTATACATCCTTGTTTGCAGTATAGACCTCTGGATATTTTTAAATACCAGTAAAAGTAGACTTCAAACATTTTCATTGACCTTACAGTCATTACAGTTATAAGTAGTTCCAATGAAAAGAAACCTCTTCCAAGAAATTTTCCTCAAGGACTTGACAAAGATTTAATACAGGACAAATACATATTCAGGATGGAATTAGAGGGGAAACTTTTCTGTTCACATCCTCTTAATTGTGTATTAGGTCTGAAGTCCCTGGCTGTATTCCATATTATTCCATTTGTTGCTTGCCTCTGTAAGGCTTCTCTTTTGGAAGAAAGAACCAAGCAAATCTAGCAACCCTTTTATTAAATGCCATCTTGACCTTGCTTCCTGAAAATATAATTGGCCCAAAGGATGAAAAATTACAACAAGTGTTTATTACTGAAACCCAGTCTCAGTTGTGAGAAGATTAAGTGTTTCAAAAGATTTAATACCCTGCCTGCTTCAGTGGGATGCCTGTGGAAAAGAGCTGCAAAGCAACAGAGAACTGGAAATGGCTGTGTGATGTCTTGCTCTGTAGGCATGTGGTTGATATGTGTGGGAAATGCTTAAGAACATGAGTTTTAGAACTGATCCTAACCACATCCTGATTTCTCTATCAGGCTGCTGTGGGGAAGACTTGGACCATGTATCCTTACATCATCCCAAACTACCCGATGACAATGCAGAGATAAGAATTAACTCCCAAAATATGGGTTTGGAAGTCGAGTGTCAAATTGGTGTTCTGTCAATTGATGTTCTGCAAGTCAAACTGGTTTTCTGCAGCTGGATATCAATATATGAATGAAAAGCTACCCTAATCCTGACTTTTTTTAAGGAAAACTGTAGTTCCTAAGCCTATCTGTATGCATGAAAAAGTCTGTTGATGAGGAAGCTTTATTTGGGGAAGCAGCACCTTAATAAATAGAGAAGCAGATGCTAGCTTCTATTAGAAATAAGTTTTATTTTTAAACAGACTAAACCGCAGATTTTAAATAATTCCAAGTTTTTCCTTTTTCCCAGAGACAAAATGAAGTTGTTTGGGGAAAACATTTCCCATTTGAAAGACTCCCTGAGAAAGTTTGTGATACCCTTTATGAAATGTAGCTTAGTTTATTGGGCAAAACATTTCTTTTGCAGCCCTTCCTACTGAAATACAAGTTTTACAAGTAGATCCAAGATGTTTTTCATTATTTGGTAGCAGGCACATAGAGCACAGAAGATTATCTGCCTGCTTTACACAGACTAAATTCACATCTTTGAAAGAGTTTAAGAGGCACAGACACTTGCTGCCTTTGGTTTGCATTTTTTCATACTGATTTTCATACAACTTTTTTCATACATACAAATGTATTTTATACATTTTGTTCTTAAAGAGTATTTTTTCCACAATGTATTTTAAGTTAACTGCTCTGAGGTAATTCATAGGCTACATTTGGAGGTTTCATCATTCCCTTTGTAAAGTCAATGTTTAGATGGAGGATTAGCCATCCTGAATTTTCCTTTTACAGTATAGGGCTGAAAACCATAACAAAATGAAATTATTTATAAACTTACCATCTCAGCTCTTGAAGTTAGAAAGGTTCTGACAATCATTTAGCTGTCTGCAATGGCAAAGTATGGATTGTCTTGGAAGAAATTTAGGCTGAGATACGACAACATATACACATTAAAATGGTACATAAATTAGTCTCTCTTCTGAGTGACCATGAATACTTTGTGTTTAGAGGCAAAATCTGTTTTGCTCCAATAGTGCAAACTGGATATAGTTCCATTGGATTTAATTGAACTTCTTTAGATTCATGCTGCTTTAAATAATGGTGAAAATACGATTTTATCCCTGAAATTCAACTTTTGTGAATTTCACAAAAATTCCCAATTCCCATCAAGATGAAGTAATTTGATAATATTTAACAATGAGTCATCTAACTCAGCAATTGTTGTGAGCAATTAAGTTCTGGTTTTTTAGCCCTCTTCTGTCTCACCATAGATCTTTAAAGTTATTTTTGATTGTTGGTTCTGCAAGAAAAAAAAACAGCAAGAGAAAATCCCCAACAAAAATCCAGCAAAACCCAGGTTTCTTGCATAATTTCTTTCGCTAGTCAGCACTTCTGAGCTGCTTCTAAATAAGTAAATAAAATATATGCAATTATTCTAAAAAGTTGGAAATCCTCAATGAACTGATGTATGTTCACTAAAATTGATGAGACTTTGTATTTTTAGCCCTGTCCTGTCAAGATCAGTGTAAGTTTATTCTCAGTCCAGTGATGCCCTACAAGATGGATGATCAAATTGTTTGGATGCTTCAACCCATTGAATTTAGTAGGAGTCTAATGCCTGTGTATCATCTGAGGACCTGTGCTCAAGTACAGGGTATGTGGAATAAAAGAATTAGGAGGGAACAGTTAATTCTGATATGTGGCAGAGTTTTGCAATTTGCAGTTGTGAAAAACAAAACAAAACCAACAGGTCACAAATATAATTTTAGAATGTGATCTAGCCTGTGTTCAGTATCTTTGTCAGGTCAAATAGGAGGATGCTCTGTATTCCCTCACTTTCACATCACTTTCTTGTTTATCTGAATTCTCCCGCATTTATCAGCATCCCTGAACTGCAAAGAGTAAAAAAGGTGCTTAATTTTAAGGTTGAGTCTGCTCCTTCCAGGTGCCAGGGCAGCACTTACACTCTCTGTTCCTTTGTTAATTATCCAGGAGGCTCAGCAGTGGTTTTTATTACAGGTCTGCATTTTCCCCTTCCTCGATGTGTCATTTTAACTCATGAAGTTTAGTATAGATCCCTGCAAAGTTGCCTCAAAATTTTCTTTTTTATTTATTTGAAAATACCATAATTTAGCTAAAACAGTGCTGCAAGTAAGCAGAGAGATAGAAAACACTTCAGCCTTATCAGGAGTCTGGGGAGAGTGTGTAAGTCTGCCAAAGCAGGAGTTGGATATGCCCAGGAGGGAAGACCTGCCAGCATTGGAGCATGGCAGGATTATATTGTCCCTGCTCCATGCTGTGTGACATGGTACCATGCAGTGAGCCTGAGAGGAAATTAAAGACATGGATCTGATCACAAATGTAAAACTGCATTTGTGATTTTGATTATGAACAGAAGATTATTGTGGATAATTTTTCTGGGACATGTAGATTTGGAAATGTAGAGAAGCAGGAAAAGCGTCCCTGAAGCCACTAGTCTGTCATGGCAGTGACAAAGAAATAGCCCCACCCATTAACTTGAATAAATAAGGGGAGAATTATGTCTTTGAAAACTTTGGACTTCTTGTTAGAATTCAGAGAAAAACAGAGTACTTTCCCTGGGGTACCCAGAACTGTAAGAAGGTGCTCTGAAGTGCTCCTTGTTCTGTCATCTGAGAAGAGCCAAAGGATGTGCACCTCAGGGGAGAATACTGCACGTTCTTTCTGCTTTAGAGATGTCACTCCAGTCAGACTTTCTCCAGTGTTTTCTTGGAGGAATATATGCAATCTCTAGAATGTTTGCACTTTTCTAACACTCTTGCTTGGTGGATCATCACCTCTGGTACTTAAACATCTGGAAATGAGGGAAAATAAATAGTGGTCTAAACTTGGCAGCAATTGATCCTCAACAGGGATTACCTAAACCATTTGCTGTTCTGTGTATCCTTTAAAGAGGCAGCCTGTTGTAGGTAAAATAAATTTATCTAGTCTAGTGGGAGTGTTGGAGCAATTATCTCTTTAAGGAGATGGCACTGTAAGTGAGAAGCTTATCAGCTGGGCAAGGCACAGGAGGAAAGGTTTGGTTACTGGAAAACCAGGAAGTGGAAAAAAGAAAGTTCAAGTGTGGTGCCACAGTCTTCATGGTGAAGTCTTTTCAGTTGTAGTGAGAAATTTTAAATACTACTGTGCAAACCCTTCACAAGACTTAAGCTGGAAGAGCCTGGTCATTAACTTGCAAGGATGAGGAGGCATACCTGGCACAAGGTTTTCAGAAACATAAAGGGACAGCCTGATGGCAAGAGGGAAGTAGTCTAGAGATGGAAAGGAGCAATAGCCCTCTTGGAAAGGTAGAAGGCTGTCCTAGTTTAAAAATAATGTAGTTATTTGAGTGAATGAGTACCAAGCTTTAGGACATGGATCTTGTTAGATGTAGCGCCATATTTGTGTGAAAATCATCTTCTGGATATGGAACTGCTTTGCACTGTGAATTCTTGACATGGTGACAACATCTTGCAAGCATCTTTATGCAAGCACCCAACTTAGAGTTGCTTTCCTTCTACTGCATAGAAGGAAAGCAACAGATGCTTTCACTAGCCAGCAAAACTGTGACCTTGTATGTGTCATGTAGCCAAGTGTCTAGTGGCCAAGTTGAGCCAGCATATTCCCAGCTCTCATGGGAAACGCCAGTGCCACCTTCACATGTCAGAAACCAGCAGCCCCCTGTGGTCCTGCTTGCTCCAGCCTGGAGGTGTTTTATGTCAGCACAAGCAGAGTGTTTGGGACACCAGCTCAACCCCTCACACTTTCACCAGTGCCTGTGGTTCTACCACTGATTGCTTCAGCAGGATGGAAACCCTCAGGCTCACACAGTAATCATCTGGTGCCTTAAAATCATGGGCTTCTTCCTTTTTGGCATTTTAGCCTTGTTATTGAATGTGGTGAATGTGGGAAATCTTATCTCTTGTCTGAATGACTTTCATGGCTGCGCTCAACATCCTGTGATGGTGCTGTCTCTTTATGAACATCTCCCTTGTCATTGTTAGCAGGGAACAAATATCCCTGGAAATAAACAAAATAAGGAAATATAGAAAAGACTTGCTATCAACTAGAGTTGTGTTTATACTGAAGGTTTTCCCAAGGAGCTTACTAATACACATTTAGAGGAGAGAATTCTTTGTCTAGTCGTGAATGTTGATTTTTCCTTTTGAATCTTAGCAGGATAACATGGGGAGTTTGAAATGCCAAGAGTCTCTTTCATTAATCTAAATCATTACAAGTTTTTTGTACAGAATGATTTAAAACCTGAAATGGAATTAGAGCCCTAATGTCATGATCGTGCACAAATTCTTGAAAAATTAAAATTTTAATTAGTTTACTGTATGGTGTTGCACTACTTTTTGAGGGTGGGGAGAAATGTTTGAGTCTGCTTTTCTCAGTACCTGATCAAAAGATTTTAACATCAATTAGACAATGTCTCCAGAGAGACAGTTTTGGGTAGTAGCCATGATATTGTTCAAACAACAGAACTTTTGCTCTTTATGTTGTTGTTCCAAGTGGCAGTTTTGGGATTAAATGTCTCAAGACACATGTAAAAAGAAAACTTTTTTTTTTGTATGCATGCTGCCAACTCAAATCTAGCCTGGAGGCTGCTGGTACACAAGCTAGAATAGTTGGTTTTACTATCTTCCATTAGGAGAGTGAAGAAATGGGTTGTCTTGTTAAGGTGATTTTCAGAGATTCTCATTACCAGATAATAAGAAAGAGAAGACTTAATCTGGAGGTTGACTCTCCAGTGACCCTTAAAGTTGGAATAACTGAGAAAGCAGCAGTTACACCAGTAAAAGCTGGAAGTTAGCTGAGGGCTAAGAAAAGGGAGGTTGTTGCTGTAAGAAAACTGAACTGATGCCAGCAGAAAGCTGATACAGCAGCGACATGGGTGATATTATCTCCCCAACAGTCATGACTGTGTTCCAGAGGCTGCAAGGTCAGACCCTGGGTTTGCTTAAGGCTACGTGAAGACAAAGTACATCCTTTCTATATGACTGTAAACAGGGATCTGAAACAGGATAATTAACATTATTACAATGAGCTCTCTGCTTTTTGTAACTTCTCAGTCTGTCTCTCATCTAAGGACAGAAGAGTTTTTGAAAACATGATTTCCAGCAAGTTTAAATGACTCAATGGCCAGAAAGAAAGAGGCTATGGCTCTATTTTCCATCATTCGTAGAAATTGCTCCATCTAAATTATTTTTACCATGGGTAGGATTTTGCTATGGAACAAGGATTTATAGCATTAAGACAAACCTGCCCCAGCCATCCACTCAACTTTCAATCCAACATTTAGAGCTGTTTTCTCACAGCCTTCTATACTTAAGGGTCATTACCACAAATGCCAGTGATTTTGGGGCAGATTCTGCTCTTTTTAATATTTTTTAGGTCCTTGGAACATGAATGAAGAACAGCACAACCACGAGCCATGGCAGCAGACCACCACCAAAGTCATTATGATCACTTAGCAGAAAGAAGCCAAGTATTGCCAAGCTTGTCAAATATTTGCAAGTTACTGGCACATTTAGGCCTAGGCACAGACATGGCTAATTCTTTAGGAATAGTCACCACATTAGCTGTAACTGGTTTCCAGGAGGGCTCAGGATGCTGGAAGATACTGGAAGGGTAATACATCCTCACAGGTGCTCAGTTTTGGCACATTGTCATGGTGACAATCCTGTAACTTCATATATAAAACAGAATGAAAAAAAATGCAAGTAAATAAACAATACTAAGGGTTTGGTTTTTATCAGATTCTGATGAAATTATTAAGGGAAATGTAATAGTCTCTGTCAATTTAACTACCTGACTAGTCTTAGACCAGGAGGTACAATGAGCTAAATTAAAAATTTTAGAGAAATGCAAAACAGTGGATTACAGTTTGTGGTGATATTTTTTTTGTTATATTTACTTTTAAAGAAAATTAGGATGCTAATGTGATGAAGTTATGTGCTGTGGGTCAATGTGTTCCCAAGTGCAATTCTGAAATAAAACAAATTCCACGCCTAATCTCCCTGAGTTTGGACAGACCAAATTGTGGGAATACCAACAAGTTTCACTGACACCCCAGTGCCACTGAGAAGCCAAGCTATCTTTCCAGATAGATCAGGTGGCTGGAAGTGTTTCCTACAACTGTATCCTATCTCAGCCTCCAGTTTTACTTCTGCTGTTTGATTTTTTTGTTGTTTCCCAGTATGGAGGGTTTTTTTGTTTGGGTTTGTTTTTGGTTTGTTTGGGGGTTTTTTGTTTGGTTTTTTTTTATGTTTGTTTGTTTTTTGTGGTTTTTTTTTTTTGGGTTTTTTTTTTTTTTGGTGCATGGCACCTAGAAAAGGAAGGCAGAAATAAGCCAAATACTTTTTCTGCCATTAATTGTTACAAGCTAAGGGCAGTTACTGTGTCTAGGTCAGGATCTGAAAATATAGTTCCAGTTCTAAAGCCAGAAGCTGTATCTCATGCTGTTATTTTGTCAGGGATTTCCAGAGGGGGTACAGTTTAGCAAAAATGGGTGGAGATCTTAAGAAGCATTAGCTTTCTTGGAAAAGTCTAAAATAACCAAACAGTATGGGAGAAAATGGAAGAACATGAATTATCTACGCTCTCTGGAGAGGTATCAGTAATAAGGTTTTCTCAGACAATGTATGTTCTCTTCTATTTATCAACTGAAATGTGAAAAAGTATTTTCAGCTGTGACAGCTGTAAGCTTGCTATAGTGTTTAAGAAAAGGCAAAACTAGCAAAGACCCACAATTTTAATCAATTTTAGGCTCTCTGTTCCATTTGTCTTGAATATGATCTCAATTCACACTGCAGAGAGAAATCAGCACAGGAAACACTGTTTTTTAAGTAGAAACTGTGTACATTTTCTTATATCTTCAAGCCATGCAGGATTTTGCGGGTGAAAGAGAAGACTGTAGCTAACTGATATAAAAATTACTTTCCCTGCAATATAGATTGCTATTTACCATCCTCCATGTAGAAGATTTTCAGATACTCATATGGCATTTATTCATTTATTGGGTCGGTTTGTGGTTTGGGCTTTTTCTCCCAAATCAGGCTGGTGTTTTTAATTTCTGTTACATAGCACTGATGAGATAAATGAAGCACCACGGGGGCCCTGAGGATACAACTGGTGTTTCATATTCAGAAGGGAGGCGGAGGAGCTGTAAATCCTCTAGGAAGGACACTGTGAACACAGTGTTCATAGATGATTTGTGAGCAAAATAATCCTCAGCCTTCGTCTCCCCACTGTCCCAGTATCCTTCTGGTTGCTTCCCAAGGAAAGGGGCTGTGGGTGTCCATGTGGATGTACAGTGGGGATGGAGCACATCCCACTTAGGACACTCACAAGAAGCAAGTCCAAACCATGTCTGTGCCTAATAAAAGTAGCCAGCTCCTGCCAATATCAGCATCTCCCATCAGCTGGCATCAAAACTAACTGGGTGGGAAGGGGTAGGAGGTTTCACGAAGTGCCCACAAAGCTCCCACTGTGATCTGTTTTCAGGAACAATATAATGATACTGACTGTGGGATAGAAACCTTTATTGCTTGCGTTTTTGCTGATATTTTGCCAGTGGTGTTTTAGAGCTCAAGACCACACAAGGAAAATGGTGTTCCAGGATATATTGTCTCCTTAAGGAGAGGCTGTGAGACTATGACCTAATGTTTATAATTGTAAGAGTTATTGAGAGTCAATTGAACACTCAAAATTCCCAAGTGGCGGCATTTATCACTTCTGTGATTAGCATGCTTTAGAGTATAAACAGCTGAACAGATCCAAATGGTTGATGAAGTTCATCAAGAGAAAGAAAATTAAAAATATGTCAGATATTGTTGAAAATATAGGTAAGGCATGATTTTAAACCCAACTTAAAAAGAGGATGATCAAAGGGTTTTTTAATGGGCTTCACATTATTGCCAGTCCCCATAAATGTTTGGGCAAATAGAGTTTACTTGGAAGATGATAGGAATATTGATAGCATCAGTCTACTTCACAGGATTTTATACATTCAGATATGAAGGCTTGCATTATTAATTACTCTCATGAAAGTTTGGTTTTCATAAAATGCTCCTAAGATGGCTTTACTTTTGGCTTAAATATATCAATATATGCTAAAATATCTAGCATCATCTTTACTATGTTCATAATAAACTTTCTATAATACATATATAATCTCAAATATTTATGGTTTGTATATGTATTATATATATATATATATATATATATATATATATATATATAAATCTCTTCATCTTTCCCTAAGGCATCATTTCTTGTACTGTATATGTATAAGTGTAGCAAGGGTTTCTTTAGGTGAGATTACAGTTGGAAATCTTCAGCTTTTTAAAAAGTACTTTTAAACTAAGTTTTCAGTCTAGGTAGTTGAAATCATCATGTCTTAGATGAGAGAAGGTCAGATACTTAATACTAGTTTGTAAAACCCTGAAGATCTGTTTTGTTGTAGATGAAACACAATGATTTTTGAATTCTAGTTGTTTCTTATTTTTACATTTTTGTTGGCTCAAGATGGACCATGAAATTATTTTTATTTTTGTTGAACTTCCTTTCAAGAAGATTTATTATTTTGCTTTGGCTTAGGTTAGAGTTAGGGATTTTTCTCAGCTTACTCCACTTCAATATGCCTGCATCCCAGAGAGAGAATCTGGGAAAAGATGGGACAAACTAAAAATACAATTACTGGAAGTACGAAAGTGCCGTTACTGCAAGTACAAAAACTGAAATTTGCAGATAAGTTTCATTAACTTTGAAACAAGATTTACTTTGTGTTCTTTTACCCCTTCTTGTTTATAGGGGTTTTTTAAGGTATGCCAATGATAACTTAAAAGTATTTTTTAATCTCTTTTTTTATTTCATTAGGCAAATGGAGACTTCTTTTAAAGCATTCAACTGAAAAAGAATACTTTGAAAAGTACATTATTGGTGGCAACTAGTACCAAAGTTATTATTCAAAATGCTATGACATTATTTCACAAGTAATACCTTCTATATCTTTGTTTATTTGTGAAGATAAATTCTGCTGACCTGGAAAACTGCAGAGATCTCTACAAAAAAACCCTGTCTGGAAGGTGCTTGTTGAGGGCACAGTTTCAAAACAGATTTATGTAGCTTTCAGTTTGCGTGAGATGGAGTTTGCTGAGAGGTTGGAAACTGTGTTTTTATTGGTTTTGTTCTGCTTTTTCTTTTGGCCGGCTTTGCCTGTCTTTTTTTTCAGTCAGCCCCAGAAGCATGCTGTGTTTGGGATCCTGCACTTAACTCACATCAACAGTTTCAATAAACACTTTGTTAAAAAAAAAAAAAAGTTTTGGAATGCATTTTTATAAAGGCTTTTACACCTGTATTACTGACATTTTTAACAAACACGGTATGCCCTCTGACCATAATCCAAGAACAGACATGCATTGATTTTGGAGAAATAAACACTCACAGACCAAAGGGACCTTTTCCATCTGCTCCCTTCTGCTGAGCATCAGATCTGCCCTTTGGCATTGGTTATGTTTTGGATGACTTTGTCATAAAACCCAGACTTATGGGGAGTCAAATGCTTCATCTGTGCATGGAATGTCAAATTTCCATGGTTGTGGTGGTTTGAGATGTGGGGGCTGCCTCTAAAACCAACTCTTCCACCAGCTAGGTGTCTCAGCTGGGCTCTACAAATGTGGTGGTTTCCTCAGTAAACCCCATGACTCACATTTTCTCTGCTTAGTTTATGATTTATTTGTCAAAATGGCCATAACGCGCATTTCTTGTAAATGGCCCGTAGCCTCCTGAGAGAGGCTTGGCTCATCTGCTGTGGCTTTTGAAATCCTAATGACCATTTAATTGAGTAAATGTGAGATAAGCTGTGACCTAGGGCTGGTGTCATGGCTCTGCTTGCATTTAACAGTGTCATGGTCTTCAAACAATACATATCCTAAAGCATGAAACCACGCCAGGCATTGATGGCATTAAGCTATTTTCCATGCCCACAGTCTGGCTGTGCATCTGCGACTCAGTGTGAATTGCCCCACAATTGGGGAAGCCCCAAATACCCGTGTACACCGTCTTTCATTACACAGCTTAATGAGATTTCCACATCCCCTGGGAAACCAGCATGTCCCACAGATGGGTGGTATCCACTTTAGCTTTTTCTACAGCCAACACATCCCTGTACTCCTGAGATCCTTTCCAAAGGAAAGACATGATTATGTGTAACAGAATGTAAAAAGAAGGTTAAAACTAATGCAAGTATATTGTTAGAATGTATTTTAAACAATGGAAGGAAGGAATATATTACAATTTTGGGGTTTTTAGTTTGTTTCTATATGAATCTTCAGGTAATGTTGAGCGGCTGGTTTGTAGCTTTTGCGCTCCTGGCAGATACCCAGCAGGAGATAATTATCTTTCAAGAGTCTCTGGCTTCTATTTTAGTAATTTAAAATAACTAGCCAGCAGAGAATAAATTGTTCCAAAGTTTCATGCTTGGAAAGAGATTTTCCCAAACTACAAAGTTTTATCAAGAACAAATGAGATAGTAAACGAACGTACAGGCAACTATTTAAGATCTGACTAAAGGAAAATTCTGCTCCAAATAACAAAAAACTACAGGAATGTGTTTTGTCAAAGTCACAATTTATTGAATTAAAATTTGTCCAGTGCTTACAGTTCTTCCCTTCTCTTAGAACACAAACACAGAACATATTTTTCCATTTTCAAACCGTCTGGGTCTGGAGCTGACACAACCTTCAGAGAGAGAGGAGCTTGGTCAGGTAGCTGTGTTGGGGAATATGAAAGTTCAGTTAAAAAATCATGTCCATTTACATGTGCATTTTGTGAAAAACAGAGTATCAGATTAAATAGAATTGAGAATCAACAAAATCATACAAATTACAAGTGCCTTTTATCTTGATATTTACAAGGAGGTATGAATAGGTCCTTCTACAGTCACCAGACTGCAATCTGTATTTTATCAACCTTAACGGAGCTCTTTCTACTTGATTGCCTATAATGCTAATGTAATGTTTTATACTTTGTATGTTACGTAATCTCTTTTCAGTAATGTTCTAAAAACATTAGTGAAAAAAATCCTCAAATAAACCATTATTAAAATTACTAAGGTGTTACTAAAAAAAAACTCAAGTAAACCGTAGAAAGGTAAATATAATTAAATTCACTAAAGATGAAAAAGTTGTACTCTTTAATAGACTTTTTCTTGTTTGATTGATAAGAAAACCCAGACTACTTAACACTAAAATTATAATCTAAAGTTATGTAATTTCCAAGTATTTTAAAATGAAGAAATGTTTAGAGTAATTTCCTGCTTCCATAAGACGCCATGCCGAGAAACAAGGGAGAAAATCTGTTTCTTTGCTTGCATTATGCACATCCAAAGGATGTCCCCAGCTAGCCAAGCGCTTTCCTGGGCTGTAAGAAAAGTGAGACTGACATCCAGTACAGGTCTAATATATTGAATGTGTTTCAAGTGTCAGTAATGAAACCAGATTTTCTCCAGATCTGAAATGTGCCTTTCTATACATGAGATTTTCTATGGAATTCGTGATCTTTCTAAGGTGGCAGCTCAATACTTTTACAGTCTGCATGACATTTTGAATATTGGTGTGAAAAGGGAGCTGTTTTGATTATTCATTCCTGGCCTAAGCACAGCTGGTGTTCTGTAACACCTGACTTTGGTTTTGTAGTGATGAACGTTGGGTGGACACATGTGATGGGAAATGTGGTCCTGTCCCAGACAAGACAGGACATTCTCTCCTTGGGCATAAGCAAGAGTCTGATCTTTTCAGGTAGTGGTGAACTAATACAGAGAAAGTTCTTAACAAGGAAATTTTTGTATGTGCAATAACTTTGTGGTTTTAAGCATAGCCACAGGAAATAGAGTAATGATTAATGAATTTAGGGTAGATGAGCTGGCAAACTGAAAAAGAAGAGGATTCTCCACACTTAGTCAACTCCCCACATTTAGTCAACTGTGGGTGAAAAACCCTGTTTTGTGAGATCTTCAGTAATAATGGGTGCAGCAACAACAATTTTTGGTGGCCTTTTTATTACCAAAGGACTTGCTAATAGCACACAATTAATAAAGGGTGACATTGGATCCATAATCCTCCTCACAGAATATTCCTGTGAATAGTGTTAGCCTTTCCAGTTTTGGACAAGAGTACGTGCATTACATAGTCTAATAATTTTTCCTATGGCAGGCATATCCTCACACACCAGTGATCTCCTGTGTGTTATTTATCATGCAAATTCAGATTGCAAATTTAAAGACATTTTCAGTCTTTAGTTCTGATGGTGCTTGGTAAAATGGCACTGCAGCAGGGAATACAGCCCGTTCTGTCCCTCCCTTAAGACTGCAGAGATGCCTACAAGTTATTTTCTTACATACTTTCCTTGCCTCTGGCCTCTCTTTGGTCTATGAGCTAATTGATCCAGGATTTTCTGATATAATTTTCTTAAGCTGTTGACAAGTCAGTTGAGAAAGCAGTTGATCATGTAAATAAAAAATAAACTCTATATGCCTTCATCACTCTTGTAATTAGGCAGCACTACTAGGAACAACAGTGGGATTTTTTTCTTCTATAATTGAGGATGAGGTTGTGCCTTGATGACTGACCACCTGGGACTTCAAAGCTCTAGACGAGAGACCTCAGCTATTATCCATGCTGTGATCATTTGGTGTTTCTCAGTGATGGCCAAAGAAAACAATGGCACCCCCGAATTTAACAAGTTCCTCAAAGCTTTGTGTGATGCTGAGAGAAAGGCTCATTATGAAGTTCAAACCAGAACTTGCTTGGTGGGACAGAACAGAGTCTTTGGCCTCAGTGATATTTTTGTGGCTTTTTCTTGTTGATTTACTATAGGGCTGCATAGTTGATGTTGTCAAAGAGGAGGTTGCAATCTGCCTTCAGAAGAGATCTGCAAGTGCAGCATCCTCATGCTGTGGGTTTTTTAGCAATTTCACATTTAATGTAAAGAAAATACATCAAAAGAACAGTAAACCAATAATTGCTATAAGGCAGAAACTACACTTTGGTTATGTTTTAGTAGTGGTATTTGAACCAAAGTATTTTATCAGTCTGTAGTGGCAGTGGGAATAACCATCAGAGTATAATTAAACTCCATTTAGAGGGTTTAATTTGTCCTTTGGTGCTGAGAGAGTAATTCCAAAGCTTAGAGTTATAAAGGGGATTTAATCACAAAAGATTAAATAAATCCCAGCTACGTTTAACAAGCATTTCACTCTTCAGTAAGTCATATGATCCATAATTATTCTCCTAAAGCCTAATTAACTCTGTTCCTTATTTAAATTATATTTCTTCCACAAGATACTTCTGGCATGGCTCGATCTTGCCTTTTTGATGCATGTTTTACTAATCGGGCTTTTCATCCATCCAGTTAATCAGCCCTTCCCTGCCGTGAAGCCCAGCTGCTGTACTCCCTCCCTGCTCACCAAGATGCTTTAGATGTCTCATAACCCAACCACAGAAAGCCTGTGTGGCCAAGTGCCCTGGGGCAGATGATAGCAGGAGTCAAAGGCCAGCGTGATAGAGAGCAGTGCGATTTAAACCTGTCTGAAGAAATCTCTGAAGAGATTTTTGCTGGAGGCTTTTGTTCCACCTATGACCTCCTCCACCAGGACAGACACTTGCTTTATCCTCTTCATGGAAATTTTTATTTTCTTCATTTTTAAAAATACCATTTCTATTTAGCTTTCATGTGCTTTTCCCAAGTGGGCCTTCTAAGCAGGAAGATCTTGCAGCATATTGCCCCAAGATGAATACAGTTTTGGTATCATACTGGGCATGTGTCATTCTGCCAGTGTTCATACTTGGCTCACGAAAAGAAAAATAAAATCTTTTACCTAATCAAAAATTCCTCAGAGTGCATGAACTTTTCCAAATACTTTAATTATTAATAGAGATGCCTTCTGAAGTGTAATAGCAAACCTGTATGTTCCTGCAAGCAGATATGTAATCTGTTCACATCTGTATAGTGCTGGAGAACTTTTGTCAGAGTTAATTTGGCTACAGTTATCTCTTGTTTTTCCCTTTTAAAACTCAGATGCAGAATTTCCAAAGTGCTTTCTTTTGAACAATAACAAAGAAATGAGGGAGCTCTCATGAATACTAATGTCTTGCATGTTTTGCCTGAAATCTTTAGTGGGTAACTGTGCTGTGCAGATGCTGTTTCCTCTGCACCAAGACCTGGTTTGGAGCTAGAGGACAGATCTCTGGAGAGTGATGTAGCACCGCCATATTATCTATGGCTAAATTCCTAAAAAATAGGCTCAAACATGCCCATCTATGTGTGCTTACCACTGAGCTCAGTGAACAGACTACCTGGGAGCTCAGGTGTATAAACCCTGACGCAGAGCAATGTGCAATCAGAGCAATGCCTTGCAAATACGTCTTGATTCTACAGATCAGTCATACCATGCTGAATTTTGTAAATATGTTGTTTAATTTTATTTTATGGTGTTTCAAATGGACGGCAAAAAATGTAGATGTCTAGAAAACCAACACAAACCCTACTCTGGGGAGGAGGAGAGCTAAAATGGGGAAGGAATTTATTTGTTGTGCTGATATTGGACATAGTTTTTTCCATTTTGTTCAATAAGATTGCTTACTGAGGCCAAGCAAAAGCCGAGGCAAGGTGTGCATTCCTGTCCATGCTCACACAGTGGTGCAGCTGGCCCCTCTGCCGATGTGTGGGCTCAGAAGGGAATTAATGAGCCATGCTTAAGGGAGGCAGCAGGTCTTGGGTTCAGATTGCACCCTCGCCACACTAGAGATTGTGAGATATCTATCCCCAGCAAGCCCTTTGGGGATTGTTACACTACCAGAGCTGGTGCTGATGCAGACACGGGGTCTCTGGCCTGACTGGAGCTCTGTGCAAATAGCCAGGGGTAAGAATAGCCCCATGAGGTGGCAATCACCATGGTTAGGACCAGGGAAGGTAAAGCTTATTAGCAAAGCCTGGGGCAGAAGGACCTCCTGGCAGCAATGCTTTGGCAATTCAGAGCCGCCACGTGCATGGCCAGCACTCAGCTATCAACTCCCGATGTTTCTGTCCCAATTTCTTCCAAGTGACATAAACTCTGCCAGCAAAAATCTCATTCAGTATGCACCAAATCATTCAACATGCGAAAGATTCCTTAAAATCAGTCTGTGCTCTCAGACTTATGCACAGAGAGATTTCCCAAGTGGCCAGAGCAGATGTCAGATGTTCTGCTTCTAGCATCTTCCAGGTTTCACCCTTCCTTAATGCAGATGAATACACTGAGATATTTTTTAAGTTGCAATCTATAAGAGAGGGGAATTACTTTGCTGCATTTCTGCATCCAGAATGTTTTTCTGTGAAGCTATAGTATGAAATCAGTTTTAAATTTAAAGAATGGTAATAATTTAGAAATGAGAAAGTCTGAGTTCTGAACCCAAAGCAGTCAATGGGGCATGGAGATTTTTATTCTCCTTACTCAGGCTCTCCTTGTTATCTTATGGGTATCCTATTGATATGGGTCTGAAAACAAGTTGTGTGGCTACAGCTGAAGATGAGATCTATCACCAAGGAGAAAAATATCTTGGTTAATTTATATGAGCATAATTTATTATAGGCTTTTCTAACATCAGCTTTAAACAAAAGCACTAAACTAAAATTAAAAATACCATTTGATTCTTCAAAGGGATTTAAGAAAAGAAAAAAATGCTCAAGGAAATATCCTGTGTGTATAAAAAGCCACATTACTGCAAAGTGCACCTCTTATTGTGCCAGCTCCATTTGCTTTGGACACTGCTCATTTCCTCATCTGTCCTTGATGCTGGGATGTCTGCATTGCTCCTTTTGCGCCCTCTCCCTCTGGCTTTGTGGACCATCTCCTTTCTTCCCCTGCACACTGGGCTCTCAGTAGCACCCAGCAGTGAGAAACTTCTTATCCAGCCTGAATTAATGCACTGTGAGTCAAATATGTCACACTAGGCCCTGCTGTACTGCTGCTATCGTGTGTGCAAGGACCAAGCAATTCAGGTATAACCTTACAAAGAAAGATAGAGAGAAATGGGACATCGTGTAAGGAATGAGGACAGCAAAGAGCTTAAGAGACAGAGAACTGGTAGCAAAATATACAAATTCCCACCTCTGAAGAGGCATCCCCTTGAGAAGCACTTTGTTTCTTCACATAGTGTACCTTTGCAGCTGCAGTTTCATCCCAAACAGTGAATGAAACTGTTAAAAAACTTGAGGCCAATCCAAGATTTCAGAGTGGCTTTGTAAATGAAGTAAAGCCTTTGTTTGACCTTTCCTTGTAATCCCATGAGTGAAGCACTTTTTAATCAAAAATAATAATATAACTGTTTCTTGAATAGTTACAATAATAATAATAATTGCTATGTGATTTCTTTTTCACAATTTATACCAGCAGTCATTTACCAAAAATAGCTGAGGTGTTTACGTAATTGAGAACTTTTAAAAATATGTTTTCTACATTGCCTTGGTCCATTCAAATTTTGAATAAATCCTGTGCCAGACAAAGCTTTGGGATATTTGAAGTTGTTTATGGGGGTAAAAGTAGATGAATCTCACTGGCCTTAGAGAAGCCAAGACTTTCAAAGGCAAATTAAATCTGTTTACTTAATTTTTTGGGTAGCGAGACGACCTCTTCTGGGATGGATTGGGGAATATTTTGAAACTCAAACCAATGGAGTCAGGACAGAAAGATGTCTCAGTTCCTCAGCCAAAGTCTTTGCCCGAGAATTGAAGAGCTGGCCAGGTTCTGGATACTCTGAGAGTCATGAGGAAAGACAAAGAGTTTATTGGTGGATGTGTGGGTTGACTTTCTACCAACCATCAGAGCAGTTTAGGTGCTTTAGGCAGACAAGGATGCAGCTCCCTGGGCAGCAATGCTGGCCCTGAGCACAGCATACGAGGGCTGCACCTTGGGCTGGAGCAGAGTTCACTGCAACTCCAAGAGTTTTGCCACCTTAAAATACCCATGTTTGGCTGGGATCATGCCAAAACCCCAGCTCTGTTGGTTCTGGCTGCTAGACAATACACTGTGTGCACCACCTCCTTGGAATGTCACCTCCTTATTGCTGGGACAGGGATGCAAAAGGAAAACCATGTTTTGCTTGACCGTTTCTATTTCTGCTTCTAATACTCTTTAAGTTATTGCTTAAAACAGGGCTGGGATAGATGGGCTTTTTTTCTGACCTACCTATGGCAGTTTTGTGGTCTTATCATCACTGGTTATTTATGCTGCTCTTTTGTGTAATAATTTCCAAAATAATCTTGTTTTACAGTGTTTCATCTTTCTGGGTATTTGGAGAACACATGCGTGTACTTAGTGAGGTGACTGGCTGATTTAGTTTCTCAGTAACTTGAAAATAAAATATGTGTCTTTAAAAGCCACAAAAGATTTGAAGAGCCAAAATGCTACATTAAAAAATGACAGAACACTCTGAAATTTGTTTTAACAGTTTGGATGCACTAATACATTCCTTTTATCTCTCCTAAACTTCTTGGCTTACTAAAAAGATTCCTATCCAGATTGTCTCTAACAAATTCATCCTACACATGGGTTGCACAACCAAAACCAGTCTTAATTGTTCATTGTTAGGCTTTCAGTGGTATTATCAAATTCTGGATTGATTGTTGTTTTCTAATCTTAATTACAGTGTCATTTTAAGTGCACAGAGGGGCTTTAAAAATAATTTGAGCTGGTATCATGCCAAAAGCTGCATCTGGATTCCTGGAGGATGAGGGAAGCTTTGAATCAAACATCTGGCAAGTTTGCTGGATAGAGAAAGGCCAGCACAGTACTCTCAATGTGTGCAGTTATCAATGGGAACTCTTGGCTGCTGTGGCAGAGTTGCTCAGCCTTTCAGTTTCATCGGGAATCTTGTGCCCAAGGTCTTGCTTAACCTGAACTGATGATTCCTGGCTGTCCTGAGAAAGCTGTTCTTGTGGGGTGAAAGGATGGATTTTTTGGTGGTGGTGGTTATTTTTTAGACTGTTTTCTGTAGAGAGATTCAAGAAGAGAAACAAAACAAAACAAAACAATCAAACAAAAGAAGCGAAAAGCATCAAGTGAAGGACCCCCCAAGGTGTGCAGTATCCCTGTGCCTCCTGTAAGCTGCCTTCCTCAGCACTTTACACTGGTGGCATCCTACCAGTATGGTACCACATTCCTATAGGCCAAGGTCAATCCTCGTAGTTTTAGGCTCCAAAGAGCAGCTTTGAAGATCACATCCCTCTTTATTGCTCTTATTGTATCTCTTTGATGTGACCTACAAAATGGCCTGACTTTGGTGTTAGGAAATACAGTGATGCCATCATCCTGAGTGTCCCACTGGAAATGCCATGTTTTGTTCTGGGGTTTTTCAAGCAGAGCTTCATCCACAGTTCTGTGGTGCAGGGTCCTTGCTGGCACTACAAGACATCCTCATGTCTCCCCATCCTCTGGTGCTTGTCCCTGCACTGCTCTGCCTGCACTGTAACTTCAGACAGAGACCAAGAGTGTTCACAATCAAACCTGTGCCTCCAACTTAACCCACATGTGCTGTTTGCTTGTGAGTTACCAAAGTGTTTGCAGGGAGGAATAGCAAAAAGTTACTGGTTACCACAGAGTCCTGAAGCTCTGTGAATTTTTGTCTAAGTGATTAATGTTCAATTCTACCCTTCATATTTCAATACTGAAGTGAACACTGTGAGAAAATTGAGTTAATTTCAATTATTAGCGTAAGGGTGAATATTATCTTGCAGGAGCACTAAGGTTACTTCTGTTTTGTGTATGTACATTTAGGACATTGCGTGCTAATGCCAGAAGGTATCCTGGAAGCTGGGTAAACTTGGTGCTCTTCATGTCACCAAACTTAATTTGAAGAAGCATTCTCTCTTAACTCCAAATAGCAGAAGTGTCTATTTAATGAATTTGTTTTTATCATCAGAAGGAAATTTAACTTCAAATTTCTGCTTTCTGAAGTTGGATCTGAAATACTTTCCAAGCTTAAGAAATCAAATTGTCATCTAGAAATAGGAAGAAAAATAGTTCATGTCCAACAATGCTTATTTATAAAGACTTTAAAAGCGGAGGAAAGAAGAAACAATGTAGTTTTTGTGACCTGAGCCTTTGGCACCCACCTAAACCCATTTCCATGCTGAGTCCATCCATTATACACTTTGTCAAATCTTTCATATAATCCCACTGTCTCTGGTCTTAATCTTAAAAAAATAGCCCTTTGTTTTGTATATTACTCTGGAGGATAAGGAATAGGAGACTGTCTGCAGTGTTGTTAAACCTGGGTGGGCATTTTAATGTGTCTTATGCATTTTTTTTATTGTGTAAGGGCATTTGCTCAGTGTGCACAAGTCCGTTGGGTGTCCAGTGTTTATAACCTCTTCTGGTGCTATCTCCAAATTCCTCCCCTTCTCCAAGGGAGTAGATTTCCCCACAATAACTTCTCTTCCAGTCTCAGAAAAGCTGTCTTTGTGGGGCCACTGGAAAGGCAAACAGCTTCTCTGCTCATGGGCTGCCAGAGGGGTGAGTGCTCCTGCAGGGAGAAAGCCTATATTAAGGCTTTTTTTTTTTTTTTCCCTAGTAAATAATAGGAAAATTGCAATACCTCAGGAGGCAGGGGTTGCCTGGCTGTTCTGCCAAGGGCAGATCATGCACACCAGGATGTACAATTGGGAAATGAGTCTCTGAAAAGATTGAAATCTGTAGCCTCCACTTCCATTATGATTTTAACCCATACTTTGTGAGTTTCCCTGTTTTCTGTAAAGGAGAACTTTGGTCACTGACACTGCATGCAGCTGCTTATTGCTTTGTGTTGATGCAATAAGCTATGTCAAGTCCCAGTCCATATCTTTGCATCTCTCAGGAGAGCCAAACAAATTCAGCTGTCAAAATACCACGTTCTGGTGAGAAGGGAAAGGAAGACAACTTTAAGTCTTGGATTTGTTGAAATGGTGTGTCACCTATCCCCTCCATTTTAGCTCATGGTCTGAAGAGCCTCCCTACGCTCCCTGTGTTGCTGAAATTCGGAAAAAATTGCAGGACCTTAGACACTCTTATTTTAAGCTTAAATCAACATTCAGCTCACCCACATTATGCAACTAAGAGCTGCATTTCATAGCTTAGTAAATTTGTATACCATTAACCTTTTTTCATCTAACTACTTTCTTCTTGTTTTTGCCTAATATCCGTAGTTCAGGGTTATGACTGCTGATACTCTATAACATGCCATAGGAAATATTTGTAATTGTGGTTGGATTGTTATGGAAGTGATAAAAGAACAGGTTACTCTGTGTCAGCATCTGTCCAGAAAAGCAAAAGTTATCAGCTGGTTGCCTGCAAGTCTCTTGTCAACTCGTTATACATTTATTTTTTACATAATCTATTTTCTGGGTTTTTTCCCCAGTAATGCTATTGTCATTGTGCCAGCTAAAAATATAAAGATATAAAATATCTGCAGGTGCAGCTGGTCCCTGGGATCATTGTAGGGCCTTGTTTAACAACCTGCCTGTAACTTGGTCATGCAGTGCCAGCATTTTGGTCCCATATCCCTGTTTTTTTCCAGAATGTCTGTTAGAGGATGGTTTGCTTCTTATGAGCCAGCTGATGGAGAAAAGAAAACCAGAACTGCAAGCCATTTCCAGAGTGTATGTGAATATTGAGATTCAAGCCACAAGACAGCCAATCCTTTACAAGCTGCAGCAGTGGAGGCTCTCTGTGTTTTCACCCCATGAGGGCAGCTGAGGTGACACCACCAAGAGTGGACAAAGCTTGGTGTGGATATGGGCTTCAGCTCATGGGCTTCAGTTCATGGGATTTGTAGGAACATGGTGTTGGGTAGTGTTTTCACTTGTTTAACTGGAGCAGGTTCTTTGGTTCCTGTGCACAGAAATTGCCTGAGCCTGTTTTTTGGTGTGTCCTCCCCACGCCTGTGTGATGTGATTACTCAGGGGACTGGGTGATCAGGCTGCAGATGCTCCTAACAGGTCTCTGCAATGACAGTTCTTAAAAACTCAGCACTTCAGGCACCTCCTGTCCACCAACCTGCAATGTCACAGCTTAAAGTGCTGCCTAAAACCACCAGTATCCTTAAGTGTTGCTGATGGTCCACCAGTCCCAATATATCACCTTCATGAGTTTTCAGAGTCATTCTCCTCTACAGTAGTTTTTTGTAATTTTCCTCCAATTTTCAACCAGTTTTAATTCAGGGACTTAAAAAAAAGGAGACATTTTCTATAAATTCAGTTCTATTATTGGATTATTCTTGTGTGACTTAATTCAATTTCCCCTTTGACTGAAGAAATTTTTATCATCCCTTGGAAAGTAGCTCCACTGTTCAAATAGCCATTGTGTGGGTAAAATTTGTGTTTATTTCATTTGCACCTGATTCTTACTAATTTCATCTGATGCCCCTGTTTCCTGCAATAAGCCAGTGATTTAGCGTCAGATAGTACAGTGCAATCACGCATTTTGAGACTTTTCAGCCTGGAAGGCTCCAGAATATTTTACAGACATTTATTTGGTAAAAGTTACTCCATCACAAAAGGTTCTCCTATAAAGTCTCTGTTTCTAATCCCTTGTATTCCTTAAATCTGACTTCTGGGACAAACACATCTTAAAACATATTTTCTGTTAAGTAAAATGTTTCTCATTTGTAGTGAATTAGGAAAGAAATTATTGAGGGTTGTACTTGCATTGAGATTTTTAGCAGAAGCAGGGAGGAATTGTGGCCAGATTCAGCATAGGCAGGTCTACACCTACAAAGCCTGGGGCTGTTTCTGCTGGCACAGGGTTGGTTGACCTCTCATTTGGCTCCCCAAGACCTCCTCACCTGCCTGTTATGGCATTGTTATGTGTTTGTGGCTGATTTCTAGCCTTATCCTGGCCACCTTTAACCACTGAGGTGATGCATTTCTTTCCTCCAGCCCTGTTGCTGGTTCCTGTGCAAGGACTGTTACCTATCCTTGATCTCCAAAGGGCCTCCCTTTGGGCTGTGTGTGTGCTTTGGGTTGATGTACAAAAGACTGTACAGTGCCAGCCCAGCTCCAGGGATTGATCCCCAGCCCTGGGGCAGCACTACCTTGTGGTCATGACTGGGGCCATTTTCCTGCATGGGTTTAACCCTGAACATCCTGACCAGGCTCTTTCCAGGGATCCCAGGAAATGGTTTCACCACTCAGCTCATGGAAAAATCCTCACCTCCTCTGTTTGCCCAAAACATGTCCAACAGGTAACCTGCAGGTTGTTTGTTTCTCATTCCCACTGCTGGGCCTGACATTGCTGAGGCCCAGGAGCAGCTCTTCTGTTACCCATCCTTAGGCTGGTGTATCACCACGCTGGGGCCAGCAGAGAATGTGGGGACTTCTTCCCTTTTTCAGCTTCCCAGAGAGTTGGGAACCCACCAAAGCAGCTGCTGGTCCAGCATCGATCTGGGCTGGGTGTGCAATGACCATCCCTGGGACATATGCATATGGAGGTTAGGAAAGAGGAGGTGAGCCTGCTTTTAACTCTCCAGAGATGTGCTCTCTGTCACAGGCATTTTCCATAGGCGGGAAATTTACACAGAACAGAGATCATGGGATTTACTGATAAACTGTAGGAAAAGGGAGAGCTGGTGAAATGAAGGCTTCTTATCACTGCATGATGCAACCCAGGATATAAATTATGGTTTTCACCAAGTACTACTGGAAAGGCCAGTCCTGAGAAGCAGAGGTAAAGCCCATGAAGCATGCTAAGCAGCTGTGAGCTTTTTAAGTAAACTCAGGATAAGTGGCTCCTCAGATAACTGCTTAGCTTGAGTATCTGTCAGCTGTGGATGTCATTTGGGTGGGACATTGGAGGCTAAGAAAAGGGCTTATTTCTGTACTTTCTGGGATGTCCTCAGGGTGGCTGTGAGAGGCTGGATGCTAATGAGTTCAGCAGCTGCTGGGAGTGATCTTTTCCCACTGTCAGCATGGACACTGTGTTAGCAGGCTGGGTGTCTTTAAAATGAAGGATGCCTATGATGGATAACAAAACTCCTCCAGTCTTCATGGGCTTTTTATTCTTTGTCCCTTTTAAGATTTAAACCATGCTCTTACAATTTCTTTGAATTTCGTATGAGTATTTGACATCACAGACATAAACAGCATCATTTTAAGCTCTTGGAAGCATTTCTTAGGTTTTGCTAATGCCCTGTATTGACCTTGCCAGTGGGTTGTTATCCCATGCACCGTAGACACAGGCTGCTGTGCCAGCAGGAATCTGCAAAGCAAATTACAGAGTGCCCATGTATAAAAGGTCTCTCCCTCATATGGCCATCCCCTCTTGTGATTACACAGGATAAATAACCCTCTGTAGACCAGGTTTTCTGAGAATTTCGAGTCAGGCTGAATTATGTTTTCCCCCAAACAAGAGTTAAAATTTATTATTTCTAAAGATTCCAGTCTATTGCTAGAAAACTAATGCTACTAGTTTATCTTTCTCAAGGCAATGTAATATTTTCTTTGCTATGTAACTTATCTCCCTGTGCAGTGAACAGATGTTCTCACTGGATTCCTCACATCTCTGAGGTCTTTTTCCTGGATGCTTTGCATTCAGTTAGAATTTATGAATGTGTAGAAGCTCCTTCTGGGATGTGCTGCGCTTCTTCCCAGCAAGTTTCCCAGGGCATTTGGATGTCTGTTTGCTTTCTGGTGTCTCCTGGATTTGTGTGAATGCAGCTTTCCGGATCACTTTTCCCGCCAAGGATCTTCCCACCTTATGCAGCTGGTAATTAACTTGCATTAATTATTATTAATAGCAAGGGCAGGTCATTATCCTACTATTTCACTTAATGTTGGAAACTGCCAGCATTTTTGTTTTGAATGTTTCTCTCTTTTTTTAACTTCTTTGCTCATAACATAATGTCAGAAATTACAATGAATCATTAAGTTTTACATCATAGTGCATGTGACATAATGAGAGGTGGTGACTTGCTGGTCCTTAATCTTTCAGCTTTGATATGCCAGGGTTTTTTGTAGGCATAAATATATGGCTGTCCCTCTGGATCAGTTTTAAGGTACTGCACTTTACTTGAAGTTGCATCTTTTTGAAGTTGAGCATCTGCCATCTGTCCTATGACAGGCCTGACATGCCTGCAGTGCTCCATGAGCAACAGCAAGTACAGCTAATCCATGCCATTCCTCATACACTTTTTCAGTTGAACATACACAAACAATTGGAGCAGAAACTTCAGCTTGGCAGTGTTTTGGTAATAGCTCTGTGCATGGGACAAAGCAGTCTTCTGCTTTGGGATTACCTCATAGAAGAAGTCCTTTGTTTCCTTCCAGTTTGGCCTTAGAAATACTTTTTGGTTTAGTTGGTGAATTTCTAAACATGAAGCTCAGACAAATAGGGCAATGGCTTAGACAAATGAGTTATAACAGTTATAGTTGTTCCGTGCAGCTTCATTATCATAGCTATGGAATAAAAAGAAACTCCATTTGTGTTTGTTTTGGTCTTATTTACAGCACATACCGAGAACTAATTCTTAAACCTACTAATTTAAAATAAATGTTAAGCTCATTTGTTACAATCAAATTTATCATTTTAGAGTGAAGAGGAGTTGCCTATCTTCCCAGTCTGTTTTCTCTTTGCCTCCCCTCATGTTATCTAGGGGAGAGTGTGATAAGTGTTAAGGAGATCATTTATCTACTCCAAAATATTAAGGAAACTTGGCAAAGGGAGACAAAGGTTGCCTGCACTGACTGCACACAGAGGACATGCACTGGGCTGTCCCCCACCTCCTGTCTTTTATTTCCCCTGGCTTTGCTGTGCTGGCCCGTATCTATCAGATCCTGAGCTTTAAAGCCATCATCTTTGGCACCTTTTGAGGCTCAGACTTTGCATTTCAGTTCTCAAAACTTCTCAGCACTTCTAAATCCCAATTTGGAGTCAGGAAGAGATGTGTGTGTTCAGTGCTGAGAAGATAGAATGCATCTGTGTCTAGTTCAGGAAAATGCTGCAGTACATCTTTTAGAAAGGAAACTATTTGGTTCAGGACTGGGTCTTTCAATCACATTTGACCATCTTGAATCCTTCTGGAGTTAACTACAGCTGCTGGGCGTCATTAGGCATGTTGCTTTGGGCTAATCTCACAGGGATTTTGGTATTGCAGTGGCTGACTTCTAGGCACCCAGCTACCTAATGAATTCCAGATCCCAAAGTCAGACATACAGAGACATCTAGGGAAAACAAAGGACTTGAATGAGGGAGCACTATGGAAGCCCATGAGTTGGAGAGGCTGCCTGAACAAGCCAGTGGCAAATTTTAAATTATGTTGCTCAGTGCTGCACTGTCTGCCTGGAGCCCTTTCCTGCATCTTCTGGATTCTTCAGGATTGCAGGCACCTTTTTTTAATGGGGGAAATGGAAAGATACTTGTGATGAGCCCTTTTTGACAGTGAGAGCCTCAACCCAGGCTCTGGGTACATGGGCAGGAACAAGGTGCCCTTGCCCTTCTGCTGTGTGTCCCTGGGGCCAAACAGAATAATTGGTGTGGGACTTGCAACCTTAATCCCTAAATGTATCTCAGCTTCAGTGGGAAGACTTGTCCACTGCTTTTCAAAGGAAAGCCTCATGGATGCTGGATATCAGCAAGTCAACATTTAGACACTTGGCCTGTGAAGCTGTTTTAGCACAGCCATCCCCAGCGCATAATACAGCCCAGTCAGCTCACAAGGCTGAAATACCTCTGCAAATAAAAAGCAGCCATGCTGGCAAACAGTCTTCAAAGGTAGCGAAATAATCCCTAAGGGGAGATCTGCTTTTGTGTGGAATTCCCCAGCAGACGGCTGGGAGATCTTAACAAACAAGGCCTTTTAAACTGCCATGTACTTTGAAGCCTGAGTGAGCATTCATTCATTCGGCACAAAAAGAAACAGTAGAGAGGAGGGGCAAGGGGTGGAAGGGCTTAGTCAAGGTGAAAATGAAGTTGGGTCTTTCCCCAAAGCCACTGTGGGTACAAATGAATTGCTTCACTGGAGGTAATAAAAGATATGTTATCCCACATTTAATAAAAAGCAACAGTGAAAATACAAAGAGCTCATTTCAGGCTCCAGTTATCTGACGTTTATTGCACACAGGCCTTTCTCCAGGACAGAGACCCAGGCAGTGCACTGCCCTTTGAAGTGTGGGCTGTGTGGCCGCTTGCCCATTCGCTGGTTTATGGCTAAATCTCCTTGATATGACCCACTTTCATCTCTCCAGTGGTGGCAGGGGCCACTGCAGAGGGGAGAGGGCAAGTAGGGTTCTGTATGTGCACTGGGACAGGGCAAACTGGGGAGTGCTTCAGCCTTGGAGTGTAGGTAGAAAGGAGGATGCAGCATGAAGCAGAGGCTGGGCTCAGGGAGATGCAGAGCACACACAGCTTTGAGAAGTCCTGCCAGAAGTGGCAAGACTGTGGAGACCACAGGTTTTTCAGTGAAAAGCACTGACAGGACTATTGTGGCATGAATGTCCACTCCCTTTGACAAGGAATAACACAAACTGGTCCTAATTTTTGCTTACCCTGCTAGTATTTTCAGCTCTTGTTACAAACCATTGAGCTATTGCTAGTAGTTAGATTGTGGTATTTGGAAAAACATGTTTCTTGGCAGTGCACTTCCTACTAACTAAGTTACTAAACTCTCTGTAAGAATCCCCATGAACATCAACAAGCTTTGGACTGGGGCCATAGTCCACTTCGCAGTAATAAGCTCTGCACATTTTTTATATCAAAAGCAATAATTTTACAGATAAGATGCAATAAAATGTCTGAGAAGTTTACCTTTGTAATGCCATATAGGCAAAAAACTTCAGCTGACTTGAGTAACCATTATTTTTATGTTTTCTTGTATGAAAAACAGTAATGTACTTTTAAACCTTATCTTACTTTTCCTTATGCTAAAGCTTTTTGCAGCAGCCTCATGTTTGCCAGCAATCCCAAAATTTTCCAGCAAATGGAGTGGATTAAGATAGTCTTTTTTCAAGGAATTGTGTTGTGAACATTTTTAAAATAACATCTTTCTTGCCTCAAAAGGTAGATTGGTGTGCTGTGATATCATTGTGCAGTCATGACTTTCAGAAACAAACTTATTTATATTAATTAAAAAATATTTCTGTTGAAAGCACTGTCAAAACAATCTCCAGGAAAGTCATTGTTGTGGACTGGAAAGAATGCTACTTCACATGTGTTTAATTATTGGGGGGAAAAGAATGAATCTTGTCTTGCATCACAAAAATCAATCTTGCAATAACAGGAAATCATGAGCCATTTATGCAGAGGTTCATCTTTCATTGTAACTGGCAATTGGTTCCAGCTTCTAAAACCTGTCTAATTCGTAACTGCTACAAGAATACAGCCTCACTGTATTATACACAGCAATGTATATGATTGTGAGTCTGTTTTAATGCTGTAAATCAAAACCCCCAGCCAACAATAGAAATAACTTGTTGGTATGCAGGGATGCTCTGCTGCTTTTAGCTTATGGACACATATGTCAGTTGAAACAGTGAAAATGTCCAATTCATGAGCAAGAGGATTATTATTATCCTTCCTTCCTGTACCTGTGCATGCCCATGTCTACACAAGCAAAGAGAGTAAAAGTGAGGTCTGGGTTGCTGTTATTTGTTCCATCACAGCGCCCTGCATTCCCAGTTTTGGTGGAGGATATTTGCACAACACAGAGCAGGAGGAATAGCCTTTTTGCCAAAATGTTTTTGGGGTAGAAAGACAGCCAAGATGAGCATAAAGGACTTTGGGATAGTGCAAGAAAGCCACTCAAGAGTGCTGGTGGCATGTCACTAGTAAGCCCTTTCAAAGTTTTCTGTGCACACAACAGCAAAGGGATCAGCCAAGGGGCTATGCAGCAGCTGCTGCTTCCCAAATGTAAGACACAGGACTTAAACCAAGACTGTGTAGGGTCTCCCTGATAGTGAGTAGCATCAGCCCTCTCATCAACCCTTTCATCTCTGTGTCTATACGACACCTTATTTATTGCTAATTCATGCAGTGTCTGCATGACACTTTTTTGTAATGTCCGGAGGCCATTTAAGTAGGAAGTACCTTCACCAGTTCTCACTTGGCTTTCAGTGGTTCTTCAGCATACCATGGAAGTCTAACATTGATGCATGTATCTTGGTATCAATGCTTTCAGTCTTGTCAGTGGGTTTACTGTATTCTTTTTGCATTCCTCTATGTGTTCCTTGGTTTTCTCTTTCTGATAAGTTCTCTATAATGTGTGGGGATTTCTTGTCCTCTAGTTTAGTTTAGTACCCATCACAAACACAGAGATAGAATGGTTGCTTAAAAGAGTTCCAAGTACTAAATTACTGGGATCCTGGCGTAGAAGAAATCTTGCTCAGGTAATCGAACCTCTCAAACGGAGTGCTTAATTCCTGTCCAAAAGTTGTCAGGAGGCACCATTGCCCAGATGCCTGCAGTAGGATGAGGTGAGACTCCCCAGTATGCTGTGTTTCTCATTTCACACAATCCTTCTGGCCCTGCACCACTGCATGATCCATTGCTACCAATTACCTTAAAACTACTTCTTGCTGCCCTAAAAATGTCACAAACTCTCCTTCATGACCATTTCCACATCTTCAAGACCGATTCCTACTGTCTATTTGTCAGTATCTTTCCTGAATTCAGCTTTGGCTGCCTTGGAGAGCCTTTGGGACAACCAGATCCTCCACGCTGATGTTAATCAGCACATTGAAGCACACAAGTAGGGGCTATCAGCTGGCCTGTGCATCCTGGGGGAATCTCTAGCTGTCCAAAACCCCCTCCTGGAACCCCTTTGCAGCAGTAGAATACTGTGCTGTGAAGCCAGCTAGCAGGTGGGTCAGGCCCCAGATCACTTTCTGGGCTTTTGCCCTGCTGTGCAAAACCATAATGGGGAGAACATGACCACCCTGGAAATTAATGGTGGGTCTGCAGCCAGTGCTTAGCTGTACCATTTATGCAGCTACAAGACAAGCTTGAATTTTATCCTTATATCAAAATTAGAATTTAAATTCCCATAGATTTTAACCACTTGCTCTGCAGCCTGTGGATTGAAGGGCTTCTTGCCAGAACCAAGGCAGATGTCTTCTTTATCACTGCTTGATTGCTAGCTGAAGATTAGAAGAGAAAGTAAAGTTACCCCCACAGGTGCAATCACACATTTTGAAACTTTTCAGCCTGGAAGGCTCCAGAATATTTTACAGACATTTATTTGGTAAAAGTTACTCCAACACAAAAGGTTCTCCTATAAAGTCTCTGTTTCTAATCCCTTGTATTCCTTAAATCTGACTTCTGGGACAAACACCTCTTAAAACATATTTTCTGTTAAGTAAAATGTTTCTCATTTGTAGTGAATTAGAAAAGAAATTATTGAGGGTTGTACTTGCACTGAGATTTTCAGCAGAAGCAGGGAGGAATTGTGGCCAGATTCAGCATAGGCAGGTCTGCACCTACAAGCACTCGAAGTGGCTCCAGGGGAGGATGATCTCTGGCTATTTTCAGGTTCCTTATGAAAGGCTTACACACTGCAAACCTTGTGCACACTGCTGTATGCTCTTCTACACTCCCTAAAGTTCATGTTCTGTGTCAGCTGCCATTTTGATTTTGAAGGATTGTTTTCCATGTAAGGTTACACGATTCATGTACAGTTTCTCCTTCCTTTGCCTGACGCAGTTCCTCAGCCTCAGTGTTTGCTTTTCATTTTCTCTGATGATATTTGTTCTGTATATTTAAAGAAGAGCATGACTGTCTTTTCTCTGTCTATCTGTGAAGGCATGCTCTTCATGCAAGGATTTCAAGAGAAGCAATCTTCTGCTTACCGAGACATCTTCTCTTCCTGCACGTTACCAAGGAGTTAATAGTCTGTGTCCAAATGCTGTCCTGCAGCTCCAGCATCAGAATCCACCACATCTCCAGGCCGATCAAACCATTGACTGGCACAACTTGGAGAGTGTTGTGGTTTGACACGGAAAATAATTTTCTTGGGAGGAAGAGGGTCAGGCCAATCAGTGGTCGGGGTTGGTTACTGGCATTTGGAGTTAAACTGCAGCTATAATGAGATCACAGCAGGGCTTGCCTGATGTCTTTATTCATCATTCAACTACAGAGGCTCCTTTCTGATATTTGGATTCTGAGCCTGTTTACCCAGGGATTTATTGGTTTATCTGCACTGTGAGTCACTGCCCTCTGTTTGGAAAGCAGATGTGTGATGCTGCCCTGTGGCGTTTTCAGAGCTGGGCAACTGGGGTGGCTCCACACCGAGCTACACCAGCAGCTGGTGGCACTCAGCAGCTTAATGCTTTTTAAATGCAAATGTTCACAAAACTACTTCACCTCACATCTCAAATTGCACACATGGCATCTCTCTATATTTACATATCATGACCAAAGGCATGGAGAGGCCTGGACTCTTGCCATATGAACTTACAAGATGAAACTGTCCTTTCATGAGCCAGATTGAAAGCTGGATACAGGTTTTCAGTGTCACCAGTTATCTAGCTGATGTTCCTAATGGGTGGCATTTTTGGAAGGGTTTTGGAGGGCAGCATTACCATTCTGCCACGTTTGAAAACCAGACCAATAGTATGAGCATGGAGAAAAATGACTGCTTGTTGTGTGTAAATGAAGCATTGCTAGGTCAAAAATAACCCATGGAAACAGGACACTGTTATTTGCAGCATATGTAAAAGTAAATTACAGCAACCAATCTGGTCAAATAAGTGCTGAAGAATGCATGGATGGTTTCTCTGCTGAAATCAGTGGGCGAGCTCACGGGTAAATTACAGGCACTGAGAGTAGCAGGAAAACAGGCTTAAGTTTGTAGGGAGAAAGAAATCTCACTTTATCCAGATTCTTCTGAATAAGATATCCATGTTTAAAAGCAAAGATTTGGCATTCAAACATAAATTAGTCTCTTAGACACTGCCACCAAAGCTACCTGAGTTATTTGGCTGCATCACAAGTCTGGCTGTGGTTTGGCAGTGCTTATACATTCTCAGTCCTCTGGAGAGCAAGGCCTGTTGTTCATCCTGCTGGGAGCAAACCCAAGCGATCTGGGATTGGCTGAGCACCACAAGTCAGGAGCAGAGACTAATTGTATTAAAGACTTGACAAACAAATGTGTCAGAAAACAGGAAATAACAATACTTGGAGCATGCTATCTCGTGATTTAAGGACTAAAATAATAATTTTAAAATATTTTGTTGCCTGAAACGTTTCTGTGTAAGGAAACTTGGAATGCTCTTTAAATTATCTGGGATTTTTTTCTATTGAAAATGTCATCAAAATTGACACAGTCATGGAAAACACTTGAATTGCCATTAATCAGCATTTTTCTTCTCCTGGATGGGTTGGCCTGGAGTTTTTGACCTAGCCTCTTCAAGTCAGAGACAAGCCACTTAGAAGGGAGTTCATGAGAAATAGTTTAAAAAATGGGATTTCATTTTCAATGGATGTGCATGTATATAAATTTATTTTTGTGACACTGGGATCGGATTACTTCAAAAATTTGTAGAGCTGAATTATTTTGCTTTATGTTATAGCACAGAATAAAATCTCACTTCTTTGTGGCACACAATTACAGAAAATACTTCAAGAAACCCCATCCTCTCAGTTATTATCTGTGACATGATTGTGTATGTATCATTTATTTTGTGAGTAATAACCTTGTTGGGATCAAGTCAGAGATAGCTCAGTGGTTAGAGGAGACTCTGGAAGATGGCAGGAAGGAATGGTTTGGAATAAAACAGGTTGCACAGCACCACAGCAAAGCTCCAAAGCAGGAGTCTGTGAATGAACCCTGCCTGCCGTACTGAGATTAATCCAAGATCTCAGCATCAACAAAGTTCTTATAATTATTTTCCTGGGAGCCTGGAACACACCATTGTTGAACATAAAGGAAGGAAAAGTAAATAAAATAACTCCTATTGTAGCTATTTTTAAATGCTCTATCTGGAATGCTGCTTTTCAAAAATGCTCTCTTTTGGATTTTTGCATGCATGTGAACTCCAGCACTTTTATAGTGGTGTGGTTCAATAGAAAAATTGGTAAGATAATAGGGATAATCCCTTTCCTTCTGTAATTCTACTGGTAATAATTTAATTATGTCAAGGATAGCTGTTTTATTGCATAGTAAATAAGGCATTAATAAGTCCCTGCTGGATTTATTAATCCTGCTGGATTGTGAACTTCCACAGTGCATGTAAGTATTTGTTTTGGTTTTTTTTTTACTCTTTGTTAGTGGTGGTACATGTTTGGAAGTGTTTCTGACACCTGTGTTAAGAATTCTTCAGATGAGATAGGTAGGTATATTAAAATTGCTCCCTACAGTCTTTGAAAACAAAGATTGTCCACAGCATCACTGGCCTGTATCACACTTTTTGGGGTGTATCAGAAACTCTTCATGGGTGGCAGCTAGAGATACAGTAAAGTAGCATTTTTCACAACTTCTGACATGATTGAAACAGTCTGTGTGTTCATGAGAAGCCCAATCCTTTTTTATTTACTATTTTTGCTCTGTTATTTATAAAACATCACAGATACATAAATATCCTACAAGAAAAGCTTATTGCAACCTGTTTAAAATAGTTATTTTTGCTGTGTATAAGCCGTATTTTCTGGATACTCAAAACTCAATTTGCTGTCCGGATTTGGCCCAGTGCTTATAGGAAGATTTATGCTGACAAATGCAGGTAAATGCATGTTTCTTGAGTGCCTGTACTGCTTGACCTTGGACTATGATGCACCTTTGCTTGGGGTTCCCTCAGGGATGCTGCTAGATGGGACTTCTGATTGATACCGCTGAATTTTCCAAAACTGAAGCATCTCCAGCACGAGCGGTGCAGTAAAGCTGCCACAGAACACACAATATTAAATGGATTACCAAAGAGCCTTCCTGCTGGCTGTGGTGCTCGCCTGCCTACCTCCTGGAAACAAGCACAAGAACATTTTTTTTGGGAAGGGAAAAGAACAGAGTGTTTCCAGTGAAGTATCATAATTTGTCCCCTAAGGGTTCAATGAAGAATATTCTTTGGAGTAATTATTTTTCATTGGGATAAGAAAGGCTGTAGAATTTTAGATGTTGTGTGGGTTCTGGAAAAACCCCAGCTAGTGAACAAACTTTCTTTTCTCTTTGTGGCAAAAGCTTATTATTCGCAGCAAAGAATTCAGCCTGACAAGAAACTCAGATCTGACTTACATTTTAATAGCCCCCCTCCTCCTGCCCTCTGTTCTAATCTGGCAGACTTTCACATTTCTTGCAAAGATTTTCATTTTACCACAAGCGTAATTTCAAGATGCAATAACATTGTTCTCTTTATTGGGTTGTTTTTGGTTGTTGCTTAGCTAGCAACCCAGGCTGGCACTTCTGGTCCCTGATGTGACTCACACCGGAGGAATGCCCGGGCTGAAGATTTGCCCCAGGCCAGCAGTGGCTTTCCAGCCTTGCCGGGTCAATGCAAGGTGTATTTGTGTCCCTTGCATACCCTCTGCATACTGGCAGTTGGCTTCCATGGATAAAGGGCAGCGGGAGAAAAATACTTCCAGTGTTGGAGGAACACTTAACCCTTTAAGTGAGAAAGTAAGGCAGAAATGAAGGTGAAAAGAGATCAGTTTGTCTTATATTTCCATGGGTGCAGTCTAGACTGAGGTGAAGTGGGCAACCTGGCAGCCCCAGAATGCTGAGCATCGAAGGGCAAGGGTGAGTGAGTGCCTGTGCCTTCCTGCCTGCCCACGGTTCCCCACCACTCCTCTCCCATCAGAGCAGCTTTGGGCTGCCTCTGTCCTTGCACAAACACAAGGCCTTGCTGGCATGTCATCCTCAATTACCGCCATGCAGCCCATGGTCTGCGCTCATTAATCACTGCAGGGAGGAATGCTGGGGAGGCAGCTGTGCAGTTCTCTCTCTTGTGTCCTTGCTGATACAAGGTCTTCTCACATTCTGGTATTAAAAACAAGACTCCCTCTTTATCACTGTCTGCAGACAGGGCACAGCTGCAGCCAGCAGCACCAGTTGTCCTGAGGTTCAAACAGGCACAGCCTTCCACTGTCCGTTCCACATTTGTGGGTACAGAGGACAAGCCAAGTGGAGATGTGTTTCCTATAGCACAGCAGTCATGGGCATCCCAGCCAGTGACACAGGCATAGAGAAAGCTGAGGTGAAAGTCTCAAAGAAGATACAGGTGTCTGTGGCTTAATAAAAACAAGTAGAGGCGAGCTCTGTGCAGGACCCCAAAGATGGGTGAACAGCAGTGTGTCCCTCCACCCCACCAAGGCTTGAGACACTCATCTCCCTGCAAGATTAGGCACTGCAGCTAGTAAACACAGACAGTAAGTCTTGGGTTTCCCCCCCGCTTCCTCTAGTGTTTTCACTGTCAAGCCCAAACTTTATGTGCAACAGATGGAGCCAGTCTGCAAACTCATAGAGCCTGCTCATCTCCCAGGCTTGACCTTTGCATGTAGAAAATGGCAGAGAATTCATATGAGCTATTTTAGCAATCTCTGGCAGCTTGATTGATTTTTGAGAGCTGAAAAACATGTTTTGCATTTAAAGCAGAGTTCATTAGAAAAGCTGGGGTTGCTTAGCATTGCAGTGATGTGTTTAAAAAGAAAACTAAAGAGAAACCTAATAGTATAGCTGGCTTTCTGTGTTTGCCAGAGATTTGCAGAAATGCATTAAATAATATTTCAGCACAGAGTCAAATACAGGAATTTATTAAAACTCACTTTGGAGTAGTTGCCATGTTACTGGGCTTTTCAAGAAAAAAGAAACAGGGGTAGCTGTAATCTTGAAATATCATCAATGTGAGAGCTTCCCGTCCTGCGGTTTATGTTTCCCCTGCTATCCAACAGCATGAAGGGAAAGGAGATGGGGAGCAATGCCTGACAATATTCTGTGTGCAAGTATGTGAAGAAGAGAGGGAAGAAAAGGCACTGCAATATACCAGGAGGTACCCAGGGCTGCAGACCCCACACATGATGATTGCACAGAAAAGGAAGGTCCTTCATGGAGGTGGTGGATGGATGAGGCCATGCCAGAACAACTCTGGACAAGGCATCCCTAGAAGTGGTGTCTGCCCAGCAGAGAAGGTGGGGCAGAAGATGAAATTCTCTTTCATCTCCCTTCTGTCCTCTCACAGAGAAGATCAAGAGGTGTTTTTCTCTACGACCCTTTGCTTTTTGGAATGCTGGAGAAGAGCATGTGGACATAATGCAAGGGCTGCAGAAGGCAAAGCTTGGGGAGAGCTGGAGCTCACCTTCCAGTTCTTTCTGGTGCAAAAAATATTTTAAGCTATCTTCTCAGTTGATGCCTGGCTTGGGACTTTGGTTTGCATTTACTGTAGTAGGGACCACTCACAGCTAGTGGAAACCAGGTTTCAAACACTGAACAGCACAAAAACTGAAAAAGCAGACTGTTTTGAGCAAAAACCACTCCACAGTAAGTGGAGATTTTTGGTTGGATGTTTTTTTGTGTCTTAATCGCCCTGCATTTCAGCTCACTACCTGGCAAAGAAAGGAGGAAATGCCCTACAAATTTCACAGAACCTGCTTATTTTTGTGTGTATATAGAAGAGTGTGTGCCTAGCTCAATACGTAAAATTTGTGATATAAAATGAAATGTTAGAAAACAGCTCTTGGCAACACATTCATTTTTTCCAGCTGATACAACCCTGATACTGACTGAGCTGTCATGTTTTGACTTTTGTGCAAAATACAGGGTTTTTAATCCTGTAATCTTTCCTCTTGGCTGCAGTTGCTGATCTCCAATCTGAGTCCTATAAAATGGTTTTTGGAAATGTATACATGCTAGGAAATTTTCTTTATCTCTCATAGCAATAATACTTTCAAAAAATGCCATAGCACAGATAAGCACATGCTGCACATGAATCTGTCCTTAGCTGATATGTGGGTTTGAAGTGTTTTCTTAGCCCCTTAGTAAGATCACTTCCAGTGTTTCCTTTGCATCTCTTTGTGCTTGCATCAGTCAAGAATTTATTGCGAAAGGTGAAATGTCTCTTTCAAAAATACAAAACCACAGATCTCCAGTCAAATGCTACAGGGAAATCTGCAAGTTCCATGCAGACCATATAACTGAAGAAGTGAATGAATCATCTGAACTCAGTGAACGTATTTTCTGGTCACTCCTGGGGTCTTTCTCATCTGCACTGGGCTATTTATTGTGAGTTCTTCCCGCCTCCTGTCTGATGCTGTTGTTGTCACAAATATCCAGCAGTGAGGCAGCTGCTGTGTGAGGACCCAGCAGTGACTGGCAGCACTCTTACCTCCTTCTTTCCTTCTTTTGATAAACCCTGTCTTGTTTGTACTGATCCTTTCTGAGCTTTACTTTCATCTTGTCCAGCAAATAGATCTATCTTGCAAGATATTTTCAGCTTTGAAAAAAAACCAGCAGTTCCTGTCCTCTGCAGCACTTTCAGCCTGCACTGTGTCTCCTGCAGGCTGCTGGAATCTCTAAAAATCCACTAACCCCTTGGAAGAGGAGAAATAATAAGCAGCACCTGGAACTAGAAACCTGATGGCTGTGGCACTGCTGCTACCTCTGGGGTTAATGTATTTTATCTGTTTTTTTCATCTGAAGGACAGCCTCAGAGCTGCTCTGTTTTCTTTGGCTGCTGTGCTGTCACAGAGCTGTGCTTCTCACCAGTATTCCCCCCAGCCCTGTTGTTCTTTTGGGTCGAATGCTTTTGTCAAATGCTTCTTCACTGCTGATATTTATGTGGGCCAAGATGTGCTTAGGAGAGGTCCATCAAGATATATATCCTATCATCTAAAGCATGTTTTTGGAAATAACGACATAATTAACAAGGAAAACAACTCCCTTCTGCAACAAGCCAGCTTATCGTGATGGTTAGCACAGTAACCAGCAGCCACTAGTGAAATTTCAGCTCTTGAAAAATGACTGCAATATTTTTGATGTAGGGAAATCTTGGCATGTGCCTCCACTCAATCATCAGAAATATGTTGGGGAATAACCAGCGCTTAGCTAGAAAAGGGTGTCAGTACAGCCATTAGCTCCTTGAGTTATTTGCTTTTGGATGGCTTTTTGAGGATTATTTCCTGATTTTGTTTTCTGAATGTGATGCTGCTAAAAATATCAGGAGTTTTCTTGGAATTTACAGAAATTTACATGTTGAGTTCTCAAGTGAAAGCTGAAAGTTGCAAATTACTTGGGAGAAAGAGCAGTATCTTGGGGATCTGAGCTGATTGGGGTCTGGGGTTGGGCAAGCAGTGATTGCAGTGGTTTGTCAGTCACCTCAATGTGAGTATTTGCCACAAGAATGCTGGTCAGAGAGAATGCTGTGAATTGCAGGCACCAGTGCTTCTGTCTGCACCACAGTGCTCAGCAGCATGTGGTCACTGATTTGCTGGGCTGTTTTGTTTCCCCACGGACCAAGACCAGTGACTGTGGCTGTCAGGAGGCCATGGCTGTCTTTGAGGTTAAGGGCTTCAACAAGCGCCTGCTCTTTTTGCGTGCGGTGATCTGGAGTAGGGAGGTCCCTACTGATGTGGGAAGGTTTGCAGTGAGCCTTTTCATCATGCCCACCCCATAGAAACCCGTGAGAATTGTGTTGCAGGGCTGTGCAATCGGGTGCTTAGCTGTGTGGGTACAAGAGTGTCTCTCTCTAGAGTTTTCCCAAGGAGAACAAGGACTTGCCTGTTTTCTTGCACATTTAACTGTGCCTCTGACTGAATGTCCTGTGTCAGTGCACACTACTGCCTCCTTTTCAGAGCTGATGAGAAAGGCCTTCTGACCCAGACCTTGGTGTTGGTCTTTAGAGGCTGTCTCATATTCCCTGCATGAGCATTACTCAATGTGGCAAAGCCACTACCCCATAATGTTTTCTCAGTTGCATTGGAACTCCTGGCTGGTTTTTAGACTTTCTGCCGACTCTACATTTTTACGGGTACCATGTCAAAGGCAGATGGGGGTTTGGAGGAGCCCAGCCCTCGAGTTGTTCCACATTCCAATGGCGAGAATGGAGGTGCAGAAGCCTCTGGGTGGAGTCTACTCTGTAGCTCCAAAGCATTAAGAGCCATGCAATTAAGGCTTGTTGCTTGTAGAAGTGCTGGTTTATCCAGCTGTATCTGTCTAAGTGCACATGTGCAGCATATGCTGGCCCCTGTGGGTCCCCTCTTGTGCAGCCTTTTAGAGCAAATCCAAACCTGACCCATGGTTCAGCTGGGATGAAGTACAAATTGAAGTCCAGGCATTGCATGGAACATCTGCTGGTACAATCAACACTGCAACAGCCTCCTCAATCCGCACTTACTTAGCACCTCTAGGCTGAATTATGAAATGTGGAGAATCCCATCACATACTTCACACATTTCCTGTTGACAGTGAAGCCGTGGAAGCAGGCTGGTATCCATCCCCAATGGAAACACTCATGTCAAGGTTTCATTCCAGAAAAATCATTTGGGTTGTTCTGTAAACTTCACTGAGCTGATCTGTAACCTTTTGTCCAGCTGTGCCAGGGATATGTAATGCAGCTGGGAGGAGGCCTGATCCCCTCCCTGCACTTCAGAGCACTCTCCAGGTCGGTATGATCCAGGAATGCAGCTGTAATCCTCGTTTGGTTAGAGACCATTTAGCTTGCTGTGTAACACTGTAATTACTGTTCCTTTCACAAGAGAGAGATAATGGCTATGTGGTTTTCCTTTCAGATTTGAGTCTTGGGTTCCATTTACAAGTGGTTCTTGTAAACAGAGTCTCCCTGCTTCATTTTGTTGAAAAGCTTCTTGTCATAACACTTGGGGGGCTGCTTTATCTTGCTTTCAAAGTAGCCCAGGTAGCTGGCTAGGCTGAGAGTAAGCTGCTCTTCCTCAGCATTCCTGCTTGCTGCAAGAGCTTCAAAACTTATGACTAAAGGAAATGACCTCAGGTTGCACCAGGGGAGGATTAGTTTGGATAGTAGGAAAAATTTCTTCAACAAAAGGGTTGTCAAGCACTGGAACAGGCTGCCCAGGAAAGTGGTAGAGTCACTGTCCCTGGAGGCATTTAAAAGGCAGGTGGATTTGGCACTCCAGGACGTGTTTGACAGTGGATTTGACAGGGCTGGGTTAATAGTTGGACTCAATGATCTGAGTGGGTGTTTTTGTATGAGCTTAGATAAAAAGCTGGGAGGTGACAGGACAAAAGCAGCACAAGGTAGGATTGATGCTGTGCCCACCAACCATCTGCAGCTGGCAGCATCTCTGCCTATCTGTGACAGTGGGGACAGGCAGGCTTGTACCTGTAGGGCTTAGCTAGCCCTAGCCCTTCCTCATGGATTTGTCTGAGTCCTGTATGAACCTCCTTCACCCTCTATCCTCCAACTCACCCCAGATGTTGCAGCTTAGTGTTGCATAAAAAAATACTTGTTACCTGTTTTCTTTAATTCTGCTGCCTCATCATTTCCTTGGGTTATCTTTGGACTTTATGAAGTGAGACATGGTACAGCAATTCTCCTTATCTGCCTGCTCCCCACCATTCTGGAGTTTCAGCCCATTGTTCCACCTCCCTTTTGCTGTCTTTTAAATTTTTTTTTTCACTGAAAACTTCTTGCGTTATTTGCAAATTTTCTTTGTGGAGTTCCATGCTTTTGAAAATTCCTTTCCTGTTTCTCCAGACATCTAAAGATCTCCCCCCTACTGTAGGATTTGCCTCTATGAGTGTCTTCTGGTGAGCTCTTTGGGAGCTGGTGATACACTCACTTTGTTTACAATTGCTTTCAGGTGTTTTGTCCCAGTCTTGTAGATCATGGGAGCACCTTTTACCTGCCTGCAAGCTAGTGGGTTACAGACCATCAACCCCATAGTTTCTTTAGGGGCAACAGTGAAGGAAGGGCTGTGGGAACCTGGGTGATGATGTGTGCAGGACATGCAGCAGCCAAGAGGTGAGGATGGGGTACCTAGGATTAGCCCATCTCTTAGGCTATCCCTGTGCAATGGCTCTCTGTTCTGGCTGGGAAAAACTGCTGGCTCCAAATGTGTTGGTGGCAAGGGAAGCAGGTTCCTGCAAGGAGGGAGCAGCTCTGGGGTGTCACCTCAGTCACAGGGCTGTCTCATTGTTCTCCTGCCTTTCTAAGACAGTGCCATTCTAGCTACTCTGGAAATGCTAAAGCAAAGAAAGTGGGTTATTGCCTTATTGTCTTGCAGCAGGGAGATGCTGAATTTCCCTACAAATCAAAGCCTGCCTTTTCAGGTCATCCTGCATGTCTTTTCTGGCTTTCAGGGCAACAGAAAGTTTAAATATCGCCTTTTTTTAATGTTGTTTCCCCCACACTAGACCTATTTCCTTGCTTCCTTTCTGCTTGTTGGCTTGCAGAGACAAATCCAGGTAGGCTGATGTGGGGAAGGCAGATGGGGCCATGCAGCACCTTCTCATGTTGGTGCAGTTGCAAAGCCCTCCCTGCACACCCAGAGCACATTGGCTAACCCAGGCTCTGTGAATGCGGTGGAATTCTGGCCGTGATTCCTCATCCATGTAAGTAGCCCAGATTTTTGTACGCGCTGCAACATCCAGGACAGGCGGGTCTCCAGGGCACCGTGTGTACAGCGCAGTCCAGCACCACAGAGATGGTTTTGTTCTTAACCATGCTGAAAATCCCATTATGTTATGTAAGTGTTTTGGCCATGCCTATGTGCTTTCATGTGAAATGGTGCCATTCTCTTGCCTTCCTTCTCTGAACTAGACATGCCTACATCAAAATCTGTTTGCTGAGTGAGAAGTCATTAGCGTTTCCAGAGATGATCTTCAGTGCATTGCTGGCTGATGCATTTGTTCTCTCCTCCTGTGTTTCTAAGTAGCAAAGAATGTATAACTAAATAATGATTTGGGGGGGGAGAAATTGGTAATGTAAAAAATAACTTGAATGAGATTAGATAAAAAAAGCACCATTCTGATTCAAACTCATGGGTTACAAGCATTTCCTGCAGGCCAGTGGGAATTGGAAAACTGTCTTTGTGGGTCTTTGAAATCTTAAACATTTCAAAAGTAAGACAATCTCTGTGCCTGTTAGAAAAACATTAGACAGTAATTAAGCTGTATTTTATCAAGCTGCTTTTTTAGGTAGTACAACCAGCAGAACAAAATCCAGCCCCGAGTTTACAGATAGGCTGCAGCACAAGTGTAATTTCTTTTATGCTGACATGGTGTTGCAGAGGTTAATACATTTTTAACTTGCTGATTTTGAACCCATACAGGGATTACTGTGATCTCTTAATAAGACATGTTGACTAGAGGAGATTAACCCCTACTATTAGAAGCTGAGCTAAATCTCTGGTGAAGGCAACAAGTTGAACAAAAATCTGTGCCACTGGTAAAGTCTGTGGCTAACTTGCTAAATGGCAAAATGCTTCATCTTCCTGGACTTAAAACAGACCTGCTCTGAGAAGGAGTGCTTATCAGACCTGTTTTCCCCTCACTGGTTGAATGATGGACTACAGCTGCTGGGACCAGGACCCCTGGTGTTCTGGGATGAGGGGGATGAGTTGGACAACGCTGGATATGAGCCCCCAGCCTCAGCAGCTGGTGATGAGGATGAGGAGGCTGTGAGTATTGCTGGGTGCTCCTACTTGAGCTCCAAACTCACTGAGCCTGGCTGGACATGCCATCATCACAGGGGTGAGACTGAACCAGAGAGAAACAGATGCAAAGGCTGAAGTGAACTGCAAAGAAACCCCAAACAATGCAAACTGGGGTTCCTCCAAAGCACTAGGGCTTAGGGGCTTGGAGTTTCCTTTTTGCCTTTGTGAAGCACTCAGTCAAGACTGATCAGCAAACATCACTTTTTGGTGAGGAACTGGAACACCTTGGCCCTCAGGTCCATCTTTTATTTTTCTTAGAATCGGTCATTTCCTGAAACAATGGTGTAGTTCAGTCTGTCCCCGGTCCTCCTCCAGTGAACTGTTTGTCATCCCAATAAAGGAAAAGAAATTACTCAGCTCAAAGCCAAGGCATCCTTGAGGCCAGAGGAAGAGTCATAAGAGCTGCAGCTCTTCAGCCTGGGGAATGCACTCTCAGATCCACTGGGTCTAGTCTGGTGCTTGCAGTCATGCTTAGTTGCTAATTAGCTCCTCCAGTCCTTTCTCTGGGAATCACGATAATGAACATAAAGAACTGTTTATTCTAAATGAGACTTCCCAAGGGTAACAGACTCCTCAGTGGCTGTAGAAATGGAAGGCAGGCCTGAGGAAACACCAGGGTGCTGTGGTTTTTGGCAGCAGTTGATAAACATTTCTTTGTGGATGGAGCAGAGCATGTAATTTACTGCCCAGCTCTAATAAGAGCAGATTTGGCTGTTTTGCTGTTCTTTTCCATTGCTGTCAAAATGCAACAGCTAAATCCCTCAGTTTCTAAATGAGAAACTGAACAGTTGACATTTTTGTAGGTAACAGCATAAAACTTACTGGACTCTCTGTGGAAAGTGAATTCATCAATTTTATAAGATCTCATATGTTCTCTTGACTGCTTTATCACTCATGGAGGGGCAGACCAGTCCTGCTCATCCTTCCGTAGAGGACAGTTGTTGTAGGATCAGAAAACACCTAAACAGGTGCACATCTTTCAAGCACAGGAGGCTTCAGCTGGACTTTGTGCTGGCTTTGCACTGCATAGGTGAAACAAAAGGGGATGATTTCAAGGCATGAGCTTACTCCTCAAGCTTTCATTCCTCAGCAGCAATTGCTCCGAAGATCATCCTCTGGCTGGAACTAATCATAGTGTCTGCTTTACTGGGATTGTGGTGATAATAATAAAAGCAAAATAAAAGTCCTATTGTCCCTGTTTTATCCCCAAAGCCATAGTACAAGGAAATATATCAGCACAGAGCAATGCCTGGGCAGTGTGATTGGATTCAGGCAGCTGCCCCACTTCCAGGCCCAAACTAGCATGTTTGAAACTGGCTTGGGCACCTTTGAGCACTACTGCACTATAGTGTGTGTGAACAGTGAATTGAATTAAGGAAAATTGAGAGAGTCGAGCTGTGTGGCAGCGAGGCCAGTACTCATGTCATCAGGTAGTGAACAGAGAAGTGCTTGAAGCTTCCTGGCACAAGCTGTTGGAGAAGAATCAGGCTAGTTAGGGTCTGTGCTTCTGGGTGGAGCACCTTCAGCTCCCTGACATAGATATATACAATCCACAGTGGGCTAGAAAAAATCCAGACATAATGACCAGAGAGAAAATACCCATGATTCTTCACCCCAGCCTGTGTTTTACAGTTGTCCCCTCTTAAACATCCACCAGCACTCTTGGATGGTGCAGAGTCCCCTCTCAGGGCTGGCACTGAGCTGCTGTGGTGCTCTGACCCCATCTTTTGCAGTACTGGATCATTAAAACATTCTGGCAGATGAAGTAGTTACGTTGGACATTGGCTGAAAAAGTACAGGCAGACAAGGATAATCTCTGATGGCTTCAAGCAGCACTGAAAGGGAGTTTGGTGTGCAGGGAACCATGATCAAATAAGGACACCATTGCACATGACAGTGACCTTGTGAACATGCAAAGGGGTTTGGCACTCACAGATTAAGAAAAGCCAGCATTAACCACATGCCGGCATATTTTTCACTGGACTTCTGTGATTCAGCATTTAATTACATGATTGTAGTCTGGAGGTTTTTTCCCAGCTCCATTTCTGGAAGGGTTTCTTGAGAGGTCCAAATACAATGATGTTTTAGTATTGCAGTCTCCCTGGCTTACAAAACAGCTGAATCCATAGGGAGAGTCAGAGGAGCTGCACAGCTGAGGGAACAGCTGCCCTTGTCTGCAGCTCTGCAAATAGAACTCCCCTAAGAGCTCCTTGAAGGCTGACCCATCTCTGGGGGAGCTCTGGGTTCACAATGCTTGGCTGTCAAACCACAGGCACACACCCAGCCTCTCACATGGAGTGATGCATCTGTGCATAGCAGTGCTCAGGGCTGAGGAGGTACCTCTGTGGGGTCTTCCTGCTCCAGAAGGGACATGGCTGGAGACTACCAGCAGAGTGAGCAAGGAGGCTACCTCCTCCTCTTGGTTTTGGTGCAAATTTCATCATTTCATGGCCTTTGACCACCTTCCCTAGGAGTGAAGCTCTGAAAGAGTTTAAAGAAATTATATAGCTCTGGTGAAAACTAGGGCATTAAAGCCCAGGTTTTCTCTGCTTACATGTCTCAAGCAAGGGCTTAGGAGTTTTGCCATGCCACCACCAGGCTGAGACACTCTCCAGAAGCATCTGTCCCTCCTGAGGAATACAGAGGCACCTGTACTCAAACATATTTGTCCCTGTGCATGCTGACATAGTGGTCTTGATATGAAATTCAGCTATTTCAGAGGAAATTGTGTACAGTTATAATAAGAAATGTGATGGCTTTAATTTTCCTGCATTCACAATGTGCTAACATGTAGAATTCTGTCCTGGTCCTTACATCCTGTTACAGCTGAAAATATATTCAGTCAGAAATTATTTTTCTGGTCAGGGTTTGCATAAGGATTTGAGATTCTGGTTCATGATAGGCACATTTTGATGTTAATCTAGTGTAAGCACCAATACTTTCGTTCTGTGAAAGAAAAAGAATGGTGTTTATTTGGTAGCAGTCTAAGGAATTAGAATCATAGAGTTATCAAAGTGGGAAGAAAAAAAATCTGAGTAAGGAGCTATCAATTTTCTTTATGTTAAACTTAGTTGCTATTTGCAGCTTTCATACCCTAGTGGTTAACATCATGGAAGTAAAAAACATATTATTACTACTACCACTACTAATTAAGAATGTGGAAAGGTCCAGAAATCCAAGACAGAGAAAAATAATAGAGACATATTTCTAAATGAATGTGTACATTTTATTTTGTGCTAGCAAACACCACAAAAATTCTGAATAGAAGCTTCAAGCTCTGTGTTCAAACAGGAGAGTGTGATGCTGTTTTCAGGTTATGAACCCTCTCTCACATGATGGCAATCATTACTGCAGAGCTCCAGTGCACTGGCTTTTGCTGGATCCTTAAAAGAATTAACAGAACTATGGCTTGGTGTTACCTAATGTCCTGGCATTTAATTGTTTCTCAGTGTCATGCATTGCTTCAGGATCTCTATGTTACTAAACGTTGTGCATTTTTCTTCTGCTTGCAATAGAATCTAAAACTTCACCTATAATGAACTACTCTGCTTAACATTGGGCCTTAACTTTCATTCAGTTTTTATAATTGCACTTTAGGAGATCCATCCACAGAAGAGTCGATGTGAGCAACAATAAAAAGCTCAAGTTAAATTTATTCTGAGTTATTATCTGCAATTGTGACAGATAATAGATACTGAATTTCTGTTAGTTTGTGATTCATTTAAATAAAAACCATATGTCTGAAGTCAGCGCCTTGGAGATAAGTCAGACATCTGGCTGATATTCCACATTTGGGAATGTAAATGATGCAGATGGTGAGATTGTAATACACACTGTGCCCATCGGGCTGTAACACTGATGAACAAGCACTTCATTAGTAGAAAAGGTGGGAAAAACATCCAAACCAAAATGAAATTTCTCAAGGAATGCACTCAATATTGATTTCATTTTGCAGCTTGCACTCTTGGGTTTGAGGGAGTCTGCTTTATGCCAGATGTCAAACCTTTATTCTGAATATGTCAGAGTGAGCCAGTTATATTATAGTGCTTTCAAACAGCCTTACAGAATCAGATTGATATCTCAGCCAGTAAAAATGTTGGGTTTTCTTCCTTGGAGTGTCTCAGAAATAAAAAACAACTTGTGAATAGAGTAGGAAAAAAAACAGCTAGTTTGTTTTATTCTGCATAAAATACTACCTCTAGAAAAGGATTCTGGTGCGAACAGTGCACTCAAAGACAACACACAAATATGACATGTAGATAAATTGGCGGTAATGTAGAAGCAATACAAAGAGACACAAAATGAATATTCTAAGAGGAACAGAAACACAAAACGGATGTTCTGAGGTATGAATCTAGCAATTATAATCTTGTTTTTGCTGATACTGATTTAGTATCAGGTCTAAATTTAGAATTGTCTTTACAGGCTAACACAAACAGATGTCTTGGGTGTACAGTGTGTTTACCTGCAAGCCCTTTTTTTGGATACAACTTGCACTTTCCAGGAAGAGCTAAATTTTACTCATGGAGAGCCAAAGTGACTATCGCCCACAGTTACACCAGTCACGATAAGTAGCAGTTGTGTAACTTTTGTGTTAACAACAACAAATTATCAGGCTTATGGCGCCATTCCAGTGAGGGCTGTGCAGGTAGGTTCAGGTCCTACCACAAGGACCATCCGTCCAAATATTTCTTAGGTATGAACAGGCATTATAGTAGCAGATATTTATGTTTTAATACCTGAAGTGTGCTAATGGTAAAGGAAGAACTAGAAGTGTGGCACTGAGCATTGTCAAGAAACAGCAATCTGACCCAGACCACCAAAATTAGCCATCAAAAAAGTGACATTGTGAGAGAAATACCAAAAGCCAATGGCAGAGTAATGGGGAGAGACAGGTTCCCACAGGCAAACTAGAACATGACCAGCAGCAAGCACGTCTTAAAACTGACACCCAGCGGGAAGTTTGCCCTCATTGTGGGTCACGGAAATAAGGCAGACAAAGCAAAGTCCCATCACTAGAAGAAAACAAACGTTTGCAACTGAGTTGAAAAGACCTTGCAGTCACAGACAAAACCACTGAATGTCACAACTGGGCTGGTTCACAGTGCAGTTGTTCAGGACAATCTGCAGGGAAGGGGAACCTGATGAAATGAGACAAACTGAGACACCTACTCAATCTTCCTGGGTAAATTGGTTAAGAACCCTGACTCCGTTCTCACTCTGGTGTCAGGCTTTTTTGCTTCTGAGCCCAAATGTTGAGTCTATTTTGATGCTCCAAATGCTAGTCACTCCAGTGCTTGCAGCTCTGAATTGCTGCCTGGAACTGGAACTGGAGCTGCATCAGCTTCAGCAGAGTAATCCCCAGTGTGCATTGGTTTTAGGAAAGAGTGAAGTAATACAAATCTTGCAGGCACCAGTATCTGGAAACAAAAACCCATTTTAATAGGAGGTATAATGAATACAATGGCAATTGCAAGTGCTGCAAGCCATCAGGCTTCCTCTCAGAATTCATCATGCTTGAGGCTCTCTATGCATCTGTCACAAGTTACTCTCACCAGCTCAGGACCATAACTTCACTGCCCATCTGAGGATGGGAGGGTCCAGGTTTGGGTTTGTGACCTTTCCTCTCAGCTCCCTTGTGCATCCCAAAAGGTTTTGCCTTCAGCAAAAGTCTCTGTCCCAGCAGAAAAGTTTTGCCCCACAACAGGCCCACTTTCCTTTGGCTCATTTCTACCTCTTTGCTCTCAGTGTTTCATAGCTGAACAAAGCAAAATGCTTCTTCATCCTGTCTCAGGCTGCCTGGATACCATATCTAGCAGCAGACCTCATCCTTATGTTTGTGACAGTGGGTTAGAGGGGACTAGAGGGTAGGAAAGCCTTTCAACTGGAACATGACTGCAAATATCAAGTACACAGAGTGTAATGGGGGTGAGTTGTTTCAATAGCATTTCAGCATCTCATGGAAGACTTGTGTTCAACCTCAGTAGGTAATTCAGAGCTAAAACCATATTCCACCAGCAGGATGAGAAAGAAGAGCAGCAGCCAATGCCAGTCACATTAAATTAGGCGATAAAAACAGGGAGTGGGGCTGTGGTTAGATCAGTTAGGGCATGGTGTAATCACTCCTGCAATTCATATGTGGCTAACAGGCAATTGGCTTAGGCTGGATTAAAAGCTGAGCTCTGAGTAGGACACAGTATGGTGGGGAAACACAGGGAAGTTTCTGAAAATAGCTTTGCTTTTTATGTTTAGAACTGTTGTAGTGCTGCTCATTTGCTTATAAATTAAAGAGTGGGATGCACTTGGCTTTGAGGTGGCACCACACTCCATGGCAAAATCACTGCAGCCCATAGCTGGATAACATTACCACTCCAGCCACTTTGAAGAGAGGACCTGAGTGCCCCATCAAAAAGCTGCTTTGTGAACTTTCCACTGGCTGCTGGCTGCAGCATAAGTGGAGTAGTCTCAGCTATCCAGACATCTCCAACACTACTGCCACATCCCAGATACCAGGCCTTCCAGTGACACCATATAAACAACTGCTCGTTCCAGTAATGCTTCTCTACTTAGGAAATTGTTTAAGGATTCACTCCATGCACTCCATCCTGCAACAAATAACCTGCAGATGTGTGGCTCCAAAAATAAACCTTGGCACTGGGGCCATGGCACAGCGTCACTACATAATTCAACAAACTTTCATACTGCGTTGTCTTAGAAATTAATCTTTTCAGTATGCTGGAAGTGGTTCATGGAGACAGATTCTGTCCTAAAAGAGACTACTCTGTGCATAGAAAGTGTTTTGCTATCATCTCTGTTGACAATAAACATGACTTGTGAACATGTTATGTTAAGAATTATTTCTTCTCTTGTCCAATTCATTAAGTCTGTATATTTAATAAGTAGGTTCAGCATTTATAATGTCTTCTCTAGGAACAATGAAACAGAGGGGAGAAAGAGAGAAACATCTGGATCAGTGAAACACTCTTGAAATATTATCTTTTTAGTATCTTTATAGATATTTCCAAGAGCTTGCACTAAGAACTTAGTTCCATTGCTGCTATTGATGTTGAAATTATATCAAAAAAACAACTTCAAGTTCTTGTTGCTTAGATGGTGATGATAACTGTCCAGCTCTTGTGTTGACAATACTTTAATAAAAAAATATTATTGTTCATATTTCGTTCAAGTTTTACTGCCTTTTTGGTCAGTTTTTCTTCTTTTAAATTGCCATTGTGGAAATGAAGTGGGAATAGGAAGAGAAAATAGTGATAAGGAACCACCAAAGCTGCCATTTAATTGCAATAATTGCAATTTAGCAGATCACCTTTATTTTCCTCTTTTTTTTTTTTTTTTTTTTTAGTTCTTTGTTTGTATCAATTTTTTTTGTAGTTTTAAAGAATACCTGCTAGTGTTACTTTTTGACTTGGTTATGTGACATTTCATACACTCACCAATAAGCTGGAGCTAACATGCTCAGCAGTAGGAGCACATTGTATTCAAGGGGAGCCCAAGGGATCTGTGTTTGCTCAGTCTGCAGAGGAGACAGCTAAGGGGAATTTAATTGGTGTCTCTCACTAACGAATGAGGAGTTACAGGGAAGACATGCTTGGGGTGTGGAGAAGGTGAAGCCAGACCTTCATCAGAGGTGCACTGCAAAACAACACAAACAAGAGCCACAGGTTGCAGCAGGGACATAAAGGAGAAAATGGGCAGTGAAGTGGTTAAACACTCAGAAGAGAGTCCCAGAGAAGTGAGGCAATCTCCATCCCTGAAGATATTTAACACTTGTCTGGGCAAGTCTCTGAGCAGCTCTCTGCTGTCAGGTGCACTTGGATCACAATCTTTCCTAAGGTCCCTTGCCATTCAAATTATGCTGTGAATCTATTTTTCTAAAATTATGGGGGTTTTGTTTCTGTTGCTTGGCTGAAACCTTGCCTTGAAAAGTCCCCTCAGCTGTGCTGAAGCAGGGTCATGTCCCAGTGACTCTAAGTCAGTTCTGGAAGGATAAAAATCCTTAGGAAAGAGGAGTTGTTAAGCACCCTTTTGTGATTCACAATGTATAAAATTAGATTGCTTTGTGCCTTTTGCACAAAGTGTGCTCTGAAGGGAGGAGCCATCACATACCCCTTATCTATAGATGGTGTGGAGCGTGACCACTGAAATTTTCACATTGTCCCAGAAATCAGGAGCAATCCACATAAACCTCTGTGCTCTGCATGCCTCTTGTTCTTTCACTATAAGCTTTCTACAGAGAGGCAAAGTATCCAAATGCAGATATCATCCTCCTCCTGTCAGTTTTCAGACAAGTGCTGGAAACCACAATGTCATCTGGACATCATGGAGAGCCAGTGTGGAGAGTAAGGGGCTCAAAGATGTATCTTTAAGTGTTTTTCCATGCTATTTGAATTCCTTAAAAGCTGAAAGCTTTGTGTTTGGCTCTCCCCACTTCTAGACTATTTAAGTTGGAAGTGTTAGCCTGGTTGGACTTATTTACTTACCTTTTCCTGGAGTGGAATTTCAAAAACCATTCAAAAAACAAATTAAAAGATCTATTAAATATCTGGATTAAATTTCTGAGTCTGTGTCTAGGGTGTAGATGTGAAAGGTGTAGATGGATGTTGTGCCTGGCGGGGAGTACAGGAGCAGTGGTACATATCATATCCCAAATCCATCAAAATGAAGAGTCTTGCAACTGTTTTAAAGACAAATTTCAGCAAGATTTGATCAAATTTATGTCTGAGTGATTTTCTGGAACTAGTCTTCCAAGAAATCCAATTGTAGCACATCCTCGGAGCTGAGCATATCCTCACCCACCATCCTGAGCCTTGGTTGGAGCCTGTTCCCAATCTGACACATGTTCCTGTCAAAGCTGCCAGGGATTGCAGCAGAAACAGGATCAGGCCCTTTAATATCAGCACGCCAGTGAGTAAATGTAGACGGAGTGACTGGCTTGTCTCTGAATGTTAATTGGGATTTATGTCCTGTTTGGAGATACAGCTTTAGAGATCTGACTTCCTGGCACAGTTTGTGTGATATGTTTTTCTGTGCATGCGTGCGTAAAAGGCACTTTCCTTTTGCTGTTTACCGGAAGGAGTTTATTAGACATTGCTTATGCAGCATTTTTGTGATCTTGTTGATGAAAGATGCTATATAAACAGGGCTGCATTGGACTGGATTCAGTAAGTCTAAGAGCTTGCCAGCAATTTGTTACTGTTTGACTCCAGTGACCGAGCATCAGCACAGCAGCAAGCCCATGAGTGCAGCTCCTCACAGTACTGCTCTGGCTCTGCCTTCCCTCATGAAATGGAATTTATTACTCCCTATCTTACATGGACACTTGGTAGGAAATTGGAGCTACAAAATGAAGAGTCATGGAAGTTTAAAAAATCCAAGAGACAGGACAGATGTGCTGTGATTAGTCCTGTACTCTGGCCCACCTTGGGTTAGATAAATAATTGAATGTGTGCCATCAGCAAAACATACTGCTTGCAGACTTGGAAGGAAATTTGGCTTGCAGTCCTCTAATTGGAAGTCAGAGATGGTGGAAAAAGGATTTTTGCTCAATTCTTGTGCTTTAGATCTCAAAGCAATGAGCTATTTTAAAACTCAAGTTTAATCTTGGATCATTTAAATTGATATTTAGTAGGCTACTTGTTCTTTGAAATTACTATATATTTATGAGAATGCATTATGCTTTGCCAGTTTATTAGATCTTTTATTAAATGCAAACAGTGCTATCATTGTATAAAATTCCTCTTTTTCTTGTCCTCAAATTCCATACCTGTCAAACATTGACTTGATTCTGCAGAATCTATACCAACCTCACCTGCAAAACTAAACAAAATCATTTTCTTGGTACAATGCCAGAAAAGAGAGCAGGACAAAGATGACAGCTGAGTCTAAGCAGATGAAAACAGTCAAAAGCCTTTTATTTAATCATTCTGCTATTTTTGACATGTTGTCTAGTGATAAACCACATGAGCATTCCCTTGTGTTATGAAAAAAACAACTATGAAATAAAAACCCAGGAAAGAGCGGAAGAAAGTACAGTCTAGCACTTGAAGGAATCTCATATGTGATTTCAAGGATGATGTTTACATGCATGTAAAATATTCAACAAATGGCTTTTCCAGTGGCAGCCGAGGTCATTACCTTTTCAAAGCTGCATAACGTTTTCCTGCTGAGAGTTTCCTTCTTTGCTTAGGGGACATTCGCAGGCAGACTTATTTTTGGACACTGGTATGCCAAGTGGGACACAGTTATGATGTTACCAGTTAAGATGATTACCAGTGCTGCCAGTTGGTCTGCTCTGCAGAAAAAGATGCTTATTAGCCTGTGCTTGGTCAATGTATTTGCAGCCCTGTGGCTCTGGATGGGCTAGGAATCGACCAGGGAAAATGTTGGTTCTGCCCCTGTTGCACAGAGTCATGGCTTCCCCAAAAGCATAGAACTGTGGTCTCTGTGGCTCATGTGGAAATCCCAAGTGCATCTTTATGTTTCACAACAACAGCATCTTTAAGTTACATATTGAAAGGGAGGATCACAGGAAATGTTTCCAAAGGTCTTTTTCTTCTGCCCAAAAGACATACAGAAAGCTGAGGTTTAGTTGCCAGTTCTTTCTGCAATGAGCAGAAGTTCATGAGAAATTTTTTCTGTTGTGGCTGCCTGCAGGGTTTTCACACCAACCCCTTTCTCTTCATCCTGAAAACCTAAGAAAGTCCAAAAATTATGGTCTTCTGGGAGTGCTGATCTGCTGATGCAGGGAGATGTGTTGAGAGAATGGTCTCCCTGCCTTGCTGTTGTTTCAAACCACTACTGAGCACCTCACCACATCTCAATTTACTTAAGTAAAACCACAAACCCCTTTGAGACAGACATCCTGCACTGTGCCCATGGAGAACAGAGGCCCAGGGTATCCTAGAAAAAGAACAGACTATTTTATTGGTGGCTAAATTTGCCAGACCTGTGAGGTTTTGTTTTATGTGCATCTTTCAGTTTCATGTAGGTCAGCAACTCCAAGCCCCACTGATACCCATGTGGGATAAAGAGCTTCTTCCACTCCTCAAAGTACTTTTATTCTCTTTTATAGAGGAATGAGCTTCAAGCATTCACAAACATTGTGTTCTGCAGGGGCTGTAAACCATCATATTGGTTTGGAAGGTCTTTTCTGCGAAGAAGGAACTACAGTTTATGCTCTACCACTATAAAAATGCCTTTGGCCATAAAAAGATGACATGAAACAGCACTTCGAGGAGGGGAAGGGTCAGTTAACAGTAAGAAGCAGCCAAGGAGCGTGTCTGAAAGCTTTCAAGAGCATCAGTCAGGGTCTCCCAGGGTAAGCACTGGCACAGCTCCTTAGAGTCAAGAGAGGTATGTGGCGTTTTCCAGGGGAGGATCTGGTCCCTGGCTTGCGTTCACACAAGAGGAGTCCAGGAACTGTGAATCTTATCAAAACCTTCCCATTAGCAATGACTGGAATGTAATTTCATTTCTGGTATCTGTCTTAATAGCCAGAGTTGAGCAAAAGAACAGATAGCAGGGTGCTTTTTTTTCCCCCGCTAAGAGAAAGAAAACCATTACAGGTCGGCAAAATTATTTGACTTTAATAGCTAACAAAAAACAAGACTTAATTTCACACATTGCTTTTACCACTGAAAATTTTACTTCTACAGAAATCAGCTGGTAAACTGGTGACTTGCTCTCAGAGGTCTGAGTTCCCCAGCATTGTTTAGGCAAATCCTGATGAGTCAGTTAAGAAAATAAAGAAGCACACAGGTACTCACAGCAGTCATAGGTGTTGCAGTATTGGAAGAATTCACTGTATTTGGATTATTTGCCCTCTGCTGTGACCATGACAGGAAGATCTTGGGATGGCCTTGGGCCTTGCATTACACCCACTGTGAACATAAATTATCTCTTTACAAAACTATGAAAAAATACTAAGTCTGGAAATCATGGCAAAGTGTATGCTGAGCAAGTGTCTGCAGGGAGGCCATCCCCTCTTACTCAAGATTTCGGTATGTGTCCCACAGAAAGGCAAACAAAAATAGAGTGCATTGCTTCAGTTTTACACCATGTCAACATAAATCTTCTCTCCATGTGAATTACGGCAAAACTGTGCACAGCTACTGAGCTGCTGTACTTGTGCTGCAGATGGGCTTTGTCTGTGCATGCTTTGGCAGACAAACCTGTTGCTCATTTGGATTTCGTATAGGAGAAAAGTGAATTTTCTGGTTGGTTTTGTTAGGTTTGTTTTTTAGTGAACCTTGCTGGCTTGCATTTTGCGATGTCTAATTATTTTTTGTACATTCATTTCTGTATTTTATATTTGAATTTTTGCTAAACCATTTATTTCTTAAAGCCAGGGTAATCAAAATGGAAACACCAGGCAGGAACAATAAGGAGAGGGAACTAACAAAGACCCTTTATGCAATTAGAAACACTGTGCCAGGTGTAATTGCCAGGTCTTCAGAATGCAGCACAAGTTCTTCTAAGTTCAAGTTATGATTTAGGCTGAAGAAGTCTGGTATTGAAAAAAGTTCTCACCTTTCCCAACAGGAAATAGGTTTTTTATTAAAGACATTTCCTGAGTGTATTATCATTGCTTTCTACTAGCACCAGCTTGAAAGAGCAGTTCTGATCTATTTAAGTCTGTATGAAATCCTAAGCATCTCTTTTGCCCCATAAATTGCAACTGATCTGACACTTATAGGTCAGAAAGAGTGTTTTGGAGAGGAAAGATTTGACCTGCCTGACCACCTATAGAGTTGCTGCATCTTCCAGTGGCATGACCTCAAACCTCAGCTGAGCTCTAGAAACTGTTCATATGTGCTCTCCTAGCCCCAGTGAATGGGAGGTAAAGTTCCTCTTCTTGAACTACCTCTGTCTGGGAGGAGTCAGCCTGGAGACTGACTGCCTGTCAGTATTTTAGTGATAAAGTAAAGAAAATATTTTATCCTAAGAACTCACTTTTGGGCTCAGCACAGAGATTTCTCTGTCTGCTTTGCTCCTAGGAGGCAAATATTTCTTAGAGCAGACTCTTCTCTTTCTACTTTTGACGTCTTTAGCAAGAGCTTCCTTAACATATTATGTTTAGTCTGAAACCAGTATTAAACTTGTATTTTTCTTCTTCTCTTTGCATTTCCCCTTTGTGTTCCCTTTTTTCAATCACTAAATGATGATCATGTATCTTTTTCATCATGACTCATTGCAGAGATTTAGAGCTGCCTCTCCAAAACCTCAATAAATGCATGGAGCAGCTGTTGTTATAACCCAGCTCACTGCCATGTTACTGCAAACAGATGCAGGTTAATTGTAATTTAAAATGTTTATCCTGTTATTGTTTGCATTTCTGAACATTTTCAGCAGCTGTAGGACCCTGAGAGACTCCCTCCCCTCTCACACAGTGTATTAATTTTGAGGGTTCAACATGCACTCGTTGGTGTCTCCGGTGTCACTGTGGTGGCCCGTGCAGAGCCGGAGGTGGGCTGCAGTGATGGCAGCTCTGCACCAGGTGGAAGCAATTATGGGGAAAAAAAAACATGGTCCTTGCTGGATGACTCACTGCTGATAGCTGCCAGATAAGCTGACTTAATAAAGCAGTGGCTTAATTAAGCCACATTCCTCCCATCTTGCCTCTTGTCCAGCCTGTCTGAGGCGATGCTATCAAGCAGCTACTGATTTGCAGGATGGGGCAGGGGTGCTGTGAGACACCCCTGTGTGTGTTGGGCACTCTGGGGGGCCTATGGGTGATGGGACACAGGGGAGCTCCTGGAAAGCTCAGCTCCTCTCTCAGTTTGCAAGGTAATAGGCCACAAATCCTGAAAAAAAGAGATAGATCTGCCACTTCCCTAGTCGTAGATATATTTATTGGTATCAAAAGTTTGACCTTAAATCCCGTCTTCTGGCACTTAGTCTTCCAGAAGTGCGGTGGTAGGAGCGCGTACCGCGCCACAACATAGAAGCATCTCAAACTCCAGAGCAGAGGAGCACAATATCTCCCTGTTTCTCCAGCAGCTACCCACCAGAAGAAATAAGGGGTGACTTGGCTTTGGGGGTGTCCCTATCCACTACAGATTTTCTTACAACCACAGAAGCTGGACATTGCATTAATCAAAATCATGGTACCCCAAACCGTCTGCCAGTTTGGGCTTATTATTTATCCTCAGTAAAGATTGCATGAGAATCAAAAGTTACTGTGTTTTTAATTGCTGAAGTACCCCATTAAAAGCTGCTACAGATAAAAGTCTGCCAGAAGCTTCATCCTTTGTAAGCCATATTTCAGGTTAGCAAATCAACCTAATTTTCCCAGAGCTCCAGGTTTTAGTGGTGAAGCTTCAAATACACAGCTGCGTGTTTGTGTTTCATGCATGGCCACATGTACAGCTGCATAGCAACCACCTCGCTGAAAGTTATCCAGTAGCTAAAATTATCAGTAGGAGCCCCTTCTTACCTCTCATTATGTATGAGATTGCTGCTGTGCAACGTTGATTAGACATGTCAGCCTGGACCTGGACATCTGAAAATGAATGTTGCTATTAAAATGCCTTTGCAAATACTCATGTGTCCATCATTTTGACTGATTTCACTTTAAGAATGTAGAAAGCTGAAGCATGCAGGAATCCCAGGGTTGCAATGTAATGTTCATAGAAACAGGTATTGTATTGTATTTCCTTTGCATTAACCCTAAAGTAGCAGTTTCCCTGGCAAAATCATGCTGATAAGAGTGCTATTAAGTACAGGCTGCACTAATGCAGAGATCTGTAACTTTCAACTGGGAAGAGATTATCATGTGGAATGTGGTCTGAAGGCATGGAATCCCTGTTCTAAACACTTATTTAAGTATAATTTAAAACTTCCACAATACAGAAAAATCTTCACACATCTAGAGAAAATATTTCAAAATCTCCTTATCAGAAAGGCTTGGGAAAATTCAAACAAAAATTTGAGAGGGACATTGAAAACAAGGAAATTGTTTCTCAAAACTGCCTTATCCCACTGTGGAACCCATTCCTGCAAGAAGTTGCTGAAGAGAGGGATTTTAGCAAGCACTTGGATATCAGCCAGGGGAACATGATTTTCTAGTTGTTTTAAGTGAAAGCTAAAGCACAGGGCTGTGCTTGCTTTAGGGCAATATCAGGGTGCCAGGGCAGCATTTAATGGCTGTAACCTGGTATGTGATGGGTTCTCAATGTACAGCTGTGGAAGAAGAGTTTGATCAGGACAAGTGGTTTGGCTTTTGGGAGAATCCAGTCAGGCAGATAAAACGTCATTTTAGCCACAAGAAAGCAAATGAATCCTGCTAAAAACCATGACCACAAGCTGAGAGTAGGGAGGCAGCTCCTGCTAGGCTCCCAGCAGGTAGCCCCTTACCCAGGAGTAGGTTATCATATCATCTGCTGACACAGGTCTTATTGGTCCTAAACCTGAAAATAAGGTGGAAATTCCATGGAGAATGGTACAAATTATGGAAGTTGTTGCTCCCTGTGGCTGGTTAGCTCTAGCTGGCACAACCCCACAGGCCAGAATCTCATGGCAGGGACGTCCTCCTCTCCTTGCTTATCTCCCAGCCCTCTCAAGCTGGGCTGTATCTTCCTCTGAAGAGCAGCTACAAGGAAGCCTCTTTTCTTTTGCAGACAGAAGGAGATCAATGTGCACTTGCAAAGCCATCAGCAGCGCTTGCAGCATATGAACGGCCTCCCCAATGCACCTTTGAACTCATTCCTCCTGCATTTGTTTGTCTTGCAGATAAAACTTCACAGCAGTGTTTGGAGAGAAGTCTAATGAGGCACCACTGTTTGTACAGCAAAGCAAAGCTTCCTCTTCAGATGTTCAATGCTCATTAGGCATAATTTATATTCCAGCTAATCTTAGGAAGAGGGTAAAATATGGAGCCAAAGTTTGTTTTTACATTGTTTGGAGAAATGCATTTGTTTTAAGCCGTCAGTTGCTACTGATAGTTAATTTAAATTCAACATAATGATGATTTGTGATGCCTACATGTTGTCCAAGGGAGTGTCATGTCATTGACTGACATGGCTTTAGCACTCTTCTGCATTAGTTATTGAATCAAAGGAAAAGAAAGAATGGATGGTTTCCCTATTTGGGAGATACTTCAGTATGTCCACAAAGCATGAAAAAACTATGAATTTGTAAAATACTGAAGAATTTTTTTCCCTCAGATTCATGTATACTTGATGAAAATAATGCACGGAACAGCAGGTTTTTTTCTTTTTCAGTAGCCCTGGCAGTCACCAACATGAGACCCTTTGAAAGTCACCAGGCCTCTGCAGTGGGAGACTCTCAGGATGATAAGGCACACAGACATTTGTAAAGGCTCCTGAGGGCTGCTGGGAGCCTTGGTGATTTAATGTGGTTTTCTGCCTAGAGAGAAAACCAGCAGGTTTAGCTGGATGTGTAAATGTGATTACAGGCCATTGTGTCAGAAACACTAATTTCTCAGCATTCAGACTTTGCTCATATCATAGACTCATAGAAGGTGTCTGATCCTATTGACTCTACACTGCAGTTTTACCTCAAACTATATAAGATATTCTCCCTTACTCCAGTTGAAACACCCATTATATTGAGTTTACCTCCACCAGGTTTATTAGAGGACAAGAAATGACTGATAACATTTATTCTCTGTGTACTCCTCGCTGAGACTTATCCCTTCCTGCTGGTTTACAATGTAGTGACAGATACCTGAGAACAGCCTTCACTGTACCATGAAAATGATTACCTGAGTTGTGTACTTGGATAGCACTGAGCTGTCCAGACAACATTCAGACAACACAAGAGAGCAGGATTTTTGGAAATTACTTGGGATATTGAGTGGGTCAGCGTTGAGGTACTCTGTCTCAGGCTCCTGAGGTGGCTGGACATGCTGCCATGTGAAATTCTTCCTGGGCCAGGTGGTGCATTTCCTGATTGTGTTCTGTAATGCTGAACTCCAACTGCTCAGGATCCTCCTCTGGTTTGGTTCATCACACCCACAATCCACTTATGGCTGTTTCTAAAGGCAGCACCAATCTATAGAGAATACTTTTATTTATTCATTTATTTATTTTATTGTTTTTCAGGAAAAAATGCTGTAAGGGTTATAAGTTTGTTCTTGGACAGTGCATCCCTGAAGGTATGTGATTTCACTGTTCTTACACATCATGTCCCCATGCATTTGTCTTTCCCCATCTACCGTCTCCTCCACATTGTCTGTTTGGAAGAGCAACCTGACAAAAGCACAGGCTTCACCCTATCTTATGTATGACTGTGGGGAGGAGCTGTTTCCAAGAATTGTTTGGAAAATAAAAAGATCAACAACTTCCAAAAGTGCTGCTTAGCATGCCAAGCCTTGATCTGCCCCTAAGTGCACATGGCTGCACAGATCTTGTGCCATGACCTGCTGCTCTGCACACAGAAGAACATGTTCTGCCCTTGGCTGGGTAGCTGGGAGAACTCTGTGCATCTTTCACGGATGATGGCTTTCCCTTTTTTTCCCTCGGATCTGGTACAGCTGACTTGTCAGTGCACAGGAAGATGGTGAGTAGGTGAGTTATTTCCTAAGGGCATGGCTTCCTAATCACCAGGGGCCAAGTAAGATGCAGATTTAATCACGACAGTTCAGTATGCAGTAATAAAAATGGATCTGCTTTGAATAAAACTGGCTCTGAATTTGTTGGACCACAGGAACTACCAGACAGGAGCAAGTGTCCAGAGATGACATGCCAATAAACTTTTTTTTTTTACAACAAGGAAGTTAAAAACTTGATCTGTGACAACATATTCTCATATTCTTCTAACTGATGATATATGGAAAGCCTTGATTTGGTCTGAGAATTTTCCTAGTTTGTCACTGTGATGTTTTGGGAAAAAAAGTGACAAATCAACATTCTGGAGAATCAGCTGGTTTTGAGTTGCAGTGTCCAGCCAAAAGGGGTTATAACCCAAACTCTAATCCTTGTGGGTTTGTTGTGGGTTTGTTGCTGTTGTTGTTTTTAATTTGTGTCTTCTTTGCTGCTGGCTAGAAACACTAAAACAATTGGTGGACTGATGGGGGTGGGGACAGGGAGAAAAAAAGAGGAAAACAACTCATGATGACCCTGTGCCTGGAGGAACTGTGTAGGGCTTGGGTGAAATTGGTATTCACACATAGGTCCTCATCCCATGGTTTTGCTGGGAGTTTTGTTTCAGTGTGTGTGATATCAGTGAAAGCTCCAGTGTGAGACGGACACTTGAAAGAGGCAGTTGTATGAATTGGAGGCAGAATTCTGAATCCTTTTAGGGTGGAAAGAAGCCAGGACTATACAGTCTGGCTTCCAGCTTTCCTATGGATTTAAGAATTTTATGTATTGGCTATTCACTGAATATAATGGATATAGCAAGAGAATTAATAGGAACAAAATAAAATGAGAGCTGTGGCAATTTATTACTTTGGCTTCTAATTCTCATCTCTTGAGATATTAGGTGATTATGAAAGCACAGTCCACTGACTTTGTCTAATCCTGTCTTTGAACTGCATTTCAGTAACCTGAGAGTTTCTGCCCCTAATTCAATTCTCTGCTGGCTGTGGCTTCTCTCCCTTTGTCTCTCCATTCCCTCTTTTCAGCTTTATCTGTATTTTGCCTGGAACTTCAGAGTCCACAGCAGTTGCTATAACATTTGAGACAATCTCAGGCCTTTGGTGTAGGGACAAGAAACATGATTCACTGAAGTATTCATTTCACTTACTCTGTTACAAGACATCACTTGGCTCTTCACACATTGTTTTGGCATAATCTTGACAGAGTAGCTGTATGAAATCCATATCTCCAAACAGACACATAAATGCATAACAGATGTGAGTTTATTAAAGCACATCTGCACCTTTTAATCCAGTACTGGCACATTAAGACTGTGAGAAGTAGTTCCAGTCCTGTCTTCTCTATGATTTAGCAGTGGCTGCAGGGAGGAGGCTTGACAGAGGTATAGATCCTCCCTTTTCCACCCTTTTATAGCTGCCTGGGGAACACACCAATCTCCTTCTGGGGCAGCTGTTCCTTAAACAGATTCTTTCCCAAAGATTTCTAGATTTGTCAAAAAAAAACCCTTATTGGTTTTCATCCTGTTATTTTTCATCTGCCCTTGAAAAGGAACAGAAATCAGTGTAGTACAGTATAAGTCTATGTCTCCAATTTCTGCATTTTTTCTGTTTTGTACTCACCTTCTCACTGTGGCTTTCAGCTGCAGGACCAGGCAGCAATGATCCTCAGGAAACACTGAGTGGATTTACTTCCATGTCTGATTCTTTCTGCAGCATCTCTTCCTGCTCCACCTGTTCAGCAAAGTGGATTAAAAAAAACAGCTCCTCACCTTTTTCTTCTATGTGATCTCCTTTTTCTTTGCTTTGGAGACTCACTGCTCCAGCCAAATCCGGTCTTGGGTCCTGTCTCATGGTGTCATAGAGTGAAGAAGGGAAAGATGCAGTATGAAGCAGTTTATTTTGGAGACCACCCTTTCTACTGCTGGTTTGTTTCCTGAGTTGGCTGTGGAAGAATTCAGAATAAAATACTCTATTACAGGCCAGCTATAGTCAGACCTGCTCTTTCCTTACTAATGTTGTTTCAAAAATTTCCTTGGTACAACTTTCCATGCTGTATTGTCATTTCTGAGTTCATTGAAACTTATACAGAGACATTTGTTATTCTGCTTTGACTTTTGCATTTTCCTAAAGTCTGGAACAGCCTGATCCTCATTGTATGGTTTTGATTCCTCCTCAAACTATATTTCTTAGGCTGGCAAACAAGGGGTTTGAACACAGGAGGCAATGTTCACCTCCAGTTCTGCAGAGCACAAACAGGTGGTGCAGCAGTTTTTGCCTAGTTTCATCTCAGTTGTGAGAACTATTTCTAGGGAAGTCATGTTACCTGGGACCAAAGCCCTGGGAATATGCCTCTGGGACCTGGGACCTGCCTACAGCCATTATGTGATCTGGGTTGGCTGTGTGGGACCACCATCAAGGGATATTTGTCCTTCCTGGACCCTTCCGCAGCTTTGTGTGAAAGTAAATGGGTCAATGGACATGATGGAGCTGTGTTGAGGTGGACATATTCAAAGACTGATTATATTACATTTAGTGACAGATGGATAAAAAGAACTGGCATTGTTTAGTCTAGAAAAAAGGAAGCTCAGGGGAGACCTGATAAGAGGTTTTAGGTATGTGAAAACTTGCTGCAAGGGGGAAGGTAAAGTGTTCTTTATGGCCGAGGAGAAGACAGCAAATATAATGGGCCTAAGTGTCTGGAAGGGGAGTTTGGATTAGATATGAGCAGAAATCTTTCTGTCTGCAAGAATATTTCATCTTGGGACTAGACTACTAGTGAGCCATATTGCCTAGTAGTCTAGTCATAGCCCTTAAGGAAAAGGGAAGCCAGTTTATGCATAGCTACTCCTGCTTGTGATGGGAGATGGCCCCTTCCAGCATTGTTTTTTTCTGATTTTGTTAGGGCACATCTATTCATGAAAGTACAGGGAGGCCAGAGCTTGTTTTACCTCTGCTCTGAACATGGCACAGACCAAGTCCAACACCTGAGTGGATACACTGGGTAAGGAGCAGCACATTCACCTCCATGCTGGACATACCATCCTGTTCTCATTCTGATTTTGTTTCAGCGGAAAACAAAAACTACAAACATGCCCAGGAAAAATACGAGCAATGCTTTAAAGTTTGTACTATTTAGTAGTGCCAAATGTAACAGGAGTTTACAGCCCAGCATCACCTAAAGAGTCCAAACTACCCCTAGACTGAACAGTTTGAATGCAAGAGTTATGTTTTCATTTCATGGCCCTGCACTGTTGGACACTGGTTACTGCAGGGGGTCCTAGCATTGCCATTCACCATTACAGCACTGTGGGCAGACTTCAAGTTGTGAAGCAAGAAGGAAAGAAAGAATGCCTGCTATTAAGGAGGTGACAAACAGAATGCTTGGCACTATTACAGTAGTATGTCTATTACAATAGTACTTTTTTTTTTTTTCTAATGGGTTCTGGTGTGAGATACAGCATCTTATTAAGTCTCATTTTGTGCTTTTCTGTATTTTGGCATGTTGTCACTTTTAACGTCAGTGCTAGGCATGTGCTCTATATACTTAGTACAGAAAATGTGTTTTCATTTGCTTTACCATCTCTTAGCTCATTTTAATTGTTTGGTGCAATCATCGTACCCAGAGGTATCTGCTAGTCATTAGGGTGAGTCAATAATGACTTTTAATTATATGTATGGAAACACAGTGCTTTGCTGGAAACTTGCTTGAACAACTTAGATGTTGTTTGGACAGGTTTGGTCTGGAGCATGGATAACATATTTCTGCTGCGGCCCCCAGTGCCCACTCACTGTATTGTCACAACCACATGGATGCTCTCTGCAGGGTGATGTTCTCTGAAATGGTCACAGAAACTGCCACTTGCTTTGGTGTAAAACCTGACCTCAGCCAACCTGTGCCCGAGCTGGTTTTGAGACCAGATGACACTTGAGGTCCTGGTGTCTCCTGGCAGATGTTCCCCATGGTGCTGCAAAACCCTCACAGCCATAGCTGTGAGTTGTCCTTCACCCCCAGCCCTGCCACCAGCACCATGCCAGGGGCACATCCAGCCCCTGACAGGACAGGGATGTGGTTCAAACCTCACTGTGCCCTGGCGTCCATCCCTGAGGCTTCACTTTTGCTGCTACATAGCAGTAAAATTAGAAACCCAAACTCATTTGGGTTTCAAACAGGGACTTCAGTCTTTTGGGAATTCAGTGATATACTCTGATGTGCACACTGGAGCTGTTAAGAGAGATGATGGGTTTGTAACAATGCACTGTTTGCTAGAAGGGTTATATCTGTCTTTGAATAATTAATGTGAAGTAATTAACTTTTCCCTTTTCCTTGTGGCATACTTTCTGCCTGGCAGAAAACTGCCTTGGCAGTTAACATCATGGTTTTTCACAGTCTTCTGCATAGGAAATGTTGCTATCAGACTTAAAAATCTGTTGAAGAAAACTAAAATAATGTTTTAGGTAATTCAATATTTCTGTGAAAAGAACTCCTAAAATCTGCCAAATGCAAAAGGGACCCTTGCTTAAAACACAACTTTAAGAAATAGTCTACCTACTATAAATCTGTGAACAGCAATTACAGTTTTAATATATTTCTTTGCTTATGTCTAATGAATGTTTTATGTCTAGGTTCCTTCAGGCCTTAAAAACAATGTAACTCAACTTTATATTAATTAGCAGAGAGGCTAAATGTTTGCAATCTAAGTATCATCCATCTACTGACTTTGGTATTTTTCCTAACCGTGTTTTTCTCTCCCTTAGACTATGATGTCTGCGCCGAAGCTCCCTGCGAACAGCAGTGCACAGATAATTTTGGGAGAGTCTTATGCACTTGCTATCCTGGATACCGCTATGATCGGGAGAGGCACAGGAACAGAGAGAAGCCTTACTGCCTGGGTGGGTAGATGAGTATGTTGATCTCCTCCTTGGTTAATGATTTATCCCACTCCTTTGAGTCTTTAAGTAGTCCGTTTGGATCTGAAAACTTTCTTATTCTCAATATTATTACAGAAGAAATATGGGGGTTAACTGTGTTTCAAATTAAGAGATCTAGATGCCCCTGAAATTATTAGGAGGTATTACCTACAACAACATTTACACCCACAAACACTTTGAAGTGCTGGGCTGATGCAATTTTTCCTTTAATTCCTTCTGGTGGTTGTGAGCTATGTATGCTGAATATTGAAACATTATCACTAGGCCTAATTACTAAAACTAATCCTTGGGGTTTAATTCAGATGGCCAGTATATAATTTACATGTGGTCCTGCTGTGGCTAGTCCTGCCCTGCCCTGCATGGTTTGCCATGCCAGGGAGCCAAGGTTTGCAGGATTGAGCTTTGCTTGTGAGCTTTTCAATGGAAAGAGACTTTCAAACAATGTTCTCTGATAAATTTCCATGTGTGTTAATAATAATATTAGTGCAGTTTGCCCAGAGCTCCAGACCAAAGGCTCCAGCTTGAATTGCAGAGCTCCAATTACTTGTTTAACCACAAAATCTCTTTTTAAAGGAAGTCTTTTATTGTGTTAGAGGTCTGAAACCCCCAGCTACTGGACATTCTTAATTTCTGCTTCTCTCCAGATATCGATGAGTGTGCCACGAGCAATGGTACTCTGTGCTCTCAGATCTGTGTCAACACCATGGGCAGCTACAGGTGCGAGTGTCACGAAGGCTACGTCCGGGAGGAGGATGGCAGGACATGCACCAAAGGAGATAAAGCAGGTGCTAGGGCAGATTAAATGTCCTGGGTCTAAAGGGTTGGTCTGTCATGAAGCGGACCTGTTCCCAACACTACACTTGGAGCTGGAGGCCCAAAGCTGGGATGTAGCTGATGTTCCTGGGGTATCTGGGCAGTTTGCTGGGCACCTGACCACCTGTGGAGCAGCCCTGCCAAACTCTCTCCTCCATTGCACAAGTACACTGGATGATGTGGAAGGCATTTCTCCTAGGGAGGCAGAACAGCTAAATAATGAAATTTACTATTACAGCTCCAGTTAGATCGTTCCTGCTAAATCCAGTTGCTAACAGCTGCAGCTTGCTCCAATACCAGCCTGAATTATAGCTTTTTTGTTGTTCAGAGCTAAGGAGACATAGGAAAAAGACTTACCAGATGAAGAGCCTTAAAAATTTCACTGATTTCATCTATTAATTAAATTATTTCAGTAACTATAATTCATATTTACACACTCATATCTGAGATTAGCAAATGGCCCTGGGTTGGATGGCTAGTGCATCTTGGCCCTTAGAGGCTCAAAAAATATGTGCTTGGGGTTCCAGCACATTTTCCAAGCCTTGCTTAAATCAATTTCTACATTACATTGCATTGACCAAGACCAAATGCTGCTGACCTGCAATTATGTTAAATTGTGTGAAGCTGGGGTCTTTTTCTTGCCTCACTGTTGGTTGAAAGTGTATACATGTGCTGTGTACGAATTATTTTAAAGGTTTTGACCTCATCCCAGATATTAAATTACCTAATTTAGAATACTACAGAATGAATACTGATATGAAAATTTAAAAAGAAAGGAGGAAGAGAACCAAGAGAACCGTGGTCTGGGAAAAAAACCTGAACAACTTTTGATGAATGGTGACTTACCACAGGTTCATCAATTAATGCCTTAATGTGGCACCATAGTATGATCCAAATCCCACTGGATGGCCAGAGCAATTTATAATTTTGATTTTCATCTGAAAGTATGTAACTGGAGCCACTCTGTTAGCTTTAATAGTTCCTTGTAGTTTTAATTTTTTTTCTTATCAGAGAGTGTGTGTGTGTGTGTGTGTGTGTGTGTGATAAATAACCTAGATAATCCCTTTACAAACAGGAGGTTTTTTAAATATTCCTCTGTGTAGTTCAAATTTCTTTATACAGTAATGTCCAAAGCATTCAGGATAACCAACCATTCAAAATATTCATGGCTATGGAAATTATTCTACTGTTTGAAAACCACCATTTTTGCACTGAATGTACACAGCAGATAAAAATATCAGTTCCAGCAGATAATCTGGAATGAAATACCCACCGTGTCTCCAGATACCTCCCAAAACAGCCGAGCGAAGTAAAGAAGGATGCCTTCTGGTCAATTACCCCTCTGTACTCCATAAATGTTATGAATTTCCAGGCCTCTGGTGAAAAGGAGGAGCCGTGTCCCCGAGTCACTCCGAGGAGAAGGGCTGTGTAAAGAACGAGCTGTAGCCACGCTCCGCCCCGCCGCCAGCCCCAGCCCTGCACCGCATCGTGCCACAGTGGCTGCTAACACATCACTTGCTTTTTACCAGAGCCGGAACATTCACTTTTTATTTAAAAATTTAGTGTGAGAGCCCAAAACACATTACCCATGTCCATTTCTAATGAGGGAGCATGTTTTCCAGGAGATACACCCCTGTTCTCATCGTTCCATGCCTGAAGGATGCAATTCAGACACTTTTTTGGCTCTGTAAGTGGCTGTAAGGTGGTCACTTTATTTGGCTCTGTAATTCTCTTGACAGAGAGCTTTGGGTTGGTTAGTGGACGCGAGAAGAGGGAGCATTTTTTCTGGCATTTGTAGTCCGGTTTGATGGAGACAATACAGCTACCCGTGCAGAAGCAGGCAGATAAAACCACCTCAGCAGGCTGTGCCCAGATAATACAACACAGATGATCAGCTCAAGAGCCTCCATGCAAAGACCACCCACAGAAGAGCTCCCGCAGAGCTTCCCCCTGCCAGCATCTCCTCCTCTTCCAGCAAGGCATAGCCTCTGAGCCCATACACAAAGAAAACACAGCACTCCCCCAAGCAGATCTCTTAGCAATAGGTGCCACAGGGCTCACCAGCATCTCACCAAGATTAAAGGAGTGCCATCATGTGTAAGCTAGACTTTGTGTTCTGAGAACCTTTTTTAAAATGGGGCTGCTTTAAGCCTTCTTCAAAATAATTTCAATTTCCTTGTGTAGGTCTGTGCCATGGAAACAAATTATATAAGTGCCTTGCTCAGTGCTGGCTCAACTGACCCTGATAGGTGACCTGGGTTTCTGCACCATGCATCGGTGGCTCCATCTAATGGCCTTTTGCCTCTGGTGGCCTGTCCTAGGTGACTTCTGGCTTTATCCACACTTTATTCTGACTTTACTCACAGTTTGGTCCTGATACAGGGTTGGATGGGGGTAGAGCGAATGTTTGATGGATTACTCCTTCCCTGGGCAAATCATCACCTCTGTCTGGTATGAGTTAGGGGGATTCCACCTCTCTCCTGAGACACAACTCATGCTTGCTCATACAAGGATCTTGGACTTCTTCCTCCAACAAGTCAATCCAGCCGGTTTTGCAGAAATCTCAGTGGTACAGCATTTCCCAAACATTAGCTGACCCCCCCCAGCATTCATCTCCTTGGATTGTAACAGCCCTGTTTTATCTGTATTTGTCAGCCCTGTGTGTCACATCGTTCAGGAGGATAAACTGGGTTTTATAATAAAACATGAAGCCAAATTCACCGCTTCTTAATCTGCATATAATTCCACAGATTCTGGTGGGATTGCATTAGGTTTGCAATAGCAGAGGCTCTGGCAATTTCTCCATATGAGTGTGTGTTGCTTTCAGCAACATTTCCTAACACTATGATAGAACTATTCGATAAGATAGATATTAAAAGAATTTTTTGTTGAGACTAGTACAAAATCCAGACTTTATTGGTCTTTGGAAAAGAAATTTTAAAAAGTGGGTTTTTTTCCTAATGGCTCCATATACATCCCTCTGTAACTCCTACACAGGTCCAAAAATGGGCATGTCAAAACAATGGGATTTTCTAAAGGAAGATGAAAAATTGGAGAGGGAGGAAGAACTCTGCAATAACTGACTTGTGGTCAAGAGCAAATTTATTTTACAGAAATGTAAAGTGGTATGTTCATTACAGTACATCAATTCCCACTTAAGGAAAAAAAAAAGCCCTGCATGGTGCAGATTATTTCATGTACAAGAGAAATGTTTATGGGCAAAGAAGTTTTGGAGGAAATCAAAGCTAGCATTAGGAATATAGGTGAGAAGAAGGAAAGCAGCATATACTATGTATTCTGGTACCTTTACAAAAATGCTGGTGTTCCTCTGGGAGATCTTGTGGCTAAGTAGCCTTGCATCCAGCATAGCTGAAATTTGGTGAAAGTCTATTCTGTGGTGTCGAGTGCATTGGAGAACACCAAGTAGAGCCATCTGAACACTGCACAGAAAGCTGATCAGGTACCAAACCTGTGCTGAGGAAAGGGCTGGGAAGCTCAAACAGCAGTGTGCTTGCTGCCATAAAAATGGTAAATAATATATGTAATATAGTAAGGCTGTTGGAGTGCAGCCATGGGAACCAGCAGCTTGTGACTGGGGAAAAAAAACAGGCCTTTGTGCCCCAATTTTCCAGTCATTCAGTACTAATAGCTGTCTTAATGCTCCTGGTTATTCCAGTATCTTGCCCTTACCTCTCTCTCCTAACTGATTAGCAGATAAGTGAGATTAATTTTTGTCTTCTAAAACCAGTATGTCATCTTCTGTACTGGACCCTGGAAATATTTGAAGTCAAGTAGCACATGATATTTTTAGTACTAGAAACTTCAGGGTTCATTTCAAAAGATGGAGATATCTCAAAATCAATACACATTTCCGAGAAGATGAAGGGCATTTAAGGGTGTGTCCAAGAGACAAGTGCAACACCATAAGTCAGCACTATGCAGCTGATCTTTTTGGAAGACTTTGAAGATTCCCTGGCTTTAACAGAAGCACCTGCAGAGTTTTTCCATTGTGGGACATGCTCTCAAAGGTCAGTGTTGAAACACACCCAGCAGTCCTCGAAGGTAACCCTTACAAGGCTACATATCATGTGCAAAGTCTCAATAGACTTGATATTTCTCAGCAATGTTGAAGTGAAGAAAACACACCTACAGCTTGCCAGTATGTGTCACCCTGTGGTTTGGAAACCAGATTTGTCTTTAAGCAGACATCTGTTACAACAATGCTTGTTTGCTTGTAATGCAGAACTGCTTTACTGTGTATGGTACTGGGAAAAGGACAAAAATAACATTTGCAATATCTCTCACAGTTTGAATAATTTAATGGATTCTTGAAAAGATCCTATTCATGCATAGTATCAACAGATGAGACCCTTCCTTTTGTGTGGATTTAAATCCCTGTCATTAATTTCAATCCCCATCTCTGCTCAGGCTGATTCCATCACATGGAGAATAACCCATGATGATAAAGAGCAGTTTGTGCAAAATGAGCAAAATAAGCATATTCTGAGGGATTTTACTGTAATTTATAGCATATGAAAATTTGCCCTTCAGGGGACTGTAAGTCACTTCAGATCTATGGGGTTAGTCTACCCTAAACAAAAAGATAAAAGAAGGGGTGTGAACTTTTCCAGGTATTAAACAAATGAATTCTCTGGGGACTGTTAACTGGAAACAGCTGCTTTAAAAATGTGTTCAGAGCTGTCCCTGCAAAGTTTCTCAGCCTTACATAGAAATTCACAGTCAAAGAATTAATAATGGCAGGATTCCCTTCTCTTTTCACAGTCTGGGGAAATATAACAAACTTCAAGTTGCTTTTGCTATCACTTTATGAATTTACATTCGGATCTGTACATTTATAGAGGAAACTGTTTTCTTTCAGCTGGGTTTCCTGAGAAATCTGAAAATGTGGCGAAACTGGGGACATGCTGTGCCTCTTGTAAGGAATTCCATCAAATAAAGCAGACAGTTTTACAGCTGAAGCAAAAGGTATGATCACTCATGTCTTTACCAGACCTGCATGTTTTACAAAAACTGAGGTTAATTTCTATGTTTGGAGCTGTCACTGACATGTGGTTCTTGTACATAGAAAGAGAAGGGCAATATATTTTTTAAATCATGTAGGAATGATATCTCTCCCTTATGCCCCTGTCCAATTTGCAAGCAGATTACTCCCCAAGTTCATGGAGCTGTGTTACCAAGCTCGTGGTAACAGAGTCTTGACAAACACCCATCCCAGGCTGAGCCCAGGTTTCTTGGTAATCTGTGCTGGCCTGAGTTTTTCAGCCACTCCGAATGCACAGAACTTTGGACATGGTCCATCTCTAGAGTAATCATGTGCAAGACCTTTCATAGATGTGGGAACATGATTTTTCATTATTGGGTACTGGTACAGGATTCTTGCCAAATAGGTGTGGTGCTAAACAAAAGTATCACTAGCTTTAAATATGACTTTCCACCTTAAAAAAGAAAAACCCTCTGTCACCCTTTTTTTTTCCCTTACCTATTCACCTGCCAGTAAAGAATAGTGCATTTAGAAACTTTTCCTGGGTTTTAATTGCTTACATATGTAGCTTCCTTTTGCATTTTAGTAGTGCAATAATGAAAAGTGAGTAGTGAGATAAAGACGCAGCTTCAGATTTGGAGAGCCATATGCAGGGATGCAGGTGTAATGCCTTTTCTGGTGACAGCTCCTTTGAGCACTAAGGTTCTCTCAAATTGAAGCTCTCTGTAGGAACATTCTCAGCAGATTATGCTGACAGGCTGTAATTATTTCTCCTAGGGTACTCAATTAATTTCTTTCCATTGTGTCAAAACATAATCTGGTGTATTCACTCATTGCATTTGATGTTACTCATTTAATATTAGGAAGAAAGAAATCTTCCTTATTAAAGTGAAATTCATTGAGGTTGGAGATACTATTTATCTCCAAAATCTCAAAACATCATATATTCCTTCTGAATCAGTATGAACACAAATATGGAAGTGACAAAATTACATATGTGTTGGGAATTCTGCTTTTCAAAAAAATGGTAGCAGAGAGGTTAAAAAAGGATCCATGCCTTTGAGTGGCTGTTTCTCCAGCTGTTTTCCATGATGCTGAACAGGCTCACACTGACTTCCAGAGAAGGATCTGGGGGTCACATTGTTGGCCACATTGTTTGCTCAAGAATTGATTGATGGAATTAATGGGAGGTTTTTGTGTCTAACTTCTGCTGTTAGATGCTTGTGTTCAAAACTCATTCCAGGAAAATTCAGACCATTGATACCTGTCACTGTAGGCATTTGTACAGTAACTGGACAAATTAAGCAGCTCACTCTTGCTTTGTAGCTAAATCCTGTCATAGTCCCTAACTTAATTTTTCCCCCCATATGCCCCTAGTGAGACTGGATTGACTTGGCATCCTCGGAGCCCCCAGGGTTGTGCTCCACAGAGAAGGAGCTGAAAGAGAAGGTTCCCAATACCCTCTGCAACTGTTACCCCACAGAAAGGAGACTTTTTGTCTATGCTGAATGGAGACCTGGCCCCATGGTGCTTCTCTGCCCAGGGAGACATCAACCCTCATGTTTCCCCAGCCACTTCCTATGGCCAAGTTCTCCTGGGGAGGACATCTTTCAATAGTTGTGGTTAAAGCGGTTCTGTTTTGCATAGAAAAGTTCATTTCTCTCTGCCAGGGAGATGCTTTATGAAATGAATCTTCAGTCTTGTGGTTAAGGCTTTCAAATTTTATGAATTTTATTCAAAATTGAGGTTAGCAGAAATGCCTGTCATCCAATGAGATGCACTGTCCTGATAGACTAGAGGTCTGTGGGCAATCCTAGGTTGATCTAAGACCTTGATGAAAGCAAGAAGAGTGCAAAGCTGAAAAAGTGGGGAAAATATATCTGGCATGTTGACACACATCCAACAATTAAAAGAAGGAAAAACCAAGTAAGCTTGATCCTATTGCACAGATGTGTTTAAGCATCTTAATTAGAAAGCCATGTTCCACATCAGTCCTGACAAGCACTGTCCAATTTTCTAAACCACAGACCTCCTTGAAACTATGCAAAACTCCAAATGCAGCATGTAACACAGCACATGGAATACTTGTTTCTTTAGAAGTCTTTCTTTAGAATTTACCCTTGCTAATATTTTTTATGCAAATGGGAAAAATAACCAAAACATTTTCCAAATGCCATTAGGATTCGGAGCTGTAGATGGAGAAAACCAAGGTTACCCTGGACTAGGATTAACTGGTTCAGTTAAAAGGTGAAACAGAAATTAGGCCAGTGAGTATATCCAATAGCTAAGAGGATGTGAGTCAACAACAAAAACACATGGTTTGACCCAGTGCACGTAACAACCATTTTCTGGCCAGAAGATATCAAAGAGCAGTGAGCTAGACCAGAGCCTGAGTGTTTTGGCACTCCTAGTGTGTACTTCAAGTCCAGCTGAGTCAGTGGGGAAGCACGCGTAGATGCTTTCACTATGATTTCTTTTCTAACTTAGTTGTTATAACAGCCTGGCTGGCAGGAATGAGTAAATATTTAAGCATCAGATGAGAATACACTTCCAAATCCGCTTCATAATGAGTCTTTGCCACTAAGTGCACCTTTTTACTTCAGTCTGACCATTTGCAGTGTAAACTGAAGAGTATTCATGGCCAGGTCTATGTACTAAGTGACATCTATTTATCAAGTGATATAGCTATAGATCCCCAGAATGAGATACTTACATGGAAGCTAAAAAGAGGACTTAAATTAATCTGCCACTCAACTATGGCCACCCCTAAGGAGAAGCACTCACTGATGACACTGAAAATATTCTCCAAAAAACTACTTTAGAAATATAATACTCTCAGGTAGCAACAGAATTTGACCTTTTGTCTCCACTTTAGCTTGGCAGCATTGGAACCGCAGAGTTCTTGATTGATTTGTGTCATGCAGTGGAAGTTTTGCACCATGGTCCTTGCAAGCCTTTGTATCCAGCCAGGAAGCTGGTCTGAACAGGACACACCTCTAGGAAACAAAACTTTGCTGACCAGAGCCAGCCAGTAGATCTTCCCATGCTGATCCCTGGCCAGTGAGGCTGTGAGAGCCCCTAGCTACTGAATTTTCCTCTTCAGCTCCAGGGGTAGGGAGTTGTGTACCACAGAGCAGCCTCTATGTTCAGCAGCCCCACAGTTTGGCCTGTGCTGCACTGGCTGCGATGTTGGCTAAGAAAACTGCAAGGTCACTGGTAAACAAAGCACATGTTTTCCTTTGAAAAAGCAGAGATGACAGCTCACCCCAGAGCTATAGGTGAATCCCCATTTTCTGTGTGAAAAGCTAATTCATAGGGGTGAGAATATAAGAAACACCCTGTGGGACTTCTGTGAAAATATTATGTCATCCAGCCACTGATTTCTGCAGTGAATCTACCAAATTCTTGTTAGACATACATCATGATTCTTAATTTGCCTGTAGTGCAGTGATCTGCTCTTTGGAATTGCAGTTCTCTCCAAAACCTTACTCACAAATGGCTGATAAATTCTTGTGTTCCTGTCATCACATTTTGAGTTCCAGTCTCAAAATCAAACTGATGTTTTGGAAATGCCACCAAGAACTACCTCAGCATTTCCAAATTTTGCCCTGACATTTTTTTCCTTCAGAACTGTCCTGTGCATTCAACTCCAAACTAAAAGCATAACAGGCTGCCTTTAAGTTGTAATCCTTAAGCAATAACTTGTTTGCCAAAGGAAATTTATCCAGTTCTGCAGGACACTGCAGGTACTGCAGGTGCATAACACTGTTTTTTCCCTTTGCATTACAAACATTAGGTTTCCAGTAGTGGCAGAAGAATGTATGTCAAATAATTACAGAAGCAGGTAGGAGTCTTAAGAACAGCCAAAATCGAAGAATTCCAGATAGTTGATTAAAAGCTTTGTCAAATAGCAGGAGTCATCATCTATATAATTCAATGCAGATCTCACAGTTAAATCTAGCAGAATTCAGCATCAAATTATCCAATAAGCCAAATTCATTCAAGAAGCAACAAAGTTCACCCAGGGTAGGTCTGCACTGCTGTTGCTGAAATAGTTTTCCAGTTCAATTTGGCAGTGCAAAATCCCTAAGTCTACATGCAGCCACTAATAAACTTCTTTCCTCACTGCACACCAGCCTCCTGGCTCCTCCAGGCACCCTTCAGCTGCCACTTAAGAGACTAAACATTTGCAGAATATTTCTAAATATGTTACATATTAAATATATTCAACTAGATAGATGAATGTTTCATGGATAATTAAACAGGTAATGGATAATGACAGTTTAAACTGTAGTGTGCAATTCTGCTTGCATTCCCACTTACTTTATCTTTGTGTCTCTGTGCAGAGTAGATCCAGACATCTGATGGGTTAAAGAGTGTGGTTACTTTTAGGGCCAGATTCACAAAGGATTTAGGTTCTCATTAAAATCTATGGAAAGTTAGTGGCTTGTGCAGCAATTCAAGACTTAAATATCTGAGCAAATGTTGCCCTGAGAAAGAATTAAATGAATAGAGGAAACTTCAAATAAGGAAAAAGAGGCTTCCTGAAAAGCAGTAATGAGACTCAAGTTTTTCTGAACTTGTTGCTGTATCTGTCTTGAATTTCCTCTATCCTCTGTTGGATTGGCTTGCAGTATTTCCACAGTGACTTGAAAAGTGAACAGACTCACGGAATAAGAATGTTTTTCTGATTATATCAATCAAGGATATGAATAAACTCATTATATTTTCCTGAAATATTTAAATAGCTGTTTGTTTGAAAGCTTAAATAAGAATGTAATTTTTCTGGCTGAAAAATGAAGGTCTTATATAGATTTTTTTTTCTTGGCAGGTTGCTTTGCTGCCAAATAATGCTGCTGACCTTAGCAAGCAAATCACTGGTGAAAAAGTGCTTGCCTCTAATGCATATATCCCTGGCCCCCCAGGCCAGCCTGGCCAACCAGGCCCTCCAGGTAATACCAGAGAGGTGGAAATGTGCAGAAGTGTTGTGCAGGAATGTTTAGGACTGAAAAAGTAAACTTCAGTCTGCCAGTGTGCTTTCATATTTCATTTAATATCACATGATTTAATATATTTCATATTTTGATTGATATGTTAGCATTTGCACTAAATTAAAAAAAAAAAAAAGAAAAGAAAAAAACAAACAAAAAACTTTATGGGTGTTACAGTCAGGCTCTGCCAACTATCTGACATCATCCATTGTAACTCCATGTGTTTCTTGGCATGCAAGCTGTGTTTGTCCTGTACGTGTTAAATTTCTCGCTCTCCCTGGGATATCTCACCTGTTTCAGTTGTCATTTCCTGTATTTCAGCTCTGTCTTAAAACACTCTCCACTTCATTTCAGGAACACCTATTGCTTCAGCTCACTGTCAGTAGTAGAATATGTGCTTACAGCTCATAGGAGTTTGTGCTAAATCCATTATTTTTCTTTGCCTGATTCATGAGGATTCATCTGCTGGTTTTATGTTATATCCCAGATTGAAAGAAATCTGAAAATAAAAGTATAACTCCACTCACACCTTCTTTGCTAAGTTATAGATTGAAACAATGTGAAAACCAGAGAGATCCTAAAGCCCAAACTTAATCCAAACAACTCACATCTGGTGGTCATCAATACTCAAAATTTTGCAAGTTCTGTTTAATGCAGAACTAATTTTGGGTCAGAAATAAATCCAAGCATTGTGCTGGATTTCAGAAGGATTCTTACAGAGTACTGGCAAATATTCCTTATGAAGATTGATTTACTCCCCACTGAACTGCACCCCATCTTCCCATTTACACCCCCTTTTGCAGTCTTGCTTTGTTTTCTGAGTCATTATCTCATTTTCCTGGAGGATGGATATCTTCAGTCTTCAGTTCATTGTAAGTGCAAGGACAATATGTTTGGAGGTTCTGCAACAGACTCTGAAGGGTAGAGTGGGTTACTTTGCAATTCCTCCAAGGGAGGCCTGATCCTGCAGGTCTCCCACCCACTGGGTTTCCCCTTGACTGAGCTGTCCAAGGTACTGTAGGAATCTGAAAACCACCCCTAAAAAAACCCTTAAAGCCACCCTTTCTCACCTCCTCTGCTGCCCCCAGGGAGTCATTACTGAACTTGAGTTGTCTCCTTTTGAAAATCCCAACTGTACATATTCAGTCCTGCTGAGTGCTTTTTACTCTCTGTCTTATATTCTCTATGTTTTTCATGTGCCCCCAGTATGAAGAGAAGTGTTTCCCCTCTAATCATGAAGTTTCAGCTAGTGGCATTTTAATGGTGCTTTTTTGTGTGCAAATGTTTTTGCAGGTGCCCGATTTTCTGGTTTATTTTTATGACTGTTTCTTTTGAGTTAAACATGTTTTGTTGCCTGGGTGCTTCCTAAAGAGTAACATGCTCTCCTGAACAAGCAAAAGCTGAAAATTATATAAAGCAGGATAGAAGAACAGAGCCTCATAACACACTGGCTATTGCACTGGGAAAAAGAGAGGTGCAGCCCCACACCCCACACGTCTTGCTTGTGTCAGTCATGTAGCTGCCCATGACCCAAATTCCCATGAGTTTTCTGAGGCTTTCTTTTAATGAGATGCTCCTAAATGTGATATTTTCTTCTTTGTGAAAATGAGACATTTGTGCTCTTCTTCTCATTCCCAGTCTGTGTCCCTAAGCACCTGGCAGATTTGAATTCTTGTTATACACCAGATGTAACTGTTTGTTGGTCATCTCTTGTAGCCCTATGACAAGGGTTAATGTTGTCACAGATGCAGATAAATCGATCGTGTTGTTGTGGATTTGTGTGTGTTAAAGTAACCAGCCCATTGGGTCTTTAAAAAATAAGTCATTCCCTACTTCTTACACTGATGAAGTGTCATAAAGGCTTCTCTTGCAGGTAACTTTTGCTTTTGATTTCAGGGGCTCCAGGACCTAAAGGGAGTCAAGGAGCTCCTGGATTACCTGGACCTCCTGGACAGCCAGGCCCCCGTGGATCAATGGGACCAATGGGCCCATCTCCAGACATATCACACATTAAACAGGGCAGACGGGGCCCTGTGGTCAGTATTCCTGTCTCCTGCCATGCACTGCACAATTGTCCTTACTCCACAACTTCTCACACCCTTATGAATACCTTCTTTTCTCTTGCAGGGCCCACCTGGCGCCCCTGGGAGAGATGGTAGCAAGGTGAGGAGAGGTACTAATTTCCATAAGATGGGCACATGCACATGTGAAGTGCAGCCTTGCTACAGGGACTACACATTTGTGGTCATAACCTTTTACTACCTCATTTCCTTTGTTAAAATTAAAGTATCTTACTGTCCCACTGCTTCATGTCATCTTTCTACTATTTTGTGTTTGCCATTCCTGAAGTCTTGCAAATAGTCTGCTAGACTCTATGCCACACAGAATTCTCTTCTTTCTCTGCAGCACTTTTGGCTTTTCCATGAAGAAATGTTGATGTTTTAGCCCTTTTCATTATTGTGAATTCTTCTTGTTCATTGATTCGCTTGTTACTGTCCAAGAGAAATATCAGAAATGCCCCACTCTGCTCCCACTAGAATCAGCAGCAATTTCCTTGCATTCCTCCTTCACTTCCTTTTCTTTTTCCGTACAATCATCAGCTGATGATTCTTGATCTGTGGACAGTAAGTGAGGCTGAAGAAGCAAACTTTTCCAGTTTCCTTTAGTCACAGCAAACTAACTAAGGTGGTATTGATTACAGGGGGAGCGAGGAGCACCAGGACCAAAGGGGATACCTGTAAGTATTCCACACAGGAGAAATTTCCACAACAGAGTAATGCTGACCACTAACCACAGGTCAGCCAAAGAAAAAGAAAATAAAAGAAACTCCTGTGCCAAGATAACAGATAATTTACATACATAGAAAATGTTATTAGAAACCAAGTAATTACCTGTTTTCATCCAAATGTTTTTGCTTACAAACCTCTTCCTTTGCTGGGTATGCAGCCAAAGGCAGTAGGTGCACCTCTGTCTTACACCGGTGCTTAGACATCATTAGAAGGCAGAACCATGCAGAGTGCTACTTAGTACAGTTCAACCTCTGCTCCAAGTGGGAATTTGCTCCCTGGAACCTTTTAAAATCCTGCCCCTCACCTATGCCAGATTTGGGAAATTAGAGGTTTTGAGCTCAGAAGAAGGAATGAATAATGACAATCTGTTTTCAGGCAAACTTGTTTAAAAAAATCTCTGGGGTCCCCAGCACAGGAAGGACATGGACCTGCTCGAGCAAGTCCATAGGAGGCCACCAAGTTGATTGGAGGACTGGAGCACCTTTCCTAAGAGGAAAGGCTGAGAGAGTTGTGATTTTTCAGCCTGGAAAAGAGAAGGCATCATGGTGACCTAAGGGCATATCTGAAGGGAATCTACAAGAAAAATGGAGAGGCACTATTCACAAGGGCATGTAGTGACAGGACAAAGGAATGGCTTCAAACCGAAAGAAGGCAGGTTTAAATTAGATATTAGGATATTCTTTATTGTGAGGGTGGTGAGACACTGGCACAAGTTGCCAAGAGAAGATGTGGGTGCCCCATCCCTCTAAGTGCTTAAGACCAAGCAGGATGGGGCTCTGAGGAATCTGGTCTATGGAAAAGTGTCCCTGCCCATGGCAGAAGTGCTGGGACTACATGGTCTCTAAGGTCCCTTCCAACCCAAAACACTCTATGACTCTATTCATTTATTTATTGTATTTTCTCATTGGTGGGTTGATTTTTAAGAGTGTGCCTGGCAGACTGTGCTCAGTATTAACAGTTTATTTTACTGTTATTTTTATTTTACTGTGTGAAGTCAGCCAAAAAGAAATAATGATTTTCTAAAATCAGATACTCTCTGCATTGTAACTACCAATATATTTAGTAAGTGATGGACAGCAGTGAGGTTACATATTGGAAAGACACTTGACAAATAATAGTAGTCTTAAAAGCATTTGTTGATTAATCATTCTAAGAATGTAATTTATGTCAGTTTAATAAGCAACAAGACAAGAAACCAAGATTAATCTCCTCTATTCCTATGAGATCTGAAGATATTCTTATTAAGCAAAGGAATTGTTAACTGACAAAAGGGCTGAGCATCTTGTAAATGTAAGCTCTGTCTGCAAAAACATTTGATTCTTTCAAAAATTGTTTCCTGATTGAAGGTGGTTAAAAAGCAGACCATTAGCTTTCAACAATTGATACCAAGCAGGATTTTACTGAACACCCCCTGCAGAAGTAATTCTATCAGCCAGTTTGAGAACTGTAAGAGCAAGGTGGATTGTTATTAACAGCAGTGCCTTGTGACTGCAGGGCCCACCAGGTTCATTTGATTTCCTATTGCTGATGATGGCAGACATCAGAAATGACATCGCTGAGCTGCAAGAGAGAGTGTTTGGACACAGGACTCATTCATCAACAGAAGAGTTTCCATTACCTCAGGAATTCACAAACTATCATGACACAGTAGATTTTGGATCCGGAGAAGACTACAAACCACGGGCAACATCCAGGAGCACCAGGATACAGAAGGCAGACCACCCCTAGCTATTCCTACTGAAAAAAAAGGCTCTTTAGAATTCTTCAATATTAAAAAAATGCACTGACAATGTTATATATATCTATATCTATATATATATATGTATATATATATATATATAGATATAATTTCCCATTTTTCTTTCTGCTTTTCCTGAACCATGCTGCCTGTACTATAGCTTTCCTGGTCCATGGTAGTAGCCTCCTTGCAGAAATTCCATACTGCCAAGCCTGCACTGTGCACTGTACCTAGACTATCAAAAAGCCTTCTTAGCGTATAGTATGATTAAGGCATGCTCTAGCTAATAACACAGACCACAGCATTCCATTTGCCTGCTTTGCATTCTATGTCCAAATGACCCAGTACACAAATTTTGCCAAGGACAAAGGGTTAGCTGAACATCATCCTTGAATGATGTTAATGATGAACACCTTGGTCCACAGTTACTTTATGAATGCAAATAAATTATGCCACTAAACTCAAGTCTCCAGCTACTGTCCCCAGGCATAGGAGAGTGTGAGGAGTGGACCCGTGTTTCACAGCAGAGTCCACATGTCCTCTATTATGCCTCATCAAGGCAGAAAAAGGCAAAAAAAATACACTGAAGGGTTAAACAAGAGTGCTGTTGCTTGATCAGGAAACTATTCAGCTTTGTGTTGCTAGAGTATTGTTCAAAGACAGTCAAAAGATGTGTGCGTCCTAAACTACTTTAGGACAATACAAGCACTACTTTTTCTTTGCCATTATCCCACTGCTCAGTGTGAAGGCCAGTTAGCTTTCTCAACAGCTTTGTGCTGGATACATTACACAAAGATAATTAAGATAAAGGGGATGTTTAAAGCAGGAAACCAAAACACAAGTGAATCAAGCAGGCTTATTGGCAAGAACAAAATATATCCCAGCCTTACAGAAAGAGTCAGGTTCTGACTTCTTGCAGGTGCATATCTTCATTGGTGAAATTTTGAAATCTGAGTGAAATCAAGACCAGAAAGAGGCCTCATGTTTGCATAGAGCTTCCACCTGTTTTGTTCCTCTGCTGCATGAGACCAGCCTAAACGGCTTTCACCAAACTGGACCACAGAGTGGCAGTGTGTTTGGCTGGGTCTACGAGGAGTGTGAGTAGGAGCAGGAGTGCACATGACAGAACATTTCAACTGGTACAAGGATGGCTAAGGTGAGGTATTGCACATGGGATCCTATGCTTGTGAATGGGGATAAAAGGGAGTTCCCTTTATTTACACTGGAAAATTGGATGCACAAGTTATACCATACCTCATGGATGATGTATGTTGCCATTTCTTTTGGATTACTACAGCTGCTGAGGACTTTGCCATGCTTAGAATATAATGGAGTATATTAAGCACAAAATTTCAAAATTGTGTCTGTGTATCTGCTACTTCTACAGTCTTTTTAGTGTTCGGTAGCGTCCATGTCACAAATGCAAAGAGAAAGTTGTTATTTTGCCATGTTTTTCCGGGCTTGCATGTTCCAGTAGAATAAATACAGTTAAAAATATAAGAAGGGCCTTTTCAGATAACACATAAAGGTTTTGATTCCATTCCACATTCTCTGGGCCAAAAAATAGTTGGTGCAATTCTGAAAGCATCAGTACAGGTCACGCTACATAAACAGCTGGCTATCTAGATTTTTCCATAACTTTTGTGTATTGTTTTAAGAGGATGTGTTCATTCCTGAAGCTGTTTCTCAATGTCTCGCTGCCACTAAGCCACAAGCCAGGGCATTAGCTTTTAAGAACATGAGTGTTCTGTATTTCTTTTCACATTATGTCTGTATCAGCATTTACAAAGCAATGCCTAATTCATTTGGATAGCTGAAAAAAATTTATAGTAATCTAACTCTGTGGTCCTTGGGCTTCTCCTCTGTCTGGGAGGAGCTCTGCCAGCAGCTGCAGATCCAAGTAATCTTGTGAATCATATAATAAGGGAGACTTGAGGGAGGTATCTGTGTCCAAAAGAGGGATGGTCTTATATGCAGCAGGCTGGGAAAAAATCTCAAAGATAGCATGAACTGAGGCATTTATTTTCATAATTTCAAGTGTAACTAAGTATAAATTATGTCATTTATGAATATGTAATCTTAATTAAGTTTGTTAAATGTCAAATGTTGCGTTTTTAAATCCAGCAAATTATGGAACCCTTTCATATGTTTACTACTGCACCCTGCTGGATCAGGTTGGTTCCCACTAGAAAATTAGTAGCTGCAGGTTTTTGACCATCTGAATGATCTAACTTCTGTTAGATGAGCCAATACAAACTAAATACTATTGCCCACAGCCCACAAGGTGATGTAGTCTAAAAAAGGCACTTATTTTAATTCTAAGTTCTGCTTTTCAGAATAGAGGCACATACCAAATGAGAAGTTCCCACAGTCTGACCATAAATTCAAGGAGAGGGGACAATGCCCAGCTGTAACAGTGCCAAGGAAAGAGCTATTCTGACACTGGACCAGAAAAGCAGCTAAAATAAATATTTTGCTGTTAGTACAGCAAGTTTTTCTACAGATTCATGAATATAAACAGCACATGCTTATGTGCCTTTCTGAATGGAAACCTCAGTGATTTCCCTTTCTGGAGCTAGCATCATTGGCTTTCACAGTACTTAAAAAAGGTGATAGAATGTGTTCCTTGGGTTTGCCCTTGTTAACCTCCTCTGCCCAGATTTTCTGCCTCAAAACTGTTTGAGTCCCAGCATCAAGGAGGGAACACTATGGCAAAGACCTCCCAACATGACATAGGAATTCCTGCAGCAGGGAGAGCCCCTCTGAGCACAGCTGGCTGGGAAGGGTAAGCCTTCAGTCTGCATTCAGCTGAGATCTTTGCATGGAACTTTCTCATTTCAGATTACCTCTGTGGTAACTCATCAAACATTGCATCAGCAAGATTTCGTTCAGATTTTGGGGTAAACACATAAAGATTCAGAAGAGTGTCATTTTCTTCAGCATACCAAATGTTTTATCAAGCCAGAGCAGAGGAATAATTTCCAATTTTAAGTTTTGTAACTGGTAGCCAGAGAAGCCACTACCTTGCAAATTATTTATTACTCTGTGGCTCCAAAAATAACAAACTCTCCCAAGAATCCAGAACAAGAAAGTAGAAACTTCTACACTCATGGTTAGTCTCATTACCAGGCTTATGCACATGACAACTTTGTTTCCTATAAATGGTATGTATAATTTTATTAGAAAGAAATATTATTTTGATGTTAAGACATCAAATTATAAGCAGAAGGATAATAAAGAATCTGTTATTTTATTAATATTAGAAATATATTTAAAGGGAGCATTTGTAAGAGTGTTTAGTGATAAGAAAATTCTGATTAACAGATTTAACAAAATGAATCCTGAAAAATTTTGGTTTTTTCAACACTGTGCAAAGTACATAAAGATTTGGTCTTTCTTGCAAAGCTGTAGTTCTGACACACAAGAATTCCAATGTAGTCAGGCTAAATTAGGGGAAGGAGAGTTGTAAATAGAATTAGGGTCATGCCTGGAGTTACTGTTAGCATCACAGCTTGCATAGCCTTCTGCCTAGAAGTAATTCAGAATTAATGTACCAAGTCCCAGAACAGCAACAAAAGGTGGGGATGGGGTCCAATCCTCTGTTAATTTCACATTTTAAAAAATCCGTATGTTTGTTCCTTTTACACATTCCAATAACTGTAGTGTTCACTTTATTTATATATAAAATACTAAAATGTGTATAAGATGACTGTGATTTTATGATGCATTCATAATAACAAAGATATTTTTTCTTACACTGTTGGTAGCTGCTTTTATTACACACTGCCCTTTCTCTGAAACACGGTGATGTCGGCTGGAAGAAACAGATGGCGGGAAATCTCTTTATGCTGCCTTCTAGCACTTTTCTTGGACCTGAACAATACTATCATAATTCTTTGACTCTGGGGCATGAGCTCTTGCAAGCTGGGGTGGGTTTCAGTCTTTGTGGTAATAAAGCACACAGCCACCTCTGCTCTGTGGATGGATGTGGCTCCTGTGCCACATCAGGGCTACACGAGGCTGGATCCAGCAGCCCCACCCCACGCTGGCCTGTGTGTGCAGCTTCTGCACAGCCCGGGGATGCGGTACAGGGATCCGGAGCTCTCCGGCATCCCGCCACCAGTAATGGGGAAAAGGGGGAACAACACATACTCTCCATCAGGCCTTGCCTGCCCCTCGCAGGCCCAGCCCCGCAGCCCCGGGAACATCCTGCGGGCTGTGTCCGCAGAAGAAGCCCATCTTGCCCCTTCGTCCCTGCAAAGCCCACGCTGCCTGCGCAATGCCTCAAGGGCAGATGCAGGGCGGGCACCACGTCGGACGGGCTGTCATCCCTGGCAGGATCCCACTCCATCGCCGGGATCCAAAATCCCCCATATGCGGGTAAATGTGTATACAAAGTTAAATGGAAAGTATCTATAAGTCATAGTAAATCATGGGAGTAACAGAAAAAAGAAAAGAAAAAAAAAAAATAAAGAAAAAGACAAAATTCGGAGTAGTCATAATAACCACTGCCTTCGGTTTTAGAAAGTAGATAGTGGAAGCAAAGTGTTAAAGAAAGTGTTAAAGACAAAAATCTATGGTTAGCAGAAAAGCTAGACAAAGGAGTTCCTGGCTGTACTGGGGATCCCGCTAGTAGTGCTGTTCTGTGACTGTATGAGGATAACAGAACAGAACAGCCAAAAATTCATGGAAAGCAGGATCTCAGTTACTTGATGTGTGCATCTGGAGAAAGCAAGATGGTAGTCGTATGACATGATGCAGACCTTTTAACCAGTTAAAGAGCACTGTATTAAAGTCAGACATTTTTAAATCTGCTTGTTTAATTAAATTCCATCCGATAGTTTTAAAAAGAACTAACAGAGGACCGCCGGGACACTGGATCGCCGCGGCGCGGGTCCTTCGTGTCCGCAAGCATCTCCCCGCTCCGCCGGGTCTGCCCCCGCTCCCTGTCCCGGTACGCGGCTGCGGGCTGAACTCCGTGAGGAAGAGCAGTGCCAGCAGGGCGAGGGAGGCGATCAGGTCCCTCTACTCAGCATGGAGCATTGTGTCCAGTTCTGGGCTCCTGTGCGCAGAACTGGAGCGCGAGAGACGTGGAGCTCCTGGAGCAGGTCCAGTGGAGAGTGGCAAAAGTAATTAAGGGGCTGGAGTGTCTCATATGAGAAAAGGCTGCGCTAGGTGGTCGTGTTCGGCCTCCCGAGGAGGCTGAGGGAGGACCTCATCAGTGTCTGCCAGTGTCTGCAGGGAAGGGTCGGGGGATGGACTAGGCTCAGCTAGTGGAGCCGAGCAGTAGGACATGCGACAACGGGCCGAAAGTGGTGCACAGGAAGTTCCAGTTGTGCAAGAGGAACCACTTCGTAAGTTGTTCGGGTGACTGAACCCTGGAACGGATTTCCCGGAGAGGCTCCGGAGTCTCCCTTATCCAAGATACGCAAGAATATGAACGCATTGCTGTGTCGTGTGCTTCAGGACGACCCTGTTCCGTCAGGAAGGCGGGACCATGTTTCCAGCCTGCCCCGTTCCGGCACGGCGGGACTGCGGCTGCGACTACAGCTCCCGGCGCGCTGCGCGGCGCCCGAGCGCTGCCGGGAGGCGGCGGCGGCGGCCGGGCCGTCGGTCGATCGGCGGGATGCGGCTGTCGGTGGCGGCCGCCATCTCGCACGGCCGCGTGTTCCGGCGGCTCGGGCTCAGCCCGCGGTCGCGCCTGGACCTGCTGCGGAACCTGGTGACCGCGCTGGTGCGCTATGAGCGCATCGAGACGCCCTGGGCGCGGGCCGACGAGATGCGCGGCTACGCCGAGCGGGTGAGCGGCGGCGCCCGAGCGCGCCGGAGCGGGCCGGGGGGCGGCGGGAGGCGCCCTGACCCACCGCCTCTCCTGACCCACCGCCTCTCCTGACCCACCGCCTCTCCTGACCCACCGCCTCCTTCCTCCCCGCAGCTCATCGACTACGCCAAGCGGGGGGACAGGGACGAGCGCGCCATGCGCATGGCGGATTTCTGGCTGACCGTAAGTACCCCCGGCCCCACATCCGTCCCGGCCCGCCGCGGAGCCGGGGCTGAGCGTGCCGCCCCCTGAGCAGGAGAAGGACCTCATCCACAAGCTGTTCAAGGTGCTGGCGCCCCGCTTCCAGACGCACCCCGGCAGCTACACGCGGCTGCTGCAGATCCCCAACCGGGACGGGCTGGACCGCGCGAAGATGGCGGTGATCGAGCTGAAGGGGAACCCGCTGCCGCCGCTCGTCCGCCCGCGCCGCGACTCCGACAGGACGCTGCTGAACCAGCTGCTCAAGGGGTGCCGGCAGGACGCGCGGCCCCGGGGCACCCCCGTCTAGCGGCGGGCCTGGAGAAGCGAAGGCGTGTCAGGAGGGATGGAGGGTGATGGAAGTTGCCGTGGCCAGGCGTGAGTTCGCTGGCTGCTTCCAGTGCTTTGAATAGAGACTCAGCAGAAGGAAGCCAAGATGATTGATACTTTCTGTGTAAATAAACTTTGTTCAGAAAGTCAGTTTGCTTGTATTTGAGTTGTGTTCAGAGAATCATTTAGGTCAGAAATGACCTTTGAAGTTATCAAGTCCAGCCTATGATCAAACACCACTGTGTGAACCAGACTATGGCGCTAAGTGCCATATCCAGTCTTAATTTTAACAATCTCCACATCCTGGAGTTTGTGTTTATTAAATGTATAAATGTATAAACACATTTGTGTTTATTCACCCTTTCTGCAAAGAAATTCTTCTTCATGTCCTATTTAAACCTCCCCTGATCAGCATAATTCCTGTGCTTGTAAGTTAATTGCTTATTCCAGAAAACTGGATTTGCTAACTGTGTTCTAGGAGCCACTGTTCAGCATTTCAGGGTAGGAAGTTTGGTGAGATATAAGATACTTAAGCTGTTTAAAAAGCACTGAGTGTAAACAGTATAGTAACACTGAGCTAAGTACTGTAAAGAGACAACAAAAGAATTGTGTCTTATAAGGTGCAAACAGGCATGAGTCATAGTAATCTAGCAAGAGCTTGACACACACCACAGGTTCAGAGGCAGCAGGAGTGCTAGACATCTCTTCTACTGGAACAAAAATGGGAAGTAGCAGAACATTTTTAGAGTGGTGTAACTACTGAGCAGTAAAAATCTTGATTTGCTAGCTTTGTCTTTAATTTTAGGCACAGCTAGTACTTGAAAGTCCTAGCTGTAACTTGGAAGTGAAAAAAAAAAACCCAAAACAAAGCAAAACCAACCCAAATATAAAATCACAGGATAGAATACCTAGTTGGAAAGGACTTCAAGAACACTTGGCCCAACTCTTCGTGGCAATACACAATGGAACTAGTGTGGCTTCCTAAACTTTGTTGCATTTCTTCCTCCCAGGTTTCACAAACTTAAGAGATTTAAACAAGTGGCTCTGTGTAGCAAGCTAATTGTATGGAAAGACAAAGAACCCCCATGATACATTCTCTCTTCAAGACACTTATTTCACATAGTACTAGTTCTGTTTTAATAAACACCAGTGAGAAATTAAAGATGGGTGGTACTGCTTAAGGAAGAACAACAACAGTTTAACTGCCACAAGGTCAGTGTTCAGACAGACTTTAATCTTTATGTTTCTAATAACCTTGAAATTGTCCTCTTTGCAGTTGGCCATATTCAAATACATGTTTTCTGAACCAAACTGCTGCACAAATTCCACATTAAAAGTCCATGCTGAGGCTTTAACAAAATACAAAAATACCTCTAAAAAAACATTTAATGAGGGAAAAGGAAAACAAGTCACACTCACATCTGCTTGACCTTAAGTTATCTTGAGTTTACTAAAGTGCAAAAAAAGCTAGAAGATTCTTAGCTAAATTGGGGGAAATCCTAGATACAACAGGGTTTTTTGTGTACAAATGCATATTTTGCAGTATCTGTATGAATATTAGGGCAGCTGACAAAGCATTCATCATCTCACAAACACAGTGTGTAGTCCTTCTCAATTCAGTGCTACTATATGTCCCTGAACATTTTATAAGATTGTGGAAGCTTCTGCCATGAGGGTGGTTGTCCTGCCAGACTGTCTTGTACTTGAGTGGTTCAGGCTTTCAGCTGCCTGTAGAGGAAAACAAAGGGGAAAGTCACAGTTAATATGGGAAAACTCTCCTCATTATTCCCTTGTGTCCTGGCTGCCAGGATCAGGCTGCTTCCATCACCCTTATAACCACACACAGGTCCAATGATCAGTTCTTACATCCTGTCCTCTTCCACCTCGGGAACCTGGGTGCTTACCTGACTGCAGCTGTGAGACTCCGGTACCAGTCATTGATCTCTTGTTGGTTGCAGGACATCAACAGCAGTGTCTTGTGTGGGAAGGAAAGCTGAAAGACAAGCAGAATCTGTGGCATTCCTTGCAAAATCAGTAACTGTAGTAAAAGGAAAATCATCACCACTGAATTCAGTCCCTGCATGCTAATTTTTATCCTTCCCACACAGAGAAATTTATTGTTGATATTGAGTGAAGCCAGAGACTGTACAGTACAGAACAAGTGCCAGTCTTGTCCATGGTTTCCAGTCAAAGTTGACAGCTCGTTCTGACCTGTTTGGAGGTCAGCAATTAGGATTCTCAGCAGCTCATCCAGTTTTCTACCATATTCCATGTCTCATGGTGTTCTTCCACTACAATAATCTACAGGTCACAGCTTGCTCAAAGAGTTTCTTTGTCATAGCTCACAAGAAAAAAGCTAACACAGCCACAGGTGAAGCCTTGGAAGACCTGACCTTGAAACCCCTACAGAAGACTCTGGTCCCTGTCAAGGAATCTGCAGCCCTCAGGAAGTTACATGCACATCATCTCTTGCAATAACATCCACATCTTTTTCATTCTGTTTTTCTACATGTAATCAGTGTAATTCATTGTCACATGAGTGTGGGGCTGCCCCCAAAACTGTGGCTCTGATGAGGACATGTCAGAGTCCTAGTGGAGCCTCCTTACCTGAGCTAAGTGAAGCAACCAGCAGCCTGTAACCCCAGAGTGTGCAGGAGGCTCCACACCGTGAAAGGAAAAGTACCTGCACCACTCAAGAAAGGCAGGGTTGTCCTAACTCAGACTTGCTCACTGTATTTTTTCACCACTGTCATCATTTCGGTCCCTCTGCTGCTGAGACAGCTGGAGGCCTGCTTACAGGCCTGACTCCACTGGCACTTCTGCCTGGCACAGGTGGGAAGACTTACACTGAGGAGCCCTCCCTGGCTCCACGTGTGGCCGAACACTTTATCCACCGAGCACTGGTGGAGCGGATAGACAGCCCAGCAGGACAGTTTGTTGGAGTTCAGCAGGTGCAGTGGGTGGCAGGGCTTCGCTGCAATGAGGATATCAGAGAACAGGAAGAACATCCTGCGCTTCAGTTCTTCTCCCTTTGCAGGCACCACTGAAAGCCAGCCTTCCCGGATATACCAGCGCCCTGGGCATGCCGGGGAAACAGAGACAGCTGTGAGATCTGAGGGAGGGTGGGCAGGAATAAAGAGAAAAAGATGTAATGAGATAAAACAGGAATACTGGGTGAGCCACCCTTGTAGGTTGCCGTGTTCTACATCAATTCCAGCCACTAGAAGGCACTGGATGTCAGCTGGGTCCGGCCCACCAGCACGGAGAGCACCCGTGCAGAAGCTGTAACCAGCCTAAAACGTTTGGTGTATCAGGAGCAGCTGAAGTTGTTATACATCTGCTATTTTAATTAAGCATATATTATCATGTGCAAGTTTGTTTAAAGTGATCAGAACAAAATCACTGTTTGACAATGTTATGCATACCTTTAAATTAACATAAGCCTTCAGAAAACACATGAACTATCTCAAGTTGTGTTGTCCAGTTGTTTGTCATTAGTGGTATAATAGAAACTAGCTTCAGCTTTGAACAATTATAATTTTCTCCTTGTTTTGTTTGTGTGTGCTAATTAAAAAAAAAGCTCAAAAAACCTACCAAAAATAAAACAAAACCATATTTCACAGGTCATCTAACTACATACAGACCTACAGTAGCCAAGAGAATGCAGATTGCAGATTACAAAATGAGGGAGTTCTCTCTGTTCTAAATAGAAGGCATGAAAGGAGATAAAAAATGAGGAAGGTCTGAATAGGCAACCTTATCAACCTCTCTTGAAGAAGAATCCAGTGTCATCCACCTGTGAAATTAATTGTGATAAAACAAGAACAAAAGAAAGCAGGAGGGAAATAATCAAAACAATTTGATAAGCCTAGCTGTGAGCAGCAATGTAAAAAAAAGGATTAAATAAATAAAGCAGGACTTCAAGATTATTGTGGAAGTTAGCCATGAACTCATGGGATTTATGAGGACACCTGCCAGTAAGGTTATCTATAAAAATGTAAAGCCATAACAATGTATTGCCACCTGATCACATTTAGGAAACATCTCTCAGGGAATTTCATGCCTTAGCTTCTGCATGAGCTATAAATACATTTTTGAATAAAAACACAGTGTTGTTTTCATTGTGGATTGTGTCTTACTAGAATGCTATAGTCACCAAACAAAGAAGTGAGTGAATTCCTGCTTTGCTTATTCCACTGGAACCACTCCTCTTACCTGAATAAGAAACTGAGGCAGAGAAGGTGAGGTGCAGGAATCAATCCAGGTTTAAAAAAACAAATGGGAGGAAGGTGTCAGAAGCATGGGGCTGGGCTGGGATCTGTTTCCCTCAGGCTGTGCTGTGATCAGACTCACAGGCATACAATCTGACACAGACTGGATTGGAAGTTTTGCAATATAGATCTATGTCCAGGATTCCCAGGTGTACAAGTTCTAGGAAATTGTTGTGAAAGAAGGGCAAGAAAAATATCCCAGGGGAAGCTCTGGGTAACAGAACAATGTTCTCAGTTAAGGAGGCAGTTCTGGCTGATTCTGTATTTGTCCTGAATATGGAAGGCAGCAAGAAAAGCAGGGTCTCCTCACTGGGAACAGGACATCTCAGAGACACTGGCAAGTGTGAGAGACCCATCTCCAACACCCCTGCTTTGTTCTGAATCTACAGCATTGTTTTCTCTCCTGTTCCTTCCTGGCAATAGCACACAATCTTGACTGTCCTGCAAAAACTATCTTGTTTTTGGAAAGCTGGGTCAAAGCAAGCAAACCCCAGTTGCCTCTTACATTTGTGCTTCTCATATCCAATGATAACTATGTAACTGCAGCCAGTGGAAAAACATTTCTACAAGAATTCTCTGTCTTAGATTATGGAAATCCCTTTAGTGACCCTCAACACTCATCCTACTGTGTCTCAGAATTTTCAGAGACCAAAATAATTGGGGGACCAAACACTTTGAAACAATAGCCATCTCTGGTCTAGTTATACTGTTTTGGGGTGTTAGTTTATTTTTGTGGTGTTATCCTATTAGTTCTAACATTAATCAGGATAACTGTTTGACCTTTTTACTTACACACTACCCCAAATTTGCCCAGGCACCCCAACAACATGCTTCTGCTCAGTGTAAACAGAGTATACCTGTGTTAGCTCCCTTTCACCTGGCAGCACCAAAAAGATTCTAAGAACAGGAAAGAGAATTGTAAATTGATTTGCCCATTGACAAATTCCCTTTGAAAACAGCCTCTGATAAGTAATCTTTGTTGTACTTATGCTGGTTTGGCTAGGATAGAGGTACTTTTTCCCATAGTGGCTGTTTTGGTTTTGCACTGAAAACACCATTGACAACACAGGGATCTTTTGTTCATTTCTGTGTAGGCACTGCTCAGTATAAAGATGTTTCATCCTCCTCAAGCCACAACTGAGGACGTTGGGAGTGCACATGAACATAGGAGTGCTCACAGCTGGAACAGCTGATCGGAAATCCCCAAAGGGACATTCTATATCATAAGGCATCCTGTTCAGCTGCAGCACTGTGCCTGGATAACCTCTGCAACAGCAGAGTTGAGTGCAGGCTACAGGTGAAACCCCAAATGACCATTTCATAATTGCCCAGACTGGGCACATTTTTCACAATATTTCCTACATAGCTCAGAGTGTGGTCTGGGCATGGAGAGCACCCAGTTGTGTAAGAGACCTATCAATTGAAATGCTCTTACATGCCAGTGACTGTGGCTTTATCTATCTCAAGAATCAACACAAATACAGTGATTTTTAGCTCAGTTTAACCATGCAAAGAAAATTCTTCATATGAAGGGTGTGAGCAGAATGCCATTAATCTTGTAGCTTTAAAGTAAACAACAACACAGTTCTAGTGCCCTTGATACTCAGGCATCTATGGTTCCTGCAATGGAGTAGGGATAATGCCACTGCTTACACTCTTCCAAAAGAATTTAGTGTCTCTCTTTCATTACCATCCAGGACTTACACTCCTGATTTTATTGGATTCCTAACTTTCTAACCACATGTCATCAGCTTCTCCTATCTGAATGTCAGGCAATTAAGCTGTAGCTTATCCTTACTCAAAAATTCTTAATTAAAAATAAAAGAGTTCTTGCATTACTAGTCATAGTCCTTTACCACCTAACTGTGGAATTTGGGCAGAAAGGGAAAACTTGTTAATGTGAGTTGAGTCAGAGATGAAGGAGAGCATATGTACAGGTATCTCAGCATGGCAGAAGATAAATAGAGTGGTCAGTAAGACCCACCTGAAGTCAAAACCTGTGTCTTTTGTCCTTTGAGCAATTTCTGAACCCGAAGTAGCTGCAAGGAGTTCTCTCTCTTATCAAAGATGTCTTGGACCCAGTGAGATACTTCACAAACAGATTTCACAGTCTCTGAAATTATAGCAGCATACTCTGAAGTTATCACAAATGCATGCGTATTTCACCTTATACATCCTGCTAAGAAAAGACAATATGAAATTAAGAAGAAAAGTTTTAAACCAAGTATCAACAACAGCTTTATTCAGAAATTTCTGTGAGAGATTGGACTAGATCACCTCCAGAGGCCTCTTTCCAATTAACGAGTCTACAGTTCTAGAAAACATTTGCCAATGAAACGTCAGAGAGGGGAATAATTTCCTGCATTTGGAAGCAAAAAAAGGAAAATGCCCTACAAGTGGTGTTAACTACTTATAAAAAACACAGAATCATTTAGATTGGAAAAGACTAGTGAGATCACTGAGTTAACCTAGGAATGAACACCACCTTGTCAAGTAGACCATGGCACTGACTGTCATTTCTTGAACATTTTCAGGGATGGTGACCCTACCACTTCCCTGGGCAGCCCATTCCAGGGTTTAACAACATTTTCTATTAACAAACGCTTCCCAGTGTCCATTCTGAACTTCCCCTAGCACAGCTCAAGGTCATTTCCATCATCCCGTTGCTTGTTACCTGGGAGAAGAGGCCAATCCCCAGCTGGCCACAACCTCCTTTCAGGTACTTGTAGAGAGTGATCAGGTCACCCCTTTTCTCCAGACTAAACACCCCTACCTCCCTCAGCCACATTTCACAATACTTGTGCTTCGGACCCCTCTCTGGACTTGCTCCAACACCTCAGTGTCTCTCCTGAAAGGCTCGAAACTGGACATGGGATTTGAGGTGGGGCCTCACTCATGCTGAGCACAGAGGAACAATTACTTCCCTGGTCCTGCTGGCCACATTATTACTGATCCAATCAGGATGTCCTTGGCCATCTTGGCCACCTGGGCACACACTGGCCCATGTTCAGCTGCTGTGGGTCAGCACCCCCAGGGCCTTTTCCTCCCTGCAACTTTCCAGCCACTCTGTCCCAGCCTGTGGCACTGCCAGGGGTTGTTGTGACCCAGGGACAGGAGTCCACACTTGGCCTTGTTGAACCTCACACAATTGGCCCTGGCCCGTGGGTCCAGCCTGTGCAGATCCTTCTGCAGAGCCTTCCTGCCCTCCAGCAGATCAGCACTCACACACTTGGTGCTGTCTGCAAACTGGCTGAGGGTGCTCTCAATTACCTTATCCAGATCATTAATAAAGATATTAAATGGCACTACCCTTATATGAGAGCCTGAACATCTCTAGTGACTGGATATAGCATGAAGGACATTAATTAACTTAAAAAATTGAGGCATGTGACCAAGAGAGTCAGAAAATGGTTTGGGTTGGAGGGAACCTTGTAGATCATCTTGTTCTAACCCACCTGTCATGGGCAGAGACATCTTCAAATACATCACATTGCTCAGAACCATATCCAGCCTAGCCTTGAACTCTATCAGGAATCGGGCATCAACAAATTCTTTGAGCTACCAGTGTTCCAGTGCCTCATAATCAGCAGAGTTTAAAAAAAAATCAGAGCTGCTGCCATTTCTCCAATCTAAATATTAGGCCATTTTCACAGGCAGTTATTTTGTATTTTTATTCCTAACATGTTCTCAGGGACACTCCAGAGAGAGGAAGATTCTTTTCCTTTGGAACCAGGCAGTAGGTGGGAGTCAAAATATTCTTAGCAAGGAGTGTATCATTGATCAAAGTGCCAGCATTTACTTGCAAGTTTCTGGTACTCAGCAGTGTCTGGGCTGGTGTTCTCCAGCAGGTCTCTGAAGAAATGCTTGTACCTGAGATGGAGAGAGCAGTTTAATTCACAACAAGATACCAGGAACAGCAGCAGCAGCTCCTGTTAGTAACAGCACGCACTCAGCCAGAGAGAGAGTAAGCCTAACCAAACAGTTTTGGTCCCACTTCATTCATCCATTTTATCATCAAATGTCTCAACTAAAATAACTCAAGTATTTTGTACATCTGCAAACCTTTGGCTTTTCCTGGGTATCCAATAGAAGCAGACTCACAAATCACTTAAGATCATGAGGCTGTCTCAGTATTCACATGTTTTGTTATTGCCTTCAATAAGCAACAAATTTCTCTTTGAACTATCTATTTTAATAGTGTATGAATGGTGGTATTCATACCATGTTTCCTGCCCACACAAGAAAATACAGGCACTTCTATAAGAATTAGGGCCTGCCTTTTTCTTCTTTCCTTTTCAGTCTTCACTGGAGAGGATAAGATCTCTGCAAATGCTTTCTCTAGTAATGTCAAACAGAAGGAACTTCACAGATTCACAAACTGGCAGAACTCATATGAGCTAGTGGATACGTTAAAAAAGTTTTAAAGAAATTTGAACATGATAGAACTGATTAATTAAAAAATTAGACTTTCTATCAAAAAGCTCACATTTTTCCAAATAGTTGGACTGCAACAAATATACTGCTGTTCTGCAAATTTAAAAGAATTGCCCAAAGAATTACAGTAAAAACCCACCAATCAGCTTAATGTTTACTTCTGCCAAGCTGATTAAAACCATTACATAAAGTTACATGAAAGACTGTGGTATGATCTCTCCAAGTTATTTTCAAAGAAAAGAGGTGCTCAATCTCTCAAATTTGCTTTAGTGTAGATAAGACCATGACTGAAAAACAGCTACTGCATCTATAGTAGCAGACTCTAGGTTCCCAGAAAAGCACCTTTATTACCCATATACCCTCTCCAAGAAAGGGCTGCCCATGAGTGCATGCAGCACTCTCCTCAGGCAGTCAGTTTGCCTCCTCAAAGGGGAGATGATCATGGAATATCCTGAGTTGAAAGGCATCCACAAGGACCCTCAAAGTCCAATTAATGCCTCTGCATTTTCAAGACAACCCTAAAAATCACATGTGTCCAATGAGGTTGTCTAAACATTTCTTGAAGACTGGAAGGCTTGGTGCCTCAAGAGGGAGATGCAGTGATCCTGAGTGGATCTGTCCAGGCTCAGACAAATGTGATACAGTCTTGATAACCAGAGAGGAAAGAAAAGCTCTCCTTCATTAATCTAATTTCTCTCCAAAAAGAGCCATCTACAATAGTCACAATGCTCCAGGTCAGCAATCTACATAAAAATGGAGCAAAAGCATCACTGGCAGTGACCAACACTTCTGCAGCATGTCAGTCAGCTTGCTTTCATTCAGAACCAAACTTATGTAGCTTACTGAGACAGCAGAAAGCCTCCAATTCTACCCAAGAGCTAGAGGAAGGAGCCAGGGCTAAGCACAACTGCCTTACTGCATCATCTCCCATCCATGTACACTGCTTCCACCTTACAAGGCACATTCTTGGGTCTGTTTCATTGCTGTCTCTGTGCTCTGATTTTGAGACACAATAAGCAACTCTCCCTTTCATAGCAACAAAGATAGTAATGCATTCCTTTTTCCCTTCATATGCTAATCCGTTGAAGACACAATTTCTTACTTACTGGTGCAGCCTCTGCAGGGGCAAAGGAAGCAGGTCCTCTAGCTCCCTCCCTTGAAACTGAGGTCGAGTCTCCTGGAGTTTCTTAAACCGCCGGAATGACTTATTTTTCCTCACTTGCTCCTGTGTGCAGAAAAAAGGGATTTAGTCTTTCTGTAGTCTCAAAGCTATGTGCCCTAGCCTGTACCAGAGCTTAGAACACTTCAACTTAGAGTTTAGGACTCCAGTCCCACAAACATCAACTTCTTTTGTGGCTTTGGGTAAGCCATTCCCTTTCTCCTGATCATTCATTTCAGTGGGTAATGGAAGTGATATCTCCCCTCCATACTTGAAATTAATGAAAAAGAGAAGGTTGACTCAGTAGGAAAACAAGGAGTGTACTTGTGGCTTTTTGCTATTTCTTTCAAGAAAAAGCAATGCAGATCTGCATTCTCATCACCTTAAGACAAGTATCCAAAATGGCTTTTTCTCTTGGAAAACCAAAAGCATGAATACATCCATGCAAATTCAAGAGGAGGGAAACATCCAAGTCCATTCTGCATCTGGGAACAAACACTGACAAAACTGGGAGCTGAGTGGTTTAAATTTCAGATACAGCTCTCAGGACTTTGGAATAAATATATGTTCTGGAGAAATTTCTTGAAAACATGTTGCATTTGAAGACATAAGTGGGAAGGAAAAAATGGTCTTCAACAAAGGAAAAAAACTGCTAAGGAAAAGGAAATCCCACTAGTAGGATACTGATGGTGGTAGTGGGAAAGATAGGAGACCTGAAAATTCCTAGAAAGAGATCACTGTATCATAGTGAAAGCCTGGAAACTCTCTAGACTTGCCAGTTAGGAAGGAGTGGGAGTAAATACAGAACACTGTTTGAGAAAGCAATGCTTACCATATGCACACACATACACAAACACCTGAAAAGGCATCAGAAATTTGAAGCTCTAAATAACTAGAGAAGTTTTCACCACTTTATTGTGGAAGAAAGCCTGAATTTCATCAGGCCAGAAGAAGTAAGAACACTGACCTCTCCAGAAACAGGAGACAAATGGAAAGATGTGGCAGTATCACAGAATGGGAAAAGAGAAACCATATGAAGACTAAAGTACATACTTACCTTTAATGTTTTATTTGCCTGTTCCAAATTCTCAGCATAGTGGCCATAAAGATCCAGACTCTGACAAAAATGTTCCAGTCCTGGTCCCAGATTCCCTTTCTCCAGGTGAAGTGACAGAAGACTGTGCACAAGGAGCAGAGATAGCTTGTGAAGAATATGTTACTGATGGCATTTTTACAGGTCAATCTGATTCCTTCATTTGCTGGCCTGCCTTTACCATTCTCCACCTCATATCCTGTTTCTATGACAAATTTGTGCTTGGAGGTCAGAGAGTAAGCCACAGAACACCCCGTGGAACAGACTTACTGAGCTTAAACCCCTGTCCAGTAACTGGGTACCCAGATATGTGATACAGATCAGGAGTTTCCTGGGGATACCTCCAAATGCCACCAAGGCTAGTGGTGCTAGAAGTGAATGCCTGTTTTACAAGGTGTTAGCCTTATTTCCCCAAATCTTACTTTCCCATCAACATTGAGTCCTCCCAATATAATTACAGGAATTGCATCCTGTGTTCACTTACTGGCTGGCTGAATATAAGGACTCCAGGGGTCCAAATATAGTTTCCAACACAGCAGGTTTCAGTGTCCCTTTGGCCTTTAAAATTGTCACAAAGTACTAAGCAGGGAAAAAAAAAATATTCAAACAGGTAGCATTCACAAATCATCACAGAATCACTCAATGGTTTGGATTGAAAAGGATCTTAAAGACCATCTAGTTCAAACCTGGACAGAGACACCTTCCAAGCCCCATCCAACCTGGCCAGTCACTTCCAGGGATGGGGCATCCACAGCTTCCCTGCGCCACTTGTGCCAGTGCCTCACCACCCTCACAGTACGTAACTTCTCCCCAACATCTAATCTAAACCTGCTGTCTTCCAGTTTAAAACCATTCTTCCCTGTCCTATCACTATGTGCCTGTGTAAAAAGTCACTCTCCCTCTATTTCCTATCACTATGTGCCTGTGTAAAAAGTCACCCTCCCTCTTTTTTATAAGCCCCCTTCAAGTACTGGAAGGCTGTAAAGGTTATTAGCCTCTGAGGTCACTCAAAGGCCACTTGTGGCACACAGCAGAAGCCAGAAGTCACAGCCTGACCCCTTTGGCTTGGAAAGATATCAAATACTGTGACTGTCTACCTAAGATATCCACCATCAGATGTAAGCCTTACTTGTAGCTCTAACCATAACTGCAAACACATGGAACAGTACTACAGCACTAAGAAGAGTCTATTTCAGTATCCTCCAATGCATCTGTTTTTCACCATCTTGTTCATAAACTTTTTCTTGTCTGTGTTCCTACAGTTCATACATTTCAGGCATCTTAGGGCGAGCACCCTATTCAATCAAAACTTAAAAGATTTATGTCTGTGTACAGACCAAGGCCAAAAAGCCAAACACATGAGCTATTGAATATTACAGAGGAGGTAAAAGAAAAATAACAAAAAACTCCTTCAGCCACAGCAGGTGTCCCAGACAACAGGGACGCACCACAGTCTTGCTCTTGACCCTTCCCCACGGCAACACGAAAAAGTATGTGCTGTCTGAAGACACTCACATATCAGAAGGGGCAGAAATACTCACTGTGAGCACCAAATCCAGCTGCTCAAGGTATTTGTGTTCTGTCTCCAGCAGTTCCTTGGCTGTCCTGCTGCGCTTTCTCTCCCAGCGAGCCCGCTGGTCTTCCACAGTGTTTGCTCCAACCACAAATGGCAGGGATGAGGCACTCATGGCAGAGTCAGGGTTGATATACAGGGAGGTAGAGGATCCTGGAGAGCCAAGCAAGATGGACACACATCAAAAGAATAACCTGCATTGCAATGTAGGATTCTGAGCTAAAAACTCAACACTTTCCTAGGAAATAAGAGCAGCCAGTTGCCAGCAACCATTATTAACAGTTTCCTTCTGCATTCCCTTCTGTCGGCACAGGGGCCCTGCATTCAAACAGAGAAACTCCATTAGAGAGACCAGGCTGTGAAAGCAATAGTGGTACATGATGATTCATCTATAAGCAAATTTCAGTGCAAAATCCCACATGCAAACCACTGCTTCCTGTGTTTTGTCCTCCCCATTCTTTGTGTGAAATTCTTGCTAAACTCTAGCAAGTTTGTGGGTGGAAGAGGTACTGTGGATAGGAGTAGAAAATAACTAGATTTGTCTTGCAGAGTAGCAGCAGCTTCTCCAGAGCTTGCCCTCATATTCATTTGCAGCACAACCACAAGCCTAGCCAAGACCACTTCTTAGTCAGACCTGGCGTGGATGGAGAGGCAGCACTGCAGGGAACACCACCTTAAGCTTATCGTTAGCCCAGAAGTGTTCAAGGCCAGACTGGATGGGGCCCTGAACCACCCTGTCTGTGGGAGGTGTCCTTGGGCTTTGCAGGGCTGTTGGAAGGAGTCAGTGTTTAAGGGTCCTTCCAACCCAAACCATTCCATGATTATATTCAAGTGCAGTTGCAAAGTACTCACCAGTAATGGACTAAAACGCAGACTATTTTTTTTTAACACATAATAATTAAAACAAACAAATTATACCAGGTTTGACCATCTACTGCTCACATAAAGAAATTCTAACACTCCCATTATTGCACAATATTCTGTGTAAGTTCTGCAGGGTGAGACTGTCTGCAGCCTGTGGGTACACTAGAAAATACTCCACCTACAAGTGACAGAACTGCTCCAGCTTGCTTCTCCCCAGCTCACATTCAAAGATCACTAAACAGCCTCTACTACTTAGAATGCACCATGAGCATCATCCCCTTCAACATTTCTAAATTTTGAGTACCCGCAAAAAATCTCCTTATTGCACAGCCTCTCTTGGTGTCTCAGGAGCGCAAACACATGATGGGTCAGCTCCAAGGGCCACATGGCTGCACATCCCACACTGTGAGGTAAGAGAAAGGGGAAGGGAAAGGGAGAAATTCTGGAGCCCACAGCCAATCCTCAGCCACCCTGAGGAGTAAAGGAGTAAATGTTGCAGCAGTTAATACCGGAAGTAAAACATGAACCTAGCCTTACTTCAATTCAGCTGTGCTGTAGGGTACTAAAAGTGTAGTTTGGATCAGTCAAAACTAAGGGTATTATATTTTTCAGCAGCTAAGAAAAGATATGTTAAAAGTCTTGCAGGATTGAACAGAGGGCTTTTCTTGACCAAAACTGAAGCATTTTACTCATTATCAGGGTTCTGTTTTGTTGATTTGTTTTTTCTTTTTTAATAAAATACGTTTTAAATAAACGTTTCCAGTAAAAAAAAAAAAAAAAAAAAATCAAAAATCACATGAGCACACTGCAAAACATTTATTAGACTTTAACCAAATGTTTTTCTCTGACTGTGACATGGATTGAGGAAATACTTGGTGGACTAATTTAGCCAAAGGGATTTTTACGGGTCATGCAGCTGAGCCTGGCGCCCAAAGCGAGGCTACCACCAAAGTAAGGCTGGGCTGCTCAGGGCTTCATCCCGCCCAGGACCTTTCCACGGCTGGAGATCGGGACGGGACCCGGCGCCGGTCCCGGTCCCGCACGTGGTGGTCCCGTCCCGGGTCCCGTCCCGGTTCCCCGCCGCCCCGCCGCCCGTTACCTGCCGGTCTCGCCGCCGCCCGCGTTCAAACGGCGGCCCCGCCCCGGCGGGCGGTCCCGGGCGGGGCGGGGCGGAGCGCGGCCGGGCGAGCCGGGCCGGGCCGGGCCGGGCAGGGCAGGGCGAGGATGGTGCCGCTGGGGCAGCGTGGCCCGCAGCCCGGTGCGGCCGGGGACCTGGCGGCGCTGGCCGAGCTGGACGAGGCGGCGCTGCTGGCCGGGCTGCGGGAGCGCTTCCTGCAGCAGCACATCTACGTGAGTGCCGGGGGCCGGGGCGGGGGGCGGCGGAGGGCGCTCGGCTGACCGGCTGTCCCGTCCCCACAGACCGACATCGGAGACATCCTGGTCGCCATGAACCCCTTCCAGCCGCTGCCGCTCTACGGGAGGGAGGTGAGCGCCGCGCCCCCGCCGCGCCCCGCCGCCCCCGGCCGCTCACCCCTCTCCGCTGCCGCTTCCCCGCAGGTCTCCGAGCGGTACCGCCGCCTTCAGACCGACGCGCTGCCGCCCCACATTTTCGCCGTGGCCAGCCGCGCCTACCACGCCATGCTGGGCCGCGGGGGCGGCGGACCCCGCAACCAGTGCATCCTCATCAGGTGAGCGGCGGCCGGGGGTCCCGGGGCCGGCGGGGGCCGGGGCGGCCCGCGAGCTCCCGCTGGCATCCCCCCGCCCGAGGTGCGGGTGAAGCTTTTCTCCGGTTCTGTCGGTGAGTCAAAATCTATTTGCGCTGGCAACACATCCTTCATCCCAGCTGCTTTTGAGACAGATTAGCGGGCACGTCGTGAGAATATGTGGGCAGGCAAAACTGGCTTTCCTGGAGCAGCTCAGCCAGCAGTCTTTACAACACTAAAGATGCCAGGTTCACTTCTGGTGGGGAACCAGCCATTGGAATCCAGCTCTGGGAATACAGCTCTGCTCTGGCAATACAAATGCTATGGTAAAAGCTGTAGTAAAAGTTGGAAGGATGATAATGGAAGGAACCAGTTTTCACAAAGTGGAGCTTCCCAAGTGTAACTGAAGAGCAGGAAGTATTAAACTATGCTTTTCTGCTCTAAGACCTTTGGGAATCTGGTTGGGGTGTATCTTAAAGTTATGGGCAGTTCTGTGCTCTAGAAGTCAGGGGAAAGTGGTTCTTTCAAAGAGCCTATAAGTACCACAAACATTTTACTCCATTTTCGTCATTCTTCTGCTGGAACTCTACAGCACAGCAGGTAGCATCATTTAGTAGAGAAAGCACTGAACAGCAAGGAGAAAGCCTTGAAACATTAACTGCCTCTTCTCTACAGCTGGGTGTTGTAGAGAACAGTTTAAATATCGTCTCAGTTAAAATGCTACTTGCTAACTTGTTTGCTTTAATGCTCCTTTATATTTGCCTGATCATTTTATCAATACTTTTGGTCTACATAGTGTGGAAGTCAACTGCTGAATCACTGCTGGGTGTTTTGCTGGGACTGGTAGCTGACTTTGAGGGTCACTCATTTCTGTGCCTTCAGGCGATTAGTGCCTGTGCTTATGTGAAGTGCCCTCAAGAAGTGGTGGCCATGGGGTCAGCCAAGAGGCGCTGCTGGTGGGGCTTTGGGGGGTAGAGAACAGTCATTATATTTGTCTTGGGAGGTAGAAGAAAGAGTAACCCATAAGAATTTGTGAAGTGGTCAGCAGTCTGGTTGTTTTCTGCCAGCAGTTCAGAGATGAGTCTGATATACTCCTATACCTAGTCTGTGTGTTACTGTCACAGGAAATTTGTGGTTTTTCACTCCATGGGTGGTGAAACACTAATTAACAGATTTTCCTACATGAGCACAGTTGGAGTGAACAGGGAAGACAAGGTCACTTCTGTTAGACCACAGTTCACAACAGCACAGGGACACACCAGGATCTGTTTCTGGTGGTCTCTTTGGTGTCTCCAACTGAGTGTCGGAGGTCTGGATCGCGTTCTTCAGAGGTGAGGTTGGATGAAGCAGTTGCTGCCAGATCATAAGTGTTCATTGCTACCAAATTGTCTTCAGCCACAAATTCTACTGTCTTCTCTTGCCTTCCCAGTCGCAAAGGACATTAGTTGTAGCCTGCATGTGCTGCAATACAGCACTTGGGTCGCCTGAAGATGACTTAGCATTTCTTCAGAGCTGGGGGCAGTTGCACACCTGCTGTGAAGGCCTGTGAAGGCCTTGTGAAGGTGTTGTGCTTGTTAGAGGGTCTAAGGTCAAGCTTGAACCATGGAAGTGTTGTTGGGGTTGGTGTTTTTTTTGTTTGTTTTTGTTTGTTTGTTTGTTTTTTGTTTGGTTGGTTGGTTTTTGGGGGTTTTTTTGGTGGAGGAGGAAAGTTACAGAAAAATGAAAATAAACCTGACATACTGAGTAGGGGCACTGGATGGCATGTTCTCAACTGGCAAAATGATCCTATTTTGTTGGTATGTATTTGAATGGTGCTGGTCTGACCTGTGCTTGAGATCAGGGACCTGCTGTAATACTTGAGGCTTTTAGCCACCCATGACACATACTTGATACCAAGTGCAGAGCCAATGGCAGCTACACAGCAGTAAAGCCACACCACACGCTCAAAGGTCAGCTCAAAGGAAATGAGGACCTGCCCTCAAGGATACCTCCAGTATTTCCTGCATTTATTTTTTTTTCCATGCACATGCTGAAGTTCTCAGCTGGCGTCATGTTGTCAGTTAAGGACGTGTTGTCTCACTGATTGTACAGTCCCTCTCCCAGGACAGGGGAAATTGCACTTTCTAAGAGCTGGTTGTTTGACTTGGAGGCAGAGGCGCTGTGGATGTGTGACAGCACAGTGATGTGCACTGCTAGCACTGTAGGAGTGTGGGCAGCTCTGCACCTGCATTCCCAGCTGTCTGGCACATGGATGTGTGAAACATCTGAGATCTGATACTGCCACAGCATCTCATGATCAGTATCCAGGTGTACATGTGATGTAGACAGGGCATATTTCTCTGAAGAAAAAGGAAGTTATTGGCTCCAGCATATGCAAGGGAGTTGATATACCAGATGGCTTTTGAAACAGAGCAAATGGTCTGTCTGATACATCCCATTCAGAAGTGACAGCATGGGGTATGTCTGTATGCCCTTGCACAGGGGGAAAAGTTCCCTGATGAAGGAACAGAACCACATGATTCATGTGTAAATCTGTGTCATGTAAGTTTTTACTCATACAGGTGATTTTGCTGAAAAAATTGTGAAACTCTTGCAAAGCACTCTCAAGTGATGGAGCACTTGAGCCATAAGGGGCAGAACAACTATACTTACGTGGTTGATGGAATTTCTTTTGCTTTTTCTTGGCAGTGGAGAGAGTGGTGCTGGGAAAACAGAAAGTACGAAGTTGTTGTTGCAGCACATAATGAACCTATGCAAAGGTAACTCACAGCTGGAGCAGCAGATACTTCAGGTAGGTCACTGCAGGGTGGTGCTTGAAGGTGCAGAAGCAACACTGCTGCAAGACAACTTGGATTAGGCTTAGGAAGCCTGCTGATGAATCACCACTGGAAATCAGGGAGCCACACATAAGATACATAAGAAAATAGTGGATAAGAATGGTGAGATAGCTGGCCACAAATTAGAAGGGTTAGTATGTGAGTAATTCCGTTTTCTGGAGATGATTTTTAAATTAGAAAAAAAACTATTGCAATCATTTATCATGTTCTCTTTTACAAGATATTGGTTACATTTTTCTAAATCATTTCCTGTTTGAGGTAGAACAAGGACTTTCATTAGAAAAATAAGACCTTGATTTAATGATACAGAGAGATGAAGAATTCGCACACCTTTTAGTAACCCATCCTTGGCTACTTATACTGTCAGGCACATACCTGCTAGCTGGCTAACTGCCATCCTTGCTCTTTTCATATATCTCTGCTAGCTCATTTTGAAACGTATTTGACTCTTTGGTCTGAAATATTTCCACTTGAATTTTCCCCCAGGGAGTTGTGATATTTTTTTAAACAAATGATACTTTAAACCTTCCATGTGATATATTAACAAGAGTGAGTTCTTGGACTATTTAATTTTAAAGTCTTCCTTCTCAGATTCCCTGTAGAAACATAGAGGTCTTTCTCTGTGGAAGGTTAACTTCAACCAGTGCCCACCAAGCCACTCTGTCACTTCCCCTCCTTAAGTGGACAGGGGTATAAGAAAATAACAAAAACTGGTCAGTTGAGATAAGGACTGTGAGATCACTCAGCAACTACCATCACAGACAAAAGAAGCTCATCTTAGGGAAAGTTAATTTAATTTCTTGCCAGTTAATGTCAGATGATGAGAAATAAGAACAAATCTTGAAACACCTTCCCCAACTCCTCCCTTCTCCCTAGGCTCAACTTGATTCCCAGTTTCTCTCTACCTTCTTCCCTCCAGCAGCACAGGCAGATAGAGGATGGATGCTGAGGTCAGTTCATTACAGTTTATCTGTGCTACTGTCTTCTTCCTCATGTTTTTCCCCTCCTCTAGCATGGGGTCCCTCCCACAGGAGGCAGTCCTTCAGGACCAGACTGTTCCAGTGTGGCTGCCTTGACATAATGCACTCCTTCAGGAGCAGACTGCTCCGGTCTGGGTCCCCTCTCCAGGGTACAGTCCTTCATGAATGGGGTGCTTCAGTGTGGCCCTGCAGGGTCACAAGTCCTCTATCAGCAAACCTGCTCCAGCACGGGCTCCTCTCCACAGGCCACAGGTCCTGCCAGGAGGGCTTCCCGTGGGGTCACAGCCCCCTCAGACACCCACCTGCTCTGGTGTGGTTCCTCCAGGGCTGCAGGTGGATCTCTGCTCCCCCTGCACCTCCCTGTGCTGCAGGGGCACAGCTGCCTCAGCATGGGCTGCACCAGGGGCTGCAGGGGAATCTCTGCTCTGGCTCCTGGAGCAGCTGCTGCCCCTCCTCCTTCAATGACCCTGTGTCTGCAGGGCTGTTCCTCTCACGCACCCTCACTCTCCTCTCTCCCTTCTGTGGTTGTGCAGCAGTTTTTATCCTAGAGGCGCTGCCACTGTCAGTGGCGGGCTCAGCCTTGGCCAGTGGCAGGTCTGTATGGCTCTCTTGGCTCGTAATGCTCTGTTGGACATGGGGAAAGTGTCTGGCATCTCCTCACAGAAAACAGCTTTAGCTCCTCCTGCAACCAATACACTGACCCATAAACCCAATGCCCCATGCTGTGCTTTGGGCTCTGGAATGGTGTATTAATTCAGTGTGGTGTCATCCATGGTGGATCCAAGGTGAATGCCTGTGCTGGGTTGTGGGAACGTGGCAATGATACACCTGCTGTCTCTGCTTAGAGCTGGCTTGGGCCACATTGCCAGGCTGCTTCTGACCTGAGCAGGTTCCACAGGCAGGAGAGCTGTGTTTGCTCAGCAGAGTGCCTAGAGCTAGCTTGTAGTTCCTTCACTAGAAATAGCTCACTTCAGCCCAGATAAACTGCCCTTGGAAAGCCTAGAGATGATAATAATATGCATCTTATTTGGTTCCTGTAGCTATATACAAGGACTGAGTTAATCTTTTGAGGAATTACCGTCATACCTTAAAGCTTTGTTCATCAGGCTGCCTCTACTCTGATGCCTCTACTCTGAGGCATCATTCTTGCAGTTGACAGGCATTCTTTACTCGGATATAGGAAAACTCATTTTACCACCCTTAGCAAGTTGGTCTGATTGTTCTGTTAATTTCTTTATTATATACTGTCCCTATGTCTACAAATTTCAGTAGCTAAGGTGTCATATTAACTGAGTGGCTTGGTGACTTTGTTTATTATTGCTGTATAGTATTCAAATTATCTAGTGATAGCAGATACTGTGTGGAAACAGCTTGGACCAACCTTCTAACAAATGTCTCAGTGATCTTACTGAGATCCCATCAGTTCAGTTGTACTGATCATCATTAATCTCATGCTTCTTTTTCTTTGTGATATTTGCCTTCTTGAATTTCTCTATCCAGGCAGAGATAAAATAGGTGCTCATCCATATTCATGGAGTGGTTCCTTTTCCAGCTGAACTCTGACTAGCAAAGGCTAAAGATAAATTTTTCCAAGTAAGTTAGGTTGGATTGCATAATCTGAAGAATGATTGTTCTGCTTCTTCGCTTGTTTTAGGTGAATCCATTGCTTGAAGCTTTTGGCAATGCCCAGACAGTGATGAATGACAACAGCAGCCGCTTTGGAAAATACATACAGCTGCGTTTCCAGAAAAATACAGGTAAAGTCAAGGACAATTACTAGCCTGGGGAGTGGTCAGGAACTTGAGGGAGCGGACTGAGTAGCCAAAACTTGTGGAGGGTAAAAATTTGGCATGTGCCTGCCTCCCTGTGGGAAGGGTGTGCAATTAAGTAAAAATCTCACAGCAACCACTGTTGGATAGGATCAGGCCTGGATTTGGACAGAGTGGGAGTACAGCAAGGATATGGGGGTGAGAGTGCAGGGTAAATGTCAGTAATACTCTCTGATGCCAGAAGCCTTTGTTTCTGCTAAAAGAGGTGATCAGAAATCTCTAAGACCACAGGAAGCATGGAGAAGCCCATTTCCAGTGTACTGGGCAGCCTAGAGGGCCTTGCACACAAGGAAGTGAATTTAGACAATTCTCTGCTCCTGTCACCAAAGAAGAGATGTGGGACAACCCAGGCAATTTCATGTCCCCCAGAGTGAAGTTCCCCACCCTGTCACCTTTTTGTGTGCAGTGCAAGGTGCAAAGCTGAGTGAGTACCTGTTAGAGAAGTCACGGGTGGTACAGCAAGATACTGGGGAGAGGAATTTCCACATCTTCTACTACATGTTTGCTGGACTGTCTTCAGAGCAGAAGGAGATGTATGGGTTATTGGATCCTTCACTCTACAGGTGCGTCAAAGACACACTCTACTTTAGTCTTTGTAATGGGTGGTGAAGGGGAAAACAGCATAATGGAGTTTTTTCTTCTGCCCTGGGGTTTTATCTGTGTGTGAGTGGAAACTGGAGTGGGATCTGAATGGAGAGATACAGACCATCATGGAAGCTGGGAGGTCAGGGGTCTCTGCTGCGCTACCTTGGAAAAGTTTATTTCCCCTTCTGGTGATCTGCTTTGTTCCCACTGGGGACAACTGAGTTATGGTGCCGATTGTGTGACAGTTTTTATGGGATATGCACTTTCTCAGGTACATAAGTGGACGATTTGGTACACAGGAAGTCACTGAATGCTGGAAGCACAAATACCAAGAGGTTTGCAATGCCCTTGACATGGTGGGCTTCCAAGAACAGGTTAGTCCTGGGGCTGTTACATTTCCATCTGTGCTTCCTGCAGGCACAGTGTTTCTTTCTAGCTGCTCTCTTGAAGCTCAGACCTATATCTTTGTCTAGATTTTTCATGTTACTTTCAGACCACCTGAGTCTGCCAGACTTTGTGGAGAGCTTTTTCCCACAGGTTGCCTGTACCTCTTCCTTTAACCTCTCCAACTTCCGAGTCATCTGTGTTGTACATGCTACATGCTCGTATACTTTTCAGTCACCTTTCTTTTGTGTTTTAGGAACAAGTGGACATGCAGGCTATCTTGGCTGGTGTGTTGTCTCTGGGCAATGTGACCTTTGAGCCTGAGGAGAGCAATGGGTCTGTGAAGGTCAGTGAAGCCTCCCAGGGATGGCTGAAGGCTGCAGCGGTGAGTCACAAGAAATGTTGACAAAACCTTATGGGTATTATGTTCTTCCCCACTGGCTGTTTGACTGCAGGAGCTGTTCCTGCCAGAGGATGTTTCTGCCTCAGAATGTGAAGGATTCTAAAGAACAAGGGTTTTTTTTGGAAATGTACAGTTTGACCCCATGTCAGCATTTGTTTTCACTGCTATTCATACCCAGAGAGATATGTCTCGGCTTCTGTTTGTTGTGTGTCTAGAACCAGTGTCTTGCATCGTGAGCATATACCTTGCTGACTCCATAAAGCACAAGCTTTTCAAAACTAAATGAGTTTGATGATGCCTTGGAGAAATTCAGGTGTTCAATATCTCTACATTAGTTCTGTGTTTTCATCGAATTTTGTCCAAGGATACCACCCACAGTGCTGTCATTTTTGGTTGATTATCTTGAATTAAGCTTTCTATTATTTTGCATTAAATTATCCCAGATTAAGAAGTATATATATCCCAGAACCATTTCATTTTTGTTATATGGGATGGAGAAGTTATCCTGCTTTGTTAACAAAACAGGACAGAAAAAAGTAACATACTTCTCCTCTTACTATTTCTTTTCATTTTGACCTGTTTGAAATCCCAGTACCCTTGCTCTTCAGTTTCACTGCCATCTCTGCTTGTTTCACTCCTACACAATACCTGAAACATCCACCTATGTCTGTTCAGCAGCCAACTTCTTCGTATCTTATTTCTGAAAACTTGCTCCTCTTGCCCACAGGAGGGGAATTCCTGTTAAATCACTGAGGGGTTCCGTGTGTCTGAGTTTGCTTTGTTTCCTGGTTCTCATGTGGGTTCCTGTGACTCTGAAGTTCAGATGCTTCAGCACCTGCACAGTCACCTCCGTGTGGTGCTGTTCAACAAGTCATTAAACTGCTCAGGAGGGACTGGCATGGCTCCCAAAGAAGGTGAAAGGTGGCAGCACTGGAAGATCAAAAGGAAAAGTGATTCAGAGTGGGTGTGTGAGGCTGGTCCCTGCCGGGGTGGAGCAGATCAGAGCCCACATCTGACCCTGGTGCCAGCAGTAGCACTTGCCTTACAGTGGGCTCAAAGGCCTGAGCCTGAATCATGACCCCATTACACACAGCCAGACACAATCCCCACAAGCAGAGCAAGGGTGTATAACTGACTGCGCTCATCTCTTTCCTGTTTCCCAGGGTCAGTTTGGAGTCCAGGAAGATGAGCTGTTAAAATGCCTGATTTGTACAACATCAGTGACCCGAGGCGAGCAGATCCAGCGTTTTCACACCCAGCAGCAGGCAGAAGGTAGGAAACACAATGAATTGCAGATGTGCTGGCTAGAAAGACTGGGCTTTGATGGAAGGGTATCCCACACATGTGCAGCTTGTTGGGAACAAAGACGTCCTTCTGTGCCCCTTCATTCCTCTCACACAGAGAGAAGTATGTCAGTGTTTATCTGTGTAGTCGCTTACTGACATGGAGGGCCATGAATGCTGCTTTTGTTTGGTCTCCAGGAGACTGCAGAGATTAAATGAGAAACCAAGGAATTAGCTTTGCTTTCTGCCTCAGTCCAGCCCAGAAAGAAACTGGGTATTTGTGCAAAAGAGGGGAAGGCTCCTGCTGCAGAGTGCTGACAGTGTGCAGAGCTCTAGGTAGTAGATGGAGAAACAATCACAACAACAACGATTTCACAGTGTAGGAATGGAGTGAAAAGAGTAAGATAGCAAGCACAAGGTGTTACTTTCCCTTTCTTAAAACAAGAAAATAATAAAAAATAATCTGTACCAAAAGGTTCATTTAAATTACAGTCCTTTAAAAGATAATTAAAAAGATAAGTTATTGCTTCAAATAAATGAAAGGAGAAAATTAAATGGGATTAGCTAGTTCTGTTTTACAAATTTCTCTAGACAACAAAATATACATCTGTAATCATAAGTCATGTTAATTTGGTCTCCTTCTTAAAATATCAACAAGCTTTCCATCAATTGTGTGCTTTTCTTGTCTACAACATCTTAGCAGCTATGGGCTAGGAGGAAGAGAACCATCCAGTTTTTCAAGTAAAATTTGGAGCTTCTCCCTTGTTATAGCAGTGAGGGGATCCTTACTTAGTGTATCTTCAGAAGGGAAAGCAAGTCTCTGGATGTTCTAAAAGGTGGCATGACTCAAAAATGTCCTGGTATGGCATGGCTGATCTTGTAGAAAGATTGTGAAGATTTTTAAAATAAAGAGCTGTTTTTACAGCTCCTGTCACTATTGGACATGAAATGAGTACACAGAAGCTTGGTGAGTTAAAGAGAGAAAAAGAGCCAATTTTATTTCTGACCTCACAATATATAGAATTCCAAAAGTGACAGTGGATTGGAGGATGAAATTGCCACCTCTCCAACCACACTGGTCAAACCAACAATTCTCTCCTCCCACAAAGAAGAATGCAAAACAATCATTATTTGCATGAACAATGTGTGAGAACTCCAATGGAATTATGTAAACATTATCAGAAGGCTAAAGAAGTTTTATGAGAACTTTAAAACTTTCAAAATAACTATAAAACAAAACTGAACACTTTTAAAAAGTCAGAGCAACAAGCTCCCACTTGCAAAGGATGGGGACAATCCAGTGTTTATCTGGTCTTTAAAGTGGCTTCATATAGACATTGTTACTAGAGGTGAATGCATTGAGCCAGCTTGTGTGCCATGTCCTCCACTCTCCTGCGAAGCCTGTCAGTGAGCTGCTGTTGTCCCCTCTGTGCAGATGCTCGGGACTCCATTGCAAAGGTGGCCTATGGCCGAGTGTTTGGCTGGATTGTTTGCAAGATCAACGAGCTGCTGGCTGAGAACGTGGATCCTGAGGTGGAGCTGAGGGAGATAGGTGAGTTCTGCCTGCCTTGCTCCTGTTTTGTTGTCAAATGTGCATCCCTCAGCTACGATGAAGGACAAGGCACAACATGAGGTTTCACAGAGCTTGCCTGCCAGGATGCATTATCAAAACAGTGATCCTGGTGGAGATGAGTGAGCAGCGTGAAGTCTATAGGGTTTTGTTCAGCTCTGAGCAGTCAGTTGATCTGAAGCAACTGTGAGGCTGTAATTCTGGGGCACTCTGGATTAGCAGAGAAGCCAGGCTGGAGTGGGTCTTCTTTTAACTAACTCTCCAAGCTGTGGAAGAGCTGCCACTGCTGTCTCTCCTGCATGCATTTTCCGTGTACAAAAAGACCTGTATGATAAGAGATTTAATTGTGTTGGTGTACACAGTAATCTGGAGGGATGGCCTGCAGGCTCCATAGTGTGCTCTTCTTCCCTTTTTTTAGGGATCTTGGATATTTTTGGGTTTGAAAACTTTGCAGTGAATCGTTTTGAACAGCTTTGCATAAACTTGGCCAATGAGCAGCTGCAGCATTTCTTCAACCATGTAAGTCTGCTGGGGGTGATCTTACCTTGTCCTATAGAGAAAGCAGAACACTGCTCTACCTGGCACATGCAGGAGAGCTTGTGGAAAAGCATATCTATTGCCTGGAAGGACAGAAGTAGTGAATAGTGAATCAAGACAGAGAGCAGCAACCTTCCCTGCTGGGGTAGGGGAGCCACTGGGACAGGAAAGGAAGAGGTAGAAGGATCAAGCAGTAATCAAAGTCATAATGATAGGGACATTTACAATCTGAGAAGTGTTCTGCTTTATGCACCAGTACCAGTGAGTGCCAGGGTTACAGAGAACCATGGAGAACAACAGCTACATCTTGGACCTCTCATGCTGTGGCTGAGAGTGCCACACCTCATCTTTTTCAGGGCAAGAATGAAGATGTTCAGGGTTTGTCCAGCCAAGTGTGCTGTGTGCTTCAACTGCTTTTTTCTTTATTTCAGCACATTTTCCAGCTGGAGCAGGCTGCATATAAGGAAGAAGGGCTGCCTTGGGAGACCATCACATTCAACAATAATGAACCTATTCTGGTGAGTGAGAGGACTGACAGAATATAATTGCTCTGTCCAGCCAAGAGAAAGGTCTTGCTCTTCCTACCATGTGGAGGAGATGCACCTGGGAGGAACCTCTGCAAAGGCTAGTGAGGGTGAGAGGGGATGTCCTGCACTGCTTTACATATGTGCCATGCATCTTCTTTCCTGCAGAATCTGCTCTTGGCCAAGCCACTTGGGCTGCTGTCTCTTCTGGATGAGCAGAGTGCATTCCCTCAGGTACGCATGAGAGAGGAGGCAGAGAAAATAGTCTGGGGGCTAATACATCAATTAATATCTGGGCTACAAAGAAAGCTCTTGGGTTGGAGTGCAGGCTGAACAGAGATGTTCCCATGTGTGATTTATGAGACAAGACATCCAGATCAGAGGCAGTCTAGTGGCATTGTCATCCCCGAGATGAGTCAGAAAGGAGATACAGCAGAAGACTATTGCACACCTAAGGATACTTCCAAGACCTTGTTTTGAATCTGTGTGTCCTCACCAGGCCTCTGTTGCAGCTTATGATATCTGCTCTCTTGCAGGCAACTGATAAGACATTTGTGGATAAACTAAACAGCAGCTTTAAGGGGAATTTACACTTCCAGCCATCCCGAGGCCATGTTTTGAGCTTCAGCATCATTCACTATGCTGGGAAAGTATGTACTGTTTGCAGGAGGAATGCTGAATGTTTATGTTGGAGGGGGTGGGAGTGTTGCCTGATAAATAAAGCTTTGATGTTAAGGAATGCATGGTCTGAGGATGACATTAACAGAAGTGATGTATTCCAATGGATTGCCTCCTAGAATTCTCTGGGATTTATGACAAAGTTACAGAAAGACAAGACCCCTGAGGAAAGTGGGGCTACCTCTCAGAAGGGTAGAGCATTAGAAGAATCTGCTATTCTTCTAATCACCATTCTATTAGGGCTCTAGTCCTAAAGCAGTACTTTATAAATTATAGTCCACTGTGCAGCACCAAAGGACAGGCTAAAGGCTTTTTCTTTACCTGTTGGGTTCCAATAGCAGTGACTATTTTTTTGCAAACACCTGGGAACACTGTGTAAACAGCTGGGTAATTAATGTTTTGAAGGTGGAGGCAGTTATTTACACATTCACTGGTATCTAAGCAGCTTGAGATTTAGCATTATTGCATGTAACTTTACTGCCACCAGTATTGAAAGCATTGGTCCACATTAAGTTGAACTGATTGGAAATAATTTTTGGAACAGGAGAAGATATGACAATTCAGGTCATTGTAACTTGCAGTTTAATAATCTAATCTCAGCATTGTTGACTAAATTATTATTTGTGGATTCATTATTACAAAAATTAACATGTAATATGTAAAAAGTGGATGTCTCTGTGTTAACGCTGCACTCCCGTGGTTCTGATGCATCTGGTATGCGCATGGTTGTGTTCCTTAGGGCTGGCATCTAAATGGGGTGCAGGTGTGTTTAAAGAATTAATGCAAGCCAGAGTAGAGTCAGTTTAACACATGGTCAGCCCCCAGCAGGCTGTGGAAGTGGCTTTTACAGCCAGCCTGTGAGCACTGCTGTCCTTAGTGACCTGCTGCCCTTTCCCCAGGTACAATATGCTGCCAGGGGCTTTCTAGAGAAGAACAGAGACACCGTGCCAGCCAACGTCCGTGGGCTCTTCATCAACAGTGTCACCCCCTTGCTCAGTGTGCTGTTCACAGGCAAGTCCCTCTGCTTATCCATCATGAGCCAGGGCCCATCTTGGCGAGAGTTAAGTGTGGGCATGAGGCTCACGTGTTTCACATCTGGCAGCGCCAGGGTGACTCTGGGAATGCTGCAGCCTGGAGTAGTGCTGCTGGCATGTACAGAGTTGTCAGACCAACATGTTTATTCCCTGCCTTGGAAAGCAAGGGAATTAGCTGCCACTCAGATGCCTTTCCATCTTCTCCAAGGCCAGTGGAGGACTGTCTCCACTGGTTCTTTCTACACACTCTATTCTTGTCTAGAAATGAAGCTGGTCAAGATCATAGATTCTGAAAATGGAGTTTCACAGCCTGTTAAAAAAAACTCTCAGGCCACGCATTATTTTTCTGCTACCACTACACTCCCCTTTTCCAGTTATCAATAAGCCTTCAGATTCTCCAAGGTTTCTAATTAAATTAAAAATTTCAAGAAAGGCCAGGTGGATATTTCCTTGGAAATTGGCTGGCTGAACACAGTGCTTCTGATATAGAAATTTTGTAATTTTTTGTTCCCATTCAGTCCATGCCACTTTCTGGGATTTACAAGAAGCTGATGAATTTGAAGATGAATTTCATTTCTCTTCTCCGCTGTGTTTTTCAGCTACTGTTTAGGACTATCTTTCTTCATTACCATTATTGCACTGTTACTGAAGCTACTTAGTCTAGTCCCAACTCTTTCAAAGTTCATAAACTTTGAAACTTCATAAACATCAGATATAACCTGTTCTCAGGTTGGTTGTCCAGTCTGGGCAATGGTTTTAGGTGCTGAACAAAGGGTTTGGTCCAGATGACCTCCAGAAGACACTGCTAACCTCATTCTGTGATTTTATGATTTACATGAAGCCATTGCATCAAGGGTACACAAGACTCTTACTAGATCCTTTAGTAAATTAAACTCCTTGATTTTCTTATCCTGTCACTGAATTAGTTATAAGCTATCTGACTTTGAATAACCTCCTGAGTACTGCAGAGAGCTACCCCTTTTGCTGCCTGTGCCTTTTTTTTTTTTGCACTGTTAGATACCCATTGATGATAATTCTATTGAAAGTCATTTAGGTTTATTTAATAACCTGATTGTCATGTCTTCTCAGTGGCAGAAATTAGTAATGCCTGCCTTGTATGCTTCATACAGTAGTTCTACATGGTGAAACCTAGCACCCTGTGGCACAGTATTTGTAAGACGGTTTGTGCAGAAGTGAGGTTTGAATGTTTAGCCCTAGCGGATTGCAAAGCTATAAAATTAACTAATTGTCTCTTTTCTTCCAGCCACGGTCTCCAGAACAGGGACCCTGATGCCTCATGTGAAAGCCAAGGTATTGCCCTTCAGGTCCACATCACAATTGATAAATATTACCTGATAATTATTATTTCAGAAATTGTCTGAAAAAGGACAGGTAGAAGTTGGTTTAAAATAAGAGCAGACAGCAAAGAGCTTTTAACAGTTTCTTCTTCGTTTTTTACCATGTTTCGTGCTTGCTTCTCCTATTTACATGTTTAACTTGTCTTTCCTCCCATTACATCCATTCTCCCTCGATTTTTGCCTTCTGCTTTCCAGCAGTGCTCTTTGGCTGTCAATCAAGCACTTCTTTCCGGACTGATCCTTTGTTTTGATCTGGTTTCAGGTCATACCAGGAGTAGATGACAAGTTCAACAGCACACGGAAACAGTCTGCTGGAGCTCAATTCCGGGTATGGTACTGCTGCCCTGAGGTGCCCTGTGAGATGAAAGCAGTGATAAAATTACCACTGCACTGCTTCCAGAGTGCTAAGCATGGTTAAAGCAGACATTATGTAGAGAGGGGTTTTCCTGATTGCTGGCCTAGTTGTTGCCAGAACCCAGGAAGTTGCTGTGGGGTGAGAAAACAGTTCTTGCTGCAGGATATTGCACGTGGCAGAGCTTTGGCTCGATGGACTGTTGATCTTCCTCTGCCCTTGCCAGCATTCCCTGATGGTGCTCATGGAGAGGATGTACTCTGCCAACCCACACTTTGTGCGCTGCATAAAGCCCAACAACCAGAAGGAGCCAGGTGTCCTGGACAACCAGGTGGTGCTGCTGCAGGTGAGCAAAAGCGGTGTCCTTTACAGGGATTTCTGCCACATCTCAGTGGAAGGTCAGATTCCACCAAAAGGCTCTGAAACATGACTGTTGAATCTCCCCTTGCAAGAGAAAGAGTGTCCACATCTTTATATATGTATAAAGATTCTGAATACTTGGTTGTTTCTGTGACACAGACTGCTAGGTCCAGATTTTGCAATCTTAGATCTCTCTCATTTCTTCTTCATGAATGCAATGAGATCTGCTTGTCAGGAGCTAGGATTCATCTTTGTATTTCCCCCTGGATAGGACTGTTCTCACCCATCAGCCAGGGCAACTCTGAATAGAAACCAAGATGGGATTGCTTTGATAGGATATGAAATGCACTGATATGATTGTAGTTGGATATTCTGTCAGGTCTGAGGTATAGATGCCTCAAGAATACTGAAAATGATTGGAAGAGTTCAGAAAGCTCAGCATCCTCTTTAATATATATAAGAAAGGATAGGATTAAGAGGAAGTTCATCCATGCCTCAGAGTACATCTGTGTCCAGATTTGGAAATATGAAGCTATCCTCTAAGCGAAAGAAGCAAAGGCAGTACCCATGGCTGGAAGGTGAAGTTATTTCAGTCATTGGTTTTTATGGTTTGCAACTTCTAACTCAGAGTAGTTAATCATCAGAGTTACAGGATGCGGTAAATTGAGTTCTTAACCAAGGAAACATTTTCAGAAAAAAACTTTTTAATTTTGAACTGGAGAAGGTTAGGGCTGAATGAAGTAATTTTCTGCCTGCAAAGGAGCAAAATCAATGTCATGATGACCTTTTCTCTTTGTTTCTCTGATCCTCTTTGTGGTGCTGCTTCAGCTCCGGTACAATGGGCTGCTGGAGACAATCCGTATCCGAAGAGATGGTTTCTCCTGGAGACCCTCCTTTGAGGAATTTGCTGAAAGGTCTTTTAAAACCTCTGAATATTTCCTGTTAGATATTATTTGGGAAATTACCCTGATAACCAGATATGGGCAGTGAGTGAAAGAGTCTCTTCAAAGTTCATATAGTCTGAGGTTATGGAGTGATTTGCTGTGGGAGGCTGAGTGGGAAAGATAGTGATTTGTTGTTTGCTGTCAGGGTGATAGGGATCAGCACAACCCATCAAGGACGTAGCTTTTATGTGTTTGTATTGGTTTGTTTTCCACAGATACGGAATTCTTCTAGTCAAACCTGGTGCTCCCCTCACAAAAGAAAGGTAGGAACACTGACTTTGTTGTATGCAGTCTGGTTTGTTTTTCATAGGCTTTTACTCTGAGTAGCATAGGAAACTGAGTAAAAGGGACAGAAAAAAGAGGATGGGATTTTGTGGTAATGGGAACACAGATCCCAGGCAAGGACATTTAATGTTTAAAGAGCATTTGGTACCATGATGAATTAAATCTTTCTTGAGTTGTTATGTAGCAATTAAATTCAATTGCTGTAAAGTGTTGTTGTACTGTGAAATGAAAACTAGCCTATGTATTTAATTTGGGAGTGACAATAGTGGTCAAGGCTGTCCACTGAACTCAGCATAGCAGGCACTCAAGTACTGTTATCAGGGCCCTCTCCAGGCTTTTTCCTGATGGCCACATGGGAGAAGAAGATACAGACAGTGCTGAACAAGCAGCCAGCACTGAATGTCTCCCAGGCTAGAGAAGATGCTTCTAAACCAAGAATTTTGTCTCTGTACAGGCAAAATATACTATCAGGTCTTTTAGAACCTAACTGTTACACACGTAAACATCCTTCCAGCTCTGCAGAGGAACAGGATTTTACCCTGCCAGTGTTTTCCTTCCTACATTTAGGGCAGCAGTTCCCCACCTCCTCTTCTCCACTTTTTCAGCCTCTCCTTCCTGCCAGTGTCAACTGTGATTGATAGTCAGAATGAAACATGTAAAGAAGCCAGCTGAGGGGTTTTTTTTAGTCATTTAAGGAAAGAGTTTGAATGATCTCCTGGAACAATTCTCTCCTGGCAGCAGCTCTTCCTGCCTTCACAGTGCTTCCTTGAACTTCCTGATGCTTCTGAATAGTAAGAATTTCAAACCTGACTGAGGTCACAAGAGAATCTTATAGATGGAGGAGAGATTATTGTAAACAGGTGGTGTGGTGTGTTTGGAGACATAAAAATCATGGGATGCATTTCAAAAAGAAAATCCTGTGGATATGGATTGTAGCACTGTGGAAGTTGGCCAAGATAGAAGGAAAAACACTTCTGCTTTCCTGTGTGAGATATTAACAAAAAGTGCCACTATGATTTCACAGCCTGGATTAGCAGGAGAGAGAGGAAGCTCTCTGTGTGTTGCAGCTAGAGCTGCTTTCAGTTCAAAGTGTCAAGAAATCTTTACGAGTGACCCAAATTTTATTACTGGAGTCTGCAAAATGAAACTGGAATTGGAAAACAGACTTTCTCCCAGAAGTGTTGCTGTGCTGACCTTGCAACTTGTATTCTCCAAAGGGCTTGGAAACAGAATAAGGAAAAACACTTCCAAGAATAAAATAGGCTGTACAGAATTGCCTCCCAGGGAGTTGAAGTAAATCTGCCTCTGGGAACCCCTTTGCGGATGTTCTTCCCAAATGTGACTGTAGCTGTACCTCAAGGTGCATTACAGACTGACAGCCAGTTTACTGACTATTGGGAATTGCTGAGGCACTTTATGCCCCTTCATGCAACTAAAAATATCAGTGTTGGCTTTGGGTGGAAAATTATTTATTTCACTTTTTTCATCTCTTTCAGCTGCTTGGAAATACTGCAAAGTACAAAACTGAAAGGCTGGATTTGTGGGTAGGTGTGGATCACTGCTGTTGGGAATGGGAAGCCTAAGATTTTGCATGTGTAAGCTGTCACCTGGTTCTCTTCAGGGAGAATTCTGTGGTTGTAGGAATGGGGTCTTCAAAGGATGATGGATAAAAGTTTAGACAGTGTTTTTCACTGCATCTTTGTCCTCCAACTTTGCAGAAAGTCTCGACTTTTCTTTAAATATTGGCATCAGGAACAGCTGGCAAAGTATTTGGAGCAACTGGAAAGAGCAGCAGTTATCATACAGAAAGGTGAGCACTGGGTCAGGAACTGATCTCAAACCACGGGAAGAAAAACCTTTTCTGCAGTCCCTTCTCCACGTTTGCAGAGGACAGAAGGGTAGGGCAGGTGCCATCTCTGTGTCAAGGTCAAAGTCAAAGTGCTTATTGCAAATGCCCTTATTCTCAGTGCTCATCCTGAATCAGGGAGAGCCCTCAGTGTCAGCCTTGGAAAGGGAAAATGTATGCAGAAGGGCTGGGCTGAGCAGGGCATGCACATGATTTGGCCGTGTCCTGAGGTCTGGCTCGCTGTCCTCTGGAGTAAGGATTGTTTGTGAGTTGTGTTGAACTAAGAAGGGAGAAGTGAGTAAAGCAGATCTCATTGCTGCTTTCAGAGACAGGCAAAAGGGGGTGAGATTTGGTCTGGTTTGGTTTTTTTCTTTCCTTTCCATGTAGTATCTGCTCTAGCAGCCTGCCTCTTCAGAGTGTCTGTGGGCAGATTGGTACTTCCCTTAGCACAGGCTACATGAGGACTGTGTGGCCAGGTGGAGGAGGAGGAGGAGGAGGCTGCTGTCACCCTGTTTAGCTCCCCTCTGTAGCACTTCTCTTCTGTATGGGTTGTTGCACTGCTGGAGTATGTGAGCAACTTCCAGCTGTGCACCATACAGTGTGACAAACATCAGACTGTCACAAGCTGTGCACAACTGTACACAATCTATGGGGAAGATGTGTGGGTAGTGGGAAATGAGAGGGTGCAGCTTTCATTTCATGTGTTTTAATAACTGGTAGAGTAGGTGGGATCACACAATGTCTGTAATGCTCCTGGGTGAGCCCTGTGATGGGAAAAGTTTTCCTGTGGGCTGGCATCAAGGAAATCCTGTCTCCTTCATGGTGTCTAGAAGGACAGAGAGATAGATGTTAACAGGCCCTTCTGTGAAGATTTCTTTTTAGGTGTTCAGTGCCCTGGCATTAGAGATGAGAGCTTAGATCTGTAATTTGATTTCTATAAATCTGTGATCTGGCAGCTTAGAGAGTAGAAACAGTTCTCACAGGGTTTTGGCTGCCTGCTCACAGTAGAGTTTCCATTGCTCTTTTTTAACACAATTCAGGTGTTGAGGGCTTTGTACTGGATGAAGAACTATCACCCAGTGTTCTTCTTCAAGAGAATTGCAAAGGCATGAACAGCATTTTTTCCTAATCACAGCTTTTTTCTGAACAGTTTTTAGGGGATTCAGATGCAAGAAGAGTTTTCGAAAACTGTTGGCTGAGCTGAAAGCTGAAGCACAGCAGCTACAGGAGGAGGCAGAGAGAGAAAGAATCCACCAGCTGCCACTGGCAGCAGAGGCCCAGGGTGAGTTGTTCTCACTCACACTGACCCAGTGCCTGTCCACTGGTGTGATGATCACCTTGAAGTGCTGTAAGCTCCAGGTCATCATGGCCTGCCCTAGGATGGGAATTCCATCAGTATGGTGGGCAGGGAGCTGATGATGTTTCTGCTCTTGGAAGTGTGGTATTGTCTGTGGGGAGTAGAAGCAGCATAATAAAAATCATTTGCCTGGCTGTGCTGGAAGGAGGGCCACACTGTGGTTTTACCACATAATCCATGCAGCAGAGCCTATCCCAGTCCTAGGCCTGTGGGGAATAGATCTCATGGACTTGGATGCTAGAGTTCAGCTACCTATTTCTTCTTGTTGCAGAAAGAAACTCGCTTCCAGTCCCCATGCCACGAAAGAGGCACCCTCCTTCTAATCCTCTTCCTTCTGATCAGTCACAGCAGCCACCAGTGCCACGGCCACGCAGCAAACTAACAGAGGTAGCAATACTGGCTCTGCTGGGGGGCCCTTAGCCAGGTGTTCTGGTTCCTTGCTCAGTCCACCCTCTGCATGCACATGTTCTTCTGCATGCAGTCCCGAGAGAATGCTGTCATTCTTGTTATGAGAAGTGTGAGTCCTGTCCTTCTGTGGTTAGATAAAAAGCATGGCTAGGACCTTTGAGGAACTGAAAGCAGCTTCTAGTAGTTGGTGACTGATCTTTCCCGAAGGGACTCAGGAATGGGGTCACCTGCTGAAGTGGCTTCTTCAAATGTCCCCTGCCTTTGACTTTGCTTTTGTGCTGACTTTCCCTCTCTCCTTGTTTTCAGTCCACTCCTTTTGATAACTTCTTAAACCCTTCTGTGCCTCCTCCTGTTCTGGGAACTGAGGAACAGACTGGCGAAGAAGCAAAAGTGAGGAAACTCAAGAGAGGAGCAACTCTGCGCTGGTTCACAGAGACACAGGCCCAGAAGGTCATGCAGGATGATGGGGCCTTTCCAAGCTGGCTGCATGGGATGATCAGTCGGAGGTGAGGTCTCAACACAGTGACCACAGGGAAACAGCAATGTATCCTTGGGACTCTGTAGGTTGGATTGGCCAGGAAAGGAAGTGGAATGGGAATAGGAGTAACCAGCATAACTTTTTCCATTTTCATCTGTGGGCATCAAACCCTTAGGGAAAAGCTTGGGAGTCCCTGTCAGAGGATGTAAATGCTGAAACTTTATGAAGGTCCATGGAAAGACAATGGAAACTCATAGTGCATATGTCCATTGTGTCCCTAAATACAGATCCTGTGTAGGGATGGGGAGCTTGTAAAGTAATCAGAGAGGAAATACACACATGCACTTCCCCTGTTCTGGACCATTTGCAGAGACATAAAGATGAACTTTTGGGTTGATACATTATGACTGTTTTTCATATTTCAGTATAGGTCAGGAGAAGACCCCAATTTATAGCAGGAGAATATAGAATTCAGCTTACTTTTATTTTAAAAAGTATTAAGAGGGGCTTTAGTGAGTACTCAATAGCAAAACTCCACCAAAGCCCTCTGATACAGGAAAAGGAAGGAAGGGTTTTTGTTGGTACCTCTGTTTGTCTAAGGAGGGTGCAGTATAGGTGACTGAGTCTCAGAGAGATACCCACTAAGTCCTGCTTTCTTATGGAGCTGTTTGCAAGATTTTGTGTAAATGCTTGTTTTCTACCCGGCCTGCCTCACACTTAACTCTCTTGGCTGAGTCAAGCACTACTTTCTGAGTCAATCATTGGCATAATCAGAGAAGTGCCAATAATCAGACAGGATGACAATATCGTCTCACCTATGTGCAAATTGGTGCTCCACACTTGTTAGCTGCCAATATCCTGTAATTGGTGGGATTCCTTTGTCAATGTTGCTGCCATCTCAACACCCTTATCATCTTGCTCCAGTTTCTAACTTTTTTTTCTGTTGAAATTGCAATTCTCCTTCAGTCTTATTAGATCTATGTTCTTGGATTTTTTCAGGCTGTCAGTGTGAACATTTACTCAGAAACATTACACAGCATATTAGCTTTGTAAAGGACACTACAGTAGCTCACAGCTCCCTGGTAGCTGCATTTCTTTTTCATTTTTTTTTAAGATAATTATTGAGGCCCTTACCTGTAATAATGCTTTTGTCCCAGATGAAAGAATGTAGGAGAGGAATTAGTGTCTGGAAGACAAAACAGTCTAAATTCAAGTACAGACTAGCCATGAGCACTGCACAATGAAGGAAGTGGCAGATCATTCCCAAAGACAGTGGTGCTTAAGCAGAGACTTAAATTTTCACACAGCAGTGTAAGCTCAGATTTGTGAAATGGAGCAGCCAGAGCAATCCCAGATTGCACTGGTGATTGGCAATCACCTTTAGCTTGGAGAAAGGCACATGAGAAGAACAAGGCAGAGCTTTGTCTGTTGGGCATAGAAGGGGAAGACCTCCTTCCAGTAGGAAGTTTAGAAAGCCAGAGTGGTATAATCCAAGTTGGTGTTTTTCCAAGGTGCTGGGCTTACCCAGTACCTCACAGCATCCTGACTTCTTCATCCCTGGACCATAGGAGGTGCACACATGCACAGATTCCTTATATGAGTGATGCTTTGTGATATGCTTGGTGCTGGAAGACAGCTGTTGCTATTGCACAATCAGACTGCTGGAGCAGGTTTGGAGCAGCCCTGCTTGGAGAGGCTTTGGCTGAGAGTATGGTGCTTCCTCAACTTCTTAGTGTCTCCTGCACCACCAAGCCTGAGTCAGGAGACCTGTAGCTAGGAACACATGGGGCAGATGCTGGGCGCCCTGGGATGCTGCTGGGGTAGGTAGCACATGAGATAGGATGCAACTCCCAGCAGTGTGGCAAGGCAGCTGCTGGCTTTCTGCTGAAAAACTCTTTCTGGATTCTAGGGAAGCTGAAAACTTACTGATTGACAAGCCTTTGGGTTGCTTCCTTGTTCGGATCAGCCAGAGCCGACCAGGCTACATCTTGACATACCGGTAAGTAATGGGCAGAGGAGGCTCAGGGGAGACATTACTGCTCTCTACAACTCCTGGCAGGAGCCTGTAGCTAGGTGGGGCTCTGCCTTTTCTTCCAGGCAGCTGGTGACAGGACAAGAAGACACAGCCTCAAGCTGTGACAGGGTAGGTTCAGGCTGAATGTCAGGAGGAATGTCTTCACAGAAAGGGATGTCAAGCACAGGAACAGGCTGCCCAGGGCACTGGTATAGTCACCATCCCTGGAGGTATTTAAAAAATGTGTAGATGTGGCACTTAGGAACATGGTTTAATAGTGAACTTGGTAGTGCTGTGTTGAACTTGAGAATCTTTAAGGTTTTTCTATCCTAAGTGATTCTGTGAAATTGAGCACTGCGTGAAATTCTGTGATCCTGGATTTCTACAGTCATAGAATTCTTGAATCCTGTGACACTATAAAATTGCTTGACTGGAGGAGATTACCAGCTATGGAGGAGCTTACTCCTGCAGAGGAGTCCAGTGAGGATCATGTTCAACCTCTCCTGTAGTGGGTGCCTTAGAGAGTTTGTAGTAGCAGATGGGATACTGCAGAATCTGTCTCTTACTGAAAAAATAGACCTGTTTGTGGGTGGGGTGCTGTGTCTCCAAGGGTAAAGGTCCTGCTAAGGTGTACTCTGTGGCTGAGAGGGCAAACCAGGCTGGAAGGAGACTGCAGCACCGATGGGCACATGTTAGTGCATGTCTCCTGCAGCTGTGTGGTACTTGTCACTGAGGATCCTGATCACAGCTGGCTTCTGGAGACCACAGGTGGCGGAAGCAGGAACCAGGTTCTGACACACTGAGGCCCCATGTCCTGACTCTTTCTGTCCATCCCTCTCCCCAGGGGTGAAGGGCGCTGCAGACACTACATGATCCAGGTGCAGCCCAACGCACGCTACGTCATCCTGGGGGAGGACCGGGCTCACGCCTCGCTCACCGAGCTGGTGCGGTATCACCAGAGCATGGGCATCCAGCCCTTTATGGAAATACTGACTGTCCCCTGTGGGCAGGTGAATATTAAGGGTCTTCAGTGGGAAAAGAGGATGGGGCATGGGCCTTGAGTGAGTGGTTAGAGACACTGCAGCAGCATCTCTTATATGTTCCTGTTGAGGGGTGTTCCATTTTGGCCAAGCAGCTTGGCTGCTTCTGCATGCACTAGGAAATGCTGTTAGCTAGGGAGTCCTGAGGTGGTGGAGAGGCACTGGCAAATGATGACAGCCTGCTGCCCCCTGAATGTCAGCAGTGGACACAGCTGGGTGTTTGTCTTGATTGTGCTGTTCAGTGTGTGTGAAGGGTCTGCAAACCACTGCTGAATCCACTCCTCCTTTCTCCAGAAAAGTAGTGAGAGCTTGAATTACAAAGATCTGGAGAGTCTCACACTAAGTTCACCAGCAGACAAGGGGGAGACCCATCCAGAGAAGCAGTCCTGCCCCTCTATAGCTTCCAGTGGCACATCTGCTCTGCAGTGGTTCAGGAGGACCAAGAATTTCCAAAACCAGGAGACCCAAGACAAGAGTAGCAGAAAGCCTGGCTCTGGAGAGAGCAGCCAACGAGCCTTCCTTCGCCTCCGCTCTTCCATACGCCTGGCAATGCAGGAAATCCAGCAGGTGAGCTGAGGCATATCTTCTGCTAATCCACAGCCCCTCTAGGACACATGGAATTTCCCTGCCCAGAGGCAGGAGGCACGAGTGTTCCACAGCTAGCACTTGGTTTCTTAGCTTCTGTGTCATAGGTTTTATTTGGTGGTCTTGGGATCAAGACTGTGTTCCTTGGAATATTCCTTGCCAGCCTGTGCTCCCCTGCCAATGCTGTTTCTCTACTTCTCGCCACAGTTCACTTCCACTCCCATGAGCAAGTCTAAAGAGAGGAGCTCACTGCACTGAGGATGTACAGCCTGGGTGACACGGTAAGAGGAGGTAGTGTACAGGAAGGAAAACAGCAGTTTCCTGGGATGTGAAGGAGCAAAGGAACTCTCCCCTTCATGTTACATCTGTAGGATCTCTTGGCCACAAGCTACATAGAGCAGGAAAAACAGAGAGCAGCGGCCAGCTTCCATCCCAGGACTACACAGAGACCAAGGAAAAGCTGCCTAAGTTTGGGTTCCCAGCAGCTGTGATGCACACCATGCTTGCAGTACAGTGGGCAGGCTGCTGGAGGGAGCTCACCGTTTGTGGGAGCGCTGGGGCTGGAAGGAGGAGGGCTACCAGAATGCACACCTGGTCAGCTGCAGTAGCTTCCTGGGGTGGAGGGGCAGTGGTGGTGGGGAGCCTGCAGGGTGGCAGAGGCTGCGAGCTGAAGAGAGGTAGAGAGCTGAAGGCGAGGCTCAAAACAGGGGAAAAAGCAGCAACTTTTTTGCTGTAAAGAGGACTTTTCAGCAAAGTCTCAGCAGTGGAAACACAGCTAGTGACTGAGATTGTGATACAGTGGGTGGGTGACGAAGGTCTGGCAGGGGCCAGAAGTGGCCTTTTGAATGATTCTGCCTTATCTGAAGTATCTGGTGGACGTGCAGGTCTCCTAACCTACTCAGCTGCTGAAGGCAGGTGGGAGCTGTAGTGGTGCTGTAGTGCAGCTCTGGAAGGATCTTGGTCTGTGTCAGCTGAGCATGGAGAGGGATCAGAACACCATGCTTTTGCCTGCTGACCCACTGCAGTGCTTCCAAGTGTTTGGAAGATTGCTAAGTTTCCTGCGTGGTTCTGCTCCCATGCTGGAAGTCATGCTGGAGCAAAGCTTTTTAGCTGGGGCCTGTCTTGTGTTTGTCTTCATAGCTGAGAAAGATAGGAACTCTTCAATACTTCCTGAAGCGTTTGGCTTTGCTTTGTTTCTCTGTGTCCCACTCCTTGAGGTATCATGGGGATGCTCTCTGTGTCAAAGATCAGACAGAAGAAAGATAGAATGTGGGGATCTGCATACATACCTGCAGGCTTGTTGTACTGGGATACTTAAATGGAATCCTTTTGTATCCTCCAGTGAGTTGTGTTTCTTGATTGTCTTCCAGGTCCAAGTGGCTCAGACCTGTCTTCTTCCAGTGCTGTTGGGCCTTGCCTGACAATGAACTCATCCAGAGATACTGCAGCCTTTTTCCTTTTTTTTTTTTTCTACTTTTCTTTGCTGCCCTCAGCTGGCCCTGTGCTTTCAGACAGGGCTGATGCAGAAGTTCACCTTCCTCAGCACTGAGCAGTACTGTGCCTGCAGTATCTGGACCAGTCTGATCCTGGCAGAGGGGAGAGGATGGGAACAGTCACACTCTGCACAGACCCACAGTGCCTGACAGGCTGTGTGTTAGTACTCCAGTGTTGCTGGAGACTCCACCTAGCACTATGGATGGTCACAAACTGGGTATCTCCCAACATCCTGTTCTGTCACAAATATCTGATTACCTACCTCTTTCAATATGCTCTTGGTCCTGTGTCTCTGCTGCTCTGGGAGCCAAGGGAAGTTGAGCTTGGGCAGTAAAAAGCAAAACTGAAGTGTCATTTTTGTTGAGTGCAGGAGCACTTGAACAGAAGCTGAGACAAGGTCAAGAAGATCTGTCTTGTAAAGGGGATTCACTGCTCTTGCATCAGTGTGCTGGCACACTCCTGCACAGTCCTTAACCAGAGCTAAAGTCAGGGAATCATTGATGAAACCCTCTCACTCATCCTGGCTGAAAACTCTACAAGTCCAGGCTGGACAACATGCTGCTTTACACTGAGGGTGGGTAGAGGGTGTGGAATGTAAAGGACCATATTACTTGTTCTGTTTCTCCTACCTTTTAAAATAAATGTCTTTTTTTTTTTTTCTTTTTGCCTGTATGGAGAAGCCCAGTGTTTTCTTTACTGTTGTTACCTGCAGTCAGTTCAGCCACAAGTGGCAAATGAAAAAGCAGCTAACACCTCTGGGGGCAGACATGGGATCATGTGAAAGTGTCTCAGTAGAGAAGCTTGAAGGCACGTGGTGCACTAACCCTGACATACAACTGCTACCTGTAGCAGTGACTCCTCTTGTAATACTTATGCTTGAAATACTTCCGTAGTGCTCCTTACTCCACCTGTAACATCTCTCCTCCCAGCCAGCCTCATTTCCCTGTGGCTCTCTTTCCCTGGCTCTGCTCCAAAGGACAGCCAAGCTGCCCATACCACCTGCCCCTTCCCTGGGGCCATGGCTGTGTCCATGGCTGGTGCTGTTATCAGTGTGTTACAGGGTGTGGGTTGCAGTGTCTCAGCACTGCCTTTAGTCACGGGGCTATTTCTCATCCTTCCCTCTGCTCTGGTGCTGAGCTGTGCTGGATCACAAGGCAGCGCTGCTGGCTGGAGGACAGGGAAGCAGTGGCTGTTCCTGGCTCTCCTCAACACTGCCTTGCAGCATTAACACACCTTTTCTCTTCCTCATGTTGGGTTTTGGCAGCTGCTTTGAAGCTGTTCAGGAGAGAACTAGCCCAGGCAGTCAAAGGCTGCTGTTGGCAGATTCTTCCTGGCTGAGCCAAGGGGCATTTTGCTGGGAAGTCTTGGCTTCTTTTCCAGCGTTCTCCTTAGTTTCCTCCACCATTGGGCTGCGGGGATGCCTGCCTTCTGGGCAGCACATAGAACTGCTTGTGGTCAAAACTTTTCTAGGAACTTGTGCACAGAGCTGAGACATGTGTGAGGAATGCATGTCAGTAATGAAGTCCCTCAGTAACTCTTTCCTAATTCCTGTGCCAAGAATATGGTGCACGCCCAGGGCTAAGATCCAGCTGCAGAACAGCTCCTGTAGCTTGGCAGGGATCATGCTGAGCCAAGGACAGTGGTGAAGAGCTCCTCCCCAGCAGTGCCTCCAGTGCTTCCTGGGTGCTGCTGCAGGCACAGGTCACTAGTGACACTGAGAGGAATGACATGAGGGGATGGTCAGGATAATTCCCTGGTAGGTCTTCATAGCATGTCTGGCAAGCTTCCCCAGAGTCGAGCAGATCAATCACAGATTTCTGTTGCCTCTGTTGCAATGGGTGCTGGTTGAATCACAGTGTGTGCAGCCAGGAGCCTGGCACAGACCCAGGCAGCACACCTGTGTTGGCAGGTCAGGTTTCTCTCACATCTGTTACTTGTGCTTTTTCTGTGACAAGGCAGGAGGGAACCAAGGGAAGAGAGGGTGAGAAGCTGCTGGTCAGAGGAGGTTATGCAACACGGGAGACATTGGCATAATTTCTGCAGGGCTCTGGTTTGCAGAGTCATTAGCAAACAGCCAGTGCCCTGCCAACACACAAAGTCTAGCCAAGCTTCTGGAGAGCAGTGTGGCTGGTGCTGGACTTCATGGGCACAAATGTGTGCCAGCAGTTGGGAAAAACTGGAGGAAGAGCTGGGAATACAATAGGCTGCTGAAGAATAAAATGCAGATTTGATATCTCTGTTATGGTCTTTGCCTGCGTGCCCCGAGCTCATGGCCAAAGTCAGCACTGTGTGAAAGCTAAGAATTAATTTCATCTTCTCACTGAAGATGACCTCACCTATGAAGACAAGCTGTGAGAGTGCTTGGAGAAAGACATTTCACAAGAGGCTGTAGTGATAGGACTAGGGGCAATGTCTTCAAACTGGCAAAGGGTTGGTTTAGATCAGATATCAGGAAGAAATCATTTGCTGTAAGCATGGCTGAGGCACTGAAACAGGTTTCCCAGAGAGGCTGTAGATGCCCTATCTCTGAAAGTGTTCAAGGCCTGACTAGATGGGCAACCTGGTCTAGTGAAATGTGTCCCATTCTGTGGCAGGGAGTTGGAACAAGATGGTCTTTACAGTCCCTTCCAACCCAAGCCTTTCTATGATTCTATGATCCAATTATCCATTGAAGAGGAGCAAGTAAATAAGCAGCACTACCTCATTTTCTACAGTAGCATCTTACCTTATGACACTTGGAAAGCTATGTGTCAGAAAAAAGCAAAGAATAAATCATGTAAGCCAGGGTGGGAAGACCTTTTGTGATCTATCATGCTATAGTTCAGCTACTGTGTGATGAAATGTATATGATTTATACATTTGCTCTCCCACAGAGAGAACAAATACCAGGCTTTACTGGGCTGGGTGAGCAGGGCAGCACCCAGAAGAGGGTCAGGCAGCCTATGGATCTCCTGAGCACTGCATTTCATTCCCCATAGGACTTAAGCTGAGCTCTGAGAGGAAGGATAGGAGCACAAACACAGGAACTGGGAAGAGCAGCAAGAAGGATTTGCAATCCAAAGGAGTCAGAAATGGAAGTGCTCCTCTGAAGGCTTGGGCCCTGAAGGCTTGGGATGAATTTTATTTTATAACCTGGGCCTTAATCATCATCCCCCTACACTTAATCATCATCATCCCTACTCTTTAACTGGTGTTTCATACCATCCTTTAGAGAGCTTCCCTAACCTGCTTGTTTTTGCAGAAGGGTTTTGTGCCCCTTTGTTACCTTCCTCTATCCTTTGCATTTGAATGATCTTGGCTGCAGACATTTTAGCCAATCACTCTCAGATTAAGATCTACTCCAGGTTCGTCTTGTCCTGTCCAAACTAAAACTCCGTCTTGCCTTTGGCCCTTGAGGTATCTGGCCAGCAATTCTCCACCAGGCTGGCTGAAACAGAATTTTCACTCTCCTTCCATTTTTTCCTGTTCCCTTTTTTCACAGTTCTGTTTTTTTCTTCTCCTTCCCTCAGTCTGGCCATCACCTCTGGTGTACATTTGAATTTTAGTAATGCTTGTAACCTCACCACTGGTATGGCACTTACACTCTTTTCATGAAGGCGGTCTTCATGTTGTTTGCTTTCTTCCTGGAAAACTTTATAGAGTGTGTTGACGTGTTTCCTTCCCCAAATGTGTCTAAAAGACTAATTTGGCCGTCAGCCCAGACAAGGGCTACTCCACACTATCCTTAACCTCACTCCAGCCTTTGTCAAGTGACCATGGAGTGTTGTGACAGCATCTCTGAGATACAGTCTTTTGCTGTCTTCCAGCTAACTTTGTTATCCATACCGAGTTCTTGCATGGTGTGACTCTGCTGTGCAACAACATTTAGGACTGGCTATTTGACGAGGGCTTTGCATATCAGCTTGCTCCTCCTGGTGCAGCCCAAGAGCAGAGAAACCACTGTGAGATTTAGGGGACAAACCAGCACCAGATTCTTTCTGTGAAGATGGCCAGTGGGGTGTGGTTGGAGTAGATGGAGGAGCAGTGTAGGTATAAAGCCACATGTTTTCAGCAATCTTTAATCAAGATTGAGCTCTGCTTAATCTTACTCTGACCAAAGCATCATTTTGCCTAGTGGTCCTTGCTGGGTTGTTCTGTGAGAGAACCTGATTGCCTTTGATCCATTCTGCATTGTTTTGCATCCCAGAAATCCTAGTTAACTAATTCCTCAGATTTACAGAGTCACAGAGTGAGTAAGATTGGAAAGGACCACATTTGGTCCAGCCTTCCTGTTGAAGCAGTGTCATCCTAGAGCACTTTGCAGAGGACAGAGTCCAGATGGTTCTTCCCTCCAGTGAGTGAAGCTCCTCAATTCATAAAGAGTACTTAAATTTGCTTCAACCTGCTATGTCATTTCTTAATTAATATGTTTTTGTTCCTATACTGCAAAACAAAACAAGTAATCATTTCCAAATTACCTCAGTCACTGCAAATGGTTTCTCAACACATCAGTTTGTCTCCCTTGGCTGTCTTCTTTGTCCTATCCATTTGATTTTCCCTTTCCCCTTGTCCGCTTCTTAATTCCACTGTACTTTCTCTGAGGAGGAAGGAAGAAAACCTGTAACTGATCCCCAGGCCACTTTCCCACTTGGGGATAACTGGTCTGAACACCTTTGCACAGTTAGACTTCTCCTTGTAAATTACACCTACCCACACTTTAATTTGTCATTTTATCCCCCAGCTTTGATTATGAGATCTTTCTCATTTCCACTACACTGCATTCCTCAGCCTCACCATCAAACTTTTCCCCCTCACTGCTCACACACAGACTATTTATGAATACATCAAAAATCACAAGCCCTAGCATAGATCCTGGTGGGACACACTGGTGTGCTCCATTTTAAACACTGAGCATTTTCCATTCATTATATTCTGCCTTGCTGTTAACCATGAGAATAAGCATGTTGTGGAGGAGAGCAATTAAGGACATTTGGAGAGGGATCTTTCTGAAACTGTTTGGGCATCCAGTAACATCCATCTGTATAGCCACATTAATTAAACTGGATTCCTCACTCCTTTAAACAGCGAGACATTACTATCTTCTTTTTACCCCTTTAATCCCATTTCTGTGTGTCCATGGGTGCTATTCCATGGCACTTTGTTGGAATTCCTCCAAAGCTCTTGAATAAATTTCTTTTCCATAGATTACTGTTTGTGTATCGATTTGTTTTTAAACATACCCTGCTAAAGCCTTTCACTTGAAGCATGTGTCCCTTCAAAAGGAGATTGTAGGATGGGAATTTCCCTTCATTCCTTGTTGGTATGGATTACTCATTTTGCTTTTTGGCTGGGCCTCTACCTTCTCTGAATGGTCTTTCAACCTCTGTTACACTATTTATGGCAAACTTCCAGGGTGAAAAGGGGGGAGGGTTTTTTCATGGTTTGGAGGTTTGAGATTTTGGAGGTTTTTTATGGTTTTTCAGTTTACTACTCTAACAGACTGTAATGCTTTTCCATTTCATTTGTTGTCGTTATTCTTTTTCAGAGAATTGCTCAGGGTGTTGAAATATCCCCAAAGGGATGAGTTGTCTCTTCCTATATGTCTCATTTTCTCTTTTACACACTAATTCAATTTTTCAGAATTTGGAGTTTCCTGGAAACCCATTACAAAATCCTATCAGCCACATTTTTTCCAACTTTAAACATCACTTCAGATTTCAGTAGCTTCATCCTGAACTCTTTTGGAGCCACTTTGGAGGAGGCTGGAACTTGGAGGACATTACACAAGGGCACGTAGTGATAGGACTAAGGAAAAGGGGCTTTAGAGGAAAGAGCATTTAGATTGGGTATTAGGAAGAAATTCTTTACTATGAGGGTGTTGAGGCACTGGCACAAGTGGCCCAGAGAAGCTGTGGGTTCTTCATCCTTGGCAGTGTTGAAAGTCACCTGGATGGGGCTCTTAGCAACCTGAGATAGTGGAAGGTGTCCCTGCCCACAGCAGAGGACTGGAAACAATCTTAGGGCCCCTTCCAGCCAAACCATTCTGTGATTTTACAAAGCATGCAGAGAGGGTGCAGAATTAACGCCCCATGCAGCGCCATGAACCTGAGTCCAGCAGCAAAGTTATGGTAAGTCTTCAGCCCCTCCTGTGGTGCATTCACAGTTGCATGATACTTTGGGCATTTTTTGCTCTCATCACATATTGGGAATGTTGCGTGTTTCCAGCAGAGTCTCTGGAGGAAGCACAGCACATCTGAGGCTAACAGCTGCTCTGGACAGGGCAGGGCAGGCTAAAAGATTTTCAGTTTGTGTTTTGGTCTGTGCACTGAGTTTGCTTACTGTGTCTGGTGTCAGCTCTTTGTTTCACAGATCCTGGCAACTGACAGCCAGGGGAACCCCCTGTGTACCACAGGTTTTGTTCCCAAAGCTGTGCTTGGCTTCCAGTCAAGCAAAAACATTTGACAAATTAGGATGTTGGAAAATTAGTAAGAAACACCACACTGTCAGGAGACCTGCAAGAGAGTTTCAAAGTGTTTTTCCTGCTGTTTTTATGCTTTGGAGGTGTCTGCCAGCAACTGAGCCCTGCTGTGGCTGGTCTGGCAGGCATCAGCTCAGCTGCTCAGTTCCTGCCAGAAGCATCGTCTCCAACCAAATATTGGCTGGAATCACAGCAACAGCACAGCTGAGGGCCTGCTGAGTTGAGAGTGCACCAGCCTCACCATGCTGCATGCACTGTGCTGGGAGAAGAGCATGGGGACAGTGGCAGGTACTCCAGGAGCTCTGCATAGCCCAGGGACAATGAGGTGGCTTCCCTGAAGGAACTGAGGCCATGACTTCAGCCAGATCCCAGTTGGGAATAGGCTGTTATCACCCCATCTTAAAGCTGTAAGAGATAGCTTGTGTCTCTGTATGCTTACAAGTTTGCTGTTATCCTGGATGAAGATTGAGGGGCAATAGACTCCAATCCTGACGAGTTAGGTAATGGAAAATATTTACCAGTGCAAGACTTAGAAATGCTTCTGTAGAAGCCTGGATCCAGCCCTGTCACTGCTGATCCACAGCTCAGTATTCCTAACACAAGCAATTCCCTCAGAGCTGGTTTGAGGTGCCCACTGTACTCTCTAATGTCAGAGCTGGGGTAATTGGCTGTTGTCATGGGTGCTGATCCAGCCCTACACCAGCTCTGCACCACACTGCTCACATCAGCCTGGAGCTACCTCTATGTCTTCACATCCACAGCAAGGTTAATTTACAAACTGTCCTCAAACAAGGGAGAGTTGGAGTTTCAGAGGGGACTTTGTATTCAAGATAGAACTGAAAAAACATAACCCTGTGCTGTAGCAAACAATATTCAGCAACATTCGTCTTTAGCTTTCACCCACAGTTCTCTTCTGATTTCATCCAAATTTGAGTGTGTCTGTTTTAGTTGTCAGTATCTAAATGCAGGACCACTATCCCTAGTTTAACTTCTCCTTAACTAAATTTTTCGTCCCTCTCTAGCATGACTTAGCGAAAGAAGAAATGGAGATTCTCTGGAATCATCTGATTTCTTTGAGGAAGCATCACAGGACATGGGGAAAAGCATGTTTGTGCTGAGGGCTCCAAGGAGAGGTGCCATTTTTCCTCAAGATCAATGCAATCAGCTTGTCTAGTGCATGCATGCTGTAGCTCTGTGTAGCTCCTGTGCTCTGCTGCAAGCACAGGCCATTCCTCTGGCTCTGGGGTGAAGGAAACGTGGCTGCTTTTCAGCCAGATGCCTAATGGCTGGGACAAGGGACGGCACTGCTAGTACTGCACCAAGGGCTTAATGAATTCCAAAATCATGTGCTCCACGTGACAGCACTAATGCTTCCCTTCAGCGGCTCATTTGGGATTTGGTTAAAAACACATTTGCCTGACAAGTTCCCAGAGCTTGTTACTGCTCTTTTGATCCTGTTATCCCCTCGTGGTCCTGCTGCAGGAGGCAGGGGCCGGGTCTCCATAGGGCTGGGCACTCTGTGGGCCCCATGGCTGCCTCTGGGCATTAGCCTTGCTCTGGGCACCAGAGCAAGGAGAGCAACACAAGGAATCACAGGGAACATGGGACTCCACACTCTGTGGAGGGAGTTCCTCCGTTCTTTTTCTGGGATTTGACGTCTGGTATTTCTCAGACAGATTTTTGTTGCTTGTAAAAGATAAAGTTTGAGAAAGATGCTGCTTTGCAGTTTAATAATAAATGGCCCAGGTTTCCCTGCAGCATGTGCAGATGACTTTGCAGTTGTTCAGGTTTTGTAATAAACACCTGGTGTTTTCTGTCTGTGCTGGCCAAACTTGGTGTGATGTGAAGCTTTTCTTCTTCCCTTTCTCACATGTGTATTAAATATATGCATATCTTTTAAATTATCACATTTTTCCCTGGTCTTTCAACAGTTTTGGTGATTAACATCTTCGTTCAATGTTACCTTCCCATTCATTTGCTTTACACTGGCTTGGTGTACTCTGTGCATGGTCAATTCCTACTTGAAAGACCTCTTCCCTGTCTCTCTCAGCCCAAAACTCAACAGTTGCTCTTCTTTTGCCTCATATATGTAAACTCTATCCCTTCCTGTAGGGGCTGCTGCCAAAGGAGATGGTTGATCTAGCCAGGTTTGTGTAGGAGAGGAGAATCTACTGTTTGCAGAGTTTTTCTTTGGTAGATGGGGATTGTCTTTGGTTTTTAATTTGTAGCATGAACTTTGACTTGGCAGAGTGCTGTCTATGTCATCCTTATAGGAGGTGAAACATGGAGCTTTTTGGATAGAAGAATGTCAGTCCAGATCAAATGCAAAGGAACTTCATTGCTCTTGAGTACTTCAGCAACAGGAGTGGATATAGCACTGAGAAGCGCTTCTGCAGGGAGAGGTAGATAAATTGGGGCAGTAAGCCACAGCCCTGTGATTGCCCAACTTAATGACACTTAATTTGTTATTGCTAAGTGTTTTGCTGACTCTTTTTGCCCTTTTAAGAAAATGAGATCTTATGTGTCAGACAAATAATATGCTGCAAGGCTATGTGGGATGCGGAAATTATCTGCATCTGATGGAAATAAAACTGTACTCTTTGCATTCCTGTTGTAATTATAGCTGTTAGAGAAGAGTCTCTGTGTAACATGAAGGTCTAATTAAACTGCAACCAGGAAAGAACTTGTCTGTTCATGGTGTATCAAGTTCATAAGAGACCACAGAACCATTTGGCCAGAAGTCTGTGGCGGCCCAGGGGAAGGCTTTCATGTAGTCCTCACATCATGCAAGTCCTCCAGCCAGGTGGACTCTAGGGGTGTGTTGCCTTTGCTGCTAACATTTGAGTCATCCCATCTCATTTTCTTCCTTTTCAGATCGTGCACTTGAGACTTCTGTGGTGCATCAACCTCTGCAAAGTGCCTGGGGCTGCCCCCTGACCTGGGGACAGTCTCTTTTCCCAGTAGCTGTGGTCTGTCCTGGCATCACTTGAGTAGCAGTGGAAATTGGTTCCTCTTCCCTGCACTGTTCAGAAGATCTGCGCTCCTTCTGCTCACTGGGCAGCTGGGAGAACTGCCTGCTGAGACCCCTCTCTGTCCCGGGAGCGCACTGCTGTGAGGCCTGCACAGCCTTGTGGTCTGGCTGCTTTGGGCTTTTCCACTTTCTTGGCAGGTCAGGGCAGATGGACACTGGTGTCATGCAGAGCTAGGGGTTTTCTCATGCTGCCCCTGAGGTCTTGCACTCCTGCCTGGGGAAGGAGCAATGGTTACAATACATGCTGTGGATCAGGACATACACAGTATGTATACATATTATGTTGCAGCACACTCTGAGCCCAACCCGCAGCACATCCACAGGAGCTCGTAGACTCACAGGATAGATTAAATTGAAAAGGACATAAGCAAGGTCATTTCTGCCATGGGCAGGGATGCCTTCCACTAGACCAGGTTGCCGAAAGCCCCAGCCAGCATGACCTGACCCTGAGTAGTGCCAGGTGTGGGGCAGCCACAGCTTCTCTGGGCAACCCATGCCAGCACACTCATTGTTAGAAACTTCTTCCTCATATCTAATCTAAATTTTCAGTTTTACACCATTGCCCACTGTTCATTCACAACAGGCCCCAATAAAATGTTTACCCATCTCAGATCCAGCAGTCCTTCTAGCAGTGACAAATGATCCCAGGAGAGCCTGGTGCCTTCTGTTAGCTTCTGAACCAAGAGTTGCCTGGTCTGGAGCATGTCAGCAGCAAAACTGATGCTAAAAAAAGCCGTGAGAGGTTAGAAGAGTTTCAGGCAAAAAAGTACTGGGAGAATGTTGTGCAGAAAGCTGCAAGGGGTCAGGTCCTCAGCTGCTACATTAACATCTTGGGAACACTCCTGTTGCATTTTGCTGCCTGCATCACCTTCCTCAGGCATCACACATGTCAAGAGCAATGTGACTGAAGAGGAGATTCAGGAGCAACTGGGTCAGAGACCTGCAAAGGCCAGCTTGCTTGGTAGCACTGGTTTGGTGAGATGTTGAGGCTGTAGAAAGATTTGTTATGGAATCCTCTATTTCTGCAGAAGGCAAAAAATGCAGCTGGTCTGTAGCACCACACTGGGCTATAGGTAGATGTCCCCAAAGTGAGCTGCTTGGCCCTGAGACACCCCAAAGCCCTTGTGCTCTAGGAGTTCTTCCTGCAGTTCAGGGGCAGTTCTGCTGAGTAACACCCCTTTGCCTTGTGCTGTTGCCAGCCAAAGGCACAGATTAAGGTAGTGAAGGAACCTGGTGCACGTGATACCAAGGTCCTGCCAAAAAACCCAGGGAACAAAATTACTTTTCCAGTGCACTTTCATCAGGCCATGCTCTCCTCATGCTCCAGAGCTCAATGCAGAGCTTAAGCCCAGGGAAACCAGGAAAAGAGCATGCAGGGAGAGGCAGAACCTGCTTGGGAAAAACAGCAGTTAACTAAGAGATGCTGTGGTGAATTGAGACATCTTTGCCTCCTTTCCATAGTGTCCTCCCAGGAGTGATCAGCACCACCCTCCCTGCACAGCTGTGAGTAGGGGTGACAACAAGATTCACACATGTCCCTGCTGCCCCACACCAGCTGCATCCTGCTCCAGCTGCTATCCAGATTCTGGGCTGCCCCTCTGCTTTCTCTGAGGCAGGAAGGATCTCTTCAGCACTTGTGCAAAGGCCTCCCCAGGACCTGGCAGCAGCAGATCTCTATAGGCTTTCCCCACGCTCTTCGCCATCTCAGCTCTGACTGTGCTGCTGATCACGTCCTCCCCAACACCCTGCTGGCAGAGCTATCTCTGGATTTTATCGCCCAACAATGCGTGCAATGCTATTGTGCTAAAAAGAAAACAAAGCCTAATCCATTTTAAATTAAAACAGTGCCCCAGTGTCACGCATCTGATGCAGACATGGTCTGGCAGCAGCGCAGTCCTGCTGGCTCCCCAGAGGCTTCACCCAAGAGGTTCTGGGCTGTTCACTCTGTTCCCAGAAGATTTTAGTCACAGCCATCAGGCTGGGGGGGCTGTTTTTTCCAGGCCCCTCTGGTCTAAAGGCCCTGGGCTGGCCTGTCTCCTAAAATGCTCTGTCACTTATAGGTGGAGCACTACCATGTGCCAGAAGTTAGCAGCAGACAGAAACCAGGAGACAGAACTGGGATCTTCCTATGGAAAGAAGGGTTGATAGTACAAGAGGAAATGGCTTCAAGTTTCACCAGGGAAGTTATAAAATGGATATAGAGAAAAATTTCTTAATTGAAATGGTGATCAAGCATTAGATGAGACCGCCCAGCTTAGTGGTTGAATTCTGTCCCCAGAACTGCAAAAACCATATAGATGTTGGCTCATGGGGATATGGTTTAGTGGTGGATCTGTCAGTGTTTTGTTAATGGCTGGACTGAATAGTCTTAGAGGTCTTCTCCAGCCTAAGTTACTTTATGATTCTGTAGTGGTATAAGGCTACAATAGAGGCTTTGCCAGGTCTGGCTTAGGGTTTATGAAGTCTCAAATGGGCTTAAGAGGGATGAGCATGGGTATGGTGTTCATAAAGAAAGGTAGTGATCCTTTCAGTCCAAAAGACCATTTTTTGGGTGTTCTGCTTCTGTTCTAAGAAATTCGTTTCTGTGATGGTGCCTCACATCTGTGTTTGTCTCCCAGCAGCATTAGAGTCTGCTCAGGAGGCAAGGCTGGCCCTGGGAGTGCTCCCCAGAGAGGACTCCTTCCCAGCCCTTCTCCATGGTGATTTTGTTTCCAGCTAATGTGTGCATGGAGCCACAGATGTGCACAGCACACATGTGCTGCCCAGACTGGGTTGCATGGTTACAAACAAGGCTTTGTGGCTGTGATAAGCAGGCTCACCTCCACGTTTTCTTCATATCCCTGATTCTGGCAAGATGAATAAAGTTTCATCCCATTGTGATGAAGAATATTCAGTGCCCTGCTGTGAAGAGCTGTTTGACTTGTTTGATATATATGTCTTTTATGCTTGCAGTATTGTGCAGCAGTCACGGGTGTGAGCTTTGCTTCGTAGCCATCACGTGGCAGCAAGCCCTGCCAGTGGAAGCTCTGGCTGCACGTCCCTTCTGAGATCCCCGCCTGTCTCTCCTCTGCTGCTTGTAACTGCATGCAGCAAAGCCTGGTCCCCGTGTGCAGCTATGGTAGACAAGGACTGGAAACTGCTGAGGGAACTCAAGACATGTTAGATTTTTGTAAACCAAGTGGCCATGAGTAACACCCCTTTTGTTTGTGTGTTGCATCTCTCTGCATCTGACCAGTGCCCTTCTGTGAAAGGTGCAGCCTCTGCCCCGCGGCTGGGTGTGTGCAGCTGGCACTGAGGCACAAAGAGGTGCTGGCAGGCTGCAGCATCCCCCAGGTGATGAGCTGTGCTGTGCTGTGCTGGGCTGTACTGCCTTGGGGGCATCTCTCTGGCATATGCTAGAGCCTCATAATTTCCATGTGCCTTTCTGGGTCTCCTCTCCTCTGTCACAACCCTGCAAGTGTCATTTGTGAATTTGACTTCCTTTTCCTCAGCCTGTTTTGCCAGCTCATCTGTGATTCTTAAGAACAGAGGTGAAAGAGTGCATTGATGTCCCTTGACCCTGGGATGTCCTGCTATGTGTTAAAGAGACATATTTTTTGTGTGTGGGCTTCCACACAAGCAGTGTGAGAGATGCTCAGGGCATGGGAACTCCACAGCTCAGCTTCTGAGGATGTTTGACAGCACAGCAGTTCTCTCCTGCTGCTAAACAACCTGCTGGGGTGACTGTCAGGGGTTCTGCTGAAGATGGCTCTGTGTGGAGGTAATCTCTAGTCTGGAGGTTAGTACCAGGACCCTCTGGCAGAATCCCAGTTGTGCTTAAGGTGAGGATTTACTATGAAGCCTGAATGACAAGGTACTCTTCAAAATCATGGCACATGAAAGCCAAGCATGAGACAGGGAACAGGGCAGGCTTAGGAAATACAGGGCTTTTCATTGGGAATCCAGTTGTTAGAAAATAGTATTGAGTATGAAGCAGAGTGGTATGAATTCTTACCAGGATACTGTGCCAGAAAGAGCTAATGCTTTTCCAGACAAGGATGAATTGCAATGAATCACAAAATAGTTTTGGAAGGGACCTCAAAGATCATCTTGTTCCGATCCTCCTGCTCTGGGCAAAGACACCTTCCAACCTGGGTCTTGGATTAGTATGTGGGTACAGGGAAGGGATTCCTCTTCCATAAGCAATTTTGGTGAGGCTGTGGCTCATATAAAGTGTTCTGTTCTGGTGTACACATCTTTGAAATAACTTTGATGTAAAATTGGAGAACTCATAGGAAAAACTTATGGACTCTCAGGCTGGAAAAGGGCCCTCCAGATATTAATTAAAAGGGCTTTGTTTCAGTAATTTATCAAGGTGGCTATTGAGGGGTGCTTCAAGTGAGATGTGGGAAAATACACAGGGACAGTTCAGAATCCTGGACTGGCTATATAGCAGAATGAGAACCAGCAGCGTGGTGTTAATCAGACTAATGGAAAACAAACACGAAGTATGTAATTTCAACATCCATTGGAGGAGTTCTAAGAAAAATCCTAAGTCCCCTGAAGGTTTATGAGCTCCAGCTATGTGTTTCCCAGAAGTAAACACTGGATCATGTGCAAGCTGCCAGGCTGGGTGCCCGGGTGATTGGGTAAGGTGATGCCTGCCAGAATGATCTGGTGACTCTTTGCAGCTCTAAGTCCCTAACTTGCCACTGGGATACTTCATCCCAGGTATCTTTTATTTTATTTTAACTGCTTTAGGTCAATAAGACGCTGTAACAATAGTTGAAAGATGGTATTTTTAGACTACTCTTCCACTAATTCCCCTTTCCTTGTATATTTGTCTTGTAGTCTTACAGCCCCAGCAGAGGCTTTGCTACTCTGTTATTCCCCTTTTTGGAGAAGCTCTTAAGGTAGAAAGAGTCATCATGCACAGAGTCACACCACAGAGTCATCCACAATGGCAGTGGTCTGTCTGAGTAGTCCTGACCAGCATCAAGTATCTCCTAAGCAGCAAAAATGTGTTTGGTTTCTAGGGTATAGAGCTTACAGCGCTGGGGAAATTTCACCAGAAAGCATTTCACAATTTTCTGTAAGTTACAGGCAAGATCCTCAACTCTGCTAATTTCTTATTCATTGAGACACTGTTTCTCTTTCCCTAATGCCAGTTCTCAACGGGGGAGTAGCTCGGTAGCTTCCTGTGACTATAACACAACTCAGTTTGCTCTGAAGCCACTTGCACCAGCTGGGGCTTGCTCAATTTAAACATCCAGGGAACTAGCCTGAGCAGTTGGTCATTAACACTGTTTCTTATGTGTGTGTAAATTATTGTATACAGGCTGGTTACAGTAAATAACCTTATAGCCACTGATAAGAGCTTAATTACAGCAAGTAAAAGGTTACAAATGTTTACAATTATGATATTTAATTTCAAGGACAGAACTTAGAGCAATAAATTACAGGAACTAGTTAATTAACTCACCTGGACTGAGGAGCACGAGGACTTAGCATGGACCAAGGAGTGGCATGGAATTTTTTAGTTCTCTGGGTACAAAAAAAAACATTTGAAATTCGTGCCCCGAATAATGTCTAAATATTTTGGGAGGTGTCTCCAGCCCTCTGTGGTTGTATGTCTATGGTGAATTATATTGAGGATAAGCAAAGAATCTGAGCAATAATAAAAGTGGTTAATAAAATTAACAAAGAATGTGGTGGCTTGGAGGTCAAGTTGTGCATGGAAAACCTGAGAATTGTTCCCAGCTGAGAACCTGCAGAGGAAACTCCAAAGTTTCATGAAAGGGTCTTTAGTAGTCTTTGATGGAGAACAGCAGAGAGAAGGGAAACATATGTGAAGATTAAAAATCCAGCATTAGCTGTGACTCCTCAGCCATGCAAGCATCCACCTCCATGTTGTGAGACAGGGGAACAGAAAAAGAGGACAAAATAAAAATCAGGTGTAAAGACAGACCACCCCATACAGAATAAACTCTAGATATTAAGGTGTTCAAGTGGCTTGAAAATTGCACCCTGAGACCTGAAAGAAGCAATAGCTAGCCTACAGGTCTGGTGTCCAGCAAGAGGCAGTGCCACAGCAGAGACTAAAAAAGGTACCTCACTTTCAATGGATAAAAGGGCTCTGTATGTCTTTGGAAGAAGAAAAATTACAGAATAAGCAGGAAGAAGGATTGAAAAAAGTAATGCAAATTTGCCACAACGATATTTTGGCTTACTAATCTAGATTCTCTCTGGACAAAGGAAATGTTCTGGGTTCCTTTACCAGGATTTCAATAATCTTTTTAAGTAATTTCAAATGTAAGTATTAATTACAGTCAAGATGACAAAGAATGCAAAGATACAATTTTAGAAGGGAAAAATAATGTGTACTCTTCTAAAAAAGCAGAGGCCCTGCATGGTAAAGAAATGCACTGAAGTGGATTTTAGGACCCACAGTCATAAATGTCATTAGGGACAGTAGGGGGGAGGGGGAAGAACGTGCTGATGCAACAAACTGGGAAACACTGCTGTGCAGCTGAAAACCAGATAGTTGCAGCAGAGGTGTGAAGACTGCCTGTCATGGAATCTTTTGTTATGAGCTGTTCATTAGAATTCCTGATATAAACTACTGCAGGAAAACAAAACAAACAAACAAACAAACAAACAAACAAAAAAAAAAAAAAAAAAAAAAAAAAAAAAAGAGCATGTGAACCATCTAATTGTGGCATGACAAGGCTTTTCCATGCAGGTTAAATGTATAGTTTAAAATGTCTATGTTCAGAAAAAATAACTTGAAACTTGAAGAGATACAGCAGCTTAACGAGGTCCTGAGTAGAAGGGGCACTTAGTCTCTGACAAGCTAAACTCTTTCAGACTTCATTCTAAACATTCAATACACAGTTTGAGAAGGGATAGAGTTGTTACCTATAAATATACCAGGAATAAATGCTGCCAAAAGGGCAGCCTTCATATAGCAGCAAATAAGTTCACTTTAAAGAAAATTCAAAGAACATTCATAAACTGTGAGGTTTTATAGTATGATCAAGAAAACACAGGGCAGGGGGATGACCACTGCTTTCCACATGTGACTTCATCAGGTTGTGAGGCAGGCCACGAAATTACTTTTTGAAAAGAGATATCAAACTCAATGCCCAGACAGGGATTGTCAGTCCTAATTTGGACACATCGATAGGTAAACTCTTGTTCTGTTTGCTGCAATTAAAAAGATTGATAAATTCTCTGCTAAAGAGAGATCATGGCACTCCTTGGTGTTCTTGGAAGTGCTGCCAGTTCAAACCTCCACATTTTTGTCCTGCTGGAACAACACTATAGCCATGCTTGCCAGCAGCTGCTGGGAAGATTGCTTTCCTACCTGGAACATACTGACATATGGATCCAGAGTCTCCTTGTAGATTCTGCCCAAAGTCAGACTTATTCAATTTAAATAAATTTTGGTATTTTGAGATTCAGATCTGGAAGCAAGTTTCTTAAAATAAAATTCTGCTTCCCATTATCCAAGTTATTTTTAACCAACAGGCAACAATGAGCATGTAAATACACCTTCATAATTGTACATAGAAACACTAAAATATGTATTTTAAACCCACCTCTACTACAGCTGCTAGAATTAATAGTTTTAAAGTAGCTCACATATCTCAGGTTGACCCAAGTCCAGCAGCTCCCAGGCCAGTTTGTTTCCCTGGTTACCTGCTTCCTACAGTTTGGCCACAGGGAAGAGCCCCACAGCACAGGTGCAGGGGTTACTCTGGAACTAGGGACTGCTACCATAGACATCCAAGTGAAAGTAACTAGCTAATTAACACTCTTGCCTCAAAACATCCCTTGTCATCCTACCTTCAGGCACTGGAAGTTGGCTATCTGCTGGAGACAAGCACTGTGTTGGTGTAGGGCTTGGGCAGCCAATGGCACCAGTGCAACAAATGCACAGATGTGGAGACGAAAGTAAAGATACCTGTGAGGAGACACTTCCTGCAGCTTTTGCAATTGCAAAGCAGACTAACATCACCTCAAAGGAGTGACTGTTGTTTAGGCAATTCTACCCAAATCTCAGTAATGAAATACAAACTGCAGGTGCCACTACCTGGGATTCACTTCAGTGGGTGGCACAGATCAGCCTGATTTGGTTTGGAAATCATCCAGGGAACTTAACTCTAAATTGTGAATAGGCACAACAGCAGCACTGATAAAATAGTGTCTGCTGTTTTTGCATTAAAAGTAACAGACAAAAAACCCTCAATAAGCACAAGAACTCACTAGTATATCCCGTGGGAAAGGATTACTGGTACAATTTTGAATTAGGCCCAGAGTGCCAAAATTCTTCTAGACATCCAAGCCTTTCCTTAACATGAGTTAATTTTCCTGGGAATGGCATCCTTTTCCTGAGAATAAACCCTTTTACAAGCATTTAGAGGTTGTCCCTCTCTACAGCACTGGAGCTAAAACAAGACCAGCCAGTGTTTCCAGAAGTACACCCACTCTATCTCAGCCTGGTGCATCTTGTGCAGCACAGGATTGGAGAAACTCCCTGGTACTCCAGTGCTTTGTGCCTTGGGCTGGATTGGTACTGAGCTGAGCACAAGTTTGGTGCTGCATATTTCCAGATAGCTCACAGCAAAGAAGGACACAGCGCTGGGCTATTTGCAGGGGGCTGAATCCCGCTGATCAGATCTCCCCTGACATAATTCTGACAGAGAATCGCAGGGGACAGCTTTTGGTGAGGATATTGCACTGGTGTGAACCTTTCACAGGACAACAAACCCCTTGTGCTCTTCCCTGTGTGGTCTGCAAGGCTCATAGAATGTGGCTGTGATCTACAAACCCCAGCATTCCCAGGAGGCACTATCCAGACCAAGTGCCCTGATGATGGAGTCACCTTTTGCTTTAAGTGTTCACAGCTGTCATGTCTACCAAAGAGCTGACAAAGTGTAAGAGATCATAGGTGGAAAGAAGACACGCGCAGTTACAGCGGCTGTGATATGATATGTTCATCCTCAAAGAGCAATAGAGAGGGAGGACAATGAAACCTAAGAAAGTCAGGGCAACAATGAGGGCGCAGGGTATCCTCCCTGGAGAAACAAGCAGAACTGATAAACTCAGGTGTGAGGTGGGAAACTTCAGGGGCTTGTCCTGAAAAAAGGCTAGACTGAGTCTGTTATTCCTCTGCTGTATAAAACTGCTTTCTTCCTCTCCCTTCAGGATAAAGACCATTTAGATAAACCACAGGATCATGAGCAGGAGAGAGTACTGGAATTACAGCTAATGGTCTATTTTCCCCCCATTGCCCTGTTTCGTCGAGCCTTGACAAATTAATGTTTTCTTATCCAATGGCTCAGTTTCTGTGGTGTCAGAAGGAGTAAGGTGGACCAGGATAATTGCATTGACCCTACCTGCAGGTCACCCGTGGAGGCAGAGTTCTCTGTCAAGGCCAGAAGAGAGGGACCATCTCTGGCACTCTGGCACAGCCCATGGCAGAAGCCCATGGTACCAGGTACCCAATGGCCAGCATCCTGTGTCCCAAGCTGCCAACTTTTTGGCACGTGTAGCTTCTGCTCAGCACGAAATCAGCCCCAGCCAGATCTTCTGTACCACTTGATGGATCTTGAACCTTCTTGCAGCAATGGCAAGCCTGTGGATATGGATGTATTCACACGGCAATGCTGAGTACATTCATAAAGGAAGGTGTTGGGTTGACCAGTGATTTGGGCTGGGAAAGAGCTGGGCAAACTGGTTTAGCAGAGGCGTGGAGCCTATGGGGCATGGCGCAGAGCTGGGACTCTGGCAGTGCCGCAGAGCAAGGCACAATATCCCACTAACTTGTCCAGTACCTTTTTGTGTGTGCACAAATTACATGTTGACAGAAAGGATTTTCCCATTCCCTTCTGCACCACATGAAAAAAACCCATTTGCTGGTTGGACTCAAACTTCCTGCTGGATGATCTTCTTTGATTGTGCTCTAAATCCACTATCCTGAAAGAGTAAGTGCTCATTCCCTGCTCTCTGGTGTAATACAAGCCAGGATGCTATGGACACAGAGTTCACCAGGCAGCCATGCCCACTTTGCTCCTTCTTTACATGAAAATCATTCTCGCCCCCAAACAGCCCTGGGGCCCCATGCATGCTGTTTCTGTTCCTGACCCTTTTGTGATGGGAGAAACAAAATGATGGGCAAAAAACAAGAGAAGGTTTCGCCCAAGATTTATTCAACAGTAGGATGGGGTGGACTTTTTGTTTTGGTTTGGGTTTTGTTTCTTTCTTGATAATCTCTGATGCTTACTCTACTTTTTTTCTTGGCAAGTGGTGAGCTAACATCACCATTACTCTCTGGTCTCTTCTAATATGTTTCATTAGCTGATTAAAGCCCACCCTTGTGCTGTGCATCCTTGATTACACCAAATATGCAGCACTTTGCAACTACCAACATGGACCACAGTCTGTTGTCCATGTGCCTGGTCACTTATGGTGCAGGACTTTGTCAAAGCTTTTTGGTGTCCAAGTGCACTCTATACATACACTGAGCAGCACTCACATGCTTCCTGCCACCTCTGAGGAGCAGGAGAAAGACTTCTGCCCAGAGTGGAGTTGTGCCGTCCTCTAGCCTCCATAGATACGTTTTTCTTAACTATACATCAGAAAGAAGAGGTGACATCCACCACTGAGGAGTCCCTCAGCCACCCTTGAGGAAAGGGGACAGCCATGAAGGGGTCTGCACCTCAGTATAGCAGGGTCCTTCACCCATTGCTGAGGAGAGTGGACACCCACCACTGAGAGACCCTTTGCTGAAGCGTCCCAACACCCTTACTGAGGACAGGGGACAGCAACTATCAAATGGTTCTTCACCCAGCTCTGAGGAGAGAGGACATCCATAATGGAGTAGTTCCTGACTGACCACTGAGGAGAGGGGACAGTCATGGCCAAATGGTGCCAACTTCATTGCTGAGGAGAGCAGAAAACCACTGCTGAGGAGAGTGGAAACCCATGGCTGACTGATCCCAAATTCATCACTGAAGGAGAGGGGACACAAGAGCTCCTCCACTCATCACTGCGGAGAGGGGATGCCCAATGGCTGAGGGGTCTTTCACCCACTGCTGGGGAGAGGGACCCCCCCACCCTTAAGGGATCCTTGAACCATCAGTGAGGAGAGAGAACATCCATTGCTGAAGGGACTGAGGAGCCGTCTGGGCTCCCCTGCCCCCGGCTCTACCGCATGTCCTGGGGGGGGCTGGGGTGGGGTAGGGTCACCCCGGGGGGGAGTCCCTGGTTCGAGTCCCGCGCCGGGCGGCTCACCTGCCTGGACCATGCGGCGGCAGACTTTGGCTCCAGCCCCTATAAAAGGTAACGGAGGCGTGAGTCAGAGCCGCCTCCTCCTCCCCGCCCGCTCTCACTTACGTGCGGCCGGGCGGGCGGGCAGGCACGGAGCCGCCGTCCCGCACCCGCGCACTTGCCGGAGATGAACCGCGCCGCGCTGCGGGTCTCGCTCCTATTCCCGCTTCTGCTCCTGCCCTCCTTGGGCCGTGCCGGCTCCGACCAGCAACACGGCGGCGAAGAGACCCCGCATTCCCCGGGGAAAGGTGAGCGGGGGTCCCTCGGTGCGCGGGGCTCCATGAGGCGTGGGGCACCCCACTGCTGCCTTTGCCTTTGCACGAGGCGCCTCGGAGCTTAAGTTTGGGATCGCCGGTGCCTGAGCACCCTGATGCGTGCAGCACCCCAATACTGAGTCTGGGGTCTCTGATACATGGGGTGCCCTGATGTACAGGGTTCCCTCCCTTCCTGGGCTGGGGTCCTTGATGTGTGGAGCGCACCAGTGGAAGGGGTGCTGGATTTCGGATGTCTGATGCTTTGTGGAGAGGTATCCCCAATGCCAGAGAGTTCTCCCTTTGCTCGGTTTGGGGGTGGAGGGGCTGCTGTACCTCCTGCTGCACCCGTGTTAGGGCTCTGGGTGCTCCAGTGATGAGATGCCCCTGTGAAGATGCGTCCCCGCAGCATCGCCCAGCTGCGGGCGCTGCACCCCCTAGCACGTCCCTGCCTTTGTCCCCGCTCCCGCCAACTCCCGTGCGGCTTGACTGGCCTGACCCCTGCCCAGGGGCTGGGCCGTCACTTTGTCCGCAGCCTTTTTCCTTCGCTAAGACCCTCTCACATCAGACTGAGGGGCTCTGAGCTTCCCGAGATGGGGCTACAAGTGTTGTGCACCAAGCATTCCTGCTCACTCCGGGGAAAGACCAGCGGTTCCAGCCCTGCACCCGGCATGTGGTGAGCGGGGGCCGGTCCCCTTTATCCTGCAGAATGTCGCCTGGGCTGCCCTGCATCCACCTTGTCCTCCCGCAGCCCACTGAGAACGGGGTCTGGCCCTGCTGCAGAGTTGGAGGGGAGCTGCCTCACGGCTGACGATGGGGGACAGGGGACGTGACAGAACGCAGGGCTGCAGGGTTGTGTGCCCCTCCTCCTCCCCGTGAGATGTCTTGTTGCTGTTGTGGGGGCTTTCAGAGTTACAGGTTCAGGGAAAAAGTCTTGGGTCTTTGGTTGGTCCCTTTTCTGACTGGAGGCTACGGCACTGCAGGGATTCTGGGGAGAGTGTTGTAGATTGCTCTTCTGGGGCTGAGTCCTGCACAGGGACGTTGTTGTCCCTGTTCATGCTCCTTGTACCCACTTTGCCCATAGGTTTGTTTTCCGGGCTCAGCCTCATGGCATGTCCTTGGTTTCGCCTCTGGTAAGGAATTGTCCTGACCTGCGCCAGGACAGCTGCCCTGTGGTAAGGACCAGGAATCTTCTTGTGCCAAGAGCTGCTTTTTTTATTTCAATGAATCTCTTTTCTTACCAGAGCCACTCTTACCGATCTTGCAGAGTTGAGCACTGGACAGAGATGGGGATGCAGATGGTTCTTGCCACAGAGATTATGTAATCCAGGCCACAGGGTGGGAGGATGTCAGGCATTCAGCATACCAGTGTGCTGTGCTGGCCAAGGGGCTAGATCCTGCGTGAGGCTTGGGATGGGTGGGTGGGATGACTGGGATGGAGAAGGGGAAAGGAGGTGGCCAGGAGGTCAGTAGGGGACAGTCAAGTTAGCCCATGCTATACCAGTGTCAAGAGGCTGAAAGTCTGGATGGAATCCCATAAGAAGCAGGTCATGGCTGGAACCCTCCAAGGCTCCTGCCAGGTGCCAGGATCTGCATGTCTCAGCACCTCTGCTGGGTGGTGAGCTGGTTCCCTCTTCCTCGAGGCTAGCGCATGAGATAGGGCTGGTGGCTCCCTAGCCCATGGACTCAGCATGTGCTCAGGGATTTGTCATGGGGTTGTTCTCTGAGAGGACTCTCCCTTGCCCAGAGACCTGAGTCCCACGCTAAATGTGTGTTTGGGAAACAAAATCTCAGTTTCCCTGTTACCTCTCCCTCTTATTGAGAAGTGTCTTGCTCTCAGTGTCCTCTTCTTGCTCATTCCCCAATGTCCTTTTTCTCCAACTGAACCTATTTTTCTTGCTTAATACTCCTTATTCATCTCTCTTGCCAGCTCCAAGCACTGATCTGTCCTCTGGGATTTCCCCATTTTTATCCCTTTTGTTGGGATGGCCCTTTCTCCAAAACACTGATTGTTTCCTGTTTCCCCCAGCACTTGCTGGGTTTGGAAGGAGCAGTAACATGTGCTGGAGTAAAGCCTGCCCTATGGGTTCCTCCACCCAAACCCTTGCTCCTCCTGGGGGGAGCTGGCACAATCTTGGGCTCCACAGCCCAAGCAGTCCTTCACCAGGAGAACAAAGAACAATCCCTGCAGTGGCCTGTGCTGCCGGTGGCAGATTAAAGGCTGATCCCAAAGGCTTGCAGTGGGTCAGAGTTCTAAACACAAAGGGGCTTTAATGCAGCCAGGCTTGGGAAGGATCAGTGCCCCCTGGGCAGCATATGAGGTGGTGTCCTAGGCTGAAAGTACATGGTGTCCAGACCTTCTGCCTGTGCTGTGTTTGCCACAGACTGGAGAGCTGGCTTTGGACAGTGTGAGCACAGCCCAGGTTCCGCAAGCAGGTCATTGCTTTCAAGGCACATGCTGTTTGGATGTATTTTGTAGGCTGGGACCTGGATGCTGTGGCTGGTCCCTACTTTGGTACCGGCACTCTGTGCATCTCTGCATGTCCTGGTACCTCCTGGCCTGCTGTAATAACACCCCACTTACCCCCTCTTCTGGGCCATGAGCTCCACTGATCCCTTCGTAGCCTGGGACAGCAAAGTGGTCCTGGTCTGGCATCTGTGAGCTGAACTCATCCCATGGGCTTTGAGCTAGGTGTGGCTGAGGATTGGGTTCCAGTGGGAAGAAGAGGCTCTGGCAGGATGCCAGCACTCCCTGCAGCTGAGCACAAGGCACAGTGTGCCCAGCTGATAAGAGAGCAGGACGGAAGAGCTAGAAGTGAGCCTGCTGTCCTGTGTGCCATACATGAGCCATCGAGCTTCTAGAGTTCAAGGTGAGCAGATAGTATGAGTGGCTGTGCTGCTGTCAGGCAGCATCCACGCCGTGAACAGCACGTGTCCCGGTGTTATCGGGTGCTCTGGAGCAGCCTCAGACTCCATAGACCCTAAATTATGAAAAAGTCAGGATGGGAGGTGCAGACCTATAGGGCAAACTGCCAGTCTCCTTCCTTATTGTTTGGCTCTGCTGAGGATTGCCTCCTGGTCTGTGCAAACGATCCTGAGTCCTTTGGGTGCACAGTCCATCCCTGTGTGCCCTTGGTGAGGTCTCCTGGGCGCAGCTTGCTGCATCAGTGCCTTTCCTTTCCTATGGGATTCACAGCAGCCAGTGGTTGAACTGGCTCCTCACGCTGCCAAAAGCTGCTCCTACCCTTCCTCCCGGACTGCAGGACATGCGGAGCAGCACGCTGGTAATGGCAGCGCCTGCCCGAACTCGGCGGGAAAGTGTTTTTGGATGGTGTTGGATGTCAAGGAGGGAAGGGGGCTGGCACTTGCAGCAAAGCCTGTATCCCAGAATGGGAGGGCTGAGTGGGAGCAAGGAACAGCAGGAGAAAGCACAAAGGGAGGGTGTGAAGGGGGGAAACTCGTGGGAAACTTGGCTGGATCGCGGGCCACTGTGGAAAGGCGGGTGGCAGGCAGTACTCAGGTGAACCGGCGGGCTCTGTGCGACTGAGAACGGGGACGTTTTTGCCTGCAAGGGCAGGCAGCTGCTGTCAGCACCCTACTGTGTTCTCCTGCTGGAATCCCTGCAAGGAACCCTCTTCTTGCACGTTCTCTCCCGGTGCGCATGTCGCATCACCAGGGCTGTATCCCCCCAACGTTTTTGGAAGCGCTTTGCAGTCCCTGCCGGGGCAGTGGGTGCTCAGAGGAAAGGCAGGGCATGCAAAGAGCTGCAGCACCCGCTGCCGAGGTGCAGCCACGTCTTTTGTGGTGAGCGGCAGCAGCTCAGCAGAAGGGAGATCTGGCATCACACAGCTTTTCGAAGGAGAAGACGTGCTCCGGCGAGAGGTGTGGGAGGCAGACTGAATTATGCAAATCGACACTTGGGCAGGGCAGTGGGTTAATGTTCACGTAAAAGGATGAGAGATTGTAAATGCCCCCAGGTGGAAGGGATAGGAGTAGTTGGTGTAGGGCTCTGAGCTGTGCCGAGGCAGGGGGTGATGCTGAGAGCCTGACCCAGCGCCTCGGCTGGGCTCACCTTGGCGCTCTCCTGCAGCACTCGGTGTGTGTGCCAAGGGGGCCCAACCCTGCACAGCTGCGCTTGAGAGATGCCTGCTTGAGGGGGTGGCCTGGCTGTGCCATCACTGCACCCAGATCCACGGGATGGGAAAACACACTCAAGGGGGCTTCAGTGGGTGGATAAGAGCTCATGGATCCTTTTGGTTTTGATGCCGAGATATCCCTGGGGAATTCTGTTGTGTTGGGATGGGTTGAACTGGTTCCTGGGTGCAGCTACAGCCTTTGGAGTGTCCAAAACTGCCAAGGTGAGCTGGCAGGAGGCTGTGAGGAGGGTCCAGAGCCCCCTCGGCTGTGGGACTAGGCATGTGCTGGGATATGTGGGAACCTGAGGTAATTGGCACAGTGCTGACACAGCAGGGCAGGTGTCAGCACGGGGCTATTGCTCAATCTGTGATATGATGTTTGAGCTGCTTTCTGTCCAGGCAGAGTCTCTGGAGGTGAGCAAAAAGTGGGGTGTTGGGGCACGCTGTGCCAGTAGAGGCATGTGCAGTGAACCATGTGCCAGCCCTGGGGTGCTGTGCCTTACCTATGCCAGGACTACCCCAATGTGAGTGTTTCTTTGTGCAGATAGTGCCAGGAGGGGTAGGAGAGTGGGAACAGTGTTGGAGAAGATATACGGTGTTTTTGAAGAAGGGTCCCTGTTCTCTGGATTTTGCACAAAGTAGCATCCGGGTAGCAGGTATCCTTTGTGTGAGCAAGGTGGGCAGGATAAATGAATCTCAGCTTGCTGTAGCACAGCTGGGTGCATCCTTGGGCAGTGCCATGCAAGTAGACATGGAGGGGGCACTGCAGTCTGTCCTGGGGCACACATGTCCTGGTGCATGCAGCAGAGGCTTGCCCAGTTCCTATGCCTTTGGGAATACCAAAGACATTCCTAAGCATTGCTTCCGGTGCATCAGAAATGCAACAGAAGTGAGTCACCAGTCACACAGGATGGAGCCCCAAGATTTGTTCCCATCTTGGAAAAACACAGTGCCCCTAAACACCCTCCAGCCCTTCCCAGCCTGGTTTGGCTCTGGTCATCCACTCTCCTGAGCAGCAGATGCACCAAGACCCCCAGCAGCGCCCATGCCTGGATCCTCGCTGAGTGCAGGGCAGGATCCTGCTGGGCTTGGGGCCTTGTATGGGACATCTGGGCCTGGGAAAGCTTGCCTCCTCATTTCTCACCCCTGAGCTGGAATCCACTCCTATTAATAGCAATGGTGTGTCGATAACTCTTGTCAACAGCAGGGGTGGGGGCCAGAGCAGCTCCTGCTGAGACCCTCCTGCATCCTGGTGAGACTGGCAGACAAATGGCCCCACCAGGGAACAGAGGTGATATCTGGGCACAGTTGTACCTCTTAAATGCTTCTCCATGTCATGACTGCTGTGTGAATGCCTCCCTTTGCCCCAAACCTGTCCCATCCTGGCACTCTCCACTCCTACACTCACAGGCTGGGAAGTGCCAACTTGTCTGTAATGACAAGTTTGCTGGTAAGGAGAAATCAGAGGAGGAGCCCATTAATTACTTGTTGTGCCATCCAGAGCAGGCGCATTACACTTTTGGGCCATGTTTCCCTCATTTGGGCAAATTTAAGCCCCACATCCCTTTGCCTCGAACTGGTTGTTTAGAAGGGCTAGTGATAGCTAAGGTGTTTGGTCAGGGGCATCTGAGAAGAGGTTCTCATGCACTTATGAGGCCAGGTCCAGTGATGTGCATTGATGTGCAGAATCTAGTCACTGCTGACAGCACTGGAGGAGAGCGACAGTGCAAGGGCCAGACTTTTGAGTACTGGGTACTCTTAGAACCTTCCCAGGAGGGCTTTTTCCCCTCTAGATCTGCACAGTGGGCACACCACCAGCTGTGGGAACTCAGGTCACAGCTTGCCCTACTGTGGTCACAGTGTGACCCATGCATGACACAAGAAATGCAGAGGTCCTGGCATGGGATTCCCCATCCTCCCTACTGCTTTTCCAAAGGAAAGGGTTTTGCATGGTAGGACCATATGAAGCTCTGTATGGATATTTGAGTGGTCATATGAACTAGAACTGAGGACAGGAGCTGAGCCTTTTGCCTGGCATATTTTCCTGTGAAAGACCATCCCCACTGCAGGGGCACGTGCTGATGTAGAGAGAAAGTTTTGATGCTCATTGTATTCCTCTGCTGTCAGTTCCAGGGCAGCTTTCCCAGGTGTTGCCCGAACTCCTCATGGAATGTGAGCGCTGCACTTGTGAAGTGCCTTGTCTTGGGGTACTGGGAAGTTTTGGCTGCTCTTGAGCAGCTGCAGGTACAGCTGTTCAGTAATGGAAGCCAGAATCTGATTTTTCTTTTTTGAGGATGATGACAAAATGTCAACCCTGGGGTTTTCCCTCTGACTGACAACTGCAAGGAACCTGGCCATGGTCCAAGGAGGCAATACCCTCTGGGAACACGCCCCTTTCTGGGGCAGAGGGAGAAGTGGGAAAGCAAAGGTGGGGAGGCGGATGGAAGGCAGTGGGAGCCTGCTGCCTGGCAGAGGTGTGTTTGCTGACAACCTTTCCCTTCCATTCATGTGGTTCTTTCTTTTCTTCTTTTTCAAGGCCACAGCCACTGGAGCTATGAAGGTAAATACACTGCAGTTATTTCTGCTTTTTTCCTACTACTCAGCAGATCCTGGAACAGAGCCAGCTGTGGTTAATTATTACAAGGTTTCTGTGCGCACTCCACGACTCACCCTTCCCTCCTGCCTGACCCTGACACAGTGCCCGTACCCAGGCATGTATGGGCTGAAGAGCCAGAGGTTGATCTGATTTCACCAGGAAGCAGCCGGTCCAATGAGGGCTTTCCCAGCCCCTTGGGTGTGGGGGATGACCCTCAGGGAATGAATGACCCTCCCTGAATGAGAGCTCCCCTGACCCTGTTCCAAGCGGGGGAAAAGTCTGCTCTCCCCAGGCTGGACTTGCAGCCCATGCTGGGACTTTAACCAGCCCAGGGATTAGCTTGTCCTCACCTCTGCCCTCTGTCACCCTCCCTTACCATCCTGCCTGGTCCTGCCCTTTCTTCAAAACCTGGGAGGCTTCTCCACAGTACCCATGATGGGCATCACCACAGTGGTATGACAGATACACCTTTTACTACTTACTGCACCATAACTCTGGAGTTTGGCTCAGCTACTAACAGCCAGCTCCATATTTACAGGGGTCCTGCGAGGGGCTGGCCTGGAGACAAGCCTGGGTTTGCACTGGCCCATGACACGCTAGAAGTAGCCCTCTGCAGTGCAAAGGGAGTTTTCTGAGGCACCAGCCATGCTTATTCCAGCTGTGGTACTGGGAAGAGGTGGCCATTTCAGCAGCCAGTCCAGCCATATCAGCTGGCCCTTTGCCACAGAGTCCAGGAGCACTGTGGTACCTTGCTCAAGCAGCTCTGGGGGTGATACCTGCCAGAGGCCAGGCTGTGCAAGGCAGCCAGTGTGTGATGAGCTGCAAGGCAGCAGCTCCTCAGCTTGCCAAGTCCACTTGTAAATGATCCTCTTGCACTCTTCCTAAACACCCCAAAAATAGACTTTCCTGGCAGCTCACCATGCTCTGAGACCTTTCCTGATACAGCTGTATTCAGTCACATGTTGGCATAAAGCTGCTCCCAAGCTAACTTCATGGAAGCTAAACTTATGTGCATGGGTACTTCCCTGGCCAGTGCAAGCCCCCTTCCCCAACACCCCCAAACCTTCTTTCTGGAGGTCTCCTCACCCTGGGGATCTCACTGACAGTCCCTCCCTTCCTTCTTACACCAGACCTGAAGCACTGGAGTACAGACTACTTGGACTGCGGGGGCACCAAGCAGTCACCCATCAATGTTGACACAGCTCAGGCCATCTTCAGCCCTGACCTGCGGCCGATCCAGATCTCTGGCTACAGCCTGCCTGCCAGCGAGCAGCTCAAGCTGAAGAACAATGGGCACACAGGTGGGGGCAGAGGCAACTGCAGGGGCTGGAGCCCAAGGAGAGGATGCTCAGACTCTCCCAGCAGGACTGGGCTTCTCTGATACCTTTTCCCTGAGCTCTGGGAAGTAGATTGTCTTGTAGGCTGCCACCCTGTTTGTTTCTAGGCCAAAAGGGAAGCAGCAGACTGTAGAAATTTTACATGTCCATTAGTTTTCCTGGACAAGATAATAAGCCCCAAGATGTCCAGAGCCTTTGGGAGCTGGCTCCAGAAATTTGTTAACTTCACATTTTCTTTAAAAAGAGAATGATGTTTCTGATGTGGATTTTCAGCCACTGGTTCCTCCCCTGCATTTCACTTTCAAAGGATTCATCAGTCTATGGATGTGGCTTAGATTTTAAGCTACTTATACCTTTTAGGGCACAATATTGACCACCTTACTTTGTCTGTACTTAGGGATTCTATCTCAAATCTTAAGAAATTTTCATAGGTTTTTGTTTTCCCTTCTCCAAAACTAGGATGGTTTTTGTAAACAACTTTTTGGACATGACTTATTCATGTTATTTTAGTATCAGCCTTGGTATTCCAGATATGGAGGAAAACCACATCTTTCCACAGCTGAGGGTGGTTGCACCTGGTTGTTACCAGCTTTTTCTTGGAGGAGGTAGAATGTTTCGAGCACACTGATGTCTGCCAGTCCCTGAGCTAAGAAAGAGTTAGGGAGAAGGGGACTTAAGAACTTGCTGATGGTGTGATAAGGCACTTCCTTGCCCTGGTGGCCAATGAGATGGAGCTGACCTGTGTATACAGAAAACTTGACAGGTCAGGCTTGCTGTGTATGGTCAGATCAGCTGTGTGCTGCATGCACAGAACCCTATATTGTGGCCTCTTGCCCTAATGTGCCTGCAGAGTTAAACTAGTTGAGCTCAGTAGTTGCTATTTTAGACACCATGGCATCTGGTGTTGCTTGGTGTTTAGAAAAGCAGTGAGAGCATTTTCATTGGGGAGAGGGGAAGTACTTTCTCACAAGGCTTTTAAGACACGTTTTTTACTGTGGCAACCGCTGGTCTGCTTTATGAAAACTATAAATAAATAAAAAGTTGCAAGCTCAGTAAGATATTTGTACAGTTACTCATTTTGGTAACAAAGTGTATATGTTATATAAGCTTTTTTTTTTTTTTTTTTAATTATTCAGGTAGTTAGGAGAAAGAAAACAATGGTTTACCTATACAAAATAAGTGTAAAAGCAGATAAATTCATAGGGAGGGAACAGTTTCACACTTCCTGTATTTGAGTTTTCTATCCCTGAACCCAGTGGCAAGGAACTTGAGATGGCCAATGACTCATCACAGCTCTGTTACGTAGTTAATCCCTAATCTGTGCCCTATCAGTGATATTACAAAGGGACGCCCCATTTAAAAAAGGAAAAAGGAAAAGACCTTACATTAAAAATTAGGAAAAGGTGCTTAAAAGGATAGAACAGCCTTTCTCAGGGTCCAAGGACACTCCTGATATTTTTGCCACATGTCCAGGTAACTCAGTTTTCTTCCTCTGCCACACTGCTGCATAAATCCAAAATAGCTGGACAAACCCCACTAAAGTAAAGAAAAAACAAAGTATGAATTTATGACATCCAAAGAGGCAAAAATTTTAGCTCTAAGTACTTTCAAAATATTTAATGCTTCTGTGCCCTAGCTCCAGTGCTGTCATACACTTGCAAGCTGCTTTATTTGACAGGTCCCAGCTTACCAAGAGTTGCAGCTCTCTGTCCCCTTGCCCTGTTCTCATAGATATTCACCATTCTGCCAGTATTTTTCTCTATGAATTTTGTTCATGGTCTCTTTATATTATTCTCACTTACTGAATAAATTGTTGGATAACATTTGGCTTGGAGCTGGCCCCAAAAGTCTTTGTGGAAGGGCTCTTCACTTTCCAGCATTTTCGTAGCAGCTATTTTTGAAGCTGACATATTTACTGCAGTATCCTACAACCTTCAGTCATAAGTTGAACCCTGCCACATTGGCAGGCTTGCCCACAGCCTCATGACAGATGGAAAGTGAGGCTTTCTGTTATGACCAGTTTCTGGAAGCCCAGAGCGACTGTTTCCCTTGAGACACCTCCTTTGTGTACCTGTGGAATAGATTGGGCTTTCTGTTGCATTACTGACCTCTTCCTTCTGCCTGTGCAGTTGTCCTTGAGCTGCCTGACTCCCTGGCCCTCACTGGTGGCTATGCCCAGCAATACCGAGCTGCACAGCTGCACCTGCACTGGGGCTCCCCATCAGGACCCGGCTCGGAGCACACCATCAATGGGCATCGCTTTGCTGCCGAGGTGAGGAGCCCTCATGGTGCTGGATGCATCTTTTCTCTCATGGTGCTGGGCGGGGAAGGCACTGGAATGCTGTCATGCTCCTCGCCCATGGCTCTGGTTGTCACTGGATGTGGGCTGTAACTCCTGACCAGGAACCTGGGCAGCTCTGCAGAAGTGGAGTTGAGTATAATAGGCCACACTTTGGTGCTGAGCCAGACTCATGCAGAAGCCTGGTCCTGGGCTGATGGAGCAGGAGCTATGGCAGTCCCCGGCTGTGGAAGACAGCTTTTCTAGAGGCTGTGAGCCTGCTTTGGGAGCTACAGGGACTGTTTACTCTGTACACACTGTCCTCTTGCTCTGCCAGCTCCCATCTGGTTTTATTCCTCCTTCTCTAGCTGCTGTCCTCAAACTGAGCCTGGCTCTGCAGTATTAGCCCCTGTTATGCAGGACAGAGTGCCAATTTGCTGTTTCTGAACAGGGAAGTTCCTGCAGTCAGATCTTCATGCTGGCTGCTTTGCAGCAGCAGATTTTCTTGAACCCACCAGTATTTTCCCTCCCCTGCAGTGGTACTCATCACACCTGCATGACTCTCACAGCCCTTATGTCAGCAGGCTGTAGCCCTGTGGGAGTGAGCATCTCCCAGTGGTGTCCATCGAGAACTGGGATTCCATTTTTCCCTTCCAGATCCATGTGGTCCACTACAATACCAAGTATGACAGCTTTACAGAGGCAATGGTTCACCCAGATGGCCTGGCTGTACTGGGAGCCTTTCTGGAGGTAAGTTTCATGGATCAGCAGGGGGAGGATAGGACTGGGGTGGGCAGAATTAGACACAGTTTTGGGGACTGACAGAGGTGCAAATGTACTTTGGAAGAAGGGGAGAGAAAGGGCAGACCAGCCTTGATAAGAATGAAGGGGTCACTGTGATAGGGTGCCTCTCTCAAGGCCTCCCTGCTGCTATCACTGTCTTGTCTCCCTTTGGGCCCCAGCCTTGCTGTTACCTTGGGATCTCTGTGTTGCAGGTTGGGCATGGGGAGAACCAATACTACCATGAAATACTTAAACATCTGTTTGAAATCCAAGAAGTAGGTAAGGCCCTGTCCCACCTCATGCTCTGTGTCAATGGCTGCAGCCCAGCAGAGAAACCAGCTGCTCAGCAGAGCAAAGCTGCAGCACACGCAGTGCCAGACTGCCCATGATCTTCATGCTGTTGTCCTCCAAGGCATTTGTACCAGTTTCATTCCCATTATGTTTCCTCTCTCAGGACAAGAAACCTCGGTGCCTGGATTCAACATTGCAGGTCTGCTGCCTGCCAACCTGAAATTCTACTTCCACTATAATGGCTCTCTGACCACCCCTCCCTGCTACCAGACAGTCAAATGGACAATCTTCAACCAGACTATGCTGCTCTCTCATCACCAGGTCTGTCAGGGCAACGAGCTCTGCATTGGGTCTTTCCCAGTTTCTCCCCGTAAGCTGGTGTAGGTGCCCTGTGCCAGTGCTCTGCAGCTCATCTGCTCCCAAAAGTGGGATGTCATTCCCACATATATTATATGCCATCCTGCTCACACTGTTCTCCTTCCAGATGTCATTGCTGGTTTCAACCCTGAGAAGCCCTGATGACGAGATTTTGCAGAACAACTACCGGCCAGTGCAGAACCTGCATGGGCGACGGGTGCTGGCAAGCTTCCAGGCCACTCCTCCAGTGAAACACACTCCTGGTAAGGAGTGAGTGTGCTCAGGCTGCTCCCAGCAGCAGGGATGCAGTGATGGGGGCAGCAGCAGGAGTCAGTGCTTTGAGTATCTTACCGAGACACAGAATCTCCATGGGTTAGACCTGCCCTGCAAGTGACATGTGGCAGCACTGGTCTTAGGGTCCTGCTGTCGCCCATTTCTGCACTTCCTCCACCCTGCCTGGGGAAGACTGGTTTATAGAAACTTATTTTATCTTTAGTCTTGCAGATGTAATAGTAGCAGGACTAGGGGATGCGTGGTGAAGAGCAAAGAGGCCGGTCCTAGCACTCCAGCTAGCTATGTCAAGCCCAAATGCAATAGATAAATACAGTAGGAGCTGCCAGAGCTATAAGCTTGCAGTGAACACCCCTCCCCCAAATCCTTCAGGACAGGCAGTGCTGGGTACCTCTCCAGAAGGCTATGCTCTGCCAGCAGGGCCTCATGGCCATCCTTGCCAGGCACACAGTCCCCTGCTTGAGGGGTCCCTGAATGCCCACCTTATATTTCTCCTTGAAGGTCTTGCATTAGTGATTTCCAGGCATGAGTAGAAATCACTATTAATCATCAGGTGTGACTATTGCTCTGCATCACTGAATTTTGGCCATTGCTGCTCCCTGAGGTCACTGGGGATTTTCTGTTCAACATCCTGCTGTCTTTCTGTTCTGATGGCATTTCCTACACCTTCTGTGAAAATGACTAATAGGAACAGCACAGGGCTGGTCCCCGGCCTCTGGGCAATGCCTCAATAACCACACAATGTAGTGCAAGGCACTTCCCTCACCATTCCACCTGCAGCCTGCTTGCTAATGGCTCTAGGCTTTTAATCACTGAGGTCTTCAGCCTGGATAGCAGTTTCCCATGTGGCACTGCATCAAATGCTTCACTGAAGCTGGGAGAGATAAAATCTACCGCATTTTCTTTGTCTAGAATATCACTTATCAAAGAAGGATATCGGGTTAGGCTGGCATGCTCTATCTTTGGTAAACCTCTTAGATACTTTATCATATTTTCCATTTACCTCCAAGCTTTTCTTTTACTACTTTCTTGCAGAAGCTGTTCCAAAGCCTCCCAGCACTGGGGCAAGGGGGGAGATGCCCAGCTCTATTTTTTTTTTTTTCATTATTTGCTATTCCTATACAAAAACCCCCACTGTAACAAAACCACAAAGGTTGTGTTCCAGAAGTGCCAGGAGAATGTCCTTGTACTCTTGGATGAGGTTACTGGTCCCCTGCTTTGTGTACACAGGATTGTTGGGGGTTTCTCCCCACATCAGTGCTAGCTGCTTGCTTTAGCCCTTGGGGCTGCTGAGCACTAAGGTGGAATGCTGTGGGGTCTTGTTTTGCTTGCAGATGCACCTTCTGTGCCCATGCTTGTTGATCTTTTTGCCAGCCAACCCAGCTCTGGATAACCACTCCTGTCCCTAGCTGCGGGGTGGAGGTGGCAGCTTTCCTGCAGCAGCCATATAGCTGGATAGAGCCCATAGATAGTGCCACTCTGTGCACCATACCTGAGCCATGTACAGATGATAATACAGCTCTTTAAAAGCCGTGCTTTCATGCTGGGCAAACATTTGTCTAGCACAGCTCCCTCCCACCATGTAGGGCCACCAAGCCATCCCCATGCCAGGTGCCCTACCTGCAATGCGTGGCTGCCTCCTCCCTGGGAGCTGCTGACCGTCTCACTGCAGGCAACTGTCCCCATGGCTGCTGCCTGCTGGGCTCTGCCCAGGGGCTTCTCTGGGGTCTCCTGTGAGGTCCAGTGCAGTTATGGGGTGCTGCAGTGCTCAGTACCTTGCCTACTTCCTTGACTGTAGCAACAACAGTGGGGGGAGTTTCTGTCTGGGCTCAGTGAGGCTCAGGTGCAGGCTGTGGTTCAGGGATCCTTTTTTCTCCCGTTTTCTCATGCTTCTGGCAGGGTGTCAGGGCTGTTTCCTGCAGCAAGATCCTGTGAGCTGCTGGGGATGTGGCAGGCAGCTCTGCCCTGCTCATGGGAGTCTTGTGGGCAGCCCTACTTTGGAAGCGGAGCCCAAATGCCTGCAGGCTTGAGACTTAGCTCCCCAAATACTTCAAAGGCAACCCTCTGACTGCATTGTCTTTCTTTACAGGCAGTGGTGCTCCAGCAACAGCAGGTAGGTGAGGGGCTGGCACAAATCAGGGGAAGGTGGGCAGGGGGTGTACCTGCCTGAGAATTGGGGTTGTGCACAAGCCATGCATTGAGTTGGGGGCAGGCAGCCACAGTGAGTTTGTAGGCCTGCTCTAGCATCCACACTGCTGGTTCAATCCTCTGGCCTTTCTCTCCTTTTCAGAAGGACACTCCAGCTCATTTCATGCAGGTAAGCGTGCTCAGCCAAGGCTGTGTCCCCTCTGCCTGTGGGCTACCAGCCTGCTCCTTGCCTCCTCTTACTCAGCCACCCCCAGTGTAACATGCCTGTGCTTGGCTTGCAGGAGATGTGCTGGCTGTGCTCTTCGGGGTGCTCTTTGCTGTCACAGCACTGGCCTTCCTGCTGTACATCTATAAGCACCGCAGCCAGAATGCACGGTGAGCAACTGGGAGACACAGGAGGAATTGCCTGGCAGCAGGATGAGTCCAGGGCACAGAAGAGGGTTTAATGACGATTTCAGGAACAAGACCTCCTGCCTGGTCTAACAGACCCCCTTTCTTTCTCCACCAGGCTGGACTCGCCGACCAAATCCAAGGTCATCTACACGGCAGCCAGCACTGAGAACACTGCGTAAACTCCACACCTCCGTGGCAGTCCCAGCCCCACTGGCTCAGCCTGTCACCCCACCTCCTCTCACTCCCACCCCAGGTCAAGGAAGACCAGCATGCCTTGGCTGCATGGGCTGTCCACATGGACTGTTTGTCTGGGGTGCAGCATTTGGCCCCAATAGATATTTTTGTTATAAAAATGGTAAAAATTAAAAAAAAAAAGTAAAATCCTCCCATGGTACCAACTGTCTCTGCTGCCTTTGTGGGAAGCTGTGGGGCAGGAAAGAGCACCCTGGTTCAGCTGGAACCACAATGGAGAGGGGTGGGCAGGGACCCCTTCCCAACCGGCAAAGACAGCATCAGCCTCTGTGCACTGGGCAGAGCTCCAGAGTAAGCAGCACAAGGCTTCTTCTACAGCCCAGCCCTGCCCTTCGTCACTCTGGGACTTCTTCCTCCTCTTATTTGTGCAAAGCATTGGAAAAACATAGCTGTGGCTTGGTAAGGCTGAAAAAAGGCAGAGCTGAAGGTGGCAGAGCCACCACTTGCTTGCTGGCCACCCAGACCACCTCTGGCTTTATCATACCTAGATTAGCCAGGACAACCCTAAATCAGTGGCTACTTCCCACCTTTCATGATGGCTCCTGTGGAGCTGGAGCCGAGTCCCAGGGAGCTTTATGGCCATGACAAAACTGAAATAAACTGGCCCTGTCTGGGAGAGGAGAGGATCCACCCCAAAGCTGTAAAATTAGAGCTCAGCCACTGTTAGGATGGACAGAGCAGGAGCAAGGCCTGCAGGAAAATGGGGTCTGCAACTGCCAGACCATCCGGCTCTAGTCACAGCAGCACAACCCATTGTTACCACTGCTTGTACCCTCCCCACAAGGGCAGCGCTGCTGGCCACACAGAACCCTGCTTGTCTGTGGTACTTAATTTTATTGGTATAAAAGCCCACTGTGGATAAAACTGCCTTTTCAGCCCGATGGCAGTTTCTCCCTCCCAGCCCTGTGGCACAGAACCAGGGCTGGTACCCGCCTGAAAATCCCCAAGAACAGGAGAGGGCAATGATCCATTGGAATGGTCCCTTGAACCCCCTCCCAAATCTGTGCCGGCAACAGCTGTGGCATTGCATCTCCTCCCAATCCCTCCACCATCCTCCATGCCCACTGGGTCCTTTGGATACTGTCTTTTTCCCTCTCCTCCTCCCATCCTGCATGGTGTCAGTACCCACAGGTCCCCCAGCACCATCCTGCTGTACAAGGATGCCAGCTCAGCCCTGCCAGGGCTGTAGCTCCTGGGGCAGCAGGACTGGGCAGGGAGGTGGAGTAAGGAGCACTACAGCAGTCAGACACGACCCAGGGCACGGCAGCACTTTGCAAAGCCCCTTCCTCCACCCTGCAGTGAGGAGGCAATGCAGCCCCCTGCCCTGGCATGGGGGGAAGCACATCTGTGGCAGCGGGGGGAGAAGCAAAGTTTCTTTGGGCTCAAGCCTCCGGCAGTCGCAGGCTAACTGGGGCTGAGCTCACAGCAGGGCCAGCAAAGTTGGGTCCCCCAAAACTGAGGTGTTTTATGGGGACTCCCAAAGGGGCATTGGAGTGAGCCAGTCTCAGCCACGCTGGTTGGCTGGCTGCCACAGATGGACCCCAGTGCCTGCCCCACCAGGGCTGGCCAGGGTCCCCCAGTCCAGGAGAAAAGATATTGCAAAGAAGGTGATGCCCGATCCTGCCGCCAGGATGGGAGGGGAGGGGAGGGGTGGCTGGGGACAGGAACATCCTGCAGGGCCTCAGGATCCTGGCTGGGGGCTTGCTCCACTCCGTAAACCTGCAGGAATCAAGAAGAGAAACAGTGAATTTTCACCAAACTCTACCCCACTTCTCCCAGAGAGGCAACAACCTGAGCGTGGTCTCAAAAACCACCTGCTCCTCTGCTCTAGGAGACAAGGGGATGATACCCTTGCTCAAGCTATTAGAACAACCTCTCAGCATCCCAGCACCAGTCCTGGTACCCCATGAGACCCAAAGTGTCACCCACCCCTTTCTGGAGCAGCACTTACAGAGGAGGAAGCGCCGCAGGTTCTGCGCAGATCCACCCGAGAGTAGGTAAGCCCAGGTAGCAGCAGCAGCCATCAGCAGATAGGAGGGCACCAGGCTGCCCACGTACAGGGGGTTGCAAAATGACTGCAGAGAGAGGCACGAGAAGAGAAGGGTGAGCAGGCAGGAGACTACAGGGACAGGATGTGTGGCAGTGTCATCACCTCAGAGAATGGAGTGGGATAGGCGGCAGCAACCCCAGGATTTGGTTTGTGAAGGGCCAGCTCCTCTGCTAGTGCCAAAGGCTATTTCCTTCCAGCACAGGGACCAGTACCCTGAATACAGGTCCCAGCACAGAGCCCTGTTTCCAGTTACTCACCAACCCCGAAACAGTGAGATGCATGATAACGACTGCTGTGATCTCCCACCAGCGCCGGTGCTCACAGCCATGAAAGAAGAGGATTCCCCAGAAGGTGTGAAGGAAAATCAGCACCATGGTCATAAAAGCTGCAGGGAGAAGCAGAGGTGTCACCAGGGAATCACCCACTTGACCTAGCCTGCAGACTTGGGGAAGAGATGGAGAGGATCAGTAAAGAGCGGGGGGTGTAGAGAAACAGCTTGGCTGGACTGGGAGGTGCTGGGTCAGACTCTACATGTGGGAGACATGGAAAGAAGAGCAGGGAGGGTCACAGGGAACATCAGTTTGCCACAGAGATATGTGACACGGGATTATAAGGGTCTCAGATAGGTGAGGGTGCAGCATGGACATGGCAATGTAAGAGGGAAAAACTACAGCACCTCATCTGCTGCCTCTGAGGTGGGGCAGAGATGTGAGAAAAGGGTGCCAGTTACTCACCTGAGGTCAGGAAATACAGCTGTGAATCCCCATGGATGCCCACAGTGCCAGGCCCTAACGCATCTGCCAGGAGATTGATCATGGAGAAGGCGCCACTCATGAGACCAAAGCCCACGCCAGCCACTGCCGGGACAGGAACACTGTTAAGCTCTGAACTTTCCAAGGGTCACCCCACACACCTGTGAGCGAGCTTTGGCATGAGAAATCTCCTTTTGCTCCCAGCACCATGCTCAGCCCTGCCCAACCTCCCCCCTGCCCCGTGGTCAAGGTGCTCTACTCTGCACAGCACTCACCATATGCCATTTGCTGAATGGAAATGGGGGAGCAGCCGTCCTCACTGAGGGCCACCAGCCCCTCAATGGCCTTCCTGTGGAGTGAGAGTACAATGGATCCCAGCACAGCCAAACCACCTCCTAAGGCATGGTGCATGTGCACTCTGCACCATGCCACCTTCCCTGCAACACTTCAAACAACACCCACAATGGAGATTGTCCGTGTGGCTGTACACCAGACAAACCAGGCATGTGAAAATCATGTGAGGCCACATAGAAAGATTTTCCAGAGAGGAATGTGAGTGCCAGCCAGTGCAGCAGAGCAGGGCTGGTGTGAGCAGGACGTCGAGTGTAAGGCAAGCAGCACCCCCGCATGGAAAGCAGCCCCACTGCAGGCGTGGGAGGCTGTACCTGATCTCCACACTTAAAAGAAGATGTTGACTAACAATGGAGGAGGTGCAGGAAGAGCTCAAAGAGTTAGCAAAATTCCGTGGGGAGAGAAACTGTGAGAGGAGAGGCTTCATAATTTGTGCCAACTACAGGTGTAACAGGTAAGGAGGATGCCAGGCAGGTCCTCAGCCTAGGGAGGACAGCAGTGCTTGAGACCAGAGATCCACAAGGCACAAGAAACACAGTGGTTTTATGTCAGAGGCTGCTCCATGGAAGTCTGCTACCCTCTGTCTGCCTGCCTCCAGCAGTACCCTGCTGCAGGGAGCCTGCCGACACGGCTCCCCTCCAGAATTCTCCCAGGAACACCGAGAAGTATGAAGGACACCTCCCTGTGCCTGCCTGCCCAGTCCCAGCACAGTGTCTGTCCACCCACAGGACAGGGTGCAGCACATGCTCCCCTGGCAGCAAAAACCCCTGCACCCGAAGACAATGGAATCAGGAAGGCTGGAAGTTGCCCAGGCTGCTCTGAGACTGTGACCTGGCTTGGTCAGGGCACCAGATCCTTCAGATCTTCGGGCTGCTCTGCCCCACCGCCTGAGACCAACTAAGGTCAACACACCAAAACAGATGCCACCCATGTGCTCATGGTAAGCACTGAGGCAGCTTCCTGCTACAATTGACAATGCCCCCAGTCCAGCAGCTCACAGGCGAAATCTGGCACCACCACAGCTGGGAAGACAGTCCAGCAGCATTGGCACAGTGGGGGAGATGCCGTTACCTGAGGAGCTTGTAGTAAAGGAAGCGGAAGGCCTCCTGCAGCAGCACAGAGAACATCACCCCAAAAATCAGGAGCCCCTTCTGCAGCCGCTCATCCTGGGGGTCGCTGGCTTTCACTGCGATAAACCAGATGAGGGATGAGAGCAGCAGTGACACCAGCCAGAAGAAAGCCCTGTAAGAGACAGAGCTTGCTGGCACCGGTGCTGTGCCAGAGCACCTGCTGTGCTGGGACTGGCACTGGCAGCTGTGCCCCAGCCTTTCACACTCTCCAACCAGCACCAGTGACATTCTGGTACTGATGCTGGGCAGGTGGTACCTGTATGGGTTTCACTGCTGTGCTGCGCATGCACGTCTGCCCCACTGGTTACCAGAACTGGCACCAGTGCCCCTGTTGTGCCCACAGCAGTACCAGCACCTGTGCCAGGGTCATATCCATGGCAGTGCCACTTCCACTACCACATCCTTCTGGAGCCACAGTGGTACTGGTACCAGCTTCCCAGCTGCACAGACACACCAGTACTATTGCCAACCCTCCACTGGCACTGCAGGAGTTCTTGTGTCTACGATGTGCTGTGACAGTAAGAGAAACAATATTGGTGCTCCTCTCATGCAAGCAACAGCACCAGCACGGGTACTGGTGACTCTGGTGAACCCACAATAGCACCAGCACGGGTACTGGTGACTCTGGTGAACCCACAACAGCACCAGCACGGGTACTGGTGACTCTGGTGAACCCACAACAGCACCAGCACGGGTACTGGTGACTCCGGTGAACCCACAATAGCACCAGCACGGGTACTGGTGACTCCGGTGAACCCACAATAGCACCAGCACGGGTACTGGTGTGCCTGCTGCAGTCACGACGGTGCCTCAGCCAGTACCAGTCACATGCCTATCACACCCCTGATGCCACCACCACCCTGTCACACCCATACTGGTACCAGCACTCCTGTCACGCCCATACCGTACCAGCACCATCATTGGTACCAGCACCCCTGTCTCGATTAGTGATCGTATTGGGGCGCTGGGACCAGCAGCCCATTACATCCGAACCGGGACCAGCACCAGCAGCAGAATCAGTGGCCCCACCACGATGGTTCCGGCAGCAGCGCCGGGGCCGGTCCCGGCGCCCCGCCACGCCCACACCGCTCCCGGAGCCATCCCGGCCCCACAGCACGGCCGCAGCAGAGCCCCCATCGCTGACTGACCCGGCGATGAGGATGATGATGCGGAGCGGGTCGCGGGCGATGGTGAAGATGAAGAGGCCGAAGGCGGGCCCGAAGGCGATGAAGGTGCACCCGAAGAAGACGGCGAGCGTCATTTCGGCGGGAGCGGGGACACGGGACCGGGGTCGGACCCGGAGCTCGGACCGGACGGGCCCCGCGGCCCCTTCCCCCTCCGCCGCCCTTCCGGGCCGATGACGCCAGGCGTGCGCGCGCCGCCGCCGGCGGAAGCGGCGTCCCGGGGCGGAGCGCCCGTCACTGCGGGCGGGGCGCCCGGCCCCGGCCCCGGCCCCGGCCCCGGGCCCGGCTCTCCGGGAACGGGTCGCGGCGCCGGGCTGGCGGAGCTCAGGGAGCGTCTGGGGAACGCTCTCCGGCGCACGGCGTGACCCCGGGGGGCCTGTGCAGGAGCAGGAGCTGGTCTCGATGATCCCGTGGGTCCCTCCCAGCTCGGCACGTCCCGCGGCCCGTGGGGACGCGGCCCAGGGGAGCTTGGCCTCCTCCCCACGGCCACCCCGAGAGCGCGGCCTGCGCGGGCCCCCAGCAGCAGGGGCTGGGCGAGGCGTGCAGGCTGCCCCACCCGCAGTGCCCGTGTGCTCCCTCCGCTGGGACCTCCAGTCCAACCCCATTTCAACGAGACTGACACACAAAGGCTCTTCAGTGCGCTGCCTACTTACAGACATCCACTCCCCAACACGCAGCCTTTCTGCCTGCAGGAGACTTTGGACAGGGACACTGCGTGTAAGGTCCTGCTGAACCGGCAGAAACACTGCGCCCATGCCAGTCTTGGCACACATGCAGCAAGGTCAGAAGAGGCTTTTGAGGGGTCTGGAAAGGCTGTTGTTACATCATGGAAAACAGGCCCTCTTTGTAAGAGGCAGAACAGTCCAACGTGGAGTACAGAGGGCTTTCCTGAAACAGGGAAATCCCAGGGGAGCAGTGAGATGTAGGTCCTGGTATATCCCCACCAGTTCATGGGCTTGCCCTCGCAGCCAGCAAGTTGGTAGCTGGAAGCAGGAATCACAGGATCTTTTCCACTTGTTCCAGAGACACGACTGGTATTTGGCTTGATCGCCAGAGTTTACGAAGCCAAGTCGTGCCCCAGCACAAGAGATCCCAGAGGAGGAGAGAGGGGAATAGTTTTGTCCCTGCTTAAAGATTTCATAACTGCCAAACAGCCAAGAGTCAGCCCACCTGGCCCAAAGGAAGTCACATCTCACTCTGTAAGCCAGGGACATCCACTTACAACCCCTGTGTTACAGTTACAGCCCCAGGGTTTCTGCCTGCTTGGCCAAGAGAGCCTCTGGGAGCTTGCTCCTGGGTAAGGGCGGCCAGGACCTGTGAAGGGTGGAGATGAAAGCTGGGGCTTGCCAGCTGGGAGATGCAGCTTTGGTGGCTGCAGCATCAGGGAGGATGGGTCACAGCAGGAGGTGTCACCAGGGACATCATCAGGCTGCCCCAGCCCACCACACCTGGATTCTGGTGACCAGTGAGTGTGCATGCAGAGGAATGCTGGGCTAGATAGGGATGGGAACAGTGCCCAGGGCCTTTCTAAGAAGAAGAAACACAAGTGCCTCAGGGCAGGACAGGACAGGCCACAGAACTGTGCTTGGGGCTGGAAGAGAAGCTTAGGGCTCTTAAGGGTGGCCAGTGCTCAGAGAGGCTTTGGGGACATCCTGGGTGTCCCCAGCCCCCTGCTGCCTCCCACCCAGACCTGATAAGCTCTCTTTCCATCCACCAGGCCTTGGCTCCCAGAGTTGTGTTCTTCCTGGGTCTGCTGACCATCCAGCCCAGACTGCAGCACTATGACCAGGCCAATGTGGACACAGCCAGACGGATGGAAGGGTGTGAGGCATATCTGCATCATGAGATGATTTGGCTGCTGCAGGTGATAGAGGGGAAGAGGGGCACCATGGAAGCCCCACTCCTTTCTGCAGTGCAGCAGCAGTGGCTGTTTTAAGGTGCTGTATCAGCCCTTGTCCTGGTCACTGTGAGCTGCTGGCTGGACAAAGGAAGCATGCCTCTGCCAGCTGCAGGGAGCAGGAGAGCCCCAGCAGCAAGAAGGAGGACAATGGCTAGAAGAAGTTCAAAGGTGCCCACAATGGTCTTGTGATCACCCCATCCATGACCAATGGAAACATTTAAGCTAAGGCTGAATGGGGCTGTGAGTAACATGATTTAGTTGTGCATGCCCCTCCTCATTGTGGCAGTGATCTTTAGCGATCCCTTCTGACCCCAGCTATTCTGTGTTTCTAAAGCACGACCTGCCCAGCACTTGAAGCATGGACCAGCGTGATAGAATCAAGACCAGTAATTTTATCATTTTCTGAGGTAATACTATGAAGTTTACCAAAATTATGTTCCTTGGCCAATCCACAAAGACTATAAACATCAACATATGGAAGACATCCTGCAAGAAAGGCAAGAAAAGCATAACAGAACCCTGATAACAAGTGTTTTTTAATTTATTTTCTTTTGCTCTGAAAGGCAATAAATCAACCTTGTCACCAACAACTGCTAAACCAATGCAATGAATTGTCTCCAAGAGTCCCTTCCTACCTGTAACCGTGTTGTAGGCCTGTGTTGCAGCAGAGATGCTCCAGGACTGCTCCCAGATCCCCTGAGCCAGTGGAGCAGAGGCCACATGTCCCCCTGTACTGCAAACTCCACTCTCGCATCCCCAGGCACTGCATATGGGGCATGCTCATACAAAAATTGAGATGGCACCACGTGGTCATGGCCATCCATGCTTCCCTCCATCTGCCTTGTCCTCTGCTGACTTTGACAAGTCAATAATATGGATTTGGGCACTGGGAGATTTGTGTGGCACTTGGATTTAGGGGGCCTGACCTGTTTTAAAATCCCATAGAGCTTTGCAAAACCCTCACAATTTGGCAACACAGTTTTTCTGGCCTTCACCCCAATGTCTTAAGCTGTAGATGAAAGGAGGACTGAGGGGTGGCAGTAGTCTGTGCCTGGCTTTGCACAGCTTGACATGTCTCATCAGAGTATCTCAGATGCTCTTTGTGTGGTTCTGCCACTTCACCATGTAGTTCAAGGGCATGGAACGGGAAGAATTCAGAGATTAGATGAGACACTGGAGAGATGAGAAAACTGGAGCAGAGAGTAGAGGTGAGAGGCTGCTGAAAGTTAATGTGCTGGTATATCAATAGGGTGGCAACCAACAGCAGGGCTGAAAGCTCTCTAGGGACATCTTCAGTCTGCCAGGCTAAAATAAAGAAATCCAAAGGCTGAAATTCCATGGAAGAGCTGGAGAGAGAGGAAGGGAGCTGGGCACAGGCACTTCAGTCCCCAGTGCCCACTGTGACACCTGTGGGGAGACATGCTTCCATGCCAGCAGTTTTACAGTTTCCCATGTTCCCAGAGTTTTCCATGGCTTACCTATTTATCTGTGAGGCCAGAGGGGAAACAAGATGGGTGGAAGAATGGAGGAAATGCAAAGCTTTGCTGAACTGTGACAATAGCCCATGTCTTTCTCAGGCTGAGCATCATCCAGGAACAGCAGTCAGGATATCACTGGCCAAATCAAAGGCAGTTCAAAGGAATAAAAAGTTCCTTGCAGCGAGGTACAAACAGTTAAGTCAAGTGGACTGGTCCAAACCAGGAGACAGCAGCAGCTAATGGGGAAAAAACAGTGGGTGTGAAAGGGCTCTTTGTCCCAGCAGGAAGGCGAAGGGCGCCCAGAGGCTGGGCACTGGGACACACCCTGACCGGGGCACAGGACAGGCTTGTTTGCAGTGCAGGGTGCCGGCTTCCAGAGTAGAGGTTCTTTTACATGCTGGTTCTTTTTGAAGACAGACAACCCCCTGCCTGGAAGGTGCTTTGGCTAAACAACAGGAATGCCTTAGCTGATGCATTGCAGAAGAGGAAGGCGGGCCCAAGGGGGAGCTCCAGCCCTTACGCAGGGACAGCTCAGCAGTCCAAGACACCGTGTACTGTCCCCCCCTCCACCTCCTCCAGGCCCAGGGTGAGCGGCTGCAGCTCACAGCAGACTTTATGACCTTGGGAAGATGAACTGAAGATGAGCACCCCATGCACAGGGAACTTTTTCCCCTGCTGTAGAAACCTTTTTTTTGTGGCCTTAGAACGACAAAACAGAATTGCTGGGCCATGGAGAAGGCAGGAGGCCAGCAGCACCTGGGCAGGAAAGAGATGCAATCTCAACACCCTCCTTTCCTGACCCAAGAGGCACAGCAAATAAAGGAAAGCAGATAACAAAAGCTATCCCTGTCGGTCTCTTGCTGGGTCTGGCTTGACAAGGAGTCAGCATGAATTGTGTTTCCTGGCAGTATGTGGATGTACTTGTAGAGGGATATCCGCTGGGTAGTATGGGATAACAGGGTTTGGTCCACATCATGGCAGGGCTTGAAGTGAAGGGCATGACAAGATAATGGCTCTGGGCATCCCCAGGAAATCCAGCCCATTTTGGTAACGGCAATGAGACACATCCGGCAGCTCTTCAATTTGTATTGGAGAAAATACAGCAAGCCAGGAAGGAACTTCCTGAACACTTTGTCTGCTGCATTAATATTTCCTAGCTTCTACAGCTGTCCCTGTAGAACAGGCAGGCATTCAGCCACTGGCAAAAGAAATTGCAACTAGTACAAAGTGTGAGCAGCTAATCCCATACCTGGAGAAGACCCTGACAACCAATAATGTGTGCATGCGTGATCATGTGCTTGTGTGTTTTCTCATTGTCATAAACATGAACCCTTGAGACGTCAAGAACCTTGTGGCCTCCCCAGCTGCCAAGGCAGTAGCCGACTGTGGAAGGGGACACACCAGTGACATGGTTTATCACTGTGTTCTTGAAGAGGTCGGTGAGTTTGAGCTTGAGACCTGAAGGTTTCCTCTGTTTTCCAAGGAAGTGATGGAGATGAGGGAACACAGTCCAAACCATGTGATTGTTATTCTGAGCCCACCACAGCCACGGAGGTCCTGCTGACCCTCCATGCATGAACTGGGGAGGGAGACCCACAGCTCCTCTCCCACTTGCCTGTACCCACCCAAAAGACCAAACACAAACATCCATCTTGTCAAACTGCTTTAATATTTGGACATAAAGACAGGACAGAGCCGGTTAGGCTGTGCACAAACAAGATCCCCTTGAGCAACAGTGCAAGGCTGCTGAGCTTCCCTTCTCAATGGAGGTGTGGATTTGTCCAAGATGCAGTTCTGCTGATGACCGCATCCTGAACATGCCAGTGGGGTATATGTGTTGGGTAGGGAAATGGGATAGGGGCTTGCAAGGGCAGCTCAGAGGTTGTTCAGCTCCAGTAAGGTCTGGTCCAGGACCTGGTGTATCCCCACGTTCTCCTCTTTGGCACTGGCCAGGCTCTCTGTGAATGCAAGGGACACCCAGCCACGCACACAGACACAACCCAAATGTTCCCAGGTGCAGCGGGACCCACACACACACCAAGCGCATACACACACACACACACACACACACACACACACACACACACACACACACAGATGGACATTTCAGTACAGCAATGGCCCCCAGTCAAATGGGGTGTCCCCTGTGGAGCATAGTCCACACAGGTAGCCCCATTTCTGGTAGGGATGAGTCCAGCCACTCTGGGATCTGCCAGGGTAGCCAGGCCAGTCAGGCTGGCCACTGGGACAGGCAGTTACCACTCTTCAGCATTTCCATCTTCCCAGGTTGCCCTGTTGCCCATGGCTGAGCACTCTGCAGCACAGGTGCCGCTGGTGAGTACCATTATTTGGCCAGACACTGGGGCATCACCACTGGCCAGCTGCAGGCACGTGCACAAACCCTTGGCCAGCAGAAGTGGAGAACCAATGCCTGCTGCATGACCCAGCCGTGCTCCGTGAAGAAAAGAAGTGAGAAAGCAGCTCATTAACAGCCCAGGAGAGTGGGCAGAGGACAACAGAGAGACAAGGAGCAGAGCTAACAAGGTTACAAGGATAAGCTCTGCCAGGCAGCCTCCCTCTGGTCTGCTTGTTTCCAAATGGCATCATGCTTCCCCCAGAGATGGGGATGGAACAAGAATGCTGTCCACTCAGCCCCATCTCCCAGTGTGCCCTGCTAGCCTCTTCCCTGTCCCAAGTTTGGGGCAGCAGGTGCTGCTGGATCCTCAGTTCTTTTCCCAGGCTTCCCAGCACCCTCCAAGGACCTCTGTCTAAGGGGATCCATCCTGCACGATTTAGGGTGACCAGAGTGAGGAGGAAGAGGCTGCCCAGTGACTCCCAAAATAAGGGGAGGAAGGCAGCAATACAAACCACTGCATCCCTCCCCAGCAGAGCCAGGATGATGCCAGAGGATAGCCATCACTACATGGGCATCCCAGGACATCCCAAAACCCTTCATATCTCTCCCACAAAACCTGATCAACTCCAGAGGGGTACCCTGTCCTGCCCAATCAGGGTAATTACCCCTATGAGGATAAGGCAAAGCTGCACACCCTGCCTCACCCCAGTGGGGAGGGGCTCCCATCCTTGAGCCAGCCAGGCCAAAATGAGATAGGGAGGCTGGGCTGGGGCCAGGAGCTCTGGGCAGCTCAGTTGTTAAGTTCAGTAAGGATGACCCGCAGCTCATTAGTGAGAACACGGTTTTTTTCGGCCTCCTGCTGAGAGCGCTCTAGAGGAAATGGAGACATCAATGCAGCACAGGAAAGAGAGAGAAAAAAGTGAGTTAGTGAAAAGAGACAGCATTTCTGAAAGCCTTCACTGAAAACACCACAAGCCACACAGCCAGTGCTGGGATGCAGCTGGACTGGCAGGAGGCAGCCAATCTGGGTGCAGGGACAAGGCTGTAGGTCCATTAATTTGGAAACTGGGTTCTGGGACAGGGTAGGGTGAAGAAGGAAGAGGTGGATCAGTACCAATTTAGGGATCACAAGAGATCACTACTGAAGGATAGCACCAGCCTCTTCACCAAAGGAAGGTGATGCAGGAGCTCTGACAGGGATGATATTGCTGCTTATAGGCAATGTCTGAGAGTAGAGAGAGGGAATGGACAGGACCAGGTCTAATCCTGACATTTCACATCAAAAGACTCATGGAGAAGATGGCATGAGGTGGGGAAAGCTGCGTATGAGAGTCAGGGGGTGGCTGTGGTCAGCACAATGGCCCCATCCCGCTCAGCCTGGCAGCGCGGGAGCTTCTTGGGTCTCAGGTGTAGTCAGCCTGGGGGGCCTGTGGCTGAGAGCAGCCTGCAACCACCTCCTAGAACACTGCTGACAGTACCCACATGAGACATGCAGAAAATGAGAGATAGAGTGGCATGAAAAAAACAAAGGAGAAACCAATGTTAATATTTTATTGATATCAATTAATTAACCCAGAGGGACAGAACACAAAAGGAAAGTCATGAGATGCAAACTGAAGAGCAATGTGCAAAGGACAAAAGGGTGAGGGAGGAGTGAGGGTCGCCTGCCTGCCGGGGAACAAGGTGTCTGCACAGTTGGATCCAACCCTCTATCCCCCAGGCCTGAGCTTTGGCAGTGGAGGTGCCGCTTCCCCAGTGCAGGTCATCCCCATGCTGGGGCCAGCAAGCAGCACCAGGGGACTTTGCTGGAAGTATATGGTGGGGGGGAATAGCCCCCAGCCCTGGAGCTGCAGGGTCCCCAGTGCTTCTGCTGCTGGGGAGCCAAGAAGGGAGCTGCTGGAACAAAGGGCTTCAGGGCACAGTCCTAATCCCCAGGGCAATGCTGTGGCATGGGCCTACAACTACACTGTCCAGTCAGTATGTGGGGCTGCTCTCCTGCCCTGAACAAACAGCTCTAAGCACCTACATCTTGTCTCCCCAAAGAGGGGTACAGCGGGAACACCCCGGGTCAGCTCCTGTCCCAAAGGAGCTGATGGACAGGCACAGGCTAGGTAGGACAGAGAAGGACAGAGAGGGTAGGGAGAGAGGTGGGATGGCCAGGCAGACAAACAGCTGAGCTGGGGAGAGACAGGCACGGAGCAGGTGCAGTGCTGGTGCCCAGCGTGGGGTTCAGAGGGAGGTGATGTCATTAAGTGCATTGTCCAGCTCTTCACTGATGGCTTTATACTTCATCTTCTGTGCATACACTTCATCTGCAGGTGAGGGCAGGCAGGGAGCAGATGGTGGAATAGAGTGGAGGACACAAGGTGGAGAGAGAGAGTGGCTGTGAGCAGCAGGCTGAGGGCAGCAGGGATGCGTGGGCACAGGCAGCATGGATGTGACTCTATTGCCTACCCGAGGGCAGGGCCCAGACTCCAGGAGCTCTGTGCTCCCACACCAAATGCCGCAGCATCCAGCCTCTCTGCTCCCAGAACTGACCATCCCTCCCTCTGGCTAAGCACTGTCCAGCCCTACCAGGGACATGGTGTGTCCAGTGCCACCCCAGGAAAGAAGGACACGGGGCTGGTGGGGACATTTTACCTTCTAGGTCATCAATGGTTTTCTCCAGCTTCGCCACAGACCTCTCGGCAAACTCCGCCCGGGTCTCAGCCTGTGGGAAGCACAGCGCAGAAAGGGTGAGCTGAAGCACACAATGGGTGGTGCAGGCTGCACTGCACTCCAAATCTGCCCCATTTGCATCTCTGGTACTCTTCCCCAGAAACCCTCCCATGGGAAAGGCAAGGGACAAGATGTGACTAAGGTTCCATGAAAGCCTCACACCCTAAATCAGAACAGGCTAATGAAAGTCATATAGTCATCACAGACCCAGGTACCTGCTATGATGCTGGGCTGCAATTTAGGAAACCATGAGAGAACATAAACATAATGGGGTCAAAACCCATTCAGGATGGCAAGCGCTGATTCAATGGCAGCCCTACAACTCTTACCTCCTTCAGCTTTTCCCCCAGAAGCTTGATTTCCTCCTCATACTTATCCTCCTTGGTGGAATACTGCAGAGACAGAGACAAGCACCTGTGAGTTCCAATGCATGCCTCCAGCTGACTTTCACCCCAGCAGGAGACTGCAGCATTTCCAGACCCCATGCATTCTTCCCAACCCTAGCAGCCTGAATGGGTCCTACCTTGTCAGCCTGGGCCTCCAGGGACTTCAAGTTGTTGGTGACAATTTTCAGCTCCTCCTCTAGGTCACCACATTTACTACATCCCAAGCAAGGCCGGCAGGAGTGGGGGAGTGGGGCCAGAGGGCAGGAGAGAGGCAGGAGCAGAAAGAACAGGCACAGGGAAGCAGGAAAGAAAGAGAGAAAACAAGTTGAGAAAGGAGAAAACTCAGTGCAGGTGGACCAAGAGCAGAGCCACTGCGAGCAGGAGCTGCCAGGACGCATCTGTTCATCCGCTCCTTGTGCTTCCTTGCATGGATACCTCGTGCATCACCACCAGCCAAGCTCTCATTGGCCCCACCAGGGAAGCAGGGATGGAGGGATGGAGGAGCATGCCCGGCCTGAACCTGCTGGAGAGGGAGTAAGGGGAGGCTGGTGCTGGAGGCAGTGGTGCAGAAAGGAGAGAGGCGGCTCGCATGGTTCAAGAGACAGCGACAGAGAGAGGGGGCTGCTGCACATCGCCCCGCGCCCCTGCCCAGTACCTCTTCCTCTGAGGCAATGAGGGATTTGAGAGACTGGTCCATGGTCCGCAGCTCTTCTTCCAACTGTCTCACTCGGCTGGGGTGGAAAAGGGGCACCCCGGGAGGGGGACAGCAGAGAACAGGGTCAAGGATATGACGCTAGTGGGTTGGCACACCCCTACCCCCAGCCTGCACTCCCAAAGACCACCCTAATGACCCTGCTGCTTCCAGGGACAGACATCCTCACCCCCATGTCTGCCACGGATTTGGGAGAAAGGCTTTATGGGACCCCTGCATGGGACCCCTGCTCCCAGGCCCACCAGGCACCCCCACTCACCTCTCTGCCACCTCTGCCCTCTCCTCTGAGCGCTCCAGCTCCCCCTCAAGAACGACCAGCTTGCGGGCAACCTGTTGATGGCAGCAAGTGACCCCTGTTAGCTCTGTGCTTGCCCCAGCCCAGGGCACAGGGCTGTAAGGAGATGGCTATGGGTGCTATGGCCAGGGTGTCAGACTGGGTAATGGGGAACACACCTCCTCATATTTGCGGTCAGCCTCCTCTGCAATGTGCTTCGCCTCCTTCAGCTGCATTTCCTGGAGTTCCATCTTCTCTTCATCTTTCATGGCCCTGTTTTCGATGACCTTCATGCCTCTGAGGAAAGACCATGCCAGATTTTACTGCTTCTGGGTCAAAGTGTCATCTTCATATCCTGCCTGCCCATCTGCACATCCTGTACCCTAACCACACCACCTTCTAGCTTCAGAGACACAGTACATTGCTCAGGGAGGGTGGCACACAGTAGGATCACACCACCAGTACCTCAAACATGCTCCTCTGCAGAATTACAGTGGAGCTGGCCCCAGGGCTATGTTCCAGAGTGCAATATGACTATCGTGCCCCTCAAGCAGGCAGGTTCTGAATCCATAACTGGTGGGGGGGGAAAGGTGTCCAGCCCACGATAAGCCAGCCACAACCTTCACAAAAACAGCCTGACAGGCTGGAACTCATTAGGAAATACTGAAAAACATCCTGTGGCAAAGCCTTTCTCATTTGGGGTGATTCTCACAAACAGGGAAATTACCAAACTCTCCAGAAGGTGCTCCTGCAGACTCTTCTCCTCTCATTCAAATGCTGTTGCTCAAACTTATTTTTGCCAATGGAGGGAAGAGCTCACATAACTGCCAGGAACACTGTGACATGTCTGAGTGCTCCCATACAACCTGGGTGCCCTTGCCTGCACAGCTCCAGTCTGGGAAATCTACTTGCCCTGAGGAGAGGACAACATACACCCTGTAGAAATCTTTTTGAATGAGGCTGTCTGGTGCTCAAATCTGACCTTGGTTACCAGCACAGGAGTTCCGTCTTGGGCTGTTATTTTGTCCCTGAGCTGCTCCAGGGAATAACATGCTGATATCTTCCTCTGGCTTTGGATGCAGTCTGGTGCTTTTATAAATACCAGATAAAATTTTTAAGGATTTTTTGTGTGGTCTGGATAAGAGTGTGTATATCTGAGGGGCTTCTTTGCATTGTGGCTTTGCTCTCTCCCTTTGAAGTCTACAGGAAAGGGAACAGAAACCCCAATAAGGTCACCTCAGAGGGACTCCACTGCAAAACTAAGGGGGCTGTCTGCAAACTATGGTGACCTGATACCACTCCCACTGTCCCTTTCCATCCCACCTCTCGCTCTCATCAGCTGCCTTCTCAGCTTCCTCCAGCTTCTGCAGGGCAGTGGCCAAACGCTCCTGGGCACGGTCCAGCTCCTCCTCTACCAGCTGGATACGGCGGTTGAGGGAAGCCACTTCAGCCTCAGCCTGGGGGAACAGAAACCCCTCAGTCATCCCATGTCAAATACACATATTGAAAAAAAGCATTTTCAATGATTACTCCTGTTTACCATCCAGAACGCTCCTTGGCACTGTGCAACAAACCCATGGTCACTGGAATGGCATGCCTGACCATGCATTCCTCACTTCTCTATAGGATTATCTCCATCCCTAGTAGCTGTTTAATGCTGGCTTCTCCCAGCCTTGCAGCACCAGCTTGTCATGTGCAGCCCCACTATGTCCTCAAACTTCCAGCTCCCGCCCTGGAGGGGGACAGGGCACATTCGCTGGGCCAGGGTGGCCATAGCAGTCCTGCCGTGACAGGGATGGTATTTGGGGTTTGCGGAGCAGTGAGTAAAGGGGGAGGAATGCCCTGTGCTGCTTCGCTCCCGAAAAGGAGATCAGAGCTGCTTGTGGATTTCCTGTTTACAGAGGCAGTGGAGTGGGCCGGGACCTTCTCCTGCAGGAGCCCCCAGGGCCCTGTGCAACAGGACAGCCTGAAGCCAAGCACAGAGCCCCCCCAGCTGATGTACAGCACAGTGCCGGGGGCAGTGGAGCGAGTCGCCCTCAGCAGGCTGGCGCCTGGCCAAATGAGGCTGGCAGGACCAGAGCCCTCCCTTTCCCAGGCTCCCCACGCACACGGCTGGGAGCTGGGGCTGGTCAGGAGCAGTGGCCCTGGCCCTCTGCCAGCCTGTTGACGCCTGGCCTTGCACTCTTTCCATTTGGTAAAGGCCTCCTGCTCCATTGCCACAGTCAGGAAATGCTGCCTCAGCAGCTCTCAACCCCGCTTCCCACTAGGAGGGTGAGAGGAAGACAAACCCCTGAATATAAGGGATGGGTGGCAATAAAACCTCACCATGGGCATCAGCTCCATGCACCAACCCAGAAGACAGAGGCTCCTGCTTATTCACAGGCTGCAGCAGGACTGGCTGGCTGCAGTGCCTGGACACATCCAGTCTCATGCTCCAGCACTGGGAATGCCCCAGGGAATACAAGCCAAGCACAGGGACTATGGGAGCAGCAAGGGGCTGTCACCCTGCATGGCCCCACTGAGCACCCGCAATCCCCTGTGGGGAGTTGGCAGAGTGAGGACAGGCAGCTGGCATCTCTTTGAGATGGCTGCCAGCCCCACAGCTGCCAGCCCCACAGCTGCCTCCGCCCCATGATCACCCTTTCTACAGACACTCAGAGACTTTGTTCCCTGCCAGACCGCCCAGTAGGGAACTGGAGCTGGCGCCCACAGGGCAATGCTCTGCCTGCAGCATCAGCCTCACTGCGTCGGTAGATTTTTTTCCCAGGGAATCACCCCCAAAGTGGGTCAGAGCTGCCCGGATGGACACTTGGGAACATGAGCTCCCACGGCAGCTCCCAGTGACCGGGAACCCGATCTGAGACTGCAGGAAGGGGTCATTACCTCCGCACACAGCCCAAGTCACAACAACCCGGGTACCGCACCCAGCTCTGCTGCTCCTGATATGGTGAGAATGTTGAATGAGTGGGCATAGGAAACAGAAAGAAAGGAAGAAAACAGAAGGCTCCAACAACTACAAAGACAAACCAGGAAAAAGCTGCAGCTTGGGCCACACCATCCTGCTGCCAAAATGGAAATTCTGCCCTGAGGCAGTGTGAAGGGGTGGCTTATCCCCATGAAGGGACAGGCTGGAGCTAAAGCTCCGCGGCCCGAACGGCAGAGTCCGCTGGAAGCCAGACAAGAGCCTGGGCGTGGGATTCTGAGCTGTACGCCGGCCTCTGAGAGAAAAGATGCGTTCCCAGGAGGCACCCGATCCCAAGGCAGGGCTGGCCGCTGCCCGCTCCCACCGCCGGCCAGCCGGGGAGCGCCGCTTCACGCAGCATCTTCTCTCGCCAGACCGACGGAGGAGGTAGGCGGCTGGCGGAGACCGCCCGGAGGCAGGGACTGCCCTGAGCTCCCTGCCCCGAGGCTGTCGCAGCTGGGTGGCAGCTCCCGCGGCTCCCCGGGAGCCTCCCGGCGCTGCTGCGCCCCGGCGGCAGCCAGCCCGGTACCGGGGCTCGGGGGGCCGGGGCCGGCCCGCCGGAAGGGATGCCGGCAGCGGGGCCTGAGCCGGCGGGGGATCCCGGGGGCTGCCGCGGTGCCCCCCGCCCTCCCTCTTCCCATTCCAGCGGCCCTTACCCGCTCCCGGGCCTGCCGCTCGGCATCGGCCTCCCGCTGCAGGTGCTCGGCGCGCTCCTCCGCCTCGTTGGCCACCTGCTGCAGGCTTTGGATCTTCTTCTTGACGGCATCGATGGAGCTGGCGCTGGCCATGGCGGGGGCTGCCGGCGGGGAGGCCACACCGCCGAGCCCTTTGTGGGATCCGCCCGGCTCGGGCAGGAAGCGCTCAGGCAGCGGCCGCTCCCGCCGCCCGCCCTGCCTCCATCCCTTCCTGCTCCTCCTCCTCCTCCTCCTCCTGCTGCTCCTGCTGCTCCTGCTGCCGACCTGCTCCGCCGCTCCCCCAGGCTAGGCGTGCGGTGCTCACCCATGGCAGGAGAGAGTTCCCACGCCGGGAGGGATGCACAGTGCCCCTCATCCCAAACAGGAAAGATGGTGCCCCCGGGCAGTGTGCGTGCTGGTCCCTCCCCAGGCTTTGGTCACTGTTTCCACATCCCCGCCAAGGCAAGATGCACAGCTGCCTCTGGGCAGGGCACAATGTCCCCCCACTCTGTGTCAGCGCACATGGTCCCAGGCAGATACATGGTCCCCTGAAGAGGTACATGGTACCCCAGAGAGGGCACAGAGTGGCCCCAAGGCACGGCACACACTTCTCTCCGTACCCAGGATGCATGCTGCCTCCCAGGGGTGCACAGTCACACTGAAATACCCCAGAGCAATGGACAGGACTCCAGGGAAATACACTCTTTTCCAGCAGTCCATGCAGTCTGTGAGTGCTGGAGCCCGTCCTGTGTGAGCCCCCATAGCCACAGGAGCAATGTACCTATGTGTGCTCCCCAAGTGCTGCCCTCCACAGCCATTGCTGCAGAGCTAAGAAGGATTGTGGACTTTTTCATTATGATAAGTCAGTGAGAGGCACGAGCAAAGCCTGCTCCTGAACATCCTCTGAGAGTATGTGGGCTGCAGCTGGGTGCCCAGCATCCGTCGCATTCAGTCCCTTGGTATCCGCTCCCCAACGTGAGGACCTGTCCTGCAGCCCCACAGAGACTCATGGGGCCAATGGAGACTCTGGCACCTCCTGCCTTGGGACTGTGCCCTATAGGGGAGGTCAAACCTCCAGCTTCTGGCTGTCCATCCTGGCTGGGGCAGATTTCTTGATCCACCAGAAGAAGCTGGAGCTGCTGGCACTCAATCCTCCCTTAAGATGTACTGACAGCTCTCTGGCTGCACTTCACACCTGCCTCCAGGAATGCCAGTTCCCAGATTGACCTCACCAGCTGGCATCAGCTCCAGGGCCAGGGGTTCTGGGGGTGACTCAGCCACACTGCTATCTGCACCCTGCAGTTCTGTGTCCCCTTGCCAAGATGCAGCGGAAGAGGCGATACTGTGGGTCCCCTGGGAGCACACAGCCTTGGGCTTGGCTGTGGGCCTAGCTGGTCCTGCCCCTTCCCGATCCGAGGCCTGAATGTCAGTAATGCACAAGCTAGGACATGGGAGCTCAGAGCAGAAAAAAAGGTCTCCTGGCAGCAGTGGGGCAGGGATGAACCAGCTGCAGGCAGAAGGGCGACAGGTTAGGGGGCAACCACCCTGATCCCCTAATAGCCAGGCTAGGTGCCTCCTGCGGTGGCCCCACCCCGAGATGCAGTCACTTCCCAGCAGAGTCCAGTTCCCTCCCACCAGCTCAGGGAATCGCCAAATAAGAGCAAAGTCTTGGCTGGGGAAAGCAGCTGGGGCGGGAACACGGGTGAAACTTTTGGGATCATGGCCTGGGAACAGCATAGTTCCCGAAGGCCCCTCTGGGGTGGCTGGGGACAGGCCAATGCTGGGCATGCGGGGCAATGGAAAGGACTGTTCTGGTCTAAACCTGCTGTCCCAGCTGCACTGTTTCCAGCAGCCCTTGCCCATCCTGACCTGGGCACCATGGGCTGTCCCTCCCGGTGACAAGAGGTTCTAGGACCACGGGGGGCTCACAGAGCTGCTGGGAAGCTCTGTGGTTTTACTGATCAAGAGTCAGGCATTCCCTGCTCTGTGCACTATCTGACACCTCTCCAAGTGCCTGGGGCAAAGTATTTGCACTCTTCAGTGCAGTCCTCATGGATTTCATGCCCCTGCATCCAGGGCCATACTGAGGTGGGTGTTTATTCTTTTAAGGCATTGACATTTTTGCCAAGAGCAGGAGGCTGCCTGGATCGCTGGTATGAGCCTGAGCTGTCTGAGGAATTGGGACACTCTGTGCTCACAGGCACACACTGTCCTGGCAGCCAGGGAGGACATGGGGGTGCCTGGGTGAGTGTGCTCTGGGGGTCCTCCCAACGCTTCTTCTGCTAGAACCAGGAGCTGTGCTGCATCTCGCACTAGGGAGGAGGTGACACCAGCCCTAGCACTTAGAGCTGTCAGCACATTCAAGTCCCTGGTGCGGAGGGGTGACTCCCAGAGCCCCACACATGGCGCAGCCTGTCCAGGCTTTGGCATGGACCTGGGAGAGCTGTGCTGGTGCTGGAGACCTAGCTGTGATGCAGCCAACCTCCAGCCTGACACTGCTCCTTCACCATGGCTCCTACTCTGGTCCTTCCCCAGTGGCTCCCATCCACTGTATCTTCTGGTATGGGACTCTCCATATGAGCTGAAGCCCACAGATTTGCCTAACTGCTGTGGACCAAGAGCAGGGAAACACTCTCCCTGCCCAGACTGGCATCGCACAGCTCACTGGCAGAAGCAAACCACTCTACACCCCATAGCTGACATCTGCCCAGCACCACTGTTTGCCCCTTCCTCTGAGCCCTGCACGGGGAACATCGCATCCACTCTCAGCCACACTGAGTTTGCCCTGTCCCATACCAGCACAGAACCAATTAAATCAACACCTGCCACCTTGCCCACCTTGACATGCCTGCCCCATGCTAAGTTTAATATGCCCTTCCAGAAGATTATCAATGTTTTAAATGAGACTCATCTGTAGAATCAGCAAAGAGGTCTGAGGAGACCCCTAGCTGCTGCCCAGGGGCTCTGGGCTGCCACAGGACTGGTGTTGCTATTGCTAGTCCTTGTCCGCTCACCCCTGTCCTTGGCGGCAGCCTCAGAGATTTGACACATCTCCCCCATTTAGCTCCATAAACCAGGATTGAATTTTTTGTTCTCAATCCTGAAAAGCCTGGCCATGCCCTGCTGGCTGTGCTCCAGACGGCTCTCCTTTAGCTTCTCCTCCAGTTTCCAGGGTTGGTTTTCATCAAAGAGGGGCTGGCTATCAAAAAGAGTATTTATTTATAGGGTGTCAAATACCCTGTGTGGCACCACAGGTCGTTATACCCCATTCCCAAGCGGCCCCGTGGCCGCACACAGCTGTTCCACCCTTCATCCTGGCCAGGCACAAGCCAATTTCAACACCTTCCTAACATCTCCACAGACGGATCTATTTCCCAAGAGACACATCAGTCATGGCACTAAATAAAACTCTTCCTGGCCTTGCCCTTCTCAGGGTACGAAGTAGCACACTGGACCCCAAATCCCCTTCCATACACCCAAAGCATTCTTCCTTGCAGCCAGCACTCAGCAGCTAACCACAGCAAGAGATTTTTCTGTTTTTCTGAATTGCCACAGTTTAGCAAGCACCACAGTTTTTCCTATGAGCCTTGAGGCAGTGTGTGCCTTGGGACTTGTGACACAGCTTGGGACATTTGTCCCCATTAGCTTTGGGGAGCCAGGCTGTAAGCTACCCACAAAGTCCAAGACAGGACCAGCAACCAGCACTGCTCACCACAGCTGGCCTGGGCCCCGCACCCCAACACAGGACCCATCAGCCCGGTTCAGTGCCAACATCGAAGGAATGGGATCCTGACAATCTTCCCCTCGGACGTTTTCCATATAAGGGCCCCCTTTTCCTTTAACCACCCCCCCCCCCCGGCCGAGGTCCAGAGCCTGTGCAGGGGAGGAGCTGCTGGCATGCCTACTTACATCTGTAGCTTTCTTCTCTGCCTGCTCCAGCTTCTCCTGGGCCTCCTTAACAGACTCAGAGTACTTCTCCACCTCATCCTCAGTGCCCTTCAGCTTCTTCTGCAGGCCCTGCTGTTCCTCCTCCAGCTGGGGAAAGTACAAAGAGTGAGAGTTAGGGGAGATGGCAGTGTCTGCAAGGCTGGAAGGGGATCTGTCCTCCCATTCTGTTCCTGGGGACACCCAGCCTGTGTGGGGCACAGCAGGAAAAGATGGGCATGGACATGTCCTCTGACAGCTTTGGGTCTACGAGTCCTTGGGGGACTCTTGGTGTACAGCAGCTTCCTGGACCCCCATCATCCCTGAGCCTGGTGAAGGTAAGGGACTGGTGTTCTCCTTCCCTGTACAGGAGAGCTCCTGACTTGGGGAAACAGCTCTTGGGGACACAAATCTGTGTTCCCATCTCTTTGTGGCTGCGGTGGGAGTACGCAGTACCCCTGGCACGGAGATAGGGAGGTGGAACTGGGGTGTCCCACCAAGATAAAACATGTTTGGGGGGACCAGCTTAAGGGGTCAAGGGAAAGAGACGGAAGTGTTGGTTTCTGGATCCACAGGGGGTGACGTCCCTGAGGACATGGTCGCAGAGAGGGAAGGGCTTAAGGGCTGTCAATCCCTAGAGCTGGCATCCACAAGCAGGACACCCAGTGGGACAAGGTCCTTGGGCCAGGACATGCACAGGACAGGGGAACTCCAGGCTGGAGAACCGGTGTGGGAAGATCAGTATGGGGATTACATGATCCTAGAGAGTGCAGTGTCCCCAGGCTGGACGATCAGTGGGATGGAATCCCCAGGGCTGGGCACCCAGTGGGACGGGGTTTCCAGGACAGGATAACACTAGTGTGGAGGGTCCCCAGGCTGGACTTCCAGAAGAACAGGGTCCTGGGGCTGGACACCCCTAGGGTGGAGAGTACACAGGTAATGCCAAGGAAGCCCGTGGGACACCCACCTGCTTGCAGCGATCCTCTGCCTGCTTCTTATCAGCCTCCGCTTGCTCGGCACGGTCGATGGCATTCTCCTTGTCCAATTTCAGCATTTGCATCTTCTTCTTGATGGCCTCCATGGTGGCGCGGTTTCGGCGGCGAGGCGCGGGGCGGCAGAGGGTCGGGGAGCACCGGGAGCGGCGGGAGCACCGGCACTGCGTTCCCCGCCCCGCCGAGCTGCCTAAAAGCTGGGGAGGGGCCGTGCCGGGCGGGGGCTACCCCGGTACCTCCCCCGCCGCCCGCCAGCACCTTTTAGGGACTGGCTCGCCACCGGCCCTCGCACGGAGCGGGACGGGGGGGCGGCCCCCCGGCGGGCATCGCCGCAGCCCTGGCGCCCGGCACCCACCGGGGAACAGGGCGAGGGACAATCCGATGGTACTGGGCAAGAGACACCCCCGGGATACTGTCTTGTGGGTAGCCTGGTGGCGCTGGGTGATTGACAACCCCGGGCAACGCTGTGGTGGTACCCCTGTGATACTGGATGAGGGACAGTCCATAGCACTGTGCTAGGGGTACCCCAATGACACCGGACAGGGGACATCCTGGGGCACCGAGTATGGGTACCCCGGTGGCACTGGCCCCAGTTAGAGCTGTCCTCATGCTAGTGCCCTAGGTACACCACATGCCTTGTTACAGCACCCTGGGGCCTGAGGTACCCTGCTTGCTGGCACTGGCTTGGGGACACCTCAAGGGCTGGCATGGCACTTGGGAACACCAATGGACTGGCACTGAACTGTAGGGGACACACTCAGGCTGTGATTGCACTAGGGGACACATTTGGCTGGCATTGCCCACATGGGGAAAATCCCCCAGGACAGAAGTGAGCAGAGCCCCTGACTTTCTCATCCAGCTGTTGGTGGGGCAGGAGGGCCAGAGCTCTGTGCAGTCTTCTTGGCACTCACCTTGCTCCTGTCTTGCACCTTGGTGCCACTGTCCCTGGCACCCACAAGGACACCTGTCACATGCCTAGCCCATAGAATGGCATTTTAGAGTGACACAGGGCATACAAGCAGCTCACTGCCCCTCTTCATCTTTCTGCTCTAAATAAACTGTATTCTGCAGGCAAAAAAATGCAAACCCTTCAAATCCCAGCTCCTCCAAAAATAACCTGTACTTTAATAAGGATCGTAAATGCTTCTGGCACATTCCCAGCTGCAGGGTGGGCTGTGGGTCGGGGGGGCTGTGGGTCGGAAGGAGCTGGTGGAGGGGCCATGGGAGCCGTGTGGCACGTGTGGAAGGCTGGGATGGGATGGGGCCAGGAGGGGTGGGTGCACAGGTTCCCCCAGCCCATTGCCCCTGGGCTGCAGCCAGCCCTTGCTTGACACAGCTTCTCGGCACCAGTGCTCCAAGAAGAGAGGAACAAAAAGTTTTTGACAGCTGGAGAAAATGCCTTTTAGGAGCCCTCAGGCCCGGATGGTGGACGACATAGGAGGGGTGAGAACAGTCAAGCACCAACAGGCTGCTGGCTCCATGCGGAAAGCAGAAGAGCCTCTGCTGGACTCTGGAGAGAAGCTATTAGTACTGATAAATTAGGCACATATTTGGACAAGGAGAGTGTAACTGCCAGCGTGTAGCTTCTGACGGGAGGGGGAAGATTCATCTCCCATCATTCCTGGGAGAGAACTATTGTTTTTCTGCAGGATGTTTCAGCCTGGAGCAACTTCACGGGCTTGAGCAACTTCATGTGCTCAGTGCATGGGGCAAATATAATGATGGGCAAGGTGCAAGCAGCAAGCAAATTGTCGTGGAGTCATGCCAGCCCTCAACAGACGTGCTCCCCAAAGGATGCTGTTCTCCCTCTCTGCCCCCTTTGCTCCAGGCATCATAGCCATGTCTGATGGACACTGCTGGAATCATCTGGAATAACCTGTGGGAGCAGGGAGTGCAGAGAGGTGTGGGTATACATCCCTCCCTTTGCTGACCCATGCCCAGTCTTATCCTGTGCTAAGGTCTCCAAGGATGGCAATCCCCTCCATATTTCACACTAGGGTCAGACTTTACTCCCAAGGAAAGGCTTGTCCTGACAACTAATGGGGCCTTTCCAGGTGCAATCCTCAGTCGCCCCATCCCTGGGCTTCCCAAGAAGCTGGGACATGGTTTACCCACTAACCTCCAACTTAGCTGAATTTGGATCCCTGCAGAGGCCTGGCACCTTATGACTGTGTCATTCCAGCTCCAAACCTCTGTGTGTGCTTTCCAGAACCTGCCTGCCAAAACAATGCTTTGATCAGTGTGTGAGATTGAGGGGAGCTGGTTAACCACACCCCCACATCCCTCCCCTGGTATTTATACCATCACCTCTTGCTTGTACCCAAGCTGGAGGACACAGCAGTGGATATGCTTGCAGCCCTGTGCAGGGAATGCTGGAGCTCCCTTGTCCCCAAGATGCCAGGATGAAGCCAGAGCTGCTACACGCTGTGCTCGCTCACTGCCCTTGCTGGACACTCCGAAGGGCCCCATGTCCAAGCTGGTACCTGGGTGAGAGCCTGGGTCAGGCCCATGCAGATTGTCAGGGGACAGCTGGGAGGACTGGGATGCCTGTGAGAGCCACAAATCCACCCTGGAGCCTGGCCAGGGGTAAGTGTCTTAGGAGAAACAGCCCCTCCATACCCCCAGGGACGTGACCACAGTGGGAGAGGGGTTGCTGTCCGGGATACTGCAGGATGCTGCCCTTGCCACTGATGTTTGTAGCTCACACTACCAGGAACAGCCCCAGAGGCAAAGGACACGTGCCAACCTGCCTGTGCCCGTTGCACCCTGCAATGTCCCTGTTGCACCCCACATCACCTCCGCCTGCCCTGCCACTGCTTAGGCCCCCCCAAATCCCTGCTGAGTGACAGAGTGGGAACAGGTGGGGACACGCTGGGGCAGCTGCTGCCTGCACAGGTTGGCTCTGGGGGGCTATTTCGGGGCGTGAGATCAACGCTGGCAGCCGGGAAGGCTGCGGCCACATTCCCAGACCCACACAACAGACTGTTGCTTCCCCACTTGATGGCCGACCAGTGACTATGGGGTGGGAAGTCCCACACCTGCACCCCTATTGCACCCTACCCAGGAGTATATTTGGCTGGTAGCAGGAATGGGGCTAGGAGCTGAGCTCTACACACAAATACCCACCCCTGCCTTCCCTGAGGCCCAAATCCCCAAGAAACAAAATCCCCAAGATCCCCTCCTGCCGTGGTGGCCCCCCGGCAGCACCTGCGAGGCCAGCACATGGCTGGCAGCGGGGGTCCGGCCTGCCGGGTGCCTGGGGCTGGACGTGCCTCAAATATTTTCCATGCTGTATAAGCACCCGTGGTACACTCCCCGCTCCCTTCGCCAGGAGGGAAGGCGTCCAGGCCCCCCTGCCCTCCCCTTCTCCTGGAGAGGCCCATTGATACCCAGTTGGCATGAAAGCAGGAAAACCAGATTTTATTGATGAACACGTCTTTCTGAGAAGCCACTGGCATCCCCCACCCCACCCCAGAGGTTTGGGGGGCAGCTGGTTTCCTTCAATCTTTAATATGGGATGCTTAAAGTATCAAAATGGTGAGAGAAGCCTCAGCGAGTGCAAAGGGGAGGGGACAGGGGTCCCGGAGCCGAGGAGGGGTGGGATGCTGGGCTATGGGACCCCGGCAAGAGCTGGGTGTTAGTGGGTAGGGCATGAGCAGGCAGGGAAATAAATGAACTTTGGAAGCTGCAGGCTCAATACCAGAGAAATTGAAAAGTTACAAAAATACTGCAGATCTTGGAAAACAATGCAGGCACTTGGGAAGAAGGAGGAAGGCAGAGCTGGCTGGGGCCACAGTCGGGGGGAAGCCCTGCAGGAAGGCAGAAAACAACTCTGGGGGAGAGCTCTTCACATCATCCCCCATCCTGAGCGGAGGCATCGTGGCTTCCAGCCCTGCTGCTCTGCAGAAGGGCCTGGGCTGAAGAACATACTCATGGATTGAACTCAGGGCCTTCCAGGGTAGCTGCAGAGGAAGATTCAGCCAGCAATAAGGCATTGGAGGTGAAAGGCAGCTCCACGCGAGAGCTCAGTGAGGGGTGGCTGGTCCCTGCATGCTATTGCACAGGAGAGGGCAAGCCACTCACGTGTCCCCATCCCGCGTGGAGGAGACGAAAAAAGGGGCACGAGAGGGAAGGAAGAAGGCACAAGTAAATATCCCCTTGCAGTGGAGAGCTCTGTGGGCCCGCACCCCGGGGCTGGCAGGTGAGCCCTGAGCCAGTGCAGCCCCGGCTCCCACCCCAGCCGAGTCCCTCCGAGCGCTCTGATTGATTGTGCCTTGGGTGTGCATGGGAAGGTGGGCTGGGCAGCGAAGCGGAGTTGCTGGTGCAGCACCGGCTTGGAGGGGCAGCTGAGTTAGTCCCGTTGCTCTGGGTGCGGGCAGAGCTCTGGACTAGCTCAGACAGCCCTTGGCTTGTGGCGGGTCATCTTAAATAGGAGCAGCAGGTGGGCAGGCGGGCAGGCAGCAGTCTGTGCAGTGAGCGGAGGGCATGCGGCTCAGTTCTGCTCCTCGTCCCGCAGCTCCGAGGGCAGGAACTTGTACTGCTGCTGCCGGATCATTGCCAGCTTCTTCCGCGCCTCCTCCAGCTCCCGCTCCTTGCGCAGCATCTCCTCCTGGGCCGCGATAATCTGCCAGGAGAGAGCCCCAAGGTCACAACTGCCTCCCACAGGGATGGCCAGAGCTTCTGCCACAGCACTGTCAACCCCAGAGCCGTGTTCTCTGGCTGCTGCTTCCCTCCCATCACAGCCACTGCCTCACTGGCTATGAGGACTGTTTGTCCCTGGGGTGGGAGCATAGCACTCTGGATATAAAGCAGAACAGCACAGCTTCTGGGCTAAGCCCTATATGCTGTGTAGAGGGTCTCAGCACTGGGACTGTGACACCCCATACTAGGTAGATCTCGCCCTCTATCCAGTGCTCTGCTCTTTCCTTGTGCCACAAAGGATACTGTGGGCTCTGCACCAAGGAAAAGCCAGGGCTTTACACTCCTCGGAGCATGCACCATCACCCCCTGCTACTTGTAGTGGGATAAGGTGAGGCCTCATTGTTTAACTGGTGCTCAGTGGTGTGGCAGCAGCTCTCTGGCTACAGAGTCAAACACAACTTTCCCAGGCATTGTTCTGGGAAAAGTCTGCAAGATCAGAGAAAAGAATGAGAAACAGTTCTTAACTTGCTGTGTCTGTTGTTGTGAACATGTGTAATTTCTTAGGGAGATTTGTTCCAAATGTTGGTTTTTTAATTGGCCACTGGTGATGGTGTTTGGGCTAAAGGACCAATCAAGTGAACTAAGGTATAAAAGTATGGGTTTCTTATTAAGGATACATTGATCAGCCTTCTGTAAAACGTGGAGTCTATGCCAATATTACCCAGCCAGGGTAATAAACTTGTTAACCAGGTAAAACCCGTTACAATGATACAATGGGATGGGTGAACTCACAGGATTTCTGTGGGGCTCTCTCAAGACATGACCTGTGCTGGTGAGTGGTAGGACATGCTTCTGAGACTGGCACACACAGGTTGTAGTGCCACCTAGAGCTGCTCCTGCCCTGAGCAGCCTCACTCCTCACCTGTGCAATTCCTCCAACCATCTTCTCCTTCACCACCACCGTTTCATCATGGTCCTGGAAGGCAGCTGCCTTCTGTGCTGCCTTCACCAGATTGTCTGATGCCCTCTTCACGGCATTTCCAGCGGCCTGCAGCAGGGCAGAGGAGAGCATCAGTGTGAGTCACAGCCCTAGGTTATGACTGCTGCTCAGGGGTGTGAAGTAACTCCTGCCCCAGGCTGGGCAGCAGGCAGGACCAGCAGCCAGGAGTGCTGGGAGCTGCAGGCAGGGATTCCTTTACATGGCTCACTGCCTTGTCACCCGCTCATGACCATTTCAGGCGCTTCTGTTCCCAGCCAGGCTCTGGCTCCTCTGAGCAGCGGGCCAGGGACTGGGAGGCAGCCCTACTGCCTCTCCCCAGCCCTTAGCCCCAGTGCTGAGACCCCATGTTAACCCCCCAACACATGGGCATTAACCTCTTGTGTGCCATAGCCTCTGAGGATTAACGGTGCTACAGAACATGCCCCCTCAACATTAACCTCTTGAATTCCAGTGAGGAAGTGAACCCATTTCAGGTATTCCTGTGCCAGGTTGCTGTTCCTGAATGCTGTCAGGCTGAGCAGCCCAGCAGCACTTACATGCCTGGCACACAGCTAGCAGTGAAATCCAAGCAACCTGGAGCCTGTGTTCCAATGAACTTCCCACTGATGGCATACAAGCAGGGACCATGAGCCAGAGAAAGCATCCACATGCCCTCATGCCACTCCCAACCACCCTTCAAACAACAGGGGCTGAAGAGGCAGCCTAGGACTTACCTGGAGCCGCTTCATGGCCTCCGAGTCATGGTCAGCCTTCACCTTGCAGGCCACCAGGAGCTGGGCTGTGGAAGCAGCCACCTGCTTGGCGGAGGAGATAAGCTTCTCCTCACTGGCATGGCCCTGCACCGCGGCATTGGCAGCTTCGCACAGGTTGTTTGTGGCAGCAGCCACCATGCGTGCCTGTGGCAAGAGAGGCTGTCAGGGGAGGTACAGGAGCCCTGACTGGTTCCAGGGAGGTTGTGGGGCATGGGATGGAAAGAACCAGCTTTCACAGCATGTGGGAGAGGGAGGACAAGCAAAAGGGCAGAGCATCCTCATGTTTGCAGCAGGAGTCAAGAGGAAAGTTTCCCCCTCAACCCCTCGGCATGACCTTGATACTCACAGCTGAAATGAGACCCTGGGACCACTGTCCATCATCCACTGCGTTGGCTGGGATGGCACCCACCTATGAAGAAGGAGGGAAGGAGCAAGGGTCACCACTCTGCACACCTCTTGTCACAGGCATGAGGGTTGCTAGCAGCCCCAGAAGAAGGGAGAACCCTTCTCTACATTTTCTTCTTCCCCTCTTATGGCCTTACTTTTCCTTGGGCCACTAATTCCCGCTGGGCTGCTGAGGCTGCCTTCACCAGGGCACTTGTGGCTGCAGCAATGGATTTGGCAGCTTCCAGGATCTGCTCCTCAAAGTTCAGGCTCTCATCTGCTTGCTGTGGGCAAAAGCAGAGTGTGAGTCCTAAGCAGGAGTGCTGGGAAAGACGGAGCAGAACAGGAGAATGGCTGCAGGGGGCTGAAGGCAAACATATAAAGCTGGATTAAGGGCTATGGGGTGCAGTGGGGCATGGGCTACCCAAGGAAAGTCCAGCTGCGGATGTGGGAAGTAGCAGGAGTACAGGAAGAGGGATCAGTTGTCAGATGGGCCTTGAAATGTGGCTAAAGCACAGGCAGGAGAGCTCCAACCCACCCCAAGCTGAGCACGAAGGTCAGATAAGGCTCAGCACTGCTACCTTGGGCTTGGCTCTTGGTTTCAGCTGCTCCAGCTTCTTGGCTGCAGCCTCAATGGCAGCTGCTGCCCCCAGCAGCTCATTCTCAGCGATGACAGTGGGGTCTTCTGGGTCAACCCACTCCGTCCCTAGGAACACCAGGAGAAGCAAGGCAGGTTACACCTCCATGCAGTCTCATTTCTGAGTTTCCCTGCCTCCTCCAGCAGCTGCTGAACCCTCCACCCTAATCCCAGCCCTTGGTCATGCCCCTCTGAGCAGGATCTTTCTTTACCTTTCATGGCCTCAGCTGCTTGGATGAGCTCAGTGACAGAGCTGGCCACACGCTTGGAGTAGCCTGCCAGCTGCTGCTTCAGCTCGTGGGTTGGCTTCTGCAGGATCTGGGGGGAAGGAGCAGATGTAAGCACCTGGAAAAACTTCATAGGTCTGTTTGGGGTGCACTCCCCAGGGAAGTATGGTGGGATCCCTCAGCCCCCTCCCACATGTGTATACATCAGACACTGTCTGAGATGCTTTCTCAAGTGGGTTTGGCTAGAATGAGTTTCCCCAGGTCTTTGTGCACCAGGATAGAATGAGCTTCCCCAGGGCCCTCCTGCATCCACAGCTTCTGGGACATCTTACAGACACAAGACCCTCAGCACAAGCCTTTCTGAACTCCGCAGCTGTCCACACCAAGATCTCTCCCCTGCAAAGCATTTGAAGCTACAGAAGCATATCCCTTCACTATCCCCATTTTGGAAGTTTGTTTGCAAACACAAGCTGGGCAAATGGGGATACACTGGAGTGGCATCCCAGCAAAGGAGGGCTAGCCCCATCAGGATGAGGTGGCAGGCAGTGCCCTAAGGGTCCTCCCCTGGGCTGAAGAGACACATGCACACACCACAGCACACATGTGCACGCACACAGGGTCTGTATGCACAAGCAGAGCTCACTGCTGGCCCAACTTGCACTGACAGGCAGCAGCTGCCCATCAGCTAGAGCAGGGGTGAGTACATAAACACAAACACAAGGACACCAGGGTCCCTGTGGACACACACAAGTCCCACCCCAGCACTGGGCTGGGCACACAAAACACGCCATGAGCAAGGCTCATGCTGAGGTTAGAGACCAGCAGGCACCCCAGTGTTGCCTTACTCACCGGCTGGCAGAGAGGAAGAAGAAGAGAGAAAAGAAAGCAGTGAATGCCTCAGCCAGGAGGAGGGGAGATAGGGGAGGGTAGGGGAAGGTGGGTGCTTTTCCTGAGGGGTGAAGGGCAGCCAAGATGAGAAGCGGGAACAAAGGATCAGAGATCCTGGGTGGGGAGCTGTGCTGTCATCATTAGCTCTTACTTCAGCCTTGCAGGGCCAGGCAAGACAGGGCACCTGGATGAGGCTCCCACAGCCAGAGGAGCCACCTACACTCAGCGTAGCCATGGATCCACTCTCCTCCTCGTACCCTTTACACCTTATTTCTCCCCACCCTGAATTGCTTCACTGCAGTTTTCAGCCACAGAATCTCTCTGCTTTTGGAGGGAGAGACCTATTGTTACCAAATACCAAGTCCCCATGGAGGTTCAAATTCCTACCCTTCCCCAGTGAAATATGCAGGCTTTCCCACTCTGCCGGAAGCCATGTTTTCCAGCTTGAGACAAATAACCCTTATTCTTGAACCCTAACCATACTTGTTCATGCTCTGCAGAAGGCACTGGTTCCCTTGGGGACAAAGGGTACAGCAATGACCTTGCTGCTGCTGGGGAATGAGGCAGCACCCCATCTGCCATCTCCCCTCCCATTCCCCTAGATCCTTCCTGCTTGTGGTTTCCCAGGAACCTGCTGTTCTTTGATAAACAGGACCCTTGAGCTTCACTCCTGCCTTCGCAAACCAGAGTGCTGTGGAGACTGAGGTGAGTCATGGCTTTTTCCTGGCCTTGTGTTGGGTCATCCCAGCAGAGTCACCAGAGCAGTGTGAGGCTCAGAGTACTCAAGCTGATGGCTGGTTTGCCCTCATGAGCACATCCAGTCTAAATGCCTTATTATTAAGCTTGCTGTCTGCTCTGACAATGTATTTAAAACTGCTAAATGATCTCTGTCTGCAGCTGAAGGCACCCCAGAGGCTACGAGCTTACTAAGAGGCACCTCCAGTGAACATTTTTAAGGATGTTCCAATGTATGATAGTCAAAACATTGCACGGCAGCAGGATGGTAACACCCAAAATACAGGGGAATGGCGTGTTCCTGTAAGTAGGCTGACCTCAGGCACTGCCACACTAAGTCATTAGCCTAATCATCTGTTAACAACAGATCAGCCAGAGAATTTCTACTCAGCACTCCAGCCTTGGCTGCCATGATTCATGTGTGCCTGAAGCATCTTCCAAGCAGACATTTGATCTAGATGGAGAGGATGGAAAACTCACTGCTCTCTTTGGAAGTGTACCCCAGTGGTTACCTCCCTTGAATAAAACCACCCTTTGACTTCTCCTCTACTCAGCTTTGATTCCTAGCTGTCAATTCCTGCCCACCTCCCCCTGTTGCTGCCAATGCTGGTTACCCTCTGCCTAAGGGGGCTTTCCCTGCAGGAAACCAGTTTGGGCTCCACCACTTTGTATCTAGTGACCTCAGACAGCAGACTCTCACTAAACAGCTTAGTGCAACCTTGACACAGAGCTGAATCACTGTCAGTCTGTCCTGTTTGAGAGATACCACAGCACCATGGATTGAGTGTGCACATCCCCACAGTGCCCCTGATTCCACTTCTGTGGTCTTGCCAAGAATCCAAACTGTTGGAAGGACTTCACTGGATCTTTCCTACCATGCTAGAGGCTTAATTTGCTTCTTGTAAACTAATGTTGCAGCTTAAGTCCTTGAGAGGACTCAGTCAGAGGGAGACTGGATCAAAAGGCTGCAGTGGGCTTGCAGTCATTATCTTTGCTGTGGCAGGCACTGTCCATCTCCCACACATAGTGCTGTGGGCATGACACTTTGTTTTCCCACTGCCTGCACTTTTACTGGAAGCTGTATTTTTACAAGATTATGCTACCATGTTATTGATTTCCAGCCTCCATCTGTTTGCACTCAGTTAATATCCATCTGTTGTTAGCAAAATACCTTTCTTAGAGCCTGTTGAGCTCTCTGACATCTGCTTCCATGGCAGGGGCATGGACACAATGCTGTGCCAGCACAGGCAGCACTGTGGGCTGTGCAAAGAGCTCAGTGGGAAGAGGTGAAGAGCCCAGAGGACCTTGGAAATCTGGGGAACACCCAGGCAATCCACGGTCAGCCTCTGCCCACCCTGGGAACCAGAGTGGGGACACTCACCACCAGCACATGCTCCAGCAGCTCCAGATAGCCATCAGCACACTCCTTGCCAAAGCGCAGCGCCCGTTGCCGCACGTCCCCACTCACCTCCGGGTGGTAAGCTGCTTCCTGCAATCAAGACACAGGGAAAGCCCTATTCACATCCAGCACCATCTCACTCCACCCACAAATCCATGCTAGAGATCCACACCCACTGTCCGCCCCACCTTGCAGGAGCGCAGCATGTCTGCGATGGCCCGGCGGCTCAGATTGGCTGTGGCAATGACATCCTCCTGCCGGCACGAGTTGCCAGCAGCCACCGCTTTGGCTGTGGCCATCGTGATGCCTTTCGTCATGCGGATGAAGTCCTCCGGGGTGGAGACCTTGGCAGGAGGCACCGGGGAGGAGAAGACCTGTGAGACGAGAGACAGCGGTGAGGCGTGGGGTGGCAGGCGAGCAGCGCAGCAGCCACAGCACTGCAGCCATACTCACTGCCAGTTCCTGGCGAATGTGCTCGATCGTGGCCTCCAGTGCCCGTGTCCCCTTCGTGGCCTCATCCTCAACAGCCTTCACTGTCTTCAGCAAGGAAGTAACATTTGTCACCATCACCTGTGGAAGGAGAAAGAGAGCTAGATGAATTCCCACACAAGCTCTGGCCTGTTGCCAGCACCTCTCTTTCCCCTGTGGATTGATCCAAAACTGCCCCATCCCCATACTCCATTCAAACTGCCTCAACTGCTCCTCTGCAAGCTGTGTTCCACCTTTTATGTGTCCCTTCCTAACCTTTTGTCCTGTCTGCACCCCAGTTGTGTTCCTGTGCTCACACAGGCAGAAAAAGACCCTTCTCTTTCTCCAGTCCCACTGCCTCCTCCCCCTCTTCCCATCACAACCAGCACAGACCTTGGCAGAGTTCTTCAGCTGGTAGACAGCAGGGTCATCTCCAGCTTTGCCAGCAGCTGCTTTGGTGGCACCGATCAGATCCCCAAGCGCCTTGGCCACATCCTTCACAGCATTGATCAGGACCACCTGGGGACAGCAAGATCAGGGGAATGTCTGAACTAAAGTCTCACTTAGGCTGGGGGTGGTGTGGCCCAGCAGTGAGATTTGGGCACCACAGGGCACAAAGGGAGTCCAGCTCAGCCAGCACCAGCCACAGCCCAGCTCCCTCTCTCCCCAACTCTTGGGATCCAGCCTGATCACCACATGACATCTGCATCCCTCAAACCCTCCAAACAAGCGATCAGCAGCCTCCACTCAGCCCACACACCCATTCACACCTGGGTTTCTGGGTCTTCAGATCCCAGGCTGGCAGCACCCAGCTTCACCACCTCTGCCAGGCGGGTGATGGTGGACACAGAGGACTGGGCAGCCTGGGCTAGCTTCTCCTGGCTTGCTGTGGCGTTCTGCACCAACACCTTGGTGTCCTCCACCAGTGCCTTGGCTGTCTTCAAGATGCCCTCCCTGGAGACAAAATATGTATCAGGGAGGACACAGCTCTCTACTGCACACATGGTTCTTGGGATACAGAGACACTGTGGATCCTGGTTTTCTCATGTGCAAGCTGTAGTTTTGGGAAATTGAGCCAGCACGATCTGAGCTTGAAGCACTCCTTGGGGCTGGTCCACAGCTCAGAAGGCCCACAGGACAGAACTTGACACCCCTGTCTCTGGCTGAGCACAGGCTGGATAGGGTGTCTGGGTACCTGTGGTCAGCAAAGGTCTCAGAGTTCTCCCGGTTGAGGGTTCCTGCTGTAGCAAACATGATGGTGGTGTCAAGGTCAGCAATGATGCCGGAGACAGCGCTAGCTGCTGTGATGCAGGCTTGTGTCCCACGGTTCCCAGCTTGAAGAGCTGCCAGCACATGAGACACCTGTGGGGTACAAGTAAAGTGAATAGGGGGGCAAAGCAGGTTCAGGGAACTCTCACTGCACACACCTCCAACACCCCCAAGGGTGGAGCTGCTTCCTACCAAGGAGAGGAACTAGGAATATTTTGGTCTGCACAATCCTTCTTAGCTTCCAGCTATTTATTTTTGCCTTGCACCTATCATGTTTGGTGGCCTAAGAGATGCTGGACTCAGTTTTCAAATTAGTAAGATTTGCAGATGCCAGGCACAACTTACAAGTGTTTACTGTTTTGTGCTTTTACTTACAAGCACTGCTGCTCTACCCATATCAATGAGACTTTTAAAGCCATATTTTTTCATCTGTTCTTCAGAAGTGTGCTCTTTAGATTGACTTGATGGCCAGGATGCCAACAAAAGGTGGAGACTGATCACTAAGTGTGAGCTGCAAGCACTGCTGCAGATGCTTTGCCCAACTCTGCAAGAACAGATCTGGAGAGCCCTGGCCTATCAGTGGTGTGTAGGTCGGTTTTCCCAGGCAGGCTGCAGCACCTGGGCATCACACTCATCCACCAGATGCTGTTATAGTGTCTGCAGAGGGGGATCCATCTTCCATCCCATCAGCTGGGCAGGGAGAGTGTGGCCAAGAGAGCCAACAGATTCCAACAGGACCAGGAAACCACCCTTGGGAGTGGTGGCTCCAAGGGCACATGGCTGAATCCAGTATCCCTCCCACCTCACCATTGACCTCTCGACCACCTACCTTCTCAGAAACCTTGCGTGCAGTCTCTATCAGCTCCTTCTTGGTGTAGGCATCGCTGGGGCTGCACTGCAGGGCTCCAGCCTTGGTGACCAGGGCAGCACAGCCATGACCCAGCTCCTGCACCCGGCGCTTGATGTGGGAGCCGATCTGCAGAGGAATGTGCGTGTGACAGAGTCAGCAGGGAACTAAGCCCTGCATCTGTGATACCCAGCTCCTCTTTCCCAATCCTCCCACTCAGGAGAAGGAAAAAGGAAACACAGCTTTGCTCCTTGTTTCTATGTCATGTTTCAAGGGAGGTGTGAAAGTTGCCTGCCCCCAGCTCCAATGGGAGGTTCAGGTGTCCCTGTCCTCTGTTCTCACGCCCCAACAGCCCCCTGCTCTGCCCCACAGCACACTCAGCACTTCCCCCAGGCTCGCACCTCCTCATTCTCAGCAGTGAGGGCAGCTGGCTTGGCCTCTTGTGCCAGCTGCCCATAGTCATGGGTGAGTTGGTTGGCCAGTATGCCCAGCTCATCTGGGTTGGCAGTGGATTTGGTGACCTGTTGAGGGAAGAAGAGCAGGAGTTGGACAGGGCAAGGAGGGCAGCAGCCTGACTCAGTGGCAGGCAGTGCATTCTACAGTGACAGTCTTGTTTGCACCCACCATTTCCTGCACAGTCACTGCAATAGCCTTGGCTGTCTTCACCATTGTGGTCTGGTAATCCACAAAGGTACCTTCTGGCTCACCCATGGGCCCCTCGTCCAGCTGCAAGAGACCATCAGGAGATTCTGGCTCCAGCTCTGACCCACAAAGTCTTTAGCTTGTAGGGTTTGACCCTGACTCTTCCCCTCTCCCACATCCAGCCCTGTCCAGGTCCTCTCCTTGCTTTCCTCACCTGGTTGATGGCTTGGGTGATGGAGTCCACCATGCCCCCCACGACACCTGCAGCACTGGCTGCCTCATTCAGGGTGGTGGTCAGGTCCTCCACTGCTTCCTTCATCATTTGCACAGCCTCTTCCAGAGCCTCCTGAGTGTGGGCAGCTTGCTGCAAAAAGAAGCCAGAGTGAGGGAAGACAGGAGGTGGCTCCCCTCCCAGCATGGATGCTGCACACTGACCCTGGGTTTTCCATGTCTGGCACATGTGTGTGCACCATGCAGCACCGACATGCAAAGGAGGACATGCCACTGACACATGCCCCTCTCGCTCACCTTGGGGTTCCCACCAGCCTCCTTGGCTGTGTACAGCATCTGCAAGGCAGATTCAGCCAGTGTTTTGGTCTGGTCCAGGAGGTTCATCTGCTGCTGGTGGTTGGGTGTTTTGGAGGCAGCACCGACAGCTGCCATAATGAGTGGCTCGAAATACTGAGCCATCTGGGACACCTAGGGAAGAGCAGTGTCAGCACCAGCAGCTTCCAGCCCCAGCTGCATTGTACATCTCCTCCCCAGGCACCAAGTGCCACATCCCCATTACCCTGTGCCCTCATTACCTTGTGCCCCAGCTGCGAGGCCTCGGCCCGTGCCGCAGCAGCCACGGGCTCGATCAGGTTGCTGATCTCCTGGACAGCTGTGATCATCTGATTGTGCAATGCCTGTGCAAAGAGAGGGTGTTGCATGAGGCTGCAGCAGGGCTAGGGTCCCTTCATGTTGCTGAGAGCCCAGGGAAGGATGCCCAGTCCCTTAGGCTTGCCCACAGCATGTCCCTGACCCACCTCCTGAGAGATATCTTGTCGGGGGGCCAGCTGCTGGCTGATGGCAGCAAGAGATGCCTGGTCCACCTCCCGTAGGCATCTGTTCAGGACCTCAATGGCCTCATCACACTCCCGCTGTCCTGGAGCTTTGTCCCTGAGTGACAGATTAATCAGCCAAGCACTGGCAGCTGCTACACCACGCCTTCACCCTCAGCCTTGGCTGGTGCCAGTGAGGGGCAAGACCCCTCTCCCAGGCTTTGGGGCAACCCAGTGTGATAGAACCTGGGCACATCAGTGTGTGTTCCCATCAACCCTTGTGAGAATTGGAGGAGCAGCTTCCAGAGAGGATAAAAGGGAGAGTGTCTTCCATCCCCATCCCATCCCTTGCCTGCTTGCACCAGCTGTGTCCAAGGTGATGATGAGCCAAAGCATCCCCAGAAATGCTTGCTCAGGGCAGCAGTATGTGCCAGCAGGGTCAGAGCCACAGCCACAGAAGGACTCTGCTCACCTCATGTTGGTGATCAGCTTCTTGATGGAGTCTGAGACTGTGCGCGAGTGGCCAGCAAGCACTGACCACTGCGGTGGGTCCTTGGGATTGACAGCCAGAGAGCGGGCAGTCTGGATGAGGCCAGCAGAGCTCTCCAGCATGGTCTTGGCTGAAATGACAATGGGCTCCATAGCTCTGCGCCCCTGCACAGGAAGATAACAGGCTGGTGAGGTAAGGGAGTGTGCATGAGAAGTTGCTCCATCTCCCATGACCCTTACCCTGGAGCAACCCCTTGAAGCCCAAGGCTTGCTGCCACTTTCCCATCATACCCCCTCAGTGCAGGCCCCCCAGGCTCAGGGAAGGCACAGCTTCTCTCCACCCTAGAGCAGAGCCTGTCACAGCCAGGCTCCATCCTCCCTGTCCCAACAGCATCCCACCTCTGGGCTGATCTGAGCAGGAACGGTGGCGAACTCTGGGTTGGAAGCGAAGGCTGTCAGGTTATCCACAGCCTCTATGAGAGGGGCAGTGGCAGCACGGCACCGCTCCCGGTTCTCTTCGTTGAACTCACCATCCAGGGCCTGGTGTGGAGAGACCAGAGCAGTTACCCAACCCCCACCATACCCCAAATCCATCACCACCACACTGCCTCAGAAGGGACTCCACACCTTGATGGTCTTGACCAAGTTGGCAGTGCTGTTGGCCACCTCCTTGGCCGACTGGACGAATTGGCGCTTGGCCACAGGATTGGCAGTGCGAGAGGATGCCAGGCGGCATGTGTTGCACAGGGCAGAGGTGTGTTTTGCTACGATGGTGGCTGCTGACAGCACCTGCAGGGGGAAAGCAGAGTAAGGCAGGATTCACCTGCTATTCCTACAGCTCTTCCTTCCCACCCACCTTATGTAGGGCACCAGTGACCACAGGTATCCCTTTTGGGACCCAAGAAGGATCACAAAGATCCTACAATGCCCACAGAGCCCCCTATTTGGACTGTCACCATTGCACCAGAGCTGCCAGCTGGTTCCCAGTGCAGCTGATGGGGCCTAATGAGACACTAGCTATCATCTTGGCCAACTCTTGGGATGCGGCACTTCCAACTAGCTTTGTACTCCTTTTGATGCAATCAAATGCCTGTAATGGAACCCCACCCCACACTCACCTGGGACTGAGTACAGGCAGGGTCCACCAAGTTCTGGCAGGCCATCTGGATGGCTTGGTTAGCTCTAGCAAACTGAGTGGGATCCACCAAGCCCTGCTGTCCAGCCTGGCTGTTGGGGTCTGAGACTCCCACAAGATAGGCAGCCTAGGAACATGGGAGACATGGTGAGAGAGAACCTGCACACTACTGTGGTAGTAGCTCTCTGGCCACAGAGAGACACTTTTTTTTTCGTTCTGGGAAAAGGCTGTGCAAAGATCAGAAAAAAGAATGAGAAACAATTCTTAACTTGCTACACCTGTTGTTGTGAACATGTAAATTGTGTTATGGAGATTTGTTTACCAAAGGGTAGTTTCTTAATTAGCCAATGGTGTTTTAAGTAAAGGACCAATGAGGTCCACCTGTAGCAAACTAGGATATAAAAGATCAATGAGTTTCTTAATAAAGATATATTGATCACCCTTCTGTAATACATGGAGTCTTTGTAACTTATTACCTACCAGGGACCCCTTAAAATAATACACTGCAGGGAGGTTCATAGAGGGCATGGGCTGCTGAAAAGTCTGGCAGCATTTCCCACTGATTTGGAAGGGCAGGGATGGGGTGCTTACAACAACTATGCCCCTGGGGTAAAGCTCAAGCCTGTGACTAAATGTGTCTCACCTGGGCAGCTGCCTCTGTCAGCCCACAGAGAGCTTTGGAGGCGGCACTGATGGAGTCGCCAAACTCAGGCAGTTTGCTGTTCTTGGCATTCTGGGAGATGCCAGCAATGGACTCTCCCAGCACCTGCAGGACACACCACACATTGATTATGGAGACCACTTCTGACTCCCACAGTGTTCCCAGGGTCAGAGTTCACTGTGCTTCATTGGTAGGGGAAAAACCACCTTTCCCTTTATTCCCATATCCTTCCCAAGACCTTCCCTGTTCTTCCCCAAACCTCTATTCAGGACTTACCTTGGAGTTCTCCATGACACTGTCAAGGCAGTTGAAGTAGGACATGTCATTGACAGTCTGGGTGGGGTTCTCCAACAATTCCTTCACCGTCTGCAGGGACATATGTGTCACACCCAGAGAAAAGTTCTGCATCCTCCACTTTACCTCCTCTTCATTCCCTCCTGTTCCTTGCAGGGGGGTGCAGCTCCCCTCATACCCAATATCTCAACCCCTCCAGTGCCTTGTCAACATGCGGCTTCTTACCTCCAGCTCTCGCAGGGCATTGTCACATTCCTTCTGGCCTGGGGCCTGCTGGGTGCACATGGTGATCAGCTGGTTAATGCTATCAGTCACAGCCCTGCCAGGGACATAGAAGAAAGATCCACAGATCAATGCATGCCCCACCACCCAGCCCCACTACAATCTATGGCCAGCAGCTCTCAGGGAGCAGTTCCTCTTACCGTGCTGCTGCTGCCAGCTGATTCTTGAGGTTGGGGGCAGCAGGGTCAGCAGAGAGAGCTTTTGCAGCCAGCAGCAGCTTGCTGGAGGACATGGAAATGCTCTTCAAGTTCGACACCACCTGTGCTTGGTCCTCCTTATTCTGCAAGGAGGCAAGATGAGTTTTCTGCAGTATCTTTTAAAGTCCACACCCATCCTGGGTCTTCTCTGGGGATTCTCAAGCTGAGCTAGTTCCTTTCGTCCAACTTGTCCGCCAACAGCAAGGAAACACGAATTTTTGCTGAACTAGCCCAAACCACCTTCTCCCTGTTCCAGTGCTTTTGTACAGTTCCAGTTCCCATCTCCCTGGCTGCATTGGCCACAGCCACTCTAAGCACCACTGCCTGGCCACCCAGCCTTTGGCCAGCTACCTTCTCAGATATCCCAAATTTCTCCCTTCATTCAGGATACCCCAACAGGCATTTCCTCTCACCGGGGACTGGCTGGCCATCTCCACTCCTGCCTGCAGGAATTCATTGAAGTCATGTCCAAATTTGCCAGAGGACTTGGCCAGGTCTTGAGGGGTGCCACGTGATGCCTGAACCAGCTCATTGGCAGATTGATTGAGCCCTGCTGCTGCCTGGTTCAGCTGGCTCTGCGCCTCCTGGAAGCTCTTGGTGCTGGGAGGGAACTGGAAGGAAGGAGAGAGGTTAGGAGAGGCAGAGAGATGAGTGGAAATGGGGGATGAAGGTCTGGCACATGCTTGCAGATATGCAAGACGAAACCGATACAGTTGGACCAGCCCACATTGCCAGATTTTCCCCTTCCCCTCCTGCTCCAGCTTAGCTCACCGAATCTGACAGCAGCCTCTTGCTGGCCTCTCCCACCATGCGGATGGCAGCATCCACGTCCCGCTGCCCTGGCAGGCAGTTAACGCAGCGGTTCAGGGCTTGTGACACTGCCTTGGCCACCTACAGGGAAGCAAAGAGAGGTCACCACCTCCCAGCCAGCCCCACACCCTTCCCACAGCCATGGAAACAGGGCACACTGGGGTCCCCCTGTCCCCACCTGGGCCAGGCGCTGCTGGCTCTCTGGGTCACCAGGCTTGGCCACAGCTTTCCGGGCCTCCTCAATGAGGTTGTTGGCTTTGTCCATGACATCACTGGCACACTCCAGCATGGCACTCTGTGCCTGCGGGTCAGAGGTGTTGGCTGCCACACCACGGGCAGCCTGGCTGAGTGAGCGCAGGGCCTGGGCCACTTCCCGTGCAGCAATTCCTGAGGGGATGGAGAGGTCAATGCCTGTCAGCTCAGTGCCCCTTCCCCCAGCCCTGTTGTGGAGGCCAGTACCTGTGTAGTTCTCATTGCCCTGGGCCACCTCTCCCAAGAGGTGAGCAATGGCAGAGCTGACAGCTTTGGTGCTGTTCCCCAGGTCCTGGGCACACTTCTCCATCTGCAGGGGTGCCAAGTTGGGACATGCTGGTGAGCTGCACCTTTTGGCAACTCCACTGCCCCAGAGTCCACCCTGAGCCACCCTTCCCTGCACTCTCACCGTCTCTCCTGGAAGAGGCTTGAGCTTGCCATCACGGGCAGCTGCCTTGGCTTCCTGCAAGTCCCTCTCCAGGCTCTGCACCAGACCCAGTGCAGAGTCTATCTCCAAGGGTCCACATGCCTCCTGAGCCTGTGACAGAGCAGAAGGGAAGGCGAGCAGGTGACCACGGAGCTCATCTGGCTGTGGCAGTGACCAGAACCTGCCACTGGCTGTCCCCACCGTTCCCCAGTGCTCTCCACAGCTGGTGTCTCACTGCAGGATGTGACTCAGCCTCTCACCTTCTGGGCTGCTGTGCGGAGCTCAGCCAGAGCTGCAGCCAAGTTCTTGGCACACTGGCTGAGTTGCATAGCAGAGGCTTGGTCCGTTATGGTGGGGACAGTGGCCTTGGCTGCAGCTACCATCTTCCCACCAGGCTGTTGGGCCAGAAAAAAAAGCAGTGAGAAGGAGATAAAAATGCAGCATCTCAGCTGCCTGTGTGCAGACAATCTCCCAGTGTCTTAAAAGGGACAGGCACAGGCACAGTAGAAAAGCTGTAATGCTAGAACTGGCATGGGAGACTGGGCAGCATGGGTACCTGCAGGAAGTTCTGGCTGGCAGCAATGAGAGCCAGCTGGGCACTGGGGCTGTCCGGCTGGGACTGGCTTCCTCGCACTCCTTGCACCAGCATTGGGATCTGCTCTGCCACCACCTGCCAGAGAATAGGATCAATGAAGAGGATCAGTCAGAAGGACATGGATTCAACCCAGGACCAGTGATCAAAAGACCAGCTCCTACAGGACCTAAGGGAGTGCCTTAGGATCCAGTCTGACCACTGTGGCAGAGCAGAAGGCATCAGCATGGCCGATGGGAGATGAGACACGGAGAGAGAGTACAGGGGATGCCAGGATCAGGCCCAGACCCTTACCTTACAGCTCTGCACCAGCTGCTGCTGAGCAGCAGGGTTCTTGTTGGAGGAGGAGGCATGCTGTGCGGCAGCGATGGTCTGCGTGGCCGACGCGGCAGCCTGCTTGGCTGCATGCTGGCACAGGGAGGCACAGGTTAACACTGACAGTTTGTATTGAGCCCCACTGCCATGACCAGGGCCCAGATCCCCCAAACAACTTCTCTTGTACACTTCTCTCCTGTGGCACCCAAGCATCCCCAGCACCCCAAAACAACACAGTGCACACAAGGGAAGGGAGATCTCTCTGTGAGGCAGCATGGACACTGTACTTGAAAAGAACGTTACCCCTCTGGAAAGAGGAGTCGTATGGGGGCTCCTGGACAGGCCTTGCTCACTGACTGTGCTTGCTTGCCCTTTGCAGACCCTTGCCCAGCATCTCACCTCCAGCTTGTGCACAAGCTTCTTCTTGATGGCATTCTGTGCTGCAGCATTGGTTGCCATACGGAGCCCTTCTGCTGCCTCACGCAGCCGCTGCTGCTGCTCCTCACTGTCCGGGTGGGCTGCAGCTCCCTGGAGAAAACAGAAAACCCAACACATCTCTCAGGGACCATGGACCCTTTTCCTCCTGAAGCAGGATGTCTGCTCTGGCCTCTACAAGACAGCCCTGTTTATGGTACTTGGGAGATGTTCACAGCCTCTCTGGAAAAGTCCAGCAGCAGGGGCAATAACACCTCCTCTGCTACCACCCACAGCTTCCTGAAGCTCCTTCCCAGGAGAAGCCCATGCCACAGGTCCCTGGCTCAATGCAAGACCTTGTTCTTGAACTGCTGCTCAACCAGGGGCTGTTCATCTCTACCCAGCACTGAGCCAATAGCATTGGACGGGACTGGGGCCAAAGCCAGCATCCACCCTTCCCCACACACTGACCTTTGCAGCCTCCACCATCTTGGCAGTGGCATCAGCTAGGATCTTGGCTGCACTCAGAAGCTTGCGTGAATTCTCCAGGTCTGTCTCTCCCTCAGCATCAGCTTTGATGGCATTTACAAGGTCAGAGGTGGCCTGGGCCAGAATACGAGCCTGACGCACCATTTCCCCTGGAACAGTATGGAAGTGTGGCCTGTTAGCAAGTCCCAAGAGCTCTCTAATACCTCCCTATCCATTGTGCTTTACTCTGGGTGTCTCACTCTCACCTGCATCGCCCATGGAGCTGAATATATTCTCAGTGACATTGAGGATGGTGTCAGTGGCCTGGTCATAGCGTCCAATGGGCTGCCCACCCAAGGCATGCTGCTTGATATGTTGCAGCAGGTTGTTGAGGGCCTGGGTGACAGCTGTGGCTGCCACCCCTACCTGCTTCAGGAGCTGGTCATCACTGGTGGCTGCCTTAGAGGCCTCCACACAGCCCTCAGCCGATTTGGCCACCAACTTGCCAGCCTCGATCAGCTGCTCCTGGCAAACTGGGGAGCTGATTGTAGGAGCCACAACCTGGAAGGGAGAACAAAGGCTGGGCAGCAAGCATGGTATGTTCCATGGAGGAGCTACCCCAAACTTCTGCTCCTCCAAAGAGGATTGTCATTGCTGGGGCACAGTGTCAGGACCTCCAACAAGAGGCAGCCCACACTTCCTGTGCCAGATTCCCAATGTCCTGCCTTAGCACACTTGGTCCTGGTACACATAGGACCGCTGCAAAGCTGCCCCCCAGCCAGGTGAATCTCAAAGCCCTGATGAGGCAAGGGTTAACCTTGCTGCTTACCTTGGTGCAGGCCACCAGCTGGGAGGTGGAGAGGGCACACTGGGTGGCTGCTGCGATCACCTGTGTCTGCAGTGCAGCGTCCTCCGTTTTCTGAGCCACATTCTTGGCTTTGAGCACCAGTGCAGCGGCAGCATTGGCTACTGCCTTTGCCAGCTGCATAAGCATGTCCTGGGAGGGGACAGAAAGGGTCAGAAAGGCAGCCATGGCAGTGGGAGCAGCTGCAGCCATCTGCAGGGTTCTCATGAAATATTCAGATGAGATATGTGAGCCCTTGGGGCCCTTTCATCCACTCTGTCCCAGCACCTGCAGCACTGAATACCTGGAAAGGCTGGCAACACTTTGACCCCATCTCCACTGTGTTCTACACCTGGCAGTGAAGCTGTAGCCTGGCCCTGAGCTGCAGCCTGCACTGCCAGCAACACCACCCACAGGAGCTGGGGCAATGCTCAGCATCACTACAATGCCCATTCCCCAGGCAACCACCTGTCCCCAGTTGTACCACAGCAAGAACCTACTGCAAGGCACTGCTGGTACTTACTGGATTTGATTTGGTTTGCAAATATTTGAACACAGTGGAAAGATGCCAAACCCTTCCAGCCAAGCAGCAGGCACAAGCCAACCATGGCACACCCACACCATGGGCAGCTGCCAGCAAGAGGCAAGTGGGAGATGTTCCCATGCTGGTCACCTGTATTTTAGGTATGCCAGCAATTTTTATTTTGAATTCTAACTTGTTGGCTGACAAGCTAGAATACATCTTTGCTTTTATATCTGAAGCTGTAAGAGAGGTGTGACAAGGCAACCAGCTTCCTCTCTCCTCAGTGGCAGGTACACAACAGATGCCAGGAGGCAACAGGCAGGGACCAGCACACAGTGAACTGCTTTCTTGTAGGTCACCATGACAGCACACTGCAGCCTTCAGAATTAGCCCCTATGGCACACTGCTGGTGAAAACTGGTAGCACCATCCCTAAATAGCAAAAGCCCTGGTAGGCAGGGCAGGGCTCTATGCCTACTGTAGCTGCCAACCTCCTTCTGTGTGTGTGATCACAGCAAGAAGCCCTGCACACCACAACAAGTAAGACTCTGGCCACCAAACCAGACCAGTTACAGCATCCCCTCGCCTCCTGCAAGCCAAGACTACTCCAACTACAATCCATCACCTTTTGCGACAGGAGGAAAGACTGGAGAGTGCATGCATCCAATTCAAGAGTCCCCAGACCACTGCATCTGAGCCCATCAGAGGAAGTTCGTACACTCGGGTCTGACAACTGTGAGGCAGAACATCCTGCTGCTTGACTGCAAATTGTCTTCCAGGTCCTAAATCTGATATTTGGGGATATTATATTCTGGAACTGCTGCATGGCCAAACATGGCTTACTGCCCTGCTCCTAGCTTTCTGCTCCCCTTAGAGAGGCTCCTTAAGGCCTCTCTACTCAGTTGAATCTGTGCAGCTGCCATGAACAGAAATCCCTACTTTCTGGAGTATTTTGGTCTACAATATGTCTGGATTGTCCTCCCCAGGACAGTGCTACCTCCTTTGTGCTGGCAGGAGCAATAATGGGAAAGCAAGCCAGTTGGCAGTCAGCTCATCTAAAATTGTAAACTGCCACACAAGGCTCCACCCATACTGGGTCTCTGATGGGGGCAGGCAGCCAGCTCCCAACAGGCAGGGCTGAGGTGGCTGCAAGGGGTGATCTCCAGAGCAGCACTTGTTCCAGCAGCAACCCGAGAGTATGGACTTCAGAGATACAACCATCAGAAAAGCAGAATTTTCCAAGAACCCTTCTCCAAAGATTTCAGATTATAGTTCCCAGAGGAGCCCCCTTCACACTGGAGATGGCAGGGACCACCAAGCCAAACCAGGCCTGTTTTACCGTCTTTGGTTCAGAGGAAGGCAGGATCCAAGCACACTGGTTTTCTGGGATCTACATAGAATCCACAAGATAAGAGGTATTATATCACTCTAGAGACAGAGATGGGCAATGGTCTGTCCCCTCTGTCACAAAGTCACCATTGAGAACCGGTGAATGTTCACCCCGGACTCCGCCTGTGAGGTCCTGTGCAAAGGCCCAGTTTTACGGAATGGGTGTCCTTGATTGCTTCTGGGTGCACTCACCTGGAACCGGGGGTCAGTGTCACTCTCCCCTATCTGCTGCAGCAGCTCCCCACTGGTTTGCCCCACCAGGCCAGCAGCCTGCAGGAGATTCTGGCGAGGCTGCAAGAAACAAGGCAAAACCAACACAAGGCTCATGAGGAAGCCTTAAAACTTCACTCAGTGGTTTCCCTTGGCTTCCCTCTTCTTCTCGGTCCCACAGCCCCTCCAGCTCCCCACCTCAGCACTGGCAGGCTGTGCTGTTTTCAGCAGGTCTGAGACGGCGCTTGCCAGGTTCTTGGCTGCCTGCAGAAGCTGCCGCCCGTTCCCTCCCTCATCCTCCATCAGCGCAGCCAGCAGCTTCACACCCTTTGACATCTCCGTCAGGTTGGAAGAGATGGTGGTGACGGCACAGCCCACGGCAGTGTAGTCTGTGTCTGCTGGATCCCCTGCACAGGGAAGAGAATGGGATGGGATGAGATGGGATGTGCTCCAAGTGATGCTATAAGAGCATCCCCACACCTGTCACTGATGTGGTTTTTCTTTCAGGGAGCAGAAGGAGTCTTTCAGCCAGACAAGAGAGACCAAGCATTTTACTGAACTGGGGCATCTCTCTACTCCAACTCTCCATATACCTGCAGTGAGGTTGACGACTGAGGCCGTGCCAGCAGTTATGGCATCCACTTGGGAGTGGATCTCATGCTTCGACTCATCCATCTTGTTTTTGCGCCAAGCTTTTGATGCCTGAATGGGGAGAATAGGATCAGAAGATGGTGGTAGAAGTGGTGGGCAGATGCACACATGCTCACACAGAGAAATGCGAGGATATAAAGAGTGGGAAGACCTGTAACCACCCAAATTCTCTAGTCTGCCCTAACCAAACAACATGACCAAGAGTCCCCTCCATGTCTGGCCAGAGTGGGATACAACTCCATCTCTTTTGAGGCAGCAGGTCTTCCAGGAGCTGCTAACATTTTTGGGAAAGTGGCCAACCTCACCCAGTACAGCTTCCAGCAAGGGCCACCCCCAGCAGCCCACCTTCACCCAGCACTCACAGCATCCTGCCCAAGAGGTGGCAAGGTCTCAAAGTCATCCAGAGTGGCCTGGGCTGCATGCACAGCCTGCATGCTGGAGTTGATAGTGCCAGTCAGGGCTTGCTGGGCTGAGGTCTGCAACACAGAGACAGAATGAGTGAAATATGTCAAAAGTTTGGAATCCAGGATTACATATTTGCCTCAAATGCTCCCCAGCAATGTGCTGCTAATGCACCACTCTAGGTAGGTCTCCACAAAGTGGGGTGCATTTTGCAAAAAAGGAGACGCCCCTCTGCAACTCCCACTGGAAAATGCCTCATGCCACTGTGGTTACAACTAAGTCTCACAGTTAAGCAACTCTTGGGGAGTGGGGAGAAGATGCTGTGAGATCCCATGAGACTTTTACAGCAACTGCCCACACCAGGCTGCACGGAGCAAAAGAAATTGGCCTCCTCATGGCCTTTTCCAACTGCTTCTTCAGTTGCACAGGAGATGGGGGCACCAAAACATGGCACTGGGTTCTGCTGCAAACCACAGACCTAGTGGGGCTGTCCAGTCACAACCTGAAATGAGAGGCTGCAGTCCCTAGCCAGATTAAAACACTGGGGCATAGCTCAAGTTTGCAGAGAAGATGCAGGAGGACGCTGGCTCAGCCAGGCCAGCAAGCACACAAAGCCAGTGGCACAAAGCTCCTGCTCTTCACAGCAAGACAATGCTTGGTCATGGATTCAAACAGATTGGTTTACACAAGCCTGACAGTCACCTCTCAGAGTTTGTGCCCTATGGTGAGCACAAAAAAAGCTTACCAGGGGAGGCATGTGCCCTCGGTGCATCTGGCCACTGGTGATTTGCAGCTGAGGCTGTGGCATTGTGCCCACCTGGAAGTTTTCTGGCCCTCCAGCCCCTGTCCGCATGATGGCTGGCAGGGCTACTGAGCCCAGCTCTGCCTTGCCTACATGGTTAAACTGCTGTTGCACAACTGTTGACCTGAAATGGGGAGAAATACCAAGTAAAGGAATGCCTACAGCACTGGCACCAGGCTCTGTGGGCATGACAGCTCTTCCTCCTTGCTGTCCTGCAAGCTTTGCTGGAGCACATTCTCCATTCAACTCCTGTTTGGCAGCTGCCGTGCTCCTGGAAGACTTACTTCTTTGGAGACACAGAGTCTTCCAGCATAGTGGACTCCTCATCACCCTCCAGTCCAAAGTGATCTTTGCTCTTTTTCTGCAAAGGGAAAGATAAAATGCTAACCCCAAGCCCTCCCCTCCTCCTGCAGCCTAGACACCATACCAGGGTCACAGGCTCCCCCTGCCCTGCCTCCAGCTTTCCCAGCAGTACCATCTGCCAATGGCTGTTTGGAGGCAACTGGAAGGCACATTCTGTACGGCTCTCTGGAGAGCGACTACTGTAGTGCCCTATTCAACAGATCCTCACCTTTTTGAGGATGATATCGATGTAGCCAGCAATCAGCTGGGCAATCTGTTCCCCTTCCGTTGTCTGCACTGAGTAGTAACCATCCTGGTAATCTCCAAAATCCTGCAACAGCAGGGCACAGGGTAGCACTGGAGCAGGGCATCGGCAGCCATCCTGAGCCCCTCAGCTATGCACTAAGCATCCGAGCACCAGCCTTCAAAGCAAGTGCTGGGAGAGGCACCAGAGGAGGGCAAGGCTGTGCCACCATGGAGCACCAGCCGAGAGAGGGGCTGGAGTGAGAGCAGCCCCCCTGCAGGAGTGCCAGCGGGAAGGAGGCATGGGAGACCAGTGCTGGTCCCTACCAGGGTGAAGCTCTTGGGTGAGGCTGCCCAGCGCTTAATGTTGGTGAGACTCCATTCCTGAATCACTTCCTTGGTCTTCTCGTCCACACGCATCACACACTCCTTGGTGATCCCCAGCAGCCGTGGCACCAGCTTGTTCTTCCCCTTCATCTTCTCCTGTAGGCCATAACAGAAGGTCTGTGGGCTACCCCCAGGATGGATCCGCTGAGGCAGGGTTATCTGAGGTCTGCCATAGCTACCAAAACACCTACAAGGCCACACTTTCTAGTGGTGACAATTACCACATGCAGCTTGACAATGAGAAAAAGCATGAACCAAGGGTTAGGAAGGCAATGCACAGGGAAATGCAACAGGAAAATGCAAAATAAACTGGAGCAGCATAGGTTGAGGGGAAGCAGCTGGAGATGCAACAGATGGATGCTGAAGAAGCAGAATTTTGGTGAGTCTGAAGTGGGACATTGGGGCTGCTGCTCTACCTTCACCAAGAAGAAGGAGACCCCGTAGGTCTTGAGGGAACGGGCAAGTTTCACATAGCGAACTTTGGCTTCGATCTCACTCATGTTCCCACAGCTCTTGTGTGCCTGCAACAGCAAAGACAGAACATTGCACCAGCTCCACAGTCCTGCCTTGACACCATTGCACAGCCCTTCCGGGCTCTCCCCACCCCACCAGCATCCCCTGCACCAGCTCTGATCTCTGAGACCTCAGAAGCTGCCTTGTCTGCCCACCTACAGTTCCTGCTCCCATTTCTCACACACCAGACTGGTGTGTGCTGCCTGCTCAGATAGGAGTGCCCCAACTTTTAGTGAGGAGGAATAAAAAGTCCAGATCTCAACCTCCCCACTGCACATACCATGAAGATCTTGCGTTCTCCTTTCTGCTTGATGTACTCCTTGGGCAGGAAATCCTTGAGCCTGCCAACAGACAGCCAAGTGAGTTGCTAGCAGCAGAGCCCAAAGCCAGTTTCTGTCTTCGACTATGAACAAGTCCAACCCAAAGCCACAGACAAGCCCCTGCCAGGGCAAAAGCTGAAGTTTTTGGAAGCAGTGACAATGTGGGAGAGATTACTACAGCTATGAAAGCTGTCCTTGGAATTGCCCAAGTTAAGAGTGGGGTAAAGGTGCTGCTAATGCAGCCCTTTGTGTGGCATCAAGGCAGGCCAGGGGGTGGGCTAGGGCCATCCCCACAGCAGCTGACTGCATGTCCCTATAGGCCTGCCAGAGGGAGCAGGATGGGGGGCTGGCACCCCTCATAGCTGGTGTGAATCCCTAACTGTGGGAATTAGAGGGGTTGCACCAGAGGCACCCAAACCCCCAGAGCCCCACAAGGCACTGTGGCACTGGGTGCTGCCAAGCTGCCTCAGTGGCCTCAAGACAAGCCCAGGAGCTCCTCTGGACACTTACTCCAGAAAGCCCGGCTTGTGCTTCTGCTCGTTGTATGGCCCAAACTGGATCTGACACTGGTGACCAGCAAACTCACAGGCTTTGTCAAATGAGACAGGGTGGGAACCATTCAGAATGTCGTCACGAGCCTGTTTGGGAACAGAAGACACCATCGTGGGCTGGGCAGCCATGCAGCCATGTCACTGTTCTCCTCCATATCAAGCATGAGATGTTTTACAGACTTAGAAGTGGCTCTGAAAAACAGGAGTATGTAGGACCAGGCTGTTCTCTACACACATCAAGCCTGGGAGAGGAACAGCAACAGGATTTCAGGATGTTCCTAGCAGACAGAACTGACATGGATTTCCTGGGGAGCTCTGGAGTATACAGAGGACAGGGCTGGCATTGTCAGTGTTGGCGCTTACCCAGGACATAACTGGGTATCCCAAAGTACCTCCCCATCATGGCTCCTGACAAAACCTTCAGTCATCAGCCTTGTCAGGGGCTGGGAGGAGGCAGTGGAACCAGGTGCTCTGGGAAGCTGTACCTGCACGTAGAGCAGGTTGAGCTGCACAGGATCTCTAGAGTCCACGTTCTGATCAGAATAGAAGAACTTGCGCCGCAGCAGTAGCGTTTCATTGTCATCGATGCCTTGTTCACGCAGGGTCCGGCCATGATCCAGCCAGTTCACTGCAGACAATGCCAGGGTGTGAGCAGGGACAGGGACCAAGACACAGCTGGTCCCAGCCCTGGGGCTGCTTAAGCCAAGTGGGGCTGCTTAAGCTGAGTGAGAAATTGATGTCTGCCTTATGCATCCCAGCTCTCACCTGTATGCCCTGGGCCCCCAGGCAGGAGATATTCTATGAAGTGTGGACACATGTTCTTTCATCCATACGTTTCTCTCCACACCCTCTTCCCCTCACAGGGGTCCTGCTCCCCTCCCAGAAGGCTGACCCCATTCCCAGCACATCCAGGCACCTACACTCATCATCTGTGTGCAATTTCTGCTTGAGCTTTTCCATCTTCTTCTCATCTCGCAGCAAAGTCTTGTCCTTCTTGAGAGTGCCAGTAACCTCTTCCTTCTTCTCTTCCATGATCTCCCGTACAAGTGAATACTCATCATAGTTGGTGATGCCTGCAGGACAGCAGAGAACCAAACTCAGAAGGACTGTTCTGTCAAATACAGAGCATAGATCAACACAGGGGTGCAGAGCAGTGTCCCCTCCCTAGAGTCACACACCCATCAGATATCCCTGCTGCCAGGCCATCTGCCACAGAGCTGCTGCTTCTCCCCCAGAAGCCTGTCAGATTCTGCCATTCTCTCCCCACCTCCCTTCTTCCCCCCTGTCGTGGTCCTCTCCTCACCAATCCGGGCACATATTGTCATGAGCATGTCCGTGACAGTTTTGGAGTCGTCCACCATCACTGTTTTCACTGTCCCATCCAGCATGCGGATCTTCAGGGGTCGTTGCTTCTTCTTATACTCCATGGTATCCTGCAGGCACAGCAGAGCACAGCTACCAGCAGTGGCACCAGTGCAGGGCACTCACATCCCACCGTTAGGCCAACAGCTCCCCCCTGCCTGGTGCAATACTGGGGGTGACAGAGCATGCTGCAGGGCACACTGCAAGGCAGCACAGCAGGCACCCACACTACCTCCATGCTGTGAGCGAGACATCCAACCACGGAGTGAAGGATGCAGCTGGAAGGATGTGGGAAGGATACATACCCCATTGCGAAGCATGTAGTAGTCCAGAGCCTTCCCAGCCTCCAGCCAGATTCCTTTCTTTGGGTCTTCATCCGAGAGGAAGAGCCCAAAATCATTGGCTGAAAAACAGGTACAGTCTCTGACAGAGTAGTCCTGAGCAGCAAAGGGCCACCATAATGCCACACTGTGCCCAGGGATATGCACTGGTGCAGTCCAGTGTGTGAAGCACAGAAGCCCTGTGAAGGCTGGAGCCCAAACCTAATGACAAACAAACAAAGCTGGCATGCAAGCTCTGAGGTTTTATCACAATTATCTAACGAAAGAATCATCTGCAGCATGTCTACACAACATTGAACTTTGAACTGACAGAGACAACAGAAGGAAGAGCTTGCAGTTGTGGCTGATAGCTCTCTGAAGTCTTCAGTGCAATGTGTAGTAATAGTGAAATTAAGATAGTAAAATGCTGGGGATAGCCAGGAAGGGTGCTGGGAGCTGATCCATAAAATCTAGGCAATCCACACTTTGGTGGCAGGGTCTGCATCTCCTCAGGACACAGTACAGTTTGAAAAGATACAGAAAGACAGCTTGAATGATGGAACCTTGGTGTGCGGACTAGAGGACGTGGGACTCACTTTTTTTCAGAAAAGGAGGCTGAACAAGGACAGGCTCAAGGCTTACAAAGTCTCAGAGGTGGTGAGTAAATATCATTGACCAAATCCTGCTCCCTCAGGATGAAGTACTTGGTAAAAGGGCTGCGGCTGGAGCCTGGGCAGTGGCTCCCCAGCTTAGATCCACAAGGACAGGCCTATTTTTATGTAGCAAGAGGCCAGGACCACGCCTGGCTTTGCCCTGGAAAGGTCCTTCTCCACCTCTGCAACAATCCTGTGCCGCAGGCTGTCTTGGTTGGCTGTTTATAACTCGTCATCTTGCTGGCAGCTATCTTTGGGGAGGGACAAATTCCTGAGCCGCCCTGTGCCTGCCTGCCTAGTGCTGCTGTTAGGATTCTACTAAACAGAGAGCAGAAAAATTATGAAAGCTTGCCATTTTATTTTTGAAGTAAAAATAGAACAACAAAAAACCAAATTGTTTTCAAAGCAAATTCCAAGAGGATAAATCCAAAGCACTGAAAACTGAGCAGCTTGCCCCAGATCCATGGGCTGGGTGGGGAGAGGCACTTCCTGAGACAGAGCAAAAGCAGAGCTGGAAACTTACACTGAAGCTCCCCAGCCCAAAGGTGACAAAAAAACAGGGCAGTTCAAAAAAGGTGCCCAAGTGCCTGTGTGTAAGGAGAGCAAAGAGAAGTAAAAGCTGCAAGGAACACACAGGAAAAGAAAGGCTGTGAGCAACTGAAAAGGAACGCAGGAATAAGAAGTTCCCTTTAAGGCCTTCCCCTTGCTGCTTTTTTTATAAACAGGCTGGCTCACACCCAGGAGCAGGAAATGCAATGCTCCTTCCAACACCACTATAGCCCTGCATATCCAAAGACATCCAGTCCCTTGCTGAAGCTGAAAGCCATAGTCTGTTGGACTGCTGACCAGCCGGGCATGGTGTGAGAAGGCATTTCCTTTCAACCTCAAGGAATGTGCTGCTTCCAGATTTCGCTGCACTCCCCCTCCTCTTCCCACGACTCTTGACCTCCACTTTGCTGTCTCTCTTCCATGGCACAGCAGCTTTTGGGGGTTGCAGGGACTCAGGAGAGCCCCTGAGACAGCATCCCAGAGCTCCAACCCCCCATCCATGATGGGGACAGGCCACACGCACATGGGTGTGAGTCACATAATGAGCTCATGAGCCATAGGCTAAATTGTGAGCCTAGGGGCAGCAAGAAAATACTCAAGCTGAGGCAGCCTAGATAGGTAATGGAGCTCCAGCACGGGTCTGACAGAGAGCTGCCAGTGGGAGACAGACCCAGTGGAGATTATATATATCTCAAAAAAGGAAAAATTAACTCAAATTGTTTATTAATGATTGCTATGACCACTGCAACTGTTTAAACCCACATAGCCCAAGCTATGCATGTAAGTAGGACAGAAGAGCAGAGACAGAAGGGGCAACAGACTCAAATTGCTTAAAGAATTATTTTACTTCCAAATGTGGTTTCCTAACTTTTAAACACACAAACGTTTTTCTGGGGTGTTGAGGAGGGAGTCTGAGAAACTCAGATCCTCACATCAACTGGGCAAGAGGACTTGGACCCTGCTCCCCCCACCCAGCCACTTCTCTGGGAGAGTGCCAGAGAAGGACAGAAAAGAAAACGGAGACAAGTGAAATGCCAGGAGCTAAGCCAAGGCAGCCCTGGCATGGTAGCCAGTCCCACCATGGACTTACACTGTCCTATCTGTGCCTCAGGCACCCGTTCACGGATCATCCGGCAGGCATCGTACACCATGGTGGATGGCTCAAACTGCATCGTCTTCACCACATTGCCGATGCTGATCTTCAGCGACAGGGCAACCATGGTGGCGGCTGGGCTGTCCCCACTCCTGCGTCACCTGCCGGAGGAGATAGACAGGTGAGCTCTGACTGCTGACCCCACCACTGTGGAGTGAGCTTGCTCCCTCCTCCTTCCACAGCACCTGAAACCCAGGATTCAGGTTCCAGTGGTAAGCAAAAGGCTGCAGCCCTGTGCTGGCGAGCCTGTGAGAGGGTTGAGAGGGTCCCCTTCCAGATCCCCTGGTTCCCGAGAGGTGTCCTCAGGTCCCCTTCCAGACCCTCGGACTTGAGACCAGCACTGGGACCCCTACCTCCTTGTCCTAAGGTCCTAAAGCAAATTTTACTTGCCTGTGGGAATGACAGCAGCTGGTACCCAACAGAGATACTGCCAGGCAGAGGAAGTGAGCATGAGGGAGCACACTAGATAAGCTGGAAAAGCATGATGGAAGGGGTTATAATTAAACCTGCCATGACACAGAAGCCACAAGAGGAAAACCAAGTTTTGACCCAGAGCTGGCAGGGCCCTGCCCCAGCTATCTGGACTTCTCATGTCACCAGCAGAGAGTGCCGAGCTGGCAGCCTGAGCACAGAGGGACACGAAAGCCTGAAGCTGCACAGGGAGGCAAGGTAAGGGCACCAGGCATTGAATTCACACATGAAATGGAATTACCTGGGAAAAGCACCACCCACAACCAAGGTGTCTTCATGAGATCAGGGTCTATGGCAGCAGATACCACACCAACCAAGACAATGCACAGGAGGGCAAGGGACCACCTGTGACAGGTCTCACTGCATGGGCATACAAGAGCCACACCATGCCATCTGTGAAAGGACTCAAGCAGGGTCCAGCTGGAAGGATCAGCTTCATTTAATAGAATCATAGAATCATCAGGGTTGGAAGAGCACCCAGCCTAACCACCCATGTAGCACTACCACATTAACCCCTAAATCACTAGATCATATCACCCAGTACCAGATCCAGATGCCTCTTAAACACCTCCAGGGATGGTGACTCCACCACCTCCCTGAGCAACTTATTCCAATGCCTCATCACCTTAACAGTGATTTTTTTTTTTTTTCCAATGGCTAATCTGTCTCAACTTAAGGCTATTTCCTCTTGTCCTCTCACTGCAGGCAAGGCAGAAGAGACTGGCCCTCATCCCACTACAATCTCCTTTCAGGTAGTTGCAGAGTTCAGGCTTAAAGGACTGCATAGAGCAGCTTCAGAGCAAGCACCCCTCAACAGAGCTCCAGAACACCAGCTTTAATAGCACCTAATCAGAACTGCAATATCTGTATTGTAGAGTAAAAGCTGAAAGAAGTAACAGAAATAAAAGGAGGTCGTACATAAATGCCCCACTTGCCTGATGCAGCTTGTAAGAGCTCTTCCCTCCAGATCTACCCACTGTGAAACAGCTTTCAGTGCTTTCCCAGGTTGCCAAATGCCTTGGGGTCCCTCCTAAGTCCTTTGCTCCTGCCCCGCTGCTCCATGCCCTTCTCAGAATTCCCTGTCTCTGTCTGGCCCCAACCCCATGCTCTCCAGCAGTGATATGCCTTTTCCACTCCCTGAGAGCCTGCTCATGCAGAGCAAGTCCCGTTCTGCTGATCCAGGTTGCCTTGTCCTTAAACTCCAGTGATGGGAGGATGCAAGAGCACTGGTGGGATGCACATCTGCTTATTCTCTTTTAGATTCATTTGCTCCTACCAGACTTCCTATTATGGCTGTCGGGGAAAGCTGATCTTGCATACTCAGCCTGGCCTGGGAAGGTTCTTGGGTAAAATGTGCTGGCAGCCTTCCTTGCAGTGCAGCAGCACTTGGTGACTGTGTGCATCCCTGCCCGGCACTGCCAGCTCCAGTCCCCTTGGGAGGGGTACACCAGCAGCAGTCTTCTCTCACAGACCTGAGCAGCCTAGGGGCAGGATCTCTGTCCAGTTTTGGCCAGGAGCAAGTCAGAGGGCAAGGAGCCCTGCTCCTGCAGAGCCATAGAGCCACGCTGGTGGTGCAGGGTGGGAGACAGGGACCAAGGAGTGTGCCGCCTCCGCCAGCACATGGAGCGGCTCCAGCTCTGCATTCCTGAGCTGTTCTGCAATGTTTCTGCGGAGGCCCGTGGCCCCCACTGTCTCCACTGCTGAGGAATGAAATGCACTTCAGCTCTGGAGCGAGGGAGCCCATCGGCAGAGGGAAGGATGTGGCACAGGCACCCGCCCGTGCCATTGCCATCTATCCGGAAGCACTAGCAAAGCCGTGGAGTTGAACAAACAAGGAACACCCTGTCATGGAAAGGGTTTTCCAAGTATTTTATATGCAGGGCGGGCTGCTGCGGTCACCAGGCCAACTTCTCTACATCTAAAAATATTCTCAAGTTAAGCATAAAGCTGCTTTCCATCCCTCTGCAGGAAAAGGAGAATATGCCACTGAGAAGACAAGGTCAGAGACCATGGAGGAAGGAGTGCAGGATGTCGGACAGTAGAGAGGAACTGAGAGGAGCCAGGACATCTGCCACTAGTTCTGCACCCTCCTCTTGCCCTCACAAAGCCACCCAAAACTAGGCACTGCACCAGAGGCACCCCTTAGCACACCCTTCACAGGGGTCACTGTGCTTCCCAAGACCCCACAAGAAGATGACTGCTTATGCCTTCCCACTCTCAAACACTTAAAAAAATTCGAGCTCAGCAGGGAAGATGCTGATGACATCAAGGAAAACCTCAGAGAAAAGGGAGACACTTCAATTTCCATATTCTATGGAAAAAGTTAAGGCTCTAGCAGCTGAACTTTGCTGACAGCACTGTCTAGAGCAGGAACATCCTCTGCTGCAAAAGGACACCTCCTTAAATTGGGGTGACATTTGTCAGCAAAGCGCGGCAACTAATCACACAAGGTTTGCAAATCTGCTGCCTGATGTGAGGGCATCAATGAAGGGCTCAGCCCCTACAGATGTTTCCCCTCCACGAACCTTGTGGAGAGAGAAAAGCTGAACTAGATGTAACAAATGAGACAGCGTGGGAGCCTGGCACTGCAAACCAGAGTAAAAAGGACAGTGAAACTCAAACTGACCCCTAGAAAGAAGAAAAACAAAAAAATCCAAACAAACCAAATCTTGATGAACACGCACCAAATTTTTGCTGGCTCATCTCCAGAGAAAGCAAACCCATTCTCAGTCAAACCTATTCTCAATCATGTTGTCATTATGCAAAGTCAGATAAGGCACCGGAGCAGCCGGATTAACACACTTCTGCATTTTATAGCAAGTTGTGCGCAACCCTTTTTGAACCACAGGCACGCTTCTGAGCCAATCCCAAAATGCTGAGGGGGAGGGGTTAACCTTGGTGGGGTCCCACCACTTCCCCAGGAGCTGCTGCGGCTTCCTCCATCTCACCCCACGCAAGGTGAGCAAAACCAAGACAGCGGTGGAGGCTCCAGGCTCTGCCTCAGGGCAGGGCCAGTGCAGGCAGGGCTGTGGGCAGACAGGACACGTGTGTCCCAAAGAACCGCGTCATTGCTGGGGACCACTGACAGTGAGTTTTTGGTCACACAATGGAATTACTGTATTTCTGTTGGACGACTTCACTGCTGAAGTAACAGTTACATTTGAAGGGTTTGCGTCTTAAAAGACAAAAAAAATTAAGCAAAATTCAACTGTGGACAGCTGGAACACTTGTGATGAGTTTCCAGAACAAGCTGCAAATCTTCAGATGCAACAGTTCTGCCATTTTTATTACGTTCTCTCTTAAGGGATACTTTGAAAGAGGTTTTGGAATGGGGTTTGGTTTTTCCTTCTTTTATGGTAATACCAAATTTCACCTGGGAAAGGCCCCACTGCAGACCACCTCTGGACTAGGAGCTGGCTGCAGGAAGCTTCATCAGCTGCAAACCATCCCAGTGCTGGGGCTTTCCACAGGCACAGACCAGCCAGTACAGCCACTGGCACAGCTAGGAAGATACCAGGCCACCAAAACGCAATGTCTGCAACAGTGGCTTGGCCAGCATGTAAACATCTGCACACCATCAACACCAAAAATTAAGCTGGTAAGAAGCCAGACTAGGTTCTAGCTGGGTTCTCCTGTGTTCTCCGGTGCAGGACCAGTATACACAGCCACAGCAGGCAGAGGTAGGCAGAGCTCAGCCCTGCACCAATGGGAAGACTGAGCCAGCAGCCCCAGCTGGTTTAGTGTCACACGCTGCTGAAACCGTTCAACCCAGTTCCTCTTTCCCAGCTGCATGTCCACGTCAGATGGGAGGACAGTTTCTTCCAGCTGAGGCTGAGCTTGCTCCTGGGGAGCATGAGTGGCTGTCAAGGCCAGACACTGCACCCCCGTGACCACTCCGCTGTTAGCCATGGCTAGGACAGGCGCATCCTCTCACTCCTTCAGGGAGAGCAGCCCTGTTCTGCATGGGAAATGGGCAGGGGCCAAACAGCTGGGCTGGAGGATCGCAGCCGCAGCCTGCCTGCCTGCTCACATGCACTGAGCTGAAGCAGCTCCAGCTATTGTCTGCCAATGTTTCACACACATCTCACATCCTGTCTGCTCCTGCTGGGCATCGCTTGACCTCCAAAGGAATGGAGCACAAATCATGGCACCTCTAGACTGCCCATGATGAAGGCAGGCATGGTGGGACCCCAGCTGCAGCCTCTCCTGCATCCTTAGCAAGCTGGCCCTCTAGCACAGGACTCCAAGAGCAGGAGTTGAGTTGCAGTGGATGCTGTCATGACCTCTGGAAAGCACTAAGTGCCCTGATCCAAGCACCCATGCTTCCCACAACAAGCAACTTGCCCAGCACTGTGCTGCTGGACAGGCAGAAAGGTGAAAGAAAGAAGAGAGCATGGCTGCATTTTTGGGTCATTTGCTGGTCAGCAGCCAGCAAAGCTCAGTTCTGAAAAGAAGGGCACCCCACAGGCCTCTTTTCATTTTTCCTCAGCCTTCCCACTCCCCCTTCCCTAAATCTAATAGGATATGTCACTTTGGGGAGCATCAAATTCCTGCCACTGCCATTCAGCAAGGAAACTGATGCTTGGGTGGTACTTCCCATGCACCATCACAGATTCACTCAGCACTTGGGCGGTTTCACCCTATGATCCAGGGAAAGGCAGGTGGTCTGGAGCTTTTATTAGGCAGCTCACAGGTTTTGCAAAACTAAAGATCCCAAAAATATGCGCCCTTCCCTTCTCAGCAGCAAGGCACAGAGAGAGAAGGGAGTAAACAATTATCGCTACCAAATATGGGTCTAACAGGCAGCGATGAAGACACGGCAAAAGCATGTAGACATCCTGCCGGCAGATTCAAAGGGATGGGGAGCTTGCAGGGGCTCGGGCAGGATCCGGCAGGGAACAGGCAGAAGATGGGGCAGCGTTTCTCCCTGCTTGGTTAGTTGTCTCAGCCGGGATATGGTGGGGACCCAAGCCTTCCCCGATTAGGGCCAGTCCCACCCTGCATGGGAACCACCCCAGCGCCCCATCCTGGGGCCTTATAGCCAGCTGTGTGTCCTAGTGAGAACTGTTCGGGTGACGTCCCTGGCTTCGGTGTGGTCACGGGAAGCCCTGGTGTCCCCACCCAAAACCACGCAGCAGGACACGGACACCCTTGCCACGCGCTTTTCCCCACGTCCCCGGCAGGGTGGGCGGGATGCCCCGGGAAAAGCCGCGCCTGGCCTACGCGGACTGTTGGCCACGGCCAGGCTTGTCCAGCTCGGTCCCCAGAGACCCCCGAGGTGGGGATGCTGGCCCGGGCCTCGCCACGGTGGACTCCAGGCCAGAGCCTGCTGAAGCAGGGCAAGTACAAGGCCGGGATAACGTGGCCGGGGATAACGTGGCCGCGCCAGCCCATGTTACCCCGGAGCCTCCGGCGGGTGTCGGTGCTCCGGCGGCGCCGGTGCCAGGGGCGATCTGGGCATGCCCCAAAGTCTGAGCGAACCCCGGAAGCCCTCGGGTCACCGCAGCCCCACGGACAAGCCCCGGTTGGAGCAGGGAAACCCCGGTAACCGGAAAGCTGCTTCCTCCCTACCTCCCCGCCACGTACCGGGGGGGTGCAGGGCAGGGTCCCCAGGACATCCGTTTCCGGCAGCCCCCCGAGACTCAGGGCCCTACCGGTCCGCAGGACCCCACTCCGCAGCCCCCAGCCCCCGGTTACCGGGACACCGAGTGTCCTCCGTCCCCGTACCTTTGCGCGGGCAGGAGCAGCGCGGCGGCCCCGCGTCGCTGAGGGGAGCTGAGCGGCCGGCACCGCCCGCTTCCCGCCCCCCCCACCCCGCCACGCGCATGCGCCAGAACGCGGCGCCGCGCTGCACGGTGCCTCGGCGCTGCGCTCCATCCGGACACCGCGCCACGGGCAATCCGCTCCCACGGACAGCGCTCTGTACCCGCACGACTCGGCCCGACGCCCCGGGGCTGGACACGGTTCCGCGCCCGCGCAGCGTGGCCGTGCTCCACCTGCTGCTCACATCGCACTCCCGGGCGCCCGCCCGCCCCGGGACACCCCCGGGGCTCGGCATGACCCCGGACCCACCGCCCTCCCTTCAACCCGTCTCCCCCATTCCCTCCGCTCCCCTCTTTTCCCGCCCCGCCCCGCGCTCCCGCCGCCCGCGCGCGCTCCCGCCGGCCACGCGCCCCCCTCCTCCTAGCCAATAGGCGAGCGGTGCGTCAGCGCGGGAGGAGCCGGGGCGGCGCGCGCGGGGCCCGCCGGGACACTGGGTGGCGTCACCGCGGGGCGTTGGCAGCGGCGAGGCGGAGGTGAGGGGCGGCTGGGCGCGGGCTCGACCGGGGGTCGGGGCTCCGCTGCTCGGAGGTCCCGGCGGTCCGGGCAGCCGGGTCCGGCCCGCAGCCGGGGCTGAGGCGGGCTGCTTGGTTCTCCTCGGGTGGATGTGCCCGCCCCTGCGCTCCGCTCGCCTTTCTGCCGCACCTGCTCCTCCTGTTCCCGTCCTGCCCGTGCTGCCTGCCCGGCGCACGCTCCCTGGGGGAAACCGTCTGTGGAAGCCATGGGCCCTGACATTGCCCGGATTTGCCCAGCTCCTCTTCCTCTTGTTGCTGAACTTTCTGCTGACAGCTCTCCCCTTAGTCAGCTGGCTCAGCAGTCCTGGCTGGGGACTGCCCTGGCCCTCTGGTTTTGGGAGGGGTTTCAGGTGGTTTTGGTGGTACTCTATTTTTTCTGTTTTTTTTTTTTTTTTTGTTTCAGACCGTGACACTTGACAGCTAGATGTGAAAGCTTAGCAGTGCTGATGGAGAGGTGCCATGGATGCCTGTGCTCTGACAGCCTGAGTGGTGCCTTGGCTCAGGCATCGCCCACAAGCCGGCCGGGCTGATCCCGCCGAGAGCCATGCGAGGCCGCATCTCCTCAGGGACCGAGGCTCCTGGGCCATGCCTTGTCAGGACATAACAGCAGCAGCCCGAGCTGGGACCAGGCCAAGCTAAAGCTGCCACAGCCACGCAGGTGCACAAGCCCCAGGGCAGTGTTTGGCTGCAGGTCCCTCACTGCCCTCCCCGTACCTGTGGCCGCCTCCAGCCGCTGAGCTCTGCTGCTCTCACACCGCTGGGCCCTGACGTCCCTGGCAGCAGGGACAGCTCTCCAGGTCACTCCTCAGGGCAGAGAGATTCTTTACCAGTGTCTGATCTCTACAGTAAGGTAAGGAGCATTTTACTTTCAGCCTAAAGGTATACTGTGTGCTAGTGACCTTTATATATATCCATCTATTTATTTGTTTCATCCACTTATTTATTACGAGTGTGTTAAACAGTACTGTGTTTGACAGCTGTCTGAATTGCTAAGTCATCATATAGGTCTGTCAAATCACTTATTAATTACCTTTCAATGATCACTTAATCACCATTTGATTGCCATTTAATTTTTGCTCAGTCATCGATTACTTAGAATTTGATCATGATTTAATCATTAACAGAATCCCTTTGGTTAAAACCTCAGCAAAGACTGTTCTTAATTTTCCTGGCACAGGAAACTCTCGCTGCATACCAAGGGGTATGGCACCTTCAGGTTTCTGTGGAACAGCAGAATCTTGCCTGCTCTCCACACCATTAAGTCTGGGATTGTTTCATTTTTCCTGTCCTTTCTGCAGCTTTTATGCTCTGGGTGGAGCATGGCTCCTGTGGCTGGGTCCAAATAACGTTGTATTGTCACCATTGGTGCTATAATGGCAGAAGGAGATGTTACCTGGCTGGAGAAGTACTTGTGAACTGGCCATTCCTGCTGTTGACATTGCATGGGGATACTTCGTAGGGTCTGAGGGACACCTTAAAGCAAGGCTGGTGTCTCCTGTTGTGTCTGTGCTCACTTTGGGTGTCCTGCTCAGATGTCATGCCCAGAGGAACTGGATGCCCTGGCAGATGTGGATCTGCTTGACTTTCTTCTGAAGGAGGATGCTCCCTGCCCTGAAATCCCAGGGGAGCAGAATGGTCTGCTGGAAGACTGGGGCCTGCCAATGCCTGAGGTGAGTTCTTTGTAAGGAATTGCCGCTGAACTGAAGTTTAGGAGGTTTGTCTCCCTGCTGAGTAAAAGCTATTCCTCTGCAGCTCCTGGACAAGGAGATGGATGACTTCATCAGCTCACTGCTGAGCCCTTTAGAAGATGAACCAGACAGGCTCAGTTACTTGCCTGCCAACAATGACAGCAGCATTTCTGAGGATCAGCTTCTGTCCCATTGCCTCAATAGCAATTTTGCGAGCCGAGACATTGTGCACGTTGATCATAACTACTCCCTTCATCAAGAGTGGCCTACACTGGAAAGTGTGAGGTCTGACATGGCAGAAGGAGATGTTACCATTGAGCTAGGTGAGTGATGTTATGGACTCTTTGTGCCCTGGCTGCAGGCAGAAAAGAGAAAAGTAGTCCCATACTGGTTTGTTTTGGGGGTGTCAGGCAAAGATGGAGAGAGCCAAGATTAAAGGCTTTCTGCTGTTATAAAATTGCTATTTCATGCCACTCAAAGCTGGCTGGTCAGGTGCTGCCTCAGTGAGGCATGACTCATCTTTCCTTCCCCAGGGGCATGGGTAGGTTTGGAAAGTACAAGTGAGGCACTGGAACAGAGCACCAGTTCCCCCGTTGCTGTTGCTGTGGAAGATGAACCCCAGCTTGTGCCTGGAGCCATTGTACAGGTACTGACTCCCATGCCTGTGGACCCCAGCCTTTGCTTCTCACATTTCTCCTTCTCTTCTGACTTGGCTCCTGTGAGGGGTATCTCTGAGGGAAAGCATGACATTACTTTGGAAGAGCTGATTCCAGTTCTGTGTGTTTGCTATGTGCCCTTGCTGGCGGATGGACTCCCTGTAGTATGCATTCTCAGTAGGCTTATTTTTGCTGTTTTCTAGTCTGACTTCCCAGAGCTGGTCCTGACAGAGGAGGAGAAGCAGCTCCTGGAGAAAGAAGGTGTTACATTACCAACCTGTCTGCCACTGACCAAAGTGAGTCCTCACTAGAACCATGCAGACCACTCTTAATGTATCAGGTATCGTAGGGGTTTGAAACTGCAGGACAGTGCCTTGATGAGAATATGTTGTCCAGATGCTGCATTCCAGGCAGTGTTCATCTGGGCTCAGTGTCCTTTTCCTTCTTTCGAGTCCAGGGCATTGTCCATGTGCACAGCAGCTTCTGGCTGCTGTCAGTCTCCAGACTTGTGGCTGTTTGCAGGAGGCAATTACACCACGAGTGCCTGCAGCTATTTTTTCCTGCTTGCCTAGTGGCTTGTGGTCTGTGTGCTTTTCATTTTCCTTAGGTACGCCTTACTTTTGCTGAGTCACGGAAGCTGCTGGCTGCACCAGCAAGGCCAGGGTTTGCCTTGCAGTTTATTCACTGGTGTAAGAAGGACAGAGGACACAAGCACTAGGGCTGGGGATTGATATGTGAGCGCAGTCTGAGAGGGTGGGATTGCCAACACCCTGGGATTGCTGTTAATGAGGTGAACCTTGCAGGCTGAGGAGCGAGTTCTGAGGAAAGTGCGTCGTAAGATTCGGAACAAGCAGGCAGCTCAGGATAGTCGTCGCCGGAGGAAGATCTATGTGGATGGCCTAGAAAACAGGTATGGTCACACAGGAGTGTCATCCAATACTGAGGGGACCCGTATGTTCTTTTAAGGGATCCTTGGCAGAATGATGATGGCCCTTAATTGTCATTTCAATCAGAACTTCATTTTCCTATCATGTTATGATTAATATAGCAGAGGATTTGTGATTACAGTGGCACAGTTTTTCTACAAGCAGAATCAATGTAGTACACTCTATAAGCAGTGTAATACAGGATCTATCGTGCAACTTAACAATTTCTAATCACCTGCATTCTAATACATCTTAAGTTACAATTTCTAGTCACCTGAGCCCTCTGCAGATTGGATCAGATCTTAATAGATGGTTCTGTGTATTAATATAATGCTCATAACATAGATTCAAAAATGATACAAATAATTCAAGTCTCTCCCTCAGTCATGGGAGGAAGCAGGCAATGGTAGATGTGTCCCTGAGCAGAGGGATCCTGAGCTGTCCAGCAGAAATTTTACTCCCAAGGTGCCCTTAGGACTTTCTAATTGATTCTGTAGACAGTGTGCTCTGTGTTGTACTTCCCTGCTCTGTGATATAGCTGTCAGCAACACAGAGCTGGCTCTGTGCCAGCGACCTTCAAGACTGGTAAGAGGAAGGACTGGTGCCCAGGAGCTTTCAGGCTGGCAGAGAGAGGAAGAAGAAATCTGTTTGTTTTGGTACTTGGTGCACAGGACCTTCAGTGGCAGATTACAAGGGGAAGGGAATGAATACATGACTTGGTGGGTCACAGAATTGCTGCTCCTCTCATGCATGGCCTTAGTTGTACTGACCACAGTGCCAGGTCCAGGATCAGGGGGTGCCTGTCACAAGCTGCTGTGCTGTTCAGTTGCTGGGCTTCTGTCACCCTGAGCAAAAAGTGAGGCTGGCCCTGTGGGGCAAGAGCTCCCTGCAGAGGGTTCAGAACACCAGGGTGAAGCCTGTCTGGTGCTCTTGTGCTTGGAGATGGTCCAGATTTTGCTCTGGTCAAGCCCAGTAGCTGACCTGCCAGGACAAATGTGTTTTCCAGATCAGGCTAGTTAGTAATGCAGCCTGATGTCATGGATATTCAGGGCTGGTGTGCCGCTAGGAGTGGGCATCCATAGGGGTTAATCAACTGCTTCTCTGCAGGACTGGCAGGGCTTCATTCCTCCCCATATATGGTGTGAGGTGGTGCTCTCTGGGCTTTGCTGCACATGATACCAGGTGGACCCCAGGACCAATTCTGTCTGCCCCAGCCACCCAGATGTGGTGACTGATGCAAAGTCTCCACTGCTGACCAACAAAATCTCTCTGTTTTTCCCCTGTGCCTCATCTTTCCTGGGAAGGGTGGCAGCCTGCACAGCTGAAAACCATGAACTGGAGAAGAAGGTGCAGCAACTGCAGAAGCAGAACATGTGAGTTTGTCTTGTTGGGTTTGGCAGGAGAAGTTGTGGGGAAGGCTGTTCCTGTTCTCACAACTGTGGCCTGTCCCTGGCTGCAGAGGGTGGAAGGAAGCAGCTGTAGGTCCTCCTGCTGTGCTAACCTGCATTTCCTGCTCTACTGCAGGTCACTGCTCAGGCAGTTGCAGAAATTGCAGGCCTTTGTGAGACGGTCCACCCCCAAATCTACCAGAAGAAAAACGTGCACCATGGTAAGTGGCTTCAGCCCCAGTGTCTGTGGAGGTCTCTGCTGTCCTCAGAAGTTTGGGAGAGAGGCATTTGTTGCATTTAGTGATGCCTATCCATTTCTTTTACTGATACTGTGCTGATATTTCTGTTTCCAGATAGTGGTTCTGTCCTTCTGCCTTGTTCTGTCCCCCAGCATCCGCTTGCCCGGGAGCGTAGAGCCACAGCAGGAGCTCAAGGGTGAGTGCCCAGGTTATGGCTGAGATGCCCAGGCTGGGGCTGAGGTGTGGCTCCAGGTGAAGTGCTGCCCTTCAGAGCACAGCACAACCTGAGACATCCTGAACTCTGGGGTGCTTCCAACTGAGCATCCCCTTGCCTGGGGTGACCACTAGGTTTGTCTTGCTGTCTTGCCCAGCTCTGGACTCTTCCTCAGCCCTGTTGGAGAGGCCTCCCTGAAAGCAGGGCCCTGTGCCAGGGGCGGTGCAAGGACAGGAGGGTTCCGGTCCCTCTTGGAGCACAAACTGTGCTTGTGCATTACAGCTGTGCAGCATCCTCTCTCCGCCTTCCCTGGGAAGAGGAAGTCCTGGTTAAACAGTTTGTCCTCTCTCCTGGGCTCTGTGGTGGCTCCATGCTCAGCACAGGAGGGTGGGAGGCTGGAAATGACAGGGCTGGCTCTACCTCTCTTACAGTGCTGTCACGGCAGATCCGCGAGTTTCCAAACCAGGGAGCACCTGATGTGCAGCACGACACTGAGCTGGAGGGCTTCAGCCCAGAGCCTGGAGACCCCTTGCTGTCGGGCAACCTCAGTCAGTCATGGGAAGAGGGGCAGAGTCCACTTAACTCCAGTCCCAGATCTTTCAACAGCAACTCATCCTCTGACCCTCCAGCAGCAGCAAGCTCCAAGCTGGGCCCGCCCCAGAGTGACCCTTTGCCAGCAGCAGTGCTGGTACCGTGGAAATCCAAGGGTCAGGAGTGGGTAGAACACCCTGACAGAGTTCTCATCCAGCAGCACCATGCCAATGAGATGTGACCAGTGCTGCATCCTGCTCCTTGGGATGATACTGGCCATCCCGTGGAGCAGGGACAGAGCTGCACTAACAGATTATCTATCCAAGCAGTTCCTTCTGAATACTCTCCTCATTGCCAGCAACACAGAGGAGGAATCGATCTGACATTTTTTATCAGACTCCATCTGAGATGTGACAGGAAATTCTGAGAACTTCAGTACGGCTGCTGATGTGGCTTGCAGCCCAGGTTGCACACAGTGGCTTGTGGGGATGGGCTGTGGCAGGGAGGGTGGACACAGTTGGACTGAGGTGCTACTACTTGGTCTGACTGGATGCAGCTGGCAGTAGAAGCTGCTGTCCTGCTTCTTCACTGCCCAGCTGAAGATGAACAGGCACTTCTTAGTCTGTGTTGTGGCCCCAAACATATGTTCCATGTAACCGCCCCTTAATTCTGCAGTGCTGCCTGATATTTAGGTGTAAGGTAGCAATTTGACCTTCAGTGCTCTCACAGGAGTAGTCCTGCCTGCTTCTGTGACAGACCTGGCGTGTCACCTGTTCCTGTGGCTATGGCCACAGCTCCCAGCCTGGCTAGAAAAGATAATGTGGAGTACTTCCTGAGCCATGTGTGCTGTTTGCCTACTGTAAGGGCTGAGCCTTTCATCTCCTGCAGGTTTTTGGGCTTCAGGGAGCAGGCATGCCTTGAGCCAGACTGCTGAGGCGGCATGAGAGCAGCAGAGCTGCTTGCTCTTCTGAAGGCTTTCCTGGCCACAGGACAATTTCAAAGCCGTGTCCTTGTGTGCCCAAGCCTTGCTGTGCTGGCTGGTGATGCAGTCAATGGTTCTGGGCTGAACAGAAACACTTTGAGCTGGTGAGCAATGCTGGAGTGGAGCTTAGTGGTACCTTTAGAAATCTTGTCCTACTGCAGGATATTCCATAGAGTCATATAGAATGGTTTGGATTGGAAGGGGCCTCTAAAGGTCATCTAGTCCAGTTCTCCCTGCAATGAGTACGGGTAGCTTCAAATTGAATCAGAATAATAATGAATAGCTTCCTTATTAATAGAGTCTAAATAAATATTAATGGTGTGTGACTGTGTCCTCTCTGGTTGTTTTGGTGAGGTGCTGGGCTGTACCTGGGGCTGGGAGCCTTGTGGGAGAAACCCAGGGTAGGCTCAGGGGCAAACCCTCTCTGATGCAGGAGAAGTCCGTGTGGCTGTGTCTCTGCAGAGGGGGCTTGTTGAGGCACAATGTGGGTTTGCAGGGATGCTGCTTTGCTCTCACTTTGCTTCAAGGGTGCAAAAGCACTCTTAGAGAAAGGTGCATGTGGTGAGCACCCACCACAAACACAAGCCCCCAGCACTGCGGAAGCGAGCAGCTTCCCCCAGAGGAAGCGCAAGGAGCCGGTGTCAGCCTCCACCGCTGCTTTCGTAATGGGAGCTGCACAATCGCAGGAAGTGGAGCAGAGCCAGGGTCCTGCAACATCACCGGGTGGGCCTTGCCTGCTGTGGGCTTGCTAAATTCAGGATTGTCCCTGGGTCTGGCTGGGGTCACTGGGTTCACAGGAAGCACTGGCAGACCCTGACTGGGCAGATCCTGCAAAGCCCAGTGTAGGATTTGAGAGCACAGGAGCTCAGCAAGGCAGTGGGTGCAGGAAGCTTCCCACTTGAATCCCACCCAGGGAGAAAAAACAAACAAGATACGAGAACATTTTGTCCAGAGTGGAGGCAGCCAAGGAGAGGCTCACCCAGGGCCTCTACCTCAGGACAGGTAGCAGCATGTTCCCAGCAGGGCTGGGTCACAGCTCTACCATGGCCAGGACTGACAGCCCTTGAGCATCACCAGGGAACCACTGGAACTTTTTTCCCAGGAGGTGTGCATGGCATCAGGAAGGTCTAGGACCCCATCTACACTTGAGTTTAATTTTCTACAGTTTGGGGCCAGGGTGTGTAATGCCCCTCCACACTTTAGTTTCATTTTTTTTGCAAGTTCAAAGCCAAAGTATGTAATGTCCTGTTCCCAGCCTACTTTCATTTTTGCAGTTCAAAGTTGGTATGTGTAATGGCCTGTTCCCCCTTTAGTTTCATTTTTTGCAGTTCAAGGCCAGAGTGTGTAGTGTTACAGATGTTACACAGTGTCCCTGGCACAGCACTAATCAATACCAAATGAACCATCTGAAGTTAAATATGGTGGTGCTGCCAGCAAAGTTGGGAGCAGCCACGTGAGCTGGTGTTTGCCTGGGTGTGGGTGGGTCAGTATTGCTCTTTGTAGCAGTCTGGCTTTCTTGGCCAGGTGTCAGGAAGATAACTGTGTGAAAGGAGGATGGGAGCCAGGAGCTGGGAGTTTTGGGGAGGGTTGCTCCATGGTGTCTACTCATAATGACCCAGGTCTTCTATTTTTCATTGCTTTCCGTGTTCTCGTGCTAGTCCCACAGCAAGCACTCTGACCTTGGGAGAGAAATGAAGCTCAGTGTCTTGGTTTGACAAGACAGGAGTCTGTGAAGGAGGGCAAAAGCCTCCTGTGCAATGGAGAAGGTAAACCCCCTCCCTCCGAATTACCAGGATTTTTAAATTAAAAGGCTCTCAGGCAAAGATATGGGAATGGGAGTAACAATTCTTTACTAGGAGAAAACTAGATAACAACTTAAAAAGGCAAATGCAATTGGTACAAACAAAACTAGTGATAAAGTCCACAACCTGAGGATTTGGGGTGTTGGTAGCAGTCCGGTTGAAATGTTAGCTGCTCCTCTTGCAGTGGCTGATGAGTTGCAGCTGCAGTGGTGATCTTTAGAAGGGTATAGTTTTCCTCTGAAGATCTGGTGGCAGTGGGGCCGGTCTTCCTCTGCGCCGGGGCCGCCTCCGAGCTCCGCCGCCGCCGCCTCACCGCGCTCCAGCTGCTTCTCTGGGAAATCCCGCAAAAAAAGAGCTGCTCTGTCCCCCAAAAGGTACCACTTTATACAATAAAAGAGTGCTTGGCTTCCCCCTCTGGGTGGAGCATCTCACAATGGGATGGTGTAATGTTACCAGGCCTGCAGTGAGTCAGTCAATGGCCCATTAACAAACCATTACCTCTTCGGAGCAAACCATTGTTCTTGGAAGAGATAACAAACCTGCCCAACCTCCAACAGATGGCAAATAGAATACAAGCTTATCTTACAAACCAGGACACTCAGCCTGGACCTCATGCCTTATGTTAAAGGGCAGCAATGGTTAAAGTGCTCATAATGAGTCTTTTGGCTGAGGACTTGATTATATCAAGCAGAGGAGCAGGAGCTAACTGATATTCCTGCCACCCTCCTTGTCCTCCATGCTGCAGATCCCTGTTCTTTTTCACAGTATGCTGCAGGGTCTGAGCATGGTCTGCATGTTCACTGGTGCTGCTTGCATGCACACAGAGCCCCACACTCTGCCTTAGGTCAGTGGTATGGTCCCAGCTGCATCCTCACTTTGTTCCCTCTGTTATGCCCAAGGTCAACCTGTATCTCCCTTGTGTCCCAGCAAGTGCCTTTGGCAGCATTGTGGGACTACGCTGGCAGACTGGAAGCATGAGCTTTCCAGGGCAAAATATCCTGGACAGTCCTTGGCAAGTCCTTGATGGGTGTTGCCAGATGGAAACAGAATCTTTTTTGCTTGGTGACTCCTCAAGTATCAAGAGTATCTTCTCTTTTCTGTGATAGTAATGTATTGAAAATTGTGAATAAAATGAAATTTGCTTTCTATTGCTAAGGAAGTCCTGGGCTGTGTAACCAATGCAAAACTCTTCCTCATCATGGCTTTAAAGGAATCAGGTTTGCCCTTTCTAAAAAAAGAATTAGGGTTTCTCAGAGAGATGGAAAATTCAGTCAGTTGCAGAAACAAGATGTATCCACCTCTTCAAGGGAAATCTAAATCCTGTGTCATCATCTATCCTATTTTTATCCACTAGCACCAGCTGCTGGATATTGGTGGAAACAGAAAAACTAACAGAAATCTGAAAACTGGTTTTAAAAGCTGCTGGAAATATAGTGATGGAGCCACTGCCTCCTTCCAGCTCTCACAGCTGGGCACCTCAGCCCTGGGCCTGCTGAACCCCCAAGGGTTGTGTTAGGACCACTTTGGCAAAATGTCTAAGGCAGAGAGGTCAGTCTGCGATGTTTAAAAAAGTCCAGACGTGCCAGATGTGCCCTTCCCCTGTTCTCTTTCCTTAGCCATGTCTGGACATCTTGGCTGGAGACACCCCCACGCATTTCTCGGGGGACACAGCCGTGCCAAAGGGACTCTGGGGGGGGCCGGGGACTATTTGGGAGCTTTCCCCAAGCCTGGGATGGGAGGGCAGCTGGCAGCCAGCCACCGCTGCACATCCGGCTCGGCTGGGAACCGGAGGCTGACGGCTCTGCGAGAGTCGTTTGCAACGCCCCAGCGTTCCCCGAGGGCTTCCTCTGCTCGGCTCACAGGGAAAAGCTCTGCGCTATCAGCCGCGGCAGCACACTGGGGTTGTGCCGTGTCCTTCTGCACGGCCACAGCCCGATTTGTCCCCCATCTCGAGGGACATGTTACACAGAGCATAGCACCAGGTTTGCAGGCACAATACTGCTGTACACTGCCAGGGAGGTGGGCTGGGACAGTCGCCAGCCCCAGGCACTCTGCTGCCCTCAGCCTTGTTGTCTTTTTCAGTGAAACCTCCCTACGGGAGGGTGGCTGCTGGGTGAGACAAAACGCACCAGTTTGACGCAGGACAGAAGATAGAGTCAAGCCCTGCTTCCCCACAGAAACCCTTTATTTTACATCTGGTGAATTTGCCTAAGAAAGCATGAACTTCTGGGCTGAGAGCTGTTCAAGTGCAGCATGTTGGTGTGGGCAAAGTCTGCCTAGGCACTCCTTGCCATCCTGAGCCTGCTGGATTTTCCCACTTGCTGTTACTTTATCCGTGTGAAGGTGCTGGTGCCAATCCTGCAGAAAACACCAAATCAGATGGGGTCATGCATGCTGTGGGGGGTAGAGGAGAAACCCAAGGGGAGCATTGTGTGGCTGACTGAGGTACTACAGGTTCCAACAGCCTGCAGGCAGAGGCAGTGCTGGCATCTTTTCCTTCTCCCTCTGCTGTGGAGAGTAAAAAGAAGGTCCCAGACAGGGCTCTCTGTGGCCAGAGCCTATGCAGGGATCTCCCACCGTGAGGCACGTCTGGCATGCAGGGGTGGACTATGTTACATGGATGTTCCATAGCCCTTACATATCACTGGGGACAAACCCATTCCACCCTCACCATCACCCTTCACCCTGTGGGGTCTCTCCCTTCTCCAGCCTGAATGGCAGAAGACCCTGGCAGAGCAGGGCTGGGACACAGCACTCACCGGATGGCCTTCCAGTCTTCTTCAGGACTGTTCGCTGCCTCTCGCAGGAGCCACAGGGCATGCAGGGTCTCCTCCCCGTTGCTGTCCACATAGCACTGGCCCAGGAAGACACTTGTCTGGGCCATCTCTGAGTCTGGAAGGGTTTAAGGTGATGTGAGTCAGGTAGCGAGGCACAAGGTCACCCTGTGTCTTGCTGGCATCCCCACCCACTGGATGATAGCCCCTGTTGCCTACCTTGGAGTCTCCAGTTCACAGTGAAGGAGAAGGTGGGCTGTGGGACCAGCCTTGTATCTTGCTGGGACCCCTCCAGTGGTGACGTGAGGAGTTCCGAGTAGCCAGCAGCAGGTCCCGGCAGGTAAAAACCAGAGAATCTGTTGTCCTTGTCCAGGGTGGACACAACCATCCGGCAGCTGGTGTCGCTCCGCCACGACCCGGAGAGAAGGCACTGCAAGGCCATTACTGTGGGTTGGAGGGAGGGAGGAGGGGGAGAATCCTGCTCCCATCCCTTCACCCTGGCTCTGTCCAGAGATGTCTGCAGCAGTGGATGGTGTATCACAGACTTCACCATCTCAGTGTGAGCATCATGCCTGAGCTATGATTGCATTCAGCTCAGCCACTGTCCAGGGTGGTTTCAGCTATCCAAGGGAGAGTGAGTCTTCCCCATGCTGAAGCAGCAACTGTGCTACTTTCCCTACACTCTGGGGGGAGAAGTCAGGAGCTGTCTGGGATATGGCTCTGTTTGCTTTCCTCTGAATGACTTCCTGCAGCAAGAAGTGTCCTTGCAGGAGCAGTCCCTTCTTCCCAACCTCATTGCAGCTTCCCTCAGCACTGCACAGTGCTGTTCCCACCAGCTCCAGCAGCCCAGCCCTGGCTCCCTGTTGAGCCATGATGCCCCAGCAGCAAGCTTTGGGATCTAGCAGGATGTCAGCACCACATCCCCACTGTCATCTGTCCCCATACCTTCCTCTCCATAGGGGCAACACACACTGCCAGTGCAAGGGCGAGAACCAGGGTAAAAGCACTTCTCATGGCTGCAAAGCTGCTAAGAGCTCCTCCTTGCCCTGGAGCCTGGCGCCCTTTATAGGGCTGTAACTGGAGCCCCACCAGCACCAGGATGGCAGCTGTGAGATTAATGGCTTGATGTCAGGATGCCCTGGACAGGCAAGGGAGATGAGGAGGTCTGCATGACCTGGTCAGGGCTGAAGGAATGAAGGAATAAGCACGGCTGGGCAGAGGAGTGGGGACACTACTTTTTTATAAGGCTCTATAGTAGCCTGGAAAGCATCAATACCTTCTTTGGGAATTTGCCTCCCATGCACAACGGCTGGAAACTACCACCTATTTCAGCATTTACCCCCTCCCTCTTTTGCTGCTGCCACTGCTTGATGAGGATGCTGCAGCATTGCGCAAAGGGAAAGTTTACTAATTTTAGAAGCAGTAACATTTCTCCAGCCTCTTCTGGATATCAGCTACTGATTTTGATGCTTTTGCTTTTACTTTTGTATAAGCTAGAGGAAGAAGTAACCGCAGCAACATTACTGAGGTCCCAGCAAGTGTGTTTGGTAAACACACAGAGCATGATAACCAGAATTGTATTCACACTTCTTCCTTGTATTGGCTGCTTTAAAGGACCTTTGATGTGAAAAATGCATCATGCACAGTCCATGCCTTCCTGAGCCATGCTTTTGCTGTGGTGCCTGGAGCAGGCATATGGCTGTGGCAGCTGAAAATTCAGGTGGGATTCAGCTGAATCAACATCTGCTGGTTTCCAAGACAGCAGTCTTTGGGGCAGGGCATGGCAACAGGGCTGCAGTGTGCAAACTGGGGCCAAGGGAGTGCCCCTTTTGGGGTAGCACCTCTCAATGCCCACTGCTAGCCTGGCACATTCTGTGCTCAGCACTTCACTCTGTTGTTTAGGTAATGGGAGGGGAGGGGAGAGGAGGGGAGGGGAGGGGAACATTAACTTGTGCACATTTTACTTGAGGTGACATAGAGAACAAAGTTAGTCAACATCTCAAATTGCACCTCCAACACCTCCATTGCCCAATCCGACAGAGCATGGAGTGCCAGTAGTAGAAAGGGTCTGGTGGGAATGGATATGAAGGCATTGCAAGGAAGTGAGCTGAATTCAGGATGCTGCTGCTAGCCCTGCCACCATCAGGCAGGTGGGGAATGATGACACAGGGTGGAAGTTTGGGTTTAGATGAGATGGGAAATGAGCCCAGGGAGGCAGATGGGTGGGATCAGGGAGAGATGCAGAAGTCCTTGCAGAAGTGCAGTTGTGAGGGGTATCTTTGGGGACAGAAGGTGTAGCAAGGACAGACTTTAAGAAAAGACAACCATAGCTGATGATTTAAAAATTTTATTCTCAACTGGGAGGCAGGTGTTTCTTGCCTTACTGGGGGATTAGGCTGCAGCCAAACTATCACATCATGGGGCTGGTGAAGACACAGCCTCACAGGGAGGGGACAAGTTCGACAGGATCTTTCCTTTTGTGGTGCGTTTGCGTGTGAAGACATTTCTGCCGACCCTGTGAGAAGTTGAGAGTTCCAGTAGGATGACCCACAGACACTGCCTGCTCAGAGCTGCCAGTTCTCGCAGCAGTGATGGGGTGTCCCTGAATTCCCCCCAGGTTTCCTCAAGTAAGGACCCCTCTCTGGGATTAGTGTCATCCATATCCCCTCACTACCTCGTGGCTTTCCAGTCCTCCTCAAGGGACCCAACAGCTTCACGCAGCAGCCACATGGTGCTCAGTGTCTCCTTTCCACCTGCATCCACAAAGCATTGCCCCACGAAGGCGGTGCTGGCATCTGGGAGGAAGCACTTATTGGTAGATCCATGGAGAGACTGCCTGCTTCCCCTTCCCCACAGTCCTCCCAGACACAGCTCCCAGAAGCTGTGTTCCTGCTTCAATGGCCACACAACCACCAAACCCATGCTGGGGGGTCCTGCCCTTCCCTGTGGCTCCCTCAGGTAAAGCAGGATTTGTAGCACAACATCCCAGTTGTGCTAACAGGGTCTGGACCCACTGTGGTTGCTCCAAGGATACTGGGTGAGGAGGGGCTCCCCTGTTCAAGCCCAGCATTGCCCCACAGCACCATGCTGTACAGGTGCTGCTTCTTAGCTGCACCAAAGCACCACCCAGCTGAATTCCTGGTGAAAGAAAATTCCTGCTGGCTGCATGCATGGCTTCCATCGACACTGCTGTACCATCCCCACGTATCCCAGCACTTACTGGAGAACTTGTCCCAGCGCACAGTGAAGGCAAAGGTGGGCCAGCCCTCCTCTCCAATCTGCTGCTGGGTACCCCTCAGCGGGGAGATTTGGGCACAGCCCCCGGAGAGGGTGACTCTTGTGAGGTATTGTCCCTGGAAGTCCCCATTGTCCCTCAACACCAAAATCTCCATCAGTGAGTCCTGGTCATTCCTCCACAGTCCGCTGAGCTGGCACTGAAGGAATACAGCCACATACTCTCTGTCCCCACCCCATCCCTGCTGCTGCCCCACACCAGGGGACCCAGAAGCCCTCTGTGGGTGCAGCTGCAGGGCATTGGCTGTCCCTGATCCCAGTTTGAGGAAATGCTGCCCCAGGGTGCTGCTGAGAAGATGGTGGAGCAAGGCCAGAATATCCCAGCCCTGCAGCATGCACGGTACACCCAGACACAGACCCAGACATCGCAGGTCCATGCACACATGCATGGTGTTCCCAGGCACAAACTCCAAGGCAAGGAATGCCCTGTGCATGGCTCCCTCATGGGAACAAATCTTTCTGGAGGTGATACCAGGTGGCTGAGGGTGATCCAGGAATACCTTGCCCTCTGCCTGGACTTGGTTCTTGCAAGGCTCTCCTGTTTAAGCCTAAAATGGCATTTAAGGGAGAACTCCTGGCTGCTCACACTGCATCCCATTGCCATGTCTGCCACGCTCCCATTGTCACCCATCCCCGTACCTTCCTCTCTGCAGGAGCAACACTCTCTGCCAGAGCCACAGCAAGGGCGAGGACCAGGATGAAAGCACCGCCCCACATGGCTTCGGGCTGTGAAATGCCCAGCCCATCTCCCTCTCTGCTCTGCATCCCAAACCCCTTTATAGAGCTGTAACCAGAGCCATGACGGCTGGCAGCTGCAGCTTGAGTGTCCTGATGTCAGCGTGCCCAGGCCAGGTGAGGTGAGGAGGTCTGCCTGACCTGGGCAGCGCTGAAGGAATGTGGGGACAAGCACGGCTGTGCAGGGAGGTGGGGATGCAGGAATGATTTACACATCCACTGTCCAAGAGGCTCTGCCGACCCCATTCCTTGCTCAATGGGGGCTCATCCCCTGTCACCATCCTCTCCTGCACTGTGTCTGCTGCTCTTTCTAAACTATTTTTCATCCTGGCTGTGCTGGGCTTTCCTCGGGTTTGGGACCTAAGACTGTCACTGCAGCACAAACTCTTGAATCAGCCATTCTTGCAAGTGCGGAAGGGCTTTTCTGGAAGATATGCAGAAGTTAAAATTTGCTTATTCCTGTGGGAGGGTATGTTCTGTGCATGCTGCCTTCCTAGACACTGTGGGAGGCGATGCCATATGCATGATGCTCTGAGGCTGGGCAGGGCCCTGTCTGATGCTTCCCAAGGAGTTCCTGGTTGTGCAAGACTGTAATGGGGGTGCTCAGACTGCCTGGCATTTGCACAGGGACACAGCACAGACACAGCCTCTAAAATACCACTCTAACCAGGTAAACATATCACTGAAGGGGAAGATAGAAGTGGCATCTGGCTGTGTCCAGGACATGAGGTACCTCTCTGACCCCTGCCCAAGCACAAGGGGTGAGATCTGCTTTGAAAATCCTTCTCATCTTTCCTGGGCCTGAAGACAAGGAAACCCATTCTCCTCTTCCTCAGGGAGCATGATCCTACGTTCAGATTGCACTTAGCTTTTAATAAAAAAAATTATAGGCCTGAGTTTAATTCCCATCCTGTGGACTTCCTGCAAAAGCCCTTGGGATCCTGACATTGCTCTCCCTTGCTTGCTGCCCAGCTGGCTCCCAGCACCCAGGACTTGGCACTCCCCCGTGGGCTCTATGCAACCCCCACAGGGGCAGCACCAGCACAGAGCAAGGATGGACAAGTGCCCTGCAGCCCTCCCACTAGCTTTGCAGTCATCCTTGAGCATGTCAGCCTCATCTTGCATGATCCATGTGGTCCTTCAGTATTTTCTTTCTCTCCTCATCTGTGAAGCTTTGGCCCATGGCGGTGGTCATGGAGTCTGCAGTCTGTGAAGAGATGGGATGAGATGCTGTTGGGATGGGATGGGATGGGATGGGATGGGATGGGATGGGATGGGATGGGATGGGATGGGATGGGATGGGATGGGATGGGATGGGATGGAGCTGTCCCTCTTAGGCACCCAATCTGTCAGTGGGAAAGGTTGCTTGTAGGTGGGAGATGTTTCCCTCCCCAGCTTCATGTCTTGCTGGGACCTTGAACAGGTATGGGATATGCAGGGCATGGTGGCATGAGCCTAGCTGAGCCGGACATCACAGGAAGGGCAGAGATACTCCAAGGACATCTCAGTGGACACTACAGGAGCTCTGGAATACAAGAGGGAGGCTGGGAAAGGAGAAGCACGTGAAAAACTCTAGGTGACAGGTGAAGGTGGGCTGGCTTTTCTAGTTCATTGAGTGTGTCACCTGCAGTGGTGACACCCAGACCTTGTTCATGGTGTGTGACAGCAGGCACGAAGTTGCCTTTTCTGTTCACAGCCAAGATGGTTACATTGGAGCCGAGGTCAATGACCCACTGCCTGGTCAGGGTGCAGTGCAGTGGAGGGGACTCAGCTCTGGTGCCACAGCAGAGCCTGGGTGGGGCAGGGTGGCAGGAGTAATCCTATGAACCAGGTAGGACGAACTGAACAAGCTGCAGGTGCCTCATCCACACAAGGGGTTATACTGACAAAGTTGATGAGATCATCTGTAGGATAGGGAGGCAGAACACATATGGGAGGGTGCCCTTGTTCCAAACCAGACCCAGGAAGGGCTGAGAATATAACTAAGGAGCTCCTCCATTCTCTCAGGATGGCAGTCTGTGGTTGGCAAGGCTACAGCTGGAACAAGGCCATGGAGAGAGGCAGAAGAGCAGAGCAAAATGTGGGGTCCTGACCAGAGGATCACACAGAAGTGGTGAAGGGGATGGGAGCTATGTGTTTTCACTCATCAGTGAAGTTATGGCTTGAAAATCAAATTTAATCTTTTGTCATTGCTGCAGAGTGGAGGCGTACCAGGTTTTGGTACACCCAACTCCACCAACCATGCAGTCCCTTGAGTGACCTGGGAATTTCCTGCCTCTTCTGCTTAGGTGGGTCAACAGCTGCACTGAGGGAGATGTTGGGCACTAAGATGTTCCGTGTTGAGAAATTTGTCAACGGTTGACAGGAGCAGTCCCCACAGAAACAGTTGCATAGGACAGTTTTCCACATGTGGTTAAGACATCTAAGTGCTGGAGAATCCCTGCAGTTGAAGCTTCTTCTCCATTCTAACAGTGACTTCAGTGCATTTGATCCTTATGCAAGCATCACCCATGCCAAGATCCTATTAACTTCATTTTTTCTTAACTGATACACTATGTGTGTGAACAGCTGTTCCACATAGACATATCCATGTGATTTCAGGTGGCTCCTGCCTCCACCAGCTCCCCCTGCCCCCGGAGGCATTCACAATGTGTGAATGACCCTGATCAAGTCTTGTCATGCAGCAGAAACAGCGGGTTTTCCTGCAGTGGGGCTGAAGGGGAAGTCCTGCTCACACTTGCAGAGCTAGAAGGAAACAAATGGTGCTGGATTTGCAGACCAGCACTGTGAGCAGGTTTGCAACTGAATAAACCCAGAGCTGAGGGCTGCCAAATGTCCACGGAGAAACATTCCCATCCTCAACCACTCCCAGACACCTGCAGGTACCCGCAGGTCCAATCACCTGTCACCTCAAACCCGAGGAGTGCCAGGGATGCAGTGCAGCCTACCTGGGTGCCCTCATGTAGGGACTGGCCTTGGAAATAATTCTGACAGCTCTTGTCTGTCGTGCTCCTCACCAGCACTGTGGCTGCCTGCTGGGGTTTGCAGGATGCTCCAACTGTGGTCAGCACTGCTGCCTTGTTGAGAAGCACTCTGGGAATGCTGCACAGCTTTGGGAGACCCCTGCCCTGGGGAAATGTTGGCAATAATGAGGGCAGGAGAATGCATGCAGTGAGGCTGGAGGCTTAGCGGGGTGCCTCACTGCTGAGTTGGTCATGCTTCAAATGAGATCAGAGTCCTGTGATGCCCTCTCACACCCCTCACTTTCCTGGGTCTCAGACTTCACCCTGTTCTTTTGGGAGTTTTAAAGTTCTCCTAAAAGTTTCTTATGCCTTCTGATGTTTACATATTTCATCTGAATTTCCTGATTAATGTTCATGTAAATAATGACTGTTTTGCACTCTTCTTTGTGGGTGGAGAGAATTGATGGACTGTTGGTTTGACCAGTGTGGTTGGAGAGGTGGTGATTTCACCCTCCAATCCACTGTCATTTTGCTATGCTATATATATAGTGGAGTCAGAAAATAAAGTTTACTTTTGGGGTTCTTTTCTTTCCCTTTTTGTATCTAGCATTCATGTGTGAGTTATTTCATGTCGCAGTGTAACAAAAACTCCTCTAAAAGCATGTAAAAAGCTGTGCAGATATAAAAATGCATAACAGAGGGTTGGTGTAAAGATATCCTGGTCAGAAATGCTGTAAGGGAACTGAAAAAGCTGGAGAAATGCCAGCAAGGCACGGAGAAGGGAACAGCAGCACTGCTCTGGAAACAGAACATGAGCCCCAGGAAAGAAAGACCTGAGAAGCAAACCACATGTGAGTTTGCAACAGGGCAGGCAAAAACACAGAGCAGGCAAACTTGCTAAAGCCATAGGTGCTGTTAGCAGAGCTCTTCCACCTACAGCATTTGTGGCAGAAAAGCCAGGGGAGCAGAGGGGAGGGGCAGCCCCAGCACCTCAGTCCTAATTTAAGTTCATTAAATCCCAGGCAGTATGCCAGCTCAGGCCATGCAGCACTGTCCCGGGTTATTTTGAGACTCAAAGGCACAAGGACTAAGTTTCAGATTCAGACCCAGAGCTGATTTCCTTGAAATCATTTTCTTTGGCTTAGAGGGGGTGCCTAGGGCAGCACAGGCGCTTCCTGTTTTGGTCAGTCACATAGTCCATTGGGCAGAGATTTGAGAGGCTGTATTTGCTGGTCATTAACTGTTCAGTAAATCGCATTTCCAGGAAGATTCCAGGAAGCCCCCTCACCTGCCTGCTTAAGGGCTGTGTCAGTGCCAGGGGCCTCCCAGCCCAGTTTCTGTGATGCAGAAGAGCTCCCCAGCTTACCCTCCCAGCACACTCACCAGTCTTTCAGCAGGAAAGAGTGAGTGCTGGTCACAGTGTCAGAGGGTTACTTTGGGGATGCACCATCCTCTTTGGACTGGAAAACAGGCTTTCTTGCAGCCAGTCTCTTCCCAGAATAAGGGAATGAGAGTTTCATCCCACACCCACCCTCCACCATGTTTTTGCCCAGCTTTTCCAGGATATATCCACAGACTGCACAAGGTTGTGTTTACACATCTTTAATTTTATTTGGTTTTTTTTGAGACATCTTCCTCCAGAGCTGGAAACATCAGAGCAGGCTGGTACACACTGATTGTGCTGAAGGGACTCCTGTCTCCTGAGCGTGTCCAGGATAAGATGCTTCTCCCCCTCTTTCAGTCCATTCGAGTGAAAGTGTTGTGGCCGGTCCTGTGGGGAAGCAGGAGCCCATTGGTGCCCAGCCAGCAGCAGGGTGGGGACCCCAGATGGGTACCTTGGTTCACCTGGTGGCTTTCCAGTTATCTGACTCCCAGCCGACTTTCTCCCGCAGCAGCCAGGAGGTGTGCAGGACCTCCTTCCCATCATCCCTATTGAAGCACTGGCCCACGAAGACGGCTGTGGAGTCTAAAGCAGTGGTGCCTGTTAGCATCCCAATAGGACCCTAGCTGATTTTGGAGCTTCACAGGCATCAGTGGGTTTAGTGCTCATGGAGCTCGAGCAGATCCTGATATTTGCAGGGAAATGCTGTGTGGCAGAGGTGTTGTCAAAGCAACCCTTGGTGCTGCCTCACCCAAACTAGTTTTGGGAGGTGTACTGCTGTCTGCAGACACCATCCAGAGTGGAGAGAGATCAGGGAAAGACAGACAAGGGACAGCAGAGAGAACAGAGGAATTGGGATGAGCACTAGGACCTGCCTGAGCTCTCCTCTCCATCCCACCATTCCATCCAACAACAGCCATCATGCAACTACAGACCTGAGAACTTCTTCCAGTTGACAGTGAAGCCAAAGGTGCACTGTCCGTCCTCATCCAGGTGCTGGGAGCCAGTCAGTGGGGACAGCTGGATGGGTTTCTTGGTGCTTGACACAGCGGTATGGTACTCGCCAGAGAAGGTTCCGTCCTTGCCAACCTTGAACACTTGCATCTTGGAGCCCAGATCATTCTCCCACCAGCCAGTCAGGTTGCATGGCTGGGGATAAGCAGACGTGTCCCTGGGGGCTGTCTGTACACAGCCCTTACAGGCTGAGCCCCCTGCCCAAAACCCCCAGTGCCTATGGGGTTCTGGCACTCACCTTGATATGTCTTCTGCTTTCCCCTAGGCAGCTCATGGTTGCCTTATCCTTTTTCTTGCTGGTCTTTTTCTCCCCGGGGTGCTCATCTCCTTGGCAGAGGAGCTTGGAAAAGAACACAAAAAAGGTCAGGCTGTGGATGGTGTCACAGCAGAGTGTTCCTGGTGTCCTGAGAGTGCTCAAGCATTCATTTTTAAAAGACATGATTCATAAAGTTGCTGCTATCTCAGCTACGTCAAGAGGTTTAAAAGCTGGGGTAAGCCAAGCAAAGGGATTGAAAGGTGGGAGACCTGGACAGTCAGGAACATGGGTGGGACCCCTCCTGTAGCCCTGGCAAGTGAGTTGTGTGAATCCAGGGCAGATCTGCCCGTGTTTGTGGGTACCTGTGCTGCGACCTGGACACGCGTAGCACGACAGCGCTATGCTTATGGGATGGGCATTGCCCTAAGGTCCACAGCGGGCTCCGTCTCTGCCAGAGCCCTCCCTGCACATCCCACCTGCAGTCCTAAGTGCTGCCTCAGCGCTCCCACACTGCGCCGTCCGAGAGAGCGACAGCGGCAAGTCACACCCGGGGGCAGGGTCCCCATGCTTCCCCTGCCCCAGTTCTCCTCCAGGTATTTAGGAGGGAAGTGGGACGCATGGCCCCTGCACCAGGGAAGGAATCTCCATCACACCACATCACGCCCGGGCATACGGACAACTCTGGAGCATCACTTCCCTCGTCTCCCTAGGCAGGGTTTCCCGTCTGGATACCCGCTGGAGAAGGGGATTCTCCTGTTGCCAAGTATTCCCCCCGCAGAGGGGTCTTTCACGCGTGTCCCACCCCTAACAAGTGCTGGAACTCCCATATCATTCCACCCCTCCGGCGAGTCTCCCACTCCTGTTTCTCCCCGAACACCGGGATCCCCAGGCGTGCTCCCACCCAGACTTCCTCGGAGCCGAGTTTCCCACGCGTGTTTCCCAGTAGGAGCTCCCACCTGGAAGCCTGCCGAAGCCGCTGCCACGGACACCCCTGCAGTCAGGGCGAGAACGGAGAGGACGCGGCGGCTCATCGGGAAAGCAGCTCGGGATGCAGCGGCGGCAAGGAATCACTGCCACGCCGCTCCAGTGACTCACATGCTTTTATTCTTCGGCTCCGCCACTGCTTTCCGGGAAAGCCCCGAGCGGTACCTGAAGGAGGGACTGGTGCTGGGACAATAAAGGGAAAGGAGACAGGGACGGGGGTGGGGGGGGAGGCGGGGGGAGAGGGGTAAGAACGGGGATGGGGACAGGGCTGGGGATGAAGACAGGAAGAGGTTGTGGTGGGATAGGGAAGGCAACTGGGGTGGGGACAGGGGCAAAGATGAGAGATGTGGGATGTGCACATGAATGGGGATGGGAACGGGGGCAGGGATGGGGATGGGAACGGGGGCAGGGATGGGGATGGAAGCAAGGGTGGGAGGGATGGGGATGGGGCAGGGATGGGAGGCAGGGATGGAGATAGTCACAGGGACTGGAACAGGGATGGACACCAGGATGGGGATGGGCAAAACAGGCATGCAGGAGGGGTTGCGTGGGCTGCCCACTGACATCACCCAGCCTGGGGGTCTTTAGGCCCATGTCCACTGGTTGAGGGCTGGGTCTAAGTTTCCATCCTGCCTGGCAGGAGCTCCTGTGTCCCAAAGCACCCTCTGGTCATTGCAGGGGATGGACAGAAGGACAGAGAGTGCAGGGACAGCAGGTGATCTTCATGTGGGTCCAGGGAACTGGGAGATGAATGAAGCAAACCTGCCCCAACAGTAATAGGAAAACCTCTGAGTAGGGCATTGCAAGCTGGAAGTTGCAGAGCAGCCCAGGTTGCACATACCAGGCAAGAGAAAAAGGAAAATGTCAATAAAAGGGCAGGATCATATCAAGGTCAGGGACAGGACATGGGATGGTTAGGACAGCTGATGAACACAGATTGTGACACAGAGGGGGTGGCACTCCCAGTGCTGACTTCTACAGTTATACTTTCAGTTTTCTTGTTAAGCAAGCACAATGCTTCTGGGGTCTTTTTCTGTCCCACTGGCTGCCTTCTTAGGAGGAACCAGGAGCCAAGGAATTTGCAGTTGTGGGGGTAATGAAATGACAGAAATTAAATTAAATCTTATGTCCTGGGCCAACATGGTTCTCAGTGACCTCATGTCCTGCTGTACAGGGCTCCCAGCCTCATCCTCCACTCACACTGATGTTATGGATAAAAATTGAACCAGCTGAATTAAAAATAAAAATAAAATTTTATTACAGCAATCAAATTCTATCTGAGCCAGCCACAAGGAAAAGGACAGTGCTGAGCCCAGGATCGGTGCTGGGTGCCTCAGCAGAGGGTCCCCTTATGCCCACACATCACCCTCCCAGTACAGGCGCAGGTGGTTTTTATAGGGAATATTTTGCTCAAGGCCGGGATTTCAGCGATCAGCCTTTTCTTTCCATTCAAAGTCCCACATATTCATAAAGTCTCTTTTCTCTGCACTGAGTCAAACAATCCAGTGTCTGGAAAGTGATGAATCTCCCTGATGTAGTTGCTGGAACACTGGAGCACAGCATTCAGATGTATCACCCTGGAGGGTTCCAGCTATTCCAATCTCGAGTTGTTGCCAGGATGATCATCACCCTGCGTTCCTGTATCACCTGGAGAAATGACCCAGCTCTGGACAAGCTACATGTATTAACTTGCAAATGAGGTTTTATCAGGGACCAGTTTCCAAATATGTGGGGCAACTCCCTGTGCCAACTTATGCATCCTCTCAATAATATAAAATATTACATACATCATATTATACTGGCACGAATTATATTCGTTACACATAACACTGAGGTCCCAAGGCTTTAGCCTCACAGAGAAGTCTTTGGGTGCTTACGGTGTTGGTGACAGCTACAGTGGGCGTTTGGGAGGGGAAGCAGGAGAACGACCCCAGTATGATCAGGGCAGTGCCAAGGATCAGTGGGGATGAACTGAGGACTCTGTGCAGAATGCAGGCATGAGGACGAGGGTGCAAGGGTGAGGATGAGGATGTAGGGTGACTTTTGACCAAAAGCTGGACCACCAGGCACATCAACCAGTTGTGCTCAGTCCCTGGAGAGTCTCAGGTCTGTGCACTCTGGGTGCAGCCCCAGAGCCCAGCTAGGAATGAGGGAAAAGAACTAATGTTGTGGTGTGTTCTGCTTTAAGTTTTTGTTTGCCCATTATTCTCCTCCCTACTCTTCCCTCCCAAGTTGTCAATCCTCCCTATCCCTACCCCTTTCTCCAGAACCTTCTCTGTCAATCTTTTAGTACTTGATATCCCATTTGTATTATTCCCCCCCACTCTTTTCCCTGATAGGTTTATATAATGTGAGTCCCACCTTAGACTCCTCATTTGCCATGCTCTCATTGGTTAGTTGTCCTATTCCACGCCCTCTAAGTTGTTGTATAAAAACCTCTGTATCCCCCCCTAAAGTCTCGTCTTGGGGGTCTCAGGTCTTGGGGTTGTGGTGTTTCGGCTGTGGTGTTGGGTCCTTGTGTCATCCATCTAATAAATCACCCCAGTTCTACCCCAAGACCCATGTCACTGTTTTCTGTTCCTGCATTGGACCAGCAATAACTGGGATCTGCAGAGCTCGCAGGGAGAATATCGCACCCCTGCTGTCACTGACATCGAACTAACACCCAGCACACGGCCCAGCAGGCTGTGACAGCACACCACGACAAGCAAAGGCTGAGGAAGGGTGGGGAGGGACAAGCATACTGTGAGAGGAAGAGGTTGGCAGACAGGCACTGACACTTTCTCAGGGCACTGTGTGCTTTCTGCCCCATCCAGCAGCCTCTTGCCCCAGCAGTCCCCAGGTAGCATTGTCCTTCACACCCTTTGCACCTCTCCCTGCCCACACAGCTTCTCCCTGTGGTGCTCAGGAGCAGGAGTTAGGAGCTGTGCATTGTGGATTATATAACTAATGAGTCAGAAACCGATGAGCTGCCGAAATGATGGATTAGTGAGGTCTAGTGTCAGACCGGTGCAAAGGGCATTGGGCCCTTGTTTGATTTGTTTCCTTTCCTAAGGAGATGATAAAGTTTAATGTTCAGATAACATCGTGCGAATATGAACACCAGAAAAGATCGGTATCCTGCTCCACCCGCCAGCTGATCAGGTGACAGCCAGTCGGTGGGAGGAACATTGTACAGCATATGCATGTATGCAACAGGCACACCTTCAGTATCTGGCTTTAGCCTCCCGGTCTGCCCAGTAGCTCCCCCTGGAGTCCCAGGCCTCTCTCCTGATCCCCCCAGCATCCAGCCTGGATTTTGGACCACTCCAACACTCCAGATTTCTGTGGGGGCTGGAACCCAGCTCTCCCCCATCTGTGCATGCAGCACCGAGACTCCCAACCAGAGCAGTATCTGGAAAGGGGCAGAGAGGAGTGCAGACACATCAGATGAGGCCAGGTAAGAGTGCTGGCTTGCCTGCATGCAGCTTTCACCCCTACCCTCAGCTGTGGGTGCCCCACACTGGGCACGCTGCCTGGAGCCACCCAGCACTGTGAATGTCCCAGATGAGTACGCAGACAAGAAGGCCCCTGCTGAAGCCTGAAGCCATGATCAGGAAGCAGAATTACCCCCCCAACCCCATCTTTCCCAGCCCCTACAAAACACTTCCCTGTTGTCCCCCCGCCAGCGCCTTGCTCTCCCCATGGCCACAGATGGGGAGGCATCCACACATGGCTGCTTGTATCCCAGGGATGCAAGGGACACAGCTCTCTGCCCTGTGGAGAAAGGTTTATTTGGCTCCATGTGGGAGGGCAGCAAGTGTGGGAATGGGGAGCCCTGTCAACAAGTTGCTGGGAGGCACTGGGAAGAAGCAGGGCAAAGTGAGGGTGTGTTTCCTTGCCAGGAGCCCAACTTGGGACTGGGACAGTGGGGAGACTTGGGGATGCAGAAGGACAGCAGGGTGCAGGCAGCAGTGGTCCCTGTTCCCACCACTTGATGCGGGTGAAGATGGAAGAGCTGATCCTGCAGGGAAGATGTGTCAGCAAGGTGGGAGGGAGGGCTGTGGGGTGAGATGGCATGGGCAGAGCTCATCTTGTGGCTTTCCAGGTATCCTTGTGTGACAGAACCTCTTCCTGCAGGAGCCATGTAGTCTCCAGTGTCTCCTTCCCATGGTGATCCACAAAGCACTGGCCACAAAGGCAGTGGTGGAGTCTGGCAAGGTTCAAGAGATGCAGAGCGGGGTGAGAGCCAGCACCTCAAGACAAGGAAGCCTGGGCCACCTGGTCCTGGCAGACAGACCGATATACATGCCCTGGACAGAGAGATGGACTTCCCTGCCACACTGGCCAGGTGGACTGCTTCCACATCACTTGGACACAGAGCTGGGCATCAGCCCTGCTTGGACAGACCGATGGACACCCTCATCACCCTCTTCCAGAAACCTGCCACAGACAAGCTCTTCCACCACCACTTCCCATTGCAGGAATGTGTGCATGTGGCCAATCTGTGCCCACAGCCAGGGTTCCTCTGGGTGCCACAAGGGATTTAGGGCATCAGACAGGGGGGTCCCCATTCCCAGCATGGGCAGTGGATCCCTGTCACTGCTGGAGCTGAGAACTGCCACTGCACAGTGAAGCCAAAGGTGGGGTGTCTCTTGGCACTGGGACACTGCTGAAGCCCTCACAAGGGTCACACCAGGATCTGCTTGTTGGTGGCTGCCACTGCAGTTTGGTGGGAGCCTGAGAAGGTCCCAGCTGTGTTCGGGGCCAAGACGGTCATATTGGAGACCAGCTCATTTCTCCACAGACCCCGCAGGTCACTCTGGGGACCGGGGGTTATGTGGGTGGCTTGGGCAGTCTTGAGACACAGTTCCCACGACCCCCACCAGCCGTGGCATATGTGTCCCATGTCATGGTCCCTCTGTGTGACAACTGAGACCAGCACACGGGCGCCAGCTGGGACAGCAGCTCTCCCTCCTTGGGCAGGGCAGGGCAGGGCAGAGCTGGGAGTACTGGGTGCCCCCCTGTAGAAAGTCTAGGAGACTCACAGTACCCCCAGAGACAGCAGAGCCAGAGCTGACAGCCTCCTTGGTCACGGACACTGCACTGTGGTATGGTATGGCACAGCTGGACACAAGAGGAGTGGACAAACACTGTGTGCTGGGGTGTCACAGGACAGCACAGCATGGCATGGTAAAGATATGCAACCCTGTCAGCCCTGCACACTGTGCCCCAGGGGTGACACAGCATGGCACAGGACAGCATGGCACAGCAGTCTGTGTCACAGGACAGCATGGAGTGGCTGTTCTGGTTTGAAAGCAAAACCAGTGAGACTCCAAGTCAGAAACACAATTTATTAGGAAAAGGGAAAAGAAACAAAATACATGCAATAATACAAAAGAAAAACTACTGACAGAGTCAGAATACAGCATGACTCTCCTTTGGCCAGCATGTTGGTTGCAGTCCAAATTGCAGCAGCTGCAGTCCTCCTGGGGTGGCAGATGTGGTTCTCTTGGTACAGTGCTCCTGTAGAAGTGTGTAGTCTTCCTCTGAAGGTCCAGTGGAAAACCCCAGCTGTTCCTCTTGGAAACCTGTGGAAAGGCTGCCTCTGTTGTGCCCAAAACCCAGATTATATCCAGTTAGGAATGCTTGGCTCCTCCCTCTGGGCAGAGCATCTCACAATGGGATGTTATAGTACTTTTCAGTCATGCAGTGACATTCAATAGCCCATTATCAGCAGATGTCTCCCCTGAGAGAGGACTGGTTGTGGAAGAGATAAGGAAAACTGCGCACTTAACAGAAGACAACTGCTACACAGATGGCAATAGAAAACATCCTGCTCCTCAATCTGGGACAGTGGCACAGTATGGCAGGGCACGGCAGGGCACCAGAAAGCACAGCAGGAGCAGGCAGCCCCCTGGTCACTCCCAGCACCCCACAAGGATGGCAGGGTCAGGGCCTGCAGCCCCTCACCCCCCACCCTGCACCCAGGACAGCACAGCACGGCTTGGCACGGCCAGACTGCCCCAGGGCTGCCCTCACCTCCCTGGATGCAGCATCACAGGCCACGAGCAGCGCCAGGGCGAGCAGCAGCAGCAGCCTGGGGTGCCCCTGGTGCTGGTGCTTGTGTGTGGTGCCTGGGCTCTGCCCATGCTTGCCCAGCCCCTTTTATAGCAGAGTGTGCTGTGGCCGGGCAGCGGCCTCCGAAACCGGGCCTCCTGCCAAAGGACACTCGGTGGGAGATGGGCAGCTGGCACTGCTCCAGGCTGAACGGAGCGGTGTTCCCCTGTTGCCCTGGGCTGGGGAGAATCCCAAGGATCGTGGCGGGAGGGAGGGCTGCAAAGAAGGACTCTGTGCCATGGAGGGCCACAGCAGGGGACACAATGAGGCCTCGGGTATGGTGACAGAAGGGACCGTAAGACACTATGGAGTGTATTGGGAATGTATGTGCTGAGCCATTACAGAGCTGTCCAGAAAAATTTCATTTGTTACGTGGTGCATAACAAGGCAGTAATTACACACCCAAGAGAGACATTGATTTTTTATTTTAGTTCCACAAGCCTGAGTCCTCAGTGTTATTCCAAAGATCAAGCACACCAACTATCAAAACATGTTGCTATTTACACATCTAGCAAACAAAAGCATTAATGTTCATTGGTTATGAGTTATTTAGTTCTCTTATTAGTTACTATTCTTCCTCCTGTTGGTTAAGAATTCTCTTGCGTGTGATTGCAATTAATTTGCAGGTTCAACTTTTCTCTTCTCTTGGGTTGGTGGGTTTCTTGACTCAGTGGGCCATAAGTCATGATCTACCCCTGCCAGAATTTACTTTCTACCCAGTCAGAGCTGCTTCAACACTGAGTTTTTCCTGATCTAGTTGTCTTTATTGCTTTTTTGTTACCTTGCCAAGTGTCCTGTAAATTCCTGTAAACTCTTTGTGTGTATTACCAATGCTATATTGTTCATCCCAAATTTTGTAACCTGCACTCAACTCTGAGATTATTGAAGCCCATCAAGACCTAAACCTTAACAAGGCAATTCTACCAAGTAAGATCTCTTTTTAACACCTGGACATAGTGCTGAGCTTGTCTGCTGCTCTCAGTTTCACAGGCTAAATGCCCTTCTTGTTGATTAGGCTTGAAAGCATAAAAAACCTCAAACATCAGGGAACAAAGCTTTTAAAACAACGTTTTACTTATCCAACATTTTGCAACAACATGACAGGAGACTGTAAATATTTGCAGCAAAGCTTTACTGGGAGAAGCAGGTGGTGCTGCAGGAGCAGGGGCACTCCCCTGGCACTGCTGCTGGCCTGGGAAGCCCCCAATGCCGCTCTCACTCCTGTGACTGCAGACGGGTGAAGACATTGATGCCCACCCTGTGGGGACACACAGGAGATGTAAGGGAGGGACATGACAGTGTCCAAACACACACCCAGCCCTGTATTCCCACACCACATCTGCACCTCGGCAGGACCACAGGGAATGGTATTTTTCCTTTCTGCGTTTTACCCATGCACAAAAAAATCAAGTGAACCTTGCCATCAAAATACGTTATTCTGTGCTTTTAAAACAGGTATTAAACCTGCTTTGCCAACAGGTATAAGAATGGCTCTGCAAGCAATCCAAACCACTTACTTGTGACAGCCCTAACCCCTTGGGGTGCACAAGGGACCTTGTGCAGGGCAGGGACGGGGGACTCACCTGGTGGCTTTCCAGTCATCTTTTATTTTGTCCACATGTGACCTCAGAAGCCACATGGTCCTCAGTTCCTCCTTTCCATTCTCATCCACAAAGCACTGGCCCGTGAATACAGTGATGGAATCTGTGGGAACAGGGCAGGAGGTGGAGCGGAGCATGGCCAATGTGGCAGGTTACTGGCTGGCCCAGCACAGGGAACAGTAGACCCCTGCTGTCCCCAGCCTCTGGGGACAGAGGGGATGGGGAAAGCAGGCAGGAGGACTTAGAGGGCTGGGGTGTCACACTGAGATGGGCAGACAGTGCAGGCTTCAGCCCCTGCTGCCTCTTCTGCACCCTGGGACTGGGAGCTGACAGCAACCGAGGAGCTCCATGGACAAGGATGGGGGAGCTCCAGGGAGAGGAGAGGGAGAGCAGTGGGGATAGTGCAGGGTAAGGCAGAGAATCAACAAGGACACTGCAGGGAGGGCAGAAAAACTTCAAGAGCAGAAGAGTGAGAGCAGGAGAGGTCCAGGATACCATAAGGAAGCTAGAAAAGAAGTACCTGAAAAGCTCCAGTTGACGGTGAAGCCAAAGGTGGGCTGGCCCTTCTGGTTAGGGCTCTTCTGCAGGGATCCCTGCAGTGGTGACAGCTTGATCTCTTTCGAGGTGGCTGTCACAGCCGTGTGGTAGGAGCCAGCAAAGACACCATTTCCATTCACAGTTGTGATGGTCATGTTGGAGCCCAGGTCATTCACCCAGCGCCCGACCAGGGAGCACTGCAGAGCAGGGAATTCAGCACTGGTGCCTGCAGCCACAGCCCCCTGCCCTCCCCACCCTCTGCATCCCACCATCACAGTACCTTTTTTTTCACAGAGACGCTGTGAGCCCCCAGGGCCAGGAGGAGCACAAGGAGGAAGGCAGCTGCTTTCACCATCGCTGCAGCAGGCAGGCAGCTGATGTACCTGGGGATGTGCTCCTTGCAGGTCTCTGCTGATGCTCCTGCTCCCTCTCCTTTTTATTGCTGACAGGGCTATGAGTGGCAGCTCTGGCCAGGACATTGTGCAATCTGGGTGTTTCCAAATCTGTGGTTCCGAGCCGTAAGAGGGAGTAATTGCAGCAAACATTCCCAGAAATGAGTGCTGAAAATGTCCATTCCTACTCCTCTGTCACCTTGCAGGGAGGGCATGGCTCCTGCTGATCAGTGACTGGTGGTAAATGGTCGGAGGGGAAAACCCCTCTCTGGAACTGTTGTCCATTCTGTCACCCATTTGCTACACCAGTTCTGTGTGCAGGTTTTGAGACTCCTTAAGCTTGATGAGCTCAGGATTGACTGCAGTACACAGCTCACCCTGCCCTTCCTCACCAGGCATGCTCATGCAAACTCACCCACCATCCAGATTGTTTTGGGACTTGGCTTTCTCATCCTCCCCAGCCCCATACTGATGGGTCTAAAAAGGTCTAATGTGCACATTAAGCTGTTGTTTTTACAAACTTGTTTGTGTTGGAAGGGAATTATTTACTTAATGAAAAGCCAACATTCACTGAATATCTGGGATGTTGGATCTTAATAGAGACAAAACTTGTATTTACACACGAATTCTTAGATAACTGTAAGAACATATTTTCATAATTTCCCTTACATTATACTTGTTGCTGGCCAAGGAGGCTGAAGTGAATGGACTCACCCCAAAGTTTCTCACCCATTTCTAAATGGTTTTCAAAAGTCTCCTAAAATACATGTTTTCATTCTCGAGTCATCATAGCAAAAGTTGATGGAGCCTATTCACCAGAATACAATACTTTTTGTAAATTGGAGACAAGACAGTTCTTTGCAACATTTATTTTTGTTTTTCCTCAGTCTTTGCTTTCTTTTAAATTTCACATTTGGGCCCTGGTTTCTCTCTGACAGTAAAACTCATTGCTATCTAGGCTGGAGAGCACTGTGCTTCAGCTGCTGGCATCTCCATAGCCCCTTCTCCTCCCTTCAAGAGCCCTACAGCCCTCTTGCACCCTGCCTGGAAGAAATCCCTGTCTAGAGAACTGGCTGGTCGTCACACATTCCTGCTGCAGTGTTTTCTGTCTCAGAAATCAACTGCATAACAAGGTGTGTTTTCCCACATAGCTGCCATTTGCTCTGGTTTTGGGCAAGCAGGTGCTGCCCAGAGCTTTACCAATGTCTGGGGTAACAAGTAAGGTCAGTCAGGGAAGGCTATGGGGAGCAGGAGGGGCAGACATCACCCTTCCTCCATCACCCCCTCACCATCACCACATTTCAGGGGGCTCCTGCTGGATCCTGCGGATGGACAACACAAAGTTTCCATCCTGCTGATGGCAGCCCACAGCTCCTTCGCAGGTGTGGGTTTATTTTAGCATCACACAAAAAATATTTTTATTTGTTCACATAATCTTTATTTTTTCTGTACTTAACAATCCCTGTGGCTCATCTGGCAGGTTCAAGGGCCAGCTCAGTGCTCAAGCAGGTAGATTTCTTGGCTGATCTCAGCTGAGTGCTGAGGTGTCTTCTATGGGGTTTGCACCTTCCAAACATCAGAGAGTAAAGTTTGGCTTGGAGCTGGCAATCAGCAGGATTAAATTCTGCAATGCCATGCCTGAACCCTGGCACAGCAGGCAGTGGGGGCAACCAGCAGGCCAGGAAGAAATGCAAAGCAGGAAGCACTGAAGAAGTTAAAAATTATCACTGTTGAAAAACAGTGGTGCAGGCAAAATGTCTGTGACCAGGGACTGTCCTCTCAGCCCTCAGCTACATCCATGCAGAGGCTGACGAAAGCTGAGCCTATCAGATGCAAACTTATTGAGGTGATACAGCCCAGAGTGAAGGAGAAATCAGATATATCCCTTTATAAAGACTGAACCCAAATTTTTGGAAGGCACGTTGCCTGGGTTAAGGAACAGTATTGATGCATCAAAGCAATACCAGTCCAGCCAGAAGCTGTGCTGTCTTCAGTGCCTGCTCTTGTTCCTTGCCAGCTGGATTGGGATATCACTGCTATTGTTGGAAGCTGCCAACAGGATACAGATGGAGGTGGGAACCCCAGGTGTTCCTCCCTCATGTGCTGGCACTCCTTTCCCACTAACCTTGCCACGGTGACCCAAAGGGAGTGGGTCTCCGTCCCTTTCCATTGTCAGTGGGCTTTGCTGTGTGAGAGAATAACACCAGCTGCTCTGGGGGTGCTGCACCCAGGACAACCTGTTCTTCCTGGATATTGTTACTTGTCTACTTACATGGTTGCAGGAACACTCCCCTGTGGAGTGAAGAAAAGGCCATTTGTCACCCACTGACAGCCCTGGGCCACTGTGGTGATCCCTGGCCTGCTCCAGCTCCCAAGACAGAAAAGTGGGGGAAGAATGCTCACAGCAAATAGGATAGGCTGCTTCCCATCCCAGCCCTAAAGGCGGCTAAGGACTTTGGGAACACTGAGTTCTAAAGTGGACAGAAAGAGCTGATAGTCCTTCCTGTGGTGTCCTCAGGACCCTCCTGCCCTTCTCTGTGATGTCCTCAGAGATGCCCTGCCCTACCTGTGGTGTTCACAGAGCTCCACTGGCCCCTCTGTGATGTCTTTCATCTCTTTTTCTGACCAGCTTTATCTGAGATCAGGTCAGGTCCGTGTTCTTGCCTTGTGCAGGTCCCCTGTGCATCCCCATGGAGGACCAGGCTGTCCTTTGCCATGGATGTCCCTTGCAGGAGGCTCAGCCCCCTCTGCTATAAAAAAGGGGCTGAGTGGGCGTAGGGCAGCAGTGCAGGCAGAGCCCAGGCACCACGCACAGCCACCACTGCCATGGGGGCCCCCGGCTGCTGCTGCTCGCCCTGGCCCTGTGATGCTGGATCCAGGGGGGTGAGGGCAACCTTGGGGCAGAGTCTGGCTGTGCCGAGCTGAGCCGTGCTGTGCTGTCCGGCTGAGGGGCTGCAGGCCCTGGCTGTGCTGTGCCATGCTGCCTAACAGGCTGTATGCTCTTGCTGAGCCCCGCAATGCTATCCAATGCAATCCCACACCATCCCATCTCATTCCAGTAATATCCCATGATGCAGCATCCATGACCATAGGAATTTCCAGCTCTGGCTGTGCTGTATCTGTGGGTACTGTTGATGACTTACCCCTGGTATAGGGGAGTACCCAGCACTCCTACCTTTGTCCTACTCTGCCTGGGGAGGGAGAAGTGTTGTCCCAGCTGGTGCTCATGCCTTTGCTCCCTGGTGCCACAAGAAGAGGCCATGCTGGCCCCACACATGCAGGACCCATGTCCCACAGCTTTGGCAGGCTGGAGAAGCAGCTGTGACTCAGCAGTTACCAAGGCATCCATCAAAACTCACAGTTCCCAGCATTGTGTGGGAACACAACAGGAAGGGCAGTAGACCTGCCTAATCCCTATGCCTCCCTAACCAGGATGGTGCAACCTTCAAATGTGGCACTGGCACAGAAAGGAGGAAAAGGAAGCAAGGTGCCCAGCCCTGGGCAGAAGGACACGGGATTTGGTTAACTGGCACAGCTACTCCCCACAGAGGTATTTTCTGGCTCCTGGCCTTACCACGCCTTGCATGCAGCAGAAAAGAAAGCAAGGGTCAGGTCTTTCATGCCATTATAGGTGGAGAAGTGGGTAAGGAGGCTCATCCTACTCCCTTCAGCAAAACTCCACAGGAGCCAGCCACCATTGGGACTTGTCCCCTCCCTTCCTCCCTAGCCCTTCAGCCTAGTTCAGGAAGATATAGGGGAATTGCATGAGTTCCCTCTTCCAGTATGGACCTGTGCCAAAGAAGACACCAAAGAAGGACAAGAGTAGACAGTTGGACAGATTTATTAAGAACTGAAGTGATTTATCCCCTTTAATGTGCTCCACTGCCTGCCCCCGGCACCAGCAGGGAGGGGGCCATGGTACCAGACCAGGACCTGCTTCTTGGGCTCAGATTGTCACTGTCCGGAGAGCCGGGTCTCCCCTGGGGATTGTATCTGCCACAGGCCCTCCTGGGGCAGAGCCAGTCAGTATGTGCAGTGGCACCCCAGGACAGCTACAGCATCCGTGTGCCTGAGTGCACCACTCCAATATCCTCACACACACACACACATTCACCCACACCTTTTTTTTTCCCTGCAGGACAGCTGCCCACCTTAGCCAGCCCAATGACTGCAGGAGAGAGCTTTCCTGTACTCCTGGGCAAGGTACCAGCTGCAGTTTGGGATGGCTGGGGAACCCGCAGGCTTTCAGAGTCCCATGTGCACAGAGATGGGGGGCTTTGAGCTTGGTGCTCATGTGTACTCCTCAGGCTCAGTCTAGAGCAGAAATAAATTTTCCATGAGGAAAAGGCCAACACTGCTCACTGGGTCAATTGTTCCTAAATAGCACCTCAGGAAAATAACAGGAGGAAGTGGAAAAGCCTCTTTTCCCAAAAAGATTTTTAAAAATTCTGCTTGGTAGAATGATGTTGAACTACATTCCACCTTCCTTCTGGGGAAGCTGATAGCTCATCCAACTAGTGCATCTCCAAAAACAGATTCTCTCCCACAGTCCCTGGTTAAAGCCCACTCAGCTCTAGAAATTTTGTTTTGGGGCCAACCAGACCACCCTCATCAAGTTTTTGGTTGCCAGTGCTTGTTCCTTAGGGTAAGGACTATTTGAGGACTGCACTTTCTCCTTCATTGTACTGTTCTCTCAGCCTCTGCACCAGCTACAGGAAGCATGACAAGGCCTTCAAAAGGTGGTACACTGGACAAAGGTGGACAAAGGTGGACAAAGGACTGTCCAGGATCAGGAGGTGTTTTTCCATCAAAGGCAAAAATGATGGCCAAGGCAGTCTGGCAACATCAGAATTTATCTTGCAGCTGCAAAGTACATGTTTTGGGTACTGTTAGGCTTGTTTGTGTAACTACTGGGAATTTTGGGAAAAGAAAGTACAAGAAAATTCTGCTTCAGGTCAAGGAAAAAACAAAAACAGCTTAGTCTGAGTCAGTTCCAAAGTACTTTAATCCTTTCAGTTTTGAAATCGGATGATGATGCAAAGGATTGTGACCTAGAGTGGGCTTGGAGAATGCAGCAGAAGTTCCAAGAAGAACTTGGAGAACAAGAAGAGACAGCCTGGAGATGAAGAGGTCAGACTGAGGTACACATGACCCCTGGTGGTTTTCTGTGTCCAGTTTCAGGTACCCAAAAATTTTCTCTCAAGGGAAGGTGAAAGACTTCTGAAAGGTCAGCTGTGCTTTCTGGTTAAACACTTATTGCAGGACATTATTGGGAAAAAGTAAAAACCTCCCTCTGACTATAAGGGAAAAAATCATCCAGGTAAGAATTAAAAATATTTACCAGAATAGATGGAAGTATCACACTGAGCAAGCTGTTGTCAAAAGAGAAAAAGAGAACAAAGAAACACAAGGTAAACAAAAAGAAACCTGCAAACCTACAAAAAAAAAGAAGCCAAAACCAACCATCCAGCTGCTGAGCATAGAAACAACCTGCCAGCTCAGCAAAAAGCATCAGAGCAGAAGCACAGTGAGGACTACAAGGAGATTAAAATCTCTTGCACACAGCTGAAAATAAATACAGTATTTGCAACACTTCCATTATTGACAATAAAGACAGGAAATGTCACTGCAGAAGTCATGGAGTAATCACAGTGTCAAACTGCAAGAGAGACAAGAGCCATGAGGCTCATCAGCACAGCCTGGGGACGTGGCAGACACTTATTCTCAGTCTGGTGACACCAGAGTCAGGGGAAGCAGAGGCTGGGCTGACACCAGGCAGGACCTTGCCAGGGAAGGCTGGGCAGTCCAACCAGAGAGCTTGGGCACACTCAAAGCAAAAGCAGCAAAAATCCTTTCTCTCTGTGCTCAAGCCAAGCATCCTTGCAGAGATTTTTCCCCAGTGCGGCTCTGGAGATAAGCCATGGGGATGCCGTGGGTATCAGTGAAGGGCTGGGGTGCTCTTCTCTGGCAGAAGCTTTTGGACACTTTCTTCAGGACTGGATCACAGGCTGCTCTTACATCGCACTGCTGACTTGTGCACGCACCAAGGCCATGTCAATGAGCTTACAGACAGCAGTGATGCCAGCCAGACAATGGAGCAAAATACATGGAAAAATCCATGAAATGTCATAGTAACTGAGGAGAGGAATTCACCACTCCCACCTGCAGTCGGCTCAGAGCTCACCAGAGAGCAGGGAGAAGTGCCACCTTCAGCAGCATCTTCAGGCTGAGGCTGGGGAAAGGCAGGCCACATCCTGGACTGCACCACATCTACTGTTTCCTCCCCAAAAGGAGCTGCAGGAGGGATTTACTGCAGGAGGGCTGGACCGAGTCCTGCCTGGAGCCCCAGGCACAGCCCCAGCCCCATCCTGGGTTAAACACAGTGACCAGCTAAAGTCACCTGAAGCTCTCCTCTGATTTCCCAACACAGAGTGAAGTGGTTTTGTTACCCTCCCGCAGACAAAGCCGCTGCTCCCTTCTCTCAGCTGAGGCTTTTGCCTGCCGATGTCCACCAGAAAGCTTTGCTGTGACAAACCAAATGGTTTCTCCACGGCCCCTGTCCCTTTAAGTTATTGCAGGACCAGCAGCTGCTCTGACTATCCCAACAGACAGGAGTCTACAGCCAATTCTCCTCCTGCAACTGAAGAGCCACAGACTTAAAGGTACGGAACAAGTCTTAGTCACCTTACATATTCATATAGGGCTTTTTAAGGCAGCAAATAACATGTGTAAAGTTGCAATCACTTTTTATTCTGTTCTAAAAGAAAAAGTGTTGGTGGGGTGTGCTCTGCCTCAGAGAGCTGAATGCTGGCCTTTGCCACTATGGAATGATTGTTAGGCACAGTTTTCAGCAAGGTAACTGAGGGAGGTGAGAGTCACTGCAGCAGCTGAGACATCTGCCACAGGGCTCATCTCATCCCCTGCACATGCTCCTCTTCTCCTCCACAGTTCACAGTGTGCCTGCGGTGCAAGGGGCAGACCATTTACCAGCAGGTCTTGTCCATGGAGAGACCCAGCAGCCTGCAGGGCTGGAACTGGGGCTACTGCGGCCACTACGCCTTTTACCATGCCCTGTACCCCCGCGCCTGGCTGGTCTACGAGCTGCCGGGGCAGCAGGTGGTGCTCACCTGCCGGCAGGTCTCTCCCGTCATCCCCCATGACTATAAGGTAAGGCGGTGAGGGCATCCCCGAGGGCAGAGCTGCGATTCCCCAGGCTTTGCCGGCGTTTCCCCAGGCTTTGCCGGCGTTTCCCCAGGCTTTGCCGGCGTTTCCCCACGGCTGTGCTCTGCAGTGGTCCGGGCAGGGGAAGCCCCACAGCCGTGCGGGAGCTCGGGATTGCAGCAAGGGATGGCTCAGCGCTGCCCGTGCTGGCTGGCAGCCCCAGGCGAGGGTGGCAGCTGTGCTGCTGACACGTCTGACCTTCCTCTTACCCCGGTGCAGCACGTGAGCCTGTATCAGCCTGCCGAGGAGATGAGCGATGAGACACCTGGCTGAGCCCTAAAGGCCGCCTTGCGTCTCTCTGCTGCCCGGCATGCTGGTTGCCAGCCCGGGGCTGCCTCTCTTTGGAATTTTGTCTTGCCTGCCTCCCAGATTCCTCTGCTCCTGCCGCTCAGCTCGGCAGCAGACGCCAAGAGCGAGTTGTTACCGCCAGTGCTCTTGTTCCCGCTGCATCCTGCGTGCTGTTCCCCAGCAGTGGGGGAAATGATGCTGGGGCAGCTACCTGTGGAGCAGCAGCCGTGTAGACAGCATTCTGCGTCTCTGCCAGGACTCCAGCTTGCCAGTGGCAGTGTTCATCTGGGAGGTGGAGAACGGGAGGGATGAGGACGTGGAAGTGTCCATCATGTTCAGCCTGCAGAACGGCATGGGAACGAAGGAGGATGGGAGCGGCGGGCACTGGAACGAGCCCTTCACCTTCCAGAAGGATGGCGAGCGGGTTGCTGGGGTCCTGCTGCACCACTGCCCGGCCGTGAACCCCTTCACCCTGGCCATCTCTGCCCGGGAGAAGGTAAAGGGCTGGCCCTGCTGCTGTGGCTCCTGCTGGGGAGGTTGTGCAGCTCTGCTGCGTGTGGGGGAGCTGCCTGCAGCCAGCTGGCCAAAGGATGGGGGTGCAAGGGCTTGGGGTTGGCACCGTTTCTCAGCGCTTGCCTGACGCCAGGAGTGGCGACACGACTTCCCTGAGGACACCCTCTCTGGGGATGGTGTCAGGAGAGCGGCTGAGGCAACAAGTTGAGAGTTGCTGGGCAGCACATGAGAAGTGAGTGTGATGTCCTGGTGGTGGTATTGGGGAGGGGAGAGCATTAATCTCCTCCTCTCAAGGAGCAGCCCCTGATGATGCTCTTCCCTTGCTCAGGCTGGCACGGGAGTCACCCATGTTACGGCATTCAATCCCACGGGATTGGGTAGAGAGGTGTGGCAGGACCTCCTGCAGGATGGCAGGCTGGATTCACCCGCTGGTGAGTGCCTCCATCCTTGGTGGGAGAGGTGGAGGAGGAGCAGGGGAAGTGGGTGGCCATGGTGGTTTTGGGCACCCAAGCCAGGGCAGAGCTCTTTCCTCCAGCCCCCTTGGCTGTTAAAAATCTCTCCAGGATGTTGTGCCTTGTTCCCAAATGCAGGCTCTATCCAAACTTCCCATTGCTAGTCCTTGCTGTGGTTCTCCAAAAGCTGTTCATACCACTTGCAGACTGATCTTCACAATTAGTGATTCCCCAATGCACTACGAGGAGTGGGAGAGGAAGATTGAAGCATGGCAGAATCCCATCCTGGAGAACAGGTAGGGCAGATGAAAGCACCTTCCCAGTGGCCTCCACAGGAGCATCACCACCCAGCTTCTGAGGGTGAGCTCCCCTCTTTGCCACAGCCAGCTGCCTTCCTGGTACAAGTCAGCCCTCTTCAATGAGCTCTACTTCATGACGGATGGAGGAACCATCTGGGTGGAGGTGCCCCCCGATTGCTGTGCCGAGGACCTGCAGGGGCCGGCGGGTGCGGGGCTCTCCCACCTCCTCCCTGTCCTGCGGGAGTACGGGAGATTTGCTTATTTGGAAGGTAACTCAGGAGGGTGTGAGGGATTCTCCCAACCCAAGCCCTCCCATTACTGTTGCATGTGTTTGTAAACTGCCATGGGGCTGTCTTTCACGCTCCAGTGTGTAGGGAGCAGTGCAGTTGCCAGGAAAACCCCTTGCAGCCCTGGAGGATAGGGCATGGAGTGTTCCCCACATCCCCTGTGCTCTATGTAGAGAATGAAACCCACTTTGAACGGGAGCCCCTGCCTGTGCTGGGAGAGATTCCCCCTGTCCTGGGCCATGTGGAGGGAGGACCTTTCCCTCCCTTTTCCCCTCCCCATGGCAGTCTCCTTTCCCTCACCACCTGCCCTGTCCTGCCAGGCCAGGAGTACCGGATGTACAACACCTACGATGTCCATTTCTACGCCTCCTTTGCTCTCATCATGCTGTGGCCCAAGCTGCAGATCAGCCTGCAGTATGACATTGGTGAGTGTCCCCAGAGCCCTGCCTTGGTGCCTGCTCAGGGTTTCCCCTTGGGAAGAGATGGAGCCTTTGGGACTGCTGCTGCTGCAGAGATGTGTGCCGTGGAGCCAGCATCCCCCTCCAGCTGCTCTGCTGTGCCCAGGACTTGCAGCCCTGGAATGCAGCTGCCCCAGCAGCTCCGTGCCCAGCACTGGGGCTGCCTTCTTGCCATGCTGGGGGTGCACAGCTGGCTCTGCCTGCCCAGGGGGAGCCCCTGGTCTTCCCAGCTCTGTCCTTACTCCTTGCAGAGGAGACAGCAGAGCAGTTTGCAGACTCTCAGTGGGACATGGGCCACAGGCCATCACTCCAGGCTGAGTAGGGTCCTGCTGGCCTACATCAGGTGGGGTCTCAAGTAGGACCATGTGGTAGGTGGGCTGACAAGAGGAGCCCAAGGCATGGAGGGTCACAGCAGGGGTCATACAATGGCCTTCAGAGATAGTGGCAAGAGAGGCCAGTGGTGAGGAAAGGGAACAGAGGCACTGATGTGTGAAAGAGAGGGGACCCTGTGTGTTTGCAGAAAAGCTTTATTGGGAGAAGCAGATGCTGAAGTAGGAAGAAGGGCTACAACCTGGCACTGCTCCTTCTCTGGGAACTCCAATGCTACCACCCTCAATCCATGAACTTTTCCAGGCATTTGAATATGTTGTAGCCAACTCTGAAGGGACGCAGACAGAGAAGATGCAAGGGTGGGAGTGGCCCAATGCCTGCCCAGCTCTGTATCCTTCCAAAACATTTGCACCTTGTCAGAATGCCCAGGGAAGCTGTGCACAAGTACCCTGTCCTCCCTCACTTGCACAATGGCAGCAGGTCTGCCAAGTGCTGAGCACAACCGGCTGGGAGCACCACCTCTCATCCCCATCCTCAGGCCATTCAGGATCTCTTCTTAGGCCTTTGGCTTTGGAAATGTCTCTCAGGTGGTGAAGCTTCCCTTGAGCTGCCACAGACACTTTACACACCAAGTCTTTCTGTTTCGTTATCACAGAAACCAATACTCCAAAAGCCTTTGGGTATTACTTGCCTAAATCACGGACCAAGTAGAACAGTGTTATCATTACTGCAACTGTGAAAAATTCCTGTAATTACCATCTCACACTACATCTAGGATGAAGACTGACTGATGACTAAAGTCAACCATCCCATGGCTTTCCCACAGCATTCCTAAGTGAGGCCCCTCTAACTCTCCTGGACCACTGCAGGAGCTGTGCCATCCTGCCAAGTGCATGGCTGATGGGGTGTGAACAGCCCGTAGCAAGTGCAGTATGACTGCTGCCAGCCTGGATCTACAATTAGGTCTCTGCTGTAATTGTGGTAAACCCTCCCAAATCACCTTATAAATGTTAAATTAGTCAATAGTTAAGTGCTGCCACATCCTTTAGACAGAAGCCATTGAGCAGGTCTGAGACTTAGAGCATAATCAGCCCCAGCTCAGATCCATCAGTAGTTTAGAAAGTAGTGGGTACCTCCCTGAAATTTGTGATTAATTTAAAGGGTATCACTTCTCCTTTTCCATCCCCAGCCTCCATGTAAATCATTCTAAATTGATTCTAACCCCTTTTTTATGTTTTACCCCTGCACGAAGCAATCAAGTGAACCTTACCATGGAGCTTTGATAAGTTCTGCTTTTGCAAACAGATATTAAACCTCCTTTTGCTAACACCTGTAAGAGTGGCTTCTAAGTGGCCTAAAACACTCAGTTGTGACAGTCCCAACCCCTCGGGGATGCACAGGGGACCTGTGCAGTGCAGGGACAGGGGACTCACCCGGTGGCTTCCAGTTGTCTCTGCATTTCTCTGCATATGGCCTCAGCAGCCAAATGGTCTTCAAAACTTTTTGGTTCTTTTCCACAAAGCACTGTCCCGTGAAAACAGCGATGGTGTCTGTGAGGACAAGACAGAAGGTGGAGGGGAGCATGGCCAATGTGGCAGGTTACTGGCTGGCCCAGAACAGGGAACAGTAGACCCCTGCTGTCCCCAGCCTCTGGGGACAGAGGGGATGGGGAAAGCAGGCAGGAGGATTCAGAGGGCTAGGGTGTCACACTGAGATGGGCAGACAGTGCAGGCTTCAGCCCCTGCTGCCTCTTCTGCACCCTGGGACTGGGAGCTGACAGCAACCGAGGAGCTCCATGGACAAGGATGGGGGAGCTCCAGGGAGAGGAGAGGGAGAGCAGTGGGGATAGTGCAGGGTAAGGCAGAGAATCTGCAGGGAAGGACAGAAGGGAGGTCTGGGGACGCAACAAGGATGCTAAGAAAAGACTAAATACCTGTAAAGTTCCAGTGGACAGTGAAACCAAAGGTGGGCTGGTTCAGCTGACTTGGGTGGTGCTGGGACCCCTGTAGTGTGATTCCTTGATCTTTAATGGGGAGTCTGACACAACCGTGAGGTACTTGCCAGTGAAGTCACCATTTTCCTTTACTCCATAAATGGTCATGTTGGAGCCCAGGTCATTCTTCCATTGCCCAGTCAGGTTACACTGGAGAGGATAGAACTCAGAACTTGTGCCGCAGCACAGCCTGCAGCCACAGCCCCCTGCCCTCCCCACCCTCTGCATCCCACCCTCACAGTACCTTTTTTTCACAGAGAGGCTGTGAGCCTCCAGGGCCAGGAGGAGCACAAGGAGGAAGGCAGCTGCTTTCACCATTGCTGCAGCAGGCAGACAGCTGATGTGCTCCTTGCAGGTCTCTGCTGGCACTCCTGCTTCCTCTCCTTTTTATTGCTGCCAGATGGGTGGGTGGCAGCTCTGGCCAGGACATTGTGCAATACGGACAGGTGTTTCCAAATCTATCAGCTATCAGAGGGGCTAGTGACAACTGATATTCCCAGAATGCCTTTGTTCCAAGATAAATGCAGGCGGATAGCCCAGGTGAGATGCTCCAGTGCTGTGGTGCCACACTACCCCTCCAGCCTCCCACAGTGACCTCAAGGGAAATCTTCTTTGCATCTTTGTCCCCCTTCATTTGCTGTGGGCTCTGACATAGCAAGATACCAGCAGGTGCAGTGGGGCCACATATGGGAGCTTGCTCTTGCCAGATTACATTATTCCTCTGCCCAGAAATTCTCCCCTGGGAGCAAAAAAAAAAAAAAAAAAAAAAAGGCATTTGTAACCCACTAGAAGCACTGGGGCACTGTAATGATCTGCTGAAGAATTGTCATAGAGGAGAGGACAGGCTACTTCCTATCTGCCAGCCCTGATAGCTATTGAGTATTAAGGATGCACTTTGGCACAAAGGAAGTCCTGTCATGGCCAGAAAGAGATAATAACCCTTCTAGTGGTATCCCCAGAACTCCTCCACCCTTTCTGTGGCATCTCAGAGAACCAACACCTTACCTGTGGTGTCCTCCAAGCTCCCACACTCTGCCTGTAGTATCTTTAATTCTCTTCTCACCAGCTGCCCTAACTGTGCTCCCTGCCACTTCCCACAGTACCCATCCCAGACTCTGACTGTCCAGAGGGATCAGGCTCTCCTACCTTATGGGTGTCCCTTGGCAGGAGGCTCAGCCCCCTCTGATATAAAAGGAGCAGAGCCCAGGCACCACACACGAGCACCAGCACCAGGGGCATCCCAGGCTGCTGCTGCTGCTCGCCCTGGCGCTGCTCGTGGCCCGTGATGCTGCATCCAGGGAGGTGAGGGCAGCCCTGGGGCAGTCTGGCTGTGCCAAGCCGTGCTGTGCTGTCCTGGGTGTAGGATGGGTGGCGAGGGGCTGCAAGCCCTGGCCCTGCCATCCTTGTGTACGTGTTTTTTCTGTGCCATGCTCTGCCACCCCAGCACACAGAGTTTTGTGCCTGAGGAGCTGCATGGTCTGGGTGTACTGTCCTATACCACGCTGTGCCATGCCACAGTGCAGTGTCCATGACCAAGAAGGCTGCCAGCTCTGGCTGTGCTTCCCTGGGGCTACTGTGGGTCACCTATCCCTGCTATAGTGGGGTACCCAGTATCCCCAGCTCTGCTGCCCTGCCCAGAGACTGAGGGTTGCTTTCCTGACGTGCTGGTCCCAGCTGCCAGGGCAAGGGGCTGTGCCATGGGACACACATCCTGCTGCTTAGCAAGGCTGAAAGCAGCACTGTGCCTTGGTACTGACTGAGCCACACACACAAGCCCTAGGGCCACCTGCAGGGCCTGTGGAGAAACGAGCTGGGCTCTTACATGACCCCTTTTCCCCAGCTGGGACCTTCTTGCGCTCCTGCCACAGCGCAGTGGCAGCCACCAACAAGCAGATCGTGGTGTCACCCTTGGAAGGAGCCCAGCAGCCAAGAGCTGCCCCACCTTCAGCTTCACTGTCCAGTGGCAGTTCTCAGGTGCAGCAGTGCCAGCAACCCCCTGCCCATGCTGGGAGCAGAGAGTCCCCTGGCTGGCACCCCCAGACCCTCATGGCATGCAGAGGAGCATTGGCTGTGGGCACAGAACAGGCCCACACATCTGCTCCTGCCTTGGGAGATGGTGGAGATGTGGGACATGGGATTGTGGGGGTGTCTTTGGGACAGGGCCACAGGCAGAATGGGAGCTTAGATAATGTTCATTAAATAAGCCCTCCCACAGAATCACAAGGTTCAGAAAGCACTTTCCTGCATTCTAGAGTCCCGCCCAGGGAAGAGTTTCGGCATAGCTGGATCCAACTTAGCCCTAGATTTTGTCAAAGGATTATGTCTAAAGAATTCTACAGGTATAATAGATACTTTGTACAACAAAATACCACAGCACTGAGGATGACAAATCAGATATAAATATATAAAAACAAATAATTTATTATGATAATTAGACAAAAATATCTTTATAAGAATTATTTACTACAGATTAAAAGCTATAACAATTTCTATAGTATGATGTGATATTTTGAAGCAGTATTCATTATATTAAAGCTAGCAAAACTAATTAATGTAGACCCTGAAATTACCCATACCAGTAATTGTGGGCAAATCTCTGTGGTTCAGCCTCAAGAAGGGGGCATCCCCATGCAAGGGAGGAATTTCTGGGAAGGAGGGTTTTAGAAGACCCTGCCCTCAGAAACTGGGGGCAAGCTTTTACAGTATAATGTGACTATCAGCAGGATGTCAGCTGTGGCAGCACAGCAGCTTTAGATACCTTATCAATAGTATTACCTGCTGGTTTCCTTTCTTTGATTCTTTACCAGTTCTACCACACCTTCACATTGCTATTCAGGATGTTGAACTTTAGGGACTGAAGAGTCTGACTCATTTCAGCATTATTCAATACCAAAAGCAGTATGATACCCCTTTCTCCATTCACCACTGCAGATAGGGAGTTGCAAATATTTCCAAATAGTTCAAGTTATTCCCCACCCACTGCAGGACACAGAATCCTGATACAGAAAGAGAACTGGGGCATCCCTCTGTCCAAGGGATATAGTATCTATCTGTCCAGGAGATCTGTGTTTCTGTGGGCACAACAGGAGCTCCCTCCTTTTGATCCCTCCCACACCAGAATTGCACAGCCTTCAAATGCTGTAGTGGCAGAGAAAGGGAAAGGAAGCAAGGTGCTCAGCCCTGGGCAGAAGGGGACTCAATGTAGTTAAGGGCCTGCAGCCCTGCCCACGGAGACCTTCTCAAGACGAATGCTCTCAGGTCTGCTGCCTGCAAGACACAGCAGAGCCAGAAGCTAAGCAAGAAGCAGGTCTTATCTGCTGCTATAAGTGGGTAAGAATGCTCATCCTACTCCCTTCAGCAAAACTCCACAGGAGCCAGCCACCATTGGGACTTGTCCCCTCCCTTCCTCCCTAGCCCTTCAGCCTAGTTCAGGAAGATATAGGGGAATTGCATGAGTTCCCTCTTCCAGTATGGACCTGTGCCAAAGAAGACACCAAAGAAGGACAAGAGTAGACAGTTGGACAGATTTATTAAGAACTGAAGTGATTTATCCCCTTTAATGTGCTCCACTGCCTGCCCCCGGCACCAGCAGGGAGGGGGCCATGGTACCAGACCAGGACCTGCTTCTTGGGCTCAGATTGTCACTGTCCGGAGAGCCGGGTCTCCCCTGGGGATTGTATCTGCCACAGGCCCTCCTGGGGCAGAGCCAGTCAGTATGTGCAGTGGCACCCCAGGACAGCTACAGCATCCGTGTGCCTGAGTGCACCACTCCAATATCCTCACACACACACACACATTCACCCACACCTTTTTTTTTCCCCTGCAGGACAGCTGCCCACCTTAGCCAGCCCAATGATTGCAGGAGAGAGCTTTCCTGTACTCCTGGGCAAGGTACCAGCTGCAGTTTGGGATGGCTGGGGAACCCGCAGGCTTTCAGAGCCCTAAGCGATGGGGAAGGGGACACACAGGCTCCAGCAGCAACTCCTTAAGCCACCGTGCTCTGAGGAGACATCCCACACACCTCTGGTCCCCCCTGTGCTCAGCATCAGTGGCTGGAAGCCCCCTGAGCTCAAGGGCATGTAGTGGAGGTAGGGAAGGAAAACAGCAATGTGAGTACTAGCACAGAGAAGGGAGGGTCCCTGCCTGCCATCTGCACTCCCCCAGCCTGTGCTGCAGCTGGTGCCCTGCCCAGTGCCACGAGGCTCAAGGGTGGGTGTAGCCCTGGGGGAGCTGTGTGGGTGCGGGTGCCTGGCCAGCCCGGCGTTCCAGGGCCAGCTGCATGCTCCAGATGCTGAGGGGCCGCATGTAGGCCAGCGAGCGGTACACCTTCTTCTCCCGATAGGCCTCGGGTGTCTGGAAAGCCATGCCCAGCCGTTCCCACACTGTCCGGTAGCAGCCCTCTGCCGTACGGAAGCCTTCCTCCACCATGCCCTGCATGAGAGGGAACAGGACCATCAGCACGTCCAAGGAGCACACACTGGTGAGTGTGGCAGCAGCATTCCTGCTCACCTCCTGGATCATGGTGGCAGCCAGGGAGTAGACCACACCGACCCAGACCTCGTTGGACTGCACGCTGGAGGTGTCGGGCACACCATCAGGTCTCATGCCGTTCACGGCCCCCATGGTGCCGCCTGCGAAGCTCAGCACGTTCTTCTCAAAGATGGTCCTGAGCGCGCTGAGAATGTGACTCTTGGGGAAAACCTGGGCGGACAGAGATGGGCTTGGTGCTCATGTGGACCCCTCAGGCTGGGTCTGGAGTGGGATTAAATTTTCCATGAGGAAAAAGGCAACACAGCTCGCTGAGTCAATAGCAACAAGTTCCCACCTCAAAAAAAATAACAGGAGGAAGTGAAGTGTCTCTTTCCTCAAAAGGATAAAAAAGCCCACAAAATAATTTACAGAGACATGCTGAACGACATTCCACATTCCTCAAGAGGATGCTGACAGCTCACCTAACTAGTCAATCCCCAAAACCAGCTTCTCACAATCACTGGCCAAGCCCCTTCCCCACTGCTTCCTTTGGGGGTCTGGCCAAACACACCATCCTCATCTGCTTTATGGTTGTCACTTGCAAGAGAGACAAGAGCCATGAGGCTCATCAGCACAGCCTGGGGACGTGGCAGACACTTATTCTCAGTCTGGTGACACCAGAGTCAGGGGAAGCAGAGGCTGGGCTGACACCAGGCAGGACCTTGCCAGGGAAGGCTGGGCAGTCCAACCAGAGAGCCTGGGCACACTCAAAGCAAAAGCAGCAAAAATCCCTTCTCTCTGTGCTCAAGCCAAGCATCCTTGCAGAGATTTTTCCCCAGTGCGGCTCTGGAGATAAGCCATGGGGATGCCGTGGGTATCAGTGAAGGGCTGGGGTGCTCTTCTCTGGCAGAAGCTTTTGGACACTTTCTTCAGGACTGGATCACAGGCTGCTCTTACATCGCACTGCTGACTTGTGCACGCACCAAGGCCATGTCAATGAGCTTACAGACAGCAGTGATGCCAGCCAGACAATGGAGCAAAATACATGGAAAAATCCATGAAATGTCATAGTAACTGAGGAGAGGAATTCACCACTCCCACCTGCAGTCGGCTCAGAGCTCACCAGAGAGCAGGGAGAAGTGCCACCTTCAGCAGCATCTTCAGGCTGAGGCTGGGGAAAGGCAGGCCACATCCTGGACTGCACCACATCTACTGTTTCCTCCCCAAAAGGAGCTGCAGGAGGGATTTACTGCAGGAGGGCTGGACCAAGTCCTGCCTGGAGCCCCAGGCACAGCCCCAGCCCCATCCTGGGTTAAACACAGTGACCAGCTAAAGTCACCTGAAGCTCTCCTCTGATTTCCCAACACAGAGTGAAGTGGTTTTGTTACCCTCCCGCAGACAAAGCCGCTGCTCCCTTCTCTCAGCTGAGGCTTTTGCCTGCCGATGTCCACCAGAAAGCTTTGCTGTGACAAACCCAATGGTTTCTCCACGGCCCCTGTCCCTTTAAGTTATTGCAGGACCAGCAGCTGCTCTGACTATCCCAACAGACAGGAGTCTGCAGCCAATTCTTCTCCTACAACTGAAGAGAGCCTTCAGGACTTGTAATAAACTATAGCTTCTTCTGATATTAATTTTGGACTTTTTAAGGCAGCAAGTAATGTGAAAATTTTCATACACCATTTTCTGTCATTTTTAAACAAATAGCACCTTACCCACAGCAAACCCCACTGGGGCCAATGTTAGCTGCAGTTGCACATCCCTGCTTTCATGGCCTCTGTGTGAGAGGGTTTTGGTTTAAGATGTATTCCATTGCACCCATCCAACAGCTTATGCTATGGTGTGCAGAGTGAGAGAGCGGGCAGGTGCCCCCCACACTCGCTCTGAAGTGCAACCCCAACTTGTGCCATCCGAACTGCTGCTTCCCTCCTGCCATAGGTCCCATTTTGCCACAACCACACCAGGCAGCCCCTTCTCTTACCTCAAACTCCCCTTGGTCCAGACCACAAGCTCCGAGAAACCACTGCCCAGCACACTGGTCTGACATGATGCTGCTGGATGTGTCACTTCCACTGCTATCATAGTTGTAGTATTTTCCTGGAAAAGGCAGGAAACAGTTTAAAATCAATAGATTAAGATACTGGCTTGTGTGGGCTGTCCCCACACACCTCCCTGTGTGGCAGGACCACAGCTGCTTTTTCCACAAGATTGTTCTTCCTTACCTGCTCCTTCCCTTCCATTTAAAGGGGCAGCATCTCCCTTCCTTCCCCCCAGGTTTCAGGGACAGTATTGCCCCTTCCTTCCCCCATCCCCCATAAGGCTCCATGATCCAAGGAGGAGCCACTCCTGCCCAAGGGACACATGGCTAGCTGAGTGTGGTTCCCCATTGCTGAGCACCCACCATTCCAGAGCATCCTCTCAAAGGCCTCCTTGCCCTTGTTCAGGATGTCCATGTATTTCTGCCGGATCTCAGTGTCCCCAAGCAGCTCTGCCATCTTGCACATCATGCACACGGCAGCCAGCCACAGTCCACCACAGTAGGCACTGCCGTAGCCAAACGAGAGAAGCATCAGGAATGTGGGACACCTCAAGAGTTCCGTGACAAATGGGATACAAGGGCCCAGCTCTGAGCTATGTCCCTTCCTCACAGCCCCCATCTCCAACCCCCACCTTATGAAGCATGGTGCATGGAGTCAAGTGAGGAATTCTCTTGCTCACCTGGCTCCATGCACCACCCATGCATCATATGTCTGGTCAGCAAAGCCACCATTTTCAATGAGCCCATCGTTGTCTGTGTCAAACTTCAACTCCGACTCCATCACAGCCTGTGGGAGAGGCAGGGGATGGTCATGCAGTCCTCACGAGCATCCATTCTCTCAGGAAGCTGCTTGGCTCCTGAAGTGGGGAGTGGGAAAGGGTGATGCCCCATGGTCTGATCTCCCAGTACCTGGCACACTGGCCACATGTCCTGCAGGTACAGGGAATCATGTGTCAGGTAGTAGTCACGGTACACCTGCAGCACAAACTTCAGGTTGAGGTCCTTCCAGTCAGCAGTGTCGTGCATCAGGTAGGCATTGACACGCTGCCATGGCTCGTCACCTAAACCAGGACAGACCAGATGCAGCAGGGCAGCAATCAATGAACATCCCTCCTCCTACACAGGAGCAAGGACCCTGGGGTACTGTGATCAAACAGCACTGAAATAATATGTTGTACCTAGTGACAACAGCCTTCCTGCTACTTCCCTCTGTCTCCCTTGTAAGGGATCCATGCAGAACTGTCTTCATCACCATCCCACACTATCTGGCTTTCAATTCCCAGAAAATATAGCATCAGAGAAACATTTAAGTTGGAAAAGACCTCTCAGCACTGCTAATTCCACCACTGAAACACATCTCTAAGTGCCACATCTACACTTCTTTTTAATACACCAGGGATGGTGGCACCACAACTTCCCAGGCAGCCAGTTCCAATGCTTGACAACAATAAGCATGTATTTAATGCACCATACCCATTTCCCACAGCTTGGCATCCCCTCCGCTCCCCCACAAGCCCAACAGACCCCTCACCTGGGTCCCCAATGTCATGTGGTACCACATTCTTCATCTTCACCTGGGCTGTCTGACCACCCATCAGGTACTGCCGGGGCTGGACATCCTCATTCACCACAGTGACAGCTGCAGAGGACACACAGCAGGGTATGTAAGAAGGGCAGCAGAAACTGCTGCAGAAAGGTCCAAGCATAAGCACAGGCAGGGCCACCAGCACCAGCACACGAGGCTGCCCTTTGGAGCTCCAAGATCACAGCTCTCTGAAAAGGGCTGAGGGGAGAGGCTGCTCTCCATCCCCCACTCAGCAGGGGATATGCAACTGTCACTACGCCCTTAAGGGAGGTCTGGGAAGGGAAGAACCTAGTGGGCTCAGGCCTACCAGAGCCCAGCAAAGGGCTGTGCTTCACACCCCTACCCAGGCCACCACCAAGCAGCCACCAAACCCAGCCAGAGCACTGAGAATCTGCAAACTACTCTGCTGTCTCCTCTGCAAGGAGTAAGGACAGAGCTGGGAAGACCAGGGGCTCCCCCTGGGCAGGCAGAGCCAGCTGTGCACCCCCAGCATGGCAAGAAGGCAGCCCCAGTGCTGGGCACGGAGCTGCTGGGGCAGCTGCATTCCAGGGCTGCAAGTCCTGGGCACAGCAGAGCAGCTGGAGGGGGATGCTGGCTCCACAGCACACATCTCTGCAGCAGCAGCAGTCCCAAAGGCTCCATCTCTTCCCAAGGGGAAGCCCTGAGCAGGCACCAAGGCAGGGCTCTGGGGACACTCACCAATGTCATACTGCAGGCTGATCTGCAGCTTGGGCCACAGCATGATGAGAGCGAAGGAGGCGTAGAAATGGACATCGTAGGTGTTGTACATCCGGTACTCCTGGCCTGGCAGGACAGGGCAGGTGGTGAGGGAAAGGAGACTGCCATGGGGAGGGGAAAAGGGAGGGAAAGGTCCTCCCTCCACATGGCCCAGGACAGGGGGAATCTCTCCCAGCACAGGCAGGGGCTCCCGTTCAAAGTGGGTTTCATTCTCTACATAGAGCACAGGGGATGTGGGGAACACTCCATGCCCTATCCTTCAGGGCTGCAAGGGGTTTTCCTGGCAACTGCACTGCTCCCTACACACTGGAGCGTGAAAGACAGCCCCATGGCAGTTTACAAACACATGCAACAGTAATGGGAGGGCTTGGGTTGGGAGAATCCCTCACACCCTCCTGAGTTACCTTCCAAATAAGCAAATCTCCCGTACTCCCGCAGGACAGGGAGGAGGTGGGAGAGCCCCGCACCCGCCGGCCCCTGCAGGTCCTCGGCACAGCAATCGGGGGGCACCTCCACCCAGATGGTTCCTCCATCCGTCATGAAGTAGAGCTCATTGAAGAGGGCTGACTTGTACCAGGAAGGCAGCTGGCTGTGGCAAAGAGGGGAGCTCACCCTCAGAAGCTGGGTGGTGATGCTCCTGTGGAGGCCACTGGGAAGGTGCTTTCATCTGCCCTACCTGTTCTCCAGGATGGGATTCTGCCATGCTTCAATCTTCCTCTCCCACTCCTCGTAGTGTGTCAGGGCGTAATGGGACAGGGCAGGAGCAGCATCACCTTTGCTGCCAAAAAACCGGGTGTACCGCCTGCCAAATGAGGGTTTGGTAAGCACCCCATGGGCTCCACCCAGGAATCCCACACAGACACCACAGAGGGACACTGGACTACAGGGAACAACGGAACTCAACTGCTACTGCAGGGGCATTGAGGAGCAGGGGCTGGACACAGGGTCCTCTCCCTGAGCTGGCAGGGCCACGGCCACAAGGAGTGGGTGGCAAAACATTCCTTTATAACACACAGGTCAGGGAGGAGAGAAAATGGGGCTTTGGGGACACAAGCCAAACACCACGGGAGACAACCCACCTACCTGACATGCAGCTTCTCCTTGGAGCCAAAGTGGACACAGGGCATGTCCCAAGCCAGGGCCATCTCCAGCATCTTGTGCCCATGGGCAGGCACCCTACAGCTGGCACACACTGCTGCTGCTGTCACCTCCCCCTTCTCTGTTGGCCTGCTTTTACCTGCCAGGAAAAATTAAGATATTCTTAAGCAACCAAGGATGACCAGAGGGAGAGTAACTGAAGTTCACACACACCTCGAGGGAGATGAGAGTGGTCATACCAAAGCTCTTGTACAACCTAGGGCTTTAAGGGATGATGTTGCCACAGGGAAAAAAAAACTCTTCCATGGAAGGAGTCCGTAAAACGATTCAGTCATCCAAGAAAGATCAGTAAGGAAAAGCCACCAGGCATGACTGGAAGCTACAGAGTATCCCATGACTCTGTATCTGCACTGCAGTCAGAGACACTGTGACTTTCTAGGGACAGTCATTGTTTCCAGCTTTTTGCAGGGTGCTTGAGACATGGTGGTATTTAAGAAAAGCCCTGACGTGGTAGGATAATGATATGCTAGTTCTGACATGTGTACAAGGTAAACTCATTAGAGCGACATAAGCACAGATCCTGACTATGATAATGTCTGGCATGCATGAAGAAAAACCACATCCCAATAGCCTGGAGAGCTCTAAGTGCACCTAGGCAGGAAGCTTACTTTTCTGGAAAAAAAAAACATAGTAAACATTACATTAACATAATTAAGCCTCAAGAAAATTTGCAAAGACCCAGCATCACTAGTTTGTCAGCATCATCTTTGTTTAAAAACTGACAGACATTAGGGAAATGGTCACCTTTTATGGCAATATGAGGTGAGTACCAAAGGCTGGAGATGCCACCCTGCTTCAAGGCTCCTCCCAAGGGAGTGAGCAGAGACCTGAGGATGGATGCAGAATTATCAGAATACCAGACACTTTCAGAGAACTGTTATAGTAGGAAGAGGACAGAAAGTGACAGCAGCACTAAACCCCAAGCACTGTTAAATGCTGGCAGTAGCAATTCCGAGAGACACAGCTCATTTATCCGGAAACAGGAACTAAGGGAAGGGGGCTGGGCAGCATGCTGGCACCCTAGCAGAAATCTCAATTCAGTGTGCAACCACACACAGAACAATGAGATACAGGCAAGTGTATCCAATAATCAAGAACAGTCTGCAAGTGGTATGAACAGCTTTTGGAGAACCACAGCAAGGACTAGCAATGGGAAGTTTGGATAGAGCCTGCATTTGGGAACAAGGCACAACATCCTGGAGAGATTTTTAACAGCCAAGGGGGCTGGAGGAAAGAGCTCTGCCCTGGCTTGGGTGCCCAAAACCACCATGGCCACCCACTTCCCCTGCTCCTCCTCCACCTCTCCCACCAAGGATGGAGGCACTCACCAGCGGGTGAATCCAGCCTGCCATCCTGCAGGAGGTCCTGCCACACCTCTCTACCCAATCCCGTGGGATTGAATGCCGTAACATGGGTGACTCCCGTGCCAGCCTGAGCAAGGGAAGAGCATCATCAGGGGCTGCTCCTTGAGAGGAGGAGATTAATGCTCTCCCCTCCCCAATACCACCACCAGGACATCACACTCACTTCTCATGTGCTGCCCAGCAACTCTCAACTTGTTGCCTCAGCCGCTCTCCTGACACCATCCCCAGAGAGGGTGTCCTCAGGGAAGTCGTGTCGCCACTCCTGGCGTCAGGCAAGCGCTGAGAAACGGTGCCAACCCCAAGCCCTTGCACCCCCATCCTTTGGCCAGCTGGCTGCAGGCAGCTCCCCCACACGCAGCAGAGCTGCACAACCTCCCCAGCAGGAGCCACAGCAGCAGGGCCAGCCCTTTACCTTCTCCCGGGCAGAGATGGCCAGGGTGAAGGGGTTCACGGCCGGGCAGTGGTGCAGCAGGACCCCAGCAACCCGCTCGCCATCCTTCTGGAAGGTGAAGGGCTCGTTCCAGTGCCCGCCGCTCCCATCCTCCTTCGTTCCCATGCCGTTCTGCAGGCTGAACATGATGGACACTTCCACGTCCTCATCCCTCCCGTTCTCCACCTCCCAGATGAACACTGCCACTGGCAAGCTGGAGTCCTGGCAGAGACGCAGAATGCTGTCTACACGGCTGCTGCTCCACAGGTAGCTGCCCCAGCATCATTTCCCCCACTGCTGGGGAACAGCACGCAGGATGCAGCGGGAACAAGAGCACTGGCGGTAACAACTCGCTCTTGGCGTCTGCTGCCGAGCTGAGCGGCAGGAGCAGAGGAATCTGGGAGGCAGGCAAGACAAAATTCCAAAGAGAGGCAGCCCCGGGCTGGCAACCAGCATGCCGGGCAGCAGAGAGACGCAAGGCGGCCTTTAGGGCTCAGCCAGGTGTCTCATCGCTCATCTCCTCGGCAGGCTGATACAGGCTCACGTGCTGCACCGGGGTAAGAGGAAGGTCAGACGTGTCAGCAGCACAGCTGCCACCCTCGCCTGGGGCTGCCAGCCGGCACGGGCAGCGCTGAGCCATCCCTTGCTGCAATCCCGAGCTCCCGCACGGCTGTGGGGCTTCCCCTGCCCGGACCACTGCAGAGCACAGCCGTGGGGAAACGCCGGCAAAGCCTGGGGAAATGCCGGCAAAGCCTGGGGAAACGCAGCTCTGCCCTCGGGGATGCCCTCACCGCCTTACCTTATAGTCATGGGGGATGACGGGAGAGACCTGCCGGCAGGTGAGCACCACCTGCTGCCCCGGCAGCTCGTAGACCAGCCAGGCGCGGGGGTACAGGGCATGGTAAAAGGCGTAGTGGCCGCAGTAGCCCCAGTTCCAGCCCTGCAGGCTGCTGGGTCTCTCCATGGACAAGACCTGCTGGTAAATGGTCTGCCCCTTGCACCGCAGGCACACTGTGAACTGTGGAGGAGAAGAGGAGCATGTGCAGGGGATGAGATGAGCCCTGTGGCAGATGTCTCAGCTGCCCAGGCTGCTGCAGTGACTCTCACCCCCCCTCACTGACCCTACCTGATTGGCGATGACTGTATCATAGTTGTAAAGGCCAGGGTTCAGCTGCCAGCGGCAGAACTCTCCCCGCCAGCCGCGGGTGATGGTGCCTCCCCCGATCCCGCCCAGCGGGCACCCTGGCAAAGACACCAATAGTTAGCACCCCCATTCCTCCCCCAGGTGGTACCTGGCTAAAGAACTCTCCCCATGCATCTCTGCAGGGGAGAGCCACTCAGTATCCCCCAAATCAGAAAAGCTCCTTGACTCACTCATTCCAGGGAGCACCCCGATATCCCCATGTGAATCCCTGCCCACCCCAGTGCCCAGTGTGGAGGCTGACCATAGATCTGCTGCAGAGGAACTGCACACAAGAGGTCAATGAAGGCTGTTTTCTTCTCTATGCGGGTCTTCTTGACCCACCACCTGAAGTATCTGCAAGGGAAAGAGAAATATTGAAGAAGTCAGGAACAGGCAACACCGTCCCTCCAGTGTCACTGGGCAGGATGAGCATAGGTTGAGCTTTCCCTCCTTGTAGAGATGTACAACAGGAACATATGTCCCCGTGCCCATGGCACAAGGGGTGACAAGGCTCTACCACCCATCTGGAGCATGCATCACTCAGCAAACACAAGCAGGCTAAGTTCAGGCAGCTAAGGACTGACAGCAAGGGCAACTCAGGAGCAGGACTCCCAGCTCATGTAGCACAGGCTTTCCCAGACACTCATGGAGAAGCGGGAATGCACACAAGGGCCACCACCACCTCTGTGCCTGGTACACAGTGTCCTGCTAAGGCAGACCTGCAAACCCAGAGGAGACACACACTGCTCCAGAGACACAAGCCTTGCTGTTCTACCTGCACTTCCCCATTGCCATACATTACCACATCCCTGTGCCACATCATCGGGAGCAGAGGGCACAGGGCAGCCTTACCCTGGAAGTGGTGATGGTTGCTGTCTGCAGCTGGCAGGATCCTGGGGACTTGCCTCCACCTGCACACCAGCTGCGCAGACCAGCACGGCCCATCAGACAATTTCTCACCCAAAGGTCTGGGAATCAAGACACCCAAACAGGGGCACACCTGCAACAGGGTATGCCAGCACCACTCCAGGCAAGAGGAGCAGGGATGGGCTCTGAGTCAATGCTTGTAAAGTACTGGCTTTGGCTAATTAACTGCCCCAAGTTAAGCCTTCTATACAGAGACAATTAGCACACGGAAACCAGCTACCAGACCAGAAGCTGCTGAACCTTGCCCAGCAAACAGTCAGGTAAGGCCCAGCTGGCAGCTCCATGGCCCTGGGTGCCAGGTGGACAGGGGGGACACAGGAGCACCCACAGTGAGCAATGTCCCTGAGCTACCTCCAGACACCCATGCCATATTGCTGAGCAGAAAACCAGGAGCACACAGCCTGTCCTGCCCCTGGTTGCACAGGATGCAGAGCACAGGTGATGGGCAATGAGCAATAATCCCCTGGGACATGTACACCCAGGAGCAAGGGGGAGAGGCTCTTCTATGACACCTCTACTACTATGCTTCCCAAACAGAAACAAGTCACAGTTGACTTTTTGGCTGCTCACTGGGCATTCACCTTTATTCACCAACATCTAAGGTACCCACATCCTGGGCATTCACCCTTATTCACCAACATCTAAGGTCCCCAAATCCCTCAGAGGATGAGATTTTCTGGGCTGCAATCCCACAGGACCTAACTGCAGCCTGCTCTCCACTCCTACAGACTCAGCTTTGTGTTTGACTGTCTGTGGATGCTTTGCTCACAGTTCACGGCATGATGAGAACCAGCCTGTCCTGCTTGACTGCCCTGAACCAGGGCCTGCCACTATCTTCCAGCTATATCTGCTGCAACTGCTCTTCTCCAGACAGGACAGTCCTAGCCTTACCCTGCCAAGGCAAGGTTTTGGCAGTGCTCTCTCTCTCTCAAGGAAATTATTAATATTCTTTTTCAACCCAGCAGCAGGGAACCAACGCAGCTGCTTCCCCAGCAGGCTTCTGGCATCAGGAAATAAGGTGCTGAGGCAGAATGACTGCAGCACAGCCTAGCGGGGCATCCTGACTTCTTGGAAAGGAGGCAGGAGATGGATTTCAAGAAGCAGTTTTTATAGAGAACACAGTAGAAAAACTTTGGGATTTATTGCCACTGCCAAAGTAATTTTACCATCTCAATATGCAAACTCATCTCATGCAAGTTTCTCCCAAAATCATGCAAGCCAAGAGAAGAAGCCCAGTGGTCAGTTCCCAATTGCTGGGTATTAACAGCTCTGCCAGGGCTGAAGAATAACAAGGAGAAAGACTTTGTGCTCTGTAGTACCAAAAGCCCTGCCAGGGCTGGAGGGCATTTCTTCCCCTTCAAATTGGCAGTGGAGTTAAAACAACATTACCCAGCTGATCTGGATTCATGCTGTGACCCCTCTCAGGACACATGAGCCACCTCTGCAGAAACCTACCTACACCTCTTCTCCTGCCTTGCCAGCCCCAGCTGAGCCCTCTGCACAGCCCTTTCTTTCCAGATGCACATGTCCCCCATAGTTACCCCGATGAGCCCTGATTAACAAAAAATCTTGCCCCAGGGGCTGTCAACACCCCCAGCCATGTCACCTACACCTACGGCTGTTGCTGCAGAAGAAGGCACCATCATCATGTTTAATTTGAGGCAACAACATCAACTCACAATGTTGTGGCTCCTCTGCTAGTCCTGGACCTCCTGAGCCAAAGATGTGCAGTGACCCCAAGGCGCTCCCAGTGGCTACAAGCACCTGCACCATATGATTTTGCACTACATGCATCAAGATGTGCCAAGTTTTGGGAACATCCCTGGCACAGGGACCACTCACCAGAGGTCACTACGGAACGGGCAGGCCAATCTACAGAGCTTCACAGATCCCTGCACCATGACACAGAACTGAATTCTGGGTTCCTCTCACAGCAACTGCATTCATGTTTCCATGAGTTGGCTGCCCCAGTCACGCAGATACCGAGATGCCCACTGACGCCTGGAGCATGCAGCCTCGCATATATTCTCACATACCTGAATGGGCTGCCCTTTGAGCCAATAATGTTGGCCTTGGGTTTTTAATCAAAAGCACACAGATATTTCTTGTGACCCTAGCACTTTGTCTCCTCTGCTCTTGTGACTGGAACCTCCTCGCAAACAAGTTCTTGCCATGGCAAAAGTACTTTGAGACAACAACCAAATTATCTCCTAAACTTGAACAGGAGAAGAGGCAGTATTTTAACTTCAAGCTTGCTTTCAAAGACCTTTTCTGACTGATACAAGGCACTTCCAGACTTCAATGAGAAGGCTAGGATCACCTCTCCTCCCTGCTCACCCCACCAGAACTTCACGCTTTCCAACATGCTCAGCTCATCCCAACCTGCTGCAGCAGCTTTTCCAGCAGCCTTTATTTATCTCAGGTGTGTGACCCATGCTCTCCCTTCCCCAATGCCCAGGCTCGCACTGGGGTGTCTCAGGTCAGACCAGCATGCACCCCGAAGCAATCCAGAACCTGCCCTTTCATCCAGCTTTGCAGGAACCAGCTTGGCAAGCGGCAGCCTCCAAGGACACCAACAGAAAATGGAGGCAGGAGTCATAAATCCAGCACAAGGAAATAAGCAATGCCGTCGCCGGTCCCAGCGCACACACTGCCAGCGCCCGGACTCCAGTGGTAAAGGTTAAAACAACACTCTCGCTTTCCACGCGTGCTCTCCGTCGTTACTTCCAGCTCACCCCAACGCAAAGCCGAGAGAGGTGCCCCGTTCCCAAACCTGCCACAGCGTTCCAAACCCCTCCCAGTTAGCCTTAAGGTTAACCTCCAGCTGCCAGCACTGAGGATTATGCCGGGTAGGATGAGGCAGCGATGAGCCCTAGGGGTGGAAAACGAGGGTCCCCATCCCCAAGCGATGCCCCAAGTCCTCCCCTGTTTTGAGGAGCCCAAGCGCCTGGTGCTGCCACTTCAGCACCAATTGCTCGCAGTGCCGGCGCCAGGAAGGCTGGAGAGTGCCGGCGCCTCCGGGCGGTAGGAGGGCGGCTCCCGCCAGCCCGGGGCCTTCCGCGATCCGCCGGGCTCTGCCGCTCCGTACACCGGGACATCTCCGGAGCGTCCCCGGGGCGAGGCCTCCGCGAAACCGAGTGGCTCCAGCGCAACGCTGTGTCCCCCGCGGGACGCCCTCCCTCGTCCCGGTGCGTTCCCGGCCCCCTCCATCCCCCGCCGTACCTCAAGGCGAGGCCGACGTGCCGCAGGACATCGCGGAGCGGCACGTCCCCGGCGCCGTAGGGCTGCCGCAGCTCCTCGAAGCTGTGCGCCAGGCAGACGCGCCAGCCGTCCGCCGCCACGCCGCGACCCTGCGCTGCCCCCTCATAGCGCCGCATCAGCGGCGACTCCACGGTCTCCGCCGCCGCCGCCATCACCGCCCCCCGCCCCGTGCGCGCCCTCTTCTTCACCGCCCCGCCCCGCCCCGCCCCGCCCGCGCCCCCGGGGCACGGCGGAAGCACGGACCCGCCCCACCGCCGATTCCCGGGACTGCCCGGCCGAGCGCGGCCGAGCGCCGCCGAGCAGATTCCGAGAGTAGCCGAGCGCTGATCGAGCGCTGCTGAGGGGTGTGCGAGAGTTGTCGAGCGTTGTCGTGAGAAGACCGAGCGCGCCCGAGTGTTGCCGAGAGTTCCCGAGCGCTGCCCGAGCCTTGCCGAACTAGGCCCGAGTCTTGCCGAACTAGGCCCGAGTCTTGCCGAACTCTGCCCGAGCGCTGCCGATTCCCGCCGAGCGGCTGAGGGGAGCCGGGCCTGCAGTGGTGCCGGACGGCGAGCGCGGCCTGTGCGGGTGGTGAGTGGGCCCGAGGCGGGAGCTGCGGAAAGTTTGCGGCCCTGTGTCCCTGATCCCTCGGGTGGAGCTATCCATGTGCGTGTTTACGTTAGGGACTGCAGGGCTGGGGTGTCAGGGCTGTCCTTCTCACCGTCGCGGTGTTTCCTGACCCCGCTTCCTTACCTGTATGGACCTGGGAGGAAGATGTATGTGTTTGTAAAGACGGGGCTGTGCGTGTTTCCCCCCACACCTCCTGTGTGTGTGTATCAGTGTTCCTCATTCCCCTTCAATTACGTGGCCCAGCCCTCTCTCCATGTCTCCGTGACAGCAAAACGGGGAATGGCTTTAAACTGAAAAAGGACTACATTTAGATTAAATATTAAGAAGAAATTCTTTACTGTGAGGGTGGTGAGGCACTGGCACAGGCTCCCCAGAGAAACTGTGGTTCCTTTATCCCTGGAAATGTGCCAGGCAGGATGGGGTCCTAAGCAATCTGCTCTGGTGGGAGGTGTCCCTGCCCCATGGCAGGGGAGCTGGAACAAGGTGGTCTTTAAAGGCTCTTCCACCCCAAACCGTTCTGTGATTCCTCGAATCTATGATTCTGTGATTACATGCCCAATGTTGGCTATTTTTGGCAGGTGTGCAGCAGGATTGTCCAAGCCATGATCGAAGTGTTGGCCAAGCTGGGCCGCGGGCCTGTGTTCCTGGCAGGGGAGGTGCTGGAGTGTGTGATCACCTTCACCAACCCATTATCGGCCTCATCGACCTCTGCTAGCAGGTACAGGAGCCTGTGCTAGTCCATGCACAGAGCCTCCAAATGTTGAGCTGCCTGGGTCTCTCCAGAGGAAGTGGCCCACCCTCTCTCCCCTCTCTGGGGTAGTAGTCACGGCTGCATTGTAGGGCAATGGTGCCAGCTCAGCCTCTTGTGACTTCCCTACTCAAGGCACTCCCTTAAGGAAGCCTTGCATCATCTCTCAATTTTGGGGGTGAAGCTGAGGTAGTTATGCTAGTTTTGTGCCTCCAGTAAGTAGGCAAGGAAGGAGGTATGCAGTTAGAGATTCTCTGTCACTCAGGTGAGCCCTCAGTGACAGTGACTAGCAGAAAAGGAAGCCAACCTGACTGCCAAAGTGGGCTATTTGGTCACACCAGAGGGACAATCCCACAGAGCAACATCCAGGCAATGTTATTTTCTCTTGCATTTGTGGAAGGACCTCTCTTTTATCTAGCAGTGCTGGACAGATCAGTATGATCCTTGCCTCCAGAGATGGCAGACAAATGGTCAGGTCTGAAAGGGGCACCTTCTGCAGCCACATTTTCTGTGGCCTAGCCCTTGAGCCCTGCATCTCCCCTTCTCAGTGCTGAGGAAATTGAGAGGATGGGAGCTTCCCATATTGGCTCACAGGGGGTGACTCTATGTCACAAGTAATCACCCAAAGCCTTCATGTCCGCTGAGTGTGTGGCCTTGTCTGATTCTTTAGGGAGTGGAGAGTGCTTTCTCATCTTGAGTCCTTCCTGGGAAGTGTCTGTTTCCAGCCCTGTCAGGTTCAGCATGTTTTCATCACCAGTATGATGTTCACATGTGATTGTTTTGGTGGGCGCACTCACAGTGCCTGCAGTCTCAGCAGCACAGGGCTTCTGTGTTTATTGCCTTCCTTAACTTTCCATCTTTTCTTCCTGTTTCATTTTGACTGCTGAGATCAGGTTTCAAATTCAGCTGTGGCATAAGCATCCAGCTTCACAGACTTTTGTCCTGTTTGATTACAAGATGCCCTGTGTTTTGTCTGCTTCTGAAACATGTTGGACTGCAAGGGTACCAGGTGGTTTGCGGAGGTTTCAGTGCATTTATGAGAGCTTCATTTAAAACTTCAGATGTGTTGTGATCTGTAGAAGACTGCCTCTTGGAAAAGAAAAGTTTTCAAAATACTAAAAAAGCACCAAGTGATCAATCAGATGAGACCTGGCTAAGTCAAACAAGTGGCAACAGCAAATAAATTGTTGGTTTGGAAAATGAACCTGTGGGTTGTGTAAAGGCAGGAGCCAGATCAAAGCACTGTGACTGCAACAGGCAAAGGTGTTGGGGCTGACACGTGGAGGGACAGAGAGGCCACATAACCTGGACAGACTTGAAAGAAAGGCAGGAAATTAATTTGATGGTAGAGTACACAAAACAAATCTCTTTTACCCAGAGGTTGCACAGAGCATGTCCCTTGTAGGCTACAGGAGTTGTGGGGGAAGGTGAGACTGGAAGGAAGTGACCTCAGCACCAGTGCAGGATCCTCCACTGCTGAACAAGCACTAGCTGAGCAAGCCAGCTCTGCTGGCAGGAAGGGACATGCAAATTTTGTTGGGACATCTGGCTAGAAAAAATGAAAACAATCCAGTGGCATGTTGTAAGGCTATACTAAAAAAAATAGAAAAAAAGCCTCAAAATATGGTGTTTGAAGGTACTGTAATCACTCTAAGCTTATATAAAATTCGCAAACATTGTCTCAAGCAAGAGCAGTTCTCTGCTTCCAAACAGCAGGTACCTTACACCAAAAAAACATATGGCAACCCTGATGGAAAAGCCATGCTGGTACTTTGGAAAATGCAGAATTACAACTGTAGGGCTCAAAGCAACTTGGTATAGTAACTGAGGTGTGTTTGGGTAAGGGCAGCCAGCACATGCAAAAGATCAAATAGCACATTCCTTAGTCAGCTAACATAAATACAGCACACCTTTTTCCCTAGCTCATCTAGACCTTTAACTACGCTGATGTGTCACGTGGAGGGACACGCGTGTGCCACAAAAAATCCCTCTGCCACCTAAAGCTCTGTTATTGGTGCTTACTAATCATATCATCATGTTAGAAAACACCAGAGGAACTATTCACTGGCTAAACTATAAAGACCACTATTGAAATAAAAGTAGAGGAGTGATTTGGAAACTGAAAGGTATCACTGGTACCATGGGAAGTGCCCTATGGAATGGCTGACGTCACAGCAGAGTCCAAAACATGAGACTGTTTTTTGTGCTGGATGTGTGACCCCACATTAATTCCTAGGGCTGTACAGAGAGGGGTCAAAATTACACCTTTGCCTCCCGTATTGCCGTCAGCAAAGTCCTTGCATAAGGAGGAGTAAGTAGGTCCTAATGAAAGACCCAGCAGCATCCTCCTTTGGTTTGGCACAAACAGCAGCTGATGTTCTTGTTGGGGATGGTGCTGTGAGGCCAGAGGGAGCATGTCTGTAGCCACCTGTCCTGAGAAGTGTTGCGTTTGGGGCTCCTCTGTGCTGTGGGCAGGGGTGGCTGAACCCAGGTTGCAGGAATTTGTTGCTTTAGAATTTGCTCACTTCCCTAATGGCTGTGTTGTTACCAGAGTGCTGCTCTGTGTGTCACCTCTGGCTTGGGATTTAACTCCTCATGGCTAAGAGTCTTCTGCTAGGGCCCACATACAGCAGCTCATGCTGTCCTCCCAAGAGTGCAGTAAGTGGCCAGTCCCAGTCTGTGGATGATGAGAAAGATGAACAAATGAGTAACTGGATCTTGGAACACTTGATCTCAGCATATTGGCTGAAAGATCCCTGTGAAGTTTTGCACAAGCCTCCTTGTCTCTTGCCCTCATGGCAGGGGATAGGAACTGCTGACCTCTGCTGCCTGTTGTCCTCTGTCATGAGTGTACAGCATGTTTCTTGGGGCAGATGTGTTTTCTCTTGCCATGTCAGGGCTGTGCCAATGGTGTTGTGGCTCAGGCTGCAATTATTGCTGTTTAAAAAGAGTCCTTAGGCTGCAGAGCCAGGCTTTGGGTAAAGCTGTTGTCAGCAGCTGGGGTGGAAGTGGCTTTGAGTCAGCATCCCAGTTTGAGCTTACTTCCAGGTCTTGCTTGGAGGGGACTGTGAGAACAGCTTCAGTGACAGTAAAGCCACTCTCACAGTCTTGTTCCTTCCAGACAAGAAGTCCTGCATAGATCTGAGCCGACACAGTTTCTCTTCTCCCAGTTCCTGCCTGCTGTAATTCAGGTTTAAAGCAGAGATATGAGTGTTGCTCTTTGCTTTCAGTGAGATGCTGGCATGGGCCAGCGCCCAGATCCATTGCCAGTTTCATGCCAGCGAGAACCGGGTGGCACTCCCTCCCTCTGATGGCAGCAAGCATGATGTGCAGGCAGAGAATGAGACCGTCTTTGTCCCCAACAGAGGTGAGTGCCACTCCTGCCTGTCACCTGGGTAGGGACAGTGAGAGCACAGTGAGCAGGAGTCAAGCAGACCATAATGTGTGTGTCTTGATGCAGTGAGCATAGAAGTGAGTGCGAAGTTTGTGTTGCTTTCCTGGTGATGGATGTTGTGGGACCTTGTTAATACTGAAATCACAGTGACAGTATCTTGGATTGAAGCATGACAGCTGTTTGTCCAGTTGCAGTGGCAATGTCTCAGAATATGACCAGGGCAAGAGATGCTTCCTCCTTAGCTCTCTTCTCTCTGTTCCTCTCCATGGGGATGGCTTGACTGACCTGGACACAGCCTGAGGCTGTGCAGCATTCACATATTTTTTATTCTCTTCCAGGAGAGCGGGGTCAGTGTATCCTGTCCACCCCACCAAAGATCCTCTTCTGTGACTTGCGACTGGATCCTGGGGAGTCCAAGTCCTGTGAGTCCTGTCTTCTCTTCCCCTTCTCACAGAGCTCATACCTGGGGAGCTCTGCTTACAAAACTGGCTTTGCAGACCTGAGTGCTGGAAGTGTACCATCCTGATGCTCACAAAAACTGGGGTGCTTTGGTTGGAGCACGAGTGCTGAGGAGCTGCTGCATCATCCAGAGTCTGTTCTCTGCTGCACTAGGGCTGTGTATTGCAGCATGTCCCTCAGTCCTGCTCCTGGCCTGTGGCCTTTGCCGCAGGTCCACTGTGTAGCTGCATGGCACAAAACTTTTGAAATACCTAGTTGCAGCAGGAGGAATGGTTACACACCTGCATTTCCTTGCCTTTATTTCTTCAGTCATACTGGTGTATTCTTGGAATTTAAGCTGGTGTCCTCCAAAGGTTTATGCCTCTTCTTCAGGTTGTGGCTGTCCTGGAAATAACAGTCTTCTGGATGTTCTAATTTTCCTACTGTGAAAGTGAGCACTCCTCACCTTCTCTCTCAAAGCTCTTCACTGAGTAGATAGCTGTGGAAACAGCTGCGTATGCGCTGTTCTCTCTTGGTTTGTGGCTGTGTGACCCAGCCTGTTCAGATCATGTCAGATCTCCTTTGCATTTCAGCGGCCTGTGATTAGCAGCAGTGATGTTAGGCCTCTCAGGCTGTGCATGGAGAGCTTTATTATTGTCCCAGGGATCTGCTGGGAACAGCTGATGGAGAACTCTAACACTGCAGAGCACAGGGAGTGGAGAGACAGTGCCTATGGTGGGGCAGGCTCTGCTGGATCACTGAGCTCTGCAGAGCTGGAAGTGAAGCTGCAAGTGAGACCAAGCAGCTGTGGGGTTGTGACATGCTGGTTGTGAAGCTGGTGTCTCTTGCCTTTCTGGCTTTTGAGGGGCCTGACTGGAGGGAAAGGTGGACCTGGTGAAACCAGGCTGGCTTGCCTTGGTGGTTAGTGGGGTGGGGCAGTGCCATCTTGGGGCTGTGCTCCTAAACTGCAGAGCCTGCTGTCTGAAGATGTTTAGTTATTCACTTATTATTCTGCAGCAGTATGCTGGGGGAAGGAGGTGGCCATGACAGGAGGAAGGAGGAGGAGACAGAAATCTTAGCTGGCCTGAGGCTCTCTTGGATTCTCCTGTGTTCCTTGCTACTTGCATGTTTGGGGCTGGAGCATCTCTTCCCTGTGAGCAGAGTGAAGTCCCTTTCCCTGGCACACTTTAGGCAGATTGGGCAATTTCTGGGATAAGATTAGTGATGACAGCCCACGTTCCAGATGGCTGGATGGATTGAGGGATTGACTGTGCACTGGCTTAACAGGCAGAAGCTGTTCAACCCCCAGCTAAGGTAGGGCTTGTCTACGCTTTCCAGTAGCATCATGATGTGTGTGTGTCCTCTCTGCCTCTGGATGGCACTGGCACAAGCAGCATGCATCTGCCTGGTGCTTGGATGCAGCTCCTCTGGAACAATACAAACTCTTCTATTCTTTGAGTTGCTTTGGCTGTATGGTCCAGCCTTTCCCCGTCACTGTGTGATTCACCTGTCTGTTTCATGCATCACATGTGATGTGGCTGCATGTGGCACTGCTTTTTTGGCACTGAAATCCCTGTATCACAGCCCTGGTCTCGTTCCTGCCAGGCTGTTCGCACCAATCCCATCAGCCAGTGGTGCTGCTGCTGTCACGCAAGACTGCAGCTGGCACATTTGCAGATCATTCCTGGGGTCTCCTGCCAGCTCCATGGAGGGAGAGTTAAGGCTGTGTGGGTGTGTATCTTAAATCTTCATTTCCTGTTTTTCAGAAGTTTTGAGTTTTGCTACGCAGTTTGGAAAGGGAAAAAAAAAACAAACCAGAAAACCCAAGAAAATTTAATTCTGCTTCAGCAGTATACCATATTATTAAACTGCAGCCAGAGCTGGCACATACAGCTGAGGTTGTGCCAGACTGTCTCTTGATAAAAGGACTTGTTTTCATTTGCTGACCAGCTTATTCCCCAATACAGTACTCTTGTTATGGTGCCTATATGTTGAAGTTGACTCACCTCCCAGCCCTTTGACACATGGCCCAGGCTGAACTCTTTAAATTTGTCACCACAAAGCTTCTTCTCAAGTCCTCAAATAATTTCTGTGGCTGTTTTGCCTCCACTCTGGTTTTGTAATACCTCTAAAAATTTGGTAGATCACAGAGAGGGGAGGAAATGGAAGCAGCCTGGACACAGGCCGGAAGGCCAGCCAGAGGGCATGGCAGGTGGGTAAGGAAGGTATCTCTAGTGCCAGGAATGTGCTTCCTTCTAGGATATGCAGGGAAGCTGGGACTTCCTGAATCTTGGCATTCCTGAACCAGGTAGCAAACTGTCCATGCTTCTGTGACTGTGGTGGTCTCTGCTCATATTATCCTCACTGGGCAGGAAGGTCTTTGTGAGCCCTCTTGTTGAGTCTGGCATGGGGGTTACAGAAGTCTGCTTCTTTTCTTGGAAATACCTGATTTTCCTCCCTGTCAGGGTGGTTTTCTGCTTTATCTGCAGCCTAGTCCAGAAAGAGAGGCTTGTGTTTTAAGGTGTGACATCCTGTCACCACTACACACTAGCACAGGCTTTTCTTTTCCTTCCAGTCCTGTTATTTGAAATCCAGAAGTTATATTTAAAATGTAACCCTAACTTTTAATCTAAGCCTCAACGTTCAGTGTGTGCCAGACATGGGGAAGGATCTGTGGTTTCAGAGCAGGATGCTGCCCTTCCTCTGGCAGGGTGTATCTGCATTACGGTGGGCAAGCCAGAGAGGTGGAGACTTTCCACAGTTCACTGTTTGTGACTTTCTTGTTATACAGCATGTGGTTTGGGAAAGCTGCAGAAGTGTTCACACTGTGTCAAGAGACGTTGGGGTTTGTGTGGTGGCCAAGGGGCTCTAGGAGGGCTGAATGTGGTGAAAACCAGGCCCCAGTATCTCAGAGCCCTCAGAGTCAGACACTTTGCGATCTAAGTCATCCGTTTGTCAAGGGGAACGAACCACAGGTTGTTGTGAAGGTTTCAGGAATTGTTTCTTGATCATTTAGCTGCAGTCCTTCAAGGAAAAACATAGGAGGAAACTTGTTACTGAGTTTGAGCCTTTGTGTAAAGCAAAAGAGGCATGCAGTACTGATCAATATACTCATGGGGCAGAACCTGGAGGAGGCTGTGCTGTGAGAGTGCTGGGCAAAGGAGTGCACAGAGGCAAATTCGGGTTGAACTCGTGATGAGTAAGTTTAGCTCTCGTGGTTGTATTCCTGGATTTTACATCTTTCACATTCTTTGGAGGCATAGTTTGTGAGTGTGGTTGTATGTGCTGGAAGGAATATCTGGATGATGGTGCATGTGATGTGGGGAGCAGTGTGCCTGGTGCAGGGGAGCTGGGTTGTGCTTGGCCGCTGGAGGAAAGAGGAGACAGCAAAAAGCATCAAGCTCTGTCCCTACCTCAACACTGCTGGTCTTAACACTTGGTGCAGGAAGCCTGCACGCAACAGCTGCAGGATCTTCCTTCTGGCTTTGGAAAATGTATTTTCTGCACTCATTGCAGATTCGTACTGCGAGACACTGCCTGTTGATGGCCCCCCCTCTTTCCGGGGACAGTCCGTGAAGTATGTGTACAAGCTGACCATTGGCTGCCAGCGCGTCAACTCGCCCATAAAGCTCCTGCGCGTGCCCTTCCGTGTCCTTGTGCTGCATGGTAAGGCCACACACTGCCTTCCCTGCACAGGCAGGCTGGGCTGCACCCTGCCCTGCTGATACACTCACCTTCTTCCCAGGGCTCAAGGATTACCAGTTCCCACAGGATGAGGCTGTTGCACCCTCAAACCCCTTCCTGGAGGAGGAGGAGGGCTTGAAGAAAGACTCTCGCCTGGCAGATGTAGCAACAGAACTGCTCATGGTGGCCACCTCCCGACGCAGCCTGCGTAGGTTATATTCCCTGCTCAAACCTGCTGTCCTTCCTAAGAAGCTGGGCATGGAGAACATCTCAAGGCCAGCTGCAAAATATCTCTCACTGACAAAGTGAAGCTCCAGCGGTGGCTGTGGAGCAGCTCTATCAGGGCCTTCTTGGGTCAGGGCCTCCTAGCCAGACTCAGACTGTTCCTACTTCAGACCAAGAGACCCTCTGCCCAGCACATGGCAGCCAGTGTAGGGTTTGCCCTTGCTCACTGTAGAAATTTCCCAGAGGGAATTCCACCTCTAGGGACTGTCCTTCACACTCAGACAGGAGGCATGAAGTCATGTCATTAACCCAGAGCACTGCACAGAGCAGAGCCTTGTGCTGCCGCAACCCTTACCCCTCTTCTTGCTCCACAGACCTGTATAACATCAGCAACACTCGTGGGAAGGTGGGCACGTTCTGCATCTTTAAGACTGTGTATAAGATTGGAGAGGATGTCATTGGCACCTTCAGCTTCTCAGAAGGAGATATCCCATGTCTGCAGGTCATTGCTGTCTCTGGAATTACTGGGGAGAGGCAGTGGTTTAGAATGAGGGATGTGGAGAAGGGATTGGGGTGGCACTGGGCTGTGAGGGTTTCTAGTGGGACCCAGCTGGGGTCTCCTTGGAGTGTGAGGCGGACAATGGTCCAGTCTTGAGCTCATTTGGGAAATGGACACCCCCAAGGCTTTGCATGAGATCTGTATGAGGTTGTGCGAGCAAGCACCCTGCCAATTGCCCTGCAGTTCTCAGTGAGCCTGCAGACAGAGGAGAGCATCCAGGAGGAATTCCAGCGCCGGCAGGGGCAGCCTGTCTCCTTCACCGTGCACGCCCGCCATCAGGAGTCCTGCCTGCACACGGCACAGAGCAGCTTCAGCCTACCCATCCCACTCAGCTCAACCCCAGGATTCACCACCAACATCGGTAAGTACCCACCAGGGAAGGGTCCCACCCTGCTTGTCTCCGCAGGACGACTGTGATATTCCCAGCCTTGCCCTTGCTCAGCAGTGATGTGTCCCTTAGGAGGGAGCTGGCCTGTGTGAGTGGGGTCATTTGCTGTCACCTTGCCAGAACAGACTGTGCTGAGACAGCTGCTGTCTGTGGCTCTTATGGGTGTTACGTATTGACTGTTCTCTTGTCCATAGTGTCCCTGAAGTGGAGGCTGCACTTTGAGTTTGTGACTTCTGGGGAGTCAGCGGGGACTTGCTTGGTTCGTGGGAGCCAATCGGAGGCTGTCACCTGGACTGGGGTGGAGCAGATGGAAGTGGACACCTTCAGCTGGGACTTGCCCATCAAAGTTCTTCCCACCAACCCCATCCTGGCTTCCTATGTATCTCAGTTCTCCAGCACTAACTCCATCACTATCTAATGTAGGGAGAGGTTGTTGGCTTGCAGAGCTGCAAGCGTGTGCCACCAGTGGGAATGGCAGGCAGGACTGTCACCTCTGTGCTGTGATGCTCACATCCCAGTGTCCCCTTGGATTCATCTGTGATGCACCGGTGGGCACCAGGCATGTCTGTCCTGTCCACGGGTGGAAAAAGACTGCTTGATGCAGTGTCTTGGGCTGCAGCCCCCAGCTGGAGCTGGACCCTTCCTGCCTGGGTGAAGGTGCAAGTCCCAGCACTCAGCAAAAAGGAATCTGCCTTCCCAGGGAACCACTGATGTGCCTTTATCTCATGTGGGACTTCCAAGAAGGAAGGGCCCAGCGCAGGGAGGGGAGAGGGGAGCTCTTCCAGTGCTCCAGGGGAGCTCTTTGTATGACCCTTGGGTGAAGGCTGTGCCCTTACAGAGACCCTACAAGCAGAGGTCTGGTATCCAGGTGAAACACAGTAGCCACCCAGGCTGGGTGAGACAGTGCTCTCCGGCCTTGGCATGTGTCCTGCCTTTTGGAGAGCTGTCCTACACATATAGTCCAGTGCCCCAGCCACCCCTGCCTGGAGGAGGCAGGTCATGGCAGGCCAGCCCTGTGCTGGTGAGCAGGATGCAGGCCCGTGCTGTGTCAGTACCATCGCGATGGTCCAACACTGAACAGCACTGAGTCCCTGGGCTGTTGTCTGCCTGGGTTCCTGGTGTGAAAGCATCCGCTGGTCTTTGGATCATTGAGTGTATAAGGAATGCATGCATCCAAGAGCATCTCCCTGCTCAACAGCCAGCTCCCCATTTTACTGAACTTTCCAATGATCTTTTCTTTTTGTGTGGAAATGTAATAAACATCTGAATGTGCAAAATTTGGCTTTCCCAAGAGCCTTATTTCTACATTGTTCCTGGTGCTGGACACATCCCACCTTCTACAGCAGTTACAGGCCAGAGACCTCTTTGTTCAGTATCTTTATTGCAAGAACAGAAACACCTACACAAGGCTCTGCACAACACAGGCATGGCACCAGCTGGGGCAGCTGCCAGGGTGGCTGCCTCCCCTCTGGCACTTGGTTTGCTTCTGCTTCCTGAATCCTCCCCATCCTGCTCCCTTGCCAGTGGTGATGAGGGTCTCCCCTGGGGACATCCCGTTCTGCCACACAGCTTGGGCTGGCTCTGTTACAGTGTTGCCCAGGGTTGGCCTATATTGCCAGGGACCCCAGGAGCTTTTGGAGCAGGGGCGTTAGTGGTTCCAGAGGTGGGTTGTGCCCCTTGCACTCCGGGAGCAGAGAAGGGTCTGGACAGGGTGTGGGGATCCTGCACAAGCTGCTGTGGTGACCCCAGTGAGCTGCCCGCGGCTGCCTTGCTGAGGAGTACGGGTGTGGGAGGGAGTAGGGAGCTGCTTCGCTTGGGGTTGGATATCAGAATGCAGGACTGCCATGGAGCTGGCTGATTTAGTCCTGTAGCCTTTTTTAGTCACTAAAGATTTTCTGGCCACCTGGAGGAGATCCTGTAGAATCTGCGTTTCCATGGTGTACAGAACACCACAAGGAGGACACCCTGGTTCAGGAAGCTGAAGGCAGAAGCAAGGCTTTGTACCATGTGCGTGGATAGTGGTTTCCTTCGAAGGTGCCGGTGGTGATGCCTCTACAGGGTGGGTGGGGCAAATCTGGAGCATGCGGGCGGTGTGCTTTGGAGGGGAAAGGGAAGCGCCGAGGGGCGCGGCAAGCTGCCGAGCCTCTCTTTTATCTGCGCAGCCCCGCGCTCAGCACCTTGTTCATCAGCGGCTCGGGGGTGCTGGCTGAGCCCCACTCGTGCTCCACACTCTTCACACACGGCAGGCTGGGGTTGGCCTTCTGCACTACCGAAATCTGGCAGGTCTGTGAGTCGTAGTGGGCCTCGCACCAGTCAGGGAAGTCGATCGGGTGCTGGGTGCTGTGGGAAAGGAAACGGTGCCATCAGTACCTCTCATTAGTGCCAGAGAGCTGCTGACTGGGATGGATGGCTTTCTGCTGCCAGCCCCCTGCACAGGGTGTCTTCCAGCCCCCTGCTCAGGCAGGCTGAGACACGGCTCCTGGCCCATCTGGGTATCTTGCTGTGCCAAAATACCCTTTCCAACTGCCCCAGCTCACCCCACCACCCTCAATGCCCTGGTGGGGTCCTGCTTACCTCTGCCTGTTGCTCCCCAGGACCTGGTACCCCATTGCCCTCCCAAGGCTCTGATATCAGCTGCATTTGCAGCCACCAGACACCCACTGCTGCAGATGCAGATGCAGATGCAGATGCAGATGCAGATGCAGATGCAGATGCAGCCCACCCCACCCCGGCCCCTCACTCACGTCTCACAGCAGCCCACGCCAATGGGGTGCAGGCAGGTGCAGAGCAGGCAGTTGGTGCTCAGCCATGATTCCCCAAGGGAGAACTGTTTCCCTTCGTACTCACAGGGAGCTGCAAAGGAAACAGTGGTAATGAGAACATATGGGTCTGTGCTGAGGACGACTGGAAGCCTCCTTGACAGTCCTGTGCCCCAAACAGGAGCAGAAGTATCATGATGACCACCTTGTGCTATGGAAGATATAGTCCCTGCCTACTAGTGGAAGATATATGGTGGTCTATGCACCATCCTGCAGGTATGGAATGCCCTGTCATCTCTCGTGGTGATGTACACATCTCATGGTATCATCTCGTGGCGATGTACCCATCCATCCTCTCCTGGCCCTGTCTTGTGGCTCTCACCACTACCCCATGGGTCTAGAGCAAGAAGCAAATGGTTCCTGCTTCCCTGGAGAGGACAAATCCAGTGCCTCTTAGGGTCTGGGCATTTCTGCAGCCCTGGGAGGAGACAACAGGGGGATGATGAGCCGCCCTCCTCCTTTTGCTGCTAGACCTGCACACTTGGCCCCAGCCAGGCGCCTGCCAGGAGCCTTCATGGCCCGGAAAGCTGTTTCTCAGCCAGAGCCCTGGAGAGCTGTTCTGTGGTTTATAGACTGCTCCTTCCACTCACCACTGGCCCATGATCCCATTCCTGAACTCAGCACAGTCCCTTTCATACTTGTCAGTCTTAGGGAAGAGCCCTGCCATACTCAGAAAGCTGAGGCCTCCTCTTTCCATCTCACCTCCCCACTTACCTTTAGCCTGGAAGTAGCATTTGGCCTGGGAGCCTGGCAGCTGGAGAAGGAGGGAAAGAAGCAGGCAAAGCCTGCCCCAAGAACACCTCATCTTCTGTGCTTGCATGGCCATAGATGGTTGAGCTGGACTTGTTCGCTTTGCTTCTCTATTGCCTTTGCTCCTTTGCTTTCTCTTTCTCTCTCTCTGCCTTTTTAATGCTCTTCCCCTGATCCCAATGAGAGATATTTATAAAGTTCAGCTTTACGACCCTGGCCACCAGCTGTGCCCCACTGGAAAAGTTGTAAAACTCATTTCCTGATTTGAAAGGCATGAAAACAAGAGGTAGGATCAAGATTTTTAACAAGCTGTGAAAAGCTGATTCATGCCCTCCAGAAATTTCTCCAGTTGGAAGCCCCTGTGGGTGCAAGGCTCTACAGCAAGGGGAGATCCAAAGGTCCCCAGCAGCGTTGTCCTCTGCAGTGTATTGCGCACATAAGCACCAAGCACAGGAGACCCTGGCTCCTGACCAGGAGAGCTCCAGGCTCCCCTCTGGTCATGCTGAGCCGTCACTGCTCCTTCACAGTGAGCCAAGGTTTTGGGAGCATCTCATCTCACAGTGACCAGAGCAGTACAAGCATTCTGCTAACAGTGTGGGATGCAAATGGCACCATCCTCATTTGGGGGTGGAGGTGCATGCACCCACTCCTGAGTACCACATAATGTCACTTTCACCCCAGTCTGGGCTGCAGCTGTGCCAGGTTCATAGCCATGCATGGGCAGGGGATGGGAACAGCAGGTTTAAAATCACAGAATCCCAGAATATGCTAAGTTGGAAGGGGCCCATCAGGATCACCATGTCCAACTCCTAGCCCTGTGCAGGACACCCCAAGAATCCCAGCATGTGCATGATAGTGTTGTCCAAACACTTACTGAGCTCTGATATATTTGGTGCTGTGACCAGAGCAGACAGTATAGCAACTGCCTCTGATGCAGAACAGGAGAGAATGAACCAGGGCTCATCTGAGCAGTGCCCATGAAAGAGGACTGTGCCTGTGCACCTGGTGCACCCACAAGGTATTGGGGCTGAGCATCCTCTTCCAGAGGCTGCAGACTGGCCCCAGCAGAAACAGGAAACAGGAGGGATAAAATCGGAAGGCAAAAGTGCTTTTGGGCAACAGGTAACCTGAGAGGTAAACAAGGGACTTGGCTGGAAGCAAGGACCTGTGGGAATGTGCCACATCACCCAGGGTTGTGCCTGTGGACCTCACAGACCCTCACCCAGAGGGGCTGCTTCTGTATAGAATGAAAAGACTGTTACCAGCTGATGTGCAAGAGCGAGGAGGTCAGAGCCCTGGGAGCCACATGGCCCCGGAGAGCTACAAGCAAAGGGCTGACTTGCCAAAAGAAATTCGCAGTCCTTGTCAGAGGTGCTGCCAGCAGCAGGAAACAGGGCTCTGGGGATGGTCCAGCCGGGGGCTCAGCCAGTGCAGGACCATGCCAGCAGTGAGGCAGCATCAGCAGCAGTGGCATATATGGGTCATCTGCCCCTGCAGATCCCTGTTTCTGAGAGTTTGGGACAAATTTACACCTTGACGCGTGAGGCTTAATATCCCTTCCAAAATTTGTATTGGCATTCACTGTTATAGCTAGATATTTTTCTTATCCCTGTAAGTGCCCAATCCCTCATTGAATCCTGCTAAATTTTGGCCTGAGCATTTTCCTGTGGCAGTCTAATTAAGCACAGAGTGAGAAAGAAAATGCTTCCTTTTATCCGCTTTATCCGCTTTGGATTCACCACCTTCGGATTTGAAGGCATAGTCCCTTCCTTTTGGTGCACTGGGCCCCTTTGCCATCCCATTGCATCCATCTCCCTCAGCTTGTGCTCTCACTGCTGAGGGAGAAACCCTGGCTTTGCATCCCTTCTTCCCCTTACAGAATTACCCCAGCCCTGTTGTAGTGCCATGGATGATGCTGTGTCCCTTGGTGGGGCTGCTGGATGGCAGTGAGTGTGGGACCTCTTAGGAAAGACTGATAACAAATCAGAGAAATGCTGGGAATGCCCTGCTGACTGCTGGCCATGAGCCGGGATGGTGGAGTGCATCAGTGACAAATGGAACTTGCCTTTTGGTGCTGAGTTGTTACTATATAAGGAGGATAAAAGCGCTCATCATCAGAGCAGTTAATTAATATTCCTATTGTGTGTTTGGAAAAAGAAGTCTGGCATGCTAGTAACTGCAATGAAATAATCCATCATTGTTTCATCAACAAGAACAGCAAATGTTAAAAAAAAGAAGTGCTGAGTTTCACTCAGAGGCCCACAGGATTTGGACAAGCTTCCAGAAGCGTGCTCAAAACCTGGGGCAAGAGCATCTCTTGGCTGTGGGGAAGGGCATTGCCCCTGCTCCGTCAGGGACATGGAGAGGCATTCTCAGGATTTCTGTAGCCATTATGGTTCATTAAATAGAAGGGTAAAGCTATGAGTCCATTCATGGCCATTGGATTTTTCATCAAAGTGCTTTGCTGGGAAAATGCAGAGAAAAAGAGGAGTGTCAGGACACCTCCTGGCACATTGCAGAGGGACCAGGACAGTGGAGCACTGTCCACATTATGACTTTGCATAAAGAAAGGTGGTCCCCCATAGCCTGTTGATACTGTTATTCCCCCTCCTGACAACTTTTCTTCCTCCACTTCTGCATTCCTGGGTACCCACCTGTCCCCAGCACACACAACCCCATGGGTGATCCAGAGCATTTGGTCCAGGTTGTACAGGAGGATGCTCATAATTTGGAAAGCAGTACTTGCAATTGGACTTGGTGCTTCAGAGCTTCTGCCTGGGCGCTTGAGGGTATTGTGGTAGGAGAAGCTGTGCCAGCCTGGAGGAGTTTTTGCTGCAGAGACTGAAAGAAAGCAGCTGCTTTTGGTCTCACATCTCAGGGAGCAACTGAGGTCCAGGGAAGAACCACAGAAAGGATAAAGGAGCTGGAAAAAGTGCCTCTCTAGAAGTTTAGTCACTTTGATTTGCCAGGCAGAACCCAACAGAAGGGATCACTGCCTGTCTATGTGTGTGCCAATGAGGAGCAGTCACCACCTTTGAGTATCCCAGGACCCTGGAGAAGGTCACATCCATGTCTCAGCATCCTCCCACCAGGACCCAGCTCTCCTGCCTGGCCTGGGCCTCATATTGTAGCTGTGACTGAGAAAAGCTGGGTGCTGCACCCCACCAAGGGCACGGTTTTGCTCACCTCCTCTCCCAGCAATCCCTCTGCTGAGCAGTGGAATGCTCATTGCCAAGGATGAGACCCCCATGGATGGTGGAGGAAGAGCACCCAAGTCAGTGGTACAGGGATGAGGTGACAACATCCCACCCCAGCGCTGCAGGAGGCTCAAGGGGTAATAAATCATGCTGGACAAGTTGCCATCAGCAGAATCCAGGAGAATTATAAAACCTGAATCTCCTGAGCCTTCAGCTGGCGTTGCAGCTGCAGAGCAGGAAGCAAACAGGATCCCGGCTGGCATTGTGAAAGCAAACACCATAAATCTGAGGAAGTGCTGTGATTGCTGTTTTAGGCACTGGGGAGCTTGGCTCCTGGGCCCCTAAGGTATTTTATTTTCTCTCTGAACCAAGAAACAAAACAAAACAAAAAACAAAACGAAACAAAAACCCAAACAAACAAGCAAACAAAAAATTCCACAACCCCAGTTTATCACTGGACCAAACTGCATTGGTGCTGCTGTGGACCCTGCAGTTGCCCTGGGATCTCTGGGATGTGGGCAACTTTCCTTACCCAGCACCTTGAGGATGCTTCAAGCACCAGAGTACCCAGGGCACCAGGGCAGGTTTAGGTACATGCCAGCTCTGAGTGATGATGATTCATGAATGCTCACTGCTCACTGCTCATTCGCATGGCCAGACCCTAGGGTCTGCTCACCTATCTCCACCTCTCCTCGCCTGGGGAGAAGTGAGCAGAGGGGTGAGGAAAAGATAGGCAGTCAGGCACTGGGTAGGGAAGACAAGCCAGGGAATGACAGCTGGCTCATGTCATCCTTCATCCCACAGCTGGCAAGCCAGATAGGGTAGCTCACAGAGGCTGGAGTACAGCCCCACCAGCAATGAGACTGTTGCTCCAAAAAGTGGACAAAATAGAGGGGGTTTGAGAAAAAATTGATGCTACCTTCCTTTGCAGACTGGCTGACTGCTGGATAAAGCTCGATGCCAGTGGAGAAACATGAGCTGCAAGGCATGCTGGCATGCTTTGTGTCTTCCATGGGTGTCCCTGGCCTCAGCACCCACACCCTGACCCTCTTTGCAAGGAAGAGGTGCTCTGACCCTAGAGGCTAGGCACAGCATTTCACAGGGGCTCTACAACCATGGTTGGAGGCCTGTGTGGGTTCCCTGTCAAGGGACAGGACCTGCTGTCTGCAGGTCCCCAGTCATGGGCTGGGCTTTTATGTCCTGGGCAGTCCCATGCTGTGGCTCACTCAGGCTCTCATGCCCTCTTGCCCTGTCTTGCATAGTCTCATCCACACTTGCTCATGCCCATGTTCCATTCCTTTGAGACTTTCCCAAGTCATTTATTATAGCTGTGGCTGCTCTGGACTCTGCATCAGCCCAGGTTCTGGCATCAGTGGGGCAGCCATGCATTCTCACTACCCTCAGCCCTGGCAGGCTGTCGGCACCCACTGTGGCTCTGCAGCACCCTGGGTATCCCAGCATGGGTGTGCTGCAACCCATGTTTCTGCCTGGGCTCCCCTCAAAGAAACATGCCAGGAGGTCATGGGGTGTTTAGGAAAACAGGCCTTGGCATTTGCTGGCCATACCAGGAAAATAAAAACATCCGGGCAGGCAGCCTTACAGTGACTGCGAGAGGCCGGCACTCCATAAATCCCCTGGAGCAGGTGCTTTGTAGTCGGCACAAGGAAATGAGCATATTATTCGGCTTGGCTTAAACCCCAAAATGTTTCCTGTCCTGTGAGTCAGAAATAACCCTAGGAGATCATTCCCAGGCCACGCAGAAACTGCACCAGCCAAAAAATGCCAGGCACTTGTTGGCCTGAAGACTTGCCAGGGAGGTCAATGGTCCAGGTCTCTCGTCTTGGAGAATTTGCCGTGGCAGTGTCACACCACCAGCACTGACCTCAGCATATAAATGGCCCAGTACATGATGAGGATTCACATGGGACTCCCAGAGTAGTACTGAGCACATTGCTTCATTGGGTTGTAGGGACACAGAGAGCCCCAGGAGGCTGAGGCTTTCTGTGTCCTGGGTGGATCCTGCAGATCTCTGGCCTCACTGTGGTATCCAAAAGAGGAATCCTCCTGCACAGTGCATTGGCTGTTTTACTGGCACCCACAGGGCCATGCTGGGGTGATACCCTGCTCTAGGGACACTCTACAGGAAAAGCCATGAATGTCTGGTGGCCTTTGTGGTGGAAGAGACTACCTAGGCAAGGGACTGGGACCCCACATACTCCACCTGGGGATCCCAGAGAAGTTGGAAGGGAAAGCATTGCAGGAGCTGTCTCTGGCTTGGCACAGGCAGCACCCACCTGAAGGGGCTCATGGATGATACTTCCTGTCCTGGTGCCCTGCAAGTACACTCCTAGGGTCCCACCATGGGTCTGGGGCACAGAGAAGTGTGGGTTCTAGAGGCTCTCCCCACAGACACACAGTGACAACCCTTGTCCTGAATCAGAGAAGTGACACAGCTGCCACATTTATCCACAATTTTCCCTTTAAAATATTTGCCTTTGCTCTATTTTTTCCATTGCTGGCACGCAAACTTCAAATCCAAACAAGGAGCCCTTCAGACTCCTTGGACAGCAGGAGCACAGGAGGCCCATATGTGAAAAGGTCATCCCATATATCTGCACTAGTCCTGGGTGCTTTGTGCCCACCTGGTCAAAGCCTCTCTGACCTTCTGAAGGTGTTACTCTCCCATTTGGGATGGGGTGGCAATGTGAGCACTGGCAATAGGGACCCCAGCAGAAACCTGACTCGCACATGAGTTGAAATGTGAGTTGTTGGCAGTGCCTTCTCCATCCCTGCCCTCTTTCCACATGGCCTCCAGCAGGAAGAGGCTGCTGCCCACCCATGCTGGACCTCCCCATGACCCAGTGCTGTTTGTGCCCTGGCACAGCAGTGTCTGCACAACTCCACCTGACCCTGGCAGTGATGACCATGCTGCAGGCACTCACTTGTGGCACCTGCCATGCTCTTTACAGTCACCTCCTGAGGCTGGCAGGTTTCTGGCTCCACCTTCTGTGTGGAAGTGAAGGAACTTGGCAAGGCCCATGGCCTTGTGCTGCTGCATGCCAGGAGGTGGAAAAACAATTGTCATCTCTGGGGATCAGGGGTTTGGTTATGCTTGCCAGGGGAACATGGAAAAGAAGACTGGAATCTCAGGGGCGTGAGACCCCCAGAGCAAACAAACATAACTGTGTCCTTGGTGCCCATCATGATCTGGTGCAGTCCTAGGACCGGCATGTGTGTCACAAATGAATGTTCAAGATCACTTAAAAAATCACTGGCAAGGGTATCAGCAAAAACTGAATTTAATATAGAGTGGCAGCATGACAAAGTTCATTGGCAAGATTCACTTACTAGACAGTTAAGGCACATTGAGGAGAAAAAATGGAACAACAAACAAAATCCAGGCAATCAAAACAGAAATTATGTAAGAACCATCTAGGGTTGTGTTTGTGTACATGTATGTGTGTGTTTAGGTGCGTGTGACAAAAGGCCAGTGAGGGCAACTTACAACTTAGCAAAAGAACAACACTTTAGCAGCTTTTAACTTAGCGTATAACTTACTAAAAACCTTATTTACAGGCCTAAGTTACTTAGATCTGAGATACTTAAACACCTAAAAGAGCAGCATTCCTTCTAGATTTGCTATAGCCTATATATAGGGGCATGTACACAGACAGTGCAAGCAAGGTACCTGTGAAAAATTCCCCTCAGAGGTCAGTGAAATGCTCACTTTAGATGCCTTTGCATCTCAACAGGTGAAGGGCTGAGCCTCATGGAGTGAGGGTATCAGCCCAGTATCCATCATCGTTCAAGTGATCCTCAAGTACAGCAGACTTGAGTTGCTGGCTCTGAGAGGCCCCACTCAGACGGAGGTGCTGGCCACAACCTGCTGTGGTCCAGGGCAGCTCTAAGGGTCTCATTTTGGACCACTGTTTACAAGGAGGCAAGAAAGTGAGCTTTAGTTGCAACAATGTTTCATCCTTGCCACAGTTTCAGCTTGCACTTTCTTTGAATATCTGAAAACAACAATGTTTTTGCCGTTCGGGGAAGAAAAAGAGTTGCCAACAACGTTCATTAAAAACCCAGGAGCTATAACTGCTCCAGTAGTTCCTGGAAGCAGGGAAAAGAAGAGGAATAAGCTGGTGAACAGCTGAGCTCAGGCACTGTTTTTCAAGGCTTAGGTCTAACGAGCACTTCTCAGAATTCAGGGTAGCCTGGAAAAGAGGGGGATGCATCACCACACTGGGTCACCGTGGACTGCCATGGACTACCACAGACCACCAGGCTGTATGGTGTGTGTATGGTGTGTGTATGGTGTGTGTGTATGGTGTGTGTGCATGGTGTGTGTGCATGGTGTGTGTGTATGGTGTGTGCATGGTGTGTGCATGGTGTGTGTGCATGGTGTGTGTGCATGGTGAGTGCATGGTGTATGTGTATGGTGTGTGTATGGTGTGTGTGTTTGGGGTGTGTGTATCGTGTGTGTGTATGTTGTGTGCATGGTGTGTGTGCATGGTGTGTGTGTATGGTGTGTATATGGTGTGTGCATGGTGTGTGCATGGTGTGTGCGTGGTGTGTGTGTATGGTGTGTGTGTATGGTGTGTGTATGGTGTGTGCATGGTGTGTGCATGGTGTGTGTATGGTGTGTGCATGGTGTGTGCATGGTGTGTGCATGGTGTGTGTGCATGGTGTGTGTGTGGTGTGTGTGTATGGTGTGTGTGTATGGTGTGTGCATGGTGTGTGTGCATGGTGTGTGTGCATGGTGCGTGTGTATGGTGTGTGTGTATGGTGTGTGTGTATGGTGTGTGCATGGTGTGTGCATGGTGTGTGTGTATGGTGTGTGTGTATGGTGTGTGTGTATGGTGTGTGCATGGTGTGTGCATGGTGTGTGTGCATGGTGCGTGTGTATGGTGTGTGTGTATGGTGTGTGTGTATGGTGTATGCATGGTGTGTGTATGGTGTGTGTATGGTGTGTGTATGGTGTGTGTATGGTGTGTGTATGGTGTGTGTATGGTGTGTGCATGGTGTGTGTATGGTGTGTGTATGGTGTGTGCATGGTGTGTGTATATGGTGTGTGTATGGTGTGTGTGCATGGTGTGTGTGTATGGTGTGTGTATATGGTGTGTGTCTATGGTGTGTGTGTATGGTGTGTGTGTATGGTGTATGCATGGTGTGTGTATGGTGTGTGTATGGTGTGTGTGCATGGTGTGTGCGCATGGTGTGTATGTATAAAGTGTGCGTATGGTCCGTGTGCGGTGTCGGTGTGGTGTCCCAGCGGTGTTGATGCCGTGTCGGTGTGGTGTCCCCGCGGTGTCCCAGCGGTGTCGCTGAGGGTGTGCGACGCGCGGCGGTGGCTGGGCCCCCTCTGGTGGCTCACACCCGCACACACTGGGTACCGCCGCATCCACATTCCCCGTCACGGGCATCTCACGCACCCCATCCCTCCATAAGCGAATCCCCACCGGCTTCTCCCTCGTTCCCTCCACTCCCTCTGCTTTTCTCCCCCATATCTCTATTTTGTTTTACCAGAGTCGTTCCTCCGCTGGCGGCATCCCTCCCGCCGCAGATCCTGCGGGAGCAGCACCACGTCCTGGAGAGGTCACTGCGGGGGCTTTTTCCACTCAGTCTGTTGTCAGCCCCTCTGTGTCCCCTTTGGCCTGTGCCACCGGAGCCTCAGGAAGGAAGCCACATATCTAGTCTGGGGGCACCTGTGATTTCTTTGATCCTGTGCTCTTCAGTGGGACCATCACCACCCCGCCATGCCCAGCCCTACACTACACTCCATGGAGAAGCTCTTCCAAATCTTTCCAGCTTCTCATTTCTGGATGTAATCACTGTCGGTTGGATTTCACTGTCCTTCGGCTCAGGCTCCGCTGCCAGCGCCGTACCACACTGGACCGAGGTAATTATAGCTGGCAATGCAATCTCTTCGTCTCGGGTTGTGGCGGGTTGGGGGAGCCGAGCTCCGTGACCCCACGAGCATCACTCCAAGTGGCGACATCTGCAGTGTGAATGTAGGGACAGCGAGAGGGACTGTGATTCCCGGCAACCCCAGAGGTGGAAGGACCCATCCTGGGGCACCCTGTAGTGCCGTGCTGCTCTGCTCTGGTGGGCTGCCCCAAAATCCCGGAGGGGACAGCGGCACCCTGCCCGCCGCTCAGCGCAGCATCCCTCACGCATCTGAACCACACAGGACCTTGAAGGCCCAGTGGCACCGGCAAGACCTGCGAGGCCGCCGTGCAGCCAGTGCGCTCCCCCGTGCTCCCACACAGAAGCATCCCGCCCCACACAACTCTGAGCCATGGGGAAGGGGCTGGCACCAGCCCCAACGCCCCCCTCCAGTCTTTATCGCCCCCCACCCCCGCCCGATGGGAGCAGGCAGCAGGCTGGGAATGCCAGGAATGCATGCTGCCTCCGCCGAGACCCCCTTACCCCACCGACGCGCCCTGCAAACAAACGCACGGCACCTCTGTGTCCTCTCTGGCTGGGCGGTCCCCCATGGCAGCCCATCACGTACCCTTAGGTCCTTCCCAGATCCCCGGGAGGACCAGCAGCCCCGCTCTGCCCGCGTTATCCCAGTCCCACGACGACATGGGGGCTTGTGCAAGGCTCATTGCACCCCGAACGCTCCCTCGTGGTCCACCCGTATGCCTCCACCCTCCTACCCCAGCAGCCCACAGGCTTGTGTCCTATAGCAGAGGGTGTGAAGCCCCAAAAGCTGCAGTGGTGACATGCCCGTGGCATCCAGCCCCCTGCCATCCCCTGCCCTCACCTCCCCTTGCCCTGTCAGGGATCGTGTCGGCACGGGTTTCAGTGCACCCTCCACTGTTGGGGAAACACATTGGGTCTCGGGGACGTCGGGCTCCCCAGGGCATCCCAGTTCTCAGGGTCCAAATCCCCAGGTGCCTCCCTGCATCCCAAATCCCCGAGGACATCTCCAACCTCCTATCCTTCCACCACGGGAGATACCCACAGCCTAAGCACTGGTGGCCCCCACAAGGGAGGCAGACAGATCCCGGGAAACCCCTCCTCAGAGCCTGATTCCTACTTTATCCGAGAACTTAAGACCTCCCAAAAATGCCTTGTGAGGACACTCACACCCAGGATATTCCCTCCCCCTCCAGCTGGCTGTACCCTACAGCTGTGTATCCCTTCACATCCTCACAGCCCTCCCCAGGCTACCCCTTTGCCCCATCATGCACATCCCCCACACCCCACTGACTTCCCCAAACCCTAGGGACCCCCAGCATGAGACATCCCCTCCCCAGTCCCTAGTCATTGGGGTACCTCAGAACCTGTATGCTCACTCCTTCACTGCAGCTCCGCGAACAGAGAATCTGTTCTCTGTTCTGAACCCCCCACCCGATGGGGACGCTCCAAACTCTAATGCTCCCTCCCCGATTCCCCTCACGGACCCTAGATCCCACGTACGCACTCTTCAATCCCTGCCCACTGGAAGCCACAGGCTCTGGGGACGTCCCTCCCTTTATCCCCCGATGTGGCCTCCGAGCCCGGCCCCAACCCCTCCACTCAGAAGCCGGGCACCCCAGTCCCCTGCCCCAAACCGATGCCCTCTTCTCCGATTCCCCTCACTGCACCTCACCAGAACCAAAGTACACGTCCCTTGGTCCTCCACCCACTGGGGACACCCCGAACGCGGATGCCCCTCCCTACCTCCCCTCCCGGACCCCCTAAAACACGGGCACCCCCTCCCTCAGTCCCTGCCTACTAGTGGCCGCCGGACCTGCGGACCGCGGTCTCTACTTCCCCGCTGGGGAACACTTCACCAGTCTGGAAGCGAGATACGCCGAACACCCCACCATCCCCCCACCACCCCAACCAGCGCCCCGCTCCCCGCTAGCCCCACCCCTAGCCCCCCCCTTCTCCGGGGACACCGCCCCCCGCCCCGTCGCGGTGCCGCCCATCCCGGTGCCCGTCCGGCCGGGCGGGGACCGGCGGCGCCGCCCCCCGGGGGAGGGCGGTCGGCGGCGGTCGGCGGGGCGGGGGCGCGGCGGGGGCGCGGCGGGGGCGCCGGAGCGGCGGGCGGCGGCCGGGGCGGAGGAGCCAGCGCGGCCCATGGCTCCGCCGCTGCCGCTGCCGCTGCTGGCGCTGCTGCTGCTGCCGGTACCGACGGGCGCGGGGCGGCGGGCGGCGACCCCCAACGGGGCGCCCGCCAACTTGACGGTGGCGGTAGTGCTGCCGGAGCGCAACGTGAGCTACGCGTGGGCTTGGCCGCGCGTGGGTCCGGCGCTCAGCCTGGCGCTGGAAGCGCTGGAGCGGGGCGAACCGCCGCTGCTGCCGCGGCCCTTCTCGGTGCGCGTCGAGTTCATGAGCTCGGAGCTGGAGGGCGCCTGCTCCGAGTACGTGGCACCGCTCAACGCCGTGGACCTGAAGCTCTACCACGACCCCGACGTGCTGTTCGGGCCGGGCTGCGTGTACCCCGCCGCGTCGGTGGGGCGCTTCGCTTCTCACTGGCGGCTGCCCCTCATCACCGGCGGAGCGGTGGCCGCGGGTTTCAGCCGCAAACGGGAGCACTACAGCACGACGGTGCGCACCGGGCCCTCGGCACCCAAACTGGGCGCCTTCGTCTCCCACCTCCACGCGCACTTCAACTGGAGCGCCCGCGCCGTGCTCCTCTACGTGGACCGCAAGACCGACGACCGACCCTACTACTTCACCGTCGAGGGTGTCTACCAGGAGCTGCAGGATGGCAACAACCTCACCGTCACCGTCCACATCTACTCCCCCGAGGAGGGCGGCCCCGACACTGCCGTCCACTTCATCAAAGCCAACGGACGCGGTGCGTGGGGTGGCGCGGCGTGGGGTGCGGGGGGGACACCGTGACCACGGGCGGGATCGGGCTGAGCGCCCGGGGAGCAGGGGTGGCGGTGTGGGAGTGGGAAGAGGAAGGGAGAGTGGAGGGGGCTCCCCTCGGGAGATCCGCGTAGGGCTTCGAGAGGGGGAGGCAAAATCCTCCGCGGGGCACAGCGAGGGGCTGAGGGTGCGATGGGATCTGTGTGGGGGACGGTGGGGGGCATTGGACCCGTCTGAGGCACAGCAGGGGGAAGGATGGGGTGCAGCAAGGGGACTGGGATACCTTGGACGACATGTATGTAGGGTACAGGAAGGGGTTAAGGGAACAGCAGGACACATCTGGGGCACAAAGAGGGGATGGGGATACAGCGGAACCGCTGCAGGACGCAGCAAAGGATTGGGAATACGGTGGGATGCATGTGTGGCACAAAAAGGGACCAGGGTGGCAGTGGGACCTGTTTGAGGCACACCAAGGGATTGGGGACAATGGAGATCCACACAGGGCACAGCAAGTGTCAGAGAGGGCAGTGAGATACATGTAGGGTGCAGCAAGGAGATGGGAACTGAGTGTGATCATGTGGGGTGCAGCAACAATCCAAGGAGACAGTGGCACCTTTGTGGGGCACCATGACAGTCTGAGGACACAGTGGGACTTGTGAGGGGTCGAGAGCAAAATGGCGCCCTTGTGAGGCACGGCGAGGGAACAAGGATCTGGTGGGACTCATGTGGGATGCAGTAGGGAGTGAGCAGAGTGACACCTGTGGTAGGGCATTGCAAGGGGCCAGAGGAGGAGTGGGACCCCTGTGGAGCACAAGGAGGGGCTGGAGGCACAGTGGGACCCGTCTGGGGCATGAGGATGTTCTGAGGGCACAGTGGGACTTATGTGGGGCACAGGGAGAGGTGGGCAAAATGGGCTCTGTGTGGGGTGCCATGAGGATTGAGAAGATTTGTCACAGTGGGGCTAGAGGAGCAGCAGGACCTGCACAGGAGATGCGTTCACAGGGGACAAGACAGAATCTGAGCCCCTCCCCAGGCCAAAACCTGTATCAGTGGAGGGGCTAGGATGCAGCAGGAGGAGGAGGCACAGTGTCTCCCTCCCAGGCCCCCAGTCCAGTCAACCTTTGCTAACAAAAGCTGGGGCAGACCCCCAGCTTGGTGGGACACGTGCTGTGAGGGGCAGCCTCTGTATTAGCAGGATCAGGGTGACCCAGGCATGTCCTTGGAGGCTGAAGGTGATAGTGAGGATGCAGCTCTCTGGAGAACAGCGTCAGCTGTGGTTACATACCTAGAGAACCATGATGCCAACATACCTATGTGGTTATGCTGTGCTCAGACAGACACCCCAGAGTGGCACCTGGGCTCCCCAAGGCTGTGCCTTGTCCCTGCTGCACACCCAGGATGGGGCTGTGATAGCCCCACCCTGCTGATGGAGGGATAAATCAATTTGGTGCCATGCGAGTGCCCCAGGAGAGCAGCTATATTGGGAGCGGGAGGAAATGGAGGGCTTACTGAGGCAGCTGGAGAGCAAGGGTAGCCTGATGCTCTTTCATTATTGATGAGCAGGGTGTATCAATCCTGGAGTCAGCCACTCTGCAATGCTTCTTAATGGATTCTGAGATGCTGTGTCATTAGGAAGGACATCTAGCCCAGATAAATGGAGCCAGATGGGCCAGCAGGACTTGTGTCCAAGGCTGGGCAGGACCAGGCTGCAGCAGGGAGGTGCTCTGGGGTGCTGGACTGAGTTCCCATCAGGACTGAGGCCAGTGAGGCTGACTCCATAGAGTGAGCATCCCATGGCTGCTCCACTGGGATGGGGCTTGTGCCATCTTGCATGTGCCATCACCAGCCATGGGGTTTGGAGCTTCTTATGGGATGAGGGCAAAGAACTTTGCAGGAACAAAGGCTGAAATCAGTGATTCCCATCAACATTTCCATCTTGGTGCTGTAAATCACCCCAATGGGAATCAATCCCTCCTGGTGCAGGCAGGGGGTCGTGGCTGCTGGGGTAGAAAGCCAGGCATGGACAGAGACCCGAGGGCTTTCTAAGCTGGGGTCATAGAATCACAGAACCATGGAAAGGCTTGGGTTGAAAGGGATCTTGAAGATCATTTAGTTCCATTCCCCTACCATGGGCAGGGATGTTGAGAGGGTCTGTGCCTCTCTGGCCACAGCTCAGAGATGGCGCCAGGGTGTGGGACTGAGTGGGGCTGAGTGCTTGGACGGAGCACCCACGGAGGTGGGTGCTCAGGGCTTCAGAGCTGGTTATAGGCCCTTTCCTAGCCCAGGTGTGTGGGGCAGGGAGTGGAGACTTGCAAGGCTGTCCCAGGGGCTGAGACCCCTGCATGGAATGGAGTGAAGATAGAAGCAAGGTCTTCAGCTGCATCCATGTCCATGATGTGCAATAACACTAGTATCATCCCTCATGGCTTCACCTTCCTTCTCTCAAGTCATGGGCAGGAGTTTGGTGAACATTTGCTAGAGAAAGCTGCTTCCCTGCCCCTCTGTGCTTCCCTAGCACTGCTGGTTCTTGACATTCACAGGTCTAATGAACGGGCACGACAGGGGTGGGATTGCCCCCCTCACTGGGGCCTGGGCGACGTGCAGGGGCCCACATCTCTCCTGCCATTTGCAAAAGCACTGATATAATTAGAGCTGTGGTTGAGGGAATTACCAGAGCATCTGCCTGCAAAAAGCCCAGGTGCCCTGCCTGGGGAGATGGCCAGGTGGTGCTGCTGGAGGGGAGTGCATTTGGTCTTCACCCCCATGCTCTCCCTGGGCCAGGGTGACAGTTCCTGCGCTGCAGTGCCCTGTGCTGGTGGGACTGCTTGAAACTGGGGTTTTCTGCCTGAACCTGGGATTTGCCCTCATTTCAGGGCTATCTTCCATCATGCAAGGGTCAAGCAATGTTGTGCCACCTCATCTGCATGCTTGTGGTCCTGCCCCTCCCCTGGGACCTGGCACTCTGCCACCTATGACAGAAACACCCCCTAAATAAATGTCAGGGGTCTGGATGTACTCCAGCCCTGCAGAACTTAATTCCTCTTATCCTGGGTGATGCTGAGGCTGCCTTTGGCCATTTGCCGGCCCATGGGGTGTGTGTGAGCCCCCTAAGGCGCTGCTGGCTGTGCAGGAAGCTGCCAGCTGGAGGCAGCTGCCTGCCTCAGGGAGAGCCCCAAGCATTGACCCTTCCTTCTGCACAGCTCATGCAGCCTGTCCCCAGAGAGCCGTCTAGGCGCCGTCCATCTCCTTTCTTGGTGGCCTTTGACCAGGCAGGCTTTCGCTGCCGCCGCAGGGGCTGGCTGCCTGCAGTGTCCCACCATCTGCCACCAGCTGTTATGGCTCCCTAGCCCCTGTGGCTCCCTTTTCTTGGTGCCTGCAGTGGGATAGGGAGGGTCCCATCTATGTCTTTGGGTGGAACCCTCAGGCTCTGTGTGTTGGAGAGGTGCTGAGCTGTCCACCCTGGATGAGAAATCTGGGGACATTTCTTGATGCAGGACTAGCAAAGTGAAAAAGCCAAGAGTATTTATTTGAAGTATTGCAGCATGCAGAGGGAACCATTTCAAATCCTGAAGCAGGCTATTGCTCACACACTGCCCACAGTGCTGTGATTTCTCCCTCCCCCGTACCCAGAAGCGGCTCCCCACATTGCTGTGGATTCCCTGTGCCCAAGGTGGCTGTGCTAGCTCTCTTCTCCCACCTGTGGGCTTCCTCACTACCCCTGTGGGTGACACTGCCAGCCCTGCTGCCTACATGGTGCCTGCGTGGCCGGGTGCCTTCCAGCAGCAGAGACCCCTTCCCGGTGTGCGGCGCTTCCTTGCTGTCCCCAGCCCCCCCAGTCCTCGGGTCCAGCCGGGGCGCTGGGCCCCATGCAGAAGAGCTGTGTGTCGGGGCCAGCGCCCAAGCGTGACATTCCTCCAGCACCCGCTGCCGCCGCCTCCTCCGTTGCTCAATCCTGGGTTCCCAGCCAGACTGGCTGGAGCGGGGGCCCTGGTTTTCCGGGGGGAGGGAGGAGGCAGTGTCAGGATCCTCAGCAAGGGCACGGAGGGCCCCTGCTCGGGGGGTTCGGACACTTTTAGGCACCCATCCCCACAGCCTGTAATGCCGTGTGCCAGCGGCATGCCGGCCCCACACAGCCCTTGGTGGGCATCCCATGGGGGCTGACCAAGCCCCCAGCAGAGGGTGGGGACAGGTCCTGACGGGGCCCGGGCACCCCCTTGTTGTCTGGGTCACACCGGCAAGATGCTCTGTTTCCAATTAGTAGCCTTCGAAGGTGCTGGAATCTGGGAACCTGCGCATTCCTGCCGCACAGACAGCTGGCCACGATCCCAAACATGGGTTTGTCCCATTCCACAGCCTGAGTTCCCCAGGGGCCTCCGGCGCACGGCTCCAGTGCCTCTCCCAGCCCCCCTGATTCCGAGGCTAGGGTTGGCATGGAGCAGCCCGGAAGCTGATGCAGGGGGGAGACATCCTCTAGCTGGCTTTTGCTGGATCAGGTTGTGTGGGTCTGTGCCTGGGGCGTCCACCTCATGATTTCGAGCAAGTTTTTCCCTGTTCTCCTCTTTCCCTTCAGTCCGAGGTGATTGATGGGGCAGGAGTGGGTCTGGCCAGCAGGGGCTATGCATCTGGCCATGGGTCACAGGGAGGCAGTGAGACAAGCAGTGCCCCATCTGCCTGCTCCATCGCCCCTCACCGCCCGCAGTCTCCCAGTGCTCCCGAGGCTGCTCTACCCCACCTGCCCCATTCCTGGCTGTGTGGCTGGGGTGCAGTGGGGTGTTCCGGCCCCACTGAAGCCCCTGCCTCTCTCTGGCAGTGGTGTATCTCTGTGGGCCGCCAGAGATGCTGCGGCAGATCATGCAGTTGGCACAACAGGAGAACCTCACCAATGGCGACTACGTCTTCTTCTACCTGGATGTCTTTGGGGAGAGTCTCCGGGGTGACTCTGCCCGTGACCCCTTCAAACCGTGGCAGGAGAGCCCAGGCCAGGACTCAGGACTGCGTGAGGCTTTCCAGGTGAGCTGTGCCTTCCTGCCTGGGGACAAACCTTCCCAGCCTGGCCCCAATATGTGAACCAGGGTGCTATGCTTGGTTGCAGATGGTGCTGGTGATCACCTACTATGAGCCCCAAAACCCTGAGTACCAGCATTTCCAAACCCAGCTCATCCTGCGAGCTAAGCAGAAATTTGGGGTGCAACTCAACTACTCCCTGGTGAGTCCCCCTGCATGCTGGGGTGGTGGGGTCCCTTCATGTGGGTCTGAGGCACCTCACCAAGATGCAGAGGGTCGGGCAACATACAATGCCAGAGGGGTCATCCCTGGTTGGAACATTCACAAGCACTGCAATCCCTGCAGGGTGTTGGTCCCAGAGTAGTTATGAGGCAGTGGGTGGGTGCATGGTCCTGGTGTGAATCCTTCTGGGATGCTCCTGTGTGTGTGGCTGTGGGTGTGCTCAGATTCCCCCTGGCAGATGAACCTGGTGGCGGGGTGTTTCTATGATGGGATGCTGCTGTACGCCATGGTGCTGAATGAGACTCTGCGTGAGGGCGGCTCCAAGAAAAACGCCACCCACATCATTGAGAAGATGCGGGACCGCAAGTTCCAGGGTAACACGGGGATGGGAGCAACTGGGTGGCTGGGTGCTGTAAGGGTGGTGGAACTCAGTCCCCATCCCACCTGCATCTTAATTTTCTGACAGGTGTCACAGGGCTTGTGAGCATGGACAGCAATAATGACCGGGACACTGACTTCAACCTATGGGCCATGAGTGACCCCAAGACTGGGCAGTATGAGGTGGGGGGAGGTTCCCCCTGGCTGGGATTGGGGGATGGGATGGTGGGGTCTGGGGGTGGCCTCATCTCTCTCTGCCTTAGGTGGTGGGACACTACTCGGGTGTGGAGAAGCAAATCCACTGGCTGGGACGACCCATCCCCTGGGTGAAGGGGGCTCCCCCCTTGGACAACCCTCCCTGTGTCTTTGATGTGGATGACCCCTCCTGTGATAAAAGTGGGTGTCCTGGGTCCCCATATCCCTTGGACGCCAGCAAGCTTCCATATGGATGCATGTCAGTCTGGCTGTCATAGCTGGCCAGCAGGACCACACTGACACATTCTCTCCTGCCTGCAGCCCCCCTCTCTATGCTGGCCATCGTGGCTTTGGGCACTGGCCTCACCTTTGTCATGTTTGGCATCTCCAGCTTCCTCATCTTCAGGTCAGTCAGGACTGGGAGAACCTCTGTCTGATGTGTGGGCAGGCAGGCAGGGCACAGGGGATGGGGGCCTGACCCTTATGTGTCCCCCAGGAAGCTGATGCTGGAGAAGGAGCTTGCCAGCATGCTCTGGAGGATCCGCTGGGATGAGCTGCAGTTTGGAAGTCCTGAGCGGTACCACAAGGCAGCTGGCAGCCGGCTCACCTTGTCCCTGGTTAGAGGAGCCATCCCTGAGGCACCACCCCTGCCCCTGTGCTGCCTTCCCTCCCTGCATCACACTGCTCCCTGTGGATCCCTTTAATCACCCTCTGTTTCCTACAAAGCCACAGCCCCACTGAATCTCTCTTCAACACAGCCCTTCATCCAGCCCATTCCCTATAGAAACTTATTCCATCCATCCCTGGCATGACTTTCCATCCCCTGCAGAGCCACAGTAGATTCTTCCTCTACACAGCCCTGAATTCTCTATGTAGCACCATACTTCATCAAGCCCCTGTGTTGCCCTCCATCTCCTATAGACATACCTGTTCCATGTCCTACACTCCATACAGTGCACTATGCCTCATCCTGGAGTCTTCTTCTTTCCTACAGAGCATGCAGAGCTTGTCCTGACCCTTAGAGCCCATCCTGCACCATCCCTGAACGCCTTGGATGTCCCTGCCCTGCTCCATTGGCGGGGTCCTCTCCCTAAACCCCATATTCCCACAGCGTGGCTCCAGCTATGGCTCCCTGATGACCACCCATGGCAAGTACCAGATCTTCGCCAACACCGGCCACTTCAAGGTCAGTGCACCAGGCAGGGAGCTGAATCCTACCCATGAAATGCCCCAGCTCTGTTGTGCTCCCACTTGGCTGCACCCCCATCATGCAGGATGCTGGCACTTTCCTTCCCTTTGCATATTCATCCAGTGGACATTGACCTTTTTCCCTTCCCAAACACCCCAGGGCAATGTTGTGGCCATTAAGCACATCAACAAGAAGCGAATTGAGCTGACACGGCAGGTGCTTTTCGAGCTAAAGCATGTAGGTTTGGGGTCTGAGCTAGGGTGGGCAACCTGCTTGGGAGTGCAGGGATTGATCCTGAGCATGTGGGAGGGTAGCAGGAGCACCCTCCTAGCAGCTCATGCCCTTTGACCCCAAAACTGTCTTGGATTCGCTTCCACCTGCAGATGCGAGATATCCAGTTCAACCACCTGACCCGCTTCATCGGGGCATGCATTGACCCCCCCAACATCTGCATCATCACTGAGTACTGCCCACGGGGCAGCTTGCAGGTAGCGGGGCTTGGGGACACTGCAGGTGACATTTAGACATTCCTGGTGACCCAGCTGGGCTCCGTGTTGTGGACAGGGCTGTGGATGCTGGTGGCCACCTGAGCCCTAGCAATAATGCTCAGAGCTGAGCTGTCCAAGCAGGTGTCAGAAGCCAGTGGAGGGGTGGGGGTGGGTGTTGCAGACGCCCTGAGCTGGGCACTTGGTGAGGCTGCCATCACCATGACCTGGGTGCTTGGTGGGGTCCACTCAATGTGCTACCACAGGATGTCCTGGAGAATGAGAGTATCAACCTGGACTGGATGTTTCGCTACTCCCTCATCAATGACATTGTCAAGGTATCCAGCTGAGAGGTGTGAGGGGATGGGGAGAGGTGCCTGAAAGATACGAGTTTCACTGTGTCCATCTGTCGCAGGGAATGGCCTTCCTGCACAACAGCATCATTGGCCATCACGGCAGCCTCAAGTCATCCAACTGCGTGGTGGACAGCCGCTTTGTGCTGAAGATCACCGACTATGGCCTGGCCAGCTTCCGCTCGCCGAGCGACAATGAGGACACGCATGCACTCTATGCCAGTGAGTGCCTACCTGGGAGGACCAGAAGGATGTTGTGGCCCTGTCTCACAGTTCCATTTCTTTGTCCCACCAGAGAAGCTGTGGACAGCACCAGAGCTGCTGCAAAAGGGACACCTGCCCACCCCGGGCATGCAGAAAGCTGATGTCTACAGCTTTGGCATCATCGTGCAGGAGGTTGCTTTGCGCAATGGTCCCTTCTACATCGAGGGCATGGACTTAAGCCCCAAAGGTGAGGATGGAGAGCACGTGTGTGGAGGTCCTTCCCCACCATGGAAGTCTGGTGCTCACTGTTGGCCACACCCTGGCAGAGATTGTGCAGAAGGTGCGTAACAGCCAGAAGCCCTTCTTCCGCCCCTCCATCGACATCGGGGTGCACAGCGAGGAGCTGGCAGTGCTAATGGAACGCTGCTGGGCGCAGGAGCCAGCTGAGCGCCCTGACTTCAGTCAGATCAAGATCTTCATCCGTAGATTCAACAAGTGGGTGGTTGGCATGCAGGGACAGTGGCCCTGGGTGGGAGTGGGGACAGCCATGGGGGTGGTGGTGGGGGTCACCTCTTCCTGCAGTGCCAACTTACTGCACCCTGGCAGGGAGGGAAGCACCAGCATCCTGGACAACCTGCTCTCGCGCATGGAACAGTATGCCAACAACCTGGAGAAGCTGGTGGAAGAGAGGACACAGGCCTACCTAGAGGAGAAGCGCAAGGCAGAGAACCTCCTCTACCAGATTCTGCCCCAGTGAGATGGGGACACAAGGGAGTGTGTGGGTCTGAGGGTTGGCATGGGTTCAGCTTGTACCTACTGCTATGCAAGTATGGGGTCCCTTGCCAGCTTTCTGTGCTGGTGTGAGGCAAAGGTTCCAGGGGGAACAGTGGGTTTGGGGTGGAGCTCACCACTGTCCTTGCCAGTTCCGTGGCAGAGCAGCTGAAGCGTGGAGAGACAGTGCGGGCTGAGGCTTTTGACAGTGTCACCATCTACTTCAGTGACATCGTGGGCTTCACCGCCCTCTCAGCAGAGAGCACTCCCATGCAGGTGAGAGCAGGACTTGGGGGCTAGCACCTCTGTGGTGCTGGTTGAGGTCTCACACCCTGGCAGTGCCATCCCTGGGGTTGGGGGATGTCCTCTCCCAGATGTACACACACCCTTGTTCCATCCAGGTTGTGATGCTGCTGAATGATCTCTACACTTGCTTTGATGCCATTATCGACAATTTTGATGTCTACAAGGTGAGTGGTGTGGTGAGCAAGCACAGCCCCCCCAGAGTGAGGCAGGCAGCAAGGAGCCCAGGTGGTACCTGCCCCCCCTGCCCCCACAGGTGGAGACCATCGGGGATGCCTACATGGTGGTCTCGGGGCTGCCAGTGCGCAATGGGAAGCTGCATGCCCGTGAGATTGTCCGTATGGCCCTGGCCCTGCTCGAGGCTGTCAAAACCTTCAAGATCCGTCACCGTCCCAACGACCAGCTCCACCTGCGCATTGGCATACACACCGGTGAGCCCTCATGCTAGCCAGCTGGGGGGTGCTTGCCCACCCATCTGCCTGCCCTGCAGCATCCCCAAGTGCCTCTGTGCCTGCAGGTCCCGTGTGTGCCGGAGTGGTGGGTCTGAAGATGCCGCGGTACTGCCTCTTCGGGGACACGGTGAACACTGCATCCCGCATGGAATCCAACGGCCAGGGTAAGCCAGGAGAGCTGAAGTCCAGAGCCACGGGGTGTGTCCTGTTCCCATGGCACCCAGCCATGTCTCTCTTGCTCCTCTGTGCTACTCAGCCCTGAAGATCCATGTCTCATCTGCCACCAAAGAAGTCCTGGATGAGTTTGGATGCTTTGAGCTGGAGCTGCGTGGTGATGTAGAAATGAAGGTGAGGGCACAGTGATGCCGCTGGGGTACTGCCCCTTCCAACCACAGGGGAATGCAGTGGGGAGGTGGGTTGGGGCTACGACCCCTTGTTGCTCGCAGTGCTGGGGATGACACCCAAGAAGCTGCTCCAGGTGCAAGCAGGGTCTAACTTACTCACCTCTGCCTCCAGGGCAAGGGAAAGATGCGGACATACTGGCTGCTGGGTGAGAGGAAAGACCCTTAAGTAATTTGAGCCCAGTGGCTGTGGCAGAGCCCCCAGCTCAATGGGGCCACCAGTGCTTTCTGGTACCCCTGGATGCACAGCACCCCGCATCACTGCATCCACCTGACTCTGCAGCCCCCCTGCTTCAGCAGGGCCTGGGCAAGGTGGGGCAGCGGCCACAGCACCGTCTGCTCCCCGCCATCAGCACCAGCAAAGCCCACCTTCCCCACAGCCTCTGCTGGAGTGGGGTAACAAGCCCTCATCCAGCCCAAGAGACCTTTTATTCCCCCCACCCTCTGAGGTCTGCCACCCCTGCCCTCTCTCCTGTGGCTCAGCTGGCTCTGAGCTTCTCTGGGGCCTGGCTGCCCCGCAGGGCACTTTGCCGTCTCTTTTCAGTACCTGGTCCCCAGCAGAAGTTGTGCCCATGTCAACCCATCCCTGGGGTGGGGGGAAATGGGGATTCCTGCCAAGACTGACTCCTTGGCCAGGTCAGGCTTCAATGCCGCAGCTCCCCCCCTCCCCAGTCTCCCCTTCCCCTGTATATAACCCCACCGGGTCATGTAAATACCCATCCCTCCTCCAGGTGTAAATATAGGACTCCCTGCAACTATTTTGTTGAAATACAAACTTCCCCAGATCCATCTGTCCTGTGGCGTCTACTTCGCTCTGCCCCAGCATGCCAAGATGGGAGGGAGGCCAGGGGAACACCAATATGGAACTCAGCTTGGGCTGGCGACAGCTGCCTGAAACATCCCAAAACATCATATCCCGGGGGTCTGTCTGCAGTATAGGGCAGGAGTGTGGGCACGGGGAGCCAATGCTGGGCGATCGCAGCAGTGGCTGTTGAGGGCTTGGGTGGTGCTGGGAAGGCAGAGCTGCCATGGGTTTGCTTTGGCGTGAGGGCTGCAGTGCATTCCTCTGAGCTCATGCTCTGGCCGCTCCACTGCCGCCTCTTACTGGAACACACCTGTGTCTGGGGACTGGAACAACGCTGTGTGTCACCCCCTGCATACACCAGGAGGGGACGTGTCCCACGGGATGGGGCTGTGCCAGGGGCTCTGCTTCCATGCCTAAGGAGGAAATTTTGAGGCCACAATGTGGTTTGGGTCAACAGTGACTTGCAACAGGGATGAAGGGTTTCCCATTTTGCTTCATGCTCTCATGGGATTTGAAATCCCAGGGACACAGTGCTCCCCTTCAAACATCCAGCTTGAGGACAGCCTTGGGGTGGTCAAGAATGCTGGGACCACCTGTGCCTCCTTGTTTTTTATTGTCTGTGGGGCTGGAGCTGGCTGCTCAGGGGGTCATAGGGGTCATGGAGGTTGAAGGGCTTGGGATGCCCTAAGTACATGGTAATGGGAGTGGAAAAGTCTGCATTCCTCTTGAAAGGAATGTTTCTGCCGTAGAGGGCAGTGACACCCTGTAGAGGAGAGAATTGGAGAGGTCTGTGTCAGCAGCTGAGACTCCCAGGGCACTGGCCAGACAGGGTGCTGGGGGCCTTACCGGCAGTCTGCGGGCTTGCTCCAGCCAGAAGCTGGTTGGTTGCTCCGTTAAGTAGTTGTGAGGCTGCAAGGGAAGCAAAATGTGAGCCAGAGGGGATGGCATGCTCAGCAGGACACGCTGAGCCTTGCAGCCTCCCTGGAGGCTGCTGTAAGCTGGTGGGGGGGATGTCTACTGCCTGTACCTGGGTGATGGGCTGAGGGGTGGACTGGAAACCCATGGCACGGTAATCGTGGTGCGTGGTGGAGATAGATTCCATGCACCTCGGGGAGGGATGGATCTCTTCCTCCATCTCCTTACTGCAGTGAGAGCAGATCCAGATCAGTTCTGGGATCCCTACCTCTCCGGGTCCCCTCCTCTGGGGCATCACCCCAAGGATGGGTCTCATGCAGGAGTGCAGGCTTGCCTGTATTTCTCATAGAGCATGGATGCCAGTGTGGCCTTCCGCTGCCCTGCAAAGGGGAAGGTGCGATCAGCCTCCCAGCTAAGATTCCCATGCTGCCTTTTCGGGGTGCACATAGCTTGTTGGGGTCAGCCTCACCTTTCCCCAGTAGCACAGCCCTGAGAGGTGGGCAGTCCTTCGGAGGGGAGCTGTCAGTGAGCGAGGAGAGAAACTGGTGGATCGGCAGTCCATGGTAGCCACGCTGGAAGTCCTCACTGCCCAAATCCTTCCCTGGTCGAGAATCCAGAGGATTCACAGGTACCTAGGGATGGACAGTGGGGGCTGCACTTCCCTATGCCTGCTCCTGGCTTTTAGGCTTTTGATAGCCCTAGAGGCATAAGGTGTAAAGAGGTGTTATGGTCTTTCTGGCTAGAAGCCTGGGAAAGCTGGAGCAGGGACACAATTTGGGCAGGGCTCACGTGTCCTGCCTGGTGGTCAGCCAGCCTTGTATGGCAGTCACAAGCACCTGGGGGCCCAGACTGTCCTGGGCAAGCACTCTTACAGCACTTGAACAACCATGGAGTCTCCAGGCTGTGGCTTAGTTTGGTCCATCAGGTGCCCCCCAGCTTGGCTTACCCAAGAAAGCATCCCCACATGACTGTGATGGGCCATGACACACAGCTCCTGCTTCCCAGCAGTGAGATCACGGCTCCCCTCCTGCCTGTCACTCCCCAGAGGCCTGCCTGTGCCTTTTGTGCTATTGAGTTTCATCCCTTTTCTATCCTGCTGGGCTCAAGGTCGTCCGGGTGGCTATTTAAAGAGATGGGCCTGCCCAGGAGCAGGGAACTTCACAAGATCAGCATGTGGGACACGATGGGGCCAACTTTGAGGGGCCTTTTCCCTTATGGAGTTACCTCCTTCTGCCAGTCACAGGTCACACGGCTCCGCTTGGGCACCGACTGGCTGGGCTTCTCTGCTGGTGTGGGGGGCAGCGCCAGCACTGTGGTGGAGGACTCCTCCTCGGGGCTAGTCCCCCACTTTCCAAGCCAGGGAGACAGCTTGATCCCGGAGGGATCCTGCCCAGTCTCTGGGGATGACACCCTGCTGGGCACGTCTGGTAGGGCCACAGTAGGCAGCTCATCTGTGTCTGCCATCTCCTGGGGCGGCTTGGCTATGTCTGACATCTCCTGGAGCCTCTTGGTGGTGGTTGTCAGCGAATCACCGCCGCAGGGGAGCCTCTCCACGGGCACTTCAGGCAGGGGTTCATCACCCTGGACCCTGAACGGTGGCCTCTCCCCGTGGCATCTAGGACCCACATGGCTTCTCAGAGCACCCCTGCAGGTGGGAGCAGACTCTGAGGAAAGGCAGCGGGGCGCATCGGCCATTGCCAACCACGTCCCTAGCGCCCCCCCCAGCACAGGCAGCGTCCCGACCCCGGGTCCTCTGCAGTGTCTCCTGTACTGTCCACAATGGGGCAAGGGACAAGAAATTCCTGTCCTTTTGGGGGACAGAAGCAGAAGCCATCTCGAGAGGTCTCCACCTGCGTAACTCCCTTCTGTTCCCTTGACCACCAGCAGAAACGCGCTTCCCACCCCCTGCCGGGGCTCAGCCCCCTGCCAGCCCCGGACCACCCCTTTCCCATTCCCCCTGCCCCCCGCCTCTCCCCACCGGGGTTACCCGGGGCAGTCTCGCTGCCCGCAGCGCGGGCCGCACCCCGCGGCGCAGCCGGCGCTGGGCTCCATCGCGCGTGCGCGCGGCGGGACGCGCCTCTCTCCATGGAGACGGCGCACGGCGGCCGCGCGCCCCAGGGTGGAGCCGCGCGCGTGCGCGCCTCCCATTGGCGGAGAGACCAGGAGGGGGCGTGGCTGTAGCGCGGACTGGACGGGGCGAAAGGATTAGTCAAACGGTAACGGGCGTGGTCTCGGCGGAGTGGGCGGGGCCGAGGCGCGGTCAGCGTGAGGGGGTGCAGAGAGGGGGGTCGGGCTTGGTGGGGCACGGGGTGCAGGGACACGGAGGGACGGGAGTGCGGAGGCGTGGGAATGTCGGGGGATGGGGACGCGAAGCTACAGGGACACAGAGGTGCCCGCGCTGCACTACAGGATCAAGGTTGTCCCCACTTTTGGGTCCAGGTACCCCGCGCCATCTTGTCCCGGTGCCGTGGGGCCAGCACTTAGGACAAAGATAGCCGTAGGGCTTCTCGGCGGTGCACCGTACCTGGGCAGGACCTGCGCAGCCCCACTGGGCCATTAGGAGGGACGTGCCCAGAGCTCCTGAGGACACACTCTTCCCTCACGGCTTGGCCCAAGTGACTCCCACACTGCTTGGTCCTGGCTTTGCAATACGCCCGCTTGCCCCAGGGACCCCCAGCTGCCGGAGGGTGATGGGGCGGAACGTGCCCGGCGCCGGGCTGGGGGCAGCCCGCGCCCGCCGGCATGGAGCAGCAGCCTCCTCTCACCACCAGCCCTCGATGGGCCCCTGGCCCCATCTCCGCAGAGGCCAAGCAGAAGAAGGGCCCTTTGATAGCAGGCGGCAGGCTCGGGAGCGAGGACTGTTATTCCAGCTCTTTGCGGTGGACGCCGACGGGGCACCATGCGCTCCGTGCTGGGGCCTCTGTTTTTCCTGGCTGGGGACGTGCTTAGTCCTTCTGGCCTCGGCAGGCCGGGGGGGCCCCCACTGGGGACCGCTCCTCCCTGCGGGCCCTCGGTTCCATGCCAAGCAGGAGCTCCTCCAAGCCCATCTGCTGCACAGCTGCGGGGAGGAGGGAGAGATGGGAAACGTGTTCTGAGCTCATCTCATGGGTCCCCATGCTGGCCACATCAGTCCTGCTGCCCCTGGAAAGGGGTTGGTGCCAGGATGCCCCCAGGGCTGGCAGCTGACTGTGAGGGTTCTGTCCCCATGCTCAGCCATTAGCCCTGTGTGGTCCCTGAGGTGCACCCCTACACCAGCTCATGCCAGAGGGATGGCAGCCTGGGGACCCTGTGTCAGCTTTCATCCCCTGGTGGTCTTCCTAGGAGCATCTGGGGATGCTCCACCAAGCACCCATGGGCTTAGCAAAAGCCTGGCTAGGCGGCATGGGTGCCTGAGGGACACCTACAGCACCAAAGTACACTGTGGGACAGGGAGCCTGCCGATGCCACCTTGTGTGCACCCACTGTGGGGCAAACCACCCTGTGGTGGTCTACGGAGCATCACTGTTGGGCTGTGCTCTGGAATCTCAGCTCGGGCAGCAGCCCTGGAGCTGCCGGAGCACATCTGGCTGCCTCTCACCGCCGGCTGACACATCCCTCGCAGCCTCCCCGCCCGGCTCTTTTGGGAACTTGCGTCATTTGTGATCCTCTCTGGCTGAGGAACAAAAACAGCCGTTGGCCTCCGTTCCCCCCCTCACCTCGACCCCATGGGGCTGTGCCCACTGTCCTGCCCTGCGGCTGCTCGGGGACTGACAAGCTTGGCACAGGAACACGATGGCAGGCGACTGGCTCTGACCTCGCGTGCCAGCCCGTGCCCTGTGCCCAGTACAGCACTCCCTGTGGGACTGCTGTGGGCGAGCCCTGGGGGATGGGGTCCTGGGGATTCCTGGCCCCTCTTTAGCATCCCCACCTTGCCAGAGACATCCAACTCTCTTTGGGGTACACATCCCAAAGTCAGGGCTGTCCTGAGTTCAAGAGTGGCCCCAGCCCGCAGTGAGCCTCAGAGGCAGGAAGCAGCAGTATCAACAATTTTAAGGCTCATTTACACGCCGAAAACATTCCCCATACTATACTGGGTGTGTATGTGTGGGAAGTGACTGGGCTCTGCCACAGCCCCACACAGCTCCCGGGGGCCTCCCGCCGCCAGCGCCACCGAGCCGGGGGATGAACAGAGCCGCCATTCTCCCCGGCGGACTGCGGTGCCCCGCGCGGCGGCTGGCGGGGGCCCAGGCGGTCCCGACGGCGGTGCCAGGTGGGCCGTGCACCGCGCCAGCACCGGCCCCTGCCGCTAAATATAGCCGCGGCAGCCGGCCGCGCAGCAGCGGGCGCGGGAGGCACGCGGCAGGGAGCGGGCGGCCGCATGCGCCCAGCCGCGCCTGCTCCCCTCACGGGCCGCGCGGACACGTGCGGGCTCGGGGCCGCGGTCAGCGCCTGTACACAGCGCCGGGCGAGCGCGGAGCCGCCGGGGCTTTGTGTGCACAGGGCTCTGGGGTGTGCAGCTCCCCGCGGTGGTTCACGGCCGTGGGGTCTGGCGAGAAGGGTATGATGTGTTTTCTTCAGCGCGCACTTGCAGGGGCGTCTGGGGGGAGCAATACAGTGAGTTTCCCTCAGAGGTAGCTGGGGTGTCTGGGGTGAGCAGTGCAGTTGAGTTTTGCATGGCAGTGCAAACACGAGCAGTACAGTGGCTGTAGTATGGGGAAATACGTGGGTTTGTGTACATGGAGGGGGCAGCAGGTCCACACACCATGCAGCCTGTCCTGCCCTGTACTCTACTGAGGTCTATGATTCTCCTGGGAGCTTCCAGAGAGGCCCGTCTGGGGTGGACAAGTACACGTGCAGTCATCATGCCTGCTCCGAGGGCATTTAGATCAGTCTAGTGCAATTAACTGGTTTTGAAAAGCAGGGAAACATCAGTGTCCAGTGCAGGGCTCTTGATGGCTGGAAGGGGGGAACCCTGAGGCAGAATAGGGGCATTCAGGGATGCTGGGACTGGGTGAGTAGTCCTGGACGTGGTACACTACTGACACCCTTAGGATGTTCCCCACCTTGGGGACAACCTTGTGGCAACCAGGCTGCTCCCCCAGCCCAGCACCAAGATGAGTCTTTTGCCTGTGAGCTGTGGGCAGCCCCAAAAAGCCCTTCTGCTTCAGCTGTGGGGTTGGTACATGAGAAGCCCAGACCCTCTGCAAAAAGGGGGTACCAACTCTACTGCTGTGACAATGGAGGCCAGCCATGCCCTGCCCAGGCCAGCCACCGCCACCCCCAAAAAAGCCACCCTGATGCAGAACCACTGAAGTCACCACCAAGGAGATGCTTTATTGGGGAGCAAGTGGGTAGTGGGCATTAGCCAGGGGGCCAGCCCATCTGCCGCCCCCCCAGCACATGGAGGTGCAGATGGTAGACGGACTGTGCGCCATGCTTCCCATCGTTGATCACTGTCAAGAGAAGTACAAAAGTCAGGCCACCCCCTTTGTCCCCAGCCCCCCAGGACCACCAGTGGGGGTCCTGCCCCACAGAACAGTAAGGGATATCAACTCACCAAGGCGGTAGCCATCAGCCAGCCCCTCTGCCTGTGCCATGCGTGCCGCCACCACTATCAAGTGCCCCAGCAACTGAAGGAAGGGGGAGCGGGAGGGTCAGCACTATATGACCCCTACCACCAATGACCCAGGGACCTCTCCGGACTCACCTCAGTATCTTGGGGAACCACTTGGCTGATCCGGGGGATGGGGCGTTTGGGGATCACCAGGAAGTGCACAGGGGCTTGGGGGGCCACATCACGGAAGACGAGGCACTACCAGGGGGAGCAGGGTAAGCCCCACACCCGTGGGTTCTGCCCCCCTGCTCCAGTGGGGACACAGGTCCTGCTGTCCCAACTACCTTGTCATCCTCATAGAGAATGGTGGCAGGGATGGTGCGGTCGATGATCTTGCTGAAGATGGTGGGCTGCCCTCCTGCCTCCTTGCCAGCCGCTGCTGCCTGCTGCGCCTTGCCCACCTCCCCGTCCCGCCTGCCGGGTGCCGACACGCACCGCTGGGGCTGAGGGGCATACCTGGCTTACAGTCTGTGCCCGCGGGGACAAGGACAAGCACACCGCCGTGGGGGTGGGTGGGAGCATGTGGGGGAACACGGGTGACAGGTGATGGAGGGGAGTACATGGGGGTGATGGTGGGATGCACGTGGAGGTGGTAGGGGATGACGGGGGAATGCACATGGGGATGACATGGAGTGCACACTGGGATATGGGCAAGGGATGCATGTGGGGGTGATGCAGAGTACACGTGGGGGTGATCAAACTAATGCATGGGGTGATGGGGGATGTGATGGGGGATGCATGTGGAAAGTGGTGGGATTCATATAGAAGCCCTGGGGGTGCACACAGAGGTGATGATGTGGTGCACGTGGGGGTGATGCTTGGCCGTGACAGGGGATGCCACATGGGGCAACAGGGAGGTGCTCACGGGAGTTACTTTCATAGCGGTAAGAGGGGCAGATGCCCAGGGGGCTGGTAGCGTGCTGTGCTGACAAGGGGGGACAGTGGGCTGTGCTCCCAGGGGACAGGCGCCCACGGGCCTGACGGAGATCTGTGCCCTCGGGGGTGCGACTGTGCCCACGGGGGCGCAGGCTGGGGTGGGGGTGGATACCCACGGGTGCTCCGAGGCCCCGTGCCGTGGCCTAAGGGTGCGCGGGCCGGCGCTCCTGCTCGCCGCGGACGTTGCCCGAAGGTGGAATGGCGAGCATGGTGCGGACCCGTTCCGCTGCCCCTGCTACCCCGCACAGCCCGGTGTGTCCCCCTTATCCGGGACCCCCCCGTCCCCGCGTCCCCCCGCGCCCACCTGCCCCGGGCGCAGCGCGGCCCGCAGCAGCCCGCGCGCCAGCACCGCCGCCATGGCCGCCGCGCCCGCCCCGGCACACACGCCCGAACCCGCTCCACGCCCCCTTAAAGCGCCCTCCTGCCACCAGCCGGGCAAGCGGCCGACCCTGGCGTCGGAGCATCCCTGCGCCCGACCTCCCCTGCTCCTGAGGGTGGGTGCCTTGGCCAAACAATTGAGGACCCTGGGAAGAAGGCTGTACCAAGCAGGTTTATTTGCACTCAGAAGCCCATTCGTGGGCGCTTGCGGCGGGGCTGCGAGGCGGAGGACAGCTGGCTCTGTGAAGAAGGGATGCACAGCTGGCTGGCCTGGCTGCCAGGGGGCTCTGGGGGCTCGCAGGGCCCCTCGGCCCACACGGATAAGTAGTCCCGCAGTGTTTTCCGCCGCTCCTTGGGGATGCCGCGGCAGCGAAAGCTCTGTGAAGACAGCAGGGCTTCGTCGGGTGCTGGTGAGGGCGGGGGTCTGTGAACTGGGGGGCTGCCTGCTGGTGGTGAGCCCTCCTGGGAGAGAATGGGTGGGTGGCCCTGGGAGAGCTGTGAGGGGCCCACATCACTCAGCTCAGACAGCTCAGACTGATAAGTGAGGGAGGAGGTGAAGCTGGCCGAAAGGCTGCGGCAGCCCCGGGCTCGCTTCTGCCGCCGCCGCCGCTCCCGCAGTGCCTGCTGTCTCTGCGCCACACTGAAACTTGTCCTCTCCTCCCACCACTGCTCCCAGTCCCCAGCCCAAGCTGCTGTCAGACGGGTACTTAGGGGGTCTAGACCCCCTGCCAGCTCCCGGGTCTGTGGTAGGGGAGGGGGCTGGAGGGCCAAAGGCTCCCAGCACTGAATGCGGCCCCCTTCCTGCATAGTCTGGCGCAGCCGCTGGCGCATCTGTCTCTGCAGGCTGCTGGGGCCTGCTGGCCCTTGCAGGTCTCTGCGGGTGAAGAGTCGCCTCTGGCTGAGGCTGGGGGGCCAGGTGTGCCGGGCAGGCTCCCTCCAGGCCCTGAAAAGGGCCCTCAGCCAGCGGCGGTATCGCAGGGCTGCAGCTGGGCTGGGCACCGCTGGGGAGGGCTGAGGGCTGGCACATGGCTCCTGCAGTAGCTCAGCTTCCTCCAGGGGTGCTGGTGTGCCCATGTCCTCCTCCTCCTCATCGATAATAACCTCCAGGTTGGGCAAGTAGAATGTTTGCTCTTCCTCCTCTTCTCCCTCACTGCCCAAGCCATGTGGGCTGCTGGCTGGAGCCTCGAAGAGAGGAGAAGAGCCAGGGGCTGTTGTGGCCTCATCCCTCGATGGGGATGCAGGGGCCTGTGCCGCCTTGTGGGTCAGCCTCTGGCAGAAGACATCCCCAGCCTCAGAGAGCTGGAAAATCAACATGGACTTCTGTGGTCCATCCTCCTGCAGCATGGCAGCCAGCCCTGCAGGAAAAAGGAAAGGCATTGTTACCAGAGTTCCAGCCCCAGGAACACTCCATGGGCCTGGCCAGCAGTGAGGGCTGCCTCCACCCCTCAGTGGGCACTCTCACTGCTGGCTCCTGCCCTGTACATCTTTTTCTGTGTCATGAATCTCTTCTGCAGGATTGTTCCGGGGCTTTGCTTTTGCTTTTTCAGCCACGCTCCAGCCAGGCCATGACAAAGGCTACACTTCACTCTGTTCCACCTTCTCCCTCACCAGGACCTGCAGCCTGGGGCAGAGTGGGACACTCACCTGCTGCTGGAGCTGACAGGCGCTGCTGGAGCAGGTGGTGGCGGTGTGGGAGCTGGGTGGGCAGGTGCTGCAGGCACCCTGCAATATTGTGCAGCTTCTGCGGAGTCCCAGCCAGCTGACAGGCCGACTGGCTGCCCCCTGAGGAAACACCCCAAAAACCGTCTGTTTAGCACAGGTGCCAGAACAGCAGCTGATCCCAGCAGCTAGGACATGGGTACAGAGCAGCCCTGGCTCTGGAGCTTGATTTCCTACCACGGTATTGCAACAGCAACAGCTCCTGGGTGCGGGACGCACCGAGCAGCACCCTGTGGCTCCTCTCGGGCTTCCCTGGCATCAGGTGTGCAAAGAGTGGAGGGGCCTTCATCATATGTGGCCACTTCAGAACAGGCACCAGTGGCAACCGCTCGTCCAGCACATACACGGAGAACTAAGACAGAAGTCTTGGGTCAGACAGGACACACCCCAACGCACTGTGGCAGCTCCCCTCACTGGAAAATCCTCATGCCCCATAAGCACTGGGAGACACAACTGTGTGGCGTGTCTTCCCCAGCTCCCAGCTGTGGTGGGACTCACCTGGGTGGTGACAAGGTACTGTGAGGGGTGAGCCCTACCCAGGTACATGGGCAGCACCACACGCTCGCCCTGCTGACAGCCAGCTTCCTCGCCCACCTTGAACAAGTCGAAGTGGCATCTCTTGGGGGCCTGAAACAGTAGAACAGGGTGCAGTCAGCACTCTGGGCTGTGGAACCCTTTTCCCTGCCTGCTCCAAGCAACACACCCACCCTCCCAAGTTCACCCGGGCATCCAGGCACTGCAGGCCTGTGCGGTCAGCACAGCTGAGCACTCGTGGGTGAGCTGTGAAGTCACTCCAGCGCCAGGGTGAATGGTCCCGAAAAAACATGGTCTGGGAGTCATGGCGGAGCTTCTGCAGCCTGTGGGGAGACAGTAGTATTGGCACAGGGTAGGGCTGCCCCAGTCACTTGGGCCTCCCACCCCCCGAGACTCCACTGTCTGCATGTGTCCCTAGACAGCCCTGAATGCCCTATCTCACCCGGTCTCTACGCTCCAGAGGTAGACAGTCCCGCTCTGGGTGCAGACAGACAGCTCCCCGGGAAGGTGAGGGCTGCAGGACAGGGGACACAGCATCATCATGGTGCAACAGAACTCACCACACAGAGCAGGGCTGTGCCAGCAGAGCACCCCCCACGCACAATCCTTTCCTCCAGCACCCACCTGACAGTGAGGCAGGAGGCAGGCACATCGGTGCGGATCACTTGTAGTGGGGCAGGAGCTGCCCCTGTCTTGCCCGGCACCCTCCAAACACCACAGTGATAGTCTGAGCGAACCCCAACAAAATCTGTCAGGGGGAAGGAGTTGGCATGTAATCTGGCAACATCCCAGGAGTGCCCTGCTGCCCCTCCTCCCTACATCTTGTCTGCCTTGAGATGTGGATGCTGGGGCTGGCTCACCTTGCCCATCCACACGGGCTGCAGCCACTTGCCGGATGCGCCCGCTGAGCTCAAACTGCACTGGGGAGCCTCGGGTGTGGGGCAGCCCCTCCAGCACCACATCCTGGAAATCTGGGATGCTGGCTAAGGGTGGTGCAACACAACCCCCACTTCCCTCCCCAGGGTCATCCCATGGGCAAGGATACAGAGGTGGTTCATAGCCTGCCCTCCAGGGTACACCAGGCAGCCCCTGGTTGTCCCCCCGTCTTCAGGGGGCAACCAGGCCAGTGCCCCCCCAGTGAGGCTGTCGTCAAAGAGCAGGTTGGACCACTGCTGCGTCAGCTCCTCGTGCAGGCAGTCTGCCAGCAGTCCCAGCGGCACCTCGAAGAGCCAGTCACGACAGAGGTGGGAGAACCAGCGCAGGCGGGAGGCCAAGTGCTGCCGGGGGCAGCCGCTGCAGGGCATAGACAGCATCAGGTTGGGGGACAGAGCAGGAACTCCTGCTGCAGGGCAGGGGACAGAGGGACACTCACCGTCGGGCCTCCAGGCGGTCAATGTCTTCCAACAGGGCTGTCATCCGGATGGTGCTATTCCGGGCTGGTCTCTACAGGAGTAGGGAGCAGAGATTGAGACTGGCAAGGGGAAAGGAGGGGAGCAGCACTGTTACTCCTGGACAGACAGTGACCTTCAGCTTGGCGTTTCCCAGATAGAAGTTCTTGTGCAGCAGACGCCCCAGGGAGCCAAAAGCATCTTCTGGGTGATCCACAAAGAAATGGCCCAGCTGTGTGGGCAGAAGGAGAAAGGGTCAGTGCATGCAAAGGTCCTTGCCAAATAGCTCCTTGCCAGGATGCAATGCCTCAAATCCCACCTGCCTGGCAAAGTCCAGAGTGGCTCCAGACTTGCCTATCCGGAGCTTCCTGCACAGGCTGCTGCGGTACAGGATGTCCTGAGGTGCAGGCGAGGGGATCCAGCAGCCTGTGGGGAGAAGGCAGAGGTGGCTTGGCATCACACGAGCACAGGGTCACCGCTCAGCACTGCGGGGCAGCGGCAGCGATAGACGTGGGAGGCATGTTTCCCCCAGCCCCCGTGCAGAGAGCTCCCTCCTGCTCCCGCGGCTCTCACCCGCTCTGGGCAGCAGCACCGGCACGGCCGCAGCGTCGGCGGCTTCCCACCTTTCGCCCGTCGCGCCGCGGCGGGGCACGAACGCCGGCTGCACCTGCGGGGAGCGAAGGAGGAGAGTCAGAGCGGCCCATGAGCGTCCTGCCCATTCCCTCGGCCCGCCGGGACCCCCGGCAGGGGCTCACCTGGCGGCGGCCGGGGCCACCCTCCAGCACCTGCCCGTGCTCGCCCCAGCCGGCGGCCGGTGCGGGGCCGCCCTCTTCCCGCGGCGGGCCGGCGCAGAAGTAGGAGGGGAAGAGCGCGGCCGGGAACTCCATGGCCGCGGCACTGGGCACAGGCGGCAGCACGCGGCCGGGCCGCCGCTCCCGCCACCGGCGGGGATGGCGCGGCCACCGCCACTGACGTCACCGCGCGCTGCTGCCGCCGCTCACCAATCAGCGGCCCGGGAACAGCGCGGGACAGAGCGCCGACAGCGGTACAGCCATGTGGGGCGCCACCGCCCCCTGGCGGCCGGAGGGTAAAAACGTACGGCCGGCAGCGGGACGGGAACCGGGAGCGAGCGGAGAAGGGTGTGACCGGGATTGGGAACAGGAACGGGAACGGGAGAGGGAGAGAGGAGCGGTGGGACTGGGATGGGATCAGGAACAGGAAAGGGAACGGGAGAGGGAGAGAGAAGCGGTGGGACTGGGTTGGGAACGGGACGGGAACGGTAGAGGGAGAGGGAAGCAGTGCGACTGGGATGGGAACGGGAGAGAGAGAAGGAAGCAGTAGGACTGGGATGGGAACGGGACGGGAACGGGAACAGGCGGGAGAAGAGGTGGGACCCATTCGGGAAAGGGCAAAGCGAAGTGGTAAGACCGGGACGGGAACGGGCGGAGGGAAATGGTGGGATGAGATGGAAACAGGACGGGATGGGTAGGGGAAGCGGTGGAACTGGGGCAGGACCGGGCAGGCACAGGGAATAGTGTGATAGGGCCGGGGCAGGACAGGCACAGGAGAATTATTGGGTCAGGACCCCGCCGGGGCACGGGCAGGAGTACGGGCATTGTTTCCCTCTGCCCGCCTCGAGAGCAGTGAAACCCCCCTGTGAGACCTGCCAGAGGCACACCTGTTTTTCCGTGGCCCCGGCTGTGTGGCCATGGGGCACCCCACACTCCAGCGGAGTGTATGGGGCCATGGGACAGTCTCAGATATCTGAGGGCTGTGGAGTTGAAGGTCAGCTCCTGGAAGGTTGTGGATATGCCAGTTCCCAATCCCACCTTGCCCTTCCTCACACCTGCTTGGCCTTGGTGAACCCACTCCCACCCCAGCTCTGTGCTCCTTCCTCCCCACAAGGTGGTTGTTGGCTCCCCACGAGGGACCCACCAAGCTCCCATGGGAACCCACACAGAGTTCATGTTAGTCCCATGGGGTTCTGATGGGATCCTGGAGCTTTTGGAGAGTATCTGTCAGGGAGACAAGTTCCCCAGTCCATTTCCCAAGGAGAGCATGACCAGCTTTCTCATCGAGGGACAACTGTCCTTTTACCTCCCTGTGTCAGAGGCCACTGGCCCCGGAGCTGTGCTGGTGAGGTCTGCATTGGGGAGGGAACCTCCAGCCATGCCTGCATGGGGGTCTGTGCTCTGGGGAGGGTTGCTGGGCAGTCAGGCTAGGGACATGGTGGGGTGGCTGCTCCTGCTTCAGCTCCCAGGGTGCCCTGTGTGGAGCATAGGATGGGAGAGGAGCATGCCCATGAGTAGTAACCTGCTTTCTCCATTATGGCCAAGGAGGATGGTGATGTCAGGAGAGTCTGGGGATGATGTTGGGGGACTTTGGGAAAGCATGATGAGATTGTTTCCAGTCAAGATGGCCTCATCCCTGCAGTCTGAGGATCCTGCATCCCTGAGTCTGGTGCCCAGACCCCCTCTGTGGGACACCTCCTCTCTAAGATACATGCTACAATTTGCTTTTAGAAGGTGGTAACCACTGATAGAAAACCACCTGACCCCCCTACACAGCCCTCTGTGGGGTAGGTAGCCCCACCACCTCCAGCTCCATAGGTAGCCCTCGCTGCCTTCCATCTGTTTCCTTAATTCCAGGGCATGCCAGCAACTCCATGTCCCTCTCCATTATATATTTTTGTACCCAGGACATATTTCTGTGCCCAGGACATATTCCTGTCCCCAGACCCGTATCCCTATCCCCTAGACCCACATCACTGTCCTCAGTCATTGTTTCTGTCCCTCTCCCCTAACCTATGTTTCTGTTTGCAGCCCCATGTTCCTGTCCCTCAGCCCCATATCTCTGTTCCCGGCCTATATCCTTGTCACCAGCACCATGTCCCTGTCCCAAGCCCTGTGACCCCTTCCTGGCCATGTCTCAGTTCCAGAGACATGTCCCTGCCCCCAGCCCTGTGACCCCATTACCGGCCCGTATCTCAGTTACAGCACCATGTTCCTGCCCTCAGGGCCTTGTTCCTGGTCTCAGCCCGTGTCCCTGCTCCAGACGGTGTCTCTGCCCTGTGCCCCCGTTCCCGGCTCCTATCTCCGTTACAGCGCCATGTCCCTGTGCCCAGCCCTGTGCCCCAGTTCCCGGCCCATATCTCGGGTTCCACGCGGCGCCCCTTTCCCGCAGCTTCCCATCTCCATTCCCGCTCGTGTCGCTGTCCCCTAGTGCCCCGGTCAGCGCCGGGTCCATCCCGAGGGGATCGGAGGGGAGGAATTGTCTCTCGGAACGGGCGGGGCGTGGCGCGCCCGCCGGTGATTGACGTGCCCGGAGGCCAATGGCGACGAGGGAGGCTGTCCCGGTGGGCGGGGCGGATGACGTCAGGGCCGCCGGTGCGCGGCGGGGCGGCCGGAGGCGCGCGCCCCACGGCAGCCGCGGCGGCGGCGGCGGCGGCGGCGGCGATGGCCCGGCGGGGCGGCGGGAGCGGCGGGCAGCGCCTCCCGCTGCCGCTGCCGCTGCTGCTCCTGCCGCTCCTGCTCCTGCCGCCGCCCGCCGCCGGTGAGCGTCGCCGGGAGACCGGGGCGGGGGGCGCGGGCGTGGGGCGGCGGGGCGAGCGCGGGACGGCGTGCGGGAGCGCACGTCGAGGGTGCCGGCGCGGCGGGGGCGAGGCGGTACCGCGGAGGAGGTGTGTGCGGTGGGTGGGAGAGGTGGTGGAGCGGAGAGCGGTGGTTCGTGCGGCGGGACGCAAGGGATGACGAGCTTGGGATGGGTGTGAGGTACGGGAGCCTCGGGGTGTGGGGGGTGCGCGCAGCGGGGCGGGTGGGATTGGAGCACGGGGGTGTGTGCGGTGGGCAGGGGGGCTGCAGGCACGCGGTGCGGGGGTCCGTGCGGCGGAGCACAGGACAGCGTGCCGGGGGCAGCGGGATGAACGTGTAGGGTGGGCGTGAGGTACACGAGCAATGGGATGTGGGGTGTGCACACAGTGGGGTGGGCCAGGTGAGAATGGAGCGCGGGAGTGTGCGCGGTGGGCAGGAAGGCTGGAGGTGAGTCACAGGGCTCCGTGAGGAGCCGTGGGGCAGAGGGATGAACTTGGGATGGGTTTGAAGTACGCGAACAATGGGATGCGGAGTGTGCCTGCAGCGGGGCAGGGAGTGGGTGAGATGCGGTGGGGAGAAGGGCTGCAGGTGTGGGCTGCGGGGGTCCATGTGGTGCGGCACAGGGGGTGAGCTTGGAGTGGGTACCTATGTAGCTTGGGATGAGCTACATGAGCAATGGGATGTGAGGTTTGCATGCAGTCGGGCAGGGTGCGGGTGAGATGGAGCATAAGGACGCAGCTATGGGGGGATGGCATCCTGGGATGTGGGGTGCACCTGTGACGGGACACGGTGAGTGTGGCACAAGGGATGGGGCCATTATGCGGTGGGCTTTGGGGCAGATATGCTGCAGAGTACAGAGCTGTCCCCAGTTGGGTGTGGGGTACCATGGGGCACAGGGTACATCTACACTGGGACATGAGGTGGGTGCGATGGGTGCAGAGATGCGTCTGCAGGGGGGTGTTTGCATAATGGGATGCCTGTGTAGAGGGTACTGGATGTCTGTGGAATGGGATGCATGGATGTGCGTGCAGTGGGGCACGGTGTACCCATGCAGTGAGGCATGGAGACAGATGAGCAGTGGGGTGCAGAGTTGTGCGTGCGAGGAGGATGCAGGCAGTGCACAGGCAGTGGAACACCCTGGGAGGGAGGCGTGTGCGTGGGCAGTGAGTGGGCCCGGGGAGTTGCAGATGCAGGGCAGAAGGCTGTGTGCGTGCAGGGGAGCAGCGGAGATGGACAGCCTGCAGAAACGGGGGTGTGTGTCCAGCGGGGCGTCAGGATGTGCGTGGGATACATCAACGGCAGTATAAGACCAGGAGCAGGATATGGGGCAAGGAGATGGCTTGGTGAACGGGGTGCGGAAGGTTACTTAGGGGCTTCGAGGGGGCATCCCCCGGGAAGGGGGGAAGCTGGCCGGGGGCTGCCGGTGCTAGGGTGCAGCGGGGGGGGCGGCAGCGGGAGCTGTGCGCGGTGCTGACCGCCGGCCGCGGAGCTGTCCGCAGTGCTGACCGTGGCCGAGACCTGAGGCTGTAGCAGCGGGGCTGGGGTCCTGCGGCTCAGGCCGCTGGCCGGCCTGAAGCAGAGGGGCTTTGGCTTTTCTCTTTCCATCCACTCTGCTTCCGTGGATAGCAGTCCCGCTCCATCCTCCAGCACCGTTCCCATGCTCTGGCTGCACTACCATGCCACATCAGTCTGACCCTCTGCATGCAACCAGTTCCCTCACATTGCCCTGGATGAAAGAGCCTGGATGGGGGGCCTGTGTGGGGACTGGGTAGCTCCGGGTCCTTCCCCCAGTTCCCCTTCTGGAGTTGTGTTCAACACCCTCCCTGAAGTCCCGCGCCAGGTCACTGTCCCCACGTGGGGCTGTGGAATGACCAGGTCGTTCCTGGTGGAGAAATTGGTATCGGATGCTCTTGCATTGAGGAGGCAGGTGTTTCATGTCTGGCTTGTGCCGGCTGGGAGCGAAGGGGAGGGGGAGCTGCCTTTGTTCCAGACAAGGGAGCAGATGCATGTCAGTGTACAGCCTACTGGGGATGCACACACGCAGCACAAACACACGTGCATGCAAGCACATGCGCACACTCCTCACCAAGAACATGTGGTGCAAAGCAGACCCTCTTCTCAGCTATCCCACTTTATGCTGGATGAGTCTTCCTGGGCACAGACCTGCTCCCAGCCTACCCTCTGCTGGCCTCCTCCTTTCCAGCAGCTTGTGAAAAGAGGTATCTCATTCTTGCTGTGTCTCTAGAGAAAAATGGATGGGTCTCCCAGGCTGGCACGGGTGTAGTGTGGTAATCATAGGTGAAGTTATGGCTACTGTCTCGAGTCCTGTTCTCCCTTGTGACAAAGAAGTGGCTGTCTCACTGCTGCTGGAGCTCCTGGAAATCCCTGAAAATCGACCTGTCAGGCAGCTGGTCAGGGGGAGGTGGCCCCCACGTGTGCCGTGGACTTGCAGGAAGCATCTTTCAGACATGGGACTGTGCACAGGCACACACTCCCATGGATGTGGGTTTGCACGCCTCCACTCTGCCGTGCATGCAGACAGCACCCACGTGTGCATATGTGCACACATATGTGCACCGTTCCTTCTCCACAAACCATGGGAGAGCTGGGAGGCGGTTCAGGAAGTCCTCTCCTTGCTCCTTTTTCTTGTGGCTCGAGGATGAAACTCTGCACTTTATGATGGGCTCGGTGCTGAGCCTCCCCAGCAGGCAGGTGAAGGGGAATGTGTGTTCCTGTGGGAGCTGATCTGCTAGGGCATAGCTTAAGCCATGAAGAATGTCCCTTACTATTACAGGTAAAATACAGGGAGCAGAGCATGAGCAGCTAGGGCCATGGGCTCCTCAGGCTACTGGCCATCAGCACCCACAGCTCAGTGAACTGGACTTGAGGCAGTGCTGAACCAGAAATGATGCAGACTGTGCCAGGGCTGGGAGACACAGCTGGGGACAGCTGACGTCAGCCCTGGGGATTCACTGAAATGGCACTGTCCCAGCCCCTCCTGCCTCCAGGCTGCTGATGTGACATATTCAGAGCCTGGCTGGTGGGCCAGCTCTGGGGGGGGTGCTCCACAACCCCCTCCCCAATCCTTTGCCCTACTGAGAGCCCCTTGGGTCTCCTTTGCAGATGGGCTCTTTGTGACAGACTACTTCACCCGCACACCACGCAAGCTCAGCCCCTTCCGCTCCTTTGCCAGCATCGAGCTCTTCCATTTCCACATTCCTGAGGACACTGTCATTGCCGTCTGGAACCTCATCACTTTCAAGGAGCAAGGTGGCACCTTTGGGGATCAATGCCCAGACCGCAGCATCACCGTGTGAGTAAGCAGCCTAGCCTGCCTGTATCCTTCCTGCCTGTCTCTGCTCCTCCTGCCTGGATTTGCCCCACAGCTTGCCTGCTCTTGCCTGCTTCTTAGCTTGCACAAGCATGTGTACCTATGGAGTCAAAGAATCATAGAACCACAGAATGCTTTGGGTTGGAAAGGAGATGAAAGATCATCTTGTTCCAATCTACTACCATGGAACATGTTCCACTAGAGCAGGTTGCCAACTGAGTACCACGCAGCTGCTCGCTCAACCCCCCCTGCTCCCCCGCTGGGGAGGAGAATCATGGAAAAAAAGTAAAACTTGTGGGTTGAGATAAAAACAGTTAACTAATCAAAATAAATATGCCAATAACACTAATTATAAAACAGCTACAAAAATAATAACAACAGTAACAAAAAGGAGAGAGAGAAATAAAACTGAGAAAGACGAATGATTCATCACGCAGTTGCTCACCACATGCTGACTGATGCCCAACCTGTCCCCCAGAAGTGGCTGGTGGCTCCATGCCAACTCTCTCAAGTTTATACACTGGGCAAGAGCCTCTGTATGGGACAGAATATGTTCTGTATGGTATGAAATATCACTTCAGTAAGTTTGGGTCAGCTCTCCAGGTCACATTCCCTTCTAACATCTTGCGCACCTGCTCTCTGGCAGAGCATGGGACACTGAAAAGTACTTAGGGTAAGCGCTGTTGAGCAACAACTGAAACATCAGTGTGCTATCAACATTAGTCTTATACTAAATCAAAAACACAGCACTGTAACAGGCACTAAGAAGAAAACGAACCCTATCCAAACAAAAGCCCAGACAACATGTACGCTCTCTCCCCATGACTCATCTTCCCAGGACCAATGCAGGTTCCACTCTTCTGTGCGTCTCATAGATGAACTGTTTTGCTTGAACACCCACTCAGGAAATCTCAGTCTCCAGAAAGGTCCCAGCTTCCATGATGTCTTTAAGCATAGAGGATGACACCCACATGTAGGACATACTGGCCCTGCCACGATGCCCAGCCTACACCCTGCTGACTGCTGTCTCTCCCACAGGTATTTCCGCTCAGGGGCTCCCTCTGTCATTAACCCGCTGCACACGCACTTCCCCAGGGACACGGCCGTCCCTGGCTCCTTCGCACTGACCCTCACCTGGACCCTGCCCAACCGCACCACAGGCGTGTTCAATGTCACCAGCCCACTGCCCGGGGACTGGTTCCTGGCTGCCCACCTGCCCAAAGATGAGGGCAAGATCTCCGTTAAGGTGAAGGGCCTGGAGGGACCATGGCGGGGCAGGGCTGGGGTCTAATTGCTCTGGGCTGGCAGTGCCCAGGGCAGGTATCCCAAGTGGGGGCAGTGCCCTATGCCCCTTGCCCTGTGATGACTCTCCTCTGCTGCAGGGACTCTACGAGGAGTGCCAGTATCTCTTCCAGCCACAGCTCATCGTGCAGCGCCTGGTGAACATCGCTGTGCTGTACCCCGGTCATGTCACCGAGCAGAGCATGGCCCCTCACAACCGCTCCTGCCTCTACAAGTGAGTATGAGAAGGTCACCTAAGGAGGGGCCATTCTCAGGGTGGGGAGATGAGGGTATCCCATCCCTATGGCTTCCCTCCCCAGCCCTCTTAGTCCACAGTGATGGGCACAACCTGGCACTGCTGTCCCACAGGGTCTTTGTGCCCAGCTACACATCGCAAGTACTCGTGGAGGTGCTGCGGTGCCGTGGGGCCGAGGGCTGTCCACTCTGGCTGCGTGTGCGGGCCAAGGCTCCCCCCCTGCACAACTCCACAACCCTGGACTGCCAGGAACACACTCCCTGCCAGCTGGCACAGGACCTGCCCTTCTGGCAGCACTGGTACTACGTGCTGGTGGAGAAACACCCTGGGGTGCCGGGCACCATCTCCTTCCAGGTCACTGTACAGCTCACAGGTGAGGGTGCATGTGGAGGTGTGGGTGGAGACATGGCCTTGACTCTGCTTTGGTGTAGGGGCTAAAAGATGCCCACAGGATCTGTCTGCAGCTGGGCACGGGGTTAAAGCCAGCTCTGCTGGGATGGGAATGCTGTTAGATGTTGGGGCTGGGTCATAAATGGAGATGCGTGGTGGGCAAGAAGGGACGGTGGGAACCAAAAGTGGGCTGGAGCTGTGTGGTGCCCAGGCTGATGGCTCTATCCCTCCAGACTGTTCCCGGCCCAGCCTGGCCCGGCCACCCTTCCTGCCCTCCAGCGCCTCCATGAACATGCCCCACTCCTTTGGCTCCGCGGGTGGGCTGGCACTGGGGGACAGCCCTCCACCCACCAGCCCCAACGACACGAAGCACCCAGTCCCCATCCCTGTCACATTACACACCGGAGAGCAGTGCTGGCCTGTCCGGCCCACACTGCGGAACGAGCTGGACACCTTCTCTGTCCACTTCTACATCTTCTTCGGGCCCAACGTGTCAGTGCCGCCAGACCGCCCGGCTGTCTTCGTCATCAACCTCCTGCCAGTGCTGGACAGTGGCGGGGTGCTCAACCTGGAGCTGCGTCTCAACGTGGTGAGGTGGCCACATACACCCTGAATGGGGCAGGGTAGCTTGGGCCGGGGGCAGGAAGGGAGATGGGTGATGTCAAGGTTGCAGCAGGGCAGGGAACAGGATTTGGGGTCACAGGCAGGGGTTGTGAAATTTTTGGATGATGGAGAATGGATTAGGGTGCTCCAAGGCCCAGGTTTGGGATGTTCTTGGGTGGGCAGTGGGTTAGGGCACTGCTAATTGGTGTGCTGTGATCCAAGTGCTGTCAGAGTAGGGGACATCCCTGGCACTGGTTTAAGGCCATCTCCTCTGCTGTCAGAGCTCCCTGTGTGGTGAGAATGTGACAGTGTTTGGGTGTCTAAACCATGGAGTCCCACTGACATCCAGTGACAACACCTCGGTCATCTGTGAGACAGGTAGGCTGGGCTGTGCATGTCCATCCTGCCATGTCCATGGGGTCACAACCCTTGTGTCTGGCAAGAGGCTGGGTGGGGGGAGGCTGCAGAGACCATGGGGGCATGTGACCCTGGAGCCTGCACAGGGTACTCTGTCCCTGTTCCAGCTCTGTCAAGGGCAGGGGGCTGCACCTTGCTCTGCTCACCCAGATCTCTTCTGGCCCACAGAGTCTCTGGCAGGCTTCCTGCTCTCCGTTAATGCCACAGCCAGCCTCAGCCGCCTGCGGATCCCCTACCCACAGACAGGCAGCTGGTACCTGAGTCTGCGCTCACTCTGTGCCACAGAACACGGGTAAGACTCCCAGCATATCCCCTCCCTGTGTCCGAAGGGAGGATGTCCTCACCCTGACCTGTGCCTGTGTGTGCCGTGGGTCTGTGGGTGTGCCCGTGCCCTGCGCTGCGTGTCTCCGCTCATGTGTGTGCACGTGGCTTTGCGGACCGTGTGAGTGCTGCGTGGGCACGGATGGCTCCAGCTCACGTCTGCCTGACCATCTGTGGGTCCCCGCAGCTCTTCCCTCTGTCTCGCGGTTAGGAAGTGCCTGTCAGCTCGCAAACACTGGGCATCTGTCAGTGCCTCTCCGCCTCCACGGCAGGGCCCATCTATACCCATGCCTGGGTGGGGACCGGGCTTTTGCTGGGAGAACAGGGCTCTGCTCTGCGAGTGAGGGGGCATCTCTGGTCAGGCTGAGGCTCTGCTCAGCATTTCCAGGGACTGGTGCTGTGCTGCGGCTCTGCTTCTGGTCTCTGTGTCTGCCTGGAGCCTTGTGGAAGAGTGAGACTGGTGTGCATGTGTGTGTCTATATGTGCAAGGATGCATGAGTGCGGATGGTGCTGCATGCACATTTGATGAACACGTGCATGTAGCACTGCATGTATATTTGGGTGCAGCCAGCTCTGTGTGCATATTCTGGTTTGCACAAGCAGTCAGGGCTTTGCTGAAGCACTCAGGGCTGTGTATGTTCTGCACACATGCATGTGCAGCTTTGACTGTGTGAGGACACAGTCAGTGGACACACATGCAGCTGACACTGTGTGCCCATCCAGCAGCTGGTACATGCTGTTGGCCTGTGGGGCTGCCTGTGCTCCTGGTGTGCTGGAGATGAGGAGGTGCTGGCAGTCTTGTGCTGGGGCAGCCCAGGACGGTGGGGTTGGTGTGCCTGCTCTGACTCCTCTGCTGAGTTTCTACTTCATGCTGAGTTGCCAGTCAACAGTCAGTCCTTCCCTGATGGGTTCACACATGGGCATTGCAGGGCAGGGTGCAGTGTTTGCACAGCAAAGCCCAAATGAAATAGGAACCAGATGAGTGTGCTGCTAAAGGCAGAGGGGCTTTAAGCATGGCCACGTTCCTCCTGCTCACTCAGGCTGGCACAAACAATAGAAGCACACAGAATCCTTGGGGACCAGCTCTCAGCTACCATGCGCAGCACCAAAGAATCTCATTTTCAGCCTTGCCAGTCCCTGGGTCTCCCATCACCTGCCAAGTCTGGGTGACACATGTCTCTGATAGAGGCAGGAACTCTTCAAGGGCACAGAGTGAGGGCTGACCCCCTTCTCCCACCCCGCAGGTTTGAGCCCTGCACCAACGTGACAGCTGAGGTGTACCTGCGCGCCTACCTCTCACCCTGCATCAACGACTGCGGCATCTATGGCCAGTGCAAGCTGCTGCGCACCAACAACTACCTGTACGCTGCCTGCGAGTGCAAAGCTGGTGAGACCTGACCCAGGCACCCACAGACCCCCAGCATGCTTCCCCTTCCCCTTGGATAATACTTGTATCCCAGTAGTCCATTCCTGCCAGGTCTCTGCAGGGTCCTGGAAAGGGGGTTCCCTGCTCACTCCCCACCAGACCCTGCCCTGGTGACAGCATCTCTCCCTGGTCATAGGCTGGAACGGCTGGGGCTGCACGGACAACGCTGAGGCTTTCTCCTATGGCTTCCAGCTCCTCTCCACGCTGCTGTTGTGCCTCAGCAATGTCATGTTTGTGCCTCCCGTGGCCATTGCTGTCCGCAGCCACTACCTCCTAGAAGCTGCTGTCTACATCTTCACCATGTTCTTCTCCACTGTGAGTGTGGCGTGGGGCAGCTGAAGGGCAGGTGAGGGGCTGGGGCTGTGCAGGGCAGCTCTCACACCCTTTCCCTGCTACCCCAGTTTTACCATGCCTGTGACCAGCCAGGCATTGTGGTGTTCTGCATCATGGAGTATGATGTGCTGCAGTTTTGTGACTTCTTGGGCTCTCTCATGTCTGTCTGGGTCACTGTCATCGCCATGGCCCGTCTCCAGCCCATAGTCAAGCAGGCAAGTGTGGGGAGGGAGAATACAGGGCAGGCATGGAAGAGATTTATTCTGATGGGTGCCCCACTGCCCCACAGGTGCTGTACCTGCTAGGGGCCATGCTGCTCTCCATGGCTCTGCAAATGGACCGTCATGGGCTCTGGAACCTTCTGGGGCCCAGCCTTTTTGCTTTGGGGATAATGGCCGTCGCCTGGGTAAGATGGTGCCCCTTATGGGGCACCCCCTTTATGGGTGGTACCCATCCTGCTGTGCTCAGCATTCTGCCCTTGCCAGCATCTCCCCTCTGCTGCCTTCACCCTTCCCCATAACCCCCTCTCCCTGACTCCTGAGGGGTGTGTCACCATGGCACAGAGGTCGTGCCTGTCCCTGCTGTGGGTCCCCCATTCCAGCCTGTCCTTTCCCCACCACAGACGGCTCGCACCATCCGTCGCCGCCACTGCTACCCACCAACCTGGAAGCGCTGGGCTTTCTACCTGTGCCCGGGAGCGCTGATCGCAGCGGCGGCTGTGCTGCTCTACGCCTTCGTGGAGACAGAGGAGAATTACTTCTACATCCACAGCATCTGGCACCTGCTCATTGCCGGCAGCGTTGGCTTCCTGCTGCCGCCCCGTGCCAAGCCCAGCAGGCGCCTGGGGCCCCTGCCCCGGCGCAAGGGATGTGGGTACCAGCTCTGCATCAATGAGCAGGAGGAGCTGGGGCTTGTCGACCCCGCTGTGGCCTCCATCAACAGCATTTGTACCAGCTGATGCTGAAGCCAGCTCAGACTCCTCTGTCATGGACAGCAGCCCTGTGGGGCTGGCACCCACTCTCTTTGCTGGCCACCCATCTCTGGGGGTGCCAGGACTCCTCTGGACAGGCACACAGCCACCTGTGCCAACCTGTTCTTCCAATTACAGCCTGATGGAACTTGTCTTCAGGGGTTGCTGTGACTCAGTCTGGGGCAGAGCTATGGGGTCTCAAGGCTGAGCTGGGTCACATTCCTCTCTTTGCCAGGTGATGGAGTTGCTGAGGGGATATGGTTCAGTGTGGAGGGGAGGAATGGCAACAGTCTCTGGTTCTCAGTCAAAGCTGCTACTCTCTGGTGGCTGCTCTGGAGCAGCTGCAGCTCCAACAGAGCAAAGTGGCTGGCAGGAGGTGGGGAGCAGAGGCTGCAGTGTTTTGACTCCTATTATGACAGGTTGCAAGGCTGGGATGTCTTTGCTGGGGCACTGTGCTCTCACAGGATGCCTGTCCTGTCTGACCTGGGAGCAGCTGTGCTGAACCAGGACATCCAGGATCCCCTCCAAGCCTGCAGGACTGTGGTGAGCCTATAGCTGTGGGTGCCGTTGGTGGCTGCTGCTGCCTGCCATGGCAATGCACAGGTCTGAGAGGCCTCTGCCTTCAAAGGCCACATCCCCAGGACCCCACAGTCTGTGTCACCCCACTACCTGGGGCAGCCTGCCTCACCACCCCACATGTTGCTACACCCAAGGAGCGGTAGACTAGTGACCTTGTGTCCCTGCTGTTGCCACCAGCCCTGTCTCTGCAGGACGCTTGGCTCCAGTGGGAGGGGCATTGCATGGACTGGACCCTGTGACCCAGATGGGACAGCCTTTTCTCAGCCCCTGCTCCTTGTCTGGCTTATGGTCAGACCTGTGGGCTCAGCACCCACTGCAGCCAGTGGTGACCATGGTGTGGTTACAGACACTTGGGCTGTGTGTGTACCTCAAGGACTAGGGGGGGTTCACTCTACTTCAGCAGGGAAAATTTCACTGATATTTCTCACCCCTCTGGGGACTTCCCCAATCTCCTGAGAATTTCCGAGCCCTGCAGAGGTCTTCATGGTGGAATCCTGAGGCAAAGCTCTGCATCCTAGGAGCCACATCCTAGCTGAGCAGAGCCCACCCGCCAGCAGCCCCCCTCCCCATACCCCTGTGGACAGAACCCGGCACAGGGAGATTTACCGGATGCTTAACAGGATTAGCAACTGCCAGCAGGCAGGCAGCTATGTAATAGGATTGCAATCTAATTAAAACTGCTTCTTGGGAGCTGGGCCCCAGCTGGCCAGAGCAGGGTGGGCTTGGGCGTTTGTGGGGGCAGCTGGAGATGACTGTGGGGATGGGATTGGCAGAACAGGAGAAGGGATGAGCTACTGAGGACCATGGCAGTGCTGGTGAGTTCAGGGGTTTGCTGCCTCTGTCTCTGGGCCTTGGTGTGGGCTATGCCCATGGGGAGCCAGCCTGGAGTGGAAGTGTGCTGGGCAGCCTGGGCAGGAGCCCCAGTCATTGTACAAGGACTGGTGAACCTGCATCTGCCACTTTCCTTCCCCCCGAGTTCACTCTCCAGCCCTCTCTCTCCTATACAGAATGTTCTGTCTGGCCAGGTGACAGATTAAGAATTTTTTAAATTAAGTCAAATTGTACCCCACTGGCAGTAGCAGCCCCCAGAGGGTGAGTAGCTCAGCTTTAGCTTTCACATCAGCAAGAGGGTGGAGTGAAACACACACTGGACATAAACTTGCCCTACACCAATGCACCCCAGGTTCATGGAGGTGTCAGGGCTGTGTGCAGCAGCATTACCCATCCCTCATCCCTGCTGTAGGGCTGAAGTGCGAATCTGCTGCTTGTCAAATTTGTAAAGACTCTACAATAACAGAGCCAGTGGTGTGATGAGCTATCCCTGTGCAAGCAGCTGCACAGCCCCTGACCTTCCCCACAGCAGACATCACAGGGGTGGCACATATGGGATTGGACCCTTGTGGGGTCCTGGAAGAGGTGAGCAAGGGTTTTAGCCAGGAGAGCTGCCCAGGGAACCCTGGCAGAGCCACACAGCAGCTCTGCTAGATTCTGCTTTTCTGGGCTGCTGGTGCTGCTCGGAGCTCCCTCTCCTTTTAATTAAACCTGCAACTGCATTTTTCATCTCAAGGACAGGCCATGCATCTGACCACACTGCCCAGGAGGAAGCTCGGCCAAGCAGCACTGGAGAGGATCCAGGCATTCTCTGCCAACCCAGCTTGTCCCTGGGGGCCCATAGGCTGCCTGCTGAGAGCTGGGAATCCCCATTTTCACTTCATCTCCCAGTCCCAGGGTGGGCAGAAACCCATTCCCCTGCCCAGGAGGCTGGCACAGTTTGGGGCACAGCTCAGTGCATTGCAAGTGCAGAACACAGTACTGCAGGACAGAAAGGTTTTTTGCTCACTGCTCTAGGCACCAAGCATGGAGAAGCAGGTCTCTCCTGTGGGACAACCAGACCAGGGTGTGTGTGTCTCTCCCACCAAGCCTGTCTGGGAGCATGCTGGGACACACCATGGGAAACTCCAGTTCTCCTCAGTCACCTCTCCAATGTTGCAAGGTCAGGAGCAGCAGTGTGTCCATCCCTATGGGTCTAGTGAGCTTTTCTGTCACGGTTCCCCATAGCCTCCAGCCCCTGCCCCATGAGGATGCACTTAGGGTGAAGGCTGGACTCTCCCACCTTCCCCTCCTGCTCAGAGAGTTGGGGTCTCTGTGACTCCCACCCTCCCAGTGTAAACAGCTTTCCCAATGTTCCATCCCTGCCTCTGCCAGGCACAGCAACCACATAACCATGGCAACAGTATCCCTATAACAGCCAGGTACATCTGACATCCCCATGGCAACCAACTCCCGGAACAGCCGATGAAGAGCTTCGCTTCCTTAGTGCTGGAGAGGGATGGGGGGATTCGAGCCATATCAGGTCAGGCAGTGGCAGGGACCTGGGGACAGATACAGCTGAGTAGAGTTTTTGACTTGTGTGTGTGGCAGCATAAGTCTCTACAGCCTCTGTCCTGACAGGTAGGATGCAATGGACACAGGGGATGCATAAGAAGGTGGCAGCCCCAGGAACACTATCATCCTGATTGCTGCATACCAGCTCCATCCTGCCTGCTGGGCTGTCTATGCCATTGGTCCAGTGCTCCCTGCTCCAATACAAGTTTCTTGGAAATTCTTGGAAATATGCTTCCCAAACACTGGTACTGTGCTTCCTGCCACAACCTCCTCCCACCTCGATCCTCACTAAAGAGGTGCTCCGCCTGTTGCCCTCACTCTGCTCTCCTCGGGGGCTGCTGGACCCTCCCACCGCTGCCCGCTCAATGACTGCTGTCTGAACTCATCAACCAGCAGCCCTGACGCAGTCTGTCGTTGCAGATGGCAATTGCATGCCATGCAACTTTAATGTGTCAGGCCTGAATTATTGAGCCCTGCAGCAGACTGCGTGCACGCAGGCAGGACTCGGCATCCCTCCTCCTCTCCCTGCCCATGTGCGCCGACCAGGAAGCAGCGAGTGGGGGCTGGCGAGAGGTCCAAGGTTTTTGGGGTGTCTCTGGGTGTACAAGGGTGCTGTGCCCCTTGCTGATCACCGTGTCTGGGAGGTATGGGAAGAAGGGTGGCTGCTGGTGTCACCAGATTGGTCACCTGGAGATTGACGAGTCCCCAGGCAGGTGTGTAGGGAGGGATGTGTAACCTTGTTGTGCTCGCCTCAGTATTTTCTCCCCGTATCTTCATGAAACCCCAGGTCTAGAGGCACAGATCCCCTACAGCTGCCTTGTGAGTCCTCAGCCCTCCTGCTTACTGTACTGCCAGACCCCACAGAGGCAAAGCCTTTCCACCCCAGTCAGTGTAAATCCCATGGTGGATACAGACCTTGCTCCCTGGCCGGACGTGGCTGTCACTGTGCTGCTCTAGGGATAATGAAAGGCTCAGAGAATGCCCTGGCTGCTCTCTTATTTTTGCAGCTTGCCTGAAGCACCCTGCAGCCACTCGATGATTTTCTCATCAGAGTAGCAAGGCTTGACTGCCCTCCCCACACAGACGCATCCATCACCCACAGCTCTTACCACCGTGCAGCTCACAGGCACTGGACCTGCCTGCCTCTCAGCCCTGCAGGCAGTGCCTGTGCCGTGGGCAGCCTGAGGGAGCAGCTCTGTGCATGCAAAAGGACCCTGTTTTCCCTGGGGGACCCATGCACAGCCTGCTTGCTCACCCCTTTTCTCCCCCATGCCCCAGCTCCAGGTCTCATCCTCCCTGCTGCCATCTCCAGCCTTCAGGGGATGGGATCAGGGACCCCTCAAAGCTTCAGCCCCAGTCTGCTGCATGCTGGGTAAGGACAAGGTGGGATCCAGGCACTCACAAGTGAGAGATACAGCTACAGATGGAGAAAGCCCAGCTCCAGTGCCATGGGGCGACTCTCCAGGGCCCTGTTCCTGGGAAACATCCTGCCACTGGTACCTGTCCCATAGAACTGAGACAGCCCAGAGCAGGGACAAGGGTTGTCAAATGGAACCCAGGGGACTGAGAGCCAGCATTGTCCCAGCAGCACATCATGTCACAACACCTAAAGAAGTGAGGAAACACAAAGGTGGAAAGGGCATGCCCAGTTTGGCATGAGAGTAGGGAGCCAGGGGCCATGAAATTGAGGGACAAAAGGCTTGGCTATACCCACAGGTACCAGAGCATTACAGGGGGAATGTGTCAAGAGACAAACAGCAGCTGCCATGTCACATGGATGGAAGGGAGCAGCAGACAGAAAAGGGGGACACTGAGACGTGGGAAATCAGGAAAATGTGCTGGTGATGCAAAGAATCATGATTTTCAGCTCCTGTTAATTGAGTTTCTTGGGGAGGTTGATGGGGAAACCTGCAGGGGTGCTGGATTCAGGACTTTATCCCTGGCAATTTAAAAGAGGGTTGTTGAAGACCTGCTCTGTCGAGTGGAAAAACCACTTGAGTTGTGCTTAACTTCATCAAGAGAACTGCATAGAAATCAAGGAGCTTGCTAAGAGAAATTAATAGAGCAGCCAGGGGGGCAGATTGCCTGCAGACAGTATGAGAACTGCTCAGATCCACATGCTGGAGACTTCCAGTAAATGAACACGTCCTTTAACAAGATTTGCAAGGCTAGCATGGCCAAGGAGTGGAGTGAGTAAATGGGTGGGAAAGGTCATTCCTCAAGGAAGGGAGCTGTGCCAAAATGAAGAGCACATGAAAGGGGGGGAAGGTTGCATGAAAAACCAGAGCATAACAACCCCAAAGAGCCTTTGAGGAAGATCTTGGCAACAGTTTAAAATTGCAAATAATTTTGCGGTGCTAAATTTGCTAAATTGTTGCCATAGCAATGAGAGTTTGGGGATGTCCAGGGGCGCATTAGAGTGCTGCAGCTTAGATTTACCCCTTTGGATGAATCTTGGGGTAGGACCTGTGAGTCCTGCAAGCTCTTTCTGTTAGGACAAGGAGGCCAAATGCTTCTATCCCCAAAGCAGACATCTACAGCCAACAGAAGGGGGATGCTGAAGGAGCAGCCTTGGCACATCCTTGCTGGTGAGCAGAGGAAGGGCTGGGATTACAAGGACAAAGTCTACAAGTACAAAATGCAGCTGCACTTGCTTTCAACTGGTAGGAAATTAAAGCAGTTGCTCTTGTGAGAAGTCAGCCTTGCACCAACAGAAACCAAGCTGTTAGACCAAATGCAATCCTGGATAAATTTATCTTGAGAAGCAAGCCTGCAGAGGAAGATAAAATCATCTTAGCAGAGGCTGATAACACTGTCCATAGGACGAAAAGCTGCTGTTCCCTTTATGGCTTGTAGATTAAAGTTTTCCCTTAAAAATCATTTCCCCCCACTTAAACACTACCACTAAAATTTCCCTTGAGTCCCAAGTGCTGAGCAATATGTTGTAATGTATGAACAGAGCTCTCAATGTAGCCTGCATTAAAGAAATAATATTAAAGCTTCCTGTTGGACTGAGAGAGGTGCCTAGAATGAAAGGAATATTACAGATTATTCTTACTTTACATAAATATGCTTCATCACCTCCACAGCTAAAACACAAGGCTCTGCATTTTGAAGAGGAATGTTTTGGCTAAAACTACATGGGCTTGGAACAAGTGCAATCCAGAGGCTCCTGGCTCAGCAGGAAGGGAGGTAAGTCCCTGAGGGCTCTGTGTGCCAAGTCCTCCTGAGAAGCTTTGCCCCAGGGCTTGCCTGCAGTCAGCAAATCTCCTCCTGCCAGCACAACTACAAATCCCAGATGAGCCCATGAGGATTGTTGTTCTAATTAACTAATGAAGTCGTCTCCTGTTGTGAAGATGGATAATCTGAGCTGGAGGCTTACTCCCTGTTGTGGGGGAAGTCCTGGAGCAACACCCACTTCCTCACAAGGGACCTCATAAATGTTGGTACACTCAAGGCTGTACTTGCTGCAGGGAGGTGCCAAGTGCTCCCAAGCACAGCATCTCCCTGAAGGCACCCTGCCTTCAACCTACCTTCAAAAATCCTTCTGACCCCCATCCTCTGTCCCGCACATCCAAAGGCAGCTTGGCTGCTCTCATCCCTGAGTTTTCACTTTGGTCTCATAGTTTTTATGCAAATCACAGGAGAAAAATTAACGTTTGAGGAGGGTGAAGTCTGTGTAGGATCTCCCTGAGCTGCAGCCATGCACAGCACAGGAGGATCCACTTCAAAGGGAGGAGCCACTTCATTAAAAAGAGAACTAGGGCTTTTGATATCAAGATAAACATCCTGATACACATCAAAGCAGCTTCCTCTCCTTGTCCTTAGACACCCTCTCCTGCTTAAATTCTGGATTTTAGAATTATACCTCCGCCTAATCCATGCTGCGCTGTACCCCATCTGGATGGTTGTTTGGTGGGGAGATTCTGAACACTGTTTTGTGGTGTGTGAGACCTTCAGGTCATGTCCATGAGCCAAAATACTCTGTCATTGCCTTCTATTCCATATATGAAGAACCAAGAGCTGCTAGAGAAAGTGATTCTATTTCCATTCAAAAACATCATGTTTTTAAAAGAAAGTGCAATAGAGAAGGGATCAAAGGCCAGCTGGGTTGCCTGAGAGCCCAGTGGCATCCAACCCTCTGGACACCCTCCCTGAGTGGCTGCAGGCCCATTCTTGGCAGCAGGTTGGGCATCCATTAGCCTGGGAGAGAGGACTGAGTTGTGGACACTGACCACTGGCACAGGGAGAGGCGTGAGGACGCAGGTGCAGTGTGTGCACAGGGTGCTGGTGGGAGTCACACCTACAATGCTAAACCTCTCCTCCAATATTTGGAGTTTATGAGAAGGATTTCATAAGGCTCAAGAGCCATGTTGTGTTCCTAATACCAACACCTCATGCTTTTGCTGTGGCGAGGGGCTTTTGTCAGGATGGCCATTTGGAGCTGGGCTGCAGGGTGAGCTGTGGCCAGGAGTTTTGTGTACCCCTCACCAGGTCACCCCAGGCCTTGGGGCACTCTTTGGGACATGAAGGAGAAGTGGCTGATGCAGTGGGGAAGACACAGGACTGAACATTCAACTATTAGCAGCCAACTACAGACACAGCCAAAGCTGCTCTCAGGGCAGTCATTTGAGTCACAGTAGTTGTATTGCAGGTTTGTGAGATGGGACCAGGCTCAACTGGACACAGAGCATCACCTCCAGGTTACAGTGCTGGCTGGGAGTGAGGTACAGGGGCAAAGATCTTGCTGCCACTGGCAGAGCGCAACTTTATTATTTCAATTCTTCTAGACATTAAACATAGGTTCCGGGCATGGGGCAGGCCATGCAGAAGGAAGAGGATCAGGAGAGTGGTACAGCTTTGACTTATTCCAGAATGGGTTAAAAACAAGGAAAAATCCTCCCCCCAATTGTCCACTACCCCAGGGATCCGTTCTACCTGCCCCGGCAGTTGGCTGCTTTGTTTCAGCTGCCCTGTTGCAAACTGTTGTGTGTGGCAGAGGCCGAAGGAGTTGTATGCCCAGTCTGCCCAGAGCAACATCCTCAAGGCCCCACAGCCACTGCTGAGACTTGCTGGTGCTTTCACTTGCATCCGTAGCCTGGAGAAGATCGTGCGTGCCCCAGAAGGCCGCCCTTTTTTTCCTGTGTTCTCCTGGCTGTCACTCCAGCCCTGCAAGTGTCTGGAGGGAGAGGGTCTCACCAGGAAGGGCTTGTGACCCGCAGGAAAGGCGACGGCTGTGTCTCCCTCAGACCCTCGCACACCTGCATCCCTTGTGCCAGCCCGTTAACGCTCGCTGGAACGGCCACCTGCATCCCAGGACTCGGGGTTCGCTGGGAAGAAACTGGGGTACCGCCCTGTCCCACCGCCCCTCTGGCACCGCCCTGGGTCCCAGCTGGAGTAGTCCAGCCCCAGCAGGGGTCACGGGAAGCCTGGAGCATGGGATGCTTTGCGGGCAGAGGCTGGAGCACAGGGTCAGCCCCCGGCACGGGGGCCGCCACGCGGGGCGGCGGTGCCCCCGCCCCTGAGGGCCGCGCTCCGGGCCCTCCCAGGAGCCGGGGCTGCCCCGCCCGTCACGGCATGGAGCCACGCCCCTTCTGTCCCGACCCCCCCGCGATTGGGCGGCGTGCCCGGGAGACCCGCCCATCCTCTCGTTCCCGAGTTTCTATTGGTCGCGGAACTGTCACTCCAGGTAGACCACGCCCCGCACGGGCAGGCGGGGAGCTGCGCCGCGGAGACCGCGGTCCCTGCAGCGGCGCGCGTCTCCTGTGCGCCGCTGTGCAGCCCCGGCACCCTCCGGGGCCCCTCACTGCACTTCACTGCAACCCCCTGCGCCACTCGCTGCACCCCCTGCACCTTACTGTACCCCCCACTGCCCCCCTCACTGTGACCCCTGCGCCCCTCACGGTAACCCCTGCGCCCCTCACGGTAACCCCTGCACCCCTCACTGCACCCACCTCACACCATCCCGTTGAAACACCCGGTTCCCACATTGCTATGACCCACTTGTACCTCTGGTGCTATCCCATGCACTCTTGACCTGCAGCCCCCAGGACACCCCATGCTCAGTCCTTGCTGCAACACCACCCTCCTCAGCAGCCAGCCCCCTCCTGGACCCCCATCTCAGAGCACCCCTCACTCCTTTTCACCTCCTGAATGGGGAGGGGACAGCCCACCCCACTGCCCCAGTACCCCAGAGCTGATGTATTGGTACTATGGTGTCCCAGGGCTGGAAGGAGTAGGTGTAGACTCAAGTGAGGAGCATGGCAGAATGGTAGGGAGCAAGGCAGAGTGTTGGGGAATGTGGTGGTGGGATGATGGGAGCACGACAAGGCAATCAGTGGAATGATGGTGAACACATCAAGATCCGTGTGAAGCGTGGACAACCACAGCCCAGCCATTGCAACTTGTGCAATCAACAGGGCTCAGGAAAAGAGACCCCACCTTTCTCTTTGCCCGCCCTGATAGGACCCAGGAAGAGAAATCCGTGGCAGAGATGTTTGCAGGCAGTGGCCCCATCGCTGTGAAGCCTGGGGCCAGAGCTGCTGGCCAGCAGCCAGGCGGTTTCTGCTCGTGCTTGGGAGCACAGAGGATGTTTTGTACACAGCGGTGGGAGCATCATGCCCACCAGGGCTGGCCCTGCTTCCAGCAGCCCCCACACACCCCAGCTCCCTGCCCACTGCATCACAAGGCCTGTGTGCCTCTGTGGCATACCTTTCTCTCCCACCCAGGGTGCACAGCTGGTATGGGATGAGGGAGAGTGCCAGGGGGTCAGGGGCCTTTCCAGCACTACCTGTCCATGTTTCTCCCCTGCTAGATGTCTTGGTGGTGACATTGTTGCTCACTGCTGCTGTGATACCTGCTGCCCCCCCGCCACTTTGCTGTTGGGCCCTGTGACTGTGCCCCTGGTCCCTCTTCACAGCTTGGCCATGTGTGGGGTGCTCCAGTCAGCTGGTGTGTGGACCTGGAAGATGTGGGGTGCCCAGACAAACTCTTGGAAGCTGGTGGGGCAGGCAACAGGCCAGGATGTGCAGTTGAAAAGGCAGGAGTTCAGGGACATCTAGTTGGGGAGCTACAGGGACATGTACTGCAACCTCACACTGAAGGTCATGTATGGTATCCAGGCAGCGGATTCATCATCCACACATCCTCAAGACAAGATGACAACTGCTTCAACACGGACTGCTTGCCCATCTTCCTGGCTGGGCTTGATCTGGTATGGATTGGCCTCTACACCGTCTTCCTGCTCTTCAGACCACCTGCCACACTTCCAGCACACGGCATCTGGCATGGCAGGACCACTTTCATGATGTCTACACGATGTACATTTCCACTCCTTGGATGTGGCAGAGATTCTGGAGGCAGACAGCACATTGCCCCATCCCCACAGAGGATGTGGTGGGGTCCAGGCAAGTCAGAGGTCTCTTCTTTAGGCACATGCCATGGTATTTCTGCAGCTACTGTTACCTGATGATGATCCATGTACTGAAGCAGGAGGATCTCTCATGGAGCACAAGGGCCTCACCAGAAGTGTGGCAAGCTCACAGTACTGGGTGTGAAAGTCCCAGATTGTTCCCTGGAAGATCCCTGCCAAGGACCTGGACACTGAGGGACTGTGGCTGCTGCACACACTGCAGCATCATCCACCTCAGCCTCTTCCTTTGGAGAAAGATGCAGCCTGGGCTTCCTGGCCTCCACTCCTGGCAGCGGCCCTGCTCTGCTCCACAGCCCAGCATCTCCCAGGAAGGTGTGATGACCACCACACGGTAGGAAAAGTACATCTGTCCCTTGCTGTGTGGGTTGGGACTTTCTCTAAGTCTGTAAACAGCTGAGTTCCCCTCATGCTCATCTCGAAAGTGAGAAGGGGAACATTCCCCAGAGAGGGGGAAAGAATTGGTCAGTTGCCATCACTGGTAGAAAAGCTATTTTTAATTTCATCAAAATGTCTCTCTAGTATAAACTTTCAAAATATCTGGAACCTCTGACATAAAGATTTGTGCTAAGCTCTGTACCAAATCCTGGGGCCAGTGATGGTGGCACTCAGGGTGGGATGCACCTGGCATCACAGGACAGCTGAGGCTCCTCTTTGTGGTCCAGGAAAGTGTGAGGAGCACCACAGGAGCAAGAGCCACCCTCAAAAAGGGGCATGTGGGGGACATAGTGGCCAATGGGGCCAGGATGTGGTCGGAGCAGGAGTTGGTGCAGGGTCTCGCCCACCTGCACAAGGCTGTGGGAGATATGGTGGAGGTGGGAGACTGTGTCACTGGCCAGACTCTCCAGTAGTGCCTGCTGCTGCCGTGATGTCTGCAGGATCTGCACCAGCAGTTGCTGCACATTCTGGAGCAAGCCTGCCATGCCTGACCCTGCAGTGAGAGAGGGGTCAGTGGCACCTCACCATGGCTCCAAGAGTACCCTGTGAGGCTGCCAGGAAGCTGCAGGGAGCACCCACCATGCAGGCTTGTGTCTGATGCATCTTCACCTGCTGCTGGCAGTCCACTCATGGCTGATGTCTCGTGAGAGCCTGTGGCTGCAGCAGCCAATGGCAGCACTTGGTTTCTTCTTCCCATCCCCAGGGATGTCTCACCAGGAAAACCTGTTACAAAAGCTTGGCATGGAGCAAACAACAAGAATGATGGAGACACCCAAGCCCCAAATTTAGCCTGGCTACAACAGAGAGCCCTGGGAGGGCAATGCCTCTCGGAGCTCATGATCCCAGGATGGATGGACAGGATGAAGCTGTGCCCTGGAGCACGATGACTCACACAAAGCTGCAGACACTTTACTGGCCTTTCCCTCAGCTCCTTCCTGCTTCAGGTCAGTGTGACAGCCTGTGAGCTGCAGCCAACTCTTGCCCCAGGGCACACACAGGCATGGTAGCCAGGGCATGGTACTCACCCACAAGGGAGCGGGGAGAGAAGCAGCAACCAGCATCTGCAACGAGAACCATATCAGACCCTGCTTGTGGGGCCGAGGGAGTTTACTGGGCTGAGCAGGGCAAGGAAAGCCTTACGTGGCATGGCAGTGGGTGTAAGTGGCACTCCAGCAATGTGTTCCTCACCAGCTGCTGGGAGAAAGCAGAGAGGAGAGATATGCCTTCTGAAGGGACCTGCTGGTGAATCACCACCAGCCTGGGGTCTGCCCAGCTTACCCCAGCCAGCCCCTCAGCCTGACATGCCCTAGCCACAGCTCCAGAGCGCCCTGCAGGGCCCCGAAGCACTTCAGAGCTAGGTACAAAAGCAGGACTCACTCACCCACCACTGCAATGCTCTGGGCTGGAAGGCAGCAGCGGCAGAGCAGCACGCAGCAACGCTACACAGCAGACTAAGACTGGAAGAGAAGGAGAATCCCACATCCACTTGAAACTGCAGGGGGAATTTGGGGAGACAGAAGGTAGTTACCCAGTGTGGGAAGATGGCCGGGGCGCCCATGCAAACCAGACTCAGGGATGTATCCTGCATCACCTCAGTGCCAAATCCCCAGGAGTGTGAGCAGTGAGGGGTGTGCAGGTTACACACATGGCTGGGCTAAAGGGCAGGGGAGCTGCAGGCAACTCTGGCCCTCACACACAGCCCAAACTCATCTGAAGCTTTATGGTGTTACTGGGCAAGTGAGGAGCTGGGAACTGCTGAAGGGAAGGGAGTCACATGCCCTGCAATGCTACCAGCCACAATATCCCTGCGCTGTATCAGGGCCACTGCCCCTTCCAGACCTCTCGCCTCATGATCTGCCATAGCGCAGCCAGCAGCCTTGCCATTCCCTCAGGCTGGGACCCCCTCCTGGCCTATCCCAGCCGTCACCATCGCCACATGCTCTGGGGCTGGTTTGGAGCCAAAGCCAGCAGAGACAAGTCCAAACACACCCATCGTTGACCATCCCTGCTGAGGGACATGTGATGGATCCCCTGATCCTCTTAGCCTCCCACTCCTATCACGCTGGCATGGGCTTGGGCTGGAGCCGTGGCCATGCAGCTCAGTGCAGCAGGGCAGCTCAGTACTTACAACTCTCTGGCTCGTCCTTTGCACGCTGCAGCACGGGTGAAAGCAGTGTGCTGGAGGTGTCCCCGCCAACGTTGTGCTCTGCAGAAGGAGGTGAAGGGGTGCAGAAAAGAGCTTCAGTAACTGAGGGAAGAGGGGTGTCCGCCTCCTCGCAGCCAGGACAAGCCCGACTCCAGCTGCCTGCGCCCACGAGTACCTGGTGTCTCTGGTGAGGATGGAGGGCGTGTGGCAAGGCCTGACCTGCGCCTTCTGGAGGACAGGTTCACCATGCCTAGGGGAAGAGAAAGACCATCAGCAGATCCTGGGTGTCCACGCAGCACCGGTGTTCCTCTAGCACCCCACGTCCAGCCACCCTGCTAAGCCCACAAGCCCGTCCCCGGCACCCACCTGGCAGCCTCCGATCACCAAACACGGGCCGCCCGGCCGCCTTCCAGATAGCCTTCATGGCTCGGTAGTGTGGCGGCAGCCGGGGCGAGTGCTGTCCTGTCCTCCGGCACGTCTCCCGCTCCGAGTGGAAAGCCTGCTTGAGCGCCTTCCACTTGGAGCGGCACTGGGCTACGGTGCGCTCGTAGCCGGCCTCCGACAGACCCCAGGAGATCTCCCGCCAGAGCGTCTCGTTGGGACGCGACGTGGAGGCCATGAGCAGCGCGGCCTCCCCCGTGCCCTCCACCCGCGACAGGAGGCTCCTGACCTCCGCCTGCGTCCAGGCTTGCCCGCGGGGCATGCTGCCGGCCCGAGGAGGGGGTGCTCGGGATCGCTCGGGCCCGGGCCGGCGGCGGGGCTTGGCCGTGCGCTCCCGAGGCGCACCGGGAGGATGCCCCGCCGGGGCCGGTACCGGGAGGCGCTCCGGGAGCAGCGCCGGGAGCTGCACGGGAACCGCCGGGAGCCGGCCCGGTGGCTGCCCCGGGATCCGCGCCGAGCAGCGCCGCGCCGCCGGGCGCACCGGGCGCCGCGCCGGGAGCTGCCGAGAGGCGCCGGGAGCTGCATCGAGCGAGCATGTGCAGCCTCGGGAGGAGCCGCTGGGAAACGTAGTCCTGGACGAGACCGCCTCCCGCAGCGAGAGCCGCCAGCTCGGAGCGGGGTCATTGTCTGCCTGCAGGCTCCCAGGGGTTCGGGGGCGCTCTGCCGCTCCCTGTTACGAGGGCATGGCAGGGATGGCCATCACGGCAGCCCTGGAGGCTGGTAAGGAGCACCCTAACCCCCCATTTTCCAGAGCTGAGATGCAGCTGTAGCCCCATGAAAAAAAAAAAAAAAAAAAAAAAAAAAAAAAAAAAAAAAAAAAAAAGGGAGCTTGTAAGCAAACACCCTGTGGCTTTGCTCCATGGAGAGAGGGGCAAGGGAATTTGCCCTGTGCCCCAAAGATACCCAGTCTTTCATTGCAGTCCCTAGGGCAGATCAGACTGTGAGAGCTACACTTGTTCAACCTGGAGAAGAGAAGGTTCTGGGGAGACCTTAAGCAGCTTTCCAGTACCAGAAGGACTAAAGAGGGATGGAGAGGGACTTTTTGCAAGGGTGTGTAGTGATAAAAGAAGGAGGAATGGCTTCAAACTGTCAGAGGGCAGGTTTAGCTTTGATATTCATCACAGAATCACAGACTTTCCCGAGCTGGAAGGGACCCACTGGGATCGTCAAAGTTCAGCTCCTTGCACAGGACGCCCCCAACAATCCCCTTGTGTGCCTGAGAACGTTGTCCAAATACTTCCTAAGCTCTGTCAGGCTTGGTGCTGTGATCACTTCTCTGGGGAGCCCATTCCAGTGCCCAACCACCCTCTGGGCGAGAAACCTTTCCCGAATATTTAACCTAAACCTTTCGAGACACCTGCCACTGGTCACCAGAGAGAAGAGATCAGTGTCTGCCTCTCTGCTTCCTCTTGCAGACTGTGATGAGGTCTCCCCACAATCTCCTCTTCTCCAGGCTTGAGCAAACAAAGTGACCTCAGCTGCTCCCCATAGGACTTTTCCTGTGTTAGGAAGAAAAATTATTGTGAAGGTGGTGAGGCACTGGCACAGGTTGTCCAGGAAAGCTGTTGATGCCCCATCCCTGGAAGTGTTCAAAGTCATGTTGGATGGGGCTCTGAAGAGCGTGATCTAGTGGAGGGTGTCCCTGTCCTTGGCAAGGGGCTTGGAACGAGATGACCTTTAAGGTCCTTTACAACTCCATGATGTAGCTGCCTAGCCCAGCCCCGGCTGCATGTTTGAGCCAGCAGCCATTCCCACTGCTTGCTGTCCCAAAGCCAGGACTGTGTGGTTCCCTCTTGCTGGGATGCCGGGATGCTGGCCTCAACAGGGCTGCCCCTCGCCCCTAGTGGCTGGCAGTCCCACAAGCCCCCTGCGTTTTGTGCCAGGTGGTGCCTCTGGGGACCCCACCAGGAAGTGACACTTTCCATTTTGCATCACAGTCGTCTGAGAAGCTGGGCTGGAAAAGGGCTGTCGCTGCCCCTGAGGGCTGCAGAGCCGGAGACCAAGGAAGGGATGGAAGAGGGTGTCATGTATGCTGACCTGCGCTTTCCCCCCACACCAGGTAATGGCCCCCCAACTCTCTCAGTGGGTTCTCTAACCTCCTGCAACCCCTTGCTTCCCCAGAAATGTCCTCCCAGTCCTGCTCCCTCCTTTTTATCCTCTCTCAAACAGCTCCTCTCCAGCCCTGTTGCAGACTGCCTGCTCTCAGGGTGGGGGCAGGAGGGGTTCAAAGGCAGGGAATGTCCACTGCATTCCCATGCCACAACAAAGACACTTCTACTCTCCTCTCCCCACCAAGCATTTCGTGCAGGGAGATAACTTCAAGAACAATCAATCTGCTGCAAACAGGCTCTCCCTTACTGCCTCCTAACATCCCACCTGGGATTCACAGACAATTCCTGGCTCAAGGTTCCCCACTGCTCCCTCCAAACTACCCCCTCCTCCCCCCACAACCCCCATCTATATTAACTCCTTTTCTCAGCTCTTCAGCAGCGAGCACGCCTGCCCTGGTGCTGGGCAGCCTTCAGCCTGGGTCTCCTCTCCCTGATGCTCCTGCTGGCACAGATCATCCTTGTCAGCCTGAGTTTGCACTGTAAGTACCAGCCATCCAGTGCCCAGATCTCTGCAGAGGGGGTCATGGGGTCAGGGCTGGCATCACAGCACTTGTGCACTGACAGCCTGAGCTGCAGATTCCCCATGAAGCTGGGTGCTTCTTTTTGGGGCTGTGGCCATCATGGGTTCTGGAGAAAACAGGAAAACTGATGAAGCAAGACACCACCTACGTAACTGGAAAAGGAAGCTGGGGCGACAGTGTGGGCTTGGGGAAAGCCACTCCATCAGATGGCAGTGAAAGAAAGGCAGGAGGGAAGGCGCTGATACTGATACTGAAAGAGAGCAGCACTTTCCCCGAAAGCCTGCTGCGTGAAGGGCTCCCAAGCACAGCAAAATCTGCAAGGACCTTGGCAGGCTCACCCACAGCCATGAGGCTGTCCACTGGGTGCTGCTGGGAGCAGGAGCCCAGAATTGCTGGGACACACCTGTGCTCTTCTGCTGTAGATTTAGTGCAACAGCAAACAAGCTGCACAGATGGTCCCTGGAGAACAGAGGAGAGCCCCAGCTATGGGAAACAGACACTGGAAGGTAAGAGAGCCTGGTGTGCTCCTGGGTAAGGTTTGGAGAGGGTCTTCCTGCTTCTTTCAAGCAGCAGGATTTGTCAGTACTTAAGGATGTTTCCCTGAACTCTATCCCTACACATTCCTTCACCTTTACTGCCTGTCCCCTGGCTTGTGGTGTGGGGAGCTGCTCTAGCACTGCTGAATAGGCTGAACTGCTGGGACCCCTTTAGAAGAGATGACCCCAGACAGCTCACTGTTACCTGGGCACACCACCAGCACCAGGCTCCTGGATGCCACCAGCATTCCTGTGCCAGATGACATCAGCTTCTGATGCAGCTAAAACCATATCTGAGTTCCCAGCACTTCGGAAATTGTCTTTGTATCATGTCCCCAAACCTGCAGCTCCCTGCCCTGCTCAATGCCAGCATGCTCCTGTAACTAGCCCCTCTTCCCAGGGCTCTGGGACTGGAAAGTTGTAGCTGGGCTTGCAAATGAGGGCAAATGCAGAGTGGTCTCTGTGGGGCAGGCATACGAGCACGATGGGTTGGGTGGTGCCCTGACTGACCCCTATCACTCTCTTGTCCCTTGGGTTGGGGGATGGTGGCAGCCCCTGCCGGATGCCCCATCCCACCCGCTGTGTTTCTGGTGTGCAGGGCGATGCCAGTTTTGCCCAGTTGGCTGGCTCTGGGATGCGGGGCAGTGCTACTACTTTTCCTCTGCCAAAAAGAACTGGGAGCAGAGCAGAGAGGACTGCTGCTCCAGAGGGGCCCAGCTGGTCACCATCCAAGCCAACACCACCCTGGTAAGTACACCCAGCCTGGCCTGTCCAACTCCCTGTGAGCATTGGGCTGTCCTGGTGGCCACCTCATGGTCCCTCAGCAGTCACACACGCACAGCATTGTCTCAGCTTCCTGGCCCATGTGCCCAAAGCCTTGCAAAGCCTCCAGGCAGAGAGCTGGCAATGCTGTGCCCATACAGCACAGCCCCATCACTAATCATGTGGCTGGGCTGGATGTCCCCCCAGGGGGCTCATGTGGGTCCTCTCCTGTGCTAGGCTTTCCTGGTACGCACAGCTAATACGGATGCCTTTCATGTGGGGCTGAAGCAGGATGGCTTCAGGTCTGAGTGGAAGTGGCTGGATGGCACCACACTGGAAGGGTGAGGCTGTCAGCTTGTTCCCAGCTAGGTGTGCTGAAGGTCTATCATCAGGGCTTGGGGTGGTGATGGGGACAGGCATGCAGGGATGTGATCCATATTTTGGCCACCTCTTCACAGGACTGCATTGGGGCATTTTCAGGAAGGGGCATTTTTAGCAGGGTGCACCTGACCCTGGTGCCCACGCTCTGCCTGGGTGAGGGGCTGCAGGGGATCCTGCAAAAGCAGGCTCCCAGTTTGGTCAGTGCTGAGCCCTGCTAGGATTTATCTCGGGGTACGTCATGAGGGATGGGGCTGGGGGCATCAGGGCATATGGCCTAATTGGGAGGAGGCTGGCAGGAGACTGTGCTTCATGGGGAGGGCAAATTTTGCCCCCACAGCATCCCTGTGCAGTGTCTGGTCCCTGGCTGCAGGAGCTGCTGATGGGACAGCCTCAGTTCTCCCTGCCCATCCCATCTCAGCCCACTCTCTCCCTTGCAGGATCTTCCTCATCCAGCGCTACACCCGCTCTTTCCAGGCTTGTGGCAGGGTGTCAGGCTTGGGACTTTTAGGTGGTGCATGCACAGAAGCCCTCAGATGGGTCTGCAAGCAGAGTGCAGCCACTGTGCAGTGGCTCCAGTCCTCACCTCCTGCCTTCCTCTGGGGAAACACCACCTACAGCTGTGTGAGGCCCTGATGGCCATGGTGACCCTCAGCCTGTGCCACCACCCTGTTCCCAGCCTGACCCCAGAGCATGGGCATTCCCAGGCTCCACTGCCTCCTGGCTCAGGCCTCTTTACCCTCCAGAACTCTGCACTTTGCCAATAAATTCTGCCAATAACTCCAGCTGGCTTTGGGGTGTGGGGGTGATAAGATGGAGGTGCATCCTTCAGCTCTCAGACTCGGCTGCATCACTCTGAAGTGGGAAATTGCATCCTGTGGCCAGGAGCCAGCATCGAGCCAGCAGGAATCCAAGCATGCCCATGGCACCAAGGCAGAATTCAGCAGCAGCTCCTGTGCATGAAAAAAAGCTGCCCATGAAAGCTCTGGGCTTTCTGATCGTGGTGGTTGTCTGTGGCTTTTGCTTCTTGTGACATGCTGCTGAGAGGTGACCCTTTGCTTCTGCATTCCCATGGAGGACTTGCTGGGCAGCAGCTTGTTTGCTGATGCCTGCTCAGTCTGAGGAGGTTCCAGCAAACACCCTCACTTTGTTTTGAGGCTGAGTGATGTGTGACAGCCTAAAAGTCCTGCTAGACCTGGATTTGGAGTTGTTTGGTCCCAGAGGCTGTTCTGGTTTCGGTATAGACCACTGGGTTGTTCCAGCAGCCTGCTGCTCTGGCACAGACCTCCCTGGGACTTCCTCCCAGCACATGCAAAAGACCAAGCCCCCACAGCCAGTGCATACTGTCAGCCTGAGCAGGACTGGGAGGTGGAAGGTGATCCATAGGGAAGGCTAGCCCTGCTATGGCCTATACCCATGGGCTTGGGATCTTCACAACCTGGGGACCTGAACGCAGAGGATGCTGAGCAGGAGGGAGCTCATTCACCCTCCCACTGCTTAAAATGAGAGCATATGCAGGGAAAAAAAAAAAAGGCCAAACACTTTTTGCAAATAAAGCAACTACTTCTGCTTTTCTGCATATGAAGATGTGTCTCCACACAGTATGGTCTTAGCCACAACTCTGCCACCTGACCACAATGGAAAAGGACAGGACTGGGTTCCTGCACTGCTGCTGTGCTGCCTGCATGGCCCAGAGTGGGGCCAACACTGACCTGCAGTTTGCTGAGGCCCCTGCTTGCTGCCCCCATGTGTCCTGCAGACCCCAGTGAGGATGACATTCACTACAAGGACCTGCTGCTGGGGCTGGTGCTGACAGTGGCCAGCCTGGGTGAGAACCCAGCTCCATTCACTGCCACAGGGATGCCCCAGCACGGGGTGAACATAGGTGATGGCAGAGGTACCATGGGGGTTGACCATGGGCACTCATCGTGTCGCAGGGTTTCCATGGAAGAATGTCAGATGTCTCATTCCACAAAGCCATTTATTCACAGCACAGTAACACAGAAACAGCTTGAGATGGTTCCTCTGAGGAGGGATGCCTAACAAAGGAGCACCTGGGCTTTTATTCCCTCAGTGTCTGCTTGTGCTCAAGCCTTGCCCCTCCTCCTCTCTTCCCTTATCCTCTGACTGTGTCCATCCACTTTGCTTTCATCACCTCTCTCCTTCATTATCCAAAAGGTCAGCAACTCCTAGCTCCTGCTGTGTCTCTCAGTGCCCATATATCTGTCTGGCACCACTCATCTTCTTGCCCTTTGCTATCCCAAAGGGTGGCAGTTCAAAGCCCCTTGCCTTCGGCTCCCACCCCGAGCTCAATCTGCTTTTCCATCTGCATCTCTAGCTGCACTGTGCAGGCCCAGCTGCCTGGAGCAGAGGTATTCCTCAACAAAGGGATGTCTGCACGAACCTTCCAGCTCACCTCTGCTGCCTTTCACTGGGGGTGGTTTGGTGAAGGTAGGTAAGATAGTTTTCCTGGCTGCCCTTGCCTCTGCTACTATTTGCAGCTAGCTCCTGTCTTGCCCTTTCTTATGCCTCCATCACCTGTCTGGAGCTGAACTTTGTTGTCCTGCCTTGATACCAGGAAGAAGATGTAGCGCACCTCCTGTGCCAGGCAGGATTTATCAAGGATTTATTATTTGTCAGACCTGCCTGCTGTTGTGGGAACAGTGGGCTGTGGATAAGGGGAGAGCAATGGAGGAACCTTTGAGGTCTGGGTCATGGTTTTCCACTGGCAAAGTGGGGATATATGAGGTCAGGAGAAGAGTGTGGTTGGAAAATCTGAATGGTGTGAGGCCTGCTGTGGGTGTCAGTAACACCCTTGTTCCCCTGGCAATCACTGAAGGGTTGATGCTGGGGTTTGTGCTTGGAGCCTTCATCAGTGCACTGGATGAAGGGCAGGGGGGCCTCAGGCTGCTGTGGGGCACCAAGCCAGTATATACATTACAGGACTGGGGTACAGAGAGGGTAGGACTGGAGTACAGAGAGGTCTGGAGAAATGTATTGATGGGAGTCTGGAGTGGGTAAAAGTGCAAATCCTGCAGCTGGGAAGAAAGGAGAAGCCACACATCAAGCTGGGCAAGTAAGCAGCCATGCTGAACCAGCCTAGGGAAACCATGGACCGGAGGCTGGATGGGGTCTGCACTGTGTCCTTGTGGTGGCAACTGCGACACTGTGGGCAGTGGGGGCTGGAGCTCAGGGCTTTAGGAGCAGAGAGGATGTCTGGACTCTCCAGGAAAGCCACACACGGCAAGTCTTTGTTTTCATGATAGCTGAGACTGTCAGGGACCTGCAGTCCAGTCGCAGCCTTGCCATGCCATTGGGCTGACTCCACCAGTCTCCTTCTATGGAAGCTCTTCTTGGAGCTGCCCTCTTAGTCTGAAGCCATTTCCCCTTGTGTTTTTGCTACAAGCCCTTGTGTAAAGTCTCTCTCCAGATTTTCTGTAGCCCCTTTTTGTACTGGAAGGCCACAGTAAGTTTTCCCTGAAGTCTTCTCTTCTCCAGGCTGAAAAATCCAAATTCTCCTCACAGCAGAGGTGCTCCATCCTTCTGCTCATCTTGATGGCCTCCTCAGGGCTTGCTCCAGCAGGTCCCTGTCCCTCCTGTGCTGGGAGCCCAGGGCTGGATGCAGTGCTCCAGGTGGGTCTCAGCAGAGCAGAGCAGAGGGGCAGAATCCCCTCCCTCCCCTGCTGCCCACGGGGCTCTGGATGCAGCCCAGGACACGTTTGGCTCTCTGGGCTGTGAGTGCCATGGCCGGGCCATGTGCAGCCTCTCACCCACAGCACCCCCAAGCCCTTCTGGGCAGGGCTGCTCTGGGTCTGTTCATGCCCAGCCTGCGCTGGTGCCAGGGGTTGTTCCAGCCCTTTGCCATGATGCTCCCAAGGGCCACTCCTCAAGTTTCTCCAGGTCCCACTGGATGGCATCCTGTCTTCATGTGTGTCAAACCACTCCAGCATGATGTAACTTGCAAACTTGCAGGTTGAGGGTGCAGTTGATCCCACTGTTCACATTGTTGACAGAAGTACTAAATAAGACTGGTCCCAAGGTGGATCCCTGAGGGCCAACATTATCACCAGTGTTCCCATGAGGACACTGAGCCATTGACCATTCTCTTCTGGATGCAGCTGTCCAACATTGCCCACTGAACAGTTCACCCATTGACTCCATTTATCTCAAGTTCAGAGGAGGACTGTGTTGAAGGCTTTACAGAAGTCCAGACAGAAGACACGCATAGCCCTCTCCTTGTTCACTGATGCAATCACTCCATTGTAGAAAGCCACTGGGTTGGTTGGGCAGGACTTGTGGTGAAGGGTGCTGGCTGTCTCAGGTCCACCTTAGCTAAATGGTTGCCATCACATTCCTCTCTCTGCAGAAACACTGACTGAGACAGGGAGGGTCAGAGCTGTTTCTGGACTCCCCCCACACCCCAACTGGGTCCTGGACTGAAGTGTCTTATCACCCTCCTTTGGCAGATAAGGTCCCACCACATTCTTAGGTATCTTTCCTCCTTGGTGGGAGGGGTCTCCCCTTTTCCTTATGTTCCCAAGTCTCCCTAGTGGTTCTTCCTCTCTCCCACTGTCTTATCAGTGCACCTTCATTTTTTCAGGACCACCCTCATTTGCAGTTCCACTGCACTCCCTTTCTTTCCGTGGTCTCAGGATTTCCACATTCACCTCCCAGGGTTTTAGGGCTCTTCATTGCCCTCATTTTCCTCCCATGGTTTCAGAGTTTCCTCATTCATCCACCATGTTCTCAAAACTCCCCAGCACTCCCCCACTTCTTATATGGTCTCTGGGCTTCCCAGCATTTTCTAATGCTGATGACCTTACTGTCAGCACCCTTTCCAGGTAGGACCCAGCACAAAGCCCTGGGCAGGTGATGAAGACAGAAGAAACGTCAGGAAAAGAGCTGTGAATGCTGAGAGAAGGGACAGGCTGTAAATCCACAGGTCTCCCCAAAATGGACAGTTTGAGAACATCAGTGTGTCAACCCTCAGCTCCAAAAATACGCAAATGGCAGATCCTGTACCCCAGCAGCCTTGGGGTAACAAAGAAGGTGAGAGCTGGGCTCGGCACTGGAGACCTGGGTCAGAGCTGCATTAGCCAGAGCACACAGGGACATGCAGTGGTACAGTACAAAGCAGTATAATGTGTGTTTGCATAAGTGTGGGAGAGTGGAATAAGGTCTATTTTCCACAATCCTTGCTTTAAAATAGAGACACTTTCTCCCAGCAGTTTTGCAACGCAATTGAGGCAAAGTGTTCACTGGAGAGAGGAACTCAGGGTGCACACTCAGGTCCTGTTCCTGAGTCCAGTGATGGAGGGAGGTGGCAGCAGTCAGTCCTTGGTCAAAAAAGAGATTGAGTCTCAGATGCACTGCTCAGCTTTGGGGATTTCTCGCAGATCCACTGGTAGGCATTGTCACAGTTCTTGCTCCACATTTCCCCATTAATTACTGACCAGCAATTAGTATGGCGTTTCCTAGGAAAGATGGCATATCTCAGGGCAGTAGTGACAACCTCCTCACCATGGACACCACTTCCCATAGATCCCGGTGCTGCTGGGGCAGGCAAGGCACCTGGCACAGAGATCACTCTTAGGAAGTGTCACATTCCTCCTCTTGCTCTACTTCTCTGCCACTTGGATATTTGGCACTGCACCCCACAGCTTGGCTCTACCCTCACCCCCCCTCCCTTGGGGCACTGGTCATGGAAATCCATCAACCCTTTTACCGAAGGGTGTCACAGGGGCAAAACAGCACCTCTCTAGTATGGCAAAAGGGCAGGTGCTTGTGCCAAGGACTCTTGCACTTACAAGGGAGGTTTGTTGTCCATCCATTCAGATCTCCTTGTCTTTCCTCCAATCCAGTAGTGTGCCTTAGATGCATGCATAAAATACTAGGGGGGAGAGAAGCTGTCAACCACCTACTTCATGACCAGCACTTGCTAGGAGCCCAGGAGCCCCAGGGTTGGCTGTGCTTATCCCATCAGATTGCCAGGATGGGAATCTGGGGCTCATGGTGCCACCCTGGCACCTCCACAGATACTGCTGCAGCTAGCCCCATGGGGCTCTACCCAGCGCCACCCTCCTGGGGTACCACAACCCCCCTGCTCTGTACCGGCACTGTCAGTGGTGTCCAGTTATCTTGGACCATCAGTCGAGCCAATCTCTCTGCACAGTCCTCCCAGCTCTGCTCCCAGGTCTTGTTTGTCACTGAGATGAAGAGACACTTGCTCCTGAAGAGTACCCAGCCCCTGGGGCAGCAATCTGGGGGCAGGGGCACAGCTCAGACACTCATCCTTCTATGGATGCTTGGGGAGCTCAGCCTGGCTGAGTTCAGCCCCTTCATCTTTGCAGCAGCAACATCACCTGTGCCCCAACACTGTCACGCGCTACCTGTGTTAATGCAGGCAAGCAGGCTGCTCACAGTCCTCTCGCTGTTGTTGAGCTTCCATTGCACCACATGCATCTCCTCCCGCAACACAGCCAGCTCCTGCTGGGTATGCCCCAGCTCAGCATTGCTGCTTTTCAGCTGCAGCTGGCTGATGTTGCCCTCGTGCCATGCTCGCTGCAGCTCTTCTCTGGCCCATGCCAGCTCCAGTTGTATCTGTTCCAGGCTCTGCTCCCGCACCCTCAGCTCCTGTGTCAGGCGGCCCTGCTCGGACGCGTGCTCACGGGAGGAGTCCTGCAGGCTGCGGGTGACCTGCCAGTCTGGGAACAGGGTGGGTGAGCTGGACATGGGCATGGAGCCCTGCCTGGGTCATGCCTCTTGCAAGTGAGAGTAGGGATAAGAGTATCTGGCTGTGGGTGGAGATTGTCGTGGGGATGCTAGTGGGAAGGGAACAGAAGCCCCGGTGGTGGCAGGTGGAGGGGAGACATTGGAAAGCAGCGAGAGACAGTGGGAAGAAAAGGAGAATCAATGAGAAAGCTGTGGAAGGTGGTGGGAGGCAATGGGAAGCAGTGGGAAGGCAGCAGAAGGTGGTGGGAATAAAATGGGGAGGCAATGTGAGGCAGTGGGAGGAAGTGGAAGGAAGTGGAAGGCAATGTAAGACAGTGGGAAGTCAGTGGGAGAGAATGGGAGGCAGTGATGAGAAGGCAGTCAGAGGGATTAGGAGGCAATAACTAGGGAAGAAGTAGAAGGCAGTGGGAGGAAATGGTTGGCAATGGGAGGCAGTGGGAAAACAGTGGGAGGAAATGGAAGGCATTCATAGAGAGTGGGAGGCAGTGGGAGGGATTGAGAAGCAGCGGAAGGCAGTAAGACAGCAGTGGGTAGCAGTGGGAAGACTATGAGAGGCAGCGAAGAGACAGTGACACGGAGTGGGAGGCGGTGGGAGGGATTGGCGGGAAGAAGGGGCAAGACCATGGGAAGGGGTGGGAGGCAGTGGGAAGTCAATGGAAGGCAGTGGAAAAGACATGGGGAGATACGGGCAGATAGTGGTAGGCAGTGGGAAAGGCAGAGGGAAGCAGCTGGTGGTGGCCATGCAAGAGCCCCAGGCACGCCTCCGCCCTGACAGCCCCCCAGCCCCTCGCCCAGCCCGACGCCCGCTCCCGGTGCCTCCTCCCGGCTGCCCCCACCCCGCGGCAGACACCGACTCACGGCAAGCCCCCAGGGCCACGACGGCCACAAACAGCAGCAGCAGCAGGAGCAGGCTGGCTGCCAGCAGCGCTGTCGGGACGCGCCATCGCCGGGTCCAGCGCCCTGCAAGAGAGGAGCGCCCGCAGGCATCACGCCGTGGTCCCTGGCGCCTCCTGCGCCGGGGCTGCCCGCGGCAGCGGCTGCTGCCCGGTCGCACCTGCGCTGGGCGCTGCTGCCGCCGGCCCCAGCGGCACGTTCTCGTACGGGCTGTCATCCTCGTCGGGAACGGTGGATGAGGGCCCCGTGGCAAACTTCAGGTCAGCATACACCACACTCTGGGCCATGTCCCGGGCGGCCCCGATGGCCCTGCGGGCTCTGCTCTGCTTCGAATGAAAACTGCAGCTGGTTTCTGTAGAAGCAGAAGTGTGCTGAGGTGCGACGGAGAGGAAAGTACGGCCGCGGCACTGGCGCCCTGCCATTGGCCAGGCACCACCATCTCGCTTCCTTCCACCCCCCAAAACTGCTCAGTGTCCCTTGGGGATGGCGTTGGGGCGGTGCAGCTCGGGGCTGGAGCATGGGGCAGAGCTGTAGGGCTCGGCCTACAGAGAATGCATCAAATTTCCTAGGGCAGGGGAAAGCAGGTCTGGCTTCCAGCTAGGAATAGGGAGGTCTGCTGCTGACTCTATCCAGGATGGAGGTTCCCTCTTCTTGGTGCTCTGGTCCAGGATCTGAGCATCGCTGCCCTGATGCCTAAAAGAGACTTGACATTGCAGCATGAGCTTTCACTTCTCCTCTCATCACGGCCACATGTCTCCATTCTGCCACCAAGTACACTGTGGAAAACCGCATCCCAGATGCTGAAGGGTCATAATAAATGGCCCTGTTGCTTTCCCCTTGACCCCAGGCTAGTGCTTCCACGCAGTAGGAGGTACATTGGGCAGTCACTCATTAAATGCCACTGGCCTTTCCCCTGCATGTCCTCTCTGGGTCTGGGCCCTTGCATGCCCAGGCAGATATGCTCCATTTTCTTCCAGGAGGTTGAGTAGAGGCTGCCCAAATTTTAGCTTTCTAAACCTCCTTCCTGTCCCCTTTGAAGCTGGCTTTGATTTTTGCCTTTCTCCACTTTCCCTTGCTCTTGCAGAAATGAAGGACAGTGGCTATGTTACACTGCTCCATCAGCACCACTGTGCACCTCCAGTGCTGTCCCAGGGACTGGCTGTGTTCAGATGTGCCCATCTGAAAGACAGTGGGAGGCAATGGTAAGTCAGTGGAATGGAGAGGGAGGCAGTAGCAGGCAATGGGAAGCAGTGGGAGGGTTTGGGGACATCCCTTCTGAAACCTGCCTCTGGATGCAGTTCAGTAGAGACCTCTGAGACACTGAGGGCCTGGAGGGACCAGGAAGATGTTGTGAATCATGGGGTTGTGGTCTTGGGAAGGGAAGGCAAAGGGGACGTCACTGATTTTTGTAACTCTCTGGGGCTGTTTTGGAGCAATGCCAAAGTTGGGGTCTTCATTGGAGGGGTCCAGGGAAGGGATGAGAGGTAGTGGAACAAAATACATCATGGGGAAAGTCCCATTCTCAGAGGCTAGGAGAGGAAATCTCTATCTGTGAATACCTCCAGCTTTTCATGGAGCTGTCACGCAGCAATTTGCTCCTGTATTCAGGATTGCCCTGCTCTGACTTGTAGACCACACATTTGGTCTATCCTTCGCTCTGCCCCTGCTGTGACACCTGGCTGTGCTGTCCTCATCCTGCCCTGTGCCTAGGGGGACCATGAGCACTTCTAGGGTGTGGGAGGGGACAGGCTTGTGTTTCTGTGACCAATGAGAGGGTGCTGGTCCCCACAGCCATGCCTCACTTCTCCCATCTGCTACAGTGCAGAGCAAACTTCTGCTTCTGCAGATGCTGGCTGCACTTCTCCTTTGCACCTCCAAGAGACGGCGCAATCACCGGGAACAGGGACATCTCAGAAAGGCATCCCAAGGGTGGAGCAGGAGCCAGCGAGGCTCAGGGCTTGCCCGGCATTTGCCCACATGGCCCAGCTTTATGCTGATCTGAGGTTTGCCAAAGTGATGGGAGGCCGGAGCATGGCCAGCCAGGAGCTGGAGGCAGGTGAGAGCCCACTGGCCCCGACACACTGTCCCTGCCATGCCCAGCCCCATGGCCTCAGCTACTCTCCCCTGCCTTCCTCCAACAGCCTTTGGCATGAATGAGGCAGAAAGCCCCTTCGAGAACATGCAGCCAGCACTGGCAGGGCAGGATGAGGATGGAGCAGAGCCCAACCCAGGTGAGTATCTAGCTGGATTCCAGCAGACACAGGATGGTTCTGGTGTAGGTTGTGGGTGGTATTCTGGGGTCCTCCCACTCCCATCACCCACACCATTCCATTTGTGCTGTCATGCCACCACTCTCCTGCCTGTATCCAAGAAGGAGGTCTGGGGGCTGTTAGGGGTTTTCCAGCTCTTCAGGTGATGTCTGTTGTCTGTTGTGTCATACAGGGTGCTGCTCTCGTCGGTGGTGCATCCCTGTGGGTCTGATGGTGACTTGCCTGCTGCTGGTGGCCACTGTGGCCCTGGGGGCTTGCTGTGAGTTGGAGGATTGTGAACATCTGGGGCAGGGAGTGGTTGGGTCAGGAAGGCATCTGGCTGGGGTAGGCACTGTGGGTGAATAGAGGCATGCTTATGCACACTCACTGCTAAGTCCCTATGCCCTGTCTGCCACAAGCTGGCCTATATCCCTCGCACATCCCTCACACCTCCTTTGCCTCCCATTACCCTCTTCCTAATTTTACTTTCCATTTCTGCTCCTTTTCTTTCCAATCCTGGCATTGTCCAGCCTCATTATTGCTGCACTCTTCCTGCCCTTAACCTGCTGTGTCTGCTCCTATATCCATCCTATATCCATCCTACCTTGTCCTGCTCTCCCCTGCCAGATCATGCCCAACCCTTAACTGTACACTTCCCTGCTGTGTCCTTCCCTCACATCTTTTCCCATTCATCATGGATAAACCTCTGCCTTGCCCTGCCCATCCCACCTCCCTTAAGCAGGGTCAGTCCCACATCCAAACTGTCCCATGCCCATGTCCAGCTCACCCACCCTCTTCCCCAGACTGGCAGGTCACCCGCAGCCTGCAGGACTCCTCCCGTGAGCACGCGTCCGAGCAGGGCCGCCTGTCACAGGAGCTGAGGGTGCGGGAGCAGAGCCTGGAGCAGACACAACTGGAGCTGGCATGGGCCAGAGAAGAGCTGCAGCGAGCATGGCACGAGGGCAACATCAGCCAGCTGCAGCTGGACAGACTGAACACGGAGCTGCGTCGCGTCACGGCGGTCCTAGGCAGGACAGAGAGGGAGGTGCAGGAGGTGCAGGGGAGGCTCAACAACAGCGAGAGCACAGTGGCCCTCCTGCGCTCCTGCACAGCTATAGGTAGGGTGGTGGAGAAGGGAGGGGGTGCTCTGGGTGACTGGCACCGCTCAGCAGGTGTCAAGGGGCAAGTACTGGCTTTTTTGACCACATGGTGGGGACAAGGTGGTTCAAGAGCTGAAGCAATGCCCGGAGCAGACACTGAGCCTGTGATGTCTGCTGGGAAGGTGTGGGACTGTTCCTTGTTACCCCCCAGGGTATCTGTGGCTGAGCAAGCCCCTCAGCTGTGTCCCTACCCATAGATTGCTGTCCTTCTGGCTGGCTGCTGTACAGGGGCAAATGCCTCTTCATCTCCTCGGAGAAGAAGACTTGGGAAGACAGCAGAGATGAGTGTGAGAAGACATATTCTCAGCTCCTGGTCACCAAATCCTGGAGTCGCTGGACTGTGCCGGTAGGGTGCTGGGGGAGCTGAGGGCAGGAGATGCTGTATCCAGCTATGAGGTCCCCAGATGGGCTAGCATGGTTCTGGGGACCCCTGTCCTGCCAAAACATTGGAGGGTACAAGGCTGTTCTCTGGAGCACATATCTGGTGGTTGACATGAGATAGAAAGGCTTTGGCATCCCTGGATGTTCCCCAGGCTGGAGCAGGGCACCAGGGCTGCTCAGCTGTCCTGACTCAAGGGGCTCCTTGGGGAGATGATCACCCCACTTTGAAGGATATACTATGGCAGTACATGGGTGCCATGGAATAAAACATGGAAAAGCACTTTTTCTTCTTCTCCAGACCTTCCTGAAGAATGCAGATGTCCCATACTGGATTGGGTTGCAGAAGGGCAATTTTCCTTGGTACGACTATGGCTGGCTGGAGGAAGAGGACCCAGAGGGTGAGGGGGCCTGGTTCTGGGTGGACGGCTCCCTTTATGAAAGGTATGTGGCAGCACTGCCTCTTCCCAAATATCCCGTCCTCTGGCATGGCTCTAGGAAGTGTTTTAAATCCCACCAGTAACTGGTTCCAGGCACAGCCCTTGAAAACAAAGAACATCAGAGCAGCAGGGACTGAGGGAAGGTGGGTGCAATGGTGTGATGAGGCGCTTAGAGGACACGCAAATGGAAAGCCAAGACTAGGGGGTGGGTAAAATGCAGGGCATGTGAAGCAGGAGGCAGCAAGGAGTGGGAAGAAACCCCAGATTTTAATTGGGCCCTAGGCAAGATGTTTGAGCACCACCTCTATCCCCCACATGCCTTCTTGATTCCTCTCCAAAGGGAGATAAGCCTCCCTGTCTGTGGAGAATCCTGGGCTGCTCCCTGCCACGTGCACCACCTCCTCAGCTCACTGATGCTTCCTCTTGCAGTGTCTGAGAGCACTGGGGAGGAACAAACCTGTCTGGCCAGGTTGTGGGCACCTGGCCCTCCATCCTCAGCCCTGCCATGGAGCTGTGCCCAGAACAGACCCAGGGCTCAGGCCAGCTCCTCTGGTCATTCACATGCCTTCAGGGAGGACCTGGCTCTCCCTATCGCAGGCATGGAACAACTGCCACCAGTGAAGCTGAGAAGGGGGAGGCTAAAGGGGTGTCTCAAGCACTGCAAACATTTTACAGTGTTTCTCAGCCTGCCCATGAAAGTGCAGGGATACATCAGCCGAGGCTTCAGCCTGTGAAATCAGTAGGGGAGGACTGGGGGATTCCCCTTTGCCTCCAGCATCTGACCACTCCTCTGCCAGTGTACAAAAGGCAGTTGTCAGCAGCCGCAGCTGCCTCAGCAGGGTTTGTAGAAAGAACATGTCAGTGCCTGATGTGTTGTTTCCCCATTCAGGCCATGGCAGTCAAAATCAAATGGAACCTGTGCCATAATAAGCCGTGGGAGCATCAAACCTGCCCAGTGCACTGGTCCCAGTGACCTGCACCTCTGGATCTGTGAGAAGGCAGCAGGGCCAAGCCTCCCTTTCATGTGATGGTGGCTGCTGGCCCCAGCTCCGCTGTGGTGAGTCCTGCTGAGTCAGGGACACACGCTCTTTGGGGTGTGCCTCAAGGAAAGCAGGGAGCCCTGCAGCTCTGCATGGGGCATGGTGAGCCCCTCTCCCTTGGAAAGGCAGAGAAGTGCAGTCACCTCCCTGTGCTGGATGGAACCTGTCTCCATCCCTTCACTGCCATGGGCATTCTGGGTCTGAGGTAGCTCAAGACCTGAAGCTGTGGCTCAGCAAAAGGGGAAGATGGGGGAAAACCCTTGGCAAGGTGCTTTCCCAGCTCTGTTGCATGTGGTGGAGGCTGGGTAGCATCTCCCCCTTACCCTACCTCACCCTCATCTGCTTTCCCTTGCAGCACCTGCATCTTGCACTGCCTCTGCTCCACCCTTGCTGTGCCCAGGATGTCCCATCCATTCCAGACAGCCACTTCCCTCCCACAGCCCACTGCTCCTGGGCCACCCAGGTCCTTCCTCCCAGGTCCTGATACCCCGTGGCCCTTTGCCTCCAGCTGATGTGCTTTGGCTGAGTGGTAGAGGCTCCACAGCCGACCCCACACCTGCATGGGACACTTTGGGTCTTCTGAGCACAATGGCTGGTGGGCAGTGGGGAGCTCGGAACTGGCTGCGGAGTGGATCAAGCACTGATAGTGCTGGAGCCATGCCACATCTCCAGCTGGAGAGAGCTGTGCTGCTGACATGTCAGGAGCGGGAGCTGGGGATAGCACAGCCCCACCCCCACACAGTTCCCTCCCCACAGCAGGAATTTTCCGCCCGACCCCACTGCAGGAGCAGCTTGACCACGGCTTTTCACCCAGCACTCAACAGCCTTGGCAAAGCCTCAGCACCTAAGGAGGGAAGCTGAGCCCGAACTGGCTGGTGCCTGTGCTGACATTTGGGGATTTTTTTTTGCGCTAATTAGAAAGTAGAACAATGACCTTTAGGGTCCCATGGTGTGATTGCATCTTTCAAAAGCGAAAGTTAACTCAGGCACTTGTAGCAGGCTGACAGAGCAAGACAACTCATCAGGGCTTTAAATAGCTGCTACACACGTGCACATGTGAAGATTAAGCAAAGCAGCCCTGATGTAACACTGCAGCCAGGTGAGAGCACAGGAAGTTATGTTCAACCAGGCGAAAATGCTCTCGGTTTATGATAAGGTTGTGTGTGCCATATATAGTTGATGAACTGCTGTGTGAGTAAGCTTGCATGAAGAGCAAAAGGGTGTTAACGGCAGGCTTTTTGGAGGAGGCATGTGTTCCTCGTCTGTCTTGTCTGCTGGCTAGACTCGATAGCAATAAAGAGACACAGTTTGTCTGCTCTTTGTTTTCTTGTACACCACAGCAAACACGGACTCAAGGACATGAACCCAAAGAACCTAAATAATGAAAGGGAATTTGTCTGAAGCCATCTCAAGTCAAGATGGGTGCTTTAGGGGAATTGAAATAATGGGCTGAGCCAGGTTGGTTTGCAGTCCTGGAGGAGTCCCCCAGAATGCCCAGGCAAGACTATGCAACCTTCTGGGCCCACATCTGATGTGCATCCAAGAGACAGAACTAGCAGTCTGAGTTTCTGGGACATTCAGTTTTTAATGAACACTTTAAATAAGCTGGGTATATATTACTAGCAATTATTATTAATAATAATAAAAAACACAAAGAGTTCTGCATTCACCAGTGCATTGTGCAGGAGGGAGGAAAGCCGGCTCCCACCCTTGCCGGGGGGCCAGGCAGCCTAACTGTGCTGCCCACTGGCCCCATCCCCATGATGCCAGGATGGCATCCTGGCCCCTCTGCCAGCATCCTTCTCCCAAACCTGCGTGCCAGGGAGATGTGAGGCACTGTTCTGACTCAGCACCCAATTCTCAGCATCGGTCAGGTAGGGACAACCCCAATGCTGGCAATCCTCCCAGTGCACTGCCCACGGGCATTGCCCTTCTACGGTCCCCTGCCCTCTTCTCCCCATGTCAGGGACTGGTGTGCTCCCCACGCTTGTGGACACACACGGGTTCACCCACCAGCCCCCCAGGATCCCCAAAAACACACATAACGCACGCTGATCTCTCTACCCCAGCCCAGTCCCTCTCACCCCCCTGAGTGCAGGGGGCTCCCAGTTCTCCCAAGGTAGCAGGCTCATTATATGCCCCTTAGCAAGATCCTGCAGAAGGGTGAGCCCTTGGGGAAAGGGGATCCTGGATCCAGGGCTTGAGCCCTGTGGCCCCGCGGGGGACCAGCCCTGCCGCCTGGGGCAGTGCTCAGGGCAGCAGTGTTATTGCACTTTGGTCCCCAGCAGAGACCCAGCCCACCTCCAGGGTTCCCTGCAGATCCCCAAGGCTGATCCTGGTGGGGTGGGTGCCTGAGTGCCTGGGTGGCGTCGCGGCAGCCACAGCACTTGGCACCATGGCCACTGGTAGCCACCACGTGCCGAGTGATGACAGACCGTGGGGATGTGCCAGGCTCCTGCACTACCCAGTGCTGTGGCTGCAGAGGGGTGCAAAGGGCAGCTGGATTCAGCCCCATTCTCCAGGGTCCCCATCACTAGGACTGCGCCTCCGGCAGCTTCAGGCTGGGCTTGGCCAGCACTGGCCCCGGGGCTTTCTGGTGCTGGCCCCCATCGTGGTAGATGAGGCTTTTAGCCTCGCAGTTGAGGTTCTGGTAGCAGGGCGGGCTGGGCGCTGGCCGGTGGCAGATGGAGGCAAAGCTGAAGCTGAAGGGACTCAGGCAGCAGCCAGGGCAGGGCAGCACTTCGTCCTGCTCCAGCATGGCAGCAGAGCTGTGCCCAGGCAACATGGCTGAGCGCTCCGTCCGCTCCAGTGCTGCTGCACAGGAGATGCTGAGCTCAGAGAAGCCGTGCTCCAGCCCGCTGCCCCAGGCCAGAGGTTTGCTGACCATCACGTGGTTGTTGTTGATGAGGAGCCCGTTGGAGGCCCGCACATCTGGCTGCCAGGCCCGTGTGCCCGAGGATGCGGTGCGGATGAAGTTGCTGTTGAGGGGCAGTGGGGTGGGCTGCACCAGCTCAGGGCTGTCTGGGCTGTAGTCCATCTGCTCCTCTGCCTTGGAGCTGTGAGTGGACGCTGGTCCCCACGCTGGGGGAGGAAGGAGGGTGGAGGGCTGGGGGTCATCAGTGGGATGAGAGGACCCCATAGCCAGCTCCAGGCCCCCCCGGTGGGGCAGCTCAGGAGAGGAGGGCAGAGAGTGGCACTTGCGGGGGCTGGTGGTGGGTGCTGAGAAGTCACACTGCACCTCCACGGCGGGCTCAGGCGTCACAGGGTTGCTGAGCTGCAGCGGGACGGGGGGCGGCAGGTTGAAGGTGAGCGAGATGACCGACTTGCTCGGCGTATCAAAGAGCTTGATCTTCCCCCCCTTGAGGTCCTCACGCTGGGAGAAAGGGTTGACACGGAGGGACGTCTCCTTGGACTTGGCCCCGCTGTAAGTCTCCAGCGGCCACAGCAGGGTGGACGACTTGGAAGGGAACATGTCAGACTGGCTGCGGGACAGGTGCTGGTCTGGCTGCAGGTGCTGCGTCCCCAGCTCACGCAGGGGCGACTGCTCGGTGTGGCTGGCTGACCTGGACACTCCTGGGCATGAGCACAGGAGAGTCTCACCAGCAGCCAGCAGCTGCCCATGTGGGGTGCTACAGGGTGTTGAGCACCCAACAATGTAGGAGCACACCCCAAGGGAGGAACAGGGACCAGCTCTATCCTACAGACCTCACACACCCCTGTCTCCTTCCCCTACAGCTGATGGGGTGGGATGGGAAACCCCACACTCCCCCATCTTTACACCCTGCTATGGCCTGTCCCCGAGGCGCCCACGTACCACTGAGTGTGGCTGTGGTTCCAGATGCAGGCAGACTCTCCCCGATGCCAAACAGGGTGGCCCTGGCACCCTCGGCGTCCAGCTGGTGCTGCAGGATGCTCTCCAGGCACTGCGTGATTTCCAGGAATGAGGGGCGGGAGGTGGGCTCCATCTGTGGGCAGGAGGGATTCCCCATCAGGTCTGTGCCTCCTCAAGCACCCCAGGGAGCCCTGCACAGCAGAGACAGCTCCCTCATCACCCTGTGAGCAGGCAAGGCAGCCTGTCCTGCCTGCCTGCCCTGGCTGAGAAGGGCAGTCAGTGGAGGTGGGAGTCTCACACTGCAGCAGTGAAAAGCCAGCTGGAGGAAGGCTGCTGGGCAGTCAATTCCCACCATGGTGCGGAAAGTGGTGACATCCAGACCAAAATCCTGCACCAGGAAAAGGAAGAAGAGTAAGGTTGGGTCTCCTGTGGCACCACAAGGCCCAGGGGACCTAACATGGCTGGCCCACTCCCCCCTGCACTGTCACACAAGACTGTGCACCTGGAAGCACCCCAGTGGGGACACAGCAGGGGAGCACCCTGATGTCACCCCAAACTGGGCCAAGGTTGGGGGATACTAGGACACAGATACCACTTCTGGTCTCTGCCTGAATCCAACTGCCCTGTTCTCCTTTTCAGGCTCACTCTGGGTTCTGAGGTTACCAGCAGAGACCATCCCTCCCTGGGCAGCAAGTGGAGTGCAGCACCCTGGCCCTGAGATGTGGGACCAGTCCTACACATGGGTCTCTGCCCAAATCAGAATGGCCCCCCTTGTTTGATGAAGTGGCCCCAGCCTCAGTGCTGCTACCCACAACTCCCCCTGCTCCCCTCCCAGAGAGTCACCTCAGTGCGGGGCAGGTAGTCAGGGTCAGCTGGCACACGAGCAATGGTCTCGCACAGGATGATGCCGTATGCAAACACATCGGCCTGCAGAGAGTGGGGAGTCATGGGGGTGCTCTGCAGCCCCGAGGTGATGTGCCCACCACTCTGCAGGGCCACAGCCCTTCTCCTCCCTGCAGAGCCACACAGGGGGGTCTGGCACCTTCTCACCAGAGGGATGCCCAATTCCTTCCCTCTAGGTGCACCCCAGGACTGCAAATACTGCAAACCATAGGCAGCACAAGCCTGAGTAAAGCCCTACACAGTACCTCAGGTGAAGAAGTGAAGAGCCTCACCTTCTCGTTGTAGATCTCCCCACGCAGCACCTCAGGTGCCATCCAGTACGGGGAGCCCACCACGGCTAGCGGCTCCTTCTCGCTGCCCTCACTGGGAGACATGGTGGAATATCAGAGGCTGCCCAGTTCCTCAAATGTCCAACCTCCCATCCTCCTGCTGCAGCAGCCCAGATCATCATCTCCATCTCCCTTCCTGGGCTAAACCTCTTCCATGCACTCTACAAACTCATCTCTCCCCAGTCACACCACCCTCTTCTCCATCCCCTCCTAGCCATTCCCAAAATGCTCCTGGAGCCCCCCCTTCCAGGGACTATCGCACCACCCCCATTCCTACCCTTTTAGCTGCATCCCAACGTCCATCCCTCTCCAGCTTCTGCTCTGAGTGAGCTCCAGGGATGGGGATAGACAGGTGGATGCTGCCCACGTACCTGTAGGTGGGGATCTTTTCTGCCAAGCCGAAGTCACCCACTACAGCTGTGTAGCCACTGGCCTCGCAGCGCACCAGGCAGTTCTGTGGGCACAGGAGGACCTGTCACACCAAGTGCACCAGCCCTACCTCCCTGGCCACCGGTTTCAGGATGCCCCGGCACATCACAGCCTCCTGCTCCCCAGCTCTCCATGCCTGGGGCAGCAAGGCTGCAACACCGGTATGGGACAGCTAGGGCAATGTGGTGCCTTGGAACATCCGATACCTTGGAAGTGAGGTCACGGTGGAAAATGCCCTTGGAGTGCAGGTAGCGTAGGCCATGGGCGATGTCGAGGGCCAGCTTGACACGCATGGACCAGGAGAGGGGCACAGGGCTGTCCAGCAGCTGCTCCAGGTTCCCACCGTTGATGTACTGATGAGAAGAGCCGGGCCATTGCATCACAGCATCCCTTCCCCCCATAACACTGCATGCTCATCTCTCATCCTAATTAATGCATATTCCAGCCACCCCACACCACAGCCTCCCAGTAGGACTTGCCTGCACATGTCACAGGCCAAGAATGTGCCCCCATAGGTATCCCTGTCCCTTCCCCAGGCTTGCAGGAACCCTGAGACTCATGGCTGTTGCCATACTCTTACCTCCGTCAGTGCATGCAGCTGTCCCTGGTGCACACACACCCCCATGAACCTGTGAGATAGAGGGGACCTGAGGGTGGCTGTGGCAGGGACTAGCCCCAGGAGCTTATCCAGTGTCAGCAGTAGCTCCAAACTCCCAGGCTAGGGAAAAGGTGGGGGCAGGCATGAGGAAGCAGGTCCTACCTGAGGATGTTGGGGTGCGAGAGGCGGTTCATCAGCTGCACCTCCCGCAGCATGTTGCCCCGGTTGCTGGTCAGCTTGTTCATCTTCAGCACCATGATCTGCCCCGACTGGCGGTGCCGCACCTGGAGGGGGATGCAGGGAAGGCTGAGCCCCACATACCTCTGCAGGCCCCATGGACACTAGGCTTCACCTGGCTCCCACCCCAGCCCAGAGAGGGGAGCTAAGCATCCCGTGGCACCCCAGGGACCACTAGGGCTAGGGAGGCAGTTTCCCCACATCTCCAAGTACTCCCAGTACTGATGACACACAGCCCCATCCTTCCTGAAGCACCCTGCTCGTCATGCTCCCTCCACAATGCTACACTGCCCTGAACTCCCGAGAAGCAACAGCTCCCATAGAAGATATGAGCCCAGCTCTACTGTAGGAACAGGCAGGTACAGTATTGGGGAGCATCAGGGAGGACTTGCTGTGGGTCAGCAACACCCAGCCAGACCCAACCAGCATGGGGTGGAGAAAAGAGGGGGGTACACGGACCCTCAGAACCAACTCTAGGTATGGCCAGCTGTAGTGCTTGACCCTAGTCTGTCAGGGCATGGATCCTGGATGGGCTGTATATTTAGCCAGCCCCAGTCCGACACTGTCATGCGATCTAGGTGCCTGGTTTGCTGCCAAGAACAGCAGCTGGAGCATGGCCAAGCACGGACACCCTGTCCATCTGCAGCTCCCTGGCATGTGCAGGGCAAGGGAAGAGCATCGGATGCCCTGACTGTTATGGGGGGGCCGAATCAATGCTGAGGGTCCCCTCCTGAGCAGGTGCTGGGGGTGGGATGCCAACCCTGCCTCGGAGCAGCAGCTGCCCGGGGGGACAACCCAGTGGATCCCAGCTGCCCCCCAGCACACACAGAGCTGTGCACGGAGGCACAGGCATTCCTCAGCGCTGCCGTCAGCTCCCTGCTCTTCTCCTTTTTAGTCAATGCTGTTTGAGGCTGCTGAGCTGGTGCCAGCCCCTGGACAGCCCCACAACACCCCTCATGTCAGGGATTGCCTTCCCAGGCAAAACACAGGGGGTTGGCTGGAGGCAGGATCCCCAGCACCCCTATCCTGCTCGCAGCTTGGCCCTTGTCCCCACCACAAAAGAGGAAGGCTGGCATGCTGGCCCCTCCAGGGCTCTCCTCTCACCCCACTGCTCCTGGGGTTTATGCCATGATGGGGCTCTATCCAGCAGAAAATACCCAGGGGATGGGCAGCAGCACATCCCTTCAAAAGGCCCTGGGGAAAATGAGTGCTATGTGAAGGTCCTTCTACCTGTCTGTGTGCACTGATGCCAAACCAGTCCCAGTCAGAGTGGAAGTGAAAGGCAATAACTGTGCTGTGCCACCATCAGCTCATTCAGCTCATGGAGAGGCTTTGAATAATTCAGCAGACACCTGCCTGTGGGCACCCCGCTCCAGTTACACCTGCGTCACCTCCAGCCAGCTCCAGACAGCCAGCTGGCACTCCTGACCCACCAACAGAGGCCATGTGACAGTAGAGCTCAGAATGGACCCTGGATGAGTGGGAAGGGGACACCCCGGACACCTGCCACCACAAGCCCCTATCCTGGCACCCCACCATACTGCAGGGAGAAGGGAGGGTGGATTTCCCCATGCCTCCTCCTTGCTGACCACTGACATACTGAGCTCCTGGGTTCAGGGAGAGCCTGTCCCAGGGTTAAACTGCAGTGCCTGCTGTGGGAAGCACCCAGAGCACTCCATCTAATGGTGCTCCAAATCCTCCCTGTGCTCACTGCCCTGCTCACCACTGCCCAGCAGCACCTGGAACTGCTGCCAATGCCATCCTGATGCCCTAGGACTCTTTGGTCACACCTAGACCAAGGGCAAAGGGCAATCCTACCCCATCTCACCCATCTTTCCTCCACCCCATCCCTGTAGGTGGGACAGGTGAGGGCAGCACCAGAAAGAGAAACTGAGCTCTCAGCCAGGCTTCAGTGCAGGCTTAAAGGAAGTGGCCTGTGTGACCAAAGCAGGGTGGCACAGTCTTCCTTGGTCCCTCCAGCTCCCCATGGGGGTTGAGGAAGGCAGAGCCTGGACAAGGCCGGCAGGATCTGCAGCCTTGCCAAGCCTCTGGCACTGGGTGCTGCCCAGCAAAACCTATCATTCCTGCCCCACCTCTCCTGGTGGCAGTGCTTCCTTCACTTCCCACGCCATGGCGGGCTGGCAGGACTGGCTCGGTCAGTTTGGCTGGCACCAGCAGCTGCCAGACAGCAGGACCCGGCTCAGTGGGGCAGGCAGACTCATCCCCGCCGGGATGGCTGGAGGCGGCAAGGCTCCGGCGCCACGCGCCCACATCAGGAATGCTGTGCGGCATGCACAATGCTGGCACTTGGTGGCCATATGCTGTAGGGCTGGCCAGCTCCCTGCCAGCAGCAGCGGCCCTGCATCAGGGAGCAGCATCTGGTGGGCACCAGCTCAGCCCCACAGGGTTGGGTAGTGCCCATGGCTTAAGTCCTCATTAAAAAGCCACCTGCCATTGGAATAGGCTGAGTGAGGTCTCAGTGCAGTCACATGGGTTGGACACCTTAAGACTGGAGGAGAGGCAGCCTGGGGGAAGGAAGGTCTGGTGAAAGCTGCTTCTTCAGGAATTATCCTGGGGATCACAGGAGCTCCTGTCCAGTACAGCCCTGCTCCAATGTCTTTTTCCGTGACTCCATCCCCACTGGGCATGATGTCCTTGAGGCTGTCTAATGAGCATACCTGAGAGGCCCTGTTCTGCCATCTTCCCTGCAAGAAGAGCCCACACCTGGGACAGCTCAAGGACAGCCCATGCTTGGGATAGCAGGGAAGGAGTTATGCTCCCTTTCCATGACTCCCACAGACACCGGCCAGTTTACCCAGTCTGTCCAGGTGCTAGCACCAGCCCAGCACCCTGGCCACCCTCTGACACAGAGACAGCCTCAAAGGGCATCAGACATGACTGCAGGAGGCTTGAAGCCCCCCACTAAGGAGGTTTCCTTCCTCACCAACATCCAGAGAAGGCAGCAGGCAGCATAACCTCCTTGGGCAGGAAGGTGTCCCCTCTCGCCTCTCTCATGCACTCTGGCATGGTGCCCAGGAATCCCAGCACATTCCCCGGAGCTGAGCTCAGCTGGGCAGCCATGTGGGGCTGCAGGGGGAGGGCAAGACATTGCTCCTCACCCAGGAAACAGGCAAGTTCTCACCCCTCACCGATACTCCCTGGTATCCCACATGGCTGGTCCACTGGGCACTTCACGGGGGTCCTGCGGCTGAGCCAGGGTGCCATGGCATGTTGGTCCCCATCCCATCTGCCGCCAGCACACAGGGCTGGGGGATGGGCCGGGCTGGCGGCAGCCCCAGCCTGGGCACAAGGGATCTGAGCTCTTTTAACAGCGGAAATTAGAGTCTTATTTAAAGAGCATGCTAATCAGAGCAAGCAGACGGCCTGCTCCCTCCCCACAGCCTGCACTCCCGTCTAGACATGGGGCAAAGCTCCATCTGGAGGTCTCAGCAGCCATCCCCCCTGCAGCCTGCACTGGAGATGGCCTGGCACACAGCCCCACTCTCTGCATATTCCCTTGCCCCCCTGCCCCACACAGGCAAGGCACAGTCACACAGGGACACCACCCTGCACCCATCACCCCAGAGAGTTCCGAGGGGAAGACAGGAGGCGGGTAAGGGAGATACCAGTGCTACTGGTAACCTGACAGCCACCCACAACAACTGCATCTGAGCTCACAGGAATCCCAGTAACACAACTGGGCAGGACTGGAAAACGTGCTCATTAAATGGAAAAGGCAGAATCAGTCAAGACAGACTTTCTCTGAGGAAGAGACAAAACACCTGCTCCTGGAGGGTGTTTGAGCATCAGTAACCCCCACCTCCTGTTCTCCCAGGAGCGGCACTGTGGGCACAGCAGGAGCCAGGGCAGTGCCAGTGTTGTACAGTGGTGGCAGATCACTGCCTGGCCTGACTGGCAAGCCTGGAGCATGCCCTGTGACAGGGCAGGAGAGGAGCTGGCATGTCTCCAGCTGGCCAGCACACCATGTTTCCTGTGCCCAGGACTCTGAAGTGGCAACTGTGGGGCCAGGGCTGCTCCCAGCCTTGCCATGGCTGGCTGACCTTGGCTAATTTACTTCCTCCCTGCTTGCCTTAGCTTCTCCATCAGTGTCACACTGCTTCATTCTGCTTTGTAAAACAAGGCAAGGTCCCTGATGAAGGGCAGCAGATAAGACGAAGGGACTTGCTCCATTAGTTGCACCAGAAAATTGGAAGTAAATAGAAAACCCCAAAGGTTAGCGGGGAAGCGAGCAGAGATGGGCAAGCGACAGCGATACCAAAACCCTCTTGTGAGCTCTGCTCATGCTGGGAGCTGCTGAACCACACAAACACACACACATACAAAATGCCATGGAAATGGGGTGATGGACAGAGCACATCACAGAGCTGCACCCTGGGAGATGGCATTTCCAAGAGGATGCGTAACATCAGGGCATGAGGCTGAGATTCAGATGGGTGAAGGCCTCTGAATACAGCCCCAAGGATGCTGCCCACAGCCCCTGTGTCTGCTGCAGACAGCACACGGGAAAGTAAGAGAAGGATTTGAGGGAGAGATGCAACAGTGGTTTAAGGGCTGGAGAAAATGCCTGGCACAAACAGACCTGGCTCAATCTGCTCAGTCAATTGGAAATAGAGAGGTGGCTTCCTGCAATGTCTGTGTATCTGAGAAAATGGGGGGGCTTGTGCCTCTGAAATTGCACAGGGAAAGGCAATGAGAACCAGCTGTTCCAGAGGGAAAACAGCCCTGCTCTGCAGCACAGTGGGGGATCAGCTATGAACAAGCGCCATGAAAAAGAGCAGCTTCTTGTCACTGGTGTCTCCTGTTTGCTCTGTACAACCTTTCTGAGAGAGGTGACTGGAGGGGCTAGCTTGGGACACCAGCACTTGGAACACTGAGCTCTTTGGCTTTCATGCTGAGAAGAGTCAGATGCTTGTCAGCACTCTGCCTGACCCTGGTTCAGATCCACACCAGGACTGAGCTACCTGCACAAGGGCAGAGATGTCAAAGGTCCCCTCCCTGTCCCCCTCACCCTCCAAGGCTGGAATGACGTATGGCTCAGCAGCCACACAGAGAGGATTCAAGTGCCCACAGCCTTGGAAAGCTAAAGAAGGAACAAGGGAGGTGGGAGGAAAATGGGTCCTGGGCTGCCCTGCCAAGCTCTGTTCTCCTCACAAGCCCTGGCGGCCAAAGCCCATCTCAGATCCCAGGCTTACCCCACCATCCTGCTGACCTGTTGGACTCAACCCACCGCACGAGCACAAAGCCCCATCTGGCCCCCTCCCATTCCTGCTCCCTTGCCACAATGAACACATGTCGACTACTGATCCTGATCCCATTCCCACCCCTCAACCTTCACCAATCCCCCAGATCCTATACGCCAGGAGTCCCACAAGAACCTAAACGATGAATGGGAGAAGGAGCATTTTGTGGCTCCCGTAGAGACTGGAAAAACAAACAGCGAGGCCGTGGCCTCGCTGAGACACGGGAGCATCCATTATTAAATAGCCATATCCACGCCTGACATTATTAAATGCCTCCCTCTGCTCCAAGGTGCTGCTGTGCACTCCAAGCCAGAGATCAATAGCAGGAACCCAGCCAGCAGGGAGGTCATGGATCCACTGGGAGCTCCAGGAGGGAGCATGGAGGAGAGGGACCTTTCTGCACATTCTCCATGGCCTCTCACAGGACATCTCTTTTGTGGCTGAAGAGGAAACAGGTCTTGGGGTCTCCCTGCTGAGTGGGGAACGTTGTCAGGGCTGGAGAGAGACCCCAGGGTACAGCCAGGATGTGAATGCCCTAATGGCTGTGCTGCCTGTGACCTCAGTGACTGTGGTGGCATTTAGCAGGGGTTGTGCCCAGCCCTAAGCTGCTCTTTGAGGGATATGAAGCCACTAGATCACCACTTAAGGGCAGTCCTAGCCCAGAGGCTTATGGTTCCTTAACTGATGTTGAGGATCAAAACAACACATGCACACACCTCCCCTCTGCCGGGAGAGGTAGTGGTGACACCGAGGCACAGCCCCTTCGTCCCCAGCAGCAGTGCACTGGCATGGCAGGATATTGCCACCATGCACCTCTGCCTCACTGTTGGAGACACCGAGCCCCCCACCAGCACTCACACTCCCCCCTATGCCGGGCACGGGCCACACACAGCATCCCCACCCTGACAGTCCCAGAGAGGATGGAGGACAAAGGCAGCTCTGGGGGCTAAGCCAGGAGTCAGCCCCGAGCTCTTCTACGGCGTCACACCCCTGTCCCACATCCAAACAGCTTCGTGGGGGTCCCGTGGGGAGTCCTGCACATCACAGGCTCAGCAGGCCCAGCAACGCCGGACATCACCTGGAGTGGCTAGGAACACTATCTGGATTCCCTGGCACAGGAACATCCCGGGCAGGCTCGGTTGTCCAGTCTTTTGCCAGGGGTCCCGGGGCTCGGCTGCCCGCCACCCGACCCCCCGCACAACCCCCGGGCAGCGCTCGGAGCGCTCAGCCTCCCCGGCTGTAAACAGAGCCGGCGCTCCCCTCCCCCAGCTCGGGGGGATGGAGGCACAACGCCCCGGCCGGGACGGGGCCAGCGGCGGAGTGCCCGCGTCCCCTCCGCACGGCACGGCCTCCACCAGCCCCAGCCTGGCCCGGCGGCCGGGTCCGGAGGGGGGATCACAGTCCCCAGCCCAGGGCGCGGCCGGGGCTGCGCTGTTGCCGCGGTCCCGGGGGACGCCCGATCCCGGCGGGATGCCCGCGGTCCGCCATCCCCGCTCCCGCCCCGCACACCTTGAAGACCTCGGAGAAGAAGCCGGCTCCGATCTTCTCGCAGTAGAAGTCGTCGATGCGCGCCAGGGTGGAGACGGCGCTGCGCAGCGCCCGGTACGAGGAGGGCCGCAGCCGCCCGCAGCCCGGCCACGGCCCCGCCGCCTCCCCCTCGCCCTCCCCGGGCCGCCGCGGCAGCTTCTCCCACTCCATGTCGGTCCCGCCGAGCACCCCCAGCGCCATTCACATCCCCGCCGGGGCAGCCGCGCGGCCGGGGCGCCGCCGCTCTCCCGGCCCCCGGGGCGATGCTAGCGGCGGCGGCGGCGGCGGCGGCGCGGGGCGGGCGGCGCTCCGGGGCGCTCCGCGCTCATGGCCCGGCGCCCCCCGACCCCTGCCGCGGCCCGGCGCTGCGCCTCCGCCGCCCCGAGCGCTGGCACCGGCGGGGCGGGGCCGGGGCGGGGACAGCCGGCGTCGCCGCCGAGCCCGGCAGCCCCGAGCCCCCCCAGCGCCCTGCCCCGCCCCGCCCCGGCGGGCAGCGCGCTGTCCCGCACGCCCCGAGGTCCGCATCCACCCGCACCGGCCTCCGGTGGGTGCTGAGAGGGAGCCTCCCTACGTGCCAGGGTGTGCTGTGAGGCCTTGAGATCCCGGGGCACAGCTTGGGCACACCCCACGGACACAGGGCTTTGACTGTCCCCAACCCCTGGATGCGCCTTACAGGCGTGGGAGTCTTCCTCCCCTGCGTCCCACCTGGATGCACACTGTAGGTGCGCAACTTCGTTTCTTCCCTGGGCCCTGCCAGGATTCCCTGTTTAGCTACGGGACTCTCTTTGTCTTCGTAGCACCCAGTCCCTGATGGATGGACAAAAGGCGTGGAGATCTGATCTCTCCATATATCCAGCCCCACCCTATACAGTATCGTGGGACCAGTTGCCCCACACAAGTAGCTGTTGGCAGTTTGAGCCCCGTTGGTATAGGCTTGGATCTCTGCCCCTTGGATCAGGGGCTCTGATTCTCTCCGTGCATCCAGCCTGGGTGGTATCCTAGGGGCATTGGATCTGTCCTCTGGAGGAGCAGGGAAGTGCAGCCTCTCCGTGACAGCATGCCCGATGCCTGTTGCACCCTTTCGCCTTCCTTGTTCTACTGAGCTCTTCCACTTCTCCCTGGTTTTCTTCTGCTTGCTGCTCCCCTACCTCAGGCCTTTTGCCTGCTCTGAGGCTGATCCATCCTGTCCTTCCTGCCCAGGGACTTTCTGCAGCTGGATCTGCCCTTGCTCAGTCCCACACATTTTGCTGACACTCTCCTTGGCATCCACCTGCCTGTGCTGGCCCAGCCCTGCCCCAGCCACCTCTCTGGGCGCTGCCACAACCCTGACTCGGCAGTTCCCCTCAAACAGCTTTGCTCCAGCTGTTTTCCTGTGTGGTAGGACTGGCTGCACATGCCCTGCATCACTCTCACTGATTTTCCTGATGGAAAAAGAAGCCACATAGAGTATTTCTTGGTGTGGCGTTTTTTTGCCAGTGCTTGACTCCAGGTGCTACCAAGCACATCATAAACCATTGGACCATGAGCTGGGTTTTCTTCCTTGTCTCAGGAGGGAGAACAACCCTGTGGGCTAGAGCAGGGAACTGAGGTGCCCATTTATTTATAATGGGAACAGTGCCCTGCCCTCCCCCTAGGAATTCATGGTATTCCTGCTCTTCCAGGCCTGCAGAGAAAGTGGGTTTGTGCAGGACAAGTTTCCTACATGTAGGGAGGAAGAGCATGAGGACAGGGCTCTGCCAGTCTCTGTCTCATGGTGTCTGAGCCATCCTTTTCCTCACCAGTACCACTCCAGCCTGCCAGGGTATTGGATAGCATGTGCCAGGGTGGCTTTTTCAGCGCTCTACGTGGGGTAGAGCGCTGTGCAACAGGCCACATTCTTAGGTTTCCTCAGCCTCACATGTCAGTCCTGCTGACAACAGCCTGACAAAATGACAGGAGCAGCTCCATGGATGAGAGGAGAGAACAACATCTGCCTGTGGGGACAGGAGGCTGCAGTCTGTGCCCTCCTACCCTGGTGACCAGCTGGAGCTGCTCAGATGGGTGGCAGTGGGTGCCTACCTAGGCTCAGCCCTGGCGCCTGAAATATGAGCATGCTGATGCACGTGCAGCCCAATGACCAGCTCCTCAGTGGTGTGGGACACTGCTCAGAGGAACACAGCCAGCTCACCTGGGGCAACAAAGAGACCCTCTCCCTTCCACTTGAGTGCAGCAGATTCCTGATGGTCAAGGCATTGCAACAGGGATGGGGAGGCTTGGGGAGGATCTTGAAGACAGAAACTCAGGACCACTGCCTGATCAGAGCTCCTGCTGCTCACAAGTGACTGGGTTTACATCCAATTAAGTTGTAATGGATAAATTAAAGCCCTGGAGATGGCTCTGACTGTGGAAATTGCTGCTGCAGGATTTGCAGTCCCTTCTCTCATCAGCGCTGGTAACTCTACTGTGCTATTTCCATCATGCTCAGCTCCTGCCTGGCACAGCAGGGCTGAGCTGAGGCATGGCTAAAAGTCTCTAGTGCCCCAAATCCCTCCCATGGTGCAGGCAAGTACACTAAGCAGCTGGGTGCAAAGTCAGGCTGGGCTGAGCCTGCAGCAAACCCTGAATTAAGCTACTCAATCCCTGGTGAGGAAAAGCAAGAAGGAGGTCTCCCTGGCTGTACTCTGCTCACGTGGATCTGCAGGGGAGAGAGGAGGGGGGCTTTGTCCTCCTTGCCCTTCTCTTTCTGGGTTCTACACCCTTTCTCTCCTGCAGGCAAAAGGCTCAGGGATTAGTAAACATCTTCACCCTGCCTGCTGGGAATGGTGCATCATCCAGGCAAAGCAGGGGTGGGAGATTTCAACCAGCCTATGGAGGCTGGAGCTGTAGAAGTGCAGAGTTATCTTGTAAGGATCAGGGCACACTACAGGTATGGGATGGCCAGGCTCTGTGCAGGGCAGTGAGGGATGTAGGAGCTCTCCACATAGGAAACCTGGTCCTTGCTGCACTCCCACCTCTATTCCACAACAGCACGGTGACCCTGGGGTCTTTGCAGGACAGCTCTGATTGGGATGAGCCAACAGTAATGCACCCCAACCAAATCCTTGCCCTGCTCAGAGCCCCAGAGCCAGAACTTGAGCAGTCCCCTCCTCTGCACCCATGTGCAAGAGCCCATCCATACGTGAGACTCCTCTGCAAATACTCTGGAAAATCAGTGGCTGCTGCTGCCAGGGGTGTGCTGCCAGAACAGGCACAAGGCTAAAGGGTGTGAGGGTTTTCCAACCTGGAGGGGCTGTGCAGACATGGGGGTGAGCAGGACAAAGAGCACTGGCTGACTCAAATTACTCCCTTTGGTGCTTGTTTGCAGAATGTGGGTGCAGCCTCTTGGTCCCAAGTATCCTCTTGCCTTCTGTACCAGAAGATCTCTGCTCTTTTCCCACACTATCATACATCACTCTGCACATCTCCACCCCCAAGTCCTATATGTTCCCCGGCTCCCTGTTTATAAGACAACTGTTCCCTGAAAAACATCTCATGCTTCTGCCCTGTAGGAAATAAGAGATGACAGCTCAGCAAGGGCCATTACATGGTGATAGGAGGCCTGGGCAGTTTGAGGAGCTCAGGGTACATGGTAGAAGGTCTCAGCCCCAGCCTGGTGATGTCCGGTGGCACCCAGTCCAGGTAATGCAGCCGGACTACATTTCCCAGTGCACTGTGTGCTGCTGAGCCCGGCAGGGCTGTGCATGTTACACACCCAGCACCATGGCTGCAGGCTGCAGCAGCCTTTGTCCAGACGCCAGCAGGGATTGGCAAGGTCCCTGCTGTGCAGGCACATTGCTGTGCCCCCTTTGCCTCCCTGTCACTCCAGCTGTAAAGCCATTGAGGGCTTGTGTGCAACATGAAAGCTGCAAATATTTGTTGTGTCATTAATATTCTTCCAGCACAGTCAGCACAGCACCTGGCAGTATTTGCTTGCTGACTCCTGTTATCTCATTGATGCTTCTCATGCCTGGGTGCCAGTGCTGTGACATCCATGGAGACAGAATCCACATCCATCCCTGTCTCTTAGTGCTGGACAATGATTTCAGCTCCCTGTTCTGCTTCTCCTCAAGCAAACACCAGTGCCTGTGCCTGGGGGGCACTAATGCCTGAACCCAGCTGTGTGCCTGCTTGCTGGAAGCTCCATGGGGCAGTGAAATTGAAAACATTGAGAACACTTATAAAAGAAAGCCAGCCATCACCTCTGAAAAGAAGGGACAGGCAGCTCTAGATGTGCCTGCACCACATGTAACCCGGGGTGACGTGATGTGTGGCCATGTAAGCACAACTGCACAGAATCATGGATGGTTTGTGTTGGAAAAGACCTTAAAGATCATCTTGTTCCAATCCCTCTGCCATAGGCAGGAACACCTTGCACTAAGCTGGGCTGCTCAAGACCACATCCAACCTGGCCCTGAACACTGCCAGGTTGGGACATACACAACTCTGGGCAGCCTGTTCTGTTTTGCCTCACCACCCCCACAGAGAAAAATGGTTTCCTAATATCTAATCTAAACTTACTGAGTTTGAAGCCACTCCCCCCCATCCTATCATTTCGCAGTTCCTGATAAAGTCCCTGTCTAATTTCCATTAGGCCCCCTTTAAGATACTGGAAGATTGCTATGAGGTGTCCACACAACCTTCTCTTGAATCTTGAACATCCCCAGCTTTCTCAGCCTCTCTTCAGAGGGAAGATACTCTAGTCCCTTTATTAGCTCCAAAACCCTTTCCTTCTTGCTCCAACAGCTCCAAGTCCACATTCTTGCAGTGATTAAGCACTACAGAGACCTTCACAAATCACCAGGAACTGGTCACTTCACACCAAGTAGGGACAATGCTACATCTCTAGCATTACCCACCCTACTCCTGAACCAGCCTGAACACCTTATCTCACAATACCTGGCCATGCTCCCGTCCTTCAACACTGCCCAGCAGATAACAGGGCTTTTCCTTGTCCTCTTGACCTGGACCTGGGAAATCTGGCTTTCAACAGCTCCAGGCTCATCCCATGAGGTTGTGTCAGCCTTTCTTCACCTCCTGCATCTTGCCAAGCAATTAGAAACACTCCCCAAGGACTTTGCAACACACCTGAAGGGCTTATGGTTCTGCCAGATGTGAGGCTGGAGCACAGATACCAAGAACCTGGTCTGGCTGCAGAGCTGGGACAAGTGGGGTCATACGAGAGTGGACTAGGTGGTGACCCACAGCACCAGTTGCAGGAGAGCAAGTGTTCTGGTTTCATCTGGGTTAGGGTTCATTTTCTCCCCAGTAGCTGGTTCAGTGTTGTGATTTTGATTCAGCTGAGAATGATGTTGATAACACACTGATGTTTCAGCTGTTGCTCTGCAGTGCTTACCCTGACTCAAGCACTGGCCAGTTTCCCATGTTCTGCCAGGAGCAGGTGCCCAAGAAACCAGGAAGGAGCATGGCCAGGAGAGCTGACCCAAACTGCCCAAAGGGATATTGCATGCCATAGAACACCATGCACAGGAAATGCTGATAACTGCTGGGTATCAATAAGTGAGTGGTGAGCAAGCGTGTTATGCCTCATTTAATTCACTCTGGCTTTATCCTTCTCCTTTTAATTACAATTATAATTTTAAATTTTTATTATTATTAACAACAACAACAATATTGTTTAAATTATTTAACTGCTCTTATCTCTACCCACAATTTCCCCCCCACCCCCGGCTTTCCTCTCCACCATGGCAGAGGGAGAGTGAGTGAGCATCTGTGTGCTAAGGAGTTGCCAGCTTCGATTAAACTGTGACATCAGGGCAGCCAGAACCTTCGCCCCGGGTTCATCACTGCTCTTTGATCTGTATGGCTTGATGTTGCTGCAGGGAGTAACTCAGAAGCAGCACAGCAATGTGTAGGGAAAGTCTGGTGAGGGCATGCATAACTCAGCACAGCACCTACCAGAGACCCTACAGAACACACACACACAATTCACCCCAGAGATCCTGACACTAACAAACCAGCATCCTCCTGCTTCCCCTGGCTTCTGACCCATCTCAGAACTCACAAAAAGAAAACCTGAGGGAACAATTCTGAACAATGCTAGAGAATCATTCCCCTTTGAGCACTGAGCTTCTGCTTGAGAAGGACACATCCTTCCCCAGCCCCATCAGCCTGAGTGAGAGAGATGCTCCCTGTCCCTAGTGCTCTCCTGACCCTAGGTAGAGATGGTGAAGCCCTGCCTATTCTCTCAGATGCCTGAGCAAGAGGTGGATGCTGCAAGGAGCTCTCTACCCTTGAGCCAGTGGTCACTCAGCCTACACCTCTCTGAGTAACTCCTTGGCCTGCTCATGGTCCTGTAATCATCCACACCATGGAGTTGTGTTTCCTGACAAAACTACAGCTTGGGCGAAATAAGGAAAGTTAAAGGGAGGTAATTGCTCACCTTATTCACAAGACAAAACATGGGCACAGCCACCTCCAGGCAGAGAATTTATCTGTGTGCCTGTCCTCCTGTCTCTGTTGCCTTCCCCTTTGATTTCCTCTGTGCCAGGGCACAAAGGAGCAGTATAACTGTACTGTACTCTAGATGACCATGGGAGCCCTTCAACTGGAGGTCACCATTGCCACAACCACGTGTGGGCAGTGATGCTGTCTCCAGGTGTTGGAGGACTGGAAACAAAGGATCAGTTCTGTGTGTGCTAGAAAACTGGGAGCTCCCTGTGGCTGCAGGCACTTCCTTGTGCCTTTTCCAGGGCAGGCTGAGGCAGCACAGGCTGGAGCAATAGCCTTCCAGTGTGGGGAGGGAAGGCAGCTGTGCTGTGTTTGTCATGGAAGCTGCCACTTGGAGCCAATTCAATCACACCTCTTTATTGCTTCCCCTAGCTTTTGAAAATCTCATTATGTTTAGCGAGCTCTGTGAGCAGCCCTGCCAACCTTCCTTGTGTCCTGTCTTCTATGTTTCCAGGCACACTGGCTGCTGAGGAAGTGCATAAGCACATTCCATGGGGCCTCGGATGAAAAACTTGCACCCCAGTATATATAGATGGGCCTGGCATGGACAAGGTGTACTGGGGTTTTCCATGAAGACAAAAGCAAGGGAAGGGGATGTGTGTTCTAAGTGGGGACATCTCAACAGCATGACAGGGAGAGCACAGTGCTAGCCACATGAAATGTGGATGAAAAATCAAACCCCACCATTCCAATAAAGATTTGTAGGGAGCGGTATGTTTATTCACAGCGCTGTGGACGCATGTCAGGACTCATTGCCCTTCAAAGGACATGCGTACCTCTGAGAACTCCTGATCCTTGATCCTTTTTTATTACCCTTACTAATTTCCATATGCATAGAATTTCACAATAGGTTAATGCATATTCATTCTGCTGATTTCACATTACACTTATAGCTAGTTACACTTGTACTCAGTTTTTGTCAGAAAGTACAGAAAGAACTCCTGGGTCACTCTGCCGTGTCTGTTTCAAGGTCCGAGGAGTCTTTCTTCTCTTATATTTTAGTGTGGAAATTTGCATTCTTTCTCCTTAGCTGAGTTAGTTTTGCTAGTGTTGCTGTTACCAGACTAAACAACATATTTAGTAAGTTCAAAGTGGCACATTTCACCTAAATCCAAATGGATTTCTATCCTGTTAAATTTTCACTCTGTCTCACACAGACAGCAGCCTTGTACTCCACAGTGGGTCAAAAATGGGGAAAGAGGGTGCGTCCTGCTTGGCTCTGTTAGTTTCAAATGTGGAGGCTGATGGTTGTAGGTCAGTAGCACAACAAGCAGAGGATACCTGAGCCAGGACTGTAGAGATTCTTAGTTCAGTCAGAGAGAAAACGAAGGTTTCTAACCAGGCAGAAGCCTGGGAAACAGTTGAAAAAGAATGTAAATAATGCTTTATCTTTCTTGTTGTTCTCATTGTTTATAGACAGGTTCTGCCACTGTGCATCATTCACTGCATACCAATGGTTGAGATGTTTTTACTCTAGGACCAATAGAATTGGTCTGGATGATACTCTTTATAAAATAGAGATATATTTGAAATAAATCAGAGCTCTACTCTCAAGCCTTCTGAAGTGGAGTCTTTTCATACTGTCCTGCCTCAACAGCATCACAGGACAAATGATGGCAGGTGGGATATGTGCTGGCTCCAGCACAAGGCAGAGCTGAGACAAATGGCGCAGGGTTTTGATCCTGCTGTGTCCTGCATGCTGGAGCCTGGTTCCATTAATACCTCTGATTACCCTGACCTCATTTCTGTCCACCTGTGTCATGGGTGGCTGGTTACCCCACCCTGTGGAGCCCTTGTTCTACAGTGGGTGATTGCATCAGCCCTGGACTGACTGGTCTCTGGGGGGGTAATTACAAGAGACAACCAGTGCTGCAGGCTGTGGGTGAGCCAAGTGTGTCACCACCAGCCCAGCACCTGACATGTAAGTCACAGCTTGATGCATGGCAGGCCCTTCCTTATGGATCATTCAGGAGCATCTCTGTGGATGCCCTGTAGACTGGACTCTCACAAAAAGGGATCATAAATGGCATTATGCATGTCTCTGTTGGCTGAAGTGGCATAGGGTTCCCCACAGGAGGTTGTGGCATGAGACAGAACCTTTCCTTTTCCCCCAGGTCTGATGTGATGCTGCTGTAGGTCGGCTCAGTATCTTGACCTTTGACTGATCTTGGGCTGGAGCACACATGGCTTCATGCACATACTTGTACAACAAAGGGCAGCTGCTCTCTAAGCTCTGGGCACTGTGCCACCCACACCACTCACATTGACGTACCAGGACACAGTGCCCTCTTCTCTCCTCTTGTCCCCACCTGCCCAGCCTCTATGGAGGATTATTCCAGGCCAAGCTTTGGTCAGGGCCTGAGTGCTGGGGAAGACTGCAGGCTCCCAGGGCTTCTGCAGGGCCATGCACTGAGAAAAGGAGTGAGCAGAGGCCCATGCAAGACCTTTCCAGTATCCCGAGTGCGAAGCAAGCTGCTTCAGGGAAGTATAGCATTTTACTAATGGTAGCTGCAAAGCCAGGACATGGACAGGCATCCCAGGATAGGTCAGGTAGGAGCTGTGCCAGCTTGGGGTCCCACTGGCAGCAGTGATGCCTCCTCCAATGCACCACTGGTGCAGCCCCTGGCAGGATGATGGGACTGTGAAGACCACAAAATACCAAATAACACCACCAGATGGGTATGCCTTATCCCCTCCACCATGCCAGTGGCTTAATTTCACTGGAGAAACCACAGCTTTACTTTTTCTTCCCTTTTCATATGGTTCCTTTTGAAGTCACTTCTCTCTTCCCAGATACCTGATTGACATATGTGGTTTCTCAGGATTTGTTTTTCTTTGGAAGCTGTACAGGCTGAGAACTGTAAAAAGGGAAGTATAAGCCCTTTGTTTAATGGGATAGAAGGAGAGACTCCAGGCTCCACCAAACACTCCATCAGCTCTCTAGGAAAGAGAACTATGGTGACTGGGGTCAGCACATGTGTGGGGTATAGCATTTGAATGGGAGCAGTGCAGAGAGGCTTGAGTAGTGAAGGAGGTGCAGGGTGAAAGGTTTGTCAAGGAGATAGAGAGCTGCTCGGGCAGCTGGAGACAATGACCACAGGCACAATATGCCGCCCATGATGGAGAGCAGATGATGGGGAGGGGGTATAAAGCACAAAGGCAGAAAGAACAGATCAGGAGCTCTGATCTTGGTGCAGAGATTCTTTAGGCAGCAGGGTTTGGGGGGAAGCTAGTCTGACCTGAGATGCTGCCCCAAATCTTAAAATTCGCACCTCCTGGGTTTAGCCACATTCCCTGTCCAAGAACCAGGGTGGGATGTGCTGAAGATGGTTCTGGAGCTGGGAACAGGAATGGCTGGGCCAGATGTGGAACTGCTTGGATGCCAGAGATGGAAACCCCATTTCTGAGCACATCTTTCTCAAACCAAAATGCAGCATCCACTCCTCCCATTCCCCCCACTCCCAGTCTTACTACACTCTGCTCCCAGCAGTGAACTGCTTATGTCCAATTTTATGTGCTAAAAATACCTTTCTGGGCAGTCAGCAAATGCACAGCCCAATGGGAGACATTGGCAGTCTGAGCATGAAGGGGATTAGGGTGTATTTGGGGTTGGTGTGGGCAGCAGCACCAGGCCAGGAGGGCCTGGATGGCCAGGGTGAGAGCAGTGGGCTTGCAGATTTCCAGAGGGATTTTAATCATGGTGCCAGGGCACCATGGCAGTGCCAGGGCAGAGTCTTGCCTACCTTGACTGTGTGATTCTGGGGAGAAGGCATGTGCAAGTGGACTCAGAAAGGTGGGGAGATGCTCCCTGTTGGAAGGAGTCAGCAGGTCCTGCTCCCTCCACTGGGAAGAGGCAATGTAGCAGTGATAGCAAAGGGATTATCCAGCCCTCAGGGCCCACCCCTGCTCTGCCCAGCACCCAGAAATGCTCTCCTGGGAACCCTGCAACATTCTGGGCTCTCCCCTGTCACAGCTCTGCTCTCAGTACACCTATCTTGGATCAGACCAGGCAGGTCCTCAAGCCACCATAGGGGCAGAGATGGTAGTCTTGTGCTGGCTTTTGTAGCCTTGAGTGACCAGTTGCACAGGAGGGAGTCCCTGCCCCTGCCACTGTCACCAATTGGGTGACAACAAAGGTGCCCCAGAGCCACCTCTCTCTCAGGCCAACAAAGCTTCCTGCACACCTCCCAGATATTTTACTGGGTTCAAGGCAGACTATGATAACTGATCATGACCAGGTTGTCACCGCCCCAATCAGAGCTGATCCTCTGCACCCCAGCACTACTGGGGCTCCCCTTACCCTCCTTCTGCCCATAGTTCTGGGGTTCTACTCCCAGCTCTGTAGATGAGCTGTAGGGGTTTAAGATGTCTGTGTTCTATCCTCATTTTGGGAAAGGGGCTGGATGGTTCCTAATTTCAGGGTAGCATGGAGTGTGGGCCATTGTTGTATTGATGGCACTGCAAGACCCCTGTTGGGAAGAAGTTTGGGTCTGGTGGGGTTGGGAAAGTTGGAGCAGTGAGGAAGAGCCCACAGTGGGGTTCAAGACTGGGTTTTGGCTGTATCCTGTAGGCATTTTCCAGTTCTCCCTGCCAGAATATGCTCTAGGTTCTGGCAGTACAGGCTTCAGCCCTGATTGAGGCAGATTCTACATCCTGGAGAGGGACCAGCATGATGTGGGGACCCACCACCAGGTCACACAGGATCATGTGCTTATGCTGTGCAAGGAACAGACCCCTTCCTGTCTTTCTCAGGGATGGATCTGACTAGGCTACCCTCCTCAGGCCTGAGCCTGACTCAGCAGCTTTGTGTTGACATCCCAGCCTGGCTGTAGCCCACTTCCATCACCTGACCATCATCTGACACCACCATCTATAGGTACAACCTACAGTGGGTTCCCTTGGGACAGGTGTGATCTAGGAAGGAGAATAAGACCCTAATATGCAGGTGTTGTTTGTGAGTTTTGACACAGTAAAAGATTTTACTATAGAGGAACATGGTGGCTGTGTTAGCAGAGCTTTCCATGAAGCCTGATTCTCAAAAGCCACAGCTACTTCTTCTTTTCCTTGTGGTTTTGTGGATAGTTTTGAGCCCCCAGTGCTCTTCTCTGTCAGAAGTAAATCTGAGTGTAAATTTCAGGTGATTTGGGTTTTTCTCTCTTCAGTCTGAAAGTTTGAGTCCTAGTAGTTCTTCGACAACCGAATGGTCCTCCAGGAAACAGCCCATCAATCACATTTGCAATGACATTGAATTCAATGAATATAGCTGACTGTGCTGACTTTCAGTTTTCTTCAGCATTTTTCTAATGGATGCTATATACCAAGAAATGAACAAATCTCAAAACAATGATAAATTTCTAAGGAGGGAGAGGCCAAACACAGATTTTGAGGCCTTAGGACCAGGGAAAAGAAATAACCTCATCAGGGACAATAGGAAGCTTGTTTTACCACTTGTGAAATTTTCAAGCTTGACTGTTTAATTCCATTGGTTTTGCTTCTTTCACATACAAGAGAGAGTCAGTGAGAGTGTCGGTGTCTAACTCTGGGATTTTATGAAGACATGACCCAGTGAGTGCTGGGTGTGCCCATTCTACTGCACAGGAACAAGAAAAACCTTGTTCTCAAAGGACAGGGATCCACCAAGGAAACAAGGAGGACATGACTTAGTGCTGCTGTTCCTCTTGCTGAGAGCTTTCTAGAAGATTTCACTCATTTACCTCACAACAGCTGCATGTGACACAGCTGGACTTGATGTAATGATGTTCCCAAATGGATCTTCGGAGACATCTAGTTTACAGAAAGCCCTCAGTGTTGCTGGTTTACAGGGATAATACAGATAGATATACCAAGCAGTGTCCTGAGGATGTGGTTCGTGGGAAGGGATCTCCTAGGGAACTGAGGGCTAATGAGTTCCAGCTGAGTGGTAAGAAACACCCTGGGTGACAGCATCCATTCCCAGAACACAGAGAGTGTTGCACCATAGGGCATTTGTGCTTGTCTATCTAGCAAAACACAGGGAGAGGGATTCTGTAAAGCACAGAGTTGAAAGAGGAATGGCCCAGGAGAGCTGCAACAGCACAGGGAGTCAGGACACAAGGACATGAAGTTGTCCAAGAGTTTGTGAGCTGAAAAGAGGCTCCAGAGAAGAGCTTGGTGGTGACATCTGCAGGGACAGGAGACTGGGGGAGTGTGAGTCCCCAAATGAAGAACACTTAGGGAATTCTTTCCCAAACCCAAAGACCCTACCTGAGCTCAACAGTAAAAGGAACAAGATGCCTCCATCCATCTCCAAGGAGTCCCTTTTATACCCATACTGTCCACACTGTCCTTGTTGAGTGCTTCCCATCCTAAAAGTCACTGACAAAGAGCAGCTGAGAGCAGGAAAGGTTTGGAGAAGAAATGAAAAGAGAACACTTCCAGGTCCAGGAGCTTGTCTGATGTGGAAACTCTAGTGACAGAATTCAACAGCAAGAATGTTGCAGCTGCATTAGTTCAAGGTAATAAGAAAGATTTTTAGAAGTATTTAAAATATATGTAGATATGGTACTTAGGAACATGTTTTAGTGGGGGGCTTATTGTGCTTGCTTAGTGGTTAGACATGATCATCATAGAAGTGTTTTCCAACATAAATCATTCCATGATTTGAAAGAGAAAGTGATGCATGCAGTCTAGGGTGGCCTTGGGCACATTAATCAGGGGTGTGTTCCTCAACATCCTCTGCTGGATCTGGAAGGAGAGAGACAGACCTGAGAAGGTTTTGGAGGTGCTTATTTTGGAGCAGGGCTATGGAAGCCTGTGGTAGCGAGGGAAAAGGCTGGACTAAGACACCTGGGAGACTGCATGGAGCATGTACCCACTGTCTGTGGGAAGACGTGTGAGAATCAACACTGAGGCTGGTGGGACGCTCTCTTTCCAAAGAGGAAGCTTATTGCACCACATGTGATTCCCCTGTGGGGCTGTCTCACTTCTGTGTGAGTGCCTCTCCTGTGCAGGGCTGCGCAGACACCTTTCCTGAGCAGCTCATGCTGAGTCCTGCCTGGGGACTTCATGCCAGCATGGCCCTGCCAGCACTGGCTCTGACATTCTTCCTGGCCCTTGCTCCTCTGCTGCTGGCACTGGGACAGAAGCGCCACGATCCGGAGAATCCATGGGTATATCAGGAAGCAGGTAAGAGTGGATTGTGCCTCTCTCTTACAAAAATGACTTTGCTTCTCCTCTACCTGTGCATTTGCTACATGGCTTTACCCTGCTTGGCCTGCAGCTGAGGCTATGAGAGGGCTGGAGCAGGTATCTGCATATGCCTGAGACACTCAGGCATCCTTCATGTTGTGGTGGGACAGACCTCCATTTGGGATGGAGGGCAGCAAGCCTTGATGTGCTGGGAAACTTCCATGGGATTTGCAGTGTCCCTCTAGGAGGTGGGTAGTGTTTTGCTGGGAGCAGGAGGTGGCTGGGTCTTGTTATGCAGCACACAGATGAATCCAGAGCAATCAGAGCAGTGATGGCCTTTCTAGGTAGTTCAAGCACTCCTGTCACAGGTGATGATGGTGATCATCAAAGACTTGAACTCTCTTAGCTGTGATGCCTGCTCTCTCCCATAGTCCCTGGGGCTGAGGGAACTGTAGTTTGGTGGGATTGTTCACATCAAGAGGCTTGTTCTAGTCTTTCTCCATGCCAACAGAGTTAGGGGCAGCTCCTGTGTCTCTGCTAGGCTCTTCCTACAAAGAATGTGAGTTTTCCTGTGGTGATTATATGCTGTGCCCTGGGCTTGCTGGTACCTGTTGAGGTCCCCATGGGGTATGGCATGGCTAGGGGATGATCTGTAAGTATTCTCTCTGTAAGGAAATGGGAGCAGAAGTGGCTAGCCAAATCATCAGATGGGTTGTGAGGTTGTGAGTCATGCTGCCTATCACTGGCGGCTCAAGGGATGCTGCCTTTCCAGCAGTGGACAACTCTCAGCTGTCCAGAGCAGGATGGAACCTCTTCTCCCTAGTCTGTACTCATGTCTACTGACCCAAAAGGATCCTGGATGTCACCCTTGGGCAGGGTGTGTGTTACTTCAGGGTGTTTAATGGCAGGAGGGGCGAAGGTGTGTGAGGGGGGTGCCTGGTGAGGCTGGGACAAAGTTAAGGGTTTCCTGTCTGTCAGGTAGTTTTCTGTCAGTGAGGTGTGTGATCTGAGGGCACTGGGAGAGACACTGAAGAAGTTTCATGTCTGCACGATGTGGTCTAAAAGGATGGGGCTGGTGGCCACTGTCCTTTGGGGTGGGGAGCTGGGACGAGGTTTGCCATGATGGCGTGGAAACCTGCTGCCAGAAAAGGGAAGTGGTGAGTGCTGGCTGGTGGGAAGTGGGCAGTTGTAGCTGAAGAGAGGCGTTTTATCCCCCTTCAGGGAAGGCCAGCTCCATGCCCACTGCCTTCTCATGGACTTGTTTTGCACTGAGTGAGAAAGTCTAGGTGACATGTCCACCACAGCAGGACAGGGCAGGCTCATTTTGGGTGATGTGCAGAGGCTAGGCTGAGTGCATTGAGCAGGGTATGAGGTTTGTGGCCATTGGTGTGAACTTACGTTGTCTGAGGGACACACTCTATTGACAGCTTCTTTCACCCAATGTGGAAAAAGCTGATTAACACAGAGAGTGTCAAGGTATTTGATTTATTTACAGTTCTGCACAGGAAAGTGTGCTGGGTGGCAAATCCACACAGCCAGCACACTGAGGCAGACAAAAGCATATATACTGACAGAGACACAGTCTTTGGCTATTAGTATACCTTACTGAAGTCACTGCTTGCCTGCGTTACTATGACTCATCCTTTCCCTTCTTCACTGTAAAAGCACAGTGTTCCAAGAAATCATGGTACATGCTAAGAGAGTGGTGGTCTTTTTGAGAGAGGGCGTCAAATAACTGAGGATATGGGTTTTTACTAAAATTAAGAGCAAGGATTCATCACTAGGGTGATGAATAACATAACAAAACTCAGCAAAACTGGGTGTTTTCTAGCTCACAGGTAAACATCTTGGATGATAAAGGTGTTATTTTTTGTTTTTCCCCTTTCAAGGACTCAGACAATTCATTTTCTGTCTGCTTCATTCCTGTAGTTACTGCTTCCACTGCAGAATTGCTTGGTTCATTCTCTTGTTACCTGCAACTTTACTCCTATTATTTACAATTGCTGCTGGCAGTCACTTCTTGGGGACCAAGCTGTGGAGTCTGGAATGACAGCAGAGACTCACTGGGTCTGGTGCACTCCCCCAGCCCCTGTATTTGTGGGAGAGAGCAGCATCCCCCCGGCTGCTGGATCCCTCTGGCTGGGCTGTCTCTGCAGCAGTGGGTGGGCAGGATAACCCTGTGGATAACCCTCCTGCACTGCCCCTGAGAGTGTGAGGAGGGATAAAGCATCTGGGAGATGGGGCTCATCTGGGGAGGTGCTATCTCTGCCACCTCTCTGAACAGAGAGGGATTGGCACCCCTCCACATAGAGCTCCCTCATCCTCATGGATGCTGCTGGAGCCCAGTGACCCTCAGGCTCTGCCTTCTGGCCTTTGCACACAGGAAAATGTGAAGCTCCCTCAGACTGGGACTCCAAACTGCAGTTTACGCCAAAGAAGAGCAACTATGCCTTGAATGAAGTGGTGCAGCTCAGCTGTGCTGGGGAGTTTGTGCCATCTGTCTGGCAGATCCAGTGCATTTCCAGAGGGGCCCAGATGCAGTGGAATGAGACTGCCACCTGCAAGGGTAAGCACAGCCCTGCACCACTGTGACCCAGGGTCCTGAGCTGGTGACAGACTCTCTGTGACCTGGTCATGCACATGACAGTGCAGGAATGGCAGACCTGGATGCCTTGGCTTTCCCCCATGTCCTGGCAGTGACAATGCTCTCTTTGTCTCAGCACCTTGCTGTAGGCACCTGCTGGGCTCTGTGCTCCTGGGGAGAGGAATCCTTCCCAGCCAGCATCTCCTGCCTCAGCATGGAGTAGGAATAGCTGCAGGGGTTCTGCTTTTTTGCCTGGAAAGCTTCTCAAAGGTTTGGGTTGTCTCTGGTGTGGGAGGCTGTTACTGCAGCATGGCTCACCTGCACATGAGGGAGACAAGAAAATGGGGGCTCAAATGCCCCATGGAGAGGGCAGAATCCAAGGGAGGCTTGTGAGTCCAGGACACGGGGTAACAAGGAGCCCTGTGTTCTTGGAGAGTGTCTGGGTACATGACACTCGTATGTGTTGGGGTGAATAGTCAGAGTCATGAGAGATCCGTCCCATGTCTCCTCTCTTAACGTCCCAAAAGTACTCCTCACCCAATTTTACCTCTGACAGAAACATGCCAAAGGCCTGCTTGGTGGGACCCCAGACTCCAGCTGGCACCAGCCCGTGACAGTTACACAGAGAATGAAGAAGTGACTCTGAGCTGCAACAATGGTTTCCAGCCATCCTTCACCCATGTCAAATGTGCAAATAGGGTTCAGCCACTGAATTATCAGCCAGTGTGGCTGGGGAGAAACAGCAGTGGTGTGTGGATTCAAGTTCAGGGGAACATAGTGTGCATTGGTAAGCAGGGTGTCAGGAAATGCTTCCTACAGAATTCTGTGGTCAATTTATGCCCTGTCCATCCATCTCCAAGCTTCCATCATCACTGTGGTCAGGGATGCAATTCTGATGCCATGTCGGGGCCTCTTGGGTCTTAGGCATTTGATACCTCAGACCATTCCCCTATTGAATTCTGGCACATCCTTGTCCACCACCTGCCTGGACAGGCCCCAGCCCCAGCTGACACTCATAAGGAAAGCCCATCCCAACTAGACTTGCAAAGGTGCCCCATCCTAGCAGATGGATGTGTCACTTCCCGCTCCTTTCATTGGCTAGAGGGACTGCTGGGGATTGCTGAGACCCCGCCACATACCCTGCTCCTCCTTGGAACCTCTCAGCCCAACTAACATGCACTTTCACCTCTGCCAGAAACATGCAAAAAACCCAACTGGGACTTCAGACTCCAGCTGGCACCAGAGCAGGAGAGTTACAGGAAGAACGAAGAAGTGATTCTGAGCTGTCCCAAGGGTTTCCAGACACCTTTCACCCATATCAAATGTGCAGGAAAAGTTCTGTCTGTTATCAATGGAAAACCTATACACAGAGAAGCTTGGACTGGAAAGGACAGCAGAGGCAGTGTGATCAACATTCAGCCCAAGTTCAGGGTACAGTGCCTTGGTAAGGAGGCATCAGGAGCATTCCTGACTGCCCTGCTCTGCCCTTCCTGAGCAGGGAAGGCAGCCTGTGGGGGCACAGGAAGCTTCTGGCTCTGTGCTGCCTGGGGAAATGGCAGGTGGTGCTGAAGACACTGTCAAGGCAGCTCCTGAGTCTGCTCTGTGCCTGCCCTAGGGTTCCAGGGGTGCCCTGGTGGGGGAGATGGCCGATGCCAGCTTTAGTCCCTGAAGGTCCTGGCAGGAGGGAGTTTTGGTACAAAGGTCCCTGCCTTGATACCAAAGTAGCCATTTTGGCAGTAACCAGCACTGCCCATGGCACAGGAGGTCAGGGGCCATGCAGGGCTTCAGGCTGTGTTCACAGGGGGCTGGGTGGTATGTGGGAGACACAGGTCTCCCTAAGGGCTTCTGGCAAGAGCATGTGCTGAAAGTCAGGAGTACAATGTTGTAGGTCTGACAGGTGGCACAAGGGACGAGGGTAAAGGTGTGTCCTCCTCCTCGTGTGCTGGTTCCCTCTCCCTGTGCCTGCTGCATGCTGTCACTGCAGTGCCAGCTTTGGGACTCAGACTTCATGACTTCTCAGGAGGAATCAGGGGGTTGTCATCCTGCCTGAGGGACAAAGAGGGCACCAGAGTCTCTGGGCAGGCTTTGTGTACACACCCCACGTGGTTTCCCCTCAGTCCCTGACTCCAGCTCCTCCTAGCCCTTCCCAGGAGACCTGGGGGGAAGATGTTTGGAGTCCTTCTTGTCCTCATCCTCTTGCCAAAAACTGATGTGGAAGGGCTGCTCTGCACAGTGTCCTGGAGCTCACCTCTTGCCTTGATGGATCAGGGAAGGGGATGCCCTGCTCCATTCCCTGTCATGCCCTGCAGAGCCACACTGCCCAGCTAACACCTTCCCATCTTGTTGGTGCAGAAAAATGCCAGAAGCCCCAGTGGGACTCCAGGTTTATCTTTGACCAAGAACAGGGGACCTTCAACCCAAATGAAGTGGTGAAGATGTGGTGTCCTGAAGGGTACTGGCCTCCACCCATGGAGATCAAATGTGTGACATTGAATCCAAGGGAAGGTTCCACGATTCCTCGTAGTGGCTGGATAGTGAGGAATGGCACAGACACCTGGCACGTTATGGAAGGGAACTTGACCTGTGTGGGTAAGTGAGCAAGCCAGACATTCTCCAGTGCTCTCAATTTGTCTCCCCCAGCCATGGAGAGCAATTCTGCATGTGTGGCACAGCATCAATGCCCTGTGCTTGGGGTGGTCAGGGTATGGCAGAGAAATCCAGAGAAAATTCTGGATGCATCCCAGATTTATGTCTGTGCTGTTGGCAGCTCTGGCATGTATAGTCTGGGAGAAGGCAGAATGTCCTTGTCTACTCTGTGCTGGGGACAGGCTAGTGAGGGAATGGTGGGGTTGATGGAGTTTGATGTCAAGGCTTGGACAGGGAGAGAGGAAGGGAGGGAGTGATCCTCCTGGAATGTTCCCTTCACAGATGTCCTCCAGGTTGTTCCTGAGACCCTGAAGGTTTCCAGCACCAGCATCAAACTGAACTGGACTTGCATGCTTCCTCATATGTGCCAGCATATTCGGGCCAGGTGCCAGCTGGAGCAGCATTTTTCCTCAAACTGTGAGGCTGAGGAGGTGAAGGTAGAGGAGATGCTACAAGGCCAGGAGGGAATGTTCACCTGCTCCCCTCTGCAGCCCTTCACTGTCTACAGTGTCACCATCTCCCTGCTGCCTAGCACAATCCTGTACACACGGCTCATCAGGACAAAGGAAATGGGTATGTTTACATGCCCTTCACCCTGAAGCTCAGCCAGAGCATCTGCTCCCTGCTGTGATGGTCCTGAGATCAGAACTGCTTGCAGCACGTGGGGATCTGGGGAAGGGGCTGTGCAGGGCCCTACAGCACGGAGTTCCCCCTCCTCACCACACCATTTCTGCAGAGGCACAAGCATCCTTTGTGGGAAACAAATAATTGCTATCCAGTCATGATCCGGTTCTCCTGTGCTTCCAGTGCCAGACAAACCAGAGAAGCTGTGGCTGGATCACAGCACGGGGTCCCTCAGGTGGAAGGCGCTGTCCTCCTGCAAAGGGGAGATCATTGGATACCAGGTACTGGGAGTCCATGGAGTGCCTGTGGTCCCCCTCACCTAGCCTGGAGCTCTGTGCAGACAGCCTGAGGAGAGGTGGGAGCCTTCCTTGGCCAGGGCCCACGGGCTGTACCCTGCTGGTGTTCCTGGTAGGGCCTGGTCCCCTCTTGTGCCCAGCCAGCAGTAGCAGCCCCTCTCCACAGAGCTGCCCAGTGCAGAAGCAGGATGTTGGTGCTACTGTCTAGCAGCTCCCTGTCCTTCCTCCAGCTGAACATCACCACCATGAGAGCAGAGGACGGCAGCTTCCTTGAATTCAGTCAGGTGTTGGTGAACCAGTCTGTCTCTGAGTATATGCCACCTCATCAGACAGCTGGCAGCAAATACCTGGTGACAGTGCAGGGCCTGACGGCAGCTGGGGCTGGGGCTGCATCACAGCTGGAATTCCAAACCTACATCCTGGGTAATGGTTGTTCTGCCCTGTGTCTGATTGGGGTGGCTTCTCAGGGGTGAGTGCTGAGTGTGGAGCAACTTCCAGACCTGTGTGTGGACCCAACCTGTCCCAGCTCAGGCAGGGGCAGGGAGTATGGTCACCTGGCCCAGCAGTGGGCATGAAGCTGGGGGAGTCTTTCCTTGAGGGCTTTCATTGGCAGGTCCGCAGAGGGGCTGCACCGCTTCAGCCATGATTTGTGCCTTTTATACCAGACTTGCCCTCTCTACTCTTCCACTGAAGAAAGTGACACCCATCCCTGCGTTTGGGTGAACAGGTGGCTCAAGGTCAGAAAGCACGAGGGCTCCTGAGCCTGGGTCTGTGTTCTCCTGCTGTGTGCAGGATGGCTGAGCAGGCTGCCAGACCCTCCAGCTGGAACAGGGACAAGGCCCTGTGCTCCAGAGCCTCCCTCTGCCCTGCCCAAGCAGAGGACAGGCAGGGGAAGGCTTGCTGCCTGTCCCTGCAGCAGCCAGGGCAGCATTTCTACACACGTGCAGACACCCAGCAGCAAGGCTGGTGCACCACTGCTGGTGCACAGCCCAGGCTGTGGCACTCACTCCTCTCGGTGTGTTAGTTTCAGGGCAGCCTCTGGGCCCTTGGCCTGGGTCAGCAGTCACTGTAGTGGTGGTAGTGGTGCTGTTGATCCCCTTGTCTGCTGGGATCATCTGGTTCGTGCTGTTCAGGTGAGTTGCAGATTTGGAGTCTCGGTTCTGTCTCAGGCCATGCGGTGCTGTGGGGTGGGTGGGGATAGAGAGGGTTCCCCAGCTGCTCCCACCCTTCTATGGGTTAGCGAATGCAGATGCCTGGTCCTAACACAAGTTTGCTCTAGGGTTCCTAGCTGGGGCTCTCAGTGTCTTCTTCAGGGCTGGGATGGGGCCATGTGTGCTGAGAGACCCTCTCCCCTTGTTGCTTGTGCAGCCCCCACTGCTCCCCCACTGCTGTCCCCTGGGGTGTAGGTGGGTGACGCCTGTCAGGGCAGAGGAAGGGTGTGCAGAACCCTCCATGCCACTGCTGGTCAGTTCAGCAGGGTCTGGCCCAGGTCAGCCTCTCCCTGACTCAGGACTGCCCTTTGCCTTCCCAGAAAAAAGAAGAAGGCCTTGCCCAGCAAAGCCGAGGAGGATCAGTACACAGGTAGGATCCCCAGCACAGAGGGGACTGTGGGGCTGGAGCTGGGAGGGGAGCAGGTGTATTTCAGGAGGGCCCCGTGGCATTCTGAGGTAGCTCCAGGCAGCCCAGCTGGCTTTGGCTGACCTGTCAGACCAAAGTATCCCACATCTATTCCCAGCTGACACCCTGCTCAGTGGCCTCTTCCAGCAGCTCCTGGCTGTGGTGCCTCTGAGGCGCCAGCGAGGGCTGGGCAATGCTCCTCTTTCTCACTCGCTCTGGGGTAGGCAGCAGCTCTTCCCAATCCTGATGGTGTGCATCCCAAGATGATCTGTAGCCGCCAGTGATGCTGCCTGCCGGAGGCTGCCCTGCTCATTCCACAGCCCCCGGGTCCCTCAAGCTGTTTCTCTCCTTTTGTCCCACCCAGACCTTCAGCCCTATGAGAATTTACATGGGGATAATTACTGCAAGATTGAGACTTTTCTTGAGAAGGATGCAGGTAGGAAATGTGTTGTCCTGCCTGTGACCTCACATGGCCCACAGAGGGGACTGCCAGCTCTGATGGTGTGTCTGAGCTCATCATGTTGCCAAGGGCATGCAGTAGCCTCTGCCCTGGATTCTCTTGTTCTCCTCAGGTAAGTATGGCCAGGCTGGAGAGCCCTTTCCTAAGCTGCTGCCTGTTCAGGAGAGTCAGCAGTGAGGAAGAAGAGGAGTGGACATCTGAGGCTCAATGATGATGGCACTTCCCTTCTCAAGGCTTGGTCCTCCACCACCAGAAGCATGACAATGAATTTTCTCATGGGTTATTGCTACCCCCAGAATTTTCTTCTTCATCAAGCTCCAGAATCCTCTGCCACAGCACAGGAACCGCTTAAGGCATGGGATGACCTGCTTGTGCCAGCAAGGGCATGTCCTGGTAGTTCTCCAGTATTCTGGCATAGCTATCTCACCAGTACCTTGGTGCCTGCAAATGTTCCTTGAGACTGGATGAGCTCACAACTCCTCTTTCCAGCCTGTGTCCTTGTATCAATCTAGACCCTGTCCTCTTCTTGAGTTTAGCCTAGCTGTGCTGCCCTGGCCACTCAGCTGCTGTGTCTGAAACAACCAATAAATTGTTCTTGTTTGCAGGGGCTGCCTGGCCCACAAAAGCTCCAACCTTGTCATGGGTCCTCCTTGTTTTGTGTGTGAAAGCCTTGACTCTATGAATCTTCATGGAGGAGCTTGGAGTAGGCTTTTCCATCTGCTGGCAACTCCAAGGAAGCACACCTGAGGTGCTGCATGCTCCCAGTGCAATGCTTTGGGTGGCTGTTTTCCCTCCTCCCCATCCTACAGGTAACGCCATCTCCACTTGCACAGCTGGGCCTCTGTGCTGGTCTGTGTCCTCTTCTGTGGGTGTTGGTGCTCATCTCCCATTTTGTGAGGTACAGCTGCCACTGGTCCTCTTGGGACATCTGTGTCCTGCAGCCTTTGGGATCTGCTGGCTCTTGGCTGCTGCTGCTGTCCCATCCCCTCCAACAGCCACTGTCCCCCATCCTGTGGGGTGCCAGTGCTCAGTGCAGCCTGGATGCTGAGAGTCCAAAGGCTCTCCTTGGTGAGGGGCGCACTGCTGGCAAATGGGGCAATCAACCTCCCTTTCCTCCAGCTCTGTGTGTTGCCTGTAATGATTCCATCTTCTTCTCCTGCCCTTGGGCGCAGAGGCTCTCCTGAGCTCCCTGGACTTGGGTGTGACAAGCTGGTTCTGGTTGTGCTTTTTACAGCCCTGAACACAGAACTGTTATGTTTTTTAGCTTCAGTGTTATCTCTCTCCCCTGTCAAACATGCCAATACCCAGTGCAGCCTAGAGGCTGAGGGGCAGCCTGAAGGCTCTCCTTGTTGAGGAGTACACTGTCAGAACATAGAGCAATTGACATCTCTCTTCTCCAGCTTTTTTTTAGCCTGGCTTGACTTGCATGTGCTGGTAAAGGCATGTTTTGACAGTTCTTCATATGAGCTGGCTGCCCATCAGCTCAGTACCTGCAACTGGCCCCTGGGACCAAAATACCTCCTTCCTGTGAACTGTTGCTGATGTGACATATGTGCCTGATGGAGCAACTCTTTGTGGGTGTTGGGCAGAGACGACAAGAGAAATTCAATGCTGTGTGACTGCTGCTGGTTGAGAAAGGGGAATGAGTAGGCTTGGGATAGGGGAGAATGGTTGCCACTTCCTTGGCTACCCTGCTTCCCAGTCCATCCCCCCATCCCCAGTCACATCCTGGGCTGTCAGCCTCATGACTCCACCTGCTCTGTGCAGACAGTCAGTAAAGGCTTGTGGTTTGGATGAGGCTACCTGCTGCTCCCAGCTCCTGTCCAGTCACCTCATTGCCCTTGTGAGGTGCAGTTCCCTGTGGACGCTGAGCTAACTGCACCTTGTTGAGAGGAGCCATGAGCAGGGCATCCTTTACCTCAGGCAGTCCTGTGCATGTGCCACAGGAAAGCTGAGGGACAAGCATGGTCTCTGTGCCTCTGCAGCCCCCCATGTCTGATCACCCAGCCTTCTGAAATCTGAGACATCCAAAGTGGATGGGAGGTTCTGGAGGAAAAGAAAAGCAGTGGCTGCTGATGAGCAAGAGGCATAGTTTAGTATTGTGTTTTCTCAAGCACACAGCTGGTACTGTAGGGCACACTTGGGGACAGAGCAGAGTGCTGCCAGGCTGAGGGGGAGCAGGAGGAGGAGGCAGCTGAGGATAGAGAAGCAGTGAAGAATGAGAGAGGGTGTGGGTTGAGTGTTTCTTTTAGAAGGGCTACAGACTGTTTCAAGCATTGAAGTACTCCTTGCAGTTTGTGTCCCCACTCCTATCTGTGCTTCTGACCAGGTCTTTATGTAGATTCTCAAAGGTCCTCCATCTCCTGTGATCATTGAGGGGAAGTGAGTCATCACCACTCTAAAACCCACACAGTGTCGGGAAACACTTGGATACTACCTCAGTAACAGGAGTAACACTTGAATGTCCTAGTAACTAGGAGGGTTTTGGGAGGAAACTCTGGGATCTTGTGACAAGGTTCCTTCTGCTGAGTCCTAGAGCTTGGGTGCTCCTGGGGCAAAAAGATATCAAAAGCCAGAAGTGGTGACAGTGATGGGAGGTTCCCTGCCCAAAGAGGAAGCCTCCTACATCTCATGAGGAGTTGTGTCTGTTTCCTTCCTGTGGTTGCAAGCCTTGCAGTCAGAGACGGATGCCTGGACTCAGAGGCAGCAAGTGTGACTGAGATTTCAGTCCTGCCTGGGGACTTTATGCTAGGATGGCCCTCCAATCACCGGCTCTGAGGTTTCTCCTGGCCCTTACATCTCTATTGTCAGCACATGGCCAGGAAGAACTTTTCAACACCCAGATAGTGCCCCAGGGAACAGGTAAGAAGTGGTTCTTCCTCTTAGAAGCTTCTGCTGCCTTTCCTCACCTATGTTGGCTATTCATCTTCACTGCCTGCAGCCTTGGGCTGGAGCCTAGATGGACCCCTGTGGGCTGTGTCAGCCGAAGCAGCCTCTGTCTCCCCCAGGGACAGGAGTTACAATGCAGTGAACACTGGGGTTCTGTGGGAGAGGCAGAACCGGGCTGGATGTGTGTGATAGGTCAGGTCCTACAGAAAAGCAGTTTGCCAGTCATTCCCTGGAGACAGTGGACATGAATTGGGCATCAGTTCACACACTGTCAATCAGGGGAAGGGTCTTCAGGGAGGTGTCACTTGCTGTACGCATCCTATCCCCAGGTGTGCCTAAGGGACACTATTCCTGCTGAGGGCAGTGCAAGAGGGAGCTTGCTGCTGCTTTGCCAGATAGATGGATCAGGGCAGGATCAGTGGCTGGGTGCCTGAGCATGGCAGGGACATGGCCGTGTGCCAGTGGACAAAGCTGCTGTTTGTGGTGCTCTGCTGGGCATCTCTGGTCTTATGCCATCAGGGCTGTTTGACGGCAAAGCCTGAGCACAAGGGACTTGTCACAGCATTTCCCCTTGTGGCAAAGTTGGTCTGTACCTTGTGAGATCCCTTGTGTGCCCCTTCGGGAGAAGACAGATAGTATTTTAAACCCCTTCAGGCCTCACAAAGCTTCTTGCAGAGGCTTGAACAGACAAGGGCTCCTTCCGGGGGGCAGCATCCTTCTCTGTAGGAATCATTGCCACAGAGCCTCCCCCTGCAGCATTGGACAAACTGCTGGGACTAGCTGCTCAGCTACTGCCTACTGAGCCTGGAGAATGGTGAATTTGGTGGGGAGGTGATGAGAAGAAGGAAGGATTGTGTCAGGAGAAAGGGGCAAGGGCATTGGTAAAGGAGGAGATGTGAATGCAGAAGGCACTGCTCAGCCCCTGTCCCTCTGCCCAGCGGTATGGGGCAGGAGGAGAGTGGCCAAGGCACCAGGTGAGTAAGAACAAGGAGCACAGGAGTGTAACAGGGGCGTGGGAGGCATGAGCCATGGCTGAAGGGCCCTGCATGCCAGCAGGAGTGGTGGTGCCATGACCCAGCAAGCGTCACCTGAGCTGGGTTGGATGACAGGTCTGGATGAGAGGCTGGAGGGAGTCCCCAGGTGCAGGGCTGATTGTTCTGGGAATGTCCCTGGTCTGGGCTTTGGAGGAGGGAATATGGTGCCCATGGACACAAGTGTAAATGGGGCAGCTTCATGGATGTGTGACTCTTCACAATTTCTGTGCATCAGGAAAGCCCCTTCCCAACCATGCTTGTCCTCTTGTCACATCCCAGCAGATGGATGTGTCACCTTCCCTCTCCCTTCCTTGGATGGAGGGGTTGCTCTCCCCCATTCACCCATACCCACTTCATCATCTCATCATCTCCAGCCCATCTAACACCCACTTTCACCTCTGACAGAAATGTGCCAAAGGCCCTTGTGGGACTCCAGACTCCACCTGGCACCAGACCAGGTGAATTATAAGAAGAATGAAGAAGTAATGTTGAGCTGCCCTGAAGGTTTCCAGCCATCCTTCACCCGCGTTAAATGTTCAAGCGAAGTCCAGTCCTTCACTGGTGGGAAACCTGTCTACAGAGAGGTCTGGACTGTAAGAAACTCCAGAGGTGCCTGGGTCCGCATTCAGTCCAGAGTGGAGTGCAGTGGTAAGGAAAGGCTCAGGAGCCCTCTTGGCTGCCTTGCTCTGCTCTTCTTGAGCAGGGAAACCAGGGTGTGGGGCACAGGAGGTTTTGGGCTCTGTGCTGCCCAGGGACATGGCAGGTGTCAAGTCCAGCCAGCAGGTCACCCCTGGGGCTGTTGGTGATAAGGGTCTCCCTAAGGGCTTCAGGCAAGAGCACATGCACAAAAGAGAAAAGCAACGGAGAGGGATTTATGGTGAGGCTTGTGGCCCGCACATGGCACCACTCTTGGAGCAGGATCAAAGACCTTTGCTGGCTGTGTCCTCTCAGATGGTGTGGCAGTGAGTACCACAGCTTGCTCCATATGAGCTGGGCCCCTCCAAGTTCACATCAGGGTGGGTGCAGGCTTAGAACTCTCTTCTCACAGCTTAGGACATTCAAGTTCCCTCCACAGAAGAACAGAGCTGTAACTGATGGATTGCAGAGATTCTGGGACACACATACATCTCAGTTTTGAATCAAAGGGGAAAATTTCTTGAGCAATAATAGTCCACTTCTTCATTCACATTCATTCCTATTCAACTCCTCCTGCTCCCCTTTGAGAGAGCTGCAGTGACCACCTTCACACTCTCCCTTTCCTTCCCATTGGGCTGGGTGATGAGCAAAGTTGTCTGACTGCAGCATCCTTGCATGTCTGGGGTGGAATGGGAATAAAGTGACCTTTTGGCAATCTTTCCTTCACAGAAGTGCTCCAGGTTGACCCTGAGACCTTTGAGATTTCCAGCACCAGCATCAAACTGAAATGGACCTGCAGGTTCCCTGATGCCTGCCAGGGCATGAGGGCCATGTGCCGGCTGGCAGAGCCTTCCTCCCCTCCCTGTGAGGCTGAGGAGGTGAATGGAGAGCAGATGTTACATGGCCAGGAGGGAACATTCACCTGCTCCCCTTTGCAGCCCTTCACTGAGTACAGTGTCACCATCGACCTGCTCCCCAACACAACCCTTTTCTCATGGTTGTTCACCACAGAGGAAACAGGTATGTGCACAGAAGGAACAATTCAGAGCTGTTTCACAGGGTGCATAGATGTGCCCCTCACCCATCAGCTCAGCCAGAGTATCTCTGCTCCATTCAGGGATGTGCCTGGGATCAGAGCTGCTTGGGTCCTGTGGAGCTCTGGGGAAGGGGCTGTGCGAGAGCCCTGAGCAGGGCACACCCCATTCTCATTGTCCCACTCCACACCACGCTGTCGTGCTTCCCATTGCTGCAGCACACGCAGCCTTTGCAGGGGACAAACCCTTCGTAGGGAGTCCCTTTGCAGCCTGTCCCTTGGCCAGGAGCTGCTGCACCCTCCTCTGGCCTCAGCCCCTGCTCATGGCCCTATGTGTGACCCCATTGTCTGTGCTTGCAGTGCCGGACAAACCGGAGCAGCTGTGGCTGGATCCTGACAGGGGATCTCTCAGGTGGAGTTCGCTGCCCTCCTGCAATGGGGAGATCATTGGATACCAGGTACCAAGGGACCAGGGCAGACCCTCACCTCCCAGCCTGGAGCTCTGTGCAGGCACATTGGGAAAGGGACAGCTGGGATGAGCCACAGTTCCCAGCCAGTAAATACGTGGCTTTGATGAGCACAAGCATTTTCTGCATCATTCTCAACATTCTTCATGCTGTGGAGATGACCAGAGAGGTGTGAGTGCTCTGTGTTCTCTGGGCTTAATCCCTAGGTCTTTGCTTTGGATTTGGCAGTCTTTTGGGGTTGGTGTGCAACACATGGTGACGTGTCTTCTGGGGCGGCATCCCAGGGTTTCCTGTGCTTCTTGCATACTTGTTCTGGTTCCTGCTACAGAAAAAGCTTGTGGCTTGAGTAGTTCTCTGAAAGTCCCTCCTGAAAGCTCCTTCTCCAGAGAGCTACATTGTTCTGTTGAGTTTTCCTCAATGCCTGGCTACAAGCATCTCCTCTGTCTCTGGATTTGGGACACGTTCCACAGCAAAACTCTGCTCTCTAGCAGTGGGAGGGGGGATGTCACATTGTTCTCAGAATGCTCTAGGTACTCTCTGAGGACAGAGGTCTCCATGGTATGACAGGGACCTTGCAAGCTGTTTCTTATCTCGGTCCTGGAAAAACTGTCACACAAGCTCTTGACAGCACTGTGAGCCTGTTCAGCTGGTTTCCTGCTCCCAGAAACCAGTGTTCTTAAAAAGAATCCTTTTGTTCCACTTTCAGTTGTCTTCACTTTTGCATAAGCCCAGAATATATTTCTGTAAAGACAGCAAGTGAGAATGGCCAGGACTCTCATGACAAATCCAGATGATGCATGGGCAAATGCAAACTCTTCATCTCCATTGCTCATGGAAACTTCAGCCTTTCTCCTTTTCTCTTAGGAAAAGCTTTCAGAGTCCAGCTTTACACAAGAGAAACGAGAAGCTTTTCTCTGGTGGAGTATGTCACCACGGTGCCTCCGGTGTTGCAATACACCTGGGGTGACCTCCTTCTCGGGCTCAGTAAATATATCTACAGGCCTTCAAAGAAGCAGCCTCCCTCTTCCCTTGTCAGAGGCTCAGCCCTTTGCTCACAGAGGTTGCTGCTCCCACATCCTCAGTGTTGGTTCCAAATTCCTCCTGTCCTCTTCTCTGTTTTGAGCTCCCCGCTTGGGGCTCCTGCCCGTTCCTGTCCGGAGCCTTCCCCAGGCACAGCGGGCAGGCACAGGGAAGGGCAGGCTGGCAGGGACGTTGCCAGCTGCGGGCACCTTCCCAGCGGGCAGCCGGGAGCTGCTGCGTTCCAGCTGTGTCTCCTGTCCGCAGCTGAGCATCACAGCCAGGAATGCAGGGGACAGCAGCGTGCTGGAGACGGAGCGGCTGCGGCTCAATGGCTCCGTCACCGAGCTCCGGCTGCCGGGACACAGCCCCGGCAGCAGCTACGCCGTGACGATCCGGGGAGTGACGGCTGCTGGAGCCGGGGCTGCGTTGATGAGGGAGTTTCACGGCAACAGCAGCTCCGGTGAGCTTTGCCGTGTGGCCGGGCCAGGAGCCTGGGCACGGACGAGCCGTTCTCGGCAGCCTGCGCTGCCCGAGGCTGCCCCGCTGCTCGCCCAGCCTGCCGATGCTCATTCCCCGGCTGTTCCCCTGCAGACAGCCCGCGCCCCCAGGCCATCAGCTGCCGCAGCGCCCGCGACATCGCCCCATCGCAAGGCACGGCCGTGCTTCCCCTGCGCCCCATCGCCCGTGGCTCTGAGGCCGCCAGGTGAGCGCAGCCCCGCGGCTCCGCAGCCCCGCGGCTCCGCAGCCCCGCGGCTCCGCAGCCCCGCCCTGGCTCTCCCCCGCCGGCGCTGGCCGGCACTGCCTCCCTTCCGTGGCCCCCGGGCCCGCGTCCCACCGCCTCTGGGCCCTGCAGGGAGCACCAGCTGATCGTGGCCGCGACGCACGACGGCTCGCTGATCGAGAGTATCTGCTCGGGGCAGCCACGGCTCTCCAACGCCAGCGTCTACCTGGCCGCTCTTCTCAACCTCACCGCCCCCACGGACTTCGTGCTGGGCGACGGGAGCCGCGGCCAGGGCCAGCACAACGCTGCCCTCCGCCCGGGCCGGGACTACACGGCCCTTCTGCGCCTCGGCCGCCTCGGCCCGCAGGTACCAGCGCGGGGCTCCTGCTCTCTGGGGATGCTGCCGGCCGGGGCTGCGCCCCTCGCTGCCTCTGCGCTGGCTGGGAGGCCACTCTCCTGTCCCGTGCCTCGGCACCATGGTGTCCCTGGGCTCCTGGGCCACAGCCGGGTCACTCGGTGGCCCTGGGTGGGGCCCTTGCCTCCCTCCAGCTGGGCTAGTGCTGCAGGAGTGGGCTGAGCTCTCCCTCCTGTCTCTTCCAACAGGCAGAGAAGTTCACCTGTGTCTGCTACAGCTTCTCTGTTGGTAAGTGTCTCCTTGCTCTTGGCGCCCAAGCTTCTCTCCCAACAAGAGCTTTTGGGTCTCACATGGAACAGAACAAAATCCCCACACAGAGGGTGATCCTCTCTTGCTGTAGAAACCTCAGCCAGGACACAAGCGTACACATTTGCATACCCTTTGCCATTCTTGGGGCCACTGCTAGTAGGAGGCCAGTCTGTGGCACTCACTCCTGCTTCTGTGTTAGTTGCAGAACAGACTGCAGGCCAGTGGCATGGGGTTGTGATTGGACTGGTTGTGCTGTTGGCTGTCCTCCTTGTGGCTGCAGTCATCCTGTGGCTTGTGCTCTCCAGGTGAGTAGGAAGGGACAGGTTCAGCAGGTACATACACAATGCCAGTTTCTTACCCAGGACTCTCCTTTGCCTTTCCAGGAAAAGGAAGTACTTGCCCAACAAAACTAAGGAGGATAATTAAAAAGGTAGGAAAATGCAATTCTGTAGACAACCATCACAGAAGGGACCATCAGGCTATGGGGAAGGTGGGATGAGAGCAGCAATCTCCCAGGAGAACCTGAGTTTCAGGAGAAGCAGCAGTTTGTACTCTGCACTGCCATGTCTCCTGATTTGCCTTAGCTGGGGATGGTCAGGATGGTTCTGCCCACTGAGCCCCACATGGAGGCAGAGCCTGGTCCCAGGCAGTGCTCCCTGCCTGGAGCAGGGACAGGGTGAGCAAAGATGGGCATCCTGAAGGCTCAGGTCTTTGAGTGACCCATGTCTGTGCCATCCCTCCCAGGGATTTGCAAGGAGGGGTCTCAGGTCACTTCAGCACTGACAGGCGCCTCCAGGGCCCTGTGGTTGGGTGTTGCGGTGTATTTGGGGGCCCCCCAAGCTGTGAGTTCGCTGGTAGCAGCAGGCAGGCAAGGAGACTCCACACAACTTCTGAGGGTGCTCATTAGATGAGGGTTTATTGGGGGTCCTACCCCTGGGAAGAAGCATGGTTTCTGAGGGAGGGAAGGGGGAAGGGAGGGGGAGAGAGGGGCTGAGAGAGCATCGGCCAAGAGAGCGGGGTAAGAGAGAGAGCCTGGTCACACCGGCACACTGAACAGGAAGATTCAAAGTGGGCACGGAATAAGATCTGGGCCAATGGGATTACAGACACAGGATACTTCAGGGGAGGATTACAGGTTTGGAATAAACCATACATTTTCAAAGGGTGAGACAGAGATACCATTTAACTAAAATGTAACACCGCAGTTGGGCACAGCTGGGATGAAAGGGTTGGGCTGTGGGAGGCACTGCCTTGTGCTCCAACCTGTCTCTGACACTTGGGTGCCCTTTTTCTCCCCAGATAAAGGTGGCTAGGCTGGAGATCAGTCACTTCAGCCCCAGCCAGGACCATGGAGAGACATCCAGAGCAGTGAGGACATGAAAAAAATGGGAAGGATGACTCCAGCCCAGTGCTGATGGCTGACATGTCCCCTGGCTCTCCTGTGACTGTGACCAGCATGGGGGTCCCATGAAATTCATCTAATTCAGCAGGGCAAGAGGAAAACAGAAGGCCCAGGAGGGCTGAGGTTTTCATTCCTCAGCTTCTTCACCTCCCAGGTTTTGCTTACTGCTTTTGCAAGGCCTTTGAATCGTGCATTCTGTAATCCTTTTCTCAGGCTTTGCTTTCAATTTTGCTTTCCTGGAGGCAGGACTTGTATGCTGGATTTCCCAGTCCCAGACTCACACAGGCTCAGGTTGATGCATTCTCCTGCTGTCCTCTGGGTTTCCACCCCTTCTGCCCCCTCTGCTGATATTCAGCCAAACCCAGGGCTTTGCTTGGCCTGGCTGGGCTTCTTTGTGACTCTGCCTGTTCTGTCAACAATGAATAAAGGCTTATGGATTGAAGCTGTCCTACACAGCTTCTGCCTGGTCCCCTCATTGCCCCTCTGGGGTCATATTTCCCTGTAGGGAGCTGACAGTGCCTTGTTGAGAGGGAGTCATGAGCAGGGCTGCTGTGATCCTGTATTGCCCTAGAGGTGTCTGACAGCTTTTCTGACGTACTGAGCTGAGCTGGACAGCTCTAATGTGACTTTGGAACAGATGTGTGGTGGGAATCCATCAAAGGTGATGGCCCTCCACACACATTTTGGCCAAGAGTGTATACTGTGCCCATGCTGTGGAATCTCTGTGCTTTCAGCTCCCTTGTTGCCCCTGTGGCAGGTCAAACCTGGAAGAAATGCAAAGATCAATGGTCACCACCACCATGGCCTTTATTGGTGAGACACAGGATAGAAAGCCATGGGGTCACTCCTGCCTTTGTGCAGCAAAGACAGAACCTGTTTCTGTGATGCTGCTTGAACCACATCCAGGATAGTCATGTTGAGCCGCTGTAACCCAGGATTGCCATGTTGAAGCCACAGGCTGATCAGAGAGCCTCTATGGAGCTGGTAGGGCTGTGGCGCTTGGAGCAGCACCAGGAAGATGCAGCCCCAGGAAGAGATTGTGTGTGTTTGAAGGACCAGTTTAGCTCTGCAGGACCATGGGTTGTCCTACTCTTGGCTCTTGTTGACTTTGGGCTTCATGCTTCTCCCAAAGTAGGACAGATATCCTGTGCTCCTGAGCACCATGGATCTTACAACAGTTTGAGACTTCTCTGACCAAACATAATGTGGGTGTTGGTGCTATCCCACTTTCTCTGGGCTTCCTGAGGGGACAAGGGCAGCTGGATGGGACAGCTGTTCTGTTCATGCTTGGCAAGGGAGGACAGGTGAAGTCCTGGTGCTTCTGCTCTGGTCTACATACTCAGGGTGTGATTCAGGTAAGTTCCTTCACAAAATGCTGGGCAGAAGGTCAGGTTCCATTACACCACCTGGCCAAAATTTGAAGACAGTCTAGCCTGTGTTCTCCAATCACAAAGGACCCTTGGGGTGATTTTCCAGGTGAGTGAAGTATCTTGGAGTCATGCACATCCCTTTTTCCCCCTCTTGCTTCCACTGTTACTGATGAAGGGCTGTCCAGGGAGTCAAAGTCTCATCCAGAGATAGGCCATGGTCATGCCCCTACTTGAAATTCCCATAGGTTTCAAATGAATTCAGATAACTGAGGGCTAGTTCATAGCACAGCCCATACTGTTCCTGTGGATAAAAGGATGCACATGAGACTGGTAGACCAACACCTGCAGTGGCATGTCATCATTGGTCTCCAACAGCTTCCTGACAGAGAGCATGGCAGACACAGGCACAGTCCACCCTCCTCCTCCCAGCTGGAGTCCACCTTCCCCTGCTGAGGAATCCAGGCATGTGTTCCAGGAGCTGGAAGGATGGGCTGCACCAGCACTGTAACCAGCTGGTTTTGGCAGGAGAGCCAACCTCCACGACACAAAGTGTTGAGCAGGCAGGTGGACCAGAAAGGGGCCACTCATCATGCAGGATGCTTTGGTGCCTGTTCAGTTCTGCAGAACCTGCCACTGAGGGAGTGGGTATGTCCCAGGAGCAGAAAATGGAGTTTTCAAAGACCTCATCAGCACCCGGCCTCGGGATAATTTGAGCAGGATGATCTGGGCTCAGAATGATCTGAGGGGGGCTTGGGCAGCTACTGAGGCAATTCAAGATATGGCTCTTGTTTTGGTGTTGCCATCCCAGCTGGGTTTGAAGTTAGCACCTACCACATTTTTAATGAACTGTCTCCGCCTCCTCTTCAGCATCCTCACAGCCTGGGATACATCCACCATGCCCTCGCTTTGGATCTGCTCACACAAGAAACTAGCAGCACAGAAGATCCCACTCCGGCTGGCTCCATCCCTGTGGAGGAGGGCAAAGGGAGCTTCATTTGCTCTGCGATGGCAGGTGGCAGGGCTGAGCCTCAGAGGTGTTCCCCTAGACCCCCACACTCTCAGGATGATCTTGGCCACAGATGCCACGCCCAACCAGTCTCCACAGGGGAGCCTCCCTCCCTTAACATAGCTGAATTCATATCCATACATCCACCCGAGATGGAACTGCCACCAACCGACACAGCTTGAGCTATGGCCAGCTCTGTGCCATGGCTGGTCCTCCAGGAGACATCACTCACCAGCAGGTGACAAGGATATGTCCACCTTGGCTCTGCCGATGGTGTGTCTCCACCTTCCCTAGCAGGCTGATGATGGTGCCAGGATGTGGGGGAAGGTGTTGCTGCATGGGCCAGTCTGTCAGTTGGTGTAACTGGATTTCCATTGCAGATTTCTTGGGCTAGTGGGGAAGACAGTGGGCTGAGCAGAGCAGAGACCTATTGGCTTCATGGAGGGAAGGGGAGAGACAGTGCTTGCCAGTCCTGGCTCAGCCATGCACACTGGATCAAGAGAGCAGCTCCACAGTGGGACATGCCACTCCAGAATTTGCTCTTCTCCATCAGGTGCTCTGAGAGCAGCAGAGCATAAGCGAAGAGGTGAGCACCAGGTGCAGCTCAAACTGACACCAATCCTGTGTCCAGCTGCCTGCAAGTTTCCCCTCCGTGAACCACTGAGATGCACAAACTCCATCCACAGCTGCTGTCCTCCAATTGGAAAGGCACACAAAAACACCTCTGAGCTGTACCTCTGCTTGCAGCCTCACTTTCTTGGGTTTAACCTCTCTGCCAAGGCAAAAGACTCTGCTCTGGCTATGCCCTGCCAGGACCCCACCAGATCCCTCTCCCATCTACAGCTGTGACTTTGACCCCAAATTGAATCCTATTGACATCTGCTCCTCCCAGCTCTTGCAAAAATTCTTCTTAAAGGAGTTTTCCATCTCTTAGCAAAGGGCCCACCTGCTGCCTGTTGCTGAGGACAAGTGTCCAGGTTGTGAAGCCAGCCCCAGGCTCCTCTGAGATCAGCTGGATATGGAAACGGCCATAGTCATCTTCGCCCTGGATGGGCCAGAACTGCACATATGTCTGGGGGAGGGTGAGAGGTGCATGATCACATATGGTCCCCACCTGCATGCAGGGCAGAGCTTGGCTCCTCACATAGGTGGGCTCACACCAGCCCCTCACCCATAAGCTGCATGCACATGTCTCTGCCAGACACTTTCTGGGCACCAACCAAACCCAGTGCTGCAGCCAGAAAATAACACTCTATCAGAGAGGACACCTGGGTAGGGTTCAACCAGACCTGAGGGATGCTCATTTGCAGTGAGACCGAGGACAGCCCACTGCTGTGGAGCTGTGGTGCTGGCACTGTCCTCAGGGCTCTCCTAAGTGGAGCCCCACAAGCTTGCAGTAGGTTCTGGTGCAAGTAGGGCTCTCATGGTAAGATCCATGCAGGGACAAAGGCAGAAATCACACTGCTTGGCCTCACAGGGAACCAGGAGAGGGGAGAGCTGTGCTTGGGCTGCTGACCTTGTCCAGCTCCTGGAGTTGATTGAGCACAACTACCGATGTGCAAGTGTAATCCCAGACCAGAGCCCAGAAATCCACCAGCGTGGTGGGGAAAGGCAGCTGAGTGATGATGATTCTCTCCTCCTCGCTGTACGTCTGCAAAAGACACGACGACATGTGGGGACAGTCCCACAATCCCCGAGAGCCCTTCCCACAGCGGGAACGGCTCCCTCCCGCCTTGCTGAGATGGAGAAGACACAGGCCACCCCAGCCCTGCCCAGAGCAGGTCATGTTTGCGGGCCGCTGCCCTCTCAGCTCATCACAGCCGGGCTCAGCTCCCAGCAGGCTGTGGCTGGCACACGCTGCTGCGCTGCAGGGCTCCGCCGATCGCGACCGCGGGGGCCATCTCCTGGCAGCAGGGCCAGCAGTCACCGTGCAGGAGCCCGAGGGCTGGGACAACTCTGCCCGAGCGGGATGCGCTAGCCTGGCCTTGATCGGGGCTGCGCAGGAGAGTCCCCGCTGCCCCGAGCAGCTCCCACTCTCGCCGGAGCCTTACGCTGGCAAACACGGCGTTGATGTAAGCTGGCGAGCCGTCTGCATTCACCGAGGACATCAGGATGGGCCGGCAGGAATCCGCTGCAGAGGCAAGGCGCAGAGAGGGGGAATAATGGGTCGTTCCCTCCCTACAGAGAGGCAGGGGCCTTTCCCTGCAACAGGCACAGTCAACATAGCTCCCTGCAGCATGGGTTGGAAAGGATTGAATGGACAGGCACCACCACACCCATGGCTGTGACAGCTCAGGGCATCCTGATTAAGGGATGCTCAAATCCCTAAAGCTGGAGGCACAGCTGATCCACCCTCCTCATTGCTCCCTGATGTGCCTCATTCGAGCTTCTTCACTGGGAAAATTTAGACCAGGGACATATTTATCCCAGGTGTACCTCATGTACGTCCAACAGGCTCAGAGGGAATCAGCCTATTCTGTATTTATTATCTACTAAGAAGAAAACAATGACTGGACCCTGAGCCCAACCTGTCAGTGTCATGTGCCACTTTTAGAGCAAGAGGCTGCCCAGCCCTCCCAGTGTTACCTGGCAAGATCCCTGGCTTGCGGTTCTTGGGCTGGTTTCTGGGTTTCTCTGCTTCTCTGCATGGCAGGAGCTGGAACAACTCAGAAAATCTCTGCACGGCCTGTAGAGATGATTCACCCAAGTCCTGCCTATCAGCAACTCACCTTGGGCCACTGCAGATAAATGATCCCCCATCTCCATCCCACTGTTGGGGAGGGGAGCAGGGAGGGGGCTGGCACCACAGATGAGCCCTCACAGTGCCAGTGTATTGTCTCCTGGTGGTACCTTGAACTCCTTCTCTAGGACACTGTTGTGGCCTGAGGTCTCATCTTCTCGAAGGGAGTGGACGAGGGTGGTGATGCTCTCTACTGGGATCCCGGTGTTGCCGCAGAGCAAGCCTTCGAGAAGTGCCTCGTACAGGAAGCTGTACTGCTCCTGCGTGAGGACATGGATCAGTTGCACAGTCTGGAGCCAGTCCAGGAGGAACCCTGGAACTCCAGATCACCAGCTGTCTGCAAACTGTGCCAGAAGTGAGCCAGGTTCATCCTTCACCTTCCTGCTGAGGATCCCTGAGGCCAGACACTTCTCATTGCAGGTAGCCCTGCTTTGGGACACAGCCAGCAGCTCCAGAAACTCAGACAAAATCATCTTGGTGAGGTTTAATATTCACTCTCAGAGCAGACCTCTGCTCTGGGGAAGGCAGCCCAGAAAACCTGTGGATGGTTGGTCCAGCCCAACTGAGTTTTCTCTGAAGGAGCCCAGCACTAAGCAGATCATGGGGACATGGTCCCTAGACCAGGACACTGCTGTCCAGGAGGTGGGGCAGACATCCTGAAAGCCAGAGGGACAGGTGGCCTCTTTTTCATTATCCTTGCCTACAAGACAGCCCTTCTGTGTCAGGATGACCCATACATACAAATGCTGCTGATACCTCAGAGACTCTCAGGGAAATGCAGATTCCAGCTAGGTTTGGACACAGCATTGAAAAAGATCCTTCAGTCTCCATCACCTGATGCCCCTAGTCCCTGTGGCTAGATCAGGAACAGCATAGTTAATGTGGTTTTGCATGCCACATCCCTGGGAAGGGTGGTGTTGACAGCAAAGGGTTAAAAGCAGAAGAATGGCTTGTCATTCAGAAGGAGCAGGGCGGATTCTCTTAAGTGGCCTTACAGTTGGGAGCACCAAGGTCTGGAAAACGACAGTGTGAGAAATCCTATGTATTGTGTATAAACAGTCAACAGTTTATCCTCTGTCTGCTTTGGGGAGTAGAACCTGTGTAGAGGGAACGTAGGTGTTTACAGAGACCTGGAACCCATTGTTATGAACACGGCTGAGCTCCCTGTTTTGGGACAGATCAAAGACCAGAGATCACAAAAACACGGAGGGGATCACAGCCCAACTGGTACACTACACGTGCACAGGCCTTTGTTAAATGGGTGAGAAGAGCAGCCCCACTGTCCTCCAGGAGGGACTGAGCCTGATGGTGCTGATGTTCCCACTTATGTGTTACCTGCTGGCATCCACCAGCTAGTGAGGTACTGCAATAAATTTACTCTTGGCATTTCAGCCATGGTTTTGTGGTTGTTCTGGCCACCTGCCTGTGTCGACTCCCACAGGTGGAAATTGGATCTGCAGCCCGAGGTGTGGAGGGAGAAAATACCTCTCCTCACCTTGGTCTGCACCATGCTGACCCGCTGCTCCCGCAGCTGTTGCACACAGTGAAAGACATCCACCTTCCCCTCAGCCTTCCCCATCTTCAAGAGGAAGTCCAGGGCGATGAAGGTACCTGTGCGCCCGATCCCTGCACTGAGGACACAGAAAACTGCATGTTAGTGCTGCCCTGCTGGCTGCACCCCACCACCCAAACACCCCCAGCCTGGCACCTGCAGTGCACCAACACAGGTCCAGCAGGTGCTTCCAACACCCTCTTGTTCACCACCTCCACCAAGCACAGCAGCTGCGATGGGTTTCTGGGCACCCCATGGTCCGGCCACAGCAGGTAGTGAAACTGCTCCACTGCTCTCGGGAGAGCACAGCCTGCCTGCAAAAAGGGAGACATGGCTGGCAACAGGGAGCTGGAAGCGACCAAGAAACCTGTGTGAAGGGATTGCATGCCAACAAGGAGGCAGCAGTGGAAAAAGCCATTTGAGAAGGGCACCAGCATAGAGTGCTCCCTCCAGCACCACACCATAAGGACTGCTCCACTACAACCCCTCTAACAGTAAAGGGCAGATTCATCAGTCACACAGCCACATAATTAATTTTGTCCTCTGCTTCACCATGAACAGTGAACGCAAAGCAGGAAAAGCCTTGTGCCCCAGAGGAAAATGATAAAACTCACAGCTTAGGGTATTTCCACAGTCACCGAATCCCTGCCTGGCCCAGAAAAGATATACCCTAAGGCTATTACTACACTAATGTGAATTTAGTCACTTGTTACCAGCTCATTGTGATTTTCTCTAAACATCACATTCACTTGGCATGAACTAATGCTACATCTTGCCATCAGGTGCTCTTTGAGCTTTATGTTTCAGCTACATATTGCTCTGGGCAAGACAAGAAAGGACAGGAATATGCATAACTGTAATTTCTTTATATTGTACCTGTTTTCCCTCCTTGCAAACTCCTTCTGCCCTTTATCTGAGGTGTAACTTTATCAGGAACACACATCTTGGGAAATGACCTTATGTAGGTTATCTTAAACCATCAACTACCTTGCCCAGGTTTAATGCTGTAAGTGACCAAGGAGCTTCAGTGTGGACCTTCTGCAGATTGATTCAGGTGACAGGCAGGCACCTGTCACATCATCCTGGATGTGCAGAGATTCCATTCTATACCCATTATCTGCTTTTATACCCCTTGTAATCACCTCACCCAAGCCCTCAATAATCTACAATATTCCCATGTGCAACATCAGTCCTCAGACTCATCTGGGGTGACCACTGGAGCTGACTGACTACCTTTGCCTGCCACAGAAACCTGGGACTGATGCCTTGGAATGGATTCCTTTTATAGCAGCATGCTAACACCCCTCCTTTTTGTGCTGGAATCCAGGCTCCTCACTGGGTCCATGTCTGAAGGCTCCCACCAGCTGCTGGAACCCAAATACATCCTGCATTCCCACCTCGGCCCCATGCCAGGCTTACCTTCTGCAGGCAGAAGATGCGTTTTACAAGGCCTGTGGTGGTCCAGGTGTTGTTGAGTGTCACGGTGAAGTCACCATAGACCTGCTCTTGCTCTGGCCAATACTGCTCACACTTGATCTGTCAACAGTAGTGAGACCTCTGGGCACAAGAAAAACTCACAAGGAGAGCATTGCAGGGGTGCAGAGCTGCTCCCTGTCCCCACTGACAGCTGCAGTGGGAGCACAGAATGTGAGGAAGCCTGGGTTCTGGTAATGCCCAAGCTGAGCATGGGCTGAGAGGTTTTCTCTACCTTGTTCTGTTCCACTAAGCCTGTCAGCATCACAATGACTGAGGTCTTCTCCTGCCAGACCATGTGCCAGAAATCCACCACTGTCCCAGTCAAGGGGCCTTGAAAAGGAAGAGGAGAGCCCTGTGTCAGTGTCCAAGCCATGGGGACATATTCTCAGGCACAGTTTGGACATTCCCAGTCTTTCCTCTGCCTAGATACAGAGGCACAGCCAGGGAACATAGCAACTGATGGGAATGCTAGCCACATCAACTTCATCATCATGTTAGAAATTACAACAAGGAGAAGGGAGAGAAGATGAGCCCATGTCAGGGATTCACTGCTGCTTCAGGGGCTCTAGCATGCAGACCTTTGAGATGAGTATCAGCTGCTCCCACATTTGGGGCCCTATTTTCCAAAGAGCATTTCTGCAGCTCTGTGGGAAGGCAAGACCTCCTCATTGCATGCTGCACTGACCAGACAAATCCATCCAGGCTTTGCACTACTGCATCTGAGTGCACTGGGAGCAGACATGCCAGGTATTTGTAGGATTGTCCCTGTCATACCAGCTGCCAAATGGAACAAACTAGGCTTGTGAGTAGGAGGACCATGTCTTCATACTGGGCAGTACAGACACCAGCTCCAGCTGCTGCCAAGCTACCATTGAGACCTTCCATGCCCTGTAGCACCTGTAACAACTGTTCATGATAGAGACCCTGGAGATACAGGGACTTGGAGTGAGCCATCCACAACTCCCTGGCTGCTATCCCAGTTCCCCATTTCCCAGATTGCTCAGGGCAGTGAATGGCATCTCCTGAGCAGGAGGTTTGGGAGCACCTACCTTGAGCTGCAATGAAGAAGTGTGGACTTCGGTAGGTCTGCAGGGGGGAGATTCAAACAGTTCTGATCACATGAGTTAGATGTTTAACAGGGAATGAAATAAAGGATCCATCCCTCAGGTACCAAAGCCCAGAGCTCTCAGCACAGTGTGTCCCACAGCACCTCTCCTGACCAGCAGTGACAGTGGGTACTCAGGGGCTACATCTCAGTTCCTGCCCCCTCACATGGGTCCCTTTTGTTAGAGATGAGAACTGCACACAAACCCAGACTGCTCCAGGCAGTTCCGAGAGGATTCAGGGGAAATGACATCCCAAAATCTGCCAGCTTAAGGGCAAAAAGTGCCAGACCTCAGGGCCCCCTCTGTGAGCAGGGCTGTCCTCACCCAGCACAGCCAGGCACCTTTCCTATCCGTCCCAAGGTAACAATTCCTCACTACCTACATCCACGTAGCTGGCATTGATGTAGCCATTCCCAGTGTCAGAGGGCTGCAGCACCACACGGCAGTGATCATCTGAAAGAGAAGGGATATGGACTGATGCTTTAGGGCAGCAACAAAGGGACTAATTAAGGGGGAAGGAGTAATTAATTAATGTCTGTGATTGTCTGTTGTCTCCTCAGCAGCACCCCAGGCCTCAGGACATGTTCAGGGTTAAAGAACAGATGAAGAGACAAAGGGTGACATGGCACAGCAGGAAACACAATGGAGTTTTAAGGAAGAATTTGAAATGACCAAATGTACACACCATGTGTGGCCCAGAGGAGCTTTAAAGTTTGAAAGAAATTGGGTCACTCCTTCCACTTTCCCACAAATACCTGCCTCTAGATAGGACCTGGCAATGTTCAGCGATGACTAGCATCAGGAACAGAAATATGATGTTTGATTAAGTTTGCAGGAGGATTGGAAGAGTGGAACAAGGATGCTCCAATAGGATATAAGAGAGTGGGGCCAGAAATGCCTCTGGGTTTCAGTGGCTAAGGAGGATGAGAGGAGCAGCTCAGTATTTCTGAAGTGCTGGAGGGGAACCTACACCAGCCCAGCATCCTGTGCTAGCCCAGCCAGCTCCAAGAGCCTGAGCCAATCTCTGGAGAGCTCTGCTTACATGGGATGATGCTCTTGTAGCGGTTCTTGTTTTGATTACAGAGCTCCTTGCCAGCATTGCAGGGGTGCAACAAAGTGGAGGACAATTGCTGCAAAGGAAGAAAACAAGCCTACTCAGCACTGGGATGTATTGTGGGGCTGGCCGAGGCCAACTGCATCACACATCAGGGAAGAGCTGAGGAGTGGGCAGTGCAGCCAGGTGGGAAAGCAAAGCTAAACCAGACCTGATATTCTCTAAGAAGCCCAGCACCATGCCTGTTGACTGATTCATCATCTGTCTGCTCTGCCTCGATTTCTTCCCTCTTAAACATCTTCAGAGCCTCCAGCAGTTCCTCCACTGGGATCGCTGTATTTGGCTTGCGTACATCTGCAGACACCACAAGGACAGGACTTCAGCATCCAACTGGTGCTAAACTGGCCAGTCCTGGACCTCTGCAGCTGGAGCTGAGATGGCATTGCAGTGGCCAGAACTTCTCCAAACCTTAGATTGTCCCTTCCCAAAGAGGTCCCTTCTTCTGGGAGGAGTGCCTTTCCCTGTGCCAGCCAGCTCTGATCACTTTGTTCCTGCAGGGAACTTATGGAACCACAGGGCCCTTGCTCATACGTCACCTTTCTGACATCCTCTCAGGGGTATAGTGCTGTTGTTCTCCAAGCCTTTTGAACAGTTGTGCTTTAGCCTGCAAAACAACAAGTAAGGTGCACAGACCAGCAGAAGAGAGATTCAGAGGAGTAGCTGTTGCTCATCTAACCACCCTGCCTCATCTCAGGCTCCACTTGGACACTCCAGGCCACTGCAAGCTGCTGAATGCCTTACAGGGGGCAGGAGAGGTGAGGCACATACTGACCTGAAGATCACAAAAAGCAGCAAAATCCCCAGTGTCACGAATGCAGCAGTCAGTGCTATTGCCATAACCACCGGCTTGCTGTCCAGCAGAGATGATGGCTCCTGCCCTGCAAGAAGCACAGCCCAGGTTCAGGCTCCTGCACAGCCTGAACCAAGCATTGGGACATCCCACAGGGACATGGAGAGAAAAGCAACTTCTCTTGTCTTCCACCCCAGGCTTTTCATTAAAGAAAAGCTAAGCTAGAGCAAAAGAAGCAGGCATTTCTGTGGTGTGATACCCTCTGCTGGGGAACAGGTATCCTTGAAGGCCCCAGGGGTCTGGACATGAGGTATCTGCATTTAGGGGTTGTACATACACCATGGGACTACTGGCACTGGGACTACTGGCACTAGGACTAAATATGAGGTGATGGCAGGGATGATGTGCAAAGTTCAGTGGTCACTGGGACCCACATATCCATGAGTCCTGAGGATGACTGCAGCCCATTAAACATAGATGGCCTCAGGATAGAGACAATTTCTGTAAGGACGAAAGTACAGCAATACCCCAATAGATGTGCCCTGGGTCAGCTCATTTCCAAGGAAGCTGCCAGCCTGGCAAAAGGGAACAGGCAGGAGAGAAGCTTGGGCGCCAAGAGCAAGGAGACACTTACCAACAGAGAAGCTGTAGCAGACACAGGTGAACTTCTCTGCCTGTTGGAGGAGACAGGAGGTAGAGCTCAGCCCACTCCTGCAGCACTAGCCCAGCTGGAGGGAGGCAAGGGCCCCACCCAGGGCCACCGAGTGACCCGGCTGTGGCCCAGGAGCCCAGGGACACCATGGTGCCGAGGCACGGGACAGGAGAGTGGCCTCCCAGCCAACGCAGAGGCAGCGAGGGGCGCAGCCCCGGCCGGCAGCATCCCCAGAGAGCAGGAGCCCCGCGCTGGTACCTGCGGGCCGAGGCGGCCGAGGCGCAGAAGGGCCGTGTAGTCCCGGCCCGGGCGGAGGGCAGCGTTGTGCTGGCCCTGGCCGCGGCTCCCGTCGCCCAGCACGAAGTCCGTGGGGGCGGTGAGGTTGAGAAGAGCGGCCAGGTAGACGCTGGCGTTGGAGAGCCGTGGCTGCCCCGAGCAGATGCTCTCGATCAGCGAGCCGTCGTGCGTCGCGGCCACGATCAGCTGGTGCTCCCTGCAGGGCCCAGAGGCGGTGGGACGCGGGCCCGGGGGCCACGGAAGGGAGGCAGTGCCGGCCAGCGCCGGCGGGGGAGAGCCAGGGCGGGGCTGCGGAGCCGCGGGGCTGCGGAGCCGCGGGGCTGCGGAGCCGCGGGGCTGCGCTCACCTGGCGGCCTCAGAGCCACGGGCGATGGGGCGCAGGGGAAGCACGGCCGTGCCTTGCGATGGGGCGATGTCGCGGGCGCTGCGGCAGCTGATGGCCTGGGGGCGCGGGCTGTCTGCAGGGGAACAGCCGGGGAATGAGCATCGGCAGGCTGGGCGAGCAGCGGGGCAGCCTCGGGCAGAGCAGGCTGCCGAGAACGGCTCGTCCGTGCCCAGGCTCCTGGCCCGGCCACACGGCAAAGCTCACCGGAGCTGCTGTTGCCGTGAAACTCCCTCATCAACGCAGCCCCGGCTCCAGCAGCCGTCACTCCCCGGATCGTCACGGCGTAGCTGCTGCCGGGGCTGTGTCCCGGCAGCCGGAGCTCGGTGACGGAGCCATTGAGCCGCAGCCGCTCCGTCTCCAGCACGCTGCTGTCCCCTGCATTCCTGGCTGTGATGCTCAGCTGCGGACAGGAGACACAGCTGGAACGCAGCAGCTCCCGGCTGCCCGCTGGGAAGGTGCCCGCAGCTGGCAACGTCCCTGCCAGCCTGCCCTTCCCTGTGCCTGCCCGCTGTGCCTGGGGAAGGCTCCGGACAGGAACGGGCAGGAGCCCCAAGCGGGGAGCTCAAAACAGAGAAGAGGACAGGAGGAATTTGGAACCAACACTGAGGATGTGGGAGCAGCAACCTCTGTGAGCAAAGGGCTGAGCCTCTGAGAAGAGAAGAGGGAGGCTGCTTCTTTGAAGGCCTGTAGATATATTTACTGAGCCCGAGAAGGAGGTCACCCCAGGTGTATTGCAACACCGGAGGCACCGTGGTGACATACTCCACCAGAGAAAAGCTTCTCGTTTCTCTTGTGTAAAGCTGGACTCTGAAAGCTTTTCCTAAGAGAAAAGGAGAAAGGCTGAAGTTTCCATGAGCAATGGAGATAAAGGGTTCGCATTTGCCCATGCATCATCTGGATTTGTTATGAGAGTCCTGGCCATTCTCACTTGCTGTCTTTACAGAAATATATTCTGGGCTTATGCAAAAGTGAAGACAACTGAAAGTGGAGCAAAAGGATTCTTTTTAAGAACACTGGTTTCTGGGAGCAGGAAACCAGCTGAACAGGCTCACAGTGCTGTCAAGAGCTTGTGTGACAGTTTTTCCAGGACTGAGCTAAGAAACAGCTTGCAAGGTCCCTGTCATACCATGGAGACCTCTGTCCTCAGAGAGTACCTAGAGCATTCTGAGAACAATGTGACATCCCCCCTCCCACTGCTAGAGAGCAGAGTTTTGCTGTGGAACGTGTCCCAAATTCAGAGACAGAGGAGATGCTTGTAGCCAGGCATCAAGGAAAACTCAACAGAACAATGTAGCTCTCTGGAGAAGGAGCTTCCAGGAGGGACTTTCAGAGAACTACTCAAGCCACAAGCTTTTTCTGTGGCAGGAACCAGAACAAGTATGCAAGAAGCACAGGAAACCCTGGGATGCCGCCCCAGAAGACACGTCACCATGTGTTGCACACCAACCCCAAAAGACTGCCAAATCCAAAGCAAAGAAGACCTAGGGATTAAGCCCAGAGAACACAGAGCACTCACACCTCTCTGGTCATCTCCACAGCATGAAGAATGTTGAGAATGACGCAGAAAATGCTTGTGCTCATCAAAGCCACGTATTTACTGGCTGGGAACTGTGGCTCATCCCAGCTGTCCCTTTCCCAATGTGCCTGCACAGAGCTCCAGGCTGGGAGGTGAGGGTCTGCCCTGGTCCCTTGGTACCTGGTATCCAATGATCTCCCCATTGCAGGAGGGCAGCGAACTCCACCTGAGAGATCCCCTGTCAGGATCCAGCCACAGCTGCTCCGGTTTGTCTGGCACTGCAAGCACAGACAATGGGGTCACACATAGGGCCATGAGCAGGGGCTGAGGCCAGAGGAGGGTGCAGCAGCTCCTGGCCAAGGGACAGGCTGCAAAGGGACTCCCTACGAAGGGTTTGTCCCTTGAAAAGGCTGCGTGTGCTGCAGCAATGGGAAGCACGACAGCGTGGTGTGGAGTGGGACAATGAGAATGGGGCGTGCCCTGCTCAGGGCTCTCGCACAGCCCCTTCCCCAGAGCTCCACAGGACCCAAGCAGCTCTGATCCCAGGCACATCCCTGAATGGAGCAGAGATACTCTGGCTGAGCTGACGGGTTAAAGGCACTTTTGTATTTCACGGAGGTAGACACACACCTACTTCTTTTGTCCTTTCATACTTTTTGTATATGACTGAGCTGGAGGGCAGGTCGATGGTGACACTGTACTCAGTGAAGGGCTGCAAAGGGGAGCAGGTGAATGTTCCCTCCTGGCCATGTAACATCTGCTCTCCATTCACCTCCTCAGCCTCACAGGGAGGGGAGGAAGGCTCTGCCAGCCGGCACATGGCCCTCATGCCCTGGCAGGCATCAGGGAACCTGCAGGTCCATTTCAGTTTGATGCTGGTGCTGGAAATCTCAAAGGTCTCAGGGTCAACCTGGAGCACTTCTGTGAAGGAAAGATTGCCAAAAGGTCACTTTATTCCCATTCCACCCCAGACATGCAAGGATGCTGCAGTCAGACAACTTTGCTCATCACCCAGCCCAATGGGAAGGAAAGGGAGAGTGTGAAGGTGGTCACTGCAGCTCTCTCAAAGGGGAGCAGGAGGAGTCTGGGGTCATGGTGCACTAGGAAATGGAATGTGAACCATTGGTGAATTTCTCCAGTGACACAACTGCTCCTGTTCAATCAGACATCAGGACATTTTGGGGAGAACAGAGGGAAGAACAGGAAGGTGTGTCCCCAGCTGAGCTACATCATAGCTCCCAGGGAGTAGCAAAAGGAACCTGCCTTCCAGAAACCCTCTGAGCTGTGTGGTGCAGTCATCCTCTGGTGCCATTGGAAAGCACAACAGGAGACATTTCCTCCTGGTCTGGAAGCCCGAGCTGCTTCCACAGCCTCCACCCTCACAGTGGTGGGCCCAAGGAAAAATCCTGACCTTCCCATGCTGTCCCCCATCAAAGATGTTCTTGGGATATTCCCCTGCAAATTATTATCCTGCTCCTGATCCCTCCCTTACCAATGCACTCCAGACTGGACTGAATGGGGATCCAGGCACCACTGGAGTTTCTTCCATACCAACATTCTTTGTGCTGCAGTTTCCCAGAATCATACTGGGATTGAGTCTGACATTGGATTTCAGTGAAGGGTGGCTGGAAACCTTCAGGGCAGCTCAGCTTCACTTTCTTATCTGTCTCATAGTTCTCCTGGTCTGGTACCAGATGGAGGGTGGAGTTCCACAGGGGCCTTTGACACTTTCCTGTCAGAGGTGAAAGTGGGTGTTATTTGGGGTGGAGGTGATGAAATGGGGTATGGCTGAGTGGTGGGAGAGAAATCCCCAGCAACCCATCCAAGCAATGAAGGGAGAAGGAAAGTGACACATCTGTCTGCTGGGATGGGACCTGAGGGCAAACCTTGTTGGTAAAGGGCTTTCCTTGTGCTTGTAAAGTGTGAAGGATCACTCATCAATGAATCTACCTCTAACCAACCACTTCTCACTGTGGACACTTCTATTCACCTCCCACAGCCCAAAGCAGGGAGATTCCCATCTTACGTCTCCCTGTGCATCTCTCCAGAGCACTGCCATGTACTGCCATGCCCCCACTGAGCACAGGTCTGTCTCTGCCAGGGACAGCTCTGCATCTCCATTCCCTGATGGACAGCATTGCTCCTTTCCCAGGTCCATCCCATACAGCTTTCTGTCCCAGTGCCAAGGGCTGAGCCAGCCCTGCATCATCTGTGCTTCCTTCATTCCCATCTGCTGCAGTTCCTGCAGGTGCAGAAAATGTCCCCCAGGTCCCTTATCCATAAGCCAGCAGCGGAACAAGCAGATCTGTGATTCCAGGGTGGCACCTGGAGACACAGCAAAGATAATGGAACTTCCATGGGCATCTGGGTGGCAGCCTTGGATCCTGCCCATGGCCTGAACACCTGGCTGGGAGCCCGAGAGTTGGACTACTTAGGAACCACTGCAGGAGATTTCAGCTTGCCCAGGTGGTTTTGCCTGGTCTGTTGTCTCCTGGCTGGGCTGTCCTCTTCAGCAGTTTGCACAGAGACCCAAGGAGGGTGAGGGTAGAGGGGAGACATGGGAGAGCTGCTGTAGCCTCACTTACCCATACACAGGACATCCCTCTCAATGCGTGTCCAGGCACCTGTGCTGTTCCTGCCCCACCAGGCATCCACATGGACTGGTTTTCCAGAAATCACTCTCTGAATTTCCTTTGTACATTTGACCTCAGGGAAGGAGGGCTCAAGACCTTTGGGACAGGTCAGTGTCAGTGCTCTATTCTGTGAGAATTTAGTTTCATTCTCCAAAAACTGAAGTCTTGCATCCCACTGATGTTTTGGGCATTTTGCTGTCAGGAAGAAAGTGTGAGAGTCTTTCTCAGCGAGGGAATGTTCAGGCAGGAGAGGGACCAAGGCTTTTCCATGATGAACAGTGGTTAATGTCAGCATTCAACACCATGAGGAAACCCAAGGATCCCCAAAGGCAGAAAAAGAGCAAGGAAGTGATACAGGACACTGGGAGAGAGGTGAAAACTGAGGGGCAGGATCTGTCCCCCTCTGACTTCCTGGTGACATACAACTCAGGAATAGGTTGGGAGATGCAGGGACAGAGAAAACCTGTCCCACATTGAAGGATTCTAACCCTCCCACGTTGCAGACTCCTCCCAACTGGGACCTGACACTGAGCTATGCCCAAGGTGTCTCACAGGTATTGGCACGATGTCCAGGTCCCATCCAGAGTGAGAAGTGCACCTAGCAGGGGAGATCTACTGGTTCCTAGCTTACCCGTGGTGCAGATCGGGCTCTCTGCCAACCTATGCCATTTTCCCCCCATGTCCAGCACCTCCCAGGCATCCGTCCAGTTAGCACATCTGATCATAGCAAGGGGAGGAGCGTCGTTCATCCAGCAGGTCAGTTGCACCTCTTCACTGACCCAGTAAAATCTCCGGTTTGGCCTAAAGTGGAGCTGTGTGTCCCACTGGGGCTTCTGGCACCTCCCTGCAGGGTGGAGAGGAGAAGGAGCTCATGTAAGCAGGAAGGGAAGTGGTCTGCTGGGATATCTCTTGCTCTGAGTTTGACAGGGCCCATGTCCGTTGGTTACCACATTCAATTGCTGATCCCTCTCTTGCAGCCTAGAACAGAGTTATTGGTGGCAGCAGACCGCCCATGGAGCAGTTCCATCCATGCCCACTACACTCTTTCAGGCTTCTCAAGTCAGGCTCCATTTGGAAAAGGCTGGGCAAGGACTGAATTCCTTCCCAATCTTCACACAGACTTCTATCCCCTCCAACCACCTTGGCCATACACCCAGTCATTGTTTGAAGGCACAGGGCTTGCAGTACCCCGCAGTGTAGGGACCCTTGTTCCTGCCTTTGAACACCTCCCAGGAGCACAGAGCCCAGCAGGTGCCTACAGCAAGGTGCTGAGACAAAGAGAGCATTGTCACTGCCAGGACATGGGGGAAAGCCAAGGCATCCAGGTCTGCCATTCCTGCACTGTCATGTGCATGACCAGGTCACAGAGAGTCTGTCACCAGCTCAGGACCCTGGGTCACGGTGGTGCAGGGCTGTGCTTACCCTTGCAGGTGGCAGTCTCATTCCACTGCATCTGGGCCCCTCTGGAAATGCACTGGATCTGCCGGACAGATGGCACAAATTTCCCAGGATTCTTCTTACCACAGCTGAGCTGCACAACTTCGTTCAAGTCATAGTTGGTCTTGTTTGGTGTAAACCGCAGTTTGGGGTCCCAGTCTGAGGGAGCTTCACATTTTCCTGTGTGCAAAGGCCAGAAGGCAGAGCCTGAGGGTCACTGGGCTCCAGCAGCATCCATGAGGATGAGGAAGCTCTATGTGGAGGGGTGCCAATCCCTCTCTGTTCAGAGAGGTGGCAGAGATAGCACCTCCCCAGATGAGCCCCATCTCCCAGATGCTTTATCCCTCCTCACACTCTCAGGGGAAGTGCAGGAGGGTTATCCACAGGGTTATCCTGCCCACCCACTGCTGCAGAGACAGCCCAGCCAGAGGGATCCAGCAGCCGGGGGGATGCTGCTCTCTCCCACAAATACAGGGGCTGGAGGAGTGCACCAGACTCTCTGCTGGCACCACTCATTGGCATTCCTGTCATTCTGCTGGACACGATCTGCTCACACCCACAGTGCAAACACTTGTTTGCAGCAAAATCCCACTGAAGTTGCCACTTTGCTTTTGGTCAGGATGTTACACTTGTTATTTCCTGTTGTATTGTATTATTTAGTTTGTCCCTGGTTTTGCCTCATTTATGGTTTCATCCCAAATTGTCTTCCCTTCCCTAAATGCCAATCCCATCCCCACTCCTCCCAAATCCCTAGAAATTTTCTTGTCAATCCCCATACCCCCTCCCTGGCACCTTGTCTGTCACTTGACTCTCTAGCCCCTCTCTCTATAAGCTTCCATGAAGGGCATAGAGTGATTGGCCAAGGGCCAGGGGTCCCCCTCCTCAGCTCCTCAATATGTTTTCCTGCTTGTCAATTACTGCATGTCCCACTCCCCTCTAACCACCCATTAGTGTATAGTCAAACCCCTCCCTTGTTTCCACCCCCTAAGAAACAGGGCTGCTCCAGACTTCTTGAGGGCTTTACAGTGTTGTATTGCCTGAGGGAGCTACCAATAAACTTTGGATTTATACAGCCTGGATTGTCTCCTCCCGGTTCCCTCACCATTGCTGACAGTGCCTTCTGAGGAACGGGCTCATAACCCTTAGCCGCTCTTCTGCACTCCTGAGCACAGAAGGGTGTCCCCTGCAGCCGCTGTGTTGGAGCTAGCAGGGAAGCACCAAGAAGACTCTTGGTGGACACTGTGGCAATTCCCTCTGCTCTATCCCTCTCAGGAAATATCTGCTGGCCCCAAGGAGCAGCTACCTCCTGTCCCATATCCTTCCCATCCTCACCCAGGAGGAGTGACACCCCCTCATCTGAGTTGGCAGAAGAGGCTTAACAGCATGTCGGTATTTCACCAGCTGCACATTTGGTTGTGTTTTGCAACACATAGATTGGGCAATTGATTGCCAAACCTACATGAAGTAAATCTTCATATTTGTTTTCATTAAATTCTAGATAGGAGTGCTGCTGGCTCTCTGCATTGCCCTAATTTGGGTCTCTACCCTCTGATCAGATCCCACTTTTCACATAAGAATTGTTACTCTCTGTGAGTGTTCCTCCGCCATTCAAATTTAGCTGTAGCTGCCCAAACTTTGTCCAAAGTTACCAGGGAGTCAGGCAGGCACTGAGAGTTTGCACTACAACACCCAAGTGGCATCAGGGCTCCCCAGGAAACCCAGGAGTGATCTGCATACTTCATGCAGTAGCGGACCACAACAGCTAGACGTCCCCAGACAGGATGAAACCCCTGACAAATGACTTCCCAATCAAAAAAAAAAATATCCCCAGACTGGCAAACTGAGCATCAGGTATTTCAGGTGAGAGCTACTTATGAAAGCATTTCCCAGGTTTTAATTTGCATTTCAGGGCCCTGAATTGTGCCTATAAGAAGATTATTCACTGATGGGTATTCTTTGATCCTAGAGGTACCACAGAAATGTGAACAACAGTTGCTTGAAAAGAGTCATGTGGGGCCTGGCCTGAAGCAAGAAGTAGTTTCAGGGGATGGAAACTGCAGTGGAGTCAGCCTTAGGAGCTGAGGTGGTTGTGAATGCTCTCAAGCATATCCAGCCTCTCCCACATGGCCCCACTCTTGAGTTCAGTGTGAGGGAGACTCACCATTTTTCCTTTTGTAACTGTTCCACACCTCCTGGTAGCTGTGAGAGCTCCCACAGCACTCAAAACCCACTAGTAGCATCACACACGGCAAGCTGCTGGGCAGGAAGGCAGGAGGAAAAGAGCAATTCTACATTGCAGGCACTCTGCTGACACAGGTGCAGATTTCAAGAGATATCTGGGACAGTGTCTTTCCACAAACATGGATGCTTTGCTGGCAAGGGTGATTGCAGCTGCACAACAGAGCTCTGCCTTGCTTGCAGCTCTTCCTGAGTCTTTTCATAGAGCAAACCTCGTACTGCTGAAATAACTGTGAATGAAGCTCTCTAGACTTGCCAGGCTTCCTCGAAGAGGCAGGGATAACTCTGTGTGTGAAAAAGCCACACCTCATGGTTGCTGCTTTAGAGATGCAATACAAAGTGGATTTACTATAGCAAAAAATGAGAGCTAGTCGTGTTTAAAGTTTGTCATTTTTCCTTTTCTAAAGCTGCTACTTCTGCACAACTGAAATCAGGCATCTACATGTAGTATTATCCTAATTATTATTTACAGGCACTTAGGACTCATTCAGTTTTTTATAAAAACATAGAAGGGCTTGGGCTGGAAGGTTCCTAAGGAAGATCACTTAGTTCCAGCCCTCCTGTCATACACAGGGACACCTTCCACTACACCAGGTTGTCCAAAGTCATCCACAGTCTGGCCTTGAACACTTTCAGGGATGGGACATGCACAGCTTCACTGGGCATCACATGCCAATTGATATCAAAGTACTGACTGCCACACTTTGAGTGTTGCAGCTAACTCCTCCTCCAAAGAGTGATCCATCCATCAAATCCACACCTTCACAGTTTGGAGACAAGGATGTCATGCAGGACAGTGTCAAACACCTTGTACAAGTCCAGGTGGATGATGCCAATCACTCCTCCCTTACCCACAAACACTGTCACTCCACCAAGGCCAATAAATTACTAGATTTGTTCTTTGTGAAGCCATCACAAATCATTTCCATGTGCCTCAGAATAATTTCTAGCAGGAACTGCTCCATTATCTTGCCCGACACCAAAGGGAGACTGACTGGCCTGTAGTTCCCTGGGCCTCCCTCAATTCCCCTTTTTAAAAGAGGGGGTTCTGCTTCTTCTTTTACAGTCAGTGGGGGTTGTACTGGATGTTGCCAGCTACAACTTCTCAGCTATGATGGATAGTGTCTCTGTCACTTCTTCCAGCCTCAGGACCCACACATGCATCTGATCATGTCCCATGGATTTGTGCACCTTCTGGTGCCTCAGATGGTCTGAAACCTGGTCTTTTCCTACAGCAGGGTGGTCTTCATTCTGCCAGTCCCTTCTTTTGCTCCTTACAACTCAGGTTACTTTTCCTCGGTTACGGGCACAAGGAAATAGGTGCTGTGTAAGACTCCTGGGCTGGAAGTGGGTATGAAGGGATTACATGAACTGAGCTGACATAACAGCCACGAATTTCTGACTAGGTGTCCACCTTCACAGGACTCCACCCAGTCATTTCTCTTGGACCTGGGCACTTATCAGACTTAATGCTTTGCAGGAACATCAGCCTCTTCTCTGTTGTCTTTGTTTCAGGTGAAAAGGCCTCCACAGATATCCAGACTTGATCCAGGTTTTCCTCAGGTTTCCTGTAATTGTGTGCTGAGCTGGGATGAATGTTGGGACGCTTATGGGATGCAGTGCAGATTCCAGTGCAGCCTCAGGCAAGGGTAGGCAGGTGAAATGTGCTTCTGCAAAGACCACACTCGTGCCAGCAGTGCATCTGCCCTTTGGATACAAAGACTGCACAGGAGAGCAGTCCTGAAGGCAAACCCTTTTGCTCCCTTCTTGCTGCTTCCCTGCCCACAGGGCCCCTTGCAAGCACCAGGGGGATTCCTGTCCTCTGTGACTCATCCTTTCCTTCCCAAGGTTTCTGAGATGTGTTAGATGCCATGTGCTTGCTGAGAGGAGCTAAGAAAAGCAACTACTGTTTCCACAGAGAAAACCACTGTTTTTCCAGTTGCATTGGAGATTTGCATTGTAAGCCATTGAGAACAAAATATGGGTCTTAAAGCATCTCTCTGAATTTGGGAATGGAGGTGATCATTTGGCCCCACTTTTTAAATTCCTCACAGGCTCTCTGGTGCTCTTTGACCTGCCAGATGTGCCCCTGTTGTGCTCAGGGGTAGACAGAGGCCGACGCGGCACCCACATTCAAGTTGGGCATGGACTATTCTGAGCAGAGCCCAAGGGCTGGGTGGAAGAGATCAGAAAAGGCAGGCAGAGCCCACAGTTCATTCCCATGCTCAAAGAATCCAGTGACTGGAGAGTACCACTACATGGGAATGCACCAGCCTCAGAAATTATCCTGGGAGTTAATGTTGTCTGACAGAGGGATGGGTATGGCAAAAAAAGCTTGCTTGCCTTGTAGAGGGGCAGTATACACCAGCAGGGCAGCCTGAGGGAATGCCAAATCCTGTTTATCGCCTGCACACAGAGCACGCTGCCAGCAGTGTCCAAACATCACAGCCCCTCCAGGGCTTGCCTCCTGCCCATATTACTACTTCTGCAGAGGAACTGAACTCCCTGTCACATCACTGACACCATCTGCATCCTGGCACCTACAGCTGCTCAGAATGCTTGTGGCATTTCTGATGATTGTTTGAGAGTAAAGCCTAGGAAGCTCTGCTTCTCTGCAAAATGGGGAAGAAAAGATTTATTTAGTCCATGCCTACTTTCATCTCAAGAACATTGTTGATTACAATCCAGCTTGGCCTTACATCTTCAGTTAGTCCAAGGTTGTCAGGCATGTGATTATCACTAGAGGTTCATCAGGAGAAATTAATCCATGGCTGCTAGGTGCAGTCAGGATGCACAGTCTGGGAGGGACGCCTCTGACTTCATACTCCTTACACTCCTTTCCAAATAATTCAATAAAAAATTGGTGTGGGAAAAGGGCACCTTGGAGAGAAGGAGCTCTAACACAGGGTTACTTCTTGTGTGCTTTGGAGGTGTCCATGGGAAGCTGTCAAGGGACCTCCACTGGAGAGATGGAACTCCCCACTAGTGCAAAGCAGTTGGATGTATTTGTGGGGCCAGCACACTGATGGAGAAAGGATAGTACTCAGACAGAAAGGGGAGAGAAACACTCAGCTTCCAACCTTTTAGGGATTAACAGCAACTGAGAGCGTAATGGAACAGTTCTCACACAGTTTTTTACCCTGCACAGTGGTATGTAGAGAGCCGCCCACAGGCTCTCTGCCCCAGCTAGAGGAAGGAGGCTGAGTCAAGTGAAATTTCAGCAAGGAAAATATAGAATAGATGTGACCAAATAGGCACCTTTTGTAACGTGCAATGTGTACTAACTGTGAAATGGGAAATACTGAATGCCTGAGACAGGAATGGTAACAAAAGGTTGGTCTATTCATCTCCAAAGGCAGATACTTACTGTTTTGGTTTTTTCCTAGTTGATGCTATTAAATGAATACTCTCAGCTATTGTTTATTACTGACGAATATAGAAAGCCTTTTTCAGAAATGTCTGGACTGCTTGTCCCTGCTGCAAGGAGTTATGAGCCTGGCAGGCTAAACAAAGCCCCGGCATGGGCCAGAAGAGGAGGCTCAGGAGAAAGGAGAAAGAGTTATGCTGATAATTCAGGTCAGGCTCCTGGGTTCAGCCCTTTGCTTAACAGCAAAGGTGTCCTTTCTTACACTGTATTATCTTACACTCAAAGAATAAAGGACAAGGTGAAATCTGAGAAGGAGTGGGCAAAGTTCAACCCTCTTGGCAGGGCAGCTCAGCAGCTGAGAGAGGTGACAGCAAAATGCACTGCAGTCTTGCTGTGTTTGATGCCATGCGCTTGCTGAGAGGAGCTAAGAAAAGCAATAGCTCTTTCCACCAGTGGAGAGTTGTATTGTAAGGCACTGAGAACACAAACACGGGTCTTAGAGCATCTCTGTACTCCTCACTAGCCACCAGAGCTGCTGAGCGGGTGTTTAAGAGTGATGGAGCAGGGACACCCTGGGGGTGATCTGCTTGGGAGTCATGGCAGGGAAAGGAGTGGCAAAGCAAGTCACTGAACAAGGTATTGTGAGGAGAGCTGGGAAATGGTGGCACTTTAACCTATACTGGTCCACCAGATGCTACAGAACATCTGACAAGTGTCTAAGAACAGGAGGCAAAATTTGTGTTTCCTGAATCTGTGCTCTGGTGATGGGAAGTGGAAGCATGGTGGAGCACACAGTTTACCAGCCCTAGGGTGCCAAGCCCCAGGCACTCCTCTGCAGTACCTCTTAGCATTCATGCTCATAGGATCTGCTTTAAGCACTATTTGGAATTCAGCTGACACAAAACCTTTCAGATTGGCTAAGGCTTAATTTTAGCTACCACTCTCCCAGCCCCCAGTCATTGCAACTGTGCTCTTTGTTAGAACATCTTGTCAGCTGCCACTAGATCACTAGACAGTGTCCAGCAAGGCTGATAAAAAAGGCGTCAGGGCCAGCTTGGATGTCAGACCCTCCCTTTGCACAGGAAATGTGCCCTAGAAGCTTCCCCACCTTCCTTCCAGGTGCACTGGGACTGTAAGGGGAGGAGAGTTTTGTACAGGAATGGCATTTCAGGGAGGAAGAATACCCTGTGAGAGGAGCAGAGCAAGACAATAAGGTGACAATGGGACAATAATACAATGCACCCTGCTTAATGCACAGAGTCCCCGTGATGGGGTGTGTTGAGCAGCAGGGCCAACCACATGTGCAAACCACATCCTGTGCCTGTGGCTGCACTGTTGCTCCCTGCAATGTTCTCTGCACAACGGGTCGTACCTTGTATCTGCCAGGGAATATGCTCAGGGATCCCAGCCTATTGTTCCCTCCCTCTGTCCAACAGCTTTACCTGGCCCCACTGCCACTGTCAGCCCATTCCACCCTAGCAGGGATGGGAGGGACCCTCCTGCCTCATTCGGACCATCTTCCTTGCCCTGTCCCTCTGCAAGAGAAGGACCCTGATCCATCAGGTTGGAGCTCAGCAAAGGTGCCAGGATGGAATGAGCCCATGTGCTGAGGATGCAGGCAGGGCTGCTCACACTGCTGGGTGTGGCCACCGCATGTTTTTGTCTTGGTTCCTCTTTTCACAAGCACCAAGGTGCAAAGTCAGCAATATAATCTGTGTCACAGCCAGTGCTAGACTCTTCTGGGGATGGCTGGGCGACCGAGATATGCAGAGTGTGACAAGAATCTGCAGGCCTACAGGTCCCTGTTGCATCCCACTGTACACAACACAGATCCCGGTCTTAGTGTGCACCTTGAAAACAAACAGGAAAGCCATGGTTGCACGTGCTGGCCTGGGAGAACAGCTTCAGCGGGGATTTGGGAATGGGAAGACACTCAGGGCAGGAGAATATCCTCTGTTGCAGTTTTAGCTCTTGTTTTTGCATGACAGTGTGCTGTGCTGACACTCTCTGCAACCACACACATTTTCCCTGAAAAAAGGTTCCTGTGACACCTCTCACATAGTACTGACACTGATGTCACCTCACATCAGCAATTAAAGTTTCTGATCCCATTCCCTGTACTCTGTCAGCCACTAGATCAGCTGTTTTCTCTAGCCTGCATCCACACAGATACAACACCAGAATGGACTAGGATGGACCAGAATTAAATGCTAGTTTAATGATTTTTATCACCTAGCTCCAGGAAAATTAGCTCAGAGTAATGCTCCACGACAGATAGGGAACAATACAAGGTCACAGTTCCTGGACCTACAGTTCAATTGCCAGACAGTGCAGCCTCTTGGAAGGACAGACAACATGTGAGCTTGCATATTCCCACTGACTCTGCAGACATCAAAGCGTGCAGCCAGGGAAGGACGAGCCCAGCAGAACCCTGGGGGTGCCCTGATCCTTCCAGCACCAAGGAAATGCATTAAAGAGCAATCCCAGAATATTGTAAGTCCTGTCCCCAGGCTCTCCTGGACACCCAGGGGCTCAGCTCATGGCTCCTTGGGTCTTTGTCAGGCACCAGCACCCATCTCCTCTGTGGTGAGGACACGGCACCCCAACATTGTGCAAGGACAGATGGACACCTTGTGATTGCAACTCCATGGAGGAACACTACAGACTCTTTCTTGGGGCTTTCCCAGCACCCACAAGCTTTGCTGCTCTCCATCCCCAAACAGAGCTCTGCTTAACCACAACCCAACTGGTGGACTTGGGCCCCAATGTGGACATCAGACTTCTGATACAGCTGCTGTATCCTGCATGCCATAAAGTTGCACAGCAGCTCTGCAAAAGGAGCACAGTAAAACTTTGTCTTGGGGATAGAGGAGGGAGCACTGCTTACCTCTTCCCTGGGGTTTTCCATAGTTGTTGGGATAGAGCTTATCATGATTTTGTGCTGCCAACAGAGATGTGAGGAGCAGGAGAACCATCCATTGCAGGGCCATGTTTGCCTATGCTCCCAGGGCAGGACTGAGGTCTCAGCTACCCTGGCTGTCTCACTGCACACCCATCTGATTGTGAGTGTTGCGAGCACGGAAAGGAAACACGCATGCAGAAAATCACATATGGTGTAAGAAGCTTCCTCATTGGAAGAGGAAACTCTGCCAGTGTCAGCACTGCCTTCTTTCTCTTTCAGCTCCATGACCCTTTTGCAATCCTGCTGTCTCTAATTTCTTGTCACAGTTTTTATGTCTTCTGTCAGGACTAGCTATTAACCACAGCTGAGATGCTTCCTCTCCCAGCAGAGATCTCAGAAGGGCTTGTGAGGTGTTATGGTTCATGGCTGGGCTTTAGCAGGAGGATGTACCTTCCATATCCAGAAATTCAAGCAGTGACTACATCAGGACAATCCTCACCTTTTTACTGCCGTGATAAGGATTTTGATAAAAGGGACTTCTGAAGGGCACAGATTATTTTAATTACCTGGCAGTGTGTGCCATGGATGGGACATCCAAGGTTTTGGCAGGAGTGGTTGGGTGCTCAGGATTGGCCTGAGAGAAGATGTTTGGGCAGAAGGGGACAAGAGCCCTGGAAGCCTCAAGCTCAGCTGCTGTGGTACATTGTGTTGTCAAACCTTGCTGGGAGCCGGAATGACCATGAAGGGTGGGAGGCCAGCACATGCAGTGGGGCAATAAAGGGACTGGGGTGAGGCTGTCTGTGCATCTGGAGGCTGGTGGCACTGGCCAAAGCAGCAGACCCAACCATTAGAGCAGGTTCAGGGCAGGAGCTGATGAATTAGTGTTCCCCCAGCCACCTTGCTGGATGTGCCTGGCCTGCATCCCAACTGAAACACAGAACTAGGAGGAAAACAAGCCCTCAAGTCTTCTCTGAGGCTTCACAGCCACGCTGCATTCCCCTGTGATGGTTCTCTTCTGTTGAGCTCCTCAGGTGGTGCTCTCACTCCTGGGGTCAGGCACTGCTTTCTGATGATTTGCACACCCTGCAACGCCTTTATTCAGCAGCACTGAGCAGGCCAGTGCAAGATGGCTCTCTCCGAATATATGCCTCCCCCAGTCACGCCCAAAAACTAACCCTGAGCAAATAATGGTAGAATTCTTGTTTTCTTCTTTTTCTGCCAGTATAGGAGCTGCCTGGGGCCAGATACTCCTGCAGTTTTTACCTCTCAGGGATAGAGCATAAGACTGCCCAGCCACATTCCCTTCTAGGCTCAGAAACCAGCCCCCTTTGTCTATGTTTCATCTCTTCCTGCAACAGAGCTGGCAGGGCCAGCGATCCCCACCTCCATGAGGATGCCTTTTTATTTCCTTTGCTCAAATATGAAGCTCACCCACAGAGAGTTCACTGTACTCAAACATATTTGCCCTGGAAAAGGTGTTCTGGGGCTGCAAGTGCACAGACAGGACCCTGGCATGGCAGCAGAGCACAGCCTGGGAGGTACTTGGGAGGTTGGTGTGCTCTGTCTCAGGTGTCTGAGAGGTTTGGGGAGTGGAGGGAAGCAACTGCTGCTCTGTCTGCACCAACAGCAGCAACTCAGAGGTCACCTCTCCCTGTCCCGTTTTGTGTCTGGGCCTTTCAAGAAAAAAAATTAAAGAGCTACAAAAGCAAATGGTATCAGTAGGAATAGGTTCTTCAGTTGGGAAGATTTTTGCAACAGGAGTAGGAGAATTCCATACATTTAAAAAGTGTAAAAAATCACATTCCTGGTCCCACTCTGCACCAATCCTAGCAGAACAATGGCTCTCAGTTCCTGTGTTACCAGTATCTGGCATCTCTGGAAATCATTCATGGCCCCACATGAAAATTCAAAAGCCATGGACGAAGCAAGTTGCCAGGAAACTTTATAATTCTTAACACCCTTGCTCCACATCACAAAAATTCAGCCTTGAGTGTAATCCAGGCTCTGGCAGGGAGGATGGAGGGGTGTTGAAAATCGGTTCTGCTTTCTCTGGAAGTTCCAATGCCTTCTGGTCACACCAGGCAAACTGAAAACCACACAGATAGCTGCATCCAACAGGTCTGGCTCAGCTGGAAGGATGGGCAGGCTGTACCTCAGCAGGTGTAGGCAAGGAGCTGTGTCCTGGTGCAATGCCAAGGTCCAGGCATGCTGCCAGGAGTGTGTTCCATTTCACCACAAACCTTCCAGGGCTCTGGCACTGGAGCCATTTTTGCAGCAATCGTGTCAACCCAGGGACGTCACTCTGTTGTAAAGACATGCTCTCCTGTCTACCCTACAGACATTGTGGCAGATCTGGAGTTGAAGTATTTGCAAAAAGGGCTGCTGGCTGCTTCTACAGGCTGTTTTTTGCTCACTTTTTTGTTTGCCTTATCAAGAATTTATGTATTATTTCTCTGACAATATTTTTGTCCTCTAGACATGACTTCTCTTTGAAGGACCATCTCTGTTTTAAATAACCTCTGGCCCTGGTTGTTATTCCTGCTGCCTTGTCTCTACCTTTTGATACTAGGAACTATGAAAGGCTGCCTTAACTCTTTGATGGACACTGTGACTGTGCTGCTTTATTTGTTTCCTCATTTCCACATATTTCCCCTTTTTGATGCTGATTAAGATATGCCTGGACTTTTCAGTCTTTAGTAATTACACAATATCATGGAAACAAAGCATGTTATGGTTGTCACCAGCAGGCAGCCCTTTCCTGGGAACATGTTCAACCCATATTTCCTGCCCAGAGCTGATCCCCATCTTCCTCCCAGTCTTGTGGTGCATGTGGAAAGCCACATACTTGCTTGCCCCTACCTGGTATTGCAAGCCAGTCACAAAAATGCTTGAAGGCACACAGCAGTAGCACTATACCCTGCTCCTTTCTTTCATTTGGGATTTCTGTTCCCAAAGGTGTATTCATGGTGCAAAGAGGTCTGCATCTCTCCTCTGAAGCAGGGCCCCCATCACTGGGGCCACACCTTGAAGAATCACAGAATCATAGAATAGGTAAACTGGGAAGGACCCACATGGATTATCAGGTCCAAATTTTTGCTGTGCCCAGGACTTCTGCAAGAGTCACACCATGTGCTTGAGGGCATTGTCTAAACTTCTTGAGATCTGTCAGGCTTGGTGGTGTGTACACTTCTCTGGGAAGCCTGACCCAGTGCCCAACCACTCTCTGGGTGAAGACCTTTTCCTAATACCCAATCTAAACCTCCTCTGACACAACTGCAGGCCATTCCCTCAGGTCCTGTCACTGGTCACTACAGAGAAGAAACCAGTTTCTGAAAGGTCTTGGCCTGCAGCTGGAAGTCAGTGCTTGCACCTGTGCATAATCCTCCTCTGCATGACGCTCTCCAGCAGTGGCATCTGGCTTGCCAGCCTTCCCCCGACATGGAACACACGCAGCTGCTGGCACCAGAAGGGCCCTTGCCCCACAAAAGTCCCAGCCAGGGGAAAAGGGCCCAGGGATGTGGAGGCCGCTGATGGGCAATGCTGCCATTGCAGTTCACTCAGAGGAGGCCTTGTGGGTTTCAATGGGTACAGTTGGAGGCTCTGAGGCCGAGAGGGAGTCGGAGAAGGGCCCCAGGGAGGAAGTCAATATGGCAGGAGCCTATTTCAGTGCTGAGCCCCAGGGTGGTGTTGCAAAAGCAGCACTGTCCTTCCTCTAGCTGGAGGAGGGCCTCAGCACTCCTGGCTGGCTGCTGCAAGTACTGTTGCACTGACCAGGGACCTTGGAAATGGCTCTGTTGACTTTGGGCTGGGACAGAGACAGTACAGGGAGCTGGCCTGTCCCCAGGCTAGGCTGCAGCTGGGCTGGCCCAAAAGCTGGCTGTTCAGCTGTTTTGAGCCCACACACAGCTCTCGGGGGTTCATATGATCTTGTACTTAGTTTTAGGACCCCAAACTAGTGGCCACAAGTATGTCAGAGTCACCTGCATGCCCATCCCCAGCCTGGCAGTCCCTGCCCATCATGGTGTAGCTGCTGAGTGGAAACTTTTGGGATTTCGACAGTTCAAGGATGGGGCTGGACTGGATGGGCCTTAGAGCAGCTTGGCCTGATAAGTGGCATCCCTGCCCACCGTAGTGGGGGTAGAACTAGATGATCTTTAGTGTCCCTTCCAACCCAAACCTTTGATTTTATGAATAGTTTGTGTGTCACTGCCCACTGCACACTAACAGTCTGAGAATGGGATCTGGCTGCCAGGAGTGGCATAGGAAGGAAAGGCATTCCCCTCTCTCTTCCAGTATGTATCAGGCCTTTCCATTGGACACATGCATTCCAGAGTTCCTTCAGCACTGACACACCCAGGGACAAGGTCAGCACCTTTGACCTGAGGGTAAGCCAGGTCCTGATACCTGGGCATAGAAGGTCCAAGGGGACCCACCAGGACTCCCTAGCAATTGACACCAGCAGGTCCTGCCCTCTCTGCTGGCACATGTCCCTCAGATTGTCATGCACATCTGGACTCCTGTGGCACCCTAAATCTGCCTCAGCCTTGCTGTCTTTACCCCACAACTTAACTCCTGCCAGCACTGGGTCCCACAGTCATGGGGGTCATCCCCCCTTGCTTCTGTAGCATGCAGAGCAAATTCCTGTACCATGAAATTTGGCTCCTTTTTCCTTCCCACATGATGAATCTCTGCTCCCAGGGTTCACCCACAGAGCCCAGCACTTCTTTGCTAAGGCCTGCTTTTGAGATCTGAAAGGAAGCAAGGAGCAACTTTGTTGAACAGAAGCTCAGTAATACCTGCAAGGAGGACAGGAGGACATTGCTGCTGCTGCCCACTGAGACAGGCGGGACTGCCTGCATCTTGGTGCTGCCCCAGAGCTGCCCCTGGCCTGGCTCTGCACCTCAAGACATATGAGGTACCTGGACCAGCAGTGTCCCCAGAGAATAGGAGTCCCCATGATGAGTATTGATGGACACTCAAGTGTCTCTTCTTCCTGCTTAGCATGACCCTGACAGAGCTCATAGCCCCATGTTCCCATCAGGGTCCTACAGCTGACCCTCCAGGACCAGGCTACCACCAGCAGAGCCACTCGGTCACAGCTCCAGTACTGTTCCATACTGTCCCAACGTCCCATACACATTGCTGTGTACTTTCAGCCTTGCAGGATTCATAGGCTTTGTGCCCTGTGGCCAGTTCCTTGTTGCCACAGGCTATCTGATAGCCACCAACCTGGATCTGCTTGACTTTAGCCAGATGACCCCAAAGAAGACTTCAGCAGCTACAAGTTCCATAACAGCAATCCCAAATCCAGCCTCTGACACTGTAACCACCCCTCTGTGCCTCCCCTGCATCCAAGGCTACCCCAGCAGCAAGTAACCAGGGAGCTGCTCAGTGTCAGTGTCCACACAGGCAGCTGGAAATCCCCTTTCCTGCCCCAGGGCTGACTCAGCACCCTGGGGGGGCTGTTTGCCAGCACATGGTCCCCTTCCTCCTTTGGGCCACCCAGTGCATGCAGGGACAGCAGCCTGGCTCCATGGAGCTTATAAACAGCCCTGACCATTGTCCCCTCTGAGAGCTTAATCAAAGTGGGCCATGTACCGGCCCTGCCAGCTCTGTGCTGCTCCCAGCCAGAGCAGGAGTTAATTATGTAGATTTCTTTTATGTGGATTTTTTTTCAGTAGTTTTGATGCACTGCATATGTGCACATCATTTGTCCACATGGATGCAGCAAACTCCAGAGTGGTGTTCTTGCAGTAAAGGCTGAAGTCACAAGCAGAGTTCTTCCCTTTTCCTTTTGAGCTGCTGAGTGGTAAAGAGAAGAAGTGGCACTTGGGGTTCATAGTGGACTTGGAGGCCCAGTGTTTATTTTGAGTCTAAGTTTAGAATCTCTGGAGTCCTTCCTTGTGAGTGACCCACAGCCACTGAAACATATGGCCAGGTTGTCCCAGCCCACAACCCCTCCTTCACCTTCACCTTCCCATTGCCCTGGAGCAGCAGATTCCAGGCTGAGATGGTGTGATCTCCTGTCTGAAACCTGCTTGGGTGGCTGCAAGCAATGCACAAGGAACCCCAAACAGTGCTGCCTCCCCAAGACATATCATCATCTGTAGTGCCCACCTTCCCATGCCTCAGACCTGAACTGACGGTATGACTGCTGAGGGCAACCTATGTCCTCCTGAAGGTCTGGTTTAGCTGTGGTAAACGCAGGAGGAAGCCTGCAATGCAGTGTCCCAGCACTGGTAACCCACAGACCCTTCACAGGGATGTGCTGAAATGATAAGTCTGGGTTGCAGAGAGCTCAATCAGCACCTTTTTTATTAATATGCATCATAAATAAAGAAATAAATAAAGGTGAGACACCTCATTCTAACAGGGAAATACAAATTAAATATGGTGCAACATCCGCTAAGCGATGTACAAGCAGGAGGTAACCTAGCAAGACCAGGGCCCCTTGCCATGGTGAAGCCAGCCCAGGCACGATGCTGTGAACAGCGTCAAGCTGGCCATGGCACCAAATACTGGCATGGCCTTTCATTAACACTGTTCCCCACCTGACAGGCAGGTGAAGATCCCCACTACAGCAGGCGGCATGAACATGGCAAGGAAGGGGTTGACTGGCATTGCCTCTACCAAGGACCCCAGGACCTCCAGTATCCCCTTGTGTTTGTGCACAACACTTATCCCCCCCACCCCACAGCACTGCTCAGCAAGACCAGAAACCATGTGCCAGAGGGAGCACCACCCCTCCCTTGCCAGACTCCCCAGCTCCCTCTCGGAGCACCCCCAATCTACTTGCTGAGAGCACTGCCCCCAAATCCCTAGCCCAGAAAGGGACCCTGCCCTCATTCCCTCCCCTCCAGCGCCCTCCACTGAGCATCCCAGGGCTTCCCAAGCACCGGTGGTTCCCTGCTCAGTGTGGAGGGCACAGGGCCTCCCCCCAAAGCACCCATCTCTTCACAGGGTGGCACTACCCATCCTGGACCTACATAACACTGAACAACCCCATGCCTTCCTCGCAACCCCACACACCCCTTTGCTCCACACTCACACACATATCCCGTCCCCCTCCCCTGTGCACGTGGCCATGCACAGCCTCAGCCCTGCAGTGAGGCACTGCCAGGCCACTTGTCCTGGTACAACCCACCAGGAACCACTACAGCACACTAGGATAGGGATGCTGTAGTGTGAGGGAGCCTACCTTGCAGTGCCCCAATAAACACAACCCATTAGCCCAGCCTTGTAGGGACCCTGCTAATGCAGGGTGCTCCCACCCCTTCAGCTGAGGATGCCAGGGATGCTGAAGGCTGCAGACTCCACTGCCACCCCCAGGGAGGGGACGGCCAGCATCCTGCACCCTCCAGCATCCAACAGCTGGGCAGCGCTACCCTGGCAGGGACTGCCCCGGTTCCTGTAGTGTACAAGTCCATGGCCTGTGGGTGCTGCAGACAGTGTGGGGAGGAGGGGGGGGGTCAGGCAGTCCCTGGTGTGGCTGCATGCATGGTGATGCCTGGCAATACAAGGTGCAGCTTGCAGAAGACCCTGGAGGGCTAAGTTGGCCTTTGGCAGCTGCACAAGGAGGAGCAAGAAGGAACCACCTATGGTTACTGTATTCTGTAATGGCAGGAAAGGTAAGAAACTAGCAAGAAGCTGTATTTGTTCCTCTGGCAGGATAGGCTGCCCCAGAGAAGCCTCAGCAGCCCAGGAACTGTGCTTGGCCTCCTAAATGTGTCAATAGTCCTCGTCCTCAGGGTGGGTGACATACATGATGGGCACCAGTCCCTTCTCAGAGCCAAGGCTGCACTGCAGCCAGTCACCATCCACCTTGGAGATGACGCGCAGAATATCCCCTTTGTTGAAGCTCAGTTGTCCTGACTCAGTGGCAATGTGATGGCAAAGAGCTTTCACCTCACTGCAAGAAGAAAGAAAGGAGGGTTAGCTCACCTCAGAACACTCACTCCACCCAGGGACCATCACAGGCCCCAGGGAGAGAGGAAAATAACCCCTGCTTCCCTCCCCAGCCAGGCTCCCACTCACCCCTCCAGCTCCCCATCACCTGCAGATTGCAGAGTTATGGTGGATGGATGCACAAGGCGCATCACTGCCCCACATCATTCTCTGGTCTATGACTATAAAGGGGGCCAGGCAAACTGCAACAGGTAGAGCCGTGGCACCCTCAACCTAACACATTCCAGCACCTGCAGGATTGTCCACTTGGTGTCACTCACCAGGTAGGGTGAGGAGACAATCCCTGGGCTGATCGTGCCACAGCAGGTGCCTCAGGTGGTTCTGGATTGGGAGGGTCTGGCTCCGGGGCTGCTTCACGCCACATGCTAGCCCCAACTGTCTGGGCTACCAGCTGGAAGACGGACTTGTCCAAGCTCAACCAGCCAGACGGCAACCTGGAAGGAGGAGACAGAAGCAGTCAGTGGCAGGAAAGTGCACCTGGGGAAAAAGAGCAGGTGGTCTCATGGCAACATCACGCCTTACAGGTTTGGCTTCACTCACAAAGCACTCTGCTAGGCAGTGCCCTAGGTCTCCAGGCAGGGAGGGCTCAGATGTAACACCACAGCCTGGACTGGGAAGGGCATTTCCAGTGGTCATTTTCAGAAGCAGTAAGGGTGTATAGAGGGAGAGGCAGTGGACAGAGGTCTCAGCTACTGGAGGCAACTTCACCCTTCCCCCACACCTGTTGTAAGCAACAAGGATGGCTCTATGTTCTCAACATGTGGTTTTTGGAGGGATGGGGTGATAATGGGGCCATGTAGCAGGGTTTAGATGCCAAGGCAGTGACAGAGCTCAGGCAGAAGAGGATAGCCTATGAAATGGACTGAGCAAGGGTATGGGAAGAATTAAGGCAGGCTGGAAGCACTAAGCAGGGTTACAGACCCTTGATGTGCCACCACGGTGTAGCCCAGCGGTCAGCTCATGGACTGACTTCCACCTGTACTGCCATAGTCCAGGTTAACCAGCCCTTCTAAGCCCCAAACCACCCCTGCCCTTACCTGTTTGGTTGTCTGGGTTCTTTTTGTACCTTCCTGTACCCAAACAAGTGTCCCCACTTGATGGGCTGGCTGCCCTCTGATGCACTGGTGCTGTTGTCTTCTTGGGGGGTTGCTGCTGCTCCCACTCTTTGCTGAGCCTCCTTCTCCTTGCTGCGCTTTAGCTCTGTAAGCACAGAGTCTGGGGGGCTGCCCATCCAGAAGGGCCAGCTCCGTTCCTTCACCTCTTCGCCAACCGCTACCTGCTGGGGCTTTTCCAAGGGCTCTTCCATGGTTTCAGGACTTGGCTTGCTGGCCACCTTGGGCCTCTCCTGCAAGGTGCCCTCAGAAATGGGACAAGCCTCTGCACCCTCCACCACACCTTCTCGGGGAGGTGGTGCCTTGTGGGTCTCCACTGACCTGGGTGCAGGATTCAAAGCTGCTTTCTTCTTCTCAGAGCGGATGAACTTTGAGCCTTCAGCTGAGCTCTCAATGTAAATTTGAGACGTCTGCATGAGCTGGTACCACCAACCTGCCTGCTTGTCCTTCTTCCCCTCCCACGTACTCTCTCGCATCTTGGTCTGCTCTTCCTCCTTGTCACCTTCTCCGCAGGAGGCCCCCACTCCCTTGACCCTCTTCTCACTCACAGCTTGCTGTGGGCTGTGCCCTGGTGAAATGTCACCATCTCTGGCACCCCCTTGGCATGCTTCAGGGGCAGCGCTGCAGCCATCAGGATCCTCACTGCTGCCCCGGGTCCGCATCAACTGCAGGGTGGAGTGCACAGAAAGCAGTAGGTCCTGCTTCACACGCAGCAGCTCCTTTTGCTGTTGCTGCTCTTTGCCCATCTGCATCAGGTGGTGCTCAAAGAGGAGGTCCAGGTTGAAGGGCAGCAGGGAGAGAGGCTGTAGTAGGAGCAGGAGCTCCTCAAAAAGAGGTTGGCACACACTGTGAGACAGGCACAAGAAGCCCACTGGTTGGTAGTGTGCCAGGATGATGTCTGTGGGAAAAAAGACATTAATTAGAGGAGATGCCCTTGACACCATTGCCAAGCCATCATGAAGCTGCTGAAGCTATGAGGAAAGGAGATGGACACCAGTTTTTGGTGACAGTGTGAGGCTCAGGCCTGGGTCAAGGAGCACCAGATGCTCTGTGACCTTGCAGCAAACTGGCCCAGACAGAGCTTTCTAGTTGCTCCTGCAGCCTGGACTTGCCTAGCAGACTATCAGTCCAGATGACTTATGCCACCAAATGCCATGGAAGAAAGATGGAAATTACCTGACAGTCCCCAGCTTTTTCTCACACTTCCAGGTCTTAATGATGCTCTAATAGATGGCTGTCTTCAGAAAGCCAGGATAAGCACAAGACCCTATTCTATTCTATTCTATTCTATTCTATTCTATTCTATTCTATTCTATTCTATTCTATTCTATTCTATTCTATCCCTATTCCTATTCCTATTCCTATTCCTATTCCTATTCTATTATTTCTATTTCTATTTCTATTTCTATTTCTATTTCTATTTCTATTTCTATTTCTATTCTATTCTATTATTTCTATTTCTATTTCTATTTCTTATTTCTATTTCTATTTCTATTTCTATTTCTATTTCTATTTCTATTTCTATTTCTATTTCTATATTTCTATTTCTATTTCTATTTCTATTTCTATTTCTATTTCTATTCTGCTATAAAACAGATATATCCAGTAAAATCTGCATTTTGTATGTCATGTTTTCCTTTCCATTACTTCCTATTTTCCATACCTGAAAATTTTCAGGTAAGTGTGCACATCTCCAGGCATACAATACTCTCTGGACAGGGAACATAAAAACATAGAAATTTGGGGAGGCATGGATCTGATCTCCTGCAGATAGATTGAGGGATCTGATCTGAAAGCCTTGGGTACTAAGTGCAGGTGGGGAGAAGAATGGAAGTCCAGGTTCAGGTGGAAGGAGCTGCAGGATGCTTGGACTTCCACCTGGGATTTTCCTGGTACACTGAGACTCTGTATAGCTTAGTCCTTCACCTCAGGACAGAGAAGAGCAGCCCAAGGTGAGAGAGCAACAAGAGAAACACATTTCCATCACATGCTCTATTTGTATGCAGAGTTTGGCTCCCACTGCAGCCCACAGCCTTCAGACTCTTACCTTCATGGTTGTAAAGGTGGTTGAACCAGAATTCCAAGGATCGGATACTGCAGGAATGGAAAATTAGCAGGGTGAGAAAGAAACAATGAAAGACTATTAACCCCATTCATCCTCACTCTTCTGCCACAAGAAGTGTGGCTGGAAAGGAGCATTTACAATGCATGAACTTGTGAACCTCGGGGAAAGGACAGTGGTTCAGTCCCATCAGCATTCCTTTATCATGGACACCCAGCCTATCACTGAACATCTACATAGCTTTACATGTACAACTGTAACCATGAACATCCATGTTTGCAGCAAGATTCCTCTCTATTTTGCTCCTGTGTCCTTGCCAGAGCTTTGTTCTGCTGAGAAGAGGCTGCTGTGGAAGAGGCAGATGATCTACAAAACTAAGACCAATGCTGGTGGCTCAGCCCAAAATATGACAGTATCCTGTGCCAGTGGGGGAGAGCTGGGTCACTCTGTGTGGGGAGAGCAGGGCAGAACTTGTTCCTGCCTGGAGGAGTTCTACAACATCTGGAGATCTTCGGAACTCTGTTGCCACTGCCAGAGCTCTTGCTGACCACCAGAGAGGACCAGGGAAACACCATCCTAGCAGTGCTTATCCCTTCACACACAAAAACGTATTGCTGCTTTCCTCTGTTAAACACACTCCTTATCCAAACTAGAGGGGCCAGTCTGGGGTCCTGGACCACAGCAATTTCTCCTTCAGAGCCTCATGCTTTGAGATTCACTGCAGCTCCAGGAAAGAGTGCTTTAAAGAGGAATTTCCAAGAGTAATTAATGCATATATTATATCTAACCTCATATGAAATTGGACAGACAGTAATCTTACCTAATGTTTTGGGGCTAAAACAGACTGACCCTGTTCTTCAGTTGGCTACAGCCACTCATCCTCACTTCTGATCTGGAAGGAATTCTCTGAGGCTTACAGCTTCTTCCTTCCCTTGCCTGCTTCTAGGAAGTGGCTTCCCAGATTCTTAAGTTCTTTTCATGGTCAACTGTGCCTGACTGAAGTCAAGGACCAACAGCTGCTGCCAGCCCTGGACAGGGACGTGCAGCCACCCTACGGGTCCTGCTTACTTGAGGAGGCCAAAGATGAACGCGTTGAACCGCATGGTGTGGTTGGTGAGCTCTGTGTACTGGCTGATCTTGCTGTAGAGGCTGTGCAGCAACTTTGTAGAGGGTCCTGTGGACAGAAGCAAATTGTTGAGATTAGCTGTGGTGACCAAGCCAAAAGTGCACCACAGGATGGAGCATCAAGGCAAGACAGACATCTGGGTGTCCATGTCTGTGTGTGCATTGCCTTTCCACCATGCCACTGCAAGCTCAGGCTGTAAAAACACTTAGACTACACATGGGAGAAGGGCTGTGATCCATCCCAGACCACCACCCCAAAACTCTGGAAGAGTTTCATTACCACAAGGACCTGCCTCCCACACTTCAGTGACAATCACAGCCACTGGCTCAAAATCAGCATGTAAAGAGAATACTTTGGCGTGTGCTTATAATTTGGGGTATCTGCAATCATAGAGATAACTGCAGAGCTGAAGATTTGCCACTATCAGGCTATGAGACTTCCCAGTATGATGCAGAAACAAATGTGAATTAATTTTGCAGGGTTTTTTTGCTCCTTTTTTTAATTGGTTTGGCCTGTTATGAGAGAATTTGCAAATTTCAGGGGAAATGACAATAAGTACTTGGGAAGAATAGCGCAGTGTGTCACCCTTCTTGCAAGAGATGACACATGTGAACCCTGTTTCATGCAGGAAAATGGGTGTTTTGCACTCCCATCCTTAGAGCCAACCTTCCCCAGCACCTCCCAGCCACAACTACCACAGACACTACTGCACAACATCCATACCTAGCTGGGTGGATGCCTCCACCACACTCCAGGGGATGTTCCTCCTCTGGCCAATGATCATGTCCAGGACATAAGCCTTGAGCCCATCACTCAGAATGTCCCGGACAGCTGGGCACAGGTATTTCAGGATGAGATGCCCCACATTGGGGCTCACAGAGCTGTTCCCAAGTTTGGCCTAGTGGACAACAGGCAACAGTGAGAGTGCTGCTAACCGTTTTCAAGGTACACATGGATGGAAACAGTTCAGCCCCACTACAGACACCTAGCAAGCAACATCAGGCTCAGCAGCTCCTTCAACATGCCGGGTTTTTGCTTTCACTCCTGATGTTCATACACCACCTTTGGATTGCTCTCCGCAAGCTCTTTCCCAGGCTGGGAAGATGTAGTAACTTGAAAAAAGAATATATTAGATTGGGAAGAGGTTATCCCAATTAGAAAGGATGTCTGGTTCTTCCAAAGGGATAGATAGCAAAGCTCTCCTGATGGAGGAAGAAAAGAGCTGGGGATATTCCTGCTGCTGTAGATTTTCCTGAAGCTAATTTTGGAGCAGGAAACACCATGCCATATAGAACTACCAGCACTGAGGGGTTTTGGGACACTCTCAGTGACATGTCAAGCTTCAACTCCTACGGATTACTGTAAGTAAACAGATGAGGGCAAAATGGATGGCCAGAGCTCAGATTGAGGTGAAGAGGAAGCATGTAAGAGCCCAGTACCAGCAGAGCAGGGACACATTCTGCTGGTAACAGTCTTTGAGCTGCCAAAGGGTCTATCCAAATGGGTCAGGCAATGGTGTTCAGGGCACAGATTTTACCAGCTGAGCTGGAATTATACAGACCAGTTGGCACAGGTTCACAAAAGTCCTGAACTGAAACTGAACTTGGCTCAGCTCAGGAATAATCTGGTCAGATTCACTGAGCACAGCAGCAGCAGGGATGTATGCTGCCTTTTGGCAGGTGAATGCTCAGCCCCTGGCACACTGATGTACAAAGAAACCCGAGGTTAAAACCACAGCATTGTCTGACAAGAAAAGTAGTGGGAGAATGTTGCAATTATTCCCCAAACTTACACAGCAAGTATTGGAAATTCACTGCCAAGCCCTAAAAAGCCATGGGAATCTCAACAGCTCCAGTTAAGTTGCACAGCAATCTCTGCATCAGCAACAGCCATAATTAGGACAAAATTACACTGGGCTCTGAGATAAGATTGAATGGTTTGGGAATCTGTCCCAGTCAGGTTTCTCCTTGGTGATGGCATGCCAGGGGAATTGTCATGTCCAAATAGTGTCACATTGCTGCCCAGAGTCACCCGACTGAAGCCAAACATTCAGCAATGAGAGGAGGCACCATAAACATGCTGGGTGTCACAGGACTGCAAACAATACCTGGTACAAACACAAGCAAAATTGTTCTGCTTCTGTGTTATTCCAGAAATGGGGGATGAGGGAGCACAGGCCAAAGACAGCCAGCCCCAGGGCAACCTAGATGCACTTCTGTGTTATTCCAGAAATGGGAAATGAGGAGAGCACAGGCCTAAGACCACCAGCCCCTTAGATGTACTCTAAATACTCTAATGTATTAATGGTAAGAGCTACAGTGGGACTGACCAACTTCCCCAGATGAATGAAATCTGATGCAATTTTTATTATTATTAAAATTATGTGCTATCTCACTTTAAAATGTGAGATGCTGAGGGATGGGGAACAACCTGGCACCAGTGCCAGACCAGTGTCATGGGATACCTGGAGGAGGGAGATACATCTCTCCACTGTGTGAAAAAAAAAGAGCTGATGTGCTGCATCGAACCAGAAGGGCAGCTGGCCTGGTGTTTTGTCTTATAAAGAACCATAGTAAGTACATAAAGAAGGAGTAAAACCAGAACTATTATACATAATACTTGCCCTTTATACTTTCACAGCCTACAGCTTCCAACTCAGAGCCTAAGCTAGACATTATTCCTGTATGTTTAATAAGTTTAATATGTTTAATAATTTCCCTCTGTTTTTCTGATCTTCCTTTAAATACATGTACTTACTGCATCATGCAGCAGGAATTGTCAAAGATTTACTATCTGCTGCATGGTGTGGCATCACTTTTGTTTGAATTGTTCTTGGTACTCCTGCCTTCGTTAGATAACCTGTAGTTTTTGACATGAAGAGAACGGAGAGGCAATCTTGCTCTGTACTCTCCGTGCCACTCAGAATGGAGTTGGATGCAAGACATACCTTCACTCCTGGATCCCTGCTGGTTCCAAAGTGAGCAACAATCAGGTCAACAGCAGTGTTGATGGCCTTCACCAGACCTAGAGGAAAACAACAGGTCAAAGAGCTGTCTGAGGGGCTGCTGACTCTGACAAAACCCTCCTGGAAGTAATCAGCCAGGGGCACTGCAAGCCCATGACTACACACAAGCCGTCTCTGCCAAAAAAACATGCAGAGACTCTCCTAAATCCTCACCAAAAGTCTTCCTGCTGGTTCCAGTACTCACCTACCAGCCTGTCAGTAGGACAGTCAATATTCTGAGGGACAAGGACAGGGACAGGGACAGTCAATAACCTGTCAATGTTCCCAAGGGACAGGGACCATCACCTCCATACTCCATGCCCTGAGGCAGCAGAGGAGGGATCTGAGACAAAGTGTCTTTTGCTGCCTTGATGCCACAGGGTGGCAGGACAGAAGCCTTGCATTTTGTCATGACTTTCAGTAACAAGCCAGTGGTGTGTAATCTGTTATCTGCACCAGGATAGTGGGAGAACAGAACTGAAACAGAAGGGAAGGCTGCCATCTCGTAATTATGAGCACATAGTTGGTAAAGGCATGGGAACCATTCTGAACATCCCTTACCTCTAAAATGATAACAAATCAGCTGTCAAGTCCTGCCAGCCCTGCCTCTAGCATGGATCCCACCACAGCCATATCTTGTCCTGCTCTGGACTCTTTTCTCCCACCTTTTTATATAATTAATACAATTTTATACTATTTATGTAGGACTGAACAGACTTTTAACCTAAATTAAAAAATTTCAGTTTAGCACATCTCCAAGATCACACAGATACACATAGGTCTACCATTGTATACAGAGCACAGGGTGGCAGCATGCCCTGCCTTAGGGTCACACTCCTGTGCCTGTCTGCTCTCTCTGCCCATTCCTGTATACTTACGATCCTTTCCAATAATATTTTTTGGGAGAAGAAGCTCAAGCACACTCCCTGGCACATTACATGGTCCTCCAGAGATGTACAGACTCACCCTTCTTCTGCAGTAAGTCAATGGAGATGGACTCTGTGTTGCCATCTGGGGAGAGGCAGAACTCAGCAGGAGGTTTCTCTGCTAGCGAGAAGTAGTCAGGGAAAAAGTCATTGTAGGTAAGCTGGAGTTGCCTCATAGACTGTCCTGCAGGGATAAGACAGAGGGGACAAGGATCAGCCCCAGTCCTGCACACCGAAGCAGTTTTCATGCCACCTGTCCTCTGCTGGGACACTGAGGCTAAAGGCTTGTTGCTACCCCAGCAGTGGTTTGCAATGTGTGCCTGCACAACTGATCCCCATGGCCTACCCAATACCACCTCCAGCTTGACTGGGGGCCCACAGGCTCTGGAACATGCTGTGGGAGGTTCACTCATGGGCTAGGGCTAAGGGAAACCTTGCTGCACCAGACTCCTCACGCTGGTGCAAGCAGGGTCAGAAGCCAGCAGAGAGAAAATTGTTACTTGTCACACACAGGCATCCACAGACAACAACCTGCATGTTTGCTGCCTGTTCTCTGGGATGGCCTCTGTTTTCAAGGGGTGACACACAGAGTTCATATGCTTGACTTCCATCTGTTTGACTCTGTGCTATGCATTTTCCCTTGAAGAAAGACAGAGAAAATGTTTCGGTTGGTGGAGTGAGGTATAAGGCTTTGAGGAATTGCCTCTGTGGCTTGAGGCTAGCCTGTAAAATGCTCTTCCTCCCACAGACAACCACAGTGCTCTCCCCACAGAAATGTCAAGAGGTTCAATCAAAAGCAGCCTGCCCCTTCCTGCACAGGTTTTGGAGGAGAGGGGAACACCTTGAGGGCAAAGCCTGGAGAAGATAGAGTCCTATGAGGGTCTTTAGTGTTGTCAGCTGCCTCATGAAATCTACAGCTCAGCACCCAGCACATTGTCAGGGCTGGGGTACAGGATGGTCAGGCATCATGGGGCACAGATATGAGATCTCCAAGGGCCCCAACTCCTGTGTGAGACAAACTAGGGCCCCAACTCCTGTGTGAGACAAACTACAAACTAAACACAGTCCAGGAGCATTTACTGACCCAAGCAGGGTCTTGGGCCATTCACTTTGCCCTTCAACCCAGCTCAGAGCTGGATCTGACAGCTCTCACCTCATGGAGAAGGCAGGCTTCACAGAGATTTGAACCAGTGAAGCAATTTTCACTTTCCTCTTGAACCCTTCAGCCCCACTGTGAACAGATGTGTCATCCCTCCTGCTCTGAGCAGGCAAAGCAGTGATGAATCCAAACTTAACTCGAGCCTCAAGGAAACTGAGCCTGAGTCCCAAGGTCACCTTCCAAGGCCCCCCAGCAGAAAGGTGGTGCGCACCGTTCAGCTTGCAGTGGAAATGGCTGGTGCTGAGAGCACCGGGGAGCTCAAAGATGGGGTTGCCCCGGTTCAGCCGAGGTTCTTGCTGCCTCCTGTCCAGGCTGCCTGCTAAGCTGGGCAGCCCTGAAACACGGTCCAGACCCAGGGGGTTCCTCCGCCTGTACTCCCGCCACTTCAGCGCTTGTGGGGAGAGGTGGTTCGCTGGGATGCCGTGGACAGTGAGCACCAGACAGGATGATGAGAGCACACGAGAGGATGCAGAAGGGAAACAGGAAGGGAGAGTAGAGAAAGATGTAGGACAAAGAAAGAGAGACAGCACATTACTCAGAGGTCCAGCAGCATTTCAGGACATTAGCACATGCACGTGGAGACAGGTGGATGCCACTGCCTGGCAAAGCTGGGCAGGAGCTTGGGTGTCCTTGTGGCTGCAGGCATAGAGGCAGCAGGTTTGGGGTGCAAGCACCTGGCATGGGGTGCTGTAAGATCAGCAGCCCATACTGCCCTCTGTGGAGACACAGTGTAGGAGCTGGGACTGGGGGGACATGCTTTTATTGCAGGTCTTCCTGCAGCACCCAGATGCAATTTTGTCCTGGTATGTGCCTATAGGAAATGGTGGCACTATAGGGAGCAGACATAGCTACCGGGAGCTGTAAATGCTCCAGACTAGCAGGTCCTGGAGGATGGGTACCTACCATTGACAGGCCGTATTCCCATGCTGCTCAGGGGACCAGAGCTGCTGGTCTCACTGCCACTTCTCCAGTGTGAGTCTGCATGGCCTCCTACTCTGCTCATGGACATGCCACCCACCGAGAGAGGCGGAAGGGACCCACTGTGGAGTCGGTATTCGGAGAGTGATGGGCTTGGTTCCACAGTGGCCTCCTTCTTGGGAATCAACTTGGGGTGATTCCTCAGGGTGTCAGCTTTGGTGGCTTTGGAGGGCTGCATGGCACTGACAGCAGGAGATGACCTTGTGGGAAGCAGGTTAGCAGAGATGGGGCAGGACCTGCTTCTGGGGGGCTGGCTGTCTTCAGCTCTCTCTGCAGTGGGCGAGGAAGAGGAGTCCACACTTTGGAAGAAAGGCACGTTGCATCGCACGGGGGAGTAACTGCCCAGCGGGGATGGGCGGGTTGTTTCAGGGCCAGGCTTCTTGATGTCCCCATCACCGCGCGAGGCAGCTCCGTCTGCCGAGCGCTGGGTCACGAGCGTGCCATGAGCTTTGCTCCCCGCCACCGCCACCTGCTCTGCCGAGGTGGCCAAGGCTGAGCACTGGGAACTGGAGATCTGCTGGCTGGCAGCACGGTTGCTGGATAAGCTGTAGAGCTGGGAAAGGCTGGAGGCAAAATGGCTGTGCAGGGCACGTGCCTTGGGTGGCTTGCTGAAATGGTGCTGAAAAACAAAGGGCTGGATGGGCAGAGTTGTGGGACGCTGGTCCTTGCTGTAGCGTACCACAGGCTTGCTGTCTGTGCCACCACCTTCAGGAGGAAAAAGGGGAAGAAAGTGTGAGGAATGGGCAGAGCAACAATCATCCTCAGCCAAGCAGATTATAAGCAAAAGGGGATGTGTTCTCTGTTGCATGAGTGGTTCAAGTCTGAACTGGTTACATATATCAAGAGCTGGCAAGATAGAAGATATGTGGCCCCAAGTGCAGAGTTTCCAGCTGTTTGGAAGAGCATAGCACAGCACCAGGACCTTGGCTGTCCTGGTAGTGTCACCAGCTTCACATCCTTTCCCAATCTCTTGCCCCCTGGACAGCACAGGCACCATGGGATCAGGCGCCTGCCCTGGAGCTGCCTCTGCTCAAGCAGTACCAAAAAGTCAAGGCCCAACAGTTTGTAGTAGAGTCAGATTTGTCAGCCCAAAGGACTGTCCACTCCCACATGCTCTGTGGACTTGCACAGCCCAACACAAGCATTACATGCAATAGCACTAGAGCTCTGCACCCTGAATCATAATATATTGGTGCTGTTCCAAAGGCTGCCTGTTTCCCTTTCTCCCTCCCTCTTCGTTTCCCTGTAACTGCCCCCACTTTGGAACACAGAGCTTCCTTCATTCTTTGTGCCTCTACCAGACCTAAACAGGACATTCCCAACATTCCGCCTCCAACACTGGAAAGTGCCAGTCTGCTCCAGCAAATGCTGTGCTAGGATGTCCTGAGGGAGTTTGGTAGGCTGATCGACATGCCTCCAGCTCCTGATGGAGCCACAAATATCCTGAGGGGCACATCTGAAGTGTGACACACTGTGCATTCAGTGCAGAACACACACAGGACTGGGTGCATATGTGGGGCTGACTGCGATCCCTGATCAGTCTTGGTGTACCCACTGCCTGTTGGGCATTCCAGACCTTTCTCCCTGTAGCCAGCTTTTAGCAGGGCTTGCTTTTCCTCTAGCCCCTCTCAGAGCCTCTAGGCTTGCATGCTGCTCTGGGCTGGAGCACAGCAGATACACCTACATCTCCAGCTGCAGGCAGAAGCTTGTGTACAACCCTCATGCCTGCCTTGCTGTCACAGTGCAGAAGGCGAGACCCCACTGGTGTTGTGGGCAGCAACTGCTGGGATATATTACCCTGAAAGCTCCTGTTTTCCCTCTCCTCCCTGAGCAGGGCCTGCTCCTTCCAAGCCCTCTCTCTGAAGCTAAGAGGGCTGTTGCAATGCTGCCCTCTCCCAGCAGGGACCTGCCTTCACTGCCATCCCACACCAAGCACACATTCAAGGCTCAATAAACAAACAGGACAATAACTAAAACCTTTTGCTCCAAAGGCCAAAATCGTTCCTACCCCTGCCATGTCAATAAACCACATGTTCTTACCTCCTGCCAGAAATTTTCAGAACATTAAATGGAGACAGTCTGTTAAGGCACAATAATTTTTTTACATGCTAGGGGCTATTTACTGTAGTGGTCTGGTTAGAGGCATTTTAGAAGGGCTTTTACCAATATCAAGGTGGAATACAATTCACATATTACAGGTTTCCCCATAGAGGTAACTGTGACAGCTCCTGCTGGGAACCTTTGGTGCAATGGACAGCACTGTGGGGACATGATCAGGATATTCCAGAAGAGACATACAGATTAGACTCTGCAGGACTCACACTGTTAAGTCCTAGTAGAAACTATGTGAGCTTTCTAGAACTGTATGGAAAGGAGACTGCTAGCTATACCTCTTCCCCTTCCACCTCTGCCCGACATAAGTCCAAAAATGAATGGCTGTGACTAGGACCCTGCTGAGCATTTTAACATCTCTGTCTTGGGAGCTAATGGCAGGTGATTCTCATGGACAAGCATAGTAAATACCCTGGAAGGGATACCCTACAATCTACACACACTCTCTCAGTATTAATGCCATGTCCTTGCTAACACAACATGAGAGGTATGAACAAAACCTCAGAAGGCTTTAGAAATACAAAGACAAGACACTTGCCCTGATATGAGACTGAAAGGCTTTTGTGACAAAGCACAGCAAGGCTTTGTCCCAAGGACTGGCAGACCAGGAACCAAACTGCCCCAACACTGGTCTCTTATCACCATGCAGGTTTCCTTGCTGCTCCCCTCTTATCCCAACGAGCTGCCTTCCTTTTTACTTCTCCCTTCTGCCTAGTTTGGCTCCTTACCGTCTGCTCGGGCTCTAACATCTTTTTGTCCGTGGCCACTGGCAGAACCACCCGAGAAGCTGGCATCTGCCTCCGTCAGCAGGGAGAGAGAGGCTTGCTCACCTGCCCCATGCCCACTGGGGACCTTCTCACTGGAGATGGAGTCTTTGGTGGAACACAAAGCCTGGCTGTCCCCAAAAGCATGATTCAAATAAAAGCCCTCGCAGCTCCGGTTCAGGCCATGGATGAAGGGCATGGGTGGAAGACTCTGGCTGCGCCGAGCTCTTTCTTCAAGGAAGGTTGGGCAATCCCGCTGTGTCTCAGGGATGGGAGAGAACTCCAGGGAAGAATCACCACTGGAGCGGTGTGGTGGGGAGGTGCCATTCTTTTTCCGTCCTTTAGCCAGTTCAGCAAACGATGTCACCCTCTTGGGGGGAGAACTCTGAATGGGTATTGCTGGACTTTCACTCAGCTTGACTGGACAGCTCACCATGCGCTCTAAGGAGCCCAGCCTGCTGCCAGGACTCCTGTCCAGATTCTGATCATAGCTCCTGGAGCGCTGCCGGCTTGTGTTGAGGTTCGGTGGTGACACATTGACATAGACCTGACCCTCAATCATGTTCTGACTGGACTCTCCCTTTGGCTCCTCTGCACTGCACTCTACATTGCCTTCTTGTCTCAGGTTGGACCTTCTGAACAGATAGTATTCTGTGGGCTGGGCTGGGCTACCCTTAGTCTGGTCTTCTGAGCAGCTAGTTATGGAAGATCCCGCAGGGCTGGGGGATGACTGGGAAGACAAGTCACACGTGACTAACTTATAGTAATTCTGAGTAGCCACAACAAGCCGTGCTTGGCTCTGGAAGCAGGCAGTGAGGTCTGAGCTCTCCGATGTGCAAGGCTCACAGTGGAGGTGGTAGGAGTTGCAGTTAGCATCAAGGACAGGTGAGGAGGAATGTTGACACCCACACACCTTTCCTGAACTTTCTGGGTTATGCGACTCACAAGACATCTTGGATTCAGTGGGTGATGAGTGTAAATCCAGGTAAAAAGCTCCTGTATCTGAGTGGCTGCAGAAGGAAGAGTCACAGGACAAGTTAGCTGAATTCAGACTGGATTGGGGCTGACCATTCATTTTGTTGTAGAGAGCACTGAAGTTCACCAGGACCCCATCAGAACTGTTGCAAGAAGAGTCACTGATGTAGCCCATCTGTTGGTCAATCACTTCAGACTGACTTGATGAACTGTAGCAGCGACAGTGTTGGATCTCTGAGCTGGAACAACTGCATGTCCTGTGCAGGGCATCCTGATTCCTCAGTGGTTCATCCATGTTCTGATTCCATTCCTGGTCACCACTGTCAAAGGAGAAGTTGGAGGAGCTGCCATGATGGCAGCTGCATTCATCCAGCTCCATGCGTTCCGAGGCCTGATGGCACCTGTTAACATTGTTCCTCTTCTGGATGTCATCACTGCTGAGTTTGTCCTCTTGCCCATCCACCACACCAGACCGGCTGGCCATGTTCCAGGATTTCACAATGTGGTTGGAGTCGTGGAGGTGGAAAGGGGGCAAGGCCAGATCCTGCAGATTGAAGGGAGGCTTGCCATCCATGAGTGAGTTGTGAAGGTGGAAAGATTTTTGACCCAAGTCATCCCCAAAAATACTGAGGTCTTCACCCTCACTCAGAAGGAAAGGGTTGTGTCGCTTACTGACACTAGGGACAATCAGATCCCTTGCTTTTCTTTCTTTGTGACCTGAAGCCTCTGCTGAGGTTTCAGAGGTCTGAAGAAAACTGCTGTACACCAAGGAGTCAGTCTGTGATAGGTCTCTGTCTGGAAGGGCAGAGGTCCGTGTAATGCTGAGCTCTGGCTGGCAGAAGGGGTTGGTCCTTTTGCTCATGGAGCAGTACTGTCTATCGGGGACCTGGCAATGCACCAGGGGAATGTGATGGACAATCAGCGTCTCACCAGTCAGTTTGGGTGGACTATCCATGGTGAGGAATACTCTTCAGGGCATCAGTGAAGCTGGTACCACCCATGAAGAGGTAGGGCTGCACATGAGAGGCAGGAGGAACACTTCTCATGAGGGAATTCAGATACCTACAGAGACAAAATCACAAAGGAAGACACCTCTCAGGAAAGGCAGTGACTATTTAAAGCATCCGTGGTTTGACTGAAGATTTCATGTGTTGACAAGGATCAAACAGACTGGTTCCTTGTCAGCACAAGTCCCTGAGCATTAGGTCCTTCTTCTGGGAAACAAACCATCACAAGGGACCAAAAACACATCACCCTCCATGCAGGCTCCTGGGACAACACTTGTGATTTCACCTGACCCCTCTCAAAGTTATCTGAAGAGAGTAACTGATTTCAGTCAAGAGGCCAAAGGGCTGTATGGGATTTGGGCCAAAGAAAACCTCACTGCAGATGGCACTGTGTGCTCACAGGAAAACAGCTCAGGGTCTGGAAGTGAAGCACTGCACTCTGATGAGAGCAGTCTGTCTTCTCATATTGGATTGAACATCTTTGCCTCCTTTAAGATACACTGAACTTTCTTTCAAGAACCAACCATGGCAACATCTTGCAACAGACACACAAACATGTCCCGGAAGAGACTGGAAAGCAGGAGCAGACTGGAACATAAAAGCAGCAACAGTCATTCCTCTCCAAAATCCAGGAGACCCCATGGGGTCCTGAGCCCTTTTAATGGTGCCAGGGTACCATGCCAAAGTATACAAATACTTCTGTACGCAAGGGTCTCTCCAGTGAAAAGGAGTGGATGGCTTCAGTGGGACCATGGGGAGCCATAGGCATTGGTCAAATAGGTCCCATACAATACAATAACTTTTGCTGACCTTTGGCTGGTGGTGAAACCTCAGCTCAGACTAGTCCCTGCTGTGGTCTGGGAGGGGATCATATCTTTCTGCCACATTATCTGTGTCATCCACCTGCTTATTACCTGCTGCACTTCACAACAGTGTGACTGCCACAGTGCCAGTAGCCATACAGGCAAAGCACTGCACAGGCAGGGCACTAAGAGCCCCACCCTCCCTGTATTCAGTAAACAGTAGTTTCTTACAGAGACAGAGGGATAACAAAACGGTTTGGGCTGAAGGGACCTTAATGAATATCTTGTTCCAACCCTCCTCCCATGGGCAGGAACACCTTCCGTAGGACCAGGTTTCTCAAAGCTCCATCCAATCTGGATTTGAGCACCCCCAGGGATAGGCAATTTCCCCGAGTAATCCATTCCAGTGCCTCTCCACCCTCGCAGTAAAGAATTTCTTCCTAATATCTAATCTAAATATGTCATTTTTCAGTTTAAAGTTTTTCCCTCTTGTCCCATCGCTCTCTGCTTGTGTCAAAAGTGTCTCTTGTAGAGAGACTTTATCTTGATCTTTCTTGGAGATGTTCACCAGTGCTTGTTTGACACAGGAGAGCAAAGGACAAACCCAATTCTCCCTCCTCACCTAACGCCAAGGTCCAGCCTACAAGCACCTCCAGCACAAGTCTGGAGGGAGTTTTTCTCTTGCCTTCCCTTCTACAGATCAGATAATCCAACACAGAGAAGGGCTTGGGCAGGCAGCTAAGGCAGCAAGGACAGGGAAAAACCACAAAAGAGAACAGTGATCTAGAATGAGTCTGAGAGATTAAAAAAATGACCTAATGCTCTCACAGATCAACCACTTGTTCTGAAAACCTTGGCACAAGCACCCTTGGTCAGCATTACACATTCCATAACTCATCCAGGCATCCCCAGTGATCACTGAACCCTGAAAATTATATCCTGGGATCCTGCTCTGGACTCTAGGGCCCCACCACTGACCTTCAGACTCCAGAAAGTGGTACTGATAGTGGCTTTTGTCTACCTTACCTCAGCATTTGTTAGTGTGGGGTGATAATTGATTTGGAGGAGACTTGCAAAGGCACGTGGGAGCACAGGAGGGAAAGTGAGAAATGTGGGTTAAATGAAGTTAGAACAAGAGTATAAGCAATGAGACAGCTAGATGGAAACATAAGGAACTTCACTTCTTTCAGCCTCAAGGTATAAGAATAGCAATTAGAAGATGATGAAAATGATCAAAATAAGTACTTTCCTCCCACACACCCTAGTGCTTCTCACAGACACAGAATGATGCTGGCAGGAAATAAAAACACAAAGGTGGACACAGAGCTAATGTTTGCAATAAACATCCAAAAATGCTAAAGTTAACGCTAACACTGGTGTCAGAGAACAGACAGGCCTTCTGGTAGATGCTACCAGAGACTTACATGGCCAGGACACTCACCTACATGTCTGCTTCTCCTGGGATGTTTCATCCAGGTTTAGGCTCTGAGGAAAAGAGGACCACTTGGACCAGGTGGTGGACATCCAACTGAAATACAAACTGTGCAACCCTAAACTCCTCCTCACCTGTAGTCTCCCTAAAACCTCTATCAGCCTTTACACCCTTTTCAGTGTCTTCTCTGTCTTACAAGCCTTTGGTTCTTTTCCCACGGCTGCTGCCACAGAGGCTGGTCTCTACTCATCCCAGATCCTGAGGGCATATTTTCTTCATCAAGGATTCCTAAGATCCCATTGCTCAAGAGCCACTGTGGATAACAGCAGCACCTGACCCTGAGAGCACACACACACACACACACACACACACACACACACACACACACACAGCCACAGACATACACACACGCTGGAGGGGTGTTCCTGCCCAATTTGAACTCTGTGCACCACTGATAGCATAACAGAAGCTCTGAGTTTATTTCTATTAAACTCAGCAGAAGCTTATCCTGTCTTCCTGCTCCCACCTCACCAACATTTTGGGTAAAAATCTGGTCTTCCAGTGCCTATTTACTTATGGAGCCCACCCCACCTTTGTTACTGCTCTTGTATCTGATTGTAATGCTCAGATCACATCTCTCCACCAGGCTTTGCTATATTTCAAGTGCTGCCACAATGCAACCACTTGAAAAGCATAATTTTGGAGACACAGACTGTGATGGCAGAGCACTTCACTGCTGAAGCACCAGGTCTCTGCTGCCTCTGGGAAATGGCTGCTTGGAGCAGGCTCCCAGAACCAGCACTCGTCTGCTGTCATACCCTGCTGAGCAGCACACAATTCACGTCAGCACAGAAGCTGCTGTGGGAGGACAGGCTTGCACAGACACACTTTGACATTTGACGGCAAAATGTCAGAGCTGACATGCAGCCATCTCCCATCTGTCTCTCCAGCACTCTGGCTGCAAAATGAGGCTCTGGCTCCAGCAGCAGCACAAGCTCTTGGGTGGGCTGTGGCCACCAGAGACCCTGCAGCAGACAGATGCCTATCCTGCCTGCACCCACAAACTACTCCCAGCATCAGGCTCTGAGGTGCAGGATCACAGGTGACATGCAGACAGCTCCTGCCAGGAGACATTCTGATGGCTTCTGTAGGGATGGGCATGACATTTTGTGCTGTAGCTATTCCTTTTCTCTCCCTTGCAACCTCTCCTGGCTTCCTCTGGACTTAGGGGTGCAGGGAGGCTGATAACAGCACTGCCAGCACAAGGATTGTTCCGTTCCCAACACCAGAGCATCCTCCCTGGCTGCACCATTAGCTGACTTTTATTCTGGAAGACTGTAAGTGTCCTTCCTTTTCTTCCTCAGGGTCTGCTATGCTGGGATTGACACTGGGGAATAAAATGCAAGCAGACCAGTTTCAGATTTTGCTGGTTTTGATCAGTTCTTCATAAAGCACTCACTTCCCTTTTGCAATAGGAAATTTAGAGATGTAGATAGGCAGTTCATACCTAAACATTTTTTGCCAAATCAGTTCATTCTTCTTATTTGTTGTCCTGAATCCTGCTCAATGATACACACAAGAGCAAACACAGCAACCAGCACTGATTCCTGCCTAGAACAGAGTGTAATAGCAGTGCGAGGCAGGTAGGCATGGAGGGAGTACCACAACTCTAGACACGTCTGTACATCAGCCATTTTATTTTCAAATGTCAGAATTCTTGCCTTCTCCATACTGACACCATCTGCGGCAGCATGGCAGATATGGGTTGTTTATTCAGGGAGCTCTTCCTTGAGGTGCTAAGGTTTAACCAGAGAAGGTGAGGGCCACATTGTGAATGCTTCATTCCAAATAGGATAACACAGAGCAGGAAAAACAGCTTTTTCTGAGACACCTGCATTTGCTCATGAATGATTGTACCCCCATAGAAATAAATACACACAACAAAAACCCCTTAGCTGCAGCAAAACTCTAGGTAAAAAGCAGGTGAGTGATGAGCAACAAAGGATGGTTCAGCACTGATCTGAGAGCCACCTATCAGGGCACATCTGAGTTTTAGAGAGGAGGCAGCATGCTGCAGGTAACAGAAGCATGCAGCATCCTTTGGGGTCTGTACTCCATGCCTTTTAAGTCCTTGCTGACCACCACACAGAGGCCCTCAAATCCCTTTCCTGTCATGCCCCTAAGACTGAGGACACTGTGTTAATTCAAAGGTGGTTGGTGCAGATTCATGGCTCCTCAGCCTTGGGTACTAGCTCCTGCCTCTGCAACGCTGCTAAGAAGATGCAGAAACCACCAGACCTGCCTGCAATTGCCTCCAAGGGCTGATGAGTTATGTGTGGTGGCTGTACACTTCCAGGGATACTCTGAAATTTATTACATCAACAGCCACAATTTTGGAGTTCTAGAGCTGAATCCTTAATACTCCGCTGTGTTCAGCGCTGTCCCCTGTACACACATGGGGCGACATGGCTTAGCTCACAGTAACACAGGCTTCCTCATAAAATGTAATACATTGGAGGAGGCAGGCAGAGATATGAGAGATAAATGTGATTTTAATGTAAAAAGATTGCACATAGAGCACAGAGGATGAGGAAGCAGGCACAACATCATCAGAACTGTCAGCTGGAGGCAATGCTAGATTTTTGGAGGACATATTTTCTGAGCAGATTATTATTTCTACAAACCTCAGTCACTTCATCCATGAAACTGAGTGTCCAAAGGAAACATCTAACTGTGAGGGTTATTTCTGACTCCTTCTGTATGGCTACGGTTTCACTGCCATCATCACCTTCCTCAGACAGACCAAAATTCATCATGTCATTCAAGGGTGAAATATGCAAAAACAAGGTTAAAAGCTAAGCGTTCAGTTTCACAGAAGAAGCAGAAAAAAATTCTTTTGTATTAGAGCTGCTTGTTCTTTGAGGGTTGTTCCCTGACTCCTACAATGCATTTGCATTAACATGCCTGAAGAAACCTCACAGCCCTACAAAACAAGCACCAGCAGAAATGCTGCAAAAAGCAATGGTTTTTGTGACTTTGCAGACAAAGGCACAATACAGACATTTCCTCTTTGCTCCACAGGGAGATATATTTTCAGTTTACTCCCTGTATGTCTATCTCCAGGCAAAAGGGCTGGGAGATTGATCCAAAACCACCCTTCAGATAGTGTGGATGATCTCAGAGCTCACCATATCCAGCACCAATAATGCAGTTCATCCTTGCCCCAGCTCTGCCACCCCAAATGCTGCCAAGAAAGTACTGTATGGTTTTAAACAAAAATTTATTAAGAAAATTCCAGAAAACTGGAAGGCATTCAGGGAGTAGCATCAGAGAAGAGGATAAGTGGTTCAGGGTGAGTGGCCTGGGGATGGGTCTGAACCATGGGAATGAGAGGGAGGAGGTACGGAAGTCTGTAAGTTGTTGCAGGATGAGTCTAGTTAGTGGTATTTGTTTGGACACCTGTTTCTTTCTTGCCAGCTAATACATCTCTATCAAATTCACACCTTCATTAAATGCTTTATTAAATCATCCAGTGAGTTTAATGGAAAAAAAAAAAAGGCATAAAAGGAAATGCTAATTGTTTGACTCATCCTAAACCTCCAGTTCTCCTTCTCTGGCTCCGGGGACTGGGAGTGTTGTCAGGGTGGTCTGCATGCTCCCAGGGTGAATATTCCAGCACATTATATTTAAAGGGAGCTGCAGAAAAATACAAAGACTAAATACTTCCTAAACTTCTGCCTGTGCTCAGGCTGATTGTAGTGCTGTGCAGTGATTCCTGAAAAGGCCACCTCCCTTTTCTTTCCACAAAGCCCTGCCTTGGCCAGGGCTTTTTCCAGTGGTTTCCAGGACAGCCTGACTAAGCCCATGATTAATGTATCATGACATCCCAGAACTATATAGGATTATGATGTGTTCCAAATAGAAACCACAGCACGTGACCATCAGTCGCAGCCCTTGTGCTACTGGTAGAAAGGAGCTGCATGGGCCAGGGGTTACCAGCACACACAAAACTAAGCAATGGGTGTAGTGTGTGTATTGCTGATGATGACACAACCAGCGTGAGGCAGGTACTGTCTATCAGCCAGAAGACAAGATGCCCCAACTGCTCCGTGCATTTAGAGTTACACAAGACATCAGAAATAGCACAAGCAGCAGATCTATACCAGCTAACAGAGGAGCCAGGACAGTGACTGAACCAGTTTCTCCCATTTCTGTGCTCCCTTGCTCTGTGACTCATCATCTGGCATGTGGCATTCTCAAGAGCCATTTACAGGCCATGACTCAGAGCATCCACTGAGGTGCTCTGGGATGGAACCTGCTCCTCCTCCTCCTCCTCCCTGCCCCAGCCCCCAGCACATATGCTCCTAATTACTTCATGCAAATCTGCAGAGAAGAGAAAGACTGATGTTTTTAGCTGTTCATATCACACAGAAATTGCTAAGAAATTAAACTGCAGATACAGTAAATCCTTTCTTATCACAGACTCTCTAGTAGCAACAGCACTAGCAGCAGGAGAGACTATGCTTGCATAGCACCTTTTTGCCTGAGCACTTTGAAAGCTTCCTGAAAATCTTACAACAGCAGAAATCACACAATTCCATTTTGAAGCACAGATCTGACTGGGTGCTGGAGCCTGGGTTTTGCAGGGTCACCAGAGCACTCAAGAACCCACAAAGAAAGAAAGAAAATCCTATAAGCATATGAAATTTTTGGGCACAGTATTCAGAGATGCCAAGACTACCCCTCCCTTAACTGCGCAGCTTTGGTCAGGTCTAACTGATCCTGACCTAATGGATGACTTCCCTGTCCATGGCAAGGGGGTTGGAACTAGATGACCTTTAAGGTTCCTTCCAACCCAAGCCATGGTATGCTTCTATGATTTGTGCAAAGCAGGGCTGCCAGCTGGTTACCTCATCAATGTGCTCCTACTGACCTGCCCAACTGAGGACCCCACGAACCAGCAGCTGCAGCTGAGTGGTCACAAAACACAGCTATCAGCTGTGGGTGAAGCTGAGTCAAAGCCAGCAGAAATCTGGACTGATGGTTTTCCTACCACCTTCTATGCCTGGGAGCTGTGAGCTCAAAACTCTCCACCACAACAACCACAGGAGGCAGGGAATAGAGTGTTTGGCTGAGAGAGTCAGGCACTGAACTCAGCTCAGATGCAGGAATCAATGCCAACACCCTGACCTGTGTCTGCACAGGGTGGAAAAACTGTTCCCTAAGTCTTTGTGCTCCCTAGGCTACATGCAATGGTGAATGGGCAGCTATTCTTATTCAGGTGTCCACTGCAGGGGTGAAGGCTCCTGAGATGACATCAAGAAGTGGAGAGGACATGATAGTCTCAACCGCACTGAAGATTTCTGGGCTTGCTGGAGGCTTTCTGGGGATCTGTAGCATCCCTATAATTAAAATCACAAAATCATAGAATATGCTGAGTTAGAAGGGACCCATCAGGATTATCAAGTCCAACTCCTGGCCCTCCATAGAGCACCCCAAGAATCACATCACTGCAGGGAAAAAAGGCTTAAAAGTGGAAAATTTAGTGAGGAGGAAAAACAGAGTTGTTTTCTCTCAAGACAACCTGGCACCTGAGGGATGCTAAGACTATTCTGTGTTGGAAATTTCATATATTGTGTTTGCTTTGTGTTGTTTTCTGTCTGTCTTGAGAAATTGAATTTCTGTAGAAGACAACAGAATGCTATCAATTATTTAAATCTCATATTTCACAAGCTTGGGCCTCACTGTTGGAAGAAAAAGGGATAAGCAGCTTGGAGGTTATAGAAAACACAGAATTGTGGAGCACTTCACATGGGCCAGGCCCTTTGAGATGTGGAGCCTGGGGAATGGACTCATATGCTTCTGGTCCCTGCTAAGATGGAATAAGCTTAGCAGTGTATGTGTCCCCAGCTGTTTTTGAAATCTTCCAGCCAGTGAGGAGATGGGATAAATCTACTCTTTGCAATTCAGCTGTGGTTTGTGGTCTCCTTGATTACTGGCATCTATCAGTTCACAAAACCCTGCACCATGCTTTGGAAAGACCTCTCAAAGAGAAGTTACAAATCACTTGCATTGGATTTTCTTCCCTAACCCTTACTGAAATCTGGCTTCAGGCAACAACACTGTGTTAGCCAGACCATGGCAAAGCAGATGACCTACTTATCCAAAGCTTATGGGAGGATAATTTCAGGAGCAACATTCATCTGCACAGAAAAAGCACGTCAGGCCAGCTCTACCTCAAGCAGTCCTGTATCTTCTGCCACCTTAGTGACTTGGGAGAAAAAATACAAGCTAAGTCCTAAAATGGACAAGGAAAGTCTGTCTTTACTGTGAACAAGATCTTGCTGCAGTACAGCTCAGCACATCCATACAGACTTCAGCCACTCTGTGGCTGTATATCTTCCTTATTGCCTTCTTTTTGTGCAGACTAAAATCAGCATTGCACTTATGTCCAGACTATGCATTGCAGGAATCACAGCTGCAGAACAATCCCTGCCAGAACAAAACCTCACCCTGCAAGACAAAAGCATTAGTGACCACCTGAAAAAGCCTGACAAATAAAGAACTCAGCCTTAAGACAACTCAGTAAAAAGAGGCTGTAAAAATTATGTTTACAGTCTCTTCACCTCAGAGTGCCACATATGTAGGAATGACTCTCAAGTGAAAAACAAACATTTCTGGGATGGAGGGTTACAGATGTACAACCTCATGAAGCACAATAGCAGAAACAGAACAGACAGTAAAAGTGACTTCAGGGAGTCAAGTAAAACCACAGCCAGGCCAAGCTCTTAAAATAAAAAAATATCACCCCACAAGCCACATTAAATAAAGCAGCTAGAAATGTCAAAAAGTGCCAGCAGGATTATTTTCAGACTGGAAAATAATTGCTGTGCTGTGCAATGGTTTGCTGCTATATCCCAGTGAACAGGAGAAGCAGTGCAGGTATGGCATTACCTAGGAGTGATGGACATCTGATCTTCCAGGCAGCCTGAATGCCTGCATCTGCAAAGCTGTATTAAATGATGCAATCCTACATGGAATTTAATGCACACTGCGTGCAAACAAATCAGGAGCACCAAAATCGGGCACAAACAGAACACATCCCAGCAACAGCCTGCTTTTACTCAATGTTCCTCTTCCACACTGCACAATCTAAATGGTTTTTCTATCAGCAGCTGTGACTGACAGCTGACTCCTGCTAAGGCTACATGAGACTTTAACCCTTCCTAGCCCTAGGCTGTCCTACCAAGATCAGAAGAAACACAGGACAACATTTTCCTGTGTCTCTTCTGCAGGAATACACAGTGGTCTGGAGGCTGGCAACTCCCTGATTTGGGGCTGATAGCATTGTACAAAGCAAAAAAGCTCAGTAGCCCAATAAAAGCAGCATCTGAGGAGTTAGTACATAAGATTTATCCTGCATTCTGAAGGATACTAAGACCACATATAATATAAATGTCGTTATTATATTATATTTACTTTAATATATATAATTATACATAGAAATACATTATATAGGTAATATATTAATACATGCATATATATGATAATAACACTGATACCCAAATGCTTTTAGACCACAGGCTGGATTTTACAGTCTTTTGAAGGCAGCTAGAGAAAAAGATTGCTTAGCACTCATATTTGAAAATGGGAACTGCCTGATTACTGTTAAGATCATGCATTTATTGACCCTATTTTTGGCCAGGTACCTGAACAAACCGGTTCTCTGCAATCATGTCTGAATCTCATTTCAGCAGAGTTCAGTGTGGGTAAAAATAAAAAAGGCAGAATTATTCCTGGGATTTGAGACAAGAAGTATCTGATGAAGTAACAAATCCTTGGGCCATAGTGAGACTACCCAGTCACAAGCAGCTTCCTTCATTTGGGAGTAGTTTACATTCCAGAGCAGGTTTCATAACCTGCCCACTGAAATTTACAAGACTATACAATCATCCCTCAGTGTCCCTTTTGTTTTTTGGAATTCTTGCAAATTTTTAAAGCTTGTAACTTCCTGAACCAGTGCCTTCCACTCCAAATGACAATGCCTCACTAGTAGTTATCTGTCTGTACTTTTGAACATAGGGATATTTAACTTCATTACTTGTCCTTGGGCTAGGGCAGGGAGAGGATCATATTTTCTACTCAATTTGCCAACTTTCAGTGCCAAGATTTCTTTTCTGGTCAAGCACAAGAGTATTCCCAGATCCTTGGTCCGATTACCAACCTCTCTCCAAGTCTCCTCCTGATGTATGGGTGTGTTTGTATGTTCACATGGCTGGCAGCAAGGGAGAGCTCAGGAGATTCTATATGAAACCACAATAACAGTTTATATAACAGAATATTTTCCACACAGCAGAACTAACAAAAGGCAAGCCAGAATCTTAATAAAATACTTACGAAGCAGACCAAGCACTCGTAATGATTACACATACTTTCCTTCTGAGAGGGAAAGTATCCCTTGTAGGGGCTGGCCAACCAAACCAAGCTCAGTTTGTAAAGATGTATCCAGGACAGTTTATTTTAGGATATCATTCCACAAGACAGCTCATGTGCTAATTAGGCTTGGAGTGACTGGGCTCAACAGAGCATTAAGGGTAAACTAAATCTGATAACCCTGGCTTAACCAAGGTCTTCTGCTGATCATGTTAGGTCACACAAACCTATTGACTAGAGGGAAAAAAAAAAAAAAAAAGGGAAAAAAAAAAAAAGGAAAAAAAAAAAAGGGATGATCCTTGACTCTCTACTGGGAGAGCAGTCAGAGTTCCGAGAGACTCACCAAGTCTACTGACAGGATGGCCAGGTTGGTGGGGCTTTGAGCAACCTGGTCTAGTGGGAAGTGTCCCTTGCCCAGGGGGGGCTTGGAATGGATGGGAACTTCAGGGTCCTTTCCCACCCAAACTATCCTATGATTCTGTGAGCAGTCTGCTTTTAGTCACTTCAAGAGTGTTTAAGAGAACTGAGGAGACACTTTAAGACTGCAGACTCACAGATCTTTGCAGATAGGACATGTTCACATTTCAATATCTTCGTTCTTGAAGCTGTTGCATCCTTTCTGGACTATTAGTCTCAGAGAAAACATGTAGCTGAGACAAATGTTTGCCTGTGTTAAACCCTTGCAGTGAGATGGGCCTTAACAAAACCACAAGGTTTTAAAGCTCTGCAACTTCTGAACACGTACTATAAATACACTGGCTAGTCTTATTCACAAGAATGCCAAGCCATTTGGGAATACTGCTGGGCTTTGAAGTTTGAAAGCAAGATTCATGGACTAATTAATCACAGTATGTGAAAAGTATTCATATTATCAGTTTCAAATAATCCTCCTTAATTTCCTGGAGTACTTTCACATTGCAATCAGGGCACCTCATAAATCATTATTTTCTTTCTCTAGATTGTTCAGTATTTCATATCACAAACCCCACAGTTTCCCATTTACCACAAGTAACTTCCATTTTTTCAATCTCTCTTCTTAGGAACATTTTCCAGGGACTTGTTCAGTTTCCTAGGCAGTTTCTCAATTCCATCCAGCTATGCATTCATGCTTCTGAGCTGTAGTGACTAATTTCACACAGTTTTCCAACTGGCAGTGGGATTACAAGCAGTAAACTAGATTTCCATTCCATTTCTTATGTACCTTAACATCCATATGTGCATGCCTGACACGTAATGTCCCTTATGACCAGGGTGACATTCAGTTACTTTCCACAGTTTAATGATAACAGTTTAATGAGCTGGAATGCATTTAATCAGTTTAATAATTTTGAATCTGACAAAGTGTCCTTTCGTGACTATCTTCTCTTACACACACTTATGTAACTTAGCACCAAATTTAAAAATTCAACTATTACAACAAGGCTAGCCTAGGAGAAATTAGGGGATTTTTTTTAACATATCTGTTCTCTAAGGAAAGGAGTTTCTTTCCCCTCATCTCTGGAGTGTGTGTTTTGGAGCTTGTTCTCTCAGGCTGCACAAATTCTCAGCATGTCAACTTGCAATTTTTCTTTGAGGTCCCCCAAGAGATAAAAGGGTCCTCAAAGTCTTACTAGGGTCTGGGCTGAGGGATATTTCTCCACAGTGAAATTTGCTTCACTAAAGCAGTGAGGTGTAGCGACCTGCACCCTTGATAAAGAAGGTTCCCCTTTCATTTTGATGGGCAGGCTGAGAGGTTATTGTGGTTTTTATTTTCAACCTCAATTCATGCCAAAGGGAAATCAGAAACAAGGCACTGTACCAAAATCCTGGTTGTTGAAAGTGCTCTGGTACAGAACAGAATCACTCCGCAGTGCCTCTGGGACAATTACAAATGCATCATTTAGTTTGGGGTTTTTCTCAACCTTGGGTACCAAATCATGTTGCCAGCAGAAAGTGTGGAAGAGGTCAGGGTTATGGAGATGGAAATATTCTGTGGAGTCTCTGAAACTTTTGCAAAGTCACCAAGAAAACCGGAGATTACAGAGAGCCCAGTGGATCAAAAATGACTCTCAACCTGATATGGCCAAGCATAAATTGAATGGTTGTGGCTGGAGCACTGCCACCTTTGTGCAGTAACTATGCCCATGCCACTGCCTGTCAGTGCCAGGACACATCTATTTTCCTGCAGTTCCCCCCTTCCTCCTCTCCTACTGTGCTATTGACTGGCTAGCCCTCCTGACCAGGGTCAGGGATGCCTGAGGTCACCCTGTGCTCCACGCTGCCTCACCTCTTCTCTGACCCAGTACTCCACCAAAACTAGCCACTCTGAGGAGCACATGGGAAAAAACAGGCTGTCAGGCTCACTGTGACAAGCAGTCACTACCTCCACAGTGCTTTATAAATACAGTAATTATAAATAGCAAGGGCCTATGGAAATGAGGCATATGACACGGGGCTGAAGGAAGAGGAGCTCTCCACAAGAGCATTCCAAGCACTACAACCTGCAGTTGTAGGGAGACTGAATCTCAGCAGTAGGGTAAGTTAGATACCATTGACAGTGGACAAGTGACAACAGCTTGTTGCCAGTAGGAAATGGCTAAGTGTAGACTCATGCTGCTATCCTCTTGCTGGTTTTCTGAAGGGACTGCTCAAGCTAAGACATACTTGGGCAAGAAACCCCTTAGAGGCCACTACAGCAACTCACAGGAGACCAAGTGGTGAAGGTGAAGTCGATCAGAATAAGCCTAACCCCAGGCATATGTGTCACTCCAGTATCAATTATCAGAATGAATTAGGAAACTAAGGAAGATACACTGTGTGGGCCAACAGCATCCTGGGACCAGAGATATGAAATATTTACTCCTCCCACTGGATCTTCTTCTTGTGTGGGCTTATCATTTTGCCACCTAAATTACTGGAAAAGGTTTGAGGGTGGGATTACAGGGAAAAACACCATGTAAGCAAACACTGTAATGAACCTGCCTGCCAAGTGCAGAAAATTGCACTAGCACAAAAATCAAGACAGGTCATTCTCCCTGCTAAGAAGGGCATATGGGAGTACAGCTATGCTATCTGAGCTTCCACAGGAGCTTCCACGTGACAATGAAGCCTGAGGCATGCATCCCGGCTCTTTGCCATGGGAACCCCACAGAGGGAGCAAAAGAAGTTACCTTGCCAAAAAACCCAGGTGAATTGGGCCTATAGGCAAAAGCAGGCAAAGTAGCCATGTGGCTGGTCCTACACCAGTGTAGGCAGACCATAAGAGAGATGAACAAGCACACTGAAAGCATTTAGGGCATGTTCTTCCAGAAGCAATAGCAGCTACTGTGAGTTTGTAAAAAATAAGGTTTGGTTCTGGAGTAAAACTGATGAGATTAGTATAATTGGGTAGGTAGCAAGGACTCTAGTCTGAGGTAACAGAGGGTCTGAGGAAAATACCAGGTGAAAACCTGCTATTTGCCACAGTTTTCCATGCAGGCTCTAATGAATATTTTTTTCCCTACAACTCCCAAAGCAGAAACTTCCTTCTTCCCAAAAAGGAACTGCCAGCATTCATAAACTGTGAGATATCTCTGATACTGTCCCCAAAAGCATAACAGGGCAGTGACAATTGTTCTCTGCTTCCAGAGAGCATTTTGTGTTGGAGCACAGAGTGGCAGTTTGGTGGCAAGGCCAGTTTTCCTATCACTTGCCAAGGGTCAGTACAAAGGCATTGCTAATATGACTCAAATATTGATTATTTATCACTCAAAGGCACTACCAGCCCAATAGCCTCAGCACTGTCCAAAAACCAACACACGTCTCTCTTCCAAGAGTCCAAACCTAGAACTTGAGCCTGAGCAAGAAGTTGCCATCAGCCACATTATGGCCACTCACCAATATTACAGCTCTGCCTTCCCCCTCCATCCCATTTACAGCAGTTAATACACACTGTGGGTTTTGGTTGGGTTTTTTAATCCCACTACCTGTAAATTTAGCAACCCTCAGCCTTGCCCACTTGCATGTGTCTCAGGAGTAGAAAAAAATACTGCCTACATCATCCTGAGGCTACAACACAGCCATGGCGAGGAGACAAAGAACTTGTGGGCCAGCCTGCTTTTGTGTTCATCTTAACACATATGTCCTGGCTTTGACCCACTTTTTTCAGAAAATCAATATTAAAATTATTTTCACCAAGAGAGAAAACTGAAGCAGAATCAGAGACCAGGGGTATTTTGATGGCCCATTTCTTTCTTATAGGAGAGTAACCAACTTTGAGATGTGAGGGCATGCAGGGAACCTGCTTGGCAGACAATAACAATAATGGCAAATGCCCACTAAGGCTCATTAGCAATACAGCTGTCATTGATCACTGCTATGGATTTCATCCCCTGCCAGCCAAGCTCTCTCAGCTTCTTCAAGCCTTATTCTGCAGCCTCTCGCACAGTTGGAATGTGTTGGTGGGCTTCTGGCTCTTTTGGGCTTATGGTCTGGCCAGAAGCACTTTATCCACATCAGAACACTGGCCATGAAGCAGCAGAGGTAGGAGACAAGCAAAGTTTTCCACTACCAGTCACATTCCAATGGTTCCCACAAGTATGAGGACAAAATCTTGTCCAGTATGGGCCTTGATTCCACAGCTGACAGGAAGGTACTTCCCCTCCAATCCTCCACCTCTCAACTACCAGCAGAGATCTTCACATCACTTACTTTGGATTTTCTTTTATTGGGTTCAACTATCAGAGTTTTCACCTAGCACCCATGATACCGAAATTGCTTTGGAATGAACATCTCAAGCTGACCCAGTTTATATTAAACAGAATGGTAAAAAGCAAACAGAGCTGTAATGAAACCTTTTTAATGAGCAGATCTCTGGCACATCAGAGCAAACAGTTATAATACCAACAAGAACAAACAGCTTGGAGAAGTACTACAGAAAATACTTTGAATTTTAGTAAAAAAAAAAAAAATCTAGACTCACCAAAAAAGATGAGGAGATTAGAAGAGAAAGGCTCCTGATCAACCACACCAAGAAGGATATTAGTGGTAAAAAAGTCAGCATCTTCAGTGCTGTTTTGGCAAAACAAATATTGAAACTGCAGCAATAAGGGGTTGGATAATACAAGGGGAAGAAGGTGCAGAGAAGGAAATGAGCTTTTGACTTGAATCAAATTCAAAAATATGAAAGCACGCAAATCAGAAGAATATTATAATCTTGATTCCAGAACAATGAAGGAATAGCTGGTTGATTGCAGCTGGCAACTGCACTATTGATAAAAATACCCATTAGAAAAGAGAGGAAGAAGGTGAAACCATGTGGCTGACAAATATTAAAGGTAAAAGTCTTTAGCTGTTCTGCAAAGGTTGGGAAAGTGACCTATGTCAGATTTATCAACCTGCCCTTACTATTACATAAGTCTTTCAGAAAACACCAGAAAAGAAAATAAGACAGGGAAATAAATTAAAAACAGGTCAAAGCACAAGAAGGGGTTGCAAAAGTCAGAGTATTATCTGGGTATCAGGAACCATACCAAAGTGAGATTTTGACTCACCAGGAACATCTGACTGAAAGAAAATTTAGATGTCTGGGGCTAAAAATTTGTTCTTTGCTCAAACAGCCTCAGACACCTGACTGGCAGTAATGGAGCTGTGGGCAGGCCATTCCTGAATTCACAGCATATTCTCTTCGGCCACCTGCACTTTCTGCAATGCAGGTCCAGGTCCCTCTTATCTAGAGATCCAGCTGCACTTTATCTCCATCATCTGCATCAATGCAGTGAGGAAGATACAGTCCCATGGATGATTTCAGTCAGCTCCAGTCACCAGAACCTCTTGCTCATCTTTCAAGCATCTCAATGCAGAGATTATCTGTGCAATCTCACTGCTTAACAGATGTTCTTGTAAGAGTGGTACCTACTAGCCAGGCACAGCCTGTATAGCCTGGGGACATTCCCACCCCATACAGAGGAGGCTGCATCCCCTTCTTTTTATTCCTTTAGGTGAGCATTGTACACACAAGCCTTATACACATGAGTTTTCTTCCACATGCTGATACAAGCATGAGTGTCCTGTACATTCTGTTGCACATCCTGTCCTCCAGCCCATGATGTGCTGCACACAGTCATGCTGTTGTTACCACCACCCATCTCCCAAAGGAACCTGCTCTGCAGCAGCACCACAAACCCAGTCTGGTGCACATCTGCAGGAGACATCCCACTCCCTGCTCCCATCAGCCTGAAAGGGACGGATTCTGGGAGACACAAAGAGGTTTTCCCAGGTCCAAGAGCAGGACAGATGTGAGAAGAAGCTGCAGTTCAGGAAGCCTTATGTTGCTTCCAGGACAGTGTCATCGATATGCAAGACGGCAACATGCCACTTTGAGATTTTGCTGGAAGCTCTCTCCTCCTCACCTGGCACCCTGCACTGAAACTCTGGGTTTGCCTTCATCACTGGGTATAAAGGCTGTGGAACCTTGTCACTCCATAGGGAAGAGAGGAATCAACCAAATGAGAACCTGCAGTATCAAAATGGTTCCTCCAGAGAACTACTGCAGAAAAGGCTGGGCTGAGGATCACCCCCACCCCCACAAACCCTGCAGGGCTGCACACAGCACTAAGCGTCTCGCGGAACACAGTGAGAGGCTGGAGAATGACAAGAGAAACAACACATTTGCATTCCCTGACAATGACAACCCTGAATTTCCCCTCTGTGTGCTCTCCCACTGGTCTCTGACCCAAACCTCCTGCTCCCCCAGCTCTGCAATGCCTCTCATCTGCCTACTCTCCTCACAGTTCCTCTGCAGCTCTGCTAAACATCTACCATTTTATCTACATTTTTCCTGTCATCCTGTTGCTCTTTATAGGCCTAAAAAGCTTTGTCTGAATTTTTCTTGAGTCACTGGCAAATGGGAAAAAATTTCTGTAAATAGGTAAGACCTGCCAAGCTCATTCTTTAGCAACATTGGTATAAAAGGCTGCAGGTGTGTGGAGATAAAAATACAGATCTCTACTTCCCTTGTACTCTAGTACACCTTTATGACACCCATCAATCCTCACCTTGTATGATATGTTACTCTGTGACTCCTATTTACTTCAGATTCACCCAAAATCCTGCAATTGCAACCCCACATGCTCAGCACTTTCAGTAACTCCGAAAGACTGAATCTGCTGTTCTATTATCTCCTGTTATGACATTCCCATTTGCACATTCCCCTACAGTCACGTCATTTTAACACATATACCAAAATCTCATTCTTTTATACTTTTGCTTTATTGTTCTCGCTGTCATGCTGAACATTGCCCCTCCAGCATCTATATCCCTATCACACATACATCCTTCTCTTTGTTCAAACCCTTCTCCTATTTGCAGAGGCAATTTAATGGAAGGATCGTGCAGAGGGTGGGGGAGGGAGGAAAAAGAAGGAAGGCAGGGAGGGAAAAGAGGGATTTGGCTATAACAAGACCATGTAATTAAGCTCCAGTAACTGGTACCCAGCCCGGATCCCTCATTTCAGTAATTAAAAGCAGTAATTCCTCCATTCCTAGATAACCTTTCTCATCTGATCTGTGAAAAGAAGCAGGGAGAGTGCATCCATTTACACAGCCAACACAGACACACCCTGGCAACACAAAGGACTCCAGCCTGCCAGAGTCTGTGTATCACTTAGCAAAAAGACAGCATTTTACATGCCAGGATATTTACCCTAATGCCTTTTGAACAAATAATTTACCAGTATTTAGGGGAAGGAAAAAAGAAGGGATAAAAAAACGCCCAAAAATAAGGCAAAAGGCACAGTGACAGCAACCTTTCCTCTGTCTGAGCCCTTTGTCTCTGTCTTTTCATGGAAGCACTGTCCATCAAAACAGCTTTTGAGCTGCACAGCAGCATCACCGCCAGGGATGCACAGAGAGCATGGTAGCTGGCGGGACCACAACAATCAGTGCGGGCTTGGCTGTCATGGCAGGCACAATGGAGAGCTGTGCAGAGGCACTGCCAGGGCAAAGCACGACTCGCCTCAGCACAGCCAGCCCCGGACATGACAACTGCTATTTCACAGCTACAATGGACAAACACACATTCTGCACAGCAGCCACAGCCTCCTTGCTCACTCACATCCATGACAGCCACAGCAAGCTCCAAAGCAATGCAGCCTCTGAAGAGACAAAGCAACCCTAAAATCCTTAAGCTTCACCAGCTAGCTGGCATCCCCCGCAAAAACAAACCGGCCACCGAGCGGCCTGAAAACCAGCAGCACAGCTGACACCCACCCCCGTAATTCGTCCATCTCACCTTTGTACAGATCCTTCGTCCCCCGCTCCCTGTCAGCGAACACACTCAGCTCCGGCAGTCCTGGGCGCTCAGATTCCAGAAGACTCCGTGTTCTCTCACCAGGATGCTGTGGGAAACACAGAGTCAATTTTTTTTTTCTGATTTTTTTTTCTTCACAGCTGCATCCTTGGCAATGCAGAGGGTCTGCGCAATCACATCTCCGATGCTGCTGCTGCTGCTGTGACGTTGCTGCGTGTGAAGGAGCAAGCATGCCCACAGCACTGCCACTTCAGCTCACAATCAGTCCCTGTGGAACCTTAGACAAGGCAGGGGATGGGAGGGAGCAGAAAAGGAGGGGATGATGGAGGATTGATTCTTACAGAAACAGGGAAATCAGGTAGGCAGCATTAAGAGAAATAAAAAGATCAAAGCCTGTGCCATAAAATAGAGCTGCAGCATCCTATTTTGTGATGAGACTGGATTTTGGATGTTCTGCGCTTGCAGGCTGCCTGATCTCTTCACCGTGTCTTTGCAAAGGAAAGCAAAAAGGACTGGAGTGTTCCTACTGTTGATAATGGCAGCTAGAACCCTTGGAGATAAAATGGCAGTCTGCAAAGCAATATATAGGAGAAGGAGGATGGGAAGACTGCAAGAAGTTTCCTGAAGCTTCTTTAAATTTCTCTAGTGTGCCATGCCCTAGACAGCTTCATCAACAGTATCTGTACAGCATCCCTGAAATGCAGCCACCTCCAGAGCAAGATGCAACTACCACCACTTCCCACAGTGCTGAACCCAGGTGGCAGGGGCAGGATGTCTGCAGTCCCTGCTCTCACAGGGGACCTCAAATCAAGATCTCACCAACTCTTAGCTGCAGTTTGTGATTAAAGTGCTGCGCATGACCTGGGTAAGATCCCAGCATCTCACAACCCACAGCAGATCTACCTGAAACAGGGGGTCTCCACCTGCAAAGCTCAGGCTATCTTGCTATCTTGAAGGATTTTTCCATATCTGCCTTTCCAGACACAGCTGGTGAGAAGGGGTGATGGAACTTGCTCCATAGGCAGAGTAGTGCAGTTCCTGACAGGACACAGTAGAGCTGTGCAAAGGAGAGTAGCTGTGCTTTTCTACCTGCTGGGGTGCAACTACACACCCCAGAAACTCAGCTGTGCTCTGGTTTGTGCTGTGCCAGGGCAGATATTCCTAGCACTGGAGCAGCATCCATCATGCAGTTTCTCCATAATGGATGGATCCATCATCCATCATGGAGAACTGCCCTTTCTCATCCAGCCCCATGCCTACAGCCCTGTGTAGAGCCAAGCACAGCCCAGAAATTGGAGCATCCACACTGGAAAAAGCAAAACCTGTGAGCCGCAACCTCCTAAACTGAGGTTCTGTGGGAAGTGAGCAGATCAAAGCAAGGCAGAGAAGAGGTAAAACAGTTACATGGATACAAAATTCTAAGAAATTAAGAACTGCAACATGGCTGAGTACTTTTTACTTTATGCCATGATGTACCCAAAGTGACAAACAAGTAACACAAATACAACACAGACAATACAATACTTCACAGAAGATTCTGCCTCTGGAGAGGTCAAATTTAAAAAGCTATGACAGAAAAGTTTTAGACTTACTACTGGAAGTGGCTGCCAATTATCTTAATCCAAGAACACTACAACCTTTTAAAATGTCTTTCCAAGTAACATTTAAATCTGATTTCTGTCAGAAAACCATGGGGCTGGGGGGTGGTTCCTACCAAGGGCTTCAGAGGCAGGAGTCCAGGACTCCCCCCAGCACAAAGAGACCATCCCACTGGGAAAAGAGAAAGAGCCTTGGACTGTACGCTGTGCAGACTGTTTGCAATGCACTGGAGCCAGCATCACAGACACAGCTCTGTTACTCACCTCCAAACCACAGTGAATGATCCCTTCACCAGTCCCAGAGGTCAGGATCCATGACCAGGTCCTTCCCAAGAAGTCAGTGTATCAGTCCTATCAGCAGCACTTCGTGCTCCCTTTGTGTCACTTTGTGCCTGCCTTTCCTGGCTTGCTGGGGACCCACTCCACCAGCTGATCCTGTTCAAGAGGTAGGGACAAGCCCCCAGGAGAATGCAAGAGTAAGGGACCTACCTCCATGCCTGGCCATTACAGCAAGCAGAAAGCCAGTCCTGGCAGGCTCTGCTCCAACCAAGCTGCTGTAAATGAGACCATTTACTGTGCTCCCATTAACGTGCAGCCACAGGACCCCTGTATGGCCAGTCCCATTGTACTGTCAGTGTTAATTAAGGCAGGCTCAAGCAGACATCTCCAGCCCCTTCAGCTGGAACAGTCAGGGAGCAACAGTGAGGAAAGAGATGGCGAGTTTCATCTGTGGAGCTCTGTGCAGAACAAGGAGCATTTGTTACCCAGGAGACTCGTTCCCACAGCAGAGAGGAGAATGGAAACTATTTCTGTGCCCTCCCCAGTCCTCCATAAGCATTGCCAATGCTGACGCCAGGAGGTATAAATGCTGGCAGGCTGAGTGCTTGCCTTCATCCCTGCCCCTGCCACAGGACACTGGCATTAACCATTCACTGACAGCAATTCCCCTCTGGTGTAGCAGACACACATACCAGAGCAGATGGAGCTGGGGGGTATTTTCTTTAAAATCAGACTGAGCAGTGAAGTAGACAAGTGGTTCCTGAAGAAACACTCCTATTTACATGTCTGTTCCCAACATAAGCATCTATACCCTCCTGCCCAAAATACATTCTGCATGTTGCCCAGATCTCAAACTCACATGGCCTCAACACTCTGCAGCGCACACCCCCCTGCTGCATCTCCCTCCCCAATCTGCTTCACTCAGCAACAGCACTAGGAACTGACGGCCTGTCCCACAGCTTTGCAGGCAGCAGGAGATCTCAGGTGCTAATTAATAAGGAAGAACAAAGTTCTTTCTTGCAGACTGTCTTCTCAGAGATGACTTCTATTTGATCACAGAGATGAGTCAGTGTAAGAAGGGGAGCATAGCTGACTCTACAGTGTCATGCAAGGAGGGAGCAGGGTTTCTGCAGGCTGGTGACTGTATTCCTTGGAGAAGGAAGGCGAGAGAGATGGAGGTGTCAAGACATGCCTGCCCCCATAGTAACAGGGGTTCCCATCTTGCTTCCTCTGGTCAGGTTCTTCCCACAGACTCCAGCACTCTGTGGTGTAGGTAGATTGGCAGGAGAAAATTCCTAATTAAGCAATATCAGTCTCACTATCACTATCCACAAGCACCCCAGGTGTTGGGCAGGATTTTAGCAATCTTGCCTCCTTACCCTGAATGCACAACACAATCTGCCATCTGTGAATTCCAGTAAAGAGGCACATCCTCCTCCCAGTCCTGGGCTGCAGCAAAGCCTACCACTTTGGGGGAGCTGCAGGTATTGCACTCACACTGGACATAAGCAGTACATGTACCTGGAGATCTTGTTGACAACAGCTAAGTCACAAATAGATCAACTGGGTGTTAGAAAGCCCAATACATTTTGGTCTTGGACTTGGACTTCTTCCTTCATATACTGCGGAGGAATTGGCTGCTAAGGTCAGCACATGCCCACATACAAGAAGAACCCATTCCAGTTTTGCCACAATTGTGCAGTAAAATCACCCACCAGCTAACCCAGCCTCACATCTATTTGCTGCAAAGCTGCTCCAGTGATGCATGAACTGGAAACAGCTCAGCCCCAGATTCTGTCTGGGCTGTAGCTCTGACATCAAGCACTATGCTAGGACAGGTCTTTAATCATCTCTCACCATCAGGTGTGGGGCACAATTTGCCCACCCTTAAAACTGCCAGGCAGCCCCAGCTGCTTCCTCCAGCTTACAGCTGTACCCCAGCAAAGGGAGCTGTCTGCCACTCTTTCCTAAAGGGTGGGCATTTTGACCAATCCTCAGTTCCTTCAGTGTGTCTATGCCTCTCAAGCAAACAGAAGGTGGTACAAGCAACAGCAAGCTCTCCATCAACAGAAGACCTGTGCCCTGCTATCTGCAGGTCCATCAACAGGAACATGCCTAGGATATACATTCTGGCCACGTGTGTAGCATGGCCACAGGGACATCTTCACCCTTTCCCATGTGCTGGACTACTCAGGAGAAAGGTGAATGCACCTCAGTGTCTTTCCACCCTGTTTACCCATTGTCTCTGGCAAAATCTAAATCCCATGGCAACCCCACTCAGCACCAACACCATCCAGGCTATTTGGGAAATGCCAGAGGAAGGGATGCTGTGGACAGAGTTGAACTAAAAGCACTGGTCTGCTCAACTGGAGCAAGGGGGAACCAGAAAAAAGGAGCCAACAGGAAAGCAGATGATGAAACTTCACATTAATTCTCATAAAGTAAAACTAAAATAATTCCCCATTCCTTCAAGTCCTGCGCTTCATGGCCAAACAACATCTCTCTGACACAGAGATTGTTACCAACATACACTTGGCATCTCTTTGGTGGGAACAGATACAGGAGCTTTTGAACAAGGAGTCAAAAATCCAAGCAGACTGACGAAAACATATGTTAGCACAGTGGAAATGCTTGCCCTTAGCCCTCACACTTCCCTGAGGGATCACCAACCAATCCACACTGAGACTGCTTTCCAAGAGGAACTGAGGACAGAGGCACAGGAGTCTGTGAGGTTTTGCCAGTCAAAAACATCTCAACATCCAGATTCACTAGCCCATCATGATGACCCTATCTCCCAGTGAGCCCTGCCCAATGCCCACAAAAACAGTGCTGATTTCTTCAGGGCTAGCAACCCAAGGCAGGAGCCATGGCTCCAAATGAGGAAATGGCTTCACAGGAGGAAATTGTTGCTGTTTTTTAAGAAAAGTTGGACATCTCTTGTTGCTTGCTGTCTTCTAAAGAATTAATTCTCCAAGTTCGGTCCTTTGATGTTTGAGAACATTCTCTGAATTTCCAGCTTATCTTTATCCATGCACAGCTCACCCCCATTCACTCATGTTCCAAAAATGCACTTTAACGTCAGCATTTATCCAGCCTGTGTTTAAAGTCATATAATTTGAGTTCTCTAATCACTTCACATTAGGTAGGCTTTCCATTTCTTTGATCATACCCATTTCCTTCTCTGGACCTGACCCAGTTTGCACAAAGCCTTCAGAGAATGACTGGAAATGTTCAGTCTTCCAAACAAGGTTTCCCATGCCTTAATATGCTAAAATTTCATCATCTCTGCTAGAAATGTTTTCTCCAATGTGTCAAATTGGATGATATGTATTTTTTCCGTGGCTATATCATGTTAAATGTTCACAGTCACCTTGCACATGACTCTGAGACCCTGAGTTTCCCCCCACTGTCATTTTCCCCCATAGAGCTTCCAGACAGAGGTGAACTTTTTGCTCATTTCTGAGGCACACAGCCATGTAATTTTGAACTATCCAGTTCCCATTTGTACTGTTCTTCAAGGAATAATCCCAGCTCTTCCTGCTGAATAACACCGAACAGCTTCTGATGATGCTTCCTTAGCTTCGCGTCTTTAGGAAATATCACTATTGAAGTCTTACTTTTTGGTGTACAGAGCATTATTTCATGTCTTGAACAGCTTCCATTTTGAGGCTAATCTCCACTAACAACTTCCCTTCAGAGCAGCAGTTCCTCTTTCAACATTCCTGTTATCTTCCTCTAGTCTGCTTACTGCATCTTAGCTCTCAAGGGGTACTATGAATGGAAGAATTACACACAGATTAAAGGGAGACAGGAAAAGCACTTGAGAGATCCATTTCAGATTATTAAACAAACAAAACACTAGCAAATGTCCCAGAACAAATAGACAGGATAGGGTACTTTGTGTCCTGCTCCCACTCTTTGCAGACCATCTGCAACCACTTCTAGAAAAATCATACTGGGCAAGGTGGCTCCTCCATCCCAATCACCATCTGAATTCCTAACTTCCAGCATTGAGGTCAAATCTTCTTAGTGCTGGCAACTGATGCTTCACTGCCCAGGAACAGAGGCCCTCACAAGCTCCATAAAAAGTCACAACTCCCAGATAGGGCTAGTGCTGGCACAGCTCTGCACAGGGCTGGGCTCAGTTCCACATACCTCCACACTACTGAGGCATCTATGGGAAAACAAAACCCTGCCCACAACCAGCTGCCTGTCTCCAGTTCTTTTGAGCTCAGGATTCTTGTATGTTTGTACCCCAAAGGAAGCTGGGGTAACAGGGAGATGTGAATCCTTTGGAATTCTGTGTGAAAGGGAGAAATGACCCTACAACCCAACTTTTGGCACACATCTTCTATTCCTAATACATAGTACTGACAAAGCAAGAGCACAAAAACGTATCTGAATGTTTCTAGACATGGGAATCAGAACACAAACAGCAAAGCAGCTCCTGGATCATGTCTGAAGGCTCAGCTTCAGTCTGATAAACCAGACTCATAAAGCTGCACAAAAAAATCTTTAATTAAAGCAAAGCCTGGACATAAACTGAGGTTTCGGGATGTTTTAAGTAGGAGCTCAGCTCTAAGATCAAAGCTGTTTCTTCAAGCACTCACTCAGATATTGATGCTACATTTACTGGGAATATAAACTCTCACCAGTCAAAACCATGGCAAAAGAAGCAAAAAGGGTATTATTAAAAAAAAACAAAAACAAACCCAAAAAATCAAACAAACAAAACAACCCAAAAAACAAAAGCTTTTTAATCTGGCAAACAATCACTCTGAATCACTCTGAGCACCCATGGTAACAGTGGATATAAAGGTGTTAGTGGCTTCACTCCTGTTAAAATTAGTCTTCAAAGCAGGATCAATGCTGCCCCCAAAGCATCATCTACATAAATAACTAGTTTCACAGTAACTTAATAGTTCCCCACTGCCATCAGGAAAGCCTTAAGTTGTCACATAACATAATACACTGGAGCTGGTGAACCTGGCACCCACAGCACCGCTGCATTCTGACCTCAAATAAAAATTATGTACTTCCAGCTAAGCAGATGAAAAGCTGCAAGACTGAGCTGAATCCACAGCCCTGAAATGGTTCACTGTGCACAGGGTATGCATTGCTAAAGGATGGTGACTGCTTATGGTTCCCATGATGTGCAGCAAAGTGATGTTCCCTTCCCACTCCAGGGGCATGGCGGGGCTGACTCAAAGTGAGGGTGACTGCACTGCACAGGAGGCTCATCTTACAGCAACTGCAATGGAAGGGATGAAGCAGAGAAAAGGCAAGCAGAGGAGAAGAAAAACATCACTGTTGGACGAACAAGAGGCCACATCCAAGAATGGAAAAAACCATCCTTCCCTCTTGCTCAAAGCCTGAGTCATAAACATTTCAGTTTTCCAAGGCAACAGTAGTATGAAAGCTGTTTTGGGTTTCCCTGTCCAGGGCAGGGAGGTTGAAACTAAGTGATCTTTTTAAGGTCCCTTCCAACCAAAACCATTCTATGATCATATGATTCACACAGAAAACCTTCATTAACATCACTCTGCACATGCCAGAGTCCTTCCCTGACATCCCTGTTCTGAGTAACAGCAATAGTGAAACAGACACATTGTGAACTTGCCACTAAGAACAGAAAATCCCCAACAGACTTCCCAGCTCTCAAATATTCCTGCTCCACTTTGCAATGAAGCCCAGGGAGTACATAACCACTGGGTGATTTATTAGAGACACATGGTATCAGTTGTGGTTGTTTATACTGGTTTTCCCTCTAAGTTTCTCCAGTTACCACTCAAATTGGACATACAGTGCTGCTCTGCACTGTTACCTGCCACAGTTTTAGTGGCAAATAGAGCAGTGTCTTGGCAGCTGCAAAGAACTCTGTGATTAAAAGACACTTGAAGATTCACTCCATCCCCACCTATCAGCAGCAACAGAACAGCACAATATTGGCAGGCATAGGGCTCCAGTGCTATACAATTGATTGCCTGGGCTCCTGAGCACCCACATCCCAGCAGGCACCTAAAAAAGCTGTGAAGGGGAGAGGGAACAGGATCACTGAAAACTTCTCAGGACCCTGTCTGCCATTTGTACATTAACCTGCTGGTTCTCAGATGGAGCAGTTGTCTCTTCACCTGTGTTGTCTACAGTACTGTTAGCTGAAGGGATAAGGTCTATACACAAACAGCAAATTGACATAAATTATAGCCATTACCATAACACTTCACACAGCACAGACTGCACATCCCCACCCTTAATCATTGTGCATGACTTGCTCATTCAGAAGGGATCTGTGGTAACTGCAGATCACAGACAGAGCTTGAGCAAGAGTGGCATTTTGCTTTGAAGCAGGCAAACAATATGCAGGGCTGTATGAATAGGCATGTCTTGGATGTGCAAGACTTGGAGTCATCCTTCCCCTCTGCCCACACTGGCACACAGCTCATGGACATATCCTAAATGGACAAACTGCTGAGAGCTTGAAGACAACATGGAAAAAAGGACAGAAAGGAGTAAAATGCAAAGCAAGCGGGTTAGTTCTCTGGGGAAAACCAGGGGTTTAAAGCAGTTGCAAAATGTATAAAAGGCTGCTGCCAAGAGCAAGAAGACAAGCTGCTCTTCACATACTCAACAACAAGAAGATGATTCCTGAGAGCCATACAGGGAAGTTGAGGTTAGACATCAGGTATACAGATAAAACTAACCATTCACTAGTCCCTCAAAAAATCAGAACAGTCAGGAAGTAAATTGATTTTCTTAAAATATTCCATGGTCTTGTGTATCTCAGAAGTTCTTTGCTACACTTATTTAGAGGTATGCACACATGTTCATCTTCACAGCCCTTACTGTTAAAAACAACGTTACTGCAAAACAAATGCCCATTTACAATCTTGGTCAATTCACGGCATCAGGAAATATAGATAAAAGGAAGAGATTGAATTGCTAAAATGCAGGATGTAGCAGGTAATGTCCTGATTAATGGGAGCTTCCAGACATTAAATAAAGAAACCCAAGGAATGGCATAGCCCAAGTCCACTGTGCCTGCTCAGGGAGACATGATTATTACATGGCTTTTGGAGGTCTTACTGTCATGTGACTTCTGTTTGACTCAGAGAAACAGGAAGCATCTAATGCAGGATTAAAAGCTGAGAGCAATTAATTCTGTGAGGCAGAATACTGGGAGAAACACAAACATGCTCCTGGAAAGACACAGCAAACGCACAGGTACAGCTGAGAGTAGAACAGCATCCTGTGCCAGCTCATTTGACTGCTAATCCACCTGGCTGTTAAAAACATACTCCAGATGTATCTTTGTCCTAAGCAGAATATGCTCCATGTGAGCTTTCAGCCAATAGATTCACCCCTTTTCATCCACCACAGTGAAGAGACCTTTTCCTTAAGAATTCAGTCTTGTTGGAGACTATTCTTGGTCACAGCTGAGAACCCTTCTAAATTTCTCTCTGGTTATTATTAACATCTTCCCATCTACCAGGGCAAGCTGTCATGGATCATCAATCAGCTGTATTCAAGGTTTCCATGTCAGGTCAGCCCATGATTAAACAGCCTTGTGGCTGTATGTGCTTATCGGTGTACATTTAATTAACACAAAGAGTCTTAACTTGCAGCTCCCAGCTGCTGTGCAAATTGTGCAAGGTCTACCTGCTCCAAAAGTCACGTTCAAACAACAGGCAGCCATACATATGCAGACAGGCACACAGAGCCAGAAATGGGAAATTTGTTGGCTCTGGGCAATGATTTTGTTCAGGTTGGAGAAAGACCCCTAGTGAAGGAAATGCTATAGGGACAAAGGAGATCTGTGTGTAAGAGGAAAACCTGTCCTGTTCTTTAAAATAGAAGATAAAAACTGGCAGAAGCAAAGCCCAGGCAACAGGGGCGAAGCAGGCCACAAAGGCAAAGCAGGTCAGAGGAGATGGCTGACAAACGTGACAAACTTGGATTGCGTTGGCAGACTGAAACAGGGCTCAGCCTCCTGTTTCAGATGAAAGAGCTGGGGCAGACCACTCTACACATTCCCCGTGGAATCATGGCACCTCAGGAATTCCTGGCATCCCTGGTGTGTGGCTCTGGCACCTCAGAGACTACCAGAGAATAGTCTAGAAGGCTATTCTAGATAGAAGGGCCATTAGAAGAATATCAAGAAACATCCAGCAAAGAGGTGCTTAAGGACAGCAAATAAGATGTCCCCACACACTCCAGACACATTCCAGTCAGAGGAACAAGAGCATTCCAGGGTGGAAAGAGCCCTAAAAGAGCCCTCAGGAGCTCTGAGGCCTAGTAGTAAGCAGCCACCATGGTGACTCAGAGAGCTCTTTGTTGGCTGGACACGGGAGAGCAGCAGGAAGGAACAGAGTAACTGAGGAGCAGGAAGGACTGACTGCCCAGAGCACGTTCCTGGAGAAACAGAAACATGCTTTAAGTCAAGCTGTAACCACCCAGCCCTTCCTCTACAAAGCCAGAAACTGGAACTGACGTATTTGCGGATGCAAACATGGAGGGCAAGGAGCTATAAAGGGGGACTAATGTTGTCATCCTGATTTCCTGCGTCTGAAAGAGATCATCTCTGTCTATGATACTGCTGCTGTCAACTCAGAGCAAACAGGTGAGCCCCAGCTTTGCCCCTGTGCTTGCACACAGAAGACATCTCACCTCTTTCTCTTCTCCTGTGCGTGAGGCTTCATGCATTAAGCTGTGTAATCAAGCAAAGGGTGCTCTACTCCCACAGGGGGTTCAATATCCCATACGAGACCAGGCCAAAGTGGAGCCACATGATCCATCTGCAAGAGGCATTAGCTCTTTCTTCAGGGCTTTTTTGAGTGTGAACCCCTCAAGAAGCCTTTCTGTGAGCTCTGGGCTTTACACACTGAGCACGAGGACTAGAGGTCTGTTACCTTCCAGTGAGGTCTCCTGCTTTCCAGCACAGCATGATGCTGCTGCAGCATGACAGTAGCTGAATTGCATAACCAGCATAGAACCTGACCAACAACAAGCAAAACTGAGCCTGAGGAGAACAAACCACAGCTCCAGCTTCACAATGGGATGGTGCTTCCTGCAATGGCTGCACAGCTCAAGAAACATGGCTCCCCAGATATCTCTGCTATGTGGACCAGCTCTCAGTTATAGACACCAACTACACCAGGAAATGGGGTGAATTTTGGGATAACATTCGTGTTTATATAGGTGCCAAGAACATCCAGAGCTACAGCCACAATACAGCACACAGATTTAATATCCCTTCCACAGTTATACTAATCTCCAGCTACCAGTCCTCAGGATAAATCTAACCCAGAACCAGAGTGCCTCCATATCCCATTCTACAGCCCAAGATTTCCTAATGAGGCAGCAAGCTCTGGCCACCAGCAGGGACCTGGCAGCAGGCTAAATTAAAGCTCCTGTACCTCTCATTAGACCCAGCGATAATACTCAGAACACACAGGGAAAGCCCAGTGGCAAATAACTTAATTAGAAGTGAAAGTCTCACACCTTCTTGGTGACCAGTACATCTGCTGAAGCTGAGGTCACAGTCTTTGTAGTCAGCACAAGACAGAAAATACAGAAAGTTGTTCTGGACCCCCTCCTGCTGCCCCCCACCAAGGGTCCAATGATGCTCTCTGGAACATTCCCAACACTTTGGCTGAAATGATGCCAGCACTTGGGCAGGGCTTGGTGTTATTTTGAGCACTTGCTCATATAACTCTTTGGATGAATCCTGGGAAGAGCTTGTCACCAAAATAGTACACTGTGGGCACTATTTATACACCCACTGGTAGCATCGCAGGATAAGCTAGAGCACCCCTTTATCCTCTTCACAGGGATATAGCGGGGCCCTAAAACATGGTTTACTGTTTGGGGTAGTTCTCGGAAGTGAGCCATCACCTGCAGGAGGCCTGGTATCCCTGTCTGTCCTGCTGAGGAGACAGACTCTCGTCCATATGGAAGGGAAGCCCAGGTACATTAGGCTCGGGGAAGATGGATGGCTGAGTGCACATCCCAGCTGCTGTGGACTAAAAAGGGAACAGTTGTGCCTAAACACAGAAAATGCTGATGCCTTCCTATTTTATCTCTCCTTGGCTGCTGCAGGGAAATCCAGCAGGGATTTGGTTTCTTGGTTGTCACCTTTTTTCCCGATGTGGGAGCAGGTGCCCTACATGTCAGCAAGGTTCACTGGAAAGGAGGCACCAGACTAACAAGACCTTTATCCCTAGGGACAGCATCAGCTTCAGGCCTTTCCATGTCAAAACAGTGTGCCCTGAAGCACTGAAGAAAAAAAAAAATCAAAAGCAAATCACCCTTTTGAGACTATGAAAGGAAGAGAGGCTCTTCCCCTGTCTGATTTTCTGGGTTAAAAATAACTTCTCTAAAAGCCATTCCCAAGCGTATTGAGCTTCCTTGATTTTTGCCTTCAGTGAGTTTCTCCTCCTGCCTTCTTTCTCCCAAGACACATCAGATTGCTCTCTACTCTCACATCTCCTGGAGAAGCAGGTGGCAAGACCTGAAGAACATGAATGGGATGCTGCATGAGAACAGACAAGACAGAAAAGAGAAAACTCCATCTTGAAGCAGAAGAGTTCAATTTTTCCAGTATGTAAGTAAAAAAAAATGTATATACACACCTCCTTTCCATGCAAGAGAGGCTACAGCCTGAGCAGTATACTGGCTGTCTATCAGAGCTACAGAACAATGCAAAATAAACCCACTAATTGACACATGCTGTAAAGTCAGGGGCAGGACTGGTCACATTATTTGGTCATTAATGGTCACATTACTTTTAGCAGAACAAACAGAAGGCATCAGGTGCTCCTACCTTGCCAGATACAACCACCCCAGGATGTGGGCTCAGCTCACCGCAGCTGGAAGCCAAGTGCAGCAGCACTGGCATGAGAGCCACAGGAGGAGCACAGCATGCAGAGCCAGCGATAATCCAAAGCAAAACCAGCTTGTCCCCCGTGCCGGCTCAGGGATCAGAGAGCCATGCTGTGAGGAGTCTCTGTCGGCTGCTCCCCTGTTGATGCAGGTTGGCGGGCAACAGGCAAGATGACAAGGCACTTCTTCCAGACAGGAGCTGGCTGAGGAATTCCTGCCGCTGCCAGCCACCTGCCCCCCGTCAGGCACAGCAGTGCCAGGGTCTCACTCAGAGAGCATGTGGGCAGGAGAGAGGAGCGAGGGCAGGGCCCAGATTGCTAATGAAAGCCCCAGTGTAAATACAGATGCGCACAGCAGAGGGCTATGGCAGAAATGCAGCTCGTGTTACAGAGAGCCATTTACAGCAGGCGCAGAAAGCTGGGAGAGCGTGGCAGGGCTGTGTGGGATGGATCCACTGCTGCCTACTCGGACAGGGGCTGGGAGGGCAACTGCTTGCCAGGGGAAGCCATCGGGTGAAGTGACCACTAGGGAGGGGAAAGCTCCCCAGTTCCACATTCTCCATCAGGTCGTAATCTCCTTATGCAGTACGTGCGAGCAGTAAGGCAAACGGATCCAACTTCCTATCCTGCACCTCAGCTAGGACAACCCCAGCCCCATGCCTTCCCCTGGTGCAGAGTGCCACAGCAGCACACCACGCCAGGGAGAAAGGCTGATTGGAGCACTGTTCTGTTCACCGGCTCAGACCCACTCCTGTTGTCCAGGCCCTCTCCCCAGGCTCCAGGTTTCCACATCTTTGAGACTGACCCCCTTCTCCCCAGTTCAATATCTTTGGATCTCCTGCCAGGATTCTTCTTTCCCTGCCATCTCAGGGTAATTTACAAGCAGTACTGCAGCTGGATTTACAGCAAATATAGAGCATGGGGGATAGGGACTAGGCTGGCAACAGAGACTATTCTGAATTAGAAGGGACCACAAGGACCACCAAGTCCAACCCTTCAGCGGATGTCCCATTCAGGGTCAAACCCATAACCCTGACATTATAAGCACCATGCTCTAACCAACTGAGTTCATCTCAAGGCTAAGAAGCAAGGTGTCAAAGGGCTCAGGGTCTTTTTCTCCACTATGCCTTGATCTAGAACCAGCAGCAGAGGAGAGATTTGCGAGTTTCAAGCACTGCCCATTAAACAAGCCTTGGAAGATCTTAGTTAGGGAGAGGCTGGGAAGGAGCTGTTTCAGGACATTTCATAGCCCAGCAGGCACTGCCTGTAAGCCCTGAGCCCATATAGCTCACACCAGTGGCCTCTGTGTGAAACTGGCAATGTAAAACAAGGAGTTCCTGTACTTCTTGAGCAACCATGGTCTGTAAGGATGTGGGGGGTTCTCCAGCTCAGCAGTGTAAAAGCTCAAGAAGACGACTTCCCTGCTGGGTGCCTCAGTTTACCCCCCTGAAAAACAAGGACTGTAATACTTACCAAGCTGCTGTGAATGTTGTAAAGTTAACTTCATCATAGGACACTGGAGCCCGTAAACAGGAATGAGCATTCCGCGGGACTCTCTTCCCACCCATCCAGCAGAGACTCCTTGTGGCTTCCCTCAACACCTTGCTACTATTTGCAGCTTTCTTCACCCTCACTACAGCAGGTGCCCTGCAAAGACAGGGATCCCCATTATCCCCAAAAGCAGGAGCATCAATCCCACTACCAGCTGCGCCCAGGCCATTTGGCAGGCAGGAATGCAGTGCACCAGCCCAGCCTCAGCCGAGCTGTCAAAGCAGCGGAAGGGCTGAGGCTGCACTGCTCTGGAATTCCAGAAATGCACAAACACCCTGTCAGCCGGCACCAGGAATGACTCCTCCCTGCCCCGGACCGGGCTGAATCACTGGAAATACCAAAACAACGATGAGGTCACGTTCCCCGAACAAAGAACCGGAGCCAGATATAGCTGCATGGAGCAGTGTGCTAAAAGGGGACTCGGTGTAGGGGCTGGGGGCTCTGGCAGACAGGCACCATGGGCATTTGTCTCGTTTAAAAACAGCTTGAGGCTGCCAGACTTTTTTTTTTCTTCTCTGTAGGGAGCAGGGAATTGGCTTTAAAACTCTTATCTGTCCCACTGAAAGAGGCACAAACATTCTAATGTTTGTGAGTTCAAGGAATAAGGCAGAAGTAAAATTATGACTGGATTCCGAGTCCAGTGTTCCCAAAAATCTCACTGTGATATAATGATGAGGCTTAATCAGTGAAGAATCTGCTGATAGCAAACTGAATGGCAGGCAAAAGATAATATGTCTATTACTGCCTTTTGCTTTTGCTCCAGCCTCAACCAACTTTCATTAAAAAAAACCTAACAAAACAAAACAACAAACAAACAAACAAAAACAACAAAGAAAACCAAACCAAACCAAACCAAACCAACCCCCCCACCCCTTCCCCCCAAAAAAAAAACCCCACCAAAATTCCAGAAATATAGATTTGGTAAGTTTTCAACAGGATGAGCAATGAACAGCAAGTAACAGTGGCTTCTGTTATAGCTTCAAAAATGAGTACTTCATTATCAGCAAACAGACTTTTCAAGGCTTTACAGTTCCAAACTTTCACAGTTCTCTGTGGAGAGAGACTGGAGACATTTTGCTATTTAGACTGTGAAGGAAATTGCAACATAAGATCTGGAAAGGATAAAGGAATTCACAATAGATTTTGCAATAGCCTGTTCTTTCCCCTTCCGCAGGACAAGACATTTGGATGGATAACAACACCACCCACAGTTATGTGAATACGAGGCTTTAAGAATCCAGAATTTGCTCCATTAGGGCACAAACCATATCTTAATCATAAGCCAAGAAGGTAAAAAGATAGGACTGGACAGCTAATGCCAAGCATGTCACCTGTCTGGCAGGGCAGTGCTCATTGGGCTGGCACACCCTGCAACAACCACAGCAGTGCCTGACACACTGAGCCAGCTGATGGGTCATGCCTGCATCGGTCCCCTTCTCCTGAAAGTCTGTACAGATTTGCTAATAAAAGTGGTAAGAAAACCTGTGGTGACTCGCATGTGACTCCCCCAGGAGACTCGTGAGAGCAGAGGTGCTCAGAACCAAATAAATTCATTTGCACCCCACTGTCCCAGCACACTTTGGTAACCAGAACCACCTCAGTAGGCTACTCCACAAATTTTTCTGGTCTGGTGCCCTATCCCTGACAATGTGGCACTGGCATATAAAAATCATAGAGTGATTTCACTGAGTGCAATCAGAGTGATCTCCCCTAAGGACATATTCTTCCAGCCTGCAACAATCAGGAACTCCTAGAGCTGGAGGTCAAACACTGACCATCATGTTTCATAGATACTGAAACACATCTCTGCCATTGAGGTGTCTGGTTCCTTTTGGAATCTGTGTGTATTTTCAGTCTTCATGCCATCTCGTAGCAACATGTTCTACAAATCAACTGTGTTGAAAAAGGACTTCCCCAGCCTCCTGTCTAATAAATTATTTTGCTGGATGTGCTTCCTCTGTGCTGTGAGAAGTAGCAAAGTTTATTAAGGTCAGTCTTTACTCAACTTCTCCCTGCTGAATACTACATTACAGACATTTGCTCTTTACCAGTATAATTTACTTTTGCTTGTTTAATTTCTCTTCCTACAGAAGCTATCCCAATCCCTTAACCATCCCCATTCCACTTTTCTCTTATCTTTTCCAAGTCTACATTACTCTTTCTGAAAGAGGGTGACCAGCTGGTGTGTGATGCCCAGATACAAGCATAACATATCTGTCTAGTATACAAGAATATATACCAGCAAATTTTGTTTCCAGTGTTTTTTGGCTACAGCTGAATGTTTAGCTGATGTCCTCAGACAACAATCCACAGTGACTCCAAACAGCTTGTTGTGGGCAGTGAGAAACTGTTTACAGATCACCATTACATGTGGCATTTATCAACATGATCTCCCATTTGCTGTTTTACAGTGCTAATAGTTCTGCAAGATGCTCCTGTAATGCCTCAAGAACTTTTCAGTCCAGACAACCTGACCAACTTAGAATCACTAGAAAATTACAGTCTTCACTATGTTCACTGTGGAACCAGGCACTGCAGGTACCTGAGCTTTGATGCCCTGCAAAGCACAGCATTTGACAAGGAGTGCTCCAAGCACAGTGACTAGGAATGCTACATAACCTTTAGGTCCCTTCCAACCCAAACCATTCTGCATTTCCTGGCTACCAGAAACCTGTTAAGAAAATAAACCTTTAATTGAAAATATGATTCAGTGCCATCATCATTCTCTCAAGGATTCCTGAAAGAGCCTGCAGTGTTGGGTGGCTGAGACACCCATGGTGCTCATCCATGGTGAACCATGGTGCTCATCCATGGCTCCACTGAGGGCTCAGGAGGAAGTGCAGAGTCCACATCAATGCTTAAGGCTACAAATATGCTCACCAAACACTCACCCCAAGCCACAGGCCCAAGAGATGTAAACTGTGGAAACCATGATTTCCACTCCAGGCAAATGCACACAAGAATGAGAAGACGGAGAAATTGTGGAGCTTCAGGTGAGCAGCAGGTATCAGTAGCAAAACCTCAACCAGGCTTTATGTTCCAGAATCAGAAGAACAGAGAACTAGAGCCAGAAAACCTCATTAAACACCCTGCTATGAGTCCAGGGCTTTGGTGAAGAACTGGGAATTAAGTATTCAGTGGAAGGCAGATTACATAAGGAAAAAAAGAACTGGGGGTAGCCAGCCTCCCTGTACATCTGGGAGGGATGCTACAAGCAGAAAAACTCCTCACAACCAAGTTTAACCCGAAGCACTCCAAGACTCCAAGTTGACCTGGCAAACCAGCAGGTTCTGATGCCTGGCCCAGCTGCATCAAAGGTTACCACCAGAAAGAGCATCATGCAGCTACAACTATATACAGTAACTTTGTTTCATATATTCCCAGAGCATAAAGCCCAGGGATGGAGTGGAAAAGGGTGAAGGAACACTTCATCAATCCCTCTTCTGTTTTGTACAAAATTCTGCTTACAGTCCCAGAAGGGAGGCAGAAATGAGGTTTTAATAAACCATAAGCCCTATGTAATAGAATGGTTTGGTGCATTACATTCTCCAGCTCACATTTAAAAAAAAAAAATATTCCTGGACATTATCCATTGAACACTGCCCTGTCAACAGATCCATTGATCCATCCAAAAGGCAACACAACAAAGCCACTGAGTAAGGAAAATGCAGGGTACCAGGCATTCTGCGCAGGAAAATGTGCCAAACAGCATCTGCTGCCACAGCAAAAACTGAAACAGAAGCAGAACTGCAGAGAGACTACTGCACCGCCATAAACCAGGCTTGCACCTTCTGAATATTCTATGATCCTTTATCCACAGCCTGAAGGTTTTTGAGGGACAATTGCCAGGAGGTAAGGAAGCCTCTGAAGCAGCTTGTCTAGGTGTTCCTGTCTAAGACAAAACAATGCAAACCCACTGCTGCCAGCAAAAGGTCACCAGACTGGAACCCTGCCCAGCAGCTTCTACACAGCACACTAACTAGGAGACTTTCAGACTGCAATTTTTCAACATGAGAGTACAAATTAATTTTCTAAATACAGACCTGTACTCTTCATGGAATGAATGGCCTGGATGCCGGCAGGGCTGATGGAGGTTAGCACTTGATGACACAAAAGCCTTCAGTTTAAAATCCAGGGCAGCTACTGACTCCCTGAGTCACCTTGGTGTGCATACTTCAGGCCCCAGCTCCCTGGTGAACGAGGAGATATTGATGCTCCCTGCCTCTCCGAGAAGCCAGAATGCAATAAAGCTTAAAAGACCTCATGATGCCTGCCATAAATCCCAAAGTTAAGGGAAGCAAACATTGTTCATTATGTACAGAAGCCGGGCTTCTTCTATGAAGTGCCTGATTTGGATGTGGAGGCAGGATGCAGGCAGTAACAAAAATATTGGCCTTCCCTGGAGACACACAGCTTAGATCGGTCTGTGCTGTGTTCGTGGGGTGATGTGTGGGGTTGGTGATGGCACCTGCAGGCCTGCCACTGAGGTCTGAGAACTGCTGCTCTCGCAGTGCACACAAGAAATTCAGCAGCATAGCCCTCACCAGGACATAGAGCTCCCCCACAGCCAGGCAGGATGCTCACAGAGAACTACAAAAAGCAAGCAGTTGGATCATGTTTTCCTAATTCAGAGGAAGCCTGGCTATCCCATAAAATCTCCTGGTGTTGAGAGTGGGGGTTGGAAAAGTTGAGATCCATTTATAGCTGAAAAGTCTAGCAGAGGGCTCAGCGTTGTGTGGAAAAGCAGGAGCTGACAGCTCCGTACAGTCAGCTCCACCCAGCTGGAGGGAAGAGGCAGTCTGAGGAAAGAGACAGGGATATGGAAACGTCTTTCCTTTAAGCTGGGAGTGATGGGAGAGAGGGGGCTTCCCTACAGTGCCAGGAAGAGAAAAACCACTCTCTACTTCTAAATGCATTATAAGAAGCAGGGCAGCAGAAGAGTAGCTTTGGAAAAAATGAAGAGTAGCTGTGCAGCGGATATGGCCAAAAGCACTCAGAGGTCAAGCCCAGGCTGCAGGGCTCTGTGCCTGTCTTCTGAATCCTTCATCACGTCCAGCCCTGCAGCAACACAGACTTTATCACAGGGACAGGGCTGTCTGGGAGCTGTGGCTGGGAACGCAGCACCACACTTATTGCTGGGAGAAATGGCTGCTCCCTCACTCCAGCACATCACATCAGCCAACACATCAGCAGATGTAGCAGAATGTCCTTGCCAGCCCTCATGGAAAAAGCTTGGCCCTGAGCACAAGGCACCAATTTAAAGCATCAGCATACGCAGTTATTCTGTGATGACTTCAACTCCTCCCCATGTTGTCAGGCATGAGAGGAGAGGTATTTACGTAGCTAACCTAATTTAGCTAATAATTATGCATAGCCATAATAAAATTGGGGAAAATATCCACTAAAACTATGTTAAAGAACACACAGATGATGAGGCTGTAAGAAAAGCAAACACAGTCCTAGGTGAGGCAGTGAAATACCAGAGCTATTGTATAGACTGATGAAAGAAGCATCATGCAAAAAAGAATTCTGGTCACCCACATTTAAAAATTATAAACTCAAATGAACAGGTGCAGAAAGGGCCTGAGGGAAACAAAAAACCTATCAAACAAGAAGAAACTTAAGAGCCTGGCTTGTTTAGCCTAGCCAAATGTAGGCAGAGAGCGGATAGGATTGCTGTCTAAATATATCACAGGAGACAAAACTGCTGAAGCAAAAGTATAAAGCTGGCATGACAACAAGAGAATAAATGCAGTGAACACATTTAGGCTGAAAATTAGACAGAGAGAAAAATCAACCCTTAGGTCAGGAAGCTTTCCAACTGGAATACCTGGATTTAGGATTAATTTTATCAGAGGTCTGATGGGGTTAGAGGATACAGTGCATGTGCCCAGAGATATCCAAAAGAGCCTTTATGGTCCTGTTTTTGTTCCAGCTGGTAATTAGCATGGGTCATTACTGAGATGTCTCCATTCGTGCAACAGACTTTGCTGAGTTGCTCTCCAACTGGAGAGCCCAGGGCAAGCATATGGTGCTCCTCTGCCCTCCCATTTCCTAAGAGCTGCTCACGAGAAAGGACTTCCAGGCTACAGGTCAGTGTGAGAGGGTTGTGTGGATGCACACAGGCAGAGAGAGAGCTACCAGGCGGCCTGGAATACAGGTGTTGCAGTTTGCAATGGAAAACACCCTTCAGGTGCCTCTGCCCAAACACACCTGCTGCCCCATGGTATTAGGGACAGAGATTGCTCACTGTCACCCTGTGGGTTCAGGAAAGAGAGACATTCTAAGCTCTCTTCTGCTGCAGTGTAAGGCAAGGAAACACAACATCACTGGCTATCAAAGAATCACAGAATGGTTTGCATTGGAAGGGATCTCAAAAACCACCTTGTTCCATCCTCCTGCCACAGGCAGGGACACTCTGCACCAGACCAGGTTGTTCAGAGCCTCATCCAACCTGGCCTTGTGCACTCCCAGAGATGGGGCATCCAGAGCTTCCCTGAGCCTCCTGTTCTAATGCTTCAACACCATCAGAGCATTGTCATTCTTGACCCCCAAACTGCAGCCCAGCAGGGTGGCAAGTATAGGCACAACAGCAAACCAATGTTCAAACTGTGAATATTTATATTACAGAATAATGCGGAGGAAAAAAGGGAGAGGGTGAAAAACAGAATCCAAAATCTATTTCAAGGATTAATTTTTGACATATCTACGAAACACCACAGCTTCATAAAAGACTAAATTATAATTTTCAGACACCGCACGGGCGATGACACACGGTTTGACCTCCCCCCGGGCAGCCAAGCTGAGCACCGCGCACACGAGAAGCAGCGAGCCCGCTCCTCCCCGCACAATCCCCGCACTGTCCCACCCGCCCTGCCACCGTCCCTTACCGATCGCCCGCATCGCTCCGCTGTTTACAGCTGCTCCACGGGGCGGGCTCTCGACGCTGCCCGCCCCCACCGGGTCCTCCGCCTAAGGATGTCTGACGTTTCCTCTAAGTTTCCTCTTAAAACATCCTAGCCAGGATGGAAAATTTTGGGAATTTGTGTGCTTCCCTCGTCAGGATACCGGATGAATAGAGTTGCCGTCTCAGATCCATTGTCCCACAAACCAACCCCCCCCCCCCCCCGCCCCGTGCACTTCTGCATATAGACTTGTTACCTCAATTAACAGAGTGCCAAGGAATCTATCATCCCAATATTCTATTTTTATTTCAAAAAAACAATTATTTTACAAAATTAGAAGTGATGTAGGACAGACATCGCTGCCAGCTGCTGTGTTTCAAATGCTGATTGTGTCAAACCACTGAAAGAATTGTATCTGGTGCAAGCTCACCAACAGCTTTATTATCCCCTACATGTTGTAGCCAACATTTTCAAATCCCCTTTTAGCCAGAAGGTGAGTACTTTGCACGTAAACCATATGAGAAGAGAGGCACAGTGTCAGATTTTCCTTGCTCTGTCAGCACAAGGTCTGCCTCTGCTGCTCTGCAATATACTCTGCTGCATCAGGTGCCAGGAATCAGGATGCTTTGATAGGAGTTTCAGTCCACAGACCAGTATGGGTATCATGGCAATGTCTGCTTATCTGCAGAAATTCTCCTTTTTCCCCTAACTCCAGGGAGGCTGACTGTGAAAAACAAACACCTTGTCAGAAAGCCATGATTGTCCCTGCAAAGTGAATGGTAAATCAGGGGGAGGTGACAAGCATTAACTACCACAGTGGTTTCCTCAGCCAGAGTGCAGACTCTCACTTTACTTAGGCATCTCCTTCCAGGGGAGATCACCAGATAATTTACTCTTTCCCTAGCAAGCAGCTCCTAGACACTGAAGTCTGGATCCAGTCCCAGCTCCAATTTTGCACTTGCCGTGCTGAAATTTAATACCACAGTTTGCAACAAGCCTCCCCAAGCAGCAGGTGCAACAGACTAGTTTGGTTATGTTTTTTTTCCTGAGCTGAGTTAAAACACAGGGAGATGAGACCTTCTATTAAAGCTTAAACAATCTCATGCAGTATCTGCTGAAACTGGGACCACAGACAGCAGGGTGTTCCATGAAATGGGGACGTGGCTGGCCTCTTGCCATCATACACTGCCTTCTAACAGCTCAGAGACTCACAGCAGAGTCTCAAAAACATCAGCTGATTACTGCACAAAAAAAAAAAAAATCCAAATCAAATGAAGGAAGGAGTCTAAATTTGTATGACAGCTGAAAAATTCCCAACCTTAACAAAAAACAAAAACAAACAAAAAAATCACCCCTAACAACAGTCAGAGGCTTAGTCCTCTGCAGCTCGGCAATACTGGCAGGACAGATTCTCATGCTGCCACGCTGGCCTTCCACCCAGTAACCATGCTGATTATGGATTTGGTGTGAGAAAACAGTGAGCTAATCCCAGTCCCTCAAGATCACCATGTCTTTAGCTGCATCTGTGCATTTTAGGTCCCTCTGCTGGCAGTCAGACTGGTAGGATTTTCAGCTCTCTACCACCCGTGTTTGATAGATAACCTGTTCCCAAGTAAAATTTGAGCCAGTGCGGAGAAACACTGCAGCCATGAAACACTCCAGAGAGCCCTGAGGCCTCATTAAGATCCTCTGAATCGTGGCCACTCTGCTCATCGGGGAGGGTAAGAAAGCCACCAGGTCACTTCATCCCTTACACTGAACCCCAGCACCAGTGCAGTAAAGGCTATTTCAGCTGCTGGCCATGAAATAGCTTTTCTGGCTTCAATAATTCTGGTGTGATCACCATCAAGACAGATGTGCACACACCTCATTCTGTTAAGGGGGGCAGATGCCTTGTGCTGGCAGTCCACGTGGGCCCTAACCATGGTGTACGGGCTTCTTGGGCCAGATTTCATGGTTTGAGCCATAAGGAAGCCTGAGCACCTTCTGCTCTTTTATTTTAAGTCTAAATGAAATGGCTGGTGCCCACTTACAAAACTTGAGAGGGTTCTGAGAACAATAATCCTTTACAAAAGCAGATTTGCAGCCCAGATAAATCAGAGCAGACTGATGACTGTCAGCTCCTGGTCCCTTGACCTACTAAGGGTTTCTCTGAGCTTGCAGCACTTCCTGATGGCAGATGTGGGAAGAGGGTGGTATTTGGGTACTGGCCATCTCTTGAGAAAGTGGATCACAGTCAAAAGGCTACAAAATCACACATTACAAAGGTTGTGGATTTTTGGGTTGTGTGGCTGGACCTAAGGCACACCTGGGGTCAATACTGTCACCCCAGTAATATGGCCCATAGTAGATTCATGAAGAAAAATGAAGGCACATGACTGAGAAAGACATTGCCAATTCAACCTTTTCTTCAGATTGAAATTCTCTTTGCTCTGAGGTATATAGTTAGAGGGAGAAGAAAAAAAAGTAGCATTATAAACAATCTTAGGGAGCAGAGGTGCCTCCCACAGCACGTCCTCTCTTGTGCCAGGGAGGTCCTCTGGGATACCATACAACTCCATGCTCCAACTCACCCAGCCCTCCTTCCCCAGCAGCAGCACACATCTTTGGAAAATAAACTAGAATCAGAGAGTGTGTGTGGGTGAAAGAAAAGCCCCAAGTCCTTGATTTGGCAGCCCAGAGGGCAGAGCTCTGGGCAGCCACTGGCTCGGTGCCTTGCAGGCAGCACAGCCTCCTCTCCTGACAGCCCTTTACTTTGGTTTGCTTTGTTAATTTTTAAGAGGGATGGGGTGGGGGGTTGGGAAACTTTTTCCTTTTTTCTTCTCTCCTTTTTTTTTTTTTTCTTTCGTTACAATCCTTTGTGTTTATATTTGTCACTGTTTGGTGAAAATGTTCCCGTTGTGGCAAAGGGTGACTTTGGCCGCATGTTTCTCCCAGACATGATGAGTGCTCCGAAGCCGTGCTGGTGAGAGAAGGCGTAGCCAGAGCGGCGGGTGCTGGTCCGGCGCAGGCGTCGCTTGGGTGAGGGTGGAGGGGGCCGCTTTTTGGCTTCTTTGATTTTCATCAGGACCTGGAAATAAGGTGGGAAAAGTGGAAGGTACATCATTATTCACAAGCACAGTAGAAGAGAAGCAGAGGAAGGGAAACAAAAGCAGGGACTCAAAGACAAAAATGAGGAAAGGGCATCTTCTATTTTATTTTAAAAGGTGTTAATTGGAGCGTTGTCTGTAAATCATGGGAGGGAATTATTTCCATGTGCATCTCTGTTAATGCCATAGTTGGGGTATGGCTGTAGGACTTACAGTCAGATCACCCAAAATGTGAAAGTCATATGAACAAGTCAAAATTCCAGAAAATAAATAAGGAAACATTTAGGAATTGGCATATTTAATATAGAAAACAGACTACTAAAGGGAGTTTCTGATGCATAAAATCTTTTTATGATTATAATGTTGATTGTTATAGAATTATAGATTCACAGAGTGGCTTGGATTGGAAGACACCTTGAGAATCATCTCATTCCAGCCCCGCTACCACTATATCAGGTATATCAACATTAAATGCAACCTGGCATTGAATGCTTACAGGGTTAATAGAGAGAATCCTGTATTCCTTGGCAGATGGGAAATAAATATTGCACTTTATTTGCAGGTGGTGGGCTTTCTGCTCCCAGATGGCCACTGACTTAATCTGCTATCAAGAACCTTTTCAGAATGGGGCTGTCTAATGCAGGAGGCTGCTATTGAGAGCCTGTGGCTTAACAGAACCCCCAGGTGCCAGACTCCTGTGCTTCTTGCTTGGCACAATGGCAGTGGCAGGTGCTTGACATCTCAAACATCAGGCCTGTCTGCTGCCAGCTGGGGGACTCTGTAGAGCTGGAAACCGTCTCCTCTCCTGTGACCATTCATTTCCAAGAGGAGGCAGAGAAGTAATTTTGTGCTAGATAGAGGGATGCTCAACCTTGGCAATGAGGCTGGGATTCTGGGTGACAGCTGTGTTTGACTTCTGCTCAGCCGGGGTAAACTCAGAGCAGTTTTACACCCCACAGCTGCCTCGAGCTGTGTTTCAAGGACCTCCCTACCCAGAAGTCTTCTCCAGCAAGGCCTACCCTGTTTGTAAGGGCTAAGAATTCCCCTAACACGTTCTTCTACAGTCATAGAGAACCTGTGGAGCTCCACAGACGTCTGGAGGATGACCAGGGAGGGCGTCAACTGCGGTGCCTTCCCCTGGGGCTGTGCTCTGACCCCGATTCGCAGCAGCTCAGCGCAGGGGAAGGAAGGAAGCACGAGGTGGCAGTAGCATTCAGCAAATGCTCCTGTTTGGAAGCGAGCCCGGGGAGCCCTGTGTGCGCTGATGTCTTGAGGGGTCCCTTGGCTGCAGCGAGCAGTGCGCTCCCTGCCCACTCCATCACTCCCTGCCTCTCCTTGCCCTGGTGCCCTCAGCTTCATATTCCCGAGGATGGGAGAGAAGCTCGTTCCAGAGGGGGCATACAGCCATTGGCTACAAAAAGTAAATTCTAAAATAAATTTTAAAATCCCCAGCAAACATATATAACACAGTGGAGGGTGAAAGCCTGTGGTCTGCCAGGCTAAAAACTGCACAGCATCAGGGTGGGAGGAACATGCCACTCCTTTGCCACTGAGCCACAGTGCTTAAACCCTGCACCTAAAAATAGTGCAGCTTTCCTGCCTCAGAGCAGTCTAATCCACATGTCAATAATCTCAGCCTTGGTCCCAGCTGCAGATGGTTTGAACTGTGCCAAACCCCAAATTCAGTCCTCGTTCTCTGGGGAGTCAGGGACAGACAGATGGCAGCAGTTGCACTGACACGGACACACACCCCAGGTGATGCCAAGCCCGTGCAATGTGGCTCCATGGTGAGCCCAGGCCATGGTAAGCAGGATTTCTGGTTTAATAAGGTATCTCCTTACCTTGTCGCTGGGAGTTGGCTTTAACTGAGCCTTCAGGAATCGAAAGCCAACCACCGGCAGCACACAGAGGGCGATGCTGAGAAAGATGGCCAGCCACACGTTTGGTTGGCTGAGGGTGTTACGAGCCGTACCTGTAAAACAAACACATGATTAAAACTGTAAAAGCAGCACCTCCCACCATTATTCCCTATTGCTCTCTGTGATTCCAGAGCACTTGGAAAACAGACCAAAATACAAGGCAGACATTGTCTCCAATAGTGAAATCAACTGGCTAGAGAAAGAAGTGCAAAGCCAGTTCTCTCTTGTTGCTGTCTGAGATGAGCAAAGTAAAATGCAACGTTCAGACATGATTGCAACAACAACCCAGGTGGACAAGGGTGTCAGAGTGAGTGTTTTCTCTCTATGAAGAGTCAAATCACAGCAAAGGATTGATATAAACACTCAGGAGACCTTAAGCAGCGGCCCTGGACTCCAGTGCAAAAGAAGGAATACTCCTTTCTTGCTTCCCAGCACCATTTCCTAAAGGATATGGAGTACTGGCTCTGCCCAGCAGGCGATGGAAATCACAGCCCTCTGTGAGAGGAGCATGTGTTACTCTGGGGATCTGCACAGACAGCATAGCCTAATGAGGATGTTGGCAGCACCACTGCCACATAGTGGCATGTCACTGATACCTCCTTTGAAACCAAAGTGCTCACTTCTGGCTTTTACAAAACTGAGGGAATGTAAGATAGAACAAACAGTCTGCAAAACTCTCATTACAGGGCTTCAAAATGATGGTATTGGCAGTATATTTGCTGAATATTTTCTTCCAGTTGGCCAAATTCTGCTTTAATACTACTTCACTGAAATTTAAGTAAACAAGTTGTCTTAGTCCAGACTAGAAACACTTTCCTAAAACGTGGTTCAAACTGGGACCTTATTAAGTATCCCTCAGCATTATGACTTCTTTTACCAGTGTAGTAATAACAGAGCAGCAATGAGATACTGCTGGCAAGTGAGCTAGAACCATTATAGAATACTCAAGGTGGAGAGAGACCCTCAAGATCATCCAGTCCAACTGTCCACCTGCCCTGGGAAACTGAACAGACATTCTGACTTCTCTGACTTCTCTCACTCAGCCATCTCAAAGTGGATGTGATCATCTGCTTGAAAAATATGTTGCAACAACTAACCTGCCTCTCAGATATTTCTAAGTTGGCTAAGCCCCTTGCTGTTGCAGTGAAGATAGGCAAAATAAGTCTTTACTGGAAAATATCAGTAAAAATGAAGGCATTGATTAGTACAAAAATCTGAGACTTGAAATAAAAAGCGTCGGGACTTCAGAAGTAGAGACTCATAACAATGTTGTTTCTTTATTGTCAATGGATGCACAGAGCTATTAAAATCATCAGAATTACTTTTAATTACTTTGCTTACATGTATGTACATGTTCTTCCTGGTCAAAGTCTCAGGAGATGGACTAATTTTTTTATCCTTATTTTTTTGCATGTGCTCAGAAATCTGTTATGTAAAATATCTACAAAGACTTGGTCACCACTGGTATGTTTTGTTGTTGAGGAATTTGCCATTTAACCCAGCAGAAGGCTCACAATAATCACATGGTATTTTTCTTATGTCTGACTGGATGTTGTACTTCTATGCCTTCCTATGCCAAAATGTTAACTTATTTACAAAGATCACATATCTACAAATAAGATGTTCTTAGATAGCTGTAAAAATTGAATAACTGAAACCCAAATATAGAAGAGCAGCAGAAAACATTCCATCCAGCTCATTAGGCTTATTTAAAGGACCATTCCCATGACTGCATGGGAATGTCCATTCTTACACAAAGAAGGAAACATGACACACATTCACCTGGATGGATGGGATTCAAAATAAATACCAGCAACCCTCAGAAATATCCTGGCATTTCTTGCAGAAAAGGCAACCATTATATCCTGAAATATGCATATAAATACTTGGAAACTTTAAGCCCTGCAGTATGTCCATTCTGAGTGCAGTCCAGATTTGTCCCAAGGCTTACCAATGAAGGGAAAGGAGGCTGTGAAGATCAGATACATGCCGTCACTGTACATGGTGAAGGTGATAGCAAAATAAACAGAAAGGCTGCCCCAGATGAAGAACTGGTTGACAACTGTCCAGTAAGAGGTGTCCAGGCCAATCTGAAAGAACAGAGCAATGCAACTATTGACAGTGCATTCCTGATTTAGCACATCTGTGCTGAACACAGCTTGTTCTTCTGCTTTGTACATCTCCCCCTGGGAATGCTAGTCATTCAAGTCTCAAGAAATAACAAGTCACAAATCATAAGATTCTGGGAAACCATTCAAGGCAAGATTACTACATTTATCCTGTTGTTGCCCTCTTCTCAAGCATTCACTAATGGCCAGTCCTGGAGACAGGATATTAAGGGACTTAAAGATCATCCTGTACCAACCCCACTGCCATAGACAGGGGTTACCTTCCACTAGATCAGGTTGCTCAGAGCCCCATTTATCCTGACCTTGAACACTTCCAGGGATGGGGCATCCATAGCTTCTCAGGGCAACCTGTGCCTGTGCCTCAACACCGAGAGGGAAGAATTTGTTCCTAGTATCTAACCCAAACCCACTCTTATTTCAAAGCCAGTAACTCTTCTTCTATTATTACATGCCCTTTTCAAAAGTCCCTCCCCAGCTTTCTTGTGGCCCCTGGTAAGTACTGTTAGGCTGCAATTAGGTCTCCCTGGAGCCTCCTCTTCTCCAGACTCAACAACCCCAGTGCCCTCAGCCTCCTTAGCAGAGTGCTCCAGCCCTCTGATCAACTTCATGGCCCTCCTCTGGACTTGCTCTAGCAGGCCCTCATTATTCTTATGCTGAGGGTCCAGGAGCTGAACACAGTAAGTTCAATGAGTCAGGTCTTATTTCCCACTCCTTGGCTGTAATGTAGCATTGAAAGTTAGGAGAACAAGCCTGCAAAGACTTCATACAGCAGGAGCTATTATCCAGGGAAGTGTGATAGACTGGTTTTCTTCTAAGTAGTCTCTCTCATCCTGATAGTACCATCTGAATTTTCTACCACCAAGTCTTAGCTATTTCTTCCAGCAAGTTCAGGCTGCGTCACACATACATCATGCACTGGGCCAGGCTGCAGAGACATCTCCATAATGGAGAACCTATAAATAACTGCTTGATGTCAGACAGACAGTCCTGTGCTTCAAACCCTTCCCATAAAACTAGAACGTGTTCTTCTCTATTCCCTGTCTTAACTAATTTGTCTGTTATGATTGCAATCTTCCCAAGGCAAAGACTCTTCTTTCCTGTCACCCTGATCTTTTATAACATACATATCTCCTGTTCTGCTGAACTGAGGAGACTAATCCGGTGTCAAGAGGCTTTTTTTGCAATGCACAATGCAGTAGCAAATACAATGCTGTCATTGAGCCTCCAGATGCTGCTATCATGAAACAACAACTAAGTACTAAAAATATTACCTGGGGTGCCTTACCTGTACAGACACCACGATCAGTAAGCAGGTCTGGGCCATCAGAGCAAAGGACTGGTAGTCAGCAATGGCCTTCCCATCACTCCTCATTGTATTGTACATGGCCCCATAGGGGATGAAGAAGAGGATGAGGGAACTGTAGATCCCCTGCAACATGCACTTGACAAACACCACCTTGTTAAAGTAGAGGTTTTGCTGGCCAGGCACATATAGCTGAGGGAACAGCATGCTCCAGCGATCATCCACATCCTGAAAGCAGAGAGGAGACAGTCAGATTTGCTGGCAGCTACCCAGACAAATACACAGACCAGTTTGGGCTGCCATGTCCCTGTGATGAGCATTTCCATGAGAAAAGGCTTTCACTCTGTTGCCATGCTTACTGGCACGGCACATCCCCAGGTCACCTGGGCATATTTTCCATAATGTATTTTACCTTTCTTGTGCTAAAAAAAAAAAAAAAAAGACAGCTGATAAAAAAGAAAGAATATACACTTCATCTAGAGCAGACTACATGGTATGTTCTCCAGAGAATTGACTGGAAGATAAGGGTTAGAAAATACCTCCCAACACAGGCAAGGCTATGTGACTTGGATCCCTTAAGTGTCCAGAGTGGAGCACTGAACCACTAGAAAGTAGTCAATTCCTATTTATTAAAGTTGTAAAATACATATAGGAGCAGCTTTATTTCTCCTTTGTCTTGTCAAACAGTAATAGTGAGGTTGAAATTTGTGTGAGATTATCATAGGATGAACTCACTAGAAAGGCTGAACTTGCAAAATCTGGTTTCAAAGATCTCATTAATTGTTTTATCTGGTCATTAGTAAGTCACTTGCCAGGCTTCAGGAACACAGGAAGTAGGGTATGTCTGCTCCAGGAGAGGGTTGCAAGGGCATCTACTACTGTAGGCAGCAGCCTAACCCAAAAATCTCATCACACACTGAAACATACAGGCCAAGTCAGGGTAATCATATTTATCTCAACTCCCTGTTCCTCGCAGCACTACTTAAACCCTAATCATATGATTAAGGCGATACACCTTCTCTCTGGTGCATTTTTTTTTGTGTCTGTGATTTAAGTTCTCTCTGTCAGCTATTATCAGGGGTTACCACAGTATGTAGCCAAAATGTCAGCTGCTTTTGCTTCATGGAACCAGCTCAAAACACCTAGAGACAAAACCCCTATGAATAAAATCCCCAAAGTAATGACAGAAACAGTACCTGATCAAAGAGACTCATTCCTAGCACTGGGAGAGAGGTGTATACCAAATTGTAAAGTGTAATGAACCACTCATCATAGACAGTCTGGGGAAAAAAACAAAGCAAGTGAAGTTAGCAAAAAAGCTGTGCTTCCCATTTATTTGAAAGTATATGCAATTACTTGCTGCAACACCTTGGTTTCAGTTGTTACTGAGACAAAAGGGATGAGATGACTCAAACTGAGCATCCCTAAAGAGAGGAAGGATCACATTATGCCAATCCAGTCTGCTGAGCATCCATTGCTGGCTGTAGCCAGAGCAGGATCCCTCTGCACCACCCTGCACCTCCAGCCCCTGGATATCTGCACTCCCCATGTCTGTGTTTGGTTGGAGGCTGGTTTGCATGAATCAACACCAGTTTTTCCACTCTGGATGTCCTCCTCTGGCAAGCTCTTGAGGCCCACAGGCATCTCAGGTTAAACTGCTTGCTCCAAATATGCTAATAGCACAAGCATAGATCTTACAAGATTGGTACCAAACTCAAATCTGTGTCATCAGCTGATGGTTGCAATCACTTTGAATACTTTTGAAAATCCTGCAAGTGAAGTATGTGCTTCATAATGCTCCTAAATGCCAGGGAAGGTTTATACTGGGTATTATGAAAAAAATATTCATTGAAAGGGTGGTCAGTGTTTAAAAAACATGTGGATGTGGCACTGGGTGATGTGGTTTAGTAGTGAACATGGCAGTGGGTTCATGGTTGGACATGATGATCTTGGAGGTCTTTTCCGACCTTAATGATTATGAAATTATATAATATATATATTCTGTCTTCAGGCATAATGCTCCAGCAACAGCAATGGAGGCAGCAATATCTGCTTTATACCCATGTGGCTAAAGAAGACAGACCTGATTTTGTTAAGTGAGGTGGGAGGAATGGCTTAGTTTATTTTCTTGTAAAATGAAAATGCTAGATTTCCTTTGCTTTAAAATGCTAGATCTAGACTTATAGAATGGCTTTTGTTGGAAGGGTTCTGTAAAATTAATCTAAACCAACCTCCCTGCAATCACAACAGACATCTTCAACCAGGTCAGGTTGCTCAGGTCCCCATCCAACCTGACCTGGAATGTTTTCAGGAAGGGGGCATCAACCACCTCTCTGGGCAACTTCTGTCAGTGATTTACAAACTTCATTGCAAAAAACTTTGTTGTATCAATGAAGCTTAGTTTAAAATCATTACCCTTTGTCATAATGCAGTAGGCCCTGCTAAGAAGTTCCTCTACAGCTCTCTTGTAGCACTTTTAGGTCCTGAAGGGTGAGATCTCCCTGAAGATTTTTCATTTGCCAGATGAACAAGCCCTCCACCCTCAGCCTGTCTTCACAGGAGAGGTGCTGCCCTCTGACCATCTCCATGTCCCTGACAAAACCAAAACTGAACCTACCTGTGCTGAGAAGCCAGAGAAGAAGCCATACCAGAAATGCACCAAGGTGAAGGCAAAATTCTTATAGAAGAAGTACTTGAGGAACTTGCACATGCGGATGTAGGACCACCGTCCGTGGACCAGGAGCAGGCGCTGCAGGTAGCGGAACTGTGCGAAGGAGAAGTCACTGGACAGGACCGCCTGCATCCCCTCCTGGCCACTGATGCCGACCCCAATGTGGGCAGCTGCAACAAGAAGGTGGTTGATCACATAATTATGCTGAGAGTTTTCACTTCCCAATTCTTAGAAGTAGTTACCCTGAGTTGAACATAGTGTTAATTCCCTCACAGCCTTCATGAAAGTCAGAATGAAAAGGTTTTAAAAATATTTTTTTTTAAATGGTGCACTAATTCTTTCAGCAGCACTATGATTTTGGCTCTGTGATACATTTCCCACAAGTGGGATTTTATTATTTGAATGAAGTTATAGGTTCAGTGACAGTTTATGTTTTTTTCTGAATGCTTTCCAGCAGCACAAATACTGTTGTTTATAATGGGTGCTATTATGAAACAATAGCTGTAATTTATATTGACATATGACTTTTATTTAACATGTGTTCATGTCCTTCCAGCAGCCTTAAAACATCATCCCAGACAGGCAAAATCTTCAAACCATTTTAATCTTTCTCAGACACTGCTAAAAGGCAGACTGTAGCCTTTTTACATTTCCTAGGCTTTATTAGTTCAATCAAATAATTAGATATAAGAGTCACATTTTTATTTAATAGTAACTTGCATTTATTAAACATGGACATAAGTTTAATGTGACAGCTAATTATACAGCTTTAACTAATGAATACAATCTTAATGGCTGAAAGTTGGTTAGATTCAGAGGTTTCCACTGAACTGAATTGATAAAATCCCAAAGTCTCAATCCTCTTGTGGGAGGAGTGGATTAGTTTCTAATTATTATGTACACTTTAACTTTCTTCTCCTTTCTTTGCTGACTGCCTCACTTATCTCCCTTGAAGCTCTCTACTTAGCCTTTTCTTTCTTAATTAAGAGGCTCCAGTTAATCAATTCTTGCCAATTAACATGAGGAAGATTAGCAATAGGTCCGTCTGAATAATCTTAATTTAATTATACCTAGTTAGGACTTTTTTCATAAATTCATTGAGGTAATGCAACATCAAATGATGCTCAAGGATGGAGAGGCCTGGAAGCCTACCATCTGTAACTGAAGTGAGATAATTAACAAACAGTCCTGACACAAAGAAATGCTGAAAAAAACCAGTCCACATAATATTATACAGTCAAAAAGATTTTCTTCTGCTTTGAGCTAGGCCCTCTATGATCTAAACTCTTTGTTATATACATTGCCCTTGTGATGGTGGCCGTGCAGACACACTGATTGACACATCACAGCCCAGGAGACACAACCTGTAGTGAGAGTGATCTGCAGAGATCTGCCAAAATCTGCCAAAAGACAGACACTTGTTTCTACAAACAGGGTGGTATGGGAGGCACTCAGATATGTGTTCCTGCTGCTAGCCTATCTCAGAGAACAAATACCTTTTTGAGTCAGTCTGTTACAGCATGCTAGCTGTTGGCATTCACTCACTTTTGATCATGCTGACATCGTTGGCACCATCTCCAATCGCCAGGGTCACAGCCTTCTTGTACTTCTTCACTAGCTCCACCACCTGAGCCTTCTGCAGGGGAGTCACCCGACAGCAGATCACCACTTTGCACATGCAGGCAGTTCTCACCAGCTCCAGCTCCAGGTTCCCTTCTAGCGCGTAAGCCTGGAAAGGAGAAAAGCTCTCAGGGAAGGCTCACAGCAACTCCTGGCCTGACAAAGAAGGTGCAGTGAGGTGGCCACGACAGCTGAGCCAGGCTGTTACACCCACATGGGTGAATCCATCCACCCAGTCACAGGGAGCATGCACACTGCACATCACACCGTGCACCCTACACTGACCACCACAGCTGGGCATGAAAAACAGCTGGGCATTCCCAGCATCTGCTCTGGCTGATGTAATCAGCAGAGAGAGAGCAGAGGTGTCAAACACCAAGAGCAGGAAGCTGCTGCAGGGCTTGAGACAACCTTGTGCATCTCCATGTGAGAGAGTGTCTGCTCATCCCTCTTGGATTACTATTTAAGGTCTGTGAGATAAATAGGAAAGATTTCAATTTGTTTAGTGCCTAATTAAAAAAAACATGTAAAAAGTTAAGCTCAGGTGGGCATGACAAAGCAAAACACAAAACTAGGGAGAAGGCTGCTTTACTCTGAGTGCTGACCTTTTAACTCATTCAGCTGTGTTATTGTTATTTGAAAAGCACTGAGATAATTGGATGTCTAGTCACCCCTCCAGCTCTGCATGAGGAGGGAGCAGTGTGAGCTTTTCAAATTTCTTTCAGATCATGCTTTATGTCTCTGTTCTTTGTTACCTCTTTTAAGCAGACATGCATGGAAGGAATCTACAAGGCTCACTCCTGCTCAGAGCCATTACAGCAGGCCCACTGCCTTGTCTGTGTGAGGCAGACAGTCCTTAGGTCACATATTCTTTCTTTTTGAAACAGAGAGCTGTAAGTCACCAGTGTCGCCTTTTTCCTCTGTTATGGCAGGAGTCTTGCTCAACAAGAGACCTTTTCATTTTTCAGCCTGAGTACTGCTGGTCAGTGTAGTCAGAGATGGTATTTGCCTCAATATCCTTGCTGCATAGCACCAGCAAAATGTTACCACTTTGTATTTTAATTGGTGCAACTGCATGCAAGTAAAGTGGCATGATGATGCCTTTAAGGATGCTGACAATTTGCTTTCTTCAGGCAGCACCAGATGTGTGCATAGCCCAGCACTACCCTCCCACCCCTCTATAAGCAGGGATAGAGCACCTGTGTGTGGGACAGTATCACACCATTGTTCAAGCTTATAGAAATAAATAAATGACATCTAGATATGTCTGTACTGTCCTTGTGGTCCCATCAAGGAGAAAGCCGTAATCCTGGTGAAACTCATTTTGTCTACTGTGTGGACTGGCGGCTCCCACACAGCCCAGATTGTGTGGGATGTATCCCCTTGTCAGGGTGTAGGTGAGTGTGTGTTTTTCAGGAATATAAAGAAAGCTTTGCCATCACTGCTGGAGGAGTTCTGCTAGCACAGCACTCAGGGTCTGTGCTGCAGGCTGAAGGGATGGAGTAGGAACAGGCAAGGGCCTTTCAGGTGATGTCTATGCAATGCACATGGACCAAACCTGACATACCTCTTGTCTGCTTTACAGTGGTAATCCAGGGATTATGGCCCTGGAGTTCAAGGGCAAGTGAGTGTAAAAGAAGGAGAAAGGGTAATTAACAACCTAGGCACTGTCTTAGAGTGTTTGAGATCTATACACATGGCACATGACCCAAAAGCAGAGAAAGATGAGATTTTCTTTATTTGCTGGGCTGATGTAGAGCTGGAAGTGAAAATTGCTGGGCTGTCATTAATAAAGGTAGCAACCACAGAGAACAGAAGCATCCTGTTTCTGGGAGGTGGCACCTCCCAGAACTTTCTAAATATGTCTATTTGCTATGTCTATTTGCTTTCACTGAGATCTGGGAAAGTAAAATACAACAGATAAATAAACCTCACATAAATTAAATGTTCCTCGCAGACAGGTTTGAATTGATCTAAATTGTTTTTTCTTTCCTCTAACTGGTTCTAAAATATTTCCCAATATAGATAATTTATTGCTGGGTTTCACTGTTCTCACCAGGAAGATATTTCACCCAGTACTCTCTTATCTCAGTTTGACTCTATTATTGTCTTTACCTGTTACAATTTTGAAGAATATTACCAAGACTGATCAGATTCTCCAGGCTCAGAAATCCCAACTGACTCAGTTTCCCCCTATGCTTTCCAGATCATACCTGATTCAGATTTCTTTGTACCAGTCTGGTGTCACTTGCTTTCTTTCTAAGCAGTTACTGCAAACACTGACCATCAAATAGATGTGGGATAGCCCTCTGCAGATGACAGCTAACTGTTGTTTTAGATCAACAGTGAAGCCTTCAGAGCCACGCTTCCCAAGCAGTCTTTAATCTGCCACAATTTCATCTAGAGTGTATTGCTTCAGTTTGGAAGAACATTGTGGGAGAGAGTATCAATGTATAGTTAAATCATAATATCTATATCCTATAAATTAAGCATATCTGTTTTCAGCTATATTCAGTAGAATATGTCCTTGGCACTGAAACCCACATCTCATGTTATCTTCTTGCTGCAAACACAAACCTCATTATTTTTCTAGTATATTTCCAGAAATTAAATATGATCCAGCTACTCTATCCTTCCTGTTCACCAAAGATCAAGGCCAACTGTTCTCTTTTCCTGAAGCATCCTCTGACACCTTGTCTGTCACCTTTGATGTCTTAGATAACCACTGAACCTAATCTTCAGTAAGGAGGAAAAAACCCCTTGTCCTCTAGAGCTGAATTTTTAAAGCATTTTTCAGACTTTCAGTATGTCTTGCAGTAAGCTCCTCAGGGAACTCAGCCCTAGCAAGGCTCTGAACTTTCCTTACCAGGCTGTGGCCAGTGATAACCAGACCATACACCCCATTTGCTTGCTCATCAGGTATAATTATTTGGTTTTTTGAAGATTTTTCAAACTGAATGTTGACTTCATCACTGTCCAGAAAGGAGTCTGGCTTCATCTTTTTTCTTGCATTCCTTAAAAAAAAAAAAAAAAGAGATAATGATGGAAATCTGAAAATTGTGCAAATACGTATCTGTTTTATAAGAGCAACTTTATGAAAACAAAAAACCCAACGATTCCCTTTGATAGTTCAGTCCAATTTTTACTGTATCCCAACAACAATATGCATTGCTTAGCTGCTGCTGTCTGCGCAGATCATCCACATTTCTGAAACTCTAACTAGTGTTGCTAAACTTCTGCTAATTTTAAGTCAAACAAACCATCTGAGTGCCATGAAGGATGGTATTCCAGAAGATATCTGATTTTCTGTGCATGTTGTCTAGCAGCCATCTACTCCAAGAGAAAAGAACTGCAAACCTTCCCCATTTTTCACCTTTATCTAAGAACCTGTGTCTACAGAGGAGGTGAGGAAGGGAGGTAAGTTCTCAGATATTGTCAAAAAGGTATTCAGACAAAAGACATACCCAGACAAAGGACAGCAATGTAAATAGATGGCAAGAACAGTACAGCATCAGCATAGCCCAAACCTGGAGCCAAAGCCTTTGTAGCTCAAGATCACTTGTTGGTCATTTTAGCTAATACTCCCTATCTGACTCTACTTTCTTATACCTTTACATAATTTGAGCTCTTGGATAAAAGAGCTTCAGCATTTACTCTGAGAGGAGATTTCTATATGGTGTTTAGCTTCTGGATCTTCCAGGGAGGCAGCTCTCCCTTATCTAAGGTCCCTGAATGAACTGCAGCAAGGAAAGCTGATGGGGAAAAAGAAGGTGGAATGATACAAAACAAAAATAATGCTAATGCACAGAATGAAACTGGTTTTTAGCCATTTACCTCAGCTCATTCAGTACATCATCAGATGTGCTGCCTTCAATAATGAAAACTTCTTCCATGTCATCATTCAGCAAGTTGCAGGAGTAACCAATATTCATTGCTGTCTCTGGAAAAGATAAACCAGGAAGATAATCCATCTCAGCAGCCCCAAATTCACCCACTTCTGTAGACTTTTTGTTCACATGGCAAAAGCTCTCTTTCTGACTCAAAAGAGATTGGAGCCTTTCAGAGTCAACAGTAAGTGAGCCAGGAGAGTCACTTTGATGCTTGTACCAGCCAATTTGACTTCATAAGACCACAGGAAAAAAATAACTCTACCAACATGAAAAAGCTTAAAATACCCTTTAATCAACATATTTGGAGGAAAAAAAAAAAAAACCACCAAAAAAAACCCCAAAAAACAAAAACCAACCAAACAAAAAACACCAAACCACTTCATGTTGATTCAAAAATTTTTTCAGGATTTTTAATTGCCCTCTCCCTGCTTCCAGAAAAGCCCCAAAACCCAAAACACAACTCTGTAAAAGAATATGACATTTTGTCCATAACATTCTGGAAATATATTTTGGTATTTTATAGCAAAACTATTGCATTTGGAACATGACAAAACTAAATGGTCCATTTTTCTCAAAAATTCTCTGCTCATGTCTTGGATGAAATTATTTGCAAACACTTTTGACCTCCCTGAAACACCATTGTTTCAGTGAAAATACTGTCTCCAAAAGAATTCACTGGAGTCTATTTGCTGCTCTTTCCATCTCCATCTCCTATGTTTCCTCCATTTCTATTTGGGATGATAAGAGCCAGCAACAAGCTGAAATGCACCCAACATCCACTTTAACATGAAAGTTTCTGGAAAGCAGGACAAGTTTTTTTCCACCTTCTTCACCTGAATGATCAACTGGGTGAAGGTGACACCTTTTCACAGCTTATGTCAGGGACTATGGGTTGCCTAACATCACCTCTCCAAGGACAATGCTGCCTTCACCCTGCTTCCACTCTTATGACAGAAATGAAATACAGGCATGAGCTAGTAATCTGATCTAATTCTAGTTAACTGACATTCTGCATTGCTGGCAATGAAGCAAAGCCATGTAAGTTTGTCTGCTGTGCAGTTTTCAAAGAATGAGAACACAGGTCTTAGCAGAACAATCCCACCAGTGGAGAAGAGAAGCATGCAAAGCTGTAGCACTTTTACCTTGCTTATCTCCAGTGAGAACCCATATCTTGATGTTGGCTTTGGCAAGAGTCTCAATTGTCTGTGGTACCCCATCTTGTAGCTTGTCCTCTATGGCTGTGGCACCTAGCAGCTTAACAGAAATGGCAGGGAGCTGGTTAAATCCTCCCACTGCTACCAAAGGAGAAAGCATTGAACCTAATTATTTAAGCAAACACAAATGAAATCTCCAGAAATAAGGTTGTACTGATTGTCATTCTTCCTCAGCAAATTTACTGTACAGAGGACAGCCCTGATCCTGCAGGTGTTCTAGGCTCTAATCTCCCCAGGCTCTGATGGATTATGAATATGCATGAAATTATTTGCAAGAATATTTGCAGAGCTATAGGTCTGTGTTGTTCCATGTGTTCCCTTCACAGCAGATAGAGCTTTAAAAGAGGGGCAAAGACACTCTGGATCTGTGTCCCAGACCTCCTCTGGTGTGGAACTTGATCCCAGCCATGCAGTACTGCAGATGTCACATGGCTGCTAAACATCTCCAGCCCTTAACAGACCTATCCCCATCCCTGGTCCACACTGTTACACAGCTACACCACAGACTGCTCAGGACAAAAACCTTCATTATTTTTAAGTTACTGCTTTTTCTGCTGTTTGAAGGTAGGTGGTGGCTTTAACCTGTAATCAAAGAGACGTGGAGGTTTCACTGCAACCTCGGATTTCACTGCTACCACCTACCTCCTGCTGCTTGGAGACTAAATTCAGAGGTTGGTTTTAAGCCTGGGATCCCTTTTGGCATCCTGAGATGTCCATCAAAAATCAGCTATGAGTGTTATCAATGTAGGTAACAGCTCTGAGGGAACTTCTTTACAGGGTCCTCCAAAATGTACAATCCCTGTTTACAGTAGTTCCTGTTCCAGCTAGAGAGACTGCAACCTCCAAAGGCCAACATTTCCACAGCTCACACCTGCTTCCTCCCTGAGCACTGCTGGCATTCTGAGCATACAGCTAATGGAAGGAGCAAAGGAGCCAGGATTTCTGGGATTTCAAGAAAGCATTGCCATGATTGCAAAAGCTGGATTGCTTCTCTTCAGATCACACACATGCTTTTCATTCATTATTCATGGCTCTAAAACACAGGCAAATTCTCCAGGGCATTTCAAAACTGTAACAACACTTAGGGAGAGAAGAATGACCCAAAGATCACTGTTTAGCTCTATTTCAAATTGACACGAATGTGTTCATGGATATCATTTACCCATCCTGCCCAGGGCTGGAAGAACAAAGGAGACATTCTCATGGGCACTGGAAATTATTCACTGCCTGCCATTTCAAAGGCTGAAAAATAAATAGGTCAGCCATTTGCACATACAAAGGATAGCTATGAAATATTTGTGTCCACGTCATCTCCTGAAGGCTCTGATATGTCACTTCATCACAAGAAAGCTACTCTGACACCCACATGAGTTAAAATAAAACCATTCCCCTGAACTGTTGGCTGACACCGCAGTTACGGTCTCCTGATGGAGGTGCCAGTGAACACCCAGGGCTGCCGTGTTCTGACCTGCTCCTGTCACACAGCGCACTGAGTTGTTTGCAGAGCAGTGTTTACCAAAGTCACACTGAGCTGTTTATTGACAAATCACCACCCTCACTGCCTCCCCCAGAGCCTGGCCCAGATTCCCTGAATTACCAACCATTAGATCTTTTTCAATCTCTTCATATAACTCCGACAGTTTCTCTTCCCGTCCTTCCAAGGCAGTGCTTGCTTCATGGTGACGCCTGATCCAGTCCTGGAAGTAGTCTTCCTCCAAGCTCTTATAGGCCACCACGAGTGTCCTCAGGCCTTCTCCAGCAAACTCCTGCAAGATAGTGGTGAGATAGATGATCCAAGGTCCAAGAAGAAGAGTCTGGTTACAAAGGACCTTCAGAAATCAGACCGGTAAAAGCATCTTGGTAAAGTTTGCAGAGGAAAGGTGAACAAATGACACCTTAGGCCACAAACATTGAGGCATTTTTAAACAGCAATTCCAGACCACTTTATCATTATCATCCATGGTCCTTATGGAAAAAAAAAAAAACAACTCAAAAGGGCTTTTCTATTCTTGGCTCTAAAGCTTTTCACTAATCAGGCATTTGTTTCTCAGGATTGTATTTCTCAACAGGATGTCCAGAAGAGTGAGATCTAGATAAACACTGAAGACAGCCTCAAATTTTGGATATGGGTTCAACATTTTTAAGGTATGAATTCTGGCTGAAATCCACAGCATGAACACAGCTAGTCGTGGCATCTCAGGAAGCCTAACTGTGCTTTCTGATGGACAATATAGACCTCAGTGTTTGGTGGAACAGCAAAGATGCATTTATGAAATGTGTCTCTGGGAGGTGTTTCCTCAGGTGCATCAGAAACAAGTTCTGGATCTTCTAAATGTCCTGTGTTGGATTTGCCATCTTTGTCCATATTACAGAATCATAGAATGATAGAATGTCTTGGGTTGGATGGGCTCTTAAAGATCATCTCATTCCAACCCCCCTGGCTTGGGCAGGGGCAATAGACCAAGTTGTTCAGAGCCCCATCTAACTCAGCCTTGAATGCTTCCAGGGATGGAGCATCCACAGCTTCTCTGGACAACCTGTTCCAGTGTCTCATCACCCTCACAGTAAAGAAATTTTTGCTAAAAATTAAACTAAATCTTCTGTCTTTCAGTTTAAAGCCATCAAATCCTTGTTTTATCATTACATGCCTTTGTAAAAAATCTCTCTGCAGCAGTCTTATAGCCCCTTCAGATACTGGAAGGTGTTAAAAGGTCTCCCTAGAGCTTTCTCTTTTCCAGGCTGAGCAACCCCAAATCTCCCAGCTAAGGCTGGGAGAGATGCTCCAGCCCTCTGATCACCCTCATAGTCATAGACTCACTCCAACAGGTCCATGTCCTTCTTATGCTGAGGATCCTAGAGCTGGACAGTGTTCCAGAATCACCTTCCTTGATTTGCTGAATGTCCTGGAGTAGTTTACATGGCACCTGATTCTCATGCTTTGGCAACTAATTTGAGACCTAAAGCCATAGAAATTAATTTTTTTTCATTTTTTTCTCTATTCCATAACTTAAAATTGGTGCTTAAATGCTGTTTCTAAAATCTGTGTTTTTTTTTTCCTGAGGACAAAGTATGCTGGGGAAAAGGAAAACATCAGATGCAGAGATGTTGTTGAGAAGGAAGCTCTTACATTCAGGTGTTCTGTGGTCTCCTCTTTGAGAGAATTGCAGGATGGATGAAGCAGTTCATAAAGAATGGTGTCAGCCCCCTTGCAGTACAAAGTCAAGTCACCTTCTGGACTCCGCACTGTGAGGAAGGGGAAAATAAATGCCACAAATACCAGACTGAGTCTTTTGGGGTACAAAGCTCTTCCATCAAAGCCAAGAACAGTTTCTACAGGTGTCTGAATTTCCCCAAGTTTTGGCAAAATCCCAGGAATCAAGACAAGATCTGTTTAGAAGAGAGTGCATTGGTCTGAGCAGACACTACGTTGTCCCTACAGGCTGTACTTCACTAAAAAGTGAAGAACAACTTGTTTTAGGGAACTGGACCTACTTCTCCTGTTTTCCTACCAGTAAACTGTAACTACAATTACAATATTCCTGAAATAGTAGAGTAAGTTGGAGTGTTAATAAAGGCTGCAAAAACTTTCTTGAATAATTTCTCCATTTTCTGTTTGAGAGAAATTTGAAATTTGTTTATTGGAAAAAACCTGTTTTCTCAGTTTGTTCTTGCTTTCTCCTGTCCTACTTCCTCAATTTTTACTGAAAATTTAAAAGCTGATTAGAAGAAAGACCTTTTCTGCACTGTAGTGAGGGGAGAAAGATATATGAAAAGCTTTGTGTCTTTAGAAGGATGGCTTGCATCACTGTGATCCAGATGTTGAGATTTATCCCACCTGCCTGCTTTAAGTATTTTTCTGGCACTGTTGCTGTGTAATTATAAAGTCAAGGCAGCCCATCTCAAGTCCTCAGAAATAAATGTTATTCAGAGAACACTGCAAAGAAGGTCTCCTAGAAAAATTCTGCATCATAGAAGAATGAGGGACAGGTCCAGAACCTGCTAAAATCAGGAAGGAAAGAAAGCAGCAAAGGAAACATACCAATCACAGACATTCGTTTGCGAACATTGTTGAAATCAAGAATAGCCAGAAGTTTGTAGATTTTTGTTTCTCCCATTTCCACAACAGTGATGGTCTCTGGTGTGCGAGCTCGGAACACAAATCCAAAGTTTCTGGCAGCAGTGACTAGGGCTCCCTCATCAGGAGATTGTGCTTGATACACCAAGTTACCTGACATGCAAGAAAAAGATGTAATGTGGCTTTTGACTTATTTCTGAGCTTAAAAAAAAAACAACCAAAAAAATACCCCAAAAACCCAAAGACATAATACAGCAGTTATCCCTTTGCTTTTCTGTCTATCCACAGAGGTCCAGCACTAAAAAGCACCTTATGTCCACACATCTCCATCAAGTCCCACCAACCAATCCTCCAGAACAATGCAAGAGGCCCCCTGGATTCTTTTGGGGATTTTAATCACTCTCTTTGGGGTCTAGAATCTCACTGAGAGGAGAGGTTCCTTGGGTTTAGCCCCTTCTAGTTAGATTTGCATGTATTTTTTCTGATCCATATTTTCACTTTATACCTGACAATTAATTCTAGCCTTTAAAGCATAGCTTTCATCCCATCTGGGATTTGAGGAGGTTGACCTAGGAGCTGTGGAACACTGGATAAAAGGAGTTAATGAGTCTCCAGTGGATAGGTACTCTATGTTCTTTGCTTTTTTGGGGCTAAGAGCAGAGTAGAGAGAGAGCAGGGCAAGCCTCTGCCACCTCAGGGAAGCTGTGGCACCTGCAATTTCCGCACTCCAGAGATGTGGTGTTTGCAGTAGTGTCAGCTCCACCATAGGAACACACAGGGAGTGGAGGCCCTGGTCCTTTCTCTTCCCATGTGGCATCTCCAAAGACACTGATTTATGTGTAGCCATACACTACAGAAAATCACCAGGGAGCCAAAAGGACCAATAACAGCTTCTGTGGAGAGAAGACATGCTGTGGTGCGAGTGAACATAACCACTCATTCCAGTGCCCTCAGCAGTCCTCACCTTCCTTCTTCTCCTCTGGCATCACCGTGTGGCAAAGTGAGAGCAGCCGGAAGAACCTGTGTGTTGGGACATCATTCAGCTTCACAGCTTCAACCAGGCTGTTGTCATAAAAGGCAAACTTTGGGTCGGCTAATGGGTTGTATGAGAAATCAACCTTCTCTGTGTTCTGAAAAAAACATGGCTTGGTATTATTTGTTGAGCTCTCACACGGCTGTACACCAGCTGCCCAACACTGCCCCTGTCTCCTCCTCACATTTACAAAGGATCCTGCAGGGCTGGCTGCTCATGACAGACATTGGTGCATTTAAGGAAGTGGGAGGTTGTGAAAGGTATTTAATCATGGGACAGGACAACACTAGATGTGCCTTTCAGAGCACTCAGGCTAAGAACCAATTAGCTAAACTGCCTCTCTGAGTAGCAGCTAATGCTCCAACAGGAGCCCTACCAGTGGATGCCTACAGCAAAGAAGTGCTTGCTTTCAACACACGCCTGCTTGGAAGCATCTTGCTCATGATATCAAAGGCTGCCTGTGATAGTGGAATGGAGGAGACCAGTTTAAAGCAATTCAAAAGTCTGTCTTATCCACCATGTTCTCCCAAAGTCAGGAAAAAATCCTGATACAGAAAAAATAGGACAGACAGGTGAAGTAAAGGTTAAACTCTACAGGCACTAACTATTTTGTCAATAAACAAGGAGCCCCAAGCAGAGTGGAACACACTGGAGAAATGTCCAGAAGCTTACCACATGATGTGTCATGGAGTAATGGACTGCCAAGCCTGCCTCGAACAATTCTGACTGCCACCCCATCCCTGATGAGCTCAGAGTTTCCAGGATGGGAATCATCCTTTTGACCCCTGCATACTGAAATTTAGCATTCAGCCCAAGAGCACAGACCGACCCCTCCCACAGTCATCTGCACAGCAAGGTCCAGGCACAGCAACACTGTGGGTGTGTGGGCAGCAGGACTCTGCTCCAGAGACTGTCACCAGCAGCAGGGTGGGGTGGACACTTGGCAGGACTCTAGCATGTGTCACCAAGCAAGGCTGACAGAGACAGGGCAGGCTCGAGGCACAGTGCTCAGCAAAACAGCCTGTTTCAGTGGGAAATTTAAGATCTAAATGGAATGAATCATTGGAATGAGGAGTGGGATTTTCATAATCATCTTGCTATTTGTTATTTGGATTACTGCATGTAGCTTTCAGACATTTTTGAAATGAAGACGTGCATTTGTGCCTGCAAGCAGATGCTAAAGAAAAATGTAAAATTTACACATTTTCACACTTTCTGAAGTCCAGACATTAGAGGAATTTGACAGTGACCTCGCTATTGGTGTGAACTGCACTCACTAATTCCTTGCAAAAGCTTTAATTAACTGACAAAGTTAATAAAATTCAACAATGTCCAAGTCTCCAACAAACACCTGTGGTCAAGTGTCCAAGAGAAATTGTGCATGCCCCAGGATGTCAGGAGAAGCAGAGGAGACAGTGGGCTGTTCCTGACCTGCAGGTTTAACCCAGGAGCTTAACTCTGGAAATTCTCTGACATCCAGAGGAACGCACATCTGTGTTCTGATCATCAAGAGCATCAGCTCTTGCAGGGTCAAAAACATAAGCTGTGCAGGGATTTGTCCACTGGTACTTATCCAGGTCCACTGAAAGCACAGATCCTGATAGCATTTGAGCACTTACCTCATTTATTTCTATCCTTTGTCCAGACATATCATACACATCACCTGCAAGCAAGAAAGATGAAATTATAGCCACAAACTGCAGGTAAGTGCAGTCTCTGAACCACAGAATTGAGTAAAGTGTTTCTAAGTTTCTATTTTAAAAGTACATTGACATGGGCACTGATGACTGATGATACATAACAATCAGTTTCTATGTTTGTCCATGACAAAATCTGGAGACTGATAGATGCTTGAAATACAAAGTAGTTACCACAAAAGTGACTGGCTTTTGAGTAAAAAATACTTGTCTTGAGCTGAACAGAGAGAATAATGTTTCTAGTCCTAAGTAGGAAATGAAAGTGCTTCCAGGGGGTTGACTTATCTTGTGCCTTCTCTTTCAAAATCCAGCTCCCAGATCCTACAATTTGCAGCAGTCCCTGGACACCCACAGAAAATGAGTTTTTAAAGCCCATTTTTCCCACCACTAGATAGAAAGTCTGCTCTGTTGATTCTCCCCAAATGGATGATCTGAATTCATAGGAATTGAAGACATGTCATCTCCAAGAAATATTATTAGAACTTCTGCCTGGAGAAAAGTTTCACTTAGGAAGGTCGGGACTGTGCCAAGGCCAGCCAGTCCCAACACTTAATTGAAATAAGATCAAAATGGAATGACTTATAGGAGTGATTGACTCGTGTTTGCACCAGCAACCTCAACTGTGACCAAAGTCAATTGTAGTGCTGGTGTGCCTTCACAAAGGCCTCAGGAGTGTAAAACAAACACAGTAAACACCTCTTCTAAGAACCTATGCATCAGCTGATTCCCTGGGAATGATAGCCAAGAGGCTTTTGTACATCTCTTCCCTGAAGCCTTTAGAAGAGAGCAGAACTAAATAATCCTTTCTAGCATTGCTTACCAGAATGCTTCTGAGCAGCAGAGAAGTACTGTGCTAGGCAGAAGCTAAACATTTAGAAAACTACAGGCAATAGACTGTTTGCCTTCTTTGCATGTGTTTCCCATTAATTTCTTGAATCCTTACCCTGTATGTCACCTGTTGGTGGTGACATGCATTTCAGAAAAGTCAACTAAGGACACTTGATAAGAGAGATTACAAACTCCTCATTAGCAGCACTAATGTTAAATATCATAGTAACACTGTTTGAGATAAGATGATCTCCAAATATACAGATTAATAGGAAGAAATATCTTCTTTTATTAGGTCAGCTGATAGCACTGAGCAAAGATGCAAACTTTCTAGCACATTAGTGCATCAGGAGGTCTGACACAGGCAAAGCAAGCATCCATATACAAATAAGCAGTGACTAATTTCTCTGGGGCATCTAATGATGTTAATCAATTAGGCAGTTTACAAAGTGCCTCATCTCTTGAGCAGTATGAAGAAAACTGTCTGGGTTCATAGCATGAACAAGCCCTTTAAATCAATAACTTCTAGGACCTAACAGAGCTAACAATTCATGTTTCCCATTTTTTCCAACTCCCTGCAAACTTTTCTCTCTTCAGGTAGTTGAAGGATGTCAGGTATAAAGACAAAGACCAAGTCATTGACTACTCCAACTACCTGAAAACAATGTGGAAAATCACTGCTCATGACATGAGAAATTGCTGAGAGAGGACAGTGTGAGAAGCTGGCAAAATATGCAGATGAGCCCCATGAAGGGTGGCTGATTTCATAAATGATTAGAAGGGAGTGAGTTATGTGAGTTGCATGTTATATTTTGCAAGGTTAGCAATACCTGGCTAACCAGGCCAATAATACTATAAAAAGCTGTGATTACCTAACTAGTGATATCAGAAAAAAAAAAAAAAAAAAAAGCAAATTTGGGTACAGATTTTGTAAATCTGGGACAACTGAAGCAAAACGAATAGTGTTAGGGCAGTAGTGGGGCAGAAGAGGGGAGATAAAAGAGTGAGAAAAAAGGGGAAACAATTGATACGTGGCAAGTGATGCAATTAGGCTGTCCAGACATCCTTGAAGGGTAGCCTTACACTTGACCACTGCAGCTCCTTACATGGCACTCTCTTCTGGATATCAGATTTAGTCTCTGTGGATGAAGGGGCACACAGTGAAGAAAACCCAGAGAAAAAGACAAGCATACCATAGGATTTGCCATTGATGGAGCACTTGTTGAAACACATGATGTTCTGGGTGAGAGTTCCTGTTTTGTCTGAGAAGATGTATTTGATCTGCCCCAGTTCTTCGTTGAGTGTAGTGGTTCGAGCCTGAGCTGGCGTGTCATTCAGTGGGTAATACATTTTACGGTCCCAGTCAATGTAGAAACTGTTACCCAAGCGTATAATCTCCACACTAATGAAACAGAAGCAGAAGGCAATGGAATATTCATTAACTTAAGAGACAAGCTCTTTATCTTCAGCACCACCATTATCAATTGCAATTAGAAGACAACTTTGAAGGTAATGACAGGTTGAACTCATCTGCCCATAGGTGGCCTGTGGTAAGGGATGCTGAAGCAAATCCCACTGAAATGATATGCTAAATTTACAGCAGAAACTCATTTCCTTTGTTCATAAAGTAGTACTTTATAAAAGTACTTGGGAAGTTTCAGAAGTGTTTGGACTGAGAATTGGGGCAGGAGTAGTGCATTTCAGTTAGTGCCATCTCAGGAGATGGTTTCCAGCAGAGCTGTGGGCTGAGCTGAGCCCACTGCCAGGGGATGAGCACAGCCATGTCTCCAACAACAGAGCCATTGTGTCACTCAGTACCACCAAAAAAGAGTGGCATCAGCTCACAGATGACATGAATTTTCACCTTGCTGAGTGACATACTGGACAGGAATGGAATTAATTCCTCATGTTTACCAACACAAAAGAGAGTCTCAGCAGCAAAGCTGACTGAAGGTAGCTATAATGATAAATTGAACAGGGCTGTGCAGTGTCTACCCCAGCCCCAAGTTTTGAGAGCATCACAGACATGCTGCCTACCTGTCATTCCTGTCTATCACAAATAACCAACACAGCTCTGCATTGTCTGAGAAGAGAGAACACTCTCAACTGCACCAAGTACTTCAGCCTGGTTGCACCTACTTACCTGGCAATCCTCACACAGTCCTGAAGCCACCTCAAAGAACAGGCCATTCATTCACTGTTAGAAAGATGCTAATGGTGACAGGCTTCCAGCCCTGCTCCTATAGCATCCTACATACCTACACCTCCCCTTTAATTGCAAAATCATCCTCTCCTCTTCCAGGGCTCACTGCTGTCCCTACTCCAACACTGACAAAGCCTTCTGAAGGCATCAGAAACAAGGAAAGGGTCACTGTGGTTGTGTAGAAGCATCCATGATGGGGCTGTGTTAGGTTTTAAGGAAAATGCTGCTCCCAGTTAGGCAAAAGTTAAATCTCTCCTAAGATCAAAAGTGAAAGGAGCTTACAGCACGTACCTGACATAGAGTGAAATAGGTACCACGGTGTTTAGAATGATCACATATGACCAGAACATGAGGAAGCCAGAGTAGGAGGCAGAGTTGACACCCTCTGCCCAGGGCAGATAGACCTGGAAGTAGTAGCCCTTATCATGCTCCCAGATACCATTGCCAATGGCTAGGATGAGACACATCAGTGCTAAAAATGCAAAGATCTGGAAAAAAAAACAAAAAACAAAAATTAAAGACAAACCAAACAAATCAAAACCAAACAAAATGTATTGCATTTTAGAAACAAGGACTTTATTATGCACAAGTTAATCAGAAGACCCTAATGGGACAGGGTTGGATAGCCTAAATCATAGGAAAATGTGCCTGGGGATGAAGAGGAAAAAACAGCAAAATTATGATACTTTTACCTCGAGGACAAAGCTACACAGTACAGAGTCTGGCAACTTGGAATTAAAAGTCCTCAAACAGCTGGGGATTTAAATCCCAAGCAGACATCTCAGCAAGCATGGTTACAGCAGTCTGCTGTACAGCAAATCTCAAAAATTAAAGGCGAGTTGAGCTGAAGGTGCTCAAACATCTGGCTGCACACTTGGGAATAGAAACTGCCTGAAGGACTTGGCCATTTGCCAGATGTATCACAGTCTTCTTCATAATTTCTGAAAGACTACTAAGGATATCCAGCAGCATACAGCCTGGAATTTAGCACTGGATATTATTCTGATAGTTAGGGGAGAGTTAATTGCTTTCTCAAAGCTAATAGTTGCCTTGGTATTTGCCCTTACAATTTGATTGCATTTCCTTTGAGCAAACAAAAAGCAGAACCAACTAATGATGCATATCCTTGGGCTATAGAGAAGTCTGTTTCCTGAAGCCTAAAGTAACCAGGGCAACAGCAACTGGGAAGTAAATTTGAAATGGGGAAACCTTACTGAAAACTGGGGCTTGCTTGGGAACACTATTTAACAGACATAAAAACATTATATAGGTCATAAAACATTTTTTGATTAAAAAAAGACAAGACTGTAGCAATACATTTATTTGGAAAAGCAGACAAAAAGAACAGGAAGAAATAAATTTAACAGAAATTAATACAAATTGCAAGGAATTACAGCAGTGTGAATCTCTAACAATAATAAAGAATCGAGAATAGAAAAAAAAATGAAGTAATAAACAGGTGTGTGAAAAGCAAATATGTTAACAGACAGCTCTCCAAGAGGAAGGAGAAAGGAAAAAGTAGGACTTATCTGCCCTATGGTATATGAAAAAGGAAGGTTATGTTTACTGACACAGAGGATTGTGTGACTATCTGATAATAAGCATTTTCAGTGCAGCAAGTCCATCTAATTCAAAGATGGAAGCTTAGAGCATAGTTTTTAAACTTTAATAAGGTTAATTTTTAACAATGCCTTAAAAACTGGGAAGACCGACCATCTTGGAATCCTGCTAATATAATTACAATATTTGTAAGGTAGAAATGGTGATGGTGGGGGATATAAACTACAGTTAACTGTCATCCTTCCTGGACAAATGATGAGAAAAAATTCTTTTGGCACGATCTTTTCCAAACATTTGACATAAAACAACCAATATAATAATAAAAGAGTGAAGATATGGAGTCAATAGGCTGCACAAAAGAGCAATTAAAAATCATCTTTTTCAAGTATAATCATTAGGGAGGAAATATAAGTAAGTTGGACCATTATGTAAAGGCCACACAGCAACAATCACATTAAAACAGTAATCAACCTTTTAAAAAAACAGTAATTGAGGGACAAACATAGAAACATTGATGGCAAACCCAATATTTGTACTGCTGAGGTCATCTGTGGAAGGAAGAAAGATACTTCTGTGGAGCAATATGAATCACTTGGTGAAAAGTTCATGCCTGATTGATTCAAGTTTTAATATCAAAAAGCCACAAAAGGGAACTGCAGTGAGAAAAGGTGACAGACTGAGTTCCAGGGGACACATTTATTTCACACATGAGTAGTAGGTTTTCTATTTAATTGTGCGAAGCCAAATAAATTGCTTAGCTTGTGAAATGGAGACAATATTGCTTGCTGGAATGTGGTGCAGTGTTTTTAAACCTCTGTGAACCAGAAATTAAAACATACTTCAATCTGTGCTATTGTAATTATAAGGACTTAAGGGTATTTGAAAGGCATGACCCGCCTCACTGCTCCAGAGGTTAAAAATTATTCATTTGCAGAATATCACAATCCCTATAGGAATTTCAATGTATGATTCAGCAACCGAAATACATGCAGGGCAAGACAGGAGCTGAACATCCCCAAGGAGTCCTCACCCAGGGCTGGGGTGTTGGAACCAGATGATCTTTTTAAGGTCCCTTCGAATTCAAGCCACTCTGATTCTATACGACAGCCGCTCTTGCCTACAGCTGCACTTGATTTATGTACATTTTGTTGTCTGTGCACTGGGCATGTTAATGCTCTCACAACCCCACTCATGTGCCCCCCTCATGCTTGCAGAAAGCTCACTAACATGCTGTTTGATCTGAAACAAATGGAAAGGACCAAGCCATTAAAAGTAGGCCTCAAGATTAATTTCTGTGCACAGAAACAACTGCATTCAGGGTGTTGCAATTGTAACCACAGCCCTGATGAGAACAACATGAAAAATCATTGCTTGTGCATACTCATGGAGCTTCCCAGTATGAACACCACCCCTCCCTAGGTCCTGCCCATGCACTGACTGCTAAAGATCCTCTTGGTAAGAGTTTTGTAAAGAGGAAGTGACTTTGGACTTCAAGACAAACATTGACTGTTGGACTGTGAATTAAAACTGTTTCAGTTTCTTAATTGTTACTTTGAATTCTGCTCAAGGACTTGAAGCAGTCAGTTGTTTAGGAGAGGTACGTGAGAGCTCTGTCTCTGAAAATTTGCTCCCCTAGCCTGCTAGACAGCAGCTTTCAGAGAAAAAAGCATTTCTGGAGCTGGCAAGTGCATCCCCACTGGAGGAACATTAACTTCTCTCTCAGATGGATGAGAAGCACCTCCAAATGTGACAAAACAGCTATGACTGCCATCTGGGAAGGTTTTGAGTCTGATTAACCCTTGTTGAGGCAGACGAAGGCAGCATTTAACAGGTGCTCCCTTGGCGAACCTGCTTAAACACTGCTTTGTGCCTGGAAGTTTTACAGGCAAACAAACAAAAAATGGTTTTACCAGTGTTCATGCAGAGTAAGTTTCACTACATTTAAATTACCTATTTATAGTAAAGTTGTGGCTGCTTTGTATTCTCCAGCTCAAGAGCAGAATATACTGCCTGTTTTTTATGACCACACTCTGTAACCTTTGACCACCTGGTGAGCTGGAAAAACCAAGTGCCACATCCCCTTAGGTGTGCAAAGAGTCTGGTGTTTAATGTATGACAGAGCTTTACTTAGACATCAAAATTTTAGGTTAAAAATGTGTAAAGGAGACAAACACACCCTTGGCTCCTCCACCGCCCAAGAGCCCAGGCAGAGGCTGATGCAATCGGCTGCAACTTGTTCAGTTTTTTTTAAACAGAGCCAGGAGGTAAATTCATCTAATTTGTGTTTTATACAGAGAAGCCAAACAGATTGGAAGTCCTGGGTGGTATCCTGGGCTTGTGAAAGGAGATTTAGCAAATCTTATTTGAACATTAAATTCCAGATTCCCGGTTCAGTTTTCCTCTGCTCTGTTTCTGTGCTCTGTGAATCCCTCCACAGCCCATTCTCCTCTCCAGTCAGAGCACAGCAGAACACCTATGAAAGTGTGAAATTCTTCAAATGCTTGAAAAATTTTGAATGTAAGATGCTCAAACATTGTTTAAAATTAAGGGTATGTCCTTACTGTACACAGAGCAGGGCTTCAAGAGGGATTGAAGTTAACCCTGGAGTGGCTCTCTGTTATGTGGTACTGCTGGGCATCCCCAGGCTCACCTAAAGGAGTTTTGGGATCCCAAGAAAAATAACAGGAATACAGAGGCTGAGATTAAATGTGGAGGTTTGAGGGTGGTGCCACCCTGGAGACGTTTATTCTCTAAGCCCCTGTGCTGGGGAGGCATGAATTCATAGAGGGCAGGGAGAGCTCCGTTCAGCCTTGCTGTAATGCACAGACTTCTGGTGGATGTTTCCCCCAGGGCTTGTTCCAGTGCCTGGGAATGGATCCTGTCCCCAGCCAGCTGCTAGGGGGATCTGGAGAGCAAGAGTAGTAGAGAAGGAGCAGGAACAGTAAGCACTGACCACCAGACCTTCCCAGTGTCATAAACTGAAGGTGGTGCAGCATGCATGGGAAAGCATGACAAATTTGCACTCAAAGGGAAATAAAATATGAAATTAAAGACCTTTCCTTCAAGCAACATTAATTAAAGTAGTGTCAGAGTGTATGTCTTCCTTCCCTGAGTGGCTTTGAACTCAAGCAATAAAATCTTGAGAGAGTCTGTGAAAGAATCACTATTTCTGCCTGGAAGTACTTGCCATTTGTTAAAACCACTGATGAGCTTAACCCTCAAATTCAATCTGTTTTTCAATCTGAGAACAGTGTCTGCTATGTAAGATTAATGTTCTCAAATTTCCCAGCTGCTTAAAACACCAGCTTCTGAGTATTAATGAGACCATGTCTAATAATTTACCCTAATGTGTTAAGTCAGGAGATGGCATAGTGTAAATTAGCAAACTCAATTACCAAGTCCTGTGCAGATATCACAAGAGATGCAAAGAAATTGGGAAGAAGAGAGAGAACTGCTAATGTTTATTTAAATAGAAAATGACAAAATTACTAGAAGGAAAAAAGGGCTTTGCAGCCTTCAAAATATTTCTCACCCAAAAATGCAGAGGAGAAAAGGTAGATTAAATGACAAGTTTAGAAGGAAAGTCCTTAATTCTGTCAATGTAATGGCCTTGTTTTGCAGGATGGGCTGGCAGAGGCACTGCAGAACTCAGGCTGATGATAAATTATGATGTACTTTTTATTTTTATCATTAGTCACTTCTGATATTCCCCCATTTGTGTGGACAGAGAGGTGGTGCATCTGGAAATGATGAACACATCTGAAGAAAGGAAGACACATTAATCAGACTTACCACCAACACAAGGACATTCATGAGCCGATCAATGCTTGTTCGCTTAAAAGTTGTTTTTCCACTGTTCTGCATGAGTTTTGTGTCTGGCCCTGGAGATGAAGCACACTTGTTAATTTTAGTAATAAAGCTTAGCTGTTCTAAAGCTGATTCCCTCTGAGGCCCCACTGTGTTTTCAGCATAAATAACCATTACAGCTCTCATGAAGTCAGGTACACACAGTTTAGACTGCAAGTGGGAAACCTGGGCAGAAACAAGTTAAGTCATTTGTCTGAGACTATATGGAGAGAGTCACATAAAACCACTAAATCTGGACTTCGACTCAACTATTTTTTTTCAACATTCAACCCTTCCATTCAGGTTTAATCACTTCTCACAGTATATTTGGCATTGCTATGTTATTTGTGACATATTATGTCTTATTTCACATGTCTACAGGAGTATAGAAACAATAGAAGGACTATGTTCATGAAAAGCATAGATCTAATCAATAATATTATTGATGACCCTGATATTCCAATGTGGATGAAAATCACATAGAAATGATTCAGAGTGTTTACTGCAATACACTTGAGTGAATTCTTAACCAAATTTAATTGTTACATTCTTTCTTAGTCATCGATCAAAACTCCCCTCCTGTACTTTGCTGTGTGGATTTCTGAAACTTTTTTCTTCTCGTGCCTGGAAGCACAAGTACTTGATTCCTTTGTGGATGCTGGGTGTGATGTATCCCCACACTAGTGGTTCTGGGCTCTGCAATCAGCATGTCAATCTTTTTACCTACCAGCATAAATGACAAGCCCAAAGCACCACTCTGTGTTCCTGATAGTACAGCCTCTCAGCAACATCTTCTCATTGTCCAGGGCATATTTCTCTCCCCAAAGAGTAAGAGTTCCTGTGAATTTATCCAGTTTGTTGTTTGGTGCCTCACATCTGACTTCTCCTGTAAAAATAATGTAAAAGCAAAAATGGAAATCTTTGTCCAGAAAAGTGTCATCAATACTGCATTCCCAGCTGTTCCTCAGAGAGACAATATTTCACACTCTAGTTACAGCCGATTCCTATCCCTATTGTTCCCATTCTATATCTTATATTTACTGATGTTCTGGGATGTTGCTCCTTTCCCATATTCATCTCATAAATGAAAGGACCACAGTGAACTTGGATTTATCCAATTCTTTGAACATGGCAATTTTTTATTGGTAGAGTACAAAACAAAGTTTCCACAGCTTCTATGTGGGTGAGAAGAAGTGTTGAAACAGCAACATACTTTTAATCTATTCACAGCAAATTCATAGCAGTAGGATGTCACTGGCTAACTTTAGCTAAAAGTGCTGACATCACCTTCTTTCCTATTTCATTTTCTCTCAAATTGCAGAAGCCCAAGTGAATATAATCATAGCCTAAAGGCTGCAGAAGAGTAATTAACTAAGGTGTCTTTGTTCACTGATTTTTAATTTCATCTGTTTTATAACTCATGTCCCAGGAGCACATAAAAAGATACCACTACCTTCTTTGGCCACTGAGTTGACACTGTAAGTGACTGGAGTGTCTATTGCCATGCTTTATATTTATTTCTTGTAATAAAATGTGTTCAGATACATCAGTATAAAAATGACTATTTAAATCAAGGGCTGCACCTGACATTTAAAGATTCAAAGCAGAGCCCTGTAGATGTATTGAGAACTGGAAAATACAAATATGCCTTACTGAAAGGCAATCTAGGAGTTCAGTCTGTTCACTTAAACAGCAGTTATGTTCATCACAGGCTATAAATACCTACTAAAATATTAGCATTTGCAAAGAATACTATTCTTCTAGCTGCTCTCAGATTTACACACCAAGCTCAAGAGACTAGAAACAAAATCCAGAGAAGTCCAGAAGAAAAGTCCAGCTTCAAGTGTCATGATTGTGTTCACCACTACAGATTTAAAATCAAACATTATGCAAATTATCAAAAAAGCAACTCTAATCTGGGGCAGACAAACCATTAGACATGAAAGACTGAATAATTAGGAAATTCAGTGACACATGTGGCATGAGAATTCATACTAACAACTGTGCTTCTCTTCTATTTTATCATCTGGTTGGTTAGTCCAACAAGGACCAGACCTGTGCCCCCTCGTTTCTGACAGTCTCTAGTAACCAGACCCATCTCACTGCCTCCCTCACAAACACCTTGAAAACACAAAGGAAACCGAGGTTTTGCACTGGAACCTCAAACAATGCAAAGCAAAACCAGGGTATGGTCTCCCACCAGGAACACTGTGCCTGCTGTGGGACAGTGCTCTTGTGAGCACCTCATGTGTCCACATCTGCTTTCCCATAAGTGGGTGGGCTAGGCTTCTGACACACTGATTGTGAGATCAGAAGGGATTCATCCAAATGAGACTGACCACAAAGAGTGAGAAGCTCTAAAGATCCCTCCAGGGCAGCTGCATTAAGCCCAGTAGCTCTGCAACTGGAGGCACCACAGCCAGGCACCATGCCTCCTGCCCCCTCACCCAGCAACAGCAATAAGGTATCTGGAGTACATTTCATCTGAAAGGGTTAAATACTGCCAAGTCAACTGTGATAAGCAGAGGGTAAATGAAAAGTATTGCTGCCTTTCTCATTTCCCAGTTCCCCAAATCAAGCAAAGAAATCTAGTGTTTTGCAAGCTTCTTCCTTATCTGAACCATCAAACAAACATCATAACTCACATTAAGCATTCCACTGAGTGCCTGTATTAGCTGCACAACCCTGTCCTCTCTTCCTGTCTTAAAAAGTAATTAGATAAAGAGTTACATAAATATTTAAATATTTCTACTGAGGTTTGCTAAGGGAAATGAAAGGCTGGGTCTGATTCCAGGCACTCTTCCCAGTACACTGTCAAATATAAATCATCTTGGGAAACATTTTATTCATTTTAAGTATTGTGAAGAGGCCACTTTTATTTACAACATAAGTAAAATAGAGATTTAGAGAATAAATAAATAAATATCCAATAACAAAATTCTCAATTTTCCAAAATATTTTAAATGTTTTTTAATTTAAATGTTTTTTAATTAAGCACTTCCAAGAACACAGTGCCTTTAGATAACCATCACACCAAGCATCTTGAAAAATTATCTAAGATTAAGATTTTGCTTATAAATTTATAGACACTTCAGCCTGCTCAGGAAAATAATTGAGGCATGCCACTCCAATTATTAACATTAAGCATCTAACTGTACATGTAAAAGCCTATTTCTTAAGACCAAAAACACTCAGAACCTCAGCCATCACTTCAAAAGAAATCCTGATGTACTGAGCTGACACTTGGCAAAACCCACACATATTATTGCATAAACCCTCAACAAAGAAGGCAAAAGAAACTCTATCAGAGACAGTCTCAGCTATGTTCTTTGCCACTACTCACCACTTGTCCTGGAATCATCTACTTATTTCAAAAACTCTTTTTTTCCTAAAATTATATTCCCTCTATATCTAAAAGTATTTCCTGAGAGCCTGCAGTCCTTGAGGCGTTCCAAGGGCAGTAGCATTCATTCCACCCCTTTCCATAACAACTCCTCCTGTAATCTGGACCTCATATCTAAGCCAGCAGGGCACTGCAGAACGTGACTAGCACTACTTGGTCTGTTCCCCCGTCTTGTCTCCACAGACAGATGATATGTGACCATGGGGAATTCTGGTTTTGACTGGTCTAGCTCCTTCCTCTGTATATGCTGCTAAGTATTCTCTGGCATCCAGTGACAGGACACATGGGAATGGTTGAAGTTGCATCAGAAGAGGTTCAGACTGGACCTCTCAGGAAACATTATTGAGAGGGTGACCACTCACTTGAACAGGCTTCCTAGAGAGGTCACCGACAGGCCCCCAGCCTGTCAGGTTTAACAGGTATTTGGACAGTGCCCTTAAACACATACTTTAACTTTTGGTCAGCTCTGAGGTGGTCAGACCATTGGACTAGATGATCATTGTAGATACCTTCTATTCTATTCTATTCTATTCTATTCTATTCTATTCTATTCTATTCTATTCTATTCTATTCTATTCTATTCTATTCTATTCTATTCTATTCCATTCCATTCCATTCCATTCCATTCCATTCCATTCCATTCCATTCCATCTTGTATTTGATACAGAAAACAGTGCTAAGAAAGGACACATTTCCTATTATACCCATCTATACTGCTTGCTTTAGATATTTTAAAACTCAGTCTTTATTGTTGCATTGAGAGAGGAAAGGAACAACTTCAGGGTGAGGCTTCAGGCTGGGAAGGCTCACCTGTCCTCTGTGCACAGTTATTCCTCAGGTCTGTGTGGGGTCTGGGAAGTGCCACTGATCAGAAGATAAATGTAATCAGTGCATCAGCATTGCTACAACAGTGTGTAGATATCTTGAACTAAGCATATGATTTTGGGAGAACAGCTTTCATTGTGCAGTTATGTGAACTCTTGTGCTGGCTTTCAAGGTGGTTAGTCTCGACTTATGCAGACAGACAAATGAAAAGTGTCCATCCACAAAAATTGCCACCAATGCAGTCAGTGTCAGGTCATAGCCATGTGTGGCACCAAGACTTGCAAGCAAAGAGGGACCTTTTCCTTTACATGTGGTGGACCTTTTTCTTTACACCTGTTGTACAGACTGCAGAGTGCCTGTTCTGTTTTGCCGGCAGGAAGAGTCCCAACCACTCTCTCTAATTTGGGTAAGTCACCTGTAAAGTGAATTTTCCATTTATACTCACCATTGAACTCTGTCAGCTTCTGAAGGTCTTCTCCAAGCTCTGCAGTGACTGTTAGTGCCTGCTTCACCTTCAGGTTTGTTTCACTGTGACAAACAATATAGGAAAAAAACATGACCTGAAAGTCATATGTGAACTGAAAGCTTTCCTTGAAAATCACTTCTGCTCTTGAGGACAGTCTTCTTCCTTAGACATCTGATGGACTATGATACTGTACATCTGTTTCACCTGGCCAAAGAGTGTAGATTGTCTCTTTGAGTTGCAAAGACAAGCATTCAGAGGAATTCTGAGCATAGTACCAAAGGTGAAGTGGCTCTGTCTTCTTAATTTCACCACAGAGCAGTGCACTCTTTACCCTGTCACTCATGACACATTTTAAATCCAAGGTATTACATTTATGAGAGCTCTGAGTATTTTCTCCCATGGTATTCTGATCTGAAAGATTGCTTCAGTCCTGGGACTAGCTAGCTGGGGAGCTGGAAACACAATGTCAAAAGCATACTGCATTTGTTCAGGGCCTTGTAGAAGTGGCACTTGTGTGTATGAAAACTACAAACCCATTTTCACTAGAAATCACATAGGGAAAGTCCAGAGGGCTGTCTGCAGGGTCTTGGGAGAGACACAATTTCTTGTAATTTCTGGTCTTGCTTAGTTGCTCAGACTGTTGCTAGTTCTGAACAATACAGAAAAGGTAATGCAAACTTCGTCATAAAGGTGAGTCAGCTCCAGTTTATTCCAATTTATACAAGTTGCAGCCCTCTGGTTTTGTAGCTAGTTGTGTCCTGGGGTGGGCAGCATTTGGAAGCCTTTTCTGTGTGCTTGCATTCATATTATTCTATAGCAGACCAAAGCAGATTACCAGAGTTATTCATTATGATTATTTCACCCAGATAATCTTTCTCAAGGAAAATACTAGAGAGAAAAGCAGCAGCTTCTGCTGGGGATATTGCAGGGACATGTGTCTTACTAACTCTCAGTGTCAGAAGAGCTGTCACTGAAAAGTAAAGTTCCCTCCTCACATGACATTTGCACTCAAGAAGCAAAAGTACCCACCAGAAGATGTTACTTTCAAGATACCTACCCAAAGTTTATTCTACATGTTATGAAACTCTTGCTACCAAAGATATTGCAGTTATGCCTGCAGCACCCAAGGTCACTAGGAATGTGTCTTTGCTGTGGTGGCCGTGATTGCACACCAGGGCCAGGCTCACTTACCCATCCAGCTCAGCTGTCTCAATGTATGTCAGGCTGTGCGGCTCACTGCTCGACAGCAACAGGAGATCAGCCTGAGCACAGAGAGACAGACAGACTTGGCATGAATTCACACAGTCAGCAGGCATTGCAGATCAGTGCTGCTTGTGGCTACTGCCACATCATCACTATGACTGATTTTCTTATGAGTGATAAGAGTGGCAGAGATTAACTGTGATCAGGATAGAGACAAACAGTACTCACTGTCACAAAGTTGTTGTTTCCTAGTTTTATTATATCCCCCACTTGGACATTCATCCATTTTTGCTCCTTTAACCTGCAAAGAAAACACTGGTAAGTAAGCACATATAGCAAATGCCACTTGGCTCCTGGAGCCAGACCATAGCTGCCATCAGGACTTAAGAGCAGGGCCTGCCGTGATGTGTCCTGATCATGGACTAAGCTGCAGGATCACCACAGTACAAAAAAAAAAAAGCAGTAAAAATCAATAAAAGCAGTGTTTGGGCTGACCAATGCTGGGTGAGACCAAGACCCACAATAGTAGTACAGTCCATGTGCACTATCCTTGTCCTTGTCTCTGCAGTGCCTACTCCCTTCCTTCCTTCTCTTAAAGGGCCACATTGCCTCAAAAAACCCTCTCTGCTTTGTGTGAGAGACTTCATCTGGGAAAACTGCAGATTGTGTAAGGTTTTCTGAGTGGTACTAAGGGCAAGAGTAACCAGCTTTCAGGAAGGTCAGCGCAGGTGCTTTGGCTGTGCACTTGCCTGTCTGAGCCATGTATGCAGTGGTGTTCACAGCATTAAGCCAGATGTGCACACAGGAAGCCAGCTAAACTGCAAGCACCAACACAGCCAATATAGCTGTACATGAAAATTCTAGAGGTGAGAAAAGATCAGTCTCAAAGCAGGACTGGGAGCTCAAGCTTGAACTCAGTTCAATCTTGCTTATTCAGTGTTGGTTAGAGCTGGACACGATCTGTGGTTTCTAGGTTTTGGAAAAGGCAAAACATTATAAAATTTCTATGTCAAAATTTGTTTCCTAGACACAGTAACTAATACACAGTAAACTAAGAAACTTGTTTACTTAGCAGAGAGCACAAAAAACTATGTCCCTATTCTTCAGTTTCCACTTATATTTTTAACTGTTTGATCATCTGTTGGAGTTTGCACAATGTATTGCTATCTATAGTGTGGAAAAAAGTCACAAAATACTTCCCAGCTGTCTACAGCTGTGTCCTATGCATAGTTGTACTCCACAGAGCTGCAAGCACATCTGTCTGCCATGAAAACGCCTCTGCTATTTTTTCTGCAGGAAAGAACAGTACAATGTCCAAAGCACGCAGCTGAAATATTTTGGGTACATTTAAGCCAGAAGTGCTACACACACTTGAAGTATAATGAAGTGTATGAAAGAGATATTCCAGCTTCTTAAGTTGAAATATCTTGTTCATAATGCCTAGTTTTGCTTAATGCAAAATAAATGCTCTGAGTATAAATGGATCCAGAAGATAGCTTTGCATGTTGCTTTTGTGGGATAAGGTGTAAAGTAATACAAGACTCTGAAATTCTTACTTATACATAAACACCCATGAACAGAGAAAGAGTTTAATTTTTGTCAGCATAAGGTCACAGCCATAATGTCTGCACAGATTCTGGTACTGTGTCTAGGGTTTCTTAATCAGACAGTCCAAAACTGCATGATGAAGTAGTAGTATGAAACACAATTCAATTTTAAATTGTTTAGTGATCCTTGAGAATTACACACACACACAAAGAAAAAAAAAATTACTAATAAAATGCTTTTCCCTGTGAGAACTACAGGAAAAAGGACTTACATGCCATTGATCAGGACCTGGACTGGACGGTTGTTGACATGTTTGTCACTTTTGTGTCGATTCTGTAAATTGGATCAGAAAGTTAAAAGGCATTTCCAGGAAACCAAACACAGGAGCCATAGGCAGTTCATTAACATTTTAGGTTTCCACACAGGTGGCTGTATGGGTCAGGCAGATTAGGGTCACAACTGAGTCAGTGTCCAGCACATGTTTACGGCAGTGACACAGAGCATAACCAGACTGCAAAGGGCAACAGGCAACACTGGGCTTGCTCTTGGAGAGAAGAAGGAAGGTAGAGCCTTGCATCTCACTTCAGCACAGCTCTGACTCAGCTGGCATTGCTCCCACCCACCTCAGTCTGTAAACACCAGAGAATTCATTCCTCTGCTCTCATATGGAAAGTAGCCACTGATATTTTGGCATTGCTCCATTGAACATCAAAATCATTTTAATAATGAGAGAAAATCAGATGCCAAACTCAGCTCTACTATCACTCTGTGAAGTCAATTGGGATTATGACCATTAGCTCTGATGGCAGCAGACTTTGGCCAAATCAGAGCAAGTTTGAAAAATCATAAATGGGTTGAGCACTTGCTTCCTACCAAATTGTTTTTCCACCTAAATTTTACAAGATGATAGAGGATAAGTTCTCCAAATTGGAAATCTAAGAAAATATTTCTGTGCCTGCATCCAGACATATCTATGAGTGATCACATTTTCAGACATGCTGAGCAGTTTCAGAGAAAGTCAATGGAGCTGCTGAGCTGGTCATCAATTTGGAAATTCTAGCTCCTGTTTCAGTAACAAACTATAGATTTTAGGGACTTAATTTTCTGACCCCATCTGATTACTTGCCACCAGTTTTTTTATGCAGTTTATTTCAGTTACTCTGCTGAAGAATCACAGGCCAACTCCAAAGTACAGGTCAGAAATACAGTTCTTACAAAATCATCAATAGCATCCTTGACTCCTGATACAGCTAGCACAAGCACCAGGGGCACCACTGTTGTAAACCAGGCCAGTGAGGAAATCTGCGGAATCAGCTGTAGGAAGAAAAGATCTGAGTTAAAACATTTCCTGCCAGTTCAGAAAGCCACTGCTTCCTAACCAAGCTGCAGACAACATTTTTCTATGATATCTGAATATAGAATAAATACAGAAATGTAGCTCCATCCCTGATATGTGACCCTCCACCCCCTTAAAAGGTGGGAGAGCCAGGGAACCTATGTTTTCCTTACAAAGCAAGCTATAATTTAAGTTAGAAAAATGAAGCTGTCAGAAAGTGTAGTGGGTTGCTCTTTATTGTTGTTTGCAGAATTAGGATTGCCAAATCCCCAGGATATTTCTTTGGAAGTACTGACATGGGCAAGCCCCCTGTGAGGGACTCAAGAGCTATCTGAGCAAAACCAGCTGTGCAGAGCCCTCAAAAGCTTCTGTTCTTTGTTTCAGTAACTTCTCATGAAGTAAATTTTGCATCAACGGACAATGCAAGCTGTTGCCAGGGCTGACCTTGCTCTCCCAAGAGCAGCACAGCCATCTTTGTTTCCTGCATCTTTTACAGTGAGAGGACCAAAGCATTGAGGGTGATTCTCTTAGGCCATCAGTCATGCCGAGGGAGATGTCTCATTCCCACACAATTCTCCCCTTCCTCTAGAAGTGCAGCACCAGGGATGGAAGCAATGTGAAAAGAGCATTCGTGTGTCCCTCAGTTTGGATCTGGGAAGTGACAATGCCAGGTGCGTTCTGAAGTTGATATTTATGCACTGTCATAGCCTAGATCCTACAGGCACCATAGCCCTGCTCAGCTGTACAGGATGCAACTGCTTCCTTCTCATCTGCCTTGGAAAATGCATGTCCTGAGGGTCTGTGCCAAAGGAGGGGGAGACAGAATCCCCACAGCCTGCCCATCACATCCACACTTGATGCAGGAATAGTCCCACAGGGATGGAGTGAGGAATATGTAGACTAATGCCTGCCCTCTTTAGGCTACCTTGATGTAAAGAAAAGGCTGTGTGCTTTTATATATAGCCAACCCTAGATGGCCTAGCTAAACACACAGTGGAATAATTTAAGGCAAATACTTTGAAATCCCGTGAATTTGACAGACAAACAGCTAGAGTGCAGTACAACAACATAGGAACTGTGCTCTCAGCTCAGCTAAAAAGAAACCTTCTCTTAAAAAATATAGATGCACTGTAATTTCAAAAATTCATTCCCTGTAAATAAGCAAAAAAGATCATATGTGGTTTGCTGAAGGCTTAACCACATTTCACCTATGCTTTTTTGAGCTGAAATTATATTAAAAAAGCATTTGAAATGGGTTATTTTGCAACTTTTTGTGCAGTGAAATGATTAACTTTAAAACATTAAGCTTGAACCATGATCAAAATTACACACTTCTTTTGATAACATATATTCTAATACGACACAAAAATGGCAGAGTACACAGCAAGGTGCAAAGGGGCAGAAATCCTGATATCAATTTATCCAGTGTGTTTAGCTTTCAGGGTATCATTAGCAACAGTGATGAGCAAAGTGCAACATAATGCCATTGCAATTCACAGGGCTCAACAGTGCTGTCAGTGTCTGGCACACTCCCTGCTGGACACCTTCCTCACCCTGGAAAAGGGAGCAGCAATATCCAGCTTTATGCAAATTAGCCACAACCTTAAGCCTTCCTGATGTTAACTCCTTCCCTCCCAGGGAAACACCACAGGTTACAAAGGTGGCATCCATCTTGCTGTTTTCCTTTGTGACTGCCTGTGGAATTCACCCTGAAATCTATGGGTAAGAGACAACTTGGCTTTATAGTACAGGATGAATAAGTAATGCAAGTCTGAGGACAGCCAGGAGCATTCAAAAGTAGACACAAAGGGATAGTAGGGCAGGGCATGAAAATGTTGCACAGTTTGTTGAAAACTAATTAACTTTTTCCTTCATTTAGTTCAAACGCTCATATCCAAAGGTAAAAGAGAAAATTGCTTTTTTCTGCCCTACTTTCTATGTACTGTAAGATTTTACTAAGATGCTAATTCACACCAGGAATATAGCTTGCACTTCATTACACCTGTCAAACATAGACTGGCTTTGATAACAGAGAACAATCTGCTGGAAACAGCAGAGTGATTTCATACCTGCAAAATCAGCAAGAAAAGGAAGTAAGCATTGGCTATTCGCTGAAACTGCTCAAACAGGTTGAGAGGCAGGAAAGTGAAGAAATTGTATTTCGATGTTTTAATTGAATTGTTCTGTAGGGAAAAAAAATGAAAATAAGTAGAATTGGTAAAACAGGAAACAAAATTATAGCACAACAAATTTCAACTGTGTCTTACTTGCTTATATTTAGCAATAGCATTGTTCCCTACAGCAGCTCAAAAAGCGTTTCCTTTTCCCCCCACACAATCATGCCAAGTATGGATAAACAGAGAATTCCTCTTAGAATGGGTGAAAACATGATGCTTGGCTAATGCAAGTGCTGCTGCAGGTAGATAAACTTGTATGTCGTTGTTCACAACATCTTCCCTTTATTTAGTCTTACTTACACACTGCACAGAGAAAATTGAGAATTGTAACCAGAATACAACCATTTTGCTGTTAGCATCTATAAAGCAGGGCTGGAAAACACGTGCCAGGTCCACCATCTGTAGCTTGTCTGATGCTTTGAAAAATCCTGGCTGGACAACCCTACTGGAGGCATATGTCCTCCCAAGAGCAGAATATGACATTATTTTTATTATTATTATAATTTTGAGTTTATTCAGCAAACTTTCAGCTCAGCAGCTTCAACGGGTGGCTTGTTTCTATTCACAAAAATCACTAGGATGTGGCATTGTGCAAACAGTCACTAATACAAGAACTCACTATTTCAGTAAGTGAGCTGCAGCTCTGTTCCCTATTTCCAGTTTCCTTTTCTAATTTCAAATGGCCCCTCAGCCACAAGAAGTGGTTGCTCCCCAGTCTGTCTTTTGCAAACCACAGAAAGACCTAAGCTTGAAATTGCAGAATGGGCTATTTTCTTTCTCCAAAGATAAGAGTTGTTTGGTCCAATACATGCTACCAGCCAGACAGGCTCAATGCATCCTACTGAACCACCAGCTGCTGCTGTTCTTTAGTTTTCAGGTGTGCTAGACTATCTTTTCATATGATGTTTAACAGGCCCTGGTCCAGGCTTAGTTCTGGAAGGATGAATCTCCCTTGTTGTGAGAACATCTTAAATTTTTCCCCCTGGAGAGCTTCTGCTCTCCAGACAATGCCCATTAACCCCTTTCCAAGGAACCTCAGGTATGACAGCACAAGGAGGCAGATATAAAGCACACCTGAATTCCATAATAAATATGCTGGTTCAACAGCAGAGAAAATGGTGATTGCAGTATTTGTAATAGCCTTTAGATATTGTTAAGGTGGTGGGAGGACAGAAGCTGCTAAGTATGAATCACAGCCCACTTCTTATCCATGCATTAATCCGGGATCTCAACATCAACACTGACATGCATCAGCATGTTTCCAGCACTAAACCAATTATTTCAGGTTACCACTGAAAGGTATGTGTGGGGGAAGCTGTTCCATCTTAGGCAGTTACTGGATTTCTCTACCTTCAGACACACAGTACAGCGTATGTTCTTCAGCATTAAAATCAAGTTTTATCCCTTGGACAAGCCAAATGAGTAAGTCTCTAAAAGGGCAGAAATTAAAACAGCCTTCATAGAAGACCTAGCCAAATCCTCCTGTTGATTGCACTCCAGCAAGAAAATATATTTATCAGTGATCATCATACATACAATACATACAGCCTGTCTCCTGGCATCAGGCAGCTACCTGCAAGTGTGGCTAACTCTGTCTATGCCATGATGTGTAGCTAAATTTGGTTTATTTCAAAATCCTTAACCATGGGGTATGTGTCATGGACAGGCTCCATGGACACTGCTGAAACAGAAGCAATGGAAAAACAGCATCCTCTGCAAACCCAGCATGCTAGGAACTAAATTGCTTGACAAGACTGTATCTATCAGGCACACAGTCTAGCAGACTTTTTTAATAAAAGCTGGATCTAAATAAAGAAATCTGTCCACTATTCTGAGGACAAGTATTATGACCAATTACTTAAAGAAAAAACAGAAGATTATTGCTGCAGGAAAAAGTAAATGCAGGGGACTTGACCTTTGTGCGTCAACAGATTTCAGAGGGTTGCATATAACATGGGAAAAACTACTCAGTAAACACTCAGATAAAGTTTATAGATCTTTGCCTGCAAAAATCTCAGAAGGGAAAAAGAAAAGAATGGGAGTGGTTTATTTCAATTCCTGCCTTCTATTTCTGTCCATTAATTACGTCAGAAAAATTGAATGAACTACAGCCATTCATTTTGTTTCCTATTGCCATTAGGCATGGTAAAAACCCCAGACATAACAGTTTCCAAATGCTTAACTGCAGGAATCTGGATAACCAGTGTTTTCTCCATAGTTGTTCAGGATCATGATATTGTTGGGCACACAGTGTCTTCTGGGACACTAGGGAACTTTAGACCTGAGGATAAGGACGGGGGGTATTATCATGGATCTTCTCATTATTCTAGAATCTATAATTAAAATTAATCACCAGGGGAAAAAAAAGAACCTGTAACTACTATAAATATTTCTAATTCAACACATAACTTGTTAATGGACCTCAGAGGATAAAGGCATATCAATAGCAAATTATAATGACAAACTAGAGAAAACTTTAGCCTTTCCAAATCAAAACTCTGCATTTCCATATCACAGATACAGCTGAAGCACTATGCCAGATATCATATAGTCTTAGAAATATAGAATGATTTTGATTGGAAGGGATTTTAAAGATCACCTCATTACAACTATTCCTGCCATGAGCAGGGACACCTCTTACCAGACCAGATTGCTCCAGCCTGGCTTTGAACATTTCCAGGGGTCGGGCACCCACAGCTTCTCTGGGCAACTTGTGCCAGTGCCTCAACACCCTCACAATAAAGAATTTCTTCCCAGTATCTAATCTAAACCCATCCTCAGTTTGAAGCCATTCCTTTGCCCTGTCTGCTACATGCCCTTGTAAAAATCCCTCTCCATCATTCTTATGGGCTCCCTTCAGGTACTGGAAGGCCATGGCTACGTCACCCTGAAGCCTTCTCTTCTCCAGCCTGAGCAAATCCAATTCTTTCAGGTATAGATTATATTTTCAGGCAATGCTACAGGGCTGTGTGCTTTGACAGCTCAGGCTCTTGGCCAGCTGCAGGGAAATCTCAGCTGGCCTCTGCTCTTGATCTTATCCTAATCTGTGATGCTTAACATCATCAGACCCTGTCACTCTTTAGAGCTGGACCAGAACCTGACTCTGGGGTGGGAGGGGTGCTACGGGAGGCTGCATCACTGCATTAAGTAATCCACATGCAGCCATCATTTCACAAGCCATGCTTCTAACACATCATCTGCCTCACAGTCCACACACTCTGCCTACAGTGGGGGAGACTTCCATAAAAAAAAAGTCATGGAGAGGAATAATCTTTGTAATCGCAATTAGGTATTGAGAGGCCTTACTGAAACTTCTGGTTTTCTTATAGATTCATGAAAACCAACAGCTAAGAAGAACAGTTATATGGGCTAAGCACAAATATGGGGATGGGGGGCTTTACATTTACTCTCTGATCTGCCCTAGACCTCTGGTTGTCCAAAGGCAGTCCCTGCATGCACCTGTGTCCTAAATGAGCAGGTCTGAGCATGGTTACCCACAGTCAGCCTGAAGCTCTCCAGATGCAAAACTTGACACCAGAGCAATGTTGTCTGTGGGTGAGGGATTATTCTCATCTGCTCTTTTCAGGGGCTAGATTCACACCTCCTGGAGGTGTGACTCCACCAAAATGCTGTCCCTAAGAATAGTGCTCATCTCTCCACAGTTACACAAGTCCAGATCTGGCAGATGAGCTGTTATTTTGGGGGTGTTTTCAGAAGCCCGCCTGTGACGTCCAACAGCAAGCAAAACTCAGCAGATGGCTCCTACCTTAGATCGCTGAGCAAACAAATCATCTCCTTGCCATAAAAGTCACTAGAAATAAGAAACACTGATGCTTTTGTGGCTAGATTACAGGCACTAAAGGGTAAGGTGTTGACCCTCTGAATTTAAACCCCTGGCTCAGTAACATAATAGCTCCCATCTGGACAACCTAGCCATAAGAAAATTTTAGCAAGAATTTCGTGACCCCACAGGGATGTGTTATGCCACAACACTTGGCAATTCCGCTGGTACTTGTGTACCACAGACCAATAGAACAGCTGAGCAGCAGAAATGTCTTTTCCAGGTGTATTGGTAAAGCCTCACCAAGGAGGTGGCAGAAGCACAATTCCATGGCCCTCTGTTTAACTGCAACAGTGCCATTGCAGAGAACACAGAAGCCATAAGCAGAAATGTGACCACAGGGCTGTGAATGTGCTCATGAAAATTTTTGATAAACTCATGTAACAGTTTAAATAACTCATGTAATATTACATGTAATATGTAATACATATGATACCACCAAGATTTTGTTTTCACAGGGAGTACAGAACAATCAGACTAGACCAGTTTTAAGACTCCCAAGTTCACTGACTTATTCCTGATGGTAGGCAGCAGCCCTAACTCAACAGAAGACTGATAAAAGCCAAAAGGATGTGGTGGTGTTAATCTGGTCCCTGTAAAAGTCCCTGTAAGAAAGTAAACTCTCAGGAGTAGAAATAAAATTGCCAATTTCCAAAGCACAGTTCTCTTTTCCTCCCTTTTCCTTCCCTCCCCCTCCTCCCCCCCCCCCCATTTTTCCTTCCTTTGAACAGAAAAAGGATAGGAATGTCTTACATATGCAACCCCTTGACCCTCTCTTGACAGGACTAATGAAGAGAGTTCCAGGATCTCATCACATGTTGGGTATGCTGTGAAAATCTGTAAGAAAGCATGATCACTGATTGTGTTTTTCTATGTTGTTCCTTCAGTCTGGTGTCACCCCATTACTGAGCAGTTAATCATCAGTGTGGTGAGTGTCCTTGTCATGGTGGTGCAAAGGACAACACATGGCTTGACATCCTCATTGCTCACAGACAAGCCAAGCACAATAACCTAGAAGTCTTGTCTCTTAGGCACCCCGTTTGACAGCACTGTGCTCTCTCCTGGCTTGGCTCAGTACCTGAAGATGCTGCCTGGCAGGAAGCAGTAAAGAAGGAGAGGGCAGAGCACCGCTGAGTGGTGCAAAGGAGACAAACTCCAAACCACTGTTTTCATTATGGTCTCACACAACAAGATTCCCAACCAGCCCAGTCAGACTATTTTCTCCATTTGACTTTGATGAAGAGTGGAAGACTTGATCCAAAGGAGTCTATGGACTTCACTGAAGACCACATCTGGCACAGCTCAATATTTACGTACTTCTCAGGGGCCTGATATGCCTTGAGGACCTTGACCTCACCTGGAGTCTCCAGCCACAACCCCTGTCCAGAACTCAGGAGTTCACTTAAGCTCAGCCATGAGTCTTCTATCCTCACCTGAGCTGTGTTGTAGAAGTCCCCATCTCCAGACTGTCATCTGTCCTTGTTTCCCAGATATATCTATCCAGTTCTACATCCTTGATGGACCATGGACCTTTGGTATAGATTTGTATTCAGCCCACCTCTGCCTGGGCTCCCTAAGAGGGCCTTGGACCTAGTTTATCACCTCACCTTGTCTGGAATGGTCAGGATGGACCCCATCGCCAGCATCCTGCCCTGTCCGTATCAGCCAGATGCTGCAGAACTGCACCCTGGTCAGTGAGAGCTCTGCCTGAGCTTGGAACACCTCCACTTCCAGCTTGCCTCCTCTCAAACTACAGCCCCACTCAGGCTGCTCCCTGACTCCTCATTGCTCTTTGGATGGATACAACTTACATCTTACTAAAGAGCAGTGCAGGTTGCTGCTGTACCTATTCCTTCAGGGACCACTGAAACCACTTTTCACTTCATCAGACCACACTCCTTTCCACCTTGAGCATGAGACACTGGGAAACATTTGCAGGTTGAGTCAGGAAGAGAGAGCAGCTGGTGCCACAACCCTGACCATGCCGATAAGGTCCTTGAGGATCACACACCAGGCAGCCATCTGAGATCAAAGAGTGCAAGCACAGGAGGTGGAGCCACTACCAGAGCTCCCTGCTCTCCAATTAAATTTCAAACAGATAAGAACCCAGCTGCTGATCCAGCCCAGGCAATGTGTATTGGCTATAGGAAGTTATATACATCCCTCCTATTTCACTAGAGACTTCATCAGGTGACCCGAGTCCAAGCAGCCCCTTTGCTGCTGGTCCTGATGAAAGAATGCTGGCTTGACCCTGGGTCCTGATCCAAGATGAAATTTGTCATTGACTCACAGGCCTTGCATTTCCTTTCCTATTGTCTGAAAGCCAATTCAAAGCTGTTTTCGCAGCTCTTCATGACGTCCCAGTGCAGCTGTGCTAAATTCCAATGTGAAAGCAAAGAATTAAAAAAGGAACTAGGATCAGAGAAAATATTAAAAGCCTTCAGAACAGATTTTCCTCTCCAGAGTGTTGATGGGGAGCCCATCGTGGTGGACACACAGAGGCTGTCCCCTCTGTAGCTGTGTTGGGGTGAGTGCAGATAGATTAAGTTTATTAAAGGCCTTAAACCTTGCTATACTACATCTGCCACCCTGCTTTCCACTTTATTTCAGTCTTTACACAGAACAAATCTCTTTCTGAATTCAGGAAGGATCTTTCTGTCTACATTGTGAATAAACACAGGATTAGGACTTGACTTTTCACTTTTACTGACCTATATTGAGACCTTCTCTCTGCTGCTCTAAGTGCCTTTTCATGCCACTCATTCACACTTGGTTTCTGAGTAATTCCTAACTAATTTTGTGATCTGGTGGGCAGTGTACACACCTTCACACTCAGCCCTTCCAGTTAACTGCACAGCACCTTCTTTTAAAGTTTTTTTTTTTATTATTATTTTTCTAAGCCTTCTGCTTAACTATTGAGGCTTCATGGCTGGAGAAGTGTGGCAGGCAGGGACATACTGCAGTTTTGCATCTCCTGTATTTTTTAACAGGTCAGGGAGTGAATTTGCCTTCCGAAGTCTCCTGCAAGTAGAGTGATGGAGGTGGACATGCCCTTGCATGCACTGTCAGATACAGCTTTCCACGGTGCAGCACTGGGTTCCTGCAAAGCTGGTTTGAGCAATTCGGGAGTCTTGCTTCATGTTGAGGGCCACCTTCCAGCAGCTGCCAGAGCTGATGTCAGACTCCACACACAATAGGGTTTTCAAGTCTTTATCTGCTCGTCTCTTCTCCTTTCACAGATATCCTCCAGACTTTGCACCGGTAAGGGACAAAGTCCCACCAGGAATAGGGATATTCAAGGGCAACACACCCACCTCTGGTTGTAGTTTCCCACCTCCCTGTTCTTGCTGTGATAAAGAAGGACAAAACACTTCTGTACCTTTGTACTATTTGCCCACATAATAGAAACTGTCCGTTTAGTGAAAGGCTCAGATCTTCACAGCAGGTGGGACAGCAAGCCTGGCCACAGCAGTAAGTCAATACACAACACCTAGGCTTGCATTTCCCTTTCTTTTTCCTTATTGGTCTTTCTCAGCAACTGCCTCACCCTAAAGAAACATTTACCGCCTCACCTAGCTTTGTTGCAAGAACCTGTTCCATAAGTTTTATGGCTAATGTAGCCTTTAGTTACCAAGAAATCTGAAACTCAGTCCTGTGACTTTCACTGTCTAAAATACTTTTAAAGCTTTGTTATATTGGTGGGTTTCCTTTGGAAAAGTGGTCCTTCGTGGTCCTTTTCCCCTGAACCACATCCTAGTGCTTATCAGAGCAACCCCACCATGACGACACAAATCGGAATGTGAGGAAAGTACTCAAATTTAACCCTTGCCTGGGAGAGCTAACTTTCAGGAGCATCATAGATATGTTATGGCAGGATGCCAGGAGACTATCTCTCTTTTTGTCATTTCCATATTCATCAGCAATCTACAGCATAGGATGTGAAGTACGTTATGGGCAAGGTTAGTTCTTTTCATACACTATAGTAATGTAGAGTTAATAAATTTAATTTTTGTGAGGACTTATTGGAGATAAGCAGTCCAGGACATGATGTGCAGCCCTGTACAGTTAGGGCAGTTCTTGCACCAATTCCTAAAGTCTGTTAGTACCTCACCATCCACTCACCACTTCAAGGTCTGGTTCTTTTTGGGCAGTTTCCTGGATTTCCTAAGCCTCAGTCTACACAGGAGTCCAGAAATCAAAAGCCATAGCTGACTAAAATAAGGGACATGATTATCAAAACTCACTACCAAGCTTTAACATATTATACTTAGCTGGCTTTTTGGCTGCCTTCACTTTATCACCTAATCACAGACTTACCGAAATTCTGAAGTGTTCTCAAAGTTGTCTACTTAATTGTGGCTATTTGCAAATCCTTGGGCACAATCAAGCAATCAGCTGGGAAGCAGTGTCATGCAAAGTCAGTTTTCTGAATGTCTTTTCACATAATTAGGCACAGAACCAGAAGAGTTGCTTGTTCCTTCTACCCTGATGTAAGGCCCATCTCCCTCCTACTTTCTTGTCCCACTACTGCAAATTGCAATCATTCAGTGGAAGATTATGAAACCATATGTAGTAGCAATAACCATCGCAGCACACTATGAACAGGTTGTGTGCAAATCAAATTCACTTCCCCAGTCTCAAATCCCCAGTCTTGATAAGACATTCATGCTGCATAGTACTTCACAGATATTAACTGCCATGCATTTAATATTCAGGACATATGCAGCAGCTCTGAACCTTAGCAGCTCTAACCCATGTTCATGGCTGAAAAGCAGCCACTGAAAACCACCGCGTTGCCATAAGTCAAACCTGCTGGCAAGTCATACTGTCCCCATCACAAGAAATTATTGTGTTCTAAAATGCTTAGTTTTTTCACTTCTTGCCGAGAAAATACTTGTGATGTTCCTAAACCAAAACATGATTCAAAGAGCTCCTGAGTAACTGAATTATTAATTTCACCACTGGAATTCAGATATTCAAAGGACAAAAATTCACAAAATTCACTTCGGTATTAACTAACAGCTCAAAACACTTTGAAAGAATGCAGCTTCAGGGTGGCCTTACAGAGGGGATGTTGCTACAGGCAGGCAGGACTGACCTAGAGGCTGAGCTAGCCCTCCTCTGCACACAGTATCAGAAAATGATCCACAAACTTTGGAAATGAAGTTGCCCAATGGGCTCCCTGGCAAATTAGCCTGGCAGACCTGGGACACAGCCAGCCTGTGTCAAGGTGCACTTTGGAATTACAGATTTCATGGCACAGAGTGAACCTAAGTAGGCTGTTAAAAATCTGGCAGAAAAACTGGCAGAAAGCCACAAGGGCTAGATTCAAAACCTTCCTGACAGAGATGATTTCACTGACAAAGCTGAGGAACTGACACATTTCCTTTCATGTTTTACTTTAAATGGAGACAAATTTCCAAAGAAAACTGCCCCCAGGTTCCGTTATTGAAAGGCCTTGGAGCCTGATCCTGCAAACGTTTTGACTCACAAATAATTTTCTGTAAGTGTGCAAAGTCACTATGGCATGCGTTTCCAGAACTGCATCTACTTCAATTGCCCATTTTTCAGGCTGAGTTAGCAGCAATCCACCTCTGATGGTTCATCTGGCTTGTGTTTGCCTGGTTTACAGAGCCATAGCTGGCATGCAGTTCTGTTCACCCCTTTGAACCAACACTTGAGACATGAAACAGATGCAGCTACATCTGTGACTACATCTGCATGAAACAACATACACTGGTTACTTACAGCATATTCAAACTGCAGATTAAAATCCCGGTTGTTTGCTTGAAGTTGTCTCTCTTCCTCTGGAAATAAAAGGAAACACATCAATCAGGCTTGAGGGTAAGATGAGTCAATACAGATGTGAATGGAGCATCAGAAAGTGCAAGCAGAGCTGCTAGAAGGGAGTGACACAGTGAATCGGAGGTCTGTGCCAAGAGCCCCATGCCAGGGCCCTGGGGTGGCTGGTGACACTGATGGAGCAGCACTGTGCACTGGTACCATGGCACTCTTAACACCATGGAACAAATCTCCTCTACCCACCACTCACTGCAATGCCAGTGCCTGGTCAGGTTGTTCACCTTCTGGGTAGGAGTTCCCACTTAACTAGTGGTGCTCACTCGTCCTGCCCTGCTCCTTCTCTTCCCCCTAAAGTCTCTGCAGGTTTTGCTATCAGCCTACAGTTGGTGGGTGCCCTTCTCCAAGCACAGGTGCATTTCTGATCATCATCCCACTGATGGGACATCATCCCCCCAGCTGTCATGAAATCAAAAATTACTGGAAGGATATCAAAAGGTCATCAAATTTGTCCTTTACCTCAAAGCAGGGTCTTGCCTCTCTTCCCCAAAAATGACAAAAAAAGCTCCAGCAACACCTGTTCTTCAACTCTCTATTCCAGGACTGAAGTCTGCTTCCCCTAGGGCAGTTTTCCCCTGCATTATCTAACATAAAACTTGTTCCTTCAATTTCAAGAGGTTTTGTCTTCTCCCAGAGGGTGAAGGGTCAAAGGTGAGAGAGGGTCAAAGGTGGTTTTCGGTTTCCCCTAAGTTCCTTGTGCTACTTGCCAAGGATACAGACTACAGACAGTTGAGGGAGATTGTCCCACTCTGCTCTGCACTGGTGCAGCCTCACCTTGAGTCCTGTGTGCAGTTTTGGGCACAACAGTGTACAAAAGGTATGAAAGCTATTTGAAAGAGACCAAAGGAGGATCATGTGATTGGTGAAGGGAGTTGAGGAGAAGCCATATGAGGAACACCTGAGGTCACTTGGTCTGTCCAGCCTGGAGAGGAGTAGACTGAGGGAAGACCTCATTGCTTTCCACAACTTCCTTAGGAGGGCAAGAAGAGAGGCAAGCACTGCTCTCCCCTCTGGGTGCCCAGTGAGAGGACCAGAGGGAATGGCCTGAAGCTGTGTCAGGGGAAGTTTAGGTGGGATATCAGGAAAAGGTTCTTCACCCAGAGAGTGGTTGGGCACTGCAACAGCTCCACAGGGAAGTGGTCACAGCAGCAAGCCTGACAGAGTATAGGAAATATTGGACAATGTTCTCAGGCATGAGGCGTGGTTCTTGGGGCTGTTCTGTGCAGGGATTCTGTGATTCCAAGTTCACTACCTACTGAAGGCATTTATGCCTTACACTAGCCTTCCCAAAGGTAAGTAACTCCCATTTCTTCAGTCACTTCTTATGCATTAATCCGTCAGAAGGAGCATCACCCTTGGTGCTCTCCAGTGGACTTCCCAGCTAGTTCAGCCCATTCTGAATGGATCCCCAAAATGGGCCATGGTTTTCAGCTGAGGCCTTACCAAAGCTGACCAGGGCATAAGGGACATACAAGTTTCCTTGCAGACAATGCACATGATGCATAAGAATTCACCCAGGAGTAATTTAAAGCAACATCCTTATGCACCACCAGCACACAGAGGATGGCTTTCCAGAATATGTTCCATTTTGGCAGATCCTTTCTGGCAAAGCCAGATGCCTTATCAGGCAATGCAAAGCTTTCATTTGTCCTTGCTGAACTGCATCCAAATTCTTTCAGACTATTTCTCCAACTAGTCAATTCCAATCCTATCTTTCAGTGTGCTTGTAGCTCTTGCCAGCATGGTGCCATTCACAGATGTACTAAGTGTGTTCTTTATTCTGTCAGCCAAGATGTAGAAGTAAATATTGAATACCAGACTCAGGATGGGATATACCCCTGATGAATCTTTCAAGTTTCCTTATCAGTCATCAATATCTATGATTAACGTCTTCTTTTTTTTCTGAAAAATCTGGCACTCACCATTTTGTGATTTTATCTCAAGCATGTATCTCCAGCTTACTTGTAAAAATGCCACAAGTGACAGTCAAGATACATGGCAGCTATCTGAAGCTTTTTCAATAGCCCTCCAGCTACCACTAAAACAGAATTAATTTTGGTTTGATGCAGTTTTTCAGGACTGCTGACTGTTCTCTTCCCCACACACACTCCTAGTTACTTTGAAGTGGTTCACTTTATTGTTTTAACCTTTACTCAAGTGAAGCCAATACATCTATAATTGCTCAGCTTTTCTTTTTTTTCCTGTGCTTGCTCTCTTCCCAGTCTTCTGAACTTCGCCTGTCTGTGAGCCAGATTCTCAAAGGCAGAACTGCTCCAGGGCATGCTTTACCTTACCCAGCCAACCCATTCTCCCTCTATTCCAGCCCAAAACCTATCCCTTTCTCCTCTGATTTTGGCAAGAATTATGTTAGATATCTAGAGGGAGGAAAAAAAACCAACAAAAACCCAACAAACACATTACAACAAAACCCCTCTGATTTCTTAGCTTTATTTGCTAAGCTTTTTCCACTGAGCATTCCCAGAGGCCCCAACTCTTACAGAATAACTTTTATTGCCCTTTATGTCCTTGATAGCCTTTTCTCACTTTGAGTCTTTGCCACACTGTTAATGCTGGATAAAACAAACTGTTTTGCACCTTCTAGAGGCATCCTTCCTTTGAAGCAAATGGAAAGCTTCTGATTCCACCATTTCAGTCACCTGGGAGCCTTTCTCTGAAAGGTGATAACTTATACATGTGCCCTTAATATCAATTAATAATATATGTGCCCTTAATAACAATTAATAATATATGTCCCCTTAATATAAATTATTTAAGGAAATGACAGCTCTGTCTAATTCTTCCCCTACCATAAGAGTCCTTCGAATGAGGTCTCAGCTATTAGCTCTTCATATTTTTTGAAGGTTTCCTTCTTGAAGTCAATGTTAAACAATTTGATACTGTCACTTTTTCTCAAGTATCATCACATCATTTCATAACTATTCCTGTTTACACTCCCTCCAGCTTTCAGAGGACCAGCCAGCTCCTCCCATTCCCTCCCTTTTGGAGGGAATCACTTCTGAAACAACCTCCTCTCCTCTCCAAAAAGTTACCCACCTCTGCACCAAAATCTGTGCCAGCTGAGTAGGTTGTGTTCCTCTACACTTCTCTCCAGCTCTGCCTCTGCATAGATGTCATTCTTCATTTACCACCATACCCTGAGTCTCAGGAAACTACTTTTTTTTTTTTTTTTTTTTTTTTTTTTTTTTTTATAAATACTGCCCTTCTTGATTTTCTATGCTTGTGTTCATTACCTTGTAGCATTATTAAGAGATCTGCAATTCGGTCATCTCTTTCTTCAAGATGCATTTCAGACCATGTAGTCATAAAAGGAAAGCTTCAGTTAACCATATAGAGTTAGTTTTATTCTTTTCTATTAACATTCCAGTCTCATGAGTTATCACAGCATGTGTCTGTTACAGCTATTAAATATTGTGTTAAGATACCTAGTTCTTCCTGTTTGCTCACTCTTGCATTAGCATACATCTAAGCTGTTCAATGCATTGAAGTGCTAGCCTTCCTCCTTTTCCTTCAATGACCCTGTAAGTACATAGCATCCCTATTTTTTAAGCCTTTCTTTAGATCACAATTTTTGGTCTCTGTCTGTAGACTATTTTCATCAAGTGCTCTAATCACTAATGTAAAGCTACATTAGCAGGCAAATGTGCTTTTCTCCTTCTTCAGGCACATCTAACAGTATCAGTCATTTTGAAATCAGCTGCCATCTGCCCCAAATGGATGATTCAAATCAACCACAGTGGCTTCATTCAATAACCTCAAAGTGCTTAATCCTTCACTACTTTCCTAAGACAATTTTTTCTTATCTTCACAATGGGGAGAACAATGTACCAAGAGATCAGAGTCACTTATCTGGTGTCCCAGAGGAAAACAGAAGCAGAGCTCAAGAGATTCAGACTTGCTGGGCTTCAACTATTGTGTTGTGTGTTCCTTCAGGAATTTTCCTGAGAACAACTGGTATTCTCAAAGCCGATGAAAGACAAAGCTATTTGTGAAAAACAGAACTTCCCAACACTTGCCTGTTTCCTGCCATACAGTAAGTGCTACCCTTATCCCCTCCTCAGGGGCTCCAAGTCTAGTCCTGGAAGAAGTGCCACAGAAAAGATAAATGGTGTTAGATGTAAATAGGAATAGATGACAAAAGCTTTGGAGAGCCTCAGTGTCACACTGCAGCTTCTGAAGTTCTTAGTGGCTCTCTGTTCTTTATGCAGAAACAGAAATCCAAGTGCTGCAGGCAACAGTTGAACAAGCCCTGAGCTCCTTTGCTCTTCCCAGGGCACACTGAGGGAGCAAGAAGCCATCCTCTTTCTCAGATTGTCCCCAGGGTCTTTGCAGTCAGGGAAGAGGCACTTGACACATGGATTTGAACTCAAGAGTCTCAAATGCACTTAGAAAAAAGCTGCCACATGCATATGTGCCCTAGTGAGGAAAGGAGCCTCTCAGAACAGTGAGAGCTGTACTCTCCACATGGCTTTTATGTGAGAAACATTAATGGCAGCAAAAACAGCTTTGGGATGGCACAGAAACATGAGGTAGTGGGACATGAAACAGAACAGAAATGAGAATCAAGGCACTGCATTCCTGTGTGGAGCCTAAGGGAAGGTTTTCTGTGATAACCCTTTCTTAAGGCCCCAGGTAACTGTGAACCTGCTCAAAACTGAATGGAGCCTTTGGTTGCCATAGCCATCCCTCTCTCAGAGGCAGTGTCCCTAAAGGCCAAAATATGAGGCTAATTTTTAGTGACAAGAATTTAATTTTTCCTGCTGGGTAACAGCCAATATCTTTGGCTAAATCAAGATAAACCACAATAAATTTCACAGGGAGCCTCATCCAACAGCATCAGCAAGGAGAACTTCCTGTCCTCTGGCTACACCAAAGGAGAACCACACTGACCACATGCACAGGGCAACACTGCCTCAGTGGCTTTTGCCAGTTGAGGACGGTGAGGTTGTACTGCTGTGACTCCTAATCCAGCAGTTCTCAACCATTGCAGACCACACAACTCTCATTTGTTTCTGGAACAGTTTGGACAGAAATAAAGTCTCTTGGATGATCACAATAAACAAAAATTAAGAAAACTCAAGCATTACACCAGCTTTGCCTGGAAACCATAACTGAGGTGTTTTTTTGGCTGTAGATCTAAGCATGCGTGTCTTATCATGCCCTGTTGATTCTGAAAGGTATGAGGAAAAAGGGAGGGTGAAGTTGTATGGCTATCAGATGAGAAGTTTTTCAATTCTTGAAACTTTTTAATGTATCTCTAAGTAAATCAAATGTTCTGCTTCTGCAAATTGCATTCACTGGAAAGAAGGAATGGTATTTGCGCTCCAAGTTATCATTTCACTGCCACTGAAAACTATTTTAAATTATTCATCAGTGGAAACTCGGTGTACATAAATATGGCTTAGTGCCCAGTTCTTGGTCTAACCACTGAGACCAAGTCACTGGGAAAGTGCCTGTTTTCTCAGGCAGACAGTTTTAGAAGCTAAAACTCAGAATAACATCTGTATTTAATAAAATTAAACCCATGCCAAAAAATGAGCTATAAATGTAACTGGCCAGCCCACCAACCTTCTTACTTTAGGACTGCATGGAAAAGTCCTGCAAAAGGTTAGATTCAATATCTGGTCAGACAGCCTGGAAATTTGTTTCTGGTTTATGCTAAGGAGCATATGCCAAGAGAAGTGCTTTCAAGAGGGTATTGGAAAAGTTTTGTAGATATTGGGCCTTGTGGCTCCAAGAAATGGAAGTTTAAGATCTGCCTGGTTTTGCCAAGTCCTGTACAAACTAGGGACTGACACTTCATGCACAAAATGAACACAGTCCAATTAGGGGATTGCATGCATAACTAACCCTGACAACAGAACAGAGACAGCATAAACTCTGTAAAAATAATAATCTGTCCTCCACCCTTTAAACAAGTGACCTCAAGAGCAAAAACTCTGCCCTGGACCAGCTACAAAGAATGGCATCCAGGAGCTGGACTCATCTCGCTAGCTTCCCTTATAGAGTGGTTCTTAGCAAAGCTATTATCATGTTATGAAAGCTGTAACAGATTGTTCTGGTAAGGGAACTGGCCCTACTGGGACTGTAATCCAGGTCTCTGTAGCAACAGGCTGTAAGAGGTCTCAGAAGACCCCCTCTAGTCACACAACTCATGACATGTCTCCTGCAACCTCCTCCTTGTCCCATCTCCCTCCTAACTTTTGTTGTCCCTACTTTTGGTCACCTCACCATCACTGTGTGGCCCAGCTTCTTGTATCACCTCTCAACTGTGGCCACATCACACCCAGCATCCAGGAGATCAGCCACCTCTTAACAGACAGACAAATCCAAGCCCTGTTTTCTGGTCTTTGCTGGACTGCTCATCTATGTGCACAAGAGACTAAAAACTGCCATGGTGAGTCAATACCTCTATCCTCCCCTCAGAGAACCTGAGAATTACAGCCTCCATTGAAAGGCAACTCCATGGGAGAGGGCAAGTCATCATATACTGTGTTAGGCAACCAAAATCTTTTTCTTCTAGGAAGTTATTATACAGGCTAGTAGCTAAAATCTCCTTGCACCTTAAAGCAATAATTGCCCCTTTTTGCAATCATTTGAAGTGAAATAACTATGCAATAAGTGTCTTGATTTGTAGGTGCTGTATCTGGATAGAGTCCCTGTCACTGGGTTAAAGACAATGTGATTATTTCTTACAGCACTGATACCACAGAATTTCACATTCATAACACATCAGTGCCTTTCTGGGATCAGAGCTGCAACAAGTGAACTTCATCCAAAACCAAAGCCAGGGGTCTTTATGCCAAAGGTTCATCATCTCATATGGATCAGAGGATGCATGGGTGAAGCAAAGAGCCTTATGACAGGACTGAGGTTCATAGTGGCTAAATATCTATATTTCACAGCTAGTCTGAGACACAGACATTTGTCAGACCCTCATTACCTGAGTGCACCCTCATGCTGTAACCTGAGCGGTGCCGCGCACCTGCTGCTCTGCAGCACGAAACCAAAGCCCATCCCTGCCCTGAATTACAGCCAGAGCCTGGCAGGGTTCAGCGAGCATGGCTGGGGCAGCAGCAGCAGCAGTGAGAAACCAGTGGGATGGAAACGGGGAGAGGGAGGTCAGAGCCAAGCCCAGCTCGGAGCAGGAACACGTTCAGCTGCCTGGAAAACAAATGTGGTTTTTTTATTGACTCATAGGAGGGCTCTCCTGAACTCCATGCTACAAACCCACACATTTTTAATGTGCAGATGCTCCCTCTTCTGCGTAGACTCTCTGGCTGCCCAGGATTTATGCTGGTAATCACATGCATTTTCATCTCAGAAATGGAGTAGACTGTGCTGAGTGTGAGGCATTTAATTAAGAAAAAGCGTACATCATGACCTTACAGGGACACCATCATCAATGGGTTTAGGCTTCTTTCATCCTTCCTGTCCCTCCATTGTAAAATAACTATATTTATTATGTCTTTTTGCCTCAAAAAACAAGAATCTTCCTTCCTCCTGAAGAAATAAAATGCAATAAATACACTTTTGTGGTCAAGGACAGTGTCTTTACTGATTGGTACTGAGCTCAGCCTCTTGCTAAGCATCAAACAAACACCACACATAGTGGAATTTCTCACACAGGTAAAACATTCCATATATCCCTGGTATAGAAAGCCAAAATATTTTGTTACTGGAACCACTAACAGAGGATCCACTTTGGAGATGTACTGACCTCCTCCATTATGATATAGCAGATAAAAGATCTGAAATAAAAACCCCTGAGGGTGAACTGGAAATATTTCTGCCTCAGGTATAGTAAATTTTTAATATTGAACATAAAGTTCAATGGTAGACCCTGCCCTTTTCTAAAAGCAGCATTTTCTGTTATCATCATAAGAAAAGAGAAAAGAAGGAAAGACAGCTCCAAAAGGATGCCCCAAATTTGAACAGCATGTACAGCATTTGTGGTCAAATAGCACTCTTGGGAAACAGGTGGAAGACATGTTGGATAACCTTAAACCTGAAAATATTCTCATTTAGGTTTTTCTAGCAAAACCTAAATTCTCATTTAGGTTTTTCTAGCAAAATCTAAATTCTCATTTAGGTTTTTCTAGAACTCTTGGGATACAGGTGGAAGAAGTGTTGGATAACCTTAAACCTGAAAATATTCTCATGTAGGTTTTTCTAGGAAGGGACATAGGCTGACTCATCTTCCCCTTTTCCCATTTCCTGCAATAACACTACTTCTGGTTTTCCTTCCTTTCCTACTCCTGGCAATGTGTCAGCCACCTGCCCTGGCTCTGGGCAGAGATGGGGATTCTTCACATCTCAAAAATGCCTAGCAGCAAATGAATTCTCAGGAAGCATCTATGTCTTTTCATTTTGTTTCAGTGCACTTCAGAAGGAAATATATATAATTTAAATACATTACTAATATAAATTGCCTTTTCTTCATTTTGAAAAGCTGATTTTTCCCCCTCCATAATTGGTTTAGTATTTTATATGTGTCCTGGTTTTATTTCTGATAATAGTTCACAATATTTTGACTTATATTAGCATGCCAAAAAAAGCAGCTGAAATAGTTTTTTGTTTTTATTTTGAAAACTAGTCTGACAGTGACTGGCTGGCACATATAATTTCCTTTACTAGAAAACAGTATCTCTTAGACATGCTGGTAAATACCACAGCTTAACACAATTGCACATGTTGTTAATAACAGCAATGCACTGTGATAGGAAGTGATGCAAAAAATCATAAAAATAAATACAGCTCCAAAATGAACTTTTCCAATTCACAGTTATTTCCCTCATGGGAAATTATGTAAAAATAAATACATTTTTCTTACTCAATGTCTATTGTGGTGAAACATTTCCTATTGGATCAGAATGGGGATCCCAGAAGGCAGCTGAGCTAGATATCCCATGGTTCTAGTCATGGGCTGCCTTCCTCAGGAGCTGCCGAGCTCTGCCCAGAGCCTGACTGCCCCAAGCCCAGCTGCCTTGGTGAGTGGCAAGAAGGAAAACCCAGGTGAGATTTCCAAAAGCCCTAGCTCAATTTATAACCTTCTTCCTCCTCTCACAGTGCCCCGAGGCTGGGCTTATGGAGACAAAACTGCAGTAATGACTGCTCTTCCATCTGTGTAGATGAATTCCTCCTGCTCTCTATTCCCATTTTTTTAAAGGACAGTACCTGCCTGTCCCTGTCCTCAAAGTATGAAGCGCCAATGCTGAACAATGGGTGGAAGCCAGTGAATAGAGATATTCCACAGTTATCACAGGGCACCAGCTATGGGGATCTTTGAAGGAATTTTGAATGAGTTAGAGATGGGACCTGTGAGTTGTTTTTGATAATGTGATTTATTTTTTTTATCTTCTACATAGACAGGAAGGGTGAGTTCAGCTCACAGCTTTACTGCATGTTTCAGAAGGTCACAAAACCCCTAGTTACAAAACCTTTTAAGGGTTGCTTGACCAATAAAACACTACCAACAAGAATATTTATGGTTTTGACCCAATTCTTAAATATTTTGTGTTATGGACTCATGCTACAGTGTAAGCTTTCTTAGCCAATCATGCTATGATACACAAGCCTACAGTACTGCATTCTAAACTTCTTGTTCACCTTTGTAACTACTTTTTTTTTTCCTGCATCTAAAATTCTAAACTTTCTTCTTCTTCACTTAAGGTGTCTCTGCTTTAAAATATAAATCCACATTTTTGCTTTTAGTACTCAAGTTCAGAAGCCTCTTGCAAGGTCTCAGATCAAATCCTATGTTTAATTCTTATCTTTAGCTTTCAGGCCCAAAATTCTAAGAATTCATTCCATTTCAGATTCCAACAATCAGCCATCTCCAACCTTCCACACACTCGATGAACTAGAAGTGCCCCCTTCCTCTCTCTTCCACCCATGTTCACTGTAGGTTAAACCACCGTGTAAAAGATCTCAGGCACCTTTTCCATAGAAACACCTCTGCTGCTTATCTAAGAGGTGTACTTCCCTGCTTCAGCTGGAACAGCTTCACCAGCATTATCCAGCAGCTGGTCTCCTCCAGGCATCTTTGTGTGTCAACAGGAGCTGCGTTTGAGTTACACTCCTGATAAACTTCTATAAAGAACTTGAGCCTATAAAAAGCCTACCCTTATCTCCAAGAAACTTAAGACCATGTAACCTGTCCTCTTAAAGCTATCATATTTCACCTGCACCTCAGCTCATGTGGAAACCATGCCTTGCTGGGGAGAAATGCTGGATCTCATGGGTGCAATCCTTATCCCAGGTCCAACCGCTGATGCCTGAGGTAACCCATTCCCTCCAGTTAAAGTCATATCATGAGCATGGTCCTTCAGCAAGATTAAATGTCATCCAGCTTTGTTTTTGGAACAGAAATTTGGTCTTTCCATAAGCAGTACTGCCCCTCCAAGATGAGCACATGGGATGTTCCCTGTGGGAGGGTCTTGTGTGCTCTCAGGCAGGACAATCCTTTGCATTTATACAAACACAAAGATTTATAAACTCTTGGATTAAAATAGCAGTTCCACTGACATTTATGCCTAGTTAAATGTTTGCAAATAGCAATCATAGCTTTGGGCCTGCAAGGCAAAATAATTAAAAACATAAGAGGGGGAGAAAACATTCTCAGCTTCCTGTTATGGAAGCTCCTCATTCCCTGATCACCTCTGCTTCCTTTTTATCCTCTGAACTTTTCCCAGTTTGCCTTCATTGGTTTTGAACCGATGATTGGATGTGAAAAGAAATTATTCTTCCCAATAAAATACAGAGTTTCTATCTAGGAAGATCTGAGTTTGTCAAATATTTGTTTGAGGGCGGGGGGGCTGAACCCTTCTCTGCTAAAACCCAGGCCTGGGCCCAGGCAAAACACTACACTTGCCTAATATAGCAACAGAATCTTTTTTTATAATCTGAACAGCTACTGCTTTGCAAGTAGGGTTGCCCTGAGTGGACAGTGGCTCACAGACAAACCTGTGCTCCCTCATCTGCAAAGCCAAGATGGGGTGAAAAAGATCTGGGGCTGGCAGAGATCCTTCCCTGGGAGTAATCACAATCTTCTCTCCTGGGACTGTCAGAGAAGCAAACGGATGCCCCTGTTTTTAACACCAGGGCTTACCGTCTGCCCTGGTCCAGGAAGGGGAAATAGCAGCACAATTGAAAAAATAAACCCCTGGGAAAAGTTGTTCAGTCCTTTGAGCTTGGAGAGGTTGGAAAATAATTTCTTGTCAACATACAAGTAGGGCAGAAATTCCGCATTCATCAGAGAGAACACCCTGAAAAGAAAGGCTAGAGACTTTCCCTCTTCACCATGTCTGCAGACCTGGATCTCTGACCAGAGACAGCACACTGGGTCTCTCAGAGTACACATATGTGTACTCGCAGGGTGCATGTCTCTAATTTGCTCTTCTTCCTGTTTCTGATTGGAAGGAATATTTGGGCCATTGCCACCATAAAATAGAATCATACAATTGTTTGGATTGGAAAAGACCTCCAAGATCAACAAATCCAACTGTTTACCCAGCACTGCCAATTCCATCACTAAATCATGTCCCTAATACCACATCTACACATCTGTTAAACACCTTCAGAGATGTTGACTCCACCACTGCCATGGGCAGCCTGTTCCTATGCTTGACAGCCCTTTCTGTGAAGAAATGTCCCCCAATATACAATCTAAACTTCCCCTGGAGTATCAAGGCCACTTCTTCTTTTCCTGTTGCTTGTTACCTGGGAGAAGACATTGACCACTGCCTAACTACAGCTTCCTTTCAGGTCCTTTTAGAGAGCAATAAGGTCCCCCGAGCCTCCTCTTCTCCAGGTTAAACACTCCCCCACTCCCTCAGCTGCTCTTTATAAGACTTGTGCTCTAGACCCTTCACCAGCTTCTTTTCCCTTCTCTGGACATGATCCAGCACCTCAAAGTCTTTCTTGTGAGGGGCTCAAAATTGGATACAGAATTTGAGATCCACCAGTACATATCATCATCCAGAGACTGCATTGGACCTTTGCACTGTGCATTGCTCATCCACCCACTCCCACAAAGGATTCCTGTAAAAAAAACCACCAAAACCCAACTTCCCCAAAGCAGTCGTGTCACGACAGTGCACAAACTCTGTAGCTGGTCCTGTTGCAGAAGTGCCCCCATTCAGTGGCACCCAGTCTGCAGTAATACAGTATGAAATGCAGGAAAAGGAAAGAAAGTGTATCTTCCCTCACCTGCTCTGGGCCATACATGCTCCCAAACAGGAGCTCAGGCACTGGCATGTGTACTGTATTTACACTCCTTTGCTCCCATGACAAGGGCATTACCAGACCACACTCACCTTTCAATTTCTTCTTTCCAAATTTTAATCCAAATAGAGACATCCCAAAACTTTATTTTAGTCCAACTCCATGGAACTTCTGCAAGAGAAAAGAGAAGGCAATTCACAACACATAGAGCAGCACATACATGTCATTCTATGCCCAAAAAATGGTGGAAACAAATTCCTAAGCACTGTGGCCAACAGCCACAGTTTATCATCTAGAATGCATTTAAATACAAAATAATCTTAGGTTTTCAGGTTGCACTGCATCAGTGGGTTACCTTACCTGGGACATGCTGGTCAGTTCACTTCCTGACATAGCACAAAGAAAGGGCCAATGGAGAAGAGACTGAAAAGCACATTCTCACTACATTGGTGCTACATCAAAATGAGAAACACACATCCAGAGCTTGTACTTAAGGTACAGAGGAATCGCGTGTCTACCCAGAGCAAGACCAGCCTCCTTGAAGAGGAGGAAGCAGTGGGAAGCACTGGTTTCCTGTAAATCCGCCTCTGCTCAACACATGCCAGCTCACACTGTTGTCCATTGCTGGTCATCCTGCATGTTTGGGACAGACTAGAATAAAATTTCTCCTCCACTGGCTGCAAACTACTTGGCCCAGAAGCTAAGGCCAGGCACCAGAAATGTGTTTTAGGCCCTGAATATATCCTGATAGGCAGAGGAATTGAGCATTAAAAAAAAAAAAACAACATCAAAACTGGCTGGTAGTGAAATTTTCAGTGTCCCAGTCATCAGATAAGTTCATTTAAAGGATTTGAAGGTGATGTTGGTGATGACAACCTAGAGGATCTGTGAACATGAGAAAAGCTGGCATTGCTCTGTGACCAGGAGCCTGAATCAACAGGAACACTGTACCACTTGCTTAACTGGTCAATAGGGCAAGTTGAGACACTTGAGTGTCACAATCCATCTAGAACAAGTTTTCTAGGTGACAGAAGAAGGTAGTTTTTGCACTTTATCCTATGCTATCCATGCAGAGCAAGGGTGCCTAAGGAGACAAGAATAGCAAATATGTCATGTTTTGGAAACATGCACACACAGACAGCCTATGACACTGCCCAAATGCAAACCTGATACAACACCACCAGTACGAGCTTGGGCTTCATGTATTTGCAGAAAATAAAGGTAAACTCTAAGGAGAACTCTACAATCCTTGCATATGTCAAACTTGTGCTCCAGATGCTCCAGCAAAGCTATATTTAGCAGCTGCAGTTGCATGAATTTTAATTCAGTGGGGGTTTGGGAGCCTCTCTGTGCCTACTCTACTTGGAAGATGTCCTTTATCTATTCACTGATCTAACTGTTTCTGCTCATCAAGACAAATGCTTTGGTACCACCTCTCCCCAGAATTTCTTTGCCCATGAAGACAAACTACTTAAAGTTAAAATATGCAATGTCACACCGTAAAGCTTTCTTGACCCTGCTGACCAAACTTACTTTCCACACCTTACCTCAGTCTATCACTTTCAAAATATTTCTTCCATGTTTTAGAATTACTATTATGTCTTACAAAACCCTACTAACAAGGACAGAGAGTTCCCCATAAGATGGCTGGAAGAGTGAGACACTCCCCATACACATAGAGGTAGAGACCTCAGATTTCCTAAGGCAGAAGGAGTCAAAGATCTGATAATCACTGATTTGGTAATCCTGGAAGCACAAGGATGGCTGCAATCAAAATATTGATGATTACATGATCCATATGAACTCTGGATGTTGCTGTATTTGAAAACATTTTCAGAAAAACAAAAGTCACTCCTCACTGTCAGCACAAATATGCAAAAGGTTAGCTGGTTATAATCATCATATTGATGATTACATGACCGATATGAACCCTGGATCTTCATGTATTTTCCAAACTTTTTAGAAAAACAATCCCCAGCTACCAAAGCTCTTCCAGCTGTGTACTCAGTAGACAAGGTATATAATTTCAGCAGAGGGTGAAAAAAGGATGTTTGTATTTTTGGGGAGCAGAAAAGCAAAGGTGGCTATAAGCTTTCTCTTATGAGTAATAACATGAAACAAACAATAGACTTTCACATCTTCCAAACAAAAACATGAAACTTCTTTCAGCTCTGACACGTGGCTTTTGTTAATTACTGTGATTCTTTGAACCCTGGTTTCTAGTGGGACTGCAGCATGACAAGAAGTCTGAAACAATACAGTGTTTTGATATGGAAAACATGTAGCTCCCACAGCTTCTCTACATTAAATCAGGATTGCATGCATTGAATGTCTTCACTCAGCAATGAATTTAAGTAACCATTATGGCAGCACAAATACCCTTATAGGCTTCTTTCAATTCCCCCAAAACTTTGCCTTTTAGGGCAGACATGGGAGATAGGTAACATTTGTACCAGTTACCTCTCCAGCACGTCATTGCCACCACACAGACTTGGCATACCTGCTCACTTACTTAAATCCCAGGAGTTATGTATGAATCCTTCCCAAGCTGACCTGATCCTTTAGGCAAAACTCAGTTCCTGACTTGCCCAAACCACAATGTCATTTGAAAATGTGTCAGTATTCAATGGGCACACAGATGATGGCATTGAGGGTGGGACACACCCCTATTGCATTGGGGTGTACCCTTTATTTTCATAATATTGCAAATATCTTCTTTTACTGCTTTGTTATTGACTCACACATCTAATCCCCATATTCTTTACAGAGGAAAGCCACTCTCACAAGGGCTGTAGCTTCTGTGCAAGGCTGTCTGCTCTCACCCCCTCTGTGACAGTACACTGTCACACTTCCAAGTGTCTGTTTTCAGTCTGAGAGTTCATTTACCACCAGCTGCCAGTGTGAAAAGAAACACAAGCAAGTAATGGTGAAGTTGTCCCCTTTAGTGAAGCAACAGGTACTGCTTCCATTTGTCTCACTTATCACAGCTTGTGCAGACAGATGTGCTTTCTTGGCTGACCTTGGCTCTTCCTGCCTTTCAGCCCCACGTCTTTTTTCTTGGGTTATTTTAGACTGTCAATTCTACCTGCATGGTCCAACATCTTTGCATTTGTATTTATCAACAACATCCCTCAGGGTATTTTTTTCCCCACAGATTTCATGTGTAATCAAAATTCACGCCCCTGTTCAGTTTTCTTTATTTTCCTATTTTTTAAATCTGAGTTTCCATTTCAAACTTGCAATGATAGGTCATCATCCTCCTATCACTCACATCTATTTTAATTACAGTTTTAATTTCTCTTTATGCTTTCCAGGGGAAAAAAAAATTAAATTATTGGGGAAAAAATATTATCTCATATTTCATTTGTTGTGTGGCATTAAGTACTTCTCAAATTTTGGTAGGATAATTTCATAGTCTCCTTTTCCTGAATTAATTAAAACCTATAAACACATAAAAAACCATTCTACAGTCAGAAAAAAGGCAATTTCCTGTTTGTGTTAATTTTCCCTGGTACCAGCTATGGTCAGGCAAAGTGAAGTGCTGCTTCTGTCTCCTCTAGTTGCTTTCCACAGTCTGTGTCAGCCCTTCCGGACTCTTAATTGTTGTTGTTCCATTTTCCACTTGATTATTTTTTGATTTTCTTAATTTCTTTTTACCCCAGGTACACTGCATTTTCAGTAATCAACTGGGACTCAGAGTATTTGAGCACTCATGAAGGTGCAACCCCTCAGCTTAACACAACACATGTTGCTTCCCGTGTTTTCAGGACCTATAGAAGAAATTATTTAAAGTTCAAATTCCCAATTCTTACAGGTAATTGGGAGCTCAAGCTACAAATAAATTATCCCTTCTCACCATAGAAAACCTATGAGGCTCTATGAACTGTCCTTCACCACTTACACATCTGCAAAGACAATCCACCTGCTTTATGGCTGCTGACAGTTTGATGAAGGCCTCTGGGTATTTCAATAGCCACAACAAGAAGCTGCTTTGACAGGTCTTGAATAGGGAAGTGATGTTTTCTCACAAACCAAATTCTGCCTCATTTAAGAGAGACAGAAGCAAGGTGGGTCAAGGTAATCCCAAGTACAGGCTGAGCTGAGAATGGCTTGAAAGCAGACCAGAGGAGAAGGGGTTAAGGGAGCTGGTGGATGAGAAGCTCAACATTAGCTGGCTGTGTGCATTCAGTCAGAGAGCCAAATGTCCTGGACTGCATCCAGAGCCCCGTGGGCAGCAGGGGAGGGAGGGGATTCTGCCCCTCTGCTCTGCTCTGCTGAGACCCACCTGGAGCACTGCATCCAGCCCTGGGCTCCCAGCACAGGAGGGACAGGGACCCAATGGAGTCAGCCCAGAGGAGGCCACCAAGATGAGCAGAGGGAGGGAGGATCTCTACTGTGGAGACAGGCTGAGAGAGCGAGGGTTGTTTAGCCTGGAGAAGGGAAGACTTTGCTAGGATCTTAGAGCAAATTTCAGTACTTAGGCTACAAGAGAGCTTGAGGGGAGCTTTAAGCAAGCATGTAATGCCAGGACAAGGGTGAATGGCTTCAAACTGAAAGAGTGTAGGCTTATATTAGATATTAGGAAGAAATTCTTTACTGGGAGGGTGATGAGATACTGGCACAGGCCACCCAGAGAAGCTGTGGATGCTCCATCCCTGGAAATGTTCAAGGCCAAGATGGATGGGGCTCTGAGCAACCTGGTCTAGTGAAAGGTGCTCCTGCTCATGGCAGGGAAGTTGGAACAGGATGATATTTAAGGTACCTTCCCAAACTATTCCACAATTCAAAGATTTGGCTTGAGAATACAACTGCAAAGCTCCTCCTGCATGAGGGGTAAGTTGCAATGAGCTACAACATGTGGGCTTTGCAAAGGTTCACTGAGGGCTATACTGCAAACTGGAGGAAGAGGAGGAGGGAGGCATTTCCCACCACTGCCAGCTTGAGTGGCAAAATGACAAGAGATGGCACAAGCTGGATGAATGCAGAGCAGATGTTGTGGATGGAAAACATGTCTCGTATCTTGGCCCTGTTTCTCCAGATAAAGCCAAAAGCATCAGATTCAGTGATAAATATGAATTAGAATATACTTGCTGCCCCTGTTCCTATCACTTCATTCCCAGACTCTGTGAAAAGATCCACGTTAAATACAATCAGTTTTGGAAGGGTTATTTTAATGAAGATCATGGGGTGTAGTTCAGTACAGACTGAAATTCCTGCCCAAGCAGTGGTCATATCAGATTTGAGGGGGCAGTAAATTGTGTTGAAGTATGAGAAGCAAGCCCCCAGAAATGAGGAGAATTAGTCAGAAGAACAAGACTTGTCCAGTCAGTTTTGCCACCAAATATCCTGTGATATGTATACACACAAAAAACAGCCCTGTGTAGGTACAAATTCAGAAAGCATATCATACCTCCACCCACCTTTTCAGGTCAGGTCAATTTTTGCACAAAAGTTTAGTGTCTTTAAAATTTCTGTTTAGATGATGTAATGATCACAAATACCCACTGATCTTAGAATTCTATTATTTTTCATGCTAAAGTACTAAATTGCCAACCAGTAACATATGAGAAAATACATCCCAGCCACAGAGCATCATGACAAAAAAAAGTTGAAAACTTCTTTTCACCACTCACTGCTCTTGGTGGAGTAATGATGTTAAATAGGAGATCTCAGTCCCTACATTTTGAACATATGTCACTTTACACTGGATTTGGAGGTATATCTGAGAAAATACTAAGGATTTAAAAGATATCAGGTCCTCAATCTCCCTGTTTTATCCATGCCTTAGTTGCCACATATCACATGCTGGAGCTGGACAGCCACAATCACTCACAGGTATTGCAAAAGGAGGACATCACAGTCCAGCGTTTGCCAAGGCTCTGGTAAGAGCAGCACTAAAGCCTGGCACACCTGGCACAAACTGACCTTCCCATGTGCTACACAAAGGCGTGTTTGCCAAGGGACCTCTTTGAACTAAAGCTGTACTCTTTCAGTCAAAGTTGTCAAATTTTGGTTCCAAAGAGAGCAATGCATTTACTTTTCCTTACCAAAAGCAGATACAAAAATTTCAGCCATTTGAGGTAATTCGTACTAATTATATTTCAGCACTGAATTAGTTACTATTTGCATTTCTCCACCACTCCTTACATCCTCTTGTGTTTGAATACCTCAAGAACAAAACAGGGAATAGCATGTGTTGTACCACTCCCTGCTTTGCAAACACAGAAAGTGAGCTACAGAGGTGGACAACCAAAATGTGTGTTTTGAATCCAAAACCTACTCTTTTTCAGGTCTGAAATCAGATTTGGCAGAATTAAAGCCCGAAGTAAGTTTAAAGCACTGTAAGTGGTCACTCCTGCCATCAGGGTTTACAAAACTAATGTAGCCCCTAGTTTAAATCTACTGACTCGGTGCAAAGTTTGAAAGTATCCCTGAAATCTCCCTGCTTTTTCCACACCTGAAGAGGTATTGTGGATGAGGTGAGGCAGCCCTACAGCTATTTTCTGGTGCTGTTCCAATCTGTATATACAGAAACCCATGAAACTCTGCCTTCCCACCCCTATACTCCAATGTGCCAATGCAATTAGCTGTAATTGCTGGGAAACAGGCTCAGTCTGTTATCTGCCACGTCTTAAAGTAATGATCCAACATCCTCCATCTGTCTTCATTAAAACACTCTTTAAACTGACACCAGGATGGCAGTCAAAAAACTGCATTCAGCTCCTCTGGGTGAGTTAGTTGCGACGACGCTCAAGTTACGGATCAACAGCTGTGGCGGAGCGGGTTCCCAAAGAGAAACGCAGTCTGATCCCTCTGAAACAAACAATAGCAGCTTCCCCGGGCGGCTGCTGCTGCTCCTGCTGGTGCTGCTGCCGCTGTTGCTGCTTGGAATCATGCACAGCTCAGCTCACTCCACCCAGACGTCTCTCAGCTAGCCCGCAGGAAAAGCTCAACCCCGAGCGCTTTGATTAAGCTTCGCAAAACTCTTGGGTCTGAAAGAAACCCACAAGTTTCTGTCCCCCCACCGCCCCAAAACTGGCAGGAAAAACAAGAGAGCGGAAGGAATCAGCGGTAAATCTTACCCTCGAAGGCTTGTAAAAGTCACAGCAACAAAGTTGCTGCCTTCCATAGCACTCCGGTACACTCCTCTCTTCTCATTTACACGCAGCTTTATCCCCTCCCAAGATCGACGGCTTCGCTCGCAGTCGCAGCGCCAGGACATTCACCTAAGGACGCAAACCTTATCTGCGCTGTGAGATGGGCATCGCGTGTCCTCTCCGACACCCTTAAAATCCGCCGCTGACTCGCTCTGACATACAATGTCCCGGCAACTACACTTACTCCAAGTTCCCTACTTCTTACTTCAGTCACTGAGCCTGGCTCTTTGCCAAGTTTTTTTTTTTTTTTTTTCTTTTCCTCCCCTTTTCTTTTTTTATATTCAGTTTCCTGTAGAGAGGGAGAGTGTAGTAGCTCTCTTAAAAATAAAATGCTTCAGTGCTGCAAACTGTGAAAGAATAAAGCAGAAAAGCACAGCACCTAGGCTTGGGGAACCCCAATTAGCTCCAGAGGCAACAGCTGCTAGCTTTACCTACCTCCTGCCGACGCGGAAGCTTTCAAAAAAAAAGCGAGTAAAGAGTCCAACATATCAAATTGCTTTCAAAAAGGATGAACTTGGGAAGGGATCCATTTCTTAGCAGCAGCCCCTCTCTCTGTGTCCATAACACTGGAGCTGGTCAGGACTCCTTAAACCCAGAGACACAGTCCTCCAAGCTGATCCCAAGGCTCCACCTCACCCACTTTCCAAAGTTGTGAGTAGCAAAAACTCTGCAAAGAAAAGCCTCCTAGAGCACAATTGCATAACTCAACCACAGAGCTTCCTTCAGCCAGCCAGAGGATTGCTTTGGTGCCGAATTGCTTGCTCATCCTGAGAGCATGACCTTCCCTTGCCTTCTGGAACACCTGCCTGACCACACTGTGATCATGGAGACCCTCCTCACAAGAACCCCTCAACACTCCCATGAGCCTTCCAACCTTCTCACCCCATTTTCCCACCTTCAACAAACAAAATATTCACTTTTTTCCCAAGTTGTGGGACCTTTCGCTATACCGTGCCCTCCTATATGTCAGTCACCTGGCATTTTACCTGCCAGCTGCTCTAATCTCCAGATGAAAACTGGGGCAACTACAACTTTAATCCACTTCTAACTTCCCTATACCTGTGAAATGCAATTATTTTTAAAGCACCATGTTCTTTACATAGTCATGTTCACACTAATGCCTACCAGGAATATCTCCATTTATTGTGACAACACAAGAAAATTTAGCATTTCTATGTGTACTTGTGTCTGTCTTTTTCCTTCAACTTCTGAGTTTTCCTACAGGGTAATTCATGAACACTGTTAAAATTAATTTCATACCTACCCACTTGAATGCATTAATCAGCTGATTAATTATCAGAACACAAGTAACACAAGAGTCAAGGCTGTGCCAAAGAGTGTTTTCTATGAAATTAAATCTTCTGTAGTCTAGAGGAAAGATACAGAGGACTCTGGAAGCTGCAGTGTTAGTGCTCCAGTGCTGGTCATGAAGGTTGAGGAACAGAGTGACAATGAAGAGAACACTCTAACACCATAAGCAATTTTTGAAAGAGGAAAAAGAGTCTGTGTCCTTTGCCATGACTTCAGGGATATTCCAAGCTACACCAGTTTGAGATAATGCTCACTGAATTGGCATCCTAGTTCAAACACACATACAAACAGCCAGCCAACATGTGATGTGATAGGACTGATGCATAGGACTGATCTCCTGAAGATCCAGGTTATTTTCAGATGACTATGATCTTGACAGCATCTAACTGGAGAAGAAATTCCTCTTACACTAGTCATTTTTCATTTTCTTGTCATCCACACCTCATTTCAACAGCATCAGCCCAAGTATCACTTTTTTTTTTTTTTTGCAAGCAAAAGTGCAAGGATCTGGATTAATTTAGGTCCTTCTACATATTTGGAAAACCCCTTGGTTTTGCCTCATTCTGGTGTTTTCTTCCTTCTTAGAACTGTCATTTGCTTTTCTTCATGACATTTTAATTGGTTGATTACGAGTCATTCTACACTACTCCTACTTTCTTTGCGGCTGTCTTTATACTTGCTTGTTACCACTTTGACCTCAGCCACAGTAAATTCTTCTTTCCTAGAGTTAGGTTTGTATCCTTCCCTTGACACACAAGTGGAACCAACCATAAAGTCACCCAGCCTTGGGTCTTGTTTAGACTTTAAAATCACTAAGAGTTTAGTAGGCTGTTTTATAATTTTTCTTGGCACTGAAAATCCATCTCACATACACTGAACATTACTTTTTCCCTCAGCTATGCTTTTCTTGTGGACTCCAGTGGACCTGATCATGCAGGGAAGCTTAACACACATAGAAGCACTCAGAAGAGCAGGAGTGACTCAGGGTCATGAACTCAGCTCTGGGTTCTCTTGTCCACTTTGTTCCCTGGATAGCATCTTCACAATCACCACACAGTTTGCATCCTCCTTTGCAGATTTCCAAACATGTCAAGGAGCACTGCTGCCCACAGTGGCATTTGTCAAAATTTCAGTTCCTCTATAAAGGGTGTACACATATGCTGTGTGTCTGAGTGTCCCCTGAAGCCACCACAGAGATTCAGCTGGACAGATGCAACAGGGCAGCAGTCACTTGCCATGATCCACAGTGGCAGGAAGAAGTTAAATCTGTAGTTTTTCCAGTAAATGAGCTCTCTCCCTGGCCAGGCAGCCTCCTCCATACCATGCTCCTTCACCTTTGAATCCTCCACTTTCCCAATGCCCACTAGCCAGAGAGAGCTAACTAGGGTGGGATGGATTTAAATTCATGCCATTAAGACCTTATCCACTAACTTTATCTGAGAAAATGATCTCCAGTCCTTAAGCCTCTGCAGCATTTCAGCTGTGATCAAGATGCGAATCTGAAACCTCACTGACAGTGTTTTAAAGGGTGCTCTCAGCCCACTCTCCACATTAGATTTGGTCTTCCTCCAAACAGCAAAGCTGACACAGCAGAACAGAGGATCATCTCAGGAGCACCCAGAACCCAAACATGTCTGGTGACCTAGTAACCTTTTCAATGTCTTAATATGCCCTTGAGTAACTGGGGCAAACTAGAAGATAGGAGAGAAACAAGAGAAGCACGCCCTGGAGCATCCCACAATGTAGACTTAAACCAATTGCCAGTCCTTGAGAGAATCTCTCTCCATGATATGCAGTTTTTAAAATTACTGATGCTCGTCTTGATGCTTTCCCAATGATCCAATATATTTCAAAAGGAGCACTGATGGTCTTTGCTTTCCCTGACTCTCTTATAACTGCAGTCTGCCACTCCTAAACTGCAAGGTTTGAAGCTTGACCTTCTCTATCACGGCTGGTACCACTCTGCAGATGAGTGATGGTACCACTCTCTGATGAGCCACACTGGGCTCATCCCCAAGCCCAGAGCTGATGCAATCTAAAGGGATCACTTCCACCCACCTAATCTCATCTCCATTTCCCAGAACAGCACAAGTGCATTCCTCAGTTCCTAACCATGCCAGTCACTGTTCCAGAAAAAAATCTTTCTAATGGCTGTGGAGGGCTTCCTCACAAACCCCCAAGGGTTAGCCTTAGAAGACTGAATCACCTCCCATGGCCTATGCTTCCCATCCCAACTTTCCCCACTAGTCCTAACCAGTGAGGACCTCCTTGAGTAGGGAAGGGAAAAGTAGCCCGCTTCACTGTGGGACACCTGAAACATCTGTTATTATAAGCACCTGTGGTGGGTCCAAGGGGTCAGATGGCTTTCCAACGAGAGACTTTCTGTATCCTCCTCTTGTCAAAAGTCAGAGTAGGATGCATAAGAAGTACAGGACTGAAACCAGGACATTATTGTCCATTCCTTGGCTATGAGAGAACTGTTTTAAAAATAGACTGTAAGGAGAACATCCAAGTCGTAAATTGATGTAGTCCAGGAAACACCAGCACAATCATAAGGTGAATAACAAAAGACTAAGTGTTCCAAAATACACTGTATCACACATAAAGTGACAGTGTCCTTGATCCCTGTGGACGACCCTACTGCAGCTCTGCAGAGGAAGGGAAAATGAAATCCTACATGTTCTTGTTATCATGACCTGCCTGTCAGTGGAAAATGAAATAGGAGAGGAAGGTAATGTCATGAAGTGACCAGTTGTTCTAGGGCTGTCCTTGCCTTTTGGGAGCTACTCTGCTCAACTCATTTTACTACTCCTCCAAGGAATTCCAAATTAACCCAATTTGAAGGGATGCTCTGGATTCCTACCTCTGCATCCATCTCTCTAGATATAATCTGAAGTGCAGCATTAACACTGCAGGTTCATACAGAAGTATTCCCATACTTCACTTGTTACTCCAGAAGCTGTGAGTACTGTGTGTCTCAGTACACACCACATGGAAATGGTCAGAAAATAGCTTCAGTGAGTATATATGGAACAAACTGAGTCATACTGATCAGGAAATGGTAGTGTGCCACTTACCTTCAGCAGGAAATGATGAGAGGATGAGTGTGTGGCTGTGGCTAGAGATGCCTTTTCTCCACCAGCACACCTTGCCCAGTATTCCAAGCTCTTAAAAAACAATGGCCAGCTAAGGAAAATAATGAGAAACAAAAAAAACCCCAAAAACAAACAAACAAACAAACAAAATAAAACCCAAAACAAAAACAAAAACAAAAAAACAACCAACCAAACAAACAAAAAAAACCCCAGACTCTTGTCTTTAAAAAGAAAGCAACAACTTGTTCTGGCAACTGTTGATCTCATCTTCCTAGCACCAACCCCTGCAAATGTGATACCATCTGATGTTTTAAAACAGAAATTGAAAAATTGTCTCTCAGGTGTTGCCTTTGCAGCCCTTAGGAGATGAAGCAGAGCCGTTTGGTTGAAAAAACAGGGGTTTAGATGCTCAGAGTACACTGAAGAGCAGAAGAAAGTCAATTCTCCAGGGAACAAGGCCCAAGGCTACCTAATTTCTGAGTCCAGTCTCCACCAGATTTGCCATCTTGTGTTTACAAACTCCCTCCCTGCCAAAAAATTTCACTGCTTCGGGAGGGAAGATGCTGTTGCAAGGAGACAAGGACTCCTGGGTACCTGAAATATTCTCTGGGATGCTGTGAGAAATTGAGTGATTTGATGGACACAGATATTGGTGGGTGATGATGGAGATTCTCCTTTTCCTCCTATTCCTGCAATAAAAATCTGTGTCTCTGCCTTTGCCCATGACACTGCATGTGCCCAGCTGCACCGGCAAAGCAGAGGATTAATCAGCTGCTGCAGCTAACCCTAGAGGTGTCCACACTGCATTTAACACATAGTTCCTAATCATCACCAGTGAAAAAGAGAGGAATCCCAGGGGGATGCCTGGGAGGGCTTGTTAAATGCTGATCACATGAATGCGAATAGAAAAAAAATCAATAGCTGAGGGCAAAGTGGCAGCTCATTAGAGCCCCTGAGGAGAGTGCCCTTTGTAACAGGGTGTTGCACAAGGCCCTTGACTGCTATTGGCAAGGCAGCAGCTGCCACAAACACATATGTGTGTGGTGGCACTTCAGACACTGTCACTTGCCCACTCCTCAGATACACATCAAAAAACTCAGCTCAGACCACTGAGGAATTAGGATACCCCTCAGTGGGACCCTGTGGTTGAACACACAGAAGAAATCCAAGCCATGCCAAGCCTCCACATTTTGCAGAGACTTCCCACAATCTTCCACACTTTTCTGCACTGGGTATGGGTGGAAAGGATGGGATGTCCCTGGATCTGCATGGAGTAGATGGCTTATGTGTTCTGTACAACATCAGCCAAGAGATCTTTTATTTATTTCTTTAAGTTCTTCATGGTTTCATTATATATTGCCCTAAAGATCAATTATCCATTCCATGAAAGACTTAGTGATATGCTGAGGGAATTCCTGTAAATAGCTTGTCACATCCCTTATGCTCATAAGCATTTTAACCAAAATTCCAAATTTAACATACTGTATGCATGTATATCTCTACTGTGTCTTTTCCAGATTACAATTATATCTATACTTCCAGAAAAAATATGGAGGCAATTTGCTGTCTCCCACAAAATTACTCCTAGTATCAAATTATCTTTTTTATTTTTTCTAGTATTATTTACTGAATTATGTGTTCAAGGCTTGGCTAGATTAACCTGGTGGAACGTGCTCTGTTGATGACAGGGAGTTGCAGCTAAGATGATCTTTAAGGTCCCTTCAACCCGAATCATTCTACAATTCTATAACTAGATCTTTATTATGTTATTATAGTTTTTGATGGCTGGACTTTCATAAGCTAGCCTACTTCACAGAGATCAGAGGGCCTTGGTGGTGACCAACTGATGTTCACTTTAGGGATGCAGCAGGACCAGCATTCCATCAAGCCGTGATCCCAAAAGGAGATGTGAGCACACAGGAGTATAACACTGTAGTGCTACAATAATTTGTAGTGCTGATGACTGGGACTGAGTTGGCTTCTTGACCTGTCAGAACTCAACTTCTGTGAACTTTGAAAAGAACAAGGAAGACCCTGTCTGGTTGCAAAGGAGGATGCTCTGGAAAAAAAATAGCCATCATATAAAACAAGCCCAGGGAAACTAATATATTGACAAGAGAGAACTTGGTTCCCCTCTGGAACATGAAACTGCAGGTCATTAAGTAAAGATCTAAAATATCTGTGCAAACACAATATGACATAAATAAGCACAAAACAATTTATTTCCCTGGATATTTCCCCAACAAAACTGCACGACATTTTAATCAACAGTTTGCACTTCAATTGCAGCACCACCTTGGCAGTAAATAAGCCATATATATCCACAGCTATGCCAGCATGGCCACAGCACATGCCAGATCCCAGCACTGCCAGCCTTTGCTTTTATTCAGTTCAAGTTTAATTTATGTTGTATTGTTCCTGCATCTGTTCTCCAGGTATTGAAAAGAAGTGCATGTTCCTTTGTATTTGTTTGGCTGAGAGCAAAGACATGTATTATTCCCATCTTCATGCACATAGGCAGTCAGTGTTTAGGCAGTGAATGCCTGTTAACTGAGATAGAAGTTGTGTATGTGAATCCCTCTGCGGCCCTATGAAGGAGAGGAACAACCTGATGGGTGCCTGGGGCCTTGAGGATGTGATGGCAGAGTTAAGGAGGCCATGCTTTTCACACAGCAGCTCAGGAGAACCCAAAGAAGACATTAGTAGCTAAGCCAGTGAGAAATGTGCAGTGAACACAGCCACAAGGATTTTGGGTGTGTAACTCATTTGAGGTTAATCACTGCCATTTCTTGTGTTGGAATATGATGCAGTATTACACAAGATCCCTTTAAATCCAAGAGATATATGAAAAGGGAGGTAGGTATTTAAATACCCTATTCCCAATGTTACGGTTTGTCATACCACTTCTGAATCTCATGTGCTGCTCAAGAGTTGAATAAGTAGTGGCCCCCATGAGGAGGGACAGCATTTACTCTTTCTGATAGAGTAATCAAGGTTTTGGTGGTGTATCTCCAGAAGGCAATGACACACAGCCTCAAACTGATAATGTGCTAATGAAGATACACACAAAAAAAAAGACCAAAAAAAACCCCAAACAAACAAACAAACAACAAACCTCCCAAAAAAATCCCCACATTATCAAAAGACACTGGGACTAAAGGGAATGAAGTAAGGTTTCAGCAGTACTGTGCAACACCAAATGTCTAGTCAGGAGAAATAAGGAAAGTTGTTTTCTTAATAAGGAAGTAAAAAAATCCACAAGACCTTTATCTTGGTGTGGCACTGAAGCATAAAAGCTCCACCATTTTTGGTGCCTCCTCTCCACAAGGAGATAGATAATCTTTAGATAATCACAGGATATCCCAGCTTAAAATAATAGAAAGAGAGGTGGAAACTGTATGAGAATTAGTGCAGACAATGAGAAACTGTGCTCTTAGGCAAAATCTCCAGGGTGTGTTTGTTATTTTAGGTTCTTTTTGTACTGTGTTCCATTATTTCCAAATCTGCATTTTAACTTTCTTAGCAGCCTCTTAACATGTAAAGGGAACCTACAAGAACACTGGAGAGGGACTTTAGACAAAATCATGCAGTGATAGAACAAGTGGGAATAGCTTTAAGCTGAAAGAGGGTAAGTTTAGATTAGATATTAGGAAGAATTATTACTGTGAAAATCATAAAACACTAGCACAGGTTGCCCAGAGAAGCTGTGGATGTCCCATCCCTGCAAGTGTTCAAAGCCAGGCTGGATGGAGCTTTTAACAACCTGGTCTGGTAGAAGTTGTGCCTGCCCATGGTAGGGGGCTTGGAACGAAATGATTTTACCATCCCTTCCAGTCTAAACTATTCTATGATTATAACTTTGAATCTTGGCAAAGACAACTTGTTCCTCATTCCAGATGTGTCATATCTCAAAAGCAGAGCTCTTCAATGCTCTGCCTGTGGCCCAGTTGCACACCAGGCTGCTGGTTTCCTTTCTGCCCAGCTGCCCACATAACTGCTTAGGTTGGTTTGACGCAAATATTCACAGGTCATGAGTTAAGCAGAAATGTCTTCTAAGGACTGTTAGTATCTGTCCAAGTTCCCTGGATGAAGGCAAGTACTAGAAAACACATGTAATCCCTAAAGATTTTGTAAAGATGGTGTAATCAGAACAGAATAAATGCTTTGTGTCAGTAAATGGAAGACATAATTTCTCTTAGAAAAACCACGATTGAATTAGCTCTGGGGATGAGAGTGGTACAGAGATGTAAACAGGTCAGACAGAGGCCTGAGTGTTTCTTTGGATGCCATCTGCTTAACAGGTGGCGTCTGCCCAGGCAAGGACTTGAATTTTTTCCTACAATCAGATTTTGCTGTTTTGGCCATAGGAGAAAAAAAAATGTTTAACACAAAGGGAATAGTCAAATGCAGTGTCCCAAGTGAGTTTGCAGAGCATATTTGTTTAGAGTGTATTTATACTAGTCCAGCAATAAAAATGCTGAATAAAAATGCTGTTTGTAAACTAAATAAAGAAAAGCACATTTGCCTGGCCAGTTGACCTGCATTACAACTTTGCAGCAAGGGTTGATCAGAAATTAAACTGGTGACAATCCAGAGAATGACAATCTCTGGCAAGCACACAAAGTCAAAAGGAATGTCTGGTGTCCAGCTGTAGCTGGGAAATCTCTCTAGTGTGTGGTGAAGTTGTGCTTCACACAGCTGTACCTTGAGACTCCCAAAAATGCCTGGGACATGAGACAATCATGCCACTGAGGCATGAAATTTAAATAGACCAAAGTGTATATTACTTCATTAATCAATATTTGATGTAGTGGAAAGTTTTGGGTTAAATGGTTTCTTGGAAACTTGTTTCAGCAGCTTATCTTGCAAGCATTCTACAATTTTATTCAGGTTTTTGTTTTTTGTTTCAAGTCTTTTGCTTGTTAATGAAACAAGAAGAGGCCTCCATGGAGGCTCTTACATAACATGAAGGAGAAGAAAGAAAAAAGGAATGCATTTATGGAGTTGTGAAGGCCAGGCAGCAGAGGCAAAAAAAATTCACTTTAAGTGTGAACCAGAATGAAGAAAAACAACCCTAGAATTAGAAATAACTTTAAAGACAAAGCCAATTGCTTGGTGGATATAGTAGTAAGGAAAAGCACTGGAAACCAGTGAATTTAATGCAGGATGACTGTGTGTTAGGCAGTGGAGCCTGGAGGTTCCTGAAGGGTACCCAAGAAGTCTGACACAGGCATTGAGTCATCAATTGATCTTGAAGCAGGTAGAGCTGGAGGGGATGTTAATTGGAGTAGGTGTGGAGTCTCACAAATAAATAAATACAAATCAGCACTAGATTCCGTTTATGCTCACATAACACGTCCTACAAATTCAGCAGCTCAGGAAGAGATGCACTTCAGTTTGGGTAGCTTTGCTGGGGGAGTGGGGGGGAAACAACCTTTAGGATACAGCCATCCCAACCAGTGCAAAGACAGAGCCCTCGGTGGGGGTGGGGGGAACACTCAGAGGACCTGGCTGGAAGGGTGGAGGGGTCTAGAAGACAAGGGAGAGCAATCCCAATTGGAATGCAAGACATCGCTCTCTTGCAAACATGCATAAATTAAGCAAAACTATTGTTCTGACTCCCCTCACACCTGTACCTTTTGTACTCTTGTAAAGCCAAATCTGTACATTTAAGATGGGAAAGTAAACAATGTCTTGTTTGTCCAAGAAGCGAAATGGCAGGTGGGGAATGCATTGGCAGCATTTCACAAGACAACAGGAGTATAAATTGCACACTGCAGCTCTTACTGAAGAGCAGGGGAAAGTAAGTGGAGGTCTAAATGTTAAATTCGTGGGTAATCCAGGTTCCCACTGAAACTGCAACCTGCAATAGCTGCACATCCCAGTAAACTCAGACTCAGTGGAACAACAGAGCAGGAAGGAAGTAATGGATTCAAGAGTAACACTGAATCACCTATGGAGACAGGCAGGGAGCTGCACAGGCCCCTGGAGTGAGTCAGGGGAAGGGAAAAGGAGTCTTGTTTATCTATGGATCACAGTCCTGACTGCAACCCTTTCACTGCTCCCGCTTAAAGTATGGCATTGGGAGCAAAATCAGAACATTCCACCTTTAAATTGTGGAAATCACCTTTAGATATTTAAATATACATATAGATTAGGTATAGGCTTACAGACTGTAGAGCAGAATTTACTTCTGACTTTTCCTACTGCATGAGTCTAAGGTAGATTTTCCTCCTTACCTCTACACCACTTTACATGTGTGCAGGAACCTAATCCTGCTCCTTCTGCAACTAATGCTGAGCACATGAAAACATTTACAGGTCCCAGACTGGACCCAGGAGTGTAAGGGGATGGACCGATACCCAGACTAAACACTGCCAATCTAACTGTGTGTAAGGTGGGTCCAGAGTGTCTCTCTAACACAGACAGCCTGGTCATGACCAGGGATCTGTCTTCTCTGATAGAGGTGAACTATTCCCAGTGAAGCTGTGAGCATTGTTTCCTGACTGATTTGAAGAGAGCTATACTGTTACCAAACATCATGATTTACTGTGATACCAGCAAATTAGCCTAGGTCTTTGTTTCCTTCCTTGCAGTGACTTTTGTTTTGGTTAAGCCTATAATAGTAACTTTCAATAATGCAAAACTGTGTGTACATCATTAATAAACCAGCACCTAAAACCAGAGCTAAAGTGCAGTAAGTCACACATTTGACTAAACAGAGATCCACAGGGAGCTTTAATCACTAAGAAAAATAAGCCATCCACTGAAAGGGAAGTAAACAGTTACTTCAGTACTGTGAATTGAAGTGCTACCTTCCTCTGATGCTTTGCAACCAAGTTAATGCTGAGAAATAAGGACAGTGCCTCTGATCATCACCTTTGCTTCCAATACTGTTTTTGAAGTGATTTGATATTTGCAGAGTTAGGTATCACTGCAAATTTTCTTTACCTAAAAAAAAAAAAGTTCCTTCCCCCATGGCCTCATTTATCAAAATCTCCTTCTGGCTGACATGGGACTTTTTTGCTGGTGCCAGGATATCTGAATAATTATGGGAGAGAGAGAAGAGCAGTGCTTTGTGGTGAAAATCCTTCTTCAATACATCCTAAATTGTCTTACTCCTGGGATGAGAGTCAAAATAGTGTCAGATACGAGGAAACATTGAAGGACTTAGTATATCAGATGAGCAAGGATTTGGGGGAAAAAGGTGATTTTTCTCAGTAGTGCAGAAGATTCTTTGGATTTGTTACCTCTAGAAAAAACTTTGCAAAGTCTTCGGGCATCTACGAGTTGACTTTGCAGTGTGTCACATACTAGCTTAATGAACAAAAATAACTATGCTAAGAAAAGACTGTCCAGGAGAAACCTAACTCTGTGATTTCTATATAAGGATCTTAAGCAAGTAGTGCAAATGCTTCATCCTAGTCTCATACCCTCCAGTTTTAAAGGCAGTGACACTGTTTATCACTTAGCACACACAGGCCAGAAAACAAATTCACAATTGGCCCATCTACTAGTTTGAGAGAGAGAACATCCCCTCCAGAGACAGTCAGTTCCAATGCAAACCACTTCATGATGGAGGCATGTGTTTCATGTCTTTATTGTTAAATTAAAATGCAATTGCCAATAATGATGATAGGGACAACTCAGAGCACCTTTCACAGAGAAGGTGAAGCCCAGCTCTCCCTTCAGAAATTTATGAAGAGAGAGCAATGGGGCCTGGATCCAAAGCCAATAAATGAACGTGTGGTTTCCTACTGACTTTGGAGAGCTTTACCGAATCCACACTTCAGTGGTCCCAGCTTGCTCTAGCTTTGAGTATTGCTGACACACTGGGCCTAGCACTACAAACAGAAAACTTCGACACCAGACTCATTATTGAGAGGCAACATTCACAGATGGAGTAATAAACCAGTATGCCGAAGAAAAATAATAGAAAAAAAGCCCACAAAACAAAAACCCAAACAAACGCTGCAGTCTGGGCTTCTGTGCAAATTTTTACACTTTTCTCTTAGGACAAGAAATAAAGAATTTGTCCTACCTGGCTGTTCTGTGTCTTGTGTTCAACCTGGAGCTGTTTGTCACAACGAACAGGAAGGATTATTTCAGCACCATGCAAAGAGCCACAGTTTGTTTTAAGCTCCCTGGACACAGGCTTCTCCCCAGCTGGGAGGAGAGGCTGGCGAGGGAACACCACGCTTCCTGGGATGCAAACCCGTGCAGGGGCACGCTGAGCGTGATCCAGGAGTTACAGGATGTCTCAGTGCGTTCCGTGTCCTCGATAAGGACTGCGAGCGGAAAGGCAAAGTTCCCGGGGCTGTGGGTGGAACGTGGCACCGTGTAGCACTGAGTAAATAAAAACCAAGTGATCATTGGACTCGGGTGTGACACCAGGTATTACGAAGGTTTATATACCATAGGCAGGACTCTGGATTTCATCTGAGAGAAATGCAGCCTGCAAACCCGGTGGTGCACCCTGCTTGCAGCTAAGGCAACAGCGAGACCTTGAGCTCAAGTTTTGGCAGATTTGCCTTCTTAGACAGCACTCGGAGAATTTCAGTCACAAAATATGTTCTTTCTTACAGGTCAGACATTTCACTGCCTCCCATAAGGACCTATAAAATGCATGCAACTTCTGTGGGATAGTTGCTTGTTTGAGGAGTGTATGGTGCCAAGTACTACAGGATCCTGATTTGTGTTTCTAGATTCCATGGTTATGAGAACAAAACACGTAGGTTCAGCTTTTGACATAGTTTTTTCTTTCAAAGCCCTCTTCAGACTAAATAAAACATTTACAAAGATAAATCTGAGATAGAGACAGAACTAATCTAAAAAAGCCACCTAAGTACAATGGTGATAGGGTGCAATATGAAAACTTGCAATAAGATTAAATTGTCTAAGTAATGACATTTATCTGCAACATCAGTATTGTGTGCTTTCCTTCATTTTGATAATGCAGACTTCCAGTGCTAATTTTACAAGATTTGATTTGCTCCTTCAAGGTCTTTTTGCCACCTACTTTTAGGTTTAATGACACCTTCTGCCTGACAAAGTCCAAATTATTGTCAAGTTTAAATAGATAAAGATTTTTTCAAAGAAACTTTTTTTTCTTTTTAAAACATTTTTTGCAATATGCTAAATCATTGAATCAGAAGCCTTTCTAAAAGGTAATTCACACCTCTTTAACCACCTTATCTGTTTGGGGCGTTCTTGTCCTGTCTGTTCTTGGTTAATAAGAAGAGATTCATCAGTACCACTGTTTCCTGAAGTCTTTTTCAAACTGAATCTATTTTTCAGCTTTCAGAGCAGCAGACAGGATTGCAAACAAAGCAGTGAAAGTTTATAATTCTATTTAAAGATCTCCCAGTAGATAATGGGCCATGATTATGACTAACAGTGTCATGTGGATGACCTAAAGAAGGAAGGATAACAGCCCAAGAAACCCTGAAATGAGACTCAAATCCCCTCTCACATCTATGAGAGATCCTGGATGAGTCAATAAATGCTGCTGTGCTTCTCTTTCCTTATTCATAAAAGGGAATAATTCTTCACTTCATCAAGAGACCAAATAGGAGACCTTGCCAACTACAAGATATTTAGAGACACATAAGTGATGTCTCAGAACATGAGAATTTCTAAGTCTCTTTCATGTAACAAAGGCAGAGGCTATCCCAAAGTCCTGTTAATCACACTTTTTTTTTCTCCCCCAAAATGGCAATAATGACATTTCTTTTAGGAACAAATGAATAAGCTCTTTTTCTGTTGAGTTTCCAGTTATTGTATTGGATCATGATACTGTTATTGAAACAGAAGGTCTTCTTAAGGGAAAAAGGTGCCACAAACTGAACTGGAAATATGACAGCCTCTCCTGTTAGCATTTTGCCTCCAAGCACTTCAGCTGTGAGTCAGTGAGCTGATAGGAAGACTTTTATGTAGCATTCAGAATTAGTTTTGGAGGATACAAGAAACTGCATTTCTTTCCTGTCTGTGCTGTGTTGGTCACTAAAGTAAAAATAACTTCAAATTAACAATGGTTAACAATTGGAGCTGAGAGTACAGCTTTAGATTAATGTTTTTGTAGCATGAGAACTCCCTTCATTTGGAGTTTAAAAGCTACTGTTTAAGAATGATGCAATTTTTAAGGCAAAAAAGAAAGACATGCTGCTGCTTGATAGAAAGCCATGTTGCAAGAGCTGGTTATATGATCTACTCTTCTCTTAACAACCCTCAGCACGCTTCCAGAAGATTTCTTCCAGAGCAGTTCTTTCAAAAGTTGTTGTCCCCTTTGCAAAATACAACGTTTTTTGGGAGCATTTCTGCTTTCTCCCATCTTGTGGTCTGTGGGTCGCACCAACAACCTCTTTTACTCATGCTCTGTGAATTTCTGTTTTTTCAGAGCTACTGAGGGACTTTCTTCACCCTCAGTTTCTACCTTAGAAATATCCTGCTGTGCTGTGGCTGCCTGCTGCAGCTGTCATGTGCTGGGGAAGAGGCATGGCAATGGACAGATCTTTATGTGCATTTCTTATGGTTGCTTGTCCTGCCAGCAATAAGCACACCAGACATCATGGGATAATAAAGTTTAGAATGACACTGTGACAGGGAGTTGTATCTTAGTTAGCCAGGAGTTCTGTGACTCTTTAAAAATTTTGTAATGCACTATGTTTAATTAGTTAAGGAAAGTTTGATCATTATTTTAGCTGGTTTTGATTTAAATCTGTGTTGGCTGAATGTTGGTAAAAAACCCTGAGAAATTACCTCATTGCACCTGCAGAAAGGAACTCCATGGATCCATACCCCACAGAGAACTTAAGAGCTGAAGAACAAAATTCAAGAAATAATTGTTTAATGGTTATCATATAACCATTAGATGAATTAGATGTCATAGAACAAGAAAGATATCTTGAGAAAGTTAAGGAGTCAAGGGTCTATACACCCCAGAAAACTTGATTAATACATTGCAGGTGCAGTAAGGGACCTACTTCATAGGTTTATACACCTCAGAAACCTAATCAATGGTAATGATCTAACCAGGACAGAGAATTTAATAAAGCACTGTTTAGCTGGATAAAACTAGGGTTATTCATTAAACAAAGATAGATGAGATATTTTGGTAGTTAAAAGAAACTAAACACCTATATCTTGATGCAATAAATTGGGCAGACTTTTTGGAGTGTTTATAAAAAAAATCTTGGGTTTTATAGTGTATGTAAAAGTTGTGAAAATTGTTGTTTCTTTAAACATGTCTATGGTGAATAAATTCCCAATATGTTCCAAATTTTGGCTCAAAATTGTTATTAGGAATGTTTGTCTAATAGCTTTTTGCTGTTAGATTATAACATTTTGTTTCAACTGACAGATGAAGCAGCAGGTATTTGTGTTTGGCCCTTCTGCATATCCCAAATGAAGGATAAATCTAATGAAAGAACAGGTCCTGAAACACAGATGCATTCATCAACCACACAATTTCATTCAACATTTTGGGCAAGGACTATCCCTATTTCCTTCACTAGATCTTGCCATGCAGGCCACAAAGACCATACAGGTCATCAGATATACATAACTGAGTCTCAAGAACGCATATTTGTTGGGTGTGAGGAGAAATGGACACTTTGATTTAGGGACACCAAACGTCAGATTGGTTTGGCACAGAACTTCCTGCAAACAGAGAGAGCTTCCTACAAACCATCAGGGCAGTTTCATGGACATCCACTTTAACACAAAACCCATCACCAGAAGCTCCTCTTTGCCCCCATCTACAGACTGGAAGCTAATTTGGAAAAAGAGAAAATAATTGCATTTTTATTGGATCATTTCCCTTACCATATTCCACTTAAACACCAGGAAATTATCTCATAGGAATTGAAGGGTGTTGCCCTGGGAAGGTGACACAGCTGACAGCTCAGCTGAGGTGCCTTTACACCAGTACATACAGCCTGGGCAACCAAGAGGAGGAGGTGGAAGCCAGTGTGGTGTTAGAAAACTATGAGCTTGTTGCCATTATTGAAACTTGGTGGGACAAATCCCATGTGCAACTATGGATGGCTACGAGCTGTTCAGAAGGATGGGGCAGGAAAGACAGGCAGGTGGGTTGCCCTCTTCATCCAGAGGTGGATTGAGCATGAAGAGCTGTCTTTCAAAAACAGTCATGAGCAAGTTCTTACCTGTGGGTAAGAATCAGGGACTGAGGAAACAAAGGGAACCTTGTGGCTGGTGTTTACTACAGACCCTGATCAAGGGGAGCCTGTTGCCGAAGCCTTGTTGCTCCAGCTACAGGCGGCATCACTTGTAGGCTTTAGTGATGTTGGGGGTCTTCAACCTCCCCAACATTTGCTGGGAAAGGAGCGCAGGGAGCTGTAGGCAATCCAGGAAACTCCTGGAATGAAGGATAACTTCTTGACCAGGTAATAGCCCTACCAGAGGGGATGTGATACTGGGTATGTTGGTTTCCAACACAAAAAAGATTACTGGGGACATGAAGACTGGAGGCAACCTGGGCCACAGTGACCATGTATTGATGGAGTTTTAGAACTGGGGAATGTGCTCAGGTAAGGAGTAAAGGTCAGGTAAAGTTAGGCTCCTGAACGTTAGGAAAGCAGAGTTCCAGCTTTTCGTGGAGATTCCCTGGGACACTGTCCACAGGGACAAGATATTGGAACAGACCTGTCAGAGGTTTAAGAACATCTCCCATAAAGTACAAGAACTAGCAATCGCCAGGAGCATGAAGTCAGGCAAGGAAGGCAAGAGACCAGCATGGCTGAGTAGAGAATTGCTGGTCAAACTAGAGGGAAAGAAAATTTACAGGCAGTAGAAGCAAGGGCAGTGAGCTGGGAAGACTATGGAGATAAAGTATGGTTTTGCAGTGATGGGGTAAGGAATGTCAAGGCAAAGCTGGAACTGAGCATGGCAAGGCACACAGAGAAAAGCAGGAAGAGCTTCTATGGATATGTTAACCAGAAAAGGAAAGTCAAAGAAGGTGCAACCCCTCTGATGTCCCTTGTCCCCCTTTGACCTAGACAAGGTTGAGGTTAGGTCCATAGGAACATCATAAGGTTTAATAAAACCAAGTTCAAGGTCCTTCACCAGGGTCAGGGCAGCCCCCAGTACCAGCCCAGGCTGGGCATGAGCAGACCCAGAGCAGCCCTGCCCAGAAGGACTTGGGGGTGCTGTGGGTGAGAGGCTGCACATGGCCCGGCCATGGCACTCACAGCCCAGAGAGCCAAACGTGTCCTGGGCTGCATCCAGAGCCCCGTGGGCAGCAGGGGAGGGAGGGGATTCTGCCCCTCTGCTCTGCTCTGCTGAGACACACCTGGAGCACTGCATCCAGCCCTGGGCTCCCAGCACGGGAGAGACAGGGACCTGCTGGAGTCAGCCCAGAGGGGAGGATGCTAAGATGATCAGAGGGCTGGAGCATGTCTGCTGTGGAGACAGACTGAGGGAGTGGGGGTTGCTCAGCCTAGAAGAGAGGAGGAGGCTTCAGGGTGATCCAGTTGTGATCTTCCAGTAGCTGAAGGGAGCCAACAGGAAAGATTGAGAGACTTTTTGCAAAGGGCATATAGTAACAAGGGGGAATGGCTTTAAAGATGAAAGAGAGTAGGTTTATATTAGATATTAGGAAGAAATTGTTTACCCTGAAGGTGGCGATACCCTGGAACAGGTTGCCGAGAGAAGTGGCGGGTGTGCCACCTCTGGAAGTGTTCAGGGCCATGCTGGATGGGGTTCTGAGCAACCTCATCTAGTGGAATGTGGCAGCAGCTCTCTGGCCACAGAGAGCAACAGACAACGTTCCCAGGCCTTTCTGGGGAAAGAATGAGAAAAAAGCGAGAAACAATTTTCCTCAGAATTCAGATAAAAGAATGCACCTATTTTTGTGAACATGTGGAATGTGTTACGGAGATTTGTTTATGAAAGGGTGGTTTCTTAATTAGCCAATGGTGATGGTGTTTGGATTGAAGGACCAATTAGGTCCAGGTGTATTGTAACTGTCTATAAAAGCAATGGGTTTCTTAATATTGATATAATATAATAAAGGGATTGATCAGCCTTCTGTGAATCATGGAGTCAATGCTAATTATTACTCGGCCGGGGGCCCATTGCAGTGACTGGGGAAGGTGTTTCTGCCCATGGCAGATGAATTGGAACAGGATGATCTTTAAGATCTCTTAACAACCCAAACCATTCTATGAATCAATGATCTGACTCACTGGCATTAAAGCAATAAAGCAATATCTGAATAACAGTGACAACTGGTGAGCTTTGGTTATGTCTGCTTGAAGTTATTGTCAGACAAATCAGGCACAAGGGCTTTCAAATTTTCTTTATTTTCTTTTTTTTTTTTTTTTAGCTACATCTTTTCAGCCACTGAGTTGAAAACAGTGTCTCACAAACACTGTCACTATCCACATCAGATGGTGCTGGGGTTAGGCAGAGCTTAACTCCTTAAACCAGCATGATGAAACCAGTATGTCATGGGAGGGTGCCTTCACACATGTCAGAAATAACAGCAATAGAAATCTCCCAGTGGAGTCTACAGCATGGGCCAGAGAGTGGGTGCTACTGAAATGGGGGGAGAACAAAATGTCTGCTGTTGAATATTCAGCCTGACCATTTACTGAGAACCCTATTATATGAAGAATATTTGCAATAAGGCAGCATTAATTTGCCTTCAAAGACATGACTTAAATCTCTGGAGGGAACCTCCATGTATATTCAGGACAGCTACCCAAACTCACTTGCAGAATTTAGAAGTCTCCCACTGAGAAATATTCCAGCAGATGCTTCCTGACATTTAATGCTAAACATATTATAATGGGGCTATAAACAGCCTTTCACTCTGAAACATATGAAGGAATAGCATAAGACCCCAGGGAGAGACAGCTCTGTATAAAATGGTTTTATTGCTCCTGATTAGGATTCAGACAGCCCTCCCTGGTGTTGTTAGTACTGGTTTTATTTGTTCTAAGGCATGTTGGATGTTTGGTGGACAAACAGACTCCCTGATGCTTTCATCATGATGAAAAATTAAAAATAAGAAGTGTTAAGTAAAGGATGGGTGCCAGAATCTGAGTTTAAAAGCAGCTCATAGTCATGTAGTCACTACAACTCACTGCTGTCATGAGAACTCCTGACCAAGTTTTCCATTTTAACTTTTGCTATAGTGTGGTTGTCACCTTCCTGTGAATTTCAAGAAGATTCCTGTTCCTGCTTCCCTTTGGCTGCTGTGAGAAGTCTCAGTTTCTGAGCAGTTTGTGGCATATCAGTGACATAACCTTCAAAGCAACAATTTTTAAGGTTTCCAGAAAAACTGAAATTTTTCATTCATGGCTGAATAGAGAAAAGAAAACTTTTGGCTCTCTGACCAGCAGTTAAATGTATAGAACATTACAAGAAAAGGACATTAAAAATCATGAGAGGCATCTGGATAAAAGATCAGCTAGAGAACAGTAACAAAATAAAATCTGGCCCAAATAAAGGTGAAACTCAACCTCATATAGGGATCAACAGCCTGTTCAGAGCCGATTTTGTTAGAGGTAAGTCAAGTCTTGTGCAAGGTTCATCTCACTTTTTCTGTGATTGAAATTAACATAATTAACATCATCAGTGTGGTTCATAGGTAACATCATTAATGTGACAGGACTCTGAATTTACAACAGGATCATAAATCAGAATTTGACCCTATGGGCCTAACAGTGCAAGCAAACAAAAGATCACAACACATGTTAAGCTTGAAGTTGTTGAACACACATGAACTTCTACTATGAAAACATACAAAATATTATTGCAAGTGATGGCTGACATATGTCTGTCTGGCATCAAGGACCCTGAATTGGTCAGGGAACTCTAGAACATCACAAAATACTTTTATTTAACATATCCCATATGCAAGCACAACAGTGTTCATTGAGAACAACATAGCATATACAGTTTTAATCCCCCACAAGAGCAGACAATACCTATTACAGTAGAGGAGAAATTTTGGTGAAGGATGTTAATGGCTAACATGCTTATAATAAAACCTTTAAGTTAAAACACATCCTCAGCATGACAGGCAAAGCAGAATACATGAGACTCAGCTTCCCTTTGTAGAAGGAGTTACTAAGGGCCATTTTCTGTCCCAGCTGAAGTCAGAAATGAGCTAGCATACTGTGTGCTAACTGAGGATTGGCCAAAGATTTTCTGTTTTCCAGGCCAGGTGGCTGTTTCCAACCTTCAGTTTAAGGCTGTCAGTGCCAAGGGCCCCCAGTGAAACTGAACTGCAGCATCCACCATATGAGAATACATCCCACTGTCAAATTTCCCAAATTTGCTTTACTGAAAACCTTATGTAGGTTTTGGCTTTTCATTATTTGATGTGTCCCAAGAGGTTGCTTGAAGGTGCCAAGATTCTGGAATAGGTCTGGGGAGGAAAAACTAGGCAGGAACTATATCTTTCTAAGACTTTTAACATATTCCCATGTTTTGAGTATGTGAAGAGCTTTCCATCTCCTCCCAGAACAATTTTAGTTAAGACAATATCACAGACATACCTAAAATCTTCTCTTTAACACAGAAATATTTTTTAGGCTTTTGAAAAATGTCATTTGACAAAGAAGAACAAGAGAAATAATCACAACAAGTAGAGTTTAAACTGTCAGGGGAGTAAGCTAAACAATGATGTTACCTTTTTAACATAATTTCACCTTTTCCCTACATGTTTTTGGAGTGCCTGAGTATGTTCCTTGCATGCTGGGAACATCAGCTGTTGCGAGATGCAAATTCAAAACCTCGGTGAAGACGTCTCTGCTATCCCCCAGCTACAGAAATAAACTTTTGGTTTAGGTTTGCAAAATCATCAGACTTCCTAGTCTCACCCGTCTCCTCTCAAGAAAAGATAAATGCTCACTATAATAAGTGTCCTACTTACCTATGGCTTTGATCTCTCTCAACTCTCTGCTGGCAGGTTTCTGGAGGAGCCTCAGCGTACGTGAATTTACAACACAGCGAGCTGCTGTGCTTTCCAAGAGAGTTGGTTTCAACACTGCATCTGCAAGACTTCAAAGGAGAGGGGAAAGTTATTTTTCTGCTTATTGCTCCAATTTCCCTCTCCACTGCCTCTGGACACTGTCAGTCCTAGGAGATCATAGAATGGCTTGGGTTGGATGTGATGTTTTTCAGGACAGGCTCTATGCTGAACTTCAATGAGCCATATCCAAGAAGAAATACACTTGTGAGATGCTTTGGGGTATATTTATTTCCTTGCAGGAGTCAGAGTGTGAAATGCTACCACTAGATATACTGCCCTTTGCTTCAGACAGAGAAACACACATTTATTTGTTTATCTTTCACTCCAAAACAGCTACCTGAACCAGTAGGCTAAGGCACCACTCTCCTCCAATCTCATGGGAGAGGTGTTTAGACCTTGGCAAAGCATGGATAGTATTTTGAGGGCTTGGATTCCTGCCTCCTTATTTAACTGCAGTGACCAATTCACAAATGTTATGTCAGTTGGTTACCTGGGAGCCTTTCCAGGTCTCTGGGCATGAATCATGGTCTGCATACCAGCTCCTGCACTGCTGTGTATTGCAGTGTAATTTCTCACCACCCTGAGAAACCATGAATTGTTCATGCCAGCAAATTATAAAGGCCGGGCTGGATGGGATTCTGAGCAACCTGATCTGGTGGAAGGTGTCCCTGGTCATGGAAGGGGGCTGGAACAAGATGGTCTCTAAGGCCCCTTCCAACCCAAACCATCCTATGATTCTGTAATAACAGAGCTGCCATTCCAGTTGTGCCACAGTTCTGGTGGTTGATTTCATGCCAAGCATTGAACACGGGGATAACACACGGAGATTGCATAGCCTTTGGCACCACTGGAGGGTGTCATGAAGAGCCAAAAAAATCAGCTTGCCTGCCAGCGTGAAAATTACCCTAAGTCTGTGTTATTCTTCTGTTGAAATAGCACTTTATGCTATTTTAACAATTGTTATTTTATGAATGATTTTATGTATGTAGCAACACACTATCATTTTCTTTTTCCCAGACAATCATGATTTCTCATGATTTCCATCATGTCCCACAAGCTTTTGTTCCAAGTTCTTTATTAATGAACTCATTGTGGTGTACTGGAGCAATGCCCCTGCCAGACCTAGGTCCAAAGAAAAGCAATACAATTGACCTGGCAGGGAGAAGCATGTGGCTGCTTGGAGTGGCAGTGGGCCAGCAAAACCACAGCAGTTGCAGGATCTCATCCCTGTGTGTCTGCACAGCCCTGGATTGTGCAGTATCAGCCTGCCCAAGGTAGGATCAGGACCTTAAGTAGTGATGAAGGATGTGTCAGTCCTGGCTGAAAGCCCACGAGCAGGCGGGACTTGGGCATGTTGGAGTAGCAGGTATGTGGGAATTCCTCTTATGATGCCGTGCTGAGGAGAAAACAAGGCTTGCTTTCCTGACACTGGACAAGAAAACTTTATCCTCACCAAATATCCAGTGTCAGTGTTTCTAGTTCTGCAAAGGGGTCCATTACATAATTGCAAAATACCTGCTCCATGGAGATGACAAACCTGGCAAGCTATGGGGCCCCCAAAGGCTCCCAGAGACTGATGTAATCTGGTTGAGAAACCCACCCAAATCAAATCCATTCTCCAAAAGATATGAAAGAATTGAAAGCAAAATTTCTGCTGTAGAAAGTTTTGCTTCCCTGATTTGTAGACCAGGGACCTTTTTTTTTTTTCTTCATTTGGCAACACTTGAATAAAAAGGGGAAATGAAAGAATTTCTGCCTAAGTTTCCTACTCTGCAGAAATCTCTAGTCAAATCAGATGCTCTGAGCAATAGGCTGTGTGTAGATGAGAAGGTGGTAAGAACCCAAACCACTAATTGACAAAAATACTTCAGTTCTCAGAGGGCTGGCCTGATCATTACAGGCAATGGGATTAATTGAAAGGCCTCCTGCAGGCCAGGCCTTTTAATGGAGAAAGCTTTACCTGTGACAAGGATGCCAAAGGAGCTTGGAAAGTTACTTGAAGACAAGCTGGGTGGAAACCCTCTGCACCTCCGGTCAACACGACCTGAAAGGATAGTGTTTGATCCCAAATACATTAACCAGTATGACCCTAGGAATTTGAGTGAGATGCCCAGGCCTGGTTCCAGCTGGGATCAGAGGGAGGGAGCATGGCCAAGACATTGTGGAATTCAACACCTCTTCATGTCATTGCCAGGGGTGGGGAAAGGGACACTCACTTCCAGGAAGAAGGATGTTCCTTTCTAGTTGGCAGGAAGCCTTGGGTGGAGGGGAAGACAGGTTGGTATTTTGCCACAGGCTTTCCATTTAAATAGTTTCTTTTTCCCACACCTTTAGTTATTATTATCCCTGTTATTGTTAATTTTATTATCTTGTTACTTTTTCCAGTAAATTGTTGTTATCTCTTTGCATTTCGTATTTTGAGCTGGGAGTGGAAATGAGTAGTAGTGGTATTTTTGTTGTGTGGGTGTTTTTTTTGGTGTTTTGGGGGTTTTATTTGTTTGTTTGTTTGTTGTTTTGTAGTGTGTTTTTTGGTGGGGTTTTTTCATGTTTGTTTTAATTTTGTTTTTGTTTTTGTTTTTTCTTGAGTGGGATTACTAAATTGTGGAATACCATTCCTAAACCATGACATGCAGCAACCAAATGTTTCAGAAAAGGGAAGCTTTGATGTGCGTATAAACCATGGAGGAGTGTGAAAGGTCAACTTTGGTGCTTCACAGGAAAATAGGAGAAGGAAAACTGCATTTAGTTTTAGCTTATTTCTAATCAGCTGTTCACTGAGGTGGAGATGGGTAGGATATTGCCTGATCCTTCCAGGAGGCTTCTGAAATACCAAAATACATGGCCTGGCAATGGTGTGTTATCTCATGCTGTTTCTTTCTTTGTTCTGGACCAGCTGGGTCCATTTGGGGTCATTTCAGCAACTAATGCTGCACTGTAAGCTTGCAGATAGACAACTATTAAGTTAAACCCCACCATTTATTTGCACTGAGCACTGGTACCTTCTACCACAGGTGTATAATACAGAAGTTTCTCAAAGTCTCAAACCAAGTAAATGAGTATTAGAAAACTAAAAACTCACAAACCATTAACCAACAGGACAAACACCAGAAGCTGATCTCCATTTCTTAGAGTTTTAGCAGCAAGATAAAGAATATTTTTCTGGTAGAGCTGGCAAATGCACACAAGCCCACTGAGCTCAACACAGACTTCAATGGTGGTGTTGCACTATGACCTGGGCAGTGCAGTAGATAAGGTAAAATGACCTGCTGGCCCTTCCCTTGCTCTAATTTTATGGATGTTATAGAGAGAATCACAGAATCACAGAATAGTTTGGTTTAGAAGAGACCTTAAGGATCATCTCATTCCAGTTCCCCTGCTGTGGACAGAGATGCCACACACTAGGCCAGGCCCTGAACAGCTCCAGGGCTGGGACAGCCTACAGTCATCATTGCTTTGGTGAATATAAAAAGTCTGCAGTGAGTTGGGCAGATGGTGGGGTGGTAAATGATGAGAGAAGTGGTGGGCTCTTCTCTCACAGAAGTTGATGACCTTTACCTAAACTCACGCTAGCAACACTTTCTGCCAAGTCCCACTTCTCTGTCAGTGTTCTCAAATCACATTACATGATTCAGATGAAACCTACAGTATGGGCAAAATTTGCCGCAGCATCATTAGCTCAAATATCTGCTACTGGTGCTCATAAAGGTGGTGCTCTGCAGGACAGATGTGAGCTCTTACCAAGGGTGAGCTGTTACTGCTTGGCAGCGGGATGGCACCAGACATATAATGGAGGCTGAGATGTATCAATGCCAAGAAGTAAGCCACATTTCTTTATTTCCCATTTCACCATCCCACACCATGCAGGGAAAACTAAAAGTGGATATACTCAAGTCATATTACCTTCTCGTCCCTATTTCCCCTTAGTTCAAACCTCATACATATTAGGTAAAAATTTTGAAATTTCAGCAAAATGACTGATTGCTACAGTCCAGATGGCATGGAAGAATGCTGATCTTGTTGTCAGAATCAAAAGATGGAAAACAGGTACCACTCACCTTGGCTATCTGGACAAGGAAAAATGTTGTAATATAGAAGATAAAGCCAGTACATGAGTGGTCAAGAGCAAAGAGGAAAAAGACTTCTCAAGCAAAATGTATTAGTCTCCCTATTGTTTATTGCTGTTTTTAGTGGAAAAGCATTTGTTGACATCACTGCAACTATGAAATTTAAAGGATGCATATTGCTTAAAGAGACATCTTTTTATTGTTATAGGGACCAAATCTGACTAGGAAGGGTATAGGGAAGGGTATAGGGAAGGGTAATCACCAAGTGCTATCATGCCAATTATCAGATGACTGCTGGGAAGTATGGCTTGTACCTGCTGGCTTATGGGAATCTGTGCTTTTACTAGCACAGAAATTTATGAACCATTTGAACATAGGGAATTGTGAGCTGACCCAGTGGGAGGGGTTTGGTTTGTTATCCTGGGTTTGACACACTCGTGTTTTCCCTTTTTTAGGAGTGTTCCCCAAACAAAATGAAGTCACGGGGGCTACAAATCTGTGAAGCAAAACTTCCTCTGACAGGGATTTTGCTATAATATCTTTCATAGTTTGTCTCTTTCAGATTTGATGGTGTGCAGCACTCACCTGGTGACTTGTCTTGGTTTGGAAAGACACGTGTTTGCTAAGAAAGGCGGGAGCCTCCCTTGAAATGGAAAATGCAAACTCCCTCCCTCCAAATTATTATAATTTTGAAATTAAGGGGCTCTCAGGCAAAGATATGGGAGTAGGAATAATAGTTCTTTATTAGAAAAAAATATAATTTTTTAAAATGCAGTAATACAAAACAACACTGACAGAGTCAGAATATGACCTAACACCATGTGGGTCAGGGTGTTGGTAGCAGTCCCATTAAATGGTGGCTGCAGCCCTCTTGCAGTGACAGATGTGGTTCTGTTGAAGCAGTGAGCCTGTAGAAGCGTGTAGTCTTCCTCTGAAGATCCAGTGGTGGTGTAGATGGGCCTGGTCTTCCTCTACAAATCCAGTGGAAAAGGCTGCCTATGGTCTTCCAAATCTCTGATTATATCCAAGTAGGAATGTTTGGCTCCTCCCTCTGGGCAGAGCTTTTTCACAGTGGGATAATGTAATTTTATCAGTCATGCAGTGACACTCAATGGCCCATTCACAGATTGGTTGTGGAAGAGATAAGGAAAACTGCCGCACCTGGTTTTAAAAGGTGGCCCGGAAGATAACTGCCTCATGTCTAACAGATGGCAACAGAATACACGCCCCCAGCCACATGTTGCATTTCCAACCTAAGATATGACTGAAGCCTTCACAACCTCCTTCATTTGAGGAATAATAGTAGGAGTTTATCTCGTTTGGGCTCCAGTTGAAGGAACAAGATACTGTTTCTCCTGCTTTCAGTGTCAAGGCTGGAGTACAAGCTCCCCTCTGCAGAAAAATGTACAAGGATTGCTCTGCAGTGCTATCAGGGGCTGTCAGGAAAGGATGGATTATAGGAATCCACTGTACTACAGTAGCTTCATATGCAGCACTGGCCACAGTTCCCCACTTCTGTCATGGCTTTTTTGCTACTTCCAGTGGGGAGAAGAAAAGCAAGCAGGAAAATGCCCCAAAAGCTTCATATCTGTAGCACATGGGGATTGAGGGTATTTGTAAAAGTCTGCATGGGTTTGTTGGAAAATGTTTTGAAAGTGAGCAAGGAACTTTACTGAAGCACAGAGGGTATTTATGTCTTCAAACTACACACACACACACACAAATACACACAGGGGAATAAGCTATTGCTGCTGCCAAACTTTGAGAGAAAACCTTGGTTTCTATTGTGTTTTTATTGCATCTGTGATGGTCATCTCAGAAACTTCCTCCTTTGATGAAACTGACGACCTAGGCTTGACTCCAGGCACAAGAAAATAATTCCAAATAAGGACCTGCAGTCTGACAAGCTGCTGTGCTCCAGAGAAGGATAAACTGACCATGTTTATCAGCAACTTAAATTAAAGGAGGCTTTTTGACTTCATCACTCCTTCCAGCTGCCAAAGCTAACTGTGATTAGGAAGAAGGCAAATAACTGTAAATTGTATTTTCTGCTTCTGGAGATGCTGACAGACAAGGCTTATGTTCCTTAGTTTGCTGAACACTAGTGGGTCATGAGGGAGCCTTGAGAAAGAGCATCTCAAGGGCGGCAGGGCTGGGGGGAGGGAAGAGAAAAAAAAGATTCCCAGCAGGCAGTGAGAGCACTTCTTTATTTGCAGAATTCAGTGAATTCAGATGTGCCTCCCTGTAGGTTCATTCATGGGTCTGGTGCTCTCACATTATCAGAATTATGGAAGATAGATAAAAATCTTTTTGGCTGACAGTTGTCATTACAGTAAAACAGCATCTCAGCAATTCATGAATACCTTCTATTAATCATGGCACTACCATATGTGACAGCTGACAGGTTTTGTCACTACAGAGATGATAAAAGGAGGTGTTATTCTGGGTTTAATTCCAATAAGAAGCAAAAATACTAGAAAGAGTAACTAATAAAAGCACTATTGTCCAGGGAATAGTTACCTGTAGTTGATATGTAAGGATAAGTAAAGGGTTTTTGTTTTCTGAAACAACAACAGAAGACTTCACAAAGCAAAATCAAGTAAAGATAAATAAGAACAGGTTAAAGTCCATCTGAGTTAATCTTGCCAAAGAAACAGAGGAAAATATAAAGTTTCTTTGAGGTACATAGATTGAGAGTACTGAGCACTATATGATTTGTCATGTCCGAACTTGGAGATAATGCCTTTGTCTCAAAATGAAACAATTAGTGGACTGGAAGAAGAATTCAACACAGTTTGTGATGAATACTGCAGGCCTGTGGATACCCTGAGTGCTTGGAAGTCCAAACTTTATGTGGTATTCATTGAACTTGCAAGATACTTATATTATTTGTCACAAAGTGTTTTATATTGTACTGAAATAATCAGTGTTACACTTCCAGACTTCTCCTTGTCACCTTGCTGACTGCCAAAAAAAACATTGCTCTTCTATCCCAGAGCACAGCTGCTCTGACTCTCAGCATCTTTTGCAATACACAAAATAATGCGAAGGAATCAGATCAAGCCTCTCACAAACTTGCTATTGTTCAGTGTTATGCAGGATCATGGTAATAGAGGTCCCCAGTTGAGAATGACATATGTCACCAGGGCCTGGATTAGAGAGGCACAGTTTACCTGCCTGCTCTTCTGTCCCTCTCTGACTTGGACACATTTAGGAGAGAGGAATTTGCAAAGGTGGTCGCAGTGCTGTGATTCTGGTTTGCTCTCTCCTCAAGTCATCATGATTTCTTGAGATTTTGAGCTTGCTAGTGTGATGCTGGAGGGTTTTCTTGGTGTTTTGGTGTGAGACAGTTCCTGGGGACTCTGCTGAATATAAGGCCTCTTTTTGTGGTCACAGTGACTGAGGAACAGGTTTCAAAGGGAAGCTGGTGTCCTTTCTGTCACATGCTCTTGGTCAGGAAGAAGATGGGCAAGGACAAGCAGATGAAAAAAAGTCCCACAAAATGACTTGGCCTCAGACATCACCCACAGAGAAAGAAACTGCCCAAAACAGAAAACAAGGAAATAGAATATACTGTGTTATGATCACTAGAAGTTCAGAGTACTATGATCACTAGAAGTTCAGAGGGCACAAATTCTCCTGATCCACAAGAAAGGATCACTTCCATGTTTCACTTCTGGTAACACTGATACATGGAACTGAAGGTAGAGAGGGTCTATTAATTTGTGAAGGTGGAGCTCTTGTCCAAAATCTATGTGACTTTTGACTTCTGCAGCTGATTTGAGCAGCATTCAAGACTCTAGAAGTTTTGAACAACAGTAAAAGGAAGAATGGAAAGAGAATGGAGATGTGACATGATTTGGCAGAGCTAGAATGTGCATACGCAGCTTAATCCTGGTTCTGCTCAGTGATTTCTCAACTCAGACCTGTTCAAGGTATACATTTCTGAAAATTGGCCCCATTCTTTCTGAGATGACATGGGAACAGTGGCTGCTTGCAGGAATAAATACATGATAGTAAGAGGCATTCAGTGTCATTTGTGAGCCAGCTGAATCTTCCCACACATTGTGGGTGAGCAAACTTAATTTCTAGGTACATATCTGAAAGCTCAAATCTAGATGGATTAAAAAAAATCCCATTGAATACAATGTTAGATGGGAATTCCTGATGAAAGGGCTATGGGGTGACATAATAAAAATGGGTAAAGAAATCTTAGAAATCCACAAAGGCAGGGAGTGATAATGCACAATACTTTTTAAAGCTAGGAGAAGGTGGTTCTAAACAGGCTGTACATTAGAGAAACAAAAAGAAGTTATGCATATGGGACTGGAAATGGACAGAACTGCATATGAGCAAAAACCCAGCACTTGTCTGGTGTAGCAGAACAAAGTCTAGTGAAGATGACAAGTTTACCCAAGGAGACTTTACTGTGATTAAAACCACTGGTGCAAGAACAAATATTTCTGCATGGGACATAATCTCAGGCAACAACTGAGAAGATAAAATACCAGAAAAATGAGATCTTGAAAAAAAAAATCCTCCAGCATCCACACTCCTAAGTTTAAAAGAGGAGTCTGAGGGATTATGTACCACAACTCCCAGGAAGGGCTCAGACCCACAATGAATGCTCCACCAAGCTCCAGGGAACGCTGCCAGCCTCATTAGGCTATTGTAGATGTTCACAGAGCCATGCCCAGAGATTTCTCTAGAAGGAGGAAATGAGAGCATAAGAGCAGAAAAGGAGGAAGATGACATGTCTGGAGGAAATCCCACAGCCTGACCTATCCACTGCCATTTCACTGCCTGCTCCCTCCCTGATGCCGTCCAGAAACTGAATCCCATATTTCAAGTGCTGTCTGCCTTCTCAGTGTCTATGCTAGTCACTCCCAGTCTACTTATCTCCATCCATCAATTTGCTAATCTCTTTCAGGAAGGCTGATAAACCACCCTTCCCACTCCTGCCCTTGGGTCTTTGCTCTCATCCATCATACACCCAGAAACACAACATCCTTTCCTATACAGACCTTTTATCATCACCATGGTGCACACAAGCACACATCATCCCTTTGAGTCCAGTTATCTTACTCCTCCAGCAAAGTTTTCTGATGATGTCACAGACCCAAGTTAGCCAGAGCTTTTAAGGTGATTTCCTAAAGATCAGAAAGTCTCCTGAATCCAAAAACCAGACTTGTTTTCTTTCTCTCTATTCCTACTAAATTATTTAATATTTTAAAATATTAGAAGTCTAGAAATGAAAGGATTGCCAAAAGATCTCCAGCATTCACTAGTTCTCATCATGGTGACCTCTTTCTTTCTAAGGCTGACTTCCCAAGTTGCATCAAACTCTTGAACTTCCTCTTCTGGGATCCTACAAAACGTCTCTGTGTCACTTGGGAAGGTCTGGCATAATCTCTTCTCCTCTCAGCAGCCTGACAGCATCCTCTGTTGAAAAATGAAAGTGTTTGTTGAATGACTAACCAATGCTCTTAAGATAGGAGAAAACTCTTATGCTCAAAAGGCTTCCTCCTGGAAGCTGGTCCACATTTTGCATGGTGGATGCTATTCTGATCCTCATATTCCTGGTCCTCACAGCTCAGGAGTAATCCATTAAATGGGTAAGGTTCAAAGAAGGACAAAGACTATCAAAGGTTTGGAAAAAAATAAACCAGGACACTGCCACCCTAAAGAACAATGACTAGGGCAGGACAAGATAGAGATCTACAATATCTCCACTGCCAGGAGGACAAGCACTTTAGCATCTCTTTGAAAAAAAATAAAGGAGGATGTCACATTAATTAGTTGGAATCATGTGCAAAATAAAAGAAGGTAAGTCATGTTCTAGAACTTGTAAGTCCATGGAGCTGCACTAAGAGGGATAGGAACAGATAGTTTTTATTACAGAGGAATCATAGAGTTAGGAACAGATCTATAGTTAAAAATCACCAGAAGCACAAAGAGCATCAGAAGGAAACATCATTAAGTTTACCTTGCTCTTTCTCTTCTCTGGACAGCTGCTCTGGACATTGCCCACTCTTGGAGGCAAGGCTTGTGGTCTGAAACTGTTGGAATCTGTGGCATTGATTATTTCCAAGACTGTAGAAAGTCTCTGAGCCCTGCAGCCAAAGAAGAAGCCATAATTCATCTGTGTTGGTTTTCAAGGTTGTCTATTCTTGCTTATCTCTAACATGTTCTGCTGCCCTGCCACAGGTCTGTCCTGCAGGGCAGCGTGTGGGGCTCTGCCCCTCAGTGGGATGTTACAAACATTATATACCAGAAACTACCTGTGCTATATTTACAATAATGTGCCAATATCTATCACCTACACTGAACAGTGTGTCACCAGCCTAAACCAACAGAAAAATGCCAACACTACAATGAAACATGGAGGGCATGAAGAAGAAGAAAAAGGACAAGACACATCCAATTTCCTTCATCTTGTCCCCTTTGGACCCCTTATCTAGAATCCTAAAATTTTACTTTTGCACCCATGCCACACTTAATTATATCAAACACTCAGAGAGCTTGTAATTCATCCTGTAGGATTGAAAACACTTTTCCATGGACAGAGATCAGAGACAGTGTCTCTTGGAGCTCTGTACAGGGAGGTTCCTGACCCCCTGCCAGGGTCCAAGACCTTCCAGGGCAGCCAGAGGGATGCCCTGGACTCCCACATGAAACCAGCCACAGGCCTCACAGAAAGTTCCTGGGCAAGAACTGTGAGAACATGGGCAGAATTCAGCCAGCAGCATGCAGTTCTCACCTCCTCCTGTGCTTCTGAAAAGCTGGTGTCACTGCATTTTGCAGATGATTCGTGGATGGAACAGCAGGCCATTTACCACTCCCTGTCATTTTTGCCACAGTGTTCCTGGAACAGTCTTTTCCAACTAAAGGCAGCCATTTCTGCACCAAGTATACCAGCACATAGATAGTCATAAAATCAGTATTCTTTTTGTTAATTTATTTATTATTACACATATGATACTTACAGTGTATGTCCTATATCTAGCTGTTACTTTGAGGAAGTAGAGACATTCATGTGCAGGCCACAGTATTGTTGCCATAGGTAGCAGCAGAAGCCTGATTGTTTGTAGACTGCAAGGTTTTTCAGGCAGAAAGGAAAATTTCAAAGCACCACAATTACTGTAAACCCAAGAAATGAAGCAAGATGGGCCAACAGTTTTAGGTAAACATGTTACAAAGCAATGCTTGTGGAAACTGATGCGATGATTAAAAATCTCTCAAGCTTGGATGGCAAGAGAAGTGGTAGACTAGTGGATAAGCAGTACCTTCAGCAGAGTTGGGTTCTGGGCTCCATTGTAAAAGCCAGACCTCTTGCCCTGTCCAGGCCTCTTCTCCATGGTTACAGGCAAACATTTTTTTCCTTTAAATTGCTCTGTATTGGTCTCTCTCCACTGCAGCACTTGCTGAAACAATGACAAGCCAGAATTCTGATGAATTAAAAACCTGTGAACTACCTGACTAGGTACTGAATTGGGGCTTTAAAGTCATGCTTTAAACTACACACCTTGCAGGATATGCCATCAACTTCAGCAACTTCCCCATGACAAAGCCAAGATTTTAAGTTAGCTGAGTTATGTAATAGTTGTGGAACCATAGAATAATTTTAGTGGGAAAAGACCTCTAAGACCATCAAGTCCCACCATTAACCCAGCATTGTCAGCTCCACCATTACATGACATCCTCAAGGGCAAAATCTACACATCTTTTAAATACCTTCAGGGATGTTCACTCCACTAGGTCCCTGGACAGTCTGTTAAAGTTCTTGACAACCCTTTCAGTGACAAAAATTTTTTCTTAGTATCCAACCTAAACCTTCCCTGGGGCAACTTGATTCCATTCCCTTGTAACTGGTTGCCTGGGAGAAGACACAGACTCCCACCTGTCTACACCCTCCTTTCAGGTAATAGTAGAGAGGCATAAGGTCCTCTCTTAAGCTTCCTTTTGTCCAGGGCAAAAATTCCTAGCTCCCTCAGCTGCTTCTCACAGGACTTGTGCTCCAGACCTTCCCCAGCTCCACTGCCCTGCTCTGGACTCACTCCAGCATCTCAAAGTCCTTCCTGTAATAAGTGGCCCAAAACTGACCCCAGGATTTGAGGTGTGGCCTCACCAGCTCCCAGCACAGAGGGGCAGTCACTGCCCTGGTCCTGCTGGCCACACCACTGCTGATACATTCAGGATGTCCTTGGCCTTCTTGGCCACCTGGGCACATTCCAGTTCATGTTCAGCCACTGCTGACCAGCACCCCCAGGTCCTTTCCCATTCAGCAGCTTTCCAGACACGCTGTCCCAGCCTGGAGCTGCAGGGGGTTGCTGTGACCCAAGGGCAGGACCCAGCACTTGGCCTTGTTGAACCTCACACAATTGGCCCTGGTCTGTGGGTCCAGACAGTACAGATCCTTCTGCAGAGCCTTCCTGCCCTCCAGCAGATCAGCACTCACACCTAACTTTTTCCAGGAGATGCTGTGGGAGGTGGTGTCAAAGGCTTTGCTGAAGTCCAAGTAGACACATTCCCAGCCTTTCCCTCATCCATTACATGGGTCACCTTGTCACAGGAGGTCAGGTGTGTCAAGCAGGACCTGCCTTTCACAAACCCATGCTGGCTGGGCCTGATCCTCTGGTTTCTGTGTGTGTCCATGGTGGCACTCAGGATGATCTGCTCCATGAGCTTCCACAGCACTGAGGTCAGGCTGCCAGGCCTGTAGTTCCCTGGATCTTTCTTTTGGCCCTGCTGGTAGATGGTAATTGTTTTTGCCAGCCTCCACTCAGCTGGAACTTCCCTGGTGAGCCAGGGCTGCTGGTAAGTGATGGGAATAGGTCTGGTGAACACTTCCACCAGCTCCCTCTGTGCCCTTGGGTGGATCCCTTCTGGCCCACAGACTTGTGGGCATCCAAGTGCTGCAGCAGGTCACTGACCATTTCCTTTTGGATTATGAGGGTTTCACTCTGCTCCCCATCCCCATCTTGCAGCTCACAGGGCTGTGTACCCCAGGAACAACTGGGGTTACTGTTACAGACTGAGGCAAAGAAGTCATAAAGCACCTCAGCCTTTTTATCCTTTGTCACTGTGTTTCCCACCACACCCAATATAAGATGGAGCTTGTCCTTAGCCTTCCTTTTGCTGCTCATGTATTTGTAGAAACTGTTTTATAATGCAGTAGCCAGATTAAGTCCTAGTTGGGTTCTGGCTCTTTCAGTGTCCTCCCTGCATAATCCCACAATTATAAATCCTTGCTGTCATCCCAAGATGGCACTTCTTCCAGAGGTTAGAACTTCCCCTTCTTCTCCAAGTTCCAGCCCAAGCTCTCTGGTCAGCCAGGTTGGTCTCTTTCCCTGCTGGCCCATCTTTTGGCACATGGAGATGCCCTACTCCTGTGCCTTTTGCCTTAAGAGTTACTTCTTGAAGAATATCCAATGTTCCCTGATTCTTTTGCTCTTCAGGACTGCCTCCCAAATGACTCTGTTGCTAAGCGTATACTAACCAAGGAAAAAAATGACATTTCAAATCACAGAAATTCAGAGACCCATGTTATAATGAAATATGATTCTCTGAGTTATCTGACCTTGTCTGCTGGAAATTGGCAGAATCCCCAAAAAATGAGGATGGGGAGTAGTTTACTTGACATCAAGAAGGCTTACTCTTTCATCTCTTGTGCATGCCATCTAAAGAGCATTAATGTTCATAAGAGGCTGAAAGTTATGAATCAAGTTTGGTATATAATTATTTCTCTTCATCTGTTATTTCCAAAGTATCCAACTGACTTGTCTGAGTGTTTCCATTCAGCAGCTTCAGGAGACTATCCTGAGTACAAAGGAAATGTGACTTAAAGGCCAGACAGGAGAAAAAAAGGTAAGTAAGCTATTTTTTATGCTTTTCTGTGATGTCTCAGAGTATTATCAGAAGCCAAGGACTTCAGGGAAAGATGCCCCAGACAGCGGCACCATGGAGAGGCGGGAACTGTCTAACTCATACTCCTTGCTAGGCATCTAAAAAACTAAAGAAATCTATGTACTAAACCTGAATAATTTCCAAAGATGCAGCAGTGCTTCTGCCCTTCCTAAACCAAACCCAATTACAGTTACACTCCAACAGACAAGTCCAAATGCTGCTAAAAGAGTTTATTAAAGACCATACTAACAGTTCTCATAACAATGGCACGTACAATGATTCAAAATCATGACAAATAGTGTGGAGTTTTGAAGAGCATTATTATAACACACCATGGACAAGAACAAAGCAGATGTGCTGTCTCAGAACTCTACAAGGCAGGCCCATGAAATACAGGAGTCACATCATACAGCTACACAAGTGTCAGAGAAAATAGAAAGGAAAAGAAAAAGTCATTCAATATGCAGTCCTTGAATTTATTGACAGTATTACAGTACTTTATGGGCAAGGACTGGCTTGTTCCAGCTGCACTTTCCAGAGCACAAGGGCAGCTGGAAAAGCAAAAGTATCCCCAATAAAAACCCTCCAACAAACATGCCTCAGGTGCAATCACCATTCCAGACCTTCCTGCTCATGAATTTTCAGTCAGAAATTCTGACCTCCCTGCAATTACTTTGCTCAGGACAGTGTTTTGTTTTTTTAAGAAAACAAAAGCAGGATGCTTCTTTAAGACAGTGCAAAAATATTTCAATGGTATTGTCAATGGTATTGTAAGATTAATGACAATCATCATGGATTAACCACAGCACGGCCAACAGCATCTCCAAGATCAGAAGCAAATGGACGTGCTGCCTCTTGACCAGCACTCCAGACTGAAGGTTTGCAGAGAGGGTGTGCTCCTCTCTCCCAAGCAAACCATCATTGTTGGGTTCATAGCAAGGAATGGTCTTAGTTACTCCAGGGTAATAAAATGCTACAGAAAGCCTGAAATATTAAATTATCCAATCCTCTGTCAAACACTAACAAAAGAATATTAAAGTGGAAAAAGCACATAGCAGCCATGTGATTTGTAATGGCTCTAACTCTACGATTCTAACGCTGATCCCTTCCTGACCGTGTCAGTCACGGCAGCCCAAGCGTGCCTTACGGAGCTGAGCAGCTTACAGCACTCCCACGGCCATCAGGGACTCCCAGCAGCACGTGGGGATTTGTATTCTCCAAGACACACCAGCTAATTACAGCTGCAGCCCACTCCTGGTGCGCTGCCTTTGCAGCTTTTGGCTACAAGATCTCAGGCCCCACCCTGGGCTTGTGGCCCAGGTCTGGCCCACACTCACAGCAGCACATCCATGGACATACATTCATTCAGTGTGCATCTTCAGAGCCATCTGCAACCTCTTCTTCATTAAGCAGATGTTGAGGTGTCTGTACATCACGTTGGCATAATCTGTGTCAGAAGATCCCCAGGCAGCTCCACAGTACGTGAATTCAATGAGAGATAACTGTGCTTTGTCAAACCCCCCAGATCATCTCCTTCCAAATTCCACACAGTTGTGTTTGCATCGTAGTGTGATTACGCAGAACCTTTTTAATGCCTGCCAAATTCAGAGGATAAAATCACAGTGCTGCATATCAACAAAACCTAGCAATTCCAGCCTCCAATATAAAATAATCTATATACACAAAGCAGAATTTACACGTTAAATAAGAAGAGATTTTCTCATTCTCTACGGTGTCTTACCCAGCTACTAAAAAATAAGTAATTCACATCAGATTGATGGATTTGTTTCCTATACAGCACACGTGCGCTATCGGAGCTGACAAAGACAACATGAAAAAAACCTTTTGCAATTAATAAAAGAATTGTTGAACACTTGCACATATTGGCACAAGGCAGAAGAGGAAAGGGAATATTACACAGCTCAGCTCAGGTGCCTTCCTCTGTAGAGCGGGACTCAGATTTCAGCTTCACAAATTCCTTGGCAACTTCATCATTGGTTCTCTGTGAGAGAATCCTCAGGATTGTGAGTCCAGTCTCATCCATGTGAATCCTGCGCCCGAGGGGGCACCAGCAAGCACAGCTTCCTTTGTCTGCTATGTCTCTGAGCTGCATCACTGCTATCCCCAGAACCCGGTCCTCCCGGGCAAAGCAGTAATCCTTCACACAGACTTGGAGCTCGTAGGCATCAGGGCCATCTTCATTCCCCAGGATGCTGAAAAACACACACAAGTTCACTTACAGTTTCTTGACTACAAAAACAAAGGTGCCAACAGCTGACTGGAAGGCTATGATAAGTCACACGGAAAACACCTTTCTACAGAGGGAGAGAAGTAAAACTTGCAGTATGTGTAATTTTTGCTGATTTATAGCAGATAAAGAAAACCTAGTTACTGAAGAAGAAAAAACAAGCAACCTCTTTCAAGCTGCCTTTGCAACCTGTGTGCGTTTGTGTGTGTGTTAAACTGTGAAATGAGAGGAGCAGGAAACATTAAAGCCATGCTAAGAGATTTTCAACTCAGATGACTTTAAACATTTCTGCTTCTGCTAAGGGTGGCTTCGTTTCAGAATTACTATTTTAATTAGATGAAGTCTTTGTTAAAGATTCAGGACCTTCCATTAATGTGAAAGCTAATAAAAACAAATCCCTAACCCTTCTGATGTTTCTAAAATTAAAAAAAATAAAAGGAACAAAATCTCTTTACTTAGAGGAAGCCTGCCTTTCCTCAGAGAACGGATATGAACACTCCCTTCTTTCCCTTCTCCCCCAGATGTTTATAGCCTTTTGCTGGTCAGTTCTCCTCGTCTCGTTTTTATATCTACAGTAAAGAGAGTTCAAGCCTGCAGCTTCTTCTGTTAAGCCTCCCAAGAAGGAATACGTCCTTGTAATAATGAAAGAAAATGAAATAAGAATAGATCAATACTTGATGCTGAGAAACACAGCAATTTTAGCACTGCAACTTGCTACCAATTCCAAGAGCTGTATCCTTGGAAACGAGTTCCGAAAGCATGTCCCACAGGTCACGTTGGGATAAAAACACACATTAAGATTAAGAAATAAATAAAAAATGAACTTTTAGCCTCAACTCTACAAATAAAAATACGAAGTTCATTAAAATGACAGAGCACAGTAAAATGTGTTCATAGGACACACACAGAGCATTTCAGAAGGTAGCCAAAGGACACTGCTGGTATAGAACAAACCTCTGTGTCCCACCAGCAGCAAAAACTTCCATATTCCAGCTTTTCTGCCAAGACGTCAAAGACGGGACCAAGCTACTGGTTCATGTACTCTTCTTGGCCCTGTGCAGACTGTCTGGGGACACTGGAAAACCCTCTGCATCTGCACTTGCCACACAAGATCCTCAGGATATTTTTCAGACTTACAAATGAAATGTTTCATTGTATTTTGGAGCCCAGTTGTTGCTCTTTGACTTGGTTGTGAACTTCCTCTTCTTGTCACTCTGGTGGGGCCCAATCATGGTGATTTCAACAAATGGACGGAACATGCCAGATGTCTGCCACTTCAGTTCATTGGCTGCCACAACTGCAAAAGAGAGTCACAACCTGGTTTACAGCAAATACTCATTTGTATTTTTTGCTCTGGACATCCTTCTGCTCTGCTCTGCTTTCAGGTTCTTGTTTCCAACTCAAAACATGACACTGTCACAACACATATGGGCAGGACTTTTTTGTAATACAAGGATATGCTTTTTTGATTTAGTTTAAGTTCTGTGAAGGGAATTTAATATTTGCACTAGTATGTAACTTCTGCCATACAGATTGTCAAGAAATAAGCCCAAGAAAACAGGCATTCCTCCAGCTCCGGGCAAGCTGCCCTGACAGTTCCATGCTTATATCATCATTATGTCTGGGATAAGAAAAAAAGGGGCATTTTGGAGGCCAATATTAAAGTCTCTGTTGAAAAGAAAAATGGTACTGCAGGTAAGAAACACAAAGCCCATGAGCTGCATGTGGTTTCAGGATCCAGAATTATTAGCTTTTAATTCTCATTCTATCTCAGGTCACTGCAGGGAAGAGACAGAAGCAGAGGAAATAGCTTTGAAAATCAGCTTTTGCACTTCAGTGTAGATTTAACCAGAAGAAAGACCTGAAGAACTGTTTATATAAATCTTCAGAGGAAATTGAAGTAGTTAAGTATGCTGTATTCAAGTGAAGGAGATGAAGGAGGAAAAGGAACCCTGGGATGAATCACTGCTTTGCCTATTTCCAGAGTGGCTGTTGAGGGACCAGTGTGGCCATCAGGATTGGGGAGAGGAGCTTGTGAACTCTCAGGGCCTCTGTGATCTTTGGGTGTACACTGAGCAGTTTCGCAAGATCAGCCTGCTCTGTTCTCCGCAGCACAGACTAAACTGTGGCGCCTGGTGAGAGCCATCATCTGATTTTTGTTTACTTGCATACATTGCTGCCAATAAACAACCGGGCTGTGCACTGCCATGTCACTGGCTGGACAAACTCATTTGCTGTTTCTCTATGTGTCCCTGATGTGAAACAGAGACAACAATTCTGGCCTGAGATCCCATGAGCTAACACAGAAATATCCTGACTGCCACCTGGAGATCTACCCCAGCGAGCCTGGGCAGCAGCATGTGTTTTGCCATACCTTTCACTGTGACCTTGTGCTCCCCAGTTCCAGGGTGGGTGTACAGGTCGATCTGGATGGACACTTCTCCCACGGGATCATCCACACCGGAGCCTGTTGGAAGAAAATGGACACCCCCCCCACCATGCACACATGGATTATTGGTCATTGGCACAAGTCTTCACGGCCTCAGGAAGACAATGTGGTGTTCTCACAGCACACCTTCCAGCTTTTCAGTCAGCACTGAGAATGTCATGGTAGTGCAAGATAACATCAGGCTCACATGCCCAACACACAGAAAAACCAACACTTCTTCCACTTCACCGAAGATTGCATCCTACTGAGAACACCAGTGAAGGTTTTTAAAGACTTTAAAAGACCTCAACAGTGGACCTTCACAGGGAGCAAGGATTTTTCAGAGGTTCCTGCCAAGCTGCTGTGTATACATGCAGGCATTCCAGTGGTGGACATTGGCATTCCTGTCTGGTCAGGTAAGAAGGGAGGACAAAAAAATTCAACAATGAAAGAAAAAGGAGGAGAGGACATCACACAACAGAGGAAATATAGGAAAAAATATATAGGTATTAGTGATTTGCACAGAGCTATAGTGCAGTCTCACCCTACAAGAACCTTTCTGCATGTTTTGCATCACCTAAAAGTTGTCATCCTGACTGTTTATCTGTTTCCCTTTGGAGGATGATGAAAACCCTTTCTTTATTGTGCATCAAAACTGATGAGAGAGAAGCACTCACAATTTGCATACTTATTTCTCTTTATCAATTAGCCAGGGAGAAAACAAGATGTAGCTTCAGAGGGAAAAGATAACATGTTTGTAAAAGAGGGAGATCTCATGAACCTTACAATTGATTTATTTCTTCAACTTTTAAACTTTTAATCATAATTATCATCAAGTAATATGTGAAAATTACATTTTTCTGGGTAATAAAATTAAGATGCCACATAAATTACAGAAAACAACTGCTTTGCAAAATGAAAATCAAATCTCAATAAGAGAGTGAGATTTTTCCAACTTTCTCTTTGATAACTGCCTCACCTCAGTTTGACAATTAGCAAGGATGTTGTAGTTGAGATACCTAGAGGGTAATTGAGTATCTATGAATAGCAGTTATTTTGTCAAATTTGAGGGTAAGATACATTACTAAGTGAAAAACTGGTCTGTTTGAAATTCTAGATAAGGAGATTGAAGGATATAATTACACAAACATTTTGATTAGACTGATCTAATAAGTCAACTTTTGCAAGAATGGTATATAGCAGCAAAAATACTAATTTAAAAACCAAGAGGTTGAGTGCCAACCTGTGCAATTCTCTGAGGAAAATTACATGCCACAGAACTGTAGGCAGTGAAAGTCATATTACTATACCAGTAAAAGTATCTGAGCAACCAAAACAGAACCTCAAATTATTACCTCAGGGCAGGTTCTCATTCTTTACCTGAGCACATTAAACAATCTTTAGGCTGTAACAAATATGGTCTTGAATGTACTGCTTCCTCCTCACTTAGAAGGGCAATATTACTTTTTTTCTGTATATAAGCACAGAGCTTTAAAACTGGTAGGCTTAATTATTGATCTGATCCATCTGATGGTGTGGGTCTGTCACTTAACTGTTGGCATTTGTCACAGGAAAAGGCAGAATTACCAACAGTATGTAATGGCCACATCCACAGAAACATCAGCCACCAAACATTCAGGTCTTTATTGATCTTTAATGTAACTAGTAGGTTATAAAGGAGATGCTGATGCCTCAGAAGAATAAGAACAGAATCATCCCACTACCTTTGAAGAATACAAAACTCATACTACAGTTTTTTTCCTACTTTCATTCTTGTCTTTTCATATAAAAATCTTGTTCTATGAACTGAAATTTTCAGAGACAAAAAACTACTTTGAAGATGGCCAGCAAAAAAGTATTCTGAGCATGTATAACTGTATGCATATTTCTACGTTTAGTGACAAGCACATTTAATTCTTTACATGAAAGCCTCACTGGTATTGCAATGCTGAAAGGTGAAACTGCAGAACTGAGCTCGTGCAAAGGGTTTTAGATGTGTTTCACCTGAGATAACAAAAAGACTTTGGACAGCAAAAAATAAATTAGGAGATGAAACACTGCAAGACTTAATATATAGGGGTCTCCTGGGCATCCAGACCTTTAGATAACCCCCCCTTCAAGCCAGATAGTTCAAGCTTGGCCAGAACCTTGAGTGCATACCCAACATTCCCATGTATTACAGTAGCCCTTCTCAGCAGACCACACACATGCAAGCCCAGAACTTGAAACACACACCCCATGGTAAAGGGAAGGGGAACAACTATGCAGCATCTCCCAAAAAACAGTCCATTTTAAAGACAGCTTTCACATCCCATTAATATATCTCAAGCTTGGGAACAGGCTCTCAGGCAAGGTACAGACTTCCAAACCACACAACCTTTGGCTCAGTCTGTGGGATTGCAAGCATTCAGTGGAAGTTCACTTCTACAAGGGAACTACAGAGAACAGGACTCTGGAAAAGGTTTCTGAGCATGGGCAAGATGATTTCAAAAGCAAGACAGCTGGGTAATGTTGTTATGGTAACAACATTAATCTTGAACATACCCTTATCAGGAAGAATGTCCTCATTAGCGGTAAACCTTATACCTTTCCCATCATGCACTGAGACATGAATTCAAAAGGCAAGAAAGCAAGCAGGATAAAGAGAGAAGAGTATGAATTACAAAACAATTAGCAATGTCACTTAAACACAAGGCAAATATTCTTGTTCTTAACAGACAAAATATCCTCCTAGATCTTCTGCACCAGGATTTGGAGAGCAAGGCTGTCTGCAAGTAAGGCATAGTCTGGGTTAAAACAGAACAGAATTGTGCTGGCATAACTAAATTGCAGCCCTGATCCAATCTACAGAGCAAACATTTAGCAGTATAGTGCCATAGAAGCCTACTTAGTAATGAAATGAAAGCAGTGGGTACCTCACAAACCACTGAGCAGGGAAGTAAGAGAAGCAAACAAAATTTAAATGATACTGCATGAAGCCATGTCCTCCCAGGAGCTTGTGGCACTTATGCAAAGGGAAACCTCAGTCACAGAGCTCTGGTAAGCAAATGTCAGCTCTAAATAGTGGTGCTGTGCCTTCTGTCCCTCCAACCTGTGTGCAGCTCTCCAAGCCCATCTACCAGCCATGGTTAATGAGAAAATGGTAAGTAAGTAATATCCTTCTTTAACCCCAGTGCTGGGAGGGAGTCACAGAATCACAGAATATGCAGAGTTGGAAGTGACCTACAAGGGTCACTGAGTCCAGCTCCTGGCCCTGCACAGGACTATCCTAGGAGCAACACCTTCTACCTGAGAGCATTTTCCAAACATTTCTTAAACTCAGAAGGCTTGGTGCTGTGACCACCTCCCTGGGGAGCCTGTTCCAGGGGAAGAACCTTTTCCTGATATCCAGCCTAAACCTCTCCTGATACAATTTCAGGCTGTTCACTCAGGTCCTGTCATTGGTCAGCACAGAGAAGAGATCAAAGTCATGCCTTTCTCAGAGATATCCCAGCACTGATTCTGCAGATATTAGGTGGTGTAGCTCAAATTTTTTATCCTCCAAACAGGGTCCAAAATTCTCAAGACTACTAATGTACAAGATACTGATTTGGACCAGTGGCCTAGCTGCCCAGTATTTGCTCCCTACAGTGGCTTAGAATAAGTCACGAAGAAATGTCATCAGTCAGCTTTGAGTAATGTGTGGATCTGATGCCCTAACACCAGAGCTTCATTCTTTCTAAGGTTCTTAAAAAATGCATAAATACCCATGCACCTACTTCTGTGGCAGCCCTGTATATTCCTGCTTCTGAGAGGTAATGATAATGTTCCATGATCTTTGTGTTTCTGCTAAATACTTGACTTCAGTGAAGTTTTACAGTCAAATCATGCATTGCATGAAGCTGCTTTCTCATATCAGCTTTGAATTTGTCACTTTTGTGTCTTCAATGGAGCACTTTTTTTTATTTTATTTTAAATACTCCTGATTGTAGTATGGACTGCAAAACATCAGTGCTGCACACTTTCTAATATCTTAGCTCAGCACTTATTTAACACTTTAACAGCAATTTAACAGTATCCATGCAAAAAACTAGCTTCACTTAATTAATAGTTTGATATATAATAGGAAATATGTGCATGGAACAGCAAAGATTGTAAGCACTCACTCAAGTGTGCACTCAAGTTCCCCATTAAAAGGTGGTTTGTGTAAGTGATGGTAAGAGCAAGGTTCCTGGAGTCCCTAGTGGACATGGCAGTCTTTGACCTGTCTGGCCACTGGATGTCATCGTTGCTCTGCTGGGACACAGCTACAGGCCCATTTTCTCAAAGGTAGTGATTTTTAAATTTAATTTCAGTGTTTTAATGAAGTATGTTTCAACGTAAGGAAGACTAGATCGTGCTGCTACAGGCAGAGATCACAGAATCACAGAGCTATCATGGCTCGAAGAGATCTGCACAGTCATCTAGTCTAACTGTTAATCCAGCACCACGAAAATCATCCTTAAACTATGTCCCCAAACTCTACATTCAGACACCTCTTTTACACTTCTAGAGATTGTACACTTCTCCACCACCTCCCTGGGCAACTTATTCCAATGTCTAGCCACCTTCTAAATGAAAAAATAAATTTTAATATCTAATCTGACCTCCCCTGGCACAACTTCAGGCCATTTCCTCTCATCCTTTCACTTCAGACATGCCAAAAAAGACAAACTTGCACCTCACAATCTCCTTCCAGGTAGTTTCAGGTCCCCTCTGAGCCTCCTCTTCAGGATTCAAACCACCAAAACTAAACTAAACTTTCCTCTTTAGAAACAAACCCTATTTTGCTCAAAAAATCTCTGAACTCTCTATACTGCTAGGGGAATGCCAGTATCAAGCAGCCTCATTTACACAGAAGGGTAAATGTGTGAGGGAGTGTTTTCCCCTTGATTCTGGGACTCAGTGTGATGACCTGCTGGCACAGTTAGTACAGTCTGTGGGGTTGCCAGCTCTCCTAGGCTTGGAAGGATTGAAAGAAAAAGGATCCCATGCAAAAAGATTGCAGGAGGACATGCTAGGGATTTGTATGACTTTGCTGCTGGGATGAAGTAGCTTAATGCAAGGCTTTTAATTAAACAGCCTGAAAACACAAAAATACCAGTTTTTGTGTAGACTCAACCCTTTGTAGCATCTGTCTCCTCTTACTGAGAATAGTGACATTCACAGTCAGCCAGTGTACAGATTCTGTACAATAATATGGAGATGTTCACATGAAAGCAATGAAATTAACTGTTTACCCCTTCAGATTCAATGAACCAGCACTACTAAGCCATAAGGCTTCTCAGAGAGTCACCAGACAGTTTGGTGACCCACCCCAGCAGCTTATTAACGCGCTGTGGTGATCGGTAGTCATCTAGCTCCCACATACTCTGTACTGGCTGCAGACAAAACAGTGTGTTTGTTGCTCTCCTCAGAAACTTCTCCCTTTACAGGCAGTCTGTAGCTCCGTGACTCACCACATTGCTGTCACTCAGCCTTAGGGCCACATGGGCTGTGCCACACACACAGCTGGCCTGTGACACAGGCACTGACATGTTTCTGCAGTGGTGTCTTGCTGAAATGGTGCCTCACACCACCGCACAAGCCTCAGTTACTTCAAATTTCACTTAAGCCACCCACCCACATTAATTCATGAAACGTGACTGTTAAGTGAAGACTGAAGAGAAAAAAAAGACCACAAATACCCCAGGCCTTATGTTTCACGTATTTCTGCTCTCCCAAAATGTAGTCATGGAGCGGCAAATAACCCCCTTTCCCTCTCTTCCAGTTTCACAAGCTCCGAACTGTCACAGTTTCAGAAATGCTACTGCCAAAAGCACTTTACAAACTGGCAGTACAAGGAAGAGAAATTATGAGCAGAGCCAAGAGCTCCATTGAACCCTGCCAACACGAAAGAGTCTCACCCTGAGCTGTCTGAGACTGGACAAACGTTTTGATGAGAGTGTCCGTGGTCTGAGTGTAGAGGGAGAGAGCATATCGAAGTGACTGTAGGTCTGGACTCTTCTCCAAGAAGGTTTTCTTCAGACCATTCCCACCAGCATGGAAATATTGCTAAGAGTAAAAAGAAACAGGAAAGGTACTGAGCAAGAATTGCAACCAGCAACCAACATGTACGTGCAGTTGTGTGTATGGATAGGAAACAGCTGGAAAAATTCACAAAACAGCTTCTGTACTGGCAACCCAGCTCTTAGACCAGTGGGCACCAACTGCTCATGGCATTCCTCTTCCAAAGCATTTAAATGTGAATATGCTGACTCCCAGCACACCAGTCTCCTGAAACTCTTCAGGTGTACAAATACATGCAGTATTCACTTAGAGCCTTTATCAGGGTGACAGCAGGGACAAACTCCTGCCTTCTCCTGAACCAGGACAGTCCCAAAGAGGACTTGGGGATGGAGTTGGGAACAGCAGAAACAGAAATGGAATCACTTACTTTGATTGTATCCAGTGCCAGGTCCAGAACAGCACACTGCTTTGGAGTGAGGCTCCTGGTTTCTTCTCTCACCATATGATCCTGCAAACAAGCATTGTATTTGCCATGAGTGTGCTGTCAGAGGCTAAAGGAAAAGGAGTCCCCAGCATCACCACTTTCTCCAGATTCACGCTGTTATCTATGTGGCGTCAGCATTAATTCAGCTGTTCAAAAAATGTTTAATGGAGTCTCTCAGAGTCATTTATTACAGCTTAACTTGGAAATAAACTAATTTTCTCTCTTTCTTGCAGGCACAGAAGACATAAATAAGGAAAGAACTGGACAAAGGTAAGTGACAGTTAAAAATCACAGTTTGTCTCTCAAGAAAACCCAAACAGAAGCCTGCCTGACACCACTGTCATTCTAGAAAAGCCACAACGAAACTCTCCAAATACCATCTAAATCAAGGAATTCTGAGTACTAGGTATTAATGAAAGTTGATTTATGTCTGTTGTTTGTGGATTTTTTAAACTCTTCCAAAACTACAAAGGTCACTAATTAATTCTATCATTTGTGTGGAAGAAGTAAAACAAAGTAAGTTTTCTATAAAAGACACTGTTTTCCTTAAGACCCACCAACTCTAACAGCAAAAAGCTTATGAAATTACTTGGGAAAGACTTCCCTTTTCTGCAGTGGAAGCACATCCCTTTTAGAGTCCTTGGTGACTACAAGCGTGTGCCATCCTTTGGCATTTCACTAAGCTCCTTCTCTCTGATGCTTAGTCTAGATCTCAGGAGAAAACAGATTATTTTAAGAAGTCAAAGCTTTGCAGAAACCCATATTCTAACTGAGCAACTGAAGGGTCAGGCCAGTTGACTGCAGGTTGGGTTCTAAAGCATTCATAAAAAAGATGTAGGCAATCAGTCAAAGGCTTTATCCCTACTTTAAACATGTCACAGGCTCCTAGACACTTCCCAAGAGACACATCTGCTGAATTGCCTCTTTGTAAAGCACACCATGTGTGGGTTTCACAGGGACAGACCTGCTGGCTATCTTGCAGCTTGCTGATCCTTCACACTGCCTGATGCTGTCCCCATTCGTTATCCACTGCAATCCATCTCCTGCCTTATGGAGACAAGGCTCTCTCTGCAGTCTAGGGACAGCCATAAGGCATTAGCCACATTTCTCACAGACATCTAGCTATCAACTTTACACAGTGAAGCCTTGAACTGCACAGAAGATTCCTCTCAAGTTGTCAGTTTCTCAGACAAGTTCACACCCTGCTTTCTTGAGTAGCAGAAATGTGCCTCAATGTGCCTCTTCCCTCACACAGGATGTTCCTGGTCTGGGGACTGTGTGCAGGGGCACAGTACTTAGTGAGCTGCAGTTTGTCTTCTGTTATGATATGCTGTCCTGAGGGGAGCAATAGCTCTCATCCTTCTTCTTTGTGAGCTGGGGTTAATTCAATTGAAGATGATGCGGCTTCACACTTCAGTACACAGAGACTGCAGTACACAGAGGGTAAAGTGCTCCTTTCTCTGTCTCACAGTCAGATTAAGTGCAAAATCAGCCAGAGCCTAAGGCCACATTCATGGGAAAAGCCAGTTTAGTCAGAGTAGCTGTGTTCCCAAGGCAGGGCTACTTTCACATCTGCTAAAATGCCTTTCTAGGCCTTCCTGCCAGATTGCCCCAACTGCCACAGAAACCAGGTGGTCAGCACTTTTCTCTCAAACACCTACAGAGCTCATTCAGCCCCATGGAGAGGCCACTCCACCCATGCCCATGCTGTCAATGCACAGCAACACATCACTGCTTTCTCTGAGTTTTCCAGTGTCATTTTCTTCAACACATTATGTAAAAATAATCCAGAGACTGGACTGGTAATACTTGCACCTACTCAGAGAGGAGCCCACGACTGTCATTCCTGTGCATACCTGCCCTCTGCAAATCCCACACTGTTCCTATAAAGAACTGCACACAGTGCTACCTTGCACTTCCCAGATTGCTAGAAAGGAGCAAGAAACACATATTTACATCAAATAATTATGCAAGTTCAAGTAGAAGAAACAAAAAACAAACAAACAAACAAACAAACAAAAACCCCCCAAAAAACCCCAACAACAACAACAAAAAAAAACAAACTAAAAAAAAAAACCCAAAAAAACCACCCAAAAAACTTTCCCTGATCTCTCAGACTCATCCTTGTATTCTTCACAGGTATTTTCAGAAGAAACTCTGGGGTCAGAGCCTGGCTATTTACCCTGGGGGTAGCACAAGAAAGAGGAGGCAGCTGCTCCCTGCTCCACTTGCTGGCTATTAAATAAACTGAGCAGAAGGAGTTTGATAATAAGTGGGAGGCAGGTATGTGGCACCAAGGAGCCAAGTTTATGGTTGTTGGCTTTCTGAGCATTTTAAAATACACTGTGAAATTGATTTGTCATCAGGACAAGAGCCTGTGCTTGTCAGGTGTGTCAGTCTCAGTTTTCGGCTGAGTTATCTGATTCACTAGCGCTCTATTCTCCCTGTCCTATTTAAGACAAATAAAGCTTAAAATCCATCCCATAATTTTCCCAGGCTTTTGGTGGAACTGAAAAATGCAGAGGAGGGGGAGTCTGAAGAACCATGCCTTCCCTATTAGTTTGTATGAGTCTGCAAAAACAAAAGGACAAAAAATAAAATATCCACAATTCTTACACAGACTCCCAACAATTTTTACTCTTATAACACTCCTATTCTAATGGAAATTCTACTGGACACAATGTCATTTCTCTTATGGTGTCCACAATTCAGGTGCTTTCACACTTGAGCACGACTGTCTTGCCACGTATAAAATCCTGTGTACCTGTATTGCTGCAGTTCTATATGTGGATATGCAAATAAAAGCTTGAACACATACCAGGGCTTGCCTGATTTGCATGATTACATGCATTTCTAAAAATGAAGTCCAGAGTCACCGAAGTTAAGCTTTACAGTAACTGAACTGAAGAAGGGACACTGCTGGGGGACAGCCTTCACCCCACCAGTGCAAATAGAAACCACCAAAGCTTCAAACCCATTCCTGGCAAAAGGTGCCCTGTACACACTTTGAAATTCCAGTAATGAGAAAATATGGAACAAGTAGAAGATAACAGTGAATTTCAGTGGCCATGCCCAAGAAAGCAAGCAAACCACAGGAACTCACAGACTGCCCTTGGGACCTGGGGGAAGAAACAGCAAATTTAGAGCTCTGCACTCAGACACCAGGAGTACATGTAAAAGGCAGGGATGGCTTCTTTTTCATCATGTGGAGACATGATGAGTCCTTGTGGATGCTTTTGCAAGAGAAAGGAGAAACTCAGGAAACAGGAGTCACATTTGGATGCTGTGGTTCAGCTGCCATTCTCCCAGGCTGGCTATAACGTTCCTTTCTCCCCATTTTTCCCACGGAAGCAACATACAGCATTGCAAGCGCAGGAAGCAGGGAAGGAAACACAATCCTCATGAGACACCATGTCACCAGGGATGACAGCCTGACCGTGGGAGTGCATAAGGCCATCACTCAGCACAAATGACAGCTATTCCCCTGGGGGGACACACTTGGAGGCTCATGCTAGATGACTATTAACTGCTGTGTACCAGCCTCTGAATGTAGCTGGAGAACAGGTGTGCATCTAATGATACCTGCATGCCCTGATCACTTGCTAGGACTGCTAATAAGGACTGAATTAAACGAGCTGTGTATGAGCCCCATAAACATGTATGGAAAATGTACCTGCTGGGCAAGGGACATAGGTGTATGGAGACAGCTGTATTAGTGTGCAAGACAAAACCAGAAGGGAGGGGACAGGAAGGGACAGGAGGGACAAATGCCTTTTGAAACTGCAATAATCACTTAGGAGAATGTCCTTTGCACTGGGAAGATTTCCCTGGTCATGCTCTGACAGAGAATTCAGGTCCAACTCCATCTCCCTCACAGCAGACTGTGCACTGTGACACAAGATTCAGACTTTCTCCTCTTGCCCAATACCAGTCTTTCAGCACAAGTGCAACTACATCAGAGCACAATCTGAGTGCTCTAAGGCGTCACTATTTTCATACCATTCCTGTCGTGATCAGTGACTTAGTGCTTGATTCGCTTATGATGAGGTGATGTGCACTTCATAATGCTCATGTCATGCACTGTCACGTCATGCACTGTCAAAACACATCAACAGAGCCTTCTTGCTAAATGCCAGCTTGCCTGTGAAGGGAGCCCACGCAGAAGGAATTTACAGACACAGGCTCTCTTCAATAAGCAACAGTTATTTTTTTAACAGTCGATGTAATTCACCCACAGCTAACGCAAGTCTCTCCAAGCAATAGGGACTCCCTTTTATAAATGGAGATATGGAGAAGCCTGCCAGATATTGAGAAATTTCGTTTTTTTCATTTTAAATCAATGTACCAGATTTATCGCCGTGTATACAGAAGAGAAAAACTTTTTTGATGATTAAACACATGGTAAGATTTAATGTTAAACACTATGCTAATGTTAGTAGAATGCACTTAAAAGCACATTTAATGCATTTTAAGGCTTTTCTCTACAACTGCATTCAGCAACAAACCATTGGAAGCACAAGACATGCTATGCACTACCACACTTCCATGCTTACACACAGGGACATTAACACAAGCCATGCAGGACAATACCTTCAACTTTGACAAGTGTCCCAGTTCCTTAGCAGCACTGAAAATCAACTGTGTGCCCTATGGTTGCAGAAGTTAGAAAAGAAAGGAGGGGAAAAGAAAGGTTATAAACAGCTTCACATATCTTTCCTTTGAGCAAGTCAAGTAAGTTCACAGCAACTTTACATAACCATCCCAAGGCCAGGTACAAAAACTGGACTCCTTGCCAGTTTATTACCTAGTACAAACCCTGGCATTTCTGTGGATACCACATCAAGAGCTATTTCAGAGCACAATGTCTTGCTAACCACCCACTTATACAGGATGAACCTTCAGATGGATTGCACACTGTTGGAGTGAAGGCCATCTCCAAACACTCCTCTAGATTTCACATCTAAATACACACAGACTGAAAAAACTGGCCACAGCAGAAGATCACACAACCCCAAAATGAAGAATTCGTCCACAGAGGTAGAGCTCAGTCATCATAGTGGGGTAAGCACAGATCAGATCATAAACAAAACTGGACCTCAGCTGTTCAGGGGTGAGAGACCGCCAAAGTCTACTGAATACTCCAGCATCACCTTCAAATGTCCTAGAGCTTGGCCAATGGCTCTTCTTCCCCCACTGTGCCTTACTGAATAACCTGTATAGCCAATGAAGAAACCTAAAGGGAAGATGAGCCCCTGTGACAGGAAATCTTGCTTCAAGGCACTTCACCATTCTCACTGTAAAAAAATCTCTTTCTTTTATCTAGCCTAAATCTACCCTCTTCTGGTTTAAAAGCTACATGATACCTATGTACCAACTGGTTATTTAGACATTGTGTAAGCATTTAGAAAAATGTTAACACATAAAATGTGTTTCAACTATGTCAGGTTGCTGAGAGCCCCATCTAACCTGGGATGGGACATGTTGTATGAGGACTGATTGTTTCACAAACAAGAGGTCTCCAGTAAATCCAATTCTCCTTCCCTCTCCATTACTATACTTTCTGATCTTAACAGTCCTTAAGCTTCCCACTTAACCACAACAGTCTTGACCACACCCCACCCCAAAATAGCTCAAACTGTAATGAAGCAAGATGTAAACCCAGAATTATTATATTGCCCTTTGCCCCTGCCAATGTCACTCAGCTTTCCTTTGCTTCCTTCCCTGGTATTTGTTCATTGTTCTTCAGGTCAGTACTCTGTGGAACAGGAACCATCCCACAAAGAGATTTGCAGAGCAGGCCCTGGGAACTGGCTACTGCTGCAAAAATCACTGCTAAAATAAATTTTTTTAAAAGGATTAAAACTAACATCAGCCCCTCTAAAAGCTTCCCCTCAGCAAAAGTCTCTGTACTTGTTGCCTGGGGTAGCAGAAGAAAAACAAGCAATTTATTGATGTAAATTGGAAAACCTGAGACTTGCTCTAGGGCAACCGGACACCCACTGCCCATTACAGCAGCAGCCCAGATCTGAATTTTTTAAGGGGAGAAAAGGCCTTTTCTTTAGTTTTTCCAGCTTTGGAAATTTCTTTAAGCTGAAAGACTCTGTGACCTGGAACCACAGATCACCTCTTGATTTCCTCTACTTGTAACCACCAGCTAACCTTCACTATTTCCTCAGGTTTTTGTGTTTGTTGAATGCAAACCGACACAAAATGAACATTATTGATTTTCTAGCTAAACAGAAGCTCTTGATAAATGATTAAATTTACAACTTTTGGCAAGGGTGAAGGAGAAAGTGCAGGCAAGCACAATGAATCTACAAAGGAAAGCTCCTGAAATGAGAAGGAGAGCTTGTCTTGCTGTCAACATCCAATGGATAGTGTTGAAGAGTACAGCCCTCTAATCTGAAAAAGCAGGAATTTCAGTGTATTTCCAGCAAGGAGGATTGAAAATGACTGCACACCAACAGCAACAGAGAGATTCCACTGTGGGCCATGCCAAATAACTGACCAGAATACAGGGTTTCACCAGCCTCTGCTACCCAACAGAATGTGCCTGCTGTTCTATATGATTTGCCATGAAATTCTGTTGACTTATGGGGTCTTAAAATTTAAGGTTTTTGAGTCCATTAACCAAGCAGGAAAGAAAAACCAGAACATTTTTGTATCTGGAATTTTGAAAAAGTCTCCAAACACAGTTAACATCAACCTTTCTTAATTCAGTATTTTCAGCATTCACTGGACACTTTTTTATAAACATTTGAACAACAACATTAACCAGCTGAGGCACGTAGTCTTTCTGCCTCAGGCTTCTACAGACGAGGGCAGGTCAGTAACACTGAGCAATAACTAGCAACTTGATACGCTTCATGGAATAAAGCTGCTCAGATAACTTCCAGTTCTTGCATGCTAAGAAAATTCTTGTCAATCAGTGACAATCTCTGTCAATGCTTCTGCAAGGAGAAATTATTTTGCTGTTACACAGAGTTTGTCATCAGTGCTGGTAACATCTAATGAAAATCTGTACAGATCCTTCCTCTGCCAAATGGCATTCTTGTAAACAAGATGCCATACTTCTCAGAGAAGTAATTTATGCATGGAAAACATACCATAAAGCTCAACAGACAGGACTTATTCCAGGTGTGCCAGAGAGTGAGAACAACTGAACTTAAATTATAAGGTAGCTTTGAGAAAAGCTGCTCACAATGGAATTGATTAAAATGTCAAGGAGAGAATATGAGGACAAATTAAATCCTCATCATGAATCATGCCTAGCTCTGCAGCAAACACCACTGGAAAGGAAATGGGCCTTTATGCTGGTTTTCCTTGCTCTTCCGTGATGTTAGTTGTACTTTCCTAAACTTTTCAGAAACAAGAAACACACCTATAGTCCACAACACAGAGACTTGAATTCCTTGTTAATGGTCTGATATTTTTTCGTTCCTTCAGTGAAAGCATGCAGAGAAAGATCATCAGCTGACTCAAGTCTAATTGTTGGAAGCCAACAGAACAGCACTGATTTATACTCCAAATGACTCAAACCCTTAAAGCGTAACTGTCCTACTGCCCAGCTGACAAAATTAGGAAACAAAAGCCTACTGCAAGTCTTTTGGATTCCAATCCTTTTATGGAAACTGTATTAAATGTGATGCTTGTTTTTCTGAACTGTAACACTGAAAGGAAGTTTTATCTCATATTGTACATTTATTTCCCATAGTTTTTTAATTCCTATGTTCAACAATGAGATCAGACAATTTAACAGTATTTAAGAACATTTTAAAAACTCTACTTTATCTGGTGATGTCTGTTAGCACACATTAAGATAAAACTATTTTTTAGTTGTTGTGGTGTATTAAACCACAAAAATAGACAAAGTAAGCTTAAAATTAGGGATGAAAAGAAGAAAATTATTACCTGTCAGTACAGAGAACTAGGCACATATGCAGTTCACTGACCATAATTTTATTCAAGGCTAAGAAAGCTTTTTCTCCTCATCACAGAGGCAGCCTTCAACTTTTCTGCTCTAAGCTAGTACAAGGGCTAGGATTCATTTAAACTAACAGAAGTTCAGAAAGGTTTCAGAAAACCTCTTAAAGCCCCACTCTCCTTCACCACAGAGTAGCTCTGGAGCGGCTCAGGCAGAAGAGCCTGAAAAATAGGCAGTCTGTAAGTCAAATGCAAATTCTGTCCTCAGCTCAAAGAAAATTTAGTTCTTATCCTGGAAGATGTTCTTATTTAGTGAAGAGAAGTCTGACAAGTAGAAAAAAGCACAGCAGGAGTAAGCACAAACAGAGCCTCATATGAAGGGCTGCAGGGTACTGTGTGAAATAAAGGAGAGGCTCTAGAGGAATCACCTGTGTATAAACTAAGCGCTTCTTCTCTCACCTGACTAGTCATTGATGGTATAGTGCAGTTTCATCGTAAGCAGCTGAGAAAGAAATGTAATTATTCTGTTAATATCACCAAGCACTGTGCACTGAACCCTAAAATATGGATTCCCAGAGTGTATATCCACTCAACCAAGACAGAAGGTGTTTAAGTACATGCTGGATCTTAAAATTAGTAAAATGTGAATTACTTGGTGAATTACTGGGATCATATTGTTGCTAATCTCAGAAGCCACAGGCAGAGAATGCTCATAGAAGTTGCCCATCTGAAAATCATGAAGGAGACACAGATCAGGTCATCAGAGTGGGACGCTGTAAAACTGCCATGTCCCCTTTGGATCCCTCACAGTGCTAACACTTTCTCACCTGAGCCCTATACTGCAGAATCTTCCAGAAGCTAATTTAAATGCAATTGTTAAGTCTGGAGGGAGGTATTTAAGTACTCTGCAGTGGCAGGGTCACACAAGTGGCAGGCAAGGCAAACTGCAGGGTGATGGGAACCTTCTATCTGAGTATGCTTTCCATGACCTCCATCAAAAAGAATTCTGCACCTCCAGCAGTTTTGCAGAAAGAAGAGAAAATATTCCACAAAAGAGATTCTTTTCTACCATTAATATCTCCTACTTTTTAAGGGCTGCACATGTGTTTTAGGACAGAAATCCCTGTCAGTAGTCTTTCAAACACAGAGGCATCACTAGGGCTTTCTGTTGCTGAGGGCTGGGAGAAAAGTGTGTTATAGTGCCCCAGGCTATTTGTGTCTGATGTGCTTTCAAAAGAAAATAGAAAAAAAACAAAAAAGAAAAAAAAAAGAGCGAAGAAAAAGGAAAAAAAGGCAAGTCAAATTAGATAAGAGAAGCTTGTCACAGCAGTATAACAGCAAAGAGAAAGTACTGCTTCTGCCCATGATGGCAGCCCCAGATTTTGCCTTACCCCTGCCCTGCTAGCCTTCACTGAATGATGAAAATCTGGTGGTGACAGAATAAATGGCTATGCCCCAGAGAACAGTAGAAGCAGCTCTTCATCCTTGCAGCTCATCCAGCCTCACCACCAGTTCCCTGCTCAAGGACTGCAGACAAGGCCATTTTATTTTAATAATTGCATTGTTCATAACGGTCCTTCTGGAAGAGCAACTCATTTCCAGTTTAAATTCGTTCACCCTCCTTACTACCATGCAACTAATTAGACACCAAGAAATCCAGCTATGAGCATTTTGAGTTATCTCAGACAAGAGAGTATATGCTTCAATTTGCTTCTCCATTTGAAATAGAAATGATGGTAACAAGAAACTATGAAAAAACTTTAAGTGGCTTATAGCAATATTCTGCAGGTTGGAAGAATTGGCTGATCACAGTTATTGCCTCCTTCATGATACAAGTACTGAATCACTCTTCTACTCTGCCTTTGAAATCCAAAACTAGCAAGTATGAAGCTCAAACAGCTCCTCCCTAGTTCTCTCTGAGGCCCTTGATCTCACTGATTCCATTCCAAATGGGTCATGTTAATGATGCTCATATGTAATGATTTTAGCACCTGCTCCCAAAGACTCCTTTTTAAAAGCAATTCAACCAAGACAAAGAAATTTCACCTTCCTAAGTTTATTTTCTTTTTCTTCTTTACAAATCACAAAGGCAAGCAGAAATTATTATTCCAAATCCGTGCTCAGAGAAAGCAGTCTTTAGCAAATTACACCTCATGCTAATTTCATGGTTGTAGGTATGATACTGTACTTCATCCCAAGAGTTTTATTTAAAATCATCATCATCAAGGCCAGAGACAAGGGCCTTCCCTCTCAGAGCAAGAAACACCTATAGCAAGAGGCAGGTTTGCATAACTTCCCTGGACATTGCCACCCAAGAATCCTACTCCAGATATGTGAGGGAACTGCTGAATAGTGAAAACAACTATTGTTCTATGCACCACTGGGAAAAAAGTAAGGCTGCATAACTGAGCTACAGGCTGCAAGTTCTCCCTAACAGCAAGATGAAAAGAAGTTCTGGATCATCTGTAAATAATGAAGTTACAGCCCAAAATTTACACTGCCCCAACTGAGTGCCATCCCCCAGAGCAGCTAGGCATGCATGACTGACATTTAATCAGTTTCTCTGGTTTCTTAGAACTGGGGAAGAGTTAATGTTCCATTATTAAAAGCATCACTACATTCACAAAACACATTCATCCAGCATGTCCACACAGCTGAACAATTATACAAAAGACTGCCTTTGAAGAAAAACTATCTGGACTTGCTTCCAGCTCCCCAGCATCACAGAGGAATCCTGCCAGCCAATGCTGGTGGTTAAGCCTTCTGCGGGGGCTAAAATGGGATAGTTGATTAAAAATCAAGCTCAAATGAACCACATCTATATAGAGACACACTTTGGCTAATAGATGATAGGGCAAAAGTGGCTACAGGTCATGACCTAAGGACATGAAGCCTAACTGGTCCCTAATTCCCACATACACAGACAGCTCTCCTTAGAGGATTGCAAAACACTAATCAGCAAACTGATACACTGGACAGAAAACTCCTTTTGGATCATGGATTTTGAACTGTGGTTGTTTTCTAGAGTGTGGTCGTTGTCTTGCAACCCTACCATAAATAGAGATGCTCTCTTTCTTTACCAACTTGTTTCTCCATCCTTTTTCCATGTAGGCAGGCTACATGCAGACAAATTTACCTGGATGGATGACTCACTAGGTCAGGGGGATGAGTTACACAGGCAATGGCAACAGTTTCTGGAATGAGTCAGAAAGGATAAAATGCTTTACCGTATGGTCTGTAAGAGGAGGAAGCACAATCAGCTTCTCCATGGTGTTCATTACCACCCTCCAGAGCTCTTTCAGCACCCGTTTCAACACTGTCTTTTCACACACAGTTGCAAACAGTGTCAAGCTGCAGGGAGAAAGCAAGAACTGATTAAGTTCAAAGAGCAATGAAAAGTTCAATATGCAATGAAAAAGGATCTCCATATGGAAGATTCAGTGCCCTATCCAAAGCAGCTCCTCATAACAATTGCTTTAAGGTAAAAATCTTCCCTTTTCTAAAGCACAGACTGTGTGCTCATCCTTGGAGTTCTAGCACTAAAAACACTAAAACCACAAAATGGATGTTTGACACTTCTGATCTCAATAATTTCTGTTTATTGACCTGGGGATTACTGAAGGTGTCACTTGGTGATAGGTGGTTTGCAATAATACATATGATCCAAATAAGAGCAGGTACCATTGAGATCAAGATACAGGATCCCTTTAAGAAGATGTATTTAGTTTTACAGAGCATACAGAAGAAATTATAAATATAGAATAATAGGCTTTAAGCTTCAAGAGGTTACTATAATGATTTTTGATGAATACTTAAATTAAGACTTCTGTGCAGAAAATCCTGCACAGTTTCTGAAAGCTGCTGAAGTTAGCTAAATCTTTCACCTCTAAAACCACCCCAAAATATTTCTTGGGCAACTCCATATTTTGTCATGACTGCATACACCAATCACCTGCCATGTGTTTATCTGCTCTAACACAAGGAGCTTTATTTCCCTAGGTTTGCCTCCTTTATTACTGTACAGGCTATAAAAAAGGCCAAGAAGTGCTAGAATCTTTCTTCCTTGAAACATTTGTTGAACTTCAGCATTTACTGATCACACTGTGAACAGGAACTCTGTGGCCAGTACCACTAAGACAGCTGACTCTTCTCCATTGTGTAACATCTTCTCCCAGTTTCCCTTCTTTCCACAGCTGGTTAGCCAGTAAATGAACAAAACCAAACAGGGACAGGACTGATACGGGTGGGATGCAGGAGGCATTAAAGAAATACTCTCCTTATGTAAAGGAGGGAAGAAAATAATCCAAGCATGGATTATAGCCATCAAAATTATTTGCTCCACAGCTAGATGGTAAGCTTGCAGCATACCATGTTCCCAATGGTACAAAGGAATATAGCTTTTCAGGATTCATGAAGGCATGCATGGAAAATTATCAAATCAGAAGGCTCCCAAATGGAATGGCTGCTGCAGAGAGTGACTTAGAACACAGTGACACAGAAGAAAGATGGGATAATCAACACTAAGAACAACCAAACCCCCTATACTTTAAACTTGTAAAGCTTCACATCTTTTGCAGCATTTATTTTGAAAATTGCTGGTCATCCCTTACTAAATGAAGAACTGATGTGTATCAGTATTAATTTTAACTTGTACAAAAATGAAAAACTGTTTCTCTTTGCAGTTCAAGACTTGACTTGAGCATTTACCTGTCCTTGCCTGGATGAATCATGCTGCATGGTATTAATGCAACAGTTAATTAAAGCACTGTATCAACCATGTTCACATCCCATCATTCAGAAGCTTATTTGCTAGTCAGAACAGCAGCAGGTATGAATAGAACAGATGTTTAACACAACTGTGATATGAGTAAAATATGTATCAAGTACATAAGCACTGTTTGCAATATGCTTGCTAGCTGGCTGCAGTAAAATCTCTATAGGAAAAAAAACACAGCTAGAAAATTTACATTTCAATCTTTTTCACTACTTGATCAGCAGTGTGTTTTGCTGATTGCTATAACTGCCAGAGTAGAAAGAACTGGAGTGTGCTTTGGGTCATAACTGGATTGAATGAAGGCTGAAGAGCCCATCCATGGCTTTTGAGAAGCAGATATGGGAAGAAAAGCTATTAATTCTTCTTGAAAATCTGGAGACTGGAAATCTCAGTAACAATCCAAGAATATAGAGCTATTTTCCCATCTGCCTCATTCTTGTTCCAATCCAATGAACTGTATGTGTAGCATATATTTGAACACTCCTTACTTTCCATCCAGGAAGTCCATCAGTGGCCTCAGGACATTATCTGCATCTTGTGCAACTGTATTTCTGGCATTAGCAGCAGAATTTGCTGTCCCTTTCACTTGACAGAGGATATCAGACATTTGCTTGACACACTCATCAATCCGAGTCTGAAAGCTGCACAGATAGGAGAGAGGCAAAACCAATACTATTAGTGGCAGAAATACAAGGTGAAAAATTTCAAGTTCACTCAGTTTCACACTTTTCTTTCACAAGACTTTCTGCTCTTTTCCTTACTGTATTTGTTACCAAGGGGCATGCTCTCCAGTTCCTTATGCCCACCACCCACATATAGCTGACCACCTCTGAACACAAGACACAAGCATGTTTGAGAGGAGTTTGTTCATTCATCTTGCAGCAAGAAGTTATCCTTTCCTGACTTCAAGAAACACTGTTATCCTTAGCTTGAAGCACCCTGCTGTACCCTTTGCTTTCTCCACCACAGAGACTGGAATATCACATGGTGAAATGCCACAAGGCATGCCCCACTCTGAGCACCCAGGAATCCATCAGCAGAAATCCAGTTATGATCCATCATAGTTTAAGTCTTTAAAATAACAGAGAGAGCCTGAAGGCAGGCACCAGCTTAAACCAGTCCACTGCCATACAGTCCATGCCAAGTGTCAAACTGAGATGTGGGGCTCAGATGTGCAAAGTGCAGTCTCCCTGTAACAAAGTGACACACAAGGCATTAAAGCACAATTACTTTTCCACCTCTTCCTGCTAAGAGGAGATTCAAAATTAAATAATGCAGTGATTAAAAATTATGAACAGATCAGCAGAGCTGACAACTAATCAATTCAACAAATAAAGGAAAATGCTTTGACATTTAAAAGAACAGTTACTAACAACAGGCACTACAAGTGACATTTTACTATCCATTAATGGCACAGAGGTTTGAAACCAGGAAGAGAAGCTAGAGTAAAGATTTAAGAGGAGGTATGAAACTTTGGAAGCTAGCTTTACATCTGCATAAATGACCTGAACTTCTGTGTGCGAGCCACCAGGACACCTGTGGGTTGGGTGTGAGTATCCCATGGCTCTCACCTTCCTTCTCCACCTGGTCACCTTTCCTGCTCTGCCACCTCTAGCCTCATGGTCCTTCTTGCTCAATTCTAGCTTGCCTCTCACTGGAAAAATTCCACAGCTGTCTCCCACCTGCCCTATTTCTTGCAGAATGGGTCCTGCAGCACTCAGTTGTGGCTGCAATGTCAGCATAACCAGAGACCTAAGCCACATAAAATTAAAGAGCATAAAATATTACCTGTGCCATTAACAGTTCCTGTTCTGTCACAGGCCAATCCCACCCCATACTTCTCCCATTGCTTCATCAATTGCAGGACCTTGCTTCAAGATGCTTTAAAACCAGGTCAAGAATGGAAAATAACAATGACCTCATGGATAAAATGTAATATAAGTAAAAATGGTTGCCAGTATTATAAAAAATAATAGATCAGTTACTGTGGTAACAGGTTCACCTGAAAGCGAAGACTGTGTAGATGTACAGCTTAACAGGAGCCCTTGGCAGCAGCAAGCTAAAAAACAACTTCACCTATGCTGTCAGAAGGGGCCTGCTGCTCCCCAGTTCCTCCAGGAATTCCTTCCTTCACTCCTGCAACCTCCAAGGACAAAACAGCAGCTAGCCTTGCATGAAGGATAAACCCTTCTAAGACTTATCTCCTCTCAAAGTAGAAAATGCTTCTGTGTCCAGACAAAATCCTCTCTCAGCACAAGGGTAGTGAGGTCCTCTGGACGTGTGCTGCTTTCTCATCAAATACAGTTAATCTCACACAGATGAAGAAGAGTTAAGATCAGCAGTGTCAGATGTGCACAGAGGTGAAAGAGCAACTGTTTACAGACTCTGCACAGAATATTGTGGATATCTGCCTTATCTCCTAAGTTTATATCCTTTAGGAGATCATGCTTATATAGTGAACTGCAGCTCTACTTTTCACTTCCTAGGACTGTTAAAGAATAAATTAAGCACCTGAGATACCTGACTGGCTAGATCGCTGGCTGACTCATCTCTCTAAAACACTCTCCAGTATGTATGCTGATACTGGATAATCTCTTTAAATCACATTATCATATGTCAAGATTGTCCCCTAATTGTTTTGTAGCAATGGCACCATGGAGACAATATTCTCCAAGATAAGACTGAAAAACATCACCTCCCTAATCATTATTTCTTGGTCACTCACTGCCTTATTATGAACTTTACTGATTCGATTCAGTTATAGTTTGAGTCTTTCCATTTCTTGAGTAGCATCCATTACTGGCCATGGGAACTGCTCACTTATCTCCCTGCTTAGCTTTTGTGTGGTGAAATTCAAACAGTCTTTGACAAATCCCACTATGATTTTTTAGTCATAAGAATTGCAAACCTGTCGACCCTGGGAGGCTAAATTGGTACAATTTTCTCTGCCTTGCCCATGTTCAAGCTACATTACAGTTCATGCCTGTATTTATCCTGTTATGGAGCACAAGAAATGAATGGGGTTTGTAATGGGAAGTGGTTGTTTTCAAAGGCTAGTCAAGAGTTCTGTATTTTTAGATTTCACTAAGTGACATGCTCTATAGTTCTATAGACTACAAAAGTCTTATAAAGTTGAGCACATTTTTATACTCGGGTAAATGGTAACATATGGTAACATACTTGCAATGAAACCTAATTGCCATTGATTACTTTGGCAATACTTTAAAGAGCTACCTGAAACACTAGATAATATTTGCAGAAGCTTTAGAACAGGGCAATCTCAGATTCTAAACCCGTTTCCTTCTTATTCCAGTATTCATTTAACAATCAGAAATCAGTCAGCTGTTTCATACATTTAGAGCAGAATGTTTAAGCAAGAATGTTGCTTCATAAATGCTAAGCTGGAAACTGCTTTTTGAGCAGTAAAGGAGCAGGAAATTCTGTTATTGACAAGAACTACTTACTGGAAAAAAAAAATAAATCACTTTGTGTAATTCAAATACATTTCACAGTTGAGACATTTCCAAGCTATATTTCCAAGCAGAGACATACAAAAGAGAAAGACTTCAAAAATGTTTCTCATGTCTATAGGTGGTCTCTGTATATTAAAGGCCATAAATTTAGGACAAAAAGAAAAATATAATGCAGTTCACAGAAGTTTCTTTTCTTTTGTAACCTGATTAAATGAGATTAGACAAAGGAAAGGAATGTTTCAAGGACAAGGACTTTGTAGTACTGACCTGTTACCGAACACTGCACTGAGCTCATCCAAAACATTGTTCAGCTTCACCTGGAGCTCTTTGAGATGGTCACTTGCTTCTGCATCCAACTGTGGATGAAAAAAAAGCATTTAAGTTTGAACCCTGAGGCAGTCTGCTGTCCTTTGCAGTGCTTCACTGTTGAGGCTACACTTAATAAGCAGGTGAACTATCCCCACTGGACTCTGCCAGGTAGGATGCTCCCCTCCACTGCCTGCTGCTGCTGCTACAGAAGCTGTGAAACAGTCAGCAGATATTTGCCTAAAAAGCAGCAAGTAATTTCCCCAGGCTCCTATAATCCTTCAGTATTCTTCCTGATGTTTGTGAAGTTGAGGAAGAAAGGCAATGTGAACTCCCTGTGGCCAAGAGTGTATCTACATTGAGAATCCATCAAGTTTTGTGCTTTACCCTGGGCTCACAGGTCATGTCACCCTTCTGAGTCTAGAAGGACACAGGGCTTTTCAGGCTGGTTGTTACAACTCAGGCATTTCTCCATGTATGATCTTGAAAGAAGCTATTTCACCTTCCTTTCTGCCGTCAAGTATTTTAACTGAAGACTGACTTAGTCACTGTTCTCAGAAGGTTGGACCCCAGCTGTTTTGAAAACCTGGCCATAATATCATGGCAGGAGCTGTTGTGCTTCTGTTGATCATTTTTGTGGATCATTTTTTGAAGGTAAAATCTCAGTGACTGGTATTGAGCAAACACAGCTTTACTCTCATGTGGGATCAGACAGCTTTTTGTATACAAGTGTTCAGAGGAAAACAGAAATCGAGTTCTCCAAGCACTACATGAATGCTGTTGATACCTTGGCAGGCTCTGTAAGGTAGTGTGTCCTCCATTCTTATCAGTGCAAGGCTACCTGCTTTTAAATTGAACACGATTTACAGAGTTTTGCAGTCCTGCTACCATCACCCCTCCAGCCTCAAACGAGCCACTTCTGAGCAACACACCCATGTGTACACATAGCAACACAGGATGAATGCTTTGGGATCATCTGTTCATAAAGAGTAACTTGTAGAACAGATTTCCTGTGTATGCAGGCAAACAAGATGTTTGCAAAACAAAAAGCTTCCTCTATGGCAGAGCATCTCTTCAGGAAGGTAATGAGCCAGGTACCAGTACAGTGGTTAAAAATCAGTTTAGACTTTTATGGTATATCCATCTATACAGGATTTGAAGGAGTTCCCATCTCTAAAATCAGTGCTGAAGCCCTCTTCATATTGCTTCAGCATCTGTCAGAGAAAGCCAAGCCTTAGGGGATTTGGAATCTGATCTGCTCATTTTCTTGTTATAAGCTGACATGCAAAATTGACTCTATTATGCATTTGAACCTGTGCTAATGAAACTTCTGGATCAGAATTTTACAAGTAATTAAAGTAAGAACCGACAATCAAGCAAATGATGATTACTTAGGTTTTGTAACTTTGGGCATTGGTGCCTCTGATTATTTTTCCCTTATTAAAGTAAATTTCCTATCATCTTTGTAACACTCTTGCTCTGTGACGGCAGAAGGAAGCTAATGTCATGACAATCAGCCTTCATTCTAGCCAAGCCTGTAGGTAACAAAATAAAAACAGCATTTGGTGGTGGTGGTTTCTCTTCCCCCTACATTAATCCTTCCCTCCTACTGCATAAAGGCATAGTGAGTCACAAGCTGCCTGATTTGCTCTACTATTAATGGCACGGAATTGCCCTCTGATTTCAGCCATTTCTGACAGATTTGAGGTAGGACCAGTTCATGAATCATCAAAACATTTCAATTAACTGCTTTTCCAGCTGGAAAAAAAAAAAGCCAGAAGAATTTGTCACAAGACAATTATTCTTCACTATTTACTTCTACTTCTTTATAAGCTATTAGATACACAGCCTAGAGGATGTTTGAAGTCAGGATCAACAGCTTGTTGTCCTGGTTCATGAACTGCGCAATCGATCATTTATTTTACTGTGAGGTAGCCTGGAGAGCTCCCTGGCTACCTCTAACCTTTCCCGCACTGTTGTATTTCACTGCAAACTGATGTTCCTCACAGCAGATGCACTGCCGTCCTAGTACTGCAAAAAGAGACAGCCGGCACAATGCTTTGCCAAGGGGACAAGCTCCTTTATCTGTGGTAAAGAACTCTCACTCATCCAGAACATCAGCTCACACACAGCTCTCTGGGTACAATTGACAAGACAGCTACCCAGATCTAACTTCGTGGTGCCCAGCCTCATCCTCAGAAAGCCAAACCCCGGTAGTAAACATTCTGGTTCAGCATCCACAAAGTCCCCTGTCATGCTAGAAAAGCTGTTGTTTTCTGAGCAGCTGCTACTAGAGAACAAGGACTCCACATAACACATTACTGATGGTTAATGCTTGGGCCTGCTTTGACTCAAAAGCAAAGTCTGGGGAATTATCTGAGTGTGATGTAAGTTCATTAGGAAGGTGCTGGTAGGTCTGTACTGCTGTTTCCCATGCATAAATCACACTTCAGTTACAGAGTACTGCAGCATGTGGTATTAACTGCAAACTTGGCCAATGTAGTGAAGGCACTGATAAGAGCACTCAAATGAACCCACAACAGTGCTGCTGTTGCTGCTCAGTCAATGAATTTTAAGCATATCAGCTATCACTGATAGCAGGAAATGCTACTTGGACTGCATGATAAATCTGGCTAGTATAGCAGAAAACAGGATTAGGCAGCTGGGTCACTGCCACATGTCACATCCACACCATTTCTCTCAGAAGGTTTATGATCTCCTTTCTGTCGGTATATGAGAGATAACTCAGAGGAAGAATGAAAAGTTCTCTGCACAAAACATGTGACAGTAGCCACATTGATGTGGCTTCTGATCTCTGAGCAAATGTTTCAATTCCAGTGGAAATAACAGCTGACATAGCTACAGTTCCACGTCTGAGGCTAAATGTGTGATGCTGACGTGCAAAGAGGGAAAAGCTAATCCCATATTTAAATTTCAGGGAAGAAACCAAGTCTCTGTTAATTCTCTGAAGATATTTGGGACTTGGCTTTTGAGAGAATCTGGGCCTCAAAGTCTCTTCTAACTCTAGGGTTGGAACCTCAATTCCTCTGCTAATCTGAATGGTGGCATTTATACCAAAGTGCTATCAACTTGAATTTAGGATGATCTTCTCCTCCCTTCCTCATGCATGAAACAGAACCCCTGAGCCTAAGAATTTGCAGTGATGGGCTTCCAAGTTTTCCAGGAGACGTAATTAGTTCTTCTTTGGCTTCCACACACTGGGGAAGTGTGAGTGGCCAGAACTGAAAGGCTTCTTTGTAGGTGGTGTAGGTGGAGAGACGTGACTCTTGCCTTCTAGAAAGCTAAAGATGTTAATCAATTCCCATCTATAAAAGGCAGACACTCTGCGAAATCATCAGGTCTGATCTGGCATATCAGCAGCTGAAGAATTATGCCCTGCTAACATATTTTAGCTTTAGCAAGTTATAGAGTTCATCTGACTCCAGTCTGAAGCTGCTGATTTTTGGTCTGCTGCCTCCACCAGCCCCTGGGACCTCAGCAGATCCAACCCCCATTTAAGGACATGCACTGAATTTTCAGGAATCTCCCCATTTTCCTATAGGATCCAAGAGTAAGAAACATAGGGCACTGAATCCAAACAATAGCTGCCAACTTCTCAAATGCTAGGGCAGCCTTAGCTATGACATATGGGATGCTAAAGAGAAGTAAACACTATCACAAATTCTTTGAGCATATATGTAAGTCTTGGCTGTTTCTAAGCTGTCCTGCAATTTGTTATTCAGATGGCTAACTTAGGATTTAAATGTGGGCTAACCCTGGCAAAGCATTAAGAAGAGTTTCCTGAAGCTTTAATTGTGCAGATTAGCTTGAAACCAAAGGCATGAAAATTGTACAATGACAATATGCTGCTGCTCAGCAGCTAATTCCTTAGATTCCCTAAGCAGTGCTTGTCTCTGATACTCACCATGCCTCCCTTGGGGAAATAAGGTGTAGAAACGTTTTAAACTAATCTTTCACACCACATCTAGACTCCAGAAGTGTGCAATGCAGTATAGCACCCTTTAATTTCACTGCCATGAGTTCATTACTCATGAAAAGCTAAGCAAAATTATGGACTGCAGGCTGAAGTCTGCTAGAAAACCAGAGAGCTGGGTAGAAAATGCAAGTCACTTTAGGCTTTATTAGGTAAAGTATGAATAATTAAATAAATGGGGCCAAGCTCAGGCAAACACTACTACTAAGAATGTGTGTAGCCCATCCCAGCAGAGACCTAAATTATAATCTCTGCTCTGCTGCTGTACTGGAGATGGTTCAGAGAAATAAAACGTTTCAAAAGATATCCAGGACTCACCCCCCAGTTTCACACTATTCATTAAGCTTTTAATGCTATCTGCCACTTCATAAACACTGCCTTTTCAAAACATGCTTTTGGGATGTCTGAGAATGCTTCTGAGTCATGATGAAGCTGCTTTGATCCCATGAGATCAATACAGCTCAGAAGGGAAATAAAAGCATCCATTCTAATTCCTAAAATTTATATAAGGTACTCTTCTCTGTGTATGCATGTGCGTTTATGTATTTTTGTGTGTGGGTATATATATGTTTGCCTTGACCCAAGGGAATCCCTCCATACAGAGCTCTCTAAAGCTCTGCTGCTGTCCTTACTGCTTCTGACAAGTAATGTTCACATACCACGTGATATCGACACATTAAACCCAGAGATGCTGGGCAATTTCTGCCCTGTTTGGAGTACTACAGTTTAGAAAAGAATAAGAAAAGTGAGGGAAAAGGTACCCTAACTCACTAGGGGCAGTGGGTGGAGGAGAGAGTAAAGAAAGGCACTATATGCAGGGGCCTAATCTCAATAAATAGTATTGGGCAAGTACTTCTCTTTGGTACTATGCCATTACACTGCAGGGTGACCACAGGTGAACCCTGACCCTTTACTTCCCTCACTGCAAAAGGGAGTAAGTGACCTGAATTTCTCTAGGGGTGTGCTCTGGACCCACTAGCAAAGAACACCACGTAGCAGCAGTATTTTCAGAGCTTTCCAGAGCTGTGCAGTACTACAGCTACAGCTGCAGATCGAGATGGAACTGGGAATCAGAAGTAGATGAAGCCACAAGCACACTGAAACCAGGCTGAAGGTCTAGCTGCACATGTGGCACAAGTAACATACCTGCCACAGGAACAATGGAATATTTGGTACCTGGCTCTCAAGAACACCTTTGAGAACACAAAAAGTTGAACAGTTCAAGACCAGGGCATACCACTATGCTACTTGCTTACTCTCCCAAGGAAGTTTTTTTGGACAGAGTAGTCAGGATAATGCTTACTTTTGTGCAAACACTGTGTCATGGATAGATTATCACAGAACAAATCTGCCACAGAAATTAAGAACTGTCCTTCCTGAAGGAGCATAGAACCCCAGATGCATTTCCAGTAAGTTCTATTGTCAAAACTGTTGTCTCACCTATTGTCACCCAATTATCAGGTTCAATCTGCAGACAAAAAACTATTCAAACTAGGACAAGACCTTGTTTACTCTAGCAAAACAAAGAACCTGTCAATTTTTGAGTCAAGAACCAGTGTACTACACAGTCACCAACCAGGAAACCCCTAGGGACAGCAGATAATGCAGGCACTAACACAACACAATTTATTTTTGGTGATCAGTGGCAGTCCTATGAAGTGCAATAAGCACCATTTGAAAAGAAAATGGAAAAAAAAAATCACTTCCAAAAACCAGGTGCTTGCCACATTTCTTCCTGTTTTACTCTTCACTGTCTGGGTTTCTCTCCCCTCCCAGTCTTTTGATTACACAGTACGGGGAGGCGGGGGGGAAATAGTGGGCCCATTGCCCCTTTTTAACCTTACTTACACCTCCTGTGGAAGGTTTTAAAGGGCAGAATGCAGAGAAGAAATTTAGTCTAGAGAAAACAGCCAATAACCTCAAGAAACATCATTTTACTCAATTTATTTAATACAGTAGCAAGGGATATTTTCAATTTTAAATATAGGGAAACCCTACTTAATGGATACCACTACAGAAAATAGTAGCAAACTGATTCCTTAAGGGAAATTAAATGCACAGGCATTAAACTTTTATAGGCCACTTCACAAACATTGCATCACAAGTTTATTTTTTTCCCCAAAAATAGGTATTTAGCTACTGCTGCTATTACAGCAGGAAGCATATAATGCTAGTTCTTGATGCAGAAATTAGGATTATTGAGGTGACACATGAAAGAATGACAGCATTTTTCCTTGCCTCATGGGGTAAATCTATTTGTTAAGATTTTTGCCACTTCATAGAATTCTGCCACTGAGCACAAGCAATATTTAGAAAAGCAAGATAGGCAAAAACTGAGCTGCCCATCAGCAAAGCTGACTCTTCTCTTGGTATACAGGTCATAGCACAGATTCTATCACAACACAACCAAAGAAAATGCACTTGAAAATAATTTTTCCTAACATCAGCATCAGCAGACTTTTCTTCATCTTCCTGAATCTTGAAAAGCAATGAAAAAAGAAGAGAAAAAATACATATATTACATCAGAACAAAAACAGTGACCTGGAGGAATAAAATATTATTTCTGTAAAAATTACCATCTTGGAACAAATGGACACATCTGAATATCCCTCAAAACAGAAGCAGAGAACTCATTTGCATGTCTGTAATGTATTAGATTATTAGACATTTCATGCCCAGTAAAGGCACTGTCCCACATTTATATGCCATATAGAATGATTCAATGTCCACAGTACTGAAACCTCCATCAGCCATGCCCAAATGAGCACAACAGCCAATCTTTCATTTCCTTTTCTATGCTATTCTGTGATCCAAAATGTTTGCTCCTGCATTTGATGACAGATTTCCTTGGGAAGCCATTAGTCATGGCTGTCTCCCCACACTTAATAGTGCCAAGTTTTACAAGGCTCTCCTCATGACTGCAGTCTTTCAAGAACCAATAGGATGCAAACAACCCAGCAACAACAATACAGGAGGAATGAGTAATAACACTCAGTCTCTGAGCTCTCTTACCTCTTTACCACCCATGGCTTCAAACATCTTTTCCAGCTGCACCCGCAGTTGTTGGATGTTGTTCATCAGGATGCAGGGCTAAAGGGACAAAAGCAGGTGATTTCTCAGGATGCCAACACAGTCACCAGTGGGATACCTTGTGCCTTATCACCCTTACCCAAGATAACCACCAGATCTGAGAGTTATATAGGAAGCACAGCATCCACAGATTTCAGCACTCGAATGTATTACAAAAAATTAAAAAAACAAAATCCATTGGTCAGCTCCCAGTTGCAGAATACCCAGATGAACAGACCTCTCTTAAGTACCAGATCTACAGAGCAATGGTGAACAATTTTGTTTTTTCAAATCACACAACACAGGCAATGTGGAAGTTAATTTCAAGGGGACCTGACAGCCGCCATACCCTGCATATCACCTTCAGGACCTCCTTTTATTTTATGTCCAAACCAGAATTCAAACTTCAAAAGCATACAAATGATGATAAAAACAACACTGAAAATATTTACATCATCACCATGGTCAGGTGCAATGTGAGACTGGTTTCATCATTAGACGATTCTTTGGAGAAAAAGAGAAGCTCAGCATAACTCACCAGTTTCTCCTTGGAACAGTAGGACTCAAAGCTCTTGGAAAGTATGTCAGCATACTGCATCAGCACTTTCCCAATAGTCTGTGAAGACAAAATGTGAGCACTTACATGTCCTCTACCACTGCAGAACTCCAGCAAGCAGAAAAAAAAAATCATACTGTCTTACACCTCATTAAGAATAAGATAAACATCTGGATGCTGAGGGGATTACCTTTGCAAACCTTCTATTGTAGTGGGCAACAATGACAGGGTCTGGGCACTCCAGCTTCTTAATGATCTCAAAGCTCTGGTTGAGCTGGGTGAACACATCCACCACTGAGCAAGAGAACAGAGCATGCTCTGATGTTTGCTGGAACTAAAACAGAAGTACAAAAAGTCATTGTCAAACTGAAACATCTGAAATATACCCACCCATGGGTGTTTCCATCATCTGTTACACTGAAGGCAGGGTAACTTTACCAAAACCTACATCTTCCTCAGAATTAGTCAAAAACTCTTCAAAATACCTAGAGGAGATAAATAGCTTTTCTTGGTTGGATTATAAATTTACTATCCTTCACTAACTATGATCATGACAAGCAGTGAGGAAATCTATGATGATGCTGAGATCCTTAATACAATGCATGGTTTGCCTGCCAGTTAATGAGGAAAGGAGAGAGTAAAGAGCTATTTAAATTTTTTTTAGATTTCGCTATTAAACAGAATGTTGCATGAGTGTCACAGACTACAGTGCCAACAGTCACTGAGTAACAGGAAAGCTCTCCTCTGGATTGGCATACTCAGCAAATAAAAGAGTAAAACTGGTCTGTCAGTGGATTAAGGTCACATTCTCACTGCATGACTAAGTACATGCTAAGTGCCTCAAATTTCAATTTCAATTACTTCTCCCAAACAGAGAGAGCTGAGAGAGCACCAAACCACCGGCTGCCAGATTAACAGGAGCAGAATAGGCAAAAATGAATGATATGCACCTTCCTATTAAAAAGTTCCCTGTGACCTGTAAATTACTAAAATAAATGAGTTTCCCAGTTGTTTAGCAAGAAAAAAGGACCACATCCACCATTTGTAAGACTGGTGAATTTATAGTGTTTTATTTGGTTCTGTGCACTGTATGATGTAGCACCAAGTAGTAACCTACATACCCCATCTTTTTTATCTCTCTCCAGAGCACCATGCAGGAAGTCTAAGGAAACATCTTCATTTTCATCCAGCCACTGCATCACAAATTGCTCAAACCACCTGCAGGGGAGCAAAGATGCCAAGTTATAGCAGGAAGAGGAGCACCCCAACCCCAGCAAGCCTTGTGAAAGCTGTCAGATGTCTGAATGTTGCTGTCTGTGCATGTAGCCCAAGTTCCCAAATACACTTGCACCTCTACACAAGCTAACAGGGCCTATACCATCACTTAGGCTGGTTCTGAGCTGGTTTTGTCCTTCTTCCTGTCTTTTCTCTTCTTGGTATCTTCCCTTTACCCCTCCTTGACAGCCACCTTTAACTTTGCTTCACCTCAAAGTATTTTGTCATTTTTTCCCCCTCCTACCACGAGCCGGAGAGCACAAGGAAGAACTCCACACCCACAGGCACCTGTCCTGCGGCTCACTTGGGTGTATCAAACAGGCAGTGTGAAAATAGGCAAGTGGAGAAGCAGCTTCAGTGGTGGGATCTGATAGCTGGCCCCTCTGTCCTCTGCTCCAAGGGACACACACAGTACAAAAGGGTGTGTGTGTGTGTTTGTTGCCTGTATTTAAGCAGTAATATAGCACTTACAGCCTTATTTAAATGTCTGTCTGGAGTTAGTTGCGTGCAGGTGCCAACACAGCACAGCTGAAGCAAATCTTAATTTCAAATACTACGAAACAGCATTCAAAAACAACAAGTGTCCACATGTATTCAGTCCAAACAAAAGATTATTATATGAGCTTCACAGAGTGCAGGGCAGGCAGCTGTATTCATAGAGATTGTGCTAATTGTGACCTGAGTTTACAAAGAACATGAAAGCATGTGCCAGACATGAGAGGGAGATCAAGAGCAAATTCACAGGCAGAGCATACTAGATAGCCTTAAATAATCTCTACACTTTAAAATATAAAGCACATCAATGCTAATATTGGAAATTGTAACTGACACAGTGTTAAAATGCCAACAGCAACCTGTCTATGTAGCCCTATTTATTATAGGCAGCAACATTGGAACACTGTCACAGACATATGGACTTCCTGTATTCTGAAAGAATTCCTTTTGAATGGCACTTCAGGCTCCTAAAAGTCAGCATATGTTGAAGTCTGCTGCAAGTTTCTCAAGCTTTCAACATTTTCTTTTAAACTGTAATAGTGTATTTTAAACAGCTTCAGCCTTAGAAAGGAACTCGGCACTTCACAAGGAAGCAACTATGTATCTTCCACCTGTTTCACAGTTCCCAGGCTGTGAGCTGCTGACTGTTTCACATGTCACAGGTCAACCCATTTGCTGTTAAGAACATTGCCCATTTTTATGGATACTGTATGTTGCTACACAAAATCAAGTGCCTAGGTATACCTAGCTGTCTTGCCAAATTGTCTAAGCAAAGGTGGCAAAGAAAACGGTACTGTTGGGTGGGTGGGAGAGGTATATTTGCTCCCCCTCTCATAAAAAGAAACATCACCTTCAGGAAGAGATTTATTATGAATGTTGAATGAACCACTTAGATCATCTGCAAAGCCAGCCTCAATTTTGTCCTCTGGCTAACACAAAAACCTGAGAGATTCAAATAATTTACAGATACTTCCAGTCCACGTGTATATTCAGGGCCAAACTATACTTTGAGCTGTAACACAAACCTAGAACTATCTTAGGCCAAATACCTTTTATAATATTTTACTATCAGGTCTTGGGATGCTGAACAAGTCAGGGGGACTCCAAGACTATGAAGGCAACATATCCAGAACAATATGCAAAATTATCTAGCACAGAAATGAATAAAAATAATCTGAATTCATGCAGAAATAGCTCCAAAATGTTATTATACGACAAATATCTTCTCCCTCATCTGCTTCAATTATTGGTCAGGAAGCAAATGCTGTAATGACACACACCAGCACACACGGCAGTGGCTCACAGTGCTGCTTCAGAGACATTCTGTGCTCACAGGGGTCAGCACAGCCTGGCTCCAGATGGCACAGCCAAACTCTCCAAACAAGGTCTGCACAGAATACACTTCAGTCCTGCCTGCTGCGAAAGCCAGTGGCACTTCAAGACTAAATGTAAGTTCACCTTTCTTGGCTGCACAACAGTGAGGTAACATAAAAGGCTACCATTTCAGGTTGGCCATGAGCCTGGCTCCCTCAGGGTCACTCCGCAGGTGAATTAATCTTGCTCATTTGTTGTGGGTATCCAAGGAACAATCTCTGTGCCTTGGCAAAAGCTGAGACAAGAAGGCAGGCATGGTTCCAATGAGTAAAATAATAAATACTATGTTTGATGAAGAGAGCCAGAAGAAGTCAAAAGGATCTCAAAGGGAGGAATATCTTCCCCCACCAGAGAGGAGGCAGTCTCCAGTAGAGCTACAATGCTACCTGCACACTAAGATCAGTACTTAATCAAACACATATGTACACAACTAAAAAGCTGGACCCTGCACTTTGTTCAATCATATCTCAAAGGCTACCAGGAACACGGTTTCTCAGAGTTTATAAACTGGAAAAGTGAATTTGTGGATGGCATTTTGTCTGACAAGTAGACAGATAGTGATGCCTTATAAAGGCTGTCCTAGAACAAAAGCTAGACAGAGCTAAAGAATAAAGTAGGCATTTATTAAAAGACCTCAATGGATACACCTTGGGCAGCACAAGAGCCCAGCCAGGGCTACACACAAGATGAACCCAAAATGGTCACAAAATGGACGACCAGTCACAAAGTCTCTCACTTTTTAAAGTTCTGGTCCATTTGCATATTGAAGTTAATTGTCCAATTATAGCTTTAGGTTATGAAGTCCCATTCTCCTTGTTTTTCTCTCTTTCATTCATTGTTTGTACTCTTAGGCCTAAGATTTGGATCATTTGCCCTTGGTCCCCCAGCTAGAGAAGGAATTGTTTTGTTTCCCTACTCTGTGAAGAGAGCTTACTATTCCCTAATATGAAGCTCAGAACTACACACTAAAGCAATACAGTATCTGAAAAATATAAAAGCTAAAATCTGAGGCATCAACAGCCCAAACATTGTCTGGAGAGCAGCAATTTAGTTTCATCTAAGGAGTTTATCAATATGCAAACCTGATGCGTGGTCTCCTTTGTTTAATGAAGTTCTGAGACTAAAAATACTTGTTATTAAACAAATCAAAGGACAATTCATATCAAGGGGATACTTTGTGACAGGTGAAGGTTACACTTGAGAGAAACATCACCTGTGTCTGACAATGTGGCTATTGTATTGAAATACAAGAGTGAAGTAACAAAGCCAGTGGCTGCAAATGCACATGAGTACTGAAGCTCTACCACAAAGGCAGCAGAGTAGAACAGACTGCAGAACAAAACCGAGCATCATTATCCTGATTACACAGGAGAAAAAGAGAGATTAAGAATATCTGATGGCTTGCATAAAACTGCCCTGACTCAGAGGCACAGCAAAGAGAAAGGGCTTCTGAGACTGTCACTCTAGCACCCTGCTCAGTGAGCAACTTATGTCTCTTGCTGACCTGATTTCTTAATCAGGCCCACAGCCCACACCGAGCAATTATGCCCAACTGCCTCAAGCCTGATTAGTATGCAGCTAGCACCAGGCTTGAGAGACTGTATGCACAAAAGCATGGCAAACAAATTCAAAGTGCCAAACTGGAAACACAGTCCAGGAAAAAGTGTTTGTCAAGAGGGGAAAAGTGCTGCATTTATACAGCATGGAACAGTCATGTACAGGGTGGAAACAGCACTGTGGTGGGACACAGTGCTGAGGGTGCCTGCAGGCCATCCAGTGGCCCACTGTGAGCACCACTAGTCAGCAATATCTCAATAAAAGAAAATGCAAAAGGTTGCTTTCAACACAGCACATGGCACATGAAAGCAGCAGCAGTGCCTGCAAGGCAAAGAATGGCAAGGTCATATTTAAGGCCAAGAGTTATGTTCAGACACAAATATGTCTGGAAAGAGGTGTGTAAACCTCACTTAGAAGGAAAGCTGGGAACAAACAAGAACCAGCAGAAGACCATAAAGAAGCATGAGCAAAGCATTTTACTCTTGAAAAGCAGGAACAATTTATTCTCTATGTGCAGCCTATAACAAGCTCAAACTGAAGCTAGAAAGATTTGGAGGGGGTGAAAAGGAGAGTGTATGTTAAATTCCCAAAACCCAGTGAAGGAGTAGCAGTGAAGCACAGGATAAAAGGAGTCGTGGAGCAAACATCACTGAAAGCTTCTGAAAACCAGTTAAAGCACTGCTAAGACCCAGGATACCTGTTGTAGCTTGAGGCAGGTGTGGGACTCTAGCTGCACCATCTTCTCCAGGTTGCCCAGACAACCATTTGGTCTCATACACCTTCTCCAGGTCTGAAATCTACTGTTGCTCTTTTAAAGTCAGAAGTTGCAAACAATTGTTTAGAGCTCAAGAGCAAAAGCTTATCTGATGCTTCCAACTAAGCTACCCAGTCTTACTAAGAAAAACATTATCTTCACTTACAAATCCTGTTGTGTGTGTACATATGACATCCATGTATAGTGTATATATAGATAAAGCATATGTGTAGGCACACATCTTCTCTTCAAGAACTGCCCACACTGCAGGCACACAGCAGTTTTAAGTCTGTCCATACCATTGCTAAGCTTCGGAAATGTTGGGAGATATTGTACAATAATGGACTGTGTTGGGTGAGGGGCAGTGGCACAGAACACCACAGTGGAAAAACATGTACACAAACACAGAAAACTGAGACTTAAGAAATGAGGTATCTTGAAGGCAGCCACAGGAGATCCAAATGGCCACCCTACCACCAAGGTAACAAAAGGAAGTAGATAGTGGGCATTTACTACAGGAGACACTCACGCTGGATATTCAGGCACTTTTCCCTTGAAGGCAGGCAGATCACAAACATATTCGTTGTACAGCCACTTCACTTTGAAGTGTAAATTCATATAGTCCGCACTTTTACACAGTCTGTGTTTCTCATGCTCTGTAAGGAAGGGAATAAAAGCAGTTAGGTCTGAATTCATCACTGCATGTAACCACACCAGGCATGGGGAGGACTTATGAAGCATGTCTGCAGACTGCAAGGGTGTTGAGGATGAAGCACGTATAGAGCCACAAAATCTTCACAACACAGAATTTTGGCAACAGGCAGGAGTTCTTGGAGGTTGGGACTATTGGGAATCTAGAGATTTTTTCTGTAGCTCTAGTTAATACTTCCATTAGTTAAACATTTTTTTGTTGTCAAAGCAATAAAAACAGCAATGTCTCATGGCTTTTTCATTTAACATATCACAGTTGAGAGACTCCATCTTTGTGGGGAAAAAATCAAGGTGAGCAAATCTGTCCATTCTTGGTTATAAACAAAGGCAGTAGCAACATGTTGCACTACATCCCCTATGAGACAACAGTAGAAAGCACCAGAAGTTTGACAATGTCACTCAAACAAGATCAAATGAGCTACACAGGAACCACAGCCTTCCTTGCTCCCTCTTGGAGAAATTAGTATTTCTCTTCCACAAAGCAGGGTCTGCTGATGAGCTTCTTCTTCCTGCTAGGTTTCCTTATGTTTTGTACCCAGGCAATGCTGAGAAAATACAGTTTCTCCCTCTATAATGCCCATACTTCCACAACACAACCCTTCCCACATACCTACACCACTAAAGCACTGGCCATAATCAGACCTACGTTTCTGCAGAGATCATCTCTGCAGACTACTGCTCCCCTTCCTTATCAGGAGAAATGTATGGTCCAAGTCTTCACTCTCAAGGCTCTTCACAGCCTACGTCCACAATAACATCTTTCAGTAATTGACTCCCACCCCAGATCAGCCCACAATTATGTATTTAAAATACTTGCTAAATTCTCCCAAAAGCAGCTCAACACTTTCTCCCAAGCCACCCCTCATATGCTTACATAGGCAGATCCTTCTACTGCACTGCTTTTCTTTAAAATCTTAATTAAAGAGATGAAAATTAATTCCTTTTTTTTATGATATGAGGACTCAGCAGCAAGCTTTTGCCTGCACTGTGACCCTGCAACATCAGGTGATCAATTCTGCACTTCTGCTCCTCTGTGCCTTCTGTCTGTATCCATCTCTTTCTTCTGCCAAGTTTCATAGCAGGAATATGCTTTGTGCCAAGCTTTTTTGTTCACTGTAGCACCACAGCAAGCTGCTAGTCCATGTCTACAATGTGAGATATTATACTAAAACATACAAGATTTTGGCTTAGACTCAGGTTTTTACCCCAGTATTTCACTTTAGACTCTTCTTTCGATCTTTAACATGGAAACCTCATCAATGATGTAACTTTCCAAGGGCATCATTGCTTATGTGGAGACAGGTTTCAGCTATGTTAAAAAGAGTGAGTATTTTTCTCAGCTATGAATGGCTTATTAACTGACAGGCATGCTTATCTTACAACATTATATATTTTCAGGTAAATGTGAACTCTTGCAACTAATTCAAAACATTGAGAAACTTCCACATCTCTCCTGAACCTTCATCAACCTGCACAAGAATAAAGTTCAAATCAGGTGTGAATTATCCAGTTGAAAAAACAAAATCCAGAGAAATGTTCAAGCCAAATTTTTCCATAAACTTTTGTCAACTGTCAAGCAGTTGAATGTTCCATTGGTTTCTTTACAAGCTTTTGTAAGAGTGTAACACACATTTCCTCCTAGTGCACACCACAGACCAAATACAGATACAATCTCAAAGAAAAAAGAAAAAGAAAAAAAAAAAAGAAAAAAGGGAAACACAATTTTTGTTTTAGAGAGATTAAAATGCCCAATATCTGAGAGACATAACCCTCAGGAGTGATGGTTCAATGGACAAATTACATGTACTATGGTCCATTTCACTCTACAGGCAACTGTGTAAAGTCCATTCCTGTTTTACATTAATAACCTCATGTCTTTCTTGAGCACTAAGAAAGCAGGAGTATACTCAGTGTCTGAACTGCTGACCCTCTGCTATACTTCAAGCAATGGTAGAAGAAAATGAGAACTCCCTTTGCAGATCTAAAACTGGAAACAGAGCAGTAACTGTGTCTGCTCTGCTCCCTGTGAGTGAGGAAACCGATGGACAATTATAACTTCATTAACTTGGATGTGTGCTGCCGCCAGCTGCTGCTCCGGCACGTGCAAAGCGCTGTTCCTGCTGAGGAAAGGTCTGACTTGGATGTAAAAAGAACCTTAACCAGATTTAGTTCCTGAAAATTAAACAATGCACTAAAAGCAAGCAATTCAAGCTTTTTGCTGTTTTCTAGGACATCTAAAATACTTCTAAGTTGCAGAAGAAGATACAAAGCAGCCACAGAAGCATAAACCCAAGAACAGCTACTAGGACTACCTGGCCATCTAGGCACTTAAGGAGACACTTGACATTAAGGGATAAATCACAGGAAACTGAAAGAAAAAAGAGGTCTTACCACCATAAAAAAGAACTTTACGTATTCGAAAGAAAGGAGGGGCTTGTGACAGAGAGAAGACAAGAATGAACAGCTCAAACTCTTTGGAGAACAAAGAAAGCCAAAAAAGACCCAGCCCTCCTCCATCCCCAGCCTGCATCATCTCCCCCTCCCTCTTCAGTAGACCCCACATTGTTTTCAACAGTTGCTTCCTTTGTAAGTGGAAATGTTTAATACCACCTGAAGGTGACATCTAACCACATCAGTCAGAGGCATACATTGAAAACCCATTTTAGAAAAAGTCAAGTGAAAATCTTGGCAGCCATCAGTCTTAGAACATCTCTGTTCTGCTTTATAACCTGCTGGCTTTTAAACACCTTAGCAACAGCAGAACAGGACACAGATATTGTGCAGCAACTGCTGTGTTTTATCCTGAAAACACAGAATTCTGTAAGTCTCCCACACTTTCCTTAGCAGATTTCAGCTCCAAACAGACTTCTTTGGAGAAAAGCTTTTGGAGTAACAAAGGCCATATTATTAAGGTATTAATAGGGAACTGCTGCTTAGCAGCACACTTTCTAATATTATGTCCAGTTCTCCTTTTCAGGCAGAGAACAGGACTTCTACCATACTCCTCAATCACAGATTTTTTTTTTCCTGATTGTTAGCCTATTTTTCATGGGTTAAACTTCCAGCAAATAATGTCAAATTTCTGTAAAGAAACTCTAATAGGTACCAGGGCTGTTGAAGTGTCAACACTTTAGATAGCTGGCATCTGTGTGTGCCTCTGATCCCCTTCTCCTTATTAGAAGTGACAAAGTAGCAGAATGATTTATTTCAATCCTGCCTGCCAAGTCTACTCAGTCTCTCTTCCTATCGGAGATGTTTCCAATTTGCACCTCTCCTAATACTGATGTGTCCAAACTAAGATGAAATGTTGCTATCAAGGATGATGCTGATTTTCTATTACTGTCTGTTAAAGTGTTCCTAGCAAAGGAAAAGCAGAAGCCTCTTTGCTCAGGGTGTTTGTGATTTCTGGGTGACAGCGGTTTCAGGGAGGTAAATGAGAAAAACTACTAGATAAATGAGAAAACTACTAAGTACAGTGTACTAACAGAGGCTATAGAGCTGCTTGACCATTGGACAGCATCCCAGAGGTGGAGCCAACTGTATCACTTGGAAAATCATCCTCTACCCTACAGTGACTCCAGGGTAACATAAGCTTGCCAACCAAGTCTGGGACATGTGTATCTAACCTGTTTTACTCTTGGGCTTATAGGGAACAAGGAACGCTTCTCAAAGACCCAGCAAACAGGGAAATGCTGGGTCTGCTATGCATGGTGCCTTGAGTAGTCATTGCTTTAGGGGAGAGAGAAAACAAGTGGGGTAGATCCTGGAGATTCTGCTGTATCTCCTTTGGACAGCCAAAGGTATAATATCCATTAGCTGAGCACACTGATGCCAAGACTACTGCTACCAGCTGCTGATTTATATCGAGAATAGGTGTTTCCTTTTTTTGATTCAATATTTTACATAATAGCAATCTAACTCTTCAGAAGATGCCCAAAGGACACACTGCTGCAGCATCCACAGGCTGGCCATGAATTCTGGGTCAGAATACCTCAACATTCTAGGTATAAATTAAGATTTCTGCATTGTATTGCATAGGCTATATGGTGCATATGGGGGTAAGCTCCAGCTCGGAGAGGCATGATGGGAGAAGAAAAACTCAGGCAGCCAGACACTGCTTTCCAGCTCAGAGAAGCCATCTCCCACTTGAACCTCCCAAGCCTCTTTCACACTACCTACTGGAGAGCAGTGGAAGCATCAGGCTGGAAGGAGGGAAGTGGCAATTTCATGCAGCCAGGTCTGAACTCCTCCTCCTTACAGAACATGCCCTCCATTTCTACAGCAGCAGTATAATATTTCAAGTCTTCTTTGCAGGTCTGTTTATTGCTGGCATAAAAACTACAAAACACTAGAGCTAGTGTTACATACTACATCCATAGTGCTAAAACTATGGGTAAGAAATGAAAGTCTTTGTCTACTCACAGCTACAAGCTCCATCAAGGACCATTAACTTACCACTTGGTGAGGTGAATGAGCTCATGTTATCCAGAACTTAGGAAGAGAACATAAGGGAAAACACCATGAAGAAAATTAGGGGCAAGTACTCTACTCTGTGCCCATGTGCACATATCTCCAAATATGAAGGTAAGCTTTTGTGCAGAGCTCCTGATCTCAGAGCAGGCAAGAAATGTACCCAGTGATTATGCCACGAAAGGGGAAAAGTAATATGAAACTCTTGGTGCAGGTTAACTGGTAGAAAAAACAGCAGCTGAACCTGAGAAATGACAGAGCCAACAGCTGAGGCTGGCAAATCAAATTATCATCCCACACATCATTTAATCAGTTTCCTTCAATCCCTTTCCCCGCCCTGAGTTAAAAAAAAATGCAGGGAGCTAATGCAATCATCTGTATTTAAAATGTATGTAGTAAGGCCTGTAACTGAATTATTGTAGAGCTTGTTCTAAAGGTTATCTTTACAAATTTCTGGAGAGCAAAGCAGTGTGAGGAATCGCACTTGCCTCAAATAGAATTCTGCACCCGAAGCATTTCTTGAGTATATATTTGGAAGAGACATATCCTAACACAGACTCTATCACTGTTCAACCCTCCTGCAAAACTTGAACAGTTAGAACTACAAATAAATTACCATGCAGTTTTTAGATTTTTGTTCAAAATGAAAATTCCCTGTCCACCAGCTCCATTTTTATCAGCTTTTGTCACCAATAAATATTCTGAAGAGGGATGCTCTTTTCAGCAAGTATTTACTATGCACTGAGGAGCTCATGGGTGATAGCAATGCTTGTCTTAAGAAGCTCACAAGTGACCAGAAGGATATCAGGAAAAGGTAAAATAAGCCCAAAGTCATCAGTGGGGACATAGTACAACACATGAACAGAGAAAACCTGGGAGACCAAGAGAATCTGGGCACTGGAAACCAAATTTTAAAAAAAAAAAATTCATGTCCCCTTTGACAGCCATACAACTGCACTTTGGATCCAACAGGGAAAGGGAGTCTTAGGAAGGTGAACTACAAGACCTGGAAACATGCAGTTGCAATTCTCACTGCAGCAGATAAAGGAGGAAATTAGGGCACTTTCAACACGTAGGAGAGCAAACTGCATTATAAATTCCTGAAATAGAGCACACAGGAGTAGAAAGAAGCAGAGAGTGCCTTTGGCTGGAAGGGACTGTAAAGATGATGTCATTCCAACACCCTGACACAGGCAGAGGCACTTTCCACTAGACCAGGTTGCTCCAAGCCCCATGTAACCTGGCCTTGAACACAGCCAGGGAAGGGGAAAAACCAGCTACTATGGGCAACCTGTGCCAGTGCCTCACCATCCTCACAGGGAAGAATTTTTTCCTAATACCTAATTTTAATTTATTCTCTTTCTTTTAATCTATTCCCCCTTGTCTTGTAACTATACACTCTTGTAAAAAGTCCCTCTCCATTGTTCTTGCAGGCTCCCTTCAGGTACCCCAGAACAGGACACCCCAAAGGCTGAACAAATGCAATTCTCTCTGTCTTTCTTCATAGGAGCAGTGCTCCATCCCTCCTAGATAAATAAGGACAGAATTGAAAGGGGAGCTAAAATAGTTTGCAGGAGTAAATGATTTCTAGGGAAAGAAATCATTCCTAAAAAGTTCCTAACACAGAATTGAGCCCATTTTATCCAGCCCTGTCGCATGTCAGATTCAAGCCTTCACCTGTCAAAGAGTGTCCCCCTACAGCACAGTCTCTACACCTGTTGCACTGACAGAGATTAATAAAATAAATGGAGTCAATCTTTTTCACCTACAGAGCAACCCCACAGACTGTTTCCAAAGAACAAAATCCAGGTAGCTGTCTTACTGGCAGCATTTTTTCCTAGCAATCTGAAGAGTCTAATTGGCTGTCACTCCTGTAAGTGAGTTCAGATTGAAGTGAGGACAAGCGGATTGAGCAAGATTTTGTGAGAGGCCAAAAGCAGTAGTTTAACTTTGATTTGAAATATAAATACCGCCACAGACAGCACTGGTACTTCTGTTTTATCACAATCTCACCTAATGAATGAGCATAAAGCCCAACTCTGCAGAGACAGTGGGAGCTGCTCTCTGAAACTTGTGAAAAGTTGGTGAGATTGTGAAAATCAATGTATAGAACTAAAATCAAGTTCAGAAACCAACCATCAGAAGAGTAATGCAAGCAGAAGAATTCCTTTCTGGATGTTTGCTGGGTTTTGCATGCCTAAAACATTTTCAGAAACAGTAAAATTTCCTCCTTACTAGGACATGGAATTATGCAAAGACTAATTGGAAATGAAGATGTCTGCAGCAGGAATTGTTCTAACAGCATCTTTATTCCAATGGCTTAGACAACCTGTGCAGTTTTATCCAGGGAACTAGAGCCACGGCACAACCCAGACTCCACCAACCTCTCCAACCCTTTCTACCACAGCAGAAGAAGATGAAGCTGCTGCTGGCTGCTGATCCAAGCCATTGTAACTTCTAGGCCAAAGGGAGCTTCTGATTTCAAACCAGCTGGGATGTCAATGAACAACTTGAAACACATAAACCAACCGTGCACAAACAAACAAACCACTAGAAATCCCTGCTCCAATGAGTGGTGATGAGCTTAAGCCTCATTTTCTCTAGAGAACAAGAGACCAGCAACAAGTCAGCTAACAGCAGTGAGATGTTCTCTTACCTTCCATGGCATATTTCATATCCTGGGCAAAAAGACTCCACATCACCTCTGCGCTGATCTTCCCAACTGCAAGCTCCTGAGGAAACCTGAGGGGACATTTGAAAAAGGCTTTGGCATGTGTCAAAGCAAAGGGCTCTTCTTTATTTAAGCTCTGAACTATGCTACAAGCTGAAAAGCTCAACCTTACAGATGCTTCCTTCACCCTAAAGGACTAGGTGAATATTAGAGAAAATGGACTAGACTCTGAGGCATTGATTAAGTAAACCAAAAAATTTGTTTAACTCAAAAAGACAGGTCCTGTATGTCTTTCCTAGAATAGGTCACACAGTCATTCTGGGAGTGTAATCTCTATGTCCTTGCACCTTTTTCTCCTTCCTTTTCCATTTTTTTCTTTCTCCTTTTTGAGGGTTACTAGGCTGATAGGTGACTGCTAATCATGCTAGATCAGTGATGATTAGGTTACAATCCAATTAGTTGTGTGTAATACCTTGCAGGATCTCTGTCTCTCTCTGTCCTGTGGGACTGTGGGAGGGATATCCACAAGTTAAACAGACCCATTTCAGGGTCCTTTGCAATGCTATGCAAACTCCACCCAGTGCAATCTCCCAGTGCTGCATTGAACACCACGTTCCTAAACCACAGTATAAGGCACCACAGCACTACTGTGTGCATTAATGTGCACCCCAGAAATGCTCAACATCAGAAAAAACCAAAAGAACTCTCACCCCAGTTTCAGGTGCCTCCCTGAGCTCAGGATTGTAATAATCAGGGTGTTTGTGCTCGAACGCCATCGTAACTGAACATTTTGAAACTCTTCCATCCCAATCAAAAAGTTATTTATATAGACAGAGACAGATAAGACAGAAAGACAGACAGACAAGATAAGTATTTCTATAAATGCACAAGTGACAGAAGAGACAGAAAGCAGTTTAACAAATAAAGCAGTGCACACACAGACTAGCATCAGCCAAACATAACACAGAGAATTCTTACTGATTCAGGACTGGGGTATAAGAATTCTTGTCCTCTTCTATGATGGAAACTATCAAAGTGATGAGCTTGGGCCAGAAATCAAGATTTCTGATGCTGGGGCCCTGTTCCTCGGCAGGAAGGTCCTGAGTTTTGTTCTGAGAAAGAAGCCATTGGAAAACCAGCATAAAATGTAAGGGCAAAGAAAAAGCTGGCAAATGCAAATCACCATGCAAACTCCAAGCACACCTGTGGACCCTTGTTTCCAAAGAGCTTAAAATTACTGACTGCTGGCAACTTGTCTAATCTAACACAAAACACAGTAACATGCCAAACCATGTTGCTAACTGCTGGCTTCAAATCCAACTAATTCTTGTTTTGTCATCTACCATGCCAGGAGCAGGCCAGGCTCCAGGAGACCTGCTGAGACATCATTTGCCCTAAGCCTATTCCAAATTCTTGCTTTTTAGGCACCTGGTTGGTGACTATATGCCATGTTGTGTGTGCATCACCACATAGAGGCCAGTGGAGGTGCCACGCATTTGAGAAGAGTTTGTGTCTAGAGGCACCTCCTAAATCCAGTTCAGGATACTGGGTGCTGAACACAAGGCAAAATCTCACTGTTTAAGGTTTACATATGCTAGTGACAGTTTCCTTGGTCAGCCTACAGTTGCTATAATTGGCTTTTGCTCGCTCAAAGCTACACCAAACCTTCCCTTCACAAATAACTGCTGAGGCTGGCAAAACACATCATAATTAGTTAGTGTAAAACAATTATCATCCTCCCCTTACTAATTAGTGCTCATTAATTGATTAAAAATTTTGTACATTCAGAAGATAACAAATCACACAACTTTGTTTGTGCTGGCTTTTTGTATCAATTAGTATTCTTGTTACTATCTTAAAAAAAGCAGAAAAATTCAATTTCTGCCTGCTTATCAGCTACTCACAGGATCTGTCTGGTACTCCCGACTGTACAGCTCATGACAGTTGTTGAAAATGTACTCATATGTGGAGTTGAGGCATGCTTTTACACAGTCCTTCACCACCTGGCTAGCTCGGGGTGGACTCTGCAGCTCTTGGACCTGGCAGGGGGATAACAAAGAGAGTCAAACAAAGCAAGGTTCATAAATCAAACAGGGAAAGGACACATCACCATTTTGGAAACCACGCAAGGCTTGGTGGATCTGCTTTCAGCAACTTATGACCTGAAACCACAAATGTGTCACTCTCCACAGGCATAAAGAAGCAGTGACAACACTTGGCTCCCCACAGGACCAATCTGAAGTATAAAAGAGATTTTGATGTGCCAAGGAAGATTCCCTGGAACAGACAGATCATGTGGCTTGATATGTGTATAATCTGAACCAAAGACACAATTTCTGCTGAATTTATAGGACTTTGTTACACAGCCTTCAGGCAATCTTCCCCAGCACTGGAAGAAGCGCAGTTTACATCTGATCTGCAAAGTCTTGCCAAAGACCAAACGTCTGCCTTTAAATACAAAAAAACTTTCATTAAGGACATCTTTCATCACAAGCTTTATTGAATTTTAAAGTAACCAAAATCATTAGGGACATGCCAACTGATATGTCTTCTCCTCTTGCAATAACAGCTGTTTTCATTATTTCATTGTTACACTATTTTAGGAAAATGCTGCAGAAGTACTTTAAGCTAAACAGACAGGCAATCGTCACCCTGCAAATACAACTAAAACCTGACAATTCTGATATTTTCAGTACCTCTAACTTGTTCAGAGGATCTCTATAAATCAAGCTTCCAACACAGACAGACTGTCTGAATGAAACTCTTAAAATAAAGATCTAAATCATCATTTACGCTAGGGCTTAGGAGTAAAATTTTAAGCACTTTGTGAAGTAGCTCAAATTAAACACTTGCTTTGTTTTGATAAAATAAATATTTTTAAGTGGCATGTACTAACCAACAATATTAGGCTGTAATCTTAAAAAAGTTTAGAAGCCAAAAATCAGGACTATAAAGTCATCTCATTACACATTGCTAGGACAATAAACTTAACTATGAAACCAGCACATTAACATTCATAACAATGCTCCTGGATCTCTAATGAGAGATATTATCCCATTTTAGTATCTCATCCTCCACAAGAGGAACTCTAAAATATTTACTAGATAGTGAAAAACCTTCCTAATGTTATTAAAAAAGCAAATTTTCTTCCTAAAACTAGACAATTCCCTTTAGTCTTCCTCCTCCTCATTTTTTCTGATTTTTTGCGAGGGAGGGTAGGAGAGTGTTGTGCCATCTTTATGACTGAAGAATAATAGGGGAAAAGCAATTTACATCTTCATAATGCAAAATACAGAGAAGTAAAGATCAAATGTGGATGTTTATACACGGTCAGCAGATGATTTCTATTTTCCTTTAAGTGTCTAAAGCAAAACAACATGAAAGAATTGTTTGTAAATGGGAAATCAACTCCAGGGGGGAAAAAACTGCAGAGATGCCATTCCCACCCCCACCCCTATCCATACCTTCATCCTGAAAAAAGTGATGCTGGTCAGCAAATCCACTGTAGACTTCAGGTCCTGTAGCCGCTCACGACTGCTAGCTGGGAAGTTATTCTGTTGACAGAAAAGGGAAATCCTGTTTGAAAGCACAGTCAGATCCATGCAAGGCTTCAAGCATGTGCTAAATAAGGAAACTGCCTTGGAAACATTTCCTGCTCAAGAAGCTTGTACCAGTCAAAACAATGCTCAATAAATAAAGCCTTTTTGCTGCAGAAGCTTATCTGTTTGCTTAATTAAATAGCTCCTCACACAAATGTAAAGTGTGTGGATGCCAGGAGACTGACAGCCCTTGGTGGCAGGAATGGTCTCCTTGGCTGTAGAAGGAGCAGACTGGGAGCAGCCTCATCACTGGCAGCCCTGGCCTTTTGCCTAAGGTTATGTGTTTCCTTTCTGCACTCAATGCTCCATTTTTTGGCTTCTCTTCTGAGATGTCAAGGGTTGTGGTGTATTAAACACCTCTCCAGAGAAGTAAACAAGACCAAGAAGAAAAAATGAGTACTACTCCCATAAGATGGTACTGGAACTAGCTAGAATCCTGTGAGATGTCATATGTAAATACATATGCTGAATGCAGCTAGCTTTGCTTCTCAACATGAAACTCTTCTGACCTCAGTGCCCTTTCCAACATTCTCACTGTCTTCTGTGAACCCATGTCCTTTAATAGCATTCATGTTCCTCAGCATATTCTTACATTCAAGCTGATGGGATTGATTTTACTGCAAGTAAAACAAGTTGCATGATAAGACAATATTGATTCAGGAGTAGCAAAGAAAGAAAGTGGAGGGTTTATGGAGCTTGCTGGACTAATGCCAGCATCTGAAACTAATCTCTTCACAATCTGCTGAAGTGGGGGGAACCTCAAACCTGACCATACATCATGATTTGAGTTTGCCAAACCTTAAATAAATAACAACAAGGTGCTCTAAAATATTTCTGTCATAGTAGGGGAGAACAAGTCTATTTTCCTTTTTAGCTGATACCCTGAAGTAGCTGATAAGAGCAATTAAAATTATTTAATACAATCCAACTCAGACTGGAAACTTCTGGGGAAGTATCAGAGATAAGTATAGTTCACGATGCTCAAATTATTTCAGAAGTCTCGAGCAAATGACAATGGAAGAAAAAAACAAAGTTTAAGTTCGATCCATGAGCAAAACAAAACAGTATATTTGAGCAACAAGCTTGTCATGACAATTCCTTAAGACACAAACTATGCCAGAAGTTAGAAATGTAAGAGAAATCCAAATGGTGTGTTTCCACCCTGCCCACCAAAATACCTAAAGGGATTCTGTTTATTCCCACTCACCCTGTACATTGAGAGATCAATCCGAAGTGAATTATGAAGCTGATCCAGAAGCTTTACAAATCGTTCTTTCTGTTGAGCAGAAAGCACTAGTAAATGTTCATGTATAACCACTGTCCAATCCAGTTTCAGAGTAAGGAGAAAGCAGTATGGATACATGGCATTGTGCAAACAGTATTTTCTTTCAATTATTGGATTTACTTTAAAACTGTAATTATTTCTGAAGTCTGTGAAACATCACAATTGTCAGAAAAAACACTCCATTATCACTCTAAAGTAGAGGCAGAACAGAAACCATTCTGACTTTCCATCTGCAATTTACACCAAACATTTCTGTATTTGACAGAAAATACTTATTCAGAGATTAATAAATTACAGGCAGAAATTAGTCTAATTCAGAGCAATAATACAGCTCTATGATGCTATTTAGATAAGTGATAAGTACTACAGGCTTCTTGTGACATAACTTCTTGAGGTCAGGTCTCTCCACTGAATTCTGATTTGGCATTGTGAACACCTCTCAATCTATTAATAAATTTTCAGTCTGATGGGAGGCATGAGTTTTTCCAAATACTTTTCCAGTATGCTCAACTCCACCACAAATAATATACAAAACATTTTAACCATTAAGGGAATAGACTTCTTTTGTACTTTTTTTCTCCTAAAGCAGTTGTGGTTTTTAAAAACAAAGTTCTGAAATAACCAGATCACACAGTATATTTTACCAACAGCACTAACATGCAGAGTTACTATTGTTTGCTCATTCCATGTAATGTGAGCACAAAGAATCAACATCACAATGCATTACACTGATTGATACCTGAAATGTGGGATGATGAAGACAATAAACCCATGCTCTTTGTCTGGTGTAAAAGAGTTCCACTGCTTCAAACTCCTCACAAATTTAATGTTCTTTAAGCAGAACAAGTTATTTACTGAAGGGTGGAAGCACTGTAGCAAATAAAAGAAGTCCAACTGCAACATCACCAAATGCACAAACCTACCCCAAAATTGGAGGCTGCAAAGCGGTCCGAAGCAGACACATTTGTGGAGGCAGTGGTGTGTGCATAGTAAGCATTGATATTGGCAAGTAAGGTGCTCATCACAGCTGGTACACCTGGGCACATGTATTTAGAGGAGAGACATGCAAAATGCCTGCAAAAGGACAGTGATGTAAGTGATTCTGGTGTCTTTTGTGCAGCAGGACTTGACTTCATCCCTTTAATAGACCCCTTCTGCTGGCGGGCACTATGAACAGATGGAAGTTAGGTTTCATCACTTTATAGAACTCCAGCATCTCAGAGTTTTTATTCAGAAAGGTGCCATCTAGACAGCAGCTCAAACCAAAGAGAAATCTCTTCACTGCAGCCATTTCCAGATCATAAAACAGCTTCTCAACCATTTGTTGCTGACAGTATGTGACTTAGTGATGCCCTGGGTCCTGATGCCAATTCCTAGAACCAAACCTGACACAAGGAAATTCACACAATTTGCTGCTGTTTGAGGCAGACACAGATTCTCAGGTGTTATGAGATGGTAGCAGCTGGAAAGCATTAATGGCCAGTGAGAGTACACACTAGTATTTCATGTGCTGCACTGATATGTGTGATTCCTTATGGCTAACCCATTCAGGCTGCAAGAAGTGTGCACATGCAGTTGCATTTTCCCATTCTCATTAAATGCAGAGAACCCTCCTCTAGGAAATCTCAGAATTATGCTAGGAGCATCCAGGCTTGTGAAACTATTAAAAATTTTTTAAAAAATCTGTTAGTCCTAAAAAAATTGGAGCATAAGAGGTCTTATATCAAGGGAAATGGCAAATTCATTTCAAGAGGCAGAAGAGATGGGCCATTTTTATGCAGAAACACTCACTGAGAAATCTAATCTAGTCTGGGAACCACTTTACAAATGTAACTTTCTTCCGGAGGGACTCACAGAATTACAGAACAATTTAGGTTAGATCTTTAAAGGTCATCTAGTCCAACCTCTGCAGTGATCAGGGACCTACTGCTCCAAGCACACCAGACTGCCCAAAATCCCAACAATATGACCTTGAACACTTCCAGGTTAGGTAGGACATGCACCACCTCTCTGGGCAGCCTAGCCTATCCATCCACTGTTTACCACTCTCACTGTAAAAGACTTTGTCCTTTTATCTATACCAAATCTAACCTCTTTAAGTTCAAAACCATGCTTGTTACTTAACATTTATATACCAATTGGTCATTTAGGCACTGGGTAAATATAAGCACATGAAATGAATTCATTTGGCTTTAAAAAGACGAGCTGTGAGGAATGGGGATCTAATCACCCTTGGGAATTTTTTACATTTCTGAGCAGCCTAGTCCAACTTCCAAGGTAGCCTTGCTATAAGCTGTGATTAGACCTCCAGAGAAACCTGCAAATTCTTTTCTATTTTCTATTAAATCAACAGGCAGAAAAGCTGCTTGCAAGGTGACATATGAACAGCTCATAACTCATCTAAGGACCCATAACCCAAAACTTTTAGCTTCTAATATGAAAAAGTTCACTTTTGTCTGCTATATTTTATTTACATTTGAAATAAGAAATGAGCTAAGCATAGCAATACTAGTCTTTAAGAGGAAAACTGGCTAATCCCAAATCCAAGTACAAGTATAGTGACAAGGAAAATGTTCTTCGAAGATACAGAACTGCATTAACCTAACTCCAAAGACGACAAATCAGTGGCACCATTACTCAAACCTTCTGGAAGTGCTTTCAGCAGTACTGGGAAATCAGTCACTTCAAAGAACTGTAACATTTGCCACAACAAACAAAGAGGACAAATGCTTCCACAAAACCTCATCCCTTCTCATATCAGAAACCTTCAGCGGGAACCTTGAGCAACACCTTTTTAACACAAGAGCTCTCAAAGAGAGATTCAAGAGTCTGAAAACAGAAATGGCAGACAATCATTTTTACACTTTGAGGACATCAGTGATTCAAAGACAGGAAGTCTCTTCCCATTCACAGTAAACCCCATAAGGAGCAGCTGCTGCTGCCAAGCATTCCATTATCAATACACTTCATCTGCTAAACAGTGAGAGTTACATCAATCAGTCACACCAATTATCTGCACTAAGAAACACAGGAAATGTATCTTACGTCATGGCCTGGTATATTGACTCAATGCCATAACGCATTGCAAATTCATCCACGATCTCTTGGGCTGTCTCATCAAAATACACCTTCCATGCATCATCTCCTTTGGCATCAGGGATCTTCACCACCCCATTCCCTTGTACGTCTGTGAGATGGTGAAAGAGATTCTGAAAAACAAAACAAGAACAAGTTTCTATGTGAGGCTGCTACAGCTGCTCAATAAGATTCATGAAGAGTGTGGAACTGCTGATGGGGTGTCACTACCAGAAATGTCTTGTTTCTCCTCCTCTTTTTTCACCCCTGCCCACTCTGTATTTTCTGCTTTTATCTTCTTTTCTTCTTAAACGAATCTCACAGCTGAATTTTTCATGTGCATACCTACAACTTTACCCAGCAGACGATGTGAATGATGCAGGAGAGTGCTTCAGTGCACTGAAACTTACACTAATTAGTTTTCTGGAAACCTACGCCTTTCTGCCCTCATCATGAAAATGCCTTAATATGGACAAGCTATTTAAACTAGCTGATGTTACAGCTCTGTAATTGTTATTATACAGAACAATCCAAACAAATTTATTTATTTTCCTGAAAAGCATACCCTTAAGGTCACCCCTAACAACTAAACATTGGTATTACTATTCAACATAACCTTTCACTTTATCAAACACTGCAAAAGTTTTCAGCTATCATTGCTATGCAGAAATTACATATTCAGCTCAGTGGGCTTCTCAGTAATCTTCAAATTCATGTCACTTACAGATTCATCAGCCTTTCAGTGAGTGGCTCCCTTCAGTAAGCAATACAAAAGTCTAATGATCTCATTAGTAGCTAGAGGACTTTGCTTTACAGTACTATTCTTCCTGATTATATTATTCTTGCTGTAAAACATCTCCATTTTAGAATAAAAAAAAAGAAAAAAGTGATAGTTAAAAATATACCTATTTGCAAAAAAAAAGAGCAGCAAGTGATCATGCACATTCAAAGCACAAAACCAAAACAGCTTACCAAATAGTAGCCATCACTGAAATGAAAAATACAACACAGCCTACTAAAGAAAGCCTACTTTCTGAGCTTCATATTAATCTTTCAGAGAATAAGGCCAGAAGACACCATAGAGCTCCTCCAGCTCAATGGTTGGATAAATATGCTGTTCCTGTAGATGAACATTCCTCTCTGTGATACAACTGTCCTTTTCTCTGTGTAAGAAGAATTTGCTTAACCCTCACTGACCTCAGGATACTCTTGTATACAGGGCTCTGGCTACTCTTCCTTATTCAGGCACTTTTGAGACTGACCCTACTGCCTGCCTTTTCTTTGACACAGACAGACTGGGCATCTCTCCAAGACAGGGTTTTCCCTTTAGTCTTTCTCACAAGTCATCTTTGGATTTCTCCCAACTTCTGCAGCACTGCCTGTCTAGCTCAGTTAGTCCTGAGACAGGTCAGCACCCAGAAACCTCAGCTTAATGTTCTGTTCCTCAACAGTTGTTCATAACTACACACCACTGCAGCAGCACATAAGAATTTATACTGTCAATATCTCCATCACTCAACAGCCCAAGACAGAGACTCTCTCCTCAATCAGAATTTACTCATAATGCATTTTAGTATGTTTCCTCTAAAGAAAGACAGAGCTACAGTACATGTTGAAAACATCACTCAAGTAAATTCACAGGTCTCTCCACCTTAAACTCATCATGGGCTCTGAGTGGAATCAAAGCCTGATCTCTGACAGTAGCACAGCTGTGACAGTGGGACACAATGAGCCAGCCAGTCTCCAGTGTCAGGGAGACAGCTTAAAGCTGCCTTTGCCTCCCTGACAAATGTGGGTTTGATGATTCAGTAAATTACCAATCATGCATGGCAGGAAAAAGAAGTCTCACCTAGGGCAAGGAGGAATATTTCAAGGAAATGAAGGTCAGAAAATTGCTTTTTCAATAATCAGAATTAACACATATTCACACTTCTTACCTCATGAAGGCAAGTGTACTGAACATGATATGGAGCTACTTTCTCCTCGCCTTTGATCTCCACACTGATTTGCAGACGAATAGCCCCAGACACCGCAGACTTATCTGTTCGCTTCTCTAGAAGGCAAAAACCATCAGCAATTATATACATTGTTCATGTTCAGAGCACAGCCATCTCAGGGTGACAACACTGGCAAAAGAAACTGCTGGAACCTTGGGCTGAGACACCACAGACAAAACTTTCTCTTTTCTTGCAAAACATTGAATAACACTAAGTAGACATCAGCACAACAACTGCCATGATATACCCTCAATATGACACATCTAATTAGAACATGCGCATCTTTAGACATAAGACAGTCTTTCTGCCAGCAAATGTGCTACAGGGTCTTGGATTCAGTCAGCTAAACTAGAACCACTAAGGACAGACTCCTTTTCTGAGAATAGGGCTGACTGATATAGAATTTGTCCCTAACTTCACCATAGCCATGAACTCCTGGGAACTGCTGGAAGAAGATTTTGGATCTCCTAGGAGATGACAGGTCCAGTGCCTGTCAGCTCAGCACCATATGGTTGCTTGCTGGTACTTTCTACAACAGTCACTGGAAAATGTCTCAACAACTTGCCAGCTCAGTGCAGTGCACCTGAAGTTCTTATAGACTGGTAAAATGCTTGTGTTGGCATCTAAAAAAACAGAACACAGGACAGCATGTCTCCAGCAGAGGCGGAATAGAGTTTTGCTCCAAGCATTTCTTCCATAGTATTTTTAAATAGCTGACAGAGAAAAAACATCAACCTTCTGGCACACTGCACTCCATTTTAACTGGGATCAGCTTTGCAGCTGCTCTGCAGCAGCATCATATGCCCTTGAAACCATGTAAACCTTTTTCTCCTTTCTTGTAAATTGTCTACATGCATCCAAGTGCTCTCAAACATTCCCAAATCAACACATAACACATTTTCAGTCCCTGTGAGAACCCCGGCCTTGCTCTGGGGTCTCATATGGTGGTGAAATTCCTCCTCCAACCTGTGCTTCCAAAGAAAAACTCTGCAGGCTTTAGCTGTTCGGTCTCAAGGCAGTTTATTGCTAGTTATCTAACAGATTATGTTCTTGGACTGCAGCTATTTGATCAGTGGCCTGGGTAGAGGCACACACACCCCCTGACATCCTCTCTATCTGCTGTCTTCTTCGTCTCTCCCCCCGCCCAGGGCTGCTGCTATCTTTTATAAGATATATTATGTATAACATGTTTACAATTATTCCCCAGTATCTACTACCTACGTTGCCAAGTGTTTTTCTACTCTAAACCAATCTGTGAGTGCCAACATCACCAGGAACATGGAGGTAAGGAAAAAGAAGGACGAAGAACAGGATCAGCCCACTTTCCTCCATCTTAGAACTTCTGACCCCCATGTACAAAGTGAAAACCCCCCTGTACATGTGTTAAAACCCCCCTGCACAATACTAAAAAAATTTCCCCTCTACTTTGTAATTATTTATACTATACTATCTAACCTTTTGTGACTGCTTGTTCCACCTCCAAAGTTGGTAATTCATTCCATGGCTCAAACTCAAAATCACAGCTGTTTTTCAGCTGTCTGCCAGGGTCTAGAATGCTTCTGACCAAGGCCTGGAACCTCTAAAAATGTCTGAGAGGCATTTTGAGTTCCCACAAGTCCCAAAGACCTGCTCACCAAGGTTGTACCACACATCCATTTCTCCGCTCAGAGTGCGAACTTCAATGATTGTTTGCCCCAGAAAATCATCTGACTCGCGTTTCAGCCTCTGCTTGACACGAGACTTAATGTCATCATCTTCATCCCACACTCGCACCTTGATCCGGTCAGAGGAATTATGGCACTCACTGCAAACAACAGAAAATGTAATTTTAAGAGTGTGCAATGCAGCCAACATTTATTTGCTACATTCTCTGTACTCCTCTTGACCCACTCCTCCAGCATCAGAGAGACTTATTAGCAAAGTGTAAATACTGTGTATTTATTCAAAAGTGCAGTGTCTGATGTGAACCACACAACTTGGTGCATTCTAAATGCTCCTGTGACATAGCAGATGCTCCAAATACATGCTGAATGACCACCGTGTCCCCGCCTCAGCCACCAGCTTCTGACTCCTCAGGCAGCTGTGACTCTGCTGCTTGTCCTCACTGTCAGCAGCAACTCACAGAACTTGGAAATTCTCTTCACAGCTGTCAGTTTTGCTGTGAAGCCCACAGAAGCCTGGGGAAAGCTAGGCTAGTTAATGCCAGCATGCACCCCCGCCAAAAATGACAATCATCATCTAACTGGTTTCAGCAGCTCTCTCCATCAATGACCTCCTGTTCAGCTGTAGTCTGTAAGGGATACCTGTCTTTAAGCAGTTTCTAGGTTAGCACAGTGAAGACCTGTGATGAACACCCTTTGTGCTGGCTTCTAAACAAGGAAAAATAGCTCAGGTAGATGTAGATGTCTTTCTTCAAGTCACAAAGCAGTAGTGTATCAATGTATAATACAATCAGATGATACACCACACTGCCTGAGGGGAACAGGTTTGATACAGTAGTTAAAGCATTGTTATTTAATTACTAGAATTGATTCTGCCTATTATTCACAGCTTAGACTGATACTTTGTGCTCTGGGCAGATCGATAAAAACATTTCCATTAAAAGAAGCAGTTTACTGTTTGATGAATCAGCACCCCACCAGTTCAATGCACACAAAGGATTTACAGACTCTCCCCCTTTTTCAGGTGTTTCAGATACCTTTTGTATATCAAAACAGGCTCTTGGATGTCAGAAGTGGGTAGAACCGTATCATAACAGCTCTGCTCATTTACAGGGCATGCAATAAAGCAATTTGAATGCTCACATGAGACCATGACAAGGGTGATTACTCACCATAACCACTACAAATGTCTAGCCTCAAGCAAATAAAACCTATGAAAACAGGCAACTGCTGCTGAAGGCCTGTTTTCCAGCCTTTTTAACATTAACATGCTGCATCTGTTGCTAAGCAACAGGGAGAAAGAAGAAATGGGTCAGAAGAGCTCTGCTAAGCCTGGTCAATAGGATGTGGCAGTGGCTGGTTATGAGCATGCTCTCTGCCAAGAAACCATTTGGGCTTTTACTGCCACCATTGTGATTTAGGACAACTTTTAACAGATATCCATGCAGCTCCTACAGATTTTTCCAGTAGAGGGGAATAGCTGGGAATTATATGGACAAGGTTAGAGGCAATTCCATGAAGCTCAGATGACAGGCAGACATAACACTGCTACCTGCCTTTCCTGTGCAATCAAAGCTGTATTTAGAGTTCAGAATAAAAAAGGTTCAATTTTTGTCTCTCATCTTCATTCTCCTCTCCCTCCTCCTTTACTTCAAGAATGTCTTCCCATCAAAACCATGTAAACAAGTGTTCACAAGCAGGGAATGGCTGGAATTGCTGTTCTTTGTAGCTCTCAAATTTATCAGTTTTGCCATGTCTACCAGCAATACAGCCTAAGCATGAAAAAGTAATCCTCTCTTCCTGACACAGTGCACCACTGTACAGTCTGGGCAGTATTGTAGAGGCTCAGTGTTCAGAAATGCACGGGTGCCTCAAAATACAAGTGGGACACAGAGCTATTTTCTAAGCATCTGTAAGTTAACTCCTGACTTCTCCAGACATTACCTTCTGGCTGACAGCTCTTGTCTAGGATCACTATGGTCTTTTTTCTTTCCTTACAGTGGTCTTTCCTTAAGGAAAACGTTCACTGTTCAAACCTACATCTAACTTAAGCAGTCTCACATGCAACATCCCCTGCTCCTGAGGTGGCTGGTTATCATCCTTCACTCAAAGACAGCAGCATAACTCTGCAGCATCCTACAGGAAGCCTTCCAATAGCATTTACTGAGCTACTAAAGCTTCTATTTTACCACACCTTTCCTTGTTGTTTTTAAGAAACTGTTCACCTTGCTTTCTCTGTGCTGGTCCCATGCCAGAGTGTGAGCTTTATCACTTGCTTACTGCAGCTGAAAGCCTTGAGTTGGTAGCTTAATATCAAACATGTATGTCTATAGAACCATAGTCCTTGATTTGGTGAAGCAACATAGTTGTGTCAAAACCAGTTCACTTTTCAGTGAGCACCCCAAACAGAATCAGGAACATTGGAAGACTTGGGCTTGCTGATGGATGAGAATTTTCTAATTAATGACAATTCCGTAAGACTGTGGTTAACAAGCTCGGCTGCTAGAAGCTCTCCTCATCATTAATACAGAAACTGGCACATTTCTCAAGATGCCTACCCCACTTCTTATTACATTTTTATGAAGCTTGATTTCACTGCGGGCACACATATGTCTGTCCACCCTCCTACAGCTGAGCTGTCACAGCTTTTCCCAAGAGGATGCAGAGAAAATAAACACTCTGCAAGCACACCAAAAGGAAGAAATTACCAAATACTTTCAGGTCCATTTCAAAGATCAAAAGACTGGAAACCAAGTTTGCTATGTACATGGCTCAAACCCTTTTTTTTATCCATATTGTTCAGAGTGGTGTCATTTTTATAAAAGCACTTACTTTTACACTTCAAGCTACCAAATGAAGTAACATTTTCCAGAAACAGCATATAAAATCTAAAAGAAAAATTAAAATAATTTTTTTTTTTCCATTAAGATTTTCTGCTTCAAGCCAGTCATTGCTGCACTGGAAGCAGCTGAGTCTGACTTGCTTACTATCCCACTCTCTACCTCCATGTATTTTGCCACATTCCCCTTTAGTCTTACACAGCACTGAAGCCCCAGCACCCACACACGTCCCCTGCACTGTCAATATTTGGGTCTCTTCCCATGCCCAGCTGAGGGGAAGCACAAGAGCACACAAAGCTGTGGTTAATTCTGGTCTGCTCACACTGTGACATGCCCACACACACAGTAATTAGTACATTGGTGGCTAAACAGAACAAGCAACTGTTGAATTTACACTATAGTTCCTCCCACAATGAAGTTAGTAATTTGTATCCCTCTAATGTAGCTCCAACTTCTGAAAAAAAAATTGTAGGAAATTATTCTTAGTTCTGATATCTCTGCCACTCTGTAAAGGCTGGGACAGATGGGCTTGGATGATGTCAGGAGTCTGGGACAGGTCTTTGACCATGCTTCATCTCCTTCAAAATGTGGAGAGAAAGAAAAAGAAGTGCCAAAAAATGACCAGAATGCTACTTCTGAACCAAGATTCATTCTTCAAAACAAAAACCCCATTTGTGCTGAATTTGCTAATTTTACCCTGTAGGCTAATAGGCTAATAAATATAAAACACAACACGTAGATTTACACAAGATCAGACAAGGAAAGTAAAAGACTAGAGGAAGCAACAACATTTTTCAGATTTTAACGTAGGTCAGTCAAGGCCAGAATTAAGTTATTTTATTTCTGGGTTGTTTTTTGGGTTTTTTAGTTTTTGGTTTTGGGGTTTTTTTGTTGTTGTTTTGTTTTCTGTTTGTTTTGTTTTTTGTTTTAATTTGTGTTGAACAAAAATATTTATGGCTCAAGAAGTCTAGTGTGTTCATATTCTGTAAGCAGTGTCCTTCCTGCTGGCACAGTTCTGAAGAAGGGCCTGTAAAGTTCCACAGCCCAGTGCAAGGGACATTTCATACAATGGTAGAGAAAGAAAAAGAAAAAGTGCAGAGCTGCTTGCAGAAATAATGGATGAGAGTACTGGAGGTGGGAAAACGCAAAGGAGAGAACAGATCAGCAAGATTTTAGGACCTGTGATCATTTGAAGAGTACAGTTCTGTTTCTGAGAAGCAAGCCTAAAAAAAGGTAGTGATTTTGTGGAAAATGAGAAAGGAAGGAGTAGTCATAGCAACCAGTATGTGAAAGACCAGTAAAAAGTTGCAAAAACATACAGAGGAGGAGCAGAAAAACAGTTGTTTTGGGAAACACTACAGCTGAAAAAGCAGGAGGATTCGAATGTGGTTCAAATGAAGTGTCAAAGCATTGCAGGGTCCAATTGGCAGCTCAGCTGTGGCCAACTGCAGTGAGAAAGGAGACAAAAAACTTCTCAGAAGAGGCTCGTTTTTAAATTATGACGACTCCTCTTTTAGGGAGAAAAAAAAGGACAGTGGAGAAAACACCTAAGGCAAAATCAGAGTAGAAAGAGAACGAAGGAAAATCCTTAGTACTTTTTAAGTTAAGCATGACAATACAGTAATCTGCCCTGAAAGCCCATTGTTGCTGTCTAAGAGCAAAGAATCTTCATTTCTTACTAGCACGAACCTCTTTTCTTAGGAGAACAAGTACAATCATTTGCTGTTATCCAGTGTTACAACACCAACTGACAAATTAATGGTGCAGCTCTTCTAACTACAAAAAATAGATAAAATGATTCTGCATTTTACACCACTAGCTACATTAACTCAGCTTTCCAACTGGTGCTTGCCACAAGGCATCAGGTCTGCATTCAGATTTAAGTCTCATATTGGTAACTGAGCAGGGAAAAAAGTGAGATTTTATCAGAGTGTCAGTTTCAGTATCTGCAGTACCTGGAGATTAAAGAAAGCCAGACAAACTGGATGGCCTCTGCCACACAGTGAAGGGAGTCTGAGGGGGGAGAGTTACAATGGTTATATAAACACAGTGATCTCAGAAGGGGAAGTCTAAAATACAGCTCTGGAGCAGCACATGTAATCACAGAGACAACTGAAAGAGCTGAGCTTGACAACTCGCTAGAAGAAAAATTATGGGACCAAACAGAAGCCATTGGGAAACTAGCCAGTGATTAGTTGAGAGTAGCACCATTCCCAAAGGATTAAGAGGTATGTATATCATCTAGGCTCTGAACATCCCAGTAAAATATTTGCTGTCTGCAAACACGAGGCCCTGCATTCATTTTAACTCGGTTATTCTTCTGCAGTGAGAAAGAATAAACATGCCTCTTGCAACCTGTTCAGAGACAATGTAATCTGTTCCAGGCAATGATTTCACACCCACCATTCAAAGCTTCAAACACAGCTGCACTCAGATCATACAATTTCAAGGGGATATTACTGTAAAATGAACATGTAATTTGGCATCTATGCCAGAAAGAACAGTAACATTTAGTGCTCACAGTCTTGAAAGACTATGGCATTCCCTGAACAAAAGGTATGGACAAGCAGCCTCCAAACAACCCCAGAGCTCTCCCTTTAAAACTGGAATTGCCCTGTGGTCAGCTTTATACTCCTAAGCACTGTCTCCTATTGTAACCTATGCAAAATTATGCTCAGTTTCAGCCTTTACAGAAAAAAAAATATTCCAGGAACCCTGTAATTTCCACTGACAGTCTAAAACATGTCTAAATGGGGAATTACTGTCTTGTTTTAATTGCACTAAATCTGGCAAAAAATAGCTTCCTTCTAATACTACTGGACTGCTTTCTAAGGAAACAAGAGTTATGCAGACTTGTTATAAAAGCTTCTATGTTCCAACAGGTTTTGTAAAAAAAACCAGCTAGATGGAGAAGAAAAACCCATACCAGCTGCTGTCCCTGGAAAGCCTGCAGCCAGCTGGCTCTCAAGGACCAACCACTACAGACAACTCAGAATCCAGCTGCAGGTAGGACACATGCTGCCTTCTGTCCAGCCAGAGCTAAGGGCAAGGGAAGGGAGCTGAGGACATGGGGAGAAAAGTACACAGCAAATGGAGGAGGACATCTATAAGCCTACTCATCACCACTAGAGGAAAGAAACTGGGATTTACTGCAGGAGAGAAGGGGATGTAATTCCAAGGGAAGCAGAATTTCCTGAGAACATTATGCTACAGCAGTGGCTGAGTCCCCTACCAAGCTTCCTGCTGCCAAGCATCACATATGCAGAGTTTGCATCAAGCCTGCAACACTTTGAACAGAGCAGAAAAATCAACACCTTATGTTTTCAAAGATCTTCAAACACTGATGAAATATATAAAAACTTCTCCATAACAACCTATTTCCTAAAGCTATAGATGTAAATATACAAAGAGAAAATTTTCAGAAAGAAACAGACTGCAAATCGCTTGCTCAGGCAACATGAATACACTGCGAGAACTGGTGATTAATCAAAGCAGATGCCTACAGTTACACAGGCTAGTAATGACCTAAAAAGCACTTATAATGGAAACCCAAAGCATTTTCAACTCTGCCTTTTCTAAAATATGATTCTAAATCTGGACTTTAGAATTGGGTCAAACCTACCACATTATTTTTTTCTGAAAATACATGGAAAACGAACAAAGCCATTTTTAGGGAGAGATATTTAAGTCAATCACTGTAAATAAGCCCACATCCCTCTTATTTAAAATACGAGATGTAAAAATTTTCAAACCTATTTAAGCTGCCTTTAATAAACTTTACTGAGCTTGCAGAAAGAATTGTATCACTCCTTTGTACAATGTGTGCCTTTATTCATGACATGGTTATAATAAAAATGTTATAATTCTAATGACTGATGCCCACAGATTTCTGGCTCTACACTGAACATTTGAAAACACACTGGAATTGTGATGACATGGAAAGCACTAGGCACCTAATGAACATCAGCTACAAACAAGTTCACCAAGCCAGCACTACTGACACACACAGTAGTAGCAGACCTGACCTCTACTTATACATCCTGATCCCTTTTAATTATTTAACCATTTTGAACATCAAAGTGTTCATATATCTATTGCAAGGCTTCCAGTAACTACCAGCACACCTTGCTCTCACTACAAGAAATTAACCTCATTTCAAGAATCAAAGACATCTCCCCATCCAACCCTTTAAAATTTGACAATCTCTTGATTGACCTGACAATCTCTTCTAAAAAAGCCTGGTATGTAATAGGTATTTTGGGCCTGAATGTCTTGATTTAAATTTCCATTTGATTATGGGTTAGGAAATTTTAGAACCTGAAGAGCTGTAAGCTGAAAAAATATCCATAAATGCAAAATAGAAACAGGGGTGTGTAGAAAAACAGTGCTGCACACACTTCTAAATTACTCTCTCCTCATCCGGCAGAATGCAAGCTTTGACATCTACTAATGAAACAGCATACTGATTGCAGCACTGAATGCTCTCCAGCCATCAGTGTGGAAACTGCGCTTCTTCCCTTCATCTCCTCCTGCTTTTCCAAGGCAAGGAAGGCAACCACCACAGGCAAGACAGAAAGCAGCATCAACTCTAATGCCCAAGAGCATGTTATCTGCCGAATCACAGACATGGCGATTAAGTCTAAAGAGTGTCACCGTTAAAACAGTGACATTTATCACACTCTGCTATCTATCTTTAAACTCAGTATTTGCTGAAGCTCCTAAAATTAGAAGGGAGCATGCTGCAAATACCATGGTAACTACTTGGCATGGTAAATTAAGGTCCTTAAGGCTCCTACATAGACTTGCTGCTATTGTGACTAGAGTTATCCAAATGGTACCTAAGCATTCTTACTACTTAGCAGAAATGATACCTTGGATTAAAATATGAATAAAGTCAGGGGCTTACTCACTCAAAACAGCAGTAGATTTTTCTGACATTATTAAGTAGCTCAAAATTGCTTAAAAATAATTTTATTTCTACTGTACATTGTAAAGACAAAGCAGGACTCATATGAAACTGATTTTAAAATGCAAACAAATTGCACTTTACAGAGAGATCTCCCCCACAGCAGTTAAGGAAAGAACAGGGTGGAAATTAAAGGAAGGAGAGAGACAGTACAATGGAAGACCTTACACATTAAAAGAAACAAAGATTGTTGATGTTGAATGAGATCACCCAAAATCTTCAGAAAACAGTTATTGGATTTCATGTCTCCATTTTGGTTTTTAACATCTTCAATGACAAATTGAGGGTACAGATTACTTATTCAAGAAAAGAAGGATGGAACAATTGTGCCTCCAGACTTTGCTTTCAATTCAGACCTCAATACATCATTGGTCATCTTGGAAGCTCTCTCTCACAACAATAACTCCTTTGAGTTATTGTTAAATTGATGTTCCAAAACTGAAAGAAGAGGCTGCTGGTGTCCCAGACAACTGAAAACTAATAACCTTTAAATTTGGTTGCCAAACACCAGTAGCAGATCCCAGAAATAGGTCACGGAAGTTTCCTTAGTCTTTTACACAAATTTTACTCTCGTATTACAAGGATTTTTTTTTTTTAGCCAGGAACAATAGCCGCTGATTTAAATATATTATTTTCCCTTTAGCATTCTCTTGGAACATCACTGTAGAACTGCTATAAATCAGACAATTGTATATACACAAGGAAGACAGATGGGATAAATAGGTGTGCACTACATACATTGTTAAAGATGTCAACCACACAATGCTGAGCAAAAATAGAACCATCCCATATTACAGGTGATGTGGGAGTGCATACAGAGAGAGAAGACACAGCTGTCAAAGCACAGATCATACAAACAGGTGACATGGAGCTGACAATCCTTGTCAGAGCACTTACAAGTAAAACTTTTCTTCCCATACAGGGTTCAGATTCCCAAAGATTGTTTTTGTCCTCTTCTTTGTTTTACCCACTTGAACAGTTACATATGGATCACTGGATCCAGTCTTGTCTTTGGCCTGCAGACCCTGAGCACACACCACTGAAAGAAAAAAAGAAGGGTTACCAACACCCTGCAACAAGACAATATAGACAGGTGAAGCAGCAGCTCAAAACGGCCAGAGAAACAGTAATATCCTTCATAAAAACATTTCTGATGAGCCTCAGAGAGCAATTCTGATGAGCCTCAGCTCATGGTGCACTACAGCAATAGGGGGTATCTGCACCTGCCACCTGTATATGCACTCAGCAGAAAGACACAGAGGTCAGAGAAGCCCTCCTTCTATGTTACAATTTCACACCAACTCTCTTACTTGAGACTCTCAAGTGACACCAAGACGTCATGACTATCCCACTCACCGGTGATTGTGATCTTTGCTGACCATTTTGAGGTACCATCAAGTACACTCTGTTTCACTGTCTTCATCTGCTGAGCATGTGTCATTTTGCTCTCACAAAACACATCTCTGATCAAGTCAAAGATCTCAGGCTTGTTCCGCTCCCGGATTTTCATGCGATCCTTCATGGCCATGATGAAATTCTGGGTCCGGTCTTCAGTTCCATGCTTTGAGCTCTTCTCTGCTGCTCCTGTGTGCCAGAAAATATACAAAGCTCATCAGGAACAAACACACACAAGATCACGTCTCACTGAATCTGGGCAGGGGGATCAAATCTACAAGTTAGCCTTCACATGATAGCTCCTGATACTGAGCTTTACACTCTGTTCCCAATGTTCTAACATGCATAGAGAACTTGGACCATTTGGAGGCAGAGGGTGTAGTTCCTCTATTATCTTGGTTATTTGATTGCCCTCCTAACAACAGGTTAATTTAATATCCTTACAGCAGAGGAACACCCAGGAATGAGGTTCTTAAATGAACAGCATGGCCTCTGCTCTCATCACTTTGCTATGAACAAATAAATCCTTGCTTAGGCAACTGCTAAGAGGACATAGGACCTCCATTACAAATAGTCCCTATGAGCTTGTCTCAGTGCTGCACTTCAGCACCAGAGAAGAGAAGCTCAGACGGATCCAAACTGCCGGCATTTTCTACCCATGTATGTCACAAAGCTCCCTGCTGAACTCAGAGTCAGTGCAAATCCAAGTCTCCTGCTGCCTGGAACCACCCTCTTTGCATCAGGTACCAAGCTGCACAAACATCCAGAGTGCCTCTCCGGATGACAATCTATTTTATCAGTTCACACAGGGACAACTAAAATAATCCACTTCTAGAAATGCATAGGTATATTAACTGCAACAAATACCTGTAAGATAGCAAACTCAACAGTTCAAAACCTGGGCCATTATAAGCATCTAGTGCTATCACAGTGTTCAGCAGCTGGAAACACAAGAACCAGACACAGAGTCTGTAACTGCATAGGTAGTCAACTCCATCTGACAAAAGAGAAGCCTCTGATTGGTTGCATACCTCTTAAAAAATTTCAAAGTTGATATAATTGAGATAAGATGACTTCCACCACCAAATACCTCCTACTCAATTCTGACAGTCATTTTTACTGTCAAAATTTAGAAATTGACTACTGTTTCAGATGTGAGGCATGCATCAATAAAAGCACCAATGTGAGCTAACAGGGCAGGTAACTCAGGTGTGAAATGAAAAGCAGGAACTCGGGATTGCACACAGTCTCTCTGTACACTGTCTGCAGCAATTTCAAATTATGATCTTAAGTCAGATTAAGTTAAACCAGTACAAAAGTCCTGTGAGCACATTCAATCATAACCTTTCTGTTTAATATAATATACTTTTGTTTGTTTTTCTTCTCCAGGATAGTTTAATTAAAGTAAGCTTAGTCCCAGGAAAAAATGTCCTCATTCAGGTATTCACTGAATATTAAATTACCTTAAAAATATGTATTGAAGGAGGTGCAAGGTGTATGCAAGTCATCAATCCACAAAGATACATGAAACTGTTTTCTTACAGAAGTGAGCAAATATATCTGAAGTACCCTTGCTATAAGGAACTACAGTTTTGCATATGAAACTGTTTCAGCAGGCAGTGTCTAAATACGATAAAAGTCCTATGAATACATACACATACACGTACATAGAGGAGCCCAGCAGTACCTAACCAAAGAGAATAAAAACAGTTTCAGTTTGCAATAGACTGTAACCACTGAAGCATCAGAAGTTCATTAAGGACACTGAGTACCAAAGCATGTTATTAAGGACCTGGGTGTGAAACAAGCCATAATTTTACATTACCTGAGTACTTTTTCATTTTCCTTGCTAGAGGTCTTGATATTCAGTATTTAATATAGTACAATAAAAAACCCATAGCCCAGAGTTTCCTGTTGTTGGCTTAAGATGAAATTAAATCAAAAATAGTGGAATTAATTACCCAGCCCTTGCTGTTTCTACTCACTGGTGATGCACCTAACATTTATTAAAGGAATAAGAAACTGAAATGATACTGGGGCTATGCTTTGAACTTCAGATAGAAAGTGCTATTCAGCTTTAACAGAACTAGGTCTCTTGAGGACAGAGATCACTCTATGCTTTATATGCAGAACTACAGAAAATTATGGGGAAATTGGGAAAGGCCAAACTGAACAATGTGCCTTTCCTAGCTGGAATTCTGAGATCTGTCATGATCCAAACAAATCAACTCTGCCCTGACCTTTCTGACTTCAAGGAAATTACGAAGTAATTAAAACTAGCCTTAATACAAGTATTGCAGGAGTATCAAATGAGGCCTTATAATACAAGTTTGGACAAATGGAGGAATTCTAATTAAAAGCATATTTAACATCCCCACCATCTCCAGAGACCTTGCACAGTGTTATCCCTCTGCAATCCTAGCAGCAGTCCAGAACACCTTGGATTGCAGGATGTTCAAGCCATAACACACAGACTCCTACAGCCCTCTAGTCACTTCCAAGACTTGGCTCTGCCTTGTGACTCCAGAGGAAACCCCCTACCTCCACCCATGCTGCTTCCCCACTATACTCAAATAATTTGCTCAGGCAGCTTCATTATTCCTTCAGGTCTCTCTCCACCTGTAGAGACTGTGCCAGAATTGCAGGCAAAAGACTGAATCAGACAGATGCCTTATTTAACAATACAGACGAAGAAAGAACAGACAATGTCTGTTCTGCTGTCTCAACAACACACTCTTTTCTTAATTTTGACACCTGCTTCTTGGTACAAAACCAAGAGGGCTTCTAAACCAACCACTGGACGACTAATGGATGTGTTTTAAACGCAAAACATGTCACCATACTGAATGGCAGAGGGTGTTTTTCCTGCTCTTGAACTGGGATTGTTTCTTCAAGCTGCAAAGACTTTTTTGGTCAATGGATCAGCTTTTCAAATTCTGTGAATGGCAACAGAAAGACATTGGAATATGCAAGAAATGTGTACAGGTTTTGGGCTTTCCTTCTTCTCTAGGACAGAATGATCAGTCAATTTATGACTGGAAACAGAAAGCAAATATATCTATATTGGGAATTGTATTGCTACAGCTATTAGTAAACCACCAGTACTGTTATTCTATGCTTTAAGAAGAATTCAAGAAAGCAACACTGTCAGGATAGAAGGCAGCTGTTCAGTAGGCGGATAATGCTTAGAAATTATATATTCTTAAAACTTAAAATAGATATTCAAGTTTCAAATAAAGGTATCCTTCTTCCTTCTGTACAAATATTTTCCTACACAGGACTCTGGGAGCAAACAACTGTTTATCGCCATGGCATCTAACCATCACTGAACTCAGAAGCCAAGATGATTAGCACATGATTTAATTCGTCTGACTAACCCCCCTACTCACTGACTCGGTTTCGGAACTGCAGCCTCTGAACTCAGAGTACAACATACACAAGTTTCTCACCAAAAAGCAACAGTCACACCTGCTTCACAGTCCTGAGTCAAAATGCATTGAGCAAAAAACCTAACCCTGAATTATACAGGCCTCTTACCAGGCTCTTGCTAACATAATGTCCTTCCCTTCCACCCTGTTAATAATTACTTCTCTGCGTTTTTTCCTTGGTCTCCTACTCGTCCAGCCCTGGATTTACTCCTTCTTTGATACCAGAATTGCCCAACCCACATTAATTCAGTTAGTAATATACCAATGCTCAAGGCAAAAGATAAAAGCTCAGTTTCCAAAAGCTCTTCATGCCCTGGACATGTTAAAGAACATCCCTCTATCTGCTCTCAGTCAAGTGAGAAAGGAAAAGTACCCATTCAGAAGAGACTTCTACTACTTCCAAGAATAGCAGATGGCTAAAAAAAAAAAAAAGGCACTGTCCCTTGAGCAAGTATTTATGAGCTTATGATAAAAAAGGTAAATGCCCTGTCATCAGAATAATAACTCTAAGTACCTACAACACTATGAGCCAGGAGGCTGCAGTACACATACTACAACTGATTCCAGGTTACTGCACTTTAGACACCACCAATTCATGGAATAGCCCTGCTGAAGCAGTCTGAAAATGGGGTTTGATTCAAATTGCAAAAAAGTATTGCTGAGTTTTTCACCAGTGTAGTCCCACACTGATGATACATTTGTGGAGTGTATCAGATAAGTTTCTTAAAAACATAGAGACAAAGAAAAATACCCTCAGAAGACAGAATCAAACTTAATTCCACAAGACTTGGAGAATAATTTTCCCCAGAAAGGTATGAAGGATGGAAAATGGACAAACATCACATTCTGAATCTAAGGAATAAAACCCAGGTGTCTACCCAAAATTTTAAGGTATAAACAATGGAAAAGTATTTGTGACCAGCCTGAACATTCGTTTTACTCCAATGCAACATTTTCTGGAAGAATTAAACAGATTGAAGTGAATATATATCCTGAGGCATTAAGGTATAATCAATAGAATTGTATTTGTTACCAGTGTGAAAATGCATTTTACTCCACTGTAACATTTTCTGGAAGCCCTAAATAGACATAAGTGAAGATATGTCCTCAGAATGTTTTGAGCTTTTTGTCGACAGCAACAATAAAGCTTTTGTTAGGAAAAAAATCCCTCCTGAGTTCAGTATACAAGAAATCTCAGTCTTGAATTTATGGGATCTCTAAACTGTTGTTTGTCCCCCAGACACTCTGTTTCTCATTCCTCAAACACAGACTATGTTCTTCACACATATGTATAAAAAGAAATTAAACTTCTCCATTTTCCTCTGGCTTCCTGGGTTCCAGTTAGAAGAATTTTAGCATGAACACACACCAGAGCAAAGAACACAGTTTGCCTGAAATTGCCTTTTAATACATTTCTAATATTGATAACAATTCTTTTCCCATTCCAGAGGCACATTCACCCCCTTCTCCAACTCCCAATACTATCCTGTCTTTTCTATCTTTTCATTACACAATTACCATCTCCAGCTTCCTCTACATCTCTACCCCAGCTAATGATACTTTCCATATTCACAGTGGGTAACCCTGCAGACTCTGCTCACAGTTTGTCTTCCTTGATTCCAGACACCTTACAAATAACTCAGTAAGTAAAATTTTTGTTTGGTTGGGTTTTACATTTCTACATGCTTCAAACATTTTAAGTGTGGTTGTTTCCTCCCTGTTTCTGTAACCCTGTATAATGAAGTATCCTGAATTTACGTTTTGAAAGACAATGTGAAAACATCTGCAAACTCCTGAATAAAATAACAAGTTCTTACTTAATGTTTTGTCATATATGAAAAGTAATTTCCAGTTGTTTCTTCTGTTCTATGAAAAAACACACAGTATTACACATCCCACAGCCCACTGCATAGCATTATGTAGTTACTACTAGAGGTAAGAAAACCTTCCCCTATGGTTATTCTTCAGAGTCTCAGTTCCAGAGACTCCCAGTTCTCAGGGAGTCTGAAACACTGAAGTTGTCTTCTACTTCTACCTTTAATTTTCTCACAGTAAATTTAGCCCTTTTACTCTTGGTAAACAATAAGGTTAAAAGGATCATCTTACTCCCTGTAGCTTATCTCACTCTTCCCCAACATAGTGAAAGCATAAACAGGTTTGAACAAGGCCTAAACCAATTCACAGAGCCATCACTGCGAGCTATGAAACAGTATCTTTTGCCCCAAAAGGCTTTGAGACATGGATATCTCTAAACCGTAGTAGGTGCACTACATGCGGATCTCCTACACCTCTGCCCGGGCTCCAAAGCATCCCTTTAGAAACATTATATATACCGCCTTTTTTTTTTTTTATTTTTTTGAAACAGTATGATTCCTTCCCTCCTGTCCCAGACTGCCAAGCATCTTTTTTGAAAGATTAAGAATCTTGTCTCATCCTCTCTTGAGACATTCTCATATTTCTCCCATTACTATTGAAGTCTCTCCAGTACCCATTCCCATCTGCAGTGTCCCTTCTTGAACAGGGATAGGCACAACCCTCCTCTGCAGGAACATACCTCCTCCTAGTCATTAGCTATTGCTTTAATACAGAGGCTTTTCCCTGCTGTTTTCAACTTCAGGACCGCTATTCTGTACAACAACTTTGTGCCTGCTTCCTCTCTGCCACTGGTGCAAACCTAATCCTCCTCTGTTCTCCACAGATTTCTCCCTTATTGAGATATCACAACTCCCTTGCAACATTGCAGCATCATGGGTATGCACCTGCATCAAACCTAGATGCCTTGAACTTTTGAGCTTTTCACCTCAAATACTGAAAACTACCAGTTAGCAGAGAGTTCTGGTGAACTCCAGAAACAAAAATGTTATTCTCGGGAACTGACCCTGTGCATCAGACTGTGACAGAAAACTGAGCTATCACCAAACTACATTCTCCTGGACCAAATGCAACACCATATCTCTTTGCTTAGTCACAGGAAGGTCTCAACAAAGCCTAAGTGCCAGCGATGCAACCATTCAAATGCTATAGACTCACTTCCCACCCACCAAAGACAAATCTAGGACCACTAAGCAACTGAGGGACAGAGGAATTGGGCCAGGATCAGATGTGTCTTACAAATAAGCCATTGCAAATAGCCCTAGACCTAACTATGACAAATTTAAGACTTCACACACATCAAAAATACAAATATAAACAATATCCATTTGGGCGTTTTAAGAAGAGTCATAAGAAAAAACAAATGACCTATGATTCACTGGTGTCCCTTGCTGAATCACACAGCCTGGCTTTCCCAAACAGCCTAAGGGCAGACACAAGATCTGACTTTTTATATTCATAGAATTGCTGACAAGAATTTGCAGTAAGTCCCTCCATACTTCACAAACTTTTCCTGATTCCTTAGACTTAGTCCATCAAGCTACAATGACAGGAAAAGTGTAACAAAAAGAGCCACACCTTCCTAATCAACATTTAACACACATGGAAGAAATTTCTGTTCTATTTAGACTGAGATATTTTGCTTTCAAGCAGGAACATAAATTTGAGACTGAATTAAGGAATGGTATTTCAAGCAAACAAGAACAACTGGACCAAGGCAGATGCCTAAATGAATACTTTTTCTCTTTTTTTCCCTTCTTTAATTTAATTCTTTTTAAATTTCTCCACTGTTTGTGTAAGGTGTCATTTATTCTGCAAAGTTACAGAGCTCCTTGAAGAGATAACTGAGCTTTTTACTTAGTTTTTTTACACCAACAAAATAGTCAGAAATCCTAGCAGGAAGACAAAATACTGCCCCATATACTCAAACAACACCATTGTACCTGACTCATCATTTCTGTTAACTCAGCCCTAGGTCTCTAAATTGGTTCAGCCAACCAGGCCTACTGTTGAAAAAACAAAATGCCTACCCCGGCTGCTGTTGGTACAGATAACCCAAGCCAAGTCCAAAAACTCTACACCCTAAGCAGGAGTCCAGTGCTGCTCTAAAAAGCTTAAAACAGTGTCTAAAAAGCTTAAAACAGTTACAGAGACTGACAGTTGGAACAAGCAACCTGATTGCAATACCAGGGCAGGGGAGACTGAACAAATGTCAGAATATTCAGCCTCATACCCTATTTATCCAATCCATACTTCAGTGCAGGATATGCTAGCAAATACACAACCTGAGCTAACACAAACAGAGCAAACAAAACAAAAAGCCAAACCAGCAAACAAAAAAATCAACCAAAACCAACAAACAGACATGAAAGAGTAAAGAACTAAGCCTTCTTTTAAAGGACATCAAGCACAATGCTGCGAAGTTTTTCTGCATCAGTGGAGCTGTCTGTGCCACTAGGAGGTAGGTTTAGCCCAATGGCACCTTTTCAGAAAACATATAGTCACTTTAATCACTGCAGCTTCACTGATCCCTGAGATATCAGCAGTACATTTAAGACAGCGCTGGCAACAATTTCTGGAACAGCCACACTCTACTGGCCACTACTCACTCTGCAGGCAGTCAGCATTGAGCAGGTCTTGGCACTTCTCGTGGCACTTGACCCCGCACTCCCCGCAGCGCATTCCCTGCCGCGCGATGCCCCACAGCAGCCCCTCACACTCGTAGCAGTAGGTAGGAGTTGTGGCTGTCCACACCTCGAAGTTGTGTGGGGTTGTACAAGAGATGGGGTAAATTAAGGCTTGCAAGGTCTTCTTATAGACATGAGATTTCTGCAAGGCAAGAGCACATGTAAACCAATATTCAGGGAGGTGACTGGGGCTATTTTTGCTGCTAAATGCAAGAGATTTGCAGGAAAATGTATGGCCAGTATTATAAAGCTACACATTTGAGGTAGACAAATACATAAAATTTTTACATGCAGTGTCAGAGGACAACGGTCACCTTCCAAAAATGTTTCCCCAGGCATTAAAAAAATTGGAAGAAAACAATTAATGTTTGTGTATGGGAAATATATTGGATAAAGCAAGTTTCACACACCATCCCATATGGCAGATAGCACAGAAGGAAATGATGAGATTACTGAGATCAAGAAGTGCTTCACAATACCATCAAGGCAGATGATGTTTCTTGTGGTGTCCTATGCAGGACCAGGAACTGAACTCAATGATCCTGATGGGTACCTTTCCAACCCACCATATTCTGTGATTCTCTGTTTCTACATTTTTCAGGATTATATTTATACATTAAATATTACTTTTACATGTTTAGTTTCTTTGACCAAATTATACAGGAAGCTTTGTATCTATATTTCTAGACATCTGTGAAGCTGGCTCTGAATGTCAGAGAGCCAAATCTCTTTAATTTGCTTAGTAAGAATTAAGAGAAGTCAAGCAACCCTCCCACTTACCAGCTCTTCATCTTTAAGAGATGTTCTAGTAGCCATTGCTGAGGTAATTCCGGCTTTTCGAGACTGAACGAGTGACTAGGGAAAAAGAAAGTTTGTTATTCACCACCAACATTTACAAGTGCAATGGCATTACAGGCCCAGAGATGTGAGTGAGGGGACTCTGTCATGCCAGATACCAAATTGGCAATCTACTACTGCATTTACGTTCCTTCCTCATATCTCAGAGGAGTCAAATGTATACTCTGAAAGGTCTCCAGCTTGTTTCCATCTGTCCACAATCAGTGTCACGCTAGTAAATTTCTGTTGGTTTCTCTACAAGAACTGCCAGTGAAACCTGGGTTCCCATCTCCACTTTTACGTATTGGTAACAACAGTAGCCCTTCTACTGTCTGAAGTCACTACAACAGACTCACTTTTAAGTATCTAACTTCATTCATATTCAAAGAGAAATTATTTCACCAGCTTTACAAAGCATACAATATGCCAAAATGTGACAGGAAAGAGGTTGCAAGTAACAAGGATAAAAGAAAGGAGAGCGAGTTGGAAGCAGAGGTTTGAATGTGACGGTGTATCACATTCATCAGCCATCACTGAACACAATGAACTGCATTTTCCCTTCAGAGAACAGCCTTTCACATCATGCCAACATTGTCTTGCAGCTGTGGACAGCAAACTGCACTGTCTTTGCAGCACCTCACAGCAGCATACAAGGGATTTCTAAAGCTGCAGAGAAGGATACTTAAAGATAGCAGCATTTGCTTTGAAATCATCCAACTCTATCAGTTTTGAACCACTTATATTGTGCTTTATGCTGTTTCAAGAGAAACTGAAAAAGTTCATTTCAACAGTGATGGAGCAGGACAGAGTGTTGGATATGCATTCACTGCAATAAGGCAGGTTCAAAACAAAAAGCAAAGAAGTAGAGGGGGAAATAACATAAAGTAAGGGATCTTATTCTGGTAAAGACTTGATGGATAGTCTTCACCTCCACTTACCATGGCCTGTGAAGAGAGAGAATGAATGCATTCAAGGGAAGTAACACAAGTTAATGCCATTATTGCAACGATTTAAGACACAAGCAGTTAGACACATACCAAGCTGCCCATGTATAAGCTGGCAGAAAAAATTGTATGCATCTTTTCCCATCAATTACAGGATATAGAAACTTAGGTCTTTGACCTGTTACAGCATTTATCTAAAGTATGAAATCATTACACATACTGAATGCAACCAATTAAAAAACCATTTGTCCTGCAGAAGCCTTATTAGTCAAACAATTTGCTCAGGCAGCTTCATTATTCCTTCAGGTCTCTCTCCACCTGTAGAGACTGTGCCAGAATTGCAGGCAAAAGACTGAATCAGACAGATGCCTTATTTAACAATACAGACGAAGAAAGAACAGACAATGTCTGTTCTGCTGTCTCAACAACACACTCTTTTCTTAATTTTGACACCTGCTTCTAGGTACAAAACCAAGAGGGCTTCTAAACCAACCACTGGACGACTAATGGATGTGTTTTAAACGCAAAACATGTCACCATACTGAATGGCAGAGGGTGTTTTTCCTGCTCTTGGACTGGGACTGTTTCTTCAAGCTGCAAAGACTTTTTTGGTCAATGGATCAGCTTTTCAAATTCTGTGAATGGCAACAGAAAGACATTGGAATATGCAAGAAATGTGTACAGGTTTTGGGCTTTCCTTCTTCTCTAGGACAGAATGATCAGTCAATTTATGACTGGAAACAGAAAGCAAATATATCTATATTGGGAATTGTATTGCTACAGTTATTAGTAAACCACTTGGTTCTCATGTGTTCTCAATTCAGAAGTCTACTGGCAATATTGCAATTAGCTTTTAAAATCCAACCACATATCCTCTAAAATTCCAGCCTTCTGGTAAGCTGCCAGACCTCACACGGACATTATAACTTTCCCTAAGGTATGTAATTTTTAGCAAAACCTTTTAAAACTACGTAGGCCTGAAAACAATCAAATATTTTGTGTAAAACAGAAAGGATAAACACATGAAAAATACCCTAATTCTGTGAAATTAATGAAATTGTCTACAAAACCATAGCCTCATTCTCACTGAGATTTTTCAAGTAGTACTCCTAACCCTTTAGCATAAGAATTAATATAACAAAATGCTTGAACTTCTAGAAGTGACAATGAATGTGCCCATATATCAAGAAAGTAAAGCCAGCTGTGTAAATGCTGTGTGGCAGAAGAGAAACAAACAAATCTCTTACCAGATCACTGACAAGTGGAATTGGCTTTTTTTTGCGCAGATCAGGCATGCTATCGATGCCATAGAGACCACCCGCAGGCCTGGAAATTCAAGAGGAAAAAAAAACCAACAAAATAATTAATTTAGAGTTGGGAGGGATGAAGAGGGGGATGCATTACTGGAGCAACGAAAACAGCCAGAATATTATACCTAAGAAAGTGTAAAGTTAATGCTAAAAACGATTAAGTGTTTATCTTCTTTGCACGCAACAATCCAGACATTCCTGCCTGGTGTTGGTGGTTAGGAGGGAGCACGTCAGAGAGGATCATCCCTGGGGCAGGATGCTGCCATCTTCTGATTCTAATCTAGAACACTTAATACTGGCCCTTGAGGACTATATAATTATTAGGAAAAAACTGACATCCGAGGAGGAAATATTTTTATTACTATAAAAGAGACCATTTGTGGTGCTCAGCATTTCAAGCCATGCAGACCTGTACAGACAAGAGATGCATTTGCTTGCAGAAGTGACAATGGAGCAAAAGGGCAATTACAGCAGCAACAGAGCCTGATGAAATAAAACACTCTAACCTACTTCCTTCCCAATGAGACCAGCCTGGATAATTATACCTGGATCCTAACACTTACTGGTAACTCCACATGGATATAACCCTGTCCTTGAAGATCGTGTCTTAATCCAGCTTAATGGCCTCCAGTAAATGCATCAATTTCCAAGGACTTGAGATAATGCTTTTTTCCTAAAGTTGGAAACTGAGCACATACCTCTCTGCTATACCTTCCTTCCCACAATGAACACCCAGCCCAGCAGGCAAAATCCACAGCACCTTTCAGCATCTCTCTCACCCTCCCTATCTCTGCTCTAGTCTCAGGCCTTGCTAACATTAAGAATATAGTTTCTGAGGTCTTCTTGATTACAGAGAACAAAGGATTACAAAGGAACCCTTTGTCTCTACATCCTTAGCCATTTGTCTTCACTACTTGCCACTCTGGCTTACATGTTTTGGTATTTGTGTGATAAACTGGCTAGCAATTTCAGCCTTGTTATTTTGTTGATTTGGTACAACATAACCAGTCAAAATGCTCTGCAGGAAAATTACAGGAAAAAGGAGTATGGGACAAACTGTTCATACAGCCATAAAAACTACCTTTCAAAACAATCTACCAATCAAAACAATTGTAATAGTATAATTGACTTTTTTGATGGGGTGTAGGAGGGTGATGTGTCCCAGCCATGGCTGAGCTGACAGCTGCTGCTGGTTGAACAAGCCTGGTGGGAAGGTGAGCAGTCATATGTAACTGCAAAAGCCATGTCAGCTATACAGTTTTCACTGTAAAAGTGAAATCCTGGAAAAAGTGAAACACTGGAAATCCTCACAGTGAGGCCACTAGAGGCTATTATTGACTAGAGGCTATTATAATTTTTGATAAATAATTCCAGAAAAACTTTTTGATCAAGTCATACTGCAAAAAACCCTTATAACTTATCAGAGAAAAATGACACCCACATAAAGAAGTAAGAAGTATGTTTATATCGCCACATTTGTCTGCTGCCCTTATGCTACAAAACCTTTCTGATACTGGTGATACTGTTCTGGAGTAAAATAGGTGACATGGGAGACTACTCAGATGATGCAAAGAATCCCAGAATTACTTAAACCACAACACAGCTTATTAATTAGCTTTGCATCAAGGATTTGTGTAAATCCCTTGAATTATGAAAATATATATAAAATTGAAAGGGAGAGTATATAACCTGAAAAGATGCAACAACTCCAGAGTTAATGCTCCTGCTAACAGATTTTTCCTACAAGATTTCAGTTTTGTTTTCTAATTTAATTGAAAGGAAACTGTGATACTCTGACATTTCCCATGAAAGAAGAAGAACATTAAAACTACTTTATAAATTCAAGATGAGCATATATAAATTATTGTGGTTGAGAAATATGTCTAGTTACGACTAGATAGATTAAGTTTCGATAGATTTAGTTTTGATAGATTGAGGTTTATGAGAGAAACAGTGGTAAGCCAGGATGACAAACATATTTGTCACTGAAGAGAGGTGTCCTAGTACCTATATATTTACACACCCAGATGACCTGCTTTTAGCTTGTTAATATTAATAAAAACAATTCAGCAACAGTTCCTAATTTTCAAAAGTGTTGTGGTTTTAGCTATCTCAGTCCTTTTATTCAAGCACAACTGTTACATTGCTTAATAACAGAAGAATTGACAGTGCCTCAAATATGCACAGTGCAGTTTTATATGTAATAGGGTAACTCTCCACTGCAGTGGATGTAATATTTATAGCATTATTATGGAAAGCTATATTGAGGAGTGAATAGCATTTCTGTATGAGAAAATAATTTGCACTGATAAATAAAAGACATAGATATGAGATACTACACTCAGAGATGGATCCATAATACCAGCTGTACCTTTTTTTTTTTAAGTGTTATCTCCAAAGCCAGTCATTACAGACAGGGAGCTCCTGTTACATTGTACTATAAATGAAAATTGCTTGAAGCATGTATTCATCTTTTAATACAAGTTGTATCACACAGAAGCTTCCATTAAATCTTGACAATCTAAGCAAGCTAAGGTGATTTGCAATGACAGAGGGTGAATATTTCCTTCAAAGGACACCACAGCTCTAATCTTCCCATTCAAAGAACAGCTCCAAACAAAATCTAATATACTTTGAGGCTAATAAGCCAAAATATGGCTAAGCGCAAAATTAAAGGTTTACCACTCACAACCATCTTCTCTGGAAATCCCTTGCACAGGATGACTGAGTACGACAAACGTTTGTCAAAACTACATTAGCCAGACTGTTTAGCTGTATCTTGCATAGAAAAGAAAAAAACTTACAGACCATAGCAAATAATGCCTCTAATTGACAACACATGTTTAAGTAATTCAGAACTTGTAGGTGTATCCACCTTTCAGGCTAGGAAACCAATAAAGGCACGAACCAATAAACCGAGTACACTGCCTCCTTGTTAAAGCAGAAGAAGGTGCTGTTTATAGTTACAATAAATCACTGCTTCCTGCTCCTGAAAATTGCCAATTCTCCAGCAGCCCACTCACTAAGTCCCAGGTTCCTTGGGAAAAGCAGAGGGTTGCTAGGCAGCTCCAGGCATCCGCAGGTGAAGACTTGTGGGAATACCGACACCACAGAACAATGACTCCAAAAGCAGAAAGCCATATTATGAAGCCTCCCATTTAACTTCATGTTTTATTAAGGAAGCTTCCTTCAGTAGTATGAGAATTAACTTAGGCATGTAGTAAGCCAATGTCTGGCTGAGATTTCAGGGTGACTCTTGCTTCTGCTGTCTGACAGCTCCTAATGGGTGCCCCACCATCAAACCAAATCACCCTGACCATGTACCAGGCATATAACCTGTAAAATGTGTCACTGTGTTTTTCCTGCCAGGAGACCCCAGGGAAGCTGCCATGCTGGCAACTATTACCACAGAGTGTCATATTGCAATTGCAAACAGAATTTGTCTGCTTCATTTGCTGCAAGCAGTGTGTTGTGGAGAGAATGCACAACCTGGTCACTCTCATCTGTGCAAAACAGGCATGATGAGCAATGCTTTAAAAATACAAACTGCAATAATTTCTAGAGATAGAGCAGTTTTAACTACTACAAGAATAATTGCAAATACAGAAGGCTCCCCCGAACTTCTTTTAAGAGCAGAAGATGCAGCACTCCTTCAGAGCTACCTTTCCCCTCTGCTGCCACTAATGACTGATCCAGGAGAAAGGATTTCATGGGGACCACTCTGAGGTGCTCAGTAGCAATTATTTAATACTGCTGCCATAAGCACTTGCCACCACCACATTAGAGATTATACATTGCAACTATAGCCTTGCTCTTAACCACAGGTCACTTTGGAAGAGCTGCACATCCCACCTCCACTGCTAAAGAACAGACTGAAATACAGCAGCAGCCTGGCCTTCAGTGAGGTTTGGCCACTTGATTATTTTATTAAAAACATAATAAATGCTATTTTTACTTTACTTGAACTGCAGATTTCTGAAGTACACTCTAATAAAAAACACAGGGCTAAAAGGTCTCAAAATACCACTTACCCTCCTTTGAGCCAGGGTGGTTTTGAAGGATCAGCCTCATCTTGGCCCTGAAGTAGGAAAAGGGAGAAAAAAAAAACAACATGAAATAAGTTTCCAGAAAAAACAGAAAAAGTGTTTTTATTGTATTCTTCAGAAAGGGTAATAGACCACACTGCATGCAGGCATATGCATACAGAAACTCATTCAAAAGCACCTTCAGCAACCAAGATGCCAGGGTAAGTCATATAGACAGACAGACTATGCAATTTCATTGAACAGCCTGGACTGGAATCTGAAGAGCCTGTTCAGTGCAAGTCCTCATACAAAAGGTAGTCTTGAAGACAAAGTTTTTCTTTTTTTCCAACTCCAACGAGTTATTGGAGAGCTCCTGTTACTACAGGTCACCACTTAACATGAATGTGGTCACAATGAAGATGTTATAAATTAAAAGTCCTTGTATGAAGTGCACAAATGATAGACTAACAGGAATCTCTGTATGAACACTTGTGAGCTTTGCTCGTGCCCAAATGCAAAGACTCTATAGTCTCCTAAGCAGAGAGGTCCCATTACAGTTTCATTCATTTATCTGAAAGCATTTAATTTCTAACAGGCATGAAACAAGGGCCATCACCTGCAGGTCAACTGGGATCCCACAGTGTGATGGAAAACACCACAGACTGCAAATGTGGGGATTCATATTTATGAATTCAAACCAAGTTTTTATGTTCATATTAAGACTACATTTATAGAGTGTTTCTCCATGGATCTTGAGTGGACTAATTAGAAGTAGTAAGAATTTAAACATTTCCAATGTACCTGGAAGAAACAATAGGTTCTGCATAAGGGAAAAATAGCTACCCCTAACTGGAAGCCTCTTAGTTTCAGCTCACAAGTCATATGCTCTCCTGCACTCCCTGAAAGAAATGCTGCTTCCACAAAGGACTAAGCAGGTCACGATGCTAATAGCTAAAACTCCAGCCTCAGATAATCATATCTGCCAAGAGAAAAACGAGGCTGCAACTTGCACACAGTGAAAAATAAAGTACTTCAGCCATGGAACTCAAAACCTGAGAGTCAACAAAGTAAAGGAGCTTGAGTCAGGAAATAAGATCCAACTTTATGCAAGATAAAGGAACACAGCCTCAGAAGAAAGTTCTTTTTCTTTTTCCTCTTTTTTCCCTAACCTGTGCTCTGTGTGAGTTGTGCAACCCTATACTGTTCACAGGTGACAAAGACTCACAAGAAGAGCTGAAATAACCAAGGAAAGAAGTTCTCTTTGAGGTAACAACTTGAACAGAAGCAAATGTCCAAACTTTGTATTTTTGAGACCTACAAATTAGGGAATTGTCAGATTTAAAGACTACATATTAGTAATGTTTATTATTTTGTATTTAAACAGATTGAACAGAACAATGTTATCCATAATGGAATGGACACGATCAGGCAGGCCTGCAGAGCAGGAAGGGGCCCAGACCTACAGTCCAGTACCATGCACATTTCCCCACAACTGCAGCAGCACACCAGGGTCCACCAAGCTTTGTTACCAAAACCCCTTAGCCTGAAATCTGCATTTTCTCCAAAGGGATCTGAACCAACTACTGGTCAAGAGAGATTTTATGAAGTAAATGCAACCAGATCCTTCTAAGCATACAGTGGAAGACATCTCTACCTTTGCATCTGAACACTTGGAAGAACTGTGCTTAGAAAGTAACACTAAAATGGACAATGGTTTCATTCTGAACTGAGCTTGAGACTGATGGCTCAGCTGTGCTGAATGACAGAGTGACAAAAGCAAAATGGCAACATTGATGACAGGAGTCAGTAACAACAAAGTTTTTAATCATTTTACGTCAGAATGAAATGTGACATATCTGAGACATTAACAGACCACAAAACAGTATGTTCACTGTAGACTGGAGACCACAAGAGCATCAAGAATCTGGGAAAAAGGAGGAATGAAAGATAAAGGGAAAGCTGTTACCTAGTTAAGAAATTTCCTACAGGCAACCACAAGTGAACAGAGAACAGCCAGGAATGTGGACATGGGGAGGGCAGAAAGTATGATCAGGAAACAAACCTACATCATGTCCTAGATTTGTGATGTACAAAGTAAAACTTGCCAGAAGCTCCAGATTATTTAAAAAAAAAAAGAGCAAAAATAGAATGTATTTTTACCAAGCCTTTCAGACATGCAAATAAAACAAAAGACAGAGCTTCTCTAGCATCAAGATTGAAAATTATCTGGCATTAACAGCACAGAACAAAAGAAAGAGCTTTCAGGAAGTGGCAATATTGATGCAGGGCCAAAGCAGGTGATGGCTGTGTGAAAGCAGGAGTTATCACCGGCTGAAAGCAAAGTAAAGAGCTCATTTGTTCCAGGCAGCCTTCTACCTGAGAAAATGCCAAGAGAACCAGCACCTGACATCCATCAAACCAGGGCTGATGCCTTGGGACTGTAGAAGAGCCAGTGCAGTACTCACAGTTAAACTGTGTATGTGTAGAGGAGGGAAATGTGATCCAGATTAGTGTAGGACCATTACTGGCTTCAAAGGCTTGAAAGGGTTCTGAGCAAAAATGAAGGAAAGAATTAAGATGGAGGATATTGAAAAACAGGAAAAAATATAACAGAGGCACAACCAAATTTTCCCCAGTTTTGTTTCACAAAGCAACTATTTTTCTCTAACCATAAAATGAATGATGAACTGAATTTTCATTTCAAAAAACAAAACCTTTTGATGCAGTGCCATATGACGTTAATAAAGTCCGGATAAGCTGAGGAGGAGGAAGGAGCTTTCAGGTGGATAAACAAGTAACTGTAACTGAGCCAGCCATGGACAACGCAATAAGGAAGCTGGTGGGAGTAAGTAGGATCTGCTGATAAAATCTGGAAATGACAAACCCAGAATTATTGACACTGAACTCATAGGTCCAGTAGAAAGAACTGACAGCAGTAAATACTGCAACAATGGAGGATCAAACATGGAAAAAATGGCAAGGTCAAAGCCACAAAGGCTGCCATGAATTTGACTGCATACAAGGTGTTTCAAGTGGAGAAAAGCATGAAACAATGGATTTGAGTTCTAGTCATCACACTGACTATAAGCCTTTATGATATAGCCAGGCAGGAAGAGAACATAATCCACAGAGTAAGTCCAATGAAATGTCTCCACAAAAGTAAAAGCATAAATACTTTTGTACTAAGTTGACATGATTTCTTCAGAAAAGCATATGGAATCTTTTTATTCTGCATCAAAGTAAAAAATAATCACAAAGGAAAATGGCAAAAGCAGCTGGAGTATGTAAACACAATCCTTTAAGAAGAACAAAACTTCTTACTTCTTACTTGCTTACTCTAGCAGAAAGAACCATTTCCTCTGTTTGTTCAACAGGCAGGTGAATGGGAGAACTGCAGCTAAACAGAGGATGAAAATTCAAAAGTGTGTTGCAACGACACCTCTGTAGAAGCCTTTCCAAATGAGAAGCAGACACCAAACCATAACAGTTCTACAGAATGACATTTGGAGGTGTATATAAAGAGGCAATGGAATAATATCACACAGTGGCAGTCACCAAGAAGTCCTCTGCAGTCCCTCCTTGCACTGACAAAGTCAGTCAAAGAACCAGAGTAGTCAAAGAACCAGAGGCTGCATTAGCTACATGTGCTGGCATGAGGGTTTAAGACATCTCCAGCAATGCCAGCTAAACAAAGTAATCCACAGTTTGCACCGCTCTTGGGGGTAAGAACTCTTCATATATTCTTCCTCACTTAAAGAAAGCAAACACCATTCTTGTCCATCCAGATGGATTTGCTGCAGGTGGAGAGTTTCGATCTCCCCAGAGGCAGCACTCATGCCAGCACACAGCAGGGCTCCAGCAGCTGCCCTGGGACTTGTCACCAGCCATGGGTCTCCTCAAGTTCAGCCCGCACCAGCAGCCTGAGCTGGTCAGACTCTGGGCAAGCAGCAGAAACAGCAGGCAGGCAGGAAGAACACTGCAACACCTGTGAGAATCTTTAGCACTCTTTCCCAAAGACAAATGAGAAGGCAAAGAAACATTTAACACCCTGTCATCCATCCACATGCTGCAAGTCACATTAAGTGTTTTGCTGGCTTATGGCCTTCCCTGCATAGCTCTATCACTCGATCTTTCCTTGAAAGCAGCCACATCAGACTGAATCTGAATTTTTTTTTAACTTCCAGTAAGCACATAAAAGAGCACTGAAACAATGGAGAAACAAACATGTAAATAAAACAGGCCATCACATCCTTATTTGATTTTTTTAATTTCAGATGCAGGTGGATGTCATTTTTATACCTATCCAACAAATACTTTAAAATGGGGAAGTGCTTGTCACCCCTAATACTGCAGTATATTCACCCACAGTAAAGCATATCGTAACCAGCTGCTGAAAGTCTTCTCCAAGTAATTAAAGTCTCTTATGAACGAAGAATCAGTTAGAAAAACAATGCCAGTGACAGAGCAGCATAAATTTAAGGCCCTGGATTAAACAAGGCAACAGACATGGTTACTTAAGGCAAAGTATTCAGTCATAGGGAAGGCAATGTTTGGTGAAGCCTATAAAGCCAACAACAGGAGTTTTGCTCACTCAGGAGAACCAGCAGCTGGGCTTACAAGTAATCAAAAAGTTATTTAACAAAGCTGCAATTTTAAAATTTTGCAAATTCTTTCACACACAAAAAGATACTTTAATGGACAGAACAAACAACTATGCACTTCTGTAGAAGCAAAAGTCCATAAACTGGACAGAGGAGCAAAAATATAAATAAAATAAGAAATCACAGTCTGTAGCAGCACAAGGAAAAGGAAGAACATCCACAGATCTGATAGCCTTTTATATAAATCTAGTTCTCCACATAAAAGGCTTCCTAACAATGTAATTTTTCATCACATCTAAGTACTGTCTAGCACATTATCCTCTTAAAATATAAAACAGATGTAAAACATGTAAAGCTGCTTTATGCTGCTTTATTTAAACAGATGAAAAGAATCAATAATGACATCTTATTTGTTTCGAAAATCATCCTAACTTGTTTTCAAATATCGTGTTTTATTATCAGACCTCAAAACCCTCAGTTAGATATAGGTTAATCTGAATCAGGCTAAAACAAGGAGCAACTGACTAAATTAAACTTCTAGTCATGCCTAATTAGAGCATTTCTTCAGTGGCATTAACAGAGTCAGACTAAACTAAATCTTCCCAATTAAGTCAGTCTTGTGGTTCAATGTCTTCATTCACTCAAGTATGCTGCATTTTACATGGAATCCAAAGCTTCAACAAGTCAAGGTATTATTTAAAATTCATTCTGTATTCCGCAACAGCATCCATTTAGTAAGGGCTGAAGAGCCCCAAAGGAAGCTCCTTCCAACTGATACATCATCAGCACCACCTTTCCAGCTGCCTGATGGAACAGTTTAAAGGAGGTTACAGTGGTTTTGCACTGAAGTCAAAAGGGGACTGAATTTAACACTGATATTTGACACCAGGTATCTCTGTATTCCTGAAAAAGCATTAATTGACAGATATTTAACAGTAAGAAGGAAACAAAACTGCAGACATATGAGCCAATAAAGCTTAGAAACACAAATACATCAGACTCAAGGGATGACATCTTCATGGAGGCCCAAAAATATGTGCAAGGCTCAGCTTCTCCTGGAAGCCAGTTCTGCCTTATTTATACAACTACAGGAGAAGGGGAAGCACAGCAGGCACTGAATGCACACAGCACAGAGTCACGAAAATAAAAGAGCTGAGATTCCAAAAGCCGGTAATTTCTCTACATGAGATACAGTTGCCAACACAATTGTTGATACAGCACACAGAAGTAAACAAAACAATTCTGCAGCTCCTCCTAGGAGGAAAGAGTTACCTGTTGCCCACAGGATAATGAGCAGAGAGGTATAAATCTAGCTCTCAGTCCATGACTAGAAAGACAACAACTCTAGGTATTAAGGAGAAGGTTCCGCCCTTCCCATGGGCAGGGCCCTGCTCAAAGCAAAGTGATTACCTAAAAAGGCATGGGACCTGCAGTAGACATCTTTCAGCATCGAGGTTTGATTAATCTCGCTACTACAGCCTAGACACACTATTGACTTTAATTGATGAAAGTAGACAAGTCAGACAGAGATGAGATGAGATGAAATAAAATCATATAACTGAAGAAAAACGAGGAAATACTTGGTTTAAACAAGATTCATAAAGAAGAAGACTGGAAAAGACAGGACAAACAACTTGTCCTCTGCTAATGAGGTGCCTGTGCACAAACACATACACCCCACAGAGCACCAAAGGGAGGAGATCACTCCAAGCATTCATGTTTTCTTTTCCTCTTTGTACAAGGTCATAGGCACTGAACAGACTCTTAACTCATACAAAGTGTTAACAATGCCTCAGACAATCACGACATGCTAAACTGCATCTCAGTGCCTCAGCAGGAGCAGCTGGCTACAGGAAGACAGGACAAGCACACACAGCGGTTTCAGAAAGAGATGCTGGTTACAAGGGACAACATGTACAACCTGGAGCTCTCCTCTACCTCCTTCTGCAAAGAAAGAAAAAAAAAAAAAGACAAGAAGGAGAGGAACAAAAGTTAGTAGATCAGATTTCTGCCATGAGTTCTGTAAATTATTTTATAGAAATTGGGGTAAACGTTTGCCTCAAGCTGATAACATGTTCATGCAGCAGAGTTTTCCCATGTGTTTCCTGGGACATGCACAAGACAATTAATTTCTAACAGACAACTTCAAGTTAAACTCATCAAATTTCATCCATAACTGCACATGCATTAAAATATATCGTTTTGAGAGCTCTTTTTAGAGCTACTGTTCCTGATTCATCGAAGAATTTTAAGTAATCTTAACACAGAATTGGAGCCGTCATTTATCATACAGGAAAAAAACACTGGATTTAATATAAAGAGGAACAAATTTGTTCCCTTCTCCCCCAGACTGCATCCACTGCCTGCATTCCTGCATCTGAAACATCCCCCCTGTTCCCTTCCTCACTCCCTGTATATTTTGCCCAATACGAGGAAACTGGCAGCTCCCACGGAACACATTTTGCTTTTGCAAGCATCATAATGCAGAGAGATATTTTCTGAGTTTATCTATCTAGGCAATTTTCCTCTGATAAAAAAAAAAAAAAAAAAAAAAAAAAAAAAAAAAAAAAAAAAATCCAGAAGCCTCCTACACTAAATCTCATGTTTATGGATAGGCAATTTCAAGGCTAGTAAAGTTACATGAGAGTCATACTCAAAACTTCCGGTACAGACATGGTATTTTTTAAGTCTTCCAATCAGATAATTCTCTATCTGCACAGAAGAATCCTATTACTCATTTGTATATGAAAGATGGAGGGGAAGGAATATCTTCATGGCAACAGGAGACACTCAAATTGGTTTAAAAGCAAAAATAGTTTTTGAAGATACTGTCTATACGGGTGTAATTACAGACACGCAATCACTAAGACAGGAAAATAGAGAAGCTATTTTAACTCAATCGCTAAGGAGAAGTCAAATTACTTTAGCAAACAAAGTGCTGGATTGTAGCTAAAATAAAAATTCTATTTTCCACCTTAAGACATGCCTGCATGGATGCTCATTAGGACAGAAAACCTCTGGACCACCCTGCAGGCTTTACCTTTGGAGCTAATGGTGGAGAAATCACAAGCAGCAAGACTGGTGTGGCACACGTGCTGTGTTTTAGCAGCCTGCTCTGCACAGATCAGCTGACCTGGAGAAACTGAGGAAACTTATGGTCCCTTCCAGACTCAGATGGGAACATGTTTTTTTTTGGCATGGACCCTTCTGACTGTTCTCAGAAGTAATCCTGCCTGTCTTGTTTAATTAAGCAAAACCTTCTCACTAAGACAGACAAAACTCCACATCAAATCCTTTGGTTTTGTCCTTCTTTTTACAGAGTCATCCCATGCCCTTCCAACCCAAGCCAAATCTCTCCTGACTTGGTCCCTGGGGTGGTCTCCGGGTGTCTCAGGCAGATCCAGGCATCCCTTATTCCTGGGTTTTTAATTCCTTTGTACTTGAACTCTACTCCTTCCTGGCCTCTCTTGAGGAGTCTTGAAGTGCAGAAGATGCAGGAGACCTGGACTCGTGTCCCCTCTCAGGTCTGCTATGGCTTTCAGTCACATCGAGCAGGGAAACCCTGCTTTTAGCTGGAAAACACTAAGGACAGATGGAGTCTCTGGCAATGCTCAACAGTAGCAAGCTACCAGTGAGCATATGCAAACCACATATTTTTCAAAAGCATATTCACTCCGCTCATTTGGGGTTGATTTTCCACAGAAAATTCTTTGACACAGGCTAGCACTGCCAAATTTTAAGACTTAAGGGCACTGTAGCTTCTCAAATATAGGTCAAATTTATTTTTATACAAACACAAAGCAATAAATCTTGCATTAGACTAATTTTTGGATAACACCAAAAAAAAAAATTTTGGCTTAAAATCTATATTCATCCTTGATTTCTGAGGCCCATCAATTTAAGCCAGTTAGGGACAATTTCAGGCCAAATGTAAAATTCAGCAAAGCCCTGAGTAACTGCAGACACAGATTTAAAACTTTGTGTCTCACTACGGCACATGCACTCACAGCTTCATCAACGGTGACTAACTTGGCTAAACCTTGATCACCGAATTCTTTCACAATTTCACTTTTGAGCAGTCATCTTAAATATAAAATCTCTAGCATTTCAGCGTTTTACTTTAAATAAAGTCAAACTATCATCATCTTCACTTACGCATTTTTTCCCCAAAATCAAACTTTAAAAGCTTCCTCAGATTTTCAGGGGATATTTTATGGTTTTTTCTTCTGACTTCCAATTAAACACAACAATTATTTATATGCATCTGCCAAATTCCAAGTTCTTTCAGTAATTTGCATCTGTGCTCAACTATAAATAATTTAAACCTTTATGCCAGTGCATCATCTCTGATTCACCAAAACATGCATATTTACCAACACCTCCAAACTTATCTTCCATTCCTTTGCTGGAGGCACACATTTAAGAAAATACCTTGAACTGAACTTTTGAGCCAAAGTGAGGTCTAGGTTCACAACCAAAAAACAGCTGCAGAACTGGGTTTTCAGTGGACCTTTTCCAGGAACTAAAAAGGCTATTAACAACAAATTACATTTTTAAAGTAAGACACACTCATCTACAGCTGGGAAAAAAAACAAACCAACAGCATTTCACTGCATTCCAGGTATGATGCTTTTTCCAAAGGAAAAAAATAAAAGCTTGGCTCAAACTTGAGTATATTGAAACAGGACACAGAACTGCAGTTTCTCTTTTTTGACAAATGCATGCCAAAACAACATTGTTTCAGAGAGTCACAGAATCATAGAATGTTTTGTGTTGGAAGACACCTTAAAGATCATCTAGTTCCATCTCTTTCCCTCTCTAGCTGTCAGGGTCTGGGCTGCTTTGCTTCCTGGCATCTCCAGGGTTTTCTCACCAAGGTCTTACTTTTCTTATCCTTCATTCACTTTTTTCCACTATCTTTGATTCCTTTGACTCCTCCTGTCTCTCAGAGCGCATCTCCTACATTGTTACATCATCACACACTTATCTTTATAGCTTCAACTGCCAAATCTACTATAGATCTAGCTTTATGGGAGTGGCACACAAGCGCCACCAGTTTTTGTCACATCACTGGATGATATTCAAGAGAACTGAACCAGGGAGGACAAAAAATACGAATTCACCCTGGAGCCAGATCAATGATACAAAGCGCAGCTCTGTTCCCCTTTCTCAACTGTTTTGGCTACTTCTTGCCTTGTGAACATGCCTGTGCTGCTCAAACTGCTGAGATGAGCAGCCTCCTCTCACATTCAGAAACAGGCTGTTTCAGTACTTCTGCTGTACTGTGGCACATGCTAATCCAAACCACTGCCTGTTCTCTCAGGTTCTAAAATTAGGACATATGTCCAGGACTTGAGCACCACACAAACACTAGCAAAAAAGAAAAGCATCTGTACCAAGCCCACTAACAAATCACATCGTTTCCCTCATTAAAGCTTATAGTTTGAGCCAACTCTATACTAATAAAGACTTTGTATAAAATAAGAAAGCAGAGAGCTGATTACCAGCTTTATGATCTGCATAACTGAGAAGATGACTGGTACAGAAATCAAGTATGGCTTGACAGATTGTTTCTTCACAGTGAAAGCAGAGTCACTGGAAAAGCACTTGGCAATAGATGACTCCTTCAGGAGGGAGAGGAGTCCCCTGATCATTCTGACCAGCTTCCATGATTACAAAAAGAGTGAACATAGTATTTGATACGAGAAGCTCACAACAAGTATGTGAAGATTTCAAGATGTAGTTAAAATAACTTCCACTCTTGAAACAAAGCCTCTTTCCTTAACTGAGTAGTGACTCATAGGGATGACACTGAGAAAGCTTTCTCATTGCCTGGAGAGGAAGGAGGAAGATGGACCTACACTTCAACTTTAGGATCTGTTTTACCAAATCGAGGCTGTCAAAACATGTCCCATCAAAAGATACCAGTCAGCTCTATCTCCCACAGACTCAGGAAATGGTTTAGGAACACTGCTCCACCACTGTGTCAGCTCACATCTGCTTTGGTCATACATTTCAAAATCTGTGCTGCAAATAAGGGATGTAGTTCCCCAGAAACAAAAAATCTTTCCATCTTGTGGACAAGTTATGGAAACAATACTAAAATACAAGTTTCAACTTTGAAATTTTTAAACTATTATTATTAGTAGTCTTTATTATTTTAAAGGTCTCCTTTAACATCTAGGATAGCGTATAACAGTGATTAAACACTGAGAACTCCCACTTTCTGATAGAGTCACTTAAAGTCTAGATCCGCTCAACTCACAAAACTGCAAATCTGGCTACTTATAGCACAAATGCACACTTTGTTATCACATGTCTTAGCTATTATATTTAACAAGAAACCAAGTCACGAATTATGACGAAAAACCATAACACCTGCTATTTGGAAGAAGCACTGCAAATCTCCCTCTCTCAAAGAGAGAAAAAAAAAAAAAGGTGAAGCTTGCTAACTGGCATTTCAGTGTGTTACACAGTAAATTTTAGGGGGTTTTGTCAGTACTACTGTACAGCGCATATACTTGTCCTTGTAACTATTTACTCACAATTTTTAATAAACTCACAAAATGTTCACAGTTCACCCCCAGAATGAATGTTGGCTGCTGGCTGCACAAATACCAGATTTTGACATCTTCTTAAAAGTATTTTTTTCATTTTACCTGAATTTGTCTCCTCAGCAGAAATCCAGTTTCCCTCCTGTGCTAATTCTTTTAAGAGTCTCCTACGCATTTGTCTCTTTTCCCTCAGCACATTTTTGAAATTGTTGATGCATTTGTTCAGGTAGATGGTCTCCGCGCACACCTTGTCAAGGCTCATGGGCCTGCACTCCTTTCCTGGCTCAGGTGGACAGTTCCCATCTTCTCCAAGCTCCTCACGAGGTAACTGCTGCCTAGCAGGGATTTCACATACAGATGATGGCAGCACACAGGAAACAGGAGGCTCATGCAAAACAGAGGAAAGACTGGAAGGAGCAAATTGCATCTGAGCAGATGCTTCACTGTTGACATTTGCATTTGCCTGGCTCTCAGAGGACTGACTAGGAGGGGTTTCTGCAAAGTAATCAGAGCTGCCACCCATACCTGAACTGGTCAGCATAAGAGTGTTGTCATCATCCATCTGTAAGCCACTATCATTTTCCAAAAGGATTTCAGAATCACTTGTCTCCAGTTTATGGAACACCACTTGCAGAGCAGACCTGAAGTGGTGAATAGCTTTCCCAAGCTTATTAGTGTAAAACTTCATGTCTACAAGATCAATGTTGTCCCGGGAATGGTCAAGGAAATACTGAGAATTTTCCAGGACATCCCTAAAGACCTGATCAGTTGGATCTTGATCATTCAGGTCCATTTGGATCATATCTTTCAAGCTGTCACTACTGTCAGCCATTTCATCTGTTGTATGATCATAGCTAATGGTTGTCACCCCACTAGAAACATCTTCTCTTTGAACATCACCTTTCTCTGCATTGGTAAATTTGCAAGAGTTATCATAGTCTGTTTCAATTTCTTCTGTGTTTATCCCCTCATCTTTTTCTAGAAGAGATGAAGAATTCTCAGTGATGCTTTTAGTGTCAAGCCTCTGCTCACTAACTTTACTTGAAGCACACATCTGGCTTGCATGGCCCGAAGAGTCAGATGAGCAGCAGTGATTTCCATCACCTGATTTAGGTGAATTGGACACCTGTGGAGGTTCAGCATGGGCCTGGCAAATGTCCCTGTTATCTGAAGGCTGCTCACCGCAGCTTATTGTTTGTGCTTCCTTTCCAGCTTCAAGTATCAAAGTGTCTTTCTTGGTCAAGGCTGACTTCTGCACAGAATCCAGTCTCTCACCTGCACACTCTGCTTTCCTACTCGTGCTTTTATACTTAACCTGGCATGAGTCCATCTGAAGGTGCCTAATTGCATCAGTTCTCTGAGCCCCATCCGGATTCACTGAGTTCTGACTGTTTTTCTTGAAGCCAGACTGTGAAGAGACTGAATCTGGATTTTGGCCCCTCTGGCCATTCTGCCTCTTTTGCTCCTCACTGGTAGCAACACGGACCCCTGAGCTCTGCAGAAGAATAGACTTCTGTAAAATAAAGTCTCTCTGTTCACAACTCACAAGTTTCACAACTGCTGGTCTTGGCATTAATGGTTTGCCTGTACCAATATCTGACCTATAAGCATCTTTTATATACTTACTGCACTGAATACCATTGAAACAGTGATATTCAGACAAAAAGCTGCAGATAAGGTCTACTGTGTTTTCATCATCTTTCTCTGGTATGCCATAAAAATATAACACTGGTTCTTCCTTTTGTACATCCCTTCTTGGCTCTCGAGCATGTGTACCCTGGGTTTTGCCACTGGAACCACCCTGCAGGCCTTCTATCTCACTCAAGACAGTGTCCACACAGCTGGAGACTTCATCCACAGAGCCTTTTATCAAGGTGAGGTGTTGACGGAGCTCTGCAATCTCTGTCTGGATTCGACTTATTCCCTGTAGCTCTTTAACAATGTAATCAACCACATCAGCTGAGCGGTCTCTTGACTGCCTTCTTCGACTCTTGTATGCAATGGTCTTTTCCTTGGGAAAGCACCCTTGCCTTTCAGCTGCATCCCTCCAGCTCATGGTAATGCTCAAGGAAGAAAGGTCCTGTCCCTCAGACACTCTGCCCTTTATTGCAGAAGAGGTCTGCATGATACCATCAGAACTTCCCTGCAAGTCCTTCTTGTTCTGCTGAACTGAACATGGTATTTTTACGTAGCCACCCCAGTTCAGTTCCACCTCACCAACACACACTTCACTCATTCCCTTGGAATCATGTCCTCCATCCTGACGAAAGTCCCCTCCAGCCATGGAAAATTCAGTGCTTGGAGAGCTCCTGTTGATTCCACAAACAAACATGTCTGATTCAATCTCCACTGGGGAGAGCTGGCAGCGATGTGCATGGTTTGAATTATCATCTACCTGACCTTGGAGAAGCCTCTTCATTTTGTCCCGCAGAAACAAATGGAGTTTTTGCTTCCGGAATTGCTTCCTGCCCTGCAGTTTTACAACAGGTTTTCTGTGCAGAAGTGAAAATTCATTTTCTTGATTTTTCAATCTACTTCTAGCAAACATCATCAGCTGCACCTGTGTTTCTCATAGTGCTACAAGCTGCACAAGCACATATCAATCACTTCTCAACGCACAACTTGCATCCAGTTTTTAGTCTGTCATGAGGCAGCTACCGAAAGAGGGGAAGAAAACATTACAGTTTGGTTCAGTAGAAATATCCAAGGTAACTTAAGCAGAAGAATTAAAAAAAACCCAAAACCTAAAACCAGCATACACATAAAATCAGACAGAAAGAGGATGTACTATTTAAAGTGTACAGTCATTGTCTTGGTTTTGGCCACCACCCCAGATCAGGTTCTTGTTGGAATAAGTGTTCCTCACTCCCTCTTCTATTCAAGAGAGTGGGGAAAAAAAAAAGAAGGTAAAATTCAAAAAGCAATTCTGTGGTCGTTTTCCTACCAGGTTTGCAAATTAATCTCAAGCTTGAGCTCCTGGCAATTGCACATTGTATGATTTAATTACCCCCCAAATACGTAGTTCTGACATTATAAATTCAATCCTTGCACATTTCCCCTCCTTTCAAGTTCACAATCTTCATCCTTTCTTCAAACCAAAGCAGAAATCAAATTTAACTTGGTGCAGTACCAGCTAGCCCACAGGAATTGCACAAAGTGATATAAAGTGGCAAGAAGACTGGATGATAGATTTTAGGAGTAAAACCTTTCTGCTATTTTAGTATTTCATCTTAATATTTTACTACAAAGCAGTAAAAAAAATACAGAAAATGAACAAAAAACCACAAAAAAACAAACAAACAAAAAAACCCCACAAAAAACTAACAAAAAAACCCCACAAAAAACTAACTAAAAAACCTCAAAGCTTGCAAGCTTCCCAAGCTAACCTGCAGTTAAATATGCTACACTCAGCATATGCACAAACAGGCTGAGTTGACAGCATGAAGCTTCTGTATGCCACTTCTACTCCAGCTCTGGAGATTTTGCAATTGATTATTGTCCCCAGTTTAAATCGCCTCTCTAATGACCAAAATGAAAAAAAAAAAAAAAAACCCACTATGTTAACTACTTTAAACTTCCATGTGCTTTTAATGGGATACTTACTAAGCAACATACAACCAGTCTTCTCCTCCAGACAGTAGGGCACACAAGAGATCCACACAGGATTCTCCTGGAGGCAAGGTAACTGGAGAACGCAACTGTATTTGATGATTCAGTTTGGACTTGCTGCCTGAAGCACACATTCTTTCTCATAATCTTGTTTTATTTAAGACCTATGGTAACTTTCTTTTATTTTTATTGTTTCACTTTGGGGCAGGAAGAGAGAGAGTGTTTTTTGATCTGGATGAAGCAGCATTGCAAATACCAATCTCTATAATAAGACCTTAATTAATATGCCATAAAAGAGGTTGTATCTGTGTTTCAGGTTTAAGTCTCCTCATCAGGCATCTCCAAAGGCAATACCTGCCCTTTTGTAGGCTAAACAAATTCTCTGTGAGACTAATTATCAACTTCTTTAAAGAAAGTAAGTTTAAATTTTCTAGAATTTTCAGGCCATTGGTCCAGAAAAATTAATTGGGATTTTTTTGTTTGGGTTTTGTTTGTTTGGTTGGTTTTTTTAATCTATCTCCTCATAAAACTGGGCTAACATAAGAAATATTTTCTCAGACTCTCTTCTTCCACCACTTACACAGTTTAGCCATTTTCACTTAAGTCAGTAACTGATGTTTAACATAAAAAAATCACTTCTGTACCAGTTGTAAGAAGTGAAGATAGAAGAATTGCTTGGAGAATATCCAAGAATTGCTTGGACAGCAAGTAATTGGATACAATGGCAGCCAAGAAAAAGAGCTCCATAGTTGTGGCTCCCTACACATGTTACCTGAGGGTAGCACACAGAAATGCTAATTTCAAGTATTATCCAGTGCTAGGAGAAAAGCCTACATATGCTTGTGCAAGGCTTCCCTCAGGAAGCTCAGTCTTCATCATGTTTTCTTCTGTATGCAGCTTCCAAGGCACCAGAGGGGCATAATGATAACTTCAGTTTAAAAAAAAACCAATTCAAGACAGAGCTTGCTCTTACTTTCTTTGTCTGCTACAGCACTCAAGAGCAGCAGTTTTTAACAGAAATCACTTTTTTCCTGCTGAACACTTACTCACAAGATTGCAGCTATTGCAAAGCTAGCAGCTCAACACAAAAAGTAAAACACCGTCATTTTTATTTATATATAGTATTTGTGACATAAGTATATGTATATCTATAGGTGTGTTTGTATATATGTGTGTGTGCTTGTGTGTATGTATATACACACACACACATACAGAGAGGAATATCTACTTAATTGGAGACTTTTAAAAGCACATTTTTGATTTCATCAAATACTAAAACTAAAATACTTTTTTAAAATACTATTTACTAAAATACTTTCCATCTTTTCCCAAGAACGACAGAAACTGCTTCCTCCAAAGCTGGGAACAAGGCCAGAGCAGAACATGTGGACAGCAGCTCTGGCTCAGAGGGAAGCCTTTCTACCTCTCTCTACAGTGGGTGGAATCACTCTTTACCACCAAAGATCAAATCACTGCCCACTAAGTGAAATGCCAGGAATCAAGTAAGAGAATTGCCCTCTTTGTCCCCCTCCCAAAGGCTTCCTCCCTCCACTCCCCACCTAAGCCCACGCTCAGATCTGAAGCTCTGAGCATTCACTCATCTGTGGGCTGGTCCCAGAGTGTCTCTGCACCTCCTGCCACATCCTCTCCTCCTCCTCTCCACCCTGGGCTGTGTGCCTGCTCCTATCCCCCCTTCCACGCTCCAGACTAAGTGCTCTGCAACTTGTATCCTATAGAGATCACTTATTTCTCTTGTGTTGTCTGTGTTAGAACCATGGTTTTTTTGTAGCACAGACATGTGAAGTGACACTAAAAGTTAATGCAGGTTCACCCAGGAAAAAAAACCCAAAACCTAATCTAGATGTAAATCCTTGTTTAAGTCCTCTTCCCTTCCAGGATCACTCCAGGAATCACATTAACACATAACAAGAAATCAAGACTTTTAGGAAATAATATTTGGATCCTGGTGTTCTGCCAGATGTTGCAAATCTTCACTGACTACACAATGTTTCTTCTGACTGCCTTGTTAGCAGGCATCTCCTTCCAGGAACATTCCATGCTCAGTTCCGTACAGCTATCTCTGGAAGTGCTAGAGAGCAGCATGCACAGGCACCACCACTTCTATGTTCCCCAACTTCCCAAAAGAGAGCCAGCCTCAAGCTCAACATGAGGATTACATTTCTGCTTTACTTGGGAATTTTTGGGTTATTTTGCTATTCCCATGAAGACAAAGCTGACATACTAGGATTTTAGAGAGGGGAAACAGGTGAGCTACCACAAACGCTGCACATCTCATTACCTTGTTGCTGGACACACTTCTGAAATAGCCTTGCAATACATGAACAACAGATACTTTTCCTCCTGACATACAGATTAGCCATGACAACAGGAGTAAAAGCATGCCATGCCAGCATCCATGAATGAGAAAAAAAGAACATGAGAAATCCCATGAAGGAATAAAATTCACTTATGTTATCTCTGCTGATCAGCTGGGGATCAGCCATGTTTTATGCTTACAGCATAAAACAGAGAGCCAGGCTCTCACTGGGGAGAGGGGAGGTGCCTGCAACCCCCTCTGAGCAGCATCTTCAGTTCTGTGAGACACTGGACCAGCATGGCTAAAAACAAAGGCAGCATTGTGTGCCTTTAGCACTGCCCCACACTGCAGTGGGCTGGCTGCAGTCTGGTGAAAGAAAAAGGGATGAGAGCACAAAAACTCTGTTAAAATGAGGTATGCTTATCTTACAGAATCACGGATTTGTTTAGGTAGGAATAGATCTTTAAGGTAAAAAAATCCAACCATTTACTCAGCATTGCTAGAGCCACTACTAAACCACATACCTGAATGCCACATCTATATGGCATTGAAATATCTCCAGGGATAGTGACTCCACCACTCCCATGGGCAGCTCATCCCAATGTCTGACACCCCTTTTAATGGCTATCTGGTTTTCATCATACTAAGCTTAATACTGAGCCACCTTTAGCCCACAGCACCATGTTAGAAGGTGCTGGTACCTCAGGGTAGATAAGGTGTTCAAGGAACCCAGCAAAGAGACATAAAAACAATTAACTATGATCAGAAAAACATTTCACAGCAGCCTCTCTGACTACTGACTCATGCTACTGAGTGAAATATTTTTTATTAGATTATATTTGCAGTATTATCCACACAAAGTGGTACTGCATTACCTGTACTAGCAATTACAATAGGAAAAGTAATAATAAATAAAATGCCTGATAAATGGTCTTCCTACTTTATAAAGTATCATTTAAACATGAAGAATACCAATAGAATGCAGGACATTGTGAGGAAAAAGATTTTGGCATTTAAAACAGAAAGAAATCATGGCTAAGGCTGCCATAGCAACATCGCCCCAGCACTCAGCATGCTGAAACATTGACTCTTCCTGAGAATATTGCAGCATATTTAAACACAATAATTGCTGAAATAATTCTAACAAGGCTTGACAGAGATCTGAAGGGTTATCATCAGTTTTGCTGTTTGACTTCTGGAGATGAGCTTGCAATTTTCTAATTAATATCACTAGATTTAATTTTGGGTTGGATCATACCTGGACATGGCACTATTGCTTTGCGGCTGAAAATATGTCTTTCCTCAAACCGTCTTCTGATAATTAACAAAAATTCTAACTTTTGAGTCCTAGAGTCCTAGCATGGATGATAAGAACAACAAGGTACTGAGCTGAGTAATCCTGGGCAAAAAGCAGCAGAGCTGGAGAACAAAACATACTGTTGAGAAACACTTTCACCTCAGGACATTTAGGCTGAAAGTAACATGCAGAAGAGACACATGGAACTCCACAGTGGATTGAAGAGGAAATACATTAATGTCATTGAAAAGACAGTAGTTACAAAAGGATGACAATAATTTTACATAAAACAGTGTGAGGAGAAAAACTATTACCCAGTCTCTCGGTAACCCTTTCACAGTCCCTCTGTTGCCAAGCCTCAATGCTTCGCTTTCAGGAATTACCACACTAGCTGCAAAACCACCTATCTTGTAGAACTTTCTTAAGTTTTAAAACACTTCCAAATGTATTTTATAGGTTGTATCTGTACCTACAACATTTATTTCAATACAGCTAAGCAAAAACTATGACAAAACACTTCAATGCAATAACAGCCAGCCTTCACACCTGACACATTTCAGACAAAAACCGCACACTTAAAACCTTCCTGAGCAGTTTGATAGAAATGACAAAAGGTCAGGTGAGGTCAGTCGGTCATCCTCAGGGTGGAAAACTGATACAGGGAACACTGCATATAACACAGTTCTGCACCTCCCACATCACAGTTACTTCTCACCTTTTACACAAGGCCTGCTGACCAAGGGAAAAAAACCAAATCTGAGTAATAGTCCACCACACCAGCAAGTTACCAGAGTAACTACTAAGTAAAGGAACAGTAAAAATCACAAACTATGAGGGCAAAACACCCACTGAAGTATTGCAGGTTCATGGCATTCACCAATGTAAAAACTTCTGTTGCAAAACAGCATAAAATTAAACCAATGTAATGGAAGAGTATCACCATGTCATAGAAGATAGCAGTTCCTGCTTTAACTCCTTAATACCCTCTTACAAATTTTGAGGACGCCCCAGAAGTCAAGTGAGTCTCATCTTTCTGTAAAACGGGGATTAATTAATCTCTGTCATCCAGAGAGCACCCCTTCTGTGAGCACAGACGGAGAAGGACTGAGATGCCCAGACTTTAAGTCCAGCTGCCTCGGAAACCCCCAGAGGGCAGCTCAGCACCAGGCAGCCCCTCCGTTCCTCAGTCCCTCAATGTGCTCATTCCCTCTGCATCATTCTATCCCAACTTTTCATACAGGCTGGAAGCAGCAGCGCCTGGCACATCGATGCATCCCCCTGCAGTAACAAATGAGGTCTGTCACCACCTGGCAGCCAGGAAAAGGCAGCATCCGGAGACAGAAATAGGGGCTGTCCCCAGTCACAGAGGGAGGCACAGGCTGCAAGCTGCGGACCTTGGCAGTGCAAAGCCTCATGCCTGGTGAGCAGCAAGCTAGCTCTGAGGCACCCACCAAGTTCTGAAACAACCCTGTGCTGAGGAAAAGGCAAAAGGGATAACTGAATACTGAAAACAGACACCATAGCTGCTTCTATCTATCTTATATAAAAGTTACTTCACTTCTTCCCAGCAAATACAAAACCTGAGCAGCAGTTATCAGCAGTTTAAGAGCAAATGGGGAAATAGTTAAGTTCAGCAGTACCCTGAACTGAGTAGTTCCAATGCGTGGGGGTTTTGTACACAGCTGAATCAGTAGATGGCTTGCCCCTGACAACCTAAAGCATTAACTGTTCCTTGAAATAGATTTACCCCATATCAGGATCCTAAGAACAAAGCATTATATTGAACACATGGGGCTGCATCAAGGATCAACTTCTTGTTTAAAGGAAAAAGCTCCAAGAACTGAAACAAAATTATCAGAGCATGCTGACAAGTTGGCTGGCCATGGGATGAAAACCCTAGAAATGTCAGCCAGACTTTGTGGAAAGTTTTCTGATTATTCAGCTACCTTTAAACAGAAAGGAAACAGACAACACTGGCAGTAAAAACACAGTACCTCTGGCTTAAATAAGGCTTGCATGCACTGTTATGAAAATGTTGAATGATGCTAAGAGCTCTGCCTAGACTGACAGAAACAGAACATGCTGTGCCTCTCTTCTACTTGCAATCCAACTTACAGCCCAATGAACTACTGCTGGACCAAAAGTGTGAACTCTACAAAGTCCTGCATTTCTGACAAGAACCACCATGAATTATTCATCAGTAAGGATTTTCTCAAAACTCTGATGACTCACTGATGATGTTTGGAGCTGGTTCTTTAGGTGACAGTGCCTCAGCTCACACCGACATTCAGGCAGGGGAGGGACAGGCAGCACTCACCAATACAGGGTAATGAATTAGGAGACGCTACTTCTGTTGTCAGGGCAGCAAGAGCACAGCCCTGGTACAGACTGGTTCTACACAATCTTACTCACTGATTCTGACCTGTTCTGCATTCCCTTAGGACAGACACTTGGCAGTGTTGAGCCAGGCTGGATGAATGTACCATAAGCAGCAAATGGAATAATTAGGGTTTTACAGCTCATGATATTAAAATGTAGCACGTGGCAACTAAAATCCTCCTGGGCTAAAACTGCAGCTTTACTTCTATAAGCTCTCTCCTTTTCATCTCAGGGACTGAGGACCTTAGCATTCTGTATCAAGTCTTTAGGTTTATCCCCAAAAGGTTTGCTCCATTAGCAAAAGAAACCTGCCCATATAAATGGAATGAAACCTTTAAAGATATCTGAAAACAGTCACACATCTGCTCTGATTCACAAGCCTGTACAGCATCCTCATTGCTCCTGCATGCCAGTCATTCCATCTCATCAACTCACAAGCTTCTCAGCACAAGATATCAGGCCAATGACAAATACTCTGTGTTTAAAAAACCCCCTTTCTTAAGTGACATTTAAGTAAGAATCAAACTAGTAATTTATTTTCCAAGTTACTTGCTTCTCAAATGATTAAATTTAAAATATTCCCAAGCTCCTTTCCCTTTAACTCTTCTTCCCATAGTGATTTCAATATCAAATTCCAGCTGAGATACAAATCCTCCTTACAGAGAAGTATGAGAAGTAAACAGACACAAACTCAATTGTACCAGTCATAAGAAATCTACAATTAGTGTCTAATGGGTAAAAACAAAAACTAAGAAATAGAGCATACAAATGAACATACTAAATGTAAATTGTTTTACAAAACACATTTTTAAATCCAGTCAGTTTCCAATGGAGCTATTGTATTGCTAAAGTAAACACACATACACATGCACACAGAGAGCTCCCTCAAAAAATAAAGAGCAATTCTCCTTGGTTGCTGCCTACTTGCAGTTTATACTCAGGCACTTCATTTGTTCCAATCTTTCACTTACCTTGCTACTTCAAAATAAAACAAAATATTAAAATGTAAAGGAAATTTATAGAACCAATAGAAAACTACAGAATACAACAGCTTGCTCTCATAAAAACACAAGTCCTGAAGGATTCCTAATGTTGTTAAAGGTTCACCGGATAATGAACTTTCACTATGGAGATTATCAGCATATTGTTGGTGTCCCATCTGAGGTATCATGGAAAGCAACGTTAAAGGCACCCAGAGTTTCCCGTTCCACAGCAGCACTAGGATGAGAAATCATGTAAAGTTGAGGCATGTTGAAGGGAATAAAAAATGCAAACAGCTACTAAAAAATCCAAAAAGCAAAAACCAGCAGAAGCTAATAATTGCAAAAGCTAAAAACACAGAAATCCATTTGGTTTCCAGGAGCATCCCTCAACAGAAATTCTTTAGTTCCCCATCACAGTGCATCTTTTCCCTTTCTCAGGCTGTACCAAGTACAGTTTAAACTTCATCCTTCTCTTCAGATGTGACTCAACAGAAAATATTGTACTTCAGAGGCAGAGAGAAAGCTGTGCAGCTACTTTACTCCTCCTCGTCAGCTGCCTACTGCCTAGCTCCTCATACACGCAGCCTCCCCGCTTCACTCCTCGCCTCAAAATGATTCTCCACTTTATTATCCATTCAGAAGGAAATACAAACTGATGGAGCCAATCTGACTAAAGACAAAACGCACTCCTTTGGCATTACGAGAGCAGGCAGCGCAGCGCAGCAAGCGTATCTCTGCTGGAAAAGCACTCTGGCATCCAGCGGGACTGTGGAGAAGGGGGGCTGGGGAAAAAAGCCCAGGACTCAACATAATTAACCAGCTCCAAGAAGATTTTTTGCCTAGCTCTGAGATGGAGGTTTATTTTTATCTCTCTTGTTCACCCCCTGACTAACCCACAAGATTCAGCTATGCCCTTGCTGAAATGAATCCAGTTTCCAAGGAAGACTAGTACCAGCTCTGCTACAAGTGTGGGGGATTGAACACCCGTTGATCTCTCATTTCCCAAAAATAAAAGTCACATTGTTACATAAAAGAATGACTGCAGAAATGTTGTGCACAGAATCAGTTCCACTCACGTTGTACTGACACTTCTCTCCTGGGAGTGAGCAACAGCAGGCACTCATCCTGCAAGAAGTGCCCGAATTAAAGGCACCATTTATCTTCCCCACAACGCAGAGGCATCCAACAAACTACCACTAATAAAACCTCACTGGCCAGCTGATCCATGTTCACATCCCCCTTCCCACATATGCTCCCTTTATCCTCTCCCCCCTCTTTGTGCACCCAACACAAACACCCACCTCCTTCCTAAATACTGTTTCTCTGCCTCTAGCATCAAAGGCAGTGTGTGAGTGCTAGTGCTGCTCAAGAACAACTCACTGCATCTTTCAGAACAGTGTCTTTTCACAGTGTGGGGATTTTGAAGAGTCCTATATGACTTAGCTGTGGAAATGCCACTATCCTCCCATCTGTTCAAATACCTCCTACCTCCTTGTGAGCCAGCCTTGCCGTGAACGATATTTCCTCTTCAATATCTTACCTAAACCAATATCAACTTTTACTCACCACTCCTTCCACAAGCATCACTGTGCTCCGTGTCCTGCCTTCACCAGAACAGTGCACTATCCAATGCAGGAGACTATCCAATGCAGTGGATATTCTCCTGGAACCTTCAACCCTCTGTTCCTACAGCTCCATCCCAGCACCTTGCTGTAGTGCCAGCTGATAACAGCCAGGCTGGTATCCCAGCTCATTTGTTTGCTTTGGGTAACAAGTATCACATATGGATTAATGTCACAGTTCACAATACTTTGTTGCAGCAGCACTACTGGTGAACTGTATCACTGTTCTTTCCATGTGCAGCCACAGCACTGACCCTTTCAGCTAGGCACAGAAATCATGCCACCAACCCCCTTTCAGATCCTCTGAAAGGCTGATGTTCCTTGTGGTCACTCACATCCTCCATCTCTCAGAACATCCTCTCATTTCTGCTCTTTCCCTTGCTGCAGGGCAGGGAGTATAGGTAATATTTTGAAAAGTGATTTAGCTTTAAAGGATTTTAAGAGTCTGACCCTATGCATCTCATTATATGTTTGCATTCTGCCAGGAAAGCAGGGTTCCTGCCCAACTGAGAGCACTGAGTCCAACTGCAATAGGAATGATTCTACTAAACACAGTAATTATAGCCCTTGAGCTTAGATTCAAAGTTCTGCATCAAATTCATCCATATAAGGATGAAGACTGCCCAGCTGAGAAAATAAAATGCAATCCAGGATTTGAACAGCATTAGAATCTTCAAAGCTCTGCCTATGCATAAGATGAGAAAGATCTTGAGAGAGGTCTTTTACATACAAGAGTTTAAAAATAAAAAAAAATAGGCATCCATCAGACACTTTTTTATTTACATTAACACTCTACAGCACCTGAAGTATCCACTAGACAGCCTCAAGGCTTTTAAATGCCTTACTCTTTCCAAAGATCCTACTACAAGTCATCTTGCCATCACTGCCTCGGTCCCTTCCCTCCTCTACTTCCTTGGCCTATGCCTATCCCTTCAGCCATCAGTACCAGACAGTAACATTTTTGATATCAAAGTCAAAAATGTACTGGAGTCAAACACAATGTTCCTGCTATGGTTCCTGAGATGCAAAGAGCCCATGCAAATTTCCAAACACCACCACATAAAATCTCAATTCCCATGGCTGTCTTACAGGAACAAGAGAGAAAAACACAAGGAAAAGTAAGCAAGTCTCAACAGACAGAACCAGGGTACATTACTAAAGGAGGTCAAGAGCAATGAAGTGCTGGGAAATGTCATTGCCCTTACCACAGCTCACAATGTGGCTAAAAAAGATAAAAAACCAAGTGCCCTCAGAAGAAAGGAAGATGACACCTTTCAAATATTTAGAACCCCTTACCTAATGCACAGGATATTGAGACAGACTCTGTTTGTCAGAGAGTTTTTTCTTAAATAATTAAGATAATTTCATGAGTAAAATAGGCATGACTTGCACATTAAAAAGTCTATGAGAAAGCATATGCTTTACCTCAAGGCTCAGAACACTGAGTTATTTGCTTTCTACTAGAGAAATAAACTTCCACTTAAAAAATTAAATACTTCTTTCTGCAATTTTTAAATTCACCAACAGATTTTAATTTTAGGTTGAGCCAGCAGGGAATTATTAAAACTGATAAAGATTGGCTTAGCTATATAGGCCAAATGCTTTGATGTCTGTGAGGTATACGTTACCCTTTCTTCTTTTTTAATCCTCATTATCTATTTCATTCCAACTTCCTGTAAAGTACTGAATTACTGATAAAATTGTAAAAAGTAAGCAATTCCTTCATGAGCACGAGTGGATTAACCAAAAGAAAATGAACACTCTTCAAGCACAGGTCCTGCTCCTCCCTCTCACACACTTATGCCCTTTCTCCCTTCAGGAAGACAAGTAAGAACATTTCTACTTGGCCTGGGGCAAGTAGAAAAATGAATGGCTATGGAAATTAGAAGCTAAAAATGTTCCAAAGACAGATGAAACAAAGGAACAAGGTGGGGGAAGTCAAGACAGAAAAGTCAATGGAGAACTGCAGGGGAAAATGCCCAACTTACTCTCAGGTTTAATTCATCTCACAAATGGCCTTGGACATCTCTGAGCCAAGAGCTCTCTAAAACAAATTTCTTATTTCACTGGGAAAATATAAGAACTACCTGTCCTAGGTCACACTGCTTGCTGCATCTCTCTAAAGACAGAGTTTTCGGTAAGGCAGCCTGAGTTCAATGCTGCATTAGACCTCAGAAGCAAAAATACACAGAATAAAGTTCATCAGTTTATTTAGCAGTGAAAACATGCTATTTACTGTCTTCTTCAAAAGCACAAGAAGATTAAATCAATCAGCAGTCTAAAGACAAAGTGTTAATGAAAAAGCAGTGACGTATTGCTGTTTGGCAGCTGTCCTCAATGAATACCAGCTCTGAGGAGCTGCACATCACACAACCTAAGCAGCGCTGCACATCACACAACCTAAGCAGCGCTGCTGAGACAGAGCCTGGAAGAGATGAGATTGTATATTCTCAGGCTTTTTAAACTGCCCTGTCAATCTGCAGTCATGATGTGCTGTTACAGTAGCTCCAGAATACATTCATGAAACATATACTTAAGATGTTGCTGTCAGATGAACAACAAATTTAATAAAGTGCCATTCAAAGCACTAATGGCTTTCTTTCCCTCTAGGTAAAGGCTAAGGCAAGGGCAACATACAAACTTGGAAGGGAAGAAAGGCACAGGTACCTTCCACACCACCTTGAGCACCATGGAAAATGATAATGGCCTGAAATTACACTGAAAACTTAAAGAAAATGAAGGAGATCATATTCCCCAAAGTTTCCAGAGTTCTCGCCCTTTGAAAATTTTTTTTTCCACTCATAGAAGCTGAATTATTTTCTTTATAGAAAGACAATGAGAATGGTACTAGCTCCTTGAAAAAATGGTACAGATTAGAGTTATTAGGACTTCTTATGTTCCAAAGGCAGGCAACCTCAGTTCATTTGTTGTGAATGGCTGAGACCAAACCACTGGCTGACTCATCTCTACAGCAAAGACATTTACACTCCATATGTTAATATCATCTGACTCTAAGGACATCTGCTGAACCCTGAGATACCAACATATCTGAACAAATAGAACCAAAGACTTTCACATACCTCAGAATGAAGAGTATTTCCAAGGCCAAGAATACAATAAGATTCAGAGTTGGATTTCTGTGAGGTTAATTAAAAAAAGGAATTAACACTGCACTAATATTTTTTAAGAGCCAGAAACTTTAACACCTTCACAGTTTAGGCCAATCTTTATCAGTCAGGGAGTAATCAGAGACTTTTGAGTTGTCTGCAATGCATTCTCTCATTTCTGTTCCTCTGAAGCTACTGCTACCACACCAATCAAAAAACTCCTCCAGAGACTGAAAAGATCTAGTCTCATATGAGAAGTCTTAAGGTGCAAAGTCCTTAAGAGTATTGGTCATAAAATCAAAACACTCATATTATCATCCTCTATCTAATTTGTTTACAGCCATCATTGTTACTCACAATGACAATGCCTTTCATTAGAGATGTGAGGCAGCCTTTAAATGCAGGTGCTAAACCTGCTCGTCCCTTTCTTGTCTTGATGAGAATTTGCACTTTTGATTTTGGGATACAAAAAACCCCCAAACACTATCAGCTCCGCACACTTCAGAGAAAAGGCTATTTTATTCCTCATTCAGTAGGCTCCAGCCACTCTGGGGCACAAACAAGCCTTGGCTACCAGACACCACACTCCTTGAGAAGCTGCTGCCGACACAATGCCAACCCCACTTGTCACAGCCCACACCAGCCTGCAAAATTAGAGTGATGAGACTTCAAAAGCAGAGCCGTCTCAGGTGACAGGCTGTGAAAAGCATGTTGTCTCCTTGCCCCAGCAACAACAGACACAAAACCTTCTTTACATACTCTTAAGAACATCAGGAGAGCTCTGGCTCTTTTCTGGGTTTTGGCTGCCCATCTGAAAGCATGGAAGCTGTTCTCCAGCAGAATTCTCTACTTTTAATGATGAATTAGAAGATGAACTCTTGTAAAAATGTAGTGCCTCCTGCAACTCAGATGACTTGAAACTTTTAACCAGCTGGATGACCACATTCTGAAAACAGCTATTGCCAACTATTATGCTGGTTTTTAGACTGGAGTCAGCTTAAGTATCTTTAGTCAACAGGGAGTGTGGAAGCATTTACAGCAGAGAAAACTCTCCCTCTGCTGCCTCCTCCTTCAAATTACATGTCTCTCCCTCCTAACAGCATCCAAAATGTAAGGACTTGATATCCTACGAAATTGGAAAATTACAATCAATGCGTTAATTGCAAATCTAATTAAATAATCAGCATCCCTAAAATGCAAAGGCATCTGGGTACAGGCATGTGCTGTGTGTAGAAAAACCTGTAATTATACTCTCAGTTGGAGATGTAATTGCTTTTTTGATCAAGAAACCTGGGAATGAAATGCTGCAGATTATATGAAATGTAGACCTCAAGCAGACATAACAGCTTTCCAACATGAACTTGAGGCAAACACAAGGGAAGTAAACTATTCAGCATTTCTATTGTAACTACATAAAAAGAAATAACAGACTTAATTTGCAGCAGTGAAAAGGTAGGTTAGACACCTGGAAAAGCTTTTAATCAGCAGTGAGCATAGATTATCAAGGGAAGCTCAACATTCTCTTTTCCAGAAGGTTTTAACAAATGGAAGTGCACACATTTTTAAGGGATGATTTTGAACAAGATAGATGGTCTAGTTAATCTCTTCACATCTCAGTTTTATTGCTCTTTATCCTTCAGAGATTATCTCAGGTATGAAGCTACACCATAACATATACAGCTGGCTAAGAGGTGTGAGGGTACATTATTCCCACAGGTAGTCTGCAGGACAACCCTGCTTTCCACAACACAACAGCTTGGTTCACACACTGCAGAGCCCATTTTTCCTACCTGGGCTTGACAGTGATAACATGGAAAATGCCTCTCATAGAACTGTCCATGCATTCTGCAAGGTCAGTCCAAGACACAGGGATTTGGCTGAAGGAAAGTAAGTGCCTTGATCCTATAAGGTAGCATTCTATATGAACTTCCACAATTCTTTCTCTGGTTGAAGGTAAACTCCTTTCTCAGCTAGAAGAGGGCGTCCTTCTGCTCACTGAACAAGAAACTATTTAACATTGTTTCCTTGGTGTTACTCAAAGCAGGATGGCATGCCTTATTCATTGTATCACAACCAGGCCGTCCCAGTACACACAATCACACACCACTATATGCAGTGAGCTAAGGGGCAGTCATCATACTACTAAAGTAATTCAAGCTTAATTGGTGTTTTGATACCATAGCTGTGAAGTTAAAAAGTCCCCACTACAACTGAAGAACAAGGGCAGTATCAGGTCAAGAACTTCTCTGAACACTCATCTCAGGACAACGAACCGCAGACTTCTCAAAGTAATTAACTACAGAGCATATCAAGCACTAAAAAGTCTAGCTGTTCACCTACTTCACTTACTGCTCTGATAACTCATTTCCAGAATCTCAAATCAAATAACCAGAAATCAATTCATGGATCTGAGAGAGAGGAAATGGAAAAATAATTTCAAAAGTCACAGTGGCTTGTCCAGCATTATGTAATAACATGGCAAGGAAATAACTAAAAATGTCCAAAGCAATGTCCAGCTACCTCTGCTAACAGGTTGTGTCCTCTACCAGCATTTCCTTTTTCATTGCAGCATATGCTCCAGCTTTCAAAAACTAGGGAGAAAAAATTGTTTACTATCCTACCTTCACTTTTATGTCTCCTGGCTTAAGTAATATGCTTTCCTCTTGGTGGGAATAATTTTGTGTATTTATATTCCCTGCAGAAGGGATTACAGCAGTTGATTAATGAACCTAAATGTCCCACAAATACTTGCTGCAAACCTTATACAAGCCTCTGTCTCTAAGGACATAGATATTAACACAGACACTGAACAAAAAAACCCAAAAAAAACCCCAAAAAAAACCCCAAAAAAACCCTGAGGGTCTGACAAGGCCAACATCAGGGGTCTGACAAAGCCAATTCCAGCAACCACCCCCATATGAGTAAACTCAGACAAACTTTTCATACTGCCAGTAAAGGCACTTGACAGGCCTACAATGGGCCTGAATTAAGGGGCTCTGGAAATCCAATCAGCCTTCTCAGCTAACTGGGACAGAGGAAGAAATTTTATGCAAAAAAAAATAAATTCCTGGACTAAGAATGCCTCTTCAAGAGGATGAAAACTTCACTACACACCAGCCTTTGATAACACAGCTGAGCTGAGTCAAATCACTGAGGGGCCGATTAGCCCCTTTGGCAAAAGTCGGTGATGGGAGGGGCAAGTGCAGCTGGACCAAAGCACAGACTCAAATACTGAGCAGGGATGATGGGGTTATTCCTGTATCTGCTGCTACTGTTTAGTACTCCTAAGTCACGGAAACCATTCCACCCACCCAGAGAAACAAGTGTAAAGGCCAGATTAAAAAGGGATGATTTTGGCAGCTGTAAACAGTTGTATATTAACAAGCTATTACGGCTGCAGGCTAAAAATAGAATTATATAATTTGGAGAAGCAACATGTATCCATGTCACAAAATATGAAGGAGAGTTGTACTTGCTTTAAATTGAGTTCCTTAAATTAGTCATAACAAAATTCAGAGTGAATACACCAGCCAATCCATAGGTATTTGTGTAGAAAAACTGGATCCCTCAACTACCCGTTACATGAGACACCACAAAAAAACTTGCATGATTTCAATCTGTTGCACTAACATAATACACTGAATAAAAATAGAAAAATATAAATAAATTGCATTAAAATTTATCACTCCCTGTTTCTCAATAACAGTTTCTCAAAAATGTGTTTGCTATCTTAAAATATAAGGTGAATACTGACTCATTAACAAAAATAAAACCCAGATGGAGACATGGTTAAAATAAACTGATCTTTCACATAAAGCAATTCCTATTTGTATATTTCAAATACTCTTGTATGCAACAACCACAAGTATTAAATAAAGTGAGGCTAAATTAATTGAGTCTTGAGCTGATTTATCTAAATTTGCTCCTAGATGGACAGCTCTGTTATATTCTTTTTAGTGCATGTCAATGATTTTGTCTCATTGCTTTTCAAGGTCTCCTAAATAAGAAATTTAAATCCCATGGGGAATTCCGAAAATCTGATTTAAGAACAAACGTGTTTACAAACTGTACCATATTTTATGAACTAATACCACTTGAACATTTGTCAGAAAACAAAATTTTATCTGTGACAGGTTCATTACCAGGCATGGGTCACTAAGAATACCCATTCTTCAAGAAACACCTCACAGATGCAGTCTAGCATCCTTAATATCTGCTGTTCAACTATATGAAAAAGCCACCACTCAAGAAGGGCTGCAACATGATTTTCATAATTTCACTTCAGTGAGAGTTTCTAGTAGCAAATACCTCTCCAACACACCTCTGGTTGTGTTTGGAAACCCACAGGGTCTTGCAGTGTGGCAGCTTGACAGCAAAGCAGGCAGATGGGTAGAGTGAGCACAGGGAGGTCATACTATGAGGAACAGTGACAGAGGCTGTGGTTCCATGGACATTTCTGGCAGTCTATTTAGAGGCTATATTTGGCTGGCTGGCTATTCTTTGCTCCCACAGGCAACTGTAGCATTCATAAAAATACCTGGTTTTAGATTAATTAGAAAGGGCAAAGGAACCCATTTGGAAGCTGTTCACTAACAATTAGAAAAATCACTTTCTGATTTCTAGCCTGGGTTTGTTCCTATACCTTGTACCCTCTCACCCTGGCCTGCCTTAATGTCCTTTCTCCAACTTGTATTCTCTGATGTTTGCAAAAGACCCCATTTTCTCCAAGTAATTTGCTGTTTCCTACATGTCATATTAGAAATATTATAGAAATACAGGCAGAAGAGACCTATTGCCTACCTTGCTTGCCACAGTGTAGCATGGAGCATAAAGCAATTAACATCAGTAATTTCCCATTTGCCAGGCAGTTTTCTTCTCATAACTATTTCTACAGCCCTACTAGTGAGGGCAGACTAAATGAGTTTACAGCTATTCAGAATACCCTTCCCTCTCTTCCTGATCCAATGAATAAACACAGCTTAAACAGGATACTCCTGTTTTGAGCACATACCCCCATAGTCCAGAGGGCAGCACCACTGCTCACCTGGTACTATGTCACCCTGCAAACCTGAAAGCAAAAGCCACCCAGTCAGCAAGAGACTCCCTGCCTAGAGCACCCCAATAAGATGTTGCTCAGATTTACCTCAATCCTTCCAGCATCTGGTAACTGCACACTTGAGCAACAGATGAGAGTCTCAAGCTACATTTGGGATTTCACCCCAGCTTTATGCCTAAATTAGTTTTACACCACACAAAGGATAGAGTTGTCAACAACCTCAGGAAATTCCTCCTGCAGAACAGATATTGATATACTGATGTTCTCAAGAGCCTTTCAGCAGAGGAGGTGTGTTATAAACCCAACTCATAGACTGCCAGGAAAGGCCGCAGGCTTTTTCCTACAGATTCGAAAACCAAGAAAAGGAAGAACTGGTCCTACCTTTACCACCTCCAGATTTCATATTAAACCAATGGGGAACCACTGAAAAGCCCTTTTGAAAGTGTCAGTCATTAACCATCAAAGCAATAGAAATGAACCCACAATTTGATCCAAATCCAGCTCATCTGATTGGTCCTCAACAATGTCCCAAAACTATCCAGACTAAACATGAGCAGACAGCAGACAGTACATGTGTGTCTATCAGATGGTTTAAAAATCCCATGTGAACGCCAAGAAATTAGTCTGGATGCAAAGAAAGTTCTTATTAACTCAGTAAGAACTACATCCTAATAGGCAGCGTTCGTTTCCGGCATCACAAGAACTACTTGAATCCTATGCAGAAAATAAAAATGCTACTCTGTTTCCAGCTGACACACCTGAACAATAGGATGCCATCCAGAGGGACACAGACAAGCTTGAGTAGTGGGTCCATGCAAGCATCATAAAACTCAAGGCCAAGTGCTGGTGCTGTACGTGGGCTGGAACAACCCCTGACTCCAGCCCAGGCTGGGCATGAGCAGACCCAGAGCAGCCCTGCCCAGGAGGACTTGGGGGTGCTGTGGGTGAGAGGCTGCACATGGCCCGGCCATGGCACTCACAGCCCAGAGAGCCAAACGTGTCCTGGGCTGCATCCAGAGCCCCGTGGGCAGCAGGGGAGGGAGGGGATTCTGCCCCTCTGCTCTGCTCTGCTCTGCTGAGACCCACCTGGAGCACTGCATCCAGCCCTGGGCTCCCAGCATGGGAGGGACAGGGACCTGCTGGAGCAAGCCCTGAGGAGACACACAAGATGAGCAGAGGGATGGATCATGGCTGAGAGATTTGGGATTGTGCACCCGGGAAAAGATAAAGTTCCAGGATGACCTGATTGTGGCCTTCCCAAGTACCTGAAGGGAGCCCACAAGGAAGATGAAGAAGGACTATTCACAAGTGACAGGACAAAGAAAAATGGTTTCAAGCCGAAAGAGTAGGTTTAGATTAGATATTAGGAAGAAATTGTTTACTGTGAGGATGGCGATGCTCTGGCACAGATTATCCAGAGAAGCTGTGGATGCCGTATCCTTGGCAGTGTTCAAGGTCAGGCTGGACAGGGCTTTGAGCAACCTGGTCTAGTGGAAGGTGTTTCTGGCCAAGGCAGAGGTGTTGGAATTAGATAATCTTTAAGGTCCCTTCCAATGCAAGCCATCTTATGATTCTATGATTCAATTTTACATGCTATGTAGGACCATGAAGAACTGAAATACTGATGTCTTCAGGCATTGTATCACACAATATTAACAGCTTTTTGACCTTTGAATACCACTTTTACAATCTGAGGAGGAACAAAGCAATCACCTTACTGCAATCTGGATGCACAGTACTGAAAGATTTCAGGTACACAACTTGTACATGACTCCAAGAATTGGCTCAGAAGCATGCAAGGCAACCCTGCCCTGCATCTAAACAAGTTGTGCAACAACACAGATTGGAAAACAAGAAACAAATGAGGAAACAATACTAAAAACAAAAATTGCAAAGTCCTAGCCCCTTTTTTCTGACCTTCTGGTTTTTCCTATGAAGTTATGTTATTATTCAATGCATTTAGTAACATTGCATGAATAGTTATTGCTATGATGCTCTCAGCCAGTGCTGGTTAACTCATCTTTTCAACTCTTGTGCTTTGTAAGCTGAAGCCCACTGCTATCTCTCTGGTGCAGCATTTCTTGTACAGATTGCTTCAGTAATATACAGAACTGGGAAATATCCCCTCCTCCCACACAGATCCTTCAAAATAAGAGTGTGAAGTCTGGCTCTCCCAACAGCCCATGCTATTTTTAAGGGCTGCGTATGTGGCAGGTAGGAGTCCCCCCACCCACCTCTCCCAATGCACCCCTATTTTGAGCAGAAGCAACTGGCTTGCTCCAGTGTCAGATGAAACTCACAATTTTTCCTGATAAGTACCAGGCATGAGTGTCATGTCGAGGTGATCAGGACACCACAGGTTCCTCTATCCTATTCCAAATCAGACACAACCTCTATCACCAGAGGTGCTGCAATTCTGTTCCCCATTATATCCCCCAAAAAAGGTGCAAAGGCAGGAGTTTTGTATAAGGTGGTTCTCAGCTCCATTTCTAGTTTTCTTCTATGGCCTTTAGAGGACTTGGTCTACTCTTCATATAGATCTTGGTTTAATTTTTACTGAAAGATTCACCACTGCAGCAGGTCCTGAGAAAAGTCAATCACTTGCTCTAGAAAGTCATTGGATGAGTCTTGGTGCAAACGTGAATGCTGATGATGGGCAGAATCAGACAAGAGAAAAGAGATTACTGTAGTCTACCTCAATTCAGAGGGATGACCTATGTGCACACAGAGAGTTCCTTCAGCCTGCCATACTCAGGTCATTTCTGACACAACCACCACAGAAACTGCTGTGACCCGATAGCCTATGAGAAATGTTGCTGGAGAAAAACAGGCAGAAATCATGGATACACAGCCTTACCAAAAATCTAGAAGTTATACAAGACAAAGGTCATCTATTCACATTGTCAGCACACTGCTGCCATCCACATCTTGCTCTCTGATCAGCAGAGGTACACTTGCATGGAGAGGAAAAAAGGTGACTAAGATACCTTCTCCTTCAGAAGACACCAACTTGTCACAATCAAAATTTGCTTTACAGGACCATAACAAATTTGAATATTTCTCTGGTCTAAGATGTTCAAACAGTTGAGAAAGTGCAGAGAAGAGTCGTTCCCTGAAGGAGAATGATATTTTAGCAGTCAATGCACTTTTCTAAACCAAGACAAACCTAGGTTAAAATCTCAGTGTCACTCAGTATTTAGATCAGGAACAAGAGTCCTATTTCTCCCTTATTCTAGACATACCTCCCTCAAGAAAATTAATAGGTATGATGATAGTCTATTTGCAACCAGTGCTGTCATTATGACCTTAGAGAAGCACAGTTCAGCCAAGATGGATTACCTGAACATAATGTGCAGTACTGCCACAAAGAAGGAGATGCACCTGATTGCAGAACACACCATGTTTGTAAACTATATCCCAGATATAGTTTATAGTTATATCTTTCTTTTTAAGCAAATAAATGGAACAAACTTTGGAAGAAACGCAAACTAACCTTGGATTCCCATTTAAAGGCTCCAAAACAATTTTGACTTACAGATATGTACAGTTTACAACACAAGTCTAGAGAAGCAAAGCCTCCTGAATTTGTTTGGGTTTTTTTCTAACCAGCAACAAGAAGATATTGAGAAAATTGAAGGGGACTGATGTCCTGTTGGCCAGGGGATACAGATCATCAACATCAAAACTGGGTTTAACAGAGATGAGTATCAATATATTGATATGTTCAGAGAAGTGGCAGAAAGTCCTGTTAGCACCTGAGAAGGCTCCGAGCTGCTGCAGTCATCATGGAAAAAACTGCACATTGCTTCAAGAGCATTTCTCTTAACTACTCTAAAAGGCTGCTTATCTTTTCCACAGACGTAAGGTTATCAAACAGCTGCTCAAAAATCACAACAGCAGCTAATGAAGGCATAACACTATTTTCTGGTGTGTACATAAAAATAATTATTGCTTTGCTCTAAAATAACATTAATTGTAAACCACATTAAAAAATATAGTAGATGTTAGGGAATCCCAGACACGATAAATAAAAATGGCTTTTATCCCAAACAGATGTGAATATGCAGGTATTTTATTTAAGACATTTTGAGAAGAAAGAAGCTTTCCCTCATTTGAACCCAGACTATCAGCTGACAGAGAGGCAACAAAAGACATAAATTGTTCAAACACCAGGGTATCACCCCACACTAAAAGCTGCCTCAGGAAAGGCACAAAGGATTTTGGAGAGTCTCACAAGACTTGCCAGCCTGCAAACTCAGATGCAACAAAGAGAACCAAGATTATGGCATGAGAAGACAGTCCCCAGTACTTTTGTATTCAAATGCTTTCTAAATTACTATTGTTCTGCAATCCCTAAGAGATCTAAAAGCTGCACTTTCAGAAAGGATTGACTACTATAGCCACCTAACACCTGTCTGCAGTACTGCTGGCAGCAACCCTCAGATCATGCCTGACCAAAAGGACCTCCACCTGAGGATAGCAAATTCATGAACACAAGAATGTTCTACAGATCCCCACTAACACTGATCAGGAATGTTTGTATTTTGGTGGAGGTTAAGATAACCTCCATAGATCATTAGATAGAAAAGAAGAAAGATATTTAACTGGAGATGTGCTTTTTCTGCATGAAGAGAAGTTTCTAGTAACTCTCTATTAGAGTCACAGTGCTTCAGTTTGCTTCTTTGCCACTGTGTGGGAGGCTTTGAAAATGTGAGCTTACTCATCTTCACGGGACTGATAAAGAGACACCTAGGCAACAAAGCTTAAGGGAAATAAAATGCCAAAAGTAAATTATTGCATGGACTGCAAAATCCATGAGAGTTAGAAAGGGACAGCTTCCAGTCTTTTGCTGACTGGCTCAAAACAGTTTGTTCTCCACAGGTGCACAGTACCTGGTTTTACAGATCAGAGTACCTGGGCTCACATTAGATGAGGTTGATTTCACACAGGGAAAAGCAGAAAACTTACAATCCAAGTTGCAACCAAAACTGCTACCAGACCCTGCTGGTCTCTTCACCATGACTTTAAAGTTCAGCAAGGACTCCTTAGGTGATTCCACTGTTGCTTATGAAGGGAATAGTGGTGTTTTGCACCAATAGCTTGCTCTCTCAAAATCAAAATAGGGCTTCACGCTACAAAATCACCAACACATAACCCTCCCAGAACTAGGGCTTTTAAAACTGAGACCCTCACAGTTTTTAAATATTTGCAGGTGCTTGATCAGAGGTGAAGCTATAAAGCATGAGAAAATCAGACTAGGGATATGACTGGGTACTTGCAACACTAAAGGAAAACCCCCTTGAGTCCCTGCTACTACAAGTGATCTTCATGGTCCAGAAAACTGCTGTCATGAACTACATCTGCCATCTTAGTTTGTGACCTGATTATATATCAATCAAGAAGAACAGACTATTGACATTTAACAGGGAAAGACAAAGGTTAAATCAAAATAATTGGCACAAAATGGCATTATTTTAAAAAGGAGGAAAGATTGCTCCTGTTACTTTGGTTTTGAAACAAAAACAAGTCAACGGATGTATTTAATATGCTGACACATAAGAGGAAAATTATGCACAAGACTTTTTCCCCCTTCAACAAAGTCAATGTAAGTGGAGAAAATCTCCGATCCCATACCCTCTTCTAATACTTAAATATACTTAAAAGAGTTAGTAAGAGAGGTAATTTGATGATTTAACAGAATTTTTGCTCTTCTTTGGTCTGCCAATTCTTCTGTTATACAAAAGTCAGATTCAAATTTGTATAATTTTAGAAGTCACATAGCTGTGTCCCTAGCTGGAGGCTATTTCAGTTACTGAGGGCAGCAAGTTGAAGATGCAATAGCTACGTGTCCTGGAAAATAAGCTCCCACTGAGGGATTGCAGCAGATGTGCTACCAATTAATCCTTCTTTGTAGTCAAAGTTCTAAGTGTGAAGGTGAGGATTACTGAGTCATTCTTTGCAGGGCTGAAAACCCTAGCTGATTCTGGCATAATTAAGTTTCCTCTTCCCAGAGCAAGAGAACAAGAAAAACAGCAGAAGTGAAGAACAAAACGTACGTGCATGCTACAACAAAGCTTTTTTAACAGGCACAGTTACAAATTCCTGTGCCATTTTGTAACTGTCAAGTCTTAATTAAAATACTACATTTCTCTGACTCATGGTTAGAATGTAGGATGCATGTACATTATTCACATAAATATTAATCTTTTCCCAGGTAGGAGGCTGAATTGCTCAGGGGATTTATAAACACATCATGTATGGAAACTTCTTGGGTGTCTTTTTCTTTTTTGGACTTTTCCTTTATTCTTTCAAATGTCAGTCAGATCATTAACAATTAAAGGTTGCAAGAATAATTTCATTAGTCTATGTGTTGGGAATCCAGCCCCTCAGATCCGTGAGGTGGAGCTCTATGTGTACTCATGAAATGTTACGGCACACGGAGAAAGAGGAACACAGAAATGTGCTGGAGACATCACTTCCAACACTAAGGACATAACCACCTGAAGTGCTGGAACAAACAAGGACAGTCCTCTTGAAAGCTGTTAGGTAATGACAGAAGATGGAAAGATGTTACCAGAGAAATGAGACATGATCTTTTCTAGCTATCAAGAGACTCACCCGCTTAGACTAGACTATCACCACAGGGATCTTTAAAGTCATGATCCTCATCTGAAAGTCTGTCTATCACTGACTTTCCAACAAAATCCATGGACAAACTGATGACTGAACTTGCAGGGAAAGCAACTAGCAGAGATGCTCTTCCATATTTGAGCATAAGTGCAGAGAGAAATGAAGATGCAAATGCATCTGAGAAAACTGTCCTGATACCTTAGAAGAAAAGGAATTAGACAAGCTAGAAAACACTATGTGATTTAAGAACACAAATAAAAACTCAGAAAGTCAAGTGTCTAGAGCTCAAGAGAAAGAGGCTTAAAGGACAAGGGAGTTCAGGAAGCTGTTAACAGCTAATGAAACATCAACCTGAGCCAGTGAAGAAACCTCCTGCCATCTAGGAGAGCTTGAACTCTCTTCCTGAAGAAGCTTCTAAGGGCAAAAATAAATGCACAGGAAAGGAATCAAAAGGCTGAAGCACAAAATTAAACATCTAGCAATGAACACACAATATGACAAATAAAGGATAGATGCCATTCATAGGAAGAGGTATCATCAGGTGGCATTAAGAAGACTGGAAATTTGATGCCTTAATTGCATCAGGTCTTCAGTGAAAGACACAATCACAGTCAGGCAGCTGACAGAATTAATACTGGATTGTTGCAGGGCGTTTTGAAAGGAAAAAAAAAAAGTTATCAAAAAGAGGCTGCAGTAAAGAAAAAAATGAAAGAAATAACCACCTTATCTGTCTGTAAAATCAGATGGCTCTGATAAACATTTATCCTCAGATTCTAGGTTGCAACACTGATAATCACTACACACTAAGAACTTGAGCAACAGGCAATGCACTTGAAGACTTGAAAAAGGCAAAGCAAGGATTTATGCTTAAAAAAATATTAAGAGAAAGCCTTGTATAATTATAAAAGCACTAACTTTACACACTCCAGTTCCCCAGGGATTGAAGACTGGAACAAATAATAAAATTATCTGCAAATATTCTATCTGTCTGTAAAATCAGATGGCTCTGATAAACATTTATCCTCAGATTCTAGGTTGCAACACTGATAATCACTACACACTAAGAACTTGAGCAACAGGCAATGCACTTGAAGACTTGAAAAAGGCAAAGCAAGGATTTATGCTTAAAAAATATTAAGAGAAAGCCTTGTATAATTATAAAAGCACTAACTTTACACACTCCAGTTCCCCAGGGATTGAAGACTGGAACAAATAATAAAATTATCTGCAAATATTCTAGAACATGAAAAGGAGAGAAATAACTGTGAGCAGGGTATAATCAAGAGTAGAGCTGTGTCAAATGCATTTAACTTCCTTCTATGACAAGCTAAATTATTCTAAGGGATAGAGAGAAAATTATAGAACCTTTATATCCTGTGATCTAGATGAAGCTGTTAAAATAGATGCAAACATACTGGTAAGAAATTTATAATCATGGTCGCCAAATTCAAAGACTATATATCAAGCAAGACCCCTCAGGCAACTCTGATAGCACACAGACCATCAGCTTTGGTTTTGTCACATACACCTTGAATGATTTGTTCACGTAAATAGTAAGGAAGAGACACACAACAAAGTGCTTAACAAAATGAAAAAAAAAAACAAAAAACAACGAATTCTATAAGAAGAAGTGCAAAGCCATATTCAACTGTAATCCAACACAAAGATGGGCTACGCAACAACAGACAAAACCCTTTTTCAGAAGGAACCTCAGCTCTGGAAAGTGTAAAAGGCTAACTATGCATCAGTGACAGCCTGTGATAAAAAAAGCACCATCACAGCAGGACAGCCAGTATATCTTGAAATATCAGGGTCACAGGCAGGAGAACAAAGTCTTGGTTGTTCTACAGTGTGCATGAGCAGGCTCTCAGCTGGATTTCTACATTCAGCTTTGGACACAGTGCTTCAGGGTAAACAAAGAAATTAGTAGGAGAGAGAATTGTTTAAAAAGCCAAGCTGATGGAAAAAAAAATCTGCTTAAAAATCCTGGCAAGAAAAAAATAAAAGAAAAAATGTTATCTAGTTAACACAAGAAAAGCAAGTCAGGCTTTGTCCTGCTTTTGCAATAGCACTTTACTATTCTAGTATTTCTTGTCCTAATCATGAGACATGGATTTATATGGAACAAGAGAGACCTAGAGCAGAGATAAGGAAAAGTCTTTGGACAGAAAAGGCAGCTAAGCCCCAGAGCAGTCCTGAAAAGCTCCAATTCCTATATTTTTTGGTTTAAGGGAAAACTTGATCAGTAGTTGTCAGCAGTGGTCAAGGCAAAGCAAATAACAACATTTTGCTATCAAAACTAAACTACTGTTTCAGTAACAATCATCTCAAAGCATGTTACCCTTCCAATTCAGCAGAAGCACAAAACAACGCTGAACCACCATATGGCCCTCCTACCCTCTCAGAAAAAGAGAAAGATCCATGGATAGGTGGTGTTGAACCTCTTGTCCCTTGTTTGTGCACTTGTTTTCCATAAGGCAGAGAATTAAACTGCCTTGTTCGCATACTGTACAAAATCACAGCAGAAGCTCGTTTCTTCTTAAATATTAGTGGTGTTCTTCACTTTCCATGTCATACTGAGAGCTTTGATCCAACCTCTCTACTCAGAAATTAAGCCACTGTTAGATGAAAAAGCATTTACAATCCAGATAAGACAAGATAATATATAATAATAATATATAATAATCTATTTTGCCTTCCCAGATGCAAAGCAACAACGACAATATCTGTTGAAAATTTGCAAAAATCCACAAGAGAAAGTCCTGATTGTGACAAATACTGTAAAATCTCTTACAAAAAGAAAAACAAGTCATCTCTAGAAGAAAGTAGTATTTCTAAATGAAATAAACTAATTTTGCATTTGGACTAGCAGGCAAAATCTAGGGAACACCATATGTTATCTTTCTGTGGGCATATAGACGGATAAAACCATAACATTTTTTTTTAATCCAATTTTTTTTTGGTTCTTAAACACTGTTTTCTAAAACAAGAATGTTTACACTGTTATAGAAAATGTCACAACCTTTTCCTTTTGACTTCCCAAATCAAGACTATTTATTTTTAAATCTTACCTTCATGAGATAGAAATACCAAGACTTACTATACACCCACTTTCAATAAGTACATATAAAAATATTTGATGCAAAGTTTCCCAAGGAACATTTTCACACGACAAATAATACAGATAACTCCTACTAAACTAACAAGCTATCCTCAAGTTGCCTTGAGAAAAAGTCTTCATTTCAAACAATTTAGAATAAACCATTAAGTCCTAAACATCATTATTATTATTATTTACAAATTGAGAGCTGATTTCTCAGCTTCTGCGTCTTTTCTGATATTCACTTCTAGCTGCATACAATGATGTTAAAAATGTCTGGTAGAATCAGAGTTCTAAAACCATCACAACATGCTGCGGAGTCCTACACAATACATTTGATAAAATTTTTGTCTGCAAAACATCAAAACTGTAAGAGGTGCCTTACATTGAAGAAAAAGTGACATCTTGAGCCACAGCAGCTCAGAAAAGGAGCAAACTCCATCCTACCTGTTGAAGCTGCAGTCGGACTTTGCTAATGGCTCTAATCCAACGGGCTCTTGCTGGAGGAAACGGTGGTGGCTCGATGTCACCATGGTAGCTTGAAAGCAAGAAAGAAGGAAATCACCACATGAAAGATATTTACCTGTAGCATTAAAGACACAACCACACAGTGGTTGGTCGGTCAGTTACAGCTTCAGCTCTGAAGGAACCAACAGGCTCCAGTCAGCACAGCCATGCATGTGCTCTGGGAAAGAAGCAGCTAAAGGAGAAGTTTCCTTAAACTCAGGAGTCACTTTGGAAACTGATGAGCTGAAAGATATGATCTATACACAATCCAAACCCAGGAGGAAGATGATGTTTGTGCAAATATGAGGAAAACAGTCAATGACAACAGATCAAGCCAAGTGCAACACAATGGTATTGTAATTACAGACATAAAGAGGCAGATGGAAGATTTCATACACCCATGTCTGCTGCAGTTCTCTTCTAGCCACTGACCCTTCCTTCTCCTCCTGCTACAAATTTATACCCCCTCTTTATTGGAAACACTGGCGACATGAATCAGCCCTGAGTTTCCCCAGTGCATCAAACATTTGTCACTCCACTCTTTCCTACAGCTTTTCAAAAGGACAGGCAGGTCTGTTACCAATGCTCCACCTCAGTGTCCCACAGAACATTTTGTAGTCCCTAAGCTTGTAATACCTTGGGCCTTTGGTTGCATTCCTGTTTTTGTATGTTGCTGAGGTGTAAATCACAAAAACAAACACCTTCTGCCTGCAAAGCACCCACCCCACCGTGCTGACTGTAAAAAACAACCCCCTAGATGAGACCAAAACACATCCATGCTACAGGTCTAGCTCAGGTACAGCTCTAGGGCTCAACACTCAGAGCTTAGTTCCAGGCCTGTTCCATGGAGACAGGAGAGCACTACCAGAGGGTGGAGAGAAATGGAGAGAGTGAGGCAGGAGCATCCAAGTTAGATGCCTAAATTAGAAATAGACTATGTGAATAACCTTTCCTGTGAACAAATATAGGCCAGCCATTCTGGGACAAGACTCCTGCTGCTCTGTAAGGAAAAGAGGAAAGTGAATCAGAGCTTAAAAACAGTTTAACACTTCTCTCGTCTTGTTTTCCTCTTTTCATCTTTAGTGTAAGGCTTGCCTACACATGAACTCCTGTAGTTAATTCTATCATGCAAGCACAGTGACACCAGCTGTACTCTCCAAAGGGTACAGACAGGCAGACATCTTCCCATGTATCTAACTGAACCAGATAAAAAAAAAAATCCCTCATATTTATGAAAGTAAAACCACATCCAGGGGCTGCAATGACTTGATTATCTCAAGGAAAAATGTCACTCCCAAATTTAAGTAGTGAAAATTGAAATTTTTGTAAAACCTGTGCAAAACCCAGTACTCTACTTGCCCAAATTTAGATTAAATACTTTTGAATACTGTTGACAGCTTGGAAAGACAAAAAACAAGGACAAGAAAACTCCCACAGTGAGTCAGAGCAACATGTCTATTCATGCTGTAATTCTCTACAACCTACAACTACAATAAGCACTAACTCTAATGGTGGTAGTCTACAAGAATGGAACTAATGAAGCTCCAGCCATGAAAATACATAATTCTTGGTTGTTCAAGCATAAACTTGATCTCACATGAGCAATGGAAGCAGCCGTTTTGGTCCCAGAGTACATTAATCAAACCAAAAACAGAGAATCTAGCAAATGAGCTCCAAGGTGGTGTTCCTCTTTACACACACACAAAAATCACAGTTTTAGCAAGTGTTCCTCTTCACACACAAGTCAGACATAGCTTCAGCTTAGCCAATGTCCCATAATAACTGGTCCCCTACAACATATATTTCACAGACCAGCAACATCAACTCAGTTGTCAGAAAAGGCTGCAAGAACAATGTACATAATTTGCCCTGGGAAACAGCAAATAGAAGAATCCTCTTTGACCCAGCTGAAAATAAACTGGTAATAGCTTCACCTACCTCATTTGGACTCCTGTATCAACATCCTTGGGCTTCTCAAGTTCCAGAGGTAACTTAGTTGCAGAATGGTCTGCAGGTTTTTCCTCAGTTTTGCAGACCTTCTCCTCCTCTCCTTTACCATGAGGCTCCTCTTGCTCTTTGAGCCACGCCTGACCATCCTTCTGATAGCTGCTCGAACTGTGGTAAGAGTGATTTGATTGCCTTTCCTGGTGATCATCCTCCTGCTCAGAGCCATGGGCACTTTCATGGGAATGTTCCAGCTCACTGAGGTGAGAGCTTTCCTGGCTGACATTGCAAGAGGAGCTGTATCTACTACTGCCAGCAGGACTATGAGAGAGTAAAAAAGTCCGTCAGAAAAAACAGTGGCTTGGAAAAACACAAAACAACCTACACATGCAAAAAACTGAGCAGGAAACTAAATATTACTAAAAAGGCATGCTATGAAGTCACTTTAACTATAATATTCTTATGATTATTATGTAAATATAAATTTGTGAATCTCAAAAGTCTGGTAGGCAGTAGAAATACTTTATACACAATCTCCCAGCATGTAGACCATATATAATTCTATTGTGTATATATACACACTCACATACACTGTATACACTGGTCTTTGTTGCACCAACTACTGCATCATCTTACACCAGCTAGAAACTGCAGTGAAGATATTCTAATAACCAGACATGAATAAGAATGGAAACACAGCAATTCAGAGTTAAAGTGTTTCTGTCTTCTGCAGTTTTGCTGCAGAAGGATCTTTATCACATCTTTTTAAGATTACTTGTTTAAAAACAAAGTCAACTTCACTTTTATGTATTAAAAGTTTATGATAAAATATGTTGCAGTCAAGAATAAGACTGTCAAGTCCTTCAACTTACAACCTTTTACAAAAGTGGAACAGCTTTTCAAAGAAAAGTCATGTCTCACTCCAGTAGAAATTTCTCAATAATATATTTTATATAAAAACCCCAGCATTACAGGGGTGTGACCTCTGCGATTCAAAACACCACTTTCAGGACTGAATTCCTAGAATCTTCAAACAAAATATAGCAGATGGAGATTTCTCATGCAGTCAGGAAAACTATGGCCAAGAATTAAGCAACACTCATACTTTTCTCTTGCAGTCCTGGAAGAATTTGGAGCCAGGAAGTTCTGTGAGTGCAGACTTGCAACTGTATGATCAGAGGACCAAGTTTCACTTATATTACATAGAATTAAATATATACTTAAATTTAAGTTTAGCAGGCCTCTGTTTTGATTTTTAAGGGCAACTGTAACTTAGCATATGCACAGGACTGAATACACTTATGAAATACTGACACCTTCCTCTAGGGACTTTCATTACTGCATGAAATAAATTTTGCATGGATTCTAGGATGACCAAGCATTAGAATACCTTCATTGATATTTCTGAAAGTTGTTTTAATATATCCAGTAATACAAAGTGAACCTAAATAGTTCTATAATGTATCATCAGTGAGTTAAATTTCTCTCTAGAATTGAAAACCTTTACCTTTCATTTTGAGAAGAAAATGTTCCTCCCTACCAATACAATCTACCTGTTACTTTTTTGTTAGCAAATACAATATTATTATTGCTAAAAACGAAAGCAAAGTGAATTGCATGCAGCAGAATTAACACACAAAAATGTAACTTCTGAAAGACTAATGAAATTAGCACTATAAACATCTCATTCAGTGGGACACATTATAAGAACATGGGAAATTCAACTACACTTACTGAAAAGAAGTGGAAAAAGGTGAGAAATGGTATAAAAGGCTTGCAGGTAACTAGTGACTGTAGTTTGCCATATTGTCTGTGACAGCCACCAGTGATATTACAAACACTGACAACAGGTAGGGGACTAGGATTGAGCTACAAACATCAGACATCAAGGCCACTCTCTACTGCTGCAGCATTGCATTATAAATGGTCATATCCCATTTATTATGCCTCATTTGTAACTAGCCTTTTCTTATTCAGTTGTTCCAAGCTGTGCGGATCTGCAGCCAGTGTGTCAGGATGCAGTACTGCTCCACCAGGAGCAGAATCAAGCCCAATTTCTCTCTCCTCAGGCTTGTCTGGCACATGCTCCTCTGCCTGATCTTCTTTCTGCAGTTCACCTGAAATCACATTCTGTTGATCTTCCGACTTTTTGTCAAGCTTTTCTCCCAGCTCTTTGTTTGATATATCATCAACAGTGCTTGCACCAGATGGCTCTTCAGAATGTTCATTGTCTACAGTGTCAGGCTGCTTTGAAGACAACTTCACTTCTCTATTTGCATCAGTCACTTGATCTGAGAATGCAGATTTTGAGTTTTCTTCTGAACTGACTGTTCCTAACACCTTGTCATCTGGTTTTGACAAAGCCTGTGGTGGTGCATGTGGTTCCTTTCTGGCAGAGGCCTCCTTGATGTCTTTTTGCCAGGGAAAGGAGAAATCTAGCTTTCTCCCAAATACTGCTCCTTGGGCACTCTCTGGCTTACCCATTTTTTCTTCACCACCTCCTTCAAAAAGAGACATAGAGAGTTTCTTAAAACTGGACACGAGGCCCTCGTCAGTTCCTGCTTTATTAGCAGAAGGTGGCTGTTGAGAGAAGAATGACCCAAAAGGTTTTCCACTATCAGAAGATGACATAAAGCCAAATTTTGGCAAACTGGGTATGTTCGGTATTTCAAAGACAGGTTTACTACTGCTTGTATCTGGAGCAACATTATTAGCTTTAACCTGTTTCTTCAAGTCCGATTTGGAAGCAATCCCTTCTGCAGGCACCTCATCAATTGTTAGATGTTTTTCCTGTTCTGCAGTTTGCTTTTCTACCTCAGTTGTCTTCTCTTCATTCAGCTCAGGCAGATGAACACTGGGCTCATCAGCTGGAGCTGTGGGTTTGCTATCATTACTACTGATCAAGTCCTGCTGATCAATACCAGCATTGGCCTGATCCCCTGCAACAGCAGGCTCTGATGCAAGTGCAGCACTCTCATCTAACTGAGAAAGGTTTGTGTCTGCCCTCTTAGTTTGGGCTTCCGTTTCCAGAGCGAGCTTATCAGTAGAGTCAGTGTGAAGGATGTCAGTGGCTGCCTTGTCTGCATCTGGTTGGAAAGTACCTACATCAGCCTGGTCAGTGGCCTCAGTCTGCACTGTATCAACTGCACCACTGAGATCAGATTGGCATGGCAGAGCATCTACCACCTCAGAGAGCTGTGTTTCACTATCCTGCTGCAGCACCTCAAGGGCTTCATTCTCACTACAGACTGCTGTTTCTGGAGTGGAACTCAAAGGTTCCTCTTTCGAGGTTTCCAAGCTCTTTTTCTCCTCAGTTTCTGTTTTCACAGAAGACTCTTCTGTGGAGTTCTCCTCTCTTGAAGCAGGTACTACATCCTTCTTCACAGAGGTAAAGACATCTCTTTTAGACTCTCTGGCTGCATCTGTATTTTCTGGCTCCCTGGAGTCTTTTACTGGAACAGACCCAGTGACATCTTTCACACCAGTGCTTTGAGGTTTAGGGGTGGATTTTGGAGGCATCTCTTTTGGAGATTCTTTTGGACCTTTGAAGATGCCAAATATATCATTTGTGAAAGCTGGTGCTGGGCCACTTGGGAGGGATGAGAAACCAAAGAAAGAGGAGCTCCTCTTCTGTGCAGATGGAGGCGCACTAGCTTGAGGTTGAGAAAAGAAACCAGAAAATGTTTTAGGTGGTTTCATTTTTGTCATGAAACTTGAAAACATTTCAACTGAGGAATCTAAAACTGATTTATCACTCTCATGTTCCTTTGGTTTGCTTTGCAAATTAGGTGCCTCTGGCATTTTAGGAAGAACATGTGGCTGTGTCCTTTGTAATCTGTCAGTTTGCTGAGGTACTTTTTGATCTGGCAATTCATTCTGTACACGTACTCCTTCAGAGACCACTTCATTTTTCATGTCACTCACACTATTTAAGTCATTTAGACCCTGGGAATCCATCTTATCATTTGAGGCCATGCTATGATCAACTTTTTCTGAGGTTTGCTCTTTGGAAGCATAAGGCTCTTCATCAGTAAGAAATGCAACACTGTCCATTTCCTCCATAGTACCCAAAGCATCTTCTTCTGCCCTTAGGAAAATACTCTGTTGGTCCCGAGAAACCTCCTGCACAGTGGGAGTCTGAATGCATGGACCAGGAGCAGACAAGCTCATTACTGCAGTGTCCTCGATCTGCGAAAGCTTTCCTAAGCCACACTCTTCACTGGCCTGTGGAAGCTTTTCTGAGCCACTATCTTCATTGGCCTGTGGAAGCTTACCTAAGTCACTCTCTCCACTGGTCTGTGGAAGCTTTTCTAAACCATTCTCTTCAGCTACTGTAGCAATACTTTCTACATTTTCCAATGCCAGCTTTTCTGATTTATTTTCTGGGATCACGAGGTCATTAGACATTTGTTTGTCAGTCATTGCTGCAACAATATCATCAACTTCTTTTTTATTGTCTGCATCTTGTTGCCTGGTAGAACTGCTGGTTTTGACACCAGAGTCAGTGGGAACATTTTGCTTCATATGTGGTTTAGCATTGACTGTTTTAGCTGGTTTTGTATTACTCTCCTGTTTAGGAGCAGTTGGTGGCTTAGAATTCACAGGTTTAGCTGTTTTTTCCTGTCCTGGAGTAGTCTGTGACTTTTCATCCAAAAAGGATGTCAGATTGAAGAAGCTAAAACTAGTACTTCTTTGAGGGACACTCTTTTCAGGAGCAGGACCACTGGAGAAGAAAGAGGGCAAATGAAACAACCCCTCTGTTTCTTGTTGCTTCCCACTAGCAGGAGCAGCGGCAGGTGCTGAAGGCTTTGGCTCATCTGACCCAGTGAAGAAGGAGAATATGCTCTTACTGGCTAGCTGGGATTTCGGAGCAGGGATATCAGAGAAGCTGAATGGCAAACTGAAACCTGACTCTTTGGGTGTCTGGTCTGGTTTTGGTTTTGCCTGATTAGCTCTGTCTCCTACACGACCACCCTGTTGCTTTGGGGTTACCATTGGTGTGCTGCTTTGGTGCCCAACTGGCTGGCCCAGGTGGCTTCCTCTGGGATCTACACTCACTGGCTTATGTGAAACATTTCCAGGAGGCACTATTTTACTCTCAGGAGACTTCTCCAGGGCTTTTTTGCTTTGTTGCTCCTCTTGCACCCTGGGACTAAGAGAGACCTGCTTGTCCACACTTTCTGTTTTCAACTCTTCCTTGAGGGTGGAGGATAGACATGGCATACTGGCACTCTGAAGACCCCCAGACTTCACAGGTTTCTGCCTTGGCTCAGTCACAGTTCTGCTGTTGGGTTTTGGCAGAGGTGTAGTACTTGAGTTTGGTTGAGAAGACACAGGCTCCACTTTGAAGAGATCTCCAAGAGATCCAAATAAAGATGAGATACCAGAGGTTTCCTTCTGTTCTGGCTGTTTTACCTCTTCTGGTTTATTGCTTTGCCTATTCACCAGTTCTGGTGATGGCTGTGGCACTTTGTTTACTTGTGTTTTAAAGAAATCAAAAAATCCAGAAGACTGGGGTTTATTGGCAGTTGAGGTTGCAGGAGAATCTTCTCCAAGACTGAATAATTTCAGAGCACTTTTAAATAATGTCTCCTCAGGCTCAGTGGCTTGTTGGCTCGGAGCTGGCTGTGGTTGACTTGTTTCATTAATGGCTGCATGCCTTTCAAGACGCCTGCAAACTGGAATTTCTTTAACAGGTTTCTCTTCTCGTATGGGCCCGCCATCCATAGCAGTTTGGCTCAGTATAGAAGGAGATCTTGTCAACCCTGTTTTTTTAACATGGATGTTTTCAGTCTGGTGTAATTCTGGTTTTTCATTTCTATCAGCCTCTAAATTAAGTCCTGACAAAGTATTTCTTCTTAGTTCTGATGTAACAGGAAACTTCTGCCTTGCTTGTTCTTCACCTAGTTTTTTATTTGGTGTAAGTGATAAAATATCAGTCTTATTTTCAGATGATATTGACTGTATGTCTGTTCTTTTTGAGGTAGAATATTCTGATGTCTCAGAGCCAGGGCTTGTAGACTTTCCAATTAGTCCACCCAAAGCAGAAAATAAGGAGCTAACTTTGTTCACTGGTGTTCTCTTATCTTCCTCAGTCTTTTTTGCTTCTGTTACTCTTTCAATAGATGCTGTAGTTTCTTCAGCTTTAGGAGTAGACTGAAAAAGCTGGAATCCAAAGAATCCTGATGACCCACTCCCAGAAGTTGTCACTGGGACAGCCTTACCAACTTCCTCAGTGTGGACTTCCTTACTCAGAGATTTATTGAAAGTTGCCCTGGAATGTGTTCTGAGATCAAGGGTTAATGGAGGCTCCTCTGAATGATTCAGGGTTTCCTTCTCAGTTCTGAAATCTACTTTGAGTTTTTGAAGTTTATAACCTGAAAAGTCTAATGGCTGCTCTCTCTGATAATAAATAGACTCCTCAAACATTTGTGCAAAAGTTTCCAAATTCATGTTCATTAGCTGGTCACTCCTCTGCAAAGCTACTGACAAATCCAGGGGTTTATTTGTTGTATAATCATCTAGACCCTCTTCTTTTTCTTCAGCAAACCAAAATAGTTCATCTTCACTGCCAAGAGGGACTTTGAAACCACAAACAGCAATTGTGTTGTCTTCCAGCACAGCTCTTGGAATGGAATCCATCTGGAAATTATAATCCCAGCAGTCCATGTAGGAGTAAGTTTCAGGAGTACAAACGTAGACATACTGTCCAGTGGGATCAGTGAGCAGGGAATACACATACTGGTTGTCACTGTACATGTAGTATCCACAATCACCATCTTCTGATGGCCACCACATACCCTGCTCAAGCATCATTATCCACTCCTGATAATCCTGGCTATAGGATGAGTACATCAAGCCTTCATCCATACTTAAAGCATCTTGGTCAATTAGTGTCCACATTGTTCCATCACAGCCAGAGGAGTAGCTCAAATCCATGGGCAACTCCTCAAATGAGTAACCACCATCTCTTTCAAAGGGTGCAAAGTAACTGTAACTTTCATTGAGAGAATTGGCAGTCCATGCATCGTTTTCTTCCAAACAAATGTCTTGAAACATTAACTGGTCAAACGAATCATATGACATCACACTTAAATCTAGACTCTGTCCATCAAAATTGGCATTAGTCTGCCAATCCATGACATTCGCATTCCCATCCTTTTTACAGAGATTCATGACCACGTTATTTTCAGGCCAGTCCAAGAATTGAGGAGGCAGAACAGAGTTCTGGTTTAACACATAGTAAACTGGTACTGCTATTCCACGAGTGTCAGCCAGTCCCCCCACTTCATATTCCCATTCAAAGCTAGAATGGCTCCTTGTTTCCTGATAAGCTGAGTACTGCTCCATAGGGTTATAGCTTTTATTAGTCAAATTGAGAGATTCATTTGATCCTTTGTTTAAACGAATTGGAAGAATTCTAGATTCTGCATCCTGGTGAGGAACATGCCTACTATTTACAGACTTTCCAGACAAGTCCTGTACATTGGCTTGCAGATTTTGGGTGTCAGGGGGCACAGGATGCCCACTGTGGGGAACATGAAGCTCAGTTGTTTCATTTACTCTTGCACTGGACAGGTGGTCAGTAGTGGAAGATTCCACTGTTTTCACATTATCCTGCTTCTCCTTTGGTTTTGGCAGAAGATTTTTTAAGAAGCTAGAACCTTCCTGCTTTTCTCCAGTGCTGCTTTGACTGTCAGAAGCCATTCCTGGATTACTGGGTTTTGTCTCCAAGCTAGAATCCTCACCTCTGTCAAAAAGCTTCATGAAGCCCAGAGAATTTGTTTTCATCTTCTCTTGCTTACATTCAGACAAGTTTTCACTTGAGGCAAACTTAAATAAGCCAGAAAATAATCCAGGAGAAGTGCTTTTCTGGCTATCACTCTCACTTTTGGCAGTTGAGTCTTGATTATTGCTCGTGTTTTCATCTGAAGAAATGTGAAGAAAGCCAGAAAGAAAACCTAGAGTGTGCTTCTTCTGAGTATCATCTGCACTTGGAGCTTCTGGCCCTTTGGCTGAAGAGGTGGATTCAACTGAGCCTTTGCTTAAGTCTGCCGCATTTACTCCCTCTTTCATCAGTCCTCCTTTTACATTTCTAGGTTCTTCTTGAGTACTCTTAGATTTCTGCTGCACTTCTTTAGCCTTAAGAGTAGCTGAGGCACTATCATGGTGTTTTTCTGTGTTTACCTGGACAGTAGATAAGTTCTCTTTAGTCATGTTTTCTCTTTGTAAAAGTTCCTCCTTGTTGTCTGATAAATTTGGAACTGAGCTAGATTTTATTGAAACAGCATTTCCTGAATTACTGTTTCTGCCTTCATGCAGGGAACTGCCACTAGAACCCTGATGACTTTTTTGGTGCTGTGTAGGTGCTAGATTTTCTGCAGAAGAAAATTTAAATAACGATGACATAAAGCCTCCTTTCTCATTCTTCTGTTTCTGCTTTGCTGGAACCCAGCCTGTTCCTGCTTTTGATGAACCCAGCCCACTGATAAAAGGAAGTTTTCCAGTGAAAGGAAATAAGTGCTCTTCCTTTGATGAACTATTTTGTCTTATATCCTCCTCAGACTTATGGTCTTTAAAATGTTCAGATGTACATTCTTTCTTCTGTTGTTCTGCAGAAGGAAGCAACAATTGACTGAAAGACTTTTTGAGTGGGCTAAAAAAGCTTTCAGATGCTGTATCCTCATCTTGAGGCTGTGATTTAGGTTCCACATGACCTCTGTTTTGCTTGTTTGCCAGTCCATGGCCTGCAGGATGCTGATCCTCCAAGTGACTTGCAGGAGGCTGGTCCCTGGACATGGGCACACCATCTACCAAGGTGGCACCTGACTGACTTGTAATAGGATGCGGATCTGGTTGCTTCTGTGGCACATCCGGCTGCTTGGGAGCCAAGAGACCATCAAGATTGGCTTTCAGACTGAAGGAACTGACTGAGTTTGTGAGCCTGCCAAAGATGGAAGACACAGAAGTGCTACTTGAATTTACTTCTGCCTCACTTCTGATCTCACTTTTCTGTGCCACTGGAACAGTGCTGCTGGTCTTGGCTGATATCTGTCCAGACGGCGTTTCGCTCCTTTTTGTCTCCTCAGTTTTCACAGCATGGTTGTCCTTGGTGTGCTCCTCTTTTGTGACTTCTTGTTTTGGCACTTCCTTCTCAGAGAAGATCTTTAAAGGATTAAACATGCCTAGAACTGAATTCACAACTGAATGCTGGTTCTGCTGGCTGTCAGCAGAATTTCCTTGTGTTTGCTGCGGAGGATGTGGTGCAGAAGCCTTACTGTCTGCCTCAGTGGTTTCTGGCTTGTTGGAGTTTGTGTTCTGGGCTCTTTTATCACTGCTCACCTGAGATGGTAGCAAAGACTGAATGGAGAACTTGGTGTCAGATTTACTTTCTGCTGCACCTCCAGAAGAAGAACTCTCACTTTTAGCCTTAATGGTAAATACATTCAAGATTCCACCTTCTGATGAGTTTTTGTTTTCTGTATTCTCTGGAGTGGAAGACACAAATTTTTCAACAGAAGCTGTGAGTTGCTTTGTGCTTGACCCCACCTTTTCTGTGAAAGAGCTGAAGAGAGAATTCACTGTATTTTTCACACCTGACAAGTCCGGAAGAGATTCAGATTTGCCTTTGGTACTCTCCTCTGCAGCAAGATGTTTGGTCTGCTCAGATTTTTTAGCTTCTGCTGAATCATCAGCATTATCCTGCTTCAGTGGCACATTCTCAACATTTTTTTTTGTTTCTGGCAGTGTACCAAATTTGCTGATTTCTTCCTCCTTTTCAGCCAAGTATTCAGAGACTGATTCTACCAGACACTGAAGTTCATCCATTGTGTCTATGTACTCCTCATTGGGTTCTTCAACAGGAGAGAGTGTTAAGTCTTGCACAGGATAATCACGCTTGACCTCTTTAGTTTTATGTTTTTTATCAGAGCTGTCTTTTAACTGGGAGCCCATATTTGCAGGGAAATTAGCAGTTATGTTTCTCAAATGGCTGATGTCAGAATCATACCATCTTCTTGAAAGTTCCCCCATTTCATCATCTGAAACAGGCGAGTACTGGAACTCATCAGAAGCACTGCTATCAAATTCCTCAAGGACATCGACAGGCACGAAAGTGTTCTCTAGCATCCTCCTGTGTTTCATGTCCTCAGTGTTACTCAGGTGAAGTGAGCCGTCATGGTTCATCCCCTGCTTGTTGGGTAACTTGCCACTTTTAACCATTAACCCATTTTTGTACGGACGCAGGACTGGATAAGCAGGCAACCCCTTACCTTCAGAGTTCCTAATATATTTTATAACTCTGTCATATACTGGGAAATCATCAATGGGTTCAGAACCAGCCACACCATTGAAATAGACTTTTTTCTCCCCAGGAAACTGCAGACTTCCATTACTTTGCAGGCTTACTCGTTCTCTCTCTTCAAAATTGTATCGCAGTTTCTTTTTCCTTCTTCTATCAATTGTATCATATTCCTGAGGATATCTAGGGACATCTACAGACCCCGACTCCAGACACACATTTTGGCAGTACCTTGATCTTTCACAGTGATTTAAATTTTCTCTTTTTGAGAGAGTTTGCATTTTTTTCATGTTTTTCTCATGCCAACTTCTAGTTTTATGAGTTTTTTCTAAGAAATCCTCTATTAAAAGTTTTCCTAGCTCTTCATAGTTATTCTCCTGTTCTTCTTCTCCATCTTCAGTGTCAAATGGAATGATCCTGACTCTTTCATTTCTAGCTAGAGATCCTTGTCTAAGATGAGAAATAAAGGGAGTGGGAGGGAAAAGAAGAGAGGCAGCAAAAAAAATAGGAAGGGAAAAACAACAGTTTTTAAAAAAGCTATAGGAAGGACAGAAAAAATAGCAATGGAAAAACATGCATTAAATAAATGAAAATTAAATCAGAAACATTCAGAAACAACAAAATTGAAAACCTGCCAATCTACCACCATTACTTCAATCAAATAGTCAAAAAAAAGCAGCACAGGTTATGAGATTCCACCGGTTATGTCTGCACAAAATTTAGAAATGCCTTTTTGAGGGAGAACAGTTTTTTGTGATCAAGTGAGGGCACACAGCCTTAGCTTACCAGTACTCTGCTGTTGCTTTTTTAGGCATGCTGAAAAGAAGTGACTTATTGCAGCAACAGGACTACTTTGAGATGCAGTGCCCACACACACCATTCCACTATGCTGTGCCTCCATTTTGGTCGCTCTGGGCTGCAAACTTTGTTTTAGCAGTATTCATAAAGCCTTCAGGGACCCTGTATCTCCTAGGGCTGGCAACAGATTTCATCTGGCGACTTAGGAGTTGCTGGACTTCAGGCAAGTGAGACAGAGAACAAAATGCAAACCGTGGGCATGAGCAACAAGAGGAGTTTCAGCTGTTTCACTGTTCCTCTTTGCTGGGAGAGCTCTTAATGCAGCTAAAGGCCTCAAGGTGCCCCTACCGACACAAAATTAGGATTCTCAGAACTGTTACTGGACCAGAAAGAAAAGCAAAACACCTGTGCTGGATATTAGCCCATCATAAGCCTCAGATGATCTTCAGGATCTGTACTTCCCATTTATAATGTATCTGAACAGATCCAGCAATTTTGTCATTGTTCATTGTATTAGAATGGATTAAGCTACAAAAAAATCTGATGCTTCCCAGAAATCCAAGTAAATGACCCTTGGGATTTTGGGATTAATTCTTATCCCTTGGTCAGCAGAATAATCTCAATTGTTTAACAGCCCCAAGAGTAGTGGCAAAGAAACAACTTCTTCCTCTAAACCTCATAAGGACAGCTTCTGACAATCAGGTAGAAAGTGGATGTAAAAATATCAATATGATCATCTAAAAGATGCAGCTTTGCCTCACATCATCCATTGATGAGAACTGAGGAGCATAAGGGCATGTGTGTCCCTGACCCGCCTAGTGCCAGAGAAGGGAAAAGACAGAGGATACACAGGAATTTTATGGATACTGCTAATCCAAGAGTTTTCACCATGCAAGCTGCAAAGAGCGTGCCAACATAGGATACAGATGGCATAGTCCTGAAAGAGAGATTGGTCATTGCAATTTCTACTGCTGCTTTAGTGCTGCATTTCCAACAGTATTAGTTAACTTGTTGTAATTGGAAAGATGCTCATTACTTCAAATGATTCCTGTTATACACAGTTTAGAACACTTATTATACTTCTTGCTCACTATTTTAAGCTGAAATAACTGAAATAATTTTCTTTTAAAAGATTCCCAGGGCCACCATAGTTACTGGATCAAGCCCTTCCAAAACTCAGCTGAAGGCAATGGGCACTACATGAATGTCTGAAGAGCCATTATCTGTAAATGCTGAACCAAAAATTGACTAATTTAGGCATAAAGAAAATTACTTTTCTTCCTAATTGAGCTTCTTTCCCTGTATGTGTTTTCTCTGCTCTTTTACAAAGCATCCCTTTTATTAGAAATAATGATGAGAAACCCAACATGTGAGAAGGGAAAAAGCCCAGAATTTAACTACTACATATCTAAAAACAGCTGAGGCAAACAGCAGGTATCAGTTGAAATGTACCAGAGGAACACTTCAAAGTGGGGAGACACGCAGAGAGGTGCAGAGAGGGTAGCCCACTCATCTGATAGATCTAAAGACTCAGCTGTGGACTCTTAGGTCAGTGTGGCCTCTCACAGTGGAACCTATGCTATCATACTAAGCAAGACTAGTGATGTATGGAAGACAAACAGTTAATGAAAATGAGCATTGCAAAGAAAAGTTAGTGCTTAAACAAAACAAAAAAAACACCAAAACTGAGGGAAAGAAGTCTGCTCTTCTGAAGCCAAATTGGTTGCTGGCAGCAAAACACATTCCAAGGACACATAACAATATTGCTTGTCATCCTTAGCAGAGGTTGGAAGAAAATACATTACTTCTATCAAAAGAATAAGATCATGCGTAACAGCTAATAAAGAGAAGCAGAACTTTTTCATCCAAGCCCAAATTAAAAAAAAAACCCAGGTGCTAGAACAGACAGTTTCAACTGAGGCATTTTGGCACTGACAACCTTCTGCCCAGTTCAAGTTTCAGCAGGTTCTTGTCTGTTCTTCTGGGTCTGCCCAGGAGAGCCTCCTACAAGCCCTCATTTTCACAGTAATGACCAGCTGCAGTCTGCCAGAAACACTGACTTCATTAGGTGACTGCCTGGTACACAGCACTGAGAGCTGCTAGGAACAAAAGTCAAATACAATTTGTTCCTGCAATACTCAGCTACAACTTTGTTTTGAAAATATTTCAGATCTACCCACATGCTTCTTTTCAGCCAGATTGTTAGAAATACCTTTCTGGTAATGGAATCCCACATAGCTTCTTTGAAAAGCTTATTTGCATGGTTTATGTTTTAAGATTAAATATGTAGCAAAGAATCGTGTTGGGCATATAGAAAATGCACATGGGAACAGGAACACTCAGATTCCCCATTGAGGATTTGCATGCCTGGACTGAAAGTAATTTTTGACCATAGCAAACTACAAAGCTCATGGTTTTCAAGTAAATTTTATCAGTCCAGATCCTTTCACATCAATACCTTAATGAAACTGGGGGAAAAAAAGAAAACTATTCCAGCTTGGTATTCTCTAAAAATTCAAACCAGCAGTGGTTCTTTGGGGGGTCTTACAAACACATTTATCTTTTAGATACAGATAGAAATTCACATACACACTGACTCCAAGCAAAGTGAGCCATGAAAAACTACATGTATTGTCAACACCACACTAAGAAATCACACAACTCCAAAAATATCCTGTCACCATTGGCTTCCCCTGACTGAGGGGTCCCAACATCACTGTTCAGCTCAGCTCTCTCAAAAAGAAAAAGCCTCAGCTCATCTTCTCAGTTAGATCTTCAGCAATTTTACCACTGTAAGCCAGCAGCACAGACTCACATGGGAAAGGGAATAACCTGCTTATAGGTAAGATATGTAATGAACTAGGAATAGAGCACTAGGAAAAACACATCACACTGCAGAAAATGCATTTTGTTGGCACTTTTGCCTCTGTTCTTGAAACCTCAGTAACAGTAACAACATTAGATGTTACCATGAATGATCATACATCAGGAAGGACAAAACTTAGTTGCAGCCACCCAAGACAATAAACTAATTTAGGTTCAGACTTCAGAAAGCAAGAACATTCAGAAAACAAGAACAAGGACACAAGGTAGAAAAAAATCAGTTATAATACAAATAAAACTCTACACCTCTAACTGTGATAGTGCCTAAATAGCTGCCTCTTCCTTCCTCACCAAAGGCAGAAGCAGCAGCTTAGCCTGTTCTACAGAACCTCTCTTAGCGAGCTGACCAAAATTAGCAGCACTGTCCAAAATCTTCTGCTTTCACCTTGCACAACTAGCTCTAGCTCACAGCCATTGATCCTGGTAAGTTAGTGCTGCAAATGCTCAATAGTTCAACAAGTTAAAAACACTTCTGAAACTACTGATTTATGGTAAAAAAAGTCCGAGCTAACAAATTATCTTTCATACAGCTGAAAGTAAATCTAAAGAGAAAGCACACCATTCAACAATGTTATATGGTAACAGGAACAGAAGGAAAAAACCCAACCACTAATCTCTTACAGACTTTCTTCTTGAATATATTGTTTTGGCACATCTAATAAAATTGGAGCTAATCCAGAAGAGAAAATAAATCTGCACCAAGAAAGAAGTTCCTAACAGGATAACTCTTCTAGAATATGGTTTACTGGCTTGAGGGGCACACCTACACCATGGTACCAGAACAAGCAACTACCCAGTATTCTAACCTAGTAAGAGGAAAGAATAACCAAGAGCAAATGACCTGAAGTTGAGCATATCTGTTAAAGGTAACTCCCTGAACTGCCAGATCTGGTATAACACATACCCTCATGGGTTCTTCCTGGTTCACAGTAGAATCCCAGGGTCAACAACAGACATAATGCCTTCCTACTAGAAGACTTGTAGAGCCCTTGATCTGCCCTCCCCTGCCGCCTCAGTATCTTCATGGCCTGTAGTGGAAAAACAGCGAGAAACTAAGAGCTACTCATAAGAGAGGACTCACCTGACAGCCACATGCTCCTGATAATCAAGATCATAGTTCTGGAGGGAGTTGGCACAGGAATCCCGCAGGACTCCCTGCTGCTGCAGGCGAGCTGGGCCTGTGAACTGGTGCACGGAGGCGTTGGGCTGCACAGTGGTGTGGTATGGAGGGGGAATGCTGTTGCTTGTCTCGCTGCGGTAGTCGCTGTCCCGGTCATCCACGGCACTGTCAGCATCTTCAAAGGCTAAGAGACAAACGCAGTTTAAGGGCACAGCTCTCTCAAGTTGCCTTGCTGGGACAGTGGAGCCCATTTTGTTTTGGAAGAATAACAAAAAAAACCCGCTATTTCTGCTGTGGCTGTATCTCCATCTGGGAGCTGGCTATAACCTCCAGTTCTCTCAAGTGTGCACCAAGGAGCTGCAGTGATTAGATCCACACCCTCCTTTCCCCCTTCCTATTACAGTTTCTTTTTCTTTAATTATTGCTAATAGGCAGATTAAGATATCTTTATTTAAAACAAAAGAAAACACCCCCCCCAAAAAAAGCCAAACAACAACAAAAAAAACCCCCAGCACTCAAAATTTCAGGTACTTGACAGCTGCCAAAATGGACCTTTAGATATTGGAAAGAAAAAAAAACACAAACTCAAATACACTCTGTGGAAAGTTGCTCTTTCTGAAAACTTTTCAGCCTTTAAGCTATAATACTGTCCTTTCTTCTCAGCATTCCTAACCAGAACTTTGTGGTTTTGGAATTAATGTGGGTTTATTTTTTTTTTCTTTTTTTGTAAGTATTAGTTTAGGTTAAGAGAAATTAATGGAAAGTACTCAACAGAAAAATCAGAATAACTGGGAGATCAGTTCTGCCTATAAACAATTATACTACTTCTTATAGGGGAAAATTGCTACATTTAACACATAAAGGTAAATTAATTTAAGCACAGTACTTAACACTAACAATAACCTTCAAAAAGGAAAAAGCTTCTTTCCAGTGAGTCCCTCTCCCTGCAGAAACACTTCTGCTTGGTAATCCTTCAGGAAAGGAGAATGCCAAGTTATACTGAAGTAAAGTATCAAAAATATATGGCTGTTTATGGCTGTGCAGGATGCAAGATTATCTTTGCAAGCTTAAAGTGAAATACACACACCATAAGGCAATGGAGTGCACCATTAACATGCTTGAAACAAAATAAAATAAGGATCAGCCATTACTCATTCTCTCTGCCACCAAGTCTGTCTAAAAAGAATAATCAAATTAAAGCCCTCTCTGGTAGGTTATCCAGTGGTGTGTGTCCTAACAAAGTCATTCATCATGAGGCTGAACAATAAAGTGAAAGTGCTTTTTACATGCCAGATCCTTAAAGAACCCTGCATTCAAGTGGTGAAATTCCAAGCAGATGGAATGGAGCATCACATAACCCCCTTTTCTTCCATGGGTGTTTCCCACACCTCTAACTCAATTTCTGGGTTTTTTTTTAAGTTTGAGGTAAAATTTGTTCTCAGTGATCTTTTCACTTCCTTTACAACTTAGTAAGATTAGCATTCTAAAGTGGATGGAAGAGAAGAATAGCAGCAGTAAACATCTGCAAAATACAGGCCACTTCAAAAAGCCCTGCTCTACACTCTTAAGTGGAAACAATTGAATCTGATTGTCCATACTGAAAATGGAGTTGGACCTCCTGCCTTTTTAGTAGTTTAAATGCTGCATGGTTCTTGTCAGTTTCTAGTCAATTGAATAGAAATGAGCATCTACATATGCTGCTGTATCCAGCTTTATTAAAAGCACCGTGTCCATCAATTTTATCCCAGTTCAGTGCTTAGGAAAAATATTCAATATTTACTACACAAAAATTATTTCATATGCCAAACCCCAATGAGGAGCACCAAACTTCCGGCCACTGGAGCAAAAGTCAATCTATTTGTCAATCATGAGGCTCACATTGACTTCACAAGAATAACAAGCTATTACTCAGCTGAGCAATGTCATTGTTATTGGTCAACACTTGAGGCACTGCCATCTAATGAATAATAATTAGTTCTACTGGACAGAAAACACACTGCTCCAAAGAGTCTTTTAATGTCTCACTTTGCTGCTCAACTAATTTCTTCATCCCATCAGATGTAACTGTCATTTAAGGTAAAGCCTGGAAGTTCTTCAGCTCTGGCTCCAAAATCATCACAACACTTTCAGGGACTGAAGGCAGCCTAACTGAGATATAGGTTTAAGATCTAGTAGAAGTCACCAGACCAACAGCTTTAGGGATAAACAACTTAGCTAGCCCCAAATGTATAACAAAAAATACAAATCAATAGTAACATTATCTGGGTGGAAAAAACTGAATCCAGCGACTCACTAATATTGGGAGTGCAAAGTCTTACACAGTTATGCTTATTAGGAAGCAGAACACTGCTTCTATGAGTCAGCAACTCTGACCAGCTGACAGGCTCAGAGAATTCCAAATGAATCAGACTGTTGCAGAAGCACTATCTGGGTTTCTTAACTAGTCATCACATCTCACCTTAGCACTATCAAAGAGAAGATTTTGAACATAAACCACAGTATCTCTAAGCAACATCCAAAAATAGATGATTAGCATAAATGTTAATCCAACATTTAGAGCATATACCTTTATAAAAGCTAATACCAGAATTTCTCAGAGTTCTTACTGGTTTCTAGCAGGAGGAAGTCTCTTTGAGGTCACAACACAAAATGCCTCCCTGAGGCATGCTTAAAGGATGCAAGGCTCCATGAGGCAGGAATGTGTTTTTATTCTGATGTATGCCCTGTGAACCTAACAGCATCCACAGCTTTTAATATCAGACAGAAATCCTCAACTCATAAATAAGAGTGAACTCAAAAAACTCTTAGTCATGCTGAACTGCAACTACCCTATGAGCAATCTCACTTTATTTAAAAGAAGTTTTCTCAAACTAAGACATTGCTCGGCCTGATCAAAAGCATTAAAACCTGGCTAATATGCAGCTTATAGTACATATGTCCTTTGGAAGAAAGTGTTTTCTGAAATGCCAACAAATAGTGATGATCCCATTCATTAACATTTTTGACACTTAAATTTTAATTAAGAGACTGACAAGAACTTGCAGAAGTGGCTTTGGGAATGCAGCACCCCTTCAAATGGAGGCATTACAGCAAAAATTGTTTCAGCAAAATATGCCTCACAACACACATTATATAATAAATTCAAGTAGTTTCTTCAAATAGGTGATAAAACAAGTCTTCTGTAAGTGAAGTAAGAGTTTAGCCTCAGACTCGGAAGATCAGTAAAACTGGTAACAAGACACACAACAATAAACATAAAAAGACAGTAATTTTTTTTACCCCAGTTTGAGAAATTTTACATATACCAAAGAGCTGACTAGGGATGAAAACTGTTTCTTTGTCACTGGACCTACTGAGTAGAGAGCTGTGGGTAAGGCTGTAGGGCAGGACAGAAGCATGCTGTTCATGTTTCATTATTGAATATTCATGCATATAGGCAGCATAAGAAGAAAACACATTGGGTTAACCACATCACATAGGATTTCACAGAACGGGGAAAAATCAAGGAGGGAGATATCTTCTGTGACTGTTATTCTTCCTCCTAACTCCCGCCCCCAGAAGTTATGACATGACTCCTGCAGGGTAGAACACATACAGTTTTTAATATCTTGACCTCAAAAACACTTTGACAGTCCTGCTATGCCAGCTCAACTAGTCCCGTTTAGCCTCTGGCACCTTTCTTTAAATCAAACTTCAGTACAGGAAGGAAAGCTAGCAGCAAAATTATTACAGGTGGTTGGATGAATGCACTTGAAGAAGTGGTTTTGCCTGGTTTAAGATCCCAAGGCACAGCAGGAGCTCCTCTCAAAATGTATTCAGTTGAAATTGCCTCCCACTTTCCTAGCATAATGTGTCATCAGCATCTGGGAGCTGATGTCCAGTCCCCCAAGCTTAGTTATCCTCCAGAAACTTAAGCAAAGTCTTGGACAAAAGCAAAACCCTCATTAGTTCTCCAAAACAAGCACTGAGCTTTTCACAGCTTTTGTCTATTTTAATAATGGTAGAAGAAAATAAAAGTGTACTAACTGAAGGAATAACTTCCAGGTCAGCAAAAGTCTCTGCCAGCTCTACACCACTGGCCTTGCAATAAATTTACCTTCCCTCCCCATCATCCATTTAAACTTCTTTTCATCATAGCTGCCAAGAGCTTCTTTCCTTAAGTCTCAGATCCCACTGCACCATTATCTACTGAACCATTGGTCCTTTCTGACAAATACACTTTCTAAAATCTTTTAACCAAAACATATACTACCTGAAAGAGGACTACTGAAGTAAGAAGGAAGGAAAAAAAAATCTCTAAAGGACACAAGGGTGTTTTCTGAGGCTCTTCTATATTTTCTTTATGCTAAAACTGCCTAGATTTTGAGAAATTATTTAAATGGAAATTTGCAGGTCATTAGTTCATTGTATTGCCCTCACAGGTTAAAAATACATTAGAAATTTGCATATTTTTAAGACAACATGTTTGCAACACTAAGTCTCCAGTTTAAGAGCTTTCATAATCCTGTTTTTCTCACTTGAAAATATTCTGCTGCTGAAACATTCAACAGCCAAGAACAGAACTGACAGGCTGAAGTACAAAGACTCTCTTGAACATCTACCCTGCTTCTTCAAGTCTTTTCCTTTTTTAAAATGAAACTAGGTCAGCAGTGCAAGATGCGTCTTTCCTAAAGCACCCTCAGCACAATTAACAAAGGTCTGGGCTACAGCACTTATCTTGCATGAAGCTACCACCAGGAAAAAGTTTTCCAGCTACCAACATGCTGTTTTCTGCTGCTTCCTTCTCAGCTGCTTTTTAAACATTACAATTAGAAATGGAGTTCACTTAGAAACACCAAAAACATTGCCTCAAGGCTGACTGTAAGGATGCTAAAATGATTTCAAAGAGCACAGCAAGGAAGAAGGGGAGGGAAGAACAGAGGGGGGGAGGGAAGAACAGAGGGAGGGAGGGACCCTCATGAATGCAAGTACATTTTAAAGCAAAACCACCACACACTGACTTTACGGATAAAGAGGTGAAATATATGCACACAGCCCTCCTAGACTTCTGACTAATGCCTAAACACCTCCTTTCCCTTCCAAATACCCAAAAATGGAAAATGAAGCTATTTAGGACATAAGTCTTTCTTACATTAGTGTAAAAACGTTCCTCTCAGTGATCCTACCACACCTCCAGGAATAAACAATTGAGACATCCAGCACTGATAGCACAAGCAAGTTGGTTAGCACTGCCAATGCACAAAGAACTTAGGTTTGATCAAAGACAGGAGAACTTTGGAGGAAAGGAGGACAAAAAATGTTGTGGGAGAAGAAATGGGAAAGTCAGTAGTGGAAGACTTTTAGAATGCAGAATAGGTCCACATATGAAATGCACAGTAATGTTAGCTGGACGTTAGGCTCAGAAGCAGTAACAGAATCTTCTCCAAATTCCACTATGTCAAAAATGGAAAAGCATGCAGCAGACTCTCTGCCATGCTGGATGCAGTCACAGTGATCTTTCCTTGCATGTTCCCCTAAGCAACACTCTCGTTCTTGTCTCATACACAGGGAACAAACACCTTTGTTTTAAGATTGATGGATCAATCCTTGCATGTTCTATAGACTATGAAAGCCACACACTGTATCTTGAGCTTCTGCTCAACCTTGCCTGTTGGCATTTCTAGCACTTTCAGAAAGTAAAGGCTCACTTTCTAAAACAAAGAACAAAAATTTTGCAGCCTAACCAGAAGTTAACACACCAATCTCCAGGTGTGGCATCAGCTCTACAGATCACAGACAGCTGCAGTATCTGGGTTTTTCCTGTCCAAGGCTGGTCAGCACTAGTGAAAGCAAAGCCCTGTCACTTCTGCCATGCTACTGTCCCACTGAGGCTGAACACAACACAATACCTACAACCTCACTGGTGTACAACAGTCATTTCTCCTTTCAGATTTACTCCTGTTTGTAGTATTTGGAATGTATTTCTACCATATCTTAAGACAATGACTACATATTTCCTTATGTTTTTCCATTACTTCAAACACTGATTTGGGCTTACAGAGGTATGAAGACCAACATAAAAGACACACACAAGCAAAAAACTAGAATCACCTTTATAGGACAAGAATAATAGTCCAATTCCACCATCATGTCCTCAAATTCCAGTAGAAGGCACAAGAATTTCATATAAAACATGACCAAAACAAAGCTAAAAAGTGAAAAAATGAGCACACATCCATCCACACAAATATGAAGACTAAGTGAAAGTAAAAGAAAATACAACGGAACAGACTTTCTATATGCATGAATATTTCCACCTTTCCTTGTACTGGAGCATGCTGCATCACTATACGATCAGAAAGCTTGCAAGAAATCAAACTGTTACGTACTCAGCTGCTCTCCCCATCCGAAATAACTCCAGTTGCCTGCATGTAACAAATGGCAGAAAAGAATAGGAATGGAAAAAGAAAGCTTAGAAAAAACAAACCACAAGCATACTTTTCATGTATTTAAAACGCCTTATAGATTGTGAGCTTGAAAATTTAAGGGATCTTTTTTCTTTATAAATACAACATTAAGTTTATGTTGGGGCTTGCTCCTCATGTCCAGTTTGTTTGTAAGACATTCTGAAAACTAAGATTATTATAAACTCTTGGAATTGATAAGCAATCATGCATTTATTAACATAAGTAGACAAAATACTTATCAGTCAACGCAGCAAGAGCAGTTAAATACTGTTATTTACTAGCATACTCAAATGTCTCAGAAACCACAGCCCAGTTTAGAGCAGTATCTGTTTCTGGCAAAACTGCAAATTAAGTGGCAAAAGTCACTTCACATTTCCATTTCTGCCCCTTTTGCAGAACAAAGTTAACCCAGTGATGAGCATCACTTCAATAATAACAGCATGAAAAACTGTGTGCATATAAACAGTGTGAAGCAAAAAGTACTTTGTTAGGCAGACACACACTCTAGTAAAAAGCTTAAGGGCTCTCATGACATTCTAAGGCAAGCACCCATTAAGTTAATCCTGCAACAGTAAGCAAACCTTTCTATGTTAAAATGGAAGGTGAAAACAAATTCACGCAAAAGCTGCACATGAGTTTGTAAGACATTAAAGTTTTACTTATTAATATCCATGTTGTCACCCCAAGGTCATACTCAATACCACGGAGGCAACAAATGAGTACATACAGCCCCTCAAAGCATTTCAGAACCATGCACACAACTTGCAACTCCAAGAAATGCTTCAGAACAAGCACTTCTAGAAAACAATGTAAAAAACACTTAAAAATTTACATTTACAGGAGTATTGATTTGTAAAGTGCAGCAGACAATAAACAAATTCATCACATGTAGACAGAACACAAGCAAAAGCTTTCTGTCCTGGCTACCATCTCTAGCTACCAGTCAGACACACAGATGCATCAGAGCTGCAACCAGATTGCTCCTTTCTTTTCAGAAACAAAAAGTCTACAAAGCAACACAGTCCTTCAGATGTACACCAGTACTTCAAGGCCCCTGGATTAGGCTCTGACAAACACACATGTAGTCCTTTGTCAGGTTCAAGTGGCACTTTTATATCTGGCAGAATTTCAAAGGTAGGCCATTACCTTCTGGTTCCTGTAGTAGTATTTAGAGAAGAACAAAAGTAACACATGTATGTTTGCTTTGGTCATTAAAGGAAGCAACCCTAAGTGGAACAAATTGAATGACAGTTTTTATGGTGCTGATTTAGAAAAAAACACTGGTATAATGCTGAACACATGCAGTTACCATAGAGTATAGAAGGTTTATTCCTCTGCTGCGTACAGTTCTTGTTTCCTGAATTTAACAACAGAAGAAAACTGAAGTCCATCAAGTCGAGCACCAACAATTTACAGCCCGAGACAAGACAAATGCCACTCATCTGCAAGAGTGATAATGCAGCTGTGCCAGGTGTGCTGGTGAGATGAAGATGTAACCAAATGCATCAGAAATCTGCCAAGATCCAGTGTTTGCAGGACCCTGACCACATGGCTATCCACCTCAGGCTTGTTTTTCACAACAAAAAACTTAAATACCAGGTTTGACAGAGGTCTGAGTGTTATTTTGGGGGGAAGGAGAAGAAAAAGAAGAACATACAACCAAGTTGGCAAAGAAAACAGATGTCAAAGACATGGCAAAGACATGAAAAGGGAAGACAACCAGGAGAAAGGGTACGAAAACCAGAGACAGGGAGAGAAGAGACAGTAGAGAGTGACGTAGGAAAAGGGACTGAGGAAGGAGGGAGATGTTGACAAGAGCTCTGCACTGAGCTTTGATTTGCTGTAACCGAGAGTTCCCATTAAAGACAATTTCCTATTAATGCAGAAACAGCTTACGTGTATCTCATTCCTGAAAATCTCAAGACACTAACACATGTAATAACAACCCCAGCACATCCTTCCATCAAAATGTCTGTATCTCAGGTGAACAGTAAGAGGCAAAGGAAGGAGCATTTAAATATTAGCAGTTTGTATTACTAGCAAAGATCCAGAAAAACTCTGTAGTGACACAGCATTATTGCAATCAGGCTACATGCTAGTGAAATGCATGTCATTACTCACTAATGAATGCACATGTAAAACCCCAGAGCAACTGGGGAAGAAACACCAGAAGATCACTAGAAATTTCCAAAGCTGGAATGCAGATCAGAAAAACCACAGAGGAAATTGAGCTTATCTGTCCTCCAGGTTTCACAAAGATAAAAATCCCAGATTGCCAGCCTCTGCACAAACCACTGTACTCAATCTGCATGCAGGGAATGAGTGACCTCTGAAACCAGCTGAGAATATTCCTAACTACTATTTCCTTGACAAAAAAAAAGGCTTTGGCCTGTTGTTGGCACAACACTACTCATCTCTTGAAACTGCAACAAGGAGAAAACCACCAAGTGCTAAGACAACCCTCATGGATACAAGGTCTGTCCTTGGAGGAGAAGCATTATCACTGCCCACAGATACAAAAGTCCTCAAACTGCCAGTGATGACCTTGAGCTAGCTACTTACCTGTCTACCTCACTGCTACCAAGGTCCTTATGAACAGCATGAAAATCCCACAAACTTTCCATGCCCAAGGTAAATAGCAGCCAATGCCAAGCACGGCAGGGTGAGGAGAGGAGCAGATGCCCTTAGACAGCAGCTCCATACCCTGCACATTTTCTCACACTGAGAAGCTGGGTTTGGCTGGCCAGGGTATCCTACAGCTATAGACCGGGGAAAGCAACGCTGCAGGAGCTAAGAGAAAGAGATGCGATGACAGAGAATAAGGGATTTTCAGTCAGAAGCTCAAAACTCCGCTCTTGTTTGTTTTTACTAACACCTACTTCACTTAAGTGTCTTAACATTTTGGAAAAAAATGAATTTATTAAAGATTCAACACATATGCTGCTTCATTTAATATTCAGGAGCTAACAGTATATATCTCAGTCCTTCAGCATAATCACAGAAGACCTGGGTTGACAGTCTTGATATTTTGAAGGTTAATGAAAACAGAATTTCTTTTTAGCCTTTTCAAGTTGTTTTTCTGCTTCATAAAGGAAGTGTTCATAATCATGATTAGTTAAGAAAACATTAGTTAAGAAAACTCTTCCAGATCACTTTGGAACAAATTTAAACCTGTACAAGCTGAACCTAAAAACACCAAGAAGTCCAGACAGATAGAAAACGCGAAGTTGTAATTCCACAACAACATACAGCAGCAATGGAATACATGATACAGACAAGTCAGACTAGTCAGTCCATGTGTTCATAAATACCAACAAGTGTGTGTCTTGGTTATCACATTATTTTGTATCTGCAAGTTTCAGTACTTAAAAATGAGGCTTCATATAAACCTCCAATTAAGGACTAAGCAATGCAAGCAGCCTGGTGCTTTGTCATTAACACATTTATAAAGCACATCTAAGTTCCCACTGTTAGCTGAATATAACATATGCTCATTCTGTGCCTCAGTTATGCAACCATTCAAGGAGGAACTCCTCCTCCCCACTTTACACTGTCAAGCCTGGATCAGCAGGGACACTGTAAAAAAGCAGAATATTCCAAATTTTAAATACCATCTAATTTGGCTGCCTGTGCGCCATATTTTTTCATTTCTGTTTACTAGCCTCTGAGATTGGTTGGGACCTACTATCCCTGTCAGAACATTATCATTTGCTGATGACCACTATTTACAGTCATGCTGGTGAACTATTCTATCCTCCTGTTATATCCCATGTTTGGCACACACAGAAATCTTTTAAGTAAATTTATAAAAGCAAACTAAACTCCAGATAGTATATTTGGTTCTGATAAAGTACCATTTGCAGAACATTCGGTCAGTTCTTTTATCTGTGTTTAAGCATTCTCGTTTTCCCATGACTAATATCCTCAACACTGTGAACAGATCTTAGATTCCATAAAAATTTACATTCTTCCAGCGTTCAACGTACTTCTCAAAACTAAACAGGTGGTATTTTACTGGAATAAGCCACTGAAATAGAATATATACATTGAATAGCTTTCTAGAAGGAAGTCAAGTTTTCAGTAAGCACAACGCCAAAGAAGGTTTCATAACAAGTACCACCATTTCCAACACAGGTTTGGAAAACACCAGAGAAGAACTAAGGCCTCTGCCTAAAAGGAGATAAGAAAGCACAAGAAGCAAATGAGCTGAAAGGATCTGAGAGAGACAAGGGCAGGTACTGGAGTGTGACACTGGAGCACTCTCCTTGCTCCCCAATTCACCACAATCAGCTAATGCTGAAATTTTTGTGTATTTTATTTCATTAAACAAGATGGCCTTTCTGGCAACCTTTATGTTGGCTAAACAAAATCAGATTGAGAATTTAACCAGGGCTTGTATCACCATCACATCATCCAGTGTACCCACTAAGTTATTACAAACTAGTACAAATAATCAGTAACCATAGTAAAAAGGCTCAGGCAGAGTGCCACCTAATTTGATCTTCAATGGAAAATTGTAACATTTCTACCACTGAACTGACACCTAATGTGACTGTCTTGTCTTACAAATTTCCAGGCTACCAAGTCACACAATTTGGCTAAGAGATTTAAACACAGTTACAGACAAAAGATTTAAATACCCCTTCCTGACATACAATTTTGGACTACAGTTGATCACCTAATATGACATACATACACAGATGAATTTAATTTACAGCAGCAGAGATAAAATATTTGGTGCTTTTTTATCTTCTGTTTTAATCTTGGATTTTAAATACAAGTCTCACTGCTACAGAACACATATTTATGGCTTGTACATAAAGTTAGGGAATAATTTTTCTATCAGTTTAAAATCTTTAATTTTTAAAAAGTATTTCACTGTCGTAACAAAATTAAAATTGATTTGCTCCTATTACTATGATATTAAATGATGACTAATAAAGTCCTTAAAAAAACTCCACTAGAAAAAAAAAGAATCTTTCATGAAGAGCGCTAGATAAATTATGAACGGTAGAGCATTTAAATGAATATTTGCTTTGTCTGAGCACTGCTTATAGAGACACTTGTCAGTATTGGCGCTGCTCAACATTTCAGTAAGAACTTTACATTTGGTGTTTATCTGAAAGTAAAAACTTTATTTCCTTGTCACCACCTTTCAGAATACAGCCCATATGCTAGAAAACAACAACTAAAGAACTCTATTTAGAGGATCAGCAGCAAAATCAAGGCCCTAGAGTTCTCTAGAGTTCAGCAGTACATCAAACTTTGCTACTGTATAATCTCCTAATATAACCAGTATTTTTATTTTTAAATTCCATATGCTGAGTACTCTTCCTTAGGCATATCCAGTCCTGAAGCAGCAGCTTCATCCTGAAATTGCAGGCAGATATTTTAAAGTAAAACCTTGAATCTATGTTCCTTTCAGCAGATCTATCATGCCTTCAGTCAGCCCAGACAGTGAGTGCCAAAAAGCCACAGGAAAACAAGTATACCCAGAGGGGATTTATTCTAAACAAAGAGGAAAAGGAGCTGCCAGTCACCCAGAAGCAGAGAGGCCAAGGATCTAGCTTTCCCAGCCCATCAGTAAACTACCACAAAAAAGCTCATACAATGATTCCCCTTGTATGGACTAAAGCAGTTTTTCCCTGGCCTAGCTTAAATCAATCAATCAATAAATAAAGCCATTCATGTGTGCTGTTTTGAATTACACTTACAATGAACAGTCTTTTGAGTTGTAACTGCACTGCAGCCAGAAGTTCTATTCCTACTAAAGCACAGCTATACAATGATTGCAACACAATCTTCAGTGTCACCTACCCTTGAGAAGGGTAAAATAATCATTGTTATGATTACTCTTCCCAAACTGATGTGGAGTAGAGATGCTGTAGGTGGCTGCTGACCTCTGTTGTTTAAGTGCAGAATCAGGCTGGTAACCAGAAAAACCCAGCAAGAATCTTGATGTATAGCACACACCTTTACAACAAAGAGGGCATTCTCAATGCTGCCTGACCCTCCACTATCACAGATCATGCACCTCTATGAACCATTAGGAGCAGCATATTCTGGCCTATTTAAGTGTTTTGATCCTGCCTGGCCTTGAGAGACTGGTAGAGCAGATCACTTTTTTAATATATTATTACCATAGAAGAAAAAAGCAAATTCTCTGCCATTTGCTGCCACAGGGTCAGTTCATCCCACAGCAGGGCTAGATCCCCCAGCCCAGTGGGGGTATCTCACATGTTAGTGGCACATTAATGGTAGCAGAAAATGCTACAGCCACACTACAGCACAAATACAAAATCAATGTTTGGGAGCTTGCTGGGGAGTAAGGGGCTGGGAAGGCAATCATCTGTCTGTTAAGCAGACAAAACTCATCAGTGTCATGAGGAAGTGTCATCATCGCAGCATTACAGTCAGTCTGTTTGTTCAGGGGAATGAACACCCCTTCCCAATGTACTAGTGGAATCTAAACTCCCAAGAAGAAAACCAGTGAGCATCAGGAATGAAACTTCTCAAAGTTAGCCTTTCTGGTACCTCTGAAATAGCAGTGCATGCACAGGAATTAGAAGAATGTTGCAAAACCAAATTTCTTCAAATATCAGTGGCAAAGAAGGGTCACCACAACAAACTGATCTGGCATCAAATGGTACCCATTCCTAAAATGTGTATAAAACATTTTGCCAGATTTTAAGTAGATAAAAAAGCTGCTGATGTATCTAAAACAACTTCAGCATTTTTGTCCTGCAAACATGTGCACACACATGTTCCAAAGACCATTAAGAGATGTAATCTTTTTTTTTTTCTCTCTCATCTTATGGCATGCCTAGTATAGGCTGGCTTTGGCTTTTTCTACTGGTAAAACAGTATATGAGAAGCTATTGCTTATTTTGTAGCCAATACCAACTGGTATCTATCCAGAGCCAAGCAAAAATTTTACCTTCTTCTGATAAAAAAGAAGCACAACAAAACCTACAATAAAACACACACACACGTACACAAAAAGAAAAAAATATACCACACACAAAAAAAAGCCAAAAACTAACAAAATAAAAAACACAAACCAAACAAACAAATGTACAAATAAAAAAACCCAACCCAACCAACCAAAAACAACCCAAAAAAACCCCACAAAACCCAAAAAACCCCCCAAAACAACCCAAAACAAACAAACAAACAAAAAAACCAACACAACAAAACATCGACAACCACCACAGCCCTGGTAACCACGGATTTTACAGAGCAAAGGACTAAAGGAAATAGAACAAAAACACTGAAGCAGATAATAGGTAGAATCATATTGAACAACCTTTTATCTCTTACAGGTCTGTAAACTCCCTGAAAAATGGTATAGGGCAGTATTTACAGCAGCTGATATTAACCAAGTCTGCCAAAATGATTCTGCAAAGATGCAAAGTATCTTTCTCATCCCAGTTTGCAATGAAACTGATCCAAGTCAGATCTGCATTTAAAACATTCACAGTGTGCCTCACTTGTGGATAATGGAGTTCTATGTGTCCAGAAATTATCTTGAGCATGCAAAGAAAACATTTCCGTAACTCGTCACAATAAATAACTTAAGAGCTCATTGACTCAAAGACAAAGTAATCAAATAATATGTTTTCAATCTGCATTATTTAAAGTGAATTTCCAGACAACAAAACCTGCTTTCTTTTCAATTTACATTTAATTTCAGGCTGTAGGTAAAATCCAATATGGAGATGCTGCAGTTTTCTAACAATGACATATCAAAACAATAATTATGACTACATTTAATAGAAAGGCAAACAAAACTGGATGCATGGACACTCTAGTACTTTGATAATTGCTTGGGATCACTGAAATCAACTGGAAGCACGTGATCTTTCTGAGGCAGAAGGAATACATAGGGATGCACTGCAGTTGGGAATTAAAAATGAAATGGTTAACTATAATGAAGGAAAGAGGCAGAAGTGCCAAAATCAGTAGGGCTTAGAAAAGACTGTATATGCAACAAAACCACCTGCCTCATTTAAGAATAGGTAGGAAGCCCAGATCCCACATTACCTCAGAAATTATGGGTCAGAATCTTCTAAGAACAAAACAGCATTTGAGACTGTGAAAGGGAGCTTGAAAGTTCAACAATCTCTGGAAAAATTAGAGCTCCCAGTGTGGGCTGAGATTTCCCATGGCACCACGCCAAGGCAGCAGTCCATACAAGCCCAGGGACAAAACCCCACCCTCAGATCAGAGGTTGGCTGTCAGATGGGGCCACCTCTCTTCTTTCACATCTTGCTATATCCTTCTCCCCACTCCCTGTCTACTCAGGGGAGATAATAAAACAAGCTGCATCCCTGCAGGAAGTGGGAAACCATGACAAGAAAAGCTGGTTTGGAAAAGGTAAAAGATATGTGGAAAGTACAAATGCAGAAGAGGGCAGAAGTGTAATCTAATTTTACATGCAAGGACATGTATTTTCTTAATTAGTGAACCTGATCCTACCTGCCAGAATAGGATTTTCTCTAGCTAGAACAGGAATATCAAAATGGTCTTCTGAGAGCTGCCAGAGTGGCTAAGCAGGACACCAGTGGCACGTAAATTTATGTACAATTATTTTTTTTAAGTGCAAGCTATATTAAATATTTTGCAGAACTTTTGTTCAATAGTGCCTCAGGTTTTAAGATAATTTTGTGGTTTTTGAAGGATTGGGAAAGCATTATTGTGGAGTAAAACCTACTCACACAGAGCATGGGTTTTTTTTTCCTTCTTCTAAATAAATGCTTAGTTTGCTGTCTAGCAGACTGTGTCCTATTCCAAACAGTAACACCTCATCTGGCACATCAAGATGATGAAAATGAAAAATGATGTGGTAGAAAACCAGATTAATCTTAAAAGTGTTCTTGAGGATGTTTTTATTATATGTAGTATATAATATACCTACCAATTACTTACCCAAATGGTAAGTATGAACATTCCATATTGAACACATTTTAGTGTGGTTAAGGACACCCACCCTGCTCCTGTGTAAAAAGGGTTGAGCTCCTATGTCACATGTCAGGTCAGTGTTCCATAGAAATACAATCTGTGCATGTTCTGTGTTAAACTCTTGAGTCTCAAAGGACTGTGCTGTATTGAGGCAAGCTGACAACCCTTATGCACAAGTAGATGCAGGAAGAATTCATTTTTCGAAAGTACCTCTATATTAAATGTCTATTTTGTATTTTTTCCATGTAGATATTCATAGGCATCAGGCAGGCAGTAAAAAAGCCAAAGTACGCAGCGCTATCAGCTTTATTGAAAATTCTTAAATACATTAACAACAGACTCCTATGAAATGTTTAACATCCATTCTAATACGTGTTTTAATCCCCTTAATTATTATATTAATTCCTGTGTGACATGAATTGTTCAAACCACAGGGCCTTCAACTGAATATTGCAAAAGGTCACTTTCCAGAAAGACGCAGGGTGTTAACAGGCAGCACAACAAGGGTGGCCATAGTGCTGCTTCTCATTGCATCTGTCTGCAAGAGCCCAGCTGGTTCTCCAGGGGAGAAACCAGCTACAGGGGGATGTAAAACCACCCTGATGTGGGAACAGGTGCAGGTACTTTCCCCACAAAGAAGCATTCCCTCTAATTTACCCAGGTATCTCAGTACTTGGGAGATTAAATCAAATCAGCCTCCCACAAACAAAAAGAAAGTCCAGGACGCAGAGCCAGGCACAAAATTTCAGCAAATAACACATTCATTTCTTGGACACTTCATCCACCAGACAGTTTTTCTTTGACTTTTTAACATTACGGGTTCTGTATACTATGTTAGTATGATTTAATCAAATATCAGTTTCTCCTAGTAAGTTTCTTATTTACAGGCTTAACAAATCAATTGTACCCTTTTGACAATTTAAAAAACAAAACACACCAAAAAATCCCCCAAAACAGAGCAACAACAGTATAATAACAACAACAAAATCCCCACAAAAAAACCCAAAACAACAACAAAAAAAAACCAAAACAACAAAACCTCACAAACAAAAAACCACCCCACCAGACAAAAAAATCTCTGCTTTATTATTTTCATTTTTTTTTCCCTAAAAGGGAGGATACATAAATGAACTAAAATGAAAGCATTACTGGAATACTTTTGATATAGAGCTCTACATGTTCCAGCTACACAGCACAATCAGGTTTCCTAGGCAATTGGTTAATGTCTAGAGTTGTTGAAGATACTTTAAAGATAACATAACAATAGTGCACAAAGAAATTAATTCTACTCAAGAAAGGTAAACAGTAATTAGCATTTCTTAATGTTATCAGTTTTGAGGAGAACCTATAATCAGCCTAATGGATAAACAGCCTGCAATGTGTAATATGTACATTTTAAAATATTTGAAGTAGAGGATGAAAGATTTGTTTAAATTATGAGACTTGAATTTTATTAATGTTATTGTCAAAAGTAGATAAGACATTCACAAGAGACATCACTGAGCTTTTATCTATTGTATGTTAAAAACAGTGTTTCAGAAATTAATTTTGCAGATCATCAGATACAGTAAGTGCTATATTATTTTTCCATCCATGTTTTCAGAAGCATAAAGAATGCAAGACAAGATAAGCAGAAATTAGTAAAAATATATTTCCATCCATCAACGCAGCATTGAAAAGTAATATTGAAGAAATTAGACATCAAGTACACAAACCTCTGGTGTATTTTAAAAGGCTACCAGTAGTTCTTGTCTCCAACTATTTTCTCCCTCTTAAAATTTCATTAAACCATAATAAAAATTATATTTAACACAGGAGATTTTAGCAGAACACAGGCTAATACCGTCACATGAAAAAACACAGCATTGTCTTACTGGTATAAATATTACAAGGGTCTGACAATCTTAGTGACTTTGAACACATTTCTGTTCCTATTTCACACAAGTACAAGAGCAACTGCAAGACTCAATGCCTGACTTCACTTCCTGGCATCAGAAGCTGCAGAGCAATATTTTGAGGAGCACAGCTTTTCATAACTGCACAGAAACTTAAGTATTTCTAGTAAGAAAATCTTGGTCAGATGTACCATCACTTGATATCTAACCACAAAAGGATCAAGTACATTGAAAGAGGAAAAAATATTGAGAAGAAAAAAGTCTAACTTACAACACTGGGAGGCAGCACTGGGCAATGGTTTCTTCTGGACTTCCTCCTGAAAGGGATACTAAAGGAAGGAAAGAAAAAATAGGAAGGAATATAGAGAGATAAGAAAGCAAGTGGTAACTTTATGACAGCATGCCACACATAAGAGAAAATATCCCTCGTATTATCAAAGCATAATATCTATAATATATTCTCCATTATATCTGTATTTAAACACACTCGAAGTGTCCTCTTTTTTTATGCCAAAATCACATTACAAAGTGCACTTCTGTTTAAGGTGAAGTCTACTTTAGAACAAATACAGGCCCTATTACCAATTCTGAGACCTTCAATTAGATATTGAAAAAAATTGACTCTCCACACCACACTGCCAGTATGACAGGGAGCTCCAAACTGGGAATAAATCTGTTTATGTTTAGACACTCCAGCACAGCCTCAGCAGTTCAAATCTCATGTGGGCTCACAGCAAATCTGGAGTAGGAAATGGCAGCAGTAAGGTAATTAATGTTCCTGGCAAGGCAAGAACACAATGTTTGCCCAGCCAATGCTTGCAAACTCTCCTGTGATCCACTTCACATCCAAAGTGAAGAATTTTTCATCTCATTTAATACAAAATTAGAGAACACAGAAGTATTTCAATTCACCAGCTTTGACATTTTACAAAGCTGTTTGGCACAGCATCAAAGTGTTCCCTAGGGGAATGCCAGTGGTTTTATTTTGTTATGTTCTTCTATCCTGTATTACATAAAGATATGAGCAAACTAGGACAATTGACCAAAATAATGAGAACGGTGTTTGCTAGGAAAAAAAGATCTGACAACAAAGGAAGTGGCAAACTCAGCAAGCTGGTGCTGCAGCCTATGCAAAACACAGCCACCAGACAGTCTTTCCTTGTATTTGGTAGGGATTAATAACCAGCTCTGTACATGGAAGGTGACAACCCCAAGACATCCACTGCAGTTATCTTCCAATCTGTGCTATTTAAAATGCACAAGGGATCCTGAAAGGTGGTTAGTCTTATAATCAGCAAACTGCCAACCCAGTGAGTTTATCGGGACTGTGAAAATAAGAACTGCCGGAACCAGCACTGACTGGTTGACAAAGAGGTGGAAGGAAATCTGCTGATGAGCAATTTCAGTAGCACAGGACAGCAGTGGCTTCTGAATTATGATTCTCAGAGATGCCAGAATGGCAGCAGATTGCTCTTTTTAAGACATCAGCCCCAGTGATGCCTGGAGTCCCAAAATGAAAACAGAGTATTAAGTGTTTGTAGGAAGAGAGGCTGGAAAGCCTTTCTATGACACCATCTGAACTCCAAATGAACCTGCTTCTTCAATACTCCTCTGCAGCTTTCATCTGTTCATTCATAATCTCAAACAGAAATAGGTGCACTTAAAACAAAGCAGACAAAGGCACAAAGCTGTCTCGTGCTAAAAAACACTGTGCAAACCAGGATCTGCAGCCCAAAAGGTGAGGTCTGTAAAACTGAGTGGCAGGAACTGAAAGCATCAGGATCAGTCATTTAATTTCTCCAAACAAACCTGCCTCCAGCTGGTTTCTCAAACACTGGGTTTGTTTGCTCAGAGCAATTAAGATATTTCTCCAGGCAATGCACAATTAAGGTGCTGAATTCCTTTGTGAAGACATAACTGACCTGGGTGCATTTAAAGGGCAACTGGCATCCACAGAAGAGAAATCCACTGAGTGCTGCTCAACACAACGATACTGCCTCTGGCTCTGGAAGTCACTGCCAGTTAGGGGAATATGCAAGGAAGATCTCATCCCTATTCTGGGTGGCTGGCAAATGTTTAAAGGAACTTTAAAAGAACCATCTGAGGTCAGGCCCTGCACAGTTTTTTTCTCCCTGGTCACAGGAAACATCCATAATAAATCTGAAATCATTAGGTCACAAATATGGAGATAGTACTTTGCTACTGGTATTTGATAAGAGCATGCAGTTAGCAAGCAGATGTGTGGCACTGCAGAGGAAGGGGAGACTCAGAAAGCTCAGGATATGTTTCAGCAAGCACCAGCTCAGTGAAGCACTAGAGGGCACCTGTGCCTCGCTGAAGTACCTGAACTGCTGCTCCAGCCTTCAGGAGTGAGGAGGCACCACAGCAGCATCACCGACAGAACAAGGGACAGACTGGGCTTTTCAACGATTCTTAGAGGCTTTCAAACTTCTAAGAAGGCAGGAGAGGCTGCCCTAAATTCTTTAAGTTTTTATTCACCCAAATATTGGTCTGTCCTCAAACAAAAATAAAAATCCACCCTATTTTCCTTCATCTGCAAATCACTTATACAATGAATAGAAAATAATAGATGAAGGATCCCAGAACAAAAATCTCCTGAAGTCATTGCCTTGGCAGAGTATTTTGCAAGTTACCTTGCTATGGAAACACTTGCTATGGAAACAGACCTTCCAAAAAAGCTTCACCAGCACTATATTCTTACTCGATGTTCACATCAACACATAAGTGTTGGAGTTTTCTATAAAGTTCGTTTCTGGTATACGCATTAACATGTTAAATCTTATTCTGCAAACAGTCTGAACTGTAAACAAAATTTTAGTCGTCCAACAGTCTCTCTTAGAAATAAAAAAAGTAACATCTATTTTATAGCTGCTTACACAAGCACACACTAGAGCCAGGGAACCAAAGCCACAGTTACCACTTACTCTAATACAAGATGCACATAAACTGAGCCATTAACAACTACATTAGGACAAAAGCCAACACTTCCAACAGTCCTCAGTTCAAATAAAGATTCAGTATCTTGCTTTGTCTTCTTCAAAGAAACAGTCAACTGCAAAAAAAGTCCTTTTTCACTCGATTTCACAAAAAGAACCTACCACAGCATGTCAAAAATGGTTTCACTGTCTGTTTAGGTAAAGCCCGGTGTTGCCTTTCCTTTGAACATATTCACATCAACAAAACATTATTCAAGCACTTCCCAGCATGCAGAAGAATATTCCCTTCCTTAACACTGAACAGTATACTTGACAAAAGAGTTCTGTAAGCAGTTCATGGAAGACTTATAAATTATCAGCATTTAGTATTTACCCTAGTCACAGGGCTCTAATACAAAGAATAAAAGCTAGTTATAAGACATTCAGGGCTACAATATTATTTCAATTTAGATATTTACCTCATCATCTCCCAGTGAATTTATTTGTTCTAATTTTCTGGTCCAGTATCTGGCCTCTTCTTCGGGGATATCTAAGTCAAAAGAGTAAGTCACACCACCTTATTAATCAGGCAACTTTGCACTCATCACCATTACTATTAAAGATCACATACAAAAAACCCACATATAATTTTTAAGAAATAGGACTGTCTTACGTTAGTGCTCAGATATAAAATAAACACTGTACATAGTAGCACAGTTTATGGGCTTACCTGCTTTCTTGTTTAAAGCTGATTAACCAAATGCACATTTACACAAAGGAGGAAAGACTAGTTCACATTTAATTCAAGTATTAGTTTGATGGAGGGCCATTTCACAACAGCATTTTCATATACTTGCTTATGTTTGATAACACATAACAAGAGCATCATCTGGAGGCTTTTTATAATCCCTGCAGAACAAGGGACACCTTTGACTAGCATACCTTATGCACACCAATAGCACACCTCCTGGTGTAACACAAATTAGGTACCAAAAAATAAATTATCTCTTATTTCTTTGCCAGCAATAAGCCAAATATTTTGAGGGAATAAACAGTGTTATAGGAAGTCATATTCACATGAAAGCACATTCTTACTTTTACACCACACTGCAGCTTCATTGTGAAATAAATCACAACATTTTCACTGCCAAGAAGAGTTACCAAGCTGACAGCAAGTAGCAAGCATTATCACTTTTATTGTGGTAACTATTTTCTCTTTCACACCTTGAAGTAATATAGTGTCCTAATGGAATACTGACTTCTGCCACTCAAAATTTCACCTTTCAAAGCATATGTTCAGAGATGCAGATAACCTGCTGTGAAAAGCTTAACACAAAATTATTTAGGGATGGAGTGGTGTGAAAACATTGGAAAATGAAAAAAAAAAAAAAAGTATTTGAATTTGTTTAGTTTGGGTTTTTTTTCTAGTCACTCAACATCCCTGAATGTAGCAACTTCTGAAATCTGGCTATTTATGACCTGAAACTGCACCACTGCAGAAACTTCAAAGCTCACAGAGGAAGGAAATGGAGGGAGTGCTCCAGCTAAAAACACCACCAGCCTTGTAAGCTGACAGGAAGGTAGTGCTATACCAGTTCAGCTGGTTTTCCCATCTCCTGTAACTCTTTACACTTTCAGATGGCCTCAAAAAGAGCCAGTAAGTTTGCTTTCCTGCAATGAACTGTACTCCACAATTATATGCTAAATTATGACACTACCACAATTATATGCTAAGTTATGCATTGGCAGGAATGGGAGAAGGACAGGGTGGCCTCCTGATGAAAAAGTGATTCTAAAAGTTACATCCACTTTCACTCTTCACAGAAAAAAAGAACAAGATTTATCCCATTGGAATCCATGAGGCTTTCAGAAAGGACCAAGTACTGCTTTCTTCTTGTACTTTGAGAGAATGTCTGTTCTACATGTATCCTCTCCCAGCCACACAAACGATCATCTTAGGAAGGAAACAAGCCCAAAAACACTGTAAATAACAGAACACAAACCACTGGTACATGCCAGATGTAGTGGAATTTCAAGTTTCAGCAGTAGCTACTTCCTTGGACTATGAACTCATGTCCACATCTTTGTAACAGAAACACCACTGAATTTTTATGGAACTAGCATCACTCACACAAGGTGTTAAAATACTCCCCAGTCAAGAAAGTTTTATGGAAGCTGACAGTCTGAATCCAAAAAGCCTGCACTAAGTAGAAAAAAAGACAACCCATTTTCTCCTTGCATGGAAAGAGTCCAAAGTAATTTATTTTAACCAAGATATGCAAAGCCAGCTGCTCTTTCTGATGTACAGTACATTACTTTGTTGTTAAAACCCATCAGAAAACAAGGTAAGAGAAACATGAGAGACTCTTCCACAACTACAAGAGCTGTAGAAGCACATACATGTTTTTGATCACCAGGGCTGTGGATGACAGCTGCACAGATTTATTAGATAGTCTCTGCACAAATTAGGGCTGGCATTCAAAGCAAATCTGGACAGAACTGTCTAGAGAGCAGCACCAGTGAACTGAATGCCTATTAGCATGCAACCTGATGAGATTTAGGAAAACAAACTCCAACAATGGCAAGAAACAATCAAAAAATTACAGCAAAGCCCATTGTCTTGGAAAGACATCATTTGTCTAAAAGGTGTAGAATTAAACAAGGACTAAAAGTCAGAGCCCTTAGAATTCAAATCTGGATCCTGAAATCAAGACTAAAGAGACAGGAAGGGTGAAGCAATGACTACCATCAACACTGCAAAAATTGAGGATATCTCAGTGTAGGCCTCAATGCCTTCCCAAAAACCATGGTGTAGTGGTATGCCCAGGCATCAAGGAGTAACACTTGTCTCTTGGATTTACTTCTATCTTACAGTCCAGACAACCATTTCATAAACAGAGCTGTCAGATTTTTACTGCAGGACTGCTGCTTCTATTGAAGCAGCTTCTTACACTAGTCAGAGATAAAAATCAGCTACTGTGCACATAACAGCTGCTCTAAGGACATCTTCCTGATCTCAGAGAAACTCTTGTCATCAATACTAGTATCAGTAAAATCATTGTACTGTTTGTATTGTTTGCTTTGTAAAGCAAACTTTAAACATGAATCAATTGGCCTATGATCTTGAATCAAGCTACATGCCCAAAAGAAATCCCAATGATATAGAATTTTTTTTTTTTTTGAGGAAGCTTCTGTTGTGTTTTGCCTCAATCAGCAGTTCTGTTGAAGCTGCTTCTCTGGAATGCACAAAGATCACAGACAGCTTGCAAGACCACATCCACTGGCCAGCTATGCATCACTGCTCAACTTTTGACTACAATGGAAATTACTCCACTACATTAACTTCTGCTTAAAAGATAGACAGATGAACTAGTCCAGAGACAGGACACCTGAGGCCTCAGCCATCTCAGGATTACACTGACATCATGCTTGGTGAACACAAGGAGTAGGGCCATAAGTCAGTGAAACAAAATTGCTGAAAAACAACAGAGAGGAGACAGACAAGTAGATTAAATAGATTTTGGTGCTTATTAATTTGAAACCAACACAGAAACATTGCAAGCTTTACTGTCCTTGCTCTTACTGCCATTCTCAGCTAGAAGCTGAACCCCATTTTCTCTAAGCTCCTGATTTTCTAGGCCTGAATCTGCAGGGTCTATAAGCAAGCACAGACACGGCAATGGCTGGGGTGGGGGATGAGCAACTCCCACAGCATCACTCAGGATTGAAGGCTCCAAGTTGATCTGATGTGGGATTCCTGAGCACATGAGCAGGGATATGGGTGGAGGCCCCAGGCGAAGCTGCTCAGAGCAAGCAAGTGCCCCAATACCTGGAACGGGCACACAACAGTACAGTGATTTGTCTGAGTGAGAAAGGAAATAAGAGGAGAATTTGTTGCATCCATACAGACCACTTCACTAAGTTAAACCCCTCAGGAAGCTAAGTATGACAGCATTCCTGCTCAAAGATCTCTAGCTGGCAACAACCAGACACTTCAGCCCTAAATCTTTTCTTCTCAGGTTTTCTGGTCCTTGCTCTGAACCTTGTACAACACCTTGTTCCTTCTGTGTGTTCCTACAGAAGCAGATCCTGGGCTGGGGCAAAACCTAGCTTGGCAGGACTGAGAACAAGTGCTGAAAGCAGAAGTGATACCCTCTCTCCCCCTACTTTCCCACAGTGTTCACCTGGCTTCCCCTCTTTCCAGCCTGAATTTCTTCCCTTTTCCAGTGTATGGGAATCTTTGTAAGTTCTCACTGAAATGACTCTGCTGAGCTGAGTTTTTCTTTCTGTTCAGTTCCCAAGACACTAAAGTAACAAGGCATATTGACCCTAACTCATGGTTAGATGCAGATCAGCATGCTCCCATTCTGGGAGTGTTAAGAATACTAAAAGCATCTTCATTCCAAACATGAACTAGAAATTGCTTGGCACAGAACCAAACTGCTACAGTTTGGGAGCCAAAAGCATTTTTGAGTATTGCATCTTGTGAGGGTTTTGCACAGTCACTGCACTTCTAAAAAAGGGGGCCAGAGTAAATTACTATCAAGCAGAATAATTTTACACTTGGAAAGCAGCATCCTGAAAAATCTGTGCAAAAACACACACACTGCATCAAAATAACAGCACAATTTTCTTCTCCCTACCAGAAAATTTTCTAAACCAACCAAGAAAAGTTGTATTCCTCCCTTGTCTCTCCTATTCCAAAGAGGAAATAGATAGGATCAGAGGAGAAAGTGGCTGCAGCGTGTCTTGGTTAACAAGACAGGCTTCTTCTAGCCATGAAGAAGGCAGTTTATTGCCATTTTTAATAGACTACCAAGCACAAAAATGTTTCAAATTATAATGCGTCACATTTCCCATCCTCACTATTTGTTACATTTTTGTAGCAAAGGATTTGCAACCGTTCTGTTTCTGAGAGACTGCTGAACAAGGGGCTGACAGAGAGCATCATATGACAGCCTGGTCCCCAGGACTGCAGTCCATTACACAGAGATATGCAACAGAGAAGGGCTCACAGAGCTGCCCTCTCCTGCACAACATGTGCTGGTGTCATACTAACTGACCACAAGGCAACAGCTGCATCTGGAACATGCAATGGCACACACAGGGGACATATGAGGGCCACCATCAGTATTCTTTGTCCCATTACAAATATGGCCACTGACAAAGTTTAACTCCTCCATGACCTCAAAAAAGTTTATTTTCTATCACCAGAAGCAGAGGCTAAAATCCCACCAGCCTTTCTTAGGAGATGACTACTTGCCAACTCCAAGCCTGGTAAATAGTTGAAAACAACATTATATGAATATAAAAATTTTTAAAATCTCTTAAGTTGTCTTCATCATGTACTACCACTATCAGCATCAGCACATTTTGCACTTATTTTAGCTTAAGGATCTGCTGGTCTCCAGTGTACCAGCAGAAGAGATACCAGTAAGGAAGAATCTTGAATGTATTAGATAAAAGCAGAAACAGCAAACTAATCCAGGATAAACACAGTGCAAGTAACAAACCAGTTTCTAAACCTCTCTGCATACACTATCATGTTTTACATCAAGGACTTCAGCTTTTTAGGTTTTCAAATTCATTTATTCTCTTAAAAACCTCTCAAGCTCCACCTAAATCCAATGAAATATTTTAAATACATTGAATAACTTGGGGTACTGCATCTGTGTGCATCTAAATGAGACAGCAGCCAGAAATTCTAGAAAAAGCACAGCAGCATAGCCAAACAGGAGAACACACAGTTTTTTTTTAAAGCTGCTATCCCAGGCAGCAGTGTTTTCAACGCTGTTGAAGTTGAAAAGCAGCACAAGCTGTACATGAGCCCACACATCATTCTGGTTCTCATGCATCTACAATAGCCAGGAGATCTTCACCCAGGAAACAAAACATGACACACAATGTTCCTAAGTGTCACTCCAAACCTGCTGATGTTAAAACCTTGCAATCTTGCCTCTATGGCCCAGCGGATGACTTAAGAACTTCCACATCAGTGATCCATTTACTTCCCTGTGTAGGGATAAAGCAGCAGCTCCAACTCATATGACAAAAAAATGCAGGCATGTAGGACACTAAGAATCCATGTTGCTGCCATCCAGCCAAAGGGAAACTGACCTGCCAGCCCACTGGGAGAGATGCAGAGGCAGTGCTGTGAGCTCCATGCCCCCCTCCAGTCTCACAGTACCTGGGAAAGGATACAGAGCCTACTCCATGCTGCAGAGTCCTTCTCTGTTCCAAAGGTGATGGCAGGAGAGTCATGTTGTGAGGGGAAGCACCACTGGGGTAGGCGACAAGGGTAGATGCCACTTTCTAGAGGAGTGTGACACACCCTTAACGCCTCCTGCTTTTCAACCTGCTTCTGACCTTGCCATGGCACACCAGACTGAAAATGGAGATCAAAGCACTGCAGCACTCTTCTAGGGAAGAGCAGCCTTTGAAGAGCTAACTACTTCATCCATTTTTTCCTGGACATTATGAAACCCTGGACAGGCCGACAACTTGTCACATCCTAGAACAAAAACCAATCAACACAACAGTGTGGAATTCCTTTTATTTCAGTATTTGGCATGTTAAGCAAAGAAATAAGTAGTGGGAAAACACATTATTACCTGAAATACTTTGATTTTAAAGATTCAGATGTTCTCACATATGTACATAGAGTGTTTTCTTATACTTGAAAAAAATACCTCCAAATGCAATGCAGTCCATAATATGAATGGCAGAAGAAAGCAAATTCTAGTTTGGACACTCACAATACAAAGAGAGACACCAGAACTTCATTTTCTTTTAAAGCAGTGACAATTTACAAGCAAGTGTGGCAGAATGAATTCAGATGAGAAGGCAGTGACTACAAGTCTTGCATTCAGCTCTGTGGGCTTGTTCTGTCCCTCCCAGAAGTCTCAACTTCTTTACCAAAGAACCAAGACTTTTGGCAGATAAAACAGGCTTTTCCCTTGTTCAGTTCCCAAGACACTAAAGTAACAAGGCATATTGACCCTAACTCATGGTTAGATGCAGATAAAAAGTAACTTAGCAACAAACTTCCCATGGACAGTAGCAGTGGAACACGAGAGGGATGGCTCCTGACCAGCATCAGACAGCTGAGGTGTCAGGTATCTCTTCCCCTTTGTACGCTAGACTATAGTTAAAGAGCAGTCCCATTTCATCTACAGAACACTGTACTCTCCCAGAAGTACAAACATCCAGGGGACTGTACACTCACAACAGTGCACTCACAGCACAAAACACAATTTGTATTGACTGTCTAACTGTGGGACCAAGTCTCCATCATCCCCTGCACCAGGAAGCAGAGTATGAAACTCAGATGTCCTAACTTCTTCCCATAATGGATGGACAATCCTGACAGGTGCTGACCAAACACCAGTGCCTGAACAAAAGCCCTACTCCTGCTCAGAGCAGGATACAAATTGCTCACACTGACTAGGGTATTTCAGCAAAAAGCATGCAAGAGGCAGAGGGAGAAGGATGAGCCTTGCAATGACAAAACACTTTGAAACACCTCAATGCTCAGTGCATGAAAAAAAAAATAGCACTAACCCCAAAAACATCATCTCAGTTCTTGATTTCAAGCATCAGCCAAGAGCTGGAAAGAGAAGTTATGCAAGCCTAGGATGCATTCTGGCTAAGGCCTTAATTTGGGGTTTATTTGATTTCAGGTTTGTTTTTGTTTGCTTAAGTAAAATAAAATTTTAAAATTACACACAACTTTACTTGAGATTAGTTTGCTCCAATTAGCTACTTTTCCATATTTTGTATTTTTCAACCATAAGTAACTGGCAGAAAGGCAGTACTTACAACATTAAGTAATTTATATACTCTGCTAATGATAATGTTCAGGAGCACTAAGCAATAATGTTTCACTAACTGAACTGCGTATGTCTAAGAGGGCTATGCACACTCAACAGAGAACTCCTCTAACAACACACTTGACCTCCTCTAGAGCCGAATTTGTCAAGATTCAAAGAAGCAAATGCTCCTGCTCAGGAAGAAAATGTGACTACACAATCCTAAAACACTAGTAGAAGAAAAAACTGCTGCAAGCCTGAATATTCCAGCAGTCAGGGACTTTCAAATAGTTCACACTTACTCATATCTTGTTAGAAGTCAAACAAAAAATGAATACCAGCCACATGACCTCCACTAAACTATACTGACTAAACTGAGAATAAACACAACTTGATCATAAGACTTCAGTTGTTCCCACTTTCTCTCCACTGTCAGCACACTGGAAAAGTTATGGAAATGCACTCACCAAAAGGTAATTCAAATCTTGTGTCCAGCAAAATTTTATGAGGAGTTGGGTTTTTGGTTCCGCAGATTTCATCATGTTTCATTACAACTTCTGCCTCCAGTGTAGACCACTCCCCAGGACCTTCCTGTGAATCAAAGGCCTTAAGTGAATGAATGTTAAGTCTGAAGAACTTTATGCACTAACTCTCACACATTTGTTAGAACAGTCCAAAAAGAGCTTAACAGCATTATCAACCCAATTTTAACATCAAATTACATCCATTCAGCATGCACTACCTTTTTCTTCCAATCTGGATTTCCTCCAAATCTCAAAGGCATCTACCAGAGCAAGCAGCAAAAAGAAGTGCTGCCTTCTCAGAGGAACTGCAAAGGCAGGACTGAGGAGCATCTGGACAGCAAGAGGAATTGAGCACCAGCCAGACCTCACGGCCACACCGCAGGGCATCCCCACTCTTTTCCTTTTATAGAAAATATAATGTATCTCTCCCTGCTCAAATCCAATAATCTTCTACATAAATACCCTAAAATTTGAGTTAAAAATGCTTAGCTACAACAACTGCCAAACTCAGTAGTTAGTGCACTTACAGACATTGGCACATCGAACTTCCTACTTTTATCCATACATATTAGCACAAGGTTCACCTAACACTACAACCAGAAGCCCTAAGAAGATACTGCAGATGTGTTTTGAGCCTACCTTGTCTGGACAAGACAGAGGTCTTTAGCAGTAAGCCATAGGAATCTGACCATCACACTAAGCAGTCAGTTCTTAAGACCTCAGACACTTGTCTGTGTTCCTTAACAGATCAGGCCCTAGTTCTTGAGTCCACACAAGTGAAAAGAGACCGAAGAGCCTTTATGTGAACTCAGTAGTAATCCCACTACAAAATCAAAACTAACGTGATGAGACAGCCCTCTCTGCTGTCACTCAGCCTTCCTGACTTTTTAAGTGGAAGTTTTGCTGAGGAGCTCAGTCTAGACTGCACCAGGCCATATTTGTAATGCATTAATTAATGCATCAACACTGGAGCAAATGAAGGGTCTTTGTCATCTTAACCTCATCAGATTGGTGAATGGCCTTCAGAGCAATCCACACGGTCCCAACCAGGGTGTCCCATATCAGTCCTTTGTTCCATACTTCCACAATTAGGCCCAGGTCCAGCCGACTGATCTCACTGCAAGAAAAGTAAAGGCAGCACAGATGAGAAAAAAGCAGAATACAATCTAATTTTGTTTAATGTTCAGCATTATAACCATGCTTATACCAGTGAACTATTTCCACAAAGCTGTGTCAAGCCACAGAGAGCTCCTGGAAGTGTGTGGCTGAGGCAGCTCATACTCACAGGGATCACCAGTTTCTAGTAACTCACAGTTTAATACTAATTACACAAAGAGTGCAGACTAAAATTCTGAACTATGTCATGCATGAACTGCCAGTAGGGAACTCATCTCTGCAGGTATCTACATGGGAGAAGGAAGTGTACCTTGGACCAAAACCTAGAGGTGAGCTGTTCTTTGTCATTAGGCACCCCATTTTTAACAAAATTAGTGTCTCCCTTGGCAGCACAGCAACACAAGTGTTCTCTGGCAGGTGCAAACATGCCAATACTTACCTGTGAGTGGAGGTACTCCTAGCCAAAAGTAACAATCCCACATCCAGCATAGCTGCATCAGCAACACTAATACCTATTTCTCAGGGCTATGTGGCACCACTTCTGCTCCAGCACCAGCTACCTCCACACAGCCACTGAGTGACAGGTTCTTGGAAATACTTATCTGAAAGTTTTCACAAACATCTTTTCTCTCATTAACAAAACGATGCATCTCAAATTTGCTTCTTCTCAATGTTTTATAGCATTTATGCATCACTTCTGCACACTAGATTGTAACATGCCTACTTCAGAACAGCCCAACACATACAGAGCAGACACTGGTAAAAGCAATAAAGTAGAGAAGAATCCTGAGCTGCCTGTTGGTATCACAGCTGTCTCACACTTATCATGAAGAAAGGCTATAACCTGCAATTTTCCAAGCTCAGGGCTTCCCTTTATTGCTGCAAATGTTAATCCCCAAAAATAAACATCTTGGACAGTCAGGGCTGCTGCCCTCTGCCCAAATATATTCATGTTACAGCTATCAAGGAAATTCAAAAGCATGTTACTGTCTTATTTCTGTAGACTGCCTTATGGCCAAAATAAGGAAAAAATGGTGCAAATCCAAGCATCCACTTGAACTTTGTCTCCCTCTTGCAACTGAAAGAGAACATCATATCTACAAGGCTCAAGACAAACCCTATAGTTACAGTAAAGCATATAAATGTCTATTTTGAATCCAAGTGCTTCTGTTCTTGTTTGAGACACAGGAATTGAGGTTAGGAGTGTACAGTGCTTGAGTGGTTCAGTCTGCAACAGCTAAAAATCAAGCTGTTAAACAGCCTTCTGTGAGTTTACTGCTAGCATCTTGTAATTGAGTCTCCAGCATTCTCTGTTCTGATAGGGTTACTCAGTATGGCAAACAGCTGTACCAGCACTGCTCTGCCCTCACTTTTCTTGATATTCATCTGATTGAAGGCTGATGATGACTGGTTGACTGCTGACTGGAACAGTGTGAGTCCAGAAAGGGAAGAGAAGGAAGAAATAACCTATTTTCAGTCATAGTGTAAAACCACATACTTTGCTTCAAAATACACTGTCAGAGCAGGACACTGGTCATGATACATGGGTTCCTCTACAGATCTCCAAAGGACATGTCACCAGGTAAGAATAATAAATAAAGAGAATTTCTGTACAGTAACTTTGACTGCCTTTGTGTCTCCCTTTCTCCACCTTCTGGTTAGATGCAAAACAGCTTCTAAGAACAAAAGAGCTGAGACTGAAATTTAGTGTTCGTCCCTTTCCACACACATGCGGGATTAAATAAAGGCATTTCTCACAACTTCAACACCAATTCAATCACCATGTTCTAAACATCAGTGGGCACTTTCATTCAAGGTGTTTCCTGCAAATATGCAGCAAATACACAGTTCTTTCAAAGCTCCTTCAAAATTTGAAGATGTTCCCAAGGAATAAATTAAAGTGCTTAACTGATCTGGTAAATAGCCAAATCTCAAACAAGAGCCCCAAATTCTTCAGTGCCATGTCTCACAAGGAGTTTAGCAGCCGAACCAACAAACACATACAGGAAGCTTTTTTTTTTTTGCTTGTGGTCTGTTCTTCTACTATGCCTTATGAAAAAGATAAACACAGCACAGACAGTAAAAGCATCCTTCCCTTGGGGAAAACCACTTTGCTCAAAATCCTTTTCCAACTGCAGAAAGAAAAAGAGCAAACTAGAGAACAGCAGTATTGGAATACCAGCACTGTTTCCCCCAGCACAACTTAATGTACACAGGATCATGCAAAACACATTCGCTCCCACATGTAATACTTCTGCTATAAGGAAACACCAGAACTACTGTAGAGTTGTCCTGGCTAAAGCTAGGACAATAATGGCAAGGTAGTTCAGCTAATATTCTGCTTCCATATTCCCTAGCAACTAATTATGGAGCGTCTCATTGACTTTACAGCATGCTAGCTAAGCTCTCAGCTGATACCAGAGTGCAGCTCCAGGAGCTGCTCAAAGGGAGGGAGGAGGAGCAACCACAGGAGGCTTCATCCAACATATTCAAGTGCTTTCTTAAATCACCACTGAGAAGTCTCTTTTGTAGCTGTCTGTGTTAAAGCTAGCTCCTGCCCACAGGATGAGCACAAATCACAGGCAGAAAGACTTAGTAGTTTGAGTATGGGCATGTGACTTGGAGGGTAGGTTCAATTCCTTGTCCCAGCCTTACCCAGTCCCGAGATGTTTTACATCAGTGATAGCCATGGCCTCTGTCTGACCACAGCTGAGCAGATGCTAGTGCTCAGGAGAGTCTGCATTTCACAAGATGCCAAAGGACATCTTGTGCAGGACTCTCCGTGCAGGAGCACACACCTCTTGTGCTGCTCCAAAAGCAGAGTACCACCAAACAAGGAAGGTGGAAGCACAGCTCTGATGAGAATACTGTACTGACCCAGGTGACCTCCTTAACCTGAGGCAACAATCTCCTACTTTCAGCTGAGGAGAAACAAACTGATGCTGGATTAGGAAACATATTCACAAAATTCCATGGGGGGGTCTCTTACCACAAACACTATGTAAACACCTCAAACCCATTCAGAAACAGCAGCACTAGTTTTGACCCCACAAGATGAATACAACATAATTTCCACCCCAATTTAGTAAATTTAGTTCAATTTGCCTTACCAAGCTATACAGGAGAAGCAGATGCAGTACAATCAATAAATCATTCACCCACCAGAAAAAGAACCCCAGCATTCTAAAAGATACTGGGAAATCCTTGGCTATATGTCACTTCTATGAGAACCAAAGCAAATCACAAGTGCCAGAAGCCCCGGGAAAGCTGGAATGAACTGGTTCTGTTGCTCATGGAGCAGCTCCCAACTGAGGCAACCAAGATCACTTTGTAGAGGCCCTGAGTGCATGAATAACAGCCTTTAAGTGCCCTGACCAGCGTCCCCAGTCATGGACACCCACACCCTCTTCCCACACCCAGGAGCTCCATTTAAGCTCAGCTATGGGCCTTTAGTCCTTGCCTAAACTATGTTGTAGGGGTGTGTGTCTCTCAGCTTACAGGCACAGCTGTGCACATACTGACCAAGGACAATCCACACCCAACCCACGGAGTAGCTTCCCAGTTCAACCTCAGACTTGGCCTCAGATCTGACTGGCAATTGCCAGTCCACGCACCTGCCGAGACAATCTGCCAACACACATCCTCCCCCACAGGCCAATGAGTACAACAGGAAAGAAAATTATTTAGGTTGTCCCCAGGCTTGTGCATTTTACCTACCCAAACATTTTGATTCCTACACACACTTAGCAGCTCTGCATGAACACCATGGCTGCAGAAGGACTTAATCACAAGCACTTCATGCTGCACACCACCATACTTACAACATAAAATCCTGTTCCCAGCAGGGCTGGTCACCTCGCACAGCCACCGTTGTGCTCTTCACATTTTGCACTTTCAAAGTCACGTACGTGTTGAATTTATCTGGGGAATGAGACACAAAATGTCACCTCCATCATCATACTCTTTCATCACATCATGTGCAACTGCAACGTTCTCAGTTCATACAGTGCCTCCAGAGAGACCTCAGATGAAAAGCCTCTATGGGAAGATATTACTGGGTTTAAAGAAGCCAAATGTTCAAGATGTTTTCCACCTGCATCAAATTTTCAATCACAGCTATTTTAGAAATCCAAGCACAAATGGATAAAGAGTGAAAATCCTAAAGAACATAGACACTTAGGATGATGCTGCTCCTGAAATGCAGACAAGAGGAAGAAGAGACAGTCTGAAGGCACAGGCCCCATCATAAACACCAGTGTGAAAAACAAACTTGCAAAACATACACACAAGAGACTGGTTTGGTCTTCCCTTCTGACCCAATTGCTCTCCTAGTCCCAGTTCAATTTTTCACACATGAGTCTACAAAGAATTTTACAGGCCAGCCAGGGGCAGAAGAAAAATATAAATGTATTGGTAAATGTGCTGAAATGGACCTGACCTAGAAAAACCACATCACACTCACATCTAGACAAGACAGCCTCTGTTTAGATGTTTTGCTTTTTATTTTAAATCTGACAAAAAATCATGGAAGAACTTTTTTTCTAATTTCTGCTATCAATTTGCTAATAAAACCAAAAGCAGCAAAGCACAGACACATTCAGTGTCTGAATACCATGCAAGAAGGAACAAACTCTGTTTTAAGGGGAGTTATCACCTCAAGCCTATCAGTTTCAAACAGCCTAGAAAATGACATGCTAAATACACAGAAAACAGTGTATGCATTTTAATACTTCAATGTTCTGCTGCATCTATTCACAGTGCTTTATCTCAAGTCAATTTTAACACTGTCAAAATTTCACATGGAAAACAAAGATGTAAGTAACAGCCAAGATGGCTTTACAAAGGGGAAATCATAGCTGATAAATTTGATGACCTTCTACAGCTACAGAACTGGTGGATGGGCCAGAGTAACTGATACTGTCTGCCTGAACTTGCACAAAGCATTTGACATTTTCCTGCCCAACATCCTTGCCTTTAAATCCAAGAGCTATGGATTTGATGGATGAAGCACTCTGTGGATAAAGAACTGGCTGGCTGGCCATACCCAAAGACTTGTGGTCAGCAATTCATTGTCCACCTGGTGACCAGTGACAAGTGGTGTCCCTCAGGTGTCAGAACTGGTGCTGATATTGTTCATTATCTTTGTCAGTGACAGGAACAGTGGGATCAGGGACACCCTCAGCAAGTTCACTCATGACATCAAGCTGTGTGGCGCAGTCATGCTCTGGAGAGAAGGGATGCCATTCAGAGGGATCTGGACAGGCTGGAGAGGTGGGACTGTGCAAACCTCTTGAAGCTGGTTGATGAGTAACTCAACATAACCCAGCAGTGTGTGCTCACAGCCCAGAAAGCCAAATGTATTCTGGGATGCAACCAAAGGAGTGTGAGCAGTGAGTCAAGGAAGACAATTCATCCCCTCTACTCTTGTGACATCCCATCTGGATTACTACATACACTTCTGGCATCTCCAACATAAGAAGGACACACAAGTGCAGAGGAGGAAACAAAGTCAGTAAGAAGAGTGGAGCACCTCCCCTAAGAAAACAGGCTCAGGAAGCTGGGGATGCTCAGCCTGGCAAAAAGAAGGCTGTGTAGAGATCTCACAGAAATCTTCCAATATCTGAAGGGGCCTACAGAGAACCCAAAAAGGGACTCTTCATCAAGGACTATGGTGATAGGACAAGGAATAATAGGTACAATTTGGAAAAGGGGAAATTTAGTTAGATATTAGAAAGAAATTCTTTACTGTGATGGCGTTTAGACACTGACTCAGTTTATCCAAGGAAGTTCTGGATGCTCAACCCTAGTAGTGTTGGAGGCCAGGTAGGATAAGGCACTGGGCAACCTGGTCTAGTGGGAGGTGTCCCTTCTCATAGCACGGAACTAGATGATTATTCTTTAGATCCCTTGCAAATTCTTAACATTCTATGACTGTATGATTGTACAGTTTTAATGCATCATAGCTGAGCTGTGTGCACACCTCAGCATCTAGCATCCAATATCCTAACATGATGGGAAGAAACAGAAATTACATGATCCAGAAGCTCAGGAAGGAGTCAGAGTCACTGAACTATGATTCCTACATGTACAATTGTTCATTACTACATTATCCCTCCCTGTCTATTTTACTCCTGCATCATCCTGGGACACTGAGCTTGTCAGTGAAATCACACACCTTGGCTGAGTTAAACCTAGTCTAGAGGACAAATCTTTCACATTTGTGAGCAAGTCTCTTGATTAGGAAAAAGATTAAGTACACATTATCTTTCTTCCAGTCTGAGCACTCAGTTTTCTTTCCCTGGAAATTGAAGACTGGTGCACAGACAGATCTTCATCTGCCATGAATATGGATGAGTCCTGGAAAGTCTTCTGCCATAATCTGAGGATGGCTATATCCAAAGAATTAAGCTGAACAATTAAGTTATAAATACAGGTGGGCAACTGTTTCAGATCTAAACACCTGAAAAGGTATTGTTGTATTGTTTTTTTACAGCTCTGTAACAGTTCTGTAATAGTTTGCCCCTTCACCCACCACTTCCTGCCAATGGTCCCACTCCAAGTTTTCCCACCATTCCCTCAATGTCCATCTCCCTGACAATGGTTGCTCACTTCCCCCTCCCCTCCCTGGTACTTCGTCCGTCACTCGGCTCCCTATCCCATTCTTCCAACCCTGGGTATCGAGGGACTGGATGAGGGCCTGGCATCCCTCCTTTAAGTTTCCTCCAATGGTTTTTGTATCTGTCTATGCTTTCACCTTCCACTCCCCAGATCCTCGCATTGGTCAATGGGCGTCCCTTTCCCTGTTACCACCCCGGTATTTAAGATGTTGCGAAAGCCTGAGGACACTTTTGGCCGTTGGACACTTTGTAATTTGGAGCTCCCTGGAGCCTGGATTAAACCTGAAACTGTTTCCCCAGCCTTCAGTCAACTCTCTGACTACCTCCCCGCACGCCACCTCTCCCCCAGACAAGGCGGACAGTGTGACTTTCTGCCTCCGCCGCTCCCCGACTCTCCCCGAGACACAGGGCAGCGACCCCCGCAGCTCACTGTGCCTCTGCCGGGCAGGGGAAGCCAGGAGGCTTCAGATTAGCATGGCGGCAAGGTTTTATGCCAGAAGTTTTTATTTATAGGAATTTTATGAAAGTGTTTATTCTTTTGTAAACTGTACATCAAATTCAGTTGATAAATCTGTTTGCTTGCTAAGGGATTCCTTGCTAGCTTCTGAACCACAGTGAAAAGTTACCCAACCTGTAAATTCTGGGTGTGACCAGCTGTTTCTGTTTTATTTTGCAGACATAAAACCTAGTGGATGGGATTTTAATTCCAAGCACAGCCATTACAGACTGCCACATAAGAGAATGATTCACTTCTCCAGTTCCATCCAGCAACATCAGTCAGGATTGAGAAGGCACTAAATCCACAGATGCACTCACTAGTTCTGCTTAGTGGACACTTTCAGACCCTGTTTTGAACAGGGAAATAAGCAGGATGAGATGAAAGGGCGGGTGGATGGGGAAGGACAACAGTTAAGAAACACATTTCCTCATTCATCACCTGTTCAAGTCAGGTTGAGCAGATAGAAGTTTCTTACCACTGTGACACCAGGTCATAAGCCTCAAGTTTTCTACTGACTCAAACTGCCTGGTTTCTCAAGGTAGTTTAGGTCACTTCTAAGGTGAACATGAAGGAGCTGAGATAGGTGGAGCAGCACAAACAGCAGTGAGAGAGCTGGAGTCCCCATTGCTGCAAACAAGCAGAAGAGCATGACTTACCTGGTGGTCCATGGAGTTTAGCTTTTTTTACTGTAAAGAGAAAAAAGGAGAAGAACAAAATAAGAGATTGTCAGTGATTTTGTCCTGCCACATTTGCCTTTGAGTTAAAGTATCACAGTGCATCATATTAACTGGACAACATCCCCTGCACAGTCCTGATAGATAGAAATTCATACTCAGTTAAACAGATTTGGAGACAAAAACTCCGTTGTACCCTATGGCAGCTCTCTAAAGTAATGCATTTAAAAAAACAATCACAGGCTTAATGTTTGGAAAGCAATGTGATATGCCTAATGCAAAGCAATCTCAACTTCACCCCTTTGCAACCAGAAGTTACTGCTGCTTAGCAAGATGTCATTTCATAACCCCTCACTTAGAAAGTTACATACAAACACTCTAGAAGAAAGAAACAGTTCTTTATAAACAAAGAAATTCTCCAAACACTGTACAGCAGAGCACAAATTGAAAATAATCAAGCCTTAATAGCACCTCTGTAAGTAGGTCTATACTACAACATTGTCAATTAAATTAAATAAGCCAAACAGCAGTGTAAACTCAAATGTCATTTTTACAAGCTCTACTCTGTTAATTTTATTCCAGGACAGTATTTATATATAAAAATAGAATTGTTAAAACATAAAACAGTATTGGCTCTTATCTCACCAGATGGAGAAGGTCCATGTCTACCTAGGGGAGGTTTTGTTTACATTTCCCTTTTGCAAGGATATCTCATATCCTCACTAGAATTGCTAAGTGTAAGCACTAAGAGAAGACATCTCGAGGCTCCAGGTAGTTGTCCCAGTGGAAACTACCACTAAGAAGAAGAAAACATACTTAACAAGCTAGGATGCAAGATATACCAGTGAACAAAAATATTTAAAAGCTGATGTAGCAAAATTTCTTCCAGAAAACAGAGCTGCCAATACTTATTAGAGGCTCCCAGTGTCCAATTTTCAATATGAAAGTTCTAGAAAGAAACATCAAAGAATTATTTTTTAAAAAATGCCCTGACACTGAAACAGAGATTTTTAGAGTTCCCTTGAGCTAACAAAATGAATTAAGCATTTAAATTTCAGCTTGTAGAATTATGTGTTGAATTTTAACCTTTTACTTAAAAAACCTCTGCCATGGTACAAAGGGTGTAAGAAAATGCAAATTTCTGAACCTTCTTACCTAAAGAACAATACCAAGTAATGCAAAGAAGCCAGATAAAGAAGCCCCTCTGTCTCCACGCTTATCAAAACTGATAGATGTACTCAGATAAGTACCAAAGGACCAAAAGTGCACGCTCAAAGAAGAGAAGTTCAAAAGTTCAACCATGAGGAAGACCATGATCTTCAGCCTCAGGACCACCAAAAGACCCCCATGCGACCACCACAGCAAACCACGTGTGCCCACAAGGGCATGGACCTATTCAGCATGAGGGGCGAGGGCAGGCGGGGCCAGGGGTTGAATATGCAGGACAGTTGTGTAATGTCCTGCATATGGAACACCTTTGGGAATAAAGGTTTGGGTCAGACTGAGGCTCAGGGCACAAGTCTCGGAAAGCGATCTCACTTGTGTTGCCACTGACAATACATACCCACTTCAGAACTACCCCAAGCTGTGGAGTCTATTTATTTATTCCACATATTGCTTCAACACTGTTACACTTAGAGCTGCAACAAAGTGTGATAACAGTCTATTGAGATTGCTGCTTGAGAAATTTTCCTTTGCGAGTATTTACAGTCCAAGTAGATGCCCACATGAAAGAAATGCTGCACCAGTTACATTGGGAACTGTTCCTGTTAAAAAGGGCTGCAGCTTTCACCTCGACTGACAAGGCCCACAAGCCTTTAGGTCCAAAAGAAATTGGTTCATTTTCTCCCAGATTCAGGGCCTGATGCACTCCTGATGCTGAACCTAATGGTGCAAGCAAAACATACAGTAGTGTGGGTCACTGTTCTTGACTGAAGATACAGATGTCTTTAAATCTTCAAATCAGTCTGTTTAACCACTGAGAAATATGTAAGAGAATAAACACATTTTCTAGGTTCCTTTGCATGGCACACAAAAACAGACATTTCATGAAATACTGCCCTGAAGTGGGCAGGCACCAGCTAATCTCTGAACCTCATGCTCCCCTCCTTTGCAAGAGGCAGGAGACAAAGAAAGAAGTGTATGTACTTGGGGAAAAAAGGCACAAGCAGGCAGTGGGCACACAGGAAGCTTCCTCTCCCTGTTTGTCACAAGCTCCACTACTGTTAGCAGGGGAAGCAGAGACAACCCCAGTGTAGAAATTTGGTATTATTTGCTAAAAAAGCAGCTGGAGTGGTTCCTAAACACAGAGAGACACAGCCTCTGCAGCAGCAATGTGCAAACTAAGAGACAGATGCCATTTGTACATTGCAGTCACAGCCTCTAAATATTCAGAGGTTCCTTTGACAAAAGGTCGTAAACCCTGCACTGCCTCAGCAGCTGAGAGGGGTGCCTGTTTAGGGCTTCAGCAAGGGCAGTCCCACGGATATCCTGGGGAAACAGCCAGACTAAACAAAGGTCACAAGCCTGCTACAGACCCACATGGCAAAAACTGAACCCTTAGCAACTCCCAGGAATGAGCACAATGCCTCCAGACAAAGTGCATATAATAAATTTCACCTTTAGCTGCAGAAATAGAACTTATAGCTTAAGAGCTGAATCACAAACCTGGGAGTCTTATCTCATCAGTAGTTCTTTTGCTCTATCTGCAAGCCTACACACCATGTCCAAAAAGTTCCCATTAAAAACCTGGACTGTTTTTGTGGTGCATTTGGGGCGACCCCTGTTTTTTCTTCCCTCAGCATCTCTCATCATTTTGGTGTTACTCTAATAGACACAAAATAGAAATTAACTGTAAGTCCTGCCTGCAACTTACAAAAAGAAAAAAAAAAACCATTTAAAATAAAGTATTTTTTAAAAGCCATAGCAAGATTCCAGATGCTCTACAGCCAACACTTACAAAGGACCGGAGGGTCAGACAAACTCCTAAAGACTAGGAAAGCAAAACACAAGCCAGAAATTAAAAAAAAAAAAACTGTCCAGAATCACTATGGGAGGATGAAAAAACAACAGGAAAGCATGCACCAAAGTATTCTTAAACTCAGTTCAATGGTGAAAGCCTTGTACACATTTTTCAAACAGTCTGAATGGATTGTTTTTTTCTGAGCAGGTGCTACATACACCAATGAGATAATTAAAATTAAGCATGCCAAATTACTGCAAGGCTCAGAAACACTCTGCTCAAACCTCCAAAGCAGGCACATAGTCATATTCAGTTAAAGGGAACCAGAGTGTTCTGAACACCTGCACATCCCAGATCACCTTTAACGCTTGCTTGCAAAGGAAAGGAATGCAACATAGGGAGTGCCTGAGCAGATGGCCAAAAGATTACATTCTAACTAAATCCAGCACATGATTTACCACCCGGTCACTCCTCACACTAGAACAAAACCTACATCCCTTCACAGGGGACAATAAAGTGCCATTGAGGGTCTGTGGAAGAAATTAGAAGAATGGAAGGACACAGTTTTAATTACCACTTTTAAAAAGCAATGCAATGCTGAAAGCAGAGCATTCAAAATGCATTTTCCTGATCAGCTACTTGATAAATAGCTCCCTCCTCTCTGTGAAACACAAATGCAGCATTAATGTGTTTTAGAGAGCACTCTAACTTATACGGTAACTTTCCCCAGCTGAACAGCAGAATCGATACGTATTTCCATTTCGCTCTGCTTTTCTCACCTCTTCCAGGTGCTCAGACTTCAGTGTACACTGACATGCAGCATTACGTGCAAAGGCTGCTTAAACAACATAAATAAGAGACCACAGCAAGCTGCTGATGCTACCTAAGACTAAGTCAACACACCAAATTCACACGCACACACCCTCCAGCAGGCAATAGAAGGGAGGGGAAACCTTCTATGCAGGATGGAATGGTTAGGCAGTACTCCAGCCTTTAACTTTCTATAACAGCCTTTGAAAACAATTTTGCCGCCTAAACTCTATCACAGAGCCAGAAAAATCAACGCCTCCTACCCTCTTCTTGGAAGTTACTGATAAAATCCACAACAGGCTGGCAAGTGGCACTAGACTGGCACTTTTAACAAGGACTGCTCTGTCCCTGGAGATCCCACCCTGACACACAAGCACCTTTCACAGAATGGGTCAGGTTGGAAGGGAACACAGTGGGTCATCTGGGCCAACCTCCCTGCTGAAGCAGGGCCATCCTAGAGCACACAGACCAGGACTGTGTCCAGAGGGTTCTTGAAGACCTCCAAGGAAGGAGACTCCACAATCTCTTTCCCTACCCTAGAAATCAAAACATGCACAGCCTTTGCACAATCTCATCTTCTACCTGAGGGTGAGGAAACCTTTTATTTTCCACTACTCAAACCCAAAAGGTATTCCAGCCTGGAGGAAACAGAGGCCAGAAAGTGACCTCAACCTGTGATTTTAACTTGGTCACTGTTTTTTTCCTACTATCCCTATTAAAGCCCAGCAGCAGCAGTTATGTCATTACCAGCAACTGCAAGTGCCATATCAGAACAGCAATACTGACTGTGCCATGAAATTCTTTACCTCCCTTCATAATTCCAAAGAAAGGAAAAGCAAGGAGGAAACAGCAGTTTGGTGGTTTTCCAAGTATGTTACAAAGATTCAATGTGACAAAGCCACCTTGATATTCCCAGCCTGAGACAAATGTAAAAAGAAAGGCTCCTCTGCATTCTCATATATTTAGAGTTAAATTATGTTCAGAAGGAAGAGATTTCCCTGAACTAGCTCAGAGGAAGGATAATTGCACAGGAGATCCTGGGGAACCACCAGAACTCAGTAGCACCTCAACAGCTTCTGCTGTAACTGCAGAGCTCAGAGCAGAGTCTCCAACCTCTCCTAGCAGAGTCCTGCAGAGCTGGGGTGGTTACTGCAGAAAGGCACCTGCAGCCTCAGGGGCCACTGGGAGACATAGGACCTAAGTCACATTCATTACTTTATACTTTGTTTTTCTGCCAAACAAAACAACCCACTGGTTTACATATAAACATTGTTCCACTCAAGCAGGGAAGAGTACTTTATGCCCCAGTATTCTCTTTGAGAATGACGTGATGGAAACACAGTGGGTACCTTCATGGACCAACAGTCCTAAAAGCTGAGATTGAGTTCACAGTACACTGGGGATAACGTTCTGTTATTGCTTAATGTGAAAGGAGGGCTGGGCTGATCAGAGAACTGCTCTGCTGCCAGAAGGAAGAGCCACTGCGAAATGCCACTCTGCTTGGTAACTGGCAGAGAGCAGGAAAATAGCATAGGTTTTCAACAGTGTTCAAAGAACTAAGGTTGCTTCTAAGGACAGAATTTTTCTGACTTAGTACTTGAATCAGTCCTTCAAAAATCCATTACCTCTTTGATTGAGACAACTGTGGGGGAACCCAGATAGCCAAGTTTACCTCAACTGAACTGAGGGATCAATCTGCTTTAATGAGTAGACCAGAATAAATGGTATAGATGTGATATACGATCATTAATTTTTAATAGTTTGTAGAAATAAAATAAAAAAAAAAAAAAGCCCAACATACCACAAAGCACTTACATAATTTTCTAATCATGTACCAAAGAGCTTTCCTCAATTTGACCACTTTGAATGCCCATAGGACCGACTGACTTGCCCTTCCCAAGACCTTGGAAACCACGTCAAACAAAGGGAAGGATACAGTCCCTTCAGCAACCAGCCATTATTCACATTACTCAAGGGTTCTTCTCAGGAAGGGGGTAGGCAAAAGAGTCTTTAATCTGTAGTCTGTGATAGCAAATTGATCTACCCAAGAGATTTCTGTATTGCCAGATGTCTTGAAAATGAATTACAATCCTTCTTAATTCACATGAATTAGCATTTTCCTGCTCAGATGATCTGCAAATTCATTACCCTGTCCAGAGGTACACAAAGCTACTAAGTTTATTTGATTTATCATACAATTTCCAACAAACAGCTTTCTACCAGCCACTCCACCCTTCCTGCTCACTGGACAGTGACTGATAGCAGCTAGGACATGTGACTGTTTGCAGGGCTTTCAAAATCTCTTTTGCTAGAGGGGACACATTCTCAGTATTTCCATTCAAGGTCCAGCACCATTTAACACATGATTTCCAGGAAACCACTATGTAATATACACATCCCAGTGACTCCCCCACACTGCCAAACCTCACTAGATGCTTCCCTGTTCCTCTGTAAATTCTCTGGTCAGTTAAGAGCCAGGCCTTGCATGCAGACAAGAGTCACAATCTGCAGAAAGAGAGCACCCCACGTGCTCCCCTCCATAGTCCAGACACTCCACAACTTGGGGCTCACAGCTAACTCCCAAGGGGGATACTGCTGCATGTTTCTGGTTACTAAACTTGACCCCAACATTTGTTTCTCACTAGACATTTCACTTGTATAGGATGAACATTGGTGATCAAAGTATTGAAACCTAAGCAGAAAATGCATAGCATTTATATGTAAAAGCTATATATTACAGTCTTGTCTAAACCTCTATTGCTGCCATAGCCCATGAACATGAGAGCAACATAGCACAGTGATGGGATATCTGGAATATTCCCCAGTATTTCATGCACATGAATTTGGGAGAGCTTGCAGGACAACGTGATGGCAAATCTACACAAACCTGAAGAAACCCACAATTAATACACTGTGCTGATCCAATCAGAAAATGAAAGATATATACAACTATTTTGCTCAACTATCCAGTCTGATCCCCTCAGTGAAGCAGGTAAATTCATATCTCATGCAAATATTGTCACTTTTCAACTCAGTTATTGCATAAAACTTTGTAAATGTGTACAGCACAGCTCAGCTTCCATCATAGTTTCATAGCATTCAAATTCTTTCATCCCTACCAAAACTACTACATACTGTGAACAGAACAAATTTAAAAACTGCATAGAAAACTCATTTGCACATATTCTCCACATTCTCACAGTATACCTGGAGGAGCAGATAAACTCTGCAAATCCTTTGGCAAGAACCGTTTAGCTGTGGGGGTTATTTTATAATAAAAGTCAATCTTCATCAGCAAAAAGAAGCCTTCTTTTAAAAGTTCTACTTCTCTTAAAGATATTTCATGCAACAGAAGGGGTGACAATTTACTTTCTATTCTGGTTTAATACACTAGGCAGCTAATGCAAGTAGACTTCTAAACACTTCCAATGACAAAATAGATTTAGACAGTTAAGAGACACATTTGGGTTTTGTTTACAGGTTAATCTGTTACCAGATCTGATTTGACATACTGACTTATCATCACACAGGTTTTCAAGTTCCTGAACTGAAGGGTTTCATACATATTCTTGTTTGTTGCATACCTCAAGAACTCACTTGCCTGAAATACTCCTTGAACTATTTCACCAACAGAAATTCACAGATTAAGAAAACACTACTGAAATAAAAAAAAAAAATAAAAAATAATGCTGCAAAGATACGGTGATTGCAGTTGTGGACAGTTCTGGACAGAAAAATTAAACATATCTCAAACACAAACTGAATTTTACTAGGAAACTACAGAACAGGAAAAATGAAACTCAAACTATGTATGCAACACAAGTTGCACTGTGACAGGGGACTAAACTCAAAAGGAAAACTAAGGAGGTCTGCAACTGATTACTTCCTTGACACAGATATGAGACTGCTCTCCCAAATTCTTACACCAGCATTTCTCAGGAAAGTAGTATCAGGATGCAAGGTCAAGCTGTTGTTTGTTGGTTTGAAAACAATATTTGAAGTAGAGCAACTAGGACAGGGTTCACAGAGAGGAATGGAGGCTGGAGATGCACAAAATAACAGGTCCTAAAACCCAGAAGTACCTTCATCTCTGAATTTTAATTAAATATGTTGATTTTACTAAAAAGCTAGCACAGAACAGGATCTACACTGCCAAAATATATACAATACATCATAACCATTCAGCACTGCAGAACTCCAGCATTTTAAAACGTGCAGATTATTTTATTCGAAAAAGCCTCAAGAGATCATAACAATAAAATGCTTAAAACATTGATAAACTATTTGGTAAACCACAGCTCAAATCTTTATTACATTAAACATTAGCACTTAGTGGAACTTCTGCTTTGCAGTAGAAGCTGCAAGAAGTTTACTTACAGCTGATCCCAGAAAAAGCTTCCTGAAAGGCAGTAGGAAGCATTCAATTGATTTCAGATAAAGAGCAGCGGAAATAAGCTGGACATTATTGTTTTTTCTGTCCAGAAGGGAAAAAAAGAAAATAAGTGTATTCATGAACCATACAGCCAAGAAAGCTAGAATCAGATGCTGGAAGCACTAGAAAAGTTAGGAACAGGTCTTGAACTTTAACCTCCTGAAACAGATCTGCACTGCCAGTGAATCCACAGTGTCAACAGCCCATTAAATATTTTCCAATTTTTACATTAAATATACTTGGAACCAGAAAAAGTGCAGGAGCTTCTACGTCCAGGCAGCTTATGTAGTGAAATGCTGAGCAAGAGAGAGAACAGGTGGCAGTTGAGGAGTGGAATTCCCAACACCAGAATACTCTTCTAGAAATTCCCATCACTGCAGATGCTGTTCCAGGCTCTGAGTGTATCTAACTCCTTTTCTCCTGCTGGCATGGTCCCCCAGCTCAGCTGGCAGCAGGTAGTCTCAGGACACTTCTCCAGACAGCACAAAACAGACAAACCCCCAAGTTCAAGTCATCTTTCAGTTGATTACAGCAATGATCAAGAATCATAAGCCATCTTCTCTCTGCTTTGGGACTTGCTGAAATGACAGCCTCCCAGTGCCCAGACAAAAATCTTTCCCCTACACAATGCATCTCATGATTGTCCTTAACAGCTGTGCACAAAATGTTTGCTCCAGCTCTCCAGGGCTCCACAGCGAGTACTAGAGTACAAGGTGCCTCCAGCCTGCACACTGCTCTGCAGAGAGCCCTTTACCTCATTACTCACCTTTTCAACTTATCTAGCAACAATCACAATCTCAGTGCAAACTGACAAGTTAATTCTAGCATGGCAAGAATCAGTGTCCTCCGATGCTAATTCAGAATTGTGCTTTGCTCCTTTGTAAACTTCCAGAGACATGTTAATACGTACCTGAAATTCTACTTTGCTCCTAGCTGTCACCTCAAGAGCCACTTGCCTGAGCCAAAGGCCCAAGCTATGAGACACAGTGGATGATTCAAACTACCTTCAGATGGTTTTCTTCACTGAGAAAAGACTCTGAAGCATCAGTCCTATTTCTCCACAAAGAACCACAACCAAGTAACAAGAACATTTACAAGCAAGGAGCCACAGAGACCTTTTGCTGTCTCACAGATGTTTGCCTTCTGGTTACTGCATCTCCCCCTACCAGCACCATGACAATGCCAGTGTAATTCATTGCCCCCAAAACATCAGTTGCTTCAGTAAATCTGACAATCCCACTGCTCAGATTAGATGCTAGAGCTGCCAAAAACCACCTTGAATCAATGACATCTTGCACTTGGGTCCCAAACCAGATGTCTTCTACACCTTCAGCAGGTGTTTGTATTAAGAGAAACCATGGGAGTGAGGGCTGCAGAACAAGACCATTAGCCTGTATCTCATCCATACAAACACCTAGACAATTCCCAGAAAAGAGCATGACATGATGATACACCAGTACCTACTCAACAAATTAATATGCCCCTAGACTTAGGACCAGAGATGACATTTTTGAAAGTAGTTTCATACAGCCTGTTCTACCACCAGACCTCCTCCATCACCAACATAATCAATGCTTAAGGATGCCAGCAATTACAGGTGAATTCCACTTTGTTATTTCTTCAAAAGCAAGGGGAAATACATGCTGGAGACAGCTTATTTCACAGTTCAGCTTTTTTGCCCAACATATTTGTTGTCACTTGACAGCAGTATTGTATGTTTTAAATTAGGCAACACAAGCAAACCTATATCTCTCTGTGTCAAGAAGAAAGGGACTATCAAAGATGCAAGATGCTTTGCTACCTTTTGACACAGCAAACAGAGTCTGGCTTTTTTAAAACTGAAGAGCTTCTTCCCCAACCACAATACATAAAAGAAAATCCTTCAAATTTTGTGGGGCTCTAAGCAGAGAACTAATTAGTACCTTATTACTACCACCACCAGTCCTCAAGGGCAAATACCTCAGCTGACTGAATAATCCCTCCTGGTTTTGACATGACCTAGCACAGGCAGGTGAGCATCACCTCCAACTGATCGGTCTAGATCAGTAATACTTTTCTTTAGAAGTGGGAAAACAAACACAGACTGAAGTTTTGTTATAACATGCTTAAAAGACTTTGCTTTTTGTCCAAAGTTTGCTCTCCAAGGGGCTGGGGAAGCAGAGCGTGGGATGGAGAAATGGATTTGATACTATTTGTGTAACAGAACACCCTGCAAACAAAAAGGAAACTGAGGACTTAGCCAACTTCCCTGATTCCAGAGGTAAATCCACCCATATACATTTATCCCACAAACATTTAAATCAGTTGCTAAAAAGCACAGCTAGGAGAAATCCTTGCAACATCTATTTCTTCTTTTTGAGCTGACAAACACAGACACATTTCTGGTCTCTGCTCAGCAGCTGCTTTGAACTGAGCAGTGAGGACAGGAACAAAATCTCTTATTCAAATCACAGAGATTATAAAAAAGGTTAATCCTCCTGACACTGGCAACACAGACAGCTCTGTCAGGTGACCTGGTTCCCCAACCAAGAGGTGAACTAAGCAGTAATCCAAGCTGCCATGCCTCTCCAATATTCTCCTGCAGCCTTAATATTATTAGTCAAAAACAGATTGGGTGCAGTGTACTAGAGCGAGTTATAGTGTGTTTGACTCTCCCAGAAGATGCATTCTGTTAGACTGTCCTTTGGTACTTTGCCTTAAGAGGTTCCCTACAAGTTAATGATTTCTCCTGAACCTTTAACTGTTTTATGATCAGAAAAGACAGCATCCTATTCCTGAATCTCCGCTTTATCACAGAGAAAAAATAAACATCAACCAAGTCTTACAGGATTTTAAAATGTATAAGATATGTACTACTGGACTTCATAGTAAAGGAGGCTTCCAATTTTCAGAGGCAAAATATGCCCTTCTTTCAAATTCTGCAAGGTTCAGAAATACATTATTTTAAGTTAGTGGCAGAAGTATATTATTTTAAGTTACTGGAAATGCCTTAATTGATTAAGGGAACAAAACCCACACTGCTTAATTTTACACAAAACAGACAGCAACTCACATATGCCTCCAGCTGCCAAAGACTAAGGAAATATGCATAATAAAAGCCATATCCTTGCACCAGAAGGCAGGAAAAGAGATAGACTGATAATGTATCAAGTCTGCTAGGAGCCAGTCTGACCTGGTAAACTGACTTCGATGACAAAGCAACAGCTCAACTAGTTTATAACAAAAGCATCAGTGGGGGGATAAAAACCAAAGAGCAAATATAAAAATTATTTTTAAACTCCAAACATAACGAAAAACCCTTAAAAGCTATTCAGAAAACAGATGAATGGAGAAATCAGTTTCTTTAGGTTTGAGGGGGGTGGGTAGGTGTATTTATTTTGAAAATAGATACACCTTTCTGCAGAATAATTTCTTCCAAGACATAGAGCACGTGCAACTTCTGATCAGACACTGTTACACAGATGTAAAGGCCATTTAAATTACTAGAATCTTGCCACAGTTATTAGGTCAAATCACAGAGCCTGGTCACAGCCAAAGTAACAGCTGCTAGAAGATACACGAACTGTGGAGCCTAACAGGAAAGAGCAGAAATGACAGAACAAAACCACTTGTGTGCTTGTCCTTTGGCGTGTGCTTTTCTCCTGTCAACAAAAGTCACCTGAATAGTCTCCCCAGTGACTCATGTTTCTACATTCCCTGTTCAGACTTAGTGTAAACAAGATGCACCCTGGAAAAATAGTTGCTGACTAACCACACCAGTAGTGATTGCCACCTAATCACAGCCTTGGTCTATTTTCTGGTAGTTTCGACTTAAGTTACAGGATTGCAAGCACTCAGCCAACTGGAACACAGCTACTTGTGAAGCAGGATGAGCACAAGCTTGTCCTGAAAGGCACCGAGATTAAAAAATGGTACTAATAAATATCACTGTTCAATGTCAGTGGTATAGCATATTCATCAAAAGAGAAACTAAAAAATAAAGCATCAGCACATTTGTGGTGGATTCAGTAAATTCTTATATATTTTTTTTTTAACCAAAAACATCCCACCATGCTACAGTAAATTATAAGCTTCCAGGAAAAACAGCACCCGTGTTTTCCACACCAAATAATGAAGGAAGATTGGTCTAGCATGAAAAATATTTTTAAGTAAAACATTAATAAAATCTTATTATTATGTTACTTAATATTTACCTGTTTGGCTGCATAAACCAGAGAAAATATTAGTATCTAGGAGACAGAAATAAGTTTGACTGTGACAATTAAGAAAGAGTGAAAGAAATTGTTCTGAGTTATGGTGTAACTGAATGAGATTCCAGGCAGGAACAGGAGACCTAATAAAAAAAACGCTGTTGGCAAACCATACCTCTGGTAGTCTGATTTTAATCTTCACATTCACAAAATGCCCAGACAATACTGGTTCTTGGAGGACACCCACAAACTGCAGAAACAAGAAAGTCGGATAGATTGCCGTCTAAGAGCTGCACCTCACAAACACATTAGCACTCACCTGCCAAAACTTTTCAAAATACTATTTCAAAACAGCACGTATATAAAGAACTGAATCATGAGAAGGTCTTACTGCTGACAAGGAGTGTGCCGAAGACTCTTCTCCTGAAAGCCATGCTGCTTGCTTACACTTGGACCTCCATAAACAATAAGGTGAAAATACACCAGGTGTAACAGTCAAAACCATTAAACAAAATAAACAGCCTTAGGTAAAAATCAAGTATGAGCAAGTTACTTCACATGTAGGTTCTTTTCCTTATTATTAATGTTTATAAATAAGAAAGACAGCACATCACAATTTTACCTTAATATACAGTTTGTCTATAGCAATTAGTTGTCAGAACAGTAACTCACATCACAAGTAAGTGCAGTAAGGATCACAAGACTGAAAAGATCCAACACTATTGCTGCTTCTCCCAACACCTGGACCACTTATACCATTCAAAATCATTCCTACTTTCCACTCAACACATTAATTAATGGCATGTGTCTACCTTCTCTATCTTATGTCAACACTACTCCCCCTCTCCATGTTTTTCCTCACTCCATGTTTAATTTCCGGATGTTTTTAATGGACACATGTCATAGATCTCACCAGCTTCTGTTTATAAGCATGGTACAGAGACACAAGGACTCCCCAACATCTCTCCTTTCAATAAGTTTTGCATTTCTCATCAAGGCTTGTCATTTGCCTCTAAGTGTATAATTTTTTACAGAATATCAACTCATTTTCATTCTCACTCTCCTCAAGGGTCACTGAGCCGTTCCTGCATTATATTTATTTGCTTCAACATTTGCTATGTAATTAGGACTTTGCTTAAGAATGGCTTTGACACACACATTTGTATTCTTTCTTGCCATGACACAAGTGGAAGACATCTATCTGCTTCTCCCACTAGTCTTAGCAACATTACTAGCTTCTGCTGCAGCCAGCTCCTTATACCTTTACACATCTTTTGTCATTTGGCAATTCAAATTTTCTTTAAAAAGAAGTCTTCTATAGGATTTGTGAGATAGAGCAGAAGTACAAATAGATGCATACTTTCATCTAGAAACAAGAAGCTAGCTCAGAACAATCTTCCTCTTGCAAACCCGTGTCACATTTCATACAATACCCTTCCACATAGCTTCTTCTTCATTTTTTCCGTCTAAAAATTTGTTATTATCCTCTCCTAACAGTTTACTTTAAACTTTCCATGTTGTCACAGTCCCACCTGCTTTTGAAGTCAAGATCCATATTTACCCACATTTATCACTCATCTCATCTCCTTTATCTTCCCACCTACCCACAGAAACAACATCTATTCCTCTCCAGTTGGGCAATGTCACAGCTTGTTTGCAGCCACAGTAAAACTTCTGCTGGTAGAGTTCAGATGAGAAGTGTTCCATGTTTCAGCTCTCTGGGATACAGACTACTGGACTCAAATGCAGGATATTAAATTTTTTTTCTCCCTCTCTTGTGCATCATTTTCAGTTTCATAAGAAACAATTCCTACAGTCCAGGGACCATTCCCAGCCCATTTTTACACAGCTCCCTGTCCCCATGCAGAGAAGTCTGATTCCTCCCCCTGTGGAGGATGAATGTTTCCCCTTTTCCTGTGACCAAAGCACCTTCTGTTACCTGTTTTATTACCACTTGCAAGATGCAACCTTGTCTGCTAAGGTGGAAGCTCCTGCCTTAGCCTTGTCTTTCTAATCCTCAACATACACTTCCTCTACTATCTGTTTTTTTGCCCACACCTCTCAGAGATTCTCTGTTTGCTCAGCATATCCTGACGTAATGAACAGGTGAATCATCAGCTCTGGGGTAATCTCCTAGGTGGAACCTTTTCTGTTATTTGAGATGCTAATATTTACCCCTGTAGCTTCCCTGAATTACCTGCCCTCCTCTGTATCCAACCTCCACACTTCACCAAAAAGCTTCTTCAGCTTCCCTGGAGGCTTGACAATTACTAACCTACATGTTCATCTGTTTACCTTAATTTAGCTTCAGCTGTGATCATTCAAATTAAGTTCATTTCCATGTCCAGCTTCCCTGAAGCATCTTCCATGCCTATCAAAGTCACAACTACAGTTCACTCCATCAGTTTTATGGCTTTTGTCACTGTTAGGTAACACAGTTCCCTGTACCCCATGAACAACCAATAGGATATATTCTCTAGTGTGGGGAGTCAGTTTTTCACGGTGAGAACACCCAGAAATACTTTGCTCTAGCCATGTTATGAGATTTTTACCCACATTTAAATCCTGGACTACGTGCAGTAGATCTCTTGTGCTATCACAGCAAAATCTCTTATCAGCTCTTCCCAAAGCAATTTCAGCCCAGCTGGTTCTCTTTTATCCACACTAATGCTGCTTTACAATTTTGTACCACCAAACCACAGTGGAATTTTCCCAGTCACCTCTATTCCTCTCTTTCTAGAGTAAGAAGCCCCTTCCAACATCACTGTTTCCCTCATAACCCCCACTACTCATGACTCCTGCTAACCTTTCAGGGGCTAATTCTGAGTCCTAAACTAACAGCCTCCTTCCGACCCTTTAGCCACAAGCTTCCCATTTTGCTTTGTAACACAAATGTGTTTGCATCCTCTAGGAAAACTAACTCAACACTACTAACTCAAATGTTTTACATTGTTTACTTCATAAAACTGAAGCACTTGTCATGGATCAGGTAACCCAAATTTCATGTGCAGCACCAACTTTTCCCTAACATTCTATGGGGAAAAAAATAAATATACAATGCAAGCCTTCAGAAAGCATGCACAGGGTTAACTCATATATATTCAAACTTCAGTCACATGCTACTGTCCTCCAATACAGCCTGAACACTTCCTACATCTTTGACTAAAGTGTCAGGTTTATGTAGAACAGTAACTTCAAATTCAATTTTACAACAGAAGTAAAAGGTCTCTTGGTCAAGCTCTGGTAAACCACAATCCTCCCACCTAGCAAAAGTGTAACAATATACTGATTTAACACTGAGATCTATTAGGTCATGGCATGTCTTGACCTCTTTTTAACTGTGGAAACATATGTAAACACTTGTCATTACAGTCAGATTGCTCATAATGTAACATCCACCTGCCTCTACTCAAGTAGCAGACATTACCAAACTCTGTTTTTCCAAATCTTTAAGTATTGGAAGGGCCAGGAGTACAACTTTCATAATAGTTTCTCCAACCTAAGTAAAGGCATACCAGATTCTGCTGCTCTGATGCCGAAGCTAGTAAACCACTTCAGCATAAAAAGCAGAAATTCATCACATATGGTAATCAGCATAAAGCTACCAAGAACCATAGATCAATTAATCAATTTTAGTTCAGAATCTGATCATTTTCTGTTAGACTCTAGGTTGTTACATTTAAAAAATACTATGTATTACAGAGGGTCATACTAGATGATTACAATAAGTCATTCTGGCCTTTTAACTATGGAGTTTCTAAGCAGTTAATCTCCTCAAAAAATCTCCTACTAAAATGGAGCATACACAGACTCCACTTACTTAATTTAATAGGCCAAAATCTAATAAAATTCTGCACATGCAGCAAGTTATACCAGGTGGGAAAGACTAAGATAAAACTACTGTTTCATGTCCATTTTTCCCTTCCTACTAATCCATATCCATGTTGCATGCCAAATTCAAGCTGCACACAAGTTTAGGTTCAGATCAGGAGCTCAAGATTGTGGGATGTCTGAACCACAAAATATTGAGAATTCCATTTAAAACCATGACTTTATTAATCTATGAAATGGCATTATGATTTTTTAAGGTTAGAAATCCCAAATCCAAAAACAAAGGCAATCTCAGCTTCCTAGTAGTTTATGACCTCTCTGACTCTCAAAGATGAGCCACATGCATGAAGAGGCCAAACAATCTCCTGAACAGAAATCTTACAATGAAGAACAACATTTTCCAATATGAAATTAGGAAAATGAACAAAAGGGGAACAACAATTTTTCTACAATGTGTGTAATAGTTTACTCAGCAATCAAGTTCCTTCCTCACACAAAGCTGACAAACTACCTTGGTACCGTGTGTCTGGTATTCCTGGCCCTATAGGAAAAAAATAATTACTGAAAATTTCCCCAAAAGGGTTTGTAGCTCTTCAGTGTGTAATTGCAGCTATAACACTCCATAAGGACTATCTCTACAAAGGACTGAGGTTGTTGGAACAAAAGAGTATGTGATAAATACAAGTGAATAACCACAGGTACTAAAAATCTGAAGTCCCTGTACATTTTCTGAAAACCTTTTCTGAAGTTTGTACAAGTCTTTAGGAAAGGAAAATGTCTCTAATAAGCTTCTGTCTAGAAATTCAGTATTGACACATTCATCAGCTTTATGTTGATTATCATATGTGACAAATTTCTGCTTTTCATGCTGAAGTGGTTTACTACATTTAGTATCAGAACAGCAGAAGTTGGTGTGCTTTTCCTTTGATTGGAGATGCTATTACTGAAGTTGTACTCCTGGCCCTTCCAGTACTTAGGGATTGAGAAAAATGGAGTTTGGTAATGGAGGTAAATGGAGTTTGGATGCTGGACAAAAGCCTTGCATATCTTTCAGAACAGTTCCAGGTGATGCAGTTCCTTCAGTTTTCTTTGCCTTATCCAAGCACACCTGAATCCCTGGCACACGGACACTGCAGCACTGTGCTGCCACAACAGCTCAGAAAAGTGAACGTTTTCATAGACCACCAAATCTAGCTCCAGATACAAAATCCTTTCAGCAGATGCCAACAAAGACAATAGCAGGTTGGTAATATGGTATAGATTTTGCCTGAATGGAGCAGCAAACCGAAAGTGAAGGGACAAAGCATGTTGGTTTGTTTTTTTTAATGTTTTTTAAGCTGAGGATTACTACATTGGCCTGAGCACAAAAATAGAAGTGTGCCAATACTCAGAAGCATAATTCTGCAGTTATTTTATACTTAATAATTAGGTCTCTGTGGTGGAAATGTTGGAGTCTGTTTAGCAGAGCATTTAGGTTGTAAAGATTTAAGAGAGCTAAGTCACAAGAGCTTTAAGTAATAAGGTTAAAACCAGTATTCCTGAAAGGGACACGATCAAGGCTTGAAGTCAAATTTCTTTTCAAACTCACCAACAGTTTTAGGCTATAGATTATTCTCAACAAGACACCTCCTCTTATCTTTCATCAGACAAGACATCCCAGTCTAATTCACTTTCCATTTATACAGTATGTTCAACTGCAAGGAAGAGCATCAAGAAACTGAGGTCAACAAAAAGCTATTGAAATGCCTTATCTTCTTTATGTTTTTTAATGCACCGACTCCCCAGACACAGGCAATCTGAAAGGGAACAAAATCAGGATTTTTAATTCCTTTAATATAGTTCCTACCCCATGCATCTTGCCCAGCAATTTTAAGACTTTTACAAATTTAATTGTGGTCAGCAAAAGTAAATCCTGCAAACAAAGCAGGCAACATTTACTCATATCTGACACTGGACAAGTTTAATTTTCTCTCAGCATAGTTTCCATGAATTGAACCTCTCTCAGCATATGCTTCCATGCTGAATGCATGGACCCACCTCGAATACAGTTCTGTCCAAATCCCACCCCAGCTTATCTGACAGAAGGATGAACATGCACTCGAGAGCAGTATGCCAGAGGGAATATAAACTAAGTCACAACTATTAGCTGGCAGCATTCTCTTTCATTTTTAGGATGCCCACATGTAGCTATCAAAGAGGCAGAATTCCTGCCAGTACTGTGCTCCAATTCCTTACCACTTTCCACAAAAGCAGGACATGAATCCAAGCCATAATATGGTGCTTTGTAAGTTCAACCAGCATCGGCCAAAAAAATTCCTCAGTTGAGGACTTATCATCTAACTTGGTTCTCTAGCCACAGCTGGTCTCCTGCACCCCACACTACACAAGGAGGAAAAGGCTTCTAAGATATGTAGGTACTCGACATTTTCTTATTTTTATGTGTAATTATTCGATTATTCAAAGTTCATAATGGGGAAAATAACTTAAAAGGACAGTAAGAAATCTGTTTTGAAAGCTTGGTGAAAGAGTTAGTCTCTAATGTGTTAGAGATGTGTTAAATGTTTATGATGCACCAAGCAAATCACATTTGCATCTTTTCATGAAATTATCAACCAGAGATTTCTAAGTTGGTTTTTTTTTTTAATTTTGATTAGATTTGAAGCTTTCTTCCTAGCTGAAAGAGACACATAATGTATTTAATAATGTATTTAGCTGAAATCTGCTCATCACAGAAGACAGAAGTACACATATAAAGATAGTTAAACATAGAAATCCTGAAGAGTTCATATGCCTGCCAGTACTACTTCAGTTCTTTCAAAACTTGCAAATAGCATTCCAACTCAACAACTGTTAAACAGGTAGAACTGTTTTGGATCACCACTCCCATCTTCTTCTAGAAAACAATTATTTAATAGTTACCTGCAGTAGCTCTGATCAAATCAAATAAAACATGGGCTGTCCAAAAACAATTCCTAGCAATACACGAGGGACATTTCAGAGGGAGTTAATTTCATGAAGTTGAGAGTAATTACTCCAAATTGACTGAGAAGAATAAATACAAACCAAACTGCCATAATCAGATTCAGGAATAATTTACTAGGTGTTTTCCAGGGGACCAAAAAGCCACTACTTCTCAAGCAAAGAGGACAGCAGAATTCCTCTCCACCTCAAAGAGCTATAAATCCATGGTAAAATACAAGAAATAAACTGTATTGACACAGGTTGTGTGGCCCAAGATGTAGAAAGTTAAATGCACAGAAAAGCAAGAAACTTTAAAAAAAAATCTGAATAGAGACACAACTCCATCAAGGGTATTGTGCCCTCCCAACTCATTAGCTGATTTAACTGCTGCTGATGGTGAAAAAGCATTAAGCATCCCATAAGCATTTGTCCCATGCTCAGGAAGAAGCAAGCACTTGTGAGATTAGGTACTTTCCAGCCCATGGCAAGTGAAGATAATGCTAAATATTTGATGCACATGTAATAAAAATCAGAAGGTCTAAAAAACTGCAATGCGCATATAATTGAAGTAGTCTTGTAGCCCACTGACCCTTGCTTTAAATGCATCCAGAAAGATTAGAAAAGAAACTCCAAGATGAGCAGAGTATGACACCCAAGGTGAAACTCAGAGCACACCTATAGGAGGTCAGGTACCTACAGATACTGAGCACTCCAGACAAATGTCTGAAATATCTAAGGAGTTAAAGTTCTAGGAAAAAAAGATGCCTACTGTTCAACACTGGCTTAGAGAGACTGATCCAAATTGTTCTCACATGGAATTTTCTGAGACACACAACTCACTTAGGGTAGAACAGTGTCTTAGCAAAGTGTAAGATGACACAATATGGTGGGTGTCCAGAGGAACAGTAATAGACAGCCACTTGAGAGGTAGGCCATGATCAGTGGTGTTTCCTATTCCAAAGCCTGCCATATGTCATTCCTTCTCAACTGGGCATTTGCCACTTACACAAAACCAAGCAGGACACAGAAGCCAGTCAAAAGGCACATAATAAAAGCAGAATTATGCACAGCAGCCTAATCAGGTATAAGGAGGGCCTAAGAGAAAAAACTCCATCTGAAATTTTTCTAAATGCAAAGAGATATGATCCAAACACCCAGGATATACCTATGGAATAGGAATCTGTATCATAGAAAGCATCTGCCAAATTTTACAGGTGACCATTTACAAGCACAACAATACTTCAGCAAAGCTCTTGGTAAACATGGCTAAAGCAGGCACAGATAAGCACACACCAACAATACAGGTAAAGCAGATTTTTTTTTTGTTGTGTTGATGAGATTAACACAACAATATTAAATGCAATTTCACTTACTAAACCAACGTCAGAAAGTAAAGACAGCAAAGAAGAGGAAATCCAAGTGCTAAAGAGAAACCTTTTAAACTCCTGACTCCAGAAATGATTCTTCACATGAACAGCAAGCTGCTTACATACAGTTCCACACCAAGAACATGCCAGGTGTTAACCAGTGAGCTCTAACATAAGAGGCAGAGTTAGTGAAGACTCTAGACACTTTCACAGCAGCTCCAAATCTATTTTAAAGACCACATAGGGAATTATCAAAACAAAAGAGCAACAAAGAAAAAGTTATTAGACACATCCCTCTAGTTCAAGATCTCTTCAAAGAGCAGCAAGAACAGCTTTTATGGAGTGATTAAAGTATTTTTCAAAACACTGAGTAAAATTTGATGACAAGGCACAAAAAAATATGCAGGAAGAAATTTCAAAGGAAATTTGTAGGAAGATGATTTGCCATCAGACATATGCACTTCACATGCATTCAAGCCAAGTATTTGAAAGAAGGCCCTGGATTAAAAAAACAGTTTTATTTACTTGGACTTCCAATGCTGCTGTCTAAGTGGCAGCCAGATCTTGGATTGTTAAGAGTATAAAATTAGGTTCTTTCAGCATTTAGATTAAATGCAGCACTTTATTGCATATTAAAAGAGTATGCTAATAACAACTTTAACAAATTAGGCCTGCCAGATCCCAGACTGAAGGAGTCAGCTCAAAGTACTCAAGGGTAAAAAGGAAGCAGACACTATTCAAATTCAGAAAGCATCTCTGCACCTTTCCCTCATCCCACTGAGAAATATAGGGAGGTTTCAAGTAGTTCATAGTCCCCTAAATACCTAAAAAGTAGGTTTCACACTGTTAGTTGAAACTTGCAGTTACAGTGCCCAAAGCACAAAGGGTGAGGATTTTAAACAGGAAATCATCTGTTTAATGATCACCTGTGCATCAAAAGTCAGATGTGGTTTGCAGGTTTTACTGAACAGAAAAAGCTAAAAATCTTAAAAAGCTCTCCAATTACAGTTTTATAAACCTAAAACTTAACTCACAACACAAAAATGCTCTTTTAATAGAGAACACTTATATCTTAGCCTTATTACCCAACACTACCTACACTGGTAACTTCCTGACTAAGGACAACTACAGAAATAGAGCTCATAATAGTCACACAGCAAATTATAAATTAATCATTATATTTTAATAGCCTAGTGTTATAACCTTGCATTTCTGCTATTACTTTTAATGTTCAATTCTCTTCTTCATCATTTTGACCTACAAAAAGATGGACTGGGGTTTCTTTTCAATTCTACAACTATTTCAGAACAGTCACAACAGAAAGCTGAAGGCACTGCATTCAGTTTTTCAAGGAACATTGAGGTAAGTTGAGGCCATTAAATCAAGGTGGGGAAAAAGAGAAGTTCCTGACACTTGGCCACTTATAAGTATAGGTATTTCTAAGTACAACACAAGATTGTACATGTTTTCATTTCTTTTATCATTAACATCCATTTCCATTTTCCTTCTTTTCTTCTTTCACTTGGATGTCAACACAGTTCAATTCAGAACTGGAACTCAAATTTTGTTGGCAATAGAGGGATGGATACTTAAGTTCTCAGAGTGGTAGTCCAACACTTCAGCTGCTTTGTCACAAAGAGTCACAAGCTCTTCTAATTCTTCAGCACAGCCACACAATACACATTAGGCAAACAAGAAAACATCACTCCTAACCTCCAGACAATGTCATTTCACACAGCAGTCAACTTGAAATTCTGGAGTGCAAGAGTTCACACAAGTCATTCTCCCATGTAACTCTGGCAGCCAAATCTCACACAAATATTGTGGATCAGGCCCCAACATAAAGGCACATTGCACAAAAGCACTGTGACCTCATGGGACTAAGTCAGGTACTGTGCACATGGATGAGGGAAGACTCCCACTGCCAACATCCTTGGCATTATAATTATCAGGTGGACCAGACAGAATGCTTTGGAATACAGTGACAGGGAAGACACAGCTTAAGCTGCTATGAACCAGAAAGGAGAAAAACTAGAAGAGAATCATCAGTCTTGAGACAGCAGGGCTGGGGACAAAGAAAAATGCAATAGAAGTGAGCAAATGAAAGGGCATGAACTATGTGTCAGGACAATGACAAACGGAGGCAGCGACCGAGTGATCCAGCCTCAGCAGGGTCCACTTTGCTATGACTCTTGCAAGCTGTGCTGAGACAGCAGTTATTCCCATCACCAAGTCAGGAGACAGGAAAGATCAGGAAAAGAAGATTTATCTAGCTGAGATGTGGGTTAAAATTAACAGTGACAAAAGAAAGTCAAGAAAGTTAACAATGCAAGACTGATGTGAAAAACTAGATTGCTTCTCTGGGATTAGTTTTATTTAATATGTACTATTTTCACAAATACAACACTAAATGCAAACTAATAAAGCAAACTATGCCAAAAGAAGATTATCAGACATAATCCAGACACAGCTGCTCAGAACAGGAGTGCATGCAACCTCTCTTGCACTTAAGCAGTGGAAGCAAAATACAAAGAAGTCTCCTAAAAGCCTCAATCATGTAATATTCAGGATTTCTTTTCTTCTTCACTTCACTTACACTTACTGCATATTTTCCTGCTTCAAAAGAATCCCTTAATTTGCTCCTACTACAGCCCATTACCACTGGGTTATTTCACAACTGAACTGCTGCAGACAAGCCCAGACTCACAATTCCTCTGAGCTTACATTTTCTGTCAGGTGTTTCCTATTTCTATGGCAGACACAGCTCAATGGTTCTGGAAAAACACAAAACAAAGCAAACAAAATACACCAAAGAAGCAAACAAAAAATGCCACGTAAAAAACAACAATAAGTAAAACAAACAACAAATCAAAACAAATAAACAAAGGCGAAAAAAAAAGAAAAAAAAACCACAAAAAAATTATTTGTTCTCCAAAACAGTAAAAGAAATGTAGCACTTGATCAAGAAGACATATATGCTAGCTGGTCTTTCAGGAACAAAGGCAGCACCCAGACATGTTTGGTCACAAGCACTGAACACTGTTTTAGATTTGTGATTCATTAAAATACTATTAATGCACATAATTCAAGGGGGAGGGTGGAAAATAAATCAATAAATTAAAATGCTATCATTCTGACTGGCAGGCTTCTTGTGACGCTGACACATGGCTTTTTCCTTTACATGTAAAACTGCAATCCAGATGCTATTAACAGTGTCCCAATCACCTACATTTATTCCATGGGAGTTTTTGTTGTCTTTCTTTGTTAGTCTCAGCTCTACAACATCCAACCCCACATGACTATGTAGTCTTCTATGTGTCCTATTTTTAATAGAAAAAAACCCAGCTTTTCCAACTTCCTTACTAACAGCTCAGTGCTGTCTCAACAAGATTAGTTCATTTCACAGGAAAAGTAAAAGAATCAAGAGAAGTGCCATATTGTTGGGCTTTTTTTCAAAAGTAACCATTAATAAAATTAATAAAGCCTCCTCCTTGACCCAGTTGTTTTATCTCAGCCCCTGGTATCTGTTTTGTTTTTCACGCTGCTCTACCTCAACATACTTCTATATCAGGTTAGATGGCTGCTCCTTACGAGATCTCATCAGCTCATCCTTTCAGTCATGCCTATTTCAGAAAACATGTTTCTTGACGTTTAGTAAATTGACTAATCTAATTGCAATCTTATAATAAAGTTGTTCAGTATAATCTATTTAAATGAATACTGGTCTTCTGTCTTTGCACAGCAGATGGAATGGAAGATAAAATTTTCACAGTAAATCTTCACACAAAGTCACCAGCCACCTCAAATTTCTTCTTTAGCTCTTCACACAAAGAATAAATGAAACACAAGAGCACACTATTCCAGGCTCCTGAAATTGTTTTGTCCTAAAAACTCTACAGATCAAGAATAAACACTCTAAAAAGAGAAGACACTTTCAGTAGCTCAATCATTCAGTTCATGTTCTTTCACTATTGCTCGTGAACAGTGTGTAAATACATTCTTAAGACAATCAGCTTCAAGTGGTATTAAACCCACTTTACTCTAACTCTGAAAACATTTTGAGGATGAACCACCAAAAAGAATAAAAACGCACCTGTAATACAGATAAGCATCCTTCAGCTAATAAGACTCAGCTTTAATTACGAGATTTTGGCAAAACCTTCAAAATGGGCTAGACAAGTCTGCACTTCACAGTTTACACAGAACAGTACGAAAAGCGTATTTAAGATAAACTTTCCACTTGTGCACCTCTCCTGAGCCCTTAAACACGTGTTTCATAAAAGAGCTGAAACTTAATTCGGAAACACTCCCGAAAATCAGCACTCTCACCAAAAGAACACATCTCAAGACGTTCTGTTGGACATCTTACACCATCACCGACACAGGACTTTTGATTCAAAAGAGTGAGGAACAGCAGGATAAAAGGAGCTGTTATCAATAACCCGTGTGTGTGACAGAAGAGCTGAACTGCTAGCAGCGCCAGGTTTTTTACCGTTCCTGGCAAAGGAGCTGAGAACATTAAAACTACACTTTTAAGCCGCAGGGCACGGCTCGGGGACGCCCTGTGACCGCGGCGCTCAGTGCAGCGAGACACGTCCCAGTAGCGTGAGCCCTGGCAGATGGTTTCCCCCACGGATTTCTTTATCATTATTTTTTAGCACAAGGCAGCAAGAAATGGGAAACCGGAGACAGCACTATAATCCACTGCGCAGAGAAAAAGCCGGCTTCCCGCAACCTGTTCATCAAGCGGACGAGGCTCGATAGCAGGATGAGGAGGTAATTAGGAATGTATGTGAAATAACAATGCACGCTCTAAGGCGAGTATACGGAGTGACAGCGGGCTGCTTCCTGCCCGCGCCGTTCACTGGGCGATTCAACTCGTGTCCGAGCCAACTCCCAAAGTCAGCCACGGCTCCTCCCGAGGCTCCGGACCTCCCCGGCCGGGACCGCCGCTCCTGAGCCGCACCTGCTGCCTCGCCATGCGGCACCTCCGGCCCAGGAGCGCAGCTGGAGGCCCGGCCGCGGCCACCCGCGGCTCAGCAGGGAGGCACCGGCACGCCCGTCCCCGCTTCAGGGAGGCTGAAACCCACTTCGCCCAGGACAAAGCCAAGCCCTGCCCAGGCGTGTCCCCCCCTCCGCCGCCGCCCCGCTCACCTCGCACGCAGAGCAGCGACATGGCGGCCCCGGCAGCCGCCCCCGGCTCTCCTCATGCCGCCCCGCGGACACCGGGCGGCGGCGGCGCCTCAGCCGGGGCGGGGCCGTCCCGCCGGGCAGGGCCGAGTGACGACGGACGCGGCAGGGGGAGCCCGCGGCGGGCCGGCCGGCTGCGCTCGGGGCTTTGTGCTTAGCTTGTCTTCTTGTCAGGCTTTTGTTTCACTCCCGAAAGGTGAGGGTGCTCGGTGGAGGAGGAACGCCCTGTATGTGTTTTCGCTGGAGTGCTCTCACAGGTTCTGGTGTGCTAGCGTAAGAATTATGGAATGTGTTGAGAGGGACCCTCAGGGATCATCGCGTCCAGCCCCTGGCCATGCACAGCTCAACCCAAAAATCCCACCGTGTGCCTGAGAGCATTGTTCAAATGCGTTTTGAACTCTGTCAGACTTGGTGCTGTGACCACTTCCCTGGGGAGCCTGTTCCAGTGCCCAACCACCCTCTAGGTGAAGAACTTCATCCCAAAATCCAACCAAAACCTCCCCTGACACAACTTCAGGCCATTCTCTCAGGTCCTGTCACTGATCACTGGAAAGAAGAGATCAGTGCCTGCCCTTCTGCTTCCCCTTCTGAGGAAGAAGTAAACTGTTCTGAGGTCTCCCCTCACTCTCCTCCAGGATAAACAAGTGGCCTCAGCCACTCCTCATATGGCTTCCCCTCAAGGCCCTTCCCCATCTCCATTGCTGATGAAGAAACTCAGCTGACAATGAAGAATCTCAACTGAAGCACAGCAACAGCTGTCTGTATTCCCCCATGTGGAAAAAAACAAGCCAACACTTAGGGAAAAGCAGGACAAGCAGAAGTGATTACTATGTCCTAAAGCTCTCTTTCAGTACCCTTCCAGCTACAATGGCCAACCACCTCTGAGGATTTCCAGAACCCTCGTGTTTGTGTGGCTGGTTATACCCAGTACATCTTTCTGCTTATCTAGTCTATCTCTGACACCTCCAAAATTTGCATCCTCATCTTCTGATTGAGCAATTCACAGGTCAGCTGCCTGTTGCAGAAATAACCTCCTGAGATGGTTTCCCTTGAGCCCAGTTCTAGTAGTTTTCTCTGGTTGCCTCTAATGCTTTTAGAGGCTGCTTCATCCCAAACTATAAATAGCCACAACACTGCAGAATGTGCTTCTCGTTCCAAACAGAAGATCTAGCAAATAATTTCTGAAACTGAAACTCAATAGCAAAATGTCATATAATGGGATTGCTATTCTGTTAATATTTAAAACCCCAAAGTCTGCAGAGAGTGTGAAGGACAAGACTCCTGCTTGCGTGTTTCAAAAAACAACTAACCTTCCCAAAGTTCACACCTAGACAAGGGAGATTTAATTTCTGCGCAGCAGATTTTTCTGCCTTTATGTTTGCTGCCCAGAACTGCATCAGTGAAGGGAATGTGTCAAAAACATACATATCTCTGAGATACCCAGAGGAACCATTTGTAAGGATAAATTATGATATTCCTGCAAACAATCACCCAGACTGTGCACTAAGGGTGTTACCAAAAGCAGACTCAAGGGACTGGGAACACTTCCACTTAGCAGTGTGCATGGGAATTGTCAGTGCAGGGAGCTGCAAATGCCAGCACTGAGGCAGCCAGGGAAGAAATCTCTTCTTGACCCTGAAGTGGCTTTAGTGCTGCTGAAATGCTGCTAGACTCCTCAAAAGCTCTGCTTTGCTTCTCTATGTGTTCATCACATGTAGCAGCAGCAGCAGACTGAGTAAGAGTTCCAGCGCAGCAGACTCTGCATTGTGGCAGTACATCATCCAAGCCTGCCCCACCTATGAGCTGGGCATCCCTCTGACTTTCCAGTTAACTTGAAGGGAAGTTAGTGTTTCGCTTTGCAAAGTCCATTATTATTTACCTCCCATGTGTCTGAGGCTATAGTATCATGTCCCTGGCCTTTTCAGATCTCTTATTGCTCTTTTGTATTTCTTCAGAGCCTCAGAGCTGTTCAACAGCAAAAGGGTTTGCTCAGGGGTCACTGAGCTACTCTGATGCCTTTCCTTTCCTGTCTTCTTTGCAACCTTGTTGCAAACAAAATCCTTTGAACTGTGCATTAGCTAATTTCTGCCACAACCACACAATCTCATCATGACTGCTCTCCTCCCTTTACTGGGCCCCATTGCTCTGCCTGTCCTAATTTAAAAATTAAAACATTTCAGGCCATAATTGTCACAGACTGCATCACACAGCACCTGGTACAGCAAGTCCCTATCTTGCCCACAGCTTGTAAATGCTACCAGAATAGGAAAATTATCTCATCAAGAGCAGATTATGTCATATGCATTTTAAAATCATAGTAATGCATTATTAGCAAGTGTGGCAATTAAGTAAGTGTCTTGTACCTACAATGTGATCTCTTACCACCAACAGTAACAGTGAACACTGAGGTTATCACAGCTGTTATGATTTCCCTGCAGTTCTGAGGTCTAATTAGACGCAAATGTTTTACCAGACTTCATCTAATCAAAAGAAATAATTTGTACTTGTGTGTCTGTCTATCCCTCCTCTCCTTTCCATCTCAGATGGGCTGGAAGAAAGATAAAGTCATTGCTGCAAAACTTCTGCAAGGTAGAGTTACCTTCTTCTAAATAATGCTTACTCTTTGAAATCAACTTCCTTATGTTTTCCTAGCTGAAGTGACACTCCCCGGTGGATCTTGCTCTGCTATTGTTTTTAGTTCTTCCTCTGGACATTGTTGTCATAAATACAAAAAACAGCTTAGAGATAGAAAAGCTGCAGTAGAAAGAGGGGTAAAAAAACCCCAAGTTCTGTGCTGTTCTCAAGCTATTAAATATGACTAATCTTTCCAAGTTTGTTTCTAAAAATACACAAAAGGGAATGCCAAGTTCACAAATGCTTAACTAGAAGCAAAGCCCTAAAACCTGTTGCAGCAGACCAAATCTAAATTGTGTAGCTGACTGTGTGTTCTGGTAGCACAGGCAGCACACTCCATCAGCAGTGTACTTTTTTTTTAATTGAAGACTCCTGCTGAATTAAGGAGGAAGAACACAGTGCAGCGAGCATACTACAGTAACTTCCATACACACTGAGAATATCTTTCTTCCTGAACAACAAAAGGTACTCTGCAAACACAAAACAGAGTCATTACTGTCAATTCCAAAGTGACACCTGATTTTTTTACTCCCTGAAGAGTAAGAGTTAATTTTCTCTGGCTACTCAGACCCCAGCCATTGGTCTCAGTTCACCTGCTGTTGAATAGGAAAGTAATAAATGGGTGATACTCCAGTCACTGCAGCTTACCAGCTGTTTTGTATCTGCCTATTTGCTCTACTCTCCCTGTTCAGAGAGCAATATTATAGTTATATTTGCAGTCTACATAAACTGTGTTTTTACTTCTTCTCTTATTGTTCTGCATTTTTTGAGGTTTGTATTTATTGTTAGAGAATGGCTCAAGCTGAAAGTTAGTGTGTAGCAAACCCGCATGGGTTTTATTTTAAATGAAAGTGTTTAGATCTCTTAAACCATTTTTACTGTTATGCAACTGACAAAAAAAACCATCTCAGACCTGGTTTTTGGGGCTAAGCTCTAAAGATAAGGAAAAAAAAAAAGCTTTTAATTTACCCTATGACATTTGGCAGGAATTTAGTACTGAATATAGACTAAGCGGTAGATTGATATTCTGATATTGGGAGGCAGCCCTCAGATTTATTTGGCTGTAAAATAACAAGTTACTGAAACGGCTTTCACAGGTATTTCTGATAAATTTCTTTATTAATAAAATGTAATATTTGCACAACCACTAGGGGACAACATGATCTCTTTTACAACCCTGTATTATGTTTTACCTGTGTGCAATATGTATTTGAATAACATCTTGAAATGCAGTATTCTCTGGAATGGATTACAGCCTATAGTCTGTGCACTAGCTAAAAATCACCATATGCATGCACTGAAATGTACAGGGAGGCAGCCAGCCATCCTCTCAATTATACATGAACTATAGTGTGGCTTTGAACATTCAAAAATGTTAAAAAAATTTAAAGCTTGGGGAATGGATAGCACTTCTGCACCTGTAGCCAGGTGGACATGACATCAGCCCCCACGAAACAAGCAGCCAAACTTTGGGCTGCAACTTGGAACATCCTCTTTTCAGTGTCGCAGTCTTGTACTTTCCTAAAGATTGATGACATTGAAAGTGACAGTAGTCTGGAAATTTGAGGCATTTAATCAGTGGCTTAATTTTAATTTCCTCTTGAAGCAGAGCCCCTCCAAGTGTCCTGTCCAGCCCACCACTAAAATCCCTGTACTGAACCTTTCCTTTTGGCATGCTCAGGAACTCTCTGCAGCCATTTAGCTTTCCTCCATGCACAGCATGACCACTTGGGTAGGCTTCAGTTTTTGTGCCTTCTCCATGCACAAAAGGGAGTTAGGGGTAATTCTTTAGGGAAGGAGGTATCAAAGGGTGTCCTAATTATAAATACATTAGGGATGATGAGATGCATGGACACTGTCACTGCATAACCATTTAAAACAGCACAAAAAGACCTGCCAGATTTAGATTACAAATGCGTACTCAAAAGGCTGAAGAGGCAAGAGGGGTCCTTTCATCTCAGGGGAAAAAACCCTCTACAAGAGAGCAGCTTCCATGGGAACTGATCTTTCAATTACAGCTGCTCTGCAGAAAAGTCTTTCAACTGCTCATGACGAAGTTGATAGAACTGAATTCATTTCTCATACAATTATCCCAAGCATCCCAGACATGGCATTTCTCGTTCATGTTGAGGCAGTTTTCCTTGAGCAATACAGTAGGGTTATACTGCAGATTACACCCAGAGCTACACACATGAAGTGTTGGTCTTTGTTTGTCCAAGAAGTGAGCAGCAAAGCGAAGTAGAGATCCCAAAAGGGATAATTCCCTGGGATCTAACCAAGCAATGCTAGGATTGATGCTGTTTGCCAGTGATCCCTCACCTAGCCAGCATGCACAGTGCCATTATTGCTGCTTTCCTAAAAGCAGGTATCACAGAATCATTAAATCAATTAGGCTGGAAAAGACTTCTGAGATCATCAAGTCCAGCCTATGGCATAACACCACTGTGTCAACCAGCCCATGGCACAAAGGGCTTTCCTTAAACACGTCTAAGGACAGTGACTCCACCACCTGCCTGGGGAGCCCATTCCAGTATTTAATCTCCTCTTCTGTGAAGGAATTCCTCCAAATGTCCAACCTAAACCTTTTGTCAAAGAGTTTGAGACTATGTTCACTCATCCTGTCCCTGGGTGTAGGGAGAAGAGACTACCCCCCACGTGGCTACACCCTCCTTTCAGGTCACTGTCAGAGAAATACCACTCTTAATACCTGTGAGCCTCATTTTCTCTAGGCTAAACACCCCCAGCTCCTTCATGCACTCCTCCTCAGATTCCAGACCCTTTCCCAGCTCCAGCTGGACCCACTCCAGCACCTCAAAGTTTCTCCTGTATTGAAGGGCCCAGAACTGGACACAGGAGAGAAGGTGTGGTCTCACCAGTGCCATTGTGCTGCTGATTGCTGCAGTGTAAGACAAGCAATAACAAATGGTAAAGAAATATCTCACTGTCTATATTGTAATTTTTTCCCATTTATCCCTCAAAGCTCCTTTTCTCAACAACAAAAAATAAAAATTGAGGACTCTTCAGATTTTACATACCTGTGTCCACAATACAGTGTGCCTGGCAACTATGGGGCACGGTTCCCTTAATAACAGAACAAACTGCAGGTAAAGATAAGTCACAAAACATGCAGCATTACAGCCTGAAAGTTGTTTTATGGACCATAACTCTTTATTACCCTGTTCCTGAACTTCACCTTCTATCTCTGATGGCAGGTCTGAGAGAGTGAGTTTTGAAAGAACAACTGAAATAGAGGATCCTCTTGAAATCTTCCCTTGAGAAGCACCATGAACAGGCTAGATATCACTGGGGACTATTTCGCATCTCCAAATGAAATAAGTTGATAAAATGCAAATAAAGAAGCAAAATTCAAAACTGTAGATAACAATCCCAAATTTCTCATGTTTCTTGGGCTGGATATTATAATTTTATGTTGCAATAAGAATGGACATCATTCATTAATTCTTTGAGTCTCTTTCAAAAGCCAAGGATAAAAAGAAAAAAAATGTAATTTAAAAAAAAAAAGTAAAGTACTGCTCTTCCAACTTTCTTCTGTATCATAAAACAACAAACAAGGTCAATTAGCCTTTGCTCTGCACTCATGGAAATCTAGCCCAGCTGGTTACATAAAGTTGCTTAGGAAAATCAGCGAAGGTTGGAAAGGAATAGCCTGGGACAGATAGGGTGTTTAAACATCAGCACTGTGATAAGGGGTCTGCAAGGATCCTGCCACAGTCATGGTTGGCCTTTGCAGGAAACTGTGAAAGCTGAAGAATAAACTGGGTTATAACTGTGGGGTGATGGGGCTGTCCTGATCCTCACTGCAATGCCTCTGCAATACACCATGACTCCACAGCCATCCCTCAGCCAGTCTGTGAGACTTGTCTAAACCCACTCAAAGGGAAGGAGCAGGGGCCACCAACACCCTCAGCTCCCATCTCTACTCTGAAAAGCACCTGCTTGATTCCAGGGCTGTCATTTCCCTCCCGGCTTCTCTTCTTCCTCATCTCTTCCCATCTGCCTGAGAAGGGCTCAGCTGAATCTTCTTTCAGAGCCTACAGTCAGAAAATGCATGCAAGAAAAACCTTTAACTGGCTTGAGTTTGCCAGGTCTTGCCTTGTGCAAGAACCTAATGATTCTCACTGAGGAAAGGGACACAGACAAATGTAAAACAATCCTGGAGGAAAAGGCAGCAACACAGTAATGCCATTGAGATGAGGTCACATGCCACAGTAAAAAGCAGAGTAATGGAGGAGGGATTGGAGAGCTGCTCAGTCTAGCCTCCCATCACCTATGGGAAACAAGGTTTCCCAGTCTGCTGAGATGCCCTTCCCTTTCCTCATCTTTGAAGTTTCTCAAATCTGGGCACTGAAGCCACACAGTCTGTAGTGACATCCATCGATATAATTTGATAGGATCATGACAGGGATACCTAGCAGAAGGTTAAGCCTTGGTCCACCATCTTAACCTAAAGCTGCCCCTGCCAGTTAATTGCTGGGGAGTCAAAGAGCTGCTGGAATGCAGAGGTTGCTGTCTAATTTCTAAAAGTATGAGGCTGTGAAGGAGTAACCTATCTGCAATATAATTTGCTTTGCCCAGAGTGACTTTTGTCAGTACCAGGCATGCTTTCTGCCTCTCTACAATTCCTGCGAAGTGTACAGAGCCAGGATCCCAAGTGTGTGCACTCATCAGAGACCCTAAAACCCTTTCCTTAGGGTACTACTCTTAGTCTCAGCAGCCTGGCCAAAATCCAGTTGGGTAATTAGACTGTGATTAGGTAACCATTTGGATATTCCATTACTCTTCCTTAGGGAGCCTGTCTCTAAATTATTTGATGGTTTTAGGATTTCTAGTCATTATCTAGGCTGTTTTTATTTCCAGTGGGAGACTAAATGCTGCCAGAGCTTGGGGCATCAGCACAAGCTGTGGAATGAACAAACCAAGAGCAGCCCTGCCCAGAAGGGCTTGGGGGTGCTGTGGGTGAGAGGCTGCACATGGCCCGGCCATGGCACTCACAGCCCAGAGAGCCAAACGTGTCCTGGGCTGCATCCAGAGCCCCGTGGGCAGCAGGGGAGGGAGGGGATTCTGCCCCTCTGCTCTGCTCTGCTGAGACCCACCTGGAGCACTGCATCCAGCCCTGGGCTCCCAGCACGGGAGAGACAGGGACCCAATGGAGTCAGCCCAGAGGAGGCCACCAAGATCATCAGAGGGAGGGAGCACCTCTGCTGTGAGGAAAGGCTGAGAGAACTGGAATTGCTCAGCCTGGAAAAGAAAAAGCTTAGGAGTGACCTTATTGAGGCCTTCAAGTACTTTAAGGGAGTCGACATGAACAATGGAGAGGTATTTTTCACAAGGGCATGCAGTAACAGGACAAAGGGGAATGGCTTCAAACTAAAAGAGGGTGGGTTTGGATTATATATAACAAAGAAATTCTTTACTGTGAGGGTGGTAAGGCACAAGTTACCTAGAGAAATTATGCATGTCCCATCTCTGGAAGTGTTCAAGGCCAGGTTGGATGGAACGACCTGGTCTGGTGAAAGGTGTTCCTCCTGCCCATAGCAGTGGGGTTATCTGGATTATGTGGTTCTGTGAATATTTCACTTTACACAGCTTTCCTTTAGGATGGTATTGCCTGTGTGGCAGTGTAGTGCCTATGGTAGTAGGTGTCCTCCGGCCATCTCTCTGTTGGGGAGGTGCTGATTCAAGGCTGCTCATAAACCCGAGGTAAGCAGCAAGACCCCCAACCAGGAAAGGAAACATAGTGTCATTGTCATGCTTAGTGGGTAGGAAAGAAACAGATTGGCAGAGTCATTTACATGTGCTGGGGATCATTTTGTGGTTTCCAAATTGAAATTCTTAATGGCACTCGTCATAAGTAGTTTGCTTCCAGATGTTGTTTGCTTTCATGTTTAGAGCTGCATGCATTAACACAGAAAATTCTGCTTGGAAAAATGGTGAGTTGTGACTACACAAGCCTGAGAAAATCAGCATCCAAAATGCAGGAAATTTTAGTCCGATACCATAATTTTCCCCTGCCTTTTTATCCTTAATTGCCAGCCATTTATCTACTGTGAAATATTTGTGTCATACAAAAATGCTGATGTCTCACAAAGACGCCAGATAAAGCAATTTTTGCTTCTATCATAGGACTTTTATCCTTTGTCTGCCTCTTCCCACACCCAGCAGTTCCCCTCTAGTCTGCAGCTCTCATCCAGCCACCTATCACTTCCCGTTCCCATATGGTGACACTGGTGCTGTATTCTGCATCCAGGAGTTCCTTAAAGCCAAGCCTTGGCTGACACATCCACAGGGGAAGACCCAGTTCCTCAGGCTGATGGCAGCAGGCAGGATCTATCACAATCCTGACTGCAAGAAAGTCATTGATATTCTGGCATTAGGGTACCCTACAGAGACAACAGAGATGTAAAAGAAAAGTATCCCTACCTAAATACACCTTCCCATAAGGTAGACAAATTTCTCTAGAGGTCTCCCATCAAACTAGTGAGCAGTCTGAGTTCTGCTTTTTTTGTGCAAAGATCTGCTAAGACAACACCAAGAAGCAATAAAATGTTTAAATATGTTTCCCTGCAGGATCTGGATGTTTGAGTGGCTGGAGATATCCAGGAGCCTTGTAGGTTGAACCTAATTTTTTTTCTTGACGGTTGCTTGTAATTTGAGGATTTACCAGAAAACTGCCCAGTTCTGGTGTCATTGAGTGGAAGTTTCACCCTGTGGCCTCACCAATTCCATGCTGGAAGAGTGAGTTTTCACAGACCAAAACATATAACTGCAGGATGCTATGAAGCCAATCTCATGGGCACTAAGTTTTAGTACTGATTACATCTGAATGTGGGGATGGGGAAGCTGGCAACTATACCATGTCTCATCTTTCTGTAAGGAAGGGCAGAACTTTTCTAGTGCTTTGGGTGTGTGTTGGGCCATTAGCCAAATCAGGAGCTCCTCCCAACAGCAAGGAAAGGGGAGCTGTGATGCACTCCGCGGTCTTGGCCAAAAGCCAAGCAAGCAGCACAGCTGGGAGCTGGCAGCTCTCTCACAGAATCAAAGGGAGACAAAGGACTTCCCCTCTGCACACAGGAGTTTCTCAAAACTCATCCTTGCACCTTATTCCAAAGCCATCAGCTTTGAATGCTCTCAGCTTCTTCATAATTTCTGCTTTTTTGAGTGCTTATACCACCACTCAGGCAGCTTTTGCTGTTTGGCAGGTGTAGGCTATGCCAGTGCCTTGGCCATGGAGCAAAAGCAGAAGATCTGGCTTTATCCTGATACTGAGTTTGTGCAAACATGTACAATTTTGGACGATGCTCTCAGGCATATGGTATGACTCTTGGGGTGTCCTGTGCAGGGCTAAGTGTTGGACTCAATGATCCTTGTGTGTCCCTTCTAACTCAGCATATTCTCTGATTCTGTGATTTTGTGAACTGCTCTGTTCCTTGGCAAAGGTCCTGAGAACATTTTCTAGCCCTGTCTTTGTCCTGTTGCAGTGTTGGAGCAGAGCTTTGTCCTCTCTCATTTGTCACCTCTGGGTCATTGACCACCCTTTTCTCCTGGAGACCCTGTTTTTCATCTGATTCAGTGTTTTGTGTCCTTATTGCACATTCCCTTGTCCTTTGGAGCAGGAATGCCCCTGGGCTTCTGTGAGATTCTGTCTGGGTCAGGATGTAGCAAATGCAGGTGTCTGCAGTCTGAGTATCTCTGAGCTCCCCCATTGTGTCTCTCCTTATAATCCATGCAAACACTTTTTGATAATAGTCTTCTTCACCCTGAAGAGAATATTCAAACTAGGTTAGATGCCCTGAAAATACCTCTTTTTACTTAGCAATAGGGAAGCCTGGGAGCCTTAGATCAGAGGAAGGCAAATGTCAAATTAGATTAATCTAATGCTTTACCTCTGAATATAGGCACCACCTAATAAAGAATCATGCTCACAGATTTCTTTTTGTCCCACACCAAGGTTTCTTTGTCCAAAACAAACCTTGATGTCCTACAATTTTCTCCTTACAGATGCATCCTATCACCTCAAGTTCAACCCAGCTAGAGCAGAGCTCTTCATATTCACAAAGTCCTTCTATGGTGAAGCACAGAATTATTATCCTGCCAGTTTTTCAGGCCATAACCAACATGTCAACTTCAAACCATGTCCTCCCGACCAAGGGCTTGCAGAGCCTTCCTGCAGAACATCATTACTTTTCCCCCCTTCCCTCACACTAATGAGTCTGTACAAAATTCCCATCTGAGCTAGTCTGAACTCAGTGGTAAAGGATCTTTTCCCTGCCAAATGATGGACCCATCTGGCTGATGCAGTCATAAAGAGAAACCATATGAAACTCCTGAGTTTTTCATCCAGCTCTCCCAGTTCTCCACTATCTGCCTATCATCTTTGAGGTTTTCAGCATCCCTCCACACTCTCTTGCAACACTCCCAAAATGTAACCTGACTGGTTAGCTCAGCTATTAGGCACAGATCCGTGTGGCATTGGCTGACATTTTTCTCAATGCTTCTTGGTGTTGTCTCTACTTGCTGCTGTGTTTCAGATCACAACCTCTCAAAGCCACGTTTGTCCTTTCATTGTGAGCTGACACAACAGCTGCTGAGGCACAGCCGCTCTGGAGCAGGCTGTTGCTGCAATAGCTCAGATCAGAGGACTCTTTGTCTGATTAAATCTGAATGGGGATTAGTAGCAGAGGAGGAAAGGGCTGTAACTTTAATTCATGAACATAATCCTCATTCCTTCCCTCACCCATTCAATATTAAAGTGGATGCAAGGCCACTGAGCAGCATTTTTATGAAAGCTGCATGCACCCCTCTGCTTCCCTGTGTGTTTATTCCAACAAGCAGAGATTAAAAAGGGCCAGCCCTGTTCGGGCAACAAGCCAGCTCCTGGAAACAGTTTTTCCCTGTAGAGCATGTTTAAAGAGCACAGCCTGGGGATGGCTAACCCAAAAGTAGCCAAGTGCCTCCCACTGCAGCACAGCCACCTGTACCTGGAACAAGAGAGTTGTGATCTCTTCCTCCCCTGGGCCTTGGGTATTCACACTGGAAAGCTTTGCTGATGAGAACTACGCTCTGTGTGTGCCTTTAGGCCTCCACAGCCTGAAGATGGTGCACAAAGGACTCACTTAGTGGCATAAGGTGACATGACCTGTCACTTGAGTGATCATCATCCTGTGGTGATCAGTGACAGAACCCAAAGGAATAGCCTTAAGCTGTGTTAGGAGAGGTTTAGGTTTGATATTAGGAAAAGGTTTTTCACACACAGGATGGTTGGGCACTGGAACAGGCTCCCCAGGGAAGTGGCCACAGCACCAAGCCTGTCTGAGCTCAAGAAGCATTTGAACAATGCTCCCAGGCATGTGATGTGACTCTTAGGGAGATCCTGTTCAGAAATAAAAGCTGGTCTTGATGATCCTTGTGGGTCCTTGTGGGTTGCAATTCTGTTTATTCTGTGAATCTGTATTTTATCAGCGCTATGTCACTATAGGGTTGTGGGAACTCAAAATGTCTCTCAGACATTTTTAGAGGTTCCAGGCCTTGGTCAGAAGCATTCTAGACCCTGGCAGACAGCTGAAAAACAACTGTGATTTTGAGTTTGAGCCATGGAATGAATTACCAACTTTGGAGGTGGAACAAGCAATCACAAAAGGTTAGATAGTATAGTAAAAGTAGTTACAAAGTAGAGGGGAAATTTTTTTTAGTATTGTACAGGGGGGTTTTAGTGCATGTACAGGGGGGTTTTTTACTTTGTACATGGGGGTCAGAAGTTCTAAGATGGAGGAAAGTGGGCTGAACCCATCCTTCTTCCTTCTTCTTCCTTACCTCCATGTTCTTGGTGATGTTGGCACTCACAGATTGGTTTAGAGTAGAAAAACACTTGGCAACGTAGGTAGTAGGTATTGGGGAATAATTGTAAACATGTTATACGTAATATATCTTATAAAAGATAGCAGCAACCCTGGGCGGAGAGAGAGACGAAGAAGACAGCAGATAGAGAGGATGTCAGGGGGTGTGTGTGCCTCTACCCAGGCCACTGATCAAATAGCTGCAGTCCAAGAACATAATCTGTTAGATAACTAGCAATAAACTGCCTTGAGACCGAACAGCTAAGCCTGCGGAGTTTTTCTTTGGAAGCACGGGTTGGAGGAGGAATTTCACCACCACATGTGGCCCCAAAACAAGGCTGGGGTTCCCACATAGGGTGTAATATTTTTTTCCTCTCTGAACTAAAATCAAACTAGTTATGCTAGGTAGCACTTTTTCCTTGGACTTTTTTACTTTTCTACATCTAAGTGTGAAAGATAGGAGGTAGGTAATCCTGGAGGTAGGTCATCCAGATGGAAATTTCTTCAGAGAACCCAAAAACACTTCCCAAACATTGCTGTCACTGCCAGCATGGCTGCAGCATCCTCCAGCAATGTCATGCAAAGCCCATGGGTGTGAGGGCTTTAGTCAGCCCCTGAGCCCCCTTATGCTTCTCCAGCAAGGTGGCAGGGACCTGCACCCTGGCAGGTGCTCCTGGGACAGGGGCAGCCATGGTGACCATGGCCCCTGCCTCCCCTGTGGCCGTGACCTCATTTCTTGTGCACCCGCCCTCGCTGAGCCAGCGAGACTCATCCGAGAGCTCCACGCAGGCAGCTGGCAGGGATTTTTGCATAGTTTAATTCTCAATCCTCCCAGGAGCTTGGTGAGGGATTGAGTGTATTCACTGAAATGAAGGACAGGCCTGCAGGGCAGAGCCAGGAACTGGGAGCTGGAAAGACCCAAGTTTGAGAGCAGTTTGTTCCCAAATGTCCCTTTGGGTAAGAAAAGCTAAGGCAGAAATAACAGTCAGTGCAGGCACTTCTTTGTCCAGGAAACCAGCTGGAGCCAGCAGCTGCCATCATGTCTAAATGCACTAAAACCTTGGGAAGGGTCCCAGCCCAGTGCAACAGAGGTGACAAGCCATGAGCAGCTGTGATTTGGGGCAGGGATGTTTGTCCTCTCTGTTATGTGCTCATAACAGAGTGCAAGTTATGTGCAAGAATGCCCATGCTGTGGTGCTGGGTGTATTTGCAAATCTGAGCACACTAAGCAGTTGTTTGCCTGTAGGTGCTCCAAGAGGATTTTTCTAGATGCTCACAGATGCTCTGAAGTCCAGCAGCTTGCTGATGCTGCCCAGTGCACCGTGATAATACTGGCAGCCCCTCCTTCAAACCATAAAATCACAGAATTAATCAGGTTAGAAGGGACCTGAAAGATCATCTTGTTCCAATCCCCCTACCATGGTCAGGAACACCTTCTATTAGGCCAGGTTACTCAGACCTGACCCACGGCTCTATGGGCTCCTTCTGACCTGGTTTCCTCTATAAATGTAGATGCAGATGAGCTTAAGATGCACAGAAGGGAAGATCAACTCTTCAGAGAGGCATATATTTCTGCCATAGTTTTCTACAGAAGGAGCAACTCCAATTAAAAAAAAAAAAAGTTTTTAAGAGAAAGGTGCAGCACCTGGAAAGTCTTTCCAAAGACAAAGACAAGGAAGAGTTGGGGGTGCTCAGCTCTTGACCTTAGGAAGTCAGTCAGATGATGATGAAAACAAGGCATAAATAAGTCCAGTATGAGATTTGACTCTAAACCCAAAGGAAATATAAATGTGTCTCTAAGAAGGTTTATCACAACAATGGCATTCTCACGTGTCCCCATTACAAATAAAATGTGAAAGGATGCACATCAAAACAGAGTCAGTCCAGCAATGCATGCACAAACAACAGCTTTGGCCATTCCAGAGACATGCATAAAACCCTAAACTGAGCCAGGCACACAGAGACTCCCTGAATAATCTCACGTCAGGAACTTCACAGCTTTTGTTACAAAAATGCACCTGGCAGGGCAAGCATGGATGGAGGGAAGAAATGTGAACGTGCCATGTCTCCTCACAGCTGTATCACTGAGCATATTCACAGGGAATTTTAGGCACAAAACCAAATTTCCATATTCAGAGGGAAGCAATAGGATATGGAAATATAGTGGACACCAAGAGGTAAGAACTGGTGGCAAAACAATGGAGTCCCCACAGCATCCAGACTTTGTAAGACACCTCTCCATCCCTTTACTAGAGGTGCATGGGCATGTCAGGGTGAGAAGTCCAGGAACACTCTAAATGCATTGTAATACCCTCACCTTGGACTTTGGTCATCACAAACTCCAGGGTGTCCCTGCTCTCCCATAAGGGCAGAGAAGAACCCATCATTCCCTTTTGCTGTGCTGGCTAATTTCCCCCATGTTTACATTGCTCCTTCTTGCTCAGAAAACCCCTGAAAGAAGATTCTGGTAGCAACTGTGTACCTGGTGTGGTCTCACCCCAAGCCCTCTCTAGTCCAGGAGCTGAAGGACTGTTGCCCATCAGCCTGTCCTTTGTCCCCACAGCCCCTCATAGAGAGAAAGTACAGCAGAGCCGGGACAGCCAAAATGCAACCTCTGTGTGCCCAAGGAGAGAGCTGCCTCATGCAGCAGGACTTGTCCCTCCCGTAATTCTGACCCCTGGCAGGGTGAGAGCAGCACCCCGTGCGGCATACGCACCTCACATCGGGGGGACAGGGGCAGGTCGTGGGAGGGTCCTGGTTCCTCCTGAAAATAAACTGGGCTGGGCTGCCACCTTGTGCCAACAGGCAGCATCCACTGACCAAGCCTGGCAATGGGACCTTTCCATATGGACATTCAAAGATTTTCCATCACCCCACATTTTCAGCGACCTAAATAGGGATATACCCTCAGTGTATATCCTGGAATATCCCCGTTTCCAGATGAGCCCCATAGAGCTCAGCAGTTCCCTGCTGACCAGGCAAGGGACTCTGCTGTCCCTCCATGAAGTCATCTTCACCCACACCTCAAGGTTCAAAATTCCTGTATCAGTGCAGATCTTGGCCCCATTGGCCAGCAGGCAAGTCCTTGGGGAAACACCTGGGAGCTGGAAGAGAGGGTGCAGCACCCCAGGGTTTTGGCACTGTGTGGGGCACAGGATTCCTGCAAGTGCTCCGAGTCACAGAATTCAGCAGAAAGCTCTCCCCCAAATGCTGAGCATGGCCAGGGAGAAATGCCAAAATTCCTAAACGTAGGTGCAGGCAATGAATGAGCAGCCTCGGCTGCTGGTGCAGTCTGCAGTGCTGAGAGGCATTGCTGGGTGGCCCCAGGCTTTGCCACCTCACCAAGGTGACGCCAAGGAGACCTTTGCCTTCTGCTATCAGCCCTGGTTTGCACACTTGGCACCGGTGAAGGCTGACGGGGCACTCGGGGGGCAGCAGAAAGGCTGAGACGTCACTGCCCAGCTCGGGCAATCCTGGCATGCACCAGACTTGGCACAGCCCACACCGGGCGACTCTTAGGAGCCGATGTTATCTGGGTGGGTAAACGGAGTTTATCAGTTCCTTCAGGTTTTATTTTTTTAATATTTTCTTTTCAAGGCAGGCGTATAAGAAATGAAACATTTCTGCAGGGAAGCTGTAGGGGGAGAGGCTTAGGCATGAAAAGAGAATGAGGGAGGGGACCATTCACATATCCAGTGTGTGGGGCCAGGCACTTCTCCCAGAGCTGGCCCAGATCACCGGCATCCTCTTCAGAGCACGTCCCTTATGCCACCTTAAATCCAAGCCCGTCCCACAGCTCCCCAGCTGCAGGTTGAGGCAGAGGGCCATTAAGTGAAGTCAGACTGTCTAGGACAATGGGTGACCCTGAGGGGTGAAGTGGCAGCAGTTGGAGCTCTACATTTCCAACAGTGAAAAGAGAACAGGGATTATTTTCCTGATGCTGAACAGCCACATGAAGTCCCTAGGTGTTGTTCCAGCCCTGGAAACACTGTGGCAGGGACAGGCAGGGACATCCTCAGTCTGACCTCCTGCTCAGAATGGGATGCAACCAACACAACATCATATTTTCTATGGCTTTGTACTTCAGATCCCCAGGGCTGGAGATCCCTGCCCTGGGCTACATAGAAATTCTTCTTGCTGAGCAACCTTAGCCTGCCAAGCTGTAGCCAACAGCCTTTATCCCTTAGAACCCAGACTGCCAGCATCTCCAGGACAGATCTTTCGAGTTTTGTACATAGCCAGGACTCCTGTTTAATTCTGGGAAGTCCCATGTGTGTCTCAGACAACAGTGAAGTCTGTAGCACTGGGTTAATGACCTGTGTCAGACTCCAGATCATCCATCCTTTTTTCCTTGGTCTCTAAGGCCCACCATGGTACCTTGGGGATCACAATGCTGCCCTCCTCTACAAAGGTGCTGGGAGACAGCTAATAGGAGAGGCAACACTGGAACTATGAGTATAGTGTGGGTATGGGAGCAAAAGAGCAGCCCTACCTGGCCCTACTACCCTGTGTTTGTTAAAGTGATCTCAAATCCATCATTCTCACTTCTTCCTTTCCCACCAGGACTCTGAGACATGCCCAGTTTGGGATGAGGCTTTGGTGGGCACTGGGACTCAGTCAGCATACCACAGTGACTCCATCTCTATTGTGACCCCAAGCTCTGCTTGGAGATGTTACCAGAAGGAATTCCCACAGTGCCAAAAGAGAATGCCATCTCTTCCCCCGAGGGCAGTAGGACTCCCCCAGCAGGAAACTCTCCAAGTTTGATTTCTATCTTCAGTTTTACAGCTGTTTCTGTCAAACAGGTAAACCAAGCACATCATGGAACCAGGTTCTGGCAGGGGAAAGGTCCTGCAGCACTGGTTCACATTCCCCCAGGAAAATTCCCTAGCTCCAACACAGGACCACAGGGCACTACAGTGCATCTTCTCCTTGTGACAGTCTCAGAGAAAGAGGGACAGGCTTTGGCCTTTGTCTCCTCTAGTTGCAAAATACAGGGAGGACAAGAAGCATTAAACCCCACAGAGGCAGGCATTGCAGAAGATACAGTCCATGCTGCATGCCTAGGACTGGGACTGTGAGAGATACAAAAATGCAAGCCTTTTTGTGGCAACACACCGTTAAGAAAGGAAGTGACACCCTATGCTCCTCTAGTACACCTGTCTTTTCAGCTTTCTCCAGCTCCTCTACCAGCTGGGATGAGGCCATGAGTCACCACACAGTGCCTGGTCCAGCCCTGCCACTGATCCACACCCCACCCAACCTGCCACCACTTGCCAAGGGCCCCAAAACAACGTGATAGCTGATTTCCACCAGCTTCTTCCAAGGTCCTTTTAAAATTCCCAACAATCTCTTGCTGGCAGGACTCCAAGTCTTACCAGGCTTGCTTCTGCACATGGGTCCTTTATTGCTTTACCTACCTATGGACTTGGATCAGATGTACATGGTATGGCACAGCCTGCTGGCACGGGGAGTGTACAGGTGATGCAGGGGTAGCATCACCCCTATACAGGCACATCCTGCCCCATCAGCACTGACAGATGATCCATGTACTTCTCAAGGGCACTTTTGCAATTGTGAAACCTGCCCACACCAACAAAATGAGTGTGTGCATGGGGATGCCGCTCTTCCATGATGAAAACCATTAAATTAAATTAAAACTGGGGCAGGAACCTTGCTTGTGTCAGCTCCTCAGCATCCTGGAGCTTGGCACCTGACAGCCTTTTGAGTGGGAGCAGCCAGCCTGGCAAACAGGCTGAACAGCCCCAGCTCGCTGCAGGCAGGTTGGGGCAGCACTGGCAGCTCCAGGAAGGAGGTAACCCAGGGATGAACTCACCACCACTCAGTCACCTCACCAGGACACCCTTCAAAGGGAAGCCCTGCAGGCAGAAAGGCTCAAGACGGAAGGACGTCATTTCACCATGTGCTGCTTGGGACACCTCATCTTCCTGGGAAAACACCCTTCTCCCAGCCCTCCTGGCAGGCGAGTCTGGAAAGTGGCCAACTCTGGTGCAAAGCCATGCCTAATGTGCTTAAACCCCTTGTTTGCCTTCACCAACCCTTGTAAAGCCCTTTTCAAGTCCCCAGTGTGTGTAAGGAATAGATGAAGGCTACTCCTGGCAAGGCCTAGGGTGGGCCCCTCTGTAGAGAAGTAATATAGCTTGTGCAGTAAGTCTGCTCCATCCCCAAACCTCCCAAGCCTCTGGAAGTTTTTCCAGATGCTCTCCAAATCACAACAGCTTGTGTTACTGTGCCCATCAAGTGGCCATAGTTGAGGTTCTGCCCCATGGGAAGAGCAATGGGAGCAGCCTCACCCCATCAGACTGGTAAAAGGGGCTTTTGTGTCCTGCTCCTTAATCCTGCTTCTGAAGTGAGAACATGTTTCAAAAACCAGGGGAGGTTGCTAAGGGACAGTGTGCTCAGCAGGGACATCGCTCACAAACCCTCAGCACTCAGAAGCGGGAGGTAAATAACTTGGGATATTATTAATCCTTCACTGCCCACACAATAAACAGAAATGTATTATTCTTGTCAAGGACAAAGGAGCCTATATTTCCCCCCAACCAAGGAGCTGAACCAGCAAATTTTTTTGATTCAGCTCCACAGTGGTTCAGCTTTGACTGAAGTTGTTCCAGTTGAGTTCCTGTTCAGGCCAATAAAGGTTCATTAACCATTTTTTAACTGTGAACTCGTTTCAGCCAGTTTACAGTGGAGAACACAGCCTGTGTAAGCAGCTGTGTGATGGGGACTGAGCCTTTTTCAGCCCATCCCTGGTTTCCATAGCCTCTGCTGCCTTCCTGTTGGACTCCAGAATTTCTTGTCAGCTCAGCAGAGATGACATGCAGGGTCAAAAGACAGAAAAGCTAAATTTTGCCCTGGAAGTCTGTAGAAAATCTGCACTGTGAAGGAAAAATGGGCATGTGGGGAAAATGAGCTTCCTGGGCTCTTCCTGGCACCAGCACCTGTACACACAAAGTTTGAGTCAGCGGCTCCTAAGTCACAAGGAACACTGGAGAATCACATGTTCCTGTCATTACACTCAGAAATTAGACTGTTCCATACATTAAATACCTTTAGTGGCCCACAAGCTGAATGTGGGGACAGCCAGGGGTTATTTAACAAGAAATTGCTTAGAGCAGCAATCTGAGGCCCCAGGAGAAGATGGGGTCCTGAGTTGGCAGCTGCTGCTCCATGGCCACATAGCTGTCCAGAGGACATTGAGCTGCCATTTCTCCCTGCAGAGAGGCACGTGCAGGGCACGGCTGTCAGAGAACCGTCTGTCCTGCTCATGGCTATTCCCAGACAGCATCAGCACAGCTTTATCAATGACAGCACCTCCGAAAATAATGCCCCAGGATCAGCAGCAAGGCAAGGGGAGCGTTGGGACTCAGCAGCCAGTGCACTGCAGGTTCACATCCAACTCACTGTGTGCTGTCAGAAAAGGAGATCTTGGTTATATTTATCATTTGACGATACTGGTCCCCACTATTTTTAGAGCGGTGTTGCAGCTGTAGCTTCCTGAGGAGAGAGAAAAGTCGATTGGGGGACTGATCTTTACCGAACTTCACCCAAAAGTGATGAAGTCAAGGCATCTCTTCCATGACCTAAATGGCCCGTGGTCAGGCTGGTGAGCTGTGGGCTGTTTCCCCTCGGGGCAGTGGATCCTGCTGGCATCCCCACAAGCGGGTGGCACTGCCCAGGTACCCCACGGCTGCTGGGTGTTTTGGTATCTCTGAGCAGCCATATCCAGGGGGGCAGCTGCCCCCCGGGTCCGGTGCCCACGGTGGGCTCTGGCACAGGCCGGCACAGCCCGGCAGTGTGGGTAGATGGCCCCGGCCTGTGGGGCACCAGCACCAGCTGGGGAGTGGGGAACACCAGGGTGATTCCACTCGGGGCATGAGACAAGGGACACGGCGGGGGTCTCACTTTGGGGAGGCCATCTCCATGGGCAGGGAGGGCCATCTCTGGGGCTGGCACAGCTCGCATGCATGGTGCTGGGCGAAGGGTGACTGTGGAGTTGGGACATGCTGTGCCCGTGGGTGTGTGCACGGGTGGGACACGCCGTGGGGCCGGGGGCACCTCTGGGGTGGGACGTGGTAGGGACGAGACGGCTGCCCCTTGGGGTGGCTGTGCCCTTGAGTGGGACATACCGTGCCCGTGGGGCCGTGCCCGTGGGTGGGACACGCCGTGGCCGTGGGTGGGACATGGCGTTCCCGTGGGGCCGCTCCCGTGAGTGGGACACGCCGTGCTCGTGAGGCCGTGCCCGTGAGTGGGACACGCCGTGCCCGTGGGTGGGACACGCCGCGCCCGTGGGGCCGGGGTGCCCCCTCAGCCCGCAGGGTCAGGGGCGGCAGTCCCGCCCCGCGCCGAGCCAGGCCCCGCCCACGCCGCCGCCGCCGGCCAATGAAGCGCCACGCCGCCCGGGCCCGCCCCTTCCCCGCTGTCATCACACTCCCGCACGTGGAGGGGGCGGGCCCTAGGCGGGGTCTCGGCGCGGGGCTTCACCGCCCATTGGCCGCGCGGCCCCGCGGCTCGCCCGCCCCGCGCCCTGCCCCGCCCAGAGCACCAATCAGCGCGCGGGAGGCGTGTCCGCAGCGGCACCCGGAAGGAACGCAGGAGCCGCGCACAGTCGGGGCCGCGGCGGCAGCGGCGGAGGGGGCGCTGGTGGGTCCGGCGGGGCCGCGACGGGTAGGGCCGGGGGGCGCGGGGCACGGCCGGGGTCCGGCGGGGACGGGCCCCCCGTGCGGCGTGCGAGCGGGTTCGTGCGCCCCATCTCTGCCGCCGTCCTCCGGTTCCAGAAGGTTCGGGAGGGCCGTTGGGACCGGGAGCCCAGACCGCAGGGGCGAGCCGGAGCTGGGGGAGGCGCGACCAGGAGGGGCCGTGATCGGGTAGTATGGGGGAGGTCGTAAACGGAATGGGCAACTGCGAGCGGTGGGGGGCCTTGACCGAGATGTGGGTCTCTGAGCTGGGGAGGTCGTGACCGGGATGGGTGTCTGTGAGTGTGGGGGACTGTGACCGAGGTGGGGAGCTGTAGCCGGGGTACTTGGGCCGGCAAGAGGCCTGGCACCGGCGGAGGCTGTGGCAGGAGGTGCCGAGGCGGGGGGGTCAGGCGGCGGTGTGACCGCAGAGCGACTCTGGGGGGCCGGGGGTGCCCGGGGGAACTGAGGCTTCGGGAGGGCAGTGTCTGGCAGAGGCAGGTGTGGACCGAAACGGGGTGCAGCCTTTGCTGCGGGGTGTCCCCGATCCCGGCTCCCAGTTCCCCGGCAGCTTAGGGAGGCTGCGCTGCCCCTGGTCTCGCCCACCAGGGCCACGTCCTCTCCGCTGTGACATGGGCTGGGACAGCCTGTCTGCAGCTCTGCCCGCACGGTGGGGCCTCCTCCTCCTCCTCCTCTTTTTCTTCCTCCCGCGGGCATTAGCTCCAGCCCAGCTGGGACGTGGTGGGTTGTCCCGGCACGGCCCGCGGCGGTGGGGCCGGGTACCCCGGGGGCGCGGGAGGCGCGCCTCGGGCGGCACCCGCCCCGGGGTCCCTTCCCAGGCCCCGGCGTGGGGTGCGGGGTGGGCGCCGGGGCGGATGTGAACCCCGGCATCCGCCGCCCTCTGGTGACAGCCAGCCGCGGGCGGAAGGGCCTGTCGGGGGCACTCCCCTCCCGAAATCAGCAGCTGCCGACCTACCGAGGTTTTCAAGCATCTTGCAGGTTTTATACAGAAACGGCAGCCCGGGTGTCAGGTTTGGAAAGGTGGTCTATTAGGGAAGTCAGAGGAAATGGCTGCATGGTGATTGCTGTCGAGGTGGGCTTGCTCACGACCCACCCGTGAACATAATCCATCAGTATGAAGGGCACACACCTCCAGGGTTTCCACACTCCTTTTATTATTTTTCTTTGAAAGAAGGCGTGTGGAATTTGCAGTTGCAGTGGAAAATGCATGGTAGAGGAATGTTGTGCTCTAAATTTAAATTTTAAAAGTAATTTCCACTCATTGCCTTTTTAAAAACATCAGACAAGCAGAGATGTGCTTGCAGACCTGCCCTCTCCCTGAATCGTATCTGTTGGCATCAGCAAAGAGGAAAAGTTGAGAAATTGTGGAGATTGTAGCAAGCTTGAACCCTGACACAAAGCAGTGTCTTGGCAAGCTTGGTAGCACGAGGAGGTGAACAAGGTCCGGCAGGTGACATAGAAGAAAACTCCCAATGTGATAGTGCTAGAGTTACTTTTGGCAGGGCTGGGCTTTAGGTTGAGGACTGGGAGAATGAAGTCATCCTGTAAAGCCTGGTCACCGCCTTGTTTCACAGCAGCAATTCCCATGGTTTGGGTCTCAGCATGAGTGAGTGGCAGGGTGCTGATGGGGACTCTACATGTGCCAGCATGCAGTCCCAGCACTAGGGCAGGGCACTGGTGGGAGTTGGCAGGGCTGAGGGGTTCGGATGGGGCTGGTTCTGAGGGATGCTGCTGCCACAGTGTTTGTTGCCAGGGTGTCAACACTTGCCCTTGCCTGACCTCCAGCCCCTGCTCCCATAACATTTAACTGTAATACTGTATTCCTGCTGACTCTGGTGGGGCCTGGACATGTCCCTTCCCATAGAGACTAGGGTGGTCAGGACAGCAGAGCCCTGCTGTCACCACAACTATGTCCCTTGGTGAACTGAGCTTTTGGACCAAGGTCCACCCACAGCTGGAGCAGTGCTGGGGCTGTTTCAGCTGTACCACTCACCCGGGGTAGTGGGTGAAACACCTTGTTTCTATTCCTCATGTGAGAGGTTTCTTACCCACTGAAGGAAGGAAATCTGGTGGGGTCACTCTGTACTGTGGGAACTCCACTGTTCAGAGCCACAGCTTACTGAGGAGAAGCGCATCTTTGCCCCAGTCTTCCTCCTTGCTGTCTGCTACAGGCTGCTTGCCCTGGCACATTTCTGCATGACTGTGCTGAGTACCAGAGGCATGAGATACCCGAACTTTGAGTCTGAGGGTGATTGAAGAGGATGGCTATTGATCTGACTCTTCAAAGTCAAAGACTCTTGGCTCTTCCCAAGTCCTTTACATGTTCTTATTGCTCTGGGCCTGCCCAGGTTTGTCCTCTGCTAGATCTGGTTGACACCATTGTGTGCTGTGTAGAAATGCACTATGACTGGGTGCCAGGACACTTCCTGATGCAGAATAAGAAAACCTGTTGTTGGTAAGTATGTGGCCACAGACAAGAAAGGAGAAAGTGAAGCCATATGGTTAGAAAAGTGGTGTCCTCAGCATGCTGTCAATGGAGCTGTAATGAAATTATCAGAGGCTTTGGTAGCTGGAGGAATTAATGAAGTTGGGTTTGAAACAGTACAGATGTGAAGGGCAGCATGGGAGAAATCCTGAAAGGAGATATTTGTATGCTGGCAGATGGTTTGTAACAGGTTACTTAGTGAGATTGTTGCAGGTTACTTTGTGAGAGTCTTCTCTGAGAGGCTTTTGCCTGATGTCTCTCCATGTTGCATGATTCCCAGGGACCTCCTTCTTCCAGGCATCTGTGTGGGCCTCTGTATCCTGGTAATGCCATATTACCATGTTTCTGATTCTTCCTTCTGTTTGCAGCGACTGGCACCTCTGGTCCCTGGCGCCTACTTTCTGACCAGCTCAGTTCCTTTGTTATTTCATTTTGGTTTTGCTTGTGATCAAGTGAGCCAGGTGAATATAACCTCCAGAGAACTTGGTCCCACAAAGTTTGAGGCCTATTTTAATAGTTCTTTTCTTTGACAGGGAAGTGTCTCTGCTCATCCTCCCTTTGGCTTTGCCCCTCTCTTTCACAGTCTCTCTTGCTTGGCCTGTGGATGCCCAGCTGCCAATTAACATGTTTTCTCCCTGTTTCCGTCTGCATCTTCAGCTGGTTGTGAATCCTGAATGAAGGGCATCTGGGCTCACATGCTCTGTGTTTCAGAGAGCTTTTTCAGGACTGCTCAGTGGTTTGCAGTCATACTTGCCTGTGGCCTGGACAACCCCCCAGCTAAACAGCATGATGGTAAAACAGTACTTGGATGGGAAGCCTTCAAAGGAGTCCTGTGTGCTGGAAAATGGGAAGTTAGTGATTCAGCTGGAAGTGCTTTTTAGTAACAAATCCATGTACTGGGCCAGGGTTGATGTCAGCTCTGAGATTCTTGTTGGAAGTGAATAAAGATGCAAAGCCCTTTATGCAAGAGCTGAGGTGATAATCCAGATCTCCTGGCCTCAGTCCATTCGGGGTAATTGCATTCTTCCTGGGTAGTGTTTTCAACCCATCCCTTTCAGATACATTGCTATTGCTTCCTGTGCTGCTGCAGTATGTGGGTGGCAGTACTTCAGCCATGTCCAAAGCAATTCTTGTCACTGCTCAGGCTTAGTGCCTTTTGAGCCATTTCTGAATGACAGTGTGCTAGAGGAGGGATATGGTGGAGGGTTTTTATATATGTATATTTATATCTACATATGCTGCATTTACTGGGTCTTGTTCTGCTTACAAGCTCTCCAACCCAATAGCCCTTGTGCCTAGCTGGTACCATTTCCAGATGGAACTTCTCCTGGGATGCCAGTGCAGGTGTTATTAAGCACAAACTTTCTGGGTGCCCTCAGGACAGTCTTAAGGGCTGAAGCCCCAGTAGGGTAGTGAGGCCATGCCTCCCTGCACCATGGTGTGAAGGCTGTGTTTCGGGGGCACTGGCAGCTTGTCTGCCTGCAATGCTCTGCTCCTCGGCACAGCAGCTCTGGTCACAGCTGAGCTGTGCTAGGGTAGTTGCCTGTGTGGATGATCAAGCTAGGGAGCAAAGACTGCCTCACAACAGCTTTTGCCCATCATGCCTGCAGCCACAGGAAGGTCAGACCTGATCCTGGGGAGGCTGATACCATCCTGGTTTCCAGGACCTGCTATGCACAAGGATCTAGCCCCCATAAAGTGTGATCTCCAATGGTCTGCAATTAAAGCACTGTGAGCCTAGGGAGGAGACTTAAACAAGATCTTTGTGATGGTGTTGGCAGGCTTCTTGGAGATTTCTATTAAGCAATTGTCATTTATTCCCTTCTCTGTAGCCTGGGAAACACTGTGGTGTTGGATTTGTCTTGGTCTATTTGGGTTGTTGGGAGGGGTGTCTCTCCAGCACTGGAGTATGTCCCTCCCTGCCCTGACTCTGTGTCTTCATGCAGTAGCTTAGCAGGTGGCCTGTGGGGACCACAGCCAGTGCCTCTTGCAGATAAACCATGTGCCAGTGCACCCACTCGAGTACAGCAAAGCCTGTGTGGTGGAGAAACCTACAGCTGTGTGGGTGGACAAGAGCAAAGCCAAAGGCACAGAAAGGCCTTTATTTCCCACTGAAATCTGGGCAGGGATATCGTGGATGTGACCTTAGCAGTTTTCTCTGGAGAGCTGACTGTGCACCTGCCTGGAGTCGTGCAGGGAACTGGGGGTAGCTGGAACCCAGGAGGGAGTCTGGGCTGCATCTGGAGGGGCAGCCTCAGCACTGGTAAAAGATGTGGTGGGATCTTTGAGCTGGTGGGGTGTTTGGGGTTTCTCACTTCTGGGCATGGGCCACTAACTCACTTGGCTTGTAACTGGGTGGGCAGTAACTGCTCACCTGGTGTTCCAACTGAACCTGTGTGTGGACTTCTCTTTCCAGGTGACCCAAGACTGCCAGAACAAGCAACCTCAAGGCCACACTGCAAGGGCTGATAGCTGAGAGCTGCCTTCTCTGTCTACTTCAGCCCTACACCAAGGTTAGCAACATTCAAACATCACTGATTTCCCTTGCCTCATCATGGGTCTGTGAAGAAACGGGAAACTCTGTGCTCTTCTCCCCTTGGCTCACAGCGAGGAAAAATACTATGCTCCGGCACAGTGTTGATGAATGGAGGCAGAGATCTCTGAAGTTTGCTCTTGGGGAAAGAGGTTTATTGAGGGTGCAGAAGGTTCTGCCTCGTGCTCCCAGACACAGCACGTGGCCGGGCCTGAGAGGGTGGGGAAGGGGAGAGACAAAAGGAGGGTTTGGGTGAGGGAAAGCTCCAAGGGAGGGGGAGAGGTTCCAAGAGGGGATGAAGTTCCAAGAGACCACGTGGCCCCTTGAAGCCCCCTTATCAGGAGAGCTTCGGAGAGAGTTGGGATGAGGCATATCCAATGGGGTTACAGACACTAATGTTTTAGGGGAGGGTACAGAGGTGTGGGATGAACCATACATATTTTGGGGGGGTGGGATGGAACAGTCCATTTCACCCCAGGACTCATCCGAAGGCAGGGGTGTCATCCGGCTAGCTGGGCGAACTGTTCTCATCCTAGCTGTATTATTTATGAACAATCATATTTATCTATCATCTGCAACATCACAGGGATAGCTCTGTAAAGTAGATGTCACCCAGGTGAGGTTCTCCCACAGCCAAGGTTTTTTGGGTGCTCCTGCATCCTACTTGGCTGTCAGCATGGCAAAGGGAACCTGGATGTGTGAAACCAGTGCTTCTAAGACTGTTGAACCCTGCACACTGTTGTCCGGAGCTCAAGGGCAATGTGTTCTTGGGAACTTGCAGTCTGTACTGTTTGCCACACTTGTCCTTCTGCATGACAGCAGGATTGAATTGGGAGCATTTCCCAGCTGCAGGCCCCTGCTGTCCTTCTCCTGAACCCAGCTGAGGGTTTACCCAGAGCTTGTGGCAGATGTAGTCGTGTTCTTTATTAGCAGTATTTGGGTTTTTCCTGCATTTTCCCAGGATATTGTAGCTTGGCTTTGGTGTGTGAGGCTCAGATAAAGTGTTTCAGGAGGACCAGCAGTTTTTGTATTCCCACTCTGAGGCAACCAGCCTGGAGCAGCCTGAGATGGCTGTGAGCTATCTGCCCGGTCCATGGACTCTTGTGTTCCTGCCTAGAATCCAGCAGTGCACAGTGTACTCTCACCTGAAAGGGAGCCCTCATCAAGACTGTGCCTATGGCAGGGTAAGATGAACCCTTCTTTCACCCTAGAGCTCAGGTGTGATTTGGCCAGGACAGATTATATGGGGAAGACATAGTTTAGGAGGCATAGCTGCCCAGGCTCTGCAGCTCTTACTCTGAAGTGTCTACCAGAGAAGCTGAGACCAATCCAGAGGCAGCTGAAAACTGGGCTTCAGGCCATATCATTCTTCAGCCTGATGCTGAAGTGGTACCCACAGTGGGTGAGGCAGGGATAGATTTACCTGTGAAGGTGAAAGGAAGGAAAGAAGAAGTCCTTTGCTCATGCCAGTGCCCTGTGCTGAAAATTAGCAATCACACAATGCACTGAGAGGAGAGCAGCCCCTTTATCTATCCAGGTTGTGGCTTTCACTAATACCTGTTCCATGGTGGGGTTTTATATCTCTCTTAGTGATGAGAGACATGGCAAAGACCAGAGAAAAGGTTAGCACTCAGTTCTGCTGGAGCTGCTTGTAGATCCCAGTCAACTAAGTTCACAGCATCCTCTCAGGGCTCCTGACTTTTAAGGGCACACCACAGAAACACAGAAAGGCTTGGTTTGAAAGGGACTGTAAAGATCAGATTCCTAACCTCCTGCCATGGGCCAGGAGAGCTACACTCTAGACCAGGTTGCTCAGGGCCCCATCCAGCCTGTCCTTAAACACTGCCAGGAGTGGGACATCCTCAGCTTCTCTGAGCCACCTGTGCCAGTGCCTCACACCCCTCTGGCATAGTATTGGATCCACTTTTCTCCCACCCTTCCTTGATAACCAGTTAGCCTAATATCTTAATGGACAGCAAATCTCACATTTATGTGTAAAGCATTAGCTTTTCCTGTTGCTTGGCCACAGCATGAAGCTGTTCTCTGGTTTGTATATCACCTTACCCAGGTGATACCAGTGAGTTTATATTTGGGCTGAATTAGCAATGTTGGTTCAGTTTAGTGCAGCTGGTGGTGGTCTGGAAACTGATACAGCTTACAGACCCATGGACAGAATTGCAGTGCCTCTCTTGGGGATGGGATGGAACCCTGTGCTGGGAAATCTAACGACTGGACAAAGTGTAGTTTATATCTTCAACAGAAGGCAGTCAGCATAATGTCTTCCAGCCTTCTCTTGGTGTGTGTAGCCTGCCCTTGCCCCAGAGTGTGACCAGATCATGTAGCACTAGATTGTCTTTCCACTGAAAACCACAAGAAAATGCTGCCTTCTCCTTCAGAACTGGCTCTGGGCTCCTTGCAGATATTGGCACTGGAGTTATGCAAGGAATCCCCTATTTGCCCTACCATCTCTGTTGCAAATAGGTTGGGCATTCAAAGATCCTGTTCATTGGAGTGTTGGGACAGCTGGATCCTTGTTCACTTCCTCTGCTCCATTCTTGGGAGCAGCAAGATCATGTGCTGAGGCTATTTTAGGTTTCTGAATGTTGCCGGTGTCCCTCTGAGCTCCTATTTGTGTGCAATCCTACGGCTTCCTGCTAAGATCTGTGTGAGAATCCTGTTTCCTCATGTGTGAAGGTTTTGCTTGGGCACAGTGTCCCAGGGAGTAGAAAGAACTTTGAATTCCTCACTTAGCTCAACATCTAACCCATATCAACTGTATCTGTGACTCCTTTTTGTAACCTTTAGCTCTGAACATCCCTTGGACCTTGCTTTACAGATGCGCATGTGTTGCCTGGTGGGAAGCGGACTGCAGCTTCCTGCAAGAAATGTGCATCCTTCTTTTTGGCAGCAGTTGATTCCTGTTGTCTCAGATGGGAGCATGCATTGCTGAAAACAAGTCTTCCACAAAACCTCTAGGTGTGGAAATACTCCAAAGCCCACAGCTGAGTGAGGTGAGATCCTGGTTCAAGCCATCTCTACGGCTGGATGGCTACTTGCCATCTGCCACCACTATCCTTCAGCGTGGCACAGGGTGGGGCCTCCTGCCCTCTCCCTTTTTGGTATACCCAAGACTTTTGGCTTCCATGCACTTTTTGGTTTCCACCTGCTCAGGTAGTTTTTCAGCAGTGCTGAGCAGTGCTGAGTTTCATGTTGAGGCAAGATGTGGCTCTGCAGTTTTGGCCCATCTTTATTTTTAGCTGTGCAAAGCATGGTTGATGGTATCAGAAGGAAGTTGCACGGCCTCTGGAGCTCCATGACTCATCCTGGATCAAGACCGAGGCTTTGCTAGCTTCTGCTATAACCCTCAAGTGATGTAACTGGTTGTGGGAAAGGGCAGAACAGAGAGAGAAGCAGAGCTTTTAGAAGGTTAGGTTTTTTTGCTTGCCTGCAAAGTTGTTGAATTTACACATTGAAAAATATTGACAGGTATCACTCCTGAGTGTGGTTAAAGAGTCCTTTGTCTTCCCCTTGTGTCTTGTGCCTGTGTAAGAGAGGTGAAAGGGAGAAGAGCTCCGCTTACCACCCAAGCTGGATAACTGTTTAGTGGCACGTAGCAATGGTAGAGAAGAGTTTTTAAGGCAAGAAACAAAGCAGGATCCCGTCTCTGATTTAAGCCACAGTGAGCTTTGGTGCAGCAGTACAGACCTGCCTGGAGTGGAAACTGTCAGCAACTGCAGAGCAGAGGCTTAAGAAGTGCCTGCCAGGATGCATGAAGAAAAGTCTGAAATCCCCATTCCCATCAGATCTGGTGCTACTGCAATGTAGAAAGAGCTCTTGGGGCTTTCTAACCTGCAGGCAGATGTGTTGGACTGGACTGGAGAGGGGCTGCAGGTCACCCCCATGGAGCAGGCCCTATGGAATAGGTGAGAATGTTGAAGCATCCCTGCCTGCCACAGCATAAGGGAAATGCTGTTTAAAAAGCCTCTACTCCCCGAATCTGTCTGTGTGGCCCTCCTGTGCCTTGCCTTGAGAGTAGACAAGGTGGGGTGCAATGCACCTGGGTTCAGAGTAGGGTCCTTGCACCTGAGGTGGGCAGGGATGACGGCTTGTGGGAATGGGCTTCTACCTCTACCCCCTTTCCTTCCTTGATGAAGGTGCTGCCTTTAAGGAGTATGTTGAGGCTTTTGGTGTTTCATATGTGGGACAGCTGGGAGAGGATAAGCAAGGGGAAACAGAGATGGGAGATAAGGGAGCATGCTGGAGGGTATTGCTATGGCATCTTGCCACTGGCAGTGTCACTGACAAGGCAGAAAAGCAGTCAGGCAAATGTGGAAGCTGCCACAGCTCTCAGTGCAGCCCAGTCCCAGTTATGCCATGGCCCTGGCACCCCTGGACTCCTGCCTGACAATCCAGTCTGGCATCTGGAGCTGTTCTCCTCTGGCAGCAGCCTCATGGTGAGTGGTCAGGGGTGTTTGGTCCATCTTCTCCCCTCTTTCACCCCTTGCTGGGGTGTGGGCAGGCAGCTCCTGTTTACAGACTTGTTTGTTTTGAAGCCCTGAGCTGCAGAGCAGGCCCAGCCAGGAACAAACAAGTCTCTTGATCCCTCTCACTGTACCATGGAAGAAAGCAAGTCATTCTGCTGCCCTTGCTTATCCTCAGTTAATCAACATAAGTGGCTCTAGCCATGGCTGCATCTTCCCAGGATGTCTGGCCCTGTGCTGTGCTGTTCCATCCACCTTGCACAGCCAGTTTGCCTTGCTCCTTGGTATCTGTACTCAGGGAGAGTAGACACTTTTGTGACCCCTCTGATATGGTCTGAGATTGTCCTCTGGGGCAGTCACAGGAGAAGTTAAACAGTTTTGAAGCTGCCTTTGGGTAGACCCCTTACCAGATACTGGTAAGAGAACTGGCTCTTGTTGGTGAAGGAGAAATCATGCGCTCACTAGCAGAGGGAATGGGCCAGGAAGCCATCTCCAGCCTGGGCATAATGTGAGTGTGACTGAGACCTGACTTGTCATCCATGATATGCCTAAAGGCCTGGACGTCAGCCAGGGAAAAGGACCTGCTGGCAGCAAGCACAGTCTGCTCGTGTCAACATGGATGGCTGTGTGAGCCGTAAACCTCTCTCATTACACCTCTCAAAGGTCACTGCTGGCAGTGAGCTACAGCACCCTGCCCACAGCTCTGTGCCCAGCCAGAGTGAGAAGTGAACAATGCACTTGGGGATGTATGGAGGTTAGTTGTGTGGGCTTGCCATGGGGTGGCACACACTGCTCTGGTGCCTGTGACCAGAGTCTTTCTGGGACTAGGGTGTTCAGTCAAAAATGGATAGGAAAGGATGCCTGAGCACTACCCAAATAGCTCTGTACTCACAAATGTCATAATCCATGCCTGAGCTGTGACCCCTCCTTTCCAGGGTATAAGGCTTCATGTATTGCCCTGAAAACCATTTCACCCTTTCCAGTATGCCCTAATGTCCTTCTGTAATGTAGGGTTACTGTAAGATCTGTAGGGATTACCCACTTCTGTCCAGTTTGGCAGTTTCAGTCATCTTAAAATTCCCAAATAGTCTAGACTTGTTTGCACAATGTTCCCTGGACTCCAGACCCTGGTGTTCCCAAGGGAGAGCAAACAAAGAGGTGGGAGCTGGAACATGGAGGCTGTGGGAAAGCTGCATGTGGTGGACAGCAGTGTGCTTCCTTCCTCTCAATTCCAACAGGTTCCTTCTGCTTTCAGAGGGGAGCAGCTTGCACTGCACTTGCACTGTGACCCCATGAGTTACAACCATGTCATCATTGAAGTGCTGCCCCTCTTTTTCTGTCTTACCTGTTCATACTACACAGTCTTAAGCACAAAGGACTGAAAGACCCCAAGTGTAGTGGGGTCATTTACTCTGCTGCTGATCTGGGGAGGAGTTAAGATAGGCAGTGCTGGAATAAACATTTAGGGAGAGGCAGCCAAGAGAGATTTCCTCCTGGCTGAGCCAGTGGTGTTGAAGCTAGGAGAGTACTGTGTGGCTTATGTGCTGCTTTGCTTTGCCTCTGCCATTACCTGAGGCAAGTCTAGGACATTCATTCCTACTTTTAATCAGGTGGGGACACCATCCTGAGCAGTGTCACTCCGAAAAATTGGACAGTGCCCTGTGGGACATCAGCACCAACCTGAATGCTGCTGCTGTGGGAAGAGTGGTGGGGATTTCAGCAGAGAGGTGATAGATCAGTGAGACCAAGTGGAAACTTCAACTCCATGGGTGTTTCTACCTGTATTCCCTAAATTGTGAGAAGGTAGCTGAGTCCAGCTGTGCTTGTACAGACTGTCTGGAAGATGTGTGAAGAATGGCTTGCAAGAACCAACCTTTAGCTCCGTTCAGGCTGGGAGAAAATGCCTGGATACCGTGTACCAGGGTTTCCTTATTGCCAGTCAGCGCTGCTGGAGCTGTCAGGCCAGCACTGCCACTCAGCCCTTTCTATACCAGCGTTTGCATTGCTGATGAGATTAGCATAGCTGGGCCAGCAGTGGACAAAGGGTGTAATTCTCAAGATCCTCTCTGCTGTGGCTGCCAGCAAAATAAAGCAGTTATGGCATCAAGTAGAGAGTCTGAGCTTTGTTTTCAATTAATCTTTTAACAGCAGCAAAAGCTAAAAATATAAGCTGTTTTTGAGGAACTAGAATACTCTCAGGATTTTTATCTAGGTCTGATCTGCCAGCCTGTTTCCTAGGCTGACAGTCTGGGATATTAAGGTATTTGCCATGATTTGTTCTGGCCATGTGATAATTCTGGAGAGAGAGAATAGAAAAATTGGTGGCATCAATCTGCCACCCTGAAAGTGCTCCTCTTGCTGCTGTGCCTGTTCCCTGTAACCAAAGGTTGTTTTGTGGCTTAGATTTGTTGAGGAAACAGACTTACAGCTCTTCGCTTTCTTCTGTGCAGCAATTTCCCAGGCGGCTCAGTAGAATGATTTATTACAGATTTCAGCTGTTTAATTCTGTTTCCCTACAATATGACAGTGTTGGAGTAACTGAGCAAAAGGCAGTGATGTTTCCGGAGGAAGGCTGCTATCAGAGGCCACCCCTGTAGCAGAGGCTGGAAACAAGGAGGAACAGTTTACCAGGAAATGCCTGTGTTCATGTACTGGGCACTTTTGGGAAGGAATAGGCATCTCACCCTTAAAGTTTCCTCACTACAGGACTCCAGACATTGCTGATGAAGCTGTTTGAGCAGCAGTGAGAATGCTGCCCTCCAGAGCCTGGGAAAGGTCTGACCATAGTGGTGGTCTGGAGAGAAAAGGCAAATTCTGTCCTTAAGTGAACCTTCAAGTGCTATTTTTGGAGTGTAGGTGGTTTTTGTTTTTTTTGGTTTGTATTTTTTTTTTGGGTGTTGTTTTTTTTTTTTTTGTTTTTTTTTGTGAGTTGGGGTTTTTTAATTGCTTTTTGGTGGTGGCTTGAGCTTTTTTTGGTACTGAAAAGAAGAGGAATAGTTTTTACAAATCCCTGTAAGGCAAGAGAGAATTTCCTTTGGAGTAAACTGGCCTGAAACTCGATATGTCTCTGATGTGTGTCAACAGAAAAATTAAAAGATAGTACCATAAAGTAAAAAGGGATAATGAATGTCATCTAGTATTATGTTGTCCTGGGAGATAGAGGTGGGGCAAGTGTATTGCAATAATGTTACACTTTGCATGACAATAACAGCAAATACCACCTTAACACACTTCCCTGGGGAGGGGTGAGAGGGTCAGTTTTCAGAGAGTCCCCAGAAAGGTGGATCGAGGCAGTCAAGAAGGCTGAGAAAAGATGCCAGGAGACTTACAGATGAGCAGTGTGTAATAGCTGTGCATTTTCTGCAGCTTGAATTCAGTGTTCTCGTTCTTTGTCCCAGCTGAACCGGGCAATGCTGGGCTCTTGACCTCACTGCAGTCTCGAAAAACAAAAAACATACTCAAGAAACAATAAATTTAATAACATTTGTAAGATGTCTGAGCCAGAGCCTGAATTAATAAATCTTTAATTTATCTGTCTTCTAGGCAGATAGATGAGTGGTGGTTTGTTTTCCAATTGTTGCAGGCAGGAATTTTAAAGGGTTTTACTGTGGATGTAAACTGCTGTAAACCTGGTCCTGGGAAGCTTTACTGGTTAGCAGGTCCTCAAAAGAGTTTCTGTTGGTGTGTGATAAAAACAGAGAGCCTGAGGTCAGTACCTGGAAATTTACCAGCTCCTAGAGCTGGACCAGAGTATCAAGTCTTTACTCAAACACATGAATCTTTCAAGGAAGAGAATGCCATTACTTGTTCTCAATGAAGCATCCAGTCTCCTACCAGCCTTTTGAGACTTACATCACTCTTCTGATTTTTAACACTCTATCTGGGTCTTTTTTTTTTTTTTTTTTTTTTGGCTATGCTAAATTACTGCATATCCTGGTCCCCTCTGGGTTTGTGTAGCCCAGAGAGCTGGGTTCAGTCCATATGGCCAGCAGCAGATTGGGGCCACCTTAGCTTTAAGAGAGGTGAGAACAGAGGAGATTCACAATAGGGAAAGCTTGGTGGAGCATTTGTGCGTACCTTTTAATCCCTCCCCATCACTGGGATTCTCAGATCTTAGTACCACTCTTGCTCCACTCCCCACACTCTGCCAGGAGCTGTGGACTGCCCACCCACTCTCCTTCCTCAGGGCAAGGTTAGCATGTTGTGACTCAGTTTTCCTGAAGCCTGAGGAGAAGGAAGGGGGGTAGAGCAGGACCAAAAAGGGGCAGAGGGGAGGTTACAGCAACTGGTAGGAAATGGCATTTTAGGGCTGCAAGACGGCCCTACCCTATCCTGTATGCTGGGGTGGTGTTTTGGGGTGCAGTGGTACGAGTTGGTTCTGTCTGCCATGGAACTGGTGTTTCAGGATGTGGTTGGGCAGCTCTGTTCCAGCTGCAGAGCTGTCAATTTTGACAGCACTTGCTCCATACTACCTTTTCCTGTGCCGGGGATGATACTACAGAGTGAGACCTAGCTGTGCCTTCCATGTCCTCTGCATTCCCATGTCCAGGGTGTATAATTATGCACAGTCCTGTAGGACTGCTTCCCCAGCTTGTGACTTTGGGCTGCTGGTCTGGATGTGGGTCTGAGCTTATCTCAAGACGAGGCAAGAATCAGTGTGCAGGCTGTGTAGTAACAGCCTGGGATCCCTTGCTGGCTCTGATTTGCTCCTGGTCATGGAGCAATTGCTCTACCAGGGGACAGGAGCAGAGGAGTCCTTGTAAGACTGACAGTGGAGGAGCCCAGTCCCAGCTGTTTCCTTCCTCATCCCTGTCCCTCTGTGTAACCCCAAACCTGCATGCATGGAACATGTTTTGTAATAAACCTGCTGAACTGCAGGCAGGCAGAGCAAAACCAGGAGACTATAATGAGGTGTAAGCCCAAACGCTGCCCGTGTTGCTACAGCACTGTGAGGCACAGTAGTTTGTATTGATGAGCATAGCCAGAGGCATCCCTCCCATCCTGTAGTGTGTATCTGATGCTTCCTTTGAGCCACTAGCAGATTTTCAGTACAGCTCTTTAGTAAATGGAGGGTAGGTCTAGCTTCCCATGCATGCTGCCAAGCGCCTTGCTACTGTGAAACTGTCTTCATTTAAGGAAGTGCCCTAAGGGTTAAGCCATGGTTGTGGGATAGGGTTTGTAACAGGAACAAAGAGGGCTTTTAAGGTCTGTGCTGGCCTAGGAATAGAGGGAATTATTGAGCCTTTCCCAGTGTGTTGAATTACAAAGGTCATGGAGACCCTTTTGCTGGGAGGCAGCAACCTTTGAGGTCCCTGCTAGAAGTGGGGCAGAGAGAAATTGTCAAAGTCAGCGAGAGCAACTTAGTGGAGAGCTTTAAGACAGGTGAAAACTGGAACTGTATTCTGGGGTAAATAATGACTGAACACAAGAGCTGGGTACCTTCTCCCGGGGATTTTTGGGTGGTTTGGTTTTGCTTCACTTCCTTCCCCCTATTACATTTACAGCTGCCCTCACACATGACACCCGAAAAAGCAGCACCTCTGGTGTACCCAGAGCTTGGGCGTGCCTCTCCAGCCTGCTCAGGGCTGGTGAAGGCAGCAGAGGGTAAAAGGCAGTGCCTGTAAGGGAGGATCTTTCTAAAATGCAGAAGAGGAGTCTCTGGTGCCTACAGAGTCATTTTACCGTGACAGAAGAGGAAGCTTCATACCCACCTGAGCTAGACCTGGATTTTTCATGCATAGTTGAGCAGGAAAGCCCAGTTCTAGCTGGTTTCCTCTTCTTAATGTTGTCTGTTCAGGATGTCCCATGGGACACAGCAGCAGAGGGTCCAGCAACAGGAGCTAGGGAAGGGATGAATGGTAGAAACCTCTGTTTCCCTTCCTGCAGCAAGATGAAGAGTGGACACGGGTAGTTTCCATCTTGAGCTTTGAATGGCATGAGCCATCCAGCCAATGCACCCAAGATGTATGGAAAAATGGGGTTTAGTGGTTTAGTCCTTAAAACTTTCAGATTTTAAGTACCAGATTATCAGGTATTTGGCCATTCACCTCCATCCACTGGCTCCGCCATCTGATCTTTTATTTAAAGTAATTCCACCTCTCATCTTTATGTTGGATCAGGTGATCTCAAATGTGATTTTTGAAGCAAAAGACTATTTGGGCTCTGCCTGGGAGATGAAAGCTGGTTCCAGGGCATATCCCATGAGGGTCTCTGAAGCCACCACTTAAGTTAGCAGCCTAGAGGCTTCTCTGCTTTTTTAAGCACTAGAAGGGCAGGACTGTGGGAGTAGAGAGCTACATAAGAAGGGGGGGGCTTGTTTTGGGGCTCTCAGAAACCCAAACATCTGTTCACCTTGGTAGCCAGCCTGTTATTGAGGTCAGTCTCTCTGTATCTGTTCCGTAACCAGGAAGTGTTTCAGCAGAAGCATCAACTTCATGGACTAGTTGCTGTTTAGCATTGACTTTGATAAAGCCTGAATTCCTTCATCTGTTGTTGCTCCAAATCATCTCTTCTCATCCTGTCCTTTGGCATCACTCTGCCACTCTTTTCAGCCACCTGGACTTCAGAAGGGGAACATGAGGCACTTGCAAGAGTTCCCCTTGGTGTGGGAAAGATGTCAGAATGAAAAACAGCTTGTCTATCTCTGCTCTGCTTTCTCCCATTTCAGCTGGAGAGGGGTGTTACAGATGGGATGTTACCCCTCTGTTAGTCACAAAGAAGGGTGTGGCAGGAAAGTCTGGCTTAGCAATCAGTCAGTCAGGTTTAAATGGGATCAGTCCCTAGTTGCTTAACTGGATGTAGGGCAGTCCCTTAGGTTCTTCTGTGCTCAGGGGCTGTATCAGGGAGCTGACCATGTCCAAGAGCTCATACAGGTTTGTTGCTGCTTTCTCAGTGGCTCCCAGAGTTTGTAGACAAGCCCATCTTTTCAGTGGTGGTGGGCTGATTTAAGCATGTGCATTTAAATTGCTGGTCCATCCTGCTGGTCAGCTGGCTGCTGAGTTTAGTTCAGGAGCTTACCCAGTTGCTGTGACCTTAGTGACATTGTGGCCCCGCTGTTGGCCCTGCTGTTGGCCCCGCTGTTGGCCCTGCTGACACATGCTGAACACTGTGGATCTCCCTGCTGCTTCCCTAGAAGGGATCTGAAGTACTGGAGCATCGTGGTGAGAGGAGGGGTGCTGTGCAGGGGAAGCTGCAGGAGTCCATAAGGATGCCATAGGACAGAATCTTTTGTTGTCCTGAGAAGAGGCTCTGTGTATACATAGTGAGAATCAAAAACTTAATAGTCCAGGGAGAAGCAGCAGTTCTGGCATACAATCCTAAGCTTTGGCAGAAGATCATTCTTTGTGCCTACTAATATGCGGCATTCCAGCATAAAGTGTTTTCCCTCACTGCCTGGCCAAAATACGGTTTGCTTTGGCCTTAACTCCTGGGTGTCAGGGCTTTCTGTGTAAGCTGGGGCTGCGTGGCCCTGCTGGAGACAATGCTTGATTGACCTGTTCTCTTGCAGTATACTTGTCCCAAGTATCCTGTGTGTGGCTGCAGGCAAAATGCTGCAGCTGGCCAAGTGCTCCTGGGTGGAAGGGACCAGAGGCCCTTGTCAGCATGTCTGACACATGTGATGTGGAGAGGAAAGAGTGAGAGAGTTTTTGTTGTAGTCAATAGGAAGTGGATCCTCTAGCTCTGACAGGCAGAGGCGCAAGTCTGTGACTGGGTGTGCTGCATGGAGCATCATCTCACGCTCACACCACAGCTCTCCTGTGCTCAGACACAGATGGACGTGCAGAGCTCCTGTGTATGCCATAACTCTCACTGGGCTTGGCACAGCTGCACAGTGCCATCTTCTTCTTGTCACCTCTGTCTTTCCTCTTCTTGTCACCTCTTGTCTCCTCAGGCTCCTCTCTCTGAGGAGCCTGAGGTTACCTGGACAGCCCTTGGAAGGGCTTAGCAGGTGGAGGCAGCATGTGTGGCTTGGGAACAGGCCAGGATGTGGAAAAGAGGGAAGGGAAAGGATGTGGGGCAAAGCCTGTTTGAGCATCAGCCCCAAGCATTAGGGAATTGCTGGTCAGAGGAGCAGCCCTTGCACTGTCCACACTCAGGAACTGGCCAAGCCTGTGGGCCCTGCATGCACAGTGGCATTAGCCGATGCCAGCTGACTGTAACCATGCTTAGAAGAAATACTTTTATGTCTCCCAGGAATTTGCCCACCTTGGAGAGTAAAACAGAAAGAGGCACAGCCTGGGGGGGCATATTTGGCTGTACCCAAAGGTAGCTTAGCTGGCAGACATCTTGCTGTGGATCTGAGCTGTGGCAGTGCTGGGTAACCCTCCCACAGCCAGCAGGGTTGGGCTGATAAAGGGAATGGGTTTGCCTGGAGGAAGCCTTCCCTTAGCCCTCCCCTCCCTTACTCCTTATCTTGGCAGCACTCCCAGCCTGCCTCTGCCCCTTCTCCCCACAATGGACTTGAGCCAATAGTGTCACCCCTTGCTCCTCTTGGGTGCTGCAGGAGCGAGGGCTCTGGCATGACCAGGACAGGCTCCCTGACCAGTTTGCTGCCTTGCAGAGTCTGTGTATGTGTCTGTATGCAAAAATGCCCATTTTTGTGCGCACACACACACACAGCCTCCCTTCGTGCATGGGCTGTGGCAGAAATGAGTTAGTCAGGAAGAGGTGAATCGCAGGGGAATGAGTCTGGGAAGCAGAAGGCAGGTGCTTGTTCAGGACAGGGCTTTAAGGGAACCCAAGGGTCTGGCAGTTCATGCTGAGTGCCTGGGAGATGGGCTGACCTTGCCAGAGGAGAGCTGGGAAAGCCACAGGGCTTAGCAGATGAAGGCAATGCCTGTGTGGAAGAGGCCACAATCTTAGCTACATTATGAACTCCAGCTATGGGTACATTGCTGTCCTGGAAAGGCTTGGAGTATCTTTGGTGCTGAGGCTTTCCCAAAGAGGAGCACTGCAAGGGAGTGCAGAGACCAAGTATGCCTGCCTCCAGTGAATCAGGTGGATCTCTTCATCCCCACACAGGCAGTGAGGTGTCCAGCCAGCCCTAGGCAAGCTGAGCAAGTCTCTGTACTGGTCAGATCCTGCCCAGTTGTCTGAGAGAGCAGATACAGTATGGGAAAATTATACTTGCTGGGGCAGAGAATAATAAACAAATAGCTCTGGATTGAGTGAAGACAGCATGGAGGAAGAGCTGGGATGCAGATAATACACTGGAGATTTGTGGACATGAGTGGTTGTTGGCTCCAAAACCCGTTGTGTGACCTGGACTCTGCTGCAGGCCCTTGAGGGTATTGCCAGGGATGCAGATGGCTGCTTCTCTCACCGCGGGACCTGCTCTGGACTGCTGTGTTTCCATCTAGCTCTGGACTTCTGTGTTTCTGGTCTCTGCTGAGTTGGACTCCTAATTGTCCTGTTCATCACTCCTGCTGACAGGTTCCCCATGGGAATGGTGGAGGCAGCCTTGGGATCAGAGCTACAGCAGCACAACCAAAGCTGTCTGTGTCTAGAGCCAAACCTCTTGGAGCAGGTACTTGGGAATTCTATTAGTATAACATAGGTGTGTTGCAGCAGGCACTGGTATTGCTACCAAACAGAGCAAGGATCAAGTACTTGAACACAAGCAACTCCTGCTGATCTCAGGTTGAGATTAATCTCTTTTTTCAACATCCCCAAGATAGACAAGTGCAGGTACCTCCCATCCTCCCTGGTGGCATCCTTGGCTGGGCAGGATGGACCCCAGCAGGGTCCAACAGTCTCCAGAGATAAGCTGGAGCTCTGGCTTCTTGTGTGCTGCAGTGGGCAGAGCCTGAGAGTGGCAGGCTTGTGCAGCCTTGGGGAGGGAAAGCAGTGAAGGGGGCTCTTACTGCTGCTGCAAGCTGTGGGTTTGCAGTGAAGCTGCAGCTTGACTTTCTTGGGAAGTGCCCAGGGGCAGGATGAGAAGCAATGGCACAAGAGGGAAATTCCAATTAGATAGTTGGAAAAATATTTCCCTGCAAGGCAGACTCTGGAGTAGGGCCCAGAGAAGGGAGGCAGTTTCCACACTTGGTGACTTTCAGCGCCTGGACATGGGCAAACCCCGAGCAGTTTGCTTGAACTTGGCCCTGCTGTCAGCACAATTGGACCCAAACTCTCTGAGGTCCCTTGCCACTGTTGTTCCTCAGTTCTGCAGTTCTCAGGTTGCTTGGCAATGTCATATCTCATGGACTATTGGATTGACCAGCTTGGAGGTACATAGAGGGCTCAGGGTCTTGTTCTGTTTGTTCTCTTCTCACTTGGACTCATCTGTGTGGTATTAGCAGTGGTGAGAGATGGAGGCACTGCCATAGGAGCATTCCTCAGCTTATTCATTTGCCCCAGCTTTTCTTAGCTGGAGCACCCATCTCTCTCTAAGTCCGCATTACATCCTTCCCACATGAGCACAAGAAACTGGTGGGCAGCAAAGCACAGGATGTGAAGCATCCTCCTTGCTCTGCTGGAAGCACAGAGCTGTGATGTGTAGCGGGGTGCTGATGTTTTTGGAAGGCTCATGAGGATTCTGGCCTTCAGCCCTCCAGATGGAAAGTTTATCTTCCCCATGGTGCCTGTCCCAGAGATAGTGGTGACTGGAAAGGAAGTCACTGGTAGCTTTTTTAAAGGTTCCAGCTGCTTGACCATCCTCAGCAGATGGATGCTGAGATGAGCCTAAAGGACTGTCTGGAAAGAATTATTTGCTCCCAGTATTTTCTGTTTCTTTGCCAGCTTTTTATTTTCATGGCTGCTCTTTTCCTGATCCTGTCCTTCTGCAAGGCTTGCTGCTGGCAGTCTTTATGAGCCTTGTCTTCAGGAACAACTTTGCTCTGTGATTTATTGTGTCTTCAAGCTTTGACCTAGTGTCTGATGCTGTAGAAGCCCATGTCTGGTGTGTAAGTGCTCAGAAGGTGTTTACAGTGTTTGGCCCATCCTATCTACAAGAGTAACGAACCAGAGCAAAGGGGTCTGCTCCTAGCCTTGGCGCCTGGGCTAAGCTGACCTTCAGCAGTAGCTACATTGGCTTTCTAATCTGGCAGAGGCTGGGTGGATGTCCAGGCTCCCTTTATGTGAGTTTTCAAGATCTAGAACATTCTCAAAAAACGTGTAAGTCTCCAGATCCCTTCTGAAGTTGCTTCTTTCAGCCTTTCCCCTGGGCTTGTTGACACTGGGCTGCCATCACCCTGTGTGCTCTGCTGTCCTTTCTTTGGCAGTCCACACGTAACTCAATACTGCTCCGGGCATGCTGGCTTTACTTGGATATCCCTGTTACAGCAGTCCCCTACACATCAGGAGCAGCAGGATCTGGTGGTTTGGGCCAAGAGGTCCCTGAGGTCTGTTCTCAGGTGCAGGAGCAAGTGCTGTGTGGCAGGGGATGAGCTGATTTCTGGTAGGCCATGGAGAGCTCTTAGGTCTCTCACAGGCTTTGTCTCCCTAGGAGGGTCAGGTCTAGAGGGACATCTTTGTCCTCAGGGCATGGATCAACCACCAGGCTGAAGATGTTTTTGATTTAGTTGCCTCTGCTGTCTGTGGTGCCCCATGGGTGGATTACTCTGTGTGGACCAGGAGGTTTGTCATTTCAAGGGATGTAATTGGAGCTGGACCATGTCTCCTGCTGCCCTTCATATGGATACGCCTACTGTCCCTCTTACCCCCATGTTTCCCTTCTTAGGGCCTTCTGCTCACACTGTTTGCCTTCATTATGGGCAACATTGTGAATGTTTAGATGACAGTTGTGGCACCCTTTTCCTAAGTCCAGCAGGGTGTTTTGCCTTCAGCCCTACAGGAAAGAGAGGTTTTCCTTTTCTATGACAAGGTGCAGGATAGTCAATTCATGGTGAAAATACTCCTTCCCTACAGTAGTCCTGATTATGTCAATCTTGTTAAAATCAAAGACGGACAAAGCCTCACCCTTATGGCACAAATACCTGCCTAGCACATGGCGTTACTGTGGCCTGTGCTAGACTTAAGCCTTTCTAAATAGCAGCTGGAAATGGGGGAGTTGGGTAGGTGTGCACAGCTGGTGTGTGTGTGTGTGTGTGTGGTATCTCTTCCCCCTGTGCCACGTACATGTCTAGTACAGGGAGTGGAAAAGATGCTGAATGTCCCCACAGCTGCTGCAGCCTTATCTGCAGGCTGCAGCTTGGTAACCAAGTGGGAGGCCTGAGTGCCTGTGCTGAAGCACCTCCCTTGGAGGGCTCTTACAGTAAAGGGAAGTGTATTGCAAGAGGGCTTGCGCTGGGGAGGGGCAGTTCCCACAGGGCAAATGCTGCAGTGCTCAATCCTTGCTGTCCTCCCCACTGCAAGCCATTTGCCTACTCCCTCTTCAAACGTGTATCTTTGACATCCAGAGGTGATCAGAGCAATTCAGCATCCCTGGGACTCTCTCCACTGCCCTGAGGTGCCTGGTGACTGTTTGGGGAAGTACAGAAAGGTGATGGTGCTGTGGGTCTGTTGGGTGTCAGGGACTCAGCAGGGGAGTGTGTGCAAGGAGGCTTGGGCTGGTGGGGCTGTGGGTGTGTGACAGAAGTGGTTCCTGCCCTTGGCCATATTCACTTGCTTTCTCAAAGCCATTCTATGACTGGCTGCACCGGCATGTGACTTGGTAATCACACAGTGGAAAATTTTCCATTGGTTTTAGTTGGCATCAAGCTCTGGACTGGAACAGCCTGTCTGCGGGGTCATCAGTGGCTGAGGTCCCCTGGGCCTGTTCCTCGGGCCACCACCCCTGAAGAGGGATGGGAGGGCTGGAAGGCAGCTGGCTGACATGTTCCAGTGCCTGGGTGGCCTGGGGTTTGCTTTCGTATTCTTTCTTGCTACAAGGTGACTGCTGAGGCCACCATGCTGCTCTAAGTCCAACGCCATGGGGCACCTCAGGGCTTGCAGGTGCAGTGCTGGCTGCATCTTCCCCGTGCAGCAGCTACCCCAAGGTGAAAATACACAGCTTTTTATGATGTGGAGCCAGCACAGAGAAATTTGCTGCTTGTGGACAGCTGTAGTCCTGGGCCTGGCTCGTGTCCACCAGCACTTCTCACCCGGGTGCTGCCTCATGAAGGGGAAGAGGGGCTTGCCCACCCTGACTCCCTGTGTCAGACAAGTGGGTGCCACCTTGGGCTAATGGGGGTGAATAGCTGCGGTGGAGCCTAGCAGCATCCTGCTGCCTCTGCAGGGATCCTCTTGGGCAGCGGAGAGTTTTCCCCACCCCCAGCTCTGCCGCTGCCTCTTTGTTTTCTGGCAGAAGTCTCTGTGCCTTTTCATTGCCGTTGAGGCGCTGAGCAGGAGCCTACATGTGCCGCGTGTGCTTCTCGCCGGGAATGTGATGCGGGCTGGGAATCCTGCCGGGCCAGGCATCTCCCCTGCAGGGCAGTGGAGGCCAAACAGCAGCATCAGGGGTCTCCTTCCCATGGACTGTTCCTCCGACCGAGCCAGGCTTCGAGGCAGCTGGTCTCCCTCACAAAACCCTCTTTTGCATTGACAGCGCTTCTGCACCTTGCCACAAGTCGAGTAAGTTGTATGGGAAGGGGCCGATCCTCAGCTGGGCACTCGGGCTCTCCGCTGTGGTCCTTCCTCGCTCCCGCTGGGAAGGCACCTGAGATTAAAGCAGCGCCAAAGGCTATATGGAGCTGCATACAGCAGTGGCTGAGGATTGCTTGTGCTGCGCCTGCCTCTCCATGTATTTGATTTCTCGACTTCCAGCGGGGACTGAATTCCTGTGCTGGATTCTGGGCTCGGCTCTTGTGAAAGGATCCAATTATTTTAGAGCTTTGAGCATCTCCATTTGCTGCCCATATTTGCGGCGCGCTGGCTGGAATTCCAAGTGATTAACGTGGCTGTGACATCCCTCCTAGGGGTGTTATCTTTGCTCGCTGTCCCCCACCGCCCCCCTCTTCCTCCTCCGGCAACGAGCGAGTGAGACAGGCAGGCAGAGACAAAGGTCTGTCCTCAACCTGGGCTGTCCTCCTCGTAAGCGGCTGCTGCATGGGATTTCCCTGCCTTGCCTGCTGGAGGTTTCCTGGGTTCCCGGTCAAACACTGGAGCTGGGCAGCCGTGGGCTGTATCGCAGAGGTTTGAACCTGCTGGGCTGGGTGGGCAGGGGATGCTGCCGGCCTTGGAGAGCTGCCCGATTGTCCTGCCGGATTTTAAGCTGCTTTTCATTCTTTGACTGTGCTTTCCTGGGAAGATGGGCAGCCGTGCGTGGAGGGGAGGTTGGCGGGGAGGGGGTTGGACGTGGAGGAAAGCTTTACACAGGTGGCTGTCGCATAGTGGAATCTGCCTGCAGACCCTGTAAACCCCCCCTTCCCAGCCGCAGGCTATTGTCAGCATCGCCATGTGCAAGCCAGGCACCTGGGAAAGGTGTGCGGAGGTGATCCGTGCCAGGACGAGGGGCATCAGAGGGAAGGGGTAAGTCCCTGGGCTGGGAGCTCTGCTCCAGCTCCCCCAGCTCCCAGGAGGAGTTTCATTGTGTTATCCTGACTTGGCCGAGCGGAAGGGCTCAGTCCCTGCAGCACCTGAGTGTGGTGCTAGGGCTGGGGAGGCACTGCATGTTGCTGGGCAGACCTCAGCCCTTGAGGAGGCTGCTGCAGCTTGGAACTCCAACACGATGCACTGCAGAGAGGGCTGCTCTGTCCCTGGGGGCTTCTGCACCCAGTCAGTGCCACCTCCCAAGGGATGGGAGGGAGCAGCAGCACAGACATGGTGCTGTGGGCACAGAGAGGTGTTGGGTGTCTGTCTCTGTAAAAGCTGTGTCTGGTGGTTTCTAGGAGCTTGCACTTGTGGCATGGGCAATACCTCTTTCCCCATCCTTCCTCTCTGGGCTCAGGCTTCCTCGCCATTCCTAGCAGGGGCTAGCACTGAAGGAGGCTCTGCAGCTGCACAAATCTGGCATGGCAGGAGGCCTCCTGAGGACCCTCAAGAGCAGCACTTGCCCTTGCATTGGGACAAGGAAGCTCCCTCAATCTGTATCCATTCCCCCTCTCTCTCGTTCTTCCTCTCATTTCCACCAAGTGCCAGCTTCTTCCTCCCCAGCCTGAATTCCAGGATAGTACCAGATCCATGGCCAGTGGTCATTTTTCCCTTCAGGCACAGTTTACTCCTCTAGCATCTCCTGAGTCAGCTTCTCCCTGGGATTGCCACCTCTGCTACAGTGCTGAAGGTAGTCCCCAGCCTCATGTCTGTCTCTCTCCTGATGGTGATATGCCTGATCTGTCAGACTGTGCAGGAACCCTTCTCTGGTGGCAGCATTGCTGTTAGTGCTGCCATCCTTCAGGGTTGTGATGGAAACTTTCTGCCTGCTGGCACTTCACAATCTCTGCTCTTAGCCTGTGCCAGGGAGCTCCTGGGTTTGTGCTCACACTGCTTAGATTTCCTTCCTTCTCCTTGGGTCTAGATAGGATCAATAGAGTTATGATTTATCCTCCAGGCAGTCTGTTTACAGCAGTTTCTGTTGCCTCTTCTCTTCCCTTGTACTCTGCTTGTTCTGAGGATGATTATGATGGCCCTTCTCCTTCCTGGATGTGTGGTTCCTGCTTCATGCCCAGTGAGGCCACCAGTGTCTCTCCATAGCACTTCCCACAAGAGGAAGCAGGAGAGAAGACAGCAAAAGCCACTTAGGCATTGGTTTGGGATTTTTTTTTTTTTTTTTTTTTTTTTTTTTTTTTTTTTGGTCTAAATTCTGCAAAGACCTCTCTTGGTTGTGCCAGCCACCAGGTTGGTGCTCTGTCCCAGGCAGCAGTGCCCAGGTCAAGTCTTCTTGTCCACTGGCCATATGTTCCTTTTGACTGGCTAGCAGTGCTACTCTGGGAAGCCTCTGGGATTTCCCTTGGATTAGTGTGGCAACTTCAGGCACAGTTCTTGCTCTCTTCCCTGCACTGGTGCTGTGTTACCAGCCCTGCCAGGCTCTCAAGGGCTCTGCCTCATGACAGACAACCTCCCTGCTCCGCACTCATCCTGTTTCCTCTCTGGCTAGCACAGTATAGCTTGAACAGCAACAGATCCTTTTGCAGGCTGCAGCCTGGCATGTGGTACTGCTGCTGCATTGCCCAGCCAGGAACCTGTCCTCATTTGCCATCCTGCTTTGTTGCCTCCAGACTGAGACCATGGTCTATTAATACCGGTTTCCCCCTGGATGTGCTAGTAGGAATGGAACCAGCAGGTAAGCCAAGTGCCTGACCCAACCCCACCAGGCCTGGCTGTGTTATTCCACGTCAGGCTCTAGTGGCTCAGTGTCTCCAATGAACACAGCATTTCTGCCCCAGTGCATGGGACACGCTCCCTCTCTGCAGGTCATTTGGCACTGGGTATTTCTTGGGTGTTGAAGCATGGTGCCCTCCTCAGGCAAAGAAGCATAACTCCAGATCCAGGTGCTGGGAGATCTTGGCAAAAGCACAGGGCCCTGCCTGTTCTCTGAACAGTGAGGGGGCCTTGGCAGGAGCAGGGCAGAGAGTGGAAGAGCTCTGGGTGAGCTTCTCTAAGAGACAAAGCTCTTTGACTCCTATTTTAGAGCACCAGCACAAACTGAAACACTGTCAATAATAAAAAAATCAGCATCATGTGGGCTTAGGAGGGACCAAACCCTTGGTGTGGGCACAAGGAGCCCCATGTGCTGTGTCCAGAGGGATGGTACCTGTGCTGCTCAGCTGAGCTGATGAAGCCCTGGGCCTGCCTCTGTCCCATCCATGTGGCCAGAATTAGAGCTCTGGCAATGCCTGGCTCAAGGACAGGAGAAGGCAGAGGTGACCAGGTGCTTTCTTCCTGTGCCTGCTTGGAGTGCGAGAGGCCATAGTCCCAGGGTTGCTGTTCTGTTCTGTCGGGAGGTGGTGCTGTCAGAGACTGAGCTCTACTGTGAGCTGGATTGGCTCTCAGCAGGGAGGAACTGTCCTGGGAGGCACTTGGCACTGCCAAGAGAACCTCCCTGGGATACAGCCCCTTGCATCTTGAGGAGGGTGAGAAGCAGAGCTATGCCCCAGCTGCTGCCCATCCCAGGCTGTTGGGCATTCCACCTGGAGGATGTTCAAGGAGATCTTAGGGTTACTTGGAGACACTTTGGGTGATACTTTCCTGTTCCTGGCGTGGGGCTGGCATTTTCCAGCACAATGCTTCAAACAACAGTATCTGGGCTTGGCAAAAGGTGGTGCAGCTCTTGTTCTAGTGGCTGGTGTTGGCAGCCCTGATGACTGGTGTTGAGATCTCAGCTGGGAGGGATTTGTGGTGCTGGCAGGTCAGCCTGTCCTTATACATCCATTCTCCTGAAAGGCAGTTGTTACCAGGGAGAAAATGGCTGTGACTTCAGTGGAACACAGGGAAGAGAATGAAACAACGCAGGTGAAACTGTGTATTTGTTCTGGCATGGACACACTCTTTCTTCCACTGCACCAGGCTGATTCTTGCTGTTGGTTGCTGAGTTTGCTTCCCATTGGTTGATAGTGCCACACAAGTCATGGTACAAATCTCCCTCAGGGATGGAGGAGGGACACAGGTAGGAAGAGCACAGCATGTTACCACTTCAGCATCTGCCCACAACTGAGGGCATTCACTTGCTTTCCTACCTGCTTTGGTGCAGGCCTCATGGGGTGCCAGGAGGATCTGATCTTTACACAAAGCTTTTATTGAGGATTTAGACCCATGGTTTGCCATGCTGCAGCACTGATTTGCCCTGCTGCAAGTGCTCCTTGGGTGCAGTTGTATTGAATCTCAACAGGTCCTGTTCTGGCTGGTTGCTGGCAGTACCCTTCCCAAGTAGTGGTGGTGGCTTTTGAGCTGTCCAGCTCTCAGAGACTGGTCATGACAACCTGTAATTACAAATCTTATTGGAAATGTAGTGAAAGAACAAACTGTTTTCTGGGGCAGGTGAGGTCAGGCAGTGAGCACAGCTGATACTGCTGATATGCAAGTTGCAGGGATGCAGAATTTGCCAGACCAGGATGCCAGAAGGGGATTGCACTTGAGTGTTGCTGCCTCTGAACATCCCTTTGGAGTTTTTGTTCATCTGCCTGGCCCTGCTGTTTCCAGCCTTCAGAGCAGTACTCACTGCTGGCTTAGGGTGCCCAAACAGTGACTTCCCGCTGGATGGGTGCTGCAGTGAGTCCCCATTTGAGGGATGCATGAGGAGGGAGGTGGGGAGGGCATGATCCCTAGGCATAGGCACAATTTCCTTCTTTAGCTGGAGGCGCCTGCAATAGTGAAGCCCATGAGCTGCCTCTGCCACAGAGGTGCTGAGGGTGGAGGTGCCCAAGGGCTCCTGCACACTCTGAAGGTGTTGCACAATGAGCTGCTGCTTCAGCTGACTCTTGTCCACACCCTCTTACAGGCATCAAAGCTGCAGTGCCTGTGGATTATGACCACAGGGGAGCTGTGTTGCATCTGCAAATCTCTGTTGTGCATCAAGGGCACATCTGAACAGGTGAGTGTTCTGCACATGAAAGGATTGCTTTCTTTGTGCTGGGGAAGACTGGTGGGAGGCCATTACAGCTCAGGGCTGTTGGGCTCCTCATTTCTGCCTTCCCTGACAGGCATCTCATATTGGAAGAAAACAATTCGAAGCTCTTCTCCTTATCTGTAGGACCAGAAAGTGTCCTGTGCTATGGGTGGAAGGGGGAGGAGGTAAACATGAGACCAGGAGCTAACTGGAGGCCCAGAGGTTGCTGCAGTGTCTTGGAAAGGAAAGCATGAAATGGTCACCAGAAAGAAAGAGGAATCTGTTCCTATGCACAGGGTTTCATACAGGAAGGCATGCAAAAGGGATGAAGCCAGGTATGAGAGTTCACAGCCTAGCTTAAAATATTTGTGGTTTAAATGGAAATCAAGGTGTTAGCATTGCCTGAGGTGGCTGAGATGTATGTGGCCTTTGATTTGGGAGGCTCAGAAAGGCTGAACCTAAATGCTGCCATCCTTGCCTGCATGACCCTGCAGACAGGAAGCATCCTCCTGCCCTTCACCCAGGAAGTGTCTGAATCACCCCAGCCCTGCATCTCCCCCTTTCCTTCCCCTCAGAGCCACTGTGGACACTGAAGAACTGGGGAGGACATTGCAGAGGTTTGGAGGCACACCGTGATGGTGGGAGCCATTCCACGGCAGCCACGCCGCTTCTGGGGGGTGCCTGACTGGCAGGCGTCTTCAGCTAGTTGTGCCAACGACCGCCTGCTGCGGGGCAAGGAGGTTAATCCAGAGACAAGCAGGGGTAAGTAAGTGTGGGGAGCAGCCAGGAAGGGCTGCACTGTTGTGGGCTACACAGAGGGGTTGGGGTTGACAGGCACATCTGGAGGTTATCTGGACCGGCCCCACCTAGAGCCAGTGCCCAGGACTTTGTCCTCATGACTTCTGGATATCTCCAAGGATGAAGATTCCGCAACCTCTCTAGGTAACTGGTTATAGTGCTTGGTCATGGTAAAACAAAATGATGTTTTCTGATATTCAGAGAGAACCCCTTATCTAGATATCTAGATGAGATCTCACTGAGCCTTCTGTTCTCCAGGCTGAACAGTCCCAGCTCTCATAGGACAGATGCTATATTCTCTTAATTTTTTAGTGTCCCTGTTTTGCGTTCTCTTGGATGTGGCCTCACCAGCGCAGAGCAGAGAGGGAGGATCAGTTTGCTTAACCTGCTGTAACCTGCTGTTAATCCTGAGCCTGGTGCACTATTGTTTTTCGTTGCTGCAAAGGTGCATTGCTGGCTCATAGTCAACATGGCACCCACCAGGACCCCCAAGGCCTTTTCTATTGTGCTGATTTCCATCCAGTCAGTCCCTAACATATCCTGGTGTATGGTTATACTTTTTGTCACCCCTTTTAAACAGACTCCCTGGTCTCAAGCACCTTGGCCTACCATTTTCACATCCACATCCCAGCAGGGTCAAAATAGCATATGCAGGCTCACTCTCTACATTGCCTTGATCCACTTGGAGAACAAATTTCCCTATTGCTCCCTTGCCCTTAAGCCCTTGCTCCACAAGATCAGGCACAGCTGTAAAGACAGGCAAAAGGCAGAGCTGCCAGGCACGGGCAGTTTGTCCTCAGTCTGCTGGTGACTTTTCCTGCATCTCCTCAGCTCTTGCAGCCATTTCAGTATTTTTCATACCTGAAACAAACCAACATGTGGACAGGATTCTCACACTGCTCTCAAATCAAATTGGACTGAAAATCAAAAGTGAGGCAGCATGCTGCACAGAGAAGGGTTGGCCTTGGAGCTGGCAGGAGTGGGTGGATGGTGGCCTTGGTACCTCCCAGCTGCTGAATGAGGTGCTGGAGATGCCTGGTCCAAGTTGGCAGAGGTAGCAGGGATGTTGGGCTGTGGGGCTGGCACCAGCCCTGCCTCATTCAGTGCACATGGCCAGGGCAGGATGTCTTGGCCAGCACTGGGAGATGTTGCTGCTGTTGCCCAAAGGGGTGATTACACGCCTGAGCCCCTGGGACTGGTCTGACCTGCCTGACTCCTGTGTTCCACAACAGCACAAGCGTGTCCTGGCAGAGGGCAGGCCTCTTCCTCCCCACCTGTCCAGACTTGTCCACAGGTGTCTCCTGCCTGTCTGGAGACTTCTCTCCTTGGCGAGGAAGGGCATGCTGAACCTGCTGTTGGGTGATGCCTCAGGGCTTCCCAGAAAGGCACATCAGCCTCGTTCTTCTTCCTGTCCCTGGAGAGGTAGATTCAAGTGGGCTATGTGAGGAGCCATGTGCCAGTGGGTCCCTTGCAGCCAGAAGCCTAGACGAGGTTGAAGGTCCAAGGCTGTTACTCATCATTCTCTCTCTTTTTCCAGATGCTGTGCTGCAGACCACCTCATAGTAGAGGGCTCAAAGATTCTGAGTGAGAGGGGGCCCAGCTCCCACCCCCTGCCCTTTCACCCTGACCTGTGGCACTTTACAATCTCCCTCCTGCTGCTGCATGGGCTCCACTCGGAGTCCTAGCAAGTGAGACTCCATGCGGCACATCCACACAGAGACGTCTCTGCCCCCGGAGCACAGTACAGACCCCAGCCTGTCCCGGCCCAGGGGGGAGACACCCTTGGAGCCTTCCTCACAGTGCTGCACCCACCGCAGCATCCTCATGGGCTACAATGAGACAGAGATCAAGCGCCAGAAGGTTTACCAGGTGTCCATCTTCTCCCATCTCCCCAGCTCCTCTGAGAGCACAGAGCAGCGGGCAGGCACCCGGCCAGCTGTCAAGAGGGGATACTCTGAGCAGCGAACTCCGGAGGGGGGTCGAGATCCCAAACGAACTCACTGGGGTGACAGGGGGGTGGATGGCGGCCCTGGGCAGCCTTCCCTGGATGATGATGATACCTTTGAGGACGGTCTGCTTGTGGAGGAGCTCTCCCTTTGCGGCTCTGCTCAGCACTTCTCCCACAGTGGGCTGCGGGTGGTGGAGCACCGCTGTGAGGGCAGCCCTAGCCACAGCCCCAAGGCCAGCAGAGAGGACAAGTCACAGGATGCCTCCTTCTCCTCCTCCTCTTCCTCTTCCTCCTCCTCCTGGCCCCAGCACATTGCTTGCAGTACTTTGCACATGAGAGACAGTTGCCCTGTCTCATCAGGGGATCAGCCCATAGACTATGGAGAGAATGGGGAGCCAGCAAGTGGCCACAATGTACTTCACCTTGAATTGCACAGTATTGCACAAACAACCCAGTTGGACCCTGGTGGGAAGAGAGAGAAGCCAGGGAGCAGCCCAGCTCACACCAGCAGGGCTAGCGGGGAAGCAGAAGGGCCAGCAGTGGCCAATGGGTGCAGGGAGTCCCCAGTTCTGCTGACAGTGCTCAGCCCCGAGCCCAGCAACCTGAGCTCCCAGGAGATGACACCCTGTGGGAGCAGCCAGCTCAGCGGCACCTGCCCAGCCAAAAGGAAGTTGCTGCCCGCTGGCGAGGTAGTGGCTGACTCCTGCTCTGAGGATGAGAGCCAGTCCCCACCAGCAAGGAAGAAGAGGGTCCTGCCATGCCATCCTGTGCCCACAGCCTGCCGCAGCACTGATGCCAAGGGAGCTCCGTTCTGGAATCACCTGCTTCCTGCAGCCAAGGTGAGCATTGCTCATATGGGGAAGGAGGGAATGGCCTGGGGATTCCCAGAGCTCAGGACTGTGCTTGTGGGCAGTGTGGTCCAGTGTGGCACCATGCCCTGTCTGGTCCCTGAGTTGCAGTACTGATGTGAGCAAGGCAGCAGCTGGCAGTCAGCCCTGACACACATGGTCTGTTTTAACCAGCTCTTGACATCCTGTAGTCACTGGATCCTCTGCATGCAACTGGCTTTTTCTCCTGGAGAGCCTTGATTGGACAGGAGACAACCTCCCCATGGCAGTGAGAACTGGACATGTCATGAAGCCACTTTTGGTGTCTGAAGGCTTTATGTTAAGCTATGATATACCAGCAAGCTTGGGAAGAGGGCTGGCCTCTGCCTGCCTGAAGAGGAGGAAGGCAGATGCATGCGATGGCTTCAACTGGCCATGATGCCCATTAGAGCAAGTGTCTGGTAGCAGGCAGTGTGAGTGGACATGCTTTGACCAAGGAGCCCAGTGCTGCGTGCCGAGATGACACTGGCTTTTCTGCCATTTTGGGGTGCCTGTGGCATGTCCCCAAGGTGTCACAAACTCTCAGCAATGGAGCAGACCTGTGAGGTTTGCAACCCTCCCTAGCAGCTCAGGAGCTGCCTCTGATTCCTCCTTTGTTACCCTGCTCTTCTTATCAGCCCCCTGTCTGCCAGCTGAGACTGCAGCAGGTTCAGGCCAGACCTGGCACCTTCTTTTTATCTGGGGCATTCCATGGTATGGGAACCCACAAGAACTGATGTCAGAGCTACCCTGGCTTCTTGTTGCTTGGGGCTGGGACACACCATCCATGGCACACAGCTCCATCACTGCCTGCCTTTTTCATGATTGTCCCCCAGCCCAGCTGCCCCCAGCACTGTCGTTGCAGAGTGAAGCCCTCCAGCACCTTCCCTGGGTTTTCCCACCTGATCATACCAGCCAGCTCCATCATCCCTTTCTGTTGTGCTGCCCTTTGTGTGGCTTCCAGAAGGGAAAGCCCCTGAAAAAGGGACATCTTTAAAAGGAGGCTGCAGTGTGACTGTGGCTTTAACCACCCCTCCCCACCCCACAGCTGTAGAATCCTAGCTGTGGGTAGGGGTGGGCAACACGCCTCTCTGCCTGGTGGCACTGCTGAGGACTTTGCATGAATCACCAGGGGACAGAACTTTTCTGAGGCTGGTCAAGGAGTGTCCTTGTAGGTGTCACCAGTCCCTGGGAGGTGCAAGGTGGTGTCATTGCATGGCTCTGTCTACAGGTGTCTTGTCACTGGGGCTGCTCCTGAGACCTGTTTTGTAAAGAGGGAACAGTGTGTACCCTTGGGTACCAATACCCTCATTCCCAGCTGAGCCACTTCAAGGTTTGGGCAGCCCCATATCCCCAACAGACACTCCAGTCCTTGTGCTGCCCTGCTGGCCATTCAGAGGACACTGATGGCTTCCCAAGGACAGGAGCCTATCCCATCTGCTGGGGCCCTCATGGGAATATGGGGCAGGGCAATGGACAGTGGCACCTCCCAGGGGTGCATGGGCTCTGGTTGCTGCCCTAACATGGTTCTCCATTTCATGTCCCCTCCAGAGCTCTTCAGATTGCACTGTGGTTGGGAGGAGGCTGAAGAGTGGGCTGCGTCTCAAATCGTGAGTATCCTGGCAGCCCTGTGGGATGGACACGGGGGCTCAGGGTGCCTGCCCACCTCAGTGACCTGCAGCCCCATGGGAGGTTCACGTTGGGCTGAGTCCTCTTCCCTGCCTTGGCCCAGGTATCTACCCTCCATAAGGGCACAGATTGGGGTGGGGGGTGATGTTTCTTCTTCCCTTGGGATAGAAGTGGGTTCAACCCCTAGCAAAGGTACAGGGGACCTGGAGAGCGATCCACTTTCTCAGCAACATGAACAACCCAGGGCTGTGTGCTCTTCAGTCCAACACCAGTCTTCTCTCCTCACTCCAAGGCGACATCTCCGGACCAGCCTCCGGAGGGGCACTAGGTTCCCCACAGTGCCCTGGACCACCACCACTGTCAGCCATGCTCTGCTGGGCAATTTTGAGGTAACAGTGCTTGTCTGCTGGGGGGCGGTGGGTCCCAGGGGCTCCACACAGGGTGGAGTGTGGAGGCTGAACTTGATGGGAGCCCTGATGTGGGGCTGGGCTGGGCTGATTGTCCCCAAAAGGCCCAGCGTGCAGTTGCCATCACACAGACGCACTAGCAGCATGGCTCAGACAGCAGATCTTTGGGTAGAACCTGCTGAAATAGGTGCTATGAGGCTGAGCTAAGGCACTCTCACTGCTTGTTCCTGTTAGATGGTTGGTGTAGTCCCAGCAGTCCAGGGTGGGTCTGTCTCAGATTAAGGTCTCTGGGCACATGAGGGCAAGCAGCCAGCTGGGTGCAGTGAAGATGGGGATGACTTCACCTGGAGCATTGAGGCAGGGGGTAGGCTGATGTTTGAGATTCCCTAATGCTTCCCTCCCTTTCAGGAGTCCATCCTGAAGGGGCGCTTTGCACCGTCAGGGAGGATCGAGGGTTTCACAGCAGAGATTGGTGCCAGTGGCTCCTACTGTCCCCAGCATGTCACCCTGCCTGTCGACGTCACCTACTTCGACATCTCTGAACACAACGCACCCTCACCTTTCCTGGTACATGGATGTGGAGGAGCTGAGCGGGCTGTACCCTGACATGTGGGGGACCCGTCACTGTAGAGGGTGGCTCAAGCAACCACCTGCTTGTGGAGACGACTGCCTGTGCCAGAAGCGGTCTTTAAAAACAAAAAGAGAAAGAAGAGGGAAACATACACTGGCCTTGCTGCTTCATGGTTGTCATTATCATCACCTCTCTTGTCACCACCTCGCTGTTTCTGCTCCTTGTTTGGAGAGGGGCTGAGCTGGGGGTCTTCTTGTTGACTCGTGCCAAGTATTCCCAGCAAGGGGTCTCAGTCCCATGCTGGTTCCCAGCTAGGCTTTTCCTCAGCTTTCTCCCTCTCTCACATGCTGTTTATTTTGCCCCAGGGAGTGATTGACTTGGAGGCCTTGGGAAAGAAGGGTTACAGTGTCCCCAAAGCTGGAACCATCCAAGTGGTGAGTCATTCCCTGGCTTGCAGTAGCACTGTGGGGATGGGGCTGCTTGGGCTCTGGCTGCCCTGCTTGGAGGGGACGGTGTGCTCCATGACATTATTAGGCAGGGCAGCAGCTGGAATGGGTGTCTCCTGCAGAGAGGTTACATGGCCACCAAGACAGCATAGCAGAGGGGAGCGCAGGGTACCTAGGGTGCTGTCAGGGAGACAAGCTAATGGGAAAATCAGGGAAGGAAGGGGTGGGTAAGGATTTTGGCAGGAAAGTGCATACGTGCAGTTGGAATGGGATGTGATGGAAGAGGGGCACAGGTGTGAAGGTGGGTGGAAAGGACCTGTGACACTCAGGCTAAGCCCTCTAGGATTTGTGTGGGGCTTTCTGGATCCTTGGTCCAGTAGTTCTTGCTTCCAGATGCCCCATCTCTGCCTTGCATCCTTCTCAGTCTCACCCTCTACCCCTCTGCCCCCAGACCTTATTTAACCCCAACAAGACTGTGGTGAAGATGTTCTTGGTGACGTACGACTTCCAGGACATGCCGGCCAACCACATGACCTTCCTACGCCATCGCATCTTCCTGGTGCCCGTGGGGGAGGAGGAGGGGTCCACAGTGGCTCCCAGTGACCCACTGGGCACCAGCCCACCCCGCAGGGTTCTCTGCTACCTGATGCATCTAAGGTAAAGCATGCCAGGGGGATGGGCACCTGTCGCAGCTCACCCCTGTCTCCTCTCTGACATGTCCCAAGCCTGCAAGACAGGAGGGACTGGGGAGTCGCAGGGACCGGCTGCTCCTTTGGGGAGGTTGGAACTGCCACCCTACCCAAGGGCAGCTGTCTCTGTCCCTCTGAAGGCAACCAGAGGGAGGCTACCTTGACCAGGAACCAAAGTAGTCAAGGGGATTGTGTCCTCACTGAGGATGCCCTGCCCGCGGAGCCTGAGGTCCCTCTGCCCTGCTCGTCTCCACACAGGTTTCACAGCTCCAAGTCAGGGAAGATCTACCTTCATGACGACATTCGGCTGCTTTTCTCCCGCAAGTCGATCGAGGTGGATTCGGGGATCCCCTATGAACTGAAATCCTTCACAGAGATGCCGCGGAACCCCTGCTACTCACCCAGGGCCTGACCTTCTTCACTCCTGCTCCCAGAGCCACTGGGGAGCCTCCAGCCCAGCGCTTTGGGGAGAGATGAGTAAAGGGCCAGCAAGCACTGTTTTGAGATATCACCCACCTTCCTGACCAGCATGGACACCACGCTCTGCAGCAGGGCTGGGAACACCCAGGGGGCTTCACCAAGATGGGCAGGGGCTTAGGAGCAGCCCTGGCACTCCAGGGACATGCCCAAGCCTTCTGCTGGCACTGTTCCCAGCTTGGAGACTTGGCTGTGGCTGAGGTGGGTGGGTGTGAAGAGTTGGACTGGAGCTGTGAGTGAGACCATCCACGCTGGTCTCGGGTCTGGGAGCAGGAAGTGTGGAAGAGTTTGTATTTATTAGTATTTATTGTTGCTGGGAGCGCAGAGGAGGCTTGTGCAGAGGATCAGAGGTGCTGTGCTTATTCTTCCCCTCAGCCCTGCCTGCACCAGGCTGCCCGTGTTTGGGCAGGGCTGTGGGGACTGTGAGGATGACTAGGGACAGGGATAGCTCAGCCCATGGAAGGGAGAGTGACCCAGTGCTCACACAGAGTGCAGCTCTCAGGTAAGGAGTGTATTAAAAGCCCAGTGACAGGCTAAGCCTTCCTGGCATCAGCTTTGCAGGGCCAGCCCAACTCCAAGCAGCTTGCGGAGGCCTGTGTTCATCTTCGGAGTCTTTTAGAGCAAGCCAGAGCCCAATAGACCTATGGCTGTCAAGAAAGTGGCAACTGCCAGGTTCCTGAAGGTAAGAGACACAGCTGCCACGTGGATGGGGACCTGGAGCTCTTTGCAGGAATATGGGGATAGCCCTCTGGGCAAGAGCCTCCAGAGCACGTGAGCTGTGAATCTGAAATTGCCAAAAAAAAAAAGGAACTTTGCACTGTCTGTGGGTGTGGGGTGAATCCCATGCAGGAGACAGCTTTGGGCAGGGACTGCCGGCAGGGTGATCAGAGGTTGGACGATGGTCAGGAGCCCCTGCTTAGAAAAACGGGGTAATGGGGAAGCAACAGAGGAAATCAAACTCTGGGAGCTGGGCTGGTTCATGAGGAGCAGGACTGGGAGAATCCAGACTGGGGCAGTCAGTCAGAGAGACAGGGCCAAGGGTAAAACAAGCTTGCACATTCCCTGTCTATTCACCTCTCTGCCCTCTGAGGATCTCGGCAAGGCTTCCTGGCCAGCACAGGTTGTGGAGATGGATCCTCAGCCCCTCCGTCAGAGAGACCAAGAGGGGGACAGGCCCAACCCCATCACTCCCACCGCTGAGGCCGAGACCCCAGTGCCGGGAGCTCCGTATGGGGATGGGCCAGGAATGGGGGGTTTGGGGCGAGGTTGTGCTCTGCCTTGCCCGGGGGCAGCCGGGGGCTCCGGCCCTGTTGCACTCACGTTGTAAAGCCTGAAAATGTCCATATACTCACACTGGGGGCCTGAACCCTCCAAACGGAGGTTTTGAACCCCCCAAACACCGGGGGCCACTCCCCCCAACACCGGGGCCCTGAATCCCGCAGGCTGTGGGTCTGAACCCCCCAACACCGGGGCCCTGAATCCCGCAGGCTGTGGGTCTGAACCCCCAAACCGGGGCCCTGAATCCCGCAGGCTGTGGGTCTGAACCCCCAAACCGGGCCCTGAATCCCGCAGGCTGTGGGTCTGAACCCCCAAACCGAGGCCCTGAATCCCGCAGGCTGTGGGTCTGAACCCCCCAACACCGGGGCCCTGAATCCCGCAGGCTGTGGGTCTGAACCCCCAAACCGGGGCCCTGAATCCCGCAGGCTGTGGGTCTGAACCCCCAAACCGGGGCCCTGAATCCCGCAGGCTGTGGGTCTGAACCCCCCAACACCGGGGCCGCTCCCCAGCTGCCCTGGCCAGCGGCTCCCGGGGACCGCCGTGACACCAGAGTCCTCCTCGCCCCCAGGTCACCGGGGCTGCCCCTCTCGCCGTGGCCCTGCGGGCTTGCGAGGGCCGTGCCGGTACTTTTCGTGTTCGTTTCTAATTTAATAAACGTCCGTTTGGAGCGCCTGAAAGAGTCCGCAGCTGCCGCGCTCCGAGGGGCTGGTGCGGAACCGCGGGCGGGCGGAACCGGCGGTCGCGGTCGGAGGAGACGGAGGGGCCGAAGCGGGCGGCGCAGGCGGAAGCGGCGCGGCGCAGGGGATTTCCGGGAGCGCGGAGCGGGGCCCGAGCGGGGCGGGCGGAGGCGGCGATGCTGTCGCGGGCGGGGATCCGGGCCCGGCCCGGCCTCGGGCTGCTGCAGGTGCGGGGAGTGAGGGCGGGTGGGCCGGGAACGGGGAGAAGTCCCCGTTCGGGGGGTGCCCACGTGGGGAAGGTCCGGGTAGCGGATGCTGGAGGGGCCAGGAGAAGGGATCTGGACTGGGGGCACGGGGATGAAGGGGTTGGTGTTGGAGGTCTGGGAAGTGTTGGAAGGGAGTGGGGCAGGGATGGGGTGAAGCGGTGTCGGGGCACACAGAGGACCGACCGGCGGGGGGGTTCGGAGGTGATGTTTGGTGGGCGGCGGTTTCGCGGGTCGGAGAAAGAGGCGAGGGGGAGTTGTGCAGGGGCTGGGGGTGCGGGGTTACGGGGAGCTGCGGACAAATGGGTACCGGGGGATTGAGGAGATACCGGCGATCTGTGGTGTTGGAGCTCCGGGAAAGTGATGGGGTGGTGATGAGGAGCTGGGCAGGAAGAGGGCTGTGTGGGCACGGCGGGGTGAAAAAGATAAAGGGGTACGGGGGGACTGAGAGAGAGTTGGTGGGAGCTCGGTGTCGGTGTCGGCAGTGCCGGGGGAAGGGGTGTGGTGCGGTGTGCAGTGGACAAACGGGAATGGGGATTGAGCAGGGGCAGTGGGGGAGTGCGGCGGGTCTGGGGAGAGCCAGGCAGGGACAGAGGTGAACAGCGAGGCGGTGAGGTAGAGAACAGACAGGTATAGAGAGGCTGAAGAGGGTGGTTGGTGGTGGGGACGGGGGGGAAGTGTTTGGGGCTGGGAAGAGCTCTGGTGCGGGCAGGGGAATGGACAGGGATAGAGAGTAAGGAGAGCGAGGGATGTGGTGCAGAGGACAGATGAGTGAGGAGGTAACTGAGGAGGTGGGGGTTCGGTGGGGTGGTAGTGCTGAGGGTTTGAGGGACACCGTGCATGGGCAGGAGCTGGGCAGAGAAGGAGGTGTGAGGAGGAGGGGTGCAGAAAACAAGTGGCAGTATGAGGGGGACTGAGAGGGGTCTTTGGAGGGAGTTTTGGGGGTCTGTGGAAGTGCTGGGATGGTGGTGGTGAGCTGGGCAGGGATTGGGGTACAGAGAGGCATTGCAAAGGAAGCTGTGGGTGAATGGGTATGAGGGGGGCCAGTGGGGGGTGGCTGAACATGGGGAGTGGTGAGGTGCAGCTGGGTTGTTGTAGGAAAAATGGATGTGTGGGGCTGTGGAGGTGTGAGCTGGGTTGGGACTGGAGAGGTTGAGAGAAGCTGTGTGAGACCCTTGTCTTTGGAGAGGAGAGTGAGGGAATGCCTGGACAAAACAGCTTTTTGTGGGAAGCCCTGGAGGCAACCAGAACTGGGGAGGGACAGGTTGTTGGAAAGGGGTGGCCTGGGGCTGAGGTGGGGGAGTGGGCCTGAATGGGTTATGGGGGCTGAGTGGAGCAGAAGAGACCCCTGTGCCCACACCTTCATTGCCCTTATGGTGGCAGGGAGGCTTTATTCCCCGCTTCAGGGTGGATGTGAGAGGAGTGGAGATGAGCAAAAAGCTCTGGGAGTGAGCCCCCCTGCACCAGTGGAGGAGACTGTCCCTGGCACACAGGTCACATTCCTGTGGGAACACTCTTACTGCATGGGCTTGTTAGGGGCATTGTTTCCTGCCTGTTTCCTGTCCTGGTGTCCTGGTCATGAGCCCAGATGGGATAACAGGTGTGGAGCTGAGGTGCCAGCAGCTGATCTCAACCCTGCTCCATCTCCTTCCCTCAGCACTCCCAGCAGCTGAAGTGTGCGGCACGGCTGGCCCCAGCTCCGTGCCGCTGGAACTCCGGGCTGCCCATGAACATCGGGGTGCTCTTTGTGCCGCAGCAGGAGGCCTGGGTAGTGGAGAGGATGGGCAAGTTCCACCGAATTCTTGAGCCTGTAAGGAGCAGCTTTTCTCCCCTTCTGGATTCAGCAGGTTCCTAAAGCTGTAGCGAGGCGAGTCCTTTGCACGAGGATCCAAGAGGGGTGGTGGGCTTTGTTTCCCAGGCTGAAATCCTTTTGGCTGCCTGTGGACTAATTTTCCTTGGTGGGGCATTAAAAGCACTGAGCTACTGAAATTCCTTGTGTGTAAAACATGTTTGCAGTGTGTGTCATGGGCTTTTTTTGTGGGACTCTATCTAGTGCATCAGCCATCTAATCCCACCCTTTTCCCAGGGTTTGAACTTCCTCATCCCTCTCCTGGATCGGATTCGTTACGTTCAGAGTCTCAAAGAAATCGTCATTAATGTCCCAGAGCAGTCAGCTGTCACACTGGGTGAGGAACAGCTTCCATGTCCTGCCCCTTTCCTTCTGCTGCATCTGGGGTGAGCAAGGGACGATGTGAAGATGAATGGAATTGTCCCAAGCTCTTGCACTCAGCCCTGTCCCTTGGTACCCAGGCTTGGCCATAAAATCACAAGATCACTGAATGATTTGGGTTAGAAAGGGCCTTAAAGTTGGTCTCATTACGGCCCCCCTACCATTAATGGGGGACACATTCCACTCGGCTGGGTGCTCAAAGCCCTGTCCAGCCTGGCCTTGAATGCTTCCAGGGATTGGGCATCCACAGCTTCTTTGGGCAACTTACTTCAGTGCATCACCACTCTCACAGTAAAGAACTTCTTCCTAGTATCTAATCTAAGCCTGCCCTCCATCCATGTGAAAAGTCCCTCTCCTCTCCATTTTTCCATGTGAAAAGTCCCTCTCCAGCTCTCTTTAGGTACTGGAAGGCTGTTGCTGTGAGTAGGGACAGCCCAGGAAGTTCCATCTGCTCTCTCTGGGCTGCAACTGCCCCTTCTTGCTGAGTTGACTGCACCTGACCAGAAATATTTTTTTCAGGTGTTTTCCTTTATCAAACCACAAAAGAAATTCCTGTTTCTGTTAAAAACATTTTAGAATAGGTTAATGAATCTGATGTTAATGGACATCTCTGTTATATTTCCAGTTTTAAGTGGTTTGTTTTGGTTTTTTCCTCCTTAAATCTTTATTTACAAGGGCTACAGTGTGAAATGCTTCTATTGGGAAAATCAAGACCTGTTGTACATTCAAAACATCATAGTGTTGTCCAGGGAACGTAAGATCCTTTTTACAAAGCCTTTAGATAAGAAGATCTATTTCAGCCAATCCTCTTCTGCATCATGCTGATATGTCACAGTGAAAAAGGATGAGCCTGCCCAGCTGTGCTGTGGAAGAGGGGGTTTCTGTGTTTTGTTTGTGCTGGTTCAGTAAACAGGCTCTGCTGTTCTCTCCTGACAGATAACGTCACCCTGCAGATCGATGGTGTGCTCTACTTGCGGGTTATGGACCCCTACAAGGTACCATCCCTGCCCCTTGGGCATGTTTTTTCTGGCTCTGCCCACTCCCTGCTCCCCAAAATGTGTACTCCAGCCTCTGTGTCCTGCCTGGCGGGTGGGCTGGGCACTCTGACTCATCCCAAGGCTCCAGACTCCATGTTTTCAGCAGGGATGTCTGGCACATTTCTTGCTGCAGTGCTGTTTGTCTCTCCTGCCTTGTTCAGGGTCCCTCTTGGCATCCCTATCCACTCTGTTTTGTGCTTCTGCTCTTCAGGCCAGCTACGGGGTGGAAGATCCTGAGTACGCAGTGACCCAGCTGGCCCAGACTACCATGAGATCTGAACTTGGCAAACTTTCCCTTGACAGAGTCTTCCGGGTGAGCTGGGGAGGTGGATCACAGAGCTGACAGTGTCTCCCAAAATCCCAGGACAGCCTGCATGGCCAGGCTGCTATGCCTAACAGCAAAATGCCCTTTTGCTTAGAGGGCTTATGGCTTCTGTTTCAGTTGACCTATTGGTGAATCCTTGGAGATGGGTCTTCTTTCAGTTGATTTTTTCAACGGGAGCTATTTTTTGCCCTGCCCTGGGTTATTTGGAGGGGATGATGGGTGGTATGTGCCCAGACCCAGCTGGTTCTAGCCACCTTTTTTGAGTCAGTGACTCTTTGCTCAGCCCCAGTGATGAATATCCTTGACCTGTGTCATGGGGTGCTGTAATCCTTGTACTGCATTTGCTGGGAAGAAACTGGAGTTGCTGGCATTCTCTAGTATTCAGATGTTGTATCCCAGCAGCTTCAGTGTGAGGCACTGCTCTCCCTAGGAGATGGTGACCCCTTCAACAGCTGCAGGAAGCACCTAACCCTGCCCAAAACCTGTGGAGGTGATTTTTTCTGGCAGACCTTGGCCTGTAAGGGAGGTGTCTGTTTTCCTCCTGACCTCTCTCATGCTAAACCCTTCTCTGCTCTCTGCCATTTCTTCTGTGCCTCCCAGGAGAGGGAGTCCCTCAATGCCAGCATTGTGGATGCCATCAACCAGGCTTCAGACTGCTGGGGCATCCGGTGTCTGCGCTACGAGATCAAGGACATCCACGTGCCCCCACGTGTGAAGGAATCCATGCAGATGCAGGTGAGGCTCTCTGGGAGGGGGTTCTGGAACAAGAGGGAAGCTTCCTCTTCCATACTGCATTATAGAATCACAGAATCAATAAGATTGGAAAAGACTTCATCAAGCCCAGCCTATGAACAAACACTACCTTGTCTACCAGACCACGGCACCAAGTCCAATCTTTGCTTAAAGATCTCCACAAACAGTGTCACTGACACCTGTCTGGTAGCCCATTCCAATGTCTAATCACCCTTTCTGTGAAGAAATTCTTCCTAATGTCCAACCTAAACCTCCCCTGGTGTTGCTTGAGACTGTGTCCTCTCATCCTGTTGCTGACTACCTGGGAGAAGAGGCCAACCCCTGTGTGACTGCAGCCTCCTTCCAGATAGTTGCAGAGAGTGATCAGGTCTGTTCTCAAGACCTTGTCTCCTCTTGTCCAGACTAAACAACCCCAGCTCTCTCAAGGACTTCTCATCAGACTTGTGCTCCAAATCTTCCCCAGCTCCATTGCTCTTTTTGGACACTCTAGCATCTCAATGTCCCTCTTGAGGTGCCCAGAACTGGACACAGGACTCAAAGCGTGGCTCCCCAGTGCTGAGTACAAGGGGATAAATCACTTCCCTGGTCCTGCTGGCCACACTATTGTTGATAAGGGCTGTGGTTCATTATTGTTACCTGTCCATAGCTGGCAGCAGCCACCCCTTGTTCAGAAGGGCACTTTGGCTGCAGACATATAGCTACTGAACCAGTAACTCCTGTCATAATTTTTGTGGTGTTTGCCCCTGCCTGCTACATACAAGCCCTGCCAAGTCCCTTTAAAATCCAATCTGTGGAGAAGCAAATCTCAGAGCTGAGATTTGAGAAAAACTGGACACCTTGGGAAAAGCTAGACACCAGATATTTGGGCTGGAATAGGAGGAGAGGGAAGGAACTGTCCACTTAGGTGGGAATGGGGCTGGAAGGGCTGTGTGGCATGAGGAGCAGAACTAGCCCTTGCCAAGACCACACAGTGTTCTGTAGCTGTATTTTCATGCTTTGCTAAGCCATGCTTCCCCCAGCAGAACAGAGGAGCATGAATGCCCCAAAGATGGTATTTCCTCATCACGCCCATGGCAGGCTGGTGTCTGACCTGTGTTTGCAGGTGGAGGCAGAACGACGGAAACGGGCAACTGTGCTGGAGTCAGAGGGGACGAGGGAGTCAGCTATCAATGTGGCTGAAGGCCAGAAGCAGGCCCAGATCTTGGCATCAGAAGCTGAGAAGGCTGAACAGATCAACAAAGCTGCTGGTAGTGCCTGGGGATAAAATGTGGGTTTCTGTAGTCCTCTGGACTGAGGGGTGGTGCTGTGGGGGAGACTGCATCGCTGTGAGCCAGGCTTCCTCAGCCACTGATTCTTCCCTCCTGGGGCCTCAGGCTAAGCTCCAGTTGATGTTGCTGTCCTGCCCCAACCTCCTGTAAGCAGGAGGCTTGCAATAGTGTTGCTCTTGGGGAAAATCCAACCATGCGTGGATTGAAATTGTCTTGATTCACTCCCTGAGATGGTTGGGATTCAGTCCTTGCGAGTGCTTTGTCGTGATTCTGATGTGCACCTTGCTGTGGTTCTTTGCAGGGGAAGCAAATGCCATGCTGGTCAAGGCCAGGGCCAAGGCAGAGGCAATTCAGCTCCTGGCCGCTGCTCTGGCACAGCAGGTGAGTGATGGCTACCTGGAGCAGCCACTGCTTTGGTGCTGGCACTGGGGGAGGTGAAACTGCAGGTAGGGTGGCACCTGGTTTTCTCCTGGACACTCCCTGGCACCTTCGGAAGCAGCAGGGAGTGAGGATCTTTGCTGGACTGGGGTGGGCTGGGGATACAGGCAGGGATGAGCTGTTGGTGGTACATGACTTGTCCCTCTGTCCCCAGCACGGCAATGCTGCTGCCTCCCTGTCTGTGGCAGAGCAGTATGTGAACGCTTTCTCCAAGATTGCCAAAGACTCCAACACTGTTCTGCTGCCTGCCAACACCGGCGATGTCACCAACATGGTTGCACAGGTCAGTGTAGCCCATGTGTCCTGGGCTGCGTCCAGAGCCCCGTGGGCAGCAGGGGAGGGAGGGGATTCTGCCCCTCTGCTCTGCTCTGCTGAGACCCACCTGGAGCCCTGCATCCAGCCCTGGGCTCCCAGCACGGGAGGGACAGGGACCTGCTGGAGTCAGCCCAGAGGAGGCCACCAAGATCATCAGAGGGAGGGAGCACCTTGGCTGGCTGTGAGGAAAGGCTGAGGGGGTTGCTCAGAGAAGCTGTGGGTGCCCCATCCTGGGAAGTGTTTGTGGTCAGGTGGGATGGGGCTCTGAGCAACCTGCTCCAGTGCGGGGTGTGGAGGGGCATGAAAAAGATCTTTGAGATCCCTTCCAACCCAAGCTGTTCTTGCTCTCACCCAAGTGAGGATTGTTCCAGGGAGGTGAAGAGGCCATCAGGGTGGGCCCTGGCCCTCTCCTCTCCTTCCCTCCCTATGACTGTCTCATTCCCTCCAGGCCCTGGGGATCTACACTACACTGACCAAGCCACAAGCTGTGAAGACCCAAGATGAGATGCCCCCAGCCCAGGAGAACTCCCACTCTCCTGCCACAGAGGTGCTGAAGGCAGAACAGGGCAGCTCCAGCTAACAGGGCTGGAAGGATCTCATACCCTCTCCTGAGGCCTGCCAGCAGTCCTGCTCTGCTGGAGGCAGTCAATCTTGTTCCCTTAGTCCCTATTTTGTATTGGATTTAAATCATGTAATAAATGGTAACAGTACTGCTGCAGCATGTTCCCTCATTCTTGGGTGCCTGACCCTACCATTCAATGCCAAAGGGGGATCATCCCTCCTCAGCAGGCTTCTGCTGGGATTTCCCATGGATATGCAGTGACATATAAGAGTGAAAAACGATGTTAAGAAAAAAATCTGTGAGCATGGTGAGGTGCTGGCACAGGTTGTTCTGGGAAGTTGTGGATGAGGCTCTGAGCAACCTGATCAAGTTGAAGGTGTCCCTGCTCACAGCAGGGGGTTTGGAACTAGATGATCTTCAAGGTACCTTTCCAACCCAAGCTGTTTTATGATTTGTGAATTTGGAAACCCCACTCTTACGAAGGATACCTCTCCCAGTGCATCGCCTCTCTGGGAGTGTAAGCTACTCTCATCATCCTGTCCTCTGTCTGCTCCCAGAAGCTGCCCCTACAGTGTATGACTGTGTTCTCTACAGCGAGCTCCTCACATCGCCCAGCACAGGGCCGGGAGTGCTTCTGTCGATTAATTAATTATTTGATTAATTAAAACCACACTTTCGCCGTTGCGAGCGCACCTGGCCTGGCGGGAGGCGCGCTGAGACCTCCTGGGCGCCAGGAGGCGCTGCCGCCGCAGGCCGCTCCCCGCCGTGCCGCTCCAGCGCGGTCGGCGCCAGGCGCGGCGCTTCCGGGAGCGCCGGGCGCCGCAGGTGGGACGGGGTCAGGTGGGCCGGGGATCAGAAAGGCGCTGTGAGGGGCTGGGGCGTGGGGGACACAGCGGCGTGGGTGGGGGCTGGGCGTGTGTGAATGGGAATGCGGGTGTCGGGAGGGGGCTGGGGGTGCCGGGCAGCGCTGGGCAGTCGGGAGGGAGCAGGATTCAGCTCCGTCCGGGAGGGGATACAAGGAAGTGCGTGGGGCAGTTGCCGGACACGGAGTGGGACCAAGGGAAGTCAAGGCGGGCTGGGTGGGTGTGGGAGGTGCTGGGCCAGGGATGGGTGTCGGTACGGAGGGAGTGGTGTCTGCCCAGGTAGAGCCGCTGGGGCTGAACCTGCCTGTCCTTCCCTCTAGGATGCAGCGGTGGCCAGTGGTGCTTTTCCTGGCCTGGGTTTGCCTTCTCTTTTTTGCCGGTATCGGGCTCTTCATGAGCGGCTTCCTGCTCACCCGGATCGAGCTTGCCAGCAGCAGTTCCTGCTCAGACCCAGTCGTGCCTCCACTCTGGGAGAGGCAGAGCCTCCCACCAGGCTCCTGCTGGGTTCCCCAACGCTTTTCCAAGGCCGTGCTCATCATCATTGACGCTCTCCATTTTGAGTTTGCCCACTTTGACCCCGCCAAGACCAGCCCACTGCCCTACGAGAACAAGCTGGGTGTCCTGCACCAGCTGGCCACCTCCCAGCCCCGCCATGCCCGGCTCTACCGCTTCCGAGCCGACCCCCCCACGGCCACCATGCAGCGCATCAAGGGCCTCACCACCGGCTCGCTGCCCACCTTCATCGACGTGGGCAGCAACTTTGCCTCCTACGCCATCCAGGAGGACAACCTGCTGGCACAGCTGGTGCAGAATGGTGAGTTCCTGGCCTTTAGCTCAGGCGAGGGAGTTTCAGAGTGTATATAAAAAAACATTTTTTCATGGCTATACGAATAGGTTGCCCAGGGAAATGGTGGAGTCACCATCCCTGGAAGTGCTTAAGAGACTCTCAGATCTTGTGCTGCATGGTGTGGTTTGGGGTTTATAGTGGTGGGTGGATGATTGGATGGATGGTTTTTAAGGTCTCTTTCAACCTTGATGATTCTGTGTCTGGGGCTGTTCAGCCTGGAGAAGAGAAGGTTGTACAGCAACCTCATAGCAGCCTTCCAGTACCTGAAGGGGACCTACAGAGAAGCTGGAAATTAAATCTTTGTCAAGAACTGTAGCAATAGAATGAAGAGGAATGGGTAAAAATTGACGGAGAAGTTTAAGTTAGACTTGAAGAAGAAATTCTTTACTATGAGGGTGGTGAGACACTGAAACAGGATCCCCAGGAAGGTTGTAGATGCCTCATCCCTGGCAGCGTTCAAGGCCATGCTGAATAAAGCCTCGGACAACCTGATCTAGTGGGATCTAGTGATCCCGTCCTACCCATGGGATGGGGCTTGGAAGTGGATGATCTTTAAGGTCCCTTCCAATCTCTTAACATTCTGTGATTCTCTGTGGGCAGGGCAGCAGCCCAGTGGAGCAGGGCACATGCAAACTCTTCTCAGTTTAACCTGTATTCCAAATCTTGATTACTTTCTCCCTGGGAAGTGCACCCCTTACAACAGATCCACCCTGTGAGCTGATTCTTTATCCTGCTTTATGACAATTGCTTAAGGCAGGGTTGTCATGCAGGCAGGACATGGGTTGGGAATGAGATGAGAAGTGCTGTAACAATGACTTCATCATCTTCAAGGATGATGAGAAAGCAGGCAAAAGTGGCAACACTGGTGGTGTTTGTCCCAAGGTCACCCCCAGGAATCCCTGTAGGATTGCCAAGGTTGTGTTGTGTGAGGCACGTGACAGGGGAGGAGCCAGGTGTGCCAGGTGGTGCCAGGTGTGCTGTGGGGGTGTCCCTCAGGCAGCCAGCCTGCCTGGACAGCTGCCTGCAGGCATGAGACAGCAACCTCATCGCATTTTCATTGTGGTTTCATGCTGCTAGGGAGTGCTTAGTTCTGCTGTAAAGGGCTTGTTACAGTGGGATAATGGTGTAGAGGGAAGAGGGCAGGCCACAGTGGTTTGTTACCCAGAGAGACTTCCTCCCAAGGCTCACAATGGGCTAAGGCAACATGACTTTGAGTGAGCAAGGTGGGCAAATGTAGTGAATCACCTGAAGTAAAATGAAGATGGTGATCACCAGAGATCCTGTGCCAGAGTAGCAGTCTCAGAGAACATGTTCCTTGCTTCCAGGCTGAAAAGGCTCTGTGGAAATACAGCTGGCTGATGGCAGGCAGGGCAAGGAGAGCAAGGGCAGAGGGAAGCATCAGTGCTTTTGCCTTCTCTTTTCCATGTCTGAAAATTGTTTTTAAACGCCAGAACTCAGAACTCACATCTTCTCCTCCATCACCTGCTGCCTTGCATTTTGCAGTGGGGTCACGGGCCTCAGGTGAGGCTTTGTCTGCTTCATGCTGCACCCTGTGCACCCACCTGTGTTGTGGTGGCCCAAGAGCCTTTCTGCAGGGGTCATGTGTCAGATCAGCAATAAGTCCTGAGGTTATGCAGTGACTTTGTTGTAGGGGTATGACACAGCTTACAGATACTCGTGGACTGGTCCCTCCCTGTATTCAAAGTATTTTGCAGACAGATGGTCTTTTTTTTTAGTGAAAATTTTAGTTTTAGGTGTGGGTTAGAGAAGAACCATTTCTCCAAATCCTGACGTGGGCCTGCTCAGGCTCTTTGGATTGTTGTGGTAGCAGCATGACTCAGGAGGGCTCCATCTCTCATTCGTTCCTTTCTCTCTGGCTCAGGAAGGAGAGTGGTCTTCATGGGTGATGATACATGGGAAGGACTCTTCCCAAAGAAGTTCTTCCGTTCCTATTTCTTCCCTTCTTTTAACGTAAAGGATCTTCACACTGTGGATGATGGGATCCTGCAGCATCTCTATCCAACTGGTAAGTAGATCTCTCACCAGGGCCTTGTGGTATTCCTACTGCAAATTTGAGGTAGGGCTGGAGGATTTTTTCTGTTACAAAGGAGCACTGGGCTGTTACACACTGCTGCCCAAGGATTACAGTGCTCTAGCTGGATTTCCACGGATAAGCCAGCTCTTGGAGCCCACAGACCATTTTTGTAGATATCTTTTCTCTGTCTGGGACGGAATTCAGCTTTTCTGGGATGAGGTTAGACTTCTACAGCTGTCTTACAAAATACACTGGCAGGATGGAGACAGAGGAGCACCTTAACTTTGACACATGGCTTCCTAGGCAGGCACACAATGCTCTGGGGAAAACACAAGTTAGGAGGCTGAGACACAGCAGTGCCCTCAGCAAAGCATTGGTGCTTCTTAGTCATGGGAAGAAGATGAAACATGAAATAGGTGATTCCCACCTCCCTGTGGTCCTGGGACCAAGTGGAATGCTCTTTCATTTTTCTGTGTCTAAATGTAAGCAAATCAGGAGTGCAGCAGCCTTTCAGAGGCAAGTCTGTGTGCCTTGTGTGAGAGTTGTAGGTCATCCTTTAACTTCAAATATGTTGGTTTTCATGTGTCAAGACCCTGAAGCAGAGGGGAGAGACCAGGGTAACTTCCTAGCTAGGGACTGTGTTGTTGTGTCATGGTCATGTCCTGGGATGCAGAGGAGCACACTGAGTCCAACCTACAATATCTCCAGGGAAGGATGGGAGTTTGGGGCTCTTCTTTTTCTGAGCATACCTTTTTTTTAGCTCAGTCTGTGGCAGTTTGAGGTAAGTTCAAGATGACTTGGGTGACCTTGTATTGTTCCCCTCCTGAGGGATGGGGAGAAAAAAACAGGGATCCTGGGATGTTTTCCAGGCTTTGACGTCCCTGTGCCATTGCACTGAGGAACCTCTGGCCAAGAGTGTGCCTGATTTAAAACCTGCATCAATTTCCTCAAGAGTGACAGTGGCAGGAGGGTAAGAAATAGCAATATCCAGAGGCAACCAGGAAATTTTGGCAGGAGGATCCAGGCTTAGAATTCCAGGCTGGTGTGTGATAAGTTTGCTTTTGTTCTGCAGTGGACAGTGGTGAATGGGATGTGCTGATTGCTCACTTCCTTGGCGTGGACCACTGTGGGCACAAACATGGACCCAACCATCCCGAGATGGCAAAGAAGCTCACCCAGATGAATGAGATGCTCAGGTGATCAGTGTGGTGCTGAGGTGTTGCTGGCTGGTCTCTTCCTTCAGCCAGGCTGGTGGTACCTTCCCGAGGAATTGATGGATACAGAGGGCAACAGGGAATTAATGCTTACTGAGCCCGTTAACATGGAAAACAGCTTTTGCCAGCAGCAGCTGGAACCCCAGCTATGGGCAGTATTGCTTATGTAGATGATTGTTGAGAGGTTTGGTTTCGTAAGTAAGGCTGCCCTCAGGTCTTACATCTCTACCAAACCATGAGATGATAGTGCAGCTGGAGTAACTGAGCCTCTCTGTTTCCATCTTTAACATGGACATTGTCCCACTGAGGTCTGGGTAATGCTTGAGAAGTGGATGGAGGACCCTGGCTAGGGAATGAATGCTGCTGCATTTATCACACAGAACCATGACCGGCACATTTAAGGCAGAGGGCAGGATGGGATACAGAGATTTCAGTCATGCAGATGTGTCTCAGCCCCAAATGCTGAAGCTCTTGATTTTTAGGACTGCTTTAAGTTTTGCTGCTAGAACGAGTTGGTAACTTGCTCTGCTGTATTTGACAGCACAGCATATACTGTGTCATACTGCTGCATCTTTCAGGGAGTAATTCTTGCTTTTTTCCTTTGATGTGGGAGATGGCTCACATAACATGATACATGACCCAAATAGCAGCAGCCTAAAATTTAGTTTTTGTGAGAAATCTTTCTTCTCAATTGCATTTTGTCACGATCTCTGATGGCACTGTTTGCTGGGAACCCAAGCAAGATTGGTCCACTCTGTCCTAGGGCTGTGAATTTTCAGTTTGGCTTTAATGCATCAATTTAAAACACCCTGGACCCTGGCTTGTTACAGTTCTGCATCAGCATTTAATTTTGCTCATATCCTTCTGAGACCTCACCTCTGTGGTGCAGGCAGGCTTGCTGGGGAAATATCCTGAGTTGATCTTCCTTATCTTGGTGGCAGGTCCTTGGTGGATCACCTGGGGAATGACACTCTTCTTCTGGTGGCTGGGGACCACGGCATGACGGAAACTGGAGACCATGGTGGCGACAGCGAGAAGGAAGTCAATGCAGCACTGTTTGTGTACAGCAGAACACCTCTGTTTGGCAGTGGCCCTCCAGAGGTGAGGAGCTGACTCTTACCTATCCCTGCCTGAGCTGGTGCCTGAAAACTCCAACTCTGGGATTACAGGAAGTAACAGTTTGGCTGGGATTTTTTAGACTGAGAGGGATGAGGAGTCTGTCATAGAATCATGGAATAAACTGATTTGGAAGGGACACATCAGGATCATCAAGTCTAACTCCTGGCCATACATAGGCCATTCTTAAGGGTCATGCCATGTTCCTAAGAACATTGTCCAAACACATCCTGAACTCTGTTGGGCTTGGTGCTGTGACCACTTCCCTGGGGAGCCTGTTGCAGTGTGCTGCCATCCCCTGGGTGAAGAAACTTTTCCTACTATCCGTCCTAAATCTATCCTGACACAACTTCAGACCATTCCCTCAAGTCCTATCACTGGTTACCATGGAGAAGAGATCAGTGCCTGACCCTCTTCTTCCCCTCAGTAGAATGTTGTAGACACCCAGAGGTCTCCCCTCAGTCTCCCCTTCTCCCAGCTGAACAGACCAAATAACTTCAGCCACTCCTCACACTCCCTTCCAGACCCTTCATCAGCCTCCTGGCTGTCATTTGGATGCTTCCTAATAGCTTAACATCTTTTTTATATTCTGGTGTCTAAAACTGCCTCCAGCACTCAAGGTGAGGTCGCCCCAGTGCAGAGCAGAGCAGGACAATCCCCTCCCTTGCCCAGCTGTTGATGCTGTGCCTGATGACCCCAGAACAGAGTTGGCCCTCCTGGCTGCCAGAGCACTGCTGACTCACATTCAACTTTCTATCAACCAGGACCTCCAGTTCTCTTTCCATGGTGCTGCTTTCCAGCCTTTTCACCGTGATTGAGAGGAGTGGTAGCTTTGTCACCTTGTCTCAAGAGTACAGCGGAAGGGCTGACACAGCAATACAGAGGGCTGAAGTGTTTGGTCAGGTCACTGCAGCTGTGAGGGGTGCTTGTGTAGGGCCAGGTGAGCTGTTGGACAGCCAGGGCCTTCCCCATCGACCTGCAACTCCCAGCAGGCATGCTTCTCACCAGAAGACCCTTGGGGAGAGTAGAGCTGTGCCTCTGCCTGGATTCACCTTTGAGCAGGGATGTCTTCCCCACTGTCTTCTCAAACGAGTGAAAAGCTGCATTGCTGTGTTCTCTCTGAATTTCGGATTCCTCCCATTTCTCCAGGAGCCTGAAACCATTCCTCAAGTGAACCTGGTTCCCACTGTGGCCCTGCTGCTGGGAGTGCCCATCCCCTACAGTAGTATTGGGGAGGTGATGGCTGAGCTGTTTGCTGGGGACAGTGATGCTGTGTCTGCAGCCTTGGAGCAGCTCTCAGTCTATCACATCAATGCCAAGCAGGTATGGCCTGTAGTGAGCCTCCCATTGAACTAGAGGGAAGATGGAATGACTTTTTAAGCACAAACCTGTTCTGTTTGGTGTAGGTGAGATGGTGACATGCTATTATCTTCATGGGGAATTTACTTTGGAGCATTACATCCTAGCAGTGTTTACTCCAGTAAAAGACTGCCCCATTTTCCCTAAAGAGAAATGAGAGCCATGTGTTTAGTGCTGTGGTATGGAAAATAACTGTCTGGGAAGATGGAGGGTGGCTAGACCCAGATGGTCAGAAGTGGATTAAATAATAGGGGACATTGGTTCCTCAAGTCCGAAGATGACCAGAGGCAAGTGTTGTGATTGGAGAAAGTAAAAGTGGAGATTTTGATGCTGCTTCAGTTTTGAAGGAGAAACAGTGTTAACAAAATACTATTCTAGATTAGTGGAAAAAGGAAAACAGTAATGAAAGACCAAATTAAAAAAAAATAACCATGTAACAGGTGAAGTAGGATAGTGAAGGAGCAATTAACATAAAGTGCAACAAAATACCGAACCCCAGTAGCATCTTGACAAAATTTGAAGGAGAGTCTCTATATTAGGTATAAAAAAAGCCTATGCAGTAGAGCAGCCTAAGTGAGAGCCTCTATGGATCATGTGAGGGCCATCTGTTGTGGCTCTTGTTATGCTACAGAACCAGATTTGCCACAGGCATTGCAAGGCATGTATCTCAGCTAAGGGCCAGGCTGCCTTTGAGAGACTGGATTGCTGGGAGCACAGGAATTACTCCCCCAGTGCCCAACCAGCTCCTTGGAGTGCCAGTTGAACACTACTGGTGCAAGCCAGTGAAGAGCTGGAGAGAATGATTGCTCATGGGGTAGACAAAGATACTCAGCTCTGTAATTATAGAGCAGCAGAGTGCTCTGACATTTAAAGATCATACTGTAAGTTAGTGTCCATTAATCACTGAGGATATCAATCATAATTTGTTAGGAATTAGCATTATCAAGTTGTGCCTGTAAATATTTGCACTCATTCTTTGAGGAGATTTCTGATCTGGTAAGGGTGGTGTTGAAGAAGCCGTGGCATTCCAGGGAGGCCTTTGAGAAAGCCAGTGCCTGTGTCTGCCATCCATGGGCAGAGGCAGACTGATTCTGACTGTGCTCTGAGGCAAATGGAAGCTGTGTGAAGTTACGGGTGCAATTCAGGACTGGAGAGATCTAAGCAGATGGATGTGTGTGCAGGTTCTCTGCCTTGCTAATGCCTCTGTAACACTTCTTTTATGACTTTGGGATTGTAGCTGCCTCTGTTTGTGTCTCTGTTGAAGTAGAAAGCAAAAAGAATGAATTTTTCTTAAACTATGGTGCAGTGTATTAATGTGCTGTTACTGAAGAAAGGGAAGATGTTTGGTTTCATCCAGTGTAAGTTTTTTAATGTGATGTTTTTTCTCAGACAAAACTGTAAAACTCAACATGGGGTGCAAATTAACAAGTCATTAATAGTAATGACTTGACCTTCTGGAGGACATTTGCCTTATTGCTGCCAAAGATTCCATAAAAACCCTTAGTGATGCTCAGCATTACCAGAGGTATTGCTGCAGGAGTCACTATGTCTGTCGCTGTGGATGCATCACTTGAGAGGGATGTCAGTTTGTCAGAGAGATGGGATGTCAGTTTGTCAGAGAGATTGAGTTTCCTGATGGTGACATGCCTGGATTATACAGCTGGGGACAAGTCTGCCCTAGGCGGGTTTGGTAAATTGGGGTTGTTTCTATTATGAAGGGGCAGCATGAAGCAGTTAATCCCATTCCCTGTTTTCCCAGTGCTGCTGTCTGATCCCATGTCTTCTCTCCTGTAGGTGTATCGTTTCCTGCAGTCCTACTCGCTGGTGGCTCAGGACCTGCCAGCAGAGCAGCTCCAGCACCTGCAGGAGCTCTTCTCTAGTGCTGTGGAGGAGCACACGCAGCTCCTGACCCAGGTGCATGGGACGACAGTGCCTCCAGAGCTCAAGCCGAGGCTGGGAAGCCTCATCGGTCGCTTCCAGCGCTACTTGCGGGAGGCACGGGCTGTGTGCACCCAGTCCTGGGCCCGCTTCCACCCCCTGCGTATGGTGGGGGGCTGCATCCTTATTGCTTCCTCTTGCTTGCTCTGCTACATGGCCTCAGAGCTGGCGGCGTCCTCACAATCTCTCTGTCGCAGCTGCCTCCTGTACCCGCTCTTCTGGGGCCCTGTGGGGGCTGCTCTGCTGTGGCTAGTCCATGTTTTCACCCAAGAGGGGCTGGATCTGCTCCTGGTGTCATCATGGGCAGCCGCTGCTTCTCAGCTGGGTTTTTTCTGGCACTGGTGGGGCCAGCATCTCAAGAGAGCCCGTTTGACAGGCAGTCAGCCCCCCTTGGCCAGTGGTGGCCTCAGGCAGAGGCTGCGAGCTTGGCTGGGGCTGGCCTTCCCCATGGGCATTCTGTTCTTCCGCTGTGGAGCTATGTTCTCCGACAGCTTTGTTGTGGCTGAGGCACGAGTGGCTCCGTTCCTGCTGGCCTCTCTGGTGATGTTGCTAGTAGGGAAGCTCCACTGGGATGGTCACCTGACTGTGCCAGAAGGTCCCAAGCAGCAGCTCCTTGGTGTTTCTTCTTACCGGAGAGAGATCTGGTATCTGCTGTGCCTCGTGGCCATGCTCCTGGTCTGCGTGCGCCTCTCCAGTTTCTTCCACCAGTGCCGCGAAGAAATCCCTCAGTGCCGACCCTCTGTTTTCCTCTCCCCACTTGCCAGCCTGAGAAACACACGGGCCAAGAACTTCTTCTACCTCCTGTGCGTGGCCTTGCTGGCTGGGCTGGTGTATGCAGTGCAGAGCTGGCTAAGGCACTATGGCAACCTGAACAGCTCGGACCCCCTTGTGCTCTTTGTGCGCTGGGGTTTCCCACTGGTGGTCCTCTGCATTGCCTGCTACTGGGCTGTTGCCTCCAGTGTTGATGACTCTCTTGGCAGGCTGCAGGAGCTGGTGCAGGTTGCAGTTGTTGTCTTTCCCAGGGCTGTCTATGGACTAGCATCCATGGGACTACTACTCCTGTTGTGCAATCCCATGACGGTGTTTGCAAAGGACACACGGGAGCTGGCAGGATCCATTGTCACTCCCTACCTGGGAGTTCCTGGCTCTGAAGTTGACTTCCTCCACGTCATCCCTCAGATCTACAAGAGGATGCAGGAGTCCCAGAAGAGCCGGCTGGAGCGGGGCAGCTGCAGGGCCACTGTTGCAGCATACGGGCTGGGCAGTGTGTACTCAGCAGCCCTGGTCATAGCCCTCACCCTCCTGGGCTTCCTCTTGATGCTTCTGCACAGCGAGCGGCTGAGCTTTGCCTTTCTGCTCCTCTTTGTGGAGGCCTTTGTGCTGCTGCACATCCAGACGTGTGCCAGAGGCCTTGCCAGAGATGCTGGTGAGTCTGGGCTCCGTAGAGCAACCACTGCATCTGTGACCTGGGCCTAACCTGCAGTGACCTTGCCTTAATTCCATTGAGGAGAAGCAGGATCTAGTTTCTAGTCTTGGGAAATAGTGGTGCACTAATCCTCAGGATACTCTTAGCTTTTTTAGAGCTGCTTAAATCCTCAGGTAGAAGAAAGATGCATGCAGCAGGAATGTGAACATCGTGGTGGGAGGAGTGTCTTGGGTCAGGGGAAGGAGCTTTCTTCTTCCCAGGGTGTGAACAGTCTCCTAGCCCCACTGGTTCTGACAGAGTGCAGTAGCAAGGCTACTGGCACCAGCAGAGGGAATGCTGGCCCCTTGCTGTATCTGGATGGTTTCTGGTCTCTAAAAAGAGCTAACGTGGAAAGGGAACCTGGGAAAAAAATTCTTAGGCTTTTTTAACCATGGATCTGTCTTGTTCCTTGATGCTAATATCCCCACCCTCTGCCTCTGTTTTTGTCTTTTATTTTCTCAGAGCTCTTTTCAGTGCCATGGTATGCAGTCATCTCCTGGCTCCTTGCTGCTTCACAGTTCTTCTATTCCACAGGCCACCAGCCTATCTTCCCAGCTATCCACTGGAATGCAGCCTTTGTTGGCTTCCACCTTGACCACAGCATGAACCTCCTGCCTGCTGTCCTGGTGGGAGCCAACACCTTTGCTTCCCATATCCTTTTTGCAGGTAAATCAATTTCTTCCTGGGCTGTGGAGCCTGAGTGGACACAGCTCATGGCAGTGCCTTGCTTGGGGCTCTGCAGGTTGAGTGTGGGGCAATAAAGGCTCCAGCACCAGCTGAGCTACAGTGTCCTCGCTGTTCCCCTTGTGGGGCCATAGCAGGCTGGCCTGGAGCTGGGGTATGTGCTTCCTGCATCCAGGGCAGGATGGCAGAGCCTAGACTGCTCCTCGCCTCCTGGGCTCTGATAACTGCATGTGCCTTTGTCCTTGAGGTAGTTGGCTGTCCACTGCTCCTGCTGTGGCCCTTTGTGTGTGAGATGTCCAACTCACAGAGGAAGAAGCCCAAGAAGGAGTCCCAGGAGGAGCTGCAAGAGGTGGAGGAGCACATGATGGAAATGAGGCTGCGGGACTCTCCAGAGGAGTTCTCTACTGCTCTGTTGCGACTGGGATTGAAATACCTTTTTGTCCTTGGGGCACAGGTACAGGCAGTAGCAGGGTGGCTGTGTGTGTGTTGTCTAGGAGGAAATTGGTATGCTGTGGTAACTGTGGGGCACTCTGATAAAAGGGGTAAGCCAGGACACAGACAGGCCCAGGGATGGAGTGTCTGGTTGCAGGTGGAAGAGCAGGTCCCTTCTCAGCCATGCTATTTGCTCTGTGCTTTGGGAATGGCTCCAGCATGGAAGCTGCCATATGGATTAGGATGTTTTTCATACCCATATGCCCAGATGGGAATGTCTGCTCAGGAGCTGCAGGGTTGTAATCCTACTCCCGGTCTTCCTTAGCATTCCTATCTCAGACCATCTCTGGTTTTCATATGTGCTGTGATGATATAGGAAGCTAAACACCAGAAATTTTAATCCTGTGAAAGAAGTGAATAGTTTTCTGGGATTTATCTCTTCAAATCATTCTCCTGTGTTGTCAGACTAGAGACAGTGCAAGGGAAGGGGCAAGCCCTGCAGCAGTGAGCAGCAGCACCCCTCTCAGTCAAACAGTAGGTCAGGTTAGCCCTGGTGTGAGCCCTCCCCGGTGCTGCCCCAGCCTGGCCCCACAAGAGTCTTCATATACCCTAAGCTGCCTATGTTTCCTGAATTGAGGACATCATGGAAAAAAGTCCTCTTTAGGATGCTCATTTCTGATGTGCTCTGTGCCAGCCTCTCAGGCATGTGCAGTTTAGTACCACCTTCAGATGTGAACCTAGTGCCCAGGAGGTCTCTCCAGAGTCACCTGTAACTTGTTTTTCCTGATCTTCCCTGCAGCTTCTGGCCTGTGTTTGTGCAGCGATGATCCTCAGGAGACACCTCATGGTTTGGAAGGTCTTTGCCCCAAAGTAAGTCCCAGAAGTTGCTCTGATGCTAGGTTAAGACTCATGTCCCTGACACCTTGACTAGAGTTCACAGACAGTAATTTTGGAAGAGACTCTGTGATTGATCTTCTGACTCATTGCCTAGTACTGGTTGTAGGAATGTCCCTAACTAAATCCTGGTTGAAATTCAGAAGCTAGACTTGAGCTACAGCCTGAGAAGTTCCTCCTCACATTAAGAAATGTGTGTCTTAATTTCCAAAGACACACAGAACCCACCTGGAAGCTGAGAATGTTGTAGTCAGAGCCAAAGGTAAGGATACCAGGCCAGAAGTGATAAACCCAGAAATGCTGAACCAGAAAGCCTTTGAATTAGTCGATGTGAAGGGTGGCCTCAGCCTCTGAGGGATTCACAATCCCCCCTGAGTCAATGGGTCCTGAGTGGCCTCTAAATCAGATGAGTGCTTGGCTTATGGGTTTCAGGCAGCAACTGCTGGGGAGTGAATGTAATTCAGGTTTTAGGATGTGGGATGCTACAAGCCTCATTGTCAGGAAAATCAGTCAGCTGGAGGGTAGCAACCTGTCTCTGTAGTCATGCTGGCTGTTGTATCCTTAACTGCATCTCTTGTGCCTGCAGGTTCCTCTTTGAGTCGCTGGGCTTTGTGGTGAGCAGCATCTGCCTCTTGCTGGGGATCTCGCTGGTGATGCGTGTGGACTGTGCTGTCAGCACCTGGTTCAGCCAGCTTCGGCTGAGGTAGCCTTGGAGATGTGAGGAGCCTGACCTGCTCGTTGGCCCAGGCTGTGGCTGTCTCCTGGCCTCCCACCAGCTGGGAGGGATACACGAGCCCGCAGCAAACCAGTGCCTGCCGACAGCAGTCAGGGATTATGCCCAGCTCCCTGCTGCTGTGCTGAACAAAAAGGACTGGAGCCACCTGTTCCTGGCTCACAGGGATGGTGTTTCTCAGCAGGGGAGATCAGAGCTCTCGCTGGGCCTTTTCTGGCAGCAGGACTCTGCTGCAGGAACCCAAGAAGCAAGAGTCCTGAAGTGCTCCTTTGGAGAAACACCAGCAGGGGTCTTGCTGGTACTTTCCTGACACCTGCCACAATGACCAGCTGGTAGGCTTCAGTGGCCAGCAAGGTGTCACTGTGACTGTGCAAAGACTCATGGGATGGGGCCGGCTGAGGAGGGGAGAGGAGGTTGGAAGGGGAGGGAATGTCCCACAGCCACCACTTTGTTTTCACATGCTTGGTTTTTACACTGGAATCACACTGCACGTTTCCATGCAGATGGCTCCTGGAGCCTCGGTGGCAGCTACTCCTCTGTAAAGTCAGTCAGTTGCTCTATGGTAAGGCCTCTCTTGCCCTACACTCTGTCTCACTTTCCTGGTTCCACTCAGTGAAGTGCAGTGGGGAGCACTGTGGGCTGCCTTGTACAGCAGGCTTAGCTTCAGCTAGTGGTAGCAGGGCCAACTGTGTGCACGACCAAGAAATTCTCCACTTCTGTTCTCAACCTGTCTGGGTCCCTGTGGGTTGGGTGGTAGCAGCCATGGCTCTTGGTCTCTTCCTGGGTGTGTGCTGCTGGATGCTGGCTGTTGACTGTTAACAGTTTAGATGCAGCAGGATGTAGTGACAGAATATGGACTGACACCCATGCTGGAGCTGGCCATCAGGAAAGGGGAACCTGGAATAGCTCTGCCAGCTGCTGAGTAGCCTTGGTGTGAGCTCCAGAGCTTGAGAACAGCTACTTGAAAGCCTGGAGCAGGCACCAATTCTTTTGGGAAGTGGTTCAGCTTACTGGTGTCTGTGTGTGTGCTGGGTGCTATGGACCAGATGCAGTCAAGTGCATCCATGATCCCATGTTTGGGGCTTGTCTCCCTCTTGGCCTTGGCATTCTCTGTGAGACCTCATGTCACAAGTAAGCAATGCCAAACATGCCCTTGACTGCTCACAGTCAGGAGACATGGTATTCCTTTCTTTATGGGCACAGGTAGAGGGTGGTGACCATGGTGCCTGGCCATATCCCAGCTCAGTTCCTCCTGCAGTTTCCATTGGAGCTGGGATTCCTTACTGCCCTGAACCACTGTGTGGCATTTCTTGGTGCTATGAAACCTTTTGTCTCTTTCCTCTCTGGAAAGAGACAAGGACTGCTTGCCTGGGATTTCTGCAATGATATTTGCCTGATCCCATTAATTTTTAACTCATGCACCATGACTAGCCCCTGTTTGAGTTCCTTACTGCAGACTGTTAGCATAACTCCAGGTTGTTCTCTGCCCTGCGGAGTCCCAGGGAAAATCTCTCTCATGATTTAATTTCTTGACATTTTTCCCAAGTGCCCAGTTGCTGTGGCTCTTGAGGGCAGGTGGAATTTTGTATTTTACCCCTGCAAAATGCCTGCTCAGTTGTTCAGATGCAATTCCAGGAAGGGTTAAACTGTTCATATATGAGATTTCCATTGCCTGGCCTGCTCCTGATCTGCTGTCTCTGCTCTGCTACCTCAGCCTCTCATGTCCTCTGCTCTGTGGTCCTGCTCAGTTTCACCTGTCACAACCAGGGACTGGTTTGTGAGTGGCTTCACACCCTGGCCTGCCTCACTGCTTGGATGCATGACAGCAGTGCTAGTACAAGGAAGGGGTAGTGGCAAACAGTGAGGGAAGCTGAAAGCTACAGGAATGCATCAGCCCACAATTAAAATGGGCTTAGGTAGTCACAATGGGCTTAGGTAGTCACACCCTTGAAAATAGGTTGTTTGCTGAAAGCTGACTGCCTGGTGGTCATATGCTTCTGAAGGAACGAGGGGTGCGTCTATACGGGGAGAAGGAAGGGGATGGAGGTAGCAGTTACCCAGTAAATTTTCATTTAATGTGAGGTTAATCTGGATAACACATTGCTAAACCTCAAGGCTGGAGCTTAAATTGGTTTTGTAACTTCATAACCTGGTCAGGAGCTTTCTGCCTGCCTGTATTTGTGCTGGCAGAAGTCCCTGCGGCCACTGATAGTGTAGGACTGGCCACTGATGTCCCCACAGCTGCCACCCAGGCCCCTTGGCATCCATCTCTGGGACTTGTTTCTCTTCTCACTGGTCACTCCAGTGCAGCTGAGCCTTCCCATGCTCACTGTTAATGGTTGGAGCACTCACATGGGGCTTGGGAATCCTCTCCTCACCCCTGCATACCACCCCTCTGCCGTGTATGGGGCTCATGGTCCCAGGAGGCTGGGAGAGCAGATGGAACAGCAGAGCTGTAGCATCATCAAAGGACACACTTATCTCACCAGAGACTAAACAAAGCTTGCAGTAGAAGGGCTGCAACTACACCTTGTCACTGCAGAGCCACCATAGAATGCTGGCTGCTCGGACACAGCAGACTGGCTGCTACACCAAAGATTTCTGATTCACAAAGATGAGTTTCCCAAGGGCTAGAGATGCTCTAGCTTCTTTTCATTGCCTGTTTCAGTCTTTGTCAGCCTTCCTCAGCTGCTCTGAAGCTGATTGTTTGGCTGCCATTCTTCTGAGCATGCTGGGGATGACAGAGTTAGTGCCAGTCTAGGGCCTGGCGACCTTAGAAGCAGATCATGCCACTGATGCTAGAGCAGACAGGGCTGTGTTTGCTGATTTAAAACCAAGGAGGGGGTTGTCTCCTAGTCCAAACCAAGGCTCTTTGGGAAATCTTATGTGCTGGGGAGTGGGTTTTGCCCCACATCCCTCCAAAGAGGTTGTTTTAGGGCCCCACTCGGCTTTCCTAGATGAATTATGCCAGGCAGGTTATTTCTGGTCCCTGTGACCTGGGCTGAGTATGACAGGGGACAGAGTGCTCAGCTGAGCAGTTTTCATCCTGCACTCCACAATCTTTCTGCACTTTGCGCTTTGCAAGTGTTGTGCATGTGTTTCTTGGCAAAGGAGAGTCATTGGGAAACTTCCCTGGCTCAGGCCCATGGTGTGTCCCATAGTCCTGGCACAGAGCAAAACTTCAATTGTGTCTCTTTTTTTGCTGCCTAGAAAATAGTGACCAAAAGCTGCAGCCACTGTGAAGAGTTGTGAGTGTTGGGAGCACCTGCACCTCTGGTCCATGGGGCTAACACAGATCCCAAGGGATGGCACTGTTTTGGGGAGCCCAGAGCCCAGGGCTCGTTCCAGCTCTGTTCCCACGGCCATTCCTCTATCCCATCTCTCTCTGGTTTTCCCTCAACTCTTCAGTCTGGTTTTTTCTGCCAAGGCACAGTCCTAGTCTTGGTGTGCATGTCCCCTTTCCCCTCAGGAAGCAGCAGTGCCAGCGTGTGGGGCGCAGGGCTGGGGATCCTGGCTCTCCTCTGAACCCTGACTCAGTGCACCACGTGGTTTGGAGCAAGATTGTTTATTTTTTATTAACTTCTTTGTACCTCAGCCCCTCATTTGGGGAAAAAAAAAAGGGGATGGACCCAGTTGTGGAAAGCAACCTGGGAGCTCTGCATGCTGCGTGGTGCTACACTTTCCTGGGTATCTACATATCTGGCTGTCAATGCTTTCATCAAGTCTCTGCTGGGAAGCAGAGCCTTTTTCTTTTCAAAAAACCCTCTAAAGCAGGCAAGTTGGCTGTGCTCGTTCACCTGGCACCCTGGGTATGGCACGACCAACCCCATGAGGCTGCCAGGATGGGGTCGCTCCGTTGCTAAATTGCATAATTAATTAATCGGGAGTGGAGGGAGGTGTGCGTGATTTGCTGTCCGAGGGTGGCACGGGGCTCCGGGCAGCTGTGAAAATTATGTCTGCAAATAAAATGGTGAGAGCCAAGGAGAGCTGTGTAGTCTCATTCTTCCATCATTCTCCCTGACCCATCTGGGGTCTCCTGCATGGGGACCTTCATCTACAATTTCCTCCTGAGGGGAAATGGAGGGTTAGGCATTGATCTCTGCAGAAAGCAACAACAGGACCTGAGGGAACGGCCTGAACCTGTGTCAGGGGACGTTTAGGTTGAACTGAGGTCCGAGACTCGGGATTTAGGAAAAGACTTCTCCAAGAGAGCGGCTGGGCCCTGGAACAGTCTCCCGAGGGCAGGGGTCTCAGCTGCAAGGCTGGCAGAGTTCGGGAAGCGTTTGGACAGCGCGGGTGGTGTGGGCCGGCGGCCGCCCTCCGCACGGGCCCTGCCGGGGGCTGGGCTCGGTGGCTGACGGGTCCCTTCCGACCCGGGCTGACTCGACCGCTGCCTTCGCCTTGCGCCGACGTTTGTCCCTCCGCGGCCGCCGCCCTCCCGGCGCGCGCCGCCTCGGCCCCGCGCTTCCCGTCGCTTGGTGCCGGCCGTTCCCGCCCGTGGGCGGCGCGGGCGGGAAAGCGGCGGGCGAGGGCGGCGGCCATGAAGCGGCGGCGCGGGACGGAGCCGGAGCCGGAGCCGGAGCGGGGCTGCCTGCGGGCCTGGGCCGCCCGCAGCCGGGCGCTGGTCGAGCGATGGACGGTGCGGCACGTCCTCTTCCCCTCTCCCTTCCGCGAGCCGCGGGGCTGCCGCCGGTGCCGCTCCGCAGAGCGGCCGGCGCTGAGCACGTCCCTTGCAGGCGGCGCGGTGCGGCGGAGAGGCGCGGCGGCAGCTGCGGGACGAGTTCCGAGAGCTGCTCCTGGGCATCCGCGGTGAGTGGCGGCCGTCCTGCCCCGCCTTCACCTCCCGTTGCTGTCCCGGGCCTGAAGCGTGTGGGCGTGGAAGCACCGGCTCCCTGACACCTCTGTTCACCGGGAGGCAGCTCCGGTGTCCCGGTGCTGCAAACTAACGCGTGAAGGCGGCGGGGTGGAAGGATTCCCACTGCCCAGTGATGAATGGGGCCTGCAAAGGAGTTAATCACAGAATCATCAGGGTTGAAAGGGATCTCTGAAGATCAGATCACCCAGTCCAACCCCCCTGCCAAGAGAGGGTCGCCTGGAGAATGAGACAGGAACACATCCAGGTGGGGTTGGAATGTCTCCAGAGAGGGAAATTCTGCAACTTCCCTGCACAGCTGTTCTAGTGCTCTGCCACCCTCAGCATAAAGAAGTTCTTCCTCAAGTTGAGGTGGAGCTTCTTCTGTTTTAGTTTATGAATATTGCTCCTCTGGCTTCAGCTCCACTATCCCAGTGCTGGAAACAAGCCAGGGTGAAATGATCCCTGTTGCCCTGTGCTGACCTGGGCCAGCAAAAGGGTTACTATCCAGCCTCAGACTCTGCCTTAACTCTGCCTTAAACGGCAGAGCCTTGGAGATTCTGTTAAAAAAAAAAAAAAAAAAAAAAGTGAGGCAGCCTTTTCTGTGGGAAGTCAGGGAAGAAGCTCTCTGACACAAGCATGATGCAGAGAAAGCCCAGCATGAGGCAGCTTTATTTCCAGTTTCCTCAGTGCAGGAGAGACATGGAGCTCCTGGAGAGGGTCCAGCAGAGGGAAATGAGGATACCTAGGAGATTGGAATGTCTTTCTTACAAGGAAAGCCTCGGCAGTCTGGACCTGTTCAGTCTGGAGCAGAGGAGGCTGAGGGGTGACCTCATCAATGTCCATGTCTGCAGGGAGGGGTCAGGGGATGGACCAGGCTCTGCTCAGTGGTGCCGAACAGTAGTCACCATGCAATGGGCAGAAAATGATGCACAGGAAGTTCCACCTGAACATGAAGAATAACTTAACCCTGGTTACTGCATATAGGAACAAATTCCTGTGAGATATTGTGGAGTCTCCCTCACTGCAGATACTCAAAAACCATTTGGATGCAATCCTGTACCACATGCTCTAAAATGGCCCTGCAGGAAGATTGGACCAGACGAGCCACTCTGGTCCCTTCCAGCCCCACACATTCTGAGATCCTGTGATAAGGAGAGAGACAGTGTGTGAAAGGGTGGATGTGTACTGGAACAGAGTACGCTGTTGATGCTCTTTCGGGAGAGCTGAAAGTCCTGGAGGACTGCAGCACTTTAGTAGCTGGGGAATGGATGTCTAAAGCCGTGTTGGCACCTGGAGTGCTGACACGTGCTGTCTGTCTGGCACTGCATTTCCCAGGTGGCTAAATCACACCACAATCACTAAAAATTTCTTGCCAAGCTAATTCTTTTGTCGCCAAGCCAATTCTTTTGTCACCAAGCCAGGTGTCGCCACCTGAGCATGGACAGCTGTTTATTCTTAGCCATCTAAATTTCTTGTTGTGTTGGCTGTGCCCACAGGGCTGCCAGCTGCCCTCCCTGCCCTGCCGCTGGAACTCACTGTCCTCTACAACTCCCTGCTTTTCACTGTGGGAGCATCTGACTCTGTCATCAAAGGAGAAGCGGAAGGAATACGCCAGGGGCTCCTCAGGGGTAAGGACATGGTTGTCTGTTTGGGGAGTTCTCGGGGTGAGGAGAACGTTCTCTGTGCTCTGGAGATACTTGGTGACTGGCTGGAGGTGGGGGAACTGTGAGCAGACACTCCTAACTCTGCCAGGGAAGGCCAGAGACAGGGGAAACTGTGGGGAGGCACACCTGGCTGTGCTTGGAAAGACTGAAGATGGGAGGAACTATAAGCAGACACCCAGGCTCTGCCTGTAAGGGCTGGAGGTAGAGTGGCATGTGGCCAGGGACAATGTGCAGCTGCCTGCTGCTGCCTGCAGGGATGGGCTGGTAGTTTCAAGGGAAACAAGGGTTTTTACTGTATAAAGTGCCAAGTCTCTAGCAAAGTTTTAGTGACAGAAGAAAATTAGTGTTTCCTTTAATTATGGTGTGCTGACTTCAAAGAAAACTCATTGAAACAGGCTGCAGCTCAGAGGAGGATCTGAAGTGTTGGCACATGCTTACCTGAGGGCAAATGACTTCAAGAGGGCAGAGCAGAGCTGGAGTCTATCTCTGAGCTGTGCTGTGTGTTGTCTCCTGAGTGTGCTGCTGTCAGCTTCTCTCTCTTAGAGCTTGTTTTCCATTCTGCTGAGGCCAGGCCAGCCCTGCAACCCTGTTCCTTCCATCGCTATGAGGAGCCTGTGCTTGTTTGAGGCTTTCTCTGCCTCTTGCATGTAGGATGTCTGTTACAGGACACCAACACATTGTCTCACAGCTCGAGATCTTTTTGCTTGGGTTTTTTTTTTCCAGTTCTGGAGGCTTGTGGGGCCTGCGGAGAGGATCTTGGCACGGAAGAGCTGTGGGAAAAGGTGCTGCAGGAGGTAACCGTGGAGGAACTGCAGGCACCTCTGCACCGCCTTGGGGCCCTGCAAGCAGCCTGGTGGCTGGCAGCCAGCCGTCTGGGAAGTGTTGCTGGCCTCTTCCAGCTCCTGAGCACTGCTGAGGTAACTGGGTACAGGCAGATGCCGTCAGAGCTGGCATAAATACCATGTTTGTCATAAAGCTCACCTGAAAAATGTTGTTGTGGCACTTGGACAGCTGAACCCATCAATGCTGCCCAGTCAGCATGACTAATCCTCCCCATGGCATCCCAGCAAAGCCTAATGGCCCTGAGAGTGTTAGTAGATCCCAGAATATTCTGCCTGTGTGGGCCCTGGACCTCTGTGTGTCAGATAGGAGACTTGGGCAGGCTGGAAGAGATCTGAAGATGGACTTGGAGACTCTGTAGGGAACAGCAGTGGGATGCAGAACCTTCCCTGCTGATCAAAATGCTGCTGATGGGTCCCATCTTTCTGGATGAACTCCAACAGCCATCTGTTGCATGCCAGGAGGCCCTGGAGGTGCACCCCACTCTGAGGTTGGGAGGTGCTGCCCCAGGCGAGGCAGGAATTACTGCAGTAAGTGGGTTGTAGTTGAAGGGAACAGATGGTAGAACACTGCTCCCCAGTCTACCCCCTCTGCAAGGAGCAGTGTGCAGTGTTGAGTGGTTTGGTGGGACCTCTTTCTCTGTGCACTTGGACCAGTGTTTCCTGCTTCCCTTCAGCATTCCCTGCTCTCTCTCCTCTGTGCCTTCACAGGACCTGGGAAGAGCTCACTGCAGTGAGGGGCAGAACAAACTCCTCTCCATAATCAAGGCATGGCAGGTCCCTCCTGAGGAAGCCTCCCTGCCCCTTGTACAAAGCGCCAAGGACTTGAAGGAAATCCTCTGCACTGCAGCAGCCTTCCTGCAAGGTTTGTGGGGGGGCAGGTACTCATGCCAGCACAGTCTCCTGCTGCTCTGTCCCAGGACCACTTTCCATGTCCTTATCCTGGTTTCTCTTCCCAAGCAAACTGACCCTTGGGTTTTTTTGGGCTATTCCTTTGGAATCAAGTCTGGCTGAGCCTCTGAGTCTCAACCTTTACGTTCCATATTCAAAAAGCTTCCTTGCTTTTTCCCAGCTCATCATTTCACTGCACTATCACAGGGTTCCTCTGCCTGTCTGTGACTCTAAGGGAGGTGTCTGGGCACTGCAGTGACCTTAAAGCAGAAGGCTGGCAGGGTTTTTATGAACATTTTCCTTTCTTCTATCCATCTTCTGGAATTTGCTTTGTTCCAAGCATGTTGTTCCCATCAGACTAGGGTGCTGCAAGAGTCACACAAAGCTGTTGTGAGGCTTTGTAGCCTGGTGTCACAGGAGGCAATGGATTTTCTCTGGCTGCTGTGTTCCATCCTGCCTGCTTTCTCTCCTTTACTGTTTTGACATCTCCAACAGCTCCAGGGACAGCCAGCACTGCCTCACTGTGCTTGGGCTCCTACAGGGCCTTCCTGCCAGAAGACAGGGCAGGAGCTCTGGCCCATAGAGCTGGGGCCAAAATAGTCAAGGGTGGCACCAGCACTTCCAGCAGGGAGGTGGCAGATGTGAGTGTGGTGCTGCTATGTGAGAACAGCTTCAGAGGGAAGCCTGAAAAGAAGATTGAAGGAAAATCAAATAATGAGTTGTGATAAATATTAATTTATTGATATCCTAAAGCATCCTGCTGGGAAATTACCTAGATGTGCTGAAAAAATTCTGAAGTTCTGTATGTGCTTCCCTATCTGCACTGCTGTCACTGTGGATGAATGTGGAGGTGAACGTGCCCAGCACATACCCCTGTCCTTGTTCTGGGCCAAAGGAATCATGTTGGGCTTCCTTTATTTCTTTATTTCTGCTGGATATTTCCATTGAGTGGCTTGTTCTCTTGCAAAACACTAAAGCAAAAATGGCAGCTTGGCACTATGCTGCTGTGCATCGCTGGGTTTGGAGGGGATCAGGCAAGTCCCTATGGCACTGGGAAGAAAAGGGCACCACCACTTGTTTGGGACTTGGTGGGACACAAAAGTGAGCTACAGAACCAATATGCTGTGTCTGTCCTAGGGCTGCAGGAGCTGGAGGCTGGGAACTTCCCTGCCGCTCTTTCCCTCCTTCAGGAAGCTGCAGGAGGATTCTGCTCCAAGAATATCCTGGCCCAGATCTACACCTGCCTTGGCTGCTGTGCTCAGCGAATGGTAATGACAGCAAAGAGGGGAAAGGCAGCTGTGAGGTGGGAAGTGTCAGGCTCACAATGCCTCTGTGTGGACCAAGGCCTCTCAGGGAGGGAAGGCATTGAGCAGAAATTGCCCTTGTGGCCCCAGCCTCCTTGGACAGGCCACAAAATCCATGCCAAGATTTTGGCTGATTGCAAAGTGTTGCTGCAGAGAGAAAAGCTCAAAAACCAACTTGAGGAGGGCTGCCTTTGGCTAAATTGCTGCCATGCTTAGTGGAGATCTCTTGGGGAAGCAGAGTGAGAGTCTGGATCCTACCAAACAGTAAAAACATCAGCAGGATGTGCTTTCAATGTGCATGTCTTCCCATCCACCTAGGGCAAGCCTCAGACAGCCCTTCAGCATCTGAAACAGGCCCTCCAGGCTGATTTCCAGTGCCTTCCTGCCCTGTCCCACGTGGCAGCAGTGTACCATAAACTGGGAGAGACCGGTGTGGAGCTGCAGGCCCTGACCCTACTCTATGAGGTTTGTCTGGTTTCTGTAGTTCAAGAATGAGTTTTGCCCAGCAGAGCCTGCATGGAGCTTTAAAAGCAGGCTTATTTCTTCTGGGAGGCTGCTTGACCCTGAAGGGAGTCCCCAAAATAGCATGGTGCTGCCTTCAGCAAGTGGGCAGGAAGGAGTCCAGCGAGATCTGAAATTCCTTCTCAGCACCATGTTTGGATGTGGCAAGACCTCGGGTCCTAGTTCATGTTCATGGTGGCTTGAGAAGTTATACTCTTAGGTCAGAAAGCATCAAGCTCTTAGTAAAGTATGTAATAGTAAAGCGGCCTTTAAGGGCAGATCTTGGCTGCAGTGAGGCAGTGTGCATTACCTGTGTGAACCTGCCTGGAAAAGTAGGTTACAGCAGTAGACCCTGAATTATCTCTTTAGCTGTTTGAAAACTGTCAGATACATAGAGAGTCTCTCCTTACAAATGGTCTTACTAGGTTGTGGCTGAATGGGAGATGATGCTCCAAGCAGCTCAAAGTACCTTGAACTAAAAACCTGAGGTGATCTGGGTGATCTTGCAAATATCCTGGTGCCATGTGGAGATGAAAATTCTATCTGCTCCTGTGTGATGGCTCTTGCTGGAAGCAACTGTGAGAACAATGTAGTTGTGCTTGTGAAGTGCAGCACTTCTGCTTGCCTGGGTGCATCTCCAGATGTCAGAAGTCACAAAAGATTGCAGCTGCCTGAGACTTGACCAGTGCACTGTAGATGTAGAAAACATATTTTCTGTTCCTGTTTCACAGGCTCTGGGAAAAAACCCTCCAGCAGCTGCTTCCTCTAGTCCCTATTTCCTCATGCGAACAGAGCTGCTTGTCCACACACCAGTACTCACTTCCCTCCTTCGCCGTCACCACCCCTCTGAAGTGAAGTACCTTCTGGCACAGCGGTGTCTCCAGGATGGGAGGTAGCAGTGTCTCTGGTCTGCTTGCAACACGCTGCTTGTTTGGGCTCTGCAGTTTTACTTGTGCTTCTGGAAATGGTCCAGTTCAGTACTGCTGTCATAGGCCTGCTCAAAGCATGGAGATTGTGAACAGGGGGAGAGGCTGCGGGCTGGCAATCCAGGTTTCACCTGGCTGATGGCACTTCTCGTTCCACCACATGTCCTGTTCCTGTTGCAGGGTGGCTGATGCAGTGGAACATTACCTGGATTTTCTGTCTCTCCTTCAGGAGGGGCTGCAGCAGCAGGTAGGTGTCCTGGTAAAGAGCTTCCTTGGTGACTTGGAGGATGAGGGTTGGAGGGATCCAAACCCACTCCTAAGGGCTGGGCCCAGGTATCAGCTCTGGACTGCAGGCTTCAGTGTCTAGTTTGAGATGTGAAGGAAATGAGGTGGGGTCTGACGTAAAGGAAATGAAGTGGGGACTGGCACCCTCAGCCTGTGTTATGTCTGCCTTTGGAGTCACACCAGAGAGCACTCACCCCTGCTGTTTGGAGAGACAGCTTCCCCTTCCCTTTGAGAGCAGCTGTCAGCCTGATTTTGGGTGTCTTTCACTTCCAGAGTAGGGACTTGAAGCCTTGACTCTGCTGAGCTGTGAGTCCTTCCCATCTTCTGCCTGCTCCACCAGGCTTCAGTGACTGTGAGAGAGGGCTTGAGCTTTGCTGGGCAGCAGCTGCACATTCCCAGTATGCACAGAGTCATGCTGCTTGACAGAGAGCTCTGCAGTTCTGCAGCACTGATGTCACTTTTGCTCCCCAGGTTCCCCTGGATGGTAGCTCAGCTCTGCCCAGGATCCCAGAGGTGTTCCTGGAAGCAGCATCTGCCTTGGAGCAGGCTGGGAGGCACCAAGATGCCATAACTGTGTGTGAGGAGGTCATCAGCCGGACAACTGATCTCATTCCACGGGTGTTACGAGTAGAGGAGAGGCTGGAGCAGAGAGAGTCCTCATTGCCAGGGGCAGAACTGGTGGGTGGATTCCTGTCTCAGAAGAAGGAGAGCATGTGCTGCCTTGCCTGGAGAGCAGCTGGATACCTGCAGCAGGGCTGGGCATGGGCCAAGCTGGGCGAGAGCAAGGAAGCTGTAACACAGTTCAGCAGGTGATAGAGCCTTGCCGGGAGAAGGGAAATGGATGGTGGGGCCAGGGCAGAACACAGCATGGAGCTGGGACTGCCCTGATAACCTGGCACTCCTGACAGCCCAGGAGTGGCTCCAAAGCTCCTCTGGCCTCCCACACACAGGTGCCTCAGTGATCTCCTGCGTGTCCAGCTTCATGGGTCTGGAGTCAAACAGACAGGTAGGACACCACATAAGTGAGATCTGTGTGCAGCCTCAGCTGGGTCAGGATATGTGTGCTTGGCAGCAACAGGTACAGGGCCAAAGTGGTGGGCCCAGCATCACTCTGGCAAGAGGCAGTTGTCCCAGGGTGCAAAGCTCTGGGCCATGCTAAAGCCTCTGAAGAGACTGGCTGGTTCTTTTGAAGCAGAGTTTGGCCTTGGCTCTGCCTCCTTCACTGCCTAGGTAGCAGTTAAAGGGGCTGTGAACTGGAAAGCTTCTCCAATACAGTTTTTGGGGAAAATATATATGCCAGTGGTGCAGAGGAACAGCCAAAGGCCAGGCTGCTGCTGAGGTCACTGTTCACCACAGCCATGTAACACTCTGAGCTCTTGGCATTCTTCACTCTCCCCCTCTGCTGCCTCCTGAGCTCTTCCAGCCTGGCAGAGAGGTTGAGCTTTGCCATCTGTTTCCAGAGCTGGAGGATGAGCAGCCCAAGTAAATGCTTGGCCTGTCCTGCCTGCTAACCTGGCTCAGCCTGCTGGGAATAAGGGAGAGAATGTCTGGAGGATGCTGTCTTCAGGTGTGTGTGTGTGTGTGTTCCTGTGGCAGAGAATCTCCAGCCAGAAGTGGAGGTGCTCCAGAAGATCAGGTTGCTCTCTCTCATTGGGCGAGGTACACAGTTCCTGGAGCTGGGGAAGAACAAAGAAGCCCTGTTGGATTTCCAGCACAGTTTGCAGATCTCACCAGGTAAGAGGCTCATTTTGGTGAGGGACACAAGGGATTTCCACAATTTTGTCTTGGGCTGCTTTGCTGTCTTCAGCAGGAAGTTCTTACACTTTATACCATATTTATTCAGGTGTCGGGGCAACAGTAGGGCCACTAGCAATGTCACATACTAGAGATATTTCTGTGGAGCCTGGTCAGCTCTTTGCTGTGGAGAAACAGACCAAAACTATTGTCAGAGGAGTCTATCAGAACCCTGACAACAACTTGTGCCCTCAGATAGCTTGGAAATTTCCTTCCTCAACCCCAGCCTGGTACAGCCATCTTTCTCCCCGATGGGTCTGCTTTCCCAGAACAGAGGAGTGGAGCTGTGCTTCACCTTAGGAAGCAGCATGCCCATGCCTGGCAGCACAGAGGCCTGCAAAGGGAGCATTCATGTCTTGAACTCAACCAAGGCATGGCAGGTGCTGCTGACAGGGCTGCTCTTCTTGCTGAGTGCTCTGACATGCTGAAGAGGTGTGAGCTTCACCAGGATCTGTCAGACCTGCTGGTCCCAGTCCTACCTGTGGCTGTTCCCTCTGGGGGTGCAGACGTGCCTGCAAGAAGAACCCCAGTCTGTATCCAAAGAGAGGTGTGGCAGGCTGAGCCCCAGGACTGATGCCATCTGCACTGGCTGCCAGCCCTGGGGCTAACTAGAGCCTGTGACACAGCCAGGACAGCCTCCTCACCATTACACTTCTTACACTCGTTGCCCTTGTCTGTCTTCTGAGCTTCTTTTGTAATACCCTGCAATGCACAGCAGTGCTGAGGACCTGCTCCTCCTCTGCTAAGGGCCGATCCTTTTTCCTGCCTTGCAGGTGACCCAGCAGCTGCCTCCTACCTGGTGCAGACCTTGTGGAAGATGAACCGAAAGCAGGAGGCAGCTGCCCAGTGGCTGAAGCTCTCCCAGAGCTCCCCTGGAGACAATGGGCAGCAGCCAGGGCAAGGAAGGTGTGTAGAGGGATGGGTGAGATCTCAGCAGTGCAAACTGTCTGCCAGGCTGTGAGGGCAGTTTAGGTGTCCAAGGAGCTTCCCCTGATGACTGCTCCAAGGGGCCACAGGCTGTGGGTCTGCTGGGACTCCCTGGGGCACAGAAGAGCTGACATGGAGCCAAATGGGGAGAGCAGAGGCTGCAGGAAGAGGAGGGAGACCTGCAGAACAAATGTCTCAGGGCATGGCAAAGGAATGCTGCAGTCCTCACTACTGCCATGTTCTCTTTCAGACCCCTCCCTTTGTACCTGGTTTCCTGTCTGGAGCAGGCAGTGTTCCCTCACAGTGAATCTCTTGCCAGAAGCATACAGGATTTCCTCGGAGCAGCAGCCCAGGACACCCCAAGCTGACCTGGTCATGCCCACCATACCAACCTGCTGAGGTCTCCCTGCACCTGGCTGGCACAAGGGCCTTCAATAACTCCTTCAAGATTCAGAATTACTCTATGATGAAGCTAGATTCCCAAAAGACTGAAACAGAATAGTTCTCCTTTTCTAATAAAAAAATCCCAGCTCTTTTTAGCTTTGGGATTTCCATACTGTTTTTCCAGAGTGAAATGTTTGCAGTCATGGCCTTGACACTCCCTCCAGCTACTGAGAGCCCATGGGCTGTGTACCCTGGGTATGTGAGAGATCAAGGGCAGAGATACCTTCATCCTCTGTGTCCTGTGAATGGTGGGGCTGGCTCTGCACTTGGGCTCCAGGGAGCTTCTAGTTTGTCCTCTTTGTGCTTTGCATACTGGCTTTTTGCTCCGTTACTGTGCCTTGGAGCCCAGAGAAGTGGTTTTGTCTGAGGTATGCGGCTCTAAGGTCTGAATTTCACAATGCTGTACTGGCCAGAGATAGTGGCAGGGTCCAGACCTGCACCTGTCTGTCCCCTGTGGTCCTGAGGGTCTCTGCCAACGCCATAGCTCCAGGTCCCTCACCCTCAGTGCTGAAGGAGCACATGTCCCTGCCCAGTTGCCTGGTGGAGCTTTTTTTTTATGAGGAAGGTCCCCTGACCCCATTACCCAAGCCTTTGGCAAGCCTTGCCTCCCACGAGAGGGAATGGGTGCTTAGGAGCTGCAAGGCCAAGGAGTGAGGGGAGAGGAAAGAGGGCATGACAGAACTCTGGAGGAGTGCAAGGTAGGAGCTGCTGCAGCCTCTGAATGCTGGAGGGACAGAGAGGGGCTTTGGGTAGGCTTTGTCCTGCAATTCCTCCAGAAAAACACCTTGGAATATCCTGGGCTGCATCCAGAGCCCCGTGGGCAGCAGGGGAGGGAGGGGATTCTGCCCCTCTGCTCTGCTCTGCTGAGACCCACCTGGAGCACTGCATCCAGCCCTGGGCTCCCAGCACGGGAGGGACAGAGACCCAATGGAGTCAGCCCAGAGGAGGCCACCAAGATCATCAGAGGGAGAGAGCACCTCTGCTGTGAGGAAAGGCTGAGGGGGTTGCTCAGAGAAGCTGTGGATGCCCCATCCTGGGAATTGTTTGTGGTCAGGTGGAATGGGGCTCTGAGCAACCTGCTCCAGTGCGGGGTGTGGAGGGGCGTGAAAAAGATCTTTGAGATCCCTTCCAACCCAAGCTGTTCTTGCTCTCAGGCAAGGGAGGGAACAGATGTTTCCCTGTGAGGGTGCCGAGGTGCCCACCGGCTGTCCCGAGGAGCTGCGGCCGCCCAGCCTCCCGGAGCGCTGGAGGCCGGCCGGGCGCTGCCGGAGCCCAGGGCAGGGCGGGCCCGCGGCTGCGCACTGACCGCCGGCTGCAACGAGGCTGCTCTAGGCGGTGGGGAGAGGCGCGCGTGCGCACCACGCCCCCTCCGATTGGCCCTGCCCTCGGGAGCTGCCCAATCAGCGGCGGCTATGGAGACGAGACTTCCCTCCCGCATGGTCCCGTCGCTGGCTCTTCGCCATTGGCCGTCCGGAGCTGCCGCTCGGAGGGAGAGCCGCACTGCCATTGGCTGAGGGAAGTGGCGCCTGGCTGGTGACGATTGGCCAGAGCACACAGAGGGGCGCGGCTAAGGCGGAGCCCTCGGTCTTTATTTTTTTCGCCGTCTCCCATTGGCCGAGACGGCGGCCGGCCGGAATTTCCGATTGGCCGGCGCACGCTGTTGCTAGGCAGGCGAGGCGGCGTGGGCGGGGCTCCCCTCGCCGATGAGTCGGCGCTGAGGCTCAAGCAGCGCGGACGCCCCGAGCCCTCCGCCCGCCGCTCGCGACCCCCGCGACCCTCCGGACCCCCGCCCGCCCGAGGAGCCGCCGCCCGCCGCCCCTCTCCCCTCCCCGCAGCGCCATGGCCTCGGGATCCGAGTAAGTGCGGGCCCCGCCGCTCCCCGCGGCTAGGCCCCGCCGCGCCCTGGGCCCGGTCCGGCCTGCCCGCTTCTCCCGGGCGGCCCGCGGGCCCCAGGCGGGCGGAGGCGGCGCCGGAACGGGGATGAGCCGCTTTCCGCCTGCGCCCTGCCGCGGCCGGGCCTGGCCGGGAAGTGTCGAGTCATGGCGGGGGGCAGGCCGGGCCGGGCCGCCCGCCGTGCCGTCGCCGGCCTAGGCCGCCCGCCCCGCGGGCCCCGCTCTGCGGAGCGCTTTGTTTCCGCACCCGTCCCGGGCTCCTCCTGCTCGCAGCGGCCCCGGAGCCGCGGCTGGCGAGTGACTCGGCGCTAGCCGAGGCGGACATATTGTGCCGGGCATGGCCGAGGCGGTCGGCGGTGTTTCCGTCTCGGGTGTCTTGCCTCACTCTTGTTGGCTCTGCTCACTTACAGGCTGAGGATCGTCTTCCATGCTCCTTAGGAATGAGTAACAGTCTCCGCACGCAGCCCACGTGCATTTTGAGCGGAGTAAAATAGAATCCAGAAATAAATTTTCCCAATCCAAGAATACTCGAAGTGACTTTTTGACTTCTCTAGAGGCACTTATAGTGTCTTTTGGTGTTCTTCGAGTATGTTTTCCTTTTTTTTAACAACTCCTGGAATCCAAACCTGCTTGGCCCTGCGGGGTCAGTTCCACCGAGGCGTGCCAGACGTTCTGTGTCTGCACTGGAAGTAACATTCCCAGATCCCTGTTGGGCAGGTGGATGAGGTTAGCAGTGTTTTTAGAAAGGGATTTCTACTTCAGCAAAGTTTTTCTCACCCATGCAGGAACCAGAAAAAGTTAGTTTGCAGCTGGAACACAGTTACTTTTTAGATGCCATTTTTTTGTCACAGCTGCTGGCAGCCATCTTGCTGAACTGAGCCTCAGCATGGCAAGTAGCATTCCAAAAACTAAGGGAATGTGAGTTTTGAAGGGATCCCTGTTTTCCTCTCCCAACCTGTCTGAAACAATGTTGAAAACTTGGCTTCTCTGAAATGTGTCTAAACTCCCCCCATGGTTGTCTGGTTTCAGAGTCTGCAGTCAGTACATACATCGGATACTTCACTTGGGGATAAAAACGTTTTATGACTCTTTTTCTTTAATACCTGCCTGAGAAAAGCAGTTCAGTCTGTGAATCAGATGTTCAGATTGGTAAGAAATTGCTCACAGGTTTTATCTGGGAAGTGATTTCACAAGGGTGGTGGCAAAAAGTCACGTCAGTGTGCAGAGGAAATGGCTGATTTCACTTTCATTACTGCAGCTGGAATCATTCTGGGAAGTGGCTTTTTCCTAATTTTTAGCACTAACTTGAAGGAACAGGTTGTTTCCTTACTTTAAGTGGGTCTTTGGAATTTGGTTATAATTTTCAGAAGGATCACTAATTGGTAATGACTTTCTGCTCTTGTTCATACCCTACCCTGTGATGCTTCTGGGCATTATCAGTTGCTGAACGAGGGGAGCTCTGACGCAGAGAGAAACCACTGACTGATGTAATTAAGTCCATGAAGCTGTGTCAGGGTTGTGGGTGGATATTGGGAAAAGGTTTATCCTGTAGGTGGTCGGTCACTGGAGCAGGCTCCCCAGGGAAGTGATCACAGTACCAAGCCTGGCAGAGTTCAGAAAACATTTGGACAATGATCTCAGGTACATGCTGTTATTGTTGTGGATGTCCCATGCAGGGCCAGGAGTTTGGCTTGATAATCCTGATGGGTCCCTTCCAGCTCAGGTTATTCTGTGGTCCTGTAAGTTGCAGAAAGTCCCCCTGGTACTCCAAATGAGGCTGTTGAACTGCAATACTGAGAGAGAAAATGGTTGGCCTGTTAATGGTTGGCCTTTAGGGCTGGTACATATTTGCTTTAGTTTTACAGATGTCATGCACATTATATACAAGCTTGGCCATTTGTTGTGTTGGTGATTGTGTCCTCACTTCTGGCTTCTGTCTAGGGTCAGCATAATAGAGATGTTGAATTACCTTTTAATTCCAAAACAGCTCTGAAGCTACATTTTCTGTTCAGTGTGTCTCTTTTTTTAAGTCAGGGAAAGAAAGGAGTGAGAGGGAAAGCATTTGAGGGAGCTGACAAACTGGGTAGGTCAGGGAGGTGGTTTGGAAGGTTTCCATCAGGCTGTCTCTGACCAGAAGCTCATCAAGAAGCTTTAAAAATTACCTGGGTTAGCTTTCTGTCCCTGTCCTTTCCCAAAGATTCCTGGCAGGAGAGAGTCCCAACCCATGCCTTAGGCTTTCCTGCTTGGTATCTCCTGTTTGTGCTCTCCCTCCCACAGATGTTTGAGTTTCTCTGAGCATGATTGAGGTGCAGACATCTCTTTTGCCCTGTTATTTCAGCCGCAGCATGAGGAACCCCTGGAGAGATGCAATGATGGCAAATGGTGATGATAACAATATTGCAAATTGTTGTTGAAAGATGGGTAGTGCTTGTCTGTCTAAACCTTGCCCTTGTCTGTGGGAGAAACAACATCATTTCCCTACCTAGTTGACATGTAATTTTGTGGCATCTTTGTTTTTCCCTCTGCAGACCTGTTAGGTCAGAGCACTGAAGCTGACCCTGCACATTGAGCTCCCTGGATGCTCTTTCTTGGACACTTTTAGTCAATTTTTAATGCCTCCAATCCTTTTTGATCTCTCTAAGTGTATCTGATATTGATCCAGCTCTCATTTCTCAGAGAACTGTAGGTTCAGTTCTTCCATACTAAAACTTTTTTCTCTTACTTCACAGAACCAAGTGGATTCTTGCTGTGTTCTTCTGCACTGCTGTATGTCAGGAGCTATCCAAACTTTCTCTCCAGTTTTTTGCAGCTTTTGTTTTGTGTAGAGTGTTACTTGAAAAGCTTCCAGTTGTTACCCAGTTCCTCTAATGTTTGTTTTTGATTTGGTGTTCCAGGCTGGTTTTTTTGGCTGTAATAGTAGCCCCTGCATCCCAAGGGACAGACATTTAGTTTCAGCAACATTTCACGTAGCCAAAGTCTAGCAGTGTTTTCTGATAAAAAGGCCTTGGGATTTGCGTCTTGTGTGCAGAGGGAGGAATTACAGTCACACTTTGAATAACCCAAATAACAAATACTGTGTCTCCCTGGTGTCCCTTAGTTGAAATCCTGAAATCTGTTTGCTGGGTTAGTTTCCAGTGGCCAGGAGCTAATGCGGAGGCAAAGTCCTGACAACTAGGTTGTTGGTTTTTATCCACTGTTTAACTGTAATCTGCCCTGATAATGTATTTGTTCAGTTTACTTATTGCTCTCTCAGTTTTCCTGGAAATTACAGGCTTTTTAGGACTCACAACAAGACCACATTTTTAGAGTGATTGTGGAATTCACGAGCCTTTTCCAGGATGTATCCAACAGCTTTTATTGTGTCTTTTTTTGCTCAGACAATAGATCTGCAGTATCTTACCTCTTACACTCCTTAATAAAGAGAGGAAAAGGTAACTTTCAATAGTGCTGGCAGTCCAGGAAATAAAATGTTTTACAACTTTTGTTTACTTAAAATATTGTTGTCTGTGGTTTGTAACATGTTTCCTCTGCTGCCAGTGTTTTAAGGGAAGCTTGAAAACCTTTTGAAAGCAAGCTGGCTGCTCTCATGGGCTTGCTTGGTATTGTTTCCCCTTTTATGTGTCAGAGAAGGGAGCCAACACTGCATAGCCTTTATTGTAAAAGCCTCTGTCTTGAGGTGAGGAGGGACCTGGATAACATCACACCATAGGTATGTCACCCCTCTCTGATGGACTCTAAAAATTGTAGTGAACATGTCAAGAGCTGCCATTTGCACTCACAGTTTGGTTTCTTCTGGTCATTCTTGTCTCTGAAGACATGGAGCCAAAGTTATGGCTGCTGCCATTGTCCACAAAGCTCCCTACTTTTTGCCAGTGCTTGCTGCTTGCTTAGGTCAGGGGAAGACTTTGTTTTTCTTTATTTTGTTTCAGAATCACGTCAGACCATGCAAGGTTTTCTCTTCTGACCTTAGATGTTAACACAGCCACACACTTGGAGAAAGTACTCAGCCCACTGTGGGAAGCTGCAGCACTCTTATGTGTGGCTAGTGGGCAGCTTCCAAGAGCTCTTCACTAATAAGTTGGTTCCAGTTCATGTGCTTTCATAGCGTAAATTATTTGCTGTATTAGATTTTGAAGGAGAACAGTTAATCTGCTCTTCTTCCATTTCCTTGATCCGTTTTGTCAAGGGAGGTAAATTATCTTGTGTATTTCTTGTGGCATTATAGGCCAGAGCTGCAGTGACTTTTGTGAAGTTACGGAAAACAGCTAAAAAAACCCCAACACAAAATCATTTTCTGTGAGCACTTGAGTATTGCTACAGCTTGCTAGGTTTAACAAACAGGCCTTGGCAGGCTAAACTCTTACAGCTCTTCATGTCAGGGTTGCCACAGCATTGTCCTTTAATGCTGCTATTTATCTGGGATTTGACACCAAATAGAGTTAAACTTTTGTTTTGTTGGCAGCAGTTACATGTGATTTCAGATGAGTCTGACTAATTCATTGAGGCAAAACATCTTACAGTCAGCAAGATCTCACTGACCACTTCTTTTCATAGATAGCTTCATAGCTGTATCCATTGGAAGCTCATAGTTACATTTACTGACAGAAAACATCCTCCCTTGAACTCCTGCAACTGGTCCCTGGGAAGTAATGTTCTCCTTTGTGTACAAAGAAGTAGAGTTTATAAAAGACAAGACAACAAAGAAACTTGTAAAAAGTGGAGATGAAAACAAGGGGTGGCTAGGCAGGGCCAGTATCCTTCAGGCTCATAAACTGTGTTTTCTCTCCCAGCTCTAAAGCCGATGACTTATCGACTGCTATTCTGAAGCAGAAGAACAGGCCCAATCGGTTAATTGTTGATGAAGCTATCAATGAAGACAACAGTGTTGTGTCACTGTCCCAGGTGCGTCATCTGTAGAAGCAAAACATTTAATCTGGTAATTTGCAAGCTGTTGCTGTCTATTAACTTGAAATGTAACTTTGCAACATGAGTAGAAGTGTTTGCGTCAGAACGTACAGCTGTTACCACTGAGGGAGGGTTGTCTTGTTTCCTGACACTCCTCCTCAATAAAATGTTTTTTTGAGTCTCAGTTTGTAGGATTCAACTGAGCTTGTGCCCTTCATCGGGTTTCAGGATTAGCTCTATACTACTGCAGTAAGAGTATCTGTCCTCTGGATTTAGTATATCACTTCAGGGTGTAATTTCTAAAGTCCAATAACTCTCCCTCAAATTCTTGAATTCCTGTTTTTTCAAAAGCTTGTTCTAACACTTTGCGGTTTACAGGCAAAGATGGATGAACTGCAGCTGTTCAGAGGAGACACTGTCCTGCTAAAAGGAAAGAAGAGGAGAGAAGCAGTCTGCATTGTTCTGTCAGATGATACCTGCTCAGATGAGAAGATTCGCATGAATAGGGTTGTTCGTAACAACCTGAGAGTGCGCCTGGGTGATGTGATCAGGTGAGGATACTGTGTTATCATGGAAGACATTAGCAATCACACATTATCTCATAATATCTGAGCTGTCCTATTGCAAAAACAAGTTAAAACCTGTTAGAAATGAAAGCGAGAAAAAGTGGAACAGCCAAATAGCAAGATTAAAAATGCCCCAAGGATGTTTATATTCCAATTTTTGCTGTAAAAATCATTATTAAATTGGGAATGCTTAAAAAATGTTGCAGGCATTCTGTTGTGCAGCATTTGCAGGAAGCAGAATCATAAAATGATTTGAATTGGAAGGATCTTTAAAGAAGTAGTAAAACATGGAAATATTGATCTCTGCTTCTTACAGGAGACAGATCCCATTCTGCAGTGGGCATGGGTAGAACGGTAGCACATGAGCATTTCCTGAACATAAAAATGGTAGTTTTCGGGTTTAAATAAGGGAGAGCTAACAGCTTCTGCTTCTCCTGAGCATTGTCTCTGAGAAACTGAGAACCTGGTTATGACACCAGACTTATGAAATGATATCTGTAATAATGTTTAAATACAAAATGTATTTCATACAAACTTACTAGATGAGAGAAATGAGGCTGTTCCACCCATCCCTCTACCACTAAAAATGCAAGTATTAAACGCCACTGTAATTGGTTCAGAATGGTGCTTTGTGTCTTTGGATTTAAAGTAGAGGTGAATTCTTACTTTAACCTGATGGGAGATTCCTGTTGTAGTCTCTTCTAGTGTGACAGCCCATGCTGTCGTCTTCTCTGTTAGCTATGTCTGTAGTGGTTCTAGGCTTCCCAAATGTGTTACCAGTTGTCTTGATTCATTGCAAGATCAGGGAGTTTTCGCTCACTTGCCCTCAAAGATTTTTTTTGCTTATAGTGTTACTGTGTCCTGGTTTCTGCTAAAATCCAGATTAATGTGCTAACACTTTCTGATTGTGGTGTGTCAAATATTTTCCTTCCGGGACAGTCTCTCTCCTCTTTTACCATTTTGCTCTATGCTCTCTGTAACACAGGTAGTAAAAGAATCCATTAGGAGTCTGTAATAAAAGTCACATATGAAAAGCTGTGTGCTCAGGTGCAGTTCCATGGCTTCTTTTAGCTGGTGAAGCCAGTTTCTGCCACAGTTGGATACTTTGAGCTGTTGCTACAGTAGGCTGTTTTGCTACATTGCAAAATAGTAACTGTAGCACGTATTTAAAAGGGGAAAGAGCTTTCAGCCTTTAACCTACTCATCAGCCCTCACAAAGTGGGACTGACCTACACATGCCTGCAAAGGTGTTCACCCCCGGTTGGTACTGTGAGAGCCTTTGCTTGGAATCAGTTTTGTCAGCAATAGGGACTCTGGGCACTATAGTGAGAGAGAGGAGGGAAGAAAGTATTTTCCCCAGCTCACTTTTCCATGCAGCTGGTTCTCCAGTACCTTGCTGATACAAAAGCTACCTCGTGACTCTAATCAGTCTTTAGACTACATTTGAGATGTGTGAATGTGGAGGGGACGTCTGCAGAAAAGCAGAAGGGTAGGAAGAAGCTATTAAACTCTCCAGTGGTGTTGGACGGGGCTGAAAGGAGTGAAGGCAAGTGTATGCTGTGAAGACTAGCTTTTGGTGGGTATGATTTTTGCTTTGTCAGCGCTGAAATATTTCTGTGTGAGTAGGAAGTCTCACCAGGACTTTTGATGGTCTTTGGATGTTCTTTCCTGGGAAGGGGCATGTCTTTTCTTGTCCAGGTGTAACACTGAGGTGCAAGTCCAGCTCTAACTGGAGTTTTCTTGTTTTGCAGTATCCAGCCTTGCCCAGATGTGAAATACGGCAAACGTATCCACGTGCTGCCAATTGATGACACAGTAGAAGGGATCACAGGGAATCTGTTTGAGGTCTATCTGAAGCCATACTTCTTGGAGGCTTACAGACCCATCAGGAAAGGTAATAATGCCTGTCATTGAAGTCCTCACAGCTGCAAGTGTGAGCTAGTCCTGAAACTAAATATGGAGAATTTCTAGAAGCATGCACAGATTTCCATGCAGCATTACACCAGCATCTGTAGGGAGAGACTTTGCTAATGGTGATTTAAATTTTCCATAATCTTCAGAAGGAGTGATTGCTGCTGCTGTCTGGCAGAGCAATTTGGTAGTTCTCCTCCATTTTTTTAGCTATATGAGATGAGAGAACATCAGAAAGGCTTAGGTGGAACTTGGGAGAAGATCTTATTCAACTAAGTCGCTGCCATGTGATGTAATCGGTGAGTTGCCTGCATATTAATCAGTTGGTTTGGTTTATGTTGTGCTTACCCTGTTTCATCAGAGTCCATCCTTCATTAATGTGGTAATTGAAGGGGAGTCAGGTTCAGATCCCCACATCTGGAGTGGTGGAGTCGGCTGCTGTAAGATGCTGAATGTGGTGATGTGAATATAGCTGCCACAGAAGTGATCATATGAGCATTATGTAACAATTAGAATCATGCAATTTAGTTAATTTCCTACTCTCACCTAAAATCAAATTACCTTGACCCATACACTGGGCTTTTCCACCCTCCATATCACACACAAAGTGCACCCAGGTCCTTGAGGAAAAGCAGAACAATGTGTGGAAAAGCAGAACCATGCATGGGTTTGCCTTTGCCAGAGACAGCAGTGACCCAGACTGCTTATCACAGATTATTTTTTATGTACACTACAGGAACTTTATCTCCTTCTACAGTGTGTAAAAATGTTGGCTGGGGGGAGGCAGTCACCAGGCAGCTTTTGCTAAATGTGTGTCCCAAAGTTTGCTGTTTCCATCAGCCTTTGCTTTCCCATGTAGTCATGAGCAGTCCATTGCATCATTTGGTTTTCCAGAAGCTGGTGAATGATAGGGAATGCAATACACCATCTGAAAACCATGCTTTGCCTGTCCCTGGGAATGAAGTAGCCTCAGTACCTGATGTTTTGTCATCAGATCCGAAGACTTTTTTCCTCTTAGAGTATGGAATAATACGGAATAGGCTTCCAGTGTGCTGGGCAAGGTCCCAGCACCTTGCAGTGATTTGTGTCTCTCTGGAGCTGCCAGCATGACAGCACAACTTTTTCCACATATTTACTAGTTTTTCAGGATTCTACACTTGTTCAGGAGTGAAATTCCAAAATGTTTTAGGTAGCCACTAGCCTGGACACTTTCCCCTCTGGATCATGTTCTTATATTAACTGTAAACAAGACCTGAATCACATTCAACAACGTACTGTTTCACAGCACCAGGCTTGCCAGGATTCCAGAAGCATTTGGATGATACCCTCAGGCACATGATGTGGTCCTTGGGTCTGTCCTGTGCAGGATCAGGAGTTGGACTCAGTGATCCCCATGAGTCCCTTCCAACTCAGGAAATTCTGTGATAAAAACCAGGCTGGCTTCAGATGTATTGAAAGGATATTAAAAATCTTTAAAATGCTCAAATGCTATTGTAATTAGCCTGGCTTTGGAAGACAGTGGGGAAGGAAGACCTCAGGAGGGAGATGTAGGAGAGGTGCAGTTACCAGTGGTTCCCAATGGATGGCTCCCGAAGTACAGAGCAGATGGCAGTGCTCAGTTCACTCCTCAGATTCATCTCGGGACCGACAGCTCCATCTCATCATAAGCTGCTGCTGCAAGGATCAACACAAAGATCACGTTAGCCCAGGCAGCAAGGACAATAAACCTCAGTACAGGGGACACCTACACCAAGTGAGGTGTTAAAAAGACACCCTGAGAACAAGCACGAATAAACGCCATCACCAGCTACTATTATATATGGATGGAATTCTTAAAACAAATTTGGCTTAACATGTTCTGATCAGATCTGTTATTAGGCCAACCCTTTTTACCCTGTGCTGACTGCCAAGAAGGACTGTTATCCGTTGATCCCCGCATGTTACTAAATATCAGACAGCTACTCATTCCCCAGCTAGCCGTGGGATGGAAAGCAGATCAGGAAAAACTTGTGAGTTAAGCATATTTTAGTAATTGAAGTAAAGTATAATAACAGTAATGGAAAATACAGGGAATGAAACCCAAAAAGACAGGTGTTGCATGACACCTGAGACAGTTGCTCACCACCTGCTGAATGATGCCCAGCCTGTCCCTCATCAGTGTGTGATGACTCCCAGTTAAATCCCCACAGTTTTTTGCACTGGGCATGGTGTTCTATGGCATGCAATATCCCTTTGGGCAGTTTGGGTCAGCTCTCCTGGCCATGCTCCCTCCTGGTTTCTTGGGCACCTGCTCCTGGCAGAACATGGGAAACTGGCCAGTGCTTGAGTCAGGGTAAGCACTGCAGAGCAACAGCTGAAATATCAGTGTGTTATCAACATCATTCTCAACTGAATCAAAATCACAACACTGAACCAGCTACTGGGGAGAAAATGAACTCTAACCCAGATGAAACCAAGACATGTATACCAGCTGGCACTCTGTCTAAATTAACTTTTTTAGAGTAATTTAAGGAATAACTGGGAGAGTGAGTAGAAGACCAAGCACACTTTGGGGTTGTGTTCATGACGCTTCTGCCATACGATAGATGAAAGTATACTATAGGTACAAGTCGAAGTTAGGCAGGGTCTGTAGCCCAGTGCAGCCAGGAGTCACAGTGCAGTGTTATATATTGTTCTTTTTTCTGGAGATAAGCAGTTATAACTAGTATCAACTAGTTACAATAAATTTAAAATTAATTTTATTGAGTTAAGGCTTTTTGTCTGTTCTAAAAATGTTAAATTGAGACCAAATGGAAAAAAACTGTGATTTCTCGCCTTTTTGTTTTGTATTTGGGCAGGGTATTCTTTTCTATTGTTTTGTTTTTTAGTGGATGAAATTTGAGAACTGAAACAGTGCTCAGGCTGTTGAAGTGGATGCAGCTCTTGAGTTTAACATGCAAAACAGTGTCATAAATGCCACAGTGTCTGCCTGTGTGACTGACTTCCTTAAACTCTGGGGCTGCTGGTCTTGCAGGGGTTGACATTTTGCAGATGTGGGTTGCAAGAGGCCACTGATGTGTGGGGTTTTACAGGTGACATCTTCTTGGTGCGTGGAGGGATGCGTGCAGTGGAGTTCAAAGTGGTGGAGACAGATCCAAGCCCGTACTGCATAGTGGCTCCAGACACAGTGATCCATTGTGAGGGAGAGCCCATCAAACGGGAGGTGAGCTGAACCCTGCCATGTGCTTCTCCTGCTGGATCTCCTCTGTCCAAGGCCTGTTTCTGGGCCAGTCCTTGAGGGCAGCAGTGTTTGCAGTTCCTGTTTTGACATTTTATCTACTGAATGTAATGGTCAGAAACTCTGGTTTCAGGAGATGTGCTGCTGCTGAAGGTAGTCAGAGAAAGGTACTTCCAGTGTCTTCCTCATATGCTGAAAGCACCAGGTGATAGGTTTGCTGATGAGATGCCATGCTTTGGGAGCAGCTGTTTTGCATCTGCTTCCAGATATTTCACACTATGCTTGGATGCATCTTTTGATTCCAGTGTTCCCTTGATCCATAGCAGAGAGAGCTTACAGTGGTGCTAAATTTCATGCCATGTGAAAAGAAAGTAATAGGCACTCTTTCTGAGAGAAATTTGAAATTCTCAAATGGTTTACATTAAAACAATAAAAGTTCCTCAGTTCATTAACATGTCTAGCCTTGAGTGTTGCAATCTTGTGGCTGCCTGAGGGGCTTGTCTGACAAGTTTTTGCAACCTCACTAGAGAGAGTAGGAAATCTGAGGGAAATGAGCTGAGGTGGGTGCATACTTCATAGAATAAGTACCTTTTCCTGCCTGCAAATAGTGTGAGTGCTGGTTTGTTGTTAGCTGCCTTCTGAAAAACACCTCTGTGACTTTGTGAGACTGCACCTGGGCACTCCATGCATCCTACTTGGCCTCTTCAGGCCACAGCAGAGATAGACAGGAGTGAGTTCAGTCTAGGCCACAAAAATTATGAGGAGCTGATGGTCAAGAATGAGGGAAGAGGGCCTGGTATCATGGCATAATGCAGCCTGGAGAAGGGAAGGCAAAGACCTACTGGCAACTGCCTGATGGGAAGGGATAGATGACATGGCTTCTGAGAGCTGTGCCAGGGACATGACTGGATGCACTAGCATAAGGTGGATCAAGGGAAATTTCCAGTAGATACTTGGAAAAAGGTTTCCCCCAGTCCTAGAGCGGACCCCAGAGAGGGCAGAAGTCTCCAAAATTGAAACCTTCAGTGCTTGTTAAGTCCAGCTCTTGAGAGACCTGCTTGAGACAGGTGGGAGTTGAGCTGAGCCTCTCTGAAATTTTAGGCTTTGTTATTATTTTAGTGCAGCCTAAATAACTGAGGCCAATAAAGGTTTGGACAGGTGGGTGGATAGATACTGAGAAGGAAGAGTTGGTTGACTGTTCTTATCCATATGTCTAGACCTTAACATTCTCTTGACAATTGGAGTCCGTCTCAAAAGGTAACACTGCACCTGAATAACTGGCAGTTAGAATATGCCAAATAGATAGCATTTACTCTAAGGAGTAAGTGTATTTTAAACTGACATTGTCTCTTGTTACTTCCATTAGCCCCATCAAAGAGTCACAGAGCTTGTTTTGTGTTAGAGTCTGTAGGGAACCTGGCAGCAGAGGCTGTCATTCCAGAGGGTGGGCTTCAGTGAAGTCTGAGTATGTGCAGGCAATTCTCTTTATATGTCTGGGAAGACAGAGCTAAGAATAATTATAGAAGACATCAGGAAGAATCTCAAGACCGGCAAGAAATTTCTAAAAAGCCATATTCCTGGCTTCTGTAGACTGGGAGGGTTTGTTGAACTATTGTTTTCACTCAGATGTTTGATGTATTTCCTCCCGGGTAGGATGAAGAGGAGTCGCTGAATGAGGTGGGCTATGATGACATTGGTGGCTGCCGGAAGCAGCTGGCTCAAATCAAAGAAATGGTGGAACTTCCCCTCCGACACCCTGCTCTCTTCAAGGCCATAGGGGTGAAGGTACGTCTGCATGTGCAGGTGGATTAGTGGGCTTGCCCTGAGAGATGTCTCTCCAGAAGAGAGATTTAGGAGGTATTGGAGAAGGGAATAAATAATTTGTGGTGTAGGTTTTTGCAGTTTTCCTAATGCTAGTCTTCAGAAGGTATTCGTTTACGTGTTCTGGACACAGACTGAAACACCAGCAGCTTGTAAAGCAGAGTGATGCTTTGAATCAGCACTGCCAGTTACTGGCAAGGTTTTTGTTGTGTGTTGTGTGAAGTAGTAAAGGGTGTTGATAGCAGTGCTGACATGGCAGCTGTTGCATGAGTTTGCATCACAGTTTCAGACTGGCATTATCAAATGCTTACAAATTCACTGTGAAGCTGATTAAGCACTTAAATATTTGCAACCTAAGACCCTTGTCTTTGTCCTCAGCCTCCACGTGGGATCCTGCTGTATGGTCCTCCTGGCACTGGTAAAACACTGATTGCCCGAGCAGTGGCCAATGAAACGGGGGCATTCTTCTTCCTGATCAATGGTAAGTTTTGAGGCTGCTTTGGCCCCAGGTCTGCTGTGTTCATCTTATGGTAAGGAATGGCGTTAATAGGGCTTGTAGAGCCGTATTATCTTCCTGACATCCTTCCTTACCTCTTTCAAGCATGCCTCTGGGGACACTTGGAAGCCCTTTGTATGGAAGTATCTGTAGTGAAGCTTCCTGAAGCTTGATTGTGTTTTAGCAGAGTGCTTGGAAGATTGTGCTGAGACACAGGGGTTTGGTGTCTGTCTGTCCATTTGTGTTGCTGAAGGCAGAACTGACAGGGCTTCTGGCTTTGCTCCCACCATGTTCTATTCAGAAAAGAAGCTGCTGCTGTGGATTCCTCTTTCCCCACAAGTAAAGCACAGAGACCTCTTTTGTTTCACAGTACATTATTTGAAAGGAACTTTCCTGAAAACTGAGATCCTTTGGACTTAGCTACAAGCGACAGAACTGTTGATAAGTCTCACCTGTAGCAGTTGAGGTGGCTACTAGTTAATACCTAGTAAGGACCAAATTCTGAATTTTCCACACTGCTTTTCTGTCTGATTTTAGTTGGTGCTGGAATAATAGAATATTTTTACTGAAGGAATGCAGCTTTTCTTCTGCAATTTCAATCATGTGACAGCGAAAGTGAAGGACAGTATAACACAGCACAGCAGTGACCAGCAGTAGGATTAGGGACTTGCTTTTATCTCAAGAGAGTGGATGTAAACGGCTAATTTTAGGCACATGTCACCCTGTCATATACTTTCTCAAGTGTGTGGAAGCTGTCACTGAATGCTAAGGCTCCAGCCATTTCTTTAGATGCTTGTACATGTATTGCATAATAAAAATAACTCTGTCAGAGTTAGCGATGCATTCACTGCCTGCTGGCCCCAGTCCGGAGCTGCAGACAGAGCTGATAAGAACTGGTGAGTTACCTGTAATGAAATATTCAAAGCACCTGCCCCCCACACCTGTGTCTCTGCAGCTGACAGCTGCCTATACCTGAGGGTCAGGTTTATTTTTCTTGGATCCTTCAGAAGCATGTTTTCCTTTCATTACCACTGCCATCAGCATGATAGTAAAATCTGTAAAAACTGAATAAATCTCTAAACCTGCAATAGTGTTCAGCAGTTGTAGATGTCAGGAGAATGCTGTCCATCCATTTGGGATCAGTGTGCTTGCACAATTCAATTTTGTATTTAACCTTTTAGAGGAGATGGGGGTTGTGCTTTTGCTCGTTTGTAGTTGGTTTTCTTGATTTTTTTGAACTAATTTATAGGATCATATAGGGGAAAATATATACATGTGTAATGTAAACTACAGATGGCTTCATAGAGCTTTTTCCTTCCCTATCCTGGTAATTCATCACCTTATAATTTGATTGCTTCTCTTGCAAGCTAGGACTGGCATTAACTGTGTGTGGTGGCACATTACAGAGAAGCTCACCAAGTGTGAAATAGGGTAAGGAAAGAGGCAGCTAAAGGTAGCTCATTGTCTAGTGCTGCATTCTCTTAGAGTAAACTGGAAACACCAAAATAATGATAGAAACTAATTCTGCATGCTGGTCTTGTCTTTCAGCTGCAGATTTAGTGAATTTGATTGATAGTATTTGCTTTGGCTTGAACTATAGCTTGTCCCATGTGGATGTTGTACTAAAAATATTCAGCTGCGCGTTTTTGGGGCTAGCTGCTTCTCTTCTGAGTGGCACAGCATTGCTGTTTTTTAGGTCCTGAGATCATGAGCAAGCTAGCTGGTGAGTCTGAGAGCAACCTGAGGAAAGCCTTTGAAGAAGCAGAGAAGAATGCTCCTGCCATCATCTTCATTGATGAATTGGATGCCATTGCTCCTAAGAGAGAGAAGGTAAAGAGAGCCTGTAGGAGGTAAATTAGCGTGTCTTTTTTTTGTAGCAGCTGGCATTTCACTACAGGGAAAAGCAGCATTTCTTTAACACCTGAATTCACTTGGACGCCAGGAGGGTTAGATACAGTTGTTGATATTTGTTGCCATGTTGTGGCGGCTGTTGTATCTCCCGGCTCAGATACAGCGCTGGCTGCCGTGCTGGCTGCCTTGCTCTTTGTAGAGCTGTTGGTATCAGCGCTCCTTTGTGTCCCCGCAGACACATGGGGAGGTGGAGCGTCGCATCGTGTCTCAGCTGCTGACCCTCATGGACGGATTGAAGCAGAGGGCACATGTGATCGTGATGGCAGCCACCAACAGACCCAACAGCATCGACCCAGCGCTCCGGCGATTTGGTAACCGCCCCGGCCCTCTCTTCCCTGTGTGTCACACGCTTTGTGACAGGCCGTGCTTCAGAGGCCCCATAAGGGTCCCCCATTGAGCAGAAAGTCATGCTGAACATGTATTACATAAAGTATTGACTTGTCTCCAGCTCCTTGCTAGAAATTATTTTCTGGGCTTGCAGCCTTTGATGTCATTTTCTATGCCATGTTAGGTGAGCATGTGTAGAAATAATACTTAGAAGTGGGAAAAGTGTGCTAGCTTTAGGTGAAGCTATTTCAGGACACACTTAAGGAGGAAATGCCTAAGGGGATGTTCATGCATTAGATTGCAGAAGGCTTTGAATTACCCGATTTGGGCTTCTTTTATTAATGAACAGTACAGTAATTTTGGAGACTCAGGTTTCCAAAACATGAATGTCTGGTGTATGACCAGCTAGTAGAGTCTGTAATAGCAAAACTGTCAAGTGTGCAGCAGGGATTGGCCTCTTAAATGTGTAGTGTGCCACTTGAAAGCACAGTTGTGGCTGGAGGAAAAATAGAGGTGTACATATCTTAGTGAATATTGCAGTGGTGCCGTTTTCCTCATGTGTATCACCCCTTGGATAATGCTGTGAAGGTTCTAAAAAATTAAATCAGTATTTTTACTCCTGTGACAAAGACACAAAGGTATAAATAAACAAAAATGTCTCATGGTATGTTGGTTCAGTGAAGCCTATTTTCCCAAAAATGCAGCTCAGAAAAAGTTACTAAATGTGCAATCTTCTCTGCTGTGTAATCCCAAGGTCTTACTGTTAGTCCCACAGTAGTCTCACTTTCCCTAAATGCCTAATGCCTTTCCTCCTTTTCTGATCTGTCTCTTCTACTGTGCTGGCAGATGTTGCAGGCAAGCCCAAAACCATGTCGTAGTCTGATATTTTGTGGAAAACATTTTTTCACTCAGAGAAAGGCAGCAACTGCAGCTCCTGTGGTGTACAGGATCAGCAGCTCAGTGTGTGCTTGTACTCCCCAGGTCGTTTTGACAGAGAGGTAGATATTGGTATCCCTGATGCCACTGGGCGCCTGGAGATCCTGCAGATTCACACAAAAAACATGAAACTGGCTGATGATGTGGATCTGGAGCAGGTGAGTATTGTGCCGTTAGGAAAGCTTGTCTCATTCACAGTGCTCCGTTTCGTAGTGGAAGAATTGTTAAGGCTTGATTGTACAAGTGCAGTGGCTTGATTTTTCAGGACAGCCTGGAGCTGCATGAAAGGGTGATCCCTGGGATTCCTTCTGACCAGTTTACCAGTGACCAAAAGTCCTTGCTAACTGGTTAGGAATGGTACAGCTAAGTGAAACAAATGTATATCATTCCACTCTGGAAGGGCCTTGTCACTGTTGTCCTGGATTTGTTTGCTGTGTCATTGCCTTTAAAAGTACAGTAGCCCTGAAAAAGCTCACACACAGCTGGATGAGCATCGTGATGTCACTGCACCACCTGTAAGCTGAATGGTTCCTGTCATCTCTGTCCTGAAAGAAGAACTGCAGTCCTCAGGGTTACCTTTCTAAATTCCAGATGCAGATTGGATCGCTAGTAGGCAGGAGAAGGCACAGTGTTAGCACTTGTCTTGAATGTGCAGCAAAGCCCTGGTGTGGCTCTCCTTCCCAGAGGGACCCGAGCATGTGTTGCCCCTTGCTGGTATCCCTGTGAGTCATGGTCAGTGCTCTGCTTTCAGGTGGCAAACGAGACCCATGGCCATGTTGGTGCTGACTTGGCTGCTCTTTGCTCAGAAGCTGCTCTTCAGGCGATCAGAAAGAAGATGGATCTCATAGACCTGGAAGATGAAACCATCGATGCTGAAGTGATGAACTCTCTGGCAGTGACCATGGATGACTTCAGGGTAATGCAGGAGTGTTCCATATTCTTCTGGGTGAAATTAATTGCTTCTCTGAAGCAAAAGAACGTAACATTTAGAATTCATATAATACTGTTTCTTCTAACAACAGTGGGCTCTGAGCCAGAGCAACCCTTCTGCTCTTCGGGAGACTGTGGTGGAGGTGCCACAAGTTACCTGGGAAGATATTGGTGGCTTAGAGGATGTCAAGAGGGAACTCCAGGAGCTTGTACAGGTAAGGCTTTACAACAGATTTTTTTGCTTAGCCAACTTAAAAATATAATAATAAAATATAGAATATCTTTAGTTTCCTGTTGGGCTGCAAGCAGAGGATATGTAGAGGCTTTATGGCATCTACTTGTAATGGGCTGTAAATACCATGCTGTTCCATCTTAAGTGAACTTGGAGAGGAAGGCATTGGGAAGCAGCATTATGTTCTGCTGAGCTGAGTCTGCTGTGGCATTTTATGTGGGTGTTGTGCAACATGCAGAAACAGCCACAGTTCTGCCTCTTAAGTGGAGCACAGCAGTAGGACCACTGATGAGAATCATCCTGCTTGGTAGCTTTATCTGCTGTGCAGTGGATGGAGGTGCTCGTATAGAGAGCTTCTGAAGGATTCCCCATCAGCCTTAGCACAGGGACAGGTGAGAAGTAATTTTGAAGCCCTCTACAAAGGGGAATAGGACCAAATGTTGCAAATGATCTGTGGGAACTCCAGGTGTCTGCACTAGTATGGTTTGGATTGGGTACATTCCTGCTTTCAGCTGGCGCTGTAGAAACATCCTGTCTGTGAATAAAAGAATCTAAATTTTCAGTCTAACTTTCTGATGTTAAAATCACCGCCTGTCTTGTATGTGACCTCGTTGCTGAGGATAAAGGCTCACATCAAGACACCTTGCTGTCTCTGGAGAGCAGAGCAAATAGATTAGGTAATGAACTGTCCCCTTTTACTTCTGCAGGGCAGAGTGAAGCTGAGGTTAAGTGTGCTGGGAAGTACTAAACTTTGGTACTTGGGAAAGTACTGAACTGTACTTAGTTCCTAGAGGTAAATGGGTTCTTTTATCCACCTTTCCAAGCCAGTGTCCACTTAAAAACTGCAGTGGCACCTGGCAGCATCTTGTGTTTAATCCACCAGAAATCTCAGGTAGTGCTTTTGGTAGAACCAAAACTGACTCGGAGAAATGTGTCTCTTCCCATGGCAGAGGGACTTGGATTGGATGATCTTTTGAAGGTCCCTTCCTGTCCAAATCATTCTGTACTTCCAAGATAGCCTGTTGTGGCTCATCATGAGAGGTTTTTGTTTTGTTCTCTTTCAGTATCCTGTGGAGCACCCAGACAAGTTCCTCAAATTTGGCATGACCCCATCAAAAGGGGTTCTCTTCTATGGGCCACCTGGCTGTGGTAAGACATTGCTGGCCAAAGCCATTGCCAATGAATGCCAGGCAAACTTCATTTCCATCAAGGGGCCAGAATTGCTCACCATGTGGTTTGGCGAGTCTGAAGCCAACGTACGCGAGATCTTTGACAAGGTAAGTGTTTCTCCTACTCTCTGTACTGTCTTTGTGCTGAGGTATCCCCAGAACTTTGTCTCCACTGCATCTGTCTTACTGGTTCTTCTTTGTGTCTTCTTTGTGTCTTCTGTCTTCTGTTTTCCCCATTTGCACTGAGAGCAGGAGTTCTTTCCTGGTATTGGAATTAATTCTCTTCAGCAACATAGCTGTTGAAACTCTTTTTCCTGACTGCAGTTGGCATCTGTCAGTAGAGGGTGATAAATTCCCCAGTGCCTTTGGCAGAGGCTATAGTTGGGAGGGCACATGTACACTCCACATCCCCGGAAACTTCATTTACCACCTCATTAACTGTCATCATCTACAGATTTTCAGAATATCCTATGGGTTCTTGTCCTACAATATACACAGTTTAGAAAGGAGCTCACTCCTGCTTGCTTGTCCCATAGTGTAATTTCCTGTCCCAGAAGGTGTCTGCATGGATTATCCTCTTTGGTGAAGTACAGTGCTATTAGAAAAACATTGTCAGGAAAATGGAGAAAAATTTAGGTGGGAAGGAACCTAGAGACTTAGTTCAGCTGTTTGTTCAGAACAGGGAGGTGACTTCGAAAGTTCATCAGCTCAGTGCATTCAGTTCTGGACAGCTGTGAAGGGTGGAGAATCCCTGATCTCTCTGAGTCTGTGTGTTGGTGTTGGAGCACTCTCATTGTGAACAATTTCTTCCTTATTTCTTACTGGGATTTTCTCAGCTGCTCACAGCTGTATCTCCAGGTCAAGAGGCTCCCAACACCCTCCAGGGTTGGGGCTGGAGAGGTGTGCATGAGTGAGGGCTGCAGCAGGCACCTCCTTGTGCCTGTGGTCTTTCCTCCTTTCACTGAACACTGTGAAGAAAGATCCAGCTCCCTAGAACTATGCATTAGGTAGCTGAAGACAACAGTTGGATTTCTCCTTTCCATTGGATATATCTCACCTGCTTCAGTGCCTGAATAGCCAGTTGACATCTTCAGATCTTGTAGGGAGAGTTCTAGTCCAGCAAAATGGCTCTGTTTTACACTCTAGGCATTGGAGTTACTGCTTTTCTGCTTGGTTCACAATGTTTCCACTTAAGGGAAATCCAACTTGTTGTTCAGGAGAATTTAATGGAGGGTTTGTGTGGCAAGAGACTGCTCTGGAGCAGCTCTTCCAAGCTCTCCTTGTGAAGAGCTTCTGGTATTCCTGAGCTGTGTTAAAGGTGAGGAAGGCTTAGTGTGAAGTCAGCATGCTCCTTGGTGGGCAATATTAGCATGTAATAATGGTGCCCACTGTTTTTTGCAGGCTCGCCAAGCAGCCCCATGTGTGCTCTTCTTTGATGAGCTGGACTCGATCGCCAAGGCCCGAGGTGGGAATATCGGCGATGGTGGTGGTGCTGCAGATCGTGTCATCAACCAGATCCTGACTGAGATGGATGGCATGTCCACCAAGAAAAATGTCTTCATCATCGGTGCCACCAACAGGCCAGACATCATTGACCCAGCCATCCTGCGCCCTGGCCGCCTGGATCAGCTCATCTACATCCCCCTGCCTGATGAGAAGTCCAGGGTTGCAATCCTTAAAGCCAATCTGAGGAAATCACCAGTTGCAAAGGTAGAATCTGCACCCTGACTACTTCTGGCTTTAATTTGCTGTATGCTGCTTGTATTCTTCACAAGCTGTGGCCATCACAGAGGTCTGGAGGCTCATCTGTGTAATAGAATGGGGGAGGAAGCTGGAGCTCTGAGGTTTGGTGTCAGCAAAGCCAGAAATTAGTCTGCAGGCACAGCAGCTCTTTGTCACATAATGGGGTTCTGCTCATGCTGCAGGATCAGAAAAGCCTATTTGGGTGAGGTGGAAGAGATTCCTGCACTCTGGTTAAAAAACAAGTCTAGAATACACAAGTGTGAAATATGAATTGAAGAGGAACTGTTACATTGAGTTGTTGCTGAACCCTGTCATAGGCAAGATCTGTGTCCCTTGCCTGGGAAGAGGCAATAATGCAGCTGAAAGTTAATCAAAGAAAAACAGACATGAAGTGGGAGCCCCAACTTTTTTATGTCAAGCTTACCTACTTAGTTTCAAAGGAGGTTGCAGTAATACTCTCTCAACTGAGGGGGAGGAGAGGAGAAGGTCAGCTGTCTTGGTCTGCTTGTGCCCCATCTCTTATTTCCAGTCTGATGGTGTTTGCTTGATTCCTCGTGCTGAGACCTGAGCAAGTCATACCCTAAGTCTGTAAGTGCAGAGGCATTTACAACCACATCATGAATTCTGGGTGGGTGTGAGGAGTGTAGCCTGCTTTTGTATGTGGCTAATTTTTCCTGAAAATGAGAATCTCAGCAGCTGATCTTTCCAAAATTGGCTACTGTTAAGGCAGCACCTTGATACCCTGGGATCTAAAGACACCTCTCTGTCACTTGAGGATATAAGGTGTAAAGGAACAGCCTCTCTTCCTTTTATATTTTTCTCTAGGATGTTGACCTGGATTTCCTGGCAAAGATGACCAATGGCTTCTCAGGGGCTGACCTGACAGAAATTTGCCAGCGTGCCTGCAAACTGGCCATCCGCGAATCCATCGAGAGTGAGATCAGACGAGAGCGTGAGAGGCAAACCAACCCTTCTGCCATGGTGAGTGGTGTACTGAGCTCTCCCTACCCACATGTGTGAGGTGTTCCTCTGTCATCCTCGGGGATGAGTGGGCTCCTGTGCAGAGCGTGGAGCTGAAGCACTTTGTTCTCTTCTTGTGGGAGGTTGAGGACTCTCCTGGGATGCCTCATGGTCAGCATTGCTCAGGAGGTGCCTTCTACAGCCCTGACTCATGCACACCTCTCCAGCCCCCGCCTTGGAGGGTGCTGGGAGCCTTCAAGCCTGGGGGGAAGCTGTGAGCAGCTGTTGGGCCTGTGGAGTTAGGGCACACAACTCACCTAGTCCCTTTGTCCTGCTGCAGGAGGTGGAGGAGGATGATCCAGTTCCTGAGATCCGCAGAGATCACTTTGAGGAGGCCATGCGCTTTGCTCGCCGCTCTGTCAGTGACAACGACATCAGGAAATATGAGATGTTTGCACAGACCCTACAGCAGAGCCGTGGCTTTGGCAGTTTCAGGTACCTGTGAGGTGCAAGGGCTGGGCAGTGTGGCTCAGCCAGGCCTCAAGCACACACTGGGGCAGCTTTATGATGAGTTCTGAGCAACAAACCTCTTTTGCACTGCACATTGCCATTCAGCCTTGAGCTTAGAGCACCATGACACAGCATGGTGGGTGTAGGCTATGCTGCAGGTTGGTTGTAGCTGCTCTGTTGGTGCACCTGAAGTCTCTTTTTTTCCTTTACCTCAAGTGACAGCCAGGAGCCATGAGCCATTTGACCTTCCCTAAGGCTTCATCCCATTCCTTCTTGCCCATCCTAGTTGTCACTGGAGGTTGATGCAGAGGGAGGGGATGGTGCTGAGCTGCAAGGAGGCTTTTGAACAGCTTCTTTTCTCTCCTGTCCTGCACTGCTGCGTGTAGGTTCCCATCAGGCAACCAGGGCAGCGCTGGTCCGAGCCAAGGCACAGGCGGTGGCAGCGGGGGCAACGTGTACAGCGAAGACAATGACGACGATCTCTACGGTTAACTCGCTGTCCTCAGTGGACCAAACTCCACATCAGGCCACGTTGTACAGGGAAAAATCCAATGTTCAGTGGACTCTTGGCTTCTTCATTCCTCAGTCAGAACAGTGTAGCTGCACGTCAGACTTTTTACAGGGAATGTTTTCTGCAAACACAAATCCAGAGCGGTGTTCAGTTGGGAGGCAGACAGTGTATTAACAAGGAGGGGAACTGACTTAATTTCTGAGAAATTTCTGTTCTAGTTTATGTGGCAGAATCAGCAGCTTTAGCAAGGGTACAACGCTAGCCTGTATTAAAAAAAAATAAAACCCCACAAAAAATAATAAAAAAATTAATAAAAATCACACAAAACTCTAGCAAGGTCCTGGCAGTTCCTTTGTGTGTTGCTGGTGCTGTCTAAACCTATGTCTGGTGCTATGGGAGTACTCCTTGCTCTGGTGGAGCCCATCTGTGTGTGTGTGTGTGTGTGTTACCCTGCTGTGGACAGGGCTGCTCCTCATGCTTAACACCTCTTAGCTCTGTTAATGGAAGAAAAGGATTTGGCAGTGTCTCTGCCTTGCCCTGGTTTGGCAGGAAGGGCCTGGCAGCAGGTACCTGCTGTTACTCTTCCGAGGCTAGCCATGAGTTATCAGGTCTCTTGCTGCTGTGGCTCTGCAGCAAAGGATCTCTCCAAGAATCCCTGTCTCATCCAGGCACTTGGGGCACTCAAGGTGTCTCTGGGGTTGTGGCGCAGTGTGACACCACTGTGATGGGGGAGAGAGGACCTTTTAACACATTCCATGTATCCCAGTTTCTGATGCTTGTCTTGGATCTCTGTTGGAAAGCTGGCTTTGTGTTGTGAGCCAGACTCAGTAGTTGGGTTCTGATCGTGGTTTTATTTCCTTTTCTCCTGTTCTGCCTCCCTGCCTTGCTCCTTTTATTTTCCCCTCTGTGAACTAAAAAATGTGCTACTGCTGTACTTGATTGCTTTATGTCAGGGAAGCTCGGGGTCCTAGGGAGCAGGAGCAGGACAAGAGGCAGGATTGGCTGAGCCCTCGGCCTGAGGGGGAGCAGGGCAGTAGAATGCACAGAGCAGCTCTTAGGGTGTGCAGGATCTGAGGGTTTCTGCAAGGAGGGTAAAATGCACTGTGTGTGGCAGAATGTTTCCCTGGGCCTTAGGAGCTGAGCCATGGGAGAGAGGGGGCAGATGCTGTGGGGTTTCTGTCCCAGAGTCTGGCACATCTTGAAGGGCTCCATCGAGCCATTGTGTTGAAGGGGAGAGAGTTTAATGGCAGAGGACTGGGTGTGGTGAGAAGGGGCTTGTGTCAGCCGTGGGTGTGGTAAGCGCAGTGAAATAGGGGACGCTGCGTTTAAATAGCAAACCCCCTGCGGCGGAGGAGGTGGTGCAGGCCCCTGGGGTCCGGGCTGGCAGCTCACCTGCGCTGTCCTATTTGGGAGCTGTCTGCCGGCACCACCGTCCCTGTCCTCACACCATCTCTGCTGGGGAAATCGCTCTGGCTGGCTCCAGTGGGAACACTTGTGGCAGCAGGGTTGAGGCTGTGGGGGACTGGTGCTTCCCCTGCCTCACTCCATCCAGTTTTTGGGTTAAACATCACCGTTCTGCTCTAGGGTTGACTCCTCCCTGAGCTCTGCAGGGACAGATACCAGCTTTGCTTTGGCCACAGGGAACCAGACCCAGGTGCTTTCTGCCACCTAGTAAAGGGAATCTCATGGCTCTCCAAAGCCTTCCAAAGCTTGGACAGGGGCTTCTTCCTCCCTGCAGTGGGAGAACATCACCACCCAGCAAGTCGAGGGGCAGATCCATCCTGGCAGCTTTGTCTGCTCTGGAGGCTGGGGCAAGGAGTACATGGGATGGTGTGCCCCATCTCCTGGCAGCCCAAATCTTCCTCAGTGCCTCTGCAGGCTGCAAATGCTAATTGAATCCAGCAGAGGAGCTGGAAAACCTCCTGCTTTCTTCCCTGCCATCTGTGGTACGTAGCTCCACAGGATTTCCAAGAGCATCTACCCTTGCTCTGAGGCTGTATGGACCTGGTGGGAGGGCTGAGGGTGTCCCCCAGATCAGCACTCACAGGCCCCTCTCTGAACTTCAGCAGCCCTAGGCGAGCAGTTGGTATCAAGGACGGGGTTTGGCCCCAGCCCTGCCCCTTTCAGGACTCCTCCAGCAGAGACCCTGGTCAGTCACTGCCAGGGCAAGAACCTTTCTGCAGCACCCTCCTCCCCTGCCCAGATCCTTGTTGAGGGTCTGGGCAGCTCCCAGAGGTGCTGGAGGAAGATGTTATTGGCTGAGGCATGCCCTGGAGAGTGTGGGATTAATGCGGGGGAAGCTGAGGGCATCCCTTCCTTTGCTGACATGATCCACACCTCCCTGTGCCCCCCTGGGTTCCACCTGTGGCCCCAGAGCCCCTTCACCCCCTACAGCCAGGCCCCATTGGGACCATTGGATTTGATGGGAGCCACAGTCCAGCCACGCTTGATGCAGGGTGGGAGAACTTTCTCAGGCCATGGTTCTGGGGTTAGAGGCTGGTCCCTGATCCAAGAGACTGGCACCCTCCTGCACCATCCCAAAGCCCTCTGGGCCCTCCCGGTCCTCTGATCACCGTGGGGTCACAAGTGACTGCTCTCAGCAGTCCTCCATCCTGCTCCAGGTAGGCATGGATGAGCTATGGGCATTGCTGCTCCATTAGCAGCACTGGTCCCCAGGACATCCCTTCCCCTTGAGCCCCACAGGTCATGTGTGCCCTCTCCCCATGCCTATCCTTGTCCTGAGGGCATCCCTCTTCCATGGCCATCCCCTCTCTATGGATGTGCCCTCCCCATTGACACTTCCTACCCCAGATGTATCACTTCCCTATGGATGTTCCTACTCCAAGGGCTTCTCCACCTGTGAGGATTTGAACCCAGCTGGCAAATCAGTCCCATTCAGCTGCTCATTCACACCCCACCTGCCACAAACCCCCAGCTGATACACTGGGAATGATGTTCTATGGCATGGAATAACCCTTTGGCTAATCTGGGTCAGCTCTTCTGGCCATGCTTCCACCCATCTTCTTGTGCTCCTGCTCACTGGCAGATCATAGGACGCTGGAAAGTTCCTTTGTCCCTCCAGAAATACGATGTTTTCTACACTGTGTAGCTCCATAACTTTCGGGTGCACAGTGTGGGATAGAGGATAGAGGATAGAGGCAGGGCCCTTCTAGTCCTGGTCATTGGATTTGCCACTCACTTCTTGTAGAAATGGAATCAGAAAACACCCTGAGTTGGAATGGACCCATCGTGGCCATCAAATACAACTCCTGGCCCTGCACAGGACACCCCTACGGACATAGCATGGGCCTGAGAGCATTGTTAAAACACTTCTTGAACTCTGTCAGGCTTGGTGCTGTAATCACTTCTCTGGAGAGCTGTTCCAGAGCCCATCAACTCCTCCAGGTGAAAAACCTTTTCAACATAAATCTCCCCTGACACAGCTTTGTGCTTGCCATAGGATCAGGAATACTCTACCCTTTGATTCTGCCTGGGAAGCTACCCACTGGAGACTGGACAGCAAATACTCTCTCTGGAAGAACCCTAATTTGTGATTGTTTTCCTTGGCAATTCCCATACCTGTCTCTCTATGGTCAATCTAGGTTTTCCTTCCCATGTTCTTGGGTCCTCTCCATATTGTTGCAGGTAAAACCATCAGGTACCACTATCTCCTCCCTCTTCCTTAAAAGGATGCCTGCTGTTACCAGCCCAGGGGAATGGAGAGCTTCCATTGGAGATGGAAAGCAGGAAGGAATTATCAATGTGGATGCCCATCCCTAGGAATGTTCAAGGCCAGGGTGAATGGGATTTTGAGCAACCTGGTCTAGTGGAAGGTGTCCCAGTCCATAGCAGGGGACTTCGAATGAGATGAGCTTTAAGATCCCTTCCAACCCAAACCTTTCTATGCCTGATTCTGTGAAAGGAGGGAGATGTAGAAAAATGTTTCTGCCAGTTTGACTCTCCAAGGAAAAAGGCCAAAGGTGCAGTTATGAACAGTTCCCAACAGATGGCTCCCGAAATACAGAGGGAATGGCAGTGCTGAGTGCTTGTATCAGATTTGCCTCACAAATGGAGATTCTGCTGTACCAATGGACCCACAGACCAGGGCCAATTGTGTGAGGTTCAACAAGGCCAAGTGCTGGGTCCTGCCCTTGGGTCACAGCAACCCCCTGCAGCTCCAGGCTGGGACAGCGTGGCTGGAAAGCTGCTGAATGGGAAAGGACCTGGGGGTGCTGGTCAGCAGTGGCTGAACATGAACTGGAATGTGCCCAGGTGGCCAAGAAGGCCACGGACATCCTGAATGTACCAGCAGTGGTGTGGCCAGCAGGACCAGGGCAGTGACTGCCCCTCTGTGCTGGGAGCTGGTGAGGCCACACTCCAAGTGCTGTGTCCAGTTCTGGGGTCCTCAGAAAAAGACACTGAGATGCTGGATTGAGTCCAGAGAAGGGCAGTGGAGCTGGGAAAGGGTCTGGAGCACAAGGCCTGTGAGGAGCAGTTGAGGGAGATGGAGGTCTTTATCCTGGAGGAAAACAGGCTCAGGGGGGACTTGATCACTCTCTACAGTGACCTGAAAGGAGGGTATAGTCAGTCTCTTCTCCCAAGTAGCAAATGACAGGACAAGAGGAAATGGCCTCAAGTTGTGCTAGTGGAGGTTTAAGTTGGATATTAGGATAAGTTTCTTCATGGAAGGAGTTGTCAAGTATTGAAGCAGGCTGCCATGGCCATTGTGCATCCCTGGGGGTATTCAAAAGATGTGTATCATCAAATCACAGAATGGTTAGGTTGGAAAAGATTTCTAAAATCACTAAGTCAAATAATTAACCCAACATTCCCAAGTTCACCACCAAACCATGTTTTTAAGCACCAGACATGTGCTTAAGACATCTTGGAAACTTTCAGGAACGGTGTAGATGTGGCACTTGGAGACACCTGTAAGCCACTATTGCAAAGAACAACTCACCCAGGCCCATGGAGGATCAATGTCACCACAGGGGACACACACCAAGCAAAGTGCTCCTTCAAGCATGTGGACAGGAACTTTGATTACAAGCAAAACAACTTTGTGACCAGAACAAACAGCTTGTAACAAACCTGGTCTAACAGATGTATTGTTACTCCATCCTCTGGGCACCAGATAGGGCCCTTGAAGTTTCACTAAGTGCCATGCAGCCACTCACTTATTCTCCCCACAGTTTTTTGCACTGGGCATGGTGTTCTATGGCATGCAATATCCATTTGGGTCAGCTCTCCTGGCCATGCTCCCTCCTGGTTTTTTGGGCACCTGCTCCTGGCAGAGCATGGGAAACTGGCCAGTGCTTGAGTCAGGGTAAGCACTGCAGAGCAACAGCTGAAACATCAGTGTGTTATCAACATCATCCTCAGCTGAATCAAAATCACAACACTGAAACAGCTACTGGGGAGAAAATGAACTCTATTCCAGATGAAACCGCCACTTATTCCATACCTTTTACATCATGCCAGGTCCCCTGCTTTCCAATACCCCATCACCCTTCCTGTCTTCTGATACCAGTCTTTTGAACCCTTCCAGTGCCTATAAGGATGGGGAGAGGTTTTTGACAAGAGCATATAGGGACAGGACAAAGAGTAATGCCTTCAAAGTGAGAGAGAGGGATTTAAGATTGGATGTCAGGAAGAAATTCTTTACTGTCAGGGTGTGAAGCACTGGCAGAGGTTGCTCAGAAAATCTGTGGATGCCCCATCCCTGGAAGTGTTCAAGGCCAGGTTTGATGGGTCTTTGAGCAACCTGGTCTAGTGGAAGGTGTCCCTGCCCACAGCATGGGGTTGGAATGAGGTGAGCTTTAAGGTCCTTTCCAACCCAAATCATTATTTGATTCTGTGATTACATCATTATCCCTATCTATGGACCACCCCTATAAAAGTGCCTTGAGGTTGTTTAGGTCATGACCTTGGGCTTCATCTGTCCTAGGAGTCTTTCAGGACAGGAAAGATGGTGTGTGGTGGTGTCACTTGTAGAAATCACTTCTGATTCTATCACTGCTGGGCTTGGCTGCTTTCACCACAGCTCATCCTTCATTAACATGGCTACCAAAGGAGAGGTGGGCTCAGATCCCCAAATTCAGAGAGGCAAGGTACCCAGTGATGGTGATGGACATATTAGTGGCCATGGAAGGTATATGCAGTGCTATGTAGCAATTAACATAACTCAGTTTAAATTATTGACTATTCTCACCCAAAATCAAATTGTCTTGAGCCACACACTGGATCTGAGAGATGGGCACAATGCCCATCTCCTGTCCCTGTGCACAGCTCCTGATATTTGCACAGGGATGTGCAAACATCCCTGGCATCAGCAGGACTTTCCATGGGCGCCAGTAATGCCTCTGGCTCTCACCCCGCCCCAAGGCCCTTCTGAGAAGAGATGGGCACTGCTCTCTCCCGCCTCCCCCTGCAGCCCCTCACTGACCACCCCACTGCCCATGTTAGCCACATCCCAGAGCTCTGAGGGGACAGAGCCCCTCACCAGCGCTGCCCCCTAACCTTGGCAATGTGGTCAGGCTACTGAGGCTATGCATGAAAGGAGCAGCCATTCTGTAACCAACCAGGTCATGTATTCATTCCCCTGCCCTCATTATCAGGTCCTGAAGGTCCTGTGCAACAAGGACCAAAACAAACAGATTTCTTCTTCCTCTCCCTGCCAGCCTCAAGGGCATCTGGCCAGGGTGGTGGTGGCAATGACCCTGGCACAGAGCACTCTCCCTGCTGTTTGCTGGAGCTCAGCTTTGCAACTCCCATCACAACACACCCTGAAAAAGTGTATTTTTCAAAATACTTCTTTATTTCTCTCAATACTGACATTACAAAAAAAAAAAAAAAAAAAAAAAAAGAGAGAGAAAAAAAAAGAAGAAAAAAAAAAGAAAATTACAAAAAACCCCACTATAAAACATTCAGGTCTCGTTGAAACCGAGAAAAACAAATCAGCTTGCATCTGCGTGCTGGCCTGTCTTCTCGCTCACAGCGTCCACCACGTTTCTCCACCACATTTCTCCACATTGAACTCCACAGGGACCAGTGGCCACCCCTCGCTGGCCAAAGCAGGTGATTGATTCAGCAGCACCTCACAGGTCTCCTAGCCCCACAGGTAACACTGTACAGCTGTACACCCAGCCCCATGAACACCCCATGCACAGCCTCCCCACCCAAGGGACTCCCCGCTTCAAGTCAGTAAACTCTTTTCTTAATGAATTAAAAAAAAAAAAGATTCCTGGGGCAGGGGAGGAATATTTTGGCAGGGGTTTTCTTGGCAGTGCTGCGGTGAAAGAGGAGCTGTACAACCCAGGTCAAATGAGCTTCCAGCTCTGTACCAGCCCTTTCCTGGGAAAAAAAATGGCATGAGGCAGTGTGGGCTGAGAAAGGTAAGAAATATAAAAATTCCCCTGATGGAAATCCAAAGGTTTTAAAAAAATACAGTATTTGAAAATGGAGCCACTAAACAGACTGCCTCATGCACCTCCCAGATCTGCCCTGATGTCCAGAAACACCTCCTGAATGAATTGTCCCTGTAGAAAAATATATACACATGCCTCTCTCCTCTTATTAGAATCCTTAATTTGACCTGAAACACTAGTGAAACCCACAGCTCTGCTCACGCTTGGCTCTGCTTTTGCACCCAGATTAGTGCTACACGCACACACAACCCCAATCCAGGGGTTTGCTGTTCGTGTGGCTGAATCATCCCCCTTTCAAAAAAAGCCTGGGTGCATCAGGCCAGTATCCCCAATACAGGCAGAGAAAAACCTTTACAAAGTTTATCTAATGAGCTCTATATATATGTATTAAAAAATAAAAGCAGCAATGCAAACTCAACACATCTGAAAAAAGAAAGCTCCACCTTGGGCTTTCCCCCCTCCTCCTGCTGGCTGGGCCCTGTGGGCAGTGGGTGCAGGTAAGCGCTGCCCATGGGCACTGGGGACATCCCCGGGCAGGGGCAGGAGGCTGGATGGACCATCCCCATGTGCTCCGTTGTTTGGCACAGCCGAGGCTCAGTGTAGGCTTGGCACAGGAGAGCGGACCACAGTTGGACTTGGTACCGTGGCCCCAGGTGAGGAATTGTCCGGCTACTGGGGGGGCCACCACAGGCAGGAGTGATTGGTACTGTGGTACAGCCGGGACCCCAAACAGCAGCAAGTATCAAAGAGGGGAAGAGAAAAACCAGCAGCGGGGATGCCAGATCCTGCGGAGTCCTATTTACACAGCGCCGGACCCCGACAAGTCCAGCTTCTTGTGGGAAGAGTGGCCTAAAAAGCAGGTGACATAAAAAACCCACAACACAACGCACCTCCCCGGGCAAAGGGCCATGGCTCTCACTCTTGTGAGGCAAAAAAATGGACCTCTGGGGAGAAAGAAAAGGTTTGGCAGTTGGGAGAGCTGTGGCAGACAGGAGTCTCCCCATTGTTGGAGTAAAAACCGGCCAAGAAGGATGGATAGGGGGTGGGTTGGATAGGTTTTTTGGGGGAGAAAAGTAGTGTGAGGGGTTGTTTTTTTCTTGTTTTTTGCATTTAAATGTGCTGTGACACCTTGGCTCTGTGCAGGCCAGGTGCTGTGGCACATGTGTTTGGAGTATTGCTGCTTTGGAGGAGAGTCCCTGGGCTCTAGGAGCATGGGAGGTGCTGCTTGAGGATCTGTCTTGTCTGGGGAGCTATTCTGTCCGGGAAGCGGATTTTGAACTCCACAATCAAGTCTCCTCGCTGGCTGGGGGCCTTGGGGAAGGGCAGCCCCTCCCCACGTAGTCTCTTCACTGTCCCTGGCTTGATGATGTCGTTGCAGGGAAGCGGGATCACCCGTCCATCAATGGTGGGAATGTTCACAGTGCAGCCGCACAAGGCCTGAGGGAGGAAGAGAGAACAGGCAATCAGATGGGGCTGACACCCCAAAGCATCCCAACAGCCACACCCTGTCCCCACACTGGCTGCTGCTCCGGTTGAACTGCCCAGCTCCCTCTGGATGGAGCCCAAGAGCATTGGGTGATGCTCACCAGTGGAAGCACAGCTCTCTGCTGGCACCAGCCAGGTCCAACCACTGTGAACTGGGCTGCAGGAGCCATGCAGGAGAGGGGTTCCCCAGGAAAGGGGTGCCCCAGGTCTCATGGGGGGAAGGACTCCCCTCCCCACATGCTGGGCTGCCCAGAAGGCACCACCAGCAAGTGCCCAGCCACCCACAGCAACAACGCAGGCTAAATTTAGCTCCTTTCCAGCCCTGTCACCCAGCCTCGCAGCCGAAAATCCAGCTGAGATCATGAGATGTTGCCACAGCCCATCAGCTGTCACCCTCCAGAGCACGGCAGCTTTGCCCAGTGCTTGGGGTTATCTATAGCACAGCCCATGTCCCATGTCCCATCCCTGTCACCAACAGCCCCCACAAGGCTATTCCAGCATGGCACAATGGTATGGCAGTGGCACTGAGCTTCCCTGGGAACTGGGGTGCTGGAGGGGCTGGTTCCCATCTCCTATCCCATTGTACAGCCAGGAACCAGTGCAGGGTTGCCACCCCACTCCACCCCAGCCCCCCGCAGCAGCCGCACACCAGCCTGCATTGGCAAGCCACGTGACACAGGAATGCAGCAAGAAAATCCTTGTGTCCTTAAATAACTCAGACAGCTCTGTCGTACATGTGGGCAGGATCGTCTCCAGGCTTTCAGCAAGGGCTGAGCGAGAGGACTGCGGAACGATGCTTCTGGAAGGGGGTGGGGGCTGGGGGGCTGCTGAGCTGCAGCCTCGAGCATGTGGGGGCTGGCACAGATTTGTCCTTCTGAACTGGGTCCTGGGGGTCACAGCCCTCCCAAAACACCCTGCAAGGGGAGTGGAGAAAGATGCAATTGCTGTTTCTGGGGTAGGTGGGGGAACGTTCTGTGCTCCCCTCCCCCGGAAAAGCCTCCAAAAGCAGAGCAGCAACAGGCACCAGGAGAAATATCTCATGCTGGCCATGGCCTCTGAGATGATAGATGGGGCTTCTGCAGCAGAACCAAGGCTTTGAACCAGAGGGTTTGCAGTGGGATCTGTGCCAGAGCTGGTTCAGGGTCTTTGTTGAGTGAAGAACTCTTTTCCATGGCTCATCTACACAGGCCTCCTCCTGGAGAGGGTGTCCTCCAGGGATGAAGTCTTCAGCCTGCAGGAGGATGCCATCACCAATTCTGCGTAAGCAGCAGGTGCTTGGCTGATCTCCAGCAGGTTGAAGGGAAAACAAAGGACAATATTCCCACATCAAGGAGCTTGTGCTGTGCATGGATGTCAAAGCCCTCCTGCTCGCTGGTGCCCAGTGCAGTGTGCCATGGCTGCAGGTAGCCATGTGTGCCAAGAAAGGACACCTCCAGCCGCAAAACAGAAAGGAGAACAAGAAGTCCCTGTGGGAACACGTGGATGAGGAAAGCAGGCAGAGATGTGAGCAGAAGCAGGCGGTAACAGTGAAGGCAGACAGGATCTTAATGTTTCCTTCCCAGAGCCAAGACGCAAGAATCCGAGGCGATCACTCCTCCGCCGTATGTCCCTGTTTTTCACTCGTGCTCAACTTTGCTGGCATTTGGGAAAACGGTTGCTGAAGTAACACCAGTAACAGCGGGAGCTACCCTGCATCCTAGAAAGAGGCTTGGTTTATCCCTGGGGATGAAATCACCCCGGGTTTGAGCACTGTGCTGTACGAGCAGAGCTTTATCTAGGTCACCATTGGGTCCTCCTCCGCTCGTGGTGAAGCCGCCGGAGAGGGCGCCGCCACCGGCCGCGTCCCAGCCGGGGTGAGCTGAGGTACAGAAGCTTTGAGGAAGGTGATGCCAGGTAAAGGATGCAAAGTGGGATGGTGCCGAGGGCAGGCATTAGGCAGCAGCCAGGAGGGCAGGACGCCTTGCCGGCACTGCTGCCTCCCGGCAGAGGCAGCTGCTGGTGGAGCTGTGTGTATCTCCTCCCTTGCGCAGCTCCTCGTTGTGGCACGCGCCTCTGATTGTAAGAAGGAAGACAATGAATCCCTGGAAGAGCACTCCTACATCTGTGATTCTGCAGCAGACAGGTGGCAAAATGCCTGCGCTGCCCTGGACAGGCACCCAGCAGGGACTCAAGGGCTGGGAGGGCCCTCCAGTACCCATCACCTGCCAGCTTTATTTATGGCACTATGCTCTCTCATGGCAGTGGCAGAGACTCAAACCCAGGCTAGAAGAGGTAGCCTTGCAAGGCAGAAGGTGCAAGGAGAGACCTAAGGCTACAGACAGAGGCTGAGGAGATGGAGAAGCTGTACTCTTGTCACATACTGAGGTGGTAGCATATAGAATTGGAAAGCTCCCAGCATCTGCTTGGAGCACTTAAGGAACTTCTTCTCCTGGAAGACAAACTTAGCAAAGTATCACACTACCCTGGCAAGCAGCAGGCTGGGGATGACAGCCAGACCAGCAACTCCATGAAGGTGCCCAGCATGTTGGGTTTGTGCTGGGGGAGGTCAGAGACCAGAAATTCCAGCTGAAAGAGATAAGGAATTTGCCTGGACCATCACTTTTCTGCTCTGTGTCTGCATTGTTCAAACCTACTGCCAGCATGCAGACCTTGCTCATGGAGCTCAAAAGTGTCCAACCCTTCTGGTGTACTTCTCGAGCCTATTTCTCCAGTTACTGCTCAAAAGTCAACTCCAGGCAGGAGTCCCTGCAGCCTGACCAGTGCACAAACGTGGACTAACATGGTCTGGGCATCAGCACAGCCAGGTCAGGGTTAACTCTACAGATAAAAGGAATGAACAGAAGGAAATATTTGAGATATGGCATGCACTGCTCCATAAATAAGGCAGTCTCTCCTGAGTATTTCTGGATTGGCCAGGAGAACCAGCTACTGCAGGAATAAACCTCTGTACTTTGCACTGCGAAGGAAACTCCTGAGTCTGCAAATTAAGTGGAGCTGAGTTTGCTTCAGGAGTGCCCAGCTCTGCCCGACCCACATGCTTTTTGCCCCCAGTACACCCAGTCACAGACCAAGCTGGGATGCAGAGCCATCACAGAACTCTCCTGACTTCCTGGCACACTTCACAAGATCACGTTTTTCTACCTCAGGTCTGGCCCATTGAGCGTATTTCTATTCAATGCATTTGAGAACATATATCTGCCTTCAGGAAAGAAAAAAAAAATCAGCTCATTAAGAAGACAGACAGCGTCTACCATCTGAAAGGAACAGCAAATGGCAGCTGCCAAAAATGTCAACGTTAAATGCAGCTGCCAGCTGGGATTTATTAAAAGGTAGTTTTACAGCAGCAGTGGCGAACAGCACATCTTGTACTGAGATAATCTTCCCTTTTCTCTCCCACCTTCGTGGAGATTGCTGGATAATCTGATGCATCCATCCAGCCCTGCCACCCAGACCTCCAGGACTGGCTTTGAAATGTTGAGTTTTACTCATTGCCTGGGCATTTAATTTGTTTGGTTGCTATCTAGGAAAGCCAGAATCAAGGAAAACAGCTAAAGCATTGCCCAGGGAGGGCAAGGGATCACTTTCCTCCACGTGATCCTGCTCTCTGCCCATGGGAAGAGGCACCTGGTGCAACCCTAGGCAGTAACTAAGCTGCTACAGGAAAAGCAGGAATCAGACTGATGCCACCCAACCTGGGTTTTCCCTTGTTCCTAGAGAGGATGTGCCTTTCATTCCACACATGAATACCCTATGCTAAAATAGAAAAACCAGGACATATGGAGAATGGAGGAAATGGATAAAATGAGACACATGAATTGGCTCAAGAAGTGTCATGTGTTCAGCAGGGACTGCAGCGTCAGTGTCCCACACCCAGCATGGAAGTCAAACACCTCCAAAGCCAAGACCAAGTTGGCCTCTGCAGCTCCTTTCTTGTGACCTACCTGGTCTTTCCTATCCAGAGCAGAAGAAGGACTGCCTCCCATCTTGCCCCCAAAGGCCATGAACCAGTGCCACCTCACATCTCATGGGATTTACTACCCATACCCACCTCTTTAAGACTGATGTTTGCCGTGTAGATCACATTTGTCCCATCCCTCTTGAAGTGTGAGTGAGGCTTGTCCTTGAGGATGAAGACGATGTCTGCAGGGATGTTGTCTGGAGTGGCATCCCCTTCTCTGGGGAATGTGATTTTGGTTCCTTCCTTCCAGCCCCGTTTGATGACAATGTTTAGGATCTTGTCCTCAGTCCGCATGGTCCGGCCATCAGCATTGAGCCTTCTGCGAGTGATCTTCATCCTCTTGGTGGATCCGTGGTAAATCTCTTCCAGGGATACCTTGAGCTCATGGATGACAGGTGGGTCTTGGACCTTCCTCCGCGTGTGCAGAGACTCCTGGTGCCGCCGGTGAACCCCATTAATGCCGTTGAAGCCAAATCGGCCAAAGGCACTGAAAGGGTCATCGTCATCATCCATATCCATGTCTTCCTGGTCAAAGCCATTGAACATCCGAGACCGGCTGCTGGCGAAGAAGATGTCAAAAGGGTTGGAGCCTCCGAAGAAGGATGCGAAGGTGGCATGGGGGTCTCCATGGAAGGTGTAGTGGAAGGTGTTCCCTGAGCCACCTGAAGAGCCACCTCCAGTTTTGAGACCTGGAAGATAAGGGGGAAGAGGAGACATGAATGCTCCCAGTGGGGGAATGCTCTGCAAGGACTGCACTGCCCAGGTGGGAGAATGGCCTCTGCCACATCCTTCCAGCCTCTCCTGAGTGTGCAGATCACCCCTCCAGCCCAACCACTGTGAAGGCACCATTTCCACCCATGACACACAGTCCCACTCCTATGCCCTGCAAGCTCAGAATCCATTCAGGTTTCATTCCCTCTATCCCTAGTGCAGGACCTCTTTGATTCTCTCCATTCTATTCACCTAATTTTAATTTAAAATGTACAGCCCATCTCCATTTTTCCCCATGAGCAGGCTCCTTCCTGTCCCAATAGCCTTGTCTTTGAGACTAGATATTTAGGAAAAATTTCTTCACAGAAAAGTTGGTCAAGCATTGGAATAGGCTGCCTAGGGAAGTGATGGGATCACCATTCTTGGAAGTGTTCAAAAGGTGTGTGGATGCGGCACTTACGGACATGGGTTAGTGGTCATTAAATGATCTTAGAGATATTTTCCAGCCTCAATGATTCTACAGGCAGGTGAAGGTGAGCAGACCTCCAGGTCAGCATGCAGCTCCCTGCACAGTGGCTGCATAAAACGCCAGATAAGCTCAAGGTTTGAATCATTTGGCAACCTTTCCCAGGCTGAGCCTGACATCACTGCAACTCATCCCAAGTCCCAAAGAGTCAAGGCACATGACAAATGCCCCCCAAAGAGGTCACACATGCTCTTTAAGGCTATTTTTGATCAGGAGGGTTGGGAAGGGTTAAGCCAAGCCTATCTCAGGGACTATTTTCAGGGCACACCAGTGACAGTGAAGGGCTATTTCTGACAGGCTGTCCTTTGTCCCAACTGTTCACGAGCTTTCCACAGCAGGACAAGTTTGGGGGTCTCTTCTGAGTGCTGAAGTCAGCATTCTGGGTGGGCTGAAGGGGCTTTCCCTCTTCACCTTGCTACACAGCATGTAGGACCCTGAAGCTCCTCAAAATGCTGATCTTCATTGCCCCCCAAAAAAGAGAAACAAAATGTTGGGGAAAGTCATGAAACATGAGAGGTTCAACAATGATGGGACACGGGGGAAGATGGTCTTTAACTTGATGGGGTAGTGAGGGAGCTCTTACCCTCTTCCTTAATTCACTCTTATTTTAGATGCCTGCAGGCTACAGGGACTTTGCCAAATCCCCAGTGAACCCCATTCCTAATAGACTGTACACCCAGGAGGTTTCACCTTTAATCCCATGACGCCAGCCTGAGCAGGGTCTGATTTCATTGAGGCCTCCAGGGAAAAGCTGGTTTCTCACTTGAGAGAGTCTCTTCTCATTTTACAGGGCAGCAAATCACTGTGCCTGGTGCATCCATCATAGCCCAGACATAACTAACGGGTCAACAATTAACCCACTGCTGCTTAATCCTGCGGTGGCTTGTGAGAGGATGCACCTGCCCAAGAGAGGAGCTGCCTCTTCCACCCAGCCGTCTGCTCCTGCCAGACCTCCTGCTCTTTTAAGCACCCAAGCCCTGGGCTGATTAATGCAGATGCTATTCGGCACTCTCCTCGAATGGGGTTGCACTCTTCCATCATTGACTAATAAGGCTGCCTGTGTTGAGCGGCTCTCCTCCTCCTCCTCCTCCATGCCAACCACCAGACAACAGCAGCCGCTTGGTTTCAAAACAAGGGCCTATTACTTAAATTGGGAAAAGCTTTGAATCCTGTAGGTCACCCTGTACCAGGGAGGACAGTGGGACCAGTGCCCAAGTGCAGGGGGAATGTGGGCAGAAGCAGTACGTCTCTGCTGTGTTATTTAGGTCATTTAAAGAGCTGCTAACGAATTACCACAGGTATGACCCAGGAGGTGAGCTCCTTCCATCTCTCAGCTGACGCCCACAGTTTTGGGGCAGAGGGCAGGGGGAGCCCAGCCACCCCAGCAAGCAAGGTGAAAAATTGCTGGCCAAGTGAAGCACCCTGGGGAGGAGTGGGATGAGAGGTGATTTCTGACACCTGTGGAGCCTTCACTCTCTCTCTGAGTCTTTGGCAATCAGTCCCATTTCAGGAGTAGGCATGAAACACTGAAACACCCCTCTGTGAAAACCCTCCCTCACCTCTAAAATTGATTGGGACCCCATATCTCTGCCTCCCAGTGGGCAGTGCCTATCCCCTTACCTTCCTCCCCATACTGGTCATACACGGCTCGTTTCTTGGGGTCACTCAGGACATCATAAGCCTCCGCAATCTCCTTGAACTTCTCCTCAGCGTTGGGGTCTTTATTCTTATCAGGGTGATATTTCAGGGCCATTTTCCGATAGGCCTTCTTGATTTCATCTTCGTTTGCGCCACTCTGGATGCCCAAAATCTTGTAATAGTCCTTCCCCATGACGGCGACGCTGCCGGGAGCTGAGTACTTATTCCTAAAAGGAGAAAGACAGCTCTTTGTAAGGTGAATATCACACAGGGGCAGCTGGGGATGGGGCTGGCACACACTTATCGCGGAGACGATGCTCCCTGTGTCCCACGGGCCAGCAGCACCACAGCCAGCTCAAGTCCACGCTTCCCAACAGAGGTCAGAGCCCCTGTGCCAGAATGTATCCCAGCTCTGGTTCTATCCCGCTGAGCCCCACGGCTGGGATGGACAGACTCATCTCTGAGGCTGACAGGGACAGAGAGCTCAAGTCGGGGCACGGTGCTATTATAGGGGCCACGCCACTGCTAACGTCAGGCCAGGACCACGTCCCTGTCCGTCCCCCCTGACTGAGTCAGGAGGGCTGAGCTATGTCCAAATGCAGCTGCCAGCCTGTGTCCGCCCCCTTGCCTGGTTCTCTCCCAGCTGGGGACCTGAGACCGAAGTCGGGGTGATGACAGCAGGTTTTGGAGGTTGAAAGCAGTGGCAGGGACCATGTTGTGCCTTCACCTTAAAGGAACTTCAAACATTTTGTTCCTGAAAGCAATTGGCATTCAGCTGGAGATAAGCGCCTCCGGCTGTCAGAGCCATAATTTGTATTTAGCGGAGAGAGAACGGAGCCGTTAGACAGAAACATCTTGTGATGGTGGGAGGGCTTTTTTCTTTTTCTGTTTAAAAAAAAACCTCAACACTTTCTAGCCTGACTTGCACTCCCTGAGAGCCTCCAATTAGATGTTGCAGTAAGCCAGGAACTCAGGGCTCTCTCGCTGCATCGCGCGGGGGCTGAGGCCATGCCCGTGCCTATACTAAGGCATGGAAAACCCAGTGGCTGTAATTCATCCCCCAGTCACCCCTGGGGACGCAGCCACCCAGGGAGCAGCCAGGGCAGCTGATAGGGCTGCTCCTCCGGCAAAAGCTAGCAAGTCCCATGCCTCTCCACAGATGTTTCCCACTGCTCCTCAACTTTTGGTTATCTGACAGCAAACACTTGAGACCCCAAACCTCAGGGTCTGGCCTGGCCCCTCTCACACTCAGTGCTAACCCTGCTTCTCCCAGGTGCTGCCCTAGCAGACCTGCACCCTCACTGCCCACGTATTTCTCCCTGCTACAGTCCAGGTTTCATCCTATATTTGCTCCAAACACATCTGAGCCACCTCAACCCACTGTGGCCCTCCAGGAGATGGATTTTGGCATGGGGTGTGAGCCTTGGCCCTTTTCTTCACCATCATACATGCTACCAGATGTTCTTCCCATCCTTACTCTATTCATGAGCTCCCATTGGAGGTCACACAGGGATCCCCCAACCACCACAGCTCAATCAAGCGTGGCTGTGCTCCACTAAGATCCATGCTTGGGTGCTGCTCTAAGAATCTGGCATCCAACACTTGCCTTGGGCCATGCCTTGGGCAATGACCACCTGCAGGAGCTTGGAAATTGGTCCTACATTTGGCCACCTCCATTCAAGCCATCAACTTCTGCTCTTTTTCGCTCCAGCCATGGAGGAGAAGCTTTGCCATAGATGGGAAGGGGGGTTAAGGCCACCCCTGAAGGACACAGTGAAGGAAGAGGAGGGCATCTGCAAACACTGTACAACATCTCAGGCACAGAAGAGGTGGGAGGAGGTCCCTGGGGGCATAAAGAGTATCTGACAGCATCTCCTGTGGCAGCTCCCGGATGCCAGCACATTTCTATACCAGATCCTGCATGCAGAGATGCCAGCAGCACTCAGACCATGCAGGTGCTGGGAGATGCTCTGCCCCCAGTCCACATTCACCTCCCCATTTACACTCTCTAAGTGGTGGGGAAGCTTCAGGAGACCCTGGGGTGAGCAACCAGCAGGAGCCAAGAGGTATCCTGTCCATTCTCCACGCCAAGGATCACTCCAACACCCCACTTCCCCACACCAGCCTCCAGTGGAGGGCAGGGGCTCCCTGAGACTAGTACTGGGACGACAATTTGTCCCTGTCTGGATGTTGCCAACCCTCCCACAGCAACAGCAAACCAAGCACTGCTAAAGACAGCCCCATCACACCCTAGCTCCAGCAACACAGAGCTGACAAACCTTCAACTGTCGCTGCCCAGGAACCACAGTGTCTGGCTCTGACCCCACACAGCCCAACCTGACAGCACCACTGGGACACCCTCATCTGGCCAAAACCCCACAGCGCTTCCCAAGAAAACACATCCCAAAACCGCAAAATGATGTCGTTACTCACAAGATCTCTGGTCTTGCCCACCGAGAGGTCTTTGGCCAGGGTGGGGATGCCTGATGAGGATCTCTGACCTGACCAAGGACCCCTTCGTCTGGCCGGACATGGGGAAGGGAATTTCTGTACCAAAATGCATCCCGGTGCCGCGGTTTACCGTGCCAGAGAGGACCAGGTGCCGGTGGGTGACCCGGTGGGTTACAGCATGCTCCCGAGGCTCAGCTCACATGCACAATGGTGGTAAAACACGACTCTGTCCCCGCAGAGCCTCCCTCCTTCCCTCCCACCTCTCTGGGATCAGCTGCGCCTTGCCACCGATCCTCTCCCCCTTCTGCTCAGTCATCCTCTCCTGACTTCCCATTAACCCCCTCGGGAGTGCTGGGGGGTTTCAGGCAGGCAAAGGCATTCCTGTATCACCCCTGCAAATCAGATGTCCCCAGATAAGCCTTGGCCACCCTGCCTTGGTGAAAACCACAGGTATTCCCCTGATCTGCCGAGTCAGCCCAGCCTCCATCCTCCTCTTGCAACCACACCAAAAGAAAAAAAAAAAAAATTAAATAAAGAATAAATCTTTGTTCCAGCCCCGCACATGACATCAGCCCGAGCAACCGCTGGGCTAGCGCGCCAGCTGAATAGCGATCGTTTGACATAATCCCTCTGCTCGGCAGTCATCTAAGGGAACAAACCCACCCTGGCAATGGCACAAGGTTTTTTTGTTCCATCTCAGGGTGCAAGGTCACCGCGGGATGCCAGGGACAGGCACTGATGGTTTAACGAGGACACAAGGTCGAGAGGCGGAAACCCACTTACCGAAACTTTACGAACACATTCATAGTCCAAGCTGTCATTTTTAAAGGCTCTAGTTTTATTTTAAACATCGCGGCTGTCCGCAAGCGGCGGCAGGTGCTGTGTGCCCGGCCGGGAGGCGCTGGAGGGGGGGAGGAGGGTGGCGGGCCAAAAGGTGCTGGCTCGCGCCGAGGATGCCGCCGCCGCCAAGGGATGCTCTGCTGGCGAATCCCCCCCTCCACCTCCCCCGGCACACCCAAAGGGCAGCTTTTCGCCAGCCCGGCAGCCGTGGTTGGCTCTGACCTCGCTCCCAGGATGGCTCCGAAAGGGCTCCTCCGCTCGACGCGGTGCCGCCGGGGAGCTGCCGTCCTTTGTGTGCTTCCCAGCCGCGCACGGAGAGACCCTTCAATGGAGTCACTCGCCGTGCAGTAATTTTCCTTTTAATTGGTTTCTTGACGCTTTCTCGTTAAACCGACAGATTAAGACACTTCTGCTTAATCCATCAGTTTCAGCATTCCTCTTCTCCACTGCCACAAGGCACCCAGCCACCTGGTACCGTCACGTCCCCCACGCAGCCCTCTCCAAGGAGCGCAGGGAGCGCAGCCAGGAGCCCCTCGGTGTCCCCAGAAACGACTCTGCTGACGCCCAGGGCTGAGCACCCGCCAGGCGAATCGGGTAGGGAGAAAAGTAGGGCGGCGTTGATATGGAAAAAAGTCACGTTAACCAATGTGAACCTCCCCAGCTTTTCCCGTTCGGATGCATGGGGGTCCCTGTGTCCCCCTCACCGGACGCCAGCACCGGCCCCCCGGCAGAAGGGAGCTGAGTGCCGCATTCCCGCCCGGCGGCCGGGGCTTCCCGTGGCAGCAGGGCAGCGGGACGGGGACGGTGCGTCCCCCGAGCCCACGGCGCAAAACCTACTTCTGAGAAGTCACCTTCAGGCACGCCAAGGAAAGCTAATGCCACCGCGTCCCCTCGTCTGTCACCGTCACTCGCAGGCCACGGAGAGCATCCTCTCCAGAAGCGCTACACCGAAACTAGGCAGCCGTACTGGGGATATCACCAGGTAGATCCTGCGTCCCACCCGCAGCAAGCGAAACAGCCGGGCGGGCGATACATCCCGCTGTGTCCCCAGGGGCTGGAGTCCCGCCGGGCTCCGAGCCGGGTGGGTCCGGCGAGGTGCCGAGGCAGCGCATACCTCTCGGCGCGGCTCCAGAAGAGCAGGATTGCCGGCATGGTAGCGTATCCCGGGCTCAGTCAGGGAGCTGCTGGGGATCTTGTCGCGCCGGGGCAGGCAGAGCCACCCGTGCCCGTGCTGGATGGCAGTCGCAGGCAACCAGGCAGCAATGTCATGACTACCCGCAATGAATCATCCCCTCCCCGAGCCCCCACACGCACCGCCCGCCTCCCCCTCCCCACCGACAGCCCCACTGGGGTGCCAGCACCTGCGTGGGGACGGGGTTAACCCTCCCCTCGCTGCCTCTGCCAGCACAGCCCCCGCTGCCAGCCCCGCCGGCGGCCGCCTCCTGCGTGGGCACGGACCAGGACCCCCGCTCAGAAGTTCCCCAGAGAGGGTCCCATATCTCCACAGCCACGAATTGCTGTCTCCTGCGTGGGGATGGTGTCAAGTACCACTTGCAATCACCCCCGACAGGGTCCCTCATTTTACAGACCGATCTGGTGCTGGCTCTTGGGTGCAGATGGGGTCACGCTCCTCACAGCGTCTCCCCAAGTAGGTTACCCTCTTTCCAGCCACACTTGGCTGCTCACGGTTGTGTGGACGTAGGATCAAGCCCCCCCTGCTGCCTCCCCGTGTAGGGTACCCCATTTCCAGACTCGTCGGAATGCTCACAGTGGCATGGGGATGGCGTTGGACCTCCACCCCCACTGCACAGATCGCCACCCCATGCCCCCTGCCCCCCTCTCACTGTCGGGCTAAGAACTTAAGCTCAGAAGCACTATCGATTTTAGGGGCTGTCATACACACAGGAGTTCACTCATACATTGTGCCCCAGTGCAAAGACCCACAGGGGTCCCGGGGTGACCCCTTTCGATGATCAAGACCCACTGGGACCCGCTGTCTGACTCAAGAGGAAAGCAAGTTAACCCTTTCCTCCTGGTCAGCCCTTCCGGAAGACACTTTCACCTCGACTGGGGACAGAGGTTAACCCTTTCCATGCTGGTCCCTCGTGTTACTGCCCCTGGGTAGGAGGTTACCAACTTTGGCACCAGCCAGTTCAGCCCCACTGGAATACAAAAGTACCCCCAGTATGGTGGTGGAGGGGTGCTGACCCCTTCCAGGCCATACCATATAGCTCAAAGAGAGCACATTTATTCCCTCCAAAGTGAAATAGGAGAGAAATTCCTCTCCACCTCCACAGGGTTCTACTGCAGCCCCATGGCAGGGGTGTTACTCTCTCTCTCCCTACCCCACTTGGATGCATTATCTCTGTTATGAGGCAGTGGGGATTAACCCCTTCCTGACACACTCTTCAGACCTACAGGGACACGTGGTCACCGGGTAGGGCAGCCCAGTTAACCCTGACCCACAGTCCCACCATGACACCCTGACACCCCATAGGAGCCAGAGACGACAACTCCCCCACCTTCAGCCCCATAGAGACTCCATGTCACCCCATGGTGACAGGACAGGGTGGGTAGCCTGTGTTCCCCACACACAAAGGGGCAAAGCAATTAAGCTCCCAGATCCACAGCTAAACCCTGTCACCCTTAGGGGCAGAGAGGCCAATCCTGTCAGCCCCTGGGTACACTCTGCCACTTCATAAAGCAGAGGTTTAAACCCCCATATCAGGACAGACTGTCACCCCACAGGTGGAGTGGGGCAAGCACCCCTTCCCAGTCCTATAAGGGACGTGCTGTCACCTCATGGGCAGAGGGGTCAATCACCTTCAGCCCCACTGTGACATTCTGTCACCCCTTCGGGCCGAGGGACTGCCCACTTCAGCCTCGGGGTCACTCTTGGGGCAGAGGCACTGACCCTCTCCAGCTCCATAGTGATATTCTACCACGCCACAGTAAAGGGGGACTGGCGACCCCCAGCTTCGCGGCAACAACTTGTCACCGCACGGCGCAGAGGACTGACCCACTCCCACAGCAACCCCGTGTCCCCCCTTGGGCAGGGGGGCTCCAGACAGCGACCCCTTGTTAATCCCGAGACAGGGGGGCTCCAGACAGCGACCCCTTGTTAATCCCGAGACAGGGGGGCTCCAGACAGCGACCCCTTGGTAATCCCGAGACAGGGGCGCTGCCCCCCACCCCCACAGTGACACTTTGTCACCCCCGAGGCACGGGGTAAGACCCGTGCGGGTCCCACTGGGGCGCCCTGTCACCCCTGGGGTGGGGGGCACTGACCCCCGCCCAGCCCCACGGCACACCTTGTCACCCCGCGGCGCAGAGTGACGGCCCAGCCCACAGTGACGCCCTGTTACCCGCCAGGGCGGGGTGACGTGACCCCCCCACCCCACAGCGAGCAGCTGCGCTCTGTGGGGCACAGGGACTGACTCCTCCCAGCCCCACGGCGACAACTCGTCACCCCAGGGCAGTCCCGCCTGGCAGCGGCACCCTGTCGCCCCAGGGCCGCGGTGCCAGCCCGCGGTGGCGCGGCCGGGGCCGCTGTGGGGTGCGGGGGCGGCGCGGCCCCCCCGGCACTCACCGCTCCCGCTGTCCCGGGGCGCCGCGCGCTCGCTGGGCCGCCCCCGCCCCCGCCCCCCGCCCGCCACGTCAGGGGAGTCCCTCCCGCGCGCGCCACGCCCCCGTCGGCACGGGGGGCGGGGCTGACCATCGCCGCGCCGCGCTGATTGGCCGGCCCTTAAAGGAAGGCGGGGCAAAGGCGGCACCCCACCGCTCCTCTGCCCGCCTCTCCCCCCCTCGCCTCCCGGTCGCCGCCTTCCATTGGCCAGTTCAAGCCAGCACCGCCCTTTCGGCGCTCGCTGATTGGTCGGCCGCTCGCTCGCAGCGGCGGGATCCCCGGGGTGAATCTTCTGGAAAAGCGTGACGTCAGCGAGGAGCCGCGCCTCAGGCCGTTGGTACGCGCGCCTCCCCCGCCGCCCGCGGCCCGGGGGCTGGGGAGCGGGGCCGTGACCCGGGCCCAGGCCGGCGCTGCGCCGTGGGCGTTCGCACAGCGCCGGGCACCCCCACGCTGCCGGAGGCTGCGGCTGCGCAGGGCAAGGGCCCCATCCCCCATGGCCTGGTAGGCCCCCAGGACCCCGCGCAGGCAGGGCTGTGGTGGTGCAGAATCCCTGAGTGAATGAGGTTGGAAAAGACACCTCAGCTCAAGTCCAACCTATGATCGGACGCCACCCTATCAACCAGACCGCGGCCTGCCGTCTTAGAAATACCTTCAGGGATGGCCATTCCACCACCGCCCTGAGCAGCCCATTCCAATGCCCAGTCACTCCTTCTGTGACGAAATTCTTCCTAATGTCCAATGAAGACCTCTCCTGGTGCAGGTTGAGGCTTTGTCCTCTTGTCCTGTCAGTTGTTCCCAGAGAGGAGATTGACCCCCACCTGGCTACGCCCTCCTGTCAGGTTCTTATAGAGAGTGATAAGGCTCTCCTTCGAGCCTCCTCCAGGCTAAACATCCTGCCTCAGCTCCCTCAGCTGCTCCTCATCAGACCCAGAGGCTTCCCCTGTTCCATTGACCTCATCTGCTGAAGGAGGTTCAAGGTCCTGGAAGCACTTGAGGCAGGGGTGGGAATTGTGAGGAGAAGGTGTCTGGAAGGTACTGGAGCAGCGGAGCCGTGCTGTGGGAATGCAGGACAATGCAGGCATCTTGAGAGCCCTGCCTGCATAAGATGTGCCCAGCTCCATGTGGGACTGGTGGGGACAGGAGGGACAGCAAGTCTGTGAGGAGCTTAAAAAGGACATTGCGGTGCTGGAGTGAGTCCAGAGAAGGGCAGTGGAGCAAGTGAAGGGTCTGGACCACATGTCCTGTGACAACTGACTGAGGGAGCTGGGAGTGTTTGCAGAAAATGAGGCTCGGGGGCACCTTATCACTCTGCAATTCCCAGATATAAGGTTATAGCCAGATGGGGGTTGATCTCCCAGGCAGCCAGGGACTGGAGAGGAGGACAAAGCCTCAGGCTGTGCCAGAGGATGTTTAGGTTGGACATTAGGAAGCATTTCTTCACAGAAGAGGTGATTAGACATTGGAATGGACTTAACCTATCAGTGGACTCCAGGTGATGGAGTCAATTGCCCTGGAGCTGTTTAAGAAGAGATTAGATGTGGCAGTTGGTCCATGATCTGCCTTACAGGGTAGAGTTTGGTCATAGGTTGGACTTGATGAGCTCAAAGGTCTTTCCCAGCCTAATTGGTTCTGTGATTCTGTGGGGCACTCTGAGGTGTCCGACGGGGTGATGGGTGAGCATCCCAGGAACAATGCCATAACCAGATCAAACACCCAATGTGATGGGGGCAGGGTCCTTATGCAACAGAAGATGGCTGAGACTCTTTAGACATGTGAGGTTGTGAGGCCTGACATTATGCTATGTCTTCTATTATGCTATGCTATTCTATGCTATGGAAAAGCCACTGCAATCCAAAGCCCTGGTCCAGTGGGAGGCTCAGTGTCTGTATTTAAAACAGCTTCTGCTCTGACATCGATGCACCCCAGCTCCACAGCATCTGTGGCCAGCTAGCTGGGAAACTGGGTAGCTGAGCCACACATGCTGCCAGCACTGTCCTCTGCGAAGCCCTGCCACATGTCTCCTTCTGAGGTGGGGGTGTGTTTGGGCTTTTGCCACGTGAGTCTCTCCCTTGAACTTTCCAGCATTCCGGCGTCGTTTAGACTGGTAACAAGGCGGCTCCTGGTTGGAGGAACTGTCTGGACCCAGTGACCTGGATTTTGTCCTGGAAATCTGCCTGTCTTGAGAAGAAAACCCACATCCTGATGCTGTCGAGTTAGTGCGGAACATGGGGACAGCATCCTGCCTGCACACCTGTCCATAGACTGTGAGGGGGGAAGCATCTGGTCGTGCAGGTGCTGCAGCTCGTGGGTGGAGCTGAGCTCGTGGGTGGAGCTGAGCGCTGCTGTGAGTGGCTGGGGCTGTTAAGATGTTTGTCCTTTTGTAACCTCTGTGTGCTTCCTCACTGATGCAGTGTTTGAAAAGGCCGCTTTCAGTTCGCATCTCGCCCGTCCCTTGTGGTTTGGTCACAGCATCGGTCTTTCTGTCCTGCCTCGGCCGGGGTGTTCGACTCTCCGGAGTCCCCTGCCATGGTGTGCGCAGCCACCTGGGCTGGTTTCCCACCATGGCTTGTCCGTGGGGCCCCTCTGAGCTGGGAGAGTCGGATTTGCCTCCGCTCAGCCCGTGGAGCGGCTGAGTCATCGCGGTACGGACCCAGCACTTGCTGCAGCCCGTCTGTTCTGCTGCGCTTTGTTCGGTGGCCCCGGCCCCGCGGCGGGGGGGTCGTGCTGCGAGTCCCGCGCCGTGCCCATGCCCTGGCCTTGCAAATGCTTTTTGTTCTGGCTTTTCATCGCCGGGAGCACTGGAGGCCCCGGGGTGGGGGAGCCGGTGCTGGCCGTCCCCGTGCTCACAAATGATCTGCTTGGTGTGCAGCCTGCCCGGGGACAAACAAGGGCTATGGGCCAGGGGCTGGCTGCGGCCCCGCTGGGCAGGAGCGGGGTCAGGGCAGACCACAGCCTCCCCTCCTGGGGGCACAGGGTGTTTTAACCAAAACCGCGCCTCCTTCGCAGCCCGTCCCCCTAGCTGGCAAATCCGCACCCGTTTAAAGACACGCCGGGAAAATGCAGGGAGGGGTGGCAGGAATAATTAAAGGTACGAAGCCGTTTCCATAGATGGAACAATTACATAAACTGGCTCTCTTCCGTCTGGGGGAAGAGATGACTGAGGGAGGCATGATGGGGAATAATAAAATCCTGTGTGGTGGGGGGAAGGAAGGTGAGCAGGGAAGGGTTGCTTGAGTTCCTATAATTGGGCATCTTGTGTCAGAATATGCAGTGACATTTACAGGACATGAAGACATTTCCTGAAGCAGTTTGGGATTAAGCTGTGGAAATGGTGGCCTTAGGTGAAGTGGTAGAGGGAGGATACAGGAAAATTATTTGGGATCAGAAGGCAATTGAGTGAATTCCTGGAAAGAGAAATCCACGAGGGCTGATGAGCCCACTGATGTTGGTTCTGGTGCAGGAAAACCCCAGACTACAGGTGCGAGAGCCTGCTGTGTTCACCTGGAGCTTCAGCTTTTCCTGGTACTTTGTGCCTCACCTCCAGAGGTGATGGAGAGGTAGAAAACCACACTCCAGGCTGTTTTGCTGTTAAAACATCATTACCTGGTGTCTGAAGGTTGGAGCACAGGAGAAGGCCACTTAACTCTGCAACCACCTACCTGAATGCCATGCCACTGCAAGAAAGATCTTTCCCAGGTTGCTTCCACCTCCTTCTGGGTCTGGATCTCCCCATGTCTGAGCAGATGGGGCAGGAGCAAGGCATTGGCTCCTTGCTGCACTGGCTCCCTTGTCCTGCTCAGAATCCCCTCCTCAGTGCAGCACAGGGAACTATCCAGTGTCTGTGATTGGGTGAGGTGGGGAGATGCATCTGAGGACACTGGGCTTGGCAGCAGCAGGGTTTGCGCTCTGTTCTCCTCGGCAAGAGCAGCACCCACACATTTGGTGCTGTCTCTCCTTCTTGCCTGTTCCCATCCTCAGAGGTGTCGCCCGCCTTTTCCAGCACCCTGAGCTGCAGCAGGAGGAAAAGGCTGCAAGGAAAAAATCCATGCTTTTTTTTTTTTTTTTTTTTTTTTTTGTGGGATTAATGCTCCATTTCCTTCCTGCTGTTGTCCTGGCTGTGGTCTGAGCTTGATGCATCTCTAAGGAGATGATGGTGGGTCACCTTCTAGGACAGACTAGACTCTTATGTCCTACAGAAGCTGGTATCCATGCAGAGGAACCCTGCCTGGGAGACCTGGGAATTAGCATCCTTGGGATTCATCCAACCTCTGCCTTGTCCTCTGAGGAAACCACCAGCTCTCAGTCACCCTGGTTGTGTTGGTAGCCTCAGGATGTGGTGGGTTTATGTCTGCCTGGCTCTGAGCATGGGCTACACTAGATGGGAATGGTCCCCAGCAGTCTCGTGCTGCAAGCAGGATCAGCCCCAAGGTCAGCATGTGCTGCTTGGGGCTTTATCCAGGCTGACATTGCAAACCACCAAGGACAGTCGTTGCAGCACTAGAAGAGCTTGTTCCAGCAGCATCTTCTGTGTCCTTGTGCTGCTGTGTGTCAGAGTCTGACTGGCCTCCCAGGGCATGCAGAGGAAGGGGGTGGAAGCTACTCTCAGCCATAATGATGGTGTTTGGTTTTTCCTCCCTGGCTGGGGCTGAGGATGAGGATGGTGGCCGCTGTTTCCCCACTGCCAGCGCCGCCGGCGGCGGCAGCAGAGCCGGCCGCTCCGCTCGGCACTCCGCACCTGCGGGGGTGGCATAATGAGCCATGTCCTTGTCTCAACCTGCCGCTTCCTCTCCCGGCAGCGTCTGTGCTGCCAGCTGGGTTATTTTTTCTTTTTCATATTTTTTTTTTCTTCTTCTTTTTTTCTCCTTTCTTTTTTGCCTTCCTGCCTCTATTCTTGAGTGGTTCCCAGCCGGTGTTGGCAGGCAGCCCTTGCTGGAGACCATCTCCCGGGCTGACCTTTGCCAACCACCTCGGATGAGCACAATAGGGCTCTCCTGCCACTCACATTAGGTGCGCGGGTGAGACGTGAGCAGCTCTGAGTGGCAGTATGTGGGAGGACTGGGTCTTCTCCAGTCCCTTGCTGTCCCCACCTGTGCTCATGCTCTGCTAGAGGGGCCAAATCCTGAAGGCAGAGTGAGTGGGAGGAAAGGGCAGCATGGGGGATGCTGCAGTGTTTTTTCTGTGGTAAAGCTGGGGGGAAAGAAAGGTTTGACTAGGCAGATCCTGCCTTTGGACACCTTGGTTTGTCCTGACCTAGCCTGCTGTCTCCCTCACTGAACCACCATTGCAGAGGTCTAAACTGGGCATGCAGATTGTGTGGGCAGGGAAAGCCCCTCCTGGAGCCATTTCTTCCAGCCCTGTATCCAAGCAGTTGAAAGAAGGAAGGCAGTGTCCCCAACCCGGCTTGGCATGCTGGAATGTAGCAATTTGTCCCAAGTTGCTGCGGGAATCAGCAGCAAGCATGGGACTAGAATCTGGAGTGTCTTGACTCTGGTTGTGATACTACCCAGCCAGGCAGGATGATAATAAATGAGAGCCAGCAGTAGCCCCACAGCCCCTATCATCCTCCTTGCCTCTCACCTCTTCCACATCTTGACTTTCACATCTCCCTGGAAGGCCAGCTGTGCCAGGGAGCCCAAATTGCATCAGTCACCCCTGGGGACCCATCTGCATGTGGAGGATACATGCTGAAGTTTGGGTTGGCTTTGTTTCCAGCCTTTGCCCTGCTTTCATCATCAAAGTTGTCCTGCAGCATTTGGTTCCTCCTGGGCTTTTCTCTCCCAAGTTACATTTTGGCCAAGCTATTGGTTTCTCCTGGGAATGTCTGTCTCTCTCCAAGTTATATTTTGACCAAGTTGTTTCTGCTCTGAGTTTGGGTGTCAAGCACACTGAGCCGTTCTAGTCCATCCAGCTGCTCCATCATTTCAGAAATTTTAGCCCTGAAACATCCTTTCCAGGACAGAGGTGTCCCCAGGTGCTCCCAGCAGGTCTTTGAAAGTCACAGCTGGAAGTGGGTAGTGTCCAGGTTGGAATCAAACCCTGCTGCATCTATGGGAAGTGTGTCCATTGCAGATCTGACTGGCATTTAATTCTTGGCATGCCAAATGAGCTGTGAGAAGTTCATCGGGACAGCAAGTGGTGCCCAGCTGCCTGCTATAGGAATCTTCATATCTCTGTGGGGCTACCAAATGTGTGACCTCTAGAATAAAAATAAAAATATCTCAGGGATTGTCTGCAAGGAGAGTTTCCTGAAAGAACAGGCTAGCTTGCCTTTATTTTGGTCTTGTCTATTCTCTATTACCTACCAAACCTTCTTCCTTGGGTCTGCCCTGGCCCAATGGCAGATGGTGCTCAGAGGGATGCAGGTGATGTTTTTCTGAGGGCAGAAGATTCCACTGGTGGTGCAGTGGTAGTGGTTTGATTGCCTGTCTACCCTTAGCCTGTAACTCCAATCTCTCTGATTTTGCTGTGTCCTTAGTATCCCATCTTCTTATGGATAGTTGGCAGGTAAAGCTCTAACCCTGTGCAGAGGAGAAAGGCCAGGGTTAAGATTCCCAAGAACTTCCTCAGGTGTGCTGGAGGATGCTGAGGTGGCCCTGTCTTTTCTTCAAAAGTAAAAGCAGACATGTGGAGCTTCCTGACTCTAGGCATCTTGACTCAGTCTCAGGGGGGTTTTGTGCCTCTCAGTCCTTGGACTTGCTGTATAGCATTGTGCTGGTCGTGTGATGGCTCTGCAGATCTCCAGGTCAATGTCTGCTCCTGGCAGGGAACAGTCTTGCCGAGAGCTTTGCATCAGGAACCCGAGACACCAGCCAGTGTTGATGCTGAAATAGGAGGGGATACAGTAGTGAGTGAGCTGAGGCTGCTGGCAGGGGCTGGCTGAGCATCTAATGGTTTTGCTGGAGGCTGTAGCAAGGAGGCTTTTCCTCTCTGCCTGTTTCTTGCTTGGAGACACAGGATGGGCAGATGGGGCAGGGTGTGGAGGCAGTGTATGAAATGGGGCTTGGTTAACAGTGTGTTATAGGTCACCATCTGCAAGTCAAGGAGCTTTCTCATGTCCTTCTGATTCAGAGGGTAATCGTTTGGGGTTTCAGTTGGATCTGGTCTCCCTGGGTGCCTATCATGAGGTATCTGAGCACAGTCATCCTCTCCTGCTTGGCGGACATGTCTGTAGTGGCTTCTCTCTGCATGTGTTTTTGTTGGATGCATTGCTCTGCTCCTTAAGGAAAGGAGATTGGTCTTGTCCAGGTGGCCTTTAAGGTATCAACTAGCTTCCACACTTGCTTAGCTTGGAATGGGACTCCTGCTCATCACCTCCATCACTCAGGTTTGGTGGCAGAACCTGGAGCTGTGCTTGTCCCACTTTATAACACAGATGTGAGAGGACTCCCCAAGAACAGAGCAAGCCCTGCATTATCCTCTCAGCCCAGGCCAAAGGACAGGGCAGGCATTGGGCCTTCCCCAGCATCCACCAGTGCTTTCCAGCAGCCCTGTGAAGTGGGACTCCAGAGAGGCCAAATCCTTGGGGATGGAAATGTATCTGGAGGCCCTGCACAGCTGACCATTGTGTGGCCCATGTGTGAAGCACTTGGGCTCTCATTCCCAAAGCCGTGTCCTATTTCCCATGGTGCAAACTGCTGGGAGGATTCAGCCTGGCACATGGTGCTGAACCCCAGGATAAAGCTGATGCATCCAACTATCAAGTACATACAGAGAAAATACATCCAAGCCTGGTCAGGGATGGTGGTGGGTGAAAGGGAGACTTTGCAACCCCTCACTTCTGACTTGCTTGGAGAGAAATAATGGAGAGGGAAAAGTTACAGTGCTGCGTAATTACGGAGTAAATGAGGAGAGCAGCAGTGTCTCCACATGAGAACAGGATAGAAGAATTAATGCTTCAGAAAATCAGTCCCAAACTGATCGCCTGCTTTGTTTCAACTTTCAGTAAGGGCAGCAGCACTGAAAGTACAGCCCAGAAGATGGGGAGTGGGAGGGAGGCGGAGAGGAGAAATTGCTGCTGTTGGAAAGGAACAAAACCACAGAAGGTTCAATGTACTGGGCCTGGGGAGAGAGGCCGAGCTGTACCAAGGGGATCCAGGATTGCTGCCAAACAATCATGGTGGCAGGGTTCTTCTTTGGCAAACCACCTTCTTTAAAAGTATCACTCAAGCTGGCATGGGACTGAATGACCTGTGTTTGTGCAGGAGGAGGGTTCAGCGAGGGAGACAGCAGGCTAGGTCAGGACAAACCAGCAGTCTGAGCACATACAAGTCCCTGTGTCTGGTCTCAAATTCTAGATAAGGTTGAGGAAAAAAATGAATACTCAAAGTCAAATAGGAAGAGCAGTCATTGAGGGAATGGGCAGGGACAGGGCATGCAGTAGGTGCTGGTGCTTTTGCTTCTTTGAGGTATGCAGAGTCTGAATCCCTGTGTCTCTCTGAGGGGAGCATTAGTACCCACTGCAGGAAATGTTCCCTGTCCGGGACAGATGCTGGCACAGGTCTGTGCAATCAGAGGCGGGCACTGATCTGGATACCTGTCCTACAGGTCCTGGGGTACCTGTGGGTGCATCAGTGTCTCACTCCTGTATGAGGGGAGGGAGAATAGGATTGCAGATGTGTCATGACAACTGAGCATCATGGATGCCAGGATCTGTGACCTGGCTCTGGGTCGGGAAAGGGTCTCATGCCAAGGCACGATGATGTGCTTATGGATGCCACGCACATTGTGGTGGCTGCCACCGCTGCACTGCAGGTTCGTGCTGCTGAGTGCGTGCGAGGGAGGAAGAGATGGGATGTTTTCTTGGGCACCTCAAGAGACTCAAAGTTATTCTAGGAAAAGTAATGAGCTGAATCTGCTCCAACTCCCAGCTTGGTGCGGTGGCTTGTCCCACACTCAGCTGGAGTTATATGAGGACATGCCAGCAGAGCAGGATTGTGCTGAAGCACAGGCAGGCATGACTGTGCCCCACTGCTGCCTGGCCTGTGCGTGCCCTGTGTAAGCAGAGCTCATGCATCATGGAGTGTGTTGGGTATGTGCACACTCGTGTGGGCACAGACTGCCTGTGCCAGGGGTTGCACACTGGTGTGTGCTGTGACACCTGTGCCACCTGTGAGCCTATGCATTGTGGGGAGTGCTTGCTGTGAGACAACCCTAGGCCAGACCTTTTGGCTTAGTACTGGAGGTTTCTGACCACGCCCATCCCATGTGGCTGTGTCAGTAGGCATTCACACACCTGCCATGCACATATATAACACCCGTGTTAGGCATGTGCCGGGCCCTGCACAACTTCATGGTTTTTGGGGTAGAGTGACCTGTGTGGTCATAGTGAGGGTCTTTGCTACAGCAGCATCCCTGTAGAGGGGTCTCCATTGAGCCATGGGGACAAATGTGGCTAGTAACGTTTTTATGTGCGCTAAGGAGGTGTGTCCCGTGTGAGTTTCTGGATTTGGGACAAAAAATTGATGGGCCATTACCCCCCCAGGGAATATGGGACCCCCTTCACCATGCCACGAATATGCCCCAATCAGGGTTGTCCTCCTATGAAGCTGGGATTCTCCTGGCAGGACATACACAGGTGCAGATTTTGCTTCAGTTTGGAGGGGGGGGGGGGGGATGAAGAAGTTGTCGGGGGGGGGTGGGGGGAAGGGGGCGGAATTCCTGGAGGGCTAGGGATAGTCGCACGTGTCTGCCACACATGTCTGCCTGCGCGTATGTTTGCATGTACGGGCAAAGCTTCCGGAGAGGGTGAATGAATGAGGCAATTCACTATTTCAGCTCTGGCTCTGGCGAGGCTTTTCCTTTAGAGGCAGGCGTGTGCCGGCGTGTGGGCTCCTGCCTGCGTATGTGCGTGGGTTCCTGCCTGCGTGTGCAGGTGGGCATGGAGGGGGCTTCGGGAGATGTTTGCCACGTCAGGGAATTCACTGCGGGGGCTGCCGTGCGCCCCCGCAGCTCTCGCTGTCTTGTCTGCATAGCGCAGGGTTGTGTAACTTCCGATGCCCCACCGGATCTCCTTACCCGGCAGTGTGGGATGCTTGGGCTGCCCTCCCTGCCTGCCGCCGCGGAGACTTCCCCTCATCCAAATGAGATGAGGAGGGCAGTCCTAATGTCCCATGTGCTTTTCCTCCCCACCGCAGGGGTATCCCTGAGAGACTGGCTGCAGGGGAAATGCCGCTGGCAAGCCAAAGAGACCAGGAACCTTCTTCTCAGGTCTTATAGATTTGTGCCCCTCATCGAGGTGTTTGCTCTGGAAGACGCGGGGGGAGGGGGGGGGGGGATGGTTCTACCCCGCTTAGGGTCCCACGAAGGGCATCTGCCTGCAGCTGTGGCTCCCTGTATGCCAGGACTGTGAGACCTCGGCTGAGACCCAGCAACTCATCTCATACAATGCTGGACAGTGAGGAGGGGAGATGGGGAAGGGAGATGAGGCCGGCAGGGTATGTCATGTCTGGTGCCCAGAATCCTTTTAAGGTATCCAAGGGAGACGGGACAGCTTTGTTGCTCTGGGAAGCAGAAAAGGGGATCTGCCTGACATTTTTATCGCTCTACCACAGCGTTGCCATGCCAGTACTACCATTTCCATGCCAATACAGCTGTTTCTCTGCTGGTACTGCCGTTGCCAGGCTACGCTGAGGGTGCTGGAACAAGACATCAGGTTGCTTTGAAGATGAGAAGATGGGACATGAAACCAGGGTAATGCTTCTGAATCCCAACTTGCTGCCTGCCTAGGGACACAGACTATCTCAGAGGGTTCTGGGCAGTGCCAGACTTGTTGCTGCCTCTGGGAGTTGGAGTGATGAGTGGAGGTGCCCAGGGCTGGGTCCTGGTAGGTCACTGGCCTTGTGATGCTCACCCGACATTGCCTGGGGCTCCCCTGGTGTTCCTCTCTGCTCCCCTGGCATTGCCCTCTGCTTCCCTCATATTGCCTGGTTCTGCCCTGGTAATGCCTGGTGCTCCCACAACATTGCCCACTGCTCCGCCTGGCACTGCCCAGTGCTCCTCTGGCATGACAGCCTGACCTGACAGCAGCCTGGTATGTCCATGGTGGTATTTTAGCCACTGAATTTATCAAGTCATCAAATAAGGAAGCTAGGATTATTTGTCAAGCTCTATTGAATATATGGACATGAAATCATGCTGGGTTATAGCCCCTTCCTTAATTTAATTTCCTGAACCATCCCGGAGTTTTGTCCTGCTCCTGTAGCCTGTTATGATCAACTGATGGGACTCCTGGCTGCAAGTGTCGGGGACTTTCTGACCTAAAAGTGATGCTCCCTAGCAAGCATCTTCCTGGGCTGGATGGTCTGGAGGTCACTTGGGTGTGCTCCCCATGCATGGAGCAGCCTGCAGGCTCCCACAGTTTCATGTGCCAGCTGGGATGGGATGTTTGTACCACAGTTATGCTGCAAAAATATTTGCAAAGTGGGTAGCAGGGTGGCAACCCTCAGGTGAATGAGGCAGGATGGCCCAATCAAAGTATCAGCTTGAGTTGTGGCTCTGAATACTTAACTTGTTCTTGATCCTGATGCCAGCTCCTAAAGCATTAGATGACCCCACAAAAGAGATTTGATACGTTTTGGCTTTGGGAATATCTTATTTGGTGAGGTCCCTTCCTGGGAGAAGGGATTGGTCCCAGAGAATGATGAGCCCCCTTTTCTTTACATCCCCTTCTCCTTTTGATTTTTGTTGTGCACCAGGTGGTTACATGAGAGCACAGCTGTGGGCTGGGGCTCAGAACAGATGCCATGTAGTGGGACCATTTCTCCACCCTTTGGGGCCCACTCTGTGCAGGCAGCTGTTGGGTGTAATCCCATGTGTGGGAGATACTGTCTGTCCTGCAGTGCTGATGGTTGGTCTCCAAGCCTGGCTGCGGGGCTGGAGCCAGGGCAGGACACTCCCTTGGCTGAAAGTATTTTTCCACAAAAGTAAGCCAGCAGCTTCCAGTTTCCCAGCTCTTGTGCTGTTTCTCACCAGTACTTTGTGTCCCTCAGGCAGCGAGGGGGAGCACTGCCAGAGCATCCCACCTAGCTTCCACCTTCCCTCCACCCATCTCTCAGCCCCCATCCCTCCACCCCCATGCTCCAGCCTAAATAATTCCTCCTCTGCCTGGCAGTGTGCAGACTGCTCTCCTGTCCTTCCCTTAGTCATCACTCAGCCGAGCAAGACAGATATAGTTGTGTGCGGCTCCTCGCAGATCAGTCACTCCAGCCCCCGGATCATTTTCCTGCTGGGTCACGGGGTTCTCCATGATGAACATGAGGTGCCTCCCCCCTTTATTACTCCCATCCTTGCTGACAGAGCCCCAGGCATCAATCCTGAGGACTGAATGGCCCCATTGATGCTGTGTGGGTTCCAGATGGAACTCTGTGTCCCCACTTGTCTGAGGGCTGGGCGCCTCTGCTGGTGCCAAGCACAGTGCTCATTTTCTGGAGTGGCTCAGATCCAAATCCCTGCTTTCCAGGTACTCTGGCTGACTTCCTCTTTCCCTGGCCAGCAGGGTATGTCTTGGCCCCACTGAGCTCCCACATTAGATGCTTTCTTATCTGTCCCATGACTTGAGGGTAAGCTGAGAGGACAGCTGAGAGGACAGCTATGTGCACTGTCTTATGGGTCTAGGGGCACATCCTAAATGAAAAGGGGATACTGGGGTGCACAGCAAACATATGGCATGAGGAGGAATGCTGGGGTACACAGGGACATATGTGCCATGCATTGCACTGCTCACTGTGCTATCCATAGGGGCCATCAGCAGCTGCTCCAGTGTCAACAGCAGCACTGTGGGACGGCTGGTTCTGCCCTTCACTGTACCCCAAATAATTTCACTCTCTGCTTCATTTGGCAGCCAATGGACCCTGCCACAACAGCTCTGGTGCTTGGTAGCAGCTACTTAGGGTACTATGGGGTGCAGAGAGGAGCATGGAAGCCCAGGGCTGGGGTCAGCTCCCAGTCCCACTGTAATGCCAGGGCAGCAGGACCAGGGAGATGAAGAGGCATGCAGCCAGTGCTGTTAATTCATTGTTCCAGCATGGCCTTGCTCCGAGGCAGGAGAGGACCTGGACACCCTGCCTGAGTGCTGTGTGGGTTGCCAGGATGAGTCACGGCAATGCTGCTGTGGGAACAAGATGCTTGCCATGCCCAGCACTGCACTGTGCCCCCTCTCCCCATCCCAGGGCTTCCTCTGCACCCTTTGCACCACTCAGACACCCCGTGTCTCTCCCAGACAGCTGTGCCATGCAGGAGAAAGTGGGAGAGAGTGTGCTGGGAACAGGAGGGACTGTCTGGCAGCCCTGCACTCTGCCAGGGCCACCAAGCCAGCAGTGTGGGGGTGGTGGGAGCTGGTGGCACAGTGTGCAGCTGGGAAACCATACATAGGCCCTGTGTGGGCTGCTGTGGGTGGCATGGGTCATGTGCATTTCCTTGGAGAGTAGCATACCCTCCCCATGTTGGAGTGCCTGTGGGGTTCTGTCCTGTTGGGGCAGCTCATCCATAGCTGGCAGTGGGTGGGTACATTCTGGGTAGGTGCTGGGGAGGGGAGGAGGGGATGTAATTTCCCTACTCGGGTCCCATACGGCTCCCTCCAGACTGCCCTGTGGATCTGAGCAGCATGTGACTGGTCCCAGCAGGTGCTGGCAGGCATTGCTGTCCTTACCCGTGCCACCACAGCTACTGCTAGGCTTCATTTCCATCACTTGAACAACCTTCCCAGCCAGGTGGCAGTGCCGGGGTTGGACAGACCCAGCGGCTATTTATGTGGTGCAGTGGCTCTGTACAGAGGAGGTGGTGCCCCGCCAGGGGACAAAGACAGGAGGGGGCTCAGCCTGCCCGTGCAACTTATGGGGAAGGGATTTTGCACAGGAGGGAGCCCTGAGTTAATCCTTCTTCTCCAAGGCCCAGGGTGTCCAGCCTCCAGGGGGCTGCGGAGAATGGAGACCATCCCTGCAGGAGCCTGAAGCTGCCCGGGCTCCGTCCCAGCTCCCCGGGCAGCAGGTGTGGTCCTCCATTCACATAACCAGGGAAGAGGAAGGTGCTTTGAGGCAGAGGTAGAAGCCAGAGCTGGGTTTGGCGCACGAGGAGAAGGGGGTCACAAAACAGCCTACACAATTATTTCGGGACATTGAAACGATTCCTTACGTCCACACTCCCTCTCTGCTCCCTATATGCTTTCTGCGGGTTCCCAAGTGGCACCGCCGAATCCCGGCGTGGAGCAGGCGCGACACCCCGTGGTCACCACTGTGCTGCGGGGAACATGCACGCTTCTTATGGCCCCTTGTACCTCTCCGCAGCTTAGTCACCCCCAGTCCTTCCTGAGCTGTCCCCAGAGGGCCCTGGTGTCCCTAGGGTCCCTGATTTGGTGGGGGGAAGGGGGGGGGGGTCACTTCTGGGTAATCAAATCTCCTCATTGCAATTCTGTTCTCCCAAATCCTCTCAGCTTCCCCACCTCGTTTTCCAGCTTGAATATGCAGTGATATTGTTAAATGGGGACGTCATTTATCCCTGATCTGCATGGTCACTCCTGCTCTGGCCTGGGAGGGGAAGGATATTTGCGGCCACCATGGTGTGCAGTCTGCCAGGGCCACCAAGCCTCCACGGGCTGTGGCTTTGCTGTTGCTGTCACATGCTGCCTAGAGAATCCTCTTTTCTTGCCGGTGGTCTCTGACTGGTCCAGTAATGGGATGGGGTCTGACATCTTGCCCCAGTGATAGTCAGTGCTAGGGCTTATAGTGACACTGTCCAGTGAATCCCTCTGGTCATTTTTCTCCCCTCTATGTCAGCACAGCACTCTTGAAGACTATCTGGCTTTGGTGTGGTCACTTCCCCTCTGGGACACACCAGACCTGAGGGTACCTGGCCAAGTCTGTGGACCCCTAGGGACGTGCAGAGGTGTCCTGGCTTGGAGGAGGGTGTTATCCTGTATCCTGCACCCTGGGGTGTAAAACCAAGTACTCATCTTCCCCACTAACAGAGTTTTTTGAGAGGGTGGCAGCCCTGTCCAATAGCCCTGCAGCCTGGCAGAGGGGGCAACCTCAATACAGAGTGAGGCACTACTATCCCCTATGTCATGGGGCTCCTATGGGGCAGTGTCCCATCACCTGTGGGCTGCTCTTGAGCTAGGCAGGATCTGCCAGTCCCCTCCCAGATAGCAGGACCACTAGGGTAAAGGATGGACAATACCTTGACCACTGCCTGCTGTGAAACAAAGGAGCCAGAGCTGCCTCCCAGGACCTTGGCATTCTGTTCCTGGCTCCAGGCAGGGTGATGCTGGACTGGAGTCTTGGGGCTGGGAGCCCCCAGTGGGGAACACAGTATCCACTGCATGGCACTTGGTGGTGGGTGACACATGTGGGACCACAGGCATGTGAGCTGCACATTGTAACTTCAGCAAAGCTTGGGAGGGTTGGGCTGGACAGCTGGTTCTTGCCCCAGCCTTAAATCCCACATGAACATTCTGATCCTTTGGTTTAGGGCCTGAGATCACCATGGGGATGTTTGTATTGCTGTTAAGGGAAAGGTTTGCAACAGCATTCAGTTTGCATCAGCATTCAGAGAGATCTAGAGAGAGGTTTGAAACCAGTGTGAGGTGAGCAGATTGCACAGGTGTCCAGAGAGAGCTTTGTGCCAGTTTTCGGGTGTTTGGGAGGTTTGGTACCAAATGCAGCAGAAGGTATCCTCCAGTATTTGGAGAAGGCTTGCTCCAGCATTAAGGAGCATGGTCTGTAGGCAATAGAGGCTTTCCTGGGACAGTGTCTCAGAGGTCAGCAGTCTTGAAGGACCAGGTGACATCAAAGAGGAACCGCAGCAACACCTTATCCATTCCCCTACCACATCCTCCCACTTCTGCCCACACCTCGATGCTGCCTCTGTGGAGACATGGCTGGGGCACACTCTGCTACATGGTGGTCACTCACTGGGGATCTGTAGCTGTGACAGAGCTGTGAAGCTGGTGCTGCAGTGGTGACAGCACAGCCCTGCAGGACAAGGGCACCATGGCTACCTGTGGCCCTTGTTATCCAGCTTCCTGGGGACATGAGCCAGCTGTGTGTCCTGGCAGGGGTGCCAGCCTGCTGCAGGGAGTGAAAGGGTAGGATGGGGCTGGGAGAGCTGTTGTGTGTTCTTCCCCAGGTGAAGAACTTTGGGAAGCTGTCAGTGGGTGCCCCACTCCCAGGTTTCTCAAGCCTGTGCTCTGTGCTTGGTTGTTCATCTCCAGCAGACGGAGCAATAACAGTGATTTAACACCCTCTCGCCATGTGAGGGCTTGCTTCCCTGGGCTTCCCTCCACTGGCAGAGCACGCGTCATCACCAATCCGTGACATCCCACCACCAGGCACAAAACCCACCATCAGCTCCCCCTTCCTGCAGATGTCCATCCTCTTCCCCTGGGTGATGAGTGTGTCTCCCAGGTGACACAGACAATTTTAAGGCTTATCTGGCTCTCAGAGCCTGAAATGCTTGCTGGTTTTTCTCTGTCGATAAGCTGGACATCCCTGCTGTGGTTTGTATGCAGTGATATCCTACTGTGACTGTGGGAGTGAGCTCAGATATCCAAGTCAAGCTTTTCGCAGCAAGCTCTGTGACCTCACAGACTGAACTGTTGCTGTCAAGGCAGCATACTCCTCCTAATTCCCTCCCAGATTCTCTTTTCAAATCCCATTCCCCTCCCAGCTGCATCATGGGCACTGGGCAAGGAAAGTCCCCTGCAGGGTGGTGAGTCCCCAGTACAGGGAGCCTGGTTCCCAGAGGCCATGTGCTGCCAGCAAGAGCTGCAGCCTTTCCTGGGAGCTCTGTGGATGTGATTAGCTGGAGCATTCCAGCCATGGCAGCTACTCTCCTGGGGAACCTTCGTGTCTCTGCGGGGTTATTTTGCTGCAGACAGCCTGTTCCCAGCATCCAGCTGTCTCCACGCTCAGTGCTCTGTTCTCATCATCCAGTGCCTCTGAAGGTGAGGAGCACACTCATCCCAGTGGAGGGCTGTCCCTTTCACTGCAGTGTTTGGGGTGGTTCCACAATCAGCCAGGCACTCTCCTTAAAGTCTCCTTTCCTGGGGAGACAAGCAGCACAGAGTTTGCACACTCGGGCGCACACTCTGGCCGCCCCCTTGTCATGGCTGTGGCACACTCTGGTGACAGGAGGCCAAGCTTGCCTGATGGGACAGTGACCTGATCCTGGGGTGGGATTTTAAAAAATAGGAAATTGTGGGTGCCCAGAAATGCCCACAGAGAAGCCAGAAGCCCTGTAAGCACACCAGAACAGAGGCTAGCTGGACACAGCTGTTTAATGAATGTATCTCAGTATGGATAGGGAGTTGCAACCCACACACCCACGGCCGCCTCCTCGCCATGGCTCTGGCCACATCTCAGACCTGGTATCCGAAATATCCCCATTGGCGCTCTGGCCACATCTCGGACCTGGCATCCAAAATATCCCCATTGGCCTGGCATGCCAGGGTGGTAGAGGAAGATGTCGTGGCACCGGTGTGCCTCCTGGTCTTGCAGTGGGAGAGACCCTGGAGAGGGGAGCTGTGCCCTGGCTGGGGAAAGGGGATGGACTGGAATGATGCCCACAGAGCATCGGGGATGGAGGTGAGGGAGTGACCAGGTTGCTGCAAGTGCACCCCTGGCCTGTGTACATCCTGGGGACTCCTGGCTGAGCCACAGCACACCAGGCAGGGAGAGGCTGAGGGCACTGTGGGAAAGGGATTAGAGGGGCAGGAGCAGCTGCTGGGCCTGCTATGGGACCTGAGCGTCCCAACCCCTGGCATGTCTGGGGCAAGATTTCTGGGCTACCTACTCCTTCATCTGTGGGCTGAGTGCATCTATCTACCTTAGGGCTGCCAACAGGCTCAGTGAACACCCTATCCCTGCAGCTGACACCTGGAGGGGTTCTGGGCTCTGCCTCTCCTCCCACTAGCACTACTGCTCCCAGCGAGGCAAGGCTGCCCACTAGATGTGGTGGATAGAGAGCGAGACTGAACGGGGTTGGTGTGGGACTGGAATGGCAAGCAAATGAAGAGCATCCCTTGGAACCAGGGGTACAGGAGGGGATGAGGGATGCAGGGGAGTGCTGCCTGCAAAATCAGAGGTGTAGGGGGGGTCCCCCTACATCTGACTTTTCCCTCCTATCCTTCTGATACTTTCTGTTACCAGTGCTCCTTCCTACACCATCGCTGTTGGCATTAAATAGTTGGTTGCCAGCAGGGAAGGGTTGAGCCATGCCAGGAAACGGCCTCTTCCAGCCATGAGCTGTGCATGCAAGAATGGACCTACTGGGCTCCAACCCCTATTGAAGTAGGGCAGGGATGTGAAAGACCCCAAAGGGAGTCAGCCACATCCCCCAAAGGTCCACCATGCTGATGAGCTGAGACACTGCTTGCCACACACCTGTGGGTGCTGCCTGTGGCATGCAGAGGCTCAGCTGTGCTGCCCCATGATACTGTGGGAGGCTGGGGACACACGGGTGCTCTGGGTTCTGCTGTCACCCCACAGGTCCCTGGGTTCTGTGGGGATGGGGATCATGGGGGCAGCATGTTCCCTGCCCCTTGTGCCCCATGGTGACCCTGGGCACGGGACCCTTGCCCGCCATGGTCCCTGCAGGTGGTGGGAAACAGTGGGGACACGCCCTGCCCTGCCTGGGGACACGCCCTGCCCCGCCCTGCTTCCCCCACCAATCAGAGACCCGAGAGCCGTCCCCACTCCCTCAGCCCAGAGCCCGGCGCCCATCCTTTCACAGCCAATCCAAGGGGCAGGCGGGGCACAAGCCAGCATGGCCGCTCCCCACCACTTGGCGCCTGGCAGTGCCTGCAGGGGAGGGCGGGGCAGGTCCCCATGGCGGGCACCGCGCCCTCGAGGCGCGGCCGGCGCTAGGCGAGGGGCTGCAGGTGCAGGGCTGCGCTGTTGGGGCGTGCGGCCAGGATGTAGGCAACGTTCTCCCGCAGGAATCCAGGCCAGTCGATGCTCCTGCCGGCAGATGTGGGCTCATTGGACATCCTGGCAACAGTGCTCCCCCAGGGTCTCCCCCAAAATGGGGGAGTCCACCATCTCCCTAACCATCCCTGCCTCACCTGGTCTCCTCCTGCTTTGTGGCTGGCAGGATCTTCTCCGGGCTCTTGCTGTTCCTGCTGCTGGCAGGGCTTCCCTCTGATATGGGCCCCACATGGCTGATGCTGTGGCAGGAAGGAAGATGCTCTTCATCCCGGCTCCTCCCGCCCCAAATGGTGGTGGTGGGGGAAGAGGGTGCACAGGGCTGAGGGGCCATGGAGGGGGAGGTGGTGGGAAGCAGGGGCAACCCTTTGTGTTTGCTGAGCCTCTTTGGTATGTGTTGGGACTGTGCTGGGAGTCCCAGCTGGGATAACACCCCTACACCAGTGTGGGCATCCCCTCACCTGACATTGCAGGACAGCATCTCCTTTTGGTGCTTGCGGAACCAGGTGTGCCGGGCCTGGCGGCACTCACTCTCCGCAATGATGCCATCATGGTCCTGGTCCAGGGCCAGGAAGGCTGTCCGTGCCCGCTCCCGCTCCTTGGCTGTCAGCAGCCGTAGAAGGGCATTCTGGGGGTCAGAGAAGTGAAGCTGGACCACTCATTCGGTGGGAACCTCCCTCTTTATATTCCCAGAGCTCTAAGGGTCTTCACCCTGAGTGCCATGGCCAGGAGTGCTGGCCATGGGAGTCAGCCCCAGGTGCCACAGCCAATGATGTCAGCTGTAGGAGCCACCTTTGGGTGCTGGACCCAGGTGCCACTGCCACAGCTGCTGACCATGGTAGCCAACCCTGTGTGCTGTGACCAGGTGTGACAGCCATGGGAGCAAGCCCTGGATGCCACAACTATACCTGCGGCCGTATTTTCTGCAGCAGCTGGATGGACTCGTGGGAGAGGAAGTCCTGCCACTCAATGTGCCCCTTCTTGTCGGGGTCCAGGGCGTTGAACTGCAGGGCTGCCTGCTCCTCCTGTGCCTCGGGCATGGTCCGCTCAAACTGCTGCTTGTGCACTTGGTGTTTGTAGTGCAGGAAGTCATCTAGGGTCAGGCAGCTCTCTGCAGGAGACAGATTGGCTGTGCTGTGCCCAAGAAGAAGTGGGGACCCACCTCCCCAGCTGTTTCCTGCAGCCATCTGGGACCTGACGCATGAAGGGTACACACCTGGAATGATCTTGCAGTTCCTCAGGGTCTCCATCAGGCTGTACATCTCTTCCTCTGTCAGCAACAGATTAAGGTTGTCCTGGAGTGGGGAGCAGAGAAGAGCTATGAGGCAAAGACATGGGGTGAGGGAGCACACCTCTTTATGGCAGCACCGGGATCCTTGAAGGTGAGTGGGGGAGGACACCCAGTGCTGTGTCACCCAAGGGTGCTGCAATGGGATGGCTCCATGCCCCTAGGCTTTGGCCATTCCAGCTCTGCTACAGCATCTCATGTGCCCACAGTGTCACATCCTGGACCAAGGTCCTGGGGAGCTGGCTGCAGGGATGGGGAGGTGGCAAAGGGCCGTTGTCCCCTGTGTCTGGTGACCCCGTCAGGCCAAGGTGGATGGTGGGAACTGGAGAGCAGCACATCCCCCATTGACACAGAGCAGGCTGTGAGGAGAGACCCTGCTCATGTCCATGTGGGGCATAGTTCCCTGGGGGGCACCCAGCAGCAGCCTGGTGTCCCCTAGCCCAGGCACTCACGCAGTAGTAACAGCTCCAGCCCGTCTCGGTGTGTGCCGTCTCTGTCACCTCCACGACGCTGTCCTTCTGCAGGTATCCCATGCGGCGCAGGCAGCCGTCATGGTACACCCGGTGGCAGATGCGGCAGGGGAAGAGGCTCTCGGCTGTCCACACCTCGCAGATCTCACACATCTCATCATTCAAGATCTGGGGAGGGAGGGATGGGCAGATGCTCAGCAGAGCAGTATGGGCAGGGGCTTGGCTTCTCGATCTCGGTGGTGCTTTGCAGGTGGGGGTGGATGTTGAGGGTCAGAGAGGACGGGAAGATGGGAATGTGTGGGGTTGTTGTAATGGACATGACGGGTCAAGTTAGAGGAGGGTGGGTGTGTTTGTGGGGATGAATGGTGGGTGGATGGGTCTGCCTATAGGGTTGGTGGGGCTGTGGAGTTGTAGGTTTTCTGCAGCGTGTTACATGTGGGTTGCTGGACTGTAGAGTTGTACATTGGGTGGTCTTTAAGGTTGTAAATGTTGATGGATAAGCTGTAAGGTTTTCTACACATTTCCATTTCCACTTCCAAAGAGATACTAACCTGGGTATACTATCTAGGTACCCTGGGTAATTTAGGCTCAGGATGTGGTTGGACACTGGAATAGGCCCCCCAGGGCAGTGGTCACAGCACCAAGCCTGGACAATGCTCTCAGGCACATGGTGTAATTCTTGGGGTGTCCTGTGCATAGCCAGGAGTTGGACTTCAATGATCTTTGTGGGTCTCTTCCAGCTCAAGATATTCCATGTCTGTATGGTGCTATATAAGGCTGTAGGTGGGCTGGGGTGTAGGCTTCTTGTGTGGGTGGCTGTATGGGTAAGGTTGTGGGTGTGGAGGGATGGGTTGTAGGATTGAGGGCATGGGTGGATAAACTGTTGGGTTGTAGATGGGCAGGGATGTAGGGCTGCAGGTATGGAGGGATGGCTTGAGTTGCAAGCTGGTTTACTGTAGGTGGACAAACATGTAGATCAAATTGTCCTTTCTTCCCCAGACCTGGAACTGCCTATGCCCAGCAGTGACTTCTGCTTTTCAAGACACCCCAGGGTGCCTCCAGGGCACATCTGAACAGTTGCAACCCCCTCCCAGTGTGTCACCTCCACCTGCCCATCCTGGCCACTGGCACCGTACCGCACTGAGCCACCTCTGTAGGGCTTTGCAAGACTGTCACTGGCTGGCAGACCCTCAGGTGTTTGTACAGCCCTGTGCACCTCCAGCCCTGTCCCCATCCCTCCCACTGTCTCTAAGGTTCCATCAGCTCACCTGCTCCCTCTGCTCCAGGCTGATGTCCGGGGACTCATCATCGTGGAGCTCCCTCTTGGGCCGGATGAAGGCTGGTGGTGTGAACCTGTTGGCCCGATCGAACTCCTCTGGCTCCACGCCCCGGCCATCCCGCAGCCGCTCCCAGGCTGCCTTGCTGGCACTGCTCTCCTCCGGCTGGGAAGGTCCTGCCAAGGCTTCCTCCTCTCCCTCTTGCACCTCCTGCTCCAGTGTCCCCTGGCGTGCAGTCCCCGCCTCCGCCCGACGCCGTGTCGATGGCTGCTCCCGCAGCCCATCCTTGAAGGCTGACACGGCCAAGCTGACCTTCTGCACCCTCTCCACTGTCTGCCTCCTGGACATCAGCACCCCCATGGCTCTGCGGTGGGAAGGAAGGTGCTATGTCCCTGACCCTCAAAAAGGTATCCTGGTGGTTTTCCCCCAGTTGCATGAGGGGCAGCTCAGGGCAGGGAGAAATGGGGTCTTTGTGAGAAATGGACATTGGGATCATGGTGGTGGCTGTGGGGAGATGGATTCCTGGCCATGGAGGGTCTGAGTGGGTGGGGGGAGTGGGACAGAAGTCAGAGAGATGGACTGGGGGTGCCTCCCCAACCCTTGCCCTATAGACTCCAGCTTAACAAGAAGCACATCCAGGCCTTTTCCATGCCAAATCAGTAAAACCCAGAGAGAATAGGACTAGCTGTAACCCTTCTCCTTATGTGCATCTCATTTCTGCCATGAAGACAGTCTCTGTGGCCAGTCAAGAGTGAAAGATGTCCTCCCTGCAGCTCTGCCCAGGACTAGGTCATGGCAGGTCTGGTGCTGACCCTTCAACTTCCTTAAATTCCTCTTCACTCAGCTGCCTCTTGCACTCACATGTTTGTGTGTGTGCTGCTGCTGTGATCATTGGGCACCCAAGGAGCCATGTGGGGAGGCTGGGCCAGCCGTAGGAGGAGTGTGAGGCTGCAGGAGGGAAGGGGAGCAATGTATGGGACAGGGGCCCATGGGTCCCAAGAAGGATGTTTAGCTTCAGTGCCAGGGGAAGATCACAAAGTGGGGAGGCCAACAGCAACAGCATTAACAAGTTGGACTCTCTCACTGGGTGTGAGCTGAAGCTGAGAAGCGGAATTTCTCCTCTGGAATTGTGGGGCACAGCATCACGCCACATAGGTCCAAGGGCTTCCCTTGTGCCATGCTGGGCTTGCAGTATGGAAGATGCTGCTCTGGGCAGTGGTAGAATCACCGTCTCTGGAAATGTTTAAAAACAGCATAGACATGGCACATACAGATGTGGTTTAACGGTGGCCTTGGCAGTGTTGGGTTAATGGTTGGAGTTGATGATCTTAGAGGTCTTTTCCAGCCTTAATTATTCTCTAATTCTATGCTGCAGTAAAGAGGCACTTCCAGCTGGTGCCCAGGGACTGGGACGCGAAGCAGGGAGATTGGAGCAGCAATCTCCAGCCCTGCCAGCTTTGGCAGGGGAGTCCCCAGGTAGCGGGATAATTAGCAGCACGCGTGCACGCCACCGGGATCTCACTGCCTGCGGGAGGACTCGACACCGCGGGCACTGCTGTGGCAGGGAGCCTGGTCAGGGTAATTACAGGTACCCCGCAGCAGCAGGGCCGAGCGGAGCGGAGCAGAGTATGCTGGCAGGCGGCAAACACCACTGCGTGCACACGCATGTGATTTCCCAGCCTCTCCCCACCACCATGGAACCATCTGCCTGCAGATTCCCACGCACTGAGCCGGGTGTGCAACACGTGTGGGCCCCGTCCTGTGCGTGGGGGTCCCAGCAGCGGGCGCGTGTGTGGGCTGGGGTATTTGCACCTGTTGGCCACAGTGCCTGGCTCGGAGCTGGTGCCTGGCATTCTTCAGCTCTCGGGGCTTTGCAAAGGTGGGAGCGGGGCAGAGCTGGAGGCACACATCCAAGTCACAGCAACAGCATCTCTGCGGCTGTGCCAGTGGGAAGGAAAACACCTGGGTGTTTCTACCTCCTCGCCGTGCCACCACCCTCTGCCTGGCTGGCTCAGGATCACATCTGCCGTGGTCAGGATCAGCTCTGCTGCTGGGCAGCATTGCAGCTCTGCCTGCGAGCGAGAGAGTCGGAGAAGTCACAGGGAAATCCCCCCAAGATCTGCCTTTGTAGGTCCCTGCACCACTGAGTGTTGACCAGATCCAGGCCTACTCCTGCCCAGGGTTTGGGTAGAAGTGGGGAGGAGAGGGTCCAGAGGGCTAGGCTCACAGAGAAGAGTGAAAAGATTTGTGTGGCTCACAGTACGCCACTCCCCTTGGTACCCACACTGATGCTCCTCATCTCAGCATGCCAGCAGCTTCCCCCACAATGCTGCTGAGCCCTGGGTGCCCCAACCCTCGCCATCCTGCACTGGAGTGGGATAGCCTGGGCAAATAGAAGGGTGGCTGGTGAGTGGACTTGCTGTATTCCCCCCAAATCTGGTTCTCCTGTGTGTTCATAGTCACCCACCTGCACTGAACTGCTGCTGCAAGATCCCAGCCCACCTCCTTGTTTCCTGTCCTCCCCAAAGGCTACCCTGAGTGCCTTCTGCCACCGACTACTGTGTGTCTGGAGCCTGGACAGTGTCACTTCTATCATGACTTGTGTCTATTCTCAGCTCTGCTGATCCCCCTGCCCCTGTTAGTGCTGCACAGCCGGACCCTGCCTGCACATCCAGGGCTGAATGGCTTCACCTTGAACTCAGTCTCCAGACTCCACTGCCTTTCCACAGGCCTCATTGCTCCCCAGATACCCCAAACTTGCTCTGCACAGTCCAGACCCCTTTTTGCCCCTGCCCTATGCCCTACCTGACCGGGCTTTGTGGGGTGGGACTTAACCCTCACATAGAACCTGGGATGACTTGGAGTCCTGCCAGACTTCGGGAGTTCCCCTTCTCCTGGGGAGGGAGGACCAGGGGCAGTTTTGCCTCACAGCAGCCCAGAAACCTGAGCAGCCCCTGTGTCCCCACATGTCCTTGGGGGAAGATGTCTCCAGTGCTATTTGTGTCCACCTCCTGAGGCAAAAAGAACCACCACCTGTCTCATCGTGACCTAAGAGGTGTGAGGGCCTCGACCTTGCTGCCAGGCTGCACCATGGGGCTATTTTTAGGTCGCCCCCACAGAGGAGCTAAATCTGGGCACAGGCAGGAGCTGCCTGCAAACACCCGGCTCCACTGAGCCCTGCCAGCACCGGGGGCTGTCACAGTGTGTGGTGGGAATATTTCAAACCCCTTCCCTTCCCTTGCCCCCAGCCCCCTGCAGCCCTGCCCTGATCCTTGGGCAACACCCATTCCTCTCACTCTTCTCTTTTGGATTTGCTCCTTACTGCTTCATTCCTGCAGCAAAACACTGAACCGGAAAGCATTTCTTCCTCTTAGTACCCATGGACACATCTTTCCCAGCTTCGTGCTCCTCTCTGCATGGGGGAAACTGAGGCATGGAAGCAAGGCTGGTGCAGCTGGAGTGAGAATTAAGCCTGTGTTAGGTGCCAATGGGGAGAGAGCTGGTGGCTAGCACAGAGGCACCCCGGGAGAAGGAAACAGGGCAGAGCATCCAGATGCAAACAGAGCCAGTGGTCCCTGCATGGCTGCAAAATCTCTCTCGCATGGCAGAGCACACATGGTTTGTGCTGGGGTTATGGGGTGCCAGGTTAGTGGTGGGTGGTGGTGGCGGGTGACACACAGGAGGGTGTAGCGTGATGCAGCTGGGGCAGTGCGGTGGCCGGGAGTGCAGGACAGATGTGTCGGGGAGCAGCACGGGGGATGTGTTTGTTAGGACTGGATGTGTTGCAGGGTGGATGAGGTGTGAGAGGTGGATGTGTTTTGGGGTGAACGTGCTACGGCGTGGCTGGCAGTGCGGGGCAGGTGTTACGGCCCATGGAGGGTGTTGCAGAGGCTGTGGGCATGGGGTGGGTGGTGGCTTTGGGTGCAGGGATGTTGCAGTAGCTGTGGGAGTGGGGTGGTGTCTGTGGCAGCTGGAGGTGTGGGTTGAGTGCTTCTTGGAGGCTGTGGGTGCAGGGTGAGCTGTTGTGGTGTGCAGTGGTGGCCTGGGGAGATGGGGGTGTGGGGCTTCAGGGTCTGTAGGACTGACTGTTACCTGCCCCACAGTGTGTCCTCAGTGAAAGGCCCTCCCAGCAAATGAAGGATCTGTGGGTGCTTGGGATGGTGCACCCTTGAGCAGGGTCCACGGCACCCACTCTCAGGGGTGTGTGTGGAGCAGAACCCCCTCATGTGCCAGAGCAGGCTCCCCAATTGGGGCGGGGAAGGATGGCCCTGGTCCCCACAGGCTGCAAGGAGGGCAGGCCTCCTCTCTGCCCTCACCAGGCTACTGGGTCTTTTGCCCTGGGGTGCTGTGCCTTACTTTGAGCAGCATTAGGGAACCTGGGGGCAGCGGGATGGGGTACCAACAGGGAAGGGAACCCTGGGATCTCAGAGCCCATGGCAGTCTGGTCCCAGGTCTTGGTCTGAAGGGCATGAAGCAGGGCTGAGAGGAGCTGCCATGAATCTACCATGACTCTTGCACAGGTCTGCACATCCTGCCAGTTGCTGCCTGCCTGGAGTGAGGGGGACAAGGCTGCGAAGGCAGCAGGCTCTGATTAGGGGACATCGCATTCCACCTCCTTGAGCTGGCTGCAGATGGCCACGGGGGTCTGGTAGCATCATCTTGTCCCCTCTCTTGGACAGATAGCACATGCCAGAACTGTGGCAGTGCTGACACTGGTGCTGTGAGATGATCTATTTGCCATGGGGCAGAGGGGTCCATGGCTGATGGTCCCTCCCACCCTCTGCAGGGCTGTGGGAGTCCAGTGGGGATACTGGGCAGGGTAGTGCTCTGTCCCAGTCCTGGGGACACCAAGCCAGTGGCTGTTCTCCCTGCTGGATCAGGTTGCCCATCCTGCCGCGCTATGACAGATTTTATAGGTGTGTCGCACTCTTTCAGCTCTCAGAGGGGGATGAAAATGCCGTGACAGCAGAGTCCCTTCCTCTGCAGCAGACACAGCTCTTGCCCAGCTCTGCGCTTCTCCTTCTCTTCTCCCTCCCCAGCGCCTCTCCCCAATACCCACATGAAAACCCCGATGCCAGGGCAGGACCCTCTCACCCCATCCTCCTCCCCACTCCCAGGCATCTCATCCCAGGAGCTCTAGTCTCTGGCACCACAATCCCGGGGGCAGTGGGGGAACCCACTGAAGGGTGACACAGTGTGTGGACAGCCCATGCTACGCACCCAGAAAAGCACCTACAATGTCAACACCCCCCCCCCACCCCCCCACCCCCCCCCCCCCCCCCACTTACCAGGATCAGGGTCGGTCTGGGAACACGAGCCCTAGACAGCAGTCCACACGTTGTCCATCACCGCTGCTTCTAGCCACGAGCCCCTCTCCGCCCGCGGGTGCTCACTGCATGCCGTGCCCCGTGTGCAAATCCCTGTCAGGGGATGGAGCGGCGAGGGTGGTACCCGGGAAGCCAGAGCCCTGCACTTGCTGCCGAAGGATGCAGGAGGCAGCGAGATGCTGGGAGCGGATGCCTGTGTCTAGCGCGCACACACGCGCGCGCGCACACACACACACACACACACACACACACACACACTCGCTCTCTCTCGCTCTCTCAGAGGAAGCAGGGAGCTTGTGACTGGGGCTGAGCAGATGCAGCCTGGTTTGCTGTCCCTGTACCAATTGCTGCCTGAGTCGTGTTAAAAAGCTCTCTGAGAAACGAAGATTTTTTTTAACTGGGCTGACGTTTGCTGGAAGATACCAATAAAAGCTTTCCCTGCATCTCCTTTGGCCCCCTGGGTTGAACCGCCTTTCTCAGAAAAAACCTAAAGGATTACAGTGGTGGGATTGCATCCAAGGATGAGCAAAGGTCTCATCTGGCCTCACTGTGGGGTCTTCCCCAGACCAGTGCCTCACTCACAGGCTACCTGCACCTGCACCTGCTTTAACCCAATGCCTGCTGGTCAGTGTTGCAGGCAGGCTGTCCTTCCCACACTATGGTGCAGCAGGGGCATGGTGGCTGCTGGCTATATGCAGCCCTGTGTGCCCAGTTCAATGCAAGTCCTGGGGTTTTTGTTCTTCTAGTCCCCAGGATTTGATATATTACCTGGGGGGACACAACAGGGCTGCAGCAGGGCTGGGGGCTCACAGGGGGTTTGAAGGAGGTGATAGGGCAGGAGAGAGGATGCTGGTGGGGAGAAAAAGGCACAGTTCTAATGCAGCACCACTGAGGCACAGTATCTGGTCCACATGCATCCCCAGCTGCTCCACATCAGCTTGGTGGAGATGGTCACTCAGCCCCCTTACACCTTACTGGAAGGAGGTGCCACTGGTGAGGGGCTGCACTTTCCCCTTCAGGAACAGAGGTCTACATGGGGATGATTTAGGGTGAAACAGACTCTGAGCTCTCCTAGGAGCAGTTTCCATCCAGGTTTGGGATACATGCTGATGGTGAGAGCAGAGGGGCCTGGGCAGTGGGGATGCTGCAGAGCTGCCCTCTCCTTGCCCAGGCTGGGTAGAGCAGGTGCTGTTCTGACTAGGACATAGGGAAGCTCTGCTCAGCTCCACTGCATGTTCCTGTTCCCAGGATACTGCCTGGGTGGAACCCCTCATCCCACCCTGGCATCCTAGCTCTGCCAGCCCCTGTGCCCTCCACTGGGCAGGTCTTATCAGGCTCCAGGTCTGCCAGCCCCACAGAACAGTGGGTATGTGGACAGCAGTGAGCAGCAGTGGAGAGGTAGGAATGTCACCTTTCCCATACAAAGAACATGGGGAGCATGGAGTACGAGTCCTGGGATTAAGAACCATTTGATGAATGAAACTTCCTGGCTTCTTGAAGATGGGCAGCACCATCCCTGTGGTCTTCTACACGCTGAAAAAACATGTGGTGGATGCAGCATACAACACCTCTGGAGTTGTCTGCATCCCCAGGAGCAGGGCAGCTCTGAGAGGACCAGGTTCCACATAGTCGTGCCACATGCTGGTGCCAGGATGGTTCTTGACTCTTGGCTGCTAATTCACACCCTGTGCCAGCCCTTCACAGACTTATGGGCATTGACACCAATCCCACAGTACCCATATCTTCATTACAGACCCTTCCCATGGCTTACCTGTGAGTAAGCTGAGACTATCTGCAGCTCATGTCACCTGCAAACAGATCCAGAGGCTGGGGAAGGCAACATCTGAGAGCTGTGCTGGGATCTGAGTCAGTTTGTGGCTCTCTTTCCCATGGCTGGGGATGCAGAGAGCCAGGCTGGAGACAGGATTTATGTATTTTCTGCTTGTGGCTGTCAGGTCCTGTCTTGCTTCACTCCGTCAGCTGCAGGAGCCTTAATGCAGCCTCTTGGGTGCCCTGCCCTGGCCCAAGGTGTCTCTCTGTGCTTCATCCTTCCTCAGGAATGCTTCCCTCTAGGGTGAATCACATTTTGCATTACTTGGCATGGGAGCATGGTGGAAAGGGGCTAGGATGGCCGTGGGGTGGAGAAAGTGGATGCCAGCTGTAAGGGAGGCCAGCAGGAAACATCTCACAGACAAACCTTGGCCCCAGAGGACTGGAGAGGAGTGTGTGGGCAGGCTGTAAAAGCTTTTAGTGTCTCTGTGGGGAGGGCAGTCCCGGGGCCGAGTGGAGTGATTCCTGGAAAAGCAGAGGCAAGGAGGAGCTCCAGCCTCGCTCCTGCTCTTGCTGCCAAAGGCCTTGGGGATGCTGCTGCAGGCAGGTGCACTGTCCCCCAGAATGAGAGCTACAGCCCAGATCCGCTTCTGCAAGGACCTCCTGTGCCAGATTAAGGATCGTCTCGCACACTTTGGAGAGGAGGAGGACGCAGTCCCCTGTCCTCCCCGAAAAGCCACAGCGTGGTTGGCTGCTCACTGGAGCGGGGCAACCGGCAGCAAGCTGGGAAGCTCCAGAGAGGGAGCCGGCAGCGCCGGTGTGCTGGAGGAGGGCTGCAGGGGCGGAGGTGAGAGCTGAGCTGCAGCGGGAATGTGCGTTTTCGTCAGCTCCTCTCCCCGCTCCCGAATCTCGCATGACGCCCGCGTGTAGGTCACTGGCTGCTGCGGCGGCGCGGCGTGTGGGCTCACCATCTGCGGCTGCCTCTGCGGGCGCCGGCCCCTCCGCCCGCCCGGGCCGGGCCCCAGCTGCCCCCGCCCGGGGGGACACGGCCGGGGGTCTGCGGGGATGGGGAGGGAGCGGCTCCCGAAGTTTTGGCAGGAACGGCAGCCCCGGCGCGCCTGCGCCAGCCGGCGTTCCTGCCAGTCAGCGGGGGGTGATGGAAAAGAGAACTTGTCAAAATAGCGAGATATCTTTTTTTCAGGAGATTGCAAGTTTGGCTGATGGAGATAATAGTGTTGATGCGCTGCAGGGAGGGTGAGGAGAGGCATCGACTCCCCTCATGGCAGCTGTTTCAGGAGGGAAGGATGATACCAAAATCAGCATGAAATTGGATAAAAACTGGCTGCCTGAAGGGCTGCCGTGTCAAGCTGCCGGCAGAGAATGGCAGAACATCGCCCATCACCTGAAATAAACGATGCAAGAGCAAACCTGTGAGCAAGGCAGACCATGCCTGGCTCCCTGCACAGCCCATGCCCCCCATATGTGTGGAGTCCGTGCAAGGAAAGGAGCTCAGGATCTAACCCATGGGGCTGGTCCCAGTTGCAGACATCATCCTGCTCTCCACTGGCAACCAAACAGGAAACCTCCTGATGCTGGCTGCAGACAGCACCTCCCAGGGCCACCTGCTTATGGCTGTCCTTCATGTCCACTGACAGCTGTCCATCCCTGACCCTGGACATTCACACAGGCTCATTGATGGACCCATGGGACCCGGCAGCCCAGGCAGCCCCGCGGGGCCGGCATCGCCCTTGGCGCCTGGGAGACCTGGGTGTCCCTTGGGACCAGCAGGACCCTGCTCACCTGGGTATCCCGGTTTTCCCTCTAATCCCGGTAGGCCTCATTCCCCCTTGGTCCCTGGGCATCCCGGGTGGCCGGCAGGGCCCATCTTGCCTTAGGGCCCAGGCAGGCCATTCACACCAGGCAAACCTTTCAGTCCATGAGGACCCATGCTCCCTGCTGGCCCCACTGGTCCCGGTTCTCCTGGCACACTAGCCGGACCTTTGTCTCCTTTAGGTTCTGGAAGGCCAGGAGGACCTTCAGGCCCTCTGTGTCCCTTTATGCCTCACACTCCTGGTCATCAGTCAGGGGCTGTGCAGGATGCTGATGGCTGTCCATCATGTTCTCACATCAAGGCCAGATCATTGACACTGCCTTTCACTCTGTACATTGATGCAGCTGTCCTCTGGTGGTGCCACACCCTGACAGCTCAGCCATCAATCCCAAAGCCTTCCAGCTCCCTGCAGCTCAAATCAGAGGGAGGAGGGGAGCTGTAGCCCTGTGCTACCTACCCCAAAGGTTTAAACCATCTTCCCTTGGGGAGATGGACCTGGAGAATCCTAAGCTGCTCTGATATGTTCCCTCTCCCAATCCTGTCCCCACTAATGTCCCCCACTTGCCAGGCGTGGGTGTGTGAGGCTGCAGTGCCATTGCCACTGCAAATTGGTGATGGGGTGGTGACTGCCCCATGGCTCCTGCTCCCTGCATTCATCCTGCTGTGTTTTTGGGATGGTGATGGGGACAGGGATCATCCTGGCTTTTCTCCTCCTCAGTAGCCAGAATGCCCTAAGCAGGAGCTGCCAGATGGTGCCCAACATGGGTGCAGCCCCTCCTTTGGCCCCCATCAGCAGCCATGCAGTAGCAAACCCAAAGTAGGTTAAGACGCTGTGGATGCTGGCTGTGTGCCTCATGGCTATGGCACTGAGCTTTTGTGCTCTAAGCTTATTCCTCCCATCCCAGAATGCAGAGCTCTTGCTGGACATCATTACTGAGCAGCCCTGTTTACACGGCAGGGTGCAAGGGCTGGTTTTGCCGTGCCTCCCCCCAGTCCCCCCAACAACTTTTGTAGTACTCAAAAATCTCCCAACACAAAAATCTGGAGAAGGACCTGTCTGTTGTCAGTCACACAGGAATGGGGAGTTTGCAGTCAAGGTCTGTCTTGATTCACAGCAGAATTCCAGCTGTGGCATCGCCAGGCACCACTTTGTGTGGGTAGGAGGAATCCGTCCTTTGTCCAGCTGCAGATTTGATCTGAGATCCCACTCTAGCCTCCCAGAGCATGAGCACATTGTGCTTCTCAGGGTGTTTTTAGCTCCTTCCAGGGCCCTGACCCGGTACAGAGTTGTGTGGTGCTTCCTTCTCATCCTCATCTGTCTCTGCTGTCATTCCTACCTCACTGCCACATCTCCATATCTTTTGGGCTGAGCTGTAGCAGCCCCAGATCTGCTGGATGTGCATCTCTGAGCAGGCAATGCAGCCTCCTGGCTTCTCCAGCTGCTGGAAGGAGAAGATCCAGCTTAGATCCAGCTCATCGTCCTTTCATTTGTCCACTTCCAGAGCTGCATGCTACTCTCTGTTCCATGTTATAGTTCCTGCATTCACATTTTGGCTGTTCCCTTATCCTACAGGACAGGGCTCTGAGGAGCCTTGGAAAGACTGTGAGGTGTTCAGTACCCTGTTCCCTTGTGCAGTATTTTGACCACATTGCTCCTCCATAAGATGCCTTCATCCCCATGGTAAGGGAGAAAAGCTGATGGAGACAACTGTTCAGACCTGGAGAGAGAATAGAGAGAAAGGATGTGGTCTGACCATGTCTGAGTGTTAAAATGCCCCATGAAGAGCTGTGGGGAAGGTTCAGGGGTGAGGGAAACAGGGACATGAAGGAGGTGGGAGGAAGGCAGCAGCCCATCTTGCCCAAAGGACATACTCCAGGACTTGGATCTGCAGGAAGGTGCTCCCCAAGCTGGTGCTTATCCTGGGATACCCTTCCTTGGAGTAGCAGGTCCCTGCAGAGCAGCTGGGGCAGGGAGTCATGAGTCTTTTTATCCTGTTCCTGCAGCTGGAGGCTCGCCAAGTGTGGTCCTGATGAGATGAGGGTGTTCCTGCTGGACAGATAATAGCTGAGCAATTTAGAGCTCTCTAGTCTAGGAGTACTCTTGCAGACATCAGCTAAATGACCCTCTTCGCAGGACCACTCCAGCCAGCTCCCAGACAGTGGGCGTCCCTTCCAGCTAATCCCCTCTGCTCCACCTTAAGTCCCAGAATATTTGAGTCTGACTCCACGACTCTCTAGGGACCCTTCTTTCCTAAGCAGGGACATGAGTGGAGTCAAATAGTGGAGACTGGTGCAGGGACTTGTCCCCCAGGACACTGATGGGCTCTGGAAAGGAGGATGACCCCTGGGAATGGGGAGAAGGAGCAAGGCTATGTTGGTGGGGGGAGTGGTGGGTTTGGACTGTGGATGGGTGCAGAGTGTGGGTTTGGAACCCCACAGCACCTTGCAGGATATGCACTCAGCTCCACAGGAATGCCAGCCCTTTGTGCTGCCCAGCCGGCAGCCTGGCTGTCACCCTGCAGCATCAGACATCCCCACATCCTCCATCTCTGCCACAGGCCGGTGGAGCATCCTCACAGAGGAGCTTTTCAAGTGGAACGGAAGCGCCTAATGAAGGCCGACTTCATTAACCAGGGCTGTCACTGGGATGATTGCTGCCTTCCTGAGCCACTCTGTGAGCAATGAGGCTGTGGAGGAGGGAGAGGAGAGGAGAGGAGAGGAGAGGAGAGGAGAGGAGAGGAGAGGAGAGGAGAGGAGAGGAGAGGAGAGGAGAGGAGAGGAGAGGAGAGGAGAGGAGAGGAGAGGAGAGGAGAGGAGAGGAGAGGAGAGGAGAGGAGAGGAGAGGAGAGGAGAGGAGAGGAGAGGAGAGGAGAGGAGAGGAGAGGAGAGGAGAGGAGAGGAGAGGAGTCAATCCAAATACCTCTTCCCTGCTGGCAAGGGCACCATGATATGTTTAGGGAACTGGGGACAACCAGGCAGCCCTCAGGGCTGGAGCCCATCTGGCTCCAGAGGAGAGTGGTTCTCCTTCTCTTTTCTTTCTCCTCTCACACAGGTCCTTTCCTAGCTTCTCCTCTCAGTTGAGAGCTGTGAGTGCTGGATCTGGCCATTGAATTCCCCTGGGGCACAGCTGGGTCCTGTTCTAACACACAGATAGGACCTGGTGTGACCTGCAGTGATCCCAACTTCTGGATGCTGCAATCTGGACAGGGGCATGGTGTTTGCAAGTGCTTCAGCAGGCTCCACATAGCTTTTGGCATCTCTATCAGCCCTGTCCCCATACTGCAGCATGCTACAGACTGGCTTCCTGAAAAAGCTCCCTCTCCAAGCCTGGAAAACCTTTGCCCATGTGAGGGGCTGTGCACGCTCCCTGTCTTCCCTCTTGGGAACCTCCAAGCACCCCTGATGGGGTAATTTGGAACAGCCCTGCAGAGCATCAGAGCCCCAGCACGACACTGCCTCTCCTCTTAATCAGCTAATTGTGTGTTTGGGGTTTCAGGCAAGGGCCCCAGCCTGGTGTTGCCATACCAACCACATCAGCTTCACTTTCAAACATTTACCAAGCAGGCTTGAAATGTGGAGGGGGGGAGTGGGGGGTGTGAATTAAAAGAGAAGAGGAAGCCAAACAGAGGGTTGAAGGGAGGGGAGAGAGTAAAAGGGCTGTGCCTGTGCCTCTTTCACTACCCCACGCTGAGTCCTGCAGGGCAGAAAGCTCTGATTAAGACAGCTCTTGCTGGGACTTGGAGGCTTTTTGGGGAACAAAAAAATGCCCCTGCCTGCTGGAGACTATCTGGGGCACTATTGGGGATGGAATCATATTGATTCCTTCAGTGAGGTGAGGGGAGGGACCCATCCTCAGGACCCTGAACAGGATAAGGGATGGGTGTTGGGTGCTGGTACTGGGGACCATCACCCCAAAGTTGTCTGGGCTGGTGGTGCAGGAAGCTGGTGGATGGCTCAGTGGAGGAGGTTAAAAAAAGTGGCTTGGAGTGTGATGTGGGCAAGATCTTACATCAGTGGATCTATCCCCTCTTTGTCCCCAGCCTGCTGTCATCCCAGAGTAAAAAGTAGGACCCACACTATCAGGAGCACTGGCCCCCACTGGCATGTGCCTGCCCTGCTTTCTGGAGCTGGGTTGACTGTCTACCCTGCTCTCTGGCTGTGACCCTGTCCCTCCTCTCTTCTTCCAAATCTACATCTTTGCCCTGCTTGACCTATCTGTCAAAGGGTCAGCCCTTTCAGCTTCTCCAGACCTCCAAAGCATGCTCTGGGACTGCTTTTTCATGCCAGCATTAGCCCTTCTTTGCCTGTCAGCCCTGCTTCAGTGTCCCAGCAGTGGCCTGCATCATGCAGGCAAGGGAACTGCCCCAGGAGGGGAAATGGAGGTGGATGTGTGTTCCTTTCCCAGCTCATCCAGTTTCCTCTGAAAACCCATTTAACAGATCAAAATTTTATACTCTGAGCCATGCTAGAGCCCAGAGCAGAGCAAATTGTAGTTACTTGCAGATTTTGGGCAAAGGAGAGGCATGGCATGAACAGGAGACATCAGCTGCTGCAGGTAGACAAGGGAGATCATAAAGAGGCAGGGCAGGTCAGAGAAAGGATGACATACAAGGAAACGAAGTCTCTGAGGGTGATATGTGGTTTTTTTTGGCATCATCTCCCTTGGGATGGGCCTTGATCTGGCATCTGATTGTCTCTGTCCTGTTCCTCTCCCCACACAGCATCCCCTGGCTGGGCTCTGACACCCACCCGAGTGTCGTGTGAGCCTGGTGGCACAGGGCCATGGCCCTGGCTATGGAGCAGAGGCAGACAGTCCCTTTTGCCTTTTCATTGCTAAGGCTTCAACATGTAGGACTGCTTCCCTTGAAGCCCCCTGTTCCTCCTCTGTGCTGAGTGAATTGTTCCATCCCTTCACGCTGTCGATGTGGCTCAGCTGTGACTCACTGTGGGCAAGGCTGCTCCTCAGGAGTTTCTTGGTCTCTGGAGACCATGTACCCTGCTCCCTCCTGGCCGCACTCCTCCTCCCTGCCATGCTTTGCTCCTCAGAGGCCCCAGCTCTCCAGAGACCAGTGCTTGTGGAGGGGAGCAGCTGGAAGAAGTCTGTTTCCCTGGAATGAGTTCTCTCCTTCCTCTACAGAAACTGTCTCCTCATGCTTGTCACAAGGGTTTCTGGGACCTGCCATGCCCAGTGGCCTGGGGGACCCTGCCCACACCGCAGCTCCTTCCCATGGCCTGTGGATCCCCTGCAAGTTCCCTGTCCCACCTGTAATTTCTATGATGACAAGAGCCACTGGAGTGGCCATGGTCTGTGGGAAGGCTACTGTGAGCCTCAGGCTGGGAGCAGCTGCAGAGGTCAGCAGCAGGAGTGTAGCCCAGGCTTTGCAGGGCAAGCTCTGGGTTTGCCCACACTGCCTCGGGCTTTGCAAGCAGCCTGAGACAGCTCGGCCATCACAGTTTGCTTATCAGCCTTGCTGAGCACCTCTGAGTGGCCCAGATGGCTTTCTGCTGACAGAGTGCAGCCCTGGAAGCTCTCTCATCTCATCTGCTGGAGATGCTGTCTGGGCAGACCCCCTGCCTCTTCCCATACACCCTCAGGGGCTGGTGTGCTCTGGGTTCTGGGTTCACCCAGACCTGGCCACAGTGCAAATCTGGACACAGGGCAGGAAGGCAAATCCTCCCTCTTGGGGCTGCGTGGGTACTGCTAGCCCCATGGATGGAGCAATCTGGGAGGTTTCAGTGGGATGCCCTGTGCCATGGGTTATGCTTGGTGGGTAGGATTCCCCGGTGTATCCCTCCTGGATCCTGCACCCTGCCTGTGGCTTCCCCACTATGGACCAAACACCAGTCAGGAGCTGGGACAAGGACTTCCCCAGTCACAGTTTTGCCACAGCCACCAGGACAGACTGCAGCCTCCTAGCTGCTGCATGCTTTGTCACAAACATCATGCTTTGTTCTCCATCCTCACCATGTGTCCTTTTGACAGGGAAAAGCCTCCAAGCCATTATTCTTGGGCTTTCTTTCCGAATCTCCCCCGCAGATTCGGAAAGAGATGGTCAGTGTGACCGCTGTGCAGGTGGCAGGGAGAAGGAATGTGGTGTCCCATGATCCTGCATCCCACCCCAGGAAGCTCAAATGTAGCACATATGGACCTCTGAGTGCTGGGCATAAGGCTCTTGCCTGGACAGCTTTGTCTGTGAGTTTTACATCTGCTTGCAACATTTCCAACGGTTTGATTTACTGTGATTCCTCTGGAAAGCAACTTTTGTGATTGCTAGCCTGGAGATCTCAAGCTGGACTTAAACAACAGGATCCTAAAGAGGCCATGAATAATTGAGCCTAATAAATATTAATAACTGTGGCAGGGCATGTAATTGCAAAGAGTGTTCTGGAAACACAGCTCGGCAGGCAAATGTGCACTCTCGGCAGGCCAGGGCGGAGCCCAGTTAACACTGATGCTGCCAGGCCATGCAAAGCTGTACCTGGCCACCAGCCAGCCACCTCCTCTATGGTTATTGGTAGCCAGGGGCAGGGGATGCTGGCCACTGTGTGTGTTTTTAGCTGTCTGTGTTTAGCAGAGGGTCTCTCCCCCATAACCTGATCTCCCGTTGAACACGAACAGACTGGCAGCATCCACTGTATCATTTGGCAAGGACGTTGTCTGACTCTAAGCTGTCATCATCCCTCAGCAATCCTGGAGGACCTGGGACACTCCAGAAAGTCCTGCCCACACTCACCTACAGGTCACAGGAGGAAAGCCCCAAACTGAAGTCAGTCTGTGGGTTTCTATGGGTGCTCTTGGCTCTTTGGCCACAAATACTGGATCATCTGTCTGTGGCCAGATTTCAAGCAGGACTGTGCTATGCATCACAAAAAATGGGTGCACTGCAAAATCTGCCTCCCAAGTCCAAGAGATATCAAGAAGGCACAGTCTAAGTTTTGTACGACCTAACAAGTCCTCCAAAATTAGGATGAGTTAAGATGATACTGAGGGAAGGAATATGCAATGGATTTTCTATTTCTGACAGGACAGTGATGGGGAGTACATGTGGTCACCTCTCCTGAGGGATGTCCTGAACTTGTCACTTGAACTTTTGCTGAGCCATTGATCAGAGCTTAAGCATATGCCAGATCCTGCCCAAAGTAGCTGGGCTTTTTGGATGCAATGTAACAACAATGCTAAAGACAAAACCCAGCCATACTCTTCCCGGGGTGCTCTAGTCCCTCACTGAATCCCATGCCTGAAGCAATGCTCACTGTAGTGGCTTTGCCAATGCCTGATCAAACCCAGCTTTTCCCAGTCTTGTCTCTTCTTTTCAAGGCAGATGAGGGAAAGGAGTCAAGAAGGAGTCACAAGTGCTTGCATGGCTCAGTCTGCAGCAGTGCTATGGGTGGGTTTGAAATGCCTGCGTGAAGGCTTTGCTAGAGCTTTCTGGGTGTTGTGATTCAGAGTGGGGGCCTTGTGGTCCTGCTTCTTTGCAAAAAACCACTGGCTTTGCTACCTGAGGGTGTGATGAGTGTTTCTGTATGGCATACAGAGGATGGGACAGAGAAACCAGAGCTTAGGGCAAGAACTGTGGGTAATTTGAGTAGGATGCTGTCCACAAGTTTCTGCTTGAAAATTGTGGTGCTTGGGCAGCTGAAGGCCTGTGAATACTTGGCAAGGGTATTGTATCCTCTGCAGGAGCTTCTCCCACACTGAACAAGTGCTTCTTTTCCCCAAGCTGGCTGGCTGTTGAGACTGCATCTTGCAAATGCGGTTTCAGACAATAACAGCTTGCAATTATGCAGTGCTTTCAAAACCAAGATATCCTGAATTTCGTTAACGTCTTTGTATAAAACTAGCTGAGGCTGATTTTGGGATGCAAAGCTCCAGCCTGTGCGGAAACATCGCAGCTGGATCACCCAAGTCTTTATTCTGTTCTGGAGATGGATCATCCTGAAGGAGATTTTAGGGTGTTGCTGCCTGTTTGGGACATACTGCCTGGGCTCAGCTAGAGCACAGGGTGCACAGAGACATCCTGTGGTCTCTGACCCCCACTTTCTGTGATTTCTGCTGCAGTGTCGGTTCACGGGGAGGGCTGGGGAGGTGGGTATAATCCATGCAGGAGTCAAAGGGCTCTGAGCTCTCTGGGGGAGAGAGAGAGATGTGACTTGGTGAGGATCAGTATAGGACATGGGAATTGTTGTAAGACCCATTGTGGGACAGCATCTTGGAAACCATTTCTCAGTGTGCAAAGGGCAAGCGAGAATTTCCCAAGGGAAAGCTATGCTGGACTCCAAAGGTCGTCACTAACAGCTGGAAGGCTGGTGGATGGCCAGTAATGACTGAAGCAACTGGAGGGTGACACAGGGCTTTCCATCAGCAACGGGGGTACCCACAGGGATTGAACCTTCAGCCAAATCTCAGATGCCAATAGACAAGGGGGCCTGACACCTGACACAGCCTCAGTGCGAAGGGCTTAGATAAATGTGAACACCAAGACCCTGAAATTCATCAAGGGGGATGCAAAGTGCAGCCCTAAGGTGCAGTGAGCCCAGACAGGGAGCAGAGCATGGAGCAGCAGCGGTGGTGGGAAGGACCTGTGTGTTATCGTGGACACTGGGCTGAATGAGAGCCAAGAGAGCACTCTTGTTGTGGAAAAGGGAAACCACATCCTGGACTACATTAGGAAAAGAGTGTCCAGCAGATTGAGGGAAGTTATTATCCCTGCTCCTTGGCCCTTGGGGGGGTGGGGGGGATGCACAGATATCAGAAGCTATTCTTGAATTGCTGTTAACAGCAGCTCTTCCCTATCTTCCTCTGTTGATACTGGGAGGTGAAAATACAGATGATGATACAGGAGTTACTGCAGGAGCAATAAGGGAACTGTAGTGCTATTCCAAGGCAATTGGAGCACCTGCTTGGGAAATACATAGTCTTTCCTAAGTCTCACATCTTTCAAATGACACATTTGGGGAAAAAAGCACATTTACACTAGGATATTAACTTGTCTTTTGGATGAAAAATTAATGAAAAATTTGGCTGTGAATGACCTGGAGTTTTCTCCTATGATAATAGATACCCCAAAACATAGGAATACTGAAACACTCCCAGTCGCTCCGAGTTGCTGTGCAGTCACTCTCCAAATGAAAGACACTAATTCTTCATCTGCTGTACTGAATTCAGGATAGAAAACTGCTTCAGCTGTAGTTGAAAATGTGAAAAAGTGAGTGGTCAGCAGCTTGGCTGGCCATTGCTATGTGCAGCTGCCAGTGCTGAAGCTCTTTGAGGAAGCAGGCAGCAGATTCCTCTTTGAGGAATCAGAACTTGCCAGGGGCTGACTGCCCAGAGTGTGTTGCATGAGGAGCCCTCACATCAGTGTTTCCTCAGTCCTTTTTTTTTTCCAACTGCGTCGAAAATTCAGTGTTTCAGATGAGACCCATCTCTCATGGATCAGCACATTTGCCCCACATTTGCCCTGTGGCCAAGAGAAACCCAAATAATTTTGGGGGTTATCACAGGTATCTCTGCACTGGGTGTTGTGTTTTGTGGGAGTGGTCTCACTGCTGGGTGAAGCCATTACCATGCTGTCAACACTTCAGAGGGATCCAGCACCACGTGGCAAGGCTGGCAAGGAGGCACACACTGGAGAGAGAGTGACGTGGGTGGGCTGGTGACAAGTGGCTGGGGCAGACTTTCAAGCCAGTGGCATAAGCAGGCTTGTGACAAGTGGCTCTGGAGGTGGCAAGCCTCCTTCAACAGGGAATCGAGGGCAGTACTAGATGACCTGGGAGAGCTTTGCCCCAAGCTCCTGCCTTCATGGCAGAGTGATAAGGTGATAGCAGAGCATCAATCCCCAAATCCGCTCCACTTTTCAAAGCTTTTAAGCTCCCTGGGCTTTACTATGCTCAAAGGCAGCTGTCTGGAAGAATATTTTCCCTTTGTAAACAGATGCAGCAACCTGCTTAGCATCGATCTTCTGAGGCAGGGCTTCAAATTCAATTTGTTTCCATCATATCTGTGAATAGTTCACTAAATTGATTTTTGAGAATAAAAATGTATTGACAGTGATTATAGCTGATAAATATAATTTTAAATATAAGATGAGGCTTATGATCATTGAATTGTTCACCTGAGGGATGCAAAGCTTGTACAGTAAACAGTATTTTTCTAAGACATCACTAAAGCTCTGACCTTTATTTTTCATGAGATAACTCCAATTTCCATCTCTTTTTCAAGGGAGGAAGCCCTGAAAAAGTCATGGAGTGCAGCTGATGATGCCTAAACCTGCAATTTATGCGACTGTTGTAATCTCTGCACAACCATAACTGATGAATATGCATCATATAATTTCTATGCGTGGCAGAAAGTAACCTACTTCTGTCCCCTAACAAGCTGTGGTAGGGCTGGCTGCACATTCCTGAGACTCTGTGCCCTCAGCGTGGCTGTGGGATTTCAGGGAGCATGGGGACACCACGGGAAAACCCTGAGGCCAGCCTGGTCTGCAGGTTAAGACCGTATCTCTCTATCTGTTCCGTGGGTGCCGGCGTGCTGATCTGCTCCTGCCTCCTCCTAAGTCCAGGGCACAGCAGCTTTCTGAGGGCAGCTGGGAGGATGGTGGCCACCCCAGAGAGGGTCCTAAATTAACACCTTGTATCCAAAGCCGCAGAGATGTGATAGACACAGAAGAATGGCCAAATGACACTCTAATGAGTATTAATGGGAGGTAGGAATTGGATCCTGCCGGCTCATTAGCAAAGGAAGAGGTGCCATCTGCTGTGGCTGGCAGGTTCCTTGCCACAGTCTGTGGAGTTGTGGGGAGGCAAGACCCCTCCCCTCCATGGTGCTCTGTGTGTGACAGCCAGGAGCCAGTGCTGGGGAGTATTCTGTGTGGGAGCTTCCTTGGCCCAGATGGGATCTGCCTTGGCACTAGAAGAGTCCCTGTGCACTCTCATTTTTTCCATGGCCCCCCCAGCCCTTTCCAGCCTGGCCAATAAGGCAGCAGGACCACTAGCAGAACTGGCAAGAGGATGAGCTTTGATCCTGCCAAAGAAGGTCGGTGGCCTTTCTGTGAGTGCCCACAACCTGGACTTTTCTCTCCCAGCCTGCTGGCAGTGACACAAGGATGCTGGCTGGGCTCTGCAGGCATAGCCAGTTGTCTGCAGGTCCTGACTGCTCCCAAGCCCTTCAGGACTGAGAGATATGCAAGCCAGAGAGTGGAGCTTGAAGAACTGTGATTATCACTGGGGAACACTGTGTATGAGATAATTCTCCTGGATGGAGGAGAAGTTGCCTGAGGTCTCCTGGTTTGTCTCTGGTCTTCCCAGCCCCTCTCAAAGCAGAACCTGCAGCAGAACCAGCTTTGATCCTTCCCAAGGAACATGACCATCAGACCAATCCCACCACACCATGATCATGCACAGCTGAGGACAGCAGCCAGCATCACGCTGCCGTGCCTGTTGTCCTCTCTGACACAGAGGACAAGCAGCAAGAACAGGAAAAAGGCTGGACATGAAGCTGTGCACCTTTCTGGAGCAGTGCAGTGGTTCATGGAGGGGTTCCGCTGGCTGCTGCCCAAATTCCTGCAGGTGGTGGCTGGCCCCTGTGTTAGCTGGCACAGGCTTGACCTGTGCCTGGCTAAGCCAGAGCAGGTTCCACGTCAGCATCCCTGTGAGGCTGACTCATTCCCTGCACTGCATCCCTTGCCCACCCAGTGCCTGGTGACTATCAGGGCAGTGCTTCCTCTGCCTGCAGCGGGGCTGCTGACTCAGCCTGGGGCACCAGGCACCTCTGCCCTTACTGCTCCAAAATTTGTCCTGCTCCTGCCCTCAGCCTGGTCACTCCCATAAAGCATAGCTGAGCCTCACTCCCCTGAGAGCCTGAGCAACAGAGACCTGACCCAGGGAGAGAAGCCCCTGCAGAGCTGGGGTCTGCCTGCTCCCTGGGATCTCTGCATGGCTGCACAACCCCTTGGGCATGGACAGTGCAGGTGGCACTGGACTGGAGAGACTGGAACTGGGGTTGTGTGTCATGACTGTGCTGGTGCATGGATTAGTTGGTGTGCTCAGTAAAAAAGGGGGAGCACCTGCCAGAAAGGAGTTGGTTGGCATGAGCAGATGCAAATGGGAAGTTGAGAGGTATAAAACTGTGAATACTTCTGGGAAATATGCATGGCTGACCACAGCAATGATGATGATAAGGAGGTACTGCAAAAACACATCCTCATATTTTAAATCTATTTCCCAAAAGAAAGAAAATGCTGTTATGCAAGAAAGGAAATCAATGTCTGTATTCAGTGTTTGGGAAGAAGTAAGGAAGACTGTGAAATATTTTCCAGTTTATCAGGCACTGCAGGGGATGCTAGAAGACACACAACAAGGGCAAATATTTCAAAAGTAGCTGCCTGCATAAATTGTACCCAAGAGCCCTATAAAATGGGCTGAGGGATGTTAGCTGCAATAGTCTTTATTTCTTTTACAACTGGAATTTCCCTGGTGCTCCCAGGAGGTGCTGGGGCTGACAGGCCTCTGCTGGGTATCTCTCTGTTCAGGCATCCATGTTCCCTGAAGCACAGAACATCCTTCATGTGAATCAGGCCCACAGAGATGACATTACTCTTTCTACAAGCATCTTGAAAGAAGACTGGCTGCGCTCTCTTTCTGTGAAAAGCACGACCAGAGAAAAGAAAAGGCAATGCAATTTGCAGATGGGGTTTTAAAGGGTAATAGGAACACATCCCATGGGAAGAGACCCCCTTTGTCTAGCTCTCCACTTCTGTCTCCTCCATCCTTGTGATGAGAAGTTTGTGGAGAGAGATTGCTTCTCCCTTGGCATGGGGACACCCTGTGTCTAGCTGCTGGGAGACAGCACCTCTTTTTGGTGTGCATGGATTTTAATGGGGCTTCTCTTTTTTGTAGCCCTTTGAAAGTTTGGCCATGAGTCTGCAGAATTGTCCCCTACAAATAAAACATCCAAACAGTGTTTAGTTGCTGCTTCTTGCCAATCTGCCTCACAAAACAGGTCTCCAGAATAACTTTCAGCTTATTTTGTCTATTCTACGGCTTTTTACAGCTGCTTATGGTCATTTCCTGTGCTACAAAAGGTAGTCCAGGTGCCTTAGAAAATGCCGGGGAGGTGGGAGTCCCTGTGAGAGTTTGAAGTTGTCAGGTTGGCCTGAGCTGGGGAGAAACAGGAGGTGGCTTGGGACAGTAGGCACCAGTAGCCACTCGTGAGAAAGTGACACCTGGCAGGGTATTCCTCTGGAACCAGCTCTGGACATGATGACATTCAGCATTATAAGAAATGAGTATTAAATGACTGTAGATGAAATCTGCAGGCACAAGGAGACAAGCAAGAAGTTAAAACATTGCAAGGACTGGGCATCTACACAACCATCAATGAGACCTGGGGCTGTGAGAAGTTCATCTGATGGCTCCCTCAGGCTGGAGGCTTTCTGAAACTGAGGAGAATGCAGTCTGCATCAGCTTCATTCCCACAGACATCCAAAGAGGCAGGAAACCTGGTTCTTTTATGAATCTGCTGTCTGCAAAAGACCTCCTCCACTGCTTTTCCCTGTGAGATTTTGGGGAACATGGAAACATGGGGCTGCAGCTATGCTGGGCATCACTCACAGATTCTTTGAACACACTAAAGGTCACCATCATTTGGAGGCTGCCGGAACAATAGTTTTGGGAACACCACTGATCTGCTAAAAGGCAGAAGAGCTCAACTCTTTTGTGCTGATTTCAGGAAGTGATTGCTTTCCTTTGCTAACTTCTCATTATGCCACTTCTGGGTAATGTGTTCAGGTTTCAGTCCCCCCAGTACAGGAGAAACATTGATAAACTGGAGTGAGTTCAGCAGAAGCCCCTAAAATGGCTTGGGCTGGAGCTCCTGCCCTAAAGCAAGGGCTGGGGAGCTGGGCTTGTCCACCTGTGAGAAGGGATGATTTGGGGGAGACCCAAGAGCAGCTCCCCAACATCTGTGGGTGTATTATTAAAAAGATGGAGCCAAGCATTTAAGGGAGGTGCATGAGGGAGGTGCAGCGAGGGGCATGAGGGAGAGTGACATAATTTGTAGTGCAGGAAAATTATTCCCATGGGCACAGTCACATGTTTGAAGAAGGGCCTGAAGAGCTGGGATGATCTCCAGCCTTAGATGATGTCAAGATGCAGATGGGCATCCTCTGCAACCTGTGATTCTGTGATTCTCTGATCCCACTGCTGCCCCTGTTTTGTATGGAAGGTTGGATTTGAGACCTTGTTTGGTCTGTGAGTTCCTGAGGTGGATTTGTCAGTCCCTGAAGGTGTAGGACAGAGACTGGGGAGATCAGAAACTGAAAGTGGTCTTGTGCAGAGAAAACCTGAAGGAGGAGTAGGAGAAAGCTGGATACTTGGTGGGAGGATGTGGGAATCTTTAAAATCAGAAGGTTTTGGGCAAGTTGCAAAAGGCAGGCCTCAGAGACAGCAGAACTGTGGTTAGAGCTAAGCAATAGCCATAAGATTTGTCAGCAAAAAAATTATACGATAAGTAGAAAGTAAGGACAAATAAAACAGTGATCTGTGTATTAACGCTTGGATAGAATAACTCCCTAAGCTACAGAGAAGTATATCTAGTGAGATACTAGGAAGTTCTAAGCTTAATAATGGAGCTCTGTGCATTGTATCTTAAGGCTTACAGGCAGGCATTGTATTTGAAGTAAGCTAGCATTTTTTAAGCAAAGGTAGATGTGCTTATAGTGGTTGGATAGAACTACTGTCAATATGCTTTTGCTTTGTGTGATTGGTCATAAATCTTTTAAAGTAAATTGTAATAGTAAGTTCTTGGTCTGCTGCCTGGGGTGTGAGCTGCTGGCATCTTACCATTGTCATAAGCATGTAATGAGACTGATGCTGGAAAATAAACAACTCCAGACATGTTCCTCAGGAGTCCTGTCCCATTTGTGATTTGTACATAGACCCCCAGCCAGCGATAGAAGGACAACCTGTTCTACCTCAGGTCTGCTGAACCACCAGTCCCTGGTGCCTGGCCTGAGACTGGAGAAGAATTCGCCTTGGCAAGGACTTGCTTGGAGCACAAGACGCTTGGAGCTGGTGGAGAAAAGCAGGACCAAATTGCATAAGGAGTCAGAAAAGCTGGATAAGAAATAAACCAAACTTCTGTCATATCCTTCTGGATTTGGACTCATCCAACATACTCTTCTGCCAGCTCCAAAGGAGATGGGAGAGGGGAAATTAATGGAGCTGCTTGGAAAGCGTTTGCAAATGCTTTGGCCTCATGCAGAGGCTGTGGGTCAAGGCTCTGAGAGTGATGTGGGGCTGGGGGTCCTGAGCAGGGCTGGGGGCTGAGTTGCTCAGGTGCTGGTGGCCAAAACTACCTTCTAGGGGAAAAAGCAGTGGGACGCTGACATCTGCATCAGGAATAGAGCAGAGCACCAGGCTATGCCTATGCCTCAGAGGAAGGAGGTTCTAAATCAGGGAATGGTAGGGTGCACAGGGCAAGGAAGATGTCTGGGCTGTCTCAGCATCTGGTAGGACCTGTGTTCACTGGTGATTAATGAAGGAACTGCCATGTCTGGATGAGGTGATTGAATGTGCACAACAAAGCCACCAGGCACCACAGCCAGCTGGCAGGGAGAGCCTTGGGCAGAGCTCTCTCATCCCTGGATGGAGTGGCCACTTTCCCACAGCCTTCGAGGATGGTTCCTGGCTCTGATTGCCCCCATGCACTTAGCTTGGCATTAGCTGGCCTGGCTTAGAGGCCTCTGACAGAATGTGCAGTCAATTTGGCAGACATGCAGGGAATGTCATAGTGGTGCCACTCCATCCTGAGTATCACTTCAGGACAACACCATCACTCTGCAGTAATAGAACAGGAGGAGCCAATACAAGAGAGTCTTCTGAAGCTACAAGTGATCCCTGGTTTCTTGGCTGAGAGACCAGTGGCTGCATCTATGGAGAAACCAGCAGGGAAAAGGGATAAACAGAAAGGCCACTGCAGTTTGTCTCTTCCTAAGAGTCACAAAGGTCACAAAGTTGGGAAGTTTGTGTCTGTGTGCTCCCCTCTGTCTACTTTTATTCTTGCTCACCCCTCATCCATGGTCAGCTAGTAACCGTAAAAGCTACTCCATCTGATAATGTCTGTGTGATTCTCTGGGATGATTTTGTCCTCTCAACTAGCAAGAAACTGTTGTCTATTGTGCCATGGCTCAGGGAGAGGGCATTCATCAGTGCTGGGGGTTCCCAATGTCCCATGGCCATTCTGGGGTCCTCAGTGCTCCTCTGGAAGCTTTCCTGACTGGAAAACCCATGCTTTTCAACTTTCACCCATATGGCTTTTTGGAACATTCTTATTGAAAAAAAGGGAAAAAAAAGATAATAAGAAAAATAGAAAAAAATACCCAAAAACAATTGCAAGTACTTCTAATGTCTTTTTTCCCTCTGATTGTGTTCCTTTAATTAATTAAGCTGTTTGTCTCAAAATCTCCCCTCTAAATCTGAGCAATGTTTCTGGTTGAACTGACCAGGTTTTGAGTCCAAGTTGCTCTGTTTGTATTACCGGCAAAACTTTGGGTTCTCATGCCTGGAAGACATCATACTGGAAACAGCTGGACGAGCTGAAGAGGGGATGGGATCTTCTGTATCAGAGATACCACTCGGGGTCCTTGCATCTGGGTCATCAAGATCTGTGGTCACCTTGTGCCCTGCCAAAATCCAGCTGTGCTTAGCCTGAGCTTCGTGTGTGGCAACAGCACAAGCACTGCCTGTTGCTGGCCTTCAGAGCTACCCATGGGCAGGGAGGGGAGGTCCTGGCATGGCTGCAGTCAAGGCCAAATGTAAATTCCCCCAGCGTTGTGTTGTGCTGGCCTTGGGGAGGGTGAGGGGACTAGTGATAGGGAGAGGAAGGAGAGAAGGACAGACCTCCCCATTCAACATGCCTGGAGCTTGTCAGGCTTTTTTGGGTCCCTGCACTGGCAGGAAATGGTTTGTGAGCTCTGCTCCAGCTCATGGTGTCGGCACATCAGCCACTCTGTGTCCCTAAAGCATGTGGGCATCAGGCATTTTATCCCGCTGTTATGCTCTTACAGGCAAACTGCCCAAAGAAATGTCTCCCTCACCCCAAAACCAGCAATACTGGGGGACCTTCTGCACCATGCTGGGGGAAGATATCACATTCCAACCACAAGCCCCTCTTACAGGAGCACTGAGGTTCTCTTTCCTCCCCAGCTCACACTCGTGTCTGTAGCTCAGGACTCAGGAGTCATGTTTCTCTACTGTTCATCCTATTCTGCAGTCCATCAGGAACCCCAGATGACTGCACTCCCTTCTTTCTCTGTGCAGTCAGAGTGAGGCCAGCTGCAAGCTGCTTGCCTTATGGAGTGGGAAACATACAGATGCTCTGGGGGTCCAGAGTGAACTCTCAAGCTCATGAGTAGAGAGAGGACAGCCTGTTTACTTTGACAGGGACTTTGACATGTAGAAGCTGCAGACACCTCAGCACACAGCTGGGCAAATGCAGGATGCAGGATGGCTTCTGTGTGGTGTTGGCTTGGGGTCTCAGGGCCACAGGGATCTGAAGGCTGCAAAACCTGGGGTCGATCGAACAATGAACAACTACAGGCAGCATCTGCTGCCTCCAGGCAGGAAGCAGCACAAGGACAGGGGAATCTGTCTGGAAGGACTGTGATGGAGGCTCCGTTTTGCCCTGAGCTGGCTGTTCAGCTCCACTGAGCCCTGGAGGATGGTGGGCTGCCCCTTCCTGAGGGGTGAGTGTGTTAATGTGCCCAGGAAGATGGAGGGGACAGCTATGCAGAGCTCTTGGGAGGACATGGGATGCTGAGGCCCAGGCTTCTGGTGAGATGTGTTATGGACATGGATCCCTTCTGACAGCTCTGGACATCTTTTCCTCAGCCTTGCTGTCTCTCTTTTCTTTCCCTTTGAAGGGCCTGTGCTTGGTCACCCTATGGTTTGCACTGTCCCCAGGCTGGTGGCTAGCTTGCCTGGGTTAGCAATGAACCCTTCCTGGGAATTCCCTTCACAGATGCCACAGTGTTTATTAGTCTATGTGTTTTTGTGCCTGAGTGTGACTGCAAAAGCTGCTTGCAGAAACAGGCTGAAACTGTTTGCAAACCTTCCAGGCTGGGTCTTTGCCTTAATCTCTGTGATTAGCTCAAATGGAAAGGAACAGCTGGGCAGCTGGCGAGCTAGGGAAGTGGGACAAACATTTGTGAGATCCAAAGCTTCCCAGAAATTGCAGTGTTGAGTTTAGTGCCAGGGGACTGGAAGGACAGCTCTTTATGGGGGCATTCTTGGAGTGGGAGAAGGGAGCAGGTAATGTGTTTGCCCAGCTGATGCTCTGGCATCCAAGGAGGGAGGGGCGAGAAAGCCCTGGCTAGGAAGTGAGGGCAGAAGAAGGTGAGGGTACCACATCTCCCCTTGTTTTATGTTTGTCTGGGCTTCTGCTTAAATGGGTTTAATTTAAAGCTGGAGGAGACCAGTGGGTTGCTCAGTCTTAGCCCTGCACAGTGCAGATCACAGACCACTGCGATTGCTTTGGGGCAGGAGATGCTGCTGCCCTCATGGACACCACAAGGGATGCTGCTGGTTCCCCAGTGAGCTTGGGGTGGGCCTGGGCTGCAAGTTCACCAACTGTAGTCTTCCTGGCAAGCCTAAGGACACTCTAGAGTGTCTCACAGTCCAGGGAATGTGGTGGAGGTGGATTAACCCAGCACAGTGTTTCAGGGAGGTCTTTAAAGGGAGGTTTTGGGGTACAATGCCAGAGACAGGCTGCACTCACCTAAGAAAAGCTCTTCTAATGTCCCATATCACTTTCTTTAGCATATATAAAATGTTTGGTTCAGCAAAACATGATGAGGACAGGCACCAGCCAAGCCTCAGGACAGCAGGAATTTCCAGAAATTTAGAAGAAAATGTTATGTCAGTATTTGACAAGGGTACAGGGGTGTCTAGAAAGATGGTGCCTGTGTCTGGTGAGACAGTTCCCAGTACTCACCCAAGCTGCAGGATGTCTCTGAAAATCAAAACTTTTAAAATAAGACAGAACATTTTCTAGAAGTCTCTGTGTGACCCAGCAGATCCCAAGGCAGATAACATCAAGTGGGAAGGGAGAACAACTTGACCTCCAAGAGCTGCTTGGATGTTTGGAGCATTAACCTTATCTTTGAAGAGCTCTTGCCAAGGCGGCTGTGCACAGGCTGTGATCTCAGCTGTGCACTCCACTCAGACTCATTATCCATAAGAAATGCTTAATGTTTTAGTTCCTTGTGATATGTAGGCAATTGCAAATTTCATTAGTTTCCAGGAAGATCTATTATCCCAGGCAGTGAGAACTAACCTCATGGGGATGGAAGGTGAAAAGGCACTTAGTGAGAGACTGGGAGGAGATTGGGTTAGTGTCATGGGGCTGATGGTGGCATGTTTGGGTCCTGTTGGGGTCTCCTGAACAGAGTTTACTTTCATGAGAAGCTGGAAACAGGCAGAAGTGTGTGGTTGGATGTCTCTCTGTACCAGTGTCCCTCTTTTGAGAGTAAAGTGTCATGTGTTTTTTCAAGCACCTTTGCATTTGTGCTCCAGATCCTGCTGCCCAAATCTGACCAGTGTTTACATGTGCTGGTGCTGTCCTGGCACAGGGTGAGGCAGCTGAGGTGGTCACACAACTTCTGCAGCAGCAGGGAGGGAGTCTCTCACAGCAGGTGTGTTCAGGGTATATTGTCAGATAGGGGTGTGGCTGTGCTGAAGATTGCATCCTCATTTCCTTCTCCTGAGCGCTGCCACCTCTCCAGCAAGGGCAGATGTGGTGCTGCTGGGGTCCTGCTGTTTGGAAGGGGAAATACAGGTAGTGCTCCAAAAGAAATTCTGCTGTCAAAAAACCATGTGGGGCAATTTCATAATGATGGAGGCATGAGATGAACTGGGGTGTCTGTGTGTGTGGGGGGGGGGGAGTGTGGGGGTTGGGGGAGGGGTTTGGAGCTCCTTATCTAGAGCTCTAAACCCCACAACACTGCCAGCATAATGGATAACCATACCTGTTGTTCATGCCCATCCAGAAGCAGCAGGAGTTGTTCTAAACTCTTCTCCTTGCCTCTTCTGCCCTAAATTTTCTCTACAACACTGTTTCTGTCTCTGGTCAAAGCTTTGGCTGTTGTATCGTGAAGGACAGCTACATTGTGCAGCGAGGAGGGAAGACAAGGTTGGTTTCCAGGATTTTAGCGCAAATGTCCTTATTCTGGGCAGCTGGCATGCAGCTCAGCAGGGGAACAGGCTTTGGGCTTGCAGACCCCTTGGTAGTCCTGCTTCCAGAAGTGAGAGCACAGGGTAAATTCAGGGAGAGCAGGAACATCCCCAGAACTTTCGACACTGCACTGGTGCATAGTCCTCTGCTGCTAGTTTGTACATCTTCCCGCTCTCCCTCCAGGGAAGCTGTTTTGCAATGCTGGCAACTCTCACAGAGACCTTCAGCACTGGAGCAGAGCCCTGTGCAGATGGGAATTAGGGCTATGACCCTTGTGATCTTTCTAGTAGTATGAATTTCCCATCCTGATTACAACCATAGTCACTTACTGGTGGGATACATAGGGCATAATCTGGTCTGAATCTCATCTTGGCAACACTGAGCTCCTCCAGACTCCTGCAACTTGTAGGGTCTGCTCTGCAAACAAGGTGTTGGGGCAAGACCTATAGGGGAGGCAGAAACAGGACCCCTGTTCCTAAGATGTGGATTTGGGTCTTCAGCATGGAGTGTGGGGCCCCTTGGGCTTGTTCAGGGATACCCATCAGCAGGGCCACCAGAGACAGACCAGCTTGGAAGGCACAGGAATGTTCCTCTGTCCAGTGGGAATATGCCACACCAGCCCTGGATGTGTTGAGGCCACCATGCTGCCTTCATCACCCTCAGCAAAGGTGAAAGGGCCCCATGTGTCACACTGAACTGTTTGCCAAGGGCAGTCAGAAGAGAGGAGGCACCCACCAGCCCTCAGGGGGAACACTGAGCCAGCCAGAAGCTGAGCTTGGGAGTTTGGTGGGTGGCTGCTGGCAATGTGTGATGGTCCAGGGGCAGTGCAGGGGGATGGAAATTCCCTTTGGGGCTGGGGATCACACGAGTGGCTGTTTACAGCAAGGGAAGAACTGTAGAGCCAGAAGCTGGGTGACCTCCTGACAGTGTCTGCCTGCCAAGGCTCTGGAGACACATGACAAGGATGGAGACAGAACACACCACTCCATCAGGACAGAGCAGCTCTGGGCTGTGGGAAGTACCAGATAGGCCAAAGCAGATTTGTCTTTCATCTTTCCAGTTTAGAAAGGAAAGATTTGGGCTTGTCTTCAGAAGAGATGGCAGCTTCCTTACTGTTTTCCAGGTAAGATCCTCTTTCCGGGGCAGTTTTGTCCTGTGGAGTGAGAAGCTGCTCATGATTTGGGAGGACAGGGGTACAATGGACATTTGGGTCAGGTTCATCCTGATCCCTGACCTGGTGGCACTACCTGAAGAGCCTTGGGCTGTCTGGGGATTTGGAATTCTCCCATCTCCACAAATGGCTAGCTGCTCATTGTAGGATTTCCTTGTGATATACTAGATAGAAGTTGTACCTGATGTTTCTTCTTCTGTGGTATGTTTGTCATGGAAACAAATGCTCCCGTGAGAGAGCTCATCATCACAGCTACTGTGGGGACAAAACTGTTTTCAATGGCCAGCCAGAGTGAGGGAGAACTGCTCACAGCTCTCTGGCCTGGCCCTGCAGCTTTGAGGTGGCAAATGGGCTTGATGAATATTGTCATGGGATGAATCTGGTGGGACACTATGTGTTTGGGTGCCTGTGAAGGCAGCACACCAGACTCCTACCAGTCTCCCCCATTAGAGACATCCATTAAAGCTTCCTTGGTGCCATAAATGGAGGTTCTTCCTTGGATATGAGTCAGCAGCACAGAACCATAGAATGGTTTGGGTTGGAAGGGACCTTAAGGATCATCTCACTCCAAATGCCCTTCCCCATGGGCAGGGACACCTTCCACTAGACCAAGTTTCTCACAGCCCCATCCAACCTGGCCTTGAACACTGCCAGGGATGGGGCATTCACAGCTTCTCTGGGCAACTTGTGCCAGGGCCTCTTCCAGGGCTTCTTCCAAATAGCTAACCTAAACCTACTCTCTTTCAGTCTGAAGCCATTCTCCCTTGTTCTATCACTACATGCCCTAATACATTGTCTTTCTCCATCTTCTTTGTAGTCTCCCTGCAGCCTGAAAGGCCATAAATCTTTGGAGCCTTTTCTTTTGCAGGCTGAAAAATCCCAGCTCTTTCCTCATAGCAGAGGTACTCCCTCCCTCTGATCATCTTGGTGGCCTCCTCTGGGCTGACTCCAGCAGGTCCCTGTCCCTCCTGTGCTGGGAGCCCAGGGCTGGATGCAGTGCTCCAGGTGGGTCTCAGCAGAGCAGAGCAGAGGGGCAGAATCCCCTCCCTCCCCTGCTGCCCACGGGGCTCTGGATGCAGCCCAGGACACGTTTGGCTCTCTGGGCTGTGAGTGCCATGGCCGGGCCATGTGCAGCCTCTCACCCACAGCACCCCCAAGCCCTTCTGGGCAGGGCTGCTCTGGGTCTGCTCATGCCCAGCCTGGGCTGGTACTGGGGGCTGCCCTGACCCTGGTGCAGCACCAGGACTTGGTCCTGTCAGTCTTCATGGTGTTCCCATGGGTCCACTTCTAGAGTTTGTCTGGCTGCCTCTGGATGGCATCTCATCCTTCAGGTGTGTCCCTCCTTATCCTGTTTTCAATGCCTTATCCCATTTTTTTCCTAAAAGGTTGACTCCAAAGCTGGGCAGTGTCAGCAGTCCCCTCCGATGCTCATGTACAGAAGGGCACATCAGCTTCAATGCCCTGTTTGTGATTCCCCAGTGTTTGTGGCAGACACACATTTTGTAAGTACAGGTTATTTTGGCCACTGAAATTACTGATACTGAACACATTGAAAGACAGCAGGGCTCTCTAGGCTATGCTAACAGAAGAGTAATGGACTTGATTAATCATGTTGATGATAGCTCCTGGCCTGTGGTCGGATGGGCTGAACCTAACTGTTGTTCCCATCTTTCATGTCTATCAAATTAAATCTCCCTGACTGTTGTATCTTGACCTCAGTGGCAGAAGAAGGTTTGGTCTTGCATTTCATGCTCACCTGAAGCTTCCACAGCATCATGGGCATCGTTGGAGTGTGAGGCACCAACCATGGAATGGAAAGGTATTCATGTGACATGTGGCAGATGTTCTAGTTATATTGAGATAAAGGCCTTTTTGGCACCCAATGTGGTGCTCAAAGTGTTTGAGAGAATTACAGATTTGATTGGAATGTGTTTGTGCATTTTGTGACTGAATTTATATCTGTATTGTTATTTAGCTGTCAGTGGGCCAGAGCTCCTGTTCTTATCTTGCTTGCCTAATTCTAGAGTATCATACATATATTGGATATATATATATACTGGACAGTAGTTCTTCTCAGTGGCTGCTTTTTGCTTTAACAGTTTGCTGCAGTGCTTTGCAGCTTGTCACCTTCCTGTGCTGTGCCTGGGAACATTCTGATAGCATCCATGTCAACAGGCCTGGGCTGGCAGATGGCCAGGGTATCACTGCTGTTCCTGTGCTGCTGTACTGGGCAGGCTGTAACTCCAATGTGAGCTCCAAGAAAAGGGATTGTGACCTGTAGATGGAGTCCCTGGAGTGTGGATGTGGTGCAACCCAAGGAGTCTGTGGCCAAGAGTCTGTGGTATGTTCATGTTGCAGCAGGTGCTCAGTGAAGCAGCTGTGGCCATGGATGAGGCCAGGCTGGCACACCTTGGAGCCTCTAGAACCATAAGTATCTGCACATCACAGAAGGCTCTCCCCTAAAGGGATTGTGGCTCATGGATGAGTCTATGGCAGAGCAGGGGCAAGGGGAAGGGTTCATCACAGTATTAGCCCTGACAGACCAGGGGTGGAAATTGTCACCTGGAACTGTGGTAGCCTGGGATTTGAGTTGCATGTTGTGGGAATTTCTGTATCGGGAACCCCCTGAGCCAGTGGAGAGCGAGCCTCACAAGAAGCAGTGCAAGTGCAGCAGTGACCCCATCTGAGCTGGATTTGGTGCCCAGTAACTCCACTCAGCACAGTCCCTCTCCTGCTCCAGCGACCAGCATAAGAGATGGAGCCCAAAGTCATGGACTAAGTGAATTCAATGGTCATTTTGTAGATGTTTCACCAGGATGGCCAATAGACAAAGGACCGATGCCTGTTAATACATCAAAGGATGAGAAAGGGGAAAGGAAACAGTTAATGAGGAGGTATTGGGTAGTGTGGGCCATGAGCATAATGTAAATTATATCAAATAAGGGGTGAAGATAGTACTGGTTTTGTACAGGAAAGAGTAATTTTTCTTCATAATAGCTCATATGGTGCTGTGTTTTACATTTGTGTTTAAAAACAGTGTTGATAAGACAGGGATGTTTTTGTTATTGCTGAACAGTGTTTGCATAGTCTCAATGCCTTTCTTATAATTTGGGAGTACATGAGGAGTAGGGAGTGGATACAGCTGGGACAACTGACCCCAACAGATCAGAGGTGTACCCCATACCAATGGTGTTGTGGTCAGCAATAAAATGTGGGGGGGGGGAAAGAGAAAGGATGGGTTTTTGGAGTTACAGCATTTGTTGTTCCGAACAGCCACCACACGTGATGAAGTATTTACTTCATCAGCATGATGAACATTTTCCTGGAAGTGGTAAACATTTGCCTCCTGATGGGATGAAGTGAATTAATTCCTAATACTGTTTTTCTTGTGCATGCAGCTTTTGCTTTACCTATTACATCTTCTTTTATCTCAAGCCATGAACTTCCTGACTTTTACCCTTCTGATTCTCTCCTCCACTCCACTTGGCAGGGAGTGAGTGAGCCATATATTTAGCTGCTTACTGGGGTTAACCCACAACAGCTCATCAGCCTATTTTAACTTAAGGCTGTGTTACACCAGGGCTGTGATAGAAAGGTGAGGCCACTGCTGTGAGTTCAGAGAATCACAGAATGGCACGAGCTGGGAGGAGACTTTAAAGACCATCTCGTTCCGACCCCCCAGCCATGGACCTTCCACTTCCACTAGACTAGGCTGCTCAGACCCCCATCCAGGTTGGCCTTGAACATCTCCAGGGATGAGGCATTCACAACTTCTCTAGGCAACCTGTATCAGTACCTCACCACTCTCACAATAAAGTTTGTTTTTTTTTTCCCTAGTATCTTATCTAAACCTACTATCTTTTCATTTGAAGCCATTCCCCCTTATCCCCAGTTGTTGGTGGGACATGCTCTGTCCAACTCAGCCTTGAACCTAAGAGCAGGAAGAGACAGAAACAGGCAGAACAGTTTTTGTGTCTGAAAAGCCAGGAACAGGCAGAACAGTTTTTGTGTCTGAAAACCCATGGCAAGATTTTGACCTGGCCTCTTCTCCCTGTTGAGTGCAGAGAGAAACCCAAAGGGAATGGGATAGGCCACATCTGCCAGAGCTGTGTCCTGAGGGGCTTCGGGGCCTTCAGGGGCTGTGGTATTTGTGTAAGGGATCTGTTGTTCCATGGGAGGTAGCTGCAGGCAATGGAGAGAGCAGCATAGGATTATACAATCACAGAATAATTTGGGTTGGAAAAGACCTAATTATTCTCTGGAGGACCATCTCATTCCAACCCCTTCGGCATGGGCAGGAACATTTTTCACTAGACCAGGTTGCTCAGAGCCCCATCCAGCCTCGCCTAGAACCCTGCCAGGGATGGGGCATCCACAATTTTTCTGGGCAACCTGTCCTTAGGCTGTTATCCCTATCTACTGATAAATGCCAACCATACCAACTGGTCTCACAAACCTCTTTGTTGCCTTTATAGCTTTGCCTTGGGGCACCATATGGGGTTTACAATGCTGGCAACTATCACAGAGATCTTCAGTCTTTGAGCAGAGTCCTGCACAGGTGGAAACTGGGTCTGCAGCCCTTGTGGTATTCTTGTTGGGCAATTTCTCCTTTATGCCTGTGAGCAGTCAGCCAGTTCTGGAGGACATGGCAGAGGGCCTGCACTTATTCTCAGTTTGGTGGCCATGACCTCTGCAGCAAGCATGGTCTGCTCTGCTGCCAAGGCTCTGGGACGCAGCCCATTGGTGGGTATGATGGTATGTCTGCCCTTTGACCTGATGCCTGAGCCAGATACTGCCAAAGAGAATCTCTCAAACTGTCTGGCTGACTTTTCTGGAGCTGCCGTTGCAGGATCTGTGGGGCCGTGGCAAGCAGCTACTGTCACGGCTTCTGGACCTGCAGCTCTTTCCTTGCTGTAAACAGATGCTTGCCTGATCCCCATCCCCAAGAGGAATTTCCATCCCCTCACACTGTTCCCAGCCCCTCACACACTGCCTGCAGCCACCTGCTGAACCACAGGTGCTGGCTGGCTGTGGCCTCTAGAGTCCCAGGTCCAAACAATGTTTTTTCCCATGTTTAGGCATGTGTCCTCTGCATCCTTCCAGACACACCCATTTGGTGATGGCCAGGTCACACTCCCCAAGTCCATGGTGTGCCTGGATCGCTCCCTGCTCTGTGTGTGCTTGGGAACAGGTTGCTCTGCATCATGCAGGTTTCCTGGCTGGTGCAGGGTGTCCCCTCTGCATAAATCATGTTTGGCTGCTGCCAAAATGACCCTCAAATCAGTCCTCATGTCTTCTAGCACTGGCCTCGTGGTGGAGCCAGCTGTTGCCAAGTTCTGAAGGCTCTGTTGCTCTGCCCCAGTGCTCTGAATCAACTGCTCATTGCCAGTTATAATTAAGCTTGGACTATGTAACTTCTTATCTTTCAACTATATCCACAAAAGAAGAGAATTGTCCTCTGCATAGCTGAGCTCCAGAACACCCCTATCCACTTCCCTCTCTTCCAGCAGCTGTTTCCTTTCCATGCAGGCTGCTGGGAACAGCTTGACCAGTGATTGATTCAGGTGCTCTTCTGGCACTGGTACTCCTTGATGCCAAGTCCTGATGTTCATGGCCCATGAAATGGGCAAGCAACATGGTGGGTCTCTGCCTGGTGTTGGTGCCTGACACCTTGTCCTGCTGTGGGGCTTTATCTCCTTTCTCTTTTTTTTCTCTGCTGTTGCCTTTTCAACTGAGGCCTGGGCATTTGGCAGCTGCTTCCTTGGCTAGGGTGTCTGGCTAAGCCACCACAAGGAGCAGAGCTCTTCTCTGGAGTTTTCCAGTCTTGGCTGAAGCATATCTAGTTCCTGGTTTATGGCTTGCTGTAATGTCTTCTGCAAAATCTCTAGAGCCTTCTCGATGTTTTACTTCATTTCCCTTTGGCTGTCTTTAATTCTTCTGTCTCCACACACACAGCTCTCCTACAACCCCACTGATGAACTGACTGGATGTGTCAGCTGCTATTTCCTCTGGTTCAAGCTCACAAGGAAGTGAGCTCATGCCAGAAGTGTGGGGCAGAGCGGGCTGCCAGGCGTCTGCAGCGAGGCTCTGCCTGGTGTCGAAGTCTGACACCCCAAGAGAGAAGGAGCAGTTTCCTCTCCAAAAACACTCAGACAGCTTTTTTTCCCAGCAGCTTCTCAAGTCTCTGTGAATTCACACGCCAGAGTGATGCCTTCGCATGAAACACATGCATCCATCCTGGACAGTGCCTGTCCAGCCCACCCATCTCCCACCGCCCAGAGCTCCATTTCAGCTGGTACACGCCGTGCTTCAAGAGCTGCTGCTTACTCTGCTGTGAGAGGATTTACCACTTGTTACATCTCCACTTTGTGCCAGTAGTTTCCACTGAGTTTTATGCTTCCATACAAGGACCTGTGGGATTTCTGGACAGAGCATTGATGTACTTTCCTGTATGGATGGAAGAGATAGGTTTGTACCTGTGGCTGGTGGGAGGGATGAGGACTAGCTGAGAGGGGCACCGTGTTTAGAGGATTATGCAAACAGTTAAACCTCTCTTCCTTAAAGTGTCTCCCAATCTGTGCCTCAATCCCCTTTCCAACACAATTCTTGACCACTCCATGGAGATCTTCACCATGTGCCACAAAAGGACAGGCTCTGAGCCATCTCCTTTATATTTTCTGGTGGCATAGTGCACACTCACAATAGCCACAAGTCCAAAGGATGCCATGTGCCTTGATCAGGAGGGCTGAGATCTGAGCAATGCTGACCATACATTTTCCATGGGGACACAAAACTCGCTCATTCCATTGCAAGCACTATATGCAGCACTGCACATCCTGCAAAGGAAAGAGAACACTGTTCCAGGGTGCAGAATCTGCCATCCTGTTCACTTAGCCCCTGAACATTTTCATTATCCTACCTTAGACCACTGAGCCACTCTGCAGTTATGCTAGCAACCAAATGTTAACCCGTACCTGGCTGGCAAATCAAGTTTCCATCTGGGGAAACAAAGAGTGTGTGGGGGGCAAACTTTCCAAGGCTGAAGACCCTCTTCCAGCCCAGCCAGCTTCAGCACCCATGCACTCCAGAGGAGCTGTTTCCTTGCCCTTCTCAGTATGTTGTGCTTATCCTGCTCTTCCCACTGGCCCCGCTGAAGGCCAGGGATGGTGCAGCAGCCAGCAGGCAGCCTGCCCAGCTCGTGTGCCACCAGCTTCCAGCAATTATTTCCCGCATCCTGAGGAATGTATCGCTCTTTGACACTTCTATACGTTGTGCCTGGCAGCCAGCTCCCCTTCCCAGACACGGGGGTTTTCCATGCTGGGCTTTGCAAACTACCTCTGCTGTGTCCTGGGAATCTCTGGGGCCTCTGCAGGAAGGAATGTGCTGGTCAGCGGGTTGAACTAAGCTGTGCGACCCTGTTCCTGTCAGCAGTGACTGTAACTTGGAGGCAGCATCCATAAGGATTTGGAAATTCCCAGTCCCATTGGTTGGCCCCTCTTGATGCCTTCAGTTTGAGGAACGTCTGCTCCCAGCTCTGAGCTGCCTGGGAAGCAGACCCTGCAGTCTGGTTAAGTGGGACAGAGCTGGAGCCTTCTCCAGTGCTGATGGTCAGTTCAGGTGTGGATGAGCAGAGGGCTGCGTGCTCAGGAGAGTGGATCTCCTGGCAATATGGGTTAAGATGCTAGGAAATTTTGATGCTAGAAACCAGGGGAGTAATCCACAGATGAACTTGAGGTCCTGGAGCTCTGGTGCTCTGGTGCAGGGTGCAAACTTGGGAAGCATTTGGGTGCAGACTTGAGAGAGCTGTGGTGGTTTCACTGCCTGATAAGGGATCATGAAAGACAGTGAAGTGACCTTTGCTATAGTCCCACTGTTTCTGTGCACTCTGTGTGTGGGGACACCACAGTCTCTGCCTAGGACACCCTCCCCTCTTCATACACTGTGGAGGTTCCTACACCACAGGGATGCAGAGGGCTGGAGCTGGGCTGCCTGAGTATGGGGGTAGCTGGAGGCATCATGGCACAAAGCCTTGTTGCAATGGGTCTGTACAGTGTCAGACACATTGGTGGTTAGAGAGGGATTCTCTGTAGCTGAGATACCTCAGAGGGCATCCTGCCTGGCTGTGTATCCCTCCCTGTGTCTGCCTCCATCCTGCACCTATCAGCTATGGAAAAAGGTGGTCACTGCAGAAGCCCGGGTAAATGAAGAAGGGGTTATGTGCAGGAAATTGTGCCTGGCCAGCTGCTGGAGACTGCTGGTGTTTGAGACCCCTGTAAAGCCTTGTTTCCATCCCCCTGCTGACAGTTGCTCTGTATTGCAGAATTTCAATCACCCCTGCAGATAAGGGTGCTCACTCATCTGTCATTGCCAGAAGCTCTCTTAGTTCTCCTTGGGCTGGGGGAACAGGGACAGAGTAAGGCACATCAAGAGGAAGAAGTGAAGGGGGAATGGTCTGAGGGAAGGGAGGCAGAAGGGGGGACAAGGCATGGACCCCCAGACTGATTTCAAAGGGGCCCTGCTGCTCAAGCGTGCAGATGCATCTGCAATTGCCAAGTACCCCTTTCCCTCCTGGGACCTCTCCAACCACCTTCCCTTGAAAGAGAGTCTTCTCATTCAGATGCTTTGTCAGAGGTGCAAATCACAGCAACAGGGAATTGCCAAAGACAGATGCCTCTGGGAAGGGAAACACATGCCCTGATTCTACTCAGAAGCTCAGACCATATTTGGGGCTGGCCTCTGGCCAGAGGTTGCTGCTGAAGTGTCTTCAAAACAATCAGAGAGCCAGGGACTTTCCAGGAGCTTGCTGCCTTAGTGGACATAGACTGGGCAAGGAAGGAATCTGGGTTCTATGCTGGGACTGCAGGGCTCCCCTGGGCTCCATTGTGAGCATCCAGGCACTGCTCCCACTGGGGAGGTTGCACAAGTAAGGGCTGGAAGGGCACTAAGTTCCAGCAAGGCTCTCCTTTTTCTGCTCTGTCCTGATGCCACCAATGCTTTTGGGTTAGGGGGATGGGTGACAGCACACAGGATGCCTCCAGGAACTCCTTCCCCATGCTGCCAAATACCCTGAGGAGATGCATCTGCAAACAACCTGCTACTGCCCAACCTGCTGCTTGCCTCAGGCTCTGCTGCCAGACTCCACAGCAGCCTCTATGTTACACAAGTGTGTGTGGATTTGCCTTCCCCTATCTGTGTATGTGGGTACCCCCTGAATAGGATGTCCATGCATGAAGGAAGGAGGAAGCCCCAGGAGTGCAGCCCTAGCACACTGCCCCAGGCTGTCCCAGAGGAATGACACAGCCATTCCTCCTGGCTGGCAGTTGTTGGTGATCCATGACTCCAGCATTGCTTTCTCCCTGCTGAGAGGAACAAGAGAGTGGGCACCTTACACAGCTCTACTTTCTGCAGCAGCTGAGACTTTGGTCTTCTCCTGGGCTACTTGTTGTCCTTGATGACTGTTATCAGGGTCATTATCAGAAACTGGTGGAAAGCCCTGGTGTTACAACCCAGCTCCCAGGCAGCAGGGCCCTCAAGGGGGTTTTACCCCCACTATCATTGGTTAGACCCCATGAGATCTGCCCCTTCCACTGGGACTCCCAGGACACAGCTGACATGAGCACTGGGACCGCAGGAGCTGGAGACCAGGGTGAGTGAAGAGTGGCTGTTAGCAGTGAAGAATGGCAAGGGGGACTTCTTGTTGCTGGGGTTGTCCAGGGGGGCTGGAGTGGTGCTGGGACATCATGTCTTCTCAGAGGGCCTCTGGAGCAGGGTGAGAGGCGGCTACACCAGACGCATCACAGGAAATTCCAATTAAATGGTGGGGGAAATGTTTTCAACTTGGGGATGTATCAAGCACTGGAACAGATAGCCCAAAGCAGTTGTGAAACCACCATCCTTGGTCTCTTCCAGACCATGTTCTGGTGATTACCTGAAAAATGTCTGACTTTTCCCACAGCAGGACTGGTATCCCAGTAGCTGCTCAGGGCTTGGTTCAGTAACAAAGGCCGTCTGTTTGGATAGCTTTTGTCACCACAGGAATTTCATGTGAGGTCCTGTTCAGCTCTCTGGGTTCACTTTTATGTAGTCCCCATCTGTCCAGCTATGTCCAGCTGCACAGTGCCATGTCAAGCTGCTGTGGGTTTTCACATCCTTATCAGCACATTCCTTCAGCTAGTTAAGGTCCCCATTCACCCCCAGCTCCCCACAATTTGATATCAGCACCAAAATAAGATGGGCTGTGCTGTTTTCTGCAGCCCCATTGCAGTGTGGCCCTCACACATCCCAGCCCTAGAGCTGTATTCAGCTCTGTTCAGCTGGGGTCATCCCCAAGGCAGTGACACATGGATGGGGCTCAGGGGGAAGGAGTGTGGGCTCACCCTGAGCCACTTCTCACCTATTATTTGTGTTGGTGGTTTGGCTTAGAAGCAAATCACAAAATGAGGGAGCAAAGCAGGTTGACTCCTTGGTTTCTTTGAAGGCTTGGCCACCTTCCAGGATCCCTTTCATGGGAATAAACACCTGACCCTCTGAGAGCAGGTAGTGGCAGGTTGTGAGACTGTGTAGGAAACAGGAGGCCACAGACTCATCTAGCTGTGATGGGAGCTGTATCTCCAGCATGTCCCCCACCTGGCACCTCACACCATGATGGGCAGCTGGGAGCAAGACAGGATGTGTCTGTAAAGGGGGGCTTGTAGCTTACAGGAATCCCCCACCCTCTACTTGTGCATCACCCAGCTCTTGGCTGGCTGGTGGGCTGCCTGCCAGGCTGTCCAAAACCGAAAGCAAGGAATCCGGATAAATAGGAGCAGCCTCAGCACGAGGCAGCAGTGCGTGTTCTGCTCCCAAGCCTTGTCCTGCTCAGTGCCCGTGGCAGCACCATGGCTCTCCGCCCCCTCCTGCTGCTGCTGCCGCTGCTGGCTGCCGCCCTCCTCATCACCCAGGCTCAAGGTGAGGGGTGAGGAGCCTGCTGCCTGGTCCTGCTGGGAGGGGGCAGGGTGTGCGGGACTCAGGTGCCGGGTGGTGAGGGTGGTGTTTGTAGTGTCCTGAACTGTGGGGTGTGTGGATGAATGTAGGGCTCTGTGTGCATGTGCCTGTGGCACTGGCTTTCAGTGCTTGCTTGGCTTCAGAGTGTGTCTGTGTGCATGTGGCTGGTGTGGCAGCAGCACCCAAGCTGAAAAGAACAGGAGGAGAACAAAGTTCAATACCATGTTCAGTACCTTTTCAAGGAGCTCATCAGTTTCCCTGCCACCACACTTGGATGTGGTGTCTTGTATTCCTGGGGCCAGGTCTGACCTGGCACTGGGGTTCAGAGCTTCCAACCCCACATGGTGCCCAGGATCATGCTGACCCGTGACACCAAACAAGCCCTGTGCTGTCAGCTGGTATTCTGTGCTGAAGGTATCCTGACTCACTGATGATCCCAAATCCCACATGCTCTCCTTGTTCACAGGCATTGGAAGCTCAGCCTTGGACTGCTGCCTGAAGCACAGCCCTCTGAAGAAGGATATCCCCAGTGGCGTGGTGATATCCTACCGCCAACAGGGACCTGAGACAGGATGCTACCTTCGTGCTGTTGTGTGAGTACTCTGTGGTGGCCAGGACTACTTGGAACAGTCTGGCTTCAGACAAACCCTCCCCTGTCCTCCCTCTTCTCCCCTCCAGAAAATCTTTCTGCTGCTCCCCCAGGCTCATCACCAAGAGGAACAAGAAAATCTGTGTCTCTCCCACTGATGACACTGTCCTGAAGTTGATGCAGCAGCTGGACAAGAAGACCAAGAATGACAAGGACAAGAAGGCCAAGAATAACAAGAACAAGCGGCAGACCCAGCGTCCCAGGAGCAGACCCAAGAAGCAGAAGCGGCAGCGGGTCTAAGTCAGGCCTGAAGAGGTAGGTGAGGGTGGTGAGTAGAGTGAGGGTGCTGCACCCCATTCTAGATCCTTCTGTGTGGGAGAGTGGGCTTTCAGCTCATGCAAAGCTTGCGGGAGCTGTCAGAGCCAAGGCTGGAGTACAGAAGCACTTAGGGAGCAACTGTCTCCTGGTTTGTGCTTGCCTTGAAATTATATTTGTTTCTGGAGCTGCTGGGATAAGGCAATGCTTGGGGATGGGCAGGGCAGGTCACAGTGGGGGTCAGGAGGGGCAGGGCAGGTCACAGTAGCTCCCAGCAGGGGTGGATGATCTCGCTGAGACTCTGTCCATCTCACCCCATCCTCCTTGTCTTTGTTAGGACGGATGCCTTCCCACTGGTGACTGACCCACGGTTTGGCAATGGCAATGGACTTACACAAACCACACACTCACCCACCTGCCAGCCTGAGGGTGGGGATGGGGCAGGCTGAGGAGGATTCCCTCTGCTCCACAACCTCTTTGTTGCTGCTATGCCTGACACAGAGATCCCCCAGCACCTGCAGTGCTTGGGTGCTCTCAGCAAAGCAGGCACCCAGGTCCTCACTTGTCCCATGGCCAAATAAGTGGGGACCTGGGCGTGGGAGCTGAGCCATGGCCTCTAGAGGGAAGTGGACATGCTTCCCACTCAATGGGCGTTATTTAGCCTAGCAGGATGGATGCTTTTCCTATGACTTTTTTGGGGGGATATTTTACATTTGTATTTATATTTGAAAACTGTGCTTTCATCTCTTCCTGAAAGGCTTTACTTCTGTCTCCTTATGCTTCACAAAGTAGCCTTTATGCTGCAGGCTGGATTTTCTGCAAGATTTCTCTTATTTTTCTACCAAATAAACCGTGGCTGCATTTTATTTTTCTCTAATTTCTTTGCTCCTTCTTGGCCTGCAAGGTGTGGGGAGCCAGGCAGGTCCCAAGTTCTGTGGTCCTACTTGAGCTGCTTGCTGGGTGCTTCTTTGCAGAGCAATTAATAGCAGCTGAGATGGAGAATTTTGGGGTAACAGTGTGGCTCTGTGTCTGGGCTGTTCTAATCTTTCAGGTTTTATAGTACACTGTTGCATTGTAGTTTGGATAAAGATAGCCACAATTTATCTCTTTGGTTTTTTCATTTTCTTTTTTAGGTACAACATTTCCATTAAATCAGAACTAATTGTTCAATTTAGTGGAATTATATCCTTTTAGCTCTCCTGGCTACAAAATTGCAATGAAATCCAAACAAATTGTTTGCTTTAGTGGAATTTTACCTTGTTCTTTCCCCTGGCTTTGCTTGTGTCAGGGTTTCAGTCACTATTAAGACAAATGCTTAGTTTTCTGGGGAAAAAAAAGCACCAGAAATTCTCTCATACATGTTTACCAAATCTGAAAAGCCCATTTGGTGAAAACCACATGTGAGGCTGTGAAGGTGGGGGAATAGCAGATTTTGTAAAACTCACTGTAGACATCCTGCAGCCATTTGAGAGCAGCTCTATCCCAAACCTTTAGTGAAAGAAGTCACTGAATAGAGGACACCTTTAGGTGAGACTGAAAGTGGAGGTGAGACAGACCCCTGGGACAGGGCTGGAGGGAAAAATGGCATCTCTCTGTGCTTGCAACCCTCTCTCCCTGACATGCTGAGAAAGAAAATTAAGCAGCTGTGCTAGAGCCACACTGCTATCTGCTTGCAGAGATTTTGAACGTGGACTTTGGTCAGTAAATGTCTATTAAATCATATAAATGAAATAGGATTTGCAGAGCTTAACAGTATCAGTATGTGCAGCGTGTTTGTTGGAGTAAAGCTTATAGATGAGTTTTTTTACCAAGTACATATCTGGCTTGACTGCTTTATTAATAGGGCATTTAGGTCTATCATTTTAAGGCTGTGCAAAGTAACTGTGAAGTCCAAGATACTGGCCCCAAGCATGGGACAGGCGCTGAGCTGTCTCCTCCCTCACATTGAACAGCTGGCCATCTGCCAGACTGGCTTTTGGACAGGATGTATGGCAATAAAATATATTCTTTATAACCAAATGAATTCATTCTGGCTGTTGTGATGGGCTTTGGTGGGGTGGGAAGGGCTGCATGGCAGAGTGCTCTCCTGCCCCACTCACCATTATCCCCCAGGTCTCGGTTTTTGCAGTGCTCCCGTGTGATACATCCCTGAGGTGCTCGGGCTGGGAGCTGCTGGCACAGGGGACTAGTGCAAGTCCCCTCTATTGTAGCTGTGTTTCTCAGCAAGGTGGAGACATCCTGGTTGCTCATCTGTCCCCAGTGAGGGGTTCTGAGGTGCCAGAGAACCCCTGGGCACAACATTGGTTCGGACACAGCATCTTTTCTCATGACTGATCCTGTCCCTCTAACTCCAACCCATCTGGATGTGCACTGCTTGTTGAAAGCAGGGGCTCTGAGCTCCTTGCTGCTTTGGGATAACAGCAATAAAACATGTTATTAATGAGACTATGCTCTGGACTGGGCTTTGCAGGAAGCCTGGGAACTGATGCCTGCACACAAAAAGTCAGGTGGGGGGTGCTGTGGCAGCCCTGTGTTTGATGGGGACACACTGCATCTAGAGGCCCTACTTCTGATTAATTCCTTGTGCTGGTTGTGGTGTCAGGAGATTGTGAAATGGTCGTAAAAAATCCCTAGAAATGAGGTATAGATGAATACATCTGCAACCACAAACAGCTAAGCATGAGAATGTGGCGGGAGCAAGCCAGCATGTGAAATGTGCTTTGGTGTCTCTGTGGCTGTGGAAGAAAACACAACACACGAGGGCCTTTTCCCTTTAAATTCCAGGAGGGCATTAGGTCAAAACAGGTTAAAAATATATACCAGTGGCAGTGTTCTAATTTGCCTGAAAATTTACCAAAAAAACTGGTCTGGAAGCACGTGGGAGCTTGTCCCTTGCTCAGGAAGGCACACGTGAGCATGGGCACAGATGCACAAATGTGAGCCCACATGTGCCTGTGCCTGCAGACACACAGGTGTTTGCACTCTCCTTCCAGATTTATTGCTAAATGCTGCTTTCCAGGAAGACAAGGTGGCAGGGTTACTGGGAGCTTCTCAAGGCAGGTGTGAAACAGGTGGTCACAGTGCAGCTACAGTGAGATGGAACCAGGCAAACACCTCCAAGGATATTCCCTGTGAAAAGTAATGAGCTGCAACCTGCAGCACTCAGTTATCACCAGAATTCCTTCTTCACAAAGGAACTGAATCCATGGACCCCAACTGGGATAAGAGATGTGAAGAAGAAGGTCTAAGGCAGTGCAGCAGTGAAGCAGCAGAAAGGAGCTCATTCGTCTGTACCCCTGGGCAGGGCAAAGGCAAACCTGATGCGATGTGCAAAGATAAGGCAGTGCTGCTGAAGAATATGCTGGGGTGGTAGGTGGGCAAGGGATGTATAAAAACCTACCTAGACACAGAACCAATCTGCAGGGAAGGGAACAAAGTTGCAATAATGTCAAGCTGGGCAAAGTTAGGAAAGCTCAGCCACTCGGGAACAGAAAGGCTTCAGTGACAGCAGAGAGCAGCCAGGCGAGTCAGAAAACTGAGTGCAGCCAAGAAAGTCTTGAGCCCAGGCCAGATGATTAGCTCAAGTCATTAGCTGGTGCAGACGATGCTCCAGGGTTGTGCCAACAGTGGAGTGCTCTGGGCTGTGATGCCAGGTGGAGCTCGGCAAGGCTCACCTGGACATAGGCACACCAGCTCCATCCCTCCATCCCAGGTCCTTGCCCGGCAGCAGGAGTGGGCTGTGCTGCAGCAGCATTGTGGAGGCCAAGGGCTGCTTTTGGGGCTGCACAGGTGTTAGAGGGGCTTTGGATTCCAAGCAAAGCTTCAAGGTGTTTTTTGTTGTTGCCTCCACCAACTCTGCTCTCCTGAGGTCTGCTGTGGTCTTGAGAGCAGAGAGGATGTGGGAAAATGGCTGGTGGATAACAGGGGCTCTCACCTTTCCTGCCCCAAGGTATTTCCCAGGGTTGGCCATCCCCTGGCATTCATGATGTCCTAGAGGGAAGAGCCCAGAGCTTCCTTTCAACCCTTTTGTTGCCTACATGTAACTCCCAAGTGTCCCCCTTCCCTCACCTTCTGTTAGAAGACCCTTGGCTTTGGGGCATCTCATGCTGTTATTCCTCCTTCCATTTCCCTAGAAACCAAGGTCCCTTAGCTTGTCTCCCATCCTTGTCTCCCCATTGCAGACCTGCTCCTTGGCTGTGAAAAAGCATCTGCTCTGCTCTGAGGATATCCTGTGTTGTGGCCAATGTGAGCCCTGCTCCAGAGCTGCAACAAACCAAGAACTTCACAGTCTTCCCTGCCCATTATCAAAGAGCCAGTAGAGCAGCAAGACAGCCCCCAGGGGTTTATCCTGTCCCATATTCTAGTAGATCTGTCCAGAGTGCAGCCTCACTGAGCACCTTTCTCTGCCAAGCCATGCAGGGGGTATCAAGGAGATGGCTGATGGGCTGCTTTTTGTACAGGTCTTTGAGCTGCCCCAGCCATCCCCTCCAAAATCCCTGTAGGGGCTGCAGAGAGGACAGGCAGAATGATGGCAGGGAGTGTCATGGTTTGACACTGTGCAATGCCAGCACCCCCATGAAAATGCAGCTTCCCCAAATGAGTGCTGTGAGATGCGATCAGGAACAGAGCAGAGCAGGCGCAAGCTTAAAAACAAAGGGAAAAAACTTTATTAACCTACTACTATAATAAAAGACACACACAGAATCCAGAATGAAAACCCTCCAAAACATTCCTTCTCTCCCCACCCAATTTCCACCAAAACACAGTGAAACACCACCCGAGATTCCTGATCAAGTTACCACCCTTCAGATAATCAATACTCAGTCCATCAAGGGAGGGAGGAATCTCTCTTGTACCACAGACCCCCAGGAAACACAATTGCCACTTCTTGTGTTTCCATGTGACACCCTCCTCTCCATGTCACAGTGCTGTCACCACTGTGCATGGAAAGACTGCTCATAGGGCTCCTTTAAGGATGCTTTGTCCAGAACCAAAAGAACAACGGTTCAGCTTCTCATTTTCGGCACAACAGTCCCCCCATTTTCTCCTCCCATAGTGCCGAGGGTCTCAAGAACAGAGATCTTCTTTTTCCTGAAGACAGAGGGCATCACCACACCCTCCTCAACTTCCCTCTGTTCACTTCACTCCTGCACTTGCAGTCACTGAAGCAGGTCACTGCCACTCCTGCACTCTCTTAGCTCAAGTCACTGCATACCCCTAAAATGCAGTTTCTGCGTTGCAGGAGGAACTGGTTCAGTCTATGGCTATACAAGAAAAGTCCATCCAAAGCCACTCCATCATCTCCTCCCACCTAGGATTTCTTCTTCTAACATCTCAGGTCCAGACTGTCTCTTTTCTCTTTCAAATCGAGGAGGAGTAGAGATTTGCAAAGCTTTTCTTTCCCCAGGAAAGGGTTAAAAGTCTTGGGCTCCCAGAATGGCTGAAATCTTGACTGCCCAGAACTCCGAACTCCAACTCCCATGACTGGGCACTTTCCCCTGCCCCCCCACCTTCACTTTCTCATCTGCCGGTTCCGCCGGCACAGTCTCTGTCTCTCTCTCTCCCTCTGGCGGGGGGAGCAAAGACATCCCAGATTTTCTCCACCCTTCTGTCCGCAGGGGCTGATCTGGTTCCAGTCCCTTCACACCCTGTGCCTATCTCTCCCAGGCTTCATGGCTGTCCCTCCACCGCCAGCCTGGGCTGGGCAGGGCTCCACACTGACCGGAACCAGAGACAGCTCCCCTGGGAGTTCTCTGCTTTTAACCCACTGTGTTCTCAGAGGCATGTCCATGCCTTTAGTGGTCACTCCAAGTGCCAGTATCCAAACCTGACCACTGACTGTTTTGACCCCAACTTCCTGAGAAAATTCACTTCCCTGTCAGACCCTGACAGAGAGTCAGGGCTGGGGGCGTCTCACCTGGCCACTGCCATCTTGGTGCTATTTGCAGGAAGCATCTGGCTGGGAATCTGCAACCCAAAGGTGATGCTGAGGGACATGTGTTTTGCGGGCACTCTGGGAGATGATGGTTGCTTGCCTAGGGGTGTACAGCAAGACAGAGCTGAAGATGTTTTTGGATCTGCTGCTCATCACTCATGGTGACCTCAACAGCAGTGACAATGAAGCCAGTGAGTATTAGAGAAAGAGCAGGAATTGGAACCTTTTGAGTCCTTCTGGACGAGATCCTCAGGTTCATCTTTGCTACTTCTGGGCAAAACTGTGACTTGCTATTTCCCCCCCTTATCTCCATTTAAATGAGATTGGCTGTGTTCACTCGGCTAGAGGAGATCATAGGGGACCCTGAGCCCCATAGGCTGCTGTGGCCTCAGTCCTTGTGCTTCACCAGGACTGGGAATGTGATGGGAGCTGTGTGAGGCTGCCATGAGCTGGGTGTTGCAAGAAGAATTGAAGCAGCTGCAATGCTTTCCCAGTATTTCCCAATGAGATGAATGCAGCCAGCCCAGATCCCAGCCCCAGGGACTGGCTGTAGCTGGAATTTGCTGAAATTCCCCCTTTGCCCTTTCCAGCTCTGTAGCTCAGAGGTGGAAGGCAGACCACCACCAGACAGCCTGGGGAATAGCTGTCCTGGCAGCTTGTGTGGCTGTCAGGTCTCCGGGAAGGCAGCGGCATGGTCAGTGCTCCCTGACGAGAGTGCAGGAGTGAAGGTGATACCCAAGTGGTCCGTTTACATTTTGATGGGTTGGATTTTCCACAGGGATCATTAGTCCTTTCTGATTTCCACTTTAATTAACAACTGCATTATTGAGGTTTCTGCAGGAGTGAGTGCTCATGGATGCTTCATGCTGTATCCTGTGGTGTCCTCGGGGCTGGAGTGCCAGTGCTCCCTAATTGCTCAGGAAGAGGCTTAAATGAGTCAGTGTGAACAATGCTCTTTGCTCATCTCCACCAAATCCCCTGCCTGCTTGTGCCTTTGGGGACTCGGGACCCTGAAGATCCCTTTCTTCCCCATCTGCACCACCTCTTCTGGTTCCTGAGGCTCAGTCCTGCGAGGGGGATGGGTGACCTTCCTGAATGCCACAGGGATGCACTTCAGAGATGACCACACTTTTCTTAGAAATCTTACTGACCCCAGAAAGAGGGGTTGACAGTCACCACATTCCCCTTTCACAATGCAACTGGAAAGCCCCTTTCCTCACTCTGGTGTTCTTCCTGGGGAGCAGAGGCGTGTGAAGCTGCTGTGCTTTGACCCACAAGGTTCCCTGACAGTTGCCATGAGGAAGAACAACCTCCCTTTCCTGTCCATGTTATTGGCAGGGGCTGTGGGCAGCTCAAGAGGTGGGTCCTGCAGACAGAGGTGGCTAAGAGGTGAGGTCCCAGAGCGATATATTCACAACTCAGCATGATCCTTTTGGTGTAGAGCCAGTTGGGAGCCAGCAGCAGGTGGGAGAACCTTGTGCCAGGGAAGTGGTGGCTGGGGACACCCCTGCTTGCCATGGGATGCAGGACTCAGCAGTGCCTGGAAGGGAGTCCCACAGCACACCCCGAGCACCCCTTTCCAGCCCTTGGTTGTGCTGCAAGACCTATCAAACACACTGAACATGCAAGGAGGTGAGGGTTTGTTGCTGGGCAGCACCCCTAGCACCCCTTGTGGGTGGGTCAGGGCTCTGCTCTTGGGACCCACTTTGCAGAGGGCTCCACACTGTCAGACCAACCCCCAGTGAGGAGCTGGCTCTGGGCTGGGAGCAGTTCTGGCCCCCAGCAACCAGAAGCTGTCATCCTCCCTGCTGTGACATCTCTGTGGTAGTGTCCTGTGGAGATTAAGTAGAGCCAAGGTTGCAGAACTAGCCTACATCCCCAGACCTGTGCTGAGCATGGGGCTGATGACAGACGCTAATCCTGCACTACCTAAACTCGACTCTGCTGGCTTTGGAGTGTCAGCAGGTGCTGACTGAAATTAAGCTGGCACATGCTGTTTGTGCTACTCCTCCTGCCCACCAGCCCCTGCCTGATTCCTTCTCACAGAGCTGGCTTGCTGCAGGGGCAATGCTTTCCTGATGGAGGAGATCACCAAACATATGAAGCTGGTGGCAGTGCTGAGATGCAGCACCATATCTGGTGGCATGACTGGAGTTTCCTCTTTCTTCTTAGCATGGAGTGGGGAAGGGGTAGAGCCTCTCCTGCTGTTGAGAGGAGCAGAGGGACTCACTGAGGTCCCTGGGTCCCAGCTGTGTGCCTTGTGCCTGGGTGGATATTTGTCCACATGGAAGGGGTCTGTACACTTCTGTCCCCTTAGGTGCAAGGACAGTCTGAAGCTAGAGCAAGGGTAAAAGAATAGAGGCATAGAGACTCTGCTGCAGGGTTTGTTCACCCCTGTTGCAAAATATTTTTTCTTTTGTCAGTGGGAATTTTATCTGGGTGGATCTGATGCCTTTACATTTGTCCTGCCCCTGGGCCCCACAGAGAAGACCCTGACTCTGGTATCTCCAACTCCCTACAAGGCAGATGCTGACAGCAGCGAGCCTTCCATTGTTTTTTCCCTGGGCTGCACAACCCCAGTGCTCTCTGCTTCCCACAAGGGACTGAAGCAGCCTGGTTTAAGGGACATCACTGCAGGTGGCACTGGCACTGGCACGGCAGTGAGTGACCATACCAAGGAGAAACAAGCCCCGTCCCTGTGCTCCTGTGAAGATTCAAAGTGGGGGTGCTGGTCCTTGCTCTCAGCAGTGCCCATGCAGCGGGTGAGCTGCTGGCACCCTGCACTGTGCAGACAGCCTCTGTGGGGGATTTCTGCTCTTCCACAGAGAAAACCTGTTTACAGGAAGCTCTGTAGCTGCCTTTGGCCAATAACCCATTTTCTGGGATACCTGAAAATCAGGTTGTCTATTGGCCTGTGAGATCTTGGCCCTGGAGTGGACTGCTCTGACTGGGTTCTCCTTTCTCTGCCAGCTTCAGATGTGCCCCCATGCAGACACTTGGAAGGGCAGGAGGGGAAAGCCAGGCTTCAGCAACCAGCCAGGGAGACTCTGGGAGGGGAGACAGACATCACCCCACTACCAACATATACTCTAAAAATGGAGTTGAGGCAAGTTATACCCCCTACAGCATCAGAGGGTTGAGACTACATGATATTTATTGTGAATATCCCAGTATACCAGAGAGGTCTCAGAGAGAAGAATGGGAAATGTGTGGGGTGAGAGTGCTATCCCCCAAGTGCTATCCCAGGGTGCTTTCACAAGGTAAAGGGATCCTGGAGCTGCCTGGTCCTGAACAGCAACACCTATGGCCTGAGAGCTGTCAGAGAGGACAAGAGAGTGTTGGCTATGGGACCACAGAACAGTTGGCTGCAGGGAAACAGCTGCTGGGATTTGGGAACTGCTCAAAGATTAAAATCCAGCCTGTTGTAATTCTTTTTACAACCTCCCAGCCTCCAAAAGAAAGTGAAAGCCATGGGCTGGAAGGGTATATAAGCAGTGGGGAACAGCAGCAGCAGGGCATGGGAAGCTGTGCAGAGCTCACCTCTCCTGCCTGGAGCTCCATTGCCTCCAGCCCATCCTCTGCTAGATTTAGCAGCAAAATGCAGCGGGTCCATCTTCTCTGCTTCAGTCTCCTGTTGCTGGGATGTATCCTGGATGGTAAGATGGGACCTCTCAGGCTGCCTTTCCTGGGGAAGTGAGAGGATTCTGCTTCTTCTCTCTTTTGCATTTCTAGCAGACTTCTGGAGGGACACATGGCTGCTTCTTCCTCACAGCCCTCCTGTGTCCGTTTCTTGTAACCTGCCCACAGGGACTTTGTCCTGCCCAAAATCCAGACAGGAGTCTGCAGAGCTCTGGGGCAAGGAAGGTGTGTTTGGGAAAGGCCATGGAGCAATCCTGCCTCCCAGTGCCCTAGCCCAGCTTGCACATATTGGGCTGGGATTTTCTTGGTCCCATTCTCCCCAGGACACCACCGAGGTGACCCTCCTGTCACTCTGTGGTGTAGGGCAGCCTGAAGGCCAGTGGCAGGGCTGGGAGCCAGAGGGAAGATGTCTTTTAGGGCAGGGCTGATGTTTAAGGGGCTGTTGGTGTTGGACATGGCATTTGCACAGGTCGCAGCTGTTTGGTTGGGTGACATCAGAGCCTCTACATGTGGTGGGGAGCTGGGGGGTCCAGATGCCTTGTGGTGTTGCACCACACCTTGCTGCTGAGGGTACAGACACCTGTGGGTGCTGCCAGCCTTGTCAGGTGTTAGCAGTGAATACAGAATTTGCTGGGAGGGTGACTCTGCTTCTCCTTCCCTGCAGAGCAGCACAGACAGCTATGTCTTTCAGCTGTCACAGGAATGATCCGTGTGGGGTGGGCTGGTGGTGGGGTAGCTGCCAAACCTGTGATCGCTTCAGTAAATAAAGCTGAAGTCACCCCAGCCCCTCAGAAAGGCATGTCTGTATTGCAGCATCCTGAAGAGGGGTAAATAAAGACCCCCGAGTCCTGCCTTGCTAGCTGGGGTGTGGGAGGGTTCCCTTCTGCCTGTTTACTCTTCCCATCTCTTTTGCTTTCTGTTGGAAGGAGGCAAAGGGCTCTCAGCATTGGGCTGTGAGCACAATAAAGCTGGTGCTTGTGTGCCCAGCCAGGGCAGTGTGTGACACCATTCCTGCAGGCACTATCCTGCTGCAGCCCTGTCACCTCCAGGGAAGCTGGGAGAGGTGCAGCTGGCCTCCTCTAGTGTTCCTCCTCCAGTGCACGGCAGGAGCAACGTCCTCGACTGCTGCCTGCGGACAAGCGAGGTGCCCATCCCATGGTGGATCGTGCAGGATTACTGGCTCCAGCTGGTGCAGGATGGCTGTGACATCGATGCTGCCGTGTAAGAGCCCAAGTGCTGATGGCTGAGGGACGAGGCCTCGTGATGGCCAAGGGATGGACCTTGCACAGAGGCAGGGTGGAAGGCAGAGCAGGATGGCAGAGGGATGTTAGGCTGGATTTGAGGGTGGAGGAATAGGGAGAGCTGCAGAAGAGATCATGGAGATCCAGAGGCTCAGTGAGAGGGGGAGAAACGGAGAGGGGAGAGCATAGACAAAAGCCAGGGAAGAAAGTCATCTACAGGGAGAGATGGGGGAGGGCAGTGAGGTAGGGAGTGGGTGAGAGTTTGAGCTGTTCTTGAGCATCCATGGAGTGCCTGTCACTACATCTTGGTTTTTTCCCTCATGGGCCTGGCAGATTCATCACCACAAAGGGCAAATGCCTCTGTGCACCCCTCCATTCCCCGTGGGTGATTCGTCTCCAAAAGAGGCTGGATGCCACCTTTGCCAAGAGGGTAAGAACCATCCCTGTTCTCAGTCAGGCATGAGATCAGCCCAGGGGCTGGGTTTATCCACTGCTGGACAGGCTTTTCCCATTGTGACGGCTGCTGGGAAGAGCAGGACCATGCTCTACTGAGACATTGATAATTTGTTTTGGTCTCCATCCCTCCTGCCTCCAGCTGGGACTAGTCTGCCTCCTTGGTGGTCCTTCTTCCACCCCAATTGAATGCATTCCTGGGATTTTTGTCTACCCAGTATCACTCTTGTCTGAGCCTGGTTTGTGTGCCATGGCAAATGGCACCAAGAGAAAGATCTCTTCTTTCTTCTGCCCTTCAAGTTTGGAGTCTGCTTCTTGTGCATCTTGATGGAGAGGGCTTATGATGAGCTTGGTGGGTGCTTCACAAACCCTGACAGGTCCATCACTACCATGGCTTGTCCAGCAGAGGAAGGAATCCTGGGGAAGCTCATACCCCCAAGGAGTACACTAATATCAGTTGGGTTTTTAATTTCCACAGGGCAAGTAGGTCCTCAAGAAGCAATTGCTGGTCCCAACAGCTGGAGGAGACCATCTCCCAGCTATGAATCTGATGCTAACAGAGCCAACCTGCTTCCACCTCCAGCCTCAGGGCTGACCCTCCTTGAGAATCATGCCGGTGTATGGGACTCGGCAGAACCCTGTCTGCTCTGTCTTTGACAATGTGACCCAGAACCTGTCCCAGACTGAGCCAGAGGCTGCTGGACTCCATCATCTTTGCAACCTAGAAGTTGTTTGATGGAGTGATCTGTGCGGTGAGCTGGGGACTCTCAGACTTCCCATCAACACAGCGGTTGTGACCTCCAGCTATAGTCTGATCCCTTTGGTTTCTATTGTGAGCCTCAGCCTAGAATCCTTCTGCATCCCTGGGCAGGGCTGTCAGCATAGAAGAGTGTGGGGCTGGAGGGGAGTGATGGAGATGTTCCACAATGGCAATACATTTTACTGATTCTTGACAAGCACAACCCAGATGCCCTCAGAAAATGTGTAACTGATGTGGTTCCGCTCACTCCTGAATTCCCCGTCCTGTTTCCCTTCTGCCCTTCCTTGCAAGGGTAGAAATATAGCCACTAATGTGGAGCAGGCAGAGATGTGGCCCTTAGCCCCTGCTCTCCTCCAGGACATTGCACCCTTTCTCAGTCCCTCAGCCTGACACCACTGTCCAGCCCTGCCCCATGCCCATGCCTGGAGGTTGTGCGGCTCTCAAGTTATTTACTTCTAGATCTGTTCATTGCAGCAATTCCATGTGTATGCCTCTTCTTTACTCTCTTTTTTTATTGTGCTGTGATTTTGTTAAATAAAAAGAGAAGCCAGCAGGTAGTTGTTGTGCCTCATGTTTGAGCCTGAAAGCCAGCATGGAGTGTGCGGTGAGCAGACAGCACTGCCTGCTGTGCTGAGTGGCAAGAGGGCTGTGCTGGGGTGTGGGGAGAAGGAAGGATGGTTCTTGGGGACAAGGGACACAGCAACTGGGCTGCAGGTCTCTCCTGGGAGTCCCTCAGCACTGTGGCAAAACAGGTGCCCTGCTCTGCACTGCTCAGCCAGGCTACAGGTGGGCAGGGATGGGGTAGGAGGGAGCATGCCAGTATTGCACCACCCAGCCCCAAACGCTTCAGTCCTGCCAGTGCAGATGCTGGGCTGGAGCTCCCCAAGTCTCAGCTTCCACAGAAGCAGAGGACATGGAAGAAGTGCTGCAGGAATGGGAGGTTTGTCCTTGCAGTAAAGGGAAACTGAGGCACAGTGTGGTTGATTACTCTTGCAGGTCAGTATTTGCTGGTGGCTGGGGTGCAGCTGAGTGGAAGGATGAGCTTTTGGGGCAATGGAGGCTGCTGAAGACTCTTGGGCACATTCATGGATAAGGCACATATGGCAGCCCCCCAGCTCCTGGCACTCATCAACAGTAAGCTGAGAGTCTGTGGCCATTTTCCTCCTGAGCCTCAGGTCTCCTGTGCACTCTGAATAAGGTCTTGCTGTCTCAAAGTGTCCTTTTGTCCACTGTTGTCCAGGCCATGTGATGTCTGAACAAAGCTGTTCTGTCCAGCTGAAGCATTTGTGTGTCCAAGAGGCAGGCACCATCCTCTCCTCCCAGGCACTGCTGTGTGATTGTCTGCATCATTCATCTACTCGGGTTTGGTGCTAGTCAGCATGCCTGGGCACAGGTTGGGAGTGAAATGGTTCAGAACTATTCCTGAAGGCAAAGGTACAGCCCTCAGGGGATGGCATCCACAGGGGTGCAGTGGCTGGGCTGTTCAAGCCAGGGGGTGCCCAGGTACCTGATGGCTTTGTGCTGACACCTCTTGAATTCAAGTTTAATCCTGTCCCTTCTTCTCCCCTGGTCATCTGTCTCACTCAGCCAGTGGCTCGTTTCTCTTTCAGATCTTCTCTTCTCTGGGGTCCTCCTCCCTGGTATGTGCACACACAATGCCTCAGGCTCAGGTGTCTCTGAGTGTGACTTTCACAGAGCACCAGCTTTGTCCCAGACCATTAACTATAGTGACAGCCCCAGCAATTCAATCCTGAGCAGAAGAAGGAAGAGAAGGAAGGCTGGTATGGGAAGAGGGGCCAAGATAAACAGTATGAGTGGGAAATGAGGATAACTGGTGATGTCTTGGACAGAAGCCTTCCTGCTGCTCGCTCAGTGACCTGTGAGGGCGTCATGGCTGGGGAGGGGGAGGATGCTTAGCATGGATCTGCTCTGAGGCTGAGCTGCTGCAGCTGGAGCATGTCCCTGTGAAGGGGCAGGGACTGCCAGAGGGGCTTGGCCTGGGGTGCATTAGATTCATGCTTGGCTGCAGGCTACCAGGACAAGGAGAATAGTGTCCTGGACCAGAAAAAATGAGGGAGAAGGGGTTTACACTGATCTCTTGGATGCTGGAAGCAGGTTAATCCTATGAGAGTTCCAGGGAAATCTTTGCCAACCAGCCCTTAAGAGTACGGTTGCAACACCCAGGGTTCTCGTCTCTGCTGGGAGCAGTAAATGTGGTCTCCTCAGAGCTATTCAGCCTGCACACCACAGATCCCTGGTAGGTGCTTGCATGCCATGGTTCTCAAGTGCCGTGGTGATCCACATCCCAGCTCTGGCAACAGGCTGCTCTTATACCCCCAGGGGAGGACAAGAAGAGATACTGTCCTGGACCAGGTACATGGTCCTGGCTCCTGTCCCTCCTCCAGCCCTGCAGCAGCCTCTCCTCCCATGCCAGAGCTCAACTCCTCTTGTAAATCTGTCAAAAACCAGACTGGTTCAGTGCTTAGTAAACTAGGGAGTGAGTTTTTCTGATTCAAAATGTCAATGATCTCTTTAGAAGGAAGCAGCCACTTTCCTTAGGGAAAGTAGCTAGTCACTGCTGTGTCAAAAACCTCAGTTCCCAGCCCAAAGCTAGTCTCAGTAAAAAAGTCCTGCTTTTCTCTCCCCAGACATGTTTTCCTTGCGCTTTTCCTATCTGCACTGCATCCTCAGGGGTGGGTGGTGCAGGACCAGAATCCATTGCAGTTCAATGCAGACATACCCTCAGTAGCTCAGGAGATACGTGCAGGGATCTCTCTGTCTCTGGAGCATTGGCCGAATCCCCTGTAGCCTTTTATTCAAACCTGGGGACCTGTATTTCACATGTTGTGGAGCAACAAGGTGCTATAACTGTAGCTTTCACAAGGAGCTGACAAAACAGCCACTCTCTTGGTGACTGTGAGCAAGGCAGGAGAGAAAGGACAGAGCTGCATCTATGCAAGCAAACTGAGCAGGCATCAGGTCACTCCCTGGCTGCCAGCACTCACAGCTGGGATCATGAGAGCACTCGTGTGTCTGCCTGGCATGATGAAAGCTGTCTTGGATGCTGCTCAGGCTGAGCTCAAGGGGCACAAGACACATCAGGCACAATCTGCTGCAGTCTCAGGGTCTGACCTGGCACAGACATACCCAGCTGGGAGCTAGGATTGAAGGTTCCATGGCAGAAAACACCAATTTGCTTCTCTGCAAGCAGGACACCAATGGAAATACTATGTTGGTCTCGCTTGGTGCCATAATACCCTTCACAGGAAAGGTATTTGCTGGAACTGGTTTTGTCCCTTGCCTCCAAAGAGATGGTGTACAGGGGCTTTTCCTGTCACCAGCATCCTCCATGTGCTGCACATGCTGGTCCTGGAGTGACTGGGGAGGAACCAGCTGCATCGTCCCCACATGGTCCTTCAGGTAAGGGGAGCCACACCATGGGGGCTAAGAGCTGTTCCCCCTCTCACAACCCTCACACAGCTTCTTCACATGACTCCCTGGTGCACAGGAGTCAAGAGGAGGTGTGGACATGCCCTGGGCACATTTGCCAGAGCAGGGGCCAGTTGTTCCCCATTCTGGTGGTTTCCACCTTGTGGTGCCAAGACAAGGGGCTGCTCTTCCTTGGCACAAGTGCCAGATTAGCTGGCAGGGTCTCAGGGACCTGTCTAGGTTTATGTGAGGAGATGGGATATGTGGATGGTTGGGAAGGATGGGAAGCTAGGTGAGGAAAAGCCCCTTTTGTCTTGTTCCATTGTACTGTTTGCTCTTGCCTAAACAACATGTGTGGATGATGGAGAGAATTCAGAACTGGCATCTCTTATCTTCAAGCCCCTGCTTGATCCCCCCTCATTTCCAGCATGTCATCACTACTGCTGTTTGTCTGGACAGTTTCTGCTAAGATTTGTCTTGTGGGCAAATGCCAGCACTCTTAGCCAGGCTGTGCGGTTCCAAAAAGGAGCTGGTGCCATTCCTGCCATGTTCCTCTTGCAGCTGAACTCTGCCTGGTGGCATTGCCCAGCCTGCACCTCCATGATCTGATTGCCAGGACTGGAGCACGAGACCAGAGTTTTTCTCCTGCCCTGAGCTCCTGGAATCAAATTGAGTCCAGAAGCTGTCTTATATGGAGACCCTTGTACCTAGACAGGACTTGACTCAACTTTCTAGAAGTAGTAGGAACTGCATCTCATTGTAGTGGAGGCTGAGCCACGAGACAGGCACAGCTCTGCCCAGGTCCCGGGGCTCCCTTTGGAAAGGGATGAGGGACCCATCCTCTCTGCCCTCAGATGCACCCATCTTCTCTCTATGCACAGAAACACTAAAAACTGGAGATAAAGACAAAACCAGAAGGGCAAGCAAAGAGAAGACTTAACCTGCTGAGAAATCACTCTGGAAACTACCCATTACCCATCCCTCCTGAACAAGCAGCAGGCAGTGACAGGAGGCTTAGTGCCATTTCTGTGGCCCTCCCCACCTCTCCCTCCTGTTTTCCTGCTTAGCCGTGCCTCTAGGTAAAGCTTTTTTCTGCTCTCCACATTGTGTGCCCAGCCACAGAAAGGCTGAGGGAAATCTATCTTCCCTTCTTTCCTCAATTGCTCTGCAACCATGGCAGAATGGCCTGGATACAGGGCAAAAAATAATTATTTTTGTCAGAGACTGAGAGGTCACCTCCAGCTCAGATTGAAGGGATGGGGCATGGAGGGGGCTAGCAAAGATCTGATTAGCTCTGCTCGGGATGAGAGGGACAGCCATGGGGCAAGCAAAGATGAGAAAATCTTGGGCATTCTCATGGGTTTGTGAAATTGGTGTGCAGCCCAAGGCTGGCTGGGATACATTATACCCGTAAGCATGAAAAATCTTTCCTTGTCCATAGTGAAAAGGGAAATCCAGAAGATTGCTAATAGTAAGGCAGACCCAGGGGCTCTTCCCACAATCTTTCTTTAGATCTAACAAGCACGAACTTCTAATCCTGGTGTCTCACTCTGTCTGCTTGGCCCCATGTTGCCCAGTGTGTGCCAAATTTCCTTGAATCCTTCTGTATTTTACTGGCATTGTGACTATTCTGTGCCTGTCCAGCTGTGCCAATGCAGATTTGCAAGGTGTGGAGTTTCACAAGCTTCCTGGCTTGGGAGGTTCACCTGCTGCAGCCTTTAGTTTTTTCTTGCTCCAAACATATCTAATTCTTCCCTACTTTCCCACAGATGTTATGGCTAGGAAAGCCCCTTCTCTGTTGAGATGTGCACTACAAGCCCACAACTCTGTTTACATGGATACTCCTTAATCCTGTTTAAATTTTCAAGCTGTCACTTTCTGCTCTCTGTGGGTGGGACAATTCTCCAGCAATGTGAGCTGCTGAGGTGGTCTTTGGTAAGTAAATAAAATGCTTTCCTTGAAAGTACCTGCAATATATAGTTTGCCAGCTTTTATTTAGCTGACACAGCTTTTGGAAAGGCACCAGTGTGTTTATGGTGATGGATGACAGTCACTGTTCTGAAAAGAACAAAAACAGAAGTGTCCCAGATGCACTAGAGCTACAGATCCAGCCTCTTCTCACAGTGCTTGGTTTCATTTCCCAGCCACTGCATTGTCCTCTGACCCTGACAAGGACAGCTACCCCAGGGAATTCCCAGTGTCAGAGCCAACAGGGCTGCGGGTTTCACTGCCTGCCTGGGGTGAAAGCAGGGATGATATCTGCTGTGTGGAACCTGGCTGTTTCTGAAGGCTGTGTCTGCACTGTGCAATGGCTCTTTGCTGAGCCTGTGGCATTCAGTTGGCTTCAGGAGGGCAGCAGGTCCTGGAGCTGCTGTCACTCAGCTCAGAACCTCTCACCTTGGGTGGGCAGGCTCTGTCCTGCTTTGCCCCCCATCCCAGTACAGACACTTGTGGCAGCAGACATTCTGAAGCTTGACAGAGGATGGTAACAGGGATGCTCTCTCTACCTTGATCTGAATTCCAGCTACTCACTAGCCCTGCTGCCAGCAAATCCAACACAGGTGGTTTGTTTCAAAAAGTAGCATCTCTTGTCATGCCAGTGTGCTGTAAAGCAGGTGTTTAAGTTACTGCAGACTGAAGCAAAAGATCAACACAAAGAGCCCTTTGTGAGTCAGCCTCACACCAAGAGGTGCTCAGGTCTCCAGTCCAACTTGGCAGCTGGTACAGTACTAACAGGAGAAATGGGGGTTGTGTTGGGATGAGGAAAAAGGGGTAGATGTCCTGCAGCTTGCTGTCACTGCATCCAGCTGCTGTCCCCTTCCATTTTAGCAGGGGTGGCTGCTTGATTTATCTCTGAGATTTCTTTACTGAGGATTTTGGACATCACTCATGAATGGTCCTGTAGGACACGAATTTTAAAAATCACTCTCATTGGAAGACGTGGTCTCAGATGGGACAGCTGGTCTCTGGAAAGGTGTGCACCCACCTGGGAGCATTGTGGAGTACAGTGGTGAGCTTGATCAGAGGTGTGAATGATGTGGCCTCAAACAACAGGCCGAAGGAACTTGATTTAATCTTGCTTCCAGGAATGGATGACATGGTTTTCAAGTGCACAGAGGGACATAGCAAAGAGAAAGTGAAAAGAAGTACTGAGTTTAATTTTGATAAGTCAAGACACCACAGGGGTCAGATTTTGGGGGAAATTCCATTTAACAGGAAGAGGCCGATGACGAAATGATGCATGTCCACTGCTGGAAACTTTTACAATGAGACCAGAGCTTGTCAGAAAACTGGAAGAGGTGCTGGCTCTGGCTCAGCGCAAGATGGATTAGATGACCCCAGGCAGTCCTTCCTAATCCTTTTTCCCCCCTTTGCTAAATTGTCCTACCAGGTTCTTGCTAGGTGAGAGAGGAACCTACCAGGTTCCTCTGCCTTATGCTATACTTCTGAGGGCTACCTGAAATCCTTCATTTTCCATGACCTTGGGAATTTCTCTAAAAGGTGGAGAAGGGAGGATGGAGTTACACCCTGAAGCCCCCATTTACTTGTTGGGTGCTTGATGTGAGGCTGCCTGTGGTCACAGGAAACCCTTGCTCCTGCATGCAAATCCAGGATCTGACCTGGTGCCCAAGTGATGAAGGTGCCTTGGGAGCATGGGGACAGCTTGCCACAACAGACTGAAAGAAACAGATCTTGAGTGTCTTCCAATAGAAGTACCTTTGAAGTGGAGCAGGCTGTGCAGTGCTAATAGTAGAGTGTGAACCATCAGCAGTGAAAACCAGCATTCTTGTTTTCTCCATCTGGGACACATGCTAGGGCACTCCTGATGAGGGCCTTGGCAGGCTTGGCTCTGTTTCACCAGCATAATTTGAGTTTGGGCTTGAGGGAAAAAAAGAAAGCAACCCAAAGAGATAACAGAAAAGAGCTCTTCAGGGCGAACGTGAAGCCAACGAGTTTAGCATCAAACGCCATTTGAAAGCAGCTGTGCAGCCCTGCTCAGGGATAAATAAAGGCTGGTTTGAAGCTGGAGAGCTAGCTGGCAGAACACACTGTTCCCATCTTGCCAAACACTTCCCAGACCACCTGTCCTCGCAGGGCTGGGCTCCTCACAGAGCTCTCATGCTGCCACATGCTCTGGTGGAGTGGATGGCTGTATGGCCAGCATCCTGAGGCTCAGCCTTGGCTTGGAGTGAGGGCACAGCTCAGGCTCATCTTGAGGGGGAAACCCTTGCAGGGTCCTTCATCTCTCTGAAGAGCTCAGAGAGATGGAGACCATTCCACTTCATGGTATATCCTCACCCTTGTGATGTTTCCAAGATTTGGAGTGGGAGGCAGATGTGAGAGTTTGGCTGGCAGGAGATGTGCGCTGCCTGGCCCCCAGGGTAGTGCCAAGCAGAGGCCATGGTTTTGCATTGGTGCAAAGCCTGAAGCATTGGATTCAAGGGAGCTCTAATCAAAGCAGGCCCTCAAGTGTCTGCGCTCAGTGCTCTAACAGAATAAGGAAGGACTCAAGCAAAAAAACATCTGGAACAAGATCAGAAGCCAGGCACTTTCCTAAACAAAGGAGATGCATGGCCTTGGAGGAGAAAACAGACGTGTAAATAGAGACGGAGGGGGCCAATAGAAGGTTGGGTTTCTCTGTATCTCATTTGTCTTCCTTGTGCTGCAGCTGTCTAAAGTAAATGCTGGGGGGCTGTGGTGTGCTGGAACATGCTGAGGCTATTCATCATGGGCAGTGCTGGCAGCTGGGACAAGTCCGTGATGAACAGAACCTTCCAGCTTTCCAGAGGGCTCTGCCTCACTTGCACCACTAGTTTTGAGGCAGCAGCCTTTCTTGTGTTGCAAGCAGGGAAAGGTAGGGAGAGAATAACTTCTTTCAGCAGGGCATTCACCCTTGTGAATGTGACCCTGAGGTGTTTTTTCACAAGAACTCCAGCTGGTTAAAACAGGAGGGTCATTGCCTTCTCTGCTTCCAGAACCCCTTCAGTGTACTCTGGGAAGGAATTCCTCCTGGTCCAGATCTTGCCTCCCATTGACTGTGTCTGGTTGTACTTACACAAAAGTCTTCTGGGTCTGTACTTTACAGTCTGAACAGCCTCAATCTACTCAGCATTTATCCTTCTCTCTCTGCTCTCCTGTTCAGGACTGCGTGTGTCAATGCAAAGGGCAGGTAGTTCTGCAGGGATTAGGTATGGAGCTGCTAGAATGGGCTTTCTTTGACAGCCAGGTGGAGTCTTGGCACAGCTCTGTTGTGAAGAGAGTCTGCGGCTTCATGCCATGCTTGCCTGGGCCATCAGGGACAGCACAGGCAAAGAGCCAAACATCAAAATTCAGAACTGAGACTTTTTCTCAGCTGCTTGCAAAGATTGCTGGAGAAGGCCACAGTTGCTGGGATTTTGAGAGCTTCCCTGTGGAGCAAAGGGGATGTACTACTCCAGAACAGCATAATCCTTCCCAGTTTTCCTGTGGGATACCCCTGTCCAAGGATTTCCAGGCAGAGGCTTATCAAAAACAGGAAAAAGCCACCTAAGATTGTCAAGCTAAAGCCTTCTGGGACAGAACTGCTGAGAGTGCACAGGGGGAGCTAGGGAAGTTTCTGAAGCATGTAAGATGTACTAGGTATTCCTAAAGGGGCACAGTAGCAAGGAATGGGAAGTCCCTGGCTGACTCTTCTGTGCCTGATAAGGCAGACTGGCTCCATGCCCTGCTAAGGAAGGACTTACTTGTGCATCCTTTCTTACTGTAAACAGAGGCGAGAGTCATCAAGATAACAGTCAGAAGGATGGGAAAAGAAAATGTGTCCCACTCCAAGCACAGCCACCATGTTAGCCAAACTCCTAAACTGTTGGAAAGGAGCTATCAGAAACTGGGAAGCATTGAAAGCTACTGAGCCCCTCAGCTCCTCTCCCTTCGCATAAAGCTACCCCTGCAGCATTAGAAGTGCACTGATCCCCTGGAATCCTTAAAGGCCTTTAAAAGCCTCCTTCTTATTGAGGGAGGTTGGCCCAGAACCCCCAGTCAAATTTGGTCAGAAACATCCTCTGCACAGCCCACTGCAGCATTGCCAGAGTCACCCTAAAGACTCCTGTTCCATGTGCATCCCTGAAATGCTCAGGTCAAAGTTTAAAAACTACAGCAGTGCTCTTTTCGCACTCTCTGTTGATAATCCGTTGAAGTCGCAGCACAGGGTGCTGGTGGGGCACAGCCAGCGGCTGGACAAGTGACCACAGGTAGGTGCATGTGGTTCTCACACAAGCTCCACCTGGGGAAACTCCTGCACTGGTGACTCCTGGGTGCTGGCAGGGAAGGATAACTCTGGATTCCTCTCTGTCTGCTGATTTCCCTTATGCACCTAGTAGTGGTCTCAGCTACCACTGAAACAGAAGAGACAGAGAAGAAGAGAACTGGAGAAGAGAATGAGAGAGCCTCTGTCTTGACCCAGCACTGCAGCTCTTGGGTTGTTTCCTTCACCCTTTGCAATGTGAAATTTCACATGATGCCTTTCACATTCTTTTATTCTTGTAAGAGGTATATCCTGCCACTCTCCTGAATGATCAAAGAGGCTCATCAACCTGTTCTCACCCTCGTGTTGGTGTCCTCTGACAAGTCCCACAGAGTACTGGGGCACCTGCTCTTTCCAAGCATTCTGCTTGCTGAGGCACCCCTCATCCTTCAGGGGGCTGGGATGAGGGGTACCAGCAGAGGTTTTTCCCTGTCCTTCATCCCCAAGAGATCTTTACCTACCCAGCATTTCTCACATCCTGAGGAAGTGGCTGCAGACAGAGGAGCTGTGAGTGCTGTTTGGGATGGAGTGTTCTGGTCCTTTGACCTCCTGTGCTACAGGAACAAGAACTCTCCTGGCTCTCCTCCCTGCTCTAGCAATGCTTAATCCAACGTCCCCGACTCCCTGAAAAATCCTGGCCAGCAGAAAAAGGCAGCCACCCGCTGGGAAGAAGGAAGGCACCACTGGGTCTCTTCTTGTCTTTGTTCAGGCAGGCAAAGTCCAAGGCTAGCAGTCACACGGAGCCATCCCAGGCTGTGGGTGTGTCGCAGCACATCCTGGAAACCCATAGAAACTGGCAGCAGAGATAAAAAAGCTGGAGAGAACTTTGCCTGAGGGCACCCAGGGGCAGTGCAGGGCTCAGGACATGATGCACGAGGTTGGGCTGGTTTTATGTGAACTCACAAATGGTACTGATGGGTACTTCCAGTTCCTTGCAGTAGATAAACATCACCCTGGACCACATCTGTGCTGACTATTGACTGAAAAATGCTGATGGATCACTCCAACATAGTTCAAGTATTTTGTGCTTTGGTTCCTGTTTGTGGGTTTCATTCAGTTTGTTTGTTGGTTGTTTTGGTTTCTTTTATTGAAGGGAGAGTGATTTCTGTAGATAGGGGTGATTGGGGTGAACATGACAGGACTCAGAGATGGGCACAAAGTAAGAGGCTGCTCTGACAGATGACCACCCTTCCTCCAAATTTCTTGCAGCTGCTGTTGCTGCATCCCAAACACCATTTCTGAAGGAACAAGAGGGTTTGTGGTCATGCTGTGGGAAAATGCCCCTTGTCACCACCATGCCTCAGTGAGGAGGAGCAGCCCTAGCAGAAGAGATTGTGACCTGTGTATGTCAAAGAGCTTATCAGACAGACATAGCTGCAGCTCTGAGCCCTGGAGCACCTGGGTCTTGAAAGAATGACATTGCTGAACTTTGCTCCTCAGTGACAACAGGCTCATCCATTACCTTTAGCCCTGTCATGGTCTCTGTGTGTCACTCACTCCTGTGTGTCCTCCTCCTTCCCTGTGTACAGGAGTGGCAGATTACTCCCATTCATTGTATGCCTGGTCTCTTTAGGTTAAGACTGCGAGGGCTTTAGGGTCTAGTGCATGTCTGAGTCTCTGGACAGCACCTGTAAGGGTAACAGTTCTTTGGTAGAGGCATACTTGGCTGGCACATCCTGCACTTGAGTGCTGATGCTCCTGCTGGTGTGCTGAACTGAAGACACAGTGCTGAGTGCTGGCATGGGCCAAGGGAAATGCTTCATCATTCTATTCACCTCCTTACTATCCTAATATCACAGGAAAACACTTACAAACCTCCAGGCCAGGGAAGCCCTGCTTTGGTCATGCAATGCTTGTCTTTGCGAGAGACCCCCTCTCAAGGTGTCTGTGATGTGCTGGGATGGGTCCACAAGTCTTGTCCTCCATAACTTCCTTCTCACACAAACACAGAGCAAGCAAAAGGCATCTGCCAAACTGCCACCAGCACCAGTAGTGGCTGCAGGCTGGAAGTGGGAGATGGGTACAGGTGACAGCCACATATGCCTATGGCTTATGGTGAAAGAGCTTGCACAGGACACAGCGAGCATGGGAAGAAGCCAAAATCTCCATCCTGGTGGGTCTCTGCTACTCTTTTTCAAAGTTCCCATGCTGGTACATGTAAGCCAGTGTCAGTTCAGAGTTGACATCAGATCAGAGCCCTAGGCACATTCCATACTGCCATTTGCTTGGTTTATCCCTCCTGGCACCCTCCGGGTGTACTTGGATGGTGTCACAAGGGTGTGCATGGCCCCCTGTACCTGTGTGAGGACACTGAAAACTACCTGTTTTGCAGCCAGGGATGGGGTAAGGCTAGCCTGCTTAGCCAGCCCCAGGTGCATACCAGTGAATACTTCCCAGCTAATCAGGGATGTTTTCCAGAGAGCTCTGAGCAGTGCACAGCTAATGTCTCACACTAGTGTCATTTACCTCTGCAGTGAAATAAGCTGCTGATTACACAGCAGTTGATTAAAGGGCTTTCCATATCTCTATTGGGTACGGGATTCAAAAACTTAGCCTGGTAACTGTCTTCAAAGAATAAAGAATCGAAGGTAAATCTAAATGATAAAGGGAGGACTTGGCTCCTTTCCTCCTTTTTACAGTCTGCTCAGGTTTGCAGATTACACAGCCCTGTGTACATTTCAGTAAATACAGTGCTACAATGAAGGTTCATTTCCTTGTAGAGACACTTGCAAGCACCACACCTTGGTCTTACCCTCTCTCTTTCTGCACTGCCAACAGTAATTTGTCCTTTGCTGCTGATGGATTGTGTGGCTTGGAGAGGTACTTTGTCATGCCCAGCCTGAGCCACGACTAGAGGAGCAGTGGGGAGCTGTGTTGTCTCCTTGCTGTTCTTGACAAAGATGCAGGGCACAGGAGAGATAGGAGGCATCAGCAGCCCAGATCCCAGAGATACCAAGAGGCTGGGCTTCTCTTGGTGTGATAGGAGCAAGACCCCACAGCTGGGTGGGCAGTGCCCCCTTCTCACACCTTGTGAGGTTTCATTTGCCGCCCATCCACCTGACAGCTAGTCTCCTTGTCTTTTTGGGGCTTTTCTTACTTTCTGGATCCAAGATGTGCATTGAGGAAGGGCATCAGAATTACTGTACCAGGGGAATCACAGTACCAGTCACCATGGGCTGTGCTGGAGCCTGTGCAAAGGGAACCTGTGCTTCCCTTTGCAGCTAATGTTCAGCAAATGAGGCAGATCGTTTTTGCTTTTCATCTTTGAAATTACTGCCTTCCTGAAGAAATTAAAGCATGACCTTTCCAGCATCAGTATACTTCCTCTGAAATCCAGACCCCAGTTCTGGGGTCTTTTATCAATTTCCAGCCCTGAAGAGCCAGGAGAATTGCAGAGGTGAAACAGGTCTGTAGATCACCTGTCAGGTCTTCACTAGAGATCCTCAGGCCACAGTTTAGGAACTGCTGCTTTTAAAGGATTGTGGTGCAAAAAGGAAGAGAAAGAGGCTATTTTCTGCAGAACTAGGCCCTGGAGCAGAGCCAAACTCCTATGCTGATGTAATAAGAATAAGCAAACAGCAAAAATCCCGCAGGAAGGGAAGGCCACTAACCCTCTGCAGGATCTGAGACATCAACAGCATTGACTTTTTCCTCTTTCCTCCAATTGAGGCTTTGGTTTCTGCTGGGTTCCCCTCCTGCTAGGCAGGAGCAGCCTGCCCTCCCAGCAATGGTGGCACACAAATTGTTCTGTGCTTCCTTCCATCTGTCCTTCCAGCAGTTTTCCTGAGCTAGGCTACAGGCAGGAGTCTGACCTTCTTGACTGTCCCAGTGCTCCTGAAGACAGAGCAGTGCCCACTGCAGGGCATTAGGGCTGCACGGGTGACAGCAACTGAAGCAAATGCCCCCTTGTGCTGAACACTCTGAGCATCATTTCTGGCAGGTTTTGGTCCAGGTCAGCTAGCCTGACCCCAAAGGCAGGCAACATTACCAACTAGAAAGCAGTCCTTAGCAGAGCTGGAGTGTCTTGGTTCCTCTCTGTGTGGGCCTGGGTGTTGGTTTCTGCATGATGATTCTGCTGGGGCTCTCAAAGTGCCATGGTGGCTTATTGCTTTTACCCTGCCACACGGCTCATCCCTCAGCTCTGCGCACAGCAAAAGCATTTCTCCAGCTTCTTCAGCTACCTTGTCTGCTCATGCCTCTCATCCATCACCTGCTGGGGCTTCTAAACAAGCACAAAGGGGATGCCTAGCCCCGCAGCCCCTGCAGCATCTTTGAGTCTGCCACCAGTGTCTCACATCAGGCCAAAACATCATGCCATGGGAGAGAGGTGCAGGTCCTTACCTAAAGTAACTCAGCACAGCTCTACCAGGCTTTCTGAAGCATTGCCAGCTCCATGCTTAGAGGATTTTCTCACCAGGCAGCATGAGCTGAGGGATGTGTATGGTGTCACCCTGCTGCAGATGGGAGAGAACATGGCTCCCAGTTTGCTTCGGCCCCTGGTTTGCTGGTTATCTTGAGACCATTCCTGACAGGGCCCAGCCTCCAGGGATCTGAGATGAGGCCTAAAGTAAGAGTGGGGGATGGGAGGGTGGCTGCTGCCCATGGCAGTCTGTCACCAATTAGAGATGCCATGCAGAGGCAGGAAGCATTTGTTCAGTGGAAACCACCCCCAGAACCCTGAGCCTACAGGGAAGGGATAGAACTGCTCTCAGGATCTGGACTGGAAAGCTGGAATCAGGCACATATCAAGGCAAAAATACAACAGCCCGAGACATGGGGAATTGTCCATTTCTTGGTGTCCCCAGGTTAAGAGGTCAAACCCTCCTGGATTAGCAAAGCTCAGCTTCAGGACTCAAGTAGACACATCTGTGCTTAACTTCTGCTCTGCTGCTTGCAGAGGCTGTGAGTTTCACCAAGGGATGTGGAAGCCTCAAGCCACAGGGGTGCTGCACCAGAGCCCACACCATCCATGTTGTCACTGCTGTCCCTGTTGTCCCCAGGCATCAGCACATACAAGAGCTGGCAGGGAGCCCAGCTGGAAAGGGCCAGAAATGCTTTCTACCTGCTTGGCTCATCACGATCATCCATGGCTTACTGCCCTGAGCCACAGGCTGCAGACTGGTTACCAACAGCTCCCTCAGTTTCTATTCCCCAGACACATTATTCCTTTCATTTTCCAGAGTTTTCTCTGTGACTATAAATAGCTTTGTGAGGGAGTTGCCAGCCCTCATGGAAGAAGAGTCAATGATCTCTTCCTGAAGGAAGTGGCCAGGACACCAGAAGGATCCTTCTAAGCCAAGTGTAAATCATACAATGTGCCCAGGAGGAAACTGAGGCAGGGAGGGCAGAGGAAGCTGTGAGGAGCAGGGCTCCGAGCGCTTTGTGGAGGGAATACAGCTGCTGCCATTACTTAATTAATGCTTGGTGAGGGGCTGCCATTGATGGGGATCCATGGTGCTCCTGTCTGAGCACTGCTGAGCCACAGGCTTGCCACAAAACCAGGCAGCATGCTGTGAATGGCCAAGAGTCCTGTTGGGAGTCTACAAGAAATGTTTTAAGTGAGATGATTTACTACTTCTCATTTGGCAGCTCGGCACTGAAGATGGCTGCCATCCCCTCCAGCCAACCAGAAGTCTGCATTCCAGAAATAAAGTCTTGTTCTAAAAAAACTGTCCTTGTCCCACAGGTGAAGGTACCCACAGGGTAGACTGGAGGTCTGCAGAAAGATCTGCATCCAGCATCTTTACACTTGGCTGGTGTTAGGAGCTGCTGATCCTGCAGTGGCAGGGGTTTTACCCTTCCACAGACCCTCTCCTCCACACAGGACAGACACAGCTGAGATGACACACTTTTCTCTTGATATTCCCTAATTGGCTTGATTTGTCCATATTAAACATTTACCATCCACAGTCAGTGCCTTCATTAGCTATGACACATCGTGTTTAACCACACAGCAATATTGCATCAATGCCAGGGCCAGCAACAAACATTCAGGAAACTTCTGCACAAGGATAATACAGAGACCATAAAAAAATCTGGGCCTGAATTAAAACTTAAAAGAAGCCTGGAAATACTTCGGAGTTGGGAGAAGACCTCGGACAAGTGTGCACATGACCACACAGCCTTCATCCCTGCCTCCTTTATTTACACACAGCATAATGGCTTGCCGGTGGACCTGGGCACTTGCAGAGAGGAATGAACACTCATTTGGTTCGCAAGCCACAGTATAATTAATTCCCAGAAAAGCTTCTGGGCTTCAGTCTCTGGCTGTGGAAGTTCAAGGTGCTACCCAGAGTTAACCAGATGCCTCTCCTGCAAGCCCAGGGTGCTCAGTCCCACCGGCACAGGGCAAAGAGTGGGTCTTCCAGGACCAGGGAGAAAGCAGGCAGGTGGGAAAGGAAAACCATTTCAGCAATGACAGAAAAAGCAAGATGAGGAGCATGCCGGGGTCCCTGCTACCCCCAGCCCCACAATGAAGAAGCCTCAGACCCGTCACCCCCAGGGTTTTTCCCTGAGCATTTCCTCAGCCTCCTTTCAGAAGGATGGACACAATTTCTCTGAAGGCAGTTTTTGAAGGCAATGTTTGCCATCTAGTGGGAAAACAGAGTCTCACCCGCAGAAGGATGCGGCTTGTGGTTCTTTTGGCAGTAGCTGGGAGCCACACGCCCCCTTGCCCATAGCTGGGCAAGGAGTCCCAGCTGGGAGTTCCGAGGAGGAGGAAAATTGGAATAGGTGGTGCTGGTTAAGCTTCCTCCAGGCAGCTTGCCAGGCTCCTTGCCGCCAGCCTAGATGCCTGCCCGAGTGTGGATCCCTAGCCCAAGCCCTTGGAGAGGATTCCTGGCTGAGCTGCTGCCCAGTGTAAGTGGGGAGCTGAAAGAAGTGCCCTGCAGTAGGGGGAAAAGCACCATGTTCTGGATAAATGGTGCCTTTCAGATCAGCAAACCCCTGGGGATTGGTGCCTTCCAGATTGGCAACCTCACAGGCATCTCTTCCAGGTTAGTCTTCTCCTGGGGATCAGTGCCCTCCAGACTGGCATCTTCAGCACTCCACTGGCAATCAGCACCTTGCAAGTCAGCATCCTCTCTGGCATCAGTGCCTTCCAAGTCAGCATATTTCTAGTGATCAGTACTTTCCAGGTTAGCTTTCCCCTGGGAATCAGTCCCTTTAAGACCTGCAGATTATCCTGGGGATCAGCCATCATCCCAGGAGGGGATCTCAGACAGATCAGACACTTTTGGCACCTTACGACCTCAGGATCCATCAGCAAAGAGGTGACTATGCTGGTGCCAGTGCCTAGAATTCGTGTGGAGCTCAGCTGCTCCCACATCTGGTGGATCTCCCAGTGGAGAACAAAGGATGGGAGTTACTTGAATGTGATGTGACCCTGCAAAGAACACATGAGATTCCCAGATGCACATTTAACTGGGGTCCATCATATTCAGGATGTAAAGGCACAGCTGTGCAGAGCTCTGTCTGCCCAGTGCCTGCTCCATGGAATCCTGGAAACATGGGGAGCACTGGAGTGCCCCAGCTGGTTCAGAAGTTTCTGCAGAGGTCTGGGCCATGCTGTCCATAACCTCTACTTGCTTATTCTGCTCATACTGACACAGCAGCTGATGTGGCAGTGAATGAAGGGAGGGAAAAGGTGCAGCTGGTGGAAGGAGAGCAGGTAGAGAGGTTGCCCAGGGAAGCTCCCAAAGTGTGTCCTGCTCTGTTTTAGTCCTTGCAGCTGGAGGAGAAGGAGTTCCTGACTTTGTAAAGGGAGGAGATCATCTCCTCTGAGAAAGTAACATGGCAGTACTAAGGAGGTGTAGTCCTCAGAAATGTGTGCATGGGGAGCACACAGCACATGTCCTCTAGTGCCACCACATTGAAGGGAAGGAATATAAAATATTAGGAACTTTTTGCTTGGACAACAGGACTGTTCCCAGAGCTAAAAAAAAAAAAAAAAAAAAAAAAAAAAAAAAAGAGGAAAATGAAAAAGCTAGCGGGAAAATTGTGGGCTGCTGCTGCTGGGTCTTGGAGTGGGGAGCAGCCATTTCCCAAGAGCATCATAAGCAGCAGTGTTTGGGCAGAGCTGTGCTGTTGGCTTTTGCCTCCCAGTGTCTCTGTGGCCAGGTGCTCAGCATTTTCCATCTGTGAAACACCAAAAGCATCCTAGAGGCAAGGAAGGGGCCAGCCCCATCAAGCAAAAAAAGAAACAACCCATTTCTGGAGGGAGAAGCTGACAATGCAGCAGCAAGACATAGCTTAGGCCTCTCCCTTCTCCACATCTGGCCTGGCAGGTAATGTCTCTTCTGTTTCGGGAAAGAAGAGCAAGGAGTGTTCAGGCCTGTGGCAGCTAGAAAGGGAGGCAGATGAAGAAAAGGGAGTATGGAGGATTGCAGGGGTCTCTAATGGGTTGAGTCTTGTATCTCTAGCAAGTCCCCAGGCACAGGTATCCAACATGGAGGTGAGATGAAGGCTATGGTCAGGGTGAATGCTCAGCACTACATTTTTAAAGCATTCATGTTTGGATTCACTGTGTCTCTAGGCATAGTCCTTGCTGTTCCTACTCTCTCAGTGTCTGGCCAGTGTGAGATGGAACCAGCTCCTGAGGAGGATGCAATCCCTCTGGAGATGGTCCACATTCTTCCCAGCACTATCAGGACCTGAACTGGTGACAGTTCAGGCTCTGTCTCATCATGTCAGCCGTGATGCCATTTATATGAGGACTGGGTACATAGGTCACACTCTAGACTTGTTCCCAAACACAGTCCTTGCTCTCTGTCCATGGGCCTCTCATCCCTCTTCACAAGTCAGCCCCCGCAGAGTGAGCATCTTTGATGCTTAGGATGGTAACTGAGTGTTCAAACTACCTACCCATACATTCATCTATAAATTAATCTGTCCCTTCCTCCCTCTGACAACTGATCCACATATCCGTATATACACCTGCATGTCTCCTTCTTTCAATCCATGCATCCTCCTTCCCTCCCTGCTGAACCACTGACTGTATGCGCTCTTTGTTCTCTGCATCATCTTGTGGCACATATAGATAGATGCCTGTTTCATGGCTATTCTGCTCAAGCTGCTTTTACTTCTTTCTTTGGCTCAGGATTTGGCACAGAAGGAAGCAGAAGCAGCCATGAGAGGTAAGCTGAGACTGTTTTGCTTGACAGTCCTGTGCAACTCGCCTCCTCCCCTGCAAAATGTGGGCTGATCCTGGCAGCGAGGCAGGGAGAGGAAGAGGCTAATCCTGAGGACTAGCTCAGAAATTTGGCAGGGTTGATGGCAGTCAAACAGCCCAGGCAGTGCTGCACAACTGCCCACAACCAGTGCCCTGCTCCAAAGGTTTTTGCCAAAAGCCACGGATTTCCCAAACAAGCCCCTGCCTGAGACATGATCTGGTCATCCTGTGCTGGATGGAGACAATGGATATGGATGTCTCTCTGTCTCAGTGCTGGGAACCTTCCCTGGTGCATAGCATTGGCTGATGGAAAATTTTCAAACCAAGTATATTCCAGGCCATGTTCTCCTGCACTTTTTTTCCTGCTGGGCTTGGGCTGGTCCCTGTTCCATACCAGGAAGCTGGACCCATCCCTACCTCATGTGGATGAAGTCCATGGGCTGTTTTGACCTGGCACATTCTCAGCATCTCTGGGCCTGGCTTGTACCAGCTCCCCTGGCAATCTTGGCACAGCATCCACCCTGGGGTGGGTGGGATGTGGCAGCAAAGGCAACTTTGGATGTGCCTGTGCCTACTTGGGGCAGGGTGTATGCAGGCAGAGCATCTGCACGAGCCACCAGAGAGCTCAAGCCTGGAGGAAGTGCCCTGGCCCCACAGTGGGACAGGAAGGTACTGGCACTGGGACTGGTCCCATGGTCCCTTCCTGTTTTTCTTCTTCACAGCTTGAAGACAAAGTTGATTTTGGCATCTGGATCCCTCTCCTTTATTCCAGATTGCTGCTCACCCCAGCCCTCCCTTGCATCTTCTCAGTCCACTGGAAAGCCCTGTTTGCCCACATCCAGCACCAGTGCATCCTCCCCTTTGGCAACGGGGAGAGCAGCACCCAGCACCAGGCATCTTTATTCCCCGAAACACAGAAATTGCTGCTTCCTTTGGGTCCCCAAGGCCTGTGTGTCACATTTACAGGCTGCTGGGGCAGGGAGCTGAGCCATGGGGCATCCCAGCAAGAAGCTGCAGTGCAGGCAGGCAGGACTTTGTGGTGGCATGCAGATGCCCTGCCTGCTCTTGGTATCTCCAGCTGCAAAATGGATGGCAGGTCATGGCACCTTACATCAGAGAGGAAAGGGGTCACCCTCCAGAGCCATGGGCAGCAGGATGCAGTGATGAAGACCAGATGTGCCCTCAAGCTGCCCCGGTCATCAGAACTGGGTGTCCCTACTGCATGGCCAGGCAACCACAGCTAAGGAAGGGGACATGGGGCTTGGCACATGGGGAAAACAGATCTATGGGTTCCCCAGACAGCAGCAACAAACTTCTATTCGGAGTATGCATGGACTTTCTGGAGTTTAAAAGCACACAGAATACAGGGGCCAGAGCTGCTGTCTCCCATTTTCTAGCTGCTGTGCTGCTACATCTCAAGCAGGCATCAGTCTCTAAACCAGCACCAGATGCTGGGAAAGTACTAAGTTGTTTGCAAACACTGGAGCCACAGCTATGGGATGTACATCACCTCTGTTCCACAGCATCTCTGCACAACCACTACTTTGATCCCTTCCATAGTGGCAGAGGAGTGGGATCTGGTAGTGATAAGAGGACGTTTCCAATGGTAAAGGCTGCCCAAGCCATGCTGGGGACTGAGAAAAGACAAGGGTGACTGTGTGACACATCAGAATGTGTGTTTGGTTGGGTTGGGTGCTGGGGACCACACCACAGAGGATGATGGCAGTGTGATGTAGCTGGAGCTGTCAGGCTATGGGATACACCTAGGAGAGGTGATGTGACTGCTGAGCCTGGAAGTCCAGGCAAGAACTGGCTCCTTACAACTCCCCAGGTTGGTGACCTGCCTTACCTTCCCTGTGGAGAGCTCTGCTCTGGTCCAGGGATAGTGCCATGCACACTGCACACTGCAGATAGAGGGCTGACCTCCATCTCTCTCAGCATGTCTGTGCTCATGAGGGACAGTGAGGGGCTGCAACCCCACAAGCAAAGCAAAGAGCCAAGCATGGAGAGCCCTCATGAGCCCACAGCCAGGGCACCCAGTGAGAGCAGCAGGGAGCCTGTGGGCACACAACACATTGCAAAACGCATAGCCTGTTCCAGCTCCCTCCAACCCAGTCCATACAAGGACCCTTTGTGGTTGGCCCAGTCCAGGCTCCCTCTGCATCGTGGGTTCACAGGCAGCCCCAGGACCCAGGTGGGTCCCCACTCAGCACTGGCTCTGCTCCCCCTGCTCCACGTGTTGCCGCTGTCTGAATTTCCACCCAGCTCCATCTGGATCTTGTTGGGCTGCTGGCACTGAACACCGGGATCTGGAGGTGCCAACACATGGAAGCCATTAGAGGGGCCGGGTTGAGGTGCGGCAAGGGGGCCACATGCAGAGCAAGGGGGGGCTGTGCAGAGGGTCCTGTCTCAGCTGTCATGCTGGTGAGGGCAGGGGAGATGTCCTACACAGCTGCCTGCCTGCATTCTCTTCTGGCACTTAGCCTCGGCATGGGTCTCTCTCAGCCCCTCCATGCATCTGGGGAGAGGGCTGAACAGTCTGGGAGGCAGCCCTGCTGCCTGTGCACCTCCTGCAAGGACCATTCCCAAGCTGGTGCTCACCCCTCCCTTGGCCCAGCATCATCTGCAAAGGGGTTTTGCCTGGACAGCGCCAATGATAGCATTGGCATATCCCCTTTATTGGCATCTCTGCTCTGTCCAGCCACAGCACGGGGGATTGGGGCAGAGGGAAGGGGCAGGGGGTGGGGCTGGCAGCTGGTGGGGGGTGACAGGCAGGGATCAGCACCCCTTGGTCTGGCACTGATGCCTGGCACCCCCGGGAGCCTACACCCATGGTCCCCCCAACACTAGGCAGTGAAGTGGGGCTGGCTCAGTGTCTTATCCCCATTTGTTTAGCAGCGCTCAGAGGTGGAGCTGGCCTGTCACCCTGAGCCTGAAGTGACTCCAGCTGGCTCCTGGTGGGCTCAGTCCAACGCTCCTGAGAGCAGAGACTCTCTCCTTAGGATCCATCCTGCAACCCCAGGGTGTTGGGGGCTCCGGCAATGTCCACAGCTGTGGGGTGACCCAGGAGGTGTGGGGCCCTTGGGGGCCAGCAGTGGCATCAAGTCCCATGCGTGGGCAAGCAGGTGCATGGAGCAGGGACTGGCCAGGGCTCACTACAGGATCTGAGCTTCTGCTGAGAGAGAGGACAGGGGGTCAAGGGGGACAGTGGAGTCACTGACCTGCCCCATGCTCTGCATTCCCTGTCCCACATTCCCCCGCCCCATTCTCCATCCTGCACCCCAACTCACTTGGTAATGCCCTCAAGTGGGTGGCAGCAACCAAAAAGCTGGGTTTAGTCTTGTCCTTGCCATGTTTCCTCACCCGGAGCCTGGGGATGAGAGCAATGGCAGCTGAAGACCCCAAAAAGCCTTCCTGAGCATCAGGATTGCCCAGATTCCCAGTGATCCTGATGTGTTTCCATCCAGTTGTGCCCAACTGTGCCCAGCTCACCTTAACCTCTCCAGTGGGCCAGCTCCAGGGCTACAGCAGGAACTGGTCACCAGACAGAACAGGATTGGGATGGGAAGGGATTGAGAGCAGAGCCAGAGCATGGCAGGGAGATCCCATGGCGGCGGGATGAGAGGGGAACTGGGGACAGGATTCCCAGGGAGCAAAGGCACAGGGATGGGATGTTTGTGCTGACTCTGGAGTGTGAGATTCTCCAGCAGGAGCCTTTGGGAGGCTATTAGAAGGAGCAGCATCTTGAGGACTTTCAGAAAAAGGTCCCTTGGATCTGGGGCCATCAGAAAGAGCCCAGGCAGGCTGGGTAGTAATGGGTGTGCTGGGAAGAGGCACTGGTGTGGCACAGGGGCAAAGGGAGCATAAACCACCCTACAGGGCAGCAAGTGTGTTTTGGCACGGACCTCAGAGTAGGGCTGGGGGATCACAGGGCAATCCATGCTAAGGGTTCAGGATGGGTTGGAGACAGCAATCATACAACCCCTCCTTTTCCAAACCCAGCCTACCAGATGAGGATGGTGATGACAAGAACAGCAGCCAGGATGAAGAAGGCAAAGATCCCAAGGGACACCAGGACAGCCATCTTCTCCAAGGGGTCACTGTGATCTGGGACAGAGAGACTTTCAATGCTGAGGGATGTCACAGTCCCCAGCACCTGGGGGACGCTATGGCAAGCTCCTGGACTCTCCAACAGCCCAGCCAAACATGGACTTGGGGCAAGAGACCCTTCCCATTGCTCTCAGCAGCACACATGGCACACCACCCCTAGCTCTACTCACTGATGGGCTCAGGGTTGGGAGCCTGGGAAGACTCCTCAGCCAGGCTCTCCAGTCTGGCATCTGTAGTGGTTTCTTCACTTGCTGTGAAGGCCAGGTCTGGAAGAACAGAAGGGATGGAAACACTCACCAAAAGCATATACAGCACCCCAAGGATCCACAGAGAGGAGTATGGAAGGATGTCTTTGTGCCCCAGAGGTCCCATGAGCCCAAGAGTGCCATTGAGGTGCTAATGGTACTTTGGAAGCACTGCTCTGTCCCAGGCCTGTGGGGTCAATCCCCAAATGGCACCAGCACAGCTGCAGACTGACATGGGCTGGGAGATGTTTTGTCCTCCTGCAGTTCTGCCTCCCTACCTTAAGTGGCCCTGCAGTTGACACTCTGGTTGATATTTGGGGGAATGAGTGCCATGGGGAAGGTACTGAAGAGGAGAAGTTCAGAGTTCTGGAGGGACTTTGGGGAGGGATGGCACAACGCGGTAGGCTGCTGGGGGCTGCAGCCTGTCCCTCTCTCACCTCTGACTGGTGTTGCCCGGGCTTCAGCACTCCACTCGCTCCAATTCCCTGCATCCAGGAAATCCTTGGCACTGACTTGGACCACGTGCTCCAGCCCAGCAAAGGCATCCGTGATAACCTCAGACAGATTCACCGTCTCTACCTGTGCCAGGCAGAGGGGAGCTGTGGGGCAGGCAGGGGCACCTCTCCCTGGCCCCGTGCACACCCCACTCCTATGCTGGCCCTGCACACTTACCACGGACCAGGAACGGTGGATGATGGGTCGGTACTGGAGCCGAAACCTTAGCTGGAAGTGGGGTTCCTTTGGCCAGGAGGAAGGGTACTTCCAGCTCACATGGAGTCGCCGTGGGGCTAGGGGGATGGGCTCCACCACCAAGTCCTCTGGAGGGTCTGGCTTAACTGTGTGGGAAAGGACAGGAAGGCCTTGTCACTCCGCACTGCTGTGCACAGGCGTGCAGGGTTCCCTGCTGTCACCCACAGGTAACTGCCCAGGGATGGACAAATGGTGGGACAGACAGATGGATGGGGACTCACTGATGGCCTGCATGGTGACATCAAGAAGGCGGTAGCTGAAGCCCAGGGGGTTCACCTCGGTGATGTTCAGGCGGTAGGAGCTCCAGAACTCTGACCTGTGGACCGTGCAGGTGCCGGGGCGGGACGGATCCTGCAGGCACAGCCCCACGTGCCCGTTCCTGTTCCTGCAAACAGGGAGGCAGGCTGGTGGCACGTCCTACCCACCTACCATGCACAGATTCCAAAGGCTGCCAAGGAGATGCCATGGAAGACCCTCATGCCAAGACCCTGGTGGAGGAAGCAGACCCTGGAGGAGGAGTGCTCAGCTGCACTCACCCTTCCAGAGTCTGGCATATCCCTCTGAGCATGACAGAAGGGACCCTCATCCCATCTCCACACTCTGCCTGGGAAGGTCCCTCCCTGAGGCAAACCCTCCTCCCAGACTCCCAGGGTATCTGGGAAGTAGCTGGTTCCCAGATGGGAGCCCAGCTCTTGCTTTGAGGTCCCTGCTGAACACAGCAGCAGGGCCTTTGGGAGGGGGCCAATCTCTAGGGAGCAGGAACAGGGTGGGAGTCAGTCCTACCTCCTCTTTTCTTCGCCTGTCAGGGATTTCTTCCTGCCACGGAGACACATGGAAAAGCAGATGATTAGGATGAGGGGGCAGCACAAAGTGAACCCCACCATGACCCAGAAGAGGGACAGGAGTCCACACTGCAAAGCAGCCTCAGACTCCCAGGCTGACATACACATGTGACAGCATGGGGCAAAGAACTAAAACCATGTCTAGTGAACAGTCTGGCAGCAGAGGCTGGCGATCGCAGGGAAAAGAAATGGGACACCCTTCCCTGCCCAGGATTTCATCACACAGAAGCAAAAACACTGATAAAAGCAGCTCCCTGGAGCCTGGCTTCACCCTCCCACTAAAGACTGCCAAATCCCATGCTTGCACTCCTCCTCCCTCTGGATCCCCTGATGCTCTACTCAGCCCCTTTTCCACCAAGCCCTTGGCTCCTACAGCTTTCAGCAGGGCTGTGCTTTATGAGCTCCATAGGACTTCAAAGCCGCCCGCTAATTTGGCTTGCAGGGATAATTAGAAGCAGCAATGCTGTCAGGGCTCCTTTCATCCCAAAGCATGCCAGAGCGTGGAGGCTTGCAGATGACCTGCTTCTCTTTTATTGTCCCTCTGGTGCTGGCAGAGCTGTCAGCAGAGAGGGAGCCTGTCCGTGCCAGCACCCCCAGTGCTGCTGAGACCCCTACTGAGAGTAGGCAAATGCTTGGTGCTCTGCTCACCCCAAAACAGGACCTGCTCTGGGGTGCAGCATGGTCCTTGGGGCAGGAGGTGAACCCAGGGCGTGTGTGGGGTGGCCAGATGGATTCATTGGTTATCCTTGGCTGTGACCCAGAGCTCACACCATAACAAGGCTGATCTGTGTCCTGTGGAGATACTTCACCTGTATGTGGTGATGTATCTGGTGGGGAGGAAGGTCTCCACACTGGAGGTCCAGGAGCAAGAGAAATTCTCATAGTCAGATGCTCTGCAGGACACAAAGGGAACTCCAGGCAGGTCTGGGGTCCAGGGGAAACAGCAGTCAGCAAGGAGTCCGTCCTCCCACAGCCCATCCACCACACAGGGATGCCTGTGTCAACACCAAGCCCCCATTTGGCAAGTCTCTGGCAGGACTGGGGGCACCACACTCCCTCCAGAACAGCCCAGCTCACAGACATGCTACTCACGCCCCAGACGCAGGGACACAGTGTGCAGGAGGCCACCATCCTCGCCATGGCAGCTGTATGCTCCCGCGAAGGCCAGGCTGGCGCTTGGCAGCACCAGGGATCCCTGCTGGATGGCTGAGCCCTCTGGCAGTGCCGTGGCCCCGGCTCGTCTCCACCGCACTGGTGAGCTGAGGGGGAGAGACCAGGCAGGCTCCGTGAGAGGACAGGAATGCCCAGGCCCACCCTGCAAACCATCCCATTGGATAGATCCCTTGATGTGCACGGGAAAGACTTACCTGGCATGGAAACCAGGGCATGGTAGGGTCACATCTGTCCCCAGCTGTCCATACTGCACGCCTGGAGGGACGCACATCCCCAGATCGGTGTTAGCACTCCATACCACCCCACACCAAGCCTGGGGGTGTAGGTGGGGAGCCCCTGGGGCTGTATCCCGCAGTGGGAACTGGCTATGAGGTCTTGCTTCATGCAGGTACCACCACAGGGGACTACTAAGGACTCATCCCAGCTGGGGCTGTGCAATGAGCAGAAACACAGGCTGGCCATCACTGTAGGATGTAGGGCTGTGTTTCATGTAGCCTTGGTAGGTCTGCTCCTGTCTGGGGGAAATGGGGTGCCCTCAGGGTCTTCATGCCTGGGACATGGGGAGCAGTACTGTATGGGGGTGCTTGGAGGGGGTCTCACCTTCCTCTTCCCAGTCTTCAGGAATGGCAAAGGAGGCTGATGCCAGGGCTGCTGCAAGGAACACCATCACCCTGCCCAGGCCTGGGATGGAACTGCGCATCTGGATGGGACAGATAAGGAGAGGAGAGTGTTATTCCCTGCAATGGGGCAGCTGATACAGTCCAAAGCCCACAGTATTCCTGCAGGGCCTTGGATCCCGCATCTCCCTCTCATCTCATCCCATCCTGCTGGGGATGGAACAGGGACTGAATCCCAGGACCCCAGCTGGGACATCTGGCAGTGTCTGTGCCACAGTCACAGCTGGTTCCTGGCTGCTGAGCAGTCCCCAAGCCTGGAGTGGGGATGCAGGGGGCAAACACTGAGCAGGAGCTTAGGGCTGTGTGGGTTGGTGGGATTAAGGGTTCTTTAAACAGGCTCACATAGCCAGGGAGAACAGGGCTGTGATAGTTCAAGTTGTACCAAGTCTCACATCACTGCCCATGCCAGCATCCACTGTGAGGCTAGTCCAGGTAAGTTTCTGTTTGTGGGAGAAGGGCACTGAGATCTCTTCCTCACGCTCAGTGACCACCAGTGAGAGGGGCAGGGGATGCAGGGTCAGGGATCTGCACCCTTTTCATCCCAACATACACCACTGTGGGCACATCAGCCAGTGCCACCCTGAATCCCAGGGGGGTTCCGTGTTGCCCTGTCCTGCCCTACCACCATCACCCTGTCCATCACAGCCAGCAGTGCTTTATGATATCCATCCCATCCAGCACTCTTTCTGTGCCAGCCAGCACTACCCTAAAGCATCTGGACCCACCTGCAGAGTCCTGCATCAGCAGGACATATGAGCCAGTGTCACCCTGTCCATCCCAGCCCCGTCTGTCTGTGCCAGCAAGCATCACCCCAGGGCACCCGTCCTGGCCAGCATCACACTATCCCTAACAGGTGTGCCACATGGTCTCTGTCAGTCAGAAATGAAAGATTTCTCCCTAGAAGGCTCCCCTGCCCATCCCTCACAGCTGGACAGGCCTGTTTATTTACACTCACACTGTTGGGCTCTGCTCCCAACTGCAGGCAGGGGTTGAGGGCACATAAGGCAGTGAGCTCCTGCCAGCCCCAAGAGCAGGCATAAATCTGTAGGCATAAATCTGTGTCCCCCTGGGTTGAACAGCTGAGAGACTGGAGGGAGGGATGCTCCAGCCCACCCCAGAGCAGCAGCCAGTTCCCCTCCTGTGGCCAACTGCCCATGGCCACAGACCAAACCGCCTGGCGAAGGAAGCAAGAGCTACAAGGCAATCTGCTGCAGGGGGGAATGCATGCGGCACCCCACATCAACCCTGTTCTGAGCATGCCAGGCAGCCTCAAACACAAGCCCCAAATGTAAATAATTTCATGAGACTGTCATAATCTTTTCCTACCAAACCACCCTAGAAATGTTCCCAAGAAATCAGTCAAAAGGTCTCTGCCAGAACTATGCTGGTAAGTAACTGGGAACATTTGGTCTGAAAGTAAAATATTTTGGTGATGGGAAAAAAAAAAAAAAAGAAGAAGACAAAAATGAGTGTATTTTTTCTTAAAAGCAGCAACCAAAAATAACTCCAAAAACCATGTGGGCTAGAGTGAAGGAATAGTTCTGGGGGAAGGAGGAAGGGGAGTGGGTGTATGTGTGTTTGTCAGGAAGAAGGGAGAGTGTGTTAATATATATAGAGAAAAATAGCTTTAAAATAAAATAATTTTTTCTTATGAACACCCTGGTTTTTCATTCAAACACTGCAGAGGGTATCCATAATGACCGTAGTGGTTAAGTCTGATTAGGGACCACTAACCTAGACCCTAACCCTAGTGGTCCCTAACTCTAACCCTAAACCTAACCCTAAGACAGCTCATCCTGATGGCCAGTCCTCATCTTCCACCCTTCATCACTGTTTGTCCCAGGGTCCTCCCAGAGTTCCCCATCCTCAGCCCAGCACCCCAAGAGCTCCCCTGCCTCAGAGGGGCCCCTCTGCCAGCACGGTGTGAGAAGGCAGCACTGAGCCCCTCCAGACATGCTGACTCAGTAAATGACCCACGCGAGCACTGCCAAAAATTATCCCTGGGGACACAGAATCAGTGCAGAGAGAAGCAGCAGGGCAAGCCCTTCCTTGCCTGCCCAAAGGCCAAAAATAAACGGGGAAAGAGCCACAGAGCCCAGGAAGACCCAGAGCCCTCATCTGCCCCAGGTTCAGAAGCAGGGCAGGGGGCCAGGTGCTACAAGACAGCCTGCCCAGAAAAGTTCTGGGCTTATTTTCTGCTACGAAACTCCCTGGCCAAGGGAAAAACAGGCATGCAAATGAACACAAGCATGTGAGTAGCCAGGTCTACCTTCTTTGGTGTCTCCACACCCCCACAGATGGGCACACAGGCAGAGAAAACATCCCTTGATGCTTGCACCAGCAGTGACACATTCTGGGGACACAGAGTCCCGGCACAGTGGTCCTGGAGCCAAGCCGGGACAGAGGGAACAATCCGAGCTTTTCTTCCTCCCTTCACGCTAATCCTGGCCAGAGAGACGCCTGCCACCAGCCCAGGGCTGGGTGACATCCCGTTGCCACAGCCAGTGTAGAGGCACCCAGCTCAGCCTGGGGACATGGTGCTGGTGGGAAGGGCAGCAGTGCTGGACCCTGCTCCCTCAGCATGGGATGCTCTTGTCACTGGCATGGCCACAGTGACCAGGCAGCCTCTGGCACCCGTGGATGTGAGCCAGAAACACAAGGTTTCACTCTCCATACCTCCATCATCCTGCTGTTCTGCTGGGACACCATTTGAGCTCATGCAAATGGTTTTGGGTAGTGGTGGGAAGAAATCCTGACATAAGCCCCTTCCTGCATGCAAACTGAAGTGCTGTAAGCCAAAACTTCCCTCAAAATCATGGCCATATGCACCGGCACCAATGCCCATGTTGGGTGTGACAGTTCCCTTGGCATAGCTGATCTGTGCCATGCCCTGCCGTGGACTAGCAAAGCCCAGCACAAATTCCTGGGGGAAGACAACTTTCCATTGTGCTCAGTGCTTTGAAAGACATTGGGTTTTGTTTCCTTAAGAATTTTTTTTTTTTTTTTGCTTCATTTGAAGTTGGTCTTCAAAGCAAATGGGCTGCACACAGAGCTGGGGTGATTGGGACAGGGACAGAAGCAGATGACACTGTGCCTCAAGGCTGCAGATGGCAGCATGGAGACTTGGGATGCTCCCCACCGAGCACAGGAAGCTGGGGTGCCTCTTATCCTCTTCTTAAGGTGGTCAGGGGCAGCATTGCTGCAAGAGAAATATGGCAAATAACCCAAGAGCACTTGGCAGCTCTGCCTATTCTGTGCCAGGCCTTGATGGCAGTCACCCACCTACAAAAAGCAATGGGCAGAGGCCCAAAGCTGGCTCTAATGACCCAGAGATAGCACCACTCTGAGTATCCCCTGAGCTGGGGGAGCATCTCTCTGCCCCTCTGCTACAAACTCTCCTCTCTGCCAGTGATTGCTGTGGGAAGAGTGTCCTATGCTGAAATGCAGAATTACTGCAGGAATTGTTCCCCTGTGGGGAAATGTGCCTCTGGACCTATGCCTTCCTAATCTCCCTGCACCTGACAAGCCTGCAGAAGCACCATGCCTCACTCTGAGGAGCCATGGCATGGTCTGGGTACATCCCTGTGGCTGCTGATCTGCCCAGGGCCCTGGAATCACCCCATCCCTGCAGCACTGTTGACTTCCATCATGACTGCATGAATGTGTGCCTGTGAGGGGAGCATCAGCCCCACTGCTGGATGATCTCCTGCAACAGCCACCCCTGTCCCCCAAATGCTGCTGGCACCTTCCCAGGTGTCTAGAAAAAGCCCAGCAGTGGGTGCTGGAGGGAAGCATGTCCCCCACCACCACCAGGGCCACCAGAGCCATGCATAATCTCCAGGACTACCAGCAAGCATCTGAGGCAATACCTTGCCCACCTTGGGCACTGTGGGGGTGATGGTCTGAGCATGTCCTCAGTCCCCCACCCCAGTGCCTTGGGGATGTCAAAAAAGACTGTTTACCTCTGCACCACTTTGGTGGGGTGCATGGGCTCCTATGCTTGCTGCAGGGGCAGGGGTACCATGCATGCTGGGCTGTGCCAGAACACACACAGGCATAGATGCAGCCAGTGCAATCCCAGTGCACAGGAATTACCCCAGTTAAACCATCAAAACCAGTTGGAGTCTTGTCCTGTGAGGCCAGTGCAGTCCCATAAGACCTGTGCACAGTCTGAACATAGGACTAAACCCAGTACAGTCCTTGCAGGGCTTAGCTCAGGACAACCCAAATATTGGATTATATCCCACAGCACATAAGGAGAATTAAATTCCACCCAGCCCAGGAGGACAATTAAATCCAGTGCAGTCTAAATGTGTGGTTAAACTCAGCCCAGCCCAGGAGTGGGGCTAAACCCAGCTCAGCCAAAATGTAAGGCTGGACATAGCACAGGTCATACACGTGGTTATGCCATGCTAATGTGAGGTTAAATTCAGCACAGCTCAGGAGTGGGGTTAACTCACAGCTCAGCTCAAACATAGCGTTAACCTCAGCACAGCCCAGTCACAGGGTTACACAGTTCAAATGTGGGGCTAAACCAAAAGCAACCCTGGCATAAGGTTAACCCCAGCTCAGCCCAAACACAGTAATAACCCCAGGATTGTCCAGGGAACCAGTTTTCTCCACAGGCAGATACAATGCACATCTCCATCCAAACTAGACCAGCCCCCTGGTGATACTCAGCTGACTGCAGCCCCACTGGTGTCCAAAGCCAAGCCCAAAGCCCTCTATATCCCACCTCTCTACTCGGTGGAGCCAGCAGCTGCCAGACGTTCCTGGTGTTTGGAGCTGGGGGGGCCCTACACACCCCAGCATGCCAGCAGCACCATGGAGGTCAGGCTCTGCTCCTACCCCAGCTGGGAAAATCTCACCCCAATGCCCTGATTTCCGCTCTCCTCTGCTCCATCCTGCAGGAAGAAGTCTCTGGCTTGCGGCTGTAACTGCAGGCATTGGCAAGGCCAAAACAGCGAGGGCTCTGTTAGCAGCCAGCAGCCCTGACACTGTGCCAGCTGGCAGCGCTTGCATTCTGAGGGGGGAGAGAAGGGGCGCCCCCCTCTCCATCCCCATCCCCACACTTCTCTCTCCAAAGCCACGTGCCAGAGACATTCCTAAAAATAATCTCCCGGCTGTAAAGACACCTACCAGCGCTGTAGCTGTAGTGCTGGTGGGTTTCTTTACAGCTTGGAGATTATTTTTAGGGTGGAGGCATGGAAGTTGGTGGGAGGGGGTGCTGCATCCCCACTGTCCTTGGCACATGGTACAGGACAGGGATGGGCACAGTGCTGGATCTGGGGACAGGGGTGGGACCTGCCAGCAGAGAGCTGGGCCACCCTGTGATTACAGCAGGGTGGGAAAGGCTTTTCCTGTCCCAGGAACATTTTGGGATTTGGGACATTTTTCTACTCCTGGCTCAGCCCAGGCTGGCAGAGAATTAAGTGAACACACAGAGCCCCAGTATGGCAGAGCAGCCGGGTACCAGCCTGCAGCCTGGCCCCGCCGGGACCATCTGCACCTCCCAGAACAAAGTTTCCCCATAAGCTGGCCCTGTAGCTGATACAAGAGTGCATCCATCCATAAATGTAGGGGACAGACACACATGTACATACCTGTGAACACCCCGGGTACACCCAGCTCCCTCTGATGCTCCTCATGAACTCCAGCCTGGGGCTGGGAACTCTGATCAGGAGTGGGGCCCCACAGCATGCTCCATGCACAATGCTCCCCCTTCCCTCCCCCAGCTCCAAAGCTGGCCAGAGCCCAAGAGCCATCAGGCTCAGCTCCATCCCTGAGGCACGAAGGCGCATGGGTCAGCCAAAACGCAGCAGGGCCAAAATAAACAGCTCACCTTACACAAATGCTCCTCCAGCTAGCAATTTGCTGTCACTCCTTTTGCAAAACAAAATCCCTTTTGGGCAAGAGAAGGATTTCAGAAGTCATTAAAGACCACCTGGGTAGCCAAATGAAGCCATCAAGGGGTGGCCCAAAGAAAACCACCAGAAAAGGGTGTCCTGTTAACCTCCTGTACACCACCAGTAGTGTCCCTGTGGGAGAGGAGCAGGGGGATGGAAATTGCAGACACCCAACAATGTGTGATGCGGGGATAATTGTGCCAGTCTCCTTCACCTGGTGGGATAACCATGACCTGTCTTCTCCAAGCTTAGAGTCAACCCTATCTGCTTTCATACAAACATTGAATAATTAAGGTTGGAACAGACCTCTAAGGTCATCAAATTTGCCAAGTGGAGGCAGCTCAGGGGTGACAGCTGTTTGCAAGGCACATGGCAGGAACAGAGGCTGGGAAGACACCTCAATGGGGGCAGCACCCATGCCCCCAGAACACACTTCTTCCCAAGCCAATCACATGGCAGTGCCCAAGATAAAAGGAGATGGAAACGTGGCAAAAAGTGGAAAGAAGGGGAAAACATGGAGGCTGTAGTACAGGGCCAGGGGAAAGGGGCTGAGCCTTGCCTAAGTTGAGAAGGTTGGAAAAACACCATCCAGCTCATTTTTTGCTAAGGGAAAAAATCCCAGCCAAGCTCTGAAAGATTAAGTGTGATTGTATCCAAGAGGGGAAAAGCAGGGCCATGCAGTGAGTGTGCTGACACATCTCCTTCCCCAGTGTTGGAGAGAAGCCCTAGCCCCACTCGGGGCCAGCTCCGTTTACAGGCTCCTATTGTCTCTCTTTTTAAATTTGGATTCCCGCCCCCCCCCCCGCCTCCAATGTTGTAGTTCAGAGTAAACAAAAGCAAGCAGCCTCTCACTCCAAACATTTCAGCCATCCCAAACTTTCTCTGGAGGGGGGCTGCCCGTGGAATTTTCCTCATCCAAAAGAATTTCGAAATGTTCTCATTGCAGCCTGCTCTGACTGGAGGCCAGGACAGCTCTAAAATTCTTCATTAAATGCTTGAACTGCCCTGTGCACTGCCACAGCTCCGGCTGTGCCCCAAAGCTCCCAACATGCCCAGAGAGATCCTCTGGCCTGGCCAGAGGGGAACAGAGGCACATTCCAGCCTGTGTAATGCCCCACAGCTCATCCCATTCACCTGAAGTGAGACAGCAGGCCTTGGTGAGGCTGGATCCTACCTTCCTATTTTAAGCAGCACTTCAGTCCTTATTGCTCCAAGTGAGCAGTGCTGATGCAAAGTACTTGGGTGCACTGGAGTGTGTGTATGTGACAATGCACCCCAAGAAAACACAGTACTACCCTTGCAGGCAGCATCTCCCTAGCACCAGGCGGAGGGGAGAGAGTGCGGTGGGTGCCTCCCCTGAGTGGTCAGTGGCACCTTGAGCACCAGGAGTGCTTTTTGCAGCAGTGATGCCTCTTCAGTGGTGCTGGGCAACTGCAGGGGCAGGAGAAGAAGGAAGGGATGGTGTGCTGATTACCATCATGATGTGAGTGGGGGCACAGCACTGTACCCTGCACAACCGTTAGATGGTGTGTGGAAGGGAGGACAAAATGTACTCCAGGATGAGCCAAATGCTGGGTGCCACCTAAATGTGCTGCTGCTCCTTGTCGCACATCATGCTATCAGGGTATGCACTCTGGTCCCAGAAGAGGTGAACCAGAGACTCCCAACAGCTCTCTTGGCTTTGGCTGTGTACAGATATGAGGTGAAACCCATCAGACCCTGTCATAAGGCTGCCAGCACTGCTCTGCCCTCTGGTAATGGGGGCACTGGAGGTAGATCCTCCACAACTGGAAGGGGAAGATCCCAGCTAAAAAGCCCCACAAAAAGCCAACAGTTGCATGAAGAAGTATTTAAAGCTCAGTCCAGCATGGATTTGGATGTCAATGCAAGCCACTGGAGTGATTTGGCATGCTGATGTCCCTTGTCTGCTGTCCAGAACAGCCCCTGAAAGGGTTTCACCAGGTAGGTGGTCCTGCAGCCCAAAACACAACCCAAAATGCTGGGGAACCCTCACATCCTCCCTCCCCAGAACATGCAGATTTTGGGGACTGCAACCCCTTGATGAACATGCCATCACCCCAGGAAGGCAAAACATTGCTGGTACCTGTTGCATCTCCCACCCACAGCATCCCACCCTGGTGGGCACAGAGCCTTGTGCCACCACAGCAGCACGGGCAGGGGAGAGATACCTCAGCTCCACGCCGGGCTGGAATCTTGCTGTGGGACAGGGCTCTGCCGGGTGTCCCCGCAGCCTCTGCACCATCTCCCTGCGCCGCCTCGTTGGATTCTCCTCCTCCACGGAGGTTGCTCAGTGGTTTGGCGTGGGAGTGGTCCTACCCCCCCAACCCCAGCAGCCCCCTCCCCTATAAAGGGGCCAGGCAGCGGCTGTGTGGGGAGCAGAGCCCCTGACACAGCAGATGGGGTCTGTAAAGTGAGGCTCCCCCAGGTGTGTTTGCCTTGGCTGGGGCTCAAGCCCATCCAATTAGAGCTATAGAAAACATATCTTACAAAAAAACGAGGGGGGGAAAATAATCCTCTCCCCTGTGCTGGGGCCCAGGGTTTGGCCGGGGTTTCTCGGCAGGCCAAGCACAGGCGATGCAGGCTCTGCTGGCAGCAGCCCGGGGAGGGCGGGATGTTTGTGGATATTAAAATGCAGTCGTAAAGTAGAAGAAAAGGGCAGCCTTGTTTCAGAACAAGTCTCTGAGGCTTTCTCCTCTCCCGTCATGCTCGGCACCTGGCCGGCAGCACGAACAGCTTCCCCTTCCTACAGCCCCCTCAGCCACCCCCAGCTCACCCAAGGGCTGAGGTGCTGTCAGTGAGACCCCATCCCTCACGGACTGAAACTCATTGTCTCCAGAAGGGAGCAGATTTGGGAGGGTCCCCCTCTACAGCAACCCATATTGGGTCAACATTACAGCTGTGCTTCTGTAAAACCCACCCCTGCACATCCCTTCCTTGTCACCTACACAGTTCTCTGCTTTCCCTTGCTCACTGCCCTGCCTGCATGGAGCCAAAGCTGCCAGGCTCCAGCTGCTGGCAGCAGCCACATGGCAACACTGCTGGTATTCCACTGGTTGGCCTCTCCCTGCCTCTCTGCTGGAAGTAAAATAAGCTGGATGTTTTTTTGGTCAAGGCTTCAAATTATTCACAGGCACCCAACACCCTGTGCCCACACAAAATAAGAGGGACATGGCAGGGTCCCATGGGGCTCCTCCCATTCCCAGGGATCCCACAAACCTCTTGAGAAGCTCTTTCCTTGGGATATCTCCCCAAATCCATCCCTGAAGCAGGATGCTGTGTCTCCACAGCATCACCTTTGCCTCCATGCTATGTCCAGCTCTGGAAAGTCACAGCAGGAGGCTGGGAAGCAATTGCAGGCATTAGCTCAGCAAGGGTACCTCCATCCCGGCCCACCTGCTCAGCTGGAGATGTCCAGCACACATCTGGCTTCACCACTGCCTTCTGCCCCCCTTCCCAGCTTAGTAAGGAGGGGACTTTGGGCTGTGAACCTGGAAGGCCCCCTGCCCCCATCCATCCCCGCCCCCATCCCTCTCCCTTTGCCCTGTACAGGCTCTCCAAGCCCCCGTCCCCCTGCCCCACGGGGACCCGAAGCACATCGCATCCCCAGCCATGGCCCAAATGACTAACGCCCCGGCAAGCGAACCGGGTGCCGTCGGGGCGAGCAGGGCCTGTCCCTTGGCCGCGCTCCCTCCCCGCAGTGGTGAAATCACGTCTGGAGAAAGCCCGGGAGTCAGGCGCCGGGCGCCCCCGCCGCTTCCCAGCGAGGATGCTCGCTCCCCGCCTGCCGGCCGGCCGCCCCCGCTCTGCAAACCCCACATCCCTGCAGAGGGGTGCTCCAGGCACGCAGCCTGCAGCCGAGCCTCATACCTCATCTCCTCCTCGCTCCATATCCCATAGCGGCATCCCAGCTGTGGAAGTGGCTGTGAGATGTGGAAATGCAGCAGCGAGCCCCAGATGCTCGTAAAAACACTCCCGGGGAGTGGGCAGGAACCTCTAAATCTCCCTGCAACTTCCGCAAACCCGCCAGAGGCCGGGGGGCAGTCGGGGGCGGAGGGGTTGGAGGGGGTACCCCTCTCGCTGACGCACCCCCCGAGCACGGCAGAGGAAGCTGGCTCATGGAAGGAGCAGCCCCGGGCGGCAGCAGAGGGACAGCGAGGGCCGGCCCGGCGGCGCTGGCCTCGACCTGTCGGGCGGCACGTGCCGCGAGGCGGGGGGTGACCGGCGCGGCCCGGCCAGCGCCCCCGCCGGCACGGGAGCGCGGCCCGGGGTAGGGTTTAATTGCCTGCCTTCCTCTGCAGCCCGTGCTCTCCGCTCCCTGAACCTCCACTGGGACCCCGGGAATGTCGTCCATCCCCCTCTGGCCGGGGCTGCTGGCATGGAGCGAGCAGGGCTGCGGCGGGGAGCTGGCTGAGAGCACGCCGAGGCTGCAGCTGGGGGCTATAAAAAGCACGGCTGTGGTATGCAGCGAGGCACTGAGAGGGGAATAAAATAAAATCAGGTGGTGGATGAGTCGGGTGCTTGCTTCTGCACCAGGTCTGGCGATGGTGCTGCTCCCCATCACCCCTTCCAGGCTCCCTGGCTGGCTGGCTCCCGGTGAGGCTGGGGCAGGGCGCAGAGCTGGGATTTGGCAAAAGGTGGAAGGCGCGGGGTTCGATTGGCGGGGAGTGGAGGGGGTCAAGGCTGGGGAAACAATCGCTGGCTCTCGTACATGGGCTCCTGCCCGGGATGGAAGCATTGCAGCCAGCCCTTGTGCAGCTCAGAGACGCCTGATCCGGGCGCTCAGAACTTCTGGCAGCCTGCACCAGAGGATTAACCGTGCGCTGGTATATGGCTAGAGCTGTCTCTCTGCCAGGAGGAAGCCCCACCATCCCCCAGCACCCAGATCCTCGTGGGACCTCATCCAAAGGGGACAGTAACACCACAAGCTGGGTGCAGAGAGGGCTCCCCTCAGGCCGGCAGGAGCTCCCTGCCCACGGACATGCCATGTTTGCACAAGTCTGAGCAGGGGAAGGTCAGATTAATTTTAAACTTGAATAAACAAGGAGAGAAGGCAATGCCAGAGTTTGCCCTTCTCAATAGGGATGCCCAGCAGCAGAGTACAGCACCCGCAGCACATTTCTGCCCTGCCCAGGGGTTCACATCCCCCTAAGAGAGCTGGAACAGATCCACAACCAGGGGCCTCCCTTTTCCACAAGGAGCTCCCAGCTGAGTCAGTGTTGGCAGCAGGGAGAGCAGCTCCTGCTTGATTCTACAAGATTCCTCTGGTCTCCACAGGGAAGCCTGCACCCTGGGACCCCCATCCCACTGGGAACAGCTCCAGGGCTCGCCTGTTCCCTGGCCACAATGCACAATGTGGTCTTGGGAATGAACAAGGAGGAGAAAAGAAAACAGTAAAATTGTTTGTAGGTCAAGAGGAAAATGAAAAAAAAAAAAAAGAAGTTTGCGTTTTTCATGCCAAAAGGAAAATGAAAACCAAAACATTTTGTTCTAAATGATAGGCCTTGTTTAGTTTTCAGTGGTTTTACTTTTTAAAAAAGGTTTGAGTTAAATCAAGCTAAATTTGTCTTCCAAACATTACCTTGGGGCAGGGAATAAAATAAATTGGAAAGAAAAAAAAAAAGAATAAATCAAAACATCTCATTTGGAAAATGTCAAGAGCAAAATGCGACGGCTTTTCCAGCCTGGGAGAACCGCAGCCAGGTGCTGAATCCAGCCTCAGTTCACAACTTGTGATGGGCCCCCCTCCAAAGCAACTATTTTTTCCCGGAAAATAATGCAACTGCTGTGCCAATTGATGGCTGGCATGGCTTGTGCCCTGCTGCCTGGCTCCCATCAGGGATGCCCCCACTGCCCATGCTGGTCCCCAGGACTTGCTGGAGCATGGAGAGGCCCTGTTACAATCAGCAGCCATGTGCATGAGCTGAATCTGAGCTGAGCTGCTCTCCAAAACTCCTCTTTAAATGTCTTTTCTATTAGGTCAGCATTCCTGCGTCGCCCAGGGAAGGTGGTTACGGCCAGCAGCCCGGCACACAGGCTCCTCAGTGCTTGCTGCTGGCTCTCCAACGACAAGCAGCCTGCCCACGCTATTAAATTACTGAGAAAAATGGATTGTTTCACCAAAAATTAGGTGCAGGAACCTCTCACACAGTGGCAACGCGAGCTGGTAATTGGAAATTCATAGAGCTGGCCGCAAATGCTGCCTCTGGCTGTGCTCCACCCTCCTCTGGTTGTGGTGAGGGATGGTAGAGAGGCATTTGCTGCCATCCCTGAAATGCTGCCACTGGTGGACATGCAGCAGCCACGTCGCCAGCAGCAATGTGAGGTCCTCCATCCTTGGAGGGTTAAATGCTGTTGCACAGTCCCTCTGACCTTGATAGGTGGGGAAAATAGGTGAAAAAAGATCTCAGAGACCTTTATAGGCACTGGAGGAAGAAAGTTCTCCATTCACGGCTCACCCTCAAGCACCCTACTGGGGACATGTCCCATGGGGACATAGTTTGGGGATGCAGCAGGATGCTGCCCCATCACCATCCCATTCTTAGAGCGGCACCACGGGGGTGCTTTCCCACAGACCTTGCCTTGCTCAAGTCCTTCATCTATCCATCATCCATCCCAGGCACAGCGTAAGCACCACAGCTGCTCCATCTGAGCTTGGGCATCTCACCATCCTCCAGGACCACTCTGAGCCCAAGCCTCCGTGTCTCACTGAGCAGAGCTCTCCAAGGCATCTCTGGGGCAAAACACCCAGCTTCAGGAGCTGCCAGAGGACTGAATGTATATCTGCAAACTCCAGTTGGGAAAGAGGAATGTGGATGTGCAGCAGATCAAGAGCTGTGTCAACAAGATACTCTGAGAGACAGGTCCCTCACACTGACTGGTCCCTGGGCCAGCACAGGAAATGGAGGCACTCATCTTCCTTGCTAGGTACACTGTTTTTTGGATGCTGGGGTGCAAGGACTGTGGGCACAGTCCCAGCTGGAGAGGGGAAATGAGCTAGGCACAGGATCAGGGAGGCCAGAGAAAACGGATGCCTCCCCTGGCACAGCCATGCTCCAGTCATGAAGCTGCAAAACTCAAAGCCAGGATGGGGTGGAGCAGCCTCAAGGGGGCCATGAAACAGCCCAGCGGGAGCCCTGCAGGAGCTAAAAAAATCAAAAGCAGCCAAAGCACTGAGGAACCCCCCAGGGTTGCGTGTTGGCCCTTGAAAGAAAAGGATGGAGCAATAGCTGGTTGGGTCCACCAGCTCCTCCTAAGCCTTGAGGCCTCAGGCAAAACTCATGGAAAGCAAAGACTCCTGCAGACCTCCCCAGCAGCTGGAGGCTGGCCCTGGCCCTGTAAGGAAGTCTGGAGAGGTGCCAGCTGGCCTGGGCACCCCGCGTGACAGCAGCTTTTGCAAAACCATTCCGGGCCACTGGGCCGGGCCATCCCTGGAGATTTTTGCAGGGCTGTTGCAGTACAGCTGTTGTGAGCTCTCACAATACTGGCACAGCACTGGGCTGGACCGTAGTGAAGACCCTTCATGACAGCCCTTTCTGGTTAACCCTATCTATTATTACAGGAAGGTAAGGGCTGAACTGTGCCTTTCATGATGTTACTGAATACAAAAGGCACTGATGCCCATGCCAACCTTCATCAAAAAGGGGCTGGTGATGTGCCTTTGGGACTATTGGTCTAGCTAGGATGAAAGGCTTCTGTCCCAAAGGAAGAGGATGGTGAAAGCACAGGAAGGCGAAGGAAACAGCTGGACAGGCACAGCCACACCAGCCCAGGGGCTCCAGGGATGCTGTGCCAGCCCTACTGCCTCCCACATGCTCCTCTGTGAGGACATCCACACCCCTTAGGCTGTCAGCAGGATGGCAGGCAGCAGCCCTGAGCTCTGTCTGGAGCTCCCCAAGGTGGGACGACACTTAGCTACAGCTGAACACAACACTCCTCAAAGTCAACAGGTCAGAACACCTTCCCCAGACAGCCATAGATATGATGGTCCACAAAGCTGTAAGCTTCTTCCTTCCCTTATTGCCCTCAGTGTGTCATCAGTGCTGGCTTCTCAACAAGGGTTGGCATGCCTTGTTTTCACTTTGGGAGGTGAAATAAACCAGAGGATGCCCAAATTATTTTTTTTCCACCATAAGGATTTCATTAGATGGTGGAGCCCTGAACTTTTCCACCTCTCCCTATATGACAATTTCTGTGGGTCCATAGCAATTTTTATTTAGGCAGTTTCTATTTTGGCTGTCGCCATACTGAGAGGAATGAACCAGAGCTGAGCAGTCTCTGGGGAGCAGCCCCAGGCTGATTTTCAAAGTGCTTTCAGCATCCTCCCTTCTCCTGGCCAATGCAGTCTTGCCTGCATGCAGGCCACTGCCACCTGCATGGGACAGCCCCATGTCCAACTATGCCAGACCTCCTGAGGTCACTCCAGTCTCCTTGTCCTCTCCAAAAGTATCTTTAGGAAACATGTATGAACAGGTAGATGTGATCTTCCCCTGCCCAGACTCTTCCAAAATTCCTCAAAAGCCTTTTCAGCAATGACCAATGCCTGCTGCAGCAAATCCAAGCTGTGCTGATCAGATGTGACTGATGGGACCTCAGTGAGCAGTCCTGGTAAGACAGAACCAAATCAGGTCTTGACAGATTGCTTGTCCCTCTTTTCCTGGATGCCCCTAACTCAAACACCAGAGTAGGAGGAGCATTTTTTTGCCAAGTCCCAGACTAGTACCACTAGAGAGAAGGAATTGCACATTCCAGCCCAGCCATCCAGCTGTACTGGAGATCTTGGCAGATGCTCCAGGGGCTGCAGGTGCTGTGACCTCTCAGAAGAACCCAAAGCTCACCCTGCCCCACTGCCATGCCAGGATGACTCAGAGACCTGGGAAGCAGTCAAACTTGAGAGATAATTCCTATTTACACACTGATCACTGCAAATGTGCTACTACTCTCAAGAGGAATTTTCCTTTTTCCACGAAAATGGTCCATGGGAGTCTGGCTTTTGGAGAAGACTCAACCACAACTGCAAGGCATCTGCGCCCTTCCCTACTTTCATAACTTGGATGAGAGAAGAAAACCTTCACTGGGAGGTGTGGAGAGATTTCCTAGTAGAAACTCAGGTCATAAGGTCATGGCAACCCTGTCCAGAGAGATTTGGTGATTTTCACACATGCGATGCTGTTGTAACCACAGGAACACTTAGAAAAACCAAAAGCTCTCTAAACATCATAGCAAGCCAACTCAGACATCCCAGAGCTAATCCCCTATGCTGGCATGATATCAGCATCCCAAATGCTGCTGAAGATCCCATAGGGAAGAGCTCTCATATCATCCAAGCTCTGCCCTTGGCTATATCTTGGGCAGGGGCAGAGCCACCCTCTTTCATGCCGAAACAAGAGGAGGGGAAAGAAGCTGTGAGAGATGCCGAAATTATCCAAAGGGTGAAAAGCAGAGACACAAGCCAGCACCTGCCCCTCCCGCAGGAAGCATCTCACAGGGGGTTTTCCTCCAGAACCAAACCCACGGGAGGAGGCAAGAATCCTTTGGCTTGCTTAACTTAATGAGGAAGCTATAAATATAGCAGGGTAAACACCAGAGAGGGAGAAGAGGTCTCGAACTAAAAGCACAATGTTGGCAAAAACCCACAGGGGAATAAGCTCTCCAGGAACGCATTCAGCAGGAAACCAGAGGGAGGTTGAGGCCTGTGTGAGCAGGAAGAGCCTGGAGTTGCCTTTGAACAAGAGCAAAGTGGAAATAAAGGGTTTAAACTGAGTGCTCAGCCACTTCATGGCAGGTGAGGATGCCATGCACTGTTGCCATCCATGAGGGTTTCCCCAGTCAGGATGGTCCAGGTGAGCTGTGTGAGAAGGGCAGGAGAGGCAGGACACCTTCATGTGTGGGTTGCAGCTGTGGGCCACCTTGGTGCCCACCCAGCATGGCAGCTTCTGATAAGCCCAGCAACTGCAAAGGGGAACTGCTGCTTCTGCTGCTGCCACGATCAAAACAGCAGGGAGACTCACTGCGCTGTGAGTCATTCATTCATCCTTCACAAACAGGGCCTGCACTTGGCCAAGCATCCTCCTCCCCCCGCTGCTGGGACAGGGAAAAAGTGGCTTATTAGATATAATCAAGTCAAGTTTTCCCCTCCCTGTGAGGTTCCTCTTCCTGGAATAGGAAGCACAAGACCAGAGCTGCTTTTCTTCCACTTTCCTACAGGCTCTGCCATTAGCTGCATCCTCCAGGGAGACCTCTCCCCCACCTACTGAACCTCACATACCTGTTCACCCACTGCTGGTGACATCCAGCCCTGAGCACAACCCTGCTGTCACCAGTTTGACCCTGTGCCCGACCTCCAGTCCCATTTTGGCAGCCAAGGTCAGTTTGCAGCTCCCTGCAGACCACATATTGCCCATTTCGTTTCTGCCCCAAAAGTACAAGGTTGGTGGGGCAGAGGGTGATGAGGGGGCATTGTGGCCATATCTCATCCTTGTCCCTGTCACAGGAAGGTGTCCACCAGCTCCCAGCTCCCTGTGAAGATCTTTTCCCAGTTGGGATGATGTGTGCCTTGTGTCACTGCACACGCTGTAACCTCGCTGCAACCTGCCCTCCTGTAAAAAGGTAGAGTGCAAACATGCCACCTCCTCCTGCAAACACAACAGCCAGACATGAGGCAGTCACCTCCTAGCACACAAGGCATTTGGCAGCTCTGGCTATGCCACTAATGTCAGCCAGTCCAACATCATTTTGTGTGCAAGGCAACACATCTGTGAGCTGCTGCAGTGCTGGGTTTCTTCCCACCCACGGGGACCAGGCCTCTCAGGCCCATCACAGTGGGGTCACAGGTGCTGACAGTGACGTCCAAGCCAAGCGTAGCCCCGTGGACACCTCTGACAGCCTTCACTAGCCCAGAGGCAGAGCTGGGAGGGGACCTTCTGTGTGACAGAGCCAGCCTGTGAGGGTGGTGGTGGGCACAGCCCAGGGCTGGCCACTCATCGGGACTGGCACAGGACAGAGAAGCTGGGATTGACACAGCATCCCGGGGCAAGCAGGGACAAGGCAAGCAGAGCCCTGCCAGCACCCGCGCATGGGAAAGCGCCTCTCTCAGCGCCTCTCCTAATTGGGAGCAGCTTTTCCCTGGACCCCTCAGGAGAAGAGGGGGCCCTGCCAGGGGGGTGCTTTGCCTGGCATTCCAGTCTTTCTCCAGAAAACTCCCTTCAGAGACGGTAGAGGTGTCCAAATCGGGAATGGTACGGGGTGGTCTGTGGAGGCTGGGGAAGGGGCTGAAACATCCCAGCCCAGGAACATCCCCGAGCATCCCCGGGCAAGGCGGAGGCGCGGAGGGCGGAAAAGGGGGAGCAGCGCTGGGAACTCACAAGCAGCCGGAGGAGACCGGGAAGGCAAATCCCTGGCAGCTGCTTTGCGAGGGGACACAGACACATAGACATCCACACACACCCGCACAACTTTCTCCACCCGGGCAGCAAACAGCTCCGGGAGCTGCCTGACCGCAGCCGCGCGTCCCTCACCGCGAAGTCGGGGCGGCGGCGACTCGCTCCCCTCGCGGGCTGGGGACCGAGGAGCTGTTCCCTACCTTCCTGCGTGGCGCCGCGGCTATGTGTCCATGGCGCTAGCGGAGCGGGAGCCGGGTCGGGAGCGGAGCGGGGCCGGGAGCGGGGCGCCCGCACCGGGCTGGCTGGGGCCGGTAGCGCAGGCGGTGTGAAGCCGCCGGGGCTGCCGCCGCCGCTCCATTGGAGCAGGGCTCTGCCAATCTGCCGCCACCACCCCGGGACGCTTCCTGCCTGTGAGCCGCCCCCCGGGACCGGGAGGGATGCAAACCCGCGGCCCACCGCTTGCCCGGTATTCGCAGTCCCCCCCGGGGCTCCCCGTCTCAGTCCGACCAGAGCGCTGGGAAGGGGATCCCACCGTGGCGCGCTGATGTGCGGTGCCCTCCGGAGCGCTACTATCCCCCTGAGGCTCAGGAATCTCCCGAAAGTGCACATCCCTCCCCGGTCTTCTCGGGGGTCGGCAATCACCAACCATGCCTGCCCCCATCCCTGCATCCTGCAAGAGTGAAGGCAGGCATGTCCTGCCTGTGACTCAGTTTCCCTTGACCCTGGGCGGGCCGTTTCTTTGGGTTTATTATTGTGGTGGTTTATTTGATGGGGATCGTGCAGGGTGAAATCTGGCTGCGGGGTTTACATCTCTAAGTTGAAGAAAAGGCTTGCTCCTCCTCGCAACTTGTGGTGTGTGTTTGCATCCTTCTTTTGCAGGACATATCCACCACCCAAGCTGCTTTCCCTTGGAAATGGGTTTGGTTTGCCATTTATTGCAGTGAAAATTCTCAAGAGGAAAAAAACATTACTTGGAAGTATGTAACAGGAAACCAGGTGGTGAAGACCCATTGGGAACTTTCCGGTGGCACCTGAGGCCAGGTCTGGTTTGGGGTTTCCCCATGTGATGCCATCAAGTCTGGCACTGCTAGAGCCCTGGGATGGACCCAGTATTTCCCTACCTACATTGTCTCTGCTTGTGCAGAGATAATGGCCACATATTCCAGGTGTGTGCAGCACCCATGCAGCACTTTCCCTGCAAAAACAGATGTCTCTCTAGGCTGGCAGGAATGAACAGAGTCACAGACACCTTTTGCAACCCTACAGTGACAAACTGATGCTTGCCATATCCAGACATATATCCCTGAGCCCCTGAACACCTGAACCTACAGTAACAAAAGACTCCTGCTGTTGTCCAATCCTGTCTCTTCAACACCACAAAAACACGCCCATGAGCTATCTCACCTCCTGTGTATTCATATGATATTAAACTAGTGTTTTCCTTCTTCCCAGTTCTCCCATGCAACCCCATTGTATCAGACTTTGGGAGAGGTGGAGGCTGTGTGTGGGGTGGGCAGTTCCTATACTGGCTCCTAGCTGCACTGTGGGTGTTGAACTCAGCCACAACTGAGGCTTGGTGCCCACATCGCCCAAGGAACAGCCCAAGCACATCTGCTTGTGGTTGAGGCTGCTGCCTCACCAGCCACAGGTGGCCAGATCTATCTCACCTGCACTACAAGAGCTGGGGATCTGCAAAGGCTGAGGATGTCCCTCCCTGAGTCAGTCACGCGGCCTTTCAGGTGCTTTGCAGATGGGGTCTGGTTCCACCAGCCTGCTCGTATCTTCCCTCAGTTAGTGGCTCATGTGGATTTTGGGAGCCTGGGGATGTAGGAGAGGCTGGTCCTGGGCAGAAAGAAATTTCCTCCATCGAGCTCCCCTTCCCACCTCCTGATGCTGCTCTGCTCTCTGCAGCCTGTGTGAGCTGAGGGACACTGAGCATCTTCTAGGATTGGCCAGCTCCTCTGGAAGAAGCAGAGCTGGACAGGCTGCAGCACGCATTTGGCCCTGGGTCCTCCCCCGGGAGCAGACCCTGAGCTTCCCTCAATGCCTCGTGGTGCTCCCAGTGCACTGGGAGCTGGGCTGCTTGGCGCCACTGCTGGCCGGGAGCCACACACTGCTTTCTCCGCCGCTGCAGTGCTGGAGAGCTGAGACGAGTCCAGCACCTGGGGAAACACTCAGCTCTGCAGGGCTGGGACAACCCTTGGGGGTGGGAATCTGAGAACAGAACCTGATTTGGAGGGATGTCTGTGCGGGGGGGTGTGGGGGGGTGTGGAGCTGGCACTGTCAGTGGTGTGCTGGGAGGAGGGATGTAGTGGGGATCTGGACTGTGGTGGGCCACAAGCTCTGAGCAGAGCTGGAGAGCTGCAATGTTAGGTGAAGAAGGAGAAGGTTTGACAGTGATGTGGGGTCTGCTGGATGAGCAGGGCACTTAATGGGGCTGCCTGCACCTGGGGGTCCTTGGGGCGGGATGTCCCTGGCACAGGGCAGCTCTGACATTGCAGCTCTTCCTCTGCTCCATCCTCAGGCTCAGATGAGCATCATGAGCTCCACACACCTCCTAGTTTCTCCTTTCTGTGATGGCAAAAGGACATGTTCAGGCTGTCTGCAGCATCCTGTCCAACAGCTGGTCTCCCTCTCAGCGGCCCAAAAGGACTGAATTTAGGGACCACAGGGTCCCTTTCCCTTTACTCTCGAGCAGAGAGGAAGCTGACAGCTCTTGTCTAGGCAGATCAAGGCTTGAACATGTAAGCAGAAGTCTAGAGGTTGAATTACACTACCACAAGCCCACACAGGAGGAACTGAACTGGGCCACAAGAGCTGTGTTGTCCCTCCCGCCCTGTCTGCAGCTTTGCCTGACTTGCTGCTATGTGCTCAAAAATGTCCTGACATCTTTCCCAGAAGCAGTCACATCCATGAACTGCTCCCATATGCTAGGCTAGGTGAAGAGATTGAGAGGTTTGGGATCATGAGCTTGAGATCTGGAGCTGGGCCAGACTTGGAGTGAGATGTGTCATGCTGATGTGCAAGTGCCTATCATGATGATGTGCCGAGAGATGGGAACTCTGGTCCTCAGCTGTGCTGGCTGAGTTAGCACTTGCTGGAGTCCTGCCTGTATGATGTGAGGGGAGCAGATGGACAGATGGAAGAGGACTATGGGGACTGGAGATGGGTACATCTGAAATCTGTGGTGTCCTCTCATGGTTTCTGTGCAGAGGGGACTGCCACAGGGCGTGTCTCCTCATGAGCAGGCCTGGCTGATGCTGTGAAGCCTTTCTCAGTACCCATTTCAGAACTGCCTGTCTGAGGATGCTCTACAGCCCTGCAGCCTGGGCAAGGATGGGGCGCACACATGCCCTGGAAACCAGCCCCAGTGGCTGTCCCTGACATCCCAGAGACACAGGTGATCGTCCCAGAGGTGCAGGTGCCTGCTGGATGCAGGGCATCTTGGGGCAATAGGGCTGTGCCCTTCAGCACCAGCCTATTTGCCTTGTGTGGGACTTGCCCTGTGAAGCCTCCTGCTCAGTGGCTTTGCTCTGGCTGGCTTGGCATGTGTCCAGGCTCTGGCTGACGTGCTGTGGGCATGGCCCTGTCTGAAGTGCAGGCTTGTTGTGTGTTTACCCTGGCCAGCCTGAGGTGTACAGGAAACCAGAGAGCTCTGCTCCCTGGCTGTCACTTTATTTATTATGGTCACAGCTTGGGCTGCCCACACCGTGAAATTAAGGTAGCAAAAACCCCAAGCGCTGCAGCACAGTTCCTCCTCTACCAGCCCTGCTGTGCTCTGATTCACACTGCTATCCTGGAGCTGGGAGCAATCCTGTCCTGGAGTGAGGTGGCAGGATGCTTGGTGCTATGCAAAGATCATCCTGTCTGAGAGTAGGGTGGGTTTTCCCAGATGTGTCCAGCCACACTGTGCTAGGAAAAATTGCTGATAGATGCCCAAACCAATGTCACATCACAATCATTATCTGTGCTAACAGCTGGATGTCTGGTTACATCTTCTCTGGCTCTTCACTTCTGCTCTGCAAAACAGTAGTGAGCACTGCCCTAGATCTGCACTGCTGCTGCTCCAGGGATTTTCATCCATCTCGCCCTGAAAGGAGGTGTGGGGAACACTGCCCAGCTGCCACTGCAGTGTGCAGAGCCTGGGATCAGTCTTCGGAACTCAGTTTTTTGTTGCCTGTGGCCATCAGCTTCACACAGCCTGTTCCATCCCTGCTGCTGTGACAGATCCTCTCCCTAGAGAGGACACCACAGTGATGACTCTAGCTGCTTTAAGGGTGGAGGCTGCTGAGGACTAGGAATCCCTCCATGGGGGTTGGGACAGATGTCTGTCTGGGGACTTGAGCCATCCCGGCTGCTCCCACTGTGCACCACTGGGCAGTGCAAGCAGCTGGGAGGCACCATGTGAAGCACTGCATGCTGAGAGACACGGGTGAACTCCCAGCTGAGGAGTGAAGCAGAGGGAGGTGACTTTCACACATGGCTGTTTACAGGGACTGCCCTCCTGCCAGGGCCTGACTGGCAGCAGCAAGGGCTGGGCTGGCACTTAGGGAGTGCACTCCAAAACCACCAGCCAGCAACCTGGGAACATGAAACAAAACCTCCCAGCCCTCAGAGGGCTGCTGATCCCCACAGGGTCACATGGCTTGCTGGATTGCATTGCTATTAAAGGGAGAAAGTGCTAGTGAGCTGATAAACAGGGGAAAGCGAGCCAGCTCCTGAAACCATGGACAACTTGGCAGCCTTCTCCCAGAACAGAGAGCTGTGTGCTGTGGCCTGCTAAACAAGACTCAACACTTGGTCTGAAATCATAGACACAGTGTTTTGAGCCACAGAGAGTTAAAGCTATGAAGGTGAGAGAGACATTTGCCTTTTAAGGAGGATTCTAAGAGCTTGATATTAGTTTTGTTGTATTTAGGCATCCTTAATTTCTGTGTTTTTTACCAAAATAAAGTTGAGGCTGATATTCACTGAAGGACCATGGCAATATTTGAGTATGACTTTTTGAAGGCATTAAATTTACAGGGTGAGAGATAGCAAGCAAAAACCAGCTAACCAACCCAGAGACATGGAACATGAGAATTTATTTACAAAGGAAATACAGGAATGTTCTGGAGGGTGGATTTCTCTCCTGGCTCTGTGCAGCATCACCCTGGTGCCAGCCCTCAGCATCTGGATGCTGCCCATGGAGCCACCTCCTGGACACTGCACAAGGAGATCCTGCCCATGGGCAAGCTTGGCTGCTTCCCAAAGCCCTTAGTGGCTGTGTGCAGGCTGAGATTTTGTTGTTCAGAGCCAAGGGTATACCAGTCACATTCCTGTTCCTCAGTCTCATGGTAGAATAGCTCTTCATCTCTCCAGCAAATCTCAGCGGAGCTGAGATGCTGCTAATCTTGCTGATGCAGCCATTCTTGGTATCTGCTGACGTCTGTGAATCTGTGCAGGATGGGGGTCTCCCCTTCAGCACCTGCCCCTGGAGGCTGCTCCTGGTTTGTGGCTCGCAAGGGATGTCTATGTTTCATAGGAAAAGTCCCATTTTGCCCTCCACAAGCCCTCTGCAAGTCCAGATCCACGCCTTTGGAATGGGGGTGATGCTGTGGCATGGAACAGAGTTGGGAAATAGGCATACGATGGGGGGAGACTGAAAACTCGGTGATGAACACCCTCTGCCCTGTAGCATCCCCTGCTCCATGAACGTGTAGCGGTTTTGCTGAAGGAGGCGGCTTACCTCGGGGACGGGCACGGGGCTGGTGTGTGCACATCCCGGCGGGATCAGCCGTGGCTGGACCACGGCTGGGCTGGGCTGCGGGGGGAGAGGGCAGTCCCCGGCGAGGCCGAGCGCGGGCGTTCTTCCCGGCCGCGCTGCTCGGGCTGCGGCTGCCCTCTCCCGGCTGCCGAGCGGGGCTGAGCTTCGCTTCCCGAGCATCATCCGCCTCCTCTGGGCTCCCGGCGTGCGGCACACCTGCGGCTCGCAGCCCCCTTTACCTGGCCCACGGGACCATTAATACCCAGCAGCTCAGACCCATCAAACTGGAGCTTCCCTGGGCGTTGTGTGACCCCACTTTTACTGCTGAGAAAGTCACGGCAGGGGAGAGGACAGCATCAGGCTTCAAAAGGCCCAAATGCTGTTCCTTATACTTGATCACAAAAAGCACTGGGTTACCTAATGCCAGGGATCTTGTAGAATCACAGAATGGTTTGGGGTGAAAGGGAGTTTAAAGATGACTTTATTGCAACAGCCCCCTGCCCTGGCAAGGTCACCTTTCACTAGGCCAGGGGTTCAAAGCTCATCCAGCCTGGGCTTGAATGCTTCCAAGGGCAGGACATCCACAATTTCACTGGGCAACCTGTTCCAGTGCCTCACCACCATCATAGTAAAAAGATTTCTTTCTAACATCTAATATAAATCTGTATTTTAGTTTAAAATCATTCTCCCTTATCCTATTACTATCAGCCTTTGTGAAATTTCCCTCTTTTTTATAAGCCAAGCACCCTTTAACCAGTGATGTAGCGATGGCTTGTTCTGCAGAAGGTGACAGGTATGTGTCCCCTCCATGTTCCAGTTCTCCTGGTTCCATGGTGGTCAGGGGCCCAATACTGCTCAGGGGTGCAGTGGAACCTTGAAACAGTCAGAGCTTTGGGGACATCTGTTAGGAGTTTTTTATTCTGAAAAAAAAAAAAACAACAAAAAAACAACAAAAAAAAAAAAAAAACAAAAAAAACCCAAAAAAAAACCTCTGAAAAGCCAAAGTTTTGGAAATGAAAAATCAGGAAAAGCATGATGGAAAGGGCAGCAGTTCTGTGTGGACTCTGTCATGTATAATTCTTGTCCTAGACAGAATAGGAACATGATGAGGTTCAGGGACAGGTAGGCAGCACAGGGGGTGTCTGTGAGACAGATTTCCTGAGAGGGGCTAAGTCACACCCCATCCTCATTCAGGAATTTTAATTTTGCTGGTATATCCTCCAAGAAGTTCCTTCAGGCAACAGCTTTCCAATCTTGAGAAAGAGAAAAGCATCCAGTTCGACCATTTTGTTTCAAGCTGCTGTTGCTGCTCCATGTGGCTCCAACCAGAGTGGGACACCTGGGAGAGAAGGAGCATAACAGCTGAGGGTAACAGCATAACTTCTGCCTCTATGGCACAGAGTTATGAGAAGATGAGGGTATTGAAGTTAGAGGCACCAGGAAAAAAGATGACTTTAATATTTAACAGCAAGCATCCCTTGAGCAAGGACAGGTCTAAATGGAGAACAGACCACCCATACAAGAAAAGGAGCAACAGCCACCCCTGCACCAGGGGGAGATGCTGTAGGCTGGGGATTTAGGTGAGACACCGGGAAAATCTGATATTTCCCTGTGTATCAATGGGTTCACACCTGCTGACAATGAGAAATGACACCTGTGGAACAGAGGGTGCCACTTGCAGTGGCAAGAGCAGCATTGCAGGGCTGTACACAGGGAAGAGGGGGAGCAGTAGGGCAGACAAAGAAGTCTGTGATCAGAAAAGAGGGACTTATGCAATATGTCAAAAGCCACTGTCTCAAGTAAGTCCCTGGAATACAGGTCATTGCTGGAAGCTGGTCTGGGAGTCTTTCTTGGAATCAGGATGAGAGGGTGATGTGGGAGAGGTGGAACATCTCTCCTTTTGGGATGTGTCCGTCCCTCAATGAGGGGCTGCATGAGCTGCCCCAGGGCAGAGCACCTGCTGTAGCTGCCAGGGAGTGTCACCGAGGCGAGGGTCCCTGCAGACATCTCACAGCAGGGTGGTAGCCGAGCAGCGCAGCCTGGGTCTGTTGGGTGCGTTTGCTCATTTGGAGGATCCTTGCAGCGCTCCCAGAGCAGCCGTGCGAGGGCAGCACAGACCGCCGAGAGCAGGAGCAGGAGCAGACCCGAGCCTGCACACCTGCTTGCCAGCGATTCTCTGCACAGGTTCTCTAGGACCTTGCCCCGTGCTCCCTCCCCACAGCTGGCCAGGGCTTGCTCAGATTAAGTGGAGCTGCTGCAAGCTGCTGCTGCGTCAGGAAAAGTTTTATCTCCTTTCTCCGTGGTGGGTGAGATGCAGTGACCATCCTGGCTGGGCGCACATTGCTCCAGGTGTATGTCATCTGCCTCAGGCTATGTCAATCCTGCTCATCCACTGGGGAAATCAGGTTGAAAATGGGAAAAGACATGAGAAAACAAAGTCAGCTTTTTGGGATCTGCATGGGGAGCTCTGATCACTCAGAATTTCCCCTGTACATCAAGAGGCCATGTCTCTGCATGACAATGGGGACAGGGACTGAAGTTTTTGCCAGTTTCATGCTGGCAAAAACCTTGTGGGTTCTGGGAGGGTGGATCTGCTCAGCACAGTGCTCCCTCAGAGCTCTGTGGAGGAAGGAGAGGATGCCCACAATGACAGAAGCATCTCCAGTGTGACAGAGACCAAGTTTACTCCTACAAGGGATGGGGAAAGAGGCTGGGGCTGGCAGGGGGGATGACAGGGCAGAAGATGTGTGTGCTGTGAACTGCAGAGGGAGCAGCAAGCTTTTGGGATCAGCAGCAGTCTCAGGAGGCTGAGAAGGTAAAAGTTTGTGCAGGATATGGCTGATAATCTGTCAGGTATTCCTTGTTGCAGACACTGTTCATTAGAGACAGGAAAGCACAGGGGGTTTTTCCATGTTTCTGAGCTCCAGATGTTGTCTGGGTGAATTTTCTCCCACGAAAATATCCCTGATGGACACCGGAACTGGACTAACTGTATTTCTGCAAGGAGGACTGTGTGAGGATGCCTCTCAGGACCAACTCCTGATCATCCTAGACTGATCAGATTCCAACAGATTGTGATGGGACTGACTCTGGTATCCATATTTGCCAAAGAACACCAAACAGAGGCACTAAATTTGGTCACTGGATATCTTCAACCCTGATTCAATTACTGAGAAACTTTTGAGAAATACCCCTTCTTCCCATTATAACAGAAGGCGAGAGCACCAGATGGTTGTCAAGATCTGGGATGATTGTGGATGCTCCATCCTTGTAAGTGTTCAAGACCAGGTGGGACAGGACTTTGAGTAACCTGCTCTAGTGGAAGATGTCCTTGCCTATGGTAGTGGGATTGAAACAATGTGATCTTTAAGGTCCCTTCCAACCCGAACCACTCTATGATTCCATGATCCTTATGCCAAGTACAGAGAAGGCTGTTCCTTTTTTGGAGGAGCCAGCACACAAGGAGATCATCTGCCCATCAGCTGCAGCTAACCTTGGTACCTGTTTGGGTTATAAAGTTGTGTGGGATTGCAACAGCTTCTCTCTGGATTTGACCTTCCCTCCTTTATGTTTTCTGGAAATATTCCCTCTCTTCAGCAAGAGTGCTCTTAGGAATGTGAAGTATTTGAGGATATGGTTGTGTGTGAATCTAAGAACATCTGCAAAGCAAATACCAGCCCTTCGCAGCATGGCATGCAGATGGCGAATCAGCATCCTCCATGCTGTGATATGCCATGGCCATTACACAGCAGCTCCTGCCCCAGCTGTTGGGTTCATGGACATCTCTCACAGCTGCCAGCTCCAGAAAACATCTGGACTTCTATAAAACCAGGTCTGGTGCTACACATAGCCTATGGATGAGTAAGCTGGTAGCAGAACTATGGGTCCATGTTTCCACTGGGCTGCTTTGGGGTCCCATGTCTTGATCCCTTTTCCCTTCTGATGAAAAAGTCCTTGACTTTCTTCATCCCCCTACTCCACTGAAGCATAAAGTACTGCTCCATCCTGCAAACCCCTCCCCTGAGGGAGTGCAAGGCAGTAGAGAAATAGGCATTTGCTACTGCCCCTGTTCTTAAGCCACAGTGTTGTCCATGCTAAAAGCTCCAAGGTGATGTACATACAAGTGGTTGATCACATGAATTAAAGCCAGAGCTACCACTCTTGTCTCAGGCTGACAGATAACATTGCTCATCCCTAGGGTTTGCCAGACGCTGTTCAGAGAACCTAAATGTGGGACAAACAGCTACTGCTGGGCAGGTATTCTTAAAATTCTGGCTGAGTGTCTGTGACTGGGGAATCCATGGCCTCCCCTGATTTCCACTTCCAGGTGATTTGCAGATCATGATGACACCCAGGATAGTTTATTCACAGCCATCTGATGCTTTCTCCCTTGAACATATTCCCATGTTGAGGGAGCATTCAGGAAAACATACTTCTGGAAGAGAGTCCCCCGAGACTGCAAGAGTCCATGGGATTTATCTCTGCAACTTATAAAAGTTTTACCACAAATCTTCTGGCCCAAGCGAGCCAAGAGCTTGCTCCATAAATTACTACCAAGCTAGGGATTAGGAGCACTAAAACAGACGTACTTCACAGCTAAAAATAAGGCACAGCACAAACTTGAAGATTTGTTCTGCCTGGAAGTTTTATTGCACCCAAACTGTATGAGATAATGTGCAAGAAAGAGCAGCTTAGCAGATCCATATGCTTTTGGACACATTCGCCTGCTCAATAGCTCTGGAACGAGGCAATGAATCCATGAAAGAAAGTGGAGTTAGACAGTGTTACCCAGTGCAGTAAAACTTTCTCCAGACAAAGAGAAAGGCTGCCCTGTCCCCTCCCAGCTCTGCTCTGGGGATGCTCTGAGGACCCTGAACTTAGTGGTATTAGGGGCTGCTGACAAAGGAGTGAACACCACCAGTGCTGGTGCCAGGTTTTGCTCTTGCTGAGCTTGTTTAGCCCATGGATGTAAACAGGCTTTGAGAAAGTATTCTCCCTTCTGCTAAGGCTTGGCTGTATCTCCAGAATTGCCCAAGTTCTCCTGGCTGGGTAACTGAGAATTAGCCCTTCAGCCTCCAACCTGCAGGCACACAAAAAAACAGTGCAAAAGTCGTAATGCAGGTAGAATTTGTAATGTAATGCAAAAATTGTAATGTCTGCAAAGTTGTTCACAGAATCCCAGAATTGCAGAAGTTTTCAGGGACCTCCAGAGCTAAACTTTGTTTAAGCAGGGCCTGCTAGAGCTGGTTGGCAAGAACCACATCCAGGAGTCTTAGAATGTGTCCAAAGATGGTAATCCACAGTCTCCTTGGTCAATCTGCTCCTGTGGCTGGTCACTTGGACAATAAAAGAACGTGTCCCATATTCTGGTTTGTGCCCACTGCTTCTTGTCCTGTCACTGGACAAGTCTCTCCGAACTTTTCATCATTGGGAGAGATGATCCAATCCCTTCATCATCTTGTGGCCCTTTGTTAGGCTCTACATTATGTCTATATCTCCCTTCTACTAGATTCCAGAACTGAATACAGGGCTCCAGCTGTTTCCTCACCACTGCTGTGCAGAGCACAGGGACCTTCTCCCTTGACCTGCTGCCAGCACTTTCTGTAATCCAACCCAGAATAAGTCTTTTTCAGAAAGAGCACACCACTGGCTAATATTCAGCTTGGTGCCACCAGGATCTCCAGCTCTTTCCATCTGAGTGGCCCCCAGCATCTATCAGCACATCAGTGCAGTGTCCATTGCTGCTCCCCAGGTGTAGGACTTTGCACTTCTCCTTGCTGAATGCCATAAAGTTGCTGTTGGCCCCTATCTCCAGCCTGTCAAGGCCCTTTAGGATGGCAGTGTGGTCCTCTGGCATTCCTGTCACTCCTGCATCAGGACCAGAGGAGGGTGAATTCCTCTTGCACGTTCCCGATCTGTACCAGGGACACCTGCAAGGAGTGGGATGGAGTATTGCGGAACGGCCACCATGCAGGAGGGATGAGGCTGGTTGGACCCCATGTGTGTAGAGTGTGGGTATGCATGAACAGTGAATCCCTCAGAGATGGAGCCATGCTGGCTCATTGCATACTGAAGATCTGTATTCTTGTCAGAGAACCTCTGGTGGCATTGACAGTTCTGGGACCAAAATCCCCACTTTAATCAGCCTTACTGGGGACCCCATGACAGAGGCAGGCTCCACAGTGTATGCCTTTGGCCAGAGCACCTTATTCTCATAAGGAGAAGCAGGGAACAGAGTGACTTAGGGACTGCCTCTGTGTATGCCCCTGCCTCCTCTGCCACCTGTGTCTTACTTTGCATCCCTTTAATGTCGCTAGGGCTGAGCTTTTCCAGCAACAAATCAGAGGGGACAGCAGACACGTGGCTGAGACCCCAGTGCTGTAGTGAGGGTCAGGCCAGGCTTTTTAATATCTGAAGCCATGATTGCAGCAGCTTTTGAGAAGTCCTGAACATGCCCTGACAGGAGTCAACTGTCTCAGAAAGAGTTTGGGATGTGAACCTGGGCACAGGGGAAGGCAAACACTGAGGCAGCCAGGGGGTACGAGAGTTTAATTGAGCTGGAAATCACAGCTGCTTGGTTAACCTGTCCTTTGTCACCCTGATTTTTTAAGATTTTCTAAAGCCTTCTGAGTTTACATTCTTGTAGCAAAATTTCTCACACACTTTCTGTAAATAACTTATTGATTTTGCATTCCTTCATAGAGGCAGAGAAATTTGATGGACTGGTAGTTTATCCAGTGTTGTTGGAGAGGTGGCACTTTCACCCTCCAATCTGCTGTCACATTTGGAAAACTATAAATGCTGGAGTCAGAAAATAAACTTGCTTTTTTTTACCTTTACAGTAGCAGCGGCTTGCGTCTTGCTTTCTCGTGTCCTGTAGTGACACTTGTCTATGACAGAGACAGCCTTCTCCTGCCACCCTGCTGAATGTGACAAGAGTGCTAGCAGCTTTGCTGGAATGAACCACAGCTCAGGAAATGTGGTACTGTTGGACTTCAGCTAGGGCGGTGCTGCCCCTCGGTGTGAAGGAGTCCAAGCACTGATCTGTGGTTGTACCTTCGGTCACACCAACAGGACACAAACATGCACCTGGTGCACAACCCCACGTGCATCCTTGTCATACATCTGTATGCCTCGTGCTGAAGGGCAGAAGAATAGGATGAGCCCCCTGCTTTTCAAACTGTCTGTGTGCATGTGCAGGAGTGGAGAGAGGCAGAAAAGGCTTTCCTGGGAGAAATGTAGCAGTAAATGACATTACAAGCCAGCTCCCCTCAAGAAAGCTGCCAAGTATCCTGTCAGCTCCTGGAGGCTCCTCCTGTGTGAAAACCCAGCAAGCAGCAGAAGGAAGACAGGTCTCCTACTCTCCTACTACTGACCCACAGACTGCCACTGTAGCCCAGTCCCACAGCAGCACTCAAGCAGCTGCACAGACCCTTCTGTTGGCTACAGCATTTGCTGATGCTCCGGGGATCTGCAGCCTCAGGTGTGCCCAGGTGTTCTTCAGGGCCACCAGGAAAGGGCCAGCCCTGGGAGCATACCCCGCACTGAGACCAAGCTGTGGCGCACAGTGAAGCCATCTGTTTCCATCCTGCAGCTGCTGTCCTTCCCATTGCAATTTACTTGGCCTTCTATAATTTATTCATCCCAGGATGCAGCTTGTACATCTGCAGTATCATTACTAGAGACGCCATTAGCTTTAAAATTTTATAAACCTCGGTGCAGGTGATAAGTTGAAAAGTTAAAGAGGGTAATTGTGGCAGGAAAACAGGGGTATTTGCTCAGTGTTCATCTCACACCAGAGATGCAGGCTCTGGGGGGGGCTTTGGAGGGAGATCAGCAGACTGGTGTGAGCGAGTGAACTGCTGCCAGCTCCCAGTCAGCTCACCCAAATGTGAGCCTATCCCTGCTGGATCCATGCACTGGGCAAGGGACCTAGAGGCATGTCCACATGTTTCTCCCTCTTGGCTTCTCAGCTGCACAATTTCTTTGGGTCAGTGATGAGAGGGGCTGCACAACCAGGTGTTTGCATCTGGACGTGTTGCTCATACTTCTGTGACAGACTTGACAAGGGACTGGCAAGGGTTAGGGCAATCCTGAATCATCTGCCTGCTCTCTGTTGGTCTGGATGCTTCAGGACTCTCCAGGGAGCTGGGAGAGTCTCTACCATGTGGATACTTACCACTCAGAGCATGCCTGAGTCTCCCAAGCTGCATGTCCTGCCTCTCTGCTTCCTGACTGGTTCATGTGCCCTCAGGTGCACTGAAATTGAGTCATACTGGGCAGTTTTCCTAGAAAGTTTCCATGGCCAGGGCACAAGAATGCACCAAAGGTCTGGCAGGGAAGTAGGCATAGGAGCCTTCACTGGAGCCCTTCACCCTTTGCTATGAATTAAGAGCATCCAGCTGGCAGCTGGAGGTCTCTGACAGCTGAGCTAGGGGGATAAATTCCCTCTCCCCAAGGCCAAGGGAGATATGTGTACAAGGATGATTTACAGGCTGCTTGTAGGGAGTGATGAGCTGGAAGGCTGTGGGGAGCAGGGTCAGTGCCAAGCAGGGTGGGGCATGGAGGAGTTTGAGGGGTGGTGGGAGGGAGTGAGGGATAGCTGAGACCAGGGAGGGAATGGAGGAGACAAGGTCCCAAAGATGTTCCTCTGTCTGCAGACAGCTTTCTCTCTCCATGCTACAGGTGAGAACATCCCAAATCCCCCCTCCCACCCTGGCGTACCTGCAGCTTTGCTCAGTTTCCTGCAGCCTGAGGACTAGAACACTGCTGTCTGTCCCCAGGGTATGATCAAGGCACAGGCAGCTCTGAGTGCTGGGGACAAGGTTGCTCTTGGGTGTTGCTGGCATGAGTCAATCTCATCTTGTACAGGTTTTCATGCTGGCTAATGAAAGCAGCCTGTAGCTGAGTAATTTGACTGCCACCTGTCCTTTCTGTGACCCTCATCAGTGCCTCATACACAGCATCACTCTGTGTCCTGTGTGTCACTGTCCTGCAGGGTGAGTTAATCACACACTGAGCAACTTCATTATCCAAGCCCTGAGCCCTCACCTGAGCTTTCCAGCAGTTGGTGACAGTCCTGGTTCAAGCTTCAGGAGGCATTTCCCCCTCCATTCTGTAATCATCTTGTGCCTCCTTCCATAGCTATATTTCCCAGGATGCTCCAGCACCTAGTGTGAAAAGATTCAGGATCTGAATGCTCTCAGCAGAAGGGAATTCACAAACCCTTGAGCAAGAAGAGGGGAATGAAGACTGGGGAAGTCTGGAAGACACATCAACCCAACTGAGACTGACTAGTTTCCAGCTTGTCCTGCTCTCCTGCCATAGTCAGAATGCCTTTTTCTACTCCCACACACACATTAGTTTTGCTGGTGTCCATCCCTCTTCACTGTGACTTTCTATCTCTGCTTTACTGTGGGAAATTAGCTTGAGATAGAACTGAGAAGCCTCAAACAGCTTTAAGTAGGGGGAAAGGCTCATTCTGCTGCCTGCCTTAGGTAGCCATAATCTGCTAGGTGATTTTGCCCCAAGGCAGAGTTCCCATTAGCATTTTGGGGCAATGTGCCATGGGCTGTAATCATCATCATTCCCACATTCACAGACCTTACACTGTTGATACCAGAACAGCTCAGCCTTAAGACAGGTCTTACTCTGCTGCATGGTTCACAGCAAGGACCTTTTCCTGGTTTTCCCCACAAAGTTTTAGCTCCCTGGGAATAGACAGTGAACTCCTAGCAAGGCCTGGTCATCTTCTGCAGAGAGTAGTCCTCTTAAGGACTTTACAACCCTCAGTAGCATGGATGACCCTGGACTCGAATCCATCCTAGGAAATTATGACAAAAATACACACCCCTCACAGCAATTTCTTCTGGAATGTGAAGACCAAGCAAGACCACACTCAATAGCCAATTTTGGCAGCCAAAGCAGGCTCCTTGCTCTTCTGCTGCATTGGCTTCCTTCCCCACATGCTGCTCCGCTTCCATCCTCTCGTACACCAGGATGAAGTCTTCTCTAACTGTTCCTGACTTCAGCATGCTGCCAGATAAACAATGTGGAAATTAGTGGAGACAAGTAAATAATTTGTAAACAATCATTTATTCATTACTTTCCCCTCCTTTCCCTGTGCAAGCAGATTGCGTGGTGCCTCAGAAGCACTCGCAGTTTGGAGTGAATTCTCTTGTAAGGCATTTCCCACTCTCCATGAATAACTTATGAACAGATCAGAGTGAATATTAAGGGCCTGGAAATCCAGAGATTGGGCTGAGCTGAGCTGAGCTGAGTGAGTACCACTTGAGCTCCTCCAAAAGACAAGATATCTAACAAAACAGCACTAAGTGGATTCACTGTGCTGTAATTAAAGGGTATGCACATCTGTTAGTCAATGGGCTGCCTGTCAGGTAGGGTAAGGTAGCCATGCAGCAGGGGATGGCATGCCTGAGAGATGTAGCCTGTGATTGGGATACCAAGCCTTTGCATTTACCCTTGGGGTTGATTCATATTGTAGAGTGCTTCTACTGAGCTGCTGATGAGAGACAAACATTGGCCTAACCAGCTGGACTGGGTTCATGCAAGAGGTTCACAAAAAAAATTCTGAATAGCTTCACACGTCTACCAGGCATTGGTAGAAGGCACACATAGAGGGCTTATGCCCCAAAACAACAGAGAGCATAAGGATGTGCTGACTTCAAAGAGTCCAAAATTAAACTTGTACATGGCTTCAGTCAGGTGCTCTGTGATGGGCATTTATCCACCTTTGAGCTCAACCACCTGCTTTGTGGTTTTATTTTTTCTTTTTTTGAAAGATGATTATAATTCACTCAGAGAAAGATTCCCAACCCCCTGTCTAGCTCCTAAGGCAAGGATTCAGATCAGTGCTACATGAAATGGGGGGGTGGGCTGTGAGCTGTAATCCCTTTTGCTCTTGCAGAGGTCGCTGTCAGCCCTGCATATGATGTTCCCCATGTCCCAGGCCCAGCAGGACCTACTGCCCAGGGTGGTGCTTGTAGAACTGAGGGCTGTGTTGATGCCAGGTACCTTTCCCAGTGTAGGCCTCAAGCATCTCCCAATGTTGCAGGAGGTCAGGAGTCCCCGTGGCTGGGGACATCACCAGTATCCTCTCTTGAGGCCTTTGGCACAGCATCTTTCAAGTCACCATGGCTGAGACATCAGGCCTAATAGGGACCTAATAGGTGATCGATCTCCTTTTGCCTTCATTACAGTAACTAGGAAGTCCTAGATAAAATTTAAACTGGGGTGAATGTGAGCCACTAAGCTATGGATTCATGTCCTAAACACCTGGAGTACCCAGGGGATGCTGTGAGTACCCCCACAATGCCACGGGTCTCCTCTGGACATCCTGCAGCACATCTGCTGGCATGGTGCAAGTCTTCCTGCACCCCCGAGCTTTGCCATGGCAGGCTGTGTGCAGGCAGCCCTACCAAGAGCACCTCCAGAGCAATGCAAGGAGCTCCAGAGCAGGCAAGGGTACCATTGCCTGTGCTGGGATGGACCCAAAGCAGCACACAGCTTGAGGCCAGCCTCATCTCCCCCTTGCCGGATCCCCCATGCATCTGTAGTCCTTTCCGCTCCCCGGCAGCCTCATGCACCTGCACTCCTAGGCAGAATGGGATATATCCTGCCCCAGGCGCTCAGTGCAAGAGGTCAGCCCTCATAAACCTCTCCGGCACTGGAGCCCAGGCCAGCTGCCTTGCTTGCACCCATAGGGAGAGCCTCTGCACCCTGGGAGAGTTTTCCATCCATCATTCCCCAGGTCAGCACCCACCCTGCTGGGTCCAGGGCATGGCATGGTGGCACATGGCAAGGATGGGGCCGTGTGCTCCTGGCCCCCAGCTCCCCTCCCTGCACCAAGCACTTTGGGTAACCCCTGGTACGTGGGAGGCAGCATGAAGTCATTCTGGTCCTCCAGTAAACCGCCCCCCCCGCAGCTGTCTGGAGCCAGTGCAGATTGTGGGACGTGTCTGGTGACTGACGAGGCCTCAAGTCCACATTTGTGAGAGATGATATTGAGAGTTTTAATATTTTCATGACTGAGGGGTCAGGGGGAGGCAGGGATTCCCAGGGTGGCTTAGAGGGGAGGCGGCAGTACGTGCATGTGCATGTGTGAAACACGTTTCATCCTACAGACCCCCAGCTGCAGGAGTCCTGCACAGATAAAACCAGCATCACATCACCTCCGAGCAGCAGGGACCAGCTGGGGAGGAGGTTGGACAATGGCAGCTAACAGGGATGTGTCAGCAGGGCTCAGTGTTGGCTCTTGGCTTAAACCCTCTGCTCAGTCCCTCCTGCATGTCACCAAGGTCCTCTATGGGCCTTGCCCATGGGGTTACTCCAGCCTTGGGCCCTTCATCAGTAGATGAGCTCCTGGGAATCTTTTTGTAGCTAGTCTCCTCCTTCCCCACTGGTGAGACCACTTGATGGAGTGCCTCCATGTGATTGCTCCACCATCCAGAGTCTGGTGAGATGCTGTGGCCACTTTCAAACCCTACTGATGCTCCTGGAGAAGCTGCTCTCCTGCCTGCAGTCTTATGGACAGCATTTGGTGCATGCTGGTGGTTTCTGCAGGAAAATCCTTTCTGCAAACTGCTCTGCCCTGCTTTAATCCCAGCTAACCTACATTAAACGTCACCACACCATAGAGGGGGAGGTCAGAGTCACCAGTGTTTTCCAACTGTCCAGGAAATTGCCTGGTCTTTCATGAGGCAAGAGGAAGGCAAAAAGTGAGCCCAGGTGAAGCCATGATGCCTGCTCCCAAGTGCACTGTCTTGGATAGGATCCTACTGGGAAAGGACCTGGAGCAACTTCTTGGCCAGGAAATCTTAGAAGAAGGCACTTGCCTGCTGCACACCCAGGGTCAGTGTCTGAACGTGTTCCCACAGCTACCTCAAGTGGGGATCTGGAAAAGGTGGGGATCTGGCAGCCATAAGCCATCAATGTCCCATGGCCAAGGTGACCACCAAGGTCAAACACTGCCATCCATGGCTGCAGGGTGGTGCCTGGCTCTTTCAGTGGAAAGATCCTGTCCCCACTTCCCATAGAGAGTGGGGATGGAGGAACCTCTCCTTGAACTGGCCAGAGTGCCTGCATGCAGTGACTCTCACCCGGAAAGGAGGAGGGGGGCCGAGGCCTCTTTGTAACCCAATCTCGTCTGCATGGGCCCCTTTGTTGTTATTACATTTATTTATTGATCCCCCTTGGGAAAACCTTAGCGGTGCTGGACTTGCTGGGGCTTTATTAATGGGGCTAGAGAGAGAGGGGAGGGAAGGGGGGCCGACCAGAGCACTCGGACCATCTGTTCCCACCAAAGGGATGGAGCAACAATAGCCATGTTTATAAAACTTCTCTGCAAGTCATTGTGTTTGTGAAAGGAGAGCTTCCACATCAAAGGCCATTTCCGCTCCCACTACTCAGGGGCCCCTCCATCTTCCAGCATTCTGCAGGGATCGCCCTGTCCTGGTCCCTTCTCCTCCCAGCCCTGGACACATGGTGAGGTGATAGTGGCATCACCCACAGAGGGACCACCATGACTGTGCACACCCATGCTAAATCGAGTGTTCATCACCTGCCCATATCTGCTGTTCCAGGAGGCCTTTCTAAGGAGGGGTTTCTCCTGGAAGCAATAAAACTATCATAAGGCATTGGATAGTGATTGCCAAGCACTGGTGTTGGGAGCAACAATATGGCCAGTACGGGAGATCTGTCTCCTGGATGGTTTCTTTCAGTCCACTGAAACAGCAGTATTCACGAAGTTGCTTTGGTTTTCCTCAAATTTCATATATGGGAAAAAAAGAAAGAGGAAAAAAACCCAAAAAAAGGGAAAGGACTGGGGTTTGGCCACGTCAAAGCTGGCTGATGGGGTCCTTAATAATGAAACAACTGTGTTTGGCTTTGCTTGAGGCTTGTATTAGATTATCTGTTACAATCAGACATAAAATAAAGACCATTAAACAGCTATGAAATATTTTGACTGAACCAGTATGTTGTTTTTTTCTTCCCAAACTGATCTTGATGGACAAGATGAGGGTTTAGTTCTGGCTCAGATCAAAGCCAAATGCCTTCCTGAAGACTTGGAGCTGTCAGCCATATCCTGACCACAACCCAATCCTGCAGTTGGGGACAGGCTGCTCTGGGGTAAATTTGCAGGCTGGAGGTTTGGGACATATCCAGGCTGTCATACACCCACAGCATGGCTCTGAATGATGGCGTGTCACCTCCTGGGACTGCATCTCCTTCTCCATGTTGGTGCTTTATAGCTCCATGGGGTAATTCACACCTGAGCTGGTGACTCTGCTGGGGTTTGTGACCACTGGGTGTGAGAAACAGAGAAACTCCCTAGAGATGTAGAATTACCTCAGTCCAGCTTTGAATAAAACTGAGACTTCTGGAAGATGCTGCCAGCCTCCAAGTGAAGGGCTTATCTCTGCACCATGTGTTTGTGCAGGGACCTGATTTCCAGCTGGCAGGACAGGCATCCTGACAGCAGGCTAGTGGTTGGGCAGGGTTCAGGCTGTCTCACACCTTTCAACCATCCCTTCCACCATGGAAAGGGGAAACCTTCCCAGAGACTGTATGACGCCTTCTCAGGAAGCAGTCCAAGTCCCTGTTGGCTGTGTCCCCTTGGCCAGGCTGCTGGAGGAGACCTGAGCATGGTCCCTGATTGCTTTTGGCAGGGTGTAGGGAGCATGCTGCTCTCTCCCAGCACTTAGCAGCTTCCCTGGGAACCATGCAGGAAAGGAGGAGAGGAGCCCAGACTTGTGGGAGACACTTTTCATTTCATGCCTAAGCCACTACTCCACTGCTCAGCCACATGGCTCCATTAAGTCCCGTTCTGGCTGTCTTCTTTCCATCAATCACTCAGTCTCCACGAGCAGCCCAGACACCGGATCTGGGTTATAAATAAGACAATCAATCAGTGATGCTATTAGATAAACAGAGTGGCAGAAGCCAAATTAATGCTTGGCTTTTTCTTGAAAGGGAGGAAAAAAAGAGTCAATTGCTTATTAGAGGACTCTGGTGTGGTCTGGTCTCCACACTGCAGCTGAGCCGGGCGGGCTGTGCTTGGCTGGTGTGTCTGTGTGTAGGGAGGTTTGGGATGCTGTGAGCAGATAATCCATGTGGGTCACCCTGGCCAGAGCAGGGAGGGGGCTGGGGTAGAGTGGAGGTGAGCTGGGAGGTTGTAGCACTGGGGCAGTGATGAGAGATGGGAAAACAGTGGTGGGAGCTTCCATCTGGGCAATGGGGAGGTTTCAGGGTGGGTTTAGTGGGGAGGGAGGGCATGAGGCTGCAGGCAGAAGAGTTTGGGGACCAGGGATTCAATTTCAGGACAGACATTAAGCCAGTCAGGATAGACACAAGGAAGAAAAGTCTCGCTGCTTGGAGGCCTTTCAAACAACAGGCAGTCTCTTCTGGAGGTGAATCAAGTCCTTGTCTGGAGTCACCAATGAATAAGATGGTCCAAGAGTGTCATTTGTGGTTTGCTGTGATGATCTGTCACCTCTTGTTACTACAAACCTCTACCCTACAGGATTGTGAGGATGCCCAAGGCTGTTTTTACCTCCAAGGTCTGCACCTGCAGCTCCATCTGCTTCTCTGTGGGCTCATTCCTGCACCAAAGATGTCAGAGAAGAGGCTTTCCTCATGGTGGGACAAGTTGCCTGAGCTGCTACTCCTGCCACTGGGGAAGAAAGCCCTAGGAGGAAGGCTATAATCTGCCAGAGACATCCAGTGTAAAGGAGACATAAGCTCTGTACAGGAAACATCAGTTTTTTCTGAATGAATACCCTGTGCTTTGGGCTGGGCTCTTGTATTTGCTGGACTTGACACTACTGCAAGTTGAGGACTGGGAGAGTCTGGGCTTCTCCAAGTCAAACTGGCTGTTTACAATCTCATCCCTCACAGATGCTGCTCTTTACTCTTTCATCCCAGGGACTGCCTTTTCACCAGCTCCTGCTGCTTTCACCTCCACCTGACACTTCTCCCACTTGTTGTGATGCAGGAAGGGTATCTTCCCCTGGAGGACCGGATCTACCACTGTGCAAATAAAGCAGCAGCTCTCCTCTGCCAACTGGCTCAAATATCCCACCTGGCATTTCCACCCAACCCAGCAAGCTCTCAGCTCAGGTCTGGCAGTGCAGCTATGGGTGTGCTTTCTCAACAGCTGAGCCTGCTTTCATTCCCCATTCTCACCTCTGACTGTGCCAGACTGAAGCTCTGCCAGAGATGAAATGCACAAGACAGTACCACTGCTCCTCCTTCATCCACCTAAGCAGGTCACCCCATCACAGGCTGCACAACACATTCCTGACAGCCTAATTTGGGATAGATAAACAGGTTGTTATCTTTTGGGAGATCTAAGCTCATGAGAGGGCTGGCTATGGGAGTAGCTAGACTTTCTGACTATTTGGTCAGGGAGAATGAGGCCTCTGCTAGCACCCACTTAAGGGAAGGTTGCAGGAGGTGCAGTCATTCAGTCCATTCCACTGTCCAGCCCCTTGCTCAAGCATGGGGGGTTTCTGCTTCCTCCAAGGCTTCAAGTCCAGGAAATAGCTCCTGCTTTCCAGTCACACTTCTGATCCCTCTTGCAGAGCTTGGGGAGCTCTGTGCAAGGCTGCTCTCACATCAGCAACAGCCCAAAACAACACCTAATGTGGGATTTACTGCCACATATGTGCTGGGAAGATGCAGGGACCCATTGCACCCGGGTGATGTATTGGATTTCAGGTTACGTGATGCACAGGTTTCTCTGAGCATTGTAATTCCCTCTTTCTTCCTGTATGGATTTATACTCCTAAGTGGATGGATTTTCTGCTTGGCAGGGATGCTCCCCTGGGATCTTCCCCAGTTTGAAACATCTCTGCACATCTGTACATAATATTCCTGGGGCACTTAATGAGTGGGCTTTTACGACACCCCTTGCTTTATAGACTGCTGCTTAACATGGCCAGGAACCACGGAGGGGCTGACAAATGGCATCCCAGAGCTGGCAGAAAGCCGAGTACCAACTCCAGGTGCTGGATGATGCCTGGGGCTTTGTGTGAAAGCCACTGCTCTCAGGTGGCTTCTCACATAGCTGCCCTGAGCAGTGGAAGCAACAATCCCTTGGTCCCTGAAACAGCTTGAGAGGGACAAGTTTCTTCTGTTTAACAACCTGAGACAGCATGCCTCTAGACCAGCTATGGAAATCCTGGGAGGAGATGAAGGTGGTCTGTCTGTCTAGGATGATTCTGCCTAGCAAGGGCTGTGCCTGACATTTTTATCTCTGCTAAAAGCTGTCCCTTTCCCCTGCCCCAAAGAGCCATCTGCTATGGTAGATTACCCCAGCTTTTAGCACTGTGAATCCATAATTAGTGCATAATTAATTACCAGATGTTTTTAACACTAATGAAACATTAATAAATGATGGAGGCATGTTGTCTGGTAATGGAACATTAACCAGTGAACCAAGTCAGCACTGCCGCCAGCATGACCAAGCCAGAGACAGGTCTGCATCTGACTGAGCTCTTCCCTAAATAAAGCTCTGACATTGTTCAAATCACAGCAAGTGCTTGGTGGGAGCAAGTGACCAGCTTGGTGCTGCCCTTAGGCTTTGCAGAGCCAAGGCTGTGCCTCCTTGATCTCGGTCCTTCCATCCTTCCTTCCACCCACTCACCCATCCATCGTGATGGACACTCATGTGTCCATCCAGGCAGCCAGCCAGCCACACATCTCCCTGCTGTAGAGACTTAGTTGGGGCACCAGAGAGGTAATTTTCTAAAAAGTGGAGTTTTCCCACTGGGCATTGATTGATAGCACCCCTGCTCCAGGTGGTGCTCACAAGCAAGGCACATGGGGAAAGGACAGACTCCAGCAATGTGCTTTGCTGCATCCATTGGCCCCACACTGGGTCCCTGTGAGCCCTGCCCTGACAGAAGTTTAATTCAGAGCATCTGGGCCAGTGACATTTTCCTAACATGAAATTATTAATCAGACATGGGAAGTGCATTAGTTGTGACTACACAGCCTCCAGGCTGCAGTGGGGCACAGGCAGATTTCTATCCTCCTGCCTGCCTGAGAGATGTCAGGGTGCAGCCAGAGCTTGGGGACACATGGGACCCTCCACGGCCCGTGCATGGGGAGATGTGGCACTTCCCCATCGCAACACAGGTGTCATATGGGGTGGTGACAGCCATCTCCTTTCCCTCACCAGGAGTGTCCAGGCTGGGCATCCCCCGTGCACCTTCTCAGGATGCCCTGAAGGCCAGCTTTTGGGTCTCCCACCCCTCTGGGAGGATGGTGCTATGGTCTCAAATGCCAGAGCAGGCTCCAGGGTGTGTGTGTGTCCACTCGATGTTGTTCTCATGTCTTCCCCAACTCAGCCAGCACCATGCAAGGAAGAAGGCAGCCAAAACCCCCCTCTCCAGATGGTAGGGAAATGACACCCGGAGCCGCCAGTCAACATGAAATGAACATTTAATGAAGACAGTCTCTCCTGGTGTGTGTGTGTGTGTGTGTGTGTGTGTGTGTGTGTGTGTGTGTGCGCGCATGTGTGCGTTGTCTCTGTGAGCTTAGTTTTATCCCCTCTATTACTTTTTTTTATTATTTTTCTTTTTTTTATATATATACATCTATAAAAAATTCAAATACAGCATGTCAACAGTGGGAATACTAGGACGTATGGTATTAAATACTGCGCTTGGGTCCAAGCAGGGCCAAGAGGAGGTGTCTTTACAAAACAGGACTTCGGGCAGGACGGGGAGGAGAGCAGAGCAGGCATGGGGACAGCTGGGGACAGCCAGGGACAGCAGGGGACAGCGGGGCACAGGTCTGCAGGGCTCCAGCTCTAAAGGCAACAGCAGAGCTATTCTGCTTTTGTTGGAGAATGAGACAAAGACATCAATGAGGATGATTCCCTGTATCCAACATGGTTAAAAGTTTGGGGGTGATGTTGGGTCGGGGTTGGGGATGGCGAAGGCTCCTGCAGGGTGCTGTGGAGGGGAGGTGGAGGGACAACTCTCCTAGGTGCTCAGCAAGGAGCAGGGGGGTTTTACTGGTGTTTCAATTCTTTTTTTTTGTTCCATTAAAACCCCACCAGCTCCCTGCTCCCCATCGCACTTGTGAAAGCCACCAGTTCCCCCATCCACCACCCCCTCGGAGGGGACCAAGATATGCCCCGCCCCGATCCGTGCACCCCTCCAGCTTCGCCACATGGTCAAGAGCTCAGGGGAGCGAGTCCAGTCCTTGGGTGACCCCCTTCTGCCATGAGGGGGTACACAGCTTGGAGCATCATTCCCCTCACCACCCCCCCGTTTTCATATCCCCTTTTCTCGGTGCGCGGCCGCGCAGGCGGCGGGCACGTCTTTGGCGTGGGGGGGTTCAGCTGTATGAGTGGGGCCCCCAGCTGCGCGCGGGGCCCGGGCTCGCTTCACTTGGCTGAGGAAAGGGGCACGGAGATGGGGCTCCTCGCTCCGGGCTGGGAGAGGATCTTGCGGCTCCCCGGGGGACGGCAGCAGCTCTGTCCTCCTCCGAAGTGGCGGTGAGAAGCGTGATACGTCCTCAACGTGTGCAAAATCGAAGAGCTAAGAGACTCAACCCGGGAGCGGGGCGGCGGGCGGCGGGCGGCGGGCGGTGGGGAGGTGTCTGCGCTGGGCTGTGGTGGATGGACAGATGGAGATCTGCAAGCGGGGAGCAAAGGGTCACCGTGTCGCTCCAAACTCAGCTCTGCTCAGTCACCGCTGGGACACACCCAGCAGAATTTCCACAGGGGAAATTCACTCAGGTACCCAAACACATCATTTCCACCTCCTCCTCCCCAGCCTAGGCCATGCCCACCCTCCCCTGGCTGCATGCCACCACCTCTCCTGGTGTCACACATGAGATGACACTGTCAGAGGGGAGCAAAGAACCCCGTGCCCACAAGGGGCTTATCTGTGGGCACCAAAGGATGGGTGGCTTGTCCTTTATCTCCCAAAAGGGATACATGTGGCTGCTTCCAGGATCCATCCCCGGCCTTGGGCAATATGGGGACAGTAAAAGGGCATTTGGGTATGACACCCATGAGGCAGCAGCCTTGGTCTGTAGAGGAGAGGGTTGTTTCATGGCTCTCCAGGCTGCCAAGTCCATCCTAAGCTAAATTAAGGACATTTTTGAGATGTAATCTGAATTTTTTTCATCTCGGACAATTTTTCTTTCATCATTAAGCAAAGGCCTTAGATTTCCATTTGTTTTCTTTGCCTCATAAAAACATCAGCATAGAGGATGAGAGAGGGCTGCTAAGGACGAGGCATCAAAGAGTGACCACTTTGCCAACTTTGCTTGAAAAGCCATTTTTGAGACCTCTAGCCCAATATCCATCTGGAAAAGCAGTCAGGCTTGGTGCATTTACAAAACTACAAGAAAAACCCACAGGACTTGTTCTCAATGCCCTTCACCCACAGTCCAGCCAGAGCAGCCCCTTCCCAACCACATTAGAACCCTGAGGGTCCCCATATCCCTGCCCCATCCCAGCACCCACCTCCTGTCTCTTATATCTCAGATTTGGGAGATACTCACTAAATAAAGAAGACACTATAGGCAGCCACAACCAGTCCAGCTGTCCAACACACTGCCATAGCTCCACTGCCCACCACAGCCCCCTTGTCACAGATCTTAGTTGTGGGTGGTGCCATGAAAGAGGAGGTGCTAGCGCTTGTTGTCTCTGCAAGAAAGGAGAGTGGATGGTGAGGGGAGCTGGGATACCCTGGGATTCATTCCATATGAGCAGCCCTGATCTTCTGCTGGTGTGGATAGGACCTGGCCCCAAATTGCCCTTTTCAGTGCTATGCCACACTGGGGCTGAGTTAGAGGGCAGGGATGATTCAAGGGATGGTGTGATCCACAAGACTTTCCTGGCTGTGACAGTGGATCTACTGCTTGGAGATGTTTCTGCCATTAGGCAGAGCTGGGCATTCTTCTCATCCCATCCTGACCAGCTGAGCCACTCTATGCACCAGCTCTGTGGGAATTTTAGCTAAGAAGTCACAGTGAGCCACCAGTGCTCAGCTGAGAACATCCCTCGTCCACAGAACATGCCACACACAGCAGGTTGCATCTGCTGGGCTGGCTCACAAGGTTTTTCCTGCTTTGTTCTGAACCAGATGGATTGTCTATGCCTGCAGAGGGCTGCAGGGTTGCAGGGAGTGCTTGGATGAGCAGTCAGGCAGGGGCAACTTTGGCCACATACAGCTGGCCCCAGCATGTCCCTGGCCAGACAATCTCAGCTGATGTCTGGGGACCAGAGAGGCTATCTCAGCATCTTTCAGACTCCACTGAGGTGTCACAGCGTTGGAGCTGGGGTGTCCCGCATCAGCCCTGCCTGGCAGCACCAGGCTGCGTGTGCAGGGATGCGTGTGCAAGGAATACATGTGAGGGACACATGTGTGCCTGCACAGGGAGCGGGCAGGTGACACTGGGAGGGGTATTCGCATTTAGCATATGGCAAGTGGGAATAGAAGCAAAACCAAAATGTGGACAGTAGCACTGCTGCATGGTGTTCCTGCACTCCTTGTAGAGGTTTATCCACCTGGGAATGGTGGCAGGGCTGTGAATCCCTGCTGCTGCCTGAATATCCAGGTGCTCTACCAGGTGCTGTTTTAAAAAAGGAGGGGGTGGTTTCTCTGCATAGGAGTCAAGGAAACCAGTGCAGGGTCTGCTCCATCCTTTCTGGGAAACAGAAGGCTGATAATACCCATTTGGACACAGTCCCAGCTTTTTCCTAGAAACAGACTTGTCAACTTGGTGGCTTTTATTTTGAACTGGTGTCCCTTTGAGCTATTGTGAGGGATCAGAGATGTGGAGTGGGTAGGACTGGAGAGGGGAAGGAGGGCTGGAGCAAGACATAACTCCAGGGAACAACAACTACCACAATCACAACCACAACAACAACAACAACAACAACAACAACAACAACAACAACAACTACGATGGCCAGCCTCATTGACCTGGCCCAAGTATCCTGGTAAGAAGGATGGTGTACCCAGGTGAGCTGAGTCAGCATTCTACTGCACCTGCTGGCAGGGCAACAGGGTGGGGTAGAGTGCAGGATGAAGGGTTGCAGCTCCACGGGTGTTTGGGGGCTATCCTTGGCTGTGGGCAAAACTTGCATGGAGCCAAAGAGGAGATCATTCAGTCCAGAGTCCTTGGTTCCTCCTGGAGGAAACCTGTTTGTACTGGGAGGAGGCTCTTACCTGTGATCTGGGCTTCCGTGGTGAGATGCTTAGGCTCCTCTGTCCAGGGGGTGGCATGAACAGCCACGCTCCAGTCACTCCACGTGCCAATGTCATTGTCTTTGGCTGCCACCTGGATGATGTATTCCTTGCCAGCGTAAGCGTCCGTGATGGTGTGCGAGGTCCCATCCGACAGCTCGACCTGAGGGCAGCAGTGGGGAGAGGAGGGTAGTCAGAAGAGTCCCCAGGAGGTGTAAGGCAATCAGTCTTTTTAGCTTTTGCAGCAGTTTTGGAAATACTGAGGCGTTGTGGGCAGAGGCACAAGAGGGAAGTAGAGGGAGATGCTCCAGCTGCAGCTTCATTAAATGTCTAAAGACCTGGTTCCACTCCCAAACTCACGATGTCAGAGTGGAGCAACTTCCTCTAGAGGTCACCAGAAACTAGCAGATGTGTGTCCGGGCTCCCTTGGACATGTTAGGGCAACTGGGAGTTGGATATTGCAGGCAGTGGCTGGGATGTACAATGCGCTTTCAGGGCACCACTGCCAGTGCTGGGAGGAGGCTTCCCCACCAGCAACACCTCTGGCCAGTCTGCTCCCATGCCTGCTGGCATCCCATTGTTTTGGCTTGCATCCCCTCCAGCTGGGCCCTTGGACAAGTATCAAGTTTTGTCCAGACATCCTTCCTAGAAACCATTCTCTCTGTCCCATTGTCACTGCTGTCTGAGATGTAGAAGACCCTGCCATCCTTTGTGTTGTAAAGTGCAATGGTTTAACTCCATTTAACCTTCCAAGGGATCTCTGATCCACTTGGAGCTTGGCTCCAGGACAGAGGGATGCAGGTGCTCAGCGAAATGCACCCCGATGGCACCAATCTTGGTGAGCAAACACATGTGGCTGACAGAAGGGGAGGGCTCAGCATCCAAGTGACCAGGGCAAGAGTATCTGGCAGAGGCTAAGTGGGATACTGCCCTCCACCCCATCTCTGAGACTGAGGACCAACATGCTGCCCACTTGAGTACCCCTCTGCTCTGTGTGTGGTTTAGGGGGCACATAGGCCACTCCTGCCCAGACACTTTTCTAATAAAGATGCCACAACATGAGGGGTGGAGTGGGACTGACACAGCCCACCTGTGAGCACCAGTGCACAGCCAGGGCCTCTAGCAGGGCGAGCATCACGTCCATGGGTGGGGGCAGCTTCTTGGTGCTACATGTGTGGGGTCCTCCACATGTCCCCAGCCACCCAGGAGAAGGTCAGGAACAGAATCATGGGAGGGAGGGAGGAAGGGCTGCACTACGGAGTGCCCAGGAGGTACCTGGGCCAATGCACCTGTGGGATGAGGCTGCCCTGGCAGTGTGGCTATACACACACAAGGAATGGTGTGCATACTAGATGGTCAGTGCCATTACCCCATCACAGCTTGCACACCTTAAAAGCAGGAACTCACCCTGAGAAAGAACCAGCCCTTTTCCTGTCCCTTCTGTGCAGCACATGCAACAGCCGAGCACAGATGCAATCCCTTTGTTGTGAAAGCTGCAGCCCCCTCCAGGCTTTTACTGTCACTCTGGGGGATTCCTAACAGGAGGAGGGGCATTTTTGCTTTCTTGCTCCAAGTGAAAGCCTTTCCTTCCCTATTCCCACTTCCACAACATCAGAGCCTTTGGGCTCTGCACTCCCAGCTGCTCCTGCCACCCGACCTGAGCCCCACATCTGGAGCACATCTGGATGCAGGCCTGACTGGTCTCCCTCACAGCCACTGGGAGCCCAGACACCTTGAGGTGGGTAGGCAGGAGACAAACTAGGTTATGAATCATCTGGTCTGCTAGGCAGGGCATCTTCCTGGAGTGTATTGGCACAGTGAGGCTCTCTGTGCCACCCTGGGAGCTCTTTGGAGGCACCTACCAGTGTAGATGGCAATGCCAAGGGAATCAAGTTCATTCCTGATGATAATTAAATGAAATGAAACCTCACAGGGTCAGCTGCCAACACCCTGCTGGCTTGACTTGCTCTGTGCTGGGCTATGGCTTGGAATTGCAGAATGGGGACATTCTGGGCTTATCCAGCTGGTGGTATAACTCTATCCAAGACTTCCAGCATTCTCTGAACCTCCTGGCTCCTCCCTGAGACCTGCACCAAGCAGGCTGCAGGTCGGCCAGCCCTACTAAGGTCCTTATGACGTGGCCAGGCTGCTTTCCCATCAGGATCCCATTTTCCCCATCCCAAGATCTCTCCCAGCTTTCCCTTGGGAGCAATTCCTGCTTCTTCCCACCCACAATCAGCAGCTCAGTCTTTGTAGGTGGGGTGTCACAGGCACAATGGGGTTAAATCTGTGCCTTGCCTGGGTAGGGGGAATGTCCCTCCAGGACCCAGACCTTCCTTGTAGGACCTGGGAGGGTGTTGCTCTAAGCTCAGCTTTATACAGCAGTTAAAAAGAGAAAACACGGATGATATCATTGATCTCTCCCCACACAACCTCTGGATGTAGAACTTCTGAGCTGGGCAGCTACAGATATATCCAGCATTTGTCATGGTGGGGAGAAAGCTACTGGGTGGGTGAAGTGCCACAACAAATGGGAAAGCACAACAGGATTGGGTCCAATTGGATACAGACAGGGAGAGACAGAACTGGGAGAAGACACACTGTGGAGGCTGTGGGGGGACGGGTGAACACACATCATCAAAGGCAGAGGGAGAAATTCCTTAATCCATGTCCTCGCCATACAGAGACAAAAGTTGGAGGAAGGCTGTGCATGGTAATTTTTTGTCTGGGGTGGGGGTTTGTGTGTCACTGCCTGCCTTTGTGCACCTGCCAAAAGTCACTCTGACTAGCTGTGAAGTTCTGCCCAGATTAATGAGGGATCAGTAGCCAGTGCAATGCAGAACTATTAGCATTGGGGAAAAAAAAATAAAAAGAGAGAAAGAGAGAGAGAGAGACAGGAGAGAGAAATGAAAAAAAAAAGCCCTTGAACCCAGTAATTCAGATGACAGCTTGCTGAGGACAGCATGGGCTGGGATCCCATTCCCTTCCATGGTCACATACCCCCACATTCCTTCTTGGAAAGATTATAGAGCTGCTGAGTGCCCACCCACAGTCCCAAGCACCAGGATGAGCACGTGGGCCAGCACCACATTGTTGGGATGGAGACAGACTCTTAGGGCAGGCTGAGGAGAGGACTGCCTGCCACTTGGCTTTCCCCCTGTCCATGCTGGTCCCTCCTGCACAGGCTGGAGGCCTGGGGACATCCACAGTGGTCACACACACTCCAACACCCATGCCTACCATCTTCCAGTCCCTGCCTGCAGACTAGTGTCCTTGTCTCACAGTGCTCAGCACATCAGGAGTTAGGGAAGCTATTATCCTGTCTGAGCTCCCCTCATCCTGCTCCTATGGCCCCCAGCCCACCCTGGCAGTAAAAAAATATCACTGTGCCTTGTTCCCACCCAGGCTCTGCTCCTGGTCCAGGGTGATGACCAGGTAGCAATTACTTGTGAATAGGGTGATGCATGGGCAGGTCTGAAAACCAGATGGTCTTTGGAAGGAATGGGGAAGGGGGGCAGGGAAGAAAACACCACCCTCCTCTGCCCTGACAGGTGGGTTGGGGGCTGGTGTGTCTTGGAAGGAGGTGCAGGGGGAGAAGGGGGAATCAGATGCCTCCTTTTCTGCATCCCACATGAAAATGTGTTTGCTGGCTCCCCTGTGGTGTCAGTGGCTGTTTTCCATTCCTTGACACCTCCTGCTTTTCAGTGCAGCTCCTAGAGTGGGAAGGGAGTGCTCCACTGGCAGTATGGAGATGAGGACTGGTGCCCTTCTGTCCCAAGGCAGGGATGAACTATCTCTGTGTGTGACAGGACAGTGACCATGCACCTGTCCCAGGTGCTGTATCAAGCCTAGATACTAGATTTTTTTAATCCCCAAAATAAAATAAGCACCCTCCCTGGCTATTGTAAGATGAAGATAATGTGCTTACACAGCCTTTGCTACCCACAGCAGTCATGGGAAGAAACCTCTTCTAAGAGCATAACTTGGAACTGCCAAATATCTGGCATCCTTGCAGCCTTGGATACTACTCGAGTTATACTGGATGCTGGGGGAAACTGGAACTGGGATAGGGATGTGACACACAGTGAGCTCTATTTCGCAGCCACTTTTCCCCACAGCAAGGGCCGGATCCTGCCACTGGGCTGCAATGAGCTTTGCAGGGACTCAGATACACAAACAGCTGCTGTTTCGGGTGCCTTCAGTCCCTGCAAGTGCAGGGGGATCTCAGCAGGGCTCCCGCCTGTCCTGGGGAACAAGATAAACCAAAACCAGGAGTAATCCCCAAATAAACTGCCCTGGCACTGGGAAGTTCAGGATGGTCACTGCAAATGGACAGTGAAGCTTGAGAAAAGATGTCACCATATGGAAAATAAATGTTTTACTTTTCCCTTTGAAAGCCATGCCTGGAGAGCAAATATGTCTGACAGTGATTACTAACAAAGGTACCCCCAGATACTGCCTCCTTCTTCAGAGCCACAAGAATCAGTTGGTATAACCCTAGACAAAACTTTCTACCTGGACACTGGGATAACCAAAAGTTGGGAAAAATTAGTGACCCCCTCTTATTCTTTGTCAGCCACATAGTGGAAGAGCCACTCCAGCAGGGTCTGAACTGGGCTCTCTGCTGTCACCCCCTCCTGGAAAGGCAGCTGTGGTGCTGCACAGAGCCCAGTCCTGCTATGGATCTGGGAGGATGAGCTATCACAGGGCTCCTCTGCAGCCTGGGCTGTGCCACACCAGATGCAGCTGAATGAATCCCTTCTAGCTCAAAATAAGGACCATCTTTGAAAGTGGGGGTTGTTACAGGAAAACAAATTAACAGGAAACTTTCTCCAGATGTGCTGGCCCCCTCCTGCCAAGTGACAACAGAAGTCACTTTTGCTTGTGGCTCTGGGGAAGATAGGATCAGGGATGCTGAGGGCACTCAGCAACAACTCTAACCCAGCTGGCACTGGCATATGCTGCCTGCAGATGCCTTTAGCATGCTGATACAGTGGGCTGAGGGTGAAAGCACCTTGTGCATGGGCATGGCAGAGCACTGACACTTGCCTGGTGTGGTCTGCATGTGGGCATGGAAAGTTAGGCTTGTCAACACCTTCCTACCTGCTTTTAGCTGTGTGAGCCTGCAGGTGAGGACGTGCACATGTGAGTATTCTGCTGCACTCTGTAATCTTTACAGCCGGCCGGTGCTCAGTACTTTTAGGTCACCAGCAGTTTCCAAGGGGGATGAGACCATCCAGGCAATGCCAGCCAAGGGTCCTGAACCTGCTGTGTCCCTGAAAAGGTGATTTCTGGGCATTTCCCACCTCCACCCTCCTCTGAGAAAATCTCTGCTCCAGCCTTGTCTGCCCCACGCTGAGATGTGAGTGACATTATGACAACCTAAATATTTTGCTCCCACCTATTAATTCTTTGGATTTTCTCCCCCTTCTTTTTTAATCACTGACTTTGCTGACAGGAGGGGAAGGGAGAGAAATGCTGCAATAAAAGCTACCAGCCGTGAAGCTGTAACCTAGCTTGCTCAGGGTGACCTCCCTGCCAAGATTGCCTTGCAAAGAGGGGGAGTGCAGGCAAAGCAGCAGAGGCAAAGGGTGATGCAAATGGGCACAAAGAGGCACTCCTGCTGCAAAGTGACATTGCAACTGTGCCAGCAGGGATGCTGCTGTGGCAGGCAGTGGCACTAATTGCCTTCCTACCCTGCTTGCTCCATCCTCTCCTTGCCCATCACAGACAGGATACATGCATTAGCTCACACTTCAGGCTATTTCAAGCTGCTCCAAGACAGGAACTTCCAGAGACAGCGTGTAAGATTCACCTCTCTGATGAAAAAATGTTGCTTTGCCCTGAGAAACAATCCTGAGCCCACCCTAGCAGCCACTTCCAATATGGATGAGGGAGGTCAGTCCAGGGAACAATGCCGTCCTTGCACCAACAAACCCAACACTAAGTATTTGGTAATACCCACAAACTTTTCATTCCTGTCCCCAAAACCCCATCATTTAACTGCATCAGAGCAAGCACAGATGTCTGCGTGGGCTTTTTTTTTTTTTTTTTTGCCCCATCTCCTAAAATCCTGTGATGGTGAGACCACTTCTGCTTGCACTTCCAGAGAAGGACCCTTCCAGCCTTTGCAAATGCTCACGAACATGGCCCTAATGCTTCCAACGCAAAAGAGGAAGGAGAGAACTTAACCACATTATTAGCTTTAAATATCTCATGACCTTTTACTGCAAATCTCAAGATCTGAGGTGCAGCCCGCCTCACGGTTCGTTAACATTTCATGTTGTCAGTGCAGCCAATGGGTTCAATTAGACTTCACTACGGCATCTGCAAATTGCTGGCAACCCACAGTAGGAAATCCTCCCTCAGTCTGGCCACCAGCTCTGACGCTGCATAAGAAATACCTTCTTGAGCCTTGCCACATTCCTGGAATGTGCATCGAGCTGGCAAGTGCTCAGCTCATGTGATATCCCTCCGAAATCTGCTAAAAGGGGGGATCCTGCTCCAGAAAATGCCATGAGAAGGGAGCAAATTGGGTGCAAGACCTGCCCATGGCTCCCCAGAGATGCTCAGGATGGTGTCTGGCCACCTGCCTGCGTGTAGGGGTGAGCGTGCAGATGTGCTCGCAGGGAGATCGCATGTGTGAGTGCGGCAGTCGCTGCTGTTGTGAGTTAACTGAAGGAGCCTGTAAAACCAGAAACAGGCTATTAGCAATCCATTAGGAAAGGGTATCCAGTTCCAGCCTAGGTAAGCCATTAGAGGAACATCTGAGAGCATTAGGGGAGCTCGCTTGGGGCCAGGATGGGGCTATAAAACAGAAGAGGAAACCATGCTAATCTGGCTTGAATTACAAACTTAAAAGCGGGAGAAAAATAAAGGATACCCTAAACATTTAATGTTTTATATTTAGGAGACAGAAGGGGAGATTTTGCCAAAACGAGAGAATAAAAAACCTGTTTAGGCTACAAATATCCATCTCTCTTCTGGCAGCAGAGAAACCACTAGCCCCTCTTCCAGAAAGGGAGGAGTATGATTTTAAAGTTGCTTGAGTTTCAGAGTGAGCTCAGTGCTGGTGAGGTGGAGGGGAGTCTTTGGCCACATGATGTGACATGATGTGACATAGCTGCAACCCCAACAGCTACAAAATGCTTGTGCCCAGGGTCAAGGGAGCTGCTGTGAGGTGGCACGATCTGGCATATCCTTCACTGCATGTCCATGTGGAAACCCATCATCCTTCCATGATAATAATTCCTAGAGCACATCAACATAATTTCCAGAGTAAATGGCAACATGAAAGCTGCTAAGTGGTCCGGGTGGAAAGGTGCTGCTGAGCAGGGTAAAGGGATTGTAAATGGCATGCTGGAGCTCAAACCCCATTTGCAAAGCACTGGGAAGGTGACAAGGGTGTTCTCCCCACCACTGGGTCAGCCCCAGAGATTGTTTCATGGTGTGGGTTGCTTGAGTCTGGCATCACCTAGCTTTCTCTGGCAGAGGGGAAACTGCCAGAGGCCAGCTCACATAGTGGTAGTCTCAATAAGATCCACTACTCCCGCCATGGATGGCTTCATCTTCTGGTGCCAAGCCCTGGCATTATTAAAATCCTGAAAGGAAGAGACTGGAAGAAAGCAGACGCTGATTGAATCAGGCCCTATGGTATTCGACAGCTCGACATCCATCTGATCCTATTAGTGCTCATTTGGTCCTGCCTGCCGAGGTGCTGTGCATAAATCAGACCCTGCAAAGATAATGGGAGGTGGTGAGGTGAAAGAAGAGCTGCTTCTTCTGCCAAGAAGTGTGAGCCATGTGTGAGCAGGGCCTGCATGGATATTCTGTCTCTGGGCAGCCTTTGATGTTCCTTTGTGGGTTTTCTCCTGCAGGGATGCTGGCCTTTCCACAGGGCTGCCAAGTACATGCTTCAAACCCACGGCTGGTGCAGAGCAGGGTTGCCATAAGGTGGCAGGGTCAGGGCTCAGCCTGTGGACCTTGGGCAGACAGGGACATGTCAGAACATGATGCTACCCAACTCATCTTGCCTGTTGGCCGGGACTTCTCCTCTCCCCACTGAGCTTCAAGCTGCCCCATTGTCAGCGCGCAGGTTGTGTGGGCATAAAAAGCAAGGACTTCTCTGTGCCAACTGCCTGTGGGGACAGCAAGAGCCAAGATGGGGAGCAGCTTGTGGCAAGAGACCTGCACCTTGACAAGAATTAAGACACCCTCATGCACACCTCATCCTTTCTCAGGGCAGTCATCCCTTTGAGCTGAGACCCAACACCACTACTGCAGGACAAGAGGGACAGATGAGCTAGGCTTGGACCCATCAAACCATGTCCTTCCCTTTTCTGTCTCGATTTGGGGGAATAGAGACACCCTCCAAAATAACAACAGGTAATGTCAAACAAAGAGTGCAGGGAGACTTGGGCATGCTCCCAGCATGCTGACATTGGTGGGGTTAATTTTAGGTACAAACACCTGCGTTTGCAGGGTGCTCAGCTGGGCTAAGCAGCTTGAATGTACCAGTGGGGTCTGGGGTCAGAGCAGCTCCAGCTGCTGCAGCACTGCCTTTCTCTGGGAAATGATTGAATTAGGCTTCGCAAATAATTCATCTGATGAATAGTGGCAGTTTTCCTCAAATCATCCACAAATCAGATTTTTCATTACCCAGCCAGCAGGGTAGGGAGTCAGAAAACAAGGCTGGCACCTCACTCACTGAATGCTTGCACTTGCTCACTGAGCAAATTATTCCCCAAACGCTCTTCTCCATCAGTCAGTGATGAGGAACATGTCTCTTGCAAGGGAATATTGATTAAAAGCTGTACCCAGGACTGCTGCACCTTCCTGAAATGCTGGGAAATGAAACCCTTCCCAGCCATCCTTGTACCCACCAGGAAAGCTGGTACTTGAGGTCTCTCTGCACCTCAGAGTATTTTTACACAGAAGAAGTTAAGTTCTTACTGCCTAAGAACTGCCTTTACCAACTAGGTTGGCCCTGCCACCAGTGTCACTAACACCTCCATGTATTTCCCACTGTCACTGCCTGCCTCGGGGCACTGATGGAGAGGCCACAGCATCCTCTCAGGGCTCTGCCAGGAAGGACTGGCATGTCTTGACACTGAAATTATGGTAACCCACACCCAGTAACTGAGGGACCAGCCACTCCGAGGGTGTTGAGGTAGGAGGTAGCTCAGTGGCTACCCCACCATTTTTGGGTGCAAACCAGGGTATTTGGCTGGATCAGGCTGTGGCAGGGTAAAACCATCAGCTTTTTTCACAACAATCACACACCTTGGGACAAAAACAATGTTGTGTGTGGCAGTTCCCACTAAATCTTCCCCTTTTTACACAGCTTCTACAGTCTGAGCATTCCTCCCCCAGATAAAAAAAAAAAATACTTACAGAAAACTAATAGCCAAACTCCGTCTATGCTTTCTAACCCCTCTGGATGCTCCACAGATGCTCTCCCACTATTAGAAAAGAAGCAAAGGCAAGGAGGCAAGCAGGAAAACCCTCTTATTTTCAGAGCCATCAGCAAAGGCTGCAATCTAAGACACAACCTGTGGTGCTGCCTCAACAAAAAGCCCAAGCAAATCAAAAAGTCACCAAGACAACTCACAGAGCCACGAGCAAGGACTCCCATCCATCCTTCCACATTTCTCTCCCCAGGAAGTGCTGGCTGGAAGAAAATCCCATTTGGCTCTTTGATGCAGGTGCCCAGGGACCCAGTGTTGACTCTTATTTCACTTTTGGTTTTTTTAGCAAAATTCTTTATCAAGAAAAGTACCTAACTAGCTCTCAACTGGCCCAGCTTGGGCACAGAAGGGATGCTGGATGAGCTATGCCAGAGCAGCAACACCTCCTTTCTAGCCACAGAATGCTTTCCTACACAACTTCAGCATAAAAGCAGCACACAGAGTTTTTAAAAAATAAAAAAAATCCTGTTTGTTATCTTTCTGCAGTAACAAATGAAATCTGTCCTCCAGGCTACCAAGGATTTCACTGACTATTTTTTTTTAAGAAACAAGAAATAAAAGTAGGAAATACGATAACATCTCAGCAATTGCTCGGTGACTGTATTCTGAGTTATGGTGAGCGGTATTTTATCTCCAGTTCAAAATCTAAATGTGGCAGAGGCGCATTTAAATGTGGTGACATTTATACTTTAAATGCCTTTTACATCTCGTTGGCAAGTTTTATATAGAACATATGTATGGAAAGTAGATAGGGGCCATGGATGAAAATGCAGAGCAGGAGAGGCTGCAGAGCCATTTGTAGGCAGAGTGTGAGCTACAAAAAAGGTGGAGAGGAAGAGAAAAGCCATGAGAAAGAGAAGGAGAGGAACAGGGTCCAGGTTGCCTGGGCAGTAAATATACATATTTTTTGTCCCTGAACAATTTTTTATAATGCAGCTTGTTCCCAGTCACCAGCTCTCCCCTCTCTCTTGCATCCCAGGCAGTGCAGCATCACTCACATGTTGCCACTGGTCCAAGATGAGAGGGCGATACCGCAGGAAGAACTTCAGTGGGAAAGACTCAGGGTCAGGCCACGATGAGGGGTTTTGCCATGACACCTCTAGTCTTCGAGGGTTATTAGGCACAGGTTTGGCCACCACACTCTCTGGAGGGTCTGGCTTTACTGTAAGAGAAGAAAAGAGGGGGAATTGGAAAAGCTTTGCATATGGCATACTTCCTTTATACCCCTTGGCAAAGCTGTCTGGACTTTGCACCATGTGCTTTCCAAGAGGAGCAGCTAACATGCATCCTTTCCCCAAACTAATTAGATGCAAATCATCTTTTGTAGTCCAGGTCAGTGATATGGCTGTCCTGGCTCAAAATACCACCATTAAGGAGGTGACAGCACTGGAGACACATGGAAACAACTGGGCCAGGGCAGAGAGCGTCCCTCCTACACAGGGCTAATTGGATCAGGATGAGGAGCCCACCAAGCCAAAATCTTGCTCTTCCCTCACTACTGCTGATTTCTGTGACTGACACACATTCAATCCCACTTGCCTCACAATAATCTGACAGAGTTTGGCCCTTGGGCTTAGGGCTGGGGTTTTGAGGATTCAAAGCTTTGGCACATGGTATTTACTAAAGGGGAAGGATTACCCTGGTCATCTTCCACTCCAGCTCTCTCTCTCTCACTGCCCTGCTCTGCTTTTGGGCTATGGGAATATTTTCTTGCTACTTGACATGTATTTCAGGTGAATATTAATTGTCTGTGGGCTATGCAATGTGCTTTGATGCTGCAGCTACTTCAAGAGTGCCAGAAGCTCATGACAGACAGGCTGTGATGAATGTCACTGCCTGTTGCAGAGCAGTCCTTGCTCCTTGCCAAGGGCTTGATCAAATCCTGACAGCTCAAACTCCCAATTGCAATAGCAAAGCTAAAAAAATTTGTGTACGCCCATGCTTATCCTTTAATCATGGTCAGGAAGGAGCTGGACACATGGAGCTAGGCACACAGCTGTGCCAGAGGTGGATGAGGGCTCTCTGTGTGCTCCAAGAATAGCAATGCACTTGAGACTTCCTGTCCTGGGAAGGCACTTAACACTCTTCCAAGTCCACATGCAGGCAAGTGGATCCTTCCTGACCTGAAAATTTCTGGATTGAACAATAGTCCCCAGGCTCTGACTGTCTTTAGTGGAAGCCTGTCAAAATGTCAGCAACAAACTCCCCTCCCAAGGATGGAGGAGGGATGGTGGGGCTGTGGGAGCTCCCCTCTGCCTGGCAGAGCTCCTGCCCTGCAGTCAGAGGTCTTCTCCATGCTGACTCCAGGGTTCACCTGCTGTGGGTGGGAAGTGATGCCCTCACAGGGGTTTTGCTTCTCCTGAGAGAGGAAGGAGGTGGTGGAGAGTGAGCTGCTCCCTCACCACCTGCCTGCAGCCCTGCCGTATGTTGAAGGGCATCTTTCCCTCACTCAAATGAGATCAGGTGCTGATCTGTGGCCAGTCTGGTGCAAGTGCAGTCACATGTGAGCTGCTTGCTGCCACCCATGCTGCAGAATAATGGTGGCACTGCTACTGCTTGCTCCTCTCAGGTGAAACCAGCCTGTGATGCTTTGAGATCACACTTTCTTGTCTGCAGGTGAGGCAGAGAGGGTGCTGAAGTGAAGCCACAGCTCAGCTACCTTGGTGGGACCTGTTTCCCCCAAGACATAGCCCACCATTTCCTCTGTCTCTCCAGCCTCCTCTTGCTCATCACCCTGGCACACACCCTGCTGCAGTCCTTTATCATCATCATCTTCACCACCACCCTGGCTTTCACCTTCCCTCTGTCACAGCAGGTGCAAGCAGGGCTGGATAGCTTCCTCCTTCCCAATATCATTTCAGGGTCAAAGGGTGCTCCCAGAGGCTCTGGCAATGGCTGGTGAGCTGGTAAGTCTGACCACAGGTGCCTAGTGCCACCTCCCAACTCCCACAGGCTCCTCTCTGTGGCAGGATGGGGCATAATTTTCCATTTACAGATTTATCCTCGGCAGCAGAAACACTTTGCTGGGGCTGTGCTGTGCTGAGCTACTCCAGATGGCTCTGCAATTCCTCTGCTCACTTCGAATCCCAGGGCTGGGGCTGGACATCAGCTTCCATCGACAGGGACTTGGAGTCCAAATGCATACGGAAAAGTATAAATCCAGCATTGGCTCAGCAGGATGGGTTTGCAAAACAAAAGTCTGTTTGGCTGAACGAATGCAGATGACTGTGAACTGCAGCTCTGCAGCGAGGAAGTGGGAAAAAGTGCTGGGCTAGGGATAGATGCAATGGATACTCCCTGGGGTAATGCAGGGGGCCTGGCCCTGGTTTTTAGTATGCCAGCCTGAAGGCATGATTAAATTCAGTTGGGCATGGCAAATGTGCTTGGGCAGCAATGAGAAATGCTACTGTAACTGTTTAAGGAAGTCAGAAAAAAAAAAAATGCCCCATGCTGAAGTGGGAATCACCTGCCCATTTTGCAGGGATGTGACCCCTAGACCCTCTCCTGTGAGTTGGACACTGTTGCTAGTGCACAGAGGAAGGCTGTTTGTGTTCCCAGCTGCTATGAGCCTTCAAACAGCACTGCAGGCTAACAGGAAAACCAAAAGTCCCTGGTACCTCTTCATGTGTCCCTCATCCACAGGAGTCCTGCCCAGGCTAGAGAGCACAGCAGGGCCAATCTCTCCAAAACAAAGCCAAAACTGTTCCTGCCATGTCCTTCCAAGGCAGCAGGGACACAACAGCCAGGAGAGGGCCATACCACTGGCAGCCAGTCCAGAGGGGATAAACCTCTTAGGACAGATCTCATCCTACTATGCTCATCACAGGAAACACCTGGGCTGGTCCTACAGGGGCCAGCTGAGGAGTGAGGAGAGACAGGCTGTGTCCAGATTTCTGATTTCTATTTGACCTTGAAAGGGTCCTTTATACCCTGCAGACAGGGACGAGTGCGCCTCCTTCTCCAGCTTTTGTCTGCTTCCATTCAGGCTGTACATGGTGAGGCAGGGGCCGTCTGGCTGTACATCAGCCAGCATAATAGAGCCCTGTCCTCACTGAGGGCCTGCAGGCAGTAATGTAATAAAAGCAGTAATAGTAATAATAATAATGGATGATGGGCATTAGGCTGAGTACTGGTTAAGCGGCTATAAAACCAGATGTAATATTATCCTGCAGAGCTAAGGGAGCATCATCAGACATTCCTGGGAAGGAGACTTGGCCAGGAGGCTACTCAGAGTCCTTCCCGCTTGGTTTTTGGCTGCTGTGTCTAAGCGAGAGCTTGGAGTGCAAGAAGAACATCAGGGAGAAGCTTCTCCTTAAGGCACTGCACACTCGTGTTTAACTGCGAGTCTTTAGCTATCCATCGCCCCTGGCTGTTGTCAGACATGTCTCAAAATTAATCTGGTGGTTCAGAGAGGCAGCTGAGACCCTGTGGCATGGAGCAGCCCGTCACCCATCCCATCTCTCCAGCAAGCACTAAAATGGATCCCTTGCGGCCATTAAATATCCCCTGGCATTTTCCATGAGCAGAGGGATATTAAGCTCCATATCTTAGCCAAATGTCAGTCTAGGTAATTTAATTCTGCCTTCCTAAGTAGTATGAATTGAGCTGACCTTCTGCTTAGGCAACTGTACACCTGTGTTCAAAGACTCTGAATTTCATACAGGCATGGGCATTATGCAGCCTCTCTGAGTTGCTCTGCATCTTCATTGCCACAGAGCTGGAGTTGGAAGGATCAGATGACCTTCTCAAGGTCACAAAAGGCATTGGCAGAAGATTTGAAGAAGGTATCCACACCTGCAAGGCCCCATCCAAGGTTGCCTTCCTCCTTTTAATGCTGTGCATCTTCTCACATTTTTCCCCAGGATTGTGAGAAGAAAGGTGCTGAGGCCAGATGGCGATGAGGCTGCAGTGTGGTGGTGCTGTCCTGGCTTTCCTGGGGGACGCAAAAACCATCTTGGGCTGAAACATAAGTGAAGAAGGTGTGGTTGTATCCTAGTCAGCCAAAAATGTTCCCATGCTGTTCCAGCCACTATAAAGGAGGTGGTAGCTCTTACACACCACCTCACTCCTCCTGGCATCTTCCTCTGCCTCCAGGTCCTCTTCCCTACAGTCCCTTTTCCTCATCCCTGAGGCTGGAGCCCTGATGTCTGTAGGGCTCTGCAGGATCTCCTCATACTCACCTTTATTAATATAAATACTTTTGCAGAAGATGTAATTATGAAAACAATTTGCAGGAACAAGATGAAGGCAATCTGGATCTCTTTCCAATAGGAAATGGGGGCCAGAGGGCCGGAAAAACTTTTCCAGTCATCACTGAAAATGACAATGCAGAGTGACCCTTTATAGCTGGCTGATAATAACTGGCACAACAGCCAGCAAAGCATGGGCTCAGGACAGCAAAAGAAAGTACCAGTCATTTTCCACTCAATTAGAGACCATCTTCTGAGCAGCTGGGGAAGGGATTTTCTTCTGGCGGCTTCAGAGATGGAGAAAGGAGTGAAGAAGCAAAACCAAAGCAGATCACTCTTTCCCAGGGGGTTTTTGTGCTTGTCCAGGCTGGATGGGTGGTCTGACCCAGAAGAGTGTCTTCTCCCAGCTCAGATGGTGCTGGAAGGGAGAACTGCCTGCCCTGCACTGCACTCTCCTTGGCTTTGGGTTGGTCTGTCCCCAGCAGGGCATGAGACTGGGGCTATATGGCTGCCCTTTAACCTTCATGCAGAAGGTATGATGCTTTTCCCTAGGCTAAGGGGAAAACACAAGGCAGGCTTGGACAACCAGACCCAGGGATTTCTGGAGAAACTTCACACAAGTCCTGGCTGACACTGTCTCTTCATTTTAGCAGGATGTGTGCAGATGTTCCCACTCAGCATTTTCTCAATGAGCCAAAGCAGTGGCTTTGCCCTGAGCCATAGGTGTTCCACCCTCCATTTAGCAAAGGGAAACCCAAAATAATCTCCCAGATGAGAGCTCATTGGGCCAGCTGAAATCCCCAGAGAACCTACTGGATGCTAGATCCACACCTCCATTCCCCACACTGGGACACAGTCCTGGAGTGCAGCTGCAGAGAAGAAAGCTGGAAGAGACACTGAAGTTTCAGTGAGGACCGCAGGCAACCTGGGGCAAAACTGCCTAGCAAAACACAGTAATGCAGTGCACTTGTTTTAACACCAGGATGGCATGAGGAGAAGTTCCACTCGGGACAGGTGGCTGTTGTTCAGCAGCAGCAGATGCTGTAATGATCTGCTAAGCCTGTGACTGCCTGCTTCAGCACTCTGTCACCACCCTGTCTGTGCTGCTGATGGATGACACCCATACCAAATCCTGAGGAGGAGAATTTCACAGTCATACAGAATATGGAGATTTTAAGGCCACTGGATACTGAAGTGGTTATGGGAGTGGGCTGGCACAGGACACAGCCTCTCCTATTGGCATCAGCCCATCACCCCTTCCTCAAGTGCCATCCTGGAGCCAGGTGATGCCAGGTGGTGTGACCTCTCAGTGCACTGCTGAGATGTGTCTGGGCACCCTGCACCCTTCCAGGCACTTGTGCAAGAGGCAGCAATAGTACACCCGTGCTGAGGGCTGGTCCGGGGCAGTGTTAACCTGTACTCACCACTCCTCAGACCTGGGCTGGATCCAGCTTTGCGCTGGTGTTGGGATGCCCAAGGCTTGCAGCTGGGTGTGCTTCCCCAGGGGAGCTGCCCTTGTGTGCTGGATGAAGGAGCAGATGTTTGGGAAGCTAGGCAGCACATGGGTGGGATACAGAGGTTACAAGAGGATGCCCTGAACTCCTGCAGGAGGGAATGCAAGGAACTTGGAAAATGTTGCTTAATTGCTGTCCTGGGCCATGCAGACTGGAGGTTACCTTCATTTTTAAGGAGTGTATCTTGACAAACACAACAACTTCCATTTAAAGGCACCCAAGTGACTGAAATTCCATCACTTCCCTGCTAAGCTCCATGCCTTGTTATCGGCATTCCCAATGCACTGATGAACACAAGCTTCAGGTATGGACCATGGCTGCAGGCACACAGCAGGACAGTCCCGCTCCAAAGTTATTTCCCTGCTCTGTTCAGAGCTGGTGCCTTGTTAGATATTTTCCAAGATTTGGGGTACAAAGGGAAAATCTGGTATAGCAGTGGAGCTCCTCTTCTTGCACTCCAGCATTTCCAGCTTCTCCATGCTGTGACATGTAGCACATTAAAGGCAAAGACCAACCACTGGATGCACCTTAATTATTCACTAATTTGTTTTTCAGGTTCATCCATTGCCACACGCAAACAGAACATTGTTTTCCAGCCTATTCCTGAACTCCATTCTCTCCTGTTTTTCCTGTTCTTTGAGGATGTCACAGCATCAGCTGTAATCCAGCTTTGGATGATGGCAAAAGCTGCCTGCTTTGCTGTGTTCGGCACTGGATTGTTTAGTTCATGCCTGCCCTTTGCAGTCAGGGTAGTATCTCTGCCATGGGACTGGACATGGTTGGGAAGCATCCCTGTGGCACAGCCTGAGACATGGACACCCCAGTCCACAGGGCCTGCCTCTCCCTGTCCCACGCTGCACAGCATCTGCTGTCCTGATGGGGCAGTGAACAGGTGCAGATGAAAGAATAGGGTTTTTAGACAATATTAGGTAAGGGCTGGGGGGACATGACTACAGAAGAGCTTTATCCCAACTAAGGATGGAGACAAGAGAATGGGACATTTTAGTTTCTCTTCCAGTCCTAATTGCCATAACTCTGCTTCCAGCAAAAACACCAAACCTCTCCTTTAGGGACTCTCTGAGGAGTAAGAATGGCAACACCATTCGAACCTCACAATTTTCACAGTTCTTTGCCCTAATACATGGCAGCTTTTCCTCCAGCATCCCAAACAGGGAAGAATTTGGCAACCATGGGCAATCTGGACCACTGGGTGTGGGACCACACAAGACACCAGGCCACTGATGTGACCAGCATGGAGGCTGCCTGTGGGCATCCTGTCTGGCTCCTCCAGGATGTTCAAGTGCCAGCAGGGCCCTGAGAATTGGAGGGACACAGGGAGGATGCCAGAGTGGCTCAGATCCCATCTCTATGCATAGGCAGAACCTCAAGTTGGAGAGCCAGTCCCTTCCCTGCCCCATCTTCCCAATGGATGATTGGCAGAGCAAGCCAAACCCAACACCGCCCTGGAGATGCCAGTTGCTGCCGTGGAAGTTACCTATGGCGAACTCGTCAAACGTGAGAGTGGTGAAGTTTTTGCCCAGAGCATTCGTGACTGTCAGAGTCACCTTGTACTTCACTGTTGAGAAGAGCTGGAGGTATCTGATGTGACACCTGTTTTTTGGAACAGCATCCTTCTCACATACCATGTCTTTTGTGCCGTGTCTGGAAAACAGAGGTGAGAAGAGCTGTTACCTGTGGATGCACCCAAGCTGCTGGAGGAAGGAGGCAGATTGTGCAGCTCTGCATCCCCTCAAAGACAATGGTCCCCATGCATTCACTCGCCGTTGCTGCAGACAAAAGGCTCCTTTCCTTCTGCCAGGGAACTGTGTGAGCTCCTGTGTATGAGGGTTTTCTCCCAAGCGGCTTCAGTGAACATCCTCATGCTGGCCCCAAGGAAAGCATGGGACCCAGCCAGGGTTGGGTGTGGGTCTGGCCCTCCCATGGGAGCAACCAGGTCTCCTGATGGTGACACAAACATCAGAAGATAATACATGGCATCAGCCTGAATAAGGGCTGTACCACAACTCTGGCTCAGGGTAGGGAATGATGTCTTGGCCAGTTCTAGGTGAGAGACACGGCTGCTGCCCAACAACAACTTCCTTACACCAGAAAAGAGCATGGATGTGCCAAATGTGCCAAAAGCCGATGGGCACAATATCACTACAGACAACTGGTGCAGAGAGGATAGTCTTGGGGAACACAGAAAGGGGATCTGTGCATGAGGACTTTCCTGGTCCTTTCTGAGGAAATTGAAACTTCCTTGGCAAAAGGTCCTGGTCCCAAACATCCAGTTTATATCTCCCCAGAAAATCCTTTGCCCTGCCCATTTTTGGGACACTGATACCATATGCTCAGCACAGGTCAGACCCTGCCTGTGACTGTCCCCAGACTTCATGGCACTACCTGAGACCTCCAGGCTCCAGGCTGTGGGGACTGAAACTCACCCTGTTGCACCCTTTCTCCCCAGACACTTACATGACAGAGATGTTGAAGGAGTTGGGGATGTAGGTAGGAGTGGGCAGGTGCCAGCTGCAGTAGAAACCCTTCGGGTAGTTGTTGGATCGGCACATCAGCACTGGCTCCTTCGGGGGGGCTGCCAGGGAAAGAGAAAGGGTAATTACCTGCTGGAGTGCGCTCCCCACCAAGTTCTGAGCAAAGGGACAACCCTCCACTCCCAGCTGCTGCCAGACTGGGAGGGGAGAATTTGCAAGGGGAGCCTATCCTGTGTTTATCAGATGCTGGAAAGATCTGGGGGTCTTTGTCCCATGCCTTCTGCTGAGGTCCTCCATGACACCTAGGTTTGGGCTGGGCTGTGCAAAACCCACCTTCTCCTTGGGCAGCTCACTGCTTCTAATGAGGAATGGAGTGATAGAGATGGTTTGCAGGTACCAGGGGAAATTGTCTTCAAGGCTGTGACAGAGATGTTGCTGATGAGGAGGAGGTGCTGTTCTCTTGACCCCATCAATCTACACTACTCACAGCTTTCTCTGCCATCCCTGGGGAGTGATAAAATTATTGAGGGATGATCCTCCAAATGATCAGAGGTCACCAAAGGGAGGAGAAAGGACCACTGGCAAGAGGAGAAGGAACAATGTGAAACCAGTGGACAAAATCCATCTCTGCAAGAGGACTAACTGTGTTAATGATTTTGGCATGGGAAAGAGCATCCCTGAATCTGCTGCACTGCCTCCAAAGAGGCAACAGAAGACAGGATGAGAGCACCCAGTAGGAGCAGCCTTCCTCTGGCCTCATCAGTTGATCCTAGAGGTTAGAGGCACAAGAGGATTTTAACCCAGCAGTGTTCACACTGTACTTGGTTTTCCTGGATGCACATGCAATGCACTCTCCTTTTTGCAGGAGCAGAGCAAGGGCTTCAGGAAAACTCTGCAAAAAGCTGAGGGATGGTGCATGCAAAGAATGAGATTTGATACCTTTGGGCTGATGAATTTTACCCTTGGTGTTAAAAATCATACCTGATCTGACACTGAAATCAACTCTTCTTGGTACCCAGGAACTTGCACTGACTGTACCGCCTGGCACAGTGCCTTGCCACAGAATACACCCTCTGGGCTAGATGTGCACCAGGATTCCCCTTGGAAAGGCTGTCTGATCTTGTGGTGTTCCCTCTTTCCCCTTCTTTGTTAGCCGTCATCCCCATATATCCACTGCAAATATCCCAGGACATGCTCTTCTCTCCGAGCAGGCGGCTTGAAGCAAACTGAGCAGACCTGGCAGCCTCAGAGCCGCTTCAGCCCCACAGCCCGTCTGTCACTGGCATGACACACGCGGGGGCACAGCCTTCTCGGGAATGAGCTCCAGCTGCGACTGGAGTCTCAGTCTAGCACGATCTGCAGAGGGGAAACTGAGGCACAGGCTTTGCGCACCCCCGGCACCGCTGGGGCAGGACTTAGAGGGCGCAAGCAATTGATAAGGGAGCCAAGTGCAGCAGGGCCAGGGAGCAGGGAGAGCAAGGAGGAACGGGAGAGGGAATGGAGGGGGCCAGCGGGAGGGAAGGCTATGCCGCTCCGCTCTGAGTGTTCCTCCTAATGGCCATTTCAGCCTTCAGCCGACAGACGAAGGCCAGAGCCTGGTTAATGAGCCTCCCGGTTAAATTATTCAAGCAGACCCTCCACATCAAAACAGAATGGCTAATCGCAAAGCCAGAGACAAGAGCCTCATCCCTGCTACAGACCCATCCTCTTCCTCCTCCCCGCAGGCTCCTTAACTCCTTCCCTGCCTCCCCTGGGCGTGCGGGACCAAGGGCAGCATTACTGTTTGCAGGATGCAGTGGGGGGGTTGGGGGGTCGGAAGATGTCCCGGAGGGGCTGAAGGGGTTTGGGGACAGTCTCTGGGTGCCCGGTGACCGCGTGGTGGCACTGTGGGCTAGCAGCACCTGCCCGGCACCCGGCAAACCGGGATGGGCTGGGAATGTTGCCTGGGGATGCTGGGGACACTGGGGATGCCACCGTAGGCGACTCGCACACTTGCTGCTTGTGCTCAGCTGTTCCGCCCGTAACCGGGAGTCGCCGGGAAGCCGGGCTGAAGCAGGCGGGGCTTTTTCGAGCATTCCTGGAGTCCTGCAGGGTCCAGCCCTACCAGCACAGCCCAAGATGCTGCACTGCTATGCGCCACAATTAGTCCATCTGAGGGATAATTTATGTCTGTTGTCTCCAGTATCACGCCGGATCCGGCTCTTTGTGATCTGTGCTAATTCCTCCGCTGAGGAGGCTGGGGCAGGCTCACTCCTCCAGGTTCATTTTGCTGGGAGGCGGAGGGAGGGTTGCGCATTCTATTCCCTGCTTCGATCCCCACTCTGCAGCAGCCTTGGAAGATGCCCCATTTCCACAACATGCCGTGAAAATCCTGCCCTCTGCTTCGAGGCTAGTCCCCAACCTTTTGTGTCCAGCATGCTCCACCTCTTACCCTCTGGTTCTTTTACCAGATGTGGAAGGAGAGACTGGGGAAGGGAGACAAAATGATCCTCTCATGTCTGCTCTCCTGATGCAGAGTTCAAGCACAGATGCAGCTGAAGGGAAGCTTCTGTATGAAGCCTGTCTCACCCTTTGCCCTCTTTTTCTGGGCTGACACAAGCTGTCTCACACAGACACTCCTGCAACCTCCCTCACTGCAAAGAGCCATCAGTCCCAGAGCCACAGGTGTCCCAGGAGGGATTTGTCAGGCAGGTACCCCACTTCCCACCTTGGCAGGCAGAAAGTTCGTGGCAGAGTGTGAGTGAGGGCAGTGCAATGTGCCACAAGGAGCTGTGACCGTGACACCACATGGGTGACCGTGGCCACCACTGCCAGGCACCACAGAGTTTAGGGCTGCAAGACACTTCTCAGCTGCCTGGCTGCATCAGGAGGGCTCTCTCTGCCCACCCAGCCATGCTGTCTTCTCCAAAATGGTGACAGATTTTTCATCTCCCTATGGGAGACGATAGCCTGCAACCTTGCTCCTCTCCCCTTCTCTCCCAGGAAAGGCACTCGCTGGCACAGTTCATGCTGCCCATCAAAGGCTCTTAAAGACAGCAAATAAAATTGCAGGCTCCAATCGATCCAGCACGCTATAATGCTGTCTTTGGAGGTGGGCCAGCCCATCAGGCCAACAGAGAGAGCAAGAAAGGCAGTGGAGGAAAACAAAGCCATCAAGGGAACAGCATTAAAGGCTTTTTCTGCCCTGAGGTTTTAGGCAGTGCTGCTGGGTGTGGGGGTATCCTGCTCCAAACTTCTCCATTCTCCCTCAGATGATGTCCAGCTCTCAGCACCTGCCCCACACCACAAGCAGCCTGAACAACAGGTTGAGCTACTTGGGCTCTCCTCCCTGGGTTCCTGCACACAGCCTCCCTAATTCTGGCAAAATTTCCATCCATGTTGCTTCATGGAGCTGATGAACTCTGTAAAAGCAGAGCTCTTTTCCTTTTGCCCAAACAGTGCTTGCCCTGTCTCATCTGTCTATTAACCTCTTGCATGGCAGGGAGCCACTTCTCCCATGTGCTCTGCTGATGTCCTCTAAAAACCCAGCATGTTTAATGCCTGGCTGTGGCAGCTTCCCAGAGGCTTGGGTTGCAACCAGCATCACTACAAAAGCTCTGGGTGAGGTGAAGAAAGGCTCAGAGCTGAGCTCAGAGCTGAGAACATGCCATCTGGGCACATGGCTCACAAACTATGAGATGCTGCAGCAAAATCTGGGGTCTGCCACAGCAGTGAAAGCTGGTATCAGGGTCATCATCTCAGCAGATCCTTGAAAAGACCAGTGTCAGGGATGGAGCTGGCTTCCCCACCACAGAGTGCCCCATGCTTTGCATCCATTTAACTCTGAATCTCTAGAATTTTGAAAACAGCTGTCACTTGACCAGCTTCAGCACTTCTGCTCAGCTGGGGACAGCACCACAAGTGGCCCTGGGGGATGAAACAGCTCTGGATACACCAGCACACAAACAGATTTTTGTTTCCCTCCTCATCTCTAAAGCCCAGTTATCCTTGTACCCTCAGCTCCACTGTGCGGGGAAAAAGTGTGACCAATCCATTTTAGAAACCACTAAAATGTATCTAAAGAGTTTTTCCTAGCTCTGCTAGGTCATGAGATAATGGACATTAAAATCATGACATTTTTATATATAGAAAAGTTATTTTAGGTCACTTTTAGAGGTTTCTGAAATGGATCAGTTATAATTTTCCTCTCCTGCTGAGGGCTGAATGTACTAAAGATGCCTTGCTCCACAGGTGGAGGAATACAAAAAATAGCACCAATAAAAGTTTTAAGAGGCCTCTCAAACACTTCTGTAGGAGGTATTTTTTCTGGTGCACTCGGGGCACATTCAGGCGCTGGGCTGATGGGGGATAATGAGCCCATAGTGTGCTTTTGGGGTCACCTGCATAACTCATCATCTCAGCCTTGGGCCAGCAAAAACTCCAGGGTCCCTGACAGCAGCATGTGCTTGAACTAGAGGTATAGCTGTGACACAGCCTGCCTGCACAAGGGCAGAACCCCTGTGCTGTCCCACATGGGGGCACAACCCCACAACCAATGCTGTTCTGCTGTCAGAAGTCCTGCTCTTTGCACCCCAAGTGCCCACGGCAGGACCACATCATCACCCAGTGACTTTTTTCACACCACTGGTGGTAGATATGTACAAATACAAAAAAAAAGCCACCCAACTGACCAAAAGCAAAGCTGCAGAGGCTTGGACAGCACAACAGGAACCCACCTGGGCACAAGATACCATCACTGAGCATGTGGGCACAAGAGCAGCAGACCTTGCTAGTCCACACATGCATCTACACAGATGCTTTTGTTATGCACATGCTGGCTGCCAGCACAATGTATTATTTATCTAACACTGCTTTTCTAAAAGCTTGTTTGAGTACAGGAGGCTGGTAGGAAACAAGAAAGAAAACAATGACAAATAAATAATATTTCTACTGCCAGGTGTATCAGGGGGGCATCTGTCTGCCATGTGCTACCTGTGCTGGAGTGCAGCATGCCTATGTCTGGGGATGGTCCCTTCCACGGACCCAAATGTTTGGGTGCAACTGTATTTTGTTGCTGGAGAAAGGGAGGGAGGTGATTGAATTTGCTGTTTCTCCTTGACTATCTGTTCTTGGGTAAGTGTAAGGAGAGAAGGGGTGTGGAGGACAGCAGGTGATGCTCCCTATGTTCTAGAAATATCATGTTCATAACTACCACTTCTTCAAGAAGGATAAAGCAAGTGTTTGTTTTTTATTTGTTGCTTTTGTAGGCTTTTATTTGTTTTGCTTTTTGTAGCTGATGCAGCAAAATTCATTTGAGAGAGAATCAGAGAACCCAGAGGTGAAGGGGCACAGGATGAGATAGCTTTGTTTCTCACTGACCTCCTGGATGACCCGGGCAAGTGATGGAGACAGGGTTTATGTCTCTCCCTTTCAGTATAAGCCACCCCACGCTTAGCAAGTGGACATTTTCAGGGGGCATTAATTTCCCTTGAAATAAGACACTGAAGATATATCCCTCTGGAGTGTGAGGCAACCCAGCTGATCACCACAGCCGCCTACATTCAGTTAGCATCTAGCCTAGCCCTCAGACTCAACACTACAGCACCTCCCTGATAGCTCCCAAAATGGGTCAGGGGCACCTGCAGCCATAGCCAAAGACCCCTGACCCTGCTGCCACCTAAGAGACATCTCCCCAGCCTCAAAGAGCACGAATTTATTCCCTAAGAAGGTGCTGGAGAAAAAGGTGGACTCAGCAACAGATAAATTTCTAAAAGGCCTTATTTTACACTGATTGGGGCTCATAAACCAAGGTATGGATTTTCTCATTTCCCTTGCAGAAAATTCAGTGAGCATGGCAAGAGGCAATGTTGTAAATTTTTGGAAGAGAGAGGAGAGGGAGAGGGAGAGGGAGAGGGAGAGGGAGAGGGAGAGGGAGAGGGAGAGGGAGAGGATCCCACTTTGAGCCAAAGTGGCAGGGCAAGCTCCCAGTGTGATCACAGGCTCACTGGAGATTGCTCCATGTGCAGTGCATGAGGCCACACTGTTTCCAGCACAGCAGAACTGCTCCTTAAACCTGACCATTCTCCAGACCCTAGAAAATGATCAAGCAAACCTCACCGTGTTGATCTGTGAGAGGAAGGAGCAAGAGCAGAGGGGCTCTGACAACCCTGATAAGGGGTGGGCTGGCTGTTTGGAATGGCAGCCTTTGCTGGAGGTGTTCCCCAAGGTGCAGGATGTTATGGGAAGGTGATTTAGGCAGGAGAAGCCATCTGGCATCCCAAACCCATGACAGACCCTCTTGTTGCCATTCCCTCGTGCAGTACTGATGCTTGGCAGCATTGCTGTCCCAGGAAAATGCCCATCCTCCTGAGCACACCAGCACTCCAAACACAGCTGTGCTCCTGGAGGTGACTTTATTACCATGGGACAGCATCCTAGGCTGGGTGCCTTAGGGAGTGCTGCATAGGAGGGATGCTGGACACCTCCACCCTTCACTTGGGACCACACCACAGCAGGAAGTCCCTTCTGACCCCCCAGTCCTCTACCAGAAACTGAAGAGCAGGTTTGCTCTGAAACTATCAAATATTGAACAAACGAACGCAAACCTGTTATCTGGGATAATTGTGAGTAAATAAAACATTTAACCAAACCAAATGCAGCTGTTTCCACTTGGAGCCGGCACAACAGCAGGGAAGCCAGCTCAGCTACTCTGCATCCTCGTTACAGCAGCTGATTATTGTTTTGTGTATAACAGTAGCACCGCCAGCCCTGGAGCGGGGCTGGGGCCGCAGTGCTCAGCGTGGTACCCCTGGGATGGGTACAGCGGCAAGGTGGGATGCGGCAGCACAGCAGCGCGCCGGGCAAGGGAAGTTCTCTGCTGTGCTGGGGTTTGCTCATCAGCCTAGGGAGTTCACGGCGAGGCCGGCTTTCCTCCCCCAACACCTCTGCGAGGGGATTTGCATGTAACATAAACCATTTCAGAGCCAGGTCACTGGTTCACACATAGCCCCGGGCAGTAATGACCAAACCTCGTTACCGGCTGCTCTGGGATTGACTGTGCCGGGCCCCTGTCCAGCTCCTGGAGACCTGGAGAGCGCTCTGGAGTGAAGGAGTGTGCAGCAAACGAGGGAAAAGTGCCGGCAAACGGGGCCTTTGCAGGCTCCGTGGATGGAGAACATATCCCTGCCTACAGCTCAGGGCTGGAGCATTCCAGGATGCCAGTCTGCCATGCCCAGACAGTAGGGGAGAGCAGGGGGCTCATGTGCTCTCAGTTTCTGCACATTCTCAGGGCTTTCCACAGCTGGGATTTGGAAAGGAGAGTTTCATGCCCCTGCAGCTCCCACCCACCCAGATGCTAGGACTCTCTCTTCTAAAATGGCTGGGAAAGATGAAGGGCATGAATTACATGGGATTTTCCAGTCCCTGCCAAAATACTTTCTTCTTCCAGTGGGCTATTCTCCTAGACATGGGATTGGATACGCTGTGACAAGGCAATGCAGGCACAAGATGTTTCCTTGTAACACATGACTTTCCCAGCAACTGCTCCACGCCCCAAGGAGTTTGTGGTGAGTGCATGTGGGAGCACATCACAGCCCTGATCTCTGGGGAGAAGTAGCTGACTTCCTTGGTTCTCCTCAGTAAAAGGTTTGACCAGAGCAGCCTGCAGACTCTGACAAATTGCTTTGGGAACTCAGCTGAAAAAGCCATAGAGAGGAAACATCCTTGTGTGCTGAGAGGGAATGCAGGGTAATCCCAAGGGTTCCTCAGGTATTGAGGACTCCTGCCTCCATGCCTGCACTGTATGCAGCAGAAAACTCAGCACTCCTTTCTTCCTCTTTTCCCAGCTCCAGGCAGAAATGCACAGCCTACACCATGCAAAGCCCCTGCGCCTTCCATCACCTTCTTTAGTGGGTCCAAGAAAACAATCCATCCTCTCTCCAGATGGAGAAGACAGGGAAAATAGCAGGTGTGATCAGACACAATTGGGACCATCAACAGCCGTGTATCCTTGGCAAAGCTGTCCCACCAGAACTCCTGGAAGTTGTATATTTATCCAGGGAGGAGCCTCTAGAGGGAAGCTATAAGCACTTTGTCATGTACTGAGCAATAAACTAGCCACGAATATTACCAGCTATCTCCTAGCAGGGGAGTGTGGACTCCCTTTAACAGGCAGTAGCTCTCCACAAATACCTCCTCTCTCTTCATCTCTCTTGGCATGCAATCTGGATATGTCCTCTGCTCTCCTCTTCCCCAGTGAGGGAGGTACCTGGTGGCAGAGAGGCCTCTCACCCCATAGGAAATGGAGAGGAAGAAGTAAGAGGTTTCTAACTCTCTCTGCAGCAGAGGAGAGTATTTTTGGGCTTCTCCTGTCTGGGCAGGAGGAGCTGATGGGAATGGTTACTAAGCAGACATACCCCCTACCCACTTCCTCCTCACAGCTGCACTGGCTTTTGCATGTGAAGTTCCTTTCTTTCAGCCATCCTCTCCTTTCATCCACATGTTCTGCTAGGAATATGTCGCAGTCTGTTCTTCCATCCCCTCACAAGACAGACCCCATGGTGCCCTTGAGCCTGTACTGACTGCACTACTTTGGATTCAGTCAGGACAGGGGGCTTAAAAATGGGTATGCGTATCACATGGTGCACCAGCTGTGGGCACAGGCAGAGGAGCCATTTGCTCATCCTGTGTTTGGCCATCCTGATTGCATTTGGGTTTGCTCATGCAAACTCAGCATCCCCTGGTCAGCAGCTCACATCCTTGGGGCTGCCTTTCTGTTCCATGTGATCTGGTGAGATGCTGCTCTGCTCCTGGGGCTGATCCGCAGCCTGTGCCTATGTCTCAGCTGCTGGGATCCTGCTGTGAGTGTGTGAGAGCCCTGTCCCCTGCAGTGCTGGTGGCTCTGCCCAGCTTCATATCATTGTTTCAGTCCTGCTGGGAAACCAGCTGCAGGCTCCTTGCAAAAACAGCTGGGCTGGGGCCAAAGGAGATGCTGGAGGTGGGTGTAAATAACTGACCCAGGACCAGAAGGAGCTTCTCCCCATGCTGTTCCCTTCCTGGATATGTGAGAGTCCTCCCAGCAGCAGTCAGCCTCCTTTGGTACATCCAGAGAAGCCACCTGACTCATGCCACCTGTGCTTCTGTATGATACACCCTGGAAAAATCACAGCACAGGGCCGTGGTGGGGATGGAGCTGAGATGGACACCACAGGGGGTGGCTCTGGTTTGTACTGCTATTCTGGCTGCTCAGGGATGATGATAGCCCAATAATGACATGCATTTGGGAAAATACCTAATTTATCATAGGAAATGAGGTCTCCACACCAGTCCTTAGCTGCTCACTCTCTGGCTTTGAGAAAATACCAGCCAGACATATCACTAACAGTAGAAGTGTTCCCAGTTCAAGCTGAAATCTTCTGTGCTGTTGGTACCTTGGGGTGGAGGCAGGAAGAGCATCAGTTTCTGTAACTCACCCAAAATGTATCCTTCAAGCAAATGAAAAACAAAAGGATGTGACATTCCTGGAGGTGTTGGGCTGCAATACCAGCTCAGCTAACAGCACTGCTCTCTTTACTAATGTCTGTTTTTTTATCCTCAGGCCTGAATCAGACCCTGGCCTCATTCTTTTCTTAAGGAAATGAGGTCCTTGGGATGATGTAAGACACATAGCTCTGGACTTCACTGCATTTGGAAGTAATAGCTGTGTCCTTAACTCAGCTGGCTTCAAGGGAGGTCCCATTATCCAGTCCATCTGTAAAGAAATTGAGCTTAAAAAAGGCCCTTTGCTTCATGAACGTGATGCTCATCTTCCTCACATCCTGGCTCGATGCTTAAATCCCCACACGAAGCAGGGCAAACCCCAGGGGATATTCATGGCATGTGTGGCTGGGGCAGCTTCACTCCAGCTTGGGGAGCCCTTCCCACCCATGTGTGAAAGCCTACCATTTGCAAAACAAAACGTGAGGCACAAACCAATTCAGTTACTCACAGAGACTGTTTCCACCTGCTCTAATCACCACCTTTGCAAGGTTGTTTTCATTTTGTTCCCTCCCTACTATCCCCAGCTCCACTCGGCAGCAAGCACCTCACTAAATTCCCCTAATCTCCCCTTTAGGTCATACGATATTTTTTAATTCTTTAATCAATTTTCCTCCGGACTCCCTGCAATTTATCAATGGTCGTTTAACAATGAAACCCCAGAAGCAAACACACTTTCTCTGTGAGTTTCAGCGCCGGATCAGTGGCAATAGCAGCATCCTTGCCAAGTCTGCCCAAACAGCGATAATCTGGATGCTCAGCACAGCCTCTCCTGCCTTGTGGAGGACAGCAGCCTGCCACACATCCTCTGATTTGCTTAAAACAAAGAAGAAATAAAAAGCACTTAAAGCACTTATTGTCATATAAAAATATTGCTATCAGTTTTTTAATTATTTACTGAGGAATGGTGGGAAACCCCAGCACACAGATCCCCCAGGGTGTGTAACCTTTCTGCACACTCCAAGCACCACAGCAGGGAAGGAGCCGTGCCCCAGAGGATCGCAAGTCTTTTTTGGTCAGGATGAGGGGGCCAGGATACTGGGATGGGAACCATGCACAGGTTGTTGGGGCACTGCTGCTATTTTAGGGAATACATCACAGTGTTCATGCAGCAGCACTGCCCAGCACAGTGGGAGATGCTTGGGAGAGACCTGTGGCAGAGGAGAGAGGAAGGCACTGTGCCCAGATACCCCACTGATGGTCTGGGAGAGATTTCTGGCTGTGTTGTGGTCTCTGCAAGGGGCTCAGCAATGGATCAAATAGTTTGGCAGGGAAGCCTAAGGCTGCTCTTTCTTCCCTTCCCTTTCTCACTCCCTCCAAGGTCAAACAGTCCTGGACTCTCGATAAAGTGTCGCAGGGGCTCCAGGGGATTTTAGGAGGCATTTGCTAGGATTTCAGCAGACCTGAAGCATGACTTCACAGGGACTGGGGGGGGGGGGAAATACCCTAGAGCTTTGGAAAGAAATGTTATTAGAGTCACTGAAGGATTTTGCTGTGCTCTCTGAAGCATTGCACAGAAAATTACAGGTGACGAGCAAGCCCTGTGGTTTGGACCTTGCCACCAGCATAAGGATGCTGTGGTGTCTGGGCTCACATGAGCCTCACTTCCTGATCATGAACCAGGAGCACAATGCAAATGCCTGCTGCAACAGGAACTTTCCTCTTGATGCACACAGATCCTTCTGAGATGAGGTGAGCAGCTGGGACAGGTTTGAGAGCCAGGGCTTGGCTGCAGATTAGAGCTGCAAGGATATGCTGGCAAAAAACCAGACAGGGCAGAGCAGTCTGGGTATACCCAATAGTTTGCCATCCTCTACTGGAGCAGAAAAAACAGCTCTGACTGGGTTACTGCCAATGCAGTTAGGTCTGTCCCATAGTGTATAAGTCATCAGCAGCATGGGAAAGAAGGCAACACACCTGGAATAAGTGGGGAAATACTGTGATACTGCCAAAGTTTTGACCCTGCAGTGGTGATATGAGGTTGAACCTGGCCAGGATGCAGTATGGGAAGATTTGGTGTTTGCCTGCCAGAGGGAGATGCTGGAGGCATAGCATTGGTACTGCCCCATGCCCAGAATGCTGTTCAGAGGCATTTCTGGAGAGCACATCCCACGGCAGCACCCATGGCTTTATGGCAGAGCAGCTCAAACCATGGCCCAGCATAGTGAAACTCAAATGACTTTTGAGGTCCTAACACACACATGCATCTCAGTTGCTTTCTGTCCTGATTTCTGCACTAATATGATATGGAAAGGCAAGAACTGGGCCAGGACCCACTGGGCAGATGCACTGTCTTTGTTTCACCCCCATGCTGATGCTTTACTTGGACACTTGAGGAAGTTTGTAGCTCAAAAGCAGCTGCCGCTAGGAGCCAAATGGGTTGCAAATGTATTGGCATGTGTTGTGTCATCTGCAGTTGTTAATAGGATCCATTTTCCAGGGAAGGGGAAAAGGAAGAAGAGGATGGGAATACTTAAATCAGCAAAACAAATATTCACCACCCCTTCTGAAGCACTACACCCAAGGCAATAGATTATTTATGGAAGTTTGGTCTGGAGCAATAACCTGTAAGGGCTTCTCACAACAATGCAGCTGGATTCAGATGTCAAACCAAAATCCTTAGCACTTAATACCTTCAAAGCCTGTACACAGAATGGATGCATTGCTGGTCCCAGTGGAGATATTGTGGGATTTGTCTCTCATTTCACCACCAGCCCTGCTAACATACTAATTCCTGCTGCCCTGGAACTGGGCAGTGGACTTCCCTTCCTGGTGACACCTACACCACGCCGAAGCTCTGAAATGATGCAGGAGTTGCCTGCCCATGTGGGAATTGCTGAAAGGCTTGGGAAAAGTGGTAGATGGGAGAAAAGCATCCTGTGCCACCTTACAGTCACCTTACAGGGAAATAGAGGCATAGAGCAGTCAAGGGAAGGCTACTGAGGATGGAGAGGCTGACAGACGATGCCTGTTAAATCCCTCAGCCCCGAGTGCAGTTCCCTGCTGAACCCCAGGTGCTCAGTCACCCCTGCAGCCATTTGAGCACTGCTGAGCTCCGCACCCATGGGTGGCTGAGCTGCCCAAGTCCCTGTCTCTTGCCTGGCCCCAGGCAAGGCTGGGAGATCCCTCCTTGCCTGCCTGGCTTCCCTGCAGCCCAAGCAGATGTTCTGGGTCCTGTGTCCCGGGACAGATCTCGGCTTGATTTATTACTGGACGTGACTTCTGGAGTTTGTCAAAGGCACCCGCTCCCCCTCCCCTGACTTTTCCCACACCCTTCCCATTTTGTTTTACGTTCACTTTGTGGTCTCCCCACCATAGCTTGCAATAAACAGAAACTCATTTCCAGTATAAACAACTGCACACTCTGCCCCAGTGAGCTGTACGACCCTGCCTTTCCTGCTCCCCACCCCTGTCTGCTTTTGGGTTCTGGGAAAGCAGTCTCTTTCTTCTGCTTTTTTTTTTATGCCCCCCCCCCACCCCCGCCCCCACCCCCCCCCCCACACACACCCAAAGTCTCCTGGCCCTTTGCATTTTATTTTTTTTCTTTCTGAGATTTATAATGTGCCAGCCAGAGCTGGAGTGGTCTATCCCACTCCACATCACGTACACGCTATTAAAAGTAAAGCTGCCAATAGATCTCAGTAAGGAAAACCACCTGAACTCTGCCTGAGCTGAGGGTTTACAAGATGGGGAAGTTGGCCCTGACATGGCCAAAAGCCTTTCAAGATGTGGGATGTCTCTCAAGGCAGGATTTAGAAGACTTGAATCATAGAGTGAAGACGTGCAGGGCAGATCTTGTCCTCCCCAAGCCCTGACTCAGGAGTGGTTCCAGCCTGATGGGAACCAAGCCTGGTGAGAAACTTTGCAGGAATGCCATGGAGAGCTGGATAGTCACCTCTCTGAAGGGCTGTCCTGATGCTCTCAGTTGCCTTTATCTATCTTTAACTACCTGGAAAGTAACTGGTTGGGTCAAGCAGTCTGACTCTACTCTTTCTGTGCCTGATGGAGACAGACAGACATGTGGGAAGAGCAAATTGAATCTTTCCTCTATATGGAGTACACACCTGTCTGCAGTGTTTTCACAGAATCATGGAATATGCCGAGTTGGAAGGGACCTACAAGGATTATCAAATCCTGCTCTTAGCTCTGCATAGATAGCCCCAAGAATCCCACCATGCACCTGAGAGCGTTGCCCAAACGTTTCTTGAGCTCTGTCAGGCTTGGTGCTTGCTTCCCACTTCCCTGGGGAGCCTGTTGCAGTGCCCAGCCACCCTCTGTGTGAATAACCTTTTCCTATTATATCCAACCTAAATCCCTCCTGACACAACTTCAGGCCATTCCCTCAGGTCCTGTCACTGGGCACCACAGAGCAGAGATCAGTGCCTGATAAAAATGCATAAAAAATGCTAAATATTTTTGACACCTGGAAGAGCTTGCCAAAGGCTCAAGAAGATTCCCAGCCTTTGGAAGTCTTCATATCAGGGCTGAATGCTTTCCTCACAGTTTTGCTGCCCTTCAAAGAGAGATCTATTCAGGGCAAGTATCCTGCCCTGCAAGGGCCACAGAGCAGGGCAGGCAGCAGCCTTGGGCCCCCAGGTCTTCCTCACATCCCACATCACAGGGATGCTGCAGGGGGTGCACACATCTGCCTTTTCCCATGGCACAAGGATATTGGGGTCAATCATCCTGTAACATCTGAGGACAAAGCTGCTTGCTTGACCAAAGCTCTCTGGTTGAAATTTTACTCTTTATTACCTTTTACTCTCTATTGCCATCTTCCTAGGACAAGCCAGCCCAGGACCACCAGTGGCCAGGAGTTTATAATTTAATTCCAGGCAAGGAGCTGGTCAAAGCAGCCAGTGGTTTAACTTTTGCTGGGAGATTAAAAAAAATGAGGAGGGTTAGTGAAAATCTGAACCCAAGTGGTTTGGCTGGAGAGAATCCCAGCATTGTAAACTGGCCTCTAAGAGTGCTGGATATATCCTGACCTCTGTTGCAGATGCTGACATTGTGTTCATACTACCACTGGTTTGCACTCACTGACAGTAAGGCTTGTGCAGCCCCAGACAGCTGGATTTTGATTGTACTCCTTTAGTTTTACCCCATGTGGGGTTTTCCATTTGGAAATAAGCTCCCTGAGGGGCTGTGCAGAGTGCAGGGGTGCTGCTGGGAGGACTGCAGAACTGCACTGGGATCTTCACATCTACAAGAAGGTTGTGTTGATTTGGAAAAAAGCCCCACACATGTAATTTACAGGGACATTAAACCTGAGTGACTGTCTCGGCGCAGAGTCTGAGTGCAAAGTAGAGACTGTGGTACCACAGGAAACAATGGGGAGCTCCCAGCCACAGCTCCTGGCAGCTGACCACTCCCAGCAGCCATTCCAGTGCAGGTGAGTTTGCTCATTTTGCCTTGTCCTCAGAGAGACACTGATACTGATAAGGTGTGTGATGCTCCCAGGACAGCCCAGTGGGCAGGATCAGGGCTGGATCCAGGCTGGGTGGGTGTATCCGTTCACTGACTGTAATGCATGAATGTGCTGGATTGACCTTTACACGTGCTGCTCAATGCCAGAACCAGGCTGTGAGCTGGCCTGAGAGAAACTGTGTTCTCCCAGAGGAAGGAGGCTGCTCCAGGTGGTTTTAATTCCCTTGAGCAGGAAGTGACAAGAGATCTGGTAATACAGATGCACCTTGTGCTGTCTGTGCAGCAAGTCCAGCAGATGGTCTGCCCATATTTGATGGGAAAGCTGAAGGGCATGGGAGGTTTCCTCTGCAAAACTCCCAGTTCTCATGGAAGTATGCTGATCAGATGGAACCACACTAAAAACTCCACATACAAAAATCCCTGGGGTGGAGAAACCCTTCTGTTAGGTGCTGAGACCTTCTCTATCTTGACTTGCATCACATCTCTGTTTGCTGACAGCACATCATGACATGGCTCCATGTCATGATGGGGACAGCTGGTGTTGCAGGTGGCTGCACCCATGGCAGGAGAGTTACAGTCAGAGGAACAGCACTGTTAGGATTCCCTAACAACAAATCCATACCGATGGATTAGCTGTCTATGGAGACAGTTGGTAGCATTTTATCACTCCTTCACACCCCATTGATAAAAGCACTCCTGGTATGAAGGGTGGCCAAGAAACTGCTCTGCTCCTCTCCTCTCCCATGGATGAGCTGCTGAAGCTGTCCCCAGCCGACCTGAGACCCTTAGCCTTTGTGTTGTTCACCCAAACCAAGCATCCCCAGTGCAGTTAATCACTGCAAGCATCGGGGCAGGAGACAGCTGAGGCCACTGAAGCCCAGCACAGTTCGCTGACCCTGGGGAGGAATGCAGCTGACTCACACCTCGGGAATCTGACCTCCACGAGGGCTGTGCAACTGGCTGAGATCATGGATATCCCTGTCCTGGCACTGCAGCTCCCAGCAGAACTGCAAACAGTACGGTGTGCCCTTGTGGGTCACGGTGAGTCCAGCCTCTCACCTCACTACAGTGATGTTCTTTAGGTATCCCAGTGTGTGCTGCACAACCAGGCACAGTGCCTGCTTCCCTGTCCCTGTCTGTGTCCCTGCTCAGGAGCATGGGCAGCAGTCCTGGCTCTCTCCAGCGTGATATTTCCAGCTAGGAAATGCTCTGAGTGTGCCAGCACTGGAGCTCTGCTGCCTCTGATTCTCCTCCAAGTGACCCACAGGGTACTGTTAGAGTTGCTGTTATGGTGATTTTTATTTAAATCAATATCTTCTGTGTTATCCCTGAAGCGCTCACTACTAATAACCTCTCATCCTCTCAGCATGCCTTCAGTGGCTGTCAGCTTTGCTTTGCTCTACACAGAGCTATGAGCCCTCAACACTTCTCTGCAACTCCACCTCTGCCTATGCCTCCTGGGAGTGAGGCTGCTCCCACTCCAGATGCAATTCAACCCCAGCAGCAGTCACAAATACCTATGGGGCTCCCAGATGGTACTTAAGTTTCCAGTCATTGTGATGGGAGGAGAAAGCCCTGAAAAATCACATTTCCAAAGACTTTTTCTTGAGTGCCAGCCCCATGTGGGATCTAATAAAGCAAATCCCAAATTGTTTGAATAGCAGGTTTCAGGTCTAGCATGTGGCTTTTGAATCCCAATATTTATCATTACTATTCCTGGAGAGAGCAGGGATTTCTCTGTCTGAAGTTTCCAAGCGCAGAGCATGGAAGAAGTCTGGGTCACTTGGTCATCTATACCAGCAAAAAGAGGGTGGAGAATGCCCCACAATCCTGCTAACCACACAGGGCATAAGGAAACACTCTGATTTAACAGTATCTCCAAATTACAATAAAAAATCTTTACCTGTTTCATCTGAGCACATATAGGTCATTTTCTAACAGAGCTGAAAATCTTGGTGAATCTTCCCTGAGTGCAAGTGTGGTTCAGCCTAACAACCACAGTGACAGTCCTGGGGCTGGGGACCTGCCAGGTAATGCACAGTCCTGAGGTTGAGCAGACGTGGATCCCCCATGGGCACATGCTGCAAAGTCAATCCTTGCTGCCAAGCACCAGCCCCTCGTGGGAAAGGACCCTCAGAATAAAGCACCAGTCACCATCTCACTTCTTCTCTCTTCCCTGGCCACCCTTGCCTGAATCCCTCCCCAGCAGCTCCCCCGAGGCTGCAAAAGCCAAAAACAACAAGGGGAAAAAGTGAATCATAAAGCCATCATTGTGATGGTGGATTAGCATAATATGGATTTCCCATGTCAAAATAATAGATCAAAATTCATGCTGCCACCCTGGCTCCAGAAGGGCACCACTGCTCCTACCCATGGTTTATGTTTGATGAAACTGAGTTAGTAGTGTTTTTATCTGTCAATTAGGAGCCATGAAACAGTTATTAAATAGAGTCAGAGCCCTCCTTGCTGCTCTCCTGGGCAGTGCAGGAGACACATAACAGCCTGTAATGAAGCATTAAGCAGCAGCAGTTTTGTTTCTGATAGGATTGGAAATGATAAGCCAGCGAGGCATGGCTGGATAGGGGGAGAAGGTCCCTGGCTCAGAGGACACATATGAGCAACTGCTGTGGGGAAGTTCAAGACAAAAATTTCTGCCCCCCACCCCAAACAAAAATCTCATGCTGCATCTGCTTGATGGGAGAAAAGCAAGGGCCTGAATTTAATTATCTGCTTTCCCTGGTGCAGCCCTGGTTGATTTCCATGGAGGCGTGAGGGCCTTTGGCTGTGAACAGCAATGATATCCCAGCCCCAAGGAGAAAAAGACCTGGTTTAAACAAGTTTTAAGAGACAGGGACTGGGCTGTTCATAGAAGGCAGATAACACAGGCACAATCCACTTCTGGAGGTCATCAGAGTTCAGGGAATGCTGTCACTGCCCTCCCTCTGCAGATGTGGATGCACTAGTCATGCAAAGTTAGGATGTCTATTTGATCTCAAGGACTCTATGTCCGAGATCTGACACAGGGCAAAGCCAGATTCTGGGCTGGGTGATGGTAGTCCTGCACAGAGAGAGTCATCCAGGGATGGGAGGTATAGAAGGGGGCAGAGGTTCCCAGTTCCAGTATCAATGGATGCATTTACCTGTGTCCTTCCCACCCTTGTGTCTCAGGGTTTGGTAAGCCCTTGCTCTGTACCCGCACCAGTCCCGGGTGACTCAGAACAGCATTTGCTCACCCACCCATGACCATGAACCCACTCCCTCCCCAGCAGGGCCAGTTTGCACCAAGGGACCACTTAAATGGGTACAAAGCAAACTGTCCTACCAGCACCTTGCCTGGGGGACCACCACAGATCTGGCTATGCCAAAGGCTTTCAGACATCTGTGGCTGCTTTGCAGCCTGTTTGTTCACAACAGAAACAGGATGACAACTGCAGGGGTTCTTTTGCTTCTGGTGATTTGAAATGAAAGGTTGGGTTTTCAGGGCTTTTCCTTCTGGAGCTCCCTCTGATTTAATTAAAAACCTCATCAAACCAAAATAAAATGAGCAAAATCTTGAACATAAGTGCTTAACTCTTTAACAATATACAACAAAAATTTTCATCTGGCTCTGACTTCCAGGGCATTTTTTCCCAAAGTTGCCAGTGATTCACAACTCTGATTCATTTCTTCTTTCTGGGCAAACTGCTTAGGAATCTGAAGATTAGCATCTCCCAGTGCAATGAGGGCTCCTGCTAGCTTCTTCTCCAGTTGCCACCCTTCAGAGAGCAGGAGGGATGTATGCTGTGGCATTAGGCTGGCTCACTACAAACCTACACCATCCAACCCTCTCTTCCCAGGGACTTTTCATAGTTTCTGTGTTTGCAAGACTCTAAGGGACTCCCAGATAAGTTGCACCACCACAGCACTCTGTCCTGACTCCTGTATTCACAGTATTCACATGGCACAGTCTTCAGTGCTTGGCCTCCAGGCAAAACCCTGTCCTTCCCTTCCAGCCTTGAAGAATGAGAGGGAGACCTCACCTAAGCAGAGATCTGAGCTCTCCCTGCATGGAAAACTGTAGCTATAGTAACAAACTGTTCAGAGCTGCAAGGCAGTGATGGACAAGTTTCAGAAAGGCAGATGGGAAGGTTGCTGGTGGATAGGAATGGTGTGAGGGGAGTGTGGAGAGCACAATGATGGGCATGCTTCCCTAGGGAAAAAGCCTCCTCACACATCCCCTGTTCTGCTACATGTCCATGCCATGGGCATGTTGAACCAGCATGAGGCTCTCCAAACTTCACAAATAGACACAGACTCGCTGGGTATTTATTGCTGCCAAGCCATCTCCAACACCTTCACCTTGCCAGGATGAAGGAGATGCCCAGAATATGGCTAATGCATTTGTGTTGCCTCTACAGACTTCCTGGAGAATAAAAGTGGTGAAAAACTTGAAATGGCAGGAAAAGCAACAGCTGCTGTAAAAGTGAAGGAACCCAGGAAGCAGGCAAGGCACAGACCTGTGTCTGCACACACCAGGCCTCTGAACTGCAAGCTGCTTCCTTGAGACAATGCTACCTTGGCCCCTTACCATCTGTTGAGATGGGTTGGTGCCCAGAGTATGATTTCATCTCTGCACTGTGGCAGAATGCTCATGGCTGCAGGCAGCACAAGAGCCTGATATCACCCAGCCAGGCTGAACATCATCCCAGCTTCTGCTGGGAGTAGTGTGCAAGTCCCTGGAGTGGTTCAGTACCATTGGAGCTGTCACACACAGCTGGGCTGGGCTGCAGAAAGCAAGAAGCAGCAGGGACAAGAGAAAAGGGAATCCCTGCCTGTTCTTATAGTAGATGGTGAGAGGTTTTCAGCTCAGTTTCTACCTTGACCATGCCTGCAAAGTAGCCAGGATGGAAGGTCACTGTGGGAAGCTGAAGAGATTGACATCTCTATGCAGTACACCAATGTCAGGACAGGGGGTAAGGCACAACCCAAGGAGTTCTCCCTACACTATCCCAAAGAGGATGCAAAATTAGGGTCAAAGGCAGCCCAGGGTCCTTACAAAACACTTATCACACTTACTTGGCTGGGAACCTTGGACTCTGCAGCCCTTCAGGAGTAAGGTGTTTCCCTCACTGCACCTCTTCAGAACAGAAATCCCAGGTGCTCCTCAGGGATCATTATTTGCTTCTGGAAAGTAGCCAAGTGGAGAAATGAAGCTGGAGCCTTCTGCTGGTTCTACAGACCTCATAAGCCAAGAGACAAACCCAGAGCAGTGATAGGGGTAGGAAGACCCTTGTAGAGGCTCTTTGCAGCAGTGGTGAAAGGGCTATGAAATGCTTCTGTCCTAGTATGAGAATCCTCCAGCTGGGAAGAGGGGCTGCAGCCTGACCTGCTGTCCCTGCCTGCTTTGCACCCAGAACGGATTCTGCGACTGAAGAGAGGAAAGGTGGGCAACCCCTCCTCCTGCACCCCCATGGCTTTCCTGAAATTTGCCCTAGAACAAACTCTCTGGGATTAGCACCAGCCACATCCTGGTGAGAATAATATTAAAGGATTATGAGATTAGAAATACCATTTATGCCTAGAGGAATAACTCTAATTCTTATCTGATTGTCTACAGATGTCAGCAATCAAAGTGCCTCTTTCATGCAAAGCAGGGAGCACTGTCGGGGTGCTAGGTGAACATGACTTGGCCCCCCTCCTAGCATGAGCCATCTCCTCCTGCTGATGCTTGCCCCAGATTGTGTTTGCCAGCAGCTGCTAGCATGTTAGTTCCTTTGTGGGGAAAGCTGCTCAGCAGGAGCCCTGTGGTGGGGCTGCATCCCCCTCCTCTTGTGTCTCTGCTGGGCTGCCTTCCCAGGATAAACTCAGCTGTGCCTGCTTCTTGTAGGGTGCTGGTGGGGAGCCTGGAGAAGTGGGTGCTGCTTTGCCCACAAGCAACCCTGAAACTCCAATTGCAAGTGTACCACAGCCCTTTTGCTACCCTGCGCCACCAGTTCTTCCTGCCGTGGGGAGTGGCCCCGTGGGCAATGCCAGCACTGTGATATGCAGGATGCACAGCCCCCTGTGACTGATGCAAGGCTTTTCCTGCTCCCAGAGGGGTCAGACAACTTGAAAAAGACAAACTAACCAGGTCTGACCCCAAACTTGTGTGCTGCCCCACCGTTCTCTCAGGGTCTGCCTTACACCCAGTTGGAGGGGCTGGGATTCTTGGGGCTGGAGTATTACTGGCTTTGTGGCACTATGGCACTACTGCTCCTGGGCTGGCCAAGCACTTTGTGCCAACTTGCCTGGGGAGGCAGCTTGTAATGGGGTGGTCTGGGAGGTTCTGCCTGGCCATTAAGGGAGGTAAGTGCTTCTGGGTATGCTATGCCAAGCTCCTGTCTGCACGCTGGAGGTAGAGTTCATGCTGTTTGATGGCGCATTATCTCCATTCGGCTCCTCATCAAAAGCTCTCTGTCAATCCCTCCCTTGAAGGAAGACTGTGAGAGCTTTCTGTCCTTCATGCTAATGCTTACATGAGTATCTCCATCCTATCTCTCTTCTTCCTTCCCTTTCTCGGACCTGAGCCATCTTGTCCAATTTTGTCCCATTTTCTTTTCCTGCCTTACCCTGTGCCTCACAGACACTTCAGCATTTGAAGCAACATTTGTCTCTGAGGCAACATTTGTCTCCTCCCAGCCAGGAGCAGGGTGCACAAAGAGCCAAAACATTATAGAGTGGGATGGAGCTGGGTGAGGAGCATCTTAAGGGGAGACATGCAGCATCCTCTGAACATCGCACATCTTCCTGTTCTGCAGGTTTTTCCTTGCAGCCCTGATCTGCATCACTAAACACCTGAGCCACATTATCTGATGAAAGAAACAGCAGCTGTGAAGCTAAATCTGCAAGACAGGGATATGCACCTTCTTTAAGTCACTGACTTGAAGGCCATGGGAGAGAATTAGTTCATCTCAGCTGACCTCCTGGGTTGCACAGGCCATTACATCCCTCCATTACCCCTCTATTGAGCCCAATAAGTTGTGTTTGACAGAACCATCTTTCAGCAAGGCAGCCAGCCTTGCTCTGCAGATAACAAGCAACAGAGGAGGTGACATGGTTTTTAGCAATTTGTTCCAATGCTTAATCATTTTTTCTATTAAAAATATGAGCCTCATTTCTAATTCAAATGTAGTTGTGGCTCAGCTTCCAGTTATTGGCTCGTTATGCCTTTGCTTGCTGGGTTAGCACCCAGTATCTTCTCTGCTTGGAGGTAATTGCGAAAAGGAGTCAAGGCATCTTTCCAGCTTCCCTTGAAGTCACTGAACAGACTATTTAAAGTCTTCCTCCTTCTGGCAGTTCCCCCTACTCCCTTCATCTCCTTCTTTACTCTTCCTTTCCCAGGGTCCTTCTCAAATATCTTCTTAGATAATATCACAGGAACTAAGCAAGGATCTAATATTGTCTTTGTTTGTACATATGCAGCAGTTGGCAGAGCTGGCTCAGTCTTGGATCTGAGTCCCCTTTTTGGCCAGCCTGTCATAACACAAACTCACTGTGTGGGGCACCTCCCTCATGACATCCTCCTGCAGGAGCTGTCTTCTATACTCCCTGACATTTTGCTTTTTTTGGGTCATAATTAAGCCCTGGAGGAGTGTGGCAGCACATACCCCATACTGCCAGTATTCCTGGGCAACTGTTCTCCCCACTCCAAGTGGGAATCACCCTTGAGTTTTGCTGAGAGACAGGGAAGTGGGACAAGGAAATGCTGCAAAATGATGCCTGCAATGACTTTGTCTCACAGCGCTCTGTGAGCTTTTTAATGCCCATGTAAAAGCCCACTGCACTTTTCCACTTCTGGACAAAACCCTCCATGGGTTGACACAGCAGTTCTCACACCACCATGGCAAAAATTACATCCATGAACACTGCTTTGGCAGCTAAAAATGTGAGTGGGGCTTCCCCTTTTGAGCCTTTGGAGGTGATGGGACCATAGTTGGTGTGGTTGTGCTGTTCCAGCAAAGCAAGTGGGGTTTGCAAAGGGGCCATGTATCGCCACTGACACTTGCACCAAGGAATAGCCTGGTGCTTTTCCACAGAGTAACCCAGCAGCATAATCACCTACTTTGAATCAATGTGAACAGCAGAGGTGCCCACAATACCAGCTCCTCCCTCCATGCTCTTTGTTTCAGGAACACAGTGATTTCTGATTTTGGACCTTATCTGGCCACCTTAGTCCAATGCTTCAGGTCAGCTGGACATAGGGGAATTTCCCTCTCCTGAGAATTCATGACTCTGTGAGCAGAAGAGGCAGAAGCAAACCCACATGCTGTCCAGGAAAGGAAAGAGGAATGGGAAGAAGGACTGGATGACAAAGGCTGTGGCAGAAAGGGAGGTTGCCCATGACATGTCCAGGCCAGCTGCCTGGGAGCTGTCCCACTTAATGGTGTGATGCAGAAGCATGCAGATCTGTGTGATCAGAGATCTCTGGGGTGGGCTGCAATGGGTGGGAGTCTTGGCATTAGGGGTGTCCAATCCAACACACCCCATTTAGGAAGCCTTGGAGGGTGAGGAAGGCACAGAATCATTACACAGGTTTTCAAGTCAAATTCTGTGGCTTCAGAAAATTCCTCCCCAGTCTGTGTCTTAATTTCCCCTGAATTTCTGTCTTTTCATTTAGACTCTGACATCCTGTTAACCACCAAGCTGGGGGAAGAATGAGAGGTGGCACAGGCTGCCCTGTGTCCCCAGTGCAGCACAGGAGTCCATGTCTGTTTGTTTCTGTGAAGACAAGAGAGGAAGAGGAGGAAGAGACTGGTGGGGCCAAAGAGCCTTTTCAGAGGGCAGCTGCACCTGGCTGGCAGCTCAGGGAAGTCAGGCACAGAGGGAAAGAGGAGCAGCTTGAGTCCCTATGGAGGGAGCAGGGATGAACTCTGCACTGGAGGGCTGAGAAACTATTTCCCAAAAAAAGTGAATGGCACCCCATCAACTGCAAAGACATCAAAAGATGGCAGGTTCTAGTTCATCTACCATACAAACAAAATATTTCACACTGGCTCCAGCCTGCTGGAAGCAGGCAGTGGCTCAGAGCAACACAGGTCACACAGCATCCAGAAAGCAGCCAAAAGCCAGAGATCTGCTTTCAACCCTCTGCTTTCTTCCCTGACCAAGAGGACATGATACATCCATGACATGTGACAAGCCATGCCATACAAGGCTGCTCCTCATGGAATGTGCGGAGTTGGGTTGTGCTCAGTACAAAGCTACTCACACTGTCCAGCTGTGGAGAGGAAAAAGATCCAGGGCTGGGAATGCTCAAGACAAGACAGCCCAACATGAGCAAAAATGCACCACCAGGGTCTGAGCCACAGCTCCAAACCTCCACATGGTTTCCTGGCATGGACCCATTAAGTGATCTTCTGTACTCCAGAGGTGAACTTCCAGAGGATTTACCTCCTCATCCTACACATCTAAACTCAGCCACACAGGACACCAAGTTTCCCTGTGAACCTGACTCTGGTCCAGTCATGGTTTTGTGATCCCTCTGTCCTCCACATCTGCCACCTGGGGCAAACTGCAGCACTGGAGAGCCACTGCTGGTCCCTGCTGACAAAGGGTTCTGTGCACACACTTCTGGGCTCTGCCCTTCAGGTCCCCAGAGTGAGACCAGATTTCCCCATGCTGCTTGGCACATCAGCTACTCATTGCTCACTTGCTTTTGGCAAACAACCCTCTCCCTCCCCAGCATCATCATCAGTCAGGCTGCCCAGGCTAGTACCTGTAAGCTGGTGGAGAGAAGGGCACACAACCTGACAATACTTGTGCTCAGCAGGCTGTGTATGGCTCCTGTCAGTGCTGAGAAGACCATCCTGAAGAGAAAACAAGCAGCCGTCACCCTAGGGATGGTATCATAAACCATTTTAATAAGACATGTTGCTCCCCCTCCCCACCATCCTAACTCATGCGAACGCTGCCTTGTTCAGTTGGCAGCAAACGATAAAGACCCCCAGGGAGCACAGGAGGGGGAGAAAAGGGACATCTGTTTAGAGCATTTCTACTGCATGGTTCTCCCAGGCTATTTCTATCTCTTCTTGTCAAAATTTATCAACTGCGTAATTGTTTAAACAGCATTAAAGTGCTTGCAGCAAGAGCAACTGGAAATTGTCCTGCAGTTGCCTCTGGTACTGATGCTGACAGCTCAGGAAGGGACTGGGGAGGAAAGGGATCCATCGGGCATGGGAACCCTCTGACTCCTTTTCCAGGGGAAGACACTACTGTGTCCTGCTAACAGAAGGAAAATAATCTCACTTTATCCTGATGCCCTTCCCTAGTGTCCAGGCCCAAAGCTATGCTCATTCTCCTCTGCTCCCTGTCCTGACCTGCTGTTAGCACACATTTAATCTGCTAAATTATTTACAGCAGACACAGTGGCTTGGGAAACCACAGCTGATGACAATGTCTTTTATGCTGAAGTGCCCTGGACCTTGCCCTGACCCTGCTGAGCTCTTGGCTGGCACCTCACCGCATGCCTGGGCCCCACCGTTGTTCCCAGCCACTACCAGAAGTTTCAGAGAGAGATGGAAGAGCTTCGCATACTGGTAAAAGATGAGAATTTGCTGGTGCCTGTCATCTCCTCTCCTTCGGATAGGAGGGATGTGGACACTGAGGATCTCCACTGTGGGGTCTTCCCATTCCTGGTGACACTATCTGGCCTGGGTACCTGCAAACATGCGCACATATGGGCATTGACAGGCAAGAGTTATACCCTGTGCTGGTGACATTGTTGGGGTTTCTTCTTTCAGCACCTTCTGGGAAACAAACAATGATCTTATTTAAGTATCACAGCCCTTTGGAGCTGTGGTGGAGAAAAGAAATCAGCATTCACATGTGGAGCATCAACTCCTTTGCTCCTTGTCCCATAGCTGCAGTGACAGGAAGTGGCTGTATCCCAACCCGTTCCTCCCCTCCCAGGACCCTGGAAGCTGGGGACACATTGCTGGTGGGCAGCAAGAAGTTTGCACCAAATATTTTGACAAGGGGCACTTAGGAGCAGCTCAGATAAAATCCTTCCTGGAGAAGAGGCCAGTGTGAACAGACAACTGGTGTCTGTTCCCTCCACTCCCCAGAGCAGTCACAGTATCCATCCATGGCCACCATCCCCATCCAAGGTTTGTCTTCTCAGCCCTAGACATCCCTAATTCCTGGCACTGCAGAGCAAGGGTTGTGGGAAGCTGTTTAGACTGGACTTGGGATTCTTGAATTACAGAGCTGTTTTTGTCATGTTGGGCAGGATAAACAAATCTGAGGAGAGAAGGAAGAGGCTGTACTGCCATTCACCCAGGACGTGGGATGTTGGCATTGCATGCAGCATTTGGTATTTGTGCTAGGCAAGGATGGGGGGGGTTTCCAGGAAGCTACCAAACCCTGAAATCCTTTTTCCTTTTCTCCTCCAGCCCAGCAGCTGGAGCCAGGCTCCCTCTTGGTCCTGTCCCATGATCTTGTTCCCAGTCCAGCTGCAGGACAGGATGCACAGGGAGCTTCTGGGCTCATTCCATGTGGAGATCCAAAGCTCATTCACTGAGAGGGTTCTTGCATCTTAAGCAACCTCTCTCATACACACGTGATCCCTGGCTCTGGCTCGTTGCTGGGAACTCTGGAACTCTGTCCTTCTCAGTGCTCTTGTGCTACATGGCCGCTCCTGCCATGATTCCACCATGAGCTCTCTACAGCACTCAACACAGCACGAGATCATCAGTCACTGGGGTCAACTGTGGGGCCACATCCCTTGGGTACTAGCAGTACCAGGATGTAGGAATGGGATATTGCATGCACTGGCCACCTCCTGGGCATGCTCCTTCCACAAGTAGCATAGGCAAGTTCAGGGCAGAGCTGCTGATGCTGCTGTTCTGAGTTGTGGCTACTCATAAACACCCTGTGAGGCTCTGCTGGCCCCACCACTGCGTGCTCCTTGCTGTCCCCAACTCCCCCGGGGGAAGAGGGGAGCCACAAGGATGGGAGAGGGGATATTTTTATTGTTTCTGACACTGGCTCCTCCAGATTATCATGTTTTACACAGCGAGACAAGGAAGCATCACTCTGCTATGCTGCAGCTGGGCTGGCTGCCCAGCCCAGTGAGGAGAAGGAGGAGAGGAGCAGCGGGGCGCGGGTGTGAGCGTACGAGTGTGTGCATACGTGGGCCACGGGGCACGGCTTAATTCAGCCCTTCCTGCTGTGGCATGCAGCCTGCAGCCCACTGAATGGGGCAGAAAGGTCGTCTGCTGCCTGCAAACGTGTTTGTTTTTCTAGTCTGGCTCCTAATTCAATTAGGAGTAATTGCATCTGGGAGCGTGGCAGGGTTTTTGGGTGGGTTTTTCTTGGCTTTCTCCTTAAAGAGCCGGGATAGTAATTTGCATACTGTTACCCAGAATGCCTTTTCAGCTCACAGTCTGGCCAAGACCCAAAGTCTGGACGCATGGCAGCAGCACAGTTCATCCATTGAATTTTCCCAGCCATGCATGAACAGCACAATGTGGGAAGGCATTGGTTGGACAGCATGCAAGCCTTGTGAAATAAAGCTGAATTTCAAAGAGCAAAGCATACCTGCAAGCTTATTGATGCTCCTTTTCTGTGTCTCTCAGGAACTGGGAGGAGGATGTCTGGCTGTGAATCACCCCAGGACCACTGCACCTACCCAGTCCCCAGTGCTGCAGGCACACAGGGGAAAAAACCCTCCATAGGTAATGAACCCAACAGCTCTAGGGTGCATCTTCTGATTCTGGAATATGGATGGTCATTTACATTTATTAGCTCCACCCTTGCTGTAGGTTTGGTCCATGCTGATGTAGTCCTGCCCTCAAGCACTGGCTGGGCACAGCCTTGGGGTTGCCTTGTGGGGACTATCCCAAGGGGCAGGAACACATTGGGAGGGAGAGAGGGTTGAATAGAAGGAGTGGATCCTGTTCCCTGCCAACTGGCCCTGGTGCCAGAGAATAATTGCAGTCATGTTTAACTTGTTGCTCCTGAAATAGCCTAAGTTTACATCACCACAGGAAAGGATTGGAAGAGTTCAAAGGGGAAAAAATCCATCAAGAGGGCTTTTTAAAAAATAATTTAGAAAAAAATCTCTGCATCACAAATCACTAGACACAAGCAAGGAACTATCTGCACACGCTGACCTCGAGCCTGTGCTTCTCCAGCAGCATCCAGCCAGGAGCATCAGCCTGACAAGAGGCACCCTGGTCTGAATGCCACATCTTCACCACTGGCTGTCAGAGTCAACCAAACTTCTGTTCTCCCAAGCTGGCATGTCATCTGTGCCCTCCTGCACTTTTTTTCCACCCAACCAAGCCATGGAAACAGGCAGGGACATACCAGTCCATGGGACTGCCTTCCTGCACTGTTTAGCCAGTGCCCGTCATGGGATACTCATGCCTGCCGTGGTGGAGCCAGAGATGCATGACATTGAGAGGTCGCGACCATCTTGTTTTGCTTCTTTATTTTGGATAGGTGAAATAGAAAAAAAGTTATAAAAATAACAACAAAAAATAGACACAAACTTTCAGTACAACCCTCTGGTTGCAGCTGGAGCCCAGCTGGGAGGAAAAAGACAGAATTCTAAGTCAGAGAAAAGGGAGGCTCTGATTATTTATTAGTGGCCGATGTTTGATTGCTTGCTAATCAGTCCAGAGAACACTCAGGCTCTCCTGGACTCCCCGCTCACATGTGGTTCCTGTTGCTTTGCTGCTTTCTCCCTCCCTCTCTCTGGTTTTGCTTTGTTTGTTTTTCTGTTAATTTGGTTGTTTTTTCCATGTCATTTTCCGTCAAACCGCATGTTTTTTCCTCTTTCTCTCGCCAGCCAGTGCAATGACAGACATGGAGGAAGCAGACCAGCCTGGGACTGCTTGTACTCTGCCAGTCCCTTTTCCACATCCATGGCCTGGGAGGCAGCAATGCCCATGGGACAGCGCTGGGGCTGGCACCAGGCTACAAGACCCCAGGCCACCACTGCAACATGGAAGACAAATCCATTGCCTGCATCCCGATCTGTGCCCCTGCTGCTGAAAAGGATTCTGCTGTATTTCCTCTCCCATGCTTGCACTCCATCCTGTCAGGCAACAGCCTTTTTGGCAGCACGCCAAATGATGAAGGTCAGATGCATGTCCACCAGGGCTTGGGCACCCCCAGAGCAGGACAGAGGGGCAAAGGGGAAGAGGTGCTGGGTCAGGATGGAGATAAGCAGGTTAGACAGGGATGGAAGGATGGGAGCACAAGGAGGCTTCCTGCCCTGGCTGCCTCCCTCCAACCCTCCCTTCTTTGCACACAAGGCCTCCCCGCTCTCATGTGCACTCTCCGGCTTCTGGCAGCCTTTCCGACGCGCGTTTCCACTCCTCTCTGGCCCATTAGCAGTATTTTTATAACATTCTGTAACGCACAGCGCCGTGTGCCAAACCTCAAGAGTGCATTATTTCCCAACCTCTTTGTTATATCCACCCCCAGGCCCTCCGGCTGCGCATTTCCAAATGCAGAGCTGTGGCTTGTGGGGGCAGCCAGGAGCCCGGCACCACAATCCTGTTACCCAGAGCCTTGTGCTCCCTCCTGCCCTGCTCCTGGTGCTCAGCCTGGGCTCAGGCCAGGGATGCCTGGTGTGTAAAAAGACCTGGACCCATCTCCTGCTTTTAGCCACACATGGGCATCTGCTGTGGTCAGCCTGCAGGGCAGGTGATCACTGAAGGTAAACATCTGGTTGTTCTCCTGTGCTCACCTCATGCTCAACTGCCTAAAGAAAGGGGCAGACCAACAAGCGACTGCTCAGAGTGCCTTGGAAAAGGTTTCCCCTGGAGAAGTGCCAGCTTCCCCCAGGCCAGTTTGTGCTGAGGAGGATGCATGCCTTGTAGGTAGTTGATCTGGGACCTTTAGCAATGGACAAACCTGGGGATCCCTTCTCCCCATCCCTGAATGCACACTGTCCCACTACATGCGCACCAGTGCTTCCATGTCTGCAGTGAGTGAGACAGCCCAGCCACCCCCAGCCTCTGCAGGGTGCTGCTGGGCTCCCATGATGTGCACTTGGGTGTCAAACCCATTTCAGGGACCAGATGAGCTACCTGTGCCTTCCCACCCCACTGCTGAAGCACATTGATAAATCACCTCCACACATTTGTGCCTGCATTGTTATGTAGCATGCTGATCCCTTCAGCATGAAATCTCCATCCCAGATATCCTCTTCTCCCCGCTTAGCCACTGGCATAGCCAACCAAAGCCTCCTGGTCCTTGTGGGCCAGAGCCATTACAGATAACACCAGAGAGAGTGGCCCAAGTGCGGTCCAAACATGGTGCCAAAGTTTCCCCATCCCTTCCAGGAGCTCCCCCTTTCAGCACAATCTGATCTCCTGTAGCCATTTCCTAAGCTGTGTTCCAATTCTCATACTAATCCACATTTTCTCTGGTTTAACTCATAATTTCCCATGTGGCACCATAGCAAATACTTCACTGAAGTCAAGACAGATTACACTGACCACATTTCTGGGCTTAGAAAACTGGTTCCCTTATCAAAGAGAGCTATCAGGTTAATCTGCTATGATATATCCCTGGCAAGCCCCCCTTGTATTTTTTTCCTATTTTCCATTTGTGTCCAAGTCTTTAATTGCTCCCTCTTCCAAGTGCACCATGTGGCCCCCACTGTGCTGTGGGGTCAGGCTGGCTGATGAGGACTTTTCCTTCGCTCAGGCACAGGAGACATGTTGCACTGGGTACCACCACTGGCCTCTCAGCTGCTAATGAGCCTTGCTAATGAACAGATGTCCTCACATGGGGATGAGGTGCTCCCCAGGCCTTCAGTGCATTGTGGTCTTTGAAGGTGCCTCCACAACAGAGGATAACCTCCAGGTTTTACACTCCCTCCTCTCCCTTAGCCTGTGCTGCCCTTGCTCGCAGCATCACTGCTCAGACCTGGTGGGGTTCATTTAGTATTGGGCTCTGCTGAGCTTACTTTTAATCTCCCCTGAAACCTGTCTGCAGAACCAACTCCGCTCTTTTCTCCTCGTTTGCTCTCTATTTATATGGCTCACCCCCCTTTTCATTTCCTCTGCAAGGTCTTGCTCAGCTTGACTCCTGGCAGGTCTCCCTTTATCCCTGTGCTCGCTGACCCCCACGACAGAGCTTGCTTTGCTAATTGACACCCTTTCATGGTCTTCAACCCTTCTCTGCTCCCTCTGCACATCCTTCCTGTGGTGTTGTATACTCAGGAGAACCCCTGCTTCACCTGGGGAGCACATTCCAGGTACCATAATTTATTTAATGAGATCCCCAGCACTTCTCCACATGCAGCCCCAGCCCCTCACTCTCGCTGCAATCATCTTTCTTGTTGCCCCAGCAAAAGAGAAAAATGCAGGCACAGGCCTGTTTTCATTTAATTTCCCATGCAACTGAAAATAAATGAGTCCAAGATCCCTCAAATCCCAGGTCTGGGGCTCCCAATGCACTCAGCTGCAGCAGCAATGCTACCATAGGGCCATGCTACAAACCTCCCACAAGTCACCCATCCCCATCTACATGCCCAAGCCCATCTCTATTCCCTGCCGGTATGCTCCCAGATGCACTCCTTTGCATAAATCCTCACACTTCCAGGGAATCAATCTTTTCCAGCAGAGCCAGGACATTTAGGATGGTGTGCAGGAGGCAGGGGCTAGGGGTGCAGAGCTGGGAAGAGAAACCTCACAGAGAACGTTAAATTAAAATCCAGACAGTTAAATTAATTACCACTAAAAGCATCTTACCTGATTAGTTACTTGCATAGCTAATTGTGCTAACAATGCCAGACACTTGTTTATTTATTTGCCACACTCTTTCCGGGGGGCTGGTGGCCCCAGCAGTGTCCAACTGGGCTTCTCGGCTGCCCAGTGCTCAGGGGGCTGTGGCTCTTCAGCAAATGGGAACACAAGTAATAGGGAACAGCAGGATTTGGGCTCTAACGCTAAGCAATTCCCACGGGTCCCTGAGGGGATTGACAGGGATTACTATTAGCGAGGTGCTTAGCAGATGGAAGAGCCATTGCAAAATCACAGCGATGCCACAGCTGCAGAGGCGGCGGCTGGAGGCTGTGGAAGTCTCCCCACTCCCCTTGTTTCCTGCAGGTCTGGGCTGCAGCCCTCTGTGCACTGGCACAGCCTAGGACCTCTCCCTAGATGGGATCTGGAGAGCACATGCCCAAGCAGAGGAATTACACAACCTCCTTGTGTTGCTGCCTGCACTGGACCCAGCTCCTGCCCTTTCTGGCTCTGAACTAGCTGTGAACACTTCCTGACCACAAAGCAGTTAAAAACCCCTGACTCATTTGTTAGGCAGTGGCACTGGCCTTTTCATCCACCATGCTCCCAACCCCCACACCTGCTTGCTGATGTAAATAAGCCCTGCCCTGTTCTGACTGCTTCCCCTTTTCTGCTTCTCGCATCGCCTTCCAGCTCCTTCCAGCATCCCTCCTCCTTGGCCCAGACACCAGGCTCCATCCCACACGACCTCAAATAAGTTGGACACTGTAGAGCATCTCTAAAACTCGAATCTCTAGGTGCAGCGAACCCCTCGTGCTTTATTTTCAGGGCTTACACAGACCCTCCTGTGACCCTCTGTCCCTGGAGCATGGCCTAGGATGGAAACACCACCTTGGCTCTGATGCCAGGTGCAGAAGGTGAGATAAGGAGTAGAGAAAGACTCTTCTGTGTCTTCCAAACCTGGGAACATACAGCCACCTACATGACACATCCCTGTATGGCAGGGTTCCCAGCTGGTGCATCACAATTACTGTCCCACAGCCGAATATGCCAGCTTGTGCTCCCAGACACCCACAGCTGCCAGTTGCGCACGCCGTGCTGCAAAACACACAGTTGCTATCAGCTGTACAAACACAGCAGCCCTCAAAACACACAGCTGCTATCAGCTCTCAGCATCATGTGAAATACAGCACAACTCTTATCTTCCCCGCTGAGGCCTGGGAATCTGCGCATCCCGTGCTGGAGATAACACAAAATGCTGGGGAAAACACAAAATGCTGGGGAATGTGCAGCTGTCCTCCAGCACACCCGTGCATCCAGAATCCTGCAACACCTTTTGGCTGCTCCTCTGAAACAACCACACTGCAGTAATCCCAGCCAGGGTTTCTCCTTGATGGTTGCAATCCTCTCTAATAGCTTTTTCACCTGCAGAGATGGTTGTTGTAGCACATCCCTTCTCAAATTATTCCTGAGGCATCATTTAATCTACTGGCTTTGATTCCTGGGGCAGACTGGCTGATTTCAGCTTGGATTAGTATGTCATGAGGACCTCATATGGCAGTGTGCAGTGGACAACCCTATGTAAGGAAAGTAGAAAGGCTGGCATGGCAGGAGGGGGGCTGTGGGGAGTCAGTATGGGAGCAGAGACTGTCCCCCTCAATGTGACATGCTGGGGTACTCACTTCCCACCCTCAGGTAGGTCTGGTATTTGAGGTGCCAGGAGGAGCCCTCGTAGCAGGAGTACTGGCCACTCTGCGACAGGTCAACATTCTTCAGGATCAGGTAGGACCCGTTCAGGTGAGACTCGTCGATGTCGGTGCCGTTGGCTGTCCAGGTCACGGCTGCATCCCAGTCCATGGAGCCACACTTCATGGTCACGTCTGCACCTACCCGCTCGTACTGGATGTGGCTGTCTGTGGGAAGGAAAAGGTGAAAAACAGGTGAGCTCAGAGCCCCTCAGCACAGTTGCCTTGGAATCTTACCTTCCCATCTGGGAAGTAAAGAGAAGGACTGGAGTGTCGACTGCCGGTGGCCAGGGAAGCCCAAGTTCTGCTCCTCTCTCCAGCCATTATTTATTTTAGACTAGAGTGGACCGGTTGACAAATAGCAGAGGAACATGGACCACCTCCATCCACAGGATGGCTTCCTCTCACCTTTGCTATGGTGAACACATGTCAGGACTGCACACAATATGCCTCACCAACTGAACACCCCACAGCACGGCCCGACACAAAAGATATTGCCAGTCGTGTGTCTAGGGGACTTGTTGCAGGACACAAACCAAACACCTGGATCAGAAACTCCCAGCAGAGATGACACAGCCCCAGGACATGTCACCAGCAAACTCCATATATTTACTAGCGCAGATGGGAAGCAGGTAATTCTCCTTGCAAATCCCTATCCAGTACACCAGGCAGGAGGATTGTAATCTAACTGCTGTGCTGTGGAAAGGCGCAGCTGCTTGGTGCACACAGTGCTGTTTTTCTCCCTGTCTGGGTTTTCTTTTCTTTCCACAATAACATGATGCTTACTGAGCTGTTTGATGTAGCAGCTCACGAGTGGGGCAGCACAGCTCATTGGGCACCAGCTGCCTAATTGAATTTTCTCAGGTTTCTGGACAGGAGCTAGAGCTGACATTCATTAATGATCCTTAGCAACTGAATATTTCCCATGTTGCTACACTTGGCTATGCTGAGCTGCATGTGGCAAGGATAAAACCATGTGAGTGCGTGTGCATGACACAGGGTGAAGCAGGACAGAAGGATGAATGGGGATGAGGCTTGTTCAAGGCTTCATCAAGCCTTTGTGCACAGACAAGTGTGGCTCAGTTCTCAAAATTCTTCTGAGCTTCAAAATCACATTTGACAAGGCGCCTTCCAAGGAAACTAAGGAGCCCTGACACATGGGAAAAGTCCTTGCAAAGATTTATAGCAGTGAAAGTCACGAGATCAAAGGTGAAAACAAGCTGTCAAATGTAGCAGTAGAAGATGTCAGTGTTGAAGTCTGATGGAGATCTGAGCTGGATCAGATGCTCCCAACATCCTTGTCACTCACAGGTAAAAGGGATCAGGGCAGAGAGAAGATAGAGTGCTGCACAGCTGTCAGGGCAGCCAAAGCACAGCTGGGTTCCAAAGTGCTGCAGGAGGACATCATGGTACAGACCACCAGGCAGTAATCCTGTGTCGATTAATGCACAGTGGAATGCATGCAGCCTTCCTTCCCCTACTCACTCATGGTTTCAAATGTGCCACAGCCTCCACAGAAACCCACCTTGGAGTTATCACACTCCCTCCCTTAAAACATCAGCTCAGGGGTGACCAAGAACTCAAACCCAACATAGAAATTATTGTAACTCAAAAGCCATGAACAAACCTGTTCCCATGGTGTTATGAGCACAGCATCAGTGAAAGCAGGGAAAAGGAAAGAAACAAGATCAGCTGAAGCTGGAAACAGATCCCATGTGAAGATGGTTTAGTAGACTCAAACCCTTCATCCATAAAAGGAGATAGCCAAGCAAAGATATGACAGACACCTTAGCAATGACGAGTGACATGAAGAGGACAAATGGAGAAGGACTGCTTGCTTTTTCTCCTAATAAAATAAGGGGGAGCAAAACAAGAAGTAGAAAGTGGTCCTATTTTTTTTCCACAAATTGTGATTAAATTACATAAATCTATATCTATCAGATGCTGTTGATGTCAACGTTGGAGGGGGGAACAGTGGGTAAATTAATTCATAGCAGAAGATGACCTAAAAAAACTGAGCTGCCCAGTGAGCCTTGGCAGGTTGCAAGCAGCTGATGGTGGAAACAGGTGGAAGAAGCACCTCCAAGGCTTCTCCTCTCTTTTCTCCCTCTCCAGACATCAGCTCCTGGGTCCCACCAGATAGGTGGGACTACATGGATGTGATCCAGCCATTCCTTGTGCCTAAGCCCATGTCCTGATCCCATCTGCAAAGCTGTCTCTGGAGGTGTGCCTGGCAGGTCTCAGCCATCCTGCAGATGGTCTGTCAGGACGCCTGCTTCTGACAGGAATAGAGCAACTTTGGGTATATTGTCCCTGCTGGGAAAGGGGGTGCTAAGGACAAGGGAAAAAGTGGTTTGTTGTGAGTAAGTTGCTGGCGGGATGCCTCAGGACCATTTCTGACACTAGCAAGAATGGAGACCTTTGGGAAACTGTTCTGACCAGAAAAATGTATTTCAAGGGTCTTTAAAAAGCTGTGAGAGTGTACTGACAGGCAGATAGAGGGAAGAACATCTAAGATGAAGCATCTGTGTGAGGAGGGGTAGCTGGAACAGGACCAGATTCACAGACAGATAGGCAGAAGTGGAAGAAGACAGTGTATAGATGAATGTGTATAACCACAGACAGATGGACAACAGGCTGGATGGGCACAGATGGAATGGAGGAAAGGAGGCATGGAAGGACAGTGAATGTGAGTGGTGTTGGGTGAATGGTTGCCTACTTGAATGGCTCTGGATGTGGATGGATGGTTGGATGATGAACAGATAGACAGACAGATGACTAGGCACATGTGTGGATAGACAAATATAGATATCAGAGTTTCAGTAAGAATTCAAGCATCTTACTCAAGTTCTCTAATTTCTTCTACTGTATAAGGTAAAGAGGTTTTCCTGTTCGCTCACACAACCATCGACTATCCTGTCCTTACACTTGGAATTCTGCTTATCAGAGACATTGGAGCTCTGATACCCACCATTGCACCACCCACCAGCCTTGCATGGAGAAAGGCTTAGTGCAGTGATGGATCCACAGACCTGCCACCCTTGCCTGGTTCCTGCCTGCCTGGTGCCTATTTCAAGAGAGGGACTGAGATGGGGGGAAAGCTCTGGGATGCTCAGCTCAGTCTCTCAGGACCATCACTGAGAGCTTGTCTGTAGCTAGTGGCTGAACAATTCAATTGGGAAGGAAAATAGTCACCTTGAGTTACTTCCTTAAACAAAGTACAAACACACTGGCATTCATCCAGAAGGGCTGAGGGAGCCATTCCTGGAAGACAGGTCTTTGAAAGCAATGCTCCTTTCCAAGGTAATGATTTAGGGTTCCTGATGAAGGAGAAACACAAAGCGCAGCTTCAGAGGAAGCATTTCTTCCAGCGGGGTTTGCTGAGGATCTTACTGGAGCAGAGATAAGTCCTCATGACATCCCTTGTCCCATGCCAGGTCTGGGAGTCCCATCCAACCACAGTGACGTGCAGATGTGTGGCAGCCCTTTGGGAAGGGACAGCTCCCCTGGAATGCTGGAAAAGCCTGTCTTTTCACTGACAATAGCAGCTCTGCAGTAAGATGGCCCTGTTCTGCAGGGCCAACCCTTTTGGATGAGTATCAACTAGTGACAGGAGTATCCTGGTGGAAGATTTGAGCTGGACATGTCGGATTATTTATTCTCCTGGAGGGTAACAGCACTGGGACAGGTACCCACAGAGAAGGGGTATCCTCATCCATGGTGTTTGTCAGGGTTCTGTTGACAAAGCCATGGCTTATCTGACCTTCTGCTGAGGACAGAGCTCTTCCAAGTGGGGCACTGGACTAGACACTTCCAGAGATTCATTCCCAGCAACATGGATATAGTCTTTGGCTAGAACTGACACTTCAAGATGCTGCCCTGTCCTGCCCCTACACCACCCTTCTTCTCCAAAGCATGCTGTCTTTTGGGTCAAGTGACAACACAAGGTTGTGATGTCATCACAGAGGGGCTGCACCCCAACCAGAAACATGCCTCTTCTCAGCATCCAAGCCCACTAAGGGCTACATCCTCTGCCTGGCACAGCACACCTGACAGGCACAGCACACCTTATGACATGCAGTGCCAGATCTAGCAAGGAGCCATGGTGATGCATAACGGGAGAAATTACAGCTTTACCCACATCTCCACAAAATTGCAGTGGAGGGAAGATGGGAATAAGCATACAGAGCTTCTAGTAATGAACCTGAGGCAGCTTGGTGAAATGAGCTGTGAGCTGCTTTGCTGCTCTATCAGTGATGAGTGGCAGCTTGATAGGTCCTGCAACTGCAAGAGGGACCAACAGGACAGCAGACAGGAGTCCAGTAGAGAGATGTGGAGGGAAAATGAGACAAAGCAGCTGAGACATGGGGCCCCATGGTAACATATTCTATGCTTCCCAAACCCATCCAGCTAGAAATCAAATAGAAACCTCATCCTCATTTTTGTCCTTTGTGAAATCTTGACCTACATTGTAACTGGAAGGTCAATAGCACAAAGAAATCCTGCAAGAGGGTGAGGACAGCCCTGGCATGCACTGTGCTAGGAAGGAGCAGAACTCCTCTTGGGACCTTCCATATCCACTCCTTTGCTCTAGCTGAACCTCCAACCCAGCCAGCATGGGCAGCTGCCAGGCATGGCAGGAATGCTGCTGGGCACTGGCATGTGTGGAGCCACAGATTTGGCACTGGGGTCTATGCCCATATGCCTGAGGGGTCACTGGAACAGTAAGCAGAGGAAGTGGAGAGGATGGTTTACATTCCTGGAAGCAGTGCTCACCACAGCCCTTTAACGGGAGTCTTTCAGGCAGGGCCTGTGGCAAGACAACATCCAGCAGACACACACAGGGCCAAAATCATCCTTGCTGTGACAGTGATTTGCAGGCAGACTGGGACAAATATTCCCTCTGAGCACTCTGACAATATGAACTGCAGGGCTGTGGCTGGTGTAAGCAGAGAATGAGGAAAAGAAAGACACTGCAGCATGTTTGGGGAGAGGGAAGGGCACTCTGCAGGTTCCACAGCCTCTAGTTCTGCCTGTCTTGCAGATGGTGAAACCAACACAGTGAGAAAGACCAGGTCCTCACTTTTTCTGATAGCACATGGAGCACTTCTGCAGTGGGACAGAGCATTACATGCGTTTCTTTGGACAGAGGCCTTCACAGCACCCCACTGGCCTTCATATGTCCCTCCCACAGCTGAGAAACCAGCCACAAATAATTGTCTCAGCAGCTAATTAGCTGTCTGTGTACAGAATAAATTATACATTTAATATTTACACAGTGCCAGGACTATACCAAGAGCTTTCCAGGCATATAAACCAGAAGGGTCTTTCATTCCTCAGCTTCCCATGATAAATGGGACGAATCAGCCCACAGGAGATGAGCACGGAGCCCAAGAGGATGGAGAGGGCAAGAGGACAGAGAGGTGGCCCGACCAGCTTCTGTGAGAGGATGTTCCTGGCCTTCTCCAGCCATTTGACAGGGTAGTGGCACAAGCCTGTGGCCTCTCCCTTGCTTCGGGACCCATGCCCACTGTCCTGAGCAGCACCAACTGTGTCCAAGGAATGCCAGTGTCTCCACTCCCTTGTGCAGCCTGACAGTCCCTGAGGTCTGCCCTTCTTGAGATGAAGCAGGTCCCGGTCTTGGAGAGGGCTTTCTGACACCAGCTTCCCAAAGCACACCTCACTCTTGATCTCACATCTATTCCCTGTGATGCCACTTGGTCTTTGCACAGCTTTTCTTGCCAGCAGAAATCTTCCTTCAAGGAAAAGAAATTTCATGCTTAAGGAGGCATTTCTTCCACAAGTGATTTAAAACTGGATATATCTTTGTAAGGAAACAAGCATAATTAAGTGTCATCGATGTAGCCAAAGATATGGACTGCTCCAAGTTAATTTTGTCCATTAATGAAGAGTTGCAGAAAGCAGGGACCGCATTTGTTTGTTCTACTTTGGTAAATCCCTGGTGTCAGCAGCTTTACTCTTGACAAGAAAAAATAATTAGAAATAAACTTTAATTAAGAGATAACAGATGGGTGCTAAAGGACTTGTACTCAATCACACCACGATAGCCTGGAAGCAGACCTTGGTTTACTTCAGGAGTGTTGTGAAGGAGGGACTTGACCCCTCCAACATGCTTGATCCAGGGGAGGAAAACCTTTTCCCTCAGCCTGGATGTGACCACAAAACACCCTCCTGTGGGCGTTGGCAAAGCCCTGATGCTCCTGCAGAAATTCTGCTCCAGTTCTGAGCAGACTCACCTTTCACCTTCCTCTGAAGCTGCACCGCAAACCCAGCTGGAGATGTCCATTGTGGGGTGACAAGGGCCTTCATGGCCCTTCTACCTGCTCAGCTGCACAAGGCTGGTGCCTCACCCGTGATCCTTAAAGCAACATCTTCAGAGGATGAAGGGACACTTTTGCCATCAAGTGTTCCATTGTCACAAATGATAATCCAACCCACGGGCTCCATCCTGGACTTGATGGTCCAGCAGTGGGGAGGTGTGATGCCTGCCCTGCTATGAGCTTGACATGCACTGCCCAGGCTGAGCTCCAGGTGACAGGAGCAGACAGGATGGCAGCACATCAGGATGATGTCACTTGCATCACTTGTGCACAGGGGCCAGCAAGGCTGTGCAGTGGCAGAGAATCAGCAGCCTCCTGGGGACAAAACACAGTGCTAAACCCAGCAGGGAACCACAGAACAGAGACCCACTTCTGGAAGCAGAAGACATACAGTCTTGCAGCAAAGTGAGGGCCAAATCCTTGCTGCAGCACTGGCTCAGCCCATTGGATGCAGCACCTCACCATGTCCTTTGGGCTGCTGGCCAGCGGGGAGCCCTGGCTGCCAGAGACTGTAGGAGGATGGGGAATGCTGCCTTAGTAGACAAGTAACTGAAGTGTAATTTTTCTGCTTGTATCATATCATCAGACTGGCTGAATCAACAACTCTGGTCTGGTCTGAGCGGGATCTCACCAGGGCAGAGTGCCCTCCCTGTGCCTTATTATGACTGTGTCTTGTCTTGGTACTGCTGCTTTTTCATCAAACCCACGCTGGGACAGAGCTTCTCTACCAGCTCTCTAGACATGCCAAAACAGAGCTCCACACTGGCAGTGCTCCTGGCTGCAAGACAGAAGGGCTCTGTGTCAGAGGCAGCATTTTTTTCCTGCATGCCATCAAGCCCAGCTCTTGTTGGGAGTAGTAGGAGCTGCACAGAGATGTGGTGCCCCAAGCACAACTTAGCCCTGGTCACAGGGGTCAAGCAAAACTGAGGACAGCAACCAAATCCATCCTGCATCTCTAAGAGAGTTTCCTTCACCATGCATGGGCAGGAGACCACAAAGAAGCTGTCCTTTCCCACGGCTTCAGGGTAGGAGTGAGCTCTGCCCCACGGTGCTAGTGCCGGTGTGAACAGTGCACTGCAGTGGTCGCATACCTCTATCCTGGATCATGTTTTGAGACAGCTGGGACCATGAGAAGATGCTGCTACTTCTGTTTGTCTGTCTTAGCAGCTCTACAGCAGAGAACTCTATATTCTTTTGGTCTGGTGATTGTGGCTTTCTAGGTTTTTCCACAGGAGGCTTTGTACTTGCATCCCAGGAGGGGTCCTGAGTTCAGGTGTTGATCTATTTCCCAAAGGTCTTGGTAAGACCATCACTTGGATGTCTGTCCCAGCTCTTCTGGACCCTGGGACTCCGAGTGCTCTCCTTGCTGCAACTGTCTGAGCTGTGATACTGTTTTCATCCAAAGACAAGGCTGGATGGGACCCTGCCCACTTGGCTTCCTTGTGGAGTCAGCTTGAGGTGATTCATCTTGAGGAAGAGCTGTTGCTTAGCAAAGCAGCAACTCCTCCAGTTCTCTGCAACTGCATCAGGCTGCCCAGCATGTGGGGTGGTATGGAGGGAAAGGTGTTGGAACACCAAAGGGAATGGCAGCTAAGGGGGAACAGCACACAGCAGGAAAATCCCACCAATATCCTCCAATCTGGGCTCACTTGAGCCTTCAACCTTTGCTGCCAAATGACCGTAGCTAGCACTGTGGGTGAATTAGAGACTTATTTTTTGGCCCTGCTTTTTCATGCAGACAGGACAAATATCTCTAAGCCACAGAAGAGTGCTTAGATCAGGCTTTTCGATGCCATTTAGGGGGAAATCAATACAATTCAGAATTAGGTGCCCTAATCAGAGCCGTAAACACAAGAAAAGCTCATTGTGGTCCAGCAACAGCGTGAAGATGCCTGTATTTACCGAGGTTTGGGGAGGGGGAGGTGGGGGCAGAGCTGGATAGAGACATCAGGGCGCCTCACTCTCCTCTGACCTCAACATGCCTTTGCAGCCCAGTGCAAAGCGCACACCTCCCCATCCCTGTTTGCCAATGCCCACACGCCCACTCTCATATAGCAGCCTAGCTCCACTCAAATACACCGGGGGCAACCACTATGTGCTCACGTAACAACCCAGCTCCCGCCTCACCCCACTCAGGGCTGCAGATTAGCATCAGGCATTGTGCAATGTTTTTTTATTAGCACAGAATTATGGAAGTCAGAGGCGTAAAAGACCTGTTGGGTCCCACTCAGTCCATCCTCCTTCTGCCAAGACAGTATTGGTCCCTGCAGCATATTTACTATTTCTCCAGTCTAATTTTACATACTGTACAATCTGTGCAGTGCCAAGTTACGATCCCTGTGTGAGAAGCAGAGCTCTCAATTTCCAGGCTCTTGGGTGTGTAAAATCACAACTGCGATGCTAAATTAACTTTTTTCCCCCTTGCATTTAATCATTTAATAGCTCTAAAATTCAGCCCCTCAGGCTCTTTCTGTCTGTTGGCTTGGGTTCTGCATGCTGTAGGCCAGTGGCTTTCACTTACAGATGTAACGCTCACGCCCCTGGGTGGATCAGCAGCAGCTGGGCTTGAAACTGGGGTAACTACAACTTAACACATGAAATTCTGTGCCTCAGGATGGAAAAATTTCTCTGCTTTTTTAAACACAGGTACAGGGGGTTCATCCACCTCCTTATAGCTCAGCTCCACAAGAAAGATGCACAGCGTGCATTGCACACAGGGACAGGATGCAAAAGCATCACTGAAGCTGGACTGAGAAATTAAAATGGGGTGCAGCCTGTAGCACCAAGACATGGGGGACAGGGCATTCCTTGGGCTCCCAACAGAAGCACCACTACTTTTCTTGCCACCTGTACATCCACTGAAGGTTACATCACAGGGCTTTTTTCTTCCCAAAAGAGGGATTTCTTCCCCCTACACCAACACCAAGATTTTCTTTGTGCACATGACTACAGAATAGCAGAGGAAATGACCTGCTGCCAGGGCTGCACAGTGAAGAGGGTGGGAAGAATAGACCCGATAAAATGGTAACCATTTTCTCAAGTTAGAGGGCTCTTTTGACCCAGTCACCATCACTCCTCCAAGTAACACCTGCATATCTGGAGTCTGGTGCTGATTTCAAAACAATATTAAAAATAAAGCATTCATCGTCTCTCCCCTGTAGGGGCTATATTAAGGACTAAGACAAGGCATGGGGATTTGCATTAGTAATAACAAGATACTACATTTGCATTTGATGCCTTTCACTCTAAGGATCCTCTGAGGATGACTTAAGGATCCTTAAGCAAAGCCAAGCCTGGAAAGGATCACCTGCACGTGCTAAGCCGTGTCACAGCCAGCAGAGCTGCAGCCCATCCATCACATAGAGCATCTGCTGGGGGGGAAAGATGGGCACATATCAGACCCATGGCAGGCTGGCAAGTGTTACTTACACCAGAGACAAAAAATAAATTGCCGAGTATAGCTAATGAAGCACTACACACCACACAATAGGACCCCAGAACAGAGCTCCTGGATCTTAAGCAGAGCTTAGAGACAGGCTCCAGCTTGGGGCTGAATGAGGCTGGGACTCTGATTAAGGGCTGGGAAGTATATCTGAACAATGGATGTCATGACTGCAGGATTGTGGTGCCCAAATAGTTTCTGAGCTCCTCTTGGGGCGTCAGTATTATTCAGGAGCCCCATAAATCCTCAGACTATGTGACAATTTACAAATTACTCTGCAGTCAGAGAGTTATCGAAGGTGGCATTGTCTTTAGGATTTGTGTCTGAGCAGGTAGGAGAGACAGGGTTTTCTGCACACTACATGCAAGATCCCAGAAGCAAGAAGTAGGTCCATGAGACAGCAGGGGACTGAAAGTGCTCACTGCTTTGGGGCAGACAGAGCCTTTGCATGGCTTCTTGTGCAGATAACAGAATCATAGAATGGGTTGGAAGGGACCTCTGAAGATCATTAATCCAACAGATGGGGACATATCACAGAATCATAGACTGGATGCATCCTGTTCATCTATCTGCAAAGCACAATGCAGAAGCTCAGAGGAGATCACACCACCTCAGAAAACAGAAGCTTAAGACGAGGCTGGTGAGCCAGGAGCTTTCAGCAGGGTAGGTCCCATTCTCAGCAGCATCACAGAGTGCTTTCAGAGGAGGGAGCATGCAACTCCTTGAGGACTTGTTAACTGAGCCAGCTCCTGCCTGGCCCTGCCCTTTTGTTGGTGCCCTAAGCACCAATGTCCAGGACCCTTTCCAAAACCTGTGAAGAAGATGCTCTTCATTAAGCAGCTGAGCATTTCCAAAGCCACTCCCACTAGCTGGCTGGTGGCCTCATCATGCAGAACCCTAATGGCTTCGTCTTACAGAGCCCCAAAAAAACATGCCATAATTTCTATTTGATATTTGAGGCCTCTCTTCTTCTAGAATTACATTCTCCTTCTCCTCCTCCCTCTCTTCCCCTTTGACACATCCTTTTTCTGCCTATCTACCCGCTGCCATTCCTTTTCCATACCACTTTTGTTGTCATCCATGTGACTAAAGCAGACAGCAGGGCTGCTTTTGGGAGCCCAGTTTACCTTTCAGAGCCTCTCCTAACCTTCAATTTCTGATCCTGCCATGTCAGAGAATCTTCAGGTTGAACTAGGTTTCTTTATTGCCTCTGTTGGAGATAATGATCAAATGCTAGTTCAGGAGCAGGCATTCATTCTTGAACCAATTGCACATTATTTCCTAAATTTCAGTGTTTAAAAGCTGTAAGTGTCTTATTGCAAAACAACAGCTAAAAGGCCAGTTATGTTTCATTGACTGAAATACAAGAAAGTGTGCCCTGTTCTCTGGAGAGCTCTTGGGTTTGAAGCAGAAGATTTTAGGGAGGGAAATTTTCTGAAAGTAAGACTGTTCAGAAGCTCACCATGTCCAGAGCTCCAGTCATCTGAAGGCTGTACTGAATTACAACTATTATTAGCACAGGAGATAGTTGAAATCTGGAATTTCTGTAAAACGTTCTGAATTCAGGTTCTGAAGCATTTAAAGGACTTGAGAAAATATCTTTGGCTCCAAGTCAGCAAAGCACTTAGGCAAGGCCTTAACTTTGAGCATGTGTTTAAGTACCTTGCTGACTTGGGGCTTTTAACCCTGTCGAAAAGAAATCAAAGATGAAAGAAAAGCCAAGGAAAAAATTCTGGTGTACATAGAAATTTCCAGACAAGCCAAAGTAATAGAGGAATCTTCTCTGGAAAGTAAGAAAACAAAAAATATTAGTGACTTGCTTTAAAATTAAACACTAGAGGAAGCTTTCTGGAGGAGGGCGGAGAAAGACTCCCAGAACAAATGGAGTATTTCAACGTAGCCTAACGCCAGCTTCACTCTCCTGCCTCTTTAGCATTCAGAAATTATTTCATGCTGAACAAAAACCCAAACCAAACCCAAAAACCTGCTTCCTCCTCCCATTTCCAGATGAAATGCAATGGGAGAGAGAAAAATCTTGGCTTCAGCAATGAAAAAAACATCTCTGAAATGAGTCGGCTGTGAGAGACTCTCTCCATCAGGAAGAGGATAAGGGATGAGGGAATGAAGGGTAGTAATGAGGAGGAGGAAATTGCCCAGAGGCAGAAGCCTGCAAACAACCACATGCACTGCGTGTGAGGGGGAATACCAGAAAGTCTTTAAGGAGAGAAAATCAGTGCAAATCTATGCACACATGCATGGAAAGCAGCTACAAGCAGCAAGCCACGCTTCCCCTACCTCCAGCTCAAGATTATGAAGAGAAAAACTGCAGCACAGCAATAAGAGAATCCTCTGCAGCCCACCCAGGGAGAGCGGCTGCAGATGGTAACGGGAGAGCAGCCACGGGAGCGGGAATGGGCTAGAGGAGATTCCCCCTGCTGCTCCAGGATCCGCTGCCTGCAGCACTCCCACAGCTCTGGCATGGCCAGGGCAGGCTCAGGGTGCCATAAAGTTGAAAGTACTGCTCTGCCTCCACCAGGGCAAAAGCCCAAATTTACAAATATCTTCTGTTAAAGAGGAAAGAAAACACCAAAACGGCCAAGTTCCTTCCTTCAGAAGGAAATCAAAGATTTTCATGTGTTTTAGGGGTTTTTTTGAAACTTCTGAACTGAGTTGTACAAAAGGCTTTGCAAAACACTTGTTTTTTTAAGGGGAAGGGGGTGTCAATTCTAAGTTAAGAACTTAACAATTTCTGAAAAATACTAAAAAGACAAACTCCAATTTTTCCTTCCCCTACGCTTCATCTTTTTTATCTCCCCTGACAGAGAAATATGGTTTTGTAAAACATTTGGATGTTGATGGGACTCAATGTCCAACAGAAAGCTGTTCTCCTGAGGATTCTCTGCATCAGTTTCGCCCAGGACAGATTGGCAGCCAGTGCTTTACTTACTGATTGAGATGCCCCTCATGGGAAGCACAGGATTCCAGCACAGGGGATGGAGGCAGTTCTTCCTCAGCACTCACACTATCACAGTGCCTGCAGGCTGCTGTGGATGGCCACCCTGTCATCCACTGCTTCATGCTGGCACCAGCAAAATGCAGCTCCCATCACAAGGATCTGACAACCGACTGAAACAAATGAGGAGAGCATCATTCTCCCTGTCTTACACATGGAGAAGAAGTCCCCAGAGCAGATAAAATGACTGGCCTAGAAGAGCTGTTCTCATCAGAGCTAGGCTCTGGTTTTCCTCCTTCTCTGTGATCCTATGACACCTGGTACATTGACAACAGGGTTTGATCAGGCTCTCCTGACCCTGCTGAAATACAAAACCACAAAGTTGAATTAACTTCAGCTGGTGCTTTTCTATCCACCTGGGACCCCTGTATGGCCCTCAGGATGCCAGCACTCAGGCACTGTAGGGATGGCTTGTGGGGCTGTGAAACAGCTGCTGCTGTGCATCCCAGTGACTCCCTGGAAGGCACCAAAGCAAAAAGCTTTCCATAAATACTGGTTACACTAAAAAACTCCTCAGGGCTAAGCAAGTTAAGAAAAATGGTGCAAACTCACTGGAGGAAGGAAAACACAATTAAATCACCCAACAGCCCGTATCCACTAATCCCTTTTGCTACCAGGCTTGACTTGAAGGTCTCAGGCTGCTGACATGCACTTCCCACCCCTCATCCAGCTTTGGCACTGCTTTTCCAGAATCCTAGCAAGGCATCTGTGCACACGTGTTATGTGGGAAAGGAAGGCCCCCAGAGTCCCAGCTTGCAACACACAGTCAGTCCAGCACACTGTGGGGCTATGGGCTGTTCAGGGACAAGCCTGGGAGCTGCTGCCCTATGCCACAGCATAAATTAAAGGCATTAAATATTTTCAGGAGGGTTCAGTATTTGCCAGGCTGGGAGACACATCTGTAGCATCAGGTAACCGGATTAAAGGAGCTGTGAGTGCTCATGGTGACCCTCGCTGTGAGGTTCTTCATTCTGGAGCTGTGATTTAAGGCAGGATGAAGAATGCAGAGGGATTAAATCTGTCTACCTAAATCTTGAAGTTTTCCTTCTGGGTTTTCATCCCAAAGTCCTTCTCATACATCAATAGAAGGATGCTCAGGCCCACCTCTCTGGAGCTGCCAAGAATAAAATTGCAAAAATATGGGGAAAGAAGTGCATCCTGGATACAAAAACCCACGAACTCAGAGAGCTCAGTGGAATAGACTTGCCCGATTACAGAGTGAGTGGGTTCATTGGCACAGAGGTAGGGTTGTCCACTGGGTATCTTGCTCAGATGGGGCAGGCACTTCCACTTTAAAGTCACTGACCCAACCCTGCAACCTGCTCCAAATTTCCTGTGAGATAAGGCACATCCCACTTAAACAGCACTTCTTAGTAGCCCTGAGGTGAACTGCCCCTGCTGCCATGAAAGACATGGAGAGCACCTTTGATAAGGCTGAGTCAAGCTAAGGCAATGCCAATCACCAGAAAATAAATAAATAAAAATTTTAAAAAGGAAAAATCAAGACATATAAAAACCCCAACCCTGCACAGACATACAGACATGTTTCCTCTAAAATGACAGCATCCAAAGTTCTGTGTTGCTACTATTCCCCCTGGGGTTTTCCTTTCTGTCTACCATGCTGCCAATGCACCAGCTAGGTAACTTTTGAAGAGCACCAACCAGCAGCGTGGAAATATCTGCAGTGATTATATTGCAACACTTCACTGCTTCCCTGAGCTGCAGCTCCCTCCTCCACTGTTGGAAGTACAATCAATGCTAATTAATTAAGGTCCAGAGCCTGCCAACCATGGTCACACCAACTTCAATGTTGCTTCCTGAATATTCAGGGCTCACACTTCATAAAAGCGAGGATCAGCCTCCAGCAGCTTTGGTTGAAAACCAGGAGGAGTGGACAGGTATGTCTGTGTCAGAGCTTAGAGCTGGAGGAATCTGAGCTGGGGCAGACCCTGGTGAGCTGCAGCTGCAAATCAGCAGTGAGGCATCCTGCAAGCATTCCTAAAGGCTCTCTGCCTACAGCAACCAGGGAGCTGGCACAGCTTTTGCCCCAGCCAAGGCTGAGAGGCGGGACCAGAGACAGAGCACAAGCACCCTCCAAAACCAAGGAGGAGCAAAGTCCTTTGTCTTAGTGCCCAAAGTGATGTGGAGAGAGGAAGGCAAGAGCTGCCTGCTAATGGACAAAGACTCAGAAGCTCCTTGAGAGCAAAAGACACAGGGAAGGATCCCAGGATAGAGAATAGACTTCACTGGAGCACCAGTGGGAACAGTATTGGAGCTCACTAGAAGGTGAGCCTGTGGCCGTGGGTCCTAACCCTGACAGAGGATTTCTGTGATGCTCTAAGAGTGAGGAGGGACCAGTGGGAAATCCCACTTCCTGATCTGCCCCTCCACTATGCCACACTGAGAGACCCTCATACAAAGGAAAAACACAAGACCCTGTGCTTCAAGTCTGCTGAGAACAGGAGCTTGTGCCACGGATACGACCGCCAGGCTCATGGCTTGCTGTATCCTATGTAATGCTACACTCCCTCCCAACAACAGGAGCTCCTGCAAGGCTAAGCAGCCTCCTCCTGCTGCTCAGCAACATCACTGCATTTTCATCACTTTGCACCCAGACTGGCACAGGTTGTGGCAGGTCTCCAGGCTCACAGTTATAGCCAGTCATGGAGGCTTCCAATGGGAAATTGCAGGAGAGGACTACACAGACAGACATTAGCTTCTGGATTTAATTCACTGTCACTCCTATGTGCCTCAGTTTCTCCCTTGCACAGCATTCAGTCAGCTGGAGCTACCACACCACAGCACAGACAAGCCATTAACTCAGTGGAGTCCAACCTGCCGCAGCTTGTGGTTTGGCTGGAGTCAGAGGCTCTCTGTGACTCATCCTGTGAAGTCTTAAGTTCATGGCTATGGATGGAGAATCCCATGGAAAGCACTCCAGGCTCAATTTACACTCCCTCTGGAAGTGGATTTGTACATAAACAATGCACATGATGAGTAGAGCTCAACCGTCTGTTTGGAGATGATCCTCACTTGGATAGATGGATGGATGGATGGATGGATGGATGGATGGATGGATGGATGGATATGGGGCTAATGAGGACAAGCTCCCAGCAGTGGAGCCCTGTGTGTACGCCCTGCAACACCCTGTTTTTCAGCTGTTGTGAACTTGCCTTCATGCCACTCACAACAAGATGAGCCCCTGATCCCACTCTGGAGCTCTGTTACATCTGTGAGGGATGATCATCAACTTCCTTGCTTTTATTTCAGTTTGAATCCTGGAGGCAGCAGTGTAGGGCTCCTGCAGGTGGCAGAGACTCAGCTGAGCATGGAGTGGACTTTTCACCAGAGAACAGAAGTGTCCTTTGCAGGAGCAGAGCATCCATTCCTCAACATCTCTCTGTGAGCAGAGCTCTTATTCAGCAGCACACCCAAGGCCTGGACATCAGAAATACATGCACTCGTGGGCACACCTCATAACACCTCAGCAAACCCAGCAGGAATCAAGCAAGGTGGGACACATGCTGCAGCCCTGCTTGTGCATCCAAGTTAATCCCTCAGAGTGATGGTGCCAGCTCTCCTCTGCCTACAAATCACAGAGGTCTTGGCTGGCAGAAATCCTGTGGGCTCTTGGCCTTGCAGGTCAATGTTTTGTAGCATCAGCTCTGTAGACTGTTTTGCAAGGCTCCAGAATGGCTAACTAAGAAGAGCCTGGCTACAGGCAAATGACTTAAATCTGCTAACACAGGTCTGCTCTGGGGAAAATGCTGCAGGCTTTGCAAACCAAAAAAGCTAGGAAGGTCAAGGGTATGGAACGTGGGATGAAAGGCACTACCTTTCTGTCAACTGAGTGAATCCTGAGGTGAGGTTTTGTCCCATCCACAGGGAATTTTGAACTGAGAAGTGGATGTGTCCTGCCAGGGACTCTCCCTGCACATAGGTGCATACATGCAGCTGTGTACAGAGAATATTCTATCCCCTTCCTCTTGTCTCTTAAGTAGAGAAAAAGGTTGTTTTATCCCTGTGCTGTGAATCACACCAACAAGTCCCTTTCCCCAACACCAGCCTCCCCTGTATTGCTCTAATCAAGGGAAGGCAGTGCAATGAAGCTCCAGACTGCTTGGCTTCAATTAGCACCTGCTAACAGCTGAGCCTGTATAGCAGTCTTTTCCAGCAAATTGTACACCAAGAGATCAATGGTTCATACAGGATTAATACTGCTGTAACCCCTCCTGCCTCCATCACTGTCAATTGCCTTGTGGTTTCACTTCACTTCTCCTCCTGATGGACCTTCCTGGAGCAACCATTACAAGGTGACATACATCGCTTTTCCCCTCTGTAATGAGCCTGACACAGCCCCTCCTCAATCCTTCTTGTCTTTCTCCTTTTAATATGCCACAATTATATTAGTTTCTCTGCATGGATCCATCCCATTTAGTGCTGCCCAAGACCACTTATCCTGAGAGGCACTCTTTTCATCCACAGCACAGACTGCACATCTTGCAAGATATTCTGTATACTTTTTACACTCCAGCATCTCCTGGCCTGATTAGGAATCTGGTATTTCCCTTTCCATAGAAGCACAGTGTCTGTTCAGAGAAACTAACATCAGCAAAGACTTTGATAACAGGTTTGTGGATGTTGTGTCCCAGCATCTGCACTCCTGAATATGTTTTATGGTATCTTTGCTCTGTTCCCACCCCAGAAAATCCTGAGGAAGCAGAGATGATGTTTGTACTAAATATCTTGCTGTACCTGTGTTCCCATTATCCAGGGCTTTGCTTGTTCCATATGTGTCACAGGTGAGCTGAAGATAACAGCAAGTGATTCCATGCCCAACACTACAGATGAATGTTCAGGACCTGAATGTCTCAGCCTTTCCTGACTTTTTGGTCGTGGGTTCTGCCACACACAGCTACTGTGACATGTTGTGGGGATGATTGGGAGCACCCACTGTTGAGGTTGTGGGCTCCTACAAGTGGTGCCCAGAGCTGTCCCCAGGGCTGCTACATTTTGCTCTTTGAGCCTGATGGGAAATTGGCTGTGCAGTCTCAGAGCATCCAGGACTTTAGACACTGGAAAATCTTCAAATGGGATAAATAATGAGCGTTACATTCAGTCCAAGTTCTGTTGGACACATGGGCTGGTGGGAGCAGGCTGCTCTGGAAATATGAGATATCTGCTTCACTGGGATGGCCACATGTGACTTCTGAGGTGAGACCTTTCTGAGCTTTTGGAGGCTAACTGAAGCCAAATCCCTGAAGCACTAAAGGTTTCCACTCCACCTGTCACAGTTTTATGCAATCTTCCATTTCTGGAAACCTTAGAGAATGTAAGGAAAGGATGAGGATTGCTTCTTCCCCCACCAAAAGGAAATCAGTGCTAGGACAGGACACAGCTCCTCTTCAGCAGTCAGTCCTCATGTAAAGAACAAGGTCCATGGCTATTCCCTCTGTGCTGGGCTAAACCTCAGCTTCCTAAGGTCTGAAAATCTGTGCAAATTTTGGCTTCTATCAGCCTTTGGGAGCTCCCAGCTGCTGTGGCAATGTGTCTATTTATAACTACGTGTCAGCAGAGGAAGCCATGCTCCTGCTCCATACAGCAGGACAATGCTATGCCAAGAAGGAAATCCAAACCTTTCCTCACAGCCTCTCCCCAACAAGCAGGGCTTGCTCAGCACTGGGTTTCAACAATGAATTATTGGCAAGGACTCTCTGGCTTATGTAGATGATCCACAAACTTAGTTCTACCCCCTCTGCACAGCCACAGCCTGGTCGGTCCTGCCCCTGCCCCAAGGGTTGTGGCAGCATTGCCCTGTGTTAGCAGTAATCCTCCACTTGAAGCTTCCCTAGATGTCTGGGTGGACTACAAACCCCATTCCTCCTTCTCCGTTGCCTGTTGATGTGTAATGAAGCCTGCGAGACTTGTGAGATGTGTTTTTCCTTAACACTGGCAGAACTAATGAGTCCTGGCAGATTGTGATCCTCCTGGCAGTTTCTTCTTCTCACCACAGACATGAACTCTTTCATAGGTTTTGTGGGATCACAGGCTTGTACAAAGTCTAATAGATCCACACGCTAAATCTGTGTTTTCTTTTTTCTTTTTTGTCTTTGATTCTTTTACAGATTTGTGATCTGCTTCAATACATAGGGCCTATGTATTTTTGGGAAGGGTTCCCTTTTTTGATAGCATCACAGATATTGCCAACTAGGTTTCCTTCCAAGCTCTTGTATGGCTCATGTGGGACAGATCTTCACTTTACTCCAGAATTTCATCAGCTCTATTTCAAATAACTACTTCCATTTCCAGAAAGTGGCAAATTCAGTTCCAGTGACTACAGACAGAATTGTACATGGAAAGGAGGCTGCTTCTTTGCAATGTCCACAAACTTTGGTAACTTGCAAAAAGCAAGACTTCAAAGCCCTGAACCATCAAGCTGTGTTTCCTCTCACATAACTGCGAGTCCCTCTGTTTTTCTTCCTGTCCTTCCCTTCTTTCCCACACTTGCACTTCAAGAACATCTTACCTTGTGCATCTGACAGCACTTAGCACAATGGGACATCAATCTTATTGCTGACCTGTGGCTATTTTTCACACACAGGTAAGAGCTGTGAGCTCTCCAATCCCAGTCTGAGAGGCACAAGCTGTGTTCCTGCAGTGTGTCCCAGCAGGTCAGGCAACACTCTGCCATGTACCAGCAACTTTCTGCAGCACAAAATTAACAGACAATGTGTGGAAATGAACTCTCTTGATTTTCCAGCTCCGAGGAGGGAGGAGCAAGCCTGGGATGTGCTCCCGACAGGGCTATCCTGTGTTGCTGGCCGGACCCCTGTGGGATGCTTGTCTCTGGAACCTGTGGAGTGATGAGGCAGTGGGCAAGAAAGCACAGGCACTAAAAATAGGCTGTTTGCGGTAGGGGCTGACCACATTTATTAGCAAGCCTGTGCTCTGGCTGACCACAAGGTCAGCTGCCTAGAGCTTGGCCGTAATTCACTCTGTGTCTGGGCAGGAAATCTACTTGAGCTCAGGGGGATGTCCAGTAATAGAAAAAGTTGTTCCAGGACTTTGGGCTATTTTTGCTGTTTTCTTTTATTTTGCAGGCAGAGAATCTTTCAGGAGATGCATCTTGTGCTGGAAAAAAAGAAAAATAAAGCCAGGTGCTCATCAACAGAGAGAGGGGTAGAAATGGAAAGGGGAGGATACAGATGTTTGTGCCTGTTTGGGTCTGGGGTTCTTCTTCTTAAGACAGGCTCACCTTCACCTAGGAAGATCAGAGCAACAAAGGGGGCTCCAGAACTTGATGGGCTATTAAACACCCTAACAGTGTGCAGCAAAGTCTAATAGATTGCAGCAGGGGTGTCCCTGCAGGTGGAGTTGCTGTCTCTTCTGCTTCCCTGCAGCTGTGGGTTGGCAGGGAAGATGAGGAGGCAGTGGGAAAACCATCACGGTAATGAATGCTCAAGGATAGAGATGATGGACCTTCCTTGGAAAGGCATCAGAGGGCAACTTGAATTACAGCCAGGTTGTACCTCTGGCTAGCACAGGCTGGGCCAGCAGATTGTCCCCCAGCAGATGCAGTGGTCCCACTAGGACAATGCAGATTCCCAGGGAATGGCCATGAGCCTGAGCCAGCTTAGCTGTGAGCAGCAAAGAGCAGATGCCTGCCCTTGAACGGCAGCCTTCAGAATGATTTAAGAAGGCTCTGCTGAATGGGGCTGCAGTTTGGAGTGAGGCTGGTATTTTCAGCCAGCTGGATAACGAGAGCATCCAGAGTTATAACAGGAAGGATTAAAAAATGTAATTGCTAATGGGGAATTAATTGTTAATGGGGAATCATCATTGCAGGAGGGTGTTCCCAATGTGGTCCTGCAGGGATATGTTCTTGGCCAATTTCTAATCACTCGTCTTATCAATTATCTTGAAGGCAACATAAAACTGTTGCTGGCAAAGTTTGCCAGTGACACAGGAGTTGACGTACATAATGGAAAGGATGAGTCCATCAGACACTGAGTCCAGAGCAGTTAATATACGAGCCTTCCCTCAGCATGAGCATGTGTTTTATGCACACAAACACAAGTCCATTCATCTCCAGTGGAGGAATGTAGGTCAAACTTGCAGAATGCAGGATGGTGTCCTGGGGAGGACAACAATGACAAGGCCTTGTCAGGAGTCACTTGGACATAAAGTGCCAGTGCTGAGAGAAATCTTGGCCAGAGGTAGAAGGAGGTGTCATGGGAGGTAGAAAGGTGCTATGTAATGAGAATATAGAGTTTTTTCCTGAACTGGCCCTAACCTAAGCCTGGAAGAAGGCACCATTTCCAGCCTCCCAGCCAGCCACTGCACACACAGTCAGTCCCTTTGACCTCGCCTTCCCCAGCAACTGCCTGTGCCCTGGCAATTACAAAAATTCCAGATCACTCTATTGCACACACCCTGGGGAATGGGTGCAAAAACAAACAACACACAACAGATGTTTGTCATGTTGCTTAATGCATGATTGAAGGACACTGTGATAGTGCTGTGGGGAGGGAAGGGGAGGGGAGAGGGAGAGGGAGAGGAGATACTTTAAATATACTTACAAATGTATATTTGTAGATAGCACTCCTGCAGAGCCATCTTAGGTTGGATGCAGAAGGCCACCCCATCACACCTCTTAAATCCGGTCACCTCAATTCAACTGCATTTGCACAACACCCAAAACCTACACAGATGTCTACAAACAAAACACACAGCCCAGTGTGAATGTACAAACCATCTCCTACAGAGCAAATGCAGAGAACACCTCCAAAATCAAAGTATCTAGTTTAAGCATGCCAGGCAGATGGCATTCCCTGCCATGGGCTGACTTATGTGGAGGAAGCAGAGTCCAGAAAGTGCTGGTCAGCCAAAACCACGGACAAGGCTGGGCAATTCTAGAACGGGAAAGAGGTTTTCCTATCTACAGCTGCTTTCTCTTTGAAAAGCCAATTTTCCTGGCTTTGCTGTGCATTTTGAAGGCTATTTACTGGTCCAGACTTTGTCATTGCAGCAGCATTTCTAACAAGGTATGTGCAAACTGGAGCCCCTGGGAGGCTTTGCAGCAGAACTGACTGCAAAAGATTAGTCAGGGCTTAAGAGAGCAAGAAAAAAGGGAGAGTAATGAAAAAAATCTCTCTTTTCCTTGGCCGAGGAATGATGGGGGCTAATTGCTTGTTGCTGGTGAGGAAGAGAGGAGATGGGAATTTCTTCACCCATCAATAAATTAACCCCAGCATGTGGCATCTGAAGTGCATTCATTTCCAGAGCCTTTTATCTCTTTGTCTCCTCTCCTGGGTGAAAACATAATTATTGTTTAAACATGAGTTAATTCAGCAAGGTGAGGATCAATAAAGCAGAATTACTCCTCTTTTAAAAGCAAAGAAATCTCAGTCTGGGACAGATGTGGACATAACTCTGTCAGAGCTGATGGACGGCAAAGACACCTTGGTCACAGTAGAGCTCCCTCTTTTCAGGACTGCCTTAAGCATTGAGTTTAATAAGTACAGGTAATTCCAGCAACAGGCAGTCACAGCATTCAGTACAAAAAGCTGAAATCACCCATGCATGTACACTTGGTAGCCTGACAGGTGGTTAGGCATCTCCACCATGTACACACTTCCCACATAAGAGCTTGGGTTAAACCCCAAAGCTCATGCTGTGATCTCTCCCAGACCTTTGAAGGAGCCCAGACCCTGATAGGGAGGAGGTCACTGCACTGCAGGGACCCCCACCAGCTCTGCTCTCACACAGTGGAGGCCTTGGACAACCAAAGGTGTGAGTGTCACAGCAGACAGCAGTCGCATTGGTGCTCTGCTCAGATTTCCCCATCACTTTCCTCCATTCTGAAATAAATTTAGCAGCAACCACTGCCTGGAGAACAAAACACAGGAAGGAAAACTTAGCTATCCAAAATGATGGGAAGTTGATTAGAGAGCTAGAATACCTCTTCTGTGAGGAAAGGCTGAAATATTTAGTATTCTTCAGCCTGCAGAAGAGAAGGCTTTTGGATGACCTTATAGTACTGTCCAGTACAAAAAGGGGCAAGACACCTGAGGTGGCACTTGTCACAAGGACATGCAGTGACAGGACAAGGGATAATGTCTTTAATCTGAAAGAGAGTAGATTAGATATCAGGAATAAATCCTTCACTGTGAAGATGGTGAGGCACTGGTGAAGGTTGCCCAGAGAAGCTGTGGATGTCTCATCCCTGGAAGTGTTCACAGGCAGATTGGATGGAGCATTATGCAAACTATTCTAGTGAAGGTCTAGTTGCTGTCCATGGCTGTGGGTTTACAGCTTGATGATTTTTAAGGTCCTTTCCAACCTAAACCATCCTGTGATTCTTTATGGAGGGCACAATGCTCCCAAGTCTTCAGCTTGTTCTGCCTATGGTGCACTCTCCTATTCTTCCTGCAGCTTCTGTCCATCCCTCCATGCCAGCTGTATCTGTGCAGATGGGGACAGCCCTGTAGCTGTCCAGTGCAATGCCCATCTCTGCAGGCAGGTTGGCCCAATCTGGCAGACCCATTAAAGCTGTTTAATCATGCACTAGGGATGACAGTCCTGGACACCCTCTTCCATTGCCCCTCTGCCTTTCCCTGCAGCAGATATGTCAAACCCACTGCTAAGAGCCAGAACATTAGTGCCAGCCTCTGAGCATCGCCCTAGGGCTACTCTGCTGGATGTTTCTGGTCTCCCATCACCCAGTGCCCACCCCCTGGGAAGTTCAGTTCCCAGCTGTATGATGCATGTGAAGCCTGAGCAGCCTGACAGGGATGCAAAGCAAGGGAGCTCCTTCACCCCAAAGGCCACAGAAACCCCAAATCCACTGACCTCGGAGCCCCTCCACTCCCTTCTCCCAACACTGGAGATCATCCCAGGCTTCTGCATCCCAGACATATGCTCTGCCAGCTCCAAGGAGAAGGACCAAAGGGAGCAGCAGAGGGGTTAATACAGGAACAGCCTCACCTTCGCGAAGCCTGATGCTGCTTTTATTAATTCATGTGGCACTTTGCAGGACGCTCCAGTAATCACCTCGGTGCACATGAGAGCCAGGAGAGGGTGGCCAGGCTCCCTCCGCAGTGCTCATGCTTACTTAACAGCTTGTCACATCCTCCTCACTCAAGTATTCAGTGCTAATGCATCTCTTAGAGTGCTTCATGAGCTATTAAAGTCGAACGTGCCTCAAGTGCATGATAAATGGACTCTATGCCAGCATCTTCCCACTACTCCACCGAGTCCCTGCCACCAGTGGGATTAATCCAGCCTCCCACCCCATTCCAGCTGTGCAGTTCCAGCCCGAGTGCCCAGCTGGTGGGGGATGAGCTCTGGGGTTGGCTGGTGAGGAGAGGCTGCAGCAGGGCAGGGGGTGAGGGCACAGGGCACAAGCTTTGGGTCTCTGTTGTTGACCTGCCTGTGTGCAGCCTCTCCAAGCCAGGCACAGTGGCGTGGGTGGGAGATCTGCTGCTCCAAAGCTCTTGCCCAGAGCACACCTTGGCATTTCAGAGAGGGACATGCAGTGCCCCTGGGGAATAGATTGAGAACAGTGCTGAAGGCATCCTACTATCTCATAAGTAATTTTCTAATCCTATACCCTTTTTTTGTCCCCCAGTGAAGCTGCTACAGATGGGAAGAGCCCTGCCTCATTCCCACACACCATTCAGGCACTTGTTGATGCACACAGGCCTCAGCAGCTTCAGTTTTGAGCTGGTGCCCCAGAAACCTTCCTCCCAGACACAGGCAGGCAAGGGAAATAGGAGGGACACAAGGACATGGGACGCTATGCTGCCAAACTCCTGAATCCTGCTCTATCACAGAGCAGAAGGTAACAGTCATTGCAGCTCTGCACCAGCTGTCAGTGACAAAATGTGTGGACCTGCTTACCTAGTGAGAAGCAGCATTTGTTCTTCTCTAGACAACACAATTCAAGTGTGCACAACCCTGAAGTACATGGCATGTCTGTGTTTTGTGCATCTCCCAGTGCAACAGGCCTGGGTTACTATTCAAAGCATCCAAAGGATGCTCTGGCAGTCCTGTTGCCACGTCCTTTAAAGCTTCCCAGGTAGTGATCCTGCAAGCACAGCAGCAGTGAGCAGCTTTGCTTCTCTGCAGGAAGCATTACACCACCACAAGCAGCATACAGCTCAGCACCTAAATGCTCTGAGCAGGCACCCTGGGAAGGGTTTGGGACCTTCCTGCAACACCAGCCAGCAAGATCCTTCTGTGTCCAGGGAGTGGCTGTCCCCATGCAATGCAGATATGTTGTCAAACCCGGGCTGCTTTTTGTCCAACCTGGAAGTTTGTGGCAATGTAAAGCTGCCTGGATTTAGGGCAGCTCAGTGGGCACTCTGGGTGGATTCTTCAATTTCACATAGCCCAAGGATGCATAGATGTCTTTACTGGAGTTAATAATCAAAATTCCCCTCTAAGATCTTCTAAAAGCTACTACAGACAGGCTGCCAGGAAAAGCAGGGAATTCTGTGGGCTCCCGGCTTCCCCATTTTTTCCAATTTTTGCAGAGCTGGACTCCACACCAGGACCCAACCATCCCTCATAATCTTCCTGCTCCTACCTAGATGCAAAATCATGTGGGGCTCCTCTGGCTCCCAATGCCACCAGTGACTCTAAAGTATAATCCCTCTAAAGGTACCACTAAAATAAGCCCTGAATCCTCTGCTAACCTGGAGAGATGTGAGCTAATGGTGGGCACAGATGTGTGGTGGCAGTGGGGATTAAGTCATCCCAAGGAGGTGAGAGCAGGATGAAGCATCATGCATCATTGTCATGGGGTCAGGTGTCATGGAGCTGTCAGAGATGATTAGAGTTTGGAGCTGTCAGGCTGATGCTTCCTCCCAACTCTTCACCCCTTCATGGGCAGGCTGCATGGGGCAGCATCCACAAAAGAGTGGGCAAAGAGTTCCAAAGCTGTAGGAACACAGACAGCTATGGGCGGGGCAAGGGGCATCAGCAGAGGGAGATGCAGGATGCCCAAACTCCACAGTGATGGGCTGGAAAGGACACTTGTCATGGAGAGAAGTGATTACATGCACAGAAATAATATCAGGCACACCTGGAGGGTGCACCCAGATTCACCCAGGAACGAGGGGCTGAAGGAGCAGCATTCCCATTTTTCAGGACCCCCAGGGCCTGGGAGGTGTGAAGGACTCACCCTGCTGGCTGTGCCTCTGGGCGTACACCACCACCACCGCGGCGAGCACCACGCAGCAGGCTGACGGGACAGGGTTAGCCATCTGTGGAAGCAAACACAGGCAGGAGCAGTCAGGGTTTGCCCCCAGGGCTGAGAGACCCCAGTGATGGGACAGCAAGGAGATGACTGTAAAACCAGCTCCATCGCAACCAAGGGGAAATTCACTCCAAAATGAGGCACTTTGCTGGCTCACTCCTCATCACTCAATAGCCTGTGGCACATCCCATGGGAGATGCCTGGAGGTGATGATATGTCTTGCACAAATGCTCTATCTTCCTCATGTTGTTTTCAACATTTTCCTTAGGAAAGCCAACCCCTGGTGGGGCTCTCCTTGGCAGATGCAGCAGCATCCCAGGAGCCAATGCTACCTGCAAATGGGTTATAGGGGTTTTGAGGAGATGGGAGCACACCCAGGTAGTTCACAGCAGCAGTTGGTGGTGCAGGATGTGCAAGATGTTGATCTCAGCAGAGACCTCAGCCTCAGCCACCTGCCATCCATATCTTGATGGGCCACAGTTGTCCCTCACTTCTCTGGGCTGGAAGAGGGGCAGAGGCTACTCTGTCCTGGTGAGCTGTGCCTTGTCCTGGGGGATGGTGTGGTGCAGGGAGGTGTGGAGGGGGTGACAGCTAAGAAAACAGGTGATCAAGACATCCTGCCTGCACCAAAAAGCCCATCTAGGAGTGGACAAATGGCAGCAATTACTACAAGGATACCCTGCACGGCCCTGCCAGGCTGGAGATGCCCAAGCTCTCATTTTCTTGCAGGCAGGGCTGGTATAGGAGACTAGAGCCAGAAGGGAGCTGCTGGGAACAGCAACAGGGATGCTGGCCCACCCACCAGGAAGTAAATTGCACCATGCATGAAAAGCAAATTGCACCTTCAAAACCATTTAAGCCTCTCTAATCTCCAGTGCCATATCTGTAACGTGCACAGGATTGCCTTTTAATCTAGAACATGAGTATGGGCTCATTAGCCAGATGGCATCCATTTAAACCTAAATAAAGGGGGAGCTCCATTGGTGAGAGAAAAAAAATCCAGCAAAACATATTCCATTACCCAACGTGACGGTTGCAGGAGCACAGATGGCCTCAGGTTCACAGCAAACCTTTGCAGGGTTGGAGGGGAAAGCAGGAGCAGCTGGGTGGGATTTCATGGGCAGATTAAGGAGTGCAGCTGGACCAGTCTGATTCACAAATGTCTCTTAGGGGCAGGGATGCTGTGGGACATAGTGTGTCTGAAGAGGGTGGGTCTGGAGATGGGCAGAGAAGGGATCCATGTCCTTTACTACTGATTTTTCAGTGCTGGATTTGGGCTCCAAGGGCTGGCAGCAAGAGCCATATCAAGTGTGCTGGTACTGCAGAGCACAGATATGCAAGCCCTGGACCTTGCTGGCAGCCCTCACATGTCACCTTAAGCAAATCACTCCATCTGCCCCTCTCCCATGCCTCAGTTTCCCCGTCTGTAAAACAGAGATAATGAAGGTGACCTTCCTCTGAAAGCTCTGGGCAGGAGCGCTAAGTGCTAATTACAACCTCCTTATCACTCACTCTTCTTTCCCCCTGCTTCTCTCCTGCCTGCTGTGGCAATGCCACATCTTGGGGCACTGCTGGCATGTGACCCCGAGCAGCTTGGAAACCACATGCAACCTAGGAACCAACTCTCCCTATTTACACTCAAATTTACTTTCCACTGAACATTCCTTTTCTACAGCCCTGGGAGTTGATGGGTGGCACTAGGACTTGAAGTCAGCAAGGAACCAGGGCCATAATCTCCCTTCACCACAATCCAGGTATCTCCAGGTATTGCAGCCATGCAGCCACCCCATTTCTGGGGACAATGGCAATGACAGGAGGTGAGACAGGACGCCCCAACAACCAGCCTGCTCTTTGGAAAGTGTGAGATCTCCTTGATGTAGCCTTCACCTTGGCTCAGTGTAAATACCATCACCAGCATCATGCTCTATCTCCCGGCCCTGCCAGGGAACAAAGCCACCTGCTGCCCACACCCTGCTGCTCCTCCCTTGTCTCAGCTTGTAAAATAATTGCTGCTGCTCTTGCCGATGTGCCTAGGCTGGCATTGAAACAGACACAGTTATGTTGCAGGGAATGGTTTCTGTCCCAGAGCCCTGTTAGTCTCAAGGAATACAGGTGGAGTAAGAGAGAGCAGAGGGACCCAGATAAGATCCCTAAGGATGCTTTGGCATGGCCAGGACACAGGCAGATGCTTCCAGTGACAGCACAGAGAATTCACCACTCAACTGCTCTTACCCTGGAAAACCTCATTTCTTCATAGAGATTAGCCCTGTGACAAGGCAAGAGTGAAGCTATTTTAGAACAAAAAATATAGCCAGAAAACCAACTTTTTCTCACTGGAATTGCAATTTTCTATGCAGTATTTGTTTTGTTTGACTATTTTGCCGAAAGCCATGTTGATTTTTTCTTCTCCAAGCACATAACAAAGCCTTCACAATTTCTGCAGTTGTTTCCAATGCAAATTTTCATTGCTGTATTTCCTTGCTTATCTGTTTCTCTAGTAAAAGCCAGCACCCTGGTATTTGGGTGCACAGGCCAGTAAGCAGCATCTCACCAGGTGTTCAGAATCCTGAGCTATGTCCCCGTGTCAGCAGGGAGCAGTATACAGGTGAGGGAGGGGAACCACATTTATTACACAGCAAAGCCCACAGTGTGAAACTCAATCTTCCGTGCAAAAGGTAAATTTTCCCCTGTAATGAATAATTTCTTGGAGGTAGACTGGAAAGAGAAGCCTAGGGAGGAAGAAAGGAGGATAGGTAACACATGAAGTGGTGGACCGTATAGCCATCCTCCCTGTCCACAACTTCCTGTTTGGGGAGACATCAAAGGTTGATATTTCCCTGCCTTGTCGTCTACACCAAGCATAATGAGGGCATCAGTCATTGTCACTCTTAGCAGAAGGCAACTCAACCCAGACATGAATAAGGTCCCCTCCAGCAGTTCTCAATCTAAACCAAATGTTTCCAGGCATGTGCTCCCTGAGCTGGATTAGGACTGAAGGGGCACAGCGATGTGACATTAACTGTGCTGGTGTGATGGGGTGAGGAGAGCCCTGGGGGAGCACAGCAGGGGTGAAAGAGATTGTATATCCAAGCAAAAAGTAGGATGACACTTTCTGCTTAATAGTCCCACTGTCCTCCTTTGAGCAGGCAATGGAATGGATCCCTTGCAGCTCTCCCTTAGTATAATCTCCAAAGCTTTAGCAATGGAGTACCATCTGGCATCTGGAAACAGGAGCTACAGGGCAGGACTAGTGAGGGATGTGAGCCAGTCTCCCACCACAACTCTCACCTGCCACAGGCTGCTCTCAGCAATGATAAATAAATAAAACCCTCCTTCTAGAAGTGTGTGGCTGCCTCCGAAGAAAATTGGTAGTTTTAAAACCTAGTGTTTCCATACAAAGTCTTCCATGAGACAATTCCCCACCAGGTGCTGTTATGGAGTCTGGCTCTGAAGTGGTGAACTGGGGGAAAAACAAACTGTTTAGTTGCTTCCTTCCCCTCCAGCTTTGCCCTAAGCCTTCCAAAGGAGTTTAGCAGCGCCTGTCCTGCAGGCAGGCACCACGGCGTGACTGCACTGCTGACAGCAGTGTTGATGCTGTGCTACAACCTCTGCTGCAGACATGGGCTGTGGATGGACACCTCTGCTGCAGACAGGGGCTGTAGTTGCTGCAGTTTGCCTGTGCTGCAGACCCCAACAGCACATGCAAGGTACCACCTGTACCACAGAAGCCAAGGGTAGGTGTTGTTTTGATTTTTAAAAGTGTTAAGTTTTCTTTTATAGTTCTTTGAAAAATCTTGAAGTTCTCATAAAACTTCTTTAGCCTTCTGATAATGTTTGTATATTTAAGAGTCAGAGTTCCCACATAATTTCATGTATAAATAGAATAGTTTACATATTTCTCTGTGGGTGGAGAGAACTGATTGATTGATCTTTGAACCGGTGTAGTTGAAGAGATGGTAATTCCATCCTCCAATCCACGGTCACCTTTGGAATTCTATAAATACCAGATGTTTGAATAAAACTAAGTCTTTTTCTCTTTTGAGCTTACCAAGTTTCTGCCTAATCATTTCATGTCCAATAGCAACAGGTAGGCGGTACCACATGCCTGCACCACAGGTGCTGGCTGTGGTGGTACCCAACATCTGGACTGCAGATGCTGACTTCAGGCACTGCAGCCCACCTGTCCTTCAGGCCAGGTCATAGTCTGCTTCTTCCTGAGGTGTGGTACTGCACCTGTAGTGCAGATGCCAGCTGTAGACACCACAGTGCCCCTGCACTCACAGCAGGCACCTCCTCGGCCACAGCATTACTGAAGGAGAAACAACACCCTTACAAAAGCCAGTCTCAACTCCTCAGACTAAGCCAGAGATGCTCACACAGCTTCTTCCAGCCCAGGGAATCCAGTGTGTCTCTGCTGGCATGCCATCCCTCCCCAAGGGCAGGGTGTGTTGCTGGTATGAGCAGTCAAGCACCAAAATGTGCAGGACAACCTACAGCCCTGTGTTCCCAGGGATTGTACCACATGTGGCCAGCAGTGCTTGGGCACCTGACAGCACTGAGTGCTGTCTTCTCCTTTCAGATCACCCCTGCCAGCAAGGTGAGGGAAGGAGAGGAAAAAATAGTTGTCACTTAATCTCAGACACTTGCCAAAGCCCTAAAGCCTTCTGGCCTTACAATGCCCTGTCAGCACTAAACTCTTTGTTGCCTAAGAGGAAGAGAGAAAAGAGGGACTTTATCATCTCCTTCATACATGCTATCAGAAAATGTTATCTGCAGAGACTGAATCACCACTGCTTGCAAAGTTTTCTTAAATCTACTTTAAACCCCCACTGTCAATAGAGCAATTCGCACTGCCCCCTTGGACCATGAGTGCCACAGGGGTGACTAGGGCCAGATGAAATAAATCCACTCTTGGCTCTCATGGACTGTGACTTCCCTCCCTCCACATCCTCCCTTTCTGGTAATGAAGTGAAGACCCCAAGGAAGAGGATACCCTGAAGTAAGGAGCACCCCACAGAGAGCTCCTTCATCACTCTGCCTCTGCCATCCCAGTGAGCACTGCTGGACCCCTGGATGGCAGAGCAGACCGTCCTGCCCTCGTGGTTCTGAGAGACGGGCAAATAGTGGAAGGATAGTCCTCACATCACTTGCCAGCTGCTTTGGTTGAAAGTGTGCCTCTGAAGAGAGCTGTGGACTTGCAGAGCTCTTGGTTCCAACATTCCTGCTGAAAGTTACTCCATCTTCCTTGAATGCCACTGGCAAGGTGTCTCAGTGTGGAAAGCAATGACCAAAGCTGCTTCCCATATCCATGATGCTGAAGAAAGAACCTCTTTGGGAAGGAACATCAGCCCAGATTAAATCAGAGCTACTTTTCAGGGGGTAATGCAGAGCTTAGGAGCTCCAGGGGTAGCTGGGATGGTCTAGGGAGGAGCAACCCATGAAAAGGCTCAGGCTGTTTGAGAATCACCCAGACTGGCAAGCTAGCTCCCAGGACAGGTAATTTCTTGCTTCTGTGGATCATGGTGACATGCTGCCACTGGGACAGGGAAGGACCAGCAGAATCCTGAGAATCCCAGGAGTGAGGCTGTCACCCTTCAGCTTCAGGGGCTGGGGACTCCTGCTCCAGGAGCAGGGTGGGGTTCTCACCTCACACCTTACAGCTCTTCAAATTGGTGCCCAAAAGCATCAGGACAGTGCATTCCATCCCTGGGACACACTGGGGTACTGTGATCCCTCTGTGGCCCAAGGACAGGCAGGAGCACGATGTCAGGAAAGCATGGGACAGGTACAATTGATAGGAATCTCTCCAGTGACCCTGCCCCTGGTGGCACATCCATTGTGGGGCAGTGCAGCTTCACAGGCAGCTGCGTGCTGGCGCCCATTCCCTGCTCCTGCTTGGAGCCTTGAAGGAGGATGTTCCTCACAGCCCATACCTGTCCTCACAACTCCCACCATGCCAACCAGTTTTTCCTCAAGTGGAGGGCAGCAGTCCAAGGCCAGCACAAGGAACACTAATAAGCATCACACGTCTTCAACACCGGCACTGTGAGGAAGCACAGCAGGGCAGGAGGGCCTTGAATCCCCATGGCAGAGGAGCAACATGATCCTGGGACTATTCCTCAGAGGCACCAGTGCCACCTGGGCAGGAAGCTCAGCTGAGCTGCCATACCCAAGTCCCACCTCTCTACAGCCCACAGATCTACCCAGCAAACCTTTGAGGTGCAGGAAAGCTCAGACCAACAGTGGAAAATGAAATTTTCCCTCTCTTTTTACTCAACTTTCCTCTGCACTGAGTATTTCCTGGCTCCCTGCAGAGAGAGATTGCAGGAATCAATAGGATCTTTGCTCCTAATAAAGAACTGCCAAAACCAGTGTTTTTTATCTGGACCCTCCGTTCAAATGAGGTCTTGAGCAGTGTTTTTCCACAGATGGTGCCAGGGACAGGCAGAAGGGATGAGACAGAGAAGGGAGAGAGACTGGAGATAGGAGATACTTGTGGTTCAGGTGCTTCCCAGTGCTCCTCTCTGGAAGCTGGAGAAATCACCTGAGATGGGCATATCTGGGAGCTGTTCCCGCTCATTCTGAGTCTCCAGGCTGTGGTGACTGTGGGATGGCTCTTGGTGTCATGCTGATTTTTAGCACTTAGATTCCCAACCTCCACCCACAAAAGCAGAAAATTAATGATGCAGAACCAAACCAAAACAACCCTGCAAAACCAAAACCAAACTCCCATACACTGAGCAAACCAGCCCAAATACTTTAGGAATGTCCTGCTGTCTCATGCTAGGTTTGGTTTCTGCTTTCCAGGCAAATACTGGCAACGTTTCTTATTTTTGTCTGCAGGGCTGTATTGCCCTTCAGTCCCCCAAGGATTTTGCTCACAACCCTGTTTTCTGCCTTGGGGAGACTCTGTAGTGAGGCTACTTTATGAAATACCCAACATCCTTTCAGATCTAAAGCTCCAGGGCAGCGGAAAGCAGCCTAGTACTAAAACCTGGATTGTGGCATAGTCATGTGCCATTCTGAGAAAAACAAAGAGGAAAGGGAGGACAGAGAGGACTTGTCCAGACAGATTTTTCTATCAGCTGGATGCCCATGACACAGCAGACATGGCATACAGGAGCATGCTGTTTCCTGTGGTCACTGCTAGGGGAGATTTTGGGGCATGTTTGGCCATAGCAGCTTCAACATCCTTCTCAATAGCACCTGCAGATACAGGTTCCACAGAAACCTTATTTTGTTTGATATACAAAGACTGCATATCTTACTAGCCCAGTCTTGCTCCTCTGGAGGGCTCTTCCCTACAGCACACAGGTAAGGGCTGGACACCATGTGGGCACTATGTCTGAGCTCAATGGCACTGGGGTTATGTGAGGTGAAGAGCACAGTGCTGATGTGGAAACACAGGGACAAGCAGGGCAAAACTGCCAGCTGCAATCCTAACCAGGCTGCTGGTATCCCTACAGGACCCCTTTCCTTCAGGGGAGGAAAGCACAGCAGGACTATGCTGGCTTGGCTCCAGTAAATCTCCTAGTGGAGATGTCCCAAAGCCAGGGAGAGCTACAGCTCATTCGTGAACCAACAAAGGCATCCAAGGACTGAGGCCACAGCATTGCTGCTCAAACAGCAAGGCAGGTTTGCTTTATGCCAACACACTAGAGAGAGCTAGAGGAGGATGACAGCCTGAAGCTGTGTTGCAGGGCCTCAGGGACATGAACAGGATTGGACTGAGGAACACTGGAAGAGATCTTGGCAGATGTCTTGCCCAAGGAGGGAAGAAGATATTGGCCTAGCAGTACTGGGAGAGTAACTGATGAAAAACCCTATTGTACAGATCTTCTCAGGCATTTTAATTTTAATTTCAGCTTGGCTTTTTGCTTGGGCTTTTTTTTTTTTTTTTTTTTTAAGCAGTTGGCACAGAGGAAGCCACTCCAATGACTCTGATGCTGCCTCCCCAGAGATGCCTCAGGATTCATGGAATCATAAAATCAATCATTTAGGTTGGACAAAAACCTCATCAAGTCCAACTGTAAACCTAACACTGCCAAGTCCACCACTCAACTCTGTTCTAAAGTGCCATATTTACATGTCTTTTAAATACCTCCAGGGATGGTGACTGTGGCTTGTGTTGCTTTGCTTCATCTCTCCTCCATGCCCGCAGTACATGTTGGCAGGACAGGGTAGGCAGGAGACATGCAGCTTTTAAGGCCCAGGGAGAGCAGCAAACACTGTTGGATGCAGACAGCGGCTCAGGATGCTGGGGACTTTGTGCTCCCCACTAGTGCCTGCTTGCTGTCCTTCCCTGTCCAGGTTCCATGGGAGGTGCTGTGTCCCCACCGCCTCTAATGCCTTCAGACAACCAACTATACTGGGGTCACTGGCTCACAAGCTACTGTGGGGTCATGTGCCACTGTAGGCAGACAGGACAGACATGACAGTGAGGACATTTGTCCTCCACCTGCATATGGGCTGTCCCCTGCCTCCCTCCTCACTGCAAGAATCCTACTCAAAACCTGGCATGAAAAAGAAGACTGAAGGGGAATTCTGCCCATTCTTCAGACAGATGGGATTTGTTGGTTGTTGCTTCATCCAGCTCCATCCCGTTCCATCACCACATTCACCCCACATGGTTCCACAGGTGCCCAGCATCTCCTGTGCAGCCTTAGGGGTCTGCATCCATATGCAGCAGCACCCAGTTCTTGAAGTGGTGATTGAAGGGGAAAACTGAGGCACGTGGATTCTCTGCAATGTCCAGATGACAAGTGACATGGGTGGCACTGAAGGGAGGAGTTAATCCTGCCCTTGGGTGAAAGCAGCCCATGTTGGCTGAAGTGGTGATGGAATGGGGCTTCCTGCTGCCAGCAACCTCTTTGGTAGACACAGGGGTTTGCCCCAGAACTGAGCCTAAGGCTGGCAGTGGGACTGGGGCAATGTGCCTGCCCTCTTCTGCTTGCAAATGCCCTCCTGGGGTAGCAGGGGGTAGAAAATGACCACTTTTTATTCTGACCCCCCAGTGGCCCTACACATAGCCAAGCCTCACCACATGACAGCAGCTGTCTTGCCACCACTGCTGCCTTAGTTTGCAGCAGGACATCACTGACTCCTGCTCTATTGCTCAACTTGGCATTGGCTGGATGCAGCTGGTGGAAGGAGAAAAGCAGACATGACAGCAGAAGCAGCATTGCTGAAATGGGCTGGGGGCACCCCAAAGCCCCAGGCTGGCAGTCCTCTCTTGGCCTCCAATTGCTTCCCCTTTGAGGGGCTCTGATTGCCAGAGCCAGGAGCCAGCAGAGCATGTGGGGTGAGACTAAAGGGCTGCTGAGGACCCTCGGTCTCCCTGGGATCCTGCCCCAGACCTCACAGAGTGTTTGATGAGGGCAGCAGAGGATGAGGAGGGAGAAATGGAGTTGGCTGGAGACAGCTGTGCTGAAATAAAAGTCAAGAAAGTATCTCACCCAAAGCTACAGGAAAGTTTAATTATCAAGGACAAAAAATCATTTGTTTGTGCTGACTGTGACCTCCCACTGCCCCTAGGCTTTAACAGCTCTTAAATTAACATGTTTGTTAGAGGTATTCCCTGCCTGACATCAGGGAAGCAGCTCCTGCAGGGCAGAGAAAAGGATGGAGTGATTGTCTGCTGAGACCCATGCTGGGGTGGTGTGCTCAGTGGTGATGGGGGAAACAAAACACCCTTTTGGGAATGAGGGTTCCCACCAAGCACAGCTCTGGCAAGCCCAGCATTGCTGTGTGTTGCTACTGGCTGGTGAGACATGGTGCGAGACTGTATTTGGGTCTCAGCCTCTTTCCAAAAAAAACAAAGTCAAGAAGATGTACTCCTGAAGGAAGATCTTGCCATGCCAAGCCAGCAGAATGAAATGAATACTCCATAAAGAAGAGGTTGGATTAAAATCCCATTTGTTTTCAGCCCTGCAAGGGAGGGAAGATGTGTACATTGGTACCAAGCCCCAGAACTGATTTAGTGATATCAAACAGCAGTTCCCTTCTTTATTTTCTTTTTTTCCTGTTCTTTATGGGATACAGCATCCAAGAGGGACATACCATCACCTTCCTTCCTACCTACTTACCTACACTGGAAGAAGTCTGAAGCCAACCTGGCCATATAGGAGAACAACAACTCAGCTAGAATAAGTCCCACCTTGCAAGATCCCAGAAGCCTTTTTCTCCATCCCCTGAGCTTCCTCTGTGAGCTCCCACTCTCAAGCCAAGTGGCTATCACAAAGCAGGCTGGAGGTGAGGGTAGCTGCTGCCAGTATTCCTGCAGCAAGACATGTTTTCCACAAGTAAGACCTCAAAGCCAAGCACTGAACATGAATGCTGTGGCTTCTGTGATCTGCCATGAGGAATCACAGCCAAGGAGCACAGGTCCAGGTCTTTATTCATCCTAGGGCAGTTCTAGGGGCTGTGAGTCTGGAGGTGGCCATGCTACCAGACTCTAAGAGTAAGCACAAGAGTGCTTAATACTTCTCCTGCTTGGCCCCACACTCCCTGCACAATCACCCTACCCCACCAGCCAGGCTCTCACTGGTCTCTCTGGGCTCTCCTGTCCTTCCAGTACACAGAACCAGTGCCAGTCTCCCTTTTATGCCCCTGATAAGTCAGCCCCTATCCAAATCTGCACCACGTTCACATGCCTTAAACCTACCAGGACTTTTTGATCCTGTGCTCAAGACAGATGCCAGCACCAAGTCTCATCCTGTGCATTTGCCTCTCCTCAGCAACCACCCCTAAAATCACTTCCACCCCTAAAATTACACCATGGCTTTGCTCCTTCTCACCCTTGCAGCCAAAGTAGTCAGTATATGAAGCACAGCCCTTGCAATGTCAAATTTGACCCAGAAATCCCCTTGCCTAGCTGCACCCCAGTCATCTCCCCCTCAGGAGGCTGGTGTGCTTCAAATCTTCTGCCTGGAGCCTGCACTCATTCCTCCCCTCTCTTGGGGGCCAGGCAGCAGGCAGGAACCAGGGTGCCACCCCTGCCTGGCAGGCTGCCTTTCACCAGGCATGGCAGGACAGATGTGAACCACATGTGCTTTTTGTCTCAGGACCCTTCCTGCAATCTCCAGCACCAAAGGAAGAGAAATCCATCAGCCAAGAGCAGCCATGGAGTCTCCAGTGGCCTCCAGCTCTCTCCCAGTCTCTGGCTCCACTCCATCCACTGGGGCAAGACTCAGTTTAGGGGAGGGCTTGCTTTTTAATTACAAAATATTCATCAGCATTTAAAAATAAAATAATAAAGTGTCAACCAGCTGGAGCCACGAAAGCTGGGGTGTTTTTGGCTCCTGACCAAGCACTTTGATAGAAGGGCTTTTTGGAAAATACTGTAGAAAACATTTAATTTTTCCCAAGGCCTGCATATGGGGCTCATCACTTGCGCATATTGCACAGGAATATTCATGTGTGCTGGCCTCCTGCTACAGCATGATGAAGGTTCACTGGTGCAGCATGCAAAAGGGGCTCCTTACCTTCTCTTCTGTTGTTTTTTGTTGGGGGGTTTTTTTGAGGGTTTTTTGGGTGGTTTTTTTTTGTTTGGTTGGTTTTTTTGTTGTTGTTGGTTAATTTTTTTTGTTTGTTTGTTTTCTTTTTTTTTTCCAGTGGTAGAGAGAAAACTCAGTATTTCACTTCAATCCCTGAATATTTGTCAATGGCGGAACAAAGGAAAAACTGAGCCAGGGTCAGGTCTGCTCGTACTCATCAGCTCGCTGAGCTCACCACAGGGTAGAGCCACAGATGAGCAGCAAATGTGGGGAAACAGATTTCTGCCCCTGGTTTTGCTGCTTTCTGGTTGCTTGAGCCCATTCTGATGCTGCCTAGATGGAGAGTGGGAGCCTGGCTTCTATTTCCCTGGCACAGAAAAATGTTTCAATTCATATCCCAGCTCTCCACACCAGAGATGTGGAGCTGGCTCATCCTGGACTTGCTACTGGGTATATCCTAGCTAATGCCCTTCTGCAAAATTAAGGAAGACCAAAAATACTCACTGTGGCCACAGAGCAGAGCCTGACCCAGCAAGGGGATGACTTCCATGGCTTGTTTGGTCCCTCATCTCTCCAGAGTGCTGCTAGCTTCCCCCTTTCACCTTCATATTCTGTCTTAGCAGCATTGGCTTTTCTGCAACATGCCAATGAGCTCTTCTGGAAGGAGCCAAGCTCACACTGAGCACCTTCTCACCCTCTCACTGGGATGCTCACCTCCAGCAAATGCTCCCTTGTTCCTCTTCAGTCCCCCTCTTTCTGTAAGGCCTTACTTCTGCCTCCTGCTCTGCAGCCTTCCTGGACCCAAACCTTCTTTAATCTTTCCTAAAACATTTGTGCTCTCTTTCTCCAGCTCTGGCTGCACCCCTCATTCCTAAAAATTTCTACAGCTACAGCACCTCCCAGCACAGAGTGTACCAGCCTTGCTGGAGCAATTCTGACCCCAAAAAAAGCTTTTTCTTGGCAGAAAAATCTCAGAGTACTAATTAGGAGAAGCCCTGGGCAAGGAGAGGGTACAGGAAAAGAAACTATCTGATCCTACAATGTCTGTGGAAGCAAAGTCAAAGGCAGCTCAGGAAAAGGGCACTGCTCCTGCGGGGGATGAGAGGAGTCTCTGAGCAGAGCAGCACCCTTGTGCAGGGCTCAAATTGTAGTTCTTAGAGACACTTGTGGAAAGTATTAATAAAAAAAATTCTACTGAATGTTCAAAAGAGGAATCATGCCTAAAGAAGTGTGCACACTAGAGTGCACACACACGCAGACTAAATTAATTTTCATATATTTTGGCAAGCTTTCCCAATGGGAAGGGGGAAATTTGATGCCAAGTGTATGCCTAGGCAGGGTCTGTAAGATTCACTATGAAAAAAAAATTAAATGGGGAAAAAAGGTCTTTAAAGCACATCTGGAGCACTGTGCCTAGTTTTGGGGCTCTGGTGTAAGATTGGCAAAGCTGACCTCCAGCAAGTCCATGAAGGGTGGTGATGAGGCTGGGGATGAAGACAGGCTGAGAAAACAGGGCTTGCACAGCCTGTAGAAGCGATGGCTTTGGAAGGATTGAACAGCAGCCTGACAACAACTATCTAGAGATTACTGAGATGATGGAGACAGGCTATTTCCTTCATGGTGGGAGGATGAGAGACAACAGGCATGAACTGCAAGAGCTGCAACAGGAGAGGTTCAGGCTTGCCATAAGTAAAGCATAGTTCCATGACAGTCACCTGCTAGAAGGTGAACCCAGATAGATTGTAGTACCTAACCTGAAGGTTTTCAAAACTCAAATAGGCAAAGTAAATTGGTCCACACTCAGTATTCACCCTGCCTGGGACAGGATTCTGGACTAGAGCTTTCTCAGACCATTTCTTATCTGGTTGGACAGATGAGCATGCCAAGAAAAATTAAATATCATTAAGTCCCCCACAAATCATTAGGGGGATGGACCTGCTCAGTGCTTGTTTCAAATACTGGAAATCAAAATCTGGGTGAACACATCTGACAAGCTCTCTGCCTGGATGTAGAGCACGGAGATGAACAGAGACCACAGGACTGCAGTGTGTCAGGACCAGATCCTGTGCTTCGATCAACCCCATTGATGAAGTGGAGACCAAGGAGATGGCTGTCTGTCCCTTTTCCAAACTCCCTTCTGTGGGGGACTGCCTTGCATGACACCAGTGAGTGATTAATGCACGGCCAAGCCCGTCAGCATGCAGCCTGCGTGCATGGGCGCTTTGCATGTGTGCGCACCGCTCCCTGGGACTTGGCGGGGAGGGGAGCTGGGGAGAAGAGTGCTGACAGGCAGATGATTAATTGAAATGCAAGCGGGAGGAAAAGCCGTGTCCGCTAAAACTATCAGGCGTCATGAGCATGGGAAAGGAACTCGGAGACGCCGTTTCCATCTCTGCTCTGCACGCATGGCGCCTCCCAGATCCAAGCACCTTGCCAGTCCTTTTCCTGGCTTCTATTTTTGCAGGTGCAATTTCATATTTGAAAATAACCATGCTGCACACATAGATATATATATATAGATAGATAGATAGGTAGGTAGATAGATAGATAGATAGATAGATAATTTTTCCTCGCCATCCCCCTGGCTCATGGCACACGGAAACAGCAGTGATGGGAGAGCAAACCTCCCAGGCTGCAGCACGTGGCACCAATTAGGCATCCAAGTCCTCATTACCCATGCCTTGGGGTGGAGGCACCCAGAGCCCAGGCTCTCCACACTGTCTGCACCTTCTAAGAGGTGCAAGCTCAAAAACACACACATAAAGTTACCAGTTTGCACGACAATAATTATTTTTAAAAAACCCACAAGTAAAGAATGAAATAAAAGCGTCTGAAAGCCCATGTCTGGCTTGGCTCCAAACTGTTGCTCAGAGTCCATAAATTACATCCCAGTGTTGGAACTGGCATGATTGCCCTATCGGCAAAAAGGGCGAGAAAGCTTCTGTTCTTCATCTGATACAAGCAGGCTCAGCTTGGGTCATGAAATAAATAGAGTGGAGATGTAATGTGGTACATACTGTTCGCCTGAACGATGGCTGGGAAATGCACAGAGGGGGAAAGCAACAGGAAAGGGATGTCCTAGGGGGAAGTTTGAAGGGGCAGTGAAGGGATTCTGTTATGGCCAAGGTCAAGGACAGCACCTTGGAAATATTCTGCCTCCAGTTCCTTCTCTGAGAAGAAGGAGCAAAGAGAAGACCAAAGGGTCTTTCTGTAGAAAGGAGAGGATCCTGAGCTTCAAAGTTTTAGGCTGGAAAACAAGGATGTGAACTTGCTGATGGCTTCTTGATATAACCATAGTGCAGATGACTTTAACCAGATCCTTGTCAGAGTGAGCACTGAGCAAGTGAGACTCTACCTAAAACATGACCTGAATATGGGCTGCTGGAGCATGGTTATTACCACATTTTTCTTGGCAAGCTGATCCCCAGCCAAGATAACTGGCTCGAGAAATTAACTTTGTGAGTTGTTCAGCACTTTGCTGCTCAGGTAACGAGAGGACCTGTAGGTGATTGCATTGTAGGACTCCACAAACTGCATGTACCATTGACATGGTTTAACAGACTGCTGTTTATGAGACAGAGCAGTATTTAAAAGACACATTTCTCTCAAAGCTGCACATAAAATTTGATAGCTAAATAGCTGTAAATGCTACTGAAGTCTGACAACTCAAAGAGGAATCAAGGGTCTGTCATGCAGAGTATCCGCCAATACACCCGGCCCCGCAGAGCCAGTGAGACTTCCAGTCTCATAAAACCTTTTTTATATTGGAAGTGAGAATTTGTGCAGCGCATATGAACTCTCTTTTATTGGGCTGGTGTGATGCTGAGAAAATGCAGTTAAAGTTGTACAAGTTCTCCTTGGAGCGCTATTGGGCGCCTATAAATCAAATGCTTTATCCTGGAATGGGTTTACTAAATAAACCTTCTTTAATTTGGGCTCGTGCTGAGCATCAGGACCACAGTGGGAGGGTGTGCCTCCCCTTGTCACTGCCCATTTGTACTGGTGGAGTGGGGAAAGCCCTGATAGAGAAGTCTCTGATTCATCTCTCCACTCTTGGAGACAACAAAAGCATCCTAACCATAGAGCATCCTCCTGAGCCTGGCACCATTCTTCTCCCCTCTCATGGCAATTTGACCCTCCCAAAACACCCGTAACTCCCCACTATGCTCCCTGCTCACAGTCTGAGCCCAGATGCTGAAGCCAGCCCAGATCTCCATGCCTATACAGCTGGTTCAGAGAGCTCCTGGGAGCATCCTGAGTTGGAAGGACCACAGACCCACCTTCAGCACCCAGTGGAAATGGAGAATTTCTGAACCTTCACAAAGGATTGGAGTGCTTTGGTTGGGGAGGAATATTTGGGCCAGCTCCCTAATACCCCAAAGACTCCTACAGCTGCATTAATTATTTCATCTTAGTCTGGCTTCCTCATTAAGCTAACCTAGACAGCCCGTGTCTGTGTGACAGTGAGCCAGCCTGCAAGAGCCCAAGCCAGCAGTGCTGGAAACTACGGGATTGATGTGATTTATGTGGACTAATATTACACATATCTCAAACATGCAATCTTTAGAGGACATGAGGCTGCTGTCTGGGTGGAGGAAAGCCCACGCATAGCCGGCAGCACAGCATCTGGATCAAGCCTGGGTATCAGTCTCTCACCCCACACTAAGCCAGCAGGGTAAAGCCTGATGATGGGAGCAATTCCCTCACGGATGCCCTGAAGGCACAGGGAGTGGAGAGCCCTTGCACTACTGCCAGTAGACCCAAGTATGACACAAAGCATCTGTGTCAAAGCAAGGGCCAGGAAGCAGAGCTCCTCCGGCCGCTGGACAGCCACTTCACCCCACTGATGTGGCTGGGAATTCAGCTAATTTTGGCATTGGGTTCCCCTTGGGATGTCTGGCTTTTGTGGGCTGTAAGAACAATGCTTCAGGGCATTACACAGATCCCCTTTTTCCAATACTGCCAAATCTGAGGCTTTTGTGTGAATCCACTGTATTTTGCCATCTCTGCAAACAAGTGTATAGAAATACAAGACTTCAGCCCCTTAGAATCCTCCAGAGAAAATTCAATGTAATGAAGAAATATGAGTTGTTTTTCCATGAACCTATTGAAAAAAAAAGAAAAAAAATACCCTTAAAAAATACACATTATTTTTCAGCCCAATTTTGCCAGCAGTAGAGGTCTTTTTCCCACAGTCCAAGGAACCAACACATTTTCAAATCACTCCTTCTTATGGTATTGAATATCAGAACAAGATTGCCTTTCATTCAGCAGCTGTTTTGGGACACCGAGAGAAAAGACAAGAAGTCTAAATTTAGCAAAACATGAAGAAAGACTTCTGAGCATTTAAAAACTAATCACACAGAAGGAGGGGGCTGCATGGGTGCATGAGGAGTGTTTCAGGGTTGCAGCATCCTTCCACATCCCAAATTTCTCATGGCAGCATCTCAGCAGTGCTCCACTCCTACAGCTCCTTGGAAAAATGTAGGGACATGTCCTCATTTCTCCAGGATAATCAGCAGTACCTCCTAATTTCCAGACCTCTAGCCTTTCTGACACATAAATGCTCTGGCATGTCTGTTCTGCCCACTCCCCACAGTGGGTAGTGGGCAGTTTCAAAAATAAACCAAGCATCTTGGTGCACTGAGAGGAGACCCAAAAGAGGGAGTAGTAATAGGGGATGGAGAATTTGCTGAAATAAATTTGCCCTGAAGCACTGGAAGGAGACAAGCCTTGGTTTCCTATAGGCTTGTGCTATTTAATTCCTCCATGCCCCCAGCAATAGCTCCAACCTCCTCCTGTGAATTCAGTGTTCCCTGTCTCATCCATAGGGATGGGACCAAAACCTCAGAGTTTTCCTGAAATAAGTGCATGGGTCTGGGCACCGACTCCTGTGTCTTTCTCTGTCTTTCAAACCTGGGTGCCCTCAGCCAGCAGGGTGGTGAGCCTTCCCTGGAAAAGGCTGAAAGTCCAGCAGTGACAAGAAAGGGTGCTAAGGGAAGAGAGATGAGGAGGCCAAACAAAGCACGCAGGTTGGGTCATTGAGCACATCAGCCCTGGTTGGACATGCCCAAAGATGCCCTTGGGCAAGGGATCAGAGCCAGGCATCGTGTCCTCATCCTAGCTGACCCCTAGTTCCTAGCTGGCCCCCACAGAGACACAGAAAATTATTTGTGCCACCAGGTAAGCAAAAAGCCATGACCGCCAGGCTTCTAACAAAGACAAACTGCCTCTCTCCTTCCTTCCAGATTGCAAGCAGATGTGTGCTTAAATTACCTGCTGCTGACTGTGACGCTTAGCGAAGTGCTGTGGTCTAGGAGCAGAATGAAGAAAAAATGTGTGAATTGAGGGAAGGGAGGATTAACAAGAATTCAGCTGGCACTGGAAGCGCAAAGTGTTGTCATTGCAGGAAACAAATGTCATTTCCATTGCAAAACAAGCATTCATGGCACAAGGGAAACCCTCATGTTGCTGGAGTCAGTGACAAAATTAAGAAAGTTTGGGAAAATCTGTAGGGCTACATTTGGACGTCACAAAAGGAATTGCTCCCAGCCCAGAGTGCTACAGGAACAGCCCTGCCTATGTTATATGGCTGTGGCTTCCTCTTCCAAAGAAACTCTTGAGGCCTGTGTTCCCAGCTGCTTGGGTACACCCTGGCTCCAGACTTCTTGACATGGATCCTGCTGGTGTTGATCCCTGTGGTGGGTTGCAGGTCTTCGTCCTGTTTCATGAGTTTCCCCAGTGATGCCATGGAAGTGCCCATGAAACCCCTGTGCACAGGAGGGCAAAGACACCCAGGGACCATCCTGGAGGGTCTAAGGACAATCCTAGTAGAGAAAGGGCCTAGAGATGTACTCCCATCCTGCCGATCCTCTGTGATGCATAAGCAAAATGGGGTCTCCACTAACTCTGCTCCTCTATGTGCTCGTATAAGCGACAACTATACCCTCATGGGATGCTGCCAAAGTGTGCAGTTTCAGGGCACATCTTTGCACCAAAAGCAAGACTCCAAGCAATGCGTCCTCAGAGAACTGGGATGTGAATGCAGACCAAGAAAGCCCTGACATAGCCTTCTGTGAGGGCAGCAGGTTACTTGAAGGATCCACATCTTTTAGAAGTGCATCCAAGGAGATGCTCCATCTCCCAGAAGCATCCTGCATGGTAAGACAGTGTTCTGCAAAAAGAGTCATTGAAATCGAGCCCAACCTGCTCCCCTTCCCCCTCGCTGCTCCTGGCTTGCTCTCTGCCGAGCCCTTGCGGGTCACACGTGGCGTCCCACTTCCCGGCACAGCTCCACCGGCTGGAGCAAAGAGCAGAGACAGACCCAAATTGCAGATTAGTGTGTTGGGTTCATGCACGGGAAACAAAAGATCGGAAATCTCTGAAGTGCACAGCTGGAATCCACACCTCGACCATGTTTTTGTGAGATATCACGTACATTTTTAAAAGCTATCTAGAGAGGGTTCTGCTTTAAAACAACCTGGCAACTGCTGCACTAACACCACCTCCTGTCACACTGACCAGAACCTTCAACTGTTCCTTGTCCCCCACAGGCCATGCTCATCTGTAGCCTTTGGCCTTAGGTTATGAAATTATTCAAAGAAAGGATTAAATGTCCTCCTCTGCATTTGTTCAACACCAGCTGTGGAGAGAGGGTGGGAAAGGAAAGACATGTGACCCAGAAAAATCACTGTGGGATACTATCTGCCAACACCCTGAAATGGTGGTCCACAGAAATGCTGGGGTTTCTCTCTCCATCATATGTATGGCCTCACAAGGTCCCTGCAAGGGAAATGCCCATGAGTAGCCATAAGATACTCACATGGCACCATGAGGAATGTGGACTGCAAAACTCTGATCTCCCTCTTACACCACAAATGTGGTTTCTTCTTTCAGAGCTCCCACAACAGCAACCATATGATGGGATGCTAAACTGTGAGATCTTTCTTTGCCTTTTTCCATGTACCAGCCTTCCAGGCTAAAAGTGATTCAAGGTAAGATCAAATATCCTTGTAGGATGTTTAGGTTTTCTGTTCCTCTGTACTCCTGATCTCCAAGAAATCCTCCAACTGCTGTAGGAGTATCAGCAAGGATTTAATTCCCCTTAGGGCTTTGTTTCCTCCTTGTTGCCTCTTCTTCCCATCTCTCAAATTGTCTAAGTTGCAAGCTGACCCCTCAGCTTAGCTCTTCAGGATGTTTGCTTCACTTTGATTCAGAGCCTCTCATCTGTGACCACTTTCTGGCTGCACCACCAGCCAGAAATGGCAGCCCTGCCTATGCCTGCTCCTTTCCAGGCCTCCTCTGCTCCAGAGCATCCTCCACGATAATTCAAGCATTCCCCCCAGAAAAATATGGTTTTCTCCATTCAAGGTGGCTGACCTCAGTAAAATGCGTGCTCCTCAACCCTCCCCGCTATTTTGTTTGGTCAAAGAGGATTAGCACGAGACATAGCATTTCCAATTAAAAGAATTAGCTTAAAAGTCCGGCACAAAATTAAATTCCAACATGGTGACATGCCACAATCAGCCTCCCCAGGAAGGGAATGCCTTGGGACCCTCTGCAGTGATTGTTCCTTAGAGACTGTGGAGCAGGTGCAACGTGGTGATGCCAGGATTCAGCTCCAACAGTGCAGCCACAGGCTTACCCCAACATGAGGAAGACCCAAGCCAAGCTAACCTGAGACAGAAAAACTGTGAGTGAAACCCCCATCCAGTGAACGCAGGGCCAAGGAGGAGATGCTGAAAGAATGTCAGTTATCAAAGGAAGGCGCCTGCTTTTTCCAGCACATGTGTGGAGTTACTCTCACCTGAAACCAGTTTTTGGACAGCTAGTAAGCACATGCTGTTTCAAGTTGAATATGCCTCGGTTGGTATCCCAGGCAGGGAGTTATCTCAGGGTTTATTAATGGAGAAATTCACTGCACTGACAGGCATGAAGCATTGGGGTGAGAGCATTAAGGAAGAAGAATCAGCAACACCTGCTATGCTTCTCCCTAGGGAAATGATCAAAGGAAGGGAAAGAGCACTGCCCACAGCCAGGGATGCCCAGCATTCTCTGGACGGCTCTGAGCACAGGCTGCTCTCCCTCCCACACCTAGATGGGAAACCCATTATAGGCTGCAAGCAATGAAGTCTCCACTGCTCCTCCCTGGAGGGGTTTTCATGGTCAGCTTGAGGAAATTGTTCCTGATATCCAGCCTAAATTTCCTTTTGTTGATTTTCAGTTGAGCAGCGGAAAGGTGGGAGCTTTAATGAGACAAGCACTCCCACTGGAGGGGAAGAAGCCGTCAGTTTGAGCAAGGCAATGCACAGAGCTGTGGTTTAAGTGAAACAGCGATTGCAAAAAGCCCAGAATCCTACAAACTTGGGATGGAAAATGTCTATTAACTTTCCCAATGGACTAACATGAGATTGTTCCCCCATTGCTTCTCCCAGTCCAGCAATTTGATTGGGACCAGAGCTCTATAAAAATATGAAGGGCCCATTCATTTGATTTTTTTTTTTAAGGAATTGCTGTATGTGGAATAAAATATGGCCAGATTTTCTTGTTTCATTCAAGGGCAAAGCCTGTGTTGTTTTGCCTCCTCACACAACTTGTTCTGCCCTGCAAATCACCAGCCCTCTCTACCCCAAACTTGGCTGGTGCATGAGTCAGAGGACCCACACAGCAGAAAGTCACTCTCAAATTGTGTTTGAAGAGAAGAGTGTTTTGGGGTGAGAAATGTAACACAGAACAGCAGACAACTGCTTTCTGGTGTATGCCTGCTGCTCAGCAAGGCACCTCATGCACTTCCTCACCAGAACCCAGCAGAATGTTGCACAGCAAACCAGCAGTGGGAGAAGTTCACTGGATGTGAACCCAGTGCCACCCCTCACTATTTTCTATTTTTTTCCACCTCTAACTGAGGAAAAGGCTTTTCATCAACCTGTAAGAAATTGCAATGCTCACAGGAGCATGCCTGTGATGTACACATGTATGAACAAAGGGTATGTAAAGGAACACTCATGCAGCCAAGTGGGTTTGGCATGACATCTCTTGCTTCCAGCAGCAACTGGAACATCAGGACCTAAAATCTAGCTTGAGATATGTGATTCAGCAAAGGAACAATGGCTGGGTCCAGGACTACCAAGTCCCTCTGCCTTGCACACCCCGAAAGCATCAAGACTGTACACTCGTGAATCCCAAAACTTGGCTGGCTGCTCTCTGAGGGAAATAAAGCTCCCAGGCTGTGATGCACCAGTGCAGCCATACCCCTTGCAGTGGGCAGGGGCTTACCCAATATAGCCACAGACCCCCACAGGATCATGGAAATAGAGTAATCACAAGAAAACGATCATGCAGGGCTGAGCTAATGAACCCTAGAAGATGTTTGCCTTGATTGCACATTTTTTTTCTTAGATGGCTGCATGGCAATAGAAAGACTTTTTCCTACCCTGTTGCTATGGGCTTGTAAAGGCAAGGTGGCTGCACACTCTCTGAAAACGTCAGGCTCTCTTTCCCTGAGGACCTGCCACCTGAAAGGTTTTACCAGTGGAGAGCAGTGGCCTTGGTGGTGCAAAGTGAGGGGATTTAGATAGGCAGGAGCCCTCCCACCCCTGTACCCACACTGGGTCAGAGCAGAGCACTGCTTTCCTACAATCAGCACCTAACTTGCCTTGCAGAAAAGGACAGAGGGTTGGCACTGTCATGTGCTCAGCCCCACAGTAACACCAGGTTTTAGAAGTTCATCAGGGAACACTTTAAAACTGAGAAGGCAGGCCCAAGGTTTCCTTGCTGTAGCCCTCCCAGTGCCCTTTAGTGTCACAGCAATACCCTTGAAGGATAAGGGCTCAGCACACTCGCTGTAAAAACGTCCATAAGAAAGATCCACACCAAAACATTAGAGAAATCCTACCTCACTCTCTCTGGTTTTAGCAGCAGGACAAATCTGAGTGCAGTGCAATGAAATAGAGGGTTTTTTCCCCCCATGTACTTTCTAAGCATCAGGCAAGAGAGCATATTGCATGGAAAATTTGCAAGTCTGCGATGTGGCAAGACGCCAACTACATTTTATGTGTTTCAAAGCCACCTCCTCTGTGGCAGCTGAAATTTAAAAGTATACACTCTGACCTTGGTAATATATTTCACATACTGAGTCACTGCTGACATGGCACATGAAAGGGGAAAAGGGCTGGGACTCCAAAGATTTTAATGCATGGTAGGATTTGCTAAGAACTGGGACAGACCCAGCTGCCAGCCTGGCCCTCCAGTCCTCTGCCACTCTTTATTATGGGCACAAGGCAAAAATTATTTGAGGGGATGTAAAACACTGGTACACCATTCTAGACAAGAGAAAGATGAGAATTCAGAGGACGATAAGACACACACTCTTCTCTGTGGGTAGCCCTAAAGGTGCTAAGTGGGTGATTCCCTATTTTTTATCAGCCACTTCCAGTGGAGAATGGCTTGAAGAGGACAGCTCCTCTTTTTCTTCCTATGGAAAGAATCAGGATGAGTTCATGTCCTTTGCCTGTAAAGGCAAACATCCCAAAACTGAGGGGAGAGGAAAGAAAAGACTCAGCAGAGAGCTTTTTTCACTGGAGGGGGCAAAGATAGATGGGCAGATGGATAAGAAAAGAGAGGAATCCTTCTCACATGACATCCTACCCCATCTGGTCCTTTCAGGATGACCCTCAGCCTGAAGGTTAACCCTCCTGAGGCACTTTACTAGACACATAATTTGATTCCTCAACTCTCTCCATTCTCCCAGAAAGGGAACAGCAGTTTCCTATAGCCCTGATTTGCTAAATAAAACACTCCTTGAGGGCTCCTCGCAATAACATTTGCATAGAAAATTGACATTCTTCCTCCTCCCATCAACCCTGACACTGTTTGTTTGTGAGTTAATAACTTGAACACTCAGCTGGGCTATTGATCCCTTCTCAGAATGGTCATTCTTTATTTCAAAATACACAAAAAAAATAAAGGAATGAGATTGCAATGGCAAAATGAACTCGATGCTTGCATGTGGCATTGGCATTGCAGGGGGACTCAGGTCCTTCCCAGATGCTCATGGTATCTTCTGCAGACAGAACCATACAAAGATGCATTTATTTCTCTCCATTGTCAAGGAAGAGTTGTTGCAGTTTGCAGATAGAAAGTGAGTTTTTGTGGACCAAAATTTATCATTAGCTTTAAGTATTCAATACCCAAAAAGGGCTTCATAGAAGAAGAAGCTGGTGCAGGTAGGTGTTGGTAGAGATGTTCAGCAGCAGCCATGAGTGGTTACCACCACCTCCTGTTTAGAGGAAAGACAGTAAAAAAAAGGACTTCAGAACCCCAGATTCCCAGCTGAAGGCAAGAGGGTAGCAGCAGAACAGTCCTTCCATACATGGCATGGTGCTCTTTGAGCTTTTGATGTATTAGATAGGACCTGGCATTCCAAAGGCAGAGCAAAGCCCCAGGCTTCATCCATTCCTTCCTGACAGCACTCCTTTGGAGTTGATCCCCCTCCACCACCCACTCTAACAAAACCTGATTAAAGGAGACATTAATGTCGCTGCAATGCCCTCATGCTTCTTAACCACTCCTGTACCAGCAGGGCACTGCACCACCTCTCGCAGGGGAATCCTCCCTCCCCAGCCGTGTTTTCTTTTGCAATCTGTTTGCATACCTCTGGCTAATTGTTCTTCAGGCTGCTCTTTTCAGGGTAGGTTTTCATGGCAAACAATCAATTTTTCCCCAGTTGCATTTTTTTTCCCTTCAAAGCCTTTGATGTCTGGGAAAATAACAGGCAACCTCAACACACGGCTGAGCATCAGGCAAGGGCTGGGAAGCACTAAGCGGAAATGCATTTAGTTGTCTGGGTCAAAAACCATTTCCTTTGTTAAATGATTATTATTGTTCCAAGAGGATTTCAGTGGGAATTGAGGGTGCTTAGATAGATGGATTCACAGGTTTGCTGAGCTTCTATAAGAGTCTCTATATCCTCCACCATAATTCTACATCATAACTTCCAACACCAATAACTCTTCTATGACTCCCAACAGATATTCCTGTGCCTTCCAAAGCAATAACTTCTCAATGAACTCCAGACCTGCCAAATCGACTGTTTTCCCCCTGCGGACGCCTGCTTTTTGGCCCTTCTCACCACCCCCGTGGGAATCTTGACCCATTTACCTCTCCTTCTGGTTCCAAGCCCAGCGCAAGGGGAGATGAGATCAGAAAGCGATCTGCTTCAGATGTCAACAAATAGCTCTGGCACTAAAAGCTTTCAGTCATCTCCCATTTTCCTGACTGCTCTCAGCAGCCGAGGATCCAGATCTGGGCCTGCCTACATGTCTGAGCAAACCTTCCCTCGTCACTTGTTGCCCTTTCTCACAATACTAATTTCTTCCAACTTATACCTGAAAATTGCTACGAGTGTTGCAGGTCTCCCCTGGAAAAATTACTTAGGCTACACTGGGGCTAAAGAATAAACACTCAAATAAGAAATAAATTGTGATGCATTTCTTGGGTCACCACACCTCCCAGTTCACCCATAAGAACATAGTGCCAGGCACAGTGACACTGAGCCATTACCTCACCACACACTTGATCTTAACAACATGTTAATTAAGCTGAGGTTAGAGCTGTGTGTTACCTTATTATTTTTGTTCCTATCATAGTAATGCTCAGTGGTCTCAATCAGTAATAGAGGCTTTTTTTCCCCCTCTCTCCTTTTAAGTAACAAATTCTTTCAAGATCCAGTAAAAATAAATGCACACAAACAGGCTCTGCTCTTTTCCAGGGGATTTTGCTCTGTGAGGGAGGAAAGGTTTCAACAGTGTGCTTGAATCAAAAATGAACATATGCAAGAAGGGAGGAATGGCATGCATCAAAAGTTGCCCTTTTTTTTGTTGAAAGAGGATTTTTTTTTAAACAAAGGAAAACCCCAAAGACTAAGTGCTGTGAACAGTCAGTTCATGCTGCATGGTGAATACTGAGCAAGCTGCATAGCTGCCTAGAGGAGGACAGAGGAAGAATAAATGATTTGGATCCATTTTTGGGCTCTCCAGTTGCTATTCCACTCACTAACCTGCAAATTACTCCAGCTACTGGGGCCAAACATGGTAGGTCTCCTCTCAGGCCATCCCCACCCCATGAGCACACAGCAAGCAAGCAGTGCTTCTGTACAAATAACCAAGATTTAAAAGATAACACTAAATTTGCTGAAAAGGATGTTAAAGATCATGCTCTGGCATAGGTCTTCCCTATGCCAGGCTGTCTTCATCTGGGTGCAATGAGCTGCCAGCTCTCATCAGATCCTTCATGAGCTGCCATAGGCACTTTACTGGAGAGCAGGTATCAGAACGGCAGGAGTTCTGCAAAACAGTCTGAGAGCAAATGGAGTCCAAGAGGGAGAGGCAGCTGGGGAATGCCACAGAGGGAATTTGGGCAAGTCTTCTTGACACCAGAAAGGATGCAGGTGTTCATCCTCAGGGAGTGGTCCTGCTGTCCTGGGAAACTGGAATAGCATTCTCCATTTCCACTCCCTCTCAGTCAGAGCGAAATGAGCCACATAAACCAAGAGTCATAGAACTGTTAAGGTTGGAAAAGAAGACTTTTTATCTCATTGAGTTCAACCATTAGGACCTCTCACATTGGAGGATCGAGCACTTCTAACACTGTGGGCACCTCTGACCCTCATGGCTGCCAGCTTCTTACAGGTGTCCTTAGATGTTGGTGTAGGAGTGCCACTGTAAGGACAAGCTTGTGTCACACCCCCAGCACTCCAGTGTCCTGTGAATGACCTGGCTTTTAAGAGATGCCATCACATCCACACAAGCCAATTACTAGGAAACAATTAAGCTGATGATGGACCTCAAGACCACCATGGGAAAATGTAAAAAAGGAGCCACCTGTTCCTACAAAGCCAAGTTTCTGCAAGGCATTTACAAACCAACTTCACGCCATTTGCCAAACACGAGTCAGGACTCCTCTTCCCTGGTTTTCAACTAAAATCAGCTTATGGCTTTTCTGGCTGCTTCTGAAAATAACTCAAAAATGGAAATTAAGAATTGAAGCCTATAGAAACTGTTCGTGTTTTCCCGCCCTGTGCTGAAATCATCACTTCCCTTTGCATTCAGTGTTGTTATCTTCAGGGAAGGAGCTGGTTCTGGGAAGGAGCTGGTTCTGTCCTAAAATTTAACCCTTGATGTCAGAAAACTTCCAAAAGGGAAAAAATAAGCACCTTTTTTGGGGACAACCATAGGAAAAAGACTTTGGAGAGCCTCAGTGATGCTTTAATGGATAATGGAGGAGAAACGGCTCTGAGAACTGGGGTGAGACAGGACTTTTCTGAGGAGCATGGTGTCTCCTAAAGCAGCAAGTCCCATTGGTGCTGGTGTTCCAAAGAGGTCTTGCAGCACAAAGCAATGCAGACAGACACACAACAACCTACTTGGAGGCTCTGGCATCCAGGCTTCAAGCAGGAAGGCGCTGCACAACTGCACTAATTATCTCCTGAACATCTGTCTCTCCCCTGCTATCGTGGGGCCAAAGGAGTCCTCCTGCATAGCTGAGGATTAGCGCTGGAAAAAATTTTGTTGACTGTGTGATTTTGCATAGGAGGGGGAGAGAAAATGATCCTCATATTCCTTGGAAGGGGTGGGTGCTTCAGGGAGAATCTCTTGGATGAAGGAAGGGGAATTTGTAGTTGAAATCAGAGACCTTGCTGAAGAAAGAATCAGGGGCTTGCTTAAGGATTTAGTCCCTTGCTCGAAACTGTGGGGACCAGGAGCTTTGCCCCTGTGGTCTCAATACTGCAAGTAACACCAGGGCATCTATTACAGTCCAGAGGGTTCTCTTGTCATGTTATCCAGCCTGCTGTGCTGGCAGCAGAAGTAAATCACCGAAGACCAATCTGTTGGTGGCTTTCCAGGGACTGCTTTGCTTCCCTGGGACAAAGGAGGATTACCAAGTCACCAGTGGGTCCAGAATTTAACAATAAAAGTAGTAAGACTTTCAGTTGTGGTGTGGTACCCAGGGGAAGTTGTGCATCTTTCTCACTATCTTGGCTGGGATGCAGTTCTCCCAAAATCCCTCTATATCCAGGGACAGAGGCAGCAGCACAAAGGACATTGGACAGGCTTGTGGCATAAATCACCTGCTAATAAACTGAGGAGCCTCCTTCCTGTAGAGGCAAGGAAGGGATCTGGAACAGCAGGAAATGGAACTAGGTGGTGGGAATACGTCCCTAATATTCAGCCTGTAACCCACCAACTTAGAGAGGAAAAACCTTCCCAACTTTGTATGACATCTACCATATTAATAAGGTTTGTAGAAATCTGTGTGCAAAAAGCTTGACAGAAGCCTGAAAACCAAATTTGTAGTGAAGTGAAGCACATTCCCTGCAGTTTAATTAGTACAAATGTCTTGTGAGCTGGGAATGTGGGGGGTCTTTTTGGTTTTTTTTTTCTTTCGAGACCATCAGGGGCCAGAAACTTGCACAATAACACAAACAAAACATCCTTTAAAATCAACTGGTGCTTTTGGCCAAGCAGAAACAGTTGGGATTTCCAAATATGGCCCATGGGAACAACAGCTCAGGCATTTTCGGGAAGCATCTTGGAGCCTAAACTGTCTCCCAAGAATAAAATCCTTCAGTCCAGCCTGACAAAAGAGCCATTGCATGACAGTCGCTATCGCAGAGGCACGTGAATTAAGCAATCAATCAAGCAAGCAATGCCTGGGAAAAGAGCAGTGCACAAGGCACATCCTACCAGCAGCAGAGCAGGGCAGACCTGAGGCTGCCTCCCATCACACATGGGCTATTGCATCTCTTCTCCATCAACACCACAGCAAGTGGGGTTTCCCATTGGTTGTGGCTTTCTTATCCAAGTCTGGGGAGCAGGACCCTATCTTGGACAGAATACAAGTACCCAGCATTTGTTTTGAACTTGGATGCTATATAAATCAATGGTTATTCTACGGGGACATGACAGAGCAAAAAATCAGACATAAAATTTGCCAGATGGCAAGAAATGAGTTAGAAATTGTAGCCATCTCTCCTGGGTTAGGGAGGGAATCCTGTCTCAAAGGCTTGGGATTGTGTGTGTGCTGTCAGCTTCACATAATGACATTCCCCGGGGCAAAAAGAGAAAGACCACTATTTAAAATCACCCTTGACTTACTGTCTTCCATCTCTTTTAACTGGTTCAAAGGACACGGCCACTGCTCATGCACAGATTCAAACATCAGGATGTGATTTTTAGAGCTCAGCTGTGCCATCCTGAGAGGAGAGCTGAGCACCCAGAGGCCCAGATATATTTGCAAACAGATTGGGCAAATGGCTGCATGTTTGTAAGTGTATTTTAAAAATCAGATTATGTTGGCAGGCAACTCTCAGACAGAAAACGGGGCCAAATCCCATGAATAAATTGCTTGGAGTGAGTAGTTTGACGCGCCATTATTCATAACTAATGCAGTCCTAGTAAACAGAAAATGGAGGCCAAATCTGCCTGTATAGACACCAATGACCTCATATATTTTCATCCTACTTACTGAGTAAAATAGAAGCAAAAGAAAGTTACCACCATCCTCTAAAAAGGAAAATGGAGGTTTTGGAGGAACCATATTCCTAACAGCTCTGGAGCACAGTGGGAGCCTGGAGAGCAGGGACCCAAGCTGAATTCAGAGTGAGAGCAGAAATTTGGTCCCACCAACACAAAGACACAAATAACACCAGCATAGTCCTTCTCCCATATATGATCAGCTCTTGCTCAGGGTTATGAAGAGCACTGCTTTCCCAAGACAAGAGGAAAGCCACAACCAATGGAGGGGGCACAGAACCCACAGGGCACCTTCCCAAAAATGGAAGCTCTCCTTCCACTTCCCAACCAGCATTTCAAAGCAGGTTATGTAGAGGTTTTCAGAGGTAGGCAAGCTGCAACACAGTTCCCAACCTCTCCATAGTGAATTTTAAGCAAAACAGGCAAAATAAACAGGGAAGTGAAAAGGGAGACACAGGCTGCTCTTCAACTCAGCGCAGCAATTGCAGGCTGCTCAATACAACCATCAAACAGTTACAGCAAGCACAAGACACAACTCTCATGGTATTTTCATTCTTCAGGAAACATCAGAAGTCACTGCCAGGGCATAATGTAGAAAAAAATCACCCATCCTGATTGCAGATGGGAAGGGACCTTCCCAAGTGCAGGTCTGCTAATGCTGATGCAGCCGCCAGAGTAGCAGCTGCTTCCAAGAAGCTGTGAGGCTACAAACCAGAGCACAGACGTGCTATTTCTGCCACATTTCCTATGTACTTTAGGAATTACATTTATTTAAATTTGGGCAACACATAGGAAAATTGTGAATACGGCTGTGATCACTCTTCCCTTGTTTCCTTTCCTAAATAATGCAAATTTTAAGGGATTTTGCTAGCAAGCTGCTTTCACCCTGAAGAGGCCAGCTCAGCACCTCATGAATTTACCTGAGGGAAAACTGCAGCCACTGACCTGAAGACTGCCACATTCATTTTGAGCATTTGTGTAAATGACAAAGAAAATTTATTATGCTCCTTAAAAGTTACAGCCCATTAAAAAAATTGCCCTGATTTGAATCATTGACTTTTCAAAATAAATACTATTCTTTCATCAATAAGCTCAAAATACAAACTAACCACAAACCCTTTGGAAAAAAAAATAAACATAAAAATAATATCTTTACACATTAATAACATTTATTGATCTAACTGTATGCGTATGTCCACATCCATAATTTTACCATATTGCACATAAATAATACTCAACAGTTTTTTCATATTAAACTATGATACTCCCATGAAACCAAAGTCCTAAGTATTGCCCTAAAAAGGCCCTTGCTATTTAAATGCACAATGGTAACATTTCAAAGGATTAACACTAAGAGCATATTTGGTTATACAGACTGGCATTAGCCATTCATAAAATGAAAGGGGCAGCAACGTGGGCATGTCAGAAAATAGAAGCACTTTTACTTATAGCAAAACCATGGGAGTTTTCTCTGTCTCCTTTTGCTGTCACCTTCTTCATGTCTCACACCCTGAATTTATTAAGCAGCCAAAGCGGCTTGGACTGAGCTTGGCACTGCCAGGTCTCTGTGCCTCGTGGTTTTGGATGAGGCTTAGCATGCTATAATCTGTTTATTAATGCTTTGAAGAGAGGCTGAGCAATAAGGAGGAAAAACTGGCAGATGATAATACTATTTAGGCTAATCAAGAATACGATGGACAGAGGAGATCATCAAAGTGAGTGGCAGTGCCAGGAATTGAGGAAGCATGGTGTGATGTTAAATGCAATGCATGCCATGCTGAAAGGGAGATTTTGATCACATACATTGCTGAAGCCTAAATTAGCTGAAAACAGGCAGAAAAGTGATGTCAGCCTTTGCTTTGTGGCCACAGCTAAAATGGCAAACAAAATGTTAGGTGATATATAAAGACCTGGGATCATATGTGATGCTGTAAATCAACGATACACCCTGACCTGGAACATTCTGATTAATCCTGGATATCCTGCATTAAAAAATCAGGGCTAAAGAGTATCTGTTTAGAGACAGGCAATAAAAGCAATGACAGGCAGAGAAAGAGCGGAGCCTGAGACTTTAATTTACAGAGGAGGTGGATAAACAGGAAGAGAAAGGAGGTTCAGAGAGCAAAAAAAGGGATCTGACAAATGTTCCTTGAATATTGGAAAGGCAGGAGAGTCCACAAACTAAAAAGGAGACTTCAAGCTGCTGTATTTACAGTAGCACCTGGTGCACAGCCAGGTCTGTGCCACCACCAAGGATCCTGCAGATCCACAATCAGGGGGAGTTTAAAACTAAAATCAAGTGCTTTGATATCTAAAAAGACTTATAGGTGTGTGGCAGCACTGGGAGTGGGTGAAGGAAGAGTAAGGCTGTGAAAAAGAACACCAAGGTCGAGAGAGATACCACCACAGCCAGCACAGGGTCTAATGGCTGAGACCTCTATCCAGACGGGAAAATGGGTGCTTCCCACAGCAAGTTGCTCCTGGCTGGACAGAGCCACGGGTCAACCTATGGCCTGCAGCAGGCAGGCTCTCCTGGGAACTTCTTTGGTGTATTTAATGAGTTGGGTCCTCTCTTCTCATGTCTCCCCCAGCCCTTGATGAGGAGCACCACCCTCTGCACATCATTACAAATGCCATGTCCACACAGCTCTCCAGTGCAGTTGCTGCCCACAGAGGGGAAACTGAGGTAGAATCCCTGGCTTTCTCAGCACCATTGGGATGCTCCTCACATTCACCAGCTGCATCCTAAAACCACAGTTGCCCAGGGGCAGGTGGGCAGACACAAATCTTTGTGTATCTCCATCTCTTCCCTCCCTGTTTTCTGAGGTCTGGTGATTTCCCAGCTGATGAACACATTACCACCTCATTCGGCAACGCCTCAGAGGTGCTCACGTTTCAGGCCCCGGCGAGAAAAAGATGAAGTATGAAAATCCCTTTCCTTTCCAATCCAGTCCTCCCAGCACTGGCCAAGGAGCAAACACAAAATGCCTCAGAAAACACACAAAAAACACCGGATGTGAGAGGCTGTGCCGAAGTCGCACCATATGCAGGTGTCAGGGAAAAAGGTCTCCTGTCTCCCACGCCAAGCTGCTATCTCCATCCCACAAAGCCTTCCCATGAAGGGTTAATAGCCAGGGACGATCCTTTCCCTCTGAGCTTGTCAGTGAACTGGACTAGGTGAAGAAAGGGGAGGATTCACTGCTCCCATTGGCACCAGTAAGAATCTGGAGATGACACCTACTCTGGAAGTCTTCAAACACATCCATGCTGACACAGAGAGCTGCACGTATGAGCCCCTGCCCAAATACCATCTCACCATTCTGCTACAAGTGTGATTGGAGAAAGCACATTCTCCTCTCTGTACCCTCAGAGCTGCAGCAAGGAAAGGGACAAAGGTCAGGGCAGGAGTTAAACACTAACCCCAAAGGCATCTCCTGGTGACATCCCTGTCAGCAAACAGCTGTATTTTTTATTTTCCACATGGCCTGCAGCATGTTAAAATCCAGGAGACACAAGCAGGAACTTGTCCCATTTCTGCAGCCAGTGGCTCTGGGGCCCGTATTTTGGGGTATAGTTTAGGAAAAGTGAGACAGTCATCACAATGGGTGAGGGAGAGAATGCTGGTCATGTTCCAGTACAAGGGAGCATGTTGGACAACCTTCATCTTCATCTAAGATTCTTGGGAAAAGGCATCAACTCAGCATGTCAGGCCAAGAGAGACTGATGCTTCTCAGGAAATGTCACAATCTCTTCCCTGAAAGACTTTTTGGACAGGGAAGGGGGTTATAGCAATTGTGGCACTGTTCCTCCCTTCAACACTCTCACAAGCTCAAGCAGAGCAAAAAACTCCACAGCTCTGCTCCACACTGGTTTTTCACCCCATAAATAGAAATGAGCTGATCACACCAAATTCATGCAGGATTTTGTGGAAAACGCAAAAGAAAATGGGACAGAGCTTTGTTTAGTGGTGACAGCCCCATCCTGCCTCTTTGACATTTGCTCCAAACCAGAACTGCACAACATTTGAACTTTTGTTTAGACAGATAGGCCTGTGTATTTAGAAATCCTTGAAACTCATCCATCTGCAAAGACAGCAGCTCTCCATAATGCAAAAGCTTTAGTCAGGATGCTGAGCTCAGCAGATCTCTCTACAAATGATTCCTATTAAAGTAAAAAATTACAATACAAGCGTCTATTTGACAATCCAAGCCTGACCAAAAAAGAAAAAAAGAAATTAAAAAACATAATATGGTTGTGCCAGTCATCTTAACAGACCACTGAGGAGCTAAGGGAACACTGTCTCTCCATTGCCTGCCTGGTGCCCAAACTCTTTCAGAGGAATGCACCCTCCACTGCACTCAGGACCATCTCCCAGTGCAGTCATCCTGATCAGGATCTGCTCAGCTCTTCAATGCTTCTAGAGATGGAAAACCCAGCTTAATAGCCTGGCAGTCAGTTTGGATATTTGTCCATCTTTTCCATCAGGATCATTTCTCCTGGCACCCAGCCTGAACCTCCCATACTGTGTTTTACCCCCTATAGTTTATTGCCACAGGGACTCAAGTGCTGGTTTCTCCATGAGATTTTTGCATCTCTGAAAGCTTACGGCTTTTTTGGACTTTCTCTTCTCCAGACTGACTGCTTCCAAACCATGGCCTTGGGGGATGTAGGACATGCATAGGTCTCCGACTGCTTTGTACACCACCAGCATCAGCAGAACACTGAGAAACTCATTACAGGTGATGGGTGCAGCCTCAGACCAGCAATGGTCCTGAACTCACCAGCAAGGACACTGAGGTACAGCTACCAGGACCAAGGGAAAAACAAAAACCCATCCTAAATAAGAGCCTGAAGACCATCTGAGATAAAGCAAACTGAAGAAGAGCCCTCTCTGTGTTTTCCTCAGGTGTGCCAAGAGTGTGGGACATGCTGGGGAGACCCTGCTGGCGCCATGTCCCTTCTCCCTCTCTGCACACCATGGCAGCAGCAGAGTGCTCAGCTTGTAGCTCCCTGCCCCCCCGCCCCCGCAAAAACTAAATCAGCAGATTATCACGTTAACACTTCAAATGTTTAATTTCCTGCTCCAATTACACCGGTTTTGCAGCAGGAGAGGCGGGGGGGGGAGGCGGGGGGGAAACAAGTGAACACAAGCTGGGTGTTTTCAACTAAATCCCAAGTGACCCTAAGACCACCAGGCTTTCCCTTCATCTCCATGGATGGGGGGGGGTCAGTGCTCAGGCTGGTGAGGTGGCTGGATGTAGGCGTGGGAGCCACCTGAGCGTTGACCTCTCAGGCCAGCAGTGTAGTCCCTCTCCATCCTGCAGCTGAAATGAAAAGATCCTTTTGTTCGGTGATCTCCACAACACTACAGAAACATTTGCTGTACCACAAGAAAAACAAGGCAGCTGGTGTTGGCAGAGCAAAATGGTACCCAGCTGCAGAGAGGGGCTGAGGGAGTGTCAAGGAGACAAAGGGAATAGAGTAGAAGGAGGGCTAAAAACAGTGGAAGTATGGAGGGGAATGTATCTGATCACAGGGTAGCTGTGGAGTGAAATGAAGAGGGATGAAAAGCACACAGGAAAACTGAGGGAGAGGGAAGCTGAGAGCACAGAAAAGAGGTGCAGATAGTGGAGAGAGAGGGGGAAAGAGTGCAGAGAAAGTGGAGAAGGAAAGAGGGAGAGTGAAGAGGAAATCACGGAGGAAACAGCAGGCTGTAGTGGCATGCAGGCTCCTGCCTGGACACTCCCCTTGCCGCATCCATCGGGTTGCTCAATATACTCCCCAGAGGAAAAGAGATCTGGAGGAAAAAAGATATCTTAACCCAGGTGTTTTGCAGGACAGCAAGTCGAGCTTGAGTGGTTTTCAAGAAATATTAAAAAAATAAACTCACCCATGATCACTCACTCAGCCTGAAAGTCTGAATGGCTGCTTACAGGGAAGAGTGGGGCCCTGGGACTCAAAATCCCATGGAAAACACGCAATTACCCCTGGTGGGAAGGCTAAGCCCATCACCCTCAGCTGAGCTGGAGCAGGGGATCTTGGTTGCCTGCAGAGCTGGGGATGTTTTCCGCTCGGAGCCCTTCCAAGGGGTCATCCATGGCTGCTGTTATTTATAGCTGGCTGAGTGTGCACACCCTGCACTGAGCTCACCCAAGTGCATAGGGAAGGAGGTGAGAAAAAAGGACTGACCTTGGGGTCAAGGCCAGGAATAGCAGCCAGCGGCCAGAAATAGCTAGAGCCATATTCGGCCCTGGTTCTTCGAGAGCTGCTGGATCAGAACATGGTGTTTCCAAGATTTCAGCTCCAAGTCATGATAGGATTGATTTTCCCTCGGACTCATGTTCCCTCAACAAGACCCCTCCTTAGCTGCTCCCCAGCTCCAAAAATCTGCTGGGTGGATGGAGCAGGTGGGAAGGGGCAGGAAAGCAATCCAGCGGTGGGGGGGGGGGATGACTGACCTCTGGAAAATGTGCTGGAAAAGCAAGGGAGGCAGGTCGCGAGGAGGGACGGGTTTCAGCACCTGCTGCGGCAAAGCCTGATGCTGACCTGGGAAGGGGCGACGCAGGGGAGAGGATTCCAGAGGATTTTGGCAGCGTGCAGCGATCAGCACGCAGCTCGATGACTCCTTTGGGTGCCTGCGAGAATCTCAGCACATGAGATCAATGTGGACGGTGTGCAGGCACGAAGACTGTCACGTGCATGCCTCCGTCCTCCCAACCCAGAGCCTGTGAGCACAGAAACCCCCTCTGCACCCCAGGCGTGTGGGATGTGGGCACCCTCCCTATCCCTCTGAGCACATGCATGGATGAACACACATGTCCTTTCGAACAGGCAAACACAAAGCCTGGTGTGGACTAACATATCCAGCCCGCATACAAAGGACTTTCCTGGCTGCCCTGGCGTGACCTGCCTGCAAATGCCCTGGATCCCAGGACACCCACATTGCTCAGTGCTGGGCTCTTCTGGAGCATCCTGCCCTTTCAGGTCGGGAACAAGGGCGGAACCCTTCTTGCTAGAATCTCTAGAGAGATACCATGGGAGTGGGAAGGTCAAATCCTGCTCCCCTCAGCACCAGCACCCAAAGTCAGCCACTGCCCAAGGCAGAACTCAGTTATTAACCCTCCAGTACCAAATCCAGGGGCTAACACTATGATGGGTAAGTGGAAGATGAAGACAGCCAGGGTAGCATGGTGGTGCCTGTACCAAAGGCTGAAAGCCCTGAGCGAGCAGTGCTAGCTTGCTGGCTACATGGCCTGCCAAGGAAATTATGCCTTCTGACACAAAGCCCTCACCCTGTTCTGCGCTGACGGGCTGAGATACAGAAAGAACTGTCCCCGGCTTCTTTTCTGCATGGTTTTGAGCTACATTTTGGATGTGGAGGGAAAAGCAGGGCCCACTTGGTCCTGCTCGTCAGCTGGACTGCTGCAGCACAGCACAGCATTAAACCAGTTCTGGGTGTTCCTTCTTCCCAAGAGTTCTGGAGGATACTTCAAGCACCATCGACCAGATCACTGCACGACAGATATCCCCAATGTCAGACAGGGAGACTATACAACCCCTTGCTCCATTAAGAGCCTTCTCTGCTTAATGTTCTGATCTGGATGTTGTTCTTCCAAGTCCCTTGCTGCTTTTGTGTACCAGCTGTGTGAATTCTGAGGAGCTGGGCAGGGCAAAGCCAGCCAAGCAGGGAGGCAGCCTGGGGAAGTCTCCCTGCCCAGGGGGATGTGTAGCATCAGACAGCTCTCACCAGGTGGCAGTAGGTTGTGCTCACGCGGCTGGGGAGTGAAAGAAGAGCCAGAAAAAGAAGAGAGAAAATCAGAAAAATAAAGTATGCTCTAAGCAAAACGTTGAGTAGAAAACACACTTTCCTGCCTCCCGTGTGAAAATACACACAAATGCAGGGTTTTTTGAGGGTTGACTTGCACAGGGCTTGAAAATACAGTTCCTGCAGGTGTTAGAAACTCCTCCAGGTATCCCAAACTCCTGTGGCACCTTCACACACAGGTGTGCAGTGCCCCCCGGATCCACTACGAAGTGGCTCAGAAAGACAGGAGCTGCCAAGACTTGCCAGGAGCACAGAGGTCTGCAGCAGGCACCAGCTGGGGGAATTCATTGTCCGACCATGCCACACCAAAGCCCTACGATCCAGTGGCTGGCACTCCTGCTCACTGCATGGCGGGGGTGGAACTCTATGATCTTTAAGGTCCCTTCAAACCCACAGCATTCTGTGATTGTATGAGAACCCCCTCCTCAAACCCATTGAGGAGCAGCAGCATCCCCTTGAAGTTTCTCCTGCTTGCAACATGCTTCTAAGCCTGGACAACATCAGCCCAAAGCCCCGGAGAGAAAACTCTAAGCTCCAGGAGAGCCGTATCCTAGTGGGACCAAGACAGGAGCAGGGGGGCATGTGCATGCACATCTGGAGCAGAGCCAGTCCCCAGGAGCCCATGGAGACCTCCCTGCTGCTCCATCATGCAAAACTCAGCATCTGGTCCCAGGGTGCGTTGGGTTGTTTTTTTTGGGGTTTTTGGGGGGTTTGTTTGGTTGGTTGTTTTTTTTTGGGGGGTTTTGTTTTGTTTTGGGTTTTTTTTTGTTTTTTTTTTTAGTTTAACAAACTACTCTCCAGCCTTGTAAGGCGAATCCCTACCGTGCCCAAATAAGCTGAGTATTTTTGGCTGCTCTCCCTGCAGCCTTGGGCTGGCCTTTGAGAAATGCATACCCTCCGGCCCTTCATACCCTGGAAATTGAAGAGGCTGCCTCTACTCCGCGCCAGAAAAGGGATTACAGGACACGCTTAAGGGCTTGAATTCATAACCTTCAGCGTCCCCCGGAGTGGGGACCCTCCTGCCTGAACCGCAGCAGCGGCACCGCTAGCCGGCAGCACTGCCAGCGCGTCCGTCCCAGGCATCCAAAGAGCATGGACACTATTTGGGTTTCAAGCTGGGACAGAGCATGCCGACCCTCTGGGCTGTTCGCAATTAACAGCTTCTGAGGCTACAAGGAGACAAATTACTATAATTTAACAAATAGACGTTATCTTAAAACGAGTGCCTTAACCAACACCTATTGATTCCTGCTCCCCTTCCAAAGAACTCACTGCAATTAAGTTGTCACATCTCTAATGCCCACGTAAAAATGAGTCAGCTCCAGTGTCTCCCAGAAAACCTTGTCTGTGCAGGATTACAAAACCCAGCTGCCGAATTTCCTTTTTACTCCTGAATTAGCCAGAGATGAAATTTATCTCGGTGGTAGACAGCAGAGCTTTTATCTGCATCCCTCTGGCTGCCATGCAGCTCACAGACAGTTCATGTTTTACCTTTCCTCTTTCAAACTGCCAAGGTTTTGTCCTCCATAGACAGAGCATTAGGGAAAGCAGAAACTCTATTTCTGTGAGCTTGCAACCTCTGTGCAGCTGATCTTTGGCTGCTGGAACAGCAGGACATGCTGCAAAGATGGGGGCAGTTGTAGGACCCCATCACTCCACAGGGCTGGCACAGTGATGATGCTGTGGGTTCTGCTGTCCTATGGCCAGTCCCTGCCCTGCTGGGAGTCCTGCTGGCCTGGGACACAGTCTGAGCAGCACCAAACGCATTGCATTAGCATGCTGTGCCTCAGTTTCCCCACTGCCACAAACAGACTGAGAGCTGGTGGCACCTTTACCAAACAGAGTAGCAGACAGCAGCATGGGTCCCAAGAACATCAGTCCTGGTTTGAAACTCAGGGGGGATTTCCTCCCTGACAGCAGGTAAGGGGAGTGTGAAAATTGCTTTTTCCTCCCTCAAAAGGCCAATTAAACTGCTCTTTTAATACTTAGACTAGGATCACCACCACAACACAACCATGTTTCTCCTGATCCACAGTAGAACAGCTCAGGGGATTACATGGTCAGCCAAGGCTGCTCCCCCTGGACCCTCCCAGGGACCCCATGGAGCAGGCAAGATGCTTCAGAGATATGGAGGCAAGGTGAAAAAGCCCGGGCCTTTCAGTAGCATCTCATAGTAGGGTTGATTCAGTTCCAGGACAGCAAACAATGCCTTCAGATCCTTAGTGTTTGCATTCCAGTGCCCCAGACTGGGTCAAGAGGATTCCTACCCCACTGCTGCTCGCCAAGAGACAGGGGAGGGCAGCTGAGGGGAAAATACAGAGCAGAAAAACAGCAGCAGGGGTAAAAAGCCAGAACGAGATTGTGATGCTAGAGATTAGGGAGGGATCCTTACAGAGACTGGTGAGCTAGACCTTAATTACACGCCACACACTCGGGCAGTGAGCCACCAGCTGCCGCTCATTTCACCAATGCAGCGGATAGATTTGATTATCACTGTCATGTAGTGGGGCTAATCTTCCCCTCTCCATCTCTGGACGCTCATTTCACTGCAGGCAGAGTTGCAGCCAGCTCTGCAGAGAGCCCTGCACCTGTGTGCAGAGCCAGGGAGGTTTAGGGGTGCAGCGCCCAGATGGGCAGGGCTGCATGGCCCTCACTGTGGGTCCCCAGTAGGTGCATGCCACCCCAAAACCTCCCTGCAAATGGGGACTCTGTTCCCTTTACTGCTGAAGCCAGTGTTATTTATTGATAGCATCCCTGTGATGAAGGCAGGGACTGAATGAATGCATGAGAAAAGGTCTGCAAAGCATCATAAAAGCAAGAGGAAAAGCCACACTCATAAAACACCAAATACCAGGAGTTAATAGGGGGCACTAGGGGTGTCATGGCTCTCTCCTCTGCCCTGGAAAGACCTCGAAGGAGCTCAGCCTTGCTACTGTTTTATCCATGGCTTGAAATTCGACTGTTCCTTTCTTGTTCCTAAGAGGAGAAAGTGGCCCCCAGCAGCAGGGCTGAATCCCTGCTGGGGTAGGCATGGATCAGAAAGCCCCCCCAGCCCCCAGCTCCCATCCTCTCTAGAACGTCAATCAGGCACCTGCCAGCGCAGCCAATTCACTTCCATTTGGAAAATTAAAGAAATAAAATGAATTGTTTGCTTAATTTGAAAGGGTGGCAGGAAGCAAAGATGCCTTGGGCTTGTGCCAGCGTGCAGAGCTCTTCTCATCCGCAGGCTTTTGCTGGGGCAAACATCAGCCTCTTCCCTTCCTCTGTCTGCTGGGCCCAATAGCCCCTGTCCATGGGTGACAGGGGGTCTCAGCCTGCTCCCACTAGTCCCTGTGCTCTAAAACTGGGCAGCAGCTGGGAAACACAGTGGTGCTCACAGCAGTGCTGTCCCCCAAGAACTACATTTGAGGGCCTCAGGGACAGCTGCCCTGGGAATTCTGTCTAACCACTGACTGGGAAGGTGACACCACTTCCTCAGGGGCACCTGAGGTTTGAGCTTTCTTTTTTTGTGCCTTTTACCTCTTTGACCTCTGCTGGTCCTCAGCACAGCAAGTCAAGAAAGAAGGAGCAAAGGTGGAGGTGAAAACAATAGAAAGGCACATTGCAAAAAACCTTCCAAAATATCATCTCTCTGCATCCCTATAGGCTCTGCTCTGGAAATGTACAATCTTCCTGCTGCCCCAAACTTTTGAGATTTTTGGGAGCATGACAGGAAATTCTCCCTGTCTCAGGGCATTCGTCTCTGGGGCAAACTTCCGCTCACCAGAGCTGGCCTCATCCTAGTTCTGCAGCCCCATGGTCTGCAGGACTCACTCCTGCTCTGTCCCAGGAACAGCAGAAAGAGCCACCAGGATGGGACCCCGCTCTCCAGCTGACTCTTTGAGACAAGACTGAACCCTGGGCTGTATCCTTCCGCCTCCCCAGTGTATCCTACTCACTTGAAAGCACAACCAACATTTCACTGCTTTTTCCTCCTCCACCCCCCTGCTCTCCCCCCTCCCGCAACAAAGGCGAATCCCCAAATCCCAGCTCCTTCCTGCCAAAGACACGTGCACCTGCAGAGCAGCTGATGCCAACATCCAGAGCAGAGCCAAGCACAACAAATGGGCTAAAGAGCCCTCACTGCACAGAGACCAGCTTACAAAAACAACTGTATTTCACCCAAACTCTATTAAACTGTCCTGGGTTATTGCTTCGTTTCCTTTCCCACCACTGAGGATCAAATGAGATTTCTGTGGCTACACAAGAGATGCTCTCACATGTCTACCTTCAGCTGCCCCTTCTGTGCTATGTGCAGGGTGAAACTCACTGTGGGGTAGCACAGCTTTGCATGCAATTAATTTCTCTTTCAAGACGACTTTTTCACACTAGTAAAAATACAGCCAGCAACACATTCCCATGCACAGTAACCCAACGGGGCAGCCAAACCCACTGCAAGAGCCCAGAGAGCCCTGAGTGCTGGGGTTTCCTTGCAAAGCCTGTGGGGTTACACATGCTTCAGAGCCAAAAAGGACTGGTGTGATGGTGATAACCACTGGCACAGCCCTGACACTTCACCGCCACAAGCTAAAACCCCACTATTTGTGTAGCAATTAACAAGGTATTAATCATAGAACATGACATTGCTCCCTTCCCTGTGAGCATCCCTCTAGTTTTACCTTCAGCCTTTTGGGTTTTCCTCTGGCAGACTTTGAAAGCCAGCTGCAGAGTAGGCTCCTTGTTTACAAGTCAGAGGATTTAAGAGCTGTGCAGGAGATTCAGGCCATGGCTCCCATTAATTTCACCAAGTTTTACACATCTAAGCCTTAGCCATCAGTTCCTAGAAAAAAAAAAGGCTTGCTTCAAGGCAAAAAATAGCCAAGGAAAATGAACTTTACTTCCAGAGGCTTTTTGAAATAGAAATAGCTAAAATGCAAAAGTTCTTGCAGGCACTTGCCAGGCTTTGCAAATAGATAAGGGTGTCTGGAAACTAAAATCTCAAAAATTTCCACTGCCTGCCCTGTCCCATAGTATCTGCACACACACCCCCACACCAGCTCAGCATCATCAGTGTCTGGAGAGGAAATGCAAAGAAAATGTCCAAGAAGTTTAATGAATTGTCATAGCTTAACAAACTAGTCCCTGCTTATGCTCACCTCATCCCAAATGAGAAGCTGGGGGAAAAAAGTGTACAACATCAGGCAGCTATCTCTTATCTGCTCTGTTGCTCTGCAAGGGCAGAGGACTGAGCAGGGGCTCCTGGGTCATGGTAAGGCACTGCCTTCTCCTCCTCAATGCACACCCAGAACTGAGCAAATACCTCGCAGTAATTTCCCATGAATATTTTGTGTCTGCCTCCCAGAAAAACTTCAGCTAAAAGCAAGAAATGTGCCTGGGAGAAGCATGGTTTATGAAGCTCTCATGAATAGATGGCTTTGAACTCAGGCATGAGCATGCACTGGCTGCAGAAAATCCCTGGTGCTGTTTGTTCATGGCACCAGACTTGCCCTCTGCAGGGAGCCCGACGGCAGCTGAGCAAGCAAAGGTGGAGGCAGAAACATAGGACAAAACCAGGAGCAGATATCTTCCTCCTGCTTCCACTGAGCCCCAGAAAGATCTCCCAAAGGTGTGAGGAGAGCACTCAGTCTCCAGCAGAAACTAAAGCAGAAGCTGCTTGCACATTAGCTGTCCTCCATGAAGCTGCAGGTGGCCCAGTACCTTGATGCCAGTGTCCTCATACCCACACAGCTCGGTGCCCCACCAGCAGCCAGAAACAGGGACGTGAGGCAAGTTCCTGCTGGGCACACTGCTCCTGAGAGATGTAAACACTTGCTGGCAGGAGGCACTGAGTAAATAACCCACAGCAGTGCAAACAGCAGCAAATAGCATTTTCCTGGTAAGGCAGCACCCAGGCTTTCAATCAAAGCTCAGGGCAATTTTTTTTTTTGCCTTTTACTGAGCCAAAGTAAAAGGATCCATCAAAAGGATTTACCTCTCCCATCTCCCTTATAAACATGCAGAAACACACAACCAGCTCTTCTTGTCCCCAGAATCCTTCCCCTCTACATGAATGGCTTCGTGGCCATTCCCACAGCAGAAAGAGTAGAAGCTTGTCATGTGAAATATCATCTACCTCTGTCCAGCAGCGCTGATCTTCATAAAAACCAGTACCTGCACCAGACATCACATTTTCATCATGTGGGCACTGTTTCACAGATGCCTGTAGGACAGCTGGTATCAAACTAGAAGTGAGTGCAGTGACACCCTCGTGTAGGTTAACCAATCAGCAAAGCCTGGGTGTAGATGCTAAATCAGCTGGTAATTCTATATCCCACTGAAAAGGTGGGATTTTTTTGGTTTGGGATTTTTTTTGGTTCTAGGTAATACTTTTCTGTCATGGCAAAGAAAACTCTGGTTCCGTCTGATAATGGCTTGCTTTAAAGTAGTGGAAATACCAGCTCTATTGTCATTCTGTCTCATAGGGATGACTTTTGCCTTCCCTTTCTTTACAAGTTTATAGAAATAGCTTAAAAACTTTCCAGAAAAAATAAAGTGTACAGAACAGCACAACAAGGAAGGAGCTGAGGAAGCTGGTGGTGGTCCCCTGGGGAGTGGCAAGGAGATAGGTTAGGTCACACAGCACAGATTTGCTTTTCACATCTTCTTCAAGAAGACGTCAGTGGCTGCAGCTCAGCCCCACATCGCTGCTAACACAACACCCTGAAGAAATTATTCTCTGCAGGAAAGCAAACAGGGTGAATGGGATCTGCTGCCAAACCCTTACATCTCACAGTGGGAGAGAGGGGAGACCAAGAGGAAATGAAAAACAAATCCCGGAGCTAGGGATGTGCCGAGGGGTTGCTTCGGCAGTGGTGTTATCTTTGTCAGCAGGGTGGGCTCCGTGGGGGTCACCACGGGAGAGGGGATTAAGCACTCACATCCAGACATGCCTCTGTAAAGGCAGAGGAAAGGGACAGATACTCTGAAAACTGCCAACAGGAGGGCAGGGCAGGTCTCACTCGGGTGGTTGTGTCCCTGTGGGTTTCACAGCTGCCCAAACCACCTGGAGAAGTTACGTGTTGGTGGAAGTTTACGTGTTGGGGCCTCCCTGGCAGCCAGGCTTCCCACAGGGGACATAACCCCGAGGGATGGTGCCTTCCTGCTCCACTGCAGCCAGCCTAGAAGGAGTGAAAGAGATCCACACAGAGGAATAAAGGGAAGGAAAGAGGTGGTAGCATTAAAATATAAATAAGACGATACAGCTCTGTAGACACTTTTAAAACTTCCCAGGTGGAAAGCCACAAGTAACCAGGTCCCCACACACGATTAGCACATCACATCACTTATTAACCACCCATTAATGAAAGAGCTGCAAATAGCACAGTTCCCTCTTCTGTCACTACAATGCTTTTCACCCAATCCTCCTTCCAATTTCATTGCAAGAAATTCCCCCAAAAGCTAACATCTGAGAGCTGCACCTCCATTTCTTGTTTCCTTTCTTTCAGCCAAAGCTTTAAAAGCAACAAATACAAGTAGAAGTAGCTCTACATCAAGTTTCCATCTAGTCTTTCCATGTAGGACCTGCTGTGCACCAGTGAAACCCCAGAAACCCTTTGGAAACTTGCATATAGCTTCTCTCTCTGGCTTTGCCCACAAACACACAATGAAACCCCTTTTTTCTTTTCTCTCTCTCTCTTGTTTTTTTTTTTTTTTTTTTTTTTTTTTTTTGTTTTGTTTTTTTTTTTCTGTTTTGTTTTGTTTTGTTTTGTTTTGTTTTTTTTTAATTCCAGGAAAATTATTTGCAAACTGAGTCCTAGACCCTAAGAACAGGTTATGACTCTCGGCATTTTCTGAAGAGATTCAATGGGCCAGCAAGCTGTGTGCAGAAGTATTTGGTTTTCCTCCATAACCTTTGTGGCTGACTGCCTCTTGCACTGTGAATAATGCTCCTTGAGAATAATTCTGCATCAATGCTGCAGAATACTACTGCTAATATGTATATCTTCCAAGACATGAGTATTTGCACCGCTCTTGTGTTGTTTCAGGGAAGTAACTTGCCTTCTGGATCCAGTAATAATTTCAGCAAAACCACAGGAACAAGAGATGCAGTTTTGGACTAAGAAAGCATCTCATCACTCCGTTATTTACAAAACTTTTAAAATACATGTATGTACAAGCATAAAAACACCACCTCCTGCTTGCACACATACCACCTTACTTTATCAGACCTCATAAAATACCAGATGCTATCTTGGAAAACAACTTCCTCAGGAAAACAAACTGCCTGTAGTAAATCCCAGGGCCAGGATGGGCAGCTGCCCCAGCGTGCTGTCTGTGCAGGGCTCGCCGCTTTGTGGAGTCTCGGGACAAATGGGGCAGGATTGGAGCTCTCTGCAAAGCAGGAAAAGAACACAGAGAAGCCATGAAAACCTCACTGCATGAAGATGAGCGTCATGCTGGGGTTTCAGGGTGATGGAGGCAGTCAAGCAAAGGAAAAAACCCACAACCCACGGATGTCAGCAGGCTGTCAGCGTCCCGTAGGCACCGCCATAAAATCCGCATGCAGGGAAGGGCTTGGCTGGGCAGTGGGAGGGATGGTGAGAAACAAAACAATGCACCGGGTGACAGCGGAGGCTCTGCGCAGGGAGGCTGTCAGCACCCTGGGGTCACAGAGAACCTCCCGCTGTCACAGCCTGGCTGCCAGCGAGCCACGACAAGCGGGGCGGCAGCTGCACTCCAAGGCAGCATTCCCACGGGTAGCTTTCCACGGAGCTCCTGAGGAGCCTGGATGCAGCTGGCTGCGCCGTGGTGCCATCGGCCAGGCAAGGAACTCCAGCGGGATGAGGGAGGGCCAGAGTCCCAGCGCTCAGATGCTTGGGTGAGGCTAGCCAGGCTCGCCGGCAGAAATGGAAGTGTGCAGAGCGTGGAGGGATGCCTGTCCCGGATATTCGGCGCGGGAAAGAACGCGGGGTTCTTGGAGCGGGCATGGCCACTGCATCTGTGCAAACAACCCCGCAGAGAGGTGACTTACCTTGCACCCCCGACTGGGATCGCACACCGCCCGCTTGCAGGAGACCTCTCCCCTCGCCCACAGACAGGACAAGCAAAGCCGACGGCTGTTTCCCAGTGGGAAGCTGCTGTCTCACAGGTCAGAAAGTTAAATGACCTGGCTGGGGTTAGGACTGAGCACCTATACCCACCTCCAGCCTGACCCAGCCTAGTGCACAGAGCTGGTCCTTGATTTTAATTTACCCCCACAATAGGGTGGATCCTTTGCCAGCAGAAAAGCAGCAGCAGGGGCTGCGGGCGAGAGGTTTCACTGCACTGCTCGGGTCCCATGCCCCGCTGCAGCATCTCTCCAGTTCTGCAAGCCCTGAAGGAATCCTGCATCCAGTTGGACAGGCAGGAGGAATGCAAAGCCCAGATCCAGGAAAGCACCTACTGATCTGTCAGCACCCAAGTATTCCTGACCCCTGTCTTCCAGAGGAAACTAACTTCAGATGGTGAGAGAGGGAGGAAGGGAGAGTGATCAGCATCAGCTCTGGGGAGAATTGATAACCCAGCAGCTCAGGCTGGTCAGAGGTCACATTGGAAAATGCCATTTTGGAACCTGAATGCAATCTTGAATGTCAGCAGGTCCCAGCATGCTCTCTAAAAGATCATCATTGTTGCTGCAGGTAGAGAGAGAAAGAGAGAAAGAGAGAAAGAGAAAGAGAGAAAGAGAGAAAGAGAGAAAGAGAAAGAGAAAGAGAAAGAGAAAGAGAAAGAGAAAGAGAAAGAGAAAGAGAAAGAGAAAGAGAAAGAGAAAGAGAAAGAGAAAGAGAAAGAGAAAGAGAAAGAGAAAGAGAAAGAGAAAGAGAAAGAGAAAGAGAAAGAGAAAGAGAAAGAGAAAGAGAAAGAGAAAGAGAAAGAGAAAGAGAAAGAGAAAGAGAAAGAGAAAGAGAAAGAGAAAGAGAAAGAGAAAGAGAAAGAGAGAAAGAGAAAAAGAGAAAGAGACAGCCAGTGATCGAAGAGGTACAGGCCATACTCCTGGTTCCACTATGTGTTCCCAGCCCTATCCTTCCCACCTTCAAACTGGGAAAATACTACTTTTCTGCTGTTTTGCCTCACCAGACTATGTACTGTGGGTGATAGATTGAATCTTTAGGCCCTACAGTAAAAATAAAAATTAAAAAAAAAAAAAAGGTGGAAGGGTTTTAAATTCCACATGTCCATAGATTCATAGATTTTTCAGAGATGGGGATGAGAAGGGGGGGTAGGGGCAACACAATCTCTAAATCTTTATTTCCTCAGGCTCCTTCAGCCTGTTTCCTCCCCAGCTTTTGTACTACTTCAACCAATTTTTATTTTTGGAAAAATAAACCAGAACAAATGGCAATAAATACAGGCAGGCTTAGAGGAAAACGGCTGGGATTGCTCTGGATCCTGGCAGAGATCTTCTGAACAATGCTGAACCCCAGGGCCCATTTCTGCTGAGTGGCAGATGTGGACCACAGTGGTCTCCTCCTGCCCTGGTCAGGGACAAGCTTGTCCAGCCCTAGCCAGGGAGGGGCTCTCCCCAGGCTCTGGGGCTCATTGTGACTTTTCCCCACACGCTATTGGATCCAGGTGGACAGAGGAGATGAAGAGCCATGAGGCTGTCAAGGAGCAGACACAGCAAGGAGGTCATGGAGTATTGTGACATGACCCTGGGGATGAAGCCTGGTCTGGTGGCAGCAGAAATCACCAGCTGCAGTGGGCTGTGTGGGTGGGGGCTTCCCTTCCCAATATCTTTGAGAGAAAGAGGGATGCTCTGCAACCCTCATGCAAGGCTGAATTCAGGCTTTTCACTGAGGACCAGGGATGCTGTTCTATCACAAAGCATTCGTTTATCCAGAGCATGTCAGCCCCCACAGGCAGACAAAATCCTACTGCTCTGTGGGTTCTCATTATCACATGAATCTACATCTATGATGTTTTCTGATGTCTCAGCTTTGAGAGCTCTCAAACCCTTGCAAACAGTAGCTAGCAATGGATGAGAATCTCAGGCAACTAATGCCTATTGATAAAATGTAATAAATATTCAAGCTAATCAGAAGGATAAAAATGAGCGAGGGAAGAGGACTCTGCAACACCCTACTTGCTGCCTGCCTGAGAACACCATCTTAAAATGATCCAACACCAAGCCATCACAAACAACACCAGCTACAATCACACTAGTTTTTCTTCTCAAAGCTCTTTTACAAGCTTTGAAGACCTCCAGTAAACAGCACACTGAAGTGTGTGCTAAGGATAAAGGAAATAAAAAAACTCAAAGCCCAAGAACACAAGCCCTTTGCTCAACTGCGTGCCTGGACACAGGGAGACAGCTGACCTGTGAACCCAACACCAAACAGCGCATGAGCTGATGGCCACCCCTTGCTGACCACCATAGCCTCAGCATGTCTTTACTTCACATCTGTGACAGTCTCTCCATTTGTCTTCTCACCCTGGACTGTACAAAATAACTTGACAGGAAAAGAGAAGTAAGTCACAGCCACTACCCTGAGCCCACACTGCTGGCCACAGCTCAAGTGACACCAAAGACTTGTATTTCCTGAGCAGGGCAAGATAAGTGAAAACAGCACAATGAGTAAGCCAGGCCACATAGAAAAGAAATGGGCAGGAAAAAAGTGCCAACCAAAAAAGCCATATTTTTAGGATAGATTTCAGGAGACAACTCTGAAAATCAGTACTTTATTCCTGGAATTGGTTGTCCATAGAAGTTTCTGATGTTCCATCTCTTTAAGTGTTTCAAGGCAAGGCTGGAGGCAATCCTGAGGGAGATGGTCTAGTGGAAGGTGTCCCTGCCCATGGCAGGGTTGAAATTAGATAATCTTTAAGATCCTTTTTAACCAAAACTCTTCTGTGATTCCATGATTCCAAAGTCAGGAACTGTCTTACAAGATCGGCTAATGTTAGCCCTGCCCTGGGGCCATATACCCATCATCGCAAAAGGAGGTGACCTGCCACCTTGGTGCTGGAAGACTCACCTGAAGTTATTTTCAACAACAAAGACCAACAGCACCACACCCCCATACCCGCAAAAAATCCCACAAAAAGCCCCTATTGTAGCAGAACAGAGGGTTAAAGTTGGGATTACAGAATTGGTAACAGAGTCACCCAAGAGAAAAATAAACCAATTAAAAAAAAAAAAAAAAACACCAAAAAAACCCCACAAAAAACAAAACACAATTCCAGATTAACACTCAAATTCCTCTTTAATTGCTCCAGTGTCTCAGCCAGTTTGCAGGGGAGGAGTGGGGACTGGCAAATTAGCTCCCCCCAGGGCTGCTTTCCCCTGGGGAGCTTTCCCAATTTACATTCCCATTGTGTTCTTTAATTAGTACATTCCTACAGTTTTTCTGAGAGTCCCAACACTTCCAGGGCTGTGACAGTACTTTATAAATAATAAATCGGAGGCAGCAGTCACTGTACCCTGCTTCATTCCTCCCAGTGTCCTGGCCGGTATCTGGCAGCTTTTGCAGGGACCACACACAGCCTGAAGCAGCCCACCACTGCCAGCCCCGGAGGCAGCCTTTGGTGGGGACATTAATAACCTCTTTTCATTTTCCTACCTGGCACAACTTATGTGGAGTCCTGCTTCCTGCACAGACAAAGCATTTAGATTTTGTGATATCCCCATGATGTGAGATACACCCACAATGCAGGTGAGAAGGGCTGGGAGGAAAGCTTTAGAAAGGTCTCTGCAGCCCTTTGTCAGACTAGAATGATGCCCAGAGGCAGCACTGGACCAGCCAGACTTTATGATTCAGGTTCTGCTTGGAGGCATCCCAAACCCAGCATCAACAAGTGAGGAGCACACTGCTCCTCCACAGGAGGACTCAGGCAGTACCCTGCAGCCCGAGACTTCTGGCACCCTAGGGACACATGAACTTGTCCTTAGGGAAAACAAAAGGGGGGAAATGTATTTATTCTGCAGCACATCAGCCAGCCTGTGCTAGGGGCAGAGCCCAGGACCCCTCACCACGCAGGAAAGCCTCCAGTGCCTTCAGCCTCACAAAGGGGTCATACAGATAATCCTGGAAACCAAATGGCAGAAAAAGCCTAAAGTAAATGGAAGCCAAGCTATGCATCAGAGCTGCAATCCAACATTTTCCCAGGTCTCATTAGGGATGATTTATGAAGGCTGACACCATCGTTAACCTCTGACCATGTCCCCACTGCCTGCAGGGCATTTCACAGCCTGCCTGGACTGTCCAGCAGCAGTGTGGGGGATGACTGAGATTTTATCTCCCCTGTTAATGCAATTAGGTGGTTTGAAGGAGACCCATTGGATCGTCTTACCTGCAGCAACCCAGCCACTCCATTCACTCCAGAGACGAGCCCTGCACTTACTGCGTGCTTGCACACACGTGCAGCACTGCCTGGCACAGGCACTGGGCACTAATAACCTGCCATTTGCAACCCCATCTGGTTCTGACAAGTCCATTATTCAAAGGCATTTGGCAAAGACCTTGGGCAACTCATTTGAAGAGTCCGGGTCAGTTCACAAGCTCATGAATTCCCAAACTATTTGCTGGCCGTGCTGGTAGCCAAGCTGTGAATAGATTTTTGGCAGATTTGAAAGGAGCCAGTGTTTTCTGAAAACACCTGCCCTCAGAGGCTGCAAAAGCCCAAAGATTTCCATTCCTATTTAAGATGCATATCCAGCCCTCTGTAAAGCAGTAGTAAGATGAAAACCTGACTTGTCTGACACTATAGAGAATTCCCTATTTTTATCAATCTCATGGGAAATCAAATGACATCAGAGTCCCTGAACCAGGGATATAAGTTTCACCTCAATTCACCTCACACTTCTATGCCCCTCAGGGGCTGGAAACCTAGCAGAGCAGAAGCATCTTCCGGTATGGGACCATCCCCAGATCCTTAGCCCAGTCCCTCTTATCCCACAAATGATGCAATTGGCTGATTCTCCAACAAGCCAAGCCCAAAACCCAGTGATGCCCTGGCAGCATAGGCAGCAGTAATCTTGGGTGCTCCTGGTCCTACAGCTACTGCATCAGGATAATACACCAGATGGAACACGTGGGTAGACCTGGGAAAAGCACACTTGGTACCTTTATTTCCAGAAAATTCATATCATGTTTTGCTCTCCCTCGACCCAGAGCTGCAGACCATGGGGGTTTGCTGCCTCTCACGTGCAAGGATGCAGCAAGCTCTTCCCTCCTGCTTTGAGGCTCAGCTCTCCTCCCAGCTGCCTCGCTGGTGCAAATACTCTCTGCAGTCTGTTCAACCAGTGGGCAACTCTTCCCTGCTGCAAACAGCAGCCCACAAGGCTCCCACAGATCAGGCGGCATTGCACACCCGCTTGGAGAAGCAGGAGGCACAGACAGGGGAATAAGAGACGTGATTTGCTCGGAGACAGCTCTGTGCTTTTGGCAGGACTCGAGGGCATTTGTTTTGAAGCTGTGTTTACATGCCTTTGATCAGACGTGTTTAACTTTTCTGGTGCGTGACAGCAGCAAAACAAGTTTGAGACAAGGATAATGAAACACATTGTGCGCCCGTACATGTAAACTACTACAGCCAGGCTGCGCACATCAGCAGCTCAAACTGGAGGTGGGGGCGGTGGGAGGTGGGTGCCAAGACGGGGACATGCATCATGATGATGCCAAACCAACAAGCTAAAAATGAAAAAAAAAAAAAAAAAAAAAAAAGCAGCAAAGCACTAACCCAGCAATAGCTCAATCTCAGTTCTTGGAACTGGCCAAATGAAGTCTGCACTAAGCCCCAGTGCAGAAGTTAAACTCCACACAACATCGCAGGGAGCTTTCCCTGAGCTCCCTCTGTAGTTCAGGTTTGCTCCAGCAGCACCTCAGGGCACCTCAGCTAGGGAGCAGCCCATGCCATCTCCAGCCTCTGAGGTTCATCAGCATCTCTCAAAGTCAAGCACCATCTTTTAAGAAATGCCAGCACATCAGAGAGCAAAATGGAAAGGCAGTTTCTAGAGAAGCTCCTAAAATAGCTGCTCCGTGAAACACTATGGGCACACCTGGCACAATTAGCAAGAATGTGTCTACATATGTATATACTAATAACTGGATCATTGAGCACTCTGTCATCATTTCAAGCCTCCCAGCACCCTAAGGAAAGGCAGAGAATACTGCCTCATCCTTTTAGCAGAGGAGAGTGCATAGTGGTAAACTGGGAAATATTTCCAGGCACAGCAACATAAACACTGAACTGCTAATGAAGACCCTGGCATGGGGCAAAGCCTCAGCACAGACAGAAGGCTGCTCCTACAGAGAAGTTTGGATGCAATAATCCTATTTTTGAGGTTAAGAGACATGGAGGAGTGTGGATGATCCAGCCCGCTGCTGAAGAGCAGATCCAAGCATCTTATCCCTAGTGTGTTTAATTTAATAGTGCAAAATGCCAGCAGAGAGACTTTACAATACAGTCCCATGCTGACCATGCTTTGAGATGAGAGATGCCACCATCTCTTTGTGCTTAGCACAGCAAATGAGTAGAGCACATTGGCACAAGAGGTTTCCTAATGGCATGCCACCTCACTACACAACCTGTCAAGCCAATGCAGGCTTAAGCAGTGGATCTTAGTTGGCAATAGTGGGGGAAGTGAATACTCAGCTGTGATAAATATTTAACGTGCTTTTAGTCCTGAAGAAGTGTAGCACTGAGGCCATCATCCTGTAAGTGAAAACCAAGGCTGATTAATGGGGGAAGGTACTCCCATTTATGGGAGGTTAGGATCAATCCCAATTCTCAGCTATTTGTTGAATCTTTAATGCTCTTTTTCGATAGCAGAGTTCCTTGGTGAAGGGCAGCATCCTAATAAGGCTGCTTTAACAGCAGGGATGTTAAGGGGGTATAAATAAAAGACCCCTGTAAAAAATAAACAATGAAGTAAAAAGGAAGGTTTCATGTGATCACTGCTGTTGGGTGGCTTGGAAAAAGCAGTTTTCAAGTCTCCACTCTTCTTTGGAAGCTGGATTTACTTCTTTTGGAGTTTTCTCTGTCATCTCAGAACTGAGCCCAAGGTTAACCCTTATGCCAAAGAGAAGATGTTGCTCTGAGAAAGAGGGAACATCAGTGACAGCCTAACAGTCAGTGTCTGAGCTTTGCACATCCTTCATTCCATGCTAGAAAGATCTCCGCCTTCTTCCACACCTCAGCCCTCTTCCCAGACCCACACTTTCAGCATCTCATGCTCTAATTCCTCCACCCTCTGAGCAAGGTGCCCTCTTACCACCTTCCATTTCACCAGCAGATTAATCCCCTGCCTCCCTTGCTGATGATATCAGCATCAACCACTCCCCTCCTATGCTCTCAGACATTCCACTTTTCCTTTCTCCAGAGTACCCAGGGTGAGCAGGCAGCTTGCGTTTACCAGGCATTTGCCATCTCCCATCAAGAAGAGCATCCCTCTTTGTCTCTTTTGGGTCTTCCATCACGTCATCTTCATGCACCCCCCCTGCTCCCATGCTTGCTACCCCCCAATAAATCCCCTTCTGATTTTCTCGCCATCCAGTACGACCAGTCTCACCTCCTGCAAGAAAAGCTCTCCCTGCACATCTCTGCTTGCTAGCCATCCCTCCTTTGCTGGCAAGCAGAACGGAAGCAAGACCACAGACATCAGCCTTGTAATGAAGATGAAGAGCCACACAGCCTTGCCGGCCCTCTCCATCTGCCCTCACCTTTCCGGTTGCCTTATGCCTTATGTTGTTTCTTGTCTGAAACTAAACATCAGCTCCTTCCTGGCTGTGCTGTTACTCTCACCCCAACCTTGTGCCAGGGAGAGTATGGCATGAAAGGGAGAGGATGAAAATTGAGACAAGAATGGGGACAGTAAGGGACAGTGGGGGAGAGAGTGTATTTACGGCAAGGGTGACCAAAGATGCCAGAGCCAAGTGCAAGTTCCCAAGCATGATGGGCACTGGTACATCCCTGATGAGCCACTCCAGCTCCATCAGGGCATCAGCTGGAACAGTTCTGGTTGTCTGAGCTGAGAAAGGGTGTGGGCTTCTGCCCAGAGTGACAAGTGGGTTGAAAAGACAATGCTACCCCCACACAGAAGTTAAGAACCTCTGGCTTCTCAAGCCCTCCTTCTTCCTCCACACTGCAAAGGGACCAACCTTAAAAATCCCTTCTGTCCTTCCAGCCCTGCATCTGCTGTGGTAGAACAAAAATGTGGTCTCTTCATAAATGGGACTGGCCCAAAAGCAGGCAGCATGGCCAGACAATGTTCCTCCAGGGCTTCAAGCACTGGAAGTGTGAGGGAGAGGGCTGCATCCTCTCATGGCTGTACACACACATGCTACACACACAAGGGATGTGCATATCCCCTTCTGCTCCCACCATGGACTACTCCTCACTAACCATCCTCCAGGGTCATTCAGCATCTCTCCACCCCATTGCCTCTCCACTGTAATTGTCTTTCCTGGTCCACTGTTGTAAACAGGGATTATGAAAAAAGAGATTAAGACTCTGCTGCAGATTAAGCTGCCATTGTCCTCTGTGACAACAGGTGCCAGACACCTTGTGAGGGCTCAAACATGCTTCCCAGTGTTGCCATAAGACTTTCAGGGAGATAGTATGAGACATCCTCCTGCACCCAACCTTAGCAAGCTTTACCAAGCTTTCCTTGTACTCCTAGCAAAAAAACCCAAAAAAACCCCAAGGAAGTATTATACTGTGTGTCCCTGCAAGCTGCCAGAGACAGAAGCTGGGATGCAACCTGCTGGAATTACAGGAAAAATTAGCATCAGAGAACCAGCCAGGCCCTCAGGTAGACAGTGTTATACCTGATGCCCCCATGGATGCTGCATACCCACCCACTGCCAAGCAACACAGATTCACCATGTGGCAATGCCAACCAGAGGAAGGATGCTCTCATCCTAGGGAAGGCACAACCAAGCCCTAGACAGCAGCCAAACTGCCCAGGTGCCCTGGCTTCTTGCCGTAAACCAGGATACCCTTTGGCTGAGCCACGTGCTTGGGAAGATGATGCCTGTGCAAATGTTAGAGACAGGGCTGCTTTTGTTTACAGGCTGCTGGCAATGGCACTGTGCACCCCACATCCTCCCCCAGCCAGGAGCGAGCTCCAAGAAAGGAAATTACACAAGCCAGAAGATTTGATGGAATGAACCCATTGGGCGGCTTGAAGATAGCTATTAATGGAGAGCTTTCTCTAATTGCTTTTGTATAATCTGGGGCTGCTAGGCGGAACTGGGTAATAAATGAAATCCAATTACATTTTCTCTCAGTATTTATTTTATTAAGTAGAATTCATCAGCTGATGAAGAGCACCTCGAGGTAATGGCTCATGACCTAGTGGAAGGCACTTTTTTTATTATTATTATTTTTCCCACTTGGGGAAGCAGATAATTCTGTTTCCCAGTAAATGCAGACTGCCCCCCCTGCACTGTGGGAAGCACAACAAGTCCCAGGGTAGCACGGATCCTACATTGTCCTCCTGAGTGGGATCTGTGCTCTGATTTCTGGATTCGCAATGAGCACAATGGGTGATTAAAGCCCACCTTCAGTATGCCAGCCAGAATGGAGATGGACTTACAGCACACAGTACACAGAGAGCTGCAGCAGGAACCAGTCCCACTGGGAATGCAATAGAAGCAATGTCAGTCCACATCTTCTCCCCGGGCGGCTGGGCTCTGGTGCCAGCACTGTTTCCCTGGGATGAGTCTCCTATGCAGGGCTCACAGCGTGGGCTCAGCCTGGGCCCAGACCACAACTGACCAGTCTGAAAACACTGTGAACACCAGCAGCCCAGATCCACCACATCCAGCCCCACACTCCAGCACACCCATGGTGCCTTGTAAGCTCTGCAACACAGCATCTCAACCACCACCTGCTGGTGGTTTAAACCCAATTACTGGTGGCAACTGGGTTTAGACACAGTTGCTGCCATGAAGGCTGCCCATCAAGGCCACCAAAACCACCAGTCCCACATGGAGATGCCTAGCCAAGACTCGTGCCACCATTAGCATTCTGGCATCAGCAGGCATCGCATGTCAGGGTTTTCTGGTGCTGGTAGCATTGCAGGGCACTCTAGCTACCAATCAGGGTTTGCTGGAAGCCGTAGCATTGCAGAAGAACAGAACCCAGCCCTGGCAGAGTGCCTTTTCTGTGGTATTGAGAGGCAGCAAAACCCAGTGTGGGTCAGGAGAGGTTGCTCCAAGTATATCCTTACAAGCTCTAGCCAGCATCCATCCCTGTGGAGTAGGGATGGCATAAGACCCTTCTCCCTTCCTCCCTTCACACCAGAAAGCATCAATAGGGCTGGGGTGTGCCAGTTAAGCATGGGGTCTGGTGCAGCACTTTTGCCCTTTTGCTGGAGCCCACAGCAAGGATTCCTCCAGCATGAGCAAGCAGGATTCCTTAGGGATCTTGCAATCAGCTGCTGGGCTTTTCACCATCCCTCTTCCTATCCAGTTATTGACTGACGTTCACCCCTGGCTCCCAAACCCAGTGCCGACAGCCTCAGCTTGCCCGGTTTTCACTGCCATCTTGTCATACAAACAATTTATCACCCACCAGTGAGTGCTGTTACAGGCGACAGACTCCAGTGTCCATTAATTAACAGGAAATACTGAGAGAGGCATATACACATGCACAAATCTGTCTGAGAGGTTTCCTACAGCATCCACTGCGGATGCACTCATGTGCTGCCACAGTAAGCACAAGCTCTGGGAGCCACAGCAGATGTAGCCAACAGCAACCAGGTTCAAAACAAAGAAAAAGCAACATTATGAGGAAGAAAAACACCTATATAAGTGATTGAGTACCATGAATTTATTCCTGAATAGTAAGAAACCACTAATCTTAAGGAATTGAAATATGGGTGGTGATTTGAGAACAGGGTAGCAAGCAAGCCACACCCCAGCTGCTGAGAGTTTGGGGTGAAGGTGACACCATAGACACTTCCAAGAGCTTGCAGTCTTTTGCAGCAGGAACAGCTAATGATTTGCCTAGCCTTGCACTGGGGCTGAGGTGTTCTTGGCTGCTGTATCCCACTTCCAAACCTTCCAAGGCTCCATCAAGACAGGATAAGCCTTGTCCCCTATCAGGGCAGCAAATCCAGCAGCCTTACACATCCCAGGCCACAGCTCAGCAGCAGTGAATGAATGCCTGCCAGAGCCTGAGCCCTCATGCTGCTGGGCCAACTAAAAATAAATTAGGTGTGGGTTCACAGAGAGTCAGTGTCAGGTTTTAGAAGTGCTCTGTGTCACTGGTTTTGCTGCAAAAGCCAAGAACAGAGGATAAGGAAAAAGAGTTTCAGAGGGCAAGAAAGAAGTGTTTTAGAGGAATCTTCTGAAACTTGTCTGGCTTTTTGATTTGGGAAGAAAACTTAAAACCAGTTGGAATAGAGATCTAAACATTGTGTCAGAATCCAGCTCTTCATCTTTTTCACAAGTGGGCTTTCACTTTCTTCTGTGAGGCTATTTGCCAAGCACAACACAGAAACACAAGCTATTTGCGTTGATCCAAAACTATTTTTCACCAAATAAGCCATTCATCTAAAATCTTTCTTCCCAGCTCTGCTGCAGGAAAAGCTATCTGCTTATGGCAGACCACGATCTATGCTTAAATGAGCATTTGTGACTAATAGACAGGCTAGATTCATAGTGAAATGCATCATCAATAAATCAGTCAATCACTTCTGCCCTCAGCTCAAGGCTGAAGTCTAGAGAAACTACTCAGCACTTTGTCAACCTTTACTCCAGCAAAGTCTGGATAAGAGACCTCAGGATTTAGCCTATTGATTGCTTACTATTGTTTGTGATGCCCTGCATGCTTCAGACATGCTCCCTTCAAGCAAGATTAAATACCTGGCTTATGGCATTGGGATTCAATGGAAATTATCTTTTTCAAGCATGGGAACAGACAAGTCAAATTGCTCTGTGCAATGGTCCATTGTGGTCCAGAGGTGCCCCCAAATCCCCTCTGTGCTGCCAGCAAGGGAGGAACATGTCAGTGCTGACTGTCCCTGGGGCTGGCATGGTGAGCCCCATGGCTGTAGCACATTTCTGCAAGTGAAATGCAATTTCTGGCTGTGGCTCCAGAGCCTTTGAGGCTCTCAGCTCCACTGGTAGTGTTTTGTTTCAAGAATAATAGAGTGACAGCTCCCCAGCAGATTTAAGTAGCATCCCCAGCTCAAAGGCACCCTTAATACCTCTGCCAAACTCCTGCCTGTCCTTTTTTACATTTGTTTGAAGTTAAGCTGATCTAACTTGGGTGAGTGGATGTGGACAGAGTCGCTCAACCAAAGCCAAAGAATGTTTTGGACACTCCTCTGCCCAGGGGCTGGTACTTGTCCTCCACACACCATCAAGGACATTGAATATGTTAATACAGATTGGGATAAGTGACCATGCTTCCCCCCAAAAAGGGCATGACTGAGATATCTGCACCCTCTACAGCCATAAAGTAAGAAAAAATAGCAACCATTTGCACAGCAAAACACCTCTTAATAACCCCCTGAACACCATCACCTCCCAGGAACTGTCTCCCTGCAGACACCACCCTTAAGACAGGGAAAAAAGCCTTCAAAAACTACAAACCTGTCATTTCTACAGGAAAAAAAAAAGAAAAAAAAAAAGAAAAAGGAAAAAAAAAAAGAAAAAAAAAAGAAAAAAGAAGAAGAAAAAAAGAACAGAAGCAGCCTGCAAATGGGAAGGACCTGGCAGTTTAGGAAGAAGGGAGAGAAAAAGAAAGTTAAAAACAAAGATTCACTGAATCCCAACCTAGACCACCAGCTGGTCTCCCATCCCCATGTCATGCCCATGTACCAGAGATGGCATACTGATTCCCAGATTTCCCCCATATATCCTACGGTAAGGCAAACTGATTTCTGATGCTTGTCCCGCCTTCTTTTATTTCTGTCAGGCCTCCCCCTCTCCTCTGAGTACTTTTCCTGCTGCCATTTGTTCTTGTCCTTTGCAGCTCTGCCTGCTGTCACTCGCATAACCTTGCCTGTTTGGTAATTTGTGGCAATAAAGTGTCACTGTGGGGAAAAAAATACAGCGTTTCAGCAGCATATAAATCTCTGATCCATAAATTGCGCTGCTCCCTACCTGCATCCCCCTCCTTTTAGATATAAAGTGCAATGATTTGGGGCAAGAGAAAGAAAAAAGAGCCAGTAATATGTGATCTTACTGAAGGGCAGCACTCAGGTGTCCTCATTGGGGGCTATAATGAGTGCTGAGGGACTGGTGTGTGCTGTAAATTGCCCTGGAGACATGGGCTTCAGTCCAGGCTTGCTGGAGCTATCCTGAGCTTAAAAAGAGTAATCTTAATGTGGGAAATAATACATTAAACATTGCAATCAGTGCTGCTGTCTACTTCCTCTTTGAACAACCTCAGTGGGAATGCCATAGCCATGGAAGGGATGCAGGTGTGTGCAGCTGAGCCCCTCGCTCCTCTTCCCACCTAGATGTGGGATCCTGCTCGTCACCACAGCTGAACAGCTCCTCCAGTAGATCCCCACCTCCAGCCACTTTCCCTGGGCATTAAGGGGCACTACAAGGAGGTAGGTCTGCACTTTTGACTTCCATCTGGTGCCAGAGATGTCCACTTTACATACATATGCCCTCCACTAGGCTGACAAAAGTTGCCCATGCCTCAGAGCCAGGATTCAGTGGGGTAGCTACCACCCCTGACAAATGCATCTCATGTTTGTGGCTCCATGGTTTCCAGCTTTACTGGGCAGAGTATCAGTCATCCACCAGCAAGGTCCTTCGGGAGCCATAAGACCAACAGCATCCATGACACCCTTTGAAATGGCTTTAAAGGAGTCCAGCCCTTCTTGCTGATGCTTATTTCTTTGAATTGGAATACACAGCTTGCCTCCATCAGACCCCTCATCTACGGAATTATCAGCTTGGTCACACTGTAGATCAGCATCTTGTAAAATGCCACCTCCAGCACTGTTGCAGCCACTCTCCCAACCACGGCCCCTGTGCCAGACCCAGCAGAATGTCCCACTCCTTCTCCCCTGGTTCTTGGCACATTGAGGTGTCATCCACCATCCCTCACAGAGCAGCAGGAAGATGTGTATTAAAGCCTTCTCCTGAAACTAACATCTTTCCTGACACTAACATCTTTCCTGACATCTGTCGCTCACCTGAGCAGCTAAGCCAGCACTCCTGTGAATATAAACAAGCAGGAGGGAAAGTGCATTCACTAGACAGATAGCTTAGGGAAGTGTCATCACCCACTGAAAGCCCATATGTGGTTTTGTAACAAAGGTATTTGCTTCCTGTCTTGCCCACTCATCAGAGGGATATATGAGCAGAGCTGAGCAGCACCCTGGAGACAGACTAAAACCAAACAGTGCTTGGAGGGCTCTGCAGGAGCCGTGCAGGTGAATGCATTACGGACACCCTGGGGAAGAGAAATCTCCCTTCTCCCAGTCTTGGGAACGGCATGCAGCCAGGATCCATCATGCACCTATCCTGCACCTGATCAAGACAATGTGTTAAATAAATGAAAGAAGTCAGGTCTTGGTCCCCAGACCTGCCTATATACAACAACTTCCCTCCTGGAGCTACAGCTCACTGAGGCCTAAAAAACAGCACTTACTGTGAAATTCTCCAGCTCATTGCTGTGGTTTGGTGCAGGGCTGGGGTATAGGAACACCTACTCTGTGCCAGCGTGGTCCTGCCAGCTGTCTGCCCAGGTAGCAAAGGGATCAACAGCAGGCTGGGTTGTGGGAGCAGAGGCACAGCAAGCACATCTCACAGCACTTGAACCACATCAAGACACTGCCCATAGTTTTGGGAGCCCCAAGAGAAGTCCCAGTGCTAATTAAATAATGGAAATTCAGTCAGGGCCACTGAAATATCCAGAGAAGCTGTTGAGAACACCTAACCAGACTCTTCACAGGAACCCATAGCAAGTAGGTAAGTGACAGTGGGCATATCTGAAACAGAAGGTTCCCACTGGATGCTAGGAGAATGTTTTCCCTCTTTTATCTAGGGTCAGAACCAAGAGAAAATCAGCACAGCACCTTTAACAACACTCAAGGTTACACAGAATTTTTGCCCTTCTCCCATTGCCAAATTCACAACTATTGCATCAGAGCAACATATGGAAGGAAATTAAGGATAGCTCTGTCAAATGAGCATCAGCTCTCCTTCACACCAGGAGCAGAATCTGGATTAGCTAACCCATTTCACATCACCCTTTCCACCATCCTCTCAAAAACGAAACACTCATGTAACATGTAAGTGTACATACACGGCAAGACCTGAGACAACTTGGCCTAGGGAACCATCCCAAATGTGCAACTTGCATGACTGGTCCTGATTCAAATATCCATGATAGCTTTCAATAAAGAAGGAAAATTCATGAGATGCAACATGTCAGTGGCTACAGCTTGGTGCTTGGGAGGTTTAGCGTGAACAGTAGGAAAAATCTCTTTGCTGGAAGAGTGGCACAGCTGAGAGCCAGGTATCCCAGGTGATGGAGGATGCCCATGCTTAAGCCATGAACCCTCAGTTCAACAGCCACACCACTCTGATGTGACATCCATGGCAGCTTTGCTCTGGAGCTCCAAGGGCTCTGTAGGTCTATGAAGATGCAAGAACAAGATGAGGCATTATTTACCTGACCTTGGTCACCAACTCCAAGAAAAGATCTCTCATCCACTTCATTCTTACCAACTAAACATCAGGCCCCTTCTTGAAAGAATGCAAAACACCACCTAGAAGCTGTATTGCTTGGGGTGCCTGGAGGGGACACACCTCAGCCACCTTCAGATCCAAACACTGCTAAGCACTCATAAACTGCATAATCAAGTGACAGCAGCAGAGCTTTGGCAAGACATCTGTCCATCTATAAATAGATCTTAACTGTGTGTCCTTATCACAGGGCTTTGATGTGTTTGGGGAGAATATTTTCTTCCCCTTCACCACCAAGTCCCAGGCAGCACAGATAATGGGCTTGAATCGATCCAGCTCAAGTATTGCTAAACTTCCTACTATTGTGGCAGCATGCCAGCCTCAAATACGACAAGAGAACATGTGTCTGTTCAGAGCCAACCACAAGGAGCAGGCAGAAAATTGCTTTAGGCTTAAAAAAAAAAAAGGTGCTTTTTGCAGATTTGTAGATCAATCTACAATGTATTTTAGAGGTTTAAGAAAGTCAATATAAACAAGATATATCATAGCTGCACAAGAAACTGAGAAGTTGTATTTCTATTTATGCTGCTACTGGCACTCCAACTGCTGGCTCAATGTCCTGCTGCAGTCCCACATCACTACTCCTCCAGCAGGAAAGTTGAGGGAAGGGGCTCCTTCCACTGCTGCCAGGACAGCTCAGCCTTGGGGCTGCCTGGGGTCTGATATACCTGAAGTGTGTCAGCACTGCACCTTGTGCCCTGCTTGCAGCAGGAGGACACAGGGACTAGTGGCAGTGGCCAGGCTGACCTCCCACAAGATGCAGATTGTCTCCTTAGGCCTCTGTCCGCACAGGCTCAGCTCACAAATTGGCTCAGCTCTCTGGGGATGCTCCAGGCAGTACTGAGACAACCCCCTGGCATTCATTTCTCCAGCTGGTGCTGCTGCAGAACTGCAGTGGTCTGACCTCTACAAACTCATCCCCAGGGACATGACAAGTTGGTTCCCACCCACAGACAAGTCTGCCATGTGCCCACCATTCTTCTTGAACCATCCTGGCATGACTTGGGAGAGGCCTCGCACAGATTGCTTTGCCACCCTCTGCCCCCCTCAGCTCCACTGCAGGGAACTACAAAGCATATTCAGAATTTTTCTCTCCCCTTTTTATTATAGTGAGTTACGTAACATGCCTTATCAAACCAGACCTAAATCATGCCTGCCTCTCCCCAGATCCCACATAATATGTCAGCCATTAAACATGTAATTATCCTGCATTTACAAATCCATGAGAGGCTCTTGTCCTCTCATGTGCAGGAGCACTCACATCACTGTGGTGCATCCTGTCCTAATGGACCACCAGGAAGTGGATCGCACTGGAACTGACCACACCCATTTCCCAGTCTCCATGAGGCACAAAACCCCATTTCCTGGCTTCCACCCTCTGCCTCAGAGGGTGAAGAACAAAGTGTGCATTGGATGGGAAGGAGTTGACTGTACACCCTTGGTCAACAGGTAGAAGTCCTGGGTGGTGGGATGCCCAACTCCAGACATCCCTCTGCCCCAGAGCCCATCCAGGCATAGAAAAAGAGGTCAGCCTGAAACAGAGAAAGCAGTAACCAGCTTTCCTACTCTTCCTACACAGCTAAAACTTGTGCAAATGCCTGCCACATGTCCCACCAAATCCTTTGGGAGCAAACCTGGGAGAGCAAGCCAGTGATACAGGGCAGGGATTGGCAGCTGATGCACCAAAGCTGGCAGGAATGCCAGCTTGCTGATGCTTCTCCAACCACTTTCCCATCTCTCTGCCAGGCTCAAGCTCCTCTAGCAGCACATCATCTGGGCTGGGCTCTTACTCATCTGCTGCCATGCACAAGCAGGCGTCAGGGGACATATTGCACAAATCCAAGGAAGAAACAAGCAGCATTAACTGGTAGCATGTGTGTATGGAGACCCCTCAAACTCTTTTTTTCCCTTGCTCCCATCTTCTCTGCTCTGGGCCACTAAATCCAATTCAGCAGTGCTCAGAGCTCGTACCAAAGCTGCGACACATTTGTCAGATCCCTGACTAGACCCATGGCTAATTTTACACCGCTAATTTATCTCACCATATTATATCGCTTTCATTTCATCCCCCCAGGATCCCATTACTGCCAGTGTACCTTGTAGCCAGCATGTAACAGTAATTGGTATTATTAGCGACGTGCCCTGCTCGAGCTGCTCTATTTGCAGGGCTGCAAGGAGTCCTGTGGGTGGGTTGATCTACCTCAAGGATGGGGAGGGAGGGAGTCCTTGTTCCATGCCGCTCCACAGATGCCACCAAGGAGCAATGCCAATGGCAGGGTTTTGCTCCTGTAGAGCATGTCTGCATGCCTAGACTCCAGCCTGCTCCCCATTGTGGCTCCATAAGGTGTTGCCCACCCCTTTGGGTCCTTTACCATGACCTTTTAACTCCAGGGCAAACAATCAAGTGTGCATACAGAGAGCATTTCTGTCCTTGCTTGTGGCTCAAAGGATGAAGTACTCTGCTTATCCAGGGTTAAAGGGGCTGCAAAACAACTCTAGGAAGCATGATGCAGGTGTAGAGGGCAGGGAAGGGGCACAGGAAAAATTAATCATTCATGCTATTTTGGTCAACAATTTCTCCTCTTCAGTGTAAGCTATTGCTTTCTAGGATCAACGTAATAAAAGCCATGCCGTTTTAGCTAAGTGAGAGGCTGCACTAGTCAAACGGTGACAATTCCCACTTAAGACATTCTTGCCTGGCATTCAGGGAGTTGTTAAATTTTAATTCATCATTTTCTTTTTTCAGACACAGAAGCAGCAAGCACCAGGCTTCCCCAGCACAGCTCTGCAGGGTCTACATCCCCAAGTGAGGCAGCTCCATCTCCAGGCTCCTTTCCTGCTCCACCATGGCTCAAAGAACATGATCCCAAACCCCTCCTCAAACAGCACTGTGTTACCACAGCTCCATACTAAGCACACACGTAACAGGCCTCAGAGGTGCAGCAACCTCTTGCCCATGGCTGCTGCTGCTGGTGATCTCCTAAGAGGATGCATTCCTTTTCAAGCCAAGCCCATGCATCTCATCCCTAATGCTGCAGCCTACCAGGGCAGGAAAGCAAAAAAAGCCACCCAGCAGACCTGAGAGCTTCAAGCTGTGCTTGTCTGCAAGAGGTGGCACCTCACTTTCCACCACATAGCTGGGCTGGGTGACACCTGCTCCAGAGTGGTTCAGCCACAATGTGGGAACTCTGTGACTGTGGCTGGACTATGTACCTCCGACCTGCCCAAAGGGCTTTCAAGTGGGAGGGGTCTTTTTGGAGAAGTTGTCCATAGGCAGACCATAACATGGAATTTTCCAGTCTGTTCATCCATACTTGCCCCCTCCACATCCTAAATAATCACTCTCAGCAGCTACCCTCTTTGCACAGCAGCTAAAAGGCTGCTCACATGCCAGAGCCAGGAGCAGGCTTTTGCCACACTCTAATATAAACACCACCATCCTTGCCAGAAGACCTGTGTCCTGCACTCCCACAAAGCATACCAACTCAGGACAAGCTGGGTGAGCAAGGTTTTAACCCACCTCTTACCTCTCCACCAGTCCAGAGTCCTTGGGGTGTCCCCAACTTCTCATAAACCTCTGGGCGATTCTTCTGGTTGCTTGTCCGACCCTCACTGCTCAAATCTGGGATTTTCTTCAACAAAACAGAAGAGACAGCCTGTCAGGTTACCATGTGAAATTCTGTCATTGCTTCAGGTTCAGCAGACAACCGAGGCAAGGAGGCATCTGTTTTCCAGCCCTGACAGCTGGGGTAACTGGTGCAAACATGAACCTAGTTAGAATAAGAGCTCTCCCACAAGAGCATCACAGTCCAGCCCCACAGCACGTATTTGCTTAATTATTTTGATTCAGAGACATGAAACAGGAGAGGGGAAAAAAGACCCCTGCAGCTTGGGGCATCTCTGATCTTCTTTAAAGACAGATAGCAATCCTCCCCAGACAGAACAGCACAGCAGCACCACGCTGTCAGCTCAGCACCAAGGCATTCACCCATGAGGTCTTGTGCTGCCTGAGCCCTAATCCTGAAAAGCCTCACACACGTGTTTTACGGTGCAGAGAGAGGCCAGTCCAACTGAACCCAGGAGTGTGAAGAGGAAAACATGCCTGTATGGCTTTGCAACACAGACACCAAGGACTGGAAACAGGAGGAGGACTTTCTGTGCTACATCTGACATGCTGCCTGGTGAGATGGAGTCAGAGGCATTAGTGTAACCAGTAGTGCCCTCCCTTATAGCAGGAAATACGCTTTTTGTGTTAGACAAACAAATTATTAGTTGAGATCTGTGCTCATTATCCAGCTCTTGTGGCTGAGGTTGTGTTGCTCCCCTTACGTCTTTTTAAATGCTTTGAAGAGGAAAAAAAAAAAAAGTCTTATGGTTCTGCATTATTAAAAATGAAAAAATGGAACTGAAATCCACTGGCAAGAGGAAAGTCTGGGACTCCTGCAGAGATTCTTTCCCAAGGGTGACAGTGACTCCAAGCCTGGAACACCACAGGCATTAATTAGCACCCAACCCTCAGCTGATGAGCTTTGCCAGAGTTCCTCCCAGGACCTCATGCAAAGCCCAGAAAAGCCAATGGGAGGATGCTGCAGAAACCCAAACTACAATCCCCCCATCTACCTCCTGCCTGCCTACAAAACCTAAATAAATATCTGACCATACCCTGGAACTACACTGGGTGCCTGACACCGAAACCCTCATTTGCAAAGTGCTTGGAAATAATTACAAAATTTTCCCAGAGTTTACAAGGAGGAAAGCGGACTGTTTGTCATGCCAGCAGCCACCGTGTGCCGCAATTTATCACACTTGTCAGGTGTCAGCCACCAAGAAATTTAACTCCAGCTGCCCCAGGCTCAGCACCCACAACGCCCCATTATTCAAAACCTGCTCTGCCAGGCACCCCAGAGCTGAGGAGTGACTGGAAAGGAGGAGAGAGGGCTGCTCCCCACCAAGCCTCCTCTCACTCTGCAATGCAAATGTGACTCTCTGATTATTTTTTGGAAGCATTTTTCGTTGTGGGTGTTGGGTTTTTTCCCTACCCACAGATGAAGCGGAACAGGAAAGGAGACAAGGCTACAGCAAGAGATGAGGCTCATTTGTCATTACCTGCCAGAGACCCTTCTGGGCTCTAATTCCAGCTTGGCAGGGACTTGAGAAGAAAGAGTGAGCTTAGCAGTGAGTACCCTCAGGGAGACAGTGCATTATTATGGGTACAAAGTGCAAAATCCCAGTGCCTTTTCCGAGAGACATCTCTGAAACCTGTGGAAAAACTGACATTCCCTGCCACGTCTGTGTCCTGTACTGAATTGGACACAGACGTGGCAGGGACCTGCCACAGGTCCAGCAGCCCAGCTTTCCACATGGAAATCAAAGCATGACTTGCTTTTGTAGGGGCTTCAAATTGAGCTCAAACTGGATTCTGGAGGAAACTCAGCATGTCCAAAACAGGTCACCAGCTGAAGGAACTGACTTGGAGCATGAGTTACTGTCGAGCCAGAGGGAAGATCTGAGACCTGTGCTTCCCCATAATCAAGGGATTATAGCTTGAGCAGAGCTCAGGTGGGCTCACACAAGAAGCAAATGTCATCAGCCACAGAGCAGGGACAAGTCCTGGGTCAGGTTCCTGCAGGAGGGCTTACATCACTGCTGAGCATCACCAGGACTTGAGGTCTCAGAAATGCCATGGTCAGGGCACTTCATGAATGTCACACCTGTTTTATAGGACCCGTCTGGGCTGCTCCACAGAAATATTCCTGCTTTGGCCATTTCTGTAGCAACAATCTGAATTAAGAGAAACCTGCCTGCAAAAGCACTAACTTTTTAAAATGCTGGAGGAAGCTCAGCACGCGTGGCATGCTTCATGTCCCACATGATGCATCTGCCTGGCACAGCAAGGGCTAATGGATAACTGAAACACTTGCTTAATAAGAAAAAAAATCCAAACACGCAGCATTTGCCAAAAATCTTTCTCTCCAGCACAAGCTGGGGCTACAGTGATCAGGGATCCACGAATTTTACTTGCTCTAAAAGAAGAGGCCCAACATCTCCCAGCAGCAAGATGTCCCATGCTGGGGGGCACAGGTTCTGTAGCGCTGTGTGCTCGAGGCAGAGCAGCTCCTGCTGTGGGAAGCTCCCTGCACATGCTGTGGATGACACACCCACACAGCCATGCAATCTACAGCCTTGCGACTTGGCACGGGGCAGGCGGATTTTTGTGGCATCAGGAACAATCAGAACCCTGATGCCTGGCTCAAAACCTTCCCCAAAACTGTCAGGATCAGTCTCACAGCACAAAGATACTGGGATTTCTTCAGCACAACTGCAAGAATTTTTATGCTTTTTTTTTAAATTTTATTTTTAACTGTGGATAAACTAATGCCTCCCCCCCACACCCCCCAACCCTATCCTGAGAGCAGTTTAAAACTCTCTTTGCTAAAATTTTCCAAAAAAATTCAGCCGGAGGCAGAGACATGTGAAGTTTCAGTCCAAATGGTTAAAGGCTGGCATCGTTTCAAGCAACTGAAGACAGGGGCTTATAATCAGAAGTGTCAGGCAGCCTTAATTATATTATTTCCTGAAGGAAATAGTTTTCCCTGCTGAAGTCCAGGAGTTATTAAAAAAAGTTGACCTCACTGGAACCAATCAAGATGGAGACAAGAAGCCTGTGATGGATTCTTAAGGCAGGCGTGTTCATGCATCTGTATTTTCAGGGGTCCAGGATTTTAGCACAGGTGTTCCCAGACAAGCCTGGGTTTGCAACAGCTGAGAGCCAGCACCCAGGATGCAGAGCCCCCTCCCATCCATCCTCATGGAGTGCCTGGGCAGTGGCATGTGGGAGCCCCATGCATCCAGGGAGGGTACTTGCCTGTACCCAGATCGATTGCCTCACCAAGGCAAGCAAGGAAAAACAGCCGGATGCTTTGTAGCTGTCAGGAGCACACAGGCTTTTTGTCCATGTCTTCCTCTGTGCTCATAAATAAAAGTGACAGCAACTTTATTTAGGACTTCTTCCAGTTAAGAAGGGATGGAAGAAAAGTGAAAAATTAAATCGCGGCTCAGCAGAGGCAGAGGGGGAAGGTCCTGGAGGCACAGCTCAGGCTGTGCCACTGCTGCAGCAGCCTGGGGTGGTGGCAGCCCTCACTCTCCAAAATCAGCACCTCCTCATCCCTATCAGTGCACCCCTCTCCCCTGCCCTCCCAGACACAGAAATCCCAATCCCCATCCCACACTGCAGCCTCTGCCTTCTGCTGCCCATCCACTCCCTAGTGCAAGATGAGAGGTTCAAGCATCTGGAGTGAGTTGAAGTAGAATAACCATGTCTCCTTACATCCTAAAAGAGACCAAAGCAACCCCCAAATAATCCAGAGAAGAAAGTTACCTCTTCCCTGCACGTATGCAAAGGTTGTACTTTTAGCACCAACAACTTCCTTAAAAGGCAGCTCAGCCCTGTGCAGCTCACCAGCATGGCTGAACAGAGAGTGCAGCATCTCCACCAGCATCCACTACCACAGAAAGTCCTGTCTGTTTGGCTATAACCTCCAACGAGTATTTCACAACTGAGGAAAGACCCCCTTTCTATAAAAAGCATGAGAAGAGACTCAAAAAGCAGGAAAGGAGCAAAGGCTGCTCTGCAAGAGGGCTGACCCTGCAGACCCAGCCCCCAGCAGTATCTCAGCATGAGGGAGCACAGTCAGGATTTGAGCATCCCAGTCTGGTCTCCCCTAGCTCCCTGCAGCATCTCCCAGCAGCACAGCACCTCGTGTCTCTCAATGGTATTGCAACACATTGAAAACAATAACCTTCATCCTGCTTGCACCAGTGCTGAGCCAGATTTATGCCACAAGCCAAAATCCAGCTCCCACAGGACTGTATGATTGTGACAGTTCCTGAGTGCTTAGGGGCTTGCCTGCAGCTCGTCTGGAGTTGTGCCATGCACTTGCACACAAACACAAAAACTCAGGGCAGGTGTGTAGGAAAAGAACTCCCTCCCATCCTAGGGATGAGCCCACCCTATGTGGAAAGGTTTAGGGTGGAAGTTGTGTGCAGGTCCCATGGGAGAGAGGCTGCCAGTGACCTCATAGGTTTCTTCCACTGCTGCCCTCTCCACTGCCATGAGTCAGAGATTAATGACAGGCCATTTGTCAGCACTGGTGGCATCATTGCCAATCTCATTTCTGAGCAGACATCTGACCTTGCTTGCCTCCCCGAGACCCATGTTACCGCATGGCTCCAGCTGCCTCCTGACAGCTCCCAGGGGAAGAAACACGAGGCAGGGAACTGGGCTGTGACAGCTTGATCCTGAGTCAGGATGCACAGACAAACAGCTCAGGATGAGCAGTGAGTGTTTGTCAGCTTGCCCCACTGCCCTGCCCTCCTCCCAGTTGGCAACCTCTCTTACCAAGCAGTGGGCTAGGTTATGGAGAAAGGAGATCTGTGCCCAAAGATGAGGGCATAGGCAAAGCAAGCCTTGCCTGAAACTCTGGAATGAATGGGAAAGAGGGTGTGGGGGAAGATAGGAACATTTCCCCAAGCCTGCAGTATCTGTGTCTCTGCTCACACTACCCAGCCAGCTGAAGGGATGCATATGCAGTTCCAGCTGTGGCAACCAGACCTTCTCCACAGTCAGCTGTGACCCAGACTGAATCTTAACCAAGATCTCACTCAATGAGGAGACCAGGTAAAAACCAGACATAGATCCATCCTGCATTCCTGAGCAGGACTTGTATCCATGTCCTGAGGTGTAGATGACTTATGCTACAGGGTCCAAGCACTCCTCTGCCCCAAACCAGGCCATATGGTCACTGTACAAGTCCAAAATGTGACTGTCACCTGGTCACCACATATAGTTCTGGTCCTCACAGGGGGGGAGTAGTGAGACAAGAGGAGGCACAGGGAAAAGGGAACAAAGCATCTTCTGCATCGTGGCATTCCAAGCATACCAAGGCTTTTTAACCTGGGAAGAAGGAAGAGGCAGGGTTTATTTAGCTACAGGACCTTGGGCTAGACACTATGTGTTGGCCAAACCACAATGTCCACACTCCTACCTATTAAACAACAAAAAACAATTTCCAGAGGGACAGAGAATATTTGAGAACAGGTCTTCTGACAAGTGCTGGTCCTAATGCAAGCTTTGCCTCCACACAACCCTCAGCCTTAGACAGCCAGATGCATCCCCACCAGGAGGGATGAGACAGGCACTAACACAACTCTTCTCCTGTGCCAAGTCAAGCCTGTCCCAGCTCTCATGCTTCTCAGAAGGAGAACAAATTAAAATGATGTGGGACTGGGAAAAGACCCATTTGGTTAAGATGAAGAAATCAGTGCCATTAAACATCATTAGAATAAATGCCCAGAAAGCTTCATAAAAGGAGATACCATATGACAGAATGCTCTCCAGACCCTCATTTTACACAGACCCAAAACATCAGCCCAGAGCCTCTTTTAACAGCCAACTCTCACAACAATCAGGTTTTAGGTTTTGTTTTGTGATGTGTTGTTGTTGGGTTTTTTTTCCCTTCCTGAGGAGCTTTTGGGTCTGCAATTGAAACTACAATTCCTTTATTTCCTAGAGTGGGGGAGAAAATAAAAATCATTTTTCATTAAACTGAAGCAAATGGCATTTTTGCTTGCCAAAAATATTTGACACAACTCTGACAGACTCGACCAGACATATAAATAAAAGATTTAAATCCTTCTGCTTCAGAGCTTAAGAAAAACCTGCTGTCATTCCAGTGCTAGTACAAGGTCTCTCCTACAGGTCACACTCCCTGGGGGTTCCCAGCACCATCCAGACACTGATGCTGGCATAGAGGGCAGGTACCAGCCACACCAGACTTTTCATGCAAGTGAAACCCCACCAGCCTGTGTTATCCCTTTGCAGACAGGGATAATGTATCCCTCTCGGATACAAGATCAGCCTCCCCTGGCTCAAGCAGCCCACAGCCGACTCTAGCAGCAGGGAGGTGAGGAGCATCGATCTCTTCTCTCTTCCGCCACCATCCGTATCTGATAGCAGCATCGACCGAGCAGCACTGGATGCTGTATTTCCTCAGCCACCTGGGCTGTGCACCAGCCACCTTCCCCATCCGTCGTGTCAGCGACGTGGCCACAGACACCGTGACAAGACACAGAGCAATGTCGGAGTCCATTTCAAAATCCTTCTATCCTGTTCAAGCGAGAGAGGCTTATGTGTATGGATTTATACTGTTTGCCCCAATATTTAGCTACTGAGCTGACTAATCTGTGTGCAAGAAAAACCACGGTGGCTCAGAGGCTGAGCAATCTACATCATTCATCATTTAGATTAGCTATTGTCTTAATCCTCTTTAAACTACTGTATAATACATAAGGGAATGGATGTCCTATATGCTCAGGATATGCAGAAAAAACCCAAGCTGAAGCTCAGAAACTTGGACAGAAGTGAGAATGACAAATCCTACCGAGCCACAGAAGGAAAAGCGAACTTGTTGAAACCCCTGACAGATGGTTTAACTTCTTCTTGCTCTCTCCACCCTACCAGCCTTTAATTATTTCCTAGCCAGCTTACCAATTACTTCCCAGACAGCTTCCTAAAGCTCTTTTGTCCTCTCCCTTCATACACCCCCATGATGAGCTGTGGGCCCCAGCCTGCAGCAGCCCATGCCATGTGGCCGTGCTGCTGTCCCAGGGATGTGCAGCCCTGTGCCCCGGGAGCTGGGACATCCCACTCCAGCATCAGCTGTGGCTGTGTTGCGCTCAGAAAGGCAATGGCTCTGCTCAGCTCAGTGCCTCACTTTGGGCCATGCCTGGCAAACAGGCAGGCTCAGGTCAAGGATTAAAGCCTTGCTTGGCTCTCCAGGATCATGCCATGCATTGCTGCAGAGCCCAGCTGGAGGATGAACAAAACCAGGTTTCTTTAAGGTAACAGCGAAGAGTTCAGGGGCAGAGGGCGGGACAGTACAACAAGGCAGTGGCAAACAAGGCTTTAGTTCACTGCCTGCCGGAGCTGAGGGGACTAATAAACAGACAGATGAGGTAAATTGTCTTCTGAACCTCGGTATCAGTATTCACATTACAGAGCCTGCTTCCAGCAATTCCAGTGTATTAATAATAAATGCTACATAATTACAGCAGACTTGCTTTGTCCTCTCTTTCTGTTTACTGTCAATGTCTCTTTAACCCTTTGCAGTCCACAGGTGGCTCTCCAGTGGCACCAGACCCTCCACAGATGGCACAGCCCTGGCATCACTGATGGGTGGCTCTCCCAGCTCCCTCCTGGGCTGGTCAGGGTGCAAAGGGAGGTGAAGGAAAGCTCAAGTGCTGACACTACTCAGTAGGGATCACTTTTTACCTGTCAAAGCCCTGATAGTCTTGCTGCAGGGCATGAAAAAAGTGTATTTGAGGCTTCAGGAGCACCCTCGGGCTGGGATGAGATGGGGACTGTACAAACAGCATCTCCAATGAAGAGCTGTAACAAGTCACCAAGAGCCTCTTAACAGCAAAGAGGGTTTATGGCCGCTCCTGGTTTTGATCCCCTCCAGACTTGCAGCTGGATCTGCCTTCCCCACACACATGCTTTTGGAGTATCTGTACCCCAGCCCTTTGGGACCCTTACTGCTGCATCCATGGGCCTTGGGCTGTCAGTGATTACAACCACCTGGGATGCAAAAGGCACTGCTGGGAGCTGGAAGTGAGCTCTGGAGCAATCCCTGAAGGACATATTCCTGGGGACACAGAGAAGATGACCCACACAGGTCCCAAGACTAGCACCCAGGCAGGGAGGAGCAAAGATTTTGGATAATCAAGTTTCAATCCAAAGACCTCCTGTGTTTGAACAGCGGCCACATCGCCCATTCTCAGCAGCACCAGAGCCCCACACAGCTGCTCTTCCCAAGTCTCCTTCCTCATAGGCAAGCTGTGCCAAAATGCCTGCCCTGTCTGATCATTTCATGAGCTGATCCAAATGAGACTTAAGGACCCTCTGGCACTTTCTCCCTGAATTTTCAAAGTATTTCATCCAATGTAGCTGCAAACTGAACTCTGGAGCCTGCTTTACTTCCCAAAGGACTCTCGCTAATATTTTGTCCTCAGTTGCAAACAAAAAGCCTCAAAACTCTGAAGAAAGGCCCACATTAACAGTGCAATAGCAGTTTTTATCTGAGCATAGGTTTAATTCGCACCTTTCAGACTAGCTGTCTCTTTTCTATTCTTGCAGGAAGGCTGCCATGGCTCCTAACACAGCTTCAATAAGACAACAAATACCTCAAATGGGATTTCTGCAAGAAACAGCATGCAAAACAAAGTATGCCTGACTTCCAGTGCAAATTAACTCAGCTTCTGACCCGACTGCAGACCTTTCCAGACAGGAGACCCACTGGACAGCAAATGAATGCCAAACAACTCAGATGCAAATCTCTGCCTGCACAGAGAGCCTCAAATGCTAAGGGAACACTTGGCTTAAACAGCTGGGCACTGAAAAGCCTTGAAATAGAAAAATACAAACAACTTAAACCTAATTATATCACTCACAAAAGCAAGGCTAGGCTAGAGTGATATAAGAACATCTACCCCTCAGACACTGTGTCTCCCACTCCACCTGGGACATGCAGAGCATCCCCCTGTGCTGACATCCTGACATTGTTTTCCAGCGGTTCCCACAGCTGCACACTTTGCATTTTCTGTGCCATCTCTCCTCTGCCAGGTGAAGCTTAGATTTTTTTTCTCCCTGTACACAGACTTTTTTTGATTTCTCAGAGAATGGGACAGCAATCGGTCATTCAGGAATAATCAGTAAAGAAATGAAAGTTAGCACTTCTGTCCTAAAATGGGTACAGACTCCAAGAAAAGTGGAAGGGACAGATGGTCCAAGGCCTGGGAGCAAGCCACAAAGGCAGGAGTCCTATGTACCACTTACATGGAGCCTGCGTGCCAGAGAAGGATGGAGCAGAATGGGGGTTGGGAAGAAAGGGGATCTTCATCATTACATCCACTTCTTCCTTGGAGGACAGTACCAGGAAGACTACTTGGAAAGCAACATGCTACACAGTTAAAGCTAGCAGATCTCCCCAGGGTGCAAGGAAGTTCATCCTCCTGGGTGGCCCTGGGTTAATTGTGTCTCTGCTGTCTCTTCACCCACTGCCACTTTTGGCCAGCAGCTCCAATTTCTACATGGCAGGGAACTTTGCAAGGGGCAGTCAGCAGGTTGGAGTCCCCCTACACTGTCACAGGATATTGACAGCCAGCAAAGCAACAATCCATATGGACAGGAAGGGAAACCCACAAAGACCTGCAAGGAAGATGACATATGTCAGCCCCAGAAAGGAAGATTCTGAGCTGGAGTAGGGCACATACAACCTGTGCTGCTGGAGGAGCTCCCACTCACAGGTGGAAGCAGTGGCCCTGCCAGCCCCTCACAGCACCTGCCAGACACATGGGCAGCCCACAGCACTGCTGAGGTGGCTGTCACAGGAGGACTCCAAGGATGGAAGTGCCTGGACTGATCCTGGCTCAGTGATCAACATTTACCCCAGGATTGTCAACCAGCACTCATAGATGCAAATGCAGAAAAGCATGAGTGTTCTGAGGTCTCAGACTCATCTCCAGGACAGTCTGCATCCCAATCCCCTGTCAGGGCTGTTTCCTCACTTTCTAACAACACCCATGTCCAAACCTACCCCTGAGATCTCAGGATTCTCCTCAGCAGAATGATGACAGCATGTTGCAGGCTGGGAAATCCTCCTGTGTAAACCCCCTCCACAAGCCATTTAGAAAAAAGACAGCAAGTTATTAATTACAAATTAAGCTGCTAATTGATACTAAGCTGTGTTAGCTCTAGGGGAAACAGAGGCAGAGCTGTGTCCCTCACACTATGGTTCACTGACTACAAGTGCAGTATGAGGGGTCTGAGCTCCCCAAGAGAGCTGCTGAAGGCACAGTCACACCACTTCCAGCTTGAGCTGCATGCCTCAGCCCAGAGATCTCTTAATACCATACTTCCTCCATCCACAGTGCCTCCAAGCACTGTGACCACCAAAGGTTCGAACACCCTCTCCCAGCTGACAGTCAGACCCCAGGCCACCACACACAAGCACCAGTGATTGCCTCCATCAGACTTTTTCTATAACACTGCACTTAGGAGTGAGAGCCCCAGGGCTCACCCCAAATAAAGATTTCCTCTCTTGGAGGGGATGAGCAGTTTTCCTATCACCACAAGCCAGCAGCAATAAAAGGTCTGTACAAAAGGTTCCAGGTTTTTCTGGTCCTGTGTGGACTCCTGCATCTTTCAGGGAATAAGGAAATGAAGCCATGTAAGAAACAGCCCAGGTCAGGCAGAAAGGATCATGCCATCTGAAATCCTAGGTCTTAAGAAATCCTTCTGCCAAAAGTTCCTCAGCTCTGACTTCTGAAAAACTAACAAGACAGCTCAGAATTACCTCCTCTCTTAGTACGTTACAGGCAAGAAGTAATAAAATAATAATATTAGTAAATAATGAATAAGAGGAAGTAAAGTTCTAAAGTATTTCACCCCTTTGCCCCAGCTTTGAAGCACATGGGAAGTTCTCTTGCAAGAGACACTCAGCACTTGCCCACTTTGTAGAGACCTGCCTTGTCCAGGGCCTCTGCTGGATCAGGACCAGTTCTGCTGGGTTTGGCAATCAAGCACCTGATGCCAAGGGTTCCATCCATCCACTCTCACACTGCCCTTCTCCTCTGGCAGCTCAATTAAGCCTAACGAATTACATCCAGCACAAGTCATGAGCAAACACAGGAAGACTTGGCGGCCACAGTGCTGTGCAAGCAGAAGGTGAATAAATAAAATTGACTCAAGTTGATAGAAGATGCCAATTCAGTGGTAGAGAATCTGTAAAGCATCTGTTTGGGTGACTTTGGCCCAAAAGGGGACAAAACAAAAGTGACAACAAAAAACAAGTGCTATCTTTAAAAGCAAAAACTCCAGAGAAGTTTTATACTATTTCAACATTTTAGACTTAAAAAAAAAAAAAAAAAATTAAAAAAAAGAGTATTTGTAGTTACCAGAATGGATTTAGGATCAGAGCTATAGAATATTGTAGCCTGACTCAGATCTCAACTTAATGCCATGCAGGTACAGAGGTTCTACAGGTCAGGGCTGAGCATCTCAAAGATGCTATTGTTATCTCCTATTGTTATTGCAGGGCTTGATATGGGGACAAGCTAATTCCCAATGCTTGACTAGCTGACCCCAGACTAGGCTGTGGCTTGCTGCCCTGTCCCTTAGTGCTTATAAAAACCAATCTATCTCCTACCTCTCCCTACCATCAAGGAATTCAAGATTGTCATGATGCCCCTCAACATCCTGCTTCACCTTCCCTTCCCAGGCTGCACAGAACCTAGTGCTCCCAGCATCTCCAACATAATTTTTTTCCACAAACCCTCCAAGTTCCCCTGCCCAAAATGACCCCAAGGAGTTTTGACATCTCATTCCCCCAGGAGATCATGGTGGGGAAATGTACAACCAAGACAAACTGCACAGCTTCCTAACAGATAAGAACTGCTCCCCAAACCTAGTTGTATCCAGTTTTAAACAAGTGCCACAGTTCTCCCTTGAAAAAAAGAGCCCTGCTCCATGGTGGCACGAACAGTTGCTGTTTCAAGACAGTTTCTCTCCCCCCACCCCCCCCTCCCCCCTTCCCTTCCCCGTTCAATTTGAAGTCAATTACAGGAAGGTTAATGGGGCAGAGAGGATGCCAGTTGGCTGGGTAATGATGTCAAAGCACCTGGCATTGCCTGGGCAACAGCTAGGCAGCAGGGATGCAAATGAAGGCACAGGATTGCACTTGGTCCCTCAAAACGAGCTGATGCAATTGAGCGTATCAGCATTAATGAACATGGAAATAACTAGAGAGCGCCCAGAGAAACAAGACACTGATGGGGGGTGGGGGCTGTGCCCACAGCAGGGAGATATGGTGACAGGCACCATGTTCTGGCTGTCAATGGGAGCGGCTTCCACAGTGCTGACAGTCTCCCAAGGCTTCACCCAGATGTGCTTTCCGTGGGTTAATACTCCAGCTTTGCACACCCGAGACCAAATCGTGTTGATCTGCTGAAATCTCCCCTCATGCAGCTCCTGGCTCCTGTCCAGACAGTCTGTGACAGGAAGAGCAAGAGGGGAGCTCGTGTGTGTCAGAGGCCACATCTCAGAATGACCTGATAAACATGGGGCCAAGGCAGCAAAGACCCAGGGGCAAGAGGTGCACAGGAGCAGAGAGGTTTGAGGGCATTTCAGTGCAAAGAGCAGTGACCTGCGCAGTGGGAAGGCTGTTCCAGCAGCACAGACCATATTCTCCAAAGCTTGCAGTCCCCACATCATCTGCAACTGATGTTTTGGAGTTTTCAGGCAGAGGAGTCAGAGCCTCTATATGGGGTGTTGTCTGTCAGTACAGCACTTGGCACAGTGTGCTTCCATGGACCAGGACTACAGAGCAGCACATCAGAGTACTGCAAAGCCTCAGACACCAGCAGAAAGTCCTTTCCAGCTTTGTTCCACCATCCAACTGCTGGACCTTCTCCTTAGTCCACCAGCTGCATCAGATCCCCCTCAGCACATTTACTGGTTGCAAAGCCTTCACTCCAGTAGTATTGAGTGCTTTTCTATCCCTGGCCTTTAAGACCACTGCATGCCACCGCTCTCCCTCTTTCCTGACACCATCTCACACACTAGCACAGCTCCGGTAAAGCAGCTGCCTTTGGTCCTCACGCAGATTTAATCCATCCCTCCAAATCCCGGTGCCGTAGGTGGTGGTGCCCCTTTCCTGCTCAGCCTCTTCACACCCCACCCCCAGAATACCCTCCAGGGCAGCAACAGCTCCACCAGTAGCCAGGGTGAGGTCCCACAGGGGCTCTGCTGCCCCAAGAAAAGCCGTGTTAGAGAACAGGGAAAGGCTGACAACATTTCTCACACCAGTGACTAGCAGAGCTTGCACAGTTGAGACGCAGCTGTGCAAATGAGACCCCAGCATCCACCCCCCAGCCCCACAGGCGTGAAGAGCAGTATCAGGGACACAAAGAAGCCGACGCCACAGGGAAGCACTTGGGTCACACATCCATTTACAAGGTCATCGCCCTGTGCCTCTTTAAAGTACTTCACTTTCGCCAGAGGCAAGTCAAGGTGACTCGGACAGATCGTGCTGCCGCTGCCCCTGTTCCCACCGATGTTCCCTGCTGTCCCTGGAGAGCCCCGGGGAACCCAGAGCATCCTTCTCTGCCCTCTGGAAACGGCCCAGCAAGGCAGCAGCCCCGGCCATAAATAACACTGGCAGTGGGTAAAAGCAGAGCAGCCGTGGGCTCTGCAGGGACCGCAGCATCCCTGGCTAATTCATACGCAGGCTCTGTGGGACCCAGCGCTTGCCTCGAGCAAACACCTTCCAAACCTCCCTGCCCACCACAGACGGACCGGGCATGTCTGGGCTCACAGCAGCAGCATCCCAATGCCAGGTCTCTCCTTCAGTCTCCACATGTTGCTTTTAAATGTCAGCAGTAAAACCAGCTACAGAGAGGGAATTAAATGGAGGAGGGAGAGGAAGGAAGAAAAAAAAAAACGAAAAGGAGAAGAGACAGCTCTGCTAATGAGTCAGCCAGAAGTCTCAGAATCCACTTGAAACACGTAGGGTTTAATTTAACTTAATGGTTTTGTCAAACATTGGCACTCTGTTAAAAGCACAGGAGAGCTGGTAATCCAAACGCCAGTGGCTCTGCCTTTGCTAGTCACAAGGAAGCTGCTGTTCCAGTCCCCAGATAGATGCATCTGGTTTCATGCAGGCAGCAAGTATGGCCCTGGCTAATGCAGTCACTCATGAGGGTAGTTCTGTATTTACTTAGCACCGGCAGCAGCTCTGACTTTGCCCAGAACACAAAAAATAAACACAGCCACTGCATTTCTGAGCTTGTACATGTCTTAAGGCAGCCCCAGGCTTCTCCTGAAAACATGGCTCTGTCAGGGGAAGGGAGATTTGCAACTTACCCTCGGGAAGACCAAACAAAATCTCTGACCTATGCGGACTTTGGAAAGAAGTTGGAAGAAAAAAAGAAAAGCAAACTCTTTGCTCACAAGCAGGCAGAGAAAGACATGAACTGAGCTGAAAAAGCAGCTGGTTCCCCACCCAGCCCTGCTCTCTCTCCCTTTGCAGCAGCCCTAGGTCAAGGGCCCCCAGCAAGCCCCATGAGATGAAATGGGCCTCAATCCTAAGGCAGCTCTATCTCTGCTGCTGTCAAACCCCCTTCTAGAGAAAAATGCAGAAATTTCAACCTGTCATTTCAGATGATCTTCCTTCTGCAGACTGAGCTCATCTTTACACACAGTAAGGACAAGCAGAGAGTGTTTAACACTCCTTGCCTGCCCTGATGCCCTATTGTGGCAGTAGACTGGGAATTTGGGAGATCTCATTTTGGTTTTATCCCCTCTCTATGGGTACCAGCAGACAAATTTCAACACCAGACACTGTGTGATTCAAGCCACTGAACCATGGGTAAACCAGGGATAGTGACCAGGGCACTGTCCTCTTTGCCGTGACAACAGTCCAGTAAGGTCAAGCTTACCTGTAGAATCTTGGGAGGAGGCTAAGCCATCACTTTTAACCTTACAACCCTCTCTAGGACATCAGTCACTAACCTGTCCTCTGCACCAACATCCTCCCATGTAGCAGAAGCCACCACAAACTAGGGAGACCAGAGATGCTGCTGAGCTCTGCCCACCTCCCAGCCCCATATGTTCCCAACAGCAGATCCCAGAAAGATTCCCTTCCCTAGAGAAGTCTCCACTTTCCAGCCCCTTCCTCAACCCTCACTCAGAGGACCACCTCTGCCATGTACCCCAAGGAGAGGGAGGTTCAAAGGTGCAGGACTAAAGGAAGCAGTGCTGCCAACCCCAAGAGCAGAGGGCTACAGAGAGAAACAAAGCCCTAAACTCCAGGGCCATGGGCACATTCCCTGCTCCACACAGTGCAGGTGGAGAAAGGACTCCAGGAAAACTGAGGGGGGGCAGTGGAGTCTTTTGAGCCTCTGTATCCCCTTAAACCTCCCCCTCCATCCCAGGACCTGGATTCCTGTTTGATTTAAGACACAAATGGGATCGAGTTTAAAGGTCTCAGCCTGGCCCTTGACTCCTTGGTGGGAGTCTTTCCACATCACAAAACCACCAGACAATTCAGCCTGATTGACAGCCTTTCAGGCAGAGGGGCCCAGAGCTGAGGGAGGGGAGAGGTCTGTGGGTCAGGGCTGGGGGGGGGGGGTGGGCGGGGGGGGTGCAGCCAGAGCAGTGCATGGGCTGGGAGAGCAGGGGACAGTGGTGCAGTGGGGACAGTGTTCAAGGTTTGTGCTTCCACAAGAGAAAGGTTTTTGGGAAAGGCTGAGAGGCTGGAGTATCCTTGAGGAGCTATTAAGTTCCACTTAATACAGGCAAAATCCAAATTGCAGATAGCACACACAAGGGGAAAATAGAGATTTGGTACAATGCCCTTTTTCCTGAGATAAGTGCATGGCAGCATACACCAGAGAACACAGGAAGCTGAGAGCAAGGCAGAAATGGCATCCCAGGCTCATGGAGAAGAGAGGAGTCAGTGACAGGCAAGAGCCAGGAGATACCAGGGATAGAAACAAGTATGCAAAGCCAGAGTTCAGTGACCCTGGGCTCAGCTACTGGAACTGCAGCAAAGGCTGAGATGGCAGCACAGAAGCACACACAAATATGGACTTGTGCCATATTCTGCCTTGGGCCCTATCCCTGCTCTCCCGCTCTAGCAAAACCCAGCCCAGCGAAGGGCCTTGACCATGTTATCCCTGCAGCACAGGCAGGACCCCAGAAGGACCAGTAGCAAAGATGAAGTGCTTCCTCATCTCCTCCACCCTCCTACTCCACGCACTCCAGCTTAGGAGAGGTGGGCACAATGGTCAGCTCCCTCCAAAACGGCTATTCCCCCTGTTCCAGGGCTGATGACAGCAACCTTCATGGGTCTGCAGAGCCCAGTCTTCCACAATATGTGGTCAGACCCTTACAAGCCCATTCACCCTGCTAATTTTGGGAGAAGTTTCCCTTGAAAGTATTCTCACCTTGCAGTCTGGGTCAAACTCATGTTGGCCAGCTGCTCTTCTCAAGAGGACACTTCTGCAATAGGATGAGAGTCATCACTTGGGCAGACAAGGCAAGGGAAAGCAATAGAACCACAGATACTTGGCACACTATCTTACTTATACTCCCTTTTACACACAGGAAACCCTTTCTCCTACCATTTTTTTTTTTCACCCTCCTCTAAATAAAAGAGAAAAATTTTAAGCTGGTGCTCTAAAGCACAGCAACCGGCAGCCCATCTCCATGGCTTGCCAAGAGAGCAATTCATCCTCTGTCTCTATTCTGCAGTAGGTAAAGCCCCCCCCTCTCGCTTTTGTTCATCTCCCTGCTCTTTTGTCTGGCCCTGAAAGCGTTGATCACTCCTGCATGAGGAATGTGAAACTGATGTGATGTGATAGGGACAATGCTCCAGCCCCGTCCTTGCAGCCACATCAAAGTCCCCATTTGCATGGCTTCCCCTTGCCTGCCTGTCCCCCTCTGCCCCCGGCCATGCTCTGGCTGCTTCAGCGCCTTCATTGTCCCCCTAGCTTCGAGAAGCAGCCTTGGCCTCCTGCCAAAAGCCACTCGATGGGCTCCCCATGCCTGCCCGTGGGACATGGGGTCCACAGGCAGCATCTGGTTGGCAGGAGATGTGACAGTCCAGGTGGCACTGCTGACTAGGATGCACCAACATGTTCTCTCTGTTCATCCTGCTGCTGTCTGGTTCCCCAGCGTCCACTCCCCAAAGGATGCTTCTCCCCAGAGCACTGCCAGGCTGGGGTGAGGGCCTAAAAGGATGGAGAGGTAAGGAAGACAAATCCAGAGGTGTGGGGCAGTGGGACCCAGCCCTGCTAGAGGAGAATGGGGAAGTGCATTAGCATAAAGATTAGGACATTTCTAAGCCAGTGGAAAGGCACAGAGGTAGTTCACACCAAAAATGCTCTGCCCTTGCAGTATCTGGGGGAGGTAGGACCCTGTCTTACTTCTGGTGTAGTGGGAGAGACCAGGATGCAGGCACTCAGTAAGGACACAGCCTGACAACTGGACATAACCCCACCTGTAAGCACTTCCAGCCCTCCAGCAATGGCAGTGGCACACGGCTCCCTGGGTGCTGCAAAAGCTGCTGGAGCAGCTGCATAACCACAACTCTGGGTCCAGCCAGTCCTGCCAGACTGCTGAGCCCAGGAATGCTGTCACCAGGTAAAAATCCTGCTGTGTCTTTTCAATGGACAGCTACAACCCAATGCTAATCAATGCCCTTCCCAGAGCAGATTTCACAAGAAGCCCAGTTTGCCAGACTTCATCAGGTCAGAGGCTTTAACTCAGCAAAGTAGGGTGGTGAGAGAAAACAAACCCTCCAGCAAGACAGAGAGCCTGTCCCACAGCAGCTGTGGCTCCATAGCAAGCCTCTGTTGACATGACAGCAACTGCAAAGCGACCGCTCTACACCTCCCCAAGGCATCATCTGCCTCAAAGTCTAGTGGGAGCTCCAGGCAAACAAGTTCCCTTTCCCTTCAAAGGGCATGCAGGTTCCTGCTGACACACAGGGAGATGCAGGCAGCACCTTGGCAGGGAAAGGGAATTCCAGGCAGTGGCCATGCCAGCTGTGGAGCGAGGGAGAGGCTGACATGGAACAGGTCCAGAGTAAAGCAGTAATGGGCCACAGGGAACCCTGTGCTGGAAACAGCAGGACACTGATATCTCTGCAAAACTGAAAGCTGCTGCTACACCTCACAAGCTGAAGGACTTAATTTTTGGCAAAGAGGAAATAAACTCGGCTTACCCTTGCCATCAGGGCCCATGATTCCCCATCCCTCTCATCCTGCAGTATCGGGCTTCCATTAAGCCTTGACACCAACCATGATGCCCAGCTGGTGTGTGCCGCTAACCAACACACAGAGATGGCCTACATCTGTCTGCTAAACAGCAGAGGCTTCCAGATCCAGCCATTTCTAACACAGACTGAAAGATCCTGTCCAATCTGTGAATCTGCAATCAAGGTTTTGAGTCCAAGCACGTCTCCACCTTGCACCTTATACAGGTCAGCAATAGAGACTCCAGGTGTTTTGGCTTCAAATACATAAATGCATTTGAATTTGCAGAAAATGCAGAAAACATAAACAAATAGTCCAAGAGCCATGCATAGATCATCAGCCCCAAGATCCAAATGCACTCATGGGTTACATGTAGGGTGTAGTGCTCTAAGGTTAAACAGGCACTTCTTAAGCATTTCCCAGGCAACCTCTTCTCAAGCAGCCTCCCTCATCTTGAGATTCCCTTTCTTCAGTTTTTACCTGGTTTTGCTTATTTTTTATAAGCTTATAAAAGGTAAGTTTTATAATATGCTTATTTGCCCCCCATTTGAGTGCCTCTGCTCCGCATCTCTGGCTGGAGCTCATGAGCCTGCCAAGAGACCCAGCACTGGCAACTATTCCTGATTTATACTGATGGAGAATATAACTTCCCTTTACTAAAGTAAATAGAGCCACTACCAAGAGGCAGAGCACAATATTTTTTTATTAATGAACATATTTCTGCCTCAGTGCTCACCAGGGAGGCAAGACAGTCAACATGGAAGAACTAAACCCCTCTTCCTAACACTCTGGGTCACATTTGCTACACAAGAAGCCTGCTGCTGTGCATTACACCTGGCCAATGTCACTCCTGTTTAGGAAAGAAGTCTCTGCTAGAGGAGTATCTTGGGGTATGATTAAGGAGGAGATTTTATGCTGGCAGTCAGATTTTTCCCTGCCAGGGTGGTTTACCTTACGATGAAATCAGAAAGGCCGTTTGTCCTCACACACTAAACAGAGTCCCCAGCAGTTTTGAGGCTTGTTCATCAGGCTGGGAGAAGTGCAGCACATCCATGCTGCTCTCCCTTCTGCTGGACTCCTGCCTGGTTATCCCCAGGGGATAAAGCTCAGAGTTCCCTGTGGTGGACTGACCCGGGCTGGATGCCCACCAAATCTATCACTCACTTCCTCAGCTGAACAGGGAAGGTAGAAAATACAGCAAAAACTCCTCAGTCAAGATAAGGGAAGGGAGAAATCACTCACCAATTACAGTCATTGGAAAACCAGACTCAGCTTGGGGAAATTAATGTATTTTATTACCAATTGAATCAGAGTAGGGTAATGAGAAATTAAATCTTAAAACATCTTCCCCCACCCCTTCCTTCTTCCTGGGCTCAACTTCACCCTCAATTTTCTCTACCTCCTGTCTCACAGAGGCTCAGTCAAATGGGGATTAGAGGATGCAGTCAGTTCATCACACGTTGTCTCTGCTGCTCCTTCCTCCTTAGAAGCTGGAATCCTCACACTCTTCCCATACTCCTTAGTGGGTTCTCTACCACAGGAATCAGTCCTACACAAACTTCTCCAACGTGGGTCTGTCTCACCAGCTGCAGTTCATTGACTTCTCCAGCATAGGTCCCCCTCCACAGGATCAGGAAGAGCCTGTTCCAATGTGGGCTCCCCACAGGGTTGCAAGTCCTGCCAGCAAACCTGCTCCACTGTGGGCTCCTCTCCACAGGCTGCAGGTCCTGTCAGGAGCCTGCTCCAGCACAGGGTCACAACCTCCTTGGGGCATCCACCTGCTATGGCGTGAGGTCTTCCACAGATGCACATGGATGTCTGCCCCAGGATGGACCTCCAAGGGCTGCAGGGGCACAGCCCTGGTCTTCAACATGGGCTGCAGGGGAATCTCTGCTCTGACATCTGGAGCCTCTTCTCTCCAGGCCTTCACTCTCTGCAGAGCTGCCACTCCCACATACCCTCACTCATTTCTTCTCTGGCTGCAACTGCAATTTTTCTCCCCATTTCTTAAATCTGTTATCCCAAAGTCTCTACCACAGTTGCTGGTGGGCCCAGCCATGGCCAGTGGCAGGTTTGTCTTGGAGCCAGCTGTTATTGGCTCTGTTGAACACAAGGGAAGCTTTTGGCAACTCTTCTCACAGAAGCCACCTCTGCAGCTCCCACCCCCACCACCAAAGTCTTGCACAAAAATCCAATACACCCCCATTCCCCTGGCCCTAGAAGACTGGGGTTTGTGGCTATAATGGTGCAAACAAGCAATTTTTCTCAAAGCCTGCAGGGCTGCAGGACAGGAGCCTTGTTCTCACGTTATGGCAGTGAGCTGTTGCAGAAGCAGGCACAGATAAGATGCTGCAGACTTCTGCAGTGCCCAGTCTCCCCAGGCCTCAGCCCTCCTGAGCAAGACAGGACAGAGGTCCCACTCCAACAGAAGGTGATGTTGCATCGGAACAGGGAATAAGTGTTTTGTGCCAGTAAGGAATACAGTGATTCCCGCACTGGTCACTGGGCATCACCCTCTAAAAGTGGGAAAACACTGCAGAATGTCCTGCCCCCACCAGCAAGACTGGGTATCACTCCTCCCCTGGGGGTCAGGGACCACAAGAGATCTGACCTTTTCCTTTGCTCTAGCCTAGCAGTTCTCACAAGCTCCTGGCCACCTCCAACAGGTGATGGTAGCCACATGGAATGCTGTATCTGGAGAAAGCCCCCTCAACTTACCTTACACCAGCATGGCAATCTGCTGGAGCTCTACACTCCTAACCCTTCCAGCCCACGGAGAGACAAAACACAGCGAGCCAGTTCAACAGAGACACCTGGCTCACTGCATCCAGCTGCCATTGGAGTCATACAACAGGTGAAGAGAACTTAAATATAGCTGGACAGATGTTGTTTCAGGGCTTCCTAATTCTCTGTCCTTAATTCATTCCTGGTTTCTGACACAGGAATTGACCAGCCACCACACGTGCGTGTTTCTTTGCTTTCAATTCGCCCAGCAAAATCCATTTACCCTGCCTGTCTCATCTGGTTTCCATCAAGCCTGCTGAATTCTCCTCCAGTGAAATAAGCAAGCTTACTGTAACACCCTCTTTTGTAAGAGCATGGTGAAAATGACAGTCTTTCTGGTACCTGACTATTTCCCTTCACAGGAGCTAAACATTGCTTGTTTTCAATTGTGATCTGCTCTGACTTCTTAAAATGCATGAAAGTACCAAGAGAGTCAATTCAACCGGGAAAGAAGTTTCTAAAAGAGAATATTTACTAACCTTGCAGTTTCCTGTGGAGAAGTTTAGGCTTAGAATTTACTAGCCAAGGCTGTGGGGGTCTGCAGGTGAATGCAAGGGGGAAGCAATGCAATTCAAAATCTGCCTTGTCCAGAGGCAGCCATAAGGAGACAGAAATCAAATTGTGGTTTAAGGTGCCTGCTCCAAAGCCCCACTCCAGTGGGTGTGTGCAAGACAGAACAAAATCTCCCCCAGCTTACATAGACTGGGGTTTTTTTGACTTTTGGTGTCAGAGACACAAGCCACTTTTGGATCTAGCAAAACATAATTCCAGTCCTCTCCAATATGTGTTTCTCATCTTGAGGCACCACCTTAGGGCTTCTCAGACTGAATTGGAGGCAAGAAAGAGAGAACAGAAAACACAGACCTGTTCCTCCCATACTCCCTGCTCCTTCCTTATTGCTTTTCTGGTGGCACACACCCATGACAAAGGAGCTACAAGACATCAAACTTACTGGCCCTGTCATAAATGCTGCCAAAGAGACAGCATGTGAGTCAGAGTGACCCTTTGACCCAAAACCAGCCAGAGAACCAGGTCAAGCTGCAATCTGCAAGTACCTGGAAGACCCACAGTGTTAACTTCTACCCAGACATCAGCAGCCTCAGAGCAGGGAAGAGTGCCCAGGGATGCACACCAAGAAAGGAGACCACCAGAGAGTTCTCCTCCCATCCCCACTCCTGCCTAAGCAGGGCAATTGTACATCTGGAGCCAGGCAGCTGACAGGAACCCAGCATGGTGCACACCAGACTATGCAGAAGGAAACCTGGCCCCTGGACTCTATTTGCAAAATGCTTGAAGTCTGATGCTTTCAGCACAGGAAACATCCACACTCCTTACACTTTAGGATTTAATTTCCCTCATGCAGTAGCCTGGAGTTTTCATTTCTCATCCTCTCTTGTTTTGGTTTCCTTACAGTCTTTTCACTTTTTTTTTTTTTTTTTTTTTTTTTTTTTTTTTGTGGCTTCTCAAGTTTCATTCTCTTTTCCAAGTTACACAAGATGAATTTAAGACTTCTGCCACTCCTCCCTGCTCATTAGCAGACATAAATTAAAAGCATAATTAAAGAGATTACTTGCAATGCCAATTGAGACACCTTCAAGCCTCTTATTGTTTTACCATGGACTGTAAATTCTGACACACCAAGGGACTTTACATTCAGACCATGACCTTGCCAAATGTTTATCTACATCCTGTTAGATAGGCTGGGGTAGAAGAGCTCCCATCCTTCTCAGAAATAAAGTCAGATTAAGACTTTGCTGAAGTTTTCCATACCTGCATCAAGTTTTGTTGCAAAAAAGTTACCACCTGCTAAGGTGTTTTGATGCTAAGTACCAGATATTGTCCACTTGCTGGAAAAAAGAAACAAACATGCAACAAATTATTTTTTTGTTTGTTTCATGGACTTTGGATAGGATGTTGCCACACCTGTACTGGAAACAGCTACCACCTGCAGGGTCCAGGTCAGCCTCCCACAGAGACCATGGCTACAGTGATCCAAGGAAATTCACTGCACACCAGCCTGCTGCCAGGACCAAAAGAATGCTGTTGATTTCTACACTTCCAGGTGACAAACAGCTGAGGATCTGAAGACTTTTATTACTATGCTCAGCTGCACCTATCACCTCCCCTCTGTGATTCTCTGTGTCAGGGAAGAGACTGAGAGAGATGCCACTTGCTCCATCCTCATGGGTGTGCTGACATTTGCACCCAGCAGCTCAGGGACACAGTCTGAGTGCAATCACAGTTATTTCTGAAGTCTCGTATGATGTTTACAGGTACAGCCTCTGCTGTTAAAAGCTCAGCTGGCACAAACCAAAGGGCACAGGGCTTACAGAGTCCTGCCTGTCCCACAGCACCATTTGCACCCTGACATATGGATCCAGGCAACATGGAAAACTGAGCTTAAGTGTCCCAGGGATGGAGGACAGGGTGCTCAGCCATTGGCGAGAAAAGAACAGCAAGAAGGACTGAGCATGTGTCAGGAGATGTTTTACCCCAGCTGGTCACCGGAAAGGGGCTGGGAATGATGAGGACAGAGCACAAAGCCAACAGCTCAACAACTGTCAGCTCCAAGAGCCAAGGCACGGCGAGCGCACACGGGCCATCACTGCTACGTAAAGCACCACGTGCCTTTATCTCTCCCAGGGGAGAGGACCTCGTCTAGCCCAGACTGTTTGTGTACTCAGCTAATTTTGTTGCCTGACTTTCCACCTACTTGCTCAGCAGAAAACCGATCCTCCCAAGTAATCATCACTATTTTGTCCCTGCCCTCAGACCCGAGGCCATGGCACAGGCAGAACCCTACCACGTTGCATCAGCTGCACACCCAGTGTCACAAGGGCAACTGGCTCTCCTTGCCATGTCCCCTTTGCTGAAGTTCCCCTTCCAGACTGAGCACCACCTATGCCAGCACAATCAAATACTGCAGTTCACTTGTTAACCTAAACAGGCCTCCTATATCCCAAAATGCTGTTCCAAATCTCCTCTGTGGCTTCTACACACAAGTCAGGCTGTTCAAGTGCAGTAATATAATTAAGGGGAAAAAATGCCCTGCATACACCAGGGAGTATTCTTAACAGCATGAGCTTAGTATTAGCTCTTGCTAGAGCACAGTGAGACTCTTCCTGGCTACTGCCTCCACTGCTGGTGTCCACACTTCTGAAAAAAAGAGGTTGTGGATGTGGAACAGCTTCCAAAAATAATTAGGAGAATGAATTGGGAACTGGAAAGCCTGCTGTGCAGACACAGGCCTGAGCGCTCGATTGGTTCAACTAAGCCAAAAGATGATCAGGAGAGGACTTAATCACCCCCTGCAAAAGAGCAGGAGAAAGATTTCTGCTGGCAGTGGGAGTCTCATCCAGGGCTGCCCAGATTCCATACAGCAAAGGCAAAGGAGACAACTCCACTTGTGGGTCACTTTTAAGGGGGCAAACTAGATTGGGGAGGCAAGTATTGTGCCCAGGTCTCAGCTGTAAATGAAAGCCACCACACCCATTGGAGCCTGAGCTGTAACAGAGGAGGGCAGATGAGTACTGGAGGTGCCCTGGTCCCCTTCCCTGGACCAGCCAAAAAGATGAACCAGAAGCCAACCTGCATCACAACACCAAGGGCATCTACTGACAGCCCACCCTGAGATGTTCCTCTGCACCTTCTTTTATCTCTTAATTTCACACATAAGAGACATGCCAGAGGAGAAGCCCATGTTCTCAGAGTCAGGCCAATGGCAAAAGAGAAGTCAGATTATATTGCTTTAAAAATGCAAGTCAGCCATCCTCACTGGATCAAGGGGAAGATCTCTTTGGACAGACCAGCAACCTCAAGAGGTCAGAACAGCCATTCCATGTGTTTCACCATCACTTTGAAGTCTCACAGTTTTTCCATTCCTGCTTCCATGTTGAAACCAATTTTGTCAGGGAAGCTCTGCAACTCTAAAACTCATCTGCAACACCAAAGTCCGGTTGTCACTCCTTACTCCAGCTGCAGCTCACTTCACTTTTAAGGCAAAGCTGCCTGGGATGCCTCTTTGAGCTAAGTAATAAATGGCACAAATCTTTCACACTGGGGCTGTAATCCCATTTCAGAGGTGCATCCTGGAGCTGAGTTTGCATGTGAGAGTGAAGAGACATTACACCACTTCATGTGGGGACAGGAACAAATCACTGGGAGCCCTCCTTCCCCCTCATACTGGGGTGTCCTTTGCACTGTAAACACCCCTGGCACCAGACTACCCTTTTTTTTTTTCTTTTTTAAAGCAAAGGGACACAGTTATTTACATTCAATTATTAATTCCCCTAATGCCCTGAAGAGTATTTGCTGAGGTTAGCCAAGCATTTGAGGTGCTTTCAAAGTACCCTCAAGCTTTCCTTAGTAGCTATTTTGTATAGTCATGTTTTGTTCCCAATCTTCCACATATCTCTTTGGGCTTTTTTAGTCTTGCTAAACACAGGTATAAAGAGATGACAAAGATCTCAATCTTTTCCTCTCTCTCAATCTGAAAGAGGAAAAGAAATTGGTGAGAAAACAATTCTATTTAATGGACCTATTGTCTCTCTTCTATTTTCTTCTCCCTGGCAGTACTGTGAAAAAGCCTTTCTCCTTCCTTCCATCACCAGCTGTGAAGGCTGAGATCATGGACCGCAGACACTTAGACACCGTAACTTGGAGATTCATCCCCTTGTGAACTCAAGAGTGTACACACTCCTCTCTGGCATCTAGCAGCATTCTTGCAGATGAGTTTTTAATAGTTTGACTGTTCTTAGGCCTGCAAAAATCCACATATGAGCACATGATGTCTTCATTTTACATCCCTCACTGCTGCATGTCTTCTCACAATTTTTTCCTTGCCTGGTTCTCTTCCTGATGCAATTCTCCAGGGCCACTTCACACCTCTGAGAGCCTCCCATTTCAAAGACCACTTTCTACTTCAGTTTCCCTAGGTACAGAATTATTAACCTAAAAATACAATTCTGGGCATATAAATCTTCCTACAACCTCACAGCAAGAATCCTGCCCCAGGCATTTTTTCTTCCACAAGAGTCGTTCACTGTTTCATCACAGCTTTCCCATCACCTTCTCCTGAAGGCAGCTAGAACCAATACAAGTTCTTTGGTCACCAGACTTCTGTGTGCCTGCAGTGCTGCCCCTCAGCATCAGAGGGATCAGTGCTAAGCTATCTTGTCCCCACCATCCATTTGCAGTTGTGTCTCTGCAGCATTCCCAGAGCCTTCAGCTGGACAGCAGCTCCAGAACCACTCACACAGCAAGAGGTTCTGCCTGGAGAGAATTAGATAGAGCCTGTGCAGATGCAGCAGGAGTGGGGAAGAAAAAAACAAAATGAGGCCTGGAGAGAGGAAGGCAACTCATTGCAGGGCAGCAAGCAGAGCAGGCTGTGTGCTCCCTCTCCACTGCCTGAGGTGTTCATCTGCAACCATTCCTGCCTGACTGCTGGAGGTCGGAGCACAAGTGTGGCTTCCGGGCACCAGGGCAAAGAAATCTCCATGAGAAGGGAAGAGAGACTAGAAGAACCAGACAAAACAGGCTGTTTTGGTTTTGCATGAACTCTACCCACCCTTCACCTTCAGGGACACTTCCTGCCCTTGCCACAAGTAACAAGCACATATAATTGAAGGAAAACATCATTTCCCAGAGCACTTCTGATCTGTATTATCCATGCTCATTACAAGTTGTGAGGTGCATTCCGGTCTCCATCAGCTCCAAGCAAACAGGAAAATGTAGCACAGGGATAACAGGCAGAACTGCTGCTGGGAATGCATAAAAACCAAACCAAAACCACTTAGAAGCTCTTGAAGGACCTGCAAAGACACATGGGTTGGTGCTCAGGCCAGGATATCAAAGCCCTAGGGCATTTGCACAGCCCAAGTTGCTTCTTTGAGCTTATTCAAGAGAGTAAATTTAACTGGGCAGTTCTGAGGCTTCAGAGTCAGAGTTCAATTCTCATCTATTGACTTTTTGGGGTTTTGTCCTGCCATCCTCTAGGCTGCCTCCTAACCTTAGCAACAGTACCTCACTGGTCAGTCTGACAAAATGAATTTTTGGAAAAAGGAAGAAGTTTTTCTTCCTTTTCAGTAATTTTCTTAAATCTGAGGTGGGGAATAGATTTTGTTTGGTTGGGGTTTTTGCCATTACACATAGAGTTAGATGCTTCTAAGCTTTTTCTGCTTCTACTCTGCAGCCATGGCTGGTTGGAGCCTCCCAGGACATGACTGGACAGACACATGGGGTGCAGGCCACTTCACTGTCTCACCCAGCACCTCACAGCCCCTCCCCACTTGCAGAATTTTCAAAAAGGTGCTCAGGGACCACATTTCACCAGCTCACTGCAGAAAGGCCCTATCTCAGCAGCAAGGCATTAGTAGAAAAGCAGAAAAAAGTAGATAAGCAAGAAGACTTAGTGAGGAAAAAATTTGCTTTTACAGCACATTCAAGGTCCCTTTCTCCAGAAAAGCCATGAAGATGCAGAAGGGGTGCTGCATACAGCCCACATGCTAAAATCAGACTGTATTTTTTTTTAGAGCTTTTAGTCTCAATCAAGAAAGCAGAAGAGGCATGGCCAACCTGGAGAGAGGGTAACTGCAGATGCAACACCCCCACCAGTACTATTTTCCTCTGAGTGATAGTGGGAGACACTGATCTGGAAACATCACCCACTTCCGAGTCATCTCCTGCAGCTGCTGTGACAAAAGTGGGGACAGATGGGGAAAGAGTGGTGGGAAGCATCAGTGACAGGCTGCAGCAACACACCACCTTCCTTTAAACAGCCTTTCTGCATGAAGAATCAGGGTCCTGCTTGTTTCATATTCACCCCTACCTGAAAACCATCTCCCACTCACTCAAACCTCACCCCCCTCGTCTCTTCAGCCCTTCTTGCTCCTTTTCTTACTTCCATGCTCCCATCAGGGCCAGGAAACTCTCTGGTCCAGCACCTTCTCTTTGTGAATTATGTGATTTATAGCATTTCCAGCCTGGTAAACTATAAGGTATTGGAGAGGATCCAAAACTGCAGGAAGCATATCTGCCTTGCCAAAGACAAGAAACAAAGGAAGAAACTGGATGGGAACTAGATGGGCTCTTCCCTTCACCTGTGCCTCAACCTCTCTTTTCCAAGTCGTGTGATTTATCTCTCTCCGGACCATCTCTGCAGGAACTAGGTCCATTACAGTAATTAAAATGTACTACTGCCAGCAGCTGGCAAGATCAAACCCTCAGCATGCCTGTCCCCTCCAAGCAGGGATGCCAGACACCATGGAGCTTGCATCCAAGTGCATCAGAGAAGGTGCCAAGAGAAGCTCCTGCACTATACCCTGGTGGGCCACCAGCTTTGAAGTCTGCTGGCCAGTGGCATGACTCAGAGGGCCACGCAAATGCCAGTCTGAAGCTGGATTCTGGCACAGCCAGGCTTCCAGGAGCAATGGGAGAGTTAAACACAGACCTGCCACACCACTGCTTGCAACCACAGCACAAGCACATCCAAGATGTTAGAGACACCAGGATGTTTCAACACTGACACCAAGTTTGACACCAAGGGAGGAAAAAAACCCTTTCCCTTCACCCAACAGCTTCCCTTCTAGGGAAATATCCCCAGTAAGAATATGCCAGAATCAAGGAAAATTTACCTCCCAGGACAAATAACTATCACTGGAAGCTAGTGGCTGCAGGTACTGCTAGAATGTGCGACCAACCAAGAGATCTTTCCCAAAAGAAAGGTTTTAGCTTCACTCACACACAAGGAGCCCTAGAAGAGGCAGTTTGATGTCTCATTGACTGCGAACACCTCAAGGTCATTATCATTCCTTACAAAAATCTTTTTTGCTCATGTATTTCCAAATGATAACACGAGAGCATTCAATCTTGAAGATGTTTGTGCTCTGAGCTGGTGACAGCTCTGGAGAAAGCACAGGAATAAATGCCTGGGGAAGCGTATTAAAAGGGCTCAGAGCTCAGAGTAAGGCAGGCACAAACTTCTCCTGAGCAAGATAAGCTCAGTCAGGCATTACTGACTGAAACAAGAAGAGAGAAATGCAACCTGTGCTGGGAGGAGATGAATTCCAGGTGCCCCATCCCAGCCCCATGCAGCAGCATGTTGCTCCCTAGGACCAGCACTCCTCAAACCGAGACATTGAAGGCATCACTGAGCAGCCCAAAAACTGCTGCAAAGGCAAAAGCTCACAGCTACACAGTAGAATTTGCACACACAAGCAGCTGTAGGAGAGGGAGAGCAGGTTTGTGAGCAGAAAAATGTTGGAATATATCATAAAACAGCCATGGATTTTTGTCATAAGAGACAAGGTGGCCCTTAAAAGTCAGGGAATGCAGTCTTGAAGACTTAGATCTTCATGGCCACAACAAAACTGTGCAAGAGAGAAGCCTTAAAACCAAGCCTTAAAACCAAACCTTAAAACTCCTGCTGTTTCCTTGATGCAGAGAATGCAGATAATGTGCACAGACCATAGCCTTAACAGTAGGAAAAGGTGCCCTTGTGTACTCAAGCCTAAAATTGGAGCTTGCTCCACCTGAGGTTCTGCTGGCCTCAGGTCTTGAACAACCAAAGGGCAGATAAGAAACCACCAGCTTTGGCAGGGGTATCAGACAATTTCCTGCAAACAGACTTCTTGCTGGTACTTTCCATGCCTTAAGACAAAGAATGGAAGTTATCATCTGGACAGTCAGAGTACTGCCGTGCCAACAGTCAGCCTAATCCCTCTGATTAGAAGAGGATTTAGGGAAAAAAAAAAACAAACAGGAGGGGAGATTTGCTTACTTCCTTCCGCAGTATTTGAAGCCAGCCCACTTTGTGCTGTGCCACAAGGTAACCTTTTACCAGGCTGTCCTCAGCCCAGATAGATATGACAGGGCACTGAGCACTCTATCTAGGGACAGATACCTGATTCTTAGGTGCCTCTGACCATGTCTGTTAAAGGGATCACAGCAATCTGCCCACACAACAGCAATATCCTCCTCCACATCACCTGGGAGAGCCTGGGGTGACACTACCCTCAGCTGGATCTGAGCCCTGGCCTCCTGGTGCCCTTTCAAACCTTCTGCACTCTGTTCCCTCCATTGCCATGATACTCTCATTCCCGGTCACAAGGAGCTTGCCAGGATTGCTGATCAGCTGCATGATCTGCTTAAGAGGGGAAGATCAAAGCACACCAACCAGCTCCTTTGCAGCTTGTGACATTTCTGTCCTACACCTCTCAGTTCCCAGAGAAGCAGTGGGGTCAGGCAGATGCAGGTAGTGCTGTGTGGGCTTACTCATGCCTGTCCCCCAGGAGCTGGAAGATGCTGGAGAAATGCAGCAACTTTTCAATCAAATGCAAATCTAAATCCCCAATCCAAATGTGGGAAACAGCAGAAGGGAAGGCAAAAGTACCCTCGGCAGGTCCCTTTCTCCCAGGAAAGGTCACTTGGGCCAGCAGATGAAGGGAGGTGTCAGAGTGGGGCTCTCCATCAGCTGTTGACAGCACAGACACTTCATCTTCTGCCAGCAGGAACGTCTCGGCAGCCCTCCACAAGCTCCTCAGGTACTCTGGACCATCACCAAGTGACAGTTCATCCTCATTCTCCCATCCTTGCCAGCCTTCTGACCATCACCCTAAATAGCTCAGATCATTTCAAAGGGGATTGTACAAGGAACAAGAGGTTAAAAAAATAATTTTCTCCCTCCCTCACCTGCCTGTGCAGCATCCCGGTGCAAGGCTCTGGGTCAAACAGCCTCCTTCAGTTCAAGGCAGATGGAATCCTGTGATTTTAAGTGACCAGCTGTGACCCAGAGCTGCAGTGTGGAGAGAGTGGATACAGACCTGCATCTTAAGTAGATTGGATTTTGTATTACACTTACACAGCACAGACAGCAGAGAGATTCCCCCAGAGGCTTCACAGCCAGATGTAACAGCAATGTGCAAGGTTTAATGCCATGCAGGGAACATGCTCTCCACTGGCTGCTCAGACCCTGCCCCACCATGGGGAGCATGAACCAAGAGGTCCTTTGTTTCTTCTGTAAGGAAGGAGCTCAGCTCTTTTGGTGGCCCAAAAGAATGTAGGCACACTTCTACCAAGGGGACAATGCATCACACCTGCAGGCTAGGTCCTGGTTAGGGTTATCCTAACCTGAAAGCACCAAACCAGCCTGCAGTGATCTATACGAGGAGCAAGAGACTACAATCAGCTGAGGAGCAGCACCAGAACACTCCCATCTGCCCCAGCCATTCCTAGGGAAGCACAGTGGCAGAACAGAGAGCACTCAGCATCTTTGCTGCTAGTGTTTCCCTTCTGGATAAAACGCAGTTCATCTCTGCTCTGCAAACATCCCTGCGCATCACTGAGCTGGCCAAGAGCAGTGTTCTGCAGCTCAAGGGCAAGCAGATGGTAGAAACCCACACTTGCAGCGGGAGCAGAGCAGGAAGCCTTCGAATCAGGCTACAAATACAATGCAGCCAGGCTACTCCAACTGGCAAGCCCTTTGCCATGCATAAGTGGAGTCATTGCCTCCCAGCACCTGAACATTGCCTTCAATTTACACACAATGACAGTAATTAACACCTCATCTCCACTGAACTAAGGCTGGATGATCAGTTTAGCGATCACAACCTTACTCTGCCCCAGCACAACTTTCTGCCATGACAAAGTCACTCTCGGCTCTTCCTGATCACAAGGAGACTGGCAAAGGCTTACCAGAACTGGTGCTGCCAGTTCATGGGTTCTCCTTCTGAATTTAAAATTGTGCAGACAAATCTGTGAGGTATTTTTCAGGCTGAGATGTTGACATTTTATTTGCCCAGTATGAGCACCCTCAGTTGCTTTATTGCAGAGATAGAACAAAGCACCAAGAACAGAAAGGAACAGGGAAAACCTCTGTGAGGTGCAGCTGGGATGTGCTTGGTCTTACAGTTGTCACACATCAGTGCTGAAGATGTACAACCAGACTACTGTCATACAACATAAACCAGTACCTGGAGATGCTTGACAAGGCATGTCTGGGCAGAGGAGGGATGCAGCATGAAGCTGGGGTGCAGAGCATCACCAAGGCTCCTTACAGCGCAGAGCCTTGCTGGAGGGCACCTTGCAGCTAAAGGTACAGAAACACAGGCTTTGCAGTGGTGGAGTGTGAGGGATGAGTTTCCCACTCAACCCTGACAGCAGCTGAGCTCCCATAGAAAGAGGGAGAAAAAGCCAGTTCAGCCAGGTCCTCAGCTCTTCCCTAGAGTGGGTGGGTGGTGTGGTGGTGGTGTGGGTGATCAGGACTTGCTTTCTTAGAATCCATGCACTTAGACAAACTCATAACAGACAAGGGGAAAAAAAAATCTCTTTACTTTTGAGACTGTCAAAGACTGGAGTTATAGTGCATGCTCACACTGTTGTTACACCATTCATTGCATGTCCAGTACTGTCCAGTGCCAGGGACAGAACCCCAGGACATTTGGATGCACTGACACAGCCAGGAATAAGCCAGCCTAAAGCATGCAGCAGAAAAGCACTGGGGCATATATTTTGATTCACATTTGCAAGGGCTTTTGACAGGAGCAAAGAAAGAACACTTTAAGCATTCCTTTCAGCCAGCATGCATCCTGGCCCATGAGACTTTTCCTAGGGCAAGGCACAAGAACAATCTCTTCGGAATCAAGGGCTCCTTTGTCACCCTGCTGCAAGCCATTTGACCTTCAGAGTCAGAAGGAAGCTCATATCACAAGTGGTTTGATAGGCCTGGGTTGGGAGAGAGCCCAGGCACTCGAGAAGGACCACAGCCCGGCTGCCAACCCCAGCATCTCAGCATGGAGATAAACAGACCCCGAGCCTGAGCACTCAGCTCTGGAAACACTTGTTTCGACTCAGCACATTTCCTCTGACAGCCAGACGCAGAAGGTCACTCAGACCAGCTTTCCATGTACAAGACATATTCTTGCCAAGAAAGAAAAGTCCCAGGCCAGGATGTGCCTTAGGTGTCCAGAGAAGGTTTAAGCTTTTGAAACAGACTTCACCAACAATATCTTCCCATTTCTTTTAAATGCATCAAATCCCCCCTTCCCTCCCTGCTCTGAGGAGGGAGATTACACACCCCTCTTCATTCATTCACTGCTCTCCCTGTAATTGCCCCGCCTTGAATATTTGTAGCTCTCTTCCCTGCATGTAGCTGCAGAGGTATTTATTAGGGAGCACAGGACTTTTGAATGGTACATGGAGACAGCTGATCCCACAAAGGGCAAGCACCAGCAGAACTTCTGCCCTAAAATTCACTAAGTACCCTGGTGCAGCCTTTTGAGAACTCCTTTCTATAGGCAAGCTCTTCCCCACATCAGAAACCTCGATAGAGTAAGAGTTAACATGAGTTGCTATTGCTGTGACACATCTGACCTGCTGATGTGCTGCCAGGGTCTGCTCTCCCCATGGACTGTGCTTCCTGCTCTTGCACCAAGGTGGAACCACAGCACCTCCAAGCCACTGCAGAGCCCAGACAGCATCCAAAATGCTGAGTCTTCTCCCAGCTTTCAGCTGCTGGGACCTATCAGAGGATCGCAAGCTAGTAGAAACTCTAAATGTGTGTCTCAGGCATTGGTGTATTTACACACAGGAGTTGCTTGTTGGTGCATGAACAACAGAAGGGACACTGAGCCCCAAGACAGGGTTCACTCCCCAGCATTAACTCAGCTACCCCAATTTCCACACTCCACTACTGTCTTTTGCCTGGTGCAAGATAAATACAAATCTGGTCTAACACCAGCCCAGCCAATATACTCCTTCAAACCTGCCCTGCGATGACTCAAACTATGACAGTAACAACAGTTTTTACAAGGAGACAGGATGAATCTGAGCATCAGGCACCAGCCAGAAGGAAGTCATGGCTACATGGGCACCGCAAAGAGCTGATCTTGGACCATGCCTGGATCAGCGTGAGCAAGGCACGCCAGCTTCTACGGAAAAGGGAAACGTGTGACAGATGCAAAGTGTTTATGTAGCAGAGCGACCGCTGCCACTCCCACAGAGCCCTGTCAGTCTATCTGCACACAGGCACACCTCAGGCCTGCGTGTGTATCCTTCCCAGCCTACCCAGGCAGCAAGGTGTTACAATACACATTAAACTAATTCAATTACCTAGAAAAAAAATAAATAATTAGGGCACACAGCCTGTGATTAAGAATTTCTTTCTCAACATGCTGGCAATATGCCTGCAATTACTGAGCCCTTGATTCTCTAAATTCCCCAGAGATCAACAGCACCTGATACCAGCATGTCCTCAGGTCTTTCATAACCCAGAAAACCGCTCCCCCACCCTGCTGTTTCAACACTGGTGAGATTTTTCACACCTTGCAGCTCAGAAACACTTAAACCTCGGACATCCAGTCCGGCAGGTCACACCAGATTCGCTGGAGTAATTGGCAGCACAGGTGGGCTGCAGCTGACACAAGCCAGGGCAAAAGTACTCTCATTAAAAGCAGCAAAGCAGGACCACGCTCAGTGAGATGGGAGGGAAATTGCTTCCCACACCGACTCTGCCGAGCCGGCCACCAGGAGCACCGCAAAGGCAAGAGCTAGAACAGCCCTCCAGCTAATAAGATCCCCCAGAAATACGAATGATGGCCAAAGTAGCTGCGTGAAGGCAGGGCAGCGGGCTGGGGAGAGCCAGATGGCTTTTCCCAGCCAATAACCCCAGGTGCCATGGGGTTAAATCAATGCGTGAAGCGATTAAAGGGGGTGGAAGTGTTTTAACACGGTTGAGTGAAATTCCTCACACTTTTAAGTCGACAAGGACCCCATTGGGGCTTAATGGGCTAGCACAACCCATCCCATTACAGGTCGTTAACACGCACGGGAGCCTTGGGAAGAGGGGCAATTAGGGTTCCCCACTAATTCTGCCAGAGGAACTCCCTTCGCACCTTTGAATCCCACCGATTGCGAAGGGGGATCCAGGAAGAGGCCAGCCCCCCTCTATCCTCTGCGCTTTCTCCACCTGGGAGGGACATACATATCGGAAACTTGCAGGAGGCTGAGCTCTCAGCAGCCTAAAGGAGCAGAACATTGGGCCCCACAGCAAAGCACAGTGACAAAAGTTCCCAACGCTACCTCCTCTGCTGGAGGATATTACTCTGCCCCTCTTTCCTGCCTCCAGACTCAGAGCTGAGGAACCACTGTCCATCACACACCTAGCAGCAAGAACAAGGAGATACCAACAAAGCATCTGTGCTGTAGAAGCAGTGGGCTGCTCCCCAGAGGTGACAGGGCAGTGCTGGGATTACTACAGCCCTCAGTTTCTGCTATATGGAGTACGGTGTTTCCAGCCTAGAAATAAAGTTAATAGCTCTCAGGAACTTAGTAGGTATACACTGGTTATTTTCCACTGTCAAGAAAACAGTAACTAAAGCTGGTGTAAAAGGAAAAGCAAAAAAAGACTGCATTACTACCTAAACTACCAGATTACAGCACCCTGCTCTGCTCTTCTCCAGATATCCCTGGGGAGGGCAAGTAGTTCTGTTGGTATGATGGGGTGGAAACCCTGAGGCTGCAGACCTAGAACTTAAAGTGGGACAAAAGTGGCCCCCAAATGTGGCTGCCAGCTTCTCCCACACAGCCAACTCTGGGGAGGGTTTGAAATACTGATCTGCTGAATAGACTTCACAAATTCAGAAACAAGAACAATCCACAGCTTCAACACCTTGCTCAACCCAGAGCAGAGAACAAGCTGGGAAAGGCTCTGGGTGGCTGCAAGAAACATTGTGGATGGGAGAGAGAGACCACCCATGAGGGAGAATGCCTGGAACAGTCCCCAAAAAGTGAAGAAAAATACTACAATGAGGAGTGAAGACAGCCTTGGACACGATTATTTGGCAAATAAGGATTTTACTGTGATGGAACTGATACATTTTTTTTCCTTCTCTCCCATAAGAGGTCCAAATCTCCCATGGAGAATCAGGGCTTTGGTCTCTCACAAGTGGTGTTTCCCTTCCTTGCCTGTCCCAAGAGTGGGGTAAGATCTTTGCAGTACCACAATTCACCACGGGCAGTGAAGTGCCTCTGGATTTGCATCAATCCAGCCAGGACTCAACTCCAGCTCCTTCCCTTCTCCTGTGTACTCAAACACCTACCAAATATTGTAAAGACCCTGCTCAGAGCTGGCTGTGTGAAGTAGTTGCAGCAGTGTAAGTCTGACTCCTCCTCATGGAGAAATAGCTGTCACTTCCAGTTCAGCCCAGGACAAGCCAATTTACCCATTCAGTCTCCACAACAACTATATTCTCACCCTGACTATCATCTGCTCACTGTGGTGCTTCCCTGGCTCAAGGACACCACCTGTAACACCACTCCACTCCTCCTACTCCACCTAACTCCTCCAGGCTCCCATTTTTGCACGTTCCCTTCATTGCAGCCACCTTCCTCAGGCAAACAGACCCTGCTCAGACCTCATCAGCCTCCAGCTGCAAATACTCCCCTCTTTGCATCCTCCTCCGAGTCTCTTCCCAGCATCCCCTTTCTCACAAAGTGCTGCTTACCAACAGTGGCTCCTGAAGATGCCCTTGGAAGCCCCCAATATTTAGCTACAAATCACTTTGTACTTTGCTCCTATCATCCTAGTAGGAGCCCCAGGAACACCTACAGAAGTGCCACCCCAAATTCAGGTTTGCTTTGATGCCTCAGAAAGAACCAAGCAACTGCTGTGAAGTGACTTGCAATGACTTCTGCCCCACCTGCACCAGGGCTGGTCTGCACTAAAAGCAGATTTAGGGGAACAGCCCAACAGAGATCCCAGCCAGGAACAGTTTGCAAGTTCTTGTCTTATCCATGCCTCTGGCTGAGGAAGGGAAGAAACACCTGCAAAACCCAGAGTACAAACAAATACACAATTCCAAGCAAATGATTTTGCAATTGAGTCTGTCCCCATCTTCCACTGGGACAGAATCAACTGGAAAGGACCTCAATGACACACCTGGTCTACACCTTATATCCCTGGAAGCCACCCCAACAGGCAGGGCCAGAACAGGCAGCATTTGGAGACATCCAAATACTTTCCAGAAATCCAGGAGAGGAACTGGAGCTCCTTGGACAGAGGAGTGCTCAACCAGGCAGGAGCCACATCTTGCAACAAACAATTCGATGTTGAACTACTGGCACAGGTTGCTCAGAGAAGCTGTGGCTGCCCAATCTCTGGAAGTGTTCAAGGCCAGTCTGGATGGGGCTCTGAGCAGCCTGGGATAGTGAAAGGAGACCCTGCCAATGGCATGGGGGTGGAATGACATGCTCTTTAACATCCCTTTTAACCCAAACCATCCTATGATTCTGTGATTTTGCTCTGCAAAAAACCAGGGTGAGCCCAGCCTGCAAAGGCTCCAGGGGGTCTCATAATGCTGTTTTCTGCCAGAGTTGGAGCTTGAACAATCAAAAAGGCATGGGCTTCCTCCCATCACCCTCGGGAGATGTTACCTGGCCTCTTAAAATTGCAGATGTTCAACAGAAACTAGAACAGGGCAGTTGAAGGGACCAGGGGCACTGCTGAACCCCGCCTTTGCCTTGCTCACATAGGAAGCACTGCTAAACAAGTTCATGGCCAGGTCTGTTCCCCCCGCACCACCACGCTGCAGTGCTGCCTGAGGAGTGCAGACCTCTTCCCTGCCTGATCCGCCGTGCAACATTTGTTTTGCATTCCAGGCACTGGCAGGTCTTATTTGTAAAATGACAAAGTGATCTGCAACCTTCCACACACATGCCAATTAGATGCTCCAAACCCCGGGCTCAGCGGAAGGTCAAGTGCGTGGTGTGCCACACTCAGCCACATGCTCCCTGTGTCAGTCGGGCTCCTCGATGGGATGTCTGAGGAGCACTGGGAACAGCATCCATTCCTTGCTTTCATGGCTCGCAAGGAATTGGCTTAAAACAGGGAGGGGGCCTGGAAATAAAAGTTTAGGGTTTTTTTGTTTTAAACAGGGAGGCCAGAGATATAACAGTCTCACAACTTCAAGCTGCTTTCATCCAGCCAGCCCCTTCTCTGCTGAGTTCTGTCAGGAGACAGGCACAAAGCACCAATTAAAGACGAGTTATGCTTTTTCTGTCAAGCAAAAAAGAAATGAGGTGGGGGGGGGGGAAAGATGATGGGAAGGGGGGAGAAGAAATCCAGCCCTGGAGTAATTTTGCTTTCAAAGCAAGCTGTCAAGTCAGCCCCCTCTCCTCCCATCTCCTGCAGAGGAAGAGCAAGGGAGCACCCGCGCGCCTGCTGCGGACGTGTGGCATCAGTCATCAGACCACACCATCAGTCATTTGGCATATCAGACCAAGCCATGCCCTCGCTTTCCCCCTGGCATCCGTCAAAGCCTGTGACATGGAGCCAGAGCAGCAGATTTTTAGTGAAGATGGGCTGAGCACAGGCCCCATCAGCTCTGATGACAAGAATCCCCACTTATGAGCAATTAGACTGGGAACAAAACAAAAGAAAAGCAGCAAGGACTCAGGGCACTAACTGGCCACAACATCAGCTCTGTTTTTTCATGGCAGAGGCATGCACAGCCAGCACAAGCATGCAAGCCCTGCCTCTTTTGCCATATAGGTTACCATATTTGAAGGTTCCCTGCAGCTCTCTTGGCTCACAGCTGAGCTCCTAACAGAGAGGTACTCCACACAATGCTACCTGCATTGGCAGCATACTGCCAAAGAGTCACAGCACCAGCATGGACACAGCAAGCTTTCCATCACCTTGGGCTAGTACCATTGCCTTTGAATCTACCTTGACCACTTCCAAGCCATCCCTAGATCTCATCCAGCAAGCGCCAGTCCTGTAGCTGGACAGATTAAGATTACAAAGGTCTCTCTGGGCTTTGTTGTTGTATGAGGAAGACAAATAGCAAGTATAACCCCTTCTAGGGTGAAAAAGGGCAGGCATTTTGGCACTGCACAAGCACCAACCCCAGCTTTAGTAACTTACTGGTTTCTTTAGCAAAGCAACCTTTGCAGAGCCCATTGGTACTGATTATGGCATCAGCTTCATTCCCACCTCTTCCTTCCTGAGCTTTCTGAAAGCCTCAGCTAATTACAGCAGCAAAGTCACCCACGGGAGATAATGCACATCCTCATTTCAACAGGGTGGCACTCGTGCTGGGCTGACAGCTCCCAGGGAAGGGATATCCTCTGCCTGCTTGGCAGGACCCAGTCTTCTGGGCTGGATTCATCCCACAGTCAGCCCAGAGGAGGAGGAAAGAGCATCTCTGCTCCAGTTTAGATCTGCTTGAGCTGGCTGCACACAATCCCAGCTCGCTTGCGAGTGCCCTGCTCATTAGCATGGGGTCACTCAGCTGCAGCAGGGCACAAGTACCACTTGGCTATTGCAACACCACTCACGTCCACTGCTGTGGAAGTGTTGAATTTCTTTTAAGAGCCCTGAAGATCTCAGTTTGAATTTGAGGGAGGAAAAAAAATCTCACAAAGAATTGCAGGATCTCTGTAAACATTCCAGAGGAAAAAAGAAAGAGAATCTTTGAGCCTCTTGACCTTGACAATGTCCTTATAATTACAAGACTATTTATTTTCAGTTAAACCCCAACTATTGAACAGACAGTGTCGAGTTGGTTTTTTCCTGAGCAGGTGATTATCCTGCCTGACTAATCTAATGAAAATTATCAGGAGGCTACTGACCTCCTGCTACACACACTAAATAATGCACAAAGCTTCAGGATCAGACAGGCAAATCATAACCCTGCCTTATCTTAATCACTTTCTATACAGCTCCAGGCCTGTTCCACTCCTAGTTGGCTGTGTTAGCCAAATGCTATCTCAGTGGAAACCATAGCTCTGAGAACTGCACAGCAAAAAGTTACCTCCTTAAGATTTATTTTTGTAAAAGCCAAGAGCTGCAGAGGCAGATATATTTAGTCTTTAAGCTGCTGTCTGACTCCTGAGCTTATAGCATGAGGTGGTGGTCCCCTGGTACCTGGCTTTGGGAAAAGCAGTATTTTCCTGCCTCTTTGAGGCAGGGTACAAGGAAGATTAGTCTAAAAAAACCCAAAAAGTGCACAAAGGGGGCTCATTGTTCCAGATAGGTAAAGCAACCTTTCCACTCCATCCTCCTGGAATCTTGTGTCAGTCTCCCCCTGCAAACAGGACTGCCCATGGCTTCTAAAAAATGCCACAGCATGGCATGAGGAGTAGGGCAAAGCAAGACGACCCAGCAATGGGGATGCTCTGTCCCCAGCTAGGGGCCTGAGGATCTGCAGCAAACCTGTCCCACTCTTTGCAGCACCACTCTCCTTCAGAAGAGACAAGTGCAGCAGCTGGAAGAGATAAAAGACTACAAATAGCAATTAAGAAGCGTAGAACTAAAGAAGGAGACATTAAAAAAGAAGTTATCACATACTCCCAACACAGTCTCAGCTGAAACAGCACCCACAGCTAGACAAGCAAAATGCATTGGGGTGACTTCAAGCCTAAAATAAGTTTCCACTAGGGAATCTGCAGAGAATGGTGGAAAACCACTGTTAAAGGACAGCTGACTAATTTTTACACACCCTGTTTCCCAACATGAAACCCCAGCTACAACACCAGAGAGAAGACACCCCTCTTACCCATCCAGCCTGACCTTGCTGCCTCATCCTTAATACCCATTCTATGTGGTTCTTCAGACCTCCTAGTACAGGAATTTCCTTCCCAGATTCTCTCCCATCACTGCTGCAGCCAGGAGCTTCACCTCGTAGCCCTCACAAACTGCTGACAGCCTCAGCACCTTGCTCCTGCCCTGCAAGGCTCTCCTTATCCACAAAACACCTGGCTGATCCTCCCATCCCAGGAGTCTTGGGCAGGTGCTAAACATGATGTGGGTGGATAGGATTCCTCCTATTTTAAATGGCCATTTCTTCCCATCTTATGATCTTTCAGAAGAAGAGGGGCAGTTTCTTCTAAAGTGAGCAGAAAAAAAGCCCAGGGTGCTTTTAGGCATGACAGAAGAGGGAGCAAGAAGAAGACAGGCAGAAACAGCACAAGCTTCAGCTTTGGGAAAATACCGGCTAATACATGCAAGGAAAATGATCCATAGCACAGATAGTCAAAGGGAAGCAAAAATCCAGGAAAAAATAATGTTCACAGCAGCAGTTAGTTGCTGGGGGGACAGTGATCAGGCAAGATCAAACTAAGCAGTCCTGAGACAAAGGCTCTACCCAGGGCAGATACCAAATCTGCAGATGGAAGGGTTCAGCACTACTGCTCTGTGGACACAGCCATGCCCAAACGTGTTTCCAGAGAGATGATCCTCAGTCCCATGGAGCCTGGTCACACCCTCTGGACATGGGATGGCTAAAAGGGTTAACTGTCCAGGACACAGCAAAAGGAAAGATCCTGTGCTTTTCATCTCAGTTTTAGGGAACTGTCTGTTGCTGAGGCATCAGAACTACTTCTGGAAATGCATTAGAACAATAAATTTCTCCATCTCCTAGTCTGGGTGACAAGAGCAACCTCTGGCTTTTCTGGTCACTTACAGCCAATGCTGTAAGTGCTTGTGTCACACAGCCTTGCTCCATCCACATACCCTGACTCTGCCCTGAAAAGCCAGGGTGCAGGTCAGTTTGTGTTTATGCCATGTAGCAGCTGCTTGGTATCCCCCACAGGCACAGCTGAGTTTGCTAGAGGGCCACTGGCTGGGTTAAACTGGCAGCACCTCACTGGGTTATGGGGGACCCTCTTGAACTGCCATCCTTGCTGAAAGATGCTGCTCAGGGACAGCTGAGACAGCTCCCAACAGGCACTGTGCAGGGTCTGGTGAATGTAAAGTGAAGGCAAGAGGCTGGAAAAATCCAGAGAATTACAGCTGTCTCAGGATTGACTTTGTCACTGTGCCTGCTCAAGGAGCAGCCTTGCACAAGAGGAAAGGATGGAGCTGAAACCACATTGCACAAAGCCCTCAGAAATGCTCCAAGGACTAAAGCTGGAGCTGGCTACTGGTGCTGGGACCAAGAGAAAGCACTGCTCCAGCACTTTTAGCCACCCCGGCTCCCTATTCCAGAGCAGAGTAAGCACCATCCTCTTCTCATGCCAGGAAACAGGCACTGAGCCTTCCTGCTCACACAGTGGCAGGAGGTTGTGACTGCCTGGGAGGGACTGCGACACATCAGAGCTTGCAAATGCATGTTCTGGGGAGGTTTCTCCACTCCCCAAGCTGACTTCCAGCTGGAGACATGTCTGTGCTTGTACCCAAGGCAGACAGAAGCAACAGAGGCATCCTCTGGTGCCGTTCCCCACCAGCAGAGCAGGCAAAGTGTTGGAGTGACAGCCTCCAGGGACACAGGAGCAATTTCCTCGCCGCATATGCAAGGACAGCGCTCGCCTTCCTTGCTGAATCCCAGTGGGTGAGAGGCTGGTTAATGCTACTCCTCCTGGTTGTCTCAAGGCAGACACCCAGCCTGCTGGAACTCTGCTGAGACCCTACCAGCTCACAGCACACATGCCTGCCTTCAATACCTAGGTCAGAGGCTGGCTTAGGGAGGAGGAAGTGTTTGCCTGCAAGCCTCTACCACTCCACCTCAACACATCTGGCTTAGTCTGCTGTTTTTGAACAGCTGCTGCTAGCTGAGCCTAGAATGGCCTGATCACCAGCAAAGCTGTTGCTCCAGCCCCCCACATTAATGCCAGTGATAGGAGGCAGGAGGAACCCAGCTGGACTCCTCCAAGTCAGGGATGAAGCAGAGCGAGCTGTTGCTGGGCCAGCACTTAGGAGAAACGAATCTTCAGCTTGACAACTCAGCAAATTCAATCTGAAACTGGCAAGAAAGAACAAAAGTAAAGCCTTTAAATGTCATCTTATGTTTGACTGCCAGAAGGACTGCAGACAGGCAGACAGACAGATAAGCACAGTGCTGCAGAAAGAGCCGGATGCCCTACTTTGATCTACTCAAAGTGTTTACTAATGTGTCCCACAGCTGGCAGAAGCTGTTAGCAACTCAAGAAATCTGGTTTTCTGCCACCAGCTCTGCTCTGGGACCTCAAGGAAATCCCAAAGCCACTCCAGGTTTCAGCTTCCCCTCTTTGAAGGCAATGATGCTTCCCTCCAACCCTTAGTGGTGGCAAGGTTAAAGGCTGACCCTGGTAATGTGCCACAGCAAACAGCCTTGGGGAACCCTTCAAGCCTAAATGCAGATGTGCAGTGAGTTAAACCTCTAGTTTGTGTCCTACACCCAAAGACAGGCCAGATAAATTCCTTGGGAGAGACAAAGTCAAAATCATCAATAGAAATCCTTTGCTGTTGGTTCTTTTGACCTGGGTAAATTACACCATCATCTCCTTCCTTCCTCTGGAAGGAACTGGGGAGGTATCAGGTCTATTTGTGCAGAAATGGTTCTTCCCTGTGCATAAGGCAGCCCTGCTTGGAAAAAACACCACCACTTCTGGCCTGAACAGAGGTACAGATTTACCAAATCTAGGAAGCACATATGCTGGCATGCCCCTGAAGTCAAGGACCCACCATGGCCTCTTCTTCCTTACTTTGCAGTCAAACAAGCTAGGGTGAAGCTGAAACTGCTGATCCAGATCAAAGAAAGCTGGGGGAGTGCAGACATGCCTGTACAGCAAAAAGCAGTCTTCAGAGTAGGGATGATCGATGACCCCCATTCCAGTTCTCCTCCCATCTAAACAAGCCCCAAAAACATGGTGTGCCTCAGCATTGCTGGAAGATGGCACAAAACTAGAACCCAGCAGGCAAGGTGTGCCAGCGGGAATGACTGTCGGTAGCTTGTTGGACTCCTGAAGGGTGGACACCTTCACTGAGAGTCGTCAGGTGCATGCCTGGGATGTCCTCGGCACTCAGATTTCACTGAGCTCAAATTGCACCTTCTGGCAAAACAACTCCAGCTGCAGATAAAAGGGAGGAGCCTTCAAAATGGTCAGGAAGTTGGGACACTACAGAAATGCCCTGTCAAATGGGTAAGGGGTTTCTGCCAGGTGGCACAGCACATCTGAGGCACAGCCAAAAATACCATCCAGCCAAAGCACTCCCTCCTGCACAGATGTCAGCATTAGCTGGTGCTCTGTGCCCTGTCATAACACTTACTTCCATGCACAAAATAAAAACTAGACTTGCTAGCATACCCAATGGGCCTGTCAAACTAATCACGTTAGGAGAACTGGAAACACACCAGCAGCAAGAACCAGCCCCTGCTCCAGAGCCCTTGCAGAAATCACGCATCCAGGAGACAGAAAAGCCTCTATCATTCCCGTAACCAGGTCAATAAAAGCACAGACAACTCCATCCAGAGACTTTTTTTACGAATCACAAGAAAGAGCAGCTTCAGCTCGCCCAGCTGCAAATAGGTGGGCAGGCACAAAGAGGCAGCGCGGAAATGTGTCTGTGCAACACGTGTGGGCAATTGGCCGCCCCGCACGTGGCCGGGATATGGGGCGAGAGGAAACCGCTCTGAACCGAGCCGGGAGAAAGAGCGGCAGCAGCTTGGTGTGACTTCTCCCACCCCCACCAGCTGAGGTCCCAAATCCAGCAGCCTCCCACCCATATGTGTGTCTGGCATGCTGGGGAGACAATAGGCTAGACAAGGATTTCAAAGTGGAGAGGTCTCAGGCTTTGTGTGGCCTTGGATTCATGGATTGGCAGTAAGCCCACCTCTGGTGGGGAGTAAAAATACCCAAAATTAACTTCAACCTGGCTCCTCAAGAACAAAGCAGTCTCTTCTCCAAACCCACAGTTATCTGTGGGTGCACTTCACTGTAGCACTGTTATTTCTAGAGCTCTTTGTTAAGTGAGAAGCCCAGAGGACTGGACAGAGCTTTTTTTGATTGAATTTCAGAGCACCTTTTGTTGTCTTTACTCCCTTTTAACATATTTATTTTTTAAGCCCTCAGTTCAGTGGCACAGAGGAAGGTAAATCACCCATTGGTGGTGAAGTCTAGCACAGGCTGCCTCTCCTTTGCATCTGAGAACCACACTCAAATAATGAAAAAGGATGTGTCCTCATTATCACCAGCATTTTTAGGCCCTGGACAAAAGGACTGTCGTGCAAAGTGTACATAGAGCAAAAGCAGAGATAAGGTTGTTTTATTACACATGGTATTGTTTGAATTCACAAACAAATCTCGTGCCTGGTGCCGAGGTACCCAACCCAGGCTGTTTACCAGGCAGAAGGGCAGCAGTGCAGATCCTTCCTCCTGCGCTGATCAGCTTGTAATGCCACAGCCCAGGGAGAAGCTCCCTATCCATCATCTATAACACAGCACCCTAAAATCCAGCGTGGCCCCTGCAGCACTGGGACACCATGGCAATAGCACAGGGACAGCTGCCTGGGTCAGCCCTGTGTGGCACAATCCTCCAAGTTACTAGACCCAGCCTCCAAGTTATTTGCACATGTGCTCCAGAGTCTGGGAATGCCACTAGAGACCAGGAGCAGTAGGAAAATACCAGGCTGCAACTCTGTGAACAAAATGAATTCATTGGCTTAACACCCACATAATTACGAGCAGGCGCATCCTGTGGTAACTGTTAGCACGGGAGTGTGCCTTGTTGTTTGTTTGCATTTGGGGGGCTGCGATACCACGTACAAAAGCAAAGAGAGTCCCTTTTCAAAGCCAGAATCCCCATAGCACTGATGAAACACATAGGGAACACACTTGCCCCAGAACCCATTTTATTTCCCATTGAAATAGGAGTAACAGTGGTTCCTTCCTGCCAAGGAGGTCTGAGCCACCCACTGCTCTCTCCTGACAATTCAGAGAGCTCTGGCAGCCATGAGGACCTCAGCTCTGAGAAAAGAGCTCACTCTTTTGCTTACTGATGCTGAGAATGGCAATGGGCCCTGCTCTCCATGCTCATCTACCAGCCAACTCCCTGGCTTCAGGTAGGTCCTACTGGCTCTTGGCACCACTGCTGGAACTGGGCAACTCCCACTCTCCTCTCCTCACAGGGCTGACTGAAAAATGGTTTTGATACATGAACAACAGGCAGGGAGAGCTGTCCCAGAGGGAGCAGCCCTCACTCTCAAAAGGGAAATAACCACCCACCATCCAGGTATGGTCCAGCAGAGGTTCAGGCTGCAAGCTCCTTCCAATATCAGGGAAAAGCCTTCCCAGGAGCCTTTCCCTCTTACCCAGCACTTCTTGTACTGCTTCTTGCACCAGTTCCCCCTCACAGGGTGTGTTGCATAGTATTTAAATACAACCAGGTCTGGGCAAGCCAGGTTTCAGTTGATCCGATGTCCCCTCTATCAGGCAATGCTAAGAAAGGGATCACGATTCCTCCACCAGCTGTTAGTGTTACAGCATCACTTAATTCGAATCCTCACAGCTCTCCTCCTCCAGCCTCCCTCAGGGCAGAGAGCAGCAGCAAGTGATCCCCCTCAGGGAAAAGAGAGGAGATTTCCCACATAGTGGGCACAAGTATTAATTCTTCTTAAAGCTGCTGGAGGCTTTCCTTTCATTCTGTGACTTTATGAACATCACTCAATGTTGGCAGCAGCCCCGGAGGGTATCACAAGTCACCTGAAAGGAAAAAAAACCTTTCCAAGCATCTGGTCTGCCTCTGAGCCAGAGGGCAGCAGCTCTGGCCGTGCATGGCCACACTGACCAGAACGCTCACAGCCCGGCACTGGATCAGCCATGCCTCAAGAGGGCTTTGATAACATCTTTAGGGTGTCATGGCTAATTAGAGCCCTGACTATACCCTCTAATTAGGTAACACTTTCAGACAAATCACCCTGTCCTCTTCAAACCTCTTCACACCTCCAGATACATCCTTAATTGACTTGAAAGTTGACTTAGCACTTCTTCCTGGACCTCCTTCCAATTCACAAGGCATTTCAAAATAAATAAACCCCTGCTCCTCAGTCCTGTCTCAGAACCCAGCTGAGGAATTGCCCTCACATCCGCACAGGCACACACCTGCACGACCCGACACAAAACCTCCATCAGAGGCACAAAGCAAACGTTCTGACGCAGCGGCAGCATCGTCCTCCTCTGATCTCGCCTTTCTACCCATCCTAGTGCTACTTCCAACAACAGCCAGCAAAGCTTTTTCTTGGAGTAAAGGAGTGTTCGCGATGCAGCAGTGTCCTACTAAAAATATTGCCTGGGGGCTTGCAAGAGAAACACGGCTCCAGCAAAGGAGCCTGGTGTCTGGCAACAGAAGGCTTTAGAAAAAACCCTAACCATTGAGAAATTAATATGCCAGAATTATATCAAGTGCCAACATTTAAATCCAGAAGCTTGACTTCTGTTTTCATTACCTCATGAATAAGCTGAAATGATCCAAATGTTTTCAGTTTCCCAACAGCACAAAATTTGAAGTAGATAGGCAAACTCCCCACCACCATCATAACTGCAAACATGCTGAACAAAAACTATCAAAATTCATAGAAGGTAAATATTGAGCCCTGAAAAACCTTCTATGAGAACAATGTTTCTTTATTTGCTTTCTGTGAGGTTTGTTATAACAAGAGAGAAAGACTCCAGTATACAGTGCTTTAATATATATATATACATGCATTCACAGCTGGAATAATAGATTGTAAGGGCTCAGGACAATATTACATCTGGATGTATGTAGAAATGCATAAACATACCTTCAAAAACATATCCTTTGCACCCGACCCAGATACGCAGATGGACACAAATATAATACACACACACACACACTCACACACACACACACACACACCACACACACACACCACACACACCACACACACCACACACACCACACACACCACACACTCCCATGCTTCAGATCGATCAGAACCATTCATTAGATCAGACTCTCTAAAGTTTCTGCTGCTTTGGGAAAACATGACCCTGAGGAGACATCATGCATGAATTTAACAACCAGCAGAAAATGAAACCATAACACACTGCATCTTGAAAGCCAGACCTGAATCTAACTTAATCCCCGCTGTGGACAACGCCTCTAGAGAGACATTAAAACCATGCTAAGGTGTTTTCCTGGATTTCCCAGATTCCCCAGAGATTCCTTGGCACTCCGGCTGCATCCACCTCCTTGCATCAAAGATGTTTCCAGCTGACCGCTTCCATCCTTACTCCTGCTACTTCCACGGCCAGTGACGGACAGATCCAGTGGATCAGCCTCTGGAGAGCTGTGTCCTACCCTGGCAGCAGGATGAGTTATCAGGACAGCTAGTGGGGTTTAACACTCCTAATTCCTACAAAACGTGCGGGGGAATGATGTGCGGGGCTTGAAGGGTCAAGAGCAGCTTTGCATCCTCCTTTCCCATCCCCAACAAAGGAATTCCAGCAGATCTCGTGCCCCCTAGTGTCATCCTGGTGAACGGACCGACACCGGGCACCGCCAAGCATCGGGTACCACCTGGCCCAGGCAGCATCCTTGCTCATCCCACACTGAAGAATCCACGTGTCCTGCTGGCACCAGAGCATAGCAAAATGCCATTCCCAACAGTTAATGCAAGGGACAGCGTGAGCTTCCTGTCCCTCTCCAGCACCTTGGGGCAGCTACAGCCCATCAGGCATCCCCATGCCCAGCAAGGTGCCACCTCTGCTCTGTTTTGGAGGAGCCCTGGCAAGATCTGCCCCTCCAGCAGATAGCCCAAAGGGTGTCCCTGGAGGAGGGCCAAGAGGAGGAGGCAGAGAGCATCTGCAGTGGACACTGTCCAGAATACAACTCCTCCTAAAAATAGACAGATCCTGGAAGGGCATGGCCCTTCCAGGGAATGTGAATGCTCAGTCCTAGGAACTCAGGGTTTGGCATGATAAAACTTCTAAGTGCATGAATGCAAGGCACTTTGTTACCCTGTTTCTTCTCCATGAGAGCACCTGTGGCATCAGGCTCTGGCTAAAAGCACAAGAAGCAATTAACAAAATCAGCCCAGAACCCAGCATCATCCCCATGTGCCAGCCTGCTCTGACCAAAGATCCAGCATCTCCTCGGAAAATGCCCATGGAAGCTTGGAACTATAACGAGTGCAACCACACCCCACACACAAAGCACCTAAACAAGAACCGTGTGCTGGAAATGTGCACAGGAAAAGTGCATGCATGTGCCTCAGTTTCCCCATCTGCCCAGCTTTTACCGTCTCTTATTTTCCTCATCCCTCCTGTTTAGCTATTAGTTTTTGTGGGAAGAGGCACCCCGGGAATACACCTAGACCACCAGTCCCTTCCAGCATCTGCTACCAGCATGCAACCAAACCTCAGTAACCCATCACCAAAATTTGGAGGAATTCTCCCCAGGGCACTGACCTGAGTATGCTGCTTTCTTCTGCAACACCGAGCAGGGACTATAGCTTAGAATAATGGGGAAGTAACTCAGTTCAGTGCTGACAAAGCATCACAAGCCCCAGCGGGGTGGGAGGGGAGGAGGTGTCCTTCCCTCACACTGCCATGCCTGGTATACATCATGTTTAGGGCCAGGCATACGTCACCGACACCAAATGGACAAATTGGAGGGATTTCAGAAAAATGAGCGACAAAAATTATCAGGCAGTAGAAGGGATTGATTTACAAGGGGAGATTAAAAAATCTGCAATCAGCCTAGCTGGGCTGAGCAAGTACTGACTGCAAGAAGCAGTTGGATGCTAATCTGCAAATGGGATGAAAACAATATGGGAAGGAGCAATTTAGCACCTTCATCAGTACTTGGACGAAATGAGGGGGAACTCAGGGCTGAGTAGGCAGGGAAAAAAAAACCAAACCAACCCCAAAACTTCTTTCCTAGTTATGCACAACTGTCTCCATCAAAACACTCGAAGTCCCCAAAACTCACTCTGCCTCAGACAAGGACCCTTGGGAGCAACTGCGCACGTACACACATATACACACACATACACACAGAAACACACACACACACAGAGAGAGAGAGAGAGCCCTTTCCCACCTCTGACTCACACTCAGGAAAGCAGAAGGGCCGCCACGATAGCCGGAGAGGATGGAGGCTTCACGCTTGCAGGGAAGCAGTGGAGAGCAAAGGCTAGAGCTGGCGGTAGCGGTGGGAAGGTCCCCGCAGAAGGACGCTTTTGCGCTCCCGAGTCTTCGCAGGGGAAAGGTGCTGAGATGGCTTCCTGCAAAGTGGCAGGAGTGAGCTCAGCTGCGAGCACTCAGATATTTACACACAAGCAGCACATTACTCAGCAACTCTCATTTGTCAGGCATAATGGCAGCGGCAGCAATAATAAACGACAGAGCTGAGAGACAGGCTCCCCAGGCGCACACCCAACCCCAGACTGAGCTGGAGCAGAATGCCTGTCTCCAGCTTGCAGGGAATTAAATGAAAGTGGCCAGGAGCTGGGGCTTGCACCCACAAAACTCCTGCTGCTAGCTTCAGAGAGCCAGTTACGTCCCCAAAAGCTAAGCCTTGGCTGCACAGTTATTTGAATATGTGTGTGCATCACAAGCTTTGTGGCTCTGAGAGGTACCAGGGTTTTTTCCAAGTCCAGAAGCTGCTGAGCACTTTCCAGGGGGAAGGGGATGAAGAGTCCTGGCACAATGGTGTCCTCTTGGGGTAAATCAGCCCAAAGATATTGTACAATGGCTTGGCTTGCTCTGACAAGAGGCTCTGATAAACTTATCTTTAGGAGCTGTCGCAAGGAAGACTGCCAGGCACGAGGCTCTCATTTCTAAAGCTCTGCCTGTTTTGGGAAAGTCCTCCTGCTTCAGTGAGCCCTAGAGAGTTCTGATCACAGGACCAGGTCTCAGCATGCTGCCTGGCCAGACACGAGCATCCCTTGCACATATCCAGACATCACAGCAAAACTCTAACTCCTGACGGAGGGGCAAGGCAGGGATCCAGGAGCAAGAACGGCTGCTCCCACATATTTGCACATTTTGCAGAAAGCAGGAAATGTCAGTGCCTCACTGCCTGAACACACAGCCAGTAGGACTGGCAGCAGCATGTGCAGGTCCTGTCCCTCACACAAGCACACAACATGGTGTGCTGAGAGTGGGCAGTCACTGAAATTCGCTGAATTCGAGGAGACATCAGCAAGTTCCCGAGCAAAAAGCGATCAGAGGGAAGAACCTCTTCAACCATCCCACAAACTAAAACACAAAGAGATGGGGAAAAGAAATTGAACAGCTTTGCAGGCAAGTCCCTTTCTATAACCTGTGCTCTGAACAGACCCTGCACATGGGGTGGGGAACGTAAAAGAGTGCCAATCGTTATACCAAAAAAAGTTTAGTGGCTAAAGAAACAACTGCCAGAGGAGTCAGGGAAGCTGGAACATGCAGACCTGGTTCTGTCCCCAATGAAGACACCACAAATTGTCTCACGAGCTGACTGGAGTCACAACTCGTTTTCAAGATTGCAGTGGGGGAAGTCACCAAGATATGGAAATGTCAGGGAGTTTTGTGCAGCATAGGGATCGGTGTGTATTATGCAATTCTGGAAAGCAGCCCTTGTACTCACGTTCGGGATGAACTGTCTGCCTAGCCCAGGGAGAGCAGTTCCCGAGAAGCACCATGCAGACGCTTTTCTTATAAAAATCACACTTCAGAAAAAAAAAAATTAAAAAGTAAAAAAATAAAAATAAATTCTGCACTGCCACAGCAGAGAAGAAGGCAGGTTGCGCCTTTGGAGAGACGGAGAAGCAGCCTGCTCTCCCGCCCAGGAAATCCACGGGCTCCGGTTTACAAAGAGCCGCCCCGCAGATTCAGCCGCTCCAGCCCCGTGCACTGCCGCAGGGAGAACTCATCCCTCCCAGCCCTCAGCGTGGTGCCGGCCGCGATGCCCTCTCGGCCGGGCAGGAGACGAGAGGTGCGGCCGGGCAGGGGACGGGGGTTCCACCGCCGCGCCTCGATGCGGACCCGGTGTCTCGGAGGTTGCAGGGACGCTCCGGCCCCTTGTCCCCCATCTCTCCCCGCCAGGAACACGCGCACGGCGTGCTACTTCCCAGGAAAGTAAGCTGCCCATATTGGTTCTTCACGGAGGGGTGGACGCGCGGCCCACGTCGGGGCGCGGACACACGCGGGCGCTGGGAAGGTGCGCGGCTGCGGGGCGGGAGGGAACACAAGACCGGGAGCGAATGCGGGGGAAGAAAGCGTTCCCCTCCGCCTTGCTTTCCGCCTCCCTCGGCGGCGGGCCCCGCGGCTCGCCTCCGCTGACCCCCGTGCCCGCACGCCGCCTCCCCCGTCCCGTGGGTGGGGGTACATCCCGTGCCGCCCTCCGGCCCCGGCCGCCCGGTACTCACGGCGCCTTCCTTGCCGCCGCTCCCGGCGCTACCCCATGCAACCACCGGCTGCTTCTGCACCGGCTCGGGGGCTATAAGCTCTTTTAAACTCCAGCACATAACCCATGTGACCGCAGAAGCCACTGGTAAGGAGCGCCGGGGAGCCAGCGATGAGCTCAGCCCGCACCCCCCGGCACAGCGCCGGGGACGCGCTCCCGGCCCCGCCGCGCCGCGCGCACCCGCCCGCAAACACACACGGCACACACACACTCACAAACACACGCACGCACACCCACAGACGCACCCCCCGCAGCCACACACTGGTCCACGCCCCTGCGGACACGCCGCCGCCGCCTCCTCCCTCCCCACGGATGCTGAGCTGGAGGGAGGCACAGCACACACGCGCGCCCCACCGACCCCCGTGCAAATGCACACTCGTGGAAGAACCGTGGGGATGGCACCCCGCATACACACACACACACATACATCACCAGCACCAGTTTCTGCAAGCCCCCCACTTCCCCAGAGTGGAAGCAGCAGGGTCGTGGTCACCTCACGCGTACCCTGTGCACACGCACACACACACGCGGTCATGCACAATGCACCCTCCATGTGCACTGTCCCTTCCCTCCATCACTAGATGCCAATTCAAGAAAAGAAGCTGTGCTTCCATCTCCGTGTGCATCCTTGCACATGCCCCACTCATGAGTGCTGCACTCCCTCACACCAACACCCTCCTGGAGTGCCCAACAGTGCCTGCAGGAAGATGCACACTGTCGTGAAAGCATCTCACTCCTCACACACACTGCACAGCCCAGCACCACCACACGTGTGGGCTGTGCTCCCTCTTGCACAGCCATTGCAGCCACACCTGAGCCCACCTTCCTCACTTCAATAAAACCTGCTGGTGGGTGCTGAACAAGCCCACCCTGCTCATCCATCAAAACCCCAGGCTGTGGAGTCCCCTGTAGCATGTGGGAATTTTAATTTCCCATCACAGCTACAGACACGTGTGGGTGGGGTCTGCAGGGCAAAAAGGACAGATATCTCCCCATGCTGTGGTCAGTTACCCCTGATGAGGGGGAAGCTCCAGGGGTAGGCATAAAACTGGGCCGGGTTGCCCACTCCAGCCATGGCACAACAGATTTGGGAGTGCCGGGCTGAAATGTGCCAAGTGGGGACGGGAGCCGGGTGTGAGGATTTGGTGTGCAAAGGGCTGGGACAGGCAGGCCTGGCCGGGCAGGTGCAGGCGTGTGCTGCTGGGGCACGCCAGCAACACATGTGAGAAGGCAGAGCTGGCAGGCAGAGGGCTCCGCTGAGAGCTGAGTTATGGAAAATGACTCTTTCCAAGGAATTGCTAAAATTAAAGCAGCAGTGAGGCCAAGCAAGCAGGAGCCAATGGGGAGAGTGAGCAAGGACAGCCAAGCGGCCTCAGGGCAAGGAAGGGCAGGGTGGGCAGGAGGCCGAGGGGAAGGCGCCCTTGCAGGGCACCCACCCCCGCCTCCTGCCAACTGCCCAGAAAACAGCAAACACCTTGTGGGTAGGATCTGGGAAAAGGCTGACTGGCACCCTGGTGGCAGTGGCTGGGGGATGCCATGGAGAAGGAGGCCTGGGGGAAATAGCCTTTCCCAGACACATCCCCCACTTGGCTGCCAGTGTGCAGAAAAATACCTCTGTTTTCCCAGCCTGGAAAAGACAAATGCCCATGAAGAAACAGCCTGCTTCCTGCCAGGGGCTAGCTGCCAGCAAGGGACAGGGAGAAGTGCCTGGAGGGGATTTTGGGGAGCCCTGCAGAGCCCTGTATCTCATTACGTGCATCCTCTGCCCTTATCTCCAGCCTAGTGACTGTGTCAGGGGTTCTGCTCCCTGGACATCAGCATTCAGGTCGGCAGTAATGGCTGTTCCAGCTTCCAGATATCTGAGCATTCCCAGCTCAAATCCCTGTGACTCAGGAAACAACACATGCGAGAACACTCTGCAGAGAGACTTGGGAGAAATACTCCCATTGGCAGGTCCCCACTTTTCCTGGCATCCCAGAACTTCTCCTGGTCTGAAGAAAACAACGTAGTAACAAAACAAGAGAACTTTCTTCCTGGTCTTCCTGTTAAAGAAAAACATAAAAACCTAACATTTGGGCAAGACTACAAAAGTAGTTCTCTTTTGTTTTAACTAGGTAAGTGTTGATCAAATCAAAGCTACCACCTCTCTTTGCAGACAATGTCACACAGGCAGAGAAAGGGGGCTGGGTGGGAGCCAGGTTTTGTCTAGTTTTTCACTGATGCTGCTAAAAGACACTATTAATTGGATGGAAATAATGATGTTTTGTCTCAGATGAAAGATCACAATAAATTATTATTGTTACTAGTTTTATCCATGAAGAACAACCAGCATGTTGGGAGTCTGGGAGAATCTGTGATAGCAGGTCCTAAGAAAAAAAAAATACAGGGAAAAAAAACAGGAGGGAAAATTAAAAGTCAAAAGGAGATGTCTCCAAGGCTTTTCAACAGGATGCAGCAGAGCCGGGGAGTGACCCTGCTGCCCAGAAAGTCAGGACTAGATTGAAGTAGTCACAAAATAGAAGAAAAGGAAAAAAAATACCAGCCCCTCATTCTCCCTCTCCATTCCTCCCTGCTGTCAGCCAGGATCAGAGCTGAAAAAGAAGGAGTCAAAGCTGTGCAAGAAGCAGCAGCTTTCCGATGCCATTGGGAAGTGTGTCAGGAGAGCAGGTGGTTTTGTGGGGACAGGAATGGAAAGATACTGGAGCTTTAATCACTCCAGGAAGAGAGCTGAACCTGGGGAAATGATTCCCCATTAGCTTATGAGCCAGCATAGGTCCATCACGCTGGGCTGCTTTCCTCATCCATAGCACCCCAGAGGGAGCCACTCAGAAAAAGCAAGGGTCTCATCACAAGTCTGTACACTGATATCCAGCCAGGACATTTATCACCAAAAATGCCACTCTACCGCACTGCACACCACCCCCAGCCTCCAGCAGCAGTTGCACCCCAAGCAGGAGGGCAGAAGCTTCACAGCTGCATGGCAAAAATACAGTACAGCTGAGCCATGGTCAGATCCCGAACCAGCCAGTTTGAGGCTGGTCCTGGCCAGTTGTAAATCTCTTGGACACCTGAGGCCAAAGCTCAGGGGACAGCATTGGCCTGTTTTATGCCAAAGCTGCACATAAATGAGGTGAGCGTCTGAGCCAATGTCTTTCCAAACGATTTATTTGATACTCTGTGGCAAACATCTGACTAAATTACTCACAAATTATTCAAACATCGGGAGAGCTGATTAAATGATTACTGGTGAATCATTTGTTCAAAGGAAAATGCCCAAATTCCTACACTGAACTACTGGCAGGCAACAGCAGATGAGTTTCAGACCTCCAAAATCCCCGAGCTAACATCAGCCCCTGAGTCTGCACTCCTTGCTCATAGCATCCCCAAAATATCCGCCCCCTACCCGACCCCTTGCCACTGGCAGGAGCAAGGTGAATAGGAGACGTGGGGAACCATTCCTTGAATTCCTGCTGGACTTCAGGCGAACAACAACACAGCAGGCTGAGCTAGGAGCCTTGTCTCTCGCCTTTGCACAAAAGAGATTCTCTGGAGGGGGAAAAACCCCACAACAATGGTGAGGAAACGTACAAGAAAACTGCAAAGAAAGCAGCTGACCTTGCATGTGGCAGGCCAGAAAAAAGTACAAATGTTCTTGCAAAGAAGCAGGAAAAGATGGAAGCTATGGAGCCGACAAGCTTTTTACCAGCCCAATTTAATCATCTTCTCAGCAAATGCTCCCCACGAGGAACAAGAGGGGAAAGCAAGATCATGAAAAGACTGCAGGCAAAGGAATTCTTCTGGTACTCCTGGACTGATTAAAATTCTTCAGAACTCATGGCAGAAGAGAATATTTTATGTAAAACTTCACCTTGTCTTTATTACATTTGCCAAAACTTCTTCCTGTGTTGAAAGTGGGAGGCACATGCAAAAGACAAACACAGAGATATAAAGCACAGGACCTGGCTGTGGCTTTCCAGTCCATTACCCATTTGCCTGGGAAGAGTCCTGGTGATGGTGGTGAGCATCTGCCTGCATACATCAATGCGTAGGCAAGAAGAGACCGTGGGGACCTCCAGAGCCTGGACAGAGTGTGATGCAACCATGTGAGAAAAGATTTGTGTGGGAGAAAATCCTGTCCTTGGATGTAGCCCTGATCATGGGCATCAAGTGGCACAGAGATGAGTGATTAGCATGATTTGTGATTAAAAGTGTTACAGAGAGAACCAGGTCTTGCCAGTCAGCTGAAATAAGTGAGTGAAATTTCCAAATTTCCATGTGCAACAAGGATGTCAGGTTCAGTGTTACCAAACCCACTCCTGGAAAACAGAGATTGGAGTATGGAGAGACCCCACACTAGTGCTGCTGCCACTGCCGGGTAAGATATCGATGACAAAGTATCACCTGACAGCTGTTATAAATAAGGTCTGTCCCATCACCCACTCACCACATGACCCCTGGCTGCCAGCTCCTCACTCGGAAGGGGCTCAGCGTGGAATGAAAGCCATATTTAAAATACATTTTTGCACATGCCTTTCTGAGTGAGAAACAAGAGGATAGGGGTCTGGAAAAGGTTTCCTTCAACACTCTCTTTCCTATGGTGCCAGAAGAGCAATCCCATGAAATCTCAAGCAAGAACCAAGACCTTAAAGCGATCATGTTTTGCACCACTTTGCACCGAATTACAGGATTAGTGTTGCAATGCTCCTGGAATGGGGAAATCAGCACCATAATCCTGTGTGTTTGCCAGGTCGGGTGTTTTTTCCCCATGGATCAGGACATGTTACAGGGGCTCACCACTGCCAGGGCTGGGGGCCCTGGAGGTGTCCAGAGGGAATGTGGATGGCATCAGGCACATCCAGGCTAGTGCTGCTCTCTGGAGCCTTCTGCCTCCAGCCCCTTCTGTAGCAGAACTGCACCCAAACGGCCCCAGGCTCTGCATGGCAGAAGTGCTCCTGCTGCTCTGGAGGAAGCAAGGATGTTCCGATGGTTGTGCTTTTGCCTGGATTGAGAGCCCCTGCCCCAAAACCCCACCATTCCCCAGCCACGTGCGAACCCTTCCCAAGCTGTGGCCAATGCCAGCAGGGCTGGTTCATCCCCACGATCCGCCTGTGGATTAACACCTCGAGGCAAGCCAGCATCTGCTGCAGCGTGGCTCCTTGCTCTGGTTGAGGGACTGGCTTCTATCACAAATCATCTTCTTCACATAAGAAAGCAGAAGCCAGGGATTAGAGCGGTTTGATGTTTTTAGCATGAAAAGGTCGGGTTTGAAAGAAAAAAGTGAAAGAAAGAAAACAGTGAAAGAGATGCTTTTTGAATGTGGTTTGGTGAGGAATTTGAAACCCTCTGTCCCCATGACTTTAAAAAGGGTTGGGGATTTTTGGTGGGGCTTTTTTTTTGTTGTTTTTTTGGGGGGGGTTTTGATAGGGAAAGATTAATTTTGTTTCACTTTCTCTCTTTATTGCCTTTAGCTGAAAAGCATGATTTCCCCAGAAACCCACATTTGGGATAAATACAATATTGCAGTTAAAAAAAATCTGGGAAATGTCAGAAGAAATCAAAGGTGACTCAGTTTCGAACCCTGCAAGTCAGAAACACCTGGGAAACATCAGTGCCGGGTGTGCGGAGCAGGGGATGAAGAGAAGAGAGAGCTCCCATCTCTAACAGCAGAGTCCATGAGCTGCCTTTGGAGAGAGAGCTGCAATGGGAAGTCACCATCCCAAATATGATGCCTGTGAAGAGATGCCACCACACCACCACCATTCCTATGCCCTCCACTTTCTGGCTTGTGAGTACAAACCTTTCAAAGATGCATTTTTTAAATAATGATTTGCTGGTTTATCTTCCTTAACATTGAGAATAAATTCCTACAAGTCCAGAAGCTCAATCAAGCAAGTGAAACCCTCTTGGGCTAAGCCCTGTCTTCACCCCAGAGCTCCTTGGTGCCTCTGTATGGTGTAGACCTATACTATGAGAGGGATGGCTCCTGTGGCCACTGACAAAGTCAGAATGGACACCGCTGTGCACCATACAGTCTTTTCATAAAAGGGAGAAATACTCCCTCTTCTTTCTGCTCCTGCACCCTCTGCCATCTTCCTTTTTCTCTCTTCTCCATTAACTGCATTCCACCATCGTTTCCTGCACCTTCACCACTGCCAAGCCCAAAAGGGGGCATTTGTTTACTTTTCTCTCACACACCTGTTACAATCACAGAGTGTCCAGCCCACCTTCCTGTTTACCTCATGTTGTTCCCACTTGTGACCCTGCAACACTAATCTTCTTTCAGATTTATTTGTCTCCTTTAAACTGAGCAAACAACTACTCTGTAAAAATGCCAGAATAGATAATTATGTTAAAATGCATAATTGCTTTTTATTGTCTCCTAAGACCAGGTAGGGCACCTGCATGTTCCTGTTCTCAAAACTTCAGACTTGAGAATTTCCAACTAAAAAAATTATCTCCTCTCACCCCATCCAGCCCTTCCTCCCCTCACCCCCCACTCAAAAAGGGACAAACAAAACCAACCATCTGAAGGTTAAAAAAAAAAAAAAATCCAAAAAAGCCCTGTACCAAACTGTCAGTAAAGGGAAAAAAAAAAAAAAACAAAACAAACAAACAACAACAACAACAAAAACAAAACAAAACAAAAAAAAAAACCAAAAACAACCCCCCCCAAAAAAACCAAAACCAAAACCAAAGAAAAACCACAAAAAAACAAACGAAAAACCCCCACCAAACAAACAAACCCCCCCCAAAAAAACCCCACCAAACAAAAGCCCCACCAACCCCCCCCCCAAAAAAAAACCAAAACCGACCCCCCCCCCAAAAAAAAATAAAACAACCCAAGCCTTAGAAAGCATTTCTGTGGAACCTTTTATCTGAACCCAAACAGATGTGTTTTCACAAGAGAATTGATGGGTGTCTTCTCACTGAGTTTTTGCATTATATCCCATTTTGGGAACACCTTGCTGCCTGGGACAATGCACCACTGCAGAGCACAAACACCCATCCTGGGAGTATCCAACAACTGTTTGCCAAGAAGACCTAACGGTCCAAATATTCTCCCTGAAACGCAAAACTATCCTGACCAAAACTGCTCAGCTGTGACTTCCTGAAAGGTGTTGAAAAATCTGGCAGGGTGAGGAAAAGCCCATGAAATTTCCTTAGGAAATTGGGCCAGCATTGCAAAAGGCTGCCGAAATTTCTCAGTCTCATCCAGGTGGAGATTTAAGCTCTCATGAGAAACAAGAAAATCTGCATCTCCCCTGATACCATGATGTGAAACAGCGAGTTAGCAAAACTTCAGGTGCTGTAAATTTTGATTTCCTGACAGCCACTTTAGCAAAGCTTCCCACCTAGAGACAGGGAAATTAATTATGCTTGCACAGCTTCTTTGTTTGAACTGGAAAAAAAAAAAAAAAAAAAAAAAAAAGCTTTGAGGGAAGTTTTGGGTGATTATGGATCCAGAGGAGGTTGCAGTTGAAATATTCATGCTCTGGAGGGTTCCAGGCAGAGTCTGAGACTGCAAACCCCATGTCCGGAAAGGTGTCTTCATCGCTTAAGGACAGAGCAGAGACTTTTTCTGCCTCCACCCCTCTTTGCCCGGATGCTGACAGGGATGTGGCAGCTACTCCCAGCCATCCCTTGTGCACCCTCCGCCTCCTTCCTGAGCTGCGAGTTTTGCGCGGAAGAAATACTGCAAAGTGGCGAGGATGTAGCGATCACAGGGGACAAGAAGAATATTTTTCCAGCGGGGTCTCGGGGGAAGGATAGGAAAGACCAAATGAAAGGCCAGTCGTGGCCGCGGCGGCGGCTGGCAGCGGCGGAGCGCGGCGGGATGCTTGGCCGTGCCTGCAGTGCCATCTCCCGGCAGGGCCCGCTCGGGGACCGCGGGAGGATGCTCGGCGCCCGCGGAGCGGCCGCGCGGACTCTCCAGGGTGGGCACATCTTTCGGCAGGACAGTGCTCAGCCTGGGATGCTTCCCCCAGCCTGCCGGGGGCCTGGCTGAGCTTGCAGGGGAAAGAGGTAACACCGTGGTCTCACGCTTTTCCCTGTTTTAATGTAAGTGATTCCTGGTGTGGGGGGTGTTTAACTGAGATAGGCGTTCTCTGACAAATAGGATGACAGGCACCCTTGCTAAACCTGATGTCTGGATAGAAGTGGAAGAGTGGTGTTGGACATTACAGCATGGTATAAATGAAAATATCCCTGAGAAGTTCTCACAGTGTCCATGTGCTTTCCCTGCATCCTTCCTCTGGCTTTTGCCTGTTACTACAGCAGTGTGGGGAAGCAAGGGCTCATCCTCCTGCATGTTCAAATATCAAATAGTGGGTCCTGGGCTCCTCAGGCACCCCTGGCAAAGGAGCAGTGACATGGAGGACAAGAAGTGCTGAGAAGGGCCAGTTTCCATGCCTTCAGGTGACTCTTGCTCTGTGAGATGTTTTGAGCAGCAGTTTTGCTACTGAGAGGGTGTATCTGTGTTTTCCAGTGTGAGGCTCACATCTGAGGTCTGCACTGGCTAGTGAAGAAGGGATGTATTCAGGGCAGGACAGAAGAGGGGGGTAGCAGACATCCCAACCAGCTGAATGCTCCCCCAGGCATGTGCAGCCCATCTGATACAGCCAGCAGAGGCTAGAGATTGGTGAACAGAGCAACAGCAAAATTACCCCCTGGGGCTGGAACAGCCCAGACCTCAGTGTGCTGGATCCCATCAGTGGTCCTGCTCTGGTCTGGCTGTGCCCAGGTCAGCAGTGCCCCATATTTTCCTGGATTTGGGCTGGATTCTTCCCACATACTCCTCTGAGCTGGCCAGGGAGCAAACCCCTTTTTTGGAGTTCTCTCTTTTCTAGTTCTCAGCACCTCCCAAGTATCTGGATTGTCAGAGCCAGAGGAAATGTTCCCTTCCAGCAGCCATTTCAAGCCCATGCTAAGAAAGTGGTGTAATACTGGTACATTGGGTGTAACAGCTCCTACCACAACACTTTCTGCTGTAACCAGTGATAAATAACTGCAGTAACCCCACTGTAGATCTCAACTGTACTTAGAGACCTCTCTGTGGAGGTCAGGGTTCTGGATGAGGCATGCTGGGTACTAATGGTTGTCCCCACCATGCTAATTGAAGTGGGGATGGAAACAAAAGCACACCATCTCTTATTTTCAGACAATGGGCTCAGAGGAAAGTGGTGACATTTTGTTAAGCCATGCTTTTAGACTCCTTCCCCTTCTCTTCTGGCTCAGTGTATTGGCTTTTCCTCCTGGTATATCCTTCATGCTCTGACAACCCTGTGCCCAGAAGTGGGCACAGAAGCAGCTCCTCACTATCTCTGGGGTAGGCATGATACATCCTTTAATTCAAAGAATTTATAAATCAGCTTAATCTCCACTTATGGACTACTAAAGAGTGTGAGATGCTCATCATTCTCTTGATCAGATTGTTTTTCTAAAGGAGGTACAAAAATCTAGTGCTTGATGCAGGAGTGCTCAGGTCAGCAGGAGTGATCAGTTTCACAGTAAGGAAGAGGTCAGACCAGATGATCAAAATAGTCCTCGCTGTCCTTAAAGTTTATGAATGCAGTTAAAAGTCTTGGCAGCTCTACTTCAGTCAGTTGGTTTAAGAAAAAAAAAAAAAAACCCAAACAAACAAACAACCAAAAAAAAAAAACCACCAAAAAAATAATAAAACAACCCCACACAACCATAAAATACTCCAAACAAACAAAAAACCTGAACAAAACAACAAACCCAACAAAACCTTTTGAATTTTTATTGCTTTTCCATTCAGCTAAATTCCAATTAACTTTCTTCTGGACAAGTTTATAATCTTGCTTCTGCCAGTCAAGTGCTTCAATCTCTACCATCCTCTGTCGCCAGAGCAGGCAGGAGTTGTGGGGTGAAGGGCTGTTTGGCACCATGCTCACAACCATGGTCAATACCTTGTATCTCAAGCATCCTTAAAACTAAAAGCAGGGAAGGAACTGCCAGGGATAGATGATAGATTAGTGTTGGCTGCTGACAAAGAATCAGCCAGGCAAGAAAAAGAACTGGGAAAAGGAACAAGATGAGATGTGAATGCACTCAGCTGCAGGGGAATATTTCTTGTACCAGCAATGAATACAGGGAAAGACTTGTAAGCATCTTGATTTTTCAAAGTATGCTCCTGCCGCCACTGTAGATGCATGTACTCACAGATAAAGGCTGTTTACGAGGAGTGTGAGAAGCAGGAGCACAGCTCCCCAACTAATTTCGTTTCTCCCACAGAGAACCACAGCATGGAAGCAACGGGCACAAGATGCACCATGATCTTGCAAGGGATGTTGTGTGCACCAAAATCTCGGCCCTCACCTAGGGAACATTGTGAATGAATGAGTGAATGAATGAATGAATGAATGAATGAATGAATGAATGAATGAATGAAAAGTCTGTAATGGTTTCCTCATGGACCAGAGCTTTCTCTCCTTGCAAAGGCTGCTGAGGGCCCCTGCCAGTCTTGGGCTTGCAGAGCAGAGGTGAGGCAGGGAATGTAGATGGAAACAGACAGCAAAATTATCAGATGGGATATGGAGGCAGCTGCACCTTTGTTGAACTGTTAGAGATTAGAGTTAATTAGAAGAGAAAGAGTTGGAACTTTCATGAAAACTTTGGTGCCTGGAGTCTGGACATGTTGACATTCTATGGAGTGGTCCTGCGGGATCTTTCACCAGCACAGGTCACGTATTCTGTACTTCGTCATAAATACTAGAGGCTATTCTGTGTCTGCACCTGGGGGAGATGGTGATTTCACAGCAATCCTCACAAGCCCTTCTGCAGCATCACCAAGACACCTTGGATGCAGGACAGGGACCACATTTCCCATGACATGGATGAGGCAGCTCCCCATGCCAGGCAAAGTGCAGGTCAGGCAGAGGATGTGGGAAGTGACACATTAAATCCCTACATACTGTCTATCCACCACCCAGGCAACATGGGTGAGGAGAGCACAGATGCCACAAGTATTAAAGGTTTCTCTGCTGGGAAAGCCTTTATCTGCTCCAGCTCCTCTCAGCAAGAAGCAACTCTCGATAAAACTCTTTCAGCAGCGTTGATGGCAGACTGAAGTAAAGCAGCAAACACAACCCCAGCAGGAGACCGTTTAGGTTATTATTTTAATTAATTGCACATGTAGTTAAACTGAAAGAAAAATAGAGACGTGACACCCAATTATTCAAATCAGTTTCTGCCAGTCACACACCGCTGCTGCTACCAAGTCCCAGCACAAAGCTCTGCCCTCTGCTATCTCAAGAATTGCCAGATATTTGCATCTCAAGGTTGGTAAGCTATTGTCATCCAAGTTTACTTGCTGTGCAAAAGGGATGAATTGTAAATCTACCAGCATGTTCCACACAGAGAATTGCATTTCTTAGAGCCATGAATGAATCATTCCCTTCTGTAGCAGTTTCTTCCTAAAATGTCTCCTTCTTCACCATGCAGCACAGACTGCTCCAGACAGGCATCCCAGTTATCAAGGAAGACACTGGAAGATGCAGATCCATAGTCAGGAGAATGACTCAGTGTGAAAAACAGGCATTGAGCTCCTGGAGGAAAACATCCTCAAAAGCAATGTCCATTTCCAAGGAGATGCTTACACAGTTCAAATCACTTGGAGCAAGTTCAGGAAGTTAAAGCAGAGTGCTTCAGGCTGGGAAAACTTTCAATTTTCTTCTGTAGTGACCAGAAGTATGAAAATGAGACTGTCAAGCTTTTCAAGACGGGGGCTTTTGAATATGATTCCCCCTTGGGAACAAGCATTGCTGGTATTTGCAGCTGCCAGTTCCTGTTCTCCCACCATGAGGGCAGACATGCCTGTTTCTGTCTGCAGTGCCAGGCACAAAATCCCTCTTCAGCCCCAAGAAGCAGCCCTGAGGCTGCAATCCCCAAATGGGCTCTCAGCATGCAGGAATAAGGTAGTTTCCTGATTTCCTGACACATTTCTCCCAAAGCAAAGACTCAGTGAGATCCCTCATGATGTCTCTGCTGGAAAAAATCAGAGATTTCAGTAGAAAGGAAAACTCCCATCTCTGATCACCTCTGACACATCTGTGAAGCCCAGCCAGGCTATCCATGAGGGTGTCATCCCAGCCCAGCTCAGCTCTGCAACTTCTCAGGGCCCCCTGTGCAAAACCCCTGATACCCAGTGGGGATGAGAGCTGCACCAGCAGAACCAGGCAGACTCGGTCCCCAGGGCACATGTTGTTCCCTCAACAGGGAAGGTGAGTAGGTAATTTACCTGATTTTATTATCTTTTTGAAAATCAAACTGGGGCACCGTGGTGATCTGTGTGTGCTCCTGCACCATTGGTTCAGTTGGACAGAGGCCACGCTCTCCCCTATGTTTGTGTATCAGGTACTTCTTCACTCCTCCAGTCTAGCCGATTAACAAGTCCAATTAAACTTTGAGCCATGCTTCCCAATTTGCATTTCCCTTTGAAGTTTGCTTTTTCTGTTTGAGACCTGGAAAAGGTTTGATGTGTCCCAAAAAAAGCTGGGTTTAGTGTCCAATGATGTCGGTTAGTTTGATAGGTGTTAAATTTCCCTAGAATTCTGGTCCTGCCTAGACACCTGAATTGTTGCACCACCCTATTCATAAGTGTGCAGGTAATTTCTTGTTGCCTTAATCTGAAAGCTGTCCCTGCTCATGGTAGGGTGGTTGGAACTAGATGATCTTTAAGATCCTTTTCATCCCAATCCACTCTGGGATTTTATCCACAGTTATTTCCTCTGCTTCCACCCACTGTCTCACTCGATGTTTTCACTGTAAGCCCTTCAGAGCAGAAGTCTCCCTGGGCTGTGCTGTGCAGAGATAGAACAATTTTAACCACTCCTGCTTTAGAAGCAGATGGAGTTAATTAACATCATGCACCTTCTCCAGCAAGGCCAGCTGCAGCAGTCCAGACAAGGGATGTCTCAGCCTTTCAGGGCACCTTCTTAGCTTCCAGGTCTGCCCTGGCACATTGGGAGAGAGAGCTGATGGAGGCACAGCTCCTGTCTCCACACTGTGACACCAGCCTGTGGGCTGAGCAGCCTCTTGTCCAGCACAGCTTGCACCAGCAGGAAGGAGGCTGTTGCAGTGTGGGGGCTGCAGTGATTCCTGCTCCAGGGGGGGCCTGCCAGCCGCTGAACAGGTAACATATCATCAAAGCATCACTTCGCAGCAAGCAGCTTCTAGGAGAGGCTTTGATCACAGACAGTTTGTTCTCAAGCCCCACGCTCCTCCTTTACTGTTACAGAGACATTTTTAAAGATTGCAAGGTTTTGTTTTTCCAATCAGTGCCACCCTGGAGTGGTTCTAACACCTCTCCTTCTCACAGATCTGGGACTCAGGTCCTGCCCCACCCCAGTCCAGCTTTGTAGGGTAATTTTCCCCTGTGCTGTATTTAATCTGACAATCTGGTGACTTCTTTAGGGAGAAAAACAAGCTAAGGATAGAATGTCTCCTGCAGCCTTCACTGGAATGATTATCATTAAAAATAATGTACCTCCCCAAATTATCCCATAACTACAGAGACAGGTAACCCTGCTTTCCTCAGTGCTTTTATTGAATTAAAAAGACATTAGAAACTCTTGTAGCCCTCACACACCGTCTGTGTCACCAGTGGGGCGTTGAACAGGAAGTATTTTGGAAGCTGAAGAGCTTCTGATTGCATTGAGGCAACTCTTGAAGTATGCAGCTGCCCCACAGCAGCCAGGCTTTGGCTCCATGCTGCAGCCTGCACAAGGACCTTCTCCAAGGAATCATGACCCCCAGACTCACCAAGCTGTAGGGACAAGCACAGTGCCAGCCTGGGATGCTCAGCTCTGTGCATCTCCTGAGCCCAAGGCAGTTCTGCAGCAGTTAGTGTGCAATGTGAATCCAAAGTCAATCCTATCTTCAAAAGATGCTTTTTTTTCCTTCTTAGAGTGCTGGGGGTAGTGCTCAGGACACTTCAGAAGTCACTCCGTATCTCCTTTCTTTTCAGTTTGTGATTTTTTCAGGGCAAAAGAGCCTTTCCCTCCTCCTGTTGAGGTTTCACCAGGGATATTTCCAGGCCCCTGGACATCACTATGGGGCAGCCCATTGCTGAGGTAAGACTGGGCAGTGAGTTCCAGCCCAGGAAGGCTTACCTACCTTCCTCATCATCCTCAGCAGCCAGAATACACTTTAGTACATGTATTGAAGCAGAATTTCTGCTTGTGAGGGCCTAGAAAAGTCTGATTTCATAATTGCTCAAATGAACAACAGCACATAAAGAAAAGGGAAAAAAATAACCAACAAACAACCCAACAAACAAAACCCAACTGTAATTGCAGATTTAATACAGAGGGAAAAAAAATAAAGAGACTCTCTTCTAGGTCTGGCCAATTTTCTTCTGCCTTTTCCAGAAAGTAGGTGACTGGTATCTTGGAGCCTGGCAAAACTGGTAAAATTCCAGCCCCTGCCACAAGGAAGCTCTTCCAAAATCTGAGCAGGGAGAAGTGAAAGGAGCCCATTCCTCACCGAGGAGATGGTCCTAATGGAAAGATGGCCCCGAGGAAGGGCAGGCTTGTCTTGGGACTATGCCTGCGGATGGCTCAGATTTGTTTGCAACAGGCAAATTTTCCAAAACAAAAGAAGAAGCTGTTTCAATAGAATCCAAACCTTTTGCCAGAAAGGTATCATTTTGGTAACATATTTAGGGGAAACCATTCCACTTAATGTTTTGGATTTATACCTTATATTCTATTACAATTTGCTTACAGTATGTTATGTAATATATATATCACACAGCCAATTTGCATGCTGAATTTTAATATAACAAAAATGCTGAGAAAGTGTCGCTTCAATTTTCCAGAACAGCCCTGAGGAATGTTTGCTTGACCAGAAATTTACATTTTTCATTCCTGTTTGGAACAACAACAACAAAGAGGTCGATATTTCCCATGAAACAGGACTCTGCGGCTCCGACCTGCTCTTCTAGACAGTCTGGAGAGAACAACGTTAAAGGCAGGGCAGGCAAAATACTTTTGATGCTTTTCTGTTCTCCGTCCCGTCCTGCACTGTAACAACCAACATCTTCAAATAAAACAGCTCCATGAAGTCGCAGGAAGAGCAAAAACCCTGAACCAGACCCGCCGTGCCCTTAAACCATTTCTCTTCAGAGAGCACTCCCTCTGGGCAAACGAACTTCAAATAATTCCTCCCTCTCTCCTCCTCCAAAGAAGCCCTAATGACACCTTGTCCGTGAACTTAATGTGTTTTAAACTATCTCCATGCCTGGCCACATACTTGGAATGTCCCCTAAGGACTGCTAAAAAGTCACAAGCAGGAAAAAAAAAAAAAAAAAAAAAGAGCTTCAGTCTGGGTCCCTGGGCTCCCACCCCCATGGAGGGGAGGGTTTGCCTGTGCTCAGCTTTACCTTTTGCACACCCACATGAAACTCCTGGTAGATTGAGCCAGGCATGAAAGCAGCTCTGAGACATCAGGCTGTGTTTGAACTTTTCACTATTTTCTACCCCCCTCCTTCCCTCCCCTCCACCACCATCTTGAAGGGGATTTTTTTTTTTTTCTGGTTTCAAAAAGCCCTTCAGGAAATGATTTAGGAGCAGAGAGCATGGTCAGCTAATGGGCTGCAGCTGAGGCAATGTGGGGTTATGCTCCTGTCCCATCCCTGCTCTGTGTGCACAGTGACTCTGCCCCTGTGCCTGCATGTGCCCTGCACTCCTGGCAAGTCACAGATCCTTGGACAGGCAGACCTGGAAACCCTACAGAAAATACTCAAAACCCCTGAACCCTCCACCACAGCTGCCCTCCACATGAGCTGTTGACAAACTGGCACTAAACAACTTGTGCTCTTCCCCCTCTGCACTTGCCATGTGTCCCTGTGTTCAGCACCTTGCTCCATGTGCTCCCCAGTGACCCTGCAATAACAAATCAGCACTTGCTGCCCAAAATCCTGCATGTTGCCTGCATCCCAAGCTCTAGGCAGAGCTGTGGGTTGATAACAGGGACATTTTGGGGCTGGGAGTATTTACCAGTTCCCCTCCGTGGCTTGTCTTCTTCCAGAAAAGCAAGTCAGGGCTTCAAACGCGAGAAGCATGACAGCAGCCTCTGCCAAGTGCCATCTGTCTGGGAAGTGCAAAGGCTCTCGGAGTCACAGATTGCCCTGAGTTTCTCCCTGCCCCTCCAACTCATGCCTGGAATCATTACCCTAATTTCCCACTGATTTTAGAGAGGCAAACTCCATTTTGCATCAGGGTGGTGCAGGTCTCTTTTTTGTCTTTTGTGGGGGACAACTGTAGGGATACCCGCTCCCAAGACAGCACATTTCTCTTCCAGACTTCCATCTTGTCCTCCTCACCTGTTAGTTGCCAAGATAACTGTGGCACAGGTGGTGGGCAGGACACAGGGCAGAGACGTGTTGTTCTGGGAGGACAAGAGAATAGGAGACACCTGAATGGTCCCTGTGCTCTCCACCATGCTTAGCAGATCATGGTGTCTGCTTCCAGGAAGAGAACATCTCCCTGAGGTTTCCAAAGTGCCACTCAGATGACAGTGCACATACAGACACCTAAATGCATACGAAAACTGGTTGTGCCTCACAGCTTACTCCTAAAAATTACTTGGTTTGAGCCTAACCAGTAAAGAAAGGAAGCTAGTGCTGCACCTGGCCATTGAATAAATCCTGGCACTTCCCACCTGGATGTCCCTATCTTTAAGTTTGCCTTGGGTGGAGACCGCCTTTAATCTTGGCAGCAGTCAAGAAATTATGAGCCTGCTCTCAAAGGCTGGCATCACCAACATGGAAGTGAGTGTAAGTGAGTGATCCATGGACTAAAGGATAGCATGGACAATGCAGAGAGCTTGGCCAGCACCCTGCAGCACTCAGCACTGTTACGGAGCATCCCAAGCCTCCCTGTTGGCTCTGTCCCCTTGTGCCTTCCATATTTACTGCAGATACAGCCTGCCAGACCAGGATTTCAACTTCATTCACAGTCTTTCAAATTTCCAATAAATAACTGCAAAATTCTCAGGATTAAGGCAGGGAACCACACAAGCCCTTGGGTAATTCTATCACCAGCTAAAAAAACCCAAAACAAACCAAAAAACCAACCAAACCCAAAACCTAAAAATCTAGAAAATATTCATGAGAAAAACTGCAAACCATTCTGTTGCCCTTTAGAAAAGCCTTGCCATTTCTCAGCTAGCTCATCCTAGATGCTGCAGGAATCAAAATGATCCACAGAACAGCTCTGGATCAGGTCACCCTCCACCTCCAAAGTGTGGGGCTTCTGCCAGCAGGCAGCAAGGGCTATAGGGCAGAGCAGAGGTGGCAAGGACGCATCCATATGTGGGGGAGATGAATGGTGCTTAGGCAAGTGTTTGGCTTCTGATTCCTGTTTTCCAGAGCTCTGGATGCTGTACATGGTACCTCTGAGATAGGGGTGCTGTTGGATTGTGGCCAAGGAACAGGCTTTAGGGTGTCCATGGGGTGGGGAGATGGAGGGACAGACCAGAGGGGAGCATCATGGGGCTGAACTGGGTCGTGGGGGCTGTGGCCAGCCCGGTAGGGCACGTACCACCTGCATGTCTGCCCCTTCTTTGGTGCTAGCTGCTTTCTTCTCTGCCTTCCCTGATTCTTTTTCACAAAGTTTAATTAACATTGTCTCCCACTGGCTTGCCATGGGCAACTTTTTATTTATTTTGTTCCAATATGCCAGCAGGGAAGACTTCTTAAAATTGCCCAATTTTCTTACCCTGGTCTGGTCTCCAGCCAGCCCTGTGCTAATTAACAAAACATTGTTTTTAATGCCTGTGACACTGTCAGCAGCTTGAGGGGCAGAGGCAGCACTGGAGTCAGACCTTATTCCTGCTCAACTTTCTCCTTTCTGGAGAGAGAAGCCAAGTCTTGATGTGGAGGGGTAAGACTGCCACCCCTATCCCTCTGCACACCCGCTCCCTCCCCATGCTCAGCTCCTTGGCAGGAGCTCACAGAGCTTCTCCAGGCTGCACACGCAGCAATGGGGGAAAAAAAAGAGGAAGCTGGGCTGGTTTATTTTTTTTATATAATTTTAAAATTGTGCTTTTAATTTTTTTTCAAACTAAAAATACCCTCTTGTTTTAAAGTTTCCAAGCACGATGCCCTGAAGAAGCAAGAATGACAGATGCTGCCGAGTACAGATGTTTTGCTTTCCTTTTTTTAATTTTAATTAGTAATATTTTCCACACCAAAACTCACAGATGGCTATTCGTGTCACTGCAACTGGATCAGGTCAGGACCAGAATGACCTGCTGGGGACATGGCCTAACCACCCTGAAGCACGGTGGTTATATTTAGGCAGGACTTTTTCTCTGCCTTATTAACCTATTACTTGCCATTGCCTCTGTGGGCAGAACTGGGCTGCCCTCAGTCTCATCGCTGAGGCATCCTGTTTCCTCTCACTGCAGGTTTTTGGGACAGACATCTCCCCCCAACACTTCAGCCATCAAATGCCTGAGCTCACCCCACCATACGGATCTTCCCACAGCCCTACCGCCACCCTCCCATCCATGTTATCAGGGTTTGGGTTTTTTTTTAGGATTCATAATTTTAAACCAGTCCATTTACCTTCAGGTGTTACATGTGGAGTTGTGCTTCTCTAGGACAACATTTCAGCACACAGCAAGGGTGCAGAGATGGGCTCTGGGTAACAGTGGGTGAGATGTTACCACAAGGGTGGCTGGGGACAGCACTGGAGAAATTACTCCCTCTTTCTTCCCTGGGCTCCTATGTCTGTCTTGCAGAGCAGTGGTGACTTCTCAGCATGTCTGTTGCTTCCCTGTGGGACTTCTTGCTCCAAGAAGCCCCGATGGAGAGCCACCTTCCTACAGAGAGATCACTGCCCCCCGGCACACCCCCACACACATGCTGACCCATGCAGAGAACTTGCTGCTGCCCAGGGAGGCAAAAAACACAGGAGCAACATCAACTGTTTTGCAGCTCTGTCCTGCTGGGAAGGTTTGTGCAGGCAGGCTGGAGCAGTGATGGGTGAAGCACAGCTGTGGAGAATGCAGGCATGGCAGGAAGAGAGTGCTGTGTCCAGTTCTGGCCCCTCAGTTTGGGAAGGACGTTGAGATGCTTGAGCATGTCCAGAGGAGGCAACGAGGCTGGTGAGGGGCTTGGAACACAAGTCCTGTGAGGAATGACTGAGGGAGCTGGGGTTGTTTAGCCTGGAGAAAAGGAGACTCAGAGGTGATCTTATCACTCTCTACAACTCCCTGAAAGGTGGTTGTAGTCAGATGGGATTGGTCTCCTTCCCCAGGCAGACACTGACAGAACCAGTGGACACAGTCACAAGCTGCATCAAGGGAAATAAAGGTTGGATATTAGGAATAAGTTTTTTACAGAAAGGATGATAAACTTCTGTAATGATCTTCCAGGAGAGGTGGTGGAGTCACCATCCCTGGATGTGTTTAATAAAAGACTGAATGTGGCACTCAGTGCCATTGTTTAGTTGAGGTGTCAGGGAATGGGTTGGACTCAATGATCTTTAAGGTCTCCTCCAACCTTGGGATTCTGTGAATTCTGTGAGTGCAGGCTCTGCAGCATGTTCTTACGTACGTTATCCAGCAGGTGTTTTCAGGAATCATTCAAGCTGCTCCACCAGCCTATGGAAGAAAGCCTGTGTTTAAAGGCTTCCTTAGGTTTTCCTTTGCTCTGAACAAAGCATTGCTACACAGCAAAGAATCATGGAGGGGCAGATACCCTGTGTGACATGTCAGCTTGGTGAAATACGGTGACGGAAATTATAAAGCAAAAGGCAGGAATTATTAGGAAGGCACACATGTTATGGTGTGGAACAGGGCCACTACACCTTTGACCGAGGCACAGGGTGTGCCTCTGTTCCTTATCTTTCATCCAGATGAAGCTGGAAAAGGTCTAGAGGATCCTGGCAAAGATGAACAGAAGAATGGCTTCCATGTAGGGAGCTGGGTCTCCTCTGGAGCAGAAAGGGTGGCTGGAGGGATGAAGCACCATGGGATGGATGTGAAGTTTACCTTAGCAGAGGACCCCATCTGCACTGCTTGTGGAGCCATGGGCAGGTCTCTGCCATGGAACAAACCCAAATTCCCCAGCACAGCTCATCTCTGCTCTGGCAGCTTACATGCACCTGGGGACTCATCTTCTTCCACATCTCTGATGGAGATGTCAAGGACCACCAGCAACTGAGCACAGCCCAGAAAGCAGCATCAGACAGGGAATGGACAGAAGCAGGGAGAGGCTCACATGAGGCTGGGAATAGAAACAAGGAAAAGGTTTTGCTCGTGGGGATGCTGAACAGCACAGTCTGAAAGAGCTCAGGGCTTCTGCAGCTCAGAAACAATTATATGTCTAATGAATACTAACAAATCAGCCCTAATTGCAGAGTTCTGAATCTTCCTCTCCAAGGTGTGACATGCATTACAAGGCATCAAAGCAGAGGACAGGAGACAACCCAGTTTCTTGGTCCTGTGCAGGTATGTTATCCCCTAGTCCTCTCCTAGAGACAGTTGCTGATTAACAAGGCTCATTCATCTTCTAAAGAGGCTGGTGAAAAGTTAAAGCAAGCACAGCCATCAGCCATGGCCCCACAAGAGCACAAGGGCTGGGGCTGTATCAGCCACCCAGGGAGCCTGGAGCTGCCAGGGCTGGACTATAATTGGGGACTTACTGAACAAGAAAAAGGGGCAAGAGGAAAGCCATGTTCAAAGAAATATCAACAGGCAGCTAGACTGGGAAGGACTGGGTTTAACTGCTGTGGTGTTTACAGGAGCATCCAGCTCTTCAGCATGAATATCCTAACTCCAGGGATATCTCAGGGAGAGACAACTTGCAGGAGAGCCTGCCAGGTGGCTATAATGGGGTGAACCAACGCTAGCAGCAGCCTTGCCTAATGTCAGTAAATGAAGCAGAAATCCTCTGCCTTCCCCAGGCCACAGTGTTTCATGTAATAGACCCCAAGTGCTCCAAAGCCCAGCCAGGTTTATGTTGTGGGGATATGGCTGTCTGCCTTTTATTGTGTTTTGCTGTGCTATCCTATTATACTGCACAATAAAACACCAGTTTCCTTCACTCATTAGCCATTTGCTTGTGCTTGAAGTGCACTGAGCATTCTCACGTGCCTGTGAAGGGAGGTGTAATCTGTTCCCTGGGAGTCCCTCACTTCCCTGCAGACCCACTACCTGCATCACAAGTATGGCCACAGCCTCTGTGTGTGCGTGTGTGTGTGCCCAGCTGCATGTACGGCCACAGCAGAATCACATAAACACTGCTCTGGAGGTTATATTCCTCAGGTCAAGCTGGCAAGTGTTGGGGGAAAGGAAATTTGTGGTTATCTAGGTTAACTTTATCTTCTTTGTGCACCAAAGATTAAATGAGACATGAGGAACTATGAAAAATTATAAGTTTGAGTGTCAGTACAGACAGCACAGGTGGGAAGAAGCAAAATAAGGTACTCCAGCAACAGCAAAAATTGTGCTTTTTTACTTTATTGCCTTAGATACAGCTTTTCCATTATAGATTTCAGGGTTTACTTGTTTGATTTTTGCTTTCAGCACTTTTATGGTGCCTCTTTAATAAAAATTAGGTTATATTATGGGTGCACCAGGGCAGGCATGCCCCTTGGGTGTTGTGAGGTAAACAGCGTTAACATGGGATTTGGGCACTGGAAGGCAAATCCAGGTAGGGTTTGTACAGGGGCTGTGGTAGGGGACAGACAGACATTTTTCCTTACTTTTTTACAGGAATGTGTGGGTAGAGAGAGAAGAACAGAAACATCTTGCTGAAGGAGGTGACTAAGAGAGGCAGCAGGAGCTACCATAAACCTACCCAAGACCAGGCTAGGCTTAGCCCTTGCTGCATGGACTATAATTCAGAGGATGGAACAGCCCTGTGGGCTTGCGAACATCCCCTGCCACCTCAGAAGATATAGCAGCAGCAGCCTGTGGCCCCCAGCCTAAACTGCAGCTACCCCTGCACGCCTGTTCTGAAGCTCTGCAAAACGTCCCAGCTTCCAAGTGATCTGCCTCCTGCAAGGACCGATAGTTCCCTCTGCTGGGAGGAGTGTGAAGAAGTGTCTCTGAGCTCCTTTTCCCATCTGAGGAGGACATAAAAATCAGATGCCCCACACATGGGAGAACCTCACCACCAAGCATCTCCAAGAAAATCCTTCCTCAGGTGTTGATTCTCTCCTTGTTAACCTGGTAATGGTAGAGATGGAAAGACAATCTATAGTTCACATTTAATGATTTTATTTGGTGGTGTTATTTTTTTTTAATGCCCTTCCCTCTGGTGGAAATGAGCTATTTCCAGGGAATTTCAGCTTGGTTTTTTTCAGTTTTTGGAGCATAGTCTTTGCTGTCATAGTTGCGGAGAAAAGCTGGGCGATGTGTTCCTAATATAGCAAAGAGCAAATGCTTCCCATTTTTTAGATCTTGCAGTTCTTTTTTAAGCTGATCTGCAAAATCTGATAACTAAGGAGTTTTAAAAGTTGGATGATATTAACAACCAAACAGAGCATCCGGCAGCTACTCTTCTTTATATCTGGCTCTCAACAGGTATTTCTCCATTAGTCTGAGGCATGTGGTTATGTTTCTCAGTCAGATAAAATAGTCTTTTCTGAGTCCTGTCAGCCTGAAATCCCATTAGTTTTATCTGGATGGATTGGCAAGAACATAGAGGATGTTCCTCTTTTCTTGGTCCAATAAATGAGGGACCAAATTAAGAGCAATGGGCGGAAGAAGAAGAAAGGGTGTGCTGAGGAAGCAGAGACTTTGTGTCTTCCAGGATACAGCAGCAGGGCTGAGGAGAATGTCTTCAGACATCCTTAAAAACCAGGTCAGGAGCCAGCAGACATGTTAATATTTTAGCAGCCTAAAGCAAGCCCTGCCCCACCTTGCCCCGCCTGATTTGGGGTGCAGGAACCCTGTGCTGAATTAGTTTATTGCTTACACCGTGACTGGAATCAGTTACGGTGGTTGCAGTGAGTGGCCTTTAGCTCTACTGGCTCTGTTTGGCTCCTGCAAATGCAAAATGATGCACCTGAGGGGAAAAAACCCAAAGAATCTCACACAGCTGTATTCAACTGACAACAAGCTATTATCCTCCTGAAAGGGGGTTTTGCATGGACAGCTTTACAGAAGTCTCAGTATCCTGTTCATTAGCAGCCAAATAAGCAAACAGAAAGTTTTGCCTTTTTGGGGGAGGAATAGAGAAGGCACCTGTGCAACCACACAGACCATGGGGAAGCTGCATCTTGGATGTGGCTTTGACCTCTGTCTCAGACAAGAAACAGAGCTGGAAACAGCAAAGGAAAGGAAAGGTGACAGGTCTGATCAGAGGCACACAGCAGCTCTAGACACAAAGTGACTAAATCACTTAGGATTCTGCAGCTCAGAGAAAAAGCTGAATGGAGATGTTGGGAGTAACCTGACAGGTTAAAAGAAGGTGGCAGATGAAGTATTCATTTTTTGCTGCAGCTTGCAGCACAAGGGTGAACAAGAATATAGGGAATTCACCAGGCAATGGGCTTAAAATGAACACAAAAGGATGCTTTCCTGCCACCCATCACTCCCCACCCCCCAGTTTGTGTTCAAATTGTGGAGTTTGTTGCCAGCAGATCTTGCAGATGACAAGAGTTTCATCTGTTTTCCAAAGCGAGTGAACAACCTGAGTAGAGGAAAAAAATCCCATCAAAAGTTATTAAGGGCAAAGATACCATCTTGAGAGGTGTGGGAGTGGGGAGGCTATGGCCATATGCGCCTTGTCTCTTGTGTTTCTCTCTAAAATTTTTACTAGTGGGAGGTGGCAGAGGGTGGATTTGGGAGGAGAAGGTTGGTTCTGCCCCTCGCTGCCTGACCTTATAAACCTGTAGTATAAATTCAGGGTGGGCTGGGCGCAGGCAGAAAGCAGAGCTAAGAACCCTTTAGACTCCAGAGATGAGAAGAATGACAGTAAAACAAACTCAAGTCCAGCCTTACCCCATCTGCATTTCCGTGTGACTCCTTAACAGTGTGTGCCATTGCTTTAAGCTCTCTCTGCAACCAGGAGAGACAGAGGCACTGTCACAGGGTGGGTGACAAAGACGACAGCAGTGGGGCTCACCTGACAGCAGCCAGGAGCATCCACCTCTAGCACACACAGCAGGACAAGCCTGCAGTTGTGCTTCCCCAGCAAGTCATCCCACCTGGCAGCAATCTGCTGCTCTGGGACTTCCCAAGCAGTGAGCAGCTCCCTGTTCACTAACTCCATCACCAATTTTGTGACTGGAAAAGGCTGCAATGCCTTTAGTCAGAGACAGGCTGATGCCTGGCTGCCTGGTGAATCCCTGCATGCTGTGGGTCTCAGCTGAAGATCTGACTGGGCATGGAGTTAGAAACAATGTGTTGTCTCATTTCCCATTGCTGCATGTGAGTGTGTTGAGGTCCAGGTGAGCCAGTCCTGCTTTGGGTTACTGGCTACTGCTAGAGTTCCATCCCATGGTGCTGAGGGCAAGGATCAGTGCCCAGCGAGGCTCATGGAGAAGCACAAGACTAATGCCATAAGCTCAAGGTCATGAAATCACTTCTATTTCTGATGTCAGCTGAAAAGTGGAAGCCTAGGAGCTCAGGAGAAAACTCCATCATGCCAGGCAGCCAGGGAATAGGCAGTTCTTGCCCAGAGAAACTTCCTGACTAGGAAGCACCATTCCTTTGCAGTCTGGGAGACAAAAGAAAGACTAAGACAATTCTTATGCCAAACCCACACATAGTGTCTGTGTCACAGACAGAACACAATCCCTCATCCATGGTCCTAGCCCACACAACAGCATTTGTGTGAAATTCCTGGCATCTTCACCAGAGACAGCATTTTCTATCTAGGTTCATTCAACCTGATTTTAAACAGAGGCCCAAGCCAAGCCAGACCCCAAGCAGCAAGTTCACCCCAATAGTGTGAAAGGACAAAGGACAATGTTTTCAATGCTTTCAAACTGAATGAGTGTTGATTTAGATTAGGTATAGGAAAGAAAGATTTTTACAGTTATGGTGGTAGAACAGGGTCCCAGATTTCCCAGGGAGGTGGTGGATGCCCTGTCCCTGGAAACATTCAAGGTCAGGCTGGACAGGGCCCTGAGCAACCTGCTCACTGCTGAATAGTTGGACTAAGTGGCCTTCAGAAGGTTCCTTCTGACCAAAACTATTCTACAATTCTGTGATTCTCTGGCTCTGTGATAGTGGAAAACTCTGAAGCCTTATCATCTCAGATCAAACACAGCTGGGTCTTGATAACCCAAGGCACAAATCCTGACTTTTAGCAGCCTTGATTTCTTTGGATGTTTCCTAGAAATCAGGAGCTTGGCACCCTGTTCTCTCAGCCTTCATTGGACTCACCAGTCAGGCTGGACTTTGCAGGCACAGGTGGAAAGTGCAGACATGGTCTTAGAGCAGCTGAAAGAGAAAGAAAGACAGAAGGAGATGTGATCTCCCATCTCTGGAGACTCTAGCAGCATGCTGGCTGCCCACTAGCACTCAGGAACACACGGCCAGAGCCAGCAACAATAACTCCAGCTGGAAGGAAAGCAAGACCTGTACTTGCCCCTCTCTGGCCACACCCCCTGCAAGGAGATCTGCGATCGGGCTGCCTCTCTGAGACATCCCAAGGCTGGAGCTGGGGAAGCAGAGAGCACCCTGGGACACCTCTGTTTGTACCAAGCAATGCCTGCCTTGTGAAAGGTGATTATGAGGTTGTTCTCAGCTGTGATGACTGCATTACCTTTCCGCTCTCACTTCTGCCTTTCCCACATTTCTAAGAGATAATGATCTCATCTCCTAACTGTTGAAGATCACTCATTGTCTGCACTTCCCTTCCCTGTTCCCCTCTTCTGTTCATTATGGGATAGAAATATTATCGACCAACGATCACTAGATGTCAAAAAATCTTATCGCAGAATCCAGCTGCCAACATAGCCTAAACGTGCTTGGAAAATGTCAGTAAATTACAGCAGAGAGAGAAAGTGAGCAAGAAAGGAAACATTAGGATGAGCAGTGAACTGCAATTAACTGCTCCACATTTGGAAAAAGCAGGAAATGTATGGAGGAAAGCAGAGTTAAGGGGTCATTGATCTCCATAATTCAGGGGAAACTGAGAAATTGATGGCTTAATGGGGTTCAGCTGAATGGAATGTGTGCTTTGTGGGCCATACTGGGGCAGGAGGACCATTGCTGTTGAGCCTAGGAGCCATTCTAGTTAGACCACAACATTCAAGGTACTCCTCAGCCTTCCTTGGAAGAAACTTGTCTGTGTTGATCAGCTTGATATCCGCTTGGAGAGAACTTCTTGTCTCATTTGCATGCCTAGACTGTGTTCTTGCTTTGGGACAGACCTGTGATCACCTTCTTTCCAAACTGACTGGAGACCAGGACTTGGGCTTTGGATTGTCATCAAGGCAGATTAGGATCCGTCATTTCTAAGGATGTGTCCAAGGCCGGCCTGGAGAGGAGTCAGCCCAAGATTGTTCCATCTGAGTTTGCTTCCTTTTATCCCACAATTCCTTCAGAAAATATCATGTGGAAAGTACTGCACAACCATCTCTTGACCAGCCTCCTGCCACTGCCCTGGGATTCACTGGGTGGCTGTTTAGCAGTCCTGGGGGTAGAGTGGGAATAACTTGGTGCTCCAAACACACTCAAGGGTTGCCCTTGAAAGTGCAACTGTCTGTCCCAAGAGCACATAAGGGCCAGCCCTGCAAAGCTCTGGCACAGCTGGATGATGGGTGGAAGCCAGCACCTTAAAGGCTCTGCATTCCTACACCAAGGTCAACCAATCCAGTCTCTCCCACTCTCTGAGGCAGGATCAAACATCACCAGAAAAGTCCTGAACTGTCATCCTGTTTATTTCCTACCACCACTGCCTGGTTGTTCCCCATACACGTGTCTCCAAATATTTTGTCTCACAGAAGCAGGCCTTAGGCAAATTAAACTGCCACAAAGATCTGGAGGCTATTCTACAGACCTGTTCAGCCCCTCTCTCCCTCTCCTTCTCCCTTTCCATCATCTCCATCTCCATCTCTCCTTCAAAACTCTCATTCTTAAATCAAGCTTTCAGTCCCAGGGCTGTTTTTTATCCCCCAGTCTCCTCAATGCATGCTCCACCTATCCTGGACACTGCTTCCCACCCTGTCTCCGCTTTCCATCTCACACTCCCCATCCTCCTGATCTTCTGTTCTGCACACATCCTCCCTGAGCAGTGAAAGATGCTGCAGTGAGCAGAGCAGAGCTGGAATGGAAAACACAAAACACTGCACAAACATTTCTCCATGACCTGGCTATTCCATGGGAACAGTCTGACCTTGGCTTTAATCCCATGGCAGAGGGAAGATGTTTTGAGGCGCTTTGTACCATTGAGGAAGAAATGCTGACTAGTGCAGTTCCCAAGGACAACTACAGGTCATCTTCCATGACTTCGTTTTTGTGCCATAGATTCCAGGTCCCAGTTTGGGAACCACAGCCCTAAAGTACCCTGCAGGTGTGGGTACCACTTACTGCACTAGGAAGATGTCAAGGTCAGAGTTCTCATCGCCTGCCAGATTAAATGGTCACTTGCAAAATTCACAGGCCCTTTGGAGATGTCAGCCTGTAGTAGTACAAGCTTGTTGCTGGTCACTGCAGCTCTGCACAGCTCATGATCTGCACAGATGAGGCAGGCACCAAGAGGCACAGACATGCATTCCTCCATATGCTCTCTAACCTTCCTGCAGCTGCTGCACAGCCAGGGGCTTCCCAGCCTGTAGAAGCTGTGCCTAAAACTCTCCTCATGGCTTCAAAACCACAGCCACGTCCAGGATCCCCTTTACAGCATGCACAACCTAGGTAAGGATAGCCACGTTAATAATTTTCCTTAAATGGACTAGCGGATGAGCAGAGGTTTGTTCTTTTTTCAGAGGGTCATTTCCCCACTCTTTGCAATGAGACACTGGCATTTAAGAAATAGCAGATCACATTTATTTGGCCAGTGAGTGCATCCAGCAAAGATGCTCACCCTCCTCCAGGAGATGATGACATTTCAGTCTTTCTAATTAAGTTTGTGTCCCAGACCAGCAGAATCTGGAAGATATAAATCTCATTTTCCCCCCTTTGTATTAAATTGAATTTAATGTTTGTGTAAGATAAAGAGCTTATAGCCCTGGATATCTTTTTTCTAACTCCCTATGGACACTGCTTAGGACAGCAGGGTCTTCTCCTTCATGGCCCCTGGTCCAAGGAATCTCAGTTGCATCTACTAATAGCCCAGCCAGCTTACAGTGCAACCAATTCCCACTGGGAAATCATGGAGAGATTTACACTTCTCAACAGGTTTCAGACAGTGACCTGCAGCAGGGGAAAGGGAAAGCATGATTTGCACCATAGGAATCCATCCTACTTAGGCAAAATGGTCCTTGTGGCTGCAACACCTGTGTTGTTGTGTGGGACTTTAGAGAAGTGACAGAAGAAAAGCTGAACTTCTAGAAATCAAAATCAACCTCTCCTGAGACACTCTCTATTTCTAAGTGGCCTGAAATATGGCAAGTATCTAGACAACCAAAGCCTGGACAAAAACCTGCCCACTGTCCCACCAGAAGTGAACACAAATATTTGAAAAAAAAATATGATTACATGGCTTTCAGAAAATTTCCAACCATCCACTGAAAAGCAGCAAATGAAACTTCTCCTCAGTGCTGGCAAGTGCCATCACCATCCAGTCCTGATTTGCTGGCATATATATCACCAAGGTCCTGCAACTCATGCTGGTTTTTATCTGTCTGTTCTACTGAGACAAGCTGGAGCTACAGATCTCTCCTTTCTTTGCTGTGTTCCTGTGAGTGTAAAGGAGATAGAGGTGATCCTGAAGCATGTTTGTCAAAGAGCTGCAAAAAATAGTGAGAAAATCCTCTGTAGCATCATCGCAGAAGTGGAACCTTCCATCGGGTTGTGTTTGCTGTGCTGCACTGAACAAGTGGGTTTTTCAAGTATAGAGAAGCTGGTGCCATGTTTTGGCCATGAGGAGAGGAAATACTCAACATCCCAAATCTGTACAGCTTCATCCTTTTCTTCACTGTATCCTGGGATCTGGTGACCAAGAATTGGCCTGCACCCAACTGGGATTCTTCTATTAACTTTGCCCCACAAAAGGAACAAGAGAAACTCCCTGACCACAACAGCCTTGGAACACTGTGAAGCACCTGGTGTGTGAAAACTGAGCTCAAATCCTGCTTGGAAATTGATCCTCTCCTTCTCCAGGCTACCTTATCTTCCTGCTCCCTGTGCTTCTGCTGTGACAATGGAAGGACGAGGTCATGGAGCCCTGGGAACCGACCATCCTGTACTCCCCTCTCAGCAACCTTCCCTTGCCCAGTGCAATTACAAAGGTGTCGATGTTCATTTGGCTGGGCCTGCTGTGCAACAAACTCATGTGGCCCTTGAGGGAGTCAAAAGTCAAGACAATTCCAAAAGGAAAGTGGATGCTTCTGCTTACAATTTTCTCACTCCTTCCCATCTGCTCCTCTGCAGTGATAGGAGGGTAGAAGCTGAAGGGAGACATGGTGTGGCTGAAATATGTCAAACTCAGAAGTTCCATTAACCATGCTCAAGAGTTATTATTCAGACCTTCCTGGTGCTCCAAGCCTGCTTTTAGCCGGCTGAAAGCTTTTAAGTGCAGGGCCACTGGATATAGGCCAAGTTGTGTGACTGTGGTGCTGTCCATGACCTCCTTCAAGCTCCCTGGACTTTTTACCTCCCAGGTGTTCCAGCTGATCCGTAAAATCAATATGCTGGGACTGTATATTTAACTGAGTGCTTGTCTTGGGCCAAGGCCTCAAAAATGTAGGTATTTCTGGAAAAAGATGAATGGGAGATGACAATGAAAGGGTGTAAAGATCAGTGCAAGAAGGGAATCAGCTCATGCTGTTCAGTAGAAATAGCATGGTCATAGAATTACAGAATCACAGAATGGTTTGGATTGGCAAGGACATTAAAGATCATCTTGTTCCAACCCCCTGCCACAGGCAGAGACATTTTCCATTAAATCAGGCTGATCAAAGCCCCTTCCAGCCTTGCTTTTAATATTTCCAGGGATGGAGTATCCATGACTTCTCAGGGCAACTAGTGCCAGTGTCTCACTATCCCACAGTAAGCAATTTCTTCCTAATGTACAATTTAAACCTGTCCTTAGTCAGTTTAAAGCCATTGCCCTTTGTCCTGTCACTACATGCCCTTGTAAAAAGTCCCTCTCCAGCTCTCTTGTGGCCTGTTTAGCTACTGGAAGGTGCTCCTTGGAGCCTTGTCTTCTCCAGGCTGAAGTCTCTGGTTTTGCCCCAGGAGCACTAACAGAGTATTTATGCATAGCACAGAAGATCCAAAGCACTGCAGGCTTTTTCCTATGTCATCCTGACATTTGGGCACTCTACTGAGAGTGTCAAACTCTAGTTTTATCTCTCCTCTGATTCACTTGTGTCCTCTGCAGATACACATGAGGCAAGCTACCATTTCAATTCTGGTGGCTGTCCTGCTTTGGATAAACTATTCAGTATTCATCAATATCAATCCTTCCTCCAAAACTCTCTGGTCTTGACTAGTAGAGTGCTTGTTTGGCTATCAGGAGCCTGGTACTCAAACCTCTGACCAGAAGAAAAAAAAGAGTATACGTATTTTCAATTTGCAACCCTGTAGTGACAGAAGGGTGGAAGGGGGAGAAGGCAGGTTTTCCTATGTCTTCTGCCTAAGATCTGCAAGGCCTTCAGGGACCATTTTCTCTCAAAACTCTTAGTGCTGCTGGGATCCCAGCTGAGCACAAGCTGAGATTGCTGCAGCCACGGGTGCTGCTGGCAAGCAGTTGAGGTTGTAATAGATAGCATCTCTGCAAAGACAACTTCAGGCAGTACAAGGGTAGTGTCTGTTGTAATTTTGTATTAATTACTGCTGCAAAAGCAGTACCCAGATGAGATGGAGCCCTCTGAAAAACAAGGGGCGGTGCTTGATCCATCTCAGTCTCCAGACTTACAGTCTGCCTTGAGACAAAAGGTAATGAGGAGTAATAAGTCTGTAAGAACTATGAAAGTGAGAGGGGCAGCTCAGTGTGGCCTCACGTGTCTTTGCTGAAGACATTCAGGGGACTGAACCCTTTCAGAAGCTAGCCTACGAGTTTGTGTGTTTGGCCCAGCCCTTCTCCAGTGAAGAATATCTCATTTCCCACTACTAATTGATGCATAGAACCACTCATCTCTCTGAAATTACAGAGAAAAAAGGGTTTGGATTTTTTTTTTTATTGGCCATCTATTAGCATTTTTAATTTGTTACATGAGGTACGTTTCAAAAGGTGCCAGAGGGCAGCTTAAGAAATTAGCTGTTCTTAGCATTTTCTCCTCTTTCTGCCTGATTTCAGTCCTCAAAGCCTTAATTAAACCTAGGGAGTTCTTCCAATGCACAACACAGCAGACTGCGTGACAAGACAAGCTTGAGCTCCCCACAGAGCATCATGCTTCTCTGAGACTTCTGATGGGAACAGAGAGCATGAGAGAGCAGAGGGGAGATGTACAGCTCCATGTTCTGCAGGTGTGGGAGGCAGTGGGGCTATGGAGCAGGACTGCAAGCCCAGGACCTGCTGCAGGAAGCAGAGTGGGATCCATGGCTGGGTGAGAGGGGCAGACAGGCAACATCACATCCTGGATGGGAGGCTCTTGTGATGTCTCTCTCCTAGTCCCTGATGCCAGCTAGTAGGTGAGTAGGCTCATTTACAGGAGGAATCTCCCTATTCATCACTTGTCACTGGGAGACATTTCTCCTGTTCTGATTCCCCATCATATCCCTTGCTGTCAAGCAGCAACATCACCAAATAGCTCAGGATGCCTGGAGGAACAAAAGGATTTTGCACAGCTTTTCAAGCACTCTGTGTGGTAATGTGGGAGAGACCCTTGCTGCAGGTTGGGTCACTTAAGGCCAAGATCTAGGTGAAAGCAAGGCAAAAACACCTTGCAATGATGAATAATTTGCCAAAAAAAATTAAAGAAGGGCATACTCAAGTCTATGGGTAATATTCAGCTTTCTCAGGTACTTATCTTCCTTTCTCACTTTAGATCAAGTTGGACACTTTCTCCCTTGACTTGGAACAGAATTTCTTTGCCTCAGCTAACCGATGCCACCTTCTTCCCACTGTCCATCCATGCTGTACATCCAAACTCAAAAAAGCCAGGAAGAGGCCACACTCCTGCTAATATATGTCACAGCCACAGCCCTGCTCTTAACCTCTGCTGTGTGATTAAAGACAAAAGGCACGCCTCTGACTTCCCATCCTGGGCCCTAGCCCAGCACCACTGCCTGTACCAAGGCAGGAAAAGGGTAAGAGGCTACAGAAGCGAAGGACATGTGCTCCTTCCAGCAGCAGAGAAATGGACCAGGAAGAAGCTCCAGGGCCAGACACAGGCCATAGCAACACATGTGCTTGATGCTTGTCTCAGGATTATCTTAGGGAACAAAACTGTGTTTTGGAAGAAGATTGGGTGTGGAAGTAAATGTTAGCTAAGCCAGAGGCAGAAGAGAGACCACCTGCCTTCTGCAGCATGAAACAGCCATGAACAGATGGGATGCTTTCCTTTGAAGAGAGAGTGGTCACCATGACCTTGCAGGAATGGGAAATCTTGGATCATTTTGCTCCATATGACTCCACCTGTTGAAATCCAAGGACAGACTGTGGCTGGAGCAGTTCAGGGTGTGGATTTACAGGTTATGGATGGAAGCTTCCCCAGCTGTCTGTTTGGCAATTGCTGTCTCAGCAAGCAATGTGAGCTGAGGCAGGGCCATCCAGGGCCATCACCCTGTGGTACTGGTTTTATTAACTGTAGTTGAAACAGCATCTACACATTGTGTTCAGTGAAAACCTCTAGGATTAAGCCCTCCAGTTTATCTCCTGTCTCAGTTCCTGCCCCATGGACTTGACTAACCCATGCAGGGGACGTCTTCACCCCCTTCCCTCACCGTTTGACTGGCAGCAGTCAGCAAGAGACCATAGCAGGTGAGACTGAAATCCAGGTGCTCCATCAACAAAGTGACCAGAGTCTTTTGGAGCAACTGATACCCCTTCTAGTATGGAACAGAAGTCGTGCATCCAGGTGTCACAACTCAAAACAGTCCCCAGATGTCCTGGGGACAAGGACATGATTCCCCTTCTGTCTTGCTTCCTTGCTTTCACTTAGCCTTTTGCCTGCACCTGGGTGTTGAATATCTGCACAATGCTGCCACACTTGCATCACTGGGAACCATGCTGCACATAGTTGGGTGCCATCTGTTCCTGCCTTCCCCACTGACTGTTCATCCCACTCACATCCATAGGCTCTTGTTAACACAGCTCTCCACTGATCAAACCCTGTCATCGTGCTGGGCTCAGTTTTCCTCTCCCTCCTCTGAGGAGTCTTCTGTGGGTTATTCCTTCCCAGCGTTAATTAATTCTGGGGAAGGAAAGTGAAAACAGCACTTAGTTGATCATGGCAGGGGACAAGACCTAATAAACCCCAGGAGAGGAAGACTGACTGCAGAAATCAGGGTAGTAAAACCAAAAACCTCTGGAGTGAGGCTGGGCTTGGGCTCTGCAGCAGTTAGTATTCAGCTGGAATGCCATGTTGTTATAGACAATGCATTAACATCAAAGCCACTGGGTAAGTGGTTTTAGTTAAGTGATGTATTTGGTGTTATATTTTTATTGTTTGTTTTTTACACAGTGTTTTTATTTTTATGTTTTCATGTTCGAGTTTTTGCAAGAATTTAGTGCTGCTGAAAAGCATTCTATCGACAGCCCAGGAGATTGAAGCTCTTTGTCTATATCCAGAGCAGGCAGCATGCTAGCAGCCTGCTGGCACCACGCTGGCTCTTTGCCTCAATCCCACTCTCAGGGTTCACCTTCAGAGATGAGAGAGAAATACTGTTGGCCCTGCCAGCAGAGAAGGACAAGGGGATGCATTTGTGGGGTCTCAGTCTCAGAGAAGACACTCTGAAGCCCCCTTTGAAGCCCAGGTTGCCAAAAGCCTGTATGATCCTATGCTCCACTGTGCCAGGGGGAGTCAAGCATGTCACAACTGGATTTCAGGTTGCTAGGTGTCATGGATGCTTTTGACCTGCAAGCCAAAAGTCTCTTCTAACAGCAGGATTTAGGAAATCTCATCTGCTGCTTAAAAGTGAGGTTATCAGTCCCCTTCTTGTAGGACCAAGACCTGTGAAAGAAAATGTTGAGATCAAACTTGGTTGGGTGAAGGGTCAGTGGCAGAGTGAAATCCCCAGTCTCCTCTGGCCTTACTAAAGGATGCAGGGTGACACGGGTCACTGCTGCTGCTCCCCTTCCTCGCTCCTTTCCTTGCCAATACATTGCTTTCCCCTTGTCTATGAAAAGCTGAATTGACAGGAGAGGAGAGGATTAACCTTTGCCACCCATGTAGGCTGCTGCGTACAAATATTTCTCTCCAAAGCATCAAATAATAAATGAGTCTTCATCTTTGTCAAACACCTTGGAGTCCATTTGCCATGTCTTCCCAAAGGCAACACAGCGGGGCAAGGCAGTATGTGAAATACAGAAGGACTATAAATCTCTCCAGCACTGTATGGGCATTTTACAGCTTGCAGTTTTCACTGAGAAGTGGCTGTAAATAATGGAAGGGGATATCTGCCACCTGTCTCCAGGGGAGGATTTATTTGGGTATAAGTGCTATAGATCTTCATATGTATGCTGCAGCTGTAAATAAACGAAGTTTAAGCAGTGACTGGGGTCTGTCTTGCTCTCTCTCCCCCCATATACCTTTTCTCTCTATTGTTTCACCTGTTTGTTTCCCTGCTGTTTTAGGCTACATTTCACTCCTGAGGTGAGCACATACCTGGAGAGTCACTTGAGAAGGAAAGTGGGATGCTGTGATGACATTTTGCTTTCACATTCAGCCCATACAAAGGACTCGAGGAGAAGAGAAGCTGATAGTTAGGATTCAGGACCCGCTGCTATGTACTCTTCAAATGCTCCTTTGAGTTCTTGGTTCAGGATTTTAATGATGCTGTTATTCTTGTGCAGAAGCATATGGTTTGCTCCAGTCTGTTCTGTGTTGCTGTGTGCTGGCCCCTGTTTCAAGTAACTTCACTCGGGAAAGAGTATCTGGAGGGAAGTTAACTCTTTGAAGGTATCGAAGCTGCCAGTCCACAGAGCCCAGGGCATGCACTGGGATATGGCACGCATTGGGATGTGGCACGCCTTGGGATGTGGCATGCAGATCCAAACGCTTTGCAGGCAGCTGACACTGTCAGGACATGCTAGGCTGGTTGTCAGACACTGAGGACAACTTAGAAGGCGAGTCTGGGTATGTGTAGCTTCACCTGCAGGGGTCATGAAGGCTCCAAAGTCACTGTTGATGGACATAGCAAAGCAACCCTCAAAGACACTACTTATTTCAGCCATCAAACTACAGCCCACCTGGTTATTGTCCCCTGCAGCTAGGACATAAACAGAAGACGACTGGTTCTTAGGCTGTGTTTGGGAGCACAGAGGCAGATCTTGGATGTATCTACAGACTGCAAATGGCTGCCCTTGGGCTGTGTTGGAGGAGGAGAAAATGGCCCCTGCCGGTCCCACACTGTCAGTCCCATCCAGAACCATCTTCCTTTCACACCTGGCTCCACGTGTTCTTCCAGAGACTCCCCAAGCTCTGCCCAAAGTCCAGAAGAAGAAATGCATATGTATGGACAGTGATCCATTTTCAGCTCATAGTAAGCCAGAAAGGAACCAAAAATCATAGCAGGAAAAAAGTAGACCCCCACACTGATGCAGGGTGAGAGCAGATCCTTGTTCCTGTCAACTAGGCACTGCACATGTGAAATAAAAAAAGCAGACTCAATTCAAAACAGCTTGTGGCATTCTCTGAGATGCAGTAGTAAGTAATGCCCTTCCCTTGCCCTTCAATATCTTTATAACTTCAGCCTTCTCTTCCTGCCTACACAACGTGCTACAGAAATCAGAGAGGAAAGAAAGAGCTGAGGACAAGGAGACCCGGTATCCCACAACAAAGAGCTCTTCGAATTCTTCAGGAGATCCCCATAGTGCGATTAGCATCTCTTTACAGCAACATCATCTCTCCTTCTTTTGTTTCCCCAGAGGAAGATAAAATTGTCACCAAGCACCAGAGAATGAAGCTTGATGAATACTGAAAAGACATTCACCTGCACAGGAGGATGGACTGGCCCCAGATGCTTTTAATTAATGTGTTTAGAAGCTGGAACAAGAAGGAATAACGGGGTTTAGAGCTGTGAGGGGAGTGCAAGGAAACGTGGCTGCCTTAATGAGAAAGGGCAAGTGGTACTGGCTGAGATGTGAGCTCACATCCTACTCCCAGGCACACATCCTATTTCGCTCTGTTCACACAGACTCAAAGCAAAATCATTCTTAGGGTGCAGGACATGGGTGGAAAGATAAAGCCCTGCTCCAGAGTCACCCCTCTGGGCTCCCACATGGGCTGCTCTGACCACAAGTTCAGGTGAGGAGCCATGACTTCACCCCGTGCTTTGCTGTAAGCAAGGAGCTCCTACTCATCCTTTACTGCCTTTCCCGTGTCTCAATTCTCAACCAGAAAATACTTTGCAATTTAGAGAACAGGATTGCTATAGCTCTTTTTCTTGTGTGTGTCCTTACCTTTTTTCCCTCCTTAAAAAAATAAAAACCAAAAAGCAGCTCTCAAAAAATATTTTAGAGAAGGTTGATTTTGTGAAATGCTGTTGCTGAACTGAAATTTGCAGGAAGTTTGTGGGCAGTTTGAACTCAGTTTTGTTCCTTCCCAGTGACTTCTTATATTGATGTTTCCTATAGTGACTCATTGTCCTCTGTATAAGCATCTCTGATTGACTGAAGCAAAAAGGCTCAATTAGGGAAGGGTTCCTCTATGGATCTCCTAAAATTATGGTAGTTTAAATTGCTGCCCAGCAACCCAGAGCTAAATTGCAGTGCTTCAGCACCTCTGGCAATTGCTGTTTCTCAATTCATATGCCAGAAAATGATGGGTCCAAACAAAGAGAGCTCCACTGATTGAAGGAGAGTGGGAGATGTGTAGGCAAGCCATGGAAAACCATGATACCAGACTCCACCCCTCTCAATTCAAGGATGGGGTGACTTTTGAACCCCATCTATACCAGTATCCTTTAGGGATTAATTTGGACAGGTTCCACTCTGGCCCCAAAGTGGCACACAGTTTAAGGTGGTTTGGCCACATTGGAAAGGTGAGTAGATGTAGCTTTAGGACTAGTTTAGGAGGTCCATATGGAGCTCCTTCATCAGAGTGATCCTCCTTGTGCAAACAAGCAGGCACAGCATCCCAAAGCTGTGTGTTGATTTATCAGCTTACCAGTCAATACTGCACCTATTCTCTGAGACCTCAATTTCACCTTCTGTAAGCGACAAAGGCCTATAAATTCACTGTATATGTCTCCTGCTGTTTGTGACCTAGGACTTTCCAGTGTCATGATGCTTCCCAGAGTGAGCTGTTTTGGGAAAGGTTTAGAAAAAGGCAGAAATAGCAAGCGAAGCAATAGAACTGCAGCTGCATGAGGAGGAGCCCAATAAGCTGAAGTTAAGATTTGACAAACTGATAACCAAAGCGTGAGAAAGGTCTGCAAGATTGTGAGGGAAGGAAGGGATGGAGTGAAGCCAGTTATTTTCTGTTCCTTACAATGGAGTTAGGAGGCTTCAAATGAAAACTGTAGATGGCAGATTGCAAATATAATAGAGCCTTTGAAACAGAACATCATTTGCCTGTGGATCTCACAGAATGACAGGCTAGTTAAGACTGACAGGGAACTCTGTCATTTTATCCAAGCTCTCTGTCCAAGCAGGACCATGTAGAGCAGACTTGCCTATGTCCAGATACCTTTTGAAGATCTCATAGAGTGTGGACTCAAAATGTTGCAGTACTTGGTCACCCTCACAGTTACAAAGTGTTTCCTGATGTTCAGGAGGAGCCTTGTATGTCCCACTTTGTGCTTCTTGCCTCTGTTCCTGTCACTGGGTACCACTGGGTACTGGAAGAGCCTGGCTTTGTTCTCTGTCACCTTCCCTTAAGGTATTTCTGTACATTGATGAGATCCTCTCTCAGTGCTCTCCGGGCCGAACTGTCCCAGCTCCCCCAGCCTTTCTTCACAGGAAACAGGATCCAGCCCCTACATCAGTCCTTCACTGGACACTCTCCAACACATCCATGTCTCTCCCACAGTGGGGAGCCAAGCAGACACAACGCTGCAGCTGTGGCCTCACCAGGGCTGAGCAGAGGGCAGGGATCAGTTGCCCTCACCTGCTGGCAATGCTGAGCCTGGTGCAGCTCAGGGTCCCACTGTTCTTTTTTGCTGGAAGGGCACATTGCTGGATCATGGAGTTTGTGCTCACCAGTCCCTCCAAGACCTTTTCTGCTGAGCTGCTTTCCAGCAGGTGGTTCCTGACTTATATTGGTACACGAGGCTCTTTGTCCACGAACTGCACGATGTTGATACATCCTAGTGGGAGCTAGCAAATAAAAACCTGGGTATGGGCAGGACAGGAAATACACTGCTGTCTTGGGACGTGAAGCAGGGGGCTGTCAAGGGACTAATGAGGAGGAGCTTGTTTCAGAATCTCAGCTCCATCCTTTCCATCACTGAGTAATGCCTGGTAGGACACTTTTCTTGCCTAAGACTGGGAAACCACTCTGGAATTTGGTGGTCAGCGTCTCCAGGATACCCCATCCCAATGCCCTCTTTGAGCCCACAGGTCAGTGACATTTCCATACATCTTCATTTTTCAGCTTTCCTGTCTGGAAAGGACACCTCAGGCTGTCGTAGCTCTGACAGGGAGCTGAGAGCTGGCTTTTCAGCTTTTGTTTTCAACTCTTTTTGCCTTAAAATACCTTGAAAAATGTTCAAATAAATTTTTCCACCAGCAGTTTATTTGCTCTTGCTCACAAAGCCATATTAATCTACAAAAAAAATTAGAAGTCAAACCTCCCAAACACTTGAAACACAAGAATGTGGGGCTGGCAGGGAATTCCAGACTTGCCAAATTCAATCTCTGCTGTTGCAGTAACACATCACAACTCCCATTCAGAGCTGGAGTGTGCTCTCTCCTAAAAGCTATTTGGATTTCTGCCTCCATGGCTCCTACTGGGTGGTTGCCCCAAACCCAATTGCTCTAATGGTTCTAAGCCCTCGACTAATTTCCAGCCTGCTTTATTTATGGCCATTTATATACATTTGTTTTCATGCCAGCACTCTCCTTTGGCTAAAATAGCTCTCCTACCCCTGTGTGCTTACTCCCTAGGCACATTTATAGAAAACCATACCTAGGCTTTATTAATACAGCACAATTCTTTCTTTTGCCTGCTGTTCTGTGGAGGATAAAGACTCCTAACCCATCTCTACACTGTTAACTCCTCTGGTTTTCACATCATGGCAAGTCCTCCTTCAGCTTCCTCCCACCCTAAGTGAAGCATACCATAGAATCTGAAAAGGATTTTGTTCCCACTGGGAAATGGGATTTTGGTGTGTGTCCTAAGAGAAATCTCATCCTGTCCCCAAGCCTTTCCCCCTCCTGGTGTGTTCCTGGAAGGAGCAACTGTGTCTCAGTGAGCACCTCTTATAAAACCTTACAGAAAAAGAGCTCCTCGATTAGCAACAGCTTCTGTCAACAGAAACAGAATGAGAAGGATTGGCAGGATAAACTGTGATTTATTTGAAAATATGGAAATCTGCTCATTAAATAATTCACATGAATTTTCACACATGAAGGTGAAAAAAATCCCCTTGGCAGCTGTGTGTATTCCCTCTCCATCAAAGACACACTACCAGCAGCGGCTGTTCTCTTTCATTCTTAGATTTTTCTCTTTCTGTTCTCCACATTTCAACATTTTTCTACTCTGTCACCTGATACTTGGGTTTCCACAGTCCTCATACCATCAGGCAACATCTTCCCCTCATTTACATTTTTTAATCTGCAGCCTAAAATTTTTTCCATCCTTGGAGCACCCTCTCTCAGAATCACCAGGAAATGGGATTCCAACATATCTTGGGCTTTTTTAACCAGCAGGGGCAAGATAAAGACCCCACACCCTGAGGGCTATTTATGAGGCACTTTGCTCTTACTGGGTGAAGTATGTGATCCTTATGCCTGGACAAGCTTCTTTTCTTGGGAGTCTCCCATAAGCTGCAGCTAAGTCTCATCTTGAATCCCACCCTGCAGTGCTCCCAGAATTGTCAGGACCATATCTCAGTGGAGAGGCAAGGCAGAGCACTAGCAAGAGCTGAAAAATAATTGCTTCCCTGAAATGAGGATACAGGTCCTGAATCCCAGCTGATGGGAGGAGGCACTCAGGGAATATTCAAAGCAAAACAAAAGATAGGCAGGTATTAATTCTGTAAGCAAAATATTTAAGGGCAGTGGGGGTATGGGAAGTCACTAAGCTTTCCTTTCTGGATGATGGGTATTTGAAAGGGATTCCCCTCAGAAATTTCACACAACTGGTTTGTACCTACCTTCAAGTCCTTAAGGTGCAGCCCAGTGCTGGGCCCAGAGAAAACAACCAATTTAATGCATAGATTAATTTTCCATCTTTCCTGCTTCAGTAAGGAGTTTCCCAAGTTACATGCAGTAAGGGCATGGGGAGCTTCACTATGACAAGAACAGTCTCTGCACCTCTGTTCTTTTTTCCCAATAGTTCCTACTGGTACCATATCCATGGAGTCCCCACAGAAGTGATAGGATTCGGGCAGAACAGGAGCCTCTCCCAGAGCTATTTTCCTATGCTGTGAACATTTTTAAGATTTAAAAAAAAAAAAAAAAAAAAAAAGTCTATTCCAGATTGGACTAAAACTGGAATAATAATCCTTCAAGACTGGTTTGGCACAGTCAAAGTATTTCACTACATTGTCATTGTCAACTTCTCTGCTCTCGCCTCAAACATTTCTGTTACTCTGGGGTTGCATTTCTAAGTAAGCACTGAAAGAAGTCAAAGACCCTTAGTTTTACAATTCCAAAAGGTATTGGGAACAATTACTTTTAGAGTTGGGAAATCCATCATTCCAACCATTCCCTAAGGCAAGTTTTGGTATTGAGAAATCAGATTTTTTTCCATCTTTTTTTGATGGAGGGAAAAATCATAAGATTTCCCAAACATCTCCAAACTGATCCCCTTGAGCCAGAGGATTTCATGGTGCTGTTTCCATGTCTTCTGGCAGTGAAAGTCAACCATGGGTAATGAAATGGATAAGCAAAATAAGAGACAGTTCCAGGATCAGATATCTCTTGTCTGGGCTGCTCCAAATACCTCAGATTTGTTTCTTTATGAGGCTCTGTATAGCTGGGCTATTCCTCTGCTGGCACCTGGCTCCAAAAATATGTTATTTTCATACTCAGATCACCACAGCATTGATAACCTCATGGGGAGTGGAGCTAGTTCTCTGTTTAGTAGCTCTTCCTTCATTCTCAGCATGTATTTTCCCATCTGCACTTTTACCTGTTCTGAGGGTGGAACATGAAGTAAAGAGGCTCAGCTACTTTTCTTTTCTTTTCTTTTCTTTTCTTTTCTTTTCTTTTCTTTTCTTTTCTTTTCTTTTCTTTTCTTTTCTTTTCTTTTCTTTTCTTTTCTTTTCTTTTCTTTTCTTTTCTTTTCTTTTCTTTTCTTTTCTTTTCTTTTCTTTTCTTTTCTTCCTTTCCTTTCCTTTCCTTTCCTTTCCTTTCCTTTCCTTTCCTTTCCTTTCCTTTCCTTTCCTTTCCTTTCCTTTCCTTTCCTTTCCTTTCCTTTCCTTTCCTTTCCTTTCCTTTCCTTTCCTTTCCTTTCCTTTCCTTTCCTTTCCTTTCCTTTCCTTTCCTTTCCTTTCCTTTCCTTTCCTTTCCTTTCCTTTCCTTTCCTTTCCTTTCCTTTCCTTTCCTTTCCTTTCCTTTCCTTTCCTTTCCTTTCCTTTCCTTTCCTTTCCTTTCCTTTCCTTTCCTTTCCTTTCCTTTCCTTTCCTTTCCTTTCCTTTCCTTTCCTTTCCTTTCCTTTCCTTTCCTTTCCTTTCCTTTCCTTTCCTTTCCTTTCCTTTCCTTTCCTTTCCTTTTCTTTTCTTTTTCTTTTCTTTTTCTTTTCTTTTTCTTTTCTTTTTCTTTTCTTTTTCTTTTCTTTTTCTTTTCTTTTTCTTTTCTTTTTCTTTTCTTTTTCTTTTCTTTTTCTTTTCTTTTTCTTTTCTTTTTCTTTTCTTTTTCTTTTCTTTTTCTTTCCTTTTTCTTTCCTTTTTCTTTCCTTTTTCTTTTCTTTTTCTTTTCTTTTTCTTTTCTTTTTCTTTTCTTTTTCTTTTCTTTTTCTTTTCTTTTTCTTTTCTTTTTCTTTTCTTTTTCTTTTCTTTTTCTTTTCTTTTTCTTTTCTTTTTCTTTTCTTTTTCTTTTCTTTTTCTTTTCTTTTTCTTTTCTTTTTCTTTTCTTTTTCTTTTCTTTTTCTTTTCTTTTCTTTTCTTTTCTTTTCTTTTCTTTTCTTTTCTTTTCTTTTCTTTTCTTTTCTTTTCTTTTCTTTTCTTTTCCTGTTTGGTTTTTTTGGGCTAGGGTTTTTTTTTTGTTTGTTTTTTGTTTTTTTTTTTTTTTGTGCAATTTATTAATTTTACTGAGTAAAGCAAGGCATGCTCCATAAATCAGACTGCAAGTTAGAGAGTCACACTGCAGCATGTGCTGTGGGATGAGGCACCAGCTGTTCTCTGCAGATGATAAAGCTATAAATATGATGCTGGTTTAAGGACCCCAGCTCGAGGCACCCTGTGCCTTTGCACACCCAGTATTTCACAAGAGGTTCTCCAAAGTATTTGAAAAGCCCCACCAGGTGGGCTGCCAAGTTTGTGCCAGTCACCTGTGTGGGCGTGCAAGGGCTGGGAACAGGTTCAGACCTTCCTGAAGGTCACAGCAATCAAATATCATGCCTAGATTCATTCAGTATGCAGCAGGGAGCAGGAGCAGACTCTGCTCCTCTTTTATAGGACCTTGAGTTGTTTGATGTAAGGCCGCATGCAAATCACTGCCCAAGGATGTGTTTGTCATATAATTAATATTAGCTCCCACCCTGGAGCAGACTCCTGTCAACACAGAATAAATATTCCCCATTAGGAGGAGGGTTGGTTGGGGAGATCAGGACTTGAAGCACTTGGATAGCTCTGTGCTAGCCATCAAGGATCACTTCCCTGGTGCTCCCAACCACCAGTGAGCCTGAAGATTGCTCATTTTTATTTCCAAGAGGTTTTGGGTTGGTTTGTTTTTCTGGTTTGTTTGTGTTAGTTTGGGGTTTTTTGGCTTTTCGGGGTTTTTTAAAATGACTTAGTTTTCCCTTTGGAAGTGGCCTCTCCCTTCCCTAAGACATGATTGGAAGTCCATCATCCAGAGATTTCCAGCACAGTTAGGGACACATAGGAGAATGAAGGAGCTCAAAGCAAGTCTGGCTCTGAACCCACACATGAGCCCCACAGTCTGGTGTTACAGCAAAGGACAGATATTTATATATATATTTTTAATAGGATGGAGATAAATAGTGCATTCACTGTAAAACATATGTGGTGAGAGGGTGTAATGAATTTTCAGATAAAACTTGGCAAGTGTTTTCAAGTTAAAGAGGAGATGCTTAATCACATTTTCTTGCAGAGAAGGCTGAATGCAGGGTTTCAGCACAATTTTTAAATGAAATGTCTCCATTTTTTTCAGCAATGCTTGTGTTTGTCAGCCTGACAATGTGCCGAAGGGGCTTAGCAAAGGATCTCAATAACCAGTTGAAACACTCTGGCAGAGCCTCCGCTGAGTTTCTGAGCTTTAGTACTTTCTGATCAAGAGAAATGCTGAATAAGCCAAGGAGCAGCAAGATTTGCCTCTGCTCAGCAACACCTCCACCCACGCCACACTGGGCACCATCCCCTGCCTGGACCCACAGCCACAGGCTAAAAAGCCAAAGGGACACCCCATGGCCCTGCAGGGATGAGATAGGCTGTAGATACACACAGGTTGCTGCACTGGGTGCAGGAATCCTGCTCTGTGGCAATGGTGGCTTGGTGACCTCCCTGTCACCAGCTTCTCCCCTTTCCCAGGGCTTTGGTTGCAATCGCATTGTGAGGCTCCCAAGAGCTGGCATCTTCTGATGGCAGTAAGAACAGAATAATTTGCTCATGCTCAAAAAGAGGCTGCCAAGGTAGCACAGAGAAAAAAGCGTTTCATAAAAAAAAAAAAGAAATCACAAGCAAAAAAATCAAAACAAAACAAAAAACCCTATATGCACCAAAAAAAAAAAAAAAAAGAGAAAAGATTATGCAAATGCTCTAGAAAAGATGAAAATCAAGCATTCCAAACTAGCAAATAATTCAGTCTTCTCAGTGTCTCTTTTTTTTCTTTTCTTGTCTGCAAATACATTTTACCACCTGCCTTTCTGAATTGTCCTTCTATCTTTCCTGCCAAGTTTCACTGCTGCAGAGGACTCTGGCTCCTGGGGGATGAGGCACGACATGTTCACCTTGCCCAGTGTCCTCAGGGACAGGCATCTGTTCCAGCACTGCCTCTGTGTAAATGTGCACAGGGGGCTGCTGTGCCTCCCATCTCGATTTTGGAGTACACAGACCAGTTTCAACACACTCAGCTGGAGAGAGAGCATGTGAAGAGCAAGAAGCTTCTGTGATATTGCAGTGGGCACCAGGTGGAGGAGAGGAAATCCTTCTAATGTCCTTGCTGGCAGAAAGGTCCCGTGGTGTGGCAGGGATGCTCACACCTTACCAGGCAAAGGAGAACCCACCCAGCTGTCTCCAGCCCAGTGGGAGGAGCAGGAGATTCACCCCTGCAGAAAGCAGGACCCCTGGCTATCCATCTATCCCATACAGAGCACTGAGCTTGCAGAGGCTGGGGAGGAGAAAGTTCAACTGCAAACTCCCATTTTGCAGAAGGGAGAAGATAGAGTCTGGGGTAAAAGCAAAATGCCAAGCAGGGATGTGCACAGCTCACAGTGTACTGACACAGCTTTTCTCTTTCCCCCTACAGCTGTGGCACCCCTTTCGTGGGGTGGCTTTGACAGAGTGGTCTGTCAGTGCCAGCAGGTAGGAACAAACAGTTGTGTTGCAGTTGGCTGAGGTTTTTAACCCTGTCACTTGCAGCTGAAGAGCCTCTTCTGACTCAGAGCCATTAACTGCCTTCAGCATCTGGAGTTACCTATCTCAGCTGGCACATGGTGCCTTGGTGAGCCAGAGCAGTCTGCTGGGAGCCTGATAGAATGAATGCACACATGGGACCAGGGAACAGCAGGAAGTAGAGCACAGCACCCCAGGATCCTCAGAAAAAAATGTTCACTCACACCTGTCTCTTAGTAATATTTTGGAGTAATACTTAAGAGAAGGAAGCTTAAATGACCTTCAACACCTCTTGGCGATCCACCACTTCCTGGCATGAAACTCTGTTCCTTGCCATTATCATTGCTGGCCAGCCCTGCCACAGCTTTGTCTCCATGCATCTGTTTGTCTTGACTCTATTCACACAAACCCTTGGGATGCCAGGTCCCACACATGCAGAGCCATGTCCCTCAGCTCAGCAGACCCCTTGGGAAGCCCAGCCTGGGTTTCCCCTCTTCAGTCTCTGCCCCACCAATGAGCACATTTTGCACAGCAACTGCTCTGTGTTACTCCAGGAGGGCTTGCCTAAAAGATCTGCTGTGCTTACATATGTGGTTTAGGGGTGAACAGAGAAGTGCTGGATTAACAGCTGAACTTTGATGATGTCAAAGGTCTTTTCCAATTTAAATGATCCTATGAGTCGATGATCCTATGTGTTGATGATCCTATGAATAGATGACCCTGAGAAAAAAACCCATTTGTTGTACCACGGCTCTGTTGCACAAAGCAGAAGGGAAAGAAAATTTACACTGAAAAATAGAGCAGAGTGCTCTCAGGAAGAGCTGATTTTGGCTGTTGAGCTCTGTCTATAGGAAGATGTCAGAGGAATTGCTGCTAAAATTATTTAAGGGCAGGCTAAACAGCTCACAGCGGTTGTTCATGGAAAATAGTGGAAATGAGGGAATGCATCCCCCTTTTCTGAAGCCACAAAACAACCCCAGTCAGGGAACTGACAGAAAGTAAGCTGTCTGTAGAGATATATGTATTAAACACACCTATGTTTAAGCCAGATCACCTAGAGTCTGCTTACAGAAGTGGTGCAGAGAGGGGAGAAAGTGCTGCTGGTGGCAGAAGAGGTCGTAAGAGAGGTATTTATCCATATGACTGGTAAGAGAAGTGTTCATGGATTATAGACTGACAGCTTTGGTTGTACATCCTGAGGACTTCTGTATCACCTGGTACTTTGTCTTCTAGAAGTTGTTAGTGACTGGAGCCTTGTGAAAAATTTCAGCCTGTTTGTTTTATTTATAGTCCTTGTTATTTCATGGCTGAACTTGGAGATGTGACCCCCAGCAATTGAAAGGCCAGGGGACGAATCAATAAATCCAGCACCTGCTCAAAACCTCTTCATTTTGTGAGCTTTAGCTCATTGTTTCCAAATGTGCAGGCCAGATTTGCCAAAGGACAGAGAGGAGTAAGGTGGTGAGCAATGCCAAGGAGAGGTGGAGCAGAGGTGGGCTGCTGTGGGGTCGCACTGGTGCCAACCCAGACATGCCAGTGCTGTTGACTCCCAACTGGTGCAGCAGCAATTAACACCCAGCATAATTGCCAGACTCTAATGAATGGGTTATAGTATGGACCTTTGTCTGCTGCTGGTCCTATCCCAGGCTTTATTTGGTGTTTGCTGTTCCTCCCATGTGCTGCAGGTCTTGCCATTTCCTCAACAATGACAAGTTTTAGGGAGGAGTAAGAAGAGGAAAGAAAGATTGGAGAAATCTCCTTGTTGCAACTCCCTTTTATCATGGGAGATAACCTTCTAAATGCAAGTTCTTCAGGTAGGGTAAGCTTCTGTATCTGTTCTATGTCAGCCCACACAGCCCCCAGAAAAGTGCTGCACCGCTGTGCTTCAGAGGCAGCCTGTGAGACAGAGGGTCTGATGCAGCAGTTGAATTTAATAAAAGACTAAACAAAATGCATTCTGGGGCAGTTCTGCAGGAGGGGATGAAGCATGCCCTGCACAAACCAGGTCCCAGGGATCATTCCAGAGGTTGAGACTGAATCCTTGAAGATGCAACATGGGTCTCCTGCTTTCAGCTTCCCAGTGGACCCTCCTGCTGTGCTGAAACTTTGTTTTACGCCCTTCAATGCATACAGATATGCCCTTAATTGCTCACATTGCTGAATATTCTATCTATCACTCTGCAGCAGCATGCAAAGGTAATAGTGATGCAGCTGTGATAGCAGCTCAGAGTTTTCAAACCGGGGGCCTGGGCTGTGTTACTGCTGCAGAGAAGAAACGCAGCACCTCCACAAGCCATCAGTGTTATACAGTGGCCACCAGCTACTGATTCCTGTCCTACAGGCGGATCCAGCATCCTTCCAGAGGGCTGTGCCAGCTCCCGGCTCCCCAGGAAGCTCAGTGGCCCTGACACAGAGCTGGCTCCTCCCTGCGGCACACATGCAGCGGGAGCAGCACACAAGGGGTGTCTGCCAAGCTGCCCGCTCCGATTTAAAGATGCAAATCTTCAGCCTTGTTCTCCCAGTCTGGGAAAGGTAAAATGCGGTGCAGGCTTTGTCTGTGGTGACTAATGGGAAAGAAACTGCAATGTCCTGAATGAAAGGGATGGGAATGTTACAGGAGGATTTGCCAGGTAATGAAAACCAAAGCAGCAAGGCCAGAAGTGGTGATGCTGCCTCCCGTTTTCAGCTTCTTCTGGTCTCCCCTATCTCACAGTTTAAATTTTAACTAGCCTCCCATTCCTGCCCCTTGCTTGTCTGCTCTGCAAACCCACTGCTGGTTTCTCTTCTTTCTGTCTGTACCCTGGGTAATTTCCAGCCTTGGTCACTTTCTCAAAGCCCTGCAGGACCTCTGTGTGTGGGCATGTTCTCAAACCCCAACAGTGCAGTGGAGAACCACAGAGAACCTGAAGAAGGGGGGATGTTGCTAGCCTTGGTGGTGTTGTCCTGGGGACAAAGCAAACCCATGCCAGGGGCTCCGAGCAGGCGTGCAAGGCACGGCTTCTCGCTCCATGCATGGTGGAGGGCAGAAAGAAATGCTAGGAACAAGACCCAAGAGCACAAAGTTTTTCTCCAGACTCCTCCTGCAGCTGATCTCCATGCTGCCCCTGTGTGTTCCTGGCCCCTTCCAAAGCTGGGAATTGCATCATCCTGTGCCCATCAAACCAGCTCTGGAGGTAAAGTTAGTGGATGCAGATGAAGAGGTTGTCTGAAACAGAAAGCACCTGTTAAGGCAAAGAATAGACTCACGTCACTTGCTGTGGGCCTTCCCTCATAGAAACAGCTGCTATGCTGGTGGGATTTGTGGCATCCACCACTAAGTAGTTTCCTCTTGAGGATTCCTGAACTCTTGGTCTCTGAGTCACACTCTGTGGCAAAAGCATGTTTCTGGCATCTTTCCCCAGAGATTCTCAGCCTCCTGAGACAAGGGAACTATCCAATTTCACTCCACACAGAGCTGTCCTTAAGTCATTTCCCACTGTGAGCTCCTTGTGAAGTCCGTGCCCACAAGGTGCCTCATCCCACTTTGCCGGCTCTTCTCCCAGAATAGAGCGCAGGAGCAGTGATCCCTGAGTCACTTTGCAAGCCTGTTCCTGGAAAGCAAACAGGAAAAACAAAGAGACAATTATTAGAAACTCAAGCCCATGGGAAGTGCTGTTTAGAGTTTTTATTTTTTCATAGCAGAATCCACCTAGATTTATGATTTTCAGCTTATTATGCAATGATGCACAGATATAAAAATACAAATGCTTCTTTACATACAGGGATCAGAAGAACTCAGAACTATCAGAACAATTTTATTAAATTGGATTAAAGTTCAGGTATCTCAGCATCCTCATAAAAGTGTAAGGAAGGCATAATATCATGTCAGGTAGATATGATCCTCCCCTCCTGCATCCTTCCCATGCTAAAAATATTAGGGAATTATAAGCTTGATCCTGATTGGATTTCTTTTTTGTGAACTCATTCAGTCTCACCTTAGACCCAGATACATGTTTAGCAGCCATAGCACCCTCTGGCAAGGAGCTGCCCAGGTAAATGAGGACCCATCACTTCTGATTTGGTTCGAATCCATTCTGTGCAGTTTTCTTTGATGCAATGCAGCTTTGAGCTGTAGATGTGCAGACAGAGCCCGGGTCCCAGGTTTTGCTCTTTTGGCCTCGCGCAAGGTTTGTTGTTTCTGCTCTGTGCAGAGCCCAGCACATTAGAGACCTGAAGCCATTCCCGTAATACAACCAGAGGAAAATGCTCTGCCTTTGTTCCTGCTCGCTGCAATAGACCCCATCTCTGCTGCTCATTGTTTTAAGATTCTTCTATTAATAGCAGAAACAGACATGCCATTTCAATAATTCTATTCAAATTAATGCCTTTCATTATACTCCAAACACAACATCAAAGGCTTAGATTGCACCCTGGCCCTTTGTGAGACAGAAGGAGCTCTGGTATAAAGATTTCCATCAGAATAGACGTTTGATGGGAGAAAGCTTTTTTGTCCATCAGGAAAGATAAGTTTCTTAATGGGATTAGAGGCTTTGGTTCTTGTGGATGAGTGACTGCAGCAGCCTAGGAGGTCCTTTCCACTGGCATATTTTGTCCCACAATTCACTGCAAGGGAGACATTCCACATGGGTAATATTTTATTTTTACTCTGCTTTTGTCTGTGAGAGAAAGGTCTGTTTTCTCAGGATGGCCAGGTCCTGGTGTTGGCTGGCAAGACATAGGTACTATGGTGTGTCTTGGAGAAAGCTGGGACTTCACAACTCTGATTGCCAGGATAAGCTCAGAGACAGCAGTGTCCATAAAGTTCCCTTTGCAGGCTCTGCCAGACACCTTTCCTTACAGCACACAGGACAAAGAAAGAAGGACAAGAACAAGCACAATGGAGGGGTTCCTCTCCTGAAGTGTTGGAGATTCAGGCTGTAGGGTTGTATTTACCTATGACTCTGGACATGACTGTTTGCCTTCTAGCAAGAGAAGCACTGGGGGATTTGGGATCATTCATGTGATCCCTCCACCCCTTGGATTAGGTGTGTAGAGGGAGGAGTGGTTTGGTAGTTGTGTGTGCATTTCTTCCTGGATAGCCTGCAACTGGGGAGCCATCTACCTCAAGCAGGTCCTTCAGAGAGCGAAAAATATAATAAATTGGGTCCTCAGAGAGTGGTTAGGGCTGGATCTTGTCCTGTTGTGGCACCGCTCTGCAGTCTCTTCCACCCTCTGAGACATCCTCCAGATGCAGTCATCACTGAGCCAGGCTCTCACACCTACAGACCTGTACTCTGCAAAACAGGCTGGATGTACTCCACCCCAGCCAGGACTGATCCCTGGGAATGCTGAGACCTCTGTGGGCTTGTTCTTCTCTGTGCACATATTTTCATATGCAAACAAGCACTGAATGTCCTTGTAAATCAATGAAGAAACTATATCTCTGTTCATTGCAGGGAATGGGCTCACACATTCCTGGTATGTAGTAAATTCTGGTTTTCCTATTTTGCAGTCTTCTCTTCATCCTTTGATTGAGTTACTCTTTGTCTTTTGATCTATAAAGGGTCTTAATGAAGCCCTGTTAGTGAACTAAACATAAACATTTCCTCCTTAAAGGACTTCATTATGCAACTGTAGCTGAGCAGAGTCTGCTGAAATGTCTCTGCATGTTCCTGGTTAAGAAGTTCAGTCTTTGTCTTAAGCTGCAGATGGGCCACATGGTCATCCCCTCTGGCCAGTGGTAACTTGGAAGGCAGAGCTTCACCTGACTACCACCATCAGAAGATGTTCTCTCACCTCATGCAGCCCAATTTTACCCCATTTTTGATCCACCTATGATTCCATATGGCATGTCAGCCCAATAAATGAGCAGGGCTAGAAACCACTGCTTCTTTCATTGTTTGTTTCAGTGGTTAATTGGTCTCACAGTGAAAAACCTGTGCTTTCCCTCTGAATTGAATTTTGTCTGCCTCAATTGAATTCTAGCTGCTGGTTCTGACTGGTGCAATCCTTCTCTGGATTAAAGAAATGGTACTTATTCCTCACTGTCATGGTTTAACCCCAGACAGCAGCTGGACCCCACACAGCCACTCACTCACTCCCCCTGTGTAGGGATGGAGTGAAGTTAAAGTGAGAAAACTCACAGATTGAGATGAAAAGAGCTTCATAGGTAAACCAAACAAGGAATTCAAGCACCATTTCCATGGGCAGGCAGATGGTCAGCCTTTCCCAGGAAAGCAGGGCTCCATCACGCCTCACGGTTACTTGGGAAGACGACTTAAACCATTCCAAATGTTCCCCCTTCCTCTAGATTCTTCCCCCAGTTTTCTATACTGAGCACGTTGCCATATGGTACGGAATGTCCTCATGGTCAGTTGAGGCCAGCTGTCCCATCTGTGTCCCCTCCCAGCCTCCAGCCTCTTCACGGGTGGGGTGGTGTGAGAAGCAGAAAAGGCCTTGACTCTGTGCAAGATCTGCTCAGCAATAAATAAAACATTCCTGTGTTATCAACTCTGTTTTCAACACAAATCCAGATCACACCCCCATAGTAGCTGGTGTGGAAAATATTAACTCTATCCCTGTCAAACACAGCACACTCATGAAGTTGTTTACACTTTATTTCTCCCACCTCTCTATCTCTTTTACCTTGGGCAAATTGCCTTTATGTAACAAACTTCCAGTCTCACAATCCCAAAGCCTTTCAAAAATGTGGAAACAGAGTTAGAATCCAGCTTTGACTTGGGCCTACCCCAGGAATCCCACTCACAGCCCTGGGCTTTCAGCCTGCAGCCTTCTGCAGCTCTGCCATCAAAAAAGGAAAAATCATCCTTACTTTTTCTTTTTTTTCAGCTAGAGAACCAGTAAACACCACCACTAAAGCCGAGCTCACTGAAAAGACTACTGAAATAGTAGGAACCTTCGCCTACTTTACACAGAATTAAACATGGCCTTTGCTGGTGGATCCTGAAAAAACTGGCGTTTTATTTTATAATTTTCTTAATTTGAAGAAAACTAATTGAAAGTGAGGTGTTTAATGTCTGGTTTCGGGTCCATTTATTTTGTTTTTTCTCTGGATATCTTCCCATGGATAACCAAGAAACATTCAAGCAACCACACAAATGAAGTTAAATAGTGTCTTTCAAAGAACAGACATTGTCCCTGATGCCTAAAATGGCAGACTATTTGCTACACTCCTAACTCATACTGCTGTGTGTGAGAAAGACTTTTTATTTGCTATCAGTGAGGAAATGCAGCTGTTTGTAGCCCTGGGAATCAGAGAATCCAAAAAACCGAACAGCAGCGAGGAGAGCAAAGTTCCACCCCCCCAATTTCTGCATTGTTCACATAGCACCATGGCACATCCTCAACCTTGACTTTAAGATGAGTAAGGGACACCCTGCCAAGCCTTGTTATCCACTCACTTTTTGCACTTTTTAACCAGTGTGACTGCATTTCCTCTGCCTACCCCTGAATTTTCAGCTGTCTTTTCTCAGCAAATCAAAGTCCTATTTATCTCCCTGGACTGTTTTTCAATGCCCAGACCCATAGGCCGTGATCCAATTGCTTCTTAATTTTCCCTTGGATAAATAATGTAAGTGAATTCCTCACTAGAAGACAATCTTCCCCAACAGCAAGTCATCGTGGCAGCAGTTTTCTTACCCTCTTCTAATTAACTAAAGGTCTTTTTGGAAGGTGGAAACAGAGTTGGATGCAATAAGAAGACAGCAGCAATCTCCTAGTTCCTGACTACTGTCTTGCTACTGAAAGATTCAAAGATATCATTCAATCCCTTTCTTACAGCAGTGAACTGAATATCTATTATGAGCATTTCTAGAGTGACTGCCTCCTGAGATACAGCTCCCTGCCTTCATTTCAAGTTTGCTGACCTGGGTGTAGAATTTCTCAGGGTTTGTGGTAGAAGAATTATTACAAGGAGCAGCAGTGATGCCCAAGAAAGGAGTACCTTTTGTGAAGTTAATATTACACCCTGAATATTATGTAAGCCAGCTCTGAGCAGATACAAAAAAAAAAGGGTAAATACTTCTCAATGGACTTGTCCAACTGATGCCAATTTTAGGTCTCAGATCTGTCACTCAGGAAGGTGACCTGTGTATTGTGTATTGGTTTTTGCCAAAACAGTGTATTATTAGTGTCACTTGTTGCTGGTTGATGAGAGGAGACTGCCACTTGCTTTGTCCTTCCTACATTTATTTGGAATTGGTGGTTCCCAAATCTCTCAATTGATAGATTCCTCTCACATGTCAAGGTTTCTTATCAAACCTACAATTAAGAATGTGAAGGGTATGATTTTTCCTCCCAGTTTAGGCAGGTGTCTGTTCCAAACAGATACTTTCAGCTTCACTAAAACCAGTGGGGAAAACAAGGTGTCTCCAGAAGGTGAGGTGATACACTGCTAGGAGGTGCTCAGACAAGGGTGGGATGAACTGCTCCTTGGCATGCCCAGGCTCTCTTGCTGGGTTGCTAGACAGCTACCCTAGCTCAGAAACACAACCTCCAGCTGCCTAAATTTGAATAATCTACCCCCCACCCTTCACCTTAATCTGACAAATCCTGGCTCTGAACCCTTGTTGCCCAGTTCAGTGGAGTCCTATTCCAGCCTGCAATACTCAGATTAACATCATGCCTGGTCTGCAGCATGAAGATCACACTGCACACTCAGCTGCTTTGATGGGCTCTCCCTGAGCCCCTCAAACAGACCCAGGCCTGCACTTTACCAGGCACCTGCCTCTGGAGGATTTCATGAGTTAAACCAGATTCTGCAGCAGCAGATGCTGCACCTCGCTCTTGCTGTGATCAGCATCTGGCAGAGAGAAAATGGCTTGAAGTAGACTCTGGAAAAATTAATTGCTGAAATTTAAGTGACACAATAATAATTATTATAATTGCAATAATTGCAGTAATTGATAGTAACAGTTCCTCTTTGCATGCCCCTGGGGAACTTGCTTTGCAGGCCAGCTCTGCGAGGTGCTCCATAAACACACAACAAGGAGAATTTCCTGGAAGCCAGAGCACAAAAATCATGCATGGTTCCTGTTGTCACTCTGTATCAGCTCTTCATGATGCCAGAAGCAGACAGCAAGAGTAAGAGAACCTTCAGGCTGCCTAGTTTTGGGTTCACATGATAACCTCACTTTCCTAATGCAAGGTGTGAAACAACAGGAAGCAGTGGAAATTTAGGGTAAGTGTGCAAAAACAGTGAGACCAGTTTTAGGCAGTGGTTTAGGGAACAGCCACATGTGGTTTGCCACTACTGGGGCAAACATCACAGCAAAATAAACACGGTGAAGGGAATTCACAAACATGAGCCCTAGTGGGGAAACACACAAAGTGGCTAATTCGGGAGTAGTTTGGTTGGGAGATGCCAGGATGGAGAGTCAATGGCAAGTGGGAATCCACTGCCCAGCTCTGGGAGGGGATTGGCAGGGAGGGACCAGCCTCAGGCAGCCTTTCCATAGGTGCATCTTCAAGACAAAAGTGGTGGGGAAAGGTGTTCAGTGTTGCCTCTGCGTTCCCAAAGGCCATCTACAAAGGGGAAAGGATATCATGGCAATTTTTCCTTTAGATATATTTTCAACCTAAACAGGAGCTTTGGATGTGCTGCTCTTAAGTAGTCATGCCTTAGAAAACGTGATGGAGAAAGGGCCATGGATATTCAGGGAATTTAAAGCAGACAGTGCAATTATGATAATTGGTTTTGACCTCCTAAAGGACCTGATCCATGGAATTACAGCAATCCTGCATGGCACTCATGACTGGGCATTGACATGGGATGTGCATTTGAGAAAACCATCCAGTCTTGACTTCACAACCTCGAGTGATGGATAATTTTTCCATTCTTGGAAATTGCTCCAGTGGTTAATTGCTCAGCCTAATAAAAAAAAAAAAAAAAAAAAAAGAAAAAAAAAAAAAGCTGCACCTTATATCCACCTTTAATTTTTCCATCTTCAGCTTCCAGACATTGGATCTCATTTTACTTTGTCTGCTCAATTAAAGAGGACTGTAATATCAAATACCATCTTCCTATATAGATACCTATAGGTCAAATTACTCTTTACCCTTGTCTCTGGTGGGCTAAACAGGACAAATTTCTTAACATTCATTTCCAAGTTTTCTTTTTTTCCTAGACCTCCCATCATTTTTACAGCTCCTTTTTTCAATCATTCAGTTTTCTACATCTTTCCAGAAGCTGAACACCAAACTTACAGATAATGTTTAAACAAATATCTTGTCCATGTCTTATATAACAAGAAATTGTGGACCTACTCCAGGAGCTCCACATCTCCCCTGTCATGAGGAGCCAAGAACTGGACAGAGTGCTCCACAGTGACACAGGGCTCAGCAGAGGGTCAGGGTCACCTCCCTGAGCTGCTGGCAGTGCTCTTCCTAAGTAAGGCACCACAAAGAACCATTGGCCTTCCGGCAGGGAACACTATTGGCTCAAGGGAGGGTTCTTGGTCACCAGGACCCCCAACTCCTGCTCTGTTTCTCAGCAGGGCATCCCCCAGACTGTGAATGGGCTCACTGCTCCCCACGTGCAGGACCTGCACTGAACTTCAGACAGTTCAACTTTGCTGACTTTCAAGCAGTTCTTTTCTACCCTTCCCTCCAGCCTGTCAAGGTCCTTCTGAAAGGTTCACAACACTCAGAGGTAAAGAGCAGCACCCTTGTGGAGATGCCGGGGAATAAAACCAGGAACTCATGGTAAAAGAAGATTTTTTTTCTGTTTGAAAAAACATATTGTCATGTTGACAATCAATTCTATCTGAAAAAGGCTTATGATTGCCTAAAAGGTCCCATGAAAGAATGAATGTGAACTAACATGTTTTTTTAAAACCCAGAAACTTTAAAAGTAAACAAAACCAGTGAATGAAAGATACAGAAATCTAATCAAAATCTAAAAATATATAAAGAAGTATTTTTTTTCTCCCCAGTACACTTTCCAGGGGGATGATTGGGCTAATTAAAGTGGGAATATTCATCTGGTCTCCACAGTTTTTGCCTTATTTTAAAATTCCTCTCTGTTTTAAGATGGCATCATACTCTGGAGTCCTGTGGATCTTTGGTGTGGTAGAATTCTGAGAAATCCAATACCAGGTGAGTAAATCAGAGCATCCCAGCCCTACAAAAATCTGGTCAGAAAGCATGTGCAGATAAGCATGAATGCAGCAGACACAGGAATCTATGACTTCTGAGCCTGCCAAAACCTGAGAAAGAGTTAATACAGCAAATAGGATAAAGGGCGCTTCTGGACGTAATTTACTTGGATTTTTCTGAAGGCTTTTTGGTTGAGTTCCTCACAGGAGACTCTTAAGGAAAATAAATATCTGTAGGGTAAAGGGCAGCATCCTGTTGTGGGTCAAAAACTGCTCAAGCAACGGGATACAAAGGGTAGGAGTGAATAAATGATCCTTGGAGCAGAGGGAGGTTAAATGGGAAAGCCTCAAGGGACTAGTTTTGGGAGGGGCATCACTGAAAATATTTACTAATGGTTTGGAGAAGCAGCAGGACAGCAAGAGGTGAGATCTATCCAGATGGCATTATACTGTGTAGGGTTTTATTTGTTAGTAGAAGAAGGAAAGAAATTGATGAAAGGAGAAAACTATGAGGGATTGTGAGAAGCCTTAGAAAGATTTTTATCAAACTGGGAGATGAATAAGGTGGAAGATTGTGAAATAAATGCAAAACTGAGCAGTCATGGAAGCCTGTCTGTGCTTCACAAGGGCTCTGCAGAGGTGGGCTGGAGTTTAGCAGTCCTTTAAGGGGAGAACAAGCCTACTGACATGACATCAGGCAAAAGGAAGTAACCAGGAGCTGCTAGAGCTTACAAAAGACAAGTTAAAATCAATCCCCCAAAAGGTAATTCCCAAGCTAGTAGACAAAGATCTTAACCTAGTTCCAGGAATGAGTCTCTCATCATTGTGTCACTGGGGGTGGGAGTGAAAAGAGGAAGTGAAACATCTGGTGGTGTAAAAAAATGCAGATGTAAAAAATATTCCTGCCATTCTGTATCATTTGTAAGGTTGTGTGGCAAGCAAGTGTGAGAAAAACATGGGTATTGGGTCCCTGATGTCACCACAGGCATGAGAGTTCAACAAAAGGTATCAGTGTGAGCTCAGTTCTGCCTCAGCTTGCACAGGTCATGGGGAAAGTGTCTGAGACTGGACTCATGAAACCCTTAGACATCTCAGAGCATTTGCTCTGGGGCAAAGGAGAGCTGTAACTCTCCTTTTGCTGGAATCACAGAGATATCCAGTGTCTTCAGCAGTTTATTGTTCAAGGGGCTTTGATAGAGCTGGTAAGGTGACCCTGATGGCCCAAACACCATGGTAACACTCCGAGCCTGAAAGAGGAGTCTTATGGCTGGTGAGGAAGAAGGTTGCAGAGTGAGAAAATTAGAGAACCTGGAGGATTTATCACTGGACGGTTTTAAATGGTGTGCATGGTGTTATCTCCTGGCCATGGTGCCTCTCTGGCCCTGGTGGTTCCTAGCAAGGTCTGAGTGCTGGCATTCTTGGAATGACATTTTGCATGACAGTGCTGCTGTGTGTTCTGTCCTCATGCCAGGGGGCCATCTGCCCTGTCAGCAAACTGGTGGCCCTTCTGCTAAGGGGAATTGTTCCCGTGCTAACCAGAGAATGCCCACGAAGCCCAAGTTCCTCCACAGAGCAATAGCTTCAAAGCTTGCAACAGCATGAAATCCAGGGCTGCACTGGTATTTTGTCCACAAAGAGGGCCAATGAAATAAAATAGTCCTGAATTTTTTCCCCTACTCAGCTTTCCTAAATGAAGTTTTTCACTGTTTCACATTTTGGGTTCTGCAACTCTGGTAACAGTAGCTGCACTTTGTTAGTGACACAACAAGAAAAACAGTATTTGCTTGTGAGTGTCCAAGCTCTTGTGAGCATGCACTGCCTTTTCCTGAGTCTTGTGCCAGGTATGCTTTCTGCTGCCATTCATCATCCTTCACATGTTGCAATTAGCTCAAGCATATACTGAGAAGAACCAGCAAACAGATTCTCTGTTGCTATCTGAAGACCTAAGGTGCTTGTGCTGTCTCAAGCCTGGAGCCTGATTTCCAGCCTGTACATCACAAGCAGCAAACAACCTCACCATGGCCTTCCATGCTGCTCTCCATCCTCAGGCAAGGCTATCAAGTCTTGCTCCTTCAAAATTGCTTCAGAGCATGCTGTTAGAGAGCTCCTCAGACCACATCATCCTTCACCACCAGACACACCAGGATGTCATTTGCTGTTGTGGCTGAGCTTCCTTTGAAATAAAACCTCTCAAAGCAGTGAGTTTCCAGCTGGCAAATGGCTGCCTCTGGGCAACACGAAAACCTTCTTATTCAAGTGTATGTGTGATTGCTGTAGCATCTCAGCATTTGGCAGTATTTATGCCCACAATGCCCTTGAAAGGTGGACAAGTGCAGCTGAGCTCTTTTTAATGATGGGGAATTCAGCCCCCCTCAAACCCAAAACTGCTTTGCCCACAGGCATCAACAAAACTCCTGGTGGAGGAGACTTGAAACCAAGCCTTACCCTTTCTTACATCTTAAATTCTTCTTCACCTGAACTCTTCTCAAGATTTAAAGTCCTTTAAATCTGCTGATAAAAAAAAAAAATCCATCTGCTGCTCCATCAGAAAACATGTGAGTCACCCTTGCATTTTGCCTCTTGCCTACTTTCCCTGTGACAAAATCTGGCCAGACTGGAGGATCAGGAGCATTTTCACCTGACCACAGTATGAGCATGTTGACAATCAATTTTAGGCAGGTAGTTCATATCCTCAGTGATACACAGAGTTCTCATTTCAACCATTTTCCTGCTATATTGCATCTCCTTTAACAAGTTGCACAAGTTTTATTGTTTATCCTCAGAAAACCTTCACAATATCCTCAGAAAAAAAACATTTCTTCCGTGACACATCACTGTCAGGAGTGGCTTTCCAGGTTTAGCTGCATGATGTGATAACTGAAAACAAGCAGAAACAAGATTATTGAAGTCATAGCCCCCGCTCTTCAAGTGTGCTGTCTGGGACTGGAGCTTTCTAAACTACTTTTGTCTCCCAGGCTCCTAATTTCAGGAGTCTGCACAAATTCTGATGGGTTTCTTGGACATAGCCTTTAACACCCAGGCTCAGCCTCCGCAGCCTCTCATGTTGTACTGACCTTTTGGCCATGGTAGAGATGCTTTAAAACACTGGCAGAAATTCAGAAATCCTGGGGCCAGATGGGAACTTTTGGATGTATTCTTCAAACCGGCAGTATAACACATACAACAGAGTTTCATCCAATTATGCCAGCACGGAGCCTAGGAACATGTGATCATTGCAGCTGGTTGAAAAAATACTAATTACTTTTCAGAGGATATACACATTATATATCAAATATATATGCTAACATATGCAAATTTTCTGGTGTGGAAAAAATAAAAGTCTAGGGGCGTTCAGGATGTTTTTGCTGTAAGTGTGCCTGTCAGTTTGGAGCATTAAGAAAATGTTCCTGAAATAAAAGACATCTTTTCCTTCCTGGTGAAATTCCTGAAAACAGTATCTAAGAAAAGGCTCATTTTGTTTAAAAAAAGAAAATGTGAGCCAGCTCCAGCTGCTTTTCTACTCTGTGACCTTGAGGGAGCAGTTCATGTGTCTGGTGGAGGTTTCCAGCCCCTGAGGAAACATCCAGGAGATCCCACCTGGCCTTTCAAGGGCGCAAGAGCCTGCCCTCCATTGTATTCACCAGCCCTGTGCAGATGTTTAGGGTCCTTTGGGGTGTCCCCAAGGGCACCAGGGGCTGTGCCTTCCACTGCAATAAGACATGTATACACATAACAACAGAAACTGCAGAGCAGTTGGGGAGCTGTACTCTACAGAGAGACTTGCTGATGAATGCCTCCATCCCGGGCTCACAAATAATCTGGAGACAGTCATTTTAATTCCTGTAGCACCTTCCACTCTCAGCCACACTGCTCCCCACAAGTCATCTGGATGACAGTCCAGGAGTCATCTGCATGAGCACCTCAGCATTTAGCTGGTCTCAGCCCATTGCAGCCTCCAAGGGAGCACATTTGCACAGAACCTGCTTTTCCTCCCCGGGCATCCAGGGGACAGAGCACTGCAGGGTGCCACTCTCCCTCCTAAAACTGCTGCATAACAGGGCTGGCAGATTATTGCAATTTCAAGCACAGGCAGGGAAGCAGGCATCTCCAGCATTTCCTACCCCTCTTGGTGAAGGAGGCTGTTTCCACCCCTTCTCTGAGTGTGAAGCACCCAACAGAGTCCTTGCCTGCTTTTGTGACCCTTTTCCCCCCAACCTCTGGATGATGTGAGAGCCTCCCATCCTATCCAATCTCATCCCATGACCTTACTGCAAACTGTTTGAGACTAAGGATGTAATAGGAAAGAAGCTGGGAACGGAGCCATGCTATAAGGATAAGTAACTTGCCAGGTTACTGCAGTTCTATCTTGTCCTTTAGACGGGGAACAGCCTCAGGATACTGAGAGAGGGCTGCCAGCATGTGCATAGGAGGGAGACCAGAGAGGTGTCCAGAGGGCAGGAGAAGGAGGAGTCATTTACTATGGAGGGCATGATGGGAAGCCCAGGACAAATGTGACCATCTCCCCTGGAGCTGGCATCCTTGGGAGGGATTGTGTCCCACACAACTGATAACCCTGCTATGATGTGTGGCTGAGTCCTTGGCTCAGTCATCAGCATCCAGGGGAAGCATCACACTCACACTGTTAGGTCTCCCCTGCAGTATGAAATGGGGTGAGGGGGTTGGAAAATTTTGCTGATGGGGCTCCTTCACCCTGTCTCTGTTATGGAAACCTAGAGCACCATCTCAGGGGAACAGCAGGTTAACATTCTGCAGCCTAAATCTGCCAACACTAAAGGCTGCAATGGTAGAGTAGTGTGGCCAGAGAAGGGAGTCTGGAGAGCACCTCAGATGCCTGAATGAGAAGTCCCTGTGGTTTTGACTGCAACTGGGGGGTACAGGGCCATGCTTGGCATTGTTTGTATCTCTTACATCAAGCCAAAGAAGTTAGCTCTCCCATGCAGAGCACAAGACCTTTCTCTTTTCTTCATAACCTCCTGCTTAGACGAATATCTCCTGGGTCCTCTCCCTGGCTGCACAGCTTTGTCCCTTCACTTCAAGCCACCAAGATTTCTGATTTACAGTCAGCTCTACCTGAAAGGGTCCTGGAGTAGGAATAAAGTCCTGAAAAAACGTCCTCTCCCATCTGCACCCTGGCACAGTTTTTCCTCCACCAGGCATCCAGTGAGATGCCTTCAGGGAGGGGTGCACTGTGATGTTTGCAGAGAGCTCAAGATTGTGAATGGATGTAGCCCTTCACAGGAGAGGTGATGAGGCACATGACATAACCTAAACTTCTCTTATTCTCCCCCCAGCATGTAGAACACCTCCTTACATTCAGGACCATAGGGATTTTTTGTACATTCATGTTTACTGAGCTTCATGTTGCATATGCAATATCCTGGTGGTAAAGCAGACGACGCAGAGAGTTTCTTATTCCATCTCATGTTTTCTGAGTTTTAAACACCTGGAGATTGTCTTCAGTGTTGCAGTGCACACATCTCAGTGAGTACCACAGCCCACAGGCTCCCAAAAATGTGAGCTTCAATGTACCACACTGATTTCTTCCTGGAAAGTGTCTGGCCAGGAACACATATCATCATGAACATAGTGACACTTCTCATTGCAGATCCCCAGGAACATCTCTTCTACAGCAATGCTTTTTTTCCTTGCTTGCAATGCTGCTGGATGACATTTTTTGATTAATAACTTATTCTATAATGCTGGAGCCTATGGGTCACAGACCCCTCCAGCAGAGAGAGGCTCAGAGCTGATGGCAGGTGTCAGCAGACAGAAAATCAGTGTAAATGAAGTCATTCAAGATTAAGAAAGAGGAAAAGCAGACTGCAATAGAAGGAATTTTTTTTTTTTTTTTAATAATAGGCAGGTAGGAGGGGAGGGAAGAGGAAAGGAGGACAAACTCCATGCTGAAGTATTGGAGCCTCTTCCCTCAATACCCAGCTACTGCTTGACTTCGGTTTGCTCCCATTTGGATGTACTGGGGGGTGGTTTTCCCTCATTCTCCTTTTCACTTCTCTGATACCTCTTATCTGCCCACCCTTCACCACCCAATGCTGGGCTTTGCCAGTCAATGAGAGATCACAAGACCCAGTTCTGAAACCTTGGTGGGTCGTCTCCACTCTGCTTTTGGCCACTTTACTTCTGAGTAGGGGACAGGGAGCTGTTGGAATTGAACTAATCCATCCACTCCACACCTGCCACCCATCAGGCTGCTCCACTTTCCTGGTGCCTCAGCTTCCCTCAGAGTATCCTCCCCACAAGGCAGCAAGGCTGGCCCAACCCATCTTTGCAAACTGCTTTCCAATCCCCAGGGAGAATTGCAAACTATGATTAATATGACTATTTATTTTGCAGGCATGCAGGAGGTAAAGGTGGAAGTGCTGAGACATATATTTGATTTGGCAAATTACCACATCATAAGACATAACCATAAAAAATGCACAGCCTCCTAACATTGCTTCACTACTCCCCCCGCACCCCCCATCCTTGCTGGATGAGCTGTAATGAGAGAGTAAGGTGAGAGAGCTGTCAAGATAATCTCCCCTGTTACATCCACATAGTTGCAGGGATGGAAGTTGCAAAAATAACACTTTTTGCTGTCTTCAAGCCAGAGCTCCCCATTAGTGAGAAAGGCTGCATAGCCCTGCTGCTTTTAGGCACTTGCTCTGTGTAATGAGTGGCACCCACAGAGGAGTGAAGTGTTCTCCATCCCTCTGCTTTCCATGGTGAGAGCAGCCTGTCCAACAGGGAAGTGCAGCAGGAGGAAGTCAGTGCAAGACATCATCTACCCCCTAAGCAAGGCTTGTCCTCAGAGCTCCTGCCCCAGGCAAGCACACTGGGCTAGACCAGCAGTTCATGGAAACTGTGGGGCAGATGTGGCAGAACTCTTCTTCCCAGGGGTCTGATGCTCCCTTGCTTTCCCCTGTCATTTGGTGGGAAGGTAATGAGAGGTCTCAGTGCATTGTTACAAGAGCACACTGACGTCCTGGCTGAGCAGCCCAGAGGTGTCAAGGGTCAAAAATGCTGGGGGCAGGTCCCACCTCCCCAGAGCTGTACACAAAATCTGGGGCACTTCAGCCAGAGCCAATCTCCTCCTCCTCCCTTTCCTAGGCATGGAAGCCTTCCTTGAGTTCTCTGCTGTAGGGTGAGGTTGATTGTTGATCACAGCACACAAGAATTTTATTTCTCTCCACAGATGAAAAGGTGAACTTACTGATGACAGATCAAGTTTCAACACTTACATGGTGGAATTGCAGCGTTGGTGGCTAGAGCAGGGGGCATCATTACCAAAACCAGGATATGTCTCCAGCCTGGTGGGCCTACATCAGGTTGTCATGACATCTTTTACAGCCAGGATTAGAAAGCTGCAATTGGCAGGTCTGGCACCATACCATGGGATTCAATTTTTTAGTCTCAATCCCAAATACAATGATTTATTCTCTGCACCACCAAGACTGACATGGATCCCTGGAGAAGCTTCCCGCCCTGAAGTGCTCATCAGCCAGCTGGATCTGTCAGGGAGGTGCTGGAGCAGGACAAAAGTGGGCAAGAGCCAACAATGCATTGGGAAAAAGGGATGAGAATGCCCAAACATGACCTGTGATTTCAGGCCATGGCTATCAATGGTGACACCACTGCCTGGCTTCTTGTGTGTTTTGAGGAAGGATGCAGTTGTGCATTCAGGAGCTCAGCTGGCTCTTGCAGGTAACAGTCTGGCTTCTCACACTCATCTCACAGCTCAGGACCAGTGAGAACTGCTTTCTGCCATTCCACGCTTGCCAGGCATTGGTCAGAGCTGCATGAGCAGCTCTTTTCCTCAAAAACAACACGGTATACATTGAAATAAAATGTCAGCTTAATTCTAAATCAAGGGGATGGTCATTCACAGGCTGCTGCTTGCTAATAACCCTGACACATTACAAGGCAGCGTTGGAGGCTTTTCCCTGGGATGCTCTTTGCCCAAGAATATTCTTCTGATGCTAGCAAGTGGGAAGATACCACTATTCCTCACAGACCTGGAAACACATATGTGTCCAGAGGGCTGTGTGGCTTTGCCACCTATATAGGATTTTTCCATGAGATGATGGGAGGATTCCTGTTCACCTAAGAAGGGCAATGGCAGACATTATGTCCTGAGTGCTGAATTCCCAGCAAGAGACATCCGCAAGAGCTTCCAACCTGGCTGACGGCACAGTCAGTGCTGCAGAATGTGAGGCCAGCTGGGATCCTGAGAAAACACAATTTTATTTCCATCCAGCACACCAGGCTCAAGCAACCCAAAACTAGGGAGAGCTCCCATCCCCGCACAGGCTGTGGACTGACCTTGGAGCATGCAAAGGGGAAGCAACATTAATAGGAGTGAAACCTAAAGACCGTCTGAAAACATATGTGTCGCTGCCAGTAAAGAGGGGAAGTATTTTGAATTCAGTTGAGGCTTTCTCTGGCTCAGGGTGACCTTTAGAGAACCCACATTCCAGTTCGCACTTTCAAGCAGAGCTGGTAATGCAGCTGGTTCTCCATTCTCATCATGACCTTAATATTTTTTTTTTTAATTATCTTTTTTTTCCTTTTCAGCTGAAACATTTATGCAGGTTTTTAGGGGTGTAGCTTTCATCACTCCAACCAGGAGGAAATGGTCATATCACAAAGCAGGTTACAGTATATGGCCCTGGGGATAGCAAGGCCCTTGGTAACATTTCTTCCCATGGCCTTTCTCCTAGGTAACCTAAGAGCAGGAAGGTTTATGAATCTGATCCCATCAGACCTCACGGGGAGATTTAGCCTAAACATCTGAGGGATGAGAGTCACAGAGAAGAGGGAGCAGAGGGAGAGGGTTTATAGCAACAGCTTGAAATATTAGGGGGGAATATTAAGACAAGAACATAAAGGAAGTCAGTGAAATAACACGATCTCATTTACCACTCAAGCACGCAGTGTTTGTCATATAGAAATAAAAACAGTGGGGAATGATTCTCCAAGGAGACTCCTTATCTGACTGCATTAATGCAAGATAGACCCTTGTGTTCATGAAGGCAGTAACACAGACACTCCTGCAGACACATATACACACACAGAGGATTGGTTTGAGAATGGGAAGGGAGGAAGGAAAGAAATCTTTAGTATTCACTTTCAGAGAAATAAGCAACTGCATCATCACCTCTGTGCTGCCCACAAAAGCAGACACCATCCATTTCTCCACTGCTCTACTGTAAGAGAATGGCTTTGACAGGGAGGGTCTGCCTCACTGCATTTCCATACAACAGCTTGAAAGCAGGAAAATACCATGCTCAGGAGTGGCAGGAGAAATCTTGTGCAGAGGTGGTCCTGCACAGGTTTGCCTGATGTGGGCCTGGCAGAGCCCACAAAGATGCCAGAGGCACCAGAAGCCCCAGGACACCAGAGCCACTGTGCCTCTGCTCAGCCAGCCCTGAAGCAGGACCTGCAGCCTCCTGCAGAGGAGTGTTAGCTCTGCCATGGGCTTGTCTCTGAGCACCTTTTCTGCATCCATTGAGGTTTTCTCTACTTCACCACCTAGATACCCACTGATTTACACTAATCCTGTGAGCTTTGTCCAGCCTCCTGCTGGCTCAGCCTGAGGCTTTTCCAAGCTTCTGGCAATCCTGTCCCATCTCACTCCTTTCTGAAAAGCAGGGAGAAGAACAAGGTGTTCCCCATAGCTTATAAAACTGTGATCCTAAAAAAATCCTATTGGCCAAGGTCATCTCTGTGGAGCATTTAGAGATCAATGCTGAGTCCTGCTGATGATTTCATCCAGTGCAAATACGTAACTACCAGCAATCTTGATGCTGCAGTGCTGGAAAGCAATGTTTCAAACACCATCTTTTAAGAAGCAACAGAGACCAAACAAACAGGTGCCCTATAAGCTTGACAAAAACTCAAATCCTCTTCAGGGGGAAATTAGCAAGCACTGCTACTGGCTGTATCAAATTTATTAAGGTCCCAGAGAAAGCAACCATGAAGAAAAGAGATAAACAATCTTCAGAGAAAATAATTGCAGATCAATTGTGACATAATCAGGAGACCAGTTTCTCAAGGATGGAGAAAGGGGATGCCAGGCCTTTCTCTCATTAATCAGAATTAAAAGCCAGAAATATGCTGTCTATCTCTGCTCTACAGCAGTGCTGCAATTGATTGCTAATTGTTCTCTTTGAAGATTATTTATCTCTTTCCCTCAGGATCATTCCTTCCTCCCCTCTCTGTTTCTTCCCATAAAAAAAGAATGACCCTAAAGTGTCTTAAAAGAATTAGAGATGCTTTGCAGTGCCATTATGAGCTCACAAGCAGCTAGATGGGGAAAGGAGTTACATGTTATTGCCACAGTTTTGTGGGAAAGGGCAGATTGTAGCTTTAAGAGAAGCGTCAGAGTTGATAGATGAGAAACTAAGCTGAATTTCCTTCTCTCTAGCTCTCAGTGTTCTTGGGTTAGGCACCGTATGATGTATGAAGTAATGTTTGGAGCCCTGGCAGACCTAATCTGGTACCTGCAGGGTCCTTCAAAGACCTTCCAAACCCTCTTTCTACTCAACAGTTTAAGCACAATTGAGCTGAAGATGGGAAACTGAAGTATCTATGTGCATTTGAGAGTCATCTTATTTTTTATTTAGATCTTTACCACATAACAGAATTCTTTTTTTTTGTCTGAAGTCCATTACTAGAGCAAACTCAGCAACCCAGGAATGCCAACCAGAAAGTTCTGAACCCTGTTTAAACCTTTTCCCAGCAAGCACCAGGAATGGGAAGATGCCAGGAATGAGACCACAAATACTGCATTTGAGAGGTGATTTGTAGGCTGGAAGGGCAAACACCTGCCCATTACTGTGGTCTCCATGTCCTTGGTGCTGCAAAGAGAGTGCATGGGTAACCAAGCGTCACAGCCTGGTCTCCTGTGAGCCTTGGAATGATGTCCACACCTGCATGTCTGCATGAGACATGGGAGGAGAGGGACTGTGCTGGGAAAGAACGTGGCAAAGCCCTCACTGCCTGCCTGGCTGGAAGGAGAGGAGGGAGCCCCAAGGGGCAGCTAGCTGTTCTGCCCTGTCCTGGACAAGGAGGGCTTGTAATTCTCCTGGCACAGCTCTCTTGCAGACACAGATCAGATGAATTTCAAGCTGTTCCCAGCTTGCTGTGCCTGTGATGTGCCCCAACATGCTGCACTAAACCTCCTCTGGTGCCCAGTGCACTCAGATACCATGTTTCAACTGTTTATTAGTTTCTGTGTTTTTCCTAGGTCTGGAGGGGGGCATTCCTGACCTTTCTTCTGCCAGACTGTGCTTGTTTTTACCTCCCAGCATGGCATGAACACTGGATGCAAATGGGTCTGTGTGCCAGAGCATCATTTTGCTGCCCTGACAAGCAGCAGCAAGGCCATCTCTGGTCATTGCATGGAGCATAGCCAGTTGTGATGGGAAGAGGTCTATTTCACTGTGGAAAGGCTCAGCCTGATGGTTGAAATTGTGCTACGAAACCCTGAAAGCAGTATTGCAGGGGGAATTCAGCCTGGTGTGTCATCTAACTCTCACCTCACTGTGAGTCAGAGGGAGGGAACAGCGCCTATCCCTGAGGGACCCCAACCTGTCATGGGAAGAAACACCCATTGTCTTCACGAAGGTTTGGTTTGTTTCCCTCCCCGTCAAATGGAGATCATCAACCCAGAAGGGCTGGCAAGACAAGGTGTGTTACTGGGTGGAGGCGTAGGGGCCCTGGACTAGAAGCAGCTAGGGAAGGGTAAAGGATGATAATTATTATTGCAGAAGAAATTCCCAGCTGTGGAATCAACACATCTCATTAGACTTTAAAACTGAGCAACATGGAAAGGTAACCAATCCTGGAAGAAGCCAGCTACAAGCAAGGACTTCCCCACCCCACTTTCTCCCAGTTTTGCCTCTCCCCTTCAACATCCACAGGCTGGTGAAGGTTTCCTGGACCAAAAGAAATAGCTCAGTTCTGGACAGACGCAAAATTTGCTGCCCTCCCTTTAAAATATCTGTTTTCCTGTTGGGTTGCTAACTGGAGCCTATAAAAGTATTCACACTCAGAAAAAGTTCTCCCTTTTCTGTATGGCTATACACAGAAGTGCTGGTTTGCAGGATGTGACACTTTAGGAAAGGACCTTGATCCTTCACTCTAAGTTAAGAGTCCAGTGTGCTCTCTGCAGTTGGAAAAATATTTTATCTTGATTTCACCACTTGCTGTTTCCAACGAAGATTCAGAAGGGAAAACACACTTAAAATACCTCTTCTACTTCAGTTTCTCAACTCGAAATGGTCATTACTTTTCTTTATACTTGCAAATGACATTGTCCTTCACTTCAGGAAAAAAAAAAAAAGGAAAGAAATTTAAAACAAAATATGTAATGGTAATGAATAGATTTTGATTAAATTCTTGATGGAAAAATTCAATAGGTCCTTGATTAGACTTTTAATGAAAATCAGTAATGCAAAGTAGCCAACAGCACAGAAGTCAGAGCACTCAGGGTAGGCAAGGGGGAATCAGCCTGGCTGAGACCCATTTCATCCCTCCTGCACCAAGAAGTGGTCATTGGCAGTTGGCCAGTTTTGAGCACTGCTCTTTTCATTTCTTTTCCCACAACCTATAAATATATTTAAAATAAAATTAAGAAACTTGGTTTCATTCCAGTTCAAGAGACAGGAAAAAAAAAAAAAAAGATGAAAAAATAAGTAAAGAAAGCAAAAGGCAGACTTTTAATAAAATTTTTCCCTGTAAAATAAAACCATTGTTTTACAACTTTTCTGATAGAGCAGGTGTCAGGGTACCTGTGACTAGGTGGAAAGGCATGTCAGCTTTGTTTCACGTTTGAAGTGTGCAGAAATCTTCCCTATAACAAAAGTGTTTTGTACCAGCAAATATTTGTCTTCTGCATAGCAGTAAAAGGAATTGTTCTGTAGTTCTCTGTGCTGGGGTCATTCAAGTCCTGGTACAACAAATATTGCTTCTAATGAGAGAGAGCAGCGCTTGATCTCTGGCTAAAGGCAACCAAAATCCATTTGGCATATAAGTCCAGACTGGGAGGAGGAGTAGAAAACTCAGCAAACAAAAGGAACCACAGCAGCATGGCGATCCTAGGAAACAAAAGCAGGTGAGAGCTATCCAAGAGTACTGTGAGGGAAGCACCAAAAACCACACAAAGCCCCCACAAGAGCTTCCTTTACACATGCTCTGGCTCAAGCTGAGTGATCTCCCAGTGCCCACAGGGCAAGCAGAAGGGCAAGCTGTCCTCTGGTGTTTCATTACCAGGGTAAAGAGTGGCCCTTTCCTCTGAACTGTCCCTCTGGAGGTCACCCTTCATGGAGATAAAAGCACTTGGACTGCACACAAACTTCATGCTGGATGCTCCTGCTGTGTCCCAGTGACTGTGGGCACTCAAACCCTCCTGCTCCAGGGGGTGACTGGAGTGGTATCTTAAACTACAAGCAATTTCAGCTGGCAGGACCCTTGCAGATCTAGGCATTGCATGCATCCATCAACAGCCCTGCAGCAGCTGGGGGTGTTTAAGAAGTACCTGGTTGAGGAGGGTTGGTTGTGATGTCCCTGTAAGCCTCATTGTGCTGAGCAACCAAATGAGCAAAGACAAAAAGGCCCTGTGTGGCCAGGAACACACAAGAGAAGCAGAAGTGCTGCTGGACAGAGTAGCTAGGCACACCTCTGTGGAGGGATGAGCTGGGGAGGAGTCATGGAGAAAATGATATGAGCCTTTAAACACCATTTCTGGTGTGTGGGAACATGGGTTGGTGCTGCCTGTTGTAGGGCATGCACACAAAGGTCAGGTTTGGGAAGCAAAAGTAGCTGCAGTGATAACCCTATTGCAGAATGCACCAAGCTGTTCCCTCCTCCTGGCTGCTGGCACTGCCAGGTTGCAAACCAGAGCCACGAACCCAGTCCTCTTCAGTGACTACAGAGACAGGAGAAGGGCTTTGTCTCTGTCCTGTAACACAAATGTGACACTTAAACTCTTACCATCTGCAAAATTAGTGTTTTACACAACCTCCCCTCTGTCTGCAGGGGAACAGAGCTGGACACCCTGTCTGGCAGGCTTCAGATGCCAGTTCATGTCAGTCACACAGGTCTTCCATCAGGCTCTTCTCTGTGGTCCCCTGACTCTACCCAGTGATAAATCACTCTGCACAGGGAGCTCAGGTGGAGAAAGGCAATAGAAGATACTAAAGGGCAGCAAAGTGAGAAAAGAGCCATCCTTCATACAGATGTCCCTTGTACCACAGTTAAAGAGGAAGCAACATGCCACATCAAAGAGGGGAAATTAAAAATATAGCAAATATGTCCCTCTACTCTGCAGCTATCACCTGGGAGTTTGCATAAAGTTTATGACACTCTTTCATTTCTAGAAACTAGCAGTAAAGGAGCCGGACATTTGTTTTGCAGCTTGGCTCTGCTCCTTGAGCAATAAATGCTGCACAGCGTGGAGCCAGGTCTGCAAATGCACTGTGCCTCTGCAGGAGCAGGGCTGAACACTGCAAGGTGGTCCTGGGATGCTGATGCTCCTTAGTATCTGGAAGTGTCCTGATGGAGGACAACAGGGAGAGAGACAAAACAAATGCATCAGTGCAAGCCTGCAGTGATGATGAGGTGTCTGTATCACCAGGTAGCTTCTTTCTTTGGAGTAGAGAGGATGAAACAGGGCTGTGATGGTTTTATAGCTGAGGATGAGTGGGATCACTGAGGTGTACCACTGCCCCATTTGTTTGGGAGAAACTGGAGCACATCAAGGAGGTTTTTATCCCCACCAACTACCCCCCTTCAGCCCCCACATCTACCCTGCCCCCCAGCTGGGTACTGTCCCTGTGGAGCAGTGTTGGGTGCACTGCAAAACTCCCAGGGCATAAGGAGATAGAAGATTCCATCAGGCTTCTGGCTTTGTTCTGCTCCTGGGATGTCATAACCCTTTGCATCTGCTCCTTGGTGAGGATGAAGAGACTCCCACCTGAGGAGACTTCAGAGTGAACAAAAACACCATGTGAGTGGGACAGCTTGCCCTCTGATGGCAGTGACACGGAAGGTCTTTGGAAGAGCTGGGGGCCCTCAGTACTCTCTGTGTTCACTCAGGGCTGACTTACCTCCAGCATGGACATGGCTGGAGCCAGTCACAGGGCAGAGTCCTGACTGCCTGAGCCACATATCAGGACTCCAAATGACCACAGGTATTTGTTTATTCTCATTTCTCTTTCCATAGTTACCTGATCTCAGTGCAAGTTTTCCAAGCTCCGAGTACAAAAAAATACTCTACTATCTGTCTGAAATAACTTCTCTTTTATAGAGGCAATACAGCTTGTTGTGAGAATGCCAGCCAGGTCTGAAACCATCAAACTGATGAGGACAAAGGTAAGAAGGCAGCAGACCCCTTGCAGGGAAGCCAGGCCACGTCCTGCAGGAATGCCTTTAGGAAAACAAGCTCCATGAGCAGTTGTGTTCACCTCTGGCACCAGGATCTAGGTAACAGCCTGCCAAAAAAGACAGTGGTATACCACAGTGCTGAGGAGCACAGCTGAAGGGAGAGAGGCCTAAAAACCCAAACAAACATGACCTCCAACCCTCCCTCCACAAGTAAACTGCCCCAGAATGAACTCTGACACCAACCAGGTAAGATTGTAATGTCTGAGCAGCCTATAAGGGACAACTAGGATGAAATAAATTCACTTGGTTTTGAAATGTCCCAGAGATGCATTTCACAGCCTGCCCACTAAATGTCTACAGCCAGGCTTTATCACACTTGCACAGATCTTCTGGTGTGACTCCAGCTGGATGCTGCACCCTGGGCACCTTCCAGTTCATTAGCTAACATCTGTCTGACATGCTGTTTGTTTTCTCACCCTCATGGAACAGGGACAAGCCTGCTAAGGAAGGCTTTTGATCACTGGGTTGTTTTGGGTGCAAGGTCACTCTTTTGCAGTGAGTTGCTGATGGAGGAGGCAGCTTCTCTCCAGCAGAGCCTTCAAACACACTGGGACTGTTGGGACACCCATGGTTTTTCACACACAGGAGCTAAACCAGCAGTCCCTGGAGAACAGTGCCTGAGAACTCTGGCCTTCACAGAGCTGCTCCAACACCTCCAAGACACACCACAAGGCTGCATCCTCCTCCACCCACATGCATAGAAACTGCTTCAGTCCCAGGAATATTGATGTTTCTGCTGCTGTATTGAGAATAGTACTTCTCTATAGAGTTTGAGAAAGTACTCTCCTTCCTCTCACAGTCATCTGGGCCTCATCAGAATACTGCTTCAAACTCCATCTGGAGACTCAGACTTGCAGGAGTCTGGTTGCAGGGTGCCAACTTCCCACAGATCAGCCAGCCCTGAGTGAATGTTGGCACACATGCTCCCAGCACATTACCAGGGCATCCCACACACACCTCTGTCCACACAGACCAGGCCAGGCTGTACAACCAGTCACCATGGCTCATCTTGGAATGTGTGTGGCTCTGAGTTTGGGTCTGGCTGGAGCAGAGCTCTTATTCCCCTCTCTTTGACCAAAAGCAAGTATTCAGTTTGTGTGCTGCCCATGTTTCTACATCCAGACAGCACTCCCAACAGAGAGCTGTTTGCAACCAATAGAGGCATTTTGGGTGCCTTGGCTGAGTTGTGCTTCCTGCTCCTTTCTCTTCTGCTCCCTGCTGGAGCTGCCTGTGCCACACACCTGTTACCTGCTCCTGGGCTCCTTTCACAGCCATGCAGCAGCGCAGGGGGTGCAGCTGCTGCATGTGAAGTAACACGAGCATATTCCTCTTAATCTGACAACAGGATAAGGAGGAAAACAGAAGTCCAGGTAGTAGATTGGCCTGTGGGTCCATGGGAGATATTGGTGGAGATTATATGTTCCAGGCTGGTTTTATTTTGAACCAGACCACACAACCCCCACCCCGACCACAGAGTATGTTCATCTCCTCCAGCTCCATATCCAACCTGGCTGCACACACAGTGGTGCCTCAGGAAGCTACTGGAATGCCACCTTAGTGACCCTTCATCTAACTACAGTGACCACGGCAAGTGATAGACCTGGGCTTGTGTTCTGGGAACCTCCAGATCCCGGCATTCTCTGCAGCTCTCTCCTTCTCTGCAGCTCTCTCCTTCTCTGCTCCCCAGCTGGCACCTGTCCTGATCTGCACGCCCAGAAGTTCATGGTACACTGATAACCCAATGCAAACAGAGAAATCCCAGCATGAAAAGTGGCCCTGAGCACACCGAGCATCTCCTTGGTGTTGTTTGTAATTACAGAGGCAAACAGTCCTGTGAGCAGTGCTGCCAAGGGCTCCCTGGAAGAGCCCCAAGCTCCAGATAGCCAACTAGTCTGTTGATGGGGCACAGCAGAGCAGAGATGTAGCTTTTCCCTCCTGTTCTTCTGATTCAATTTCTGATCTTCTGATTTAGCAGGCAGCTGGCTTGGGAGCATTCACAGCAGTCAGGGCTCTATGTGCCTGGGAAGCCCTCCCGTTGGCACAGGACAAGCCCAGGCATCTTCAGCTGCTTCCTGCTTTGAAAAAGAATTCATCCGTGGTGGAAGCTGGGAGGCAGACCAAGCACAGACATTTTGGCATTGAAGTAGCAGGTACTGCATTGTCCTGAGATGCCTTTTTCTCTTCTGACTTGCTGATGCCAAGTCAGGGGGTTAGAGGGGAGCTCAGACCTGAGAATAATATTTATCAGCTTTCCATATCCCCTCAGTCTGCATATTTCTACACCACGTAAGTTCAACTCTGACATATCTTCTAACAGCATAAAAACATTTTGCTGCTGTCCAATTTTCTGTTGTTGCTGATTTTTTGTTTGTTTGTTTGTTTAATTATCGCTCTGTGGAAAATTTCGAAATGGCAACTGTTCCATCCCTTTTGGGAAAAACAAGCAGACACTGAAATGTTGGGATTGCCCTAGGAGCAAAAATTCCACATCTTAGTGGTAGAATTCAGTGCCTCCATAGGAGGGTGTCAGGGAAGGAAGTCCTAAGACATAGCTGCACCCTTGGTGAAGGCTGGGATGAAGCTTTCAGTGCCCTGGGCATCTTCTGCCCTTATCCCTCATGAAACAGAACCTACAACCTGCCAGCAACTCCCACTAAAAGGCTGTTGGAATACTGGATTCATTCAGGTCACTTGCAGAACGAGTCTTGTTTCCATATTGCTTCTCCAGGGATCTGATTCTCCTGTTTCAGGTGAAGCTTTTCTAACATCTGCCTTTTTTGTGTCCTTCATTTACTCTTGGCTGCATTACCCCAAGTGCAATGACCTGCTCTAGCAGGGAGGTCAGACTAGATGATTTCCAGAAGTCCCTTCCAGCACCAGCATTCTCTGATTTTGCGATTCTGTGACTTTCTCTGTCTCGTCAATCCCTTCTGGATTCTGATATCACTTTTCTGCTTTCCTGTCAGGAATTTCTGTTCTTTCCTTGCCCCAGAGCTTCCGTCATTGCCCTGAAGCTTCTCAAGGCTTTGAGGGGATGAATCAGGAAGAAAAGATATGACCTTTCATGGTGAAGCCTGAGATATGGAAGCACTGTGCCTCTAATAGTGCACCGTGGTGCTGCTTTGCTGTTCCACGTTGCTCTCCATAGTGCTCTGACTAGCAACAGAAGAACCAGCAGTGTCCATTCTCACATGGTGTCAGGACTGGTGCAGTGTAGGTTGAGTGCCCAGGTGCGGCTTGCAAACAAGAAAATGAGGCCAGAGTCAAGGCTCCTTACAGGAGATGGCACCACAACCCAGCATCTCCTTCAGGACAGCTCTGCTGCCTTTCTTTCCCCTCCAGCTTCAGTGAGCTCCACTACACTCTCTGGCTTGGATCCCTGCAGGGCCATCTTTCTCCAGACCTTCTCTATCCCCAGACTGTAATTCTCCTACAACCTCTGCTTCCTCAGGGCTGTTTTTTCCCCCTCCTCTAATCAGTATCACTTAGGGTGGGCTCTGCTGTGGTCTCAACGTGCAGCTGCTGGCCTGCAGCACCATAACTGAGTCCCAGGACTCAGCAGCAGCTCCTCTGAGAAGACAAATCGGTCATTATGCATCTGAACAAATAGATTTCATATTCCAAATGGAGAGATCTGTCAGCAGCTCCATTCCTCTGGGAAGCCATGAATGTCAAGCCATTTAAGAGCCCTTTCCTAATGATGCCCCTGGTGAGCAGCCGTGAAGACGTATAGCCCCAGAGCTCAGCAAGAGTTTGCTGGAGACTATCAGGGTAGAGGGGAAGATTAGGAGGCATTAGCACAGCAGAATGTCTCGTTCAGCACTTCCTCTGGAGTCCTGCACAGCAGAAAAGGAGCATGAGGCATGGGCTCAGATTAATGGGTTTTTTACAAGCCAGCTTTGTCTTCTGACAGAGAAGAAAAATGATTGCACACACACACACACACGCACACAAGCACACACACGAATGAGGGGAGATGGGCTGTTCTGCCTGACTTGTACATTTTGTAATGGAGAGCCTGGCTGGAAGGAGAGGAAAAAGATTAAGTAGGGCAATGGGAATGTGAACCCTCTCTGAGCTGCTATGATGCTTATCAACTGCAGACCCTGCAAGGTTTGTCCTGGCACTATTCCCCCTGCAATCCATAGCCCTTTTTTTGGCTTGGGGAAAAAATCATACGGGTTTGGAGACTCTCTCCCAAGCCAACAGACTGCAAGAGCTGACTGTGACCCCCAGCAGAATGGACAGGGTTAGAGTGAGCCAAGAACTAAGCCCTTGCCACCAGGACTGAACCCATGGGAGGAACCATGGCTCTTAGCTTCCAGACAAAAAGGGCATGGAGACACAGACTTCTCAAGCCCATCGACATGGCAAGTCCATGATTTTCTCCCACTGCCCACATAGATGCTCCAATCTGGAAACCAAACAATTGTAATTTACATTGAAAACATTCAGGTTGTAACACTGCCCTGATCAGGTATCCCCTCCCAAGCCCTTCTTTGCTAGATTTGGTCCAAATTTTCCAATTTGCTAGTCTTCCCAAAGTAGATTTTTTTTGCAAATTGGGGTTTTCTAGGATATACAACTGACTGAATGTCACAAAGTGACATTTGGAAACCTCTCACAGATCTGTTATTTGGCAACTTCTTAAAAATTAGCAGTTGTGTTTTGGACAAAACAAAACAAACACATTCACACCAAGAAAAGGTGACCAGAATCAAACCCCTGGCTTCAAAAAGCATGGACAATTTCAATTAGCAAAACCCCCAATCTCATGCTTATAACCACCACCTGTATACAAAACATGGCCCTATCTTCTTCCAAATGTGTATACCAGCCTGTGTGTTATCTCTTCAAATGGAGCCATTTCTATTAAGAAAAATGCAAGTATCTAAAGGCCACCTTTAATAAAGTATTTGATAGAGTGCCTTGCAAAACCATACCTGGCAAATGAATTCGAATTGGAGTGGATACAAGCTGGGACACCTGACGGAAAATTGGCTAAGAGGTGTGTAAACACAGAGTCATGATAAACTACAGGGGTCTGCATGGGGAGGAAGGTTTCCAGAAGGTGCCACAGGGATCGATGTTAGAGCTGGTCTAGTTTAACATCTTTATTAATGACAGGGATGGAGAAGTAAACAACACATTAATAACATCCCGGGATGATACTGAACAGCACAATTCCCTAGACGGAGCCAATACAAGGAATTTGCAGTGCAAGGGCTGACCCTGCATAGCTTCTTGCATTTTGTTATCAAGATCAGGGGGTTCATTGGGCAGTGAGGTGGGAAAGGGGCTGAAAGGAATCTAGGAAAGGAGCCCAGGCTGGAAGCGTGAGATGAATGTTGTGAGATAACTGAGGGAGATAAAGTTTAGGTCAATTTCCATTCTCTAATCCACATCCCCCCCCCCCGCCATCCCCGTGCCCCAAGATCCTCATTTTTGCCTTGGGAAGGGCACTACAGACAATGGGCCATACAAATTGGCAGCTATGCCTCTATAACTAGATGCTCCCTTCAAGATGCTATATCCCTCCAAGGAACCTTCAGGCAAGTGTTTAAAATCAGAGATGCTGTCTATCCCAACACCAGAGATATTGCACCCGTTCAAAGGAATGCTGTGTCAGTAATTCATGCATCAGGAAAAATAGCAAGCATGAAGTGATCCGTGAGATCTCTGCTTTTGGAAACTGTTGATTGCTTAATACCAGCAATTGTAATTTTATTTCATTTATGTCATCTTTTGGAGCATGGTCCTGGCTAGGAACACACACACACACACACACTCTCTCTCTCAATACTTCAGAAAGACTAATTTTCCCTGTTTCAAGGGAATTATGAGCAAAACCCTTGGGGAGAAAGATGAGGGCAGGAAAATGAGATGAACAAAGTTGAGTAAGTGGGAGACAGTGCAGGAAAGAGCCACAAAAAAACTGTGGAGCTGGAAGAAAATCAGCCTTGCAATGAGAGACTGAAAATTCTTGATCTGTTTAGCTCATCAAAAAGATTGAGATTTAACTGATTGCAATGTGTAAGTACCTTCCCAGGAAGAAAATACAAGGTGTGAAAGGCTCTTCAATCACATGGGGAAAGGAACAAAAGAGCCAACAACTGGAAATTAAGGTCAGACAAAATCCAGTGAAATGTAAGGCCCACATTTTCAGCAGAAAATGTGACCAGATATTCAGTCAAAATCCCAGGGATGTGGTGATTTCTGGGATGTGGTAATTTCTTCACATCTAAAAGCAAGGGATGATTTTCTGTAAGATGCTCCAGTCAAATACTGGACACCATTCAGTAGAAACCAGATGCAGCTCCCTGCTTAACACAAGAGGTCTGCGCTGCAAAGGGGGTCATGACAGATGACTTGTGGTTTTCTTCCAGAGTTACTTGGAAGAGGATGTTTAAATACCTTATGTTGCATCTAATTCCTTTCAGTTCCACAACTGCTGGCATGTTCTTTTTACACTCTTAATTACAGATCTGCATTCATCTTCTTTTGTCCATTCTGGATATTGTGCAAGTACTTGTTTTCATCATGTTTGCTATACCAGCATCTTCATTTATCCCACACAGCTGTCTGTCATTTCAAAGCACAGCCCGTGGCTCCCCATGCATTTTCCATACCTGTGGTTAAGATCTCAATAGGACAGTTCCTGTTTTATTCCTAGAACTGCAGGAGCCTATTAAAGAAGGAAACTTATGCTGTGCTCTCTTTAAGGAGAGACTTTCTTCTTCTCTGTGCTAGTAATTTTTTTTTCCCCAGTTGTGAAGATTGCATCCTTTTCAACAGCACAGCCTCTTCTTCTTGTAAGTTGAGACAACCTGATATCAGGTACCCCAGATTCACCTCCTGAGAGGTTTCTGCTGGCTCTACCTAAAGCTAAATACACCTTGATTTAATGCTGCAGGAGGAGCTACCAGAGGGAGAAGCCGTGGGCTCTGGCGACTTGGGGAGAAAGCCAAGGTGGAGGAGAGAGGCTGAAGGTTGTTTTTGCTGCTATTATTTAAGTTAACAGCAAAGGTAGGGCCAAGAGCATGGGTAAGGCTTGACCCTGTCCTTGCACTCTGTGGGGGAGCCGGCTGAGCACGCTGCTGCTCACACACAGGTCTTGTGCAAGGAGACATCTGGAGGCAGGCCCCATCTGGATCAGACCTCTCTCCTGGGAACAGCGCTTGTGTGATTTCCTGGACACCATAAAGTTGCTGTAAATGCAAAGACACTCCAGAAACGGGCAAAAGTGATGAAAAGTCTGTGGGGAAAGGCCTGGAGCAGGAGTAAAAGGGGCACTTGCCTGCTTACAAGAACTTGGGAGGAGGAGGGAGGGCATTAAGGGTCTCCTGGTAGTTTCACTGAGAGGAAGCGGATGAAATCAGATGCAAGAAAAATTGCATCTGAACATCAGAAGATGCTTTCTGTCTCTTAGATGTATTAGCTTGGGGAATTGCATCCTTAGGTACAGGGTGAGGACATGGTTGCTCAAGACATACCTAGCAAGACTCTGAGCTTGAAGAGAGATGTCCAGTTGAGGAGCCGTTTTCTTAGAGCTGTGCCAAGCTGGGACAGTCCCAGCACTGCTGTTACACCCCCGCTTTGTTGATGCCATTCAGAGGGTGCTTCTGGGTGCCCTCTGTAGCCCTGGGAACTCAGGATGTCTGGTCTCACAGGCTGGTAGGAGGGATGTGCATTCTCTCCATGGTGTCCAGCCCCAAGTTCCTGTGTCCTCCTGCCATGGCTGGACCCCTGGATGGCTCTCACCAGGTCGAGTGCCGATGGTGATGGAGATGGGCAGGAGGAGAAGGGCTTCCCAGGGATCCTGGACATCCTAGACTGACGTCCACACCTGTGCCCCTGCATCGCTATGGATGGAAGTCACAGGTGGCTGTTGCACCTCCGTGGCTGTGGCCCCACCTCCAGCAGTGCTCTCCAAGTTCTGGTTTGACCACCAGCCCAGTTAGGTTTTCCCAATAGTTTTATCCCCCGGGATGTTGGCTGTAGGGACTTCCTGACTTTTTTTCACCTTCCCTTGCTCACTGTCCTAGCCTTTTGGGTCTGCTTTTTCCAGGGGTGACCATGTCTCCAGGTTGGAGCACCTTTTCCAAATTGGTGGGCTCCTACAAGAAGCTCAGAATACAACAGCCAGCAGCACCATTCCTCCTGCAGATCTATCTGCTTCCTAAGTAAGACCTATTGCCAGCCTGTCCCTTATCTTCCTTTCCCTCCTTTCCAGCCGCTCCTCTCTTCCTGGTTTCTCCTAGAGTTGTGTTGTTGCCGTGGTTACCCGTTTATCTTTGAAAGATATATTTTCCCCCACCCCAGTACAAAGTGAAATTCCCGAGCTTCATCCTCCATGGAGAACTGCCTCCCTCTAAAGTGGCCCTAATTGAGCATGAAATGCTATGCAACTAAATTACACCATAATTTATTCGGCGTTAAATGATTTTAAGCAGTGGCTCAGGAGTGCTGGGAACAAGAATCACTCCCCTCTTCCCACTCCCCTCGCTTGTTCTGCCAGCGCCGCAGCCGGGACCAAGCCAGAGCCCGAGGATCGCATACTCCGATGAGGACCAGTCTTAGACAGAACAGCCGCCACTTCACTGTCTGATTTTTTCGGGAGAGCTGACAGCTTGTTGGGCACTCATCAAAGAGCCTCTAATCACATCCCAGTCGTTCCTAATTTCCTAATTTCCAACAGGGATCCTGTCTGCAAACGCAGTGTATGGTATGTCACCAGCATCGTGCAGGATCTAGGTGGTTTTAGCCTGGCAGGCTTAGATCAGGGGCTAAGGGCTTTTCCTCTTTGAAGAGAGAAAACTTAAATGTGGAGGGTTTGGCCAGGTTGAAACTACCTGCCAAATTATATATCACATTGGCTTTCTTCATTCCCAGACCACAGATCCTTTCCTCCGGCCTGACAATTGCCCTCCAGGCCGTAGAACATCAGGTCCCTCACACTGGTGTTTCTCTGCAGCAAGGAGATGCATGTTGTTCCTACGGAAATAGGAAACCATTTGCTCTCCCTTCTAAACACCAACAAAATACCATTTTGAAGAAAAATAAAGAAGTTTCATATCGAAAATGGAAAACTGAGGTGTTCCAACACTCTTCAGAAACACTTTTCACTGTCTTTTCAGACTGGAGGCATTTGACAAAATTGATAAAAATATCAGAAGTACCCCTATCAGCACAAAGTGTATTTTTAGACATAAAAGAGGAAAAGTTTCATTCAGTGAGGAAAAATGTCCCTACTTCCACTCAGAATGGAGACAATTTCAGCATTGTGTAAGAGACTCCAGGAGAAATGCATTCTCCTAAATAAGGAAGGATGGGAAAAGTACCAGCAGGATCAGAGGTACAGAAATATAGAGCAGCTTCCAGCTTTCTTTTCTTCTTTCTTTCCTTTTTTTTTTTTTCTTTCTTTTTCTTTTTTATTAAATATATGGGGACTAAGGTTAATTTGGACTCCTACAAGTCAAAGAGTAATTGGAGACAAGAAACAGCTAGCCCCATAGAAAAGGAAACAGGGCTGTATGAACAACCAGGACTCTTCAGTCTGTGTAAGGGCTGGGTGGTGATTAAGGATGGGTAGATTAGGAGCTCAGCAAGTCTTAAATAGCATGGAAAAGATGACTGCAGATGGATGCTTTCCTGTCTTTTCTGAGACAGCCATGCATCAAACTTGAAGAAAGCAGGTTCAAAAGAAACAAGGGATTTTTCTCTCACATGTGGACGTTATCCCGTGTAACATCCACTCATGGGACATTGTGGGTGGTAAAAATGTTATAAAAAAAGTGGCACAAAACCCACCAGGATTATTTCACAGGGAGATAATTCATCAAAAATTGCTTAATCCTAGAGTGGTGTTTTGTTCCAAGCCCAAGGATGATACTCAAGGAAAAAAAATCAGACGACCACATTGCATTGCTGCTGGTTTGAAGCACACGAGAATGTTGAGGTGTTGGTACAGAATATTTAGAAGGGTTTTTTGAGATTGTGCAGATAGCTGAACCTTGTTTTAGCAGTGCAGGCATTGACAACATGCCAGACCTGGGGTTGCACTCCCAGGCTGTGCAACCTCCTTCTGCTGAAACAATATTCCAGGGGGAAACATCAATTTATCCAAAGCAAAATGTTTCACTTAGAAGTGTTGTCTTCTGACAAAACTCATTTTAAGGTGAAAAAGAAAGGAAAAAAAGAAGAAAGAAGAGGGAGGGAAGAGAAAAGAGGATGAGTACTTTGATAAGGTTGAAGTGTTTCATTTGGGTCTTTCTTGAGTGCAATGTTTCAAGATGACTTCTTCCCCTGTTTCAAAAAGAAAAGTACATTGTAAAACCAAATGATAAATGAAAAAAAAAAAAAAAAGGAAACTGAGCAGAACTCCTTGAGTCATCCCCACATCGTTTTCCCCTGCTGTTTTCCTTCAAAAAGATGGTTAAATCTCACTGGCTTTTGTTCCGTCTTGGAATGGAAAACCTCTTAAAACCACTGAACTTCCCCCAGCTTCTCTCACAACCACTTCCCTGCTCTTTGGGATGACCTCTTTGGTGGGAAGCCAAGACAGTGAGCCCAGGCCACTCTCCAGCTGCCCCAGATAATCCTCCCAGCTCACACTGACCTCTGCTAAAAGAGGCAGGAAGCTGTTACAAAACTTGCCCATCCTTTTCCAGGCAGGAAGGAAAAATACTGGGCTCCACAACCATGAGTCAAACACTTTTCACTGCTATGAATTTCCCTGAAGATGAGCTGAGTGCTGGCACTGGAGATGCAGGGGATAGTAGCAGCAACGCCAGGTCTGCATGCTCAGGAGCAGCTGCTGTACCAAGCAGGGAGCACACACCTCGTGTGTCCACCCCACCAGGACAGCAGCATCCACTGGGACTAGCTCTCCATCACCCCGGACATCATCTTCAGGCTTGTTCCTCCACCAGGAGCCTGTAGGATGATGGAAAAGCTCTTTTCCAGCGTCAAGTTAGTCAGGTGCCTCTGTGCTTGTGGCAGGCAGGCAAAGGGCTGTGCTCCCTCCTGCCAGTCAGTGCTGAGAACTGAGGGAAGACTTTTGTTTGCTCTCCTCTGCCACACAGCTTTGTGAACTCCAAGAAGATGTTTGTTTGTTCTCCTCATCTTTCCCACAGCATTTGAGAGCCCTTCAAGGCAATGTTTTCCACCCAATCCTGCCTCATTCCTTGAGGTGATTCCCAGCATATGGGAGCCCTCTTGCACTTCACCCGGCAAGACCACACTATGGGTAACACTCAAAATCCCTCCCAGCAAATAAATAATTATTTGAGAGAAGCTCGGCTTCAAAGTGGCTTGGACAAACAATATTTTTCTTAGGTTTTTTTAAGCTGCTTGAACAAGTGAGTTGTAAAATATTTTGGCCCCAGAAGTGAAAGTGAATTTGAAAGGTGAAAAGCATTGTTCTGGCTCAAAGAAAGCCTCTCGTTTCCCTTCAGCTGTTCCCAAAGTTTCTTATAGTGATCTTTGCAAAATAAAAAACCCCACATGTTTTCACATGAAAGTGTTAAAAAGTGCAATCGAAGCTCTTGTAGAAGGGCTTATTTCTGACTGAAGCAGTCTTTTCTCACCCAAATTAACTGCTAAGTTGACACACGGTTCCAAAGAGCACTCCCTCGCACCAAAGTGCAGAAAATTTCACCCAAAGGGTGTCATTTCCTGGCATTCCCAGGGCCGCAGAGGTGTCATGCAGGGGGTCGCTGTGCTCCCATGAAGCGCGGAGAGCTGTGAGTTGCTGTGCTTTGGGGCTTTTTGAAGTAAAACAACAATCTTCTGAGAGTAAAAGTCTGGTCCTGGCAGAACAGATGTTGTAACTTATCACATTTATGGTGGAAACTTGAGGACCGAGCGGGAATTCAAACAGCAAATAGTTAACAGCATAAACCGAAATAACGAGAAATATATAACGTGTATCAGAGGACCGAAGGGAGTTGATTGGTCTGAAGGAGCAGTGGGGGGTAGAAACGAGCAATTAAAGACCTGGAGGAGGAAGAGGAGGCAAAGGAGGGCATTCCTGAGTAGACAAGTGATTCCTTTAAATCCAGAGGGGTAGAAGTATATGATTCTCATTAAAATCAGCAGCTGTCCTGGGAGACCAGAGTGTAACACACACTTTATCCATTCTCTGCAGACACACGATGAGCTGAGGGCAGGGTTACAGGGCATTGAGGTCTTGTCTAATTAACTGCCCCAAATTTTGCTAACTCAGCTTAGGTGTCCCTGTGCCCTTCTGGGGTGCTGAATAACAGCCGTGAGTCAAAGTGCTGAAGTGACACAGGTTGTCACTCTGAGCTGAAACTCTGGGAAACAGAATCTGAGTAGAACAAGAGGGAGGGGAGAGGCACAGACCCTTGTGAATTCCCCATGTTGCCTCACTGGCAGCTTACAGCAGCTAAAAGCTGGAGTTTCGGCTTGCTGATTACCTCCCTTTTGCCCCCCTTAAACGCTTTTGTTGTTGTGATTAATTGTTTGCCACCGAAGCTATTACTTATCAGATTGTTTGCTAGCTCCTTTATCAGCTGAGCAGAACAGGGGCTTGTTTGTGTGATGCTAAAGCAGCGTGGGAGGGTGCAGAGCTGGATGGAGCCACAGGAGAGGTTGGCTGGGGGAGGCTGTTGGGGTACAAAACCGCCTCTGGCAGCCAAAGCGCAGAGATTCCTACCACGGGAGGTGCTAGTTAAGCACCGGTGCCATTCTGTCAACCCCAGTCAGTTTGCCCAGATCTAGTATTCATTAAATGCTATATTCTTCGGTAAGTGGAGAATGTATTGTGGAGCTTTAATAAAGGCTGTTGCTCATAACTCTGTTTACTGAAGCCTTTCATCTTCACCCTAATTAATTCATGCTAATTTCCTTGCCGGTTGGATACATCAATTTGAAGTTTAAAATAGAATCTTAGTTTGTTTGTGGAGTTCAACATGTTGCAAAATATAGCTCTCCTGTCAGAGGAAAAAAAAAAAAAAAAAGAAAAAGCATAAAAAGGAAAGATCCGAATGGGATCTTACAAATAAATACAATGTGCTCTGCAGTGTGGGTTGGAGAAATGCAGCATTGCTTCAGAGCCCCACATCTGCCTGTAGGATCAGTCCTAAGTGCTCAGAGACTCCACTGGGAACCCTCTCCACCAACAGGATCTTTCCACTGTGCTACTGCATCTTAGTTTTTGTCAACACAAAGACAGGAGATTATATATTCCTTCACCTGGACTCAGTCCTTCATGTCACAATCAAAACAAGGTTTATCAGAAGATGCCATTTCTTGGGGGTAGAATGTGGGCTGTTTGAAAGATCTCTCTGAGGAAAAGTTTTTTGCCTAATCCAGTGCAGGCCATGGGGTGCTGAGGAAGGAGTACAGTGGGGATTGCATTCAGGCTGCTCTCAGGTTTTTCTCCCACCAGCACTACATCAGCTCAGTTCCTGCTACAGCTTAAGGGATATAAGTCACAGCTGAGAAGGCTGTAAAGGACACAGAGACCCATCAGTCATCTCCTTCTCCGAAACTAGTCTTTCTCCAGCCCTTCCTGGCAGACATGTTATTCTCAAAGATTCCCCAAACTAGCAAGCCTCTTTCTCTCCAGACAGTCAGCAAACACTTAATTCTTGTCACTGTGATTTACTTGCATCTTGCTTGAAATCCCCTTCCTGCAGTTTAAACTTGCTTCTTCTTTCCTGTCCAATGGCTGTGGATCATTCCCACCCTCTCTGCTGCCTGATGACTATTCCCCAGCCTCTTCTTCCTCACAACCCCAGGCTTTCAGTTTCTCTGTGCAGGACAGTTTGGAGTGACTCAGGTAGACGTTCAGACACAAACATGATGAGAGAAGCAGAAACCCAGGAGATCCGGGCACATGGGTTTGCACACCCACACATGAGCACTTCCAAGCACGCACACCTTGCATCCAGCCTTTTCCTCCCTCAGCATCCTTTGCTCACAGTGCCAGCAGCAGCACAGGTCCCTGAGCTGTCAGAGAAATAACCAGCTCTCCCAAAAGCCCCAGGTGACTGGGGGCTCTACAGCCCTGGCGAAAAATCCCCTCAGCATTCAAGAAGAGAAAAGTTCAGTGTGAACGGTTGTAGAAGTCCCTCTGCTCCTTGCCTTAGTATGTGGCTGACTGACCAGCAGAGAGACAGCACAGAAACAGTTTGTGCACCCTCAGGCATGATAATGCACAGGATAGATTCCAGGGAATTGCAGGAAATTTTGTTAGAAATGTGGCGTGCAAAGAGGTACTGCAAGTTCCAGCTGGTTTGAATTTTCTCTGTATTTATAAAAAATAAATTGATACTTTATTACCTAATCAAAGTAGCTACTCATGCATTTTCACCTTCCCCTTCCTCCTCAAATTTAGCACGGGTGTTTTAGATGCGAATATAGAGCTCCCAGGAGAACAAGAGAGCCTTTCTGTGAGACTTTTTAAAGACATCTTAGAGGATGCTTAATAAAGAAACAGCATGGGGTGGTGTCTGGGTCAAAGGCTCAGCATTCAGGATACTTGGACTCCTTCCTGGCTCTGGCACAACTCCAGAGCAAATGCTCCATTGGTCTGTGACTCAGTTTCCCCCTCTACCTAGTGAGATCCTAAGCCTGCCCTTTGCCATGCTTTGGCAGACAGCTAAAATCTGTTCCTGGTACCATCGCCACCCTCGCATTCCCCGTCCTACCAACTACTGCAACAGGTTCCCTGTGGCACAGAAAGCCCCAGCCCAAGGCAGAGGCAGAGCATAGGCTCTGTGGGCAATTTGTGCCATAAAAAAATCTGAGCTCAAGGCTTACATCTGTCTTGGCCTGCAGTAAATGTAAGCCCCAGGATGCCCTGGATGCAGCTTGGGACAGAAATGGAGATGCAGGATTAGCTACACACAAAGGTGAGCTGACACTGCATGACCTATTTCCAAGGACAGTTTTACTGCAGATTTTTGCTAACAAATCTAACAAATCTAGCAAAAGGTAACAAATGTAGCAAACAAGGTTTCAAAAATTATTTTGGCTTTGTGGAATTTGCCACAGTGGAAGAAGAAAATAGTGAGGGTGCAGGATAAACTCTGCTTTCTTTCACAGGTTCCACTGGTGTCCAGGTGACACTGATGGAGGGATGAGGAATTGTGTCTTCTTCCCACACAAGCAAATATGGTGAAGAGACAAACTCTTTTGCTTTTGACAGAATTCTAAGGAGCCAGATACCCATGTTAAATGTCTGTTACCCACACATTTTCAGGAAAACAAACTCCATACACAATAGGAAATAAACCTTTTTTTTTTTCCTAGCAAAAATAATTATTTTGTAAAAAAAAAATGCCTTAAAGTAAAGATAAACACTGTGTTCTGTCTTGCTTCATATGTAAAACCAGCAGGAGAGGAGCCTCACTGGCATTTCTGTCACCATTTTTTTTCTCAGCACCAATTCACAGGAGCAGATGGTGGCACCAGCTTGGGGCCAGCACCCTGGATCACCTGCCCCACACACATCCCCAGCTGGCACAGCTGCAGACACAGTGTAGGTCCAGCAAGTGACATTCCCCAAAAGGCAATTCAGGAAATTTCAATGTGGGTTTTATAAGGAGAAAAAAGGGAATCACCCCTGAGCAAGAGAAGATAACAAATGTGAAAGGATCTTTGAGAAGAGGCACTCCTGAGGGAAGGATCCTATCCCTGCAGAGCGCTGCCAACAACTTGTGCCCACAGCTACCCCAGCACAGCCACCACCACAGCCCAGTGTGTTCTGTGTAAGTTGTCATGCACAGCTGAGACAGAAACTCCAGGCCCCAGCTGGGCAGGAGGGAGTTGTGCCTCTGCAGCCTGCTTGTCTGGGTAAATTCTGGTTTGTTTATCTTCTCTTTGTACTGTTTATTTGATACAGGAAGACATGCTGGAAGATGAAAGAAAGTGGACTTTTCTGAAGGATGTACCCTCACATTCACACAGACTTCTGAACTGGAAGAAAACTGCATATTCTATAGCCAGGATCTGGAGGACTTGCTGGCCAGATCCTAGCCAGGATAGGAGACTGTAGCACCTCTTCACCCCATGGTGTGGCAGAGTTCAGTCTGCTGGACATTGCCCTGTCTGCAGAGATATCTGTGACTCAGGATATATAGTGAAAAAGAGCATTGCTCTGACCATTTTTCAGGGGAAGCAAGAAGGTCAAGAAGATCAAGAAGACATACCCCAGTATCATACAAGTTCTCCTCGTGGAATGTAACAGGCTTTGGGGAAAGCTGGCTGTAGCATTTCTGAAACAATGGAGGCCCTACTAAAGTCATGGGACAGGGAGACACACTTTGATATGCAATTACATAGAAAGGAACCTGAATGAGGACCATGAGATTTGGTGAAGCTGTGCAAGAAGCCTGTACCACGACTGGAAGTGTGTTCTGGGTCTCATCTCCATCCCTGCTTTGAGTTTCCATGGCTTTGTGTGGCAGACCAGAGGAGTGTCTAGCAAGTAGGGAGGAGAGACAGGGAACAGGCAGAAAGCACAGGCAGGCTTCTTAAGAAGACAGGAAAATATTAGAGTCTGTATATTTAGCCAAACACCCCTTAATAATTTCAGTTTTATTTCCCCATCCTGCCAGCTCATGAAGCATGTTGAACACTTTCAACACCCGGCTGAGCTTTGCATTTCACCTCACGTCAAATCCGCTGTCTGGAGACATTTGTTTTGCTTTCATTTATTCCAAAGTCCTGATTTAAGCCACGGAGGGAGATTTTTTCAGTGGGTGCCTGTGTGGTAGGGGGAAGAGGAACTCAGTGAGTGACTCAGCTTCAGACTAACAAGGAGAAATTAAAACCTAAAGTGACTTCATGCAACCAAATGCAGTGAAACAGGCCCTTGATCTAATCAGCACTTTCTAAAGGAATTAAATGCCAATCTATTTTAAAATGCATTTCACTCTGACTTAATGAGGGCAACAGGGAAAAATCAATTGGTTGTGTAATTTGGGATTTCAATAATAAAAACAATAAATGCTAATTAGGAACATTCTTATTAATGTCATATAATTCTTGGACAGATTGTAGTCATGTAATTAAAGTTTGACAAAGCTGCTTGAAGAGTTTGAGGCCTGACAGCAGTTGCTGGGACAGGGACATGGAGTGGAATGAAGGCAGGCTGTGCTCAAGGCTACATGGCTCCAGGAAGCTGGTGAGTTCTGAGAAGGATGGAGAGCCCAGAGAAACAGGATGACTCCAAAGTCCCTCTGACCCTTCAGAGCTGTGCAGGGACAAGGGCATGGAGCTGAGCATCCCTCCTTTGTACCCACAGTGCTGCCCAGAAGTGAGTTCACATCCTTGAGACTGTACAGTGCCGTTAACACAGGACAGGAGTCTTTGCTCCTGTCACACATCTGGAAATTACTGGTGCCAATATCAGCTGTCACTCAGATTTGGGGTGTGGCATTTCCCCCAAGTGCAGAGCCAAATCATGCAAGGCTGGTAGGATGTCCACTCAGTTAATCTCTCTGCTCTTGCCGTATAAGAGACACAAGATCTGAGAAATACAATTCCCTTTTAATGTCTAACAGGCAATGAGACTATCTAGCACTGTTAGGGAATAACTCATTTCCTTCTGAAATGTCTCAGAAAAAATAGAAATCCCTGCACCAAAAATGTGCATTTGTCAGGCAAAGGCCTCTTTTGTAGCAGAAGAGGCATTGAGATGATTTTCTCAACAGATCCTCATCTCTTGCCTGGAGGCACAGATATTTCTCCAGGGTGCATCAGAGGGCATGGCTTGGCCTGTGCAGAGCAAGATGAACACAACCAAAACAGGATATTCATGCAACTGGCTTGGACAATATCTCATGTAGAAATCTCAAGGAGGGTAAGCAGTTCTGTGACACCTCACAGCTCTGACCCTCATCTTATCATGGCTTGTCCTAGAAACTAGAAGAGTAAAAAATCAGCAAAGTTTGGGAAGAACTATAGCACAATTGTTTCAAAATTGTAAGCAAGAGATCCCTCTCATTCCCCTACTTTTGATGTTCCCTTGAATATGTTGGTTTTTCAAGCTTGGGTGAATTAACATTAGTTCTTGATCTATCCCTCTTGTATTATTACTCTTTCCCTCTTTTTACTTTTTTCTTCCACATTAAAGAAAATAAGATAAAAAAAACGCAAAAAATGTCAAGACTGGCTAAACTAGGATTTACTTTATTAATGTAGCAGATAAAAAAAAAATGGTAACAGCTTTGGGAAACTTTCAATAAATAACATGGTGTTTAAAAGCTTGGATTTTAATTTGCCCTGAAATGTTTCTGTCCTCATCCAGGTCTCCCAGTGCAATCCCCCACTGCAGGATCCCTCCTACTACAGAAGAGATGTTTCTTTGCCCATAATTTTCCCTCCTGCCAGAAGTGTCTTTACCCATCCTCCAGCACCAGCAGCTAGCAGCTGCTTCTCACACCTGCAGCCTGTGTGTGCAGGGCAGTGCTGTGTCTGGCTCCTGCGTGCTTCTTTGGGCTGCAAGGGCAACTCTGGTGGCTCAGGCAGACCTGCTGCCCTCAAGTCAGACTTCTCCCTCCACAGTGTTGCTGGTGTGCAACATATATATATAGATATACATACATCTATATATATATATGTGTGTGTGTGTGTGTGTGTGTGTGTGTGTGTGTATACATATATATATATATAAATATATATATGTATATATGTACATATGTCCATGATATTGAGTTTGCAGGTCTCAGCTACAAAATAAGCTATGCAGAGAGGCGGAGCTCATTCTGGGTTCTATTTGCCTTCTTGCTGTTGTCCCACAAAGTGGAAGGGAACTGCAATTTCTGCAATTCCATCAGGAGGCTATTCCTGTCCTGGGATGTCACTCCCTGAGATCAGTCCTCTCATATTTCTCTCCTGTTATGGAAGCAAAACTCATCACCTGTGAGCAGCAGGCACCCGTCTCCTGTGTGATAAATGGGTGACACCAGGCTTTCACCCCTGCCCCCATCTCAGCTCCCTGCCTTCAGGACTGAGTTAAGGGACCAAAGTGTGTAGGAATTGGTACCATGTGCTTGCGCTGCCTTCCCGGAGATTAGCCCCATATGGGGAGAGAGCTGCGTTCCCCTCCATTTGGGATGGGGGTTGATCTAAATGTATAGCAGGCATTCTTTGAATATATGTGACAGCCCAGGAGATAGACTTCAAACATCACCAAAAGTGGCCCCTTCCCATTGATCTTTGAAATATACAGCCTGGCCTATAATATTGTAAATATACTTTTAATACACAGTGTCTTAAAATATGTTCCTACCTGACTGTAGACCCTACATTTCTTAACAACTGTTCTCTTTGGCTGTATCGTAAATGTACAATGAATGGCCCCAAGTCAGTTCACCATTAACCCTGTGAGTTACCCCACAGATTTAGGATCAGATGCTGCAAGGGCTGGAGGACCAGGGCATTAAGACGTGCAGCTTTCTTCCAAAAGAAAATACAGAAAGTACCATCTCAGTAAGACCCAAAGCCTGGTTGGTGGTCCTGTTGTTTTGTTCAGAGTTATTTCTAGAGGTAATAAAATACTAACAGTTCTCAGTCTTAGGAACAGCATATCTTAGAAAGGTCTTTGCACTTCATGCTTTAAGCATCAATAGGAAAACTATGTAGCTTACCTATAGTCTTACACCTTCCTCCAAACTGCCCACCAATAGCCTTACAATGCCTCACTGCCTTCGAGTTTAAATCAGTGTGATACAGGGTCTCGGGTCTGGAGGGACCCAAATGACAGTCTCTGAGTAATGTGTACACTTAATCCATTTAATTTAATAGATTTTTCCAGCCCAATCATTGAAGAGAGAATATTGTTGATAACAGGCAGGTGGCAGATTTTTTTCCTCAAAAATAAAAGTATTAGAGTTGCCACGCTGTTTGAAATTTTATTTTTACTAAGTAGCAAAGGATTATGTACAAGAACTTTGCAGAAAACAGCCTGAGATCTAACAGTCCCTGTCAACTTTAGTTTAAATTCAAATACCAGTAGGCAAGGACAACAGGTCTACATCTAAAATTTCCAAAGACAAATATCATGACATGAAGGAAATCTCTGTGGGGTAGCCAACTGTGTTCAATAGGGCAATGCCTGGATCTAGTTACAATGAATTGCAAATGCCAGATAGAATTTTCTTGCTCAGAAAGCAGAGATCTCAGAGGAAAATGCTCTGAGATAGTAGGATGAATCCAGTCTGTGAATGGTTGCAAGGGATATGTAGGACAAATATAAGAAATGGGTAAAGAAGGTGAGATCAACAGAACAAGCACTATTGCACAGGTCAGAAAGCAAGGCAAGAAGTTGAGTCCAAATTCCCCCGTGCTTTAAAAATTCCAGTGGTGATGAGAAACTTGCTTTTCAGCTAAGATTCCATGAGGTTTGCTGAAATTCTGCTGGGATTAACTTCCACTGTCTCCAGGACTAGAGGCAGACAGCACAACAAATAAGGGCTACAAATTAATGTCACTGAGATGGGATCGACCTCTCCACTTCCTGCCATCTTTCACTGAAAGGTTATATAATTACATTGTCACATTAACACAAGAATTTTGCAGGATATTTTCTTAGCCTCTCTTAGCAAGAGAAAATGAGAGTAGAAGAAAGCACTGTGCAGCTTTTTGGATTTCTCTTGTATTCTGCTACCACCTGGAAATCAGCAAGTCCACGGAGGTGGCAATGCCTGGTGTTCAAACACATGAGCCAGTTTGCATAGGCAGCATGACACTGGTTAAAAATAATTCCAAATTTTAAATATTTAGGTTCTTTTATTCACCTCAGTATTCTACAGGCTTTGCAGGAGTTTTCTTCCCAGTGTACCTGACTTCACACATATCCATCATGATGGGTCAGGGACAAGAGCAGAATGCTATGGAATACTGCATCCAGCTCTGCAATGTTCATATCCCATCATAAATAAGATGGGTCCAGAGCAGGCCAGGTGATCTGAGGCTGGAGCATCTCTCCTCTGGAGACAGGCTGAGAGAGTGAGGCTTGTTCAGACTGGCTCTGGGGAGACATTATAGCACCTTCCAGTGCCTAAAGGGGTACAAGGCAGTTGAGGAAGAGCTTTTGTCAAGGATATGGAGTGATAGGACAAGACAAATGGCATTAGACTAAAAGAGGGGAGATTTAGACTATGTATTAGGAACAGATTTTTTCCTGTGAGGGTGATGAGGCCCTGGCACAGGTTGCCCAGAGAAGCTGTGACTGCCCCATCCCTGGAAGTGTCCAGGGCCAGGCTGGATTAAACTTGGAACAACCTGGTCTAGTGGCAGGTGACCCTCCCCATGACAGGAGGGGTGGAAGGAGATGATCTGTAAGGACACTTCCAACTGAAGCCAATCCATGATTCTATGACCAGGGCATGTAAATCCAGGGCAGCCATGGCACATGGCTGGAGCACTGAAGGACCTTTCCCAAGAGGTTATTTGACCAGTGATTTAGCATCCACTTGCCTCTACCATGAGCAGCTGGGTAGAGAGGAAGGTGAGAACCAGCCTCAGAATCTGAATATGGAGAAACTTGGGTGTCTTGCTAAGCCATGCTTTCACACATTTCAGCATAAAGGTGAAGTTAAGAAGTGCTTCCTTTGCAATTATACGTGAGATTCTGCCTCACCATTCGACTTTCAGACACAGACTTTTTTGAGAAAAAAACTAGCAAAAGCGAATGTCTTCAGAATCCAAACCACACCACCCAGTAAGACTGCAAATAGAGATGCACCATCATTCTGCATTTGAGGGATATTTTCTTGTCACTAAAACTTACATTCCTGTCCTTACCCCAGTGACCAATCTAAACCAGCCCTAGCCCCAGCAGCATGTTCTATACACAGTGTTTTCTTGAAGAAATAAGTGTAAACTAGTCTCTTTTCCCTCCTCCCCAAAAGCCCAGTGTATCTTAGCTAAACATGCTTAGAGATGATCCTTCAATGGCTGTTTTTCTTGTACATGATTTACCCAGTCCACTCCCTACAAAAGCTTAGCTTCTTGGGAAGGAAAATGCCAAATAGGTTAGGAAAAGGCCTTTCCTAGCTTTGCTAGTTGACAAGAAGAAAAATACATTTTAAAAAGCCATAAAAGTGTAATTCTCCTCTACACACATTCTAATAAATCAAAGATAGCTAAAAGGATTTTCTTCAGTGAAAGAAAAATCATCATTTCTTGCCCTATACAAAGTGTGAAAGTTTTAGTCTGAACAGAGAAATTTTACAGAGAATTATGATCATGTGAAACCAAAGGGTTAGAAAAAAAAGCTCAATGTAACCTAAGCACTGGCTTTTGATATTATGAAAGCTGTAATGTATGAAACACTACAGTTCTATGGGAAATATATTCCTTTCTGTGAGAGGAATTGTCAGAGCACAATGTCTGTGAACCAAGATTGATTACACAGAAACTGTTTTTCCACTTGACATTTATTTTGCAGAGATATTAATGAGGAAACAATTTCTTTTTCCTGCAGTTCAACCTGAGGTCATTCCCCAAGTCTGTTATCAACTTAGACAGCCCATTTGAATGTATCTAATACATCTAATACATGCATTTGAGAGATGAACTATGGTAGGTATATTTGAGGACCCACGATTTCATTTTAAACTACTTTAATTGAGTGAAAAATTGTTCCTTGGTCTCCGACTTGATCAGTCTGCCTAGATTCTGCACAGGACCTGAAGGATTGCTGTAGGTCTGCACATGCACTGTTTGTGCCTACAGCAACTCTTTTAATTGTTTTCAGGGAATCTCTGCTCTCATTAATAAAGCAAAGAGATCTCCAGCAGACCTGACTGAGGAGAAGGTCATGAACGTGAGTACTAGCACTTGTACTGCAGATGCATGTTGTGCAGGCAGCCTGTGCTCTCTGCACAGAGCTGAGCACCAGAATTTCCCCTGCAAAGGACTCAGAACATGCATGGTGGCTCCTCTGGACTGGCAGCACATTTATCTTCAATGGTTAAAGCAGATTTTTTGTGTCACTACCATAAAACGAGCCTCAGTGGATGATAGTGCAATAATATCTTGCACACCATAGAGGCTGAAGGGTGGGTACAAGCCATATCCAGCCATCCTTGTGGCAGGAGAGGTCATCCCAGTAGATGTGGGGAACTCTGAGATTGGCCACAATTTTTCTTTAACCTTCTACCCTAGAAAGATTATTGAAAATCTCTTTTTTTGTTTCCTCGTCCTCGGCACCTGAGTATAACACCTGACATCTGAGTGTACCAGAGCCATCAAAATGTTCTTTTTATAGATAGTGACAAAGGGCAGGCAGCATGATCGAGGGGTGACCTCCCATCTGATATAGAGGGTAGGGCTCATCCCACCAATTTTTTGCTGTGTTAATGCCATGGTTCTGATTTACACTGTGACTGCTGTTCGCTCCTTTTACAGCCAGTGAAGAGGAACAGATGCCTCCAGGGAATGAGGAAAATAACTTCTTCTCCATACAAGGGTGTTCGACAGACAGGGTGAATCTGCATCAAAGGTGTTCAACAAACAAGAGATATCCCAAATGACAAGTGCAAATTAGATGCTGAGTTTTCAGGTAGCTGCATCTGGTGGAAAAAAGTCACACATTTATAGCTACTTGTTCTTGCAGCCCCCCAGGTAGGCTGTAGGAATATGTGGCTGGCTTTCATGGCCAAAGCAGGATGTAATTTGCTTCTGAGCCCTGGATGGTCCTTTGCTATCGGTGACCACTGAGTGCAAGGCAACTGTGAAACAGCAAAGCCAGTGACCCAAACATCCAGAGCTGTATTTCCTCCAAAATCCCCTTTCCCCATGGAAAGGCTGCCTGCACAACAGGCATCTGCAGTACAAGTGCTAATACTCATGTTCATAACATTCCCCCATGGGAAAGGGGATTACCAGGGGTTTATGCATCTACCCTGGTCTAGGCATACCCTACTCAGCCACAGACTAGGAGAAATAAAAGGGTCAGAAAGGGATAAGCTCTGCCACAGTGTCCCAATGTTGGGATTTCTTGCCCAGTTACAAGCTTCTATAAAGCATCACCTTCCCTGACCAAAGTATTGCTCTCTGCCATGAGTCCCCAGGGCAGCTGGACAAATCCAAACATCTGGCAACTGGTGATGAGCCCTGCTGATTTGGATGTTGGAGAAAATAATTGATCCATGTCAATCAACAGCTGCAGAGGAGAGGGAGAGGGAGAGGGAGAGGGAGAGGGAGAGGGAGAGGGAGAGGGAGAGGGAGAGGGAGAGGGAGAGGGAGAGGGAGAGGGAGAGGGAGAGGGAGAGGGAGAGGGAGAGGGAGAGGGAGAGGGAGAGGGAGAGGGAGAGGGAGAGGGAGAGGGAGAGGGAGAGGGAGAGGGAGAGGAGAGGAGAGGAGAGGAGAGGAGAGGAGAGGAGAGGAGAGGAGAGGAGAGGAGAGGAGAGGAGAGGAGAGGAGAGGAGAGGAGAGGAGAGGAGAGGAGAGGAGAGGAGAGGAGAGGAGAGGAGAGGAGAGGAGAGGAGAGGAGAGGAGAGGAGAGGAGAGGAGAGGAGAGGAGAGGAGAGGAGAGGAGAGGAGAGGAGAGGAGAGGAGAGCCAACAGGCCTTGGAGCGGGGAAGTGTTCAGGTCCAAAACTTGTCAGAGGGAGTGCTTTTCTCTGACAATCCTTCCTGTGGTTCCTTGATTGCAACCACCACTTTGGAGGAAGAGGATTGTTCCCTGCTCTCTGTAAAGAAGAGGCCTGAGGACGTTCAGCTGCTTATTGCTGCTGCTAGGCTGCATGGATAAGCAGCAGCCTCCAGCCCCCAGGGAGCCTGAGCCAGCCCTAAATCCGCTTCAAAGCAGAAAAGAACATTATGGCCTGTGCGTGAGGGTCTTAGCTTCTCACACGGCTCCTCCACTCCGGTTTTATGGCGTGAAGAACACAGCCCTTACAACAGCAGCTCAGCTGCATTTTTCTTGGCGAGCTCATTCCCACCGGACATCATTCAGGCACTCTTCGGAGTGGAAATGAAAAGGAGCGAGAAGTGGCCCCCTTGAAGTTCTGCTCAGCTGCGCTGCTCATGTTCCTGAAAAACACATCTACCTTTTTGTAACTCCCCAGGCTTGCATTCGGGGAGCCTGGCTGGCGGTTTCCACACGGGGTGTATGAGGATAGGAAGTCTGATGATAGGAAAGGTGTGTGTGCAGCCTGCAGTCCTGCAGGCACTGGGGAAAGGTGAGGTGGGTGCTGCCTTACAATGTGAATGTATGGGTGGAAAGAGATGGAAAGCAGAGCTCCACAGAAGGAGGGAGATAGATGGAGACACCATGTGAGGAGGAGGATTATTCCAAATCCAGATCCAGGCAGCCCTATTTCTGCCCCCACCAACCTCTCCCTCTTCCAGCCAATCCCATCACAAGAAGCTTTCCCATGCAGTCCAGGAATCCAGCAGGACTGGATGCTCATGGGAGGTGGCAGTGCTGGCAGACAGGACCATCCATGCTGGTTCTGCAGCTGTACAGCTCACTTTCCTGTGCAAATACATAGGACCCAATGGCTTTAAATCAGCAACAAGCTGTGACCAGTGCTCAACTACTCGCAGCTGCCTGAAGCCCTTTATGTTCAGTGAAAAGCTGTCTGGTGTGGTCTGTCTGCAATGGTGCTTTCTAGTAGAGGGGATTCACCTCCCTATTTCCTCGATAAATCCCATGCTACAAGCAGCCATGCAGGAGAGCCTGTTTTAGGGGCACAGGGTGAGAAGTTCTCTGCTTTGAAAGTATCAGTTCTTTTGCATAATTATTTTTGTTTCCAGGCAGGCAATGTCCATTTAAGGCAATTTAAATAAATCCTGGCCTGATGCTGGAGCTAAGAGCTGATGTCAAAGGGAGATTAAGCTGTTTAGTGGCAGAACATTTAAAAAGAAAAAGCTGGAGTGTCCAATACAATTCTTCTGTTGAAGAAGGCCAAATATATCCAGATGGATTTGATGCCATTCCTGTTTTTCACTTTGACATCTCAAGATCAGGAACTGGCAAGGCGGTTCCACCTGGGCTCTTTCTCTGAGTTTAGTGTAGGTCTGAGCTAAGGATGTTTCTCTTTGGGTGTGAGACGTGTGACTTTGTTCTTCCTCCTCCTCCTCTCACAGAGCGCAGCCAGCCAAGGGCTGACTGGCATGCTCTTGTTTTCCTATGCCATCATAAAATCCCCAGTTAATACCCGATTGCCTGAGCATTGGCCAGGAAAAGGGCTATGTATTTGCATTTCATTGCATTGCCAACATGCACATGCGTCTGTCACAGGAAAGCCCTGTCTGAATTCATTTGCATGTGTGATCTCACAATTATCCCAGGCTGTGCATTCACACAGACCTTGCACAAGCATTCAGTTCCATCTGCATGACTGCAAATGGCCAAGTGCAATTTTTTTCCCTTCATATTTGTATTTTCATTTGCTTGTAGCTTGCCTTGCTCACCTGTACATGAACACACCTTCCCTCCCTGGGCATACATGGAGGGATGGTAGCACCTGTATTTACATATGAATTTCCAGCTAAGGCATTTGTGGACAAGCCTGTGAACAAGTATTTCCCTGCAAATGTATCTCTGAATAAGTGCTCACATGAGTGTTCTTTTGCCAGCAAATTCTTAGATAAATCCTCGTCAGTTCATATAAGTGCAAGTACTTGCTTTGGGATTTGCCTGCCAATACGTATCTAGAGATACACTTGCCTGAAAATTCATATCTACATGTGGCTCTGCATGTGAATGCTGGTTCAAAGAATCTCACCTCGTGCTTTCCTTTTTTTACCTGCACCTTTTCAGCCTGGATTCTGCCACAATAAGTATTCACAAGAAAAGCAAGCAATGGGGGAGGTGAATACCTTCAAAGCAAATCATGGCTCTTATTCAGATGAATAGTGGAGAGCCTTTTCTTCTGATACTGTCCTTCCTGCTCCTCTGATATGCATATGACTCTATATGTTTCCATTTGAGGCCAGAGGAACTCTGCTAGTTCCCCCCTGCTGCCCACAAGCCAAAAAGACGATAAGGGAATATAATGAACACAAACAATGGTGGAGGCTGAATTTGACTTTTTTTTTCCTCCAGGGACAGACAGGACTCACAGATGTAGGAATATTATTGAATTCCTTTGGATACATTTGATCTCTCAGCCAAAAAAGTATGTGGGACATTTCCGCTTATTTTTAAAACATTCTGCCACAAAACAGTAATTCAATTAACGAAAGCTCCCACTGATGTCAGCCCTGAGCTTCAGCCTGCCTGAACATTTCTCTCTGCTGTGCACACAAAAGCCACCTTAAAGGGGAGCGACTAATCTACATATGTTTGGAAAGGAAAAGCCTTCATGAAATCTTTTATGATTTAAAGTGAAGGCATGTAATGAACAAAGTGTGTTGCTCATTAAATGCACCCATGTGCAAGCAGGCCTGTGCCAGCTGGGTTGCGGCCTTTCAGCTCTGCTTGAGGTGGATCTGGAGCTATGGAAGGTGTCTGAGATTTATGCTGAGGCACTGCATGGCTCTCTCCTCTGAGCAGCCTGCTTCCCTTTGCTTCTCTCCCTCCTGGCAAAGGAAAGGGGAAAGCAAGCATCACTGCACTGTGAGCTCAGCTTCATTTTCATGCACTGACTGAGGGCTCTGATTCTTCCGGTCAGAGCTGTTGAAAAGATATGGCTTCCCTGGAATAATTCTCTCTCCCCACTCCCAACCCCCAAGCCCCAAACAATTACTTTGGCCATATGTTTTGTAGAAAGCACTTTTCACAAAAACAACATCTTATGTGAAATAGAATCTGACAGCTCTCTTTCAATGAGATGGTAAATGTGAGGTTTTAATCTCATAAGCCTCAAAAAATTCAGAAGTTGATCTTTTCCCAGAAGCTTTAACTCTGCCCCTTCGTGCATGTGCCCTCCTGTTGGAGGGCTTGCCAAAAGAGCACACAAAAATACTTTTCAGTGAAACCTTGTGTGTATAATTCTTATGCCTCTCAGGTTGCAGGGGAAAGTGCAATTTAAACACAAATCAAAATCAGACAATTAAGGTTACTTAAAAAGTAATATCACAGATGTGTTATTCAACATCACTTGGGAATACGCAATAAGATATGGAAATAAACTGAGATGTAGTAGCTGAGGGGGCAATATGTTTCAAACATCCACGTAGATGGATTAGAAAGCAAATCAGACCTCCAGGACACTCACTCAGATGCAACCAGGCTGAGAGCACTTGAAAGCTGCTTCTGAGCCACAGCTGTTTGGAGACATCCATGAAATGAATCTCATGGATCTCTGTCCCTCCTCAATGAATGAATCTATACATGGCAAAAAAAAATTGCTGATCTTATCTGGAATCCTTTGCCAAGGTCAAGAGAGTGTACTGGACACTGACAATCTTGTTCCACTCTGAAATGTGTCCCTTGCTCTGGAGCAGAGCCAGGGTCCACTGTCTGGGTGGTGCGAGGGGAAGTAAATGATGTTAGTCAGGCTGCACTGCTTGGAGTGGCTGAGCTGAATCCCAGCATAAACCATGGCTTTCACCCTGGAAAATCATGTGCACACCCAGGACAACCTCACACAGGCAGGGGAACATCCCGTGTCTCTGTGGCCACAGGCGTGGTCCCTGCAGTCTCTTGGTCTGCCACTTCCAGCCACCTGCACACATTGTATGAGGCTCAACTCAAGGGGACCAATGGAAATTTGGAATTACACAGTCACATCTTCTGGGCACCAGTATAGGTCATGGAAAAGAGGACTGAGATTTAGTGATGGCCTCCTTACCCAGCAGACATTTCCTGCAGTCTCATTGCCCAGGGAAGTCTGGCATGCTGTGGGAGTTCTTGTAGCAGTAGGGCAGGGGAAATGGTTTTAAACAAAAAGAAGGGATATTCAGTCTGGATACAATAAAGAAATTCTCTACAATGAGGGTGGGGAAACAGAGGCACTTGCTGCTCAGAGGTGTGGTAGATGTCTTATACCTGGAAAAATTCAAGGCTAGTTTGGACAGGGCTCTGAGAAACCTGATCCAGTTGGAAATGTCCCTTCAGGGGACTTGGAACAAATGACCTTTAAAGGTCCTTTCTAACCTGAAGTATTCTATGTTTCTGTTAAATGGGCAGACTACTCAGCTGTAGCAGAGCAGGTTTGGCCTTTCAGTACTTTGTGAATAGGGGCAGACTGCCAGCCTGGAAGAATTTCAGAGCCTGAATAGACCTTGAGAAGCTTGTAAGGGGTTACAGTGGCTCTTTAGAGCTGTGTGGAGAGAGGCTGAGAAGACAAGGGGAATGCTAAAGGGGAAGAACCAATTTGCAGATCTCATTCAGGCCTCCATTAGTACATCTTTTCCACAGGATCAGGGCTCAGCTGCCCAGGTGCTGTAACATCCCTGTGACAGGCAGTGTGCAAGTGGTGGATCTGGACACCCTTGTGTCATCTGGACATGGTGCCATCATCATGATGGCACAGTGAAGGACAGCTGGGGACCAGGCACCTTGTCACCTTCTCACTCAGTGATCCCCTGGGACTCAAGGATGCTGCTCCAAGTGGCTCGTGGGACACAAATGTTCTTGCTGCAGCACTTCTCAGTTCACTCTGTGCAAGAGGGTGAGGACCTGACCTGCACTGAGCTGGGAGATGATTCCTGATGTTGTTCTGCCGGACTGCTCCCAGCTATAGGGAAGGAGCACTCTGAAGGGAAGACAGTAGATGCATCCAGGAACACAAGGATGTACAAATGATCTTTTGCTTTCATTGTTTGAAGGGAGTAAATCCCACCAGTCTGGCAGCATCAGTCAGCAGTGCTCTTTAGGTTACCATGAGTGTGAAGGACAGAGGGAGAAGACTACATATATGATTATTTTGTCAGCTATTGCATTCTTCAGGGCATTTGTGTACAACCTGGGGTAGCACTACTATTGTTCCCATCCCACAAAGTGGAATTACAGTGAGCTGGCTGGTGAAAAAACACCATTTCTCTGGTCCAGCTTGACCCACTGAGTCAGAGTCCCCTGCAGGGCATAAGACAAGGGTCTGTTCCTGCAGCCTTCGGAGATCAGTTCCGCTGACCCTCCTGGCACAACTGGAGCTGGTGACCCAGGGGTTATCTGAGTCCAGCCTGTCCAGCAGCTGCACGGGTGGAGCAGCTCAGCTGGAAACACTTGGTGTCTGCCTCTCTGCTCACATGCCCAGCATGAGAAACAGGATATCTCTCACCTACTGCACTAGCTCGACCCAACCTCCAGTATTGTGTCTATCCAAGCTGGCAAGGCAGAGTTGCATTTCAGAGGCTGGGGAAGATGCTCATGCCAAGCAGCTTTGATCAAAGCCTTTGTTTAGTTATCAAAGACAGGGTAAATAGCTGGACACGCACCTGCTGAGGAAAGGCTTTTTCCTCCTTTCTCCAATCCCAGCCAACATCAGCATGGCTGGGAGAGACAATTTTGCACCCTGAGGCTGTTTCAGGAGGGTAATCCTTTTTTTCAGGATACTGAAAGAATTGTCCCCAGTCCCCATTACTGTTGTGTTGAGCAATCAGTCTGTGATGCTGGAAAGCACTGAGATCTTTGCTGTGGGGGCAGACTTAGAGGTGTGCTGTGCATGAGGACACTTAACCTGAAAGCACCAGGCTCTGACATAAACAGCTCTGTCTCTGGATCTCCAGGAGGCTGCCAGGGGGCACCTGACCACAGGCAGTGTGCAGCAGGAATTTTTCCCCACCAAAGTTCCTGTCTCCTAGGGAAGGAATCGTGTCTCCATCTTCAAAAGTCCAGAAACCTTCATGGCAGGCTGCATCAAATCAGGAGAGGTTTTATGGAGCCTTCTAGTAGGGACAAGAAGGTAAAGGGATGAAAAAAAAAAATGGATTGCAAAGGTGTCAGCTTTGAAGAGTGAGATATTTCTGTGGCTGAGTAAAGGCTGAGAGTCCTTGGCTCAAGAGGCAGGACGAAGCAGCCACGTTGCCTGCTTTTCTGAAACCCAATCTCCCCCAGCTTCACGTCTCCCCACACTGAGGGCTCCTCTTCCTTTCCCTTTTTTTTTTTTTTCTTTCCTTCCTAAGGAAAAAAAAGAGACATGCAGGACAGAACTTGTGCTGTTTTCCCAAAGTGTTTCCCCCAGGGTCCTTGTTGCTGCATCAAATTTCCTTTGAAATGGCTATGTGGGAAACACAGTTCCTTGGGTCACTTCCCAAATGAAAAAGAAAAAAAGACAATAAAAAATTAAATAGGAAAATAAAATTCAGCATATGAGGAGCAGAAGCCAAATCACAGCAGCTCTCTGTCCCATTTAATACTTGGTCCTAGGGAGGAGACTGAAAGTATTGTTGGGAAAAGTGATTTTGAGTTATCATGTTCTTGCTTCTAAATGCCTTACTGGCTCCCTCCCTGGATTAGCCTTTTTGCCCTTTTCCATTTAAATTCCACTAAGATCTGGGGCATTGACTATTCTGCAAGCTGAGTGTAGAAACAGACGGCTCACTGGAAGCAATTCCTGGAGTGTATTCCAGACCACCAAAGCAAACCAGGAAAGAGGATGAGCTCCTCTTTAAACACTTGTTTGTGATTTGAAGAGAGACAAAGCTGATTATTATGGGTACCAGGACTCATATTTCTGTCTTTGCCATCTGCCTCTGCTCCTAACCAGCCCTTGGTTGTCTTCTCTGTGTTGACTCACACCAGGAAAATGGGTGCACTCTGCTCAGCCCTGTACCCCTGTATCCATGTATCCCTGTATCCCACCCAGCTGCGTGCACTCCTGACTCTGCAGCAGCTGCGCTTGAAGGTGCAGTGACCTCCTGAAAGCTGCAGCCTGAGACCTCCACTAGGACGTCAGCTGTCTATTAACATTTCCCAAACTTTTCCTATTGCCTGCTGACATGTGAGAAGCTTTCTGCCACCTGGCCCTCTTGGCAAGCAAGAGGCAGTGTCTGTCCCTCTTTGATCTGCTGCACACGACGTTTGACCAGAAGTGAGTGGGCTGACGTGCCTCGGTCTGTTTCTGCCAAAGCCGATAGAATAAAGCAAAGGATTCAGTTGGCTGGGGTCAGCACTTCAGACCTGTACAAACCCCTACTCAAACTCTGCAGATAGGCCTGCAAAGTCTGCAAAATCGAGGACAAATAGCTTTATTCCTGCTCAGATCGTATTTACTTTCCCCACACAGAACCTTTATTTATACCAGTGCTGGCTGATAGGATGGGAAGGCACCAAGAAAGGCACCACATGGAATATTCAGGCCAATTTTCTTTGGGCTTTGTTTATATCACACTTGAAAAATCCATTTTCTTAAAGGTTGCCCAGCCAAGGAAATGTGCACAACACCCAGCTTTGGTGAGACCTGAAAGTCGATAGCTCTGCTGCTGTTTCAGCTTTAGCCATGGACACGGAAAGTCAGCTCTGCTTGCTCTGCTTCACTGTTTCTTTTGAGTGACTTTGTCACACCTGGGAACCTCATGGCTACCCTGAAGCTTCATTTTCTGGTCCAGCAAAGCTGAGGCCCCTCCTGACCTTGCTGCTGGTTGTGTCAGAGTGAGCTCCCTGAGTCCTGATCCCAGCTCACCTTGTGAACACAGAGTTTGATTCAATTAACCTGACACATTACCCTGCCATTGCTTACAGTGCATAACCACTGCATTTTGGAAAAATCCCATCAGTAGGGACAAATTTTGTCCTGATTGGTAATTTTTATGTAGATGCTGTTGATCTACTGGACGTAACATGGTCACACGGATCACATCTGTGTCTACAAAGTCTAGATGAATCTCTCCCCCAGACCTCTGAAAAATAAGTGGATGAAATCTCTGGTGTTGTAATTCAGCCTCAGAATTTTGATATACAAACAATCTGAATTTTGAAGCCAGCACCTCAGTTGAAATAATTTACCACTTATCAAGACTGGATTTCAAGCCCCATAGGAATACCTTAAAAAAATAAAAAGCCCAAAAAAGAATTTCATTCAGTCATATATTTCTTTCTATGCCTCTGTCATGTTTGTTAAAAAAGGATGGGTCTTTATGCCTTGTTGTTGACTGCATCAAACTGTGAAAAATAAATAATGATCAAAACCAAATGTCATCTGTTTTTAATCAATGAACTGTTGAAAAGGACACAGAGTGCCAGGATGTTTATGGAGTTGGGCTTAAATAGAGCTTGCAGCTTGGTGTGTATTTATGAAGGTGTTGACTAGAACATTTTAGACTCCGCAGCACACATTTTGCTTTCAGTATTTAGCAAAGCTGCTCAGCCTGTTCCCATTGGGCCTTGTATCCGTATTGTCTACATGGATGCCTCAAGCTAATTCCTGGCTGGCTCCATGGACAGTGCTGGTCCTCTCTAGCTGATGCTTGAGAAAACAGATTGTTCTCAACAAGCATTGAAAGGTCACTAAAGTACAATTCCTTGGATATATCATCTCCTCCATCTCCTCAGAGGAAATAATTGTAAAACTAAAGTGTTTCTTGCATTGCTGGATGGGCTCTAAAGAAAGTTTGGGAGCTTCACAGCACCTTCGGGTTCACCAATTTTTACAGATATTTTGCTGAGAACTTTTACAAGACTGGTGTTTCTGTTCATTATTGTGGGGAAAAGCAGTGAATTCATAGACACAAGAAACCCAGCTGGCTGAGCAGCTAAAAATACATTTGACTTGGCATCCTCCTTGTGCACCAAGACTTTGCATAAACCTTCATTCTCCAAAGGAATGCATGTAGCTATGAAATCAGAGCTGCCCTTTTGTGTCACTATGGGCCCCAAAATGAAATCCATCCCTGTATGTAGCATTCTTGGAAGCTCACAGGAATAAAATTATGAGAGCAGTAATAAGAAAGCTGCTGGCTGTCAAAGTACCTCCTCCTATCCATGGAATCATCATGTGGGAGGTACACAAGTTTCAGACCATTTGTTCAGAGACCATAAGAAACCTGTATGTTCACGCTTTGTGAAGGCTATGAATCAATGCAAAATCCTTTAATTCTTGTTATTCACCAGTTGCAACTTCCTTCTGACATCTTGTCTGGTCTCTAAAAATTGCAAGCCAGATCAATAAGCCATCCTACAGCAGTGAGCACCCTGACCCTGAGACCAATATCAAAGAATGTGCCATTACTTTACCACTCTGTCATTTTGTCAATGTCAGCTTGAATAATGACTGCTATCTTTCATCAAATGCAGTCTACCCTGAAGTTCGTTCACCATTAAGATCGTGTCTGCAAGGAGAGTGCAAGCTCAGCTATGAAATCCCAGCCCAAGGAGGATGTTTGTTTTGTTGTTCATGTGGTACTGCACCCAGCTATACATCAGCTCCTGTGATACACTCTCTATTGAAAAGCTGCCATGCCAAACTTCTAGGTTCCCACAGCCCACTCCCATGCCCATTTTAATCATGGCCAGGTATTTCCACTGGGTTTGATTAAAAATATAAGGATGGGTGCACTCAGACAGACAAAAAGCCATTATAACACTGTCCTGTTTCTGGAAATGGCCAGCAGTAGATGCCTACCTGGAGGCAAAGATATAGAAGATATAGTGATATTTCCCCTGAGTACTCTGCCAAGCTCCAGCATTTTCTGTCACACAAACATCCTGAAGTAGGTGAGCATGTTTTGCTTAACAGCCAGCAGTAGCTCACTCCTCCATGAATTTGCCCAGTTGCCTTTTAAACACAAATAATCTCTTACTGTCCACAGCATCCTGAGGTAAAGAGATCAGCAGCGTAATTATATGTTCTGAGAGGAATTGCTCCCTTTACTTTGAATTGTGATTGACACAAGTTGGGTGTGATGGCTGGAACAAAATGGCTGCTGGAACAAAAATGTTCCACCTGTGTGAAAAGCTTGATCACTCAGGAATGAGTGCGTTTGTGCTCCTGTCATTTAATTTCAAATGTCACAGGTCAATGCTCTGCATTATAACCAGTGATGGAACTCAATTTGATGCATTATTGTGAGAAATATTTAAAATGTCGAATGGGGGATAGGCATATCATACCTGCCTATCACATCAAGATGGAAAGCTAGTTTGAATAAATTAACCATGATTCAAACCATCCATTTCAGACTCAATGACTACGACTGAGCTGACTGGGTTTTATTCCTTCAATGTGCTGAAATTTGTCCATAATGATTCTAAAACTGTGTCTGTCAGACACAACTTGCTTTATGATAGTTATTTCACCTACAATTTCATCTCACTTTGTCAAAGGTTTCTCATACTCTTTCAGCTTGAACCCTGATAAAGCATCTTCTGACATCCTTACATGCTGAACAGACACAGTGAGATTGCAAACAAACCAAACTGACTGTCATTATTGAATAGTCCTTAGACACACACAGCTTGGGTAAAGTCATATTAGCTGTAAAGAGGTTGAATTCCTAGGAAATCTCTTAGGAGACAGAATTATCAACACCTAAGGTCATTCTGAATCATTCAACAAATTGAGTCAGGCAACCTTCAAGCAGGTACAACCTTTGTTACTTAGAGGAACATTGTCTTCCACATGTTACTAATGTAAAAGAGCTCTTTCCCCTCCAGCTGCCTAGTGTCTCCTTTCCTTGTAATGATTTTTCATCTGGTGGAGCTCCTGGTCACACAAATCTGGGTTCCAAATGAATCTTATTAAATGGCTGTGTTCAGTCAACATTGAATGTTACATATCAAGCACAGCTGTCCTGAGACTGTTATAGAATACCTGTGACCTTGATAGAGCTCTTTAGACTCAAGCCTTACTGCACACATGGGGGTGATTTTGAGGAAGGCATGGTAAGAAAAAAAGCATGAAGATTTGTAGGTTTGATTGCCTTGGATGGATAACTTTCCTGCTCCTGACCAGCCTGATCTGCTACATCCATCTCTGTAAAGTGCAAAAGCTATTGGAAGGTACATCCAAGGGCCTTCCCGGGTGCATCCAAGTGGTTCTGTTCCCTGGAATCTTGTTCATGACACCTAATAAAAACAAGCTGCCCCACTAAAAGACATGTGCTGTGACTTCAGAAAACAACTTCCCAAAGCTGAAGGAAAGCATGAACTTCCCTGAGCATGGGAAAAATGTGTATACATACACACATACATACACATATATATATATAGTATGAATAAATGTATGTATATGTGTATGTGTATGTGTATGTGTATGTGTATGTGTATGTGTATGTATATGTATATGTGTATGTGTATGTGTATGTGTATGTGTATGTGTATGTGTATGTGTATGTGTATGTGTATGTGTATGTGTAGAAGATGGAGATGGAGATGGAGATGGAGATGGAGATGATGGAGATAGAGATGGAAAGCTTTAAGGGGAGTTTACAAAAGCCTAAACCCTATGGTTTCACAAGAAAAAGATCTGAACAATTTTCGGCCAGACATTTTTAGTTCAGCATTGACATGAAGGTAGCAATTAGCCCTAGAATAGCAAAGTAAAGCAAGGACATGAAGCAGAAATGCTAATCAGTATAAATTTTAAGATAGGAAATACAGAAAAAGGAAAGGAGAAGATAAAGGTGGCAAGGAAAGATCCAAATTATTGAACAGGAAAGACTTTTCTAGGCTAATTAGGAAAACATAAATGTCAACGATGTCATGGACCAACCATGTGGAGAGATCAAAAAAAAGTGAACAATTTAGAGACAGTAGAAATATTCAATAAATATGTTTGCTTTGAGTTTGGAAAGAAAGAAAGGATGTGTTTATATCACACAAGGATGTCGAAATACTTTCCACTCTACTAGCAACCAAGAAGGAAGTTAAGCAACTTCTTCTAGGGATAAACACATTTTATACGAACAGGATCTGCAAACTTACAGCCAAGACTTTTCCTAGAACTGGCTGAGGAAATTTCTGACCCCTTGACATGAGTCTTGGATAACTCCTGTAACACTAGGGAAATTCCAGAGGAGTCGGGAAGCTCTCATTATGTGTCAGCATTGGAAAAGAGAAAGTGGTCTGACCCCAGCAGCTCTAGAGTGGCAAGTCTGACATAATCTCATCACAATAATGGAAAAATTAATATAGGAGTCAATCAAAACAGAATTAATGCATGGGAACATAATTAGGGCCAGTTAACATAGACTAATAGAAAATAGGACTTGCCAAACACTCTTTGATGAGATAAAAAGTTGGGATGATAAAGGTGACTATGTGAATATAATATATTTAGACTTTAATAAAGCTTCGACTTTGCAGCTCATGACAGTTTGATTAAAAATTTAGTGATGCAATGTCCATGAAATGCTCTCTAAATGGATTAGGAACCGCTAAGCGATCTGCTAAAAAGTAGTTGTTTATGAGGCATCAAGGGCAGGTGGGGGTGTTTCTGAGGAGGCAAGGTCTGTAGGAGTTGGTAGGAATCCTAGCATGACTGTGTCTTGTCATCCATAATCTGGGAGGAAACGCAGAATTGCTGGTAACGAAGTTATTGGCTGAGACAAAGATGGTCAGTGCTTACAAGGACAGGACACATAGTCAGAGCTGAAGGGAATGTCCTCCCACAGGAAGAAAGGAAGTTGTGATCTTGGCGCTGTCACTAGAAAGCAGAGAATTGGGAAAAAGATTATGAGTTTGTAAAAGGAAAGCAATTCCTCTTTTGATGGCAGATTTATTGTGTGATACTTGGATGGACAAACAAGATACAAGATATAATGAGTAGAAGCAAGAATAGGAGGAGGGAAGGTGTTTTAACTTTGAGAAAGATCTGTGAAAATGCACCTGGAATACTACACAAAAATCACCCTAGGGTGGAAGAGATGAAACGTCCCTTTCTTGTGAGCTTAGGGCCAGACACAGAAGAATCCAGTGAGTGACTCTTTTGGCACAACGCTTTCTCTCCAAACAGGAGTGCAAGTTTTCTGAATTTCTGTCTGCAGTAGGAGGACATTATTTCTGTTTATTTTTCTTATCACCTACTGAAGCAGGTGGCCTGAGTCTTGCTCTCAACCTCCTTAGATCACTGATAGCAAGATCAAGAAGTGTGTTGCAGCAGCACTTACACTCCTTAGCCAGGATAACATAGCTTTTGGTAAAGATTTTCAGGAGCTGTTCAACACTGTAAGAAAGACATTGTTTCAAGAACCTCAAGTCACATTCAAGCTTGGAAATACATCCCAGTTTTTATTTCTAGACATGACTGAGAAAACACAAGAGAAATGTATAATATTCTGTCTTCTGATGCCCTCCATCACAGGATACTGCCTCAGAGAAGGTATTTTAACCAACTGTAAGTTATTGACATTAACTCAGAATGAATATAAAATTAAACACTGTGCACTTCTTATTATGCTTGTCCAGGAGAAAATTCCTGGACTCCTGTGATGGGAATCCACTCAGCCCTCCAGTCCTTTTCCAGTGTCAATTTTTCAGCTGTCTGTGTGTTTCAGCAAGTGTGCACGAGGTTTCCATCCATGTAGGGAAACAAGGAAAAAGGAAAAAAAGAAGAAAGAGAGGAGGAGGGACCAGTGTGAAGAGAGAAAATATGGACTAAAGGATGGATTTAAGCTTTTTAAAGAATAGATCAGATATGACAAAGAGCAGAACAGTCATTGTCCTTTAAACAGTGTTCAGCTGGGTCATATTCACTTGTGATGTGGCACAAGGCACACTTTACCATGTGGCTCAGCTCCTCAAGTGAGGACTGTATGTTCTTTTTCCAAGCGGATTCCAAAAAAGTAAATTCAGGATGCTCAGGGGCATGAGAAGTGCTTACAGTCTCACCACTTCCCTTCAGTGGTTTTTTTGTTTGTTTGGTTGGTTGGTTTTTTGGGTTTTTTTGTTTGTTTGTTTGTTTGTTTTTGGGGATTTTTTGTGTTTTTTGTTTGTTTGTTTTTTGGGTTTTTTTTTTTGTTTTGTTTTGTTTTTTTTTTTTTTTTTTTTTTTTGGGGGGTTTTTGGGGGGTTTTTTTGTTTTGTTTTTTTTTTGTTGTTGTTGTTTGTTTTGGTTTTTGTTTTTTGGTTTGGTTTGGTTTGGTTTTTTTTGTTGGGTTTTTTTTTTTTGTCTACTTGGTAGTGATGTTTACAACTGTTGTTTTGTAGCCCATGTGAAATTCATTGGTAGGTCTTGTTTGGGTCTAGGGGAGTTCTTTGTCTGCATTCCACACACAAAATGCAGTTTTTGTTGATAATAGCAAGCCAGAATGTATAAAGTTTAACATCCTTGAGCAGCCCTTCCAGCTCTTCCCATGGAGATTCACAGTCAGGGAGGAAAAAATACTTCGTGTAGGTGTCAGTAACCTGAATCCAGGTGCCTGCATGCAGCCATACCATGGCAATTGTGTTTCTCTGGGAATTATCACTCCATTCAGTTGCCTACCCACAGACAAATAATGTAATCTGAGATATTTCAGAATATCTTGGCATTCTAAAAATGGGCTTACAAATGCAGTGCAGTGCTTCTTTCTGGGTTAGAAGGAAGTTCAAAGGGATCCCACAGGTCCCAAGTGGGTCTAAACCTTCCAATATTGTCAATGTAACTGGGAGTGGGATGGGATTTCAATCCTACTATGATGTCCATGCACACGGCTCATATGCAGACACCCCCACTGCAGACAAATATGTCTAAACAACCAAATGGAGAGTGATTCAGATGACCAAAGTTCAATGTCTAAGTCAGGATCAGAGAAATAGTTCTCTGGACTCCCACAGGAGCCCAGGTACCCAGTTCCTGAATATACATCAGAGACTTGAGTGTCTCAAGCTGGAGTTTGACTTGTCCTTTATGTTACCCATGGTTTATAGACTTCCTGAATAGCACACTTACTGGCCTATCCATCATTCATAGAATCACAGAATCATTTAGGCTGGAAAAGACTTCTTGACCATCAGCTGAAACTGTTAATCCAGCACTGCCAGCTCCACCACTAAACCATGCCTACAAGCACCACATTTACTCATCTTTTTAAAACCTACAGGGATGGTGGCTCCACCACTGCCCCGAGCAGCCTGTTTCAGTGCTTGACACTTCTTTAGATGGAGACATTTTTCCTAATATCCAGCCTAAACTTTGTTTGGCAGAACTTCCAGTAAAGTTCTGAGAAAATAGGTCACTCCCTCTTGTTCTGTCACTAGTTACCTGGGAGAAGACCTGACCCCCACCTGGCAAAAGCCTCCTTCCAAATATGTGTAGAGGGTAATAAGTTTCCCCTGGAGCCTCCTTTTCTCCAGGCTGAGCACACTCAGCCACTCCTCACAGGACTTGTGCTCCCGAGCCTTCATTTCCCTTGTTGCTACCTTCTTCATTCACAAATGCAAGCCACTGCCCGCACCAGTCGCCACACCACTAACCTTAAAATGCAATGCAAGCATAGCCCCACCCACACTAGGTTTCTCCAGGGAAAGCCTCTCTCACCTGCAAGCCTGCAAGGCCACCACTGCTGTTGTGGGTGCAGGACTCAGGATCCTGGGTGTGCAAGGTGCCATCTGCTCACTGGGTCACTGTGCCTCCCTCATGGCTCCCCTGCTCCCAACACTGGGAAGAGAATGGTTGCTAGGGAAGCTGAAGTCAGTGCTCCAGCTTTGTTGCACACAAGGGGAATAAGAGAGAACAGCATTCAGAGCACACCCATGACACCTTCCTGTGTAATCCTAGGAGTGGAGGCACTAAATACCATTTATACCTTAAAAAAAAAAAAAAAAGTGGGGGGCAGAGAGGGAGGAGTGCTGGAAGGAGGAGCAGCAACAAACAGATATTCATCCCTTCTCAACAGAGGTCTTAAGTACTTTATTTACCTCTGGTACAGAGACACAGGAGTCAGAGAGGTACCACACCTCTTCAGGCTGGGACTGAGCATTTTAATGCATGTGAACAGCATGCTGACTTCATTAAAGCATTTGATTAACACCAGAAAGGACCCACTCCAGCAGCTGCATTTATCACTAGGGCTATGGCAAATTTAGAGAGAGTGATTTGGTAGGGCCTTAGCATAATCAGAGTAGATTAACCTACCTTGGAGGAGGAAAAAAAGACATAGCTGTAAGTACACAATGAAAATTTATTGTGTCCATCCTTCCAGTGGGGCCTTGATGAGATAGGGGGCAGAACTGGGAGAAGATCCCTCAGCAGTGCCTGCCCTTGTCCATAGCTGTGTTTTGGTGTCAGTGCCTAAGGGCTGGCATACCAGACTTTCATCAGCTCTGCAGAGCATTCCCGATGGTGATACTTGCTGTTTGCTCCTAGGAAACCCTCTGTACTCACTGCCCTCAGAGAGGCAGTCAGCTCCAGCACATGGTCTGGATCCCAGGGGGGCTGTGGATCCACTGTGGATCCACAGGTATCCCCCCAGAGTCATGCAGAGATGGAGCACAGCCCTGGTGTGGTCATCTCAGCAAGGAGCCTGCAGGTGGACATGACTGCACACACAAACAGCCCTACAGAGCTCAGTACCCCAGGTTCAGCACTCATCACACCTGGGTAAGACCAAAGATCCCATGCCCCACTCCCAAAGGTGTCCATCAGCGGGTAGCTGGACAAGACTAGAAGAATATAGCAAGCTTACTGCCCCAGTCATCAGCAATTTGAGAACCAGGGGCAAGCAGAACCAGTGATGATATATTGGTGGTGAATGATTCTCCACAGAAGAATTCTTCCACTAATTTGTTCCTTCCTTCTGTTTCATTCCCATTCTCCATCTCTCCCCAAGCTCACCAGCACTCTGCAAAACAATGAGCACTTTTTATTTATTTTTTACATATATTTTTAATGCCTTTATTCAGAAAACTTAATGGCCCTAAAAATAAGTGATTACTGAAAGGATGCTGGGAGAAGGGGAGAATGAGTGTTAGAGGGAAGAGGTTGCCCTCTGGGAACCAGAGAACTCAGAGCAGATGATGTGAGAACCAGTTTAACAGCTGAGACTGTGATTAGAGTGTGCATCTGTGTGTGAAGTTGTGAGTTTACTGGAAACTAGGGCAGTGGTGATTTAGCTGCAAAGTCCCTAATAAAGGAGGAATAACTAGGACCATATTTCAAAAAAGAGTATTTTTTAAAAATCCTCCCTAGGGAAAGTGGGGATGGAAGAGTACTTCACTTGAAAAACACCAAAAAACAACAACAAAAAAATTACATGGAACTTTTCATTAATCTCTTTAGACTGTTAGGTCAAACTAGGATAAGAAATCTGATCATGGAAGTGTGAAAGAGAGGGACTTTAGCCAATTCTAAGGGCAAATCTCAGTGCAGCTTGAATGCTGAAGATTTCTGCCAAAGATTTCTGCATGTACATGTCGCTGTAACAAACACAACTTTTAATTGGTCTCTCTGCCTATGTACAGAAGCAAACATGTAAATGCAAGATCTTTTTAATGTTTTTTTTTTATTTATATGCATCACTAAAGGTGTCATTTTCTGTAATTCTCCCTGCCTCATTCTCTAATATACATGACCTTTAATAAGCAGGACTTACGGTTTGACAGTAAGGACTGTTGAAAAATGCAAGGAAATCCTGGCTGGATTAAATTTTTAGTCCATTTCCATCCACTGCTTACACTTAAGGTGTGCGTGGATCATAAACTAAATATAGCAATTTGGGAGGCAATTTTCTTGAATTGCAGGTACAGCAGGATGCAGGGGAAAGTAATGGGAGGATCAGGCAGTTAGACATGGTATAAACATTTAAGCTACCAGTTAGATTTAATGGATTTTTATTCATTCACTTTCTTTCTCTCTTTCTCTGTCTCTCTCTGTCTCTTTTTAAATATTCACAAATGAGAGGAACAAAGGGAAAAAAAAAAAGATAAAGAACAGATGAACCCCGTATAAATAAAGGGTCTCGCTGGCTTTGCAGTTCTCAGTAGATTTCGTTTGCTCCCATTGAAAGAAATCTCTCATTGAAGCACCTGCAGGTGCATGGGCAAGAGCTCCCATGGTTGCTCTAACAAGGTCACCTAATTTCCCATGGAGAAGAGGCACCCTGTGGGTAAGTGAGAGACCAGGAAGGTCCTGGGCTGTGCCACTACTGGAGCTCTTCTGGTCTGGCTGTAGTTTGGAAATCAGGATTTTTCCTCCTGTTTCACACTTCAAAAGGAAACAGTACAGAAGCACTTTATTTGTATTTAGTAAGGATTATGTGGCTTCTGGATTCTCCTGCTGAGGAAGTATTATTAATATGGGTCTTGCAAGAAATACTGAGTGTGCATTAATTGAAAATCACATCCCTGACTTCTCACTGTAGCTTTGGAGATATCTTCCCTGGAGTAAGATGCCAAATATTTCAGAATATCCACAGAATAATAGGGTTTCACCCTCACCTGAGTTTGCTGACTGACTGCCAGCTGGGCACACAGTCCCAAAGCCAACTGAGGCCATGGGTGACTCCACCATGCAGGCACCTGGGGATGGGGCAGAGCAGTGCTCCTCTGCCTGACGGAGAGGCTAGGGATGTGCAGACAGGATGCCAAGCTTGCCGTGACCATGTTTGGGAAATATGGGAATGAAATTCAACAGCACTCAGAGCATCTCTATGTCCTCTGAGCTAGCAGTGCACCCCTTGAACAGCTTCCATTTGTACTGGACAGAAAAGAGCACCCAGGTGACACAGACTCAAGATTTCTTATAGGATATTGCCCTGCTCACCTCTATCAGTCATTTCTGCAAATCTCAACTGCTGTGAATGTGACCTGAATTCAAACCAGATGCAATTGTCCTGAAACTGGGATTTCCTTAAGGGAGGAACACCACGTCCAAGGTGTGTGCAGTATTTCAGGAAACAGTTGGACTTTTTGGCAGCTCTCCAGAGAAGAGCAGTGAAAACAAGGTAAGGAAAGATCAAAGACACTGGGACCTTTTAATCTGGAAAGGAGAAATACAAAATATGAGCATAGCTTTTAAATGTTTAAAAAGCTGCTTCAAATAAGAAAGGAATTCTCTATTGACACTGGGAATGGGACAATTTCTGGTATAGGAAAGAGGTTCAGATTAGATGTTAGGAGACCTCTAAGACTAGGAATAATGAAATACTAGGATAAACTGTGTTGGGGGAGAGGCAAAATCTTAATTTCTTGAGGCATCTACAAGAAGGTTAAACACCTCTTAATACACCTGGCTAGGATGGGAAGAATCCAGCCTTGTGGCAGGAATGAACACTTGATCTCTCCTAACTCTGTCCTTTCTTGGCATTTGACTTCTGCAACAGACAGAAAAAGTGTGCCTTCCTAAAATAAGTGCTTTTGGCTAGGGAGTGGTATTATTACTGGCAGTCCTTTCCCTCAGGTGATTTTGCCACAGAAACAATTTTCATGCATAGGATCCCTTTCTTCCATCAGGAGTTGCCTGACTTGACCTGGCCTGAGAGCAGAGATCCCAGCATGGCTTAGCTTACTGGCAGTGGCTCCTGGAAGTTTCTGGATCCTGGATGCTTACAGTCACCTGGTTCCAGTCCTGCAGAAGGCAATGATGACGAGTTGTGCAAGCAGAACCAGGATTGTGTTTTATTATGGAGGACTACTGATCAACCCAAAGCTGTGACATTACAAACATAAGCCTGCCTGAACTGCCTCCCTCCATTGAACAAAGTAGGGACAGAAATCCTCATAATTCCAGCCTGGAGACGAGGCCAAGCGTTGTTCTGCATCATGCTGTTTGGCCTGGCGCTGGAGCTTCCAGCCGAGCCCCAACCACCCCAGGCTGCATCCTGCACAGCAGGCATTCAAAAGCCCCTCAGGGCCCTTTCAGTGACTGATACCCCAGCAAACTGCTGGCCACTGACACCATTTATTCAGTGTTCTCTGGGCACAGAGCAGTAGTGGTTGGAAATGAAAGGGAGAGGGGAGAAGGCATGAGCAGCCCACAGGGAATCACACACAGCAGAGGGACAGGGAGGTTGGTTTGCTCGAGAGCACAAAGCATGCCACATGCAGACACTAATTTACTGGATCAGTGGGCACACACAGAAGGATGCCTGTACACCCCAGGAATACACAAAAAAACATGCACACTCACCCCAAGCATACAGAAACAGGCATTACATTTGTATACACAGAGACAATGCCTGTGAGCTGGCCAAGAACACACACAAATTATGGCTGTGTTTGCAGGCAGAATTTAGATGCACATATACACACACTCACATTACTCATTTGCAAACTCTCTGACCACATACCCTAAGCCTCTTCTCTCTGCCCTGCACTTGCTGGCTGTCTCTGAAAGACCTCACATACTACCAACAGAGACAAATCTCTCAAGTGCCAGGTATAGGGAGCCGCCGCAGCATGCCCTGTTTTCTGAAAGACATAACAACAAAATTCCCACATGGGTGAAAGAGCCTGCAGCTGGTATCTTGATAGGGTTATGTGTTTCCTGTAGCATTAATAGCTTTTAAAAAATTCTAACTTGTCTTTCAGATAAAAGTTGCAACTGAAGAATCAGGAAACTCCCAGGTGAACGCTATATGGGCCAGATTGAACTCTGCCCGCGTGCGAGTCCAATGTGAGAGGGTGAACAGGATGGAGATAGCCAAAGTTCTAGCATTGCTGAGCAATTTGATTCCCTCCTGGGGCTCCCCAGCTCAGCTGGAAAGTTTTCTGTATTGACATGAGCACCATTTATTTTGGCTGCACAAAGTTGTCTCCAATAGCCCCATGGATCCAGCTGCGTCAGAAGAGGAACTGCACACACAATCCCGTGCTCCTGCTGGGTACCAGTGTCACAGCCTCTCCTGGCACTGATGGCAGGGGACAGTCAAGTGGAAGGGGTCAGGCTGTCTCAGGGGTGTACTGTGCCAGGGGTGATTGGCACAAAGTTGGATTTTATCCTTGTTCATGCAAGTCCTGTATCATTAGCTGCACAACATCCAGCCTGCATGAGGCAAAGCCAAATAGCAATTTGCCACTGCAGCTCCCCTTGATTTCTAATCAGACCATTTACCTGGGATCCAAAACCTACATTTAAGTACCTCACTTCAGAAACCCCTGCTTTCAATGTTCTCCTGAAGTACTTCCATCACAGAAATTCCTGCAACCTGCAGTCTCAGCAGTGAGGCCAAGGGCTAAATGAGTCACAAAGGTTCGATTTCCCTGCTGCACTCCTGAGGAATAACATTTGCTTATCGACCCCTACCTGGGGCTTTTTAAGGATTCGTCACTAATGCAACCAGGCTGGGGACAGGATGTAAAGCTGGTGTAAGCCAACCTGCTCCCTTCCTCTCAGAGAAGTTTGCTTTGTGCTATGACCTGGTATCTGTTTTGGTTGTTAGTTTGTTGTTCTTTTTAAATTTTGCTCATTACAGCTCTATAGAAGCCCCAGGCACTGGTACTTCTGCTTCAATAAGGAGCACCCAGTCCAGGTGGGTTTGCCTTTGCTGCCATGACTGGTGCAGAGCAAGACATGTTGGTTCCTTGGCTGTCAGTATGGATTCTTTCACTGATGTTAAAGTCAACCTCAAACATATATGAGAAATAAACCTGTCAAGACAGGAGAAAACCAACAAAAAATAATCAGTGTTTTTTGAAAAGGAGAAAACCTGAACAGCACATTAATTCCCACCTTGTAACCTGGTGTCACAAGACATAGGAAGCTGTATGAAAAAGAACCAAGGAATTCTTTTGTGACAGGGGTATGTTTGGTGAAAGTATCACCTTTACAAAATATCCCCTGCTCTGGGATGCTAGTTATGTCTGACATGCAGATGCAGAGGTAGATCAGCTGTCCCTTAGTTACTGTCCTGGGGAGTGGAGACATGAATCATTGCTTCAGATGAAGGATACTGAAGCAACAATAAAATTCCTCACTCTGTGTGGCTTTGGATGAACATGCCAGCACATTATTATCCTCTAAGGGCTCAGAAAGGCTGCAGGGTCTCTCCTGAGCCAGTCACACAGGGATGGAGGGCCCTGCAGTTAGAAGGGTACAGGTCACTGCAAATTGAGGGCAGTGGTCAGTGGCTCAGAATGCCGACGGACATCAGTGATAAGAGATCAAGCTCAGTTCTCTGAGCTAGAAGGTTTCTTGTTGTGGCAGTAAGCCATGCACAGCATTTGTCCTAAGCCAAAGTTCACAGGATCATAGAATCATAGAATCATTAAGGTCAAAAAAGGTCTTCAAGATCAAGCCCAACCTTTGACCAACTACCATCACTCCCCCTAAACCATATCATGATCTGCAATGTCTACTCATTTTCTGAACAAATCCAGGGATGGTGACTGTACAGTTTCCCTGGTCAGCGTGTTTCAAAGCTAAACCAATTTGTCAGTCAAGAAACTTTTCCTAGTGTTCAGCAATACAGTTCACCAATAATCCTGGGACATCCTACTGTCCTCCACCATGCAGTAGCTTTTCTGCAGTATCTCTGTGCCAAGACTCATTTCTCATGGTGCAGGTGACACTGTGCATCCTTCTTTCAGAGAGCCATCAGAGACCTTGAATGACCTTCTATAGGCTGAGCTTCCAGCTGAGTCCTTAAAAGCAAGTGTAAAGTGTGGGCTGCAAACTTTTGGCACTGTGGATGTGCTGATGTGGTTGTGGTGGGGGTGACCTCTAACCAGCACTAGCCTGTGGGAAATTCCTGCTACACGTGTGTAATCTGAGGAGAAATTCTGTGCTCTGCATGTGGAGCTTGTTTTGTAACAAAATCACCTTTATTCTGGTTTGGGCTGATAGGGTCAGCACTGCCTGAAGCTGGCCTGCCTGTGAGCTCTTATTTTGCAGACGTTCAGTCCCTTCAAGGATCAGAGCCCCACTAGTAAACAGGGCCTCTGTTTCCTCCCCCTTCTCCACGCTTTGATACCTTTGCTGGACGACCATTAAAGTATTGGAGATGAGCCAGCAGTCCAGAGCCAAATCAAAGCCAACAGCCCCAGACAGAAGCTTTGCCATCTTCCAGCATAACAGGCTGCCTGCAGGCAAGTTCAAACAAAATGCTGCTACAGTGCCAATTTTTCAGTACAGGTACAAAGCGGACATCATGGTTCAATACAGACATACCACACTCTGACCTACCAGTAGTGGATTGGTGACATGAAGGAACAAGCCTAAATAAATCTTCTGGAGAAAAGAAAAATCAAGCTTATTTGGACAAGGAGGTTGCTTCCAACTTTCTGAGAAATTTTGTAGGAAGATGTGCTGGGCTCCCTGGGAAGGAAGAAGCCATCAGGAGATGAATCTGTGTGACTGTGAACAATGACAGAGGTGTGATTCACTTGCCTGCTCCTATTAAATAGTGCAAGAGCTAAGAAGTGAAGAGGCCATTTAAATGTGTCCAGTTTGATTAAAGCTAGGAATGTCCATACAACACAAGGCAGGAACACAGGGAGTTAGACCCAAGAGCCAAATATTCCTGGTGAGATTTTGTCACTGAGGATGAGAAGGTGCAGCTCTGAAGAGGGTATCAAGAACTCCTGTACCTTTTTCCTCAGCTGGAGCACATTTAAAGCCAGTGCTGGAGCTTGGGAGTGGTCCTGGAGGAATCCGCAGGAGAAAGCTCTGTGGTTTTTCTCTATGAGCTGCAGACTCTTGCCCAAGCACTAACAGCTTGCTCTGCCAGCAGAAGCATCCCCAGGTAGGCCATTTCAGGAAGATGGGTTAGAAAGAAGAGTGATCTCAGTGTTATCTCACAGCTAAGAGGAATGTAGGGGACTTCACTTTCTTGGCAGGTCCCGCCTGGGTGGCTCTTTCTCTTTTTATTTTTTTCTTCCGCTGCTGTTTGTCTGTCTCATCTATGTAGCCTGAGAGTCAGGTGAAGTAAATACTACCAAGCATTGTGTGTACAAACAGAACCCACAAGACAAGTTTGTATTGTAACTAGGTCCTTTTGAGCCTACAAGGGTTTTTTAAAATAAGTAAGTAGATAGATAGATAGATAAATATTCACCAAACAAACAAAACAGAACACCAAAAAACAAACAAACAAACACGACAACAACAACAAAACCCAAGGGGAAAAAGCCAAAAATAACAAAACCAGAAAAAGACCCCCCCATAATAGTCAGTTAAGCTCACACGTACATATCTGAGCACTCCCAGCTGCAGAGATCAATCCACATGCCAAGCACAAGTAACTGAGACAGATAAAGAGCAGATGCTATAGAGCAGAGATTGTAGAGTGGACAAAGTGCTCAGGAGACCCTTAACCTGCTAGATAATAAGAGACTTCACCTTGTTTTTTACAGACACTGGTACCCAGGATGGGAAACTAATGTGCTTAAAAGAGAGAAAGCACAGTATCAGGGACAACACCACAGCCTGCTGTACTGAAGGCATTTGCACTGCAACAGCAAACAGCACAGGAGAGCCATTGATATCAGCCAGTGTCTGATGGGAAACAAAATTAACAATTTCTGGGCACGTCACACATCCTAAAGATGAGGTGGGAGAACAATTCTCTGTAAGGTTTTGGTCCTAGAGCTGATGGAAGCCAATTTCCTAAACCCCCTTGCATGTTTGTCCAGCCTTGGTATGGGCACAGTTTTCTCTGTGGATAATTGAAAGCTGCATGTGGGCAAAAGGAGAGTGCTGTGTTTCCCTACCGTGTGCGCCTCGAGACACAGTTTAGATGCTTGTTCTGCTCCTTCCCATCGTGGTCAAAGTCTGCTATTTTCACAGTGAAGCTTATCAAGGGGTAAGATCAGCACCCAGCTTCCCCAGAGCAGGAGCTGCCTCCCACCTTTTGATCATGGAGAGCACAGACCATCGGGTCAGCAAGGGTTTCCAGTCTGAGCCAGGTCTTCTTGGGAGCTTATGGCTGTCTCCCCTCCAATGAGAGCAGACATGGAGCCAGACCAGTGGCATACATTCTGTTAGCATCCCAGTGCCTCTAAGGGACAATTTGCATCTTCCTGATAACATTGCCATGCTCAAGGGCCTGCCTGCTTACCCCATCCTTGCTTCTACATCCTTGACTTCAGCAATACCTTAATGAGCTGCAGCAGTGCCTCTATTGATGCAAGGGCTGAGCAGTGACACACAGCTACATGGGCTGCTTCATCCCTGTGGTGGCATTTATCCTCTTTGGGGACCATGCTGGATCAGTGGCAGTGGTATGTGAGGCTGTCAGTGAGGACAGAGTGGACATGGCAGTGCTGGGTTAATGGCCAGACTTGATGACATCTTTGCCAGTTTTACTGATTCTGTGATAGAAGAGGTGTTTCAGCATCTTGGGATGTCTGTTAAGCCCCAGAAATGTTGTCTCTGCCTAAGGCTGACAGAGTGAAACAGGCCTCCACACACAATGCAGGTTGCACACTATGACACAAAAGAAGCTGCAGAGTAGTCAGCGCACTGGGGGATGATAAAGCTTTGCTGTCCTGGATGATAAACACCATTGGTGGCTGTTTAATAGGTAATGTGGGGTTGGCACAGTCCCAGGGCAGATGTAACATGCCTGCAAAGTATGTGTATGTGTGACTTCCCATAAATCCACATCTGACATGACGACCTTTCTGAACTGCATTATAAATAATTAGCTGGACATGTCTGTATTTCTTTTTGCAGCACCACTGTTGTTAGGACAAAAGTTGAGGTCTCCTGCTTCTGTGATGCTGTGGATTGCGTGTCCAGAAGGGGCAGGTGATGGTTCAGGCCGCATGACCTCTCACTGCAACCTGTCCAGACATCTTGTAATGAGTCTGGTACTCCGTGCTCAGCTAAGAAACCTAACCCATCATATCTGAAGAAATCCCTAGAAGGTTAATGCAATATAACCCTTGGCAGCTTGTTCCAGGTATAAATGAGGTCTTATTTTGAGGAATTTATGATTAAAGTGAATAAAGAACAGTCATCTTTCCAAATATAAACTGAAGGTATTCTCTGATTTATTTCTTATGATGCATTTAGTCATGTTCTGTTGTCTTTGCAAATCTGTATTTTTATTGTATTGAGATGTTTCTCAGGTTTGGGTTACATTTCTAATAAATATTCGGTGCCATGTTGATATCCTGTATCATATTTCATTAGTCTTAGGGAGGAATGGAGCACCATTTTTATAAAAAACAGCCGTCTTAAGAAGCGTTTTTAACACGGGGCTTGTCTACCTTTAGCAAGTGATAGCTCTCTAACAGTGCTGATATTGTCAAAAGCATTAGAACCTGCCTTTGCATGGACTTGGTTATCTCAAGATAAAGGTGCCTTGTGCCGGTATAACCATTTCCATGTGTGAAGAGGAATCATTCCAAAACTGAAAATCAAGGCTTTTAGTGGCATAACTTCAACTGGTAAAAATCACACTGCTAATAGAGACATGGTTGAAATAAGGAAAGAAACTTCAGCATGGAGAGAGAAATTCCTATTGTAGACAGTAGCTGTGTAGAAAATTATTTTTAAGATCTTTTTTCCCTGCATCCTGCATAGATATCATACTGATCTACATTGGTGTGCTTTGGTCATCACAGTGAAAAGAGATATTCTGCCTCAGGACTGGGTGATGTGACACCAAAGCAAAATTGATTCATTCACACTGAGTGCTGGGGTGCCAATGTGGGCTGAGGAAGAGGTGCCCCGTGTTTGTCTCAGGCACATCTTCCTAAAGATGTACCCCAGTGCATTTCCCATCCCACATCCACACAGAAAATCCTACAAAATCTCAAAATCATCTCTTGTGTCAAAACACTCACACAGAAAAGGGATCTTCCAGGACTCCTCAAAAAGACCACTGACATTGAAGGGTCAGGACAATATGCGATGGGAAAGATATGAAGGGAAAAGTTGGTGGCAGCCCCACAGTGGGTCAATTCCCTGCAGGGGAATTGCTCAGCTCAAGGTCTGAGCCTGTTTCTCTCACTACTGTGCATCTCCCACATTGCACTACAAGAAGAAACTGAAACCTTTGTTATTCAAATATATTCTCCATTATGAACTACATTATCCATATTTTCAAGGATTTCTCTTTTAGTCCTATCTCTTATTTCATTAATGCAGTTGCTGAAGATGAAATCCCTTCTTCCTTAATTGCTCTGCTCCAACCATCCTTGTTATCCTTCATGAAAGAAGCATAAAATAATCCTAATATCCTCCCTTTTTTTTGTTGCCATTGCTTAAAAAGAAGAGCCTTGAAATCATTGCCCCTTACTTCCCAGACCTAGCCAGCTGATAGGAAATAATTAACTCCTATCTGTGCTGAGGGAGTGGTGGCTGCTGTGTAGCCAGCTCCAGGTAGTTTGTTATTCCTGCTTTATCACCTGCTGCAGAAGGGAGGCTGCAAAATTATTGAGTAAAGCTTTTCCTGCATGTTTATCACTACAAGTTTGAAGAAACAGTGTTAAGTGATGATTTAATTTTATGATTTTCTTAAATAAAGGATATTGTTTAGCCTCAGTGATGCAAATGACAAATCTTCTTGGACTCATTTCATTTTACAAACAAGATTGTCTTTGCTGCAGCTTGTGCTACAGCAGATGATCACACAGACATCATCCCAGGAGATGCAGAAAGCTGGGAGCAGCAACAGAGCTAGAATGGTGTGAGCTGCCCAAACAGCTCAGGTGGGGAATGAGGCAACAGGATGCGTGGAATTTAACCAAGCTTGCAATCAGCTGCTGCATGAAAGCAGCTTTGGCTGATTATCCCAAAGGTCCCCTTGGCTCAGCATCCAAGAGCGGGCAACAGCAGTTGACAAGAGCAGGAGCCAGCGTATCTAATCGATATTTATCCCTGCCCTGTGTTTTGCATCTTGAGACTTTCTCTGTAAATGTGGCTTCCATTGTTGCCTCCAGCAGCCTTTATTAACTCATTAAAGCCTTTATCACCTACAGCAAGGACTTCCCAACTGTATTAGATGCTTGTTTTGAATCTGTCACCTGCTAATTTCACTCACTGCACCTTGTACTTTCACTGGAAAGGACAATGAACAACTTCTCCCAGTGTTCACTCCCCCTGACACTCAGGATTTATTATTTTACTTCCTTCCAGCTGTGTCTGAGAAATAATGTTGTAAAATCTCTGCTAAGGCAAGAATGCATTAATCACCAACTTGATTGATTACTGAAGGATCATTTCCTCCTTATGATACATGTAAACCCCCAAACTTCTTGCATCAGAAGTACACTCAAGGTGTTCAGTGTCACATCCATCATCTCCATGAGCATCACTGTTGACAGAGGCAGATGTGGCTGCTCAGACAACCTCCTTACATTTCTGAGAGACCCATGGTTAAACCTCTGCCTGGCTGGGCAGGATGTGTGAGCAATCCAGAAGCAGTAAAACACCTCAGTTTTGGGAAGATGTCCCATGGTGACCCTCTGCTTCCCAGTTCCATTCTCTCCTCTTTATAGCATTTACACTCCTGACACCTCAGAGGTCATGCACAACTGTTTGCAAAGTGTAAACTGTCCTCAGACCTGTAGAATAATTCAGTTATGGTTAGGATTTCTCCCACAGCAGAAAACATGGCTTTGCAAAAACACCTCAGCTTTCAATGGGCACTACACATAGAATGACAGAACAGTTTGGGCTGGAGGATTCTTAAAGACCATCTTATTCCAAATCCCTTGTAAGGGGCAGGGACACCTTCCACTAAACCAGATTATTCAGAGCTCCTTCCAGCCTTGCCTTGAACACTTCCAGGGATGGGGCAGCCAGTGCTCCTCTGGGTTACCTGTTTCAGTGCCTCACCACCTTTCCACATCTTCCCACCATTAAACACAGACTGAATTTGGATCCACAGCCGTTACATGCCCATTGCCCCTTTCCTTGGTGTGGCTGAAGAATCTCCATGTGGGAAGCTGTTGTCCATACTCATGCTCTACAGGTCATGGATAAAGGATTTTACTCTCCATGACTGTCAAAATGAGACCATCCAGTGACAAAAAATTCACTTTGATAGGGGAAAGGAGTGTGATGATGGTAAAGCAGTTGTCAGCTTATTGCTTGAAGCCACAGAGAAGGAGCTGTGTCATGTCATGGAGACAATTCACCTTTTATCTCTGCTCTGAATTCTTCACACAGCTTGTCTCTTCGTCCTCTGCCATTTTCCAGCTTAGAAGCTCCTCTGTCTGGCGGTCACCCAAGAAGTCTTTAAGGTAGGACACAAGGGCAAAGGAGGTGATAAAACAGTCAAGAGGAGATCACAAAGACACCCTAGGCTAGGAGCATCTGGCTTGCAGTAATTTCTCTTTAGGACTCATCGTGGAAGTGGATCTCCTCTGCCCATGCTGAGATTGCAGAGGGACCTTGGGCCTTCCTTTACTTTTCCCTCTGGCTACCAGACAAACATAAACACTGACCTTCAGGGTCTGTGAAGTACCAAAGCCAAACCCTGGTGCAGGCTTCAGGCTTCTTGAGGGCTCAGAAGGAGCCTTTTGAAAGGACAAAAGGTGTGCTCTGCAGTTTGTAAAAGGTGACTCAGGAGCTGTGTTGACCTTTTTCTCTTTCTCTTTCTGAGTGCTGAATGCACTTCTGGGCTGTGGTGCCTGTATGATCCCCATGCACAGCAACAGGAAATGGTGCCAGTCATGCTGGCAAGAGGGGCGGAGTGGCTGAAATGGTAGGAAGGACTGCCTGGAAAGGAAACACCTGGCAAGGTTCCCATTCACCAAAACCAGAGAGGAGCTCCAGACTGTCCTGTGGCCATCAGGGTGCACCATGAGGCATAGACAGCCTAACTGAGCACAGCAGAGAGGTGAAACAAGCAAGCCTTCAGAGATGGAACATGGACATGGCTGGTTTGATCTTCAGAGTACATGAAAACCCCTCTAAACTCAATCCCTAAAATACATGCCACAACACTTCCTTATTAAGGTAGCAGCGTCTTTCCTACTGATTTCAAAGCTCGCAAATTTTCCCAGGCTTGTGGCTGCTGGTGACCCACCTAGAACTGCTCAGGCAACATATCCCAGAGGTGGTGCCTGATCCTGCCAGATCCCATAACTTGGATAGAGTGAGCATTCCAGTGTCCCCGGGGCTATTTGGAGATGCTCTGCCTCTCTGGCAGGGACAAGGGAGGAACAGATCTTTTCCAACTGCAGCCAAGAAAGCTAATGGATACATTTTTTTCCCCAAGGCAGGCAAATTATTTCTGCTCCCAGCTGACCCCTCAACCACAAAAAACACCATAAAACAGCAAGAGTGTGTAAAAAATAAACACAGGCACGATCAGCCTTCTGGATTCCTGTCCAAGCCAGAGGAGCTCAGGCCGCGGACAGAAGGAATGTGGTGTTGCATTCGGAGCCATAAGGGTGGGATCAGGGAAAGGAACGTTTTATAACTGGCCTCTGGACCCTGTTGAGGAGCAGAGGGAAGGAAGAAGCATGTGAGTGATGACTACTCATATTGCAAAGGGGGGAAAATTTGAATATCATCTGCATGTTTTACAAGGATTGGGATTTACAGTGTAAATCTTTACTGCTTGCTCTGCTACTTTGACTCTTGCTATATTGGATCCTCTGGCCAAGTTTACATCAGGGATGTCCTGATCAGTCAGGAGCCTTGCAGAGGAGATAAAACATGTGGGGCTAGATTCATGATGCAGGTTCTCAAGGATCTGTAGGGAAGCATGCTATGAATGGAAGCATCTTTTTGTCTTAACCTGTCACCTTGTAGCCTGCCAAGCTGGAGAGAAAGGAAGGGAGCGAGAAGACAGTCTTCCATACTGTGAGAGGAGCCTGAAGAGATACTAGGGAATAACTGTAGAAGTCTAATATGACCTTAGACATTTCTATTCACACCAGACAAATCATCCTGCACTGAGACTGAAGGCATAGTGAAATTTGTATTAAGACATAGGAATATAGTTGGCTTAGCTCACTACAAATAGTGCTTAGAACTCCCATCTCAGCAAAGGATTATGATTGCCATTCTTGTTTCACCCAAAGTTTTTGCTCCATCAGATTGGTAGAATGGACTACCATATGGTTTAGACCTTGACTGGTACAAAGAAATAAGAATGTCAAAAGAATCAACTTCAGTATTGGAAGGAGCTAAGTCTCCTCACCTCTGCTTCTGGACTCCCAGAGAAAACCACCCTCGAAATTTCACAGGGATTGAGACAACACAGGAAATACTTGCCTTACATCTACCCTCAGTTAGTCCCCTCCAGCATCTACAACTTCCCTGCTTTCTGAGGATGCATTTTACAACTGTGAACTGGAGCTGTTCATAGAAAGTAATTCCACTAGTAGGCAACATTGCTGGCTTCTGAGAGGATGAGCAGTGCGAGCTGATTGTGCCAGGATCTCAGCCAACAGCACCAAGATACCTCCACATCCCCCACGCAGCAGTAGGTGGCACTGAGTCCTTCCCACCTGCTGCAAGACACCTGGGCTCCTGCTATTGCAGAGAACTGACAGGCAAAGCTGCTGACTGTCTTCTGGTTGTCTCAGCTCTCTTACAGTTCAAGGAGTAAAGCAAGCATTCATTGCCCAGATTTCATACCCTGACCGTAAGAGTTTTTCTTAGAAAACCCCAGAAACCTTGTTATCGAAAATAATATTGCTTGTGGCTGGTGGTTGTGAAGGACAGCAGCTGCAACATGAGGGAAAAAAAATAATTCAGAGAAATTCCCTGAAACAAGTAATCCACCACTGTATCACTAATTGTACCTCTTTAATGCATTGATTTTTTTTTCAAAAGAACCAGAAGAGATCAACAAAAGCAACAGGTTCCTTTCAAGACCCAGCTCAGCTAGCAGGAAAAACAAATTAAAGTCAGGCAAAATGCAAACACCATGGTTGTTTATTTGCTATTCCTTTTGTGAAACACAGCTGCCTCCAGCAGCAGCAACAGCCACAGAGCCATCCAGCACTGGGCCCCTCCTCCAGCTCCTGCCCCTCCTGGGTACCAGCAGATCCTCTGGCCAAGTGCAGGAGCAGTCATGTCACTGGGTGGTGTGTTTGCTGCCTGTTGCTGTCAGTCTGTCACTGTGCCCTATGCTCTCTTTCCCTTCCCTTCCCTTCTGTTTTCAATTCCTGGGTGAGCCCAGGTGATGGCTCAGACCAGAAATGTCAGAATGAAAATGCTGGTACAAAAGAAGTTATTTCCAATACAAGTGGTCAGTTTGCAGTTCTGTGTGCCTTGCTATTGTTCAATACCACTTTCCTCTTCTCAAATGTTTAACTGCAAAACTCACAATGATTTAGACTGGGGTTTTAAATTCAGCTAAGGGTTTTAAAATCAGTTAAGAGTTTTTTAATTAGTTAAGGGTTTTAAATTTGCTGGTCAGAACTCCCGTGAAGCTGAAGGTGTTGAGTCACCAGTCATCTATATTTGTTATGTACAGCACCTTCTAAGGATATTTTGAAATATTTAAAGCATTTCTTTGTTTAAAGAGCAAAGTGCCAAAGGGCAGGGAGCTGGCTGCAGAATCCAGACCAGCCAGTAGAAAATGCTCGCAGAGCAAGAAGTTAAACCCAGGTTTATGAAACATACATGGAAAGAAGATCAGCAGCGTAAATCCCAGTGCTAACAGAGAAGTTCTGAGTCGATTGCAAATAACACGCTCTTACTCTCCAGCCACAGTGCAACTCCACTGAGCTTTGGCAGAGGGTAATTCCAGTGTCAGATATTTTCATGAGACCCTACTTGACATTTTGGCCAGAAATCCAGTGGCATATTTTGATATTCCATGACACACTCTGTTAGCCGCATGGCTTTCTTCCACTGCTTTGACGGACACCACTACCCACTCAGGCAGAAAGGAGAGTGTCTGGATGAGCCCTTCCCTCCGGCTCCCCCCTCGCCACCTCTGCCAGTGCACAAAGCATCAGGCTATTGAAATTACGTTGCTAGATCCAAAATCCCCTGGGAGAAATAACCACCGTTCTGGAGCCTGCATGGCTGCATCCTCCCAGACAGATGCATTTACTGTTTCCCAAGGCAAGACAGACACTGAATACAATGCCTCTGATGATGCCTTTCTACTGTTGTATTGTTTTTGCCATCACCTCACTTGCCACTACCTAGATTAAGGTGCTGTTTCTGGTGCAGATTAAGAATGCACAGCCCGCCCAGGTGACAGGGGCCACCTCTTGCCTGGTCAGGGCTCTCCTGTGCTGGGTCCCCACTTGTGAGGTGTGGCAGGTAGCCTGTGTTCCTCTCAGCTGGACAGACACATCTGGAAAAAGTGTCCATGTGATGGGAGAGACACCCCTGGAGAGAAGCCTGCATGCCAGATGCAGCTGCTGTGCTGGGCCCTGCTGTGCTTTGTCACCTGCCAAGACATGGAGACTCAGCATATGAATCAGGAGGACAGGGCTCTGGTTAAGGGGAGGAGGCTGCTGCAGAGGGGCTTGTGGGGAAGAATGAGCACTGAGCACAAATCAGGATTCAGATGATGGTCTGGACCCAGGTGCCAGGTACTGTCTCCTTGTCATCCTCCCATCTACTTTGCACACTTTGTGCTGGCCAACAGCTGGTACCCCCTGCATGTGCAGCTCCATGCCCACCTACTTCTACCCTATAATAAGACCAGTGCCAAATGAAGCTAAGACCACAGAAGGGGTCTCAGACCCAGCTCCCTCTGCAGCAGGTGTTGTCCTGATTCCCACGCTGGGTTGGGTGGAGCAATAAATCTCCAGGCAGGTTGCAGGTGACTGTCACCTTCAGAATCAGCCACGGACAAGGGACATGGCTGTGTGAGCCAGGGGAGCACTGGAAAGGTTTTGGATTTTGACAGCATCAGGGCTGCTCTCCAGGCAGCTGGAGAGACATTTCCCAGTGGAGATGACAGCTATAATCTCTGGGATTTATCAGATAGGCATCATTTCCAGTATGCTGAAGGCATTTTGGGAAAGATACCCAAGACACATAGTTATCATGGATAACTATGGATGAGACTTTAAATCTAAAAATACACATGTTACCAACCCACTCCTGTGTCCCTTTCACAATCCTTTGTGCTCTCTAAAAACAGGCAGTTCCTTTGCTCACTGGGCATGAGGATGTTCCTCATGTGGTCCAAAACCACCTCAATATCCTGATGACTGGTTCAGACCCATTTGCTGCTGCCCTGGGAACCTGAGCCTTTTCACGGGAGGAGAGAGAGAGAGTACAGTAAGGGAGGGAAGGCATGCAACATTCTCCATGCCAGCACAATAAATCTCGGCAAATCAGTGAGGAAGGTGGACCAGGCATCACCAGAGGCAGCAGAGTGAAAGACAGAGGGCAGAATCCCAGAGGCAAGAAATAGAGAATTTGTTGCCAGCTCTTGAGGAGGGTAGCACAGAGCAGACAGCCACAAGGAGGCATGGAAAGACCAGACTGGGAGGTTGCCAAGGAGGGGAGAGTCACATTAAATCTTATTTGTCTTTAAACAAAGTGTTCTAATTGCTAACAAAGGGATTTCAAGCAAATTGTAATAAAACTGAGTTATTCTGATCAATTACACAGTCAAGCAAATTACTGAAGGAGTCTGAAATATTGCCAGATACAAAGGAGAGATGAAGAAAGAGGAGGAGGAGTTGCAGAGAGAGTGGGGGAGGCAGTAATTTGAGGGAGGAAAATTACTTGATGACTTGATAAGGAGAATTATTAAGCATCAATTTGAGATGCAGGTTGCTAAATCTGAATACAAAATCAAGGGTAGAAATGGAAATTATGTTTTAGAGCTGGTAAAATCGGAGCAGGGGCAAAGAGAAAAAAAATGTGCAGGCAAGCATTAGAGACAGATGCTGTTGAGGTGTCTGCAAAGATGGTTACTAACTGCAGTATGCTGAAAGCAAGGCATGACCCAGGAAAGCAGAGCTTTCTGGTGAGGGCACCAGATCAGTGCTGAGTGGGCATCAAGGCACATTCCTGCCACAGACCTTCTACTTGACCCACAGATGCTTCAAAGCACTTAGCAATGACCTGGTTTGTCATTGGAAGAGTTACAAGGGCCAGGGTCCCAATGCAATCAGAGGAGAGACACACCAAGGCTGACTCATTTACCTTGTCAGCCTTACCTGAAAGCTGTGTCTGGCATTTCTTCTACTGTATGGTCTGTAGATTTAAGCTTGTATCATTTCATGTGTATCTATACGTCATCCAGAGCATCAGGCAGGGATGTTGTAGGGAATGGAAGGCAAGCCCTATCCCTGTCTTAAAGGAACAAGACTAAAATCCCACCATGACACCCAACTTCATGTTTGCCTCTGACTCAGGGACAGTGAACCTTGGGATTAATGAAATAATTGTCCCTTGTTCCGCTCAGTCCCTGGATTCCAGCCATGCTGCTGGAGTCTCCAGGGTACTCATGAAACAGACACCCAACTACTGCACTTTGCAGCCTGGCACATTTGGGCAAGTCACCTCCAATTTTATTTTTCCGTGATATATGTTATGATCAATTTGTGTTGGATCAGCCTTGCTCACTGAGCCACTGCCTGCTCTGCAGGGCACACATGGAGCAGGCAGAAGGATTAGGGAACACATCCTCACAGTTTTCTATCAGGTGCACAACATCAAGTCTCACCACTCAGATTTGGCAAAGAAGAGCTTGCTGGGTCTTAGGCTGCAGCTTTCAAGTAGAGTTGGGTATAGCTCCAAGGGTGGAAAATCCAGTCCCTGCTCTGAGTCTCAGGTTCACACGGTGTGGTTCCTCTGTGCAGTCCTTCTATAAAGCTGCTGCAAATGTAGTACAGAGAGCTGTAGAGAAGAAATGCAGTAGTCTTCAAGCCAATTACCATACACAGTTCATAACCCTGCAACTGACTGGATTAATGGATTATTGACATGAAGGGATGTAGAAAGGAGCTTTTAAAAGAGGAAGTAGAAAACATCCAGAGATTATTTTAAATGGTGTTTATTTGTCAGAGAACTCCAGAGCTTGTGGGCTTTTGCTGGGCTGGAAGTTCTGAGCCCTAAGAGGAGATAAGAGAAAGGATTAGGGTATTACTGTGGCAGTGGAGTTCATGTGTTTTGTATTATTAATGTTTGTAAAGCACTTTGGAAATGAAAAACACCGTAAAAGCTCTAAGTGCTGTATTTAGTAGGAACTACAGAAGAGAAACTTAAGTCTGAAAAGACACTTCTCAGTTATCAGTGCACAGAGAGCTTGTGTTTTTGAGAGGATTCCACAGTCGGATGCAGTCTGAAGTAGCAGACGAGTTGTTAAAAAAACAGTATGAGGAGGGCATAAGAACCCTGCAGGGTGCAAGGAAGGCTCCTGTGTCATGCATCCAAAAAATAAGCCACTTAATACTTCAAGGATGAGAAAAAACATCAGATTTGCTGGCTCATTTCTCTGAAGCTGACAGAGGAGTGTTCTCTGCAAGGCGCCTACTTTATCTAAACTTTCTTTAAAAGCCTGTTGGATAAGTGAGCTCCCTTGCATTGTTTAGGGAACTCCTGTAATAGAGGGAACATCCTGACCCAGGAAGGGTGAGGAAAGCAATATTGGAGATCTTCTAGAATACCTATCACTCCTGGCCAGCACCAGACAAGTTTATGTGGTCTCAGTAAGATAATTCCATGGCTCAGAGACAGGATTTTGCTTCTAGACACTTCATTCTCTATACCATTGTTTCACTAAGACAGTGACTCCCAAAGAGAGCCAAGATGAAGCTTCTCTTTACATTGCTGTACTCCCACCTTCAGACCCCTCCTCTAGCGATTCTGGCTGACAAACTACAGAAAAGAGCATTTTTTGTGGTGAATCCATAAATAGATCTGCAGCATTCCCACTGACAGCCCTGAGGAGCTTTATGAGACACCTTTGTCGAAGCAGAGAGGCCTGAGGCCAACTGAGGCTGTGGACAGGTATTGGTAATATATATTCCCCTTTCCAATGACAGACATATTCTTGTATCCTCACTGCTTGAAACTCTCTTTGACAAAATGGAGATTTTGCAGTTTTGCACAGATCTTCCTTCACACATCATTTCCAATGTCAGGTCTTGTCTTCATGCCCAGACTGCATTTTTTAACCCCAGTTTTAAAACCTATATTTGACAGGGAGAGAGGTTCCAGACAAGTCTGTGTAGATGTGTTGTTGATCCAGCCATTGTTTGCAGTCATGCATTGACCTTCATAATCTCACTTCCTTGGGACATCAGAGGCACATTAAAGCTTACCTGTACCAGGAGGTCACAGTGTGCCAGAATTATCCAGGACACCTTTTTGCCAGCTCTCTTCCTATCTCTCAGCTTCTAAAAGACTTAGAACTTTTTCCCCTCCCTATTACTGCACAAGCAGGTAGTTCAGTCTTGATAAGGAGCAGGCTGCTCCCCTGCTCACAGTTCTTGCAGCAGCTGGCTGTGCTGTTGCCCAAGAGTGGTAAGTCACAGTGATAAACGCAGATATTTCACCTTCCACCCTTCCCTTCCGTATCTCAAATCTCGGTGCTCAGGAGCAGCCACACAGGCACTGCTGCTTCCCCAGCCTGTACCATGACAGATGTTAGGTATATTCAGAATGACACCTGCACCCCACAAGAGCTCCTGTGCTGTATTTATAGCCCACTGTCACTGCTCAGATTTATGCCGCTCAAATATTTGTCAGCTGTTATCCCACCTTCCCTGAACATCATTTAACTGAGCTTGACGTATGCAAGCACTTTTAATCTTTCCTCATGAAGCAATTTTGCCCTTCCCAGGGCCTCTGATCATATTTGTAACTCTTCCTTGAGACAGCATCCGTTAGTCATTGCTGCTCTGAAAGTACAGCAAGGAGTGTGGCAGCCTGAGAGGGGAGGAGGGGGAGGATCATTCCTATACTCCAACTCAGTTCTCTCCTGTGCCACACCTCCTAAGAGTACCTTAAACAAGTTTGCCTGCTCTAATATCTTTCTTTTCTTTGCTGGCCACTGATATTTTCCCAACCTGAATCATTATTCCTGCTCAAAAACACAGTTCTGGATTATTTTGTGATTGCCCTGAGCCAAGAAGGAGTTCATTTTCTTTCCTGCATGTCTTCCTAATGTCTCTGATGTCTCTATTATTACCCAATCTGCACTGGCATTCACAATGCCTCCCAACTGAGGCAGGAGAATGTAATTAACAAGCTGTTTACCTCTACTTCCAGATCATTAATAAATACGTTAAACAAGACCGCTACCTTGCTGAGCAATGCAAAAACTTGATGAGGCACATAGGTTGCTTTATAGCTTTCAACCCACATTGATGACAGTGAGACTCTTTCAGGGCAAGATCCTTCCAAAACTGCATCTGAACTGGAATTCATTCCCCCTTAATCCCAGGTCAGATGAGCCTGGTGATGAGACACCAGCTGAAGGAGGGGCAGCTGGCTGGGTGACTTTGGCATGACACAGGAGCTGTGTCTCCCTACAGAACCCACTTCCCTTTCACAAACTATGACACCCCACCTGTAGAACCTCGGAACACCATCAGTCCCTAGTACTGTTCTTGAGCAGCTCTTGTCCTAAACTTTATTGTCGCTAATTCCAGGCTGAGTTTCCTTGCTCCTCATGTATGTTCAGCATCAAAGAGGTGCTGCAGCAAACAGAAGCTCAGAGCAGACAAGTGCTCTGGTAAACTTAATTTTTCAGCTTACTTTAAAAACTTTCCCTAGCACTTGCCTACACCAGCAAGGGAGATTATAGAGAGACACAAATAAAAAGGAGCTTTATGCAGAGTTAAAGCTCTGTTGCCCAAGGTCTATAAGGATGGTGTGAGAAGTATGTGCTTGGTGTCACTAGAGCTGCTTCCGCCTCAAGACAGGGAACAGCCTGAAAAGAGTCCTATGGGGCCTTCCAGTTCCTTGTTTACTTAATGTTCATAGAGCAGTCTTTCCTGGATCAACCAAGAAAGCTGCAGTCAGTGTTACCTGCTTTTATCACAACTGCACAGCTTTGTCTTTGCTGTTCCTGCTGGAGGGAGACTGAAGGGACTGCTTTTTGGGACCCCGAGGAAAAATGCCTTCTGGTCTGACAGAGCCCTCAGTTTTCTCAGGGACTGCCATCATAAGTTCCAGAGACAGAACTAAAATTGGCTGAAACACTGGTTTCCACTTAACATAATGCTTGCCTGGTGGAGGATGGTAAGGCTCAATGGCAGACTTTAATACTTTGATCTTTCAGAAGGGGGAAAAACTGCTATTTGACGATGCTCCAAGGGAGGAGGTGCATCCTGGGGAAATTCATTTGGTGTTCTGCCAAGTCCTAAGCAGCTCCAAGGGCCTGAGGTGATGTTCTCTGACCACGCTGCATATCCTGGGGGATGCCAAGTGTCCAGTGAGAGGTGAGGGGCAGCTGAGGGGCACAAGCACAAAACCATGGAGGTCCCAGCAGACACAGACCACCTCCTGCTGCTCTCTGCCACTATGGAGGGATCTCTGCAAAACGCTGTGACATCCACAAGGTGGCAAATTCAGTGGAAGGATGTTTCCTCAGCATCCTATTTTTCTGTCAATTTCCAATGAGAATGAGGTGGAAGGAGAAGGCAGCAAAAAGAGAAATACAAGGACCCAGAAAGCCTGAAAAGACTCAGATGGTATCATCTTAAGCTATCCACAGAAATTTAAGAAAGCTGATCCCTTGGATGATTTTTCCTTGTTTATTTGAGTCTATTGTCCAATTGCTGTCAGCAGTGTTGTAGATATGAGTCAGGCGTCTGTCTCCTTCCCTCTGCCAACAGAGCAGGTGAGAAGTGCTCTTCCAGCATTTGTATCCTCTGGAGTCACCTTGGGCAGGGAGATGGGTTTGCTTGCTCGTTTCTCCTAATGGATAATTAACATTGCAGGCAGAAAGTGACCTGGGAGAAAAGAGAAGGTGTGCACACAGCTCAGCCTCTTGGATTGTCTCCCCAGGCCATGTGCTGACCTTGGCATCCAGAGGGTCTTTCCAGAGACTTTGGCATTCCTGATGCTCAGTTTTCTATTGGATGGTGCCCAATGGATGCCAGAGACTCGACTCAGCCCTTCCCCACCACCCTTGTTTACAGGCCAATTAGTGGGTGCTATGTTTGTTTTGCAGCCAGCAAGTCAGCCACCCCAGTGATTTAACAGCTGCAATTTTCATTTACAGTTGACTTTGAACAGCCAGTTTTATACATGCAGGGTGAAATAATGGTATAATTAACCTAGGAAAATCCATTAAAAGGGTGCGGATGTTCAAAATATGGAGCACACAATTATGAAACCCCATGACTGAGATTACTGCTGAGATCTAATTCCTCCTTCTACAGCTCATCCCTGAGTGGATTTCAGGTGCGCAATTTTCTCTGTGAGGCTTTGTCACCAAAAACTTCATCAATTTTCTAAATTTTACTCTTCTAAGGGGAAAAAATCAAAATTGGAAATTAAAAATTAATTAAAATTGTTTGAATTAATGGAGTTCTTGAGAAATAACTCATGTTAATAATTTTGGATGTGTTTTATTTTAACAGCTTCAAGATGGTTTGTGGTAGTTCAGACTTTTCCTTTATGATTTCTTTTTAACCTCCAATCGGGTCATTTTTTAAAATGAAGAAACCTATACATTTCTTCCTCTTTTAAAAAAGGTCAAAAGTTTTTTCCATCTTCCGAACTTTTCATTAGAGCCATTTCTCAAGTTAGTTTTTCAAGCTGGTTGTGTCCATAAAAACAAACCAGAAGAGGCATTTCATACAAATCTGCATTCCCCCACACAGAAGTAATTAAAAAGACATTCTCCACTAGTTATCACAAACACTGTTTAATCAGGTGTCCACATGCTGTTTGTTCCACCAGGCTCTTTGCTCCGCTGGGGTGTTTGCACAGGATGGATAATATCCACCAAGTCAATACCCGGTATTGCTCTTCCTGCTCATCAGGTAGTTTTTCCAGACTGCTCCTTTGGACTCTGCTCATCACTTAGATTAATATTTAAATTCACTAATTTGGCTTTTGTATGCCACTTGAGTTCAGAGGGCTCCAGTCCTGCCTTGCTTGGGACAAGAAGATGTTGTCCTTTTTTCTGATATGAAAAGTGACAAATTCTATCTGTTCTGGGGAATATCATTGGGTCTTAGAAATATGGCCTTCAGGGCAGTTATTCAGCAGATTTCAATCTGTCACATTGATGTAAAGGGAATCCTGTTAGTTCTGTTTTGGGCTTGTTCCCAACTGAATCTGACCATTCTGTCTCTGAGTTAGATGTGAGCTGGCTCAGTCTGCTCTGGTAGAGCCCAGGGCAGTGTCTTTCACAATCCCCCTGTGCACCCCACCAGCAGTTACAACCCTCTGGGGTGCCCCAGCTCCCACACTGGCCCCAAGCACAGCTCTAGATGCAGTATCACCAACTGTCTGTCCATCCCATCCCATCCCATCCCATCCCATCCCATCCCATCCCATCCCATCCCATCCCATCCCATCCCATCCCATCCCACCACAGGGTTCCTGCTACATCTCACCCTCGTCTGCCTTGCTGCAATAGCCCCCAGCAAGCTCTACAGCCACGCTGCTCCCTTTCCCTCTGTGCTTGTGTTAATAAATATATTCAGCCACTCGGGGCCTGGGGTGACCTCAGGCTCTCCACTATTAACCTTTCTGCCTGCTGAGAATTGGACATTTGTTCCTTCCCTTCCTTCTCTGTCTTATCTTAATTTTAATCCATGCCTTTGCTTTACCTCTCATCCTGTGGTTACCAGGTTTCCTTAATAGTCTCCTATGAGGGACTTTATCAAAAGCCTTTTGAAAGCCTTAATAAATTATAGGCATTACTCTGACAGTCCCTGTTATCTTGTTAACCCTTCTGGAGCATTCCCAGCTGGGGTGAGAGAGCAGAGCCCCTGCCTGCCTACATAGGATCACGGCCAACTCTGCAGAAAGTCTCCATGGCTCTCTCGTATCTCCTGCCTTGTTCAAGAGGATGTGGCATTTATGATGCTGAAACATTTTCCGGTTTCACTTCGGGAGAAAGATCTACTCTGGGGAGCTGAAAAGCCACCCATTAATCCCCCTCACTTTAAAATATGTTGTGCTGTTTGGTGGATTTGGGAGTACTTTATATGGTTTCTGTTTTAATTTTAATTCATGACTATACATGGACAAGTATTAGACAGTAAAGGTATTTGCAAGCAAAGAAAAGATACTGTGCCATGCAGATGCTGAAGGAACTTGTTTCAACGATTTTTAAAAGTTCTTGTTATAAATAATTTTGAAGCAGAAGGAATCCACAAGTTGAATCCAAGTGTCTGGTGGAAAACCCATTTCAGAAAGCCAGAATATTATGGTCTTCCCCCAACTCCATGGGCTATTTTAAATTTTAGCTTAGCGTAAGTCACAGATGAAGAAGGCAATTCTGCTACTGGATGAGAACAGCTCCAAAGCTGGGGGTGCATTCATGTGAGCTGCAGCCCCTTGTGTGTGTGGTAGGACAGTGGCAGGTCACTGTCACATGAAACTGGGAGGAGAACATCCCCAGCCTTACCACCTTCTCCAGGATGAGGCACAGTGGGGAGTGCCTCCTCTCTCCAACATGTGTCCCTGTCCCCGCTCTTTCTGGAATTCAGCACCTGGATTCCAAATGTCTTTCACAGTTTAACAAGAAGTGCAGGCACCTCCTGCAAGTCCCAGGCTCCACTTGGATATGTGTCCCTGTCACTGCAAGCAGCCATCTCTCCCCGTCCCACATGACTCCATCTTTTCAAACCTTTTGTGGAGTCCATTGATGGGGTATTTAATTCCCTTAGAGCACGCTGTTCAGTCTCAGCTGTCTCCTCACCTCTTTTTACCTCTCACCAGCTTTAGGAGTCAAGCTCTTTCCTCCTGGAATTTTTCTCTTCCACTTGTACATCAAGCTGTATCTAAGTCAGAGCAGCTCAATTACTCTTTTGCTGAAATCTCCTGGGTAATTTGAGTGAGATTGGCTCAGCAGGAAGCAGTGTGCTGGCTCTGTCTGTGCCAGGCAGCTTCAACACAGTGTGCCAACTGCAAGGCCATGGCAAAGCCCTGCAGCTGCCCCTGGAGAGACCAGAAGAGCAGGGAAAAGCAGGATGTGACCACCTGCAGGAGTGTGTGGGGCTGCAAAGTCCAGAAAGCTTCCATGCAATGCACCAGGACCTGGCCTGACCCCCATCCTCCTTCAAACTCCTCTACGTTCACTGTGTCACAAAATGAGGACAGGGCTGCCAGGAATGGCAATGTGGGAAATGTGGATGGAACAGATGGGCAAGGGGAGAGCCGTGCTCACAGGGATGTTCTCCCACCCCCTCCATCATCAATTAGGTGTTTCCATGAGCGAGGCAGCAGTGGTGCCTGCACCTGAATTAGCAGTGCATTGCTGGGCACCAGGCTAATGCCTCTCTCCATCTGCACAGGACTCTGCGTGCCTTGCTAATAATGAAAAATAAAAGGAGCTCTGCCATGTGTATGGACTTTCATATCCCAGGTAGCCTGCATGTGAATGCCTAATGCCTGCCTGATTATTGTTCGCCTGGTATTCAATAGTTTGAAAAAATAAAAAGTCCTATAGTTAGAGAATGAGATAGGACTGTTTAATTTCAGGCCATTATCTCCTGGTAATTGCTGGAGGAATTTCATTCTATGCCAGTGCAAAGGGAAAAAAAAAATATGTTTTTTCCCCTTTTATGGGAAAAAAAATAAAAAAGACAGCCTGCTTTTCTCCAAGGGGTTCAGGGCTTTCAGGCCACAGTTGGAAGCAAGAGCTGTGGCTGCTTTATCAAATTCGCATTTCATTTCCAGCATGCACCCAAGCCGCATGTAAATTATAATGAGAAAAGGGGAAAAAACAAAGAGATAGAGCTCAAGAGATGGGAAATGATAATGAAATCAAATGAACTGAGGGTCTTTGAAGACTACCAGAGCCACAGACAGATATGTACACAGTGACAAAGAGAGAGACAAGCAAGAGGCGTGCATGAGGAGACAGCAAGAGTAGAAGGTTGATAGAGAGAAACAAAATTGGAGATTTGTATCCATGGTGTGCACAAGGACACAATGTGTGACTGATCCTGGGAGGATCTTTGCTCCACACAGACCTTCGAAGCAGTGGTTCTAGGGGTGCACAGCTCAAGGAAGGCTCCTGCTGCCAGTTTTCCCTGTGTGTCCCAGTCCTGCCCTGCTGCTTCAGAAGTCCCAAGGGTATGTGATGAAACCCAGCACCATTTCCTCAAGGGGAAGGACCCTTTGCAATCTTCAGCTTCACAAGTCTATCCTTCCCAGTGTGGCCAAACCATGGAGTTCAGCACATTGGGAGGATGTACTCACTGCATGATCCGACCTGGGGATGAATCATTCTGGGAGAGAGGAAGGGGAAAGTTTCCTGTAAACTCAGGTGCTTCCTAGTCACCTGTTTGAAGGAAAACGGGTTCAGCCCTCCACTGAGGACAAGAGTGAGCCAGGGACATGGAAGACAACCAGCCTCACCTGCCCAGCTAAGGACGTGGACCTTAGGCTGGAGTGCTGGGTGTAAAATAAACCTGGAGACAACCTTTCACTTCTGCTGGATACTGAGATTTGGGTCACAAGTCATGAACGACAGCCCTGACAGGGATGTCAGAAGGCTCCAGTGGTATTTGGGCAGGAAAAGTTCTGCTATTCTGGCTGTCACTTTTCCTTTTTGTCTCCAAACCCTGTACTGTCTGGGGTGACCAAGTTGCATGTTGAGGACTGAGATCTGGTTAATGTCACTCCTCCAAGCCCAGCAGGCCAGTGGTACATTAAAGAGCAGCCAGGATCACAGCATCATGAGCAAAGTTTGGAGATCACATCCCAGTAGCTCTAAAATCAGGGCAGAAAGAGAGACTGGGTCTTATTCTGTGTATCATATCAGCACCACAGAGGAACAGCCTCTGCAGCCCAGGAAGGTAAAGGCTGACTGCCCTGGGTGCCACAATCTGGCAGGGCCAGAAAGATGCCATGAGGTTCATTATCCTGAGTTTTAGGGAGCTTCAATTCATGGCTCCCTCCTGGATCAGATACTCTGGCAGTTTACTCCCCTCATTGCTGAAAACCTGTATTGTGTTTTCTCTGTGGCTCAAAGGGCAAAAGAAGGAAGGAGCAACCAGATGCCACTACCCGAACCAAAATACCTTTAGAATAGCCAGGGAAATACCAAAACAGTAACCAAATCCCAGTGCTGCAAGAAAGGTAATTTCCCAGCTGAAAAGCACTTGTGATTCCTTGAATAACTTATGAACCACTCATGATGAATCACACACAACTCATTAAGTATTAGGGATTAATTTTGTCATGTGTATTTATTGTCATTGTGATTATAGGAGCAGCTGGCAACCAGTGTCTTTGGGATACCTGCTCCTGGGAATGCTGGGGTGGTGTTGGAGTCCATGGAGGTCAGGATGTTACTGCCAAGGACTGGAGATCAGAGCAGTTTTGTGTAGTGTGCTCCCAAAATCCCAGGACAGGGCAGATTGTGCCTTTCATCAGACCTCATGGTGCTCTGCAGATCTTGTGAGCAGCAGACTGGCACCAACAGGATCTAAATTTGCACAAGAGTAATTTGAAAATCCTTCAGAGCTTGCTAACTTCTCCAATGCAGGAAAAGCAGGATTAAAAAAGAAAAAAAAAAAAAAGTAAAAAAGGAAAAAGAAGCCAGAGATTGATTCTTACCTCATATCATTAAAAAATAAATTGCTGTAGCGCTATAACATAAAGTAAGAATCAATCTTATTTTTTAACACCAGAAATAACCTAATGAAATACAAGATTGATTCTGAATATGGGCTTCTTGGTGGAGCCCCTGTGGGAATTGATTACAAAATTGAATGTCTCAGAGCTGATAAGATGAATTTGGAATAAATCTTACTTTTAACTACTCCCTTTTTATGCTCATAAAAAAAAAAAAAGAAAGAAAGATTGATTCCAATCAAAACTTCTTCTCAAAAGTGAGACAGTTTCGATTTGTTGAGGCAGTTTTTCAACAGAACAGCACTGAACTTCAGAGCCAATCTCACCCCTAGTTATGCGTTCCCCAGGGAGGAAAAATACGAGGCACAATATTTCTGATTTACAGCTTGAAATGAGACAGTAATGATCATAATAATCAGGACAAGAAGAAGGAGAGAGCCTCAAGTGGATGGCAGCTCTCTCGACTGATGATGCCAAGGGAGGCAGTGATTTGGAAAGTGAAGGTGGAAGCAGCTCCCCCTCCACCGTGCTGCAGGGGACTGCTCAGGACACCTCACTCTGCAGATTCCAGGGTATAACATTGGATACGTTTATTCTGCAAAAAAAAGTCCTGCTGGGAATCCCTCCAGCTTCCTAGGACTGCACCTCCAATCCTACCACATCTCCTGCCTGGCCCACAGCAGCAGTAACTCCTTGAAGCCTTCTGCATCCATAGGCAGGAAGTAACTTTGAGTCTCCAGTCTCAGCTCAGTTATAGCCAGCACAGTCCCATCACATCACACCATAGGAGATTCCTGAATTCCTTCTGGCCAACCTGCCAGTTCACTGGGATGGAGGCTATCCAGTCCCACCAAGCTCAGAACATTGGGCTAGCCAAACTTTACTTCCACACTGTCTGTGACAACTCCTATGCCCTCATTTCTAATTATGCTTCATGGTTTTGCTCCCATGGGCAGCAACCCTGACCTTATTAAAAATGAGGAGACGTGGTGGTTTAGTCTCAGGGCCCACTCCTTTAATCTCCCTACCCCCATGGCTGCTTTACAGGAGGCAGTTCCAGGACTCTTGTTAGTTGGGTAGTTTCTTCTCATCTCCAGACTCTACTTATTCATGGCCCATTCACACATGTCCATTCTAATGTCAATATTTTATTTCACCTCCAGTCACTCCCTTTCCCACCTGGACTCCTCTGCAAGATAATGGTTTGCTCCCATCTTTTCCACCAAATGCTTCTACACCAGGGTGATCTTACAAGGGATTTTTTTTTCCACTTTTCAGAAATGCTATACTGAAACCCAGCTTGTGTCTGTTTTTTAGTTGCTGAGTAAAATTTGAAGACCATCTACTTCTTTGTTTATCTCTCTCTCTCTTTTCTTATAGAATCACAGAATCATAGACTTGTTTATGTTGGAAGGGACCCTAAAGATAATCTCATTCCAATCCCTCTGTCCTGGGCAAGGACACTTTTCACTGGACCAGGTTGCCCAAAGCCCCATTCATCCTGACCTTGAACATTTCCAGGGATGGGGCATTCACAGCTTCTCTGGGCAACCTCTGCCAATGCCTCACCACCTCACAGTAAATAATTTTTTCCCAATATCTAATCTAAACCCACTCTCTTCCTGTTTGAAGCTATTTACCGTTGTCCTGTTGAACTGTTCAAGAGTTCCTGTTGAAGAGTCCTTTTCAAGCTCTCCTGTATCTTTAGGCACTGGAAGGTGCTATAAATTCTCCCTAGAGCCTTCCCTTCTCCAGACTGAACAACCCAAATTCTCTCAGCCTTTCCTCATAGCAGAGGTGCTCCATCCCTCTGATCATCTTGGTGGCCTCCTCTGAGCTGACTCCAGCAGGTCCCTGTCCCTCCCGTGCTGGGAGCCCAGGGCTGGATGCAGTGCTCCAGGTGGGTCTCAGCAGAGCAGAGCAGAGGGGCAGAATCCCCTCCCTCCCCTGCTGCCCACGGGGCTCTGGATGCAGCCCAGGACACGTTTGGTTCAATACAACTTCTTCCTTTCAATCCTCAGGAAACCATTTAAAAGGAATATCATCTACAGCATCATCTCCTATGAATTATTTTTTTGCCACTAAACACATTTTAGGTACACTGGAACCACTCACAGAAGCAGTCTGTGTCTGTTTTCCCCACAATTGCATAGCCAGGACTGTTTGGACGCAGCCCCACCCCTGCAACATGTGAATCTCAGACAACTCCCTTCCTCCTTTGCTTCTATCTCCCACATTCCCAGTAGAAGGCCTCTCTATTCTCCAGCACCCACACACCAGACCCAGATGGGTGCTGAGAGATGAGGTGTGTTGCTTCTGACGTGTGGGGTACTGGGGAGGCAGCGTTCCCAGCACTGCGCTCCAGCTGGGGAGGTGGCATGCAGCAGGGCCAGGCATTCTGCCTGTGAGCAGACACACACAACCCAGCTGTGCCACAGGGACTCCCTCCCAGATGTGCGCCTGATGTCCTTGAGCATTGTGTCGCATGGGAAAGGCAAGGGAGATGCAGGCACCTGCTTGGTGCTCACCCCATGCTCAGGAGAACCTTTGGTGTGTACCACGCTCCAGGCAGACCATGGAGTTGTGGCACAGGTGGGAAGAGGCATTTGTCCTCCTTTTCCCCTCCTTGGACACCTGGCTGTGATTTCAAAAGCACTGTAGGCTGAATTCATCACTGAGGACCCTCCTGGTTCCTGCAGACTGGAAGGCAGCTCGTAGGTCTAGATGAAGAGGAATTTAATTCTCTGATCCCAGCAAAATCTGGTCTGCATTAAAAATAACAAAAACCCCCTCAAACCCATTGTGTTTAAATAATGTTAAAGATCTGACTGAGAGCATCGAAAGCAAATTCCAAGCCCTAATGAAGAAGGATTGTCTGGCACAGTAATAATAATAAACTCTGTGCACACATGTAAATATGTATGTATGTACAAAAGGGGAATTTCATCTGAGGAGCTGAGAGCCCTATAATTAGTGTGATCTCAAGGCTGCACCAGGAAGCACATCAGGTAAGTGCCTTTGACCTGCAGTTCTCAGCTTGGTGAAGGCAGAGGAAAGGGGTGGACCAGAGGAGAAGGGGAAAAGCAAGGTTTGCCTCCCACTCTATCCTTGTCCCAGCTGCAGCCCTGGGATGGCTGCTGGACCTGCCATCTGTTTTTCAGACCCTGTTTGCAGTGGAATCAAGAGGACTTGTGGTAGCAAGTGTCAGCTAGGTCCCAGCCCAGCAGAGTCATGATGGCCAGACTGGAGAAGCTGTTTTGAAGCCATGAGACACCTGTGAATTATGAGGTGTAGAGGCCTTGGTGTCAGTCAGAAATGAGATGTGTATGGGAAACACATCCATTGACCTCAAAACAGGGCAGAAGAGGTGGTGGCAGGGGACTGCATGGAGAGCTAATCCCACACAGGTCACCAAGGCTGAGCACCCCAGCTCCCAGCCGCAAAGAGCTGTCCTTGTCCCACAGGGCATCCATAAGACTGTCCTTCCATGCTGTGGGTTTGTTCAGCAGCTTTTTCACTGACTCAGGTGTTAATGCTCCCAGCCCTCCCCAGGGAACTCCGTTCAGCAGATTCTGTCATACTCCTCCACTTCATTACGCTTAACAGATCCTCCTCTGCCTTCCTGTTCATGTCCTTCAGATGCCTATACTCTGATGAGAGGGGAAGGACAGAGCAAAAAAAGCATCTTCTAGTTCCAACCCATGAATGCAGCTGCACAGTGAGAGCTGGAAGAGTAATGCCAATGTACCACAAAGCCACAGGAGCATGGAAAGTTTAGCAGGTGCCCTTTCACCACAAAGAAGGGTGTGGGATGAGTGTTGAACTGGCCAGGAATACTGGGAGATGGGAAAACATCACCCTCTGTGGCTCTTTTTTGCAGGGCAGCTCCTGAAGGTCAGCAGTGAGAAGTCACAGCCTGGTTTGCACACCCTGCACCTGGAGGTCTTTACAGATGTCTGGTCAGCTTGGAGGCACATCCCTCAGTCCTGCCTCACTTCTCTGAGCTGAACTCACTCTATAATTACGTGAGGACACTGTCTTCAACAGGATTCTCCTGGAAAAACTGGCAGTCCATGGCTTAGACAGGGTGGGTAAAAACTAGCCTGCCCCAGAGAGTGCTGGTGAATGGATTTAACGCATCTTGGCTGGTCACAGTGGCGCTCCCCAGGGTTCACAGGACCAGCCCTGTCTGATGTCACTACTGATGATCTGGGTGTGGGAACTGAGAGCATGCTTGGTCAGTTTGAGGACAGCACCAAGTTGGGTGTGAGTGCTGTTCTGCTGGAGGGCAGGAAAGCTCTGCGGAAGGATCTGCACTGTCTTCTGGATCCACGGGCCAGGGCCAGTTGTGTGAGGTTCAACAAGGCCAAGTGCTGGGTCCTGCCCTTGGGTCACAGGAACCGCCTGCAGCTCCAGGCTGGGACAGCGTGTCTGGCAAACTGCTGGATGGGAGAGGACCTGGGGGTGCAGGTTTTCAAGAGCTGGACACGAGCTGGAGTGTGCCCAGGTGGCCAAGAAGGCCAATGGCACCGGGCTTGTGTCAGCAATGGGGCGGCCAGCAGGAGCCGGGCAGTGGCCAGCAGGAGCAGGGCAGTGGCCATCCCCCTGTGCTGGGGGCACTGGTGAGGCCACAGCTGGAATCTTGTGTTCAGCTTTGTTTCCTCACAGCAGGAAGGACACTGAGGGGGCTAGAGTGTGTCCAGAGAAGAAAATGAAGCTGGGGAAGGGTCTGGAGTATGTCTGATGAGGAGCAACTGAGGGAGCTGAGGGAGCTCAGCCTGGAGAAAAAGCAGGTTCAGGGAAAACACTCAACAACTCTCTGACAGGAGGGTGTAGGCAGGTGGGGGTCAGTCCCCTCTGCCTTATAACAAGAGCTAAGAAAAGAGGAAACAACTTCAAGTTCCATCAGGGAGCTTTAGATTAGATATTAGAAAAAATTCCTTCATTGACAGGCTGTCCAGGGCAGTGGTAGTGTCACCATGCCTGGAGGTATTTAAAGGACTTGTGGATGTGGCACTTGGGAATCTGGAATTGATAATCCTAGAGGTGTTTTCCAGCCTAAACAATTCCATGTTTCTGTGATCTCCCAAGTGAAAATCTGGACAAACAACTAAACAAGCAGAGAGATACGTACTTATAGTCACCTTAGTTTCTGTTCCCAAGGCCTCCATGGCCTTTTTAATCACCTGGGCTTACTTATGCTGTGCAATTTGCATGGTAATTATATTTAACAAGAACAGCAATAAGGGAAATAGAAAGTGTAATATTGTTATCAAGGCATAATTATTCTTGAATAATTCGGTGATTACAGTTTGCTGTGTTTGGAACTAATTGTCACCAGCCCCTTTCAGTGTGGCATACTCCCCCTCACTCCTGCAGCACTAATCCCAGGATGCCTCCAGCCTCTGGCTTCTGGACTTTTCCAGCCACCCAGATTGTTTAGACTCACAAGTGCGTCTGTGGCCCCTAGACTTACACCGAGGTGAGCAAGCCTGTGGAAATTAGCATGATGAGCACATCCTTCCAGCACCTCTGCTTCTCCACAGGGCATCTCCAGCACATATTGACAGCTCAGGGCAGCACAGTGTGTCAGACAGACTTGGGCCGAGCAGCAGGGGGACCCCAGGGGCAGGAAGGCTCCTCCAAGGGCATCCATGCAGGAGAGATGGAGCTTGGCACTGAGGCCTCCTACTCTGACTAGTGGGAGGACGGGAACACAGCATCACCCTGGGAGCCCCAGCTGCCAAAATTTCAGTTCACCACCCCAGAGAGGTGCATTAAGCTTCCTGCTGTGCAAAGTCTGGATGGCTAAACTGTGACGAGCCTATAGAGTTCTTCTCAAAGCTTGGGGTGTACACTAAGATTTCAGGCACTGGAAGGCTCTGCGTGGTCCCACCATCCCCTTGCAACAGCCCCCCTGGCTATCATCCCTGCACAGGTATTTCCCCCACAGCCAGTTCCACAGTGAGGCTTGGAGGGAGAGTGGAGCTGAAAAAACTCTGTCCTTCCCTTCCATTGCAAGGAAAAGAGAGGGACACACCTGGATAAAAGCCTCGTCCTCCTCCATAGCCCACCACACAGATTTCCTGTACAGTTAAGGAGCTCTGCTCTTAACTTTTCTCATCCAAAACCCAAGGAATCAGAAAAATGCTGTCCTTGTCCTCCTCTGAGCTCAGAAAGGCAAGGGACAAGGGTAGCCAAACACTGATGCTGAGCTGCCCTCCAGGCTGCAGCTTCTCCGGCTGCCAGTTCTCCTCTTGGGAAATTTGTGTGCCAGGTCTCAGTCAAGGAGCTGCTGCACAATGTGTATCTGCCCATGTACACCCAGCTCCAGGTCACACATATCACAAGGAGGGAGAGAAGGTGCTACACAACTGCAGCTGGATCCTGACAAGCTACGAAACAGCTCATCTGTCCTCAGAGACTCCCAAAGAGATGTCAGCAGGCTCTCTCGTGTGTTTCTGGGTCCGCAAAGAGGACAGCCTGTTTTGGTCCTGCTCAGGACATTAAATCCTATTTTCTTTCCATGCTAGCTTACTGATGACTGTCCCAGGAAATATGAGAAAGGCCCTTGGAGCCAGGATTTAACTTTTGTGAATACTCAGAGACCTGATGTTCAGGTGACTGAGTCCAGCTCATCTTCTCAGCTCTGAGCTCTTGTAGCTTCAAGGAACACTCAGAAATCCCTCAATCCCCTGAAACATAAAAAGGAGAAAAAACACAACTGTTCTGTGATGTATAGCTGCTTTGCTACCCAAAAGGGCTCTGAAAACATCAAGCAAGGAATTCACTGGAGGCAATGTGCTTTGTAAATCACAGAGCACACCAATGTTTTAGGGTTTGGCAGTGGCTGAATTGGATCACTCAAGAGGCTGGCAACAAAGGAAGATGTAGGATAGGAAGGCAGGAGGAATTGCAAGGTGCTGCCTGGAAGACACAGGAGTGAGAGAAAGAGTTTTCAGGGAGAAAATGTGGGAGCACGTAAGCTCACAGAGGCTGTGATCCACTGAATAAACTGAAGCTGGTGAAGCCTCAGACTAGGAAAGCCATGCAGAAAAAGGGCAGTTGAGGAGATTGCCTTTCCTTCCCTCTTACCTACACAAAAGGCAAGATCACAAACACAGCTGAGTGCCAGTCTGCAGCCCAGGCACTCCAGAGCAGATCCAGACTCTGGTGGGAACAGATCCCATTGCAGCCCTGAGCCCACACCGGTACAGGAGCGCACAACAGGGTCTGTCCATGCACAACACATTCTGGGACCCTTCAGACCTTCCATGAGTTCTTGCAGGGTCTTGTTGTCTCCTGGATCTTGTTCACACAGCCTGCAGGGGTCAGACATGGGAGGCATCACAGTGCTGGAGCCCAGGATGAGTAGATACTCGCACCTGGGTTCCCTCAGTATGGCTCTCACACTCAGCAGTGTGTGCAATGAGAATCTGTGCTTGGTGGATTTTGGCTCAGCCCCAGTGCTGCAAGGTTTCAGCACCATTGTGATTCCATCTGGCTGCTTCAGTAGAGGGGATACAGCCTTGAAAGGGGAGGGGGGCCATGTCAGGTATGACCAGACACCCATTTCCCCAGTGTCCCAGAAGAACACTTTCTTTCGTGTCGCCTTAAACCCCTGCAAACTTCTAGTTTGACACCATTATGCAGTAGGCAGTTCCACGGGTCTATCACATGTTCCTTTGTCCTGTTTTTAACAACTGCTAGCAGTCTGTTCTGTCCTCTGCTTCTCACACTGCCTTTTATCCCCTTACCATGCCTTTTGCCACATATCTCTGGCTACTTCTGCTCTGGACTTGCATGAGCAAAGTCACTCATGCACTTGTCAGAAGGGGGCCTGTTCCACACTCTTCATCATCCTTCATGGGTGTTTTGCTGTGCTGCAGCATTCCTCTGAGGTGAGGGATTAGCACTGTGTGTGGTGCCAAAAAGGTGAACAAACATTAGGTTTTTGTAGTGAGTGTTCCTGACTTTGGAGAAGAGCTCAGATATGGGTCAGGGTAAGACCACAACATGGTCAGAAGGGAAAGGAGCTGAGAAAACTTCCAGGTAGTCTTTCAGATGAAAACAAGGCTTATTCATATGGTGAGTCTCCTTGGAGATAGAAAGGGTTGTTGAGGAAGGTAGTTGGAAGCCAGGGAAGATCCTTGGCATTGCAACACCTCTGTAACCCCTTCCTTTGCCTTTGCTGTGGAACAGAAGACCTTGTGTCACCCCCATCTGTCAGGGATGCTGGATTAACCACCTGCTCCAACTCTGCTCTCCCTTAGAGGTTTGAGTTGGACTGGGGAGATGTGGGAATGGCTCAGACATAAAGACAAGACCTCCCCATCAATGCCCTGCTAGGTCCCTTGGTAAAGCAGAGCTGCTTTGTTAATCATATCCACAGATTAGCACTGGTTTATGGGCTCCACAAGGAAGCATACGGAATCATAAATTGCATTTTCACCACTTAGCCCAGGAGGATCTCTGGGGCTTGGTAGACAGATAGAAAAGGAAACCTTTAGAGAGAACAAGAGGGATAACAAAGATTATCAGAACCAAGCCTGAAAATTAATAGACCAAATCAAAATTAATTAATGGACTAAATCCAATTAATAGACTAAATCAAATCCTCTTTGCAAATGTGGTCACCTCAATCACTGATCTTTTCACACTTGCTTGAAGACAGACAGTTCAGCTTCTTCAGCAAAGTGGGTTAAGAAGGACTAGTCCGGAGCAGCAAAGGGGAAATTTGGGGGTTTGAGGGTCAGAGTTACCCCTGTAAGGGGCAAGGTTAGGGAGCCCAGGGTGGGCCTGGCCCTGAATTATTATGGGGAATAATTCTGAAGCAATTAAAAAGCTGGTATCTTCTCCCTTTAATGAAAGCTGTTATGCTGAAAACACAGTGAGTATTAAGAGCAGTTGTCATCCTGCTGTTTGGCTTGTATCTGGATTAGATTTGTGCTAACGGTGGAATATGAGTCTGGCTAAGTATTGCTTTCCACAAATATTTGGCTTTTAAAAAAAGCCCAAATGTGGAGTTTATCACATTCAGACCCAAATAAACTACAGTGGATGTGAAGAGCAATAAAAAGTAACAGGAGAACAAAGCAAAGGGGCACCAATGGTGGGCACTGCTGACCACAGGAGGAGAAGCAGAAGGTGTGACTGGGGCTTGGGAGGTTGGTAGCAAGGGAGAGAACAGAGATGGGAGCAGCCCTGTCATCATCTAGGGGTGTCACCAGATCATTTCAGGTTCCCACCTTCTCCCTGTCAGTCCTGCCATGTAAAACCTGGGGAGAGTGTGGCTCCTCCTGGGCCATGCATTTTTGGAGATGGAGCAGGAGAGAAACCCTGCCCTGGGAAAAAATAGTGTTATCTCACTAGCAACAAGGAAAGTCCATAATCACCAGCTGGGCTGGAGGCTTTGGAATTTGGACATGCCTACCCCACACTCTAACCACAAAAGAAAAACTCATCCAAACTGGCCTTGTAAGTGAAAATGCTGATGGAGGAAGGCTTTGAGATGCTATTTAGTCATTAGAGGCTTGGCAGAGGGAGCACCTGCCTATCCTGTGTTTGCTGGGATAGAACTAATTTCCTTCTAAGTACCTGGAATAGTGCTGTGATTCAGATTTAGTATGAAAATAACTGTGATTCAGATTTAGTATGAGAATAATGTTGATAACACACTGATGGTTTAGGTGTTTCTTAGTACGGCTTACCCTAAATTAAAGACTTCTCAGAGCCGGTGAGCAGATGCACAAGAAGCAGGAGCATGAAAGGGAATGTGGCCAGGAGAGCTGACCCAAACTGGCCAAAGGGATATTCCATGCCATAAAACATCATGTCCATGCATAAACTGGGGACAGCTGGCTGGAAAACACCAATTGCTGAGGGGGAACAGGCTGGGTATTGGTCAGTGGGTGTGAGCAATTGTGTTGTGCATCAGTTGTCTGTCTTAGGTTTATTCCTCTCTATCCCTCTCCTTTTCATAGTTATTATTGTTGCTATTATTATGTATTACTTTATTTATATTTACTTTATTATATTATTAACCTTTTCTTACCTCAGCCTGTGGGTTTTACCTCTTCCTGGATCTCCCTGAATTACTCTGAATTACTGTGAATTATGAATTATTTCCCAGCCCACCAGGGAAAGAGCAGGTAATGAGTGAGCCTCAGCCAAGTACTGTAGTTGTAGGTTGCAATTAAATCACAGCAGAGCCAAAACACCTCCTTCTTCTGAAAGAAGGAACTTCCACCCCTTAAATGATTGTTTAGCTGCTGCAAATATGATTGTGCTTTAGAAAGTTTGCAGGCTTTTCTGGCTGCCTGGTTGAAAGGCGACTACCCTCTTTTCCATAGCATAAGGGTCCTTTTAGAATTCAAGAATCTCAAAACTGCTCTTAAAACACATGGGAAAAATAACCACCCCTCCTCACCTCCCCACACCATGTCATCCAGTGTGTGATAATAAAATTGCCCCAGTGAGTGTGGTGTGAAGCCACAGCTGCAACATCCTGCATCCCATTTTGTAGCACTGCTTGAGAATCCAGGTCTCTGTGCCTGCATCCTTCTTTTTGATCTACGTGTTTAATGGGGCTGAGGCAAAAGGAAAAACTAAACAAGAACAAAACCCCACCAAATTAAAAAAAGCCCTCACACAATCCAAATGAAAGTCACATTTTGAAGACCTAGGTTTCCATTTCACATGACACTTTGAAAACCATTTGCCTAATGGTATTTATTGCCTTTCTCAAGCAACAAACTGAAAAAAAGCCCACAATGAAGAAACAGAAAGTAGTACTTTTTTAATATAAAATTAGTTAATCTGCAATTAATCATAAAAACAGGCCTATCTTCCTTTAGCTGTGCTCTGACAAAGTTAGTTGCTCTCTATCTCAAATTTACTCCTGACTTGCCAGCAGAGCACAAGAAAGGAGGCTGGAAATGGTTTTAATTCTTCATCATCGCTTGTGTCATCAGCACCACAGGTTTCTTTGCTTTCATAAAATAGGCTCTGAAGAACAAGGATGTCATGTGAGGTTTGGGATGAGCCTGTGGGCCAGGGGCAGGCTGTGCATGGTGGAGAGCAGAGCACCCACTCAGGGAGGTGATGCTGTGGCTGGTTTTGCCCTGCTAGAACACCTGGCATGTGTTACCCTCCCAAAACTGCACATGTGATCTCAACCAACTGGTTTCCCACTGGGAACCAGAGCTCATGGAGACGTCACTGGCCCAGCTGCCGCACACAGGTCCAAGGAAGTTGGATGTTCACTGCACACCATTAAAGTCATCCCCAGAGTCCAGTCCGCTTTGGCTCCTCATTCCTTCCCCAGGATGGCTTCCCTGCTGTGCTGTAGGTCAATCCCAAGCCTAGTTTACCCACAGGAATTCACTCCAGCTCCTGCCCAGCTCCCTGGTAGAAACCCCTGTTCCCCTCCTCCAGCAGACCTGCCCATCTCCCTCAGCAGCTATTGCTGGGAGGAAATTCAGAGATTGCTCCTCAGGAGAGACCAGTGTTTCAAAACAATCTTCATTCCAAAATGGAACAAAACAAAGGCAGAGCTTTCCCTGTGAACTGGAATTTAATGATTTTGAGTCACTCAACTCAGCACAGTTGGATAAAATCAAAATGTTTTGTCCTGATTTTAATTAGCCATTACTATTAAATTATTTTATATACATTACAGTGTATTATGCACAAGCATTTTGATGTTTTGACCACTTCCTCCCTTTTTCTCTCTGTGAGAATGAAGTTTCCTTACAATCCACGCATTTTCACAAGCTGTTTTGCTTTCAACAGTTTGGCATTTTCAACAGAAAGAACAAAAAAATCTATCTGAAAACCAGCTGCACTTGCAAATGCTGCAGGAGGAGCTTCATTCATTCAAAACACAATTTCCCTTGGCTTCCTTTCCTAGGTTTTTAGCTGCTATGGGGTCAAAAATCCAGCCATGCTTTGAAGCAGTTCCATGGGGCTCCATATTAATTGCTTCCCTGTGACTTCAGATCAATTATAAAGCTCTGTAAAGGAATTGCACTGCTCTTCCAAACCTCCTGTTCTGGAGGCTTGCCCACAGATCAAAACCAGAGGTGTTTTTCCTTCCCAGGTAATGCTACAAATGCCAGGAGCCAAAGCATCCTTCCTGATTTCCAGAGCATGAGTTTCAGTGGTGGTAGGATGGCTTTGGATGGTGGAGCCCAAGGAGCTGCCCTGAGTTTACATTTTGAATGGCAGGGTGGGTTTTCTTTTGAGCCCTCGCCCAGCTGACATAATACACCACAAAATATAAACCCCAGCTAAGCATCTGCTACCTGCCCTGATTTAAAGGAGGTGACATTGCAGGCTCTAGATAAAGAAAAAAATTTAAAAAAATTTAGAAAAAAAGCCCATTCTTAAGGATTTTTCCTAGCATTTATCTGCCTTGCAGCAGCATTCTCTTCCTTAGGGCAAGATGCTCCTGCTGCTTTTCTCCCTCCATATGATGGTACTGACCATAGAGGTTGAGAGCTCTTGCAACTCCCCAAAGTTTTTCATCTCAATATTTTTTTTAGGACAAGAAGGGATGAAAATTGCCTTTTTTGACAAGTGATGAAAAAAACCAATTTTTCCCTAGGAAAATTTTGTTTTGTTTAAAAATTTCCATCAGAGGGGAGCTAAATGTAAAAAAGCCTCATTTGTTTTTAGTGAAACTAATAGATATTTTTATGGAAGAAGTTTGGGATTTCTTTTCTTTTTTTTATCTGTGCACCATCTCCTTCTTTCTCATCTCGAGGAAAAAAAAAAAAACAAAACCCAAAAAGAAATTCACTCATCATTTTGGAAGAAGAGGGAAATGCCCACAAGAAAAATCAGACATGTTTTAAGCAGCTGAGTTGTAAAAATCGTGTTTTAGCCAATAAAGGCAGTGGGTCTGTTGTAGGGGCAGGCAGCAGGGGCAGTGGGAAAGGTGGATGGGTGTCCAGGGGGGTTTCCATGCTTCAGCAGAGCTGGTCCCAGCGCCAGCAATGCCTGATGTGCTGTGGTGGCCATGCCTGTTGTACGACTAATTTAGCACTTCATTCCCTTTGAGCACTGCACAAATCACTCTGGTTGTTTATGTGCCAGTGCCACTCTTCATGTGCTGCAAGAACTTCACGGGTGGCAATTAATCCGCATTAATGCTCTCTGGAGCCCGCACATACCCGAGCAGTTCTGCACAGGGAAACTGAGGCGCAAGATGGGTAAGGCAGCGTGCCAAGAGCACTGCCACCGCAGACATCCCAAACTGCTGCCCCAAGCCTCTTTGCTGGCACATTTTGGGGGTGATACGACTCACCTGTGAGACTGATGGACCTTTGGGTGGTGGGAGGGGGTTGGAGCAGGCAGGGACCATCCAGAGAGCAGCTCCGCTTTCCGCAGCCACCACAGGGAAAAGATTAAGCTTCCAGATGGGGGGAGTCGGCAGCGGGAGCTGGCAAAACCTTCAGAAACAAAGATCCTCTTTCTATGCAAATGTCCCTTAGAAATAAAACTCAGGGGGAAAGAGCAAAAGCCAGGAGGTGACGTCAGTGGCTTTGTCTCAGTTTTTTTTATTCCCCAAATTTCCCGGGAGGTGTGAGCGGGTGGCTTAGGCAGATGTTTGCTGATCAGATATGCTGATGATGTGCCCAGGGGAAGCGAAACTTGAAGCGATACTGTTTAACCCAAACAAAATAATAACACTTTCCAATTTCTTCCTCAGCTTTGGTTTCTAAAACAGCTAAAGGAATGTAGGATATAATGATTAGAAACATCAAGAGGGTGAGCAGTGGCTTTGGAGGCTGCTTCTGAAGAAAGCAGGGTTAGGCAGAGAATTTTTCAATCAATTAAAAATTAATTTCCAGGAAATTCTCTGGTGGGGTCAATGAATAACAAGCCTTTGAGATCCTCCAAACAATGCTAGCGTTTCTGAGACACTGAGGACCTGGTGGGTGCAAGGAGGAAGCCACTCTTCTGCTTTCTGCCAGAAAGCTTCCAAAAAAGGGGCAAGATGAAAAGGACCCTGCTTACACCAGGTCTCCCAGAAGAAAAGGCTCCCTGAAGCTGATGCCTATGCAACGATGAGCAAGAGAGTGATATTCAACCTTTGGATCTCTATTCAGCCTCAGATGAAAGGAATCTGGGTGACATGGGGAAGGATGCTGCCAGCCCCTCTGAAAAGGGTCACTGTGATTTCAAGTCACACCCCAAGCAGTGACCTGCAATCATTTTTCTGGCCATTTTTGAGAGGAAACAAGGGATGCTACAAGCCCTCCCACATGACCTCAAGACAGAGCAGCCCTCAAGTCTCCATGATGGCAGTGAGATAGACAAGACACCCCAGCACAGAGGCCTCAGAGGATCCCAACCCCATGCATGACCATGTGAAGCCACAATCCCTGCATTGTATGAGCCTCCAGACACCCAGGCTGTGTGCAGGGACATAGCCATCTACACACCCCTCCATTCACATCTGACTGTGCACGTGTGCAGTAGGCATGCAGGGCTACCCACCAATCCATTTCTAGGACATGCCCATGCCAGCTGAGGGTCCTAGGTCTGTCCAGAAAACCATCAGGGTGGGCAGCAGGCAGCAATAGTGGCAGGTGAGGTGGGGGGAGACTGTGGGGCCAGCAGGAAGGGGTGACACTTAAGCTAGTGGCAGGGGAAATGTGAGACAGGCTTGGTCTGGAAATAATGCAGCTCCTGCCAAATTTACAGCCCTCCTGGGGAGGGCTGTGAGAGCCAGGGAAGGAAAGCCAGCGGCAGGCCCAAGGGATATCGCCAAGGCCTGGCTTTTTGAAGACATGTGCTCCTGTGTTACAAGTGTCAAGAGGGCACCGCATGAGCCTCTTTAATGAGCCCCAGGAGCAGGGCGGGAGGGGGCTGTCCCACCGCTCTGGGCAGCTCTGGAGGGATTGCAGGCTGCCAAGGTGAAGGTGCACAGCGAGGGGCTCAGCACATGGAGCCATGCAGCACAGCAGGAGAGCTGGCAGCAGGGCAGAGAGGGTCTGCATCCCTCCCAGCTACCACTGAGAACAGCCACCACACAGCCCTGCTCCTCCTGAAAAATGGCTGCTGGAAGGTGTCCCTGCCTATGGCAGGGGTGTGGAAACTTGGTGATATTTAAAGTCCTTTCCATACTATGATTCTATGAAAAATTTGGGCTAAATTGCCCTTGGTCAGGGCTGAGGCTGTGGGAGGCAGGTGTAAAGCTTGTGGGCTTGCTTGCATACCTTGCAGGAGGTATGACAAGCCAGCAAGGGCACACCAGCCAGTGTCCCAAAGGGCCATCCTGCCTGCCTTGGGCTGCTGCTACTTGCAAGGAGGCTGAGGGCTAGGTCTTGGGGCCTGACACCTACTGCAACCAGTTTCATGACTTGGCTGCAAGACAGAGCAGGAGGAAAAGCAGGACGGAGAGAGAAGCAATGAGCTTGTCATTCAGACACAATTACCTGCCGTAATAGCGGAGGGGAGGTGGGAAAATGATCTGCCAGGGAAATTGCTTTGGGTAAAAATGATCTGTTTCTTGCTCCTGACTTGCAGCTAGGAAACTGTTCATTTTAACCCTTTCCCTCCATCTTCCTTGAGCTACACCAGCACCCATGGCACAGGCCATTGCAGTATCTAGCAGGAAGTAATGATTCAGGTGTCTCCATGAGAAGGTTGTTAACCCTCTCCTGACTGGCTCTTTCTGCCTGAGTAGTTTCTGCTTCTTGCCAGCAGAAAGAGAGTTGGAGTCAGACTTGCTTCTTTAAGTCCCCTGAATTTGCAGCTGGCAGAACCCCTGCTCAGAGGGGAGAGCACCCCACAGTCACGGTCCACCTGCCCCAGATCACAAGCCCTACAAAGAGACAGCAAGCTGGGAAGCTGCACGGCTCTCCATCCTCTCAGCGTGGCATGCAAGCAAGGCCCATCTGCTCCGAGCTGCGCCATGCAATGCTCCCTTCTGCTGCAAGGAAACTCATTAAGCGTCAGCAGCGTGGGGCTAACGATGTGCAGATGAACACTTCCATCTCTGTCCGCCAGAAGGCTGCAAGCCTGGGAAGTCAGGACAGTGGCACACTGCCTTCCCTGATGAGACTGTTGCATGGATTAATTAGGAAATACTTGCAATGTGCTTTGGAACTGGAAAGCGTTAAGCATTATTAATCAGTGTCATGATTTACATCGAAAAATTGAAGAAAGTATGAGGGGGTGGTGAGTGGAAGAAATAAATCACCCTGTGGTTTTGATGGGGACAGGGAGCATGGGAATAGGTCATCCCTGACCCCATACCACTACTGCTGGCATTGACAGGCGTAAGGAAGGGCCTAAGATTTTTGGACCACCACGGAAGGTGAGCACTCAACCCACCCTACAGCAACACCTTGGACCCACTGGACACACTGTGCTCATTGTCCCATGCCCAGAACATGTTCCTGTTCCCTGTGAACTCCCTTTGCTCTGGGGGCAGGTCACAAATTTCTCAGTATTCTCTCTCCATCGCTGTGTGGCACTGCCTCAAGGCAGCACCACCCATCACAGCCCCACTCGCACACAGCATCATCCCCCTCCATAGCAAGGCTGGTGATCCAGAACATTTATTTTTGTTTTTTTCATACTTCTCCAAACAAGTGAGTGAACAGGGTACTAAAAGTTGCTGTGTCCCCTCCTCCAGACAGAAATCTGCTTGGAAAGGGTCCGCTCTGTCCTGCCAAACTGGGACTGGAGGAAAAGGAGACCTCTGCTCCCATCTATGGGGAACTGGGAGAAGTACGGCTGGGAGAGAGATACCTCTGCCCCCACAGACATTCGGGATCACCAGGAGGATGTGCCACATCCCAGCAGGACAGTGACAGCTGTATAAGGCTGAGCAACAACTCCTAGTTTTGCCCAACACCACAGTGAGACATTCACAACGAGACACCCTCAGCAAGCCATTGGGCTTGGAGGAGACAGGAGAATGACCAGACCACCTGGGCAGGAGTTTTGGAGAGCTGAGATATGTGGGGTGTGCAAACAGAATCTGTAAGGACACTTCAGGAGCAGAGCAGGAGGGCAGGGCAGAAGATAACATCACCTGGCCTCTACATCTGTCCATATCCAGGAAGAGGTTTCTTTTTAGAGCAGCCTGGAGGGCTACAATGGATCCCACTGATCTTATAAAACCACATGCCAGGCCACAGCCACATGTATGAGCTGTGCAAACAGCCAGAGTTGTACAAGTCCCACTCCAAACACAACGTTACACAAGCACATATCTCTACATCAGCCACTTTTCACACTCCTCTGTAGAGAAACAAAGTCAAAACTCCACACAAAGGAATTCTATCCTGTTTTCCTGCCTAGGACATGTCTGGAAGTAGGTTGCAGACTCCTCAGATGTGGATAGCAAGCCACAGCTATTTAACATGCTGTTAAAATCTGTAATTTTTCTGAAAACAGTCAGTAAGAGGCTGGTTCCTGGCTGTCTGGGCTGAAAGGGTGGCTGCTTAGGGCGTTTTGATGGGTCCTGCTCCATGCCTGGCATTTGGAAATAGCCAATTCATCTCTGCACTAATTTGTGTGCACAAGATTGTGACTAGCTTCCCCCAAATGTATATTCAGGTAAAACTCAATGACTGGATATTTGCAAAAAGCAAACATGGGGGAGGGCATAGCCCAAACCCAGCAAATTTATTCCCCTAGGCAAGCAAATATTAAGGGGACTTTTTTTTACCTGTATTTGCTCATTTCTATTTCAATTATTTAGAGCACATGGGAGGTCAAATTGGCTCCTTAGAAGAGTTCCTTCTAGCCTAAGAAGTCCAGGTTATCTCTCCTCTCCTCTCCTCTCCTCTCCTCTCCTCTCCTCTCCTCTCCTCTCCTCTCCTCTCCTCTCCTCTCCTCTCCTCTCCTCTCCTCTCCTCTCCTCTCCTCTCCTCTCCTCTCCTCTCCTCTCCTCTCCTCTCCTCTCCTCTCCTCTCCTCTCCTCTCCTCTCCTCTCCTCTCCTCTCCTCTCCTCTCCTCTCCTCTCCTCTCCTCTCCTCTCCTCTCCTCTCCTCTCCTCTCCTCTCCTCTCCTCTCCTCTCCTTTTTTTTTTGCTTTCTTTCCTTTCTTTACCCCTTCTTTTCTTGAAAACCCCGAGGTTTACAGGACAAGTTCCCCAGGGCCAGCTGGCAGCTCCCCTCTGCCCCTTTTGTGTCCCCTTGCCTGCCCACATCTGTAGCTGCTGCTCACCCCACCTGCCCCCGGGGCCTCACACGAAGCCACTGAATTGAGAGTTAATTTGAATTTGAGTTGACAAACTCCAGGCATATCCCATCTGCACAGGCAGGAAATGGCCAATGTGTTAACCTTCCAGCAGGGAGGGCAGGGCAGAGGGGAAATGCTTTTACCTTTCCCTGCATTTAGTGTAGCTCTTAAAAAAAAAATTAGGGTCAAATAAAATAACGCCTTGGGCTGACCTAAAGTCAATGTGGAAATTCCCTGTGAGCATCCAGAGGTGTCTGGGAGAGCTAGGAAAAGCCTGTCTTGCTGCTTGGGATGGAAGGCAAAGCCTTGGAGAGGAGGGGAGGGAGGCAAGGCTCAGCCTTTCTCTACATCTTATCCCAGACACCCCGTGGACTCTCACCCACCTTGCTGCAGCAGGAGATATTTCATGCCCCTCAGCTGCCTGGGGGATGTTCTCTCTGCTTTTCTCCCTGAAAAGTCAGTGTGCTTTAGCCAGTCAGCCCTCCAACCACAGCAACATAGGGAAGGTTCCTTCCACAGGCAGCAACAGATATCCTTGGATATTTATTTTGATGGAGGTAGTGGTGTATTTAACCACCTGTAAAGCCAAAGAATGCCCGGGGTTGATGTTCTACCCTTTGCAAGGAGCTGGAGGTGCAAAGGGAACGAATGGAAGTACTTCACATCCCACAACAAAGGGGTGCAATGCATACCAGGGCACCTGTCCAGACAGGTGGCTGCTCAAGGTGCCCTAAGGCTGTATTTTGTAGGCTGATAAACCACATCCACAACTGCAGGGAAATTTACCTGGGCTGGGAAGAAGATTTTCTGCTTCAGCAGGGGATGCTGAGGCCTGGGTGCTACCGAGGGTTTGAGCCCCCAGACACCTTCATTGTCTCCTTCACAGCCTGTAACCCCCCACAGATTTTCAATCCTGCCTCCCACTGTTTCTCTAGCATTTCTCTCTCAAAGATGGCACTTCCAGCTGATGTTGATTTTTCTATCTCTCCAGCAGTGTTTTTAAGCACAAGCAAGGCAGCTGGAATAAAATTAGCATTATTTAGCATTACCTAGCATCAAAGGCACTTGACAGATTTGAACAAAGATTTGAGCTGGATGTTGGGAGAAGGCTTTCTAGTGTGCCCAACAAAGAGAGGGGAAGCAGCCCCTTCCCTGGGGAGCTGCACAGGCACAGGCAGACTGTCCACACCTGCAGTCCCATTTTCAGGCTGGCAATTCCCCTGTGGGGGACTGACCAACCTCATCAGAAAAGCAAATGAGCAGCTCTTGGGGTGTCAGGAGCTGCAGGTGAACCATGGCTTGTGCTGACAGCATTAATCCAATGTTTATTTCCTCCTCCATTGCTGCACCACCCAGCAGTTCACACATCAGCATCAGCATGTAGATGCCATCATTTCTATGCCAGAATAGACTCCCACCCCCGGAATTCCCGAGGCTGCTGACTTCTGTGGTTTGTGAAGAGAAGGGTGAGGATGCAAAATATGTTGGGAAGAGAACTGGGGAAAGTAGGGAGCAGCACACAGAGGATTTAAAACCAGGTCTGAGGCCCATCCCAGAATCTGCCCTACCATTAGTAACTACACCTGGCTGTTTCCCTTCCCAGCTGCATCTCCTGCTGGCTGAGTACAGAAACAAACCAAGCCCTTGATGTGCCCTCCCTCTGCCACTAATGCCTGTAAGAGGCTTCAGTCAGGCACAAAATTGCAGGAACTGAAGCTCCTCACCTTCCCCATGGCTGCAGGTGACATCAGGATTTTCAGATGCTCTAATGGAGAACTGTCAAACAAACCTGTCCCTTCTGAAGATGCTCCACTCAGCCTTGTGCTTGCACAACCCTTTCCTGGTGAACACATGGCACTGCTGCATGTTTAGGAGTGGGATAAACAACCTCTCTCTGATCTTCCCTCATTTGTGTGCTTGCTCTCCCGAGAACTTTCATAATTGCTTCTTTGCCTTTAAATACCATGCTGCTCCTTTGGCATTTCACTGTTTAAATGTCTCCCGCTTCGAAGATGACATTGTCTGGAGGCGGATGGATTGGGGTGGTGTCTGCAAGGTGCAGTGCATGAGAGCAATGGGCTGCTCTGCCTGTCTGACTTCTCCAGTGGTGAAGGGTCAGACAGGATGACTTTTTGCAGCACAGATATAAAAAGCTGTGTTTGGGCTGGAAGTTAGTACATGCCTCTTTCCCTGCCCTTGGAGGAGTTCCTCCTCCTGTTCCTAGTGGTTGCAATTGCCCTGACTGCATCTGCCTTCCCTGGAGGGGGAATAATGAAGGGGAAAGGTAGGTCACACTCTGATGGTTGGAGCCACCCTGCCCCAGCACAGGCTGGAGCATCACATTTGCACTGGGCTGAAAGTTCAGCCTCCAGCATCCCCAGGTGCTAGAGGTGTTGTGGACAGCCAGCATTTCCTAGAGGTGGACAGCCAAAATTTCCACCCCACTGTGTTCACACAGGGTGCTGGATCCATCCCACAGCTCCTTGCCATGTTTCACAAACATGCAGCCTCCCAGCTGGGAATGGATCCGGGGTGCCCCATACTGCAGCACAGACTTGTGGCTACAAGCGCACAGGGAAATGTGCCAGCTCTCACCTCACAGAGCCCTGTCTTTGAGTGCCCCCATTCCTGTGAACCTTAGAGTCCCAAGAAGGATATTCTCAGGATTTTACACGTACGCATTTTGTTTCTTGTTTTGCAGGCAATTGGTGAGCTGAAGTAGTATTTGTAGTTAGTGTAGTATTAAGTACTGTGATCAGGAAATGTTCTTTCAGGGAAAGGGCAGGGGGGCAGCATGAGGAGCATCCTTCCTTATTATTTTTGGGAAAATGTAATTATTGCCCCTTTGGACTGTCTGCAAAAAGGGATTAATAATGTCCAGGCTCACAGCTGTCAAAGGCCTGATTAATTGAGCTTGCTGTGCTGAAATCTCATCTGTTTGTCTTGTGTCAATGTGCAAATTGAAAATACAACACAATATATCTTACCAGGCATCCTGTACCTCTCAGCTTATCAGGCACCCTCCTCCCACCTCTCTGCTTCCAAACAGCCTGGAGGACTTGAGCCACTGCTCTGTAGCCATGTTCAACCTGGAGCTAGCCAGTATCACTTCTGCTGTGGGCATGGTGGGGTTAAAAACTCAGAGCACCACCTGCTCTGCAGCCTCGTGGTTGTTCTTGCAGGGTGATTCTTCTTCTCCCAAAGAAGAGTCACACATCAGGACACTTGCCATCCTCAGGGTGTGTGTGTCCACCACTCCTCCCAGGCACAGCTTCTTGTTTCTGTACATGGCAAGGGAAGGAATGTTGCAGGATGTGAGTTCATAAATGATGCCTTGCACAAGCAAGGATTTAGGATTAACCTAAAATATTTTTTAGGCCATAGCTCATCCATCCAAAAGCCAGAATGTGCCTGAGCATGACTGGCTGCACACCTGGGAGAGAAGTTGGGTCACACAACCCTGGACCCATCAGCCTGCAGGCTGCAGGATAAGAGTCCAAGGATATCCCTGGTGGGATTATCCTTGCCATAATTCACAGAATCACAGAAACATTAGGGCTGGAATGGACCTCTGGAGATCATCCAGTCCAAACCCCGTGCCAAGACAGGGTCACCTGGAGCAGGCAACAAAAAATCCAGGTAAATTTGAGTGGCTCAGAGAGGAGACTCCAGGACCTCCCTGCACAGCTGTTCTGCCATCCTCAACATAAAGAAGTTCTTAGTCGAGTTGAGGTGGAGCTTCTTGTGGTTTAGTTTATGGACACTGGTCTCTGTCCTGTCACTGGGTACCACTGAAAACTCTGGCACCATCCCCTCAGAATTGGCTTTAATATATTTATATGCATTACTGAGATTCCCCCCTCAGTCTTCTCCAGACTGAAGAGGCCCACCTCCTGCAGTCTGTCTTCAGAAGAGAGATGCTCCAGACCCCAAATCATCTTTGTGGCTTTCACTGGACCTTCTCCAGTAGCTCCTTGTTTTCGTTCTGCTGAGGAGCCCAGACCAGGACATAGCACTTCAGATGTGGCCTCACCTGGGCTGAGTAGAGAGGGGGATTTCCTTCCTCACCCTGCTGGCCACACTCTTCTCAATGCACACCAGGATATCATCTTCCTGGCCACAAGGACACACTGTAAACTCATAGTCACCCACCAAGACTCCCAGGTGCTTCTCCCCAGAGCTGCTCTTTAGTAGCTCAGCCCCAGCCTGTGCTGGTGCATGGGGTTATTGCTCCCCAGATGCAGGACTCTGCACTTGTCCTTGCTGAACCTCATTAGGTTTCCCTCTGCTCGGCTCTCCAGCCTATGGAGATGTGCCTGAATGGCAGCACAGCCATCAGGTCTATCAGCCACGCTGCCCAATTTCTTATCATCAGCAAACTTGCTGGGGGTGCATTCTATCCCTTCATCCAGGCTGCTGAGAAGTTGGGAATTGACCCAAGCTGATGGAAAGCAGGAGCAGAGAAGCTGCTGCAGAAGTGTTTAGGAGTTACTCTGCTCTGTCCTGAGCAATCCAGTTGCAGGATAAGACCTTTGGCTGCAGCCTCAGCACCAGCTGGTGTCTTTGCTCAACCTTTGGGCCATGAGTTCGGTCTCAAAGCAAGACTTCTATCTTCTGTTGTACTTCCACCAGTACCACTGAAAGGCTGTGGGGTATTTTTGTCTGTGAGACAGCGTGCCTGCCCCTTGGTGCTGAATAAATAAATTACTGTGATGGTAAAGGAGATCATTGTTAATCAGAGTGCATAAAGACCCTGAAAACCCAGGGAAATTTCAGGGGAATATACTGCAATGTACTGAGTGCAAATCATAGGCATTTTTTTGTAGAGACATGATATTAAAGAGAAATAGAGTTCTGTGCCAGTATTGTCTCAGAGAGAGAATCCACTGGGATCTGATGGATCCCATCAGGATCTATAGGATCTATCCCAGGGTTTAATTCCTGCCCAAGGAACAGGCCTGGAATCTATTTGGGACTTCCCTGTCCTCTGTCTGGCATCCCACACCCAGATGAATGAGAATTCCAAGGAACAAGCTGTGCTAAGCAGAGTTAAAACACTGTAGGGATGTGCCCCTGTCACTTCCCCAGTAAAGTAATTTCTGAACTACACTGGAATGGGATTCCCCTGAAAAGACCCTGCAGAGACTAAAGGCAGGTGAAAGACAATACTCTCATTAAATACCCTATCCCTGTGGCTTCAGCTGATGCTCACAGAATAAAAACAAGTTGAAAACTAGCAAGAACACTGTTTACTGTTTCTCATTGTATAATATGCAATGTTTTCTCAGCACGTCTTCCAGAGACAGGCAGCTGGGAGCTGAGGCTGGATGAAAAGAGAGGAAGAACAAGGTGTTAGGCAAGAAATGCTGGGGAGGTGGGGGGTGCAAGGTGTCCCTTTGTAGCCACCACACAGCACCCTGTGATGTTCACCCTAACAGGAGGAGAAGATGTTCTCATGTCCACCCTTACAGTGGCTGCTGTCAAAGGTGCTGGGGCTTTTGGTGCTGGTGATGCCTGATGGTGAGCACAAGCCATCTTCCCACCTCCCTTCTTCAGCAGAGATGTCAGGAGGGATGGAGCTGGGATGGCCAGGCCATTTGCTCCCCCTCTGGAACTGTCTCTCATTCCTTTACAACTCACTGGACATGGTTTAGGCTTCCATTACCTTGCAGCTGAGCTGGTCTCTCCATGGAGATCCTCCTGGATCCTCTCCAGAGTAGGTCTCCTCATTAAGAGGCTGACCCAGCACCTCCAGATCAAGCACGCACCTTTGTATTCTCCCTCTGCACAAGCTTTTACATTCCAGCACCATGCACAGCCTTGCTCAGCCCCAGCAAAGCTGGGACCCAGATCTCAGCAGCTCACAATCCCCACCCTCCCAGTATCCACAGCCTTTTAGTCCCCATCACCTCTCACTGTTAGCAGGGACACCCAATGGTCTTTTCCATCAGTCTCCTGCTGGGCCTGGTGAACAGGGCAGGCATGGGCTGCTGATACTGTAAGTGATGGCTCAGATGATGAAAAGCAGAGGGTACATCTTCCATCCACAGGCATCAGCTGTGAGGGATTTCAAGGACTGGGGAGGTAAGATTTTAGAATTTAGAACAATTTCAGCAAGCTGGAGGAACCATCCAAAAAAAAATCCAGGTTGAAGAGTGGAGTAACTAATCCCCCGAGCCAAAGGGGAGGCATTCTTCCCTGCAGGAAAAGGACCCATGTGGCCTCCTGCACTTGCACAACCTTGCCATCCTGTGCTGAAGCCACCAGCTGCAACATGGGGACAAATGTGCCTGATCCACCCTGGGGAGATTAGTTTGGCAGCCAGGGATCTGCATCTGCAACAGGAAACAAAGGCATAGACAGGAGCCTGAAAGAAGCCTGGAAAGGGCTTGCTGTTGTGAGAGGAAAGGAAAGTGGTTTCTAGAGACCCCAGAGTACTTGAGACTTCTCTTGGTCCCCAGCCCCTTTAAGGAAACTCCCCCTCACGTGCTGTTTGTGTGATCTGCTGGAGTCTGCATCACATTGAAGCCCATTAGACCTATTTTCTGTAGCTGAATAATTTTAATTTTCTACTCAGTTACCTTTTAGGTCTTGCTTCCCACTTTTTTTGTGCCTTAATTGTCTTTTCCATAGATATGTGCTCCCCTGGCATTCTCTCCCCTCTCCAGCATGCCCGCCCTCCTCCCCTACCCTCTCCCCCACTCCTGCCTGTCTCACTTGCCTAAACCCTGTAAGGCTACTGCATCTGCTGCCCCCCAACTGCTCTGTATCATCCCAGCAGTGGCTGCAGCCATGTGGGTTGTTGTGCCAAAGAGTTTTGTCTTTCCTGGCAGGAGATGGACCCTGGGATCAAGGGTCAGGCTAGTTAAACTGCAGCTACGTGTATTCAAGCTGAAAGCCACTCATGTCAGGTCTCAGGAGCTTCCTTCCTGGTGCTGATGGCTTTTGGAGACATCTCTTTCCAGTTCTCCGGGCCCAGCCCCCTGTCTCAACAGTGCTGCTGTATCCCAGATGACAGCATGGGCATCGTGACTCTAATTTCTCTGATGATGGTGGGAGACCAAATCAGAGCTGTCTCACCCATCTAGAAGTGGAGATAAGCTGTTGTAAATCTCCCCCAGTGGCTGGAGAACACCTGTCTTGTAGGCACATGAGACCATGGAAAATGGCATTTTGTGCCTGCAAGCAAGCAGCACGCAGCACACCATGATGCTTAGGGAATTGTCTGCAGCTGCACCAGATGTCTAAGCTAAAGAAGAGCTGGGGGCTGAGTAGCTGAAGTACAGAGCCAAATTCCCCCCAGGACAGTGCAGATGGACGGGCATTAACTGTCACTGCCAGGCTGGGGGACTCAGTGCTGCAGTGTTACCTCCTCCTGCCTCAACTTCATGCATTTTCCACTCCCAAACCCAGCTGACACCACGTCTTGGAACTCAGGGCTTGTACACAGCACCCACAGCAGATCCTGCATCCTCTCCACTCCCAAGGAGATGATTTTGGCTTCACATCACATCCATGCCTCTGCCATTTGAAGGCAGGTTACACCACTCACCTCCTGCTCAGTCACCCCAGGGGCAGGAGGAGCATCCCCAGGTTTGGGCAGGAGCTCCAGTTTCAGTGCCCAGACCTAACCTCTGTGTCCAGTCTCCTGATAATTTTCATTCCTTTAGACTCATCTATGGGAAGGACAAGAGGTCCCTGTCTTTGCTCGAGATTCCTGAGCTGTGTGACTTACCCTGCTGGGTAATGCTTTCCCTCCTTTCCTTTGAGGAATTTCTCACAGCGTGGCTCAGTTTTTCTTTCTGCAGAGGCACAAAGCAAAGGAGATCAAACCTCAGGCACACACACTCCCAGAAATCCATCTGCCAGCAAACCTGGGTGTGGAGCTGGCTGCATCCCTGATACAGGAAATCAAAGGCAGCAGGTGAAACATAGCACAGTGCCGAGGTCAGGGGTTCCTTTGCTGTCGGAAAAATGGGACAAGAGGAAACAGCAATAATAAGATCATTCAAAAGCCTCGTTTATGCTTCACCTGGTTGCAGGGTTTCTTTCCCTGCAGCACGTAGTGTCTCACACTGGGCTGTCCCTGCTTCAGTGCCTGTAGCTGGGAGCACAGGGGATGGGGAACTGCAAGGAGACAGAAGTGCCAAAAGGTGCAGGAGACAGAGACATCAGTAGCCTAGAGGGCTGCCAGGGCTGGCAACTGGTGTCAGCAACAGGTCGTAGTTGGAACAGAGAAGATGGGGAAATAAACTTTGGGTGTCTTTTGGAGGCCAAGCTAGTCACAGATCCTCGGGATCAGAGTCTGCCCCTTGGAGCCTGCCCTCTCTGAGCAGTCTGAGCTGTATGCAAACACCAGGTCTGTTTTCCAGAGAAGAAAAGCAAGATCTGACATCTCTCCAGTGGCAATAAACAGGGGCTTATCTCTGCCTTGCACTTTGCTCTCAGCCAGGCCTTTGACACCCTTGTGTACGCAGCCTTATGACTCAAAATGTCACATGGATCTATGGCAATTCTTATTTCAGCTGTGGCAGTAACGCCTCTGGGGCCACAAGACCTGTCTGTTCACAGCACCCAGGGATTGCTCAGCCCTTCTGTTTGCCCAGGAGAGACCTGTGGTCACTGCTGCTCTTCATAAGTTTTTCTTGCTAATAAGTGACTGAGCAGAGATCTCTCACATAAGCCGTGTGGTCGGCAAGGGTGCTGGAGAGCAAATGAGTCCGTGGGTCAGGGGTGTGCAGGTGGGAGGAGAGGTGGGGTGGGATGACACTGTCTGCACAGGCTGTGCTCAGCTGGGAGGCTGTGATGGGTGTGGAGCAGCACTGGGGAGGATCACTGTGCTAAGGTGACCGTGTATGTGAGACTGTGGCTCTGTGTGCTCCTCTGAAGGTTTCAAGATATGCACAGGAGAGGTGATGTGTGTCTGTGTGTGATAAATGGAGCAAAACATTCAAGCAACAGGCTCTGTAGGTTGGAGATGTGTGTTTGGGTGCAAAGAGATGCTCCTGCAATTCGTTTAGGCAGTAAGGCTGTATGACAGGGAATGTGGGTGACAGCCTTGCATGCACAGTGGGTGTGGGATGTGGTGTGAAATGCTTTTGTCAGGTGTCTGTTCATGCTTTGGTCTGTGTGTGTCTGTAGCAGTTGTTCTTTTGCACCCCTACAGCAACACACAGGACAGACTTTACCCCTCAAAGCCCTCCCTTGGCAGACAGGATGGGGTAAACCAGAGGTATCACTGTTCAAATACTGAACGAGGTGACCTGTCTACTATTCCTTAAAAATAAAAAATAAGTAGTGTTTTATATTCAAGCACTGGCCTCATTTCTAGAACCCTATTAAAAAAGAAAAAAAAAAAGAAAAAAAAAGAAAAAAAAAAGAAAAAAAAAAAAAAAAGACAGAAAAAAGGCCAGGAGGAATCAAAAGGCAAAGCCGACAGGGAAGTGCAGCCCTCTGAAGAGGACACATCTCATCTGAGCACAGTACTTCAGATGCAGCTCACAAGACCTGTTAAGCAGCAGACATCTAAGTGCTCTGGTGTGTGTGAAAGCCGATTTCTATCAGCTCCCACCACATTCCTGAGAGCAAGCCCCTGGCCCTAAAAACCTGCTCATCTGGGTCTGCTGAGATGGGACAGGGGAGTATTGGCAAGTCAGGGCTCTGCACCTCACCTCAGGCTCCTCTCCCCAGCCCAGCCAGATGACTTATTCTGGTAGAATCCAGCTCAGCCCAAAACACTTAGGAGAGGCAGATAAATAACACAACCACAGCCTGGCATCCTTGCACAGCTGGAGACCAAGGGATGTCACTGAACTGCTGGAGAGCACAGTGAATCACTCAGCATCCAACACCAAGCTGACTGGTGTCACACAGGTTGACCACAGATTACAGGCCTGTACTCTGGGTGTCCAACAGTGTTAGTAGAGAGCTCCCAGGACATGGACCTACCTGATGGTGTGCCCTGACAGCCCCTCAAATTGTCTGAAAGGGACCCTGCAGCTGCCACAGGTGACACATGCATCTGGAGGACAGTAGGTTTGTCTGACAGCCAGAGCTATACCCAGCAGGGCTGTCTTAAGCATGCATGGACATGGGCAAGGAGGGGGAAGAAACGTAAGAAGGATTCGCCCTTACCAAGGCCAATATGGGGCATGGGTCTGTATCTAGGGTAATGGGACCCTGGAGAAGAGCACCATGCATGGGTGCCCTCCAAGCAGGAGCAGGGAGATGGGCAAGATTAAGGAAAGGAGAAATTAAGTCCTTTGAGGTGATGGTTCATCTGACTCCTTTCAGCCACCTCTGGTAGGGATGGATCACTCTCTAGGCTGTTGTTTTTTCAATGTAGGCATTCAGTCTCACACTGCCCTGCTGCCCCATTCCCCTGCCCATCCCACATAGAGGTAGTGTGGGGTCAGGGTGGTTGAAGGCACAGGCCCATCCTTCTCATCCTCCCTCTGCCCTGCCAGATCCACAGGCACTGCCACAAACCCCATGAAAAACACTGCCTGCGCCAGTGCCAGGCACATCCCCCTGACACTCCTGCAGTTGGAGGCATCATGTAAATATCCTGGGCAGGACAGATTCTGATTGCTTTTACTATCAAGACAATCTATCCCTCTGATTTCAAGACACCTCCTGCAGGTTTACCCTAATATCACTGAAAGAGGAGCTTAATCCACAGGCCATGTTGGCGCTCTGGAATATGCTCAGCATTCCTGTATTCCTGTGGTGTACGCATGCCTGCCTGAACGCTAATGTCACCCAGAAGCCGCTATGCACAGTGCATTGCAAAGAGGAAGGAGCCGCTGTGGAAAACTCTGCCTCCTGCTTTCATCGAGCCCTGGATATTGAACTGTTTTTGCAGCCTCCCCACAACTTCACAGGCTGTCTTGGAGCCAAAGGAGCCAGTTATTTTCCCAGTCAGAAAGGGCCAGCCCCAAAGCAGTCCCACTTCCATGTGTAAATGGCTGTTTTCCGGTTTTCTGCTGTTGGTTCTTGGGATTCTGAACACAGGTATCATGAGTAGTAGCTGAGATGGGGTGTTGACTATCTAGGTTACTTTTTTTTCCCAAACATTTATCAGACTTACAGTTCATATCACAATGATGAGACATATTTTTGGCCCAGAATCCCCTTTTTAGCTTTTAAGGAAATAACACAAAGGGAAAGCCTGGAGCATAAATGCTGAAGCCAAACTTCCTGTCCAGAAGTCAGTCAAGGAGCTCATTTCTCATCAAACCCAAGGAATGTGAGTTGGAATTGAGATAACCTGCAAAACAGGAAGTGAGAATGGTTTGCTATGCACCATAATGCATTCTAAAAGAAAGCTGCTGTGTCAAAATATGGGATCCCATTAGGGCAGAGCCAAATTATCTGGGAAAAGGGTCTGAGGGACAGAAATAGCAAACAACGAGCACAATGTTGCCCCATAGGGTCAAACTCAGAGGAGTCTGAGGTTCATTTTCAGAAATTAACTGAGCCAATGCCCTTCCTTTTCTGCCCCAGAAAAACAGACGTTTTCACAGGAAGGAAACATTGATTTCTTGCCCACTCTAACATCTCTCCATTGAAACATGCTGCTGTTTTTCTCCAGTTCATCTGCAGGTGCCCTCAGCAGCAGTGTCCAGACGTGGACACAGCTCAGACAAAGCAGAATTGCAGATTTCAATGGCTTGCATCCAACATCCAGCATTAATGCATCCCAGGAGGTGAGCTGCCCTTTTTGCTCAACCATCCCACTATTGACTCATGCTAAGTTAGTCATCCATCTGAACCCCCTGATCCTTGCCTGCCATCCTGCAGCCTCTCCAGGCTCTCCTGTCTATGCATTCATGCATTCATTTATCCCTCCCAAATGTGGTACCTTGTGCTCTCTGTACTAAATTTCATCTAGCTGATTCCAGACACTCTCTTCCATCCATCCCAGTTGTTTTGAATTCTGATCTTGTGCTCCAAAGTTCTTGCAGCACCCTCATTAATACACAGTCCTGGACTTATTTAGCAGATGCTGATATCAAAATGCATATGATTATTCCCAGTTAGCAAAGAAGTGTATCTATTTAGCCAGCAGGAATGTTTTTATTTATAAATGCCTTGAAAAAACCTTCAATTGCTATCACTCACACTGATAAAAATCCAGTGTAATAACTATTGACTCTAGCACAGATACTTCAAATTTATTCTGGTAAGAATTTGATAGCAGAGTAGGGCCTGTTTTTGTCATGAACCCAGCAGCTGGCCATGCCATCCATCTGTGAAACACCCGCAATAGGTGGAGTTATTTATCCTCACTCCCCAGTGAAAGATAATTCTTATTTCTCTTTTTTTTCCTTTTCTTGTTCCTGTCTAAGCTGTTCGCAGAAGAGCTCCCTAAAATTAAAAACAACAAAAACAAAAACAAACAAAAAAATCAAACAACTTAATAACTTTAAAAAAGCCAAAAAAAAAGAACCCATAGCTCTAGAGGTATCACTTGGTAAATTGTAATCAGCTGCTGCTTAGAAAAATGAGGCTGGTGAAAGAGCTGAGCTCACTCTGGGCGCGCTTGATGAGATAACACAGTCTCTAAGACAGCTCTTGCTATGTTGCAGCAGCTTTAAAATGTATTTCTTTTGATACAGAGCTATTTATAGCAAACATGCCAGCAGTGCCTGAGCAATGTTTCTCAGTGTTCAGTGCCCTGCCTCGAGTCTGCAGAAGAGAAGATTCTGATGGAATTGTGGTAGTGGAAAGAAGAGAAGAAGAGGTACTGGCTGAGGAGGGGTTGTGTGCTGGAGAAGCCCTCCTCAGCACCGAGGTTTGCTGGCATGGGCCCTCTTTTGCCAGTTTCTGAGTGTTTGCTAAAGATGCAGCAGCCGTATAGCTCAGGCACTTCCTGAGCAAGACAGAATTCCCATGTAACTACAAACTTCTCTTTTCTATAGAACTGCCCAGCCTTTCCTGCCATCCAGGTAAGCATTTAACATCCATGACCAGGTTGCTGAACATGCACTACTTACTGCTGGAAGTATTTCTTATTTACTCTGGAACCTGCCTCCACTTTGCTTCATCCAATGGATCCTACTCCTCACATTGAAGTGACACCTTGCCCGCCTGGTTCGTGTCTTGAATTTATGAGGAATTCCCTTACCCCTCTCACAACCTGTGAGTTTGACCAAACTCATTGCAAACCACAGGTTTCCAGCCCATCACACTTATCTCACAGGCTGATGTTCCTGTAATTAGCAGCAGTAAAAAGGCCATCACTTGGAACAGGATTAATAAGCCCAGTGGAGAGGATTCAAGAGCGAGCAGGAAGGAGCCAGAGAAATCAAAGGGAGTGTGTGCCCAGGCTGTGTGTGAGGGAAGAGAGCCTAGTTTAGCTGCAAGAGATGCCCAGGTTCATGGTAAACATCAGCCAGAAAGCAGGAGCAGGGACCTCCCTGTGCTCCATGGTGGGCACACAGCATCAGATAATCCACCCAGGGAGATGAAAGAACCTGAATAAGGGCCGGCTCAGTTGAGCATCTCATGGGACACTGAAGGGACAGAAAATGTGTAAAAGGAAAATCCAGGCTGTGGTGGTAAAGTCACACTATGAGTAGCACATGGCAGGCAAAGACCAGAGAAATTGGGTGAGGTTCCAAGCAGTGATCCTGAATACTCCAGCATTCCCATCTTCACAGGACCAGTTCCACGAGACCCAGCTGAACACTGGTCTGTGTGCCAGGCCAGCCAAGGAGTATTTATAGTCACCTATGCTCAAGTAATTGATAGGGTGGCAGGAAGGGCAGAGCTGTGTCTTAGCAAGGTGTCAATGGCAAACAACCTCCTCCCACCACCAGCCCATCCCAGCACAGACAAACCCACTCTGGATCCCATTGCTCAGCCCCACACACCACCTAATTCCCCTCATCACATGCTGGGGCAGGGGATCCACATCATGCATCAACCACTAGGATATTAATGTCTCAGGGTAAGAGGGGAAACCTAATTCTGCAGGCTGGGATGAGGCGGACACTGACAGAATTGTCACTGCTTGCAAGGACAAGAATTGCACCCCTTACTCCTACCCCACTGGCTTCACAGCCTCTCCTATCTTGGTCACCTTTTTCTCCCTTTCTGACAGTGCCCAAGCACAGAAGGGAGGGGGTCTCCCCCAGCATCCACTCCAGAGAGCTCTTTTCATTCTGCATTTAGAAGGAAAAGAAGAAGAAAAGGCAGAGCAAACCTGTCTCGCACGTAATCTGCTGCACAAATGCCAGCTCTCAGGAATCGATTGCAAACGCTCCCAGAGGGCTGTTTTCATTTCATAATATTTATTGGGTTGCTTTATTGTCAGAATCATTACAGTTCAATGTACTGCATGGATTTTATGCCAGCTGCGCTTAGTTTGTCTTGTTTTTAGCACTCCACATGCCTTATGTGGGGCCATGGCTGCACCTGGGCTGGGACTGCTCCTCATGTAGAGCCCTCTGTGCAGCATGGGGCAAGTTACCCCCTCTCTCCTTGTCTCTATTCCTTACCATCTCTGGATAAACTGTGGCTTTCTGAGCTATCCATAAGCTCCAGGGCAGGGATGGTCTCTGCATATACAGCATCTCTCATAAATGAGTTCTGATCTTGGTTGACCCACTGGATGTGAAGCAATTGAAGCAACAGAGCCCAAAGCATGACATGATAACAAAGGACCTGTGAGGGAGGGAGCAACGGTAGGAGGAGGGAATGGGGTTAGAGAAGGGATTAGCAGCAGCAGATGTTATATATAACATTTCCTGAGGGCAAGAGTCCTGATGAGAGGGGCTAGGATGGCAATTGGGCCAAGGTAGCCATTAAGTGGAGGAGCTGCTGCACTCCTTGAGATGCAGATACTCTGCACATTTTCACTGGTGCAAACTCAGGGCCTGATTGTGTGCCAGTTGTCAATGTGTAGACAGGACCCAAGCTAAGCAGTGGGATGGAAAGTACTCCCAGTCTCCTTTCCATTGCTACCACTTCCTTGCTTCTCAAGAGTCTTGGAGATTAGGTGGTGAAGAGGATGAGACCAAAAGGCTGCCCTATATCCCCAGTTCTCCCCCAGGAACAGCTGAGCATAGGAGTCAGCACAGTGTGAGTGAGAGGAATTCTCTGCAGCCAGCAAGATGGTCTGCTCCCCTTGAAGAGAGGGACCCTCATCACACTTCATGAGCTCACAAAGCAAGGAAATATCTGACCCCACAGAAGAGTGCCTCCCAGACACACAGCCCAAAATCACCCAAAAAACACCTGCTTGCACACATCAGTTCAGCTGCTAGCTGGGTTGAATGCCTCAGGAGTGCTTTGGCCAGAGCTGCTCCTAGGTGTCCAGGGGGGCATTGATGGCTTCTTGGGACAAAGGCTGGACCCAGCAGGGATGTCAGAAGAAGTGGAGAAGGATGGGATGCCAAGGCTTTCCCCAGGGAGGGAGCTAGAAGGAGAAGCAAACAATTGACAAGGGACAACAGCATCCCTCCTGCAGCAGGTATTTAGTGGTCATGCTCTGCAATAACCCATAATTTGAGCTGTAAAGGGAGCCCTGTCACTTACTCAGATTCAGTAAATGCCTGGGGGTGATCTGAGGTTCATCAGAGAACCAGGAGGCCCAAGAGAGGAGCACAGCGAGGAAACACCATGAGGAATCACCACTGAGATCCCTGCCCTGCTCCTAGGCATAGAGACCCCAGCCCACTGCCAGGGGGTGCCAGGCATCCCCAGAATACAGCCTAGGGCAGTTCCCTAGTGCCTGTTCTAACTTTGTGATTGTGCGTCTGCTGGGAGTTATTATGCCGGAGCTTTGGCTGTTCACTTGCATCTCACTTTTTTCAATTACCGCCTGCATGCTGCCTTCCCAATTGCCTGGCGGGCCTTGACTCACCTGCCTGCTGAACATAATTTGTTTTTAATATATGGCTCTGGCAAATTTTCTCTTCCTTCCCCCCCTTTTTTTTTTAAATTATTATTAAACAAAATTCTATTTTTTGTAGCTCATGTTTGTAATTAATTCCTAAACACACAATGTCTTGCCAGAGCAAGGAGGGCTGAACTAGGTATCCTCAGGGAAGCAGATACTCAGCACCTACAATTAACCTCGTGTGCACACCCATCCCCAGAGACCAGTGCAACATCTAAGGATTAACCTCTCCCAGGATGCACTCAGCCCTACCATGGCAGGAATACCTACTGTGGCTTTATAAAGCAGTTCAGCCTGGCTCCAGTCCAGAGCCAATCTCTACAGGCAAAGAGAGCTGTCATACCATCTCCAATGGGCTCCTCTAAATACTGCTTCACTCTTCCTTGCCTGGCTTTGCCCTGGGGCTTGCAGCCCAGCAAGATCTGGGGACCAGTTCAAACAACCCTTTCTGAAATTCAGCTACTGCAGCAGGTCTCTGTCTCCAGCTGTACAGTGGGAATGTGCTCTAGAGAGGCCACTGAGTGTTGGCTTGATGTCCCAAGAGGGACAGGGAAAGGAAGCATCAGGTGGGCTAGAACATATCCTGGAGTTTGTAACCAACTCCCTAATTTCTGGTAGCAGTTTAGCTCCTCCAGGGCATGAAGGTGTTTGTGGCCCCCATAGTTACACTCTTGCATTGGTAGGTGGTAGCTACAGTCACTTCTCTGTCCTCGAGGGCTGAAGACCCATCTGGAAAATCACAGCTCCTCACTGAGGAAGGAACCTGATCCAGCACCAAGCGCCCCACCAAGGTTTCACCAAGCAGGGTGGGAGCTGTTTCACTGACTCCCAAGCAGCCCCTCACCCCCAAATCCCCATGTGATGCTCACAGCTGGGCCACCACAGAGGTGCCCTTCACACCTTCAGCCCACCCAGCTAAGCAGGCAGAGTTCAGGAACACAAACACTGCCTTGGAAACTGCCTCTAAATCCCTCTGCACCACACCTGTGCCTCTGCCTTCACCAGGGGGTCTGTGATTATAAAGATGCTCCACTTGCAGCCAGGAGAACTATTTGAGCACTGGCAGGATCAGCAGCTGATTTATGCAGAAATTACTGTTCAAACCCACTGCTGTGAATGCCAGCCAGGACACAGCAGGACTATGCTGACCTCTCCGCTTACACCCACCAAAATCTTTATGTTTTTAAGTAGGTCCAATAGCCAGAGACCCCCAAAACACCTTCACATAGTTTCGCAGAGTGGCAAGAGAAAAAACAACAACAAAAATTCCCTTCAAAAAGCAAGTCAAGGAGGGAAACAGCTGCTCCTAATGACCTGATCCATCAAATGAGCAGTGGCCCCGTCATTTGCTTCCTAAAAGCTCCTGATCATCAGTGATTATCAACGCTGGCCATGTGCATTTTGATCAGGCACAATCAAAGCTGAGTGCAGCTGAAAGAGACATAAAAGCCTTTGCAGAGCAATTGGTATGGAGCCCTGGCTGGAGGTCAGGCTGGGAGCTGGCTGCCCACGGGCTGAGCTCCTGCACTTAGCAGCCAGCTTGCTTTGGAGCTGAATGTAAAAGAGGAGACATTATGTGGATTTCTATGGTGTTTCACTGAAAAGAGACTTAAAGACTTAGGCTTTCCTTACTTGGGAAATGGCCTCAGGCACCAGGCTTCCCTAGAGCACTTGGATATGTGATCTGCAGGAGGGGATAAAATGCATCCCCCAGCTGACAGGACAGACCCCACATTACACACACAAACTGTGGCAAGTGAGGCTCAGAAATTCTTTCTCATAAGCCATCACCACACTGCAGGCAGTCCCAATTTGCCTGGCCTGAACTGCAGTGTTTTTCTCCCAGTTGTTCTCCTTCTGGTGAAAATGTTTAGTTTTCCAGTTGGAAAGTTTTGGCTGGAGAAATGTGGGTCCAACTTTTACTCTAGGTTTGCTGGTGCTTTTTGTGAGTGCTAGAATTGGTGCACGTGTGGGGAGATCTCTAGGGCAGCCACTGAGAAAATATCCCACCCTCTCGATTGCAGTTGTTGCCAGGACAGTATGGGAAAACAGACCATGAAATATGGCCTGTTTTGGTCACTGGATTATTTAAGGCTAATGAGTTAATTTGTTCCATGTTAAAAGCCTTGTCTGTAAAGCCAAGTTAATTCAAGGAATAAAATTCACTTGGAAAAGGAGATCTGCATCCACAGCTCAGTAAAAGACCTGGCAAGTAATGTGGCAGAATGAGCCTGATGCTGCCTGGGCATCTATTCAGTGCAAACAGAAATAAGATCACAGTAATTATAGATTCATAAAGAGATGAATATCGGGCAATTAAATAGGTAGTTTGAGGCGTGCTGGTTGAAATGAGGCCTGTGTGGTGATTGTGGATTAGAGGCTGCCCAGGAGGTGGGTGTCTGGCTGTAGCAAGGAGACCCACAGGCATAATTGCAGCTTTGAAGCACAATTTGCTATTCCTGGTTTTGTGCCCTCAGTTTTGAGTGCCAGGTTAGCCCTGCTTTTGCTGAGAGAAAGGTTAGGTTTGAAATGGAAACCTGCCCTGGTGCTGATGCAGGATTGAGACCATGGAGAAAAAATGACAAAGATTTGCTGCTTCTTAGGGAGGGCTCCCTGCATTTCAGAAGGTGTTTGGTGCAGCTCAGAGGTCTAATTTCCAGCATTTCATCTCCTCTTGTTAGAGCTTCCAGTTGTGCTAAAGACTGTCCTGTTATTTCAAGATTCTCCACATCTGCTGCATTGCTGAGTGCTGAGAGGAGACATGCAGAGCTGAAATGGGCAGGCAGAAGAGAAATGCCAGCAGGATTCAAGCTTTTCATGCATTTTCACCACACGGCCATGTTGGATCAGAGCACTGCAGTCTGGCTCTCAGCCTCCCCTCTGCCCCATGCCAGTCTCTGGTCAAGCACTGTCCACCCTGCAAGGGGAAAAAATTGTTGCCCAAGGTCATGGAATGAGTCAACAAGGAGGTTATTTCAGGAATATTAATGCATCCTTTAATTAGTACACTGTGCATGTGCCCAGGAAGCTGCGAGTTCCCTCGAGTGAGGAAGAAGAGAGGCTAGCAATGGGGTGGTGAGGCCAGCAGGTCATGCCCAGGGCTGTCACAGTGCCAAGCTCCCTGTCTTTGTGCCGAGCCTGGTGATGGGGGCACAGAGTGCCTGCGTGGTTAGCAGTGCCTGTAATTAGCAGTTAATGCATTTGACTTTCCTCCTCCGAGCTTGATTATTTCAGTGTGATTAACAGGACCTGTAGGATGCCACTGCAGACACAACATCAGCTGTTCCCTGCCTGCTCTGAGGTGTGGACACTAAGGCAGGGCTGACAGCGCTGTCTCCTCTGTGTTTTGTGGAGGTCATCACGCTGTGAGCGATCCCCACGCTCCTGCCTGGGCTGAGCCCAGCGCTGCCCAACCAGGCGTGGGCAACCATGCCTTCTCCTGGCATCTCATTCCTGTGCTATGACACTCATAACATTGGGAAATGTCTCCTAATGTCTTACCTAAACTTTCCCTGCCGAGAGCCTGCAGTTGGTTTTGTCTGTGCTCAGTGGAGCTGATATCTGCTTATTCCAGTCCCCTCTGCAGCTCCTCTCTATGTATCTGGACACATTCATCCTCTCCCCTCTGCCTCCTACTGGAGGGTCTGAATTAAGCTGTCATTATTTTCGTAAATATTGCTTAAGTCATGGACCCCCAAATAAGACTTCTGCTTGATGCAAAGAGCTGTAACAGGAAATGTGCAGGAGGGGGCTGAGAAGACAATTTCCAGCCAGCAACACTTCTCCATCTCTTCAGATGTCCCCAGGATGCTGGTGCTGTGCAGAGAGGGTGCCAGGACACCTGAGAGTGGAGTCTAACTTCTGTAATCCTCTTCTTTGCAGTGAAATGCTCAGAGTTCAGCTGTTGATCCAGAGCCATTTTGAAATGTTAGGACTGCCATTAACATGATTAAAGTGCTAACAAAATGAGAAGGAATGAGTAGACCTGGTCAGCATGCTGCCCGAGGCACCTGGTGATATGTAAAGAACTTTACAGCTCTTCTGAAAGAAACAAATCTTTTCTTTTCTCTATGCATAGATCTGGCCCCAGGAGGAAGCTGGAACAAACTGAAATTTCGATCCTAGATGCATTTACCTCCACTCAGAGCTTCCCAAAGAATCTGTGTCTTATTGGATAATGGCTGCATTTTTCATGTTGGGTTCCTGGTTTTATCTGTGGAGTTAGGTTATCTCCTGTCTAATGATATTAAAATCACAGCAGCACAATAACATCCCCATGGCGGTCTCTAATGTACCCTGTCTGACTCCCCACCATTGCTCCTTGACTTGATGTGTTGATGATGACTTAAAGTGCAGGTGAATGTGGCAGCCATTCATGTCATTTGGCTCAAAGCTGTGGTGCCACTCCTATGTAGTGCTTCAAATTTTTCATGGGGAAATATAGGTCAGTATTTTTCCATCACGTTTTCCTGTTGAGAAACAAAAGGGCAGCTTGAGGGGCCCACAGGAGGGACCATGGCAATGGTCAGTGGGCTTTAATGCACCAGAAATCTGCTGGAAAATCTGTTAGAAAATGTGCAAAGGTCCCCAGAATAAACTGGTTCAAAACGTGATTTTTTTCAGGCTGTGTGGGAAATAAATTATTTTATTCTGGCCAGGGTGGCTAACAGCAGCAGCAGGACATGAGCCACAAGCTTAGAGAAAAACCCTGGGAGGGCATTCCAGCACATGTGTGCTCCCAGGGGTACTGAGGCCCTGGCTGTCCTGCTATCCCATCTCATCTGCCCAGCACCTCCTACACATACTGGGATGCTAGAAATGCTGGATCCATGGATGCTGCAGAGCAGCTGGATGTGGGCAGTACCTGCAGCCATGCAGGGGAGCATTTCCTCCCATGGGGCTGAGGCTGTGATGAGAAACGTGCTCTGTGCTGCACCATCAGAACCCTGGCTCAGCTGCCCACCAGCCAGGATGATCCAAAATTAAATTTGGCTTAAAGGAAATTCCTCTGTTGGCATGGATTGAGCTAGTCTCAGCAGCAGAACAGATGAGATGTGGGCTCTGATACAGGCTAACAAGACCTCCAGGGAGGTAAGGCCTCTGCCTCTGCAAGCTGGGATATCCACCTGATGTCCCCAGCCAGGGGATGTCTGGCTGGAGAGTCACAAATACACCTGACCTGTGAGGAGAGAAAAAAGTCCACAGCCCCACACCCCCTCTTCTATGCCTACAGAGAACAGTTTGAGGGCAGACCATCTCCAGTACATTTCAATCCATCTCCAAAACATTTCCACCCATATTCCGCTCCTTGGAACTGAGCTGGATGTTCCCAAAGTCCACAGCTTACCGACACATCCCTGTCACTAAAGCTTTAATGCTGCTCTTCTTAAGGGCTGACACTCCAAAAGTGGCCAGGCTTTGCAGTTTGATAAGCTGCCATAACTAATTGCTAATTAATCAAGATTTGCATGTGCAGTTTAATTCAGCTGGCTGCAGCTCCCACCCCTGACAGGCCCCAGAGAGCTGAAAAACATCCCTGATGCACCACCAAAGCATCTTGGTTCCTCTGCTCAATCAGGTGAAGTTATTTTAGTTCAGCCATTAGCAACAGGTATTTCAGAAGCACCATGAAACACTGTAAATAAGTAATACAACTCTGAAAAATCTAATCCATGGAAGTATTTGAGATTTCAGGACTATTTCCTGTCTTGTGCTGAGACAAAAATTTGAGCTCTTTTGCCTTTTCACTGGTAGTGAGAAGCTGATTATTCCAAGGAAGGGGAAGAAAAGTAGATAGGTTTGATAACTTCCAGTAGTTTCATGCTAGTCTCAATTTACTTGTTTGTTTGTCTAAATTTATTTCAGTGTTGAAATGGGACCATTTGGATTCATCTGCAGCTCTCTGGTTTGGAAATACATTGGCAGGCAGTTTCATTTTAATTCCCATTGTTGCTTTTGCCCCCAGAAATTTCTGAGCTGGGAAAGTTGGGTTTTTGTGACTGACTTTGTTCTGCAAATAGTTTTGGTTTTGCTGAAGCAGCATTCTGGGCAAATGAAACATTTGAAACTCCAGATATGTGGCATATAAGTGTATTTCTGTCTGTGAATACAGACATATTTTTATGTGTTTGCTCAATTGTGCTTATTTTAGGCAAGAAATTGAGGATTTAATATCAACTAGGTTGCACAGAGCACGCTGGGAAGTTTCCATTTTGGATGCTATGGTCTGATGGCGCTGCTAGCATTCCACACTCTCACCACTGTGGCTTAGCCTTTCCCCTGGCTTGCAGTAGTGGCCTGGGAGATGCTGGAGGCCTTGAGCACTTCCAAAGGGCTCACAAGGATCCCCTTTTGCCAGATGCAGGCCAGTGCCATGATCAATTCACCCAGACCATGTGCTCTCACAACCAGCTTGGGGGTCCTGAAGAACGAGCTACTAGGTTGATCCAAAGGAAAGGCAAAACAAATGCAGGAAAAGGGCCATACCTGATGCAAAGCAACATCTCAGCAGACCCAGAGGGTGGCTGGGCCCTGGAACAAGCTCCCAAGGGAAGGGGTCAGAGCACGAACTCTGACAGAGCTCAAGAAGTGTCTGGACAACACTCTCAGGCACGTAGGGAGGTTCTTGGGGTTGTCCTGTGCAGCATTTAGAAGTTCTATTTCAGTGATTCCTTTTGGGTCCTTTCCAACTCAACATATTATATGATTCTAAACCCACCTTCATCCTGTAGGTATGTATGGGTGGGAGGTGGCCTGTGGCTACAGAAAAGCATGGTCCACCCCATGTGTCCCATCTGAGTTTTTTGTGCTGTCACACTGACTCTGGTTGTCCCTTTCCAGTGAAGCCCAAACCTAAATCTAGTTTGATTTCCAGAGCAGTTATGATTTTTGGGAACTCTGAATTTTACCTTCTTCAGCAGGAAGTGACATGCACTTAAAAATGTGTTTTTGCCTGGATGGCTGCCTCTGCCCAGGGAGCAGGTTGCTGCAGCTCAGAGAAGATGCTCAGTGGTCAGTGTAAGCTGCTCCTGGGCTGGATGAATACAGTGGGATTGGGAACAGCTGGAGGGATTTGCTGCTCCATCTGAGGATTTCAACAGGCTTGACACACAACTGCTTTGGGGAAAAAACCTCTCAGACTTAAATGTAGAACACCCCAAGATTTTTACAGTGCTGAGGCAGAAATTTATCTGGATATTGACCTTCCTGCAAAGGCCATTGTGGAGATAAAAGTGAGCTGGGGAAAGGAGGAAAGAACCATGGTGTAGAGAAAGAGACAGTGATGGCTGGGGCTGGGTTTTGATCTCATCATGCTGTCCTGCGCTGCAGTCAGTCCTGGGGCCAAATGCAGCCCCGGGAGCTGGATGCAGAAGAGGCCTTTTCCTCCTTTATGACACCGCACAGGCAATTCTGTGATGCCCCCAGCCTGTATGACCAAGAGGCAAATAAAACTCTGAAAGAAACAAAAGCCTTTTATTTTTCTATCATGCTCCATTTCCAGCCTACAGAGTGAAAAAAAATTAAAAAGTGCCTTTTTTTCTGGGAATTTTCTGACCGAGTCTAGCTTCCTCCCCCATTTGGCTGCAGCCAGCAACAGGCTTAGAAATACGAGGTTTAATTAAAACAATCTTTTATGTTCTGATGCAAGCCTTATTTCCTCTACCTGGTGAGAAATGGCTCTTGCCTCAATCAGCAATTGAAGTCTGAGATTGCTGCGCTGAGCAGAACAGCAGCCACTTTCTGTTAATTAAAGCTCAGCTCAGGCGCTGTTACCTGGTCCCCAGGAGCAGTTCCCAAAGTTTGTACCTAGCCTCACAGGACCAGCAAAGGGACACAGGCATTATCAGGATGCATGAGGAAACCTGCTGGCTTCTGTCCCATTCTAGCAATTTACAAACCAAAATGTATATTTAATTTATTTGGTTGGGGGTTTTCCCCTGATAAGAGAGCTTTCGCAGCTGTTTGGAGCACCTGTGTGAAAGGGATGGTATTTCTAACTACACACTCTGACTTACCATTGTCAAGTTTTACTCTTAAGCTGTATTTCTCTTCCCCCCCCCCACCACCGCCCCGGACTTCTCCCTGCCCAATTTCTGGTTTCCCACTGGATGCCAAAGACTTCCCCTGACTGTAGTGTCTAGGAGGTCTGTCTGCTCCAGATGGGCCCTGTGCCGTCCCCCACGTATATGGGAGGTGTATTTGTTGGAGCAGGGCATTTCCCAGTGTTTGGTATGAGGAGAGAAAGGTAAGAATTTCTCCTGACTGGCAGATGGCTCCACCATGCCAGCTAGAATTAAGGCTGAAATTATGGGATCACTAAAATGAGATTTACAATAGTGGTATAAAGTTACTGAAAGATGGGCACAACTCTATGCATTATTAAGAGTGCTTAACAATAAAGATCCTCACTGCATCAGCACCTCATTTAGCTTCTTTCTTCTTCTCACATAAAGCTGTAATCTCTCTCTATCAATGTAAGACCCAGTTTCTTTCCATAAAACAACTATTTCTCTTCACCAGTCTCCAGCATGGGAACTTGAAGGTGGAAAGAGTCCTCTTGTCTATGTTGCCCCAGGTGAAAATATCCTTGTCCTGCTCTTTTTCCCCCAGGCATTCTGCTGACCATGCAATGACAGGAGGATCAACCCTGCTCTTCCCAAAGGTCTTTTGCACCCACCTGTACCAGGTGCCCTTGACAAGGGGCCCTGCTCATACCCTGCTGCAGCCCTGTGAAGACATTTTCATTATCATTGGTGGTCAAGCTGTGAGGACAACTGAGAGCTTTCAAAGCTAATGACCATGTACTAACAGGCCCAAGGACCTTCAGCTGAGGGGAGACGGGGGTGCTTATGTAGGCAAACCAAACAGTATTTCCCTCCAAGTGGTGGGAACCCAGATGAGCATCCCCTGACACCACTGGCATTTTAGGAGGATTGCATAGGACTGTGGGGAAACTCTAGTTTCAGCACTGAGTTTGCTGGTTGGTGGATTTGCCCCCTTGGTGGTCAATTCCGACTCAAAGCTGCTCGTGCCAGGTAGCTGTGAGCATTGGCATGAGTGAGGTGTGAGCACATGGCTTATCTTTTTTCTGGTCTCATGACCTCCAGGGGCTCCATTTCCAGGTTTCAGCCCCAGACCAGGGGCTTTGTGCAAGAGAGGTCAGAGGAAATGAGCCATTGTCCATGGGGCACACAAATAACCCCAGCTCAGGTGGTGAGGAATGGCAGAGCTGAGGTCAGTACTGGCCACAGAGGTCACATCCATGTGGAGTCACACTGAGGCCAGAGTTCTCTCTCCTCACAGCCTCATATGTTGTTACCACAGATGTTCAGGCCATCCAACCTTCAGGAGAAGGGGTGAGGAGCTGTTTTCTAGAAATATTTACAACACGTGGGATGTCACTCCCCTCCAGCATGAGCAGAGAGCAGCTTCTCCAGCAAACACCCCACCAGCAGGTTGGGATCAGCTGGAGTTCCCCATAACTGAGGAGCCAACAGGATCCCACATCACCCTCCCATCAGCTCTTTCTGACCTCTCACCTTTTCCCTCACCAGCCATGGATTTGGCAGCTTCCTTCTGTTTTCTCCATCCCCCAGTGCCTGTGTCCAGGTGTCACACACTGCAAAGACACTGTCACAGCATGAACTCCCCACTTCACCCTGCAAGGTTAAGGTCCAGGAAGTTCCCAGTTGATGCCATCCCACCTTGCTGCTCCCAGGGGAGGGGGGTGACCATGCAGAGTTCTGGGCATGGTCTTGCGAGGTCATTCCACCTTATTAAGCCCCAGCTCTACTGGGATGCTGAATATGGCAGCATGTCCTGCATTTGTCTACCCTGCTCTCTCCCAGAAGAATGGGGAAATTCTCAAGACTTCTGTTTTTTGTTTCTGAAGAAGGTAGACTCATTCAGGGTGGGTTTGGGAAAAGCAGACAGGAGCAAAGCTTTGCAGCTGCAGAGAGGGAAAGGATATCATGCCATGTGCATGGGCAGGCAACCCTGTCTCCAGTCTGTCACTCTTTCAAGCCTCTATAACTCATCTTTGGGCTGAATTTGTTTCCTGACTAGTTTTTGACCAGCTTGGCCACACCATTATCTACTCCTCACCTGCGGTAGTCTTTGAGATTCCTGAGTGTGTCTGAGTCCTCCATGACAGAGGAAGTAACTCAAGTTCCTCTCTGGTCCTCCACTTCTTCAAGGGTTAGCAGAAGCTTTTCCCTTCACAACACAGAACTTTCTGACAGAACTTTTCCTACTACTTTTTTCCAAGCAGAGGTCTGCCAGCAGCAGACACATCCTGTTCCCTGAAGAACCTAGGCAGCTCTACACTGCAGACCCTGCAGGGACCCTCGAGGTGGCACTTCCCAAACCAGCTCCATCTGTTCTAGGGAGGGCCTGCAGCAGCAACCAGCTGCTGTGCTCCCACCTCTGCTGCACTACCCAGTACCCAGGTAGGTCAGACATATCTGCAAGAAAGGCGATTGCAGAGGCACCTACCAACCCAAAATACACCCAGGAGGTTCATGTTTGCCTCTACATTCTCAGGAAAGTCATTGAAGGGCTTCTGTATCCCTAAATGTCCCTCAGAGGTCCCCTTGCTGAGCAGAGGCCAGGTTTACCCTACTTAGAGAGCCGGAGCTGTTGTCAGAGTTGACACTGAGCAAGATTTACTCCATCCTGCGTGAAAGGAAAGACCAAACCCTCACATCTGAGTTAATGAAACAGTCTGAGGAGACAATAGTTCCTAGCACCGTGAGAGCTTGCATTAGTAAGCTGGGGTTATGGAGAGCTCTGATCAATAAATATGTTGCCACAGCTTTTTGGAGCATCCATCACTTGTCAGGAAATGCATTTAGGCTAATACCTGCAGAGGGCATAAACCAGCCATAGGAATTAAAACCTGCCATATGCCAAATGGTAATGCACAATTTAATGATCACAGGATCTGATAAATAAGCAAAACTGTGAAATGAATAAATACACTCTGGCATCAACATCTGCAACCCAACATGACCACATTTACAGGCTCAAGATTAACCTGCAAGGTGCTTCTCTGGGCTCGTCTGTTTTCAATACGTGGGCAGCAAAGGCAGCAGCCTGAAACCCTTCCCCAGGAGAGCACAAAGGACTTTCAGAACCAGTGTTTCTTGTTACCTCAAGCAGTGGTGTGAGTAGGAAATGAGTAGGCTTCCAGTGGAGGAAAAGCTGCAACTAAAGTCACAACAATGAGCTCTACTCCGTGGCTGTGCTGGGCAAAGCAATACAGGGAGGGACTGAAGCTGCGGCAAAGAAAGTTTAAGCTAGACAGCAGAAAAAATAGAGCAACTAGTCATTCCTGACTGTCAGGTGAGAAGTGAGGGGGATTTTAGGAAGAGGCCGGGCAAGCTAAGGAGAGATCATCATAGGACCAGAGGATCCAGAGAGCCTCTCCAACTCATCTGCCTCCCCTTGAGGTTTATCCCGTGCTTCTCCCAGCACTACCAGCACAGCCCAAGGTTCTCACAGAATAACCTAGGAGCAGTAGGATGAGACAGGAGGAAAAGAACAAGTCCTAAGTGAGAAATAACCCTTAAGAGACCAGACTGAGGGAAAGATATGCTGCTCCTGTCCTGCTTCAGCACCTATCCATGGGAGGGCTCAGCACTGGAAAGGGAGGATAAGCAGCATGAAATTAAGAAAGGAAAAATCTCAGGTCTGTAGCAAGAAAAAAACTTCCTGACAGGAAGATTTATGAGGCTGTGGAGAAGCTTTTTCCAAGGAAAGCCTAGGGCATTTGAAACTAGATTAAAGAGTGGATGCAGGGATGCAAACAGGGACAACATTTGTGCTGCAGAAGAGTTGGACTAGAGAGTTGAACTAGAGGAATGGCATGCAGTGCACATTGCTGATTTATTCCTGATCTGTTGTGCTATCTGTGCATGCTCTCCCACAACCCCCATCATCAGATTTTCCCTGGCCTTGAGAACATGGAAGGTGGCCTTCCTGGCCAGCATGGATCAGGGATCATTAAATACCCCTTTCTTCCAGCTTGAAGACCAGCTCAAAAATCTCCTTGGTCCATCTTCAATCAGCTCAAGCACAGCCCTGCAATTCCTCTGGCATGTGCTGCCAGGCCCCCTGAGATGGCCAGCAGCATTTCAGCAGCACGTCAGCCAGAGCTGTTATGGTGCAAGGAGATGCTGGTAGTAGATTTAGAATAGGTATTAGGAACAAAATCTTCACCATGAGGTTGATAAGGCACTGAAAACTTGCCCAGAGAACCTGTGGATGCCCCATCCCTGGCAATGTTCAAGGCCAGGTTGGATGGGGCTCTGAGCAACCTGTTCTAGTGGAAAGTGTTCTTGCCCATGGCGGGGGTGGGTTGGAATGAAATGGTCTTCAAGGGCCCTTGCCAACTAAAACTGTGATTCTATGATTCTATGATTTTATGTGAACAGGTCAGCTGCATTTTAGGCACCCTCAGGTCTCTAGACCAGAGTCATTGAAGGCAAAGGGCTACAGCAACACACAAACTTCACGGGGGCAAAAAGAAAAAGATCACATGGGCTGAAGTCACCACCTCAGTACAAGCCCATGGACAGACACTGGAGGCTGTCACTCACCATGATCTGGACCACTTCTTTCTCTTGGGACTCCCCGTGTCAGGATCTGTCCTGCAGCTGCCCTGGGCATAGCATGGGGTGGACAAGGCCAGCACTTGTGCTAAAGACCTTTTCTGAGCATTCCTCAGCTCAGTGCAGACCCTCACAAGCAGCTCACACCACAGCCAGCCTACATTCCAAGCTCAGTCAGGAGAGCCCAAGCACAAGATGTGCAGTGGGGAATCCAAGCCCACATGAGCATGGATGCTTGAGCCACTGGGGACAGAGTGATAGCAGGTTGAGCAGTTCAGACTCTCTAATACTTGTGCTGGTGCTGATAACAGCTCTCTTTGAGCGTGAGCTCTGAGGGAGATCCTGGCCTGATTAAGAGCAGCAGCAAGTTTCTGCTTTGGCTTTGCAGCCCACCAAAGTTTTGAAGCTATTTCCACCCAGTCCTTTCCTGCACCCTTCATTCCCCCCTACTTGACTCCACTAGTAATACCTCAGCACAATGAGCCTGCTCATGCAGCTGATCCACCTGAAATGAACCTGGCATACCCTACACCTCCCAAAATAGTTTTTTTGCCAGATCATGGCACTTCTTGGCTCACCATGCAGTCACAGGAGCACTGGTGATGAAGTTTGCAATGGGGTAGACTTGTTTTTGGCAGAAGGGCAGTACCTCACAATCCTTTCTCAGTTTATGACATTGTCCCACTGCTTCCAACAGCCAGTACCCACATGGTAATTCAACAAATCTGTGCCCCTTCACTGTCTCTGTAGGACACAAAGGAACACAAACCTGCTTTCCCTAAAGAGCCCATGAAAACTAAGGCATAAAAAATTGGAAGAAATGTCTCAATCCCTCAATCCATGTTTGAGCTAGGCTCTGCTAGCCAGACTCACTGTTATTCTTTGGCCACCTGCTTGCCTTCCTTCAGTGATCATGTGCCATTTTGCAAACAGCCCCCCCTACACACACACACACACACACACACACACTTTGCAATGTCACCTCCAATTCTCACAGCAGCCTCTCCCTGATTTGATTATATCACTGGCAGTTTGCTCCCTGATTAGCCCTCCTGCTGCAACCCCCAGAACAATCCTGTTGCAGAGTTGTGGGTGATGAACAGCTCCCTAACCTGATCTCCATTAGGATGCCACTGCGCTCCATAATAACCCCTACCCAGACTGGGAAGACAGGGCAGAAGCAGGCCCTGCCAAGGGACAATGCCATGAGGATGACAGCCACACTCAGATTTCCAAGGGACATTTGCTTTTTTCCTTCCAGTTCAACCTAAAATTGATTTTTAGCTCCTGAGGGTGTCCATCTACCTGAGAGACCAGGATGTCCACCCCTTGGCCTCCTCAACATAACAGACTGCCAGGTGAGCTACAAAGACTGCAGCCCCTCGGCATGCCTTACTACCAAGTCCCCTTCCAGACTGTTCCACCTATGTGGAATAATTTGTGAAAGCCTCTTCTGACACCATGTAATCAAGCAGTGATATGTAAGAGGGAGCTCTCATTCCTCACTCCTGTGTCATGACAGGTGACGAATTAAGAAAAATTATAACCCAGCACAGATTCAAATGAGAAAATTGCACCCTGTCTTTCCAGGACCCTCATCACTGCAAACACAGGAATGCTGCTTTCCCTCCCAGCCTCAGCATGGAACAGCAGAAGGGAAGTGGGTCTGGAAACAGGCGCTGAGGCACATATACCTGCCACTAGACAAAAACTGGACGCTAAGCTTGTGCATGCCAAAAGCACAAGCACAGCCACTCCTGATGTGTATCAGTGGGAAGGGAAGGGAGCAGCCCCAATTCTCCTGTGGAGCATGAGATGGAAGCAGCCATTCTGCTGCTGTGTCCTCTGTCATGCCCACCCTGCTGAGGTACAAGGGTGTGGTGGAGAGTGCACCCTCTTACTGTGCAACCCCAGCATCCCAGCAGCAAAGGAATGAACAAATCTAGAGATACTAACGTTGTACACAAATTCAGAACAGATGTTCCAGCAAGAACCCAAAAAAACAAAATTATACATAATTAAGAAATAGATAGAGGAATTCTGTTCCTTTTTACTTTGTATTTTTTTTTCCCTGGAAAGTGTTCCCATGAGCCTGAAGGCCACGCCAGTGGCTTCCTGCAATGTCTCATCATGGAACGGGTGAAATATCCCCTTTTGGGATGAGTTATTCAAAACCTGGACTCTTTTATTTGACATCTGCTGCAAGAGAAGCCAATGCAAGGAAAGGAAGAGATCTTCTGTTTCACCATCTTGCAATAATTCAGGACAATTGAAGGGACAAAAACCAGAAAACAACCCCAAAACCCGAAGGAGTGGGGGAAGAGAGAACAACTCACAAAAAATAAAAAGAATCGGCCATTCCTAAACACAGAGCAGTGATGCAGCCAAACCAAACAGTAATGATTCATGGACCTGTCTTCACCCTTCATTTTTCCCATAATGAGCAAAGAAACCACAGAAATGTGGAGCTGAGGTCTCTCTCCACTTCCAAGGAATGGGGATCTATGAGACTACACTGCCCTTTGAGAGGTTTCATCATGGTCCAGCCCCCACCAACAGCCTCCTTAGCCATCTCACTTCATCTTAATTCATCCATTGTCTTTGCTGGACTGGGTTTGCTCACCCCCTGCACCAGGGAGGTGGAAACAGGTACCACAGACAGAGTTCTGCTCCTACCTTTGGTGGGGCTAGCTGGACAACAAACACGTTGTCCCCACCCAGCTCTGCTCACAGCTCAGCCTGATGTCACTGAAGCCAGCAGGAGCCATCTCCTCTCTAGGCTTGAGTAGTGTTGGCTTGTGAACAGACTCAACACCCCATTTGGGAGTCCCAGCTCTGCACAGACAGGCAGTGCCCTCCACCCTAAAGCTAAAGAGACACAGCTGGGCTCCCCCAGAGAGGGATGAGACTGAAGACCACTGCTCAGCTTTTGAACATCACAGAGATACTGAAAACTATGGATAAACTTGTTCTATGCAAATAGCTGCAAGAGCTCACAACACTTCTTGTCCCATCCCAAAGGTCCAGATGCTCCTGTGCTTCCTGCCTGCAGTTCAGCCAGGGAACAGGTTTCATTCTCATTTCCTGTGCTGCACCACACTGAGCCCCATGGGTCTGGTTCAACAGCTTTGAAGAGGTGGCAGAGGACACCCTGAAAAGTAGGATGATTGCTCTGTCAATCCTTCCACAACAATGGAGAGTGCAGAGCAACAGCATCTTCATCCTCACCTTCTCCACCTCAGTACAGCGTTGCATTTCAATATCAGCTCCCCCAGACATCATGGTGGCCACCAACAGCCTAGGGCTTTCAGGAGACAAGTGTCCCCAAAGGCTCTGAAATTTTACCTTCCTTATTTCACCACTGTGTGGTGGCAGGGGCTGTGTACCACATCCCCACACTATAATCCACAGAGGAAGGATGATTCAGATGCCTCTGGGTCCACGCTCACTCTCTGATTTGCTTTGGGAGTTGAGTGGCTCAGAGCCCTCTTTGAAGCCATGAGTTGCTTCTCTCTTCCTCTCCAAAATTTTGGCAGCTCTCCAGGGTTTACCAGCAGGTGAGCAGCTCAGAGCCGAGTCAAATTCCAGGTCGTCCCAAGATAGACATTAAGTCCAGGGTCAGAAAGGTTTGTCTCCCTACACAATTTAATCCCAACACTGTTGGAGTCCATCAAGCCCCATTAGAAGGAGTCAGAGCAATGGGGCAGCAGAGAGCTCCTCTCCACAGATATATGTCAGGATATGACTATTCTCTGAGTTGTGTTACCAAGGCAGGCTCACTTTCAGCCTCTGTTCTTGCTTCAAATATCTGCTGCAGTCTCCACATGGCAACAGAGAGCTGGGCTTGCTACCCTTTCATTCGGCAGTCTGGGCCAGACACTGCTTAGTTCTCACGAGGACTGGTCCTGCCAATTGGCTAACCATGTCCTCTCCTGCTCAAAGCAGTGCTCCAGTCACTGTGGCCCTTCAGGGATCAGAAAAAAATTCAATCAGATCCAGCAGCTCAATAACACTTTGCCTTGGACTTCAGCAGATGAGCGGCAGGTACCGAGGGAGCAGTAAGAGATGCAGGAGAGCTGAAATGGAGTATTCCTCCTGGTTATATTTCATTTTCATGCTGTCTCGGCAGCTTCGCATTCAAGTCAGGGAGCAAAGAGACAAATCGTTGAAGACAAGCCACTTTACAAGGATTTCTATTCCCATTTTGTGGCCCCTGGGGATTCTTCTTGCACTGCCCCCAAGCCTGTTAGAGAACAGCTTGATGTTTGCAAAGGTTGCTCACCTCCTCTGAGTGGAAATGCAAGTGTTTGTTCTGCTTCTTAGGGGGATGGTTATCTTGTTAGATTTGTAAGAGCATTTAACAGGTTGCTTAGCTTCATGCCCTTGAAATATCTAAGGCAGCATTTTTCAAAAGTACCATCAGCATTACTCTGGGCTCAAGCTAATTATCCCCATCTCCCAGCAGGACAATTGGCTCAGTCCAGTACACAGCGCTGACCCAGGCACAGGACTACTCCCACAGGCACATCTGTGCCTGCCTGTCTCAAACCTGGGCAGGTGCCGGCCAGGCATTCCTGCTTCCCTCCTATTCCTCACTGTGCCCAGATATGGGGGTATCAAGACAACCACTGTGGAGATGGACACCTGTCCAGACCAGGACTTCATCTCTCCTGGTGTTGAGGCTGTAACTCCCAGGCATAGCCCCACAACATCCCAGGTTTCCAAAGGTGTTCTTGATGTCTCCATGCCATTCCCTCTGCCTAGGACAGAAGTGGCACATCAGAGTCCCTCAGGACCACACAGGAGCTCAAACATCCCTGTCTGGCAAGTCCCATCCCACAGGTTTCCCTTAGGCCATCACAAAAGTTTTCCTTACCGTCTTTCCTCCTTTGTGCCCATCTTGGTGCTATCTTCCCCTTTTCCTTAATATCATCCACTGAAGTACTTTCTTACTCCTCATTACACCAATTTTTTTGTCTACAAAAGCCACCTCCTTGTACCTGGTACGTATCCTGCCAGGCCTCCTCATCTCTTCCATGCTGATGTCCATGTCCCCTAACATCCAACCCTGCTGCTGGTCAAAGAGGATGGCAGAGTCTTGTCAAGTTGGGCATGATAGTCCAAGAGGACACCAAGGGGCAGGGGCCATTGCCAGGCTGGGCTCTGTGCCTTCCCTCCTCACAGGGTCAAGGCCAACAGACAGCTCTGGCAGGGCCCTCAGCAGTAGGGGAGCAGGAGAATCCAGGAGACATTACAACCCTGTGGGACAGGGGCAGTCACCCCGGGAGCAATTAATGACCCGGTGCAAGTCACATGCCATTGCACCCTTGTTAGCAAGATCCAGCTCGTTGCACCTCCTCTGCAATTCACAATCACTTAACAAAGCCGCTGATGTCAAATTAGCCAAACATCAGTAAGCAGGGAATGGTCGTCACATTCATCCTGTTAACTGATGGCTAATTACCCCATTGTGCCTCCCATGTAATAATTGCAAGCTAAGTGTTTCCTATAGCCCACCAGTACCATTTAAGCTTTAGGAAGGATCAAGGCAGCAGATCTGTTTCTCCAGTGCTTTTCATGCTTCTGTACCTACCCTTGGAGTTCCAGTGGCAGTATCAAGGAGCTGGCCCTTCCCCATTTTTGCTAATGGCGCTAGATGTTCAGAGAGGAGTTTGCAGCTATTTAGGTCCATCAGGGGATTAGGGGGTGGTGTCAACATCCCTTAGGACAATAGAGGAGTCTGATGCAAAGCTAGGCTCCGGGAGCTGGTGGCAGAGCTAAGGGGCTCCAGGCTACAAGCAGCAGCCAAGAAGTCAGTGCAGGCAGCAAGAACCTCTTTGCCCAGTGGATTGCAGGTTACTACATTTACGGGGAAGGACAAGGCACCTGAACACCCTACCCTGTGCACAGCTGCTAATCACAAAATCACAGAATGGCCTGAACTGGAAGGACCTTAAAGACTATCTTGTTCCACCCATACTTTCCACCAGACCAAGTTGCTCAGAGCCCCATCCAACCTGATCTTGAGCACTACCAGGGGTGGGGCATCCACAGATTCTCTAGGCAACCTGTGCCAGGGCCTCATCACCCTCACATCAGACTGAGACACAGGGATAGAAACACATCTCAGCTCTGTTCAGAGTCTGGGAGGTGCTGGAAGGCAAACCCTAGGGATACTTCACATTCTGTGCCAAACACCAGGAACAAAGTACTGCAAACACTGCTGTTAGCCAGAGATTTGAATTTTGCCCTCAGGACGCTCCAAAATGCAGCTTCAGGCAATGCAGCACAGGCCCACAAGAAGGGCAATGCTCCACAGCCTGACTTTTCTGCCCCATCTTGCCCTCCCCACCATCTTGTGGTGCCCATATCGTATCTGATGACTGATGGACACTCCTGGGCTCCCAAAGTTTTGAAGAGTAATTTCCCCACCTGGGCCAAGAGTGAGGGTCTCTCCAGGGTGTGCAAATGGTGACACACAGGAAGGAAGAAGCTCTGAGAGAAGGCAAAAAGGGAAGGACTCCTGAGAGCATCCTTGATCACCAAGGATAATTAAGTGGGCTTCCTGCCAGATTCTTCAGATGTCTAATTAATACAGTAAGACCGCTGCTCATCAGTGCAGGCTGATCCCAGTGCAGAAGGCTCCCCAGCTCAGCCTCAGCTTGCTTTTGTGATGGGATGAAGGCAGAGACTGAGCTGCTGGGCTCAGAGCTCTTTCTGCTGGCCTTTCTCCTCTTACCTGATCTGGGTATCCAGCTGAGGAAAGGTGGGATATAAACCTCACCATGCAGACCCCAAGGGAGCAACAGCAGAGCTGAACCCAGTCCTTGGGAGACTCCACCCTCACCTGCTCACTACACTCATTCTGGTTTCCGAAGGAGCCCTGAGAACCAGCAGCATGCAGGAAACATTGCTGTAAGCAAACCAATGCTGTCTCGCAGAGAAATCTGGTAACTCCTGTCAGTCATGCTACAGCTTGCCATGAAAGTGTCTTACCTCTCTGTTCTGGGTCTGCTGCAAGTGCACAAGAGCACAAGCAGTGTTGGGGGAAAATTTCTGGCATAGCATGTCTGGTCATGGGGGACTACCCAGGGCAGGAAAACAGGCTCAAATATTTCAAGCTGCAAAGCTGCTAGAGAAGACCACTTGGCTGCTGCACAAGCGAAGACTGATAACAAGAAAATTAAAAGAAGATCCAATGCACATTTCCTTCACAGGTACCCAGCAATATTTGCCATCTGGAGTGCCACTTCCCTCCAAAAGACCACGGAGACCTCATGGATCCAGCTGGATATGGCATTCCTCTTCTGACAGAGCAGCCATTGCAAGGCTGATAGGGTGACCCCTGCACCCTAATGCAGTGCAGGACCAGCCAACTCTCACTGCTGTGGATCCAGAGAGAAAAACAGACCACTCCTGAGGAAGGCGGGATGGGAAGCAGTGAGGAATCACAGAATCTTTTAGGTTAGGAATGATCTCCAAGATCAATGAGTGAAACCTTCAACCAATCCCCACCTTGCCAACTAGAGCACAGCACAAGGGGCCATATCCATTGGTTTCTCAGACAACTCCAAGGATGGTAACTCCACGACTTCCCAGGGAAGTCTGTTTGAATTATTGACAATCTTTTCCATTAATAAATTAATCAAAACAACACTGTTGACAATTTCTAGAAGAACAGCTCCAGGCTCTCTTCTTACTGTGGCTTCAGGAGGTCTCTGAAACTAAATTAGTGTTTCTCAACCATTTCCCTGTGTGATGCTGAATGATATTTTTGTTGCTAGAGAGGATTTTGCACAAAGTGCTTGGTCCCTGAGTTCACCAAAGAAGCCATGAAACTTTGCTCTGCCCTCCGAGCTACGGTGCCCAGAACCCACACACAAGGTGCCCATCACATACATGTATGGATGGCAAAATCCTCCTCAACAGTGTTTCCTTGGGAAAAGGGAATGACATTGCCACGAGGACACTCATTAAAATGAATCAAAACTAGAAAAGAAGCCAAGGAGATGAATCCTGTGCAGGAAACATAGGGACTGGATAAAAATAGCCTTTCAGAGGCTCAGCATGGGTACATTCCTCCTCACAGAAAAAGAGCTTTGAAAGGCCAGCTGGGTAAAACTGCAGAGCAAGGAAGGAAAGGGGGCAGATTTCACATACTGAAGGCTTGTTCAACTAAGGAATTTTTAAAAGCACAGCCTCAGGCAGGTTAAATGTAAATACACAATAAGACAGCCAGAAAAGAGTATGAAGAATCAATTTGCCATTACCATAAAAATGAACAGTCCCTCCTTCAAGGGTCCCTCAGGGTCCCTGTTTCAGGAGCAGCAGAATTTGCAGGACCATGAGCTCACAGAATCACAGAATTCCAGAATGTTGGAAGGTAGCGCAGAGGGCCACCTGGTCCCAACCACCCTGACCGTCCTAGAACACATGGCACAGGATTGCATCCAGACAGTTCAAGAGTACTACCAGTGAGGGAGACTCCACACAGCCTCTCTGGGAAATCTGCTGATCACCTGCAGAGGAAAGAAATTCCTTCTCATGTTCAGATGGAACTTCCCACACATCAGTTTCTGCCCGTTGCCTCATGCCCTATTGGGCAAAACACCAAGCAGAGCATGGTCCCTCCTCCTACACCCTTCAGATACTTGTATATGCTGAGGAGGACCCCTCTCAGTCATCTCTCCTCCAGGCTGAACAGGCCCAGCTCACTCAGCCTTTCCTCATAAGAGAGATGCTCCATTCTCTCAATCACCTTCACAGCCCTCTGCTGGGTCCAGTTCAGGAGAAGCACACTTCTCCTGTACTAAGAAGCCCAGATCTGGACACAGCACTCCAGATGCACCTCAATAGGGCTGAGTAGAGGGGCAGATTCACCTCCTTAACCTGCTGCAATTCTCCTCCTAATGCACCCCAGGACTCCACTGGCCCTCCTGGCCACAAGGGCACTGCTGGTTCATGGACAGCTTGTTGTCCAACAGATAGCCCAGGTCCTTGTCCTTCTGCTTTCCAACTGGTCAGCCCCCATTCTGTGCTGATGCAAGGGGTGAATTCCTCCCCAGATGCAGGACATGATCAGTTGAGGACAATCCTACAGCAGAACAAAGCAGAGGACCATTATTATTCAAACACACTGCAAGCAGGTTTGGAAAGGTTCCCATCTCACAAGCTTTTCTATGGCTGACCTCAAAACAAACCTGAAGACAAGCAGCAAAACAACCCCTAAAGGAGCTGAGTTGGTGGCAGAAGAGCAGGGAGGTTTTCTCCCAGTTAGAAATGGACAAACAGTCTGGGATGCATGGCCAGTTTCTCAGCAAAGGGGCACAGACCTTCAGGCAGGGAGCACAGGCACCTGGACTGCTCAGTCTGTGCATGAATGAATTAGGGAAAGGTGTGGGCACTCAGGTGACATCTTCTGCCAGCATCACGTGTTTAGGGTAACCTGATTTCTAAAAGCTGCCAAAGGACCTGCCAAAACTGCTTATCAATGAGATGACAAATGAGATACGGGGTTGGTTTACACAACAGAAATAAACCATTTGGGGCACTGCCAAGCTCATGAACTAGGTGCTGCTGTTCCAGACAATGGTACCAGTTGTCAGGAAATAATAGCAAAATGTTAACATCATCATATAACAGTGTACATCTGTATACATGCACAGTGTGTATGCTCCTGCTCTCCCAGAACCCCAGATGGAGGCAATCCAAGGTCTGGGAAAGCTTCTGTACCAGAAGGAATATTCTGTACCAGAATTGGTCAAGTGGGACACTGTTGCCTGGAAAAGAGATTGTGTACAGCCAGGGAAAATAGAAGTCCTTAGAGACATGGAGAAGGTACAGACGGAGTACATATATTCTTCACTGTCTCTTGGCACAAGGAGTGGTCAGCAACTAAAATTGCCATGCTCCAACAATCCCAGATCTTGCAGTAGGCTGAAATATTTGGGAGAGGGAGCAGGCTTTACTGGGCATGTGCTAAGCATGTGCTACTGGAGGAGCCCAGGCAGTGTGGTTGCCTTCCCTCCCAGATGGATCTGTGGTCCAGTTTAGCTCTGGTGTGTTCAAAATGGGCCACCCTTTAAAAGTGCCTCTCCTTCTTTGCAAAAATAACTGTACCCTGGAGGCCAGTGCAGGAGGAGTTTGGAGCAGGACCAGTGACTCCAGCAGTCATATCCCTGTCTTCAAAGGGAAGGGATGCCTGATTTTCACAGGGCTTATGGTCCTCCTGCTTGCCCTGGGGCACACAGAGTGATAATATGCTGAAAACCCAGAATTCATGCCCTTCTCTTCAGAGATTTTACTTCACACATCCAATGGGCATTCAAGAGGCTGCAAAAACACCTCCCTGGTTCCATGCCAGCCAAACTGGGTGTCCCCCCCTCCCCGTCCCACCATCTCCTCTACATCACCCACACATTGGAGCTGAGACCTGTTGCAGGCACCTGGCAAGTGCCCCATTTTTCTACCCCTGTGAGGTAGGCAAGTCTTTGGATTTTGAAGGTAATGAGCTCATGGTGACAAGCTGAAGCAAGATTTCTGGCTGGTGTAGCTAGCACAAACATTAAATTAAAATGAATCTACTCTCAGTTCCAGTGCTGGGCAGCTCACAGCAGCATGGTTGGTCATGCCTGAGAAGGAACTTGTGCCAGTTTTGCCTGGACAGTAATGCCTGGATCAAAGAAGATTGTGAAAGAAATTAAATGCAGTGTAGATAGGTTCTCTGTGCCTGCTTGTTATAAATACACACCAAAAATATTCACTTTTAGGCTTAAATTCCACCTTCTAAATAAGCTATTATTTAGCACAGCCAAGCAGTCAGACTAGATTCTTGCTTTTGTATTTTGATGATTAAAGACAATCTGACATTTTAGATGCTTCTGATGCAGTCCAGAGCTCTTTTCTGTACCTAACCAGCCACAGTCCCCATACTTCAGCCCTAATGTGGAGCAGTGAGAGTCTTCAGCTATTGATCAGGGAGCCCATAACCTTTTCTAAAAAGTGGCCACCAACCTCAGAGAGCAGCTGGGGCTTTGTCAGGACATTTGTGGTGCTGGAGGCATGGAGACCATTCTTTGCAGTGTGGCCAGGAATTGTGTTCATGCACTTTCTAGGCCAGCACATCTCTCTCAAATTAGGGTTCCTCTCTTTCAGATTAGGTGCTTAAATTGGTAGAAATGCAGCAGACACCCCTGAGATGCAGCTTCTCAAAGAGGAGAAGTTTACTCTCCTGGGCCCAGAATGAGGCATTTCTAGGGTGGACCCCACTCTCTTTTCAGAGCAGGGAGCCCTGAGGAGACAGAACTGACAAACTGTTCCCTCGACCAGGCATCTGTCCATGTGCTCCAGCTCCTTGCCTTGCTGTGCCCCATTGATGGTGGGGATGATGATGGTGAGGTTCAGCACTGTGCATTGCTAAGTTCCTTCTTGAGTCTCAGCTCAAATACCCTGCGAGCAGATGCCACTCTGATCTGTAGAGAATCACCTGTTTTGGGGGAGGGCAATGACAAAATTCAGCACTGAGAAACCAACCTTGCACATCACTTGAGCTCTAGCTTTCTCATCTTTTTTACCAGGAGCTAAATCCAACTGTGACACAGACCAGAGCTGCAGCTGGCAGAATCAGACCCTGACAGCAGGCCATGTCCATGCAGAGTGTGCAGGAGGTTTCATCTGGACACAAGCCCCTGGCCCCATGCTTCAAGGTCATTGGCAGGGCAAATAGTTACTTACCACATCTTTCGGAGTAAAAATTCAAGAAGGGTCAAGACAGGCGACAACAGCCCAACTGCTGCAGAAAAACATCTTACAAACCAGTCCCTGCACACAAGGTGCCGCAGGAGGCTGGTTTGCACCTGCCAACATTGACAGAAAGGTAAACGTTGAGCAGGGCTCCAGGATCTCTTTGAGAAATGGTTTTCCCCAGGATATTCTTGAGATGAGCCGCAGTGGTCCACCCTAGGTTGCTCTGAGTGGCAACCATGCACAGTGCTAAAAAAAACACCACGGAAAGAAAAGCTGAGCCAAAGGCACATGGGGAGGCTGCAGGAAAACTAAACCTGCTCTGTTTTGAGGTAGACAAAACAGCAGTCAGGAAGGAGAAATATTCCCAGAGCCACCCTACCACTCCAAAGCAGGCAGGCTGTAAATGTATCTGTTACTAATGCCATCAACAGCAAAATGTTACAAAGAGGGGAAATTCCCAGAATTTTAGGGGTCAGGCACTGCAAAGAAGTACTTCTCCCCAACTGGAGAGACTGCTGCTTCACTCCAGATCCACAGTGATGGAAGCAACAGCAGGATCCAGCCCTGCAGCCCATTTAATATCAAAAAGAAACATCTGTTCCTTTGATTAAAAAAAAACAAAAGGCAAAAAAAAGGCCAACAAAAAAAAAAAAAAAAAAAAAAAAAAAAAAAAAAAGGAACAAGCCTCAGATAACAGCCTGAGTGGCTTCTTGAAGATTTGGATATTTTTCCCCTTTTTACAAATGGTAATTTCAGGCTGATGAAAGGAGAGTAACGTGACACATTGACTGCACAAGCTGTCTGCACAGAGGAAAAACAGCTGATGCCCAAAAATGTGGGGTGCTGCTCCAAACCTTCCCCACCTACTGATACCACACCATTGCCCTGCGCCTCAATTTGCCCCTGTGAAAAAGGATTTTCATTTCTGAAAAAACAGGATCAGGCAAGGAGGTGGTTTGGCAGCTACTTTTTAATGTCCCTTCAGCTCTCAGAGGACATTTCACAAGGCAAAGCTTCCTTCTTGGCACTTTCTTAGCTTCAGGAAAAGCCTCTAGCCTCACCCTTGGCAGGGAGCTTTCTCCTTTATCCTGCCCTTCAAGTCAGGCAGATGATTTTAGAAGAGACTCTGATCCTTAGGAGTCAGAGTGCAGCCCACCAATTCACTTTGACCACCCCACTGTGTAGGGATTGGCAGCTGCCCTCCATCCCCATGTCCCTGTCCTGCTCCCAAGAGACACCACCTTCTGCTACCAAAACTGAATATCAGAAATGCTGCAGCTTGTTTTCATGTCCTTGGGTTGGTTTGTTTTTCCACAGGATATTTTTATTCTTGCCCTGATCCCAGTCATACTGGGGATTTAAAGTTTCAGCCAAAGCAATAAGAAGTAAAGAGCAAAGAAAGTGAATTGAGATCCAGAGAATTTCAATAAATTAAAAGGAAAAAAAATTGAAGGATAAAAAAAAAAAAAAAGACATAGCCCAGCACAGAGGAAGCAAAGCAATCAGAGCAAAAGCTGTCAGCTTTGCCAGTTCCCCTTTGTTTGCAGATCAAATCCACTGCCTCTCTCGTCCAAAACTAACAACTCCTAAGTCTCCCTCATGCTCCCTGGGGAGGTGTTTTCTATATTGGAAACAAATCTATTTTGACACTCCTGATGCTGTTTTACCCAAATTGCCCTCTGTCAAGCAGCTTCTCTTGTTTCCCATTTGTACCACACCATGCTCCTGGTTCAAGCCCAGTGCCAGGCAGTGCTGGCATCAATCTGGGCTTGCACTGACCCAGACAGAGGCTACTCCAAGGTTCCCTACCACCAGCTCCCTCTCCTACCCACCTCTCTGCCCTTTGGGAAAATTTAGCTCAAGCCAAAGCTCATTTGGCAACTGAGTCCTTGATGGTGCACAGGGAAGGGTCTTGGTGCTAAACTCCAGCCAACAATGACTGCTTAAATGCCCTTTCCCTGCAGCACCCCAAGATTCAGGAAAACCTGACTTCCCTGATGGGGATGACCAGACATGGGAAAGAAATTAACAGGCTTTACAAGCAAAAGGATGGAAGAAGTCCCAAAAAGTCATGTTGGCTCTAAACCCTCAGGGCAACTTCACAATTGAGTATCTGACTAATTTTACAGGAGCCTTCCAGGCAGGAATTTCAGTCCTGCCCTATCTGTTTACCTGAAAGGGATATTCTCCACCCTGGGAGGAAAGTCTTAAAGCATCTGTGCCTCAGCATTGATCTCCCTGCCGAGACAAGAGGTTTGCAGGTCATCAGTAGGAATGGTCATGTAGGATTGTCCTCTGTATGCAGTTAAGGGATTTAAGAGATGCTCCTCATGTACTTGAGGTGTCAGTGGTACTGAATTATGCATGCTCTGGGGGCTCAGGTAGGATCATGCCTGGCTAGGCTGTAAGAACTGAGCAAGATAAAGTTTGGCAGATTTTCTTGGCCTAGCTGAGCTCACAACAGCAAGTACCCTTGTGATGGAGGCTCCCATCACCACTAGACACTGACCAACAAACCTGTCCAGCCAACTGATTTCTCCACACAGTGTTTATCCTGTGCTAACCCATGTGAATTAATTTGTTGGCTGTTTTGCACCTGAGTTGCTGTGCAACTTTTCATACACACATTAACAAAGCTTTTCTCCTGCACACAGACCAGCCCCAATCCCAATGATTGTCTTTTGCAGGCACTGAACTCATTCTCCAGAGCCTTTCAGAAGAATTAGAATTCTTGTGATTTGTTGCAGGCCCAGCCTTGTTGACCCATTGCCCATCCTGGTCTTCACTGTGTCCCAAAGCTATGGGGTTTTGACCTGGTTCCTCCCAGGCACAGTTTGCACCTCTCTGCTTTCACCGGTGTCCTGCAAGGTGGGGATCACCCCCACCACCTCCTACGGTCTTTTATAGAGATCTGCTCAGCGCCAGTAAGGCTGAGGCAGAGACTGTAATGAGAAGAAAATTAAATCATGAAACACTAATAATTATCAGCATCCCAATTAGCTGACAGGGATGGCAGCCAGCCATCAAGAGCTGGAGGAGGAAGGCAGCATCCCTGCAGCTTCTGCGCCTCAATGGCCATGGAGCTCATCTTCACACTGCACAGATCCACTCCTCTCTGAGGGCAGCCATGGGGGCACATGTGAGGATGACTTTCTCTCCTTTTCCTGGCTTTGAGACAACGTTTCACAGCTGCAATTGCTGGACTGGAGTTTGGAGATCCGCAACGCTTTGTCGAGAGCTGTACTCTCCCAGTGAGCTGCTAACAGCTAAGGGATAAAGAGGAAGCAGGGAAGCTAGTTTAATATCATTTTCCTTGTTGTTATCTCTCAGCTTTTCCCCAGCAATTTGCTCAAACTTGTGTAAAACTCCTTGCCAAACAAGCCCCTGCCCAAATAGACCTTCATGTCTTCAGGACTCTATTTATAACCAAGATCCCATTTAGTAGATAAGCCAAAGGAATTCAAGCAGGATTTAAGCTAAGCAGTTATCTGTGACCAGTGGCTACAGAATGCATAGCATCAGATTTACTGGGGATGTGAAAGGTGGAGGGACAGGAGAGCAAACAGCCTCTGGAGCAACCAGCCAGAACCCCGAGGGATGCAATCGCTGCTGGCACAGACACTACTCACAGAGATTTTGTGAGCAGCTGAAGAGCAGTGAGAAAAACCCTTTCCCTGGGATCTGGAGAGACTTCTGCACACCCCAGCATCTTGCAGGTATCAGCACTACTTTTCCTCTCCTTCCCCAGCTTTACACCACCTTCCCAGGCATGTGTTGCTGGCAAGGGTTTCACTTGTCTTCCTATATAGATATTACAGCCTAAGATGATGCACTTAACAGGGTTGTGAAATCTGCCATAAAGTTTACTGCCCTACATCAATATAATGTCCTGCAAAGTTAATACGGAGGTAGCTGTTTTATAACAAGGACAAATAAAAACATATCCCATTAGCCTACGGCATTAGGAGATGCATTTCTGATGGCCAGATGCTGCAATGAAATGGGTGGAGAATATTAATACAAGTATTATGGAGCTATGCACATGTACATACACACACACATATATATATACCTATATAAAAATGAGAAACTATTGAATTTGCTCAGATGTTCTGTAGTGTTTGGAAGACTTCATTTCTACACTGCAGGAGATACTGGCTGCAGATCCAAACCCATTTCTCTGCTATTACACCATGTCAATTTTTCATCATCTCAGAGGCCCTTGTCATAGAAAAAATGGATAAGTTTAAATTGATCCAAGATCAGAGTTAAACACCTGGACATAAATGTGGCAGAAAGTAACAAGCAGAGAGAAACCAGTTACTTCCTACACAAAGCAGTGGCACTGGGGTCAGTCATTCAAGATGGAGAATCTGAGAACACCTCTGCCTCTCTAGGGAAGTAGGTGGCTCCTAGAATTAAAAATTCCCTCAGTGTCTGTGGGTATTTCCATGCTGAAGGGCAGTGAGATGGAGCACTGTTCCCCTTGGCTGTTCTGTACTGATGCCCATGGGGCGCATCTGGGAGACTGAGCATCCCTGGGATGAAATGGGGCTGCAAACCCAGCAGTGCCAAGCTGGACCCAGCCCTTATAGTCCCAGCCCTTCACCAACACCCAGACAGGCTCCAGCCCAGCACAACCAATCTGCACACCCTCAGCTCCCCTCTGCCCCTCCCCTGGCCAAAGATTTTGACAGGCACATTCCTGATTTCTCCACTTCCAGCCCCAGCATGTTCCTCTGGTTCAGCTTGGCTGCAGCTCTTGGGAGAACTAGTGAGTTTTTCCAGGATCTGTCCCAGTGCCTTCCCCAGAGGACAACAGCTGTCCCAACAGCCAGCAGGAAGGGACTGGGTGACAACCACGGCACTGTTTCTCACCCCCAGAGAGCGGACAATAACACCCCAGCTTCCCAGTCCACTGATGTTTCTCTCTGCCCAGGTACACCCACAGCATCATCCCTATCCCAGGCCGATCATTTCTCTCCCTCCAGACATCATCCCTTCAAAAGAATTGTTATGGATATTATATTGGCCCTATTGTTAAGTGCTGAAAGATGTGAAACAAAAGGTATTAAATGCAGTCAAAGTCTGGAAAGACTGTGTCAACTAGACTTGCAGGAGTGATAAGAGGTTTTGCTTGTTTTCCATCCATATGAAAGTCTGCACGTGGCACAGTCTGGAGAGCACAAAAAGGGAAACAAGAACCAAACCCTGCCTGTGTCCAGCCTGTAAAATATGAAAAGAAAGTCTCATGATGTGGTGAGCCCCCACTGGAAGCCCAAGAGATGGATAACATCAACCAGAAGCTGAATAAAACATTAAGATCCTCCGATAAGAAAACACTGTGAGGAATTGCTTATACATCACCACCACCTGCTGGGTACCTCAGGCAGGAGCCTCAAACATTGCCACCCTGCCAGGGAAGGTCACCCCAAAAAGCATGAGGGACCCCACAAAAGCAGTTGCTTGCCTCTCTGGCGGGTAAGTCAATCCAAGCAGAGCAGTCTCACACTGGCAGTCTGCGAGCACCAGGGGTTTAAAAGCATTTGTGAAGCCAATCTTTTTTGTCAATGCACAAATCCCAGGCAAAATAACGGGCAGCTGGTGGAGGATGGGATTAATAAAGACTTAAAAAAAGGTAAAATAATTAGGGTCCTGCTCGTGGGGCATATGGAGAATGGGGCTTGTCAGAGCAGCTTGCTCTAATTTTTCATGGAGATTACAAATTTTAGTGGAGAGAGATAATAGCATTGCTGTAACGTACTTAGGCTCTTGTAAGCCATTTGATCTGCCCCTGCCTGACACTCTGATTAATAAACCAGAGCGACAGCAAATCGACATACCACACGAGATGTGCAGGAAAGCAGCAAATGAGGACAGCCAAATGGGATTAAAGGAGGCAAGCAGCCTCCAAGAGAGTATCTCCTGGGGCATCCCCAACTCCCACCCTTTTCACATGTACATGGGATGCAGGAGAGAAGATGCAACCCTCCTGGGAGTGGGCTGCACTGACCATGTGGGCTCCTTGGGCTGTTGGAGCTGAAAAGCTTTTTGCAGCCCTGGATGTAAGGCAGGATCATGCCAGCGCAAAGGCACACTGTGTTTCTCCAGCCCCAGGGAATGTGCATTGCCAGGATCTGGGTCTGGGGAACCTGCCAATGGGAGACTCTCCCAGGAAGAGAACTGTGGATCACACCCAGCAGATCTCCATCCCTGCTGTGCCTTCACAGTCCAAATCCTCCTACCTTGAAGGCCCTCAAGCATTACTAGAAGTGGTTGTTTATTAAACATTTACACTAAGGCCTCACAAGTGGGCTGCCCTCCTTCCCCAAGAAGTTACACAGAGTTTGATAAAGGCATGAGAGATGCTAAGGGGTTGATAAGGAGGAACTGGGGAGTGCTGTGCTGGAGATCTGAGCTGTCCCATCTAACTTCCCCTTCCCTGCTGCCTTGCAGCACTGGACTCCCCTCACCAGCAGCCCCAGAGAGCCACAACACCAGAGCTGCCCCCACCAACCTTGATCATTATGCCCCAGGTTCTGGCACCAAATCTGCCACGCCAGTACAAGCATCCTCAGAACACTGGCGAAATCCCAAAACCAAACCTTGTCCATGCTGCTCACATGGCCCCTCTGCTCCTGCTCTTTCTTTTAGGAAGAGCCAGGCACTTTGAGCAGAAATGCTTTTCCATCCAGAAAATGCCAGTTCATCAAAACACTTCCTAAGAAAAGGTCACTTCAAACAAATTTCTCTTTCCAAAAACCTTCTGGGAAAAAAAAAAAAAAAAAGACATGTAACATTTCAGCTATCCTCTTTCAACAGCTTTAAATGAAAATAAGTATTTTCTCCCTCACTCCACCCAGGTGCCAAATGATTTCATTTGGAAATGCAAGATCATTATCTTCCTTAAAAAAAAAAAAATCAAATAGAAAAGGGTGAACACAAAAGAAAACCTCTGGAAAAAGTTAAAATTAAACACTCTGCTGAGTCCAATGCAGCAAGTGGGAGTTGGGCTGCATTCTGCCAGGCTCCCTGGTGTGGCTTTCATCCCAGTTCAGGGCAGGACATGATTCCCAAGTCTTAACAAGAATCCCCGGAGTTAGTTCCCATGACCCACACTAGCACAAGCTTTGCAGGACACGGTGACACAGCCAAACATCTTCCAACCCAAGAGCTTGCCAGGAGCAGAGACCCCACACCTGGTGACATACCAGAGCAGTAGAGTTTCAGAGGCAAAAAGTGACAGTGGGGCGAAGGAACCCCAAGGGGCCCGGTGTCTGGAATGCAGCATAGCCCCAGTACTGGAATGGGAAGCAGGAGGCTGGTGTTTCCTTTACAGCCTCCCCACACATGCTTGCAGTCCCCCAACATCATCCCCAGCCCTCAGCTGTTACAGTTTAGGCTGCATGGGGAGTGGGAATGCCAGCAATCAGGCATCCAGAAGGGAATCCAGGCCCGGTTCAATATTGAAAGAAGGGCTTTGAAAGGAGTGTGCTCATTTCCCTGTTTTGTCCTTTGCCAAGAAAACCAGGGGGATGGAGGAAGGGGTGAAGGAGTGGGGGGAACAGTGGAAAAATGTCTTGGCTTGCCCTCTCTGCCTTTTATCTCATGGGCAGCCTGCCGAGACAGGGTCTTCCCCCTGCTGAGCCCTCTGGCAGATCAAATGAAAGGAGAGAAGAGTTATAACCCTACTGACTGCAACCCCCTCCCTTCAAGGAAAAGGAGAGGAGGAAAAAGCAAATGGCCCCATGATGCCAACAGTTCACACTCCAGCTGGATGGGAAACATCATGAAAAGTCAGCTCCTCGGCATCCATGGGGGGCCAGGAGATATTCTCCCCAGCCAGTAAAGGGAAGTCCAAAGAGAACCAGATATGGTTGGAGGGTGGGCCGTGTCCCCATGGAGGGGACAACACTGCTCCATGGCCTTGAACCAAAGGGAGAAGGTCACCAGTGGTACTGGCAAGTGTATCCCACAAGGTTCCCACTGTGCCTGTTCCTCCATCATGCCAGACCTTTCAGAGCCAGCTTCAAGCAAATAGCCTAATTAAATGCCTTTATCCAAGGACTCCCTCTGTGTGTTTGAGTATTTGTGGATTAACAGTTAATACAGTAAGAAGCTTTATTGTAACTAAATTGATTTCATCTTTTTTTTTTTTTCCCTTCCCTCTGGATGCTTTTGTCCCCTCTTCCCACTCCCCAGAGTGTTCTCCCTCACCAGAGGGCTTCCCATGCTGATCCTCACCTTCACTGCCAGATGGCACTGATAAGGGTGTTGTGGTGAGGAGATCACAGCAAGAACCCATACTTCAGTATCTGAGGGACTAATGACGTGGAAGGCATTCTTTTTTAGGGTAGACATGTAAGTAAGGGAGCATTGGCTGTGTTATTGTATAGGACAGAAGAGACCCTTGCTGTTAATGGGTGTTTGCCTTGACAGCATGATGGGCACAGGCAGGGGAGGGAAAAAAACTCCAGCCATCCCCAAACCAAGACCACCATATTTCCCAAGGTAAGGAAGTCACAGATCCCCAGAGAGAAACCTCAACTCCAGCTCCACTTGCAGACCCCTGAGGATTGCTTGGCAGGGTCTGTGTAATCCCACCATCTTCTCCTTCCCAGTACAATTCAACTTCCCTATATAATCATTAAATCAGTAACTGCCTGTAGCATGTTGGCTCTGTGTATGACTGCAACATACCCGTGTGCAATTAGGATCAAGCAATTCCAGACTTTTATAGCCCATCACCCAGTACGTCCAGACTACTCCAAAAGCTCACAGTGATCACAACTTCTTTCTGTGGTTAATTAAAAAATCAGTAAATGCAGTCATTACACCATCTGGGATCTGGATACCCTTTTGTGCTTCCCAGGATGGGCACAGACCTGGGCTCCATTTTCCTTCCTTTTTTTTCATTTGCCTCTTCCTCTTCCTTCTTTACAGCCTGTCTGGTCCTTCCTGCTTTCCCTCCTTCTCAATTTCTTCCTTCCCTCCCATTCTCCCCTTTTCCTCCCTCCTTCTTGCCCCATGTTCCCTATCCTTGCACATGCCAGCAGAGCTGCCCTCTTCCCTTCCCCTCCCTGGGCAGCAGGAGCCAAAGCCATAATTAAACTTTGCGGGGAGGAATGTGGATCAAAAGTCTGTTAAAAAATAAAAGAAACTAGGGTACCTGTGGGATTACGTGAGCCAGAAAAATGCAAAGCCGGCTTCCAGCCGCCCATAAAATAGATGCCGTCTCCTTTCCCATTGGCAGGGTTTGGCTGAACACAAAAGACTAAGAAGAGGATTTTTATGGGAGTTATTTATAGCCTGAATGAATAGCGGTGTGTCTGTCAGAGTGTTTCTGCCTCTCAGCATGAGCCCAGGGTGCCAGCCTTGCTGGGTGAAGCCAGTGGGCTTTGGGATGGCACCTGCAAACAGGAGACCCAGGCAAACCTTCCTGTGGGGACAGAGGTGACAGCAAAAAAGGACAAATCAGGACAAGAAAGGGTGGGAAGGAGAATCTGAGGGCAGATGTTGCTGACCCCAGCAGCTTCACCTTGGCCAATGTCACATGCATCTGCCTGGTGACAAGCAATGGGCTGTTCCAGCCCACAAGCCACTACTCCAGGTGGATATCCCTGGGACATCCATTGTTTCCCCCTCTCTAACCTCTTCACTTCTAGCCTGGCTGCTTTTCCTCTTCCCTGGTTTGATGGAGATATCTGACAAGCCTTCCCCCCGCATTTGCACCAGGCACTGGCTCAAAGATTCATCTCTTTGTGAACAAGATCAGTTTAAAATCATCCCCAAACTCCATGAAAAGCTCAAAAGTTGGCAGTTCAAGTAGTACATTCATTAAATAAAGAGGGGGAGAATAAGAACAGGCAGAGAGGAGGGGGAAGAAAAAAAAGATTACCTTGCTGAATTAATCAGGCTTCTCTGTAATGTTCAGCCTCAGATTTTATTTCCTGTAATAAGCCCATTAATACGGGTGTCTATAGCAGGGGGCTTTTAGCAGCAGGCACCATTAGTGTAACGAGGAAGGGCTAATAGAATTTTATTGGAATTTTTACTCCAACATCACAGCCTTTTAAAACAGCTGTCTCAATAGGCATTATTATTCTGATTAACATTTAGACAGCACAAATCATAGTGATGCCCTTGGTGTCCCACAGGTTTTATCATAATCATTCCAAGTTCCTGATGTGTCGGCTAGTCCTTTCCAGGGTGGAGGGAATTCTAGATCCCAGCAGAGGCTGGGGGTCATTTCTTTTCTCCTGTGCCAATGGATCTGCTACTTCTGAGGTGACCTGACTGGCTGTGATGGAGCAGGGTCCTGCTGCTACTGAAGCGCACTGGAAGCAGCTGGAACCAGACAGATGCTTTTTGAGCATCTCTGATCCCAAGAGGAATTTGAAAGCAGGAAGGGAAGGGTTAAAAAGCAAGCTGGCATCCTGGGGACCCATCCTGGCTTCGCTCTCACTCTGTTTCTTGCCTGTGTGAGAATTTAAAAATTTGATTTTAAGAATTAAATTAAAACTAGATAGTTTTCTTGTCTGACATTAAATATTAAGCCAGCAATTTGGGTGTGCTAACCCAGGGATTTGTTGTACAGTGCTGTTTTGGGGCAGCAGCCAGTCCTAGGGTTGGGAAATCTTTCTCCTCACATCTTCAAGACCTGTGCCAGGTGGGACGGAGTCACCCAAGCCAGAGGAACTGCAAGGGTGTCACACTGAGGATGTCCCAAGCATCCTATAAAAGCCCAGAGGTATCTGCAGGGCTGCCACAGAGGTTCCCACTGCCTGCTCAACTGATGGGGTCTGGCTTCTGTGTGACTGATCCTGTTTGAGCCATGGGGAAACTGAGGCATAAGAAGGGGGGCAGCACCTTTTCCACATGGACAGCACAGGCAGCCCAGGAGTTCTGTCTCCTCACCAAAGCACAAAGCCATGAGGGAGTGAAGGACCTGCCCTGATACTGAGATAAATGTGGGCAAAATAAGTGAGGGATCAAACACTAAAAGCTAACAGGCTGCAAATGGACTTTTGGCTTTTATTTGTCGAGTTTTGTTTCATGAGGGCAAGTTATGAGGATATTTTGTGAGATTGAGCCTCTCACTGTGTATGGGGAGCAGCAGCTGGTTCATCCCTGCTCCAGCCATATCCTGTGGGGCTCAAACCACCTTAGGTACATTGAAGCAGGTGGTTTGGCTTGGAGCTGGGCAAGGGAGCCCCAGGGGCACCAAGAAGGCTGGAGTTCTACTAATTACTCACTTATTAGCATCTAATTAGTATCTCTCCACTTCCTCCTCTCTCCCAAGGGCTCTGCTTCTGGCACGAGTCACATGCCCAGGCACACCCCAGGGGATGATTTTCCACCTCACATCCATCCTGGCATTGCAATGTCTTGCTGCTCCTGGGGCTCTGCAGCAGACTTCTCAGCATCACTCATGATAATTAGCAAATATGTAGAGATTTCTTCTCTGGAACATCAGGATGAAGGGGGATCCCTCCTGATGGGGCACGCACAGATATCTGTGAGCTTTCACAGCTGGCTCCAGCAGCAGCCGTGTCCCAGGAACAGCCAAGGTGCCCAATCCCAGCCATGCAAGGCCTCCAGCCTTCTCCCAGCACCTGCACAGCTGGTGGTAACCCCCTTTTGCAGGCAAAGATTACCTTCCCTTTGGCTGCCCCTATCCTAGAGCAGTCCCCTGCTCTTCCACCCACACCTGCTCCCTTCCATCCCCAGACAATTTTGTTTGGGTTGAATCCAGCTGGAATCTGGAGGCTCCTGTTGTTTCTCTTGCTCCAAACAGAGGCCACTGGTTCTGGGATGTGGTCCCAGGATGGGAAAGGCTCAAACCACATGCAATGACAGGACTCCATTGCCAAGAGCTGAAGCCCCCAAGGTACCTCCCCAACACCAGGCATGCAGGAAATTTGGGGGGGGGGGGGGGCAGTGCTTAGTGACCACATGGATGTTGTAATGTGACAGTATTAAATTACCTGTATTATCAGATGATTAACCAATGAAATTCCATCCTTGGGGCTGCCATCCTGAAGTCCATGCAGAGCTTGCTAGACAGCATCCAGACATCTCACTGTGTCCACCTGGGACCAGCAGCCATCCCACAACTCATGGTCCCCAAGGGCTCTGAAAATTCTTAATATGAAGGACTTGGGGACCATTGGCAGAGAAAAACACACCAGCTGTCTGAAACACCGGCAAGACACCTCCCAAATTGTTTCCTGCTAGTCTGAACTCCTGTCAAGGAAGCTGCCAAACCCAGGGAAGATGCACCACGTGGCCAAGGACAAAGTGGGTGCTCTTTGCTGCCCCAGATGCCCTCACATGGCCAGCTAAGACAAGATCTAAAAAGGGTCTGGGTTTTGATTTGCATTCTCCTGGCACACAAAAGCTCCCCACTGCATGAAGCCCCCCTGCTTCAGGGCACCAGGGTGTTTAGCATCTGCTTAAAATTATTAATTGCTTTAATGTTAAGTGCCTGATCTCTTTTAAATAGAAATAGGAGGGATTTAGCTTTCTCTCCTTCCCTGTTTCTGACCCTCCTCTCCTTCCTTTCTCCCTCCTTTACTCCATTTCTTCCTTTTATCATTCCTCTCTTCCTCCCTAAAAATTTACTAATTTCTTCCTTATTCCATTGCCAAAACCCCTACTCATTGACAGGCAGTGGCAGACAAGAAGAAACTCAACAATAAGGGCAAATCCAGTAGTAAAACTGGAATGAAATTACAGCCATTAACCTGGTATCAGGAAGGACAGTAAAACTGCAGCATGGCAGGAGCCAGCAGGCCTCAATTCATAGCTTTTCTTTCTGATTAAAACACACTGGTCACAGATTAACTTCCTTTGCTCAATATTTTATTGTCTCACCTGCACTAGCGGGGGAAGAGGAAGAGGGGTGGGCAGGACTGGGGACTCAGGATCTGCAGCTTCTCTGCAGCTCTTCAGCCTTTGGCAGGTGCCAAGGACGTGGACACTCAACCAAAGGGCAGGAACCTGCCTCCAGCAGTTGCACCATGAAGTGCTCGTGCCAAATGGTGTCTATCCACCATGTGCCTCCCAGACTGGCACCCCAGGGCTCAACCATGACCACAGAAGGAGTCAGTATTAGAGCTGGGAGTGCTCTAGGTCTCCCAAACATGCAGGGCAGGCACAATCCTGGACACAGCCACTGCTACAACCCGGGCAAGGACATTGCCACAAAGCTCCAGCAGCTTCGGGGAATCCATATCCCTTGGCAGATAGACCAATTTCTTTCAGTGGTATCAGAAAATGTGACAAAAAATGAAAATAAATTCCTGGCCACACCCCCTCAAGCATATCTGTATATGTGGATCCCGCACTGGGTATATCCCTTGCTCCTTGCGGCACAGCTTGTGCCAGCCAGGCACAGCAGCATTCTGCCCCTTTCCTAACCCCTCACAGACCCATTAGTGCACCACAGAGGGTGCAAACACCTCTGTGGGATCCCAGTGGATTTTAGCTCATTCATTCATTCCATGCTTGAGTTCCTCTAACTCTCCCCACCACCTGTCCTATTCATTCTTCCAGAGCAGCAATTGCAGTTTCTGCCCTCATGCTGGGAGATGGAGCCTAAGGACAAAGATGACCCAGCCACAGAGATACTTCTCCCAGGATTTCCAACAGGATCCCTGGAGAAATGAACCAGCATCAAGGAACATCCTTATGGGGAACTCCAATGGGCCTCAGCTCCCCTTTGATGCTCCCAAGTCAAGAACAACAGCTGGGTACACCGCAGGCCCTCCACTCCGTCATCCCTCACCAGCTGGACTTCTTTAATCTCCTACAATAAATCACTTTTTAATTACAATTGGACTGCAACTAGCAAAATATAAAAGACTTGGGGCTTTACAGCACACCAGCCATGGCACCTATGAATTGCAATGCCTTTCCATCTCCAGCAGCTCCATTTGCACCACCCTGAAGCCTCCCTGTGCAATGGGAAAGGCTCATTGCTCCCTTCCAGCCTTTCACACCCCCGTGCACTAAAAGTATGAGGGAGAAAAAAAAAAGTAAAAAGGAAAAAGTAGTATAAAAAGCTAAAAGTATGAGGGCAACAGGAGGTTGCATCTGTTGTGAGGAAGTGGGGAGTTCAGCATAACCAGGGTCAAGCTCTCATACCTGGGTGTACCCTCTCCTCTTTCTCCTCTAACTGCTGCTTTCACCGGGTTTCAGATTTCAAGGGGCAGATTTTAACTAAAAAAAAACAAAAAAACAAAAAAACAAAACAAAACAAAACAAAAAACACCACCCCAAACTAATACTCAGGCCATCTTTGAGATTTTTTAACACCAGATAAACTTGAGCAGCTGGTACCTGCAGCAGAGGGGACCCTGGCACGGGCAGCAGCCCTCCTCAGCACGCACTGCCTCCCCAGCCTCCACCCTAAATCACAACACAAGAAACAGGCTGTTCATTAGGTCTGTTTAATTAAGCAATATGGATCCTGCCCTGATATTTACAATCCCACTTGCCGTGATTTATTGGAGAGAGTCCCGTTTTTAGAGACGGCGACTGTAAAGTTTAATACCGCTTGACTTAACTGCGAGTTTCATTTACGGCCGCGGGCCGAGGCGCGGCAGCCCGGGGCTGGGAGCCGCCGGGCCATTAAATCAGAGCTAACTGCGTGTGCAGGGAGATGACTAGCTTCGTTACAACCGCTTCAGCGGCTAATCATCCCGAGCTGGATTGCCACACTTAAGGCAATTTGTTGCCGCTTTCCCAGGACCCTGGAGAAAAAGCGGGGAAGTCGGGAAGTTGGAGCAGAGGCACATGCTGCAATGGAAAGGGCTCATGATCGGGATGGTGGCAGAGACCAAACGGACTCTGCTTGTCCCAGCAGCGGAGAAATCAGTTTTGCAAAAAGCCAGATTCCCAGCTGGGCAGCCCCCATGCCCTGGTGAGGGATGCTGTGCACAATGACAGCTCCAAGCTCAAGGGTCAGCCACCAGCTCCTCCGCATAGCCCCGGAGCACCTGGGGAGCGCAGAGGCCAGGTGAGGGCAGTCTGTGGGCTCTGGGGTGATGCAATCAAGCAGAAAGATAGGACCAGCATGTAGGAGGGCAGCCAACATCACAGAGGTCAGGAGGCCCTGTCCTAGCCCCATAGGGGAGCAACGCATGGATGGGGCACAGGGAACACAGCCTTCCCCATGAAATACCGTCTTGGAGGAAGGAGGAGAGCATTTATCTCCTTGCAAGGAGGGACTTTCTACTCCCCAGGAGCACACTCACTGACTGGACAAGGAGAGGGGTCTCATAGAGAGTTGTGAGAATGGCTTATTAGTGAAAAATAAAAATATTTGTGAAAATGTGAGGGTTCATAGTGCTTGGCATCCCCCCACATCAGCTGTGGTGGCATCAGTGTCCATCACCTACCCCTGCAGAGTCCCAGAGCTTTCCTAGAGGGAAAGGGAGGAAAGCAAAGACAAAGGTGAATAGAATATCCCCCAGCTCAGCCCAGCATCCAGGTTATCACTATCCCACCCACAGGCAGGCACAGTGAATGGGGGGAGCAGCACCAGAAAGAGAGCTGGACTCCCTAGCAGTCCCCAGGTGAGTGATGAACCACCTCCTGGCTGCATTCCAGAAGCCCCTGTACCTGCAGCAGGCACCATGAGGGCTCCCAGCCAGAGAGGATGAAGAGGAACAGCTCCAGGGCTGAGCATCTCAGCCAGCAGCCTCTGTGCAGCAAGTCTGCCAGGGCTCAGCCCTCTCCCAGGAGCTGGCTAAGCCTTGGGCTGCATCCATTCCTTCTCTGTTTCCCACTCCTCCACAAGCCTGCAGCACTCAGACAGATTCAGAGCTCCCCCCAGGGAGGAAGAGGAGGCAGTGCAGACGCAGGGACAAAGCAACAAGTACTGGACTGCCAGCACATCCCCTGAGCCCCGTGTTATCCCCCACCAGCAGCTGGGTGTCTTCACCAGAGACCCCAAACCTCCCACCTAGGGCTGAAAGCCACGAGAGCACAGGTAGAGGCACTTTGCTTCCAGGTTTTATTGTCCAGGGGGGTTGTGCCCCTCCATGAGGCAGAAGTCGTCCCAGTCCCACCAGTGAGACTGGAGTAGTAAGGAGGGTAAGCCCTTTAGTGGTGGTAGGAGCATGCCATGGGGGCAGAATTCAGAGCATGGGATGGTGAAAGAGATAAGGAACACCACCTACACAAGGATGCCACAGGATTAGGCCCCAAATCCCCAAACAGGCAAAACCAGTCCCACAAACCAGCCAAGTTGTGACAAGGTTCAGGAGAATCTGGGACCTCAGAGAGTTCACAACTGACATGAATTTCCAGACCTCAGCTGTGACCACTCCCAGCTGACTTGTGGCCTCACCAAGCACACCAAATGATGCAATCTTAAACCTCTACTGTTAGTGCAGCACTGTCAAGCCCACCACTAAGCCATGTCCCTAAGTGCCACATTTACACTTGTTTTTTAATACTTCCAGGCACAGTGATTCCACCATTTCTGTGGGCAGCCTGTTCCTATGTCTGACCACCCTTTCGGTGAAGAAATTTTCCCCAACATCCAATTTAAACCTCCCCTAACACAACTTCAGGCTGCTCCCTCTTGTCCTACCATTAGTTATCTGTGAGAAAAGACCAACCCACACTTGGCTATGACCTCCCTTCAGGTAGCGGTGGGAAGCAATAAGAGCCCTCCTCACACTCACATCCGAGGACTGGATGCTCTGCTGTTCCCCATCACACCTCCTCAGCCCTCTTCTTGTAGTGCACCTCGGGGAGGCTCCTCAGGCGCTCAGCTGCCTGCAGGGCACAGCACAGGGACAGCCAGGGGCTGGTCCCAGGGACAGCCCTGGCACACAACCCCCTGGGTCCCCCAACCCCTCTGAGCTGCTTTCACCTGCTCCGGGGTGAGGTCCCTCTGCGCCTGCGCCAGCATCTCGTATCCCACCATGAACTTGCGTATGGTGGCAGAGCGCAGCAGTGGAGGGTAGTAGTGGGCATGGAGCTGCCAGTGCCTGCAGTCCTCCTCCAGATAGGGGCCTGTGGGGGCTCCTGCAGGGGGTAGAGGCACTGCATGAGCCACAGGGAGGAGACAGGGATGTGAATGAGAGTATTGCAGAGCCATGCCACTCACCGTGCCAGCCCATGGAGTAGGGGAAGGAGACTTCAAAGAGATTGTCATACTTGATGAGAAGCCTCTGCATAATGGAGGCCAGGCCTGCAGGAAAGTGACAGTGATTTACACCCTGAGCTGGCCAGCAGCTAGCCAGGTGTGCAGTGGGGTCACTCACAGCACCTCCCCCTGGGTGGACATCAGTGACAGGCAGGAGGGATGCACTTGAGAATTTCCACCCCTCCCCATTTACACAGGGAGCTCAAGCAATGCAGCAGGAGAAGCTTCCACCAAAGCAGAGAGTACCATGTGCTTCATCACCCCAAAAAGACATGAGTGCCACCAGCAGTGCTGACTGTACCCAAACAACTAGTTCTTATCCTAACAAAACAGAGGCGCCCTTCCCCTCCTCCGCTAAGCTCGGCAGCCCCCAAGGATACAAGCATCAGCATCATCAACATCCAGCATCAGCATGGTTGCCTCCTAACAAAGGTCAAGCCAAAGGATGTGGGATGGGGTACAGCAAAGCTCAGAGCCACTCACTGTCCTTTTCACTGTCACTGAGGTCCTGGAGGCGACAGACGTGGCGGCGGGGCAGCAGCAGGGTCTGGTAGGGCCAGATAGCCCAGTATGGTACCACGACCAACCAGTCCGCATTTTCCACCACCAGCCGTTCCTGCAGGGCACAGAATCACAGAATCAGTTAGGTTGGAAAAGACTTTTTAGATAATCAAGTCCAACCTATGATTTAACCCTACTTTATCAACTAAATCACTGCCCTGAGTGTTACACCCAGTCTTTCTGACTCCACCACTTCCCTGGGGAGCCCATTCCAATACCCAATCACTCTTTCAGTGAAGAATTTTTCTCTAATGTCTAGCCTAAACTTCCCTGGCACAGACTAAGACTGTGTCATCTTGTCCTGTCAGTGGCTGCCTGGCAGAAGAGACCAACCCCCCTGCTGACTAAAATCTCTTTTCAGGGAGTTGTAGAGGGTGATAAGGCCTCCCATAAGCCTTCTTTTTTTCCAGGTTAAACACCCTCAGCTCTTTTTCATAGGGCTTGTGTTCCAGAACTTTCACCAGCCTTGCTGCCTTTGGCCAGATGAATTTGAGCATCTCGACATCCTTCCTAAATTGGGGGCTCAGAACTGGACACAGTATTTACAGTGGAGCCTCACCAGTGCCAAGTACAGGAGAAGAATGACTTCCCTGCACCTGCTGGCCACACTATTCCTGATACAGGCCAGGTACCTTTGGCTTTCTTGGCCACCTGTGCACACTGTTGGCTCACTGTTCAGTCAGCTGCCAACCAGCACCCCTACATCCCGTTCTGCTTGGCCACTGTCCAGCCACTCTGTCCCCAGCCCGTAGCCCTGCAGGCAGGTGTTACACACAAACCCCCAAAGCCCCAGGGCACTCATAGGGCCCAGCTCCTGGGGGCTAGGAAGCCCACCCCAGAAGACAACCAGCTCCCAGGGAGGGGATACGGACAACATCCATGCCTTCACCTTTCGGCAAGCCTCCTGCTCAGCGTACTCTAGCAGCATGGGCACACCGTGCTGGCTCAGGTGCTGGCGCTGGGTCCGGTCCTCCAGATGTGCCTCGTTTGGGAGGAAGCTGCTGGCCCACACCTGGGAGGGACATTGGGGCACAGGACTGAGGTGCTCATACCCCTCACTTGCAGGGGAACCCCTAGTCGCGCTGCTCATCTGGAGGTCCCTGCTGCCACCAGGTGGAGAGTCTGGCATGTGACAGCCACAAGGGACAGTCCCCAGAGGAAAGGTGACAGGACAGACACAGAGGTATCCTCACTATGAAAAGCTTCGCGACCAGGGCAGGATGACTGCCATTCACATCTGCCCTCAGGGTTTGCTGTAGGGTCACCACAGGGACATGTAATTTAGTCAGGTCATAGTGGGACAGCCTCACCTGGCAGTGGGGGTGCGGGTTGGAGCAGCCCATCATCGCTCCCTTGTTCTCGAAAATCTACAAGAAGAGGAAGAGGTGCAGCCAGCAGGCCCCAGCCCCAGGGCCCCCGCTGCAGGCTGTCTGTCATGGTGTCCCCAGCACAGCAGGGAAGCAGCCCTCAGGATGACAGAACCTCACCCACTGGAAAGGCTCAGCAGGGCACAAAGGCTCAAAGGGCACAAAGGGGACAAAGGGCACAAAGAAATAGACCCACACACAGCCAGGATGCTCCCAACCCCAAGTACTGCCAGAGTACCCAGTGACAGCCTCCCACCTTCACCCAAAAAAGAGAAGCCCCCCACCAGCCCCACACCTGCACCCAGGGGTAGGAAGCACCCAGCTCTGTCGCCAGCTCTGCCCACGCATCGATGACAGCCCGGATCTCTGGCAGGGACATGAGGGGCAGCGTCAGGTCTGACCAGGGGTGGAAACACATCACCTTGCTGTAGAGCAAACACGCTTAGCTGCGACTGCGGGTGTCTCCAGAGACCCTCACAGCTTTTCTGGGTGCAGTGGGACATGGGACGAGGGACAGGGCCAAAACCCCCAGAATGACCCCAAAACTGAGCAGCAGTGTACAGAACAGGCACTGCATGAGAAAAGCAGGCCCAGCCCAGCACCATTCTACATGTTCTCAACAAATTGTGTCCCAAACCTGCTGGAGCCATGTAGGTACTTACCATACACCCCGGGCTGGGGCAGCTCGAAACAAGGGGTGATCACTGTCGTCTGGGGAAGAACAGAGAGTGGGCAGGGAGAAGGCGCTGAGACAGAACCCAAGCCTCTCCAGACCACCCTAAGGACCCAAGATGGGGCATCTCCAGCAGCCTACTCTGTTCCCCAAAGTTACCAGGCTCTGGAGCATCAGGCTGCAGTGCAGGAAAGTCATTTGGGAAGACGAAAGTACCCTCGTACTTGGGGTTCACCTGCCGGGGTGAGAGATGTATGAAGGCAGGAGGGGGTGGCAGGGGCAGCCCGGTCCCGTGTCTCTGGTGGTACCTCGCCGTTGGCCCGGGTGGCCCCAGGGCAGAGCGGGTTCTTGGGGTCCCAGCGGGGCACATCCTCAGGGGGCGGCTTCTCAAGCTGACCCTGCCAAGGGCGCTTTACCCGGTGGGCCGACACCAGCACCCAGTCGTCCCGCAGCGGGTTGTACCGAACGTGCTGGTGCTCTGCGGGGAGGGAGAGCAGCGGCCCTCAGGTGCAGACCCCCGCAATGGGGGAACACGCACCCACCCCCTCAGGGGGCAAGCAGCACGGTCTGCACGCCGCTTGATGCCCTCCCTCAGCTCCACCCTTCCTCCCGTCCCAGCCCGGGAGCCCCGCTGCTCTGGGCAGGGAAGGTCGCCGCAGGTCCGGCTTCCCGGGGTGGTGCTGGGCTCCGAAGGGAAGCATGGAGGAAGGCAACCCCATCCGTACCGCCGGCACGGAAGCGGCCACCTCCCTCCGCCGCCCCGGCCAGCGACGGCTCCATGCCTCCCCACTGCCGGAAACCCGCTGGGATCGGCCCCTTCCCGCCTCCCGCCCCGCCCCGCCGCGCCGGCGCAGCCGCCCGGGCCGTGCGTGGCGTGGCCGCGGCGGGGGCGGTCCCGGCCCGGGTCCCGCTCCCGGTGCCGGGGCGGCGGAGCGCGGCATGGGCGCGGCGTGGGGGCGGCGGGCGCTGCGGGCCGGGCTGGCGCTGGGCGCGCTGGCGCTGCTGCTGCAGGGGCTGCGCGGGTGGCTGGCGGCCAAGCGGTACGAGTTCACCCCCGCCGAGATCGCACAGCTCGCCCGGCACCACGCGGGTACGCGCCGCCCGTGGGGACGCGGGGGGGGCGGCGGGGAGCGGGGCCGGGGAGGGCTGGCGGTGGGGATGGGGATAGGCGAGGGTTGGGGATGGAGAGAGGAGCAGAGGACGTGGAGGGGAGCGGCGGCCTGGGCTGGAGGGGAGACCCGTAGCGGGGTAAAGGTCCGAGGAGAATCCGGTACAGGGGTCCGGGATCCTGGGGGGAATGGGCCTGGTGTCAGGGAGGGGCAGGGAGCTGGACCTGGACAGCAAGACTGGGAGAGGGAGGGAATCGGTACCGGGGAGTAGCAACAGGGAATGCAGGGGAAGCGGGGTGGAAGATGGGACTGGAGCAAAGGGGACCAGGGCAGCAGCATCATCCAACCTGGTTGGGGCTGAAGCCCCAGGTGGGTCAGGCCTGGGGCTTCAGAAGAGAGCCATAGGGCACGGGGAGTTTGGTCGGGGCTGCATGTAACCAGGACAGGGGCACTGTCACGTTGTTTAGATCTCCCACATTGCCCAGCACCTGGGATAGGTTGTAGGACTGGAGCTCTCAGTGCACCTTATCCTCTGTCACCATCCAGTTAGGCAGTGGAGCTGGGTCAGCGGGAGCTGAGGGCTGGAGAGAGGAGATATCTTCGCCTAGGCAGACTTCTTCGAGGGTGTGCTGAAACTATAGTTGCACAGGGGATTCGGGGGTTTGGTCGGCTGAGCTTTTTCTGTGCCAGGGACTTACAGTGACCCTGGGTTCTGCAGGACTGGACCATGAGCTGGCTTTCTCCAAGATTATTGTGGAGCTGCGAAAGAAGCACCCAGGCCACATCCTGCCAGACGAGGACCTGCAGTGGGTATTTGTGAATGCGGGCGGGTGGATGGGCTCCATGTGCCTGCTCCATGCCTCGCTCACCGAGTACGTGCTGCTCTTCGGGACAGCAGTTGACACTGGGGGACACTCAGGTGAGCAGGGGGACTAGGCTGCTGGGCAGGGGAGTTCTCCAAGCTATTTCTACTCCACTCTTTCAGGTGCAGTTTGCCATGGTGTGCCCAGCACAGGGAGCCCACTGCTTCACTACTTGTATGGGGTGAATGATGCTGGCCAAACACTCCCTGCAAGGGGACCAGCCCCCATGGTGTCCTGCAGCATTTGCAGGTCGCTGTGTGTGACATGCTGTGTGGCCAGGACTCTCTGCATCCAGCTGGCAGGCGATGGCAGACATCTCATCTCCCAGTGCTTCAGGAGGGAGCAAATGCCAAAGAAGTTGGAAATGATGGGGTTTAAGGACACCAAGCAGCCCTGGCTGGTGGTGTATGGCTCTTTACAGAGACAGTGAGGGTACTAGAGCCATTGGCACTTATTGGTGTATCGAAGCAGAGGGGCTGCCATCCTGACCCTCTTGCTCCACAATTCAGACCTGGGCTGGACCTTGGCTTCCTGTGCTGTCCCTGCCAGGGAGACACTGAGCCAGTGTTGTCTGTTCTCAGGTCGCTACTGGGCAGATATTTCTGACACCATCATCTCGGGGACATTCCGGCAGTGGAAGGAGGGGACCACCAGAAGTGAGATCTACTATCCAGGTAAGGGCAGCAGTATGGTGACCTATGGGCTGCATTCATGTCTTTGGGGCACAGCCACTTGCTGTCATAGAGGCTCTTTCTTTGAGATGACAGAGGCCAAGAGCTCAGGATAGAGCAGTTTGGGTCTCCAGTGGCACATCCCAGATCTCAGTGGGTGGCAGTAAGAGAAAAGGGAGCAAGGCTGGGGTCGACTTGGAAGGCTCAACCCTGCAGGCCCTAACACCGTGTCTCCCATTTGGGCATGATGTGAGGCAGCCACTGGGAGCTGTGCTGGTATGTGTTTTGGCAGGCGACACCATCGTACACCAGGCAGGAGAGGCCACATCAGTGCAGTGGAGTGCAGGCACCTGGATGGTGGAGTACGGCCGGGGCTTCATCCCCTCCACACTCGCCTTCGCCCTGGCTGACACCCTCTTCAGCACTCAGGACTTCGTCACCCTCTTCTACACCCTGCGTGTCTACGCAAAGGGCTTGCTCCTGGAAGCAAATGCCTTCTTCAGCACCTTTGGGTGCTGAGCCTGTCTCACCAGGGTACCCTGCTGAGCCCAGTTGGCTCCTTTCCTCCCAGCCGTTTTCCTCCCTGAGCCCAGGTTCTAGCAGAGGCAGCAGGAGATCCCCTGTGCCTTCCCCAAATTGTTCTGTCCTTTCCCCACAGGCCAACATGGTGCCAGGACAGAGGGACCTTGGCAGTCACAGCAACACAGAATGTCAGTTCTCTTTACTACCTGCCTGTCCCTCCTTTCTATTGGAGTCACATCCTGCTTTCCCATCCCTCGGGGCTGGAGTGGCCTTGCAGTGTACAAACACCTCTGTGTGCCCTCAGCATGCAGCAGGAGAGAAGCTGAAGCTGGCTGTCCCCAGGCCCTGAAATATTTCCTCAGCTCCTGAGACATCAGGGGAATAATGCTGCCCTCGGGGCAGGGTGCACAGGGTAGACCAGACCAGAGCACCCATTGCTGAGGTCAGTTGCTAAGTCTCCCCATGTCTCTGGCAGCCTGCCGGGACTGCGGGCAGCGCAACGTGCTGTGTCCAGCTGGCAGCATCTCCCGTGGCTCCATCCCTGCTGATGTGGGTTGGCAGCACACAGTGTCACCCTGGCACAGGGCAGGATCTGCGCTGAGACCCCCGGCAGTGGGGGGATGCCTAGCTCCTGTGCCGGAGGGCCCCCTGCTCCCTGTCATCTGCCCTCGGGATGGCTGGGGCTGGAAGAGGGTCACTTCCCCACAGTCCTCTCCCGGCAGTGCCCCCCAAGGGGGAAACCCACCGTCTGTCGCCTTAATGGAGACCCCGTTCTGTGTGGCCTCTTGGCTATGCACGTACTTAGTGTCCTCGAGTGCCCAAATGTCTGTACTAGCTCAGGATGGAATCTCGCCCCTCAAAACCCTTCCCCTGGCTGTGAGACCCCCAGGGAACAGACACTCTGCTCGGCTCCCGGCATGGGATCCCGGCTGCCAAGAGAGTGCTGTAATCCTCCAACCAAACCTAGATGTGCACCTGGCTTGAACCCCTGTGGTCAGACCCGTGTGAGCTCACTGCTTGGTGGAGGGCTTTCACCTCCATTCTGCTGCCAAACACACAAGTGTGTTCCTGGCCACCCAGGCCTGTAGCATGTTGATTCTCCTGCTTCCTGGACTGTTCCTGTTCTGCTGACCAGCAGCCCTGCACATGGGCTAGTTCTTAATTTGCTACCTGAAAAGAGATACCAGTAATAAACTTGTTCATCCCACATACTTGGGTTTCTGGATGAGTCTTTGGGGTGTGCTGAGCCCTGCCGCGGTAAAGGCCAGCTCCAGCCTCAGCAGCAGTCCTGCTGACAGTTGAGTGTCCCCGGGGAAGCTGGTACTATCCCACACAAGGTCCCGGGAGCTGGGGGTATGTCACTGGGCAGGATCAGCCCTGCCTCAGCTGCCGGCAGAAGATGGTGCTGTTGCTCCTCTCGCCACTGCAGTCACTGGTGACCAAAGACCTGGGCTGGTGCCAGGTCCGTGCTTCCACGGGCAATCCCGAAGCTCAGGGGGTTCCATCCCTTTGAGGGAAAGTGGCAGTGCTGAGTCTGTGGCTCCCTGAGGATGGCTGGACCCGCACACAGCTGGTGGTTTTGAGAGGTTTGTGCACACACGCACACACACATATAGGTGCACACACACGTATAGGTGCACACGCTTGCTGTCAGACACATCACTCGTGTGTGCAGTCACAAATCGTGTGCATATAGATGGAATAGTTTTCATGTGGGTGTGGGTATAACAGGCGGGGCTGACACACATTTATAAATGGCATCACATTTATAAACAGACATTTATCACATATTTATAAACAGGCATCTGTCCATACAGAGCAAGTGCAGGCGTGTGAGCGCTGGGGTACGTGTGGGTAGGATATGTGTGCATGGGTGTAGTCAGAAGAGTTTTGTATCCCTGTGTGTGTGTGCCCACGCAGGTGACACGTGTGTCACACCTGTGTGCACAGCCTGCAGTGCGCATGGCAGCAGGTGTGCACCCCTGCCTCTGTGTGAGCACATAGGTGTGTTCCTGTGGGCTACCAGGCCTCGCTGGCCCACACCAGGCACGTTCCCTGAGGTTTGGCAGGGCTGTGTTGGGGAACACGAGCAATCCCACCCGAGCTGGCCCGCGCAGCAAGGCGCTAACTCAGCAGCTCGTATCAATACTGCTCCACTTACAGCGAAGGCCGCGTAATGAAAATCCGATGGGCACGCTGGTGGGAGTAAATAAGTATGCCATTAAAATAAGAAAATCAAAGCTCTGGACAGGTCTTTTCTCTTGCCCATTGATTTCTTTTATTACGGAAATATTGCTGCTAAATAACATTAGTGTGAACAATCTCAGCAGTGTTTTCTGTAGCACCTGTGTCAATAACTCCACACTGGGTAGAGGATCCCCCCCCCAGCCTGGCTGCAGGGCTAGCAGCCCTGTCTGTGCAAAAGGCTGCTCTGGGGGTTCCTTCCTCAGCATTCCCAGTGCAGCTGGCATGAAGAAAAAAAACATGACAAGCAGCAAAGAAACCATGACAAGCACCCCATAGCATGGGGTGGCTCAGGCAAATGCCAGCAGGGTGGAACTGGGCTTAAACCCAGGAACCCTGGCTGCTCTACTACAGCAGGAGGGGTTGTCCCCATCCCAGCACTGAGCACTGAGTGTCAGGCATTCATTAAAGGGTCACAAAAAGCATCCCTTTCATGGTTGCAACCTCTTAATCAGGTGTCTCCAATGACCAGCAGAGAAGAAATGAGTTCTGGACACAGCAAGTTCTGCAGGTTGTTGGTGCCTCTGCCTCTTCCTGTGACTCCTCATCTGTTCCCAAGTCCATGCTGGCCTGACCCAGTTGCCTGTAGCTTTGCCATCATTTGGTTCTCATGAAGAAACTGAAGAACAAATTGGAAGCTCATCTGCAATCACTCAGCTGCAACACAGCCTCTGTGCCAGGGCCAGGGCTTGCCTCTTTCCCCTTTGGCTGCCCAGGGATGCAGTATCCTTCAAAATGCCCACAGGCAGCAGGTACTCCTTGGAGAGACAGAAGATATGACCAGCACACATTGGAAATGTGCACCCTTTGGTGTCCAGAGACCAGATGGGACCCCAGGACACCTCAAAGGGCACCAAGCCCTTATGGAGAGCCTGGAGATAGGCAAGGAGAATCAGCTAAGGGCACCTGCACCCCGGGTCTGGCTCTACCCCAGTCCCGGCTGAAGCAACCATGAGTGGCATCTCCCCAGAGCTGTCACCAGGACAAATGCAGATCGCTGCCCTCCTAACACCTTCCCCCTGCAACTTGGTTTATCTTGCTGTCCCTCCACATGCAGTGGGTATTGATCAGCCTGCAGGATCTATCTCTCGATTCCTTCTGCAGTATCTCTCTGCTCCAAGTATCTCTCACTCTGCTCCGCTGTCTGCCGTGCCCGTCTATACCTTCATTATCTATCTGTGCCACCTCAGCTGCAGCCATCAATAGCCATTTGGGGAATTTCTCTCCAGCTGGGAGCATCACCAGACCCCATTGGTGCAAAATGCTGAGCAGCAGGGCAAAGGGGACACAGTCCATCTTGCTTGCCCCAAGGAGAGCCTGACACACGTGCAGAACCCCAGAGTTGCTGTTATCACTGTGGAAGTTCTAGAGAGGAAATGAGTAGGACAGGTCCCTTGGTGGCCATGCCCAAGGCAATGGGAGATGCTGCACCCTCTGGAGATCTTGTTGTTGCCACTAGCTGGCCTGCGTGCTAAACTGACCCAAGCACCCCCAACCCCTCTGTCTTGCAGAAGGGGAGTTTCCCCAGACACTTGGACTCCTGTTGGGCCATGGAGAAGTCACCATGTCTGTCTCACCCCACCTAGTCCAGCTTTCAGTGTGTAGGGGATAAGACACAGCCCAGAGCAGAGAGTACAGCACTGGGAGGGGAAGCTGGAACCATGCGACATGGGATCCTGTGCAACGAATCCTGGGGGTCATCTGGCCCTGTGGATCCTTCTGAAATAAGGCTAGATCTCGTCTTCTCAGTGGCAATTCAACAAGAGTGCCACACTAACTAGCATTCAGAGGGGCTAGCAAGCACCAGGAGGTCCCTGCTTCTGCTGCAGTGGGATGGGATGGGCCAGCGCAAGCTACAGCTGTCCAGCCCTGAAATAGGATGGCGGACAGCTAATTTATCTCCTGTGCAAAGATAAACAGTGCCTGGGGGCCCTGCAGGGTCAGAAGCTGCCCTGCGCTTCCAGGGAATGGTCTTATTTTTCCAGGAGCACCTCCCTGGTGAGCATGGTGCACTATGTCAAATGCTGCTGAAGTGCCAGGAGCTTAAGAAGCCCTGAGAATCACCAGAGCCATGTGTTGCCCTGATTCTTAAGATTTTCTAAAACCTTCTGAGTTTACATTCTTGTAGAGAATTTTCTCACACAACTTTCTGTAAACAACCTATTGTTTTACATTCCTTCACAGAGGTGGAAAAATTTGATATACTAGTAGTTTGTCCAGTGTCGTTAGAGAAGTAACACATTCACCCTCCAATCCACCGTCACCTTTGGAAAAGTATCAATGTTGGAATCAAAAATAAAACTTCCTCTTTTTTACCTTTACAGTAGCAGCAGCTCACATCGTGCTTTCACGTGTCATATAGTAACAGCCATGGCAGGACAGAGGGTAGTTTCTCAGATGCTCATAGAGAAAATGGAGAGCACAGAAACAGCAGCTTTTCCCTGCTGAGGGAAGTGGTGAAGGGGACAGAGCTCTAGGCCATGGAGCTTGAGAACAAAGTCAGCTCCTGTCAACAGCATGGGCAGTGGCTGTTTTTCCTCAAAATGCTTTGAGGAACAGGAAGGACTTGGCACATGCTGGCTGCCCCTGGCCTCTGCAGCCAGGGGCACCTCCACACAGGTGGCCATGGAGGGGACAGAGCTACCAGGCCTTGCCACCCAACTTCCTGTCATCCCATGCCACCAAAACCCAGTGCAGCAGTAGGAAGTCTCAGTGACAAATTGTTCTGGCTGTGGGATGGGATCAAAGCCACTCCCCTTTCTGTCCCAGTGTTGTGGGGTAATGGTGTTCCCCAGGCATCCATGTAAATCTTGCAGCTGCCCTGGCCAAAAAAAGCCCAAGGAAGAGCGGGTGCCTCCTTCGCCTCCTGGCAAAGTTTCCCTCATAGAGAAAGAAGTCGGGAAAATCTGGCAGACAGGCAGATGGAGGGAGAGGAAGGAAACAAACAGTCTGCAAGGCAGAGAGGTGCTGTGCTCTCGCCTCATTTTACATCCTCGTCTGACATCTGGAGACACACTCGATGATACCCTGGTGCCACAGTTTACCCCACTGCAAGCAGGGACACAGGGCAAGCCAGGAGCATTGAGCCACTCCAGTGACAGAGACATATGGCTTTGTTCCATCTGTGCCAGGAAGCCTCTTTGGACATCCAGGCCACATTACAATTTGACCACTTCAGCCAGGGGCCAGGCACCCACAGCACCTGTCACAGGGATCCCTTCGAAGTCTCAGGCTGAGGGTCACGCTGCTGTGATACCCCAGCCCTTGAGGATGGAATTCAGGGTTCAGCACTTGGAGCTTGCCCCAAACACCCCTTTGTGCCTGCACATGGATTGGTAGCATAAGCATATGCACCCACCTCCCCCAAAAAAGCACGTGTGCACAGGCCTGCCTCTCCTACCCCTCCCAACAGAGGTTGCATACACTAACAGGTGAACACAAGAAACACACACCCCCAAGTTCCCCACAGACATATATACAGCATTTATTATTGTCCCCAAGAGCAAACACACATGTGTGTGCGCACACTGCAGGTGCTCAGCCCTCTGACAGTGCACACGGCTGGGCATACATGCATGCATGGTTACTGCTCCAGGTAATAGACCCAAGTGCCCCACACGCACCACCAGGGCATACAGAACCCTTAAACACCGGGCACACTCCCGTTGGTGCGGGGGCTCCCACACGTTTAATGCACTCACTTCTCCCACTGTACATACACGTGTGGGGGAGGCCCATCCATCCCACTGTACAGATTCAGGCAACGAACACACACACATTCACCTTCTCCCAGCACACACAGGTAACTACACACACACAGACAGGCCCTCTAAAAGGTGTGTGATGGGTGCAGCACCTTCTTACACACGTGTGCACAGAACCATCACACACCCCCTCTCTTCTCACACATCTATGCGGACACAGCCTGCGTATGTGTACACAATCCCATGCACTCCTCCTGTCTATACCCACACATGGACACAGCCTGGGGGTCTCCCAGCCCGCTGCGCCCTGGGTCCCGGTCCCTGCTGCGGCCCGCGCAGAGCGGCTCCGGGCCGGCTACCGGCGGGCTGGCTCTCGGCGGGCCGGTGCGCGGCGATCCCCCGGGGCTGCCGTAAGCCCAGCCCTCCCCGGGTGACACCCTAGACGTGCGCTAGCAAATGGGAGCTGGGAGGGGTGTTGCTATCTGACTGCCACTTGTTGCAAAAAAAAAAAAAAAAAAAAAAAAAAAAAAAAAAAAAAAAAGGAAGAAAGAGAGAAAGAAAGAAAAGAGGGCAAAATCCCACCCACCCTCATCTGCTGCGGAATAAAAGAAATATCGGCGGGCGCGGCGCCATGTGAGCGGCGGGCCGGGGCCGGGACCGGGCGGAGCAGCCGGCCGTGCCCCCCGGGACGGCGGGGCGAGCCCCGGGAGGCGCTCGGAGCCGGCGGCATGGTGGAAAACCCCAGCCTGGCGGCCAAACCCGCCCTGGTGAGGGACGGAGCGCCCGGAGGGGCCCCGGCGACGCGGGGGTGCATGGCGGGAGCGGGGTAGGGACACCCGCGTTGGCCAGGGAGCGGGATCGGGGCTCCCGGTGGGAGGGGCGTCCCGAGAAGACAGGGCGCCCGGTGAGACCTTCCGGCGGGATCGGGACACGGTCCCCGGCAGGGACGGGGAGGTGGAGGGCTCGGTAGGAGAGGGTTCCCCGTCGGGGAGGATGCCTCCGTCGGGACCGGGGAGGAAAGGGGTCCTCGGTAGTACGCGGTTCCCATGGGGAACGCGGGGCGGGAGTCCCACCGAGACAGGGTTCCCCAGCGGGATGGAGGAAGGAGGCTCCTCGGGTCGGACCCGTGTCCGGTAGGAGCGGGGACGGCGTCCTCCGGAGGAGCCGGGATGTGGTACAGGAGGGCCGGGTCCCCGCCGGGGCAGGGTGCTGGGTGGTCCCGGAGGGAGACGAAGCACCTCCGGCGGCGAGAGCCGCTCCCGGCACGGCGACGGTTCCGCGGGCAACTTTTGGGCAAGGCCCCCGGGAGCGGCGGGGAGAGCGGGTGGGGTGGGGGATGCTTCCTCCCGTCCCTCCTCCTCCGGCTCCGGCGGCAGCGCTCAGGCCCTGTGCCCGCAGCCAGCCGCCCCGCCGCGGGGGCCGGGGGCGGCGGGGGGGCTGCGCTTGGCGGCGGTGATGGAGAGCCTGCAGCGGCAGCAGGCGGCCCGCCTGGCCCGCGGCCCCGACGGCGCTCCCCGACGGCTCCCGCTGGAGCCCGGCCCCGGGCCGCCGCCCCCCGCTCCCCGCCGCCGCCCGGCCTCTGGCCCGCGCCCGCCGCTCGCCGCGGCGGGGGACGAGGAGGAGGACGAGGAGGAGGAAGAGGAAGAGGAGGAAGAAGGGGAGCCCCGTGACCCACCACCACCACAGCACCACGAGTGGACCTATGAGGAGCAGTTCAAGCAGGTAAGGAGGCATCGCTGCCCCGCCATCAGCTGATCCCGGCAGGCATCCCCGGTGTCCCCCATGGTCCCCACATTCGGCTTCAGCTTTCCCTGAATGGACAACTCGTTTGCCCCCCACTGCTCGCAAACCTGTCTGCGTCCCACCCTAAATGGGCAACACCATGCCCCAGCCCAGACCCAGCCCAAGTAGATATCCCCCATATCCCCATTAACCCCAGACATTACTGCAATCCCACAGTAGATGAAACCCCAACAGTACTCACCCAGTGCCCCCAGACCTCATCCTCCCCTAAATGGGTACCCCCTGCATGATCTTCACTGCACATCGTCATTATCCTCCGTGCTTCCCGTCTCCCTGCTACCAAGCCCCATTTCAACCCTGCTTCATGACCCCACCTCCTCCGTGTCCCCTGTGCCTGTCCACAGGCCCTGCATCATGATAGGACGTCCAGTGTCCAGACATTTCCCTGTGCCACCCTGATCTGTGCTCCATCCTGGTGCTTTCCATAATGGGTAAAACAGGCTGACCCCTGTCTGCGGAGGTTTTGCAGAGATGAAAAACAGCAAGGGCTCTGGTGTTGGTCACCCCAAGGAGCTGGCAAGCCATGGAGCTGAGTTCTTGTGTCTCTGCAGGGGCCAGGTTGTATTAGAATTGGTCAACGCAGCTCACTGATTTCTTTGTACTGGAAGAAGTAGCACATGCACCCTGTCCCCTCATTCCTGGTGGGTGTAGGGGAGACCTTTTTGCAGCTGAGGACATGAGGAAAGGGCTTCAGGAGCTCATGTAAAGGATGGAAGAAAAGTGTCCCTGTATTTAATGCATGTGGATCTCATCTGAGCTGTGTTGTGCAAGCTCTGGTTTGCACACAGTGGGTACCTCTGCATGCAAGGGTGTGGGCATGGAGAGGGCAGGTTTTTGTTCCCCGTGCGCACAGCTTCCTTGTGGGGGAGAGAGAGGCACAGTGGGCAACAGGGAAGATCTGGTGAGGGGATAGAACAGACAGAGATGTCCCCATACAGCTGTTGTGTGGCTTTTTAGGATGGCACTGCTCAGTGACGGGGGATGAGGGCACTTTGGTCTCATCCAGTTCTGGCAGGAGAGGAAGGGAACAACAGCAGGGACCCAACTTTTGGCTGCTGTAGGGGCGTACTGCTGCCTTTTCTGTTTCAAGTTGCTCAACATGTTGTTATTTTGGGGGGCTAGAGCTCATCCCCTGCCTACAAGGTGGCAGGTAGAGGTGCAGACAGGGCACGGGCAGCACATGACCCCTGGCTGAGATGCCACCAGTGCTGACACTGCCTTGAAGCAGACCGGGGAGGGCCGAGGTGGGTGAACTGCACAGGCCAAACAGCTTGTCCGGGAAGTGTTACATTTCACCCCACTGCACAGAAAAAGGCTGACTGTCCGGTTCCCGGGGTCAGCCAGGAGGTGGAAAGCAGCTCCTCCCTCCCAGGGAGGCTAGGAAAGCATCCCCGGCATTTCTAGTCCTTCGGCCTCCCACCCTGCCCCTGTCTAGGGCTGCCCGCACTCCTTGTGCAGGGCAGGAATGTTGTGAATGGTGGGAGAGGGATGACAGGAGAGGTTGGGGTGCAGGATAAATCCTGCCACAACTTCTCAGGATGAGAGCTGGTTTGTTCCTTATTTACTCTTTTTGGGTTTTTTCAACCCTGATTGGAAAAGTGATGGACCCCTCATCCAGAGACCCACACCTGTGTTTCCCACCTTGTGGTGTGTCCCAGCCAGCCTAGGGAACAACGGGATGTCCTTCTGCAGTTTGGAATAGGCTGCGGTGCCAGCTTGCTTTGGGATCTACAGGGTGACTGTCACTTCTGTCCCTCTCCTGAGATCATGCAGGAGGGGAACATACCCCTGCCTGGGAGGGTCATGTCCCTGCTGAGTCCTCCCCAGGCTGCAGGGCTGTGGCTCACCCAGCCTGGGGAACAGGTTCTCCACTCTCTGCAGGGACTAAGTGGGGAGGGTGGCTGTGCTTTAGCGTTTGGAGGTTTCCCAGGGGCTGGGCTGTGATGCTGTGGGGGAGGTGCGGGGCCAGCATGTGTCTGCTGGAAATCTGCTGGGGCAGTGGCAGTGTGGTTGTGAGGGTCCTGGAGCTCTCCTGGAAAGAGACCCTGTAGTAGCCAGAACTGTATTTTCCACCAGGAATCCCTGCTTGAAACTGCCTAAGCCATTATACCATCACCCAGGGTGGGGTTCATGCTCGGTGCTCTCATCCTCCTGGACTGAGGGCACAGCTAAGTGAACAGAAACCACCAAATCCAGGCTGATGGGCAGAAAGTGGGCAGAGAGAGACTTCCCCATCTCTCTCCAGTGAGGAGGATGCCTTGATGGAAATGGGGTGGGAGGTTGGTGCAGGACCAGCCGGAGAAGGGTTTCCACACAGCACAGTACTGCTAAAAATGGGAGCAGAGGACGAGGTGGTTGTGGCTAAATCCACAGGGTTAACGACAAAATGCTGCTTTGCACAGAGGAGATTTCTGGGGAAATACCTCACTTATATGCTGTAGCTTTATATGCTTCCTGAGGTGCTGGTTTGGGGAGTGGAGGCTGGTGAGACCTTTGCTCTGACTGGGAGGGCTGCTGTAATGTTACAAGGCTCAGCGACCCCTTCACCCCTGCGGCTTGCATCAGCCCCTAGCACTGGTTTGTGTACATTGATAAGGACACATGTGTAGAGACTTGGGCAAAGGTCTGGGAGGTCTCCACACCCAGGGCTGTCAGGCAGACCCAGCCCTGAGATGGGGAGCACCAAGTGGGGTGTGATTATGCATTAGCCATGAACCCCAGCTTCCTTAAGGGCTGGGATGCCTCCAGGTTTTAATTCTTTGGTGCTACATTATGTTTAACTTGGAGGGCACAGGTAAGAGCCTAGCATTTCTGGTGCCAAGCTCAGCTCCATGAATTCAGCTTTTCCCCTAGGGAAACAATACATATAGACAGGGATAGGTGTGCTGGTTTCCTCCAAGTGATAGAAGAAAAGCAGCAGAACCCGGGGCTTTCTTCTCCATTCCCTGGGGTGGGAGGGACTCAAACATCTGGGCTTTGCATCCAGCTCTCTGTTACCAGAGTGTTTGCTGGCAGGAGAATGCCCTCTCTGCCAAGGCCCCTCTGGCATGTGCACAGCCATCTGTGACTGGGGGGATCAGGATCCTCTGAAGCTTCTTCCTCCCTTCCCAGGAGCAGCTGCAGGTGGTGACTCCCAGCCAGCCCATTAGGAACTCCAGGGTGTCTGGTAGCCTCAGTGGTTAATTTGGGGATGGTTCGTTTTGCCAGCAGCTGTTTACCATTATCCTCAGCCTAACCCTGGAGTGGCTGTTCCTCCTGCCTTGCCTGTCCCTGATGCCAGGAGTTGCCTCTTACACCCACCCATCTGTCTTTAACATACATTTAGGGAGGGCTTGCCAACTGTGAATTTGTGCACTCACATCTTAGAGCCTGAAGGTGTTTGTTCCCCTGTAGACAAGGACCTCCTAGTGCCACAGAGGGTCATCCCAAAATGAGTGGTGTACACCTTCCTACATCTGTCCCTATTGCTTTCTCCTGTGGTGTTGTCCCTGGGGATGGAGGAAATAGAGTCAGAAATGTTCAGGGAATGGATGTGGCTTAGGAGGAGGACTCTGAGGAGAGGGTAGTGGTCTCCATGCCACAGTCCCATCCTCACCGTCAGTGCATCTTCAACCTAAGGGCAGGACCAAGGGCTCCTAGGGCTCATTTAGAGGGTGTCTGGTTACACTGCAGAGGCAGGGAGGGACAGATGGATGCAGTGTCTTTGCTCCTGTCCATGTCTGCCTGGAGACTTTTCTCCAGTGAACCTGTGAGCAGAGCTGTGCCCCTAATCTGGGACCACCTGCAGTGGGGAGGTGGCATTAGCAGTAAGGGTCAGTGTGCCAGTCCCTGGAGTTTCAACAGCTCTAGCAACCCAGCAGCAGTGGAGGGCACAGGACAGGACAGGGGGGCTGCTGTGGTGTGGCTGGAAGGGCAAACAGAGGTGTTCTAGAGGTGTGTGTGCCCACAGACCAACCTGAGTGTGTGCACCTGCATAAATGCACACGTAAGTATGGGGGTACGTGTGTGTAAGTGGACCCACATGAGTGCCCCTGTGTGTAGTGATTCTTGGGAGGCCCTGTGTGTCTGTATGGATCCACAGGAGTGTGCAGAGTGTGTGTGAACCCATGGAAGTGCTGGAATGTGTTTATGGATCTGTATGAGCATGTAGGTGTGCATGGATCCATATGACTGTAGGTGTGTGTATGGTACCGTGTGTGTGTGTGCCCACATGAGTCTGAACATACCCATGTGCATGTGCAGGCACACATGGAGTGTCCCAGTGTGTTTAGGCATCTGCATACCTGTACCAGTGTCACAATCTTGGAATTACATGGACCCACGGGTACTTGAGGCAGGATTTGAGGGCTGAGCTCCCTCCAAGGCTGCCTCTTACCCAGCCCACAGTACTGAGCAGTCCTGGTGGTGCCAGTCACCCACTCCAATTGCTGTCCCCAGGGCACTTCCTGGCCCCACTGGAGTCTGTGGGATGCTCAGAGCCTCAGAAGCTGCCATAACACTATCTTCCAGATGGGGCTCAAAGGGTTTGGGAATGGGGCTCCAAAAAGGAGTTAAAACCTAGTTGAGGGTGTGAGAATACCCTCACTGTGGAGGGGAGAGGAGCACTGTCAGGAGCTCACACTGTGGCTGCTTCCAGCTCCTTCCCCAGCTACCTCCCTGAAATCAGAGGCCAGTTGAGTCTTTGGGGAGGATGCACCCCCTCATCAACTTGGGCTTCCAATAATCAACCAATTGGGTTAATAATGGAGGTAAATCTCCTGTGCTGCCAGCCAGCTGGGCAGGGCTGCAGACGGAAGGTTGGATCTGAGGTGGTGGACTCTGGTCTCAAGGAGATGGATGGATGGATGGATGGATGGATGGATGGATGGATGGATGGATGGATGGATGGACGGATGGCTGTGTACAAGGACTGTGTGTGTATGTGAAGAATGTGTAGTGATGCCTAAGTGTGGACAGGGTCTGTGCAGAGCAGGAGCACATACAAGGACTGTGTGAGTGTGCTTGTTGGGGCTGCTTGTCCAGGGTGAGGGTGCACAAGGAGAGCATGCACACGTGTGTGCATCTGCAGAGCAAGCTGCAGTGTGCAAGAAAATGCAGAGGGTGAGCAGACTCTTATGTGGGGGGCTCTGGAAGCCTGTCCCATGGGTGCCTGCACAGGGCATCTACTGGAGATGCCTCTGTTGGTGAGGCTGTGTTCTCCATCATGGATCCAGAGACATCCCATGTCTGTGGGAGGGAAGAGTGAGGCCCAGATGCTCTTTCTGCTCAGACACACAGCTCTTCCAGTAACTGACACGGGGGCTGGGGTTGCTTTCACAGGGTGTGGTTCGGGGTGGCCACCAACCTTTCAGTCTACATTGTCCCTTCAGAGAAATTGCAGGAAGGGGATTGGGCCAGAGGTGCATAGTGGAGAAGGGAATTGAACAGCCCATGCACATGCCAAGCATGCACACAGTCCCCCCAGCAGCCCCTCGTACTCACAGCCCCACAGCAGCTGTTTGCGTGTGCAGACCTGATGTGTGCTAGAGCATGTCCTGTGTGCTCACCCATACAAGTACCATGGGGGTGCGTGTGCATGGCCCTTGGGGACACCTGGGGTGGTGCTGGTCATGGGCAGGGTGCCATGGCTCCAGTCACCTAGTAAGGGATTGAAGGGGAAGGGTGTCCCACGACTTCAGTCACCCATGGCGGGGGAGGACAAGAATTGAGGGGGAGGCAGACATGGAGAGGAAAGCAAGGATGGAGGAGGAGGCAGTGGTGTAGCAAGTGCCGCTGGGTCAGGGAGGTTAACCTGAACAAACCCGCTCATTGACACCCTGCCTGCTCAGCCATGAAAGAGTAACAAGGGGCTGATCATGGGAGATGTACGTTCCCCAGGAGCCGGGACCACCTCTCCTGTGCCACAGCCCCTAGATGGGACAAGGGGCCACGAAGGGTGCCCATGGCAGCACCACACAGCCATGAGCACCATGTTTCCTCTGGCTCCAGCCTGTGGGGGAGCCATGCCAGCACCCCCTGCCTCAGTTTCCCCTCCTGCAAAGTGTGTTAAGCAGAAGGCTGGGGACCCTCTGAGCACCCCATGTCATGCTAGGGCCAGGCTGTGGGTGGGGGGCTGCCATCCCAAGGCCAGTGCTTGCCAGACAACCTTGCACGGGGCTGGGTTAATGTTTGCAGCAGGCAGCCCTCCCGGGACCAGCTGTGGCGGGAAGGGGTTTTAATGACCTGCCGGATCTGCCGCATTATCAGCGCTGATTAAACCTGCCTGCTCTATAAAGCGCCGTTAAATATTAAGCATGATGTAAGGCTTTGAGGGGGAACCACAGCGTTGGGAGAGGTCCCCAGACACAGGTGTCCGGCCGCGCTAGTGGGGTGACTGCTGAGGTTGGCAGTGCTGGGATGAGTGAGCACCCCGCACCGCTCAGGGCTGTGGGGTCAGGGGAGCAGTGTCCCCTGGCGAGCCAGCACTGCCTTCGAATGCAGCCGGCCGTCCCGGCAAAGCCGTCCCGTAACCATTAACTTATTAACAACTGGTGGGAGAGGCAAGTGGTGGCTTGCAAGGTCAGGGGGTGGTTTGTGCCTGGCGGGGATTGAACTGCCCCTCAGCTCTGGCAATGGGGATATGGGGGGAGGGACCTGCAAACCCTTAGTTTGTTGTGTGTGTCCCATGGCAGGGAAGACTCTAATTGTGGATACTGTTGGGATCCCTGAATCCCAGTGTGCTCAGGGCTGTGCCTCAACTGGGAATGGCCAGATCCTGTCATTATCTGCAGGGTAAAATGAGGCATGCCAGCACAATGCAGGGGAGGACACACCAGTGTCTGGGTGCTTGGTTGTGCGTCAACCATCTTCCTTGGAAAAGATCTCAGAGTCAACAGTCAAGCTCCAGAGAGGTGCAGTGACTCCAAAACAGTGCATCAGCAGTCAGCCACCCGTGGTGTGTAGCTGGGGGTGCAGGGAGGTGAGCATTACCTGGGCGCGCTGCGTGAAGAGTGGCCAGATGGAAAAATTAGCAGTGTGGCTAATCAATGTGGTGGATATTAAGCACCTCAGGGTTGGGGGGTTTGCATGGTGGGGGGGAGCTGAGCAGGGTCTAGGATCGATACAGCTCATATTAAGTGGATTAAATCCTGGCTGCTGATCTGAGCCCTCACTACCAGCAGGAGGTGGCAGCTGAGCAGCGAGTGTGGGGGTCCCACTGAGATCACTTCTCTTGGCGGCAGGGCCCAGGGAGGACTGTGTGGGGACTCACCAGACCAAGGAAAGCTGAAATGCCTGGTGGGTGGCTTAGCACTTCATCACATCCTTCCTCTGTCTAGTGTGTCAGCTAGGCTAAGGAGTCTCAGGGACCCAAGCTTCATCTCTAGAAGCCTTCCTGGCTCCAGGAAAGTCATGCCCTGGGTGAATGAGTGGTGCTAACAATGTTACTTAATCATGGGGAGGAGGAGGAAGTATAAGGCCTATTCATGTCTTGTTAATAAACCATGTTCGACCCGCTGACCTTTAACCTGCCTGACAAGCCCCGTTATCCCCATCCCTTAAGGAATATAGATGTCACCATGACAATGGGATGACAGGAGGGAGCAGGTCCCAAAGCTGCACCCAGCATGGGGTGTGGGATGAGGACACACTGAACTAGCCCTGCACAAGCACCCAGGCCGGCAATGCCAGGTGGAGGTGGGATGCTGCAGGGGTTCCAAGGCCAGTGGGGTGGCCAAGCATGGATGAGTGCCCGAGGCCAGCAGAGCAGGGCTGCGCTGCACACTGGCGGGGTATTGATCCTGGGGCTTGACAGTTTAATACTTCCGTTTATAGAGGAATATAGTTACATCGATGGCGTTAAATGAGTTACTAATTATATCAATACAAACACGATTAAAAGGGTCCTTGCTCATAGGTCACCACAAGCAGGAGCCGCTGGTTGTTTTGCACAACTGCCCCTGGGCAAGGCTCAGACCACTGCTCCAAGGCACATGTCTGGGGGGATGCTCTGGGGCAGTGTGTGCCCTGTGGGGTCAGGGGTGCCCATCCATATCATGTGGATGGGCACATCCATGTGCCTGTCCGGGGTTGTGCATGCATGTGTGGGACAGTACATCCCTTTCTGGAGTTCTGTGATCCTGTTTGGGGCTCTCTGTGCCCCTATGGGGTTGAGGATGCATGTACAGGGTTTGCATGTTTATATATGGGGTTGTGTATGTCTGGGGTTGTGCATGTCTGTTTGGGGTTGTGCATGCATGTATGGAGCTCTGCTCATTTGGGGCTGTGCATGCCCAGCTGGGATCTGTGTGTGCCTGTCAGGGCTGTGCATGCCTGTCTAGAGTTGTGTGTTCCATTCTGGTGTTGTACATGCCTGTCCAGGGTTGTGAGTGCCTGTCCAGAATTGTGTATGTATATATGGGGTTGTGAATGCCTGTCTGGTTTTGTGTGTTCCAGTCTTAGGTTGTGGGTGCATGTACAGTGATGCGCATGTTTCATCTAGGGCTGTGCACGCATATTTGGAGTGTGTGTCCATGATGTATGTATGGGACTGTGGATGCTCCTGCAGTTCTGCTGCATGCCCATGGAAGTCTGGGCACACTCCAGACTGCTGTACATGACCATGGAAGGCTGTGCACATCCAGATCTGGCTGTGTATGTCTGTGTAGGGATTGTGCCACTGTGGGTTGTGTGTGCCTGTGCATCACAGGCTTGTGCACGCTCCTGTGATGTTCTATGTGTCCCTGTGGGGCTGTGCATATTTATGCAAGGTTGTACAGGATTGTAGGTGCCCATTCCACCTTCTGTGTGGCACTAGGGGGGATCTGTGTCCCTCTACAGAGTTGTGCCTATGCTTATGCGGAGCTGTGCAATGCCCATGAGGGGATGTGCATGCTCCTGTGGGGTTGTGTCAACCCATACAAGGATGTGCATACTTGTGGGATTGTGCAAGCCTAGGCATATTGTGCATGCCTGTGTAGGGTTGTATATGCTCTCATGGGCTTGTGCACCCCCATGTGGGACTGTGACAGCCCATGTGGCGTTATGTACACCCAGGTGATGCATGTGTCCCTGCACAGAAACTGTGTGTGACCCAGAAGACCTCTTGTCCAGCCTGGGCATCCCCAAATCACAGAATCACAGAATAATGAGGCTGAAAGACACCTCTAAGATCATCAAGTCCAACCAATGCCCTAACACCTCAACTAGACTATAGCACCAAGTGCCATGTCCAGTCTTTTTTTAAACACATCTAGAGATGGTGATTCTACCACCTCCCTTGGAAGACAAATCTCATGGAACACCCTGTGCATCCCAGGCATACCCAAGGTCTATGCTGGCTTGTCACAAGTTACTCAGCTCAGCTCTCATCTCCACTTAAAAGCTGACCTTTGCTCCCTGTTTGATGTACTGTGTTTTTGCATCTTAGTGCCCCACAGATAAAAGGTTAGAGGTTAATAAACAGTGGAAAAATAGAACCTGGCCCTTGAAGGTCACACCTGTTTTGGGGGCTGGAGTCAGTAGCAGCCCACTCTAGGTGGAATCCTGCCTGCATCCATGGGAGGAGAAATACAAGTGGCACCCAGGGCAGAGGTGTGTGGGTGCTGAAGCCCATCCACTAGATGACCCTCGGGAAGGCCATGGCTTCACCTTGCAGTGGAATGAGTGGTAGTTGCCAGTTCTGGGGTTTTGCCCCCTCTTTGACAAACCAGATGTCAGGGGATTGACAAGCCAGATGTCAAAGCACTTAGTGTGGAGGCCTTCCAGAAGCAGGGACTGGCAGGAAAATGCAGGCAAAGCCTGGCTGACACAGCCTTCCTGGGGCAGAAATCAAAGCAGCCTCCTGGAGCTCTGCTCAGAGTCTGACCTAGTTACTGTAATCAATGGCTCTGGGACCTCCTGGAAAAGAGCAGGCAATGGGGAGGGGGCACAGAGTGAGGCAGGGAACACTGTGGTGGAGAGGGACACAATACTGGCACCTGGGGTCAGGGCATTCCAAGAGCACCCAGCTGCAAGGAGGGGATAGGTAAGTGGGGTCCAGAGAGCAGGGAAGCAGTGCAGAGGGAGCTCCATGGAGCCCAGCAGTCAGCACCTGTGTGTAGGGTGAGAGTCTGGCAACTGTACCCCTAGACAAAGATAGGAACAGACAGTTAGCACTGATCTGTATCTGACAAGGGACAGGCAGCTGGCACCTGCCATTTAGACAAGGGACTGTGTTAGGTGTGCCTGTTCAGTGGTGGGGTCTCTAGAAGCATCCTCACATCCCTGTAGGTCCCCAGATTCCCCCATCCCTACATCCCCACATCTCCATGTCCCCAAAGTCTCTACACCCCATATCCCTACATTCTCATGTCCCTGTATTCATGTGTCCCCATTGCATCCCTACATCACCCCAACTCCATGTCTCCCGGGTCCCTGCAGCCTCACATCCCTACATTCCCGTATCTCTGTGTTCATGTGTCCCCATGGCATCCACCCCCATCCCCACATCCCCGTGTGCCTGCAGCCTGACGACCCTTAAGCACAGCTCTCTTTATCTGTCTGGTGAATGATGTTCTGTGTGGAGCGGGGGTGTGCTCCCTTTCTATTGTTTTTTAACAGCCTTTCCCAGCACAATTGTTTTCTAAACGACTCTATTTTGTGCCTGACTTTGTTTTCCAGCTTGCATTTCTTTGTATACGTTTTGGAAATCCATTCTGGACTGCTGAGTTTTGTTTCTTTTCAATGGCTTTAAATTCTTACCGGGCTTGCTGGGAGGAATTGGTGTCTATAGTGTCTTCGATTGGTGCTAATTTTTCCTTCATGTGCTCTGACTTTTACTGCTGGGCCATCGATCTGGCAGGCTCCAATTTGTCATGGTCACTCAGGCACTGTGCTGGAATCAGGAGAGCCCAGACCTTCACACGAAGCCGGCACTTGGTGTCCCTGGTGTAGGGGCTGCACTCGCCTCCCCAGTGCTGGCCTTCAGCTCAGGCTGTGTCCCTGTGTCCAGGCCCTCCAGCACACATAAGTATCCTCACAGCCACATGTTTGTGTCTGTGTAATCCTGTGCACTTGGCAGACCTGGCACTTGCATCTCCCTTGATGGTAGCCAGTGCCATGGTCAAGCCAACTTTTCCTTCCCAAGTATGGGATCATCCCCCACTGTTCAGATAGGCCTGTGTCCCTGTGAGGGATGAGGGCTGATGAGGATGCTGATCCCATGCTGGGGCTTGGGGAACAGCAACACTTGGCAGTGCCAGAGCAGAGCTGAGTATCCTGGTCGTGGGTGGGGCTTGGGTTTTGCTGATGCCTCGGGCTGTGATTCTTGCATCTAATAGGGTGATGGCCAGGACAAACTGAGGCACAGACCCAGCGTCCCTGCAAGAAAGATTGAAAATTGTGATCTGTGGAGAGCCTGTCCAGACCCAAGGCACAAGGAGAGCCCACACCCATGCAGAGGGTGTGTTAGGGGATTCTGTTATTGGTGCACAAAGAACCTCTTGTTGCTGGCAAAGCAGGCAGGTGGGGCCAGGGGTGATGAGGGCTTCTGGCACAGGCATTGTTTGACCCCAGGCACTGCTCCCTCCCCATTCTCACCTGCATGTGCTGGAAGCACTGACCCTTCTCTCTCTCCTGCCTCCAGCTGTATGAACTGGATGAAGACCCAAAACGCAAGGAGTTCCTGGATGACCTCTTTGGCTTCATGCAGAAGAGAGGTAAAGGTGGGTGGCTGGGGTGGGTGCCACTGCCATTGCTGCCTCAGCTGCTGGTGGGGGGTTCATAGTGTGTTGCTCTGAGGCTCTGAGCTGCCCCAGGTCTCTGCAAATCCCTCAGGCAGCTCCTGTGGTGCTCCCCGTGGGCCTCCCCTGTCACCCCAAGCTGGGGCAGCTGTCCATGCGGATATCCCAGATATCCCGTGCCCATTAGCGATGCCTAGCAGGGATGCCCACTGGAAACACCTGGTGGGGATGTCCATTAACATACCCCTTGGTGACAAGCATTAGCAACACCCGTTAATGTCCATTAGCAATTTTCAGGACTTTTTAGGCATGCCCGATGGGAATGCCCTTGGTAGTGCCCTTTGGGACTCCCTGTTAGCAGCACCTAGTGACGATGCCCACAGTCAGCACCTCTCAGCAATGCCTGTGATTTGCGGGATGGGGCCAGCAATCCGGGCTGCACCCGGGCACACAGGGGTTAAGGGCTCACCAGCCAACCCATCCTCATCGGAAATCTTTGCTATCGGCATGGGGAGCCGAGCCAGCTCCTGGGGACTCGATAAATGCTTTAACCTTCGCCCTCCCCGGCCAGGCCTTCGACAATTAAAAGTTGCCGAGTGCGGGCGGGCGTGTGGCCGGCCGTATTAATTAGAGCCTTTTGCTGGTGTGTAGATTAATGAACAAGCCGCTCAATAGCCAGTAAACCCCAGGCAGAGGTTAATGCCAAGCTAATTAACGGGGAAAGGCTGAGCGGGGTGCAGGAGCTTTGGGGCTGGCTGTGCATGGGGTGAGGAGGGGCAGAGGGAGGCAGTCACCTGAACGCCCTGCCCATCGGAAGGGTAGTGAGAGTCCCCACCTGGCTGTGGGGCTGCAGAGATTGACTTTTGGGCTGGGCTGGGACACCACAAACTTGTTGCAGTCATGGGTGTGTGGTGAGTGGCTGGCACGGCCACAGGACTCTCACTGGGGCCAGCTGTAGGATGTGGATGGGCTGGGTACTGCCCCATGGGTGCCCCCTGGCCCTGGTGCAGAGCTGTGGGGAGTGAATGGGAGCATCAGCACTGCCTCAGCCCTCCAGCATCCATCAGCTACAAGATTCATGGGCTGTTCTGCAGCTTCATTATCTCTCTCTCCAGAGCTAATTAACTCCCTCGCTATTGGGGCTGGGGCTAATTAAGTAAGTGCCTGCTGGTGTGGGGAGGAGGGAGGGAGTCTAATGCTTCCCTGATAGTGCTGCTCCACATCTTTCTGTGTCTGCATGTCCCACTCTTGTGCCCTCCATCCCTTCTGTCCTGCCTGCCCTCTGAGTGGGTGCCATCCCTCTGGGGAGGGCAGGCAGGGTCTGGGTGCACAGGTGCAGGTGTGCAGGGATTGGTGTGTATTAACCTTTTGTAGGAGACAGAGATTTTGGACTGGGATAGCAAAGAGAAAGGCTGAGGGGCAAGGACAGCATCCCAGGGGTCATCAAGAGCTGGGTAAGAAGCGGTACCTGAGAACCACTGCAGGTGCAGCTGGGGCACCCAGAGGTGCATGGGCTGGGGACTGTGACACCCAGTCTGTGTCCTAGGAGGTCTCCAGGAGTGGGTTGATGTCCACAGGGTGAGCCCTGCTTAAAGGGACTGCATCCCACCTGCTGTCAGGACAGTATCAGCACTGACATTTGTCAGCAGAATGAGAAAGTTGTAGGGCTGAAAAATGGGTTGGGAGACAGACCTTCTGAGGCCACCCTATGGCACAAGGACACAGCTGGCCCTGGTGGCTCATGGAGGTGTTACAACCACTGCCATCAGGTACGGGGTACAGGCAGTGGGGCAGCTCATAGGCATTCCCCAACTTCTGTGGCACTTCAAAGGCAGTAATCAGGAACAGAAGAGGGCTTTTTCTGCATTTGCTTACTGGGGTCTGCAGGTTCCTCCCCCATTTCACCACCAAGCTGAGTGCCCTGCTGATAACACGGGGCTATTAATCAATCAAAGCGGTAATTGCAGCACCACAATGGCTGCATCACTTCCCTGGGCTATTGTGCCCTTCGCCCTGCTGGGGCTGGGGCCATTACTTTGTGGGGTTGCAGACAGGTGCCTTTGTCAGGGGGACAGGCATCGGCCACACAGCCTGCACAGCCCTGAGATTAATGGCAAGGCACTTTACTAAGCCACTAAGGCTGGAGAGGAGAGGGCAGGGGAGGGGAAGGGAGGGGAGGAGAGGAGAGGAGAGAAATCCATGGGCCATTGGCTGGGGGCTGAGACCCTGAGAACTCATTGTTTGGGGGTGAGGAAGAGCCCTCAAACTGGCCCCCTCGAGGTGATGGGTCTTGTGCCAGCAGCCCTGAGCAGGGCTGGTGAGCTACTGACAGCAGTTGTCAAGTCAATATCTCTGCCTTTCTCCCAGGAGGATAAACTCCTCTCCCCCTTCCCGACCTGGTGAACAACACAGACACACACAAAAAAAAAAAAGTTAAATGAACTCTGTAAAAGAATAAAAAGAGCTCATTTTTCAGGCTTATGTGAAGAAGCCAAGCCAATATCAGGGCCATAAATTAGGGATGCTGGAGGATGGCGGTGAATGACAGCTTCGTTTGAGGGGCGAAGTGCAGTCGTGACAGCTTCCCTTGGACAAATAGATGGCTTTCCAATACTGCCTGTGCCCCGCCACTTCGCAGGAAGAATAAATACGGGGTGGAATGCCACAGGACGGGACAGGGTGGGATGGGATGTGATGCTTGTCCCTCCTCTGCCCAGCTTCCAGCGAATGCCCAGACCATCGTCCCAAGGAGGCATGGAGCACAGCAAGGCTGTGAGGTTATTTGGGGCTGCTGAAAAAGTGGGGAGGGTTTTTTAGCTAAACTTGGTGGCTGTAGAGACCATGTTGATCTATATTGGGCTCACAGAACCCTGCTGAACCCATGTTCCCTTGCCCTGTAGCCTCATAGAGTAGGATGGTGGTGGGTTACCAGGGGTCAGGGTCCCTGCTGAGAGCAGTTGAAGAGGATTTGGGGTCATATTCCTTGAAGCAGGGCACTGAAGTCCTTTAAGCAAAGGAAACTTCTGGAGCCATCTGTAGGATTAAGAGGTTTTTCAGAAACTCTTTGGAAGAGTCTGGAGCTGGAAGAGAAAACCTCTCCATAGAGAGATGGTAGGGTGAGCCCTCCCAGAAGGGTATGGGGGTCATCCCTGTTCAGAAATGTTATAGGATGGGTCTCTTTTTAAAGTGTAGATGGAGTCTCTCTTTATTGGGCTCTGAAAGAGTACTACAGAGTGAATAATTTTAGGATGCTCTGCGAGTTTTCATAGACTGATGCTGTACAGATAGCTCTGAGAACTGTAGGGTGGAAGCTTTATCTAAGGGTGCCTGGAGGCATGATTTTGTCCATCCCACTGATGCTCCATATCCCAGAAGAGAGCATACGCAGCCACACTAACAGCTCCGTCAAAGGTGACTCTCTGCCAGCATGCTGGGGTCTCACCTGCTTTTTGGCACGGTTCTACTCTCCCAGGCAGCCTGGGTCCTAGCTGCCCCCCAGGTGCCCATGGGTGTTCACATGGGCATGGAGAGATAAGACTCCCATTGTAGGTACCTGCATTGTTGGGCATTGTGGCATTGTTGGGAGGGTGGGGGCTGTGATCCCAGGTACAAAGGGCGCCTGTGGGCAGCCCCCCACACCCTCTCACACCTTCTTCTGTCTCCTGTGTGCCTCTGGAAGGAACACCAGTGAACCGCATCCCTATCATGGCCAAGCAAGTGCTGGACTTGTATACACTGTACCAGCTGGTGACAGACAAGGGTGGCCTGGTCGAAGTCATCAACAAGAAGATCTGGCGGGAGATCACCAAGGGCCTCAACCTACCTACCTCCATCACCAGCGCTGCCTTCACCCTCCGCACACAGTGAGTGCCTGGCAGCATGGCAGGTGGGGGACACCTCTCCTGGGATACCTGCTGGCTCAGATGCCCCAGAGCCCTGGATGGGTCTGACATGGAGTACCACAAAAGTGGTTGGAGGACTCTGCTCCTTCCCAAGGGCTCTTTGCTCAGCACAGGGCTGGCTGGGAGGTGCACGGCTGTGGATTTCCTCCTGGCTCTCTCCCTGTGCAGATACATGAAGTACCTGTATCCTTACGAATGTGAGAAGCGGGCGCTCAGCTCTCCCGGAGAGCTCCAAGCTGCTATTGACAGCAACCGTCGGGAGGGACGGAGGCAGACCTTTGGCACAGCACTCTTCAACTACTCGCCAGCCAGCACCCCAACCCTGCTGGGCACCCCCAAAATGCCTCTGCCAGCTCTTAGCATCTCCACACACAGCTGTGGCCAGCTCAGCCAAATGCACAGCGTTAAGAAAGGTGGGTGAGGATCCCATCCTCCCAGAGATGGACATTGCTGTAGCAGCAGGGATGTTCCCTCTCTCTTCTTGTCCTTTTTTCTTGGGGAAAATAGGAACCATGTTGTTCTTTTAGTCCCTTTCAGGGAGTAAAATGACTGTATTTTCACTGTTTTTGGAGAAGGACCAAGCCCAGATGTTGGGAGTGGTGGCCTACCCTGCACCATTGCTGGTGAGGTGGAGTTGGTACCAGTGGGTGGTGATGAGGGACCTATTGAGCTCTCTTGGTCATTGCAGAGGATGGAATGCTGGCAGCATCAGTGCCTGGGCGCATCACTATCCCTGTGGGACTGGCTGGCCACCATCTCACAGCAGCCCAAGCAGCAGCTGCCTCACAGGCAGTGGTGCTGGAGCAGCTGCGGGAAAAGCTGGAGACAGGGGAGCCCCCAGAGAAGAAGGTGGCCCTGACAGCGGAGGAGCAGCAGCGGCTGGTGCAACATGCGCTTCAGCACAACCTCCTGGCCATGGCCTCCCAGTTCCCCATGAACATCAAGATCTCCAACCGAGGTAAAGAGATGGAGCAACTCGGCCTTGGTCATCCCCTTCCGTGTCACCCAAGGTGGGAGTAGCAGCAGCCACTGGAGAAGAGTATGGATGCCCAGAGGGACTGCATCCCGGCTTATCTGACTCGGACAGGTTCTTGTTTCTGTTTCGCTTAACACTCATATTGGTATTTCCTTTCCCCAGATGACAGACAGGAGACCGCATTGAACCTGTCCACCAACAGCATTAGCAGTATCAACATGTCAATAGAAATAAATGGAGTTGTCTACACAGGTAAATAGAAGGGCCGCTTGGCCCGTGTAATTGCGGCCGGGAAATCCAATAACTTATAGCCACTGCCTGGCCAGCAAGTCCTTCCTTCAATCTGATGTCTTTACTATAAAATCCATCGTAATGAAGTGGCAGGGCTTGGGGAGAGGGGGCAGGAGGAGGGGGGGGTGGACAAGGATGGAAATTGGCCCAAAGCAGGTGCTAGCAATGAAAGGCTAAAGTAGAGGGTGAATAGATGGACAGATGGACAGACTCTGGCTGAGAAGTGACCCTGCGTCTAGGGTCATTCCACACCCCAGGGTCCTGGAGTCAGGGCATGGACTGGGGGTCACTGCTATGCTTGTGTGCCCAGAAGGTCTCTGGTTGGGTGTGGGAATTGGGTGATTGCAGAGCTTTGTGCAGGGAAAGATGTGCTTTGGTGCTTTGGTGGAGCAGAGGATCCTTTGGGGTGCCAATGTGCACCAGCCTGGCTAAGCAGCCCATCCCATGCCCCCCAGATCCATGCCTGTCCTGCTGAGACATCCTACAATTAAAATCAATGGCTTTGCCTTCAGAACTTAAATATTTAACGAATGGGAAAGGTCAGGGCTAAGCATCATGTGGGGCTGCCAGCCAAATGGGCCCTGGGCCACCCCACAGGCTGTCCCATGCAGGGAAGGATGACTAGGTTGGGGAGACAACACAGCTGATGAGAGGGGACTTAAGCCCCCATGAGTCTGGGTTCCGCACTCCCTAGCCTGGGTGCTGGGGGCCAGGTGAGCTGATCCTCCAGCCCTGGGCTTGCTTTAACTGGCTTATTCTTGTCCCACAGGTGTCCTGTTTGCCCGCCGGCCCTCAGCCACCCTGGCACCTGGTGGAGGGAGCACCCAAACCCGTCCAAACCCCATGCCTGCCCCAAACCCCCTGCTCCCAGCCTCCTCCCAAAGCCACACTCCCACTAGCTCCTCTCCGTAAGGCAGATGTGCCCCCACCCTGAAAGCAGCTGGGGATGCCCAGAGTCTGGGGTCTGAACTGTGGGACCCACTGGGCCACCAGGGTTGGATGGGGGACCCAAAGGTGCCTCTTGCTGCAATACTGAGCTGTGGCCATGCAAGGCTGTGAACACCCACGCAGGCCCTTTTATCCCTTATCCCCATGTGTGCCATCTGACAGACACGCGCGCGCACACACACACACACACACACACACACAAGTTTCTTCCAAGTCACCACCCCCAGGTGACCCTCCCATACATCTGCTGCCCTGATGCCTGGGGGACCCCTGGGACCTGCATGCTGCATCCCCTACATCCTGCAGCCCCTACCCCACCTCAGTGCACACACTGCTGCCCCTGTACACGCCTCAATGCATTCACTGTATTCCCTGCACACGCCCTTGGTGCCCACTTTACCTCTCCATACACACCCTCCGTGCAGCCATGATATGCTGCAGCCCCTGTAAATTGTAGCCCCTATACTCTGCAGCCCCGATATATATACTGCACCCCCTACCCACTGCAGACGCCCCTACCCAGTCCTCCTGTGCTGCCTGGGCTTGCTGTCCCTGCCCTGAGATACCCCCAGGGTGGTGGCATCTGAGCCCCCCAGGTCCTCAGCTCAGGGGGATCACCCTGGGGGGGGGCAAATAATGGGGATATTGGTGGGAATGGTGGGGGTGAAGCTTATTGGGGTGTGGCTGGGGTAGGGGGTTTATGTCGGGGTGGGTTTTTTTGGTGGGGGAGGGCAGGGTTGCCCAGTAGAGCCCCCACCACCACCACCACCAAAGACTGCTTGGGTGCCAGGGTCTCCAGATGGGTGACAGGGAGACAGAGGGCACTCTGAACTACCTCGTTGGGGCTGGGCGGGCGCCTCCTCCACCCACGTGTACCCCAGGGTGCCAAAGCAGGTGAGTGTGGAGCAACGCTCACCTCTACCTCAGCACGGGGGGCTCGGCGGCGCTGGCCTGCTCCCCGCACTCCCACCGCAACCACGCGACTCCATGTATCTATTAAAGGAAATTAACTCCTGAACCAAAACGGTGCTGAGGGTTGTGTGCAGGGCATGGTGCCACCCACCGAGCCCCGGGGCCCAGATGGAGGTGCAGGACATCCCAACAGCCTGTGATACCCTGGGGTAACACCTGCAGTGCCTGAGGTTTCACAGCCCAACTCATGCTTGCCTCCAGCTCAGGTTCTGGGAACTCTGAGTTGCAAACAAGTGCCCTATGCCCACAAGAGCTCGCAGACGTGGGCTGGATCAGACAGGTCACCAGTTTCAGCTGTGCCAGCCAGGCTGTCCATGAGCCTGGCTGAGCCCCCATGAGCACTCAGTGGCAGCTCACCCATGAGTGGAGATCCGATTAGGCTGCCCTGTGCAGGAAAGGAAACATGACACTGGAGCTGCTGAGACCATGTCCATGGGGGTGTCAGTTTGGACCTGGTAAGATGCCAGGAGTGATGCGCCAACCTGGCACATGAGCAGTGCCCACAGAGGACACAGGTGACCATGGTGGAGCTGGGAGGCACACACATATGTGGGTGGTCATGTGTACTCCCTTGTACAAATTCAATGGCATGCACTCTGAGACTGTCACACTCATGCCCACACATGGACTGCCACACGTGTGCAGCCCCCTGAACATCTGAACAGGCACAGGGGCTCCCGTGGGGACAGACACTCCGGCTAGAGGCAACGACGAAGATAGGTCCCTGGCACCCAAGGGGGCAGAAACTCCTGATTGAGTCCCCACCCCGCCCCCTCCCCGAGGCCAGACTCAGACCCCTGGGGACACACAGCTTCTCGGGAACAGCTGCTGTTCCTCAGGTACAGCCCCAACTCAGCCCCTCGAGGACAGCCCCCAGTCCTCCCAGAACAGCCCCTCGGAGACAGCCACAGCCCGGACTCCCGCTGACATCCCAGCGCGGATTCCCAAGGCAAGGGAGCACCCCCAGTCCGGACCTCTGAGCCCACCCGGGAGTGCTGTCGCTGTCCAGGGTGCTGCAGCAGCCCTGCCCGCCCCGGACCCAGCCTCGGGACACGGGGGTGTCGCGGAGGGTGGGGTGTCACGCTGGAAACGTGTTGAGGACATGGGTTGACACCCCTGCAGAGGACCTGTGGTCTGGCGGGTCGACCCCTGTGGTCTGGCCACTGGGGATGGAGGAAGGTTCATGAACAAGGCATATGTGTGTGCGTGTGGGGGGGATTTGTTTGTGAGTGAACGAAGCAGAGCTGGAGTGGGATTGATGCAGCCTTAATTGCGGTCTTGTGTCCCTTTGCACTGCTGTGAAGTGCTGGCCACAGCTCATCGAGCACCACAGCCCCAGGGAACCAGCAGGGCACATGCGGGCCCCGTCCCCACTCATTACCAGGCTCAGAGGGTGATGTGTGTTTCCGTACTCCCTGGGGAGCCTGGGGACACAGCTGCTGTCACCTGAGTAACAGCCGTGATTGATGCCTGCTTCCCCATGTCCTGCAGGGACTGTAATTGAGCAGGAGAGAGTAGTTGGAGGATGAGGGGACAATCCAGCCCAGCCGATGGAGCATTGAATCCAGCTTCAGCACTGAGCTGAGGGCAAGTGATTGAATCAGTGTGCCCCTGCAAGCTCCAGGGGATGTGGTCAAAGGCCTGCTTCTATGCCCAGGAAGCAGGGAACAGGCTCCATGTGCTGGGCTGTGGGCAATCAGTGCTGTAGCTGCAGCTCCATTCCAAGGCTTGCAAAATGGATGGAACTCTAAAGGGTGGATGTGAGAACACCGTGTTTGGTTTGGGGTCTCAAGTGGTGGTAAAGTCTCTCCTCCAACCCATGCTCCCAAAGAAAAACTCTGCAGTCTCTTGCTGTTTGGTCTCAAGGCAGTTTATTGCTAGTTATCTAACAGATTGGGTTCTTGGGCTGCGGCTGTTTGATCAGCGGCCCAGGCAGACACACACACACACACTGACACCCTCACTGCCCAGTGTCTTCTTCTTCTCTCCCCCCGCCCAGGTCTGCTGCTATCTTTCATAAGATATATCACGTATAACATGTTTACAATTATTCCCCAATACCTACTACCTATATAACCAAGTGCTTTTCTACTCTAAACCAATCTGTGAATGCCAACATCACCAAGAACATGGAGGTAAGGAAGAAGAAAGAGGAAGAACAGGATCAGCCCACTTTCCTCCATCTTAGAACTTCTGATCCCCATGTACAAAGTAAAAGCCCCCCTGTACATGTGCTAAAACCCCCCTGTACAATACCAAAAAAAATTCCCCTCTACTTTGTAACTACTTTTACTATACTATCTAACCTTTTGTGACTGCTTGTTCCACCTTCAAAGTTGGTAATTCATTCCATGGTTCAAACTCGAAATCACAGCTGTTTCCAGCTGCCTGCCGGGGTCTAGAATGCCTCTGACCAAGGCCTGGAACCTCCAAAAATGTCTGAGAGACATTTTGAGTTCCCACAGGAGGATGAGGACAGTCCCAAAGCCCCCAGTGCGTGAGGCCCAGGACTGCCTGAGTTTCTCAGCTCAGGGTAGTCTGGGACCCTCTAGTACAGGTGTTTGTGTGTCTGGGGCATTGCCCATCATGCTGGGCCCAGGCCACAGTAGAGCTGGTGCCCTCTAAGCACAGACCATCGCTGTGTGCACAGACCCCGGCCCTCCTGCTGCCCCTGGCCCCTCCTGTAGCCCCCAGGTGCTTCTGCTAATGAAGCCATTTCTATTTGTCGCCTTTGTGGAACAAAGCTCAGCTCTTCACCCTCTGAAGATCCCAGTTATCGATCCCTGGGAAGAAAAGGCAGCACACACGAAGCCTCAGCCTTCTCCTGCTGCCTAAGTGCTCTGCACAGCTCCTGCAGGTGAGCTGGGGGAGCATAAGGGCTGCTGAGGCACTGGGCCACCCCACAGCTCCCTCCTGCACCCTGGTAGGACTATACAATGCCCAGTAGGAATGTACCTGTAAGGACAATGATTTATCACGGCACAGCAGATTTAGCTTTCAGCAAAGGGCAATGGGAGGGTTCCTTAAAGCCATGCCTCCCACATTATCAGTGATGTTAGCAAAATACCTGCAGTTAGGAGATGGTTTTTATCTAAAGAGTGGCCTGGAACCTTGACTTGATGTTCCCTGGTGCCTGGGCTATGGCAGTGCAAAACCCAGGCCCATGTTCATCCTGGCACTGCTGAAGTCATCAGTACATGATGGGACTGAGCCCTGGGATACAGAGAATGACAGCAGAATGTGCTTTGAAAATTCACAGAATCACAGAATCATCAGGGCTGGAAGGGACCCCTGGAGATCACCCAGTCCAACCCCCCTGCCAAAACAGGGTGATCTGGAGCAAGTGACACAGGAACATATCCAGGTGGGGTTGGAATATCTCCAGAAAGAAGACTTTAGAGCCTCCCTGCACAGCTGTTCCAGTGCTCTTCCACCCTCAGGATAATGAAGTCTTTCCTTCTGTTTTATGACCATTGCTCCTCATCCTGTCACAGGGCACCACTGGAAAGAGTCTGGCACCATGCCCTCTGATACCAATTTTTGATATATTTATATGCATTCATGAGATCCCCTCAGTCTTTTCTCCAGACTGAACAGGCCCATCTCCAGCAGCCTATACCCAGAAGAGAGATGCTCCAGACCCCAGATCATCCTTGTGGCCTCTGCTGGACCCTCTCCAGTAGCTCCTTGTTTCTCTTGTGCTGAGGAGCCCAGAAAGGGACAGAGCATTTGAGGTGTGCCCTCACCAGGGCTAAGTAGAGGGTCAGGATCACCTCCCTTGACTTGCTGGCTACAGTCTACCTAAAGCACCCTCAGATACTTTTTGCTGTGCAGCTGGGAAACCCTCTGGATTTTTTTCTGTGGCAGATGCAGCTACTATGAATTAATTTTATCCCTGTTAGAAGTCTGTGTAATTGTGAGTGCCAGTTGAAGGCAGTGGCACGGCTGGGGTTGGCTGCACCATTCATTAGTAGTTCTCTTCTTCACGAGTGTCACCTGTGGCAATCAATAACAGAAAGGTGAACGCGGGCACACAGAGGCCTGGGGGAAAGCCGGCGGCAGCCTCCCGCATTTCAAAGGGCCTGCATGCGCACGGATCGCTATATCAATTCCTTTTAATACATCTGAGCGCCTCTTTCCTGGAGGACCACGCCGGAATGAAGCGGCCATCGACTGCCTTCCCAGGCAGCGGGAGGGCTGCACGCCTCCCTCTGCAGTGCAAATCGCCATCGACCGCGCCGCATCCTCTGAGAGGGGCTCCGCGCCGCCAGACGCGGCCTCCCCTCCCGTCTCCATGGCAACCGCGGTCCTTAGCAACGCGCCGCCATGGCAACCGCCAGGGCGCGCCGGAAGTGGGGCGCGGCCGCTTCCGCCCGGCACGAAGATGGCGGCGGGCGCTGCGGAGCTGCGGCGGCTGCAGTGGCGGCTGGAGGAGCTGGAACAACGCGTCGGCCTCGGCGGCTGCGGGCCGCAAAAGGTGCCGGGGGGAGCTGCGGAGAGCGGCCGGGCGCCGTTTGGTGCGGTCTGGCGGGGCCTGGGGTGCCGCTGCCCGGCGGGGCCTGACAGCCTCCTCCCCTCCCTCTGTGCCTCTGCAGGTGGCAGACGAGCTGGTGAAGGTACAGGTGGCGCTGAACAATATCGCCGGCAAGAGGGAGAGGATCAAAATCCTGTTTAAGAAGAGTGAGCGGCTGTTGCGGAACGGGAGGGATCGCAGAGGGCGGGAGGGGGGAGCTCCAAACAGTTTCACTGCTCTAAACAAAAATACCTTCCCCACACCTTTTTGGCTTGGGCGCTTATTTCAGTTTGTTTGGCACAGAAATAAATAACTGGGAGAGGTTTATGTGCTTGCAATCTCCAGCTCAGCAGGCAGAGTGGGAAATGGGCGGCTGGAGCCTGTTATTTGCTCAATTTCCATCTGCCCATGTCAGGATCTGCTCTCCATGAAATGCTGCTCTTATGAATGCCATAACATCTCCCTACTTTTCGTCTCCAAACCTATTTATCCCTCCAGTTGAAGATATAATAAAATACCTTGACCCCCAGTACATTGACAGGATGGCTGTTCCAGACACTATGAAGCTGCAGTTCATCTTGGCAGGTATGAGATGAGGGGAAAGAGGAGGCTTTTGTAGCACTGCAAATAAAGCATCCTTTCTCTAAGATGGGTCAGGATGAATTTATTTTCTTCAGTGGTAAAATGTGGCACGGCAGGCCCTGTGGAGGTATCAGAGAGATGGTTTGCACAAGGGTGTCTGTCACCCTCAGTGCTCCCTTGTGCACAGCCACACTGCAGTTTTGTCAGCTCTGATCTCTTCTGTATTGATCATTCAATTTAGCCCCAAATTCATCAAAGGCTGGTAAGAAAAGCGGGAGCTAGGATGATTTCCTTACCCCACTTCAGTATTCTCCAGGCTGGGACAATTGGGTGTGTTTTGACATCCCCTAGCCTTGTCCTCTCTTGACCCAAGGAGTTTGATCAACCCGTGACCAGTATAATCTGTCAGTGGAATTCCACTGAATCACGGAATGTTAAGGGGGTGGAAGGGAACTTAAGGACCATCCAGTCCCAATCCACCTTCCCCAGCTTTCCCAGGTTGCTCAGACTCCATCCAACCTGGCATTGAACACTGCCAGGGATGGAGCATCCACATCCTCCTGGGCACCTTCACAGTAAAGAATCTTCTCCTAATATCCAGCCTAAATTTCCCCTCTTTCCATTTGTACACTCCTTGTCCTATCATTAGAACGTGGTGGAGATTCTCCTGCCTGAAATTGGTGTCAGTCAAGACCCAGGGATGAGCAGCACAAAAGTGATGAAAAATCATGAATCCTTTCTGTAAAGACAGATCAGCTGGGAAAATTACCACTAGTGAAAAGCCAGAGCAGTGTTTTGTGTTTACTGATGTTGCTTCTTGTCCCCACACAACCAGAGGAACAGGCTATTCCTGCCCGTGCAGCCCTTCTGGAGCAAGTGAAGAACCTCCAGCCTATCTTGGACAGCACCAGTATCCAAGGTATGCATGTTCTGCAAGCTGGAGCTGCAAATGCCACCTGCTAAGCTGTGGCCTGTCCTGCTTGCTTTCTTTTCTCTTGAGTCTGAGACTAGAGAAGAAGACAGCTTAGTGGTGTGAAAGTAAACTGAGTACAAAGTTAGTCTGCTCCTGCCACATGCTGCCCTAGTCTCCCTTGCAAAGTCATGGAGGTGATAGAGTAGCTTGTGAAGCAGGCTAAAGAGAGCACTGTGGCAGAGGGGGTGGAGCCTGGCAGGTCATTCCTTCCTGTGAGCTGTTTTACATCCAGAATATCTGTTCTGGCCAGTGGTTTAGTCCCGTGTGTTTCGTGAGTAGCCCTCGCTGTGGGCATCCCTGAGCTTGTGCCATGTGCAGGATAGTTATGTAATTTTTTTTATCCTCTGTGAGTTTTATCTATAGTGTGGGACACTTGCACTCAGCAAGTGGAGTTCTGCCATGCTGTGCTCATGGAGGAAGACTGGGGTTTACGTTGGGAGCTAATCCCATGTGCTGTAAAACAGCCCAAACTGATTTCTCTTTTGTGCTTCCAGCGGTTCCTGACCATGCAGCCAAACTGCAGAGGCTCTCACAGATCCACATACAGCAGCAGGTACCGTGAACATTCCTATAAGTATTGAGTAGAAGGGCCTAGAAACCTTTTACAAGTGGCTGTACTGACACCCAGTATTTGTAATTGCTTGAATTGCTCATTTATGGCAGTTCTTTGCAATCTGAATTTTCATACTACAGTCTTAAAGAAGTTTTAAGTACTCCTAGGGGAAAAAGGAGCCAGGATTTCTGTGAATTTGGTCCAAGTTGGAAATTTGCCCACCATAACCCTGCTCAAAACAGCTTTCAGTGACACATAGTAAGGGACATTTGGTTTAACCATCTTGAATTCCCCCTTTTACTGAGACTCTGAGGTGAAGCATTGCTCTCCTCCAGTGTCCTACTCTCTGGAACGTTGTTGACACTGTCAGCCTGTCCCTTCACCCTTTCCCTCCCTGTATGAGCACTCTTGGAGCTGGCAGTGAGCAGCCTGGGCAGTTCCTAATGGTCTCTTTCAGCATTTTGTTCTGAGTTTCTGTTCCGGGGCAAGCAAAGCCTGGATACTGAGGAAAGGCAAGCAGCAGTGCAAGCCTGGGGGGTTTGCTGCTTCATGGGACCAGTGTTTGTCAGTTTTCTCTTAATTGTGAAAACCTGTCCAGCTGCAGTGGGCACCACAGCCAGGGCCTGAGCACTGATCTCAGTGCTGGCCTTGGATGAGTTTCCTGCCATGCTGTCGTGGACTGGGAAGGGAGGTATGTTGTTCACCTTATTTATTGATCATGCACTGCGGCTCCCCTCTTCACAGGAGAAGCGTCACGATCTCACTGACAGTGTCAAGACACTCCTTGAGGATTACAACAAAATGGTATCCTTTAAAATGCCTGGAACTCCTGAACTGACTCCTTCCCCTGGCTGATCCCATTGCATCTCCAGCCTGGGGTTTAACAGCCTTTCTGATGGGGTGACACCTATGTCACTGTCCTGGCTGCGAAGGATCCCAATGCTGAGGCACATCCCAAAGCCAGAGTGGGTAGGGAAGCTGTGGAAAGCCCTTGCATGGCGGTGGTGTGTGGAGTTCACAAAGTACCTCCTGGACTCCCATGGGTGTATGGTGCTGTGCAGTGGCTCAGCCACTGGGTGGAGTGAATCCATGAAGTGCCTTGGTGCCCTGGGCCTCTCCTAAGGAATCAAAATTGTAATGGTGCTGTCAGGATGCTCTGACCTAGGTTTCTTCCTCACAGTTTCCACATAACTTTCCTTAAGTGTTGTGTCCAGACTTTGCTTCTCTCCAAGCAGTTTGTGCAGTGGAATGAAATCCTGACACGCCTGGAAGTGGCCAAACAAGCAAAACCTGTGGCAGAGTGATGGCAGAGCTGGGAGAGTGGCATGTCCAGAGCCCCTGTGGCACAGCTTGCATCCTGCTGGTCTCAGCTCCTTCCTGCTTGGTGCGAGCATGCTGAAGTGACGCAGCAGGATCCTGGAGCACCCAGCTCTGTGCAGAACTGTGCCAGCCGCCAGTCAAAGCCACACTGCTCCTTAATCTGCCACTGTTTGCAAATCTTTTATTTCTCTGAAATGCATCTCAGTTTTAATGTATTTCAAAACCCCATTTCTGTGCTTACTGTGGGCCATAGTAAAGTCCTGGAATGCTAACTGGGTTGTCTGTCTCTCCCTCAGTGTGAGGACTGCTCCTGGCACAGACTGGGGATATTTCCCCAGGCAGTGATCTCTTTGCAGCCTCCAGGAAACGGCTAGTGGTTCCTTTCAGCCTTGGGCCAAGGGCAGGGAAACCATTTCCACACTCTTCCTGTTTGTGTGAGTTGTCTGCCCAGGAGAATCTGGTCTTAGGGATCTTTTCTGCCTTGCTGTTCTCCTATCTGTGTGCTGAGAGAAGGTAGCAGCTTTTGCCTTTATCCTGCCTCTGCTTTCCTGAGGCTGCTGCAGTCTAAGGCCCGTTCTGGCTCTTTGCCTTTCTAGAGGGAGGCATAGGCCATGCCTTGCCTGGTCTGGCTGTAGCATGGAGTTTCCAAGGCCATACTTTTGCAAGGGTCTCAAACCCTTCAGGTCGGTGAAACACTGCCCAGCTGAGTGTGACCCTGGGAGTCCTGCAGGAACGGGCAGAATGCCCACAGGAATTCCAGAAGAGCTCGCCGGTCCCAGAGCTGTTTCTGATCAGCAGCCTCGCTGGCTGTCAAACCACGGTGGGGCTGCAGGCCTGCGGAAAAGCCCCGCTCCCTGCAGCTGCCCGAGGAGCTGAGGTGAGGGTCAGGGTTAGGGTCGGGGTTAGGGTCGGGGTTGGGGTTAGGTTGAGGGTTAGGGTCAGGGTTAGGGTTGAGGTTTAGGGTCAGGGTGAGGGTTAGGGTCGGGGTTAGGGTTGAGGTTAGGGTGAGGGTTAGGGTCAGGGTTAGGGTGAGGTTTAGGGTCAGGGCTAGGGTCAGGGTGAGGGTTAGGGTCAGGGTTAGGATCGGGGTGAGGGTGAGGGTTAGGGTCAAGGTTAGGGTGAGGTTTAGGGCCAGGGCTAAGGTCAGGGTTTAGGGTCAGGGTCAGCGTTAGGGTTGGGGTGAGGGTTAGGGTTAGGGTTGAGGTTAGGGTGAGGTTGAGGTTTAGGGTGAGGGTTAGGGTTAGGGTGAGGTTTAGGGTCAGGGTTAGGTTCAGGGTCAGAGTTAGGGTTAGGGTTGAGGTTAGGGTGAGCTTGAGGTTTAGGGTCAGGGTTAGGGTGAGGTTTAGGGTCAGGGTCAGAGTTAGGGTTGGGGTTAGGGTTGGGGTGAGGGTTAGGGTCAGGGTTGGGGTTAGGGTTAGGGTCAGGGTTAGGGTGAGGTTTAGGGTCAGGGTCAGGGTTATGGAGAGGTTTAGGGTCAGGGTTTAGGGTTAGGTTTGGGGACGCCGTGCCGCGCGGGGCCCGCAGCTCGCCCCGCCCCCGCTGTCACCGCCGTGCGATTGGCGCGCGCCTCCTTCGGGCCCCGCCCGCCTCGCGCGTGCGCGCGCCCGGCGCCGGCCGCCATCTTGTGTCGAGGCGCGCGCTGCGGCGGCCGCAGGTGAGCGCGGGCTCCGCGCGCCCGTCCGGGACCTCCCTGGCTCCCACCGGCATTCCCGCATCCCGCCGCGCTCTCCGGCTCCCCCCGGCGCCCCCCGGCGCTCTCCGGCTCCCCCCGGCGCCCCGGGCTCCGATGGCGGCGGCGGCCGCGTGAGGGCCCGGGCCTCGTGTGCTCCCAGGGTTCGGAGCGTGTGCCGAGGAGGACGCGGTGCGGGGTGCAGGGTCTGGGCGCAGCGGGACTCAGGAGCCTGCGGGTAACAAAGTACTGCGACCTTCAGCCCCTTGAGCTGTGCGGTGGGGACGTGGGCTGCCCTGCACAGGGTCAAGCAGACCTAGGACAGGATGGCACCTGCCTTGGCACAGACGGCAGCTGCGAGGCCTGGCCTTTCTGTCCTTCCCTCGAGGAAATGTTTTTTTATTCCTGCAACCCCTGGCTTGCCATCTCCCTTGTGACATGCAGTGTTTTAGCCTCAGCTAGGCTGGTCAGGTCTCCATGAGCCTGTATTTGTACACGACTTGCTGCATGTAAATTGTGCTTGAATTTGTCCTGTGCATGTTCTGGTGTGGCAAGCATCCCCGAGTTCTGTTCTCAGTCACCCCAGCTCACTTTTTGTTCTGTCTTCTCTTGAGATACAGCAGTGTTTTCATGTCACCATGGTTAAGCCCACAACACTAACACTTGCTTTTTTCACAGCCTGCTTGCCAAAACTCAGGCTGCCCTGTGGTATCATTCATATTGTAAGTATGTCCTTAAGAGGACTGGGCTAATATTTTGGTTGTCCCTTTCCAGGATTTCCCAACCCTGATAGTTCAGAGTGCCCTTCAGAGAAAAGCTTGTGGCTAAATGTGGTGAGAGTTTCTTTGGGCAGCAATTAGAGTGGGCAGTGTGTTCATGGGTCTGTTTTCCTTTTCAGCATTGCAGAATGGAGAACTATAAGAAGACCAAAATTGTGGAGAAACCTTGTCCTCCTCCTTTCACTGACCTGCCTGCTGATATTATTGAAATGAAGGTGAAGGACGGGAGCAAAATTAGGAATCTGATGGGCTATGCCATGAGCAAGATGGAGCAGGACTCAGTGAGGCAGATTCTTTTCACTGGCTCAGGCAAGGCTGTTAGCAAGACCATTACCTGTGTGGAAATCATGAAACGAAGGCTCAAGGAGCTGCACCAGATCACCAAAGTGCTCTTCAAACAGATTGAAGAAATCTGGGAACCCATTGTGCCTGAGGCAGGCCTCGATGCCTTGACAGTGAAGAGAAACATTCCTGCCATATGTGTCCTGCTGAGCAAAGATGCCCTGGATCCTCAGGAGTCAGGATACCAGGCCCCAGGATCTTTTGATGCCTTCTGGACTGAGACACTGAAAGCAGAATCACAGGGCCAGATGAAGAGGAAGCAGGGTGGAGGCCGGGGAGCTGCCAGCACAGGGAAGCACCCTCGCTCCACCAGGGGAATGCCGTGGGGGCCCTGAGGCGGCAGATCCGCACGTGGTTCAGGGGAGCTGCAGAAACCAGCCCGGGGCTGTGGCTGCACGGCTGCTGCTGAACACAGGGGTTCACAGAGGTGTGAGGGGAGGGCAGGAGGAGCAGACTGTTAAACTGGGTGTGATGATAGCTGTCTGAAAATGTGTTTTGACAAGTTCCCTTGCCAGGGGCTGCCAGGCTGTACTCCTTAGGGGATCGTGGAAGATGGGAATTGCCTCTTCTTGAGCAAGAACAGTTGGTGTGCTGTCAGTGAGCCCCAGAGAAGCACTGCTAACCCAGTGGGGTTTCAGGTGCTTGGGTGTGCAGCAGCCCAGGCAGCGGGACAGACACCTGTCTGTGTGCCAGGTGCAGGTTGCTCTGACCAGTACAGAGGGGAGACAGGACCTGATCTGGAATCCTCAGGCAGCTGCCTGCATCACCTGGGCTCATGAAGTGTACAGACAGCAGGGCACAGGGCTGGGCCAGCCATTTCTGTGCCTGAAGAATCCTTCTGCTGAGCCTGTTGAGGGGGTTGAATGTAGGAGTGCCAGGATACAGCTCTGGCATCATGTGCATGTAGCTCCTTGGCTCAGCAGAGCTGGCGGTCCTGGTTCTCTCCAAACAGGCAGCAGTCAACTCACGCTGTAGCCAGCCTGAAATCTTGTGGCTCTGCAGCTGTCCTGGGGTGGTGGTAATAGGAAGCTCCAAAGGATCCTGTTCTTTCCCCTTTCTGCTCCTTGAAAATGCGCAAAGATGGCTTTAAAATAAAGATGTAACTTCATGTAACTTGGAAATTTGTCATGTCTTACTGATCCCACTGGAGGTCACCCTGTAAGCATTGGTGGTGGAGTTGTGGCTGCTGGCTGAAGCTCTACTCTTCCAGCCTTCCTGCTGCTCTGTGTTTGTTCCTCTCATGACTGTATATGGACCCTGATCCAAGGGGAGGTTAATAACCTCCTTTCACATCCAAAATAGATCAAGGTTCTGGTGTTTTCCTCTGAAGTTTTTTGCTAATTGTTTTTCTCTGCTTTAAAATGGCTGGAACTGCAGCCTCAAAAAGACTCGTCCGGAACTCTGCTGAGTGATGCAAAGGATGTATCGTCTTTTCTTGTGCACTAGTTTCCCTTCTGGAACAGGTCTGGTGAGTGATTCTGGGCCAGAGAGAAAGGCTATTCCTGTGACGGGCTGAGCTCCTGCCTCAAGAGAGCTCACTCCTGTCCTGAGCACTCCCTGTCCTTCCCGTGTGCTTGTGCAGGGAGCTCCAGCTGGACCCACGCTCTGTGCTGTCAGTTAAATAGTAGCAATACAAGCATCAAAAGAAGAGATTTTATCAAAGCGAGGGGGAGCAGGAGAGGTGCAGTGTGTTACCCGTGCGACCAGACAAGACTCCACCAGCCTGCCTGGTGCACAGACACCTGCCTCGCATCCAAACAAGCGCCCAGTGGAGCCAGGACTGTGCCAGGCTCGCAGGCCTCCTCCACCCCTTCTGGAGGTCTCACTGCTTCCTGCCCACTACCTGGAGGTAGTCAGGGAAACGCTTGGACCTGTCTACTGTGCCAGCAGATGCAAGTCCTGGGACGGGGCAGTTACTCTTTTATCTTTGTGCTGTTCCCAGCTGCTTCTCCTTACATCTAAGGAGGAGACCACTTTTCTTGACTAATTAGCAGATTAGCCATAAATGCCAAGGAAGATGCTCGAGTGTCTGATGAAATGGCTTATGACATTTCCACTGGCAATGTGTCTGTTTACTCAAAACACTCTCTTAGTAGAGAGCAGAGAGCCAGATCTCAGGCAGCTTGTGTAGCCCTCTCTGTGGCCGTGGCACATCAAAGCTGCAAAGTGATTGTTATTTTTGTTTCACTGGAAGTTATCCTCAACTGACTTGGTGGCTCTCCTTTCAGGACTACCCAACCATCAAACCCGTGGGTTCTGGTCAGTGGAGAGAAGTCCCAGCTCCCTTACAGCTCTGCCCTTCACCTATCCTTCATCCGGCTGCCTCTTCTCCCATGGAGACACACCATGTGCCAATGCCTGGCTGCCACAGACCCCCATGTCACTGCTGTGCGTCTGTGTCACCAGGCATGTGTGATGCTTGGATGTTGGCTTTTCAGAGCAGTTGCAGGTGCTGATCCCTGTGGGTCTCCAGGAAGTACCTTAATGGTCCCTCCAGCCCCTCTCCTGTCTCCCAGCCATCTCCTTTGGGTGCCACATGTGTACCCTTCAGTAAGAGTGCACATCCTTTGGGGTGATGCCCTATACAAGGGCTTCTCTAGCTCCAATGCCCATGTGGAAGCTGGCAGCTGTGCACAAGGTCAGGCTGCCCTGTACCTCAGTTTCCCCACCAGCAGGATGGGGAAGCCGGCTGTGCTGGTGAGGCTGATCTTGCTCATATTCCCAGGTACTGATTTTCCCCAGATGTCCTGTTCCCTTCTCTCCCTGGGTTGTCATGGGGTCTAAGCCCACCCCAGCCTGCCTGTAGCCCTTGTGACCCGGGAAGGACCACAGCCCAGCCCTGGCAAGTCCATCCTCAGGATCCTCAAGCCCTGATGTGTCTGGGACCAGCTGCACATGTGCTCTTGTGTGTGTCTGTGTGTTTGTGTGTGTGTGCAGGGGCAGGGCAGGCAGCAGCAGGGAGAGCCAGCCGGCGGGCCCTGGGCACGGCGGGGAGGGCAGGGAGCGCACGAGGGCAGGCGCAGTGGGACGGAGGCAGGGCTGCAGCGGCGAGAGGGCAGTACCAGGGCCAGTCCAGGCAGTACCGGGGGCAGTAGCGGAGTACCGGCACAGTTGTGCTGGCAGTACTGGGGGCATTACCAGGGCAGTACAGGCGGCAGTACCAGGGCAGTACGGCCAGCAGTACTGGGACAGTACCGGGGCAGTATGGCTGCCAGTACCGCAGTAGTACCGGGACAGTACAGCCAGCAGTACCGGGGCACTACAGGGGCAGTATGGCCGGCAGTACCGGGGCAGTACTGGGGCAGTACCAGAGCAGTACAGGCCGGCAGTACCGGGGCAGTATGGCCGGCAGTGCTGAGGCCTTGCCGGAGCTGTACCAGGGTAGTACCGGGACAATATTGGAGCACTACAGTGGCAGTGTCGGGCAGAGCCAGGGCAGTACCAGAGCAGTACAGGCCGACAGTACCGGGGCAGTGCCGGGCAGAGCCGGGGCAGTGCTGGAGCTGTAGCGGGGTAGTACGGGGCAGTATTGGAGCACTACAGCGGCAGTACCAGGCAGTGCCGGGCAGTGCCGGGGCAGTACTACAGCAGTACCTGGCAGTACCAGGGCAGTGCCGGGCAGAGCCGGGACAGTGCCGGGGCAGTACCGGGGCAGGCAGTGCCGGGGCAGTTACCGGGGCAGTGCTGGTGTAGTTACCGGGGCAGTTACCGGGGCAGTACGGGCAGTGCCGGGGCAGTTACCAGGGTAGTTACCGGGGCAGTGCCGGGGTAGTTACCGGGATAGTTACCGGGGCAGTGCCGGGGTAGTTACCGGAGCAGTGCCAGGGTAGTTACCGGGGTAGTTACCAGGGCAGTGCCGGGGCAGTTACCGGGGCAGTACGGGCAGTGGCAGGGCAGTTACTGGAGCAGTACGGGCAGTGCCGGGGCAGTTACCGGGGCAGTACGGGCAGTGCCGGGGCAGTGCCCGGGCAGTTACCGGGGCAGTTACCGGGGCAATTACTGGGGCAGTGCCGGGGCAGTTACCGGGGCAGTTACCGGTGCAGTTACCGGGGCAGTACGGGCAGTACCGGTGCAGTTACCGGGGCAGTATGGGCAGTGCCGGGGCAGTGCCGGGGCAGTTACCGGGGCAGTACCGGGGCAGTGCCGGGGCAGTTACCGGGGCAGTACGGGCAGTACCGGGGCAGTACCGGGGCAGTACCGGGGCAGTACGGGCAGTGCCGCGCCGGGTCCCAGGCCGGGCCGGCAGAGCGCGCGCTGCCCGGCGCTGTCCCCCCCGCCGCTCACGTGGGAGCCGGGCGAGGGGGCGTGTTCCGAGGGAGGCGTTCGGCCAATGGTGGGCGGCGGGCGGAGCGAGTAGCCAATGGCGGGCCGAGGCGGGGCGCCAGCAGGGCCCGCCCTCGATGCCGGCGGGAGGGCGCGGGCGGCGCGCGGGGCTGCGGCACCCACGGGCGGCCGCGGCGGGACCGCGCCGGCTCCGAGCGCTCCGCGGGGCCGCGCCGGGGCCGCTCCGCGCCGCGACCCCCCGCCAACCCGCGCCCAGCGCGGCCCCGGTCCCGGCAGCGCCGCCCGCCCTCCCGCCGGCAACGGGATCCGACCCCGGGGGAGAAGCGGAGGCAGGTGCGTAACGCCGGAGCTCCGCGGCGGGAGGGCGGAGTTGGTAGGACCTGTTGCTGTCCGGTTCCGGGGGGCTCCGTGGTCGTCCCGCTCCGCGGCTGTCCCGCTTCGCGGCGGGCTGGGGGTCAGAGGCCCCGGGGAACGCCGCAGCCGGGGCTCTGCCCGACCCCGGTATAAAGCACAACGGGGGCTGCCCTGTCCGCCCACCTGCTGCCGTTCGGCCCCGACCCCGGCACCGTTTTGGATGAGGGACGTCGCAGCGGCGTCCCGCCGCCAGGAAAAGGAGTTGGAGGATGGAGAGGAGATCGGAGCAGGGCCAGGGTTCTCCGGAGTCACCCAGAGTCACGGGGAGGAGAGCTTGGTCTGGGGTGAGGCGACGGGGATACCTCCAGCTTGGTGGCCCACGTGGGGGATGAGGGCAGAACCAGGGCTAGAAAGGGCTGCTGGAAATGTCCCGCAAACAGCATCTGACCTGGGGACTGCTGCAGCCTTCAAACTCCAGCAGAGCCCCATGGACCCTGGGACAGCTGTCCCCTTTCATCCCCACAGCCCACCCTGAGGGGCTCGCAGAGCCTGTCCCTTCATCCCACGGTGACTGTGACTTTCTCTCTTCCAGGGACTGGAGAGAAAGAAGTGATCCCTGTGTCCTCACTGCCCTGCCAGAGCAGGGGCAGCTGAAAGAAAGCTTCCCTGTGGTGTGGCGCAGCCTGGGACACAGCAGTGAGCGGCCGAACTGATGGGGTGACACTGTCCTGCTGCCAGCGTGGCCCCATCCCAATCCCACCGCCAGCACCATGGCCATCCCCTTTGTCCCCGGCCAGTAGGTGGAAGCTGCACACTCCATCACTGCCCTGGCATTCCAAGTGTGAGACCGGGCTGTGGGACCTGCCGATTCCTGCGGGACTGTGGCCATGGCGGCTGCTCTCTCCACCGGAGCGATTGTGGCAATTTCTTTTAACTGTGTCATTGTGTTGCTCATCCTCATCCTCTTCCTCATCCTCTGCAAAGCCTGCAGGACCCCCTCATGTCCCAAGAAGACCCCAGCTTCTGATGTGGATGAATCAAGGAATGAAGAGAAGTACCTGCTGCAGCCTTGATCTGCCTGGGGACGGGGGTATCTGGCTGTGTCAAAGGAGTTGCCAGACTGGATGCCTGTGCTGCAACTCGAGTGCTGGACCAGGCACAATGAAAGCTGAGGGGACACCCAACTGCTTACAGGGGCTGTGATGGGGAGCACAGTCCTTTGTCTTTGTGGTTTTGGTGTGTGAAGTTCCTGCGAGTGCCCACAGTGATGATGGGGATAGAGGGACAACTGGTGGGATATGCTACAGGGACAGTCATGCCTGTCCCAGCAGCCACTGAGCACAGTAAGAGCTCTCCCTTCAAGTGCACCCCTCATTTGGGAAGAGCTTGTGGGCTCTTCTCTGGTGCTTATGGCCTGGGACAGTGGCAACGTCACCGACCTGAGCAAAGCTGGTTGGGCGTCTGGAGAAGGGAGGCAGCAGGACTGGCACAAGTGCTTCTTCCCGAGCAGGCTGGCTGCTCCACGGCAGGGTGTGCCCAGGGAAACCTGAGCAGCCCCAGCCCTGCTGGCAGAGCAGGGTGTTGCCAGTCCAGATGCGCAGGGGTGGCCCTGAGTGCCGTGTGCCCTCAGCCTCAGGTGGGCCTTTGGCAGATGTCTGACCAAGCAGAAGATTTAATGAGGCACAAGAAGGCCTGCATGGTCTGCCTGATCATCCCTGGCCTGTCTGTCAGGCCCCTGCAGCATTAGCACCAACGCTGCTAGGCAAACGACCCTCCTCCTCCTCCTCGCTGGGTATGTGTCCCTGCCCTCCCCCCGGCCTGCTCCCAGCCGAGGTCAGCCATGGTATTCACCATGCCTGTGAGCAGCAGACGTGCCCTTGCAGGCATCCCTGATCCCGCTGAGAGCAGCCTGGTGTGGGTTTTCCTGGGGAGATGAGGGTGCCTGGACAAATAGCTTTGAAAGTTCTTTGACCCTGCCTGTTCCCTGGGGATCACAGTGGCTCTGTGGAGAGGGATGCTGTCATCTGGCTTGCCTGCAAGCCTGACAGCTGCATCCCCTACCCTGCCAGTGGGTGCTGTGGGTTTTGGAGGGCTCTGCCTTGCCTTTCCTAGAGCCGAGCAATAGCCACAGTCACCGCTGGCATAGCCACTGCAATAAGGGGACAGAAGGGTGGGGTGGGAGGGATGCCATTCAGGGTTCCTGCAGAGGCTTGGCGAAGCCTGGCAGAGCCTGTGGCTCCTCCCCGTGTCAGGTGTAGCAAACACATCCCTTTGCAGCCTTGTTTTTACTAGACTAATAAATGGATTGTAGGACCCACATTGTGTCTCTGAGCTCTACCCAGTGCCTGGAAAATGCAGGGGGAGGTAGCACATCCAGCCATCCTGGGGGGCTGAGGAGTGGCTGTCCTGGGGACCGATGTCTCCAGAGGACTGTGGGTGGTTTGCTCAGGGATGGTGATTAGGAAGGGCTCATGTCCACATCTGTCAGTGGCTGGGTGAAACCTGACTGGGTATTTCCTGCCTGCCTGGGGCATGTGGGAGTCAGCAGGGAGCATTCCCCAACCTTTGTGCCAGAGGTACAGAGAGTTTCCAAGCTATGGCCGCACTTTCCAAGGACGCTTGTGGGAGACAGGCCAGCTGAGCATATGGAGGACACCTGCCACCACACCTGTCTGGTGGCTTTGGTTGCCAGGCCTGGGAGCTGTGCACAAAGATCTGCTGGTGACAGCCGCTGCTCATCAGCATGCTGTAAGGCCACTGCTGCTGCTGCTGCCACCGGAGCCACACAGCAGCTACTCCTCTGCTGCTCAGAGTGGTGGAAGGCTCTGCAAACCCCGCTGCCCAGCAGTTCCACAGGCACCAGCTGGGCAGAGGCACCCCAGCCCCACACTGGGGTGAGGGAGAGGGGAGGGGGGAGCTGTGAGCCTCCCACAGCTGGTGACTGGCAGCTGCTGCCATGTGCTGTCCGGAGGCATGGAACGTCTTTCCCACAGTCCTGGGGCACCAGGCCTGGTTTCCAGGCACCCTCTGGTTTAGGCTGCTGCCCCCAAATCCAAGTGTGGTATTCCATTTGACTTGCACAAATGCCTGGGGGCTCTACAGCTCAGTCTCTCTGGTCACCACTCACACAGTGGAACTGGCTGCCATGAAACTGCAGCCCTGAAGTTCTTCCAGTCCCACTCCTGCCCTCCATAGGGCTCTCATCTGGTGCAAGCCCAGCCAAGGCTTGGGAAAGTCAAGGGCCTTGTGGCTCTGGAAGGCCAAGCATGGTGAGATTTGTCTAACCCAGAAATGACTGCATACCGCAGCTCTCCCAGCACCTCGGTTTATTTGGGCACAGAGGAAAAGTGTTTCTGCTGTGCAAAAAGTGGGCAGCAGAGGCCCGTGGCTTGCATGCCAAGCAGCCACCGATCAAAGCCGAGCTTGTTTGGCCAGAGGCTGCCCACAGAGTCATCTTTCCCCCTCTCACTGCTCTTCCTTGCTCCCTGGCTCTCTCACCAGGCTGAGCAGCTTCTCCAGTTTTGCTATTTCCACCTCGGGTCCTTTCTTCACCTCCTGGCCTTTCTTCTCCTGCAAAAAAACCAAACAGGATAGAACTGTGAGCAGGGAGGAAAGTAGGGATGAAGAAGGGTCCAGCACAGGGAGGGCTGCTGGAGTGCTGTGTCTGAGCTCTCACTCCTCACTGGAGGCTGATCCACAGGGGGTGCACCTGCTTATCATCATATTTCAAGCCCAAGGTGTCATGAGATGTGTGAAAGCTCCTATGAGCTGGGAAAGGACACTGATGAAGTGTTTGGGAATGGGAGTGGCCTCTCTCTTCCAGACGTTCTTAGCCCCATGGGACTGGACCGCAGCCCTCTAAGCTATGCCCCCAAGCTGTAGGTAGGTGCCAGGTATGCAAGACAGCTGTCCAGTGTGCAGACGTCCAGATCTCCCCAAAACAGCCCCATTGTGCCCATCCCATGCAGGTGCTCCTGGCTAGAGGCAGCCAGAGGAGCAGGGATCACCCTTTTTGCACTCAGATGGCTTTTCCCAGGAGGACAGTTGGGTGTTAAGAGCCCCTAACCTGGTGGGGAGAAGTGAGTCAGGGCTCCCAGGTGTGCTGTTAACTCCTCACTGGGGCTCTCCTGTGCCTGGACACACTTCCGTGCCAGCCCTGATGCACACCTCAGTATGGGCAAAGAGGAAAAGCACTTCCCACATTCCCCTAGCACCTGTCCCAAGCATGCTAGGGGCTCCCTGCCTGAGTGCTAAAGCAAACTACCAGCATCTTGAGAAAAATCACACAGCACAAGGGAAAGAGCCTGCCCAGTTCAGCCCTCGCTTGTTTGGGCGCAGCAGGAGTTTCCAGGCCTGGCAGAGGACAATGTCCCTGCTGAAGGCACAAATTCCACTCACTGCTTTGTGCAGAACATGTTTCTGCTGTGCTGTGGCCTGCAGCATTGCTCTCAACAGAGTTCTGGCACTTTGGGAAAGTGAGTAACCAGGCTTAGGCTCTCCAGGTTTGCATCATGGAAGACACAGCTGCAGAAGAGGAATTTTCCAAGTTACAATGAGCCCACCAAGCCCTCCTGCAACTGAGCATCTACACCATGGGATTTCTCCAAAACAGCATCCCCACAGTCACCACTTCTATCATGAAGTGTTGCTTTTCAGTCACAGCCTTCTCCTTTGCCAGCCTGCTGGATCTTGCCTTGTTTCTGAGTCAGTGGGATACCCCTGCTTTGGGGCTGGGGAGCGCCTCTGTGTGCAGCATGGCTCTGGGCACCCCAGAAAGCAGCTGCCAAGCACAGGTGAGCAGGAAGTTGGCACAGTCTGGCAGGTGGGCTCAGGAGAGCCTCCAACACTGCAGCAGAGCAAAGAGAAGGGAACATCCCTGACCACGCTTGAAGACAGCCTGCAGGAAGCTGCTGTCCTGGCTCTTCTTGGCATCCTCAAAGCACAGCTTCTGCTCTCCATGCTCTCAGAAGGCCAGAGGAGTAGCACTCAGCATAGGAGGAAGAAGACTGCCAGCTTTCCTCTCTCCCCACTTAGAAAAGATCAATTCTCCTCCCGCTGAATCAGCCCCGCTAATGGCCGCGGGTGCAGCAATTACAAACACACACCTTCCCTTCAGCGCTGAAGAAATGCCAGCGCACAACACGGGGAAAGTTGTTAGCCCACATGAATCTCACTGCGCTTTTCTAGCAAACGTGGGCATTGCTGAGTGATGACAACATGCAAAGAACTCCCCGGGGAATCCCTGTGTCCTCCCTCCTCCCAGCCCCGCACAACCTCGATGGAACAGAGCTTTCCTAAACTGCCGGAGGACTCTGCTGAGATGAAAGCAGTCCTGGGGGAGGATGGGGACAGGGATATTTGGAAACCCCTCTGCTCCCAAGAAGAGAGCCCCACTGCTGTTCTGAGCACTGGAATGAGCCCAGGTTATTTTATTTACAGAGTTCATCAGCTGCATGGTGGGACAGTGCTGATTTGTATTAATGCCAACAGATGAGCAGCACCCTTTGTGGCTCTGGTCTGGGCACTGCGAGTGATGTTTGCAGTAATGGCCCACATCACAGCAGAGCATCTCTCTGAGTGAGAGCCTTGGGATAAACACAGCTGCTCGAGGTATTTCAGGACTTAGCTATTTCTGCAGAAAAGCTGTTTTGCTGTCTGACAGTGTTCAAACTCCTCCCTTTGGCACTCTAACATACAGCACCACACAAAGGTCCTCAAGACAGGCAAAAGAGGCACCTGCTTTGCTCAAATGGAAAGAGAAGATGCTGAAGCCACCTCCCACCAATCCATTTCCCTCCCAAGCCCTTTGATATCTCTACTGGCAAAGACAGGAAGAAGCCCTGACTGATGTCCTGCGGGCCCATGGGAACTGTGTCTAAGCCTTGCTGAATTTATCAGCCTGAGGCAAGGCTCAGCTCCTGGTCACCAAACTGTCCCCAAGACTTTGACTTTCACACTGGCTGAGCTCCTTTGGTGCTTCTGAGCACGCTGTAACAAAGCCACACGCAAGCCTGTAATGAGCCGTAACTGAACCAGAGCCCTAATTTAACGCCACATAACCAAGGAAGCAAGATGACAAAGGGAATGGAAATTATAATGTCCTTTTGGGGGCACTGGAATGGAAAGTTTCCCTTTATTCTGTCATCTGCTTCTCCCAGGGCACTTGTGCTTGTGAGCTGGCTAGGCCACTGATGGCACCAGCACAGCATTGTGGGATCTGCTTGGATGCACGTGGCAGCTTCCTACAAATCCAGGGACTTTGGCTGCACCAGACCTCTGAGGAACAGTCCTTCTTGGAGCAGAGCTATCCCCACACGAGGCAGGGAAGTGCCACATGGCTGCCAAAAGGCTCTGCCTCCAGCAGATGCCACATCCAGGTGTGGAGAGGGCATTCGTGGGGCTCTGCCACCATGTGTGTAAACTGACCCTGTCCTCCACCTACATCCCTGCTTATACCACATCCATAGGGCTCTTCAGGAGCTGAGAGTGAGTCAGGGCAGATCAATCTTCCCCATGAAGCTGTTAGATGCAAAGCTGAGATTACATGGGGAGGTCTGTCCCCTGGGCACCTCATGGAATGGGTATTGGAACTGCTCAGAGCAGCATTTGCATCAACTTTACTGTAAACTGCTTCCAGCTGGAGAGCAAAATGTTCCCATAGAAATGGTGATGAGGGACATGGCAGGAAAGCTCATGGCAGGGCCAGGAAAGGTGCTGTGTGGGGATGGATTCTGCCCTGCTTACAGAATGTGACCTCAGGGAGGAGAGATGGGGAAGAGACCTCCCTGTTTGTGTCCATGCTGCTATATTTGTTGCCAGGTTTCTCACGGCCCTTAAGCTCTCTTTACCTCGTCTGGGATCTTCCCTGGCTTGTCAAGCAAGGAAACTGGGGCAAGGGACTCAGGTCTACAGGTAGTGCACAGGACCCTTGATGGACCTCTCGGCCCCAGGGTGAGTACTGGCACTGGAAGTGAAGCAGGAGGTGACAGATGACTGAGGTGAAGCCTCAAGGGGAAGGGTGGAGTGAGAACTAGAACAAAGATGAGAATAAGGACTGACTGCTTGAAGATCCCTTAACCTTGGGAGCCTCAGCCCCACCCATCCCCATGCTGGCACATGCTGAAGTCTGCATGCAGGTTAAGGGACTCATTTAAACTGGAGTCTTGGCTAATGTCTTCATTCCCTAGTTGAACAGTATGCCACTGAGTTAATAAAACTCTCCCATAAAAGCCATGATGCTGGCACTTCTCAGCTTCCACATCTTTTTCCCATTGGGGGAATAATCATGAAGCATCTGCTCTAAAGTTTTGATCATACAAGGCCAAACATGTTTATGTTTTAAAGCAGCAAGGAAGTCAACCATGCTGACATAAGCATAGTCAGGAAAGTCCCCACAATTTCCTTATGACCAGAGGTGACCCCTTACCCTGCTGAGCCTTGGCCAAGGGGCACAGGCCTGTCTCTGCCCTGCTGTTGTCATGACACCGATGTCATTCCTTACTCGATGGGACTCCTGGATACAGTCATGCTGGAACAGGATCTAGACATTTTATAAAGCAGCCCAGTGGCCTAAGAACTGGCCTCCCATGCACAATGGTTTAAGCTTTTACAGAGTTGTTTTGAAGGGGATGAGAAGCCTCAATGAGATACCTAAAACTGCTTATTCTTATTATCCTCAGTGGGAAGGGGCACACAACCTGTGTTCACACAACCAGCTATTCAGAGGTGTATTTCTTTGGGAGAAGGTCTTTTCTTGTTCCTTCTGCTCAGGTTAAGGTGACAGTTCCAGGGTAAGGGCTCCTCCATTATCAAAACACACTAGTGACTGGCCTGGTAAACTCAACAAATGAAAGCAAAGATGAAGCTTCCCTGGAGCATTTCTGTCAGGAAGACCAAGGAAAACCAAACTCCTTTATGAACACAGAAAAATTTTCCTCATCATCTTCCTGGGCCACTAACCAAACATTAATAGGATCAATAGGAATATGATATGAGCTGCTGCCCTGAAGCCTCCTAGATCCACTTCATCATGGTCCTATTGCAACCCAGTGCTGTCAAATGAAACTTGGAGTTATGCTGAGCTGGGGATGACGTCTGTGCCAGGACCATTTCTGGGCTCTCAAGAAGTCCATTTACATACAACAGCAACATGATTTTTAACCACAGAAAGCCTCGAGCTATGCTCACAGCCTGATCTGACAGTATCACTCCTGGCCCATGGAAGGATTAGTTTACAGACTGGAGATAAGGATTTAGGCTTATTCCACTACTGTTTGGAAATAAGCGACACAGTAAATGTTTTTACAGGAAATGAAACCAGCAGAAAAGCCCAGGGGATGACTGGGTCATTCAGGTGACAGCAGCCACACAGGATCACTGGGCTCAAGGATGCTCTTACCTCCAGCTTCAGGTACAACCTATGCAGTTCAGGGCAAGCACCCCCACCTTTCTCAAGCTCACATCCTGACTCAGAGACTTTGCCTGGAATCTGCACTGGCCCATGCCAAAGCACAGCATGGGTCTCAGGGTCCCGGCTGACCTGTCTTTGCTTGTTGGAAGTCAACATTTAAATTGGGTGTCACAGCGCTGGGATCAGCCTGTGGCTCAGCAGCACACATCTGCCGGGAAAGGTATGGGAGCAAAGGTTAGGACATCCAGCAGGCAGGAAGGGGAAACAAAATTGGATCAGACCTGGAAGTGGATGGGATTGTCACTGGAAATAAACCAGAAGGAATTGGGCAGGGCATGTGGGCAGGGGTCACTTGTCCATAAATAGTGGGTAGCTGCCCACAGCACACCACAGAGCTGGCCTGTTCACAAATATCCATGGGAGAGGGGAGGGAATGCCTGATGGAATGGATGGGCTTTGCAGCAGCAGGGACCTAACAGCCTGGTCAAATCCATGGCCAACAGGGAGCACAGCCTGTGCATCGTCAGTGCTCTGTCTGCTCTGCCAGGGGCTGGCTGGGACTCCACTCCTTGCTCACCCCCACTGCAGTGTCCTCTGGCCAAGCAGAAGTTGTGCACACAGCAGGAGCTGTTTCCTGAAAAACATTCCCTATTCTTGTTAACTCCAGAGCCTCGAGCAATGACTCTTACAGACCACTAATTTAGGCACCTAAATTTAGCCATAAGAAGACCACATTTAGCATGAAAACTTCAGTGAACAAGGCCAAGCTGAATGTAGACTTGTCTCATGGCAGTCCCCACAGCTCCTCTGAACTGGGCATTACAATGATTTGTTATCTCCTTCTGAATTTATCCTTGTACCAGCTGCAAAAACCTACAAAACCATTTAAAACTATTGGTCTTCTGTCTTTTCCATTGTCTGACACAAGTTCAAAAGAGGGATGTTGCCATGACCCTCAGTTCATGAATCACCAAATAAATAGCTTTAAAGAGAAGGAAAAATTTTAAAGTCATCTTAAGACATTATGGGTCTGAAATGAGCCAATACCATTACCTCTGCCCTGCACAGATGCTCTGACTAGGAAACATCAGCAACAGGGTCCCACGAGGTCACACTGCGTTTTGTTAGCCTTGAGGACAATTTGTCTAAACTCTAACTGTGAGTTCTGGGTGTGTGAGATGAAGAACAGCTTTCTTTTGGGTGTCATCAGCCTTAGTCACTGAGATGAACCAACATCTATAGACTCTACCTGAATAGAACAGCCTAATGAGGAAAAAAAACAACACTTCACAAGATACATGGAAAAGACTTTCAGTTGTATCACTTAAGTGACTTGCACTAAGCACTGAGAAAAACCATTGTGTGCTCATTGTCCTGGCACATTGAGACCTCCTGAAGGAGTCAGAGTGGAATAAAACTCTTAAAAGCTTTTTCCTTAAGCCCAGGGAGTCCTGGTGGTGCAAACCATCATTGGGATGAGGATAGAGGAAATGGGATGCCCTTTCCTTCACCTCACTGTGGGGACAGGCAGTGCATCACCCACTCAAACCCTGAATCCAGCCCTACTGGATTCAGATTTTCTTCAGTGCCATTTGGCTCATCAGGATGGGATAAATTATTTCAAGTAGCTTTTAATGTTTTGGGAAGCCCCAGTACTTAAAGCCTGTCTACGTGTCACTTGTTATAACAGCATGGGATGCAAAGGCTGCTGGGGGCATTAGTGCCTAGTGTTTTAGCTGTGGGATCTCTCAGACCCAAGCAGTGGGGAGAAAGGAAATGAGAAGGGGATTTTAATTGAGATTAAAACACACTAGACAGACAATACCTAGTGTTCTAGCTTGACTTTAAATATTGCTGCAATTCCAGTGACACCCAGACACCAAAATTCAGTGTAACCTAGACAATCCAAAAGCTGACCAGACTGCCCTAACTCTTGCACCTGCCATGAGGGGCCACATCTGCAGCACCTCTTCACTTGGGCTAGCAAACCTGACATGAAAGGCCTGGGCACACGCAGCATCCAAAGGCAATACATCAAACCCATCCAGAGGGATAAAATCAAGGATATACCCTGCAGAGTGCAGTGACCCCAGCAGTCGTAAGGTGCAGCCCTTGATTCCTGCCAGGGAGCACAGTCAGCCACTTGGCAACATTTCCTTATCACTCAGCATCTCTTTTTTTTTTTTTTTTTATTACTTCAGTTTTTCTTTAGCATTTTGGCGCGCCAGCTCAGTAAACTGTTAGAGATTAGTTTAATAAAAACAATCAAACATGGATGTGAATATGCAGCTCCTGCAACTCCTGCATGCTGCTGTTATATCACAGAGCACAGCATCTCATGAGAGAACATTTGCAATTGTATGAACAGTATATGTTTAAAAGTTGGGAGTTTTTTCAATGCCTTTTTCTCTGGCTACCATTGTTAACACATACATATCCACCTTGATCACCTTTTAACTGCCTTAAGAAAGTCCAGTTGCTGTTTTTCTTTTAACATAGCACCTTCTTATTTTTTCTTTTAGTACAGTTTATAAAAGTATTTGTATAGGAAATATATTTTTGGTTGCAACTTACATGGGAGCATGTGAATGTACTTCATTTTGGATAAATATAAGAACATGGGAAACTGGATTTTGCTATTAACAGAAGTAAGAATAAATGTCCTTGCTCAAAGAAGCCTCATATGTAATAACATTAAATGCCAATGGCATGAAAGATGTATTATGACTGATACTCTTCTGCTTATGAAAGAACTCAGTCTGCAATTTAATGTCAAGCCACATTCCTTCCTCTCTTTCTCTTTCCTGTTCTCCATGACTGAACTCAGTGATGCTTCAGGAATTGCACTAGATATTTCAGCCATGTGAACAATTGTGTCATCTCAACAATGCATTCTCCTTGTGAATTTTTCATTTAAATCACAGAGCCATTTGGGGCAGAGCTAGGAGGGGTCAATTCACTGGTGCACTTTTGTCCATGGTGGGAGCAGCTGCTCTTAAATTGCTCTGAAAAGATGCTTGTCCAGTCCTTGGGGTGCCCAGCACAAGAGGCCCCATGCAGTGGATTGTCCCAATCTGCTCCCAACACCTGCACAGCCATTTATTTTGAAACCCCCCAGGAATGGTGCTGTCAACCCATCTCTTGGAGATGTCTGTCAGCATGTCTCTCTTATGCCCACTGAAACTTTAAGTCTTTTTCTGCTGTCTTGTTACCTCAGAGCACTGCCCTCCTTACACTGCCAGCTCAGGATCTCTTTGGGAGTGCTCACCTCTCTCATCTCCCATCTTCCAGCACAGAGCTTGGGAGCTCTGGACTGTCAGAGGCTGAGCCAGCCTCTCAGCTGGCTGTACTGTCCTTGCTGCTCTCCTGTTCCTCATGTCCCTCAACCCCAGTACCCAAAACTGAAGCAGAGGCCTTTGCATGGCAAAGCACCGCAACGGGATCAGATCATGTTTCCTGATCACTCCTCTCCTGCCTGTGCTCTCTGCTCAGGCAAGTGAGACCTTTCTCTGCTCACCTCCTCAGTCTCTTATGCCAACCTCCTTTCCCTCTCTTTCTGTTTGCCTCCATCCTCACCAAAGTGTGTCCTGTTTACTTCAGACTGAGTCTCCCCATTTGCCTCAGACTAAATGACTTGCACAGCTTCTCTCCACCTGCTGCACAGGAAACTGCCAGGCAAATGATAAATGCCACACAAACACTCCCAGGCCTGGGAACCAGATACACTGTTAGCCTGGGCACTGTGGGACGTCACGCTAAATCACATCAGCCACAACTGAGTTATGCTGCAGCATGCAAATCAGGGCTTAAAAGAGGTCAGCGAGGAGCTGGATGCAGGACAAGCACAGGAAATCCTGCAGCTAGAGCTGTTGCTCTTCCCTGGGATTTCACACAGTTATGGCAGCTGAGAAATCCCTTCCTGCCCCACAGGAAGACAGACAGGGCCCAGCTATATCCCACCACAGTGCCACTTTGCCCTGGGAGCTCCTGAGGATCACTGGTGTCAGTCCTCTCCTGCAGTGTGCTTGGCATAGAGCCAGTCCATGCAGGATGTTTTTTGCTGCCTGTTGAGACATCTTCCCTCTGAGCCCACATATCCTGCAGTGATGCTGATATGTCAGCCCATTGGACTGCCCATAAGGGTCTAAGCAAGAGCTGTGCAGAGAACAGGATTCCTACTCATCTGGTTGCAAATGCAGGGCCCAAGCACTGCATATCAGCCAGAAGCAGACAGGATAAAACAGTGCAGGAGAATTCCAGCAACATGCTGGGAGGCAGTTCAGGGAGTGCTCCTCTGAGGCACAAGCACACACAGAACCACTCATTTCCTTCTGGGAGACACTGTCAGCAGTGTGCTGATATGGCCTGACCTGGTCAAAAGCTGCTCTGCAGGAAGGAACCCAGGAAGGACCTAGATATGGGTTCCCTAGCAGGCAGTGATGGGGATGACAACAGGGCTGGAGTTGGTGTTGCTCCTGTCCCACCAGCAGACACAGATTACCATATGCACTGGTGATGTGTCCCTAGCCACGCCTCACTCTGACCCTGCCACCCAGGAACAGGAGGTCTTCTGGGTCCTGTCTGGAGACAAAGATGAGGTACACTCTGAATAAAAAGCAAATCTAGATTCTATGTTCATGTAAGCTGTTCAAGCAGGAGGCAGCCAATTTCAACGACAATCCAGTCTTAAGACACTGATCTGGCTCCAGCCCAAGTCTTTGTACTAAGCTCCTTGACATCCTGTTTAGAAAAGCATTATTAAAATCTAATTGCTTCATGCATATATTGCTGTTTTAATTATAACAGAAGCAGGAGAGAAAGATGGGAGCAGTAATCAATCTCTCTGATACTAATACATTTTTGAAGAAGGAATGGGCCAGGGGAAAAGCCAATCCAACATCATCTGTGGAAACCAGAGGGAGATATTCCTAGCGATTGTCCACATTGCCAACAGCACAGTCTCAGTGTAGCCAGGAGTGGCCTCCCTAAAGTCCTCTTTGCTTTGAGACGCTGACTGGGATGCTGCACCTGAATTAATTTTACATGTTTGCTACTGTGTCTCTGTTGTACCAAAATGTAATTACTTCAGAGCCATAGACCAGTTAAACCCATCTGCTCAGCTGGCTGCTGAAACTAATGGATATTCTTTGAAACAAACTATTGCAAAATAGAGGCATGCTGGAAAGAAAATGATGTAGAAGTCATCAAGGTTCTTAAGGCAAGCGCTTCCCAAAGTAATCTCTCCATTGCCAAGTAAGACCCACGAGTACCAAAGACAGAACAAGGTTAACCAGCAGCTGCCAGTTTCAACAAAACAGTTGCCAAGATGGTAAAATAAATTATCTGAAAAATAATTGCAGATGTAAGGACTAGAGGGAGGGAACCTGTTGACAGGTTAACCAACATTGATGCACATCCTTAACACTAAGTGGATAGGTGCACTACAGAAAAATTCTTCACCAAAAGGCTTGTCAAGCACTGGAAGAGGCTGCCCAGGGAAGCTGTGGTGCCACCAGTGCTGGAGGTATTTAAAAGATATGTTGACACTCAGGGACATGGTTTATAGTGATGGGCTCAGCAGTGCTGGGTTAACAGCTGGAACTATGACACAAAGCCGTCACCATAGTGCCACTGAAAGCCTCAAAGCACCAGCAAACAGGGCCTGATCCTTGCCTCACTCTTTATATTGCTGGAGCTAGGACAGACGGACATGGCTGGGGCAGTGCTGCCAGGCAAATGCCACCATTCCTCCTGGGGGCCCTTAAAGGAGGTATCTCTTCGATGGAGATGGCAGCGATCTTGTCACATCTGGATACCACTTCTGGCTGCAGATTCCAGTGGCATAGTCAGATCATCACCTCAGGAAGGGTTACTTCTCTCCAGGCTGTCTGTTTCCATTCTGATCTGAGCCCTGAGGCATTGACTCCTGGTATCACCCTGGTTTGAGGAATGTGTTGTCAGGCTGCAGGTCTAGGGGGGAATTAGTAATGACTGAACAAGAACCTCATGAAGTTTTCAGAGTGTTCAAGGTGACAACACCAGAGTTGCTCCTTTCCACAAGCACAAAGGAGATGCCCAAACTTGCTTAGAGGAGTGGTGAAAGCAATTGCTCTCTAGAAATAATGTTGCCTCAACTCCTATATCCCACTGCTTCTCCCACAAAACAGTTAACCCGTGGATCCTGCATGTAAAGTGCTAGGAGATGCAGACAAATGCAAAGACATGGTGGTTTCTCCAGGCCCTTTGTTGATCCAGCTCTTCCTCTCTCTGTTAGTGAATAGTCACCATCACTTGAGAGCTGGGTGAGACAGCCCAGCAGGGAATGAGCCCATTACTGCTGCATGCCTGGCATCAAGAACAATCCTGGAAAGACACATTTTCACAGCTGGCAACCAAGCAGGAAATAAAAGGAAGACAGAAAGGAGGCACTTGTGCTCAGAAAATTAAATCCAAATTACAGTAATTATACTTGCATTAACACCCTCTTTGCCATAAAGATGCATAACATCCTCAGGTGAGATCTGTCCTGAAGGTGAGAAGAAGGTAACTGGAGAAAAACTGCCAGCTTGTCCCTAGCTTGTAAAATCCTTACGAAGTCTGGATCATCATGAATGGTTATTTGCTATTTAAATTCCCCAGCAACCACCTGTAAATGAGTCAGCAATCCAGCAAGAGCACCAGAAAACCTGTAACAGAGCTGATTTATTCCAGCAATCATGACTTAACCATAAAGAAAGGCATTGATTTCTATACGACAATCTGGGGTTTGTATTCTATTGTATTCTATTGTATTCTATTCTTAATTATAATATGAGACAAATTCTCACCTCACTCCATGATTAAATCACATCCTTTTGGAGGCATGGGATTACTGACTAAACTGGTCTCATTAGCATAATTCTGAGTCCTTGGACCACAGAAACTTTCACCTTCTGTAACTAAGCAGAATCATGCACATAACCCCATGTGGAGATCTCATACAAAGCCTTTCAAAGTCCTTGTGACCTCCATGCTGTCAGGTCCTCTCAAGACTTTATAAGTGCACTCTGCTAGATCAGATGAGGAATTAATAAGAAATTTGAAATGCCAGTGAGGACACCAATCCACCCTCCCAAATGAATCTGCAGACTGCCCTGAGATTTCATCCCAGGTTTTTCACTGTTCTTTTGCAGTGATTTTTCAGCTGGTTTCTCTTCCTGTTTCTGGCATAACTTCTGCACTCTCTGCACTCTCCTGGTTTATCGCAGACATGCACTTGCCATTTGGCTTGGTACCAGAAGACAAGTACAGAATTACAGGAGGTTCCCTCAGGAGGGGCAGGTAAAACCAAGGATGGCTACAGAGGCTGAGAACAACACTAAGGCCCTGTGTAATACATGGTGTAAGAGCAGCTGTCAGTCCTGTAAACAGCCCAAATGTTTGATATTTCCTGTCATACAACAGACAAGAGCTTGAGTGGATTTTCTGCAACACAGGCAGGCAGTTCCAAGCCAGACAGCACTAATTAAGAAACACTAGGTGAGTGTTAATGAAAGAAACTTTGAGAGGTGAGAGAAAATGAAGTGGATGAACCCTTATCACCTCCTGTCCCTGGTCCTGTGTGCCATGTCTTAGTCACTGAAAAATAAAAGGAAAGGAGTTTTCTAGGAAGGAAAGAAATAAGACAAGGAGATGACAGCTGTGCTGGATTATTGTGTCTGTTCTCTGCCCTGATGAGAAACAGGCTCTGAAAGATCCTAATTTTTAGTTAATGGTTTCACCTACAGAAAGAGAGACAGAAGGTAGTATAAGGGGTGAACAGAGTGTTGATATACCAGACTGAGTCCAGCAGAGACTACCAAGACTGTTGGTGACTGCAGGATTTGCACTGAACAGATACTAAGAGTGCTGGGCTTACTCAGCCTATAGCAGACGCAGTTCTGGGTGACCTAACAGGCACCTGCCTGCACCCAAGTGGAGGATATTAAGAAGAAAGAAATGGACTCTCTGTAGGAGTGCAGAGCAGGAGAATGAATCACAACAGCCATAAACTGAAACAGGGAAGGATTCAATGTGATATAAGAAAGTTTTTCTCCACTATGACACTTAGTCATTGGAACAAGGCTCAAGACTGGCTGTGAGATCTCCAGCCTTGGAGTTTTTCAAGAGAAGCCTAATTTCTTGGCAACCTTGTCTGATCTCAGGGCTGTACTTGCTCTGAGCTGGAGGCCGGACTAGAGATATCTCAACATCACCTCCAGCCTGAATGTGACTGTGGCTTTGCAATTCCAGGATGTTCTTCATCACCAAGTGTAAACTGGAGGATGAGTCTTTCAGCTCTACCATACTCTGCTATCATACTCTTATTGCAGACAGCATTTCTAACCAAATGTCCTCTTAAACCTTATAGAGCTCATAATGTCAGAACCAGTGCAGACCAATACAGCTCTCAGTTCCCAGCTCCTGGAGAACACTGGCACAGAGGGAACCAGTTCCCCAGCACCCTCCTCCCAGAGTATCTAGATGCTGTGGAAGCTACACATACCAATTTGAATGTAGGTGTCAAAGGGCTAAAGAGAAGAAGAAGAAGGTCCTTCAGTGAAAAATGACAACCAGGAAGCACTGGAGAAAATCCATGGAGAGCAGAAGCCTGAGGCAGATGGTGACAGGACCAAGGAGGAAGCTGGACTACAAGTCTGTGAGAGCTGGCAAGGATGAGAAAGTGGGGATTGTTTCCCCATGCCTACCCACAAGTTGAAAAGCTGACGTAAGAGGGGAGCTTACATTATCCCAGACATGTAAGACAAGTATATGTTATCCCACTATGCTTATTATATCAGTGGCAGAAAAAATGATAACATGGGTTTAGCATTGATAAATTCCCACTGTTACTGTAGCACTTTGTTGTTGCTGAATGCTTGCAGTTTGATTGTTTAACAGACAGGCTAAAAGCCAAGCCATAATCAACAAAAGTGAGGAGTTCAGGAGTCTGTAAATGCAGCTATGTGGCCTGTTCTGAGCTGTCATTACCCCTTTGTAAAAGCTGTGAATCTCTCTCTGTAATGCTGCCTGACAATTCCCCTATCATGTCAGTAAGATCAAAAAGTGGAAGTAGATTTTATATCTTTTTAAACCCAGAAATAATGATTATGATTCACAGCTTCAGTCAGTATCCTGAACACAACAATGAGTCTTCCTGGAGCTAAAACAGAGCTTTCACTAAAAGACAAGGTGTTTTGACCTGAAGGAGTTTGAGGGATGCAGACAAGCTAGTGCCATGTGTACAGGTGTACTCAAGCCTTTGTTTAATTTGGTCAGCTGCCAAATCCCGTTATATCTCTGTCTGCTGATTTTAAAGAGCTTTCCTCCATTGCAAATCCTTCCCCATGTAGGTGCCTTTAGGATGAGATCAAATTATATTTTGTTAAAATATATTTAGATATTATATAGAATTGCATTTTATACTATATGTTATGCAATATTTTATGTACACATACAATATAGAATATAACTGTATTACATATACAATCTTAAATTACACATTTTAAATTATAAGTTATAAAGCTTGCAAGGTCCTCAAAACCTCCTAGGTAAACCATCTTGGTCTTTCAAGACTTACTTTCCATTTCTACTTTCTACCAATCAGTCAATCAATGGGTCAATCAATCAATCAATCAACCATCACCACTGCAGAGTCAACCCTGGATATGTGCAGAGACCTCTTCCTAATTACATTTAAAGTTCTGCTGGTCCCGGCTCTCTTTAAAAGAATCCACACAGGTCTTTTGTAGTACTTTTTCTTTTAAGAAGGGTGATTATTTTCCAGAGAAAGTCCATGTTCAACCATTCTTTGAGGCATAAGTAGTATCTTGGCAAAGGTTTACCACAGGTCTGAGTCAAACAGCAATTGTCAAGTAAAGCTGAAAGCCCATGGAATACTATGTGTATAAGGGAGTGTGGTGGTGTTTAAGAGATCTCATGTAGATAGACAAGCAATTCTTTCTGACGCAGGGGAAACAGGTCAATTGCAGCATTTAAGTTTCCTATAAGTCCTTCAACCATATCACATAATCTGTGGCATTTCTGTAGCACCTCCCAGCCCAATCCCCACAAGCCTTTCAAAGACCTGGGGTTACTCACTCAGGGAGAGGCAGGGACAAGGTGCACTCCGGGGTTTCACTAAAGCCTGCAGAAAGCCAAGATCACATGCTGTGAAGCCCAGGCACAAAGGCTGTACCTCTCCAGTGAACCCCTGCCAGTTACTTCAAGTCAGGTAAGAGACAGGGATAGAGAGGAGACACCAACTGGAGATATCAATTGACTTGTCTTGTTAACCCCTGCTCATCCTGCCACAACTTATTTCAGAGATAAGGAAACCGAGTACTGGAGCTCTCTCTGGCAAGTTGCGCCTCTTTCTTCCTTTGCAGGTACACAGTGGTGGTGCCCCAACTTCTTGCTGCTTTTCTAAGTCAGAACTCAGACTAACCTTGGCTTGAAATGCAGGCCTGATTGCAGAAGACTCTGCCTACCACACAGGCATCTGAAAAATCATGGCTGGCAGCACATCCCTGGCTATGAGCAGGGTAAAAGCACTCTCAAAAATAACATTTCCCCACACAGCAAAGTACAAGCAACTTGGAGTTTTCCCTATTGCTGCAGAAGGGACAAGTCTTCTGCAAGTCTTTATATCCCACAGAAAATCAGGATTTCCATCCTTGGGCTGCACTTCAGTCTCAAGCTCCCCCAGGCTCTCCTGGTTGCAGAAGCGGGACCCACATTCCTCTCTTTTGCTGGTGCTTTAGTCTGGAAAACCCCATGAGGTTGAGCTGAGAGAGACAGCACCTCCACAGCCCTGCCTTCGGCCTCATGGCAGCAGACAAGAAGAGATTCCTCAGGGTGGGCTTCCATTTCACTTGTGCTGCCTACCTTTTTCAGCCCTCCGGTTGCAAGAGTCATTTGGCTGCAGTGTTTTTACAGCATAGCTTTTCTTCTTGAGCAGGTAGTTCTAATTGATACCAAATCCACCAGCTTTTTGCTCAGCTCTCTTAAGAACTTAAACCAAGAGACAAAGCCTGGCATGCTTTTGTTGTTGTTGTTGTTATTGACAAGAAATAAACAAAATGATTAATCTTCTGCACTCCCACTGAACGTCCATCAGTTGGCCAGGCCAGATAAAATGAGAGTCTTTGAGTTCATTGCCCTGGCTTAGCATGTTGCTTCAGTGCAAATCAAATAGGAAACCTAATCCTGGAGAGGTATGAGCATCCTCCAGTCTCACAGCTGCATTTGCAAAGTTGTTTCTGGTCATTCTGGTGTCTGACTGTTTTGGCATCTTATGTCTTACGTCTGACAGCAAGTCTATATAATCATCAAAAAGTCAGATGAGGCAAAAAAATAAGAAAGCAGTAACTGAGCAGTGCTGATATTCACACACCCTCCTGTGCTTCTGGGAAGGATCCTTTCTCCTCTCCTCAGGATACAAGAGCCAACACCAGGAACCACGTGGGGAGATTTCTGGTCTAGGTGAGCAGGGTTAGTGTGTACCAAGACAGCACAGGCTTGCAGGGAAAGGCAATGACTTTTATTAACTCAAATAATACATATCTGGAGAATAAGTGCTTTAGGGCAAAACCACTTCTCTTTTCTTCCCAGGAATACTTATTTGTGTAATAGAAGGTGCTATCTCTACCCACATACTTTGATTTGATTACTGTGTTTGAAACCATTCTGACCACAACAGCCCCAGTCTCCTGGGAAGGGAAGAAGTTACCTGATCAACTTAACAGCCTTAATCTGATGTATTTCCTGGGAGAATTTTAGGAGATGATAGGAATCAGGAAGCTGAAAAAGGTAAATGCAGCAACTATCCATAAAATAAAATTATTCCGTTTAATCTCCCTTTTCAGAAGATTAATGGAACAAGTCAACAACCTGTAAATGCCTAAAATGCATCACTTCTAACATGAATTTGCTCCAAAGAAGTCATGCTGCATCAATCTGATTTCTTTTTGCAACAGTACAATACACCTTGTGGACAGGAAGAACATGCACGGAAGTCATTAACCATGACCTCGGGAAGACTTTGCCATTGTCTCCCTTGATATTCTGATCCTAAAGTGAGACAATAGATCTACATGAAGTGAGTAGAAGCTAGTAAGACCCAGCTGAATATTTGTACCCAGAGCTGTCAACACTGAGATGTGTGTGACTCTCAAAACTCTGAGGTCTACTGGGGATCTGGTCAGAGTTTCTGTTAGTGCTTGGATAGTGGGACAGACGGGAAGGCTGCAGGTGTCCAGGAAGGCATGACTGGAATTTGAAATTACTTTGCTGGACCAGAGATATGATATGGAAAACCTGCACGTGAATTAGCAAGGACAAATGCAAGATACTGCAAGTGATCTGGGACAATCCCCAGCACAAATACAGGATTGTGGGGAGGGAGTGTTCTGCCATTAGGGTTGGAATTAGAGGGATAATCACCTGGATGGAACCTGGCACTCCTGTGAAACAGTAACACAGCCAGCTCTGCTACTGCAAAGGAATGGGAGCATCATGGGCAGGCATGTGACGGGATCTCTTTGTGCTGGTGAGGGCAGCACCCACAGGACATGGTGCAGCAAGGGCACAGTTCATGGAAGGTCATCTGGGGGATAACAACATCTGGGATGAACATCCTCCAGTCTCATAGCTGCATTTGCAAAGTTGTTAAAGATTTTAGCCCAACAGGTGGGAGGCTGGAAAACAACACTGTCCTGGCAAAACAGGTCTCTGCACTGACCAGGCCCCATGGGGAGTGAGGAGCTCAGGCACACCTTAGACTGAGAGCAGTGGGATTACTAGCAGCTCCCTGGTGAGATATGGGAGTAGAGGAGATCAGGGGATGTTTGCCCTAAGATGGCCTCACACAGTTGGTGCCTGGCATCCCTTCTCACACAATCAGTCAGTGAATTGGAGCATAACAGTTTCCCTCCAGGAGAACCTCAGAGCTGCTTTGATTGTAGCCATCATTGCATCTCATACAGCCAGTGGGACTGTAAGTCAGACCCTCTTCTCCTCTGCTTCACAGGGCTCTTCCTTTTCTCCACAGGATAAAAATAATCCTCTTGCGTCAGTTCCATCTCTGTGAGCAGTGAGACATTTTATTCACTGGCAATCCCTTCCCTTCTCTCATTTAAACAATTCTGTATTGAACCCATCAGATTAATTTGTGCAAGGGACATTTATTTGCCCTGCCTGCAGGTAGGTATCTACGTTTCTTTTCTTTTGGAGGAGGCTGGGTAGTGGCACAAGCATGAGCAGGGGAGAGGCTCAGGAAGGGCCAGAAACAGCATAATGGTTTCAATCAGGGCATGCAGGGGCATGAAGGGCTTCAGATGGATGCACCCAGAGTCACTAAAGCCACAGGTGAAGTCTGCAAGCAAAGGACTTTTTACAGCAATGCATTTGGGGTGTGTTTTACAATGGCACAGACATAATCTCCCAGGCAGGGAGCTGCTCTCTGTGTCTCCACAGGCAGCCTCAGCCCCTTCCAGCCCAGCCGGCTGTTTGGGGAAGGCTGTGTCAGGCTCTGGCAGAGGCTCAGGAAGAGTTACAGGAATGTGCCAGATATCAAGCTGTTCCTTTGGCCCTCATAGCTACATTTCTTCCTATTTCATGTCATGCCAAATTTCCTGCATCTGTCACTGTAGCAAACACCACCATGTTCTGCAATAAGGAACACTGTCCCAGAGCTCCCAGTAAATGCCCAGGGACAAAGTATCACAGAATCATAAAGCCTTAAGGGGTTGTAAAGGACCTGAAAGACCATCCAGTCCCAACCCACACCCTACCATGGGCAAGCACACATCCCACTAGACCAGGCTGCTCAAGGCATTATCCAATCTGGCTTTGAACACTGCCCAGGGTTGCGCTATCCACAGCCTCCCTGGGCAACCTGTTCTGTGGCCTATCTGATCTTACAGGAAAAGAATTCTTCCTAGTATCTAACCTAAACTTCCCCTTTCAATTTGTATCCATGTGCCTTGTAGAGCTCCAAGAAGAGTAAAAGCCCAGCTTCTCAAAGTTTTGGGGCATGACCATTTTGTGAGGCAAGGCAAAAACATGATGGGAAAGGGTCTTGCAAATGAAAACCAGTGTCCTGCTCTCCATCTCTGCTGAGTGAGTTCTCAGGTGTTCAAAACACTACACAACCATGAGCTGGGGGAGAATCACTTACATTTCTTCACCTTAACTGCATGACCAGGGGACACCATGACAAACAGAGGCCAAACCTATACCATGGAGGTAAAGAGCCAACAAGGAGCTGCTGACCTACATTCCAGGATTTTGTGTGCTTTTCTGACCAGGTCCCATATGGGGTGCCTCCTCCTTCCTACTTGTACTATGAGCAAGCTTCTCATCCCTTTACTCATACCACTGCCATCTCATCCCTCTGCCCCTGGCTCCACTTATTAATTTTCTTCAATTTTTCAGTGATCTGCCTGGCTCGGCTTGAAAGCTTGGGCTCAATAGTCTGTGACATCCAAGTGCAGGAAGGAGGCAGCAGAGCCTTCCAGGATCAGGCCCTGGTGGGACAGGGCTGTCTACCACTGCACCCCAACTGCAGCTCCACTCCTACGGTATGACCATATTGGATGTGTCCCAAAAGCACTTAGCAGGAGGGAAGAGGCTATACAAGAGTAGATCCGTGGTGCCTATGGACAAACATCACTTGGCTACTGTGGCTCCAAGGGAGATGAGTTTTCTCATTCTACTCAACATGGAGAGGAGATGCATCTCATCCAAAGACATACAGAAGCCAGGACCATGGCAAGGTCTCTGAGGCCCCAGGCACTGCTTTGCATCTTGTCCTCATGACAAGCCATCACCTTGTCCTTCAAAGATGCCCTGTGGCTCAGGGGCTGAGTTAACAAGCTTTCCTCCTCCATTCCCCTGTGCAAAGCCAGTGCTCAGGAATAGCTGCTGAGAGCTGCTTGGGGCTCTCTGGCATAAAATCAGCTCACCCTCAGATGACCTGGAGGATAAGCACACACGTCACCTCCTTCATCAGGCCACTCTAATCAGTTCTGGCAGAGGGGCTGAACATTGAATTGTCTCTGCAGAGCAGGTTGATGGCTGGCAGTCCTGCACTCGCATCCATTGCTGGAAGAATGAGAGCCTCCCCAAAAGCCTCCACTGCTGGCTTTGCCAAAGCCATGCTTTGAAAACAGCTTGTTCCCCTAGGGGTCCCTCTGCCCTTGTACTGGGGCTGTTCTTCAGGGTAAAGAACTGGTGATTTCTCAGGATCTCCCAATTTCCAGGATGGGATTTAAGTCATCTGCAGAGAAACAAATGCACCAAGGACAAATAAAGAAACAGGAAGAACAGGTGAGCCAAACAGATCCTGTGAGGCTGAGCAATGCCTCACTTGCCATAATATTGCCCTGTGCTTTCTGCCAAGGCACTGAAAAAAGCTGAGGCTCCAGCTCAAAGAGCCTGTGAAAGTTGAACAGGCATATTCAGGCAATTGCAGATCTAATAAAAATTAAAGTCCTTTGAAAACATAAGGTAAGGCTTCTTCTCATGCATTAGGCATTTCCCAGGACAGGCAGCAATGGGCTCTTCAGGCTGCAAAGGAGCAAAGTCCAGACTGCTGGGATTTGGAGAGCTCTAGGATGGCAGACACCAAAGAACAGGCACAATCTGTGCACAGAGGAAGAGAATGCAAAGCCTGAAGATAAAGCAATACTTGTAGCAACACAACAGCACCAATGTGGAGAAATAAAAGGGAAGGTATAAACAAGACACAACTGGAAACCAATTTTGCTCGGTCAGATTGAGATCTCAGTTATTAGGGACAGCAAATCCAAGGACACATACCAGATTTACGCCTAGGAACCCTTGACTATTACTGACCACAAACCCAAATCACTAATATTGCAAAATGGAGCAGACTCACATCACTTTCAAACATAGGCAACTCTTTTTATTATACAGACCTTCAAAGACAAACCTTTAACATCAAAGCCAGTGTTCTTGGCTTTGTCAGTATCCCCTTGACAGCACACAGCACCTCACAGAATAAGACTTGCACTTTAGAAATTATTCATAAGTACTATGGATTTTTTGTAAAATAGGACCTTTTCTTGCTTCAGTTGCCAGTGTTTCCATTTAACGTACTAAATACATTTCACCCTGACCACTGGGAATTGACTCCAGCTTAAAATAACTTGTAAATACGCTGATGTTCTCCCTCCAACAACTGCCAAACACAGCAGCCACAGAAAGTGACATTACATAACAAAAAAAGGTTGAAGATGTGGCCAGGAACAGAAAAAGGAAGAAAAATTTCAGCTCTTGACCTTGGGGTTCAACAATGTTTCTGCTACATGGAGCTGTCTTCTTCCTTCACATACATTGATGCAACCCAAAAGTTACTTTACCAAAAGCAAAGAAAATACATTTAATGAGAGTATTCAAGTCCTGTCAATCTACCCCTGGCTAGTTTGGGTTAGCTCTCCAAACATGCTGAGTGTCTAAGGTTGCCAGACCTCTATTCAGGATGCAGAACCCTTTGTAATTGTGGGGCAACACTCTTGGACGCGGCTGTGCCCAGGGTGTCCAGGTAAATATCCAGAGGCTTCCTTTTTGCCCAGGAACTGTAGTCTGCCGGCACATGGACCATCTCATTTCCCAAGTACAGCTTTCAAGGTTTAGACAGTCCCTTCATTTTATCTCAGGCTATGCTAGACTAGGAGGAACCTGATGTGGGACAGTGGAGAGAGAAGAGATCCCATGGGGATGCAAAAGTCTTCCTGCTAATGGCTTTCCTAGCACAGTGTCAGGGAAGGAAATCATGGAGGGCAAGGAGAAGGCAGAAGGGGCACAGAAGCCTGCGCTTGCCCGTGTTCCCTCTGGTGGTTGTTGATTTACAGCTGTGAGTCACAGGGCTGTGCAGCAAAACAGCTGTAGGCCATGAGCAATGCTGCTCGCACCCTGGCGAGCTCCACACCAGTGGATAGCCTCTTGCTGGGACCCGCAAGCCCTGAACCCAGAGACTGTTGCAGCAATCACCTCCAGACCTTCCTGCTCCAAGGCAGGCTCAGAGACACCTATCTGTACATGTCTCCAACCTGCTCTTCTTGAAGGCCTCCAGCACTGGGTTTCCTTCCCATACCAAAGAATAAACACCAGTGCATATATCCCTACATGGCCTACAAAAGTGGCACAGAAATCTGTGAACAGTCAGACATAGGGTTTCACAAGTCCCTGGATGCACCTCATGTTCCTCAGCTCTCCCCCTAACAGAGAGCAGCTACTTGCAACTAGACTAAATAACAGGGGAGGTTCTGAAAAGAAAGCAAAAAGCATTTTCAAAGTTCAGAGTAAGCCATCAAGCTGCAGGTCAGTTTTTATGAGACCCAAACTCATTTGTAATGTGCTGCCTTATCCAGAGGCCAAACTGGCTCTGGAGGAGGCAATCCTCATGAAGGCAAGGCACAGCAGCACACCAAATTCCTCCAGCACTGCTTGTGCTTTGTGCTTCTGGGTCACTGAGCAATTAGCCAGTTCTGAAGAGACACTGAGAAAATTTGCCATGGCTGAGCTGCACAGAAGACACTGAGAGAGAAGCATTTGCATGAAAATGGAGGGACTAAGAATTACGCTACTAGAAGAGCAAAACTTGACCTGTTTGGAGAGGGAGACAAGTGCTTTTCTCTCAGACAGAATGAGAACTGTTGGGAGAGGAAATTTAGGGACAAAATATACTTCCCTCAGTACTAAACAGCTCACCAATCCAGGACTGACGTGACCTTGGATAATGGATCTAATCTGTAGCTTCCTTCCTTAAATACAGTCAGATGTGCAGCTAGACTGTACATATTGTGACAGAAGGAGGGAGTTCAAGTTTGTATTTCTGTATGTACGTGTTGGTTGGTTGATCCCTTACACCTCCCACAGCTACAGGAAAACACTAAGGACAGAAACAAGCTCCTGATCCTTTACTCCTTCAAGTTACTCCCTGTCACCCTAGGTGATAGCAACACAAGACTACAAAGCATGATCAAGCATTATCAAGCATGACACTCTCTGTTCACAGTGTTCCAGGCTAGAACCTGCTCTGGACATCAGTGGTATCTCACTGAAACTGGAAACAGGCATGAAACCAGGGTCCCTTCCTGAGACCACCTGTGTGCAGTGGGTGATGATGGAGAGGGTGAAAGAGGAAGAAACTTCAGGTCCCAGGAGATCTCTGTGCTAGGGAGGAGGATAGGTAGAAGAGGAGATTTCAACCACTCTTCTATTGTCTCCTTTATAACTTCAGATGCTTACACCAACCTTCTCCAAATCCTCTTCCCTTTTTCATCTCCTGAAAACACCAACATCCTCCAATGGTCCATCACACTTCCCAAATCCCTCCCAGACTCTGCCATCAGCCATGGCCAAAAAGCCACAGTGCTTCAGGAAGAAAACTCAATGCTCCTTCCTTGGCTGAATAGCCTTGGGCTGGATCTGGCTGAGGGCAAAATTATCAGGGCTGCAAAGGTGCAACGAGTCAGAGTCCACTGGTGACACTGGCTGGTGTGAGAAGGGACAGAGAGAGCAGAGCAGCTGCCACCCAGCATGTGCACATGGATGTGAATGCTCAGTGTAAGAGCTAGCCCTTACCTCTCAGTTATCCCCACGTTATAAACTGGTCACAGACACAAAGCATCAGACCCACAGGTATGTGCCTACAGCTCCTGAACGTGCATAGTCCTGGCACTGTGTCCTGGTGTAGGCAAGCAGCTATGTTCCCCTTCCCACTCCACTCATGCCCAGCTAGACCCAGTCAATTAGGATTTACTGCCTGGGAAGTCATTCAGTTGTTATCAAGAAACACAAAAAAAGAGATGTTTTGCATGTGAGGAAACCAGTAGCAGGAACATAGATTATCATCCTAAATAATCCAAGATAAATATTCAAGACAAGCATCAGGCAAAGAAGTTGTCTGCCTCCCTGGCATTCATCCTGGGTACTGGCCGAGAAATTTGCCTCAGCCTCAGCAAATTCTGTATTGCAACTTTTCTCTGATCCCCTTTCTCTTCTATTCTTACCCTGCTGTGCTCTCCTAAAATTTGTAAAAAATATTGCACAGTGCCTTTTTACTATCTTCTGTTTACTTTTGGCAGTGGCAGAGGTTAAGCCAGGCTACTTTAGCAGTTTTTAAAAAATAAACCAAAGTCTATGAGCATGCATTCTTCTGACTGTGATGACAAAATGCTTTAATTTCTTCCAACCCTCGAACAAAACCCGGAAGGCTCACTAATTAAACAGCTCTGCCCCAAACTGATTCTTCTTACAGCAATGCTTCCCTCGGGTGAACTCCACCACCAAGGTCGTTACAAATTAGAAATGATACTTTATTAGTTAAACAATTCATGCCTGACATCCACTGCAATATTTAAAGAGTGCTTGGAGCCTAAAAGTGGCTTGGATGATAGCAGAGAGTCACTTGTTCCTACTGTTGCATCCTAAAATACTGCAGGCATTTCTGTCCCCCCACTTCTGAGCAGAAGGACCCAAACTTTTTTCACTTCATGGAAATAAATACAGCTTGGGGCAAGGGGGGGTCTCTCTGTCCTGCCCCAGAGACTTCAGTGTGTGGGGGTAGGGGGATATCCAGGACTCAAATCCCCATGGCACAGATACATGGACACCCACTGTGTTTGACATCTCTTGTACACAGGACCCTGTGCCCTCTGCGTGCCCTTGACACAGTGCCTGATGGGTGGCAGAGACCCTCTCTCCAGCTTCTTTTCAAAAAGAAATGCACCTTTTCCCATGAGCCACTATGAGTTTAGGATGTCAAAACTCACGAGAAATTTTAGACCTTTTTTTAAGATTTTACTATGTCTCTTGGTGAAAGTCAGTTCTGTAAACACCACCTGAGTGCTTTTGAGAAGTTCCCCCCTTGGTATATTTGTTCTGCCAAGTGTTCATAAATGAGACTGTGCTAATGTAGCTGACAGCAAAACTCAGACTATTAAATAACACTTCTCAAAGATCCTCAAGTGTTTTACGAACATGAATTAATTGAGCTGCAGGCCAACCCCGCAAATTATTTAAAGAGATCTTGAAACTTCCTTCCTTGCTCAAGGACGTGAAGAGAGGAAGGGAGGACCAAGGTCTGATGAGAACCAAAGCATCCTTATTATCCCCATTTACACTTATCCACCACACCAGCTCAAACTGACAGACAAAACCCAATAAACTCAGAATGGCTGGAATTTTACCAGGATGACATTTTTGTAAGCTCTGTCCTGCAAGCCCAGCAATAGCTAAGGAATCTGCAGAACATGGAGGAGACAGAACTGTGTCTATTTTCAGGGGAAGTTTGGGGTTTGGAATGATGTGACTATTAAGACTTCTCCCAAAACAGTTTGATTTGTCTGCAAGTTTTACTTGTCAAAAGCAATTGTCCCAGCTGTTTGAGAAGGCAACCCCCATGGCATCAGTGTGAAACAGAGGGGTAGTGGGACCTGGATGAATCTCTGACTACCCTGTCCCTTTGGCATCCTGGGTTCTGCCAGAACTCAGCAAAAGGCACCTTTCTATTGCCAAAGGAGCTGACAGAGCAAGACCAGGCAGCTGAACTCACAGATGGCCCCAGCCTTCAGAAGCACTTGCTGTGGCTAGTCCTTTTTGTTGTCAGGCAGTTTTTCCCACTGGGCTCTGTGGGGACCAAGTGGCAAAGAGAACAGCCTGGGATACCCAGGTACTGAGCCAGCCATGGACAGGCTTTTCTATATGCAAGGAGGCAGCTGGGATGTCAGGACTCCTCTGCACAATTTTGGACCCTCTTAACTTACAAAAAGCCCTGGAAATTCTGTGACTGTCAACTCCAGCCTGGGGAATCCCAGAAAAGAGGGAAAAGTTGAGTCATTTTACAAAGGAAAGATGGTTGCACAGGGTAAGGGTGTAAAGAGTACACTGAGTTAATCTTTGGAAGAACCTGGATCAATACTCTGGAAATACATCTGACTTTCTACCGTGAGATGATACTCTTTCAAACACAGCTGGAGGCTTGCTGCTAAGGACACAAAGGCTGGCGTTGGCAAAGGAAGGAGATAGACAGGAGTGCACATTGGATGGCACAGCCTGTTCTGACAGAGCTTGACGTCCCTATGCTAAAACATTTTCTTCCATCAGCTAAGTCTCCTCACCACTTGCTCATTTATGGCACTCAGCAGGCTAGGCTAGATCCATCACTTTGCCACCACACTGCATGTCATCTGATTTAAATCCTTGTATCTGTCAGGCTGGCTGCAGTCAAAAACCCCCATACATATCCAGTTGTGCCTGAACAACCCCTCTTTCCTCTCCACATGTGTGGGAAAGTTTTAGCTCAGTGTTCAGTGTCCCTTCAAACCTAACCAGGCTAGCAGAAGACAGTTTAATAACATCAGAGCAACAGAGTCCATTTCCATCCCATTTATAAGTTGCATGGGATGTAGTTACATGTTGGTTAGCGGTCAGCAGTAAGCATCGGAGTTACTCCTAAACTCACAGTTTAGATTGCTTTGTCAACAACATGCAATTTGCCTATAAAGAAGGTCAGCAAAGAAAAATTACAACATCCATAACTGCATGGAGGGCTGTTTCTGGTCACCAGAAGCAGAGGGAGACATTTGAATTCACACCTGAAAGATGGGATGCCATCCAGAGGGACACAGTCAAGCTTGAGGAGTGGGTCCATGCAAGCATCATAAAACTCAAGGCCAAGTGCTGGTGCTGTACCTGGGCTGGAACAACCCCAACAGGCTGGGCATGAACAGACCCAGAGCAGCCCTGCCCAGAAGGACTTGGGGGTGCTGTGGGTGAGAGGCTGCACATGGCCCGGCCATGGCACTCACAGCCCAGAGAGCCAAACGTGTCCTGGGCTGCATCCAGAGCCCCGTGGGCAGCAGGGGAGGGAGGGGATTCTGCCCCTCTGCTCTGTTCTGCTGAGAGTTCTCAGGAGTTCTGAGCAACCTGATCTAGTGGAAGGTGACTCTGCCCAGGGCAGGGGTTTGGAACTAGATGGTCTTCTAGTCTCTCCCAGCCCAAACTATTCTATGACTCTGGCCCACAGTGTAGTATTGCTGGGTGCTGATCAGTCCGCAGCTGCAATGCAGAGGAGAACAGCCACATTTATGTGTACGTGACTCTCCACTGCTTAAGTCCATGTGCAGGCAGGGTCCATGGCAGACACTGTGCTCACCCATGCCGAGGAAGGACTCATAAATTACCAAGGAAACTTATCTTGAGCCAACTTAATGACAACCCAGAAAACTTTGACAGTCTCAGTGTGAAGTATTGCAGGACATAGAAAAGTGTGAAGCGTATGAGAGACACTTCTCCACAGCTTCCACAACTCAGACCCAAACAAAATGCCACATTACTGTTTTCTATGCCCTCTCTGCACAGGGAAGATTCACATTTCCAATGGCAGACAGCTACAGGACCTTTTAAAAATCATTCAGAGGACTCTGAAGTGACACTAGTGTGATTAGTTCCTGGCTAAAGACCCCGCCTAATACAGCAGATTAGTAGAGTATATAAAACATTTGGAGTACATAAATAAAAGATGATCATCTTGAGAGATTGCTTTCTTGGATCAGTTCTAAAAAGCCTGAAACTGAAAGACACCACTTAACACAAGACAACTGGATATGTGAACTACAAGGGCATAAAAGGCCATTGCATTTACAGTCATTCAACTCATAGCTGGATGAAAACCAGAGAGCATATCCAGTAATAGATCCACATAAGAGATGTTATCATCCTTCACAATTGGCCCTCATGAATGGGTGAAAAAAAAATTCACCAACCCACAGAGGCACATGTATCTCCTTGCTGTCACTCAAGACAAGGACCCCAAGTCTCCTTACATGTGAGATACTGTTTGCTCATTTACAGGAAAGTTGACATGGTGGTCAAGGGACAGGCTCTGATGCAGGAGCAAAAGAAAACAGGTAGCATGGTTTGTGTGGGAGGACTTGGGCAAGAGCTGGGTTCTCCTTTACTTGATTTCAAGGAGTTTTGCAAATAAAACCCAAAACTCAGCAAATACATGAACTTTGGGAAACAACATCTGCAGAGCTTGTCTGAACCATGGGAATATTGGGGACAGCAAACCCCCTTCCCACCACTCCCCACTCCTTACCAGAAGCAAACTCAGTCCTCTTGCTCAAACAGGAACAGACAGAAGGATTTAACATCTCAGACATCCTACCCAAAAGGCTTCAGGTAATTGTAAGTACCTTGCTAGAGAGAGGAGCTTTGCCAACACCATTGCATGGAAGGAGATGGGACAGTGACAAGGTCTGAAGAGATCTTCTGTGGCTGGGAGAATGCAGCTTATCCTTACCTTGGGCATCTTGCGCAGATTGGGAGAGAGCTTCAAGCAGGTGATGAGGCCTCGTTCATCTCCAACAATGATAATAGGATCGACAGGATTAAATTGGACGTGTGTTGTTTTAGTTTTCTTCCTGGACACCACTAGCTGGCTGCAGAGAGGTTCAAGCTTATTAATGTTCAGATCAAACACATGGGCCTGGGAAAAAAAAAGAAAAAACAAAGAACGCAAAAGGGATTAATTAGGCAAGAAGATTTCTCACTGACAGAACGATGGCTGGAGAAATCAGAACGAAAAAAATCATTCCAACCACAGCACACAGTTGCCATCTGTGCTCAGGGCTGTGGTCTTCTTTTAAGTAACCAGTGTGCAGAAGTCAGGTGCTGTTTGTGAGAACTGCCCCTCTCCTGCAGGGGCTCACGGACAAGGACCACTTCCCTGCTGTGGGTGCAAGCCTTGGCAAGGCTCCAGCTGATATGGGCTGGAGAAGGCTCAGAGCCAGCACTGCTAACCCCACAGACCTTAATATCCCTTCTCAGTGTGAGTAATGAGACAAACAGGCATTAAATCAGAGTCTAACACAGATTGATGCCCAGAATGGGGAATGCTGTCAGAAATTCTGATTACTGCTTATTATAGAACTCCCTAACATTTTCAGCTTAATAATAAAAACAATAAAGACACAAACCAGTAAGTAATGGGGAAGTGATGAGAACAGCCATAGTATAATTAGAGTGTACCCTGGGGTAATGCCAGAGAAGAACAGGACAGCTTGGCAGCTCACTCCAGCCCAGACACTACACCTGCACATATGTCCTTCTTCCATGGCATCAGGAAAAGTGCCAGAAAATTAGCTAAACAGGAAAGGTGAGGGTGGAGGGAGAGAGGCCAAGGGTCCACTCAGGTAGGAGTCCCACTGGCATGGACTTCAGACCTCTGGCACAGTGACACAGACCTGCCACAGCCCCAGCTGCAAAACAACACACATTTAATTGTGCAGAGGAAAGAGTGGCAGTTACTCAAGAGAATGAATTAACTTAATATTATCTCCCAATAATTGCAATTAGCTCCAGTTGTTAATACAGACTGCAAAGGCTAATAAAACATGATGTGCCTCTCTTGCCCAGGGCTGAGGTCAGCCATTTCCAGCATCCTGAATTTCCACCTGATATTCACCATTAAGTTCTTCAGCCTTATGTTTCTCTTCCCTTTTCTGTCTTCAGAGAAACTAGGAAGGGAATGCTTTATGCTAACAAGTACAGTGGGAATATAGAGGAAATTAGAATTGAACTACTTGTAAACCTCCTTCCAGCTGTGGCTTGTTTACCAGCACTTAAGAGACAAAGGAAACATGTAATTTCAACAGTATGCCATGTTGACAATTTGCATCTAGGAATTATCTGAAATCAGACAATGCTACTCTATAAAAGCGTATTCCGAAGAGTGTGGAAGGTAACAAATCACTACATGTACTTTCCCATTATGCACCAATGAGTCAATGAATTTTATCTAAATCCATTTATAGCATAGAGCTGGGCCATGTGCAAGCACATGTCCCAGGCAGTCTCATGAGCTGCTGTGTCTTCACAGAACTGAGAGTCTAGGAATTTGTGATGACCTTGGTCTGAGCAGGAGAACAAAGGTCTTACAGATGCAAAAAATAAGAAAAGGAACACTGCCTCCAGACTGAAGTGAAATAAAATGGGAAAGTGCTTGAAAAGTGGATAGGGCTGTCAAGACACATTTTGAAGAAATACATGACAGTACAATTCAAGAAGGGAATACAAAGCATCAGCCATATAAAGGATTTGTATTTTGGAGAGCCCTTCCCCAGTTAGCAGAAACATAGGTGAAAGCACAGCAGCATTTTTATCTGTTCAAATTACTAGATGCCAGCATTACATTGTGAATTTTGACTTAACACTTGAGGTCTCAAAGTCCAACAAAGGTAACTTCAATTTCCTGCCTCTCAACATAAATCAAGGTGTCTCTTCTGGCTTGTATTTTACACCTGCTGTCTTACTTTCTCAGAAAAGAAACAAGCACTCTTTCAAGCATATCAGTACCCCATGAGCCACACTCATTAAAGATCTGATTTCTTGCCTTCATAGAATACATTCTTATTAATTTAGTAAACTAAGAGCCTGGAAAATGCTCACTGGTTGAGTAGAACCATTTAATGTAGGAAAAAAAAAAAAGTGACAGGGAAATAGTGGCCAGGTTTCTTCTTGGCAGCCAAGCCTGCACTGCTCTCTGTAGGGCTGTCAATGTATCCTCCACACACATCCTACCCAGCCCTGCACTGGAGAAGGATGGCATGGCCAAAGGCTCAGTGCTGGAGTGCTGAGCAATTTAAATTACTCTGGGTGAGGCTGTTTCTCAAAAATGTCACGAACAGCCCAGACAAGCACAATGCCTGGGACAAGAACTTGAAACCACCAGCAATGTGGAGAAGGTCAAAAGCAAACAAGTTTATGAATGTTCCTGCTATAAAGTTCCTCTTTTATGAGCTTCTAAACAAATGGGCTTGTTTTCCTTTGCCAAGTGAATCGTGGAAAAGTACAAACTATTTCAGTTCTTCAGCTGGAAACATCAGCCTCCTATCAGCTGTCAGACACACCAGATGGAGGGGTGGGTCACGGGCACTGAGAAGGACTTCAGAGGCCTTGATTTAGAGACTCGCAGTTACTCTTAGGAGAAAGGGAAACGAGGTCAGAGCAACACTGGTTTTGATGCTTTGGGAGTAGCCTAAAAGAAGCACAGGGCTTCCCACAACTTGAGGCAGGTTAATAGTGCTTTAATAGTTAATAGTGCACAGCAGCAGAGTTACATGTGGCCAGCGCCATCTGTAGAGCTGCCTAGGGCTTTTTGCCCAAAGAATGGAGACTGAAAACCTGCAGCTCTCCTTGTGACTCTTAGTCTCTTGAGTCCCCTAGTCACAGAGTCCCTAGACCCCTGCTCTGCTCACTCTGGTCCTGAAATTAAGAATTATGGAGTGGAATCCAGCTGAATCTCCCATCACAGAGAATCACCAACAACACACAGTTTTCTCTTCATCCCACTGCCATGGTACCCTCTGCCCCAAGACCACTGCTTGCACCCAGGGATGGCCTCTCAGGTCTTGCCAGATGAGCCCTCTCAAAGTCTATGACCTAGAGAAGAGCAACCATGACCCACACAAGTGCTACCCAACCCAATGTGTGACTCAAAGTATCAAATTCATGGGGAGCCAGGATGACCAGAGCCAGAACCACGTCCAAACCCTCCTTCATGGAGCACAGGCTCCAGAGCAGGCACCCATCCAGCAGCACCCAGACAAGAACTGATACACAGACACTGCCAGGCAGCTGGTACAAAAGGGCATTTTTATAAAATGTTACTTGTGTCCTTATTCTTTCAGAGTTTACAAACTAGTGAGAGTCCTTTTCTGCCAGCTCTGCATGCCTCTTCTCATGCTGTCAAAGCTGGTTCCTCACTGCAGGTGCTGAGACCTGGGGCCTTCACATTTGCTCACTCACACTCATCCAGGAGCACTTTAGAATCTAAAGAGTGAAGGTTTCCAACCTCTGGTTTTCAGACCTCAAATATGTTTCCATTTGGTATACATCAGCAGGGAAGGAAGCAAAAGCCTCCTGACAAACTAATTTCAACCCTTCTGCAGATTACGTAGAAATGAGTGAGGAATCTGGAGCGCCTGCTGCTTTCATACCAAAGTAGACACCCTATTTTTTTTCTGCTAATAAGCTAAAAAAAAATAAGTAAGGGCATTTCAGTTCTCTTTTATGGAGTACTTAGGAACAATATGTGGTCACTTGCTTAAAGGAACATAAATCAGACTCCAAGAACAAGAAACAAGGAAAAAGACACAAAGAGAGATGTAAAAGAAATCTGAAAATGTCTGAAATAGGAAAGTGGAAGAATTCCCTTCTGTTTCACCCACAACTACAGGAGAATAAAACTCTGGATAGTAACCAATTCTTTGACAGCAATTTTATTTACAATCCTTGTAAACCTCTGTGCCTGCTCCAAGAAAGTGCAGGAGCATCTTCCAAATGCAGCTGAAGCTGCTGAGTTAAGCAGCTCCTTGCAGCATGGGTATGGGAACTCAAAATGTCTTTCAGACATTTTTAGAAGTTCCAGGCCTTGGTCAGAGGCATTCTAGACCCTGGCAGACAGCTGAAAAACAGCTGTGATTTTGAGTTTGAGCCATGGAATGAATTACCAACTTTGGAGGTGGAACAAGCAGTCACAAAAGGTTAGATAGTATAGTATAAATAATTACAAAGTAGAGGGGAAATTTTTTTAGTATTGTACAGGGGGGGTTTAACACATGTACAGGGGGGTTTTCACTTTGTACATGGGGGTCAGAAGTTCTAAGATGGAGGAAAGTGGGCTGATCCTATTCTTCCTCCTTCTTTTTCCTTACCTCCATGTTCTTAGTGATGTTGGCACTCACAGATTGGTTTAGAGTAGAAAAACACTTGGCAACGTAGGTAGTAGGTATTGGGGAATAATTGTAAACATGTTATACGTAATATATCTTATAAAAGATGGCAGCAGCCCTGGGCGGGGAGAGAGACGAAGAAGACAGCAGATAGAGAGGATGTCAGTGTGTGTGTGTGCCTCTACCCAGGCCGCTGATCAAATAGCTGCAGTCCAAGAACATAATCTGTTAGATAACTAGCAATAAACTGCCTTGAGACTGAACAGCAAAAGCCTGAGGAGTTCTTCTTTGGAAGCACAGGTTGGAGGAGGAATTTCACCACCATATGAGACCCCAGAGCAAGGCCGGGGTTCTCACACATGGGGATTTATAAGCTGGTACCAACCACAATCAAAAGAAACCTAGACCCACAGTACTGAAGTGCTGGACAAGCTGGTAGTAGATAAGCCAGGCAGATGTTCAAAGCAAATTTCTTGATGGAAGGGCAGCAATTCTGCTAAGTCTGTGAAAACAAGCACTGAGACCATTTTTCTCTGAGGTGGGACCAAGTGAATTCTGCAGTTTCTGATGCTTTTTATCCAATTAGAATAATTTTAAACTGCAATCACAGTAATAACAGAGTTTCTCTTCACACTTTACGTACAGGCAATAATGGATCTAAGTCTATTGTGTCACCATTGCAGAAAAAGTTTGACATAAATGAGCTGCTTTGATGCTTGGCTTCCATACAGCCAGAGAAGAAATCCAGCTCAGTCTTATCCAGGCCAACAGCTCCTCTGTCTATGAATCATGCTAATGTGTTCCACCTCCTAAAATCCAGCTATTCCCCACTGCAACTCCACATAGCTCCTCTGCAAAAGCATGGCACTGTGCATGTCCAAGGCAAGTACCACAGCTCCAGCACCAAACTACATTCAGAATTTTGGAGTCATTTTTCCCCACCTGCTCTACCAACTGCACTTACAGCTTAGAAGTCAGCCCAGGTTCTCATCTGCTTGGCACCTCTGGGGTGACTTGGACTCCTCTGTCCTCGTACCCTTTTGCTCCCTGCCCTAAGGCAACAGGAAGTGAAATGCAAGAAGATGTGGGGGAAACAAAACCCTCAGCAGAACTTCTCTGCCAGCACAACAAATTACTTGATTTTTGTGGCTAATGAAGAAGGGAGCTGAAGAGCTACTTTGACTAACAATGTCTTTATTTTGTCCTCAAACCCCTACTGAACCTACCATGGCTGGAGCATTTCCTGTACTTTTATTCCAGTCTTACAAGCCTTCCTTCCCCAGAAGTGGGCTGGACAATGCTAGTGTGTTCAAAAACATCCTGATGGCATCCAGAACCAAGACTGGGGGGAAATATATATGTGTGTAAGAACAAGGCAGATATGCCTGGTAACTTGGCAACAAAGAATAAAATCAGTGTAAGAGCAAAAGGTGGAGGATAATTTAATACCATGCTGCCCTTTACCAGTTGACATCTCTTTCAGAGCTTGGCTTTCACTGTCCTTTTGATCGATTTACCTCATTTTCTTGACTGAATCATGATCCCTCATCAATTCACAAACTCCAGAGATGATTTGTTTCAAACTCTCAGGTAATACATTTAACAAGTGGGCAGGCCACCCCCGAACTGTGTCTAGCACCATGGCAGCTACTGAAGCATGCCAAAGGCAAAGGGCAGGCAGGGCAGCCCAGCTTGCTCTGCACTGGAGACCTTAGTTTGCCTGATATTGCCACTGCAGCAAGAACAGGTTGCAATACAATTAATTTTCTCTAGCAGGATATTTTTCATTTACAAATGAATATTGCAAGACAATTCTTGGTCCCTCTGACACACAGAGCAATCAGGGTCCTAGCAGGAATAAAGAAGACCTGACTCAGAAAACATTAATTGCCTCCCTGCTTCTGCAATGACAACACAGGAATCATGGTCCTCAGTGGTCCTGATCATAAAATTCACGGCCTTTCACAGCACTTTCCTGCTACTGGTGAAAGAACAGGCTCCAGCCCTGTCACAGGTATGTTCAGAGGCAGCTTTCTGCTTGGTGGATGAGCAGGCAATGTGTGAAACCTACTTCTTGGGCTGAGCTAGCCAGGAGCCAGCTGCATGTTCTGAGGTATGGGAGAGGGCTAAGCACATCTCTACGTCTTACAGCATCCCAGCGCGATGACACAACAGGGAAAAGAATGCCTGTCACCTGACTTAACTGTAGGGCTGTATCTCTTATCTTTTCCTCATTCAGTAAGAACTGGGTCATTCCCAATTTGATATGGTAGGAAAACAGCATCAGCCTTAGGTGATTTGACTCAGCTCCCACAAGTCAGTAAGAAATCAAAGCCTCAGCATGTAGGAGAGCTGCTATTCATTCAGACAAGCTGAGTCTTGGCCTCTTCTGGAAATCCCAAGACATTGTTTTGCAAGAAAGTGCCTGTTTATCCAAGCTAAATTATTTGTCAGTCACCAATTCTGCCAGCCTGGTTCTCCCCTGAATGCCTCAGTGGTTAGGATAAAGCAGTGTTCCTGACGTCTACCTGTAAGCATGGGCTACATTCCCTTCCTCTGATCTACCAGCCCTGTTAGTCTTAAGAAGATTGGTCTTAGACTGGTTTTATGTGATACACCCTTAGTAAAACCTTACTAGACTGCCTGCTCCTTGATCTACCAGTGCTCACGAATGGAACAATCAATGATTTGTCCCAGGATCTTTATGGGTAGCTATTTTAGGCTGGCTAATCTCTTCTGCACTGTCACAGTACTGAATACTAGGCAAAGAGTCTTTTTTTCCAGTGTTCTGACAGTTCCCTACTCTGACATCCACCACAAATACCTGATAAAGAACAGGGAGATGGTTTCAACCAGTCCTTTAAGTGCCCTAGGGTAAATCTGCCAAGGCTGAGCTACCTGAATACACACACCAGTTGTGTCACTCCTTCTGTGCTCTCTCTGCTGTGACCCACAGTCAGTGGGTCATTCAATCCCTGATGTCAAGCTGAAGCTTCATCTCGTCTCATGCTGGCAGGGTCCTGGCTATGCCCTGCCAGAGAGAGTCAGCACTGCACGCTGGGGTAAGGGCAAGGGCAGGCAGTGGCACAAGAAACGGCAGCACCACATCTGATGGGAGAGGCAGTCACTGGTCTCTGCCACCTGCACCCCACAGCACAACAGCAAAGCTGTTCACAGGGCAGACACTGAACTGCCATGGTTTGGAGACTGGTATTTAAAATTAACCCACACAGATTAAAGGTCATTATAAAATGCCAAGGAATAAAGATCAAGATTCAGGAGCTGCTGTCTCTGTATAGAAGGATTTGACAGACAGCTGGAGGCTCTCAGTGGCCAAGACAACAAAAGTCCAGACTTGCAAATTCAAACCTAAGTGAGGAGCCATTACTAACAGTGATTTAATTAATTAATTAAGAGCAGAAAAGGGCAGTTTTATAAACTCTTGTAGATTCTCCTGATGGACTCTGTGTCCCCAAGTAGGTCTTTATGCGAAGTCTAACAGATTAATCAACACACAAAATCTTTTCAGATGCTGTTGAAGTAATTTTTTTGATTCACACAGCCATGAAGCAGAAGAAGGCCAACTTGGTTCCTGTATGCCTGAATGAACTAGTTAATCTCGGCAGATCAGTTTTGTCAAAATGCCATATTTCATAATCTGAAAGAGCAATGGCTTTAGTAATGAAAAACTGGCCTGTGAGACCCTCTGCAAAAAAACAATTCCTGTAAAGCCATCGACAAAAGGGGTTTAAATTTGACTTTGTACTGAAACCAACTACAGTGTTGATAGTCACCTCATCTGCAATCAATAGCTAACGGATGTGAACATGCAGTAGTGTTGTGAGATGCCTGATGCTCATTTTGAGGCTTGGAGACCACTAGAGCATGCTATGACAGAATGGGGGCTGCATCACTATAGAAGTGAGGGCTCAGAGCCTGCAGTAGTAAACCAAAGTCTTCCAGGCCAGCTTTATTCCCTAAGAATAGCTGCTAGAGGAGAGAAATGCTGATGTACAGAGTCTGCTGGCAGAGGGAGGAGAATGGAGAATGGTCTAATTGGCACAAAGTGAAAGCAACATTAATTTTGGGACTCTGACCATCTATCTCATTGAGCACTGACATGCCACCAACCCCTGTTCTAAAGCTGACTGTCCAGCAGTCCACATCAATCTCAATGATTCAGCAGGGAATAAGAATGAGCCTTTTAGGTTTTCCAGCAGAAAAAAAATGAACAATTTTACAAGAAACAGACATTTATGCTGCAAATACAATTTCAAAGCCATTTTAAGAAAGCTCCCACCCGCTTCAGCCTACTCAAAGGTCCTTTTGGGTGATGACAAAGAGACTTTGGCTCATTCAGTGTCTTTACACCCCTGAAATTGCCCTGGTCACAGTGCTGAGAGCCAGGAAAGACCTTGTCTCCACCCTGCAGAGCTAGTGGTAGCCCCATAAGGTATGGATAATCCCCCTGGGCTATTGCAGAAGGGGAGGAGGAAAAATTCAAATGCAGCAAGGGCATTTGTAGTCATGTTCATTGTCCTGACACCTCTGGGCAAAAGTATCAACAGATGAGAGACTTGTTGGCACCCCTGATTTGTGTCCTACAAGGAGAGACAGGACTAAGTAAAAAATACCCAGGGAAATATTTGCAAGCTTGAAAGGTTTAACAAGCCTCTTGTCTACAAAATCATTCATGCTTTAAATATAGAGTTTGGCTTTTGCTTCAAGTCCATGCTAAATGGGCAGCAAGTTTCTGCAAATTGCTCTGTGTACACTCACACATGTGCCAGCACTAAGCAAGTGCTTCTCTCTTCACTAAGAAAGGATAGGCACCAAGACTAGCTGGCAGAATAATCTTGGCATGTTATCCTATAAGTTAGATTCAACAGAAAGCTGGTCTTCAAGGTTTCACATTCAAAACAGTTGTACAAACAGTAAAATAGGTTTATATAAGCCAGAAAAAGCACACTTGCTTCCTGAGCAGCAGCACAAACCATTCACTAACTTCCTGAAGGTTTGGGTTATTTAAAGTATTTCACATCTTGAAAGGTCAACAGTTTCACTAATGGGGAAAAGCCCTGGAGCAAAATGCCTGACCAGTTTTTTCTCTGTAGAGTGAACACTGAGATAGCATTTATCTTGAGGCTATCAGTATTTACTACAGATGGTTATAACAGGACCTTCCTCTTGCTGCACTAGTAATGAATAACACAGCCCACAAAAACATGAGAGTGAATGGACTTGTACTGTGTACAAGCCTGTGGTAAAGCCCCTGGGATCTTCCTTTTCACACAGGACATTTCATAGGGTCATACGGTTAGAAGGAAATTCTGGTTGAAATAGACTCACAGAAGTCTCTAACCTTTTGCTTAAAAGGAGTGTCAACCCTGAGGAGAGATGTGATTTTTCAGGGCTCTGTCTAATCTGGTCTTGAAGCCTTCCACAAACAGAGACAGCATAGTCTCTCTGATCAAGCTGTTTCACTACCTGACTGCCTTCAGAGTTAAAGTTTTTTCATATATCTAGCCCAAACCCCTCATTTCAACTCACGTCAGCTGTTGTGTCTCATCATCACTTCTTGTGTTGCTGTGAAGATTTTGGCTTGAACTTCTTAATGACCTCCTTGAAGGTAGTGGCAGGCTGCTGGGTTCCTTCTCCAGGCTGAAAAAACCCAGCTTGACCACACCATAACACCCATTGCTTAGAGCAGCTTATGGCCCATAGCCTGGGATCCAGCCAGGGGATCCAGCCAGAAGGACACTTGTGATATATAAGTCTTTGGTTTTTTTAACAGGTGTAACAATTCATGAATTCTACACACAGAAATGGAGGAAATGTCAACACCATTTCCTTCTTTAATTAAAATAAGTAAAAGAAGACTAAGAGGAAATTTCAGGTATGAATCCCAGTTTTACATGTTTCAATTATTTTTTTATACTTTAAATGTAAGTTTAAGATGGACTTGGAGCAAACTCTCAAAAGCAAATACTTCTAAATGCTGCAGGATTGAATTAAATCCTTTCAATTTGTCTGCCCTCTGTCCTTAAAATAAGCTGACCAATATCTCCACATTTCCAGTAACCCAAATGGAAGTGTCCAGGTATTCATATCCACCTCCAATTTTTTTTTTTTATTTCCAAAGTGGCTCTCTCATCCCAGTTAGCCTTTTTCTTCCTGACAGGCTTTTACCATCTACAACACAAGGTGTTCTCTTTTATGAATCTGTTTATGATCTTTCTGAAATAAAATGATCAGCAAGCAGAGCAGGAAACTAAGGAAATTAACCAGAACATGATGGAGATCAATAGTAGCAGTTATTATCCACTGCACCAGTGGTGGAATGTGCACATTTGGATTACTTATGAAGAGCGGCACTGTCCAAAGCAGATGTCCAGCTGCCAACAAACATACTTTATCATAATGACCCTGATATTTACAGGTTGTATTAAATCCCTGCCTCCTGGATTCATGGGAATTGAGAGATTTTTATATACTAAAGTGCCCCAATTTCCAAGACAGTCTTAAGGAGCTTATACACATTTTGAACATATAACATCAGCTTGAATAAGGAAAAGTGTTTTACAGATATGCCAGGTATCTTTTGAAGACTTCAATTAAGGCCTGATTTTAAAACCACCTCCAGGCAACCTTCAAATTTTGCAGGCATGATTATGTGCAGATACCAAGACAGAGGCTGTTTGCTAATAGGAGGCCTTTAATGTTTTATTTTCTGGCCTAATGTTCTGTATTTTTCTGTTATGGAGAATCATAGAACATCCTGTTAATACAGATTTTTTTCTCCAGCATTAAAGGAGCCTACCCTTTGCAAGGCACTGAGTTATTCACAAGTGCACCCTGCTACAAAGTGAAATATGTCCAGAATAGAAAAGGCTGTAAACAACTATTTATTCCACTTCCACTGCAGATCTAGAAGGTTCTTTTCAACAATAGCAACTAAGATATGTCTCAGACGTAGCTGCTGCAGCCAGCACGTGTAGTAGTTAACACAGAGACGCAGAATTCCTACCAGCATCAGCCCTGGCCAACCTACTGCAATAGGAAGGCAGCTCTGCCTGGACCTGTCCTGCTAGCAAGCCCAGTTTTGGGCTGCTCCTAGTTGATGGCCACTCTTCTCAGCATTTGGGACAGACACCATAAAGCAGAATTAGAGCCTGTTAAATTAGGCTCTATTTAGGATTACTCAATTAGATCCAAGGATAGTCAAGTGAGATACCCTAGGTGCAGTGCTGTCAACTCAAATGGGCTTTTGCCTTATCATTATCCTCATATAGACTCCAAGTCCATGGAATCTGTAGCTAATGTGGCTAGGACAAGCTGTGGTTGGGATGGGAAGACCCCAGAGTGCCAACTCTTGCCAAGACCACAACAGTTTCTCTGCAGTAGGTAAAGCTCTGAGAAAGAGCTCAAGTGGCATGAGGCATCTCTAGAGATGAACTCACTGCCAAAACCTGACCACGTAAGTAGGAAATTCAAGTATAGACATTCTATCTTTTCATGCTGCCCAGCATGCATCCCTGCCTGCAGACATCTCTGTCCTTTTCTGCACAGCTAAGCACCAGAACATAGCTGGGGTACCCAGCTCTCAGCCCTACTTACCCTAGCACTCCATCAAAGCTGTAACTGCCAGCTTTGCACACACAATGTCACTTGTGGAAAACAAATCTGAGGATGTCACTGATGCACTGAATACACTCACTGCCTTCATGCAGGCCCTTCATTTGGTGTATGGGAGACTGGGGACAGACAGATTCACAAAAGAACCCAATCTTGACCCTGACTGTGAAGGAAGAGAGTCAACATTCTGTAGGCTGTGGCATCCTGAGCTTTCCAGGGAGAATACATGACCAGCAAAGAGATATCTATTGCTTAAGAGAGACAAATTCACATCTTCAGCCAGTGTATCAGTGAAATTATTTTCTTGCTATAACATAAAGGTTAAACTACAATAAAGTAGCCAAGGCATCAATTCAATGATAGAGATACATAAAGGATATCCTTTTGCTAGAGTAATTCTGGCCAAACTGCACAGACTTTCTAGTTTATACCAGCTAAACATAAAGCTCATGGTATTAGAGCAATGTGCTCTTACAGTATTCAACAAGTATTGATGGATAGCTACATGTCCTGGCTACTTGCCAAGCCCAAATTAACCACCTGAGCTACTGCAATACATGCCTAGAGGCAAAAATATAACTGCCATCATGCCAATATTAGGACTGGTCTGCAGAGTTTATTACCAAGCTATTACTCTTAGAGACAGCCTCACATGATGGAAAAATGCTGATTTTTAAAAAAAGGTCTATTGGTTAACCCTGGGCATATTACTATAAATGATTTTTAAATATTAGTGTAAGTATATAACCACTTTATTCTACTGTTGCTTTGCACCTTTGATGTCAGCTCATTGAAGAGAGTTCTGATCTGGAATATTATCTTTCCATCTCCAGGGACATACTGGGGATTTCATATTGAGGAAGTTCAGTATTTTAGTCATGCATAACCATGTGCAAGCTGCACACCTTCACTCACATGGTTAAAAGGAGAGCAGGAAGGGACTTGTATGCATTTTCAACCCCTACTTTGAGAAGGACTGAGAGATTAATGCCCAGGGATGTGTATGCCAAAGGCAGGAAAGCACAGGAGAGGTGGGTTCCTGCTTATGTCTCCCTGATGTGCCTGGCCAGGATTGGGCTGACCCCCTTCCATGCTCAGCCCTAATCTCCTTTGACTTTCTCTCAGCTCAAATCAGAGCAGTGTTGCGCCCAGCCTCTCACCTGGCCATCAGTGGTGACCGCAGCAAACACTGTGGAGGAGTAAGGAGACCATGCAACATCCCCTACAGCAGTACTCAGGTCATAAACAAACAATGGAGTCCTATAGAAAAAGACACAGAGAGAATTCATGTAAACACAGGCCACTCTGCAAGTGTAACACTGAGCCATGAACACATCGATGTTGCAGAAGTGGGAGATGGAGTATTTCTCGATGTCATATGACAGCCGGGGTCTGAGCCAAAGGAAAAGCTGAGCACCAATACAAATGGGTCAGGATTTGCTGCAATGAGAAGAAAGGTAATATGTTTCTTTCCTTCTTTCTTTCTTTCTGAAAGCATTTTGAAAACTTCTTCCTGACAAACACAGCAAGATGGAGTCTCTCTGGTTAATATTAATAACCATATGGGAAAAAATTATCTCCCTTCTGACAACATTGAATATTAGAACAGTATTGGCAACAGAAAATATGTGACTCTGACTGATTCACAACAAAATCAATTTCCTGATTGAAACCAGACATTCCTTAACCACTAACCCTGAACTTCATCCCATATTTTAAAATGTTCCAATTATTTTTTTTTCTTCTCTGGCTCTTAGGAGGTTTTTGGCCCCTGAAGATAGAAACCTGTCCCTGACATTTCTCTGTAGCATTTCTCTGCTACAGTAGGTTCTGCCTGAAGGAAGCCAGATCTGAAGTAAAGCAGTCAGGCTCTGGACTGACTATGCTGCTTGGCAAGTTCCTGGGGAAGCCAATGCTATATCTTATATCTCATATCTGGGAAGTACAAATCTGAGTACAAAAAATAAAACTGCAATTAACATTATCAACATCTGGGAAGGAAACTGAGACTAATGTATGAGTAGAGTCAACATGTGCTGTTGGCATGTCAGGCTGGACCTCCTCACCCACACCACAACCCAGTAGAACCTACCTGATGGTGTGATCCCAGATCTTGACTGTCCAGTCAGAGCTGCAGGAAATGAAGACTTTCAAGTGGAAGGGATTCCAGCTGATTGAGTCCACAGCCATGTGATGGGCTTCAAACACATCCAGAAACTGGCTTGAATATGTTTTTGAACACTGCAATGGAAAGAACTACTCAGTAATCAGAGCTAGACCTCCTGAAGCTTAAATTCATGTAGGAAGATGCCTCTGATTGCTTGTATGGCCTCTCAGGATCTTCTGGGCTGGCTGGGAAGAGGTGGCTGGTACTTAGAGGTGCTACAGAAAATCAATAATTTATCACATACTGTTTCACCCCACTTGCAGGCAACATCCTGCTCCCCTCTGCAACACACAGAGATAGGATTTGGAGTTGTGTGGTTGGATTTAAACAAGCTAGACCTCAGAGACTATTCTCCACAGTGGAAGCTATATTGCCTTCCTGCCAGCCTGAGCTCCTGCTGTGCTTCTCCTGTGTAAAAGGTTCACAGGAAAGGCAGGGGAGAACTTCCCTGCACTGCTCAGGAGCACTGTGTGCTCACAGTACCATGTACTGCTCAGAAGCACAAAAGCCCACAGCACTATGTACACTTGAAGTGTCACAGTTAAAACCTCCAACAACCATGTTCTCAGCACAAGAATGTCTTACTGGTCCCTTTGACTCTAAGGACTTTGGAAAGATGCTGTAAGTCCCCTCCTGTCACCACCCTAGACAGCCTGCTCTGTCCCATCATACAACTCTGCAGCTCTTTCTGTTCTGCCACTTGAGACTTCCCAGAGCAATGTGAGACCCACAGAGGTTGTCCAGGAGTCAGGCATGTCCCTGACAAGCCAGGGGGGCCCCACTGAATGGCAGCCAACAGCAACCTTGAACTGGACAATGCCTATGGAGACATGCAAGGGTCAGACCAGCAGCATCACAGCTGTGGATGCTGCTGAATTGCAAAATGAAGGATATTGTTAAGAGCTGGAAAAGGAAAACATTTGGGATCCTTGGAAAAGTCACTTTGTGTGTGAGCTTATGAAGCAGGGAGAAATTACAATCTAATTGGCTGCAAGGGGAATTGATCCAGATCCTGTCAGTTCTGTGTACACAGAAATTTTAGGTTATCCTCCCCAAACCTCCTTCCCTCCAAGCATGTTAGAGGCTTCCTTTATTAGCAACAAAGACTCCCTCTCACGTGAATTTTCCTTTTGCTTGTGTTCTCACAAGCTGTATTCATACAGCAGCTTGGAGTTAGTTTCAGGATTTTCTGTTGGCTTGCCTCACTGCTGTCACAGCAATGACTTTTCATTACTCCCTACTGAATGCAGCACCACATCATCTGCCCAAGCAGCAGGATTTCTGAAGTGTTACATAACTTTAACCCTTGCAAACCAAAATCTAACTAATCTTAAGGCTTAACTATTTATTACAAGTGACACAGTCTGGCTACTGTTCACTGTTGCAGGCATTGGAATAAGGGTGCTAAACCATTCCCACAGTAGCAGCTCCTACATCCCTGAGAGCCTTGTTGTGGTAGGAAATGGAAACAAGAAAGTGGCTCATGTCCCATTGAGATTTACTGACAGTATCTATAGCTTGTTAATAGTTTATTGCATACACTATATTGCTGCCCCTGCATTTAATTGTGGGACAGAAATCCTCTTTAATGTCATGTTTTGTAACATTACTTCAAAATTCTTATTGTTCAGCCACCAGGAAAATCAGTATTTGGCTTGTTTTGAAAGTCACTTTGCTGGAAACAACATGATGGGTCACAAGTAATTGACACAAGAGAGAAGCTGCTTTGTCCTTTCAAGTATGTGGATTGAATGTCCGTAATAACTGAAAACTTTGAAGAGTGAGGCATTAACCAGATTTGTCTGCCTCCAACAGAATTGTAATGCTCAGTGGCCTGTTTTCAAAGGCTTGCTGGGACTAAGCCCTTGATCAGGGCAGCTCTCTGGGCACTGGTACAGGAGATCATGCTCTGGAATGTGCTGATCTACAGAACTATCTTTGATATCTCCATGACAGGAAAGGGATCTGCATTTTTTTATATGAAATCAGCAGCAAAAAGATTTTTGCAGACTCTCACCTGTGTCCCTTGTGAGAAATGAACCTTGCAACGTGTGCTTTAGCCTAAAGGCATCCACTGTGCATTGGCAGTGCCTGCCAGCCCCACACCACATTAACTACAACCCTTATCATTACTTCTGAGTGCAAGACAAGGCTGCTTTCTTCCCAAGATGCATTTTGAAGAAACACCACAAACTTGAGAAAAAGCTCAGAAAAGAAGTATAACTTTAATGAATAAAAACAGCTTATGAACTAACTAGAACTGCTGGCAAAGTCTTTCCCTACTATTCAGTTCAAGAACCCTACAATTATTAGATATGTCAGTATGAAAACAGAACCATTGGAATATGTGACACCTAAGTTCTGACAGGAGAGCTTTGAAGAGGATGACTAGATTCAGAGAGAAGGAATTTGTGCAGCCTCTCTGATCTTCCAGAGCACTGCTCGAATTTGCTGGGAGTATTTTTCTCCTACTTAAATGATGGTAGACATGTTTGAATGGTAAACATATTTTTATGACGAGACAGAAATGCGAAAATACATTTATGGCAATACAGAAAACCAGTCAAAGATGACTCTTAACAAGGCTACGAAACATGGGGGAGGAATACTGGGAGAAAAGGAGAACTCTGAGGACACAAAACTTATGAATAATCTTCATCAACAGCACTACGCTAGATGTTAGTCTGACACAAAACTCTCCCACATACCTGGTGAATTGGTGGTTATTACTCTCCTTATAAGGTAGAGAGTTTCTTCAGTTCACTAACAGGAACACAGAGAATCTACACAATACAGAAATCCAAGAGCAATTTTTTTTAGAGGAGGTTTGTATCTAGCGACAGAAAGACAGTACTGCCCAACACTGGCACTTTCAGGCAGCTCAGGACATCCAGATGCTCTTTAAAAACCAGACACAAATGTGTCCCATGTTGTGGTGGACAATCTGTCGCCAGCTACACCAGATGCTCTCCTGGTTTTAGCTCAGTGACTGTACAGATCTGTAACAGAAATGCTGAGATTTGCAGAACAGCTCACAAATAGAAACCAAGGCACATGAACACATAGGGAGGAACAAAAAGAAATGGTACAAGAAAGAACCTGTGGTAATTGATTAAAATTCAGTCAATCCAGGAACTAGACAACCAGACAGAACACACACACAAGCCCGAAAGTGGTGAGAAGATAAGGAACAGAACCCAAACCATAAAGTATTCAGACACAGAAAACAACTTTGCCTAATACAAAGCAAGGCTGAACACTGAGGCAAATGATCTCTCTACTACTAAAGGGTCACTGAAGTCAAGAGTCTGTCCAGAAAACAGTTTGTCTTCCTGTTTTAAGGAAAACTCAAGTGATGTGATAAGGATTCAACAACCACCATCCTTTGTCATCTCTAATAATAACAATCCTGTCCTGAACATAAAGATAAAAATGTTCCAGTATGTAGTATAAGACAATGAGTATGAGTGGAATTAGTTTTGTTTAAAATTAGAATAACTCTTTCTTCTAGTCAGTCTTGCACTAGGTTTTATTATATTCATTTGTTACTCTCAAGAAAGCTGCCTAACACCAAAAAAAACAAAGCCCTTCTTACATGAGTGTATTCAAATTTCTTCACAATTTTTCTACTGAAGGCCTGATTATTGGAAGTTATTCTAACCAGAGACTTAGAGTCACAATGTTACAACACCAACCTCAGAGACCATACTTTTTGATGTCAAACTGAACATTCCTAAACAGCCAGTAAGATATGCAAAAAAGCATTCAGAATTGCGTTACAGAATCATATTAATGCAGAAACAGTTTCTCCTCTACAAAAAAGGGCAATAGATTAGTCTGTGTGTAATTTAGATAATGATTTCTTAGCTTCAGAAACACTATTAACGAAGCCATTTTCAGAATTTCACCATAATTGTTCTGCAGCTAAAGAATTAACATATTATCATGCTATTTGTGGGCATGTCTGCTTTCTGGTGAAATAAAAAAAAGTTTCTCTGGAATTCACTTTCCAAATTATTTAATAAATAAGCTAAAATTTAGCCCATGGGGAGAACAGCCTGTGTTTGATCCCCGACTCAGACAGCATGTGACTCAAGATGCAAGTGCAGCACAGAGATCTCAGCAGCTCACTCCTGTTTAGCGCAGCCACAGGACCTGAGAGCTGCTCAGGCTACCATGGGGCTGTCCCTGTTCCCAGTATCCAAGTGGAGCAAGGCTGCAGGAGGTAGCAAGTGGTATTCCTTGAGAAATGTCTGGAGCAGAAGCTGACCCCAAAACTTTTCAAATTGCTTATAGCAAGCTCTTGGGGGATGCTAAAGGTGGAATCACTCTTTCCCATGTTTTCTGTAGATACTCTGAAAGCCTGCTACACACAAGATTTCCCTGTGTTGACCCCCACAGTCTGATTGAAGATAGGCTCTTCCTGCCCATGGGACCAACAGGGTTTTATAGGGCTGTGCTGCACAATGTGAGAATGGTCACTTTTCACTGAGGCTAACAAATTCAAGAATGTTGCTTATCAGTAACCCTGACAAAGAAAGGGGAGATGCTATGTATCAGTGTATCTCCACATTTGTCCACATAAGAATGCTAAAACATCCGCATGGCTTCATGGCTGGGATCACTTCTTAGGTTAAAATCCTATCCTAGTTCTCGTTTCATTGAAGATGATCTAAGGCAGAAACATCTACAGCTTTTTCAATGTCAAATTGTCTCCTGACCAGTGTTCCTTTCCTGTAAAACTCAGCCAGGACACAATACTAAATATTTCTCCTGATGGCCCCCATCTCACTGATATCCACTGCCACACTCACATATATGCATCACTCACCCAATCACAGAGGAATTTAAAACCTGTAGTTCCTTACTGCCTTTAGATCAGGACTAAACACAACCCATCAATTTAAAGTTCAATACCCAGGGGTACCAACTCTTGTGGGTGATCAGACAACTCAGAACCTCTGCCCATGACTGTATGGATATTTTGTGTTCTGAAACACCAACAAAAAAAGAGTGCACCTACCCACTGCCCACTGCCATCAGCTCAGCTGCCCACTCCTCCCACCTCCCTTCTGTACCTATCTTGTCCAAAGCAAGTGAGCACTACTCAGAAATCCTGCCTAGATACTGCCTGGCAGAGGGAGAGATTTCAATTAGCATCATCACTTTGCAAGGGATACTTACTTGTTAAGCACATCTTGCCTAAATGATTGATACTGATTTCAAAATATGATTTCCTTTCGGTCATTATTCTGTTTCAGGTACATTTTGCAGGTGGGATAAGGGGGAAGGAGTTTAGATCATCCTCTAGGGATGGCTGGATGCATCTGCTCTGCATGTCAGCCTCCTGCTGATTGGCCATACCCCCAGGATGAAGGGCTGTGGCTACAGATTTAACAGAGCCTCGGAGCCAGCTCAGAGGAATGCTGTGCAAATAACAGTTGTATTAGGAAGACACTACTGGCTTTATTTTCAAGCTAAATACAGCAGAACTCAAAACTTTCTATTTTTAACTCAATTTCTCAAGAAAACATGATGCTTGTGACCTTTGGTGTGCTCATCTCTCTTCACAAAGAACTTTTGTCCTTGCTGGCAATTTCAGCCAAAGCTGGCTGCATTTGGGATGTGGTAACATTAAAGTCTTACACATTCTGTGAAAAGCAATGGCCAAAGAGAACAAAACATCTGGGCAATGCCCCCAGTGTGGGAAGGGCAAGCACAGTGTGGCTACTGCATTCGCCACATGGCTGGAGCTGGCTGGCTGACAGCTCCTGCCTGGCACAGGGAACCAAGGTACCAGGCTGCAGGAGGACACTGGAGGGGAGGTAGCCAGCACTGTCTGCAGAAAACAAGGGTTATAGTGTGGAGGTCGGATCCCTGGGCTAGGAACAACATGGGGTGTTCAGGAGGAGGAAGGTTTGGGTATGTAGCAATGGACTGGGATAGGAGAGCAAGAAGAAAGTGGGACTGGGAAAGGATCTAGAAAGATTTTAGATGTCTTTTCCAACCTAAATGATTCTATGATTCTATGTGATTGTGGAAGGGAAGGGCTGCAGGATGCTAATCCGTAGGAAATATGGCTTCATTAGCCTCACTGCTCACAGTTATCATAAAAAGGAAGAGAGTCTAAGAGGAAAAGAGTCTAAAAAGGAAAAGAACTGATATTTTTCCTGCCATTTCCCCACAGTCATGGGGACAGAAGATCAATGCCTTTTAACTTCTGCTCTGATCCTACTTAGCACTTCACTTGCACAGCTGCAATCTGCAAAGCATTTTCTGGGATGCAGTTTGCATGAAAAAAGTTTCTGCAAAATAGGGTCTTAATTGGGTCTGTTGAGAGAGCTCCCTGTGACCCTCTGCAGTGCTGGTCTGGTCTCAGGCTCATCACAGGCATCCCAGGGCAGGACTAGGCTCTGAAGCTGTACTTTGTTCCCACCTGAGCAAACAGTTCAGATGATGAGCCTGAAAGAAACACATGGGTCAGGGGAAACAAAGGATAAAGAAATAATTTTTACCTTATAGATCTTGCCCTCTTCAGTACCAACGAGAAACAAATAGTCTATCTTTTTGTGAAAATCAAATGATGTCCCGCTGCCTGTTAACAAAAAAAAAAAAAGTCTGTCACATAGAGAATTGGTTCAACTGGCCAAAACATGCTTCCTGCCTATGGTAAACACACACTGCCTGTGTTTTCAGAAGTGATTTATTAGCCAGAAGCTCCCAAAAGAAATCAAAACCACCCCTTCTACTAAACTTTCCAAGTGTGTGTATCCCCAAGACCTGCAATTTGAACAGTCACCACCAAAGACATGTAGAAGGGTACTGAAAGAACCAGAAGGGAACAGGAAACCATTTTAGCCTAGGATTCATTTTACTAAAAGCCTAAAATACCTGGTGTAAACATAAATATTGTAAGGACCTTCTACTGGGGAAAACAGATCTTTTCTGTTTATTTAGTATCCACAAAAATGTAAGTGGCTTCCTATGCATAAAAGAGCCCAATGAGAAAGTATCCCATCATACCTGCTTGTGCTCTTTTTTCCCTTAATTCAAAATCCATTTAGCAGGCTCACTTCAGTAAAGCCAATAGCAAAGAATGTGATTTGGGAAGAAATTCTCTGCTAGGGACAGAAGGATCCTGTTAATGTCAAATGCCCTGAGTTGTGCAACATTGTGAACTATGTTTAAAACAGGTGTCAACCGCAAACAGGATGTGACTCACTGAGATTTTGTGGCTTCTGCTCCTGAGGCAGATGCATCACCATCCAAAAAAGCCAGTTCACATGTTGATAAAAAAAAAAATTCAGCAGGGTTCTTGAGCAGAAAATGGGATGTCTGTTGAGTGCCAGAACTACTTGAGGCTGTCCCTACCAGCAGGGATACCAACAGCAACCATCAGATGAGAAACAGGAATGAGCAGACAAGGCTCAGAGGCACACAGTTACAGAAACTTTCTGCACAGGCAGTAGTCTCAAGCATTATGTCTTTAACATTAACAAAATGTAGTTCTCAAAGGAATTGTTAGGGTAATTTCAACTCTCTAATACCATCTGCATTTTTAACATTCAAATAGATCGTTTAATATTCAAGACAAGTCTTTGAAAATCCATTTCCCAGTAACATTAACAAATAATTCCAAAGCCCTGAGAGTTCTGCAGTGTGCTGCTTTAGCCAGTTTCTTGCAACCTATTGTGGCACTGCAAAGCTTCCCACAGAGTGTTCAGCAGTTACTAGCGTAGAAACACAGCAATTCTTAAAAGCAGAGCAAGGCTCTCCTCCAAACAGAGGTCCCATCTTCTCAGCCAAAAGCAGGTGTAGAAGGATGATAAGAGGATTCCTCAAGGACTTTCTTATGTTCAGGACCTCCAGAGCTGACTCATTCCATCCTGTCTCAAACGCATGATGATCAGGATGTGAGCATTCAGCCTAGAGGGACTGCATTGACTCCACTTTGTATGGAGGGAGCCTAATATAGTAGCTCAGAATAGATGCTGTGTTTTTATAGAGCCCAAACTCGATGAGACACATCCCAAAGCTGGCTGGGTGAACTGTGCACTCAGGAAAGGGCAGAGGTTGCTTTTCACCTTGATTTTGCCAATCTGGATCAATGTCTGACAAGAACAAAACTGAGCTTTGACACAAACAAGTGTGTACTTTATCCACACAGAGATAGTAAAATGGACATTTCTTGAATTAATGTTCACTTCATCTTTTTATGTAAGTAAAGGCAATATGTAACCAGTAAAACTTGACTCAGTGGCTATTGCTCCAGACAGACTTTGCCCTACTGTATGATGAAAGCAAGGAGGCATAACCTTCATTTAGCTCCTTTCCATCTCAACACCCTGCTCCCAGTTTAATTTCCCAGAATGACTGATTAGAAGCCTTTGTGTCAGTAAATAATAAGCATGGCAAGAACTTGGACTCTTACCAAGAGTTTGCAGCTGCAGCCCCTCTGGCCCCTGCATCGTTGTTTCATCTGCTGACAGCTTGATGACATCCATGTGAACCAGCTCATTCTGCAGGCAGAGGAGATTCCACATGAATAGCATGCTTTGCAGCAACAATACAGAGACATTCAGTACTTTGAAACAGCAAATTTTATGGAGGAATTTTAAAAAGCTGGCCAGAAGTTGCTTAATGTTTCACATTTGGCAGCTTGCTAACATGGTGCTTTCCACAAAACCTTCAGGAGAGTGATGCTTTGGTGCACTGGAACTGAGAGCCACTGGTACATTACCTTGGCATATGCACCTGACCTGGAAAATTTTGAGTTTCAGGGTCAGTGTTTGTTTGTGAAAGTTGGCACAGTCAGCTTAAATCATAGTGTTTCGTTAAATCGCCCTGTGTGGTTTAAGCTGGATATTCCATATTCTCAGGGGGCTAACTAAAGCCTTACATTACTGAATAATAACTTATCATCTTTCTGGTTCTTGCTTCTTAACATCTTGTTATCCCCAGAGCAGCCTCAGTTCAAAATACTCTCAACTTCATGGGCTCTGAGAGGCCAGCAACATCTAGCAAGCAGTTTGCTCAGAGGGAAAACTGTCCCATGTTTCTGCTCTCAGCAGAGTTCTAAAGAACTATCATGACACTGCTGTGCAAGGTGATGAACCCAGGGCCAAAAGGTTGTGTCCCAGAGAGTTTACAGAGGAGGTGGGAGGCAAAAGACAGATGTAAATAGACACAATGTAGGTAAATACAGAGGAGGTGGGAGGCAAAAGACAGATGTAAATAGACACAATGTAGGTAAATACAAAGAAATATAAACAAAACCAGAGGGAAAGTTACATTCTCAGACTAGCTTTGGGAGTTGGAATACCACTGCAGAATGGAGTTGGCTGTGACTGGGGCTCCAGAGGTCACTGCCAACCCCAACCGTTCTGTGATTCTCTGAATATGTGATAAAAAGAACAAACAATGATTAGTGAGCAGTACGGGCTCCAGTGTGGACTGGATAGTATAATCTGCAAATATCCCACCAAAGCACTGTGGGAACAAAACATAACTACTTAGCTCAGTGAATTAAACTGTAGTTGAAGCTTCTCTTAGCCCAGAGCAGGACTCAGGTGGAAAAAGAGGTTCTGCCTGGCAAAGTCAACTCCAAGAATTTCCATGTTGGGGAATGTGGGAGAAGATCTTGTGGGTACCTGTTCATTACTGCAGTTGAGAGAGGACAATGTTCTATAAGGCATTTTTATCATACACTGGGGATACAAAGTTACAGAAGATTCAACAAAGGTCAAAACCCTATAATGTTCCTCCTTCTCACTAATTCTCACTGCTGCACACCCACATGCACTGGCCTATTGACAGCAGTAAATTGTTCTGTGAGAGAGCAGCAAGAAGCAGGACAGACTCCTGCAGAGTTCCACCTTGCAGCTCTTACAGCACGCTGGTTACAAGTCTGATCCAGTGGGCAAAGGCAGGAGAGATGCTAAGAAAGAGGCCACACATGCTGGTGTACATGTGTATGAACTGGAAAGAGCAGCACCCAGAGGAATCGGGAGCCAAGCATGTCCCACTGCACGTCCAAATACGAGTGCTGGTGCATTGTTGGGAGTGCAGGCAGGACAAGCTAAGCAGGCACTTACCCCTGCTCAGGCTCGCAGATCTGCCTGCTCCCCAGAAAGCATGTGCCCTGTCAAGACATGAGTCCAGTCTAAAGAGCAGCTTTGGAGCTGCTGCAGTGGGTCATGTTGATACACCCAGTGTGACAGACATGTGATCTTTGCAGGTCCACCGATGTGCTGGTACACTATCTCTGTGTTCTGGTAGAAAGGCAAACCTCAAGAGACCTTCCTTCTAAGGATAGACCTTTCTGCAGCATTCCTCTGATGATTTCTGCCAGTACCTTCACATGGCAGAGGCCCCTGTGGAAAGTCTCTGCAAGCCCTGTCCTTCACAAAGAATCCTGCTTGTGCAGACTCCCCTGCTGTGCTGGTTTTATCTTGTACCCAGCTTCACAGCATAAAAAGTGCTTCTGTTCCTGGGGCTCTTTGTCACCAGAGCCATTCACTTATACCTCTGGGTAAACAGCCTGCTGACAATTTGGCCTTCCAGAAATACCAAGCAATAATATGTTGCTTCTGCCTAATAATTGCAGAGCACTTTGTAAGCATTAGTGAATCAGGCCTTACAGCTGCTGTTTTCCCCTTAGTTCTTATTAGCCTTAAGTGATGAAGCAGGTCCAGAGCTGTTCAGTAATTTAGCTGTAGGTCACACAGGAGGGGGTGAACTACGACTACTAATCAAATATGGGATTGCTGAGCATCAGCCTGAGAAGCAGTGCCATTCTGCATCCCAAACAATTCTTTGAAATGGCTGAGACATTTCTCCTTTTTGGTAGGCAATGTGTACATCCAAGGAGGGGGCATAGAATAATCCAGAAGCACAAGTCCTGCATCCTTCCTTGATGTTTTACACATTTATGAGGACCTACAGACAAGACAAGATAGTGTAAGTACACAGAACTCATGTGTTTTTTAATGAAATTTGTCCAACATGATTGTACCCATTTCTGACAGAGACAACCACTATGATCAAGGCAGATCAAGTGTCCCTGGCTAACATTTGAAAACTCTTCTATCCAAATCTTGAGTATGGTTTGCCAAATATTCAGCTGGAAGAAAGAATGAAATTATTCACTTTGTTCTCTCAGCTTTGAAAGTGTCAAACAGCTAACAGTGTTTGAAGAAGCTTTATTTCTGGATAGCCCTCTCAAAAAGATTAACGAAGCACTCTTTCCTTTATTCCCTGTTTGCACCATGGTTTTGTAGACTAGAAAACCTCTCAAATGACTTCAGTTTTACTCTAAATGAAACCCAAAAAAAGCTCTTGTGAAACTGGAATTCAAGCAGATTGTCCATTTCTCCTTGCTGGATAAAAACCCCACAGATTATAACAAAACATTCTTTTCATCCCGTTTCTTGTTTTCCCTGTTAAATATCTGTCCCCTTCAAAAATGTCCAAAACAGACAGCACCTAAAACACCGCTGTTGGTTACAAGTCTGAGGTACAATTTCTGAGGTAATTTCATCTAAAAAATAAAATTAAAAAAACTTAAAATAGTCTTTTCACATGGCCAAGTTCATTACAGTAATGCAAGGAATAAGTAGAAATGACAATGGGCTAAGTGGATGCAGATCTTAGAAATCATATTAAGGATATTTTGAAAAAAATAACTATGTGCTCAAGGGACAGCAAAAACACAGATTATGATGAGGAAAAGTTAAGCACTGGTGTAAAAGACCCTCTGCTGGGTGAGCTGCTATCAGAGTCCATCTGCAAACACCTAAGTTGTGCCAGATACGGCATTTCTCAGTCAGTGTTTCCTGCCTCCTAAGGGGAAATGTGCTGAGACTCAGTTACTGGGGCTCAGTTAGTAATTACACCCTGCCAAAACACCTCAGCTGGTATGTCTGGCTGCTGGCATGTACTGCCCACTTCAACACAAACCTTTTGGGTATTCCTACTCAGGGGATGGCCTAGATTGCAAGGCAAGATGTATTCTATTTGCCATCTCTTAGAGGTGTGGCAGTTTATCTTCTGTTAATTGGGCATCTTTCTTTATCTCTTCCACAAACCAATACTCCCCCATGGGGAGACATCTGTTGTTAATGGTCTATTGAGTGTCACTGCATGACTGATAAAAGTTTCAGCATCCCATTGTGAGATGCTCACCCCAGAGGGAAGAACCAAGCATGCCTACCTGGATATAATCTGAGTTTTTGGGACAGCAGACTCAGCCTTTCCACAGGATTCCCAGAAGAGCAGCTGCCTTTTCCACTGGATCTTCAGAGGAAGACTACACCCTTTTCTACAGGATCACTGCTCCAACAGAACCACACCTGACACTCCAGGAGGACTGCAGCCATTCCAATTTGGACTGCTACCAACACCCTGACCAATAGGGTGTCAGGTTGTATTCTGACTCTGTCAGTGGTTTTTCTTTTGTATTATCATATGTATTTTGGTTTTTGTTTTTTTTTCCTTTTCCTAATAAATTGTCTTTCTGACTTGGAGTCTTTCACTGGTTTTGCTTTCAAACAAGAACAGTGGAAAACACAGGAGCTGAGTGCTGAGACTCTCTTAATCTGTCCCTGTCTAGGAAGCTCTTTTGGGAGAAGGACTTGGGATGCATTTGCAGAAGGGATTTTTGATTCTGAAGCTGCATGTAGGAACCTGGAAAAGTCTATTAAAAATAACTTTAAAATCTGTACCATCTGCCTGTGCTTACACTGTTCATTAGGAGATGCATTTGTTCCTAAACTGGACATGAGGCTCAGATTTACATATAATGCTAGAAATTAATCCCTGCCATGGCAGCAAGGCCTAAAAATTTCAGAACAGGCAAGCCTTGGAATAACAGATTGAAAAATAAGCATTGTAGGATGTAAAGAAATTTCTTCTTTTGTTGAAGAATAATGGGACCACTGCTTCAAACTCATATTTAGGGCAATGCTATTATTTTTAGCAAGAGGTTTGAAATTTTTAAATGTAAAATGAAATAGCCAACAGAAAAATCCACACATTGGGATTCAGAGACATGAACCTAAGGGTCATTTTGGGACATTAATTCTGGGTTTCTATCAACGTATTTCAACTTACTCCAAAAGGAAAAGTGAACAAAGGCAGGGCATGCAAACCAGTTTTACAAATTTGTATTGGATGTGTATTAGAGTAGGTAATGTCATGGCAGGGGGAAGCCCTCTGCCTGTCTGATAGAATGCTGCCCAATGCAAATGCAAACTTACTCTGTACTTCTCACTCTGTCTCACATAGGGAGAAATTTAAATTGATACTCTCCCAATTCAAATTGCAATCTGTAGGGAAGCATTTTGGGGATAAGAATCTGGAAGTGGTGAAATAAAGCAGATTATTCTGTTCTATGTCTGGTTGACCCTTCTGGGACAAAGAAAGTGTGAGAACAAGGACCAGGCTTGAATTCCTGCTGCTGCCAAGTAGGAAAATGATCTCTCATTTTCAGGCCCATGGGGTGCTACAGGGGCAGGCAGGATGAAGGTTAGGTCCTGACAATGAGTAGGCTGACCCTGCTTCATTTCAGAGTTTAATGTGGAGCCTCAGATCCAGCTGTGACTGCACCAGCTGCTATTGCTAACATTTCTTTTCAAGCTCATTAGAAATAAAAATAATACTAATGAATCACTGAACTATTGAGGCAATTGGTTATAATTTGACTGGAAAAAGAAATTGCCACCTACTGTTTACCTTAACTAAAGTCCATGAAACAATCCGCCCATCCGAGGAGACAGAGAAGAAGTTGGAATTGTTATCCATGTCATCCTTCTGCCACTTGACCTTAAAACAAGAAGAAACAAGAAGACAGTCGTAGTCAGCACAAGGCTTTTAGCGTTAGCAGGACAGAGTCCCATAGCGTCAGCAAGGTCTTCTGAAATCCTTTAAAGAGCAGCTGTTTTGCACTCCAGAGGCTTTTTGGTGTGAACACTTATCTCCATCAGCAATTTTAGAACTGTCCTGAGCACTCTGGTCAGTCGCTTTCCTGCAGGATGCTCCTGCAGGAAAGGGAGTAAGGAAAGGGAGTAAAGCCCCTCACCCGGAAACTCTGCACCTACCCGTGGCCACTGGAGCAGTGCCATCAAGGACAGGCCTTATGAGACATCTGAGCTATGCACCAGATCTCTACACTGTGGCACAGCACCATCCCAGAGAGCCCTAAGACATCTCCAAACACCACCAGTGGCACTCACAAAGGTCCCCAAGCATAAGCCTTGCCTTTCACATTTGACTAATTACATTACTCCAAGTGCAGTGCCACATGGCTACCCTTCAACCAGACAACCTCAAATTAGCTTTCTGCCCCCTATGTTAGGTGCGGGCAAGACCTTGCAAGCAACATGTGAGAAGGGTCCTTGGGGCACTTCTGTTTCAGGGAGATGAAAACTTCTCCATTAAAATTGAAATCCTCCCTACACCTTCAGAGCATCTGTCTGCCTGGTAAGATTTGCGTTTCAACTGTGACAGCTCAGCAGGAGAAATTAGAACTCAGATAAATGGCTTACAGTTTAGAAGAGACTTTTCAGTTAGACCAAAAGCATTAAGAACACTCGATTTTCAGATCTGGGAATTCAATCAGACTGAAGGGAAAAGAATGACTTGTCACTGGGTCTGTCAGCACACACTCCTGTTGGCATCTGTCAGATGAGGATGGGGACAAGCACTTTAGAAGGTTCTTAGAAACTTTTCAAAGGTATATCTGTTTCTGTCCAAGCGTGGAGCAGATAGAGTTCCCTAAACATCATCCCATAAACATGATAAATGAGTTTGATCATCCCAGAACTTACCAAATACTCTCTCCATTACTACTTATGTAACTCATACCTAGTTCAGAAAACAAACAGCCTTCTCAATACTTTAATTACACAGATTGGGTATTCCTGTGACACGTCCTTGCAAAAAACTGTTAATTCTCTTTTGTAATGTTGTTTATACCGTGAAGTTCTGTGGAGCATGAAAATTAAGCAAGAGATTCGGCAAGAGACTCAGCAAGAGCAATTAAGTAAGAGAGTAGTTAACCCTCCACTGAACGTTTTCTTCCTTTTCTGAGGAAGCAAAAATAGAATGCAAGAGGAATTCATCTGAGAATACCTCAAAATGCCAGCTTCATGCCTATAAGACACAACTGAAGAGCTTTGAGTGGCATATACCCTTGAATATCCCTGCACAGGTGAAATTGTAAGTTTCTATGTGGAACTACTTCTTTTATCTGGCATTAAAGGAATAGCATAATTCAATATGACCCAGAATAAAAGGATTAATTATTAAAAAGCAGGTTCAACATGACAATGATTGCCAAGGCTGACCCATTGTGGACAAGATGTGCTGGGTATATCTATTCCAAGAACATCTCCCTGTGATCATGAGCTACTGCTGACAGTGATAGTCACTAGCAGCTGTTTCAGATGAACGAGGTGGTGTAGTGAGAAGTTTTAATTCAAGGTGAGAAATGCAGAGCTCATGGACACTGGTTACAAAAACATGTCCAATCTGCTTCATGCTGGGCACAGAAAAAAGGTCATATTTTGAATCAAAAGATTTTTTAAATGTCACTCTAAAATGGTCTGACAGTAAGACTTTTTTATGTGTATGTCCAACACAGTTCTCCTCTAACTTATGTTCTTTCTCTCCAGCTTGCTGTCCCAGATATTTGGGAAAAACTTTGCAGCCATCAGACTACTGGCAAATACATGGATGAAGTTCAGTAGCTTTAGTCCATCCCCATCATTCTGTGCAGACACAACTTCTGGGTCCTGAAAAAAAACAACTTCTGGGTTCGGAGTGTTGCAAGAAACTCATCTGGAGGTAACCAAACAGCATAAGAGCTATCATGACCTCATGTGGGGTTTTCCCAAGATAATTCCTTTCAGCATTCCCAAAGAAAAGAGTTTTTAACCCAACGTTTGCCTACTCCAAATAACCTCTTTCTGATGGGAGTTCTATTCAAGTTTTCTCCTGTTAGTTAGGTGTCACAGCTCTTATCCATTACATGGATAGGTGGGGTCACCAGCCCTGAAGTCAAGTAGGCTGAATTGCTTGGTGTACTCTTGGTTCTGTCTTCAAAGCAGTCAATAGTACTTGAGTTAGGTACTTTTTGTAGACAGCTTGTAAAACAGCCTCTCAGGGACACCAGGCTCTGCCCTCAGATGACTATTAGCTGCTCCCAGTGATGGTAGCTTGAATTTCAGAAAACAGAAATTGGCACTTAATACTTTCAATTTTCCTTCAACACCTCTGACACCTTAATTGTGTTTGTGATCTTTTTTCCTCCTGATCTCTGAATCCCATAAATGCTTGTTAGAGTTATTAGACCTCATGATACTGCAATCAAATTGGGTATCTGCTCAGAACTGGCTTTTACTCTGCTCCCAGTGGGTTGTCAACATAGGACAACCTCCCATCATTAGCAGTATCTGTGCTGTGAGAGGTGGAGTATTTGAGGACAGAACCAAGCAACTGTCTGCACAGTGGCATGAAGTTAATTTTCCCCCTAAAGCATGTGATAATCAGCTATGGATTTTGGCTATGTGAAACTATCTAGAGCAAAAGTTAAACTATGATACAATCACAGTAAAGAAGCACATGAGAAAGAAAAGTGTGTGTAAACAGCAGAGAGGAGACAAGCAAGCAAAAAGCAGCAAGCATTTTCTGTCCTTGATCATGATGAGAACTGTAACAAAAGTAAGCAATTTTTTCAGTGATCTTTAACTTGATTATTATTGCAGTGCAAAATTAGTGTGTGAAACTCGTTGCTGTAAGAACAGCCTCCCACTTTTTATTTTGATTTCTTAAAGCTCATTTATTTATAAAGAAGCTGAGACAATACAAAACCTTATTTAATACACAGAAATATAAATATTAAGATCTCATGTTCATTACATGTACAGCAGGTTAACAGGGTGATAATCTGTTCATTTCTAGCAAGAAAATACTATCATTTTTATCTGTGGCAGCTGGTAATGGCTCCTGTCCAGCAGGAGATTAGACCATCTATCCAATCTGATTTGAAAATGCCCATGTTTCTGATGTCATTCCTATGAAATAAATAATGCTTGATCCGTTTTCGTGGGACACAGGCTGTAAGTCATTTGCACTGATACAATACAATTGGTCAAAATTACCCTGGCCCAGAGTCTGAAGTGTGGTGCAGGCACCAGCTACTGCAAACACAGATCTGGCTAGCCCTTGGCTTGCCAAAACTCAGGTATGGGGTCCCACATGCAACACATGCACATTAACTGATGAGCAATTCCCTTTCTTTCCCTATAGCTATCCTTCAAGGAGGCCTTTGTCAGCATTGTAGTACCATGGCCCTGCTGATACCTGCTCTAAGTGAAACAAGGCAGGTTTTTTGTCATTTAGGGCCTGAAAAAAATGAATAAAATCTGGCCCAGCTAGAGAAGAGGAAAGACAAGGGCATTATCAATCTCCCCCACGCCCTGGGTCACCCTTACATGAACTGGCCAAGTTAGACACTCAGATGACTTTGGCATACAAACATCTCCTTGGGCTGCTGAAGAAAGTTCATGCTATTTTGATCTGGGGACAAATTCATTTCAGTGCCAACCTGGCTATCAGTAGACTCCTAGGCAAAGCCATCATGGCAATGCAGGGTTTGGAGGGTCCCACGATGCGTATCTATTCTCTTCTGAGATGAAATCAGACACTCCCTTGCCACTGGTGACAATTCACACAGGTTGCTCTCACAAGTCTCCAACAACAAGTACTCAAAAACCTGTAGATACATCTGTGCTTAATGGCCCTTGCACAGAAGATTTCCTTTACCAAGAGTCAAGCCAATTACTCCTTACCATCTCCCCAGTGGATGCAAAGAACAACAGTTTATTCCCCTTTCTGTAACAGCCTCCAAAAGGTCAAGAAAAGTTTGTGCCACTGTTCCTTTCTCTTTTTCCCTCTCTCCAGCTCAAATCAACTGCCTCAACATTTGCTTCCTGGTCCTGTCTTCAAGACCCAAGCTTTCACCACTCTTGTTCTTCCTCTTCAGCTTGATTCTGCAGCTGCAAACACATGGCACAGGACTACCCTGAGTTACAACATCCTCTCTCTTACATTCTTGCTAATTAGAATGACACATATCTTTGTGCAACAGTATTCCATTGCTGATCACTGGTGGTGATCAGCAATGCTGATTCTATGCTTCCCCTTGGGCACCCTGCTGCCTAACCAGCCATCTCCTATTTTGAAGCTGTGCATTTAATTTCCTCTCTCTAAATGCAGCATTTGCTCTTATCTTTATTGAATTTCATCACATTGATTTTGAGCCTTTCTTTCAATTTATCAAGATAATTTTGAACATAATCATGTCCTGCAAAGTGCCTTGTCCTCCCAGGGGGGCTTCTCTATTCTGTAATGTGAGTTGTTAATGAAAGTATTGATCCAAAAGAGACCAGAAGTGACAGCTGGAGAGTCTCACTTGTAGCACTTTCAGAGTCGGACAGTGAGCTCTGTATAACTGCTCTTTGAGCACACTGCCTCAGCCACCTGAGCAGCCTCTTTATGGTGATTTTACCTAATTCATATTTCTCTGCTTTGGTTATATGTATGTCACTGTGTAAGACTGGATCAAAAGCTTTAGTCAAGTCAAGATGGATTGAGATGATAACCTTGATTGCTTCTCCCTTATTCATAAGGCTCTTTTCTCTGGGAAAAAAAAGGAAAATAAATAGTACTGGCTTGATAGTCTATTCTGGACAAATCCATGTCAACTTCTCTGAATCACCTTATTAGGTAGACATTTAATAGCAGTGTTGTAATTTATTCAAGTGCTTTTCCAGTATTTGAAATTGGTCTGACTGGGTCCAATCCTATCACCTTCCTCCGGACATTTTTCTACTCCTTCCAGCCCTCTGAAATCTTTCCTCCTTTCCCAGACTGGTGCTACAGGCCAGTGTGCAACCTGATGCACTGCTGTGCTATTACCCCCACTTTTCAACCCCCTATGGCTGGCTTTGGATGCCTCTAGCTAGGTGCATTGTCCAGACATTATTTTCTGGGCTCTGGTACTCTGTGCCACTTCCCCTCCTGCATTTAAGGACAGGCCCTTTGAAGAAAAAACCTGCAGATACCTTTTAGCCAGACATTGGCTCTACAGCATCACTGAAAAGTGTGTGGGGACTGATGACAGTAGACTATCATATTTCACTTTGCCCATGTCACAGGTACACAAATGAGTGTGAGTCCCTAGGTGACAGTGGAGTGGTGCTTTCCCTCATCCATGCTGCAGGGCACATCCCAACCCTGCCTCTGAGTCAAGGTGTTCACTCAGCTCATATGCTGTAAATGGGCTTGCACATAAACCCCAGCCTCTGCCTAAAAGGCACAAGATAGATGTAGCCCAAAAACTCTCTGAAATGCATATAATGGCATGAAATTGATGTGGTTATTTCTTTAAGTGCTCCAGGGTATGTTTAATCTGATCTTGCTGGTGAGCAAGAACTTATCTAAATATTCTTTAATATGCTCTTTCCTTAGTCTGACCTGTGCTTTTATATCCTCTTTTTATATTAAGCAGACAGTCTCAGACACTCACTGTAAGATTAAACAATACAGCATCAAATATTTCATCTTTATTCATACCACTCAGTAGTAGTGGAAAGCTTGCTTTAGTACTAAATCTATATCTTCATTCCTTTAACTACTTACATGCTTCCCAAATATTTTCCCTTTCCCTTTAATGACCCAGGATAACCACAGCTCACTTAACACACTCACTTCTTTTTATTAATTTATGTTTGTGCTTTTCCCTAATACTCAGCTTTAGACATGTCTTTGTTTCCGTGCCTCAAGCATTTCTTTGTAAGTCACTGTTGAGCTGTACAGGCCCCTCTCAGAAGCTCTGCCATTCTGCCCAGCTCAGCAGTTCAGAGATTTCACTCATCTGCCTCCTTAGCTGACAAGAGATACAGATTTGCATAAGTCCACATGTGCACCACAGAAGCACAAGTGTTTCCCAGCCCTGCTGTGCTATTTCAGCCATCCTCTTTTGCCCATACTTTGGTCACACAACGTAAACAGTGGGATTAGGACCCTTCTCCTTATATTCACACAGGCTAAAGACATTTACTCCAGGATCCCCACTGGCAAACATCTTCTCCTTGAGGAGGGAATCAGCCTCAGTTCTTTCTTGCAGTGCCTGACCTGGCAGCCAAGCACAGACACAAACCTGCTGTCCAAACCACATTTCCTGTGTCAGAATGCACAAGCCTGGGCCAAAGCACATGCCAGAAGAGCTCTGGGGCTCTCTCAAGGTTGACAAGCTGAACATGTGCTGTGTTTAGCAAGAGCACAAACTCTCATGGATGCAGTTTGGCCGCATCTATTGCACAATGGCCCAGCTCACCAACTGGCAGATGAAAACCGTATGGATTCTTGCAGAGAGTAAGACAGACCAAACTCCAGCCAGGAATACCCATCTAAACCTGGGCATGCTAGTCCATTTGTGGGCACCTTTGATCTGTGTAGTGGACACTTTCTCCATTTTGCAGCTAGTCTGCCTTTTAGTCTGCCTCAGCATCATGCTGAAGGCTCATGCTGAAGTGTGAATTGCTCCACAGGTCACATCTTCTGAAGCCAGTTTGATTTGTCCTGTGCTCTAGTGCAAATATTTTCCTGGACTACCTTACAGCAGTTTCCGATTTGAACTAAGAGGCAGTTCTATTTCTTCACGCTGTCACCTTCAAATGTGTTTCTTGTTGGTTCCTGACAGCAACTTTCACCAAAACAGCATCCAGAAATATCAAGTCATTACCAGCAGAGAAGAAATATTTCACTTTCTTTTCCTGTCAATGACAAATCACAATTTTTTTGTTTATTCTCCTCTCTGGGCCACTTATCTGTGCTGTTTGCCAAGGGATCTGCTGGTGTGAAAGTCTGCTACACTCAGCTTATCCAGAGTCGACTGATGTTTCGTTTTGCTAGAGCAAATAGTTTGTCCCTCCTTGCTGCCATGACAAAGCAGTGCATCTACAACAAAGTTCCAAAATATCCTCCATCAAGGACACTGCCAGCTATTCTGCATTTGTTCCTTATCATGTCTGACACAATAAGTGGACCTTAACACTTCCCATAGGATCCTCTGCCAGCAACCACAAGTGAAGCCAAGGCCAGGCACCCTGAGGAGTGTAAGCAAAATGCAAGGCTGCTCTCCTGCAGTCACAAGAGACACACCAAAATTAATCACTTGGCCATCTAGAAAGTAGAGTACTTAATTCACAAGCAAAGTAACTCCAGCATCAGTTTTTATACATCAAGAGACAGGAAGAGCAAGGCTTAGAGGTGAGGAACAGTGCAATGTCTGGAGCCCTTCCTCAGTGCCAACTTGGACAGCCATACAAGTTATCCTGTCTAGAGGTGTGAGGAAGGAAGACAGAAAACTTAATTCCTCACCTTGGTTATTTGAGATAAAAGCAAAAACTGAGCTTAGTCCAGATGACTCATTTTGACTCAAGGCAGTAATAAAGATTTTAAAGGGCTGTGATAACTGAGTACAGCCTGGTCAAAGGTCAAAGCAGCCCAGTCAGACTCTGGCTAAGTCTATATTTGGTGAAGAAAGAGCTCTTGGGTCCTGCTTGCACTTGGAGCATATAATACGACTGTGGAGAAGGTTTACTTGTGTTCTGGTTATCTGTAGGTATGGACTTCCTGCCAAAGGTAAACATGGGCAGGCCAGCAGGAAGGAACCTTAGTATGCCCAGCTGGTCCTTCAGTGAGGGACACCAGAACCATGGAATCACCAACATGACCATGCTGGAGCCAGCATGGCAGGGTACAGCATAAAGGGCCCCTGTCCTGTGATGCACCCTGAGCAAAAGAGATTGCTGGTCTCTATCTATACTTTTTGCTATTCCTGTCTATTTCCTGGGAAACAGGCAGTATTTCTGCTGTGGAGTATCTAGTAAGAATGAAAGAACTCAAAAAAAAAAATTTAAAAGGCATATTTTGGTCAACATTGTGATAGAAGGTATTACTACTTGATCTTTATTTTCCTCAGAAAACCCTGCTGTGAAAGCACAGACCCTGTTCACATCTGCACCCCTGGGCTCTAGAAAAATACTGGTATAAACACAGTGAATGAAGCCACAAAAGAGGAGAAGCCATCCCAGAGATGAAGAACCAGGTCTGCCATATGGTGAAAACTGGGCTGTCACTGTCAGGAGTCTTTGCACATCCAGGAATTCATGGTAAAAAGAGTCCATGAGTTGGGGTCACCTCTCTGCCACTGCATGAGATACTTCCATGGGGAAAACAAAATCAGACAACCCAGAAAGGCTCATCTGAGCCTCTCCCTCCTAGAATCCATTTATTGTTTAAAGGAAGGCAAGACCCACATCAAACTACAAGTAAAACAGAAGCATTAAGGCTGTCTTTATACAAAAGTAAACTGTAACTAGACAATTAACAAAACTAAATTTAAGGAGCACAGGCAGATATATCTGACTCTGTAAGGCCTGATGAAATTCCATCTAGGGTACTTAAGGGAGTGGCTGAAGCAATCTCTGAATTTCATAACAATTAGATATGAAAACTAGAAGAGAGAAGCGGTCCTGGGGGACAGGAACAGGGGAAAATGCCCCCAGGAAACACAAAACAAATCTATCTTGAAGGATAGGTTAAAGGACAGTAGATGAGTCAGCCTAATGCTAAACTTTGAGAGCTGGAACAACATATTAAGTCATCTGTACATATGTACAGGATAAGAGAATGAGAATCAGTGAATACGGTCTCCTCAAAAAAAGACCTTGTTAAAGAGAATTTATTTCCTTCCTTATCAGGGTAACAAGTCTAAAAAAAAGAGTAGATTTCTTATCTTTAATTTTGTAAGACTTTTGGCATACTCCTTGTGGTGTCTTCAGAAGAAAGGTAAGAAATTACTGTAAAGTGGCTGAGTGCTTGAAAATGAATTCCCAAGGGTTTAGACAGTGATGTCTTGACCAGATGGGAGAACATCTCTAGATGGTTCCCATGAGGGACTGTCCTTGTTTCTTTTAACTTTTTTAGCTTTATTCTTTTAACTTTGTCTAGCCTCTGTTCTAGGTAGCCTCTCCAAGGCATCAGGCTCAGTTCTATACAATATTTTCATTAGTAAAATCTGCATACTGAATTGCAAAATATACAGAACATTTGCAGATGCAGATGAAAGACATTGAATTCCATTAGGATAAAGACTCTACATTATCTTGAAAAGCTGGAGATGTAATCTGAAAATAATAAGGTGATGTGATAAAGACAAGGGCAGAGGGACACAGACAGGCAGAAGAAAGCATTAAATGGGTAAAAATTGGGGAATTTCTGGGTAAGCGATGGTAATGCAGAAAAGCATCAGTGGTTGGTGAAGGAATCAGCAAAGTGATACTGCTGGAGTGGCACAGATATATCTTCACATGTATTAAGAAGCGTGTATCATGTAAGACACAGAAGGCAATGACTCCAGTCTGTTAGTACAGGTGAAGCTACCCAGTCTTATTTTGAAGAAAACACTTTAAGAATGATAACACAATGTCTGTGAAGGCATGATGGGAAGAAGAGGACACTCCCAAGGTTCTCATTTCTGTCTTTCACAAACAGTTTCCCAGTTCCAGAAAGGAAAGTTCAGTTTTATTTTAAATTCAGTCTCACCTCTCACATGTTTACTGCATGTCATGTTCAATCACACTGTGACTGTTTTGTTCCCTGCAATAGATGAGACTGCTTTGTATAGGAAACAAGTCTTTTGAGTGTGAGTAAAATCTGATCAGGAGAGATAAATGAAAATTACTTGTTACTTAAAAATAAATCCATTGAAAAATGTTCCTATCTTAAAATCTGGGGTTTATTTTAAATGCAAATGTTTCAGCTATGACAGGAATCTCCAGATAAGGGAGCTGCTAATCAAAGAAGGGGATTTAGTGCTGTTTAGTCTTTTGCAGAAAAATTTGTTGACATTTTACCATTACATCATGCAACAAGACAGAATAGATCAGATCAATTTGCTTAGGAAGTAGACTTGCTTCCATGACAGAAGCCATTGAAGAGGTAAGGGTTCTATAAGGAGTAACTCCTTCTAGGATGAATAAGTAATATTTAAATATTTGGCTGTAGTGTTTGCTACACTAGAGAGAGGAAATGGTTTAGACATCTGATGAATATCAAAGTGTTCAGAGATTCCAATGTCTCTCAATCAGTTTGGGTTTCCTGCATTTCTCTTACATCTTTAATGAGCAATTCCGACCTAAAGGACTCCCTGGCATTCTATCTGTAGCAGAGGCAGGGATGTCTCCTTACTTTACCCACTGTATGTTTGTGATGATGAACATGGCAGTTAGGAAAGACAGGGTGACTGACAGGCTTGGTAACAGAAAGCAAAGTCAGGTGCTTAATCTACAAAGAAATCAGGCACCAACCAAGGCAGCCAGCCTGGCAGGATCATATGTCACCAAGCAAAGATGCCAGAGGAAGAATTCTTTCAGAATACCTATGATAATGAAAAGCATCTCAAGACCCCCTGGAATAGAAGACGCAACCCAGCACTGCCTGGATGCTCCAGGAGCAGCCTTCAGCTCCAGCTGTCAGGCACCCATGTCACGGGCATGAGGCTTTATTTATGATTACTTTAATTTATGGGTACCACCAAATATGGGCCTATCTGGTGGAATGTAGCTGTAATGGCTACAGGCAATACCAGGGACGTCCTATCTTATAATTTTGCAAATTATATCTCTACTTCTAGCAGTATATGGCTACTTATAAGTTTTACTACAAGCATTCTCAGGGTTTTCTCCTCCAAAGTCCTTGAAAGCTTCCTGACAGCTGAGGGAAAACGACTGGGTGAGCTCAACAGCAATGAGGAAACACTCTAAGATAAACTCCCACATCATATTTAGTCCCATCAAAACCGCTCTTTAGAAAAACACTGCTCTTCTACACCTAGATCAAGTGCCCTCCACCCTGATGGCATCTTCCTGGGGTTCAGAGGACCAGGTCCCATCTCTTCAGCACAAGTGAACTCAAGGGTGCAAGGTCAGCCAAGAGGAGCAAGAAATTAGGCCTACAGTATCAGACCATTCACAAATTTGGGGTACAGAAAAAGAGTAGCAAAACCTTTCTTACTAAAGAGTATATGTGGTGGTGGTGGGTAGGAATCAGCAGTAAGCAGAGAACATGGACATAGGAGTGCCACTGAAGCAGGGCAAAGGCCCAGCCTGAGGCTTGGGCATTACTCATGCTTCAGAGACTCAGATTTATCAGAAGGAAGCAGAGCTCAGTTATAAATAGCACTGGATAAGGCTGGCCCTACTTTCAATTTGTTTTCTTCCTGCTGGGATTTGGATGCTCTTCTTTGTGCAGTGCTTCACCAGGAATCTGTGTGCTTGTTCCCCTCACAGCACTGCCCAGTGAATTTATTAGGCTGGCATGTAAACAGATGAGGAGAGAAGAACCAGATATTAGACTGTCACCTGTTTGTCCTGTCAGTGTTTGGCTCCCATGTCAGACACAGCACACAGCTGAGCAATGCATGCCATCGGCCAACAAAGCTCATGGGTATTTCACCAGTTGCAATTCACAGACCTTGGTTTCAATTCTGACTGTGCTCTTGGTGCAAGATTCCCAATTTGCAATAGACAATAGACAAAGTTTCCCACTATGTGTGCAGGAAAAGCAGGCACATAGGGCAGGCAGGTTCACACCCCAAGCTGCCTGATGTGCTACATCAGGAAAAGTGTCTGCAATATGCCTGACAGAAGGTTCCTATCACCACAGGATCACGTGGATTACAGCAGGGATGCAGTGAGACTTTCCTGGAGCATGTTGGATGCTGAGAGACCTGGACACCACATCAAGCTGTGGCTGCTCACTGTGGGTCTCGGGGTGAGAGAAGGGTGGGAGTCATGGCCAGCCCCAGCTCCCTGTATCTCACTATGCATCAATGTGACTTTGCCTGCAGCATCCCTGCCCAACTTGCCTCTAACTCTGCCATTATCATTCTCTTGCTTTTATTTTATCCTCTTCAGAGCAGCATTCTGTTGTTCCACAGGCTGTATAAGAGCTATTAAGATCCATCAGTGTGTTTATAGGTACACTATAAAGCAGCATAACAGAATTCAAAGACCCAAGCAAACAAACAAATGCATTACAAACTCTCTGGTATGTTAAACCTCAGGCTAACATCTTCCAACATCCCAAGGCTTAAAGGGATTTCTCAGTTTTGTAAGTGAAATTTTCTCCACAAATTAGCCCCAGTGCAACTAACAGGCAAAGAAAAATCCTTGTATGTTGCTTGGAGACACCAGAAAAGAAATAATCAATCTGAAAACCCACAGAAGGATGGTTTGGATCTTAAGTACAAGGAAGAGAGTAAGAGTAGCATGAGAAAATAATCTATTTAGCAAAAAACAGTGAGAGCAGAAGGTAGAAAATAAGTTCAGCATCTGAATGAAGTACAGAGGGAAATGCAGCATCAAAGCAAAAAGAGCTCATTTTTTAGATAAATATTACATGATCTGCAATGGACACTTTGCTAGACAATTTCTAACCCAAAAGAATCCATGCCCAAGGCACAATTTAAAAATAACCATGAATAATTTCTGAATCTCCAGAAGATACCATCTCAAAAAACACAATTCCAAAGTTAAACTATCAGAGATTTTGTTCATTATTGTCAAAGACATTTAGGAATAAGCATTTGGATGTTTACCTTTCCTAACCTATAGTGGCTTAAAAAGTGTCCAACAGTTTTGGACAAGGTATAAGCACACTGCAAAAATTTTATCCAGCATTTCTGCCACCAGACTACCTTGCAATTTACATCACTTCTACCACACATAAATGAGCGCAAAGCTTCCAGATGATTTTGTGGCTTTCCAAAAAGTGGTAGAAGTTAACTCTGTGGGAGACAGGATTTCCTCCATTAGGGCTATGCCTATAGTGAGCTCTCACAGCAACTGAGGACAACCAGAAAGCTGCTGATCTTCACCCTGATTTCTACAGTGAGCATATAGCAACTCTTCCCAAGCACAGCCCTTCCTCCCCACTTCCCTCCAGGAGAGGACAGGGACACAACTGATGCTAGTCAGTCACTAAATGCCTCATGGTGCTGCAGTGAGGAGCCCAGTGTCAGGGACTCAGCAGACAGGACAGCTGCTGCTGCAACAGCCTGGACACAGAACCCAGTGTAGGGAAAAGGACTGCAGCTAAGGACTGCAGGAGGAGTAAAAATTACTTCCAGCAAGAAAGCCTCTGACAGACTGAGATCTCTGGACCCCAAATACATGCTCCCTGGGCCATGGATGTTTCTCCCACTGCTTCCTACTTCTGTGCAAGTGCAGAATGAATGACCTCCCTTGTCTCTTTTAGTTCTGGGATGTCAGAAGTTTACTCAATTGTCTGTCCTGCTTGCACTAGGCCAGGTATGCAAGACACAGCTGGTGGCACAAAAAAGGCAGTAGAAAGCTGGAGCTGAAGAGGAAAGTCCTCTATGCAAACATTGAGCTGACCCAATACAAGAAACACAGTTGGCTTGCATTACTGAAGAGGTTTGATGCCAAATGATACTCACAATTAGGTTTGTGCTCCATTTTGCTTTCAGACTACATTTTTCCACCTTTCTTGGGTTCAGATTCCTTGGCTTCAGGTCTCTGTTGCTTTCCTTTCTTCTCTAGACTTCCATTTCTTCTCTAGAGTTATCCCCTAACACTACCATCACAGATCTGAACAATATTTCTTTTCACTGAACTCACCTCAGCAACCACCTATTGTGTGCTTCTTAGTGAAGGCAACAGGAGGGGTGTTGAGGCTGTTGTGATATAGCTGATCTTTATTCTGACCTTGACAGCAACCTTCTATCTTATACTTTTCTTGTGTTTCCTTTGCATTAAAAAATTTGTGTGCCCAAAGCCAAAGGACAAAATATTATGTGAAGCAGTAGCATCTCATAGGCAATGCAAGCAGCAAAAGCTGTTTGTCTAACTGCAGATGACAGATTTAGGAGAATGCTCATCATCAGAATGAAACAATGTGATGGTATGACAGTGGATTATGAACAAAATCCTTTATCTTTTTCTTCTAAGTGCAGAAAATATGATCAGCTTTTCATAAAGATCTTTCTTTGTGGAGTTGTGTTTTGAAGCACAGAATGGGGTAAAGAACAGCAGGCTGTGCTTACTTTAAAGGGATTTTCATTTACTTCTATTAACAAAACAAGAATTCAGTGAGTTTGGAGTGGCTTCACAAACTGCAAAAGTTCAGTGTAGATTTGTTTAAGAACTTAGATTAAAACACAGAAAACAGACAAATAGAAGGGATCACGCAATGATGTGACAAACTCCACCGAGCAATTTCAGATGTGTTGTCAGATAGACACTTGAGATTGGATGTCCACAAGTTCTGCTGGAAAATTACTCTGAACACTGACACTTCTTTTAGTTTCCTTTGGTAGTTTGCAGATTATTACCATCTTGAATTGGCTTCTTTGTCCAAACCATGAGCATCACATCTAACCTGACTGGGATTTGATGAAGAATTCGCCTGCAGTGGCCACCCTTTCTCTTCCCATGTACAAATACAGGGCAGAAAATAATTCTCTCTGGTTGCCATCTGAAGATCATGGTATCAACTCCTCAGGGAGAACAGATCAGCTTCAGTAAATTAACACTGAACAAAGTTGTGTTTTTAACCAGTAAGGTCTCCACAGGAATACCAAACCATGCCGTCCACATGGGCATGCAATATTTGCTTGAAGCACAACTAAAAGAAATGTTCCATTTGCAGATCCTTGGGTCAACACTCTGCAGTGGGAATTTCATCAATAACTCTGATGGTGAGCAAATTAAAAAAAAAATTATTTTCAACCCTCTGCAACAGGACTGGCTTTGCACTAGTCTCAGCAGAAATAACATCCTTTTGGCTTGATGTGAAAGTAGAATAGAAGCTCACAGTGAAAATAAATCTGTCAAATAAGATGTGTTTTAGGAAGGGGATTGAACAACAGAAACAAACCCTAAGACATCATTTCAGTTATCAATTCCAGATTCTGAATTACTTCAGCTTCCAAATAGTTCAAACCTAAAATATTTGGTATATCCCAGTGAAAAAAGATAGAATAAAAATCACTCTTCTCAGCTGTAAATAAACTCTAAACATAAACTTTTTAAAAGAAAGGAGAAAGAAAAAAAATTAAAGCTAGAAAAGGGAGAGGTTCTATGCTGAGGGCCCCCTCCCAGCAAGGTGTCACTTCTTCCCAGGGAACACCGCTCCTGTGGCTGCAAAGTCTAGTCCAGTAGTTCCACATTGGCAAACCTCAAGAACCTTCAGAGCCAAGCCCTGGGACTGAGCCTTTGGCTCAAAAAACGTACACTGTTCAGGGACTTGCTTTGTAGGACTACTGAGAGATGATGGGAGTGTGAGGATTTTGCTGACTAATTGAGAATGATTTTTATTAAAGAGGGGTTTAGGTTAATGGCACACAGGTTTTTTGTTCTCAGCAGGACATGACAGGTTTGACACAGTTTTTTAGGAGATGACTCCTTTTAAGTTGGTGCTTACATTCAAAGGGAGAGGCCTGAATTCACTGATGTGGGAGATAATTTCTAGTTCTATGATCCTGAGACACCTGAGTTTTGATGGCAGAAGCTACATTGCACTGCATGCATATCCATTCATATGACTATGTATATGTTATTCCTCTCTGTTTGTTCCTCTCTGAGGATTTGGATTCTCACCAATTGGTAATAAGTAATTAGAAATGTGTAATTTAAAACAGGCTAGAATTTTCCATTATTTACAATGCAATAGCACTTAATACATGGGAGATAACTGCCAAATCTATAAGAAACCATTGCTATGCTCTTTTAAAAAATAGGGAGTGGTATAAGGTAGACAAACTCTATCTTAGGTAACAGAAGTAGAAAATTTGTATTATTTTATTTTGGTCTTAACAATGGGAACATTACATCAGCTTTGTTTTATACAAATGTACTGAGATATTACTAAGTCACTGAAAATGAAACAGCACAAGAAAAGAGCTGTCAGTCTACTTTACCCACTTCCCATTTTGTTTCCATTGTGAAAGGGCTGCATTGTTTCAAAAGAAAAAGCCAGGCAGTCCAGAGAACAAAGGCTACTAATTGCTCAGGATAACATTGTTACTTTTCTAACTTTGTTCACTTTTCCTACAAGGAAAGGGGGATTTTTTTTTGAGGTCTAGGATCTAGACAAAGACTGGCCCTCAGATTAGTAGGGTGGTCCTAGGGAAGAATAGGGTATCTTTGAGCAAAATATGAGAAAAGAAAGCATCACCTTCTAGAACCATTTAATGCTGAATGAAGAATAACAATCCTGTGTATCAACCTAACATATAGTCCATGCTGCTTTTCATCACATTGAATGGAGTGCAAATATTTTCTAAACCTTTTGGCTGATATTGACAAATGCTTACACTTCAACTCTTTCCAACAGAGATACAAGCTCTTTGGATTGCTGTACAATCACCTAACTACTAACTTTGTTTGCTAGTTTTGTAGAAGTTAAAAATTCTAGAATCACAGAATCATTTGGGTTGGAAAGTTGGAACAAGACCTTTTTGTTCCAACCTCCTTGCCATGGACAGGGACACTCCACTAGACCAGGTTGCTCAGAGAAATTATCTTATTGTCGAAAAAAACTAATGATTATGATTCTCAGCACTCAACCTCTGGAAATAAAAAAGCAGGAACTTCTTTACTCAACTATCCATATCCATGGAGTAGTTTATTTCCTTTTCAGAGCTATCTTCCCACAGCATGTAATGATTTTTTTTCACTTCTGAGCCCCACTGCTGCCAAGTGGTACACATAAACCTACCCCTAGAAACCCCACACAGAATGCCTCCACTGCTGTATGTATCTGCTCATGGTCTGCAGGGAACAGGTTACTAATAACACCTCTTCGGCACACAGTCCCCTCCAATAACATCTGGGGCACAAGGGATCTGGGATTTTTGTGTCTCTAATGTAACAGCTGTGACTTCCTATAGCATGCTGCAGCAAGACCATGAAGAACTTCACATAGAACTTACTATTTTGCCCGGCTTTTTTACTGGAAGCCTAAATAGCAACGGGAAAAGCTCAGAAGTTTTCTTTGTGGGTGTGTGTGTGTGGGTGTGTGTGTGTGCCCAGGCTACTCTGTTAACCTCATATAGAAGAGTTATAAATATCTGCTAGAGGAAAAGCTTTGGACAGACAGGCAGGAAATATAAAATTCATGTCTTCTCTTAAATGTTACATTTGCACAAACTCTGTGTTTCTAGGAAGCAGAGGTCTTGCTCTTGGCATATTGCACATTCATCTGTAGTCCCATCAGGTTCCCTCGATGTCCTGGGCTTTTACTGGAAGATGGAGCCACAGTTGAGGGACAACCCTTGCAAGGCATGTGCCAAAGTTCAAGGAACACTGGCGTAAGGCTGGAGCAACCAGCCTAAGTCAAGTGACAGCCATAGTCACTGCAGCAACATCTTTAGCCCAGGCTAGCAAACCAAACACCCCTGCACCTCAACAGCCTCATACAGACCATGTTAAAATGTGTGCTGCCGCACTTCTACTGCTAAGAACAAGATCAAAAGCACAGGTACCAGTGCTTCAATCTAAACTCAGATTACCTTGCAGACACAGCTAGTTAGCTGGATATAGCAACATTTTTACCCTGACCCTTCACAGTACCACCCATCTGGTGGCTCTTTGTGGCAGATGCCAGAATGACAGTAGTTTAAGAACATTACCTGCACACTGCAGTTCTGAATTCACTCAAGTACTTCAAGGTCAACTAAAAGCTCACTACAAAGTAGTGTTTGAATCCTGGTGGCATCCAGTTCCACAGACAGCTGGCTCTGAACCTAGTGTACCCAACAGAGCTCTCTTTTAGGCTGACATACCTGTTTTACTTGTTTTTACGCACTGCTTATCCTGTGATGTTCTGTTTGGAACACAAATAGTGTAGCATGCTTGTGCATACAGAAGTTACCAGTTCTTCTCCAAAAATAAGTAAATTATATTAATAAAAACTAAGGAGAAGTAATTGTTTACAGCAAACTTTTGCTCACACGTTTAGTATCTGCTGAGAACCAAGGATTCATGTAATTGCTTTGCCTTTGTGCATATTTCAAAATTGGCCTGAAATACAACAATACAACTTAGTCAATCCCATGTACTAAAACAGAAACCTTTCCCCATACAGGACTTTTCCTGCTGTGCCCAAGCTCCACGCAATTCAAACCCCAGTCACAGGAAAAGAAAAACACCCTTACCTGCCACACTGGCTCTGTGTGCTTTCCTGACTTAGCACTACTCCTGTAGCTGGGCTGGGAGCTTGCCTTCTTCAGGTTGTAAATGGCCACGTTGCCATCATAGAAGCCCACTGCCAGGAGGTAGGGGTGGTCACTGTGGAAGTCCAGGCACATGACACCACTCTCACTGCTGAAGGAGTACTCTGGGAAGGAGGGGTTCTTCAGGGTGTAGAGCAGGAGCATGCCATGGCCCTGCTTCATGAAGTCATCTAAACAAGGAGATGTCAGATCAGTTTCCAGGATCCTCAGCTACCAAAATGTAGAAACAGACAGCTCTCGCCTATGCCCAAAACCTACCTGAATATAAAATTACCAGTCACAGGACCAAATGGTCATTTTGGTATTCCCGCATCTGAACATCCTTTCTGCCACTGATAGGCCACCGCCAGGACATAGGCACAATGTACTTATACAGAAAAAGTACTATTTTGGTGTGCTTTTTGCCAAGGAGAGAGAGCTGTGAGGAGAAGTGTGGAGGAATGAAAGAATTTTGTGGACACTTCTTTCCTTGGGCTAGGATTACACTTCTTTTGGTAGTCTAGGATTTCACTTCACTGCAGACATAAAGGCTGAACCAAGAATAGCAGCATTTCAATTTCTGTATTGGCGATATTTGATATTTTAGTCTTCACTACTTTTTCAAAGAAAAACATTTCATTAATGTATCTGTAAAGAATTATATCAATTGTCATTACTCATAAGTGGACAATGTAAAAGTCACTATAGCTTTATTTTCTATTTTTGTCCAATATCTCCGTGTTTGGCACAGAAGCTCTTTTTTTGCCTAGACTTTCCAATCTTTTTTCTATTTACTTTCACCTTTTCTTTGTGCTGCCTGAAATTAGCTCTCCCTTTTCTCAGTAGGATCATCTTTCTTTTGTGGTTTTTTTTTTTTGTTATCATGCCCTGACTGTCTCTGCAATTCTTAGGGTATTTCAATCATGTAAAAAAAACAATTTCCAAATTCTCTGAAAGGGGAAGAAAAGCTGTTGATGTAGATAAGCTCTCTAGAAACAAAGAAGGAACTTTGCTAATCTATGAAAACAATGCTGCCTCTGAGAGCATTCTAGCCATCCAGTGCTTTTTGTTACTGTCAATGCCTTCAGGCACACAGTATATTGGAAATAAATGTACTGCTTTCTGTGCTTTAAGTACTCACTATACATTCTATTTCCAGAACAGTCCTCTCCTTTTAAAACTGCTTCCTACCTTTCTTAACATTTTGTTCAACCTGCAGGATCAGGTCTTGGTAAATGTGTACTCCTGTGATAACACCAATTTAAGAGAGGTAGTAGCAAACTGATTCCAAGCCCGCATGCAGGTACAGACATTGTGTACTCCATGTTTAACAGGACCACATTGAAACATTCAAAGAACCAGTAAAGAAACACACATTAACAAAACGATTACTGTTGTTTTATACTAGATTATTAAAATGAAATATTTTCACAGGTGTCTCTGTAATGGAGATAGAAGAGGAAAACGGCTTCCTTATTTTGCAGAAAGGCAAGATTCCAAAACTGGCATTAAATATATCTGACTCCAAATAATATTTCTAAGTTTGTTTTTTTTTCTTGTTAATTAAGGGGAATCTTATTCTTAATATTCTTGCTGAAAAGGAAGTGAGCTTACTTTCTCCATCAGAGATTTTCCAGTTCTTTTAATTCACAGAATTGTCTTTGTTCTTAGACAAGTTATGTCATTGAACTGATACTTAGTTGAGGTCTATGCATGGTAAGGATGAATCTATGCTCTCCTTAGAAGCAAAAGCACTTGGGAAGGCTGTGGAAATGACCATCAGGACTGACTTAGAGCGGAATTAAGTCAAATTGGTTGTATAGCCTTTGAATTAACCTATTTCATGCTCTTATTTCTCTTGGAGTGGGCTGATCAGCCAGGCGTATTCCCAGAAGGTCTGTAGTGTACATTAATTTTCTATATGTTAGTGGTATGCTGAGGAGCCTCAGAGAGCTGTCTCCATGCTCCTTGCACAGACAGCAGAGAAGACACCCCTACAGGGAGTGATTCAGTCAGAGATCTAAGTGGGGTTTTGGAGGTGGTTCTCTTCCCAATGACCTGACAGGAACAGAATCCACCCACATTCCTCAGTGATAGGGGATAGAGCAGGCCTTCATCAGGTGAAATCACTCAGCAGCTTCAGCAATTCCACCTGAGGAATTGGTTTGGCAGGAGGAAAGCAAAGCCTTGAGAAGAAGCTCTGGCAGAGTGCAATGTAGGGTCCAGTTTGCAGCTTATGACATCCAAATGTAGGTCTGTGTATGCTGGCTGTGCACTCAGAGTCCAAGCTCTGCTACCATCAGTATCAGCAGCACCTTAAATGGGAATTTTCTGAGTGCTGCTTTACTCTCTAGGCTCCACTGACTGCAGTGGCCACTACAGAATGTTAAACCTGCCTTAGTCCAAGAGCCAAATCCTACCCATATAGTCTCCTTTATGTTATCAAATACCAGGAATGTAGGTTAAATCAGAGATGTGTGAATACTATATGTAATGCTGAATATTATGATTGCTAAAGTACAGCCTATTACTGATGAAAGGTAATGTGATGAGAATAACCCACAATTAACACTGAAGCATGAGACATAAACCTCAGCAAAACACTAACCTGCTGAGCATAGGCATATCAATCCATTTTAATGTACAGTGAATTCTCATTCAGAGTACTAACCTGTGACATACCAACATATTCTTTAATTAATAGCTTTTAAAAAGGGCTTATTTCATTAGTGATATTCAGTGTTCCAAAACAGCAAGCACAGCACATACCCACAGCAACACATCTGTGCTATAGATTTGAAGAGCAGCATTTTCAAGAAAAAGGTTTTTGGTTTTCAGTAAAAACAAGCAGAGTAGTGCACTTTGCCCCAAAACACTGGGCAAACAGATTCTCAGGATGCAGGGTGAATCAATGCTAGAATATCACAGAGCACAGCCAAAAGATGCAAAAGGCGCAGAACAAGATCTGGCAATGGTGAATCAGAAGTGAAGGCAGCAGCTTCAGACCTGAGACAGCTGCTCTGCAACTCGTGGATGCAGTGGTATGGACTGGAAGAATAATGGATCTGCCCTATGCAGATCCACTAATTGCAAACTGTTGGTGGTTTGTTTTTTTGGGGGTTTTTTTTTTGGGTCTTTTTTTTTTTTTTTCTGAGATACAAGGGCTGGAGATATTAGAGATATTGGACAGTTTTTTTGATAATCAGTGCCAGCAGGACTTGTTCTTTACACAAAGACACAAGGCAGAACAGCAAGAAGAAGAGAATGAATAGATTCTTGCTGCCATGAGGAGCCAAGTGTTCACCTGACCAGAGGCTAAATTTTAGATCCTGACATGTAACAAGTGTATGTAGGAAGACAAGTTTTGCTACAGAAGAATGCAGATTGCATGATTACTGGTCTCAACATGAAGAACTGAGCCTGTAAATATCACATGCAAACAGAAATAGGTTTCAAGCTAACTATGACCACTATCTAAAATACTTCTCTGAATATGCCTTTATAGCTGAACAAATTCACCCCAAATCCTTTTCAGGAAAATATTGTAGTGGTAGAAAAGTATCCCAGAATATCATTATCATATCACCAAATAGTCTATACAAAGTAATAATCTGAAAAGCCTCTGAATCTTTTATTCAGATGCTTACTAAGTACGTGGTTTAACAGATTTTTCATTTCTATTATTCCTTGCCTGAATTTAAAATAATCAGCAAATGTCCAATATCAGATAAAAGTCTTTTGTTCACTGGACAGAATTAAAAAAAAATTATTTGCATCTTTCCCTCTTTATTCATAAACAAAGCCATGAGCATGAGACATAGATGATTTTCTTCCATTTCCTCCAAAATGCTTAGGGCTGAACAACTATGTTCAAAGCAGCATCATCCTCAAGGCAGAAAGCACAATGCTTCAGGTAAATCCTGCAGTGGCATAATAAATCTCAATGTGGGGACCCTCCACAGACATGAGTTAAGATCATTTTTACTACACAAGGAGCCAGTGCTACAGTTTCTTGTGTGATAAACTGGCATAATAAAATTACTTTCTCTTTAGAGGATTTAAACTCCAAAAAACTATAGCCTTAGATCCTGTGATCCTATGATAGCTTTCTAAAAATCAAGTCTGCAAGCTGTCTCACTGATATGGCTTGGATCTAAGATATCATCACACTAAAAAAACCCTACTGGTACCTAAAATCTGTCTTGTGTGCTCTAAGAGACCATCTAAGGAAAAAAAAAAAAAAAAAAAAAGCAAAAAGCAAAATTAAGTACATTTGTGAACAGCTGATTGTTTCTGACCATTACAGCTATACAAGCAGTTCTGCTCTCCTAGATACACTCATGTTGTGAGCTGGCTAGCTGGGGCTCTATCCTTTAGGACTGCTTTGCTAAGAAGCCAAGGGAAGTGGCTGGTTATGCTTTACACTTGATGAGGCAATCTCCTCTTTGGAGGAGAGATCAGTTTCACAGAATTCTTGGTAGCCAAAGATATATCTCAGCTATTTATTTGTCTTTCCAATATTTAAAGTGTAGAGGAGAAAAAAAAAAAAAAAAAAAAAAAAAAGACCAGCAAATTTTCCCTTGTAAATTGGAAATCTTCAGAACCCTGAGCACAATCTAAGAATATTTCTGTGCTTCCATCTTCATGGCATAGACATGATGACCGAGCAATTCACAAATTAGTGAATTTTCAATACAATTTATTTTTTTATCAGTGAGCAAATCCTGTGCAGCAGAGCACTGAGCACAGGCTAATCTGACCCACTGTAAAACAAGTTGAATGACCTTGCACTGCTCTAGCAAGACTCTCTCCTGGCTTATTTTAAAAAGCTGTGCCAATTGCACACTTTGCTGCAGTCACAGAATTGGTGTGCTGTAAGAAAGGAAACAGCTGGCACTTTGGGCTTAACTGTATGCCAGTAGTTCCGAAAAATCAGGAAAGAACAAATCCTTCCAGGAGCTCAGAGAGTTTGGGCATAGGCTGAATGTGTTTTCAAAGCTCTTCAGGAATAACAATAATATCTCAAAAGTTTTATAGCACTTGAGAGTGCTTTAAGCTTGTATATGCAGCATTCCTGTTGAGATAGGGCAGCAGAGGGGACTGCCAAAGACACTACAGCAAGCTAGGACAGGGAACAGAGCTGGGACATCAGAGGGCTCTGCCTAAGCAGACTGCAACCCAGGATCCCTGGGAGGATCATTGGTGCTCATTCTGTTCCCATTCCTTTAAATGCTCAGAGCACTTAGGTCCACTGTACTTGTGTACAACACAGTGCTGTGTTGATATATCCCACATCACTATGGATCAGGTTGGGAACCATATTGTGGGCAATGAAAATATGAATATTGGACTTTCAAACAGTCCCTTCCCAGAAAAAAAAATGTTTTGAGAACTCATTACTTCGTAACTCAAGGCCAGAAAGCCTGGCCTCCTCTTTTCCACTGATCCAAATATGTTACTGGCATATCCTGTTTTGAGCCTGATAACTTGGTTTTGGCAAGTATATGCATAATTCATATAAAGATCTCAAAAAACAGAGAAACCACTGTTTCATTTTGCAGTTTATTTCAACATTTAATCGCTTTGAGCAATTAAATAGCTGTACCTAATTCCTTACTTGACTTACCTGGCTTGCCACTGATAATTCTTATTATGCCTACCTTGACTGGATAAAGGACTTCTTTCATAGCTGGTGCTTCTCTTCATTAAATACTTTAAAAACTGAACACTAGTCACATTTCAGCATACTTTTGATAACCATCACAACCTGAACTCAAAAAATCCCATTTATTTTCACCAGCACTGCACAGTGCTGCTTAGCAAAAAGCCAGGAACCAACATTAACTTTGCCACGTCCAGTGAAAGGCACTGCTTCCACAGCTGCAAAGAGAAAGCAACTTCTCAGCAGACATGGAAAAGAGTAGAATATTTAGAAATTTTCCAGAGACAAGTGGAGGATATTACATGGCTAGGATTTGTGTGAGGGCCAGACATAATTAATTTTGAGTCCAAATTTCAACTGAATGTTGTTCTCTCTCCACATTTGGGGTGTGCTCTCCAACCCCTGAATCAACCTGGGGCTCTTTCTGAACTACCTACAATTTTTCTGCATGCTTTGGAAAATGCTGGCTCTGGAATCAAACATAATATTCCAGCATTAGTCTCACTAATGTTTAAATAATATCTCTACTGCTATTCAGGATTTCCTGTTTGCACACCAGAATCATGTTCAGCCTCCTTGCCAAGCTATCACACTAGGGACTCAAATTTCTTACTTGTACACAAAAGTGGAGTTTTCTTCCTTTTCTTTTTTTTAAGAGTTGCTGCCTTCCAAAATACAACACTTCTTTTTGTCTAGAAAAGTATTATACTATATTTGACTGCACTAAAATGCATTTGCTTTGAATAATTCTGGTTTACCACAACATTAATCACTCCATACAACATCTCTGTCCCTAGTATAATTTACAATTTCACCTGCCTTTTAATCAGTTACACATTTCATTTGCTGTGAGTTTATATTCCCACCCACAGGACCAATGAAAGAAATGCCTAGATCCAGGGCTACTACAGAACACCCTCTGAGACATCTCAGATGATAATTCCACCAGAATTTATTTTCTGACATTCATCAGTGGAAGCTGAATGCCCCTGTTGAGACTACCTACGTTGGCCTGATAGCATAGACATTTCCTGTCACAGGGAAATATGTACCCTCCAATTAGCAGTGTTAGTACTGCAAGATCTGCAAATGCTGAGCAAGTCCACCAGTGCAGAGGAGGCAAGTGATAGATCATTTTGGCTTATGCTGATTTAGATGCTTGAATGTCAAATTTAACATTCTGCTTGGCACCTCTCACCAGCTGCTTAAGTAATCCCTGTTACTCCTGATCAGTTAACATTTTTAGCTGGGGCTTTTAGGAACTTGCAGTTTGGATAAGAGAGGTACAAAACCAGAATTTCAAAGTGTTCTGGATATTTTGGAGAAGACAAAATTGACAGATGATGAAGCAAGTAGTAATTTATACATGTCCTGAGGCCATGTTGCAGTCCTGTGGGCTCTGCACATGTCAGAGGCAAGACACACCTCAGAAGCAGAGATGGATAGATAGAGATAACCTTTCTTACTCTAAAATACAGTCTGGCAGAGTAATACAAGAGAAACCACAGTCAAACAGGCTAACAAAAATGAGTAGTTAGGAACTACAGGAAACATGCACTGTTTGTCAGGGCCTGTAAAAGCAGAGCCTCAAAAGCAAACAAAAACAGGGAAGAAGGGGATGAAAAGATGTAACAGTTTCCTGAAAAAAGCAAAAAGATCTGGCGTTCATCTGAGCTCCCCTGAGAGTGAGGTGAGTACGTGAGCAGTGCAAAAAAGAAGGAATGGCTGAGTTTGCAATGCTGTATATAAAATCATAGTTTTCTCATTCTGATCAGACAGGCATCATGGGTCTAGCACACACTATAATTCTTCCTTAAATTTTCTTCTTTAAATAAATGCTCATAAGGACATGATTTTACAATGTAAATGCTAATGGTGCAGCTGCCTGTATTTTATGAAAGCTAACATGAGGTTGAGGGAGGGGATTCTGCCTCTTGCTCTGCTGTCACAAGACCCCACCTGGAGTGCTGCATCTAGCTGTGGTGTCTTCAGCACATCAGACCTCACAGCCTCTTGGAGCAAGGATGGAGCACCTCTCCTGTGAGGAAAGGCTGAGGCAGCTCTTGTCTCTGCGGAGCACTCTGGAGCTGGGAAGCCAGACAGATGCTAATCCTCTTGGTACACACTGGGCAGCATTTGCCACAATCACCTGAACTTTTGCTCCTGCCTTCCTTGTTTTCATTGATATAAGCTCCAATTTGATTATTTCACTCTTTGATGCCTGAGGCTCTGTTTTCTCTATCCCTGTTCTATGAAACTAGCCCATTTGAGAACATTTGCAACCAATTAAACATTTAAGAGTGCCATCAAGTGGCCAAGTGAGGGGCTTCCAGGTGGCATGCAATGATTAGAAATCCCCAGGATCATGCCACAAATGGATATCTACAAATGTGCTGCCTCTGGACCACACCAGCCTGCAAACAAGCCAGGCTACCAGCATTTTAATATTCCTTACCAGAACAGCTTTGAGGGGGATGCACACACTGCAGGAGATGCTTATGTATTTCAAAATTAAGAGACAGGAAAGTTAGTGTTTTATGGCTGTGCTGTGGTCTCTTGGAAGCAGACAGATGATGTCTGATGAGATGAATATTTTCAGCTCAGGCCATTGAGGAGACATTGAGAAATGATACAGCAGCTCTGAGAACATTTTTGAAGACATTTGGCAGAAGACCCAGATTTTATAGAAGAGCAAGGAAGAAGCAGTCATACATATGGGCATACAGTCAGTTTTGCACTAGCATGCATCATGAAAATTAAGAGTAGCCATTACAGATCCAACACCTGCCCCTAACCCATTTGCATCAGTAGTTAACACAAAATGTTTAGGGAAGTGTATAAAAACAGAGCATAAAATCAGTGATATTTCTTCTAGAGGACTGCTTAGGACCCTACTAATTTGTAGTTAAGCATTTCCCAGGTCCCTAATGGACCTCTTCCCATTTTTCAGTGCAGCTAGATACTGAACATTAAATTTGGACAATATTTATCAGAATTTCTCTTTGTATAAGGCTGGGATATAAACCAGATATTCACTTCTTTAACAGAAATTGTGGGGTGTTTTGCTTGCTTTTATTTTTAGTACCTGAAATATTATGTATCTTAAGCAGGTGTGTTAAGTGTATATTTGGGGGTTAGCATAAATGGATTTTAAAAACTACTAAAAGTAGATTTCAGAGAAAAAATAAATCAGAAAGAAAGAAAGAAAGAAAGAAAGAAAGAAAGAAAGAAAGAAAGAAAGAAAGAAAGAAAGAAAGAAAGAAAGAAAGAAAGAAAAAATACTTAAAATTTTGTTAGTTTCAAACAAAATCACATAATCATGGAATGCCCTGAGTTAGAAGGGACCTTAAAGATCATCTTATTCCAACTCCCCTGACATGAGCAGGGGCACTTTCCACTAGACCAACTTGCTCCAAACCCCATGCAACCTAGCCTAGAACACTTCCAATGACAGGGCATCCATAGGGCAACATACTGGCCTGGAACACTTCCAATGACAGGGCATTCTCTGACAACCTGTGCCAGTACCTCAGCACCTGCACAGTAAAGAATCTCTTACCAGTATTTAATCTACACCTACACTCTTTCAGTTTAAAGTCATCAACCCTTGTCCTGTCATTACATGTTCTTGTAAATAGTCCTTGTAGGCTCCCTTCAGATACTGGAAGGACATAAAAACTCTGAAGCCTTCTCCTTTCCAGGCTGAACAACCCAAATTATTTCAGGGTCTTTTTCATAGCAGAGGTGCTCCAGCCCTCTGCTCATCTTGGTGGCCTCCTCTGGGCTGACTCCAGCAGGTCCCTGTCCCTCCTGTGCTGGGAGCCCAGGGCTGGATGCAGTGCTCCAGGTGGGTCTCAGCAGAGCAGAGCAGAGGGTCAGAATCCCCTCCCTCCCCTGCTGCTCACGGGGCTCTGGATGCAGCCCAGGACACGTTTGGCTCTCTGGACTGTGAGTGCCATGGCCGGGCCATGTGCAGCCTCTCACCCACAGCACCCCCAAGTCCTTCTGGGCAGGGCTGCTCTGGGTCTGCTCATGCCCAGCCTGGGCTGGTACTGGGGGCTGCCCTGACCCTGGTGCAGCACCAGCACTTGGCCTTGAGCTTCCTGATGCTTGCATGGACCCACTCCTCAAGCTTGTCTCTGGATGGCATCCCATCTTTCAGGTGTGTCAAAGCACCACTCAGCTTGGTGCTGTCATCAATCATGCCGAGTGCACTGGATCCCTCTATGCCATTAATGAAGACATTAAAGAACACCAGTCCCCGTACGGATCCATGAAGGACTCCACTTGTCACTGATGTCCACTGGGACTCTGAGACATTGACTCTCATTGACTCTCTGGATTTGATTATCCAACCAACTCTCTGGATGTAGCCAACCAATGCCTCAGCACCCAACAGTCCATATCCATCAACTCCCTCTCCCTCCAGTTTAGACAGAAGGGGGGACCCTGTCAAAAGCCGTACAAAAGTCCAGATAAATGACATCTGTAACCCTTTCCTTGTCCACTCCTGCTGTCACTGCATCATAGAAAGCCTCTGGTTTGCCAGGTAGGACTTACCCTTGGTGAAGCCATGCTGGTTGCCTCAATTCACCTCCCCAGCCTCCATGTGCCTTAGCAGAGTTTCTAGAAGGAAACTAGATCCCATGATCTTCCCAGGCAGAGGGGAGGCTGACAGGTCAGTAGTCCCTGGAGTCCTTCTTTCTGCCACTTCTCAAGAAGGATACAATGGCTTCCCTTTTCCAGTCACCTGGGACTTCACCTGACTACCATGACTTCTCAAATATCATTGAGAGTGGCTTGGCAACCACATAATTTCATTGGGTTCCAAAACTTATGTACATTAAGATTCCTCAGGTGGGGAATCTGACCTTCTCTTACAGTGGCAGGGACTTTGCTCCCCAAGTCCCCATCCTGATGCTTGTCCACTTGAGAGGTGTAGGAGGAGAAGTTGCCATTGAAGACTGAGGGAAAAAAGTTGCTGAGTACCTCAGCCTTTTCCTCATTTGTTGTTACCAGTTTTCCATAATTATTTTTATTGGGTGGGTTGCACCTCATTTTACCTTCCTTTTCTGAAGGAAGCTTTTTTTGTGTCCCTTGCCAGGTTCAGTTCCAGCTTCACCTTGGCCTTCCTCACCCCCAAACTGCCTAAATAACATCAGTTTGCACTGTATACTGCAACAAAGCAATAGCTTTCAATCTTTTGACCAAGTAGCAAGGTCAGGGGGAAAAAGATAGTTGAGGCAAAAGGACAGAGGGTCCTTCAGAGTGAAATTTCCAAAGAAAAACAAACTGTTACTAGGGAATGGAACTGGTCCAAAAGTTTCATATAAAGCATCAAGTATCTATGCAAAACATGGGCCAAATTTTGGCTTACACTTACATATTATGTATAAAGGATAAAAAAGAAAGAAAAAAAAATCACAGAATCACATGATACCTGAGGTTTGAAGGTACTTCTGGAGAACATCTAGTCCAATTCTGCCTTCTTAAACCACAGTCAATCAGAGCATGGCATCCAGGACTGTGTTGTCAGATTTTTAAAATCAGCCTCTCTAGACTGCTCTTCTGCTCAACCACCCACACTGTAAAGAAGTTATATCTTACATTTTAAGGGACTTTTATCTATCTCATTTCACATCAATTGACTTTGGCCTTTCATTTGATACCACTGAGAAGAGTCCATCTCTGCTTTTGTCATTATCCTCAACCAGATGTTTATCCACATAAGAAACTTCCATCTTTCTCTAGTGACAGCCAACTTTGTAGACCTGCAGCTCTGAGAATCCAACCATTACTTAAACCAGATCTGGCTCTGGGCAACACATGGATCTGCTGTGGGAGTTAAAGGGGAATCTATGTCCCCATTATCTTCCATCTCCCATCTCCACCAGTCAGGCTGCTGTTGGACAATCAGTCTTCCAGCATCTCTGCAGCACAGGAAGCATCTAAAAAGCATGTTCGGCTCCATAAAATTCCTCTCCTGTACAGTGGGAGCCAAGGTGGGTATCAGTATAAGCATCTTGAGAATCTACTATGCTAGTTCATCTTTTGAGGACTCACCAAACAATACAAGAGCTGATACAATTGTCCCTCTATGAAGATCTCTTAAACAGTAGTGGAATCCACTTCATCACACACCATTTGATGGGAGAAGCTGGACAATACCTGTGATCCCAGCCAGCTCTCTCACACCTGGAGGGATCTGGTAAGAATAACTCAGGACTGAAAGACTTCGCAACAGCTCTTGGAGCAATACCTGCTGCCTTTCTTTTATTGCTGGTGAGCCTTTTCCCAAGAGCATCTGTTGCAGATGATAGATAAATATAATTGTTCATCAATAATACATCGGGATGAGAACAGTTCTCCCAGCTAGCCAGACAATGCTCCTGCCTTTGGATGGGTCCTGGGGTGAAATGGACTGTTCCATCCCACCCCCCAAAAGATGTATGGTTCACCCCACACCTCTATCCCTCCCTTAAAATATCAAATGTCTGTAACCCTATTGGCCATGCCTTATTCCAACCCACCTACAAGCCCCTGATAAGGAGGCTTTGAGGGGCCACATGCTCTCTTGGAACTTCCTCCCCTCTTGGAACTTCCTCCCCTCTTGGGGCTTCCCCTCTCTTGGAACCTCTTCCCCTCTCCTAGAGCATGCCTTTGTCTCTCCCCTTCCCCACCCTCTCAGGCCCGGCCATGTGCTGTGTCTGGGAGCACGAGGCAGAACCTTCTGCATCCCCAATAAACCTCTTTCCCCAAGAGCAAACTTCAGAGATCTGCCTCCATTCATCACACCGTGCAGGAGCATGCTATTTTCTACAAGCATCCACTTGCTAAATTTCATCAATTATTTACATACAGCATGATAATGTTGAAAAATTAAGGATGCATAGATTGTACAGTCATACAGAGTGAGCCTCAAATTCTTCACACAATAAAGTTGTATTCTGATTGTCTAATAGCCAGGAAAACAGAAGTATAAGGATCAAACAACTCAAATCTACTCACGTGATTAACCCCTTTGATCCCTCACTGATACAGTTAAGCACCTCTGAATACTTTTTCTTCCTACCTTCCCTAGTTGTCTTCATTTTACAATAACCTAAAAAATATTCAATTTTATCATCTTGCACATATGTTTCAGCAAAGTGATACCTATGAGAACAGACAATACAAAATATTTTTTAAAGAACCACACGCACAGAAAATTAGTAGTTTTTCACATTGTTCTGATGTTAAAAGTTCCCAAAAAAATGCAAATTTTATCTGCATTTACTTTTCAATGGCCAGAATTTTCAAAGTATTCCTGATAGAATTTGAACCTGAAGTGGCCTATTGTATGAATCAGTGAAGGTTAGCATCCAGATATTTCTGGTTATATACTACAGTTTGGAAGCCTCATAACTATTATCAAGCATGAAGAGAAAAATTGAAAAAGCATGATTGAGTTCTCTAAGCAGGGACTAACAGAGGAAGATTTTACATTGCAGAAAATGTGGTTTTGCTTAACAGCAGCAAAAAACCAAAGGTAAGCTAAGAAGAGTCTGAACATCTTACAAATTTCAACAAATGAAAACATTAAATTTGATAGATTTCCTTCATGTTTTTACTAATGCATCCTGCTGAAAAATGATCCACACTCATCTCCAGGACAAAGACTGAAAAGTCTGGAGAAAAAGTCTTTAATGGGGCCTTTTACATTTTCTTTGTACCATTCTGCCTTAGGAATAATGACAAGCCATCTAACTTTAGGAGCTTACAAAGTAACTTACATATTGCTAGAATTAATAATGGAATGTGTTCAATGCAGATTTGTAAATTCTAAGAATAAAGAAGATAGTTTGATGAATAAATCCTTTATTTGTTCCTATGCTTAATCACTTTCACCATTAAAAATTCATTTCCAGCTTTCTGAGATCTCCGAATTCTACTTCCAATTCCTAGATTCTGTCCTAGATGAAAAAGTAAGATGAAAGAGTTCTTTTCTATAAGATATCTCCTTCCTTTCCCTTCAAGTAATTAATGGACAGTAATCAAATCACTACTTAATCTTCTCCTTAAAAAGTCAAGTTGAATTGTTTAAGAATTTAACTGTAAGGCAGAGTTTTCAAACATAAGTCATGATGTGGTTCATCTCTGAACCTTTTTCAGTTTTAACACCCATTTTGAAGGCTAAATTATTAATAGCTGGATACAATATAGCAGGGAAGATCTCATCAGCATTATACACAGAAGTAGCACCTCTTCTCCCTGCTACTTCAAATATTTCTGCAACCACTTTTCCAGGTTTAGCTGGAAGTTTTCATTTTCAGAGTGTAGACCAAAATAGGGAAATATTTTCAAGTCCAGTTTTGTGACTGACATGAACCAATGTAACTTTGGGCGTCTGCTAAAAGTGCTGATCTCTTTCCCTCTGCCATTTCTGATTCCCCCCTCTGTTCTCACCCCAGTGGCCCCGTGGTTGTTGACCTGGCTGAAAAATAATAATTTTAAATGACACTGCCATCTTTGGGTACTGATAATGACATTAGATTTATGTAAGACTCAATCTATATAACTAGCAATTCCTAAAATAAATCTACGAAGGACTGGGTCTTTAAAGCTGCCTGGTGACCCAGCTGTCTGATTGAATGCTATCCAGCAAAGACAGCTGAGTTGGAAAGCTTCTTGCTCTTTGCATGGGATGGTTGGGAAAAGTTAGGGGCTCTCCAGAATAGAATCACAGTGTGATGGCACAGGTTTGGGGAAGCAGCAATCAGGGTTGAATAACATATTTGAAAAAAATGCCTCTAGAGTCACTTTCCTTCTATGGAAATTGCTGGAATAGAGCCTGCTGTTTCTAGGACTGCTCTACAGGATGTGAGATGAATGCTGATCTGGGTATTTGCTGTTTGCTGTGAGCCCCTCGGCTGGCTTAGTTTTTTCATCATTAAAAAGTAAAGCAGCATTGTGTGACCTCATCTGGAAAGACACAGACTCTCAAAGCAGAAAGGAACCTCAGACATGACAGCAATGAAGACCATGTAAGTAACTAAAACAGGCAGGCAGAGATCCTGCCTACTCTGCAATCCCAGGTCACTGGGAAGGAGCTGTCACATCCATTGGCTCTGAAATCAGTCTAAACAACAAATAGGTTACTGCAGCTCCTGGATGGAAGAGAAAGGCAATTCGAAAATAGCTCTGCTGGGAGAAGTGCAATACAAGTTACCCAACACGTAAGTATTTCTTACCGTTTCTTAACCGTTCCTATAAAGTCTGTTTGCTCTAGAGTAGGGCTGGAACTTCTTGTTGGTTTCCTTGCATCTTATAAGGCTAGATGCCATAGCTAGAGCAGAAAGGGCTTCAAAATAACAGTAGAAAGCTGACCCCTGGTGTTTGGAATAGGGATACTGATAGAAGACAGCAAGGAAGGGAGGCTGCTGTGCTCCTGAGTGCTGCCTCACAGTCTGTGTAGTTCACCAGTAAGATTAAATCACTAGCATTCCTTCAGACGAATTAATAAAACCAGCTGATGAATGAAAGCAACAGGCTACAGGGCTTGGCAGGAGTGTTACTGTTTTAATTTCTATGCTTTCATATCAGTTCCTCCTCCACAAAGCATCTAATCAACCAATGCTGTACAGCAGAAAATTAATGGTTTCCTTTAGGGAGCTACTTCACGATGCCAGAGAGTATAATAGGATTGTTTGTAAATATCTGGTTAGAAAAAGCAAGTAAAAATGGTATGAACACATGCAAGAATTAAAACTATCCAGTGGGTTATTTATAGTAAAGAGGTGATGCCAGCAACCATTAACACATGTGGTACTACACCAAACACTTCATGAGTGACTCTGCCTACACAATACCAGGATTCAGAAAGATCCAATCAGTAGACAGCTGAGTGACAGCAGCTATCACAGTTTTCAGAGGATACACTGGGTACTTTCTTCTACTCCATCTCTGCAAAGCACATAAAAGGGAGAGTGCTGAAGCATCTTCAGAGTCTTTACGTAAACTCTCAGCCCTAATTTTTCCAGTTAAAACAGGGGATTGTTCTCAAGGTCAGAAAGAACCCTCCTTTCTTGATACTAAGTGTCCTTTGAAAAATTCCCAAGGGGTTACAAAATACTGAGTGGGTCATTAGACACATATCTGTGGATGTTTTAATGCAACAGAACCCTATTTTGAAAAGGTTTTCTCTTCCATGACTCTCTCTCCAAATAAAGGGACATCAGTAGGGTTGTGATGTGCTTCAAGCTGCTGGATATGCATATCCAGACAAGGAATTAAAATAACTCTGCAGGACAGCCATAGGGAAGGAGGCTGGTCTCCAGGAAGGATACATCCTTATTTGCCTACTTGGCTGAAGTGGGAAATCTTTCATCTAACTCCCAGTCCAAGGTCTGTCCCTGTACTTCTGAATTTCAGCTTTGAAGCTATAACAAACACTCTGGCAAGGTATGCCAGGTGCACTTGAGCAGGTTCTTACTCCAGCAAGTGAGTCTGAGAATGCTGAGATAAGCTGCTTAAGAGGAGATGAGGCCCTATCCTCCTGAGCTTTAAGACACTGATTTAAAAGTGTCACACATTTACCAGAAGCCATCAAGCAGAATTGAGCCTCTCCAGATATACAGGCCCACTTGAGCCTGATTTTATATAATTCTTAAAATTCACATTTATTGTATGAAACCAACAGTGCAATAGCCAAAGGCTAAAATCAAACCAACATGCTAATAAAAGGTTATTTTCAACAAACAAGAAAAAATTTTATCTGGTAATGTAGGAGGCGGACACCATCAAATACCTTTCCAATGAAAAGAAATTAGATATAATTTCATAGCCAGGCACTCTAGTAAACCTAGGCATGAAATCAGAATAGAGTCTGGCAGTATTGTATAGATGTTGCCGGAATGACCTCTCCTACTCAACCCAGAAAATACTAGTAAGAAGTTGTATTACCCTCATTATCCTCACTGGCAGAAAGCTTTCACTGCCCAGTTATCTCAGACATGTGGTTTTCAGAATTCCTGACCTGCCACTGTTTGCTGAAACTTCTTCCCACTGCTGAACTTCTTTCCACTTCATCTGGAAGCCACATTCTGCCTTTTTCTTAACTAATCCTGTAGTTATGTAAATATGTGTGTTAAGTAAAACCAAAATACATGATTAATCATGCAAATACAACCCAGTGCATCTTGGAGAAAACCTGATGATTCATGAAATCATAGAATTTAAATTGAGAAAACAATCGTTTTTTAAAATAGGAATCAGCTGCTGCTCAACACAGAACATGGTCCCAACTGACTGTCATTAGTAAATTAATTGAGATTTTGATTTGGTGGCACCCACCTTGGAAGTCCAGGTGAATGAATTTATATACTGCACCACAACTCAAGAAATAGAATTACAGTCCTAATATTCAGGTTGGGACTTCATGCTGACAGCTGTAATACCACATGCAAGAAATGATAAGAATTTGTTTTGAAGAAGAAAAGGAAATTGCAATTTTCAGAGCATGGTGTGAAGCCTGGAAAGATTAGAGGCTGTCAGAGATCCTGCAGTACAAGGAGCTTTTAGGAAGAAGCTAAACTCTGATGCCTTTAAAATATGGAAGATCCCACTAAGGCTTGGGGTTTGGGTGCAAATCCTGCAAACTCTTCTTCAAATCTAAAATGTATTTCAAACTTGTCTTTGCAAAACTTAATTAACCTTTCTCAGTGGGAACACAAATTTGGAAAATTATATTAAAAGCCATAAATAATTCAGCCACAAGAACAATTTAATCTCATTACAGATGAACTGAGGTGCTTTAGAGGAAGAAAAAAGAAAAGCAAGGAGCAACAAACTAGCAAAGGTGGACCAAACTCATGACTTACTGGGGATTTCCTTTTGTACTCTAGGGATCAAAGTGAAGACGTAAGCTGATCACTCAAGATACATGAAATATAAAAGTTGCAAGTCATCAGATTTGCAAAGACCCATGCCTACTGGGTCACAGAACTAGCCTAAAGTCACACACAAGCCTAAGGTCACAGAACTCCACTTTTTGGGAATCACTGCCTCTACCTTCATGCAGTGACACTGCCTAGAGGGTCATGCAAGGAAAGACACAAAAGTTTGCAACAGGGCTGACAATTTCCTGGAATCTGGAGTGGTGCAATAACAGGAAGTTTTCTTTTCAAGTCTCAGCTTTATTATTTAAACAAAATTCTGCTTCTGCTTTGTTTCAGACCAAAGCACTGCTAGACCTCATGGCAATAAAGGAAGGCTTTAAAACAAACAGATTCCACTCAGGAATTATAAAAGAATAAAAGTAAAAATGAATTTAAAAAAATAAATAAATAAAATCTATCAATTAATCACTAATCTCATAATGTCTTGTCATCTCTGAATGATCAGACCTGGCAATACCATGCCACACTCAGGGAAAAATATCCCAGCTACTGAACAAAATTTGCCTACTCCTTGAGAGACAAACTCCCAATGCTTTTAAGTATGACCTTTTCCACTTGTAGTTCTGCCTGTTTTCTCACTTTCATATGTCAAATAACTCTGCTGAAGACATCATAAATCCTTATGTGATTTGCAAAACAATCTTAAATATATTATTTTTATCATAGACAAGAAGATAAGAATTTTATCACTCCCTGTGTCCTTAATTTCTGTCCCAGCAACTGTTTTAAGGGCATCTACAAAAAGGAACAAGTAATAGTTGATACACTTGGTAAGTTACTACATAAAAATATAGAGATATTTTGCCTATAGTGGCTTGTAACAAAAAATTTACGTACACAGTCTTGCTTTTAAGGGTGGCTAATGTGTGCAGTTTAGCAAGGGCCAGACCAAGGCAAATAGAGAAGATGCACAGGGGATATTTTGCATGCTTTGTTACATGCATTCTTATTATTTTCTGCAATATAACATGACACCACAGTTTTACTGACAAAAGCCTTGCTGAAGTCAAGGTAGACAATATCCACTGCTCTTCCCTCATCTATTCAGGTATCTGTTTCATCACAGAAGGCAATCAGGTTGGTCAAGCATTATATATCCTTTGTGAATCCATGCTGACTACTCGTGATCACCTTCTTGTCATCCACGTGGTACAAGACAGCCTCCAGAACGAGGAGTTCCACCATCTTTCCAGGGACTGAGATGAGGCTGACTGGCTGGTAATTCCCTGGGTACTCCTGGGTACTCCTCCTTGCCCCTTCTGAAAACTGGGGTGACATTTATTTTCTTCCAATCCCCAGGCACTTTGCATGATTGCCACAACCTTTGGAAGATGATTGTGAGCAGCCTCGCTATGGTGTCTGTCAGTTCCCTCAGTGCTTGTTGATGCATTGCATCAAGGCCCAGGGACTTGTGCATGTCAAGGTCACCTAAGTGTTCTCTAACATGATCAAAGGAAAGTCTTGCTTCCAACATTCCTTTATACTGATCTTTTGGGTCAGAGATCCCTGAGGGCTGTTCTAGTCAATGACGACCAATGCAAGAAGGTGTTCAGCAACTGCCTTGCCTGAATTATCTCTTACCAGCTTCCCCTCTCCTTTAAGTAACAGACCCACATTATCCTTTGTTGTTATCTTTGTTATCTTGTTGTTCTTGACATCCTTGGCTAAAATTAATTCCAGATTGGCCTTGGTCCTCCTTGTCTCATTTTTATTTGTTCTGTTAACATTTCTATATTCAGTCCAAGTGGCCCATCCCCACTTCCATCTCCTGTGTGTTTCCTGCTTATGCCTGATTAATGACAGGAGCTCTTTAATGATCCACATAGGGTCTCTCATCTGCTTTGCCTGATTTCTTGCTCATTGGGATGCACTGTTCTTAAGCCTGAGAAGAAGATATCTTTGAATATCCACCAACTCTCTCAGACTCATCTCCCCTGCAGGACCTGTTTCCATGCAATTCTTCCAAGAAGACTCCTGAAATCCCTCTCCTACTCCCAGGGAACCACCTGCCAAATTGTAGCCACCACACAAGGATTCACCACTGAAGTACATCCTTAGCTTGAAAGATGCTGAATGCAACTGAACACTGCAGATCATCCAGTCGTAGCTAAGCCTGCAACAGTAACCTTTTAAAAAATCATAACAGAATTCTGTACAAATTATTTCTGTGACTGAGTTTTTCAACAACAATTCTTCACTACAGAGGCTGCACTCCCATAGTCATGAGAGATTAACAATAGTTCTATCTTCTTAACAAGTATTTAAAAACTTTTGAGCTTTAATAGCTGATTAACCACAGGAAAGTATGCATTCACTGATAAATAAACCTTACAGAGCCAACAGCATTTCTTATCTGTGTGGCCAATTTCACAAGCATGGTTACATCTGTCAAACAGAGGAAATAGAAAAACCTCTCAAGGTCACTGGATCCAGAGCCTTTTCTTGGGAGGCAACCAGAACAAATCCATAGCATACCAAACTCTCCCTCAAACTAATCCATGTGTCTGCACAAGGCCTAAATAGATCTTATACCTCCTGGCATTCATCATCCCTGATTCACTTACAGAGAACTATGAAGGCCAAACCAATCAATTAATTATACTTTCCCTTACATGGACTCTCTGGAATTCTTCTGAAGAAAATGACATACAAATCTGAACTATTTTAAGGTAGTTTTTTTTTTTTTTTTTTTTGTGAATCTATCCAAGTTACCAAACTTTATCCTAAAAGTTCTAATGCAAAGAGCAAAACGAAGGCTGGATCTTCAGTCTAACTACTGTTACCTCTCAGATACAAGTCAAAGCACTTAGAAATAAAAAATCTGCTTTGTAACCCATATCAAGGTTTCAACTATGAAATATAAAGCAAACAGTAGGAAATCAAGCCCTTTAAAATACAAACTGAAATGTAAAAATAGTGAAGTATCTGGCAGGAGTGAATATATTACAGTTAAGTAACACTGGCTTGTGTTTTATCCAGATTTTACTCTGCTATTTATTGACCTAAGCATTGGATTATCAGGGAAACAGGTCATGTGTCAGGCTTGGTTGCAGGTAAGAGATAGGGAGCTGATACCTAAGCACAATAACATAGCCAGCAGTACAGGCATTCTGTGGGAAGCCAGGGCTCATCCTACTGCTCTTGATATGATGGTGAAGATGGTCAGGACCGCTATAGCGTCAGGGCCTGACAAATTTTTTGCTATTTAGACTAGAGTGTGAGAAGTAGAATTGATTTGAGAACTTTTGCTATGTAAAAGTCAAGCTGTGGTGAAAATGTAACCTTAGAATTTGGAGGGAAAGCAAAATAAAAGCATATAGTGTTTATGTGATAGAACATCTGCATGTGGGGAAACTAATTTTTAAAATAAAGCAAACACTAATCCTTTTAAGAGAGAGTGTTTAGAACTGTTTTGCCTGTCCTCAATATTTGTAGACCATATTCTCCTAGTGAGTCAAGGGGTGTCTCAATATGGATGTTTAGAAAATCTTTTGGCAGATTTTAATCACAAGACCATCCCCTTGACATTGATGACAAAGAGAGCTAACCTGTCTATACTTGAATTGTGCTGTGCAAATGCTAAGAAAAGAATTCCCACAATAACTTAAATGGAGCCATTTCCAGAGACAAAGCTAGGAAAGGAAAGGTGTCAGACTAGTTTTATAGAACAGGTAAGACTCTATGGTACAAAAATGTTTCGTCTCCTGTGGATAAAAATGGATAAATCAAACTAACTGGTCTACACAGAGAGGTAAGTGGGTGGAATTTAATGGCCTGCAATGCATCAGAGACACAACAGGATGGCTCAGCAGCTCTTTTGGTCCCCAGGCTCTAGAAAATCTGTTAATACATCTTTTTTCCCAAATATGCCAACAGAGATCTTTACTATCCCATGCATAACAAAATGCTACAGCAAAAGTTAAATATTGTGAGTTGGTTGAAAATTGCATGTATTAAAAGGTTAAGGCTCAGAAAAACCACACACCAGCTCACAGAATTTACATTACAAATCAGTAATTAAGTATCCAAATTAAACTCATCTTTTATATGATACACTTAATGTATTATGGTTATATGGTTATACTTACTAACAGAGTTGATAGTCTTCTCTCTGGAAAACAGATTCTAAAGTGTTATTTTCGTTTTCATTACATTTAATTGACCACAATTGGTTATCTCAATAATCTGGATGTATGATGGCTTAAATTTCTAACACTGATTCCACTAGAGAGGTTTTTCAAAGACTGTCACACCATGGGGGAGAATACAGATATTTTGCAAATGAACTTTGAAGCCTCAAATGGGAGACAGCGCACAAAGAAGCCCATAAAAAAGTTAGAAGAGTGAATAAATCAGACTCCTGAAAAATATCAGGGACAAAAGATTTCACTACTTTAAATCTTTAAAGAAGAAATCATATATTCAACAGACCAAAACTTCAGAGAACAAATAACAAATCTTTAGAAATTCCATATTTTACATTTTCCAGAAGATGGTAATTTACCACATGCCAAAATTAATTGTTCTCAATTGCTCATCTGCTATTAAGAGCCACACATTGTCTGGCCTGATTCATGTAGCTCCAGCTTTTCTTTGCTCTTGTTACATCATTTGTCAGCCAGATTAAATATCCCTTTGTTACATGATCTGCTTTCCCAATACAGGGAGTTAATAGACCACAATCCAATGACTTAATAAGCTTTTCCTTGACAAGCTGAACAAACCCAATTCCTTAAATTTGTTTCCTAGGTCAGTCGCCCTGCTCTTAGATCAGTCTTTCTTTTTTGAACTCTTGCCAGTTTGTTATCCTTCTCCTTGGTATGTCACCAGTGATGAGCATGCCTTTCCAGGGTAGTCATTTCAGCATTAAATTAAAAACTACACTTAAAATTTTTCTCAGCTCCTCAATTCCTTTGCACTTCTTCTCTACAGATCCAAGGAACTCTTATGAAGTTCAGCATTGGGATTTCTACACAAAACTTTTTAAAATCCTTGCTCCTGAAAATAGGGCTTCCTTCTGTATTTGTACACAGCTTGAATTTTTTTGAATACCATAACATAGAGATATATCTTGTATTCTGCTACAAATGGGATCTAAATTGTTCTTTGAATGATTGTTCCATCTCTTGACACCTCACAGATATTTGTCTCATCAAAACTTTTTGTCAACAGTGATTTCATGGATAAAATAATAGATGAGCATTAGACATAATTACTAATGGCTTTCAAGATGCTTGCCTAAGAGGCATCTGATTGCTACATCTTATTTCCTATTTTATTCCTCAGCAGCCTCTTTTAATTAATACAATGTATTAGTGGAAAATTCCTTTCAGCTTTTAAAAGTCACATAGTACAATCAGCACTCTTAAATTAGTACATAGCAAGCCTAAATCCTCCAGGGTGCTCCTTTTTGATTGTGGGCATACTCACTGCCCACACAAATGTTCTACAGCAATTCACAAATAAGACTTAAAAATTCCCTTTTAAATCTTCTCTCTCCTTATTCTGCTGACGCTTTTTTTCTGTATTGTAATATCTCCTTACAGTAACAACTTAAATATAATCAGTTAAAATCACTGGTGATCCTACACAATCACTAAGTTTTATTTCTGTGATTGTATTATTTTTTCCTCAATGTAATTTCACTATAGATATTTAGATAGCACTAACTCTTGTACCAACTACCATTAATAACTGGCATCACAAGCATTTGCAAAAGGGGGCAGTTTCAATTTACAGTACAAATATCCCAAATACCAGTAAAAAATACATTCATAACTAAAAGGAAACACCCAGACTCTATTGTGATACAATGCAGTTTTCAATCCTGTAACTAAAAACAGTGAGTCTTGTGGATCTTTTACCATTGAAGATACATTTATCAACTTGCAAACTGGGAACATGATTGAATGAACATGAAGATATTTTTCCAAAGCTGGAATCTGTTACAGCATACAAATGTATGCCAAACAGTAAATTGAATCCAGCCTGCAACATGAACTTCTCTTTGAGTCAGATGCGTAAGCCACATGAATCTCTATCAACCTTTTCTAGTATTTGACTCAGAAAACTTCAGTAGCTTCACTGTGGGGTATAAAAAGTCTGACAGTCAGTGCTGTACATGGTATAGCAAAAAGGCCAGCCATTATGTGACTGGGGACATGGCAGCCTCTCCTTTCCAGAGCAGTCTCCACACATGAATTGCATGTACACACAGCCTCCTAGACAAAGAATTTCATTCAAGCAATAAAAAATGTTTTTTTTTCTGTCTGGAAAAGTCTTAAATCTCTATTCCTGATATAAAAACAAACTCATGTAGCTTAGAGAAAGATTAGTAGGGATTTCTGCACCCAGGAGTCTTCTCTGCCTGTTCTGGGAACATAATTTAAATACATAAATATATTGGAAGAGACTTTCTGAAAACTGCTACAAAGATCTGAATTTTTCAGGCAGTATTCAATACACTTGGTGCTTTTAGTTGAAGCTCTTTGGTCATTCATCAGAAAATACCCAATTTAACTGCAGCTTGTTATGTAAATCCATTCCAGACTATGTTCCACATCCTGCATCACAACCTTTAAATCTACGACTGCAGAGAAGAAAACACAAGCAAACATCTGGCACGTTTTGTAACACTGAGCCTTCTTAAGCCCACAGCCTATACTGTTAAATCAAGGTTTTCAGGTTTTCTAATGTTCTGCTTCTCAAACATACATTTCTGTCTTTGTCACAAGGCTTGCCTGTCATCTACAGGGCTATGTAGACAATGATGACATCATTGTCAACAATGACAGGAATTATAGGGCATGCAGTCATCATTAGGTGGACTAAGTTTAGATCTCAAACCATGTTTTAAATGAAGTATTATCTTGCATGGAGATACACGAATAACTTCCTGAAATTATTTTCAGTTCTATTTTTTATGATTTTCTATTGTATCAAAGATCTATTGTATTAAATATCCACTTTGGACAAAATCCAGCTTGCAGATAGATAATTACAGTGGGTGAACACTGGCTAATGCATAGGACACAAAGGGTTGTAGTAAATGGGATTACATCAGGTTGACAGCTGGTCACTGATGGGGTTCTGCAGGGCTCCATCTTGGGCCCACTGCTCTTCATAAACAACTTGGACATAGGTCTCAAAGGACTGTTAAGCAAGTTTGTCCATGATACAAATTAGAAGGAGCTGATATTTCCTTCAAAGGCAGAGAGGAGATGCTGAGAGACCTTGACATATTAGAGAGATGTGCAATCAGCAACTGTATGAAATTTAACAGAGACAAGTGATGTATTCTGCTTCTGGGATGGGGCAACTCTAGCTGTACGGACAGAATGGGGAATGAGAGATGTAAAGCAGTGCCAGGGAAAGGACCCAGGGGTCCTGGTTGATGAGAAGCTGGACATGAGTCAGCAGTGCTCTGGCAGCCAGGAGGGACATCCCTGTCCTGGGGACATCAGGCCAGCTAGGCAAGGGAGGGGATTGTCCTGCTCTGCTCTGTACTGGGGCAGCCTCACCATGCTGGAAGCAGTTTTGGAAGAAGCACAATAAATGAAAGATATAAAGCCACTAGAGAGAACCCAAAGGAGGGCAACAAGGATGATGAAGGGCCTTGAGAGAAAGCCATGTGAGGAGTGGCTGAGGTCACCTAGTCTGTTCAGCCTGGAGGAAACTGAGGGGAGACCTCATCAGACTTACAACTTCCTCATGAGGAGGAAAGGAGGGACAGGCACTGATCACTGATCAGTGACAGGACCTGAGAGAATGGCCTGAAGTTGTGTCAGGGAGGTTTAGACTGGATATCAGCAAAACATTCTTCCCCCAGAGGGTGGCTGGGCATTGAAACAGGCTCCCCGAGGAATGGGTCACAGCATCAAGCCTGTCAGAGTTCAAGAAGCATTAGGAAAACACTCACAAGCACATAAGTGTTTTTGGGGATGATCCTGTGTAGAGATAGGAGCTGGGTTTCCATGATCCTTGTGGATCCTTTCCATTTCAGGACATTTTATGATTCCACGGCTCTCAACTGTTATTTCCATAATTTGACTGAGAAAACTTGAAGGGTTTATCTACATTTCAGGAACACCTAACTAGCAGTTAACAGGAATTAATGATCACAGACCTTATCTGTATGCAGTGGGCTTCTTTCAGTGTAGGACTCCAATGTGCTGAATTATCTCACCTATTATCTGGATCCCTAGACCTAAGGAGAGGGTAAATGTCTTGTCAAAACTACCATCCTCTTATCAGGATGACTGATAGAATAACTGTACTAGCAAAAGTATGAATGCAATCATTCAGCATCCAGTTAAGTATATAATGAGATTTGATTTTAACTTACATGGCATTGAATCAGCAGAGCACATACTAACTGGATTTAAAAATATTTCACTGCCAGAGCCTAAATCTTGATTGTTTAGAGCATTAGCATGTGCAACCCTTTGGGAAAACACTCTCAGAGATAAAGGAGTGAATAAGAGCTGGGAGATGTTTAGATACATTTTTCTTAGGGTGCAAGAGCTCTCAATCCTGATACTCAAGAAGTTGGGTAGGGAAGCCAAGGCTTAGCCATCATCATCACAATTATCTCTTCAGGTCTTGTCTCCTCAACATTTAGCACCTTCCATCCCATTTTACACTACCTGATGATCGTCTCTGGAGGCCAAGGAAGACATGGACCTGTTAGAGTCAGTTCAGAGATCACAGGCATGATCAGAGGGCTGGAGCACTCTAACTATGAAGACAGGCTGAGAGATTCGGGGTTGTTCAACTTGGAGAAGGCTCTGGGAAGACTTCACTGTGGCCTTCCAGTACTTAAAGCAGGCTTATAAGAGAGACGGAGAGTGACTTTTTACATAGGCGGATAGTGACAGAACAAGGGATAACCTTCTTAAACCGAGAGTTTAGATTCAATATTAGGAAAAAATTCTTTTCTGTGAAGATGGTGAGACACTGGAACAGGTTGCCCAGAGAAGCTGTGGATGTCTCATCCCTGAAAGTGTTCCAAGACTGATTTGAAATCCTAAGCAACTTGATCTAGTGAGTAGCATTCCTGCCAGTGGCACAGGTGTTTGACTTGAACAATCTTTAATGCTCCTTCCAACCTAAACCACACTATGATTCTATGACATTTTACTTGTGTCTCTCAAATTCATATTTGGCTGAAAAATATTTTGCTAGAAAACAAAATATTTGGCCTAGAACAAGTTTCTGGGGCTTGAAACAGGCTGTGTACAAACCTAACTGGTGTAACATGAAGCTCATCTTTGTTTTTATTAAATCTTTTGAGTGAGTAGTGTATTGGGAATTCACCACTAATTATTTCTTCAACTGTTTGTTTTCTAGATAGAGGGAAATGAGGCATCTTGAAGAAAAAGAACAGACAAATAGCATATCTCCATGCATATCTCCTCTCAGTCCCTGAAGAATGACTTTTCCCCTTTGTGAGTGAGCTAATTTTACTTTTCATTTTCTTTATTTTAATCTCTAATTAAAGTGCCTGATTCTGAAAATGCTTATAAATAATTACAGTAAAGAGGCAGTACCTTGCTATAAAAGCCACTTGGTTCATTTTCTCCTCTTGCTGTTCCTTCTGAAGTACCCTAAGCATGTCCTATTTGGGAATACCCTTATTGCAGTGACCAACCACCCATTAGCCTCACTCAGTGCATGGCAGTAAATAAAAGATTATCCATGGTCATTGGGGAGTTCATTTGAGAAATGGGAAAATACAAGACTGCCCAGTAAGTATGTCCAATCTCCCTGAATTTACCTGTCTCTATGTTTTAGGAGAGTGCAACCAGAGCTGTTTCATATTCTGTGTTCCACCATTACTCTTCAGCTTCAGGGAGCCTCAGGCCATCTACTAAGAGCCAGCTTATCTCCATGAAAGCTCTGGTCTGGATTTGACACTGATTTAGTTTGATCACAAAGTTGCAGCAACTCTTACTTTGGATGCTGTCATACTGGTGTAGGGACCTGTGCTGATTTTACACTAGAAAGCTGGAACAGTATATGTATCTAAATGTGCTTTGCTTCTGCCTACATAAAGCCCTATTTCAGACTGTGAAGAACTGAGTAGACATCTTTGCCAAATACCTCAGATTGCCAGTGTTTTTTGTGAGAGTCCATATTCTTTAAACATCCTTGAGTGGAAAGTTACATCCATAAATCCAAAGAAATTGTGGGATAAAATACATTGGCCATAGAGACAATGCTTTTCCCTACTCAGCTCATGTGCTGACAGTTGGAGCTGTACATAAAAAGCCATCTCTGAAGCCTGTCAGAGGCACAATTGCTTTTGGAACATGAACTGAGGTGATGGCAAAGACCTGAGCTTGTATTTGTAGTGTTCCCATCAGCAAGGCAGAACACAAGCCCAACACCCACTAGAGGCTCTGAACCCTGCAGTGCAAGCTGTCAGTGTAGTCAGAAACCCAGCAATCTCATTTATGCAAAAATAAAAACAGAAAGACAGCTCCTCCTCATGGGAATAAAAATTAGTTCCAGCCAGGCAGCATAAACCCTGAATTGCAAATTACAATGACAATATTTCCTTGTTCAGAAGAGCCTGTCTCATGCCAAAGAAACACCATTAGCATTAGAAACCCCATCCAAATAAATCACTGGAGAAGACTGCAGAAATAGGGTACAAAAGCAAGTGAGAGGCTACATCCCTCTCTGTAAAGAAAGTACCCACCACTCCGGAGTGGTGTCAACCCACAGTAAACAATGGATCTCTTGTTTCAGAAAGTACACTTTAAGCAGCAGAACAAATGTGTTACTTGTATTTTGGCAGTGCTCCCAAATGCCTGCTGCACAGAAGACTGGTGATGTAATTATGGCCACAGCAGACCCAAAGATATCCCAGCCTGTGACTCTAGGATCATTTCCTCTGGGCTGGATTTATCTCACCTCACTTTAGTCATCTAAGAGGCAAAGTAGCCAGGCTAGGTGCTCTGCCTCTGCTCCTTTGTGAGGAGGGATCATCCCTTCCAGAGAGCCACACAGCACATCCCTTGAAATCAGGATGGATGGGCTCTGGACGTGCTGATTTCTCCATGCTGATTAAAGGGCAAGTCGAGAACAGAGAACCAGCTCTCAGATGTTAGTTGCAGTCAGAGGGTTGAAACACGTCCTCTGTAAAAGAAGTTTTCTCTCTCTCTTGTCAGTTACGTGGCAAATCACTGAATTAGAGTCTCCCTCCCCTTGCATCTCTGTATTGCCTTTGGCACAACTAACTAGTAGAACTAACTCATATTTTACACAACCCAGAAAGCATACTGGTGTTACCTAGTGTACGAAGTGTATGACATTAGAACAATAAAATGAATAGGTAATGGAATAGGCTAAGCAGGGAGATTACCTTCCATGAGCTTGTATCTCTCCTCTGTCTCCTGGCTGGCAGGGCAGTGGGAAGGCACTGCTAAATTCCTGCACTCTCTCAGCATGGGGATTTGAGAACAATAAGATTTTGCTGTGCTGTACAAGGCAAGGACATCCTGAGCACTTCACAGTGTGTTTTCTTTTCCAAAAGCTGATTCTAATCTGCTTTCAGAATAGCTGCTGCTCGCTGAATTAAAAAGAGTGTCAGGCCAATGCAGGCTTCTTGGCAAACTAACAAGAACATTTCCAGACTCAGATGCAGTGAAAGTCAAAAGAAAAATATAAATTAAAAAGGAAAATGAAACTTTGCAATATTGCAAGCAGAGCACAGTCCTTACCCGTATAAATTAAGACAACCCATCTGATTCCATTGTCAGAGCACAGAAAAATACATAAGAATGAAGACATATTTGGGATGATACCAAAAGTCCCTGTAGCCAGTCTAGCCAAGTATCTTACACCAACATGTAGCAATTGTTTAAAGAGAAGGTCAGCAAATACAGGTCTGTCCCCTTGTATGTATTCAAGCTCCCAGCAACTCTGAGCTATCAAATTACTGAATCACATGGTTTATCCTTCCAACAGCAAAGTGATCCTCCATGAATCTATCTAAACTCTTTTGAAATCATGTCTATTTCTGCTTTACAGAGCACAAAGGAAGAAACCATAGTTCAGCAATTCCATTATGAATCACATTATCCTGTTTTAAATTTGGTTTAGTTCTACAATAATTGCTATATATGCCTATGTATTTTTGAATGTTCATGACATGGAATGGAAAGGCCTAATCCCTTGAGTCAAATTTCAATTTATTGCAATGAAATTAGGTGAGTCCTTGCCATGAAATGCAATCCATGCCTCAGAGGATTGTCTGAATTGACCTCAGAGCACTTGTTAAATATTTTTAATCTCTCAATTTTTCTTTTGCATTTAATACTTACAAGAGCCATACCCCACCGCAAATAGGTCCTTGTACTTTGGATTCCTGTAATGAGAAAATATACATAAGATAGCATTTATTATTAACCATGTAGTCCCACAGAAATACACAGTGTTTCATACATTAACTTCAGAGTTCATTCTCACAGGACTGCAATCAGTCTGAGGGCTCTGACCATATATACACTAATAAAGTTTGTGAGTAACTCATCCAAATTCATTATGCACAAAAAAGCAGAACATCATTAGATCAAAACAGTAGATGAAAAAGATTAAAAGACAGACGTGTCAATCTCCAGAACTTCTTGGCTTATCCATTTCATAATTGCAGGAAGTTAACTTTTAAAAATGAGATCTCTGAGGAAATCAAAAAGGCAGGAATATATTGGTTTCTATCTTTCAGTGGCAAGAATTAAAGAGTTTCTAAATCAATAAACTCACTTTCTCTACCTGTTATTAAATTATAAGAGATGCATCCAGAGACAGCTATCAGTTAGCTATCAGTTCATAAATTCATGATCACAACCACAAATCAGGAAGGGAAATTGCCTTCTGACCCAGCTGGTGAACATTATATTTCCTGTGGCAAATACTGGCAATGAGCAATTAGCTATCTACTGTGTCTTCTAAAGTCTCTTTACTTGAAAAACATCTACCCTCTCTACCACCTCTTCTGTGGGTGGTAGGTTGCTGTAGATAGAATTTCCATGGGACAAAGATCAGTCCTGTTGCTATCCCTGAGCTCACAAAGCAAAACCAGTGGGTGACAGTTCCATGAAATGAACATATATGGAAATTATTGATGAGTATTTTCTCTGACTTGCTACTGTGAATTGAATTGAATTGAATGCACTTCTCTTTTCATTTCTCCTTTTTTCACTTGGGCTAATGCCTAGGCATCCTAATGCTCTTGTTCTTTTCATTAAATGCACCATCACTGCTAAAAATGAGAGAATAAAAATTGAATTAGAAAAGGTTATTCCATAAAGTAATTTGGAGTAATTCTTCCAATTTCAGAGACATCTTTCTGTTATCATTTCCTGGAGACAAATTTAACAACAATATAAACTACCTATTAAAGATGCCCTTTCTCCCAATTTTGTTTCCCATTTTTACTGTTATCTGTAATTCTCACATAGCTGCATGTTTGGTACTCACTTACATAATACCACAGTGGCTTGAAAGGCAGAAGAGGGCAATCCTGCTCTATCTCTCCATAGATTCTCCTTGTCAAGGCACAAACATGCTCACATAAACAAGAGGAGGCCTAACTGCAGGGGAGCACAGGGTGGGGTCTAGGCATACCTACAGATATATCTACAGACTGGGTATGTCTCATACTCAGTGCACAAACCAAACCAGCTCTGAGGAGGATCAAGCAGGATAAAAAGTGAAAGGACTCATTTGTGTTGGTGATAAGTGAGTTTTTTTCACAGTAATAACCATTGTAATAACATCTCAGAGAAAAAGAGAGTAGATATGCAATTATCAGTGATCAAATATGTAAAAGTGGACTGCAGGGCAAATGCTTACTGCAATGAACTGAGCAACATCCCAATACACAAATACCTCTCTTGTCTGGAGGGGGAAGCCCTTGTGTAAGGAGTGGCTCAGGTCACTGGTCCATTCAGCCTGGACAACAGGAGACTGAGGGGAAACCTTATTGCAGTTAAAGCAACACTGTGAGGAGAAGAGGAGGGGCAGACACTGATCTCTTCTCCATGATGAGCAGTGATGGAAGCCAAGGGAATGGCATCAGGCTGCATCAGGAGAGAGCTACGTTCAATCTTAAAAAAAGGTTCCTCATCCAGAGGGTGGCTGGGCACTAGAACAGGGTCCCAAGGGAAGCAGTCACCAAACCTGACAGAGTTCAAGAAGTGTTTGGTCAACACTCAAGCACATAGCAGGATTTTTGGGGCTGTCCTGTGCAGGATTGATTCCGACAGTATACTGTCCAAAGAGATGACACATCTATCCCAGCCTTTCCAATAAAGGACTCTTCTTTGCCCTCTTAACTGCACTCACTTTTCCCCAGTGCTGCATAGAGCCTGCTCTGCCTCAGTTTCTGCTGAAAGGCACAAGCCTGTCGCATTCAGCCTTATACAATATCCTCTGCAACTAGAAGCACCAGGCACATTTCAGTGCTGCCCAAGCAGCCGACTGTAATAAATCAAACCCGTGTGTTCCCAGAGAAATCAGCCCTGCCTCATAAAATCCCTTTACATTCCATTCCATTCCACTCCCGGCACAACAGTCGAGATTAAGTTTGGAATTAAGAGATTTACCAGGAGAGGGCAGTAACTGCAAGTTTCTTGGTTTTTTCATACTGGAACTTCCAGAGAGGGAGGAGGGTTCCTTTCTGCCCTCTGAATTCATCTGATGCATCCTCAAAATATTTAAAATCTAAACAAAACAAAAAAAAAAAAAAATCAAGGAAAAGGTCCCAGTATATCAATCCCAGTATATCAATCCCAGTATATAAATAAATCAGCACAGTTCAGCATCAGAGAAACTTTAAAAGACAATCTGTTATCATCACAGCCTCCACACAACCCAATTGCTAGTGTAAAATCTGTCTCCATTCTTAAGTCCTGACTCTGAACCAGCAACTCAGCCCTCTAAATGCATTTTACCAAATCCCCTCACACATAGGAAAAATAAAAATCAAACTAATGATCAGCAGACAAAGAATTAACAAGAAAATAGAAGCCCTGAGCAAGGTGTGACCTCAGACCCCTCCCAAAGTTGGGCATGGCCCTTCAGGAGGAAGCTGAGCAGAGACAGCAAAATGTCTCTTGCAAAATAACATCAAGATTGAGAACTTTTTTGTGGTTGGTATGTGAGCCATGTAGTTGGTATGTGATATGCTCTGGCTGCTGTCACTAGCACCTGCATCCAGTGGTGAACTACCTGCTGAGGGAAGGAAGTTCTGCAGGGAGAGCAGTGCTCACCAGACCTGCTGTCCCCAGCCAGCTCAGAGCATGGTCTTTTCATGCCCATGGTCTGATGTACTATTTGCCTTGTGTGAGTCAGCAGGTTCCTAGACCTGCTTGTTTTTCTTCTGTTTTTCTATGCTGCTCTGTCCTGTCCAGTCCTTGCTGTGGCTGTAGGTACTTATCTGCAGGACTGACACTTCAGACATGAGTTAGAAGAACCTCTCAGTAAGCCATACCTTGTGCAATGTCATCATATGTGTTCAGGTTCACCATCCGTTCTGCTATTTTAGCAGCCTTTGCAACTTTTGTTAGAGAATCAACCTGCTGAAAAGAAAAGAAAGGAAGCAAAAATGTATTTCCTGTCTGCTTACAGGTGCCTCAGACCTCATGTGACTGAAAAACTTGAGTCCTTTGATCTTGAATACAAATTAATTTGAAATGTGTCATACCAGGACCTAGTGGTACAGGCATTTGAGAAAATGTAATTGCTTTATTGTAAATTTAGCAAGATGCCATCCACAGCTGAGCTGCAGTAACTTCAGTCTTTGTTCCTGATTTAGCTGAATACAGGTACTTACCTATAAAGGTAAATAAGAATCTTGTCTTTCAAGGTAACTCCTGACAGGATGACCTAAAATGAACAAATGATTCCTACTCCGTCTCACTGCATTACAGTTCATCACATTTGGTGATGAAATCAGAGGGGTTTGGTCATACAGGAGCACTCTTTCATCTCCACTTGGAGAGTTTTAAGGTCTCCTGCATTAAATAAACATCACAGGATTTAGGAGTCCTTCAGTCAATTACTGGATTATTCCAACCTGATCCATTCACACATCCATGGACAAGTGGAGAAAAGAGAGCTCAGCAGGAACTGTTAGTCTGTCAGCAGGTGCCTCGTTCATATGCTTATCTGACAGAGCCCTGTGGCTGATCACTGTATCTTACTAAACTCCATTCTCAACTATTTTTTGTGAGTTTGGTCTCCCTAGTCTGTGTGTGTATGTGTGACCACTAATGAAAGCCAAACTGGTCTAATTAGAAAGAAGGACAAGAAGCTTGGGTGCCAGCAGTGGGAAGGACAAAGCTCGGAAGTCCATAGTGCTGACCGTATAAATATGTCATCACAGCTCTGTGTAATATCAGAATGCCAAGGCATATACAAAGTGCTCTGAGAGCTTGCTGCTTCAAGTACCTGAATCCCCATCCACTACTGCTGCCCCAAAGCCCCACCAGTGTTTCAAAGTCCTTAATCTTCAAGCCCCTGCTATGAACTGATGTCTGCCAGCACAGTAAGATTTCCTTCATAGTGATAACACTGGGAAGAAACATGCCATCCTTGACACAGCTCAGAGTGCTCTGAATATGAAAAGTGAAAAGAAAAAGTGGAATGGGTTGACCAAACTACACCACACAGTTACAGTCAGAACTAGGAATATGACTTCAGATTATGTGTGTCCCTCTGCTTCTTTCCTGGGCTTGGCAGAGACTCAAGGGAGATTGAGTCTCATTCAAAGAGCACAAAATTAATAGGGCTGCACAGAGATGAGAGGATGTCTTGGTTCGACAAGACAGGAGTCTGTAAAAGAGGGCAAAGCCTCCTGTGCAATGGAGAACGGCAAACCCCTCTCCCTCTGAATTACCAGGATCTTTAAATTAAAAGGCTCTCAGGCAAAGATATGGGAGTGGGAGTAACAATTCTTTACTAGGAGAAAACTAGACAACAATTTAAAAAAAAAGGCAAATGCAATTGGTACAAACAAAACCAGTGAAAGAAAAAAGTCTAGAACCTGAGGGATACCAGTATCAGTTCTGCTGGGACAATTGCTTCCCTTGCAATAGTTGATGAGTTGCAGCTGCAGTGGTGATCTTTAGAAGGGTATAATTTTCCTCTGAAGATCTGGTGGCAGTGGGGCCGGTCTTCCTCTGCGCCGGGGTTGCCTCCGAGCTCCGCCGCCGTCGGCTCAGCGCGCGCCGGCTGCTTCGCTGCGGGTGCCGCCGAAGAGAGCGCGAGAGAGAGCTGCTTCTCTCGGAGTCCCGCCCAGAGAGCTGCCTCCTCTCCCCAAAAAGCTACCCCTTTAAACAACAATAGAGTGCCTGGCTTCCCCCCTCTGGGTGGGACCCCTCACGGTGTTACATTTACCAGCCCTTCATTGAATCAGTCAATGGTGTATAAACAAACCATTGCCTCTACAGGGCAAAACCATTGTCTCTGAGAGAGATAACAAAAACCTGTCCAACAGGTTTTTTTCTTCAACAGATGGCAAATGGAATACAAGCTTATCTTACAACCCAGGACATTATCCACCCCTTATTCTATTTCCATCTGCACACCATGAAATCTTACACCCAGTTCTCTCTTAAGACCAAGTTTCCCTGTGGTACACAGCGGGTCTCCCCATCTTCCTGCATTACTCACCAAGTGTAACCAGGTTCTTGAGCAAAGACAATCCCACGAATGGGTTGGTCTTTGCCTGAGGTGGGATTAATCCAAACAGTTTTCCCTAAAATACCTTTCATATGTACTACAGGGACCTTATCTCCATCTACTGCGTGTAAGGGTTCTGACTGAGCAGGGCCAGCTCGATTGACAGACCCCCGGGTGTTGACCATCCAGGTTGCTTTTGCCAGGTTAATTTCCCAGTTTCTAAATGTTCCCCCACCAAGTGCCTTCAGGGTAGTCTTAAGGAGTCCGTTGCACCGTTCAACTTTGCCGGCAGCTGGAGCATGATAGGGAATATGATATATCTATTCGATACCATGTTCTCTGGCCCAGGTGTTGATAAGGCTGTTCTTGAAATGGGTGCCGTTGTCAGACTCAATTCTCTCAGGGGTGCCGTGTCTCCACAGGACTTGCTTTTCCAAGCCTAAGATGGTGTTCCGGGCAGTGGCATGAGGTACAGGGAAAGTCTCCAGCCATCCAGTGGTGGCTTCCACCATGGTCAACACGTAGCGCTTGCCTTGGCGTGTCTGGGGCAGTGTGATGTAGTCAATCTGCCAGGCCTCCCCATACTTGTACTTGGACCACCGCCCACCATACCATAGGGGCTTCACTCTCTTGGCTTGTTTGATGGCAGCACACGTCTCACAGTCATGGATAACCTGGGAAACACTGTCCATGGTTAGATCTACCCCTCGGTCTCGTGCCCACTTGTAGGTGGCATCTCTGCCCTGATGACCTGAGGCATCATGAGCCCATCGAGCCAGGAACAACTCCCCCTTATGGTGCCAATCTAAGTCTATCTTTGACACCTCTATTTTTGCTGCCTGATCTACCTGCTCGTTGTTTCGGTGCTCCTCATTAGCCCGACTTTTGGGGACATGGGCATCTACATGACGGACTTTCACCGTCAGCTTTTCCACCCGAGAGGCAATGTCTTTCCATATATCAGCAGCCCAGGTTGGCTTTCCTCTACGTTGCCAGTTGGCCTTCTTCCACCTTCCCAGCCAGCCCCACAGAGCATTGGCTACCATCCATGAATCAGTATAAAGGTAGAGCTTTGGCCACTTCTCTCTTTCAGCAATGTCCAGAGCCAGCTGAACGGCCTTGAGTTCAGCGAGTTGGCTCGATCCACCTTCTCCTTCGGTAGCTTGTGCAACTTGGCGTGTGGGGCTCCATACGGCTGCTTTCCACTTCCGGTTCATCCCTACGATGCGACAGGAACTGTCAGTGAAAAGAGCGTAGCAGGTCTCCTCTGCTGGTAGTTGGTTGTATGGTGGAGCTTCTTCAGCCCTTGCCACTTGTACCTGCTCCTCATCATCAGTGAGACCAAAGTTTTCACCTTCTGGCCAGTTTGTAATTATCTCCAAAATCCCAGGGCGATTCAGGTTTCCAATACGGGCGCGTTGAGTGATGAGGGCAATCCATTTGCTCCATGTGGCGTCAGTGGCATGGTGGGTAGTAGGAACCTTTCCTTTAAACATCCACCCCAGCACCGGTAGTCGGGGTGCCAGGAGGAGTTGTGCTTCTGTGCCAATTACCTCTGAGGCGGCTTGAACTCCTTCAAAGGCAGCCAAGATTTCCTTCTCTGTGGGAGTGTAGTTGGCTTCAGACCCTCTGTAACTTCGGCTCCAGAATCCCAGTGGTCGGCCTCTAGTCTCCCCAGGCACTTTCTGCCAAAGGCTCTAAGACAACCCATGGTTCCCGGCTGCAGAGTAGAGCACATTCTTGACCTCTGGTCCCGTTCTGACTGGGCCAAGGGCTACAGCATGAGCGATCTCCTGCTTGATCTGGGTGAAGGCTTGTTGCTGCTCAGGGCCCCAGTGGAAATCATTCTTCTTTCGGGTAACCAGATAAAGAGGGCTCACAATCTGGCTATACTCAGGAATGTGCATTCTCCAGAAACCTATGGCACCCAGGAAAGCTTGTGTTTCCTTTTTGCTGGTTGGTGGGGACATAGCTGTGATCTTGTTGATGACCTCAGTGGGAATCTGGCGCCGTCCATCTTGCCATTTCACTCCCGGGAACTGGATGTCTCGAGCAGGTCCCTTGACTTTGCTCTTCTTGATGGCAAAGCCAGCTTCTAGTAGTATCTGGATGATCCTCTCACCTTTCTCAAACACTTCTGCCGCTGTGCTCCCCCACACAATGATGTCATCAATGTATTGCAGGTGTTCTGGAGCCTCACCCTTTTCTAGTGCAGCCTGGATCAGTCCATGGCAGATGGTGGGGCTGTGTTTCTAACCCTCGGGCAGTCGGTTCCAGGTGTACTGCACGCCCCTCCAGGTGAAAGCGAACTGAGGCCTGCATTCTGCTGCCAGAGGAATGGAGAAAAACGCATTAGCAATATCAATGGTGGCATACCACTTTGCTGCCTTTGACTCCAGCTCGTACTGGAGTTCCAGCATGTCCGGCACAGCAGCGCTCAGCGGTGGAGTCACTTCATTTAAGCCACGATAGTCCACAGTCAATCTCCATTCTTTGTCAGATTTGCGCACAGGCCAGATGGGGCTGTTGAAGGGTGAGTGGGTTTTGCTGACCACCCCTTGGCTCTCCAGCTCCCGAATCATTTTGTGGATGGGGATCACGGCATCTCGATCCGTCCGATACTGCCGGCGGTGCACTGTCGAGGTCGCAATTGGCACGCGTTGTTCTTCCACCCTTAGGAGTCCTACTGCAGAGGGGTTTTCTGACAGTCCAGGCAAGGTGTTCAATTGCTTAATGTCTTCTGCCTCTACAGCGGCTATTCCAAAAGCCCACCTGAGTCCCTTTGGGTCTTTGTAATATCCGTTCCGGAGGAAGTCTATGCCTAGGATACACGGAGCATCTGGGCCAGTCACTATAGGGTGTTTCTTCCACTCCTTCCCAGTCAGGCTCACCTCAGCTTCCACCAGAGTCAATTGTTGTGATCCCCCTGTCACACCAGCAATGGAAACAGGCTCTGCCCCCACATGTCCTGATGGTATCAGAGTACACTGTGCACCAGTATCAACTAAAGCATCATATTTTTGTGGCTCTGATGTGCCAGGCCATCGGATCCACACTGTCCAGAAGATCCGGTTTTCCCGTGCCTCTCCCTGGCTAGAGACAGGGCCCCTCTAACACTGGTTATCATTCCTTCCCTGGGCATACATACTAGAGGTCCCTTCAAGGGGGTCTGACAGATCGTACCCACAAGCTTGGTCACGGGAGGTTGAGGCTACCTTCACTTTGGTGGAGCTCCCCCGGTTAGAGTTTCCCTCCTTGAGTTGACGGACCCGTGCTGCCAGGACAGAAGTGGGTTTCCCATCCCACCTCCCCATGTCTTCCCCATGGTCACGCAGAAAGAACCACAGATTAGCCCTTGGGGTGTACCCTCTCTCTCTAGCTGGGGATTGTTGGGTGCTGATTCTGGGGCCTGTGACTCTCACGGGTGCTGTATTAACCTTCCTTATCTCCTCCCTCATCTCCTCTTTAAACTCCTTAATCACAGCTGAGATATGAGCCTGCATTGGGCCATTAATCATACTCTCATAATTCCTAAGTTTGTTGGCAACAGAACCTATTGTCTCCCGGTGGGTGTCAGCATTGATTGTTGCAATGAAGGTGGCGTATTGAGATGGCCCAAGATTTGCCAGACTCCACAGAATTTGTCCCGTACACCTGACCTTGTCAGGGTCATCATTGTGTCGTCCATCCCTCCCAAAGAGTACCTCCAATACTGCCACTTCCCTCAGCTGTTGGATCCCTTCCTCGAGGGTCTTCCAGCGCATTCTATGATGGTGCTCTTGCATTCTCTCTCTGTGGACAAACCTCTCCCTGACACTCATTAAGAGCCGCTCCCAGAGAGAAAGGGACCCTGGTTCCCTTACAAAAACCTGATTTATACCCGAGTCCTGGGTCAAGGGTCCCAAGTTCCTTGCCTCACCACCGTCCAGCTGCACGCCTGTACCCATAAGATCCCAAACCCGGAGTAGCCAGGTAGCATAAGCCTCACGCCCTCGTCGCACAATGTCTTTATGCAGATTGCGAAGACTTTCGTACGTCAGGGACTCGGTGATGATAGCAATCTCTGGCTCCCCTGTGGGTTGTGAGGTTCCTCCATTCCTGTCCCTATCTGCAGGGTGCTCTGCTTTCACCTTAGACTTCCTTGTTTCTACCGGGGCCACTGCTGCTGACCGTGACTGCCCTTGTGGTTCAGCTGGAACCTGGACAGTTGTAACATTAGTGGGTTCCACAGCTGTACTATTAGACTGTCCCTCCCCAAGGCAAAGGGCCGGTTTCTCACCAGCTGGGGAAATGCACTCCTTCAGCATCTCTCGTATCTCCTTAACCAGAACCCTCACCCAATCTGGGCGGTTCATTTCTGAGGTGGGCTGTGGGGCAGGGTCAGGCTCTGGAGCAGCAGCATCTCGAGTCTGTGGTGTAGGTGAGGGTAGTTATCCAGGTTAATCTTCCCTTATCTCTGAATGCTAAATATAACAGGACTATCAGCAACACCACCCATTGTATGGTATCATTAGCACTTATAAAGGATCTTAACCCTTTGAGAACTGGTGGAGCAGACCCAAAAAGATGGTTAAAAGGTTGAGAGAAAGTTTGCCCAGGTGCTATTTCCTCGCAGTAGGTACCGTTATTAAAGTAACCCTAAAAACATACACTTAACGTGTGGTAGCTATGAATCCATGTACCTGCCTTCCAGAGGAAATTAAAGATCCATGAATTCCTCACCCAATTAACCCAGAAGCCAAACTTGATAACAGACACCGTAGCCTTAGTTATAGGACCCATTTTTAGATAAGGGTCTGAAAATGGGAAAAGTATAGCTACCATCACATGCCACCCAAACCAAGGTAAACTAGACCACATGGTGATGCTGAAGATGTTTTTACACACAACAAAAAAACCAAATTACTTAAGAACTGTTAATCCTTTTTCCCTCTCAATGCCCTCGGGCCGCACGTTGGGCGCCAAATTCTGTCTTGGTTCGACAAGACAGGAGTCTGTAAAAGAGAGCAAAGCCTCCTGTGCAATGGAGAACGGCAAACCCCCCTCCCTCTGAATTACCAGGATCTTTAAATTAAAAGGCTCTCAGGCAAAGATATGGGAGTGGGAGTAACAATTCTTTACTAGGAGAAAACTAGACAACAATTTAAAAAAAAAGGCAAATGCAATCGGTACAAACAAAACCAGTGAAAGAAAAAAGTCTAGAACCTGAGGGATACCAGTATCAGTTCTGCTGGGACAATTGCTTCCCTTGCAATAGTTGATGAGTTGCAGCTGCAGTGGTGATCTTTAGAAGGGTACAGTTTTCCTCTGAAGATCTGGTGGCAGTGGGGCCGGTCTTCCTCTGCGCCGGGGTTGCCTCCGAGCTCCGCCGCCGTCGGCTCAGCGCGCGCCGGCTGCTTCGCTGCGGGTGCCGCCGAAGAGAGAGCGAGAGAGAGCTGCTTCTCTCGGAGTCCCGCCCAGAGAGCTGCCTCCTCTCCCCAAAAAGCTACCCCTTTAAACAACAATAGAGTGCCTGGCTTCCCCCCTCTGGGTGGGACCCCTCACGGTGTTACATTTACCAGCCCTTCATTGAATCAGTCAATGGTGTATAAACAAACCATTGCCTCTACAGGGCAAAACCATTGTCTCTGAGAGAGATAACAAAAACCTGTCCAACCGGTTTTTTTCTTCAACAGATGGCAAATGGAATACAAGCTTATCTTACAACCCAGGACAGAGGACAAAAGAGAAAAAAATTCCATAATCTGTTACATTTTTTATAAATCCATGGTTTGCTTACACCTCCAGTTATGTGTGCAGTCCTCTTTTCCCAGACTAGAAAAAAAGTAAGTAGAACTTGAAACCAAGTTCAGAGACAGGCAGCAGATCAAGGCAGCGGATTTTGCCCCTCTGCTCCACTCTGCTGAGACCCACCTGGAGCACTGCATCCAGCCCTGGGCTCCCAACTCAGGAATTACATGAACCTGCTAGAGTGAGCCCAGAGAAGGCCATGAATATAATCTGGGGCTGGAGCCTCTCTCCTATGGAGATGGGCTGAGAGAATTGGGGTTGTTCAGCCTGAAGAAGAGAAGACCCTGGGGAGACCTTAAAGTGCCTTCCAGTCCCTAAAGGGAACCTACAGAAAATACAGGGAGGGACTGTTTATCAAGAAGTATAGTGACAAGGTGAGGAATACCTGTTTTAAAATTATTTGGATCAAATATTATGACAAAATTCTTTACTGTGAGTGTGTTGAGGCACTGCACAGGTTGTCCAGAGAAGCTGTTGACACCCCATCCCTGGAAGTGTTCAAGGCCGGACTGGACAGGGCTTTACACAACCTAGTCTAGAGGAAGGTGTCCCTGCCAATGGTATGGTGGTCAGAATGAGATGATATTTAACCCAAAACCAACCCAAACCATTCTATTAATTTATGATACTATGATTCCACAGATTTTATTTTTGGGGAGTGTCAGTGGAAAGCAGGCTAAAACTTAAAAAGAAATAAAACAAATACCAAAACAACATTGTAAATGCAGAAACAATACAGTATTCACCTAATTTTTTGCTGCAAAGCACGAAACTCTCCTGATGAATCACAAGAGTTTTAAGTCAGCTTTTCTGTCAGGTAGCTATGCTGTAAACAACAACACATCCATGACTACATTTTTGACATTATAAGTGGATGAGAGTAAGCTATTTTCTCTTTGTATCCTGTCCTGTTTCAAATTTTATTTATTCTGTATGCTGAAGAAATAAATCTTTATAGGAAGTACTAGGCCTAATTTCTCTTTTTAAAAAAAAACAATTTTTTTTAAACACCCTTTTCCAACTTAGGCTAATTCTGAGCTAGCTAGCCAAATGCAAGGAGAGCTCATAGGATAACACGTTTGCTTTATTTCTATGCATAGGTTATTTTTAGAACAGCAATAATGTTAATTGAATCATATGTATAATGGATAATGGGCCAACACTTTGGAAAAAAATGTCTTGGTAATGCTCTGTAATGCCTTATCACTAACTGCCTTATACTTGCCTCTCAGCAGCTGGCTAGTTGCAATGTCCCATAAGCATGAAAAAAAGCTTCTTCTGATACTTCATGCATACAACATGTCTTTGTTATGGTCCAATCACATTGCTCCACCCTCTTTTGCATAGATTCATTCAAAATCCTTAATGTAAGACTTTTGGTTTCATGCCTTGCCATCTAAGGGTAAGGCAAGCAAGCCTGCATCAATTGCATTAAGCTCTTTGCATTTTGCTTCTGCCACAAATAATGTCATTTCTTACTTCATTCAAGAATATAGGGAGGGCTATGGATCAGACCAAGATCTCTGGGTCAGGACTGTGGAGTCACAGAAACATTTGGGTTGAAAAACACCTTAATATCATTGAGTATCTTCCTTGTAATAAGAGCCATAAACAGACGGTACAGGAACAGGAAGGACAGTTATCTCTGCTTCCAGATATTTTCAGCTCAGAAAATTTCATATCATTCCACTTTGGTATTCTGTGTTATCCATTGTCTGTGTATTGCCTTGACTAAATACTGAGGAAAAGTTCCAGAAGTTTTATCAGTGCTATTAGATATAGCACACTCTTTCCCCTTTGGTTCCATTTGAGTGAGAGACACATGGAGAGATTTATAGGAGTTCCTCATTACAGTTTCCAGTCAAATACTTTCTATTATTCCAACTTCTATTCCCTCATACACCTTCTTTATAAAATTCTCACCCTTTCTTCTTTTGAAATCCTTGGTTATCTCTCTTCCTTTCCTGTTGACTGACTCTATTGTCTGTTTTGCTAAACCACGTTTTCCTTACTTTTCGTAGCAAGAAAGCTGAAATGCACAGCTTCATTTTACTTCTCTTCCCCTAGCAAGAAGCTTCTGTCAGGGCCTATCAAGGTTCCCCTCCCCTCCCTTCCCTTCCCTTCCCCTCCCCTACCCTCTCCCCCTCTTTTTTCTTCTCTGCGTTTCTCTTCCAGTCATGCATTCCTTTGACCTCTTATTCAGTACCAGTACTGTTTTCTGTCCCTTTTCATTTACTACATTTTTAAATCCTCATCAAACTACTACCATCATTTCCAGCTGTGGCTATAGTTCTTGGATCTTCCCTTTCATGGCTTCCTACTACAGCAACAGCTTCCATGAGAGACCCACCTGTGGTAACAGCCACTCATTTTATCTTCTTTCCCTTGGGTTAAATCTGGTGCTATCTCAGTAGCTATCATAGTTTTTCTTGCTAAGTCCTAGCCTGACCAAAACAATGGTGGAAATTAATTGTGGCTTGTAACATATGTAATGTGTGTGTTACAGCTCCTACTGTAATGCGTGAGTTACAGAACCTATTCTCCATTTGCTGACTTGAGGCCAGAAATACAGATTCTGATGCCATCAACCTTTAATTTCCACATATCTACATCTGAACGGACATAATGACTGTTGTAAGTCTGATTTGAGCCTTGGAGTATTCAGGCTGCATTTTTTCCAGTTAATGAGTGAAGAATTCATCATGTTTTTCATACACTTCAGGTTACTTGATCAGCCTCACAGAGGACCTCAGTTTGGGACAATGGCTCTGCTTCTCCTTTCACTTATTCATTCAGTGCATCAACTATTTGGCTTCCCTTCAAGTGCCCTGAAAAGTATTATGTGTGAGAAGCAAAACACCAAAGGGACATATAGCATGAGTGACTGGATTTCAATTTTCCACTGTTGTCAGTGGAGTGAGCAGCAGGTGTTTTACAATATGGTTTCACTTTATTTTCATTTAGCTTTTAGCAGTCCACCCTTTGAGCCTGTAACTGCAATGTTGACTTGAGGCCTAACTCTCAGAAACATACTGAGGTGAAAGATTTAATGGTTTTCAAAAGGACTGTGAATTTCCATGGCACAATTCACAGGAAGAAGCCTATCAGAACATGTTCCTGGTCTGTTTATACTGTAAGGTTTATGTTGGCACAGTGCTGCCTCGTGGCTAAACCAGCCAAATTCTCTGCAGTTGCATCAACCATATGGTAGGAAAGAGCTAAAGCCAGTTTCAGAAGTCCGCTCTTGTTACACACACATCTATCTATCTATCTATCTATCTATCTATCTATCTATCTATCTATCTATCTATCTACCTACCTCTATACCCATATCCATATCTCTATCTATCTGTATCTCTATCTGTATCTCTATCTGTATCTCTATCTGTATCTGTATCTCTATCTGTATCTGTATCTGTATCTCTATCTCTATCTCTATCTCTATCTCTATCTCTATCTCTATCTCTATCTCTATCTCTATCTCTATCTCTATCTCTATCTCTATCTCTATCTCTATCTCTATCTATCTCTATCTCTATCTCTATCTATATCTATATCTATATCTATATATCTTATGTTGGTATGTCAATACCTATTCTAGGAGCAAGTTATTAACTGATTTCCATGATTCTATATTATAATTCTCAGGGTATCTTGCTCCAGTCATTATAGAAATTATTTCAGTTTGCCTTCTAAATTGCTTACCTTAGGCTGGGGAAGAAAGAACCAGCAAGTTAAACCGTAATAGAAACTTTCTGAAACCCCTGAAAACATTTTCAAGAAAATCTTTCAGAATATTGTCCTCTATATCGTACACTCAGTGTTTGAAGTGGGATAAGATTTTTAAGATGGGAATACTGTCACTTTGATAGAAAGAACCATGTAATTCCCACAAGGCACTCATAGGCTACTCCTGATTGTGGATTAGGAGTCAATATCACCCTCACAGCAAGCTCACAACATCAGCTCAGGGCATGGCAAGTGTTAGGACACCTGATATTCTGAGAAGCATGCTACTTAGGTGTCTATAATTAGCAAATGTATAAGTTGTAATTATATAATGTCATTAAAAATTAAAACTAAAAAATTTTGAGAAGTGTTTTACTACAGTGCTGTATTTTGAAATAATTCTAAATTTCAATGCCTTTCAGATTGAAACATTGTATGTAAAAACATCATCACTTAAATTCTTTGAAAAATCACAGGGTGTTTCTACCTATTTAGTTCTTTTATCTCTCACATAATAGTCAAAAATGTGAAACATACACAGTGCACAAAAAACTCACTTGGAAATCAGGTTTGAAAATAGGACTGCACAAAATCAAAATCCTGTTTTATAAAACACAACAGAAATCCTGGTTTGGAAATTCAATTTCTAGCAAAAACTAACTTTTGCATTTCCTAAAGCTGTTATTTGCCTAGTACAACAACAAGCCACACTGCCAGAACGATTTGTTTTCCCCTGACTTGCTCTACAGATGCACCCCACCAGCACTTTGAACAACCTTCTTCCCCACATTATGAAACATACCGGTAACTCCACATATGACAACCTTCTTCCAGTTTTATTATCGTCTTTCTTTGCTGCCGCAGGTTTTGCTTTTTCTTTCTCTTTTGCCTTTTCCATTCTCTCAAGTTCCTCCATATACGCATCATAGATAAACCACTGAGAGACAGACAGAGGCAGGATTTATTAGGACCTGACCATTTTCCTGAGAACAGCCAACTACACCATCACAAAAAATATGATAGTCATCACAACAGTACCACTGCTGCTGGAATTAGCTGAACTGTCTTCTTACATAAAAAGTGAAGAGTTGAGGTCAGGATTTTTCAAGAATGATGGAGCATGTCTTATTTTAAGAATCCATTACAGCATTCTTAACAATTTCTTTCCTCCAACACTCTTGCTTCTTTGACTCTGTCCGTATCTTTATTTTTGCAGGACTCTGTATTTGGCTAATTTACCAGTGTTTAACGTGAAACATGCATTAAACATTTCCTTTATGACATTTTTCCTGTGGTGTTGGAAAATTAAATTGTAGTTGCTTAACACAATTTAAATTTGGACTCCAACTCTGCAGCATATGATCAAATGGAAACTGCGAGCAGTGTTACATGTTCTGCTATGCCACATGCCACACATGTCTTACTTGAGTAGATCCAAAAGTAACTTCTCCTAAGAATTATTCATTAGTATTGAAATCCTAGTATTGTATCTGAAGCAGATATATTTCTTTCAGGACAAAACAAAAGACACATTAGCTTAGGATAGGGAGTATGATTCAAATATAGAATATAGACTAGAACATTGAAATAAAGGTAGCAGAACTCTTTAAAAAAAAAAAAAACCAACTGTATTGCATTCTAAATTTGCAGAAATGAGATGGAAAGATGTTCCAAACATCAGGGAAAGAACAAAGAAGATGAGATAAGTATGAGAAGGTGTAAAACAGAAAAGTTTGGAATAGGAAACTGTGAGCATAACAAAGAACATAAAGGAAAAAAAGACCTGCGGAGAAAAAGGAGTTTATTTAAAATCACTATTTTAGACCCTCTGAAAATTTCAACAATATAAAAAGAAATTAAAGGAAAAACTTTCCTCTTAGCTTTCAAATATTTAATGCAAAATCTTAGGGGTTAATTATCTTAAAGACCTCTGTTCTAAATCTCAGGACATCTCACTGATGTCAGGAAAAAAAATGGAAGAAAACTCCAGCTGGAGGGAAGGAAGACCTCAGGCCAATTACTCTATTGTCCTAGGGTGACATTATGGTGTTTGTATCTCCAATCATGTGTTCTGTGTATGTTTGATATTATGTTCTGTGCTTTCAGAACTGACTCTGAAAGCAAAGGTTTGTTTTGCCTTGTTATCAGCCGGTTCACCTTCGCCCGTGGTCTGCTGTCTAGAAGAGGCTAGTGCTGGCTTGGCTTGCTTGCTTTGCTTGCTGGCTTTTGCTTGCTTGCTTTGCTTGCTTCTGTTTCTGCTTTTGCTTCCTAGTTAGTTTAGCTAAGCAGTCCAATTCTTTCCCTGGACTGTTTCCTTTCCTTTTCCTGAATACCATCCAACCTGCTCCGGACTGGGACCTGGAAACACCAAGGAACACCCAGAGCCTGCGCTTTGTGATCTGCAGCAGCCATTCCCAGTGCCCAGAGCAATCCCCAGCGTCCAGACCCGGGCGACCACTCCCAGGAAAGACTTTCTGGATTTGTTCATCTCTTCAGAGTGGTGAAAGAGTTTTGTTGTCATCTGGTGTTGTTATTTTCTTTGGTGATGGGGAGTGCTTTGTTTGTTAAATAAACAGGTTCTTTTCCACTTCTCTCAGAGAAAATTTTTTCCTGAACCAGGTGGGTGGGGAGGGGCCGTGGGGGTTTGTTTTCTGGGGGCTCCTTCCAGAGGGTTTTCCCCAAATTTGCCCTAAACTAGGACATCTACAATTTCAGGTTCAAGAATAGAATAGATTACAGTTTTTAACCTGAAGAGATACCTCCACTCTCCTGCTATAATTTTCTTCATACCAGCATTTTTTAAGTTGCTGCCATTGCGTTACAGTGTCTTCTACTGTTCCTCTACTCACTGGTAACAAAATAGTGCTTTCAATACCAGTTTGATACACTAGTTTGAAACAATGTTTATATCTGTGACAAACACAATTCCATTTTACAAATACCTGAGAATTAATGAGCAGAATTGGCTTTCCATTGAAAGCTGTAACATTATCTTTTGTGTGAAATTTCATCCAAAATATTTTATTTTACATTTTTAAGGGATGCAGAAAATGTTACAGAGCCTTTCATCATTAATTGATAGGTACTTTTCTGCTACATAAAGCAGAGTTAAGTCTCTTGCAACAGGTCTTCCACATTCCTTATTCTGTAGTTCACATTTTGTTCAGCTTCAGGCTTTAGAAATCTGCTCTTACATACTGCTAAACTTAGAGTAAAAACCCAAGTGCTGCATATGCCAAAGTCCTAACAATACTCGAAGAGAGAGCTATGTTCCTAGAGGAGGCAGTATTCTGCAGGCTGCAGCCCACCTCTTGCTGAACCCAAAACTATTCTCACTCTGTGGTTTTCCCATTCCCCCTCACTTACAACACTCTAAAGCAGACAGGTCAGGCTGACTGGCAAAAAATAAACCAGTGAAAAGCATCTAAACTGAGACACTTAACCTAAGAAATATAAACCATGATCAAGTTCACCCATTAAAGCAGAAGAGAGGGTCATACTAGTTTGCTGTCAGAGTCAAATGGGAGACCAAAGCCACTGCAAAGAATGAAAACACAATAATTCAGTTTTAACTTTCTTACACCTCAATTTCCAAAATATATTCTAAAACAAATTTTAAGATAAAAAGGAGATAGATATAGGTATAGATTTACCTGGTTAACATTTTCTGAGAAAGTTTCAAAAGGTGCAGGGTCAGTTTGCAATCCTCTTTCCTGAAAAAAGAAAAAGCTTGAATAAGCATAATCTCAGCACTGAAGCCCTCTGCTGTGCCATCATCTAGTTGTGGAAACAGTCTGCATGAATAACTTGATATCCAAAGGACTCCTAGGGCACTGTACAACACTGTTGGTGATTGTGAAACTACAAAAAGATTTTGTTGTGGACCAAAAGAATGTTCACAAGACCTTCTGTTTTTTTTCCCCTCAGGAAAGATGGGAGAAATTGCAGGAAAATAGTGGTAAAACAGCAAGAAAAGTGGGAAAAATGAAAAAAAAAAACGGGGAAAATGAGAAAAACAACCGGAAAAGAGTGGGAAAATGGGAAAAACAGCGGGAAAATGGTGGGAAAAAGGGGGGAAATGGGACAAATGAGAAAAACAGCGGAAAAAGTGGGAAAAATGAGAGAAATTATGGACAAACAGTGGCAAAACAATGGGGAAAATGGGAAAAATTAGAAAAACAGCAGAAAATAGTGGGAAAAGTGGGAAAAATGGCAGGGAAAATACTTCAAATATTTCAGCAGTTAATTCTGAAGGAGTTCAAATGGTTTTTTTTCACCTCTACCATTTGAAATGTCCTAGTACCTATTCTGGTATAAATTATGACATCCTACCAAATTTGAAAAGTTTGTCCTACATATTAAAAAGCCAATTGGATGCAACAGTCAGAACAAAAGAATTTAACAGAGTGAAACTTATAAACAATTCATCTGATGCTACTGAAATAATATTTTTACCATCCTTACATCAACATTCTGAAATAATATATTTCTGTGAAACATTTCCTTAAAAAAACAGCTTCTTCTTTCAAAAAACTGTTGTGTCTGGAAAATTTTAAGAAACTGCCTGTAGCATTTCACTGACCTTTGAAATGAAGACATCTCAGGGGTGGAAACTGCACATCCAGTACAGCACATAGCAGTACCATGCAGCTATTTAAAATCTATATTCTCCTTTCAAAGACAGAATCATACAGACACACACAAGCTTCTCCCAGTAAAATCACTGTGAAGAAGAGAATATGCAAATCTGGGAACAAAGAAATAAGAAATTCCATGGCTTCCACTGGGATTTTTGAAAGATGCAGAATCTTAGCTCAAGCTTCATAGCAAGCACCCCACTGCTGGACAAATGCTCCTGAGACCTTCTGTTTCCAGCAGCACAGTAACTCATATATCTCTGAGTATGTAAAGACATCTCATCCTAGGTGTAATGGATATAAGACAATGGACAGGCTCTTTGGGGAAATATACACTCCAGCTGTAGCAAGGAAAACAAAAGAATTTTCTCTCTGAAACTCATATATATACCTGGTGTAGGAAACTCCTTCTTGAACACTCTGTCAGGAGCCAACATCACCAGGATTGCTCAGTCAGAAGGCCCCATGAAAATATGCTCACAAGGAATGGCTGTAGGTTCAGCAAAAAGCTTAGGGAAGGAATGTAAGGGCTTGGGTCTGTACTTATTGGAAAGTGCATGCGGAGTGGGAGGGAGATGTACCATGTTCAAGAAGTACAGATTTGTCACACTTACATGTTTGTTACTCTAGTACCCATGCTTAATACATGCCCAAACATATTTGTCCTTTTAATATATGGACACTTATATCTCTGCTCCATTAATAAGAACTGAAGTACGAGACCATAGAAGTACACAGTGACAAACAGAAATTGCTTTTCCACATTCCAAGTACTCAGCTGCCACCCTAACGTTGCTCCATACTTTTTCAGATGAGAAAATAGGCATAAAAAATATATCCAAGTAGAGGCTTAAGGATTCACAGTAGCATCAAAACTTTTTGTAGGCTGTCCAAGAGTTCATGAGGCAAGAAATCTTCTGTCACCGTTGTCATTACACCAAATGTTTTACAATAGTACAACCACTATAACTTTTTTCCTAATAGTGTCAAAAGATCACAGGATATGACAAACACAGGTGATCTACATGCACTCTCAAAGGAAAGATCCTCCAAGTCACTGAAGGAAACAGCAACATACCCGCATAGGATTGTGGTATGTAGTTGAACCTCTCTCAATGAAGTTGAACTGGTTTGCAAGCTTCCTTTCTGGCGCTTTTGGGGGAGGAGGCTCTTCAGCCTCTGCTACCTCAGCTGCTTCAGCTTCTTGTTCTCCCTCTCCTTCTCCTCCTCCCTCTTTCTCTCCTGCAGCCTGCAAGAAAATACAGCAGTGATTTCACCCTGAGAGAATCAGTTGTCTCTTTCCTTCTTCTCAGATTGCTGATTTCTGCTGCCTAGTGAAGGAGACTATAACTGAAGATTCAATGTTTAATATGCAAATTAGGAGACTTCCAGAACTCAGATCAGTGAGATTCTGAAATTACATTTGAATAGGAATATATACATTCAGGAACTCAAATTACTTTAAAACCTGACATAAGAGAGATACCTGACATGCAAGAGATAATATAGCACAGTTGGCTTTGGTAAAATGCACTCAGGAGCTACAAGATTTTGTTAGAGTCCCATTACCCTTTATTTTCATTTCCTTGCTAGACAACAAGTTTCACCTGAAACTCTGTGGGTTCTGACACTGTGTGGACAAGAACAAACATTCACAGGCTACTGCTTTCTTATCAGCCTTTAAATCAAGCCAGTACTTCTTTCATTCAGTTATGCCTGCTGCTTTCACCCCTCCAGACTTTTGTTTTTCACTAATGGACATACTGTCCAGGAAGATCCTAGATCCAGGAGATTATACTTTATTTTTATATAATATCTAGATAAAGACAGGTCTGATATGATCCCCCTACTCACCTTCTACATTTGAAAAATGGCAGTAGGACCACAGCTGCCCAGGAGAACCTGCAGGTTCTCACCTACAGTACTGAAATCTCAGACATAAGATAATCAATTACAGAAGCAAACCCATTTTATAGTAATGTAATTTAAAAGCTAATACTCAAAATAAAATGGAGAGTTCTTAGGTGTTTTAGAGAATTACCTCAGCTTCTTCTGTGGGTTCTTCATCTTTAGTCTCTGCCTCTTCAGTTGCCTCAGCAGAAGCCTCCACAGGAGCCTTTTCCTCCTCAACAGGAGTTTCCTCTGATGACAGAAAGGATACATGAATGAGCCCAGAATAACAGGACATCTTATCCAATATTCTACAGATCCTATGTCTTCTGGAGCATTGATATATGTGTATGTATCCTTTCCTAATGCTATATCATTAGACAACACAGTAACAAATCCCCACTTTGAAGAACAATTGTTTGCTCAAAGCTATAAAAGGTCACAAGGGTATTTCTAGAATTCATCTAGAAATGTAGATACAGTACTTCTCGATGAACTGAAATAAAAAATAAATATTTTGACTCAGAGCAAACTTCTGTAACCCATTTCTGATCTGAGTAACTCTGTTTCTGGGAATCCCTTCAGCTCCAGATCTTTCTATGATCCGGAATTGTCTACAGTTATGTACAACTACTAAGAATGTCTTCAAGGAACACAGAAGTTATAACATGATTGTTCTTATTTATATGGACAAAAATACTAGTCTTGTTTGACAATGATGGATGTCTACATTCCAAACAAGGCCTTGACTGTGTAACCATGCTAGCATAGAGCCACTTGAAACTAATTGGTCTGGAATCTACGAAAAGCAGTGCCAAAAATCCATTATTTCATGGCTTTGAAGATCCCATTAAGCACTTTGCCTTACTTCAAATCATCATACGAAGTTTGTTAAGTGTAAAATAAAGCAGTCAATAACCCTCAGAAGCCCCAAACAAAAACTGTTCTCAGGAGTTTATCCAGTGTTATCATTGTGCCTGGCAGTTACCGCCTTGACAGAACATTCATTGTGATAGAAATTCTCCTTTCATAAACAGCAGAAATACAATAAAATCAGAAGCCAGTACATCCTTCCCTGCTGAAAATTCAGACCTAGAACTCTTTATTAACAACAGAGCTTACAGTCTCTGGTTAATGTATCTTTTTGTCCGAACACTTAAGAGTGTTGATAGTTGCTCAGATAAAAGGTCCAAGTAGTTCAGGGTTTTGTATCTCACATTGTCTGAAAGTAGACGTCTTGATAAGAATTGGTCATGCATGTGTTAGTTTCCTGAACAATCACCCAGATTCCAAACATTTCTGCTTTAATACTTTAAATCATGTCTGCAACTTTCAAAATAGGCTAGGTAGTTTAGACATGTATGTCCAACTTAGGATAGTGAAAGACATTTAAAAGACACTCAATAACTGAAAATTTTAGTGTTAGCATTCAAATTACTCAAAAACATACAATATTTTCTAGACTGCAGCAAACATCTGGCTAATTATTTGTCTAATTTTGATTGCCAACAAGCATGCAAGTCAAAGTAGGAGCTGTTTAATTCTATGGTAGTGCAGCAGGATCATTCCATCATGTTCAGAAAGAGGAACCAGTGCCTATCTGAAAATTATTGTGATATCAGACAATAAAGCTACCTGTTCCAGTGCTTGATCTGATACTCTGGCGTCTGCCTTCATCTGAGTCTTTGTGTATCAAATATCCTTTCAAAGTGAAGTGAATGGCTGTTTGATCCATATTGTCCACTAGCTTGTATGCTCGTTCCTACAAAAGTAAAACCCAAAAACATCATAGAATCACAGAACCATAGAATCCTGGAATGGTCTAGGCTGGACAGGATCTTAAAGAACATCTTGTTGCAACCTCACTGCCATGGGCAGGGACAGCTTCCCCTACTCCAGGTTGTTTAAAGCCTCATTCAACTCAGCTTTGAACACTCCCAGGGTTACAGAATTCGTAATTCTTTTGAGCAACCTGTTCCACTGCCTTCACAGTGAAGAACAGCTTAATCTGTATAATTTAGTTTTGAGCTGCATCTAAAAGCAATCAGAAGCCACTAAAGAACACAGATGCTTCAATAGTTTGCTTACTTTGATTTGCTTACTATGTCAATCATAGCGTAGCACTGAGCTCACTTCTGTTATTGTGGAGAATTTGAAGATATGGATTACTGAACACCTGTCTGTATACCACAGATACAGAAAACTTTAGATCCAAATGGAAGAGAAGGGCTTTATTTGATTCCATAAGACTGATTTTCTTTCTCTGGAGTCATGTAATGGTTAGTCAAATAAGTACAGTAGCACAGAGGTGAGACAGACTTGGAAATATTTTGCTTGATTTTCTCTTAGGTGTTGGTTTTGATAGGGATAATTTTCTTCACAGTATCTACTGTATTTTGGGGCTGTATTTTGGATTTGTGCTGAAAACAGTGCTGACAACACAGGGATGTTTTATTTCTTGCTGAGCAACACTTGCACAGAGTTCTGTTCCCTGCCCCACCTCACCACTAGCTCACACATCTGACCCCAAGGGTATTCCATACCATATGGTGCCATGCTTAGCATATAAATCTAGGGAAAAAGAATGCTGGGGGGAAGAATAAGAATGGGGCAGGGAGGGATGTTTGGAATCATGGTGTGTATCTTACCAAGTAACCATTAAGTGACATGGAGCCCTGCTTTCCTAGAGAATGTTGAATATCTGCCTCAGGTGGTGAACTAATGCCTTTATATAAAGCTTTATATAGCTTTTGCTTTCCCTATTAAACTGTCTTCATCTCAACCCATGAGTTTTCTCACTTCTCCTCCTCTGATTCTCTCCTCTGTCCTGCCATGGGAGACAGAGTGAATGGCTGTGTGGGGTTCAGTGGCCAGCTAGGATTAAGCCACAACACCTCCCTAAAGTTGGGAATAATTCAATGCCAGAGTTGGAGGAGCTGTCCCCATGCCCTTTTTTTCAGGGCAAAGATATCACTCCACCCTTCCCATGTGACTGCCTGTGTTGCTGGCTGTGTATGGTAGTGAGAAAAGGCTGCTCCAGGGTAACACAGTGTGTACCCTGCACATACAAATGTGAAGGTGTGACTCTTGGATGTTTTCTGGCTGTCGGTTGCTGCCTCCTACTCATCATGAATAAAGGTTGTCAGTGATTTGACAAAACAAATTTCTGAGCTCTCCCATAATTCAATCTTCAAGTGTGGATATCAAGGCATAATTCTTACAAACTGAGAAAAGCCTTGCCTTTTGTCCTTTAACCACCACAGAGTGGGAAAAGTAACTACCTGAGATTAGCTGCATTAATTACCTTCACAACAGATCTTGTTCTGTAATTGTGATATACTATTCCTACATAAATGCATCAATGCTTTTAGACTTTTACCCTCTACACAAACCCTTTAAGAGCTATTGGCAGTAAATATGGAATAAAATGTAGCCACATTAAAAGAAAATTTACCTGGTTATAAACCAAAAGAAAACACAAAACAAATTAATTGCAAAAAATTCCAGTTTTATGGGTCATGTCATACTTACTTTAAAGCTGAATCTGACGATATTCTGTGGAATATGGGGATTATTAGCTGTCAAGGTACGTATAACTTCCTTTTTTAATTCCTTTGGAATGGAAACAAAAGTATTGTAAATAAAATTTCACTACTAATACAATCTACAGCAATAAAATCACCATGTTTATGCTCAGTTCACTGCAGATACCTCATATACAGCTGATGCCACCACAAAAACAGTACTTAGGGCTAACCTGGCTCAGAGTAGAATCCAGAACAGTCATCCTGCTTCCTACTACAGTATTTCAATGGGCTTTTTTGTTTTTAATTCTTATCTAAGATATGGTAGCATTTGAGAAATGCTAACTGCATTATATATGATGATACAGACACCTTGTGTCTTTAAAATTTTCACTGTCAAAAATAAACAATAAGCTTAGTGGCAGGATTGACCGCTGTGAACAAAAAAAAAAAAAAAAATACTGCTAACTATTTTTAGTGCCTGAGTTGGGGAATATACATAAAGCCTTCCCTCTCACAGTGCTAGTTTAAGGACAGAGAACAATGCTTTCTAAGACAGTGAGAAGACAGAAACAATTCAGTTCGAAGGGTGACCAATTGCAATGCTACTGAATCAATAGAAGAAATAGCAATAAAATTGTATGACACTTTCCTGTCCTCTGTATTGCACACAGCCACCTGAAAAGCTCAGGACTGGCTCTGGGTTCTCCTTAACTGAGTGAAGCCCCAGCTGCATTTTCCCTTTGGGATTACTTCCAGGCAGTTACAGTGTTTTAAGCCCAGATCTGGGCTTCATAGCACATTCTCCCTGTTTTCTTGTTCAAGCTATTTCATATGGTACTGCAGACACTATACTTCAGCAAGTACTGGAGTTTCACTCTTGCAGAATTTCGTCCAAAACCAATGGGTTTGGTTCTGCTTATGGAGTTTCATATACACATCATGACAAGACAGGCATTGGTTTACTCACATCTTCAGTCAGCTCCAGCTGATCTGGGGACCTGACTGCAGCCCTTCCTGTTGACCAGTCCTCTCCTGTTTCAGGAAAGTCATCCTCAGCCTAAAACATGAATGACAAGCTCAGAAATGCAACCAGACTGACAGTTTTGCTCCCTGCCAAAGCAGCACTTCTTGAATCACAGAACACAGAGATAAAAACAACATTCCCCCACCCATCTTTGCTTTGAGCACAGCAGACCACAAATGGCAGGCCAAAATCTGAAGATTTTCATATGGCTACACTTGCCAGCAGGAGTTCAGTGGGTTGGAGGAGCTGCAGTCTGAAGAAAATTCCTGCCCTGGCACAAAACTGGATTAGCTGAAATAACAAAATTCAAGTGATTCCACTTCAATCTCAGTTTAAAAGTTGGCAATTCTGTTTCCCTTGCCACATAATAACCAAGGGTATTATAAGGCTTAAGGAATACTCAAGGGCACAAGCTAAGAACCTGCAATTACTCTTGACATGTTATTTTATAGGCTACTCTTAGAATTTAGTTTGAAATACAAAGCTGCAGGGATATGGCTCCTGGAGGAATGTTAACCAATTTCCTGCAAAGGCCAGCATGTCTCCATTCTCCCAGCAACAGACTGCTGCTCTCCCTGGGCTAGCAGTGGGTTCATGTCATGATATAAGGTCATTAAAAACAAAATTAATCACTGCAGGAATGAATTTCAATTAATTGTCCTTACAGAAAAAACTGTCAGAACACAAAACTGCTGATTAAAATGCTTAACTGCTCCAGGCAAAATTTCTCCCTCAGTTCAAAATGTGTAATAAGTTGATTTAAAATAAATCAATCATTTCTGTAAATACAGTTCTCTCAGGCCTGCTAACTTCGCAGCCACACAAAGCTGAGGATGAGTCCAAGGGGTAAGTACAGCTTACAGCTGAAGCCACAGAGGCTGGACCCAGCAATGCTTTGCTACATGCAAAGTACCACAAAGGTAAAAAGCACAATACTGTGTCAAAATGTGCAGTGGCTGAAAGTAACAGAAAATTTTGCATATTCCAAAGCCCAGGGAAAGTCACAGGCTGCAGCCTTTTTTCTTTCCCCAAGGGAGCTGAAATAAGGCAAGCTGTAAGGAAGGTCAGGAGCTCTGATGCACAAGAGATGATGACTGCAGAACTGTTGTTTGTGATTTAATGCTCCCTACATGAATACCTGCTTGTAGGACATTTATCATACACAATCTGATGCCAGTTAGTTCACCAGCTGTTTTTCCAAGTAAATCAGATAAGAAGTATTATGGTTTTAACATTTTTATTATATGATTTTCATTTAAAAGTAAATAACTTTCCATTTTTAAACAGTGAAAAGAGGAACATTTAATGAGACTGTGATTTGTCCCAAGAAAGTGAAAAGCTGTTTATCAATATGCCTGTTTAAAGGCATGTAGACTGTTCTTCCATTCCTGTCATGGATCCTCCATCTTTCCCAATGGAGCTAAATAAGAAGAAGGTAGATTAAATCAAGATATTCAAATAATTTATTTGCCCAATAGTAAAAACATTATCATGCGTTATTATCAGCTTGTACTTATTTGTTAAGTGAATATGGGCTATACTTTAAATTTTCTAAACTGAGCAGGCAGATATCTCACAGTCTGAGTCAGCTAGTATTTTGGAATTCACATCACAAACATCTTAATTTAATCTTTTCATATTGCATTTTACCCAAATTGTGCCTTTGTTCCAGGTGATACTTTTTGTCCTAACTTGCTGGTGTATTTCCCTTCTCAGTGGAAACCTACAGCAACCTCTTACTGCTAAATCAATTGATATTTCACCAACTTTATTTTTAAAACCCTCATTGTTCAGACTAAATCTTTTTTGCATCTCATAGCTGAAAAAAGGGAAAAAAAATTTAAGACTTCAGAATCTTACCTTTTTTTTATGTCCAGCTTTACCAGCTTTTCCTGTCTTTCCTCCTGAAGGTCCACCTTGGCCCTAAAGTGAGAACACATCCAATGTAAACTTTCAAAGCACCTTATTTCTGAATTTAACCAAATTAGAATAAAAGTTTGATGCTTGCTCCAATGCTATGTTTTAAAAGCTGAGTACACCAGCATTCTGTCTATAAAATATTGAAGGAAATCAGTCATTTTTACAACATAAGACAGTGATTTTTCAGCACAAAAAAATGCTGGGCTCTGTTCTAGTACAACACTACCTAGTACAACCCAAATGTCATACACACATTTTAGTGCCTTGGTCAAACACACTAAAAGGCTGCCCCTGTTTTAAGTGCTTGCATGGCACAGGGAGCCCAAAGACAGTAGATCCACACCCACAAAGTCATGAGCACTGAGAAAACACAGGAAACACTGATGAATAGCTGGGAAATGAACCACTGTCAACCCCCCTGCACCCAAAAAACCACAGAAAAATTATTATGACAGGCTTTAAGGAAAATAATTAAATAGTTGTTTATAGGGTGCCTAACAGTAGGAGACTACCCTACCCAGAGTCAAGGAATAACAGAAGGGCATCACTGAACCAAGATTTGTGAAAATTTAACAGAAAGTGGGAGAGGAAATGAAGAGGATACTTTTGAGGGGATGCTGAGGGACAGACAGGACCATGAACCTTAAAGGAAGAGAGAGAGCTGGTAAATTGAGCAAAGGAAATAAGACTAGAAACCTTGGCAAGAACAGTTTCAGGATGGATCACAAATAACATTAGATGGTATGGATGAAAAAAATAGAGGAGTTACTTGGAAAAAAGTGTTTGACTTTGTGACAGAAAAGAAGGGGATACTAGACAAGATGGAAGAAAAACTAAGGGGTAGGAGAGCAAGCTCCCAAGGGCTGATTGATTGTCTTCAGAAGAACATTAGAGTGTGCCTTTCAGCTCAGATCAAAGGTCTACGTAGCCAAGTATCTCTCACCAACACTGCTCAAAAGAAATTATCTATTCTATTTTCTCCAGGATGACCTCTTAGCTTGCCACAGGAACTTGAACCAGAAATGCTATCCTTTCTATTCCATATCAGTGAATCTTTTTCTCCACAAATTTATTCTGTAATTTTGGAATCCATGCACATTTTTAGCATGCACAACTTCCACAGCAAGGACTCCTGCAGTACAACTACATAATAATGCAAAGAACAACTGCTTGCTTATTTTTAAGTCTGCCATTTGTTTCTCTCACCTGGTTTTCCTCATTCTTCTTCTGGAAAGCCCCACTTTATCACAACGTCTATTCTTCTTGTCTTCTATATGTCTTAAAAACACTTTCAGGAACACAAGCCTCTACAGAGACTCATACACTCCTCCTCAATATGAAAATTAAATATTCACTTCCACCACCTACTTTCTAGGTATTAAACAATCAAGCAGCCAGAAAGACTTTGACCCAGAATCCCAAAGCATTGTTCATCAAGCCCCATTACTTGTTAAGTCTAGACAATAAGAACTCAGAAAATAAGTATTTTCAGAGGAGAACAAAGTTCAGCCAAAATGTGAGACAGTGTCTCTGTGTTATTTCTCTTTGTACAAGCTAAGACACATAAAACTGCTGTTACTAACAAGGTATTAGGGATTATCTTTATTCCAGAAGATACATATTAAAAGCTGTGAAAAATGAGCAGAACAACACATTTCTATGTTTAGAAAATATGCTTCACTTCGAAATACAAATTTTTGTGATGCAGGTGGAGAAAATAAAAGTCATAACATTTCCTTTATAGTCCCACCATGGGATGATTGCAGAGCAGATAGGCTAAGAGGTCCCATGTCACAACCACTACTGAGATGACTGGATGATACAGCTGGCCTGTCTCCCCTGTGTGATCACCTGGCAATGGGCAACAAACGATTCTCTCTGACAAGGATCTTGTTATGTGTGAATTGATGTGACTTAAACATGTTTTCAGAGCAGAATTTTATTCAGATCCAAATCAAAATCAGATTCTTAATTTTAAACATGAAACAAAGTCTACTTACTATTATCCTTTGTAAATGGGTCTACAAAAGCATTTATCCATTAGCAAAGGCATTGCCAAGGTGATCTGAGATAATTGTTTTTAGCAGTTGCACAGATTTCAATTAACATAATCCAAAGAGCCACCTGTGAATAAATATCTGCAACAGTATTAAAATCTAAAAGTGAGACTAAAGAAAAGATGCTGTGAGTGCAACACAAACCCTGACCTCCTTCCTCTTCCATAAATAGTTTGTAGAGTAGAACATGAACAATTTTTCTAATCAACCAGGGACCTGTGGCTAGTTGGCTTTACTTCCCTTGTCTTTGTACACTACTATTATGGTTTTATGACTGGAATTTAATGATGCAGTACAGGCCTGGAATGATAGAGAGAACCTGAGGAGACTTAGGATATGGCATAGAGAAGTACAGGTAGGGAATGATAAGACATGGAGCACATACTTGGCATCACAGACCCCACAGCTGTAAGCATCTAACCACTGGCCACTTAGAGAATTGCAGATCTGCAGTCAGGGAAACTGAAGAAAATCTGGTTTAGAGGTAACAAAGAAGAAAAAAAAAATAGTATCTAGCACACTGAAAAAAACACCATATGCAGTAATATCCGGTGTAATGTGGAGCACCAGACCAATAGAAAAAGGGAAACATGAAAATATATTAGCTAGCATATATAAGAAACTCCAAGTGAAGAAGAAATCATCAAAATGGACATCTTAATCCTCCCCAGTGAAGATCTCCGGTTGCTGACAACTTATCTAAACATCCTCACCAACACCACCACCAACAGCAAAATCAAGCCATCAACTTTAGAAATCAGAGCACTGGAAGAAGGTTGAACACAGTAACAGAAAAGAGGTAGAAACTGGGAAGCTTTCATGCAACGTTAATTGCAGTACCACAATTAATGATTTTTTTTTTTTGCATGGAAGTATTTTTTATTTTCTGTAATAAATACATCTGGACAGATGATAATTATTTAGACTAAAATTTCAGTCACATTGATGCAAAATTTTTGTTTTATAAGTTGTGCCTTGTCTTTGCCCATGAACATGATTTTGAGTGCACAAAGTTCACAGACTATTGCAAACTACAGAACCAGGCTCTGAAAGTCTTAGCTTTGACGCTATGCATGTTTTTAACTTTATCAAAGGATGGCTGTTGTGTATGACTGGGAGAGGCTGTTCAAGGAAGAGGTTTCATTGCATCTGTCAGTGAGATGTACCAGCCTTCTCTGTACCTCATGCCTGCTTTCCTACCAGCCTCTACTTGCTGTCTGTGACAGCTTGCTTTGGGGCTCCCTGGAACTAAGTCAAGTAGTTCTCTACAGCAGGGAGCAAGCACATAACTGACATGACACAAAATTATTACTTCTGGTATTTTGAACTGAAGAAGCTCCATCCAACTGAAACAGTTATGCTTTAGAACTACTTTGTTATGACATAGATTCTTGGTCAAATGCTGCACTGTATGGATCCAGCCCATGCCGAAGACATGATAAACCTGAAGAGTGGGAGGATGGGAGCTAGCAGAGATCAATGTGGCTCTGGGGCTTTCTTCCATGTAGGAAGGTAGGACAATCATACCTGAAGCAGTCTAAGAAGGAGTTGGTCCTTAGCTTATTCTGGGATTGTTCAGCAAAACTCTTGTCTCCTGCCCAAATAAAACATCCCTTACAATGCAGAAGCTTACTTCAACAACAACAAAAGCTGAATGACTTTTTTGCTAGATATTCTGGACTCTTGCAAATGAAGGTAGAGACTCTAGCTTCACTTAACTCAGTAGCCTATTGAAGTCAGTATAAAAAGCAAAGACATACTTTGCAAGCATCATTCCTGCTATTGCCACTTATGCTGTAGAAGGTTCAACCCAAAGTATCTCAGACTTTTGGAACCTGGCTGGAAGGTGGCACAAAGATGAAAAAATAAGATGAGGAAAGATGAAATCTTAGCATTTTGGCAATATTAGCAGTAGGTGAAGGTCATCAAAACTAGTAGATCTGTTTAAAACTATTACAAGAAGGAGGTTGGGGAGCAAAACTAAGTCAGCCAAGAATACAAAATCTTTTACTCTGTGTCCTGATTCAGATAATAGCACAGACAATACTGCTGTGCTGTTTGATGAAAAGGGCAGTCCTTATTTATTGCTGTAGCTGTGCTTCATTCTTTTGCTGCTTCTTTTTTGCAAGCTCCCACTCTCTGTAAATCTTTCCAAAGCCAGAAAACTTTCCTTTGTCATACCTTTTCTTAAAAGTTCTCTCTGCCACATAAGGTGTAAAGAGTCCTCAATATCACCTAGGTAGATTGTGTCCTGCCACCATGGCTTCCTCATTCTTTTTACTGTAACAATGCATTACCTGTAAACCATGATTAAAAATTTAATCCTTTTGCTCTGACAGCTACCTAAACATATCACACAGTGATCATACAATAAGGAAGAATTCATTACCATATCTGCAATACAAATAAAAATAAATTATAACTGTGAATCAACATAATGACTGTATATTCACCAGTAAGACATTTACAATAACTTGCCTTCATATGCATGTTTAAAATTCAAGCACATTTTTGTGTATCACATTAGCTATAGGAGGAAAAAAGTTAACTATTATTAACATCTCAAAGAGAATCAGCATTCAGAACTTAGAAAATGTGAGAATTAAGGTTGCCAGGGAAACATTCATTTCATTCCATTGTGCACAGGCACTATGATACACAGCTTAACTCCACAGTCACACACTTTGTTTTTTGTAGGTTTCCTGCCTCACTTCAGTCCTCCCAGACTATGTTGCCATAGATTACTGGTTTATATTGTTCAGCATCCAGAGTGGTGGGGGCTTTTTGGAATCCATAGCCCAAACTGAACATCCAACAAAGAACTAATCAATCCAAATAGTTACATTCTAGCAACTTCTAGATAAATTAGAGATGGTTTTGCTACAGGGAAAAAAAATCAACAGTCTTCCTAAATCTTCCTAAGAAATGTGATCCTATCCCTGGCTTTAATAATAATATTAATTAACGAGGAGTGTGAATAATCATGAGGAATTTATATTAGGGGGAAAAAAAAAGCAGACATGGTTGCTAGGGAACTAAGGAACAACCAGGAGGCATTAAGGAGTTTCTCACCTCCAGGTCACCATCGTGACTCTGACCACTCCAGGAGATGCTCAAGTGCTCCAGAGAAAAATGCCAGAGTCAGAATTAATGGAGGCTAATCATTTTTACTCTGATGACTAGCTTACATTAAATAAATTAACAGATTGCCACACTTCCAACTGCAAAAAGACATTAGAAGCCCATAACAGACGCAGTACTTAAATGAAGGCTATAGAAAACCCAAGTTACTGTTTCTTTCTGGATCTTTCTTCAAGGGTGTGTATTATAGCACACCTAGGAATTCTTCCCTGGGCCAGACACCTACTATGGTACAAGACAAATTGACTATAGACTAAAGCAAAGATACCACAATCCAACAGGATAATAAAAATGAAAAGAGGAAACAGGTGACAAGTGATGTTTTAAATGCCATTTCATATTCCTTTCCCTTCTCACAGCTACCTCTATAGCAGACAAGTCACCAAGAGGTACAAATAGCTCCAAAATCAAGTCTTTCATCAGGGAGTCTTCCTGCTGCTCAGCTATCCAAAAAGCATTTCCAATTGAATTTTGGGTAGGATGTCATAGATTAAATTAAATTAAATATATAGTAGTCATAAATTAGGAAAACAAAACTAAGAATAAACTACTGGTAACTTTTAAAGACCCTTGCTGTAAATTAAAAAGAAGATTTAAAAGAAAACCCTACCAGGCTGGCATTTCATAAGAGGTATAATATCTCTGCAACCTAAAAGAAAGATAGCGAGGGCAACCATCAAACACTTGCAATGTTTAATAGAAGTTTTGCCCTCAATTCCCTAGTAATTTTACCAGATTACCTTGCAATGAAGAAAATAAAAAAACTGTATTTAAACATACATTCAGGTCTTGTTCTTCTTGTTTACTCTTTCCACAGTTTTTTGCACATTGCTCTCCCTTTTATGGTGACATGACAGTCACTAATTGCTGATCAGAATGTTGTATATGCTGATCATGAATTTTGTATAAATACGTTAACTGAATTTATCCAAAACAGACAGGACTATCAGTACCTATTGCTATTCAGTATTCTCAACTGAATATCAAAAGCTCTCAAGTTTGTTCCAAGTCTGTTTCCTTCTGAACTGCTTTTTCTAGAGCACTGCTTTTCAATTATTTTATCATTTGCTGCACAAATCCTCTGACTTGTCTGTGGCAATTCTGGTGGTAACTAAATCAGCCTCAACTTAGGAAGTAGAGGTTTACTCTCAAGAACCAGTGTTCATTTAAAACCAGGCTGAATCCTGAATTAGTGAGCAGAGAAATCCTCCTGGAAAAATGTGTCTATTCCTCAGGTTCAGTCCCAAGGCCAGCCCTGTCTATCCAATCATGAGATGCAATGATTGCTATCACATGTGTTGTGCTGCTATCCAGGATAAAGGCTGTCACTACAGCCTTACACAGATGTCAGGTACATCTTGCTCCCTTAGTGCCAGATTAAACTGCCCCTTTTAGACTAGATCTTGTAATGGGTCACTGTATGGTGAAGAGCTAGACACCGCTATTCAGTGACTCCTTGAGAAATGTAACATTTCTCCTTATGCTTAAAGCATAAGTAGATCTGGACTCACAGATCCAGCCTAAAATACCAGAGATCTCAATAGCAGGGATGATGCAGGTTGGTCACTCTGACAAGCTGAAGTGTCAGTTTATATTAAGCAAATTTTCCAAGAGCTGAAAATTGATTACATATTAATGAAACACTCATCAGGACAAACTATAAGCCCAGACTATATTTCTTTAATACCATTAAAGAGACATCCCTGCAGCCTTTCTGCTCCCCATGCTAGCTGTCCCCATAATACAATCAGGCTACAAGGCTGAGCAATCACAGAACGCTCCTGTTAAGTTTAGTTCATCTTCCTGAGCAGAGACAGTAATTTCCACTTCCTCTACAGCTCAGCAAAGAGATAACTAGAATTGTGGGGGGAAATATAATGTAAGATAGTAATGTGCTTGCTGGATTCTGAAAGAAAGAGGTGGAGACATTATGAGAGCTAAGCCTGGCACTTCTGTAAAACAATTTCATAAGTTTCCTGCTAGCTTTTTATTCCTGTTTTGAATATTATCAAACTCCATAGTAAACCACCAAATGGCACAAGAAGCAAGAAATCACAGCATGGAAACAATGTTACATCCAGCCTGCCCTGTAGCAGATATTTATTTGCACACACTAGGGATGCCAATTTAAGAGCTATTTGCCAATACATTCTATAATGCTTTGTGAGCGACACTAAATGGAATGTTTGTTTTATACTCCATGTATATTTTAATGCATGTATAAGAAGAAGTAAGCACCTTAAAAGCCTTCTCAGGGGTATAAAAAAATAGAAAATAAGAAAATACAAAAAAAAAAGTAAACTGTGTCCCATTGTTTTCTGTATTTGGGGAATAGGTCTATTTGTTTCTTTTATGACTTGCTGAACAGCAAAGAAGCTGTTTCCATGTCAGTGGGTGTGCAAGACCACAAGGGTAACAAGAAATGTCTCTCTGTCCTAATTCAGACCTTTTCTTAACACTGCTTAAGTGATCCACTCCTGCAGTGGGGTTAACCTGAACTGGTAATACTGAATAGTCTGGTTTTGTATTTTAAATGCTAAATATGTGCAAGGTATTCTAAGGAACCATAATGCAGTCTTGCTTCTCCTTGAGGTGGCTGCAGCCACAGAGGTACACATTAGCACAGGGTGCTCAACACAGCTGACTCAAGGATTTTCCTTGAGCTACATAGCAAAGTTATGGAAATCTGAAACAAACACTTCCAACCTGTCAAACATGTTCAAAATAACAATCTCAAAATCACTGGCCACTTTCTAGCATCACCCAGGACCACACACAGGACTGACACAAAACCAATAGGGTCCTGTTCCTTGCCCTAATACTTTCTGCATGCCCATGCACATGTCAAACATCTCTGCCGTTAACACAATACTCTGAGTGTCCTGCTTGACATGCTCAAGACCTCTTTTTTCAGGAAAGCTGAGAATCTGATGCACTCATTCCCTTCAGTCTGATGCAGGAAAGTTGGCTTATGCCCTTCCATAATTCCACATCCCTACAAAAAGTTGTTGAGCTCAATTGTGCATAACATATTTCAGATATGAAAGGAGTGGTGTTATTGAAGTACAGACCATACATGGTGTTCTTTCTAAAGCTGCATTGGAAGCACAAAGATCCAGACACACAGCACTATTTTAAGACTTTGAACATTGAAACACTGAAATTTCTTATTAGTGTAGTGAAGCTTTGCATCACTTCCAAAAATTTTCCTCCCATTTTCAAACCCCAACATGTACACAAATATATGAAAGCCTACAGGCATTTATAAATAAAGCTTGGTCAAGTCAAGTAATTAATCTGTAACACCACAGATTTTAATTCTTGTGATAAACCCAACTTTGATATATTTTCATCAGATGGCTGAAGACTGAGCTGCAGGCAGAAATCATCTGGATAAAGAAAAAAAAGAGTGAAATAAAACAAGAAACTGATGTCAGAGAAGAAGACAGATACAAGACAGGCACAGAAGAAGAGCAGACAACCCCCACATAAGGAAAAGAAGAAAAAAAGCATAATTTGTTACAAAGCAAGAGAAGAGCACAGAGTCATGAAAGCAGAGGAGGAGCTGGAAGTGATATATGGTAAAAGGGAGCAGGTGTACAGGTAAGTATCCCAGATTTGAGAACAATCTCTGGAAGAAAACTTCCGAAGTGAAAGCAGTCAGCAATGAAAAACCTAAGAGGCAGAGCAGAATAAAGAGATCTATAAAAAAAAGAGGAACAAAAAGCACAGGGACAGAGGAAATGAGCATAATACTACAGAAGAATTCTTGTCAATAATGGGAATCTAAACCTTGATCCACCAACTTGTTTTAAAGTGGCCACTATGGCCAAGTAGGCCCTGGGTGGGCAGCAAGTAGTGCAAAGGCATTCACGCCCCACACTCCCAAAGCCACTGACGTGTCATCTGTACTCTGAGTCAAAGAAAATGAGGCAAAAGCCTCTGGACTGAGAGTCAGCCAACCACACAATTCCTCCACTGCAAGAATATTCTAGCAGATAAAATGATGTGAAACAGCAATCAGATTTAACAACCTCTAGGGAAACATGGGAAATATAATACAGGACAAGTTAAAATTATTGCCTTTTAAGTTATTGTGATGAAAGTTATGTGAAAAGCCAAACATCCTCAGAGTTTAAACAGTTCATGATGTTTTAAGAGCTTTAAAAGAAAAGGAATGTCTGTATAGCATATTAAGTTTTTCAAACAATATATCAATTGAACTCTCTCCATTTGAGAGTATTGAGATAATGGCTACTGAAAATTATTGAAAATATTTATGTGGAAATTCTGAAAATAAAAGAAACTGAAATTCAGAGCAAGCATTTCATCCCCAGTTTAGAATGTGTCATTTTTAATCGGGTTTTTACAATTTTAGCATAAACATCTTTATTATCTAGGACTGAATGTGGGTTTTGATTCTGAGTTTTCACCCTTTGAAAATGTTATAAAGCCCTTTGTATCTTGGTACTTATTAATACTTACTAAGGAATTAGGAATGTCAGTGATCGTCTCACTCTTGCTTACATGCCTGCTAACCCTCCTCCCACCAAGTCTAACATCAAGTGCATTGGAATTGATCTAAACATGTTAACAAAAGGGTTTTATCAGCCAGGCCATCATCTGCTTTTAAATTAAACACTTTGATATGCCACTAGCAGACAAGATGCAGGAATTACTCAAATTAATCTTTTTCATCATAAAAGAGGATGCATACAGGCATGTCTACACAGAGCTCAAAGGATTACAATGAGGTCTCACAGACAAGACCCCACAGCAGACTAGTTTTAGGGCCAGGAAGAGTAGCAAATGACTCCTCTTCATTGCTTGAGCTGAGCAAAGGCCAAATAGCAATGCAAAAGAAAAGCGACAAAACTCACAGCTGGATATAACTAAGAATGTTAAAAAAATTTATAAGAAAAAGGATTTATCCTGTGTTCTCAGGGTCTCTGGAAAATCCTTGGGCAGTCTGGAGATACCGTGAGTGCATTAGAACCTGCTTTGGAAGGAGTGTTGCATACTGGAAGTGTGATGAAATGGCCTGACAATGTCTGAGCACTTTGTAGTCTCACAGGATTGAATAGCATGGTGCCAGAGTGAGGGGTGCTGCAGCTTTGGGACAGGTTGGTTTGAACAGCTGTGTAATACCACAGAACTCTCAGGGCATCATGGGCAGCTGAAGGGACAGCATGACACAATATGATACAGCCAGGACACAAGTACAAGAGGGGCTGTGCTGACTCCACTGCCACACCCAGCCCCGTGGGTAACATCTCTGTAGGGCAACCTGAGCAAGCCCTTCAATCCCTCAGCTCTGCTTAGTAGAACCTGGGTGTATTGGCAGGTGACAAGGTGAACCCACAGTGTGCCTGTGCCGCCAATGATATCCTGCGGTGCATCAGGTGGCCAGCAAGTCAAGGGAGGTGATCCTGCCCTGGTGAGGGCACATCTGGAGTGCTCTGTCTCCTTCTGGGGAGCTGCTGGAGAGGGACCAGCAGAGGCCACAAAGATGAATTGGGGTCTGAAACATCTCTTTTACGAGGAGACACTGCAAGTCCTCATGCACTGCTGGCCCTGTTTAGTCTGGAGAAGACTGAGAGGGGATTTCATTAATGCACATAAATAGATCAAGTGTACATGACAAGGTGATAGTGCCAGACTCTTTTCAGTGGTACCCAGAGACAGGACAAGGAGCAGTGTCCATAAATTAAAACAGAAGAAACTCCACCGGAACTGAGGAAGAACTAATCTATGCTGAGGGTGGCAGAGTACTGGAACAGGTGTGCAGGGAGGTTGTAGAATTTCCCTCTCTGGAGCCATTCCAGTCCCACCTGGATGTGTTCCTTGTCACTGCTCCAGGTGACCCTGTCTTGGCAGAGGGGTTGGACTGGGTGATCTCCAGCCCTTATGATTCTGTGGTTCTGTGAACCCAGAGGGAAAGATCTGTGCTGCACACAGTGGCACGGGTCACGGGTGGCGGTCTGGGGAACGGTGACGTCACTGCCGATGTCACACCTGGAATGGAGCTCAGAGAAGGAGCCGAGGGTAAGAGGGTCACACCGGGGCTGCACAGCGACCTTCCCTCTGGTGGGCCGCCGCCTCCTGCGAGGCGCCGCAGTGACGCCATTAGGGTGTGACGTCATGGCGCGTGTGGTGACGTCACCACGGCACTGCCACGACGGGCGTGCGGCAAGCCCTTACCTGCCGGCGCTTGTCGGCCGCCTTGGGAGGCATGGCCGTCCCTCACGGCAGCCAGCGGACTGCCCTCGCTGCACTCCCGCGCCCACCCGGCACGCCGGAAGTTGATGGCGGCAGCCATGGCAACGCGCCGGAAGTGGCGGATGGACCCGGCCATTCCCCCAGGCCCCCCGCTCTCCCCTCGAGGGAGGAAATGGTACATCCCAGCTGCCGCTGCAAACAGAGCGCCGCGGCCCGGAGAGAGCGACGGCGGGCCCCGCCCCTTGATGAATATTCAAGTAGGGGCGGGGTCACGGGAAACGGAGCGGCTGGCCCTCGACCCGGTGATCGAGCCCTCTTCCACTTCATAAATATTCAATGAAGGGGCAGGCCTCGGGGAACGGAGTGACCGGGCACAAAACTCGTTGTAGCGGTCGCGCCCTCTAATGACTATTCAGAAAAGGCGGGGCCGCAGGGAGACCACAACTCAGTCACCGACGACGGCGCTCCCGCCTACATGAATATTCAAAAGGGCGGGGCAGCGGACCCCAGCATCCGGGCCCCGCGCGAGGGCCAGTGCCCCGCCCTTCATGAATATTCATAAGGGGCGGGGCGGCGGCCGGACCCGGAAGCGGCGCGGCTGAGTCACGGCGGCGGCGGCGATGAGGCAGCCGCAGCCGCGGGCGGTGTCGTTGTCATTGTCCCTGTCCCCTCTCGGCGTCTGAGGAGCCGCCCGCGCCCGCCCGCCCTGCTCTCCGTGCTCCGCCCGCCACACTCGGTACCGCCGCCAAGATGATGGAGGAGATAGACCGGTTCCAGGTGCCCGCCGTGCGCGCCGAGATGCAGCCGCTGGTGAGGGGCGGGCGGGTGGGGCCGCGCTGTGCCCGGGTTGAAACGATCCCGGTGCCGAGGGGGTCGCGTACACGCCCCCGGGTATCGGCGCTGCGGGCGCGGCGGTGCCGCTGTTATATAACGGGGTGTCCTGGGCGCTGCCGCCATCCCCCGCGGGCCCGGGGCCGCTGCTGTGTCATCCCGGGCCATCCTCTTATCCTGCCCCCCGCCGCCCCCCCCCCGTCCTCTTCTCCTCCTCCTCGTCCTTCTCCTCCTCCTCCCCCGATGTGTCCCCGAGCGCCGTCGGTAGGAGAAGCGGGCCGGGGCAGACGGGCGGCTCCGCTCCTGCCGCGATGGAAACGCCGCTCCTCCTGGAGCATCCCGGGGTTTTCTCCCACCTCCGGGCACGAGAATGGCCCGGGGACGAGGGGGAAGCGGCGGAGGGACTGGGGAGCCCGGTTGTAGGCGCTGAGGACGGGTGGGTTTTTAATTTACTTTAACTGGATAGGTGAGGTTTATGGAGGAATCGGGCGGTGTTTGTGCCTAGCCTGGGCTGGGAGCTGCAGGGAGCGATGCTCCCCGGGGATAGCAGAGCCAGAGCTGCACGGGTAGGTGTGAAGTTACAGGCGCTGTGAAGCCGCAGGACATTCTCCGAGGATGGTTTTATAGCCTGCTCTCGACACTAAGCTGCAATGAGGAAATGCTCATCTTGTGTAAAGTCCAGGTGTTCTGCGAAGAAACATCTCTGTCAAAGTAGCTATGCTCACATTAAATCACTTGTGTAAGGAAAACAATCTGTGAGAGTCTGATGTCATGCCACAGCGTGTGTTTTTCATATCAGGATGTTTTTTCACGTCGTAGACACAATTATACTCAATTAATGAGCTCTGAAGAGCCTGACATAATGGTTGCACTACTACATGGTACCCTGGGGAATCTTGCAGAGAAGGAAGTCTGCAGGCTCACAGGACTTTGCAAATGTATAAGTGAGCAGGTAGAGTGGTCCTGGGCTTTTGATAGCTTTTGAAATCGGTTATGAAGGAAGGCCAGCTGGCTGGCAGCCAGGGGAGATGCTAGACCATCATCAAGTAGTGCAAGACTTCTTATGGGCTGGTAGCTGCATTGTTCCAGTGTCAGAGTTTTGTTTATGTAAATGTTGTGCCCCATCTGCCTGCCACAGAACTCTGGAATGTGTTTGCCCATTTCTGTTTCCTACCTGGAAGAAGTTCTCTTGTGTGTTCCCCTCTCCTTACTTCTGTGTTCCTGCCTGGAGGTGTGTTATTAGTAACCTGGGACCTGTTGAAATACAGTTCTTCTTGGCATTAAAGTGAAAGCTGGATAACGAGCTCACTTGCTCAAGGTGTTGATTCCTCTTGGCACCTGGAGTAAGCAATTCCCATCTTGGCATCTGATTGTGTGAGACAAGCATATGAATTGTTTGGGAAGGTGGAAAGAACTTCAACGAAATAATTGCACAGTTCCTTTTGGCAGCAGGTAAGGATAAGTTGTTGCCATGTTTGTGCTAGCACTGAAGCACTTCTGAGATTTCTAATATATCAAACTATACATTATTTGGAGTTGATGTAAACACAACCTCAGTTCCTTGTTGTAGTTAGTGCTTGTAAAAAGTTGAGTGCACCATAAATGTCTTGTGAACAGAAAAGCTCTTAAAGATCTACAGACTCAAATTATCTCTCAGTGGCAAGAAAAACATTTCTCTTATTGTGAGAGTGTTTGCACTGCATTCTGGGTTTGGTTGTTTTTGGTTTGGTTTGGTTTATATTGGTTGGTTTTTTTGGGGTTTTTTTGGCTTCTAACCTTTGTGGTGGGACAAAAAACTGTCCATACAAGTTGTTATGGGCTTGTTGCATTCCCTACTTATTGTTGGTGTTTTCATATAAGCGACTCAACAAATGTGACAAGAATGGCCATCTTTATTTGTTCTTTTGCAGGCATAGTAGCCAAAATAGCAAGTTTGAAAAAGTTGTTACCAGACAAAACAATACTCTAAAGTGTTTTCTAGAAACTCCATGATAATAGTAGAAGAGTGGAATTTGCAGATACATGCATGTTTGCATGGACATGAACCAGGCAGAATCCAAACAGTTTCTCTGGTCCAACCCAGTTGTCTCGGGATATGATGGTGTTTTGGGCAGCAGTGATAGTAAACTTAGGAAACGGTTTCCTTCAGTGTGGAAGAATTAGAAAACTTTCACAAAGGGCTTTAACACTGGCATTTAAAAAGTACTCTGAATTTGTGCTTCAGGGCTTCAGTTGTTTTCTAACTACTGGAGCTCAATAGTGAAACCTTGTGGTTTGGGGGGTCTTGAGTATTCAGGGGTCTACACGCACAGTTGTTGTGACTGAGTATATAAGATTTTTCCACAGGCATGGAAATGTTGACAATGGTCTCAGAAGTGGGATGTAGCAAGTGTGGTACAGCATTTCTGGTGGTTTCCTCTGCTGTGTAGTTCCTGGTCTGTACTTTGCAGATAGGGACTTGCAAGAATCCTTGCAAGTGTGGGATTTATCATATTAATTTGTTTAGGCGATGCAGTTCTGGCCAGTACTACTGTTTTGTGCCATTACAATTACCATGTGTCTGTCACTCTCCCTCCCATTCTGTACTTTTAAGGTTGCAGTTTAAGCCCAGTTAACAAATAAATCGTTCACAGCCACTTGCTCACTTCCCTCCCACATCAGGTTGGGGGAGAGAATCAGACAAGTAAAAGTGAGAAAATTTGTGGGTTGAGATGAAGACAGTTTAATAAGTAAAGCTAAAACCATGCACACAAGCAAAGCCAAACAAGGAATTCATCCACCATTTTCTTTGAGCAGGCAGGTGTTCAGCCATGCCCAGAGAAGAAAGGAGGGCTCCATTATACCTGATGAATACTTGGGAAGACAAATGCCATCCTTCCCAACATCCCCCCTTGTCCTTCTTTTTCTTAGCTTTATATGCTGAGCTTATGGCATGAAATATCTCTGTGGTCACTGTCCAGTCTGGGTCAGCTGTCCAATCTGTGTGCCTGTCCAACCTCTTGTGCACTCCCAGGCTCCTGGCTGGTGGAGTTGGGTGAGAAGCAGAAAGGCCTTGATTCTGCAAGTGCTGCCCAGCAATAACCAAAACATCCTTGTGTTATCAATACTGTTTTCAGCACAAACCTAATACACAGCCGCCTGCTAGCTACTGCGAAGAAATGAACTTTATCCCTGTCAAAATCAGCACAAAAGTACAGAATAACCATATAATCTCAGGACTTAATGTCTTCTTCCCAGTTTAAAAGCTTTCAGTTCCAATGGTCTCCAGAAGAGATGCATCTGTCACTCTTTTCCACATCCAGAAAGTTGAAGTAAGTTTTTTTTCCACATGCTACCTAAAAGCCACTGTGAATTGCCACTGAAGCTATATATAAAAATAAATGTTTCTAAACATTATTCCCTGCTAAAATCAAACAAAGAAGGTCCCTTGCCTGATTTATAGAGTATACACTAGATGAAATATTTTTTCATCCTGTTCCAACAGGAACAGGGTGTCCCAGGAAAGCAGTGTTCCCTCTGAGTGCTGGCCAGTGTGTGACAGGTCCTGAAATGAGGTTTGTGAAGCTAGGGTTTGCTCAAAATCCTGAACTTTGTGTTGTTGACCAGCATGCATGCTTTTTGAATGTCTGTTCATCTGCATGGATAAAATGTCATCTTAGCTTCTGATGTCTTTATACTGAACTCCAGGACAACTGCTGCTGATCCGCCTGGAAACCGTCTGACAGACATCCTGGTCTCCCCATCTTCAAAATTAAAAGATTGGCATCTCTTCGGCATGTAGCTGCTATACTTTGCTTAGAATGCAGTCTGAAATCTCTCTGAATCCTTCTGCCCTCCAGACCTGCCGCTGACACTTGCACTACGTATTGATCTAATAACTTGGTCTGTCAGAGGTGATAGTGCACTGATGTCTGGTGTCTACTGACAGTACATCCTGACAATAACCAGTGCTTTATTTACAGAGCAGTGACAGAGCACCTGACATGGCCTTTTGCAAAACTAAGTTCTTTACAGCTCAGATGTGTCTGGTTGGGGAGCACCAACTCTTTGACAGCCTTATCCCACCAAGCTCTCTGTTGGTTTCCCATTGCAAGGTTAAGGGCAGCACCCAACTAGTACAGGCTGGACAAAACCTACCAGGATCTCTGGTTGCTGCAAGTTTCCCTAATATTTATCTAATAACAAGTCAGGTAGAGATTTTGTTACAGAACTGAGAGGCGTTTGGCCTGCAGGTTGCATGTTGGCCAGGTCTGTCATCTGAGCTCTCCAATACTTCACATTGGATGCAGTGATGTGAAATTAATGAAGTGGGTCGTTATTTTCTTTCCCTTTCCAGGTTGTTTGGATAAGCATTGTAAAGTCAAGCAAGCTTGTTTGACTCTGTGTGACTTCTACAAATGTGTTTTGAGAACTGCTGGGTACCTGATGCACACCCAAGGGAGAGGTTCAGCACAAGACTTAATGAGACAGAGTTGCTATGTGGAGATGGACAAGATGGTATACAGTACCTGGTAATCTGGTTTAACCTGATTAAACATCATCAAGTTGTCAGATGGGATGAGGCCCAGTGTTTCAAATCTTGAAGAGACACATTACACTGCATATTTTGATGTTGTGGTATAATTCTCTACTACATTTTCATCCTGGAAGAGAAGACAGGCTGGTAACTAGCACTTGGTCACATTCATGTCACGCCAGTCCATGAAAATGAAACTATTTGTTTGTATCCACATTTCTATTTTTGTATATTGGTCACATTTGACTTCTATCCTAAAAATGTGTGCCTTTTCAAATGAATATAAAATAATCTACAGGGTTTTTTGTTTACTCCTAATGTTTAGTGTCACATCATCCTTATCAACATCATGCAAGCTCAACTGCAGGAACTCTGTTCTTAGATTGTTAATTTCCAACTCAACCTGTTGTGATCCTTCTGCACTCACAGAAAGGTATGTCTGCCTTAGCTTCTGGGTAGTGGGTTATTTCCAGATAAAATCAATTCAGGGTCTGCAGGGATGTGATGAAGCCTGAAATTCATTATTTCTGGGACACTTAACATTTGGTAGATATCTCTCTTGGCTGATTGAGTTAGTATTTGATGTCTTAACTTCCAACTACTCAGTTTTTCCTGGTCTGTTGGTGGTGATGCATTTGTTATGATTATTTGTTTTCTCACAAGTTTTTTGCTGCGAAGGTTTCCTAACATAAAATTCTTATTACAGTGGTAGATATTAAAGGGAGAGAGAGATGAAGGGAAACTTGCACAATGAGGATACTGCAGACAAAAAATAAGTAAAATTTCCATTGAAGTAGGAATGGCTGCCCCTGTAGTTGTGTGTAGAGCCATCTTTTCTTCAGCACTGGAGTCTCACTGCACATTTTCCCTGTGATTTTTAAAATCTGTGTTTTGGGTCTGTTACCTAAACTCTTGCCAAACCCTTAGAATTTTTGTTAAAATGAAACGTACTGAGCACAGTGTAGTGGGGTTGTACCTTGAGTCTGCTGGAACATGGATGCCTCCCTAGCCCGTGTCTCTAGCATGCACCAAGCCCTGGCTGGCATGTGATGGCAGACTGACAGGTGACAGTGTTGGATCACACATTGCTCCCATAGACCAACACAGGCAGTTTCTGTTCTTAGCACAAAAATTAAAGTAGAGTAAAAGTGCTTTTGCTTACATGGCATCAATATTACTTTTCCCAAGAACGCATCTGTCAAAGGGTAGCAGCTTGAGTGCAGCTTTGACACAAACTTTTAGGACTTTGGCTCACTTTCTGAAAACAGGAGGAACATAGTATTTCAGTTTCCTGGTTTTTAGCCCACATGAAAAATGGGAGCTCTTTCAAGAGAAATTGGGCTTGTGGTTCCTATATCTCAGTCTGAATCATTGTGCCTGGCCTGGTTCCTTGCCAGCAGGGGCCTCAGGCTGGTAGCTCTAATTATGGTGATGACAGCCAAACTAAAGACTTTGTTCAGCCAAAACCTATAGTGATACTGCTGGCCCTTCAGCTGAGATGCCAGATCTGCACCAGTCCTGAAAGTGTAAAATTTTGAGAAATTTTGAAGATACAGAAGATGCATTTCTGTACAGCTTTTTTTTTTTAACATCAGAAGAGAATAAAAATAAATTATATTATCTACCAGATACTTATTTTTTAAAAAAACTGTAATTTTAGTCAGCAGAGAGTATGAATGCTCAGCATGCTTATAAAATCTTCATTTATTTCTGCAAAATACTGCCTATATCACCTTAAGAAAGTTGTGCTGCATGCTAAGATCATAAAATGAGGAAAAACTGAAGAACAGAGAACCAAAAGTAACTAAAGCAAAAAGAAATGCTATAAAAGAAATGCTGTAGGGCTTATAAATAGTATGTTAATCTAACATTAAGTCTGTAGTGCAGGTACAAAAATCCCTCATTTTTCTCAAAGGAAAAAGCTTCTAAAATGAAAATGTCATCCTTCTATATGTTCATTGTAATGCAGCCCCAGGTTACACAGCTACATGTTTTGTAAATGCTTACAGTACATGATATTTGTAATGTTGGAGGACTACAGGTCCTGAAAAGATTGATTTCAGCTAGTGCTGCTTTTAGTGATACAATTTTTTTTACGTGTTGTCATGTCATCTCTAGCAGTGGCCTAAAGTTAATTGAGCTTCTGTCCTGTCACTTCCCTGTCCCATGTCAGGTCTGAGATGCAGAGGTACAGGAACATTTTTGTTACCACCCCAGGCCAAGGTAAAACTCCAACAGTGATCAGCACATGCTCCCAAAGGAAGCTGGTGAGGGATGTGCTGTTGTATCTGGAGAATGACCTGTCAGGATATGGAAGCATGTTCTGGCTGGCACTGTCTCTGGAGGAACATTGCTCTTTCTTATCTGCTTCTTTATACAAGTTCTGACTACAGTTGTTCTGTCAGTCATATTTGGAAATCTCCTTCTGAGTGAAGAAAGGTATTTAAAAGGAGGCAGTGAACTCTATGAACAATTAAATCTGTACAGTTCACTCTTGGGATTCTACCATCATTCCCAAGAGCTTGTTATCTGTAATGTGATGTTAATACCTACTCAGACAGCAATTTCTACGACTGATGTAGCTGTACCCTTTCTCTGCCAGTAGGTTGTGGCAGGTCTGTAAAGAGACAAGATGAGGAAGATTCTGGGGTAAGAGAGGAGAACAAGGCATGCCTTAATTTCTGCAAGCCTTCAGTCCAGGAAAGCCCTCAGCTTACCAGCAGGTCTGTGACCTGTCTGGAGGTACATTTTACTTTTGGTGAAATTGAAGCCTGAACTTGATAAGAATAGAGGAGGAGACCCCATTACTAGTCTGATTTGTGGGCTGAAGGATTAAAAGCTGGCTAATGGCAGGACTTCTAGTCAGTCAGTGATGATGGTGTGCCTGTTTTTTCTAGACATTTTAAGATCTTGGCTGGAGTAGTTGTCTTTCAGCTTCTATGTAGATCAATTTATTGTCACTTTCCATAGGCAGTCTGTAGAAATGTGTCTGCACTTTCCCCTCACACTCACACATGCCATACATCTTCACTGAGGTCTTGTGCCATTTTGAGTATAAGGTTCCCCCAAAATTATTCTGTATTTGGAACTATAAAATTGACATTGTAGTGATGCAGCCACTTGGCACTAGTAAATCCATTGTTTCAGCTCAAAGCCTTTGTAGTCTGAACTGTTATTCTTTGAATTTTAAGAGTGTCATCTTGTGCAATGGATTGGTGTCCATTTTGTGTTAAGCAGTCAGAAGCAAGCATTTGCTCCATTGCTTTGTCTTTGAGGATTACTGAGTCAGAGTGAGTGAAATTAAAATTACTCTTAATTTTAAGAGTAATTGATAGCAAATCTGCTCAACATTTGGACACATCCATCACTAATTCACAGACTAGCAAGGTTTTATGACATCAGGAAACTTCTTTGCAAAGAAATGCTCTCCTAAATACATGCAGAGTATTCAGGTTGCATCCCAACTGCTTTTACTAGGTGAGTCGCAGTTATCTTAGTTGTGGACTGAGAAAACTGTATTTTTACTAAGGCTGAAGGTAGCTCACATTGCTTTTGTTAAGAAGAGAGCTCTGGCTCTCTAAAGATGGGTAAGATCTTATTTCCTATACAGAAGGGGAAAGGGCAAGTACTGTTTGTTTCATCTTAAAAGGGTATTCCAGCTGTGGCAAGCTCTCTACTGGAGATGCAGCCTCTGCTGTGAATAAGTTACATTGCTAGAAGATATTTAAATTCTTCCTGAGCCTGCTAATTTTTACTTCATTGAACAAAGTTGTTGGCTATCAAATAAGCTAGCAAGTGACTCCTGTAACCCAGCACCATCCGCCTACCAGAGCACATTGTTTAGACTCTGTGTGCAGTGCTGAAGCAGGTAGAGCAATCATACCTCAGCTCTCTCCTCAGCATTCTTCCAGAATAGTCCGTGTTAGAGCTTTTCTGAGGAGCTGCTGTTTTGTTCAGCATCCTGGACTGTCAGGCATGGATTGTTCCTCTTTAGACATGGTATTGTGTCTTAACTCATGCTGGTCTGACACTGCTTTTTCTTAGTTAATTTTTAGTTTCCTTTCTTTCAGTTGGGTCCTTTTGAGCCGACTGCCATTTATATGAGCACCTATCTTATGGGTTCTGCAGCCTTCAGTCCAATAAATCCTTTTCCTAAGCCAGGCAGAGCAGCAATATTCTAATAATAATTTCTCTCTTGCGTGTTTTACTGATTGCATGGGAATGTCAGTTAGTGATTTAGTACACCCATATCCGAGCAAAATGTTTCTAGGTTATTTCTAATATCTTGTTTTTGTTTGTGTGTGGCCCTATGTGAAAACCAATCTTGGTTCTTGCATCAATGTCAGAGTTACTTATGCTGATCTAATTATTGTTTCCATCCCTATTCCCCACTGATTTTGGGGTGTCGTGGTTTCTGTTTTTTTCAGCAAGTTTGCCACAGGCATTGGAAGAGCGTTTTAGCTGAAATGAGATAATCTGCTTTGGTGGTGGCCTCTCATGATCCTTTCTTTCAAACAGATGTCTTACAGCTGACCAGAAGATCTTTTTTACCTGGCAGACCAAGCATTTTTAGCTGCTTTAAATGCACTTATTTCTGTGCCTTCGTCAGTTCATAATTTCTTTTTTTTTTTTTTTTGCATAATTAACTATGGCAATTTGACATTTTCTGAGTTTCTGTGCTCACCTCTGTGAGGGTGTTCTCAGACTTAAGAAACTGTTGCTTTTTCCCTTTAAGTGAGGAAGTACTGCAGTCCCTGCAGAAGAGTGCATTGGCAGTGTATTGCAGTATTGAGAAGGACCTGTTGGTTAGACCCACATTTGTAAATTCAGAAAACATTAATTTATGCTTGCCTAAGCTCTTTTGGTAGTATTGCTTAAGTCATGTCCCCAGACAGTGAACTGTTCCCTTTTCACTCTTTGGTTGATGTACCAGCCTTACAGCAGACTAATGATAGGGCAAAGGAAACAAATGTGACTTCCCATGTTTTGAGCCAGCTAGTTCTAGGAAAGCAGTTTCTTGGACTTTGTTGAAGCAGAAGGTATAATATCTGTTAGAGAAGAGAAGGTAAGGGGATTCAAACAAAATAATGAAGTTCAGCAAAGCCAAATGTAGAGCCATGCACCTAGTGAGGAACGTGCGCCAATACAGGTTAAGTGTTGAATGCAAGAAAGTGCCTGGGGATGCTTGGTTAGAAATCTCTGATTAAAAAGACTTTACCTGTACTGTTTAACATAGTAGAAGAAAGTGCTATCATTTTAATTCTCATGGTCTTATCCTCATTGATAGTGACTTGATTATAGGGCCTAATTTCTAATATCAAACTTGTTTCATTGTCAGTACTGCAAGTAGCTTGATGTGTAATAAAAGGCAGAATTGTAAATTTATGAAGTTTGCAGAACCTGAACATTGAAGGAGCTGTTTGAGCAGACTGACCTGAGAAATGGGAGAGGGAGGCAAGAAGGTGTGCATTGCATGGGGTACATACTGTCAATTGAAATGTAAAATGGATAGGAATGTTCCTAATGAGAGTTGGCATTGCAAATCTTTTGTCTGGTAGAATCTCGTGACTGACATGTCTAAAACCAATATACTTCTTTGTATGAAAGCATGACTTTTTTTCCAAACATGTGATTTTTCCCATGCATGTGATGCAAATGAAAAGTACACTGTCTGTGATGGCCAGAGCAGACTCTCCAGCTGAACACCACATACAGGTTGTACAGTCATTGCTTTGTCAGTCGATGCATGGAAAGGGCAGTCATGGTGATGGAACAGACCTAGTGAAGGTTCAGCCTTCCAGACTTCACTTGTTTGGAGCAAGGGCCTGAAATGTGCAGAAAAATGTGCAGTGCCCCCATCTCAGTACAGGGACCATTTCTTACTGCACAGCCTCCCCTCTGCTGCAACACTTCCACTAATGCTTCTGTGGGACATCTTTGTTCCAGAGGCAAAATAGATTAGCATAAGTACAGTCTGCATCATCAAAATTATCTTGTGCCTTTTTAGTTGTGGCATTGAGCCCTAGTGGTAGTGAATGTGGAATGATTTTGAAAGCACAAGGCAATGCACCATACATAAATCTTGTTTCTCATGGCATCTGTCTCTGGAATATATGTGGAACAAGAGAAAGCCAAGCATGATATCCCTTGAGAAAAACTGGAGGATATGTGGATAGGATGGGAATGGAAGTGTGTAATAGGGCTTTCATAGGATCCATGTGATATGAAAACAGCTTTCTTTTCTAAGCCTAGAATTCTAAAACTTCAAAGGATCTTGCTGGAAAATTGTGTTGTAGTCCAGGGAAAGACTTATCCATTCCTCTCTGCCCCTACCGATCTCTTTTGGGCCTGTAGGTCTGTCTAGATCTCTACTCTTAATTTCCCTTTGTTTAAGGGGGTGAAAAAGGGAATTGCAGTTCTGAGAATAGTAACAGGAGCAGCATGTTCACAGGCTCTGAGGATGGAGGTCACCTAGCCCACTGGAGCGTGTAAAAGCTGCGCTTCACATTGGGTTCTTGGCAGTTTATAAGCCAAGCTGGCTTCTGATTCCATTAATGTGTGTGTCAAAAGTCAGATCAGCTTCCAGTTTTGATCACTGCAATTAGGAGGAAATGGGTATTGTTAAAGGAATTAGAGCAAGTCCAGGTCTTCTTGAAAATATGTTGTGACACATCTGTACTGAAATTTAAGCAGCAGGAGTTGCCACTTACAAGCATTCAGGATGCTAATACAAAACTTGAAGATATAGCCTAGATTTCTGCAAAACATTAGCCAGTCCTCTGCTGGTCTGATGAAACAAAATGTCATACTGCTTCTTGTTTTCATCATTTTCAGCAGAGCCGAACCCTTTAGTGGATGTACCTTAGAAAGCATATAGCAAAAGCAGTCCTGTGAAAATAATTTATTGTACTTCTTGCAAGAATTAGAGCAAAGTGATTGTGAAAATAGCTGAGATGATCCATGCTGTGCATGTAAGAATTATTGTAAAATGATTATCTGGTTATGGGAGAATAGAGAATATTTTATTTGGATTATGTAGCTCCATAGAATTTATAATTCATGCTTTCTGCAGAAAAGGAGTTCCTCTGTGCTGCAGTGGGAAATGTCAGATATGAGCTTTTATTAACTCTAAGGTTCTATATTTGCAACACTGATTTCACTGAATTTTGGGAAAAAAATTTCTTCACATAGAGTCCAACCCAGTAAGAAAAGTTTGTCCCACAAGGTTAACTGCTAGCACTTACAAGATTAGAGGTGCTTCCATACTGACTTTTAGTGGAGTGGTGCTTTCTGCTTAGTTTCATAAGTTGTGCTCTGTTTACCAAATGGGTGAATTAGGTGCACATTTCGATTCTTTTCAGTGAGTGGGACCCTGGTTGTTGGGTCTGCATATGAGATGGAGAGCATATTTGTCATCTCTCTCTTCAACTATGATCTGAAAAGCAGTATTTCATGGTACTGACTCCAATAGTCCCAAAGTTTCCCCTTGCTTATCCAATGATTAACCCTTGAATCAATATTTAGTACAACGTGCATCTCAGTGCTGGTTTTCAGGAAGCTGGCTGGAGAAGCAAAAGGTTCTTTTACTGGCATAAGAGGTGTGTGTTTGATGTTGGCTCACTTAATTTCCTCCTTCTTATTAAGCTATGGATATTTGAGAGTGGCTGTGATTCTGAATGACCATGGATAATTCTGTAAAAAAACTGTGACGTTATTCTGTTGTTGCAGATTTATTTGCTTGCACAAGGTCCTGACAGCTTTTTGCAAAGCCTAATTGCTTTGAGGATCAAGCATTTTATTTCTGGCTTCTGATTTGCCTTTTGTGAAAGATTAGTGAGATTATAGAAATATGTCATAAAGTTTTTTCAATAGATATGTAGGACCTCAAAATAGGGTTGTGATGCATTTTTGTTAATTCTTTTTTTCTAGGCCAGTTGATGATGTGTTTTGAAAGATTTTCAAATGGCCACTGAAGTCTGGCTTGCTATATTAATTAATAACTGGGAGAAAGCTAGATGCTTTTACTACAAATATCCTGCCTTGGTATCTCTCTGTTGGTAGATTTTGTGGAAGCACCTATTGGGAGACTGTGTAAATTCAGAACTCATTAACATCACAGGGAATTGCCAGCAGTCAGTTGCAACGGTGATAACGTGTTCATGCTGACACACAGAGAGCCAGGAAGCCTGGATGAAGCAGGTCTGCTAAATACCACAACAAGCTTGACATTCTGAAGTGTATTAGACCCTTGCTGAGATTTTATCCCCTTGATACTGCAAACTTGTTTTGGTTTAGCAGGATTGAAGAACTTTCTCTTAGTAGTCTGAAGTTACATTTCAGGCTGTAGACTTAATTGATAAACATGACAAATAATTTAATTTTTCAGGGCTGAAGTCAGCTGTTTTTATTATGCAAAAATAATATAGTAATGCTCTTCCAGGGGCATTACTAGGGCATGGGATTTAATTCTGCTGATTGCCAGAATAAAAACATAATAAAAATAATAAATAAAAATATAATAATAAAAATAAAATAATAAAATAAAAATAGATAATAAAAACATAACATTCAGCTTCACTGGTAAATCATATGAAATTTAACGGTGGTCACTTCCAAAGGAGTACCTTGCTAATTTCAGCAGTCCTCATTCAGCTTTTTTTTTTTTTTTTTTTTTTTTTTTTCTTTTGTTAACAAACATGATGTGTCTAGTCTGTTTTTAGAGGGATCTATGCCTGTTCTTCAAAGACAGGGCTGCTTCCCTGGCACATGGTAGTGCTGTCCATCCTGTGTTGCAGTGCATAGTAAATCCTTATGGATCCTTATTCCTTATGGATCTGTCACTATCACCGGAATTAACTTCAAAATATACTTAATCCATCCTCCATTAGTTCTGTCGATTGCCATTTTGTATTGCTGGGTCAGAGTTTTCAAAATCTATTGTCATCCTCCCCGAGTTTCCAAGTTTTGCTGTATTTGTCAGCATGACCTCGAGTTAATGCCTTGAGTGTTTGCACACAGCCAAAGTCTATTGTAAGCAAACACTGCCTGAACTAGAGTCTCACTGTGCATCAGATGGTGGAGGCAGTGCTTGGATGGTGAGCACACACAGCACTAAACAAGAACTGCTAATACAGTTCTTTTTGGAAGTTCTGAGTTTTAGTTTTGGAAGGTTCCTATCTGAAGGATGGGACTGTGCTGTGGTCACTTGCATTCTGGTGGAATGTACAATTTTCTTCAGAGGGAAGAGGCACCTAACAGACATGGCCTTGATGTGGTAGAAACTATGTGTGGGTAGGACCTCTCCTAAATGGTGCCAACACTTCTTAGACACTTCTTTAAGTGTAATCACTTCTTAAAGGCTGGAAGGACCAGATGGAAGTCTTCTGAAGTTATTTTAAAACTACTTGCTTTCCTCTTGCAGAAACCTTTTTTAAAAATAAACAACACTGGGAGTATAAAAGTTTAAAAAGAGGAGTTGTTGCATCTCTAATACAAGAACAGGCTAAGAGAACTGGGATTGTTCAGCCTGGAGAAGAGACGGCTTTGAGATGACCAAATAGCAGCCTTCCAGTACTTAAAGGGAGCCTTCAAGGAAAATGGAGAGGAGCTTCGTACAAGGGCATGTGGTGACAGGACAAGGATGAGTGGCTTCAAATTGAAAGAGAGTAGGTTTAGATTAGATATTAGGAAGAAATTCTTTGCTATGAGGGTGGAGAGGTACAAGAACAGGTTGTCTGGAGAAATTGTGGATGTCCCATCCCTAGAAGTGTTCAAGGCCAGGTTGGATGGGGCTCTGGACAGTCTGGTCTAGTGGAAGCAGGTTGGAACAAGATGATCTTTAAGGTACCTTCCAACCCCGGCTATTTTATGAATTTATGATAACTCTGTGATTTAGCAGTTCCTGAGTAGGTCCAGTTTCTACTTGTTAATATTTACAGATATATTGGTAATACCTCTAAATTAGGGTGGGGAAAAGACTTAAAAACTACTGAGGCTTATTTAAAAAATATTTTACTGCTTGCTGGAGTGAAATAAGTGGCTCTGGAAACCTGACCCTCCTTCGGTTTGGCAGATCACCTGGAAAACCACCAGCTATGTCTAGCTATTTCAGCCTAATTAATGTTTCCTGATTAGAGTTCCTGCTCTGAAACTCAACTAGATTTGTATCAAAAAAGAGCAAAAACTTAATTTAGGGCAGAGGGGTGTGCTAAGCAATGAATGCACATCAAAAAGCTCTGAATTGAGAATAGAGCTATCTTCTGGGTTGGAAGGATTGGTGCCTGAAATCTCAGCATCAGTGATGGAGGGGAAGAGAGAGAAAAACATCTTAAGGATTCTTAATGAGCTATTGCCTCCAGGTCAGTGGATATTTTGTTGTTTCTTTACTCTGCCACAGGTGCAGGTCTAGCTGAAATACAGCATGATTTCAGTTTCACAAAGCCAGTGAACTGCTGATAAACCTGCATGTCCCCCAGTACACAGAAGATCTGTATCAGTCTCTTTATATACCTTGAAAAACCCAAACCAAACAACCAAAACCTCAAGCCATTTCAAATGGCTACATACCTTTGAGTAAGGAGGTGAAAGGCATTTTACTTGTTACTAAGATTGGTCTCTGTCCTGTCTTGCATCAATAGGTTGTGCTCTTTGAAGGGCTACGTAACATGAGTAACCAACTCTTCTAGCCTTGGTATTGTTTTATGTTACTATGAGTAATTCCTGCCTTTACCACTATTTTTTATAGGGGTCTCTCCTCTATGGCATTGATAGAATTCTACCACTAGCTAGGATGATTTGATGTTGAATAGATGTTTTTCTTTCAACTTTTCTCTCTGGTTTTCTTTCCCTCAGACCTCTGAAGTCAAGAAATAAAAAATAAATGAGAAATGTTTACCTTTGTGTTTTGTTACAAACCTCAGCTGGTAGGTTTATGAGAAGAGCAACATATTTCATTGAAATCTGCCTTATTGCTATTATTATTAGGTTTGTATGATGGAATGATTGAGATTCTTACAGCTGCCAGTGCAGAAAAAATTACTCTTTTATGTTGCTTCGGGTTATTGCAATTACTTTTTCTAATAAGAAGGATGTACCTAGTCCTACTTGAGGTGCTGGTCATTGCTCTGTTTTTTTCTTAGGGGCTGGCTTTGGTACTGCAACAAGCTTTTGTTGGCTGCTAGATGTTTCCCTTCTAGAAGTACTTGTAGTGGGTGTAACTCTAAGCATCAGTGAAAGTATCTAAAAGTAATATTGCATGACATTGCCCTGGTGAAACTGAGAGTTTCACAGTGCTTTGGCTGGCAGTAATAGTGCACAAACATTTCAATTTAAGGAAAACCAGTTGTACATGTATGCTACAGTGGCTGTAGATGGTTTGTAACATCTTCAGCATGTGTTTAAGCTCAGTTTACACAAATATGTAAACTTAGCTGCCTTGCTCCTGATGCAGCGTTGCTGTGTGCTTCTGTCACTTGTTCCACAGCAAGTTGTATGGTCACAGTCCTGAATGTTACAGTCAGAGGTGACTTTGTGATCATACATGCCAGGAAACATTACAGGACAGGGCACCAACCAGCCTCAGCGTCAGCTGAATTAATACTGCACATTGTGGGATTCTTGAGCTGAAGCTTTTGATAACAAACCTGTGGTTTAAAGCTGGGTTAAAAGTTGCTGGTGAAGCAGCTGGCAAGGTGTCCATCTATTTGCCAGAGGAATTGCTCTTAGAAGTCCTTATCTCCATCTCATAACCTGGACAAGGATTTCTATAGATTTAGAAATGTTTATGGTGCTGAGCTTGGACATTTCACACTAGACCTCTGCCACAGGGCAGCCTTTACTGTATGCCCTTTGAATTTCAGAAGTAGCAAGAACAACAACCAATGTTGTTTAGCGTGCTTTCTTAAAAATACTTTCCTTGGCTTCCATAGGATGTGCCAATAGCTTAATGTGACACAACCTATTTTTAATGCAAACAGCTCCCTTCTGGATACTTAATGTTATCTAGAAAATGGGCTAGAGTAGCGTTCAGGGCTTGGTATTTAGATTGGAGAAACTAAGCTGCATTACAAGGTTCAGTGAACAGGAACACGGACTGCGTCATGGTGGATTTGTTGCAGGCTTGCCATCTGGCTAGTTATCCAGCGGATGGTGGGAGGTCTGTGTGGTGGTTCCTTTGCTACCTGCAGGCCTCTGACAAGTTTGGGTATGCTAGAGTACTTAAAATACTTCAGGGTATGCAAAGCAAAGCCTTCCTGCAAGCTGCTGTTATGTTGTTTTGGCATAGCAAGTACACATGCAGCAGTAAGAGCTGGACTCAACAATCCCTGTAGGTTCCTTCCAATTCAGAATATTCTGTGGTTCCATGTTTAAGCTAAAAATTGTGCCAAAGCTCTATCTACAAGGGCCTGCTGAAGGGATGAGTTATAAAATCAGTGTAGAAATCCTTATTCTCCAAATTGTTTGAGTCTGTTGTGTCTGTGAACCTGTCTCTGCTAAAGAGCTACTGAAAAAGGGACACTGAATGAACCTAGACAATTGGTGCTGAAGGGGTTCAGTTCTGTCCCAAAATATGTGGAATGTGGTAAGAATCACAGAAACATCCTGTTGAGCCAAAATGCATAAAAATATCTGGTTAAGACAAGAGACTTTTTCCCAGACTTCCAGGAAAGAGTCTCATGCTCCTCTAGATTGTTGTTTGTAAGGTTTAAACTTTTTATATGCAGTGTTGATTAAGAACAGAATAATTGTGTGGTGCTGTACCACTGTTTATATAAGTATTCTTAGGTTTGGATGTTAGAAAAATAGCTTTTGAACCTGATAGTTGTACATAAATGCCAGCTCTGTGTCAAGAATAAACATCTGGTTGGATGTGCACTCAGTTAATATTGATTAAAATTGCAGTCTCATGTAAGCGGAGTCTGGCGATACTGCCCTTTTATTGCTATGGGCAACCAACATACTGTAAACTCACTGAATATTAGATTTACATTTAATGTTTCCATTGTCTCTCTGGTATAAACAAGGTTTCTTCCCATAGATGAACAGAGTTCTGGCAGCCCTTTGAGAACATTGAAGCAATGCTAACAAGATCAGGGATTTTGATGTCTGTTCTCAATTGATTATTTTTTAAACATCTTTCCATTGTGGAAGAAGTTCTCTGTTTAAGTCTGGCTTTCCTTTGCTTCCTAGGGTGGTTAGGGACAAACGCATTGGAATCACAAAATGCCCATCTTCTGTTTTTAAGGGTGAAACATGGATTTGGGTTTCACATTTCAGCAGTTTCTCTGAGGTTCTGGCAGGTCTCCCTGTGGAGGTATTGGCCATCTCCTAAGAAACCTATGCAGATGAGGGCAAAACACAACTAAATTAATAAACTGTTCATGTGAACTTGCCACTGGAGCTCAGCAGCTCTTGACTCTCCTAGAAGCAGTGGGAGTTCTCCAATGAAAACAGCTCAAAATTATTTCTGTCCTGACAATGAAACAGTGTAGACAGCCTTACAGCTCCCGAGAGGTATACGCTTGTGTTCCAGAGATGATCTCTAATGTAATCATTCAGCATTGATTTTTGTCTTTCTAACCTCTGGTTGTTCTTGCTGAAGTCATGGTGGGCAGCAGCCAACATGGGCTAGAAAGAGCCTTCTGCAAGTGTGGGGTCTATGTCCTCTGTTCTCCCTGAGCAGCAGTCCTCTTGTTCCTGCAGACAGGGTGTTGTTACAAGCTAACTTGATACATGACCTACAGTTCTGAAATTCTTTTACTTTTATATAGGCAAGAAATATATGAATATATCTTTACCAGAAACGAAAATTGCTTCTATAACAAGTTATCTCTTAAAACAGAATGATTTTTCTGTGTCCTTTAGCTAGCTGGGATGAAACTATTTCATTCATTATGAGCTCATATAATTTTATTTTAGTGGATTTCTTAAGTCTCTCTTCTGGAAGGAACCTCCTGTCCAGTATGCAATATGATGTGATCTCTTGGTTTCAGTAGTGGCTGTTACAACCGCGTGAGAAAGTGAATGGGGATATGGTGTTCTTCTCCACTTCCAGGAATATCTGAGAGTGCATCTGTCCTGTAACCACAACAAGACTCCAGCATAATGTAGAGATGCCTGAATTAATGTTAAGCTGAGCATCTTGGTCCCGACATGCCAGCATGGAGCCTTTGAGGACTGCATTAACCACCCCAAAAGTTGGGTCATTTAACTTTCAGTGAACTTTTTGCTTTTTGGATGAAAATATACCTCAGGTAGCTTGTTTAAAACCAAGTGGACTTGTCTTTCAGTTGCACTGCACTAACTCAGATAGTACCCTCAGAGCACTGAAAATGTTTTAACCACTTGAAAGAGATTTGCCTTTTAGTTATCCAAGAGTTGCATGCTGGTCATGAAGGGGTTCTATTGCCTCTTGGACTTTTGTCTTCATTTTCTAACAAACTCCAGTGCTTCCGGACAGGTTACTTGTGGAGAGAGAGCCAGGAGCAAGACTATTTGATGCTCACTTATTTGGCTGCAGTTTTATGTGTCCTAAAGGATGTGTTTTGTAGGTAACCACTGGGGTTGCAGTGTGGAAACCTGACTCCAAGTAGCTTTGGTTAAGAAATAGGGGTGAAACTGTGATCTCCCTTTACAGTTACTTGCTGAAATAAACTGTAATTAGATTTCCAAGCAAATCCTAAGTGCTATGGCATATTGTATAGAGCTGTGCATCTTTCTTAGTTGTTCAAGGCAGTGATTACAGGGGGCAATCTATAGATCAATTTGCAGATTAGCAGGATTGCCAGCTATGCTGCCATGTTTCTTCTTAAAAACTATCTGAAAGGTGTTTTGAGAGGAGGATTTTTTGCATCCTGCAGCTGTAGGGAAAATGAGCAAGCTGTGTGGATTGGCCTCTGGTATTTGTCCTGTTTTTTCTTGAAATAATTTTACTCAGTAAACATTTTTCAGATGGTTTTGGTGTTTTCTGTGACTCCTATGCAGCCATGGTGTATTGGGCTCTGAAAAAACTGAAAACAATGGAAGAGTTCAGCAATGGCCTCATGAAAACCATCAGATCAGAAGTTAAAACTACTTATATGCCTTGCCTGTGTCTATAAAATAAGAAGGTCAATGAGAGGGCAAACAGTGATTTAAGATTTTGCCAGATGATTGTGGAGGACTGTGTTCACAGGAGAAACTACTTGGGACCTTTTTTCTAGTAAGTATTTGTTTCAGGACAGAAATACCAAATGTAGTAAATATGTGAGCTAAAATACAAGTCTCTGCTAGACCATTGCTATGTCAGCATGTTGTATGGAAAAAAAGGTATCTAAAAAGTTGGTGCCAATTGATTGTAATGTGTATGTGCCTTAGTGCTGGCTTAGAGCTGCAATGCAGGGTTTTGTTTCTCAGGACAAGTAGCCCCAAAGGACAGAACATGCAGTGTCATTTCCTGGCCAATGTGTAAGGCTCGACTTCATGACACAGCTTTTTGTTCCTGGACATCCATGCAACTGCGCTCAGCAGAGAGTTGAGATTTTCCTGCCTTGGGAGTCGGTTTCGTTGAGATTAAGATTGATTAAGATGCCACTATTTTGCATGATGGTTCTGCAAATCAGCTAGTTTGCTTTCAAAGGTATCACCAAAGATGTCTGTCCTAAGCTGCCTTCTTGCTGCCACTCCTTCTGCTGCTGTTCCCCCACATTACTTCAGCTTGCCATGGGGTCAGATCTTCAAATACTGGGATAAATCCAGGTGGGTTTCTGTGCAATTACAGGCTTCTGTCCTTGGTGTGAGAGCCACCAGGCTTTGTGTGTGTCTGCAAGAGACTGGAGGTGTAGATGCTAAGGAAAAGATTGCAGTTTCCCAGCAGAGGCTTGTGAGGGTGTTTTTATGTGACACAGTGTACCTGGTGACAGCAGGTACCAGCACACAGGTCATGGGACTACCTGAGATGTGACACAGCTAATTGTGCAGCAGAGCAGAGGGAAACAGACCCCAGAGAACTGCAAATCAACAACCCATTCATCAAACACACACAGAAGAGGGAGCTACAGGCTTCTTGGGTGTACAGTGGGATGGGAAACAGCAATTAGGTTGTAATTAGGCAGCAGTAGCACTGATAAAGAAGTGCCAGAGGCCATTGACTTCTAACAAGGCTTCTGATAGAAAGCCACAGCCCATAAAAGTCAAATCTTTTCCAAGGTCAGAGCTTCTGAAACCTTGGTAGACACAAATCTGCCACTAAAATCTGGTGAAATGGAGTGAGCATTTTTGGGAATAGCAAATACAACACTTTGGTGGTCCTCTCAGCATAAACTTATTTTTCTAAAAAGTTCAACATAAATGTACGTCCCTCTCAGAATTTTTCGAGAGAGAGGCCTTTGTATCCTGCTAGACCACTCTGATTTTCCTGTCCCTATAACTTGGGTTACACAGTCCAGCCTGGCCCCTTCACAGTACAGGTATAGAGATCAACACATTAGAAACCAAAGGCAATTGCACCATAAAAAAATGCCTTCAAAATTGAGTAACCTCCAGCTTTATTTGCCACCTTATTTTAAATTACACTTTGAGAAATTCTTGTTGACATATTCATGGGGAGGTAAGTCATTCATTTAATCACTTAAAGGATTAAAGACTCTGGTTTCCTGAGAATTGCCTGTTTTGCAGTGCATTTCTAAGCACCTGGTTGTCAGCAGAGCAGAATTCAAAAGCAGAAAGTGTTGATTTTTGTACAAACACTGAAGACTGAGAATTGTTTTTACCTCATCTTTGAATAAACAGTATTACTTCTGCTTCTGGAGTAGAGCAAAATCTGGATGGGTGTATATAGAAGTGTCCTGTACCAGTCTGAACAACACACACTTCTGCTCCCTGGAAACAAAGAGAGAGGTTTCAAAAGTGTCTGATTAGTTGTTAGCCTGTTTTCTTGACAGTTTCCAACTTTTTTTTTTTCTTTAAACCAGCCACTTCAGGAGTTCTTGTGTGAAAGACAGTTGAACAGAGAAGCACTTGGATATCAAAGTGCAGAGAAGGTTTCTGGGAATACTACTACAAAATTAGGGAATGTAGTGAAACACGTGCTTTTTAAGAAGAAAGAGAGGGAGATGCTTGAATTTGAAATCTGGATTATGATACTGTTGCTCATTGCTGCAGTCTCTGCCCAGTGATGTCTGTCAGGTAACAGGTAATCACATGGAACTTGCCAGGCAATTTGCTGGCTAACATAATTGAATTAAATTTTAAACATGTGATCAGCTACTTTAAAGATTTGAAATAAGCATTTCAACCTGAGTGAAATAAACTTTCTACTGTATAAAGAAAACATTCAGAGAACCAGGGATAGCCACACCTCATGGTCCAACCAGCAAACTGCACAAGTCACTAGATGAATGCATGGTGCCTAGATTTGACATGCAAAACCAGAGCTTTTTTGGGGCATAAGAAAGATTTTCAGTTTACTAATTATAATTTCTCAACTGGGAAGTTGAGACAACAAGGGAAGAAAGCTTTTTTTTTCCAGATCAACCCATGAAAGAGGACTGAGGCAGAGACCTGTTTCTGAGATCTTGTTGATTTGTGGTCAGAAATCTGATGAATTTTACAACACACTGCTTCAAAAGAGAGTTGTAATCTTCCATGTGCAGGATTTTTAAGGCTTGTTTTTTATTGCTTTCTAAAAGCTGTATTTGTGCACTATACATCCAATTTCTGTTCCACAGTTTTGGTAACAGAGTAGGAATTGGGGGAGTGGGATATCAGATTCATGTTATTGTGACACCAGAGTCTGGAAAGCATAACAATGGATGATTGCTTTTCTTTGCAGACTGATACCAGTAGCAGAAATAGTAGCTGAAAGTCTAGATTTAGTGGCAAAGTGAAAGTTAGCCTTGTCTGAAAAATTAAGACAAATCATCAGAGTAAAAGCTAATGCATAAATGGAAAGTTAATGACTTAAATTTATGTTCCATACACGTTGATTTTATTTATAAGTCACTGATGTTAACAGGGGTATAAATCAATTAAACTCATCCTTCTGTCTTTACCTTGCAATTCAAAGCAATAAAAACCAGTGCTGCAAAGAATATACTAGAGGGAGCAGATGTGTGTTTTCCCTTGCTATTTCTGTGTAACAGGTCATTCTACCCTGGTGAAGCCTTGTGCCTTTATACTCTTCTGATCAGTACAGTACAGTTTAGTCTCCAGTCTGTTGTTCTATGTCCAGTGTGTAAAGCCTATGGAGCATTCTATTTTAGCACGTTCTCTTGATTGAGTTTCTGTTATTCTCATTAATAAATGTGTATTTGCATTACTTGCTGTTTGATAAAGTTCTTTGATAGACTCAACTGTTCCAACATGACTGTGTTTTTTCTCACCATAAAATAATGTCTGTTCATGGAATCACTAAAAAAAGGAGAATAAATTTTCCTTCCAGAATTAGCTGTCCATGGACAAACAATCATTGTATTGTTGTAGTAGTGTCTACATTGTATTGTTGTGTCTTTGTTCAATAGTTTTGATCCTAATCTTGAGTCATGAAGTTATTCGGTCCTGGCTTACTGCAGTGTTGGTAGTATAGGCTGGAATTTGGGGGGAATCTGAGGCCTGAAAATCCTTCTTCTAGCATCACTATAGGCACAGTACAGTGCCATGTGTGAAACCAGGGGGAAAGGGTCACAATTGTGCATAGGGCAGGCATATTTTTCCAAGGAGAATCTCTTGTGGAGTCAGCAAATTTTTAGCAGTAACACATCCATGATGCAAAGGCTTGTTGATCTGTGGAAGTGAGGCCTTCCTGGATTTTCTCTGTAAGAATTAAAAATTTTGAGTGGGTAGTACAGAGGAAATAAGGAGGAGAACTGGGTGTAAAGAGCTGGAATTACAAACTATAAAGAATAAGTTTTTCTTCTCAAAACTTCAAGCAGAGAATGGTCCTAACTCATGGTAGTGGTGTTCTTCCAGTTTTCTTACTGGGTTAGCTCTCACCTGCCATGGTGGGAAGATGCTCCTTTCATAAGAGCAGCTCATACCAGACCTGGATGGTCATCATCGTGCTTCATGTATTTGACTTGCACCCATTTCAACTACATCACTTGTAGTTGAAGGGGATGCAGGTCAAATCAGGCAGTCTCTGACACTGCCAGTTCCCTGTTTGCCACAATATGGCTGTGAGTCTTTAAAAGCACTCAACAGTTCAGTTCTGAGTGTAGGAAAGGATTCTGTCACAGGTTACATTGCACACTGCTCACCAGGAAGATGTTCCTAGAGGACTTCAGTGGAGTGTGTTTCATCTAGGCCATTAAGAGCTGTGGATTCTTCAATAATATTTTTAGAACTGATTTCCAAATGTAGAGCCATGCTTTAATTTCTGTGGAAGACTGGTCAGGTGACTCTTGCCAATGCATTATTTGGCTTGAAAGAAGCACATCTGTATCTAATAAGTCTAATTAGAAATTAAAAACTTGCATTTTAATAGTTTTGGGTGAGTAGAAGAGGACTACTACAGAGGCTGTGTCTTGATGTATGCATGGTGGGGAAGGAGAGAGAAAAGGTAGTCCTGGGAAACCTCTCATTAATATCTTCCAGTTTTTAGGCATGTGTACAAAAGCCCATAAAGTTTCAGTTGTTCAGTATTGTTCAGATTTCTAGAGGTAAATGCTTGTACACTCTTCCCTCATCTGGATTGGAATGCAGGTGAACGCCAGGATGCCACTGATTTGCCTCACTTAGCTGCGGGGTAAGTACTAGTTTGAAGCATCTCATTTTCCTGTGTGTCAGGAAAACAATAGCATATTTTCAGCATCATGTGGAAACATGGAGGTGTGTCATGAGATAACGATTGGAGTGCAGGTCTTCCCTCCATGACACAGTTTGGTTGCAGAGGGGCAGGAGGCTTACGTGACTGTGAATCACTCCATTTTGCCTTGACATACATTTTTGTTGTCTGATACAAGCCAATTTTAGAGCTCTTTTTGGAAGATAATTAGGATGCCATATTTCAGGGTTCACTTAAAACACAGCATTAGAGTAGAAGAGACCCAAATGAATGTCCCACTGTAGAAAGGATGAGCAGAATTCAGGCAAGCTAGGGTTTGCATGGCAGCTGCTTGCAAACTGTACCATGCACACCGGGTCTGAGCATTGCTTTCTCCTTCCTGACAGTGGTGTTCTAGGAGGGGTATTGAAGAGCAAGTAAACAAATTGTTATGTAACCAAGTTTCTTTATTTTCCTAGTCAGGCAACAGCCTATTATATTTTAGAAAGAAATCAGGAGAGGTTGATCTTAAGAGAAAAAAATGGGCTATGAAATTATTCGTCAGACAACCACCAGGTAACAACTTGCAAGGCACAAAGCATGTTAACAAAGGGTGAAGCTTGACCGCTACGTAGCACAGCACTTGGAGTCAGAATGGTGTGTAATGGTTCAGAAAAGGCCCCTGTGACAGCGTCATGTGTTTTTAACTTTCATCTTGTTTTTGAGGCTGTAAACTTATCCCTTCTACGCCGTGTCTCAGTTTCTTTGTCCCTGGCTCTCTGATGCATCTCCTTTTGTCCCCAGTAGCCTAATGTTCCTCTGTATAATGGTTGTCAAGGATTCTTCTAGTGTGTCTTTTTGGGGGTTGGTTTGTTTCTTTTTTTAATTATAGGTTATGATTTCTTTCAGGCAGAAGGTGAGTTAAAAAAAAAAAAAACAAGCATCAGATTAAATTGCTTACTTGCAATAATGCTGGCTCTTCCCTCTCTCACAGACTTGAATGGAATGGAAGATCTGTTTAGGAGAAGAGCACTGCTAGAGAAACATGCACTAGTGTTTCAGACCCTTTAAATGAGTCAGCTACCACCACATCATAACAGAATCCAGCCCCTCAGGTCCTGCTGTGCTCCATTGTCATTAGCAGAGTTCCTTCTTTTCCTTGTATGAATTCTTTTCAAAATCAAAATAAAAATTCATTCACCTTTGCAGCTCTGATGTTCTGTTACAAAGGTCAGTGACTGTGCCCATGCACATGGATGTGTCACCTGTCCTTGCTTGTGTGTGTATGTTCCATGGGAGAGCAGTGCCATGGCAGCTTTGTGAGCAGTCCTTCCTCAGGCCCCTCACCTGGCATGGGCAGGGAAGGGTATGACTAGCAGCCTACCAGCCAGATTTAGTGCAAACTATCTGCCTCTCACAGCAGAGCTGGGTAATGATCTCAGTGTGTTTCATGCCCTGAGAACTTGGTGCAAACATGTTCTTGTATGGTAGATGACAAGGAAGTCCTGAACATTTCCAGCCTGTGGAGAGACTCTCAAAGCAGTAACCAAATCAGGGCTGGGACAGATGCTGACAGTCAGCAGAGAGGGTGATGCTGTGGACTAAAGAGTGTCATTCTACCATACAGCGCTTACAGACTGAGCCCTGGCACGCTCAGCTTTGTTGGCTTAGCCACCTCAGGGAAGGCAGTTCACTGTGCTCTGCTTATCCCTGTGGAGACAAGCTGTTCTCTCTGCACAGCCCAGGGCACCTCTCCTATTACTGTCACCAGCCTGCATTCTGGGGGGTTGTTGTGCTAACCACTAATTACTTGTTTCATTCAAACAGGGAAGGAAGGGTCTTGGTGGATGTGGCTTTTATCCCATTATCTTTAATTTCTGAGCTACCCTCTGTAACACTGCAGTGCAGGGGAAGCTCATCTCATTCCTGTCAGATGGAGCTATGAAATGTAAGTCATTCTAATCTGTACAGCTTCCTTCATCTTCCTGGGGGCCTTCTTACTGACTGTTCATAACCAGAATGAAGCAGCATTTTCTGAGCTGGCAGAGGATGGTGAAGAGAGGAGAGGGAGAGGAGAGGAGGTGCAGCACTTGAGGCCAACAGAGCATGTTCATTATCTCTGAAGTCTGTTTCTCCCGTTTCTCCAATATTGCAGACCTATCTGACTTTGGAAAAAAAGGCACTAGATGACTCGGACACAGACTTTGTGTGTGAGAGTTATGGAGAGGTGGAGCAGCAAAGGAATTTTGAAGTTCATATAAAGCTCATGAAACATGGGTCTGATAGCTCAGAGATGGAGTGCTGAGATTAAAGAGTAGAGGAGAGGCATTTCATTGTCTGCTGTGGGTCATGCTGGAATTAAAACATGTCATGATTTCTGCTGAAGTCATCTTGCTCTTTAGTATTCTGGAGCTCAATTTAGTCAGTGTCTAAGGAAAATAAGACATCTGAGTTGGATCTTCTAGCTGGTTTTATTCCTGAACAGAAGGATTATTGTGTCTTTGAAGCCATATTTTCTGGGTTGCGAACAAGAGAGAATTTCCATTGTCTTTTTCCTTGACCATTTTTTAGATTTGTCTTTTTTAATAGCTGATAGTTGCTATTCACACTGTTCCAAAATCAACAGAGTAAAGCAGAGCTGGTGTTGTTAATTTTTACTGCCACAATTCTTGTTCTTCACTCTTAACAGAAGTACCCAGACCATCTGTTCTCACTGTGCTTGCTGGTGGGCAGAGCTCAAGATGTCATGAAAGTCCTGTCTGTCTGCAGATGGAGGACAGCACTACATACCTCAAATGTGGAAACAAAGGGGTCAGCGCTTCATTGCTTTCTCGTGAAAAATTTGCTTTTCTGGTAGATGTGGTCATCTCTCTGTTAGGAAGTGAGTTCTGGCCTCCTGTTTCTGTTTGGGTTGGCTTACATAAGCAATAGCTCATAAAATCTACGATTTAAACCAGAGGACACCAAGGTAAAAAGCTGCACTGTACTTCCTCAGTGCCTTACAACATTAAGGCACCTGAGTTAATCTCAAGAAATTAATTGACAGATTGACAAGTCCAATTTTTTAATCCAGTTGCTTGTTCCTTTTGATGATCAGATAAAGCCACTGATCCTTAAATAAGTCAAAACCTTCAAATCACTGTCTTTGACAGTAAATACCTTATTATAGTTTGCAAAACAAATTATAAACTATAGTTTTAAAAGCTCTTTTAATTAAAAAAAAAAAATCAGATAAATAAACTTTCATCCGGTTAGATGCTTCCTTCTGAAACTTGCTGTATATGAACTGAGACAAATAAAAAGGAAAATCTGGTGACTCCCATATGGTGTTTCAGGCTATTTTCTGGTTGGCAAGTTGAGTATACCAGTCCTAAAAATGTTAATAAGACTTTAGTAAATGAGTTTTAACTTGTTAATTAAGAATTTCTTGCTATGGTTATGACCTGCAGGGAAATGTTTAATTGGCTGTTTTCCCTAGCTGGTTCAGTGTCGTCTTACTAGAAAGAAGGACAAATGTATACTTATGGGACTTGAATGCCTCAGACCTAGCATAAGCCAGCTTTCCTGTATTCAACACTGCTGCAGGAATTTTCCTTCTTTAAGGAAAGTCTCTACTATTCCGGGCAGCACAGCATTGCTTGGCTGCCTCAGTTTGTCCTGGGAGGTTGGCTGCCTCAATTTGTCTTGGGAGATTAATACAGGTAGTAGGATGGCAAGAGAAATGTGCTTTTCTGTGGTGGAGCGTGGGCCAGATTTCCCACACAGGTGGAGTTTCCATGCCTGAGGATATTCAAAAGCCATCTCATCATGGTCCTGGGCATCCAGCTCTAGGTGAGCTTTTTTGAGCAGGAGAAATTGGACCAGGTGACCTCATGAGGTCTCTGCAAACCTGAGCCAGCCAGTGATCCTTCTTAGCCAACAAAAGGAGGGAAGGGATGCATGCACCCTGTCTGTGAGTCAGCAGCTGGCAGAGGTGGAGCAGGACAGAGAGGAATGGGCCATTTGCAACCAGCCTGCCTGTTCTTGGAGGAGGCATAGCCAAGGCATGAAAAATAACACTTGATGTTCCTAAATGAGATGAAGAGTTAGTGCTTGTAACCAAAATATGGGCCTGGGTCCATTGTCAAACAGAAATGTTTTCATGTGGCTTGGACTGGCTTTCCAGCATCCAAACAATGTTCCCTTGCTATCTGCGAGAAAGCCATCAAACGACTGGATGCTGTGCTAAATTCCACTTGTTTCTTTGTAGTTAAGTACCAACAGAACTCATTCAGCGCTTCTTCCAGTGACACCTGCTTTCCCTGCTGCAGAAATGGACTTTTCTAGTCAAGTGCAGAATACTTTGGTCACTCACACAGACAGGCTTTGTGCAGTACAGAAAACAGCCAGAAGAATATTTCTATAAAATTAATTTAGGACCTCCTTCCACTTATATTTTAAAGATGTGATTTGTCACTGTGTTTCGGCTTCCTTTTGAAATGCTTGAAATACTGAAAACATATTTTAGCACGTTGCAGTAAAAATCTGGAAATCCAGTCACGTCTGTGTAGAGTCATTACCGAGTTAAATGAGAACTATATGTGTGCAACGAATGGCACCCCATTTGTCTTCATCTAATCATACATTAAATCCTTCATTGCTAAAATAATCTCAGAAAATTTGGGGTGAATCCCGGATTAAAAGTAACTGCCTCATAGCAGTGACCATCTGGAAATGCCTGTTGCAGAATAGCTGTGAAGGATGAAGGATCCCTCCTTCTCCATTCTCATTTAAAACTTTCGAAGTAGAGTGTTTTCTTTGAGAGAGCTGCCACACAGTTGTTACCACTGTTGCAAACCACTTCACAGATTCAAATGCACTGAGATGAGCAGACAGTGTGAAGAAGTGCACAGAAAATTACTGAGGTCTACATGTGCAAGAAAGCCTTTAAAGTAAACAATGTTGGAAGAGTGAACAATATTCTGCTTATTAATGTGGATTGGAATTTCCTGCTAGCTGAGAATAATGCAAAGGTCACTCACCAACTGCAAGCAAACAGCATGTGGTTTGTTCTAAAATTAGTTAATCTCTAGTATTTCCATTTCTTTTCCCTGCATTTCTTGTTCTTAAGCCTGGGAATGCAATTGAAGATACTGTAAGCCTGAAATAAATATTTTTTAATTTGTTCTCTGCTAGCAACAATGTTATCTGCAACTATTTTTACACTGACTTTTTAAAAGTCAGGCTCAGAGATAATTCAAGAAGAATCTGAATAATGGCCTCATAAAACCCTGACTTTTATTTTGCTGATTAGCTGGAAGCCAGTGGTGTTATGATGCTGCACCATGGCCAGTCTGGAGATGGGAAAATTGCTGGAGCCTTGGATGAAAAGGAGGACAACAGTACTGCAGGCATGAAATGTCCCAGTGTTTCCTGACATGCAAGGCAACACTAACTACTGAAGAAACTAACTCCAAAGAAGATCTGCTCTGGCTTTAGGGAATCTTGCAGAGACATTTTAACCTAACAGCTGTATAAAAGAAACAACTTCAGAACAGAAGTACCTATCCTAGGACATGTGGCTGATTCTTTGCCTGCAGAGGTAGTTTGTGTGGCAGTGATGGTGATCTTTGGAAATGTCATAGCTAGCAATTTACGCAGAAGAAACTTGTCAGCTTCAAGTGAGTTTAAGCATCAGAAGCCAGCATTGTGCTCTCTGGTTGTAATAATCCAAGTCTTTTCTGCAAAATATTACTGGGGAGATGCTAATTAGTCATTTACATGCCACAGGTGATGGATGAATAGTCACTCAGTTGCTGTTCTGTGTATGACTTACTGTGTAGCCTAAGGTGAGCTTTAGGCTCCTCTGTTCTGCAGATGGATCTCAGTGCTCTGCACTTGCTGCTGGTAGTGAGCAGAGCTGAGCAGGAGGAGGTATGAGAATAGCAAGACATCATTTCATCACACAGCTAGTTCATGTTATAACAAGAGAGTGTTTTTAATTTCCAAAAGCTCTGGTGAATGTGTTCTGGAATGCCCTGCATCCAGGGAGCATTGCGGACATGGACACCACAGGACGAAGAGCTGACAGCACTGCTCCGTGCAGAATCTCTGGTCATCTTTGATTTTCTCCATCTCTATCTGCTGTGGCCTGTTTAGTGGGGCAGGCACTAATATATTTGATAGCTTCTCTAATGAAGCTTATGATGAAACTTGTAAGAATTTTAATTTTAATTTCTTGTTAAACTCTCCTGATTAACAGAGAATTTATTAAATTGTTCAAGTCCTAGCTTGCTTTTTTAGGCTACAGCCAATATTTTATTGGGTTGCAAAGTCAGAATTTTTCTTTCTTCTTTATAGTAAATCTTTTTAGTACAGTTTTAGGATTCAGAATTTCTCACTTATTTGGTGTAAGGGTCAAGATAGCTGGTTTCCATGATCTCTGCAATAATCTGTTAGTTTAAACAGGCAACCTAAGGGGAATAATACAAAAGGTGTTAAATGAAAACATATCTTCTAAATGTTGATTGTGTAGAGGTGTTTATATTGTTATTTATGGAAGGAGAAGAGCTTAAACTTAGGTATTATATTCTTTTCTTACTCGTTGTTTTGGCAGTGTGAGAGCCCTCAACAAGGCTATGTGGGGTTAAGAAGTGCATTAAATATATTAAGTTTGAGCAATACTACTGAAAGAAAAGGTTTTTCTTCAGGTTTATTTAGTGTTCTGCAAGCAGAGAATGATCTGCAGTCTTGTGTCTTAAGCGTGGAAGCTCTGTACTGATAAAATCACAATACAGAAAAAACAGCCATCAGCAATGTATCTGCTTATACAGAATGCCAAAAAATAGCACAAAAAGGGAAGGAACACCCCCCTTCCCCAAGCCATGTCTCCATCCTGACTGAGCCTGTATGCAGCCTGACCAGGATGTCCCATGAAGTGCTGGCATGCAGAGCTGCATTTGTGATGGACAGGAAGTCAGGGTTTGCAGCAGTGCAGCAGGAGGATTTATCAGCCACACACAGAACTACTCAGAAGAGGCGGTGTCTGGTCTTGTGCTTATGTCCAGCTCTGCTTTCTTTTTTTTAAGTAGACTCCTGACCTCCTTTTTTTTTGACTGTTCACAGGGTATTTTTGACAAATGTCCTTTGTATCATCCATGTCATTAGGATACATTTCATTAGGATGAGTGATGCAACATCCAGACATGATAGAAAGAGGGAAAGAGGGAGAGTCTTTAGAAGACTTGATATTTGGTGTTTATTTGTATATTCTGCAATGGCAGTTATAACCTTGTATGTTTTACAGAAAAAACAGCTTGCAATGATACAGGGCAGAAAATAAAGCAGTTAGAAATATTTGCAGCTCAGCACTGCTCCTTAATATCCATTTTAGAGACAGCAGTTGGAAAGGGTTAACTCTTAAATTCTTGGAAGTAAGAGAAAGTTAATCTTTTCATTCAACCATTTATTTACAACTGTTCCACTAACCTTGGAACAACTGACTCTAGGCCTTTTAAATTTAAGGTGCTGTTTTCTGTGTCTAACATCGTTTTCATAGTTCTCCTACAAGGAGACAAATTAGGGAGTTGGAGAAAACATTCGTTTCTGGTTCAGCAAAGATAATAAACAAGAGTCATTAGAATATTTTTTGGACAGAAAACCACAGATTTTCATAAAGACTGAATTCTGCTGTATCAGAGCCCATATAAAAAGTATTGGTTATGAAACATGCTTTCTACTAATTTTGCTCTTGATCTCACCAAACTAGCTGCAAAGGAACAGTGTTGACTCTCCCCCATCATGGTGAACTTCTTGTTCACCATGGTGTAACTTGGAGGGTCTGCAGGATGGCTTGCCTTGGCCCCATCACTGCAGGCTGCTCCCAGTGACTTCCAAATGAGGCTGGGTTGCTGCCAGCAGCGCTGGAGGGTCTGGGTGTCCGTATTAACTGGGGTCATGGAGAGGTTGAGACTTATCTAGCTGTTCCAGTGGGTAGTAGGTACCAGGTTACACTGGGATGGTGACTGTCAATGCATTTTTCTGACATGGACAGATAAACTATTTTCATCTCATGTGTGGGGAAATGCTGCTTTGTGTTTAATGGGCCTTCTGGGAATCAAGTGCAGATATTCCTGGTCTATGTTTATTTCTAATAGGAGACACTTTGCTTATGAATGTAGAGATGGCTCTGCATCTCAGATTTATCCAGACTCCTCTCCCCTTTTTCTTATTGTATCTATGAGTCACACTGTGGTTGTCATAATTTATTTTTACAACATGCTGAAAGGTATATTGGGAAACTTATAAACATGCTAGGGAGAAGCCACCTGAAATAGCAAATGTTTCTAATTATAAAGTTAAAGCTGCCTTTCTAAGCTATTTGGTTCTTTATTAGACTTTGAACAACCTAAAAATGTACTTGGCTACAATTAGACTTCCAGATACAATAAGTAAATTGCAAATGAAAACTACCCCGTGGAAAATGACACCATTAGCCTGGAGCAGTAGCCCTGCTTCTTACAGTATATGGTTCTGCACAGCCTGTACATCCAGTAACTTTCTGTGAGTCCATGAAGTTGAGAGGACAGTTTCTTAAAAGCAGAACAGTTCAGGGATTTTTTTAAAATTGAAATAATTATTAGGTGCTTTCATGTTTATTTTTTTAACATTTCCAGACTTCTCCATATTAGTCTGATTTCAAGGGAAAGTAATTTAACTATGCCTTACCATATCTATTAGACAGTGTTCCTGAACAGATTTAATTAGTCTTGGCCATGCTTTTCGTATCTGAAAGGCAAAAAAACCCCAAAAAAACAAAAAAAAAAAAACAAAACAAAAACAAAACAAAAAAAAAAAACAACACCACGTTAGGTTTCTGTACAATAAAGAAAAATAGTTATGATTTAGAATTTGAGTGTTCTGCAGTTGTGCTTGGATTTTAAGCCCTTTCCTTATGCAGGGCAGCTGCTTTATGAAAATGCTTTGCTGACTGATTATAGACCGTGGGGCACACCTTCAGCCACCACTGGTTCATCACAGTGTTCATACAGAAACAAGAGTGCCAAAGTCACAGCTGACACAGAGCAAAAGTAGCAGGTAGGGGTTCAGGACCATGTGCATCCAGGCAAAGAGAGCAGAAAATTCTCTTAGAGTCTCTTTAGACTCACTGTCTAAATCTGTCATGTCCCGGCTGCTGTAAAGAAGTCATCACTCTGGCTGAGGTTGACATCTGGTGCCAGTGGTGTGAATACAGACTCTTCACCTGCTCACTGCACTGGGAGCCAGGGGCATTTCAGGTGCCACTGGAAATGGTTTGATTGGGATCGTCAGGAATTATGTTAGTTGGCTTGGGCACAGGATATTTTTAAAACCCACCTCTTGTTTTTGTATAAGATTTGAATGGATGCCAGTTTGCATGAGGCTTGCCCTTTTATTATTAAAATAAACAGAAACAGTAGAGGAACTTCCACTTGGCTAAAAGAAGACCTCTAGGTCAGTACTTCTTTTACTGGGAGAAGGTTGAAGAACCTTATGCTTTGTTTTGCTTATGCCCACCTCTGTTGGCAGGGTGTTCAATACCAAATGGATTTGTAGTTTGTTTGGGAGGTATACTTAGCACACAGGGATCAATACCCTAATACAGGTCTCAAATCCATTACTGGATAGAATGTGTATGAATTGAAATTCCTTGGGTTATGAAATTTAGAAGACCAGTGGTGAGGTTTGGGTTAAAGTGGTGTGAGTTTGCCAGTGGCATTTCCCTCCTTGTATCATTTTGAAATGCATTAAAAAGAAGATAGTCTCTTTAACTGTCTTCTGAAACACACAATTCTAGATTTGGCTTTCTTTTTAATTCATGGAGAACAGATGTGGCATTGTTACTCCAACAATATAAGTGAATCGCTTAACAGATGGTTCTTGCACTAGCTGGAGTGAAAGCAGCTTCCTCCATCCTGGTTGGGCTTTTCTGCAGTTCTTAGATCATGATATCTTTAGAGGATTTAAGTAAGACTGCTGTTTCATTCTAGTGTAAGTATATAGTGTCACTCAAGTAATTCTGCAGTGAAATGTTGCCCCTCCCCCCTTAAAATTTTTTCTTCTGAAAACAAGAGGAACAATAGTAATGACTTGCATTTCTTAATTTTCAGTGCTGATGCAACACAGACAGCTAGAAAGATCTGATTGGAAATATTAAGTTCCTCCAGCTAGAAACAATTGTACAAGGGAGCTACTGAGTGCAAAGACACTCACTGAGTGTGAAAGAGTGTGGTTTTTCTCTCCACTCACACACTACTGAGTGTGAAAGACATGTGGTCTAGACCTTGAAATTTTCTTCCCTTCATTTCCCCAACTGAAGAAGGTTTATCAGAAAGAAGAGCAGATGTTTGGACCATGTAATTGTTTGCATATAAAATACAAAGCTTGCTCAGGTAACATTGAAACTCCTGCTTCTGAAGCAGGGATGAGTCTGCACATAGCACAGCCATGTAGCCTCTTACTCACCTCACAGACTTAAATAAATGTAGGAGTCTCTTGCTTACATAGTTTATTTATTTCACCAGTGGTGTTTTTGTGACAGTCATCTTGAATATGATGTGAGATGCTCCAGCTCCCTCCCTTTGCTGTACCAGCAGCATCTGTGAATCAGCACAGCCCAGCTGCAGTGGCTTCACAAAGCTGGGACCTGGATTTAAGGGCCAGTCCATGCAGTTGTGGTCCCAGCAGTAAGCACTAAGATGCTTGTGTATGCAAGCAGTGGTGTGATCCCAACTTTATTCTTTCTCTCCAGGAAGTGCAGCTGCTGCTCAGGCTCTCTGGGCAGGTGAGCACCACATCTTTGAGGAGGTAATCAGATGATAAAGCAGCCTATGCTTCCAGAAAAGCCATATCCTTCTTCTTTCAAGGAAAAAGTAGCATGCTAGCTGAACTGTGCCACTGATGGAGAAAATGCAAAAACATTGTGTGAGCAAATGTCACAATTTGTGGGTGAATGTCAGACTAGTCAGCGTGGCAGTTGGTTGTGGTGGAAGGGGGAATGCTTTGTGTTAGCAGTAATAGTCTTGCCTGAATAGCTGAGGTCTTGACTCAAGTCACTGTCATAGACTGTGTTCACTTGCCTCTATTAGTTCATACTCTCTGTGGAGATGTGACTGAAAAGTGATTTTCCAAACTTTTCTTTTTGTTCATCACCTGCAGATGGGAGTCTCAAGGGGTCACACTGACAGAAGGAGCAGGAGTTCCTCCTGACAGCAGCTCAGTAAGAATCCCTGATTGCTGGTTGTTAGTGGGCTGCATTCTTCTCTCTTAAGATACCTTCACTGTGATAATTGCCTCATGAAAACTGTATTGCTGGTGTAAGACCTAAGCTAGTTCTGGAAGCCTTTGGGAAATGATATTCAAAAGAAATGTACAGTCTCAGGAAAAGCTGTGCAGCAGTTGCTGATATATCATGGAGTAGAGATGCAGCTTCATCATCTGTGCTATCCAGACAAGCCATGCTTTTGTGAGATACATCTTGGCCCTGCAAAGACCACACAATACAAGCTCCTGTTCTACTTAGTGTACTTTTTGTGTCTGGAGCTAAAACGTGGTGTGATAATGCAACCGGATACCTGTGTAATGGAAACACAGAATGGTAACCAAAATGTTTATGTGAATGTTGGGGTACAAGGTGCTAGGCATGGTTCTAAATGAAGATGTTTAGCATTAATTAATGAGTAATTAAGGTGCTTCACATTGTTTCTTTTTGCAGGGGTCACTGTCAGCAGCTCAGGGTTATTATAGGTATGATGGGAAGACACAGCTACCTTTGTAATTTGCCTTATGTTAAAACTGAACCTGAGAACTAGCAGCTCAAACTGGAGTTCAGCCATACAGGTGGTTTTGGAAGCTTCAAAAGCAGTCAGTAACAAATTCCCTGAGCCCTACCACGTTAAATAATGTTGAGGGAGTAGTATCAGAAAAGCCCTTAGAGGAGTTGAGGTAGATGGCTCTAAACTGTACTGTTTGTGCTATTTAATATTAATTTCTGGTCAGATAAAGTCTGCTGGGATTTTACATACTGTAGGAGTAGTACAACACTAAAATTACTGAAGTGGAAATTTGAGTGAATTACATGTCTCTGTGTAAGCACAGCTGTATGCTCAGTGCTGCCAGTTGTTCTGCTTCAGATGTTTGCAACTACTTGCAGAAGTGGAAGCATGAAAAACAGAGACAGGGTAGATGCACACAACTATCCTGTGATTAAACATAACACAATCTCAGTTACATTCTTCTCATCTGATATTTGTTCTAGTGGCTGTGCAAACTAAATCATAGAATAAACTGAGTTGGAAGAGAACCAGAAGCATCATTGAATCCAACTCCTGACATTCACAGCATATCCCAAAAGTCACACTATGTGCCTTAGAGCACTGTCCAAACACTTCTTGAACTCAGGCTTAGGGCCATGACTACTTCTTTGGGGAGCCTTTTCCAGTGTTCAGCCACCCTCTGGGTGAAAATTTTTTTCCTAATATCCAATCTAAAGCTCCCATGACACAGCTTCAGGCCATTTGCTCAGATCTTGTTGCAGAGCACAACAGAGAAGAAACCAGTGTCTGCCCTCTGCTTCCCTTCATGAGGAAGTTGAAGACTACGATGAGCTCTCCCAGACCCTTAGTCTCATCTTTTCCAGGCTGAACAGACCACGTGACCTCAACCACTCCTCATAAAGTTTTCCCCTCCGGACTTTCACCATCCTCATGGCCCTCCTTTGGGTGCTTTCTGATAGCTAAATGTCTTTTATGTATGGAACGCAGATTAGAATTAAACTGTTGATCTCTCTGGTATAGGTGAGGCACTTGAGTTGTTTTGAGTGTTTTGTGGCCATGACCCTGTTTCATTTTCTGTGAACCTGTTCTGTTTGGCTCAGGCTCCCTGTGTACTGTCTCAGAATCATTCCCACATCACACCACTCATTTAAAAGCAGTGATTCTGTAGGCAGTTTGCACCAGTTCTTGTGATGATGCCCGATTTTGAGTTATCATAGATGGCCCTATAACTTAGATTGAAAACATTGCTTTGGAGGTGAAGTAGATACAAGATGGATATTTACTTCAACAATTGTACAGAGAAGAGTTTAAGTGGAAGTGTATCCACTTACCCACTTACTTCCATAAAGTAAATTGGAAGCTTTCATATTTTATCACTTTAGAGCATGTTACAGGTAGAGGCTGGCTGCTTCATGGGAAGTATGGTGTCTCATCTAGGAACTACTATCTCGACAGGACATCCTCTTCAACACTAACAGGCTCCCATTAGTGAGTGATAATAAAAGTTCTGGAAATAAGGAAAGATGGTAAGAGCAAAAGAAGGTATGTGAAAGAGCAGTAAAGAGCAAGCAAACCTAAAACCATACCCTGAGGTAGCTGCTTTTAGCTTTTACAGGCTGATCATTATGATGTCAGTTGTTGGCATATCGCGTGATTGTACATCACCATGGGCCAGTACTCTGCTGCCTCTTTTGAGTGTCATTACAATGCACTTAGGTATCTTGTGTTACTACAACATGAGCATCAGTCTAGATAGATCAGTATGCAGTTAAGTATGCTGAAGATGTGCCCAGGGGTTAGGCTGCATGTAGATGACCTATTTCAAATATGAATTTCATCTAAAGCTTCAGAAGCTCTCTCTGAGCTGTGGTGCTGGAGGCAGGGTCCTAATGAGACTGCTTTATAATACAGCTCTAACATACACATTAGGTAGTGGTTGGAACAACAGTCAATCTTCCAAGGCTTAAGCAGCACTTTCTGAAAGTGCCTTCAATTAACAGCTAAGACAGACCAGTGACTCTCTAGTTATGTTGTATAGACAGATAATGAGAATGATCACCCAGAGATACTTCAATTTATTTACCATTTTTTATTTCATTGGGAGGCTGATGAATATTTGATCCATTAATGTTCCTATTTATGCCTCCATAAGTCAAGTGCCTGAGTTCAGCTTCAATCCATCATTGCTCCTAAGATTTACATTTCAGATAGATTTTTCCAGCAGCACAGATATTGCAAACCTTAAATTAATGCACAAAGCTGCTTCTACCCTGCAGAAGATAAAACTATTAGTAAGGAAAACAATATCTCTTTTGGATGCCTGTCTTCCTAATGATAATGGAATTTAAAAGATCTACAAAGGGTTGTTTCAGCTAAATGTCATGTCCACCACTATTTGAAAAGAGGATAATGAGCTGAAAGTGTTTCTGTGCCTACCTGCAGTGTTAATTGAAAGCTGTGAAGGCACATAGATAGAACCAGGCTCAGGGGACCTTTCTTAGAGAAATTTTATGTGAACCATCTCTCCTGTATCTGAATGTGTTGTCTAAGCTGTCCTTATTAAGCTGAAAGGCTTCAGTGATAGTGAAAAGCCTTCCTAATGCTTTCACTTGTGTTAATTCTATTGGCAGCTTAGAAACCGAATTGAAGCCCCAGAAATTCCCATTCCTATGTTTCACTGTTTCTTTCTCTAGTCTCTGTTTTTCTGTATGTCCTGGGGGGACATATTTACAGGACTCTATACATGCTATGCTCAGGTCAAAACTTAAAACTGAGAGGGTACCTTAAGAGAAAAGATGCACATTTTTCATTTGCTTTTTAAGATCACTTGTTGCTCTTCTGCTTTTTCGTTCCAAGCTCCTTATATGAGTGAGACTCATCAGGAGAGGAAATTGTCAGAAGTGATAGATTGGTAGTGAGGTGGCTCTTCACACTTACTGGGGACATGTGGCATAGTTGGAACATCAGCTCTCTTTGTGAGTTACAGTGGTTTGGATGATAATAGGAGAGGGTAAGTTCCTGAGACAGTTACTGAGGGAAGAGCATGAAGACATTCACAAGCTGATTCTGGAAAAACAATTTGCTGGGAAAGGGAGAAAATGGGACAAAGATGCAGGCCTGTATACTGACACCAACATTTAAAAATTCTGATGAATAGTCTGGCATGTGAGACTGGTTATTTATGTCACTTTCTTCTTCATTTAAAATGCTTGCAGGAAGGGACCGTATTTCAGGACTGTAATACAGTGCTGGAACTGCAGCTGCTGACCATCTTTTTTTCCCCTGCAGTTTATTTTGGGGTGTAATATTGGTCCTCACTGCTTTCTGGTACATGCTCTGTAATGTGTTTGGTAGAACTGCCTACATGAAGATGCTTTTTTTTCAGGGAACAGAACCCTGGAGGAGGACCCAATTCTCCTGCTCTTGTGTTTAGCAGCTTCAGTTCTCTGGATCTCAGTTTTCCCAAGTACAAAAGAGGGGAAATGATTCAGACTTTTCCTGAAAAAACACTGTGGAAGATTAAAAGGAAGGTAGAAAAGCTGGGACACAGGGGAAAAAAAACGTAGCATCGCTGCAGGGAACAGGAATGAAGCCAGCTGTTCAGTGTGGTGATAGCGGCATGAAGGCAAACAAAAGTTCAGGGAGATTAAAATTCAGGCAGAAAACTGTAAAGTCTTCTTAAATCAGTAGCATGTTGCCTGGAACATGGTATGTGTTTCTCCTCAACCATCCTAAAAACAGTATTTTAGAATCAGGAAAAGTTTGAGCATCTCTAACAAGAAAGAAAGAAATGGTGAAAATACTGAGATTGTTTCTTCTTGAAGCAGCACATTGGAGGCATGCTGTGAGGAAGAAAGCAATCAAAGAGGTAGGAAAGAAGGTAAAAGTTTAGTAGATATTTGAACTGCTTCAAAACTCAAGGCATTAAGGACTTAGTGAGTCTGATTGGTGCTGTCCCCAGAGCTGAGTCAGTGGGATGAGGGGCAAGAGGCTAGTTGCAAATCCATCCCTACAGCTTGTGTATCCACTGGTACAAGACTCAGGTTACTGGATGCAGGGATCTATACCAAAGTAGAAAAAAACAGTGTGAGAAGGAATAGACATTCTTTTTTCATCACCTCTGGCAGACCTCTAAATACTAGGTCTGAAAAGGGAACTTTTCCAAGTGCCAGGCCATCCCAGGGCATGCACTTTGTCTGGGATGAGGGCAAGTCTTTAGTATGAACACAGTAACAGTTAGGGCTGATGCTCTCATTTCTTATAATAGTTCCTTACTTCAATAGCTCTTACTTTGCTTACTTCTTCCACTCTCTCAGTTTTTGGTGGAGGATGGCTGCACAGGCAGCAGGATGATGCCAGCAGGGAAGCTTGCAAATAGGCTCTCAAGACAGAGGAATGGACAGATTGGTAGAGAGATGACTCTTTACATTGACCAGGGATGTGTGACATAATTGAAACACTGTCTCTCTCCCTGAATTGTAGTAGTTTGAATGATAATGGAAGAAGAGTTAGTTCTTGTGAAAATTAACTGAGCACAGAGCATGAAGACATTAACAGACTAATTCTGGAAAAACAGTTAATGTACAGAAGGACATGTCAGAGCCACACACACACAAGGTGAAAAAATGGCAGAAGAGCAAAACTCCCCTGATGGCCTAGAAAGACATTTTGTGGACTGTTCTGTGGCATTTAGCATGATAGACAGCATCTGAGCACCTCACAAAGTCCTTGTTCATCTCTGCAGCCCTGCTGCTAGGTGAAGGGCTGTATAAGAAATGCCAGAAAGTACAAGATGCCCCATGTCTTTTCAAAATACCTTCTCTGTCTCATGATCTTGTGACATCAAGCGCAGGTAAGGGCTTGAGACAGACAGACTAAGGCCAGAAATTCATTTGGGGTTTTCAGTGTAGGATACCTATTGCCTGAGTCTTTCCCACTCCCCCACTTCTGATTCACATATTTTCACCTGCAGCAAGTACAACTCCCACTCAATTTTGGCAGCATTTGTGAGCACCCATCATATCACACCTCAGGGCTCTGATCCAGTGTTCCAGCAAAGTAGGGAGACCTTATTAGTGACCCTTTGTGGGAAATCTGTTTTTAGAGACTTGGCACATTTCTTTTAAGAGCATACAAGTCCCAATTCTCTAGGATAGCTCCACATTGTGTAATCACAAAATCATCTTTCTGTCTCTGCACTGTGCTCCCCTTTTCCCTACATCACTTGCAGCTTCTGCAAGAAATCACAGACTTGGACTTCTGTTCTTTCATTGTATAATCCTGATTCATCTCCAGCATAGGTCCATGCAGCACTACCAAAGGAAAGGGTCTACATGGATATGTCATTACAGGCTCTGTTGTAGTACATAGGCTGCATGGGCTCAAATTAGGCTGCAATAGCTGTATTTGAGAACTTGGAAAATGATCCCTGCTATTTTCTTCGAATGTAAGTTCTCTGCAGCTTTAAAACAGAAAAATGTACTATAAGAAAACCCCAATATGGGGTCACAGCATCACCAGCATGTTTCTGGGCTCTGTGTGAGAGCACTGCTGTATGGCCAGCAGCCTTAGCTGTATTCAGATCGCAGTCAGGTTCCTAAATCTGTTCATTGCCAGAAGGCTTCTGGAGTTTCACTCAAAGGTAGCCTGGGATCACCTAGAGAAGTTAACAGCAATGGTCAGATGTTATGCTTCAGGTCTGTGAGCCTTGGCAGAGCACTGCCTAGGAGGGTGCATTATATGACTCATGTCTGACAGCTGTGTCTTCCAGCACTTTTAACTTTTTGCTATCCCTGTTGTGTCTCTTCATTCTTTTCCTGGATCTATTCTTCTAGGAACATGATTCTGCTGTTCTTCTTTCCCCTCCTGGCTATCTGGTTATCCATCCAGTCTCTTTCTTCCATCACCTTCTCCAGACAGCTCTAGTCCTACTGCCAAATCCTGCTTTTCCTCCCTGCTCACCCCCTGCCAGTCCCCCTGTCCTCATCAGCCTCAGCCTCAGGCTGTACCTGCAGAGAAGGACATCACTTGGAGAGGAGAGTTCAGGTGACCAAATGTATTCCCAGAACCCCACCTCAACAAAAGAAAAAAAAAAAAAAGTTGGGATTTTTTTAGAACTATATACAAGTATGGAATTTCCAATTAGGTTAAGGGAAATGTCCAAGTGCAAAATTTCACTCCAAAGAGTAGACATTTAGCATCTGAAAATACACTCTCTAAATCCAAAGATTTGAGCAGTCACACTTAAAAAGCAAAGCAGGCAAACCCCAGCCATAGCTCATAGCAGTCTGCCTTACAGCAAAGCCTTTGGGAGAGCCAGCACAGGGCCTTGGGGTTAGTCCATGTATCAGCAGCAGAAAGAGCAGCAGCCCAGAGGGACCTGAATAAAGACCAAGAGTTTGTGCATGTGCCTGAGCCTGTCCCAGGGAGCACTGATGGTGTATTTATCTTTTAATCTCCATTCCCAGCTCAAACAGGGATCTGGTTGGGATTTTTGTGCATGCACAAATGAGCTCACTCGACCTCCTGTTCCCACATCATGAAGTGCATCCTCCCATGCTCCACAATCTGCTGCAGCTCCTCAAATGGTGTCAAGGGACAGGTGGCTTGATTTCAGCTGATAAAGAGGCTGCCTTGAAAGTAGCAAGGTGGAAGCTGTCTGGCCTGGTATCTCTTTCTGATGCTGTCAACTGGAGGGGAAGGAGACAAGATGGAGCTGGATGGACACCAGATCCATTCCAGGGAGCATGCAAGGGAAACAAATTCCTTTAAAAAGCTCTTCTGTTGCTGTTGTTAAATAGTGTCTGCTTGTCTTTATTTCAGAGACCTTCTGCTAAGTGCAGATTACCTCAATACACTCTGATTTTCACTCAGCCTGCTGTCTACATTAAAGATGTAGCTAAAATATCTTCAGACCATCTCAAGGGATGGCTGGTGATGTGGCTGACTTTTCATGTGCTGCTGAATTTTAAACTCAGTGTGGTAAACTGCTAACCAGCCTTGTCACTTGCCATCCACTGTATCAGGCAGCACTGCAGCTGTTGGACACCTTGCTGAGCCCAGCCCCTGTGTGCAGCACAGGGCTGGCAGGCTCTCCAGGACCTTTGAAGTACACTAACTGCAACCCTGCAGTAACCAAGGGAATTGGGAGCAAGATCACTAAATACTGGGAATGATAAAAGCCACCACTTCTGGTAATAAAGATGGATTTTTTTCTTCAGGAACCTCAATTTTGCATTTTTTCCAGCACTGGGAGGGGAGGAAATATCCCTGCCCTTTGGAGACAGAATAATTTGTAAGATGTTTTTATAAAAACCAGTGATTTCCCTTTAAGTCAGCTTCTGTGCCTTTGTCTCGGCTTCCCTGATTAGTCACATAATGAGGATATTTCTGATACAAATGTGTCAGGGGAGAAGGGAGCCAAACATTGCTTTATCAGAAGAGAATCTGTATCCCTCCAGATGCTAATTAGTCACGGCGATACAGGAGTGTGGGGCAGGGGCAAGGCAAACTCTTATTTTAGAAGCCAAAATGATTTGTGCCCTCAGAATTTTTCAGGCAGGGCTGGAAAGCCATGCCAAGGTAGCAGCACTATGAGATGTCTCCAGGCTTTTACATCCCTGCCTCTCAGATGTGTTTGCTGTGCTGCTGTACCTGCTGCTGTTTGCAGGGTTATTTCCGTCACAAGCTTGGCTAAACAGAAACTCTCTCCTTATAAATATGGAAATCCGGTGGTTGAGCTTTCTGTCTCCTAGGATAAGTTGAAAGTGTGGTGCTAGAGAGAAAAGGGCTGCTGAACTCTTAGCTTGGTGGTTTTGTTTTCTCCACTAGTGCAGAGAAAATGGCAATTTTTTATTGCTGGGATCCACCTTTGCAGTATGGACAAGTAAACTCTCAGGACTTCATCCTGGAAAAGCTCTGGGCCCAGCAAAAGCATGGGCTGTGTCAGTCTCTGCTCTGTCCAGGCCAAGCTAGTGTCCACCACTGTGATCCCCACCTGTCTTCAGTGTGGCAGATGTGCTTGGTGCATGAGCCCTGCGCAGCTGCACATCTCTGGGGCTGTGTTGGAAGACTGTGATTTGTTACAGAGCTTTAAATGCCAGTGGGCATCCATTATGGTTCCTGATAAATCTTTTTAATCATAGAACATTCTGAGTTGGTAGGGACTCATAAGGTCTATAGAGTTCAACTCCTGGATTTGCTTAAGACAATCCCAGAAGTTACACCATGTGCCTGAGAGCATTGTCCACATGCTTCTTGAACTCTCACAGGCTTGGTGCCATAATTGCTTCCCTGGAGAACCTCTGTTCAGAGAGGTGGGGCCCCACAGTGCATCTTGGGGGCTTTGTTAGTATCCTGCTTACAACCTGTCTCCTTTCCTGGGCTGAGATCACAGTCAGAGAGCCTGCAGCACCCTTGCTCTCTGGAAGAAGGGAGATTTACTAGGTGCACAAGACAGGCAGAATGAAAAATTATTCGTGGAGAAGGAGTGAACAGAAGAAGCAATTGAACAGCTCAGAAAAGGATCTGAGGGATTAGATTAAAGGTGCCAGGGGTATTCCAGAAGCAAAAAGCAAGACCTCATTCATCACACTTGTACAGAAGCTGAACATGTAAAAATCAGCTGCTTACAAAACCAAAACTCAAACCAACTGGAAAAGAACAGATGACCCCAGATTTATGCTTGTAATAGCTGTGATACTGAACCACTGATTACAGCCCTTGGTCTATGAAAGGTGTGGATGTGGAGCCATCCCAGCTTTTCCGACTATTGTTCTTAACAGCCAGAGACTGTAAAAGCTCCATAACATCGTGTTTGCCATGCTGGATCCAATCAATGGCCTGTGGCAGCAATTATGCAGTCTCCAGGACATTGGTGGGAACTAACGTCACAGCAACAGGGCTCTCCTAGTGTCATTTGTATTGCACCAGGTCTTTCTTTGTCAGAATATGTCACTTCTAGAGTATTTGCTAAAACAAACCAAAATTTCTATTGTTTCACTCAGCCAGAGTTTGATTTTGTCTTTCTTGTACAGCTGGAGCAGCCTACCTGTGCATGGTGGGGATCCATAAACCACTCTGTATATGCTGACAATCATGGCATTTCAGTAGTGATGGCTCTACTTGTCTTGCACTTCCTCAGCTGGTTTCTCTAGGTGTTAGAGTTGTCCATGGGAAGGAAGCACAGTTCCCTAGAGTTGTCCATGGGAAAGAAGCACAGTTCCCCTCCACTATGCAGGAGAGACTGTGAAAATCTTCATTTAAGGTGGAAAACAGCTCTCTTTGAAATCAGGCTGTTCCTCTTGGTGGGGCTCTGTTAAAGACTTGAAGAAGTAAAGATAGGACACAGACCTGAAATAAGCTGTCAACAATAACTGATGGGCACGAATTCAGTCACTACAAGGGACTGCCATGGTCCCTTGCAGACTGCACTGGGGCTGTGCAATTCTCTGTAGGATTCTACTGCTACATAACAGCCAAGGGCCTGGGCTCCTGTTCTCCAAATACACTGTGACCTTGGCTATGACATGTTGCTCAATTTTTTAATCATTTGAAGGGTATCTCCCCTCAAGAGTTGAGGCTTAAAGAGCAGTTGTGAAGTTGTATAGCGTTTTTTATGAACCTGGTTTGGCCAGATGCCAGTTGCTAAACTGACTCTTACAATAACTACCAAGGAATCTGTGATGCCTTTGCACCTTGAATATTCACGTTGCACCTCAGAGCTGTGGCTGTGTAATCAGAGGCACAAAAGGAGAGGCGTGATACCTTCACATATATATCCTTTACAAGGAAGGAATTTTGATACTGAATCATCCTGAAAACAGTTAATAGCTGGTTTTAAATAGCTATTGCATGCCACTTGCTAAGTGCTGCAGGCAGTGAGGAGTGCAGTGTGGCATTTCTCTAATTTGCAATGTTAATGATCCAATTTAAGTCATGTAAAGCTAGCACAAGATACCAAACTTATAAATGCATGTGTTAATAGAGATGGCTTATATGTGTGAAAGAGCCTGGAGGGAAATACGGTGTTAAATATACTCTATCATGATTGAAAGGAAAGGGCCAGGGGCTGCTTGTGCTGCTGGTTTCTCAGAGGGAAATGTAACAGAAATCATGTAATTGCTCACATTTTTCTTATTTGTCCCTCAAATGTTTTCCCGAAATATTTGGTCTAGTTACTGCATTGGTGCTTCCTCTGCTACTGTAGACTCCCAGGATTAGTCATACACCATCATCTAAAAAAAAAAGTTTCTTCCCTATGCAGCAAATGTCATTTTTGATTAGGAAAACAGATCACTGAAGCATCTTGATCCCTTTCCACAGCTTATGCCTTTCTGTTTGCTACATTTTGTTCAGCCTCCATGTGTCAGTCGGGCAGACCCTTTGTGGCCAGGGTTCCACGGGAGCATTTCAGCACTGCCACCACAGCACCCACAGGGAGACTGACACTTCTCTTCTGCCCCCATTTGAAGCAGAGCAATGGTCTGAACTCCTGGCTACTTGTCAGTGCGTTGAGCTACCCAAACTGCAGGTGTACACAGCAAAAAGTAATTTTAGTGACATGCTGGTTCAGTTTAATTAATAAGACTAAAGGTTTTAATCTTGCTGCAATATTAATACTGCTGGCTTCTCAGTTGCTGAAATAAAATGGTTTCAAACACCAATTTGTCTTATAATTATAAACTAATCAGGTTCAAAATCTGGATCTTGTAGTGGATATTGGAGGCCTAATTTTTTAAACAAGATCTGTTTCTCTTCTGTTGCTCAGAAGAGAAAAAACAGCAATGTTGTAAGTGGTGCATTGGCAGAGCTAGTAGAAAGTCAATAAACAGTTGTTGTTTATTGCTTTGTTGAAATGGAGTCAGTAGCTATCAGAATGTTTTTCAGTACATCAGTCACTGTGTCTCCAAAATGTCATTTATTTTGACTTTGGTACAGGGATGGTGGAGATACTGAGATGAACAGATACTGCTCTGGATCTGGCAGAGTGCACATGTTGATGAAAAGTGACAATCATGTCATCCCAGGAGCCTTCTGCACTGGACCCCATGTGATTCTGGAGTTCCTTCAACATGTGAGACTTAGGAAGAAGACTGTTTTCTTCAGCTCTCCTAGAGAGAAGATGGAGGTCAGCCATAGTCCTTGGCAGTGGGTAGGGGAACTTGGAGAACATCTCTTCCAGGGTTGACTGGTGTTCTGACCATGTCTGGTATAGAAGGAAGTACTTCTTCTGTTAAGAAAGATGGGGAAAGGGACCTAAAAAGAACAGGGATCTTCACAGTTTGCACCAGATGAGGATCAGTAAGCCTAAAAACCAGATCAGCTCTGTTGACTTTCTCTGTGACATTAGTTTCTAACCTGGGTTTGCAGCAACAATGCCACAACTTCATCAGGCAAATGCATATCTCCTTAGCCTTACCTCTTCATTTTTCTATGATACTTCCTTGTAATCCTACTGCAATTTAAGATAATAATTTCTTATTCTCGTGATAAGAAACATGAAAAAAAGTACTCCTCTTTTTCTCCCTGGTGGCCCTTGCTGTAACTGGAAGACAGCTGTTATATCCTTCGTTAGTCTTGCCCTTTCTTTTCTGAGCAATCCCATTCTTCTAGTGTTGTGGGGTGGTTGTAGCTTATAGCTTTTATCCATAGGACTGATGTGGGAATTACATATCCCTTGAAAAAATGGGCTCCAGAACTGAAGCCCATTAAATGATCTGAAGCCCACTGAAGAAATCAGTTAAGCTGAGGCCTGAGGCAGAAATCATGAGAGAGTTTTTTGTGAGGCTTTCTGGTTCCATTCCTGCTGTACATCACCCCGTGACTCTTTCCTTTCTCTTGGCAAATGTGCTATTATTACTGACCATGTTTGTCTATACACTGGGCTTGGATTCATCCCCTATATAAATCTGATCCCCTGTAAATCTGAGGCTTTCCTATATGCTGTTTCTTGTGTAGACATCAAACTGCACATCTTGATTTTCAGTGTTTTTGTTCCTGGTGGGATTTTTCGCACTTTATGTTCATAGATACTTTATGTCTATGTTGTAGTGATATGTAGAGGCTACAGTGGTCTGCTGTCCAACACAGTGTGAGATTTTACATATCTACCTGTGCATGTCAGAGTCCCCTTCACAGGAGCTTTCTATAGCCAGATTTCTCAGGAATACCTGGCATGGTAGAGCTTGAGGCAGAGTGCCAACAAGACAGCACTTTCTGTTGCACAGGGCACAGATTGAAGGTATAAATATTTATTAGCAGCACAATGTTCTAGCCCAAGAGTCTGAGTAACAACACAGAAACTTCTCATTGACCCTAATGTCCCCCCTGTATTCATGGTGTGTAGTTCCTCTCACTTGTTTTTGTGCTCACTAAGTCAGTCCCCCATGAACAGAATATCTATCCATTTTTCAGATTCAATGTTTGATGTAGGAAAGAAACAAAACATTTGGACTTGTCCTTCCCTGTTAGCATTTGTGTGCAGTATGCAATCCACATGGGCAGCTCCAGAAAGCAGATGTCTGCTGAGCTGCAAGCACTCACTGTAAGTTGTCATACATGTGTTTGTGTTGAGAATTCCAGCATCTTTTAAGTAGGACAGAAGACAGCAAGTACTTCATTGATGGGTACTGCAGAGAGACAAGTCAGCTGGATGATTTTCTTGATCAGTTGGCTCATACTGATACAATTGATGGTGATCAGATAAAAGCCTGTGAACTATGGAGAGAAGTGATGGTCAAGCCCTGTATATTGTGTCTTTCCTTGAGATTAGAGGATGAGGGAAATTTTGCCCCCCCTGCTTTTATCCAAAAAAAGCAGCAGAGCTGCATTGGTGATCAATTTCCCACAGACAGCAAAGTGGAGAACATTTTCATAAGAGCTGTAAAATATGACTGATTTTGAGGATGGGAAGGAGGGGCAGATAAAGACTTCAAGTTACACATATGTTTTCAAGGTTCAGCTGAAGACCAAAGAAATTGTGTGTGCCCATTCTCTTCCACATACACTGGGGTCCCTGAGGATTTGCAGAGTGGAAAATGGGGCCTTATTACGCTTGCAAGGCATCAGAAGTGTTGACTGTGAAGGAAGGCATAGAAAGCTGTGTTTTCCCAGGTGCTATCAGGGTAAGTTTGTACCAAGCACTCAGTTCCATCATTTGGGGCTATTCCCCACCCCATACTCAGTGTGGGTTATTGGGAGTGGTACATAATAAAAGGCTATTGAGCTGATGCCTTCTTAAGTACTGCAAAATGGAAAGTGATTTAAAAGAGAAAAAAATAAAAAAGCCTGCTAAATATGCCATCTTCCTTAAACCCCAGATTTCAGCTTAAAATGTTTTCACCTTCTCTCTGTGCTCCTGCATACTGCTGATTCACAGCACTCCTGCTCCACAAAGGTTTGGTGGAACTAATTTCTGATGTTCAGAAATGGCACATGGTACACTCACGGTGGGACATGGCTGTTCCTAGCAGGAGGGCAGTTTTCAAGATCCTTTGTGTCGAGCCTATAGAAACAAACAATCTAGTAAGAAAACTCCCCACTGTTCAAATGCTGTGATTGTGCATGCCCAATTAAGATGGGAGCATGTGGGGAGAAAACTTTGATTAAACTCTGGCCCCAGCCAAATGTTCATGCAGTGCACTGATTGAATGTATATTTTCCTTAGGAATGAAGACATACAGAAGCCTTAGGAACAACAAAAAAAATGCCTTAGATATATTAAATATCTTTAGCCATCTACAGCCCTTGCAGGCACTTCTCAGCACTTGCCTTTTGTTTGGGAGCATTGTGTCGTCCTCAGTGAGCAAAAGGAAGTTACATCATTTGTCCTGGGAACAGTCACACCATGTAACTGAGATTTTGATGCTGGGGGAAGAGCTGAGTGTATTGGTGCAGGGAGGCTTGTGAAAAAGAAAAAAAATTGCCAAGTAAGTTCCAATAGCAAAAGCCTGTGTTGAATGTCAGTGTGCTGTTGGGCATTCACAAGCAAAAGGCTAATCAGTCAAGTAAACATTTCTCTGGACAGTTGAGCTGTAGAGATAGATCTGCATCCATTCAGTATGCACAGAAGCACAGTGTGTGTGTGCAGAGGCAGTTCCAGGCAAGCTGGCGTGGGAATGCTGCTGTTTTCACAGTGGGCATTGTTACTATGGAGTCCTGTGAGTTGCCATAGAATGTCTGTGAATTGATGGATGGGAATTATGATAGTGTCTTGCCACTCCTGGGCCAGGGATAGATAGCTATTGCAACTGGGGACACTGTCCCTGGCCCAGCTGGCTTTCCTCTCAAATCCATTTTACTCTCTGGGGGGAGTGGGCCTGGCCCATGCATGCAGTGGTGGTCACCCACACTGATGGTGTTTGTGATCCCTCTGTTCAAGCTGTGGATCTCTCGTGCAGCCGTAATGTGCTGCTGGGGCTGAAAAGCATCATGCCAAACCTTTGGGAAGAATTCCTAGGGCTGACTCTGCTACCATGTTCTGCATCATTTCTACCTCCAGTGTCAGAAGCTCTACCAGCTGCCAGGCCTTCTCTCTAGACTATGGAGAAAAGGAAACACTTCTCCAAGGACAGATTCATGCCCTTTTAAGATGAGTGTCTTCAACAGAATAGGAATAATCACTCTTTGAAAATCATCTTAGTTTTCTCTGGAGGCCTAGGAAGTCTTTTCTGTGTGTTTGGTCTAGAGCCCATTTTTGAGATTTCTTCAGCTGAGTCCATTGGTCCAGGGTCAGAGTTCAAATCTTCAAAGGCACCTCAGAACATTTCTCCTCTTCCCCTATTGATGCAAGTGGATGTCTCATGTCAAGGTCAAGTTGCCTACAAAGGTAAAGCTACTGTCAGCACATCAGCTTGCCACAAAAGGAAAGAGCTGGCTTGGATGGAGAGTTTTAGCATGATTTTAACAATGTGAACCTGGGCCTGCCAGGAATGGCCAGACCCCTTCTCTGCCATGTGGACTTCTGGCTTTGAACTCGGTGTACTCTCTGCTGGACTGCACCAGCACAGGAGACAGTATAATCACACTATGTCAGTTTCCATAATATGTCTACTTCTGTGCCTTCCTGCAGCCAGCAGACTGGGGCTCCAAGGACTTCCTTATTGTGTTCAGTAGCAACTAGGAAGCATGCAGGTCTTGGAGTCATGTTCCTTAGAAATGGCTGTATCCTGCCTTTTCCCAGATTGGCAGAGGAAAGGTACTCATCCAGGAAGCCTGAACTCAAATGTTTCCACTAGCACCATTTGGACATCCCTCTTGGAGAGATTCTAGCATGTCTGACAGACACACGTCCTTTGTGTTATCTAGCTGTTCCCATGTGTAGAAGCTTGAAGATAAGGGAGTTTATGTGAATGTCTCAAACACTGCTGTCTGGATGGCTTTGGAGCAAACCAAGGATTGTTGGTAATAACAGCCAACAGCCAAGTTAGTAATAGAACACTGAATAGAATAGGGCTGGAGAAGGGTCCACATGGAGATAGAGCAGCACTTTTCTGGGACAAACATCATTATCCTGGCTCCTGAATATTAGCAAACACAACACAGCACAAGTGTAGGAATGAGGTCAAGAAGCAGGCATGTAGGAGGATATGGGGACCACCAAATACCCTGAAGCCTCCAACCGATTTTCATAGTAGCTAAATTACACAGAAAGGGGGAAGTTTACCTCCAGGGAAACTCATCTAGAAAAAGGTACCCATACAAAGCCCAGATATGTGTGTACCCCAGGACCCTGCACACCCCATCATCTGCATCAGGGATGGAGCCAGGACTGCTGATTCTCTCTTTCTTCATTTCTTTCTACCCCTCTTTAATTCATCTTTTTCTGCCTTCCCTTTCACCTCCCTCCTTTATCCTAAACCCACTGCTGTGTGCTTAATAGGAGGCTAAGAACTAATGTACCAATTTCCATGACAAATGTGTAATTTAGTAACAGAACTGTGTGAGATTTTTGTGGACCCTCTGACTTTTGACATTCCTTTTGTCCACAAGCATCTGTAAATCTTGGGTGCTCCTTTCCTCTGAAGGGTGAGAGGCCACACCCTGATGATTCTTTCCTACAGCTTGGATTCTGATGTCTTCCATTCATCTGGCATGTTTGAGACCAGATTCATGTTCCAAGGATACCACATGAACTGATCTATGATTTATACCTAAATGTTCTCCTGGAGACTGGTTTTTTGGTTTGCAACTGCTCTTATCTTTTTACCTAGTCACTAAACTGCTACATTAGAGGAAAACTGCAGCAGTGGCTGTATAAGAGAAAAGCAGAAGAAATTGTCTTTTGTTCAGCATTGACCTTGAATGTGAGGTCTTGTACGCACCATCCGTTTTAAGTACTGTTGAAGTCGATGGGGTAGTGCAAAGGAGCAAGATTTTCATAAAAATATTATAACCCTACATATGTTATTTAACCAGTTTCCACCAAGCTAGAGCCTAATTCAAAAATTACATTCTATCTCCTAAACACAGTATATTAAAAAGAGCTAATGTGCACTGAGTGACTCAACAAGTGATTTTTTTTTTTTTTACTGGGAGTCAAGGGTGATGTTACCTTGCTTTGAAACTCAGTGACTCTGCTTTGTGCCTGTGCCAAATCAAAAGTTGCATTTTACATGAAATTGTGTACAAAATAAAAACTCCAGAAACTGAGAGAGAGAGACAATATCCGTTCAATAGTTTGGAATAGTATTCTAGTGTTTAATTTATGATGCCATGTTTCATTTCTCACAAGTGATGGTTTATTCATGTATTGGACCTAATGGTGAATATTTGCTTTGCCTGTGCAGCTCTACCTATATACACCCAAATTTATATACATGTATATCTATGTGCACGTTCAATTTAATTTCTATATTCTAGGTGGGAGTAAGAACATGTTTGAAAACTAGTTTTTATTTTCACTATGGTGCTAAGTGGAGGGAGTTCCAACAGGTTTGCAGTTTGTTGTGTAAGGACTTCAGTTTTTTTTATCAGTAGTAGAACTGTCTGAGTTGGTAGTTTGTTTCTCTCTTAAGTTCTTTGATGTGCTGTACCATAGAGTTCAATACATGTTGTCTGCCAGTAGGCAGGAGCAGAATGTGTTTGGGGAGATTGGTTTTTCAGGGAGGAAATTTTAGTGACAGTGAAAGGGATGGTGCTGACAGATGTTTCTTGTCATAGGAAATAGGTCCTGAAATAGGTCCCAAGAGGGAGCAGAAACTGAATTCTCCTACCTGTGTAGTCTGCAGTCCTTCCAAGCTGGACTTCCAGACAGACGTGGTTTCAAACTTTAGTTTTAAGTTTGAAGTTGAGTGGTCTACTTGGAATTCATTGGAAACTGTAAATATATTTTATAAAACACCCCAAGGAGTCATCATGTGAAAATTATTTGGGACTACTTCCAGCCCAGGCTGAATTTGAACTAGTGACCCACCATCTACATTATATTCCCAGTATCATCCATAATATAAGCCTGATGTTGAAATTTGGCATTTCCAGAGGTACTTTTAACATAATAAATGTGCTTCCAAAGTTCTGTGTTTTGCCCCTGGGTACCAGTGTTCAAAACACTGGCATATTCTTTGCTCCCTGTGAATGTGAAGGCAGTGTGGTCGCCTAATAGCCACTTAGAGAAGAAACTGCAGAACTCTCAGCTAAACCATTCTGTTTTGTTTCTGTTCTTTCTTAACAGGATCCAGCAGCTGCAGCTATTTCGGACAGAGATTGTGATACGAGAGAGGGAGAGACTGTAGCCATGAACTATAAGCCATCTCCACTTCAAGTGAAATTAGGTGAGTCTGTGCTGATGGAGAGTGAAAAGGCTGAATCCAAGGCTGAAAGACAGGATCATATGCAGATCTCTGTGAGTGTGGCTGAGCATGCCATCAAGGCTCAAGCACCTCACAGGGCTGTTTTATCACTGTGATTCTGCTGCTGTGATTCAGGGAACTGACCTACAAACATGTAAAGCCCCTGTATCCATGGATGTGGTAAAGAAAGAAAGCAGTGCCTTAAAAGCAAGGCATAGTTCTTTTAAGCCTACAGGTTTTTTATTAAGCTGAGATCAAAGCTTGGCCAGATAAAGAATGAAGATAATATAGAGGGACTGTAAAAGGAAGACGGGATAGTTGCAACAAAAAGAGAAAGGATCAGGAAGTTGAGACACTACCAGAAAAAGAGCTGCATTACTGTGAGATGAAGGACTTTTAAGTCCGTAAAGATTCCCACACAAATATTCATGCTATTTTTGAGCAATGTTTTTTAATTCTGGAAGCAGAATCATCCTGTTACCACAAGACACTGCTTCCTTTCAAGGCTAACACTTACAAGAGCAATCCACACATGCCCATCGTGCCTCCAAAACCTGGGCAGCTATTTAGCCACACAGCTTCAAGAACCTCATGACAGACAAACCAAAGGAACACTGGGCTTTTTGCTTAAAAAATAGTAATCTAAATGTGGAAAATTTCCCAGTTGGAGCAGGAAGGAGTTCCCTGGCTGTCCTTCACATCAGAACAAGTGACATTGAGAGGATGCTGCTGATTGAGGGTGGTTATGCAAGCCGTGAATACTCAGAAACAGTGGCTGCTTTTCAGGAAAAGGCAGGGAGCAGCAGTGTGTGTTAATGACAGCACAATTCATAGTTTGGTAAAAGATTATTACTGTCAGCATGCCATATGCCACCAGGATCCTTTTTCACTGCCAAGAGAATTCTTTAGTATTACTAGACAGATAATTACTACTGCAGTAGTTGTTTTGGATAATTTAACACCAGGAAACAGGTTAGAGAGCAATTGATGCTATTATTGGTAAGTCTGTGATATTCTTTACTTTCTAGGAAATAAAAATGTACTCTTGAGATTCACTAATGTAATAGGAAATGGTACTTTTTTAGACTTGGCTTTGGTATGTTATGAGGATCATTGAAAATTGATTTGGATTCAGGGTAAACAAGTTAAATTCATACAAATTAAATGGAAAAGTAATTTGAGGTAGATCCTTAGCCAATCTCACTATTATGAATAAAGCTGGTAGAATGAGAAACTTGGGAAGTCAAAACTCATCAGATAGTGTTGAAGGAGAAAGTATCAGAAGAAAGGACATCACTAATGGAGTTCTCCAACAATCATTTTGTGTTCGTTAATGACTTTTATGTAAAAAGCAGGAGTCAGAAAAGAAAATTTTATAGAGCATATTTGGAAGGAACAAGTACAATAAAGACTCAGAAATAGCATAGAGGAAAAAACCATGAAAACTGGAATAATAGAAATGAGAAAAATAAGATTGGAGAAACTCACTATTCTGTAAGCTGAAATTTATCAACTGAGGATGACTACATCAGTTGATTGTAAGATTGCTATTATTGAAATGGACTAATACATGAAAACAGGCCACAGTCACACTTCTGCAGAACTTACCAGCTTTTTTCTGGGAATCAGATATAGGAGAATGATTAGCCTTTCTGCCAGAACTTCTGCTTTTCCACACAGGAAACATTCTCTTTCATTTAGCCAGTGGTGAATGGCATAAACAGTCAAAGAGAGGTACTGGAAGTGTTTGACCAGTTTTCGTAGTAGAGGCACACTGTTGCCAGGACCTCCTTTCCTGCTGGTGCTTCTGCCAGGTGAACCCAGTGCTGACCACAGTATGCTTATGAAGATAATAGTGGGTGAAACCTACCTGCTGAAGAGGAATTGCCCTGCAAGGCTGACAAGCTTCTTCCTGCCATGTCTCCAGAGAGAAGTCTGCTCTGGAGATAGATCTCTGTGGAAACAGTGTTCCTCTTAAATGAAGTGAACACATACCTAGTGACACTTGGATCAGCACTCTACTCTTAGCCGTACCCAGATGAGCTCTAGGTTATCTGAGGCAAAATGAGACTGACAGTATTGTCTGTAGCCAATGTAACATGCCTTTAATCCACTCCAGCTCCTGCTGCTCTTATTATGAAAATCTGCCCAGCCTCTTTGATTTTCTTGAAGCTTAATCACTGCATCTCCCAGCTCTGGCTGCCATTCCTTTGACTAGATTTTTTTGTCCCTTCTGCATTAAACTTGTCAAGGTTATTTTCAATCTTTTTAAGGCCAGAAAAAGTTAAGGTGGTACATAAATTTTTAATAGCTTACCTGGCAAAAACATTGTTGGGAATGGTAGCAACTAGGGGCTTGATCCTATTGCAAGTTTTCCATATGGATGGTGGCATTTTTTAATGTTAAATCAGAATCAATTGTTCAAATGTCAGATGTTCTGATGGAAGGTTGATAAATGTCATTTTTCGGTTTGAGAAGATTCATGTGTAAATCTGTCATGTGTGCTTGCTGGAAGCTTGGTTCAATTGAGCTCAATTAAATACCAACCCAGCATGAATACAGCTTTTGCTTCCAGACGCTGCAGTGATTGAAGTGTGACAGAAAGAGTGTGAAAACTGCACATACTGCACACAGATTTATCCTGGTGCTCCAGTGGTCTTTTTCTTGGTTGTTTCTTCCCCTCTAAATAAATATATTTGGCTACATGTTTGTTTGAGGGGAGTCAGATACAAAAAAAAAAAAAACTTCACAGGTGTCTTACATTTCTAGTGACTTCCTAAAGGTTGCACCTGGTTCATAAATGGAACAGTGCTTGATGCTAGGGCCACATCAAGAAAAGAACCTCACAGCAAGGGCAAATAAGATCCCCGAGTTAACACAGTTGTTTTGGTTTTTTTCAATTTTCAACCTTTATTGATACTGTATCCATATTAATTATGTATTTGTCACTTTTATAGCACTCCCACTTTGTCTTTTGTTCCAGTGCTGTAATGCTCAGTCTTGCTTCTTTCTTTCTTTCAGATCATTGATAAGGAGACTCCTGACAGCAAGGGTTGGGGGTTGGGTGTACATTAGTGCTTAAGGGATGTCTCCAGCACATCCTTATTAGGAGCCATATCCAGATGGAGCACATACCACAAACCTTTTGAAAAAACAGGAGAGTTATGATAAGGAGAGAGAGAGAGGAACAGAATAATCCCCAAGTGTAAATCTCAGGGCACCATATCCACTGGAAGGCAACAGATCCTCCTAGCATTCCCAGGAGATCAGATATTATTTTAATTAAGCTTATGCCATCTGCTTTTCTATTTTACATTTTTAATTTCTCTTCTCTGGTCTGAAATCCCTACCTAGACAGTCTGTGTCTGTTCTTTCCTAGCAGTCATGACATTAGTTTGTGTTAAAACAGAATCGGCAATGTGGAAATAGGTTGGAGTGCTGTAAAACTGGCAACAGGTAGGATGAGGGGTTGTAGCAGATGCATCTTCATCAGCACATCCACCACACTGGGAGCCTGGCAGTAAAGGTCCTGTATGTCTGTCTACAGATGACCGTGTGGGAGAGAGGCAGAAACACTTACAGCAGCCTTCAGCCCTCCAAGATGCTTGTGGCCTCTAGATATAAGCACCTCTTCTCCTTGGATTAGATAGGCAATAAGGCACTGTTTTTGGAAGGTTACTCAAATGGTTCATAAACGTATGTGAAAACTGAATGTCTAAGTTAAAGAAACTGAGTCACACCTAAAGGAAGTTACTGGAATGCTGTTCACTTAGACCAAGCAGATCTAGTAGGGTTAAACAGCAGCAAAGACACTGTCACAAGGACATAGACAATGATGTTTCCTAGTGTGTCTGACTTGGACAAAACTAATTTGTGACTGAGTCCCATCTTGGAGATTGAAGTGAACAGAGGATATAATCCATCAGGGGACAGCAGCTGATGACATGACTGTGTTGTTAACTCCTGCCTTCCAGCCTGCTGCAATGTCAGATACTGAATTGCTGTGTGATCAGGGAGGAATAGTACCAGGAACAGTCAGAACTACAAAACCCTCAGGGTTCAACTTTTTTTAAGTTGGTGCATTTCTGGCCAAAACTTTACAGAAGGTCTCTGATCCGAGTAAACAACAGACTGCCCCACAGGCAGGTGGCTTCTGAAATTGATCTTTCAATAGGTGTAGGTGTTTTACTCCTTCCCCCGGAGTGGGGTATGTGTTCAGAGCTTAAAACTCCCCATCGAAGAGCCACAAAGCACACAGCAGAGCAAGCTATCCCGGTGCTGCCCAAAAGGATGCCGTGCTCAGAGATCCCCTTCCAGGACTACTCTTGCCTCAGGTCAAGATGCCAAACTGGGAAGTGCAGTCACAAACAGCTGGCAGCAAGCATCTTGTGTAGGCTGAAAGGCTCTGTATCTGCCCCCGTCTGTGTATCCTTTTCTGCATCATCATTTCCCAGTCTGCTCCAAAACTTGTGACTTCTGAAGCTTTTCATACAGAAAACAGAATAATAAAGGGGAAGTTGAAGTAGACTGGACAGATCAAAGCCATTAGTGTATCATTTTGTCAGTATTTCAAGTACTATACTATTCCCAGTTGCTCTTCTGTAACGAGGTGATTAATGCTAATTAGGTACAGCAGCTGTTGTTTCTGGGAAGATGGTCTGTAGGTAAATTAAGGAAAGATTTTATAAAAAGGCTCTAACTCTTAAGCTAGGACCCCCAGTTCCAGCTCTGTTGACAGAACTGCAGATATTCATGTCCATAACTGTTTGCATGGTGACCTCAAGTGACATCATTACATTAAGTGCAAAAAGCTATTTTGCTCCCCTGGGAGCACCCATTTCCTTGAACGCTGTCTGTGCACTGTGCAGGGGGAAGGGCGGGGCAGAAGCCAGAGAGCAGGAGCAGTACAACACTGCTATTGATTTTCTTCATGAAGACAGAAGTTCAGCCTACCACTCAGAAGTTTCATGGAGCTTGGGAGGAATTTATTTAAAGATTTTTTTCATCTCTTATTACTCCTTTCCATCTATAAGATAAATTGTATACACAGATTTATGGTAGCATCCTTCCTGTAGGATATTTCCAGGCTCTTTTTGGAAAGGATGAGAGAGTGAACAGCTGCATCACATTAAGGCTAGTAGGGTTGTCTGCAGACAGAGCTGCAAAGATAAGGGCAGAAAACCAGTTCTGACAGGCATATTATTGCAGATTAGTTAGAAGAGGAGTAGAGGGGCAGAAAGAAAGAGGTGCCTGAGACAGGCTTGGGTAAAGAGTAAAGCCATTCAGACAAACTGGAACAAAGCAATCACTGGATTTCAGCAGAGAGATCCAGACAGCATAGAATGTGTGAGGGAGTGAGACAGAGGGAAGGGAGGTTCCAGTCAGCAAATGCCAGGAGCACTGCATGAGCACATGAATATGGAAATGATGTGGCATGAAGTTCACCAAATGACTTGGCTTTTTGTATCACTGTAATTTTGCTTGGTTTGTTATGCTACTGCACCAGGACTTTGCTGGCCTTGTCCATACATGGAGTGCACATACTCTATGGTATGTTCACCTCTCCCATGACACATACCTGGGTACCAACACACCTCGCAAGCCAACAGACTCACTCACACCCACTCACATCTTGTGTTGCACACAATTTGCTTGGCTAATACTCCTTCAGGTAAAAAGTAATGAAGAAAGATGCTGTAATGTAAGTGGATAATTTTGGGGTGTTACCTGGCTGTTCTTTAGCCAGTCCATATTTTTATGCTACCTGCAGTGTGATAGTCTAGAAAAAACAGCTAATCCTGAAGATACTATTTGATTTTATATTGAGAATGGGCCAAAGCATCCAGAGTCTGAATGGGGGTTTTATGCCTGAAGGAGAAGCCCAGAACTTCAAATTATAGGTTCTCTTCCCACCACAGTCAAATTACCTCAAATATGACAAGCAGCTCAGAAGGTTGTGAGGAAAACCAAACTGAGCAAATTACTGGAAGTCTCTGATAAAAAGGAGAAAAAAAATCAGTAGAAGAAGCAAGTAGTGATGACAGTAAAAAGTACCTGGTCTAGCAAAGCCTAACCCCAGCAGGCAGCACCATACAGTGGTCTGTTCAGAGGTCTCATTACACAAGTATGTGTTACTCTAATCACTGTTTCCTGTGAAGCATGTAGAGAACTGGTTTAAAAGAAAGAGGTCCTCAAAAGTTTACAGCTTGTTCTTGACTTAAAAAGACTAACAGCAGCTGAGATGATAAGGCTGCCTGCTCAGATGTTGATATCTTAAAAAAAATCAACTCAGAAAAGGGCAGTGTATTCTGGCTATATTCTGGCTCCTCCAAGTCCCATGCCCTTAAATGTAGATTCCACCTTAGTGTAACATTTCCCCAGTTCTGCATTACCCAGGTGTTACTATTTCTATAGTTCCTTCTGATGTCTCCAAATGTAGATGAATTCCTACCTAGCAGCTGAGGGAAGCAACTATAGGCAAATCTAATTAATGTAAATTGGCTCCAGAACAGACCACAACACTTACAGATAGTGTTGGGTGATGCAGTTATTTCATGTGTTTGATTTATTAATGATGAGCCTTAAACTGTACGTGATGGTTAATTGAATTTGTTCTGATTTTCAAGTGGTGTGGGCTCCCATTTTGCCTTCTCTGTGCTGCACTCTCAGCTCTTAACAGGAAAAGATTACTGTCTGCTTATTGAATATGGGGACTAAAATGCTCCATCAGCAGATCAAGCTCTATGAAATAGAGATAATGTACACTTCTCCAAAGGGAAGGAGCATGTCCTGGTATAGTAAGTTCACTGCAATTCTTGGTCTTTAGCTGCTATCCTTATGCACAGAGGATGTGTTCATAGCAACCTGAAAACTTCATGTTGCTTCTCTGAGATATTAAAGGATTCTTTGGAGAATCAGAATTCATGAAAACACAGAAACCTTGATGTGCCACAGCAGGAGAGCTGAATAGACAAGGATGTCATCCATATAATGTGTCCTATCAGTAGCAGAGTTCTTGTTAGGTGAGGGTAACGTGGTGGTCCTGGATGCAGACCTCACCTGAGCACGAGCAGAGGCATACCCAAGGAACCCTTCTTCTGTGACCCTAGTCTTGGTTCCAGGCAGAGTAGACAGTGGTGCAGCCAAAGCACCACCTGCAAGGCCCAGCTCTAATGTGGTGGGTAGGGAGATGTGCCACAAGAAATGTTGGTTGCAGCAGCAACAAAGGACAGTTTTTGCCCAGTCAGCAACAGTCACATTTCATCATGTCCATCAGTTTTGGACCAGAGGTCTAGGGAGGAGTGATTCCCAAAGACAGGAGGCAGCACAGAAGATGGAAGGAGAGCTGGTTGAAGACAGTAGGGGCCTGTGCTGCACACAGGTTTTCTAGGTTAGACTGGTAGAAGCAACTCAACAGCTTCAGCTGTCAGCATCTCAGCCTCTTACACCAGGCAGCACCGCTGCTTTATGGAGAAGCTTTAGGAGTGGGAATTAAGCTGTAGCAAGGATAGCAGGACTAAAATGGTCTCTGAAACTTCAGAGTCCTGACTGGGACTAAGAGAAAGTTTTACCTGTTCCCTGACAATCACTTCCTGACAGGACCAGGGCAGTGACCTCTACAGGCAAGACCACAGCCTTCCTGCTCTGCCATGTGTAAAAAGTCATTTGGCACCTGTCTGTTTCTTTCAAACCTCAGTCTTTCGGCACAGCTCTTTCCTTGTTCTGCTTGGCAGTCATGCTCTATAAAGTGGGGCATACCGAAGGAAAATAAACCTATTTTTACAGATATCATATATTGAGCACAATACAATTTTATTTAAGAAAAAAGTCACAGGAGTAATTGGACAGTCTGATCCCATTTCTCCAGCTGTTAAACACAACTATCATTTAAAAAGTTTTAAGTGGTGTCTGCATCATGGCTGAATAGCTTGTGCTGAGGGTATGCTTTTCTGCATCACTCATGGAAATGAGACTTTGCAGCCTGGTACTGTGTAAAATAGCTGTGGTCTCCTTTTTGAAACATCTTCCAGAAGGAAAAACAGGTTTTGTTGATGAAATTTTAAAATGTTTGAGTACTGTCCAAACTCTCTTTCTAAACTGACCTATACAAAAACATACCTAATAGACAATATGCTTTCTCCAGGTCCAGTTAAAAGTGGAAAGGAGAGGTAACACCTACATTCTTGGCAGATAGATCAAGTCTTTGTCAAATTATCATCTCCAGCCTGTGTAATTATTGTGATCTGTTTGCGTCTGCCTCCTACTAGTAGTAGACTCCCGTTCTCTTCACACTACTTTGCAAACTGTTCCTCCCACTTTCTGTATCAGTGAAATCATACATCCTCACTTTTAGAGACTGCACAGCTGGGCCATTTTTCTCAGTTCTGCCTTTTTTCTTCATCATGTCCCTTTCACCTGTGAACTCTGCCCAAATTTTATTTTCCTTAGCTCTCTGCCTTTCTTTATCCTACTTGCTGCTTACCCTGAGAGGAGCTTGAATTGATTCAGCCTAAGTCTTTGTGAATGTTCCAACCCTTTGTCTCTTAAAGTAATACTGTTTGTAACACAGTAAAATAAATCCTCTACAGGGCTTTAAGATAACTGTACTGTAAACCCCAAACCATCTAGTTTTTTGGTATAACTTTGATTTTTCCTGCCTTCTGCTCTAAATGGAAGGCAATCCCCACTTTTTCCACAGAACCCACATGCCTTCTTTTTTTGATCACAGCTGTGAAATTGGTACAGTCAAGTCAGTAGGTGTTAATGTGTTCTGGAGGAATGGTGTAGTTCTGTATAGCTCACTAGTCCAAAGCTCATGAGTTTTAAACTGCTTTCTGCCATGAGTAAACTGTGAGCTGGCTGTGAGAAAGTTTAATCACATCAGGTGTTTCAGAGCTGTGGGCTGCTGGCAGCCCCTTTACTGCAACTCAGCTCCCAAGTTTCACAGGTGCCAGAAAACAGCTCCACTCTGTTCCCCATCACTACCCAGCCCGAAAGTAAGAGCTGTTTTTCAAAAAAAGGGAAAGATTATCTATGAATTGCTTTACATACTGGTTCTAGAACTAGAAAATTGGGAGAATAGATGAAGAGTACAAGTGAGACAATTGTACTTTGTATAAGTTCATCTGAGAAACCATGTTTGACAAAATAATGACACTTACAAAAGTGTGTCTTGAACAGGGCAAGCATAGTAATTATTTAAAGTGATGCTGTCAAGTATGGGTAGTTTGCGTCCATGATGAAGGCTGCCTTTAAAATCTGGATTTTCAGGTTTGCTTAAATTTTTTAAAAGAAAAGTATCCTGGGCTTAGACTCCCTAGTAAATCATAGCACTATTTGTTTTTTTGACTAAAAGAACGTATAACTGATGGTTCCAGAATTCTTCACAAATCCATGTCTTATTCACAAGGTGGTTTTGACTGTAAAAAGTCCAGGAGACTCAAGTCACAAAGCAGCTAGTTTTAGCTACTGACTTTCAGCCAGAACATGAAAGACTCAAGTTCAGTTTCTTTTTCTGCCTGAATATTTCAGCTCTCAGGTTGAAGTGTGGCTTTATGCAACCTCTGATCTTTGGGGCAGGGGTTGAAGCAAATCGTGAAAGCAAAAATTTGGCATAGCTATTTCTGCGCAGGCAGATGTCATGTTTTTAGTTCCTCCAAGCTCACATAGCTGACTCACATCTACCTGTGTGCAGAAAAGCTACAATACACCACAGTCCTTGAATTTGACTTTGGTTCCTTTGGGTTTCCTGTCCTTCACTGGAAGGGAATGATCAATGAAAGGAGATGATCTTACCTCCTTTGTTGGCAATGTTCTTCTTTCTATCTGCAATTAAACATTCCTGGATATTGGGAAATTCCCATCTCCCTGGAAATCGGAGTCATGATTGGAGAACGCTGCAGCTGCTCTGGGTCTCATTTACAAAGTGAATTGAACCCTCTACAGCACATTAATCTGACCTAGCATTAGGCTGTAATCTCCTCTGCTTCAAAGCAGGGCAGATAGAGAACAGGGAAAGGGCAGGGCTAAAAGGGAGCAAAACACCATGCCAGTTGTTTGCATTTACCTGGTTATGACCATCAGATGGGATGTGACCAGGATAATCTTGAGAGTTCTGAGGAACAGCTTTGTGTGAAACTTCATCTGTGCTATTGAGAAATGATAGCATCATGGCTGAGCTGGCAATAAGTTTTCTGGAGCATCAGTGGGTACGGTACTTCGTTCCCAGCCTCTTACTTTTCTCACCTTACTGAAATCCTTTTTCACCATGAGGACAGTCAAGCGTGCAAAATGTTTCCTGGAGAGATTGTGCCATCTTCAACCCTGAAGACTTTGAAAATCTAATCCCATAGCTGATGCTGCTTTAAGCAGAACTAGAAATCTGTGATCCTGCTTCTGGTTAGGACCCCAAGTTGTTTATTTAGACATCATATAGTTTCTGCTCATTACAAACAAACAAACAAACAAGCAAACAAAAAACACCACACACACAAAACCAAACATGAAAAAAACATTCTGTCTAGTTAGACTTTTGGATTCCCAGCATAACCATAGTTGGATTTGCAGAGGTAGACTTAGATGACTTGCATGAACTGGTATAAAGCAGTCCTCTGGTATGTCCCCGGTAAACAAGAAAAACCAAATTGCTGCTTGATTTTCACTTCATTATAAATGTTCTTTTAAGTTTTAATTACTGCTTTTTCTTTTTTTCTCTTTAATTCACCAAGCCTTCTTGATTTTGAAAACATGTTAAAATTAATTTTCTCTTTTGCCTGTATCTCTTACTGACTCCAGTGCAGAGACAGGGAGATTGGTTCTTTTACAGATATTTTTCCTAACTTGCATTCCTCAATGCTGAATTATTTTGTAAAATGAGCAAGCAGCTGATTTCTTCTACCTACTCTGTCCTAGCAAAACATTGAGGCATTAGTACAGGGCGATAACAGAGTGTGCAAAGCAGAACCAAATTAAAGTGTTTATGCATGTGTTTGTGTGAGGTGGCAATCAAGCAGCTACAAAGGTGGCTGTGCAATACCTCCGTTTCTTAGACCAGTTTGAGCTCTTCGCAGTGTTGGTCATGTCTCAACTATCCTTTGGGAAAAACACTTTTATCTTAGATTGGCAAAGGGATTCTTTTCATCTGTGATTTGGATTTTTAAGGGGATTTGCAGAAAGAGATCATGACCCAGAGGCTGGTTGTTGCACACAAATCCCTACCTGCTGCATGCCACAAATAATGTCAGAAAACACAGAAGAAAACAAAAGCAAATGAGTCATCCCATCCCACATTTCTTCCTTTTTTAATTCCATGGGGGTTTATTTCCTGTAGAATGAGGGAATGGATTTAAATCAAAGAAGATTAAAATCCATTCTGGAGGGTGAGGTTGACTATTTTAATGTGAAGAAGCACTGTTTTGATCTTAAGAAGATTTGAGGGCAGGAGTGGAGGCAGTGGGCAGGTGTTCAAGGCTGTTAAATGTGTAGAGGTTGCCTTGGGGAAAAGTGAATGTTGGTCTGCAGCAAACTGATGTCCAGAAAAAATAAATACTCCCTTATGGTCCAAGAGTTCAGAACAAAGCTAATTGTTCAAACAAAACATCTAACAGGGTTACAGAATACTAAAACTTTTCAAAGGCAGGGTGCAACGAAGGAGCAACTTTTCAGACTTCATGGACCAGCTCTATAATCCAGAGGCAGGATCACAGAACTGTGAAAAGTTAAACACAGAGTATTTGAGGTCCCAAAAATGTAAACTCAGGAGTACATGATTTGTAAATGGATATTACAGGGAAAAAAAGATATTCGGGACAGTCCTTCAAGGACTCTGGAGTCTGCTACATACAGATCCTTCTGCCAGTCCAGCAGTGTTGAAGTCACCCAACTGTTTTCAAGTGGTCCCCAGAGACTACCAGAAAGTGCCCCTGGGCACTATCAACCCAAGCACTGACTTGTGCTCCTTTATTTCACTTTTCCTTCACATCCCCAGCTCCTTGCACTATTGTTAGATGATGGTTGACTTTCATGAGGTCTGTTTCATGTAATCAAGTTACGAAGCCAGCAGTAAATCCTAAGTCCTATTTTTCACAAGGTCAGCCAAAATAAGCAGAGTGCATTTAACACTGCAAGTACAAAAACCATAGTTACTTTCCTCACCACCGAGGCCTTTCCAGTGAGCAAAGTGTGTTAGATTTAACCCCCAAATTTATCTCTCCATGTTACTGGAATTTGCCATTATAAAGCACCCTCTCCAGAACAGACAACCAGGAACACTTTGTTGGAGGTCTCGTTTTTTCCAATTCACTGCTTTTAAGCATGAAATAAATTAAATTCACAGAAGAAGGTACTTCCTGGCTCTGGTTTCCAGTGCAGTTCTCTCCAGAGGGATGTAGAAGAGCAATGGCTCTCTGTGGCTTTTTCACCATTGCTGCAGGCATGATACTGTCAGAGCTGTTCTGACAGCTTTGTCATAGTGTGGTCAGGGGAGGAGATGGAACTTGCTTTCCTTTATATTTTAGTGGACCCTGGAGACTTGGCAGGAAGAAGCCTTGTTTCTATCATCGGGCTGAGTCAATATGACTTCAGGCGCCCAGGGAACAGATACAGAAGATAGAAAATAGCTACTTCTAGTTCTTTTTCTGTTTGTTCTCATTTTTATCCCTATGAGTTCCAAGTCAGGGTATGTCTCCTCAATCAGATGGCTTTGCTGGATTGTTTACTGAGTGATAAGGAAATAACGATCCTTACTCTCCTTCTCCCAGTGCTCATGCTGACCAAGCAGAAGCTCTGTTGAAGACAGTTCTTCAGATCCCAGTGCCCTCAGATTTTGACTTAAGTGCCATCCCTGGAAAGGACAAAGCTGTCAGGCCCTGAGCTTCCTCCATACCTCTGCTGAAGAGAAGTTAAAGGTTTTTTATTCCCTGGAGCCTTGTATTACCCTTCCACTCACCTCACAAATGCAGCTGTTAGAAGCCTCAAAAACATGTTGAAAGCAGAGAATATTTTCTGCCTTGCTTTCCCTCTGCTCACAGCTTTTCCTTTTTCAGCACTGACTGTGCCAGCATCAGTGGGGTGGAGAGGCTGTTCAGAAAGCTGAGTGTTAATGCTGTTTCTGTCTAGGTCCTGGCAAAAACCAGTTTCCTTCCAGCACAGTGTGAGAGGAAGACATTCCATACTTAGCCACTGAAAATGCATGTGTCTGTGTGTAAACACCACAGCTCCTTCATCCTCCCTGCACTTGAACTTTTGCCACTGAATGAGAACCCAGTGTCTCATTCTCAGCGCTCCTGCAGACATCCCCATTCAGAATGAATTTCTGATGTCACTTCACAGTGAAGTTGTCTTAAGGACAGATAAACCTGACACCTTTGTTTTCTATCCCCAGGGTAATTTGAGATACAGTATGACCTAAAATTTCCTGATGCTTGTGTGGAGAGAAATAATGAGGCAAAAAAAGACAACAGTTGATGGTGTTAACCTGCATGCAGTAGATTGGCAATGGAAACCTGTGTTCTTGATTCAAATTAGATTATGAATGGAAAATTAGATTCTTTGACAAGAATGCATAGCAAAAAGAAACACAGAGCAAGCTTGTATCTTTGCAAAGACTCTGAAATGTCAGCATGCCTTGAGATTATACCTCCATGTTGTCATGTCTTTTGCTTTACTTTGGAGTCTGCAGAATTTTGTTCCTTGCACATTCTGCCTGCTCCATCAACAATCAGCCAGGATCTTCCCACCGTCATCTCCTCTTCACTTCATCTCTGTCCACCCAGCAGCACAATCTGACTGAAGAGAAGGCAAGTCATTTCTTATAAAGCCCCTAATAAGGTCCCTGACCTTTAAAAAGTCATTTTTATATCTTGACCCTCTTCACTCTCCTTTTTCATCATTAAATTAAATACACTTTCACTGTGCTTAGGTCTCTGTATATACAAAAGTTTAAAGCCTGTTGTATATCTTAATTATTGAAAGATAATTCAATACACACTCCTGTGCACTCTCCTTAGTCCCTTAGCTCTACTGCAATAAAGCCTTGCTTGCTGACATCCTCAGGCTGTTTTTCTCCTCTTTTCTTCTACTCTTACAACTCTCTTGTTCCTTTCATCTTACCACAGCCTCAGTCGGGCAGCCAAACAGATAGCTGTACAACAATAAACCTTATGTTTGTATGCAGTTGGCAATTTTAGCTCTCAAATGTGCTAAGTGAAGCTGAACATGTGCTCACTGTGGTCCAACATATACCTGACCCAGGCATGCAAGGGGCACAAAAATTATGATAATTCTTGTATTGCTTTTGCATGTCTCCTTCCTTTTCTTTTAGAAATGCTTTAGAAAATCTTTAGCTAATGGTCTTTTGATAAACAAATCCAAGCTGGGATTTTTTTCCTTCCTTCAGTGCATACAGCTGGCCATTTGGGAGGGAGGTAAAAAAGTTGGTCTGCCAGAATTTCAGCCTGAGTGGTTAATTTAGGAGAGAGGGTCAGATAGCAGAGACGTGGCAGCTGCAGCATTGCCAGCAGTCTCATTTAGTGCTATGGTGTTGAGAGCAGGCAGCTGGGAGGCAGAATCAGGAACCTCCCCTGCCAGCTGTTTAAAGGAGATGGACCCATTTGCCAATCAAAAGGCATGAATTTTTGCAAGATCAGGAGTGTGGCATGACAGAAGGGTGCTCACATTCAGTCTTGCTAACGCCTGTCTCCCCTTTGCCTAAATTCCCATCTACAGCCCCAAAAAAGCAATGTTATACCTTGCTCAGGCCAGCAGTGCTTTACCACCCATCCTTTCTGCTTTGAGGCTACCTGTGGTGAGCAGGGCTGGGGTGACGATTCCATAACCTCAACCCTGAAGGGACATGCCAGCAGCTGGAAGTTTGTGGTAACAAACCTCTTGAGCACTACTGCCCCACCAAAAAAGGGTAACAAAAGCATAAAATACATCAGCATTAAAATACTAAACGACGACACAAACTCACCATGTTGGAGATCTGTGTTAAAAATTGTCATAGTCTTTCCCAGCACATTACTGCTTTCTTTGGCATAAGTCAGGCTTTCCCTGAGCCCCTTTGAGCTCTCCAAGCCACCTTGACTGAGGCTTCAGCTCAGCAGTGCGCATGTCTGATTTCCAGCTGCAGGGTTCTGCAGTAGGGGTGGCATCTGTCATCTTCCAGCTCTGCTTCCTCTTAAAGCAGCTACAGCCAGAATTTTGTCTTTCATCTTGTCTTTCAAGACTCTTTCTCAGGGATTTCAGCAGGGACATGGGTTTTCTCTGGCCAGTACTGTTTCCCTCTGCCACTTAGAAGCTGTGTTTTGCTACCAGTCCTTTTGAGAGGTGTAACGAGAAGGCAGCTGCCAAACCCTCAGCCCTGCACCTGTAACATTAAGGAACATGAAACAGTTGATTGCAGTCCTCTGCTGTCTAATCCTGACAAATAACAGCCCTGCCTAAGAAAGGAGACAGTGGATCCCTTGTGGATGAGGAAAGATGTAATAATTTATGACAGTTTTGGACTAATCCCTGAGCCCAGTCCTGATTTCTCTACCAAAGCAGGGCCAACCTGGAGGAGGAAGGTGTCAGCACCCTGCCCTCTCAGCCAAGTCACCCTACAGGGAGCAGGTTGCAGCACCCACTGAACCCCATCCAGCATAAACCACAGAACAAAGCCAGAGATTAAGCCATGAGCTTTCCCTAAACTCTCTCTAAAGAAAGAGAAAGAGGAAAAGGGTTCCCACTCCTCTCTAAGGTGAGCCACCACCCCCATTCAAAATAGGAAGATGACAAGCTAGGCTCTTTGAAACTGTACTTTAAGGTCTCCAGCTGCCCTAGGTAAACCCTGCCTGCCTACTTACTGTCTGGCTTCAGAAGACTTCAGAAAAGAGGAGCAGGAGCCTTTGAGCTGCCCCAGGTGTAACAACCAGGTCAATACTGAGCTGTCCCACCAAGCCCCAGTGATCTGGCAGCAGCCCCAGGTGCCACCCAAACAGCTTTTGCAGGTATCTGGAGCAGTAAAGAGAAATGTCAGGGCATGCATGACATAAGGGCTCACCAACCCTGCTCTGAGACAATAGAGTCTGCTATCCCTGTGAAACAGAATTCCCACTGACCTAATTAATGAAGGCTTAATCAGCAGATTGGTTAATCATAAACTTATTAAATAACTAATTGAGCTCTGAGGCTGTATGTCAAATTTCCAGACTGTGGCATCCCCTCGGAGAAAGGATCAAGTCAGTAATCCTGTTAGGTGAGCAGGTTGCTGTGTGGGACAGCTCTCCAGTGGAGCAAAGTACCCAGGACTGCAGCTCATGAATTGAATAGCAGGAAGTGGCACCCTGAGCTGTACATATCCTGTTCTCCTGTAGAGTTTCATAGTAAACAGGCAATTCATCCACTGAAACAATGCCTGAAAGTCCCGTTCTGGTGAGCAGAGTAATTGGAGGGTGACATGGCCTGCAAATATTCTCCTCACTATTAACTCTCTTTCTTTACCTTTTCCAGGGAAGAAAACAGTCATGTTAACCAGCCTAGTTGCCTGCCTCCATCTGCTTTCATCTTACTAGACAGAAAATGCAGAATTTTGTTTGAAATGCATAGGTTCATGGAAACCAAATGCAGCAGATGATAAAGCAGAATGGATGAAATATATAACATTTTTGATGTTAAATAAAGCCAGAAATGTGTACTGTCAGCTGCAGTTCACTCCTGGTAAAAGAAAAGACCAAGAGTCCTTTCCAAGCATGATGCTGGAGTCAGCAGGCTGTGAGTCCCTTCTAAGCTCATGTGCTGCCTGTGGCATTATCACTTAGGGCTTTATTTGTTTTGCCTAGAATTCAGTAAGTCATTCCAAGCAGGGCTATCTGCCAGTCAGTGAAAGCTTTCTCAATGACAACATATTAAAATATTTTAATTACTATTTATTATTTTATTATTATTTTAAATCTGTAGTTTATTTAGGCAATATAACACATGCACTCTCCCACCTTTGGCATGAAAGGGTGGACATTTGACTAACTGTCTATGCAGTTCAAGCTTACTGATATCAGATTATATTTAAAGTGGTTTTTTTATACAAATACACACTGTACGATGATATCCTGTGTAACCAAATGCTGTGAATATTCAGCTAAGCAAGTTTATACTAATACTCTCCTGAATATGCATCACATTTAGTACATGCACCAGTAACCTTAATGCTCCTTCACAGAACATCAGAACTCATAATAAATGTGATGTAGGCACTAATATTATCTCTATGTATCTATAGCATAAGTGATGTTTTAAATGAACTATTTAAATGAAGTGAGCTAAATTGCTCCATTTTTTTCTCTTTGTTTTTGTCTGTTATACCATTTAGCAAGGTCAAGCAAATGGCTTTGACTTAAGCCTAAGTTCAGTTGAGTACAAATAACAAGGAGGCATTTGTAGATGTTCTCCCCAGGTTAAGTAAATTAATTCTCTTTGTCCCTTTAAAATACACTAAAAGAGAGCATAGTTCAGTTTTATGGATTAGGTCTTTTAGAGATCAGTTTGTAAACAGAAAATTTTTATCTGCGCTTGGCAGGATGCAAATGCTTCCCCAGATATCTAACTTTGTTCTTCTGGCTGGCAGGTAAAATATTCTTTGAAAAGTACATGAAAATACCATGTAAGTCCCTTTCTGAAGTTAAATGTGGAAAATGAAAAGAAAAATTACATTTAAATATTGCCAGTGCTGTTCATATATTCCAGTTTTGACAGTGATAAATTAAATAATTCTATCCAATATTTTTCAGCCATTAGGAATAAAAATCTCAATCCTTTAAAATTAAGTGAAAAGCACATGCTGAATGAGAACAAAATAAATGCCCTTGTGAGGTAGGAGCTGTGACAATAGATGCCTTTGAAATCAGTACAAAAAGGTATTGAAAGATGAAGAGAGATTAATTGCTGCCTGATGCTACACAGTCGCAACCTGTCTGCATAAAATGGCTGCAGAGACAGCTCGAGCAGAGGACTGGGAGCAGGAATCCTGGTGCCAGGAATCCTGTGCTCCCCTGCTGCCACAGATCCTCTACATGGCTTTAAGGAAACCAGTTATCTAGTTTCTACCAGCAGTAAAATACAACTTAGTATTTTACAAAGATGATTCACTATTGTATTAAGCCATGAAGAGGTAAAATGCTCTGTGTGTTCAAACAGTGTTGATTTGGTTTGTTGGGTTTTTTTTGTTTTTTTTTTTTTTACTGAAGTGTATAGCCTTGAGGTTTTCATTTCAGGAAATTACCTGCTCTCTTCTGGGGCTAAGCCAAATAGTGGGGAGAAGCAGAGAAGCCATTCCTTCCCATAATTACATGAGGGTCAGAAACATGAGATGTGGGGCTGGGATTGCCTGGCTTGGGGATGAGGACATGCTGCTGGAACATAAAGCCACTTTTGGAGATGAGTGGTTTAAATAGATTATAGCTTTGGCAGGGACTGGAGCACTCCTTTACACATTCTCCTCAGTGCTAAGGAATAGTGTGATGGTTTTGGTGTGTGTTTTCTGAAGGGAAGCACAAAATAACATCATCCAGGCCCTCAGAAACCTCTCAGTAACTTGCACAGGCAGCATTCTAGCTGAGCATCACCTCAGAATTGCCCTGTACTGCTGTGCTTGCAATGTACTGGCTTTTGCTTAGTAGATCCCCCCTGCATCCTTGAATAGTAGATACAAATATTAACTTTGTAGTCTGTAGGTCATTTACCAGTTCTAGATCAGACTTCTGGGAGCTGAAGGGAGCTTAAAATCACTCCCAGCCCAGTAGTGTTTGTGCCAGTTCTCAGCCGTGCCAAAGGCACAGAGCAGCAGCCAGATTCACAGAACATATAGAAATGCTGCTATTTGATCTTTAAAACCTGGTCCAAGAGGAACCTTGGAAGACAGAGTCATACACCAGTTCTTTCTAGCCAGTTCACACAGCTGGAGTTAGAAACTATTTTCCCCACGTTTGTCTGGGTCAGAAAAATAACATGCTTCAGCTAAGAATACCCAGGTTGGCAGTTGGGAAACATTGCTCTCTGACCCTTGCTATCTGAACAGTCTTTTCTGAAACCAGTGAAACAATATCCTTATTCACATGGCCTGTCCTGAATAATCAGTGCTGATACCTGGCCTGTATCGGCTCAAAACTGTATTCCCTGGGTTCACAGCAGGGGACTGGCCACAGATAGGTCCTTTGTGTTTCTGCTACACCTGTTCAGTAAAAACCACTTTTCTTTTTCTTTTTTTTTTTCAGTGCAGGTAGGTACAGCCATCAGCTGCACTAATGCCAGCCACATTGTCACACTTACACTCCAGGAAGCACTGGAATCATCATGATCCTAACACCTAACAACTTTCTTACACCTTCCCGTCTATGCAGCCTGTAGGCAAAGCATAAATTTATATACATACCCAGAAATCCTCTCCAAGCAGTGACAAAGTCCTCACTGACAAATACTGTCTGTCAGAGGTGAAAAGTAGAGATTTCAGTGTTACCTAGATTCATGCTTATGTCCCCCAGCTTAGCAATGCAAGTGAAGTGAAATCAAGACTTGGGCTTGAAGAAGCTGTAGACAGCATTTCATTCTTTCTCCTTTCATTTGCTCATGAATCTGTTCATCATTCAGCAGAATTTGAGCAGACATATTAATTTAATTTAGCATGTAATTTAAATTCTCAGCTTACTTGAGAAATTAGAATTCATCAGGGAATCAGAATTCTCAGCCTCAGAAAAAATTTAGCTGATTGTGAGGGACAGAGAGAGAAATACATCCCAAAATCTCATCAACCTTGAAAATGAAAAAATACAGTTCTGTCACAGTAGATTAATTTGTCTTTCCACTTCAGCAAATCCCATGGGTCCACACTCCATTGTTCTCACAGCAGGAAGCTACATCTTCTCCTGGTCAGGCAGGTTCACAAGCAGGGGAGTTACTGAGGTCCAGGCAGCTGCTCTCAGCAAAGAGACTGAAGCAGTCAGCATCTGCTTTTTCCACCCCACAGTGCAAAGGAGGCAAATCAGCCTCATCTGCCATAAAACAGTATTTGTGCCAGTCAGGCTGCCTCAGCTGAGGGGGCTGCAGGTAGTCAAGCACAGTGACAGTGTGACAATGGCATCCTAAACCACTCTCCACCCACCACTGTGTGATCATTGCCAGACTCACCCACTATCTTGGGACAAATGGAAATGCAGATTTGGGGTATCTGATTCTTCAAATATCTCTTCAGCATAGTACAGTGTGATGTTCACCAGATTCCTGCATTTTCTGCTTTGCCTCATGACCCAAAAGGAACAGCTACGCAGGCAACTCAAGCATATGACTACTTTTGGCATTTCTGTTTTGAGGAAGATAACAGGCAAAACCAAGGCCACCCCTACATAGCAACATGCTCCAAACAAACTGTTCAGCATTTTTTAATTAAAAAAACCTTGGGAGTTGTTATTAAAACTGGATATTATTTTGCTTAAATGCTGAAACCAGAGAAATAATTTTAAGAATTCATTCAAGTCTGATTTTTAGTTTAGACACACTCACATTGAGTCCATTCTGCTTCCCATGCTCCTTTACTATTTTCTCTCATCATAAAGCAGCTAGACACACCCTCCCAGTTGAACAGGTAACCATGTTAGATAGCACTAAATCATCTCAAGCAATGCTTGAAATCATTCATTAGGGCTGTAGGTGTTCCCATGATAAGGAGAGATTTCATCCCCCTCTTGACTCTCTTTAAAGAGGATCCGTGTGTGGATGTGTGCCACTTGTCAGCATGCAGTTATCCATCCCTCCACCCTCAAACAAATCCTGGATCAGGCAGGTGAGTGAATACTGGGACAGGGACAGTTTGCTGAGTGTTTGGCATGCTGAGGCAGCTTCTTATTAATTTTGCAGGCAACTATAATAGGAGACCACTGCCAGGCAGGACACAAGGCTGGGCCACTTGTACTGATTGTGCCTGCAGCATGCATTTCCTTTGCAACTTTACACTTGGGTGTTACCCCTGCCTTACTGAACGCTCCATAGTCTGCTTGGCTGTAGTCTTGTCACCAGCAGAGCTTACTTTGAAGCAGCACTTGGAGCAGATGCTCAATGGCTCAGGTGGAGTCAGCAGGCAGCACAGGCTAGTGTGGGGCTAGCAGGAAAGCAATGGTTTATTCTTTAAGCAGATGCATCTTCCCTAAAATTATTTTTATGTAATAAGGGACAGAGTGTCTCAAAGATGAAGGTGACAAGGTGAAATAAAGGAGGGGCAAGATGTGATGTGGTTGGCAAATCAAGATGAAAGGCTGTTCCCCATGCAGTATATGAGTGTTAAAAGGATCCTGGACCCCCTCCTCACATGCACACACACGCACTCACGTGCTACATATGTTCTTCTTCTGGCACAACATCCAGGATTAGCTGAAGTGGAACCAGTGCAGCCAAATTCTCCCATGAGTCAGACTGACAGCACAGCTGTCTGTATTCTCCAAGATCTCCACTGAAACAGAAAACTGCTGCTTTGCTTCACTCAAGCATGGAGACAAGTAGATTGTCTGTGGTGGGGTGACCCTGGCTGGACAGCAAGAGCCAATCAAAGGTTCACTATTATTCAGCTGGACAGAGGAGTGAAAACAAAACAACAACATGGGCTTTCAACAGGGTCACAACCTCTTTCAGGCACTCACCTGCTGTGTTGTGGCATCCTCCATAGACTGCAGATGGATCTCTGCTCCCTTACGGACCTCCATGGGCTGTGAGGGTACCTCACTGTGGGCTGCAGGGGACTCTGTTTTGGTACCTGGAGGAGCTCCTCTTCCTGCTTCAGTACTGATCTGGGTGTCTGCAGGGCTGTTTCTGACACACCCTCACTCCTCTGTCTGGCTGTTCTCCCTTTCCTAATTGTGTTGTCCCACTCTCTCTACCACCATTGCTAATGGGCCCAGCCATGACCAGCAGCAGGTCTGTCTTGGAGCCTGCTAGCATTGGCTCTGTTAGACACAGGAAGCTTCTCACAGAACCTACTTGTGCAACCCATCACCCAAACACAGTGATCCTGCTAATGATCAGACAGGATCTTCAGACTCCTACTTGAATGTGTTTTGTAGTGTCAAAGGCACACACAAACTGTTTCATACCCTTCCAATCTTCCCTGCTCTATGCTGCTTCTGAAGGAAGGAAGCTTCTGTCTGGAAAATTAGTGAAAAGCCAGAAGGAACCTGGCTGTGGTTAAGGGTCCCCTATCTGTTTCAGCCCTGCTGATGATTGCCCATGAGCCATCACACCTGCACTCACACTATATTCAGCCCCCTGTAACAATTTCATCAACACTGTAAAGCATTGGCAGCTTGTCTTAGTGCTGTATATTTGTGGTCAGCGCTGGAGCTTCTTGTGGAGATGAGTGGAAATTAGGTTGTATTTAGTGTTGCAAATATTTGCCTCCATAGTTTCACTTTATCTCTCTCTGAACAGCAAAATTCACGTGCCCTGCAAACTACCAGCCTTTTATTCTAGAGAACAGAGGTAACCACTGTATTTCCAAGTTCCATACTGAGTTTTGATTTCAGTCTTGAATCAGTCTCTCAAGCTTCTCAAGCCAGAGTGAGTTATTAATCCAATCGTTTTCCCGACAAGTTCCATATGCATTTATTCACCTCTGCTGTCAGCAGGAGCAGGCTGGGTATGGTTTGCAAATGTATGTACTCTTGTCTCCATGTTCCTCATCATCACAATCTCTAGGCATTTCTGCTGCTTATGTCTCCCTCAAGAAAGGGAGCCTTGAATATGTGTACCCCTGCTCTGACTTGTGAGGAAGGGAAAGTGTTGGCTCACCTTGAACTTGGCACACATAGAAGCATGCTCCTTTTCCACAAGTGAGAAAAGCTGCTCTTCTCTCCAAGCAGAAATAAACTCTGCAAAAGGAAAAAAACCACAACCCAACAACAGAATTCACACATTGCAGGAAAGGACGAAGCAAAACAAATTCACTATTCAGGTTCCTCAGTAAGAAGTCTGGTACACCTCCTGTTCAGGCATGCCACAAAAGTAGTTTCCAGCATTTTCTCACACTCTGGAGATTTTTTTTTTAAACTGGTCTCATTCCTGCCTTACTGTCTCCATGCTCAGCTTTTCTATACAAGCCTTACCTGCCATTGCACAATGAGGTTGGGGCATTTAGCTCAACTTGTGTGACTTACTGGTAACTCAACACAACTGATCTTCCACAAGAAACAAGGAAGGACTTTGAATCAGAAAATTTGATATTAATTTATATACATCCCTTGGTTCCCATCCCTGCTAGAGGCAGAGCCATATTAGTACAGCATAGTATTGGAGTCCATGCAGCAACCAGCTGCAAGACAAGCACAAGGTCTGTGCCCATTGTCTGCCTCAGCTGGGTTTCATCCAGAAGCTCCAAGACGTTACAGGCTTTGAGACCCAGTTTTAGTGTGTTGCTGTCAACAAGCTACTGTGAGTGAAGGTAGATTAGTTTTAGTCCCTGACGACCTTGGACAAAGTGGAACATAACTCATCTGGCCTTTGCACCATCCCTTCATAAGAGGTGTCAAGATCATGTCCTTTGCTGTTAATTCCGCTGTGCCTTTTGCCACTATCAGATCTGGGTTTCTTCTTATGGCAGCCAGCTAGGCTGCTGCTCTAATTTTGTTTTTCCCATTCCTATGTCCTATGCAGAGAAGCAGAGGGAGCTGGCTCGGAAGGGGTCCCTGAAGAATGGCAACATGGGAAGCCCAGTTAATCAGCAGCCGAAGAAGAACAACGTGATGGCACGAACAAGGTAAAGGACTGGAGAAATATTTGCAGTCATGCTCTGAGCTGCAATCCCTAATGGTCCTGGGGTGATCAGGGACAGTGTTCATTGCATTTGCCTTCTGTCAGCCACACTGCAAGAGCAATGATGGCCCTTCTTGGAGCTGGGGGGCTCAAATACTTTGTGTTGTGTTGCATCCCAGCCCTGGGAAGATGCATGGACAGTTGAGCCCAGTACCAGTGGTAGTGCAGCCTGTAGAAGGCAGAGGCAACCCAGCCAGGTTAAAATCAGGTGGTTGATAGAGCCATCCTGCAGGTTCTGAGTAACACTTAATCCTGCCAATGGGAGAAGAGCTGTGTTGCTTCATGAAACATAGACTGGTTTAGAGCTTAGTTCTGCCTTGGTTGCTTTTGTCAGTGTAAGTTCCACTGCTCCTTTTTGATAGTGACCTGTTCTGCTACTGACAGATTTAATGAAGGTTTGTAAATAATCCGTCTCTGTGTGACTTTCTATACACTTTTTCTACCCTTGGAACAGCATGGTCACACTTGGCTGGAGATATTTTGGAAGAGCTCTCTAAGAGAGTATTAGGCAGTACTGCAACTTGTTGTAAATAAAGAAATTCTGTGCTGGATATTTTTTCTTTTTTATCCATGCAGACTTCAGTACACCAATGTATTACTTACCTGTGTTCAGAAGGGAGAAAACCCCATGAGCCCACAGGATTGCATGCTTTGCATGCTGCTAGAAAGGTGGCAGGTTTTAGTGGAGGACCTCACTTAAAATGATGGATGAATCTGCGGAATGCTGGGTGGTTACTGATGAATGGGAAAGTTGCCTGGATTACCATATATTAAGTTGAATAGGAGCTGCAGATCAGAGCCTCTCTGATATGCAATGCATCTGCAAGATGAGATTTCTTGTTCACACTGATTCTCCAGACCCAAAATATTAGTCATAAATCCTGACAGGACCTTGTCAAGTTTTAATTTTAATCCCCTGAAATACAGGGGGAACATGCTGCATTGCTTCCTCTCTGTGTTCAGGTGTTGAGGCCATATAAAAGAGCCAGACTCTTCATGGCAGCAAGAAATTCAGGAACTGTGCTCAGCTGTGTTTTCCATGACCACTGGTCCTCCTTATCTTCCAAGTACATTCTGGAAATCTTGTTTTCTTTTGGCAATAGGGTGCAAGCTACCATCCTGAGAGGAATGGTAGCAGATTTGCTGCTTGAGAGGTTTAGAAACACTGAAATTGGTGGAGGAAGAAATTAGAGGAAGAGAAGCTGGGATAAATGCAAGTATCTACCTGTAACATGAGTGAATTTTCCATGGAGAGATTGTTATTTCCAAGCTGCTGATGGAAAGAACAGAGCAGTGACATCTATTGACAAAAGATTTCAAACAGCCAGCTCAGTTTTATTTCACTTCAGGACATCTGAGCACCTCTGAATGCTTCAGTCTGACTTGCCACAGACACGGCAACACCAGCAAGGCAGAAATGCCACAAGTTTGTTCAACCAGGTTTTCACATGGTAACAGTTGCAGTATAATGGGATATATTCCAGAAGTATATACTGCAAAATTTCCAGATTATTATTTAATCTGAACTGTTGGCTTCCTCGGGTCTCTGCGGGAGAATTAAGCTAAAAGCATTTTCCCCTTTTTGACCATTCTGCTCTTCTCATTAAATATGTTTTCCTGTGTGCTTTGCCTCTCCTACTCTCTACTCCACCTTCTTCTTCTTCCCCAAAACTTCTTTATTCTGTATTATCCCTGTGGATTTCTGACATCCAGCCTCTAGTACAAGGTTGTCTCCACTATTCAGTCCTCTTCTGGGGCAAGGGTGCAGCTAGCCTTACAGGTTAAAGTAATTTGATCCATAACACTCTCAGTCTCCCTAAAAGCAAATTAAATGTGAATGAGTAGGGATGATGCTCTTTCACTGAGCACAGACAGAGCCCATGACACCATCCACAACACTTGAACACATCTGAGTGCTACAGTCCACTCAGGGTAACCTAAACTTGGACCTTTTGGTCCAACTTGTGTTGTTTCAAATGAGCAAAAACACAAAGACCAAGAAACTTATACCATGGCAGCTGTAGACGAAAGCTACCACTGCTACCCAACTTTATTCTAAGGACAGTAGGAAGTGAAGATGAGGACAATCAGGATGTGAGGGAAAAATTTAAATCAGGGCAGTGACACTATAACAAGTTTTTGTCTGTTGCAGTTAAATTAAAGTTTTTTATTATTAAGAAAAAAGACATTTCTCAAGAAGAAGATGTAGTGATTTTTTTTTCATCAAGTAAATATCATCACAGTGTTCTCCTAAATCACCTGAGAGTGATTTGTTCACTGATGATTTAAAAACAACTGTCAGTGAGTATATATGGAGCAGGGACTGGAAAGCTGGAAGAGTGAAAATGGGAGTCAGCACTTCTGATATATGTATGGGCAAACTTGTGATGCCAAATCTCAGCTTCATTTGCAGACATCTTTGCTTCTTGGCTGCAAGGACTGCCCCACTTCCATGAGAAGGGCTACTGAATTTTGCAAGTTGATCCTATTTTCTCCAGTCCCCTGGTGCAGCAGTTTGGAAATTCTATGTCAGGTTTTAGATTAATGTATTTAATTTATGTTTCAGTGAACACAGTAAGAAAATATAACTAAATTGTGAACCAATGTATCTGCTTTGTTACAGGATTCGATGTATCTTACTCTCCTTGAGCCTGGCCACTGACAGTGTCTGCCAGGACTTCTTATTTCTAAAATTGTTAATGGTTTGCTGCAATTATCTGCACAGAAGCAGAAAAACATTTCAGGTAGTTAGAGAGTAGTTGGAGCATGGATGAGATGGATTATCATATTTAGATTTATATTTCTTAAACTCTTAGTGAAGCATCATTGTGCATCATGGTATGTTGTTAAAGACCACTTGGGAGAAAACATGACTTATTGAAAGATAAGATTTTTGTCACTCTTTTGCTTCTTACCTGCTGAATAAAAAATCTTACTCCATTTGCTGGGTTTAGTTAATCTTATTTTAATTGTGAACCAAATTATTTTTGCATTTTTTTTTGATGAAAGAATTCCATTGTGAACAAGATACCATTGTATTAACACATTTTCCTTATCCTAGAAGTTCTGAAGCCTGCACTCCATTTCACAAATTCGCCTAAGCAGTTCAAAGTGCAGAGTCATCCTCAGCCTTTGTAACATTTCTGATTAACTTAAAGTCATCACAAAAAAAATGGAATTAAAAAAGTGCTGGTCTGACTGGTTTCTTATGCTGGGTACACCAACTTAGATTTCTAATATTACTAAATTTAGTACTGAGACCTCAGAAGTGTTTTGTTGCCAGGGACCTGGATAGAGATTTAGAAAGAGGCACTACATAATATCCCTGATGTCCAACAGCAGAACACTGAGATCACTCTGGTCTCTGACTTCCCCTCAACTCCTTCTCCTGTGTACTTACTGCTGGTATCAGGTACCCTTGCCAGAAAAAAAACAGACAACACAAACATGAGTAATCTGATATGACAGGCAGTGCTGGCCAAACAGGTTTACCAGAATGAAGTACAGAGTGTCCCAGTGGTTTTTTTCTTCCAGGAAGAGATATGTTCCCAAGGCATACCCAGTGTTAATCCCTGTGATACTACTGTAGGCTACCTAGAGACACAGCTTGCTCCCTCTGAATTGCACCCATTTAAACATCTTCACCAATAAATGGGGGCTTGCAAAGAAGTGAAATGGGGAAGCCAACTATCATATGTCTTTACCCTAGGCAGTGTGTGGTTCTGAGCTTTACTGTGTGGTTAATGGACAACATTTAATTATTACAGGCTCGTCGTTCCCAACAAGGGCTACTCATCACTAGACCAGAGTCCAGATGAAAAGCCCCTGGTAGCCCTGGATACAGACAGGTATGCAAAAGTTTGAAAAGGTGATATACATGACAGATTAAGTGAGTTTTTATGCCAGAGGGCAACACTCACACTCTTCCTACCACTATTCCCTCTGGCCTATGCCATGGTGACATATGACCTATGTTCTCTGTGAGCAAGTGAGAAGAGCTGTCAGAAAAGAGCACTGTGATGGATAGATCTGAGGGTCACAGATGAAAGCTGCTCTACAGGCTCCCTTGATGTAACTTCTCTGTGCCTCAAGTAGAGTTTCATGGCATAAGAAAGATAGGACTAAGTGGGGAATAGAGGTCTCATCTAACCAATTCCTTCTTTGCTGTATCTTGTACTTCCCTGCAGTGATGATGACTTTGATATGTCCAGATATTCCTCCTCGGGATACTCATCAGCTGAGGTGAGTTATACTCTCTCTTGCCATCCTTGCTATAAATGCAAATAACAGAGAGCCAGAAATGGCTTGTAGAGGCCTTGCACGGGCAGAAATGGCTACACAACAAATTTAGTAGTGGTATATATTCCATGAGTCTGGAAGGGGCCGTAGCAGAAACTGTGCCATGTTACTTTATACCCTGGTGATCCAGTGGGTCCATATTCTCACTGCCATGGCACAGAGATTTGCCCATCAGTAGTTTTCACAGCTACCTTTGGTACTTTCCTGCATTCTGCCTAGTCCTGCAGTGACCCATGAGGTACAAAAGCATGATCTTGTCTGCCATGGCGGCTCAGCAACTGTATGTATGCCAAGGGCACAAATAAAGAATCTGAGGGTGTGCTGTGATCTCCAGTTATTGGAGTGGTCAGGGTCACCCAGTGTGTGTTTACTTGGAGCAAGCAGAAATTCCAGGGAGGACTTGCAGATATGAGCTCTTGCCCTTTCAAAGAGAAAAGGCAGGAAGCTCAGGCTTATTAGTCCCTCTGCATTGTTTCTGAGTATATTCCCACACTCTCTCATTAATTTATTGCTCAGCTTCTGGCTGCTGCTTCTGCAGGATTTTGCATTCAGGGTGCTGAGCAGCCATTCTGCCCACAAAATGTTCAGAACTCTTGCTCCTTGTATCTCTTCCTTGGATAAAATACCCTGAAACCCTGGAAAACAGCCAAGAGCAGTGACCGTATCAGATGATCCAAGCTGTTTCTGTGCTATAAGTGTTGTTTATATAGATCCAGTTAGACAGCACTTGAATCTGAGATCACAGAGCCAAACTTTACCATCTTTTAACTGCTGTAGTGTGCCCCAGACTGAGAGGGGGGACTGCCCATCTGCCAGTAAATAATGTTATTGCATTACTTTAGCTGAGGGCTTGTCCTCAGGGAAAAATTATTCCAGAACAAAATAGTGTATCTCACTCTAGATATTCCAATTCTGGAGAAGCTAGTACCCTCCCCTTACCTGAGGTCAAAAACTAGGACTGTAGGGCAGTTGTTAATGATGGGGAAATACATTCCCAAATGAGGGACCTCCTACATCTTATGACCACCAGAAGTAAGAAGTCCCAAGTGTCGCTGTGGGACACGTGAAAGCACTACGCGGACCACCTGCTGCTTGCAAGGTAAAAAAGGGACGTTTATTATCTGACTCTGTCTTTTATACCTTCCCAAGGGTGACATTGGATTGGAGAGTGAACGGTCCACCTCTCCAAAAACATTGGACAAACCACCAGTACATCAAGTGCTTTCCACCCCCATAAAAGAATGTAAACAATACGTTGTTTACAGAAATTGTGTGGAAAAGTTCTCCAAAGGAATGTAAACTCAGAAAGCTTTAAGAAGTCTTAAGAATCAGGGTGACACCCAAGTGTTTGACTGTTCCTCTCTTTGTCTGCAGCAGATCAACCAAGACTTGAACATCCAGCTGCTAAAGGATGGGTACCGGTTAGATGAGATCCCGGATGACGAGGACCTCGACCTAATCCCCCCTAAATCGGTCAACCCTACCTGCATGTGTTGCCAAGCCACCTCCTCCACCGCCTGTCACATCCAGTAGTGAGGCCGGCAGGCTGTGATCAGTGCTTTCCACTATAACTGTAAAACTTAACAGCCATTGCTTCCTCCTATGGTAGGACGTGCACCTCTTTGTGTTCATGGAGCCAGGAGAAACCAAAAAATTCATTTTATGATTGGTTGATAACTTATTTTAAACTATGGTAAAACAAAAGAGAAGTTGCTCAGTGTGCCAGGCAGTGCCTGGCAGAGCTGACTGGTCTAGAGAGCGAATGCAGAGGGGTCCAGAGATACCTCCTTGATTTGTTTAGGCACTGGGGATATTTTGTAAAGTGTCTTTTTCCAGAATGGGAAAGGTCAGGTGGGACTTCAGGTAATCCTGCCCACTGAAACCAATCCATCTGCAAGATTAGGGCAAGTTGGAGGTATCAAAGTGTTTTACCAATGGGAGGAAGTCAGTTCTTAATTCATTCACTAAACCTGTTCCATTTGCATAACCAAAATGATATAACTGGGGTACAGGAAGGGGGACGAACCAGGGCATCCTTTTTTATGGCAAAGCTAGCCAGGACTAGCATAATACAATTCATTCACTTGCAAAAGGGACAAGTACCTGACATCTCACTGTGAGTCAGTACTAGCTAGAGCTGTTGTGTCACATAGCCAACGCAATCTACCCTTATCACCACATTAAATTACCACCAAACACATCAGATGAGGTCTGCAATCCACTCATGCCCTTCAAGAATTTGCTCATTTCCCAGGAATACCAACCATACTTGTGACTTTAGTTCAGTCACGTATTCTGACTTCAGCTTGTATTTAATCCATGTGCAACTTAACTCTTTCCAAAAATCTCCAACTTTGTTCAGCTGAGAAGAAGTGAATCCTCCTTGAGTCAGGACTAGAGATGTACAGCCTGAAGAACAGTGCTGGAAAAGCTAGTTGAAGACAGCACATTTTGACAGTGCTTGACTCTTAATATTCCCTTGACACTGTGTCTCTGGGTGCCTGTGGGAGAAACTCATTAATGCTGAAGTCATCAGTGTGGTGGGGTCAGACTTGAGAGGAATTTTCGGCTTCAGATGAAAGATGCCCATAAGAGGAAACTACTGTTCACCCCCTATCTGCCCAGTTGTGAGCCAGACATGGTCCCAGGTCAGGAGCAGTTGGTGCTGGAAAAATTAGGAAATCTGTTGGATTAGGTTGCTGGCCTGAGCTCCCAGTTCACCAGCAGATTGTTTTGAATGCAGAGTCACTTCTGGAATTAGGAAACATGTTCTCTTACTGACTGCAGCATATACAATGGATGGGCTGGAATTTTTCTTGGTGTTGAAATCTTTTGCCACAGATTCTTGTGTTCTCCTGGCCTTTCAAGGGGAAGAACAACCTGCCTTGGGATATCACCTGCTTTGTAGCCTGGGAAAGGAAAAAATAAGGCCAGTTCTGAGCTTCCCATCAGAATTCCTGTGTCACAAAGTAGACCTTGAGCTGTATCACAACAGACAGATGCCCCATCTAAAATCTATATGAAGTGAGCTGAAGCTTTAAGGAGTCTTAATTAGCAGGAGATTTTTTTTAACATCCTGGAGATTTAATCTGTGCAGTGCAAAGCTTGATACCAGCCACAGTTTGAGTGAAAGAACAGGCACACAAGATTCCTGGACTTATTTACTTGATGGTATTGACAACTTTTAAAGCTGTGCTTGTCCCCTCTGCCTAAAACAACATGCTGCCACCCTAGTTCCAGGCCATAGAAGGAGGACTTGAATGGTGCTGTTTACTGAGTGTCCCTGCCTGTTCATGCAGAAGTGATGGTTGACTTGCCAACTCCTGTAGGGATAGTGTTCCTTAAGTGAATTCATCTCCTTTTCTCACCACTTGGTATCCTGAGAGGGAATATTTCCAAAATACAACTCAGGTACAAGGTTGTCTGGAGGTGGGGGAAGTAGAGAGTACAGAGATAGATAAAAGGGAATAACATTCTTTAAGGAGTCTTTTTTAATGGGGAGTGTAGTCAAAACCTAATAGAAATATCATGGTAAAACCAAATCCTATAGGACATGACCAGCGCTCTCTAAATCTTCACTCTTCTGGAGAGGGACTTTGCAGTGCAGCACTGGTATCATGGAATGTCTTCATCACATTTATCCTCCTGGGTCAGTCTCTGTGCCTTCCAGCCAGGCTGCACACGTTCAGCCTTTCCCACAGCCCTTGCTCAGGAGCTCAGAGCATTTTGGAGTGCCTGCTAGAGCAACAAGCCATCTCTTTACCTGGGCCAGCCACTGAGGGCTGCATATGCCACAGGTCTCCATTGTGCTGCCATCATAGAATCATGCCATCATCTAGGTTCAAAAACACCCTTAAGATCACTGAGTCCAGCAATAACCAAGCACTATCCTGTTCAGTCTAGGATAGAATGAGGCTTGCCGTCACTGTTACCTCTCAGGGCTAATACCTCTCCTCTGAGGGACAGATTTCCATCTAGTGGACTTGGCAGTGTGGATTAACAGTTGGATTCTATGATTTTAAAGGTCTTTTCCAATCTGAAGGATTCTGTGACACCCACTGTCCCATGGCACCATTATCAAGTCCTTTTATTCCCCCTGTTGCTGGCTTTTGCTTGCCATGTGCCCTGAGACATCCCCCAGCCCTGCAACTGCCTTCAGCCCTTTGCATTTTGTGATGTGCATCTGCTTCCAGCACACCCCTTTAGGGAGGGAGGGAGATGAATTCAGATGTTCCACCTAATGTTTCCTCCAAATACAAACCGAAGCACAACTCAAGCATTTTTACCTGTGCACAGAAGGAGTTGGTTGCAGTTGGTTTGGCATGACAATACAGGACCATAAAATGGCAATTTTTTGGCTTCTCCTCTCTATGCTTTGTGTTCATATATTTTATTAGGAGAATAATGTAGAAAGAGTGGGGAAAAGTAGTTACCTGTGTAGAGTCATTATCAGAAAGGCTGCGTGGCTTAAGGGAATGCACATGTAGCTGTCATAGAAAACTGAACACTAACCCTTCTGAACTGCAGCCTCTTCAGCAGATTATGACCATGCAGCGTGTTTGTTGGCTTATTATGGAATGTTGAGGACTGCACATGGATATGTATCAAACACAAATGAGGCTGGTTCCCCCTGTTTGGTCTCATGTTCAGACCTATGCTTTAGCCAGCAGGTTTTCTATGTATGCCCTCAGAGTCACAGAATAGGTAAGACTGAAAGGGGCCACAGTGGGGTCATCTGATCCAGCCTCTCTGCTCAAGCAACCCTTGTTGGAAGTTATGCTGTGGTGATTTCCCGGGAAGGTGTGGAGATAGATGGCTATCCTGGCACTGCTCTCCTTAGACCAGTCTCTGCCACCATAGCCAGAAGAAGGCAGAAGGCAGGAGCACAGACTGACTGTCTGTCACAGCACTTCTACAAAATCTACAGAGCTGCTGGGTGCTCTCCTAAATGCAGACGTCATGCAAGAAAGAAAATCATTCCTTCCTCCAATCTTTATACCAAACAAGATGGCCCTCTCAGGCCACATTTTCAATCCAAAATTGTACAGAAAACCAAGGGGAGGAACACTATGGAATATGAAATGCTGCGTTTCTGTCTATCGAAATTACCATGCAAACAGGATGTAAGGATATTGATGCTGGTGCCTCCACAAAGGAATTTGCATTTGATGCCTCCTAAAGCCAGACTGGGCTTTTGTTAGGATTTTATGTAATGTCAGTCACCAAATTATGTGAGTTTCAGCAAATCCTTTTATCAGATGTTAATCTGATGAAATATCAGCTAGTATCCTTGAATTTGAGCTGGATTTGAACAGCAGGGTTTCAGCATTCTGTTCAGTCTCTCTTGTCTGCAAACTCCATATTTTCAAATGTCTTTGGGAGGAGGAACATCCTCCTAGTCTTGAGAAAGGTCTATAGATAGTGTGTCCATGTCTGCTTTTCTTATGTTTGTACATAAACCTTGGCTGAAAGGAGGCTGATGCCCATTCTGAAGGCTCATTTGATATCTTACCAGACACATCTTGAAGTGAACCCTTGGAAGAGCCACTGGGTGATATCTGACATTGTGGCATGTCTGTCCCTAACATGTGTGCTTGGCCACTGGATCTGCTGTGCTCTCGTGGCTGTCCTGCCTGCAGATGCATTGCAACTGCAAAAGCAGGTGACCATCCCTGCTGCATGGACTTTGAGAGGGACTTCAGGACAGCTTCCCCACAGACAAGATGGACTCAGCTCCTTCTGGCTTGTTTCACCAGCTCTTGTCCCAAAAGGAGACACCCACTGTGTTCAGCAGTTCACTGGCTGACACACAGGTCTGCAATCCTGAGCAGAATCCTTCCCTTTCCATGCACAGTTTGATCCTGGTCTGGCCTGCAGGCTGCGCAAGAGGATGCAGGAGGCTTGAAAAATGCAGCACCCTGTGTGTGACTCAACAGAAACATGAAGATGCTTTTGAAGAAAGGAAAGACCCAGCTGGGCAACAGATGGAAAACAGGAAAAGGAACACAAGCAATAACCAGAAAGATTGACAAGTGCTGTCTTGGCCTAGGGCAGATCCCAGTTGTCCAAGTTGATCTGTCTCAGTGCCATGCTGATGCCAGCAGGGAGAAAAGCTTGCTTTTAGATGCACACACCAGAAACACCCTGTCTCTGAGCTCACACTGCAGCCAGATACAGCTGGGTGTATCCAGACCTGGTGGGTCTGCTGGACTTTTAGAGCACAGAAATGAGATCTGGGGTCCTTGCTGCTGTTAGTATTTGCTCTAACCTCAGATAAGCCACATCCCTTCTTGATGTCCATTCCCTTCTGCAGCACATGGGAGAAACCTGCCTTCCCAAAGTTCTGCCACCATCCTGCGTAGATAGTGTCAAGTGTGCAAGGCACCATTGATAGGATAGTTCTGCAAGCAGGATGTAAATATCATGCTATAGAAATGTAATTCCTATTTTCAGAGTACTACTCTGCTTTCCTTCTGTTTACCGTCTTCTGATGTTCCTCATGCATGCCAGAATGCAGCAGGGCGGAGGTTAGTACAGAGGTTAAACATCTTTGGAGAAAGATGTTTGTCAAGGGTATGTTATCCAGTTTCTTGGCAGCTGACTCTTGCACAACTGCTTTCTGAGTTTGCTTGCTCCCAGAGAGAACATGTGCAATGACTTTGTGGCCAAACAGCACCATCCACTGATAGCAGAATTAAGGAATTTAGGAGTGCAGCTTGAGATGGCAAGACATGATGAAGGGGAACAGAGGATTGAAAGGCTTATTTTTGGGATATTCCCATGGCAGTTTCATGCTCTTGCTTTTAGCAACTGTATGATCATCTTAACCTTTAGACTGGTGTTTCTGCCTGGGCTGCTCCTTTACTTTTCCATTCTCACTTCAAACCCACCTGGGGTATTGCCACTCTTACATAGACTGCCATAGGCTTTGGCACCTGGAGGCTGCTTGGCTCAGCAAGCTTGGACTGCATTTCAAAAGCAACATCTGCATAGAGGAGCAGTGCCATGGGGCTAGCTAGGAAGGCGTAGAAAGGTCTTCATTTTAAACTGCTTTTCACCTCTAGACACACTTGTCTCTTCCTTTAAAGGCTCAGCTGTGAGAGGGATTGCTCCAAACCACACCTCATCAGACAAACCCACCTTTGTTACAGAACCACACAAGACCTGAAGCAGAAGGGCCAGGAATTTAGCATAAAGGGAGATTTTGTGCCCGGGATTATCTGCAGGAGGTCAGTGGAGGTTTCTCATAGGAGTTGTGGTACATATTTTAATTTCCTGCATTATGCAGCTGAGCTGCTGTATTGCTTCCCAAAAATTACAGCTACATCCCTTCCTTTGCCCCACTTGACATTGTTGGCAGTCCTGGGATGACAGCAGCTGAACTCTGCCTATCTGAGCACACCTTTGACAGCTTGCTGGGGAGACAGAGGCTGGGGCTGAGATCACACAGAGCACAGCCCCATGGCCCACATAAGCATGCAGCAAACTGTGTCACAGAGCAGCACAGACACCAGCAGCACAGGTTGCAGCTTTCCCTGGTGCCTACTGGAAAGCAGTAAGCACAAGGAAAAGGCCACTGAAAGACCATTCTAAGTCCCATAGCTGCTAAGATATTTACTCTCCCAGAGCAGCATTTCTCCCCTAGCTGCCCATGCAGCTGTCCCAGGTGAGCTCCATGGGAAGCACTGCTCTTCTCCCAGGCTACCTTTTTGCTTTTGCAACCTAAATAAGCTGCAACTCCATTTTGTACCCACATTCCTCAAGCCTCCATGATTTAGGAGACACTGTTGAGAGATAGAATACAGACACATGGAAAGAGCTGAAAAACTTGGGCAAGCACTCTTCATGACAGACCTTCATATCCACCCCCAGTCCACAGATTTGTTTGTTCAGTTTCTTTGCATGGAGAAGCAGTAGCAGCTGTGTTCAACTTGTTGTTGCCTTTGGCCTAAGACAAACCCCAAGCAAAAGTCAGGCCAGCTGTAGGTCAGTGAATATGACAGGGTGAGAATCCGACAGGAGGCTGGGATTTCTCTTCACCCACATGAAGGCTGTGGGACTGAGGATTCACCAGGTTCATGCAAAACCTGGTGAGATGCAGCCCACCAAGCCGGATGCCTTCACGCTCCTGGCCTCAGTGCTGTGGGTCCAGGTCTGCAGATCATGTCCCACACCTGCCAACCCACATTCTCCTGGTATGGGCCTGGGTCCTGCAGCAGAGGCCTTAGTAGGGAGCCTGTTGCCTCTGCTTTTGCTGCACTTGGGCAGGGTGCTCTGAGATACTGGTGGGGCTGTAGTTCTGCAGGGAGAAAGACTCTGGTGGAAGATTAAGTCTTTGCAGGGAAGACAGTTCAGAAAGTTGGGTTTTTCCCTTACCCTTTTTGCACTTTTTAAACCCTTTTTACTCCTTCCACAGAGGTTATTGAACCTTCAGTTTAATAAGGGAGATGAGCTGCATTAAATAGGTTTCTGAAGGGTCTGAAAGCAGGTGCTGACTGGCGTGCAGAGCCAGTCTGTGCCTGACATGATTTCCAGACCTCATTGTCCAACCTGTAGCAGAGTCACCCCATGAGCTGGGCAAGGACTGGGGTGACCCTCAGTGCTGACTGAGGGTCAGCACTGGCCATCATGTCAAACAGCCATGGCTTCCCAAACTGAAGAAGAATCAGACCAGAAAATGGGAGAAGGAGCAACTGCAGTAGAAGGATAGCTAGTTGTCACAAGTAATCTTCAGTATCCGTGTCCAGTGGTTAGTCTTAGAATTGCAAGCCTTTTTATATTGCACACACGTCCTCCTTCCACTTCCCTTTTCTCAAAGCAGCCGTCGCCTTTCTTCCCCCTGCCCCATGCACTAGTGATGAGCATCAGAGGCAGTTGCACCAAAGTGATTCTCAGCCCAGTTCTGCATCCCCCTTTCCCACCCGAACCCAAGGCAACCTGGACAGTGGTTGGCCTTCACAAGTCTAGTAATTCCAGTTAGGTTTCTTTCCTTGTGTTTCATGGCTTCCTTCCCATGCACTCTAGCAGGGCACTACAGGAGGCTCTGACCATGTCCCAGGAAGTTTCTTTGCCCCCAGCAGCACCTTGCCGCCATGCACCTTACTGGGAATGTACTGGGTCAATGCTGGTGAGATCTGGCACTGCCGATCTTGAATGGGTGGCAGCTAATGGGGATCCACCCAAGGAAGTTGGCAGAAAGTGGCTACTGTCCCTTTTCTTTTCTTTTTTGAGGGAGAGAAGGATTTTTTTGGCATTACAATTATTGTCCATCTTCCAGTGGCCAAGTTCTGGGCTGCATTAATAATGGGGGTTCATTGGCTGTCCAGGCAGGTGTGGAGCTCTGCGCCAACCTTAATAGCAAATGTCATGGCTGTAGCCAGAGCCTGTGTACAGGATGGGTTTCTTCCATGCTGTAAAAGTACTTTCAGCAGGCTCCAGATGGACACTTCTGGTAGACAAAAAAACAACACTCCTAAAAGTCCAAATCAAATCTGCACTTCCATTTTGTGTCCTCAGCATGGGGAAAAAAATCAACCTAAGCAAATGCCTTCCAGGTCTCCATTCCCCTGTGTGGTGCCTGATGCACCAGGGGAAGGGGTGATGGGAGGCATTTCAGGGTCACCAAAAGCAAGAACCTTCTTGGATTTATTTAATGGAAATACATTTCAGGACGGGAGACCTCCCGACCTTCGTGTTAATCTCAAGAGCAGGAGATTAATTTCTGGCTGTCCTTGCATATAGTGAAATATAGCTGAAACAGCCAAACACAAATAGAGTTAAATGTAGGGTTTGACCTGAATAACCTTTTAATTAGGAAGATAAATTTGTTGTAGCTTGACCTTAGTCCTTGTTAGGAACCTGCTAATCATTTGACATGCAGAGTATATTAATGCTGCACTTAACTTGGCCATTGTTTTTTTATCTGGTTTTGGGAGTTTTTTCACTCTTGAAGCATAAGTATACATCTTGTATGGGTTTTCTTTTGTTCCCTTTTTTCCCATTCAGATCATGTAGCACACTGTTGTACTTTTGTTCCCGTCTGTGTAGAGTATTGCCTTAAACAGATCAGTTGTGTTATGGTTTGTTTTGGGTTTTCTCTTTTCTACCATCAGTTTTATACATTAATTTATTTTAAAATGTGGGGGTTTTTTTCAAAAACATTAAAAACATGTATAATATTTTTTTTTAACATTTCCATTGCAGTATTTATCATTGTTACTGGTTGTGTGTAGTGTAACAGAATTAATGATATTAAAAAGCATACATATGAAAACCAGCCTGGCAGCCTTTTTTTTCATTGGAGCAAACCAGGGTGAGGGGGTATGGACTGCATCAGCTCCTCTGAGCTCCCAGCAGGCGCAGATACTGAAACCAGGTGTGCACACCATGGCCTGCTTGGTCCCAGAAACAGTGGCTGCTGTGACCTGTGTGAATGGCAGAGGTAAATATTCCGGGACTAGACACCAACGTTTGGGAAATATGAGTTCCCAGGGCAGCATGAAGGCACACAAGGCTGGACCCAGCTTCTGCATCTGGTCTGCAAGAATTAGAAAGAACTGCTGAATCTGTACGACATCATAACCTTTTCTCCAGCCTTGCAGCTGTTCTGCCCCTCTAAGCTGTTGGCACAGGAGCCAAGCCCTGATTTTAAAGTCCAATACCAGCAGCTGGAAAACCTGGACCACCAGGGATAGAGGACAGCGGTGGAGACCAGTGGATCATGCTGGCAATAAATCTAGTGCAGAATTAGTACCCCCACAGCTGAGAGGCTTGGGTTACACCTCTGCACAGTGGTGCTCCCCAGACCTGGGTTGCTCCAAGACCAGGGAGCTGAGGAAAGGATAGGCACCGCAGTGTTCACCTTCCCCTCCCAGCCTCCCACTGACTCCCTGGAGGGAATGGGGCTGATGGAGGGCCTATACCTGGCTTAACAGAGAGCAGTAGGGTGTGAAAATCAAGGGCATATTATTTTCTTCTTCTGCAAGGGCGTATAATTAATTTTTGCTGAGACTCACTCAGGTGTTCCAGGCTGTCCAGCAGCAAACCAGGCAGGACTCTGCAGTCCTTCAAGGGCACAGGTTGACGTCTCCCCTGCCAAGATGGGTGTGGTTCTGCACCCATGGATCTGCCTGAATGAAGCAGCAGAGGGATTGGAACAGAGGGCACAGCAGGGCTCTGGGTGGGCCAGAGCAGAGTAGGGCTTGGGCTTGTCCCCATCCCTGCAGGGGCATCTCTGTGCAACTCCCCAGCTCTGGAGAAAGCAAACCCAGTTCATGCCGCTCTCACTTTGACATGACCCAGCTGCTTCTGCACTAAGATGGATGAGGATCGTTCACTCTAATTGCAGAGATCATTACTCAGATGGAAAAGCAAACAAGGCACACAGGATCACCCAAATCCAGCTTTTAATTAAAAAGGGGAGACAGAGCAGGCAATAATTTTCCTGGCTATCTCATCAGGCCGGGGCAGCTGTACTGGTGCTGTGCCACAGGCATTGGCTACACTGGTTTGGGTATCTCTCTGCCTGCAGCTGGATTGCTGTAGGATTTCCAATAAAATATAGGAGAAAGGGGCTTGAAAAGCCACAATCACTGCTCCTGCACCTCCCAAAATAAAATTATCTTGACTAGGACTAGCTGAAACTATTTCCTACCATTGTATGGTAGCTGCTGGCAAAAGGGGAGGAAGCTGGGAGCCAAGACAAAACAAGGAGGGTATAGCCCAAGAGGGATGTAGGCCTGAATTGCAGTCAGGGAGCATGGCTATGAGACTGACAGAAAGCCATCAAATCCCAGTGCTCCCATTCTGTGTCATCACTGATCACATGAACATCACCCTGCACTGCAAGTGCCAACCCACACCTGTCCCAGCAGGCTGCATGTTCCTCTTCTCTAAAAAACACAGGACCCTCAGCAGCACTTGCACCAACACCTACTGCGTGCTGTGCTCTGTCAGAAAGACCATCCAAGAGTGGGCTCTACAGGAGCTCTGGAAAAAGAGCCAAGTTTGTAACACAGGTAAGTGCTGCAGGAGGAGGAAACTTTGGGGTTTCTACACCTACCCAGTTGCAGAGGCAGGAGAGTAACACAAGGACTCAGAGGGTGCCTCACTGTATCTCTGTAGTGAGGCACTGTCATACTCCCTGATCAGGAGAGTGTTTGATACCCCATGGCATGTGCTTGCTGACTTGTCCCCTGGAGCTGCATCCTGCAGTGGCTTTGGTCTCTCAGAGTTGGCAGAGCAGAAGCACTGACATCTCAGCCCTGTCCCTGGAGAAGGTTTCAGAGAGAACCAGGCACAGGATCTGCTGAAGAAGGGAAACTGAGGCAGTGACAGGGCTCATGCCTGTCAGGCTCAGGCTGCTGTTTGACATGGTGATGATGGGGTTGCTCTGAAAGCTGCTATAACACAGTTCCCAGACTCAGATGAGTTCCAGCTGGTGGGTCTTCCATGCCAGAGGACCATATGAATGGCTGGAGAGCGTTCTGAGCACTGAAAAATCCCTCCCAGCCCTGGTCCTGCAGGAGGAGCAATCCCTGAGCTGACCACTCAAAGGGCATCTGTGGGACACAGCTTTCCCCTCACAGGCTAAGAAGGTCACCAGCACTGAGGCAAAGCTCACTGCAAACCAGCTCATATCCCGCAGCCTCGCTACCATGTGCATTGTAATGAGGGAGCAAGCAGAGGGCATGGACAGGGACATCATCACTGTGCAGGACGGAGATGGTGCATGCTACCAACCAGGACACCCCTCTCCTCCATGAAACACAGCCCTCTCAGGCCTTGCCTGCTGTAGGATATTGGTACAGTCCTGTAACTCCCTTTCCAATGCTTGCCCCATTCCTAGCAGTCCCAGTGCACTCCCCCATCTCCCACTAGGCAAAGTGCTCAAATGTCTGTGGACACCCTGGATGCAGGGGCAGAGGAGCAAATTATTCCATCCTCTGTCCTATGGTTTTGGATGGGTGGGGAGCTAGGGAAGAGAATCACAGCACTGCTATGACCCCCTGGAAGGCTTGATGCTCAGATCTCCATCTACATTTCCAGCATTAGATCCTGCCTAGTTATCAGTTTCACCATGTGTCCCAGCAGCTGTGAAGGCAGATGCTGCCACATGGAATGGGTGTCTCTTCTCACTCCCTGCTGTCTGTAGGGATTAACAATGATCCCATTACAAAATCCATTGGTCCAAGGTCAGCCCAAGCAACTAATTGAGGTGGCAGTGCAGGAGAACTACAGAACACCATCAGCCATCAACCTCACTGTCTATTGGCCTGAGATGGAACTGATTGATGAGCTCCAAAAGTTCTGCCATGGTGCTAGCTGTCCTGTGTCAGAGAACATCTCCATAGGGTCTAGGGTCTGATGGTGCTGGCAGTGGGTCTTTTCAGCACCTCTTTGCATCTTGTGTCCTCCTCCAGTGCCAAAGGGATGCTCACTCACTATATGTGCTTGTGGCTTTGCCATGGCCATCCATCTCTTTCCCTGGACTGAGACTCTCCCTGTCCCAGGGATATCTGCACATCCTGAGGGTTCTGACTTCCCAGTGGCCCATAATATCCCCTGGTAGTAAGTGCTGCCTGAGGAATATTCACCTGGTGCCCCATAGTCACCAGGGACCTCTATGACAACAGATCCTTAAGATCCTTAAGAAAGCCAGATTTACTCCCTGGACAGTTTGTATGCGTGGTCTCATCCAGCTATGCTTGGGACTGTACAACACCTGAAATCCTGCTGGCATCCCTGAGCCAAACTGCATGTACCTTAGCATCTCCCAGATTTTGGGGCCACATCAGTGTTTCTTGTGCTGCTCTTCAATTTTCTGTTCTCATTGTGTGCTGTGCTTACCAAGAACATGTTCCCTGGCCACACTGTTTGTTATGCAGTAATCAGCCCTGCCCTTCACCCACTGGTGAAGGTCTGGCAGCACCTTTTAATCCCCACATATTTACCTTTAGGATGTCCCTGTTGCTGAAGCAGCTTTTTCCAGTCCTTGGCAGATGGCAGAAAAGATGCTGTTCAACCAGCATAGTCATCATTCTGCTATTGCATCAAATCACCATGGGCCAAAATTAGGTGTGAGACTTAGCAGAAAATCTGTGATTGGCTTTAAATTTCTGAGTTTAGAAACTAAAACCAAACAATAAGAAGAATAAACAAGGACCACTGGATTCCCATATTATGTCCCTGTGCCTGAGTCTCAGAGAGAAGTTTCTCAAGGTCTTCTCCACTGAGAAACTGGAATATTTTCTTTGATTGGCATGGGTCTGTTATGAGAATTTTAGGGAATTAACCATGCAAAAGAGAGTGGCATTTGCAGGCAGGGAGACCTACTGGAAATGGTCCATTGAGATGACAATGCCAGGGTACATAACTTCATCTCAGAGGCTTACTTTGCCCCACAGCAGTGGTGAAGGGCAAAGGTGTTCTTTCATTAAAACTGGCTTGGGCAATTTTTCCCCTCAAACCCCCTCCCACAGTCTGGGGATGTTCCTGGAAAGGGTGGAGAAACTTCACGGACTGCTGGTTTGGTGGGCACTATTACAGCCCCTGCAGGCTGGTGCCCTCCTGCCATGCACAAGCTGGAGACCAAGAAAGCACACAAGGGAAAGCTCTTGGAGCATAGTAACACAGCCAAAAATAGAAGCTGTCATTGACACCCGTGTTTTGTCGGCTTCATGCTGGGATGCTGAGGACGTGCTTGCTTTTGGCAAGTTGTCCAGCAAGACCTGCCATCCATCTGGGATGCTGAGCACTGCCACAGGCTAAATAAGGAGGGGTACTTCGAAAGCAGCACAGAATTAATGAAGGCGTGAAATGCCCTTGTCTGACTCTGATCTGGGAGCACAGTGCCAGGGGGCAACACCACCCAGGCCCCATGTGTTCTGCTGATCATAAATCCTGGGCACTATGGTCCTCACAGTGGGGGGGATGCTTCAGCACAGAGCTCTCAGGGGTCCCCCACCTCAATGTGGCAGCAGCGTGCCATGCTGTGCCCACACCAAGCAGTACCCCAGTCCGCCTGGGAGCAGGGAAACCCCATGAAACCCCATCTCTCACTAAAACCATCAAGCATGTCCCGGCCTAAAAGCACGCCATTGAAAAACCTGGCCCGGCCCCAAATCATTCAGTGAAAAGGACATCCCAGCCCCTAAGCATCTCATGAAAAGCCCAACCCAATTCAAAAGGATCCCTCCCAGCCCGGGGATACCCCCACCCCCACGCACCCCCGGACATCCCCAGCAGCTCCAGGCCCCGGCGCGCCTGGGGCTGCCCTCCCCGCACCGAACTACATCTCCCATCGGGGAGCGCCGGCCCGTGGGCCGGGGCGGGGCGGGAGCCGGGGCGGGAGCCGGGGCGGGACGGGAGCCGGGGCGGGAGCCGGGGCGGGGCGGGAGCCGGGACGGGAGCCGGGACGGGAGCCGGGACGGGAGCCGGGACGGGAGCCGGGACGGGAGCCGGGGCGGGAGCCGGGGCGGGAGCCGGGGCGGGGCGGGAGCCGGGACGGGAGCCGGGGCGGGGCGGGGCGGGAGCCGGGGCGGGAGCCGGGGCGGGAGCCGGGGCGGGGCGGGAGCCGGGGCGGGAGCCGGGGCGGGGCGGGAGCCGGGCGGGAGCCGGGGCGGGAGCCGGGGCGGGAGCCGGGGCGGGGCGGGGCGGGAGCCGGGGCGGGGCGGGAGCCGGGACGGGAGCCGGGACGGGAGCCGGGGCGGGAGCCGGGGCGGGGCGGGAGCCGGGACGGGAGCCGGGGCGGGGGGCGGGAGCCGGGGCGGGAGCCGGGGCGGGAGCCGGGCGGGAGCCGGGGCGGGAGCCGGGGCGGGGCGGGAGCCGGGCGGGAGCCGGGGCGGGAGCCGGGGCGGGGCGGGAGCCGGGCGGGAGCCGGGGCGGGAGCCGGGGCGGGAGCCGGGCGGGAGCCGGGGCGGGGGGCGGGAGCCGGGGCGGGAGCCGGGACGGGAGCGGGGCGGGAGCCGGGGCGGGAGCGGGGCGGGAGCCGGGGCGGGAGCCGGGGCGGGAGCCGGGACGGGAGCGGGGCGGGAGCCGGGGCGGGAGCCGGGGCGGGGCGGGAGCCGGGCGGGAGCCGGGGCGGGAGCCGGGCGGGAGCCGGGGCGGGAGCCGGGCGGGAGCCGGGGCGGGGCGGGAGCCGGGGCGGGAGCCGGGGCGGGAGCCGGGACGGGAGCCGGGGCGGGGCGGGAGCCGGGGCGGGAGCCGGGCGGGAGCCGGGGCGGGAGCCGGGGCGGGGCGGGAGCCGGGCGGGAGCCGGGGCGGGAGCGGGGCGGGAGCCGGGCGGGAGCCGGGGCGGGAGCCGGGCGGGAGCCGGGGCGGGGCGGGAGCCGGGCGGGAGCCGGGGCGGGGCGGGCAGCGCCCAACCCCGGAACCGCGCTCCGCCCCGAGCCGAGTCCCCGGACCGGCAGACCCGGCCGCGGCCCGGCGGTGCCGGTGAGTGAGCGGCGCCCGGCGCTGCGCTCGGGGCGGGGGACATAAGCCCGGCTTGGGGTTGCGGGCGGAGGCGGGTGAGGGGGCCCCCTGCCTCGGACCCGGGGCTGCGGCATCGGCGATGTCTCGGGAAGGCCCGCGGGGAGCGGGATGAAGGTGCTAAGCTTTGCCAGACCTCGGGGAGCGAGCCCCGCGCACCCCGCCGTGCAGGGACCGCGCGAGTTCTCCAAAGGGTGTGAGTCCGGCCGCCCGGAGAAGATGAACGGAGCCGAGACACATCCCCGGCACCACTTGCAAATTGTACCTTCAACTTTTGCCGCTTGTTAAGATGCTTGTCAGTGAAAACTTTGCAGATGGGTATAGGCAGGTCATTTTGTTCTGTAGTGGGTTGGGTTTGGAGTGGGTTTGGGACAGCTCCGCTATTACTGGCTGTGGCGAGGAGCAACCAAAGCTGTTAGAAAGCACAAATGCTTCTTCTCCTTTTCCCCCCTTACCACCTTGGGATACTCATGATGGCCAAGGGGCAAACAGTAGACACCTGCATCCCAGTGGAGAGTGATGCTTGTGAGGTTGTGTCTGCGTGGCTGAATCTGCACATGGAAGAGGTGGAAGGGACCACTTAAAGGGATTGGTGACTGTGTTTGGATTGTCCAACGTCACCAACTGTTGGATATGGATGTAAAGTCTGGGACTTGCGTCAACAGCCCAGCATCATGAGCCATCCACAGCTCTCTGGAGCTGCCAGTGCCTGGAGTTTCATGGTGACCTAAGAGCTGGAAAATCAGCAGGGCTGTGTCAGAGGGATGTACTTAGGTTTCCATTTCTCCCTCATATCGTGTTGTAGCAATTGGATGTTGAGGTGGGCTCAGGTTTCAGCCTGCATAAGCATCCGAAATGCTGAGTGCTCCCAAAAGGCTGAGTCAGCTCTTTGAAGAAAGAATCTGTGTGACCAAATGGAGCACCAGGTCCCACTTGTGGGGTGGTTTGTCTTGGAGGACAGAGATGAACAGTGAGATTGACACCTGCTTCGGGGAGAGGGTGTTGGAGTGATGGGGTGGTTGATGGCACATGTCTGGTACCAGCCAGAGACAGGCTGGGGGACCAACAGACAGTGGCAAAGACATCAAAATCTTTGTGGCTGTGTATCTTAACGTGGCAAAAGTGGCAAATGAAATAAGCTAATAGGACCAGTAGTTGGTGTTCTGCTTTTGCCACTGCTGGGCACAAGATCTGATGGCCTTTCAGGTGCCAAGGAGCTGATTGCTGGGCTCAGGGTTACTCCATAGACCACAATTCCAGAGTCAAGCTCCCTCCCTCCAGCTCCCCGAGAGTCTGTGGGACTTCTCCACCGTGGACTGAGACATCGTCTTAAAGTGAGAGCCCTAGAGCTTTCCCTCCCTTGTGCTCAACATACTTTGATGCAAGTGGACCAGGAGGACTCATTTTGCTTTAAAGTCTCCACAAATCTTTGTGGCTCAAATAAATTCAGGCTCCCTGATGTGCCTCCAGGCAGGGAAAAGCAAAAGCCTTTAGTCATGATTTAGTCATGAGACAAAATCACCATGAGCTGTGTGCAGGGTTAACGTGAAAACCCCAGCCTATTAAACTTCATCTTGGTAATTAGCAGGGGGTGAAGAACAAAGAAAGAGGATATTGTAAAGGGGGAATTGTCAGGGATGTTAAATATTAAGTTGTCTGCTGCCAGAATCGGATCCCAGTGGCTGCTTTGTATTCATGGTCAAACACTGGATGAGGTGTCTAAATGGAGCATGACTTGACACTGAAAACTTTAAAGGACAAAAGAGGGCTGCAAAATCATGGTTCCTGTAATAAAGGTGGAAGTATTTAAGGTTCGGCAGAGCTAATGCCACAGCTTCAACTCCTCTTGCAGACAGAGTGAGGTGCTGGCAGCCTGTCTGCACTTTGCAAGATGAGCTCTGTATTCACATGGCCACCTTGGATTTGGGGTTTATCCTTAGAGTGCCCAGTGCTGTTTAATCCTATCTTACAAAAGAGCCAGCAGCAGTGGGCCAGCTTGTTTCTTTTCACACAAGGCAGCCTCATTACTCCTCTGGATCATGACTCTGCTTAAAATCACAAGATCTGGGGTCGAAAACAAAAACCACCCAAATCCCCGTGTTGGATTTTGGTTGAGGTTTTTGTTTGTTTGCTTGCTTGTTTCCATTTTTCTTTCTGACTGTGCCACTCCTGTGAGTGCAGGGAGGGGATGCGCCTTTGCCGGCCCTTTGGCCGGGAGGTGAGATGCCAGCCCAGACCGGCGGAGGGCTGGCCGGCCGCGCATCCGTCCCGGCGGCTGAGGAAACGCGGCGGTGACGCGCTGTCCCCTCCTCCTGTCCGCGGACACCCGCGGCTCGCGGAGCTCGGAGCGCCCCGCGTCACAGAGGATGGAGGACGTGGAGATGTAGTGGTGGTCCTTTCTTACGTGCTTCAAAAGACATCTGTGGCGGAGCCAGGCGGTAGGCAGGGATCCCCGGGAAGCCATGGCCAGGTAAGCACTGGGGCACCATGCCCCGGAGGGATGAGGTGCCTCCTGCGTGGGCCTGGCTGTGTCCAACAGCTGGGTGTGGGGGGAATTTGCAGCAGCCCTGACAACAAGGGTCTGTCACTTTGCAGGAGGTGCGGAGTCCCCCGAGAGCAGCATACCCAGGAATCCCTTAGGCCAGGCAGTGTGTCCATCCCTGCTCTGACCACAGCAAGGACGGTGAAGGTGAGGGGTCCTCTGGGGCACCATGTTCTCCTCACTGTCCTTGCAAAGGCAGAGTTGCTGCCGTGGCTCAGAAGCTGGGTGTCTGTGCCGTACACATACCCCCCGAGGTGGATTGAGTATTGCAGGGATAAACCAAGACCCCCAGAGTGATCCAGCTTAGTATTTGGGGGAATGCACAGACTTAGGGGGGAATCAGTGCCTCTGATCCATGTGGATTTAGGCTGTGTGAAGAGCAGCCCTGTGCCCCATGCCAGTGTTGTCACCAAGGTGCTCCCACGTATCCCACCTGCTCCCGTCAGCACCAAGCGGGAGAAGCAGTGATTTCACCCTATTTGACTCCAAAATGCCCTCCAGAAAACTCCAGTGCTCTGCTGCCGACTCCTCAAAGGGAATTAAACCCCCAGGGAGGATTTGTTTGTCCCTCCCATCAGGCGTGCAAAGTCCCTTTGTCAGGGCAGGTTCCCTGCAGACAGTTTCAGACTGGGCACATGGAGACTTTTTTGCTCCCACAGCTTTTCTGCAGAGAAGGCGTTTCTCCCTTAACTTGCTGTCCTAATTGCCTGCTCGTGTGTGGGGTTGGAGATGCCTCTAGTAAAATCTGCAGTGTTTCTATACCATTTCCTGAGTTTGACTCTTGCCAAGATGTTTGGGGAGGAGGCGGCAGCACCTTGCAGTGGAAGAGGGAGGGTTTCCTGGCATCCTGGTGTGGGAAATGGGTGTGTGTCCCTGGCAGGAGCTTGTCTCCCATCATAGTTCAGACGTGACCCTTCCAGGGTAATAGAGACCAGTTGTATGTTATTGACCCTCTTTAAATGAATGTCCTAATTGCAAAGTGACTGGGGTTAGTGGTGCTGTGGGTCTCGCAGCCCACAGTTAGCAGTGGTGTTGGTAAAAATAGAAGCGGTCAAAAAATGGATTTTTATTTTTACTCCATAAAGTGTGTCCTGGTCAGATGTTTTGCTTTCATCTCGAGTTAAGGCAAGGCGACTCACTGCTTCCACAGAACACAGAGAAAAAGCTTTGTTTTGGGTCAGCTGGGAAGCTCCAGCACAGCAAGCTGCAAACATGCTGTTTGACTTTGACACTCTCCCTTCTTGTTTTCTTTTTTTTGTGTCTTGGAGCAAAATAACAAGTTAGCATTACACAGGAAAAAAAATTGTTTAAACGCTAAGTGCATGAGCAGGCACCTCTGTGGGCTGCAGCTTGTGAGAGGCAGAAGGTATCTCCAGGGAGCCTGGGAGACTTATCTCTCACCTGGGATGGAGCCAAATCTCCCACTGGAGAAGTACACTCTGTTAACAAGGCAAAAAATAGAGGGCACAGACCAGAATTGCTTTTGGAGACTTCCTTGGCCCATCACAGTACTGGGGGATGCCTGCAAACACTTTCTCAGCATCTTGGTTGAAATGGTGTCCAAGTGGGCAGTGTCCATCAGCAGCCACAGGGTTTGATCCTGGCCCAGTCAGAGCAGGATTAACTCCACCAATTCAGTCATCCAGCTTGCACATCCCTCTGAGGCAGATTGGTGTCCAAAGGACTCAAGAGGCTACAAAACCTTTCTTAAAAAATACTATTTCTCTACTGACAGTGGCATTGATGACTCCCTCATGTGTGCCATGAGCTCCAGTCCATGGAGAGGGGGAGAAAGAAACAACCAAAAAATAGAGCAGCTTTGAAGAAGTTCATAAATAATAAACTAGCTTCCTGAAAGGGAGATAAAAATCCAGAAACTCCCTGAAGCCCTGGGAGCTGCTGTCAATTTTAGATGGAGACGCAGCAACAGTATCAGATATTTCTTGGGCTTAAAACCCTGAATTAGAATTGGCAAAGAAAACACTATTTTCCCTTTTTTTTTTTTTTGTAAAGAAAATGGAAAACTTCCAAAAAAATTATTTTCCAAAATAATGTGCAAGTCCTTCTTGGTGGAGGGTGCATTTTATTTTTTCGCACCTTGAGCTTTGCAGTCCCTAGATAAGTCACAAGTGAGACACAGGCATGCCTCCAGAGTCACAGGTTTTTATTTTCATGTCCCTCTCTCTCTGGCATCCCCAAACGTGCCCATGTTGAGGGTGAGGGCTTGTTTGGGCTCAGTGTACCTGTCTGTATTTCTGTATTTCCAGAAGCATGCTGCTGCTTTGTGGCTTCACTAAGCTTTGCTGGTTTTGGCCAAGGTCCTTCTGCAAACCCTCCTCCTCCACCATCCCTGGGATAGCCCTGTGCTGCTTCTGGTTCATCTTAAAGCCAAGGAAGGGTTGAGGCAGGGATGAAGGTTTATCCCAAACACAGCCTCATCCCACCATCACCTCCTCCCTGTCTTTATTGCCAAATTTTGGCTGGGCTCAGCTGGCCTTGCATTGCAAATATTGTGTGTGTGAGAGCCCCATTGCCCTCCTGGGAGGCAGGATCCAGTGCTGGGTTACACAGCTGGAGTGGTTGGAGCTGTCCCCATCCTGTGACTGAACTCCCTGCTGGCAACTGAGGGCTCTGTGGGAGTTGGCTGTGGCACAAGTTGTTTAACTAAATCCATCGCCTGTTCAGGCTAATCACTTCCTAATGCCTCTATAATCCCATTTAAAGCAACTGGCTGTCTAGAAAGTTACTGGCACCCAGGGGAAGGTTAGAATGACCCATCTGGCCACACGAAAAGTGCACCAACTGCAAGGTCTTGTCCAGTATGTGCTTCAAGATGGATGTAAACACAGAATGTTTTGTCGAGCCTGTGCACAGATGCTGCTATTGGTTTACACATGGCCATCCTTGTAGTGGAGCAACAAAGCTTAGTGGCATTCAGGGGCTCTTTCTGCTTTATTTTTCCTTTCCTGGGGAGAAAGATCCATTGAGGCACAGAGAAATACTCGTTCTGGATCGCCGTGCCTGTGGCAGGGAGAGGGTTCTGTAATTCATCTTGGATCTTTTTCTTCCTTTTTGTTAAGAAAGAAACAACAAAAAGAGGGGTTTTTTTTTCCCTCTGGTTTGCCCACAGCCAGCAGGTTTACAGCCCCAGAGCTTTTGGAGAAGGTGGCTTTGTTTGCTGGCACCAGGCAGATATCAGGCAGTTGGTCTTTTTGCAGCTCCTCTCCCTCCCCTGCTCCTACTGCAGCTGTGTTTGTTTCTCACTCTCCCATGTCCTTACTTTACTTTTCCCCCCTGGATCCCGGGCGTTATGCTTGGCGGAGCCCAGCCAGGCCGTGGCCAAGGAAAAGTCATTAGGCTCTTGGCACAGCCCACTTCCTGGGGGCCATGCAGGGGGGAGTGGGCTGGAGCTGAAATACAGCCTGGAGCCTTGCTGGATAGAGGAAAGGCCCTTTGGGCCCACTGCTCACTTCCTACAAGGTTAGTTTTTCTTCCAGAAAAGCTGGAAGTTCTTTTCCGCCCAGAACTGGTGTAAAGCTCTGAGCACATGGAGGAGCCAGGAGCCAGCCATTCTGTGCTACTCACTGCTACTCACTACATGCCCCCCAAAACCAGACATAAGCCACTGGTACCCCAACACAGTTTGGCTCTCTGTAGCTATGGAGAAACAGGGATTTATTCGCCTTCACTGCAAAACATCACCCAAATGGAGCAGTTGGGACATGCTTGGGACAAGAAGGGGATGTTGCTGCAGATGAATTAAATCTGCCAGGCAGTATGATTAAAATTAGGATTGGCTGCTGAATTGGAGTTCATTACGTGGTGTCTTTTACAGCTCTCAGTTATCCCTTTCTCTTAAAGACACTGTCAGTGGGCTGATCTGGCTCCTGTTTAGCCTCATATTCCCACCCAGTCTCCACTCCTGCCTCACTGAAAGTCCTCCCAACAACAAAAAAACATTAAATATGGGAATTATTTGGTCCCTGTTACCCTGGGGATGTTCCCTGTATAGGGCTCAGGCTGTTCTCCACATGTGTTGTCTTGCCCAGCGTAATTGGAGATGATGTCTGGTACTTGGAACGCAGCACCAGGCATGCCACAGATGGGCAGAGGAGGCTGAGGGGAGCAAAAGGATGACACGCTGTCCCTTGATTCAGAGGTTCTCTCAGACTATTTATATGCTCTCCTTTTTCAGGGATGAGTGTTTGGGGACGCAGTGGAGGTGGGAACTCTCCTAACAATCCGGTGTCTTCTCCTGAGAACGCCAGGCGTGGTTCCATCTGACTCCTCTGCAGAAAGCTCAAGGGAAAGTGCAGCGCCATGTACACCTTCCTGCCAGAGAGCTTCACACCGGTGAAACAGAAGCCCTCCAAGGAGCTGAGGCCAATGTTGGGCACCATCTTGCTGGGCCTCATCCTGTTCATTGCTGCTGTGGTGGCCTGGTGCTACTACACGGTGTCCCTGAGGAAGGCAGAGCGGCTCAAAACGGAGCTGATGGACCTGCGGGCGGACGGCTTCATCATCCGCAACCAGCACGGGGAGGTGGTGTTCCGGCTGGCCTTCCGCTCGGGCAACCTGGACCTGGAGTCGTGCTCCAAGGAGGGTGAGATCCTGAGCTGCTCGCGCTCGAGCCAGGGGCCGCTCAACTTCTTCATCCAGACGGTGAAGCCCAAGGACACGGTGATGTGCTACCGTGTGCGCTGGGAGGAGCTGGCGGCCGGCCCGGCCGTGGAGCACACCATGTTCTGGGAGGACGCCCACTGGTACGGGGGCTCAGAGATGAGCATCCAGCACTGGCCCATCCGCCTGGCCGGCTACCAGGAGCCCGTGCCCTACGTGACCAGTGACGTCTACTCCTTCCGCGACAGCTTTGGCGGCATCCTCGAGCGCTACTGGCTCTCCTCCAAGGCGGCGGCCATCAAGATCAACGACTCCGTGCCCTTCCACTTGGGCTTCAATGCCACCGAGCGTGCTCTCTTCTTCCAGGCCCGCTACAAGGACTCGCCCTACAAGCCCCCGCCAGGCCAGCAGCCCTTCCCTGAGCTCAGCTACCGTGTCTGCGTGGGTTCCGACATCACCTCCATCCACAAGTACATGGTGCGCAGATACTTCAACAAGCCCTCCAAGATCCCTGCTGAGAACGCCTTCCGATACCCCATATGGTCCACCTGGGCCCTCTACAAGAATGATATCGACCAAGATAAACTCCTGCGGTTTGCTGAAAAGATCAAGAAATACCATTTTAACTGCAGCCACATTGAGATTGATGACATGTACACCCAAGCCTATGGGGACTTTGACTTCGACCCTGTCAAGTTCCCCAATGTAACAGAGATGTTTGCAAAGCTGAGGGAAGATGGGTTTAAGGTCACTCTGTGGACTCACCCTTTCATAAACTACAATTCCTCCAATTTTGGTGTGGGGATTGAGCGTCAGCTGTTCATCAAGGAGCCGTCAGGGCGGCTGCCAGCCATGGTGGAGTGGTGGAACGGCATCGGGGCCATCCTGGACTTCACCAACCCAGCAGCCCGTGACTGGTTCCAGAGCCACCTGCGCCAGCTCCGGCACAAGTATGGCATCTCCTCCTTTAAGTTTGACGCGGGCGAGACCAGCTACCTGCCCAAGCAGTTCAGCACCTTCCGCCCGCTGTCGGACCCCAGCATCTGGTCCCGGCGCTACACGGAGATGGCCATCCCCTTCTACGAGCTGGCCGAGGTGCGGGTGGGCTACCAGTCACAGAACATCTCCTGCTTCTTCCGCATCATTGACCGTGACTCTGTCTGGGGCTACGAGCTTGGCCTCAAGTCCCTCATCCCCACTGTCCTCACCATCAGCATGCTGGGGTACCCCTTCATATCTGCCGACATGATAGGGGGAAACTTTTTCCCCAATAAAACCAATGGGGCAGTGGAGATCCCCAACCGGGAGCTGTACGTGCGCTGGCTGGAGCTGTCAGCCTTCATGCCCTCCATGCAGTTCTCCATCCCACCCTGGCTCTACGACAAGGAGGTGGTGGAGATCGCGCAGAAGTTCACGCAGCTCCACGAGTCCCTGGTGGCTCCGCTGCTGCTGGAGCTGGCAGGGGAGGTGACCGACACGGGCGACCCCATCATCCGTCCCATCTGGTGGATCTCGCCCCGCGACGAAGCCACTCACCGGATCGACTCCCAGTTCCTCATTGGGGACACCCTGATGGTGGCTCCTGTGCTGGAGATGGGCAAGCAGGAGCGGGATGTCTACCTGCCAGCGGGCAAGTGGCGCAGCTACAAGGGAGAGCTGTTTGAGAAGACCCCGGTGCTGCTCACCGACTACCCTGTTGACCTGGATGAAGTTGCCTATTTCCTCTGGGTTTCCTAACAGGCTTCTTAATCACCTTTGGAATAACCATGCCTTACTTAGGACTTTCTAACAAATAATAACTCTTAATTGCACATTTCATTTGAGACTGGGGTGGAGGAAGGGAACTAAATAGACTTCAATGTTCTTGGGGATAATTTTTTTTTTTATTTGGTGATTTTTTTTAATTTGGGTCTGGCGGTAGGCTCTGATTGGATTACAGTAGGCAGCGATTTATCTGTATAGGTCAGAAAGGAGCTGTCAGTCTGTCTGTGGTAAACCCACTACCTTTCAAGAAGGTTTCAAGAGTTGGAAGTTGCTTAGTGCCAGTGAGGAGCATTCCTAGTCTCGTGGGAGCACCTGGCACTGGGTATGGGGGTGTGTGCTGTGGGAGGATTGCTACAGCACAGCCTGCTCTAAGTTTTTTAATACAGCAAATATATTCAAATGGATATTTTTAAGAGCATAAAAGCAAAATAGAGTTATATATATATATACACACACACATCTATTTTTTCCCCTTTTGCCTGGCATGGAACTGGACTAACAGTTGTCCCATGCTCCTGCTTTCCTGGGTACCAGGCAGGCCAGGTCATTCAACTGATGTCCATGTGTTTTAACTGAATGGGTTTCTTATTTCCTGCTGGGACAGCTGCATCCCCCCTGCTCACCCATTTGACTTCCTCTACAAGGCTTTTGCCTGTGTGTTTTGCCTGGGGCATCATTGCCTTTCCTAGAGCAGCCCTGCCTGTACCATCATGTCCAATTTTTCAAAGCGCTTTCGACCCCACCTGGTTAAATGATTATCCTGCTGATACTATCCTTTTTGGTTTTTAAGGACAGATGAGGTTTGTTGCTGGCAGAAGGGCTGCCTGGAGCAAAGCTGTCCTCAGACACTCCGTGCGGCACATCCCTGGGAACAGCCGGTTCCCACGAGCGGCACGTGTCATGGATTGACAGTGCCTTTTGCTGATAGCCGGCTTGCCTGTGGGTGGAAGACACCAGCTCTGCAAACTCATGGGTCTGTGCCAGTGGCTGTTCTCACTGCACCCACAGAAATGTTCTCATCTAGTGCAAAGTTAAGCTAATACCCATCTCAGGTCGTCGTTAGAGGTGATGATTTTGTTGAAGGTTTTCCTGAGTCAGTCCTCCTCTCTCCCTGGAAGAGTCCCAGGGAGCTTTCTCAGGTAGTGTTGGTGCTGTGGAGGTGGAATTGCTGTCAGAGGCTCCTGGAGGGCACATGGGGTGATGTGATCCTGCACCCCAAGTCCCCATCAGCTGCCTCTTTGGCAGATTTCCCATTTGATTTTGTACGGGAAAATACATTTACAGAGACCTGAGGCAGGGCCAACAGGATTGAAGTCTTCCCAAGGGCAAGAATTCCCAGCTCTGTTGCAGTTGGTAACATGTGTCAACCCCTAAATTTTTAATGAACTTCTGCAGAATTGAATTGTGATGGCTGGGAAGAGTTGGGAACCTTGCCCAGGCTACAGCCAGCCCAGGACAGCTCAGCATCTGTGGGGCTTCCCCTGGAATTGTGTCTGGACTGGGCATGGATCTGGCACAAGTTAGCCAGGCAGGGAGATGGTGCATATTTTGGGTAGGGCTGGGTACCAGTGAGGATCTTTCTGAAAGCCCATCTCCAGCCAGAGTTTTTCAGGAGGCAGAAAAGGAGATGCATTAAACTTGAGAGTTGTGATGGGTTGCAGGAGGAGAAATTTTGGTGTTAGGGGCAAAATCTGAAGTGTGTTTTTAGTTAGGAAGTAAGGAAGTCTGGTTTGACGGACTCCCTTGAGACCTGAATCTGCCCTGTATAATTTAATCTCAAAATGAGATGTAGGGGAGCCTTACAAGTCCCTGCCCAGCTGGAGCAAAGTGTTTCCTGAAGCCTGTTAGTTTCACAGGTTTTTAATTCTGAAGGACTCAAGTTTCTTCTCTGTCACTGGTGCAGATAATGGTGATGTTACGAGTTACAGATGCCCTCTGGCAAGGAATTATTCCTGGAATCTCAGTGTCACTCATCAGGGCACTGGCAGGATTTGGCCCTTGCTTGCAGGGTGATGTTGAAGGTGAGGAGATGAGTCTGGCCAAAGCCTTTAAGAAGGCCAAGTGTGGAGGGAGCTTCTGCAGCCCTAGAAGTGCTTGAAGACCTTGCTTGGAGGGGCTCTAGATGTTCCCTTTCAACCTTTGCTCATTAAATACCTGAATTCCCTTGTCATGGGCATCATTATGATACCTTAAGAGGCTACTTAGAACAGAGACTAGACAGTATTAAAGGAGCAGCTATTTATTAGAAAGGCTTTCAAAGGGTACACTTTGTGCAGTACAAGGGCCTGGCCATGGCTCCATCCAAGATGGATGATGGGTCACAAGTTTTCACACTTCTATAAGCTTTGGTCCGTTTACACATTGGAGTTAATTGTCCAATTATAGCTTCAGGTTATGCAATCCCATCCTTCCAGTTTGCTCTCCTCAATTTGCTATTTATACTTTTTGGACCTGAAGCTGCAACGGTGTCCTTGGTTCTCAGGCTGGGAAAGGATTGTTTTGTCTAACTAAACTGTGATGAGACCTTGCTAACACTTTATGTAAATTTCAGAGTTATATACTAATGCTGTACAGAATCTGGAAAATGTGAAAGCTAAAACTTAAGGCATCCATTAGGTGGAGGAGATGTTGCACACTCAGCTGCCAGTGCAGAATTGGGATCCTTGGCACAGGACTTCATGGGAAGGTTCCTGGCATGACCATGAGATACTGTCTTCTCTACCCCTGGTTCTGTGGCACTCACCATATGCATCACTCACAAGGAAATGAGGCTGTGTGAAGAGAAATACAGCATCCCTGTTAGTATCCTGCTACTATTAAAATGATGGGAGCAGCCAGATGAGTGCCTTCAATCTCTTTGCAGTAGTTTCAGGCACTGTCAGGAAGGTCACAGAGGAAATTCTCCATTAGACACATGGTCTTCTTTCCCTTCCCCTGAAAAAGAAAGGATTTTATTAATGAAGTTATAATTTCCTTTTATTTAACTACATCAGTGAATGGGTGAGATTATAGAATACCCTTATTTTTCTAAATTATGTAATTAGGGCACAAGTGGACATGGGTGTTCAGTGGTCCAGCAAGGAAAAAGGTAAAGCTGTTGAGAGGACTACGAGCTGATGCTGGGGATAGACTCAGCTGTGCTGCCTTAAGCTGTCTCACAGTCTTCTAGATGGTATTTTCATCTAACTTTTTGCCAAAACCACTATTTTTAACACTATACTGCAGTACTGCAGGACTTGAGGATCTCTCAGACCTTGCAGACCAGAAGCTCTGCACAGATACTTTGGGAACTGCTGCTAGGGATATTTCTCTGATTTACACCATGAGTCACTAGCCAAAGCTGGGTTTAACTTGTCTCAGCCAAGAAAAAGCCCCAGACAAGGTTTGGGAGTTGGATTCTGCCTTTTCACACATGATGTTTATGTGATTGAATTTTGAAGCTTGCACTGTTGTGAATCAGGTTTTCTGGGTGCTTGTGTTTGTACATGCAGTCAGACTGTAATGCTGGTGGGTCTGTTTTTAACCACTTTTCTAATTGCTAATTGGTATGAACTGTAACATGAATCACCTTGATTGAGATAAAATTTTGGAAAACAAAAAGAAGCTTAACTATGTCCATCTGTACCAGGTTGGTGGGGCTGCTGGTTCAGGGAGATTTGGGGCTTTTCTTACCCTAGTCTTCACTGAAATCAGGGCAGAGACTGTTGTTTTATTTAAAGCTTACAGCTTGCAGCTTTTGTGTATGTTTTGAAAGGAAAAACTGGCAGTAACATCACTCTTGTGTTTGCTGTGGTGGTAGACAATCCCACTGGATTAGGGACTGTCCTTCCTTAGGTCCTGACACAAAGAGACTAGCTGTGCCTTAGGGCTGGCCATGAAAAGGCCATGTCCTGGTGAACCCCAATGTTTGTGTCAGCCTCCAGGAGTGGGGACCATACACACCTCTAGGGTCATGGCCTTATTTCTATTGACATTCACCCCAAAAAAGATTTTTCAATACTTATTCTGGGGATTTGCTAGTCCATGCTGCTCTCAGAGGACACAAACTTCAAGACTGTTTGTAGGGGATGAGCAAGAGGAACCTGTTCTCTGCTTCCCTTGAGCTCTCCAGAAGGTCCTTCTGACTGTCCCCACCGTCCCCATGGTTCCCCTTTCCAGATGGCACTGACAGCAAGGACATGGATGGAGTAGATGTTTGTGGCTTTGGGAGGGCCAGGAAGGGATCATCACTTAGGAGCCTTCCTTGCCCCACATCACCCCCTTTGCCCCAAATAATGTTTTTTCCTTTGCTTTCCATTGTTACCACACAAACCATAGCTGCCTTATGCCATTGGGCATCACTAGCAGTGGCCAACCCATACAGCATGGCTTGAGGGTTGAGAGGGACTTCATTTCACTCCTTTTGCAATAAAAGACATTTTCCCAGTGCTTTTCCTTGCCTTCTTCCTTGGGTGCAAGTGCCATCCACACACTTGGGTGATGATCACATGGGGTATGAAGCTGGCACTGCTGAAAACCTTTGAGCAGGTGACAGAGCACTCACAGCTGTGTGGGAGATCCTCAGTGATACAGAGGTCCTTGTAGGAACTGGTGCTTTGGGTTTGAGTTTTGTTTACCCCCTCACAAAACCTGGTATAGTGTGTAGAAAACATGTCTGAGGCTCGACATGGACATGGGGACAGTGAGTGGGGTCAGCTCCTTGCTGGGCCTTAGCTACATGGTAGTGCTTGAAAACACATCTACAGCTGTGCATTGCAGAGGGAGGTGTGTTAGTGACAAAATCCAACCCCCAGAGAGCTACAGCAGAAGCCAAATTTATTGCAAACTGGATTTCAAGGAGGTGCCCATGGGTGATAGTAGAGCAGTGGCTGCTGGCCCAGGAGACCCAAGCTGTGAGTGTGTCCACGCCTGCCTGAAATCACAACTTTAATTAAAAGTAAGAAAAAGCCAACAAGCAGGCAGAGCCCGAGGCTGGAGGTGACTGTGGTGAAAGGACAGACTAAGCAGCAGAGTTCCTTTGGGCACATGGGCAGGCTGGTAGCCTCAGGAAAAAGTACAGCCTTCTCAGTCTGGGCAGGAGCTGCCAGCCTGCAGATCCCTTATGCCAGGAGAGCCATGAAGCTGACACAAAATCCCAGAGGCCAAGTAGAGAAAAACAGATTTTTATTTATTTGGATTTTTCATTTTGCCTGTAGGGCTGGGTGTTTTTTAGCCCAGCAGTCATCAAAGAGGACAGTAAACCTCCCCTGCCAAAAAACAGGCAGCCTGTGGTGAGCCAGGTTCTGTAGGAGAGTCTCATGTCACAAGCACCTCCAGTAAAGAGCTTGTGGACAGCACTGGGAGTGAAAAAAAAATCAAGCAGGACTGAAGCTTAGCAAGGCAAACAAGATGTCCCTCCAACAGCACACAGCCCCTTGTGTGGCAGGAGGGTGTGGAGAGGTGGCTGTGCTGCCACCTGCTCAGGATGCCTCCAGCATCCACCTGTCCCCTATGGCTTCCTGTGGCTCAGCTGGGCAGGAAGGAAAGGCACTGAGGGACAGATTAGAAAGGGATGGGGGAGACATTTTTGTAGTCATGAGACCAGGCATCTCATGTCACCCCCAGAGTCTGCAGGAAGTCTCAGTGTTGCCTGTTTTTTTTCCCCATCAGCCTGTGGTGCAGGTGGGTGGCAGAGGTGTGTGTGCATGCAGAGCACATTGACCGCAGGGGCAGAAGGTGATGGAGTCTGGATCTTACCTCTCATTACTGTGGGCATGAGCTTTGCAGAAAACCTTTTTTTAATGCAGAAACAACAGCCAGAGGAATTTTGCAGGGCTGCCCTGGGACTCTCTGGTTCCCCCAAGACCAGATGTGGGGGACCATTTGGGACTTCGAAGCAGCAACTGGAGAAATGCTTTCTCAGCCTTGGGGGAGATGCTTCCTTGGAAACTACTATCCTGGCATGGGAGAAAGCCTGTGGTAAGGATTCTGTGGTGTCCTGTTAACCCCGAACACAACTGCCAGACTGAACATTGTTTTTCTGCTTCAAATTCCTGCATTAAGGCTGGTTTTCCCTCACCACTGCCACGCCAATGATAGCATTACTGTGATTCCAGCTGCTTTCAGGGGCATCTAAAAAATATTCTGACTCATCCCGTTTGGCACTGCTGTTGTGTCCATACAGGGTCCTCGTGACACAATGGATGTACTGACGGGTAACAGGTTTAAGCCAGTTTTGGGTCTGCTTCATCTAGGCACCAAACAAGCTCTTGACTGAGGACAATGTTCCTCACACCTGTTTTGTTTACTTTTGTATGGAGCAGTCCTGGGTCAAACCCCTAAAAAAAAGGAGCTTTCTCTTGCCCTGGGGCCAAACACAGCTTTACCTCCCAGGTGCTCACTGGAAGTGGTACTGGAGCCAGCAAAGTGATCCGTCTCTCACTTTGGGAAGGCACACTGCAGCCCAGAGACCCTTGGACTCTCTTAAACTGCTCAGTCATGTCAATCCAAAATTTCTTTTTGCTTAAAAACAGCAGGAAACATTGGACAGAGTGGAGAGTGTTTCACAGCCAGCCTGTTTACCCCAAGCATTCAGGAGCTGCTGAGACACCTTCATTCTGGAGAGGTCACCTCTATGGGCAGAATGATACAGAAGGATCCACCTATCATGGACAAGGATCTCCATTAACACAGGATGGGAAAACATTCTCAGTGGGCAAATTGAGGCAGCCTGCTACTCAGGCTGGTTTGTTAATTGTCTGAATTCTCTGAGGAGACCAAGTTCTGTCCTGGCACCTGAGAGATTACATTTGTCCTGAACATGGTCCTAAAACATGCATGGATCCTACTAAGTATAAACCCCTGCATGACTTGGTCCTAGGATTTCATCTTGACTGCCATGAAATATCACCACACTGTATTGGCTTACATGAGTGCATACCATGGACATGGTTCTCAGTAATTTATAAAAGGGGGAGAACAGGTGCCACAGCACTAGAAAGTGCTGTAGCTTTCTTGCTGCTCAGGTAGCTCAGGCCGTGGGAAATGAAAACTCCTAAGTCCTGCATCAGCTCCCATCTCATATGCAGGCTGCAAATTGGTTTTCTTCCTCTTTAGGATAACCATAGAGTGCTTTCTGTAAAAAAAAAAAAAAACAACAAAACTTTGCTGCAGCTGCCTCCTTCATTAAGCACATGAAATTTTCAATGTCCCAGGGGATCATCTGTGAAACTGGTTAACAAAGGAGACCATGTAATTGCCTTTAGAGAGAAGAAACATGCATTTGGTGGGAAAAAATTATGAGCAGAGACTGTGTTTCTGTACACTAATTTATCACAATGCAGTAACAAAGAACACCCATCCAATACATTTTAATAAGTTATTGTAGAACAATTGCCACACAGAACAGAGGTCTCAGTGTCTCCTTCAAACTTCAAACTCAAATATTGCTACATTAAAAACTATTAGAATTCCCAGGTCATTAAAGCCACTAATCACTGAGTCCATTGCACAGCTGAAGAGGACCCTGTTAGGAAACCCAGAGGAAATAGGCAACTTCATCCAGGTCAACAGAGTAGTCGGTGAGCAGCACCGGGGTCTTCTCAAACAGCTCTCCCTTGTAGCTGCGCCACTTGCCCGCTGGCAGGTAGACATCCCGCTCCTGCTTGCCCATCTCCAGCACAGGAGCCACCATCAGGGTGTCCCCAATGAGGAACTGGGAGTCGATCCGGTGAGTGGCTTCGTCGCGGGGCGAGATCCACCAGATGGGACGGATGATGGGGTCGCCCGTGTCGGTCGCCTCCCCTGCCAGCTCCAGCAGCAGCGGAGCCACCAGGGACTCGTGGAGCTGCGTGAACTTCTGCGCGATCTCCACCACCTCCTTGTCGTAGAGCCAGGGTGGGATGGAGAACTGCATGGAGGGCATGAAGGCTGACAGCTCCAGCCAGCGCACGTACAGCTCCCGGTTGGGGATCTCCACTGCCCCCTCCGTCTTGTTGGGGAGGAAGTTTCCTCCAATCATATCTGGCAGTACAAATGGGTACCCCAGCATGCTGATGGTGAGGACAGTGGGGATGAGGGACTTGAGGCCAAGCTCGTAGCCCCAGACAGAGTCACGGTCAATGATGCGGAAGAAGCAGGAGATGTTCTGTGACTGGTAGCCCACCCGCACCTCGGCCAGCTCGTAGAAGGGGATGGCCATCTCCGTGTAGCGCCGGGACCAGATGCTGGGGTCCGACAGCGGGCGGAAGGTGCTGAACTGCTTGGGCAGGTAGCTGGTCTCGCCCGCGTCAAACTTAAAGGAGGAGATGCCATACTTGTGCCGGAGCTGGCGCAGGTGGCTCTGGAACCAGTCACGGGCTGCTGGGTTGGTGAAGTCCAGGATGGCCCCGATGCCGTTCCACCACTCCACCATGGCTGGCAGCCGCCCTGACGGCTCCTTGATGAACAGCTGACGCTCAATCCCCACACCAAAATTGGAAGAATCTCTGTGTGTAAAGGGATGAACCCACAGAGTGACCTTAAACCCATCTTCCCTCAGCTTTGCAAACATCTCTGTTACATTGGGGAACTTGACAGGGTCGAAGTCAAAGTCCCCATAGGCTTGGGTGTACATGTCATCAATCTCAATGTGGCTGCAGTTAAAATGGTATTTCTTGATCTTTTCAGCAAACCGCAGGAGTTTATCTTGGTCGATATCATTCTTGTAGAGGGCCCAGGTGGACCATATGGGGTATCGGAAGGCGTTCTCAGCAGGGATCTTGGAGGGCTTGTTGAAGTATCTGCGCACCATGTACTTGTGGATGGAGGTGATGTCGGAACCCACGCAGACACGGTAGCTGAGCTCGGGGAAGGGCTGCTGGCCTGGCGGGGGCTTGTAGGGCGAGTCCTTGTAGCGGGCCTGGAAGAAGAGAGCACGCTCGGTGGCATTGAAGCCCAAGTGGAAGGGCACGGAGTCGTTGATCTTGATGGCCGCCGCCTTGGAGGAGAGCCAGTAGCGCTCGAGGATGCCGCCAAAGCTGTCGCGGAAGGAGTAGACGTCACTGGTCACGTAGGGCACGGGCTCCTGGTAGCCGGCCAGGCGGATGGGCCAGTGCTGGATGCTCATCTCTGAGCCCCCGTACCAGTGGGCGTCCTCCCAGAACATGGTGTGCTCCACGGCCGGGCCGGCCGCCAGCTCCTCCCAGCGCACACGGTAGCACATCACCGTGTCCTTGGGCTTCACCGTCTGGATGAAGAAGTTGAGCGGCCCCTGGCTCGAGCGCGAGCAGCTCAGGATCTCGCCCTCCTTGGAGCACGACTCCAGGTCCAGGTTGCCCGAGCGGAAGGCCAGCCGGAACACCACCTCCCCGTGCTGGTTGCGGATGATGAAGCCGTCCGCCCGCAGGTCCATCAGCTCCGTTTTGAGCCGCTCTGCCTTCCTCAGGGACACCGTGTAGTAGCACCAGGCCACCACAGCAGCAATGAACAGGATGAGGCCCAGCAAGATGGTGCCCAACATTGGCCTCAGCTCCTTGGAGGGCTTCACTGGTGTTACATTTTCAGTCAAGTGCCCTTCTTTGGCATCCTCCTTTAAGTTTCCATGTTTTCCTGAGCGGTGGGTAAGCTGAGTGTCCATTATCCCTTTGCAGCCTCAACACCTGGTTAGCAACTTTGCTGCTCAATTCTTTTACTCCAACTGGTGAATAGAAAATCCAAGCTGCTACATGAAGCTTTGTCACAATGTCCTTTCCAAAGCTTGGCTTCTCACACCTATAATGGTTTTTCATAAAACAGAGGGTTATGAACACCAAAAAAACCCAAATAAATTCTGCTCAGGGCCGCTGCTCCTCTGCTGTGTCTGCAACCCAGCCTCTCTGCCCTCTACCTCTGGCTTACTTCTCTCTGCAGTGACAGCCTGCTCACTGGCAGCTGTGTTGAACTTTTTTGGAGCATGTCTGTGCCAGGATTCCTATGACTCTCTCTTGGCTGCAGCCTCACTTTGTCCCAGAGAACAAGGATGAAGGAATGAAAGTCAGCCTAGAGCCTGGAGGAGAATGGGGCCAGGGGAAAGGGCTGGTGCCTGAGCATACAAGCTGGACATCACAGGCTGATCTGGGTTTCCATTAATTATGAGCCCTGCTGGATTTTCTCTCCTGCCCACAACCTTCCTGCATTAAACACAGGCAGAGAAATGCTGTGCTGAAGTCTTCAGCCTCCACCTGCTGCTCCCCACCACACTCCCAGGGACGTGAGCTGCTGAAAGATGTTTTATCTCCCTGCACTTTGCTCCTTCCCTGAAATGCATGGGGATGTCGGGGTGTGGGAATGTGTTTCTCTTTCCCTTCAACTGCCTGCCCTGCTACCTATTCCAAAGCCATCGCCCCAGCACAGCCTCTGGCCCTTGCAGGAGGAAAAGGGAATTTTCCACTACATTTCTGTCTTTGTTTTTTAATTATCATTCAGTTCTCCTAATTTATTGCAACTCAGTAGCTCCTGGGCTTATGCCAGGCAAGATGTGCAGTGTGGCTGGAAGATATTTTGGTACAGAGTATGAGGATAGGTGTATTAAATTGAAATTGTTGCAAGACCGGGACTACATCAAAGCCTTGTTTTGCTGAGAAATGCACAGAAGGTGATGTGTTCCAGCTGCATCAGGCATCACTAAGCCAGCTAATGCAGCACAGCTGAGTATCTACTGCCAACAAAAACACAGGCAGGAGAAACTGAGGCTAGTAGCTCAAGGCAATGCATTCTGTGCAACTGGGTTTGTGGCTCCCATGGCCCCTTCCTGGGGTCTGTGTAATCTGACAGGATGAAAACTTGCAGGAACAGCCTATATGGAGAGAGGGAAAAGGAGCCAGTTTGCTCATCTGATCTGTGCCCAGCAATAGATGGCTGGGTGTATTTACTCATGTCACTATGACATCGGTACCTAAATATACAGAGATGATAAGCCACCCAGGGAGCCATTAAAAATGCCAGAGGTTACTACATTTTGGATCGATCACAGCAGATCTCAAGACACTCATATTAACTGCCTGGTTAGTTTTTGAAGTGCATTCTTGGGATGAGTGAGACTTAGCCGAGAAAAAGAGCTGGAGTGGATAAAAATGTTCTCAGGCAAGCACTGGCCAGGGAAGGAGGGTAAGAAAAAGAAGGTTATTGCTGCCCCAAAGAGATGGTGATCCAGGACATGGGTGGTTTTGGGGAGTAGGTTGGATTACATTTGCTTGGGGCACTCTGCCAGCCCCTAAGTGCTCAGACCTGGCAGCCTCCCAGTGCTGGCCTGGCTCCTGACATGGCTTTGCAGCTCCAGCCCGGGTGGTTTCCAGTGAAACCCTTGTGTTTTTGCAAAACAACATTTTCACTTTGAAGGTGTTATTGTGTGCTGGGTCAGTCCTTAGCTGCTGACTTCGGAGCTTTCTTCCTCTTCTTCCTTCCTCCTTTCACCATCCCAGCCAGCCTGGAGACAGGCTTTTCTCTTTCCTTTAAGACAAGTCGCACCATTTTCCAGAGTGAATAAAAAAAGAAATGGAAAGAAGAGATTTTCTTCTCTTTTTTTTTTTTTTTTTTTTTGTCTGTCTTTTTTCCTTTTTTCTTTTTTCTTTTTTTTTTTTTCAATATTAAGCAACTCATTAAAATCCCCAAAACACGTGGACATCATGACTCAGAAATCTGTCCAAGAATAAAGGATGTGAGGGAAGTTTGCAAGCTTTCTATGCAGTGATTTCACTCCCAGAGAGTGGCTTTAGATCCCTTGATTTCCCCAGGAGCAGAAGATCAGGGGCAAAAAAATCATATACAATCGAGCCAGAGCTCCTGAGCCAAGCTGTCCTGTCCCCAGGGTTTTTTGGGTTTTCCTCACTCCTATGATGTTGTGGGATGGCATCTTGGTACCCCAGCCCTTCCCCTCACAGAGAAGAGGTGAGATGTGAGTGGTCAGTGGGGACAGCAGGCACTGGCCCTTCTCAAGGCAGCACAGGATGAAACTGGGATTCCTATCATAGATTCCACCAGGGTAAAAGAGTTTCTGAATCTGCACTCCCATGCTTTAAGACTCATGTCTCCAGAAAGCATTAAATGTCTGCTGGCCTAGCTGTCAGCCTGAGTAATGCCCAGGGATGATGACAAGGACTTTTGCTCAGGGGTGCACAGGGGTGACCCAGGGCCCAGATCCAGCTCTATCTTTGCTCCATCCATGGGGTTATGGCATCGCAGAGACCCATCCTTACCTGTGAATATTTAACTGGGCCGTGGAAAGCCTCTCTGCGCTGGTGAGTGCTTTATGAACCCACCCAGAGTGCAAGTGGTCTCAAGCCAGGCTGGGCTGAAATCTCCCACAGTCCCCTGAAAGCCAGATGTCCTCTGGATGCCAGCACTGGTGTGATATATTTGGGCTGCTTTATCAGGTGCTATCGGGTATGGATCAGGGCCTGTCTGTCCCCCAGGATGAAAGAAGCCAGGATTCCTCACTCCAAGGATCTTAGCAGCATTTAGCATGCACAGATTAAACATTGACATAACTGTGATAAGCTGAAAATGAGCCAGGACTTTAGACCCTTTTATAGCTAAACAGGAGCTTCAAGGGTTTCAAGTGACAAAACACAAATCAGCCAGCTCAAAGGGCAGCTACACAACTAAACCCCTTAGTGCATCTACCCTAAGAGTCTCCTTCCCTCAGACCAAATTTATCCCCAGAACCTCCCCTGCTCTCTTGTCACATGTGTCACACCTCATGTCTTGTCAGGCCTGTATTCAGGTTACAGCTTTGTGATTCCTGAATCCTCAGATTTTTGGCATTCTAAGACTCTGAGGGTGCCTCAGTTGCTGCTAAGAGCACCAATGTCATATATGGGCCATTCACTTAAGAATTGGCCTAAAGTATGATCCCTGTAGGTCCCCTTCAACTCAGAATATTCTGTGATTCTGCATATGTTATCTTCCTAGTAGTTCAGGGACAGCATCACTCTTTAAAGAACCCATTAGGAAAAAATTCTTCCTTTAAACAGAAGGACAGTTTTGTACATTGAAGTTCCTTTTACAGGTTATCAAGCAGTCACTATCAGCTGCTTTTAGGGAGATTATACAACATGTCCTAGCAGACAGAGCCATAAGTAGCTAAACATAATAAGCCATAAACAAACTACTGCCCTGTCAAATGCTGCAGGAACAGATTAATCATTTACCAAACCCTTTTAGACTGTTTTAAATGGACTTTTTTAGCATAAAAGTCACGCAAAGTAGAAATCAGTTCCCATTAGTTCTCATTTCCCACAGCAGGTTGACAAATATGGGTGATGTATGGAGGATTTATTGACAATAAAGGGACTCAGGGGAGGTTTGCTCACCATTTTTTTTCTGTGCATATAGATGGTGTGAGAAAAGAGGTATCTGTTGCCTCTGCAGCTGAGGAGGGAGAGCCAAGGTTATGAGCTGTCACAGATTAGCCACAAGCCCAACAAGGCTTAACACAAGGTGGAAGTGGCTGGGGGGGTGGCTGCAGAGGGTGACATTGCTCTGCAGTCCATGTGGTGCAGATAGGGACAACAAAATCTCTGCCAGCAGCACACAGCACTTACAGAACACCTGCAGCAGCATGAGGAGGTGGAGAGAAAGGACACAGTCAGCGTCTGTCCCTCAGAGTGGTGCAGGGTCCTGCTCCATCTGGAAATGCACTCATTTGTGTCCTGAAGCAGGGAGGATACCAGTCCTAATGCTGAATGCACACATCACCCCAGGTCTGGGATTTAGAAATACCTGATAGCTCCAGTGATGGAGGGGGATGATTGGCCTCACTGCTTCAGCCCTTGGCCCATGGGGATCCCACCCAACTCCTTGGATTGGAGCAGCAGTTTGGTTCATATTAATCCCATGCCAGCTGCAGAGTTGGACCAGCTGCAAGGCCTGTGGCTGTATCCTGTACATGGAGAGACCTTCACCAGCTTACACAACCAGACAACTTAGAGCAGGCATTTTTTCTGGAAACTATCCTGATTTGGGGGACTCTGCCCTGTTCCTGATACCTGGAGGAGCTTTGTCTCACCTCATCATGAAGGTGGCTGCACAGCCATTGCTGGTTTCTGCCTGTACAGAGTGCTGCTGCAAAGCTGATTACCCTGGGTAAGCCTGACAGTGTCATAAGCCCCCTGGAGCCTTGCAAAGCCAGCTCAGGTCTAGAGCAGTAATATTACCTGAGGTTTTTCCTAATCCAGAGTATTCCAGTCCCTCAATACCGGGAAAAAAGGTAGAGTTTACTGCACAGGTCTTTCATTCCTAATTGCTATAGGAGCAGGAACTGGAAGATCCACTCCTGTCTTCTTGTTCAAACTCCTCTTCCAAAGCCAGCAGAAAAAAAGCCTTGCAAAATCAATTTTTTTCCCTGTTTCGGATCTCTCTCTGACTCCTAAAGATATACAGTGTCCATGTTCCGAGCCGCCAGTAGTGGCCACAGCATCCCACTGCAGTCTGGTAGCTGCTCTGCCCAAATCCTTGGGCAGGAGCTCCATCTGCCGAGCCAGTGGCCCGGGCTGAAACTCAGGGACCATTGCCAGACTTGTCCCAAGGCTGTGGGGTCATCAGGCATCCCCTGGGTAGCACCGAGCTCATCAGACCCTATTTACCAAGATCAGTGCTCGTGAGAAGCTTCAGGGGGACTTTGAGATAACTTCCCCTCAAGAAAACCAAACAAGGAGGGATAAGCAAAGCAAAGGTGATGGGGAAAAAAGGTCATTGTGTGTCACAGCTGCAACTATGTAAGCAGTCTAGGGGACTGTGGAAATAGAGGAAAACAGGGCAGGGGAAGGAGTGCTGTCATCTCAGTCTGCTTTGAATGAAGTCAGATGGCTGAGCTCATGCCAGGTGAAGGAATGAGCCAGGTAGTCACCTGGGTCTCTGTTGGGCTTTCTCCCACTTAGACCTGGGCACAGCTAGCAGCTCCTCTTAGAGATGAAGCTCCTGGGAGCTGCCTGCAATAGCAAAGAGATGATGAAATTCAATTCTTGAAGGGGAACCGCTCTTGCTTGCTATTTTCTTGTGACAATGAGTCAGACCTACCGTGAGGGCAGGACCAGGTGGGTTCTTGAGGGATGCTTCAGGCTCTGCATGGGTTAAGCCAGCTGCCTGCCAGGATGAGGGGTCCTGTGCAATGCACTTCATGGCTGTACCTGTGGGACTTCTTGTGGCACCTAGCACCCACAATGGGAGATGAGGCTCTCAGACAGGCTGAGTGCATCTGCTCTGGGCTCTCCAGAGACCCAGTCTGCTGCTCACATGGGAGCAGGTCTGCAAGGACTCATCTAAACCTAGGCATCTCTGGTGCTGTTGCTTTATCCAGCCACGGGAGCATTTTGGTATGTAAAAATTTATTTTTCCTTCTGCATCCCTTCTTGGAGATACAGGATCTTTAATGCTGTTATTTTTCTAAATATCTGATGCCATTTGATCTCTGTGATCAAAAGTTCCAATCCAGAGAAAACCTGCCAAAGTCCAGAGAGCTGAAAAGAAAGCCAATGAGCATTTCCACCTTGCCCAAGGTATGTTACCTTTGAAAATATGAGGATTTCACCTCTAAAATACTGAACAAACTCCTCAGAACACCAGCCCTACTCACTGGGATAACAGTAAGGGTAAATTGGAAGAATTTTGAGCTCAGATTTTAAGCCTCTTCCTGATGTCTCCAGTGTCACAAAGCCCTGTGCTGGCAACAAGGCTGGGGTGAAAGTGTAACAGGCTGTGCTGACCCTGAGCATCCCACAAGTTTAGGGCTAGCAAAATATTTGTCTTCACTACCTCTGCTAGCTGTTGTGTGCTGGAAAGCAGTGCCTGTCCCACACCAGACAGGGCAGCAGTTGGTGTGTGGTAAGTGACCCCTGTGTGTGAAGGTGTGGTGGCCAGCACCACACCAAAATCTGGAGATGAAGTTTCACTTGATCATTACTTCACTCTGATTAAATTCACCATGAGCTGCAACATGATGAGAAAAAGCAATGCACCCATCAAACTGATGATGGAGACAAGAACAAGGCTGCTCCATGGGACTTGGGCTGTCAAGGACTAACTGATGTGGAAATTATGTGACGGAGGGTCAGCAATTACAGGACTCTCCTGCTCTACATGGGAGAGGCCACAGCTGGAAAATAGCTTGCTCTTTCCTAGGGACATCCCAGGAAAAGCTGTGAAAACAATTTGAAGAAAGCCTCTGTATGCATGAGGCTACACTATTCCCTGAGAAAGCCAGTGCAGTGGGGAAGAATGGGCTCTAAGGCTACAGAACAATTTTATATGCAAGTACTTTCTTGCACATATAAGAAAACAGGCCAAAGTGGTGCCCTGAAACCCTAAAAATATCAGTGTTCAGCTGATTATTTTCTAGTCTGTGCTGACAGGTTGCTTTTAGACTGATCAGTTTTCTCCAGGGCTTAAATATGGCATTGGTTTCTGGTGTGGGCTCTCCTCAGTCTGGTGTCAAGGAGATGCAATGAAGAGTGTTTGCATTTTCAGTCCCAGTCAAGTAGCAGAGAATTTAACATCTGCATTTTTTAAAATTAAAAATGGCTGCAATTTACTACAAATTGACCTGTTTCCATAGAGGGGCGGAGAGGGGGGAAACCACAGTAATCACAAATAAACTAGCTGGTACTTTTCTTACGCACAGTGCTACAGTCAGGCAAGACCAACCTCAGCAGGGCAAGAATTTACCCCAACCTTCCCCTTTGTTTGGTTGTAGAATATCCTTTACTATATCTCATTTGAAGCCAGGTTACTCCTGTGATAGTGGGAAAGCTGGGAGCCATCATCCGGCTGCACAAAGTGGGAGCTGCACCATTGCAAAGCCCTGACCTGAGACCATGCCCTTGCATGGATCCCAGGACTGCAACGTTTTTATTTGACAGCTTGGCCACTAAAGGAAGCCACTCCCAACCCTCCAGCTGACTCCTGGTCTCATGGGCAAAGCTGGGAGTTGTGACATTGGTGCAGTTCAGGATTGGACCCCAAAAGTGAAAGTGAAGCCACAATTTTTTAAGTGTTTTTGTGCAAAAGGTTTAATGGTTTATTAAAGTGAGAATGACCTCAGCAAGCATATGAGACAGACAAGAGCTGAGGGGATGTGGCTGAACATCTTGCTAGCAAAATGGAAACTCTCACTTGCCCTGGTGCTGTTTACCTGTCAGGCTTTGCTACTTTTCCTTTGTGAGGGACGTGAGGTTTCCTCCCCATGCAGAGCCCAAAGTGATGCATGAAAAGCCAAATTCAACCCAAGCAGTCCTCAGGGTGATGATCAGGGTAAACCCACAGCAGGAGCCTGCTCCCCCATCCAGGAGCTCAACTCCTCCCTTCCAATCACTCTCTGGCTCTAGGACAACCACAGCTGGTTTGTGAGCCTTTATCTCTGCCATGAGCTGTAACACTGCCTAAAATCCTCTTGGCAGGAATAATTCCCTCTAAAGAGAAAACGACTCTGTGCAGGGTTTCAGCAGACACATCCCAAGCTCTTCTGAGCACTCCTGCTGAACTTGCTTTTTTTTTTTGCCAGGCCAGCCCTGCACCTCCCTCTGCTCCCAGCCCTGGCAAAGGCAGCGGGCCAACCTGCTTAGCATGCATCTGTCATTGCTGGGAGCAATCACTGCTGCCAAGCAGCCAAGCCCAGCGGCCACGAGCATCTCGGTCCAGCATCCCCCCCATCCTGGCTTGTCATATGATTTCTCCTAAGGGACAACTGCTGAGCAGGACTCTGACTCCAAGCTGATCCTTTGCTGATAAGCCAGCTGCCAAGCCTCCACTGCTGAGACAAAAGAAAGAGTTTTTCTCTTCCCAGCAGGGTTTTTCTGCTGTGAATGACAGAGAAAGGGGTAAAAGTGAGCTGCCTGGCACTCCTCGTGGGCAAGAGGCTTTGGGGGCTCCTTGTCACCCACTGTACTGGCAGATCATGGAGCTTTTCAGGCTGAGCTTGGGATGCATTTACCTCCTTCCTTGGCTTGAGGGTAAGTTTCTCCTCCTTTGGGGTAGCTGTAAAGTGGGAAGAGAACTGTCTCCTGGGTTTTAACCTGCTTTCCTGCTGAACTGTTTCTTGGGCTGCAAAGCTCAAGAACACACCAGCTGTAAAACACGTGCCAACAGGCACATTTCAGGGCAGCATTTAAAATGGGATTAAACAAAGGGGTACAGAAGAGTGAGGAAGAGTGAGGGACAGGCTGGCAAGGTGCTGGGATTGTTGGGCCAGGGACACTGTGGCATCATGCTGGCAGCTTTTATAAAGTGTTTTTAAGCTGCTGTGAGTAGCGGATGAATAAACCTTCTCAGGGAGGGAGGCAGGCAAAGTGACCTCCTAAGCACTAATGTTCCTCCCAGTCTCAGCTGCTCCTTCCCAACAGAAGTGAGTGAGCTCAGAGCATGCTAGCAGCATGGGGAGTGTAGAAGTATTAGTTCTGCTCCTGTGGTAGTTGGCTGGGAGTGGGATATGCTAGGAAGCTGCAGAGTATGCCCTGCTCACCTCCATAGAGCAAACTTGGTAGCAGTCATGTTGACATTCAGCTGCTTTCTTAGGTTGCTCCAATCCTGTGTCCTGCCCATGCACAGGAATATTTTGAATCCAAGCAGCCCTGTTTTTGACATGCATGGATAGATACAAAAAGCAGAAGTCCCTGCTGAGCATCATCCCAGAGATCTGGAACAGTGCTACCCAGGAACAGTTTCCCAAAACCACTAGGAGTGGTGCTACCATGGTCTCACCAATCTCATAATTGACATCAGGATAAACAATTTTCTTTAAAAATGGGAAAAGTCCTTGAGCTAATAAGCTTTTTTATTTTGCTGCTATGACTGAGATGTCAGGTAGAAAGATTGATATAAATCACTGAAGTTCTTCAAGGCTCCTTCAGTCCCTGAAGCAGCAAGAACAGTCCTGCAGTTTTACAGGTTACATGCCCAGAGCTGTTCAAAATCCCTCAAACAGAGGACCACCACTATTTGGGCTGCTCAGCTCAGACATTTATTCCTTGAAGACAAACCTCAGACTGGCACCTCTGACCAGCTACTTTCCATTCTTTGCTAAACAAGCAAGTGTTCCTTGGGATGCTTTGAGAAATTACCCCTCAATTTGCTCTGCAGCTGGGTAGCAGGAGAGTTTTGTGCTCCTACAGGTTTGACTTCTGCTTCATCTACTGCTGTTTTCTGCATATCAAAAGTTGCCAACTAAAGTGAACTGAATCTCTCACTTTGTAAAGCCCCAGGCTGAGGCTATGTCCCCGTAGTGGTAAGGGGTGATGATGCATAAGCATCTTTTAAAAATTAGAGGAAATTTGGTTAGAACTTGGAGATGACACCATGATGGCATGCAAAGAGAGCAGAACAGCCTTCAGGGTGTTGCTGTTCCTCTGCCTCTAAGATAGGGTCTTTTCAGTTGTCAGAATAAAGTGGTTTTTTACTGATGCCATACAAAGCAATCCACATGTTTTTGTTTTATTAGTAAAGTATGGAGGAACACGGGGTATTTAATTTCCTTTCTAGTGTAATGCTTTTGGTGCAAACACGATCAGCCACTGCATTTCAGCCAGATGAGTTATAAAACAATAAAACCACCACTGTTTTGCAGAAAGAAATTAATCTTCCCAATGCCTGGCAATGACCGAAGAAGCTCAAAGAACAGAGCACAAACATGTTCATGCTTGGGGCTGATCTCCCCCTGCACCAGCTTTTCCCCATCCCCTCCTGCCTGGAGCTGCTGAGTTTTAAGGCTGCTGGCAGGACAGAGACACTAGTTCTCAACAGACCTCTGAGGGGTTGGTTTCCTGCTGAAAATTGGAAATCCTGGAATGTCCTAAGCTGGTTCTGACAGTTGTTTCTTTGGAAAGTACCTGCAAGCAGAGAAGAGGCAAAAATAAGTTAGATGTCAGAAAAAAAAATCTTCACTGAAAGAGTGATTGGGCAGTGGAACGGGCTGCCCAGGAAAGTCGTGGACTGACCATCCCTGGAGATGTTTACAAAAAGACTGGGTGTGGCACTCAGTGCTATGGTTTAGTTAATGAAGAGGCATTAGGTTAGGTCACAGGTTGGACTTGATCTCAAAGGTCTTTTCCAGCCTAATTCACTCTGTGATTCTGTAAAAAGTTTTGTTAAAAAGCCAGACCTAGTGGTGACCCCATGAGGTGCAATGGGCAGTGGGAAGTCAGGCACCAGCAGGATCTGTGCCTACATGTACAGAAACAAAACTGCTGAAATACAACTGTATTTAACACTGACTCTGGACCCCCATGCACTGGATGTGAAGCCTTGGTGAATGTTTGGCATCTTGGCCTGATCCCATATCTTGGGAGCCACTCTCCTCCCTCTTAAGTCCATGGTAGTGCTGGCCCTGACCTCTGATGCCCTGACCTCAAGAGGCAGCCCTGCACATTTTGCACTGAAGAGATAGAAGGCCAAGCTTGTACAATACTTCTGCTTCCCCATCAACTTTTAAAGCCTCCAACTATTTTTCACTTGGGGGATTTCCTGGCTGTGATGCTTTTAACTCTTCAGTAGCTACCAGACCTTATCCCTTGGCTTGTACAGGTTCTCCCCAGAAGCAACACACAGTGCCTGGGTGCAGAACCACTTCCTGCACACTATAAGCCTTTTCTTGGCACCCTTTGTCCCATCCAGGATCGATCCTTGACCAGTCAGCCTCTCTCCATCTCCTCCAGACCCCTCTGGATTTTGTAGACACTCATCATATCCCCACCCAGGAACTGGTTTTCCTCACTTGCATCAGCTTCCTGGTGACTTCACCAACCTCCCTTGCTTCCCATAATGTACAGACTTTTTTCCATGTCAAAACCTTCCTTCTTTTCCTATGGCTGCTCTGCTCCCTTGGAGGCCATCACTGAGCTACTTGATCAAAAGTGGACCTTGCAGTAATGTGGAAAGATATGAAACCCTGTTGGTCAATCAAAATCAAGGTATCCTTAAGAAAGCATCAGTGGTTGGGAAAAAATATGGGCCAAGCCACCCCAAAACACTTGCAAATGTCTTTGATCAAGACATCACAGACAATGCTTAGAAACAGCAGAAACTTTCCTAGTAACACTGGGATTGCTGGTAACCAAGGCTTTCTCAGTGACATTACCTTAATTAGGAACGTTGCATGGATTTTGCCCCTAATCCTACATGGAACAGCACGTCCCAAGGGTGGTCATGCTGCAGAAAAGCAGGAGCCTGTATTTGCTTGCTTTTCTGTCTTGTAACCAGACAGAGTGTCAGTATCATAGGACAAATGAGCTGGCATCAAGAGCCTTGCTAGAAATTGTTTATTTTGTTCCTAAAAATATGAAGAGGTCAAAATGTTCAAGTATGAGCAGCCCAAAGCAGGCATCTACTCGGACTCTGTGGTAAGGCTGGCATTTTCCAGAGATGCTGAATCCTATCCTTAGGGAGTACACTGGATGCTCTTGTTGCTCCAGGTTAACATTCTTAAAATGTTAGAGCTCATGTCCTTAGTTGTAGGACCACTGAGCAGCAGGACTTGGGATGTGATTTTATCTCCCAAGTAAAGATTCTTGGTGCCTGATGTGTATCTCAAAGTAAACATCCTCCAGGTTTAGTTGTGGGTCTACCCCCTATGACTGTGTGGGGCACGTGCCATGGCTGCTGGCAGTCACATGTAACTGCAATGTTTGCTGCTACTGTGCAGGTACCAACACAGTGATTGTTTAGAGGGGAACATAAAGCATCAGGGACTCCACAGAGAGCAAAACACGTATATCCTGCTGGATCAAACAGCAGCACACATCAAAGTGTAATGAAAATACCCAAAACTTTCAAATGGAGAGTCATTGCCAAGAAAGGAAAAGAAAATACAGAAAAGATTGTGGCATGCTTAATAATAAAATCTGTAATAAAACATATGATAAAAAGACTTGGATGAGCAGCCTAGAAAGAGAATACAAAAACTGTCAGCAGAAATTTTCAAAAATTATCTGAAGCAGGAATTTGGGGGTGTCAGAAGTCAGTAAATAACTGGCACAAGTACAAGAAGGGCAACCAAAAGTAGGGGAGTGTAGAAAGGCTGAATGGATTACTGGCTGTAGTGCTCCCTTCAGACAAGGTCAGGGAGGTTGTAGCAGTCACTCTCCACAGTTTGAAATGTTATCATATAGGATTGGCAACAGAGGAATTTTAAGGAGGGAAAAAAAAAGGGATAAATAATCTGTGGTAAAGGACCAGCCCAAATGTCTTTTGCATTACAGGAATGTAAATGTGACATTTAAAACATTTCTAAGGAGTGTATTAAATGCTTATTTAAAGCAACCTCGACACCAAAGGGCTGCATTACAGCAATAATGCCCCTCTTAAAATGGATCCTTGCACAGCCTAGGGAGACACAGGTTCTTAGGCTCCATTTCAGCATTGCACAAATCAATGGAAGCAAAGAAGAGTATTTACAGACAGATAAACATGAGAAAAGTCAATGCAGCTTTTGTAATGGGAATGCCTGACATCCATGATGCTATCAGTAAGAACATAAATATGCTGAGCAGATCAAGGTCTTGTGCCAGTGTTTGCAAAAGACTTTCGATATGAATATTCCATCAAGGCCCTTAAGAGACTCCATTCTCATGGAGTAGGAGACAGATCTAGCCCAAAGGCTGGAACAAAGACATGGAATAGGTTGACACAGCAGTGATAGTATCAAAAGATGCTCAGAAAGATCAGAAGGGATGAATAATGAAGTAATTAAGCTTGCTGAAGCCACAAAGTAATTAAGAATAATCAAAACTTAAATTAACTTTGTGAAGCTGCAGGAGGAGCTCTGATACTGATGGAGCAACAAAATGTTATTTTTCTTTGAAATTCAGAGCTGAAAACTATAGTGGGCAAAACATTTTACCCATAAATACCCAGCAATACTGTCTGAGTTAGTTCATACAGAGCGCTGGAATGGCTGCCCAGAGAGCTTGTGGAATCTCCCTCTCTGGAGATGTTCAAACCCCATGTGATTGTGTTCCTGTATCACTTGCTCCAGGAGATCCTGTGTTGGCTGGATTGGACTGTCATCCCTTCCAACCCCAACAAATCTATGATTCTATGATTTTTGGAAGGAAGCACTGGTTATCTTGTTGTTTTGAGTGAACTATTTTCTTGTCTGATTCTTCTCCTTTTCCTCTATTAGCAGACAGGATCCTGGGCTCAGCAGATGTTTTATCTGATCCAGCACAGTTGTCATATTTCCCTGTTACATTGTAATGCATGTCTCAAATTATTACTTTGGATATGTGTTTCTCAGTTAAACTGAAGCAAAAGTGTGAGAATCCTGAATTCCACATCCTAGGGAAAAACGGTGAGGGTGGGGTGGGGCTGGGGGAGGATTGTATTAATCCACTTCAATTTTCTAAAGTTTATGGGAAATTACTTATGACACATTACTTCTGCCTTTACAGTCTGGCAGAAACTCAAGTCCTAAATGCATTAATTATCTTACCTCCACCCAGCCCTCATTAAGGGTTAAAGAGAACAGAACTCACAAGTTGCCCACAGACAGCTCAGAAATTTAATTTCCATTTAGACACATTGGCTCGGCAGGAATTGTCTGGATTGGTGGCTATCACAAGTCCATGCAAATTAATATCCCAGTGCAGATACATTGATCAGACAATCTCAGAGTTGGTGGAGAAGCACTGTGGTTTCTGGCTCTTCTCCTCAGGCATTCATAAGCAGAAATCCCTGAGCTGTTTCTTATTTAACGGCCCCAAGGCATTATTAATCTAGCAGAACCCTAGAATTTCCTGAGAGAAAAACATGAGAGCTCCTTTAAACTATTGTCTACACTGTTGTTATTGTGTACCAGCTTCTGTTTATACTGTCACTAATCTTTTCAGGTACTGAGCCAAATACTTGTATTGACTCAGTATTGTTGTGGTTTGTTGTGTTTGTTTTGTTTTGTTTTGTTTTTAATTTGGGAGGAGACACTGCAGAAATAGTTTAGATAAAAATCAGTGTTCTTGCCTAACTTTTCAGTGTCCTCTTACTCTTTATGCTCAGTACTATACGCTGATGGGGCTTTTATAATTCTGTCTCCTGGGGAAAATAGAAAAAACATCACTGTAAAAGCTGGGAGTTGCAATGTGTTGTTATTAAAAGATTTCTCAGAATGTTCAGAAATTTGAAACTTCTATTTCTATCCATCTATCTTAGGCATAAAATATACAGCAGAAAGTTCACCTGCAACAGTAGTGGATGGTTTAGCACTTAACATTTTGCTCAGGAAAATTCACAGGCCACACCTGATGATGTTATACTGAAAACATTAGCAATCCTTCAGCTAATGTGATATCCATCTAAATCATCTGAGATGTTTGGACCTGTTGCTCTTAAAAGCAGCAAGAAATTACAGAAATTGCTTTAAATTGTGTGTTTGTTATGGGACAGCTACAATGTCTCCCTCTTACAAAAGGATTTTTAAAAATGGTACTTTTGTTCCTATGGTGCACAGATCAATGTCAAGTGTGATAAATCCAAGATAATGTCAATACTTACATGAGCTGCCTCAGCCAAGTACCTACACACTTTTGGTGGGATATGGTTTCATCCCCGCACTGCTTTAATACCTCCAGAAGCCACTTAGTAGAAAGTGTAGCCCAAGGTGGCCTAGTTGGCCCCACATGAACAGCATGAGGGGGATGTCAACTGCTCTTTTATAATAAAGATTTGACCAGGATAGGGGCAAAAGATCCCTTAAACTATCTAATCTAATTCATTTGGAGGGATGGAAGGATGGCTACATAGTTAAAACAATTGAAGTACTGAATTGAATACATATATATATATATATATATATATAGAGAGAGAGAGAGAGAGAAAGAGAGAGAGAGAGAGAGAGAGAGAGAGAGAGAAAGAGGCAGATATTTGATATAATCATTCAAATTGAAAGGATGTTTTTCCTCATTAGCTCATTAGTTACATAACTGCTATTTTCCTCTAGCATTGCTCATGGCTATTTGCACCCTCATTCTTTTCAAAGAAATATCATTCCAAGAAATTAGGAAGCTGTGGCAACTATTTATCCAGGCATACCCATCCAGGAAAGGACTGGTGGGTTACATCTTACCTCCCCCAGGGTATTTACAAGGAGATGTGTTTTCTTCAGATGTGCACAGTACTAAACCGTGCTCTGATTGTACAGCAGTAGCAGAGGGACAAGGCTTCCTCATAAAGAACACCCGTCTGGAAAAGTGCATCCGTGCCTCCCATGAGACCCACAGCATCAGCCTGGCCAGCTGCAAGGAGCACTCCCAGCAGCAGCGCTGGGCCTGGGACCCCGACTCAGGCACCATCATCAGCCTGCACACCAAGTACTGCCTGTCGGCCCACAGGATGCACCAGGACAGTCTAGTCAAGCTGGAGCCCTGTGCAGATCGGGAACACCAGGCATGGTCCTGCAGCAAAAAGGGACACTTGACTCTGCAGAGCTTGGGCTTCCACCTTGGCACGAAGGAGGGGGGCCACAAGGTCTTTGTCTCCAGGGAGAAGGACAAGTTCAGCAGGTGGAAGACGCTGGCAGATGAAACCATCTGTGCTGCTGCCCAGACAGCAGCTCAGAGGCCCAGAAAACCAACACAACAAGTTCCAGACACACGTGTGTGGACCTATGAAAGTAAGATGAGGTAGATTTAGTGTCAGATAACATCTAACTTTCATGTCATCCAAGCCATCTAACACCAAGTTTGCACATGTCATTCCAACTCATGTTCACTTCAGCATCACCTGGAGAAACACCAAATGGCTCCAGCTCAACCCACTACCTGGTACCAGTGTTTTCCAGTAGTGGTTGTTCAGTGTTTTCTAGAAGTATGCAAAATCTTACATGATCAGGTCTCCAAAACCCAGCTGCCTTTCTGAAAACAGGCAAATATTTTGATAAAATATTTCTGAACTAGTGCCCACAGTTAAGAATAGTGGAAAAGAGCCTCCCAAGCACAAAATACCCAACGAAGTCTCCCAGAGTCAGAAACTTTAGACTTTGAAAGAGCTTTTGGTACTTTGTGATGTCCTTTTAGTAAGACAACAACAAGAGGCAGCTGAAAACCTCTTTTAAACTTACATGAATTATTGAGAAGCGGATGTATCAGAAATTATTTCTTCAGTTTCTGAAATTAAATTTCTCTTCTGTGAGACCCCAACAGTGCATCCCTCACTAATGAAACCTAGATCTAACTTTCATTCCGTATCCTTATTATCCTCAGTAAAGCTTGCTGCTGGTGCCCAGTATAGCCATAAAGAAACTGGTGAACACCACAAATAGTGGGAGGTAGCTTAAGCGTTGCCCTCCCTTTGCATTAGGAAATCCCAGAAGATTATATCAAAAATTATTAAAAATAGGGTTTATATTAACCATTTATGGCCTTGGCCTTTGCTGAAGAGAATCCAAACTGCTTTCACCATTATTCCCTGCCCTTTGTCTTAGACTGGACACACAAAGGGCAAAAGCCCTGACCTTGTCACAATTTTAGGAGTTTGACATAAGGCTACCAAACAGCAGGCATGGTCATTTTACCAAGATGTGGCTGTGATCATTTGTTGCATACCCAGCAAAGCCCACTGCTGACCACTGATAGTTCATGGTTCAGTCTGTTTCCCACTTTCATTTAAGGCCTTCCAGCAAAAAAAGGTGTTTTTTTGTACTTTTATTGTAAAGGTGTATGTAGAACTGAGACTTGAAAATCACATTCAATTCCTCCTCTCCTCCTCCCCTCCTCTCCTTTCTTTGACTCCAGAGACCCAAAAGAGCTGGTGTTTGTAATGGTTTTTATGTGTTATCCACTCTGTAGGTGATGAAGTTCCCAACATTTTTCATGGAAAATTATTTCCCTGACAGGGGGCTATTCCTTACCTTACGGCTGATGGACCCAATGAGATTTTGAGCTCTGAAGAAATTAGTAAAGAGAAAATGTGATGTATCTGGTTGGCATAAGCCGTGGATTATAAATATAACCTTTTGACACAGAAACACTGTATCTATTTGAAATAAAAAGAGATACATCAGCTGCTTTGGCCATCGTGTAGAGAAGGTGGCCTTTTTTCGCCTCAAAGTTTTTAATTAGACAACTAGAAGGTCAGCATGTAATTATCACAATAGTTACAAGTCTTAGTATTTGTTTAACATTAAGTTAAACAGGGACCACACAAATTAGATACTGTAATAGGCTAGTTAAATATAGGCTAGGAAATGTGAGGAACATTTAAGATATGGGAAAAAGGCATGTGAAAAGAGCATTTTCATTCCCCAAGGCAATGCTCCTGGCAGCCCAGGGCTGCCCTGGAACCAGGATCCCCAAATAAGGCTGTGAGGGTAAACATAGAGCAGCTTTTGAATCAGGCTGTGCCACTCGGTGCGTCTCATGCAAAGTCATAATTTTCCTATCAATCCCATGGTTCAGTCTACTGGAGGGAACCTCTGACTATTTAGTAACAACATCTGATGTTCCCCTCCTCACACAGCCCCCTGAATATCAGGCTAGCTTAGAGGTCCAAGGCTGTGAGGGGAGGAATATCAGATGGCAAAGATTCCCAAAAGAGGCTCTTACCCTGATATACATTGGTTCAGCTCTCTTTATCCTGTGATGTCCATGGGGAGAGCAGGGCAAAAGAGGACAAACAGGAAATGTCAGGGGTCTATATAGACTTTGGACAGGGTGGGCTTGCCTGGCTCTCTGCCAACCCCGTTGGGGCAGGAAGGAGGGGTCCAGGGTTATCTTGATCAGAGTCACAGGGTCCCGGGGAAGGGGAAATAGATTGCCCATGAGCTCACTGTAACAAACAATCAAAGTCCAATGTATTTGTTCAGGTATTTTTTATCTAACTTCAGCTGATCATCAAGAGACAATTTACACTTTGGTGGGTTATCTGCTCAATAGATTACCCGTGTGTAGCTGTGGTGTGGGTGCTCATGCCACAGAATGGGATGTGGTTTGGATAGGCAGCAGGGAGTCCCAAAGACACAGTTTTTTTGGTCTCAGCATGTGCATCATTGCAGCAGAGAGGTGAATTGCTGACACCAAACTTCCCACAACCTCCTCTCTAGCAGCATTTGTTTCCCCACACACCCTACTCTGCAGTAGGACTGGAGGGCAAAGGAAAGTATTGAGCCTTGCAAGAAGTATGGCCTACTTACCACCCTTTGGATCCCATTTTTATATCTGCAGTTGTTAATAGCTGTGATTCTTCCACTTGCCTCTTCCTCACACATCATCCTTTAACAGCTGATGCTGCATTCATACTTTCAAAACTCATGACCACATCTACCACCAGAAAACTTGATCTGCTTTAGTTGTTGATTCCATCTTGAGAGGTTCATTTCACCTTTAAAATCTGTTACAGCTTAAAGCCCCTGATGCACAGGAGGAGGTGATTGCTACAGCACCACATCCTCCCACCCAGCAGGGCAGAGAACCAAATCAGCAGGGCTGAGTTCCCTATATAGTGAGCATATCCAGGTTTCTGTACAAAAAGTAAATGATAATCACACAGATCTTTGCTTTATTTCCTTCCAAGCTAAAACCATTGATTCACCAAAGATTGATGCTGTGGACAAAGAATCTTCTGTGAGCTTGACTGACCCCCCTCTGGCTAACTTGTTCAACAGCACAGTGTCTCCTGCAAAGACCAAACAGGCACAGCTCCCAGCAAAGGAGGGTGAGCTCTTTTCTGAATGTGTAAGTAAGAACAGCAGGAAGGAAAGTGTGGGCAGCACTTCGAGGTTACTCATCTATTTTCAGTGGTGGAAGAGTACCTGAAGATTTCTGAAGAACTTCCATGTGTAACACTGAGTGCCTTTACCCAACATGCTGAGGAGCTTCCCTTGGCAAGCACTTCAGTGATACAGGCTTAACCTGGAGGTATAGCCACCAACTGTTTAGATGCAAAAATTATCTGTGGCTGGGGAACACCAAGTGACAATAAAGTTTCCTTTTCCTTTTTGAGTCCCATACAAAAGGGATTTGTGTTTACAGTGAAGCCTCATGAGGAATCTGGACCCCTGGTCCACCTGGAAGCTGCTAATCAGAGTCTTTCTGCTTCTTCCACTAGATCCATCCCACAACCACTCCAAGAAACATGGAAATCGGGGTAAAAACACTGGGGGCAGGCTTGCAGGTAGGTCCAGGGATCAGCCAGAGAAGGAAGGGACCAGGTAGATGAAGGTTCATCAGTGCCCCTGTCCTTCCCATTGTAAGAGAGATACATTTCCCTGGGGTGCTACTGAGGATGCTTAATAGCAAATGAGGGCAGAAAATTACCTGTCAGAAAGACTCTTTTTAAATCTCCACAGGCCTGTGACTAAAAAAAAAAAAAGTAAAACATGAAAAACAGACAGCTGCTAGCACTATTGCTTTCCCCCAGCCCTTATTTTGTGTCAGAAATCTGTAGACTGGAGAACATGATGTATCATTGTCTTCATAGCATGAAATAAAAACTTTTGTGGCCACTTTTAATAGAAGGATACTGTGCAGTGTAAAAACAGCTGTAAGATGTTGATGTTGTAGACAAAGCACTTTTCCTGTTATCTGGCATTTTTCAGGACATTACAGGTGATTTTTTTGTGGCAATTGCATAAGAACAGGGATATGTACAGCAAACACGTGATGCTTTCTCTGATACCCTTTCAGGCACAAACTGGAAGACAGCCATGCTGGTCCTCAGCCCCTTGGCATTCATACTGGGATTAATAATACTGACACTCAATGTTCACTACAACAAGTAAGTGAGAGTCAGGTTCATTGGCTTTGCCATGAACAGCATCTTAAAGAAAAACTCCAACATCTCAAAACGAAAGTCTGGTCTTGGCACCTCTCCCCATTCCACACCCAATGTTGCTGGCTCTCAGCAGATGGGTCTGGTCACCAATGTGTCACCCTTGGGGATTTCTCTTCTCTGCCACCCAATTTATCCACACCATTCACTGACCCACTCAAATGTTGGTCCTACTCCCCTACAAATCTTGTGCTATCACTGAAGAAAATGGCATTACAGTTGCTGATGTGGAGAAGCAGCCAAATGACAGACAGGTGCAGTTACTCTCTACTCTCTTCTCTTAGGAAGAAGAAAATCCTCTCTGCTCTGAAGAGCTCTCCAGCCAACAGCAGCAGAGTTGATTTACGGGAGCCGACCCCCTCGCGAAGAGTCCCCCAGCTGTACCTTCCACCATCCCGCTCCCCTTCCCTGAGGCATGGAGAGATCCTCATTGAGTGGAAAGATGGGACTGTCACTCCTCTTTTTGATAACATCAATTACCAAGTGGACTAGCTCCCAAATGACAGAGCTTTTGTTTCATGCCATGTCACTGTTCCCACCACAGGTGATCTCCTCCCTACCCTTGCTGTTTTGACAGGAAGCACAGTCTGGGGCCTTTTTCTAAACACTTGAGTACAATCTCATTGCACGTGACAAGGTTGAAGCAAGCAGATTGTTTGGTTTGTATAGGCACAAGCTGCTTAGCAATTTCAGAGCTGCTTTAACCCATAACAAATCCCTAGTTTCCCTAAATAAAGTTGGGACTTCTGCCAGCTGCAACTGCCCATTGAACCAAAATTAGTTACTGAGCATATGAAAAAGTGAATCTTTGAAGACAAGGGAAAGGTATAAAAAACAGAAGTCCTGATGATCCTTAAATTCTTTTTAAGATAAAACTAGCTGCCAGAAGATATAGAAGGCAAATTACATTGTCAGTGTGAGAATGTAATTAATAAGCACTGCCTTCCATACAATGTCTTCTGGGTATACGCCAAAAGATTCATCCCCACTAAGCTGTCAATTAAGTAACAACAAGTCATTTTTCTAACTTAAAATGTATCACTCCACTGCATCACTGCAAGAGCCCTGCTGAGAGAGCATGTGTCTCTCAAAACTTCTATATTTAGGATGTACTAAACCTTATTATAACACACATCCTCTTTTATTATATAGACTGGCAAGAAATGTCAGTCATGCTTGTTGGGGATATTGCATATAGAGCCACTTTATTCCAGCTTCAGTCTCTGATTTCCTATAATCATATGGAATAGTCAATTAATAGATACATCGCTCCACCAGAGCAGTAATACAGTTGTTTTTCTTTTATATAGGAGTAAAACATTATTTTCAGCCTTTACACTTCTTGTTTGAGCAAAATTACCTGTGATTGTCACACTCAATCCTGATCTTTTCTCAGTGAAATCTGCAATGTCTTAGAGCTTTCCTAATATTCATTAATGTATATTCTTTCTCTCTGATTCTGAGATGATGTAATCATGGCTTTAAATCAAGAGTTATGTGGAGAAAGAAACAATAACACCAGGAAATTACAAGTATGAGCTGTGTCAGTGTATCTGTTCAGTAGAGAAAAGGAAACCATATCCTCACGTCTCTTACTTGAGCAATGCCTTTCACTTGACCTAAATTAAGCTGTTCTGCTATTTCAGTGTAGCTTGGACTTCTCTTGAATTTGGTTTTATTTAACCAACAGCAGAAGTAAGGTCTCTCAAGGGAATTTCAAATCTCTATAGGTTTTTCTTGTTTGTTTGTTTTTGGGGTTTTTTTAATTATTTTTCTTTTTAAACAGTAAGAAGTTTACTGTCATGAGATATTTTGACCAAAAACTTAACTGGTCTTAAAAAAAAAAAAAAAGCCCTATTGGTTTAGGGCATACATATCACAGAGGTTGGAAATAAATATCTTTTCCAGGCAGATTATTCCATCATTATTTACTGGAGGGTTTCCCAGATGCTCCTTGGGAAAATATTTTACCATTAGACATGGGCAGAGGAAGAACTCTTTCTTCATCAGTGAGCAGCAAGAATCAGAGTTAAATTCTGAGTTTTCAACATTTCTACTTTAAATGAAACTTAAAGACTCTAGATTCTGGGAGCAAAAAATGTTTAAGAATCATTTTACTCACAAAATTAGTGGGAATACATTCTGTTCATAAATTACTTTGAATGCACATACAGTGCCTGACCCATTACTGCTACACCCCTCAGAATTTTGTCCAAGGAGTGCATTACCTTACAATGCACAGCACTGGTCACCCTCCAAAACAGCTTTGGGAACACTATGTGAGCAGTGCCATTAAAAAGGAAATACTGGCTTGGAGCTGAGTTAATGTGTTTTCCAAAGCACCAAGTGTCTGCATTCATTACTGCTGAATGGGCAGAAACGATGACTTGTTAATGACTTTCTAACTCCAGCTTAATATGCTAATCTTGCTCATAAACAAGAAGGCAGCAACACCACTGTTTACACAGCACTGATTAAATGGTACCTCAAACAATAATGAAAAACCAAGGCTGAGGCTTCGCAGGCTTTTAACTCTCCCACTCTCACTGGTTGTTACACTCTCTGCCACCACCTGAATGAAACACTTCTGAGCACAATCAAAATAAAGCCTGTAATGTGGATGAGCACTGAAGGTTTTCATGTGTTTATATACATACATATTTATATATACACATAAATATGCATATATAGTGCATATTATAGTGCATCCCTTTTTTTGAAAATACAAATATGTGCAATTTTAAATGACTCCACTGGAAGATAATTGAGTGACAAGCAAAAGACTTGTCACACCGGCACCAATATTAAATAATGTCTGCTGCCCCAAAAGATGAGTGGCTGCAGCCATAGAAGCACTGAAAGTATGAAACAGACACAAGACTGCACATAAGCTTGGACATCCTGTGCAGAATGTGGATTAAATACCCTTTCCCAACTCCCTAAAAATATATGGCTAAGGTGTCTGTTAAAGATCAAAAAACTAAAAGAGACAAAAAAACTTCAATTTACCACTTAAATACTGTACCTCAACCATTTACTAAGTCTATCTGAATGGAAAATATTCTCACAACAGCACATTATGGATATACATAAATTCATGATACAAAAAAAAAAGACCTGAAATGATCTGACAAGTTATCACTGCATATCACTGGTAATAGAACTACTGCTTCCTCATTTGAAATTCAAGATATGACTTCTGCAGTAAATGTTTTGTTATTAAAAATCCCCATATGCTCATTTTCTCAACTCTCTGCTTTATATCAGCAAGTCAAGATGTATCAAGTGTTTGATTTTTCAAAAGGACCAGTGGTTGTTCAGCACTTCAAGGAAGAAAAAGAAAGGGGGGGAAAAAAAAAGAAAATGAGACAGAGAACAGAGGAAGTCTTTTGTTAGCTCTGGGCTTCAATTCAGATATCTCTGGCTTATGGTTCAATCAGACTACACTTTTTTGTGCTAGCTAGGAGAGACAAAAGCACAGTCTCTTTAAAAGCTCTGTGTATCCTCACTGAATTTCTACAGATTTAAAAAAAAAAAATCTATATTTCTGCAAGCCATAAAGCCATATAATTTTTCCTCCAGTTTAAAACATAAAAAGCACACCTGTCTCCTCAAGAAACCCCCTTATACTTCACAAAAACACTTATTCTCTGGAGCAGAGAAATTGATGCACTTCTTTCAGCACTGCTTGCATGTCCTCATATTCTGCAAATTTGCAGGCATCCTCCAGCTTCAGCCACTGGAAAGCTTGGTGCTCCTCTGACAGCTTGATTTCTGTGTTGCAGTCCTTCAGTTCTGCCAGCCAGTACACGACAGTCTTAGGCTTGCCATGGACAGGGTAGTGCAGCTCTTTCTTGTAGCCCTCGATGAGAGTGAGCTGGCTGGCCTGCAGACCAGCCTCCTCCTGTGTTTCCCGGAAGGCTGTCTGCAGGTCATCCTCCCCAGGGTCCACGTGGCCTGCCAAGAGGGTGGAAAAGTAAATCTCTGGGAAGGAAACGCACATTTTGCTTTAATCGGGAAACACTGGGAAGCAGACACGAGAGCACATGGTAGCTGACACAGGAGGAAATGGAAATTAGAGAGGAGAGATTGCTTTTCCAGATCTTATGTCTTGATTTATCTTTGTTCTGTGGCTTTTAGGATCATTGTTTATCCCTCATCTCCTGAAACTTCCATCAGCAACTCAGCAGCAGACATCTTTTCTTCCCATTCCTCTACTTCTACAGTACATCCATAAAGTTCCATCTTAAATTATACTGAGGATCCCTCATTTTTCCTTTATCCAGATAGAGCAGAGACAGGTCTTCTGAGAGTCTTAATCCTCTCTCAACTATGTCCTCTCACATAAGCTTAAGGCTCAATTCTGCAAAACTCTTAGTTGTGCCAATGGTCCAGAAACAACAGGACTAGGCACAGACACGTACCATTTAAAAGGTGCATTTCATTTAAGCAGCTAGGGATTTTTTCTCTTCCATACTACCTTCTGAAACAAGCAAAAAATCTGAAAGCCAGTCCTTTCAGCAGCTGGGTAGTTAGTTCTCCTAGGACACACCATTTATTTTACATTGCTCAGAACAAGAGGTGCCACTACAAACAATGTATAAATATAACACATCCTCAGCCATATCTACTTTTGTTGAGAAATGTCAGATTTGGTTTTCTCATGAAAGCTCCGGAACATAAATAGAACAAGCCAAGCAATACCTCAAAAAAAGCAACATAGCAGGACCTGGGACATTTTAGAAGGCAAAAGAAGTTTAAGCTCTGTTTTTTCCCTGGTGTTACTCTATTTTCTATGTAGCTGGCTCCAAATAGCTATAAATTCACCACAGAGATTAACTGTTCCTCGGGTCTCAGATACCCAAAGTGTCCTTTTAGTACCACATCTGGGCTATGTAGGAAGTTTGTTTTGCCTTTGCAACGGGTCCCACTCACTTCCCTGCCCGTGTATCAAAAATGTGAACAACCTCTTACAACATGACATCACCTCAAATGTAAAATACATTTTTCTTTCAAGAAGCAGCTATGCAGAACACAGCATCTGATGTTGATACCTGTTGATAACCTCAGGTCTGAGCTCAATAAGTTGCCACATTTGTGCAGTCCAGTCTACCTGCAGAGCACAAAAAGGACTGCAGGCAGCACCTCACACACCACAGCTTTCAGATCCTCCCACCTGTTCCCACTGGTGCAGTTCTAATAGATTGAGAAGGAAAATGAACCCTACATCCCCTTCCCATCAGCCTCCGCTAGTGAAAAGTCACGGTCCTAGGGACAGAGATAAGGCTGATGAGGTACATGTGAGGGGATCCAGTTTAATCCCATAAGAGATGCAGCAGCTTCGAGACTTTATAAAATAACAAGGTACAGCTGTAGCTGTTAACTGCCTTTTGTGTATGCTTTGAGAGACACGTACGACTTCTCCTTCTAACTCCTGCCCCATGGAATCAATCCTAACATCACGTACATATTATCATACTGCATGTCCCAGGGCCACCTTGAAAGACCACTCCTATCACAGGTATTATAAAATGGAATAGCTTCTCTTCATTAAATTCCCCCAAATCATTATCAAGCTTCTATTATAGGCCACCATCAGATTCTGGTCTTCAATATCTAAAATCTGAAGCAGAGTGTTGAGGGAGGTGATCCCCCCCCTCTGCTCTGGTGTGACCCCACCTGTAATGCTGCATCAATCTCTGGAGTTCTCAGCAAGGGAAGGACATTGACCTGTTGGATTGAGTTCAGAGGAAGTCATGAATACAATCAGGGAGTGGAACACCTCTGCTTTGGAGACCAGATGAGTTGGGGCTGTTCAGTCTGGAGAAGAGAAGACTATGGGGAGACCTCAGGGTGCCTAAAGGGTGGTTGTTTATAAGAAAATTGGGGACAGACATTTGAAAAGGGCCTGGAGTAACAGGAGAAAGGCTCCTGCTTTTCATCTAGGAGAAGGAAGACTCAGACTACAGACAAGGAAGACTTGCTTTTACTATAAGGCTGGTGAAATACTGGCACAAGTTTCCCGGAGAGGCGGTGGGGGCCCCATCCCTGGAAACGTCCAGGTTGGATGGGACTCTGAGTAATCTGCTCTAGTTGAGGACGTTCCTACCCACTGGTGGAGGCTTTGACTAGACAACCTTTAAGAGTCCCTTCCAAGCTACATTGTTCTGTGGTTCTGGGTGTGTGAGATATATGCTTATGAGACAATTAGCTCCCTACCAAAATGCCTACAAGCAATTTAAATCACTTGTCCAGAATTACTGTGTTCCCAGGGCTCCTTACACAAGATTTCTTCTCACAACAATCAATCATGTCCCAGCAGATATTTTTTTAGCTTTCCACTAGGCTGCAAACTCAACTCCCTTAGATTCTTGGTGCAACAGAGGAAAGGGAAACACTGGGAAAGTTTTGTTCTTTCCCTGAATAGAAGAGCCTAGCTGACAGTGTTAAAAGATTTTTTTTTCCCCAATTTGCAAGTTCTTGTTTATGAACTGCTGTACCACACTTTTACCAAATGAGAAGTAGAAACTATCAGGACAAAATCTCAGAGGTAAAAAAGAGCATTCAAGAAGATCTCCAGGGAACCTAAAGTATTTCTGTGCTGCGCTTTTTCTGGTACCAGGGCTGTGACTGTGTACTAGCAAACACCGGCTCTGCAATGTGCCTTTACAGAGGAGGTGCTGCTCTCTGTCCTGGGACACAGAGTTTGTTTTCTGCTCTGAGGCTTCACTGATGACCAAGAATGGCTGGTAAGGTTAATTCTTCTATCTGTCCCTCTCATCTCTACTGCATTAGGCAAGTGATCTTCATCAATGATCTCCTGCATCTCCTAAGAACAGCGTATTAAAGTGTTCTATTACAGAGTTCAGTTGGCCTTCCTGAAGACTGTGACCACAGCCCTGCAGACTCTGATCACACATGGGTCAAACAATCCTGCACTGGCAACACTGCAGGCACCTGCCAAAGTGTGAGGGCCGAGGCAAGAAGGTAGAGCATCCTCTCATCACCTTGCTTCAGTCGTGTGCATATCTTTGTCAGAAACATTAGACACCTGAGAGCTCGGCTGGGTAACAGCCCCTGCCCCAACCCAAACCAGCCGTGCCCAACACTTTGTACAGACACAACTTGCAGAGGATTTCAGCCTCAAAACTGCCCCCTCACCTCCAGCACCATCAAACAGCACAAGCCAGCAGCTACTTTCAGGTGGTAACTGCCCCTCTAAACTGACCTCAGCCAAAAACCTCTCTGCAGCCTGACCACCAGGAGTGTTACCAGAACAAAAATCACCTTTGGGCGGGGTCCAGTGGTGGGTCCCATAGGATGTCTGAAGCAGGAGGTACTCGATGCAGTCAGTGACCTTAGAGCATGCTGCTGGCTGCAGCCTCCTGTAGATGATCAAGCCACAAGCTCTCACAGCCATTCCACTCTGCCAACTGCACCAGGAGCTGCAGAACAGCACAAACAAGGGACTCGAACAGACCAGCCGTATTTAGCCAGTGAACAGATCTCAGCACAGTAAAAAAATTGTCCACCCCTCTGAAGTCACCACAGAATTAAATTGTATATTATTAGCTGCCTTTGAATTGTAAAAAAATTTCCTTTTTTATAGAGAAGCATGAAAAATGACCTGTAAGTCATGTCTTTGCTGCTGATAAATTGCAAACCATATTGCAAGGAGGGGGAAAAAAATTACAAAGCAAAAGGAAAACCACAGATTAATACTCTGAAACTGTTCTACTGCAAAACTCCAAAGGCTCTGTGCAGAGGTAATAGCTCACCATTACTGGAACTGGCATACGGAAATAATTGCTCCGGGCAGTTTTCCTAGAGCACAGGACTCCTCAGGATATCAGAAGCAAAGCTGAGAAAATGAATGACAAAGGACAGGCTCTCTGCTGTCTCACCTAGACATAAGGCTGTCATACAAAACTACAAGTTTCTTAGCACACGTGCTAAGCACTGATTTGATGTGAACAGTAAGGAACACACCTCTTAAGTGACAAATATTGTCAGCAAGAAGCTACGCAGCCAGCATGAGTAGTCCTAGAGAGAAAAAGAAGCAATGGAAACGAGTAATTCATTCCACAAATCTGGCCGATTCCCAGTCCTGGGCAAAGCTTTGCATTCTGGCAGAGACGCACACTTCAGTAAATAACTGTACACAACAATGCATTTTCCTGGGACGCCAAGAGCGGCACCGTGACACCTCCGGCTTCCAACACGGGAAACCACAGCACGGAGCCCTTCGCCAGCAGCCACAGCCCTGGACGACGCTCAGCTCTTGTGGTCCACCACTTCAACCGCTTCCTTTAGTTCTTACCTAGCTCCTTTAGCTCAGGCACAGCACCCCCAGGACAAAGCCCCACTGCGGCCCTGGGGCCAGCCCGAGGAACCAGCACCACCTCCCGTGCGCGCCTGTAAGGACAAGGACAAATCCCAGCGGGGCCCCTCCGCCGGCGCCCGGCGCGACGCGGCCGCGCTGCCCCGGCCTCTCGCCACCCGCAGAGGGATGGGGACACTGGGCACGGGACACCGGGGTCGGGACACTGGGAACGCAGACACGCATCACCCCTACAGCGGCCCCCACGGACCCCCGCCATCACCTCTGCTTCCGGCTCCGGCAGCCGGCGGGAACCAGGACGTGATTGGCGTCAGCCTTAACCAATCGCAGCGGCAGCAGCGAGGGCGGTAGCCACGCCCTTCTCGTCCGGGCTCCCCCGGCCCCGCCCCCGCACCCGAGGAGGCCTCGGATTGGCCTCTCGCCGGCGGAAGCGCCCCACCCGCCCCCCTCCCCTCTCCCTATTGGCTGGCTGTGCGCGCGAGGCTGCGCGCGGCGTTCGAAGCGCTGTTGCCAAGGAGACGCAGCCGAACGCCGCCGAGCGGCGCCATGGCCGGTGAGTGAGGGGGGAGCCCCTGAGGGGACGGCTCCAGCTGGGGCAGGGAGGGCTCCAGGGACATCGCCCCGACCGGCCCCACCGGGCTCTAGACGGGGAAGGGCCGTGCTGGGACAGCTCCGGGAAGGATGAGGCATGGGGCCCCCTGCACGGCGGAAGTCCGGACGCGTGGCACTTTGTTTAACTGCACTTTTATAGCTATAAAATACTTTTCAATTGTGTATTTTATCTATTTTACAGATAGCACGTAGTTTATATAACACGTAAAATATGTAAGTGCAATTAAAAATAGATATACATTATGCAAAAATTTCTAAAATACTTGAGTACTATTTAAAACAGTGTTAATATATATTTTTATAATATCTATGAAATATGTTTTTACGCTTATATTTTAAACTTTAAATAAAACGTTGAAATTATTAAAGAAACCATGATGGACGTTTGGTATATCCTGCTGGGAGGATGAGCTCAGGCACGGTTTTCAAATAATTGGCACCCTGCCATAACTCGTGGGTTATTTTCTCGGCGTGTGGTTGAATATTGGACACTTCTAATATTCAGTATCCCTGTGTTGGAGACTTTCCCTTCTTTGTGCAGCTGTTTCTGGCAGCTGTCAGGATCAGCTGTAGGATGGGGCCTATTCTGCTGAGGTCACCCGTCTATAATTAGTATGGAGAGAGGAATAAAACACTCTGAAATACTTTTTGGGGAAACAAAGAAAATCTCTTATATTCATTTGGTTGTCAGCCAATTTTAATGACATTAATTAGTGTGGCTAGAGCAATACAATACTCTGAAATGCTTTCTGGGGAAACAAAAAAATCCCCAATATTTAGTTGCTTGTAAGGTGGTTTTAATGACATTAATTGTTTTAGCAACTTCTTCAAGGTATGTCAGTGACAAGGGAAACCCCCTTTTCTTACTTGTTGCTGCAAGCAGCAGACTTGTGCCAAGCTCCAGCTGTAAAATTGCATTAAAACAATTTAGCATTAAAACCTTTTCCTCCTCTCCAGTTACTTATGCTGTACTGATGCTAAGTAAGTGGCTATCTATCAGTGCCCAGCTTCCAAACAGCTGAACACTTGTTCCAAGGAGCCATGGAATGTTTAATGCCCTGTTGTTTGCGTGCAGGGTAGAGTAATCCTATGATCTTCCAAAGGGATCTGCTGCAATGTCAATCACGGTTTCACAGATCCCTACCTGTTAAATTAAACTAAAATTCTGGGCTCGTTTTACAGTACAGATTATCTCTTATTGTGGAGCTTGTCTTAAAAAAGTGCAGCTGCAGCCTGACCCTGTTCTTCACAGGACCCTAATTCCCCAGGAATGGGGTCAGAATGACTAAAGGTAAAGGGTTTTGTGTGGTGGTCTCAGAAAGCAAGTTAGCCATTCACTTTTGGAGGGTTCAGTCAGATTTGGTTTTGGATCACCTTAAAAAAAAGAGCTTGATGTTCAAAGGAATCAGGAATGAAGGTGGATGGGTAGTGACACAAATTAATACCTTTCCCTTTTCCCTATTCATTCTTTGCTTCTGTATTTCAAGAAACGTGCAAATTCTTTGGCATGGGCAGGACCTGTGCTGAAGTTTTTTGGGGGGTAAAATGGTTGCAAGTAATGAGTACAGTGTGCTGCTGTAGTTGCTATCAGGAGAGAACACCCACCTGCTACACATTTACAAACTTTTAAAGCTCTTAAGTTTTATTTTTATAATGTACTTGCAGAGCACATTATAAAAAAGTTAAAAGAAAAGAAGGTAGTGTTTATGTTTTGTATGCTGATTAACATTTTCTATGTTTATCAAATACCCTTGAAAATCATGACTAATAAACTTATTTAGTGATCAGGCCAGAGTTAATGTTCAGAGTGGTTACCTTAGACTATATGCAGGACAAAATGTATCATTTGCATTTGTGGCAATGTCACGTAAGATTTCTTCACTTTATTTCCCTAATTTAAAGAATAGATATAATGACACGTGTTCTCTCTCAGTGGTGACACTCAGGAAATCATCTAAATCTGAAATTATCACTCTAAATAATCAAAAATTGTCAGGTCAATATGAGTGAGCTACAGTGGGAAAACTGTCCATGTGAGGGTTACTCAAGTGAATGGGGTGCTGAGATCTTTCATAAATCAGAAGTTAATAATGATCAAGATATAGTGGTTCTAGGCTGCTTTATTCTTAAAATAATCTCTATGGCACTTTTACATAATGTATTTTATACACAGTGATTGACAGTCACCAAGCATCTTCGAAGACCTTTCCTCCACCTTGAAAAGTGCATTGAGAAGGAAAAGATCTTGTGAAAGAGGTAATTAATAATTTGAAGCACTTTAAAATGGAGAGTCAGCACCTAGAGTGTAATTTTGCTGTAAGTTAATTTCTTTCAGGACAGAAAAATGTGGCCACTGCTTTCTTTTATTTACACTGACTTTTCTGGTTTTCATCAGCTGTACAACCTTTGAAAAACCTGTATTAGTGAAGCTGGGGAAGAGTTCTCTGATGACAAGCTGTGAGCTAATTCTGTGGCTAAGCTGCTCCCTTTTATATATCATTCTAATGCTTTTATTCAACGAGCACTTACACATTACCAGCATCTGGAAGCCTTTTAAGATCGTTGTAAAATGTCTCAGCATAAGAAACAAGTTGTAGAGAATTCATGGTTGCCACATAGAGATGTCAGGCTAGGTGCACATGGAGAATTTTACCTCCACACTCTCCTTTTTCTCAAAATATGTTACACCCAACTATTGCAAGAAGTCCTTGTCTTTTATCTCAACCCTGTTTTAAGTGAAGCTACCCATATCGTTGTGGGGAACAAGACCTAGGTTTTGATATGAAAAGAACACACTGAAGAATTGCATGTTTTTCTGCCTCATGACATATTATTCTCATGGATGAACAAACAAATAACTGAGGAATTGCTGGCTGTTACAAGACTAAAAGTCTTCTGCCTTTTTTTTGCCAGAAGATGGCATTAACTATATAGGATTCTGGAAAACCTCCTCTTAGTTTTCACAAAGCCAGTTTGTTTTGGTGAATTGTATATCTGTTAGGAAAAGCATCTTAAGACACAAAGATCCCTACAAGGTTGGATGAATTAAAGTATTCTTTCAATTAAGAGAAAGATATCCCTGTTGTTTAAAGCATCAGCAAACAAAAAGTGAGAAGTTTCTCTGGCCATGGTAGTTTTCCCTGAGCTCTTTCATGTTTGAACGACAAAAAATCTTTTAGCAATCCTAGTCTCGAAATTCAAAATGATCAGAAATGCTGATCCTCTCATTATGACAATGCCTAATTTTTTTTTTCCTGTGGTTCATTAATTTGTTACTCCTTTATTAGTGAACATAGTTTTTTTTTCCTAGCTTGTGAAATTCCTGTCCTGTCAATAAGGAGTCGATGGAGCTATCCCTGAAACCACTTAGATCCAGTAAGATTTATTCTATCTGAGAAGGCAGATCTCAGGTCTCATTAAGAGGCTAGGTCTCATTAAGAAACCATTTTGCTGCTTTCACATGACACAGAGTCTTAGCCAGTTAGCCACAGAGAGCTGCTTATATTGCTCTTGTAGGTTCTGCGGTACCTACATTACTTGGATTTTTCTAATGCTGAGCATTCTTCTGACTTGTCACTCCATATGATGTCAGCCTGTTATTTCTAGCTATTTAATTTTGTTTTATTTTTAATTAGAATCTTGACCTTCAAATTTGTAGTTCTCTTCCTTTGTCTGCTGTTCTTTTTTAAGAAAATGTTCTCCATTGTTTCTCTTTTTATTCTTTTTTTCTCTCTCCTGTGTTCACCATTACAATTTGAACAGAGGTTATCATTGAATTAGGGTCTCTGACACTCTGTATTTAATCTAAGGATATATAAAGATGTAGGTGTAATCTAGGATACAAACAGAGAGCAGACAAAGTAAATTTATTGGATTAGTTTTGTCTTTAACAGATTCTCAACACTTTTGAGATTGGCATCTTGGCCTTGAGTTCTAGCTGCTCCTTTCATCAAACAGAAGAAGTTTCCTATCACAGTGCACAACACCTGTACTGGTGTAACAGTACAGAATTTACATATCTGTAGATCTATATCTATATACATATACATATACACACATATATATAAGGTTTTACATCTAAAGCTACCTTATGTAAGAAAGGGAATTTTTTCCAAAATGTAATTCTTTAAAAGAACTCTCAGGTTCCTATGTGTTTTAACATGTTAGAGAAGTTGGCAAGTAGTGAATGCTTCTGAAACCCTTGCACACATATAGTCTCCCTGACCTCTGGGTTTGCTATCCTCTCTGTCAGTTTTGATTTCCCCCTCCCAGGATCTAGCAGGCTCAGCAGTGACTCTAACTTTACCTAAGGATTCAGAATCACATTACCTACACATTAAATAAATTCACTTATATATGAATTTTTTAATCTTGGAGTTTTTTGTTGCTGAATCTTACAATTTTACCTAAAGCATGGACTCTAAGTAATTTTAGATATTCTCTGCTGTACATTTTGGCCTCCATAATATCTTACACAGTCAGCACTTTATATATTAATATTTATGATTTTATTGTTGTTAGTTCTTCAACATAATGTATTAATTCATTACATGGACTCAAATTTGGGAATGAACTTATTTTCTTCTATAATGTCATTATAGAAAGCCTTGAAAATCCTCTCAAAGAATCTACCCTGAACTACAGAGAGGAAAACTTAAATAGCATGTTTTTGTTGAGTCTTACTGTGACCTCCAAACATGAGTTAGAGCAGTATTTGTTAAGGTCCTAGACTGAACAAAGATATGAGAAGGCAGTGGGCAACAAATACTTGAAGCGTTGTTGTTTTATGGAACTTTTTGTGTTTTATAGAAGAAGTAAAAATATCTGCAGATATTAATCCATCAGAATACAAACAGCTGCACCATGCATTTGCCACTAAGACATAAGTGAAGAAGTTGGGGGATACTTTTCAATGATTCATGTTTCTTTTTTGGGTTTCCCAAGAATGTAAGTATGGCATTCCAGTGTCATATATAGATTTAGAGAAATACTGTCTTTCAGATTTTCCATTTTTCTGTCATGGAAACTCAGAAATGCTCATAGGATTCATAACATAAAAGGTACACTGCAAAACTACAACTTTGCTATAGTTCATCTGTTAGATGAATGGTTTTAATTAGGCAGCTTGAGGTGAGGACAAGTGTAGTTTTTTTCTCTTCTGGTTAGTTAACCAGGGGTAGCTGAACTATGATAGGCCATGTGCCTTGATACTAAATTGTCTGTCTAAAATTAGGCATTTTACATTCTATAGCTTGAGGACAGGGTTTCAGTAGTTGTGGCATTCATCAAGTAGACATCAGGCGTGTAGGAACTCTGTGGCAGTGAGTAATATTGCCTTGTGCACTTCTTACATGTTGTGTATTGTATATAATTTTAAAATATAATTTCCTGGATAAAATATTTGTTTTATGTTTTACTTTATTGTTGTCACTGCTATTTTCTTTAGTGTTTGTCAGTCTAGTGTATGGTAAACTTGGAGTTAAACAAGCTGCTATCCTAACTGCAAGTAATGTCATCAGGAAACATGCAGTTTCTTCATTAGTTAACTTTGTCAGATGTGATGTTTGATATTATTCTAATGTTTATTTTGTTTGATTTCTTGTAGGCTCTAGGTTGAAGATGGCATCATGCCTTTATGAATGCCTTTGTGAAGCAGAACTTGAAAAATACTTCCCCCACTTTGCTGCCTTTGGTCTTCAGAAAATTGATGAGCTTGCCAAAGTTTCCATGGAAGATTACACCAAACTGGGGGTCCATGATGTAAATGACCTCAAACGTCTTTTCCAGCTCATAAGAATAATCAAAATTATGCGACGAGAAGATGCTGCAGACTTAAGCAAGCAAGATTTTCAAACACATGGCCTTTTCATTCAGCCTCAGGTGACCAAGTCAGGACCCTATAGACAGCTGCGTTTTGAGTCCTTCTGTGAAGAAAATGATGGAACAGTTAAAGACTCTGAATCTGAATTGTATAATTTACCTGATTTCAGTGCCAATGAAAAGAAGGACAGTGTAGGGGAAATGCTGGGACACATTCCACCACATGATTCAGAGCCAATCAAATTAACTGGAAGAGACCTAAATATTCCTGGAATAGGTACAAAAGATGACCTGAGCTGTCCAACAGTTTCTGATGATATTGCTCATATCTGTATCAGGTAATAATCACTCACCTTTATTTTGCTAATAATTCAGATTAGTCATAATTGATTCTTTCTTAATTATGGAGTAGAATCTGTCTTGCTCACCTCCAAGTAAGAAATTCAAGCACTACAGAGCAATGCAAAGTCTTACAGACAAGAGAGCATTTGCAACTCTCCAGAAGGAATCATCTGAATTTGACCAGCTGCTACTCACCAAGGTTGTCTAAGAATAGTCTTTATTGTCTTTCAGGATTTAAGGCTTTTTTTTTCTTGGTATTTGAGCCAATCTTTGTCTTTCCATGGGACTATTTTTTAAAACATTATTTTTCCAAAATATGGCATTGCCTGTTGTTAAATTTGTCAAGCTTTTCTTGGTAAAAAGGATACAGGCTGTGATGGCTATATTTGTTCATAAAGAAATTTCTGAACTGAAGCTTTAAAAGGAAGCAGAATTAATACAGCTGGGAAGGGCTACAGACCTGGTGGTGAGAGGGATGCCTTGCAGCTGCTCCTTAGGCATGTGATATGTAACTTCCATACTTTTCCCAGTGTTTGATACTGGAGGGGCTGGGGTTATCATGAACCACTGGTAGATCTACCCTGGCAACATTTTTAAAGCACCAAATATTTTTTTTTCCTGATTCAGCAGCAGAGCACGTACGCCTCTGCACATGTAATACCAGTATCTAGCTTGTTGCAATGCAGTCATGGTAGTTAATATGCAATGAAAAGAGGTAGTTTTATGAAGTCAGGTCTGGTCTGGGAAGGCTGTGGGGAAAGATTTGGTACAGGGAAAGATCCATGGAGTTGAGGTGTCAAATACAGCTCCCACCAAGACTGCATGTAGTCTGGAGGGATAGATGCTGCTGCCACGGTAGAAAAGTACTAAGGTGATGTAGTAAGTAGAGCACTTAAACTGTGAAAGATAAGACAAAGGTTTATAACTCTCCTTGACTGGAAAAAAAAAAATTATTCCCACCTTGTGGAGAAGTGCACTAGCTTCCAATATATATTGATACCTGGGTGCATTCTCTGTCTCTCCTGGAAGAGCCAATGTGCAGCTAAAAGGACAGGATTTATAATGTTGGCAAATTAAAAAATGATACATTATTAAAGCTAATGGCTCAAGTAAAGACATTAAAGATTTTTAATCCTGCAATAGAGACATGTTCTTCATTGTTCACTCTTTCCTTGTTCTCTTCTTTTGTAAGCACATTCTTCTGTACCAAGCATTATGGCTCATCTTGTGGGTTTTCTGCATTCTCCTCCTTGATATGCCTCAACTTAATATTCTCATGTTTGGAGAGTTGTGCATTTCAGGCAGGCTTGGAGCAGCATGAGCAAACTCAGGTTTGTGATTCCTGTTTTGCAAGTGCTTAACTGCTTTGCTGAATCCATCCATTCCCATGTCACCTTGTGATCTGACCATTGTGAAGGCTTATCTAGTCTCATCTATGAGAAATATTGGAAAGCACAGACATGATTTCAGATAGCAGAAAGACAAAGAGCTCTTTTAATATGTTGAAATTTATTTTGAACTTGTGCACAGCAAGTAACTTGATTTTGCAAAGATGTAATTGTCCTTCTGACATATTATTTAGTCAGATTTCTGATGACCTGTGTCATCGCTTTTGTTTGATTTTTTCCTAGTGATGAAAAATTATTTTATTATAAAATAAAAATTATATTTTAAAAGAGATGTAAGAAATACAAACTTTAGGTTCAGCATACGTAATTAATATGCATTCTATTCCCATACAAAATATACTCAACAGAATGTGCCTCTGTACTAGAGAAAATTATTCATTTTTTCTCATTAATAGAGTCTCTAAATTTTCAATTTTTCTTTTCTCCAAATAATGCAATCCTTTCCACTTCAAGCTCTTAGAGCACAACAGGCTTTTGCTGCAGGTCACCAGCTACACACTCTGGCACAAGAATTAAACTTCAGAGCGTCTGATCATTTGTTGGACAACATTTGGTGCCTAGTGATATGCCTAAGCTCACATCAGCTTATGAAGCATCTTATTTCAAGTGTCATTGCCTTTCTTTTCCAGCAAAAGAATTTTCCATCCAAATGCACAGCCTGATCCTGGACTGCATGGGAAAGCTGTACTAAAATTAAAGGGACTCTAGTGACAAGTAAAGATTGCTCATGTGTGGTCTTCAAAGACATATCTTTAAATTTAAGTCTGCATCTCATGTGCTTCTGGGGAATCATGGAACACAGCAGCAATGACGTCACATGCCTTTATGAGGTGTTAATGAGATGTTGAGTTACTTGTGGGTTACAATTTGTTAGACAACTGGTATATATATGTTTTCAGTTTCTGTGCTAAGAGATTTTGGCATCTGGACGGTGTGCCAGAAACACTGCTCTTGGGCAAGTTTGGGCTTGATTATTTGAAATGCAAATCCAGGCGGAAAATTGTTACTGACTTGGCTGAAGACAGCTTGAAGAAGGGAGAGATATATTGAATACACTTTGGTTAATTCAAGCCTATTCAATTAACAAAATGCTGTACGCAGCAGATTAATCAATGAAACATGAAATTACCTCCTATTTCCTCCTATTTTTAGTCTGGAACGGGACTAAAGTAAAATTGCTGAAACATAAGAGTGCAACTTTGTTTATGGTCTGAAACTACATAACCTTTTTATGAAAAAGGACCAAAGGGGAAACAAGGATGAGATCAGTATATAATTTTTTTTTTTTTGACCTGAACAGGAACATGGTGATACTATCTCATTTGCCAGTTTGAGTCATTTACTTGTAACCAGTTGGACGGTCTATAATGGGAAGAAAAAGGTCAGCATTAGAGGAAAAGTAACTAAGTATTGTATATTTTCCTTTTCAAGATCTATTCACACTTTCATTGCACATGATTAAGTGACTGATCATGAGTGCAAATAATTTCAGCAAGATTTAATTTCAGTACATTAACTTGGATATTATGCCAGCTTCCATCTCATGTTTGTGTGCAACTGAAAATATGTCGTTCGGCAGCAAGTTCAGGAGTGTAGCTGTACAAACATAACTATTCCTTTAACAGAAGTGTACAGGAAGCACCAGTCTGTTTAGGTAAAAGCATCAGAAACTGCATAATGAAAAAATGAGGTATGTTATGGAGTTTTTTGATAGGCATTAACAGCAGAAACATTCTGTGATAAATGTAACAAATTCAAGCATATTCTAGATGCTCTTGTAACCTGATTTTAAATGTGGACCTCCGTTATTGGTTGTAGCTCCAATACTTTCGACAAAGAGACTCCATGGACAGAGAGTGAAAAAATCAGAGTGTGTGTCCGAAAACGTCCTCTCTGCCAGAGGGAGGAGAGACATGGGGAGTCTAATATAATCACAGTGGAAGATAAGGAAACCCTAATTCTCCACCAGAAGAAGGAGGCAGTTGATCTTACACAATACATTTTACAGGTAACATCCTCCATTGAAGGTTGTGCTTATGGGCCAGTCACTTGCATGGAAGCGTAGAGTTTATTGTGCCTGGAGTTTCCATGAGAGAAAACAGAAAAGGACTCTTAGTGTTTCTTACACTGAAATAGGTGGTGAGCTTTTGTTTTATCTCAGAGTTGTCTATATTTGAGTTGCTTTGAGTTGATTTATGCCAGACTGCGCCAGCAAAACCGAGCCTGGAATTTTAAGATCTAGAGCTATGTCTCTTGCAACTTTCTTTGTATGTGGCAAAATAAATCCTCTGCTACATGCCATTGCTGCAGGAGAAATCCCTGCTGATGGCTTTCCAGAGTGAGGAGTTCCCTTTCCACTGTTTAAGCACTGTGGATCTGTTTCAGTGAATCATACACACCCTCATCCCCTCCCTTCCATTTTTCTCAAAAGCTTTGGAAAATTAAGTTCCCGTTTGTCTTTGTCTCTTAATCCCAAATACTTTGTGCTGTCATAGTTCAAATTCTCACTTGTGATTGACAGCACCAGGAACAGAACTGATTTGTAGAGGCAGAAAGCTATTCTTGTTATGCTGAGTGTTATTTTTACAACTGGGGCCCTAGGAACAACTGTTCGAAGTATCTGGTAAAATTTCAGATATCTCTCAGACCCAGTTCATGTGCCACCTTTTACAGTGAGACACATGCTGAATCATTTCCACAGACCCTGTTTTTTTGAGTCTGATCTGGAGTGTGGGAAGTTTTGATTTTCTTGCCCCCTTTTGAGTTCAGACAATGTAGCTTTGCTTAGGAACAGCTTGTTCCTTCTTTGGCACAAAACTTTTTAATAACAGAGGCGATTAATAACACCTAAGTCACAAATAAGAACTAATTTTGAGAAAGTCAAGAGTTGACTCAGTTCATTTTACTGTTAGAGTCTGACAGTACATCTGTAGGCTGATTCATTTAATGAATAGGTTTTCTTTAATTAGTGGTTTTTTTTTTTTTTTTTTTTTTTTTTTTTTTTTGTTAAAAGGCTCTGGTATGTTATGTTTCAGAATTATGGGAAATTGATGCATTTTTGTTTCCTTCTCCCCCCCCACCCGCCCCCACCCCTACCCTGAATCTCTTGACTGGTGTGTTCCTACCTGAGTTGTGTTGCATATTAAGTGTGCTAGATCACTCTCTACCTAATCCAAACCATGTGAAGCCACTGGAAAGACTTCTGTTATTTCATTTTATCTTTGAATGGAATTGGAGGGGAAGTGAAACCTATTCATTCTCATGTAAAGATTATCTTTGTTTTTCAGCATGTTTTTTATTTTGATGAAGTCTTTGAGGAGACATGTACCAATGAGGATGTGTATATGAAGACAGCTTATCCTCTCATTCAGCATATTTTTAATGGGTAGGGCATTCAGCACTTACACTGGTTATTTTTTGTTTTGTTGTTTTCCAATTTTATGTGTATGCCTGAACTTTCCTTAATGCTTTTGATCTTCTGAAACGTATCTTCATTTCACTTTTGCCACATGCCTTCCCCCTTTCTGAACATCTTTCATTGCAATTTTTACAAAAATAAATCAGGAAAAGCTTTCTTCACACTAGGTGACTAATCTCAATTACAGAAGAAAGTTAAATTGAACCTCAGTAGCAACAAATTGATAACATGATCAGCCTACAATAAGCATGTATCCCAGGATTTCTGAGTTTTCATCTTCACTCTAACAAAGGCTCCTGTGTGGCAGAGCACACTCATCTGTAGAGAAATAATATTACTTTTCTTTCCTGAGACTACTGAGAGATATTTTACATGTATTTTTACAATCTGGGCCCTAGGAACAACTGTTTGGAGTATCTGGTAAAATTTCAGATATCTCTTAGACCCAGTTCATGTGCCACCTTTTACAGTGGGAACATGCTGAATCAGTTCCACAAACCCAGCTTTTGCACAGTTCACAAGGCAATAGAAATGATGAATAACCTTGTGATTTATTTTTATTGATTTATATTTGCTTAGAGGTTTAATTGTAATTACATAGTTCCTGATTAATGGGAAATTTATGGTAGCTTTACAGGAGACATCTTATCTCTATGCGAGGCCATATATATTGAATACATACTTTAATATAATTACTTTTTTGAGTCTTTGAAGGAAAATATTACTTATCCATGCTAAAAATTAACAAAATTGAGTATTCTGTTACTGAAAATCTCCAAGTATCATCAATGGAGACAGAATACCATGCTCTTGAGAAAAGGAAAGTGAGAAAGGAGAATGAGGCTTGCACTTTGCTGTGTAATAATCACTAAAGCCACAATTCACATTACTGCTAGTCCAGTAATGCCACGAGAAGAGATTATGCTATTTTTTTTCCCCAGCTTTCCCCTTACTTTTCCATTCCTCCTGCTGGCATTTATTTAATCTGACACCATGGTGAGGCCAGTCTAGAATCTAAACTGGCAAGGAATTGTTCACTGTGATTACTGCAGCCATCCATTTTTACTCATTCCTCCGCCAGGAGTACTGAATCAGGTACAAAGTCTTTTTATTGAGGGCGGCAGGGAAAGGAAAAGAAAGGATGAGAGCCAGCACCCTGTGCCATATCAGATCTCCACAGGGTATACTTGGAAATCAATGTTAAGCATTCTGTAGTTTCCCAGAGAGGATAGCAGGCCAAACCTCTTTGCTAAGGGGCCACTATAGATAGATACCAGCACTGCAGAATATTATTTAATAGATATTAATTAATCAGATGTGGCACTAAACACTATACTGTCTTCACAGAGGCAATGCAACTTGCTTTGCATACGGGCAGACTGGAGCTGGCAAGACTTACACCATGATAGGGACTCACCAGAACCCAGGACTCTATGCCCTGGCTGCCCAGGACATCTTCAGGCACCTGGAAGCATCACCATCCAGGAAAGATCTTATTGTTCTGATCAGTTTTTATGAGATCTACTGCAGACAGCTTTATGACCTGCTAAATGGAAGGAAAAGGTATTTAAGAAAAAATATTATTCCCTACTAGCCTGCAGTTTGATTCAATTGGTTACTGTTTGGAAATCAATTACTGCTTTCATGCAATTACATTTAACATACTAGCATTTACAGCAACTGTTACATATTTAATTAGGGTCATTCACATGAGATACTTAGGGAGGATAGCAAGATCTGACAGTTGATTTTGTGACATTGGTAGGGACTCCTGGTTTGTTGTTTGGGCGAAAAATAAGGACTTAGGTTTGAGATACAAGCTCAGTCTCTTGCTTACACTGTAATAAGATAATAGCTGGACATCCATAGGTAGAGAAACAAGCTTCTTGTGGCCAGAAGTTCCTGTCTTAAAATCATAGAACATTTTGAGAAGGAACCGTAAAGATTATCTTGTTCCACCTCTACTGCCCTGGGCAGGGACAACTTCCACTAGACCAGGTTGCTCAGAACCCCATCCAACCTGGCCTTGAATGTTTTTGGGCATGGGACATCCACAACTAGTTTGGACAGCCTGTCATGTGTCAACCATTGTGGAGTCCTTGTCTTTCCCTGATCAAGCATAAATCTGGAGGAGGCTGTTCCTCCTGCTGTGCCAGTGGGGATTTGACTCTTGCCAATCCAGCCTCTGAAGATCCTACATGCTTGATCTCCTACATGCTTGACTCTGCAGAACTTGCTCACCTTCTCCCTGGGCACCTTCACCTGACAGCCCACTGACTCAGCCCAGCAAGCCTCTGGAGGGGATGCTGAAATATGATTCTAAGGCTGTAGGAGTTGTGCAAAAATGTTTTAAATGCTGTGCAAAAACCCTTAGAATACAAATAGAACAAAATTTACAGTTGGATGAGGACTTAGAGGAGCCTGAGATGTAGTTTAAAGGGAGACAGTTACTCTAAAATGTAAATGTGCTAATTTACTTCCCCGCCTTATTGTATTCTTAAACTAGCAGAAATGCAGGGCTAATGTCTCTTTAGCAGTGAAATGTCAGTGGTAGTTGTTATAAATCAGGTACTTCTTCAGCTCTGAAAATGAATCACAGCAGGGTCTCTCTCCTGACAGTAGCCTTGACTGCTTTTTCTCAGTGTCACAGCACAGACGTGTTTTCATTGCTGCTTTCTAAGATTTCAGATACCTCCTTTTTGCACTATTCTCTTGTCAGGCTTTTTGCAAGAGAAGATGGCAAGCACGTTGTTCAGATAGCTGGACTCCAGGAGGTTCGGGTGGATTCCGTAGATCAGCTGTTGGAGGTAATGTTTGAGATTCATTCCTTGTCTTCTGCAGCCCAATTTGTTTATTTGTGAGGTGTGTCACTTGCAGAGGTTATTTATTGTGTATGTTCCTGTTTAAGGCCCTAAAATTGGCAATCCCAGCAGGGCACCAAGGGGCTCTATTCATTGTGGCCCCTTCAATTCAAAAGTGCCTTTATTTATTGAGTTGTTTCTTGTGTTAGCCACATGCAAGTAGTTGATTCACAGCTGTCACTTCTGCTGCCATTCCATAGGGAAACATCCTAGAAGCTAAATAGTGTCCCAGTAAGGGACCTTGAAAGCTGGATATGTATTTTCCCCCAGTGTGGTGTGTCTTGTGGTTCTATTAATTTAGATTTTTGTATATAAAAGATATGTGGTTTTGGCACAGAATATAAAATTTGAAAATTATTAGAAACACAAATTAGAACATACTTAAGATTGAGATATTTGGTCTGAATTAGGATTAAAATACTGCTTACATGTGTGCATGACAATAACCCAAGTAAAATTCAGATCTTTAAAGAGTAGCTCACATTTGCCAAGAACAATGTTTCAGTTTTCTTCTCTACCTGGCTGAGCCCAGAAAGGCAGAAAGGACACTGGCAAATTTTTTGTATTTTCCTGCAACAAGCAAGCTGATTAAATCTACTTTCTATTTACCCTGACTTTGCACAATTTAAATCTTTTTTTTTTTTTTTTTTTTTGGTAAGGAAGTGTTAATTACAAGTGCCTGATACTGTAACTGGCCCATTAAAATTGTCATAGTGTTGTCCACTGATATTGCACTTAATTTAGTTGTTCATCTTCCCATTAACTCCAAGCTTTAGGACAAGCTGGTGATGCTTCTGCTAGTTGGAGTGCAAATTTACTATATGGTTGATGTACAGTTCCTTGGTATTATCACATTCCACTCACAGAAGAGCTATTAAATTACTTAATTGTTACAGAGATCCTGGGGGGAAAATACATTGTCCACAGGCCCTTTTGAACACAGAAATGTCACTGTCTTGGCTCACAACTTCTGAGTGCTCTGCAACAGATATATGGAAAGAGCTTTGAACACATCCTTGGTTATTCACTATTATTGATGTTGGCTTTGATTCAGAAATTATCTTTGCTTAACACTGATATAAAGCTCAGAAGCTGCAGTGGGTGGTTATGTTGCTCATTGAGAACTGGCCCCTGAAAAGGATGAATTATTCACATCTATCATCTGAGAATGTATTGATTTTGCTAGGCAATATTCTGATTTGTTCCTGCAACCAGAAGCAAAATTAATGGCTTTTCTATGAATGCTCTGCTGCAGTCAATGTTAGACTTTGTGCAACAGTGTTGCTTCTCTTTCGACCGCCACTTTGCTCTCGGGGGTTTCTCGCCGCTGTCCCCCGTCCCTCCCCGGCCCCCCGGGACCCTCCGGCTAGCTGTCCCCTCCGGGGCCGGGGTTTTCCGCGGTCCCGCTGCCCTGGGCTTACCAGGCAGCGGCTGGGTTAGCACGGTCCGAGCTGCGGCGCTGCCTCAGTCGCCGCAAGGGTTCGAGATAAAGAGACCAAGAGAGACCAATGGTATGCTTGTCCAGAGAGATTGTATTGCCTGAAGCATTGCAGTGACCAAAGGCCCTGGGCTATTGCCCAGATACAGTTTTATACAGCAAAATTAAGAGATAAGGTCTTAAACAATAGAGACAGTGTTCAGCTAAGGCACATCAGAACCACCCCAGGGGCCAGGTCCAATGGGAACTGCTCAGGGGTGGGGAGAAGGGGGCCTACAGAGGAATGCTGAAGCGGGACTTTCCCGAAACAGTGGAGCATACATAAATGTATCTTTTCCCTCAGTTTCTCATTCCCAAAGCCTTTCTAAAACAATGGGGCATACATGAATGTATCCTTTTCCTCAGTTTACCATTCCCAAGGCCTTTCTAAAACCTTCCTCCACGCTACCATGCCAGCATGACTGCAACAATTCCCCGCTTTTCAATTACTAAGATGAACGATGCCTTGGGAGAAGGTAAACTGTGGCTCTTAAACTGCAGTGTCTTTCTGCTTGTCGTCTTCCCACCAATCGCTTTCCGTGGTGGCAGCAGCGATGAAAACCGGCGCAGAAGCCTTCGGCTTCGAGGTGATGACCTTGGAGACGTTCCGCTTCAGAATCCCAAATGCTAACAGAACTAAAAACAATGCAACTAGAAAGTAAAAGATGTCTTTTAAAAGAGACACTGCCCACCCAGAAAGGTCTCAGTCTTTGAACAGATTTTTAAACCAATCCTCATTTTCTTGCTTCACATTCCCAATGAGGCTTCTCATTTCCTGAATGGACGAGTGGACACTCTGTCCTTTAGATGACAGATCAAAACAACACAACCCATCAAATTCTTTACATCCATGACCATGTGCCAACAGCAGGAAATCAATAGCTGCCCTATTTTGGAGGGTAGCCTTTCTGGTTATTTCCTCGTCTTCTAGGAGGTCACTCAGGGCTGCTGATGTTAAATTTGCCTGCTTGGTCACCCAGCATCCTAGATTGCCTAATTCACTCAATGCTTTGGCTGCTGCAACCCATGGTAAAAACACAGAGACAGCAACTCTTTTGGATTTTGCCCAATGATAAATTTCTGCATCACAATGTTCATCAAATTGGCTTGCACTCCGCTTAGTAATTTTTTTCCCACTTCTTGCTTGCCCAATTGGAATTTGGGTCATGTTGGGGGAAGCAAGGGTCAGATGCCCAAAAGTACATGGACCTCCAATAAGACGAGATGGGATTTCTGGGTATGCTCTGTCCCCACAGATAAGAAACATTCCCTTGTCCAGCTTGCGTGGACGGAAATCAGTGGTGGATGCAAATTTCAGCTTGTAGACAGCTGTGCACCATTGACCTGCTCTGAATTCTACCTTGTACTGTTTGACATGCTCATATAATTTTACTTCTTTGGTTGGGGAAAAATCAAATTGAATGCAAAACTCAGCTTTTGCAGAGCCTAGGAGTTCTAATTCCTGGGGCTCCCCCTCAGCAGTGGGCAAATGTGAAACCCACCCTTGCCACAAAATGAGGGGATTTCGCACTTGTGCTTCAACTTGTCCTGCACCTTTAGGTATTTTATTTTCGTTCACCTGCTTTTGCAAACGGACCAGACCAATTGGAAACTCATCCCCCTTACTTGGAACCCCTATTAAACATGTGGACATCGGATTTTCTGCTGAGGCAGTGGACAAACACATATGATCCTGTTGCAAGGCTTGGGCTAGCGTGACCCACACATTTTTCTTGGGCTGTGGAACAATCCATGCATCCACCGTGGAAGGGTAGATGACCATTCCCTGGAACCAAACGATGAGCAGGAATGTGGAAATTGACATTCTGCTAGTCTGAAAGAGAGATAAAATCATACAACAAAGTGAACTAACTCTGAAAAAGATACAATTTGCTCTGCCAGTATAAAGGAAAATGATTCTCCCCCCTCCCACTTTCCCCCCTTGTCGAGGAGGCCCTTCGGACCCTGGAGTCCTCGGGGTTGCTGCTGCTGAAGCAACCACCCTTTCCCGTGGTTTTATCACTGAGTCCTCTGTCATCAGCACAGCTTTCCTGGTGCACTCCTCGATGAGCTGATCGAGTGTGGGGGGAGGCGATGATGGAAGAGCCAGGATGACTCGCTGACAGGCTTCATTTGCATTTGTGGTGACCAGTTCTAATGTAAGTTGGTCTTGGAGCTCTGGATTTTGCACCCTCTTTTCCACAGAGGCTCGCACACGATCCACAAAATCCATGAATGGTTCTGAAACAGACTGCTTTAAAGCGGTATATGAGACAATAGGGTCTTTAGAAGGCATGTTAAAAAATGCACGTTCTGCTGCATCCCTGGACAGGTCTAACACTGCTTTGGGAATGCCTGCTGCTTGCTTTTCAGCTTGGCTCCAATCGCCCTCACCCACTAGATGTTCTAAAGTGATTTCCTCATCCTCTATATCTGTGGAAAGGCTTGGACTTTGCAGAATCTCTGGGAGGAGATCTGCTGCAAGTCTTTTCCACGTTCTTTCCCACAATCTAAACTCAGACTGAGGGAGCAAGCAACTGAAAAGACGCTTCAAATCAGCGGGGACAAATGTCTTGGAGCATATAGTAGCTTTCAAAATGCTCTTAAAAAATTCACTTCTTTCCCCAAACTCACGCTTTGTTTTGCAAAGTTCCCTAATACTATCATACGAAAGGGGCTCCCATTTGGCGTTCTGTCCCCTGGCATTATAAATCACAGGGGCTAAGAACGCAGGCTCGGTCTCTCTGAGCACTTCCCGGCTGACAGCCTGGGCGCTGCCGTTGCCAGGGAGATCGGGAGAGGGAGAGGGAGGAGGAGGAGGGCCAGCTTGTGAGGGAGTGGCCGCAGCCGGCGGGGCTGCGTGGAGCGGGGCTGGGACAGGGACAGGGGGTGGTGATGGAACTGCGAGAGGAGGAGCTGAGGGCTGGACCGGGGGCTGGAATGTGGGCTGGATCGCCGCAAGGGAGGAGGGGTTGGGGTCAGGGACAGGCGGAGGGGGGAATGCGAGGGCTGGGGGCATGTTCTGGGCTGGCACAGGGAGCAGGGAATGCGGGGATGGAGAAGGGAAAACCGCGTGGCCACCTCCATCTTGTGGGGGCTGCACGGGGGAGATGGGGGGTGCAAAGCATGGATTTTCAGCTGCGGGAGCGAAAGCAGGAGGAGGAGAAGGGTTAGAAACTAAATCTACATCTGCACAGTTAGTTTTCTCACCGCAGGGGGTGCGGGGGGGCACCGGGGACGCGACAGGGCACTTTTCTGCTCCCTGGGCGCCCTGAGTGTCCGCACTCTCTTTCACAACATCGTAAACGACCAAAAACATTCTCATAAAACCTTCTTTCACTGAGGGATCTCCTGCCTTTGTCCTTTCACTCAGCACTGCACCAACACGCTTCCAAAATCGTCTTTCTCTCACTACTTGCTCTGTTATCTCTGGAAAACTTACTGATAACCATCTGACAAACTCTTTCACAAGGCTCTTAGGAAATTTGACACCTGCACTCAGCAGGGGCTCCTGAACTTGTTTATAAATCTCTTTCTGCTGTGTAGTCAGCCTAACACCCATGGCTGGCTTCACAGCAAATCTCAACCAATTACTGCAGCAAACCCAAAGTTCTAAAGCTACGACGGAGACTCCCGTCACGCCTGCGCGCTGGCGTGTCCCCCCGTGGGCACACAGGAGCCGATGTCTCCTGGCCGGGCCCCTGCCCCCCAGTACGAGACTCACCCACCGCCGTCCTTTAGACACCACTGCAGCAACGGTTCCCGAACCCCGGGAGGTCTCCCGGGTGTAGAGAGGTGCCGTCCGACCCGTGGCGACCTCGCCGGACAGAAATCGGCGTCTGTCTCCACGGCAACAGTCCCGCTGGGCTGTGTGGAGAGGCAAGTGCCTCACACCACCAGCGTGATCCCAGAGCTTCTCCCCGCAGAGCCGACAGCCTGCGTAGCGATTTATTCACACCGCTCCCCGCTCTGCAGCTCGCGGTGACACTGCGGTGTCTGGAAAAGCTCCTAGCCAGTGCACTGTCCACGACGGCTGCGGCAGGCTTGCTCAGACCAGTGCAAAGCCCAACGTTGGTGCGCCACTTGTTGCTTCTCTTTCGACCGCCACTTTGCTCTCGGGGGTTTCTCGCCGCTGTCCCCCGTCCCTCCCCGGCCCCCCGGGACCCTCCGGCTAGCTGTCCCCTCCGGGGCCGGGGTTTTCCGCGGTCCCGCTGCCCTGGGCTTACCAGGCAGCGGCTGGGTTAGCACGGTCCGAGCTGCGGCGCTGCCTCAGTCGCCGCAAGGGTTCGAGATAAAGAGACCAAGAGAGACCAATGGTATGCTTGTCCAGAGAGATTGTATTGCCTGAAGCATTGCAGTGACCAAAGGCCCTGGGCTATTGCCCAGATACAGTTTTATACAGCAAAATTAAGAGATAAGGTCTTAAACAATAGAGACAGTGTTCAGCTAAGGCACATCAGAACCACCCCAGGGGCCAGGTCCAATGGGAACTGCTCAGGGGTGGGGAGAAGGGGGCCTACAGAGGAATGCTGAAGCGGGACTTTCCCGAAACAGTGGAGCATACATAAATGTATCTTTTCCCTCAGTTTCTCATTCCCAAAGCCTTTCTAAAACAATGGGGCATACATGAATGTATCCTTTTCCTCAGTTTACCATTCCCAAGGCCTTTCTAAAACCTTCCTCCACGCTACCATGCCAGCATGACTGCAACACAACAGTCCTTTAAAGTTTTCCAAAAAGAGTTATCCAGATTTGTATCTTGAAGGAGCCTTTATCCTTCTGCCTTGCCTTCCTTCCTTGTTTTCTTATTTTACTGTTTTATTGAGTATAATTAATCTTCTAAGTTTGTTCCTTACTCTGGCATAATTTTTTATTTTTTTAGTTTTGGAAATTTAGAAAGGTTTTGGCAGTTTATAACTTTTTGTGTGACTTTCTGGATAACTGTATTCACCTACTACAAGACAAAGTAAAATGTTAAAAGAACAAAATAAATGAGCAATATCCTAAGTCTCTTGGATTGCATCTATAGTACTACAAAAGTATGCCAGCAATATAAGCAAGAATTTAATTTTATAATTTGGATATTTTGCAAATATGAGTGAGTGCGTGATGCAACAGATTGTTACATGCAGTTTGCTCTTTTGTTAGAACCCCGGCCTTATTCTGGGTTCCCATGTGGTGGTGAAATTCTTCCTCCAACCCATGCTTCTAAAGAAAAACTCCACAGGCTTTTGCTGTTTGGTCTCAAGGCAGTTTATTGTGAGCTATCTAAAAGATTGTCTTCTCGGGCTGCGGCTGTTTGATCAGCAGCCTGGGCAGAGGCACACACACACCCTGACATCCTCTCTGTCTGCTGTTTTCTTCTTCTTTCCTCCCGCCCAGGGTTGCTGCTATCTTTTATATGATGTATTACGTATTACATGTTTATAGTTTTCCCTTAATACTTACTACCTATATTACAAAGTGCTTTTCTACTCTAAACCAATATGTGAGTGTCAACATCACCAAGAACATGGAGGCAAGGTAAAAGAAGGAGGAAGAACAGGATCAGCCCACTTTCCTCTATCTTAGAACTTTTGACCTCTATGTATAAAGTAAAACCTCCCCTGTATAAGTGTTAAAACCCTCCTGTACAATACTAAAAAAATTTCCCTTCTATTTTGTAACTACTTTTACTATACTATCTAACCTTTTGTGACTGCTTGTTCCACTTCCAAAGTTGGTAACTCATTCCATGGCTCAAACTCAAAATCACAGCTGTTTCCAGCTGCCTGCTGGGGTCTAAAATGCTTCTGACTAAGGCCTGGAACCTCTAAAAATGTCTGAGAGACATTTTGAGTTCCGACACTCTTTAAGCTCTGTGATGCTTCACTACAAGTAAGTCCATGCACAAAGCTCTGAAAGAAATATTGGAGGGGATCCAGTCTACCTCTACTGCCTTGCACCAAATCTTAAGGCTGTAATACACCTTTCCTCACAATGTTTACTCACCTTAGGAGAACAAGATCTCTTTCTGAAAGACTGTGGTTTCATTTACAATTCTTTTGGATTTTGTCCCCCTTATTTTGCAGGTGATTTTGAAGGGGGGAAAAGAACGTAGCACAGGAACTACTGCAGTCAACTCAGATTCCTCTCGGTCTCATGCTATCATCCAAATTCAAATTAAAGACACGGCCAACAGGGCATTTGGAAGGTAAGACCAGAAGCAGAAGTGCACAGTGCTGATGTCAAGCCCAGGGACATCCAAGAGACAAAGAGGAGGTGTTAGTGCACAGGTGTGAGCTAAATTAGAAGACAGGGTTAAAGGAGACTTCAGAAAGTTCCACAGTCCTTTCTCTATTAGGCACATCTGCAAGAACTTTGTCAAAATTGTTCATACAAATTGCCAGCAAAAGAGTTTGACAATCATTAGCTACCACACTGTCTTCTTTCCCAGGATCTAATTTTGAACATAAGGCAAAATGGAAGAGCCACAAACACTGAAGAGAGGAAAAGACAGAACAGGCAGGCTTAGAAATAAAAGTATAGAGGTTTCTGTAGTTGTGGCATCTGAACTGGGGTGGGTTTGTGTGTCTAAAAGGGAGGGGGAGCTGAACTGAGGGAAGGATGCCAAGATGTGCCTATAAAAGAAGTCAGGGCTGTTGCAGAAAAAGAGGAAGGACAAAGACAAAGATACAGTGCAACAGTGAGTAGTGCAGCTGGCACCCAGAGCTAGAGAGTGTGAAAGGGAATAATAGAGTTTTGTGGAAAGAAACAACAGGGATCACTGAAAGCTCAGTGTATTACTTTCTACACTGGAAATTTCTCTTCCTATTGTCTTGACTTCCCATTTGATGTTAACAAACAGCAGTTGTCTGTTTTACCTGGGTGGAGAAATCAAAACACTTACAATTCCTTTTAGCCCTTTTCTTAGGAAACTACAAACAGTGATTATCTGGAGAGATGAATGTGTTGTACTTTACACAGCTTATCCGTTAAACTGTAGAGCACTGTCATCACATGTAACTACACTTTCTATTATTTAATGTTAAGATGCTTTGACATGGTTTCTGCTGCTATGGTTATTTTGGTGTCTCAGGTATTTCCAGTGGATGTTTCTTGTTGTTCAAAAGTAGTCATTTCTAATCACTCTTCTGATGCCATATGTTGCAGCCTGCTGGTTTAATAAAGAAAAAAATAAGATGGAAAAAAGCCCCTAAGATAACTGCAACTTTGTTTCTTCTAGGATATCATTCATTGACTTGGCTGGCAGTGAAAGGGCAGCTGATGCCAAAGACACGGATCGACAAACAAAAATGGAAGGAGTAGAAATAAACCAAAGTCTTTTGGCCGTAAGCTACTATTATGTCTAGGGAATGTTTTGAATTCAGCTACTAGCATGTGTTTTAGGATAAAAATGAACCACAGAATAATGAATGTATGCATTCCATGGAGAGGAAAAAATAACCAAGGTCCTATGTGTGTTCAGTTTAATTTGTCTGAAAAGTGACTGAAAAACAATTTAAGAAGGAAGAGATACCATTTTGAAAATTAAGTATTTTTAATCCATTCTTACTGCCAGACAGGTAAACACAGCATGGAAAATGTTATGTGTAGTATAAGTGTCCCATATTTTATATAGAAGGTTTTGTCCCTTCTAAAGAATACTGGCTTGGAATTGCCATGTTTGTTTCATAAAACCTGCCAGTTATTTTTACCACTTAAACTTAAATTTCTATTTCAAATTAGGAATAAAGTGCTTAGGAGCATAAAAACTATCAATTTATATGTGTGAAGGAAAGAACAGGAATGCACTCCTGAGGCAAACTGTCTTGATAAGTGTTCACAGTAAGGCAAAGAGGGACAAAGGAGCAGAAAAATGCCATCTACAATAAAGCAGAAGTGCCTGTAAGTGTAAATGCTGCAGAAAGGTTTGCACCTCCTGTAATGCAAACAAGCAAAGCTCAGTGGTGACTGGGGGCTTCTCTAAGTGAGGCTGTAGGTGATACAGATTCCAGGGTATGAGCCAGCAGTGCAGAAGTCTACACAGAACTGTACCTCTTAGTGTGCTGTAAATAGGAGGTGGCTTGCTCTGCTTTGGAAATGTAGATGCTCTTTTGCGCAGAGGCTTTTCCTACACTGGAATATTTAGTATTTGTGCTGGGGAGGTTGCCTGTGAAGTGAATGTGTTTCTGTACTTCATGCTTTCTTGAGTACTTGCTTGTGAATAACTGAGTGTCACAGGGAGTTGGTACCTGAATAGAAAGAAGTCTGATCTTGAAAGTCTTCTCCAGCCTAAACAATTCTGTGATTCCTGAGAATCCTGAGTGTAAGCCCATGAAGTTCTTTTAAAAGAAACTCTAAAATCAGAGTCTGTACATTTTTGGTATTGTGAAACTAAGAAGATACTTGGACAATCTACAAGTAGTGACTGAATTAAATATAAAAAGCATCTTGGGTAAATCTTCATAACCTGTAGCCTGTAAAACCTAGCTCTGGTCTCAATGATCATAACACTCTGTTCATAACACTCATGATCATAACACTCTCTTTTAACCCATGAGATCTGAAGTCTGCTGCTGGTTTGAATATTCATGTTGTTTTCAAGTGTAAGACTTTTAGACACATAAGAGAGCTCAAAAAGCTCTGTCCTTTGGGTACACCTGCCCTGTAAGCTGCAGTATAGTCTAGGCTACATCCAGTCTGGCTTCAAGACTAGCTAGATGTAGTGCAGGCAGCACCTCTGTGGAGCTCCACGTGTGCTAAATGTGTGTGCTGACCCAGCTCCTTGCATTTGGTGCAGCCCACAGAACCATCAAGCAGGGCACAAATTGACCTTGCAAGGGACAACACATAGTAGGAATCAAAGTGACACAGGACCTGGGTAGGTTCCTTTTGATGCTCTTCAGTTCCTTGCCAGTGCATGATTGATGTATTTTTTTCCCTCTCTTTTTTCTTTTTTTGGTAGCTAAAGGAATGCATTCGGGCACTGGATCAGGAACATACACATACTCCTTTCCGGCAGAGCACGTTAACTCAGGTAAAATGAGCAGAAAGGCAAGAGGAGAGGTTTCCCTGCTGAGGACCAAAATAAGAAAAAAATCAAATAAATAAATGTCATAGTTCAGTAACTGCTTCCTTTCTTGAGGAAGAGAGATTTTGAAATGCATAGTTTTTGTAAATTTTAATTTTAAAGGTAATCACAGAGTTAAGCCAACTGCCAATTTCCTCCAGCCAGCAACGGGGCCTGCCATGGGAAAAAAAGAAACAAGCCAAGAGCTGAAACCAAACAAAACCCCAAACACCACCTTCCAGACTCATACAGAGTTACCATTCATCTCCCCACAGTCTGAAACTAATCTTGCATCTTCTGTTCAGTTACTGTCTTGGGAGCTTTCATCAATATTTCTTGACTTCAGCTGTTAACATCTGCTTTATACCTCAAACCATATTGGCACCCTTGAGGCATCTGGAACCAGGACTCGTTTAGAGTCCTAATTAATACTTGTATTCATTTTAAACTGTAAACAAATAAAGGCAAGAAAAACTGAGACAAGAGGACTACATTTATCCAAAAATATTAAAAAGCACTACCTCATGTTGAATTTCTTTTGCAGCTGTTGCTAGTTTACAGGATGTGTGAGGGACATGAACTGCTAAGAGCCCAATTGTTTTTTTCTTCAAACCCTAGGTGCTAAAAGACTCTTTCATTGGCAATTCCAAGACATGTATGATAGCTAATGTTTCACCGAGTCATGTAGCTACAGAGCACACCCTGAACACTCTGCGATATGCTGACAGGTAGGAGGTGAAACTCGGTTCTTGCTAGGATGAAAATATGTTACATTTTACTATACTTACATTGCAAATGTCTATTTAGGCAAGAAACAGAATCTTTAAAAAGCTAATAAAATTGTTACCTATCCCAACTCTTATACTTTGTCTTAAATTTTTGTGGGTCTTGTAAGTACTTTCTGATGACCACTTTCAGAGATTAAAAGATCACTGTGTGCCCTGTAACTGCAGGATTACTGACCTTAGCAATCAAAGTTTTGATTTAGTTTTGTATTTTAATTCTACTTAGAATGTGTGCGAGGACTTTGCCCTCCCTCCTACAGAGCAGGAAGTAAATTACAGGCTGTGCAATGCTGGTTTTAAAAGGACAAGAGATAACTTGAGGGGCAATTGGAACAGAGGGAGCAACTAAAGGTCAGGGTGGTAGGGGAAAGGGTGATATCAGTTAATCAGCTCTTCACAGCTGCACTGCTGAGTCTGATCCAGGAGCAGACTCACCTGAGCTAAGGAATCCTACTGCAATTATTTGAAAAGTCCTACATTGAGCCTTGTGGGACCCTGCAATGTGCTGTGGAGAATACCAGCTTGTTCTGCTGCATTGTAATGTGTGGAAATGCCACTCCCTTGCACTAAAACTGAGGTCATTTCCACTCACTTGTCCTGTTATGCACTGCTCAAGGAAGCACTTAAAAAGACTGCTACAGATTTTTCCAAAAGTCCAGGCATTTTGGCAGAAGAGTTTTGATACCTGTGAAGATCACAGAAAAGAAACGATGATGCTGAATTCAATATTTAGTCTTAGTATGTGAAAGCATTGATTTGTTCTGAAGATGCTGTTATTTATCTGAAAGCATGACATTTTCTAAATCCACCTTCTTTTTTACAGGGTCAAAGAGCTGAAGAAAGGGATTAAATATCCTGCCCCTGTCACAAAAAGGCATCACAGAGCTGGAAATGTATCTCCAAAACGTGTCCAAACCACTCTCTCTTTGCCATCTGGGGAAAAGAGCTCTCCAAAGCAAGCGAAGCTAGGCCTACAGCATCCCTCAAGTGCTACAAAAGGAAGGGCATATCCTGCAGTACTCCAACCACCTGGTGTGCCTCTTACCTCTACCCCCAAGGGAACTGACAAAGGACATGCCTACAAAGGAACCAGAACTCCCTGCTTCCGCCACACCACCCCAGTTAAGGGAGTCCTACGTATAACACATCCCCTGAAGAAAAATGATCTATCCCCCCACTCTGAAAAGAGCCCCACAGTGAAGGATTTCATTGCCACAGCAGAAACGGAAGAAAGTGGCCAACAAGACAAGTATATGCAAAACAGAACACCTGTCCAGTACCTGAAAGTCCAGACAGTGCAACCTCTTCAGAGACAACTTGTTCCTAGGGAAGATAATTCCTTTGGAGTTGGCAACCTGCCCTCTGACAGCGAACAGGAATGGGGAAATACTTTTGCTAAACAGTCTGTCGGACCCTGGGCATATCTGCCTCCATATCAGAAGGAAAGGGAAGAGCATTTACGTCTTTATCACCAGCAGCTTCAGCAGCCCCCTATTCTAAAGCAAAAATTGAACTATCAACCCCTTGAGAGGTTTTTAATGCAGTACAAGCCCGAGGAGATTCAAGTGAAGCCAGAGCCGAGCCTTACTCTAACTGAAGTGCAGAGCAAAGAGTGGGTACAGCAGGAAGATGTGGATGACAGTGATTTCAGTGAAGATTCTTTCTCACCTGTCTGTAGTCAAAAGAGTGTGAAAAGAAGAAATAGCAACAAATCCAGTCCACATTCATTTTTCCTTCATGAAAGAGAGCAAGGAACTGAAGAAGAGCAAAAGTACAAGTCCAAACACAGACGTCTTGTTTACTCCAGTGAAGCCACCTTAACTCCAGAAAAGAATGCTTCAACCCCATGTGTATCTCCTGTATTGAAATCAGGAACTCCAGAGTGCAAAGAGTTTGATCTCCAGCATGAGGAGAAGGAAGAATCCACTTTGGATAAAGAGGCTGCCCTTGCAGGAGGAGGTGTAAAATGGAAAGCTCGAAAAAATGGAGTTAGCCACTCTGTTTCTTCCAGTGATTCCTCAGAATTCACCTCTGAGCTCATGGCCCCACTCCTTGTGTTGCCTCTTGATGGTGAGGACACAAGTGAAACAGAGAAAGCACCTTCCAACCAAGAGAAGCCCCACCACAAAAAGCAGGTGCTGGACAGTGATGCCCATAGCAGGTTTGGGGACGAGGGCTGGCAGTGCACCAGGAGCAGATCTCTGACCGACAGCATGCTGGGTCTGTGGGACGAGCCCCAGCACAGGGAAAGGCTCTGTGTCCTGCTGGGCTCCTCTCAAGTCACACACAAGAAGCGCCCATCCACCTGTGGCCGTGTGAAGCCATGCTGCGGCCACCCGGGATCAGTTTTGTCCAAGCAGGGAGTCCGGCACAGTTCATTTGATGGACATGACCTGACAGAAACATCCACAGCTGGATCCACAGCTGGATCTGCCATCCCCAGGCCAGAGAGAGAGGGTGGGGGGCTTTGCAGTGACTCCCCCTTCAAAGAACACTCGGGAGGCAGACAATGTGGTGCTGATATTAATCAGCATAACAATGCTGGTAATGCAGGGAAGTCTAACTCAAGTAAAGGGTCCCGTGCTGAGGAAATAAATGCTGAAATACCTGAAAAGAGCTATGCATCCCAGTCCCTCTCTCAGGACAGCAGCTGGCTGCTGCATCCCAAGCCAGAACTGAGCAATGAGGACCTCACCCATACTGAAGACCCTTCCAAGTCATCCTTTGGCAATGAAGAAACATTGTTGCTAAAAAGGAAGTTAAAGCAGAGTATTTTTACACTAGAGACTTTTGCTGCAGATGCAGGATTTGCAACCAAAGATAATAAGCCAATAGCAAATGCAAAATGCCCCTCACACATGTCCAGGAGCAGTTCTCCAAGTGCTGCATCCAAGATGGGGAAAGGAAAATGGCAGAGGGAAGCCCTAGAAAAGACACAGTAAGTCTTGCTCATCATGAAGTTTGTAGTAAAGCTTAGAAAATCTGGACATGTGATACACTTGCCTTTATGCATATGTCATACTCATATGTACTTCAAAAACCAGTGGTTAATCATTCTATTAAATAATTACAAGATTAATCATAATTTGTAGTAATTATCTTAAAAATATTTAGTTGCTTGTTATTTAGTGATATTTTAAGACCTCACAGGAAGCCAATTATATTAGAGCTTCTAGGATAATGCTAGAGGAATAAATATTCTAATACAAACTGCAGTTCTCAGTAATTAATTGGCTTACTATAAGCTGTAAAGTACCTAAAATATATCAAAACCTTCCATCAAGAATCAGCTGTTCTATCAATGAAAAGAAAAGCTGCTAGAGCAGCTGAGCAGTCACTGAAGATGTAGATATAAAGCTTCTGAGTACTCTGAGCTGCCATTGTCAGCTCCCAGGGACTGGACTGCATTATTTTGACTGAAAGGACATTGTTAGTGAGTGAAACTTGCTCAGAGGAATCAACAGCAGCACTGCCTTCCTGCTCAGCCTGTTGCTCACTGGAATTACTTACAGACTCATGGCTATAAACCATTTCACCTCTTAATTATGCAATTGTACTCCTTGATTCTCCTACAGTGAAAAGCAGTTGTGTGCTGCCTGGGCTAAGGGCAGGCTGTGGCCACTCCTCTGTGAGCAGCCCGCAGTCACCCAGCTCATCCTGAAGCCCACACCAGTGCAGTCCACTACACTTTATGGAGCACTGGTGTGCCCTTCCCGAGTAGCAGGGACACAGGATAGCAAGGCTTCCTCTGGCATTTTCCTCTTTCTTGAAGGTTTATTGAGGCCAGCTGTGACTACAAGCAGTGATTACACTACAAACTGTGTAACCAGTGTGTGTTTTTGTTAATCAGAGAGACTGTAATTCGTGCTCATTGGCAGCACTCGGATGAAATGGCAGAGCTGTGCTTGAAAGAGGAGTGCTTGATAGATCAGATGTCAGAAATGGTAAGTATTTCAGATTATGGTTTTGGAGCCTGCATAATTTAATCTTAGAGATTATTAACATGAATTGCTGATGTGATGTTCCTTGTCTGTTGAAGCCCTTTCTTAGTCCTGGGAGAGGTCTGTAATTTTCAGTGTATTGTGTCTGCCAGTCTCCAGTCTGACAGGCCCTTGGGAAGCAGGATATGAATGGGCCAACCCTGACACCCTTGTCTCTGATAAGAGAGCCTTCCCTTATCTCGCATCACAGGGCAAACTGTACAAGACAGGCCATGTGTCCCTGTCATGTTTTAGTTCTTGCAGGCTGGGACAAGTAAGCCAACACCACAGAACAGAGCACACCCCTAGAGCAGGACATGGATGGAATTTGGCTCTTCCCTCTGGGAGCCTCTTTGCCTATCACACTGCAGGTGTGCCAACAACCTGGGCCTCGCTTACTCCAGTGTTCTGACCACTGTGGCTTGTGCCTCACACACGCTTGGCTTTGGTTACTCAAGTGTTTCTTGGCTTCTCTTTGCCTCAGATGACAGTGGTGTACCCCAGACCTAAAAACTGGCAGCTGCATGGCCCCACTGCTAGCTAGGCAATCCCAGTTCTTTGTTTCTCCTTTCATCTATCCCAACAGATGCATGTCACACCTATGTGAAAATCCAGACTATGAACATTTTCCAGTAAGAACTCCTGCCTTCCCCATTCTCTCACCTTCTCAGTAAAGCCAAGCTCCATTGCTGCATTTAATTATCAAACCATTCAATTCCTGAAATCATAGTTCAGATCTGAAGAACAGGGACCCTTCCCTCAGGGACTTTGGAGTGGGGCCACCATGTGGCTTCTTCACTCATTTCAAGCTGCATATGCTGTTTTACAGATAACACACAGTTCACAAAGCAGCACAAGAGACTGTTTTAGTTTTGTGGCAGACAGTGCAGTGAAACAAAGCTATCTTTCATCTTCTGAATTTTTTTCATCTTCTGAGATTGTTCTTAAGTCTGTTGGTCACTGGACACCAGCTCTACTCCCACATTTATTTGCCCCTTGCAGCAAGCAGTTATTTCTGGCTAGCAGAATTCTTACAAGCTTGCCAGGCCTTCCAGTAGTGCATGAATAACATACCCTGTAGTTTTATTTCACAGCATGGCCTTTCTAAGGTAGTGAAATGTGCTTGGGCTTCATGCATCAGCTTCTGTCCTTTCATTTGAGATGGTTTCAACTTCTTCAGCCATGAAACTTTGGCTGCAGGAGAAACTCCTGCCAAGACCAGCCACACACTGAACAAAGCAATATTTAGAGTGCTTAAGAAAAATGTGCCACAGCAGCTGGGCTAGTCTTCATCACTGTCCTGATTTCCCTGCAGGAGAGAGATAATGCAGGGAAATCACTGCATACACCTGGAGATCACTGAGATACAGCTGGAGTACTGCCAAATAAGCTTTTGCATGATTGATTTTCATACACAGCAGCTGAATTTCCCAGCCCTGGGGATGCTGACACCTCCCAGCTTCTGAGGCCCAGGCCTGTGAACAAAGGCACCAAACTACTCTCAGCTGGAGTGCATGTCCAAGTGCTCCCTTATTAATACAAGCCCTACTTAAAAAGGATCAAAATTCCCATTTTATTGGGAGTTCCAGTTCCATACTGGTTTTTGTCCATGTGGCTATGGAAGGTGGAGTTCCCTGGACAGAGGCAGGATACAATGCTGATATTGCTCATGGCCTGCAGCCATGGCCCCATGACCTGATGGAAAAGAAATCCCTTGCATGTCTCAAGATTGGGCTCACTCACCCTTTATTTTCCTAATTGATAAGTCCAGCATGAGAGGTGTCAGGAACAGACTTCTGCACATGGTAAAACCAGGTGACCAGTCCCAGTACCAAACCTTAGAAAAGCTAACCAGAGTAGAAAAGCAACAACAGCTGCTTTATTTTTGTTTTTAAGCCACTACATGAGCTGTAATTTCACCAACACACAAACCTACCAGAGTCAGTGAACCTTGCTATTTAGAAGCACTGACCCTTGTCTGTGAGGGCTGTGACTTTAATAAGGAAATGCTGATTTAATCTACCAGTCTGCAGAATGCTTTTACATTCTGCTGCAGTGTAAAAAATATGCTGATGTTTTCAACCTGCTGATACTGTTCCCTACTGCTTCTTTGTGCCTTCCTCACCAGGATTTTCAGGATTTCATGACAATACTGGATGAAACCTTGGTGCTGAAGTTAGAGTCTGTCCAAAAAATGCGAGCCTTGCTTCAGTTTTGTTCAGCCTCCCTGGGTACTGAAACATCACTGCAAACACATCCACCAGTTTAGACCTTCTTTGCTTCCACATGCACTGGAGCAGCTACAGGAAACCCCAGCCAGCACTTTGCTACACTTGGTGCTGCAGAGTGTGAGTGGTAGGGGACAGCTTTGGGTTTGATATTTGTGACTAGTGTATGTTTAATACAAGGATGAAGAGAATTCTGAATAAATGACAGATGACTAATTGGCAGCGTAAGCTTTGTATTTCATTAATACCAGTAAGCCACATTCTGAACAGTAACAATGCAGCAGCCTTTATCTCACCAATTAGCAGGCAAGGCAGGTAATGTATCATAGCAGCTTCTCACATGTTAAAGGCAATCCTGTGTTGCCAAGTAAGGGAAACAACTTTGAAGCCAGATACAGGTCAGAACAAAAATACTCAAAAACTACCCAGAAAAGTCTTTGCAAACAAAAGCCAGGAAAGAGAGAGGAGCCAGGGGTTACATTAAGGTGCCTGGACCTTAAGTATTTGGAAGAAAAGGCAGGATGTGAAGTGCTGTCAGTTTCAGAAGAAGGAAACCTATTGTTGAATTAGTGCTTGGGATGAACCCTCCAGAGCTCCTGAAAGAGATGGCTTTAAGTTATGGGTAAGGAGTGGTTTAGCAGAGACTTCCTACCAGATTCCATCTGGCATGTTAATAAGCACATGGGTTTCATGCTGCTGCCCAGAGGAAGACACCAACAGCTGCACCTGCTGCACACCATATGTAACACCTGCACTGAGCAGAGGTGGGATTTCTCACATGAAAACAGGGTCTGCTTGGAGAAGCTGCTGACAGCACCGTTATGTGAAACTGGTATTTGGGTCAAGAGCTAGGGAGCCATCAGCTGGAGCTCTGCAGAAGCCCTGGTGCTGCATGCATCGCCTCAGAACCACAAAGCCAGTCCACTTGCTTTGAAGGCACAAGTGACCTTGAGATATGCTTGCTGACAACATGCTGTGTGAATGCTCCCACTCCAAAACTAGGGCTGTTGCAGCACATTCATCCATCTCTGTGTCTTCTCAGTAACGCCTGTGGTAGCTTGTTCAAAGCCTGCAGGGGAGCCAGAAATGCCAAGGGGAATGGAACACTGCTGTTTGACCAGCTGTGGGTTTTGCTGCCTGCCTGCACAGCCTCCCTGAGGAGCCCAGGTTGGGCTGAGTGGCAGGACAGTAATCACAGTGACACTCTGGGATGCATATTGGGTGCAAACACTCCCAGGAATGTCACCCAGCATAGGCCTGGGGAACAGAAGCAAATCCCACATCACTGCCCTGACTGTTGAGTTGTTTTTAGCACTGGTTGGTCTCCGTCTTGCAACTGAGACTGGATTTCTCTGTGGAGCATAAAGCAGAGCTTCTCCATGGCTCTGAGGTTATGGCTCTCAAAATGGTTCCTGTGTCCTGGTCACAGGCCAGCAGCAAGACACCTAAACCTGGCTCAGAAGCCTCCCTCGCTCACCCAGGGAGATGAGGCATCCAGGAGCAAGACTCTTGGTATTTCTGCATGGCACAGAGCAGTGGTGCCCGACAGCCACCAGAGAGCTGTAAAGCAGTGGGAGATCAGCACTCTGCTAAAACCACACAGGGAGGACCAAGTGTTTAAAACCACCAATTCCCTCCACTTCCTGCGGCCAGCAAGAGCTTTCCTGTGAGTAAGGTGAGGGGAATAAAGGCAGCTGTGTAGTCCTCCTGATAGATGATAGTTTCCCCCAGCACATTCTCAGCGAGCATGCAGTAAACGCTGCTGTCAGGGAGCAGCTGAGGAGTTTGGCAAGTCTATTTGGAACCAAATAAAAGGTCAGACAGGTCACAGGAAAATGTGATGCCCAGTCAGAAACAGTGCAAGGAAGGATAATTTTCCCTTTATGTACTCTGACATTTGGGAGATGAGGTTTGGTTGATCACTCTTTCAGGTTTTTAAAAAGCAGCTGAGCAAAGTATATTCAAAGGCATTTTGAGTGTTTTACAGAAGACATTCCTAAGCAACACACAAGAATCATTTGCACAACCACAATGGCCATGTCCTAACCTCAGAATCTGCAGGCACAGTCGTGAAAAGACAGATGAGTGACCAAAAATTTCTATAAGCAGAGATGTGAGTTAAGTCAGCTGCCAGATGGGAGCCACAACAGATCAGAATCCCTTCTGATCTATTGTGAAAAAAATCTCTGGCAGATCTGAGCCCCAGCAGCAATTTCCAGAGCAGGAACTATCTGCTCCCTCGTGGAACAGCCAGAGACACTGAGAAACAATAATCAAAACAACAACCACACATAATTTTCCAATGTCTGATACAGTTATTTTTAAACAGGTTATCTAGCCAATCCACATGACTATATCTTCTTGAATATTTTATTATGTCTGTTCTCCAAATTTTATTTTCTCAACTGAAGGTGAGATTTGACCAAAATACAGAAAGCACATGGCTGTGAAAAGCAGCCCATGCTTGGCAGTAACATGGACATGCTTGAAGTGCTGCACACCCCAAAGATTCAAACAGAGGGTGCCTTACACACAACAGAAACTATCCATCTGTTGTCAGAAATTGTAAGATTTTTCTCTCCACTTTGAGGTTTATTACCTAGTTGCTGCTTTAATTCTTGTGTGAAAATGTGCTAAATGAGCATTTTAAGTGTCATCCCTTTTTCCTATTTGATATTTCACTGACTGCTACAAAAGGTTTTTACTTCAACTTGAATATGCATTAAAGTGTTGTAAAAGCAATCTAAGAGATTTAGAGAGCTTGGTCATGTACCATCAAATAAACACATTAACTAAAATGGGTTCACTTTTTGTATTCAGATGCAACAATGACAATGCTTATTAGCAAAGGCTTGATACTTTATTTCAGTAGTTGACAGAATTTAAAATAAAATTCAGTTTGCTACAGAACTCTGGTGAAAATAATTTTAGGTCAACATGATCAAAATGCCCATTTGGTTGACTGCAAAAGATTAAGTGGGGCTGGAAATGTGTATGAGCTCCCCTTTTCACAGGACTTACTGATGTGGTGAGTTGCAGGAGCCCTGACCCACAGCTGGACTGACCCTTCCCAGCCTGAAGAGCAGCCACAGAATGCTGTTGACAAGGGCTCTGTGCTCCAGCAGATCCATAGCAGGAGCCACGAAGCCAGGCAAAAAAGGCTCTGGGGCAGCTGCCATTCTCACTGCCCAACTGCAGGATCAGGAGCCCTCGGCCACCATGGGGATGAAGGATGGCTCTGCAGTATCAGAGCCATTTCAAGGCTGCTGCTGTCAAGAACCAGCAGAAGGCAGCTCAAAGATGCTCTTGGTTGAATGCACAACCACCAGTTTAGGCACTGCCTCTACACTTCTCACCAGCCTTCCCACTCAGGCACACAGACCTCGGACAGAACCTCCAACAAAGGCAGAGAAGGGATATAAATCAATGTGACCTGACAGCCTAAGGAAAAGCTCCAAGGTCGTGTGACTGGAGCTGCAGCCAATTTTCTCACCAGCCAGGAGAAGAGCAGAGCCCAGCCTTGCTCCAGCCATCAGGACCTCCCCCCACCCACAGTGAACAGTGCCTGGACAGAACAGTACCAGATTAATAAGTGCTGTACCACACCCCGAACACTGAACTCTGCTAACATGGGGTTTTCTTGTTACACATCCATTCAGCAATTCCTGTTTTCCAAGCCACCCTCTTAATCCCCTAGCTCTGTGGTACTTTCTTCTGAGATGCCATCGTAGCAATACCTGTCATGCCTTCAGCCACCCAAGGATTTAAATACAGAAATGTCACTGCCAAAGGAAGACTAGTGTCATCAGGGCAGACTCGGGTAGGCACAGCTCTCCGAGATAAGACCTTGCATCTTCACAGCTGCTACTTCCCATCGTCACCTCCACAAGAGCTCCAAAAGCAGAGTGATTATTCTGTGGGGTTAAGAGCAAGACCTCAGAGGGGACTTTGAGAAAAAAACCCACACACTAATACAATCAGAAATTATTTTATTCAGAGGTTTGCTCTAAATAGTTATTTCTTTGCTGGCCAAGACTTCATGCCCCTTCAGGACCACCTGGTACCAGACAGGGACTCACTGGGGTAGCAATTCTGAGAAAACCAGAACAAGCAACACAACCGAATGCTCACAGCAGCGATGGTAAAGCAGTTTGAGTTTTGTTTTCAAGGTTTTCCAGTTAATCAGGAACCCCATTTCCTCACTTCACTGTTGCATTTCTCACCTGGGAAGGAAGAAAAGCTGGGCATTCATTACCTGCACTCAGAGAAGCAGCAGCTGCTGTCCCACCAGCTGCTGAATGTCCTTCTTAGGCAATCTTTATTTCAGCTCCTCCACTAGAAAATGGTGAAGGTCAACACTACGGGGTATGTGCAAGGCAACCTCATTATCCCTCTCCACAAATCCTAGATACTTGCCAGCAGATCTCTCTCTTGCATCATTTTGAGTAAACATTTAATTCACACAGTTGGGCACCCCACAGAGAATTCCAGGAGTGCACACTGGGCCCAAGTTAGATGTTTTGGTCATAGAAAGTTAACAACACAATAGAGACAAATGCCATCTCCTTTGGAGTCCGGATGAGCTGAAACCTACTACTGAAAAACCTACACTGATGCAATGAGCTGAGACATTTTGCCCTCCAGCAGTCCAACCCTCCAGCTCCAGGCTCTAACATGAGTTTTGATCCCTAGGCTGGGGTTTTGCCACAAACCAAAAATAAGCCACAGAGAAGCACAGCAGCTTCTACCTTCTACCACTGCAGCTGCAGCCCAGAGACCTCTGGTTGTTCTGCCCAATAGTGCTCACTTGTTCCGACAGGAGCTGGCAGCACCTGGGCAGGCAGGATCCAGCAAGGTCCCCGTCTGCTGAAGCCAAAGAGCATGAGAGATGGGAACCATGACACTGGGAGTTATGTTTCAGGGTTTTATTAGTTGTTCTTCTGCAGAATCAAAATATTTAGCAAATTAGAGATTCCTCAAGACTGCTGATATTTCATGTATATAAACTTGATCAATGTACAAACGTAATACTTTGAACTATCAAAAACAACCCCAAATCTGATTTGTAGTACTAGATATTATTATGTCATTCTATAGCAGTGTGAAAAATGGAACTAATGCAGTGAGTATATTTGTTTTAAAGAAAGTGCTTGAAAGAAACCTCCTGCATTACACTGTGTATTATTTAAAACAAAAATATTAACTGACTTTCTAATAGGGCATTGTCTTAAATATCCTACAAGCCCGGGAGATTAAAAATACTGAACCCCAGCTCTCTGCCTTCAGCTTCAAGAACCAACACAAGTTGGCAGGTCCAGCTTACCTGCTTCAAGGGAACCTTACCACTCAGCATTGGACACTCATGTCTGGCAGAAGTGTTGGATGCATGGGTAAAAAACAAAATCCAAGAGGACAAAAAAACCAAGGTTCTCTCTTTATGCATAGTGACAGTTTCTGAACCAGTGTTTTACTAAGTTACAGACTAACTTTCAACCAAAAAATAAAACTCCATTGCACTAAAGGTCAAATTTAACCAGGTAATCTGGACTGTGACACAGTCAAGTAATTCAGTACAAGCAGACAAGACACCAGGAGAGCAGCTTCAAAGAACCAAAGCATCCTAGTTTCAGAACCAACTTAATATTCTTCTGTCCAACTCCAGTGCAACAACGAGGGGGGAACCACTCCATCTCTACCTATGTACAATTCCAGTCGAGGCTGGGCAGTCTCAACTTTCCATGGCCAAGCTGGAAAAAGGAAACTTAGGAAAGGACACTTTAATTTAAGAAGCAAAGTTGGCCCTCATTGGAAAGAGAAATGCTGAAGTGATGCACGCAGGCAGGCTTCTCAGTCACTCTCCCTTCTATGCAAAAAGCTGAGAGCAAGTCACACTGGATGTGAAGGTGGCAGGGCTGGTCCTGCTCTGTTGCACCCCAAGAATCCAGGAATGTGTCTTCAGCTGGCTCCTGCACGGGCCATTAGATCTTCCAAAGCATTGTGTCGGTCATTGTTGTGTAATAATAAGACCTCCGTAATGTCTTTGAGTTCAAAGCCCATTTCTTTAAATTGACTCATTAATTGGAGAAGCTCTGTGATCTGAAAGACGTATAGATAGCCTGTTATTTGCAAGAGAAAAGTGGATGGCTCAGTGCTTGGTGGAGGTTTAGCACAGAGCCTGTCTTCAGCAGCATGAGTGTGGATTCCTCCTCCCCAGCCCATTCCATCTCTGTTGGGAGAAAGTCTGCTCACACCAGAGCTCTGGGCACAGCAGCCCACAGGGACCTTCTGTCCCCTCTGTTTGCCATCCTTCCCTTCCAAAACCCTCTCCAACCAGAGCACCAAAGCTCCATCTGCCTGGGTGTGTCTCTCAGAAGGATAGTTACCAACCTGGCCCAATGGGGAATCCCAAAAATGCTGCTTAATGGCACCCAGCTGCCCCATCCAGCAGCTCCTGCTGCACCTGTTTTTTTTTTAAAGTTACTTGGACTTCAGGAACAGTGCAGTAGCCCTTGCTATCAATTGGCTTCTCAGATCTAGGGCAAAGTTGGGGGATTAGCACGAACCCCACTGTGTACATATGGCATTTCCAATATCAACTCTGAATTGTCCCTGCGCTTTGAAAAATAAAATGGTGAGAAGTGAGTCAGCTGATCACTTTTATGAACCCTCTGCCATCTACAGTGCATCTGCTCCACTCCAGGGGAAGGTAAAAATCCAAAAAAGCAAGCAAGGTTGAAATGGGCAATTGGGAAATTAGCAATTTCCAATTCTGGGGCTGAGCCAATAAGTAAATGGGTTTCTCAAACTCAGGTTACTTTCCATCCTTGCACTGCTATTGCTCTGTTTACAAGATGATCACTTGTCCAAGAAAGACAGGAAGACATATCTATGTTTGAGGGGGTTGAGTTGCACCTCGAAAGACTTCATGTAATAAACTGTCACACTATCGGCTGGCAGACTTTACAAGATCCTCCTGTCCTCTGCCCTTGCTTGCTGCTCCTGCTGTACCTTTGGTGCAGGTAAAGCAGCCAGATAGAGAACCAGCTCCCAGCACATGCATTTTCTAGCTTCTTCCAGAGCAAGTCGTAACCCAATTTGCTGAGCAGCCAGGCAGATGCACTTGTACAAGGGAGAAAATTCATGGCCAGGGCAGGCTGGCAAGGTTTGCAAGACAATTTGCTGCTGCTGAAATTAAGTGCATCTGTACCAGGCACCTTGCCCACAAGAGAACTCTGGGCATTCAAAACAATTCAAAAACAAGGCATTCAAAAATTCAAAACAGGATCTTAAAAAAATCCTGTCCCCATAAAAATGGATGCAAATGAGACTAATAGAATGGTATTGACAAATTCTAATGCTTTAACAATTTTTAGCTTTATCAGCAAAAAGGTGTCATTTAGCAGTCAGTTTTGGAAACAAGGCAGCATTACCATGAAAGCCAGAATTACATCAGCCAGAGGAATTGCTGCTGGAATTCCCTGTCATGGCACATTTTTCTATTTCTGAACACACTGCACCCTCACCTTCTCCTCTGAACACTGGTGCATTTCCAAAGCTGCTTCAACAAGAAGTGGATCAAAGCCCTTCTCACAAAGCTGTCCATGTGCAAACAGGTAATCCAAAACCTATGGGGAATGAAGAAAACAAACTGTGTTTGCAGAGGCACTTGCAGCAGGCAGCTGAATGTCACCTTGGTACATGCAGAGGGCTTGAGCATGATTCTACCCAGCATTTCACCAGAGAGAGATACACTCCTTCCTAGCAGAGTTGAGACATTCCTTATACAAGAGCTTGTGCAGAGAAAGCAGGCAAACCCTTCTGTCCTGCTGTGCTCTCTGACCATCCCCTTCATTGTACTCAAAGCAGCCTCAGAAGTGTCTCCTTAGCCCTCTGATAGCAGAGCAGAGATTTCACTATGCTTTTTATACTACAAGTGTTAAAAATGAAACTGTAGGTCCAGCAGCCAGGACATGTCTACTTTTAGCTTCCTCTCAAACAGCCACAAGAGCTGATGCAATCTGAGAGCAGTCAGCCTTTGAAGATAAACTCAGCATACTGGCAAGGGAGCTGCAAATCCCAGCTCATGCACACAGAAACTGCTGCCAAATTTCTCATCCATCATCAGCTTTAAAGGGAAATTTCAGGTAGGCAATGCTAGGTATGTGAAAGAACAGTGCTTGCAAGTAGAGCAGGATTTAAAACCACCCTCCTAAAGGACCTTTTTGCCATCTGATGCCACAGTTCACTCCAGCGCACAGCTTAAGCTGTATGTAGAAGAGAGGGCCAGCAGATCAATCCCACAAGCAGGAGTACCTGGGACAAGCTCTGTGCAGCACACAGCCTGCTGAGGCCAGCACAGGAGGCTGGGCCATGTTCTCCCACTTTTAAGTGTTTGTTTGAAGCAGATCCAAGATCCATGCTTTGCCCAGCAGCACTTGGTGCCCAGTGACCTGGTTTGTGCAGGCAAGGGAGGCAGCACTCAAGCAGGAAGGAGCAGCACCAGGGCACACACAAGTCAGTCAGTGGGGCCTTGCAGGAGCCTTTCAGAGCTGTCTTAGGCCTGCAGGGGCCAATCTCTCTACAAGGAGAGATATCAGCATTGTAAAGCCTTGTGCTGAGAGCAGGTAAATTGGCTGGATTTCTGCGTCACGTGGCTCGACATAGCACAGAGCCATGCTAAGCTTCATTTGGATGTGTTTGTGGCTCTTGGGGAGACCCAGACTCTCCCCCCAATTTCAAACAGAGCAAAGGGCCCATCCCAAACTCAGCATGACTCCAACCCAGCACCCGCAGGTGTGGCTGACTCTAGCAGTCTCTCACTAGAAATAAGCACAAGCTTTAGGCTGCAAAAACTAAATTGGAGTAACAGGATTTCCCCCATCCATTTTGCAAACCCAAGACAGCTTCCCAGCAGAACCAGTATCCAATCATGCATTTATTTGCACTGCATGAACTCTTACCTGATCTATGTTCTGTCCTTTCTTCTTCATGGCTTTCAGGACATTCTCAGGTGAGTAGCCCATGTTGACCACAGTCTCCACACAGTGCCTCTCACTGGGGGAGAGGCCCCGCTGCAGCTCGGCCGCGAGACCGCCTGGCCACTTCATGCAGCTGCTGCTGTTGGACACTTTAGACACTGCAAAGTTTTGGTGTGTTACCTAAGGAGGAAAACCCAGAGGTTGAGGTGATGGTCATCTCCTGCATCCCCACATCCTGTTTCTGCTGAGTACCAGAACCAGCATATCCAATGTAATTATTTCAAAAGGTTTTCTAGAGTGCCCTTGGGAAGTTACACACTGTGAGGATGAAACCAAGTAGCCTAATTCCCACCATACTTTTAACCCTCAAAGCAACAATCAGCAACCCACGTTCTCCACAAAGAACTCTCTCCTACTGGTGTGACCAAAGCCTTTGAACACCCAAGCCCTGCAACATTGAAGGCTGGGATACAGCCAAATCCTGCACCTCAAAGGAAGTACAGATTGCTTTCTTCACCTCAGGTTTACTCATGACCTATGTTTTTCTGTACTCAAAGGAGTACCACTTACCAAGATTACCATAAACATGATCCAATGCAAGCAAGCACACAGGTGTATTTGGAAACTTACCACAGGGATTTCTGTTTCCTGGTAGTCTGGGTGTACCTGCTGGACAACACACAAATAAAACAAGTATAAACATCATGCACCAGTCAGCAGAATTTGCCACACCTGGGGGAGAAGGGCTTTATAGAAGATTCTACCACAGGATGGGAGACTTTACGGTCTGATCAGGTTTCCATATAAGAGATGCTGACATTACCCATTGCCTGCAGCTATAGAATCTTCATCATCATAGGGATCATTCCTCCTCTCAGCACTCTACAAACAGATTATACTCCAAGAAGGATGTGTGTACCCCCACAGTAATTCTAAGATTGTTTATTCTGTCATTGTAACAGCTGCTTGTTCACACAGCCCCAGTTCAGTTTCTGACCAGGTCTACACTGCCTGAATAACAGTGATAATTTTGAAGTCATTGCCTAAAGTCTTATTTGGACTTTTTGCTTATGTGAAGGGGTAAGAGAAAACACACCTCTTTTCTATTCACTGCACTGAACTCCATATACCACATAGGAACAATGTGCCACATTGGCTCAAAAGAACATGTGAGTTTTCTACCCAGCACTTGTCCCACTCCCAGCACACCAGCAGGGCTGGGTCATGTCCCCTGCTGTGTACCTGCTCTGCTTCTGCAGAACCAGCCCACCACTTTGTACAACCTTGCCCAAGTTAACAGCAGTGCAAAGTCAGGCCTCAGCCTCACCAAAGCTATACATTTCAGTTCAATACATTCAGAACTCTCGCACGTTAAACAGAACAGACTGCAAGAATTCACTGTGGACCAAGGACCGCAGTTTTTAGCATTTCTTAATACTTTTTATGTCAGCACTGATTGCTTGAAAGATTGTCCACATCCTTCAGAAAGGCCTTCTTAGTGCCCAAACTGAACAGCAAAAAACCCTCTATAAAAAACCAATTCTGAAAAGATCTAACAGGATTCCATTTATTTGCAAAAAGATCCCAAACTACCACTCAGGAGGTCTTCTTCTGCATTCCTGAACATCTTTCAGGGCAAGAATTTCTCTTCTAGAAAACCAACCCTGAGACATCATATTCATTCTGATGCACTAGGATATCCAAGAACCTATTCTCATGGTGTGTTCTTCAGACACATCCTCTCTCCAGACACTTTTTCAAGGGCAAAAAGCACTGGAATATAGGATACACTGAAATAGGGAAAACAGCTAGTGGGTTATCAAACGGAAGGATGATGCTTTGTTATTGATGCTGCAGCCTGGAAAACCAAAACTGTTTCTGATACCAGAGATTTAACAGTCTGGGAAAGTCAGCTCCTCCTACACAATCTAACTTGAGTATAATTTCAATCTGCTGTCTTCATTAGTCATTGCTACCTCTGTTAAATCTGCAGAAATCAATGTACTGAGATTCAAGAAAAAATAAAAGTGAGGAGAGAGGACCACCCCAGAACCTATGCAGCCTTAGAGAAACTACAGATTTATTTCATCCAAAGATTCCTATAACCAGTTCAGTGATAAAGCAAAAACTCCCATGGTAGCCGCAAATTCAAAGTTACAGTTTCTAATCTTGTGAGGAAAAAAAATAAAATCACTGTACAATACATTTGGATATGAGCCTTCTGCTCCCAGGCACAGAGATGACTGATTTCATTCTACTGTTTTCACACTCTGAGGAGTTTTGTTACATTTATTTAAATTATTTTGCTGCATTTACTTAAATTTCTCACATATCAGCCATCATTTTCCAGTGGAACTATACTGTGGAAGTATAAACCAAGTATAATCTGAAGTCCTGGAATTTAAACACAAAGAACTGAATTTCATCAGCATAATTATTTCTTGGTTCACTACTTCCAATGTATAAATAGTTTCAAATTAATGAATTAATTTTATCACTTCTTCTAGTAAGTCTAATTTTTTCCCACTTTGCATCTTCCCTTACAACACTGTCAACAATACACTTTACCTCTTGGTCTTTAAAAAACTTTAATTCAGCAGAGAGATTTAAATAGTTTTGAGTGTAAATTTAGGCATCTTAATGCCATTCTTATCTAGTTGTCAGTGATCTTACATCCCCAGAGATGCTATGTGCTCCATAACTAAGATCACAGAGGCCCCCTCATACCTGTGACCTGCAGCAGTGAGCAGGTGCTCAGCACACTGCTGCTCCTGTCAAAGTTAACAGTATTGAATTTGCTCCAGTCATCAACAATCGGCTGTTCTGCTCTACTCTGTCAGATACACTATCTCCCAGAATATTGTATTTCACAATTATGAGTGCATTCATCTAACCCTGAAAAGAACTGGAAGGAAAAAAGGGGGGAAGCAGCATCACTTGTTTCACACCACATGGTGTCAAACAAAAACCTACAGCATGACACTAAGACCACAGAATCACTGAAACACTGCCTATATTGGACAGAGAAAAGAACCCAGATTAGTTTAGAACAAGCAAGAGGATTTGAATATACAGCTTTCACTAGGCTTCATGAATACTGGTGTCCTGATCTGCAGTTCTTCATAAAAAAACCCCACAAGCTTACTCTAATCTCTGTTCTTATTCATGAAGAGACAAAAAACAACACCTGATGTGAAGTTACTATTCTCAAGGTAATTTCAGAACTCACAACAAGATTGACTCTTCATTTCCTCAATCTCCCATCTCAGAGCTGTATGGTGACCAACTGTAACATTAAAAACACATGACAATCTTCAAGGCTGGTTTTGGTCTCCACTAAGCAATGACTGCACCCTTCTTCACAAGAAAGGTCAAATACAAAATTTCACATCACTCTATTTTTTTTTTCCTGTTAAAGATTAGGTTTTTAAAGGATCTCAGGAAGAAAATCAAAACCTAAAAAAAAAAACAACTTACTTCACTGTAGATCAACTGCAAGCACTTTTTTCTGACCCAAATGACACACCACATCTGTGAGTTTTAACCTATTATTACATCTATTTCTTAAGAAGCCTGCATTTCCCATTATTTCCAGCAAATAAACAAGCAAACCAAGGAACAAAACCAGAGGAGATTTGATTCAGAGCCTAACAACACTTCAGAGTCTCATATATCTCATCTGGGTAGGACAAAATGCAGGACTGTACAGAGAAGATGCCTTATTTGCTTAGCTCAAAGGCATGCAACAAGCAACAAAAAATGAGAGCTGAAAAAACAACCACTGAATTTGGTCTAAAAATGTCAAATTTGGGGAAAATTCGGGGTAATAATCTGAGGATCAGAACTACCACCACAAACGCCTGTTTGATTGATCAATTCACCATGTAAATTAAGGGGATCTACAATTCACTCCTAGTAAATGAAACTATAGCCAGAACAACAGTGCAATTTAGAGGCAAGAGCTGCCTCTGCACTTCCACCTCTCATTAGCAACCCCAGTTTGACTCCACTCCATGTTTACCGTAGTTGATGTGCTTTGAGATGATTCTTCTTCTGTACAAACAGTCGAAACAGCTAGGGAAGACAGCCTGGATGAAGAGGATACTGTCTCCCTGCCACTGTCCTCATTTAGAGCGGAAAGGCCAAGCATATGGTGTCCATTCAGTTCACTGGCTTTGCTCTGAGCACAGGTCTGCAAAGAGCCGAGCAAAGTGCCATTGCGGAGACAGGTAGTGCTGTGGAAAGTGCTTGTGAGCTTTGATGATTTCTGATCACCCTCATCGGAGTCAAGCTTAGGGAATGACAGGGATTTGATATTGCTCACTGAAGTGATGGGGGAAAGGGACACTTTGGAAGACAAGGACATCTTTTCACAGTTTCCCAACTGTGGTAAAGTGATAAAGCCATTTGGTTTGTGAAGGGGTTTGAAGTCCAACGTGGCCTTTTCTATGGATGCCAGAACTTCCTCATCTTGCAACACAGACTCAGACCCTCCTTTAGGCAATGTATTATCTAACAGCTGGGCAACAATTGGCCCAGTAGTACCAACATGAATTTCAAGGATATTTTTTAATTCCTCCTTATCATCTATAGTTTTTAATTCCAGTTTGTCAAAAGGGTCTTCTTCACATTCAAAATCAGCTGGGTTGAAATCTGCCTTTGGGTGAGGTGGACTGAGGACCTTTTGCTTCACAGAGCTGGTGTTTGCTGGGGTAGGAGTCAGAATATTATTGTGCTGCAGGCTAGCAAGGATGGGGTTAATAGGAGGAGGCATGGCTTCAAGGCAAGGTCCCTCTGAGAACCCCATCTTGGTGTTGTCCTCTGGAGCTGCTTTTGAGTTTGCTAGAGCGTCTTCTGCCTTGTGTTCAGCTTGTCTCTGGGCAGCCTGAATTTTTTTGATGTCTTCAGCCCACTCGATTGTTTTCTTTTCCAGTGAGAAGTCATACTGAATGGTCATGAAGAGAAAAGAAGGGGAAATTAAAAAAAAAGATAACTTATAAGGATCATAGCTGCTACTTCTAACAGCAACATAAATTAATGCAAAGAGAATAAGAACTACATGAATTACCAGGAACAGCAACATTTTGTCAATCTGCAGGTTGTGAAAAAGCTGGTAGACACTAGAAGTACTTCATTTTGTCACTAGCAGCAAAATTTGGCTGCAGCCTGGATTAGAATACTGCATTTTGCCTCCTTCCTACACTTAGCTTTGTTTTAGCACTACTCATCATCCTAAGATTGGTTTCACAGCCCTCCTGCCCTCTTCCCTCAGGACAAGGAGGTAGCAAGGGGAAGTTTAAGTAGTTATTAGATAAACAATCACACCCTGATCTGGCACCACTGAACCATCCCCAGTCCGCAAGTTCTACAAATCATTCAGTAGAGTTTTGCATCCAAAGGCCAATACAGTATTACTCAGTGTCCCCTAAAAGATTCCTAAGGGACTTGATACTAGAGTGCTACACCCATTGATTTAAGGCAGTATTTTCATTCCCACTCCAGTGCAGTGCCTCACCAGCCAAAGGGGATACAGTGGCTGCACCAATGACAACACATACAGGCAGCAGCAAATTTTGCTGTAGTTACTGATGTGACAGGACCTCAAAAGCTTTTTCCACTTGACATCAGGTCCTTTACAGCCAGATCAGTACAAGAAGCCATCTACACTACCAGTGTAATGACCACAGAGCGGCTTAGTTGTAAAGGGCAAAATTCTGAGGAGCCTAACTGCACCTTTAAATACCCACATTTTTTTAATACAAAAAATATGGGCAGGAAGCTATATTTCTTGCACTTTATTTTAAACAGTGCTCATTACAGCTATAAAAAGAGTCAAATTCCATTGTGAGATGCACAGTCCACACTATGCAGGGTGTTGCAGTCTGAACAGGCACAGTTTGGCAGAAAAATGGAGACACAGCACAATTAAGCCAGCAACAGGACTTATCAGCATCTCCTTTGGCTCTCCCACACCAGTTTAACTGAGTGTAAATATAGGTACTAGGAAAATCAGGTAAGTGTTTAATAGTTATGAGGGAAAAGTGATGAAGTAGGATAACAGGGTAAGATGTAGGGCAAGGAGAGAACAAAAACAGCAAAAGCAAAGCAGAATCACCTACAGTAATATGTCACAAACAAAGTAAAAACAATCATCAGTTAGGATTGGTCAAGGAAAATCATGGATCTAAATGAGAAGCATAATTCAATTAGACATCCTGTACGATAACCTGCATTTGGAGATTAGATTTTAAACAGTTGTGCTAAAGCAATTGATTTCATGCTACTAACAATTTATTTTATCAGAAACATGCTCCTCAAGACAGGGAAGCCATCCGTGTACAAAGCTGTAACCTGTTTGTCCCACGGCTTGGAAAGAACACTCACCCGGAACTACCCAGAAAATAAGAACTGAAAAGTATGTTATTGAATTTAGAATTTATCCTGTCAAAAACTATAGTCAAATTTTTTCAAGGTAACATTCAGAACTAACTACAACCACATAAAACCACTGTGCTTCTTTGAAGCAGATAGACTAAACCAAATGCTTAAAAATAAAAGCCCAGCGGCTTTTTAAGGCAACAAAAATTAGACACTTTCTGCATGCCCCGTTGTATTTTACTTTTCTATATAGCCCAGTGGATCATCTAGAAATACAAGACTGTCCGTATGCAGACTGTGATAACTTGGAATGTACAGCACCACAAGCTGGGGCCATGGGTGAGGGGAGAGAGAGCAGGAAGGCAAAATATCACTTACCTGGGCTTCTCTGACAAGTTGAGAAGAATCAGATAGACAGAAACCAATGGGTAATCCAACCTTTGCTGGCGTTTTGAACTTGTCTCCTATCTTAAATGGGACATCATCAAGGTAACTGAAAGGCCCTGAAATCAGAAGCAGGAATTGTATTGAGAAAAAAACCCCAAAACTCAAATTTCACACTTTCAATTCAGGCTCACACTGCTGTGTTTGAGACCTATTTTATCTCCATTGCAGCATCTATACGAGATAACACAAATGGAGTTTAAAGCTGTTTGGACCTCAGTGTCTCTTAGTTTAGTAGGTTTGGTCAGAGTTTGTTTAATTCCTAAATCCTAGCCCATAACTGTTAAGAAAAAAAAAAAAAAAATAAAGGCAAACATTCTCATAACCACAATCCACCAGATTTTGACATCAATGCAACCAGTATTTCGTTTCCTTTGTGACAACACTATTCCTACACAACTGGATGCTGAAGATCTCCTGAACAATGTATTCTATCTCTATAAAAAGATCCATCATTTTTTGTCATATTCAAAGCAGATTTAAAAATTATTCAGCTTCAGCACAACTAAGACAAACTACAATCCAGGTTTTTACATACAAGTAGTAACCAGTATTTGGACAGCAGTGGTCATAAATGCAAAGCAATGAAACAAAGCCATTCCACTTTAAACAAAACACAGTGAAATACTAAGGCTATTAATACAGCAACTCTATTTTTTAAAATAAGGCAATCTAACTTTATCAGGTCCTACATCTGTTATTTTTTTCTAGGATGACACTTCTGCAAGTTCACAACAAAAAAAAAAAAACACTTAGAGTTCAACCACCTCCAAGCAGCCAGAGTAGCAGTGTGTTTTCCTTGAGCAACTGTGAAGAAGTATGAGAAAACCCAAAATACAAACTAAACAGCTTTTCCATTAACTGAAAGTGGTCTCTTGGATGACTGGTCTAAACTTTTGGGTCACAGGCAAGGTTTCTGGCATGTGCAACAATCAGAGGAGTGACTCTAGGCCTTACTTGTAGCTTCTTCCTGAGTGACACATATACAGAAAGACATTAGTGGCAACATCTAAGACTGTGTTCAGTGACCAAGCCCTCCTCACTCAGTGAACTGGGACTTGCTGTTTTTATCTGACCCATTTTCATACTCAGATGGCAGTATAAGTATTGTTTGTGTTCCCTCACTGTTGATTCATCTACAAGGCAGGCACAGACTCCCAGAGGCTGAACAGCTTTCATAAACAAGAACATCCTGTCAATTTGCAGTTAAAGGCTGTTATTACTTGAGCTCTCATACTATGCACACACTGGGTGGTCACAGAGTTCTGTTAGGACACTTTGAAACAATCAGGATGAACAACCTACATCCCATCTGCACCTCTAGGATAAAAAAAAATGTTCCAGGTAGAACATGACAGTATTTTCAGTGATCTGGGAATCACATATCCAAGCACTGCACAGCATCCAGACAGCACCTCACTTGGCCAACATGACCATTCTTTGCAACACAGCATCCAAATTGTACTTGAGCTGACAACTTGAGAGCCTGATATGCCAAAGCATTTGCTTATACAGAAATAACAACTGTAGCAGCCTCTGCAGCTGGGGTGGTAAATCATGGCCAGGTCAAAGACAACCTGCCAACTGCTGCTACCATGGCCTATTAGTCCCACTGGCTGCTCTACACCAGACGATCCAAGTGCAGCAAGATTACCTCTCCACATGGATCTCCCAGCCCAAATTGCTCAGCGTGTAAATCTTTGTCTTATTAGACCTATTTACAATATGTAGTGGGCACTTCCCCTTGCACAACTATACCTGAAGTAGATACCAGCCACAGAGGGTGCAAGCACAAACTTTGCTGTTTACATACCAGCAATCCTGTTTTGCACAATAAATAAAAAATACTAAGCATGCCTAGACTAGCTATACTAAGCTGCCAGCTTAACCTCAGAAGCTTGACTAAGGAATAAAAACTTCCTACTTTGTTCCCCAGTATACTTATTTTTTTAAAAACAACCCTTGCTATAATCTCATCCTGAGCATAACTATGAGAAAAAGCCCATAAGCACATATTAAAAACATCTCAAATGGTTTAGGACATTTGATGGCAAAAAGTCGGAGGCAAAACACCTATGCACATAGAATTCAGCCCAATCCAAGCAGTACTAGCTCGGTAAAGCTAAAATATTATCCAGAGAGCTAAGAATCCTTTTCTTTCTGAGAGGAGATCACAGTGCACACACTGAGGAGTAAAGGGTGCAAATTATTTTAAATGCCACATTCTAGAGCAGTAAGATAAACCTATAAAAAAGGTATTATGAAAGATATTGTTACAAAAGTCACACATTCAAGTGAAACAACTTAAGTTTTTACCAAACTCTTTTTAAATAAGCCTGTTAGCCACTTCATCCTTGTATCAGTTAAAAGCACACTGAGTAATTTCTGAAAATAAACACGACAAAAGTGTACTTGTCTGCTCGGTCTCTGTACTACATTTCTGGCACAACAAACTACTAAAAGTCTCCACTTCAGCATAACTCAAAGGAGTGTTCAGTTTGGCATCAAAATGGAAACACTTCAGGAAAAAAAAAGAAAAAAAAAACAAAAAAAAAAAAAAAAAAAAAAAAAAAAAAAAAAACAGTTATCAGGCATAAAGACTGTTTTTAGACATAGAAGCAACTGCTGAATAGCCAGCAATTACCAAATGAAAAAAATCAGTTGTCTTGCAGCAGGGACAGTGAGCCACAGCAAAGACTAAGACCATCAAAAAATGAAATTTTGATACACTATTTCTATTAATCCTTAACCCAGTATTTAAGTGAGACATTTCTTATTTTTTACTTCAACTTTACGCTTGCAAGACTGAATAAAAAGATGCAGGAAAAACTGAATGCCCCAGGACCCTTTTATTAGAAAAATTATCCAGAAAGATCAAGGTTGAATTTCTGAAAGCATTAGTTATGATAGCCTGAAAAGTAATGATTACTGATTTGAGGAAGCCACATTACATACAACAAACTGAACTTCACTGTTCCACAGCAACATCAGTTACACTCAAATGACACCCCATTTTCTAAAAAATAAGGACATTACGGGCAAATAACTTTTATGATACCAATCACCTGTATGACTTTATGCATCTCATATGCAGAAGACAGAAAAATATTGTCTTTTCTTCATCTGCTTTCTGAACTAAGTTTGTCCAATTAAGGAGAGAAATTCATGCCTGAGCAAAAATGAAGCACAATTCAATGTTGTATTAAAAGTTTCACTTACAATTCAAATTCTCATGTGACTTCTATAGGAAGATGCTACAGATCTAGAGCCCATCTCAGCAAACACCAGAGCAGTTCAGCTTTGAAGGGGAATTTGTTGGGGAAGAAAAATGTGTTATTCTGCCATGAAGGAACAGGGAACAGTCAGAGACTGATTTTTAGTTTAATCAGAGAACAGGCAAACATGGCATCAGGAGGCAACTATGCAAGAAGGAAGCCAAAGTACTTCATTCCTAATAAGAAACTCAGAAGCTGAACAGATTAGTCTGTATGGACTGTCTAGGCTAGGACATTAGTCAGCAGCAATAGTAGGATTTATCCTATTGAAAAGACAAGGATGCTAAATTTCACTTACCATGAGAGTCGGATCCCAACTTCTTAGAAGCCATCTAGAACCTGAAAAACATTTTAAAACATCTTGAACAACTTTGTATATGTAGAACAGGGTGAGTCTATGCAGTTCCAGTGTCTTATCTCTAGGTTATGGAACACATTGCAGACACCTGATGTGCCTGTTCCCAAGATAGATAAACAAACATGTTTTAGCCTTGAAACTAATTGAGCAGACAAATAACTTAGAACAGGGTCTGTCAATTGAAGCAGTAATATAAAGAAAAAAAGAAAGCCCCAACCAAAACAGCAAACAGCCAAGACACAACCAGGGTGAACAGGAAGACAGAGTTACAGATCACAGCACACAGAGGCCACTCTGTCTCAGCCTCATTAAGCACTCCCTGCCTCCCTTGGCATTAAGAATAGCTCTTCCTACTGGAAATACCACACTGATCCTCTTCAGTTTAATCCCTGCTGCTCTAAAAAAAGGATACTACTGTACTGGGTACACAGCCAGCTAGCCAGCATGGCACTCATCTAGACACACTGGGCAATGCATAAAACAGGTGTAAAATAAATGGTACCATGAGAAAGATATGTTGGATAAACACAAGAAATCTATGAAAACAGGCCCCATCAACTGCCCACAGCATTTAGCAGCAACTTTTAAAATATGGATGCGACTCCTATATGGCCAAGATGTAAACACAGCTGGCTAGCCAGCTTTTAACAGAGAGTAGGTCTGGCTCACCAAAAGAGATGTTCAAGATAGATTAGCTGTCAGCTACAATTCTGCTCCAGGATGCTTATAGTATACTCAATAACATGGGGGTTTTGCTAGATTAGAAGTACATTACAAGGTACTACAGCATAACTGCTAGAGTAATTGAATTTTTAAGTGCTCCTTGTAACATTATGTGTGACAGAGACTCAGAGATACCCTTTGTCTCTGAAGTTCTCCATCTCAGACTGAAATGCCCAACAGCTGTTCTTCAAAACCATTGAGACCTCTGGTACATCCCCACAGGCAGCAGAGCCTGTTACAACAACATGGGACAGATCTAATATTCATGCCCATTATTCCTCCTGTCAAGGGCTCTTTTGCTCACTGTTTCCATTGCAGATTCCAACTGCAAACATTACATATTAAAGGAAGGTGAGGATTAAACAGTTTACCTATTTCCTCCTTGCTGCTGCTGACAGGACTGGGGACAAGAAGAGCCAGTTTCAAGTGCTCTAGGACAGACCCCTTTTACAGTGCAAAGATCCCTTTCAACATTATGTTGAAATCAACAAGTGAACCATCCCCAGCTAAAGGGGAACCTACACAATAGCCAAAGCTGTAGAAGATCACTCACGTGCAACCATACTTTGTGAAACACAGTGGGCAGATGCTGGGCCATGGGGAAGTAAGTCACGCAGGGCAAGTCCAGGTGCATGCTGCACATAAAAACTGTGCATCATCCTGCCCAATGTCTGTCAGGTTCTTTTCAGAACTCACCAACCTCTCTCAGCAGTGCTATTATGTCTGAAACTATTCCACTAAGCCAGAAACTGGCACCTTGTTCTCAGAAACAAACAAAACATTAAGGCCTCAAAAACAGAAAGAAAAGAAGGTGAAACAGTTGCCAAGCCTGCCATCCAAGGAAGGATGTCAAGGGCAAAGCCACCAGACTACCCAGCAGAGCTGCATATCAACCACTGGAGCTGAACAAGCCTTACCGGTCCCAGTGCCCAGACTGCAGACAACAGCACATGAAATAGCTGCACTTTCAGACCCAGGTCTCACTGCCAGGCAAGTTGTTGTGTTGGTAGTTCCTCTGTGTGAGAGTAGCAATTAGGTCAAATACTGGATTTGTTTTTAGTAAAAAAGCCAGGTGACACATAATTCATACAGCCCTCACACCCTCAACCAGTCCCCTGTTTGTCACTGAAGACTGCGTGGCACTGTGCAAGCACTGCCCACTCTCCACTTAACCTGGGCAAGACCTCCACACACTTCATTTAATTTCTCAAAGTTCTTTTTTCTAGTTACTACCTCAGACTAAAAAGGAATTCCTTTTTTTTTAGAGGATTCCAAAAACTTCTGATTAGAGAAAGTAACCTCCTCACTTTGCCAACTTCAATTGATAAGGGTGTTTGCTCAAGGCAGCACCAGTTACTATCAGTTACTGCTCCAGGGACACAAATGGTAATGCATATAAATCCCAACAAGACAAAACTGCACATCCCACTTCCAAGAAAGCTGCAGATAGACTGCAGTAGCCTATGACGCCACAACTGCATCAAGTCTCAGTGCCACCCCACATAAGATATATTTACCTTGCTTTTGCTGACAATCTGATAGTAAAATCCTAATGCTGACCAGGTGTCTGCATTAACTTCAAGATGCAGTGAGAAAAATAATTCCTCTGCCATATGCAACAGCTTAATTAACCACAGAACTAGCCAAGGCACATCAGCAGCAAGCTAGTCATTAAATGGATCATTTCAAGAGCCAGTCACTTTAGATTCACAAAGCATTTGAGTTTATATCACACAGGTCTTGCTGATGCACTGTGAGTGTGCACTTATAAAGACAACATTACTTCAGAAGCCATTTGTCAGCAAACAAAACTGTTAAGCACTATGCACAGTAACACAAGAACAGGCTGCCAGCCACATTTCATCACCCTCTTCCCAAAGAAGGTTTAATTAAAATAATGTCTTATGACTAATCAGATTTGACAGGCTAGTCAGGGACCACTGTTATAAGCATATTGCTGTTGTTCTGTTGTCAAGATGGGAAAAATGTTTTTGTATCCAGTTAGGTGGTTACTCATTTGTTGTTATTATTCTAGGCATTATCTGAAAATTAATTACAATGTGCAGTAAACCACATTGGACTGCTTCCAAAGCTTTACTCCAAATCAGATGATGGACAAGTGTAGCTCTACCACTACTTGCTTTGGTCTCCAGTACAAGATGCTGAAGGGCAATGGTGGTAACATCACATGGTAGAATGGATTTTGGCCTGATACCTTACTGCACATTGTAAACTGACAGAGGACAAAAAAACTTATTCAACACCTTTCCTGCTCTAGGGGAAATAGTTAGTTCCATAGTACTAGAAGATGCTCTTACAGCCACTTACAAGCTCTCTTCTGTAAATGTAAACCTCACCAGCTTCACTCCCTCATTCTTGGTTCTGGACAAATGGAGAAGGTCAGGGCTGCAAGTACCTCAAAATTATAAAGAACTGAAGCAACCTGATGTGAACTCTTCTCTACCCATCTGTATAATTTTTTATGTAGTAACACTGAGGCAGCAGGTCAGGATTCATAAAACCAGACAGGCAGAGTAACACAGCATAGCAAGAGCCCAGGATGAGGGCAGAGGATCTCAGAGCAATCATGACAGAAAGGGAGGGGGAACAGGAAACAACCCACAACAACAAACAACTACACAAAGATTCAGAAACAGAACTGGCAAGGTAAAACTGATGACAGCAACAATAGGCACAGAGAGGTGACAAGCTGGAATGGCTTGAAGAGACAGAGGTGACCAAGCCAATTCACTGGGCACGTCATCACTTAAACCTGAATGGCATTTAGTTGTGCTGCCAGACAAGGAGTACACTGCAAGAAGGCAATGCCAAATAGAGAGTCTCATGAACAGAAGATAACAAAAAAGTTATTACAAAGAGCAACTCATGAAGAGCTTCTGGGAAGTTGGGGTGGTTTTTTGCCATTATTTCAATGTTTCTTCTACTTTCTCTTGAGTTTATATCTTCATTCTTTTTCTTCTGAAAGAGCTCTGACTAGACAAGTTGGAAGTATCCTCCCACTAATGATACCTGTAATTGCTTTATTCATGATAACTTAAACCAGTTTAACTATTTGGCAATAAGAACTGGATTCGTGCTGCTATATTCCTGAGTTTGGGGTGCAAACAAACCATGTGTATTCTCTGAAGTAATTTCCATCTAAAATTCAGATAAACGAAAAATTAATAACTTATGGGTGAAAGAAAACTTGAGAATGCTTCAAGTTATCAACCATAATCAAATCAGCACATCTATGATTTTCAGAGAAAGAGACCTGATCTTACAATTTCCATTGCACCTGCTAATATACATTGTGTAGTCTACACACTACTAAGGATGCACCATTCAGCCAGAAAACTACAAAAACAAAAGGCTGAAAAAGTTAAAAAAACCCTTCCTGCCTATGTTACATTAATGAACTACTGATTTTAGAGTAAATAAAAAAATAAAAATTACTTTGTTTCAAGAGATTGATTTCTAATGATAACAGGTGTTCAAAATTTAGGCAGTGCTTTCAGTTTTTACTGTACCTACTTGTTTCAGTGCAAGGGCTATAACCAACATCAGGACTCTATATATAGCTTCAAACAGCAAAAATAGAAGTCAACGGTGCCTGTTGCTAAGACAAACAAAAGCTCTCATCAAAGCTTCCTATCTATGTAAGTGTTCAACCACTGCAATTCAGCTCAGATTTCTTATGACCCCTCTCAGCAAAAAGCTGCTCAGTTCACTACAGTACAAAACAGATTCCATGCTTTTACTGCAGTATCCAAATACATCACCCCAAAATCTGCAGCAATCACTTCTGCTTTGTACCTCTAAGAGTTCTGCAAACAAGAGCACACGGAGGTACTCCCCTCGCAATAACAGATAAGCCCTGGTAACAGCTCTCTGGATAAAGCTTTACAATCATATGTGATGTAGTGCAACTGCATGCCCGCAACACTCCCCTGTGGCTCCTCCACCAAAAAAAAAACCAAACAAATCAAGCAAAACAGTGAATAAAAAAACAAACCAAAAACTAAAGCAAAGAAACCCCAAGATCCCCAAACCAAAAACTCACAAAAAGAAAAAAGAAAAATCATCTCTTTCACCAGTCTTAACAGAAAAGTAACTTCTAAATTGATCTATAGTAATTCCTCTTAAGTGCCACCACAGCCCAGGAGATAAAGCAAATTAAATTTCTTGGTCAATTTTAAGATTGAGAAAAACAAACCAAACCCTCCTTGAAGGCAACACTCTTATAAAGTTGTTATCCAACTGTCAAGGGGCACCAGTTAAAACAAATCTAAAGATATCTTCATGTTATGGAATACAAATACAAGTGATCATCATGCTACATTTAACCATTCAAAGTAGGGCTCACACAGACAAGAGGGGGCTTGAGGGAGGAAAGTGTGAGGTATCCCTGCTGCATCACATGGATCAACAGCCCAAACAGCTGTGATGAGACACCTAAATCTGAAGAGCAGCCTACATCAAACATGCAGTTTGTTATTACTAGTGCAATGATTGAGGGGCAGAAGGACAGGAACAAATAAAATGGCACTTTCTAAAGCATTTCTCAAAGGCATGAGTAGGAAGGAAAGGAAGAAAACACCCTAAAGAACAGAACTGTGCAGATCACATTACTGATTATAAGCCAACACTAGTGATGGTCACAACATTCATTATGGAGTTTTTCATGGGATGTTCAATTGCATCTTCCTAGCAGTGATAAACATCAGGAGACGTTGATTCTTCAAATTGTGTCACTGCTTAACGTGACATAGTGGGTAATCAGGATCTCTCTACTGGCAGCTTCCACATGCTCTCAGAGAGGCATGGCATCTCTCTGCCATTCCATGTGGATTCATGGCACTGACATTAGACATCTGCAGTTCCAGTTACCTCATGTCATGTTCCACTTTCTTCATTAGACATTGGACTTGTTACAAGCATGTACCATTTAGCTGGTTAAGGATTTAAGGTTCTTAACTGGTAACAAACAGCTCCATTCCTCTTTTAAGATCCTGACTATGTGTTTGAAACATAAGGTAATTCACCATACACTTCACCCAGAAATCAGGGACAACCATACAATGTCTGTGAAAATGAAGCATACTAATATACCAATTTTTTAGTCACTTTGTTACTTACCGGCCATGCAGGTTTCCAACACAGTTGATACACCACATAAACCTCTAGAAACACAAGTTTCACAGGCAACAGCACAAGGAAACAGACAAGTACTTACAGGCAGCCCTGTGTGATCAAAGTAGATCAGGGCATGGTTTTCCTCTGGCCAGACACTGACAGGCCAAACAACAGTGTAGAAAATGCACCTATTATAATGCATCTATCACATTTAACTTTGGCAACAAATGGGTAGTCTTTTTAAAATGGACTCGTTCCATAAAACTCAATCCTATCACAAGAGAAAACCATCTGCAACAAATATCAAAGGCTGGACTGATTTCCAGACTCCAGAAACTTGGGCATAGTGCAGGTTCTGTTCATCCAAGAGCAGATGTGGACTTCAGAGTGCAGTTTAGTGATTTTTACCCAAATTATTTAAAGATCATGTAAACAAAACAGCTGAGAGAAAAGAGATGTGTTTTCTTCTTTTATCTTCTTTACTTCAAGGTCAGCTTCACTAATCTAAAAACTGCAATATCACCAAAAAAAAAAAAAAAAAGTAAACTAGAAATACAGGACTAACTTTCCCTCCTTAAACACAAAAGAAGCAAGACAGAAATTCAAGAGATAAAAATATAAATGTGGCATGCAACTCCTACAGTCTAAGAAAAAAGTGAAAAAGATGACCCAGGACTCATACCAGCAAAAAGGGCTGCAATAATCTCAATGAAGTAATGAAACAAGTCCTAAATTTGATGAGCAGAGCAACTGTTTTTAACTGCTATTTTCCTATATCTAAAGTTTGGATAGCAAATATCCTGCCAGTTTTGAGAGTTTGAAACTGTCAGATGGTAAGCATCTGGTAACAATCAACAAATATAGCTACTCCAGCTTAATTACCATAAGATTTCATACTACTACCACAGAGTCAATTTTTTTCTAAGAAATCTTAGTACTAGCCAGAACCATGAATTTGCATTAACTTTCCTCGTTAATCATAGCACTTTAGAAGAAAGCTAATATTTCAATACAACCCTTCTTGAGAGAGACTGCTGATTGCTAGTTTCAGTAACAAAATAGCCCACTTACTCTCTCTCTTCTTTTGTTAACATGCATGGAAGAGCAGTGGAATATCCTGTACATTTAGAATGTATGCCTGCAACCCAGAATATCATAAACTAATTAAAATGCTGCTCTATTTGTTGCAGTGGTACTTCAATGTGTAACAAGCTGATTCTGAAGTATTTGAGTATTATAAATATTTCAGACTTGTCCCAGTTATGAATGAGAGCTAGACAGACACTCTCAAAATTCACAATAGAATAAAACAGCTTTTAATCCATTAATTACAACATACCATTTTTAATTCAAAAATAAGAGAATCTCTGCAGTTTCAAGCTTTTTGTTCTTAGAGTCTTTAACTGAGGGCAGTAACAGGCAGCTGATCTGGTATTACTTAGAAATAAATTCAACTCTGTTCACCATACCAGGACCTTCCAGCCATACTCCAAACACCAACACAAAAACTCAAATTATTTTGGTATATAAAGTAATTTGTATTAATTAATTTTCAATATTTATTTATTAACCATAATATAATTAATTTCAGTATATAACAACAATTAAATGGCTATGTAAAAAAAATCTATCCAAAGAAAGCCATAAGGTTGTAATCTTTTCCCTGTAAAAGCTCAGAAAAGAAATTATAACATTTGTTGATAATTATGGTTTTGGTTATAAATTTGGTGAAATATTAACCCTTATAGAATTGATTTAAGGAAGCAGACAGAAAAAAAAACCTATCAATAAATCAAGATGGCCAAATTTTTTAAATGGAAAAATAAAATCTGCCAGCAGGTCAAACACCACTTGCAATTCCATGTATTGGATCTCAGCCAAAATATGCGCCTCTTACAATGTACAAGAATAATGAGAACAGTGTTATACTACTATAGATACATCAATTTTTCTTTTATACTTGGATCACATGTACTGCCCACTCTTACCACACATTTAACATTTTCCAGGCAAAATGCAGCCTGGTACTGATGGAAAAAATAACCTGTTATGTTAACTATTCCACCTCCAAACAACCCTGCCTGTCCTGCAGCAAGCAGGCTCAAACATTGATATTCAGCATGGAAACCACTGTTTCAGACCCTGATTGCACACTCAGCTGAAGCAGTTTCAGCACATCAGGCCAACAGCCTTTTCCCATTCCTGAAAGGATCTCTCTCATCATGTGGTTAAAACTGTTAACTATTCCTGCCATCTGATGGCCCTGCCTACTGACACATCTCACTTCCCTCAACTAAGAGCCACATTCTAAGAATATAAATTCCCTGCAAACTCACTTGATTCAATCATGGAACATTTTGGGTTGGAAGGGACATTCAAAGACCATCTAGTCCATACACTCTGTACAGGCAAAGCTATCTCTGCTCAAAGCCCCATCCAGCCTGTCCTGGAACAGCTCCAGTGTGAGAACCCCGGCCTTATTCTGGGTTCCCATGTGGTGGTGAAATTCTTCCTCCAACCCATGCTTCTAAAGAAAAACTCCACAGGCTTTTGCTGTTTGGTCTCAAGGCAGTTTATTGTGAGCTATCTAAAAGATTGTCTTCTCGGGCTGCGGCTGTTTGGTCAGCAGCCTGGGCAGAGGCACACACACACCCTGACATCCTCTCTATCTGCTGTTTTCTTCTTCTTTCCTCCCGCCCAGGGCTGCTGCTATCTTTTATATGATGTATTACGTATTACATGTTTATAGTTTTCCCTTAATACTTACTACCTATATTACAAAGTGCTTTTCTACTCTAAACCAATATGTGAGTGTCAACATCACCAAGAACATGGAGGCAAAGTAAAAGAAGGAGGAAGAACAGGATCAGCCCACTTTCCTCTATCTTAGAACTTCCGACCCCCATGTACAAAGTGAAAACCCCCCTGTACATGTGCTAAAACCCCCCTGTACAATACTAAAAGAATTTTCCCTCTACTTTGTAACTACTTTTACTATACTATCTAACCCTTTGTGACTGCTTGTTCCACCTGCAAAATTGGTAACTCATTCCATGGCTCAAACTCAAAATCACAGCTGTTTCCAGCTGCCTGCTGGGGTCTAGAATGCCTCTGACCAAGGCCTGGAACCTCTAAAAATGTCTGAGAGACATTTTGAGTTCCGACACTGCAGGGATGAGCTATCCACAGATTTCCAGGGCAACCTGTTAAGTTCATCGCCACCTTCATTTTGTCCTTATGTTCAATCTCAATCTTCCTGCTTTTCAGTTTCATGTTTCAGTGTTGCCATTTTCCAGGAAACACCCCAATTCACCATAAATTAATCTTTCTCCAAATACTCACTTTGAGATACATGGAAGGAAAAGTCCTAAACACTTCATACTCCTGAAGCAACTAAGAGCTGGTCATAGGACGCCTGGAAAAGTGTGGTCTCCAAAACATTAATTTGTGAAGTGACAGTATAAGCTCATAGCATCTTAATTCTCACTGATTTTCAAGACATACCTCATGAGACTTGGTTTGCCTTTGCCTTGACAGTGCTATTGTGAGAAACCAAATTGCATCCGAGATGCCACAAGTGTGACATTTTTCACAGGCTTATTTGTCTTTTTCTGGGGTTTATGCATTTCTCCAACACATCATCACTGGTCCTTTCTTAGCTTTCAATGCCAACTCATTCTGTCCTTAATTCATGTGTCAGTCTTGTTTAGCCAACAGGCATCTGTCTTCATCTAACCAATCTTATCAAGATTGAGACAAGAAAATAAGCATTGACAGAAGCACACATCTGAAAATATGCCAGGTTTTGCAGCACTGAAGGATGAAACTAAAAGACCAGGAAGAAAACAAACTCTTATCACTGTTCATGAATACTCACTTCAGCTACTGTCATATGTTCATTGAGCTGAGGCCTCATCAGGGACATACTCCTTACCTAACCAACTCAACACAACAAAGGAGTCAAAGTGAAATTCAAAAAATGTATCAAGCAAGTGAAAAGATGGCCCCATTGCATTAATGCCTAAAAACCAATCTCATTTCATTTCTAGGCATAGTATAAGTCAATCCTGCTTTCAAGTCTTCCCACTCAGCCCAAACAAGACTGAATGACAGCATTAAAAAGATGAGCTAGATGGGAAATACTATGGGTAGACAGCACCAAATTAAATTTCACTACCAGAAGTCATGTTTTCAAATGAAAAAAATTCACCAGTTTTTAATTAACAAGGAACTGTTGCATAAGAACAGGAAACTGATTTAAAATTAAGAGTAATTTCTTAATTATTTCTTGCAATGGCTTGTAAACTTTGGAGAGGCTGGAACTGGTATAAAGATGTTCTGCCCTTTAAAAATACATAGTAACAGAAGCATCATTATGAGCTATCAAAAAAATAATCTGTATATGAAAACAGCAGCAGATACTTGAACAGCTCAGCAAACTGGCAGTACCCACATGGAGTATACTCCTGAAACAATTTGGAACACAGGAAGGTAAGTTGCCTTGAGCAAGTATAGTCTAGTATAGAAACATAAAAATTTACCTCTGAACACTGAAGTGAAACTAAGATTGCCCTCAGCTATAGTGGATCTATTACAAAACAAGAGCATGATAAATAAAAGAGCTGCTTGTTGTGTTTTATATTAGTAAACTTCATGAGCCCACACTACCTGAGGGCAGCATACTCAGTCCTGAGCGCAAACATCTTCCTTACAATCTCTTAATTTTGTAGTTCTCAAATAGCAAATGCCTCTCTATTAGGGGCTGCTTAAATTGAAATATGGTTCAGCCTGTAATCCAATACAGACTGAAAAATTGAGGAATGGAAGCCAGAAGCAAGAAGGAAAAATCAAGGACTGCACATCTGTTAAACAAGGTTTACTCTGTGTGTGCAACTGCTACAGCTGAGGTTACTAGCAGTGAAGATACATAAACATGCAGACAGCCCCCATCCTACCAAAAGGAAAGCAGAGCAATGACTCAATCCTTGAGATTGTACTTTTCAAGGATGCTCCACAGCTGCTACACTCAACATACTGCTTCAGAAAGCTTTTCTGTACCACAGGTGTCATTCCTCCTTCCCTGCCACATTCACACAAGGTGCCTGGTAGATCCCCACACTTCATAAAATAATCTCCTCATCCAGCTACCTTAATTGCAACTGTTTCCATTTAAAATGAGCTTTAAGATTTAAATTTCCTCACTTAAAACAAACTGAAGGAGAGTGCTTTCCCCTGTGTAAGACAAGAAGTCTGCCCTCCCAGCACTGCATCCCTACTTGCAAACCCTGCCAATGTTTGGGCAGGTAAGTTTAAGGAGTAGTGTAAAAGTCTGCACTTTGAGAGCGAACTTTCTATCACAAATACAGGGAGCAAAATCCAAAGACTTGCAAGGTAGTAAGAGAGACAGACCGGCACACGCATAGAATTACAAGCCTCCCAACAGTAAGAGTATATGGATACTGAACTTCCAGTGCTCAAGTGGATCAGAAAATAGAAAAGAAACCAAAGACAAGGAAAGACACTGCTTTCAGATGAAATCTACATACCTACAGGATATTTATAATGCCAAGAATTACACACTTCTAATTCACTTTCTTTCCCCTGAGGGCAAAGAAGTTTCCATTATACCCTCAGCACCACACAGCTCTTATATGAGACTCCAGAATACCTGTCAAGGCACTTAACCAGCAGTGAAACTGTCCTGGTTTTGCAGGTATGAGGAATACAGTACAAAGCTGAAGCAGTTTGCCCAGTCATCCAGCTCAGCCAGCAGCAAAGTCAGACCACAATCTGTATTTTCCAAATTCCAAACCCACAGCTAACCCAGGAATCTCACTGCAGTCTCTCTCAAATTTACAACAGTATCTGTTCTCTACTAAATTACTCCTATTCAGTCCTTTTCATCTCACTATAAAAGCCCAAGGATGCACTTCAGATTTGAATATGAAATTTGGTGTAGTCCAAACTTTATTTTTAAGTTATTACTTCCAGTTAATTTAAGTCTGTAATTTTGTTACATACTATATAGCCTGTCTCAGCAGTACAAACTTTTTCCCCGCACATCACAATATTCTTCAGCAGATACAGTAATGAATTCAAGTTCTAGAACACTTACAGCAATGAATAACTACATAGAAATTGCTAATTTTAAGTGCAATGCATCAGAGATGCATTAACTTCATCTTCTCAGGACATTTTGACAGATCTGACTCAGCTTCAGCAATCTAGCCTTATTTATTTTATAACTAGACCAGAGTAGGTTGCTGGATGAAGCTGCCCCATGACCATGAAAGTCATCCCACAGATTCTCCTCTCCAAACATTAAAGCCAGGCAAGAACACAGGACAGCTGACAGCACAAAGATCTCTCCCAGTGGACCGTCAAAATAACCATCGCACAGCAGTAGGATAGCTTCTGTTTAAGAAGCAAAGTGGCAATACTGTGGCCTGACCATTCCTCCTCTGAGCTATCATATTTTCTACTGTCACCTGAGAATCAGTCCCAGCCTGCCCCTCTCATAACCCATATGTCTGATTCAATCCAGCTTACTTTAGGAAATTAATCCAGTGCTGCCTAATGACAGAACATGAGTCCCACATTCAGATTCCTGCAGGAACATCAAATTACAGGACAAATTTGCTTTGAATGAAGACTGGCATAAAATGGATACACAGGTTCTCTCCCAGCATGAAAGTGAGAAATCCTTTCCATTACTTGGTAGAACCGATTTATCCAGAGTACAGCCAGATCCCCTGCACTAAACATGGTTACATTTCAAGTGTTCATCGCCAATATTATAATACATACAGAACATCCCCAGAGAGAGGAAATCTTTCAGAACTGCACAAAAACTGCATATGCAATATGGGAGCTCAGTATGAACAGGGTGACATTACTGCATCACGAAAACAGTGGTCATTTTGCCAACAGAGTTCCCAGAGTCCACCTCCAACTTCAAAGGCAGCTCAGACCATATCACCATTCATGCCAAAACCAAGTTCTTCACCTTTGCCTTCCTTCATTTATTTTTCATCTTATGGATGGAACTGGCTTCTTTAAGGTACATTTACTAAGCCTTTTCCAATTGAAGACCTTCATATAGATAAGATTACACACTATAACAGCATTACTTTGATATTCAAGCTTGAATGCGATAGCTCTCCCTTCACATACAAGTTCAGAAATATTCAACAGTGTTAGTTAAAAAGAAACAAGCCATCTTACTGTCTTTTCTTGGATTTTCTTTGCAAAAGAGACATTAAATTACTAAGCACTTACTTCCAGGTAAGTTCCCTCCCACAAGCAAGAATGAGGCCTATACACACAGGTACTTTTTTTTTTCCTCCTCTTCTTAATAAGGAATATAAAGGTACTTGCTGGAAACAGTTTTTTTGTATACTGTTACAAACACAGCAGGCAAAATGAAACTCAACAATCCTTTGCCTGTTTTCTAACAAGAGTCAGACTGTCAACACTGCTTGTAGTGACATAATACTTAATTAAAAGATTAAGAACACATTCTTTTCTTGGAGGCTATGCAGCATAAAGCTTTTCTGGCCTTTTTCATCAAACACAGTTTTATTCCAGATGATTAATAGTGATTTTATTCAAGATTACCTTCCCTGCTACATGTGCCTTCTATATTTCTATGTCAAATTATGCCACAGTACTATGCAAGGACAACACATTATGGTATTAGTAATTAGGGTGGAACCCAGAGTGACTTTGCTGTATCACAGAGGGAAACACTTAAAAGTTTAAACAACTACTTCGGAGAGTGTTAATAAACTAGGAATCTAGCTTTATTTTAGCACTCACAATTGATGAGGTGTACCAAATTGAACACACAAATGCTTCCCTGTGTCTGAATTAGGCACAGGGTTGAAAACATGACACAGCACACTGGTAACAGGCACACCTTTGAAACACACCTTCCCAAAACCAGGGAATAAATCTCATCTGTCATTTCAGTCACGGCTTCCTCTGCTGCGTAGCCTAGAGATGACAAATGGTGCAAGCACAAACATATATGTAAGGAAGGGGGTAAAAAAGAAATCTTTCACATAATCTAGTAGATTGTTACCAGAACTGCTGAGCTCCAGTAACACAGGCCAGACAAAAGCTCACAGCTCTTTACTACTATTTTCCCCTATACCAAAGCTAAATAAAATACATTAATTGTATTCATATGCAGATCATCCTCCAGATTAAGCACTGACTACATCTTGGATAGGACTCCCTTTCTTCTGATTTAAAATGTTTCTCTCGTGTAAGAGTTTCTGACACAAAATGCAGCTGAGATAATACAAACTCAGTCAGCTACAAACTATAATACTACTAATGCAGCATGGTGCTTTGAACCAATGTGTTTTCCTTCTAGAAGGAAAGATTTAAGTCTAAATTAGAGCAATAACATTGTGTTCCCCTTTTGATATAATTCTGTATATTCTGTTTCAAGTACATTGCAAGCTTTAGAGATTCTGGAAAGACCTTGTAGCTTTCAAAAATTAAAAAAAATACAAACCAAACCAAACCTGAGCCTTCTGTCCTTTAAAAGTTTTCATCCACAGGAAAGATAGCATTTCTTAACTTTTAAGAAAAAAAGTGTTTGCACAAAAGGATTTTGAATAAATCTAGACATTTGAGAGACGGAAAGCCCCCATTGCTCAGGTTCTGATGGAGATCTCAGCACAAGACTACACTGACTGCAAGAGGTCATTAGGGACACAGAACATGAGCTTATTCAAACCAAGTCAGAGGGTCAAAGCATTAAGCAATGCACTTGCATACCAGAGAGGATTACCTACCTAAGTAGTTAACACACAACTGTGAGCACAACTGTATCGATCAACTGCACTAATCCCAAGGATCGATTGCAGAGTGGTATGTGCTGCGAAACCAGTTATCAGCATAAGCATACAAAATGCAGGGATGAGAAACCAATCTTTGATGCATCCTAGAACAAACAAGAACACTATTTATAAGTTGTAAACAACCCTTCTTTGCCTTTCCTTCAAAGAACTGTTTTCACAAACAGCTTCAGAGCTTTCCAATTATGGCTTCACTAGATTTTCCTTACACTGACATTGATCTGAATGGCACTGATCAATTTTAAATACAGAATCATGCCTTTAGGTAGAGATCCTTGTAAAATGACAGCTGAAACTCTGGGATTCATGACAGAAGAGACTGGGAGTGATTATGCTACACAAAACACCAGAGAATGTTGGAAAGAAGTTCTATGTAATAAAGAAAACTAAATTTCTTGCAGATCAATTTATCAAAATATTCAACCCAGCACCAACTGTAAAATACGGAAACATACTGCTCTTAAAAACTCATGATACAAAGACTGGATATGGACAACAACGATTATAAGTGAACTAAATGAAATTATCAATCCTTAGAGTTTGTGAACGCAACAGGAAACCATAAGATTACACAAATTAAAAAGGAGGATGAGTAAGGCGACACCTTTTGTGTCATTACAGCACTTCCACCACCACCACCAACCAAAACAGCACTGGCTGTCACAGTGTGACAGATGAGGCTGGATTGGTCTAGAAACCTGACTCCATTCTGTCAGTTACAGGTTTTTGTCTCGAGGATAACAAAACATCATGTGAATACTGGAGATGGAGCTTTTCCATGTGTTTTGATGAATTTTCACCATAATGATTTTTCAATCCATCATCATAAACTATACAGGAAATCTCCCGGCTGACCAGTATACTCTTTCAATACTCTGAAAATGTATGTACTCTTCATTAAAGAAAAACTAACACATTGAGTCACATACATTAAATCTGACAGTTTTTTGGTTTTCTCTTTTAAGTTTCACATCCGTTTGTTTCAGCTCACACTTGAATAGCACTTTAGTAGCAGCAACTTCTTCCCTGACTCCTTTGTGTCACAGGGCATGCATGCAAAGGGGAAAAAAAGAAAAAAGTAGATATCAAATGCAGGCCAAGTACAGGTGGTGAGGCAAGGAAAGGGACATCACTTTGAGGTTTTTTTCTGAGACTAAACCTACAAACTTGCAAAAGCTGATTAAAAATGACATACTTTTTTGTTTCCCTGCCCTTAGAATTAAGGTTTTTGCCTAAAAGTTTTAAGCCACCCAGTGGCAACGGTAATGTTAAGAACCACTGGCACTTCTGAATTGCAGTTCTGTGTGTACAGGAAACTGAAGTCATTGAGCAGCAGCTCTTCGTGGTGCTGTAACCCAACACCACCCCGCACACACCTCAAAACGCTCCTCGTGCTGTACCACAGGCAGCACCTCAGCCCACCCTACTGCCTGTGCTTGCTGCAGTTTTTCCCCATGGAGAAAAGGGAAGGAGGCCAAAATAGGTTTTCCTCACTCTTGCCTGAAAAATGCTAGGAATCCAGCCATTGCAGGACTGACTGCACAGGGGCAGAAGGTCCCATACTCCAAGGCTGACAAGAGAAGGTCATGGAGAGGTCTGACTAACTGCAGCACTTCCTCTTTTTCCTCAACACCCTGGATCACAGCTGGAGTAGAAATAAGATCCCCCCTCACCAAGCTCCCACATGGGACTCCTCCTAGTCCCTTAACAGGCTGGGGGATGCAGCAAGCCTTCCATCAGCAGCACAGCCACTGAAGTTACATCATGAAGCACAACCCAGCTGCCCCTTAGTTTGGCAACACTCCCTTGCCAAAGTGAGTCATGTAGGAATTCAAAGTGCTTAAATCCAATAGGAATACATTTTACTGGGTCCAAGATGGCAGCTAAATTAGTTCCACAGCCAAGTGCCAGAGTCCATCTGCTTATCTCCACTCTCATGAGAAAACATCAGTGTTGTAACATTTCTATATGACAAGGTTTTTTTCACTTGTTTGACTTTTTTATTGACTGGGGAATAAAATCACTTAATAAGGCAGATATTAAATTCCATCTATTGTCATTTCTTTTACTAATTAAAAAAAAACCACCAGAATAAACCTAACCTTCCCTTTGTACAATAAATTCTGAGCTATCAAAACACAGGAAGACAGCTCTTGAATTATTCTAACTAAAAATAAATAAATGCACTGAATGTCTTACTTCTAGTAAGCACTGGGCTAAAGGGATCACAAAGCAACATCAGGAAATTGAAACAACTAAACTGAAATATTCTTACAATAATGTATAAATCCCTGGGATGTTTGCATCTCAAACGCCAAGAAGAACGTAGTCAAAAACAAAACAGCTAACTAGAAAATATCGCGAAATTGGTGATAAGCATAAAAAGAGAAGTGTAGGGCTACAACCCACTAAACAAACATTACTGGATCTTTAGCTTACAAGGAGATGCAGACAAAGAGTGAATACTCCGTGATTTAGCAGAACGCACAAGTAGTCACAAGGGAAGTAGTAGTCATAGGGAAGATGAGTACCGCGATTTGCACAGCACAAGACAGAAAAATGAACTAGTTACCAGGAGGCAGACTCAATACACACCATACACTCAAAGAACATCAGATGTTTGTTTTGGTTCTTCACGAATTTGGTTACTGCGAGGAAGCACTTCCGAACATCACGGACACCAGCGGCTTACTCGGATTTCAACAGCCACCACGCAAACTCATCAAGGGCAAATTCATCAGGGGTTACGAGGCAGAAAGACACTCCCGTAACTCCGGCGGTCCCGGAAACTGCTGGAAAGCAGGAGGCTGTGGGACAGGAGCGTCATCTCGCCTTGCTCCGCGCGTCCAGCCAGGGCCGAGCGCCGGCCCCTCACAGCGACTCCCCAGCGCGGGAGCGGAGCGTCCCTGTCCCCGGAGAAGAAGAAGGGGCGCGGTCCGTCCTGAACTGGCCCCGCCCGGTACCAGCGGCCCCCACCCGTACCTGCGGAGTCCCAGCCACGCTGCCCCACGCAGTACCTGCATCCCCCCAGCCTAGCCCAGTACCTGCGGCCTTCGGCCCCGCTGTCCCGCGGTCACCGCCCGCCGTCTCTACTGGCCCCGCACGGCGCCGCCGGACCCGGGCGACGCCATCTTGTCTGGGCCCCGCCGGCGGGATGGCGTCACGATGTGACGTCTCGTGCGCCCACCGGGCCAATCGGGAGCGGAGGGCGGTGACGTCACCGCAACAGGAGGGGCGGGGCGAAAGCAGAGCCACGCCTCTCCCGGGGGCGGGGGCGTCGGTGTGTCCGTGTGTCCGTGTGTCCGTGTGTCGGTGTGTCGGTGTGTCGGTGTGTCGGTGTGTCCGTGTGTCGGTGTGTCGGTGTGTCCGTGTGTCCGTGTGTCGGTGTGTCCGTGTGTCCGTGTGTCGGTGTGTCCGTGTGTCGGTGTGTCCGTGTGTCCGTGTGTCCGTGTGTCGGTGTGTCGGTGTGTCCGTGTGTCCGTGTGTCCGTGTGTCGGTGTGTCCGTGTGTCCGTGTGTCGGTGTGTCCGTGTGTCGGTGTGTCCGTGTGTCCATGTCTCCGTGTGTCGGCGTGTCGGTGTGTCCGTGTGTCCGTGTGTCGGTGTGTCGGTGTGTCCGTGTGTCCGTGTGTCCGTGTGTCGATGTCTCCGTGTGTCGGCGTGTCCGTGTGTCGGTGTGTCCGTGTGTCCATGTCTCCGTGTGTCGGCGTGTCGGTGTGTCCGTGTGTCCGTGTGTCTGTGTGTCGGTGTGTCCGTGTGTCCGTGTGTCTGTGTGTCGGTGTGTCCGTGTGTCCGTGTGTCCGTGTGTCGGTGTGTCGGTGTGTCCGTGTGTCCGTGTGTCCGTGTGTCGATGTCTCCGTGTGTCGGCGTGTCCGTGTGTCGGTGTGTCCGTGTGTCCATGTCTCCGTGTGTCGGCGTGTCGGTGTGTCCGTGTGTCCGTGTGTCCGTGTGTCCGTGTGTCGGTGTGTCAGTGTGTCGGTGTGCCGGTGCGTCGGTGTGTCCATCGTGTCCCAATCTGTGTCACCGACCTTTGCCAGCCTCTGATGCTCTCCCTGTCCCGTCCCTGCTCCTGTTCCATCCCCCTACCAGTCGCTGTCCGTGTTGCATCCCTCACTCTGCCCTGTTCCATCACTGTCCCTGTCCCTGTCCCTGCCCGTGTCCTGTCCCCTCCCTGCTCCTGTTGCTGCTCCTGCCCCTATCCTTTTACCTGTCCCGTTCCCTGTGCCATCTGTGTCCTTGCCCGTGTCTCTGTCACTGTCCCTTTAGCTACTCCAGTCCCTGCTCTGTTCCCAGCTCCTGCCCTGCCCAGAAGCTGCTCCAGCGCCTCCTGCCCCTCTCCCAGCTGTGCATCGTGCCAGGGCTCCCCAAGGGGCTGGATGGAGGTGGGACGCAGAGAGACCCTTTCCTCCCACAACCTTCAGCCCCTTCTCTCAGCAGCCACGGCTGCATCACTCTCCCGGGGGTCTCAGGGGACATCCCCAATGGGTTTTCAGCCTTTTGAGCAGTACTTGGAAATTGAGAGGTTTTGTCCAAAATGGGTGTGGTAGTTGTGTATGTGAGGGTGGATATGGTGAGAGGAATTAATCATGGTAAATCATGACCAAAACCGACTAAACTGGAATTACTGCTTGTATCCTCAGAGGAAACTGGAAAGCCTGAGAGGTTCTTTTATAGTTTCTTTTTCAGTTTGACTTTTCACAGCACCCTTGTCTTTGGGGTTGGTTGGATGAAAACACAGAATAAAGGTCATAAAACCAGTGAAGTATCAGGAAAATGTGTACTGATTCGATGTGACTTGCACCATCAGATATCAGGTGGTCAGAAGCTGACTTTTTCTTAAGGCCACTATGCATATCAAATGTTTTCCTTGTTTCTTTACTCAGGAATACCGCTGGCAAGTAGTGATTTCTGGGTTTGGATCATATGAAGCTTTGCCTCTGAAATCACAGAAAAAAGAGTGTATGAGCCATGTGGACATCATTGTCCTTCCACATGGATCTCAAAGGGGTGTAATGAAATGCAAATATAGTGTTATGTCTTTAATTCCCCAGCAGTTAGTGATTTCCCAGGCAGAATATATGGGAAAATGTGGAAAATTCAGGACTCCTGGACAACTAACCAATATGATTAAACAGAAGCTGTTTATTGTTTACATTGCACACATATTTCTAGATTCTACAAACTACTATATACATGCTTCTTGACTGGTGACTTTGTGTTGTTCACTCATTTTCTGCCTGCACTTCTCAGTGTATGTGATTGGTTATAGTCCAGGTGTTTCACAGTCCTCTGTTATCTAGGTATTGTGGTCTTGGTTTCTCAGCCTCTTCTTTCTTAATTTAGTGCAATTTCTGTTTCAGTAGCCTTGTTGAATTCCTGAGGCTTTGATAACAACTGTAGGAGCAGGCTGGCTGGCGCACACTGTGGCCTAGCCCTTGCAAATACAATGCAACAGCAAAATGACTGGGGGTAAAATTAGAGAAAACCAGGGAGTTGCATTCACATTCTAACAGAAGTTAGTACAGAAAACAGAGAGTGAAGCACAGTTACAACTCCCTGGATGGGATGTGGTCAGCGTGCCCAACTTCCCCCACACAATCCATGTTAAAGGGGACTGAAGGGAGGGGTGGAGCAGAGTGGAGACACCAGGGCCAGGCTCTGTTGAAATCCTGGCAAGAGGGGGAACTCAATGGTGCAGATAAACTGTATAGCAGCTGAAAAACAAGGGGAAAAAGGAGATGCTTTGCTGCTGAACCAGCTACAGTGGCGAGATCACAAATGCCCACCTCCATCCCAGAGGCTGCCTCAGGTGTGCACTGACATTACCCACCTCCAAGGTACAACCATCCCACACTGGACAGGGTGCATGACTAGAGTTACTCTAGTAAAAATAGAGTAACTAGTGCAAAAATAGTATAAAAGTAAGTTAAAGATGGGGAGAAGTTAGGGACTGTTCCAGTGTAACTTCTGGGATCAACTGGCTGATCAGGCTGAATCTGTCAGAACTGTACTCTATGTATGTTGATTGTTTATCTCAATTGCTCTGAATACGTTTTTGCAGCCAGATCCTATCAGCAGCAATCTTTGCACCTTAACCTGTCACAGTTTTCTGTTACATTAATAAAGGATAACTGTTCTGTAAACTGTTCTTCAAGGTGTGAGTCCTTCCAAGAGCATTAACAGTGGATAAAATACTTGAGTGTGCAGCCCTGGGAGAGGGTCTCTCTAATGCTTTTGGTGTGCATTTCTGAATCTTTCCTGAGGTGCCAAGAGACTAGCTAAAGGTGTAGAAACCCTCAAAGGGGTTTCTGTGTTTCCATGTGAACCACCTTCTGATCCAGTGGACTATTCAGTGAGAAGTTGGACATTAGGAAGAACTTCTTCACAGAATGGGCGATTAGACTTTGGGAATGAGCTGCACAGGGAGGTGAAGGAGTGACCTAAAGGAGATCTTTAGGGAAAGAGTGGACATGGCATTCAGTGCCATGGTCTGGTTGACAGGATGGTCTTCACTCATAGGTTGAACTGGGTGAGCTTGGAGGTCTTTTCCAACCTAATTTATTCTCTGGAACTCTGACAGACTGGTCGGGGACAAGTGTCTCGGCTTTCCAGGGGCGCTGACAGTCTCATCAAGCACGAAAGTTTTGGGAAAATCTCCGTTTCCTGGGAGGGATTCCCGAGACCCCACTTTGTACTGAGCCCGCCCCACCGCTAGGGGACGCCACACCCTCTCCACGCTGGCTCCGCTGCCATGGCAACGGCAGAGGGGGCGCGGCCCGTTTGCGGCCTGGTCGCTAGGCAACAGGGCACCCGGGCGGGGCGGAACAGCCGCCGCAAAGCTGAGATTCGACTGTCGTAAAAAGAGGAAAAAACCTGACACCCCGTGGTGTTGCAAAATGCCGTGAGGCGCGGCCGGCGGGGCCTGAGGGACAGAGCTTGGGCCCGGTCCCGCTCCATATGCCCCGAACCGCCCCGTCCCGCTCCATGAGGGGCCTCTCCTCGTCCACATCCTCCTCATCCTTCTACTATGGCCCGGAAAACAGTTAGCAGGAAGCGGAAAGCGGCGGCGGCTGCCGCCGCGGGGACTGGGGGACTCCAGGGGGAGCAGGTAAGGGATGAGTTGGGGGACAGGGGAGAAGCGCTGGTTCCCGGTGGTGGGAACGGGGAGAAGCGCTGGTTCCCGGGACCGGCGGACGTGCTGGTCCCCGGGAGGAAGGGGGGCGACCCTGTCCGGGGGATGAGGAAGGAAGGTGTCCTGATGTATTGGGGGTCCTGGGGAGGGGCAGCCACGGTCCTGGTGGTAACCAGGAATGTGGAGCCCCCGGTCTCGGTATCAGCTGGGGAGGGACAGCCCCGGTCCTGGTGTCACCTCAAGAGGGGCAGCCCCCAAGTGCCAGGGTCACCGGGGAGGAGGAACTCCCAAGTGCCAGGGTCACCGGCGCAGAGGAGCCCCTGGTCCCGGGCCAGCCGCGTTGTGCCCGCGCCCGGGGCTCGCGGTGCCCCGTTGTGCGGCCGTTCGCCGCTCGCTGCCGCGAGGCGAAGATGGCTGGGTGGCTCTGGCCCGGCTGGAGGAGGCCGAGTGCCGCGGTCGGTGTCAGGGAGCCGCCTGGGTGCCTCCCCTCCGCCTGCCAAGCTGAGGGCGAGGGCTGTCTGCGCTGCCTCTCTCCCGGTCCAAGCGCTCCGCTTCTTCCCGTGAGCGTTTGGCGTACCAACGGTGCCGAACTGTCATGGACTGTCGTTGTATTATCGCCGTGTTACTCCTTTAGCAGATATTTATGTTTAATTTCACGCTGCTAAAGTCTCTATCAGCATTCCCGAGTTAATTTCCATACGCGGTGTTCCATGGGTGGTTTGCAAGGCTTCAGGGTTTTGCCGGGAATATCGCTGAATATGAACGGGTGGTGTCTTAAAGTTTGGTTTAGTTTATCCAGTGCCTAACTTTATTATCCACAGTACGGGTGGGATCACTCTGTTCACAAAAGGAAAAGACTCCCGCCGGTGAAAAGGTCTCTAGTATACTACGTGAAAGGGAGAGAGGTCCGGATGCAGAATGAGTCCAGCTACCACCGCTTGTTGCATGGATACGCAGCCCAGCAGCTCCCCACCCTCCTGAAGGAGAGAGAATTTCACCTCGGAACACTCAATAAAGTGTTTGCCTCCCAGTGGCTAAATCACCGACAAGTGGTGTGCGGGACAAAATGCAACACGGTGAGTGCCACCTCTCGCTGTTTCCCTGTCCTTTGTTAATTATTCCACCTCCACCCTTAAACTATGCTTATCGTAATCAAAGTGTGTGGATGGCCAGGGAAAACATTAGGAATTAGGAGTGGAGTCAAAATCGCGCCCAATTGACTTTGAATGAGAGCAATGCTTAAGGACGATCTGTTCACATCTGAATATGAGGCAACCCAGGAAGTGTCTGTGTGATCTTACACAGCGATTTACACCTGGTTTCAGGACGAAGAGCAACAGTGGGATTGGTTCTTCCCTTTTGTCTTGCAGATGAGAAACTAACAGACAGATATTAGCATCTGTAATGGTTGCTGTCAGTGCCTGGCCAAACTTGCTGCTAAAATTCCTTTTTTCTGTTATGCTCAGTCTTACATAGTTTGGTTTTACATATGGTTCTGTGCTGATGGCTTTTAAAATTTGTTCTAAAACTGTGGTCAAACTCTTAGATATTTGTCAGAGCATCCAGAGATGTTCTGAGTTAAAAAAAAAAAAAAATTCAGATCGTCAGTGTTGCTTGTTGACTTTATTATTCTTCACTCTAAAACTGTTTCCAGTGTTTGAATAGTTTCTCTGGTTTATGTCTTGACATGCTTTTACAAAAACTTGAGAACTCAGGTTCTTGAAGTGATGCTTTGAAACATTTCAGGGGAATATTAAAATGGTGTCCTGTGGGATTAGTAATTGTAGATCATATTTCATAGGTAATATTCACCACCAGAGTTAGTAGCCCAAGTTCATTGGCTGAGGTTTCAATTTCATGCAAGGAGTTCTGATTGAATTAGTGAAAAAGGGTTAGAAGGAATGAATGCATAGATGTAGCAGTTCTTAAATCTCAGAGCGTATCAATTGCTGCAATTGCTTCTTTGCCTCAAGATCTTTCTGTGCCAAAGTCATGCTCAGTGGTCAGACCAGCAAGGGTCAATGGGCTGTTTTTTTCCTGTCTGATGAAATATTCTAAATATTATTATTCACAGTTGCACAGGGTGAGGATTTTATGCAGTAGCTCTTAAGAAGCAGGGCGTAACTGTATAAACAAAGCAATTATTTAACAGCAGTAAGCTCAAAATAGAATCTGTCTGCCTACTTTCTCCACATATGTTCATCTCCTCAGCCAGTCAGCAGCCAGCACTGTTTGTGGTTGTAGAGCTGCTTATGGGAGATGAACTCCTGCTGAAACACAAGCTCCCAGAAATCTTGCTTACTCTAGCGAGATGACTGTGTGTTTTATAGAGTGGCAACGATTTTGCTGTGTACTGTAACTTTTGTAGGTTGGGCGCATTTGCAGCAAAGATAAATGGGCAAGTGGGTGTTAACGCAACCTTGCAGAAAATTGTTTGGAACAAACAATCATGAAGCTGAGGAGGGATTCACTAGTATTGTTGTTACCTTTGCACAAGCTGCAGCCAAAGGTGTTAGTCCACAGCCAGACTTAACGTTAGAGACAGACCTCTGTCATTGAGCAAAATAGAGTGATTGCAAAAAAAGTCCCTGCAGCATTGTGAAAGATCATATATGAACTATGATCTTATGATCTATTATGATGTAATAGCTGTACCTTGTTTGCTTTGTGCTCACATTTGAACCAGTAAAGTGTTAAACTCTATACTCTAATTATGAGATTTTTCTCTCTTATATCCTGAGTGAGTGATCTATTAAAGAAAAATGCCTTTGCTGATTATCTATATGCTGAAATTGTGGTATCCAAGTTGGGAGTAAATTGAAAACACCTTGGTTGACTTCAATGAGGTTTCCTCCATTGGAGTTGTCCTTAATTAAATTCAAGAGAAAAATATAAACTATAGCAGTTATTTTAAACAGGGTTTGACTGTGGCACTGAGTGCTTTTAGCATTTAATTTATAAATTACCCATCACCTTGCAGTGCCAGGACGATTCACTGTTCTTAAGGACAAAACAAAAATACACTCTTGTCATAGAGGAGGAAGTTTGGGTTTTGTCACTTGGCAGTACTAGTTACTACAAAAACACTGAAGAGAATATGGAGTTCTCTGTCAATTACTCTTTTTTTGATGAAGATTATAATTTGCTCAATATTGTGGAGTAACTTTTTATCCTTACAACTGTTCCAGGATGTGAAATAACGTTATTCTTCTCCAGTGGATTATGGTGCTCATAGTTGAGCAGCTGTAAATCAAATTTTTCAGATATTTGTGTTCTGTAAAGGTATGTCCTTTTTCTGGTAGATTTAGAATTATGGGAACTATTGCAAGCATTCAAGCACCTAAAATTTCAAATTAAACTACCCAGACTTTTCACCTGGGCTTTGCAGAGCTGGGATTCCGGTTTGCAAGAATTTCCTTGACCTTGCATGCAATGGCCTCCTGTATGTTTTTCCAGTTCAAATGAATAATCAGGGAACTTCTGAGGGGTGCAGGCATTTAGGGTGTGTTCTGAAAAGTATCTGAATTACCAAAGACTGATGCTATGAAGATACATAGAAGAAAATGTCTCAGAAGAAGATACGGTCTGTAATCTGCGCTCTTCTGTTCAGGCTTCATAGAGAAACTCATGAGATTTAGGTAGGAGATAGGCTTATGGCAGACAAAAACATAGAACACAAGGTTCCTGCGTTTTGGGGTTTTTTTCCCTCTTTACTATTTCACGAAATTATGAAGAATAAAGTAGCATCTAAAAAGTAGTTTCAGTAATAGTTTTTCAGCTTCTTTTCCTCTCTTATTTACATGTACATATTCAAGATATAAACTTTTCTCTAATTGCAGAGTTAAAGATGAAAAACTATAAGAGCTGTATATACAAGAAGCTAATTAGTTTCCAGATGCTTGAGAATATATTTGCTTGGAATCTAGTTTGATTTTTTTTTCTTTTTCCAGTCAAGCCCTATAGATGTATTTGTATTTAAACTTTCTCAATGCTCTCCTGATTTCTCAGGCAGCTTTTCCAAAGCATGCATGGGTTGGTTTCTGAATGCTGGCTGAAACCTTTTCTCTCTTCAGCAGATTGCTGTGTTGCCTTAGCTGCCCTGCTGTAAATCACCAGCTCTCATTTCCTATTAGAGAACTTTAAACTTGTTTCAAGAGATCCTATGTCTGTTTCTGTGTCTCATACAGTTACAACCCAGTCTTGTCCTGTGATTGTGATGAGAGTACAATGGGAAGTTCCTCCTCTGTGAATGTGAACTGTCTGTGAGTTAAAGTGTCTTCCGGCTTTGCATATGTGAGGAAGCATCGAGGTGACAGCTCATTTCTGATCACATGTAGGAAATGAGAAATCTCCTCCAGTTTGTAGCTCTACTCAAAGTCCAGTGAACAATAACTGAAACTTAGTGTAAATAAACCTCTGATGCCTGTAGTTGGTATCTCCATTCACATATCTTTCAGTGGCTTGTGACCAAATAGCCAGGTGTTGGTTTCTTGTCTCAAAAGTATTTGCTTTTCTGTCAACTGCAGGTGATCAACTACTGCAGACTTGTGTCTGTCTGGTAGTTTCTGTTCCAGGTATGGTGTGACTTGTAAGGATGCCCTTTAGCAGACAATGTCTGTCACTTCTCCATGCTTTCTTTACCATCTGTCAGCATGTATTAATTGTCTCTCAACCCCCTGAAATTAAACACGGAGGGCCAAATGCAAATAAAAAGTTATAAATGTGATTTTGGTGCTACACAAATGCAGTAACATCAAAGTCTGTGACCATTAGCTGGTAGTGCTTCAGAGTTTCACAGAAAAGTGAAGTGCCTGATTTCAGGGCCTTGTCTGTGAAAATGTGAATTCAAAGTCAACCAACTTGCTGGCTGCTTTTACCTCTCCTCACTTCTCAGGTAGTTTCTTTATATTGTGGATTGTTTCGCTTTGGACCCTTTCAAGAAGGATGTGTAAGGCCATTATGCACTTGAGTTACCTCTACTGCATAACCTGTTAGTAAGTTTTGTGCATGTTAGTGTGGCTGATGTAGTTGCCATTCCCTGTGATGTTTGAAAAGTCATAGCAGGTAGGTGAAGACCCAGGTGACTGGAAAAGGGAAGCCATTGTATCCTTCTTGAGAAGTGGCAGAAAGAAGGACTCCAGGGGCTACTGACCTGTCAGCCTCCCCTCTGCCTGGGAAGATCATGGGATCTAGTTTCCTTCTAGAAACTCTGCTAAGGCACATGGAGGCTGGGGAGGTGAATTGAGGCAACCAGCATGGCTTCACCAAGGGTAAGTCCTACCTGGCAAACCAGAGGCTTTCTATGATGCAGTGACAGCAGGAGTGGACAAGGAAAGGGTTACAGATGTCATTTATCTGGACTTTTGTACGGCTTTTGACAGGGTCCCCCCTTCTGTCTAAACTGGAGGGAGAGGGAGTTGATGGATATGGACTGTTGGGTGCTGAGGCATTGGTTGGCTACATCCAGAGAGTTGGTTGGATAATCAAATCCAGAGAGTCAATGAGAGTCAATGTCTCAGAGTCCCAGTGGACATCAGTGACAAGTGGAGTCCTTCATGGATCTGTACGGGGACTGGTGTTCTTTAATGTCTTCATTAATGGCATAGAGGGATCCAGTGCACTCGGCATGATTGATGACAGCACCAAGCTGAGTGGTGCTTTGACACACCTGAAAGATGGGATGCCATCCAGAGACAAGCTTGAGGAGTGGGTCCATGCAAGCATCAGGAAGCTCAAGGCCAAGTGCTGGTGCTGCACCAGGGTCAGGGCAGCCCCCAGTACCAGCCCAGGCTGGGCATGAGCAGACCCAGAGCAGCCCTGCCCAGAAGGGCTTGGGGGTGCTGTGGGTGAGAGGCTGCACATGGCCCGGCCATGGCACTCACAGCCCAGAGAGCCAAACGTGTCCTGGGCTGCATCCAGAGCCCCGTGGGCAGCAGGGGAGGGAGGGGATTCTGCCCCTCTGCTCTGCTCTGCTGAGACCCACCTGGAGCACTGCATCCAGCCCTGGGCTCCCAGCACGGGAGGGACAGGGACCCAATGGAGTCAGCCCAGAGAGCAGACTACCAAGATGGTTGTAGGGCTGGAACACCTTCTTCTACAAGGAAAGGCTGAGAGAGTTTTGGTTGTTCAGCCTGGAGGAGAGGAGACTCTGAGAAGACTTTATCAAATCGTTCCAGTACCCAAAGGGAACTTAAAGGATGGGGAGAGGTGAATTGAACAGGGCTTTGAGTGACTGGAGAAGAGGTAATGATTTTCAATTAAAAGAGTCACACTAGAAACAAAGAAGATTCTTAAGCTTTACCCTCAGGGTACTGACACCCCAGCATGGGTTGCCCACACAACCACACAACAGCATGGGTTGCTGAGTGCTCAATCTGTGGAAACATTCAAGGAGAGGTTGGTCAGAGTTCTGAGCTACCTGGTCTAGCTGATGTCCCTCCTCACTGCTGGGACTTGGGCAAGACAACCTTTAAGAGTTCCTTTTAATCCAAACCATTCTATGCTTCTTTATTTCCATTTTCAGCAGAAAGCAGATAAACAATGCCAGTTTGATAGTTTAAAGTGTCCATGTTTCTTTGAGGCTTGGCATATGTTACTGAATCTGTACTGCTACAGAAAAAGGAGCCTGATGCCAAGTGTTTTACAAAGAGAAAAGAAAAATTTATTATCTGAATAAAAGTCAAGGCTGAGAATTTGGAAAAATCAATCACTGCTACTCAGGTATGACCAGAAATAGTATTGATGTAAAGCACAATAAGCATTGTCTTCTTTTTTTGTTTTGTTAGCAAAAAACATGTTTGAAGAGGAATGAGTAATAATTTTCCAAATTGGCTGCAGGTGAGATCTTTTTGTGACCAGCCTTAGTTAGTCTGGAGTCATGCTGTTGAAAAAGTGGATGTTCCCACCTGCTAGTTTTGGCTAGCACTGATGTGCATGTGGTTAGGGAGTCACCTGGATCAGCTTGCTGCTTTGTGTACAGACAGGTTTTCTTGTAAGGTTAGTTTCACCAAGGCACATACAGTTGACCTTGCAGCTACTTGAGCACTAGTTATTGTCACAAGGGTGATGAGACTGTTTAGGTGGATGGTGAAGAGGAGGCATGTAGATTCTCAAAAGATAAGCTTAAGCCAGTTGTGGAACTTGAACGTCATTGATTCTCTCTTAGTGACTATTTTTAGCACGGCAGTGTACTTACCTTGGGTTTCTTTCAAAAGCTACTGTGAATGACAAGAATGTGCCCATGATTTCTGAGAGCACCATGTGAAGAGCTGGTGCATAGAGCATGTTGTGAACTCTTGCATGAAGAATGAGCAGTCTCTTTCATGCATGTTATTTGTGTCTTTTAGATTGCCATCCATCCTGCTTGTGTAGTAAAAACAGGATGGCATCCTTTATTTTTGTTTTGATTGATTTTTACAATCAAATAAAAGTTAGGGTAGGACTGCCTGTTCATCTGTTGTTTTTTGTGCAGGGGCAGCAGCTGAAGACATGAGTCTGTGCTGCCTTGAAATAGCATTTCACAGACCTCTTTTTTAATCTCACTGTTTAAAATGAATGCTTTCAGTTGAAGATACATGGGAAGGAAATTTATCTCTATTGGATTGTTAGCTTTCTGGGTGTTTCTTCCCCAAAAATTATTGTGTCCTGAAAGGCAGGCCAAAATATGAAAAAACGTGGTAAATCATTCTGCTCTCAGTATTGCATATAAGATAGGTTTTGCAGTTCATACTCTCATTCATCTTTGGATACTCTGTTCCCTGCTGCAGTCTTTACTTTTGGCAAGCTGATTAATGAACTTCCCTCATCAGTGAAGCGAGGTAGTTTCTTTATTGACTTGATCATAAGCAGGTTGGACAGCCAAGAGGACAGCCATGTAGTAATTGCAGGGAAGCCATTTGCCAAAATTACTTCTCACGACTTCTGCAGGCCAAAAGAAAAGTAAGTGTACAGCTGTCAATCTCTGCAACTGTGCAAAGATCATGAAGTTTCATGGCTATGTCAGCTGTAGTACCTAACCATGCTTGTCTGCCTTGATCCTTGAGTGGTAGGACTGTTGCAAGATGTACATCTAAACTACTTTAAAAAAAAGAGGGGAAATGGATTTCTCTCTTCCATGTCATCCAACCTGTTTCCTTGTTAGAAAATAGCTGTCTGGCAGAGAGCATGGTAGCTGAGTCTGCTGTGTTTCTCACAGATGAAGTGTGGTCCTTGCACTTCTGCCAGATGGCTGAAGCAATCCAGATTTGGTAAATCCTGGATGTTAAGTTGTTTGGCATACTAAAGACTGACATGCATATGTTTTATTAGAAGGAAGAACTGAATTTTGTGCAAAGCTTAAAATCAGGAGACAAATACACACAATTCAGTGTTTGGAGGCTGGTGGAGTTTTTTTATGTCCAGCAAAAACGTTGTTGGATGGGTTTTCCTTTTTATATAATGAGTAGCTGGGAAAAAAATTCTTATTTCTGTTTGAGATAACAGAGAAAATTACTGTATGGTTCAGTTACCAGGACTTCGTCAAAACTTTTAATGTTTACACTGCTTTGAAGTTGTTTGCAGATGTACTTATTTCAACAGTTGAAAATACTTTGTATTTTACTTACTCTGCTGTCTTTAAAACTCCTGAAATAATATTGAAATTTTCTGCAGTCTTAGCTGAGTTCTTTTCTTGTTTCTTAACATTCTTCCTTTTTGGCTGTGGCTTATCTTGGCTTCTGTGTGCTGGATTTATAGGGATGATTCCTGGGCAGCCAGAGGTGCAGCTTGCAATTATGAGCTTTTGCTTCCTGTTATGCCCCAGGTGATGCAAGAATCTCTGTGTGTACTCAAGGAAGGTGATGGTTGTTTTTAAACTACTCAGTGGCTAAGTTCCTTACCAAGCAAGTGGAGAAGTTACTGCTCTGACCTTTACAACCAAAACAATGTAGCCAGGCCCTTATATGTGCAAAGTTTAAGTTATTTTTTTTTTGTCGGATTAGTTTAGAGTTTCGGTAAAAGTATTTTGTATTAGAGTAAGTTTTTATTAACCAACACAGGTGTATGAGGAGGGTGTGAGACTAGAGAAAGCAGAGGGTTTTAATTTCAGTCCTCCTACCAGATGACTTGCACTTCCAAGTGTGAATCTGTTACAACTGAAGCACAAGTCTTCTGAGTGCATGAACATCCTTAGGTGTGGTTGTGTTTTCCTAATTAGTACTACTGGTGTTAAATTAGGACCTGCAGCTGACACCTGCAAGTTTTAATGCTAACTACTAAACTGTTAATTTTGTTTAGGATTTTGGGTTTTTTCAGTAGTTAAAGGAGGACAGGGGAGGGAATTGCGCATTCTGCTGGAAAGAAATACTGGGGGGTGAGGGGGATATGTGCTCACATGGGCAGGACAAGGGATGATGAGAGGAGAGGAAATGACTAATCCTGATTCAGTGCAGGTGCAGGTGTTAATTTTCAGATGGTTAGAGTAGAGAGACTGCTGTGTGCATTGTGTTTTTACCAGCTGTCTGGGGCAGCAAAGACTTTGTAAGGCTTGGGAAGAGTGAGGAGTGCCTCCCTCTTACTCAGTTACACCTCAGCAGTTGCCATACACCACAGGTGTATGCAAAATAAAAAAATAAATATAAAAATGCAGTCTCTGGGAATAATCTGTGCAAGACTGCTGCCTACAATCAGTTGCAGGGTGAAGATGATGCATAATTCTAGACATAACACACAAATAACAATGAGTGTATTTCATCTTTTCTGTGGACTGTGTGTAACATACCATACTTTATCAGTTTTGATAGGACGTTAATATTCTGCTAGTTCAGTACATCATTATGCTGCTAAATTACTTTAATGTATTTTCCCTATGCTTTTATTAAAGAACAGAAATCTGTAAGAGTTCACCAAAAGCAGCTTGTATGTATAACTTCTCTCTAAGAACCTCTAAATTTTCTTCTGGTCTTCTACAAATGTCTGAGAAAGGATTTCAGAACAATTTCCTTGAGGTGTGTATTTTAAAATTGTATTGATGGTTTTTGTTGTTACAGTTATCGTCTTTGGTTCACTTCCAGAGGTTTTGAGACAACATTCTTTTTTATAGAAGGAACAGACTGAAGATAATGTAGAATTTAATTATAATCCTGGGCTATGAATTCTAGATCACTTTCCTAGTGCTAAGTCAGCCTCAGATCCTCCATTTCCTTGCTTCACTCGTGTCCCCTCACAGAGCTGTGTTAGACCTATTTGACAGTGCAGCTACCCTCTGAGCACCATCTGTGAAGTGACCCAGCCCATGAGCCTCCCAAATGAAAGTGCACTTTGGCAGGCAATGTAAACCTTTGCTCCGGTTTAAACTGTAACCCCATGGTTGTATATGTCTGAACTGACATAACACTGGGCATAATGTCTGCTTGAAGAGTTGTAAGGCTTTATAATAAAGTTTTCTGACAAAGTGTCAGTGACATATTGCTCTAATTTCTTGTCTTTTTGTGGGATGAGGTATATTGCTAAATATCTTTCTTTCAGATGTTCACACTGTATTTAGTTACTATTTTCTGTGTATCAACAGAAAATAAATTCCAGTTGCATGAACTGTCAGTCTGCCAAAGCCAAAACTTTATGGTGTGTTACCTGGGAGGCAAGAGAATCACGTTAAGCTCCATAGGGCTTAATGGCTCTTTTGAGGTGGGTTTTCTTTCTCACTGTGGTAGGTAGAAATTGAAAAACAATATTATTTTGTTAAACAGAGAAGAGAGTTTTATATTCAAGGGCTTTTTATTCAAGTGGATACCTCCCATGACAGATTTCTCTCCTCATCCTTCCATTACAGTGAAAATGAAATTGAATTATTGATATAATCCCACTGTAATAGTTACTTAATCTGTTTTAAGAAGGAATTGATGCATTTTTCAGCAATCCTTGAAGCATTTGTGGATTTCAACTCAAAAAAGAAAGTTCAAAATAGGGAGGATATTTGAACATCTTGTTTTTCTTTTCTGTTTGATGATGATTTACATGTCTGGTTTTCTTTCCCCTAGTTATTTGTAGTAGATGTCCAGACTGGTCAAATTACCAAGATTCCTATCCTGAAGGATCGTGAACCTGGCATGGTGAACCAGCAGGGATGTGGCATTCATGCCATTGAGATCAACCCCTCAAGGACCCTCCTGGCCACAGGTGGAGACAACCCCAACAGTCTTGCAATTTATCGTCTGCCTACACTTGATCCTGTCTGTGTGGGAGATGTAAGTGGGAGTATCTGGGGAAAGTTTATTCTCTCACTTAAAAAGTTACTACTTTGAAGTGTGTTTGATCAGAGCAAGGTTAATACTTAGGAACCTTGTAAGGAAGTAGAGTTATGAAAACATTTCTGATTGAGCTGTCATTTCTGTTATGGTATCTTAAATAAAATTGAGTACTCAAACATGTGAGTGGATTTTCAGGGCTTTGGATCAGATTTCTTCCTCATCTTCCTTCAGGTCTACTTTGGCTTACTTTTCAACACCAAAAATGTAACAAAATCCTAAGTATTAAAGTCTAATTGTGGTGATGAGATCTGAAACTATAGTGAAAAAGCTCTTTTGAGAAATTAAAACTATGTTGCAAGTTGTTAAAATTTTCTCCTTATCCTAGTGCAGCTTCTGGATGTATTATTCCAGAGGTGGAACTTTGATTTGAAGACTAATTCTAAACCCGTGGTTTGTGGCAGTGTGATACAAACTGGTACTGGTTTTATTTCTGAAACATCCTGAGGCCTTTTTAAAATGGCCAGTCTTTAAAAAAACAGCCTGGAGAATATAGTGGTGTCCTGTGAGCACCTCTCTCATTTCTCCTTTTTATTCAGAATTCCATATAGACCTTAATTGCAACAGCAGAGGTCAGGTCAGAGTTTCTGCAGCAGCAGATAACCAGCTGCAGCAAGACTTGACTGAAGATTGCATGACTTGCTCTTCATTTGTGTGACTTCTAGCTTTATTAACAAAGCTAGAATCTTATGGTCCTTCCCTCCCCCCACCATAGGTTTCTCACATGCTAAAGAAAAGTCTTGAAACATTAATCTGTAGTTCATGTATTGTAAACATAAGATTTGGTTTTTATAGTAGGACATGTGTTGGAAGAAAAAAACCCTTACAGATAGATACTTTACAGAAAGATGCTGCTTTCAGAATGGCAGCTATGAGAATTCTGGAAAATCTTAGAATTGAGATTAATTTTTCCTTGGTCAGAGGCCTGTTTTTCCAACACCTGTTTTTTCTTTATTAATTGCACACTTCAAAACCAGAGGAGTTAAAATTACTGCTAGGTACTTGAACTGTTCCAGCTTGATAATGGAATCTTACCTGTATGCTTTTAATGTAGGTCTTGTTCTGAGCTTGTACTAAAAATCAAAGAATACTTGTCTGCTTTGAGACTGCTTTTGAGTATAATGGCACAGAAAAATCTGTCTTTTTTCTTTTAGGATGGACACAAGGACTGGATATTTTCAATTGCATGGATCAGTGATACTATGGCTGTTTCTGGTAAAGTCATATTTTTTCTCTTGAGTTTTTTTGGGGTTTTTTTGTTTGTTTGTTTGTTTTTTGTTTGCTTGTTTTTTTAAGCTTTCCTTCTCTCTGAATGTTAGTGATGTATAACATTTGGTAAGTGTTATGAAAGCACGTCTATCAGGGCATTTGAAACCACTTGGAACTACCTAGGTTATTTAAACACTTCCTGGACTTAGTACAGTCTTCATTTTATTTTGTTGTTGGGCCTTAGTCTAGATCTGATTTTCCTAGTACTAGAACATTACTGTGTTTCTAGTTAGGGGATGTGGGGATGTTTGAACACAATTTATTACAGGAAAAGATTCCACATAAGAAGAGTAATTTCAAGAGGGGTGTTGGTTATTGGTTAATAACTTCAGAACACTTGAGATCAATATCAGTTTCCTGGAGTCATGTGAAAGAGTAATTAATGAGAATTCAGATTGTTTTGTCAAGCTATCAGTACAGTTGTGTGCATATATGTATACATGCACTTACACTATGGTAGTCAATACAGAAGGCTGTAATAGAGAAGCTCAGTTAATGACTTTTTGGTGACTATCTGGTTAATCAGTGTAACTTCATAAAGGATTACTTAGGTAAAGGCAAAAATAGTAATGTCTTGTTGCATTAATTTAGCAGTTTACTGCCTTTCAGTGCTGAGAGGGTGTACTGTTCTGTACTCAGAGTTGTCAAACTGCAGGTGAGAGAAAATCATAACAGTCTTATGTAAAAGTCACGTATTGGAATTGTTGGTTTAGTTTAGTAGAATTTTTCCTCCAAACCCAAAAGGCTAATCCTGGAACTTTATTTTTGAATTTAATATAAAACTTGATCCTTGCAGGTCTCTACCCCAAATATGTACAGAAACACCCTCACATTCAAGCTAGTAAGTTTGAAGAGAACAGCACAAAAGAGTACAGATGTCCAGGGGAAAGATAAGGGCCTGATAGACTACACAGCATGTGAGATAGAACAGTGTTGGCTTGGTATCTTCTAAAGGTCAGGGGTGGATGTGGGAGCAGAAGGGTTCTCTTCTGCCATAATTTCTACTTTGGTGCTTATAGCAGACAGGATGCAGGTTCTAGTTTCCAGACCTCGGACACCAGGGAAAACATGTTAAAAGCAATTAGCAAGACTGGTTGCTAAACTGAATTCTTTAGAACTCACTGAGGCCCCTAATTAAGAATGAAAAAAGACAACTAACTTCAGATATAGTTCTAATTTTAGAGATTTCAATTACATCTGTATCTGAAAGTGTCAAGCAGAAATACTTGAACTCCAGACATTGAGGATATAGCATGTATTTTTATGGCAGAAAGTTCAGATGAGATGAATAATTCCCAGGATGTCATGAGCTTAGGGTAGCAAATGATACTCTGCTTGGCTTCAGGGCTAACCAGTTGAGCAACATACACAGACTTTTTCTCCTGCCAGGGCTATTAAAAGGGATGGCTTCCTCTGAAAGTATGTCAGGATGTTTAGAAATTTTACTGCTGAGTATTCAGCCTCTGCAACAAACAAGATTAGGTGCAATTAAAACCAATGGCATGTAATGGAGTGGCAGGATGTTGTACTGCTGGATGCAAGTGCCATTAGGATTCTCCCTTTTGTATTTTTCTCTAGTAGGTGATAGTGGCAGATGCCTGAATCCATCTGTGAGGGGGCAAAGCCACCTCTGCTGTACTGGACCACTCCTATTGCAACAAGATGTTTTGCTTTATTGTCTTTGCAGCTTTTCCCCGATGTGATAGCAAAGCTGATACATTTAATGGCTTTATATAGATATATAGCTTTTCTGGCATCTTCAGTATGAATTTCTTTTGACAGAATTTTTCACTTTATGTAGAGAAGAAATTGAAGTATCTGTCAGAGCTGACTTAGATGGAAGTGAGCTGCCTGAATACCAGAAGGGATGTGTGTAAGGTCTTGGATTAAGTCTGTATTGATCAATGAAACAGAGTCATTCAGCTTTCTTCCTCCAGTGTTCTTAACACTAGTGATTCTTACTTTAGATTAATGTCTTCAAATTCAGTAGAAAAATAAAATGAAATCTCATCTGTTTAACCTAAGTTACATTCTTTAAGAAAGAAGTGAGACAGGTTTTAGCGAAATAATTTTTCTGATAGATTTCATCCAAAGTGGTACAGCTGTGATGAGAAATAGATGTTTCTGTTCAGCTCATGAATTATTGTGTACTCAGCCATAAGCATACTGATGGAAATCAAGTAAACCCAAATGGCCATAAACCCAGCTGACGTTTTTGTGGAGATATTTTGCATCGGTTTAACAGACTGTTTTACCAAGGCTGAGAGTGTCAGGCTCAGGCTGAACCTGTAGTGTTCAGTTGCTTCCAAGTTCATTCTGTGCATGAGATGATGATAACTGTTGCACAGGGTTTTGGGTTTTGATGCATCCTAATTAGTTTGAAAACATATGAGATGGACTAGCTGTTTGGAAACCATATGGGTGGCTGACAGTGAGTTCATAATATTCTGAACTTTACAGCTCATTAAAATAATATTTTTTACATAATAATATACGAGCACTAACAGCGTGTTCCATTAGATTAAACTAAGAGTATTCTTTTTTTCAGACCCTATCGATTAATCCTTTTTTTTAGAAAAGATGAGTTCTGTATATGTGGAATGGACTACTCATGTATGGACTATTTGATCAGGTTCCCGGGATGGTTCGATGGGTCTCTGGGAAGTCACAGAGGATGTGTTATCCAAAAGTGATGCCAGGCATAATCTCTCTCAAGTTCCTGTCTATGCCCACATAACACACAGTGCTCTGAAGGATATTCCTAAGGAGAACACCAACCCTGACAATTGCAAAGTCCGAGCATTGGCTTTCAACAATAAGAACAAGGTCAGTAAGATAAGCAAGACAGTTGAGAAGTGCTAATACTGTCCCTGTGTATTAGAAAAACTAAAAAGTAAGCTAAATAGAATGTACCAGAGAAGCAAGTTAGTATGTTTTTCTCCGATTATTTTGCATCCTTGTCTTTTGAGGCAGTGGTTTTAATCTACTATGTCTGCTTCTGCCCCAAGTGAATGGAGAAGTCTAGAAGGAAAAAAAAAAACAACCCCAGACATTTTAGAAGGCACACAGTTTTCCTGTGGGTTTGATTTTTAGATTTGCATCCTAAGCAGGGGAGTAAAGAAATATTGACAAGAAGCTGATAAAGCAGCAACACATCTCTTGCAGCTTGAATCCCATTTTTGAGTGCTCCTTTCTTCTTGTTCTGTGAAGACCAGTTAACATTTAACAGTTCCTGTTTCAATGGCTGAATCCTTTCTGGGTTGCTCAGCAAATTAGGTGACTGACTCACAGGGCAGGCACTAGTGCTTGCTTTGGGCTTATTTTGTTGGTATTTGACAATTGGTAAATGTCACTCTCCCCCATCCTGATCTCTTGTTATTACTAGTGGGTGTAGCAATTCATCCTTCACCATTGCCCGCCTCCCGCCCTCCCTCCCCCCTCAAAGAACAGAAAAGGTCTGAAGCAAAGGTGGGTGTGCTGTTGGAAGCACAGTGATCCTGTAGGCTTTATTTTTCAAAGCAGCCATTAGTTGTTTCCATCTCCATGATGGAAACTGCATGTAACTTTTTCAGTAGAGAGTAGAGTAGTGTCTGAAACTTGCTTCAGGGTTAGAATCAGTGTGGGACCTGCTGAAGAGAATTGTCAATTCTAGATTGTACTTTCTCATAATTCATTATTTTTTTGCCTAGCAAGATTTATAGTTTAGAAAGTTATTGTTATTTACTCTTTTGTTAATTTGGATTCTACTTGACACCTGAAGTACTGTGTAGCATTCTATGAAGATCAGTATAAAATGAAAATTATCTTGATAGAGCCATTACAGGACTATGGATGAATTCAATCCAGACTGTGCATCTTGCCTGCCTCAAATAGAGTGTGAATTTGTAAGGATATCTATAATACAGAAACTAACACTCTTATTTTTATTTTCCTTCTATTAGGAGTTGGGAGCTGTGTCCCTGGATGGGTATTTTCATCTTTGGAAAGCAGAGTACACGCTATCAAAGGTGCTTTTCTGTTTGTTGGAGTTAAACTTCAAAAACTGGAAGCAGTTAAGGCTGTTCACTAGTCTTCATTCCCTTCAAATATTTAAAGAGCAGCAATGTTTGTAAAATACTTAAAAGTTCTGTGTAAAATGAAATGTTCTGAAATTTGGAAGAGGAGAGAAGCTCTGTGCTCCCCTTAGTCGAGAAGACAGGAAGCATTCTTAACTTTCTGCTAGTTTCGGCTTAGCTGAAGTGAACTGTTGTGTGGAGTGTGGTGGATACTTGATCAGTAGAATTCATAAAGGAACTTGCACATATTTAAGTGTAATGGCAAATCACACCCCGACTTTCCTATGGTAGTGAATGCAATAGGTTTTTTCAGCTGAGGCTGATGTTGCTGTGCACCTGCTAAAGAAATAGCAGCAGCCTAGAAGGATCTAAACCAATTTATTAAAATGTCCATTTTTATTGGCTTCGGCCTTTATAGTCTCAGTTTGTTTCAGATAAGGCACCCTATTGCTTTCAGTTTTTTCCCTTCTTATTTTTCACCTGCATTTTGTGTTTTATTTCCCTGCAATTTACTAGAACATAGCTTACAAAATTGTTTTGTTAACATCTTCATCTTTTCTTATAACAGGTTGAATTTTATTTTTTCTGTTTCCAGTTACTTTCCACAAAGTTGCCATACTGCAGGGAGAACGTGTGTTTGGCATATGGTCAGGAGTGGTCAGTGTATGCAGTAGGATCACAGGCACATGTCTCTTTTCTGGATCCAAGGCAGCCTTCTCACAATGTTAAATCCGTCTGTTCCAAAGAACGAGGCAGTGGTAAGAAACCTGTTAAAAGTGCTTCAAATGGTTTGCTTGCAGAAGTAGCTGTTAAAATTGTAGTAAGTCAAGCCTCTAAGGAACAGGAAGGGCTTTTCTAGTGATCGGCTAAATAATTAGCAGTGTATGTATAGATTTGGTTTTGTGACAGTATACCTGGAGCTACCAACAAACCAAATGTGACCAGCTCTGAAATCTAATGAAGGGCAACATCACTGCCATTAGAAGCAACTCAATTGTAAACCATCCAAATATTACTGAACTTTCAAAAGTGTGCATTTTACTGCTGTATATTTTTTACTGGGTCTTGTTCTATATTTTATCATCTCAAAGCAAATGTAGTCTTTTTGCCACTATTCATACTGCTCTTACATTCTTCTCTATGAATTAGAAAAAAGGCATGTTGTCTGCTCTGTGCTACCTTACTGGGAGTATGTGCTGCGAGAGAAAGCTTGTTTTGTGATTTTAAAGCCATGACTGGGACTCCTTATTTTCTATGTGATTCGAGTGCTATTTTCTTTTCTTATATGGAAGCAGTATGTCCAGTTGAACCTTATACCAGGGCCAGGCTTGACAGCTTGCAGAATGCATGATCCCATAAAGTGCTCTCCATATCCTTTACTATCAGGCATGAGAAGGCACAGTGAGTGCCTGTCATGGTTTGACAGTGGCACAATGCCAGTGCCTCCATGAAAATGCAATCTCTCAAATGAATGCTGTGAAATGCAATTGAGAGCAGAGCAAAGCAGGCCCAAGTTTAATAACAGGAAAAAAACTTTATTAAGCTACACTATAAAAGAAAGAAAGGAAGGAAAAAGAAACACACAACGATCAAAATGAAAACCTTGCAAAGCATTTCTCCTCCCACCACCCACCTCCAACAAACCACAGTGAGACACAATCTGGACCCCAATCAGGTTTCCACCCTCCAAACAATCAATACTCAGTCCATCGAGGGAACAGAGTCTCTCCTGTGCCACAGACCCCCCAAGAAGCACAGCTGCCACATCCTGTGTTTCCATGTCATACATGGCACCACCCAGAGAAAAAGTTTGCCATGGTGACCCTTCTCCTTTCCATGCACAGTGCTCTCACCACCAATGCATGGATGGACAGACTGTTTTTAGGATTTTTCCTTTCAAGGATGTCCTGCCAAGAGGGGAGAAAACAACAGTTCAGTTTTTAATTTTTTGGGACCACAGTCCCCCCCCCATTTTTCCCTGGGGCTGGGGGTCCAAGAACAGAGATCTTCTCTTCTCCTTCTTTGAGGACAGGGGGCACCACCACAAACCCCCTAATTTTTTTTCTCTGTTCACTCCACTTCTGTCTTTCCCCAGCTGAAGCAGGTCTCTTGGCTCACTGGCATCCTCCTAAAATACAGTCTCTCTTGGAGGAGGAAAAAAATGGTTCAGTTTTGTGGCCAACATGGAAGAGTCCAGCCAAAAGCCACTCCTTGTCCCCCTCCCATCTAGAATTTCTCCTTCTAACATCCCAGGGTCCAAGGTGTCCCTCTTCCTCTCTTTCAAACTGAGGAGGGGAAAAAAAAATTCACAAAGCTTTCATTTCTCAAGTAAGGGTTAAAAGTCCTGACTCCCTGGCTGGCTCTCTGCCCAGGCTCCAGCTCCCACTGTGGCTGGGCACCTTGCGGGGGGCCCCCCCCGCCTTTGCTCTTCTCCTTCCTCGAGGTGAACTGCTGACAAGCCGCCGCTGCCAAGAGACTCTGGGGGGGATGGAGACATCCCAGATTTCTCCACCCTTCCATCTGCAGGGGGTTCCAGTCCCTCCACCCTTGGGCCCACCTCAGTCAGGCCATGGGCCTTCCCCTCCCCACCCAGCCACAGCTGGGCAGAGGAGAGGCTGCACTGCGCACTGACCTGAACCAAAGAGAGCAAGTTCTCCTGGGAATTCTGCTTTTAACCCCTCTGTGTTCACCTTCAATTGGTCAATATCCAAATTGACCTCTTCCTTCCGGAAAAATTCTTTTCCGTGTCAAGCCACGACAGTGCCACATTAATCCCATGCCAGTAAGTTGCAGTCCTTACTTAGCTCGTCTCTGGGCTTCCATTTCTTCATCAGGCAGGTTATCAGAAGAGGATATATGTCAGCAAAGATAGGAAAGTTTTATTTATGCAGTTACTGAGCAGTGGTCTAGATCAGTGTCAGGGTCTGCTGCTTTCAGATCTGGGAGGAATATGTATAATGTCAGGAGAAGTCAGCTGAACTTCTTACCAGCAAGACTGCTTGTCCTCACTTGCTGTTAGTGAGGATTCTGTGCAGGTCTTGACCCAGACACTGCAGTACGATGCCCAGTGGTGGCTGAAACCTGCCTCAAGTATTTTATTTTCCATATTGTGTAGGGAGTGTGTGTAGGGAGTATTTTGAGGGGTTTCTCCAGTTCATGTCTGGAGAAAGCCTTTGTTCAAGGCTGTTTTCTCTTCTGCAGAGTAGGTGCATCTTTTTATTTGGCGTGGTGGTGGAGATACATACATAACAGTAATTCCCAAGATACTGAGTGTTTCCACTCCATATTGATCTCCCTGGGACTTGGGGTGGTGTAGCACTTCTAGAAAATGGTCTTTCTTGATCGGTGGACTAAAATATGATTTCAAGTGCTTTGCAGTGGTACCTGAATGTGCTTTAAGTTTCCAAGTGTACCTGCTGAATGTGGTAAGTCCACATTAACTTCAGTTCACTCAAGTTGTGCACAAAGGCAGGTCACAGAAAGGTGGTGGCTCAGTAAGGCTGGAGCTGGGGCTGGCTTTCCTCTGCTGTAAGCCTCTTTACACCTGAAGGTGGTGAATGCTTTTTAGTACACCTTCTAAGTGTTGCTTTTCTTAGCAGCTGTAAAGGGAAATGCACACCTTAGACAGTAGTTCTTGATCCACAGAAGCAATTGCTCTCTGCATGACTGGCCTGTAGAGCCGTGTGCCCCTTTCTTCAAGTCCTGAAGGCAGCAGAGAGAGCTTGTATGGCATAGACTCTGCAAATTCCTGTGTAGGAGATCTTAATTTCCTTCTGGGATCTGTAGACCATTCCTGCAGCATGAGGCTCAATATACTTAACTAAATAATCTAGGTCCACAGGTGGTAGAGGGCTGGGAGTATATAACTTACTGTGATAGGTTCTAGGCATAGGCTGTACTTTTATCTTGACAGGAATGATTAATCTAAGGTACTTCAGTCCCTTACGAGACAATTTGAAATACAGTTTTGGAAGCCTGTTCTAAATATCCTTAGTAGTGGGCACATAATGGATTTCTACAATTAATTTCTTTAGTTAGAGAAAGATCCACAGGTGTTCTGCATTTTATTGCTTTTTATTAATACATTTAATTTAAAAGTATATACCATCTGCCTTAATATTCCATCACCTGTTTGTGTGAAGTAAGTGTTCTCCTGGGTGGCTTGTCAACAGCACTTCTTGAAGCAAAAATAAGAGGAGGTCCACTTTTGTGCCTTTCTCCTCTTTCCCAAGTGACTTCCCTTGCTGACTGCAGAGGGCTGAAGGCTTTCTGTGTGTCTTTGCAGAGCCAGATCCAGTGCTTGTTTGAGAATATTTGAGTGGAGACAGATCAGGTTCATTAATAGTTCTGAAGCTATCTTAGCAGCAAAGTGACTGGTGATCATTATGATTACACTTGCTTACACCTAGCCTTTTGGTCAGCACAGTGCACTTGGTGGCAGCTGGGACTTTCTTTTCTCAGATAGTCATTTACTGCAGGTTGGCAGGTAGTTAAAGTGTGAGCTCGTGGAGGAAAACAGCATGATGTTCTTCCCTCTGTCTGCTGCCATGTACTTGCTCTTGGTGTGTTAACTTAAAGGCTTAAAGGCTTGTGCAGACAGAACAAAAGTGCTCTGGACCCTAATTGGCTTATCTAGCAGACCTGAGGGCTGCTGAGGATAAAGTTTCTTACTATGTACCAATGGTGTAGCTGATGGTCTCAAGGATTAGAGCAGTCATGTATGCATCAAAGCTGCTGTTTCAATAGCATCAGTGGGACTTGTCTGCACTGCTCTGTAGCAGTGGGAAAACTTGTTTTTTTTTTGGAGAGTACTGGTAGGTAATTTTAGACATGAAGCAACAGCACTGCAAAGCCAAAGCATCCCTGTTCCTTATTGCACTGTCCATCCCTTCTCTGTTTGACAGGTATCCGCTCAGTGAGCTTCTACGAGCACATCATCACTGTGGGGACAGGACAAGGGTCCTTGTTGTTTTATGATATCAGAGCCCAAAGGTTCCTGGAAGAGAAGGCCCCCCATGTCTGCTATGGACAGAAGCAGAAATTAGGAGGAAGTGAAATTTTGAAGCTGACAACTGGGAAAGGCTGGCTGGTAAGTAGTTTGTAGCTGTGATGGAGGTGGGAGGAAGTAGGCCCATTATATAGGAGTGGGGTAGAGCCAGTTCTTTTTGGACCTGTTGTGTGAAATGTGTCTCAGTCAAACAGTATTCATATAACCAATAACTAATAATGAAGAGCAAGAAGTCCTGCAGAATTGCTTTCTACAAAAGCTTTATGAAAGGATAACTTTCATAAATAACTGAAGGTTATTTGCTTGAGTGTAAGGCATAGTGATTACAGTTCTTATGCACTGATTCATAAATGAACTAGATTTTATATCTTTACATTTTCAAATGTAATCTAAGTTGTAGTTTTCAGAACCTCAAACAGAGAATAAATTGTCTTTCTTTAAAGCCATGGTAATCTAATGTGATACTTGAAGCAAGAGAGTTTTAATTTAATTTTGTGCAGTTTTAGAAACTGTGGCTGCCTGACATAATGCCATGTCAGGCACTTGCCTTTGGTTTTCTGTATGTTATCCTAAAGCAGTTAATGGCTTTGTTTAACTTAGCTGTATTACCTTTTGTTTTATCATTGCAACATCTCCTCACCTCCCCAGTGCTTGACCTAAATGTTTTCAGAAAAAGGTTCAGGACAACTCAGGTATCTTTTAGTTGACATTTATGAAGCTTCAGGATTGTTATGAGAAAATACGTCTTTTTAGGGTCTGGAAGCTACCTAATGCTTTTGTGAAACGGGGTTTTGGGTTTGTTTGGCAACAATAACGATCTAAACTTTTCTTTAACAGAACCATGATGAAACCTGGAGGAATTATTTTTCTGACATAAATTACTTCCCAAATGCTGTTTACACCCACTGCTACGACTCGTCTGGAACGAAACTGTTTGTGGCAGGAGGCCCTCTTCCATCAGGACTTCATGGGAATTATGCTGGTCTCTGGAGCTAATGATAACTCTTCATTCTGATGCTGATCTTTACACAGATATCCACTTTACTTTTTCTTTTTTTAACAACAAAATTGTGTGATGCCATTGATTCCTGATTTAAACACAAGTTATTTTTTGGCAGAATTTTCTGTTGGTCTCCAACAGTTTTGTACATCTTTTTGAACTAGTTTTTTGCTTTAACCTCCTTGATCCTTTATATGGAGGGGTTTAGAAGTTCTTTTTTATTGTACTTACTCCAAACGACTCTTCCCCCGATTTAGGCTGGCTTGGCCATGTGTCCCCTCCTCTACTTTGCTGTGAGGTAGGATTTCTTTCTTATAGATTGGTTGCTCCTGAGCTTTCTGTGAAAGTCTTGGGGCTGCATGTGTGCAGGTACTTTGTGTCAGTTACATTACCTGGAGTGGGGACTACGTGTAATTAAAAACTATTAAAAATATTTATAAGAGATAAGCTACTACTTTATCTGCAGAGCCTGGCCCTGGCCTGGGTTGATTTTTAAAGTACAAGTATTTTTTAAAAGTACAAGTCTAATGACACTGTTTTTACATAGAGGGATATGGTATTTTAAGCTGTACTCACTGGAGCCCAGGGATGGATTCCTTAGAGGTATTGCCCATCAAATCCAAAGTGCAGGAGTTTCTAAAAGTGCATTTGTGTTCGAATGGTAGTTCTCAGCAGTGCTAGGAGCAAAAATTGATCTGTTTCTTCACTGTCTGTCCCAGGTATCAGCTTGCACAACTGGAGTTTGTACAGACTGTTCTGCAGCATGGCTGTTGCAGGGTGACATTACATTGAAGGCTGCAGAGATGCTGAGAGGAAATGGGGGCTAGTTATTCAAAATGAACTAAATCTATCTGTTCTTCAGATGAAATACGATTTCTGAGTATGCTGTTAGGGTAGCTTATAAGCTCTTCATAAACTGCCTAAAACCTTGGACCTTTTTTATCCCAAGTTGTGGATATTTTTCCCCTTTTTGCTGTTCTGGTTGGCCATCTGCTTAAAGAAGCCAATGGAATAAATAAACTTTTTTCACTAAGATTAAAGAGTGCTTCTCAGACTTTACTAATGCAAGTAAGCAGCTTTCTGCAAAGGAGGGTATCTTGGTGTTCCCTCACTTTGTGCTAGCATATGCTGTAGGAGAGGCTCAGGCTTTTCCAGAATCCCCTGCTGCCTTCTGCTTTCAGCCTTCCTCCATCTTCACCTGGGACTGGGAGGGGAGATGGGTCCAGTGCCCTTCAGATCCTGCTGTGTAGGGTGTGCCTCCCATGGTGATGGTCTTACCCAATACTCAGCTAAAATGCAAGATTCCAAGGTATTCCTCCTTTTGGCAGGCACCAAACTCTCAGCTTGTTAGTGATGCCTCTGTCCTCTGCTGGAATTAATGCCTTTCCCCTTACATTGGTGGAGCAAAGTGTGTCTGTACCTCGCAGCTTTGGTGCCAAATGGGCAGTTGATTGAAACTGAGAGGAAAGACAAGGCTGGGACATGCTCTATTCTCCCATCTCTGTGGGAGATCAACTACCACTGCACTTCCTGCCCACAGCCCAGAGCTAATCTGCATTTGTCTTTACAGTCTCTCTTACCTTCATACTCAATATCTGCATCAGTAACACCAAGCAGTCCGCCTCAGGCTTAAGTTCCAGCTGGTATGGAGACCTGGATGGAAATCCTGCAAAGAGTGCAGGTCCCTCTCATTGGGGTGGAAGTCCTGGCAAGAGAGCTGTCTCCCAGGGGTGCACCTATCCAAGAAGTATAATTAGCACTGTGCATTAACACAGGTGCTTCACAAGCAGACTTTACAGTGTTGCATAATACTTACCATTGTGGCCTGGTTGCATAAATTGCATCAGTTCATCACACATCATGTGTGTATGTCTAGACAGGCTTTTCTCTGAAAATGTAAAATTATATACCATGGGGTAGCTGCTTTGGTTATTTTAGGGGCTTGCAAAAGTGGAAGTATATGAAGAAAAATAAGTCTTGGAGAAGAATGGCAGGATTTGTAGCCTTACAGCTACTGTGTAAGATCATTCTGTCACAAGGAACATGTTCTGCTTTGGTTTATTTGGGTTTTTTTTAATTAGGTTTGAAGTTTTTTGCTTTGTTTTTTTGAAGAAGCTAGACACTTGAGTCTAGTGAATGTCCTCCATTCTGCTGAAGCAACAGGTAATAGCTGGGCATTTAGTGTCAGCAGTGCCAAAGGGAGACTCCTGGTCTGGAAATTCAAGCCCTGATGTTGATATATTAATTGAAGCATAGTTTAGGCCATGATAGGAGGAAAAAGCGTATGTGTGTGGCCTTCAAACACAAAGGCCGATTTTTCTGAAGTCTCTACATAACTGAAGAGGACCACTGGAAGTTGTCCCTCCCTATTGACTGTGATATCCACAAGTACCTTAATGTGTGCTCCTAAAGCCTGGTAATATGAGTGCTCTTTTCCTCCTTTTTTTCTTCATAAAAGGCTTTGCACAATTCTCAGATTAATCTTGACAATGATGTAAAATGTCTCAAGTCTCACATGCTTTTGTGCATTCTGCTTTCAGGGTGCTTTCTTGCAAACATAACTTCTCACAGTAAGGGAGCCATCTTTGTTGCTGTATGAGAATCCCCATTAAGAAACTGGTAACCAAACCAGATAGTGCTGCAAGCACACAAACAATTTGGACCAGAGATAACTTAATTTTTAGCTAGTTTCAGTGGTTTTAAATGCTTACAGTGATATAGATGTTAAGTTTCAGAATATTTCTCTGGTTGGTCATATATAACTTTTGTTCCAATCACTGTTATAAACTGAGGCATAGAAAGGTGATGATGATAGACCAGCTGTCCAAAGATAAGTAATAGAAGAAAAACAGAATTGTTTTTTACTTTGATTTTGTTGCCCTTTTGGGTTAGATATATACTGATCATGGTTAGAAATTAGTGGGTTTCCCATCCAAGCACAGGAGTGCCTGCAGAGCAGGTAGCCTCGAGGCTCTGCAGAGAGAGAGGTTGGGTACCTCACTGTTCAAAAGCCAGATACACCCCTGCAATAGAGTGAGCTCAGTCTGGTGACTGCACTACAGTAGCTTCCTGAACAGCTTCCTGTGTGCTGCTGAGACCCAATGACATGCATATAATTGGACTATCTTTTCCACTGTTTTTTCAATATTTCCCTCCCTTGATCTTTCCTGCTTGAATGGTTTGTTTGAGGTTGCCTCCTCCAACCCACATCATACCAGTCTTTGCTGTAGCAATATTGTCCTTGCAGAGATGATCTCTGCTGAGCAGGAACAGGCTTGCTGGCATTTTGTCAACCTGTGCTCAAAACCTTCAATTTGCTTTATTTTAACTGGGTAGAAGTTGAGGCTGGCTCAGACTGTTGAACAGGGCAGTAGCCCTGGTACATGTTTAACTTATATGATTGCACAGTAGCAGTCTCTTCTGCATGGGCAACATACTCTGGTTTATCTTGATTGAAGGAGAAAACTTTTAGCATAACATGCCTTCAGACTGGTTGCTATTGACTTCTCAGTTGTGTGGAATCTTCTATGGTACCAATGAGTTCAGGAGACTACCATGTTAATTTAGGTATTTTTGGGTATTATATTTTCAGTATTTATGGTAGGTAATCAAACTAGTGACTCAGTTATGGGTTTGGTAATACCTAGCTTGTAAATACTGAGTAGCAACTCTTCAGTAACAGATGGATATTATGTCATGGGACATGCCTGGGGAATCAGAAGTTACTTCGCATTGTTGGCTTGAGCACAGTAACAAGGGTTATGCTCACCCTCTTCACTAAACACGCTATTGCTGTAATTCCTCCAGGTTTCTCCCTTGTACAGTCAAGTCGTGTAGGGAGAATTGCTATAGCTCTCCTCTGGTGCTTTCTGGGATTGCAGTAAAGAAGTTAGTCCATTTGTTTGATACCCTCATGACTGCTGCTGGTGTTAGTTCGAGGTGAGTAAATTACCAAAGAATAGTTGAGAGTAGGTTTATGTTCCTAGTCTCAGTTCATTCTCCCCACACATCCATTTTTAAGATCATTGCAAGAGTGCCAGTGATCTTGCTGGCCTTAGTCTGTTCACAAAAGTTACACTCATATTGTGGGTAACTCTTGTGACTGTCTTCATGAGAGAGACTCCTGAATTGCATTAAGGGGTTTATATTTGCTGCCTCCATTTTAGGTCTTTGGCCGCTTTTTGTATCTAAAGGATTAAGATACTTGGGGATCATTCTCTTCAAGAATTTTATCCTATTCCTTCACCTGAGCACTTGTTTTGTCTATAGCTTGCAGCTAAAAAACTAACAGATTAAATTTATGTCCCAGCTATGTTGAGTGGTGCTTTGGTGTCTTAATTTGTGTCACTCAGCTGAGAGGCATTACAGCCCTTTTGAACTGCTGTGCCTCACCTGGTGCAGGCATGAAACAAAGCAACCTTGCCTAGACCCTTCACGAGGTTACTTGTTTGCAAGAAACCAAGGACAGGTGGGCTGTCAGTTACTGCATGTGGGAAAGCAGCAGCATCTTTCAGCAGCCAGGTGGAAGGTCTGTTTTTGTGGTCTGTTACCCTTATTTTCAATAAATGCACTTTTCCAATGTGTCTGATACCTTCTTACTTAGCTACTTTTGCAATTGCTGCTATGACTGAATTACTGGACTGGGGTATAGCTTGTTCCAAAGGAACTCTGTTGCAGATCTGTGTATCATGCAGGTAGAGTTGATCCTCTGGCTAGCCTGTGCTGAGCCAGAAACTCCTGAGCTACCAGACACAATTTTTTTAGCTGAAAGCCAAGTGAAAATTGCTGTGTGCCTGCTGGCCACCCCACAGTCTGAGCCCATGGTATGACCCCAACTTAAAATGCATTTCTGAGTGTTATGGTGCCCTCAGTAACTTACTTGAAATTCTGAAGCAGACACTCCAGGACAAGGGCGAGTGGAAGAGACAACAGCTACATCTTGGGTGAGGTGCTGTCATTTGCCCCTGTACATGAGCATTTTGTGTGGTGAGGATGGGCAAAGAACACCAGAAAAACAATAAAAGGCAAACAGTGTTTGATATGGCTCTCGGGACTCCTGAAGAATTTAAAAACTAGAGGGGATACATAAATGCTTAATCAGAAACATCTCTGAGAAATCAAGCATATATCCTGACATCCCAGTGTTATTTTAGCAACTCTTGTTTTTATTTTAATAATTCTGTTTTATTATAATAACTTTGTTATTTTTCCAAGATGAAATTAGGAAGTCAGTTTTTGCTTGTGATGTTGGGTTTTTTAATGAAAACCATGTGGTACTTTGCTAATTAAAAGAATGCTCTTGCAGAAAGGAATCTTCCCATTTTCTAACAGCCTTTCCCACTAATACCCTGTTGGGAGCAGTATGGTCTAAGAAAGTGCACACAGATTTAAAATGGAGGTGGCAGAGTTGGAAAAATGTGGGCAGTCTGACTGTTTCTATACCCAAAAAACCACCAACACCTGATTGTATACAAATTGTGTTTGCTGTACTGAAATTGAGAGGCTGTATAAAACCCCTTACAACATACTGCAATGTCTTTAGTCCAAGATTCTTTTGAATTTATTCTTTTGCCTTTAGAACAAAAAATGTAGGAGTCAATACAGTGTTCTCTTAGGAACCGCTTTTCTAGATTCCCTTGCGAAAAGGGAAAATTCAGGTGCTGAATCTTACTATCTCATTAAACTTGTACTTTTTATTTGCCCATTTACCTGGTCTCTTTTCATTTTCAAGGCCTCTCACAGTCTCAGGGTATAAATCACTATGACTCGTCCAAATAGTACCGAAACGGACCAACCAGAGGTTAATGTGCCTTCCTCTTCTGGTACCTTGATCTTTATAAAGTTATCTCAAACTTGTCACTGTCTTAGGGCTGGGTACATGTGTTGTCTTTTTCTAAGATGTATGTGTTGAAATTGCAACAGGTTTGTACTGTTACTTGTGACTTGTTCAATTTGTGTTATGTGGTGTAGACAAATCAATGCGCTGGGTGGTCTTGGTATCAGTCTTGCCAGTGATACCTGTCAGTCCTTGCTTGTATGTTCATGTGTAGATAAATGCTGGATATTCCCCACTGCCTGTGGTGCATAAAATGCACAAAATACACAAGGTGTTTTAAAATGTGCAATGATCATAACTTGTTGCCTGAAGATAGGATGTCCTACAGTGAACTGTTTTTAATGTTTTTTTTCCCAAATATTTTTAATAAGATCCAAAGCCTTGAGGGAAAAAAAATAATCAGGACTTGCTGATACTTGATGGCTTTTGTTCTGAATCCAGGGTCTGATGTTTGTTAACAGCTCCTCCAAATCCACCCATCTAACAGAGGCTTTCTCAGCTTGTTTCTGTCATGAGCTGTATCAGAAACAGCACTGAATCCTGAACTATCACAGAAACTGTCAAGCAAAGCTGTAACAGCTCCCTTCAAATATTCCAGTGCACATTTTTTGACTGTAAGATAAACCTGTTCCAAGTGATTGATGCAGCTTGCAATGGAACAGTGTGGAATGGCAGATAGTATGTGAAACCAGCCTGTCTGCACATGGGGCTTAGTGTTCTGTTACCTTGCAAATTGTTTCTCCTCTCTGAAAAGGTGTTTTTTGTCGTTGTTTTCTTCAACACAAAGACATTACATTCAGTTTAGTTTTCTAAAGATGTATTTGTTTGCAAGCCTCAAACTGACATCTGGCATTTGGCCTGAGTTTCTAACTCTTACGCATTTAGAAAATACAGTAGAATTGATACATTATGTCTCATAATAGCATGGAAAAGGAACATATATATCTTCACTTGCTGTGGCCTTCCACGGACATGCCTATGCATAATTAACTGAATGATAGTACTGCATTCTGTTGATCCATGAGGTTACCTTTGTATTTAGAAGCAGCACATTAGTCATCAGTGTATTGACATTAATACATGGTCATAGAGCTCTAAAGTCTGTGTTTTCTGTGCTAACAGTATCTGTTCTCTCTGTACCACAGTACAGACTTTTTGCAGTTCTTTCTGCAGTTCTTTTTGCTTCATGCCGATTGCAGAGTTCCTTTAAATTCAGTGAGGTGCTGTTTTTAAGACAGTCACTTTTCTGAGTGGAACAAATGGATTAGTTTTCAACATTTAGCATCATCCTCTTCTCCCATTTCTTCCTAGTTCACCTGTAATGATGAGTTCAAAGCTGTCTGCCTACTCTGAAAATTATTGAGTCATAATAAAAAGCAAACCTGTAGCCCAGTGTGGCAAGATCACTGTGTGCTTTTACCATAAACTTCTGTGGCTAGATGCCTGTCTTGCAAGTGGAGACTTCAACCCTGCACAGTCTGCAGAAGCTGAAAGCCTCTTGTACTCATACTGTTCAGTGGGTATCAGCAGATAAGGAAGTAGAGGTGCCCTCTACCTTCACTCAGGGTGTTTGTCAAACTGATCTGTAGTGGTTTAGCCAGAGAACTGGCATCTTCAACTGCTACTCAAAGTCTTGACTAAAGGTTTCATTCAGGGTAATACCAGGAAGGTGAGTTGCTGACTTGATCCCATGGCTTCCTCCAGAGATTTATGTTTTTGGGGGTGGAATTATAAAAGAGTAGGGATATGAGCAAAACAATAACCTGTGCTCAAAAGAGAAAAGTTATTCTAATTTACTTTGTCCAGGAAGAATGACAAAGAGGTGAGCTGGCAATGGAATGTTTGAAGGGTAGGCTTTTGAGGGTTTATGCCATCATGCCTTACATCACTGCAAATTAAGTTGCACCCAGAACTTTCAAACCTGGTGGTAATCCCTGTTCAGATGAGATGTGAAGATGGAATGCGAAAAACCAGTTTACTCAGTGGCCACTCAGTCTTCCCCTCAACATTCAAGGTTACCAGTGCACTTGTCTCTGTTTTCATGAATGACTATGACTAATGTGCTTCACAGCTGCCACCAGCCCCCTCCGCATGCTTTGTGCAGGGATGATGGAGTGAAAGGGCCTTGTCTGCATTGTCCTCCACTTGGCTGGCTGTTGACAATGTAGGGATGTAACAGGCCAGTTGTGATTTACGGCTTCAGCTGGTTGCTCTGGGCTTCTCTCACATTGCGGGTGTGATAACCGGGCTGTTAGTAAAAGAACTGGTTAAGTAACTTCTGGTGGGCTTTGTCCCTCTTGTTCAATTGCTATCTCCAGTCTCAGTCTCTTGTCCTAGCCTCACTCATATCTTGTCACACTGCTTGCTTGGGACTTGAGCAAGTTCCCTGTTCTCTCATGGTGTACTAGTTCAGGTACAAAATTCTGCAAAGTCTGGGGGCACCTGTTAGAGCCCTACTACACTTTGAAACTTCTACTGGCATAGGCAGTGGTTTGCTGAACTAGGACCTTGCTCTCAGTGTCCTCTACTCTTTTTACTCAGCTCTAGGTATCTTCTTGTACTGCCATATCTCTTACAGTCCAAAAAGGTTTGCTCCAAAGTCACTCCTGTTCCATGTAGTTGATTCCTGTACTGCTGGTTGTTGCAATTCAGTGGCTTTTCTTCTTCTCTTTTTTATTCTGGGGTTTACTGCAAATGTAAAAAACCATACTAACTTTCTCAACTCCTGAACATAGTACCGGGGCCTGTCCTGAGGCATCAGGATTACTTGTCTCAAGGTGCACAGAAACAAGGGTCTCTTAGACAAACAAGGAAGAAACCAGCTGCATATACTCAAGTAGAAAAGTATCTCTGAATAGAATAGCTAAGAGAGCAGCTTATGAATTTTAAGTGTGAAAACAATAATTGAGGGTTTTTTTGTTTGTTTTTTAAAAATTGCTTTAACAGGAAGTTAGGTGGTATTTTAAGCCACAGAAAGTTGCGTGGTAAACCAAGATTTTCTGTCCATCAGTGCAAAATGTGCCTCTCAACTATAATGCAAAGTCAGTCTCTGTTGCTCTCATGTTTGCAATGGAAGAAGATTATCTGACAACTGATTAAATGTGTTTCTTGTTCTTATATAGAATCACTCACACAACAGTCCTTTCTGGTCTTTCCCAAGCATATTCAACACTATCCCTATTTAAAAACAAAACAGGGACTGCACTGAAAAGTGGAACCTAATGAATTTCCTTGGTTTGAGAGAGACCCTGGAGATAAGAGTCCAAGTTCCATGTGTTTTAAATATAACTTTAAACCAATGCAGCTATTCCCTCAGACCAGTGCTGCTTCCTACCTTTCCTTCCATTTACATGGGAATTTCAAAGTAAACCAAGCAATACATGAGCCAGTTGATGTCCTTGCAGGTGGAACATTTTTTTTTTTTTTTAATTTGAAGGTTGAGATTACTCTTGTGGAAGAACTCATTGTGGGTGCAAAAGTGTGGTGCTCAAACTACGGCTCTTCTGCCGGCTTATTAAATGCAATTAAATATTCTGGACTCTTTTGAAGAAGACTGTGTAAAAGCTGTGATGGCGTAGACTGGAATTGGTAATTTTAAATTTTAGGACATGTAAGTGTTGCTTGACTACATGGACAATGTAACAGTGTTTTTTATAGATTGGTTTCCATGTGTCAGTCACAATATTTTGCTGTTTGGAGGAAAACTTCTAGTAGATACATTTACAGATCAAATTATGAGCCTGTTTTCCCTCTTGCATTAACTGGGTTAACTGTCACATGCCAGAAAGGTGTTGCTCTTCGAAGAAGCATGTTAGTGTATGTGGCAATGCCCCATGCACTTTTTAAATACCTAGACCTGTACATTCTCATTTGAGTATCGTTAACCATGCTGTAGTCTGACAAATGAATCTTTTACTACTGCCCTGTTACATAGATAATTGTAATTAACTGCAGTTTGTTTTTTTCCACTACTTGAAGTTGTGTGATCTGAAAATTGGTGGACAAAAAGTATTTGTGCATCTTACTATGGGTATCTCTAAATAAAATGTATTTGTATAGTGTGTTGGTTTGGCTGATATTTTCCCTTATTTGCTAATATTCCACTGCAAGTAAATCCAGGGCAGTTTAAAAGCAAGTGGGCTTGGATTTCTTACCACAGCAGTCCAGCCTCTGCATGGACTTGACTGATTCAGTGAAAACGAAGCGATTTGTTCTTTTTTTCCTTTACCAGTGAATGGGTTGATAACCCAAGAGAAGAATCTCAGCTTATTTTTAGTTTTTCATGGGCTAAACATCAGTCCTAGTTCTCTGTACAGCTGTAGCAATACTCGTTACTTCCATAGGAGATTTTCCTATTGGAAAAGTTGGGACTGTTACACTTCAAAGCATCTCCTTCCTGTTCTCATCATCTGATACCTCATTTGCTCTGAGGCAAGAGTTTCCATTCAACCACTTTATTTTTCTAAGAAGGCCCTACCTCTTAGAAGTGTTGAACAGCACAGATAAATGTAGCTGGACAGTCAGGTATAGGACTACAGGTTTTAGGGAGACCTTGCATCCCAAAGCTGCATCTGTAGCACTTCCAGATATTTTCATTGCACAGGAGAGTGAGGCCTTCACATAGCTGTCCTATTTCACTGTCTATAAGTGGGAAAGTTATTTTTTTTTGGAAGAGGAATGTCTGAGAGGTCTAAGTTTTATGCTGGAGGTTAAAATTCTCTGCCTAAAATCGGCTTCTGCCTCTCTGTCTTCACCCTTGGCCTCATCCTGAGAGGCTTGTTTCCATGATCATGGACAAACTCAAGCTCTGCTCCCGATAGTAGGCATTACTGATACGTGAATGCTGTAAGGGCAGACTTTAAAAAGACATAAGAACTGGCATTCCACTGAGCCTTCTAATCAAACTGTTTGAGAGATGCAATGGAAAACCAAAGGAAAACCTGGCCCTGGAGACAAACAGAAAATGATGGGTTAGAGAGGGCTCTGGCAACCAGGGTTACTAATTCCCTACCAGCCTCAGATGCTGCATTGAGTACAGCATTCACATAGTGTCATTTACAGGACCAAAAATGAGCTCACAAATTCAAAAGCTGTTGGTATTGAGTTCCTCTTACATCCATGTCCAGCTTAAATCTCAGCAATAAAAAGTCTAAACTGTCCCCAGAAAACTAATTTTAGCATTAATCTATTTTGTCCCATCACCTGTCTTGCAGGTCCCCTTGCTTTCCCATTCACAGTGCAGATGAATCAGTTTGTTTCCTTATGTAAGGCAGCTCACCATTTTTGGGGGAAGAGATTTTTATCTGTTTCATGGCCAGAGTCTTCACTCCTTCTGCCAAAAGGTCTAGGTTCCCTCAGTGTTTTCTCACTGGCCATGCTTGACATGTGCATATATAGCATTGTCGTTCCTGTCTGTGGAACCAAAATGAGACCCACTGCACTTCTTGGCCTGGAGCCTGCAGCTGGTCTGTGGTGTTATCAACTATGCCTTGACTGTATGCTACAAACATGTGGCAGTCAATATTACCCCTTTCAACACTTAATCTGCTGCCTGCCTCCAGGTCCAGCCCAGCTGCTGCAGGTTTACTTGGCTGTCATCACTTCCTTTCCTGGGTGTATTTTGTTTCTGATCTCTGTGACTCAGGGCCTCAGCTCTTGCCAGCTGGTTGGCACTGCTGTTGCTCAAGGAGGAAGCCAAACTAGGACAGGACTCAGCATAGTTTCACACTGTTCTGTTAGTCCTTCCTAGCCATTGCCATACTCATCCTGTCTATTTCTGAATGAAAGATCAGGGTAGTCTTTCAAATATAAGGTGCTTTCAAGGCCCATATAAACAGATGGCAGGACACAGTGCTTGAAATGTTTTTTGGGCAAGAGGTGGCCCATTTTTGAGACATTGAAAATGAGAAAGTTCATAGTGTATTAGAAAACAAGAATCTCTGTGCTTTGTCTCCCAGCTTCCTCAGTCCTTCTCAAGCCTCCTCTGGAAGAACAAATGTCAGGAGGGCTCCAACCCCCTAAAAGGCTCAAGGGACCATGTGGCCAACATGGCTTTTGGGAGCAATGGGTCAGCTGCTGTGAGAACCCCAGGCTTGGTCTGGGGTCTCGTGTGGTGGTAAAGTCTCTCCTCCAACCCATGCTTCCAAAGAAAAACTCCGCAGCCTCTTGTTGTTCGGTCTCAAGGCAGTTTATTGTGAGTTATCTAAAAGATTGTCTTCGTGGGCTGCAGCTGTTTGATCAGCAGCCCAAGCAGAGACGCACACACATACCCTGACATCCTCTCTGTCTGCTGTTTTCTTCTTCTCTCTCCCCGTCCAGGGCTGTTGCTATCTTTTATATGATATATTACATAGTATATGTTTACAGTTTTTCCCCAATACCTAGTACCTATATTACAAAGTGCTTTTCTACTCTAAACCAATCTGTGAGCATCACCAAGAACATGGAGGTAAGGAAGAAGAAGGAGGAAGAACAGGATCAGCTCACTTTCCTCCATCTTAGAACTTCTGACCCCCATGTACAAAGTAAAAACCCCCCTGTACAAGTGTTAAAACCCTCCTGTACAATACTAAAAAAATGTCCCTTTTGTTTTGTAACTACTTTTACTATACTATCTAACCCTTTGTGACTGCTTGCTCCATCTTCAAAGCTGGTAACTCATTCCATGGCTCAAACTCAAAATCACAGCTGTTTCCAGCTGCCTGCTGGGGTCTAGAATGCCTCTGACCAAGGCCTGGAACCTCTAAAAATGTCTGAGAGACATTTTGAGTTCCAACAAGCTGCTCCAAAATACCGCCCTGCACAGAGGATCTTACTCTTTTTTCTTCACTGAGCTCTACTGTGAGCTGGCAGAGGTGAGAGAGAAGCTACAGGGCTCAAGTGCAGAGGTGCAATCGAAAAGTCAGGTAGACACTGCTTAAACTAATTGTGTCAAAGACATAAACAGAGTGAGGGTCATGTTCCACAGATGCTGAAGTGTCAGCAGAAAGATCTGTAACCCCTGTAATCAGTGTCTGTGGGTTTTCTTCCCGAGTTGTCAGAAGTTTTCCCGTCCCAGGGGTTTCCTCTCCCTATAAACCCACTGCAGTGCCTGATGTTGAATGTGTAACACACAGACTCAGTTACAACAGAAATTTTACAGATTCTAGGCAAATGGAAAAAATGTGACTAAAGGTTGTCTTTGGGGAGACAGACTGACACTGTTGCTGTAAAACTCCACCCCAATCACTGACATGTTCTAGGCAAGTATTCACCTAGGGAGAGATTCTGGCTAATTTCTCCATGTATCTGAGCCCCAAGAAAGGTCTTGAGCCAAAAGTGTGAGGAAAGGTTGGTCAGTACTAAGATAACAAGATTCACTTCCTCATGTGCTATGGTGGCAGCCTGTGTACTGCTGCTGAGGGCTACTGGACACCACACTGCAGTCAGCCAGTGAGGATGCCAGCAGAGCACTATTAAGCTATAACAATTAATGATCTTGTTGCCTGGTAAAAACACTTCATGTAGACTTTTTCCCTTCCTGGAAATAAATTCTAGGAGTCTTGGAATGTGGAGACTTGCCAAGTGTATTTATAGGAGCATTTTTCCTGTTAACTGTAGAAAGGCAGCTTTAGCTTTCTACCAATATAAATAGGTTTTGACTCCAAAAAAAACCCCACTGTCCCTGTTACCTTGTAGGCTGTTGCTGTTGCACTTGGAGCTTATTTGGTTTTGCAGGAAGCTTTTAGTCCTGAGGTCTGGGCTACTCAACTTGTTGCTTAAAGAGAAGGTAAACATCTGGAGCTTGAATGTGTATTGGTCCCAGGACCTAGGTCACAGCACCAGTGACTAAACTCAAACTGGACTTTGTGCCAGTGATCACAACCCCTTGGACCCAGCGGCTCTGCAGTTCTCAGTGTGACTTCACTGTGCATAAACCCAGTCTGTAGTCCATCAGTTTGTCTATGAGATTCTTTTAGCAAACACCACTGAAAGCTTTGCTCAAACTGAGAAATATCCCTCTCCTCTCCCTTCATTCATCAAGGCAGTCATTTCATCATAGCAGGTGACCAGATCAGCCCGACACGACTTCCCCAGTGTAAACCCATATTGAACACTAGTGCCAGTCGCCCTCTTGTCCTCAGTGTTTGAGGCTTTCAGTATTATCTTTGCAGGTCTGGGTGGAGGCTCACCAGCCTGCAGTTCCCTGGTGTCTCCCAACCTTACTGCTTTGTTCTTGCCATTGCCAGTTGCTGCATCTACAAACAGCCCTTTTAAAACTGAAAACAGATGGCTGACATTTAAACAGAGTTGGCAAATATGCTTGGACACACTATTCAAAACATTCTACTAAAATCACAGGATAAAAATGCTTGTAATTTATCCTAAGATGAAGTCTGGGGAAAAACAGCAAATGGTGCAAATCCAGTTTCCACTTTACAATACTACTCATTTGTTAGCATTCTTTACAGGAACTTTTATATTACCTGGAGTAACTAAGGGTTGGGATTCCACTAGGCTTGTTAAAATCCAACTGATAAAGACAGATGGTCTGTAAGTGTCGCAAAAGGCAGTGAGCAACACCGTGCAAGGATGTTTACAAGACCTTCAGTGATCATCTACTGCAACTCTGCCCCATCAAGTTATTTAAGAGCTGGCCAAGGAAACTTCTGGCTTCTTGGAGATAATTTAATCTTGGGGAATTTTAAGAGGCAGGAAGCATGACATTGTTAGAGCAGGGGACAAAGCAACCAGGCATCTGCAGACTACTTTCTCTGATGTCACTGACAAAATAATGGAAAATTCATAAAGGACTAAATAGATAATTTGAGGCTAGATACACAGCTAATGTCAAACAACAGTGTTGTATGGAAAACAAGTATGTTAACCATAGCCTGTTTAATTCTTAGAAACAGTTGTCTGGTAGAGGTAACAGTGGATAGGCAGAGAATGAAATCAGGGAACATGACAGAACAAACTCAACATTCACCATTAGAAGAGCATGCACTACACAGGTTAACCCCCACTAGCATCCTTCTCAGGTGTTTAAGCAAGGTTCTGCAGGTTCAATGTCAGGCTCAGACATGTGGAACTGTCTCAACAATCTGAAAATAAATACAGATTCAGATAAAATGTTTTCTGGAAAAGGTTGAAATAATGGAAAATAACAGTAGGGTTAAGGTGGTTGTGCAGAACAATTTCAGATTCTGGTCACATGAAAATGTATCACCTTTTACATACAGTCAAACTACACAATAAGAAAACTTGGACCAAGGTCTGCAGGGACCACCTGGAGAAAAGGGTCATCTCCAGCGACACACTGACGCTAAAGAATGATCAAGCAGCCCAACACAAATTCCAAGGAGGATGCTGAGACATGATGGACTAATGCAGGTCATAGATGTGAAGAATTGAATGGTCTGGGCTTTTTGTAGGCTGGACGCGATGACATTATCCTTCCAGCCTTCACCATCATGAACGGTATCTCTAGGAAAAGGTTTGCTTCCATAATGTAAATGGCAATCCTTTCAAGTTCAATTGTTGTGGAAGCTCTGCTTTATGCAGGCATATCAACAAAATCGAACACATTAGATCTCATTTCTTGGCAGCATCCCCACAAGCTTCACCTCACATCTAAATGCAGCAGCAACCCCAGGTATGTGCAGAGATAGCATCTCTTGTTATCAAATCCTTGTAATAGTTCTCTTGAGAGAACTCCACTTTGCCACCAAAATTTTCAATTGTTCCTCTGTACCTAGGGAGAATTCCGTATCGTGGCATCCCACCCTTCAGGAGAAGGGAGCACCTAAGATTTGCGGACTATTGTGTACAAAAGAAACAGCAAAAGTCAGTGGGCCCACAAAATCTGTATTACAAAGTTCTGTTAGTAGATTACACACTCTGCTTGAAAACTGTTATGTTAGTCTCTGACAGCACATGGCAGTGAGTTTAAAATAAAGAAGGGAGGTCAAAGGGAAGAGAGGAAGAGAAAGAGCTGTATTAAAGAGGAGAAGGAAAGGGACAGAGAGAGAGGGAGAGAGAGAGAGAGAGAATCAGCAGTCCTGGCTCCATCCCTGATGCAGATGATGGAGTGTGCAGGGTCCTGGGGTACACACATATCTGGGCTTTGTATGGGTACCTTTTTCTAGATGAGTTTCCCTGCACTGGAAGTAAATTTCTCCCTTTCTGTCTAATTTAGCTACTATGAAAATTGGTTGGAGGCTTCAGGGTATTTGGTGGTCCCCATATCCTCCTACATGCCTGCTTCTTGACCTCATTCCTACAGTTTTGCTGTGTTGTGCTAATCTCCAGGAGTTAGGATAATGATGTTTGTCCCAGAAAAGTGCTGCTCTATGTCCATGTGGCCCCTTCTCCAGCCACATTCTGTTCATTCTCCCAGTGTGTTATTGCTAACAATCCCTGGCTGCTAGTATCAACAATCCTTGGTTGGCTCTGCAGCCACCTGGCTACCAGTGATTGAGATTAGCCCCATTATCTTCTGGGCTTCTACACACATTCCCTGCAAACTCAGCTCAAAGCTCAAAGTCAAGACTGGTTTCTATATACTGAGCCTCTCCCTTGCAGAGCTTGTTTACCTGGATTATGCTGACTCTCTGAGGCTAGTGCAATATATTTTGGAAAAAGATAGTGACTGTTGAAGAGGTGTCATCAGGGACAGGGCTGTGAGACCAGTTCGCAGTGAAGAATAATATTTTATTAGAACAAGCTATGTAAAAAAAGAAAAAGCAGGGCACAAAGAAAATAAATACTTCAGAATAAATAGCAAAAAACTGCTCTGAGCTTCAGCTCAGTCAGACTTAAGTGTCCGATGAGCCTGAGTGAGGAAAGTGAGGAAAGTGGAAGGAAGCATTAGCAACAGGGAAGATAGTACCACCTGAGCTTGTCAAGAAGAGATGGTTTTACTGCAACACAGAAGTAGAACAGACTACTGAACTAGGAACAGGGCGATATTCTTAACACAAGCAGTTTTCTCCACTCACAAATGTGATAGGGAAGGAGAATGCCAAAGCACCAGAAGAGTGGTGTCCAGCCACTGGTATGTGGTATGTGAACTGCAGCCTGTTTCAGAAATCTGCAGAAAGTGACTGAGAAAGTAAGCTGAAATAGCCTATCTGGACTTGCACCTGCACCAGACTGTCATTTAGTGGCTGGAAAACTGAAGATATTGCAAATCCTTGTAACAGCAGATAAGAATCCTGACAGAGGCAGGACTTGGCTGCCAGACCCTGTCACACCTTTACAGTGTTTAGTGCAGGGCCTTATCTCCACATCTGATGTACTGAATCAAAGGATCATTTAGGTCAGAAAAGAGACCTGCAAGTGAGTGCTGTGACTTATCAGCAACTTGGCAATTAGAACAAAGCACTAAGTATCATGTCAATTTCTTGAACACTTCTACCATCTGGGCAGTCCATCCAAATGCTACACTACCTTTCAGTGAAGAAATTCCTCCTGTTCAATATTTGAGGGAAGGTCTTTGTTCCCAAGCCTCCACCAGTTTATTCCTTTAGCTCTCCTCTGGAAACTTTGTCAGTGCAGTATCCCATTTTCTCATTTATATTTACTCCATGTACAGCAGAAAGAGTCTACACCACTTTGGTCCTGGTATTCCTGCTCAGTTTTCTCCCATTCCAAATTCTCTTGGGCTGGATTCTGTGTAATTTTCAGAGACACATTCCAACTGGCACTACACCATCTGACAAGAGCATCCCAAGAGCTCTTGGCCTTTGTTGTTTTGTGCTGCATACCAAATTTTCATCTTGATTATCAAAGGATTGCCAGGCCATGATGGAAGAATGCTAATAATACTGATTAAATTTACACAGATTATGGACCTGCAGACATGTTTGTCACAAAGCTTGTGAAACTTTGTTTACAGCTGTAATTAATTGTCCCCCTGCAATAGTAATAAAACAGAACTATCACAACAGCTGCATCAAGAAAACCAAAAATACCTGTGCACTGTTTGGTCTGAATTTCAGTTTAGTTCAAAGGACCATCTATCTTACTGAGAGAAAAACAGAACAGGGAGATCTTGCAGCTCCTCAGCAGGAGGATCTGTTGTAGCTCCTGCCCATCTATGCAGTAGGTGTCAAGGATGCAGACTGACTAAATCTATCTAATCTATGCAGAGAAGGCAGAAGCATGAAAAACACTGATGGATTTTCAGTACTGTTTAGGGTAAAATCAGATTTCATGCCCTTTCTACTTACATGGAGAATACGGGCTTAAGGGACAGAGGATGAGCAGTAAAGATTATCAGACCACAGCAAAGGTCAAGGGCCATGGAACATCATCACTGGTGGCACCAGGGGCTGAACAGCTCAGCTCAAACACTGCCATCACTAACCCTGCCTGCTCAGCACTAAGCAGAGACCAACTTCCACACAGAGTAAGTAAGCCCAGCTTTAATATGCCAAGCCTTGCAATGATGCCCAAAGGGTAAGGACCACCGCGTTTTTGGCAACCAGAGGTGCTGTACACAACGGAAAAAATACACAGCAGGAAAAAGCCTAAATGCCTAAACACTTTTGTTTGTGGTTTTATTTTTTCCCCCTTCTGACTCACAATCCAAAACTCAGCCCAGGGGTCAAGTTTTATTGACTATCCTTTCTTGCCATCTGTCCTGTCATCGTTGAGTTTATAGACAGCCAGAAGCTGCACCAAGTTCTCTAACACAATTCTGCTGTGCCAACCCCTCCCTATCCTTCATTAATACCCACCATACTTGACTTTCTCCTCCTGTAGTACAGCTATCTTTTATCCTGGAGTTCTCCATGTCAGGAGGGTGCCTCCCTGTGTCCATCCTTTCAAACGGAGGAGACGTTTACATTAACGTAAGTGCAGAACTGGTTCTAAAACGCCCTGTTCCTAAGCCACCCGGGTCCCTCACCGGGCCCCGTCATGGCGTTCCTCAGGGAGACTTCTAGGGGGTCCCTCACACGGTCCGTGACAGGGTTCCTCAGAGGAGTCCTCGCATGGGCTCTCATGGGCTCTCTCGAGGGGCTCCTCGGGAGCTGGCGGACTAACTCGTGCGGCCCGTGCCGCGGGGATCCCGTGTGCCCTCTCTGGGGTCCCTCGGGGGATGTCTCACGCCCGGGCGGGGCGGGGGGAGCCGCTCCGCCGTCCCGGGGCGGGGGGAGCCGCTCCGCCGTCCCCGCGCCCTCCCGCCCTGCGCGCGCCGAGGGAGCGGCGGGAAGCCGGTCACGTGGAGGCGAAAGGGAGCGGCGGGCGCTCCCCCGCGCGCTCCGCTCACGTGGTCAGCGGAGGGGGCGGGAGGCAGAGGCGGGAGAAGGCGCAGGTGAACGGGCGCGCGCGGGCGGCGCGTGAGGGGGGCGGGGCGGCGCCGCGCCGTGCGCCAGCGTGTCGTGCCGTGTCACGTGGGGAGGGAAAACGACCCCGCGCGCGCGTGGAGGAGGAGGAAGAGGAAGAGGAAGAAGGGGGAGGGAGGGGGAGGAGGAAGAAGGGGGAGGTCACGTGACGGTCGCGGGCGCCGCCGCTGCCGCCGCTTTGTGAGCGCATTGGGCAGGTACCGCGCGCGCGGGGGGCGCGCGGGGCCCCCTCACCCGCCCCCGCCCCGGCCAACGGTCCGCGCGCGGCCGCTCCCTCCCGAGGGCCCCGCGGGCCCGGCCCCGCCTTGCCCGCCCGGCGGTCCCTCGGTCCGCGGGTCTGTCGGCGTCCGCCCGGGCCGCCCAGCCCCGGCCCGCCGCCGACGGGTTGCGGGGGGACGCGGGCTTGCCCTACTTTCCGTGGCGGCCGCCGCGGGGAAGCCTCGCCCTGGCCTAGATCGCCGGCCCCGTCCCCCCCACCCTCCCCTCGCCGCCCCCCTCCGCTCCCGCTCAGCAGGGCCGTGGGTTCGGGGAGGGCCAGCCTGGCTGGGGAGGAGGTGCCCGCTTGGCCCCGAGAGAGGTGGGTTTTGTCTGTACCCCCTGACATCCGCGGGAGGGGATGCTCCACCGTGTCCGCTTTCGAGGAGGGGTTCTCATCTTGGAGGTGGTGGTCTCCTACATCGAGGGTTTCCCTCTGCCGGGTTGCTGCCTCTGGCTCGGGAGCATGTGAGGAAAGCGGGACCAGCTGGAGGAGTGGGGCTGGCGGCAGGAATCAGGCCAGAGGGGAGGTGGCAGCTCGAGAAGTGAACAAGTGGATGATGAAGTATCGATCTATGACTTAACGCAGGGCTTTACTTCCATGTTGTCGTTGCTCATCCCCTTCCTGGGTATTCCCTGGCTGGTGGTGGGGGTGTCACCCCTACAGACAATATCTCAGTGGGTTACTTGAGGACATGACAATGAATTAACTGTTCCCTCTATTAACCTTCTCTACTTCAGTCCTTCCTTGCCATCTGTTTTGTGTGGTTGCTTGGAATTGGGTGTCAAGGCAGGGCTTTGCTATTGGTCTGACTTTTGTTGTTTAAAAATAACAAAACGCTCTTCTTAGTTTTCTCCTGTTGCTGAAGAAATTTGTAGCAACAGGGAAGTGAGCTGGTAGGCATTCCTGTGCAAGAAGCTGGATGTAGAAAGGACATGGTGCATGTTTGAGTCTGATGACAAGGGCCTGAACTCTCTGATGTGGAATAGGTTTAAAAGCTTGTGCTGAAATGTCTGCAGTGCTGTTAGGTGCCACCTGGGAGCAGGGTGGACTGGTTTGAATCTACTCTCTTGTGTGTTAGCACCAGGAGTGAATGTGCAGAGCACCCTGGTTGTGTTCAGAGGAACAGGATGTCTTGTGGAGCAGAAACTTGGGGTTTGCTACGGAGCGGTGTGAAGAAAAGCTGTGGAAGGGGAATGGAAGGGCTGTCCTGGCCTGAGAGCAGCTGGTTTTTTCCGAGTAGAGAAATTGGAGCTGGATGTGAGGGAAGGGAAGGGAGGGGGAGCAGTGCTTGCTGTTGAAACAGAGCCCTTCACAAAAAATGGCAGCGACTCAGCCTCCTGGCTTTTGCTTCCTTAATATTCACCAGGCCCTTTTAGCAATTCCCTTGGTTGTATCACATTCTCTAATAATCTGGCTTCTGTTTTTATGACCTCAACAATCTTGGTTATCTTGGAGGCGGGCAGAAGTGGGAATTGGACAAGCTCTGTTCTACTTTGTTCTACTTGTAGTTTTATCAGTGTGTTGATTTTGAAAACTGTCTGTAGTAAAAAAAAAGTGACATTTCTGAAATTTAGACTGTTTAAATTGTTTTGGCCCATTCTCCATAAAACTCACAGTGCCATAACTTACAGAAGGGTTTGATCATCTGAGGGGACATGGAAGCTACAGACTCGCCACTAAGATCTAGGGAGGCTAGGGGGGAAAACCAACAAAATAATCTTGTCTGTTACCAGAAGCTGTTTTTTAATTTTTTTTTTTGTTTGGCACTTCCATTTTTTTTTTGAAGCTGGAGGTCTAGAACCTAGAAGTAGATTGTTGATGCTCTATATTTCTTCCATGAACTTTTATTTTAGGTGACCATTTCCCTGAAAAATGCCATCTTTTTGGTATACTTTATGGTTTGGTGCTGGTGTTGTCCTATTGATATTGGTTATAGCAGAGTAACGTACTAGTGAACAGTACTTAAAAGAGGTATGTGACGTATACTGTCAATGCTCTATTAATAATCATCACTGAGATTCTTACTATTAGTAGTAATGCTTACTTGCAGTTTCAGTCACATTTAGTACCGGTACTTAGCATAAGTACTTCATAAAAGACTAGGAGTAAAACTTCAGACCTGTTATGAATCTTTTTATTTACCTTTGTTTCCTATTTGGTTGAAGCACGTGAGCAGGACTCTGAACACCCATGTTCAGTGCTTTGCAACAGCCTTGTATGAGCTTGCTGAAGGAGAAGTCAAGTGACTTGTCCCCTTTATAAAATACGTATTAGAGAAACTGTGTTGTATTTGTAGACTTCAGAATTATTGAATGGAAGGTGCTAGAGGAAATACAACTGACATCCACTGCAGTGTTATTCTGCTAGAGCTTTTGGTGAATTTTAGGTTTATTTCTCATACAGTCTGTTTACATGTAGCCCATTGGGTCCTCTGTGCTTGTCAGAGAAGACCTAGTTTGGACTTGCACTGTTTTTCATATAACTTCCCTAAACAGGTTACATTCATTAAAGTGAGAGCTGGGATGAAAGGTTGTGAAATGGCTCCTTTGCAATTACTTCAGGTTCATATTTTACAAAAACTGTACAAAGGGTTTGTCTGTTTTGCTCTAACATGAAAGTCCACACTCTTTGATTTTGGCCATCTGTACTGAAAGTCTGTTGGAACTCCCCATCTGCCTGGGGCTCCTACAGTGCTGTTCCTTCCACAGGTGTGGTACCCTCAGCCTTTCTCTCCCCACTACTTCTCAATGCTTCAAGGAGTAAACAGGGACTAAAGACAGTCAGTTTATAGGTCGTATGATCTGATGCCTAAGATCTCATGGCTTGCTCAGCCTGCTTTTACTACATCATAAATATTTTGCTGAGCATATTATTTTACTTATGCTCTCTTTAGATTGTAAAACCTGTAAAATAGGTTATGTGAACAAATTAGTGCAACTCCATTGGACGGAGTTGTTTCTTTTCTCAATGCTATTGAAATTCTATTTCTTTTTGCCCAGCTTTCTTTGTCGAATCTGCACAATATTGTGGCTTTTTTTGAAGGTAAAATTGTCAAGCTCTTTTTCCCCTCTTTCCCCAGGCTTCTTAAATCAGTCTTCCAGCAGCTTGGAGGAGTCCTTAACCTGATTGAGTGTAGCATTTTGCATTAAAAACAATGAAATGTTTCCCATGTTGAGAGAGCTTTGATCTTTCTTGAGGCTTACGGTTTGCCTAAAGTAATACTCCTATGGTGAACTCCATGGTTTTGTTTTTCTGCTGTATCATAGAGGAAATACAGTTTATTGCTATAGAAGATGAAGATACAATGGAATTGGTGTTGCAGAGTCATTCAGTATATGAATCTACAATTAAATGAAGAAAACACAAATACTTTGTTAAACTTTTAAAAACTGTTTTGGGGGGAGAATGCTTACCTCAGTCTTTTAGGCCACCCTGTGACTGAAGGTGTAGGATTTGAATTCACTAGTTGTGACTAAACCTGTTTATGTTCCTAAACATTTTTAATTGTTAGCCATAGAGAGAGGGAGTCTTTATGTACTTTTATTGTATCTGGCATTGGTTTAATCTAGAACATTTCATTTATGTTTTGTACAATTAAAGTAGTGTTTCTGGAAGTAGGATGATACTTCAGAGACAATATTGAGATTGCTTTTGAGCAAGAAAAACACAGTGTTCCTACTCCATTTGGTTTTTTTAGTGGTTTGAGGGTGATGAATGTATAGTAATATGGAATGAAGCATGTGGCTTCAGAAACCTTTTTGCTTCCTGTTCCAGTTTGTTTTTAAATGTTAACTGAATCATGGCTGTTTTGTCCTCAACGCTTGGCTTTGTACTGTATAATTATCTATGCTTTTCCAGTTTGAAAGCTATTGCTGATTTATTTTTTTCTCTGCTCTTCTTTGATTTTCGAAATCTTATGTTGTCTTACACACAGTTTCAGCAACAGGAATCTGAAAGAAACCCTGGTGCCAAACCTTGAACTGCTGTTGGGCTGTACATAGTGTATTGTATTCAAGGAACTCTGGTCCATGCATTTGATGGGCTGTGCCCCAAGGCATGGAAGCTTTGTCAGTGCAGTATCCTATTTTCTCATTTATATTTACTCCATGTACAGCATGGACAGTCTGCTTTTATTTCAGCTTTCAGTCATGCATTCTGGAGATCACTGACTTGTGATCTGTTTTTGAGACTGACATAAGGGAGACCAAAATTAGTGGTGTTACCTTCGGGTGACTAAGTGTGATGAGGGGGAACAGTACTGCACTTCCTGGTCCTGTGCTTCACTTTATTTTATTAGTCACTGAATGAATTTCTGAATGTTTTGAACATGGGTTGAGTGTCAAGGGGTAACTGTCTGAAATTCATTTTAGAAAAATATTGGAATAGACTTAGGAAGGAGGTTAGTAAAGTTAAGTTAATGAGTATGTAAAAGAGGTTTTTTTTTTTCCTTAGTGTTTGAGAAAACACTTTCTGATACATATCTTCAGCCTGTTGGGTTTCTTTGCTGTTTCTTGATGTGCAGATTAGCAGCAATGCCCAGGAACTCTTCTTTGCATCTTGGAAAAAGATACTCATTATCTTTTTTGAATAGTTCTCTGTTATGACTGTAAGTATAAAACTCATTTCAACTTCATACCTGTACTCCAGTTTTTGTTGTTTACCATTTTACTTGTTGATGTAGTAATGTAGGTTTCTGGATTTTGTCCCAATGACTTTTATCTTACCTTATTTAATTGAAGAGTCCCTTGATTTTTGCTATATTACTGTTGGAGCAGAAATGCTAGAGCTTAAGAATTGTCTCTAATGAGGCTTGTGAGGTGTTTTTGCTAACAAGTTTTCTGTTAAAGGACTTTCTTGCCCTTCTCTTCATCATGGGCTGGCCTAGGCTGACAGCGACTTCTGGAATTCTAGTCTCCCTTTGCTCAAGCAGCACCATCTACAGCAGGTTGCCCAGGACCGTGTCTGAATGTGTTTTGAATATCTACAATTGAGACTCCGTCACCTCACTGGGCAACCTGTACTGTGCCAGTGCTTGGTTGCCCTCAAGGCACAAAAGTGTTCCCTAGTGTTCAAACAAACCCTTCTGTGTTTCAGCCCTTTGGTTCTGGTCCTGTCACTGGCCACTGCTGAAAATAGCCTGGTACCTTTCCTTCAGGTACTTAGACATATTAGTGAGGCACTACATCCCTCTCAGGCTTTTTACTCTGGGTTCAGCTAGTTGATATAGTCAGATCTGTAGTCCTCCAGGCAAACTCAATTTATATGTCCTTACTGGCCTTTGAGAAAGGGGTGGATTAAGCATTGAATTTAATATGGGTGGTGTGGTATTCTTGGTTGGTTGAGAAATGGGTGGGTTTAGAGAAAGTACTGTGAAAATGCAGTAAGAGGCATATTTCAAATTTGAATAATTTCCTGCTAATGAGGATTAATTGACTGTCCTGGTTATAGCTGAATTGAAAATAATTCAGCAGTCTGTGAGGGAAGAAACACTTGATTGTCTGACAGTGATAAAATTGCCCAGGTTCTTTGTATGTTCTGCCTAGGAATTGCATGGATTACAGATGATGATTTAAAGTACAATACATCATTTAGGAGAGGTTAGACTGAATTCTTACGGCATATTGAACCATCCATTTTGTGAAGTTATGTACATCAAAAGTAGTTTTGAAAGTACTTTTTAATGAGACTAAAGCTCACACTTTGCAGAACTATATGGGTCCTAAATTAGAACTGGACCAGCCTAGTTTTTGTACTCTCACAAGTCCAGACACCTTTCCCAAAAACCCCAAGACCTCTACAACTCTAGAGAAAGGTTGAAATAAAGATAGATGTTTAAAATTACTTTCATAGTTAGGGTTATTGAATATAAGTAGGGCTGGGATGACTCTTGTAGAACAGTCATCCAAAATGTAACATTGTTGAGGTGTAGTTTCTGCTAGGAAACCTGCCTCAAATATTTGGATGACTTCACTCCCTTGCTGATTCTGTGGATTGCTGGGGAGTGTTTTTGAGAACTTTCACCATTAGAGACAGTGAAGCAAGAATATGTATAACTTTTATATTGTTCTCAATAAACAAATCCATTTAAATGACAGATCAAGACAGGATGTTCAAGTGTTTCATTAGTTATGAAATGACTCATCCACTATAAAATACAATAAAACATAATGCAAGAGACTGCAGAACCATCCTGTTTCAGTTAATTTTAGTACTTAAGTAAAAATTGAAAACAAAAACATTTTAAGGGGGGGTATCTTGCCTTTCAGGTGAAAACAAGGTAATGTTGAACATTTGAACCACACTGTGGTTACTAAAGGCCTTTCCACCCAGTAAAAAAATAGGTAGCTGTTTGGAACTGGAACTGAATATAGTGGAAAAAAAAAAAAAAAAGAGTTGAGCTGTGTGAAATACCATGCTCCGGCACAGTGTTGATGAATGGAGGCAGAGATCTCTGAGGTTTGCTCTTGGGGAAAGAGGTTTATTGGGGGTGCAGAAGGTTCTGCCTCGTGCTCCCAGACACAGCACATGGCCGGGCCTGAGAGGGTGGGGAAGGGGAGAGACAAAAGGAGGGTTTGGGAGAGGGAAAGCTCCAAGGGAGGGGGAGAGGTTCCAAGAGGGGATGAAGTTCCAAGAGACCGCGTGGCCCCTTGAAGCCCCCTTATCAGGAGAGCTTTGGAGAGATTGGGATGAGGCATATCCAATGGGGTTACAGACACTAATGTTTTAGGGGAAGGTACAGAGGTGTGGGATGAACCATACATATTTTGGGGGGTGGGATGGAACAGTCCATTTCACCCCAGGACTCATCTAAAGGCAGGGATGTCATCCGGCTAGCTGGGAGAACTGTTCTCATCCTAGCTGTATTATTTATGAACAATCATATTTATCTATCATCTGCAACATTGAACAACTGGAGCCAGCATCATTTTTCTTCTTGGGACTTTGTTTAGGAGTGGTGAGTGGCCAGGAAGTGCTTTTATGGTTGTAGGTCCCCTTTATTGATGGATCCTAATTGAAAAGCTGACATATATCTCTTCCTCCTTTTCCAGTTGCTCCACAGTACTGGAGATAAGTTAGGATCAGTTGTTAATGTGGACTTTTGATGATACTTTCTTTGACTTAACAGACAGGTTCTAATGCAGTATGTAAAGGGAGAAGGACAGAGTGAGTTGCTAGTGGAGGAGCAGGAGGAGGATGTGGCTTGGGGCTAGTTACAAGACAGGTTTGGTGTGGGGAAAAAGGAGGGGAGGAGTTTGGTATTCTTGATCTCGATATGATGGGTTGCTATTTTGATTTGTTTGTTCAAATTATTTGGAGCCTTGTTAATATAAGCAGACCAGTAATGCTGGGGAACCTTAGATGTGTCTTAACAAACAAAATTCCTGCTTTGATTTCAGCTTCACTGAAAGTGAGTAATCCAGTAATGCCAGGATTGATCACTCCTGGTGGAGTACTGGGGGAGAGAAAGGGTCTCTGTTCTCAACATCCCATTTGGCTGTTAAATCTGCCTGGTGAATTATTTGACACTGAGACTATGTTTCATTCCTTTGAAATGGTGTTGCTCTGTTACTGTGTAGTAGCTGTGTCTCTGGTACTGCTAATTGTAAAACTGTGAGGTTGTTTCGCATTTACTTTTGGTATTCCTACAAATGTGTTTTATGGCTATGTGTAGTGTAGCATTGACAACTTGCCGTATCCTGTATCCTCCAGAAGCTTATATATGAACAGATACGCTAGAAAGACTGTGAAAGTTTTTTTAAGATAATATTTTTTTCTTTTCCAAAACAGAAATGTTGATGGGGATAAGCTGTCTCTTCTGGCAGTCAACAATTCTGAGGAAAGTTAGTGCTTTTGGTAGATTCACTTAGTCATTCTTCTGAATAAAATAAATTATTTTATTCAAAAATTACCTCTTATATTTCCTCAAAAATCTCAGCTTTATGCTTCTCAAGTTCTCTGCCAGGTAAATATAGGTCAAACATGTAAACATAGGTCAAACACTGTGCTAACTTAGCTGAAATGTATATATGAACTTTATTGATTTTGTTGTTGTTAAAAACTAAAAGCATTAATCTGAAAACATGGCAAAGCCTGAAAATGGAGCTTCACACTAGGCTGGTTTACCTAAATGTGTGTTTGGTAATTATAATTATATAGTATTTTATACTGGTATGGTGTTTATGGCTGGAGAGATGTGGAGCTGTACTTTCATGACATCTTAAAGACCAGCTGGGAGGAAGCGGTATGTTTATGTTTTCCAGGACTAGGTGTACATTGACCTCCCAAGGATTAAGTTTCAGGGATGTATCAAAGCTTGTTGAAATACTGACCTATAATACATATTCTTCATCTCTCTTTTCAAAAGTTTTATTTATAGATTTTTTTTTTTAATCACCCAAATTTCTAATTTAAAGAAAAAGTGGAAATATTCCCTCAGTTTAACTTAAAAAATAAAAATAATAATTTTTAAAAATTAGGATCTCTATTAAGCTTCAGATGAGTTTAAAAGAAAAAAGCTCTCCAAAAGCTTATCTTGAAGAAGACGATGGGAATGTTTTCCATCTGTATGAAATTCAAAACATCACAGTTCCAAGAGACTTAAGGTTAACCAAAACACTATCATATGTGTCTGGAATTTAGACTGTCAATTCTTTTACACAATTGGATATCTTGCTGAAGCTCCAGAAGAGTACTGTTAAAGAAATACTTGTTTGAAGTGTAGTTTGACATCACTGTACTTCTAATGGTTCAACAACTTGCATTTCAGTCCTGGTAAAATGTTTGCTGACAAGTGAGTTCCAGATAAATGTTTATTTAATTTTAGTTGCCTCTGAAGTAAAACTACAGCCTTTAGTGTGTTCACATTAGTTTGTAAGGTTGATTTTTTTTTTTTTTAATTTACCAGGTTTTGTCCTAGTTTTTCTTCTCACTTTCTTCTCATTGCATTCCTTGAGCTCTGCTTTATTCCTCATCTGATTTAGGTAGGAAATGATAAATCAGTCAAACAAAGTTTTGTGTTTTTAAATATACTTGCGTATTAGAATATATATGAAAGTCTAACATAGTATTAGATGTGGAAGGCCTTACTCTTGGTGCTCTGTGTGCTAGGAATTTTCTGGGGCTTATTTGTTCTGTATACAAAATTTAAGATTTTAGAATGGTTTTAAGGGAAGTTATGTCTCTGGTTCTTAGAATGAGATAATTCATTTAAACATACTTTTTCCTTCCCTTCTTTTTTTGGCAAAATAAAATCTAAAAGTAGTGCAAAATGTTTTACTTGGAAGTATTTACAACTCTTCAAATGGACTTTCATGCATAAGCGGAAGTAAAAATTCTACTCTTTTAAGTTGCTGTTTTCAGCAGTTGTATGTACTCCATAATGTTTAAATGTAGTGTACTGAGAGTTGTTTTATCCGATTCAATCAGTCTCTTGCATTTGATCCTGTGCAGAAATTCCTGTGATGTAGCTGCAAGCTCACAGCATCTTCCAACAAAGCTCAAAAACTCAGACTTCAAGGTAATGTTCTTTTGAATATCAAAACTAAGGTCATTCTAGTGCCTTTTTCCTTAAAATTTTAGAGCATAGCAACAGGGTCAGTAGGTATGGTTTTTCTAATATTAGACATCAAAAACTGGAGGAACCAAAAGGATAGTACCTACTTAGATGAGGCTTGTATACTTTCAAAAAAAACCAAAATGGAGCCCTGCAGAACAGCAAATTTCAGTGTTCTGAAGGTGAGACAGTCACTGGGTTTTTTGCCATTTACTTTGCTGATTGCAGTTTGGGGTGACTCCTATATTTTGTACTTTTTTCCCTGATCAGAGGAGGTATGTTACATTCTTCCTTTTAAATTTTTATTTTTCGCTTATTCTACTGATTCAGGTTCTTACTAGTGTTCAAAAAGCCATGTTTTGGACAATGTACTCACTGAACTTGAAAAATAGTTGTGTTAAATTGAGAACACATTTAGGCATCATACTGTTCTGCATTTTAAACTTGCCTACTATTTGTTTCTGAATTTATTTACAGTGTCCTCTTGGCTTTTTCAGCAAGTGTGCTTGACAGCCCCCTGCTGTGCTAGAATTTTTAAACAAGGCTCTGTAAATGACCGAAAATTACTACTATGTTTAAAAAGCTGTTACTTAAGTTTGTAATGCAATTTTTAGAACTTGCAATATTTTATCTTGGTTATTCCTTGCTCATCCTGTGCTTGATTTCAGTCTACATACACCTTTCTGGTTTGCTTGGAGAAAAATTACATCTTCTGAAATGGTTTTCAAGATTGTCATTGTCAAACCATTTGTTTAGTGAAGTTTTTATAGGTGTAGTAAGCTCTCTGTAGCTGGTACCTGTAATATTTTAATGGTGTTACTAGAGTTGAACACTACAGTTTTAAGTTGTAAAGATAATTAATCCTACATCTTTTTTGAAAGTTTGGTATCATTTTGGTGCAGATGAGATAGACCTGACCTCATGTGAGTTCCAGACTGATGAAATAACTGAATTTACACATGACACCAAGTTGAGAAGCTGTGGTTGTGAGGAAAATAATATTCAAAATCAGGTGGGAAAGCTTGGAGTAAACCCAAGGTTTCTGATTGAAGCAAGTTAACATGAGGAATAGTATCAGAGGAAACTTATCAAACCTTCTTGTTTAAAGCTAGATAAAACGGGAACAATGGTTGTGACTGTAGAAAGAGCAATCCAGAGATAACAGAGAAATGGAAGTGATCTTTGATGGCTTTGAGTTCTTGATGCTGTTTTAATTTTTTCTTGTTTTTGAGACAGTAAGTTTGTAAAAGGATTTCACTCACTTCTCACAGTGTTTACCTTTGGAATGCTAAACTGAGCCAGATGGCTGATAGTTCTCATTAAGATGTGATGTACAGTGGTTGTGAAGAAAGGAAATAGTTAACACCGCCTTACAAACAATTATTTCTTTTCCTCCTCCTGAAACTTTAAGTTCAGAGACAATGTATATCACTGCAAAACCAAAAAATCAAACACCCCCCCCCCCCCCAAAAAAAAAAAAAAAAAGCTGTTTTGGTGGATTCTCCTGCTTAAGATTAATCTTGAGAAATATCATAATCTGGGACAAAAAATACAGAAATATGTTCTGGAATATTTTGCTTTATTTAAAAGTGGTTTTCTGCAAGGCTCTTAGCTTTCTTTGGTCTTCTGAGTATATGAACATATCACAAGGAGTGGCTTGTGCTGGTGGTTTTCCCCTTGGTGTCTAGTTAGAGGGTTGGGCTCTGTACAGGTGCAGGAAGGATACTGAGCTGTTTGGTGTTGCCACCAAGACTGAAGCTAAAATCAGAAATCTCCTATAACATTTTATAGATACAGCCTTACTGATTACAGAGTGTATTTCCTTCTACATCGCTTGTGGCTTGTAATTTCAGCATTGCTTTTTTTTTTTTTTGTGAGTGTTGTAATACGATCTGATGAGTGGCATAAATCTGAATTAATCCTGCCCTCCAAAACTTTTCTGTGGCATTCTACTTTGTCCCTCATTGTCAATTCTAGTGTGAATGAAGTAGGTACCTTTTTTTTTTTTTTTTTTTTTTTTTTTGATGCAGTTGAGTGTGTTTCTGCAAGTGTGAGAATGTCTCTACTCTTACTTGGCTATTTTTAGTCCGCTTACTTGTATCTGTTTCTATTCAAAGAATTCCTTGGGAAGCTGTTCCAGGAGAGTGTAGTTTGGTGATGCTGGGGGAGGTAGGAAAAGTGCCAGCAAGGAGTGTGATCTGTCAGCAAGATGCTCTATGTGTAGTGCTGCTTCCTATGTGACACTTTGTTTCTGAACAAACTGTTCCAAGAGAATTCCCCCTTCTGAGTATTGTCCTGCCAGGTGTTACCTGGTTCTTGGTGTCATTTGGAGTGCCTGGGTTTCTACTTGAATCTTATTACTCGGTTTGTTTTTCTGTGGAAACAGCTACTCATTTTAGAGGCTGATCAGGTATGGCTGTTAATAACTGAAGTTCTTCATTTCTAGCATTCAATAGCTAAAGCCAGCTGTTCCCAGTATTTGTTCTTCCCTGATATTTTTTTTCTTTTTTAATTTTCTGAAGCAGCTTATTCTGGATTAGCATTTTTAGTAAGTTGGTTTAAAAGTTTTCACTTTTTATTTCACAGCCTCTTTTTTTTTTTTTTTTTTTTTTTTTGGTGGTTGCATGCATTACTCATCTTTTGAGTACAAGGTAGCTGTTAATTATAATGGTAGTGTGATAAGTCTGGCTGATCCAGTGAAATTTTTTTTTTAACTGTTGTATCTTACGGTTGGTGGTATTGACAAACTGGAAGCCTGATTGGTGTGTGTGCTGACAGCCCAAGCTTTAACTGTTCTGGAAGTGTCCTGCTGATGTTGTAACAAGAAGAGCAGGAAGCAGCAGCTTTGAGAAGAGTCAGTCACACCACTGAAGCTACACAGGGTTGATGACCTTTCTCTACTAACTGTATTTCAATCTTATCTGAGATGCTTTGGCCACTGAAGTATTTTTTTTTGTGTTGTAGTATTGATAGCTTAATGAGAGTGTGGCCTGAGTTCTTAGATCCTTTCATGTATCTTTGAAGAGAACATCTATAACTTGTGTAGTTGGTACTCTGCAGCTCTTTTCTCACCTACGTATATATGTGTGTGCCCTGAGCCCACCCGGGCTTTTTGCTGACCTCAGAGTTCCTCTCAGGCTGGAAAGCTTTGCAAATTATTACAGTCTGAAGAGGCTTTGCCTTGTGATTCTTTTAGTGGAGAGGGCCATTCAAAGAACTTCCAAGTCACCCAGCTCTGTTTTCCTCAATGGGTTTGTCTGGATTTCCTCCTTTCTCCCTCAGAGGGGATACTGTGAGTTTTAATGAGATGGCAGGGTAAGCAAGCCTTGTCAAGGTTTTTAATAGGGAATGTGTGGATGTTTAATTGTGTTATTCCTTTAAAAGTGATATCCATAGATGACTGGCAAAAGCATTGAATATTCAATTATGCATACAAAATAATTAAAAATTGTTATGGGTGAATAAGTTGCTTTGGACTAGTTTGAATCTCTTTTAATGACTGAAGCTGAATGTATACATTCACTTCTCTAGCTGGGGGAAAAGACTGTATTTTAGGTTAACATAAGCTGTGTTAGTGTAGCTTGTTCTGATCTTCTTTGGATAGAAGCACCTCCAAATCTTACGCATACTCTTCACTGTTACTAACTAGTTGGTAAGTTACTAACTAGATGCTAACAGGTATCTAAGAGGTTTAACAGGAGGTGTTCCTCAGTAAATGTGATAGGAGCCTCTTTTCCTGCAAGATAATGATATATTCAAATACATATTTTTCCTCAAAACTCTACTGGGAGTTTTTTTGGGTTTTATTTTGTTTTTAAATGGGAATGATTTCTAATTTTTTTGATTGCATGCAGTGAGCTTAACCAAGATCAAGTCATGCTCTACTGGAACTTAGAAAAACAAAATACATTTCTACCTGTGCTGAAATGGTACCTGTCTGCTAAACAGCAGGTTCCCTTTTTCCTTGTGAACTTGATCCTTGTCCTGCCTGTCAGATTCAGCAGTTGTATAGCCACATAGTTTTCCACTGGATAAGCTTGTTGAACTGACAGATTGTTTTGTTTTAGAGAATTTAGTTTGCTTCTATGTGAGCCTGCTGAACCATCTCACTCTGCAGATGCAGGATCACAGCCTGATTGAAGGAAAGGAGCAATATTTTGTGGTTAAGGAGTGGGGGAGCAGGCATGCCATTTCTGGTGATTGCTCACAGTTGTGCGGTATTAGATGTGAGCTGATACTTGATTTTAATGGAACAAACTGTTTGAGTTCTGCCCAAGCTATGGATTGAACTTCAAGTGAATATAAAGCCAGAACCCAAAGGGGAACTAAAACTCCAGTCATGTTTTTTTTTTGACCTTAAGTGTGCTCAGCTAGCCTTTACTTGTTTGAGAGACTTCAGGAGGGCTGTGTTGGTTCTGGTTGCAGAGGATAATAATTTTCAACCCTAAAAAGCCTGCTAGTTTATTTTTTTTCCCCCCAACTGCAATAAACCTTTTTTTAATTAAATACTAGTTAATGTTTTTTCCAATCCTGCTAGTTAATACAGTGAATAATTCAGTTGGAGTGTTTGTTGCAGGGGAAGACCAGGCTGTAGCATTGCTAGCTGCTGCATGGTTGGAAGTTGTAGACACAATGGTGCCCTTCCACTGGATGCTACTCGGGAAACTTTAGGAGACAAAACACCAAGGACCTTACTATTTCTTTCTTCCTTTGTGATTGTTCTAAACCCAGAGAAACAGGTATGAAGAGATTTGTGACCCTAATGGTTCTTCACCACCTAATGTAGCAGTCATGGAATAAACAGCAAGTGTAGCGTGTATTGACTTGGTTAGTATTTTCTTTTATCTCCTGAGGTTCCTTTCTTCCTGTCACAAGAGGAAGTTGTTATGTTCATGGGTATACAAGCACCACCTCTGAGCCCCTATGTATACTCCCTGACCCGAGATACTGATGGAGTTGACAATTCAGGACAGTGTGCTGAGAATATTACCAGGCCAGTGATGAGAATATTATCTCTTCTACCTTGGCAGCTGTTAGAGAGGTTTCACCTAAGAAAGTCTTTTCTCTGACAGGGCAAGAAGTGAGGGTCTTCAGTCAGAGATGGCAGGAACAAGTATTTTTCCCTTCAGGTCTTAAAATATTTGGACAGGGCAAAACTTTCCTTGAAATAGTTCTTAACAGACAAATATATTGAAAAGTGAACTTGCTGTTGCTTCTTCCTCAAGGTATCCCCATGATGGCTGGTTGTCAAAGAGAATTCCTGTTTCCAATGTATTTCATTTTTGTTTGGATCAGTGAAGCCTTTTTTTTTTTGGTTGGTTTTGGGTTTTTTGGGGTATTTTTTGTTGGGTTTTTAAAATTTTTTTTAGTTGTTGATTTGTTTTTCTTTCATGGCAACAGCCGTGGTCTAATCTCTTTTATGTAGTCCTGATAGTCCAGAGTTCTGATAGTCTGCAGTAGTCCAGAGCATAGAAAACAATGTGCAGTTTGTCTGTGTCTCTCTGTTCCTTGAAATTTCAGTACAGTTAATCATAACTGTTGGTAACAAGTGCATTTTGCAGGTCCTTGTAAACATGGGACTTGTTTGTTGAGGGAGCAGAACTTGATTGCTTGGAGGTACTGACGTCTGAAACATAAGGTCAAGTCCTGTGAATGTTTTAGGACATTCACTGCCTTTGATTGTCCAGAGTCACTCAGGTTTATACGGACAGCAGTGGAACTGGGTAAGTTTTGCTAACCAGTTTTTTGCAAGTCTTAAAGATTGACTTGGCTGTGTGGAAGATAAAGCCCTAGGTGGAAGTCAGTCAGGCTTCTCTGATTTTGGTGGGATTGATTCTTACATTTTTTTTCTAAATACCAGTTGAAGTTGCATTTCCTCCTTCAGAAATTTCTATATGAATAAGGGTACATGTTGCCTTAGAAGCTTCAATATTTTTAAAGAAATGATGAGGATAGGTCTGCAGGATGTCAATTAAATGTAGCTGGCAGATTTTGGTTAAAACTAGAGAATCACCAGTATATACTGAAATGTAAGCACATCTTTTTTTCTTATTATCCCAGTCAGACACACTGGGATAATAGGAAAAAAATAGATACTCCGAGAAGATTAAAAAAATATATTAATTACAATACTTCCATGGTTGAAACATGCTCTACTACTGGAAAATATGCCATGTTCAGTCCCTTGTCCACATCATGTTTTTGGGCTCTGAATATGTGACCAGCTTTTGCCTAACTCCAGTCTTTTGATGAGGAGCACTTGCTCTTCCAAAACCAAGTATTCTTCCTACCAAGTGATGTATTTTATTTCTAAGTACTATTAGTGTATTTCTTTGTCTTACTTTGCGTAGCATATGGTTAGGAGTACTAATCATTAAAATAAAATACTTTTTTTTCTGTTACTGAAGAGAAATTTTTGATTTTTGCAGATGGGAATGTGCTCTTAGCTAATTATAGATTTGCCTAGCAGGATAATAATTTCAAATAACAACTCAGAGGGCTTTCAAAAGGTGGGTAAGAATAGTCACTTGGTTATTGGTTACAGTTTGTTAACCTGACGTTTAGGTATTAGTTTGGGTTTCTGCTGGTACTCAGACTGCCCTCAGCAAATACTCTTTCCTTGATAAAATGTAAGAGCATGCAGGTAGTAAAGTTTCTCTCTCCTTTGGTGTTCTGCGAGTGATGCAGGTCAATATTTTTCCTATTTGCTATAGAAGACTGTAGGATGAGACACGAGTTCTCCCAGGACCCGTAAGTTCAATGTAGTTGCTTGGGGCAATACAGACCCTGAATCATCAGCCTGGCTCCTGAGGAACATTTGACTCTTGCAAACTCTTCCTGTTTCAATCATCAATAAAGATGGTGAGATGCTTTGGACAACAGCACTCAAGGGAAATGCATTTACATTGGTGCTTTGCTGATGTAATTTTTTCCCACTGTTTTTTCTCCTCATGCTCATATAATACTACAGCTGGAGCAGTAAAAAAAAAAATCTGAGCTCACTGTACATGTACAGTAGTTATGCCCTCCCAAGGCAACGTCCTGCAGCCTTTTCCCAACCATGTTGCTGTGAGAAATCTTTGACTGGTAGCTTTATTTTTTGAATATAAAAATGCAATCACATTTTTAATGTGTTCACAGAGGTCTTTTCATGGTTTGTCACAGCTCCTTGTCCAGGAATCAAGAAAGTAACTTACTTGAGACTGCCTCAGGAAAGGAATTGAAACTGCAGAAGTTTTTTCAACTGATGGAAGTGAATATTTAACTTCCAGAGGAGTCTTGAAAGTCACTCACTATTGCCGTGCCTGGTCTTTTCCTGGAAGTTCAGTAATAGATTTCCTGTATCTTAGGGGCTTGCAACCATGTAAAATCAACTTCTATTCTCTGTATTTCTAGTTTTTTTTTGATTTCTCAGTCTAAAACGCTTAGAGTTCTCACTGAAGTAAGATGGAACAACAGATCACAGAAAATATAATAGCTTTAAAACCCTGCTATTTGTGTTGATATGTGTTCAGTTAATCTTTGATTATTCACCTTTCCCTTTTTGCTTCTAAAATCCAAAGCAGAAATGCAACTAAATGTGTTGGATAAGACAAAGGATGAAGACTTTGGAGGTGTGGAATTTGGTAGTTGTAGGAAATTTAAATTATAATATTTTTTATTGCTTTTGTGAGCTTGAATAATCGTTGCCATTCCATGTTATACATTACTGGAGCTGCAGTTGTAGTTTAGGTCCTTGGACTAAAAAATGCTGTACGGACAGAAGACTAAAACAAAAGACTGAGAGTTGGGATGGCTTTCATCCTAGATTCTTCTGTTGCTTTCCATTTTTAATAGAAATTTTAAAATAAAGTAATAACTAATAATAAAGGCATTTTTAAGTTTTAGTTTTGTTTGGGTTTTGGGTTTTGTTTGTTTTTAAATTAGTAAAGACAACCGTGGTCTGTGGGTACATCAGTGGAAAAAGAAAAAAGTTTACAGGAATCTTATGCATCTTCATTGATTGTCATGAGAATACAGGCACTTACACAAGAGTTTTGGAAGCCCTCTTTCTTTAATAATTTCTCCTTTTTATTTTCACTGGTGCTCTGTACTAATGTATAGAAAGTGATTAAATTAGTACTAGTTTCATTTAATATTTTATATGTTTCTTCAAATACAACTGTTTTGGTTGCTTATTAGAATTGCAGTGTCTGCAAGGTCAGGTGTTAATGGGGGATGGGAGACTGCTGATGGGGGACTTTTGTGCTGCACCAGATGCTGACATGGAAACTAAAGCATCTGCTTGCCTGAATATTTTTTTAAATCTTTATTAAACAGATTTCAATTAAGAGTTTTCTTCCTCCCAGTCTCAATATTTCCTTATTTGATCTACAGTTTAAATTAAGTTCATCGGTTTGTGATACCCTGCTCATTACTGTGACAGCAGCCTGCCAAACAGACTTGATGAATACGAGGAGTTGGAGAGAATAAGAAGCTGCTTTGTGAGCAAGAAAATGTTCTTGTTCAGCCCCATCTAATTAATTAATAATATCCTACTTATGCTCAAAACTGTTATCACTGTGATGATTTGGAGGCAGTGGCTCCCTGCTGCCTGTTGCTTCTTACTCTGCAGTAGGTGTGGTTGGGTGTGAAGCCTCAGCCATGTGTCCCTGCTCAATGCAGTGTTTGAGGTGGAGTGCTGTATCCAGCAGCTGTGTCCTCCAGCTGCTGTGTCTGGACACTGCCAAGTAGACAGTGGGAGGCAATTTAAGAGGAAATAAAATAACAGTATTTTGAGAGTTCTCTTTTTATCAGGCTGCCAGTTGTGCTTTTAAGAAGACTAGATTGTGTCTGATGGATTATAGCATATCCTTGTTGGCTTGTTAGGGACTGGCAAACTGAGTGTGGGGTTCTGCACTTGCCTGAGGCAAGTACAAGTCCATACTGCTGCCTGTACCTTTGCTGGGCTGCTTGTTTTAGTTCTAACCTGCCAAATTGTGCTGCTCATGTACCACACAATCAGGAGGATGAAGATCTCCTTTAAAAACCCTGTCAAGGTGTTCAGGTTGTTTGAGCTCTGTTCCTGCAGCAGCCTGATCTTTCTGTGCTGTCGTCTCCCAGAAGTATTTCAGCCATTTGTGGGCCTGCCTTTTTTCTTAAAGTATCCTTTCATCCTGAAGAGCAAATATGGCTTAAACAATGGTGGGACAGACAAATGCTAGGAAAAAGAGACAATCTGCTTGAGGAACCATAGATTGCCTGTCTGTCAAATGGTAGGGTGCAGTTCAGCATGTACTTTGCAAACACACAGAAAAGTTTTTAATATAAGTGTCCTGCTGTCTTGTCTAAAATATGAATCCCCATATTTTCAGTGGCTTCGGTGGTGTTGTGTGAATCACACTGACAGATATATCAAAATTCCTAGGTACCATAATAAATACATGTTAATTTAGAAATTATGAACAAATTGAGACCAAATGGAATTACATTTTCTCAACAAATCTTAAGAAGCAATGGGCTGATTCTAGACAACCATATATGAAACTATAAGATTGTCTTTCAGAGAAGTTAGTGCTCTCTTGTGTGCTCTATTCAGGGTTTTTTGCATTGCTCATTGTGCTAGTTTGAATTGTGGTAAGCAGTCTAATCCTTGGAAAAAGAAACACTAAAAACATCCCAACCAAACAAAAAGCTAACTCAAAGGTCATTATTAGTCTGTATAAATAGAAGTTTTTGGATGTTGCCAGTCCAGTCAGCAAAGCTTATAAACAAACAGCTTAAAAAAAAAAAAAAGAACAGACGAAGTAATACTACTGTGGACTCAACTGAAAGTGTCCATACATCTTAATGGTGAATGGCCATGAGCAGATACTCAGTAAAAAATGTTGAATTTTCTGCTGAGAGCATCTCCATATATACTTTATATTTTGCTTCATTCCACAGAACATGGTGTCAGTAGCTTAGGTAACTTTTTGTTTTGTCTGTATCTCACCTTTTTGTTGACAAAATGCTCTGAAGGTCTGTGTGTTTTGGGTCTTAGAACACAATGCACTTAGACTACTTTAAGGGACTGTGAGATTGGCTTTGTTCAGTGCATTCAAAAAGTTGTAGAAACACAGTTTTCAACTTTAGCTTATAACTGCAGTCAGTTCCTGATCAAGTATATTTCTTATGGGAATATACTTTCCTCACAGACATTAAAGACTATTGAATACTTTAGCTAGTACATAAATAAATTCAATATCAGTGTTCAATTTTTGACCAAAAAGAATGTATTTCTAAAGTAAAGAAGAAATATAGGCGATAATGTAGTTATTTGTCCTTTTGATTGTAGGTGAGCTTGTGGAGCATCATGAATTGGTATTTAAACTGAAACATCTCATTGCAGCTTTAATTGTTGCATGTGCATTACTTGTGACTGGCAGTGATTCAGTTGTAGAACAGGTCCCACTCCATGGGATTGCAGTATGCTCATCTTCCTGAAGAAAGAGGAGACTGAGAGGAGACCTCATAGCAGTCTACAACTTCCTTGTAGTGGGAAGTTGTAATGGGAGGAGAAGGGAGGAGAGGCAGGCACTGATCTCATTTCTGTGGTAACCAGTGACAGGATCTGAGAGAGTAGCCTGGAGTTGTGTCATGGGTGCTTTTCTTTGGGTATTATAAAAGAGTTCTTCACCCAGAGGGTGGCTGGGCACAGGAACTATCCAGGGAAGTGGTCACAGCACCAAGCCTGACAGAGCACAAGAAGTGTTTGGATAATAGTCTTGAACACATGGTGTGACTTTTGGGAATGGTCCCGTGCTGGGCTAGGAAGTGTACTAGATGATCCTGATGAATCCCTTCTAGTTGAGCTTATTATGTGATTCTGTGGTTATTGTGCACTGAGCTCAGTGCTAAGCAGCTGTTACCCTGGCAAATTTTGTGCTGAGGCTTGCTCATATAATGGAACTGTAGTAGAAGCACTTTGCTGTTCATTTGCACATCTCCTGCCCAGGCACACGTCTTGTAAATTGTCCTCACTTCCAAAAATCTGCAGTTTTACCTTCTAGCCTTATCGGGACAGAAACGAGGCAGTTAAACATGAACATTCTGACCATTGGAAAGATCTGTTATCAGTTGCCCTAGCAGCTATAAGCCATGCTCATTGATTAGTCCTGTGCTAAATGCTGTACAAACAGGGGGAATAATAAGGTCTTGTTTCAAAGTAATTTTAATATTAGAGAACAAATAAGAATGCAGCTGAGAGCCACAGATGGGGTAACAATGATGTGTGTGGGGGGGATTTGGGGTTTCTTTGGGGATTCTCTGTTGCTGTACAGTCAGGGTATGTTTAAAGCAGGGTGATAGTTTTATAAATTGTTTCTGTAAATATGAGGGAGAATAAAACAAAAGTACTGGCTATAGAGGCTGGATTTAAACCTAATTGTCATAATTTCTTTTATAAATTAAAGGTGAGAAGTCAAGTTGGATTTGGCTGTGACCTTCATGAATGTGCAGGAAAAGCAGTTTGGTTAGTAGGGAAAAGAGGAACTATCTAGTTCATGAATACAGTTTTTTTGTAGTGTTCTGAGTGGTGAGCAAAGTTAAATTCCAGGCATCAGAACTAGACAGGAGGTATTATAAGAAGTATAAGTGATACAGCTGGAGCTAAAACTTAATCAGAGTAGCCAGCAGAAAAGGCTGTATGTTAAATAACTAAAAAAAGCTGTGATATCTAGAAGTACAAATTGACACAGATCCCAGTCAGCTAATAAAAAGGCTTTCTCTCTACTTCATTTCCCCCTTTAGTGTTAAAAACTTCAGTAAATCCAAAAATAGTGTATTAAAGCTGCTTTCTCATGAGTCTGTACAGAATCAGTAGTAAAGGTAGGAGTTCAAACTACTGCACTTATGTTATTTGGTTATTGAATCAGTATCCACCTTAACTCATGCTCTTTTTTTTTTCTTTCAGATTTTGTATTTTGTACATACATTGTTTTGTATATACTGTATATGATGACTTCAGTGGGCAGTGAACATACCCGGGGCACTCGGGACAAAATGCAAATTTCAGCCACACAGCCAACACAACCACAGAAACAAGTAGTGCAGGTATGTGCTACTGTATCAACTTGTTTGACTTGAAAGTGAGAATATAATGAAACAAATTTATTCCCTGAGTCAATAGAAGTTGAAAGAAGATGGGGTGAAAATACATTATTTATTTTGGAAGATTATGCTTGATTACTTGCTTTAGTTATTCAGTACTGCAGGACAGTCTTAAGTTATTCCTGTGTTCTCTCTAAATCAGTTTTGTGTTCTTCAGTAATGTCTCCTGTCAGTGAGGAATTAGATGCCTGTGTCAGGATTTCTGTCCTGTGACCTCACAGTCCTCAGATTTGAGCTCTTCTATCTGCCAGCCTCCTGATGCTAGAAGATTTCTGGTCAAGAGAGAAATTTGAATGGATGGGAGAAGCTTCATTAGATGCATGTTGTGTTCTACAGCATGACTCAGTGTCTCTTCATGTCACAAAATCCTTAACTTCTTGTGCAGTGGCCCCACCAGGTGAAATGGTCATCCCCTAGCAGACTAAAATTTTCAGTATCTGTTGGATGGAAATAAGTTTCACCCTACTGCCACTGATTCTTGGCAGTAGTAGTTGCATGCTTGTCTGGGTTACAAAGAATGCAGAATGTTTCTGCTTCTGGCAACTCAGTATTATCGTGACAGATTCAGTATTATCGTGACAGATACATTTCAGAATTTGTCTGGATTCAAAAACTATCTCAGTTCTTTGCTGGCAGAGTGTGTGTATCTGTATAGAGGTGCTCTACAGAGAAATACTCCCTTCTATTGTTTTTTAGATTAGTCTTCAGTATGGAGACCCTGTTGGTCTGTTTTGCACAGTATTGATCATGTGACCTTAAACCCTTGTCATCTTCTTGAGTTGCAGCATTTGGCATAGTGGTGTGATTCATGCTAATGCTTGGATTTGGAAAGTGACTTTCAACAAATGAGTTTAATTTAGTTTTATTTTAAAACAAGACTGCAGGAATATAGTGAGCAGCCTGGCAAAAGTGATGGCTTCCTCTTTTCCAACATCTTGCAAGACAGCACTGGAGTGGTTTGCCTGGGTTCTCTGGCACAAAGCAGATATAGGCAAATGGGAGGAAGTCCAGTGAAAAGCTGAAAAGATGGTTGTTAGACTGAAACAGAGGAGAAATGAGGGATGGCTCAGGGGTCTGGGTTTATTCAGCCCTAATAAGACAAAGCAAGTGTGTTCTGTTCAGGTACCTCATGAAAGGGTATAGGAAAGGTAGAAACTAACTCTCCTCAGGGAACAAGTGGCACAAGCTGGAGCACTGGTAATTCCTGCTTTTAAAAGGAAAAACAAAAATTACAAATTACTGTGAGTATGGTCATGGTGTGTCTCTGGAGGACCTTACCAAACTATGGGATTCACTGATTTTAGGCATTAAGACTTTTTTCTGCATTTTGTCCATTTATCCTGCCTTTTACATAATACATACTGGTTTGATCACTTAAGTGGAAAAAATGGTTATTTCATACATAGCAGGTATGTTTTAATGCTCCATATATTTTATTGTTGAGCTATCAGGTGGACCTTTCTGCTTACTCAGTCTTTGCAGATCAGCAGAAGTCTCTGGATTTACCTGTTTAATCACCAATTATTCATTTTTCTGAATATAGAGTAGTGTTTTCCCAAATGGATATTCCACTATCATAATATCACATTGGTCATCTTTTAAATTATTTAACAAATTACATTGTGTTTCTATTTTATTGCTTCTGGATAATAAATGTGCCATTTTATTGTAAGATGTATGTCTATTACTGTCACTTAATATTGTATTTTGCACACTTCTGTTTTCTGATAGTTTGAAGTTTTTACTTTAAAATTTCTTCCACTCTTATACTGGAAAAGTACTGTGTCTTGTAAGGTTGAGTAAAGTTCTGGTTGTTTTAAAATACTACTGCTTTCTTAGTCACAATTAAGACTTAATTATACTCTTGGTTAGGATACTACAGCATCTGTTCTAATAATGGTACCTTAAAAATAAAGAACCATTACTTGCTGGAGGAAAAGCCAGAATTTTTTGTGACACTGGTCTGATGTTTTTGTAGTCATCTTGTGGATTTTATTGTTGGCTTGTTTTCTTCCGAGTTTTCAATTCCATCTGGGTGTAATCCACTGTCATAAATATGAGTGGTATTGCACCTACAAGTTTCTAAGCTCTCTGCTTACACTGGAAAACTGAAGAAGCTGCCACACATTTGTTATTCTTTAAAATTGGTATGTTTTTGTCTCCTAACATGAACTTGAATAAAACATTTGTTTGTGAAAAAAATAAATCTTAGTGGATTCCTGATTTTTGATAAAATACGCCATAATATCTCTACAGAAGTTATATTGTGTGAATGTTTTTGCTCTGGTGTCTCAAAGAAAATGTCTTCATTTGCTTAAAAGTCACAGTGTGCCTGTGGAGGCTGTAATCAGTGAGAAAATGGATCAACAAGACTTAAATTCCTGAAGCCAGCAGACATTTTGGTTCTGCTGTCTGCTGAACTCTCAGCAATCACCAATAGAAACCTCCTTTGCTCAGAGCACCACCCTGACAGGGTGACTTCTGTGAAAGGTGGAACTGAGGTGTTCCAGAGCAGGCCCTCCCCGTTACCCAATGGAGTGACATACGAGGCTGTCAGCATGACAGGCTGAAAAAGAGGAGTAATGCAGAGTGTGTAACTGTTACAATGGCTAATTCTCTTGGAGCATTGTCTCCGAGCACAGATGTCACTTCCCTCAAGGAACTGTGACAGCTGCAGTAACTTTTCAGCAAATGAGCAGCTGGTGGTGTTTGTTGGAGTAATTTTTAGACTCTCCTCAGCATTTATGATTGGTGACCTCCTCTAAAGCTTGCATTTGTGGTAAACTCCAAACAGTCTGATCCTGATTAAATCAGACCTTATGAGGCACAGAATTTTATGTGTGTATCCTGTGAAGTGGGATGGCAAAAGGTGAGATTCGGTCAGCTGCCCAGAGTGAATAATTTCTGTCCAAAATTCCAGTAGATGAACTGATCCCACTCTATGAAGAAGAACCTCTGCAGCCTCAGCAGCTGTATAGTGGATCTTAGCTCTCTTCAGTATCAGCTTTCTCTTCTTTTCTAGTAGAAGTCAAGTGAGGTCCAGTATCTTGTGCACACTGTTCTTTGGTATTTTTCTTGGGAGTGCACTTCATAAGCTGCAGATGCCACACTATGAAGTGACGTGTGTGATGTGGCCTCTGTGTTAGAGTTGGTTTTCTCTCAGGGGCAGCCATAGTGTGTTTGGATTTTTTGTACTTCACTGCATCTCTTTCAGTCTCTTGCTTTTGCAAGTTGCCAGTGTGCATTTTTGTCCAGAAACGTTGCAGAAGCACCAGATACTTCATCAATAGCAAGTTGCTTTACCAGTTTTCAGAGACCACTATTTTCTTGTAAAAAAACAGTGCAGCTGTTCATGGACGAAGTATTGAGACATAACTCAAGACTTTTTAAGTGCTCAATAAAACTACAGAGTCAACTTGTTGGTGGGAGAGCTGTGGAAGGGGATGGGAGCAGGGATCACCAGAGATGTGGTTAATTTAGAGATACTATTGCCAGTTTGTTACAATAAAACTCTTAACACTGGATTAATAGTTCTAAATAAAAGCCAAAGCATTAATGCTAAAATGTAGTCTTCCCTGGTCCTTTGGTGTTATTATGTGGTGGCCTTGTCAGTGCAGTGATCTTTAACTATGTTTCAAATAGATTAGAATGTATTGAATTTCTTCTAATGCAAATAACATTTGCAACTATAAATGGGAATAGTCTAGATATTGATCCCTCCCCCACAGCATCTCTCTGCTTGTTGTGTATGTTCTTTTTTGGGAACCGGTAGGAAAAAAGCAGGGATACTGCGATACCCTCCTAAAAAGATATAGTTACCTTTTGTGTACTTTATTGGATATTATCTTTTTTCAGGCAACAGCAGAACAGATTCGCCTTGCTCAGATGATCTACGATAAGAATGATGCAGATTTTGAAGATAAAGTGAAACAAGTATGTTTCTTATGGTACAAGTTTTTTGGTCCCACAGTAAAGTGTTCTAGAGCTATCTTACATTTTGGAAGTAGAGCGTCTATTTCTGAGTTAGATGAAAATTTTTCAGAAGGATATAAGTCTAACTAGGAAAAGGTGCGCTTATTACATGGTAAAATTTTTACAAGAAATTTTGTGGTAATACAGCTCTGATGGTGTAGTTTTCAATGTATTTTCCTTTGTAGACAAACCCTTAAGCCAAAACTCGTTTGTGCTGGTGTCTCTTCTTCAGTGCATCTCTCTAGTATGATCCTGATGATTAATGATTGTCAGAATAAAGAATGCGTTCAGCTTGTCCACAAGTACAAGCACATGAGAAAAATGTTGTCGGTGTAAGCTGAGCTTGTTAATATCTTTAAAGTTTTTCAGGAAAAGTAAAAGTCTAATGATAGCTTAAAGGTAAATCAGGGTGTTATTTTAAAAAATAATCTTACCACACAGATCCATGTATGCATTGAAATCAAAGAATTAAAGTGTATAAATGAAATTTCTCACTTCCTCTACCATGGTGAGTGTTGGGTGTTAGATAATCAAGCTTTCATTACCTTGTTATAGCTGAGACCATTAATTAAAGCAGTCCTGACAATATGGCTGTTGTGGCTATTGGTGATTTTGTCCTAGTGAATACATTGCAGCTCATGAAGACTACATACTCATGAAGACTACACAGATCATGAAGCTCTTGGACTACACCCAGGAGGGAAAAATTAGCTTGAATGCATAAATGCAGCAAAGGAGCAGATTTCTTGGTTTCTTTTAATGTCTAAAACTTCCTCTGAAGCACTGTTACATGCTTTTTGTTGTTCTTGTTACAAACTAGTTCTGTTGATGTACCAAAAAAGAAATCTTGTATTTTGTGAAGCCAAAGGACCCTCATCAATAGTGCTTGTAGCTGTGCTGGTGGGAAGGAGATGCATTAAGTTCTGCATAAAATATGTTTTACCTTCTGCATATGTATTTCTAGCTCATGTAGGTTTTGTTCTTTAGATGAATTTGCTAAATGCCCTGTGACAGTTTATTTATGTCCCACACTCTTCAGGATATACACCATGAGTTCAAGGAGCATAATTCAGAACTAGATCTCCTTAATCAGCTTTGTGGCTGTGTTGTGGCCTTATGCTGACATGGATCAAGGGAGCTAACCTTTCTGAAAGATAATGTATTTCTTAGTCTGGATGATTTATCAGGGGGATCTGTTCTCTGCCATGTTGTCCTGTATGTTTTTTCTCACAGTGGGATAAAAAGGGGCAATTTTGGTGGAGAAAGAGATAGGATGACACTGTAACAATTGTGGTCCTTTACACTCACGTACTGCTGCATGTGGCAGCATTTTCTGCAAGCATACAGAACAAAAAAAGTGTGAAAGAGTACTTCCTTGATTATCAATTAATTTGTGCTTCTTCCTCTCTCATCTGAATCCCAAGCAGATCTGTAAAATGCAGATTACTTCATTCTGGATATTAGTTTACTCTGACATGGTAGCTATGTGCTTTGTTGTAATTTGTGGTCATGTTAGCTCTTACTTTCTTATTATGCTAATTTAGATATTTTAACATGTCTGACTTTTACTGCCAGCTTATGGAAGTGACTGGGAAAAACCAGGATGAATGCATAGTGGCACTACATGATTGTAATGGGGATGTGAACAGAGCAATCAACATACTGCTGGAAGGAAGCTCAGACACAGTAAGATTTTACTTCCATGTTAAACTACTCTTTCTGTTTGCTGTGATTTTCAGTTTCTAGAAGGACATTGGGCAAATCATGTCTCAGAAGTTTTCAATTTCCATGTCTCCATTCGATTTCTTTTGAAGGAATTGAAAACTAGGGCAGCTTCTCTACTGCATGCATACCTTGGAGAAGGCTGAATCTGGAAAATGTTGTGGGTGTTCAGCTGGTCTATTGCAGCGTTCCTGTGCTTCCATTTATATACAGCAGTTTTAACTCTGCAGCAGAACTCAGTGCTCCCTCAGATGCAAGCCTGTTTCTTGCTGCAGGTTTTGTAGTTACTGTGTAGACAGACCCTCCTGAGGCCTGAGACCATCACAAAGGTCAATCTCTGTAAACTGAAGGGCAGGCAGGTATTTTAAGTTATGCCTGTTCTGTAGGTGTGGGTTGCCGGTATTGAAGTTGGAGGAGGTGTCCACATCTGCAGGTTGCATTGATAATACTACTTATGGCAGGAAAGGATGCAACAAGTAGTTGCTTCTTTAACTGTGATGCTCATTTGCATTATTTAATTGAAAAACAGGAGGAGGAGACTAAACTATGTGTATACAACAACAAAAAATGTCACTTATAAAGTTGAACAGTGAAATTTTTTAATCGAAGTGATACAGAGAAAATGTGTTTTACTGCAGTTGAAGTTTTTGCTGGAAGGATTTCTTATAGTTTGTCTTTAAATTAGATTCTATTTCATCTAAGTTGGAAAAGTAACCTGGACTTCCTTTCTTGATGCTGAACACTCAGTATTGCCTATCATTTGTCAGGATGTGTACTCTGGCTTATTGTTAATGAGAAAACTCACCCCTCACACACCCTCAGTCTGGGACACACACTGTTTTGACTGAGGGGACTTTCTTTTCTATCCTGTTTTCATTTTTTATCAGAGTTGAGGTCTTCTAAAGTAGAGGAGAGCATTTCACTTAAATCTGTCTAAATGTGCTGTGTTCTCTTTTATTTTTCATATTTGCCATTTTTTAGTTTAAAGTAGTTTTCTGATTGATAGAGACTATTAAATCCTTTAATACTTTAGTAATTTGTTGTAGCTGATCATGACATGGAAAAAGGTTTCTGAACTCATTCATTACCTACAAGCAATATTGATATGTTCTGTATTTTTGATAGGTCCTTTTTAACCCATTGCTCTCTATAGACAAAATGCAACATAGAAACAAATAGAAAGAACTTGAAGGAGTCAAGGAGGAAGGAGTATTAATTGATGGGTGTGAAAAAATGTATTTTTGAAAGTTTGCGGGTCTCTAGTTGGAAGGATTTGTTTTAAGGCCATTATACTTTTGAACAATTTAACCATGAATTTGACGTGATTTGTAAGCTGAGGTGCTACAAATTCTAAATGCAGATTTCCAACTCTTTTCTAGTCTCACTCTACTTTGATGAACTTGCAGTATTTTAAACTTAATTTGAAAGATGTGTCCATTCAGCTGAAGGAATTTGAAGGGCAAGGAGTGATAGTTAAGATGTGTATTTATAGTTTATTTGGTACTCAGCCAATTTTGTCTTAATCTTTTTCTGTTTGCTTTTGGGGTTTAAAGCTGTGATCTACAAGCTGTAAGTGTGTGACTTTGTCTCTGTAAAGACTTTCTTTTTGCAGCAGTTGTAGCAGTCTGGCTTAGGGTAGTTAGAGGCTTGTGTATGAGTAGAGAAGGGCATGTTTCTTTGCCTAAGACTTGTATTCATTTAACTTTTTACATCCATTTTATGCTCAGTTGTGTTTTATTAACTAAACCTTTGAAGATAGAACAAAATAGACCTTTCAAATTTTTTTATTTCCGTGTAAGGACAGACCATTCTGTTGCAGGTTTTCAAAGGTCAGACCCACTACTATCATTTGGGTTGGCTCAGGCATTGTCAGCTGAAATTGTAATCAGTTACTTCCCTTACAAAGAGAGACAGCTCAGTGGTTTGTGATGGTGTTCAGAAGTAGCACCATCCTCTGTCTTAAAGGACCTGCCTGACTTTCTCAAGGCTTTCCTCAAAATTGTATTGTGGGAAAGCATAGATCTGATACTTTCATAGTCATCTTTTTACTGATCCTTCGTAAGTAATTTTAAATCTCACTCAGGAGAGGCTGCTTCCTCTTCAGTTTGGAACCTTATCCAGTTTTGGGTGTTTCCTGAAATGCTGTAAGATGTTTTGGCACCAAGCCCATCACTGGAACTCTACAGACTTGGCCTTACAGATAAAGTGGTGGTGTTCAAATGTGTTTAGTTTCGTACCTCTGGTCAGCTCTGGCTGGGCTTTACTATACTGGAGGTAGAACTGAAAAGTGATTTCACCCTTCTTTCTCACCAATGCCATGCTGAAAAATGAGAGAGTAACCATTCTCTTTGCTCTTGTTCTCTCAAAGGAAACTCTGTAACACTCAGTTTGTAACCTGCTTTCTTCATTGCACTGGCTTCTTAGGCAGCTTGAGCTAGCTGGCCATGGCCCAGCTCCTCAGGGCTACTGAGTTGCTGTTGGTGGAATTGAGAGATAAGACAGGACTTAAAATTACTGATAAACAACCTTTTTTGTTTGATGTAGGTGCCTGTCAGATGTCATACAAAAGTGCTTTACAACAATTTGTATGTGCAAATATTCTGATATGAAATATCTTACTAGAGCTGTAAGCTCCTAGAAATTGGGACATACATGTAAACCTCTCTACCATCTTCATGATTTGCAAATAATACCTTTTTTCCTTCTTACTTGCTTTGCAGCTATTGCTCAATAAACGAATCATGCAATTGCATAATATATAAGTTGCTTAGCTATTCTTGGCAAGTGTTTTAGTAATTTTATTTTCAACTCCTACAGATACTCCTGTGGAGCTAATAACATCCTTGAATTTATTTTAAAGACTGAGTTTAATATTAAAACAGAAGCCTGATATCTGGACCTTGATCCTGTGTCCTGTTTAGACATAGCTTTTCCTGTGTTTTGCTATGTTTGATGGTCTGTTAAGAGTGGATGGTCTGGCTTATGATCACTTCCCCCAAGATGTTGTTTTGCAATTCTGTCTTCTGAGACTTAAATTCTAGTGTGTCTGTTAGTTGCTTTGCAGATGTTCTGTGTTACAATAGTATCAGTCTTCCTTTAACTAGTTAAAAGTCCATTATAGCCAGAAATATTTGGGGTTCTCATATTCCGTAAGACAATCAAACTTAAGAAATGTTTCTTTCTCGTCTCTTTGCAAAAATACAGCGTGTGCTTCCGTTTATTTGAGTGTAGTTTGCATATGTGACATTATGCAAATACCTGTATTTTTTCCATGAACTGGTGGGGTGTGGGGTAGAAAGCGTGCATTGAGAGGTGTTTCCTCCTTTTTGACTTTTGTGTCTTAATTCTACTCTATCCCAATAGACTTCTTGGGAGACTGTAGGGGGTAAGAAGAAAAGCCTTGGAAAGGAAGGTTCAGAAAACAAAGAGAACAGAGAGAAACGAGGGGACAGAGAAGTGAGTCGTGGACGGGGAAGTTCCAACAGACGAGGAAGAGGAGGCAGCCGTGGACGAGAGTGTATGTATAGGGATTAATCTTTAAAGATTGAGACACTTTTCTTGCAGCTGGAACTGACTGAGCTAAGAGTGAATGCTTAATGGAGCGAAGTCCGTTCATCTGTAGTTCAGCATTGAAGGGATTATAACTTGTTTGTGCCACAGGTACGCTTGATCTGTCTATGTTACTTGGTTTTGGGATGGTCTGTATTTGTTCAGAGACACTCAGTTTAATATAATTCTCTGTTCTTGTTTGATGAATTGATCTTGTACAAATTGCTGTTCTTCATGTAAGTTTTAGAATTGCTTGAGAACAAGTATGTCGCTGCACAGCTGATACACTTTTTTGTTTCTTTTAATGAAAAAATTATCCAGCTTTGACTCCATCTCCTTTTATGAGTGGGAGAACCTGAAGATGTTCTCATCTTCTCATAAGGGGAATGAAAACACTGGGATGATTATTAATCTCTAAATATATTTCTCACATAAATCAACCAAAGGTGAGTTTCTGCAACAGAGAAAATTCATTGTTAGTTGAAACATTTAAAGCTTTGCTACAGTTTCAATAATACATTGTACAAAAGCAAATGGATGTTTCCAAGTTAGATAGAGTCACAATAGATCATGATTGGATACATGTTGCTTTTTGTAGCTAAGTTTTGGCAGCATTCTCAAAGCTGTGCTCATTGTCTGTATTGGCTGTTTGCCACACTGATAGATGAGAAAATAAATCAGAATGGATACAATATGTTTAGCTTTGCACTTATAAGCAGGAAAAATATTTACAATATTAGGCAACTCATTTTATTCATAATTGGAAGATATCCAGCTATTTTTCCAATATAGATGTTGTGAATTTTTGTAGGATAAAGTCAAGATGAAAAAATGTTAATACAACATGGAGCTGGACTTGAAAAGTATATATTAGATCAATCAAAATGAAAGCAAAGGGCAGTTTTTTTTTTTTTTTACCAGAGACAGATGATGCCTTTCTCTTTTTGTAAACTGGAATTAAAGACATTTCAGACGGTTACCAGATCTGGGTATTCTTCTTACCAGATCTGGGTATTTTCTTCCCAACTTTATGTCCAAACATTTTTTGTTTTATTTTTGCTATTAGGAGAAATGCAGTACAAAATCTCATCAGTGAATGTTTCGAGAGGCCAGTTTTTTTGGATTTTTCTTTCTCCTTCAAGTAGCCAGCCGTATTTCAAAGTACCTTGTCAGGAGTTTCCCACAAAACACTTAGGTTGCAGACCTTTTAAGTGCCTTACCTTCACCCAGTCATCATCCCTCTGCTTTAAATACAGAGGAGAAATCTGTTTCCAAGCTTCCACAGGGATGCAGTATGGGCAGAAAGGAGAAGAGTTGGTGTTACTTTATTCAATGTTACTTTAAGAGTTGGTTATCCTTTATTTTTTCACTGTTGTTAACCAGTGCATTATCTAGGAAACACAAAATGAGCAGCTGTATTTCCTATCTCATTAAATAATGTAGGCTGCAAAACATGGCACTTGTAGAGGTTTGTCTCCTGAGGAACTTTTCCTTCTTATATTTTGCTTCCTAATTGACCAGTACAAAGGAAACATAACTTGCTTCTAGCGAAGCCTTAAAGAAGGGGGATGATTGAGATCTGCTGACCACCCCACTTGAAAATTTTGCCTTTTGTTTTGAGGGGTTCGGGTCAAGCAAATGACTGTACTGTCTGAAGTACCAGTCTCTAAAGCTTCTCTTAAGCTGTCCTCTCTCCACAGTTAGAGCTGAAGAGAATGGAGTGGACAACAGTCAAGGAGACAGGCCTTCAGACCGTGGGAAACGTGGCCGTGGGAGAGGTGAGATGGTGGCATTGTTGTGGGACTGGCATTCCTTTCATGTCCTGAAATGGAACTCTTCCATTTGTTTCTTTAAATGCTTTTTCCTAATATTTTTTGTTTATCCTTTGATTCCATGCACACTTCAGCCACCTTGTATTTGGGTACATCCCACTTCCTTACCCTTTATCGTTTCTTGATCTTGGAACAACTTAAAAAAAATGGACAGAAATCACTTCTGTGGTAATTTCCTGTGTGGCAGGCTGCTGTGCACTGGCTATGGAAGACTGTTTTCCCATACTGACTCATGCCAGCCTCCTGTGGGTAGGAGTGTGGGGGGTTCTGCAGGATGTATTTCAGCAGCAGGAGAGCATAAGATTCCATCTGTATGGCTCTTTGGGAAGGATTTGATGTACACTTTTACCATTTCTTTGGGGTGGCTCTAGTTGTCAGGCTTGCCTTCTGCTTTTGGTAGCCAATCAGAGAAAGAACAAGCCACCTTAGAGACATTTTGCTATGAAAAGGGATTTGACATGGAAGAGTTGATGAGAACTGTGGAGAAGGAATACTGTGTAGTTTTAGGTACAGCTCCAGTCCTGTCATGTAGAAGAGGTGGGATAATGGATTGGATGTGGAATCAGGTGATGTGTATTTGAATTGGATTTTCACTGGTTAGGATGGAAAGAGGCTTGTTTTTCCTTAAAGTCAGAGGAATGAAAATAAGTAACACATATATGGTACAGATTATGGGTGGATGAGTGTATTAAATAAGTTAAATTGATAAAATGTATAGCAGAACTAATGTACTTAGTAAGTACTGTCTGACTCAAGACAAATTCTGCCTTCAAAGGACTCCTTTCTCTTGGGAATGTTGGGTAACAAGGCATTCAGAGACAGGTGCATCCAGCTTCATTGTCTTCAGATCTGCATCTTGAAGGTGTGCAGAGATGCAAAGAAGTAACTTCCAAAGGTTTGCGTGTGACAGTGCCTGTGAATCATCAAAAACCCAATGGTGTGTGCAGAAAAGTAGCTCTACAGGGCAAGGTGTGGTATAGTCCACAGCTGCAATTTTTGGTATGTTAACAGTTTACACTTTCAGTAGCTAGAATGCAAGCCTTGCAGTTACTTATTTTATAAAATAATAATTTATTTTCAAATTGTAAGTGTAAAAACAGGACTTTCTAAAAATGGTTCAGTAAAACTTAGAGATTAATTTCAAATGCAGTGTTTTTTTGCTTCAACCTTACAAACCATACACTGGTTTTGTTGTCAAAGCTGTAGCTTTCTAGATGAATATCGTATATCTCAAACTTCATAATCAGATCAAACTGACCTGTATAACTGAAGTAATAGAAACTTCAGGGGGTTTCTGTTCATTGGCTTCATGTACATAGTATTATTATATGTCTCTACAAAATATTTTAGACTGTACTGTAAGCAAAGTATTTTAATGAAGTGTCTGTGATACTACAAGAGCATCATATTATAAGTGTGTGTATTCCATGGCAGGAAATACCTGATTAATTTTACAATGCAAACCCTTGAAATCTTCAGGGAGTTTTGGAAATCTGTGTAATTCAGTTCTTATCTTTTAAGGGATATGCAGCCTTTTTCTTTGGATATTAATAGAAATAATAATAAAAAGCTTCCTGCCAATTCATTCTGTAGTCTTTCTTTTCTGTTACACAGAATGGTCAAATGAGAGATAACATACTTCAGCTGAAAGTAAACAGATTCTAATAATCACCACAGAACCCATTTTTAGAAATGCTTCTTGCAGTGTGTGTGTGTAGAAATCTAGGCACTGGATGTGAAGTAAGGGGTCAGCTAATTATCTGAGCAACACACTATTTTAAGCTACCTTCTCAGGCAGGCGTTATCTTACTGGCTGCCTTCTAGGAGATTTGATGGACTATCATATGTATTACTGCTTCACGGTACAAAAACGTAATTTAAAGAAATGATAAGCAACTGAAAATAGCTAAAACGGGATTGACACAGAGGTGATAGTGTGCTGTTTACTGAGAGGGAAAAACCCTTATACTGAGTATTTGATATTTAGTGTGTAAGGCATTAGCTTTATCTGGCAGTAAATCTTCCATTAATGACCGTGTCATGTTCATTGTAACTTCATAGGGTAGTAGGTACACAAAGTGCAAACATACTGTATGCTGGTATGAAGGGTGTCAGGGATTTGAAGCATATACAAATCATTGCCTGATTACCAGAATGCAAAAATATATCACAACGTGTGTAATAGTATTGACACATCTCAGCTGTAACTGATCTAAGCTAAATCTTTGCTTGTTAAACTAAGGGTGTAAACTTGTATTGATGTCAGGGAATAACTTGTTTTAAGATGCCTTCTTATCTGTGCTTCTTTTCAAAACCAAATTTCTTGCATGAACTTAATTTAAATGTAAGAAATACTGTAATGGTGATGAGCAATAATTGCATCAAAGTGATTATATTTGTCAGTATAGCAAGGATTTGCAACTGTCTAGAATGGAATCTCCAGAAGAAATTGAGGCAGATGGTTATGTCTTTAGGATTATCAGCTATAAAAACATTTTCTTATTTGTGTTTTAATCAGCTGCAGTGTTGTATACAAGCTGGCAAACTTTACAAGCACAGGTTGTTTTTAAGCTGCTGTTTTCTAGGGTTCTTGCATCTTCAATTTTAAGTACAGGTCTGATTCTCCCAGTTCTACTACTTCATATTGAAAAGAATGCAGAGAAAAAGAAAGGGTGTGGAGCTAGAAAAGGCTTTTGAAGGTACTGGGAAATCTGCGGTTATGGGGTGTGGGGAATAAGTAGTCTAGGATTTTTCTGCCTGGGTGTATGGTAGAGCTCTGTTAAACTTCTGTGGGGGCATCAATTGATCATGCCAAGCAATTATGCAAAAGAGAGTATATTAAATGAGATCAGCAGGTTACAGCTTCAAGATGAACTTAAGAGTTGGTTCTTCATACATGTAGTGAACCTGAGGAACTCCTTTCAGTGAGATGATGTGGTGTAAGAAATGTATACATAAAAAGACTTGGCAATTTCATCCTGAGAAAGAACTACAGACAAGAAAAAGAAAAACCACCAAAGATATTGTATGTAAATTATCTTTGACTAAGGAAGTCAAAGCCACAAATAGTTGAAGACCAGGAAAGCATCCAAAGAAATTGCTCTGTGGTTTCAGTTCATGTGCTCTTCCCTAGATATGTGATTGACCATGGCTTATAAAGGAATAACAGGTAGGTAGGCTTTTGGGCTTTTTTTTCCGATGCAGCATAGAAGTTGTTATAGACTCATATATAGTAATTCTCCTGGTTTGCAAAGGCAAGATAGATTTGTTGCTTGCACTTCTGTTTATCTCTTTACTTTGTTATTCCAGAACAACATGAGCATGCTATAAATGTGGGTTCTGCCAGTTTGTTGTGTTTTTTTTTTTTTTTCTACAAAACAGATATAAAAATAAAAGGAAAAAATGTTATGTTTTAATTCCAGCTCTTGTTTTGTCTGCCAGCTGTATAGGAAAATAAAACAGATCATCCTTTTCATAGATACCTGATTATAGTCCAGTTTGTATTCTTGAGCTCTTTTCATTGTTTTTAATGTAAGAAGTATGCTATCCTTGAACAAATGGAGTTTCTATATCTAGAATTGCATGTATAAACATTCCCTTGGTTTAAAAGCTTAGCCCAGTTGGCACAGAATATGTCTTGGATTTTTTTTTGCCAAAACTAAGGAGAATGTTTTTTTTTTTTTTTTTTTTTTTTTTTTTTTGTTTTTTTGTTTTTTTGTTTTTTTATATATGAATGTGGAGCATGTTTTGACTTCTGGAAGTCAAAAATTGAAGTTTGTTTAGTTTTGCTGTGGCTCATTCTGCATTCATTAAGAAACTCTGTCATGTACTTTTTTTTTTTTTTGAGATTATTGTAGTTTAGTTGTAACAAGTCAATTATTTTCCTTTAAATGTAATTTTAGTGTTGAAAGTTTTCAGCATGAATTGTAAAAATGCTTTCTAGGGTAAATGTAGTATATAAAACTGGTTTATTGCTTCTAGCTTTATGGTGACTAATAAAGGCAAAAGTAATATGAATTATTAAATCCAGCTTGGGTGTTTGTTTTGGTTGTATGGAGTAACCTAGAATACAAAATTTCTGCACTTCGCCTTCTTGCCTCTTAAGGCTTAATAAGCCTCTGTCAGTTTGGTTCTGCTGGGAGGATGGTGCTGCCAGAGCGGAGACCAGGGCAGTTTGTTACTGTGTAGTCAGAGATAAGCACAAATTTAGAATGTTGCTTGCCCTTCCACTCTGCATTTCCTTTTTCTTGCAGCTGTTCTTCAGGCTATTTCTTAACCTTGGAGTAACTTCCTTTAACTTAAACTCTGAAAATCTGTTTACATAGTTGTGCACACACTGCACGTGTGTTGCAGTGGAAGGATTTAGGTCTAGAATACTTGATTTTCTGCAGAATAGGTTATGGGCTAGTCCCATCTGGGTTGTGCTTCCACGCACCTTTCTTGTGCTGCCATGAAGTGTGCATTTGGGGGAAGAAATGTTTTGAATGTGAAGAGCAATTCTTTCCATGCACTGATGGTACCTGAGTGGAGAAGTGATTATGTGATGAGTGTTTTGAATTCCTAGTGGGTTTTAGTGAAAACAGAAAAATTTACCTCCTACCTGGGTTGGATAGAAGTATTAATCTTTTTAGTATTCATTCAGGAGAAATAAAATACGAAGAGTAAGGCAGCAAGTGACAGTAGTGAGAGACTCCTCTGAGAGGTACAGAGGCACTCTTTTCGTGACATGCTGTGCTTTCAAGAGAAGTGCACTGCTTACCAGGGGCTCTTAACATGGTTGTATCCGAGACTACCAGGCTTCTTGTGGTCCACTGAATGTTACTTCCTGCTGTTGTTTGGAGCAGGTGTAAGGGGTACAGCCAGGAGCAGTTTGAACAGCATTAAGGGAGATTACAGAGCCCTGGGTGTGGCCACAAGTCACTCCGTAGCTAGTTTTTGCAGGTAGTCTTTTCATCCATCCTCCCAGTCAAAAACTAAGTAGTTCAAAAGGGCCAGTTGTATTTGGAGAATCAGCAGGTGGTTATAGGCCTTGCGCCACAACAGGGGATTTCACTTCTTAGACCAGGGGACTCTCTTTGAAAAACATGGTGGTCTGGGGACTGTGTTCCATCTGTCAGGGAAGGGGACAAGCATCTTTGGTCATCCTGGCTTCATGAAGGAAAAGTTGCACCTGACTGATCTGATATCCTTCTATGAAGGAGTGATTGTAACAATCAACAAGGAAAGGCTGGCATCATCTATCTGGACTTCTGTAAGGCCTTTGATATGGTCACACATTACATCCTTATCTCTACGTTGGAGAGAGGGTGATTTGAAAGGTGAACTTTTTGATGGATAAAGAATTGGCTTCATCCAATTAGTTAGATGCATCCAGCTGGTTGTGGTTAATGCTTCTATGTCCAGATGGAGACTGGTGAAAGATGGTGTCCCTCAGGGCTCTGTCTTGGAACCAGTGCTCTTTAATTAATATCTTTATCACTGACACAGTGAGATTGAGTGCACCCTCAGTAAATTTGCAGATGATACTAAACTGAGAAGTGCAGTTAACACACCTGATGGATGGGATCATCCGAAGGGTCTTGGACAAGCTTGAGGAGTAGCCCATGGGAATCTCATGAGGTTTAACAAGACAAAGTTCAAGATGCTGCACTCAGGTCGGGGCAATCCCAGGCATAAATACTGACTGGGGAGAAGAACTCCTTGGAAGCAGCCCTACAGAGAAGGACTTTGGACTTTCTACAGATGAAAAGCTGTCAGGAACTGGCAATGTGTGCTTGCAGCCTAGGGAGCAAACTGCCTTGTGGGGTGGTGAGGAATGTGAAGTTCAAGGGCAGCCTGGGCTGCAGTGACAGGGAGATGTGGAGGTTGAGATCTTTGGTGCAGTGATGAGGACACATAACAAGCTCACTGCCATGGCCTTCAGGAGAGCAGACTTCAGCTTCTTCAAGGATCTGCATGGTAGAGTGCCATGGGATAGAGCCCCAGAGGGATGAGGGGCCCAGGGAAGTGTGTTAATATTTAAGGATTCTTTCTTCCAAGCTTGGGAGCAATGCATCTTAACCAAAAGAAAAACAAATCTACCCCAACTGCATGGATGAAAAGGAGCCCCTGGACAAACTCATACACAAAAACGAAGCCCAGAGAAGGAAAAAGCAAATAAATGTAGCCTGAGATGAAGAGAGAAGTGAGATTGTCTGACCAGCCAGGCTTCTGGTTGGGAATGCTAAATTCGTATTGTTGGTGATAAAAGGAAGACAAGGGAAAATGTGGGCGCCCTCTCTGTAAGAAAACAGGAGACCTGGCTAACTGGAACATGGAGAAGCTGGAGGCACTTAATGACTTTTTGTGCCTTGGTCTTTTTCCACAAGATTTCCAGCCATATGAATTACAGAAGGTAAAGACAGGGGCCGGGAGAATGCATAACCATCCACTATAGGAGAGGATCAGGTTTGAGACTCTTTGAGGAATCTGAAAGTGCACATGTCCATGGGCCCTGACAAGATACATCTATGGGTCCCCAGGGAAGTGGAAGTGGCTAAGCCACCATCCATCATATTTGAGCTCCCACCAATGAAAAAAAGGGAAGCATAACCTCCATTTTAAAAAGGGGAGGAAGACAGACCTGGGGAACTAGAGGCCAGGCAGTCTCACATCTGTGCCAGGCAAGATCCTGGAGCAGATCCTTCTAGAAGTTAAGGGACTTGGAAAGTGTGAGATGATAGATGACAGGCAAACTAACCCTCACAAAAAAAAAAAGGAGGTAGTCAACATGGTCTGTGCAGGCAGCAGAGTTTTTTGGTGGCTTGTTGTAAAGGTTTTCTGGCATTTACCGAAGTGGGAACTGGTTTGGAAAGCTGATCCAAAAGTAAACAAATACTGTTTCTGGATAGTTGTTTGGTGCTCACTCACTGGAAAGTGCAAAACTGTCAGTGCACAAAAGATCATAGCTTATGATCACTGGTGAGGAAGACCACAATTACAGTAGTTCTAATTTAAATGGGTTTAGATTACTGTGGGATTGCATGCCTAGTATTTGGGTTCCCGCTGTGAATTCTGAAAGCTTCATTTGCTCACTGACTCTTTAGTCTCTGTTAAAAAGCATAAAAAGTTTGTAGATACCCTGTGGGCATTCACAGTTGTTTCGTGACTAACTTTTTTGTCTTCTGTTTTAAGGCCATTTTTAAATTTTGATAGCCAAGAGAAGTAGCCATCTTGGCATGAGAATTTAAGGATATGCTGGTGGTCTGGTTGTGTCAAAGAGAATATTAACCATTTCCACTGGCACCTTGCACTAGTGACCATGATGTATGGCATCCTGTGTCTGAGGTGGTATTGCAGTTGTGAACATTCACTGTCCCATATTTTGAGTTAATTTTTCATGTGTTTTCTAACTGAATTTAGTATTTTGGTTTGGTACTCCCTTTTGCCTTCGTTAGAAAGGTTCTTTTGCATTTGTTGATAAAACTTAATTCTAGTTTTGACTGAAAGCATAGACATAGCAGTAAGAAGTTAAAGGAATCTACTTGAAATTCAAGTTCAGAATTATCTTTCAAAGTGCTCTGGTATAAAAAGTGCTTTGCTGGCTAGTAGTCTAAGACTGTGCATGGAACTTCAGGAGCAGCATTTTTTCTTTTTTGCAATATCTAAAACTTGCTTATTGATATTTTTAGTCAGTATTTTATTGTGCCCATTATGAGAACATATCTTATGTATGCCTGGCTTGCTAAAACATCACCTTCTCTTTAGTATGCTAAGGTTGTTCCTTCAGGCCTTTGCATTTGAGATACTGGGGTTACTTACCTCCTCTATTAAAGTCTATTTCTTCTTTCATGACAGGTATTTCAATTATCTCTTTGTACTTTGTCTGTCTCACTCAAAACTCCTTCTGGTTGACTGTTTCTGTGTTTTGCAGCTCCCAGTTGGACTTGTACCTCAGGCTGTCAGAAAACTGTTGATCTTTCTTCTGCACAATTTCTGTAAATGGTGTTTAATGCTCTATTGATAGCGATTGAAAGTAATTTTATTACATGATGGCCCCTGCTATGTCCCCAGGTAAACTTGTGTAGCTGGTTCTACTCTTAAAAAAACTTATTGGACAGAAGGGTAATCCAGAGTGCTCTGACTTTGGCAGAGGATAGCACAAGAGTAGGTAGGCTGAGCAACAAGGTTCAGCAGCCAAGTTAGAGGCAGTTGGGTACAGTGGGGTTTGGGCCGCTGTTGTTTATGGCAAAAAGCACATGGGCTCATTGTGAATAAATACTTGTAAACTTTTTTACAAGTATTTAAAGGGTGGCAAATGCCAGGTTGCACCAGTTGTTGCTTCTTTCCTAACCTCTGTCTGCCTTCTCTCCTATCAATTGTGAAAAGAGAGCAAAGAAGGGAAGATGTTATAGAGATAACAGAGCTGGTCAGTGTCAGACTTAAGCTATTTTTTGTTCTTATCCCAACAAAATTCTGTGTGTTGCTGGATGGGAATCTTTCCTCTACTTTGATGCTTCTAAGAAATCTTGAAAAAAGTAGGTCCAGAAATGTCTTTTATCACTTAAGTAGTGAACTGGGGTAAGGGGAAGAATGAGTGGTGAGAGCAGGAAACACAACGTCATTAAAGTAGAACCTTCCTAAACTGTTATTATGTCCTGGAGGTACTGCTCTTGCTCAGTTGGGTGATCTTCTGAAAGTAAGAAGTAATTCTGATCCAACTTTGAACATTCTGTCATGGGTAGTTCTGATCTATGGGCATTAGTGTTTTGGTGATTTAGGATTATGATTTTTGTGTGCTCTGGTAAATTTGCAGTTGCTTGGTGACTTAAAATTACCACAGAATTTTGTCATTAAAGTAAACATTGTTTTGTTCTCTGAGTGCAGCTCTTGACCTCCTTCTGTTCTTGTAATACAAAATAATATTCTTACCCTGCCTCAAAGAACCTGAACAAACTGGGTAAGACTTATATACCACCCCTAAAAAGGTGGGGAAAAAATGTATGCAGAAATGTATTACATACAAGAAATGCTTAGTAACACTTTTTGTAGACATTTGCTTTGTGTATACTTGAGTAACACAAAAATTTTCATGTCTTGACAGTATACTGTGTGCAAAAATTAAGCTATTAATTGTATCAAGAAGCCCATAAACTGTGGCTGGTAATCAAAGTTTGAGAAAGCAAATACTTGTTTCTGTTAAAGCAAATTAATATTTTAGTGAATGATAACAAGGAAGATAAGTTATTTGATTTAGGTATTTTCATGTCTGTCGCTGTGATGAAGGGTGAGGCAGAAGTAATGTGTGATCAGAGATTGACAAAAGCACAGTAGGGTGGACAAGTGGTCAGAGTCAGAGAAGGAAACAAATAGAGTATTTAAACTTTTTCCTCACAGATAAGGAGTTACAGAGAATTGCTTGAGAGATCAGGATACTCAGGGAGGCTGGGATTCTAGAGCATCTTAGGCAAGAATGAAACAATACAGACAAAATTTTGGGCAATGTCTAGTAAGTTGGCAGTAGCAGTATTTGAAATGAGTCTTTAGATTTGGAGCTACGTTGTGAGACCCAAAAAAGATGGCAGACAATTGAAGATCCTACTGAAATGCGTGGCCTTAGATGAACCAAGGCTTATTTGAGTGCGTTAGGGAAGCAAATTCTGTGTGGAAATTTGGGAAGTAAATTAATTTAAACTATAGTAGTTTTGTTCAACTGTGGCATTCTTTAATGTGACAGACTAGTGACTGGCGGCTCCTCTGCTGTTGCTGTTAAATGGTGTTTTCTCTCCTAGGGTTTGGACGTGGCAGAGGGAGAGGAGCGGGGAGGTTTTCAGCCCAAGGCATGGGGTAAGAAACATGCAGAGCACAGATTTTTCCAAGGATCAAACACAGTGGCAGCATTTATTGGCAATGTTGCCACTGTATGTATGGATATTGCTGTATGTTTGATAAACCAATATAGATGCAAAAATTGAAAAATTTCTTAGGTGATGAATGGAATATTTTTGTCTTAAACTAGTGTTTCTAACTAGGCACACCTGTAGAATCCTAGTGTATGTCTATTCAGTGTTAATATTTCAAATGTGGAGAGGTATATCTGCTATCAGTAGCAGCCACATAGTGCCTTGGAGTCTGAAAGTTATGTGCTACACATAGTCTTAGGTAAATTTTAAACCAGATTTATTTCAGTGTAATGTAGAGCTTGCAGGGAACATACATAGAACTTGAAAGTGGCAATTCTAATCTGTGTTCTGCTTTTGAGGTTTCATGCTTTAGCTCTTTGGACTTATATGGACCTTAAAACAGATTCGGAAGTTATTCAGCAGCTTAAAAGTTTGCTCTCAATTTTGTTGGAATAACTTGGCTTATAGAAATGTAGCCTCCACTACTTTCACTCATGTTTGCCTTTAATGACACTTCATGCACCATCACTGATGTCACGATGAACTGGAGTCTTATTCTACTTCTCTAATAATTTTTCTTGTTCATAATTGCAGATGAAGTGAAAAGAGGTTTTTCTTCACTAATGCTTCTTCACCTTTTAGCTACTTCTGTATTTTTGGCATTGGTATCAGCAGAGCACTTTGAAATAATCTTACTGGTGCTCTGAAAGGACATGATACTGGCCGCTTATCAGTCAGCCACCTGCTGAAAAACTTACCAGTTGAGAGAGTCTTATTGTTGTGTGTATAAACTAATGTTTTATAACACTGGGTGGAATTGGGATGCTGTTAACTGGTTTTTCAGGAATTTATTTGGTTCAGTGTCTCTGCAGGAATTTTGTTTACCAGTCTCTTCACTTTTTTATCTTCTTCTCTTTTATCCATTTTTATCTCTGTCTACTCATAGAAGAATATTTTTTTTTTTTAATAAAAGCTATCAAGATTACTTATGTGGAAATCAAGATGTTAAATCTAATACAACATCAGCTAAAAATTGACACTTATACTCACTGAATGACCCATGTGTTCTCTTCCATTTCTTAACTTTCAAAACTCTAGGACATTTAATCCTGCAGACTATACGGAGTCTTCTGCCACTGATGGCTTTGGGACAAAGTCAGAGATCTGGGAGACTGGTCAGAATGATGCAGATGATGGAACTGGTAAGATGCTTCAAGAAGTGGAAGGATTGGAATGAAGACCTGTAGCATATTGCAGCTAAAATAACCATTATGTTAGTGTTCAATTAACTTTTGAAAATTTATATACGTCTCTTGTGACATAGATATTAGGTGGTTCTTAAGTTTATCTGCTGCTGATGTGCAGAGCCTGAGTGTCTCTCTGGAGAGAATGAAGGGAGGCATTTTGTGATTCTTTTGTTATAGTACCAATAAGCCCTTGAGAGACAAAGGAATTAGAAGAGTCTCTGGAAGAACCTTGCATGTAAAGAAGTGTTTAGATATCTTAATACTGCTTAAGACCTCACTGAATGTAGTTAAGGAGCATAAGTCCTCCTAGAATTGATTGGCCCACAGGCTTTAGGCAATAGGATGTGAATATCTAAGAAGAAAAAGAAAAGAAAAAAGTTTACAAATATTTATTCACTCAGTGACACTGGGATGGTTTTTCGAAGCCCTAGCTCAGCTGCACAATACGGAAATATAAGGATGTGAGTCTGTGGATGGAGGAGAGTTCCAAGATCTGCAACTTCTGAAGAGAAAAATTACTAAATAAAGCACGAGTAGGCACTTGAATTGAAGCCAAAAAGCCATTGACCTCTCTGAAGATCAAGTCAGATGTGTGTTTCTGTGTGAAGTTTCAATTGAGAAGTACACACGTCCAGCTAAAGGCAAGAGACTGACATAGTTTGGAAAGGAAACATTTGGCAGTGGTCTCATTGTGATTCAGAAGTGAGGGTGGCCTGCTTATCTGTGATGGGAAAAATAGGATACCTTGCTGCTTCCTATGTTCTATGATAGGAGATGAAAGCAAAGTAAACCATGTGTTGGTTTGGAATGGAGAAAGTCGTGTATGTTTTTGTCCTCACTTGAGATCCATTGAGGGTATTTCTTTTAACTGCAGCAATGGATAACTCTTCTGATCTCTTCCTTGGTGAAACCTACTCAGGTGATTTTTCATCTACTCCTGTGCAAGTGTGGAAGCTGATCCTGAAGGGCAGAGTATGCTCTGTTGAGCCCTGCTGTGAGCCACTTAAGACATTCAGAAGGCTGAATCTCACAAGCCATTTTCCACTTAACCAGAGAAGACAACAACAGGCTCAAAGTTTAGGGAGGCTTATTAAGCACCTGTCTTGTCACTCTGATTGCCTTCCCAACCAGTGTGGAAGAGTGGCTTTGAGTATATTTTTGTTTTTTAATGGGTGCATTCTTGCCAAATATGGTATCTCTCTAAGGAATTACTTCCTAAATTACTTGGTGCTGTAGCACAAACATTTTCACTCACATTAGTTTTTCAAATAAGGAAGATACCTAATGTCTTGAAAATTCCTTTGGGGATTCTCATGTTACTGTTTTCTACCTGTTAGCAAGAGGCAGGGTATGTTATCACAAGCATTACAGAAGCTATAAGGTTAACTAAGTAAAGAAAGATCTGCAAGAAAGGTACTAGGAGATTGGACCAGAGGTAGAGAATCACTGGTTTGTTTCTGTTGATTGCAGCTGTATGGGTATAGCTTACATACAACTTGTGCTCTATTTCCAAAATGAACTCAAGTGTTCTGAGACCCTCCCTGCTAACTCAGAGTAGACTCCATGTGCCTCTGTTACAGCCACCTCTGTCCTTTTAGGCAGAGCCTCCTTGTCCTTCTTACTCAGTATTCAGTAATGGAAGAAATCTGCCTCGGAATTAAGAGTAGTTTGGTGTAGGTGAACAGATCCCGTTAAGAGTGTGAATGTGTCATCGGTAGAGGTGTGATGCTAACAGAGTAATGGAAATTCAGAGTTTTGATGTGTGGAATTTCTGTTTGGATGCCAAGTGCATTTTTGCTGTGCACAAGTCACGAATAACCACATTGGATGTCAATAACACAGCTTAAGGCATGCATGGAAATTTGGGAAGTATTGTAGGAAGAAGGTGTGAGAAGACGTTTGAGAATTTTTGGTGGCCTTGTCAGATGAATGAATCTTTGAGGTATGAAAGAATAGGTGTCATTGTGAAGGAGTTCCCGCAAAATTACTTGATTGGAAGAAAATTAAACTAGGTAAATGTGAATGTTCTTGTTGGATGTTAAGTACCTTTTTGTTGCTGAACTTAATTTACTTTCAAATGAAGAAGGTACAATAAGTAATATTGGGGGTAATTTTACAGCAGAAGAGACTGCTGGGAAGGAACATGGAAGTAGTGCTGGGGGGGGGAACAGTGGCAGACAAGGTATGGGGCTGGAAGTAAGTTACATAAAGTTGAGCATGATTTGACTTGTTAATCCCAAATATTAATTTTCAGGTTCCCCCCCTAATTTTACAGTGCTATTTTGTTAATTACAAATCAATGACCCAGTTAAGTTCCCAATGAAGAGTCAACTAAAGTTTTGGATGTGGGAACTATACATGTATGGAAGACTATAAAGCTTGCAGTGGGTTTTATAGATATCTGGTAAGAGTTTATGCAGGAAGGACAGGAAGGAAATTTCTCTCTTTATTTCTCATTACCCAGTCCCATTTCTTATTTCATCTAAAAAATATTAGTACATGCTTATTACTTCATCTACTTGGAAAACTAATGTCTTTCATCTGCAGTTACAATAAAGAGTAGATAACTGAGTAAGTACCTAGAGAAATAAGAGATCTTTGCTTATCAAAATATTTTCTGGAGACATTATAGCAATATAAACTCTTTGTGACATTCTGAGTTATGTACTAAGTATTTCTTTCTTTAGCTACTGCTGGGGAAATTAATATTTTCATTAAAAATAAATACAGTATTTGTTTCCAAAATGTAGTTTGTCATGTGTACCCTGAAAGTGCTCTAGAACCTCATGCCTTGAATTACTGCAGATGCCAGAGGCGTCATGATAATTTGAATAGTGTTTCTAGATGCACCATTGTGTAATCCAGTAGAAAAGCTAGCTGGTTCTGTGAAGGTAAAATTCAGTGTTGCTTGAAATATAGACTGAAAAGCAAGTCTTTAGAAGTTCATAACATTATAAATAATTTTATTCCAAATAATACAGCATCAGTTTTCCTGTATCCTAATTTATATATAAATAATGTAGAGATGAAAGGCAAAGAGAAGGGACAAATGAAGAGAAACAAAATTACCAGTCTCCTCCAAAAGGGAATAAACTTGAGCAGCATCATTTCTCTCTTACCTTTTTTGTAATGTACAGGGCAATTGGAGAACATGAGCACAAATCACAGCAGTTCTTATACATACATTATATTGGAGGTGCTCTCTTCTCAAAGTTGGTTGTAAAAATGGCCTTGTGTTCAGGTAATTACTCAGGTCTGTACTTGGATAGAATTTCATAAGTTTAATGGAAAAATTTCTTTGTTATCTTAGTTATGAACAGCCTTAAATTACTCTGAAACTAGAAATAAAAAATAAATTATAGAGTAACTTTCAAGAGGGACAGTTGTGTTCCTTGGAAGGTACAAGAAGTTGGTGTTTTTGTTTTTGCTTTCTGGGGGTTTTGGTTTGTTGGCTTTTTCAATATTTGCTGTAAAATTCAGAGGGAACATTTTAAGGAAACCTTCAAGTCTTTCTAGAATGCAAATCCAGAAGGCAAAAACTAGTATAAGTTTGGCACCAGACCAAGTTAAATTTATTTTGCAGTTAATATAAATAATTATTCAAAGAAAGGGTAAAAAGTTAAGGAGTGTGACAGAGAGAGAAGATTATTGGATGAACATAACTGAAGACTCATCAAAAGATGTATTCTAATTTTGTTGTCTTGATAACTTTCTAAGCTGAACTTGTTACAAAGAAAAAGAGGAAAGGGTCACAATTTAACACTTAAGTTGAAGCTTGTATGACAAGGATCCTAGAAAACACAAAATATAATTTTGATGAAAACAGAAAACTCTTGAATTGTGATGCTTTGCAAAGCTTGGGGGAAAGACTGGGAAGAGTTGCAGTAATGCCAAGGTGGGTTTTGGTCTAAAAAGAAATTTATGCACCTGTGGCACTATGTGACTTAGGAATCCCATCAATAGGAGGATACGAAGAGGACATTTGAAAACTGGATTTAGTGCAGAGAAGTGTACTGAAATAACTGAGAATGGAATGCTTGGGTTGGGAAGAGTGTTAGTAAAGAGTGTTAGTAAATGACACTAGTAAGCTTGGCAGCCTGGATAAATTAATAAAAGGGTGAAAGGCTGTACACAGTATTTAAAAGAGTAAATCCTCAGAACTAGTTTTATAAGAGAGAACAACAGACAGTTGTTTAAATTTAATGTTAGGAAAACATCACAAGTATTATTTCAAGTAAGTTTGGTCTCTCAAAGGTGGTGGAAAATACACAAGAGTTTGATGTGATGTACCTGAGCTCTTTTAGTGCTTATTTTTTTAGACTCTGAGCTCTATTTTAGTGTTCTGGTGTCAGTGCAAGGCTTGTCTTCTAGAGACAGGTGTTAGCACTAGCTTATGGGAGATAAATACAAGCAGGGCAAATACTTTGATTTCTTCTTCAAAGAAGAAATACTGGGGGAAGGGATTCTGTGCTGGTCAGGGGAAGGGAAAGAAAATCAACTGTACTCTAAAAACTGCTCACTGGGCTTTTCCTCTTTCTCAAAATTCCTGTAGAAATGTGTGGATTACTCTAGAAATTTGAAGCATTGTAGTAATTTTGCTACAAGATGTGGTTATTCATGAAAACATCAGCCCTGGATAGGGGCTGTTTGCTAAAATGAGCATGAGATGTTTCAGGCAACTCTGTATTGCTCCACAGAGCCCACACAAAGCAGATGTTACCTTGTTCAGGACCTGCCAAATAATTTTGGATTCCAAGGTAAAGTTCCCCTCTCTTCCCCCCACTGTGTGTAACCTCCCGTTTGTTGGACGGGACTGATGCTGCTCAACTCTCCTCTGCCAAAACCCACTGTGGTGTTGCGGGGTATGAGAGGAAGCACCAGTGTAGTGTTGACATTAGTACCAGGTGGCTTTGATGCTATCTTTGGGGGGCTTGAGACACATCTGGATTAATGTAGCTCAGACTAGTTCCTGGTTAAATGAAAGGAGATGATTGAAGCAGGAATCTCTTTGCTTTGTACTTGATCCAGGATGCTGGCAGTGCTACCTTTGGTGATCATGTTTTCTTTGCTCATGTTTGCACAGTTTACACAAAGGCTCTGGTTGTTGTTGGAATAACGTTCGCTGTACTGCTACCAGTGATCAAGGCCTTCATTCCTTTTATTGCTCTTGCATGTCTGTACCTGCTGTTTCTTATAGAAGGGGTTGGGTTTTTGCATCCATAGGATTTGTTTCTGTGGTTTTCCTATTTTTGCATGCTTCACAGTGCTCCAGAGTTTGCCAAATCCAGTCTGCCACAAGTTACAGGAAGTGTTTTTAGCTACAGTAGAAATTTAAAAACTGTCCTGCTACCATCATAAGAATTATTTATGTTCTAAAATAAATTGCTCTCTCAGGGGAAGGAATTGGAGTTGTACTCTGAGGAGTGAGTTAACAGGTTGGAAAGTAGTCTCCACAGGCATAGCTTGGGCCTTGAAATTGAATGTGTTGAAAGTAGGATTGTGGGTATTGGAGCAGGTGTTGGTGGTTGTCTTGTGTTCTGTATGAATTTGTGTGTGAAACTAGAGGATCCTGTGGGAGGGTTGAGTAACCTCTCACTGCTGTTGGACCCATAGGAGGAAGTTCTTCCAATGGTTGGGTTTAATCACTGGGTGCAGATGTGCATTCATGCAAATTGAGTCTGGTACCATAAGGGCTAAGAAATTTCTGAAATCAGAAATCAAGGGTATGGGCAAGAGGATTGGTAGTATTTCCCTCTCAAATTTTTAATTCCGCAGACCTGTTTCCTAGAGCTTCCAACTGTGTTTCCAAATATGTTTCCAACCTCCATCTCCTTGCTTTTTGTTCCACTGATAATAAAAACAGGATTGCTTGTAAAGCAGGAGGATTGAAACACAGTGTTGTGGCTTTAATTTGTACCTGTTTTTTTTTCTTTCCCGTGTTGTAATAGGAGCGTGGAAGAACTCAATAGAAGAATGGACAGCTGAAGACTGGAATGAAGATGTGAGTGCAACTGGTTGGGTATACCAATTGATTATTTATTCTCTTCAGAGTTTGTGGTGTTTTCAAAAACTAAATATTTGAAGTAACCCATTATTTCAAATTTATTTTCAGTTGAGTGAAAATAAGTCATCCCTTCTGCCTCCTCCTGCAAGGTGGAATGTCAGTGTTAGTCCTGGAAATGTGTGAATGTTTCATGTAACTGTTACGGTAACTCCATCCTTACCTAATTATAGGGGTGTATCTTTTGAGAGAATTGAAAGAAACTCTTAAATTCTCTGGTTTTCTGTATCAGTTAATACCATCAAAAGCTGACATATTTTAAACCTGTCTTTAGTTTCCTGTGTGCTAGAGGTAGACTAAGAGCTAAGAATGATGGAAATCTATGGGCTGTTCTCACCCCTGTTTGATGCTGGTACAATACAGCGTTTGTCCTAAGGGAAGGGTGTTTAGCAATGCTGACTATGGATAGAACTTGTTTTAATTAGTTATTAGAGTTGAATAATTTGCAAATGAATTTTGAAAATTTTAGCCCATTGTTAATTTCTTACAATTTTTGATTCTGGAAAAATCCCTATAATCTAGGAGAAAATTGTTTGTCTACTAATATTCAGAAAGAGTGAATGAAATGTCAAGATACAGGTACATTAGCCCAAAACACACACACAAAAAAAGAGAAAAATGTGTTGTATCTTTTGTTCTAAAAATAATTGCATTCTATCACAAAAAAATAAAAATAGCATATTGAAATCTGCCTTACAAATTTTGGCAAATCTGTTACAGAAGGACCATTATTGAATGTGGGCTTTTTAGGAAGGCCATTAGTCCTCCCAGTCTGGGGCTGGATGCCATCTAGTGCCTTGATCAATGATTGGGAAGTAAAATTAAAGTAATTGCTTAATAAAATGTTTGTGAAGTACAAAATGTACTTGGAATAGCATTTGAAAGTGAGCCAGTCATGCAGTGAGATTTGGACCTCTACAAGATTGCGAATGAAAAATACTTTAGTATAGCCAAGTATCCATTTGTTTTATAGGAATAAAGACACACTTTCAGAACAAGGGTCTGGAAAGCAGCAACTCAAAAGTTTCCAGCATTGTAGTAGATGATGAGAAAAGAACAGCTCAGCATGAGCTGATGCTGTATTAAAAAAGGTCCTATTGTAGTATTGTTGGCTGTTGGCACTCTTCCCCATCTCTTAGTCATTCTTGAGTTATATTTCTATATGTGGATGCTCTTGAACTTGATTTTTAAGTACCAAATAAAATTTCTCATTGCTTTTACAGATGAAAAATTGTGTATAATAGCTGAAAATGTCTGATCAAAGATCCCTTGAGAAGGGAGATTTTAATTTAGGGAATCTGAAAGAGTTACTTTTGGAGCATATGATGGACTCTGGTTTTAGTCTAGCTGAGGAGTAGTATGAACGTGTGTCTGGAAGTGTGTAAGAAACAGTTCTAGTGGCATGACTATTGGTTAAAAGAACCGAGGAAGCTGATCTATTTGCTGTCTGCAGGGAAAGATCAGGTGTTTTCCTAAAGAATATTTCTGTTTAAATGTGTTCTCTAGTCAGATACAAGTTACGAGCAATTGAGTGAAGTTTAACATTGTTTAGCCCAAGAAGAATTAGGCCTTTGTGACCTGATTGCCCTGTCTGGTCCTTATCTTTTGCAGTAAGTATTAAGCAAGTATAATAGATCATCAAAGTGCTATTAAATAGAGTGGAAACTGCTTGCAGTGCAAATAGGAGGTTGTGTTTTGTTAAAGGGATATTCAGGGCATTAACAATGAAAGACTAGACAAATATTAAGGTACTTTAGGTGGCTCTAGATTTTGCTCTTAAAAGAAAGTTAACTACAGCAACTATTCCAAAGGAAAGAAATAGAATAAATACAAATTGCTGGAAAGTGGGTAATGGCAAACATTTTTTGTAAAGTGTTGGTAGTGCTGGTTTTTATTTGAAACCACAGCAACACTTTTTAAAAAAAGGAAAGAAAAAGGAAGTGTGCTTTGGTGGAAGTGGTTTCTTTACCAGGAAGCAGCATGAGAGGTTGTTTGAATTTCTTTACCTTCATTACATTATACCAAAACAATAGTAAGTTCTTTTAAAATTTCTTATTTGTTGATGTTGAGTTTCTGTGAGGATGCTGAGTATATTTTCCTCTTCTCCTCACCATTCGTGTACTACTTTAGGAGCTGATGGTTAGTTGTCAAGTGCATTATGTTTGGTGATTGGAGAATGATTTTATCATAGGAACAGAAGCTGGAAAGCATGGGTATTTCCCTGCAGATGGAGGACATACCCTTGTGAGCCCAACACTGACAAATGGCTCACAAGCATTTGTTCAGTTCTGGGAAAATGCCGGAGCCTCAGGAAAAGATTTGTGAGTGTAGTGTGCAGCAGGTATAATGGCTTGATTGGGAGCTAAAAATACTACTTCTGAGAAATACATATGTGGTAATAAAACTTTTCAGCTGCCGCAGCATGAAATATGTGTCTTGACGAATTATGTAATCCCTGTAGAGTACTGAATTAAGTGCTTGGTTGGATCTTTTGGCAGTGAGTTTGCCACAGGTAGTAGTGTAAATCTCAATGTAACGGAGCCAGAGACTTCTGCTTGCATGCTGGTTCATCTGTAGAGAGCATTTACTCTCTCATGTATCAAGCATGCATTTGCATTGTCACAAAAATTCTCAGTCTCCTTAATTTGCTGAATTTTTGGGGTTCATCAGTGTTTGTCCATGGTTAGTCTTTTTCTTGGTTATGTGAGTGTAAGAAATGGTTGATATTACAAAGAATTTAATATTTAACTGAGGTATTGCAGACCACAGAGTGTTGCTTGTGCCATTAGCTGACCTCCTTGTGCCATGTAATGCAGGAATATCATAATACCCCAGAAAGTACAGTACACATTGCTCTAAAATAAAACATAGTGGAGAAAGTGCTGAACAATAGAGGAACAACCTTTTTAACTTAAATGTACTTAAGTGGAATGTTCTTTCTTTGTTTTGGTCAGTACACAGAGTTGTGGGCTGTCAGCATTCATCTCAGGACAAGTGATGCAGAAATGAGGGATTAAAGTGCATTGTGTTGACAGCAAGGGAATGGTAAGAAATGGAGGGAAGAACTGTGTTAGGACCGATTTCTTCATGGTCACATGTGCTCCTTGTAAGAGGGTGCTGGGGAGAGTATGTGAGATATTTCTACTGTGCCTCGAGTGATGATTTGCTTCCAGTCAGCCCTTCTGTGCCCTTCTTAAATCAATAGTGTTTCATAGGAGACCCCTATCAGATGACATGTTCAGGGATACGCTTGGTCTCAGTAGAGCTGCCTGTGGGATGGCAAATGAAATCAGTTTATGTCTGTGATGTCCTTCAAACTGCTAGAAATGTATGCAGTTAAAAAGGCATAATTCCTAGAAGACCTGTATCAAATGGCATATTCTAAAGGTATTCTTTGAATAGGTCAGTTATTCTTCAGTCAAAGACAAGGATACTAAAGGAATTAAGGATGATTTTGTGAAAAGTAAATTTAAAACACAAACACTGTACATGCATAGCTCTGTCTTACTAAATCTAACCTGTACTGTCTTAAGATCTATTCTGGTTTGCAAGTACTCCTGTAAATAAAAACAAATTAGCCCTAGGAAGTTGTAGCTGTTCAACAAATAATTTTTAAATGAGAAAAAGTATTAAAAAACCCAACAACATGGCAAAAAACCAAACCCCTCTTTTCCCCCAAAGTCCCAACCAGATTCACTTCCCCAGGTACCTGTGTGAATATCTCTCTGTATTGTAACAGCATGGTGAAAACGATGCAGATTTCTTCTGTGGGTGGTCTGACTTGTTACTTGAGTGTCAGCATGGCTCTCGTTGTATTACTCTTTCCCAACTCATGCTCTCAGAGCACTCAAAGACGTAATTGCCTCTCCTAACAGAGCTACCAAGAAGCAACCATGAATGCTGGTTCACTGCACTTACCTGTACTTACTTGCCTCTGCTGGTGGTGGGAGCTGAAATGTCAGATGCAAGAATACATGGAATGAGTGGGAGCAGTGCAATGTATTACCCTTGTGCAACAAGATTTATCAGAGTGGCTCTGTAGTGTCATAATTTGTCTGTGCATTAATGGTAGAATGGCTGTCACATTAATTACTTTCTGCTGGTGTATTTCAGTTAAACTGTTTTCCAGGTTGATGCAGTTACATTGGTAAACAGTTCTGTGCTGGTGTGTATTGTCAGTAGGTCAAATTTCCTAACTCAGCCCTCTAATTAAATAGGCACTTGATTCTGTGAAGAAGATTTTATTGGAGCTTGATTACATGTTTTTTGTCTTTTTAAGCAGAGCTTCAGAGTAGCTGTTTGTAATGGTAGTTTGACTTTACTTTTATCTTGAAAGTGCATGACCAAAATGGAATTTCTGCAAGAGGGAAATATGAGCATATAAAATTCTTTCCCCATCTCTTTTTCAGCTTTCTGAAACAAAAGTCTTCACTGCATCTTCTGTTCCAGCTGAAAATCATGTGACTCCTGGGCAAAGGTAAGCTCTTCTTCCATGTTTTCCCTATACTTTAAAAACTTTCTCCTTGATTAAGTAATGTTAGTTTGCACATATGAAATATTGAATAAAAACTGTCAGAGATTGGTCAAACTCCTCTAAAAACTGAAAAAGCCTTGGTTGCAAATTGTTGTTTCTGTGAGTTCCTGAGTTATGTATTTTTGACTGTGAAAGTGGAGACAAACTTATCAAATGTGTGAGCATAACACATCTTCTGCATCAGGACTGCTTACAGGCAGGAAGAAAAGTAGCTGGGACAAAAAAAATTTTTGCTGTTGAAAAGGAAGCTCTGGCTTTAGTGTCCAGAAAATGGAAAGCCTGTCTTTGTAGGTGCAGGAAGTGTTCAGAATGTAGTGCTTTGACAGATGTGTTAAATGAAAGCATGCATTGGCAAAAAGGTGAATTCCCTGGTGAACATCAGAGTTACAAGCCTTTACTGATGATAGAGGATTAAGATCAAGAACTAAAAATAGATCAGTTGCTGCCTTCCTTTGCATGCCTTTGTCTTCAAATGCCTCACTGATGATATTGTGGAATCAGTTTCTTCCATTAGCTTCATGTTCCTGGAGAGCACGTTAAAGTATAGTGATGAAGGCTTTGGTAATTGGATAGCGAGATATGAAAACTAGATAGGCTAATGGTTCTAAATGTCCAGATTCTGCTGTACTGCAGTAAAATTTTCCATGTAATACGGATGTGATTTGCATGAGGCATGATGTATAATTTATATTTATTTCTTTCTTAAGAGGTAGCATATTCATGTGTTTTTTGTTCTGTTCTTTATGTTAGAAAATGTTTTAGTTCATTCACTCAAACTGGGGTGGGATTTTTTTGTTTGTTACTTACTGGCAAAAAACTCCCTTCTCTCTCTTTTTTGTGATTGACAAAAAACATTTGAAAAGACTGCTAATCAGTAATTATTCTGTTGCTGGGATGGCAGCTTTAGTATTGCTAGTGCTTTCCTCAGTGTCAGTGAAGTTTAATCACTATGTTCATTCCAGCAAGTTTCATTTTTGTCTTATAGCATTGATTTGGTGACACTGCTTCAAAAGCCGGTGACATCTACCCAAGAGACAGAAGGCAACTCATTTGAGTCGCCCCAGCAGCAGACCTTTGGCCAAGCCTTAGTATTCACAAATTCTCAGCACAGCACCCAGATGGCATCAGGAACAGGCAGCTCCAGTGCTGTAAACTCTTATTCTCCTCAAAGTCTGGTAAAACTATCTAATGCTTTCTAAATATTTTATTTTCTAAACGTTATTAATGAATAAATATTAAAGGTTAAACAATTTTTCCAGTGCTGGTCATATCATGAGGTGTTTTGGTATTTGTTGAAAAATGAAAATGAAGAATATAATTCTTTCCCTTTCAGCTTCCTTCCCCCTCAAAACAAAAACAAACAACAAAAAACCCAAAAACAAACAAACAAACAAACCAAACCAAAACTTTTTTCATTTTGCTGGTTGGTTATTTCTGGATTTACATGAAGTAGTTATATTAATTTTTGATTAGAGAGCAGATGTGCTCATTGCTTGCTGATGTAGGATAAAATAATTTGTTTATAGTTAAGAGTTCTGGACCAGAAAACAGATGTGTTATTTCCAAGCACATATTCAATTGCTTCTTGTGGAAGCGTGCCTTTTTCTGAGTCAGTTTTGAGATTGAGATTAGGTATTTGTTCTCTAAAAATCAGTCCAACTATTCGTAAATCAATGATATTTTAAGATGCATGGGTTTAAGTAAGTTGGTATTATTGTGATTACTGGAAGTTTTTACTGGTCATTTGTTAGTAATCTAGATCTGAAAATATTTTATCTGCTGCCAGATAGGAGCTGTAGACATTGACCCTATGATCATGTTCAATTATTAGTTAAAATATGAACTCCACTCCTTCCCATCTTCTTCTTTGTCTTTTGGTAGTCGGCTGTTCTTTGTTCTGGCTTTGGAGAGCTCAGATCTTCTAAATTGGCAAACTCTACTGGTTCACAAATCTTGGACCAATTGAAATCACCAGGATTGGGTCAGTTTACCTCTCAACAAACAAATAGCAGTTCTGCCAGCACTAGCATAGTTGCTGCGTCATCCTGGGATCTAAAACCACCTAGTACTCAGTCCTCAGTCCTCAGTCAGTTTGGTAAGTGCTTTGACACAGGTTCTTCTCTCTTTCTCTTTATATTAGCCAGTAAGATTCTGTAATTCCAATGATAGTTTAAAATTACTTTAATAAAAGACTTTTTCAAAAAAATTTAATCTTAGTAATACAGTTACTTACAACATTTTAAGTGTTAGGTTTATTTGCTGGTAATAGACATCACAAATATATCATAAACTAAAGTTTTGTTAAGCTTAAAGTCTATCCCTAAATGTCATTACATGTTTAAAGTTATTGAGCCTTCCAGGTAGTGACATTTTTGATTTAGTGTGCTTAAATATTTACATGGTACTTCACTGGTGACTGTTTTTCAACAGATCCTGGAAAATACCTATTTTCATTGTAACTATGCTGTTTTCAGCTGAGTGTGAAGTGGTGTACTTTTATTTTTTCCTCAAATTCTCTCTTCTAATCATTCCATGAATTTTGAATGAGTACTTTGTAATTTCTTCATAATGTGTATCACACCTCAGTGTTCTTTCTGTAGTGTGCTGTGAAGGATTTGGGTTACTTGTTTTGTATATTTATAATTGTATTAATTTTTCATGTAATTGAGTAAAATTAGTAGCAACAATGAGAATGACAGAAACTTACTTTCTGTAGTGTTGTTCCTAGCAGTATCCTCACTGTGAAGATAGCTCTTGTGTCTCTCATGTGTGTATATATTTATGTGTAGATAAACAGCCTTTGGTAGCAATTACTATCTTTGACATTCTAAAAAAAAAATTATGACAACTGACATTCAGACATGAAAAAAAACCAAACGTACATTTTAATGCTTTCTAGTGGACTTCACCAACTGAATAAAAACCCCTTCACACTGGAAATGCTGGAGGTGGTGGTTGACCAGTGCTTTAGGTCACCACATGACTTTCAGCATCCAAAAATTGTGAAAGGGAAAACTGGGTAAAAACCTGTTTATGTGCAACATCTCTTTGATTCTCAGGTATTATGAGATGGTAGAAGATTTCCTATTGTTTTTTTAAATCTTCTCCTTTGCAGGGGAAAGGAACCCTAACTCATAATACCTCTAAATTGCAACAACTCTTTACTCCTTGGAAGTAATCACATTATATGAGCACAGTTAATTATAATGAAACTTGAAGTGTTTGATTAGAATAATCTGTAACTGTTTTTGAGGACTTGTGTGTGATAATATTGCAACTGTGTAGATAGGTTTGTTGTCACATTTTTGGAAAAAACTAAATAATGCTTGGCCACAGTTCATTTAAAGTAGGAGATGTATCAACTGTTGTCCTTATGAGTGTTAGAGTGGTAGTGATCCATGTGAAACCCCTGTGATGTCTGAAAAGACTTGAAAATACTATAGAATAATAACTATTAAGCATCATCTGGATTCTTACATGAGAGTAGAACTGTGAAGAGCAGAGTTCAATGCTTTAATTTTGATATTTCTTTTTTCCAACACTGATCAGACTTTAAATCCCAGCCTGAGCCATCTCCAGTTCTGAGCCAGCTGACACAGCAACAGCAACAAATGCAGGTGGTTCCTGTTCCTCCTCCTGGGCTGGAGTCATCCTCCTCCCAGGTAAAACTCCAAGAGCCATCACCTGTAGACACCTCTACAGCTGTTAACAAAATATTACAGCTCCCTACTATCTCTATGGATAACCAGGCAGTGACTGTTCATCAAACCAATCAGAAACAGATAAAACCACCAAAAAGGAGGATAACTCCAGCATCCAAGGTGGGTAATTGAGTGATAGCTTGTCATTAGTAAATTTAAAAATTACAAAATCTTGTGTCAGCAGTGGCATAGCCAGCAGGACCAGGGCAGTGACTTGTCCCTTTGTACTGAGCACTGGTGAGGCTGCACCTCAAATCCTGTGTCTAGTTCTGGGTCCCTCATACAAGGAAGATGTTGTGGGGCTGGAGCTTGTCCAGAGAAGGGCATAGAGCTGGGGAAGAACTGGAGCACAGGTCTGAGGAGCAGCTGAGAGAGCTACGGGGGCTCAGCCTGGAGAAAAGGAGGCTCAGGGTAAACTTCATCACTCTATAGAAATGAGGGTGTAGCCAGATGGAGATTGGTTTCTTCTCCCAGGTAACAAGTGACAAGACAAGAGGAAACAGCCTCAAGTTGCACTAGGGAAGGTTTAGATTGGATATTAGGAAAAATGTCATCTCTGAGGGGGTTGTCAATCACTGGAGCAGGCTACCCAGGTAAGTTTCAGGAATTGTTTAAAAGATGTGAAGACCTGTTGCTTAGAGACATGGTTTGGTAGTACTGGCTTTAATAGTTGGACTTGATCTTAATGTTTTTGTCCAACCTTAATGATTCTATGATTTGATTTGGTATGTGTTTTATATAAATTGCTAGGGAGAAGGAGAGCAAAAATCTTGGTATATTTTTTATCCATGAAGTAAGCAGGATAGTTATTAGGTCCAAAATACTGTGATGATATCTTTTGCAAGCACATAGCTGGTTGCTCTGTATGGAAGATGGCTGTTGCTGAGTGATTTTTAGATTGACTTAGTAGCCACAGTATGAATGTTGGTGGAGGTGGAAGGGATGTACAAAGATGATACTTTGTTATTGTGGAATAGTATGTTTTACTGCTTCAGCTCCAGATTAGAGCAGAATAAGTGGATTAATTTCAAGTTGCTTCTTTTTTTTCCCTTTAAGATTCCTTCTTCTGCTGTGGAGATGCCTGGATCAGCAGACATAACAGGGTTAAATGTTCAGTTTGGAGCTCTTGAGTTTGGATCAGAGCCTACACTCCCAGAGTTTGGATCAACTTCAAGCAGTGAGAATACCAACCAGATGACCAACAATAGCTTATATTCAAAATCTGTAAAGTATGTGTGAGTTGCCCTTCTGCATTCTCAGGTGTTCTTGTAGGGGGTCAAGTTTGTGCCAAAAACATCATTACAGGGTTACAATGTACTGAAAGGAGAAAATATGATAACTTGTTTTCTGTGGACTGTATCTTAAATGATAAATTTCTACTCAAATGATAATCAAAATTTACCTGGGTGGGTATATGTGAGGCTGGAGATGACATGAACATAAATAACGTTTAAATAATCTATCCTTTATAGAATTTTTCTCATGTTAAATTGCCCTGATTTTCAAGTATTTTGGGGGCTTGTTCCTCACTACTCATGCTGTTCTCCATCTGATCCAGCAGAGTTGATCTTTGTACTATATTAGTGCAAAGTATTACTGTATTAGTTAGTAGACCGGGGCCAGGTTACAGATCTGATGCTCCTACAGGATGAGAAAATGAGAAAAGAGGCTAGGCTTTTTGTATGTAGAAGCTCTCACTGAAATGCTACAACAGCCAATGTTGAGTGCCAGTGTTCCAGTAAACCAGTTTTAATTCTTTACTCATTGAAAAATTGGCATCAATAAAAAGCTTCCTGAAATTAATTCAGAAATATTAATAAAAATGAACTTCCACATAACTCCTAGTTTTATGTATGATATTTAAACTAAGTGGGCAATACAATATTCCTCCATGTTTTAAAGTATTTTTTAGCTCTTTGCATAATTAATTCTGTAACATTAGAATTCTATTGTAAAAAGAATTCTATTGTTGTTATTCATTATATACTAGACTTTATAAATTCTGCTTGTTTAAAAAAGTAAGATTATTATCATTAATTTATCCTTGGAAAAGGTGGAAATAACATGACGGAAAAGTGCTTGCCTTGTTTGGGCTGGATCGAGGAAGATGAATGGTGCTTAGTGCAACTGATGTTTTGAAGCAGTGATTAGTGACAACCAAAGCAATATTACAATTTATTTTTTTTTTGCGTTCTTAGATTTTCTAATATAAATAGTGTAGATTTTTCTGTATGCTTAAGGTAGTTCTAGATAGCTATATAGAAGCTGATATTTTCATGAAGGTATTTGAAATACTTACCAAGATGGTAAATAATTTTTTTTTTCCAGTGATCCTTTGAATACCTCTTTGCCCATATCCAATACAGCACAGGACTCCACCTACACAACCTCTGCCATCAGCTCTTCCAGTCTGACTTGCTCATCACAGAGCACTAGCCCAGTAACAGCTTCCTCCTATGACCAGACTTCTGTGCATAGCAGGATAGCGTACCAAAGCTCCATGGCTCCGTCTGAACCAACCCCTGTTGCAGTTACGGTGAGCTCATTGCAGAAACAGGACCTAAGAATACTTTTACCTGTGTTAGATTTGTATTCCCCTGATACATTAATGCTGTAACCAAGCCAAGTGGTATCTTTGGTTCCCAAGCCCACCCTCTTACTTGTTTTTGCTTTTCCTGTGTGTAGTCATTTTTGGTAATACTGTATTTGGGATATAAGAGCATCTGATTTTGTGGGTGTTGACATCTTAAATTGTGTTTTGACCTTTTTTTAGTAACATTTAAAATTCTACTCGAGTTTCCTTCTCTCAAGCTAAGGAAGTGTCTCTATATGTAAATATTAGTTATGGTATTTTGCCATAGCTAGTAGCTTGACAGTTCCTATAAAAATGTATTTTATTTACTAAATTTACATGGCACCTAGCAAATTAATCCAAATTTTTTCTTGGCCCCTCCAGTATTACTTTTCTGTTGTATTTGAACACTGGGGGAATTAGTTTCATGTGTTATTTTGATAAGCATAAGAAGAGGTCTGATATAGGACAAAGAATCTCATGGGAGATTCAGACACACCTGCTGTCTTGGTATATGGAATGTAGGTTTGTTTTTAAAGAGCTGAGTTTTTTGAATGTTTTAGGAACTTGTGAGAGTTTGTAAGTTTATTTACTTCTGGCCTTTGTTATGTGTTGGCTCAGTCACACTTGTCTTCTGCACTAGCTCGTATGTACTGGTGAGGATCAAGCATAGACTATCCACTTCTGTACTCCAGCGTTATCCAAAAAACAACTGGTGCTTCTCAAGTCTTATCTTTCAATGGAAAAAATTTGGCGTCTCTGTGTAACTTGGATAGTTAAAATTGTGAGTTGCATTAGATCAAAAGCACAACCATTTCCTATATGTTAATGCAATTCCTTCTTTCATATTGGTGTGAACCTGAAATTTGTTATATACAGTACATGGGCAGGTTTGCTGCTGATGGGTGTATTATGGGCAGTGTATGGGTTTCTCTATGTTAGGACACCTTGCACTTGAGACAACTTTATGATGTAGTTTTTCTTAAGGCAGTAAAAATTTAATTTTCTGCCTTGTTTAATTTAGTATGAATATAGAATTTTGCATGACGCATGTTCAATGTGTGATTCAGTCTGAGCATTTAATATACCTCTAAGATGATTTATTAATTAATTTCTTCTTTTTTTACAGAATGGGCACAGTGGTGTTAGGACACAGGCAACACTTGACAGTAAGTTTTCAAAGCTTGGTTGAGCACAGGACTTTCTGTTTGTTCCTTGCTACTTGCTGTGCACACAAGCATATCAGTGACACTGGGTTTAAGGTTTTATATTGTTCTCCATGACTAATTTATGGCTGACCCATTTGACTTTATTTGTGCTTGCTAAAATGCAGCAGCATTTGCTTCTTGTTTACAATTGAAATATGAATGCAGGTCTATTAAATCTACAAACCTAAACAACCTTTGGATTAGAGGAGCTGCTTTGCTGTTGGTTTTCTTTTTGAATTTACCTGTCAGAAATCATTTAATATAAAATAAAATTTACAAAATTAGAAATAAATATGAAATTTTTTAGCAGTTCTTCCAGTTCTGAGCTGGGAAGCTGCAAATAGCATTTAGCTGTAGTGAAATGAAGTCACATTCTTTGAGTAACTATAGGTATAGTTCTATCTCTGCCCTGTTAGAAGCCTGTGGAGAATAAAGATGAGAAACACATTCCCTCTTTTGAGTTTCTTAATACCTTATAAACAATACTTCAGTATTGACTCTGGTATAAGTGTTAGTTTCTTCATCTTGGAATGTTTGTAATGTAGCATGGACCTGTACCAGGCCTGCAACTCTCCTTGGAGTTAAAATAATTAAAGTATAGTATTCACTTTTCTGATCTTTGTGCTGCGCAATGGAAGTTTTCAAGGACAGTCATGTGAATTAAAATCGTTTGGAATTCCAACACCTCAATTTTAGATCTAACCTCCTCTTAAACATCTCTTCAGGTAGACCATTAGTGGATCAGTGTTTTGTTAATGCCAAGTTGAATTTAAAGGAGCAGGAGTGTACACACTTCAAGTATACAAAGACAGCTTTTCAACAGAAGAACTTTTCTATTGTTGTGTACAGAGTTAATAAACAAGTTATGAAATTCACTACAGAATCTGTCCTTTTTTCTACAGAAAACAAAGATCTGAGTATTCCTAATACTTTTGTATTCTGTAGTGGCTTTACTAGTCTCTTTTCCTATACCAGTTCTCCTTTGAGAGCATTTCTGATTTCTTCTTCCATGAAGTCTATTTCATGCATCCAAATTATTTTGAGTTTTTCTTGACTTTTATAAGTACTTTCTCCCTTTTGTATGTATTATAGTGTTTTCTGTTGTGCATCTCTCTTCTTTGCTGTTCTTCTTTAATATCCAGATCTCAAGCTGCCTAAATCCTTAATTCAAAGTACAACTGATGTATTTTACTCCTGATCATTGTACTTGTCTCCTGTTTTTCTTCGTATTGTACATTGCATTCAGGCATCTCGTAGGACATCTTAAGATGGTGATTCTGTCCCTTGTGTTGGGGACGTCTACTTTTACTTCAAGATTGGAATCCTGCTCTTAATATACTGGGAGTTTTAAATATTATTTACTCCTTTTTTATGTGAGTTTTACCAGGAGTTACTAGGTGATATAGTTGCTGCCTTCATGACCATGTTTGTCGCTTGGATTTCCTTCTCTTAGAGGCCATCCTTATTGCCAAGGCCAGGACCTTTTAATTCCTGTTTACATTGCAACCCAACAACCTGACTTTGGTCATTTAGCTAGGAAATCAAATCCATAAAGTGAACAAACTCTAATATATAACTTCCAAGTGTGTATTTGATTTTTGTTTGATGACCAATCTAAAAGTGTCTTCACATACATTACAAGTTAGTGATAATCCACTAGGTAGTGAACCCTGGTGTGGTGTGGAACATGGCCCAGCAGAAGGTAGGGCTCAACTCTTTTCTGAGATTTATTCGTGAGTGTCTCTAATTCTTTTTTATTTTTTGTAGGAGTAGAAATAAGTGAAACAGGTGGGAATCATGTTGGGCAATAGAATTTTTAGGCATCTTATCACAGTATGGTGATCCTATAAACAAGTTTTTTTCTGTGTAGCCTAAAAATGTAAGATAAAACCTAACACTTTTTATCACCTAAGTAAAGTGAGTCAATATTTGACAGCTCCTTAGCCATAAAAAATGCTTAATGTATGCTCAGTTCTGGCCTTTCATTGTAGCTTTTTTCATTCTATTGCAGTACACTTTTGACTGAATATACCGAAGTGATAAGTTATCTCCCCTATACTCCAGCAATCTCAGTCTCCATCCCCAAGGGTGCTGCGTAGGTCTGAATGAAGAAGCAGAGCTGTAGGTGAAACTAGATTTGTACAGTGCCTTGAAAAGGCAGAAATTACTTGTGTTTGCTGAACCAAAAGCAAGAAATTTTGGATTGATGTGTAAATTAGTAATCCAGATAGTGGCAGGTGAAGTGCAGAAGACAGTTGTTTATTACATGTGTAGAATGATAATTGTACATTTATTATAAGTAGAGAGCTTAAAGGGGAAAAATGATAGTTCAGTTCTATTTGTATTTTCCTTCATAGTCAAAGTGCTTGATATGGTTATCAGTTCTTAATGGTCAGATTTTTGCAGACCAAGGGGAGAATGCTACTGTGTTCCTGCCACCTGGGCTGGGATGTCAGGTATGCTGGAATTTTAATTTGAATGTCTCTTTTTAACTTGTTGCAGCTATTTCATCAGTTGCAGCACCTAAGACAGACCCTTCTCCCTCACTACCTTCAGTTGGTTCTCTGCCCAGTGTGGTGTCTACCACGGCCTCACTTCTGCCTTCAGCATCACAGCACATGGCAGCATTGCCCACCTTGCCTCAGTCCAGTGATCTGTCCAGCAGTTCACTCTCCCAGCTGAGCAGGTACAGTAAAGTTGTGGTAAACTGAGGCGGTCAGTTTTGAGGATAGGACAGGTCTAAGAGTGTTTCCATATAGGGCTGGAAGGCACCAGGGGTCCCTTTTCTGATGTGAACCACAATTAGGAGGGAGATTCAGAGGACAACAAAAGGCAGCTCTGGGCTGCCGTCTAATGGCAGAGCAGCTGCTGCCCTCAAGCTTTCATGATACATATACAGCTTTGTGTTTCAAGAGGTTTGCTTCAATCATGCTAGCTAAATCTGCTAAATTGAGTCCCCCAGTTTATTTTTCCTACTTTGTGCCTGCTGTTTTTGTTCAGTGTTATATGTTTGAAATTATTGTTTAACAATTTATTACATGGCAAATTTGAAATAGTGTAGTCTCATTTGTATTTGTATTTCTTAAAATTAAAACCTAGAAGCAATTTCACAGGGAAACTGTGTGTACTCTCTTTTTCTAAGATATTTCCTTAAGAGATTTGAAAATAACAGTTTGATATTCCTGGAAGTGCATCTAGCACAATTCAGCTCTTTAGCACTGTCTCTGTTTTTCTGAATGCCTGTTACATTGTCAGTCAGGTTGATGCCTTAGGATTTTAACTTTTACATTTTTCATTTATTTTTTAATTGCAGCAATCCTGCAATTCTTTAGTGTATTGCCTCTAAACTCCATATAGAGTGTTAGCTACACAGTGTCTTCACATTTTGGTTTGACAAAACAATTCCTCTTTAGGTCTGGGACTCAAGGACACCTTACTGTCTCAGGCCCTGGAAAGTATAATCAAAAGTGAGATGGTGGGGAGCAGTCTTGGGGTAAATGACTTAATTAACTGAAGCTGTAATTGAAACATTAACTGCCAATATGCAAATTGACCAAACTTAATAGTGTGAAAACTTGTGACTGGTCATCCATGTCTGGGTGTAATCCTTGGGGAGGCTTCATATGCTCTTAAGGTACTTGAAGGCCCTCCAATAAATATAATCACTTTTTATTCTCTTAATTTTGTCTGGCCTCTGGTTTTAAGGAAGCCCGAAAAAGGCATCAGGGTGACAATCCTGAAGCTTTATTGATTGAGTTACATTTTTGATGTTTGCCTTTGTACTGTATTTGTTAATACAATAAACTGATCTGGGATATCAGCGAGTTTTTTTCCTGTTTCACAACTAGTACATAGTTTATTTTCTTTTAACACTCTATTTTTTTGTTGAATAAAATAGTAAATATGTTGAGCAAGAACTATTCCCTTTACATTGGTCACATTTCCCCTGGTTTGTTGAAAAGCTATGTAAATGGATGGAAATTTCAGCTGGAGGGCAATGCTGTTGGACAGACACAAAGTTTCAGCCATCATCAGGATACCTGAAATCCAAATGTGTCTTTCTTCATAGAGCTGATGGCTGTCGTCTGTGTCTCTACCATAGGTCAGATGGTGAATTAACACTTGTCAAAGGAGCTGGGGAGAGTGGATAAGGGAGTGGTATAAAACTTGCGTTTCCTTTACTGCCTGAAGTGATGTTGTTCCAATTCCTAAAGAAAGGGGACAATATTGAAAGTTGATCTATGAAACTGTGAAAGTTTATTCTGAGCCCATGTCTTGAAGAGCTACCAGAAGTGTTTGCCTTTAAATTAGGTCATATAATGAAGCTGTCAGCTTTGGTATGAAAACTGTGTTTTCTTGTGGCTATTTCTGTAGAAAGCACTAAACTAATTTTGTTGTTAGGATCTCTCCTGCTTCTTATTTAATAGGGAGGGTTTTTTTGAGCACCAATCTATACAGGTGTTGTATATCTTCATTTTAGTTACCTTTGTTCTATGTCGTTTCAGTTTATTGCATACCCTATACAGTAGGTTACATTCTTGACCTTGAATATAAGGTATAACTTGTTGGTTTAAATGTTCAAATGCCAGTTTCAGTCACCTTTCAGGGAGGCGTTTAAAGATCTCTGGATGAATTATGAGACAAGTACCCTGCAGTTCTAATTGTTCGAGTTAATGTTATGCAACTCAAAATGTGAGAAACAGCACAGTGAGTCAAACCAAAGCACTGCCTCACTTAAAACCTGTCCCCCATGGTATGCAGCAGCAGAGAAAGAATGAGAAGCCAGGCTTGCGCTTGTGTGAACCTTGTTTTGATTTTTGGACTTCATGTCCATGTCATGGAGTCATCGCTATTTGATTCCTAAAGCAACTACAGTTTTTCTGAAGATACAATAAATTGAAAAATACAAACAAATGGAGTTTTAGATGTTTCTTCTTAATAATAATGACCCTGTACTTTATTTTTTTCATTAAAAAGTAGTAGGGTACTAATTAAAGGAAAAAGTGCCTGTAGAGGTGTCTGTATTGATACAGACACGTATACATGCACATATACATGTAAGAGTGTATGTATACATATGTATGTGTATGTATACACACACTCTTACATGTAATTTTTTCTTTAACTACTCTGTTACTGTAGGTGTGTACACACACCTAGAATTTTAATTCTTCAGCTAATGCCCTACTGCATATCTGTATTTGTTAAAAAGGGAAAATTAATTTTATAAATTCTTTACAATTTCCTTCCAGCTCCCTTCCCAATCATCAGACCAGCCTCTCTCCTGCCTCAGTGTTGTCTTCAGGCACATCACATGTGGTAAGTCTTGTTAGTATTGAAAGAAGTGCTTGGCAAATAGTCGGTTTATCTTATAATTATGACCATCTCTTAAAGTTGGATGTGTCTCAGTACCCCAAGAGCCAAAAGAAGAGCTTTACTTCAGGGAAGAAGGACTGTCAGCCCTCTAGTGGGGGAAAAGCAATTACCACTTGTGATTTGTACTAGATCAGGAATAGCTATGACAGAGACTTGCCAGTCACACAGCTGAGGGAAATTGTCGTGCCAGCTAGAGGGGATGAAATTAAAAAAAATTGCTTACAACTAATTTATTACAAAACAAAACAAAACAAAAACAAACTTCAAAATGGCAATCTGAAATGTCTCCAAAATGTGGACTGTTAGCAATCTGCACTGGAGAGGTTAGCTGACAAAATGCCAGGTGATGGAATGTTATATGTTACATTTGAGTTACTGTATTACAATTTTGTGGTGGTACAGCAATTTGAGTTTAGCTCTCATACAATAATTTTCTTTAAATCGCAAAAGCATCATAAGCATGCAACTTAGTTGCTTGCTTGGTACATAGACAATGCATATCTTTTGCATGTGCTGCTGTTACTTTAGAAGTTTTTGTTGTTTTGGGCTTTTTTTCCCTTTTCCCCAGCATCTTCCACTGTGGTTTATTTGCTCTGTGATCCTCATTCTTTTTGTCTCCTTTTCTAGCACACTAGTATTGAGAACACAACTTCGCTCCAGCCCTCAACAACCTTTTCAACTGCTTCAACCTCAGCCACTAGCACCACCTCCTCGGTTGTCAGCATGACAAGCAGTATGAACACTACCAACAGCCTTGGCCTGAGTGTTACCAGTGTGTCTATACCAGCTGCTACCACACGGGCAGCTCCCTTAGTGTCTTCAGGTTGGCAGTATTGACAGGTCACGTGGATAGACAGAGGATTTCAGTCAGCGGGGATGTCAGTTGAGCATCTGACCCTCCATAACAACACTAAGAAGTCCACACTCTTCACTGGCATTTCCAGCATGCTTTATTTGCTGGCTTATGAAATAAAGTTTCCTGATTTTATGTATTTGAAATATTTGTTAGGGTGTTATATGGCATTTGTATAGCATATTCCATCCCCAAAGAGCTTTATAAATACACACCAGAACAGTTCTGGCTTGGGAAGTTTTGGGCTAGAAAATTCACCCAGTTTGTGTTCTGAGCTGTGATTAGCTCCTGACTATGAGTTCACATAAGCTTTAGTTTCAGGCTGCTCTGTGACTTATTTGGCAGTATCAAAATATACTGTAGTGACCTCATTATCATGTGTCACATCCCTACTGCCACTTCCACAGAAGGGAAAGAAATGTCTGGGTCATTGCACAGAAAATAGCACTTCAGAAGGGAGGGTCCATGGAGAAGGAGGGCTGGGAGGCTTCTTGCACTGAAGTTGAAGTGATGCTAAATTCTTTCTTCTCTGATGATCCTGAACTGATAAAAGGAAATCTTATATAGAGAAGTAAGTGATGTATTGTTAAGGATCAGGCTTAGTTGCAGAAGTATTTCTCATTTCTATAGCTTGTAAATGAAGTGTCTTGTGACTGGCCAAAATGCATTGTTCTTCTACTGTTCTGCTTCCTAGCACTGCTTCATGAAGGCAGCTGAAACCATTTCAGTCTTCTCTTTACTATTCCTAGTTGTAGTAAGTCACCACAGAAAGCATGGTGGCAACATTTAGCGCTTTCCAGTCTATTGCTGGAGATAAAGGGAATACATTGACAGAGCAGGAAATGAAAGGAGAGAATTATCTCTCTCAGATTGAGAACGATTTCTAAATTTGCCTTCAGGAAAGGACTGAGCAAAACAGAAGTTTTGTAATCTTGTTATCCTTGTACTCTTGTAATTCTTGTAATCTTCTTGGGCAAAGTAAATGACAAATTCAGGCTATTCTGTGATAGGACTGTTTTCACGAGAAAGTAGCCCAAGCTTTCCCTCCCTTGAGACATGGTTAAACTCTTCAGGCTATTTTGAGCACCTTCGTCAAACAGCACAAAATCTCCTCTTTAAAATGTAAGATGGCGTAGCTGTCACAGTTTGTGAGCTATCTTATCTCAATGCTGAAGCCTTTTTTAAAGGCTTGTTAAAGTGTCTATATTTTGATTCTACAGGCAAAGCACCCCCAAACCTGCCCCAAGGTGTACCACCCTTGTTGCATAACCAGTATATTGTGGGACCTGGAGGACTTCTGCCTGCCTACCCAGTAAGCAGTTTCATTGTTTCTCTTTGATTTCTTAGCTCTTGGTGCAAATGGGCCCTCCAGACCTGCTACTGTCTATGCCAAGTAATTTCTGGTGGCACATGTTACACCTGGAATTCTTGTTTCAAATACTAAGAACACCTGAAATATGTTCAGTAGAGGCTTACTATTGATTGTAAACTGCAGAGCTTCTGGTACAGACCTGATCTGGCTACTGTTGAAGCTAAACATGGGTGTGGCTATGGTTTTCAGTGTTAACAGGTTTTAGGCCCTTTGAGTAAATTTAGGCTATTTTAGGTTTGTGTTACTAGAATGGATTTGCCATAGTAGTGACTCAAATGTGCCATGTGGCCTGTCTATCATGATTTGAAAGACTGCACATAGCTTTTTGATGTCTGACCAGCTTCAACGTATTTTTGGTTATCTGGTTTTTGAATCTGAACCTTCAGTAACTTTTCTATATCAAACTAAATGTGAGGAGATACCCAGGAGGTTGTGTTGTGGTCAAGTCATCAACTCTTTAATCTTAGTGCTCTTTGAAGTAATGGTTACAGCAAAGAGGGCTGTTCTTACTACCAAATCTGAATGCCCAGTAGATTTTTCATAAGTTCAGGAATGATGTGTCTGTGAAAACTGTGCTGAAGATGAGACAGTCAAACTCTCCTCAGAGGAAGTTGTCATCAGGAAACAACATCAGAGTGACAAACCTTTCTAACTTCAGTCCTACTCTCCTTGAAATGCTGCAGTGCCCCATGATAACACAATGTGACATACGACTGTAGATCTTTAACACAGACTGGGCTTAAGTCAAATTCAGTTCAAAGCCCCAAACTGATCAGCATCAGAAAAAAGTGTTATAATGATATTGTATTTTTATCTGTCTTAAAGCAGATTTATGGTTATGATGATCTCCAGATGCTTCAATCCAGACTGCCAATGGTAAGTAAATGACTTACTTAATTTTAAAGAAGTTGTCTTCACTGTTGATCATTTGTGCCACATAAATTGATTCATTTAACAGTGGTTAAGAGCTTTTACTTATATTCTATATTCTTTCTTTTTAAATTTATACAAGGATTATGTAAATTGATACAGAGCAACTGTTGCATCATGCATTTGTCCAGCTGCAAATCTCTAAATAGACACAAGTGTGTTCTGTGCTCCTGAGTGAGAAATGTCAAATTTTTGTAACAACATTATGACATTTTGTCTAATCTAAGTGAAGTCCTAAGTGTTTTCTTTTATAAAGAGGTAAAGTTGAACAGCAGGTACACAAGTTGGTAGCCAGTAGGTGTATCTGAGATTTTGGATGTTGTCATAGGTATAGGTCTTTGCATGTACATCATGGCAACAAATGCAGGTGAGCTGTAAGAGGGAGGCTGTACTAAGTTTTTTTCCTTATATGGATCCAGAATGCAAATGGCATATGAGACAGGCTGAGCTTCCAGATAGATGCAAAAGGGGCCTCAGTCTAGATTGCAAAATGATAAAAAATTTTCCTATCAGATATGTAGGGTTAAGGAACTTGGAGAGAAGGTTTGGTAGTAGGTAGCTGAGAACAGTTACATACAAGAGTGATGTGGTGTATCTGTTGAGGCAGAAATGGAGCAGTGATCAGAGAAGACTAGATGAATGCCATAATGTAAGGCCCAAATAAGTACCAGGTATTCCATGTAGACCTTGGAGCAGTCAGGGTCAGATAGTTTAAAGGTGAGTACAGGGACAACTCAGACAAAACCCTGTCAGACTGCAGACTCTGTAAAAAAACTCCAAAGTTGAGCACATGAATAAAGACTTTTACTAGAGGAAGTTGTGCTACTTGAGAAACTGTCAACTGAAATGCATCTGAATGCAACTGAAATATCTTTATGGCAACAAGATGCAAAATATTTGAAGTTGCAGGGCCAAGAGGTATATATTGTAATGTCTTAAAAATGGCTAGATGCCTGGTGACCACCAAGGTGTTCTATCACTCCCCACCTCATCTAGTCAAGGGAGAAAGTACACCCTGAAAGGCATGTGGGGTGAGGTAAGTACAGAGAGAAATTACTTGCTGGTTGCAGTCATGGGCAAAGGAGACATGGCTTGGGGAATTTAGTTTAACTCACTAGCAATCAAATCATGCAGTTGACAAGTAAATAATGAAATAAAACCAAATCTACAGAACACCTTCCTTTCACCTTTCATGATTTCCTGGACTCAGTTTCACTTATAAATTTCTCTACCTTCATCTCCCAGGTGACATAGGAGGATGGGAAATGGGACTACCTTCTTTGCCGTCACACTTCTGTTCCTTCCTCCTCAAGCTCTTACCTCTTCCTATTTTGGTTCCATAGTCCTCCAAAATGTCAGCACGAGTCCTAAAATACTTTAAGTTGAAAGAGGTAATCTGATTGCAAGCAACTCTGCCATAGGAAGGGAAACTTTCTCCTGGATCACATTGCAGAAAACCCATCCAGTCTGGCCTTAAACACTTGCAGGAATGTGGTATTCTGGCTCACTCTAGGGCATGTTCCAGTGCCTTGCAGTCCTCATAGTAATGAATTTCTCCCTAATGCCTGATGCAAACCTACTCTTTAGGTTTAGAGACATTCCCTGTAGACCATTGTCTGTCACTGCAAATGCAGTTCAAAATTCAGTTTGCTTCTTCTTCGTAAGGTCCGATGAAAAGGTAAAAGGCCACAGCAAGGTCAGCTCAAAGACTTCTTCAGTCTAAATACAACTTGTAACCTATCTTGATACCAGAAGTGCTCTGATGCACTTATTTTGTTTGTAGCCCTCTAGTGTAATATCTCCGTTAGGTCCATGACTTCCCTGACAAGAGGCTTTCAGATGGAAAAACTGGCAAGGAAGTTGGAAACTACTAAAGGAAACAAGGACTCAAGATATAATTGTGGTGATGATATCTAACAACAAGAGATGTTTCTCCAAAGAGTGGGCAGAGGCTGTTTGGAGGAAGGCTTGGGGTAGGTGTGGAGTGAGGATGGCTTTGGCTGGCCCAGAGACTGGTTGCTGTGCTAGAGAGATGAGAGGCAATGGCAAGTGTTTTGTCGTAGGTCTTTATTTTCAGCGGCATAAATAAGTGAATAAGTAGAAAAATAAATACGTGTATCAATAAATAAAGAAACAAATAAATAAATCAGTCTAGAAATAAGTGGAGAAAGTCCTTTGCCCGTATCACTGGGAGAGGCTGAATCAATGGGAGAGGGAGTGGTTGGGGGCTGCGGGTGGCGTGCGGTTGTTGCAGCCCTGTCTCTGGTCCCAGGTGAGAGGAGGCGTGGGGTTGGAGGTGGGTTTGGGTGGTAGGTGTGGGTTGGAGTGTGGGTGTCTGCGCTAGCGGCGCCTGGCACGTGTGAGGTTGTGGAGGTGCCGTAAAGAGGCACGAGCTTCGAGGCGGAGATGGTCCCAGGCGCTGTGGCTGTGGGTGTGGAGGGAGGGGTGGGTGTCCCTGAAGTACTTGTTGATGGCGAGCCGCGGGTTGCGTGGTCCTTTGGAGAGCAGGGCGTTGTCGGGGAGGCGTTGCTCCAGGTGGTGGATGTGGTGCTGCAGTTTGTTGAGGAGGAGGTTGCGAGCGTGGCTGGGCCAGTGCTGGCGGGTGCTGTTGGAGCTGAGGGTGTGGAAGAGGCGCTGGAGGATGCGCAGGGCGGTGGCGGCGGCTTGGTGCGGGCCGAGGTTGGGGTGGAGGAGGGTGTCGGGGAAGAAGGGCGGCTCTTGGAGGCGGCAGGGCTGTGTGTGGCTGGGAGGCATGTCCTGGAGGAGGCGGAGTGCGTCGCCGGGGAAGGTGTCGTCGTGTGTCCAGAGGCGTTGGCAGGCGAGGAGGAGGAGTAGGTGCGGCGTGCGGCAGCCGTGGCTGTGTGGCTGTGTGGCTGTGGGCACAGCCACGCTGGGTCTGCGGGTGCTGTCGGGTGGTGCTGGGCAGGAGGAGCCCGGTGAGGCTCGGTGGTGCTGCTGGTGGTGGCTGTGGCTGGGGTGCTGCCGGCTTTGTACGGCGGCAGCTTTCCCTTCATCGCTTTCTGATTGCCGGGAGTTTCCGGCCGTGCTTTCCAGTCTGTGCTGGTGGCTGTGGTGGTCTTGGGCAGTGTTTTCTTGGGTTGACTGTGGCTGGTGATGGTGTTGTTAATTCTCTTTTTGCCTTTAGAGGTTGCCTCTTGCCTGTTGGTTGTGGTGTAGTGGAACCCTACGTTAGTGCCACATCATGTATTTGCGATGATGTTGTGTGTTTTTTGTGGTTTTCCTTTCTCTCTGGGGTCGTCTCTCGTTCATCATGTGTTCCGCTGAATTTCTTTTATTGCCCTTTACAGGACACTGCATCAATTGTAGTATCGTATCTTGGGCTTCTCCCTTTTTTCTATAGCTATGTCTGATGTTGAACAGACTTTTTCGTTTTGGAGAGTGCTGAAGTCAAATCTCGCTGAACTCTTCTAAAGTTTAAAATTTTGAAGATTTTTCAAGTAGTGCTTCCTTACTGATTTTTGCACGCTTGTCAGTATGTGTCAGCTTGATTCCTAGTGTTGAAAAAGGAAGTAGTGGTACTTGTAAGTATCTAGTAAGTAACTCGTAAATTTCTGTTAAGTTGCTGAGCTGATTGAGCTGTTGCAGCTTTTAATGCATTTGGGTCAATCATTTTTTCCCGTAAATTCTAGTTGCAGACCTTTACTGCCGGGGTATTCAGCACAAGCCTTCTATTAGTGTGCCTGGAGATTCGTCCCTTGAGTGGGGACACACCTCTAGGTTATTGCTTGAGGTAAAACAAAAGTAATTGGATTAATTACCTTTTTCTGTAGTTTGTTATTAATCTGGCTTTCAAAGGATTGGGGTAGTGGAGCACTGTACAAGTGGTTACCACTGTCTGTAATGGATCATAGATAATTCTGATCAAAATTATTTGAGTATTGTCATGATTAATTTGAATTATTTGTTTTTCCCATATTTCCCATATATTTCCTCGATAGACGTGTAAACAAATATTTCTCTCATCTTGCAGGACAAATTTGTATAAAAGGTCAATTACACATATATAATTCTTTTGAGATGAACCATTTACCTACTGTGGGCCTAGGATTGTATTAAGCTGCCTCCAGACTTCTCTAAGAAGGAGTTTAGCAAGCAAGGAGGCATTTTGTGAACCTCAGTGGGAAGCCTTCCCTGATAAATGTTGTCGGAAGCTTCCATTCTGCCTGGGACACTTCCCAAGTCTTTTTGTAGTTCCCATTAGATTTTTCTGGTTTTTTTACCTACACTATGCTTGTTTTCTTTGTGTTTATATGAATAAATTCTCTCTTTTAAGCCTTTGATAGAGTTGTATTAAATAAACTGATGGTTTATTTCTCAGGAACCTCAGGAGCTCGTTAAGTCAGAGAGCTGAAGAGGTGGCTCTGGGTCTGAGCACCTAGGCACTGAATGTTGATGCAGCTTCTGCAGTGTCTTGCTTCCCTTTTGCAGTTTGATTTTCATTGTGATGGAGTTGAAGAAGTCTCCTCTAAGCTGTTGCTTTTGAACAATAAAGGGTTTTTTAAAGTTAATTTTCATTGTCTGTTTTGCCCTGGATATCCCAAGTGCAGTGTGACGCTGAGAGGAGGTGGTATCAGAAGAGCCTGCTCATGGCCTTGCCCAGTGATGCTTTCAGCTATGTGCCCAGGAATGGGTATCTCTCAACCTCTCCAATCCCTATTCTGGTGTTGTATCACCAGAATACAAAAAATTACACAAATGCATTTCTTCTTTTGTGTTTGAATTCCCTGTATGCCAGCTTGTGTCATTACCACCGCTCCTGTTTTTGTCTGAGAGTGATTTAGGTCCTTCAGCTGCCTCAGAAAAGACAGAACCAACGAGGTCCTCATTCCTGACATTGCAGGATACTTCTGGATAGGAGCATTAGGGGGACAGTGGTACAGTGTGGAAGTTTCGTCTTGAGGGGTCCTGCTGTGTACCTGAATATATAAGAGAGCTGGTGGAAAAGCTCACCAAGCCACTGCCCGTAATTTACAATCAGTCCTGGCTGACAAAGGAGGCCCCAGGAACCCGGAGTGTGGCCAGTGTTACGCTTATCTTCAGGAAGGGTCAGACGTGGAATCCAGGGAGCTACGGGCCTGTCAGCCTGACCTTGGTGCTTGGGGAAGCTCATGGAGATCATCTTGAGTGCCCATCACATGGCACCTCCAGGAGATCCAGGGGATCATGCCCAGCCAGCATGGGTTTGTCAAAGGCGTAACCGCCCGACCCAATCTCCTTCTGTAACACAGTGCCCCTCTTAGTGGACGAGGGAAAGTCCAGAAACGTTGACTTCCTGCACTTTGGAATAAAGTCTTTAACACTGTGTCCCACAGAAGTCTCCTGGAGACACCAGCTGCTTGTGGCTTTGACGCTCTGTTCTTGAGTTAAAAACTGGCTGCTGGCCTGGCCCAGAGAGTGCTGGTGAATGGAATTCCTTGCAGCAGGCAGCTGGTCCCTAATGGTGTCCCCCAGGACTCCGTACTGAGGGCTCTGTACTGTACTGTTTTTTACCTTTGGTGATGATCTGAGCTCTTGAGGGAATCCAAGAGCTCCTTTAGTCAGTTTGAGGACAACACCAAGCTGGGCGTGAGTGCTGTTCTGCTGGAGGGCAGGAAAGCTCTGCGGAAGGATCTGCACTGTCTTCTGGATCCACGGGCCAGGGCCAGTTGTGTGAGGTTCAACAAGGCCAAGTGCTGGGTCCTGCCCTTGGGTCACAGGAACCGCCTGCAGCTCCAGGCTGGGACAGCGTGTCTGGCAAACTGCTGGATGGGAGAGGACCTGGGGGTGCAGGTTTTCAAGAGCTGGACACGAGTTGGAGTGTGCCCAGGTGGCCAAGAAGGCCAATGGCACCGGGCTTGTGTCAGCAATGGTGTGGCCAGCAGGAGCCGGGCAGTGGCCATCCCCCTGTGCTGGGGGCACTGGTGAGGCCACAGCTGGAATCTTGTGTTCAGCTTTGTTTCCTCACAGCAGGAAGGACACTGAGGTGCTGGATCATGTCCAGAGAAGGAAATGGAGCTGGGGAAGGGTCTGTAGAGCGAGTCATATGGGGAGCAGCTGAGGGAACTGGGTGAGTTTAGTGTGGGGAAAAGGAGGTTCGGGAGAACCGGATCACTCTGTACGATGATCTAGAAGAAAGTTATAACCATATGGGAATTGTTTTTTTCTCCCAGCAGCTAGCAATAGGAAAAAAAAATGGCCTCAAGATGTCCCAGTGGAGGTTCAAGTTGGATATTAGGGAAAATTTCTTCACTGAAGGAGTGGTCAAGCATCGGAGCAGGCTCCCTGGGGAAGTGGTGGAGTCACCACCGCTGAAAGTGTTCAAAAATGGAGTAAATGTGGCGCTTCATTATATGGCTTAATGGTATTTGGTCAAAGGCTGGGCTTGATGATCTTGGAGGTCTTTTCCAACCTTAGTGATTCTATGAATCTCGATTTGGTCCTGTTGTTTTTTCACTCAGCTAAATGGGAAGCAATCAGTTGCGTTTGCACGGAGCAGTATCCTTGAAGCGACGCAGTGCTGGAGGTTGTTTGAGCCCAGGAAAACAATCTCTTTGTGGCATGCAGGAGAAGGCTGGAGCTGCTGACCTGGGGAGGTGCTTCTGGATTGATAGTTGGAGGGCGAAGGAGCAGCCGGTGCTGGTGATGTGTGGGCAGTTCCCTTCACGAGGAATGCTGTGCTGGTTGGTTTGGACCATATCGAGTTGGGGGTGTTTGGATGATGGATCTCTTTGCTTGCTAATGATGTGTTGGGGTGAATTGTCCAAATCTCTGCAGTCCTTTATGGGTCCCCTCCTTGCTTCTTTGAGGTGCACCTTGTCTGTGCCACCCTGTTTCTTCTAAGGCAGTGCTGTGGCATTGCAGAATGGTTATCTTTGGTGGGATGATGGTTTGGAGGTGGCTTTCAAGGCTTTGCATTATTGGAGGGTCTGGAAGGCAGAGCGAGGTGGTGGAAGAGAAGGAGGTATGCAGGGCAGGCATCATGCCATTTGGGGCAAATGGGTGCCCCAGTGGTCTGGCAGCTGTAAGAGGTGCCTGGGGGCTGCAGGACCACCATTCCCTGGGAGCGTGCTATCCATAGCCTTTGATCCAGGCAGGATGCATTGGCAAGATGGGCTGCAGGACAGAGACTCATCCCCTCACAGCCTGAGGGGACCATGTCTTTGCATGTCAGGTCTAAGCGTGGAGCACAGTGAGCACAGCTTAGCTTTTTCATTCTTTTTGGTTTTTACAAAAAGTCTTTATTTCTAACAAAAGAATAAATAAATAAATAAATAAATAAATGGCCAGCCAAAGAAATAAATAATCGACTAAGTTAATTAATGAGTTAAATAAGTAAGCAAACAGAGTTCTGTGATAAATAGTGATTGGCATTCCCACAGTAGTTCCCCAGTGTCCATGATCCCCTTGCCGTTCATCAGGTGAGGTTGCAGTCCGGATGAACGTGGTAATTCCACAGGTAACAATACCTTCTGTATCCCCAGTGTCTCGTAGGTGTCCATGAATGTGTAGCACAGAAATTTCCTCTTCCTTCCTCTCCAGTGCCTGTGGTTTGGGTGTGGGCTGTGCCACATACTGGCCCCAGTGCCACCACGCTCATAGGCCTTTCCCCATCAGCTCATCGGTTGGAAGACGTGTGACTGGTACCAAGTGATCCCAGCCTGGGCTCCTGCTGTCACCACTCAATCCATGGCTACTGGTGCTGGCTGGCGATGGGTGTTTGTTCTCTGTGGGTTTAGTGGGGTCCAGAGCAGCTTGGTGCTTCATGCGCCGTATGAGTTTGTCCACGTGTTGTAAGCAGACACGAGCTTCGAGGCGGACGTGGTCCCAGGCGCAGGCGCTGTGGCTGTGTGCCTGGAGAAAGGCGTGGATTTTCCCGAAGTACTTGTTGATGGTGAGCCGCGGGTCGCTTTGTCCTATGAAGAGCAGGGGGTCGTTGGGGAGGCATTGATTGAGGTGGTGGATGTGGTGATCCAGTTTGTTGAGGAGGAGGTTGCGAGCGTGGCTGGGCCAGTGCTGGCGGGTGCTGTTGGAGCTGAGGGTGTGGAAGAGGCGCTGGAGGATGCGCAGGGCGGTGGCGGCGGCTTGGTGCGGGCCGAGGTTGGGGTGGAGGAGGGTGTCGGGGAAGAAGGGCGGCTCTTGGAGGCGGCAGGGCTGTGTGTGGCTGGGAGGCATGTCCTGGAGGAGGCGGAGTGCGTCGCCGGGGAAGGTGTCGTCGTGTGTCCAGAGGCGTTGGCAGGCGAGGCTGGTGGCCAGAGCGGCGAGGAGGAGCAGGAGCGGCGGTGCGGCGTGCGGCAGCCGTGGCTGTGTGGCTGTGGGCACAGCCATGCTGGGTCTGCGGGTGCTGTCGGGTGGTGCTGGGCAGGAGGAGCCCGGTGAGGCTCGGTGGTGCTGCTGCTGCTGGTGGCTGTGGCTGGGGCGCTGCCGGCTTTGTACGGCGGCAGCTTTCCCTTCATCGCTTTCTGATTGCCGGGAGTTTCCGGCCGTGCTTTCCAGTCTGTGCTGGTGGCTGTGGTGGTCTTGGGCAGTGTTTTGTTGGGGTGGCCGTGGTTGAGGATTGTGGTGGCAGCGGTGTGCTCGGGCAGAGTGTCAGTCATGGGTGGAAGGGGTTGTGAAAGCTCTGGGCCAGAGGCGCTGGGGGGTCAGGTGCGTTGGAGAGGGTGTTGGGCGATCCTTTCACTTGCCGAGCCAGCTGCAAGGTCTGTGCTGTTGAGCTGAGTCTCTGTTTGTGCCCAAGCATCGTTTCCACTTGCAAAGCCCTGGTTTTGGTTGTGGTCACTTTTCCTTTCACTTTGAGGCTTGCCTTTAATTTCATCTTAGCCACTGTTTTCCTTTTGTGGTTGCAAGGGATGTGCGGTGATGTCAGTGGGTGAGGGCCGGCGTTTCCCCTCCTGCGGTTAACGCCCAGAGGCACTGGCAGGGTTCAAGGGGCTGTCTGTGCATGTGGGTCTTGGAGGCCTGAGTGTGTCCTTGCAAGGAGGCACTGCACCTGCTGTGTTTGGGAGGAGCGAGCCACAAGGCAGGCAAGAAAGGCTGAGTGAAGAAGTCGCGGAAAGGGAAAGCTTTTGCTGTTACTGTCGTGCTCGGTGCCATGGCTGTGGCCCCGGAGCATCGGTCTGCTTTTGAGATCCATGCCTCAGTGGCTGAGGCGGCCAGAGGTCAAAGGAGGACATTCCCCCATGAAAGAAATGGGGTTGCGCTTTGGGACTGCTGGAGCCCTTGCTCGGAGCAGCGCGTCCTGTTCAGGGCTCTTTAGTCTATGAGAGGTGTGGTGTCCTTGGAAGGTGATGGCTCTGAAAATGCACGGGGGTCCAGAGGCCGTGACCTGTGAGAAAGGCTGAGGGAGCTTGGCTTCTTTGGCTGGAGTATTGTAGGTTTGCCAGTAGTTTCAGATGCCTTTCCAAAAATGCACAAAATCTGCGGCAAGGTGAAGAGGTGTTTGGGGTGTGCAGAGACTTGCAAGGGGATGATCCCTCTGGCCTGGTGGAGAAATGGTGGGATTGTTGCTTGGAGCAGATTGTGGGATTTGAAAGTTTTAGGCCTTTGGGGGACAGAGAATTTGGAGGTGAGCGGTTGTTTGTCACCTTGTGCGTCAGTGATCTCCAGGCAGGCTGCCGAAGGCACACAAGGCAAATGCTGGGAGTCCTCGCGGAAAATCCCTGTAGATCCCCAGGCCAGTGTAGGAGAGGGTCGAGTTTGAGACCGTCGTGGCAACCTGAAAGTGCACAAGTCCATGGGACTTGAAGAGGCTGATGCGTGAGCCCTGAGGGAACTGTCAGATGGAGCTGCTGGGCCACAGTGCCTGGTTTTTGAAATCTGGTGTCCGTCAGTTGAAGTTCCCAGTAAGTGGTAGAAGGGAGGTATAAGCCTCCCTTTGTATAAGGGGAAAAGCAGAAGAGTGTGGGAACTACAGAGCAGTCCGGCTGAGCGCAGTGTCAGGCAAGAAGATGAGGCTGTTGTGCTTGGTCACCAGACTCGGCTAAGGCCTAGGGAAAACCAAGAGGTGGTCGGTAATGGGGAGCATGGCATTCCAATTGCGTAGTCGCCATTCCTGGTGATTTTTTGTGATGTTCTATGGCTAAGGCTACAGAGCAGTGGTGGATAGGGGCAGAGCAAGTGAGCTTGTGTGCCTGGGCTTGAGCAAAGTGCTGGGCCGTGTCCTGCATCCTTGTCTGTGAGTCAGAGAGGCATGGATTGGATGGATGGAGCACATTGTGGATAAAGCAGATGAGGTGCAGCGGTGCTCCCCAGCCTTTGCGTGTTTTTCTTTTTGGGACTCTGTGGTGGTGGCCAACCGCTGGCAGTGTTTTTCCAAGGGGTTTGCTACAGCATCTTGCTTGGTCAGGTGCCATTGAGAAGAGTGGGCAGAGGCGGTTTGGAGGATGGCTTGGGGTAGGTGTGGAGTGAGGATGGCTTTGGCTGGCCCAGAGACTGGTTGCTGTGCTAGAGAGATGAGAGGCAATGGCAAGTGTTTTGTCGTAGGTCTTTATTTTCAGCGGCATAAATAAGTGAATAAGTAGAAAAATAAATACGTGTATCAATAAATAAAGAAACAAATAAATAAATCAGTCTAGAAATAAGTGGAGAAAGTCCTTTGCCCGTATCACTGGGAGAGGCTGAATCAATGGGAGAGGGAGTGGTTGGGGGCTGCGGGTGGCGTGCGGTTGTTGCAGCCCTGTCTCTGGTCCCAGGTGAGAGGAGGCGTGGGGTTGGAGGTGGGTTTGGGTGGTAGGTGTGGGTTGGAGTGTGGGTGTCTGCGCTAGCGGCGCCTGGCACGTGTGAGGTTGTGGAGGTGCCGTAAAGAGGCACGAGCTTCGAGGCGGAGATGGTCCCAGGCGCTGTGGCTGTGGGTGTGGAGGGAGGGGTGGATGTCCCTGAAGTACTTGTTGATGGCGAGCCGCGGGTTGCGTGGTCCTTTGGAGAGCAGGGTGTTGTCGGGGAGGCGTTGCTCCAGGTGGTGGATGTGGTGCTGCAGTTTGTTGAGGAGGAGGTTGCGAGCGTGGCTGGGCCAGTGCTGGCGGTTGCTGTTGGAGCTGAGGGTGTGGAAGAGGCGCTGGAGGATGCGCAGGGCGGTGGCGGCGGCTTGGTGCGGGCCGAGGTTGGGGTGGAGGAGGGTGTCGGGGAAGAAGGGCGGCTCTTGGAGGCGGCAGGGCTGTGTGTGGCTGGGAGGCATGTCCTGGAGGAGGCGGAGTGCGTCGCCGGGGAAGGTGTCGTCGTGTGTCCAGAGGCGTTGGCAGGCGAGGAGGAGGAGTAGGTGCGGCGTGCGGCAGCCGTGGCTGTGTGGCTGTGTGGCTGTGGGCACAGCCACGCTGGGTCTGCGGGTGCTGTCGGGTGGTGCTGGGCAGGAGGAGCCCGGTGAGGCTCGGTGGTGCTGCTGCTGCTGGTGGCTGTGGCTGGGGCGCTGCCGGCTTTGTACGGCGGCAGCTTTCCCTTCATCGCTTTCTGATTGCCGGGAGTTTCCGGCCGTGCTTTCCAGTCTGTGCTGGTGGCTGTGGTGGTCTTGGGCAGTGTTTTGTTGGGTTGACTGGTGCTGGCGATGGTGTTGTTAATTCTCTTTTTGCCTTTAGAGGTTGCCTCTTGCCTGTTGGTTGTGGTGTAGTGGAACCCTACGTTAGTGCCACATCATGTATTTGCGATGATGTTGTGTGTTTCTTGTGGTTTTCCTTTCTCTCTGGGGTCGTCTCTCGTTCATCATATGTTCCGCTGAATTTCTTTTATTGCCCTTTACAGGACACTGCATCAATTGTAGTATCGTATCTTGGGCTTCTCCCTTTTTTCTAAAGCTATGTCTGATGTTGAACAGACTTTTTCGTTTTGGAGAGTGCTGAAGTCAAATCTCGCTGAACTCTTCTAAAGTTTAATACTTTGAAGATTTTTCAAGTAGTGTTTCCTTACTGATTTTTGCACGCTTGTCAGTATGTGTCAGCTTGGTTCCTAGTGTTGAAAAAGGAAGTAGTGGTACTTGTAAGTATCTAGTAAGTAACTCGTAAATTTCTGTTAAGTTGCTGAGCTGATTGAGCTGTTGCAGCTTTTAATGCATTTGGGTCAATCATTTTTTCCCGTAAATTCTAGTTGCAGACCTTTACTGCCGGGGTATTCAGCACAAGCCTTCTATTAGTGTGCCTGGAGATTCGTCCCTTGAGTGGGGACACACCTCTAGGTTATTGCTTGAGGTAAAACAAAAGTAATTGGATTAATTACCTTTTTCTGTAGTTTGTTATTAATCTGGCTTTCAAAGGATTGGGGTAGTGGAGCACTGTACAAGTAGTTACCACTGTCTGTAATGGATCATAGATAATTCTGATCAAAATTATTTGAGTATTGTCATGATTAATTTGAATTATTTGTTTTTCCCATATTTCCCATATATTTCCTCGATAGACGTGTAAACAAATATTTCTCTCATCTTGCAGGACAAATTTGTATAAAAGGTCAATTACACATATATAATTCTTTTGAGATGAACCATTTACCTACTGTGGGCCTAGGATTGTATTAAGCTGCCTCCAGACTTCTCTAAGAAGGAGTTTAGCAAGCAAGGAGGCATTTTGTGAACCTCAGTGGGAAGCCTTCCCTGATAAATGTTGTCGGAAGCTTCCATTCTGCCTGGGACACTTCCCAAGTCTTTTTGTAGTTCCCATTAGATTTTTCTGGTTTTTTTACCTACACTATGCTTGTTTTCTTTGTGTTTATATGAATAAATTCTCTCTTTTAAGCCTTTGATAGAGTTGTATTAAATAAACTGATGGTTTATTTCTCAGGAACCTCAGGAGCTCGTTAAGTCAGAGAGCTGAAGAGGTGGCTCTGGGTCTGAGCACCTAGGCACTGAATGTTGATGCAGCTTCTGCAGTGTCTTGCTTCCCTTTTGCAGTTTGATTTTCATTGTGATGGAGTTGAAGAAGTCTCCTCTAAGCTGTTGCTTTTGAACAATAAAGGGTTTTTTAAAGTTAATTTTCATTGTCTGTTTTGCCCTGGATATCCCAAGTGCAGTGTGACGCTGAGAGGAGGTGGTATCAGAAGAGCCTGCTCATGGCCTTGTCCAGTGATGCTTTCAGCTATGTGCCCAGGAATGGGTATCTCTCAACCTCTCCAATCCCTATTCTGGTGTTGTATCACCAGAATACAAAAAATTACACAAATGCATTTCTTCTTTTGTGTTTGAATTCCCTGTATTCCAGCTTGTGTCATTACCACCGCTCCTGTTTTTGTCTGAGAGTGATTTAGTTCCTTCAGCTGCCTCAGAAAAGACAGAACCAACGAGGTCCTCATTCCTGACATTGCAGGATACTTCTGGATAGGAGCATTAGGGGGACAGTGGTACAGTGTGGAAGTTTCGTCTTGAGGGGTCCTGCTGTGTACCTGAATATATAAGAGAGCTGGTGGAAAAGCTCACCAAGCCACTGCCCGTAATTTACAATCAGTCCTGGCTGACAAAGGAGGCCCCAGGAACCCGGAGTGTGGCCAGTGTTACGCTTATCTTCAGGAAGGGTCAGAAGTGGAATCCAGGGAGCTACGGGCCTGTCAGCCTGACCTTGGTGCTTGGGGAAGCTCATGGAGATGATCTTGAGTGCCCATCACATGGCACCTCCAGGAGATCCAGGGGATCATGCCCAGCCAGCATGGGTTTGTCAAAGGCGTAACCGCCCGACCCAATCTCCTTCTGTAACACAGTGCCCCTCTTAGTGGACGAGGGAAAGTCCAGAAACGTTGACTTCCTGCACTTTGGAATAAAGTCTTTAACACTGTGTCCCACAGAACTCTCCTGGGGACACCAGCTGCTTGTGGCTTTGACGCTCTGTTCTTGAGTTAAAAACTGGCTGCTGGCCTGGCCCAGAGAGTGCTGGTGAATGGAATTCCTTGCAGCAGGCAGCTGGTCCCTAATGGTGTCCCCCAGGACTCCGTACTGAGGGCTCTGTACTGTACTGTTTTTTACCTTTGGTGATGATCTGAGCTCTTGAGGGAATCCAAGAGCTCCTTTAGTCAGTTTGAGGACAACATCAAGCTGGGCGTGAGTGCTGTTCTGCTGGAGGGCAGGAAAGCTCTGCGGAAGGATCTGCACTGTCTTCTGGATCCACGGGCCAGGGCCAGTTGTGTGAGGTTCAACAAGGCCAAGTGCTGGGTCCTGCCCTTGGGTCACAGGAACCGCCTGCAGCTCCAGGCTGGGACAGCGTGTCTGGCAAACTGCTGGATGGGAGAGGACCTGGGGGTGCAGGTTTTCAAGAGCTGGACACGAGTTGGAGTGTGCCCAGGTGGCCAAGAAGGCCAATGGCACCGGGCTTGTGTCAGCAATGGTGTGGCCAGCAGGAGCCGGGCAGTGGCCATCCCCCTGTGCTGGGGGCACTGGTGAGGCCACAGCTGGAATCTTGTGTTCAGCTTTGTTTCCTCACAGCAGGAAGGACACTGAGGTGCTGGATCATGTCCAGAGAAGGAAATGGAGCTGGGGAAGGGTCTGTAGAGCGAGTCATATGGGGAGCAGCTGAGGGAACTGGGTGAGTTTAGTGTGGGGAAAAGGAGGTTCGGGAGAACCGGATCACTCTGTACGATGATCTAGAAGAAAGTTATAACCATATGGGAATTGTTTTCTTCTCCCAGCAGCTAGCAATAGGAAAAAAAAATGGCCTCAAGATGTCCCAGTGGAGGTTCAAGTTGGATATTAGGGAAAATTTCTTCACTGAAGGAGTGGTCAAGCATCGGAGCAGGCTCCCTGGGGAAGTGGTGGAGTCACCACCGCTGAAAGTGTTCAAAAATGGAGTAAATGTGGCGCTTCATCATATGGCTTAATGGTATTTGGTCAAAGGCTGGGCTTGATGATCTTGGAGGTCTTTTCCAACCTTAGTGATTCTATGAATCTCGATTTGGTCCTGTTGTTTTTTCACTCAGCTAAATGGGAAGCAATCAGTTGCGTTTGCACGGAGCAGTATCCTTGAAGCGACGCAGTGCTGGAGGTTGTTTGAGCCCAGGAAAACAATCTCTTTGTGGCATGCAGGAGAAGGCTGGAGCTGCTGACCTGGGGAGGTGCTTCTGGATTGATAGTTGGAGGGCGAAGGAGCAGCCGGTGCTGGTGATGTGTGGGCAGTTCCCTTCACGAGGAATGCTGTGCTGGTTGGTTTGGACCATATCGAGTTGGGGGTGTTTGGATGATGGATCTCTTTGCTTGCTAATGATGTGTTGGGGTGAATTGTCCAAATCTCTGCAGTCCTTTATGGGTCCCCTCCTTGCTTCTTTGAGGTGCACCTTGTCTGTGCCACCCTGTTTCTTCTAAGGCAGTGCTGTGGCATTGCAGAATGGTTATCTTTGGTGGGATGATGGTTTGGAGGTGGCTTTCAAGGCTTTGCATTATTGGAGGGTCTGGAAGGCAGAGCGAGGTGGTGGAAGAGAAGGAGGTATGCAGGGCAGGCATCATGCCATTTGGGGCAAATGGGTGCCCCAGTGGTCTGGCAGCTGTAAGAGGTGCCTGGGGGCTGCAGGACCACCATTCCCTGGGAGCGTGCTATCCATAGCCTTTGATCCAGGCAGGATGCATTGGCAAGATGGGCTGCAGGACAGAGACTCATCCCCTCACAGCCTGAGGGGACCATGTCTTTGCATGTCAGGTCTAAGCGTGGAGCACAATGAGCACAGCTTAGCTTTTTCATTCTTTTTTGTTTTTACAAAAAGTCTTTATTTCTAACAAAAAAATAAATAAATAAATAAATAAATAAATAAATAAATAAATAAATGGCCAGCCAAAGAAATAAATAATTGACTAAGTTAATTACTGAATTAAATAAGTAAGCAAACAGAGTTCTGTGATAAATAGTGATTGGCATTCCCACAGTAGTTCCCCAGTGTCCATGATCCCCTTGCCGTTCATCAGGTGAGGTTGCAGTCCGGATGAACGCGGTAATTCCACAGGTAACAATACCTTCTGTATCCCCAGTGTCTCGTAGGTGTCCATGAATGTGTAGCACAGAAATTTCCTCTTCCTTCCTCTCCAGTGCCTGTGGTTTGGGTGTGGGCTGTGCCACATACTGGCCCCAGTGCCAGCACGCTCATAGGCCTTTCCCCATCAGCTCATCGGTTGGAAGACGTGTGACTGGTACCAAGTGATCCCAGCCTGGGCTCCTGCTGTCACCACTCAATCCATGGCTACTGGTGCTGGCTGGCGATGGGTGTTTGTTCTCTGTGGGTTTAGTGGGGTCCAGAGCAGCTTGGTGCTTCATGCGCCGTATGAGTTTGTCCACGTGTTGTAAGCAGACACGAGCTTCGAGGCGGACGTGGTCCCAGGCGCAGGCGCTGTGGCTGTGTGCCTGGAGAAAGGCGTGGATTTTCCCGAAGTACTTGTTGATGGTGAGCCGCGGGTCGCTTTGTCCTATGAAGAGCAGGGGGTCGTTGGGGAGGCATTGATTGAGGTGGTGGATGTGGTGCTGCAGTTTGTTCAGGAGGAGGTTGCGAGCGTGGCTGGGCCAGTGCTGGCGGTTGCTGTTGGAGCTGAGGGTGTGGAAGAGGCGCTGGAGGATGCGCAGGGCGGTGGCGGCGGCTTGGTGCGGGCCGAGGTTGGGGTGGAGGAGGGTGTCGGGGAAGAAGGGCGGCTCTTGGAGGCGGCAGGGCTGTGTGTGGCTGGGAGGCATGTCCTGGAGGAGGCGGAGTGCGTCGCTGGGGAAGGTGTCGTCGTGTGTCCAGAGGCGTTGGCAGGCGAGGCTGGTGGCCAGAGCGGCGAGGAGGAGCAGGAGCGGCGGTGCGGCGTGCGGCAGCCGTGGCTGTGTGGCTGTGGGCACAGCCATGCTGGGTCTGCGGGTGCTGTCGGGTGGTGCTGGGCAGGAGGAGCCCGGTGAGGCTCGGTGGTGCTGCTGCTGCTGGTGGCTGTGGCTGGGGCGCTGCCGGCTTTGTACGGCGGCAGCTTTCCCTTCATCGCTTTCTGATTGCCGGGAGTTTCCGGCCGTGCTTTCCAGTCTGTGCTGGTGGCTGCGGTGGTCTTGGGCAGTGTTTTGTTGGGGTGGCCGTGGTTGAGGATTGTGGTGGCAGCGGTGTGCTGGGGCCGAGTGTCAGTCATGGCTGGAAGGGGTTGTGAAAGCTCTGGGCCAGAGGCGCTGGGGGGTCAGGTGCGTTGGGGAGGGTGTTGGGCGATCCTTTCACTTGCCGAGCCAGCTGCAAGGTCTGTGCTGTTGAGCTGAGTCTCTGTTTGTGCCCAAGCATCGTTTCCACTTGCAAAGCCCTGGTTTTGGTTGTGGTCACTTTTCCTTTCACTTTGAGGCTTGCCTTTAATTTCATCTTAGCCACTGTTTTCCTTTTGTGGTTGCAAGGGATGTGCGGTGATGTCAGTGGGTGAGGGCCGGCGTTTCCCCTCCTGCGGTTAACGCCCAGAGGCACTGGCAGGGTTCAAGGGGCTGTCTGTGCATGTGGGTCTTGGAGGCCTGAGTGTGTCCTTGCAAGGAGGCACTGCACCTGCTGTGTTTGGGAGGAGCGAGCCACAAGGCAGGCAAGAAAGGCTGAGTGAAGAAGTCGCGGAAAGGGAAAGCTTTTGCTGTTACTGTCGTGCTCGGTGCCATGGCTGTGGCCCCGGAGCATCGGTCTGCTTTTGAGATCCATGCCTCAGTGGCTGAGGCGGCCAGAGGTCAAAGGAGGACATTCCCCCATGAAAGAAATGGGGTTGCGCTTTGGGACTGCTGGAGCCCTTGCTCGGAGCAGCGCGTCCTGTTCAGGGCTCTTTAGTCTATGAGAGGTGTGGTGTCCTTGGAAGGTGATGGCTCTGAAAATGCACGGGGGTCCAGAGGCCGTGACCTGTGAGAAAGGCTGAGGGAGCTTGGCTTCTTTGGCTGGAGTATTGTAGGTTTGCCAGTAGTTTCAGATGCCTTTCCAAAAATGCACAAAATCTGCGGCAAGGTGAAGAGGTGTTTGGGGTGTGCAGAGACTTGCAAGGGGATGATCCCTCTGGCCTGGTGGAGAAATGGTGGGATTGTTGCTTGGAGCAGATTGTGGGATTTGAAAGTTTTTGGCCTTTGGGGGACAGAGAATTTGGAGGTGAGCGGTTGTTTGTCACCTTGTGCGTCAGTGATCTCCAGGCAGGCTGCCGAAGGCACACAAGGCAAATGCTGGGAGTCCTCGCGGAAAATCCCTGTAGATCCCCAGGCCAGTGTAGGAGAGGGTCGAGTTTGAGTCCGTCGTGGCAACCTGAATGTGCACAAGTCCATGGGACCTGAAGAGACTGATGCGTGAGCCCTGAGGGAACTGTCAGATGGAGCTGCTGGGCCACAGTGCCTGGTTTTTGAAATCTGGTGTCCGTCAGTTGAAGTTCCCAGTAAGTGGTAGAAGGGAGGTATAAGCCTCCCTTTGTATAAGGGGAAAAGCAGAAGAGTGTGGGAACTACAGAGCAGTCCGGCTGAGCGCAGTGTCAGGCAAGAAGATGAGGCTGTTGTGCTTGGTCACCAGACTCGGCTAAGGCCTAGGGAAAACCAAGAGGTGGTCGGTAATGGGGAGCATGGCATTCCAATTGCGTAGTCGCCATTCCTGGTGATTTTTTGTGATGTTCTATGGCTAAGGCTACAGAGCAGTGGTGGATAGGGGCAGAGCAAGTGAGCTTGTGTGCCTGGGCTTGAGCAAAGTGCTGGGCCGTGTCCTGCATCCTTGTCTGTGAGTCAGAGAGGCATGGATTGGATGGATGGAGCACGTTGTGGATAAAGCAGATGAGGTGCAGCGGTGCTCCCCAGCCTTTGCGTGTTTTTCTTTTTGGGACTCTGTGGTGGTGGCCAACCGCTGGCAGTGTTTTTCCAAGGGGTTTGCTACAGCATCTTGCTTGGTCAGGTGCCATTGAGAAGAGTGGGCAGAGGCGGTTTGGAGGATGGCTTGGGGTAGGTGTGGAGTGAGGATGGCTTTGGCTGGCCCAGAGACTGGTTGCTGTGCTAGAGAGATGAGAGGGAATGGCAAGTGTTTTGTCGTAGGTCTTTATTTTCAGCGGCATAAATAAGTGAATAAGTAGAAAAATAAATACGTGTATCAATAAATAAAGAAACAAATAAATAAATCAGTCTAGAAATAAGTGGAGAAAGTCCTTTGCCCGTATCACTGGGAGAGGCTGAATCAATGGGAGAGGGAGTGGTTGGGGGCTGCGGGTGGCGTGCGGTTGTTGCAGCCCTGTCTCTGGTCCCAGGTGAGAGGAGGCGTGGGGTTGGAGGTGGGTTTGGGTGGTAGGTGTGGGTTGGAGTGTGGGTGTCTGCGCTAGCGGCGCCTGGCACGTGTGAGGTTGTGGAGGTGCCGTAAAGAGGCACGAGCTTCGAGGCGGAGGTGGTCCCAGGCGCTGTGGCTGTGGGTGTGGAGGGAGGGGTGGGTGTCCCTGAAGTACTTGTTGATGGCGAGCCGCGGGTTGCGTGGTCCTTTGGAGAGCAGGGCGTTGTCGGGGAGGCGTTGCTCCAGGTGGTGGATGTGGTGCTGCAGTTTGTTGAGGAGGAGGTTGCGAGCGTGGCTGGGCCAGTGCTGGCGGGTGCTGTTGGAGCTGAGGGTGTGGAAGAGGCGCTGGAGGATGCGCAGGGCGGTGGCGGCGGCTTGGTGCGGGCCGAGGTTGGGGTGCAGGAGGGTGTCGGGGAAGAAGGGCGGCTCTTGGAGGCGGCTGGGCTGTGTGTGGCTGGGAGGCATGTCCTGGAGGAGGCGGAGTGCGTCGCCGGGGAAGGTGTCGTCGTGTGTCCAGAGGCGTTGGCAGGCGAGGAGGAGGAGTAGGTGCGGCGTGCGGCAGCCGTGGCTGTGTGGCTGTGTGGCTGTGGGCACAGCCACGCTGGGTCTGCGGGTGCTGTCGGGTGGTGCTGGGCAGGAGGAGCCCGGTGAGGCTCGGTGGTGCTGCTGGTGGCTGTGGCTGGGGCGCTGCCGGCTTTGTACGGCGGCAGCTTTCCCTTCATCGCTTTCTGATTGCTGGGAGTTTCCGCCCGTGCTTTCCAGTCTGTGCTGGTGGCTGTGGTGGTCTTGGGCAGTGTTTTCTTGGGTTGACTGTGGCTGGCGATGGTGTTGTTAATTCTCTTTTTGCCTTTAGAGGTTGCCTCTTGCCTGTTGGTTGTGGTGTAGTGGAACCCTACGTTAGTGCCACATCATGTATTTGCGATGATGTTGTGTGTTTCTTGTGGTTTTCCTTTCTCTCTGGGGTCGTCTCTCGTTCATCATATGTTCCGCTGAATTTCTTTTATTGCCCTTTACAGGACACTGCATCAATTGTAGTATCGTATCTTGGGCTTCTCCCTTTTTTCTAAAGCTATGTCTGATGTTGAACAGACTTTTTCGTTTTGGAGAGTGCTGAAGTCAAATCTCGCTGAACTCTTCTAAAGTTTAATACTTTGAAGATTTTTCAAGTAGTGTTTCCTTACTGATTTTTGCACGCTTGTCAGTATGTGTCAGCTTGGTTCCTAGTGTTGAAAAAGGAAGTAGTGGTACTTGTAAGTATCTAGTAAGTAACTCGTAAATTTCTGTTAAGTTGCTGAGCTGATTGAGCTGTTGCAGCTTTTAATGCATTTGGGTCAATCATTTTTTCCCGTAAATTCTAGTTGCAGACCTTTACTGCCGGGGTATTCAGCACAAGCCTTCTATTAGTGTGCCTGGAGATTCGTCCCTTGAGTGGGGACACACCTCTAGGTTATTGCTTGAGGTAAAACAAAAGTAATTGGATTAATTACCTTTTTCTGTAGTTTGTTATTAATCTGGCTTTCAAAGGATTGGGGTAGTGGAGCACTGTACAAGTAGTTACCACTGTCTGTAATGGATCATAGATAATTCTGATCAAAATTATTTGAGTATTGTCATGATTAATTTGAATTATTTGTTTTTCCCATATTTCCCATATATTTCCTCGATAGACGTGTAAACAAATATTTCTCTCATCTTGCAGGACAAATTTGTATAAAAGGTCAATTACACATATATAATTCTTTTGAGATGAACCATTTACCTACTGTGGGCCTAGGATTGTATTAAGCTGCCTCCAGACTTCTCTAAGAAGGAGTTTAGCAAGCAAGGAGGCATTTTGTGAACCTCAGTGGGAAGCCTTCCCTGATAAATGTTGTCGGAAGCTTCCATTCTGCCTGGGACACTTCCCAAGTCTTTTTGTAGTTCCCATTAGATTTTTCTGGTTTTTTTACCTACACTATGCTTGTTTTCTTTGTGTTTATATGAATAAATTCTCTCTTTTAAGCCTTTGATAGAGTTGTATTAAATAAACTGATGGTTTATTTCTCAGGAACCTCAGGAGCTCGTTAAGTCAGAGAGCTGAAGAGGTGGCTCTGGGTCTGAGCACCTAGGCACTGAATGTTGATGCAGCTTCTGCAGTGTCTTGCTTCCCTTTTGCAGTTTGATTTTCATTGTGATGGAGTTGAAGAAGTCTCCTCTAAGCTGTTGCTTTTGAACAATAAAGGGTTTTTTAAAGTTAATTTTCATTGTCTGTTTTGCCCTGGATATCCCAAGTGCAGTGTGACGCTGAGAGGAGGTGGTATCAGAAGAGCCTGCTCATGGCCTTGTCCAGTGATGCTTTCAGCTATGTGCCCAGGAATGGGTATCTCTCAACCTCTCCAATCCCTATTCTGGTGTTGTATCACCAGAATACAAAAAATTACACAAATGCATTTCTTCTTTTGTGTTTGAATTCCCTGTATTCCAGCTTGTGTCATTACCACCGCTCCTGTTTTTGTCTGAGAGTGATTTAGTTCCTTCAGCTGCCTCAGAAAAGACAGAACCAACGAGGTCCTCATTCCTGACATTGCAGGATACTTCTGGATAGGAGCATTAGGGGGACAGTGGTACAGTGTGGAAGTTTCGTCTTGAGGGGTCCTGCTGTGTACCTGAATATATAAGAGAGCTGGTGGAAAAGCTCACCAAGCCACTGCCCGTAATTTACAATCAGTCCTGGCTGACAAAGGAGGCCCCAGGAACCCGGAGTGTGGCCAGTGTTACGCTTATCTTCAGGAAGGGTCAGAAGTGGAATCCAGGGAGCTACGGGCCTGTCAGCCTGACCTTGGTGCTTGGGGAAGCTCATGGAGATGATCTTGAGTGCCCATCACATGGCACCTCCAGGAGATCCAGGGGATCATGCCCAGCCAGCATGGGTTTGTCAAAGGCGTAACCGCCCGACCCAATCTCCTTCTGTAACACAGTGCCCCTCTTAGTGGACGAGGGAAAGTCCAGAAACGTTGACTTCCTGCACTTTGGAATAAAGTCTTTAACACTGTGTCCCACAGAACTCTCCTGGAGACACCAGCTGCTTGTGGCTTTGACGCTCTGTTCTTGAGTTAAAAACTGGCTGCTGGCCTGGCCCAGAGAGTGCTGGTGAATGGAATTCCTTGCAGCAGGCAGCTGGTCCCTAATGGTGTCCCCCAGGACTCCGTACTGAGGGCTCTGTACTGTACTGTTTTTTACCTTTGGTGATGATCTGAGCTCTTGAGGGAATCCAAGAGCTCCTTTAGTCAGTTTGAGGACAACATCAAGCTGGGCGTGAGTGCTGTTCTGCTGGAGGGCAGGAAAGCTCTGCGGAAGGATCTGCACTGTCTTCTGGATCCACGGGCCAGGGCCAGTTGTGTGAGGTTCAACAAGGCCAAGTGCTGGGTCCTGCCCTTGGGTCACAGGAACCGCCTGCAGCTCCAGGCTGGGACAGCGTGTCTGGCAAACTGCTGGATGGGAGAGGACCTGGGGGTGCAGGTTTTCAAGAGCTGGACACGAGTTGGAGTGTGCCCAGGTGGCCAAGAAGGCCAATGGCACCGGGCTTGTGTCAGCAATGGTGTGGCCAGCAGGAGCCGGGCAGTGGCCAGCAGGAGCAGGGCAGTGGCCATCCCCCTGTGCTGGGGGCACTGGTGAGGCCACAGCTGGAATCTTGTGTTCAGCTTTGTTTCCTCACAGCAGGAAGGACACTGAGGTGCTGGATCATGTCCAGAGAAGGAAATGGAGCTGGGGAAGGGTCTGTAGAGCGAGTCATATGGGGAGCAGCTGAGGGAACTGGGTGAGTTTAGTGTGGGGAAAAGGAGGTTCGGGAGAACCGGATCACTCTGTACGATGATCTAGAAGAAAGTTATAACCATATGGGAATTGTTTTCTTCTCCCAGCAGCTAGCAATAGGAAAAAAAAATGGCCTCAAGATGTCCCAGTGGAGGTTCAAGTTGGATATTAGGGAAAATTTCTTCACTGAAGGAGTGGTCAAGCATCGGAGCAGGCTCCCTGGGGAAGTGGTGGAGTCACCACCGCTGAAAGTGTTCAAAAATGGAGTAAATGTGGCGCTTCATTATATGGCTTAATGGTATTTGGTCAAAGGCTGGGCTTGATGATCTTGGAGGTCTTTTCCAACCTTAGTGATTCTATGAATCTCGATTTGGTCCTGTTGTTTTTTCACTCAGCTAAATGGGAAGCAATCAGTTGCGTTTGCACGGAGCAGTATCCTTGAAGCGACGCAGTGCTGGAGGTTGTTTGAGCCCAGGAAAACAATCTCTTTGTGGCATGCAGGAGAAGGCTGGAGCTGCTGACCTGGGGAGGTGCTTCTGGATTGATAGTTGGAGGGCGAAGGAGCAGCCGGTGCTGGTGATGTGTGGGCAGTTCCCTTCACGAGGAATGCTGTGCTGGTTGGTTTGGACCATATCGAGTTGGGGGTGTTTGGATGATGGATCTCTTTGCTTGCTAATGATGTGTTGGGGTGAATTGTCCAAATCTCTGCAGTCCTTTATGGGTCCCCTCCTTGCTTCTTTGAGGTGCACCTTGTCTGTGCCACCCTGTTTCTTCTAAGGCAGTGCTGTGGCATTGCAGAATGGTTATCTTTGGTGGGATGATGGTTTGGAGGTGGCTTTCAAGGCTTTGCATTATTGGAGGGTCTGGAAGGCAGAGCGAGGTGGTGGAAGAGAAGGAGGTATGCAGGGCAGGCATCATGCCATTTGGGGCAAATGGGTGCCCCAGTGGTCTGGCAGCTGTAAGAGGTGCCTGGGGGCTGCAGGACCACCATTCCCTGGGAGCATGCTATCCATAGCCTTTGATCCAGGCAGGATGCATTGGCAAGATGGGCTGCAGGACAGAGACTCATCCCCTCACAGCCTGAGGGGACCATGTCTTTGCATGTCAGGTCTAAGCGTGGAGCACAATGAGCACAGCTTAGCTTTTTCATTCTTTTTTGTTTTTACAAAAAGTCTTTATTTCTAACAAAAAAATAAATAAATAAATAAATAAATAAATAAATAAATAAATAAATGGCCAGCCAAAGAAATAAATAATTGACTAAGTTAATTAATGAATTAAATAAGTAAGCAAACAGAGTTCTGTGATAAATAGTGATTGGCATTCCCACAGTAGTTCCCCAGTGTCCATGATCCCCTTGCCGTTCATCAGGTGAGGTTGCAGTCCGGATGAACGCGGTAATTCCACAGGTAACAATACCTTCTGTATCCCCAGTGTCTCGTAGGTGTCCATGAATGTGTAGCACAGAAATTTCCTCTTCCTTCCTCTCCAGTGCCTGTGGTTTGGGTGTGGGCTGTGCCACATACTGGCCCCAGTGCCACCACGCTCATAGGCCTTTCCCCATCAGCTCATCGGTTGGAAGACGTGTGACTGGTACCAAGTGATCCCAGCCTGGGCTCCTGCTGTCACCACTCAATCCATGGCTACTGGTGCTGGCTGGCGATGGGTGTTTGTTCTCTGTGGGTTTAGTGGGGTCCAGAGCAGCTTGGTGCTTCATGCGCCGTATGAGTTTGTCCACGTGTTGTAAGCAGACACGAGCTTCGAGGCGGACGTGGTCCCAGGCGCAGGCGCTGTGGCTGTGTGCCTGGAGAAAGGCGTGGATTTTCCCGAAGTACTTGTTGATGGTGAGCCGCGGGTCGCTTTGTCCTATGAAGAGCAGGGGGTCGTTGGGGAGGCATTGATTGAGGTGGTGGATGTGGTGCTGCAGTTTGTTGAGGAGGAGGTTGCGAGCGTGGCTGGGCCAGTGCTGGCGGGTGCTGTTGGAGCTGAGGGTGTGGAAGAGGCGCTGGAGGATGCGCAGGGCGGTGGCGGCGGCTTGGTGCGGGCCGAGGTTGGGGTGGAGGAGGGTGTCGGGGAAGAAGGGCGGCTCTTGGAGGCGGCAGGGCTGTGTGTGGCTGGGAGGCATGTCCTGGAGGAGGCGGAGTGCGTCGCCGGGGAAGGTGTCGTCGTGTGTCCAGAGGCGTTGGCAGGCGAGGCTGGTGGCCAGAGCGGTGAGGAGGAGCAGGAGCGGCGGTGCGGCGTGCGGCAGCCGTGGCTGTGTGGCTGTGGGCACAGCCATGCTGGGTCTGCGGGTGCTGTCGGGTGGTGCTGGGCAGGAGGAGCCCGGTGAGGCTCGGTGGTGCTGCTGCTGCTGGTGGCTGTGGCTGGGGCGCTGCCGGCTTTGTACGGCGGCAGCTTTCCCTTCATCGCTTTCTGATTGCCGGGAGTTTCCGGCCGTGCTTTCCAGTCTGTGCTGGTGGCTGCGGTGGTCTTGGGCAGTGTTTTGTTGGGGTGGCCGTGGTTGAGGATTGTGGTGGCAGCGGTGTGCTGGGGCCGAGTGTCAGTCATGGCTGGAAGGGGTTGTGAAAGCTCTGGGCCAGAGGCGCTGGGGGGTCAGGTGCGTTGGGGAGGGTGTTGGGCGATCCTTTCACTTGCCGAGCCAGCTGCAAGGTCTGTGCTGTTGAGCTGAGTCTCTGTTTGTGCCCAAGCATCGTTTCCACTTGCAAAGCCCTGGTTTTGGTTGTGGTCACTTTTCCTTTCACTTTGAGGCTTGCCTTTAATTTCATCTTAGCCACTGTTTTCCTTTTGTGGTTGCAAGGGATGTGCGGTGATGTCAGTGGGTGAGGGCCGGCGTTTCCCCTCCTGCGGTTAACGCCCAGAGGCACTGGCAGGGTTCAAGGGGCTGTCTGTGCATGTGGGTCTTGGAGGCCTGAGTGTGTCCTTGCAAGGAGGCACTGCACCTGCTGTGTTTGGGAGGAGCGAGCCACAAGGCAGGCAAGAAAGGCTGAGTGAAGAAGTCGCGGAAGGGGAAAGCTTTTGCTGTTACTGTCGCGCTTGGTGCCATGGCTGTGGCCCCGGAGCATCGGTCTGCTTTTGAGATCCATGCCTCAGTGGCTGAGGCGGCCAGAGGTCAAAGGAGGACATTCCCCCATGAAAGAAATGGGGTTGCGCTTTGGGACTGCTGGAGCCCTTGCTCGGAGCAGCGCGTCCTGTTCAGGGCTCTTTAGTCTATGAGAGGTGTGGTGTCCTTGGAAGGTGATGGCTCTGAAAATGCACGGGGGTCCAGAGGCCGTGACCTGTGAGAAAGGCTGAGGGAGCTTGGCTTCTTTGGCTGGAGTATTGTAGGTTTGCCAGTAGTTTCAGATGCCTTTCCAAAAATGCACAAAATCTGCGGCAAGGTGAAGAGGTGTTTGGGGTGTGCAGAGACTTGCAAGGGGATGATCCCTCTGGCCTGGTGGAGAAATGGTGGGATTGTTGCTTGGAGCAGATTGTGGGATTTGAAAGTTTTAGGCCTTTGGGGGACAGAGAATTTGGAGGTGAGCGGTTGTTTGTCACCTTGTGCGTCAGTGATCTCCAGGCAGGCTGCCGAAGGCACACAAGGCAAATGCTGGGAGTCCTCGCGGAAAATCCCTGTAGATCCCCAGGTGTAGGAGAGGGTCGAGTTTGAGACCGTCGTGGCAACCTGAAAGTGCACAAGTCCATGGGACTTGAAGAGGCTGATGCGTGAGCCCTGAGGGAACTGTCAGATGGAGCTGCTGGGCCACAGTGCCTGGTTTTTGAAATCTGGTGTCCGTCAGTTGAAGTTCCCAGTAAGTGGTAGAAGGGAGGTATAAGCCTCCCTTTGTATAAGGGGAAAAGCAGAAGAGTGTGGGAACTACAGAGCAGTCCGGCTGAGCGCAGTGTCAGGCAAGAAGATGAGGCTGTTGTGCTTGGTCACCAGACTCGGCTAAGGCCTAGGGAAAACCAAGAGGTGGTCGGTAATGGGGAGCATGGCATTCCAATTGCGTAGTCGCCATTCCTGGTGATTTTTTGTGATGTTCTATGGCTAAGGCTACAGAGCAGTGGTGGATAGGGGCAGAGCAAGTGAGCTTGTGTGCCTGGGCTTGAGCAAAGTGCTGGGCCGTGTCCTGCATCCTTGTCTGTGAGTCAGAGAGGCATGGATTGGATGGATGGAGCACGTTGTGGATAAAGCAGATGAGGTGCAGCGGTGCTCCCCAGCCTTTGCGTGTTTTTCTTTTTGGGACTCTGTGGTGGTGGCCAACCGCTGGCAGTGTTTTTCCAAGGGGTTTGCTACAGCATCTTGCTTGGTCAGGTGCCATTGAGAAGAGTGGGCAGAGGCGGTTTGGAGGATGGCTTGGGGTAGGTGTGGAGTGAGGATGGCTTTGGCTGGCCCAGAGACTGGTTGCTGTGCTAGAGAGATGAGAGGCAATGGCAAGTGTTTTGTCGTAGGTCTTTATTTTCAGCGGCATAAATAAGTGAATAAGTAGAAAAATAAATACGTGTATCAATAAATAAAGAAACAAATAAATAAATCAGTCTAGAAATAAGTGGAGAAAGTCCTTTGCCCGTATCACTGGGAGAGGCTGAATCAATGGGAGAGGGAGTGGTTGGGGGCTGCGGGTGGCGTGCGGTTGTTGCAGCCCTGTCTCTGGTCCCAGGTGAGAGGAGGCGTGGGGTTGGAGGTGGGTTTGGGTGGTAGGTGTGGGTTGGAGTGTGGGTGTCTGCGCTAGCGGCGCCTGGCACGTGTGAGGTTGTGGAGGTGCCGTAAAGAGGCACGAGCTTCGAGGCGGAGATGGTCCCAGGCGCTGTGGCTGTGGGTGTGGAGGGAGGGGTGGATGTCCCTGAAGTACTTGTTGATGGCGAGCCGCGGGTTGCGTGGTCCTTTGGAGAGCAGGGCGTTGTCGGGGAGGCGTTGCTCCAGGTGGTGGATGTGGTGCTGCAGTTTGTTGAGGAGGAGGTTGCGAGCGTGGCTGGGCCAGTGCTGGCGGGTGCTGTTGGAGCTGAGGGTGTGGAAGAGGCGCTGGAGGATGCGCAGGGCGGTGGCGGCGGCTTGGTGCGGGCCGAGGTTGGGGTGGAGGAGGGTGTCGGGGAAGAAGGGCGGCTCTTGGAGGCGGCAGGGCTGTGTGTGGCTGGGAGGCATGTCCTGGAGGAGGCGGAGTGCGTCGCCGGGGAAGGTGTCGTCGTGTGTCCAGAGGCGTTGGCAGGCGAGGAGGAGGAGTAGGTGCGGCGTGCGGCAGCCGTGGCTGTGTGGCTGTGTGGCTGTGGGCACAGCCACGCTGGGTCTGCGGGTGCTGTCGGGTGGTGCTGGGCAGGAGGAGCCCGGTGAGGCTCGGTGGTGCTGCTGCTGGTGGCTGTGGCTGGGACGCTGCCGGCTTTGTACGGCGGCAGCTTTCCCTTCATCGCTTTCTGATTGCCGGGAGTTTCCGGCCGTGCTTTCCAGTCTGTGCTGGTGGCTGTGGTGGTCTTGGGCAGTGTTTTGTTGGGTTGACTGTGGCTGGCGATGGTGTTGTTAATTCTCTTTTTGCCTTTAGAGGTTGCCTCTTGCCTGTTGGTTGTGGTGTAGTGGAACCCTACGTTAGTGCCACATCATGTATTTGCGATGATGTTGTGTGTTTCTTGTGGTTTTCCTTTCTCTCTGGGGTCGTCTCTCGTTCATCATATGTTCCGCTGAATTTCTTTTATTGCCCCTTTACAGGATACTGCATCAATTGTAGTATCGTATCTTGGGCTTCTCCCTTTTTTCTAAAGCTATGTCTGATGTTGAACAGACTTTTTCGTTTTGGAGAGTGCTGAAGTCAAATCTCGCTGAACTCTTCTAAAGTTTAATACTTTGAAGATTTTTCAAGTAGTGTTTCCTTACTGATTTTTGCACGCTTGTCAGTATGTGTCAGCTTGGTTCCTAGTGTTGAAAAAGGAAGTAGTGGTACTTGTAAGTATCTAGTAAGTAACTCGTAAATTTCTGTTAAGTTGCTGAGCTGATTGAGCTGTTGCAGCTTTTAATGCATTTGGGTCAATCATTTTTTCCCGTAAATTCTAGTTGCAGACCTTTACTGCCGGGGTATTCAGCACAAGCCTTCTATTAGTGTGCCTGGAGATTCGTCCCTTGAGTGGGGACACACCTCTAGGTTATTGCTTGAGGTAAAACAAAAGTAATTGGATTAATTACCTTTTTCTGTAGTTTGTTATTAATCTGGCTTTCAAAGGATTGGGGTAGTGGAGCACTGTACAAGTAGTTACCACTGTCTGTAATGGATCATAGATAATTCTGATCAAAATTATTTGAGTATTGTCATGATTAATTTGAATTATTTGTTTTTCCCATATTTCCCATATATTTCCTCGATAGACGTGTAAACAAATATTTCTCTCATCTTGCAGGACAAATTTGTATAAAAGGTCAATTACACATATATAATTCTTTTGAGATGAACCATTTACCTACTGTGGGCCTAGGATTGTATTAAGCTGCCTCCAGACTTCTCTAAGAAGGAGTTTAGCAAGCAAGGAGGCATTTTGTGAACCTCAGTGGGAAGCCTTCCCTGATAAATGTTGTCGGAAGCTTCCATTCTGCCTGGGACACTTCCCAAGTCTTTTTGTAGTTCCCATTAGATTTTTCTGGTTTTTTTACCTACACTATGCTTGTTTTCTTTGTGTTTATATGAATAAATTCTCTCTTTTAAGCCTTTGATAGAGTTGTATTAAATAAACTGATGGTTTATTTCTCAGGAACCTCAGGAGCTCGTTAAGTCAGAGAGCTGAAGAGGTGGCTCTGGGTCTGAGCACCTAGGCACTGAATGTTGATGCAGCTTCTGCAGTGTCTTGCTTCCCTTTTGCAGTTTGATTTTCATTGTGATGGAGTTGAAGAAGTCTCCTCTAAGCTGTTGCTTTTGAACAATAAAGGGTTTTCTAAAGTTAATTTTCATTGTCTGTTTTGCCCTGGATATCCCAAGTGCAGTGTGACGCTGAGAGGAGGTGGTATCAGAAGAGCCTGCTCATGGCCTTGCCCAGTGATGCTTTCAGCTATGTGCCCAGGAATGGGTATCTCTCAACCTCTCCAATCCCTATTCTGGTGTTGTATCACCAGAATACAAAAAATTACACAAATGCATTTCTTCTTTTGTGTTTGAATTCCCTGTATTCCAGCTTGTGTCATTACCACCGCTCCTGTTTTTGTCTGAGAGTGATTTAGTTCCTTCAGCTGCCTCAGAAAAGACAGAACCAACGAGGTCCTCATTCCTGACATTGCAGGATACTTCTGGATAGGAGCATTAGGGGGACAGTGGTACAGTGTGGAAGTTTCGTCTTGAGGGGTCCTGCTGTGTACCTGAATATATAAGAGAGCTGGTGGAAAAGCTCACCAAGCCACTGCCCGTAATTTACAATCAGTCCTGGCTGACAAAGGAGGCCCCAGGAACCCGGAGTGTGGCCAGTGTTACGCTTATCTTCAGGAAGGGTCAGAAGTGGAATCCAGGGAGCTACGGGCCTGTCAGCCTGACCTTGGTGCTTGGGGAAGCTCATGGAGATCATCTTGAGTGCCCATCACATGGCACCTCCAGGAGATCCAGGGGATCATGCCCAGCCAGCATGGGTTTGTCAAAGGCGTAACCGCCCGACCCAATCTCCTTCTGTAACACAGTGCCCCTCTTAGTGGACGAGGGAAAGTCCAGAAACGTTGACTTCCTGCACTTTGGAATAAAGTCTTTAACACTGTGTCCCACAGAACTCTCCTGGAGACACCAGCTGCTTGTGGCTTTGACGCTCTGTTCTTGAGTTAAAAACTGGCTGCTGGCCTGGCCCAGAGAGTGCTGGTGAATGGAATTCCTTGCAGCAGGCAGCTGGTCCCTAATGGTGTCCCCCAGGACTCCGTACTGAGGGCTCTGTACTGTACTGTTTTTTACCTTTGGTGATGATCTGAGCTCTTGAGGGAATCCAAGAGCTCCTTTAGTCAGTTTGAGGACAACATCAAGCTGGGCGTGAGTGCTGTTCTGCTGGAGGGCAGGAAAGCTCTGCGGAAGGATCTGCACTGTCTTCTGGATCCACGGGCCAGGGCCAGTTGTGTGAGGTTCAACAAGGCCAAGTGCTGGGTCCTGCCCTTGGGTCACAGGAACCGCCTGCAGCTCCAGGCTGGGACAGCGTGTCTGGCAAACTGCTGGATGGGAGAGGACCTGGGGGTGCAGGTTTTCAAGAGCTGGACACGAGCTGGAGTGTGCCCAGGTGGCCAAGAAGGCCAATGGCACCGGGCTTGTGTCAGCAATGGTGTGGCCAGCAGGAGCCGGGCAGTGGCCATCCCCCTGTGCTGGGGGCACTGGTGAGGCCACAGCTGGAATCTTGTGTTCAGCTTTGTTTCCTCACAGCAGGAAGGACACTGAGGTGCTGGATCATGTCCAGAGAAGGAAATGGAGCTGGGGAAGGGTCTGTAGAGCGAGTCATATGGGGAGCAGCTGAGGGAACTGGGTGAGTTTAGTGTGGGGAAAAGGAGGTTCGGGAGAACCGGATCACTCTGTACGATGATCTAGAAGAAAGTTATAACCATATGGGAATTGTTTTCTTCTCCCAGCAGCTAGCAATAGGAAAAAAAAATGGCCTCAAGATGTCCCAGTGGAGGTTCAAGTTGGATATTAGGGAAAATTTCTTCACTGAAGGAGTGGTCAAGCATCGGAGCAGGCTCCCTGGGGAAGTGGTGGAGTCACCACCGCTGAAAGTGTTCAAAAATGGAGTAAATGTGGCGCTTCATTATATGGCTTAATGGTATTTGGTCAAAGGCTGGGCTTGATGATCTTGGAGGTCTTTTCCAACCTTAGTGATTCTATGAATCTCGATTTGGTCCTGTTGTTTTTTCACTCAGCTAAATGGGAAGCAATCAGTTGCGTTTGCACGGAGCAGTATCCTTGAAGCGACGCAGTGCTGGAGGTTGTTTGAGCCCAGGAAAACAATCTCTTTGTGGCATGCAGGAGAAGGCTGGAGCTGCTGACCTGGGGAGGTGCTTCTGGATTGATAGTTGGAGGGCGAAGGAGCAGCCGGTGCTGGTGATGTGTGGGCAGTTCCCTTCACGAGGAATGCTGTGCTGGTTGGTTTGGACCATATCGAGTTGGGGGTGTTTGGATGATGGATCTCTTTGCTTGCTAATGATGTGTTGGGGTGAATTGTCCAAATCTCTGCAGTCCTTTATGGGTCCCCTCCTTGCTTCTTTGAGGTGCACCTTGTCTGTGCCACCCTGTTTCTTCTAAGGCAGTGCTGTGGCATTGCAGAATGGTTATCTTTGGTGGGATGATGGTTTGGAGGTGGCTTTCAAGGCTTTGCATTATTGGAGGGTCTGGAAGGCAGAGCGAGGTGGTGGAAGAGAAGGAGGTATGCAGGGCAGGCATCATGCCATTTGGGGCAAATGGGTGCCCCAGTGGTCTGGCAGCTGTAAGAGGTGCCTGGGGGCTGCAGGACCACCATTCCCTGGGAGCGTGCTATCCATAGCCTTTGATCCAGGCAGGATGCATTGGCAAGATGGGCTGCAGGACAGAGACTCATCCCCTCACAGCCTGAGGGGACCATGTCTTTGCATGTCAGGTCTAAGCGTGGAGCACAATGAGCACAGCTTAGCTTTTTCATTCTTTTTTGTTTTTACAAAAAGTCTTTATTTCTAACAAAAGAATAAATAAATAAATAAATAAATAAATAAATAAATGGCCAGCCAAAGAAATAAATAATCGACTAAGTTAATTAATGAGTTAAATAAGTAAGCAAACAGAGTTCTGTGATAAATAGTGATTGGCATTCCCACAGTAGTTCCCCAGTGTCCATGATCCCCTTCCCGTTCATCAGGTGAGGTTGCAGTCCGGATGAACGCGGTAATTCCACAGGTAACAATACCTTCTGTATCCCCAGTGTCTCGTAGGTGTCCATGAATGTGTAGCACAGAAATTTCCTCTTCCTTCCTCTCCAGTGCCTGTGGTTTGGGTGTGGGCTGTGCCACATACTGGCCCCAGTGCCACCACGCTCATAGGCCTTTCCCCATCAGCTCATCGGTTGGAAGACGTGTGACTGGTACCAAGTGATCCCAGCCTGGGCTCCTGCTGTCACCACTCAATCCATGGCTACTGGTGCTGGCTGGCGATGGGTGTTTGTTCTCTGTGGGTTTAGTGGGGTCCAGAGCAGCTTGGTGCTTCATGCGCCGTATGAGTTTGTCCACGTGTTGTAAGCAGACACGAGCTTCGAGGCGGACGTGGTCCCAGGCGCAGGCGCTGTGGCTGTGTGCCTGGAGAAAGGCGTGGATTTTCCCGAAGTACTTGTTGATGGTGAGCCGCGGGTCGCTTTGTCCTATGAAGAGCAGGGGGTCGTTGGGGAGGCATTGATTGAGGTGGTGGATGTGGTGCTGCAGTTTGTTGAGGAGGAGGTTGCGAGCGTGGCTGGGCCAGTGCTGGCGGGTGCTGTTGGAGCTGAGGGTGTGGAAGAGGCGCTGGAGGATGCGCAGGGCGGTGGCGGCGGCTTGGTGCGGGCCGAGGTTGGGGTGGAGGAGGGTGTCGGGGAAGAAGGGCGGCTCTTGGAGGCGGCAGGGCTGTGTGTGGCTGGGAGGCATGTCCTGGAGGAGGCGGAGTGCGTCGCCGGGGAAGGTGTCGTCGTGTGTCCAGAGGCGTTGGCAGGCGAGGCTGGTGGCCAGAGCGGCGAGGAGGAGCAGGAGCGGCGGTGCGGCGTGCGGCAGCCGTGGCTGTGTGGCTGTGGGCACAGCCATGCTGGGTCTGCGGGTGCTGTCGGGTGGTGCTGGGCAGGAGGAGCCCGGTGAGGCTCGGTGGTGCTGCTGCTGCTGGTGGCTGTGGCTGGGGCGCTGCCGGCTTTGTACGGCGGCAGCTTTCCCTTCATCGCTTTCTGATTGCCGGGAGTTTCCGGCCGTGCTTTCCAGTCTGTGCTGGTGGCTGTGGTGGTCTTGGGCAGTGTTTTGTTGGGGTGGCCGTGGTTGGGGATTGTGGTGGCAGCGGTGTGCTGGGGCCGAGTGTCAGTCATGGCTGGAAGGGGTTGTGAAAGCTCTGGGCCAGAGGCGCTGGGGGGTCAGGTGCGTTGGGGAGGGTGTTGGGCGATCCTTTCACTTGCCGAGCCAGCTGCAAGGTCTGTGCTGTTGAGCTGAGTCTCTGTTTGTGCCCAAGCATCGTTTCCACTTGCAAAGCCCTGGTTTTGGTTGTGGTCACTTTTCCTTTCACTTTGAGGCTTGCCTTTAATTTCATCTTAGCCACTGTTTTCCTTTTGTGGTTGCAAGGGATGTGCGGTGATGTCAGTGGGTGAGGGCCGGCGTTTCCCCTCCTGCGGTTAACGCCCAGAGGCACTGGCAGGGTTCAAGGGGCTGTCTGTGCATGTGGGTCTTGGAGGCCTGAGTGTGTCCTTGCAAGGAGGCACTGCACCTGCTGTGTTTGGGAGGAGCGAGCCACAAGGCAGGCAAGAAAGGCTGAGTGAAGAAGTCGCGGAAAGGGAAAACTTTTGCTGTTGCTGTCGCGCTTGGTGCCATGGCTGTGGCCCCGGAGCATCGGTCTGCTTTTGAGATCCATGCCTCAGTGGCTGAGGCGGCCAGAGGTCAAAGGAGGACATTCCCCCATGAAAGAAATGGGGTTGCGCTTTGGGACTGCTGGAGCCCTTGCTCGGAGCAGCGCGTCCTGTTCAGGGCTCTTTAGTCTATGAGAGGTGTGGTGTCCTTGGAAGGTGATGGCTCTGAAAATGCACGGGGGTCCAGAGGCCGTGACCTGTGAGAAAGGCTGAGGGAGCTTGGCTTCTTTGGCTGGAGTATTGTAGGTTTGCCAGTAGTTTCAGATGCCTTTCCAAAAATGCACAAAATCTGCGGCAAGGTGAAGAGGTGTTTGGGGTGTGCAGAGACTTGCAAGGGGATGATCCCTCTGGCCTGGTGGAGAAATGGTGGGATTGTTGCTTGGAGCAGATTGTGGGATTTGAAAGTTTTAGGCCTTTGGGGGACAGAGAATTTGGAGGTGAGCGGTTGTTTGTCACCTTGTGCGTCAGTGATCTCCAGGCAGGCTGCCGAAGGCACACAAGGCAAATGCTGGGAGTCCTCGCGGAAAATCCCTGTAGATCCCCAGGTGTAGGAGAGGGTCGAGTTTGAGACCGTCGTGGCAACCTGAATGTGCACAAGTCCATGGAACCTGAAGAGGCTGATGCGTGAGCCCTGAGGGAACTGTCAGATGGAGCTGCTGGGCCACAGTGCCTGGTTTTTGAAATCTGGTGTCCGTCAGTTGAAGTTCCCAGTAAGTGGTAGAAGGGAGGTATAAGCCTCCCTTTGTATAAGGGGAAAAGCAGAAGAGTGTGGGAACTACAGAGCAGTCCGGCTGAGCGCAGTGTCAGGCAAGAAGATGAGGCTGTTGTGCTTGGTCACCAGACTCGGCTAAGGCCTAGGGAAAACCAAGAGGTGGTCGGTAATGGGGAGCATGGCATTCCAATTGCGTAGTCGCCATTCCTGGTGATTTTTTGTGATGTTCTATGGCTAAGGCTACAGAGCAGTGGTGGATAGGGGCAGAGCAAGTGAGCTTGTGTGCCTGGGCTTGAGCAAAGTGCTGGGCCGTGTCCTGTATCCTTGTCTGTGAGTCAGAGAGGCATGGATTGGATGGATGGAGCACGTTGTGGATAAAGCAGATGAGGTGCAGCGGTGCTCCCCAGCCTTTGCGTGCTTTTCTTTTTGGGACTCTGTGGTGGTGGCCAACCGCTGGCAGTGTTTTTCCAAAGGGTTTGCTACAGCATCTTGCTTGGTCAGGTGCCATTGAGAAGAGTGGGCAGAGGCGGTTTGGAGGAAGGCTTGGGGTAGGTGTGGAGTGAGGATGGCTTTGGCTGGCCCAGAGACTGGTTGCTGTGCTAGAGAGATGAGAGGGAATGGCAAGTGTTTTGTCGTAGGTCTTTATTTTCAGCGGCATAAATAAGTGAATAAGTAGAAAAATAAATACGTGTATCAATAAATAAAGAAACAAATAAATAAATCAGTCTAGAAATAAGTGGAGAAAGTCCTTTGCCCGTATCACTGGGAGAGGCTGAATCAATGGGAGAGGGAGTGGTTGGGGGCTGCGGGTGGCGTGCGGTTGTTGCAGCCCTGTCTCTGGTCCCAGGTGAGAGGAGGCGTGGGGTTGGAGGTGGGTTTGGGTGGTAGGTGTGGGTTGGAGTGTGGGTGTCTGCGCTAGCGGCGCCTGGCACGTGTGAGGTTGTGGAGGTGCCGTAAAGAGGCACGAGCTTCGAGGCAGAGATGGTCCCAGGCGCAGGCGCTGTGGCTGTGGGTGTGGAGGGAGGGGTGGATGTCCCTGAAGTACTTGTTGATGGCGAGCCGCGGGTTGCGTGGTCCTTTGGAGAGCAGGGCGTTGTCGGGGAGGCGTTGCTCCAGGTGGTGGATGTGGTGCTGCAGTTTGTTGAGGAGGAGGTTGCGAGCGTGGCTGGGCCAGTGCTGGCGGGTGCTGTTGGAGCTGAGGGTGTGGAAGAGGCGCTGGAGGATGCGCAGGGCGGTGGCGGCGGCTTGGTGCGGGCCGAGGTTGGGGTGGAGGAGGGTGTCGGGGAAGAAGGGCGGCTCTTGGAGGTGGCAGGGCTGTGTGTGGCTGGGAGGCATGTCCTGGAGGAGGCGGAGTGCGTCGCCGGGGAAGGTGTCGTCGTGTGTCCAGAGGCGTTGGCAGGCGAGGAGGAGGAGTAGGTGCAGCGTGCGGCAGCCGTGGCTGTGTGGCTGTGTGGCTGTGGGCACAGCCACGCTGGGTCTGCGGGTGCTGTCGGGTGGTGCTGGGCAGGAGGAGCCCGGTGAGGCTCAGTGGTGCTGCTGGTGGCTGTGGCTGGGGCGCTGCCGGCTTTGTACGGCGGCAGCTTTCCCTTCATCGCTTTCTGATTGCCGGGAGTTTCCGGCCGTGCTTTCCAGTCTGTGCTGGTGGCTGTGGTGGTCTTGGGCAGTGTTTTCTTGGGTTGACTGTGGCTGGCGATGGTGTTGTTAATTCTCTTTTTGCCTTTAGAGGTTGCCTCTTGCCTGTTGGTTGTGGTGTAGTGGAACCCTACGTTAGTGCCACATCATGTATTTGCGATGATGTTGTGTGTTTCTTGTGGTTTTCCTTTCTCTCTGGGGTCGTCTCTCGTTCATCATGTGTTCCGCTGAATTTCTTTTATTGCCCTTTACAGGACACTGCATCAATTGTAGTATCGTATCTTGGGCTTCTCCCTTTTTTCTAAAGCTATGTCTGATGTTGAACAGACTTTTTCGTTTTGGAGAGTGCTGAAGTCAAATCTCGCTGAACTCTTCTAAAGTTTAATATTTTGAAGATTTTTCAAGTAGTGTTTCCTTACTGATTTTTGCACGCTTGTCAGTATGTGTCAGCTTGGTTCCTAGTGTTGAAAAAGGAAGTAGTGGTACTTGTAAGTATCTAGTAAGTAACTCGTAAATTTCTGTTAAGTTGCTGAGCTGATTGAGCTGTTGCAGCTTTTAATGCATTTGGGTCAATCATTTTTTCCCGTAAATTCTAGTTGCAGACCTTTACTGCCGGGGTATTCAGCACAAGCCTTCTATTAGTGTGCCTGGAGATTCGTCCCTTGAGTGGGGACACACCTCTAGGTTATTGCTTGAGGTAAAACAAAAGTAATTGGATTAATTACCTTTTTCTGTAGTTTGTTATTAATCTGGCTTTCAAAGGATTGGGGTAGTGGAGCACTGTACAAGTAGTTACCACTGTCTGTAATGGATCCTAGATAATTCTGATCAAAATTATTTGAGTATTGTCATGATTAATTTGAATTATTTGTTTTTCCCATATTTCCCATATATTTCCTCGATAGACGTGTAAACAAATATTTCTCTCATCTTGCAGGACAAATTTGTATAAAAGGTCAATTACACATATATAATTCTTTTGAGATGAACCATTTACCTACTGTGGGCCTAGGATTGTATTAAGCTGCCTCCAGACTTCTCTAAGAAGGAGTTTAGCAAGCAAGGAGGCATTTTGTGAACCTCAGTGGGAAGCCTTCCCTGATAAATGTTGTCGGAAGCTTCCATTCTGCCTGGGACACTTCCCAAGTCTTTTTGTAGTTCCCATTAGATTTTTCTGGTTTTTTTACCTACACTATGCTTGTTTTCTTTGTGTTTATATGAATAAATTCTCTCTTTTAAGCCTTTGATAGAGTTGTATTAAATAAACTGATGGTTTATTTCTCAGGAACCTCAGGAGCTCGTTAAGTCAGAGAGCTGAAGAGGTGGCTCTGGGTCTGAGCACCTAGGCACTGAATGTTGATGCAGCTTCTGCAGTGTCTTGCTTCCCTTTTGCAGTTTGATTTTCATTGTGATGGAGTTGAAGAAGTCTCCTCTAAGCTGTTGCTTTTGAACAATAAAGGGTTTTTTAAAGTTAATTTTCATTGTCTGTTTTGCCCTGGATATCCCAAGTGCAGTGTGACGCTGAGAGGAGGTGGTATCAGAAGAGCCTGCTCATGGCCTTGCCCAGTGATGCTTTCAGCTATGTGCCCAGGAATGGCTATCTCTCAACCTCTCCAATCCCTATTCTGGTGTTGTATCACCAGAATACAAAAAATTACACAAATGCATTTCTTCTTTTGTGTTTGAATTCCCTGTATGCCAGCTTGTGTCATTACCACCGCTCCTGTTTTTGTCTGAGAGTGATTTAGTTCCTTCAGCTGCCTCAGAAAAGACAGAACCAACGAGGTCCTCATTCCTGACATTGCAGGTTAGTTCTGGATAGGAGCATTAGGGGGACAGTGGTACAGTGTGGAAGTTTCGTCTTGAGGGGTCCTGCTGTGTACCTGAATATATAAGAGAGCTGGTGGAAAAGCTCACCAAGCCACTGCCCGTAATTTACAATCAGTCCTGGCTGACAAAGGAGGCCCCAGGAACCCGGAGTGTGGCCAGTGTTACGCTTATCTTCAGGAAGGGTCAGAAGTGGAATCCAGGGAGCTACGGGCCTGTCAGCCTGACCTTGGTGCTTGGGGAAGATCATGGAGATGATCTTGAGTGCCCATCACATGGCACCTCCAGGAGATCCAGGGGATCATGCCCAGCCAGCATGGGTTTGTCAAAGGCGTAACCGCCCGACCCAATCTCCTTCTGTAACACAGTGCCCCTCTTAGTGGACGAGGGAAAGTCCAGAAACGTTGACTTCCTGCACTTTGGAATAAAGTCTTTAACACTGTGTCCCACAGAACTCTCCTGGAGACACCAGCTGCTTGTGGCTTTGACGCTCTATTCTTGAGTTAAAAACTGGCTGCTGGCCTGGCCCAGAGAGTGCTGGTGAATGGAATTCCTTGCAGCAGGCAGCTGGTCCCTAGTGGTGTCCCCCAGGACTCTGTACTGAGGGCTCTGTACTGTACTGTTTTTTACCTTTGGTGATGATCTGAGCTCTTGAGGGAATCCAAGAGCTCCTTTAGTCAGTTTGAGGACAACACCAAGCTGGGCGTGTGTGCTGTTCTGTTGGAGGGCAGGAAGGCTCTGCAGAAGGATCTGCACTGTCTTCTGGATCCACGGGCCAGGGCCAGTTGTGTGAGGTTCAACAAGGCCAAGTGCTGGGTCCTGCCCTTGGGTCACAGGAACCGCCTGCAGCTCCAGGCTGGGACAGCGTGTCTGGCAAACTGCTGGATGGGAGAGGACCTGGGGGTGCAGGTTTTCAAGGGCTGGACACGAGCTGGAGTGTGCCCAGGTGGCCAAGAAGGCCAATGACACCGGGCTTGTGTCAGCAATGGTGTGGCCAGCAGGAGCCGGGCAGTGGCCAGCAGGAGCAGGGCAGTGGCCATCCCCCTGTGCTGGGGGCACTGGTGAGGCCACAGCTGGAATCTTGTGTTCAGCTTTGTTTCCTCACAGCAGGAAGGACACTGAGGTGCTGGATCATGTCCAGAGAAGGAAATGGAGCTGGGGAAGGGTCTGTAGAGCGAGTCATATGGGGAGCAGCTGAGGGAACTGGGTGAGTTTAGTGTGGGGAAAAGGAGGTTTGGGAGAACCGGATCACTCTGTACGATGATCTAGAAGAAAGTTATAACCATATGGGAATTGTTTTTTTCTCCCAGCAGCTAGCAATAGGAAAAAAAAATGGCCTCAAGATGTCCCAGTGGAGGTTCAAGTTGGATATTAGGGAAAATTTCTTCACTGAAGGAGTGGTCAAGCATCGGAGCAGGCTCCCTGGGGAAGTGGTGGAGTCACCACCGCTGAAAGTGTTCAAAAATGGAGTAAATGTGGCGCTTCATCATATGGCTTAATGGTATTTGGTCAAAGGCTGGGCTTGATGATCTTGGAGGTCTTTTCCAACCTTAGTGATTCTATGAATCTCGATTTGGTCCTGTTGTTTTTTCACTCAGCTAAATGGGAAGCAATCAGTTGCGTTTGCACGGAGCAGTATCCTTGAAGTGACGCAGTGCTGGAGGTTGTTTGAGCCCAGGAAAACAATCTCTTTGTGGCATGCAGGAGAAGGCTGGAGCTGCTGACCTGGGGAGGTGCTTCTGGATTGATAGTTGGAGGGCGAAGGAGCAGCCGGTGCTGGTGATGTGTGGGCAGTTCCCTTCACGAGGAATGCTGTGCTGGTTGGTTTGGACCATATCGAGTTGGGGGTGTTTGGATGATGGATCTCTTTGCTTGCTAATGATGTGTTGGGGTGAATTGTCCAAATCTCTGCAGTCCTTTATGGGTCCCCTCCTTGCTTCTTTGAGGTGCACCTTGTCTGTGCCACCCTGTTTCTTCTAAGGCAGTGCTGTGGCATTGCAGAATGGTTATCTTTGGTGGGATGATGGTTTGGAGGTGGCTTTCAAGGCTTTGCATTATTGGAGGGTCTGGAAGGCAGAGCGAGGTGGTGGAAGAGAAGGAGGTATGCAGGGCAGGAATCATGCCATTTGGGGCAAATGGGTGCCCCAGTGGTCTGGCAGCTGTAAGAGGTGCCTGGGGGCTGCAGGACCACCATTCCCTGGGAGCGTGCTATCCATAGCCTTTGATCCAGGCAGGATGCATTGGCAAGATGGGCTGCAGGACAGAGACTCATCCCCTCACAGCCTGAGGGGACCATGTCTTTGCATGTCAGGTCTAAGCGTGGAGCACAGTGAGCACAGCTTAGCTTTTTCATTCTTTTTTGTTTTTACAAAAAGTCTTTATTTCTAACAAAAGAATAAATAAATAAATAAATAAATAAATGGCCAGCCAAAGAAATAAATAATCGACTAAGTTAATTAATGAGTTAAATAAGTAAGCAAACAGAGTTCTGTGATAAATAGTGATTGGCATTCCCACAGTAGTTCCCCAGTGTCCATGATCCCCTTGCCGTTCATCAGGTGAGGTTGCAGTCCGGATGAACGCGGTAATTCCACAGGTAACAATACCTTCTGTATCCCCAGTGTCTCGTAGGTGTCCATGAATGTGTAGCACAGAAATTTCCTCTTCCTTCCTCTCCAGTGCCTGTGGTTTGGGTGTGGGCTGTGCCACATACTGGCCCCAGTGCCACCACGCTCATAGGCCTTTCCCCATCAGCTCATCGGTTGGAAGACGTGTGACTGGTACCAAGTGATCCCAGCCTGGGCTCCTGCTGTCACCACTCAATCCATGGCTACTGGTGCTGGCTGGCGATGGGTGTTTGTTCTCTGTGGGTTTAGTGGGGTCCAGAGCAGCTTGGTGCTTCATGCGCCGTATGAGTTTGTCCACGTGTTGTAAGCAGACACGAGCTTCGAGGCGGACGTGGTCCCAGGCGCAGGCGCTGTGGCTGTGTGCCTGGAGAAAGGCGTGGATTTTCCCGAAGTACTTGTTGATGGTGAGCCGCGGGTCGCTTTGTCCTATGAAGAGCAGGGGGTCGTTGGGGAGGCATTGATTGAGGTGGTGGATGTGGTGCTGCAGTTTGTTGAGGAGGAGGTTGCGAGCGTGGCTGGGCCAGTGCTGGCGGTTGCTGTTGGAGCTGAGGGTGTGGAAGAGGCGCTGGAGGATGCGCAGGGCGGTGGCGGCGGCTTGGTGCGGGCCGAGGTTGGGGTGGAGGAGGGTGTCGGGGAAGAAGGGCGGCTCTTGGAGGCGGCAGGGCTGTGTGTGGCTGGGAGGCATGTCCTGGAGGAGGCGGAGTGCGTCGCCGGGGAAGGTGTCGTCGTGTGTCCAGAGGCGTTGGCAGGCGAGGCTGGTGGCCAGAGCGGCGAGGAGGAGCAGGAGCGGCGGTGCAGCGTGCGGCAGCCGTGGCTGTGTGGCTGTGGGCACAGCCATGCTGGGTCTGCGGGTGCTGTCGGGTGGTGCTGGGCAGGAGGAGCCCGGTGAGGCTCGGTGGTGCTGCTGCTGCTGGTGGCTGTGGCTGGGGCGCTGCCGGCTTTGTACGGCGGCAGCTTTCCCTTCATCGCTTTCTGATTGCCGGGAGTTTCCGGCCGTGCTTTCCAGTCTGTGCTGGTGGCTGCGGTGGTCTTGGGCAGTGTTTTGTTGGGGTGGCCGTGGTTGAGGATTGTGGTGGCAGCGGTGTGCTGGGGCCGAGTGTCAGTCATGGGTGGAAGGGGTTGTGAAAGCTCTGGGCCAGAGGCGCTGTGGGGTCAGGTGCGTTGGAGAGGGTGTTGGGCGATCCTTTCACTTACCGAGCCAGCTGCAAGGTCTGTGCTGTTGAGCTGAGTCTCTGTTTGTGCCCAAGCATCGTTTCCACTTGCAAAGCCCTGGTTTTGGTTGTGGTCACTTTTCCTTTCACTTTGAGGCTTGCCTTTAATTTCATCTTAGCCACTGTTTTCCTTTTGTGGTTGCAAGGGATGTGCGGTGATGTCAGTGGGTGAGGGCCGGCGTTTCCCCTCCTGCGGTTAACGCCCAGAGGCACTGGCAGGGTTCAAGGGGCTGTCTGTGCATGTGGGTCTTGGAGGCCTGAGTGTGTCCTTGCAAGGAGGCACTGCACCTGCTGTGTTTGGGAGGAGCGAGCCACAAGGCAGGCAAGAAAGGCTGAGTGAAGAAGTCGCGGAAAGGGAAAGCTTTTGCTGTTACTGTCGTGCTTGGTGCCATGGCTGTGGCCCCGGAGCATCGGTCTGCTTTTGAGATCCATGCCTCAGTGGCTGAGGCGGCCAGAGGTCAAAGGAGGACATTCCCCCATGAAAGAAATGGGGTTGCGCTTTGGGACTGCTGGAGTCCTTGCTCGGAACAGCGCGTCCTGTTCAGGGCTCTTTAGTCTATGAGCGGTGTGGTGTCCTTGGAAGGTGATGGCTCTGAAAATGCACGGGGGTCCAGAGGCCGTGACCTGTGAGAAAGGCTGAGGGAGCTTGGCTTCTTTGGCTGGAGTATTGTAGGTTTGCCAGTAGTTTCAGATGCCTTTCCAAAAATGCACAAAATCTGCGGCAAGGTGAAGAGGTGTTTGGGGTGTGCAGAGACTTGCAAGGGGATGATCCCTCTGGCCTGGTGGAGAAATGGTGGGATTGTTGCTTGGAGCAGATTGTGGGATTTGAAAGTTTTAGGCCTTTGGGGGACAGAGAATTTGGAGGTGAGCGGTTGTTTGTCACCTTGTGCGTCAGTGATCTCCAGGCAGGCTGCCGAAGGCACACAAGGCAAATGCTGGGAGTCCTCGCGGAAAATCCCTGTAGATCCCCAGGCCAGTGTAGGAGAGGGTCGAGTTTGAGACCGTCGTGGCAACCTGAATGTGCACAAGTCCATGGGACCTGAAGAGACTGATGCGTGAGCCCTGAGGGAACTGTCAGATGGAGCTGCTGGGCCACAGTGCCTGGTTTTTGAAATCTGGTGTCCGTCAGTTGAAGTTCCCAGTAAGTGGTAGAAGGGAGGTATAAGCCTCCCTTTGTATAAGGGGAAAAGCAGAAGAGTGTGGGAACTACAGAGCAGTCCGGCTGAGCGCAGTGTCAGGCAAGAAGATGAGGCTGTTGTGCTTGGTCACCAGACTCGGCTAAGGCCTAGGGAAAACCAAGAGGTGGTCGGTAATGGGGAGCATGGCATTCCAATTGCGTAGTCGCCATTCCTGGTGATTTTTTGTGATGTTCTATGGCTAAGGCTACAGAGCAGTGGTGGATAGGGGCAGAGCAAGTGAGCTTGTGTGCCTGGGCTTGAGCAAAGTGCTGGGCCGTGTCCTGCATCCTTGTCTGTGAGTCAGAGAGGCATGGATTGGATGGATGGAGCACGTTGTGGATAAAGCAGATGAGGTGCAGCGGTGCTCCCCAGCCTTTGCGTGTTTTTCTTTTTGGGACTCTGTGGTGGTGGCCAACCGCTGGCAGTGTTTTTCCAAGGGGTTTGCTACAGCATCTTGCTTGGTCAGGTGCCATTGAGAAGAGTGGGCAGAGGCGGTTTGGAGGAAGGCTTGGGGTAGGTGTGGAGTGAGGATGGCTTTGGCTGGCCCAGAGACTGGTTGCTGTGCTAGAGAGATGAGAGGCAATGGCAAGTGTTTTGTCGTAGGTCTTTATTTTCAGCGGCATAAATAAGTGAATAAGCAGAAAAATAAATACGTGTATCAATAAATAAAGAAACAAATAAATAAATCAGTCTAGAAATAAGTGGAGAAAGTCCTTTGCCCGTATCACTGGGAGAGGCTGAATCAATGGGAGAGGGAGTGGTTGGGGGCTGCGGGTGGCGTGCGGTTGTTGCAGCCCTGTCTCTGGTCCCAGGTGAGAGGAGGCGTGGGGTTGGAGGTGGGTTTGGGTGGTAGGTGTGGGTTGGAGTGTGGGTGTCTGCGCTAGCGGCGCCTGGCACGTGTGAGGTTGTGGAGGTGCCGTAAAGAGGCACGGGCTTCGAGGCGGAGATGGTCCCAGGCGCAGGCGCTGTGGCTGTGGGTGTGGAGGGAGGGGTGGATGTCCCTGAAGTACTTGTTGATGGCGAGCCGCGGGTTGCGTGGTCCTTTGGAGAGCAGGGCGTTGTCGGGGAGGCGTTGCTCCAGGTGGTGGATGTGGTGCTGCAGTTTGTTGAGGAGGAGGTTGCGAGCGTGGCTGGGCCAGTGCTGGCGGGTGCTGTTGGAGCTGAGGGTGTGGAAGAGGCGCTGGAGGATGCGCAGGGCGGTGGCGGCGGCTTGGTGCGGGCCGAGGTTGGGGTGGAGGAGGGTGTCGGGGAAGAAGGGCGGCTCTTGGAGGCGGCAGGGCTGTGTGTGGCTGGGAGGCATGTCCTGGAGGAGGCGGAGTGCGTCGCCGGGGAAGGTGTCGTCGTGTGTCCAGAGGCGTTGGCAGGTGAGGAGGAGGAGTAGGTGCGGCGTGCGGCAGCCGTGGCTGTGTGGCTGTGTGGCTGTGGGCACAGCCACGCTGGGTCTGCGGGTGCTGTCGGGTGGTGCTGGGCAGGAGGAGCCCGGTGAGGCTCGGTGGTGCTGCTGGTGGCTGTGGCTGGGGCGCTGCCGGCTTTGTACGGCGGCAGCTTTCCCTTCATCGCTTTCTGATTGCCGGGAGTTTCCGGCCGTGCTTTCCAGTCTGTGCTGGTGGCTGTGGTGGTCTTGGGCAGTGTTTTGTTGGGTTGACTGTGGCTGGCGATGGTGTTGTTAATTCTCTTTTTGCCTTTAGAGGTTGCCTCTTGCCTGTTGGTTGTGGTGTAGTGGAACCCTACGTTAGTGCCACATCATGTATTTGCAATGATGTTGTGTGTTTCTTGTGGTTTTCCTTTCTCTCTGGGGTCGTCTCTCGTTCATCATATGTTCCGCTGAATTTCTTTTATTGCCCTTTACAGGACACTGCATCAATTGTAGTATCGTATCTTGGGCTTCTCCCTTTTTTCTAAAGCTATGTCTGATGTTGAACAGACTTTTTCGTTTTGGAGAGTGCTGAAGTCAAATCTCGCTGAACTCTTCTAAAGTTTAATACTTTGAAGATTTTTCAAGTAGTGTTTCCTTACTGATTTTTGCACGCTTGTCAGTATGTGTCAGCTTGGTTCCTAGTGTTGAAAAAGGAAGTAGTGGTACTTGTAAGTATCTAGTAAGTAACTCGTAAATTTCTGTTAAGTTGCTGAGCTGATTGAGCTGTTGCAGCTTTTAATGCATTTGGGTCAATCATTTTTTCCCGTAAATTCTAGTTGCAGACCTTTACTGCCGGGGTATTCAGCACAAGCCTTCTATTAGTGTGCCTGGAGATTCGTCCCTTGAGTGGGGACACACCTCTAGGTTATTGCTTGAGGTAAAACAAAAGTAATTGGATTAATTACCTTTTTCTGTAGTTTGTTATTAATCTGGCTTTCAAAGGATTGGGGTAGTGGAGCACTGTACAAGTAGTTACCACTGTCTGTAATGGATCCTAGATAATTCTGATCAAAATTATTTGAGTATTGTCATGATTAATTTGAATTATTTGTTTTTCCCATATTTCCCATATATTTCCTCGATAGACGTGTAAACAAATATTTCTCTCATCTTGCAGGACAAATTTGTATAAAAGGTCAATTACACATATATAATTCTTTTGAGATGAACCATTTACCTACTGTGGGCCTAGGATTGTATTAAGCTGCCTCCAGACTTCTCTAAGAAGGAGTTTAGCAAGCAAGGAGGCATTTTGTGAACCTCAGTGGGAAGCCTTCCCTGATAAATGTTGTCGGAAGCTTCCATTCTGCCTGGGACACTTCCCAAGTCTTTTTGTAGTTCCCATTAGATTTTTCTGGTTTTTTTACCTACACTATGCTTGTTTTCTTTGTGTTTATATGAATAAATTCTCTCTTTTAAGCCTTTGATAGAGTTGTATTAAATAAACTGATGGTTTATTTCTCAGGAACCTCAGGAGCTCGTTAAGTCAGAGAGCTGAAGAGGTGGCTCTGGGTCTGAGCACCTAGGCACTGAATGTTGATGCAGCTTCTGCAGTGTCTTGCTTCCCTTTTGCAGTTTGATTTTCATTGTGATGGAGTTGAAGAAGTCTCCTCTAAGCTGTTGCTTTTGAACAATAAAGGGTTTTTTAAAGTTAATTTTCATTGTCTGTTTTGCCCTGGATATCCCAAGTGCAGTGTGACGCTGAGAGGAGGTGGTATCAGAAGAGCCTGCTCATGGCCTTGTCCAGTGATGCTTTCAGCTATGTGCCCAGGAATGGGTATCTCTCAACCTCTCCAATCCCTATTCTGGTGTTGTATCACCAGAATACAAAAAATTACACAAATGCATTTCTTCTTTTGTGTTTGAATTCCCTGTATTCCAGCTTGTGTCATTACCACCGCTCCTGTTTTTGTCTGAGAGTGATTTAGTTCCTTCAGCTGCCTCAGAAAAGACAGAACCAACGAGGTCCTCATTCCTGACATTGCAGGATACTTCTGGATAGGAGCATTAGGGGGACAGTGGTACAGTGTGGAAGTTTCGTCTTGAGGGGTCCTGCTGTGTACCTGAATATATAAGAGAGCTGGTGGAAAAGCTCACCAAGCCGCTGCCCGTAATTTACAATCAGTCCTGGCTGACAAAGGAGGCCCCAGGAACCCGGAGTGTGGCCAGTGTTACGCTTATCTTCAGGAAGGGTCAGAAGTGGAATCCAGGGAGCTACGGGCCTGTCAGCCTGACCTTGGTGCTTGGGGAAGCTCATGGAGATCATCTTGAGTGCCCATCACATGGCACCTCCAGGAGATCCAGGGGATCATGCCCAGCCAGCATGGGTTTGTCAAAGGCGTAACCGCCCGACCCAATCTCCTTCTGTAACACAGTGCCCCTCTTAGTGGACGAGGGAAAGTCCAGAAACGTTGACTTCCTGCACTTTGGAATAAAGTCTTTAACACTGTGTCCCACAGAACTCTCCTGGAGACACCAGCTGCTTGTGGCTTTGACGCTCTGTTCTTGAGTTAAAAACTGGCTGCTGGCCTGGCCCAGAGAGTGCTGGTGAATGGAATTCCTTGCAGCAGGCAGCTGGTCCCTAGTGGTGTCCCCCAGGACTCTGTACTGAGGGCTCTGTACTGTACTGTTTTTTACCTTTGTTGATGATCTGAGCTCTTGAGGGAATCCAAGAGCTCCTTTAGTCAGTTTGAGGACAACACCAAGCTGGGCGTGAGTGCTGTTCTGCTGGAGGGCAGGAAAGCTCTGCGGAAGGATCTGCACTGTCTTCTGGATCCACGGGCCAGGGCCAGTTGTGTGAGGTTCAACAAGGCCAAGTGCTGGGTCCTGCCCTTGGGTCACAGGAACCGCCTGCAGCTCCAGGCTGGGACAGCGTGTCTGGCAAACTGCTGGATGGGAGAGGACCTGGGGGTGCAGGTTTTCAAGAGCTGGACACGAGCTGGAGTGTGCCCAGGTGGCCAAGAAGGCCAATGGTACCGGGCTTGTGTCAGCAATGGTGTGGCCAGCAGGAGCCGGGCAGTGGCCAGCAGGAGCAGGGCAGTGGCCATCCCCCTGTGCTGGGGGCACTGGTGAGGCCACAGCTGGAATCTTGTGTTCAGCTTTGTTTCCTCACAGCAGGAAGGACACTGAGGTGCTGGATCATGTCCAGAGAAGGAAATGGAGCTGGGGAAGGGTCTGTAGAGCGAGTCATATGGGGAGCAGCTGAGGGAACTGGGTGAGTTTAGTGTGGGGAAAAGGAGGTTTGGGAGAACCGGATCACTCTGTACGATGATCTAGAAGAAAGTTATAACCATATGGGAATTGTTTTTTTCTCCCAGCAGCTAGCAATAGGAAAAAAAAGTGGCCTCAAGATGTCCCAGTGGAGGTTCAAGTTGGATATTAGGGAAAATTTCTTCACTGAAGGAGTGGTCAAGCATCGGAGCAGGCTCCCTGGGGAAGTGGTGGAGTCACCACCGCTGAAAGTGTTCAAAAATGGAGTAAATGTGGCGCTTCATTATATGGCTTAATGGTATTTGGTCAAAGGCTGGGCTTGATGATCTTGGTGGTCTTTTCCAACCTTAGTGATTCTATGAATCTCGATTTGGTCCTGTTGTTTTTTCACTCAGCTAAATGGGAAGCAATCAGTTGCGTTTGCACGGAGCAGTATCCTTGAAGCGACGCAGTGCTGGAGGTTGTTTGAGCCCAGGAAAACAATCTCTTTGTGGCATGCAGGAGAAGGCTGGAGCTGCTGACCTGGGGAGGTGCTTCTGGATTGATAGTTGGAGGGCGAAGGAGCAGCCGGTGCTGGTGATGTGTGGGCAGTTCCCTTCACGAGGAATGCTGTGCTGGTTGGTTTGGACCATATCGAGTTGGGGGTGTTTGGATGATGGATCTCTTTGCTTGCTAATGATGTGTTGGGGTGAATTGTCCAAATCTCTGCAGTCCTTTATGGGTCCCCTCCTTGCTTCTTTGAGGTGCACCTTGTCTGTGCCACCCTGTTTCTTCTAAGGCAGTGCTGTGGCATTGCAGAATGGTTATCTTTGGTGGGATGATGGTTTGGAGGTGGCTTTCAAGGCTTTGCATTATTGGAGGGTCTGGAAGGCAGAGCAAGGTGGTGGAAGAGAAGGAGGTATGCAGGGCAGGCATCATGCCATTTGGGGCAAATGGGTGCCCCAGTGGTCTGGCAGCTGTAAGAGGTGCCTGGGGGCTGCAGGACCACCATTCCCTGGGAGCGTGCTATCCATAGCCTTTGATCCAGGCAGGATGCATTGGCAAGATGGGCTGCAGGACAGAGACTCATCCCCTCACAGCCTGAGGGGACCATGTCTTTGCATGTCAGGTCTAAGCGTGGAGCACAGTGAGCACAGCTTAGCTTTTTCATTCTTTTTGGTTTTTACAAAAAGTCTTTATTTCTAACAAAAGAATAAATAAATAAATAAATAAATAAATGGCCAGCCAAAGAAATAAATAATCGACTAAGTTAATTAATGAGTTAAATAAGTAAGCAAACAGAGTTCTGTGATAAATAGTGATTGGCATTCCCACAGTAGTTCCCCAGTGTCCATGATCCCCTTGCCGTTCATCAGGTGAGGTTGCAGTCCGGATGAACGCGGTAATTCCACAGGTAACAATACCTTCTGTATCCCCAGTGTCTCGTAGGTGTCCATGAATGTGTAGCACAGAAATTTCCTCTTCCTTCCTCTCCAGTGCCTGTGGTTTGGGTGTGGGCTGTGCCACATACTGGCCCCAGTGCCAGCACGCTCATAGGCCTTTCCCCATCAGCTCATCGGTTGGAAGACGTGTGACTGGTACCAAGTGATCCCAGCCTGGGCTCCTGCTGTCACCACTCAATCCATGGCTACTGGTGCTGGCTGGCGATGGGTGTTTGTTCTCTGTGGGTTTAGTGGGGTCCAGAGCAGCTTGGTGCTTCATGCGCCGTATGAGTTTGTCCACGTGTTGTAAGCAGACACGAGCTTCGAGGCGGACGTGGTCCCAGGCGCAGGCGCTGTGGCTGTGTGCCTGGAGAAAGGCGTGGATTTTCCCGAAGTACTTGTTGATGGTGAGCCGCGGGTCGCTTGGTCCTTTGAAGAGCAGGGGGTCGTTGGGGAGGCATTGATTGAGGTGGTGGATGTGGTGCTGCAGTTTGTTGAGGAGGAGGTTGCGAGCGTGGCTGGGCCAGTACTGGCGGGTGCTGTTGGAGCTGAGGGTGTGGAAGAGGCGCTGGAGGATGCGCAGGGCGGTGGCGGCGGCTTGGTGCGGGCCGAGGTTGGGGTGGAGGAGGGTGTCGGGGAAGAAGGGCGGCTCTTGGAGGCGGCAGGGCTGTGTGTGGCTGGGAGGCATGTCCTGGAGGAGGCGGAGTGCGTCGCCGGGGAAGGTGTCGTCGTGTGTCCAGAGGCGTTGGCAGGCGAGGCTGGTGGCCAGAGCGGCGAGGAGGAGCAGGAGCGGCGGTGCGGCGTGCGGCAGCCGTGGCTGTGTGGCTGTGGGCACAGCCATGCTGGGTCTGCGGGTGCTGTCGGGTGGTGCTGGGCAGGAGGAGCCCGGTGAGGCTCGGTGGTGCTGCTGCTGCTGGTGGCTGTGGCTGGGGCGCTGCCGGCTTTGTACGGCGGCAGCTTTCCCTTCATCGCTTTCTGATTGCCGGGAGTTTCCGGCCGTGCTTTCCAGTCTGTGCTGGTGGCTGCGGTGGTCTTGGGCAGTGTTTTGTTGGGGTGGCCGTGGTTGAGGATTGTGGTGGCAGCGGTGTGCTGGGGCAGAGTGTCAGTCATGGCTGGAAGGGGTTGTGAAAGCTCTGGGCCAGAGGCGCTGGGGGGTCAGGTGCGTTGGGGAGGGTGTTGGGCGATCCTTTCACTTGCCGAGCCAGCTGCAAGGTCTGTGCTGTTGAGCTGAGTCTCTGTTTGTGCCCAAGCATCGTTTCCACTTGCAAAGCCCTGGTTTTGGTTGTGGTCACTTTTCCTTTCACTTTGAGGCTTGCCTTTAATTTCATCTTAGCCACTGTTTTCCTTTTGTGGTTGCAAGGGATGTGCGGTGATGTCAGTGGGTGAGGGCCGGCGTTTCCCCTCCTGCGGTTAACGCCCAGAGGCACTGGCAGGGTTCAAGGGGCTGTCTGTGCATGTGGGTCTTGGAGGCCTGAGTGTGTCCTTGCAAGGAGGCACTGCACCTGCTGTGTTTGGGAGGAGCGAGCCACAAGGCAGGCAAGAAAGGCTGAGTGAAGAAGTCGCGGAAAGGGAAAGCTTTTGCTGTTACTGTCGCGCTTGGTGCCATGGCTGTGGCCCCGGAGCATCGGTCTGCTTTTGAGATCCATGCCTCAGTGGCTGAGGTGGCCAGAGGTCAAAGGAGGACATTCCCCCATGAAAGAAATGGGGTTGCGCTTTGGGACTGCTGGAGCCCTTGCTCGGAGCAGCGCGTCCTGTTCAGGGCTCTTTAGTCTATGAGAGGTGTGGTGTCCTTGGAAGGTGATGGCTCTGAAAATGCACGGGGGTCCAGAGGCCGTGACCTGTGAGAAAGGCTGAGGGAGTTTGTCTTCTTTGGCTGGAGTATTGTAGGTTTGCCAGTAGTTTCAGATGCCTTTCCAAAAATGCACAAAATCTGTGGCAAGGTGAAGAGATGTTTGGGGTGTGCAGAGACTTGCAAGGGGATGATCCCTCTGGCCTGGTGGAGAAATGGTGGGATTGTTGCTTGGAGCAGATCGTGGGATTTGAAAGTTTTAGGCCTTTGGGGGACAGAGAATTTGGAGGTGAGCGGTTGTTTGTCACCTTGTGCGTCAGTGATCTCCAGGCAGGCTGCCGAAGGCACACAAGGCAAATGCTGGGAGCCCTCGCGGAAAATCCCTGTAGATCCCCAGGCCAGTGTAGGAGAGGGTCGAGTTTGAGACCGTCGTGGCAACCTGAATGTGCACAAGTCCATGGAACCTGAAGAGGCTGATGCGTGAGCCGTGAGGGAACTGTCAGATGGAGCTGCTGGGCCACAGTGCCTGGTTTTTGAAATCTGGTGTCCGTCAGTTGAAGTTCCCAGTAAGTGGTAGAAGGGAGGTATAAGCCTCCCTTTGTATAAGGGGAAAAGCAGAAGAGTGTGGGAACTACAGAGCAGTCCGGCTGAGCGCAGTGTCAGGCAAGAAGATGAGGCTGTTGTGCTTGGTCACCAGATTCAGCTAAGGCCTAGGGAAAACCAAGAGGTGGTCGGTAATGGGGAGCATGGCATTCCAATTGCGTAGTCACCATTCCTGGTGATTTTTTGTGATGTTCTATGGCTACGGCTACAGAGCAGTGGTGGATAGGGGCAGAGCAAGTGAGCTTGTGTGCCTGGGCTTGAGCAAAGTGCTGGGCCGTGTCCTGCATCCTTGTCTGTGAGTCAGAGAGGCATGGATTGGATGGATGGAGCACGTTGTGGATAAAGCAGATGAGGTGCAGCGGTGCTCCCCAGCCTTTGCGTGTTTTTCTTTTTGGGACTCTGTGGTGGTGGCCAACCGCTGGCAGTGTTTTTCCAAGAGTTTGCTACAGCATCTTGCTTGGTCAGGTGCCATTGAGAAGAGTGGGCAGAGGCGGTTTGGAGGAAGGCTTGGGGTAGGTGTGGAGTGAGGATGGCTTTGGCTGGCCCAGAGACTGGTTGCTGTGCTAGAGAGATGAGAGGCAATGGCAAGTGTTTTGTTGTAGGTCTTTATTTTCAGCGGCATAAATAAGTGAATAAGTAGAAAAATAAATACATGTATCAATAAATAAAGAAACAAATAAATAAATCAGTCTAGAAATAAGTGGAGAAAGTCCTTTGCCCGTATCACTGGGAGAGGCTGAATCAATGGGAGAGAGAGTGGTTGGGGGCTGCGGGTGGCGTGCGGTTGTTGCAGCCCTGTCTCTGGTCCCAGGTGAGAGGAGGCGTGGGGTTGGAGGTGGGTTTGGGTGGTAGGTGTGGGTTGGAGTGTGGGTGTCTGCGCTAGCGGCGCCTGGCACGTGTGAGGTTGTGGAGGTGCCGTAAAGAGGCACGAGCTTCGAGGCGGAGGTGGTCCCAGGCGCTGTGGCTGTGGGTGTGGAGGGAGGGGTGGGTGTCCCTGAAGTACTTGTTGATGGCGAGCCGCGGGCTGCGTGGTCCTTTGGAGAGCAGGGCGTTGTCGGGGAGGCGTTGCTCCAGGTGGTGGATGTGGTGCTGCAGTTTGTTGAGGAGGAGGTTGCGAGCGTGGCTGGGCCAGTGCTGGCGGGTGCTGTTGGAGCTGAGGGTGTGGAAGAGGCGCTGGAGGATGCGCAGGGCGGTGGCGGCGGCTTGGTGCGGGCCGAGGTTGGGGTGGAGGAGGGTGTCGGGGAAGAAGGGCGGCTCTTGGAGGCGGCAGGGCTGTGTGTGGCTGGGAGGCATGTCCTGGAGGAGGCGGAGTGCGTCGCCGGGGAAGGTGTCGTCGTGTGTCCAGAGGCGTTGGCAGGCGAGGAGGAGGAGTAGGAGCGGCGTGCGGCAGCCGTGGCTGTGTGGCTGTGGGCACAGCCACGCTGGGTCTGCGGGTGCTGTCGGGTGGTGCTGGGCAGGAGGAGCCCGGTGAGGCTCGGTGGTGCTGCTGGCTGTGGCTGGGGCGCTGCCGGCTTTGTACGGCGGCAGCTTTCCCTTCATCGCTTTCTGATTGCCGGGAGTTTCCGGCCGTGCTTTCCAGTCTGTGCTGGTGGCTGTGGTGGTCTTGGGCAGTGTTTTCTTGGGTTGACTGTGGCTGGCGATGGTGTTGTTAATTCTCTTTTTGCCTTTAGAGGTTGCCTCTTGCCTGTTGGTTGTGGTGTAGTGGAACCCTACGTTAGTGCCACATCATGTATTTGCAATGATGTTGTGTGTTTCTTGTGGTTTTCCTTTCTCTCTGGGGTCGTCTCTCGTTCATCATATGTTCCGCTGAATTTCTTTTATTGCCCTTTACAGGACACTGCATCAATTGTAGTATCGTATCTTGGGCTTCTCCCTTTTTTCTAAAGCTATGTCTGATGTTGAACAGACTTTTTCGTTTTGGAGAGTGCTGAAGTCAAATCTCGCTGAACTCTTCTAAAGTTTAATATTTTGAAGATTTTTCAAGTAGTGTTTCCTTACTGATTTTTGCACGCTTGTCAGTATGTGTCAGCTTGGTTCCTAGTGTTGAAAAAGGAAGTAGTGGTACTTGTAAGTATCTAGTAAGTAACTCGTAAATTTCTGTTAAGTTGCTGAGCTGATTGAGCTGTTGCAGCTTTTAATGCATTTGGGTCAATCATTTTTTCCCGTAAATTCTAGTTGCAGACCTTTACTGCCGGGGTATTCAGCACAAGCCTTCTATTAGTGTGCCTGGAGATTCGTCCCTTGAGTGGGGACACACCTCTAGGTTATTGCTTGAGGTAAAACAAAAGTAATTGGATTAATTACCTTTTTCTGTAGTTTGTTATTAATCTGGCTTTCAAAGGATTGGGGTAGTGGAGCACTGTACAAGTAGTTACCACTGTCTGTAATGGATCCTAGATAATTCTGATCAAAATTATTTGAGTATTGTCATGATTAATTTGAATTATTTGTTTTTCCCATATTTCCCATATATTTCCTCGATAGACGTGTAAACAAATATTTCTCTCATCTTGCAGGACAAATTTGTATAAAAGGTCAATTACACATATATAATTCTTTTGAGATGAACCATTTACCTACTGTGGGCCTAGGATTGTATTAAGCTGCCTCCAGACTTCTCTAAGAAGGAGTTTAGCAAGCAAGGAGGCATTTTGTGAACCTCAGTGGGAAGCCTTCCCTGATAAATGTTGTCGGAAGCTTCCATTCTGCCTGGGACACTTCCCAAGTCTTTTTGTAGTTCCCATTAGATTTTTCTGGTTTTTTTACCTACACTATGCTTGTTTTCTTTGTGTTTATATGAATAAATTCTCTCTTTTAAGCCTTTGATAGAGTTGTATTAAATAAACTGATGGTTTATTTCTCAGGAACCTCAGGAGCTCGTTAAGTCAGAGAGCTGAAGAGGTGGCTCTGGGTCTGAGCACCTAGGCACTGAATGTTGATGCAGCTTCTGCAGTGTCTTGCTTCCCTTTTGCAGTTTGATTTTCATTGTGATGGAGTTGAAGAAGTCTCCTCTAAGCTGTTGCTTTTGAACAATAAAGGGTTTTTTAAAGTTAATTTTCATTGTCTGTTTTGCCCTGGATATCCCAAGTGCAGTGTGACGCTGAGAGGAGGTGGTATCAGAAGAGCCTGCTCATGGCCTTGTCCAGTGATGCTTTCAGCTATGTGCCCAGGAATGGGTATCTCTCAACCTCTCCAATCCCTATTCTGGTGTTGTATCACCAGAATACAAAAAATTACACAAATGCATTTCTTCTTTTGTGTTTGAATTCCCTGTATTCCAGCTTGTGTCATTACCACCGCTCCTGTTTTTGTCTGAGAGTGATTTAGTTCCTTCAGCTGCCTCAGAAAAGACAGAACCAACGAGGTCCTCATTCCTGACATTGCAGGATACTTCTGGATAGGAGCATTAGGGGGACAGTGGTACAGTGTGGAAGTTTCGTCTTGAGGGGTCCTGCTGTGTACCTGAATATATAAGAGAGCTGGTGGAAAAGCTCACCAAGCCGCTGCCCGTAATTTACAATCAGTCCTGGCTGACAAAGGAGGCCCCAGGAACCCGGAGTGTGGCCAGTGTTACGCTTATCTTCAGGAAGGGTCAGAAGTGGAATCCAGGGAGCTACGGGCCTGTCAGCCTGACCTTGGTGCTTGGGGAAGCTCATGGAGATCATCTTGAGTGCCCATCACATGGCACCTCCAGGAGATCCAGGGGATCATGCCCAGCCAGCATGGGTTTGTCAAAGGCGTAACCGCCCGACCCAATCTCCTTCTGTAACACAGTGCCCCTCTTAGTGGACGAGGGAAAGTCCAGAAACGTTGACTTCCTGCACTTTGGAATAAAGTCTTTAACACTGTGTCCCACAGAACTCTCCTGGAGACACCAGCTGCTTGTGGCTTTGACGCTCTGTTCTTGAGTTAAAAACTGGCTGCTGGCCTGGCCCAGAGAGTGCTGGTGAATGGAATTCCTTGCAGCAGGCAGCTGGTCCCTAGTGGTGTCCCCCAGGACTCTGTACTGAGGGCTCTGTACTGTACTGTTTTTTACCTTTGTTGATGATCTGAGCTCTTGAGGGAATCCAAGAGCTCCTTTAGTCAGTTTGAGGACAACACCAAGCTGGGCGTGAGTGCTGTTCTGCTGGAGGGCAGGAAAGCTCTGCGGAAGGATCTGCACTGTCTTCTGGATCCACGGGCCAGGGCCAGTTGTGTGAGGTTCAACAAGGCCAAGTGCTGGGTCCTGCCCTTGGGTCACAGGAACCGCCTGCAGCTCCAGGCTGGGACAGCGTGTCTGGCAAACTGCTGGATGGGAGAGGACCTGGGGGTGCAGGTTTTCAAGAGCTGGACACGAGCTGGAGTGTGCCCAGGTGGCCAAGAAGGCCAATGGTACCGGGCTTGTGTCAGCAATGGTGTGGCCAGCAGGAGCCGGGCAGTGGCCAGCAGGAGCAGGGCAGTGGCCATCCCCCTGTGCTGGGGGCACTGGTGAGGCCACAGCTGGAATCTTGTGTTCAGCTTTGTTTCCTCACAGCAGGAAGGACACTGAGGTGCTGGATCATGTCCAGAGAAGGAAATGGAGCTGGGGAAGGGTCTGTAGAGCGAGTCATATGGGGAGCAGCTGAGGGAACTGGGTGAGTTTAGTGTGGGGAAAAGGAGGTTTGGGAGAACCGGATCACTCTGTACGATGATCTAGAAGAAAGTTATAACCATATGGGAATTGTTTTTTTCTCCCAGCAGCTAGCAATAGGAAAAAAAAGTGGCCTCAAGATGTCCCAGTGGAGGTTCAAGTTGGATATTAGGGAAAATTTCTTCACTGAAGGAGTGGTCAAGCATCGGAGCAGGCTCCCTGGGGAAGTGGTGGAGTCACCACCGCTGAAAGTGTTCAAAAATGGAGTAAATGTGGCGCTTCATTATATGGCTTAATGGTATTTGGTCAAAGGCTGGGCTTGATGATCTTGGTGGTCTTTTCCAACCTTAGTGATTCTATGAATCTCGATTTGGTCCTGTTGTTTTTTCACTCAGCTAAATGGGAAGCAATCAGTTGCGTTTGCACGGAGCAGTATCCTTGAAGCGACGCAGTGCTGGAGGTTGTTTGAGCCCAGGAAAACAATCTCTTTGTGGCATGCAGGAGAAGGCTGGAGCTGCTGACCTGGGGAGGTGCTTCTGGATTGATAGTTGGAGGGCGAAGGAGCAGCCGGTGCTGGTGATGTGTGGGCAGTTCCCTTCACGAGGAATGCTGTGCTGGTTGGTTTGGACCATATCGAGTTGGGGGTGTTTGGATGATGGATCTCTTTGCTTGCTAATGATGTGTTGGGGTGAATTGTCCAAATCTCTGCAGTCCTTTATGGGTCCCCTCCTTGCTTCTTTGAGGTGCACCTTGTCTGTGCCACCCTGTTTCTTCTAAGGCAGTGCTGTGGCATTGCAGAATGGTTATCTTTGGTGGGATGATGGTTTGGAGGTGGCTTTCAAGGCTTTGCATTATTGGAGGGTCTGGAAGGCAGAGCAAGGTGGTGGAAGAGAAGGAGGTATGCAGGGCAGGCATCATGCCATTTGGGGCAAATGGGTGCCCCAGTGGTCTGGCAGCTGTAAGAGGTGCCTGGGGGCTGCAGGACCACCATTCCCTGGGAGCGTGCTATCCATAGCCTTTGATCCAGGCAGGATGCATTGGCAAGATGGGCTGCAGGACAGAGACTCATCCCCTCACAGCCTGAGGGGACCATGTCTTTGCATGTCAGGTCTAAGCGTGGAGCACAGTGAGCACAGCTTAGCTTTTTCATTCTTTTTGGTTTTTACAAAAAGTCTTTATTTCTAACAAAAGAATAAATAAATAAATAAATAAATAAATGGCCAGCCAAAGAAATAAATAATCGACTAAGTTAATTAATGAGTTAAATAAGTAAGCAAACAGAGTTCTGTGATAAATAGTGATTGGCATTCCCACAGTAGTTCCCCAGTGTCCATGATCCCCTTGCCGTTCATCAGGTGAGGTTGCAGTCCGGATGAACGCGGTAATTCCACAGGTAACAATACCTTCTGTATCCCCAGTGTCTCGTAGGTGTCCATGAATGTGTAGCACAGAAATTTCCTCTTCCTTCCTCTCCAGTGCCTGTGGTTTGGGTGTGGGCTGTGCCACATACTGGCCCCAGTGCCAGCACGCTCATAGGCCTTTCCCCATCAGCTCATCGGTTGGAAGACGTGTGACTGGTACCAAGTGATCCCAGCCTGGGCTCCTGCTGTCACCACTCAATCCATGGCTACTGGTGCTGGCTGGCGATGGGTGTTTGTTCTCTGTGGGTTTAGTGGGGTCCAGAGCAGCTTGGTGCTTCATGCGCCGTATGAGTTTGTCCACGTGTTGTAAGCAGACACGAGCTTCGAGGCGGACGTGGTCCCAGGCGCAGGCGCTGTGGCTGTGTGCCTGGAGAAAGGCGTGGATTTTCCCGAAGTACTTGTTGATGGTGAGCCGCGGGTCGCTTGGTCCTTTGAAGAGCAGGGGGTCGTTGGGGAGGCATTGATTGAGGTGGTGGATGTGGTGCTGCAGTTTGTTGAGGAGGAGGTTGCGAGCGTGGCTGGGCCAGTACTGGCGGGTGCTGTTGGAGCTGAGGGTGTGGAAGAGGCGCTGGAGGATGCGCAGGGCGGTGGCGGCGGCTTGGTGCGGGCCGAGGTTGGGGTGGAGGAGGGTGTCGGGGAAGAAGGGCGGCTCTTGGAGGCGGCAGGGCTGTGTGTGGCTGGGAGGCATGTCCTGGAGGAGGCGGAGTGCGTCGCCGGGGAAGGTGTCGTCGTGTGTCCAGAGGCGTTGGCAGGCGAGGCTGGTGGCCAGAGCGGCGAGGAGGAGCAGGAGCGGCGGTGCGGCGTGCGGCAGCCGTGGCTGTGTGGCTGTGGGCACAGCCATGCTGGGTCTGCGGGTGCTGTCGGGTGGTGCTGGGCAGGAGGAGCCCGGTGAGGCTCGGTGGTGCTGCTGCTGCTGGTGGCTGTGGCTGGGGCGCTGCCGGCTTTGTACGGCGGCAGCTTTCCCTTCATCGCTTTCTGATTGCCGGGAGTTTCCGGCCGTGCTTTCCAGTCTGTGCTGGTGGCTGCGGTGGTCTTGGGCAGTGTTTTGTTGGGGTGGCCGTGGTTGAGGATTGTGGTGGCAGCGGTGTGCTGGGGCAGAGTGTCAGTCATGGCTGGAAGGGGTTGTGAAAGCTCTGGGCCAGAGGCGCTGGGGGGTCAGGTGCGTTGGGGAGGGTGTTGGGCGATCCTTTCACTTGCCGAGCCAGCTGCAAGGTCTGTGCTGTTGAGCTGAGTCTCTGTTTGTGCCCAAGCATCGTTTCCACTTGCAAAGCCCTGGTTTTGGTTGTGGTCACTTTTCCTTTCACTTTGAGGCTTGCCTTTAATTTCATCTTAGCCACTGTTTTCCTTTTGTGGTTGCAAGGGATGTGCGGTGATGTCAGTGGGTGAGGGCCGGCGTTTCCCCTCCTGCGGTTAACGCCCAGAGGCACTGGCAGGGTTCAAGGGGCTGTCTGTGCATGTGGGTCTTGGAGGCCTGAGTGTGTCCTTGCAAGGAGGCACTGCACCTGCTGTGTTTGGGAGGAGCGAGCCACAAGGCAGGCAAGAAAGGCTGAGTGAAGAAGTCGCGGAAAGGGAAAGCTTTTGCTGTTACTGTCGCGCTTGGTGCCATGGCTGTGGCCCCGGAGCATCGGTCTGCTTTTGAGATCCATGCCTCAGTGGCTGAGGTGGCCAGAGGTCAAAGGAGGACATTCCCCCATGAAAGAAATGGGGTTGCGCTTTGGGACTGCTGGAGCCCTTGCTCGGAGCAGCGCGTCCTGTTCAGGGCTCTTTAGTCTATGAGAGGTGTGGTGTCCTTGGAAGGTGATGGCTCTGAAAATGCACGGGGGTCCAGAGGCCGTGACCTGTGAGAAAGGCTGAGGGAGTTTGTCTTCTTTGGCTGGAGTATTGTAGGTTTGCCAGTAGTTTCAGATGCCTTTCCAAAAATGCACAAAATCTGTGGCAAGGTGAAGAGATGTTTGGGGTGTGCAGAGACTTGCAAGGGGATGATCCCTCTGGCCTGGTGGAGAAATGGTGGGATTGTTGCTTGGAGCAGATCGTGGGATTTGAAAGTTTTAGGCCTTTGGGGGACAGAGAATTTGGAGGTGAGCGGTTGTTTGTCACCTTGTGCGTCAGTGATCTCCAGGCAGGCTGCCGAAGGCACACAAGGCAAATGCTGGGAGCCCTCGCGGAAAATCCCTGTAGATCCCCAGGCCAGTGTAGGAGAGGGTCGAGTTTGAGACCGTCGTGGCAACCTGAATGTGCACAAGTCCATGGAACCTGAAGAGGCTGATGCGTGAGCCGTGAGGGAACTGTCAGATGGAGCTGCTGGGCCACAGTGCCTGGTTTTTGAAATCTGGTGTCCGTCAGTTGAAGTTCCCAGTAAGTGGTAGAAGGGAGGTATAAGCCTCCCTTTGTATAAGGGGAAAAGCAGAAGAGTGTGGGAACTACAGAGCAGTCCGGCTGAGCGCAGTGTCAGGCAAGAAGATGAGGCTGTTGTGCTTGGTCACCAGATTCAGCTAAGGCCTAGGGAAAACCAAGAGGTGGTCGGTAATGGGGAGCATGGCATTCCAATTGCGTAGTCACCATTCCTGGTGATTTTTTGTGATGTTCTATGGCTACGGCTACAGAGCAGTGGTGGATAGGGGCAGAGCAAGTGAGCTTGTGTGCCTGGGCTTGAGCAAAGTGCTGGGCCGTGTCCTGCATCCTTGTCTGTGAGTCAGAGAGGCATGGATTGGATGGATGGAGCACGTTGTGGATAAAGCAGATGAGGTGCAGCGGTGCTCCCCAGCCTTTGCGTGTTTTTCTTTTTGGGACTCTGTGGTGGTGGCCAACCGCTGGCAGTGTTTTTCCAAGAGTTTGCTACAGCATCTTGCTTGGTCAGGTGCCATTGAGAAGAGTGGGCAGAGGCGGTTTGGAGGAAGGCTTGGGGTAGGTGTGGAGTGAGGATGGCTTTGGCTGGCCCAGAGACTGGTTGCTGTGCTAGAGAGATGAGAGGCAATGGCAAGTGTTTTGTTGTAGGTCTTTATTTTCAGCGGCATAAATAAGTGAATAAGTAGAAAAATAAATACATGTATCAATAAATAAAGAAACAAATAAATAAATCAGTCTAGAAATAAGTGGAGAAAGTCCTTTGCCCGTATCACTGGGAGAGGCTGAATCAATGGGAGAGAGAGTGGTTGGGGGCTGCGGGTGGCGTGCGGTTGTTGCAGCCCTGTCTCTGGTCCCAGGTGAGAGGAGGCGTGGGGTTGGAGGTGGGTTTGGGTGGTAGGTGTGGGTTGGAGTGTGGGTGTCTGCGCTAGCGGCGCCTGGCACGTGTGAGGTTGTGGAGGTGCCGTAAAGAGGCACGAGCTTCGAGGCGGAGGTGGTCCCAGGCGCTGTGGCTGTGGGTGTGGAGGGAGGGGTGGGTGTCCCTGAAGTACTTGTTGATGGCGAGCCGCGGGCTGCGTGGTCCTTTGGAGAGCAGGGCGTTGTCGGGGAGGCGTTGCTCCAGGTGGTGGATGTGGTGCTGCAGTTTGTTGAGGAGGAGGTTGCGAGCGTGGCTGGGCCAGTGCTGGCGGGTGCTGTTGGAGCTGAGGGTGTGGAAGAGGCGCTGGAGGATGCGCAGGGCGGTGGCGGCGGCTTGGTGCGGGCCGAGGTTGGGGTGGAGGAGGGTGTCGGGGAAGAAGGGCGGCTCTTGGAGGCGGCAGGGCTGTGTGTGGCTGGGAGGCATGTCCTGGAGGAGGCGGAGTGCGTCGCCGGGGAAGGTGTCGTCGTGTGTCCAGAGGCGTTGGCAGGCGAGGAGGAGGAGTAGGAGCGGCGTGCGGCAGCCGTGGCTGTGTGGCTGTGGGCACAGCCACGCTGGGTCTGCGGGTGCTGTCGGGTGGTGCTGGGCAGGAGGAGCCCGGTGAGGCTCGGTGGTGCTGCTGGCTGTGGCTGGGGCGCTGCCGGCTTTGTACGGCGGCAGCTTTCCCTTCATCGCTTTCTGATTGCCGGGAGTTTCCGGCCGTGCTTTCCAGTCTGTGCTGGTGGCTGTGGTGGTCTTGGGCAGTGTTTTCTTGGGTTGACTGTGGCTGGCGATGGTGTTGTTAATTCTCTTTTTGCCTTTAGAGGTTGCCTCTTGCCTGTTGGTTGTGGTGTAGTGGAACCCTACGTTAGTGCCACATCATGTATTTGCAATGATGTTGTGTGTTTCTTGTGGTTTTCCTTTCTCTCTGGGGTCGTCTCTCGTTCATCATATGTTCCGCTGAATTTCTTTTATTGCCCTTTACAGGACACTGCATCAATTGTAGTATCGTATCTTGGGCTTCTCCCTTTTTTCTAAAGCTATGTCTGATGTTGAACAGACTTTTTCGTTTTGGAGAGTGCTGAAGTCAAATCTCGCTGAACTCTTCTAAAGTTTAATATTTTGAAGATTTTTCAAGTAGTGTTTCCTTACTGATTTTTGCACGCTTGTCAGTATGTGTCAGCTTGGTTCCTAGTGTTGAAAAAGGAAGTAGTGGTACTTGTAAGTATCTAGTAAGTAACTCGTAAATTTCTGTTAAGTTGCTGAGCTGATTGAGCTGTTGCAGCTTTTAATGCATTTGGGTCAATCATTTTTTCCCGTAAATTCTAGTTGCAGACCTTTACTGCCGGGGTATTCAGCACAAGCCTTCTATTAGTGTGCCTGGAGATTCGTCCCTTGAGTGGGGACACACCTCTAGGTTATTGCTTGAGGTAAAACAAAAGTAATTGGATTAATTACCTTTTTCTGTAGTTTGTTATTAATCTGGCTTTCAAAGGATTGGGGTAGTGGAGCACTGTACAAGTAGTTACCACTGTCTGTAATGGATCATAGATAATTCTGATCAAAATTATTTGAGTATTGTCATGATTAATTTGAATTATTTGTTTTTCCCATATTTCCCATATATTTCCTCGATAGACGTGTAAACAAATATTTCTCTCATCTTGCAGGACAAATTTGTATAAAAGGTCAATTACACATATATAATTCTTTTGAGATGAACCATTTACCTACTGTGGGCCTAGGATTGTATTAAGCTGCCTCCAGACTTCTCTAAGAAGGAGTTTAGCAAGCAAGGAGGCATTTTGTGAACCTCAGTGGGAAGCCTTCCCTGATAAATGTTGTCGGAAGCTTCCATTCTGCCTGGGACACTTCCCAAGTCTTTTTGTAGTTCCCATTAGATTTTTCTGGTTTTTTTACCTACACTATGCTTGTTTTCTTTGTGTTTATATGAATAAATTCTCTCTTTTAAGCCTTTGATAGAGTTGTATTAAATAAACTGATGGTTTATTTCTCAGGAACCTCAGGAGCTCGTTAAGTCAGAGAGCTGAAGAGGTGGCTCTGGGTCTGAGCACCTAGGCACTGAATGTTGATGCAGCTTCTGCAGTGTCTTGCTTCCCTTTTGCAGTTTGATTTTCATTGTGATGGAGTTGAAGAAGTCTCCTCTAAGCTGTTGCTTTTGAACAATAAAGGGTTTTTTAAAGTTAATTTTCATTGTCTGTTTTGCCCTGGATATCCCAAGTGCAGTGTGACGCTGAGAGGAGGTGGTATCAGAAGAGCCTGCTCATGGCCTTGTCCAGTGATGCTTTCAGCTATGTGCCCAGGAATGGGTATCTCTCAACCTCTCCAATCCCTATTCTGGTGTTGTATCACCAGAATACAAAAAATTACACAAATGCATTTCTTCTTTTGTGTTTGAATTCCCTGTATTCCAGCTTGTGTCATTACCACCGCTCCTGTTTTTGTCTGAGAGTGATTTAGTTCCTTCAGCTGCCTCAGAAAAGACAGAACCAACGAGGTCCTCATTCCTGACATTGCAGGATACTTCTGGATAGGAGCATTAGGGGGACAGTGGTACAGTGTGGAAGTTTCGTCTTGAGGGGTCCTGCTGTGTACCTGAATATATAAGAGAGCTGGTGGAAAAGCTCACCAAGCCGCTGCCCGTAATTTACAATCAGTCCTGGCTGACAAAGGAGGCCCCAGGAACCCGGAGTGTGGCCAGTGTTACGCTTATCTTCAGGAAGGGTCAGAAGTGGAATCCAGGGAGCTACGGGCCTGTCAGCCTGACCTTGGTGCTTGGGGAAGCTCATGGAGATGATCTTGAGTGCCCATCACATGGCACCTCCAGGAGATCCAGGGGATCATGCCCAGCCAGCATGGGTTTGTCAAAGGCGTAACCGCCCGACCCAATCTCCTTCTGTAACACAGTGCCCCTCTTAGTGGACGAGGGAAAGTCCAGAAACGTTGACTTCCTGCACTTTGGAATAAAGTCTTTAACACTGTGTCCCACAGAACTCTCCTGGAGACACCAGCTGCTTGTGGCTTTGACGCTCTGTTCTTGAGTTAAAAACTGGCTGCTGGCCTGGCCCAGAGAGTGCTGGTGAATGGAATTCCTTGCAGCAGGCAGCTGGTCCCTAATGGTGTCCCCCAGGACTCCGTACTGAGGGCTCTGTACTGTACTGTTTTTTACCTTTGGTGATGATCTGAGCTCTTGAGGGAATCCAAGAGCTCCTTTAGTCAGTTTGAGGACAACATCAAGCTGGGCGTGAGTGCTGTTCTGCTGGAGGGCAGGAAAGCTCTGCGGAAGGATCTGCACTGTCTTCTGGATCCACGGGCCAGGGCCAGTTGTGTGAGGTTCAACAAGGCCAAGTGCTGGGTCCTGCCCTTGGGTCACAGGAACCGCCTGCAGCTCCAGGCTGGGACAGCGTGTCTGGCAAACTGCTGGATGGGAGAGGACCTGGGGGTGCAGGTTTTCAAGGGCTGGACACGAGCTGGAGTGTGCCCAGGTGGCCAAGAAGGCCAATGGCACCGGGCTTGTGTCAGCAATGGTGTGGCCAGCAGGAGCCGGGCAGTGGCCAGCAGGAGCAGGGCAGTGGCCATCCCCCTGTGCTGGGGGCACTGGTGAGGCCACAGCTGGAATCTTGTGTTCAGCTTTGTTTCCTCACAGCAGGAAGGACACTGAGGTGCTGGATCATGTCCAGAGAAGGAAATGGAGCTGGGGAAGGGTCTGTAGAGCGAGTCATATGGGGAGCAGCTGAGGGAACTGGGTGAGTTTAGTGTGGGGAAAAGGAGGTTTGGGAGAACCGGATCACTCTGTACGATGATCTAGAAGAAAGTTATAACCATATGGGAATTGTTTTTTTCTCCCAGCAGCTAGCAATAGGAAAAAAAAGTGGCCTCAAGATGTCCCAGTGGAGGTTCAAGTTGGATATTAGGGAAAATTTCTTCACTGAAGGAGTGGTCAAGCATCGGAGCAGGCTCCCTGGGGAAGTGGTGGAGTCACCACCGCTGAAAGTGTTCAAAAATGGAGTAAATGTGGCGCTTCATTATATGGCTTAATGGTATTTGGTCAAAGGCTGGGCTTGATGATCTTGGAGGTCTTTTCCAACCTTAGTGATTCTATGAATCTCGATTTGGTCCTGTTGTTTTTTCACTCAGCTAAATGGGAAGCAATCAGTTGCGTTTGCACGGAGCAGTATCCTTGAAGCGACGCAGTGCTGGAGGTTGTTTGAGCCCAGGAAAACAATCTCTTTGTGGCATGCAGGAGAAGGCTGGAGCTGCTGACCTGGGGAGGTGCTTCTGGATTGATAGTTGGAGGGCGAAGGAGCAGCCGGTGCTGGTGATGTGTGGGCAGTTCCCTTCACGAGGAATGCTGTGCTGGTTGGTTTGGACCATATCGAGTTGGGGGTGTTTGGATGATGGATCTCTTTGCTTGCTAATGATGTGTTGGGGTGAATTGTCCAAATCTCTGCAGTCCTTTATGGGTCCCCTCCTTGCTTCTTTGAGGTGCACCTTGTCTATGCCACCCTGTTTCTTCTAAGGCAGTGCTGTGGCATTGCAGAATGGTTATCTTTGGTGGGATGATGGTTTGGAGGTGGCTTTCAAGGCTTTGCATTATTGGAGGGTCTGGAAGGCAGAGCAAGGTGGTGGAAGAGAAGGAGGTATGCAGGGCAGGCATCATGCCATTTGGGGCAAATGGGTGCCCCAGTGGTCTGGCAGCTGTAAGAGGTGCCTGGGGGCTGCAGGACCACCATTCCCTGGGAGCGTGCTATCCATAGCCTTTGATCCAGGCAGGATGCATTGGCAAGATGGGCTGCAGGACAGAGACTCATCCCCTCACAGCCTGAGGGGACCATGTCTTTGCATGTCAGGTCTAAGCGTGGAGCACAGTGAGCACAGCTTAGCTTTTTCATTCTTTTTGGTTTTTACAAAAAGTCTTTATTTCTAACAAAAGAATAAATAAATAAATAAATAAATAAATGGCCAGCCAAAGAAAGAAATAATCGACTAAGTTAATTAATGAGTTAAATAAGTAAGCAAACAGAGTTCTGTGATAAATAGTGATTGGCATTCCCACAGTAGTTCCCCAGTGTCCATGATCCCCTTGCCGTTCATCAGGTGAGGTTGCAGTCCGGATGAACGCGGTAATTCCACAGGTAACAATACCTTCTGTATCCCCAGTGTCTCGTAGGTGTCCATGAATGTGTAGCACAGAAATTTCCTCTTCCTTCCTCTCCAGTGCCTGTGGTTTGGGTGTGGGCTGTGCCACATACTGGCCCCAGTGCCACCACGCTCATAGGCCTTTCCCCATCAGCTCATCGGTTGGAAGACGTGTGACTGGTACCAAGTGATCCCAGCCTGGGCTCCTGCTGTCACCACTCAATCCATGGCTACTGGTGCTGGCTGGCGATGGGTGTTTGTTCTCTGTGGGTTTAGTGGGGTCCAGAGCAGCTTGGTGCTTCATGCGCCGTATGAGTTTGTCCACGTGTTGTAAGCAGACACGAGCTTCGAGGCGGACGTGGTCCCAGGCGCAGGCGCTGTGGCTGTGTGCCTGGAGAAAGGCGTGGATTTTCCCGAAGTACTTGTTGATGGTGAGCCGCGGGTCGCTTGGTCCTTTGAAGAGCAGGGGGTCGTTGGGGAGGCATTGATTGAGGTGGTGGATGTGGTGCTGCAGTTTGTTGAGGAGGAGGTTGCGAGCGTGGCTGGGCCAGTGCTGGCGGGTGCTGTTGGAGCTGAGGGTGTGGAAGAGGCGCTGGAGGATGCGCAGGGCGGTGGCGGCGGCTTGGTGCGGGCCGAGGTTGGGGTGGAGGAGGGTGTCGGGGAAGAAGGGCGGCTCTTGGAGGCGGCAGGGCTGTGTGTGGCTGGGAGGCATGTCCTGGAGGAGGCGGAGTGCGTCGCCGGGGAAGGTGTCGTCGTGTGTCCAGAGGCGTTGGCAGGCGAGGCTGGTGGCCAGAGCGGCGAGGAGGAGCAGGAGCGGCGGTGCGGCGTGCAGCAGCCGTGGCTGCGTGGCTGTGGGCACAGCCATGCTGGGTCTGCGGGTGCTGTCGGGTGGTGCTGGGCAGGAGGAGCCCGGTGAGGCTCGGTGGTGCTGCTGCTGCTGGTGGCTGTGGCTGGGGCGCTGCCGGCTTTGTACGGCGGCAGCTTTCCCTTCATCGCTTTCTGATTGCCGGGAGTTTCCGGCCGTGCTTTCCAGTCTGTGCTGGTGGCTGCGGTGGTCTTGGGCAGTGTTTTGTTGGGGTGGCCGTGGTTGAGGATTGTGGTGGCAGCGGTGTGCTGGGGCAGAGTGTCAGTCATGGCTGGAAGGGGTTGTGAAAGCTCTGGGCCAGAGGCGCTGGGGGGTCAGGTGCGTTGGGGAGGGTGTTGGGCGATCCTTTCACTTGCCGAGCCAGCTGCAAGGTCTGTGCTGTTGAGCTGAGTCTCTGTTTGTGCCCAAGCATCGTTTCCACTTGCAAAGCCCTGGTTTTGGTTGTGGTCACTTTTCCTTTCACTTTGAGGCTTGCCTTTAATTTCATCTTAGCCACTGTTTTCCTTTTGTGGTTGCAAGGGATGTGCGGTGATGTCAGTGGGTGAGGGCCGGCGTTTCCCCTCCTGCGGTTAACGCCCAGAGGCACTGGCAGGGTTCAAGGGGCTGTCTGTGCATGTGGGTCTTGGAGGCCTGAGTGTGTCCTTGCAAGGAGGCACTGCACCTGCTGTGTTTGGGAGGAGCGAGCCACAAGGCAGGCAAGAAAGGCTGAGTGAAGAAGTCGCGGAAAGGGAAAGCTTTTGCTGTTACTGTCGCGCTTGGTGCCATGGCTGTGGCCCCGGAGCATCGGTCTGCTTTTGAGATCCATGCCTCAGTGGCTGAGGTGGCCAGAGGTCAAAGGAGGACATTCCCCCATGAAAGAAATGGGGTTGTGCTTTGGGACTGCTGGAGCCCTTGCTCGGAGCAGCGCGTCCTGTTCAGGGCTCTTTAGTCTATGAGAGGTGTGGTGTCCTTGGAAGGTGATGGCTCTGAAAATGCACGGGGGTCCAGAGGCCGTGACCTGTGAGAAAGGCTGAGGGAGTTTGTCTTCTTTGGCTGGAGTATTGTAGGTTTGCCAGTAGTTTCAGATGCCTTTCCAAAAATGCACAAAATCTGTGGCAAGGTGAAGAGATGTTTGGGGTGTGCAGAGACTTGCAAGGGGATGATCCCTCTGGCCTGGTGGAGAAATGGTGGGATTGTTGCTTGGAGCAGATCGTGGGATTTGAAAGTTTTAGGCCTTTGGGGGACAGAGAATTTGGAGGTGAGCGGTTGTTTGTCACCTTGTGCGTCAGTGATCTCCAGGCAGGCTGCCGAAGGCACACAAGGCAAATGCTGGGAGCCCTCGCGGAAAATCCCTGTAGATCCCCAGGCCAGTGTAGGAGAGGGTCGAGTTTGAGACCGTCGTGGCAACCTGAATGTGCACAAGTCCATGGAACCTGAAGAGGCTGATGCGTGAGCCGTGAGGGAACTGTCAGATGGAGCTGCTGGGCCACAGTGCCTGGTTTTTGAAATCTGGTGTCCGTCAGTTGAAGTTCCCAGTAAGTGGTAGAAGGGAGGTATAAGCCTCCCTTTGTATAAGGGGAAAAGCAGAAGAGTGTGGGAACTACAGAGCAGTCCGGCTGAGCGCAGTGTCAGGCAAGAAGATGAGGCTGTTGTGCTTGGTCACCAGATTCAGCTAAGGCCTAGGGAAAACCAAGAGGTGGTCGGTAATGGGGAGCATGGCATTCCAATTGCGTAGTCACCATTCCTGGTGATTTTTTGTGATGTTCTATGGCTACGGCTACAGAGCAGTGGTGGATAGGGGCAGAGCAAGTGAGCTTGTGTGCCTGGGCTTGAGCAAAGTGCTGGGCCGTGTCCTGCATCCTTGTCTGTGAGTCAGAGAGGCATGGATTGGATGGATGGAGCACGTTGTGGATAAAGCAGATGAGGTGCAGCGGTGCTCCCCAGCCTTTGCGTGTTTTTCTTTTTGGGACTCTGTGGTGGTGGCCAACCGCTGGCAGTGTTTTTCCAAGAGTTTGCTACAGCATCTTGCTTGGTCAGGTGCCATTGAGAAGAGTGGGCAGAGGCGGTTTGGAGGAAGGCTTGGGGTAGGTGTGGAGTGAGGATGGCTTTGGCTGGCCCAGAGACTGGTTGCTGTGCTAGAGAGATGAGAGGCAATGGCAAGTGTTTTGTTGTAGGTCTTTATTTTCAGCGGCATAAATAAGTGAATAAGTAGAAAAATAAATACATGTATCAATAAATAAAGAAACAAATAAATAAATCAGTCTAGAAATAAGTGGAGAAAGTCCTTTGCCCGTATCACTGGGAGAGGCTGAATCAATGGGAGAGAGAGTGGTTGGGGGCTGCGGGTGGCGTGCGGTTGTTGCAGCCCTGTCTCTGGTCCCAGGTGAGAGGAGGCGTGGGGTTGGAGGTGGGTTTGGGTGGTAGGTGTGGGTTGGAGTGTGGGTGTCTGCGCTAGCGGCGCCTGGCACGTGTGAGGTTGTGGAGGTGCCGTAAAGAGGCACGAGCTTCGAGGCGGAGGTGGTCCCAGGCGCTGTGGCTGTGGGTGTGGAGGGAGGGGTGGGTGTCCCTGAAGTACTTGTTGATGGCGAGCCGCGGGCTGCGTGGTCCTTTGGAGAGCAGGGCGTTGTCGGGGAGGCGTTGCTCCAGGTGGTGGATGTGGTGCTGCAGTTTGTTGAGGAGGAGGTTGCGAGCGTGGCTGGGCCAGTGCTGGCGGGTGCTGTTGGAGCTGAGGGTGTGGAAGAGGCGCTGGAGGATGCGCAGGGCGGTGGCGGCGGCTTGGTGCGGGCCGAGGTTGGGGTGGAGGAGGGTGTCGGGGAAGAAGGGCGGCTCTTGGAGGCGGCAGGGCTGTGTGTGGCTGGGAGGCATGTCCTGGAGGAGGCGGAGTGCGTCGCCGGGGAAGGTGTCGTCGTGTGTCCAGAGGCGTTGGCAGGCGAGGAGGAGGAGTAGGAGCGGCGTGCGGCAGCCGTGGCTGTGTGGCTGTGGGCACAGCCACGCTGGGTCTGCGGGTGCTGTCGGGTGGTGCTGGGCAGGAGGAGCCCGGTGAGGCTCGGTGGTGCTGCTGGTGGCTGTGGCTGGGGCGCTGCCGGCTTTGTACGGCGGCAGCTTTCCCTTCATCGCTTTCTGATTGCCGGGAGTTTCCGGCCGTGCTTTCCAGTCTGTGCTGGTGGCTGTGGTGGTCTTGGGCAGTGTTTTCTTGGGTTGACTGTGGCTGGCGATGGTGTTGTTAATTCTCTTTTTGCCTTTAGAGGTTGCCTCTTGCCTGTTGGTTGTGGTGTAGTGGAACCCTACGTTAGTGCCACATCATGTATTTGCAATGATGTTGTGTGTTTCTTGTGGTTTTCCTTTCTCTCTGGGGTCGTCTCTCGTTCATCATATGTTCCGCTGAATTTCTTTTATTGCCCTTTACAGGACACTGCATCAATTGTAGTATCGTATCTTGGGCTTCTCCCTTTTTTCTAAAGCTATGTCTGATGTTGAACAGACTTTTTCGTTTTGGAGAGTGCTGAAGTCAAATCTCGCTGAACTCTTCTAAAGTTTAATATTTTGAAGATTTTTCAAGTAGTGTTTCCTTACTGATTTTTGCACGCTTGTCAGTATGTGTCAGCTTGGTTCCTAGTGTTGAAAAAGGAAGTAGTGGTACTTGTAAGTATCTAGTAAGTAACTCGTAAATTTCTGTTAAGTTGCTGAGCTGATTGAGCTGTTGCAGCTTTTAATGCATTTGGGTCAATCATTTTTTCCCGTAAATTCTAGTTGCAGACCTTTACTGCCGGGGTATTCAGCACAAGCCTTCTATTAGTGTGCCTGGAGATTCGTCCCTTGAGTGGGGACACACCTCTAGGTTATTGCTTGAGGTAAAACAAAAGTAATTGGATTAATTACCTTTTTCTGTAGTTTGTTATTAATCTGGCTTTCAAAGGATTGGGGTAGTGGAGCACTGTACAAGTAGTTACCACTGTCTGTAATGGATCCTAGATAATTCTGATCAAAATTATTTGAGTATTGTCATGATTAATTTGAATTATTTGTTTTTCCCATATTTCCCATATATTTCCTCGATAGACGTGTAAACAAATATTTCTCTCATCTTGCAGGACAAATTTGTATAAAAGGTCAATTACACATATATAATTCTTTTGAGATGAACCATTTACCTACTGTGGGCCTAGGATTGTATTAAGCTGCCTCCAGACTTCTCTAAGAAGGAGTTTAGCAAGCAAGGAGGCATTTTGTGAACCTCAGTGGGAAGCCTTCCCTGATAAATGTTGTCGGAAGCTTCCATTCTGCCTGGGACACTTCCCAAGTCTTTTTGTAGTTCCCATTAGATTTTTCTGGTTTTTTTACCTACACTATGCTTGTTTTCTTTGTGTTTATATGAATAAATTCTCTCTTTTAAGCCTTTGATAGAGTTGTATTAAATAAACTGATGGTTTATTTCTCAGGAACCTCAGGAGCTCGTTAAGTCAGAGAGCTGAAGAGGTGGCTCTGGGTCTGAGCACCTAGGCACTGAATGTTGATGCAGCTTCTGCAGTGTCTTGCTTCCCTTTTGCAGTTTGATTTTCATTGTGATGGAGTTGAAGAAGTCTCCTCTAAGCTGTTGCTTTTGAACAATAAAGGGTTTTTTAAAGTTAATTTTCATTGTCTGTTTTGCCCTGGATATCCCAAGTGCAGTGTGACGCTGAGAGGAGGTGGTATCAGAAGAGCCTGCTCATGGCCTTGTCCAGTGATGCTTTCAGCTATGTGCCCAGGAATGGGTATCTCTCAACCTCTCCAATCCCTATTCTGGTGTTGTATCACCAGAATACAAAAAATTACACAAATGCATTTCTTCTTTTGTGTTTGAATTCCCTGTATTCCAGCTTGTGTCATTACCACCGCTCCTGTTTTTGTCTGAGAGTGATTTAGTTCCTTCAGCTGCCTCAGAAAAGACAGAACCAACGAGGTCCTCATTCCTGACATTGCAGGATACTTCTGGATAGGAGCATTAGGGGGACAGTGGTACAGTGTGGAAGTTTCGTCTTGAGGGGTCCTGCTGTGTACCTGAATATATAAGAGAGCTGGTGGAAAAGCTCACCAAGCCACTGCCCGTAATTTACAATCAGTCCTGGCTGACAAAGGAGGCCCCAGGAACCCGGAGTGTGGCCAGTGTTACGCTTATCTTCAGGAAGGGTCAGAAGTGGAATCCAGGGAGCTACGGGCCTGTCAGCCTGACCTTGGTGCTTGGGGAAGCTCATGGAGATGATCTTGAGTGCCCATCACATGGCACCTCCAGGAGATCCAGGGGATCATGCCCAGCCAGCATGGGTTTGTCAAAGGCGTAACCGCCCGACCCAATCTCCTTCTGTAACACAGTGCCCCTCTTAGTGGACGAGGGAAAGTCCAGAAACGTTGACTTCCTGCACTTTGGAATAAAGTCTTTAACACTGTGTCCCACAGAACTCTCCTGGAGACACCAGCTGCTTGTGGCTTTGACGCTCTGTTCTTGAGTTAAAAACTGGCTGCTGGCCTGGCCCAGAGAGTGCTGGTGAATGGAATTCCTTGCAGCAGGCAGCTGGTCCCTAATGGTGTCCCCCAGGACTCCGTACTGAGGGCTCTGTACTGTACTGTTTTTTACCTTTGGTGATGATCTGAGCTCTTGAGGGAATCCAAGAGCTCCTTTAGTCAGTTTGAGGACAACATCAAGCTGGGCGTGAGTGCTGTTCTGCTGGAGGGCAGGAAAGCTCTGCGGAAGGATCTGCACTGTCTTCTGGATCCACGGGCCAGGGCCAGTTGTGTGAGGTTCAACAAGGCCAAGTGCTGGGTCCTGCCCTTGGGTCACAGGAACCGCCTGCAGCTCCAGGCTGGGACAGCGTGTCTGGCAAACTGCTGGATGGGAGAGGACCTGGGGGTGCAGGTTTTCAAGGGCTGGACACGAGCTGGAGTGTGCCCAGGTGGCCAAGAAGGCCAATGGCACCGGGCTTGTGTCAGCAATGGTGTGGCCAGCAGGAGCCGGGCAGTGGCCAGCAGGAGCAGGGCAGTGGCCATCCCCCTGTGCTGGGGGCACTGGTGAGGCCACAGCTGGAATCTTGTGTTCAGCTTTGTTTCCTCACAGCAGGAAGGACACTGAGGTGCTGGATCATGTCCAGAGAAGGAAATGGAGCTGGGGAAGGGTCTGTAGAGCGAGTCATATGGGGAGCAGCTGAGGGAACTGGGTGAGTTTAGTGTGGGGAAAAGGAGGTTTGGGAGAACCGGATCACTCTGTACGATGATCTAGAAGAAAGTTATAACCATATGGGAATTGTTTTTTTCTCCCAGCAGCTAGCAATAGGAAAAAAAAGTGGCCTCAAGATGTCCCAGTGGAGGTTCAAGTTGGATATTAGGGAAAATTTCTTCACTGAAGGAGTGGTCAAGCATCGGAGCAGGCTCCCTGGGGAAGTGGTGGAGTCACCACCGCTGAAAGTGTTCAAAAATGGAGTAAATGTGGCGCTTCATTATATGGCTTAATGGTATTTGGTCAAAGGCTGGGCTTGATGATCTTGGAGGTCTTTTCCAACCTTAGTGATTCTATGAATCTCGATTTGGTCCTGTTGTTTTTTCACTCAGCTAAATGGGAAGCAATCAGTTGCGTTTGCACGGAGCAGTATCCTTGAAGCGACGCAGTGCTGGAGGTTGTTTGAGCCCAGGAAAACAATCTCTTTGTGGCATGCAGGAGAAGGCTGGAGCTGCTGACCTGGGGAGGTGCTTCTGGATTGATAGTTGGAGGGCGAAGGAGCAGCCGGTGCTGGTGATGTGTGGGCAGTTCCCTTCACGAGGAATGCTGTGCTGGTTGGTTTGGACCATATCGAGTTGGGGGTGTTTGGATGATGGATCTCTTTGCTTGCTAATGATGTGTTGGGGTGAATTGTCCAAATCTCTGCAGTCCTTTATGGGTCCCCTCCTTGCTTCTTTGAGGTGCACCTTGTCTATGCCACCCTGTTTCTTCTAAGGCAGTGCTGTGGCATTGCAGAATGGTTATCTTTGGTGGGATGATGGTTTGGAGGTGGCTTTCAAGGCTTTGCATTATTGGAGGGTCTGGAAGGCAGAGCAAGGTGGTGGAAGAGAAGGAGGTATGCAGGGCAGGCATCATGCCATTTGGGGCAAATGGGTGCCCCAGTGGTCTGGCAGCTGTAAGAGGTGCCTGGGGGCTGCAGGACCACCATTCCCTGGGAGCGTGCTATCCATAGCCTTTGATCCAGGCAGGATGCATTGGCAAGATGGGCTGCAGGACAGAGACTCATCCCCTCACAGCCTGAGGGGACCATGTCTTTGCATGTCAGGTCTAAGCGTGGAGCACAGTGAGCACAGCTTAGCTTTTTCATTCTTTTTGGTTTTTACAAAAAGTCTTTATTTCTAACAAAAGAATAAATAAATAAATAAATAAATAAATGGCCAGCCAAAGAAAGAAATAATCGACTAAGTTAATTAATGAGTTAAATAAGTAAGCAAACAGAGTTCTGTGATAAATAGTGATTGGCATTCCCACAGTAGTTCCCCAGTGTCCATGATCCCCTTGCCGTTCATCAGGTGAGGTTGCAGTCCGGATGAACGCGGTAATTCCACAGGTAACAATACCTTCTGTATCCCCAGTGTCTCGTAGGTGTCCATGAATGTGTAGCACAGAAATTTCCTCTTCCTTCCTCTCCAGTGCCTGTGGTTTGGGTGTGGGCTGTGCCACATACTGGCCCCAGTGCCACCACGCTCATAGGCCTTTCCCCATCAGCTCATCGGTTGGAAGACGTGTGACTGGTACCAAGTGATCCCAGCCTGGGCTCCTGCTGTCACCACTCAATCCATGGCTACTGGTGCTGGCTGGCGATGGGTGTTTGTTCTCTGTGGGTTTAGTGGGGTCCAGAGCAGCTTGGTGCTTCATGCGCCGTATGAGTTTGTCCACGTGTTGTAAGCAGACACGAGCTTCGAGGCGGACGTGGTCCCAGGCGCAGGCGCTGTGGCTGTGTGCCTGGAGAAAGGCGTGGATTTTCCCGAAGTACTTGTTGATGGTGAGCCGCGGGTCGCTTGGTCCTTTGAAGAGCAGGGGGTCGTTGGGGAGGCATTGATTGAGGTGGTGGATGTGGTGCTGCAGTTTGTTGAGGAGGAGGTTGCGAGCGTGGCTGGGCCAGTGCTGGCGGGTGCTGTTGGAGCTGAGGGTGTGGAAGAGGCGCTGGAGGATGCGCAGGGCGGTGGCGGCGGCTTGGTGCGGGCCGAGGTTGGGGTGGAGGAGGGTGTCGGGGAAGAAGGGCGGCTCTTGGAGGCGGCAGGGCTGTGTGTGGCTGGGAGGCATGTCCTGGAGGAGGCGGAGTGCGTCGCCGGGGAAGGTGTCGTCGTGTGTCCAGAGGCGTTGGCAGGCGAGGCTGGTGGCCAGAGCGGCGAGGAGGAGCAGGAGCGGCGGTGCGGCGTGCAGCAGCCGTGGCTGCGTGGCTGTGGGCACAGCCATGCTGGGTCTGCGGGTGCTGTCGGGTGGTGCTGGGCAGGAGGAGCCCGGTGAGGCTCGGTGGTGCTGCTGCTGCTGGTGGCTGTGGCTGGGGCGCTGCCGGCTTTGTACGGCGGCAGCTTTCCCTTCATCGCTTTCTGATTGCCGGGAGTTTCCGGCCGTGCTTTCCAGTCTGTGCTGGTGGCTGCGGTGGTCTTGGGCAGTGTTTTGTTGGGGTGGCCGTGGTTGAGGATTGTGGTGGCAGCGGTGTGCTGGGGCAGAGTGTCAGTCATGGCTGGAAGGGGTTGTGAAAGCTCTGGGCCAGAGGCGCTGGGGGGTCAGGTGCGTTGGGGAGGGTGTTGGGCGATCCTTTCACTTGCCGAGCCAGCTGCAAGGTCTGTGCTGTTGAGCTGAGTCTCTGTTTGTGCCCAAGCATCGTTTCCACTTGCAAAGCCCTGGTTTTGGTTGTGGTCACTTTTCCTTTCACTTTGAGGCTTGCCTTTAATTTCATCTTAGCCACTGTTTTCCTTTTGTGGTTGCAAGGGATGTGCGGTGATGTCAGTGGGTGAGGGCCGGCGTTTCCCCTCCTGCGGTTAACGCCCAGAGGCACTGGCAGGGTTCAAGGGGCTGTCTGTGCATGTGGGTCTTGGAGGCCTGAGTGTGTCCTTGCAAGGAGGCACTGCACCTGCTGTGTTTGGGAGGAGCGAGCCACAAGGCAGGCAAGAAAGGCTGAGTGAAGAAGTCGCGGAAGGGGAAAGCTTTTGCTGTTACTGTCGCGCTTGGTGCCATGGCTGTGGCCCCGGAGCATCGGTCTGCTTTTGAGATCCATGCCTCAGTGGCTGAGGTGGCCAGAGGTCAAAGGAGGACATTCCCCCATGAAAGAAATGGGGTTGCGCTTTGGGACTGCTGGAGCCCTTGCTCGGAGCAGCGCGTCCTGTTCAGGGCTCTTTAGTCTATGAGAGGTGTGGTGTCCTTGGAAGGTGATGGCTCTGAAAATGCACGGGGGTCCAGAGGCCGTGACCTGTGAGAAAGGCTGAGGGAGTTTGTCTTCTTTGGCTGGAGTATTGTAGGTTTGCCAGTAGTTTCAGATGCCTTTCCAAAAATGCACAAAATCTGTGGCAAGGTGAAGAGATGTTTGGGGTGTGCAGAGACTTGCAAGGGGATGATCCCTCTGGCCTGGTGGAGAAATGGTGGGATTGTTGCTTGGAGCAGATCGTGGGATTTGAAAGTTTTAGGCCTTTGGGGGACAGAGAATTTGGAGGTGAGCGGTTGTTTGTCACCTTGTGCGTCAGTGATCTCCAGGCAGGCTGCCGAAGGCACACAAGGCAAATGCTGGGAGCCCTCGCGGAAAATCCCTGTAGATCCCCAGGCCAGTGTAGGAGAGGGTCGAGTTTGAGACCGTCGTGGCAACCTGAATGTGCACAAGTCCATGGAACCTGAAGAGGCTGATGCGTGAGCCGTGAGGGAACTGTCAGATGGAGCTGCTGGGCCACAGTGCCTGGTTTTTGAAATCTGGTGTCCGTCAGTTGAAGTTCCCAGTAAGTGGTAGAAGGGAGGTATAAGCCTCCCTTTGTATAAGGGGAAAAGCAGAAGAGTGTGGGAACTACAGAGCAGTCCGGCTGAGCGCAGTGTCAGGCAAGAAGATGAGGCTGTTGTGCTTGGTCACCAGACTCAGCTAAGGCCTAGGGAAAACCAAGAGGTGGTCGGTAATGGGGAGCATGGCATTCCAATTGCGTAGTCACCATTCCTGGTGATTTTTTGTGATGTTCTATGGCTACGGCTACAGAGCAGTGGTGGATAGGGGCAGAGCAAGTGAGCTTGTGTGCCTGGGCTTGAGCAAAGTGCTGGGCCGTGTCCTGCATCCTTGTCTGTGAGTCAGAGAGGCATGGATTGGATGGATGGAGCACGTTGTGGATAAAGCAGATGAGGTGCAGCGGTGCTCCCCAGCCTTTGCGTGTTTTTCTTTTTGGGACTCTGTGGTGGTGGCCAACCGCTGGCAGTGTTTTTCCAAGAGTTTGCTACAGCATCTTGCTTGGTCAGGTGCCATTGAGAAGAGTGGGCAGAGGCGGTTTGGAGGAAGGCTTGGGGTAGGTGTGGAGTGAGGATGGCTTTGGCTGGCCCAGAGACTGGTTGCTGTGCTAGAGAGATGAGAGGCAATGGCAAGTGTTTTGTTGTAGGTCTTTATTTTCAGCGGCATAAATAAGTGAATAAGTAGAAAAATAAATACATGTATCAATAAATAAAGAAACAAATAAATAAATCAGTCTAGAAATAAGTGGAGAAAGTCCTTTGCCCGTATCACTGGGAGAGGCTGAATCAATGGGAGAGAGAGTGGTTGGGGGCTGCGGGTGGCGTGCGGTTGTTGCAGCCCTGTCTCTGGTCCCAGGTGAGAGGAGGCGTGGGGTTGGAGGTGGGTTTGGGTGGTAGGTGTGGGTTGGAGTGTGGGTGTCTGCGCTAGCGGCGCCTGGCACGTGTGAGGTTGTGGAGGTGCCGTAAAGAGGCACGAGCTTCGAGGCGGAGGTGGTCCCAGGCGCTGTGGCTGTGGGTGTGGAGGGAGGGGTGGGTGTCCCTGAAGTACTTGTTGATGGCGAGCCGCGGGCTGCGTGGTCCTTTGGAGAGCAGGGCGTTGTCGGGGAGGCGTTGCTCCAGGTGGTGGATGTGGTGCTGCAGTTTGTTGAGGAGGAGGTTGCGAGCGTGGCTGGGCCAGTGCTGGCGGGTGCTGTTGGAGCTGAGGGTGTGGAAGAGGCGCTGGAGGATGCGCAGGGCGGTGGCGGCGGCTTGGTGCGGGCCGAGGTTGGGGTGGAGGAGGGTGTCGGGGAAGAAGGGCGGCTCTTGGAGGCGGCAGGGCTGTGTGTGGCTGGGAGGCATGTCCTGGAGGAGGCGGAGTGCGTCGCCGGGGAAGGTGTCGTCGTGTGTCCAGAGGCGTTGGCAGGCGAGGAGGAGGAGTAGGTGCGGCGTGCGGCAGCCGTGGCTGTGTGGCTGTGTGGCTGTGGGCACAGCCACGCTGGGTCTGCGGGTGCTGTCGGGTGGTGCTGGGCAGGAGGAGCCCGGTGAGGCTCGGTGGTGCTGCTGGTGGCTGTGGCTGGGGCGCTGCCGGCTTTGTACGGCGGCAGCTTTCCCTTCATCGCTTTCTGATTGCCGGGAGTTTCCGGCCGTGCTTTCCAGTCTGTGCTGGTGGCTGTGGTGGTCTTGGGCAGTGTTTTCTTGGGTTGACTGTGGCTGGCGATGGTGTTGTTAATTCTCTTTTTGCCTTTAGAGGTTGCCTCTTGCCTGTTGGTTGTGGTGTAGTGGAACCCTACGTTAGTGCCACATCATGTATTTGCAATGATGTTGTGTGTTTCTTGTGGTTTTCCTTTCTCTCTGGGGTCGTCTCTCGTTCATCATATGTTCCGCTGAATTTCTTTTATTGCCCTTTACAGGACACTGCATCAATTGTAGTATCGTATCTTGGGCTTCTCCCTTTTTTCTAAAGCTATGTCTGATGTTGAACAGACTTTTTCGTTTTGGAGAGTGCTGAAGTCAAATCTCGCTGAACTCTTCTAAAGTTTAATATTTTGAAGATTTTTCAAGTAGTGTTTCCTTACTGATTTTTGCACGCTTGTCAGTATGTGTCAGCTTGGTTCCTAGTGTTGAAAAAGGAAGTAGTGGTACTTGTAAGTATCTAGTAAGTAACTCGTAAATTTCTGTTAAGTTGCTGAGCTGATTGAGCTGTTGCAGCTTTTAATGCATTTGGGTCAATCATTTTTTCCCGTAAATTCTAGTTGCAGACCTTTACTGCCGGGGTATTCAGCACAAGCCTTCTATTAGTGTGCCTGGAGATTCGTCCCTTGAGTGGGGACACACCTCTAGGTTATTGCTTGAGGTAAAACAAAAGTAATTGGATTAATTACCTTTTTCTGTAGTTTGTTATTAATCTGGCTTTCAAAGGATTGGGGTAGTGGAGCACTGTACAAGTAGTTACCACTGTCTGTAATGGATCATAGATAATTCTGATCAAAATTATTTGAGTATTGTCATGATTAATTTTAATTATTTGTTTTTCCCATATTTCCCATATATTTCCTCGATAGACGTGTAAACAAATATTTCTCTCATCTTGCAGGACAAATTTGTATAAAAGGTCAATTACACATATATAATTCTTTTGAGATGAACCATTTACCTACTGTGGGCCTAGGATTGTATTAAGCTGCCTCCAGACTTCTCTAAGAAGGAGTTTAGCAAGCAAGGAGGCATTTTGTGAACCTCAGTGGGAAGCCTTCCCTGATAAATGTTGTCGGAAGCTTCCATTCTGCCTGGGACACTTCCCAAGTCTTTTTGTAGTTCCCATTAGATTTTTCTGGTTTTTTTACCTACACTATGCTTGTTTTCTTTGTGTTTATATGAATAAATTCTCTCTTTTAAGCCTTTGATAGAGTTGTATTAAATAAACTGATGGTTTATTTCTCAGGAACCTCAGGAGCTCGTTAAGTCAGAGAGCTGAAGAGGTGGCTCTGGGTCTGAGCACCTAGGCACTGAATGTTGATGCAGCTTCTGCAGTGTCTTGCTTCCCTTTTGCAGTTTGATTTTCATTGTGATGGAGTTGAAGAAGTCTCCTCTAAGCTGTTGCTTTTGAACAATAAAGGGTTTTTTAAAGTTAATTTTCATTGTCTGTTTTGCCCTGGATATCCCAAGTGCAGTGTGACGCTGAGAGGAGGTGGTATCAGAAGAGCCTGCTCATGGCCTTGTCCAGTGATGCTTTCAGCTATGTGCCCAGGAATGGGTATCTCTCAACCTCTCCAATCCCTATTCTGGTGTTGTATCACCAGAATACAAAAAATTACACAAATGCATTTCTTCTTTTGTGTTTGAATTTCCTGTATTCCAGCTTGTGTCATTACCACCGCTCCTGTTTTTGTCTGAGAGTGATTTAGTTCCTTCAGCTGCCTCAGAAAAGACAGAACCAACGAGGTCCTCATTCCTGACATTGCAGGATACTTCTGGATAGGAGCATTAGGGGGACAGTGGTACAGTGTGGAAGTTTCATCTTGAGGGGTCCTGCTGTGTACCTGAATATATAAGAGAGCTGGTGGAAAAGCTCACCAAGCCACTGCCCGTAATTTACAATCAGTCCTGGCTGACAAAGGAGGCCCCAGGAACCCGGAGTGTGGCCAGTGTTACGCTTATCTTCAGGAAGGGTCAGAAGTGGAATCCAGGGAGCTACGGGCCTGTCAGCCTGACCTGGGTGCTTGGGGAAGCTCATGGAGATCATCTTGAGTGCCCATCACATGGCACCTCCAGGAGATCCAGGGGATCATGCCCAGCCAGCATGGGTTTGTCAAAGGCGTAACCGCCTGACCCAATCTCCTTCTGTAACACAGTGCCCCTCTTAGTGGACGAGGGAAAGTCCAGAAACGTTGACTTCCTGCACTTTGGAATAAAGTCTTTAACACTGTGTCCCACAGAACTCTCCTGGAGACACCAGCTGCTTGTGGCTTTGACGCTCTGTTCTTGAGTTAAAAACTGGCTGCTGGCCTGGCCCAGAGAGTGCTGGTGAATGGAATTCCTTGCAGCAGGCAGCTGGTCCCTAGTGGTGTCCCCCAGGACTCTGTACTGAGGGCTCTGTACTGTACTGTTTTTTACCTTTGTTGATGATCTGAGCTCTTGAGGGAATCCAAGAGCTCCTTTAGTCAGTTTGAGGACAACACCAAGCTGGGCGTGAGTGCTGATCTGCTGGAGGGCAGGAAGGCTCTGCGGAAGGATCTGCACTGTCTTCTGGATCCACGGGCCAGGGCCAGTTGTGTGAGGTTCAACAAGGCCAAGTGCTGGGTCCTGCCCTTGGGTCACAGGAACCGCCTGCAGCTCCAGGCTGGGACAGCGTGTCTGGCAAACTGCTGGATGGGAGAGGACCTGGGGGTGCAGGTTTTCAAGAGCTGGACACGAGCTGGAGTGTGCCCAGGTGGCCAAGAAGGCCAATGGCACCGGGCTTGTGTCAGCAATGGTGTGGCCAGCAGGAGCCGGGCAGTGGCCAGCAGGAGCAGGGCAGTGGCCATCCCCCTGTGCTGGGGGCACTGGTGAGGCCACAGCTGGAATCTTGTGTTCAGCTTTGTTTCCTCACAGCAGGAAGGACACTGAGGTGCTGGATCATGTCCAGAGAAGGAAATGGAGCTGGGGAAGGGTCTGTAGAGCGAGTCATATGGGGAGCAGCTGAGGGAACTGGGTGAGTTTAGTGTGGGGAAAAGGAGGTTCAGGAGAACCGGATCACTCTGTACGATGATCTAGAAGAAAGTTATAACCATATGGGAATTGTTTTTTTCTCCCAGCAGCTAGCAATAGGAAAAAAAAATGGCCTCAAGATGTCCCAGTGGAGGTTCAAGTTGGATATTAGGGAAAATTTCTTCACTGAAGGAGTGGTCAAGCATCGGAGCAGGCTCCCTGGGGAAGTGGTGGAGTCACCACCGCTGAAAGTGTTCAAAAATGGAGTAAATGTGGCGCTTCATTATATGGCTTAATGGTATTTGGTCAAAGGCTGGGCTTGATGATCTTGGTGGTCTTTTCCAACCTTAGTGATTCTATGAATCTCGATTTGGTCCTGTTGTTTTTTCACTCAGCTAAATGGGAAGCAATCAGTTGCGTTTGCACGGAGCAGTATCCTTGAAGCGACGCAGTGCTGGAGGTTGTTTGAGCCCAGGAAAACAATCTCTTTGTGGCATGCAGGAGAAGGCTGGAGCTGCTGACCTGGGGAGGTGCTTCTGGATTGATAGTTGGAGGGCGAAGGAGCAGCCGGTGCTGGTGATGTGTGGGCAGTTCCCTTCACGAGGAATGCTGTGCTGGTTGGTTTGGACCATATCGAGTTGGGGGTGTTTGGATGATGGATCTCTTTGCTTGCTAATGATGTGTTGGGGTGAATTGTCCAAATCTCTGCAGTCCTTTATGGGTCCCCTCCTTGCTTCTTTGAGGTGCACCTTGTCTGTGCCACCCTGTTTCTTCTAAGGCAGTGCTGTGGCATTGCAGAATGGTTATCTTTGGTGGGATGATGGTTTGGAGGTGGCTTTCAAGGCTTTGCATTATTGGAGGGTCTGGAAGGCAGAGCGAGGTGGTGGAAGAGAAGGAGGTATGCAGGGCAGGCATCATGCCATTTGGGGCAAATGGGTGCCCCAGTGGTCTGGCAGCTGTAAGAGGTGCCTGGGGGCTGCAGGACCACCATTCCCTGGGAGCGTGCTATCCATAGCCTTTGATCCAGGCAGGATGCATTGGCAAGATGGGCTGCAGGACAGAGACTCATCCCCTCACAGCCTGAGGGGACCATGTCTTTGCATGTCAGGTCTAAGCGTGGAGCACAGTGAGCACAGCTTAGCTTTTTCATTCTTTTTGGTTTTTACAAAAAGTCTTTATTTCTAACAAAAGAATAAATAAATAAATAAATAAATAAATGGCCAGCCAAAGAAATAAATAATCGACTAAGTTAATTAATGAGTTAAATAAGTAAGCAAACAGAGTTCTGTGATAAATAGTGATTGGCATTCCCACAGTAGTTCCCCAGTGTCCATGATCCCCTTGCCGTTCATCAGGTGAGGTTGCAGTCCGGATGAACGCGGTAATTCCACAGGTAACAATACCTTCTGTATCCCCAGTGTCTCGTAGGTGTCCATGAATGTGTAGCACAGAAATTTCCTCTTCCTTCCTCTCCAGTGCCTGTGGTTTGGGTGTGGGCTGTGCCACATACTGGCCCCAGTGCCAGCACGCTCATAGGCCTTTCCCCATCAGCTCATCGGTTGGAAGACGTGTGACTGGTACCAAGTGATCCCAGCCTGGGCTCCTGCTGTCACCACTCAATCCATGGCTACTGGTGCTGGCTGGCGATGGGTGTTTGTTCTCTGTGGGTTTAGTGGGGTCCAGAGCAGCTTGGTGCTTCATGCGCCGTATGAGTTTGTCCACGTGTTGTAAGCAGACACGAGCTTCGAGGCGGACGTGGTCCCAGGCGCAGGCGCTGTGGCTGTGTGCCTGGAGAAAGGCGTGGATTTTCCCGAAGTACTTGTTGATGGTGAGCCGCGGGTCGCTTGGTCCTTTGAAGAGCAGGGGGTCGTTGGGGAGGCATTGATTGAGGTGGTGGATGTGGTGCTGCAGTTTGTTGAGGAGGAGGTTGCGAGCGTGGCTGGGCCAGTGCTGGCGGTTGCTGTTGGAGCTGAGGGTGTGGAAGAGGCGCTGGAGGATGCGCAGGGCGGTGGCGGCGGCTTGGTGCGGGCCGAGGTTGGGGTGGAGGAGGGTGTCGGGGAAGAAGGGCGGCTCTTGGAGGCGGCAGGGCTGTGTGTGGCTGGGAGGCATGTCCTGGAGGAGGCGGAGTGCGTCGCCGGGGAAGGTGTCGTCGTGTGTCCAGAGGCGTTGGCAGGCGAGGCTGGTGGCCAGAGCGGCGAGGAGGAGCAGGAGCGGCGGTGCGGCGTGCAGCAGCCGTGGCTGCGTGGCTGTGGGCACAGCCATGCTGGGTCTGCGGGTGCTGTCGGGTGGTGCTGGGCAGGAGGAGCCCGGTGAGGCTCGGTGGTGCTGCTGCTGCTGGTGGCTGTGGCTGGGGCGCTGCCGGCTTTGTACGGCGGCAGCTTTCCCTTCATCGCTTTCTGATTGCCGGGAGTTTCCGGCCGTGCTTTCCAGTCTGTGCTGGTGGCTGCGGTGGTCTTGGGCAGTGTTTTGTTGGGGTGGCCGTGGTTGAGGATTGTGGTGGCAGCGGTGTGCTGGGGCAGAGTGTCAGTCATGGCTGGAAGGGGTTGTGAAAGCTCTGGGCCAGAGGCGCTGGGGGGTCAGGTGCGTTGGGGAGGGTGTTGGGCGATCCTTTCACTTGCCGAGCCAGCTGCAAGGTCTGTGCTGTTGAGCTGAGTCTCTGTTTGTGCCCAAGCATCGTTTCCACTTGCAAAGCCCTGGTTTTGGTTGTGGTCACTTTTCCTTTCACTTTGAGGCTTGCCTTTAATTTCATCTTAGCCACTGTTTTCCTTTTGTGGTTGCAAGGGATGTGCGGTGATGTCAGTGGGTGAGGGCCGGCGTTTCCCCTCCTGCGGTTAACGCCCAGAGGCACTGGCAGGGTTCAAGGGGCTGTCTGTGCATGTGGGTCTTGGAGGCCTGAGTGTGTCCTTGCAAGGAGGCACTGCACCTGCTGTGTTTGGGAGGAGCGAGCCACAAGGCAGGCAAGAAAGGCTGAGTGAAGAAGTCGCGGAAAGGGAAAGCTTTTGCTGTTACTGTCGCGCTTGGTGCCATGGCTGTGGCCCCGGAGCATCGGTCTGCTTTTGAGATCCATGCCTCAGTGGCTGAGGTGGCCAGAGGTCAAAGGAGGACATTCCCCCATGAAAGAAATGGGGTTGCGCTTTGGGACTGCTGGAGCCCTTGCTCGGAGCAGCGCGTCCTGTTCAGGGCTCTTTAGTCTATGAGAGGTGTGGTGTCCTTGGAAGGTGATGGCTCTGAAAATGCACGGGGGTCCAGAGGCCGTGACCTGTGAGAAAGGCTGAGGGAGTTTGTCTTCTTTGGCTGGAGTATTGTAGGTTTGCCAGTAGTTTCAGATGCCTTTCCAAAAATGCACAAAATCTGTGGCAAGGTGAAGAGATGTTTGGGGTGTGCAGAGACTTGCAAGGGGATGATCCCTCTGGCCTGGTGGAGAAATGGTGGGATTGTTGCTTGGAGCAGATCGTGGGATTTGAAAGTTTTAGGCCTTTGGGGGACAGAGAATTTGGAGGTGAGCGGTTGTTTGTCACCTTGTGCGTCAGTGATCTCCAGGCAGGCTGCCGAAGGCACACAAGGCAAATGCTGGGAGCCCTCGCGGAAAATCCCTGTAGATCCCCAGGCCAGTGTAGGAGAGGGTCGAGTTTGAGACCGTCGTGGCAACCTGAATGTGCACAAGTCCATGGAACCTGAAGAGGCTGATGCGTGAGCCGTGAGGGAACTGTCAGATGGAGCTGCTGGGCCACAGTGCCTGGTTTTTGAAATCTGGTGTCCGTCAGTTGAAGTTCCCAGTAAGTGGTAGAAGGGAGGTATAAGCCTCCCTTTGTATAAGGGGAAAAGCAGAAGAGTGTGGGAACTACAGAGCAGTCCGGCTGAGCGCAGTGTCAGGCAAGAAGATGAGGCTGTTGTGCTTGGTCACCAGATTCAGCTAAGGCCTAGGGAAAACCAAGAGGTGGTCGGTAATGGGGAGCATGGCATTCCAATTGCGTAGTCACCATTCCTGGTGATTTTTTGTGATGTTCTATGGCTACGGCTACAGAGCAGTGGTGGATAGGGGCAGAGCAAGTGAGCTTGTGTGCCTGGGCTTGAGCAAAGTGCTGGGCCGTGTCCTGCATCCTTGTCTGTGAGTCAGAGAGGCATGGATTGGATGGATGGAGCACGTTGTGGATAAAGCAGATGAGGTGCAGCGGTGCTCCCCAGCCTTTGCGTGTTTTTCTTTTTGGGACTCTGTGGTGGTGGCCAACCGCTGGCAGTGTTTTTCCAAGAGTTTGCTACAGCATCTTGCTTGGTCAGGTGCCATTGAGAAGAGTGGGCAGAGGCGGTTTGGAGGAAGGCTTGGGGTAGGTGTGGAGTGAGGATGGCTTTGGCTGGCCCAGAGACTGGTTGCTGTGCTAGAGAGATGAGAGGGAATGGCAAGTGTTTTGTTGTAGGTCTTTATTTTCAGCGGCATAAATAAGTGAATAAGTAGAAAAATAAATACATGTATCAATAAATAAAGAAACAAATAAATAAATCAGTCTAGAAATAAGTGGAGAAAGTCCTTTGCCCGTATCACTGGGAGAGGCTGAATCAATGGGAGAGAGAGTGGTTGGGGGCTGCGGGTGGCGTGCGGTTGTTGCAGCCCTGTCTCTGGTCCCAGGTGAGAGGAGGCGTGGGGTTGGAGGTGGGTTTGGGTGGTAGGTGTGGGTTGGAGTGTGGGTGTCTGCGCTAGCGGCGCCTGGCACGTGTGAGGTTGTGGAGGTGCCGTAAAGAGGCACGAGCTTCGAGGCGGAGGTGGTCCCAGGCGCTGTGGCTGTGGGTGTGGAGGGAGGGGTGGGTGTCCCTGAAGTACTTGTTGATGGCGAGCCGCGGGCTGCGTGGTCCTTTGGAGAGCAGGGCGTTGTCGGGGAGGCGTTGCTCCAGGTGGTGGATGTGGTGCTGCAGTTTGTTGAGGAGGAGGTTGCGAGCGTGGCTGGGCCAGTGCTGGCGGGTGCTGTTGGAGCTGAGGGTGTGGAAGAGGCGCTGGAGGATGCGCAGGGCGGTGGCGGCGGCTTGGTGCGGGCCGAGGTTGGGGTGGAGGAGGGTGTCGGGGAAGAAGGGCGGCTCTTGGAGGCGGCAGGGCTGTGTGTGGCTGGGAGGCATGTCCTGGAGGAGGCGGAGTGCGTCGCCGGGGAAGGTGTCGTCGTGTGTCCAGAGGCGTTGGCAGGCGAGGAGGAGGAGTAGGAGCGGCGTGCGGCAGCCGTGGCTGTGTGGCTGTGGGCACAGCCACGCTGGGTCTGCGGGTGCTGTCGGGTGGTGCTGGGCAGGAGGAGCCCGGTGAGGCTCGGTGGTGCTGCTGGTGGCTGTGGCTGGGGCGCTGCCGGCTTTGTACGGCGGCAGCTTTCCCTTCATCGCTTTCTGATTGCCGGGAGTTTCCGGCCGTGCTTTCCAGTCTGTGCTGGTGGCTGTGGTGGTCTTGGGCAGTGTTTTCTTGGGTTGACTGTGGCTGGCGATGGTGTTGTTAATTCTCTTTTTGCCTTTAGAGGTTGCCTCTTGCCTGTTGGTTGTGGTGTAGTGGAACCCTACGTTAGTGCCACATCATGTATTTGCAATGATGTTGTGTGTTTCTTGTGGTTTTCCTTTCTCTCTGGGGTCGTCTCTCGTTCATCATATGTTCCGCTGAATTTCTTTTATTGCCCTTTACAGGACACTGCATCAATTGTAGTATCGTATCTTGGGCTTCTCCCTTTTTTCTAAAGCTATGTCTGATGTTGAACAGACTTTTTCGTTTTGGAGAGTGCTGAAGTCAAATCTCGCTGAACTCTTCTAAAGTTTAATATTTTGAAGATTTTTCAAGTAGTGTTTCCTTACTGATTTTTGCACGCTTGTCAGTATGTGTCAGCTTGGTTCCTAGTGTTGAAAAAGGAAGTAGTGGTACTTGTAAGTATCTAGTAAGTAACTCGTAAATTTCTGTTAAGTTGCTGAGCTGATTGAGCTGTTGCAGCTTTTAATGCATTTGGGTCAATCATTTTTTCCCGTAAATTCTAGTTGCAGACCTTTACTGCCGGGGTATTCAGCACAAGCCTTCTATTAGTGTGCCTGGAGATTCGTCCCTTGAGTGGGGACACACCTCTAGGTTATTGCTTGAGGTAAAACAAAAGTAATTGGATTAATTACCTTTTTCTGTAGTTTGTTATTAATCTGGCTTTCAAAGGATTGGGGTAGTGGAGCACTGTACAAGTAGTTACCACTGTCTGTAATGGATCATAGATAATTCTGATCAAAATTATTTGAGTATTGTCATGATTAATTTTAATTATTTGTTTTTCCCATATTTCCCATATATTTCCTCGATAGACGTGTAAACAAATATTTCTCTCATCTTGCAGGACAAATTTGTATAAAAGGTCAATTACACATATATAATTCTTTTGAGATGAACCATTTACCTACTGTGGGCCTAGGATTGTATTAAGCTGCCTCCAGACTTCTCTAAGAAGGAGTTTAGCAAGCAAGGAGGCATTTTGTGAACCTCAGTGGGAAGCCTTCCCTGATAAATGTTGTCGGAAGCTTCCATTCTGCCTGGGACACTTCCCAAGTCTTTTTGTAGTTCCCATTAGATTTTTCTGGTTTTTTTACCTACACTATGCTTGTTTTCTTTGTGTTTATATGAATAAATTCTCTCTTTTAAGCCTTTGATAGAGTTGTATTAAATAAACTGATGGTTTATTTCTCAGGAACCTCAGGAGCTCGTTAAGTCAGAGAGCTGAAGAGGTGGCTCTGGGTCTGAGCACCTAGGCACTGAATGTTGATGCAGCTTCTGCAGTGTCTTGCTTCCCTTTTGCAGTTTGATTTTCATTGTGATGGAGTTGAAGAAGTCTCCTCTAAGCTGTTGCTTTTGAACAATAAAGGGTTTTTTAAAGTTAATTTTCATTGTCTGTTTTGCCCTGGATATCCCAAGTGCAGTGTGACGCTGAGAGGAGGTGGTATCAGAAGAGCCTGCTCATGGCCTTGTCCAGTGATGCTTTCAGCTATGTGCCCAGGAATGGGTATCTCTCAACCTCTCCAATCCCTATTCTGGTGTTGTATCACCAGAATACAAAAAATTACACAAATGCATTTCTTCTTTTGTGTTTGAATTCCCTGTATTCCAGCTTGTGTCATTACCACCGCTCCTGTTTTTGTCTGAGAGTGATTTAGTTCCTTCAGCTGCCTCAGAAAAGACAGAACCAACGAGGTCCTCATTCCTGACATTGCAGGATACTTCTGGATAGGAGCATTAGGGGGACAGTGGTACAGTGTGGAAGTTTCGTCTTGAGGGGTCCTGCTGTGTACCTGAATATATAAGAGAGCTGGTGGAAAAGCTCACCAAGCCACTGCCCGTAATTTACAATCAGTCCTGGCTGACAAAGGAGGCCCCAGGAACCCGGAGTGTGGCCAGTGTTACGCTTATCTTCAGGAAGGGTCAGAAGTGGAATCCAGGGAGCTACGGGCCTGTCAGCCTGACCTTGGTGCTTGGGGAAGCTCATGGAGATGATCTTGAGTGCCCATCACATGGCACCTCCAGGAGATCCAGGGGATCATGCCCAGCCAGCATGGGTTTGTCAAAGGCGTAACCGCCCGACCCAATCTCCTTCTGTAACACAGTGCCCCTCTTAGTGGACGAGGGAAAGTCCAGAAACGTTGACTTCCTGCACTTTGGAATAAAGTCTTTAACACTGTGTCCCACAGAACTCTCCTGGAGACACCAGCTGCTTGTGGCTTTGACGCTCTGTTCTTGAGTTAAAAACTGGCTGCTGGCCTGGCCCAGAGAGTGCTGGTGAATGGAATTCCTTGCAGCAGGCAGCTGGTCCCTAATGGTGTCCCCCAGGACTCCGTACTGAGGGCTCTGTACTGTACTGTTTTTTACCTTTGGTGATGATCTGAGCTCTTGAGGGAATCCAAGAGCTCCTTTAGTCAGTTTGAGGACAACATCAAGCTGGGCGTGAGTGCTGTTCTGCTGGAGGGCAGGAAAGCTCTGCGGAAGGATCTGCACTGTCTTCTGGATCCACGGGCCAGGGCCAGTTGTGTGAGGTTCAACAAGGCCAAGTGCTGGGTCCTGCCCTTGGGTCACAGGAACCGCCTGCAGCTCCAGGCTGGGACAGCGTGTCTGGCAAACTGCTGGATGGGAGAGGACCTGGGGGTGCAGGTTTTCAAGGGCTGGACACGAGCTGGAGTGTGCCCAGGTGGCCAAGAAGGCCAATGGCACCGGGCTTGTGTCAGCAATGGTGTGGCCAGCAGGAGCCGGGCAGTGGCCAGCAGGAGCAGGGCAGTGGCCATCCCCCTGTGCTGGGGGCACTGGTGAGGCCACAGCTGGAATCTTGTGTTCAGCTTTGTTTCCTCACAGCAGGAAGGACACTGAGGTGCTGGATCATGTCCAGAGAAGGAAATGGAGCTGGGGAAGGGTCTGTAGAGCGAGTCATATGGGGAGCAGCTGAGGGAACTGGGTGAGTTTAGTGTGGGGAAAAGGAGGTTTGGGAGAACCGGATCACTCTGTACGATGATCTAGAAGAAAGTTATAACCATATGGGAATTGTTTTTTTCTCCCAGCAGCTAGCAATAGGAAAAAAAAGTGGCCTCAAGATGTCCCAGTGGAGGTTCAAGTTGGATATTAGGGAAAATTTCTTCACTGAAGGAGTGGTCAAGCATCGGAGCAGGCTCCCTGGGGAAGTGGTGGAGTCACCACCGCTGAAAGTGTTCAAAAATGGAGTAAATGTGGCGCTTCATTATATGGCTTAATGGTATTTGGTCAAAGGCTGGGCTTGATGATCTTGGAGGTCTTTTCCAACCTTAGTGATTCTATGAATCTCGATTTGGTCCTGTTGTTTTTTCACTCAGCTAAATGGGAAGCAATCAGTTGCGTTTGCACGGAGCAGTATCCTTGAAGCGACGCAGTGCTGGAGGTTGTTTGAGCCCAGGAAAACAATCTCTTTGTGGCATGCAGGAGAAGGCTGGAGCTGCTGACCTGGGGAGGTGCTTCTGGATTGATAGTTGGAGGGCGAAGGAGCAGCCGGTGCTGGTGATGTGTGGGCAGTTCCCTTCACGAGGAATGCTGTGCTGGTTGGTTTGGACCATATCGAGTTGGGGGTGTTTGGATGATGGATCTCTTTGCTTGCTAATGATGTGTTGGGGTGAATTGTCCAAATCTCTGCAGTCCTTTATGGGTCCCCTCCTTGCTTCTTTGAGGTGCACCTTGTCTATGCCACCCTGTTTCTTCTAAGGCAGTGCTGTGGCATTGCAGAATGGTTATCTTTGGTGGGATGATGGTTTGGAGGTGGCTTTCAAGGCTTTGCATTATTGGAGGGTCTGGAAGGCAGAGCAAGGTGGTGGAAGAGAAGGAGGTATGCAGGGCAGGCATCATGCCATTTGGGGCAAATGGGTGCCCCAGTGGTCTGGCAGCTGTAAGAGGTGCCTGGGGGCTGCAGGACCACCATTCCCTGGGAGCGTGCTATCCATAGCCTTTGATCCAGGCAGGATGCATTGGCAAGATGGGCTGCAGGACAGAGACTCATCCCCTCACAGCCTGAGGGGACCATGTCTTTGCATGTCAGGTCTAAGCGTGGAGCACAGTGAGCACAGCTTAGCTTTTTCATTCTTTTTGGTTTTTACAAAAAGTCTTTATTTCTAACAAAAGAATAAATAAATAAATAAATAAATAAATGGCCAGCCAAAGAAAGAAATAATCGACTAAGTTAATTAATGAGTTAAATAAGTAAGCAAACAGAGTTCTGTGATAAATAGTGATTGGCATTCCCACAGTAGTTCCCCAGTGTCCATGATCCCCTTGCCGTTCATCAGGTGAGGTTGCAGTCCGGATGAACGCGGTAATTCCACAGGTAACAATACCTTCTGTATCCCCAGTGTCTCGTAGGTGTCCATGAATGTGTAGCACAGAAATTTCCTCTTCCTTCCTCTCCAGTGCCTGTGGTTTGGGTGTGGGCTGTGCCACATACTGGCCCCAGTGCCAGCACGCTCATAGGCCTTTCCCCATCAGCTCATCGGTTGGAAGACGTGTGACTGGTACCAAGTGATCCCAGCCTGGGCTCCTGCTGTCACCACTCAATCCATGGCTACTGGTGCTGGCTGGCGATGGGTGTTTGTTCTCTGTGGGTTTAGTGGGGTCCAGAGCAGCTTGGTGCTTCATGCGCCGTATGAGTTTGTCCACGTGTTGTAAGCAGACACGAGCTTCGAGGCGGACGTGGTCCCAGGCGCAGGCGCTGTGGCTGTGTGCCTGGAGAAAGGCGTGGATTTTCCCGAAGTACTTGTTGATGGTGAGCCGCGGGTCGCTTGGTCCTTTGAAGAGCAGGGGGTCGTTGGGGAGGCATTGATTGAGGTGGTGGATGTGGTGCTGCAGTTTGTTGAGGAGGAGGTTGCGAGCGTGGCTGGGCCAGTGCTGGCGGGTGCTGTTGGAGCTGAGGGTGTGGAAGAGGCGCTGGAGGATGCGCAGGGCGGTGGCGGCGGCTTGGTGCGGGCCGAGGTTGGGGTGGAGGAGGGTGTCGGGGAAGAAGGGCGGCTCTTGGAGGCGGCAGGGCTGTGTGTGGCTGGGAGGCATGTCCTGGAGGAGGCGGAGTGCGTCGCCGGGGAAGGTGTCGTCGTGTGTCCAGAGGCGTTGGCAGGCGAGGCTGGTGGCCAGAGCGGCGAGGAGGAGCAGGAGCGGCGGTGCGGCGTGCAGCAGCCGTGGCTGCGTGGCTGTGGGCACAGCCATGCTGGGTCTGCGGGTGCTGTCGGGTGGTGCTGGGCAGGAGGAGCCCGGTGAGGCTCGGTGGTGCTGCTGCTGCTGGTGGCTGTGGCTGGGGCGCTGCCGGCTTTGTACGGCGGCAGCTTTCCCTTCATCGCTTTCTGATTGCCGGGAGTTTCCGGCCGTGCTTTCCAGTCTGTGCTGGTGGCTGCGGTGGTCTTGGGCAGTGTTTTGTTGGGGTGGCCGTGGTTGAGGATTGTGGTGGCAGCGGTGTGCTGGGGCAGAGTGTCAGTCATGGCTGGAAGGGGTTGTGAAAGCTCTGGGCCAGAGGCGCTGGGGGGTCAGGTGCGTTGGGGAGGGTGTTGGGCGATCCTTTCACTTGCCGAGCCAGCTGCAAGGTCTGTGCTGTTGAGCTGAGTCTCTGTTTGTGCCCAAGCATCGTTTCCACTTGCAAAGCCCTGGTTTTGGTTGTGGTCACTTTTCCTTTCACTTTGAGGCTTGCCTTTAATTTCATCTTAGCCACTGTTTTCCTTTTGTGGTTGCAAGGGATGTGCGGTGATGTCAGTGGGTGAGGGCCGGCGTTTCCCCTCCTGCGGTTAACGCCCAGAGGCACTGGCAGGGTTCAAGGGGCTGTCTGTGCATGTGGGTCTTGGAGGCCTGAGTGTGTCCTTGCAAGGAGGCACTGCACCTGCTGTGTTTGGGAGGAGCGAGCCACAAGGCAGGCAAGAAAGGCTGAGTGAAGAAGTCGCGGAAAGGGAAAGCTTTTGCTGTTACTGTCGCGCTTGGTGCCATGGCTGTGGCCCCGGAGCATCGGTCTGCTTTTGAGATCCATGCCTCAGTGGCTGAGGTGGCCAGAGGTCAAAGGAGGACATTCCCCCATGAAAGAAATGGGGTTGCGCTTTGGGACTGCTGGAGCCCTTGCTCGGAGCAGCGCGTCCTGTTCAGGGCTCTTTAGTCTATGAGAGGTGTGGTGTCCTTGGAAGGTGATGGCTCTGAAAATGCACGGGGGTCCAGAGGCCGTGACCTGTGAGAAAGGCTGAGGGAGTTTGTCTTCTTTGGCTGGAGTATTGTAGGTTTGCCAGTAGTTTCAGATGCCTTTCCAAAAATGCACAAAATCTGTGGCAAGGTGAAGAGATGTTTGGGGTGTGCAGAGACTTGCAAGGGGATGATCCCTCTGGCCTGGTGGAGAAATGGTGGGATTGTTGCTTGGAGCAGATCGTGGGATTTGAAAGTTTTAGGCCTTTGGGGGACAGAGAATTTGGAGGTGAGCGGTTGTTTGTCACCTTGTGCGTCAGTGATCTCCAGGCAGGCTGCCGAAGGCACACAAGGCAAATGCTGGGAGTCCTCGCGGAAAATCCCTGTAGATCCCCAGGCCAGTGTAGGAGAGGGTCGAGTTTGAGACCGTCGTGGCAACCTGAATGTGCACAAGTCCATGGAACCTGAAGAGGCTGATGCGTGAGCCGTGAGGGAACTGTCAGATGGAGCTGCTGGGCCACAGTGCCTGGTTTTTGAAATCTGGTGTCCGTCAGTTGAAGTTCCCAGTAAGTGGTAGAAGGGAGGTATAAGCCTCCCTTTGTATAAGGGGAAAAGCAGAAGAGTGTGGGAACTACAGAGCAGTCCGGCTGAGCGCAGTGTCAGGCAAGAAGATGAGGCTGTTGTGCTTGGTCACCAGACTCAGCTAAGGCCTAGGGAAAACCAAGAGGTGGTCGGTAATGGGGAGCATGGCATTCCAATTGCGTAGTCACCATTCCTGGTGATTTTTTGTGATGTTCTATGGCTACGGCTACAGAGCAGTGGTGGATAGGGGCAGAGCAAGTGAGCTTGTGTGCCTGGGCTTGAGCAAAGTGCTGGGCCGTGTCCTGCATCCTTGTCTGTGAGTCAGAGAGGCATGGATTGGATGGATGGAGCACGTTGTGGATAAAGCAGATGAGGTGCAGCGGTGCTCCCCAGCCTTTGCGTGTTTTTCTTTTTGGGACTCTGTGGTGGTGGCCAACCGCTGGCAGTGTTTTTCCAAGAGTTTGCTACAGCATCTTGCTTGGTCAGGTGCCATTGAGAAGAGTGGGCAGAGGCGGTTTGGAGGAAGGCTTGGGGTAGGTGTGGAGTGAGGATGGCTTTGGCTGGCCCAGAGACTGGTTGCTGTGCTAGAGAGATGAGAGGCAATGGCAAGTGTTTTGTTGTAGGTCTTTATTTTCAGCGGCATAAATAAGTGAATAAGTAGAAAAATAAATACATGTATCAATAAATAAAGAAACAAATAAATAAATCAGTCTAGAAATAAGTGGAGAAAGTCCTTTGCCCGTATCACTGGGAGAGGCTGAATCAATGGGAGAGAGAGTGGTTGGGGGCTGCGGGTGGCGTGCGGTTGTTGCAGCCCTGTCTCTGGTCCCAGGTGAGAGGAGGCGTGGGGTTGGAGGTGGGTTTGGGTGGTAGGTGTGGGTTGGAGTGTGGGTGTCTGCGCTAGCGGCGCCTGGCACGTGTGAGGTTGTGGAGGTGCCGTAAAGAGGCACGAGCTTCGAGGCGGAGGTGGTCCCAGGCGCTGTGGCTGTGGGTGTGGAGGGAGGGGTGGGTGTCCCTGAAGTACTTGTTGATGGCGAGCCGCGGGCTGCGTGGTCCTTTGGAGAGCAGGGCGTTGTCGGGGAGGCGTTGCTCCAGGTGGTGGATGTGGTGCTGCAGTTTGTTGAGGAGGAGGTTGCGAGCGTGGCTGGGCCAGTGCTGGCGGGTGCTGTTGGAGCTGAGGGTGTGGAAGAGGCGCTGGAGGATGCGCAGGGCGGTGGCGGCGGCTTGGTGCGGGCCGAGGTTGGGGTGGAGGAGGGTGTCGGGGAAGAAGGGCGGCTCTTGGAGGCGGCAGGGCTGTGTGTGGCTGGGAGGCATGTCCTGGAGGAGGCGGAGTGCGTCGCCGGGGAAGGTGTCGTCGTGTGTCCAGAGGCGTTGGCAGGCGAGGAGGAGGAGTAGGTGCGGCGTGCGGCAGCCGTGGCTGTGTGGCTGTGTGGCTGTGGGCACAGCCACGCTGGGTCTGCGGGTGCTGTCGGGTGGTGCTGGGCAGGAGGAGCCCGGTGAGGCTCGGTGGTGCTGCTGGTGGCTGTGGCTGGGGCGCTGCCGGCTTTGTACGGCGGCAGCTTTCCCTTCATCGCTTTCTGATTGCCGGGAGTTTCCGGCCGTGCTTTCCAGTCTGTGCTGGTGGCTGTGGTGGTCTTGGGCAGTGTTTTCTTGGGTTGACTGTGGCTGGCGATGGTGTTGTTAATTCTCTTTTTGCCTTTAGAGGTTGCCTCTTGCCTGTTGGTTGTGGTGTAGTGGAACCCTACGTTAGTGCCACATCATGTATTTGCAATGATGTTGTGTGTTTCTTGTGGTTTTCCTTTCTCTCTGGGGTCGTCTCTCGTTCATCATATGTTCCGCTGAATTTCTTTTATTGCCCTTTACAGGACACTGCATCAATTGTAGTATCGTATCTTGGGCTTCTCCCTTTTTTCTAAAGCTATGTCTGATGTTGAACAGACTTTTTCGTTTTGGAGAGTGCTGAAGTCAAATCTCGCTGAACTCTTCTAAAGTTTAATATTTTGAAGATTTTTCAAGTAGTGTTTCCTTACTGATTTTTGCACGCTTGTCAGTATGTGTCAGCTTGGTTCCTAGTGTTGAAAAAGGAAGTAGTGGTACTTGTAAGTATCTAGTAAGTAACTCGTAAATTTCTGTTAAGTTGCTGAGCTGATTGAGCTGTTGCAGCTTTTAATGCATTTGGGTCAATCATTTTTTCCCGTAAATTCTAGTTGCAGACCTTTACTGCCGGGGTATTCAGCACAAGCCTTCTATTAGTGTGCCTGGAGATTCGTCCCTTGAGTGGGGACACACCTCTAGGTTATTGCTTGAGGTAAAACAAAAGTAATTGGATTAATTACCTTTTTCTGTAGTTTGTTATTAATCTGGCTTTCAAAGGATTGGGGTAGTGGAGCACTGTACAAGTAGTTACCACTGTCTGTAATGGATCATAGATAATTCTGATCAAAATTATTTGAGTATTGTCATGATTAATTTTAATTATTTGTTTTTCCCATATTTCCCATATATTTCCTCGATAGACGTGTAAACAAATATTTCTCTCATCTTGCAGGACAAATTTGTATAAAAGGTCAATTACACATATATAATTCTTTTGAGATGAACCATTTACCTACTGTGGGCCTAGGATTGTATTAAGCTGCCTCCAGACTTCTCTAAGAAGGAGTTTAGCAAGCAAGGAGGCATTTTGTGAACCTCAGTGGGAAGCCTTCCCTGATAAATGTTGTCGGAAGCTTCCATTCTGCCTGGGACACTTCCCAAGTCTTTTTGTAGTTCCCATTAGATTTTTCTGGTTTTTTTACCTACACTATGCTTGTTTTCTTTGTGTTTATATGAATAAATTCTCTCTTTTAAGCCTTTGATAGAGTTGTATTAAATAAACTGATGGTTTATTTCTCAGGAACCTCAGGAGCTCGTTAAGTCAGAGAGCTGAAGAGGTGGCTCTGGGTCTGAGCACCTAGGCACTGAATGTTGATGCAGCTTCTGCAGTGTCTTGCTTCCCTTTTGCAGTTTGATTTTCATTGTGATGGAGTTGAAGAAGTCTCCTCTAAGCTGTTGCTTTTGAACAATAAAGGGTTTTTTAAAGTTAATTTTCATTGTCTGTTTTGCCCTGGATATCCCAAGTGCAGTGTGACGCTGAGAGGAGGTGGTATCAGAAGAGCCTGCTCATGGCCTTGTCCAGTGATGCTTTCAGCTATGTGCCCAGGAATGGGTATCTCTCAACCTCTCCAATCCCTATTCTGGTGTTGTATCACCAGAATACAAAAAATTACACAAATGCATTTCTTCTTTTGTGTTTGAATTTCCTGTATTCCAGCTTGTGTCATTACCACCGCTCCTGTTTTTGTCTGAGAGTGATTTAGTTCCTTCAGCTGCCTCAGAAAAGACAGAACCAACGAGGTCCTCATTCCTGACATTGCAGGATACTTCTGGATAGGAGCATTAGGGGGACAGTGGTACAGTGTGGAAGTTTCATCTTGAGGGGTCCTGCTGTGTACCTGAATATATAAGAGAGCTGGTGGAAAAGCTCACCAAGCCACTGCCCGTAATTTACAATCAGTCCTGGCTGACAAAGGAGGCCCCAGGAACCCGGAGTGTGGCCAGTGTTACGCTTATCTTCAGGAAGGGTCAGAAGTGGAATCCAGGGAGCTACGGGCCTGTCAGCCTGACCTGGGTGCTTGGGGAAGCTCATGGAGATCATCTTGAGTGCCCATCACATGGCACCTCCAGGAGATCCAGGGGATCATGCCCAGCCAGCATGGGTTTGTCAAAGGCGTAACCGCCCGACCCAATCTCCTTCTGTAACACAGTGCCCCTCTTAGTGGACGAGGGAAAGTCCAGAAACGTTGACTTCCTGCACTTTGGAATAAAGTCTTTAACACTGTGTCCCACAGAAGTCTCCTGGAGACACCAGCTGCTTGTGGCTTTGACGCTCTGTTCTTGAGTTAAAAACTGGCTGCTGGCCTGGCCCAGAGAGTGCTGGTGAATGGAATTCCTTGCAGCAGGCAGCTGGTCCCTAGTGGTGTCCCCCAGGACTCTGTACTGAGGGCTCTGTACTGTACTGTTTTTTACCTTTGTTGATGATCTGAGCTCTTGAGGGAATCCAAGAGCTCCTTTAGTCAGTTTGAGGACAACACCAAGCTGGGCGTGAGTGCTGATCTGCTGGAGGGCAGGAAGGCTCTGCGGAAGGATCTGCACTGTCTTCTGGATCCACGGGCCAGGGCCAGTTGTGTGAGGTTCAACAAGGCCAAGTGCTGGGTCCTGCCCTTGGGTCACAGGAACCGCCTGCAGCTCCAGGCTGGGACAGCGTGTCTGGCAAACTGCTGGATGGGAGAGGACCTGGGGGTGCAGGTTTTCAAGAGCTGGACACAAGCTGGAGTGTGCCCAGGTGGCCAAGAAGGCCAATGGCACCGGGCTTGTGTCAGCAATGGTGTGGCCAGCAGGAGCCGGGCAGTGGCCATCCCCCTGTGCTGGGGGCACTGGTGAGGCCACAGCTGGAATCTTGTGTTCAGCTTTGTTTCCTCACAGCAGGAAGGACACTGAGGTGCTGGATCATGTCCAGAGAAGGAAATGGAGCTGGGGAAGGGTCTGTAGAGCGAGTCATATGGGGAGCAGCTGAGGGAACTGGGTGAGTTTAGTGTGGGGAAAAGGAGGTTTGGGAGAACCGGATCACTCTGTACGATGATCTAGAAGAAAGTTATAACCATATGGGAATTGTTTTTTTCTCCCAGCAGCTAGCAATAGGAAAAAAAAATGGCCTCAAGATGTCCCAGTGGAGGTTCAAGTTGGATATTAGGGAAAATTTCTTCACTGAAGGAGTGGTCAAGCATCGGAGCAGGCTCCCTGGGGAAGTGGTGGAGTCACCACCGCTGAAAGTGTTCAAAAATGGAGTAAATGTGGCGCTTCATTATATGGCTTAATGGTATTTGGTCAAAGGCTGGGCTTGATGATCTTGGAGGTCTTTTCCAACCTTAGTGATTCTATGAATCTCGATTTGGTCCTGTTGTTTTTTCACTCAGCTAAATGGGAAGCAATCAGTTGCGTTTGCACGGAGCAGTATCCTTGAAGCGACGCAGTGCTGGAGGTTGTTTGAGCCCAGGAAAACAATCTCTTTGTGGCATGCAGGAGAAGGCTGGAGCTGCTGACCTGGGGAGGTGCTTCTGGATTGATAGTTGGAGGGCGAAGGAGCAGCCAGTGCTGGTGATGTGTGGGCAGTTCCCTTCACGAGGAATGCTGTGCTGGTTGGTTTGGACCATATCGAGTTGGGGGTGTTTGGATGATGGATCTCTTTGCTTGCTAATGATGTGTTGGGGTGAATTGTCCAAATCTCTGCAGTCCTTTATGGGTCCCCTCCTTGCTTCTTTGAGGTGCACCTTGTCTGTGCCACCCTGTTTCTTCTAAGGCAGTGCTGTGGCATTGCAGAATGGTTATCTTTGGTGGGATGATGGTTTGGAGGTGGCTTTCAAGGCTTTGCATTATTGGAGGGTCTGGAAGGCAGAGCGAGGTGGTGGAAGAGAAGGAGGTATGCAGGGCAGGCATCATGCCATTTGGGGCAAATGGGTGCCCCAGTGGTCTGGCAGCTGTAAGAGGTGCCTGGGGGCTGCAGGACCACCATTCCCTGGGAGCGTGCTATCCATAGCCTTTGATCCAGGCAGGATGCATTGGCAAGATGGGCTGCAGGACAGAGACTCATCCCCTCACAGCCTGAGGGGACCATGTCTTTGCATGTCAGGTCTAAGCGTGGAGCACAGTGAGCACAGCTTAGCTTTTTCATTCTTTTTGGTTTTTACAAAAAGTCTTTATTTCTAACAAAAGAATAAATAAATAAATAAATAAATAAATGGCCAGCCAAAGAAATAAATAATCGACTAAGTTAATTAATGAGTTAAATAAGTAAGCAAACAGAGTTCTGTGATAAATAGTGATTGGCATTCCCACAGTAGTTCCCCAGTGTCCATGATCCCCTTGCCGTTCATCAGGTGAGGTTGCAGTCCGGATGAACGCGGTAATTCCACAGGTAACAATACCTTCTGTATCCCCAGTGTCTCGTAGGTGTCCATGAATGTGTAGCACAGAAATTTCCTCTTCCTTCCTCTCCAGTGCCTGTGGTTTGGGTGTGGGCTGTGCCACATACTGGCCCCAGTGCCAGCACGCTCATAGGCCTTTCCCCATCAGCTCATCGGTTGGAAGACGTGTGACTGGTACCAAGTGATCCCAGCCTGGGCTCCTGCTGTCACCACTCAATCCATGGCTACTGGTGCTGGCTGGCGATGGGTGTTTGTTCTCTGTGGGTTTAGTGGGGTCCAGAGCAGCTTGGTGCTTCATGCGCCGTATGAGTTTGTCCACGTGTTGTAAGCAGACACGAGCTTCGAGGCGGACGTGGTCCCAGGCGCAGGCGCTGTGGCTGTGTGCCTGGAGAAAGGCGTGGATTTTCCCGAAGTACTTGTTGATGGTGAGCCGCGGGTCGCTTGGTCCTTTGAAGAGCAGGGGGTCGTTGGGGAGGCATTGATTGAGGTGGTGGATGTGGTGCTGCAGTTTGTTGAGGAGGAGGTTGCGAGCGTGGCTGGGCCAGTGCTGGCAGGTGCTGTTGGAGCTGAGGGTGTGGAAGAGGCGCTGGAGGATGCGCAGGGCGGTGGCGGCGGCTTGGTGCGGGCCGAGGTTGGGGTGGAGGAGGGTGTCGGGGAAGAAGGGCGGCTCTTGGAGGCGGCAGGGCTGTGTGTGGCTGGGAGGCATGTCCTGGAGGAGGCGGAGTGCATCGCCGGGGAAGGTGTCGTCGTGTGTCCAGAGGCGTTGGCAGGCGAGGAGGAGGAGTAGGTGCGGCGTGCGGCAGCCGTGGCTGTGTGGCTGTGTGGCTGTGGGCACAGCCACGCTGGGTCTGCGGGTGCTGTCGGGTGGTGCTGGGCAGGAGGAGCCCGGTGAGGCTCGGTGGTGCTGCTGGTGGCTGTGGCTGGGGCGCTGCCGGCTTTGTACGGCGGCAGCTTTCCCTTCATCGCTTTCTGATTGCTGGGAGTTTCCGGCCGTGCTTTCCAGTCTGTGCTGGTGGCTGTGGTGGTCTTGGGCAGTGTTTTGTTGGGTTGACTGTGGCTGGCGATGGTGTTGTTAATTCTCTTTTTGCCTTTAGAGGTTGCCTCTTGCCTGTTGGTTGTGGTGTAGTGGAACCCTACGTTAGTGCCACATCATGTATTTGCAATGATGTTGTGTGTTTCTTGTGGTTTTCCTTTCTCTCTGGGGTCGTCTCTCGTTCATCATATGTTCCGCTGAATTTCTTTTATTGCCCTTTACAGGACACTGCATCAATTGTAGTATCGTATCTTGGGCTTCTCCCTTTTTTCTAAAGCTATGTCTGATGTTGAACAGACTTTTTCGTTTTGGAGAGTGCTGAAGTCAAATCTCGCTGAACTCTTCTAAAGTTTAATACTTTGAAGATTTTTCAAGTAGTGTTTCCTTACTGATTTTTGCACGCTTGTCAGTATGTGTCAGCTTGGTTCCTAGTGTTGAAAAAGGAAGTAGTGGTACTTGTAAGTATCTAGTAAGTAACTCGTAAATTTCTGTTAAGTTGCTGAGCTGATTGAGCTGTTGCAGCTTTTAATGCATTTGGGTCAATCATTTTTTCCCGTAAATTCTAGTTGCAGACCTTTACTGCCGGGGTATTCAGCACAAGCCTTCTATTAGTGTGCCTGGAGATTCGTCCCTTGAGTGGGGACACACCTCTAGGTTATTGCTTGAGGTAAAACAAAAGTAATTGGATTAATTACCTTTTTCTGTAGTTTGTTATTAATCTGGCTTTCAAAGGATTGGGGTAGTGGAGCACTGTACAAGTAGTTACCACTGTCTGTAATGGATCATAGATAATTCTGATCAAAATTATTTGAGTATTGTCATGATTAATTTGAATTATTTGTTTTTCCCATATTTCCCATATATTTCCTCGATAGACGTGTAAACAAATATTTCTCTCATCTTGCAGGACAAATTTGTATAAAAGGTCAATTACACATATATAATTCTTTTGAGATGAACCATTTACCTACTGTGGGCCTAGGATTGTATTAAGCTGCCTCCAGACTTCTCTAAGAAGGAGTTTAGCAAGCAAGGAGGCATTTTGTGAACCTCAGTGGGAAGCCTTCCCTGATAAATGTTGTCGGAAGCTTCCATTCTGCCTGGGACACTTCCCAAGTCTTTTTGTAGTTCCCATTAGATTTTTCTGGTTTTTTTACCTACACTATGCTTGTTTTCTTTGTGTTTATATGAATAAATTCTCTCTTTTAAGCCTTTGATAGAGTTGTATTAAATAAACTGATGGTTTATTTCTCAGGAACCTCAGGAGCTCGTTAAGTCAGAGAGCTGAAGAGGTGGCTCTGGGTCTGAGCACCTAGGCACTGAATGTTGATGCAGCTTCTGCAGTGTCTTGCTTCCCTTTTGCAGTTTGATTTTCATTGTGATGGAGTTGAAGAAGTCTCCTCTAAGCTGTTGCTTTTGAACAATAAAGGGTTTTTTAAAGTTAATTTTCATTGTCTGTTTTGCCCTGGATATCCCAAGTGCAGTGTGACGCTGAGAGGAGGTGGTATCAGAAGAGCCTGCTCATGGCCTTGTCCAGTGATGCTTTCAGCTATGTGCCCAGGAATGGGTATCTCTCAACCTCTCCCTATTCTGGTGTTGTATCACCAGAATACAAAAAATTACACAAATGCATTTCTTCTTTTGTGTTTGAATTTCCTGTATTCCAGCTTGTGTCATTACCACCGCTCCTGTTTTTGTCTGAGAGTGATTTAGTTCCTTCAGCTGCCTCAGAAAAGACAGAACCAACGAGGTCCTCATTCCTGACATTGCAGGATACTTCTGGATAGGAGCATTAGGGGGACAGTGGTACAGTGTGGAAGTTTCATCTTGAGGGGTCCTGCTGTGTACCTGAATATATAAGAGAGCTGGTGGAAAAGCTCACCAAGCCACTGCCCGTAATTTACAATCAGTCCTGGCTGACAAAGGAGGCCCCAGGAACCCGGAGTGTGGCCAGTGTTACGCTTATCTTCAGGAAGGGTCAGAAGTGGAATCCAGGGAGCTACGGGCCTGTCAGCCTGACCTGGGTGCTTGGGGAAGCTCATGGAGATCATCTTGAGTGCCCATCACATGGCACCTCCAGGAGATCCAGGGGATCATGCCCAGCCAGCATGGGTTTGTCAAAGGCGTAACCGCCCGACCCAATCTCCTTCTGTAACACAGTGCCCCTCTTAGTGGACGAGGGAAAGTCCAGAAACGTTGACTTCCTGCACTTTGGAATAAAGTCTTTAACACTGTGTCCCACAGAAGTCTCCTGGAGACACCAGCTGCTTGTGGCTTTGACGCTCTGTTCTTGAGTTAAAAACTGGCTGCTGGCCTGGCCCAGAGAGTGCTGGTGAATGGAATTCCTTGCAGCAGGCAGCTGGTCCCTAGTGGTGTCCCCCAGGACTCTGTACTGAGGGCTCTGTACTGTACTGTTTTTTACCTTTGTTGATGATCTGAGCTCTTGAGGGAATCCAAGAGCTCCTTTAGTCAGTTTGAGGACAACACCAAGCTGGGCGTGAGTGCTGATCTGCTGGAGGGCAGGAAGGCCCTGCGGAAGGATCTGCACTGTCTTCTGGATCCACGGGCCAGGGCCAGTTGTGTGAGGTTCAACAAGGCCAAGTGCTGGGTCCTGCCCTTGGGTCACAGGAACCGCCTGCAGCTCCAGGCTGGGACAGCGTGTCTGGCAAACTGCTGGATGGGAGAGGACCTGGGGGTGCAGGTTTTCAAGAGCTGGACACGAGCTGGAGTGTGCCCAGGTGGCCAAGAAGGCCAATGGCACCGGGCTTGTGTCAGCAATGGTGTGGCCAGCACGAGCCGGGCAGTGGCCATCCCCCTGTGCTGGGGGCACTGGTGAGGCCACAGCTGGAATCTTGTGTTCAGCTTTGTTTCCTCACAGCAGGAAGGACACTGAGGTGCTGGATCATGTCCAGAGAAGGAAATGGAGCTGGGGAAGGGTCTGTAGAGCGAGTCATATGGGGAGCAGCTGAGGGAACTGGGTGAGTTTAGTGTGGGGAAAAGGAGGTTTGGGAGAACCGGATCACTCTGTACGATGATCTAGAAGAAAGTTATAACCATATGGGAATTGTTTTTTTCTCCCAGCAGCTAGCAATAGGAAAAAAAAATGGCCTCAAGATGTCCCAGTGGAGGTTCAAGTTGGATATTAGGGAAAATTTCTTCACTGAAGGAGTGGTCAAGCATCGGAGCAGGCTCCCTGGGGAAGTGGTGGAGTCACCACCGCTGAAAGTGTTCAAAAATGGAGTAAATGTGGCGCTTCATTATATGGCTTAATGGTATTTGGTCAAAGGCTGGGCTTGATGATCTTGGAGGTCTTTTCCAACCTTAGTGATTCTATGAATCTCGATTTGGTCCTGTTGTTTTTTCACTCAGCTAAATGGGAAGCAATCAGTTGCGTTTGCACGGAGCAGTATCCTTGAAGCGACGCAGTGCTGGAGGTTGTTTGAGCCCAGGAAAACAATCTCTTTGTGGCATGCAGGAGAAGGCTGGAGCTGCTGACCTGGGGAGGTGCTTCTGGATTGATAGTTGGAGGGCGAAGGAGCAGCCGGTGCTGGTGATGTGTGGGCAGTTCCCTTCACGAGGAATGCTGTGCTGGTTGGTTTGGACCATATCGAGTTGGGGGTGTTTGGATGATGGATCTCTTTGCTTGCTAATGATGTGTTGGGGTGAATTGTCCAAATCTCTGCAGTCCTTTATGGGTCCCCTCCTTGCTTCTTTGAGGTGCACCTTGTCTGTGCCACCCTGTTTCTTCTAAGGCAGTGCTGTGGCATTGCAGAATGGTTATCTTTGGTGGGATGATGGTTTGGAGGTGGCTTTCAAGGCTTTGCATTATTGGAGGGTCTGGAAGGCAGAGCGAGGTGGTGGAAGAGAAGGAGGTATGCAGGGCAGGCATCATGCCATTTGGGGCAAATGGGTGCCCCAGTGGTCTGGCAGCTGTAAGAGGTGCCTGGGGGCTGCAGGACCACCATTCCCTGGGAGCGTGCTATCCATAGCCTTTGATCCAGGCAGGATGCATTGGCAAGATGGGCTGCAGGACAGAGACTCATCCCCTCACAGCCTGAGGGGACCATGTCTTTGCATGTCAGGTCTAAGCGTGGAGCACAGTGAGCACAGCTTAGCTTTTTCATTCTTTTTTGTTTTTACAAAAAGTCTTTATTTCTAACAAAAGAATAAATAAATAAATAAATAAATAAATAAATAAATAAATGGCCAGCCAAAGAAATAAATAATTGACTAAGTTAATTAATGAATTAAATAAGTAAGCAAACAGAGTTCTGTGATAAATAGTGATTGGCATTCCCACAGTAGTTCCCCAGTGTCCATGATCCCCTTGCCGTTCATCAGGTGAGGTTGCAGTCCGGATGAACGCGGTAATTCCACAGGTAACAATACCTTCTGTATCCCCAGTGTCTCGTAGGTGTCCATGAATGTGTAGCACAGAAATTTCCTCTTCCTTCCTCTCCAGTGCCTGTGGTTTGGGTGTGGGCTGTGCCACATACTGGCCCCAGTGCCAGCACGCTCATAGGCCTTTCCCCATCAGCTCATCGGTTGGAAGACGTGTGACTGGTACCAAGTGATCCCAGCCTGGGCTCCTGCTGTCACCACTCAATCCATGGCTACTGGTGCTGGCTGGCGATGGGTGTTTGTTCTCTGTGGGTTTAGTGGGGTCCAGAGCAGCTTGGTGCTTCATGCGCCGTATGAGTTTGTCCACGTGTTGTAAGCAGACACGAGCTTCGAGGCGGACGTGGTCCCAGGCGCAGGCGCTGTGGCTGTGTGCCTGGAGAAAGGCGTGGATTTTCCCGAAGTACTTGTTGATGGTGAGCCGCGGGTCGCTTTGTCCTATGAAGAGCAGGGGGTCGTTGGGGAGGCATTGATTGAGGTGGTGGATGTGGTGATCCAGTTTGTTGAGGAGGAGGTTGCGAGCGTGGCTGGGCCAGTGCTGGCGGGTGCTGTTGGAGCTGAGGGTGTGGAAGAGGCGCTGGAGGATGCGCAGGGCGGTGGCGGCGGCTTGGTGCGGGCCGAGGTTGGGGTGGAGGAGGGTGTCGGGGAAGAAGGGCGGCTCTTGGAGGCGGCAGGGCTGTGTGTGGCTGGGAGGCATGTCCTGGAGGAGGCGGAGTGCGTCGCCGGGGAAGGTGTCGTCGTGTGTCCAGAGGCGTTGGCAGGCGAGGCTGGTGGCCAGAGCGGCGAGGAGGAGCAGGAGCGGCGGTGCGGCGTGCGGCAGCCGTGGCTGTGTGGCTGTGGGCACAGCCACGCTGGGTCTGCGGGTGCTGTCGGGTGGTGCTGGGCAGGAGGAGCCCGGTGAGGCTCGGTGGTGCTGCTGCTGCTGGTGGCTGTGGCTGGGGCGCTGCCGGCTTTGTACGGCGGCAGCTTTCCCTTCATCGCTTTCTGATTGCCGGGAGTTTCCAGCCGTGCTTTCCAGTCTGTGCTGGTGGCTGTGGTGGTCTTGGGCAGTGTTTTGTTGGGGTGGCCGTGGTTGAGGATTGTGGTGGCAGCGGTGTGCTGGGGCAGAGTGTCAGTCATGGCTGGAAGGGGTTGTGAAAGCTCTGGGCCAGAGGCGCTGGGGGGTCAGGTGCGTTGGAGAGGGTGTTGGGCGATCCTTTCACTTGCCGAGCCAGCTGCAAGGTCTGTGCTGTTGAGCTGAGTCTCTGTTTGTGCCCAAGCATCGTTTCCACTTGCAAAGCCCTGGTTTTGGTTGTGGTCACTTTTCCTTTCACTTTGAGGCTTGCCTTTAATTTCATCTTAGCCACTGTTTTCCTTTTGTGGTTGCAAGGGATGTGCGGTGATGTCAGTGGGTGAGGGCCGGCGTTTCCCCTCCTGCGGTTAACGCCCAGAGGCACTGGCAGGGTTCAAGGGGCTGTCTGTGCATGTGGGTCTTGGAGGCCTGAGTGTGTCCTTGCAAGGAGGCACTGCACCTGCTGTGTTTGGGAGGAGCGAGCCACAAGGCAGGCAAGAAAGGCTGAGTGAAGAAGTCGCGGAAGGGGAAAGCTTTTGCTGTTGCTGTCGCGCTTGGTGCCATGGCTGTGGCCCCGGAGCATCGGTCTGCTTTTGAGATCCATGCCTCAGTGGCTGAGGTGGCCAGAGGTCAAAGGAGGACATTCCCCCATGAAAGAAATGGGGTTGCGCTTTGGGACTGCTGGAGCCCTTGCTCGGAGCAGCGCGTCCTGTTCAGGGCTCTTTAGTCTATGAGAGGTGTGGTGTCCTTGGAAGGTGATGGCTCTGAAAATGCACGGGGGTCCAGAGGCCGTGACCTGTGAGAAAGGCTGAGGGAGTTTGTCTTCTTTGGCTGGAGTATTGTAGGTTTGCCAGTAGTTTCAGATGCCTTTCCAAAAATGCACAAAATCTGTGGCAAGGTGAAGAGATGTTTGGGGTGTGCAGAGACTTGCAAGGGGATGATCCCTCTGGCCTGGTGGAGAAATGGTGGGATTGTTGCTTGGAGCAGATCGTGGGATTTGAAAGTTTTAGGCCTTTGGGGGACAGAGAATTTGGAGGTGAGCGGTTGTTTGTCACCTTGTGCGTCAGTGATCTCCAGGCAGGCTGCCGAAGGCACACAAGGCAAATGCTGGGAGCCCTCGCGGAAAATCCCTGTAGATCCCCAGGCCAGTGTAGGAGAGGGTCGAGTTTGAGACCGTCGTGGCAACCTGAATGTGCACAAGTCCATGGAACCTGAAGAGGCTGATGCGTGAGCCGTGAGGGAACTGTCAGATGGAGCTGCTGGGCCACAGTGCCTGGTTTTTGAAATCTGGTGTCCGTCAGTTGAAGTTCCCAGTAAGTGGTAGAAGGGAGGTATAAGCCTCCCTTTGTATAAGGGGAAAAGCAGAAGAGTGTGGGAACTACAGAGCAGTCCGGCTGAGCGCAGTGTCAGGCAAGAAGATGAGGCTGTTGTGCTTGGTCACCAGACTCAGCTAAGGCCTAGGGAAAACCAAGAGGTGGTCGGTAATGGGGAGCATGGCATTCCAATTGCGTAGTCGCCATTCCTGGTGATTTTTTGTGATGTTCTATGGCTACGGCTACAGAGCAGTGGTGGATAGGGGCAGAGCAAGTGAGCTTGTGTGCCTGGGCTTGAGCAAAGTGCTGGGCCGTGTCCTGCATCCTTGTCTGTGAGTCAGAGAGGCATGGATTGGATGGATGGAGCACGTTGTGGATAAAGCAGATGAGGTGCAGCGGTGCTCCCCAGCCTTTGCGTGTTTTTCTTTTTGGGACTCTGTGGTGGTGGCCAACCGCTGGCAGTGTTTTTCCAAGAGTTTGCTACAGCATCTTGCTTGGTCAGGTGCCATTGAGAAGAGTGGGCAGAGGCGGTTTGGAGGAAGGCTTGGGGTAGGTGTGGAGTGAGGATGGCTTTGGCTGGCCCAGAGACTGGTTGCTGTGCTAGAGAGATGAGAGGCAATGGCAAGTGTTTTGTTGTAGGTCTTTATTTTCAGCGGCATAAATAAGTGAATAAGTAGAAAAATAAATACATGTATCAATAAATAAAGAAACAAATAAATAAATCAGTCTAGAAATAAGTGGAGAAAGTCCTTTGCCCGTATCACTGGGAGAGGCTGAATCAATGGGAGAGAGAGTGGTTGGGGGCTGCGGGTGGCGTGCGGTTGTTGCAGCCCTGTCTCTGGTCCCAGGTGAGAGGAGGCGTGGGGTTGGAGGTGGGTTTGGGTGGTAGGTGTGGGTTGGAGTGTGGGTGTCTGCGCTAGCGGCGCCTGGCACGTGTGAGGTTGTGGAGGTGCCGTAAAGAGGCACGAGCTTCGAGGCGGAGGTGGTCCCAGGCGCTGTGGCTGTGGGTGTGGAGGGAGGGGTGGGTGTCCCTGAAGTACTTGTTGATGGCGAGCCGCGGGCTGCGTGGTCCTTTGGAGAGCAGGGCGTTGTCGGGGAGGCGTTGCTCCAGGTGGTGGATGTGGTGCTGCAGTTTGTTGAGGAGGAGGTTGCGAGCGTGGCTGGGCCAGTGCTGGCGGGTGCTGTTGGAGCTGAGGGTGTGGAAGAGGCGCTGGAGGATGCGCAGGGCGGTGGCGGCGGCTTGGTGCGGGCCGAGGTTGGGGTGGAGGAGGGTGTCGGGGAAGAAGGGCGGCTCTTGGAGGCGGCAGGGCTGTGTGTGGCTGGGAGGCATGTCCTGGAGGAGGCGGAGTGCGTCGCCGGGGAAGGTGTCGTCGTGTGTCCAGAGGCGTTGGCAGGCGAGGAGGAGGAGTAGGTGCGGCGTGCGGCAGCCGTGGCTGTGTGGCTGTGTGGCTGTGGGCACAGCCACGCTGGGTCTGCGGGTGCTGTCGGGTGGTGCTGGGCAGGAGGAGCCCGGTGAGGCTCGGTGGTGCTGCTGGTGGCTGTGGCTGGGGCGCTGCCGGCTTTGTACGGCGGCAGCTTTCCCTTCATCGCTTTCTGATTGCCGGGAGTTTCCGGCCGTGCTTTCCAGTCTGTGCTGGTGGCTGTGGTGGTCTTGGGCAGTGTTTTGTTGGGTTGACTGGTGCTGGCGATGGTGTTGTTAATTCTCTTTTTGCCTTTAGAGGTTGCCTCTTGCCTGTTGGTTGTGGTGTAGTGGAACCCTACGTTAGTGCCACATCATGTATTTGCGATGATGTTGTGTGTTTCTTGTGGTTTTCCTTTCTCTCTGGGGTCGTCTCTCGTTCATCATATGTTCCGCTGAATTTCTTTTATTGCCCTTTACAGGAGACTGCATCAATTGTAGTATCGTATCTTGGGCTTCTCCCTTTTTTCTAAAGCTATGTCTGATGTTGAACAGACTTTTTCGTTTTGGAGAGTGCTGAAGTCAAATCTCGCTGAACTCTTCTAAAGTTTAATATTTTGAAGATTTTTCAAGTAGTGTTTCCTTACTGATTTTTGCACGCTTGTCAGTATGTGTCAGCTTGGTTCCTAGTGTTGAAAAAGGAAGTAGTGGTACTTGTAAGTATCTAGTAAGTAACTCGTAAATTTCTGTTAAGTTGCTGAGCTGATTGAGCTGTTGCAGCTTTTAATGCATTTGGGTCAATCATTTTTTCCCGTAAATTCTAGTTGCAGACCTTTACTGCCGGGGTATTCAGCACAAGCCTTCTATTAGTGTGCCTGGAGATTCGTCCCTTGAGTGGGGACACACCTCTAGGTTATTGCTTGAGGTAAAACAAAAGTAATTGGATTAATTACCTTTTTCTGTAGTTTGTTATTAATTTGGCTTTCAAAGGATTGGGGTAGTGGAGCACTGTACAAGTAGTTACCACTGTCTGTAATGGATCATAGATAATTCTGATCAAAATTATTTGAGTATTGTCATGATTAATTTTAATTATTTGTTTTTCCCATATTTCCCATATATTTCCTCGATAGACGTGTAAACAAATATTTCTCTCATCTTGCAGGACAAATTTGTATAAAAGGTCAATTACACATATATAATTCTTTTGAGATGAACCATTTACCTACTGTGGGCCTAGGATTGTATTAAGCTGCCTCCAGACTTCTCTAAGAAGGAGTTTAGCAAGCAAGGAGGCATTTTGTGAACCTCAGTGGGAAGCCTTCCCTGATAAATGTTGTCGGAAGCTTCCATTCTGCCTGGGACACTTCCCAAGTCTTTTTGTAGTTCCCATTAGATTTTTCTGTTTTTTTTACCTACACTATGCTTGTTTTCTTTGTGTTTATATGAATAAATTCTCTCTTTTAAGCCTTTGATAGAGTTGTATTAAATAAACTGATGGTTTATTTCTCAGGAACCTCAGGAGCTCGTTAAGTCAGAGAGCTGAAGAGGTGGCTCTGGGTCTGAGCACCTAGGCACTGAATGTTGATGCAGCTTCTGCAGTGTCTTGCTTCCCTTTTGCAGTTTGATTTTCATTGTGATGGAGTTGAAGAAGTCTCCTCTAAGCTGTTGCTTTTGAACAATAAAGGGTTTTTTAAAGTTAATTTTCATTGTCTGTTTTGCCCTGGATATCCCAAGTGCAGTGTGACGCTGAGAGGAGGTGGTATCAGAAGAGCCTGCTCATGGCCTTGCCCAGTGATGCTTTCAGCTATGTGCCCAGGAATGGGTATCTCTCAACCTCTCCAATCCCTATTCTGGTGTTGTATCACCAGAATACAAAAAATTACACAAATGCATTTCTTCTTTTGTGTTTGAATTCCCTGTATTCCAGCTTGTGTCATTACCACCGCTCCTGTTTTTGTCTGAGAGTGATTTAGGTCCTTCAGCTGCCTCAGAAAAGACAGAACCAACGAGGTCCTCATTCCTGACATTGCAGGATACTTCTGGATAGGAGCATTAGGGGGACAGTGGTACAGTGTGGAAGTTTCGTCTTGAGGGGTCCTGCTGTGTACCTGAATATATAAGAGAGCTGGTGGAAAAGCTCACCAAGCCGCTGCCCGTAATTTACAATCAGTCCTGGCTGACAAAGGAGGCCCCAGGAACCCGGAGTGTGGCCAGTGTTACGCTTATCTTCAGGAAGGGTCAGAAGTGGAATCCAGGGAGCTACGGGCCTGTCAGCCTGACCTTGGTGCTTGGGGAAGCTCATGGAGATCATCTTGAGTGCCCATCACATGGCACCTCCAGGAGATCCAGGGGATCATGCCCAGCCAGCATGGGTTTGTCAAAGGCGTAACCGCCCGACCCAATCTCCTTCTGTAACACAGTGCCCCTCTTAGTGGACGAGGGAAAGTCCAGAAACGTTGACTTCCTGCACTTTGGAATAAAGTCTTTAACACTGTGTCCCACAGAACTCTCCTGGAGACACCAGCTGCTTGTGGCTTTGACGCTCTGTTCTTGAGTTAAAAACTGGCTGCTGGCCTGGCCCAGAGAGTGCTGGTGAATGGAATTCCTTGCAGCAGGCAGCTGGTCCCTAGTGGTGTCCCCCAGGACTCTGTACTGAGGGCTCTATATTGTACTGTTTTTTACCTTTGTTGATGATCTGAGCTCTTGAGGGAATCCAAGAGCTCCTTTAGTCAGTTTGAGGACAACACCAAGCTGGGCGTGAGTGCTGTTCTGCTGGAGGGCAGGAAAGCTCTGCGGAAGGATCTGCACTGTCTTCTGGATCCACGGGCCAGGGCCAGTTGTGTGAGGTTCAACAAGGCCAAGTGCTGGGTCCTGCCCTTGGGTCACAGGAACCGCCTGCAGCTCCAGGCTGGGACAGCGTGTCTGGCAAACTGCTGGATGGGAGAGGACCTGGGGGTGCAGGTTTTCAAGAGCTGGACACGAGCTGGAGTGTGCCCAGGTGGCCAAGAAGGCCAATGGCACCGGGCTTGTGTCAGCAATGGTGTGGCCAGCACGAGCCGGGCAGTGGCCAGCAGGAGCCGGGCAGTGGCCATCGCCCTGTGCTGGGGGCACTGGTGAGGCCACAGCTGGAATCTTGTGTTCAGCTTTGTTTCCTCACAGCAGGAAGGACACTGAGGTGCTGGATCATGTCCAGAGAAGGAAATGGAGCTGGGGAAGGGTCTGTAGAGCGAGTCATATGGGGAGCAGCTGAGGGAACTGGGTGAGTTTAGTGTGGGGAAAAGGAGGTTCGGGAGAACCGGATCACTCTGTACGATGATCTAGAAGAAAGTTATAACCATATGGGAATTGTTTTTTTCTCCCAGCAGCTAGCAATAGGAAAAAAAAATGGCCTCAAGATGTCCCAGTGGAGGTTCAAGTTGGATATTAGGGAAAATTTCTTCACTGAAGGAGTGGTCAAGCATCGGAGCAGGCTCCCTGGGGAAGTGGTGGAGTCACCACCGCTGAAAGTGTTCAAAAATGGAGTAAATGTGGCGCTTCATTATATGGCTTAATGGTATTTGGTCAAAGGCTGGGCTTGATGATCTTGGAGGTCTTTTCCAACCTTAGTGATTCTATGAATCTCGATTTGGTCCTGTTGTTTTTTCACTCAGCTAAATGGGAAGCAATCAGTTGCGTTTGTACGGAGCAGTATCCTTGAAGCGACGCAGTGCTGGAGGTTGTTTGAGCCCAGGAAAACAATCTCTTTGTGGCATGCAGGAGAAGGCTGGAGCTGCTGACCTGGGGAGGTGCTTCTGGATTGATAGTTGGAGGGCGAAGGAGCAGCCGGTGCTGGTGATGTGTGGGCAGTTCCCTTCACGAGGAATGCTGTGCTGGTTGGTTTGGACCATATCGAGTTGGGGGTGTTTGGATGATGGATCTCTTTGCTTGCTAATGATGTGTTGGGGTGAATTGTCCAAATCTCTGCAGTCCTTTATGGGTCCCCTCCTTGCTTCTTTGAGGTGCACCTTGTCTATGCCACCCTGTTTCTTCTAAGGCAGTGCTGTGGCATTGCAGAATGGTTATCTTTGGTGGGATGATGGTTTGGAGGTGGCTTTCAAGGCTTTGCATTATTGGAGGGTCTGGAAGGCAGAGCGAGGTGGTGGAAGAGAAGGAGGTATGCAGGGCAGGCATCATGCCATTTGGGGCAAATGGGTGCCCCAGTGGTCTGGCAGCTGTAAGAGGTGCCTGGGGGCTGCAGGACCACCATTCCCTGGGAGCGTGCTATCCATAGCCTTTGATCCAGGCAGGATGCATTGGCAAGATGGGCTGCAGGACAGAGACTCATCCCCTCACAGCCTGAGGGGACCATGTCTTTGCATGTCAGGTCTAAGCGTGGAGCACAGTGAGCACAGCTTAGCTTTTTCATTCTGTTTTGTTTTTACAAAAAGTCTTTATTTCTAACAAAAGAATAAATAAATAAATAAATAAATAAATAAATAAATGGCCAGCCAAAGAAATAAATAATCGACTAAGTTAATTAATGAGTTAAATAAGTAAGCAAACAGAGTTCTGTGATAAATAGTGATTGGCATTCCCACAGTAGTTCCCCAGTGTCCATGATCCCCTTGCCGTTCATCAGGTGAGGTTGCAGTCCGGATGAACGCGGTAATTCCACAGGTAACAATACCTTCTGTATCCCCAGTGTCTCGTAGGTGTCCATGAATGTGTAGCACAGAAATTTCCTCTTCCTTCCTCTCCAGTGCCTGTGGTTTGGGTGTGGGCTGTGCCACATACTGGCCCCAGTGCCAGCACGCTCATAGGCCTTTCCCCATCAGCTCATCGGTTGGAAGACGTGTGACTGGTACCAAGTGATCCCAGCCTGGGCTCCTGCTGTCACCACTCAATCCATGGCTACTGGTGCTGGCTGGCGATGGGTGTTTGTTCTCTGTGGGTTTAGTGGGGTCCAGAGCAGCTTGGTGCTTCATGCGCCGTATGAGTTTGTCCACGTGTTGTAAGCAGACACGAGCTTCGAGGCGGACGTGGTCCCAGGCGCAGGCGCTGTGGCTGTGTGCCTGGAGAAAGGCGTGGATTTTCCCGAAGTACTTGTTGATGGTGAGCCGCGGGTCGCTTGGTCCTTTGAAGAGCAGGGGGTCGTCGGGGAGGCATTGATTGAGGTGGTGGATGTGGTGCTGCAGTTTGTTGAGGAGGAGGTTGCGAGCGTGGCTGGGCCAGTGCTGGCGGGTGCTGTTGGAGCTGAGGGTGTGGAAGAGGCGCTGGAGGATGCGCAGGGCGGTGGCGGCGGCTTGGTGCGGGCCGAGGTTGGGGTGGAGGAGGGTGTCGGGGAAGAAGGGCGGCTCTTGGAGGCGGCAGGGCTGTGTGTGGCTGGGAGGCATGTCCTGGAGGAGGCGGAGTGCGTCGCCGGGGAAGGTGTCGTCGTGTGTCCAGAGGCGTTGGCAGGCGAGGCTGGTGGCCAGAGCGGCGAGGAGGAGCAGGAGCGGCGGTGCGGCGTGCGGCAGCCGTGGCTGTGTGGCTGTGGGCACAGCCATGCTGGGTCTGCGGGTGCTGTCGGGTGGTGCTGGGCAGGAGGAGCCCGGTGAGGCTCGGTGGTGCTGCTGCTGCTGGTGGCTGTGGCTGGGGCGCTGCCGGCTTTGTACGGCGGCAGCTTTCCCTTCATCGCTTTCTGATTGCCGGGAGTTTCCGGCCGTGCTTTCCAGTCTGTGCTGGTGGCTGTGGTGGTCTTGGGCAGTGTTTTGTTGGGGTGGCCGTGGTTGGGGATTGTGGTGGCAGCGGTGTGCTGGGGCCGAGTGTCAGTCATGGCTGGAAGGGGTTGTGAAAGCTCTGGGCCAGAGGCGCTGTGGGGTCAGGTGCGTTGGGGAGGGTGTTGGGCGATCCTTTCACTTGCCGAGCCAGCTGCAAGGTCTGTGCTGTTGAGCTGAGTCTCTGTTTGTGCCCAAGCATCGTTTCCACTTGCAAAGCCCTGGTTTTGGTTGTGGTCACTTTTCCTTTCACTTTGAGGCTTGCCTTTAATTTCATCTTAGCCACTGTTTTCCTTTTGTGGTTGCAAGGGATGTGCGGTGATGTCAGTGGGTGAGGGCCGGCGTTTCCCCTCCTGCGGTTAACGCCCAGAGGCACTGGCAGGGTTCAAGGGGCTGTCTGTGCATGTGGGTCTTGGAGGCCTGAGTGTGTCCTTGCAAGGAGGCACTGCACCTGCTGTGTTTGGGAGGAGCGAGCCACAAGGCAGGCAAGAAAGGCTGAGTGAAGAAGTCGCGGAAAGGGAAAGCTTTTGCTGTTACTGTCGCGCTTGGTGCCATGGCTGTGGCCCCGGAGCATCGGTCTGCTTTTGAGATCCATGCCTCAGTGGCTGAGGTGGCCAGAGGTCAAAGGAGGACATTCCCCCATGAAAGAAATGGGGTTGCGCTTTGGGACTGCTGGAGCCCTTGCTCGGAACAGCGCGTCCTGTTCAGGGCTCTTTAGTCTATGAGAGGTGTGGTGTCCTTGGAAGGTGATGGCTCTGAAAATGCACGGGGGTCCAGAGGCCGTGACCTGTGAGAAAGGCTGAGGGAGCTTGGCTTCTTTGGCTGGAGTATTGTAGGTTTGCCAGTAGTTTCAGATGCCTTTCCAAAAATGCACAAAATCTGCGGCAAGGTGAAGAGGTGTTTGGGGTGTGCAGAGACTTGCAAGGGGATGATCCCTCTGGCCTGGTGGAGAAATGGTGGGATTGTTGCTTGGAGCAGATCGTGGGATTTGAAAGTTTTAGGCCTTTGGGGAACAGAGAATTTGGAGGTGAGCGGTTGTTTGTCACCTTGTGCGTCAGTGATCTCCAGGCAGGCTGCCGAAGGCACACAAGGCAAATGCTGGGAGCCCTCGCGGAAAATCCCTGTAGATCCCCAGGCCAGTGTAGGAGAGGGTCGAGTTTGAGACCGTCGTGGCAACCTGAATGTGCACAAGTCCATGGGACCTGAAGAGACTGATGCGTGAGCCCTGAGGGAACTGTGAGATGGAGCTGCTGGGCCACAGTGCCTGGTTTTTGAAATCTGGTGTCCGTCAGTTGAAGTTCCCAGTAAGTGGTAGAAGGGAGGTATAAGCCTCCCTTTGTATAAGGGGAAAAGCAGAAGAGTGTGGGAACTACAGAGCAGTCCGGCTGAGCGCAGTGTCAGGCAAGAAGATGAGGCTGTTGTGCTTGGTCACCAGACTCGGCTAAGGCCTAGGGAAAACCAAGAGGTGGTCGGTAATGGGGAGCATGGCATTCCAATTGCGTAGTCGCCATTCCTGGTGATTTTTTGTGATGTTCTATGGCTAAGGCTACAGAGCAGTGGTGGATAGGGGCAGAGCAAGTGAGCTTGTGTGCCTGGGCTTGAGCAAAGTGCTGGGCCGTGTCCTGCATCCTTGTCTGTGAGTCAGAGAGGCATGGATTGGATGGATGGAGCACGTTGTGGATAAAGCAGATGAGGTGCAGCGGTGCTCCCCAGCCTTTGCGTGTTTTTCTTTTTGGGACTCTGTGGTGGTGGCCAACCGCTGGCAGTGTTTTTCCAAGAGTTTGCTACAGCATCTTGCTTGGTCAGGTGCCATTGAGAAGAGTGGGCAGAGGCGGTTTGGAGGAAGGCTTGGGGTAGGTGTGGAGTGAGGATGGCTTTGGCTGGCCCAGAGACTGGTTGCTGTGCTAGAGAGATGAGAGGCAATGGCAAGTGTTTTGTCGTAGGTCTTTATTTTCAGCGGCATAAATAAGTGAATAAGTAGAAAAATAAATACGTGTATCAATAAATAAAGAAACAAATAAATAAATCAGTCTAGAAATAAGTGGAGAAAGTCCTTTGCCCGTATCACTGGGAGAGGCTGAATCAATGGGAGAGGGAGTGGTTGGGGGCTGCGGGTGGCGTGCGGTTGTTGCAGCCCTGTCTCTGGTCCCAGGTGAGAGGAGGCGTGGGGTTGGAGGTGGGTTTGGGTGGTAGGTGTGGGTTGGAGTGTGGGTGTCTGCGCTAGCGGCGCCTGGCACGTGTGAGGTTGTGGAGGTGCCGTAAAGAGGCACGAGCTTCGAGGCGGAGGTGGTCCCAGGCGCTGTGGCTGTGGGTGTGGAGGGAGGGGTGGGTGTCCCTGAAGTACTTGTTGATGGCGAACCACGGGTTGCGTGGTCCTTTGGAGAGCAGGGCGTTGTCGGGGAGGCGTTGCTACAGGTGGTGGATGTGGTGCTGCAGTTTGTTGAGGAGGAGGTTGCGAGCGTGGCTGGGCCAGTGCTGGCGGGTGCTGTTGGAGCTGAGGGTGTGGAAGAGGCGCTGGAGGATGCGCAGGGCGGTGGCGGCGGCTTGGTGCGGGCCGAGGTTGGGGTGGAGGAGGGTGTCGGGGAAGAAGGGCGGCTCTTGGAGGCGGCAGGGCTGTGTGTGGCTGGGAGGCATGTCCTGGAGGAGGCGGAGTGCGTCGCCGGGGAAGGTGTCGTCGTGTGTCCAGAGGCGTTGGCAGGCGAGGAGGAGGAGTAGGTGCGGCGTGCGGCAGCCGTGGCTGTGTGGCTGTGTGGCTGTGGGCACAGCCACGCTGGGTCTGCGGGTGCTGTCGGGTGGTGCAGGGCAGGAGGAGCCCGGGGAGGCTCGGTGGTGCTGCTGGTGGCTGTGGCTGGGGCGCTGCCGGCTTTGTACGGCGGCAGCTTTCCCTTCATCGCTTTCTGATTGCCGGGAGTTTCCGGCCGTGCTTTCCAGTCTGTGCTGGTGGCTGTGGTGGTCTTGGGCAGTGTTTTGTTGGGTTGACTGTGGCTGGCGATGGTGTTGTTAATTCTCTTTTTGCCTTTAGAGGTTGCCTCTTGCCTGTTGGTTGTGGTGTAGTGGAACCCTACGTTAGTGCCACATCATGTATTTGCGATGATGTTGTGTGTTTCTTGTGGTTTTCCTTTCTCTCTGGGGTCGTCTCTCGTTCATCATATGTTCCGCTGAATTTCTTTTATTGCCCTTTACAGGACACTGCATCAATTGTAGTATCGTATCTTGGGCTTCTCCCTTTTTTCTAAAGCTATGTCTGATGTTGAACAGACTTTTTCGTTTTGGAGAGTGCTGAAGTCAAATCTCGCTGAACTCTTCTAAAGTTTAATATTTTGAAGATTTTTCAAGTAGTGTTTCCTTACTGATTGTTGCACGCTTGTCAGTATGTGTCAGCTTGGTTCCTAGTGTTGAAAAAGGAAGTAGTGGTACTTGTAAGTATCTAGTAAGTAACTCGTAAATTTCTGTTAAGTTGCTGAGCTGATTGAGCTGTTGCAGCTTTTAATGCATTTGGGTCAATCATTTTTTCCCGTAAATTCTAGTTGCAGACCTTTACTGCCGGGTTTTCAGCACAAGCCTTCTATTAGTGTGCCTGGAGATTCGTCCCTTGAGTGGGGACACACCTCTAGGTTATTGCTTGAGGTAAAACAAAAGTAATTGGATTAATTACCTTTTTCTGTAGTTTGTTATTAATCTGGCTTTCAAAGGATTGGGGTAGTGGAGCACTGTACAAGTAGTTACCACTGTCTGTAATGGATCATAGATAATTCTGATCAAAATTATTTGAGTATTGTCATGATTAATTTTAATTATTTGTTTTTCCCATATTTCCCATATATTTCCTCGATAGACGTGTAAACAAATATTTCTCTCATCTTGCAGGACAAATTTGTATAAAAGGTCAATTACACATATATAATTCTTTTGAGATGAACCATTTACCTACTGTGGGCCTAGGATTGTATTAAGCTGCCTCCAGACTTCTCTAAGAAGGAGTTTAGCAAGCAAGGAGGCATTTTGTGAACCTCAGTGGGAAGCCTTCCCTGATAAATGTTGTCGGAAGCTTCCATTCTGCCTGGGACACTTCCCAAGTCTTTTTGTAGTTCCCATTAGATTTTTCTGTTTTTTTTACCTACACTATGCTTGTTTTCTTTGTGTTTATATGAATAAATTCTCTCTTTTAAGCCTTTGATAGAGTTGTATTAAATAAACTGATGGTTTATTTCTCAGGAACCTCAGGAGCTCGTTAAGTCAGAGAGCTGAAGAGGTGGCTCTGGGTCTGAGCACCTAGGCACTGAATGTTGATGCAGCTTCTGCAGTGTCTTGCTTCCCTTTTGCAGTTTGATTTTCATTGTGATGGAGTTGAAGAAGCCTCCTCTAAGCTGTCGCTTTTGAACAATAAAGGGTTTTTTAAAGTTAATTTTCATTGTCTGTTTTGCCCTGGATATCCCAAGTGCAGTGTGACGCTGAGAGGAGGTGGTATCAGAAGAGCCTGCTCATGGCCTTGCCCAGTGATGCTTTCAGCTATGTGCCCAGGAATGGGTATCTCTCAACCTCTCCAATCCCTATTCTGGTGTTGTATCACCAGAATACAAAAAATTACACAAATGCATTTCTTCTTTTGTGTTTGAATTCCCTGTATTCCAGCTTGTGTCATTACCACCGCTCCTGTTTTTGTCTGAGAGTGATTTAGGTCCTTCAGCTGCCTCAGAAAAGACAGAACCAACGAGGTCCTCATTCCTGACATTGCAGGATACTTCTGGATAGGAGCATTAGGGGGACAGTGGTACAGTGTGGAAGTTTCGTCTTGAGGGGTCCTGCTGTGTACCTGAATATATAAGAGAGCTGGTGGAAAAGCTCACCAAGCCGCTGCCCGTAATTTACAATCAGTCCTGGCTGACAAAGGAGGCCCCAGGAACCCGGAGTGTGGCCAGTGTTACGCTTATCTTCAGGAAGGGTCAGAAGTGGAATCCAGGAAGCTACGGGCCTGTCAGCCTGACCTTGGTGCTTGGGGAAGCTCATGGAGATCATCTTGAGTGCCCATCACATGGCACCTCCAGGAGATCCAGGGGATCATGCCCAGCCAGCATGGGTTTGTCAAAGGCGTAACCGCCCGACCCAATCTCCTTCTGTAACACAGTGCCCCTCTTAGTGGACGAGGGAAAGTCCAGAAACGTTGACTTCCTGCACTTTGGAATAAAGTCTTTAACACTGTGTCCCACAGAACTCTCCTGGAGACACCAGCTGCTTGTGGCTTTGACGCTCTGTTCTTGAGTTAAAAACTGGCTGCTGGCCTGGCCCAGAGAGTGCTGGTGAATGGAATTCCTTGCAGCAGGCAGCTGGTCCCTAATGGTGTCCCCCAGGACTCTGTACTGAGGGCTCTGTACTGTACTGTTTTTTACCTTTGTTGATGATCTGAGCTCTTGAGGGAATCCAAGAGCTCCTTTAGTCAGTTTGAGGACAACACCAAGCTGGGCGTGAGTGCTGATCTGCTGGAGGGCAGGAAAGCTCTGCGGAAGGATCTGCACTGTCTTCTGGATCCACGGGCCAGGGCCAGTTGTGTGAGGTTCAACAAGGCCAAGTGCTGGGTCCTGCCCTTGGGTCACAGGAACCGCCTGCAGCTCCAGGCTGGGACAGCGTGTCTGGCAAACTGCTGGATGGGAGAGGACCTGGGGGTGCAGGTTTTCAAGAGCTGGACACGAGCTGGAGTGTGCCCAGGTGGCCAAGAAGGCCAATGGCACCGGGCTTGTGTCAGCAATGGTGTGGCCAGCACGAGCCGGGCAGTGGCCAGCAGGAGCCGGGCAGTGGCCATCGCCCTGTGCTGGGGGCACTGGTGAGGCCACAGCTGGAATCTTGTGTTCAGCTTTGTTTCCTCACAGCAGGAAGGACACTGAGGTGCTGGATCATGTCCAGAGAAGGAAATGGAGCTGGGGAAGGGTCTGTAGAGCGAGTCATATGGGGAGCAGCTGAGGGAACTGGGTGAGTTTAGTGTGGGGAAAAGGAGGTTCGGGAGAACCGGATCACTCTGTACGATGATCTAGAAGAAAGTTATAACCATATGGGAATTGTTTTTTTCTCCCAGCAGCTAGCAATAGGAAAAAAAAATGGCCTCAAGATGTCCCAGTGGAGGTTCAAGTTGGATATTAGGGAAAATTTCTTCACTGAAGGAGTGGTCAAGCATCGGAGCAGGCTCCCTGGGGAAGTGGTGGAGTCACCACCGCTGAAAGTGTTCAAAAATGGAGTAAATGTGGCGCTTCATTATATGGCTTAATGGTATTTGGTCAAAGGCTGGGCTTGATGATCTTGGAGGTCTTTTCCAACCTTAGTGATTCTATGAATCTCGATTTGGTCCTGTTGTTTTTTCACTCAGCTAAATGGGAAGCAATCAGTTGCGTTTGTACGGAGCAGTATCCTTGAAGCGACGCAGTGCTGGAGGTTGTTTGAGCCCAGGAAAACAATCTCTTTGTGGCATGCAGGAGAAGGCTGGAGCTGCTGACCTGGGGAGGTGCTTCTGGATTGATAGTTGGAGGGCGAAGGAGCAGCCGGTGCTGGTGATGTGTGGGCAGTTCCCTTCACGAGGAATGCTGTGCTGGTTGGTTTGGACCATATCGAGTTGGGGGTGTTTGGATGATGGATCTCTTTGCTTGCTAATGATGTGTTGGGGTGAATTGTCCAAATCTCTGCAGTCCTTTATGGGTCCCCTCCTTGCTTCTTTGAGGTGCACCTTGTCTATGCCACCCTGTTTCTTCTAAGGCAGTGCTGTGGCATTGCAGAATGGTTATCTTTGGTGGGATGATGGTTTGGAGGTGGCTTTCAAGGCTTTGCATTATTGGAGGGTCTGGAAGGCAGAGCGAGGTGGTGGAAGAGAAGGAGGTATGCAGGGCAGGCATCATGCCATTTGGGGCAAATGGGTGCCCCAGTGGTCTGGCAGCTGTAAGAGGTGCCTGGGGGCTGCAGGACCACCATTCCCTGGGAGCGTGCTATCCATAGCCTTTGATCCAGGCAGGATGCATTGGCAAGATGGGCTGCAGGACAGAGACTCATCCCCTCACAGCCTGAGGGGACCATGTCTTTGCATGTCAGGTCTAAGCGTGGAGCACAGTGAGCACAGCTTAGCTTTTTCATTCTGTTTTGTTTTTACAAAAAGTCTTTATTTCTAACAAAAGAATAAATAAATAAATAAATAAATAAATAAATAAATGGCCAGCCAAAGAAATAAATAATCGACTAAGTTAATTAATGAGTTAAATAAGTAAGCAAACAGAGTTCTGTGATAAATAGTGATTGGCATTCCCACAGTAGTTCCCCAGTGTCCATGATCCCCTTGCCGTTCATCAGGTGAGGTTGCAGTCCGGATGAACGCGGTAATTCCACAGGTAACAATACCTTCTGTATCCCCAGTGTCTCGTAGGTGTCCATGAATGTGTAGCACAGAAATTTCCTCTTCCTTCCTCTCCAGTGCCTGTGGTTTGGGTGTGGGCTGTGCCACATACTGGCCCCAGTGCCAGCACGCTCATAGGCCTTTCCCCATCAGCTCATCGGTTGGAAGACGTGTGACTGGTACCAAGTGATCCCAGCCTGGGCTCCTGCTGTCACCACTCAATCCATGGCTACTGGTGCTGGCTGGCGATGGGTGTTTGTTCTCTGTGGGTTTAGTGGGGTCCAGAGCAGCTTGGTGCTTCATGCGCCGTATGAGTTTGTCCACGTGTTGTAAGCAGACACGAGCTTCGAGGCGGACGTGGTCCCAGGCGCAGGCGCTGTGGCTGTGTGCCTGGAGAAAGGCGTGGATTTTCCCGAAGTACTTGTTGATGGTGAGCCGCGGGTCGCTTGGTCCTTTGAAGAGCAGGGGGTCGTCGGGGAGGCATTGATTGAGGTGGTGGATGTGGTGCTGCAGTTTGTTGAGGAGGAGGTTGCGAGCGTGGCTGGGCCAGTGCTGGCGGGTGCTGTTGGAGCTGAGGGTGTGGAAGAGGCGCTGGAGGATGCGCAGGGCGGTGGCGGCGGCTTGGTGCGGGCCGAGGTTGGGGTGGAGGAGGGTGTCGGGGAAGAAGGGCGGCTCTTGGAGGCGGCAGGGCTGTGTGTGGCTGGGAGGCATGTCCTGGAGGAGGCGGAGTGCGTCGCCGGGGAAGGTGTCGTCGTGTGTCCAGAGGCGTTGGCAGGCGAGGCTGGTGGCCAGAGCGGCGAGGAGGAGCAGGAGCGGCGGTGCGGCGTGCGGCAGCCGTGGCTGTGTGGCTGTGGGCACAGCCATGCTGGGTCTGCGGGTGCTGTCGGGTGGTGCTGGGCAGGAGGAGCCCGGTGAGGCTCGGTGGTGCTGCTGCTGCTGGTGGCTGTGGCTGGGGCGCTGCCGGCTTTGTACGGCGGCAGCTTTCCCTTCATCGCTTTCTGATTGCCGGGAGTTTCCGGCCGTGCTTTCCAGTCTGTGCTGGTGGCTGTGGTGGTCTTGGGCAGTGTTTTGTTGGGGTGGCCGTGGTTGGGGATTGTGGTGGCAGCGGTGTGCTGGGGCCGAGTGTCAGTCATGGCTGGAAGGGGTTGTGAAAGCTCTGGGCCAGAGGCGCTGTGGGGTCAGGTGCGTTGGGGAGGGTGTTGGGCGATCCTTTCACTTGCCGAGCCAGCTGCAAGGTCTGTGCTGTTGAGCTGAGTCTCTGTTTGTGCCCAAGCATCGTTTCCACTTGCAAAGCCCTGGTTTTGGTTGTGGTCACTTTTCCTTTCACTTTGAGGCTTGCCTTTAATTTCATCTTAGCCACTGTTTTCCTTTTGTGGTTGCAAGGGATGTGCGGTGATGTCAGTGGGTGAGGGCCGGCGTTTCCCCTCCTGCGGTTAACGCCCAGAGGCACTGGCAGGGTTCAAGGGGCTGTCTGTGCATGTGGGTCTTGGAGGCCTGAGTGTGTCCTTGCAAGGAGGCACTGCACCTGCTGTGTTTGGGAGGAGCGAGCCACAAGGCAGGCAAGAAAGGCTGAGTGAAGAAGTCGCGGAAAGGGAAAGCTTTTGCTGTTACTGTCGCGCTTGGTGCCATGGCTGTGGCCCCGGAGCATCGGTCTGCTTTTGAGATCCATGCCTCAGTGGCTGAGGTGGCCAGAGGTCAAAGGAGGACATTCCCCCATGAAAGAAATGGGGTTGCGCTTTGGGACTGCTGGAGCCCTTGCTCGGAACAGCGCGTCCTGTTCAGGGCTCTTTAGTCTATGAGAGGTGTGGTGTCCTTGGAAGGTGATGGCTCTGAAAATGCACGGGGGTCCAGAGGCCGTGACCTGTGAGAAAGGCTGAGGGAGCTTGGCTTCTTTGGCTGGAGTATTGTAGGTTTGCCAGTAGTTTCAGATGCCTTTCCAAAAATGCACAAAATCTGCGGCAAGGTGAAGAGGTGTTTGGGGTGTGCAGAGACTTGCAAGGGGATGATCCCTCTGGCCTGGTGGAGAAATGGTGGGATTGTTGCTTGGAGCAGATCGTGGGATTTGAAAGTTTTAGGCCTTTGGGGAACAGAGAATTTGGAGGTGAGCGGTTGTTTGTCACCTTGTGCGTCAGTGATCTCCAGGCAGGCTGCCGAAGGCACACAAGGCAAATGCTGGGAGCCCTCGCGGAAAATCCCTGTAGATCCCCAGGCCAGTGTAGGAGAGGGTCGAGTTTGAGACCGTCGTGGCAACCTGAATGTGCACAAGTCCATGGGACCTGAAGAGACTGATGCGTGAGCCCTGAGGGAACTGTGAGATGGAGCTGCTGGGCCACAGTGCCTGGTTTTTGAAATCTGGTGTCCGTCAGTTGAAGTTCCCAGTAAGTGGTAGAAGGGAGGTATAAGCCTCCCTTTGTATAAGGGGAAAAGCAGAAGAGTGTGGGAACTACAGAGCAGTCCGGCTGAGCGCAGTGTCAGGCAAGAAGATGAGGCTGTTGTGCTTGGTCACCAGACTCGGCTAAGGCCTAGGGAAAACCAAGAGGTGGTCGGTAATGGGGAGCATGGCATTCCAATTGCGTAGTCGCCATTCCTGGTGATTTTTTGTGATGTTCTATGGCTAAGGCTACAGAGCAGTGGTGGATAGGGGCAGAGCAAGTGAGCTTGTGTGCCTGGGCTTGAGCAAAGTGCTGGGCCGTGTCCTGCATCCTTGTCTGTGAGTCAGAGAGGCATGGATTGGATGGATGGAGCACGTTGTGGATAAAGCAGATGAGGTGCAGCGGTGCTCCCCAGCCTTTGCGTGTTTTTCTTTTTGGGACTCTGTGGTGGTGGCCAACCGCTGGCAGTGTTTTTCCAAGAGTTTGCTACAGCATCTTGCTTGGTCAGGTGCCATTGAGAAGAGTGGGCAGAGGCGGTTTGGAGGAAGGCTTGGGGTAGGTGTGGAGTGAGGATGGCTTTGGCTGGCCCAGAGACTGGTTGCTGTGCTAGAGAGATGAGAGGCAATGGCAAGTGTTTTGTCGTAGGTCTTTATTTTCAGCGGCATAAATAAGTGAATAAGTAGAAAAATAAATACGTGTATCAATAAATAAAGAAACAAATAAATAAATCAGTCTAGAAATAAGTGGAGAAAGTCCTTTGCCCGTATCACTGGGAGAGGCTGAATCAATGGGAGAGGGAGTGGTTGGGGGCTGCGGGTGGCGTGCGGTTGTTGCAGCCCTGTCTCTGGTCCCAGGTGAGAGGAGGCGTGGGGTTGGAGGTGGGTTTGGGTGGTAGGTGTGGGTTGGAGTGTGGGTGTCTGCGCTAGCGGCGCCTGGCACGTGTGAGGTTGTGGAGGTGCCGTAAAGAGGCACGAGCTTCGAGGCGGAGGTGGTCCCAGGCGCTGTGGCTGTGGGTGTGGAGGGAGGGGTGGGTGTCCCTGAAGTACTTGTTGATGGCGAACCACGGGTTGCGTGGTCCTTTGGAGAGCAGGGCGTTGTCGGGGAGGCGTTGCTACAGGTGGTGGATGTGGTGCTGCAGTTTGTTGAGGAGGAGGTTGCGAGCGTGGCTGGGCCAGTGCTGGCGGGTGCTGTTGGAGCTGAGGGTGTGGAAGAGGCGCTGGAGGATGCGCAGGGCGGTGGCGGCGGCTTGGTGCGGGCCGAGGTTGGGGTGGAGGAGGGTGTCGGGGAAGAAGGGCGGCTCTTGGAGGCGGCAGGGCTGTGTGTGGCTGGGAGGCATGTCCTGGAGGAGGCGGAGTGCGTCGCCGGGGAAGGTGTCGTCGTGTGTCCAGAGGCGTTGGCAGGCGAGGAGGAGGAGTAGGTGCGGCGTGCGGCAGCCGTGGCTGTGTGGCTGTGTGGCTGTGGGCACAGCCACGCTGGGTCTGCGGGTGCTGTCGGGTGGTGCAGGGCAGGAGGAGCCCGGGGAGGCTCGGTGGTGCTGCTGGTGGCTGTGGCTGGGGCGCTGCCGGCTTTGTACGGCGGCAGCTTTCCCTTCATCGCTTTCTGATTGCCGGGAGTTTCCGGCCGTGCTTTCCAGTCTGTGCTGGTGGCTGTGGTGGTCTTGGGCAGTGTTTTGTTGGGTTGACTGTGGCTGGCGATGGTGTTGTTAATTCTCTTTTTGCCTTTAGAGGTTGCCTCTTGCCTGTTGGTTGTGGTGTAGTGGAACCCTACGTTAGTGCCACATCATGTATTTGCGATGATGTTGTGTGTTTCTTGTGGTTTTCCTTTCTCTCTGGGGTCGTCTCTCGTTCATCATATGTTCCGCTGAATTTCTTTTATTGCCCTTTACAGGACACTGCATCAATTGTAGTATCGTATCTTGGGCTTCTCCCTTTTTTCTAAAGCTATGTCTGATGTTGAACAGACTTTTTCGTTTTGGAGAGTGCTGAAGTCAAATCTCGCTGAACTCTTCTAAAGTTTAATATTTTGAAGATTTTTCAAGTAGTGTTTCCTTACTGATTGTTGCACGCTTGTCAGTATGTGTCAGCTTGGTTCCTAGTGTTGAAAAAGGAAGTAGTGGTACTTGTAAGTATCTAGTAAGTAACTCGTAAATTTCTGTTAAGTTGCTGAGCTGATTGAGCTGTTGCAGCTTTTAATGCATTTGGGTCAATCATTTTTTCCCGTAAATTCTAGTTGCAGACCTTTACTGCCGGGTTTTCAGCACAAGCCTTCTATTAGTGTGCCTGGAGATTCGTCCCTTGAGTGGGGACACACCTCTAGGTTATTGCTTGAGGTAAAACAAAAGTAATTGGATTAATTACCTTTTTCTGTAGTTTGTTATTAATCTGGCTTTCAAAGGATTGGGGTAGTGGAGCACTGTACAAGTAGTTACCACTGTCTGTAATGGATCCTAGATAATTCTGATCAAAATTATTTGAGTATTGTCATGATTAATTTTAATTATTTGTTTTTCCCATATTTCCCATATATTTCCTCGATAGACGTGTAAACAAATATTTCTCTCATCTTGCAGGACAAATTTGTATAAAAGGTCAATTACACATATATAATTCTTTTGAGATGAACCATTTACCTACTGTGGGCCTAGGATTGTATTAAGCTGCCTCCAGACTTCTCTAAGAAGGAGTTTAGCAAGCAAGGAGGCATTTTGTGAACCTCAGTGGGAAGCCTTCCCTGATAAATGTTGTCGGAAGCTTCCATTCTGCCTGGGACACTTCCCAAGTCTTTTTGTAGTTCCCATTAGATTTTTCTGTTTTTTTTACCTACACTATGCTTGTTTTCTTTGTGTTTATATGAATAAATTCTCTCTTTTAAGCCTTTGATAGAGTTGTATTAAATAAACTGATGGTTTATTTCTCAGGAACCTCAGGAGCTCGTTAAGTCAGAGAGCTGAAGAGGTGGCTCTGGGTCTGAGCACCTAGGCACTGAATGTTGATGCAGCTTCTGCAGTGTCTTGCTTCCCTTTTGCAGTTTGATTTTCATTGTGATGGAGTTGAAGAAGCCTCCTCTAAGCTGTCGCTTTTGAACAATAAAGGGTTTTTTAAAGTTAATTTTCATTGTCTGTTTTGCCCTGGATATCCCAAGTGCAGTGTGACGCTGAGAGGAGGTGGTATCAGAAGAGCCTGCTCATGGCCTTGCCCAGTGATGCTTTCAGCTATGTGCCCAGGAATGGGTATCTCTCAACCTCTCCAATCCCTATTCTGGTGTTGTATCACCAGAATACAAAAAATTACACAAATGCATTTCTTCTTTTGTGTTTGAATTCCCTGTATTCCAGCTTGTGTCATTACCACCGCTCCTGTTTTTGTCTGAGAGTGATTTAGGTCCTTCAGCTGCCTCAGAAAAGACAGAACCAACGAGGTCCTCATTCCTGACATTGCAGGATACTTCTGGATAGGAGCATTAGGGGGACAGTGGTACAGTGTGGAAGTTTCGTCTTGAGGGGTCCTGCTGTGTACCTGAATATATAAGAGAGCTGGTGGAAAAGCTCACCAAGCCGCTGCCCGTAATTTACAATCAGTCCTGGCTGACAAAGGAGGCCCCAGGAACCCGGAGTGTGGCCAGTGTTACGCTTATCTTCAGGAAGGGTCAGAAGTGGAATCCAGGGAGCTACGGGCCTGTCAGCCTGACCTTGGTGCTTGGGGAAGCTCATGGAGATCATCTTGAGTGCCCATCACATGGCACCTCCAGGAGATCCAGGGGATCATGCCCAGCCAGCATGGGTTTGTCAAAGGCGTAACCGCCCGACCCAATCTCCTTCTGTAACACAGTGCCCCTCTTAGTGGACGAGGGAAAGTCCAGAAACGTTGACTTCCTGCACTTTGGAATAAAGTCTTTAACACTGTGTCCCACAGAACTCTCCTGGAGACACCAGCTGCTTGTGGCTTTGACGCTCTGTTCTTGAGTTAAAAACTGGCTGCTGGCCTGGCCCAGAGAGTGCTGGTGAATGGAATTCCTTGCAGCAGGCAGCTGGTCCCTAATGGTGTCCCCCAGGACTCTGTACTGAGGGCTCTGTACTGTACTGTTTTTTACCTTTGTTGATGATCTGAGCTCTTGAGGGAATCCAAGAGCTCCTTTAGTCAGTTTGAGGACAACACCAAGCTGGGCGTGAGTGCTGATCTGCTGGAGGGCAGGAAAGCTCTGCGGAAGGATCTGCACTGTCTTCTGGATCCACGGGCCAGGGCCAGTTGTGTGAGGTTCAACAAGGCCAAGTGCTGGGTCCTGCCCTTGGGTCACAGGAACCGCCTGCAGCTCCAGGCTGGGACAGCGTGTCTGGCAAACTGCTGGATGGGAGAGGACCTGGGGGTGCAGGTTTTCAAGAGCTGGACACGAGCTGGAGTGTGCCCAGGTGGCCAAGAAGGCCAATGGCACCGGGCTTGTGTCAGCAATGGTGTGGCCAGCAGGAGCCGGGCAGTGGCCAGCAGGAGCAGGGCAGTGGCCATCCCCCTGTGCTGGGGGCACTGGTGAGGCCACAGCTGGAATCTTGTGTTCAGCTTTGTTTCCTCACAGCAGGAAGGACACTGAGGTGCTGGATCATGTCCAGAGAAGGAAATGGAGCTGGGGAAGGGTCTGTAGAGCGAGTCATATGGGGAGCAGCTGAGGGAACTGGGTGAGTTTAGTGTGGGGAAAAGGAGGTTCAGGAGAACCGGATCACTCTGTACGATGATCTAGAAGAAAGTTATAACCATATGGGAATTGTTTTTTTCTCCCAGCAGCTAGCAATAGGAAAAAAAAATGGCCTCAAGATGTCCCAGTGGAGGTTCAAGTTGGATATTAGGGAAAATTTCTTCACTGAAGGAGTGGTCAAGCATCGGAGCAGGCTCCCTGGGGAAGTGGTGGAGTCACCACCGCTGAAAGTGTTCAAAAATGGAGTAAATGTGGCGCTTCATTATATGGCTTAATGGTATTTGGTCAAAGGCTGGGCTTGATGATCTTGGAGGTCTTTTCCAACCTTAGTGATTCTATGAATCTCGATTTGGTCCTGTTGTTTTTTCACTCAGCTAAATGGGAAGCAATCAGTTGCGTTTGCACGGAGCAGTATCCTTGAAGCGACGCAGTGCTGGAGGTTGTTTGAGCCCAGGAAAACAATCTCTTTGTGGCATGCAGGAGAAGGCTGGAGCTGCTGACCTGGGGAGGTGCTTCTGGATTGATAGTTGGAGGGCGAAGGAGCAGCCGCTGCTGGTGATGTGTGGGCAGTTCCCTTCACGAGGAATGCTGTGCTGGTTGGTTTGGACCATATCGAGTTGGGGGTGTTTGGATGATGGATCTCTTTGCTTGCTAATGATGTGTTGGGGTGAATTGTCCAAATCTCTGCAGTCCTTTATGGGTCCCCTCCTTGCTTCTTTGAGGTGCACCTTGTCTATGCCACCCTGTTTCTTCTAAGGCAGTGCTGTGGCATTGCAGAATGGTTATCTTTGGTGGGATGATGGTTTGGAGGTGGCTTTCAAGGCTTTGCATTATTGGAGGGTCTGGAAGGCAGAGCGAGGTGGTGGAAGAGAAGGAGGTATGCAGGGCAGGCATCATGCCATTTGGGGCAAATGGGTGCCCCAGTGGTCTGGCAGCTGTAAGAGGTGCCTGGGGGCTGCAGGACCACCATTCCCTGGGAGCGTGCTATCCATAGCCTTTGATCCAGGCAGGATGCATTGGCAAGATGGGCTGCAGGACAGAGACTCATCCCCTCACAGCCTGAGGGGACCATGTCTTTGCATGTCAGGTCTAAGCGTGGAGCACAATGAGCACAGCTTAGCTTTTTCATTCTTTTTTGTTTTTACAAAAAGTCTTTATTTCTAACAAAGGAATAAATAAATAAATAAATAAATAAATAAATGGCCAGCCAAAGAAATAAATAATCGACTAAGTTAATTAATGAATTAAATAAGTAAGCAAACAGAGTTCTGTGATAAATAGTGATTGGCATTCCCACAGTAGTTCCCCAGTGTCCATGATCCCCTTGCCGTTCATCAGGTGAGGTTGCAGTCCGGATGAACGCGGTAATTCCACAGGTAACAATACCTTCTGTATCCCCAGTGTCTCGTAGGTGTCCATGAATGTGTAGCACAGAAATTTCCTCTTCCTTCCTCTCCAGTGCCTGTGGTTTGGGTGTGGGCTGTGCCACATACTGGCCCCAGTGCCAGCACGCTCATAGGCCTTTCCCCATCAGCTCATCGGTTGGAAGACGTGTGACTGGTACCAAGTGATCCCAGCCTGGGCTCCTGCTGTCACCACTCAATCCATGGCTACTGGTGCTGGCTGGCGATGGGTGTTTGTTCTCTGTGGGTTTAGTGGGGTCCAGAGCAGCTTGGTGCTTCATGCGCCGTATGAGTTTGTCCACGTGTTGTAAGCAGACACGAGCTTCGAGGCGGACGTGGTCCCAGGCGCAGGCGCTGTGGCTGTGTGCCTGGAGAAAGGCGTGGATTTTCCCGAAGTACTTGTTGATGGTGAGCCGCGGGTCGCTTTGTCCTATGAAGAGCAGGGGGTCGTTGGGGAGGCATTGATTGAGGTGGTGGATGTGGTGCTGCAGTTTGTTGAGGAGGAGGTTGCGAGCGTGGCTGGGCCAGTGCTGGCGGTTGCTGTTGGAGCTGAGGGTGTGGAAGAGGCGCTGGAGGATGCGCAGGGCGGTGGCGGCGGCTTGGTGCGGGCCGAGGTTGGGGTGGAGGAGGGTGTCGGGGAAGAAGGGCGGCTCTTGGAGGCGGCAGGGCTGTGTGTGGCTGGGAGGCATGTCCTGGAGGAGGCGGAGTGCGTCGCCGGGGAAGGTGTCGTCGTGTGTCCAGAGGCGTTGGCAGGCGAGGCTGGTGGCCAGAGCGGCGAGGAGGAGCAGGAGCGGCGGTGCGGCGTGCGGCAGCCGTGGCTGTGTGGCTGTGGGCACAGCCATGCTGGGTCTGCGGGTGCTGTCGGGTGGTGCTGGGCAGGAGGAGCCCGGTGAGGCTCGGTGGTGCTGCTGCTGCTGGTGGCTGTGGCTGGGGCGCTGCCGGCTTTGTACGGCGGCAGCTTTCCCTTCATCGCTTTCTGATTGCCGGGAGTTTCCGGCCGTGCTTTCCAGTCTGTGCTGGTGGCTGTGGTGGTCTTGGGCAGTGTTTTGTTGGGGTGGCCGTGGTTGGGGATTGTGGTGGCAGCGGTGTGCTGGGGCCGAGTGTCAGTCATGGCTGGAAGGGGTTGTGAAAGCTCTGGGCCAGAGGCGCTGTGGGGTCAGGTGCGTTGGAGAGGGTGTTGGGCGATCCTTTCACTTGCCGAGCCAGCTGCAAGGTCTGTGCTGTTGAGCTGAGTCTCTGTTTGTGCCCAAGCATCGTTTCCACTTGCAAAGCCCTGGTTTTGGTTGTGGTCACTTTTCCTTTCACTTTGAGGCTTGCCTTTAATTTCATCTTAGCCACTGTTTTCCTTTTGTGGTTGCAAGGGATGTGCGGTGATGTCAGTGGGTGAGGGCCGGCGTTTCCCCTCCTGCGGTTAACGCCCAGAGGCACTGGCAGGGTTCAAGGGGCTGTCTGTGCATGTGGGTCTTGGAGGCCTGAGTGTGTCCTTGCAAGGAGGCACTGCACCTGCTGTGTTTGGGAGGAGCGAGCCACAAGGCAGGCAAGAAAGGCTGAGTGAAGAAGTCGCGGAAGGGGAAAGCTTTTGCTGTTGCTGTCGCGCTTGGTGCCATGGCTGTGGCCCCGGAGCATCGGTCTGCTTTTGAGATCCATGCCTCAGTGGCTGAGGCGGCCAGAGGTCAAAGGAGGACATTCCCCCATGAAAGAAATGGGGTTGCGCTTTGGGACTGCTGGAGCCCTTGCTCGGAGCAGCGCGTCCTGTTCGGGGCTCTTTAGTCTATGAGAGGTGTGGTGTCCTTGGAAGGTGATGGCTCTGAAAATGCACGGGGGTCCAGAGGCCGTGACCTGTGAGAAAGGCTGAGGGAGCTTGGCTTCTTTGGCTGGAGTATTGTAGGTTTGCCAGTAGTTTCAGATGCCTTTCCAAAAATGCACAAAATCTGCGGCAAGGTGAAGAGGTGTTTGGGGTGTGCAGAGACTTGCAAGGGGATGATCCCTCTGGCCTGGTGGAGAAATGGTGGGATTGTTGCTTGGAGCAGATCGTGGGATTTGAAAGTTTTAGGCCTTTGGGGAACAGAGAATTTGGAGGTGAGCGGTTGTTTGTCACCTTGTGCGTCAGTGATCTCCAGGCAGGCTGCCAAAGGCACACAAGGCAAATGCTGGGAGCCCTCGCGGAAAATCCCTGTAGATCCCCAGGCCAGTGTAGGAGAGGGTCGAGTTTGAGACCGTCGTGGCAACCTGAATGTGCACAAGTCCATGGGACCTGAAGAGACTGATGCGTGAGCCCTGAGGGAACTGTGAGATGGAGCTGCTGGGCCACAGTGCCTGGTTTTTGAAATCTGGTGTCCGTCAGTTGAAGTTCCCAGTAAGTGGTAGAAGGGAGGTATAAGCCTCCCTTTGTATAAGGGGAAAAGCAGAAGAGTGTGGGAACTACAGAGCAGTCCGGCTGAGCGCAGTGTCAGGCAAGAAGATGAGGCTGTTGTGCTTGGTCACCAGACTCGGCTAAGGCCTAGGGAAAACCAAGAGGTGGTCGGTAATGGGGAGCATGGCATTCCAATTGCGTAGTCGCCATTCCTGGTGATTTTTTGTGATGTTCTATGGCTAAGGCTACAGAGCAGTGGTGGATAGGGGCAGAGCAAGTGAGCTTGTGTGCCTGGGCTTGAGCAAAGTGCTGGGCCGTGTCCTGCATCCTTGTCTGTGAGTCAGAGAGGCATGGATTGGATGGATGGAGCATGTTGTGGATAAAGCAGATGAGGTGCAGCGGTGCTCCCCAGCCTTTGCGTGTTTTTCTTTTTGGGACTCTGTGGTGGTGGCCAACCGCTGGCAGTGTTTTTCCAAGAGTTTGCTACAGCATCTTGCTTGGTCAGGTGCCATTGAGAAGAGTGGGCAGAGGCGGTTTGGAGGAAGGCTTGGGGTAGGTGTGGAGTGAGGATGGCTTTGGCTGGCCCAGAGACTGGTTGCTGTGCTAGAGAGATGAGAGGCAATGGCAAGTGTTTTGTCGTAGGTCTTTATTTTCAGCGGCATAAATAAGTGAATAAGTAGAAAAATAAATACGTGTATCAATAAATAAAGAAACAAATAAATAAATCAGTCTAGAAATAAGTGGAGAAAGTCCTTTGCCCGTATCACTGGGAGAGGCTGAATCAATGGGAGAGGGAGTGGTTGGGAGCTGCGGGTGGCGTGCGGTTGTTGCAGCCCTGTCTCTGGTCCCAGGTGAGAGGAGGCGTGGGGTTGGAGGTGGGTTTGGGTGGTAGGTGTGGGTTGGAGTGTGGGTGTCTGCACTAGCGGCGCCTGGCACGTGTGAGGTTGTGGAGGTGCCGTAAAGAGGCACGAGCTTCGAGGCGGAGGTGGTCCCAGGCGCTGTGGCTGTGGGTGTGGGTGTGGAGGGAGGGGTGGGTGTCCCTGAAGTACTTGTTGATGGCGAGCCGCGGGTTGCGTGGTCCTTTGGAGAGCAGGGCGTTGTCGGGGAGGCGTTGCTCCAGGTGGTGGATGTGGTGCTGCAGTTTGTTGAGGAGGAGGTTGCGAGCGTGGCTGGGCCAGTGCTGGCGGGTGCTGTTGGAGCTGAGGGTGTGGAAGAGGCGCTGGAGGATGCGCAGGGCGGTGGCGGCGGCTTGGTGCGGGCCGAGGTTGGGGTGGAGGAGGGTGTCGGGGAAGAAGGGCGGCTCTTGGAGGCGGCAGGGCTGTGTGTGGCTGGGAGGCATGTCCTGGAGGAGGCGGAGTGCGTCGCCGGGGAAGGTGTCGTCGTGTGTCCAGAGGCGTTGGCAGGCGAGGAGGAGGAGTAGGTGCGGCGTGCGGCAGCCGTGGCTGTGTGGCTGTGTGGCTGTGGGCACAGCCACGCTGGGTCTGCGGGTGCTGTCGGGTGGTGCTGGGCAGGAGGAGCCCGGTGAGGCTCGGTGGTGCTGCTGGTGGCTGTGGCTGGGGCGCTGCCGGCTTTGTACGGCGGCAGCTTTCCCTTCATCGCTTTCTGATTGCCGGGAGTTTCCGGCCGTGCTTTCCAGTCTGTGCTGGTGGCTGTGGTGGTCTTGGGCAGTGTTTTGTTGGGTTGACTGTGGCTGGCGATGGTGGTGTTAATTCTCTTTTTGCCTTTAGAGGTTGCCTCTTGCCTGTTGGTTGTGGTGTAGTGGAACCCTACGTTAGTGCCACATCATGTATTTGCGATGATGTTGTGTGTTTCTTGTGGTTTTCCTTTCTCTCTGGGGTCGTCTCTCGTTCATCATTTGTTCCGCTGAATTTCTTTTATTGCCCTTTACAGGACACTGCATCAATTGTAGTATCGTATCTTGGGCTTCTCCCTTTTTTCTAAAGCTATGTCTGATGTTGAACAGACTTTTTCGTTTTGGAGAGTGCTGAAGTCAAATCTCGCTGAACTCTTCTAAAGTTTAATATTTTGAAGATTTTTCAAGTAGTGTTTCCTTACTGATTTTTGCACGCTTGTCAGTATGTGTCAGCTTGGTTCCTAGTGTTGAAAAAGGAAGTAGTGGTACTTGTAAGTATCTAGTAAGTAACTCGTAAATTTCTGTTAAGTTGCTGAGCTGATTGAGCTGTTGCAGCTTTTAATGCATTTGGGTCAATCATTTTTTCCCGTAAATTCTAGTTGCAGACCTTTACTGCCGGGGTATTCAGCACAAGCCTTCTATTAGTGTGCCTGGAGATTCGTCCCTTGAGTGGGGACACACCTCTAGGTTATTGCTTGAGGTAAAACAAAAGTAATTGGATTAATTACCTTTTTCTGTAGTTTGTTATTAATCTGGCTTTCAAAGGATTGGGGTAGAGGAGCACTTTACAAGTAGTTACCACTGTCTGTAATGGATCATAGATAGTTCTGATCAAAATTATTTGAGTATTGTCATGATTAATTTTAATTATTTGTTTTTCCCATATTTCCCATATATTTCCTCGATAGACGTGTAAACAAATATTTCTCTCATCTTGCAGGACAAATTTGTATAAAAGGTCAATTACACATATATAATTCTTTTGAGATGAACCATTTACCTACTGTGGGCCTAGGATTGTATTAAGCTGCCTCCAGACTTCTCTAAGAAGGAGTTTAGCAAGCAAGGAGGCATTTTGTGAACCTCAGTGGGAAGCCTTCCCTGATAAATGTTGTCGGAAGCTTCCATTCTGCCTGGGACACTTCCCAAGTCTTTTTGTAGTTCCCATTAGATTTTTCTGTTTTTTTTACCTACACTATGCTTGTTTTCTTTGTGTTTATATGAATAAATTCTCTCTTTTAAGCCTTTGATAGAGTTGTATTAAATAAACTGATGGTTTATTTCTCAGGAACCTCAGGAGCTCGTTAAGTCAGAGAGCTGAAGAGGTGGCTCTGGGTCTGAGCACCTAGGCACTGAATGTTGATGCAGCTTCTGCAGTGTCTTGCTTCCCTTTTGCAGTTTGATTTTCATTGTGATGGAGTTGAAGAAGTCTCCTCTAAGCTGTTGCTTTTGAACAATAAAGGGTTTTTTAAAGTTAATTTTCATTGTCTGTTTTGCCCTGGATATCCCAAGTGCAGTGTGACGCTGAGAGGAGGTGGTATCAGAAGAGCCTGCTCATGGCCTTGCCCAGTGATGCTTTCAGCTATGTGCCCAGGAATGGGTATCTCTCAACCTCTCCAATCCCTATTCTGGTGTTGTATCACCAGAATACAAAAAATTACACAAATGCATTTCTTCTTTTGTGTTTGAATTCCCTGTATTCCAGCTTGTGTCATTACCACCGCTCCTGTTTTTGTCTGAGAGTGATTTAGGTCCTTCAGCTGCCTCAGAAAAGACAGAACCAACGAGGTCCTCATTCCTGACATTGCAGGATACTTCTGGATAGGAGCATTAGGGGGACAGTGGTACAGTGTGGAAGTTTCGTCTTGAGGGGTCCTGCTGTGTACCTGAATATATAAGAGAGCTGGTGGAAAAGCTCACCAAGCCACTGCCCGTAATTTACAATCAGTCCTGGCTGACAAAGGAGGCCCCAGGAACCCGGAGTGTGGCCAGTGTTACGCTTATCTTCAGGAAGGGTCAGAAGTGGAATCCAGGGAGCTACGGGCCTGTCAGCCTGACCTTGGTGCTTGGGGAAGCTCATGGAGATCATCTTGAGTGCCCATCACATGGCACCTCCAGGAGATCCAGGGGATCATGCCCAGCCAGCATGGGTTTGTCAAAGGCGTAACCGCCCGACCCAATCTCCTTCTGTAACACAGTGCCCCTCTTAGTGGACGAGGGAAAGTCCAGAAATGTTGACTTCCTGCACTTTGGAATAAAGTCTTTAACACTGTGTCCCACAGAACTCTCCTGGAGACACCAGCTGCTTGTGGCTTTGACGCTCTGTTCTTGAGTTAAAAACTGGCTGCTGGCCTGGCCCAGAGAGTGCTGGTGAATGGAATTCCTTGCAGCAGGCAGCTGGTCCCTAGTGGTGTCCCCCAGGACTCTGTACTGAGGGCTCTGTACTGTACTGTTTTTTACCTTTGTTGATGATCTGAGCTCTTGAGGGAATCCAAGAGCTCCTTTAGTCAGTTTGAGGACAACACCAAGCTGGGCGTGAGTGCTGTTCTGCTGGAGGGCAGGAAAGCTCTGCGGAAGGATCTGCACTGTCTTCTGGATCCACGGGCCAGGGCCAGTTGTGTGAGGTTCAACAAGGCCAAGTGCTGGGTCCTGCCCTTGGGTCACAGGAACCGCCTGCAGCTCCAGGCTGGGACAGCGTGTCTGGCAAACTGCTGGATGGGAGAGGACCTGGGGGTGCAGGTTTTCAAGGGCTGGACACGAGCTGGAGTGTGCCCAGGTGGCCAAGAAGGCCAATGGCACCGGGCTTGTGTCAGCAATGGTGTGGCCAGCAGGAGCCGGGCAGTGGCCAGCAGGAGCAGGGCAGTGGCCATCCCCCTGTGCTGGGGGCACTGGTGAGGCCACAGCTGGAATCTTGTGTTCAGCTTTGTTTCCTCACAGCAGGAAGGACACTGAGGTGCTGGATCATGTCCAGAGAAGGAAATGGAGCTGGGGAAGGGTCTGTAGAGCGAGTCATATGGGGAGCAGCTGAGGGAACTGGGTGAGTTTAGTGTGGGGAAAAGGAGGTTTGGGAGAACCGGATCACTCTGTACGATGATCTAGAAGAAAGTTATAACCATATGGGAATTGTTTTTTTCTCCCAGCAGCTAGCAATAGGAAAAAAAAATGGCCTCAAGATGTCCCAGTGGAGGTTCAAGTTGGATATTAGGGAAAATTTCTTCACTGAAGGAGTGGTCAAGCATCGGAGCAGGCTCCCTGGGGAAGTGGTGGAGTCACCACCGCTGAAAGTGTTCAAAAATGGAGTAAATGTGGCGCTTCATTATATGGCTTAATGGTATTTGGTCAAAGGCTGGGCTTGATGATCTTGGAGGTCTTTTCCAACCTTAGTGATTCTATGAATCTCGATTTGGTCCTGTTGTTTTTTCACTCAGCTAAATGGGAAGCAATCAGTTGCGTTTGCACGGAGCAGTATCCTTGAAGCGACGCAGTGCTGGAGGTTGTTTGAGCCCAGGAAAACAATCTCTTTGTGGCATGCAGGAGAAGGCTGGAGCTGCTGACCTGGGGAGGTGCTTCTGGATTGATAGTTGGAGGGCGAAGGAGCAGCCGGTGCTGGTGATGTGTGGGCAGTTCCCTTCACAAGGAATGCTGTGCTGGTTGGTTTGGACCATATCGAGTTGGGGGTGTTTGGATGATGGATCTCTTTGCTTGCTAATGATGTGTTGGGGTGAATTGTCCAAATCTCTGCAGTCCTTTATGGGTCCCCTCCTTGCTTCTTTGAGGTGCACCTTGTCTATGCCACCCTGTTTCTTCTAAGGCAGTGCTGTGGCATTGCAGAATGGTTATCTTTGGTGGGATGATGGTTTGGAGGTGGCTTTCAAGTCTTTGCATTATTGGAGGGTCTGGAAGGCAGAGCGAGGTGGTGGAAGAGAAGGAGGTATGCAGGGCAGGCATCATGCCATTTGGGGCAAATGGGTGCCCCAGTGGTCTGGCAGCTGTAAGAGGTGCCTGGGGGCTGCAGGACCACCATTCCCTGGGAGCGTGCTATCCATAGCCTTTGATCCAGGCAGGATGCATTGGCAAGATGGGCTGCAGGACAGAGACTCATCCCCTCACAGCCTGAGGGGACCATGTCTTTGCATGTCAGGTCTAAGCATGGAGCACAGTGAGCACAGCTTAGCTTTTTCATTCTTTTTTGTTTTTACAAAAAGTCTTTATTTCTAACAAAAGAATAAATAAATAAATAAATAAATAAATAAATGGCCAGCCAAAGAAATAAATAATCGACTAAGTTAATTAATGAATTAAATAAGTAAGCAAACAGAGTTCTGTGATAAATAGTGATTGGCATTCCCACAGTAGTTCCCCAGTGTCCATGATCCCCTTGCCGTTCATCAGGTGAGGTTGCAGTCCGGATGAACGCGGTAATTCCACAGGTAACAATACCTTCTGTATCCCCAGTGTCTCGTAGGTGTCCATGAATGTGTAGCACAGAAATTTCCTCTTCCTTCCTCTCCAGTGCCTGTGGTTTGGGTGTGGGCTGTGCCACATACTGGCCCCAGTGCCACCACGCTCATAGGCCTTTCCCCATCAGCTCATCGGTTGGAAGACGTGTGACTGGTACCAAGTGATCCCAGCCTGGGCTCCTGCTGTCACCACTCAATCCATGGCTACTGGTGCTGGCTGGCGATGGGTGTTTGTTCTCTGTGGGTTTAGTGGGGTCCAGAGCAGCTTGGTGCTTCATGCGCCGTATGAGTTTGTCCACGTGTTGTAAGCAGACACGAGCTTCGAGGCGGACGTGGTCCCAGGCGCAGGCGCTGTGGCTGTGTGCCTGGAGAAAGGCGTGGATTTTCCCGAAGTACTTGTTGATGGCGAGCCGCGGGTCGCTTTGTCCTTTGAAGAGCAGGGGGTCGTTGGGGAGGCATTGATTGAGGTGGTGGATGTGGTGCTGCAGTTTGTTGAGGAGGAGGTTGCGAGCGTGGCTGGGCCAGTGCTGGCGGGTGCTGTTGGAGCTGAGGGTGTGGAAGAGGCGCTGGAGGATGCGCAGGGCGGTGGCGGCGGCTTGGTGCGGGCCGAGGTTGGGGTGGAGGAGGGTGTCGGGGAAGAAGGGCGGCTCTTGGAGGCGGCAGGGCTGTGTGTGGCTGGGAGGCATGTCCTGGAGGAGGCGGAGTGCGTCGCCGGGGAAGGTGTCGTCGTGTGTCCAGAGGCGTTGGCAGGCGAGGAGGAGGAGTAGGTGCGGCGTGCGGCAGCCGTGGCTGTGTGGCTGTGTGGCTGTGGGCACAGCCACGCTGGGTCTGCGGGTGCTGTCGGGTGGTGCTGGGCAGGAGGAGCCCGGTGAGGCTCGGTGGTGCTGCTGCTGCTGGTGGCTGTGGCTGGGGCGCTGCCGGCTTTGTACGGCGGCAGCTTTCCCTTCATCGCTTTCTGATTGCCGGGAGTTTCCGGCCGTGCTTTCCAGTCTGTGCTGGTGGCTGTGGTGGTCTTGGGCAGTGTTTTGTTGGGTTGACTGGTGCTGGCGATGGTGTTGTTAATTCTCTTTTTGCCTTTAGAGGTTGCCTCTTGCCTGTTGGTTGTGGTGTAGTGGAACCCTACGTTAGTGCCACATCATGTATTTGCGATGATGTTGTGTGTTTCTTGTGGTTTTCCTTTCTCTCTGGGGTCGTCTCTCGTTCATCATTTGTTCCGCTGAATTTCTTTTATTGCCCTTTACAGGACACTGCATCAATTGTAGTATCGTATCTTGGGCTTCTCCCTTTTTTCTAAAGCTATGTCTGATGTTGAACAGACTTTTTCGTTTTGGAGAGTGCTGAAGTCAAATCTCGCTGAACTCTTCTAAAGTTTAATATTTTGAAGATTTTTCAAGTAGTGTTTCCTTACTGATTTTTGCACGCTTGTCAGTATGTGTCAGCTTGGTTCCTAGTGTTGAAAAAGGAAGTAGTGGTACTTGTAAGTATCTAGTAAGTAACTCGTAAATTTCTGTTAAGTTGCTGAGCTGATTGAGCTGTTGCAGCTTTTAATGCATTTGGGTCAATCATTTTTTCCCGTAAATTCTAGTTGCAGACCTTTACTGCCGGGGTATTCAGCACAAGCCTTCTATTAGTGTGCCTGGAGATTCGTCCCTTGAGTGGGGACACACCTCTAGGTTATTGCTTGAGGTAAAACAAAAGTAATTGGATTAATTACCTTTTTCTGTAGTTTGTTATTAATCTGGCTTTCAAAGGATTGGGGTAGAGGAGCACTTTACAAGTAGTTACCACTGTCTGTAATGGATCATAGATAGTTCTGATCAAAATTATTTGAGTATTGTCATGATTAATTTTAATTATTTGTTTTTCCCATATTTCCCATATATTTCCTCGATAGACGTGTAAACAAATATTTCTCTCATCTTGCAGGACAAATTTGTATAAAAGGTCAATTACACATATATAATTCTTTTGAGATGAACCATTTACCTACTGTGGGCCTAGGATTGTATTAAGCTGCCTCCAGACTTCTCTAAGAAGGAGTTTAGCAAGCAAGGAGGCATTTTGTGAACCTCAGTGGGAAGCCTTCCCTGATAAATGTTGTCGGAAGCTTCCATTCTGCCTGGGACACTTCCCAAGTCTTTTTGTAGTTCCCATTAGATTTTTCTGGTTTTTTTACCTACACTATGCTTGTTTTCTTTGTGTTTATATGAATAAATTCTCTCTTTTAAGCCTTTGATAGAGTTGTATTAAATAAACTGATGGTTTATTTCTCAGGAACCTCAGGAGCTCGTTAAGTCAGAGAGCTGAAGAGGTGGCTCTGGGTCTGAGCACCTAGGCACTGAATGTTGATGCAGCTTCTGCAGTGTCTTGCTTCCCTTTTGCAGTTTGATTTTCATTGTGATGGAGTTGAAGAAGTCTCCTCTAAGCTGTTGCTTTTGAACAATAAAGGGTTTTTTAAAGTTAATTTTCATTGTCTGTTTTGCCCTGGATATCCCAAGTGCAGTGTGACGCTGAGAGGAGGTGGTATCAGAAGAGCCTGCTCATGGCCTTGCCCAGTGATGCTTTCAGCTATGTGCCCAGGAATGGGTATCTCTCAACCTCTCCAATCCCTATTCTGGTGTTGTATCACCAGAATACAAAAAATTACACAAATGCATTTCTTCTTTTGTGTTTGAATTCCCTGTATGCCAGCTTGTGTCATTACCACCGCTCCTGTTTTTGTCTGAGAGTGATTTAGGTCCTTCAGCTGCCTCAGAAAAGACAGAACCAACGAGGTCCTCATTCCTGACATTGCAGGATACTTCTGGATAGGAGCATTAGGGGGACAGTGGTACAGTGTGGAAGTTTCGTCTTGAGGGGTCCTGCTGTGTACCTGAATATATAAGAGAGCTGGTGGAAAAGCTCACCAAGCCGCTGCCCGTAATTTACAATCAGTCCTGGCTGACAAAGGAGGCCCCAGGAACCCGGAGTGTGGCCAGTGTTACGCTTATCTTCAGGAAGGGTCAGAAGTGGAATCCAGGGAGCTACGGGCCTGTCAGCCTGACCTTGGTGCTTGGGGAAGCTCATGGAGATGATCTTGAGTGCCCATCACATGGCATCTCCAGGAGATCCAGGGGGATCATTCCCAGCCAGCATGGGTTCGTCAAAGGCGTAACCGCCCGACCCAATCTCCTTCTGTAACACAGTGCCCCTCTTAGTGGACGAGGGAAAGTCCAGAAACGTTGACTTCCTGCACTTTGGAATAAAGTCTTTAACACTGTGTCCCACAGAACTCTCCTGGAGACACCAGCTGCTTGTGGCTTTGACGCTCTGTTCTTGAGTTAAAAACTGGCTGCTGGCCTGGCCCAGAGAGTGCTGGTGAATGGAATTCCTTGCAGCAGGCAGCTGGTCCCTAGTGGTGTCCCCCAGGACTCTGTACTGAGGGCTCTGTACTGTACTGTTTTTTACCTTTGTTGATGATCTGAGCTCTTGAGGGAATCCAAGAGTTCCTTTAGTCAGTTTGAGGACAACACCAAGCTGGGCGTGAGTGCTGTTCTGCTGGAGGGCAGGAAAGCTCTGCGGAAGGATCTGCACTGTCTTCTGGATCCACGGGCCAGGGCCAGTTGTGTGAGGTTCAACAAGGCCAAGTGCTGGGTCCTGCCCTTGGGTCACAGGAACCGCCTGCAGCTCCAGGCTGGGACAGCGTGTCTGGCAAACTGCTGGATGGGAGAGGACCTGGGGGTGCAGGTTTTCAAGGGCTGGACACGAGCTGGAGTGTGCCCAGGTGGCCAAGAAGGCCAATGGCACCGGGCTTGTGTCAGCAATGGTGTGGCCAGCAGGAGCCGGGCAGTGGCCAGCAGGAGCAGGGCAGTGGCCATCCCCCTGTGCTGGGGGCACTGGTGAGGCCACAGCTGGAATCTTGTGTTCAGCTTTGTTTCCTCACAGCAGGAAGGACACTGAGGTGCTGGATCATGTCCAGAGAAGGAAATGGAGCTGGGGAAGGGTCTGTAGAGCGAGTCATATGGGGAGCAGCTGAGGGAACTGGGTGAGTTTAGTGTGGGGAAAAGGAGGTTTGGGAGAACCGGATCACTCTGTACGATGATCTAGAAGAAAGTTATAACCATATGGGAATTGTTTTTTTCTCCCAGCAGCTAGCAATAGGAAAAAAAAATGGCCTCAAGATGTCCCAGTGGAGGTTCAAGTTGGATATTAGGGAAAATTTCTTCACTGAAGGAGTGGTCAAGCATCGGAGCAGGCTCCCTGGGGAAGTGGTGGAGTCACCACCGCTGAAAGTGTTCAAAAATGGAGTAAATGTGGCGCTTCATTATATGGCTTAATGGTATTTGGTCAAAGGCTGGGCTTGATGATCTTGGAGGTCTTTTCCAACCTTAGTGATTCTATGAATCTCGATTTGGTCCTGTTGTTTTTTCACTCAGCTAAATGGGAAGCAATCAGTTGCGTTTGCACGGAGCAGTATCCTTGAAGCGACGCAGTGCTGGAGGTTGTTTGAGCCCAGGAAAACAATCTCTTTGTGGCATGCAGGAGAAGGCTGGAGCTGCTGACCTGGGGAGGTGCTTCTGGATTGATAGTTGGAGGGCGAAGGAGCAGCCGGTGCTGGTGATGTGTGGGCAGTTCCCTTCACGAGGAATGCTGTGCTGGTTGGTTTGGACCATATCGAGTTGGGGGTGTTTGGATGATGGATCTCTTTGCTTGCTAATGATGTGTTGGGGTGAATTGTCCAAATCTCTGCAGTCCTTTATGGGTCCCCTCCTTGCTTCTTTGAGGTGCACCTTGTCTGTGCCACCCTGTTTCTTCTAAGGCAGTGCTGTGGCATTGCAGAATGGTTATCTTTGGTGGGATGATGGTTTGGAGGTGGCTTTCAAGGCTTTGCATTATTGGAGGGTCTGGAAGGCAGAGCGAGGTGGTGGAAGAGAAGGAGGTATGCAGGGCAGGCATCATGCCATTTGGGGCAAATGGGTGCCCCAGTGGTCTGGCAGCTGTAAGAGGTGCCTGGGGGCTGCAGGACCACCATTCCCTGGGAGCGTGCTATCCATAGCCTTTGATCCAGGCAGGATGCATTGGCAAGATGGGCTGCAGGACAGAGACTCATCCCCTCACAGCCTGAGGGGACCATGTCTTTGCATGTCAGGTCTAAGCGTGGAGCACAGTGAGCACAGCTTAGCTTTTTCATTCTTTTTTGTTTTTACAAAAAGTCTTTATTTCTAACAAAAGAATAAATAAATAAATAAATAAATAAATGGCCAGCCAAAGAAATAAATAATCAACTAAGTTAATTAATGAGTTAAATAAGTAAGCAAACAGAGTTCTGTGATAAATAGTGATTGGCATTCCCACAGTAGTTCCCCAGTGTCCATGATCCCCTTGCCGTTCATCAGGTGAGGTTGCAGTCCGGATGAACGTGGTAATTCCACAGGTAACAATACCTTCTGTATCCCCAGTGTCTCGTAGGTGTCCATGAATGTGTAGCACAGAAATTTCCTCTTCCTTCCTCTCCAGTGCCTGTGGTTTGGGTGTGGGCTGTGCCACATACTGGCCCCAGTGCCAGCACGCTCATAGGCCTTTCCCCATCAGCTCATCGGTTGGAAGACGTGTGACTGGTACCAAGTGATCCCAGCCTGGGCTCCTGCTGTCACCACTCAATCCATGGCTACTGGTGCTGGCTGGCGATGGGTGTTTGTTCTCTGTGGGTTTAGTGGGGTCCAGAGCAGCTTGGTGCTTCATGCGCCGTATGAGTTTGTCCACGTGTTGTAAGCAGACACGAGCTTCGAGGCGGACGTGGTCCCAGGCGCAGGCGCTGTGGCTGTGTGCCTGGAGAAAGGCGTGGATTTTCCCGAAGTACTTGTTGATGGTGAGCCGCGGGTCGCTTTGTCCTTTGAAGAGCAGGGGGTCGTTGGGGAGGCATTGATTGAGGTGGTGGATGTGGTGCTGCAGTTTGTTGAGGAGGAGGTTGCGAGCGTGGCTGGGCCAGTGCTGGCGGTTGCTGTTGGAGCTGAGGGTGTGGAAGAGGCGCTGGAGGATGCGCAGGGCGGTGGCGGCGGCTTGGTGCGGGCCGAGGTTGGGGTGGAGGAGGGTGTCGGGGAAGAAGGGCGGCTCTTGGAGGCGGCAGGGCTGTGTGTGGCTGGGAGGCATGTCCTGGAGGAGGCGGAGTGCGTCGCCGGGGAAGGTGTCGTCGTGTGTCCAGAGGCGTTGGCAGGCGAGGCTGGTGGCCAGAGCGGCGAGGAGGAGCAGGAGCGGCGGTGCGGCGTGCGGCAGCCGTGGCTGTGTGGCTGTGGGCACAGCCATGCTGGGTCTGCGGGTGCTGTCGGGTGGTGCTGGGCAGGAGGAGCCCGGTGAGGCTCGGTGGTGCTGCTGCTGCTGGTGGCTGTGGCTGGGGCGCTGCCGGCTTTGTACGGTGGCAGCTTTCCCTTCATCGCTTTCTGATTGCCGGGAGTTTCCGGCCGTGCTTTCCAGTCTGTGCTGGTGGCTGTGGTGGTCTTGGGCAGTGTTTTCTTGGGGTGGCCGTGGTTGAGGATTGTGGTGGCAGCGGTGTGCTGGGGCAGAGTGTCAGTCATGGCTGGAAGGGGTTGTGAAAGCTCTGGGCCAGAGGCGCTGTGGGGTCAGGTGCGTTGGAGAGGGTGTTGGGCGATCCTTTCACTTGCCGAGCCAGCTGCAAGGTCTGTGCTGTTGAGCTGAGTCTCTGTTTGTGCCCAAGCATCGTTTCCACTTGCAAAGCCCTGGTTTTGGTTGTGGTCACTTTTCCTTTCACTTTGAGGCTTGCCTTTAATTTCATCTTAGCCACTGTTTTCCTTTTGTGGTTGCAAGGGATGTGCGGTGATGTCAGTGGGTGAGGGCCGGCGTTTCCCCTCCTGCGGTTAACGCCCAGAGGCACTGGCAGGGTTCAAGGGGCTGTCTGTGCATGTGGGTCTTGGAGGCCTGAGTGTGTCCTTGCAAGGAGGCACTGCACCTGCTGTGTTTGGGAGGAGCGAGCCACAAGGCAGGCAAGAAAGGCTGAGTGAAGAAGTCGCGGAAAGGGAAAGCTTTTGCTGTTACTGTCGCGCTTGGTGCCATGGCTGTGGCCCCGGAGCATCGGTCTGCTTTTGAGATCCATGCCTCAGTGGCTGAGGTGGCCAGAGGTCAAAGGAGGACATTCCCCCATGAAAGAAATGGGGTTGCGCTTTGGGACTGCTGGAGCCCTTGCTCGGAGCAGCGCGTCCTGTTCAGGGCTCTTTAGTCTATGAGAGGTGTGGTGTCCTTGGAAGGTGATGGCTCTGAAAATACACGGGGGTCCAGAGGCCGTGACCTGTGAGAAAGGCTGAGGGAGCTTGGCTTCTTTGGCTGGAGTATTGTAGGTTTGCCAGTAGTTTCAGATGCCTTTCCAAAAATGCACAAAATCTGCGGCAAGGTGAAGAGGTGTTTGGGGTGTGCAGAGACTTGCAAGGGGATGATCCCTCTGGCCTGGTGGAGAAATGGTGGGATTGTTGCTTGGAGCAGATTGTGGGATTTGAAAGTTTTAGGCCTTTGGGGGACAGAGAATTTGGAGGTGAGCGGTTGTTTGTCACCTTGTGCGTCAGTGATCTCCAGGCAGGCTGCCGAAGGCACACAAGGCAAATGCTGGGAGCCCTCGCGGAAAATCCCTGTAGATCCCCAGGCCAGTGTAGGAGAGGGTCGAGTTTGAGTCCGTCGTGGCAACCTGAATGTGCACAAGTCCATGGGACCTGAAGAGACTGATGCGTGAGCCCTGAGGGAACTGTCAGATGGAGCTGCTGGGCCACAGTGCCTGGTTTTTGAAATCTGGTGTCCGTCAGTTGAAGTTCCCAGTAAGTGGTAGAAGGGAGGTATAAGCCTCCCTTTGTATAAGGGGAAAAGCAGAAGAGTGTGGGAACTACAGAGCAGTCCGGCTGAGCGCAGTGTCAGGCAAGAAGATGAGGCTGTTGTGCTTGGTCACCAGACTCGGCTAAGGCCTAGGGAAAACCAAGAGGTGGTCGGTAATGGGGAGCATGGCATTCCAATTGCGTAGTCGCCATTCCTGGTGATGTTTTGTGATGTTCTATGGCTACGGCTACAGAGCAGTGGTGGATAGGGGCAGAGCAAGTGAGCTTGTGTGCCTGGGCTTGAGCAAAGTGCTGGGCCGTGTCCTGCATCCTTGTCTGTGAGTCAGAGAGGCATGGATTGGATGGATGGAGCACGTTGTGGATAAAGCAGATGAGGTGCAGCGGTGCTCCCCAGCCTTTGCGTGTTTTTCTTTTTGGGACTCTGTGGTGGTGGCCAACCGCTGGCAGTGTTTTTCCAAGGGGTTTGCTACAGCATCTTGCTTGGTCAGGTGCCATTGAGAAGAGTGGGCAGAGGCGGTTTGGAGGATGGCTTGGGGTAGGTGTGGAGTGAGGATGGCTTTGGCTGGCCCAGAGACTGGTTGCTGTGCTAGAGAGATGAGAGGGAATGGCAAGTGTTTTGTCGTAGGTCTTTATTTTCAGCGGCATAAATAAGTGAATAAGTAGAAAAATAAATACGTGTATCAATAAATAAAGAAACAAATAAATAAATCAGTCTAGAAATAAGTGGAGAAAGTCCTTTGCCCGTATCACTGGGAGAGGCTGAATCAATGGGAGAGGGAGTGGTTGGGGGCTGCGGGTGGCGTGCGGTTGTTGCAGCCCTGTCTCTGGTCCCAGGTGAGAGGAGGCGTGGGGTTGGAGGTGGGTTTGGGTGGTAGGTGTGGGTTGGAGTGTGGGTGTCTGCGCTAGCGGCGCCTGGCACGTGTGAGGTTGTGGAGGTGCCGTAAAGAGGCACGAGCTTCGAGGCGGAGGTGGTCCCAGGCGCTGTGGCTGTGGGTGTGGAGGGAGGGGTGGATGTCCCTGAAGTACTTGTTGATGGCGAGCCGCGGGTTTGCGTGGTCCTTTGGAGAGCAGGGCGTTGTCGGGGAGGCGTTGCTCCAGGTGGTGGATGTGGTGCTGCAGTTTGTTGAGGAGGAGGTTGCGAGCGTGGCTGGGCCAGTGCTGGCGGGTGCTGTTGGAGCTGAGGGTGTGGAAGAGGCGCTGGAGGATGCGCAGGGCGGTGGCGGCGGCTTGGTGCGGGCCGAGGTTGGGGTGGAGGAGGGTGTCGGGGAAGAAGGGCGGCTCTTGGAGGCGGCAGGGCTGTGTGTGGCTGGGAGGCATGTCCTGGAGGAGGCGGAGTGCGTCGCCGGGGAAGGTGTCGTCGTGTGTCCAGAGGCGTTGGCAGGCGAGGAGGAGGAGTAGGTGCGGCGTGCGGCAGCCGTGGCTGTGTGGCTGTGTGGCTGTGGGCACAGCCACGCTGGGTCTGCGGGTGCTGTCGGGTGGTGCTGGGCAGGAGGAGCCCGGTGAGGCTCGGTGGTGCTGCTGCTGCTGGTGGCTGTGGCTGGGGCGCTGCCGGCTTTGTACGGCGGCAGCTTTCCCTTCATCGCTTTCTGATTGCCGGGAGTTTCCGGCCGTGCTTTCCAGTCTGTGCTGGTGGCTGTGGTGGTCTTGGGCAGTGTTTTGTTGGGTTGACTGTGGCTGGCGATGGTGGTGTTAATTCTCTTTTTGCCTTTAGAGGTTGCCTCTTGCCTGTTGGTTGTGGTGTAGTGGAACCCTACGTTAGTGCCACATCATGTATTTGCGATGATGTTGTGTGTTTCTTGTGGTTTTCCTTTCTCTCTGGGGTCGTCTCTCGTTCATCATGTGTTCCGCTGAATTTCTTTTATTGCCCTTTACAGGACACTGCATCAATTGTAGTATCGTATCTTGGGCTTCTCCCTTTTTTCTATAGCTATGTCTGATGTTGAACAGACTTTTTCGTTTTGGAGAGTGCTGAAGTCAAATCTCGCTGAACTCTTCTAAAGTTTAATATTTTGAAGATTTTTCAAGTAGTGCTTCCTTACTGATTTTTGCACGCTTGTCAGTATGTGTCAGCTTGGTTCCTAGTGTTGAAAAAGGAAGTAGTGGTACTTGTAAGTATCTAGTAAGTAACTCGTAAATTTCTGTTAAGTTGCTGAGCTGATTGAGCTGTTGCAGCTTTTAATGCATTTGGGTCAATCATTTTTTCCCGTAAATTCTAGTTGCAGACCTTTACTGCCGGGGTATTCAGCACAAGCCTTCTATTAGTGTGCCTGGAGATTTGTCCCTTGAGTGGGGACACACCTCTAGGTTATTGCTTGAGGTAAAACAAAAGTAATTGGATTAATTACCTTTTTCTGTAGTTTGTTATTAATCTGGCTTTCAAAGGATTGGGGTAGTGGAGCACTGTACAAGTAGTTACCACTGTCTGTAATGGATCATAGATAATTCTGATCAAAATTATTTGAGTATTGTCATGATTAATTTTAATTATTTGTTTTTCCCATATTTCCCATATATTTCCTCGATAGACGTGTAAACAAATATTTCTCTCATCTTGCAGGACAAATTTGTATAAAAGGTCAATTACACATATATAATTCTTTTGAGATGAACCATTTACCTACTGTGGGCCTAGGATTGTATTAAGCTGCCTCCAGACTTCTCTAAGAAGGAGTTTAGCAAGCAAGGAGGCATTTTGTGAACCTCAGTGGGAAGCCTTCCCTGATAAATGTTGTCGGAAGCTTCCATTCTGCCTGGGACACTTCCCAAGTCTTTTTGTAGTTCCCATTAGATTTTTCTGGTTTTTTTACCTACACTATGCTTGTTTTCTTTGTGTTTATATGAATAAATTCTCTCTTTTAAGCCTTTGATAGAGTTGTATTAAATAAACTGATGGTTTATTTCTCAGGAACCTCAGGAGCTCGTTAAGTCAGAGAGCTGAAGAGGTGGCTCTGGGTCTGAGCACCTAGGCACTGAATGTTGATGCAGCTTCTGCAGTGTCTTGCTTCCCTTTTGCAGTTTGATTTTCATTGTGATGGAGTTGAAGAAGTCTCCTCTAAGCTGTTGCTTTTGAACAATAAAGGGTTTTTTAAAGTTAATTTTCATTGTCTGTTTTGCCCTGGATATCCCAAGTGCAGTGTGACGCTGAGAGGAGGTGGTATCAGAAGAGCCTGCTCATGGCCTTGCCCAGTGATGCTTTCAGCTATGTGCCCAGGAATGGGTATCTCTCAACCTCTCCAATCCCTATTCTGGTGTTGTATCACCAGAATACAAAAAATTACACAAATGCATTTCTTCTTTTGTGTTTGAATTCCCTGTATTCCAGCTTGTGTCATTACCACCGCTCCTGTTTTTGTCTGAGAGTGATTTAGGTCCTTCAGCTGCCTCAGAAAAGACAGAACCAACGAGGTCCTCATTCCTGACATTGCAGGATACTTCTGGATAGGAGCATTAGGGGGACAGTGGTACAGTGTGGAAGTTTCGTCTTGAGGGGTCCTGCTGTGTACCTGAATATATAAGAGAGCTGGTGGAAAAGCTCACCAAGCCGCTGCCCGTAATTTACAATCAGTCCTGGCTGACAAAGGAGGCCCCAGGAACCCGGAGTGTGGCCAGTGTTACGCTTATCTTCAGGAAGGGTCAGAAGTGGAATCCAGGGAGCTACGGGCCTGTCAGCCTGACCTTGGTGCTTGGGGAAGCTCATGGAGATGATCTTGAGTGCCCATCACATGGAACCTCCAGGAGATCCAGGGGATCATGCCCAGCCAGCATGGGTTTGTCAAAGGCGTAACCGCCCGACCCAATCTCCTTCTGTAACACAGTGCCCCTCTTAGTGGACGAGGGAAAGTCCAGAAACGTTGACTTCCTGCACTTTGGAATAAAGTCTTTAACACTGTGTCCCACAGAACTCTCCTGGAGACACCAGCTGCTTGTGGCTTTGACGCTCTGTTCTTGAGTTAAAAACTGGCTGCTGGCCTGGCCCAGAGAGTGCTGGTGAATGGAATTCCTTGCAGCAGGCAGCTGGTCCCTAGTGGTGTCCCCCAGGACTCTGTACTGAGGGCTCTGTACTGTACTGTTTTCTACCTTTGTTGATGATCTGAGCTCTTGAGGGAATCCAAGAGCTCCTTTAGTCAGTTTGAGGACAACACCAAGCTGGGTGTGAGTGCTGTTCTGCTGGAGGGCAGGAAGGCTCTGCAGAAGGATCTGCACTGTCTTCTGGATCCACGGGCCAGGGCCAGTTGTGTGAGGTTCAACAAGGCCAAGTGCTGGGTCCTGCCCTTGGGTCACAGGAACCGCCTGCAGCTCCAGGCTGGGACAGCGTGTCTGGCAAACTGCTGGATGGGAGAGGACCTGGGGGTGCAGGTTTTCAAGGGCTGGACACGAGCTGGAGTGTGCCCAGGTGGCCAAGAAGGCCAATGGCACCGGGCTTGTGTCAGCAATGGTGTGGCCAGCAGGAGCCGGGCAGTGGCCAGCAGGAGCCGGGCAGTGGCCATCCCCCTGTGCTGGGGGCACTGGTGAGGCCACAGCTGGAATCTTGTGTTCAGCTTTGTTTCCTCACAGCAGGAAGGACACTGAGGTGCTGGATCATGTCCAGAGAAGGAAATGGAGCTGGGGAAGGGTCTGTAGAGCGAGTCATATGGGGAGCAGCTGAGGGAACTGGGTGAGTTTAGTGTGGGGAAAAGGAGGTTCGGGAGAACCGGATCACTCTGTACGATGATCTAGAAGAAAGTTATAACCATATGGGAATTGGTTTTTTCTCCCAGCAGCTAGCAATAGGAAAAAAAAATGGCCTCAAGATGTCCCAGTGGAGGTTCAAGTTGGATATTAGGGAAAATTTCTTCACTGAAGGAGTGGTCAAGCATCGGAGCAGGCTCCCTGGGGAAGTGGTGGAGTCACCACCGCTGAAAGTGTTCAAAAATGGAGTAAATGTGGCGCTTCATTATATGGCTTAATGGTATTTGGTCAAAGGCTGGGCTTGATGATCTTGGAGGTCTTTTCCAACCTTAGTGATTCTATGAATCTCGATTTGGTCCTGTTGTTTTTTCACTCAGCTAAATGGGAAGCAATCAGTTGCGTTTGCACGGAGCAGTATCCTTGAAGCGACGCAGTGCTGGAGGTTGTTTGAGCCCAGGAAAACAATCTCTTTGTGGCATGCAGGAGAAGGCTGGAGCTGCTGACCTGGGGAGGTGCTTCTGGATTGATAGTTGGAGGGCGAAGGAGCAGCCGGTGCTGGTGATGTGTGGGCAGTTCCCTTCACGAGGAATGCTGTGCTGGTTGGTTTGGACCATATCGAGTTGGGGGTGTTTGGATGATGGATCTCTTTGCTTGCTAATGATGTGTTGGGGTGAATTGTCCAAATCTCTGCAGTCCTTTATGGGTCCCCTCCTTGCTTCTTTGAGGTGCACCTTGTCTATGCCACCCTGTTTCTTCTAAGGCAGTGCTGTGGCATTGCAGAATGGTTATCTTTGGTGGGATGATGGTTTGGAGGTGGCTTTCAAGGCTTTGCATTATTGGAGGGTCTGGAAGGCAGAGCAAGGTGGTGGAAGAGAAGGAGGTATGCAGGGCAGGCATCATGCCATTTGGGGCAAATGGGTGCCCCAGTGGTCTGGCAGCTGTAAGAGGTGCCTGGGGGCTGCAGGACCACCATTCCCTGGGAGCGTGCTATCCATAGCCTTTGATCCAGGCAGGATGCATTGGCATGATGGGCTGCAGGACAGAGACTCATCCCCTCACAGCCTGAGGGGACCATGTCTTTGCATGTCAGGTCTAAGCGTGGAGCACAATGAGCACAGCTTAGCTTTTTCATTCTTTTTTGTTTTTACAAAAAGTCTTTATTTCTAACAAAAGAATAAATAAATAAATAAATAAATAAATGGCCAGCCAAAGAAATAAATAATCGACTAAGTTAATTAATGAATTAAATAAGTAAGCAAACAGAGTTCTGTGATAAATAGTGATTGGCATTCCCACAGTAGTTCCCCAGTGTCCATGATCCCCTTGCCGTTCATCAGGTGAGGTTGCAGTCCGGATGAACGCGGTAATTCCACAGGTAACAATACCTTCTGTATCCCCAGTGTCTCGTAGGTGTCCATGAATGTGTAGCACAGAAATTTCCTCTTCCTTCCTCTCCAGTGCCTGTGGTTTGGGTGTGGGCTGTGCCACATACTGGCCCCAGTGCCAGCACGCTCATAGGCCTTTCCCCATCAGCTCATCGGTTGGAAGACGTGTGACTGGTACCAAGTGATCCCAGCCTGGGCTCCTGCTGTCACCACTCAATCCATGGCTACTGGTGCTGGCTGGCGATGGGTGTTTGTTCTCTGTGGGTTTAGTGGGGTCCAGAGCAGCTTGGTGCTTCATGCGCCGTATGAGTTTGTCCACGTGTTGTAAGCAGACACGAGCTTCGAGGCGGACGTGGTCCCAGGCGCAGGCGCTGTGGCTGTGTGCCTGGAGAAAGGCGTGGATTTTCCCGAAGTACTTGTTGATGGTGAGCCGCGGGTCGCTTTGTCCTATGAAGAGCAGGGGGTCGTTGGGGAGGCATTGATTGAGGTGGTGGATGTGGTGCTGCAGTTTGTTGAGGAGGAGGTTGCGAGCGTGGCTGGGCCAGTGCTGGCGGGTGCTGTTGGAGCTGAGGGTGTGGAAGAGGCGCTGGAGGATGCGCAGGGCGGTGGCGGCGGCTTGGTGCGGGCCGAGGTTGGGGTGGAGGAGGGTGTCGGGGAAGAAGGGCGGCTCTTGGAGGCGGCAGGGCTGTGTGTGGCTGGGAGGCATGTCCTGGAGGAGGCGGAGTGCGTCGCCGGGGAAGGTGTCGTCGTGTGTCCAGAGGCGTTGGCAGGCGAGGCTGGTGGCCAGAGCGGCGAGGAGGAGCAGGAGCGGCGGTGCGGCGTGCGGCAGCCGTGGCTGTGTGGCTGTGGGCACAGCCATGCTGGGTCTGCGGGTGCTGTCGGGTGGTGCTGGGCAGGAGGAGCCCGGTGAGGCTCGGTGGTGCTGCTGCTGCTGGTGGCTGTGGCTGGGGCGCTGCCGGCTTTGTACGGCGGCAGCTTTCCCTTCATCGCTTTCTGATTGCCGGGAGTTTCCGGCCGTGCTTTCCAGTCTGTGCTGGTGGCTGTGGTGGTCTTGGGCAGTGTTTTCTTGGGGTGGCCGTGGTTGAGGATTGTGGTGGCAGCGGTGTGCTGGGGCAGAGTGTCAGTCATGGCTGGAAGGGGTTGTGAAAGCTCTGGGCCAGAGGCGCTGTGGGGTCAGGTGCGTTGGAGAGGGTGTTGGGCGATCCTTTCACTTGCCGAGCCAGCTGCAAGGTCTGTGCTGTTGAGCTGAGTCTCTGTTTGTGCCCAAGCATCGTTTCCACTTGCAAAGCCCTGGTTTTGGTTGTGGTCACTTTTCCTTTCACTTTGAGGCTTGCCTTTAATTTCATCTTAGCCACTGTTTTCCTTTTGTGGTTGCAAGGGATGTGCGGTGATGTCAGTGGGTGAGGGCCGGCGTTTCCCCTCCTGCGGTTAACGCCCAGAGGCACTGGCAGGGTTCAAGGGGCTGTCTGTGCATGTGGGTCTTGGAGGCCTGAGTGTGTCCTTGCAAGGAGGCACTGCACCTGCTGTGTTTGGGAGGAGCGAGCCACAAGGCAGGCAAGAAAGGCTGAGTGAAGAAGTCGCGGAAAGGGAAAGCTTTTGCTGTTACTGTCGCGCTTGGTGCCATGGCTGTGGCCCCGGAGCATCGGTCTGCTTTTGAGATCCATGCCTCAGTGGCTGAGGCGGCCAGAGGTCAAAGGAGGACATTCCCCCATGAAAGAAATGGGGTTGCGCTTTGGGACTGCTGGAGCCCTTGCTCGGAGCAGCGCGTCCTGTTCAGGGCTCTTTAGTCTATGAGAGGTGTGGTGTCCTTGGAAGGTGATGGCTCTGAAAATGCACGGGGGTCCAGAGGCCGTGACCTGTGAGAAAGGCTGAGGGAGCTTGGCTTCTTTGGCTGGAGTATTGTAGGTTTGCCAGTAGTTTCAGATGCCTTTCCAAAAATGCACAAAATCTGCGGCAAGGTGAAGAGGTGTTTGGGGTGTGCAGAGACTTGCAAGGGGATGATCCCTCTGGCCTGGTGGAGAAATGGTGGGATTGTTGCTTGGAGCAGATCGTGGGATTTGAAAGTTTTAGACCTTTGGGGGACAGAGAATTTGGAGGTGAGCGGTTGTTTGTCACCTTGTGCGTCAGTGATCTCCAGGCAGGCTGCCGAAGGCACACAAGGCAAATGCTGGGAGCCCTCGCGGAAAATCCCTGTAGATCCCCAGGCCAGTGTAGGAGAGGGTCGAGTTTGAGTCCGTCGTGGCAACCTGAATGTGCACAAGTCCATGGAACCTGAAGAGGCTGATGCGTGAGCCGTGAGGGAACTGTCAGATGGAGCTGCTGGGCCACAGTGCCTGGTTTTTGAAATCTGGTGTCCGTCAGTTGAAGTTCCCAGTAAGTGGTAGAAGGGAGGTATAAGCCTCCCTTTGTATAAGGGGAAAAGCAGAAGAGTGTGGGAACTACAGAGCAGTCCGGCTGAGCGCAGTGTCAGGCAAGAAGATGAGGCTGTTGTGCTTGGTCACCAGACTCGGCTAAGGCCTAGGGAAAACCAAGAGGTGGTCGGTAATGGGGAGCATGGCATTCCAATTGCGTAGTCGCCATTCCTGGTGATGTTTTGTGATGTTCTATGGCTAAGGCTACAGAGCAGTGGTGGATAGGGGCAGAGCAAGTGAGCTTGTGTGCCTGGGCTTGAGCAAAGTGCTGGGCCGTGTCCTGCATCCTTGTCTGTGAGTCAGAGAGGCATGGATTGGATGGATGGAGCACGTTGTGGATAAAGCAGATGAGGTGCAGCGGTGCTCCCCAGCCTTTGCGTGTTTTTCTTTTTGGGACTCTGTGGTGGTGGCCAACCGCTGGCAGTGTTTTTCCAAGGGGTTTGCTACAGCATCTTGCTTGTCAGGTGCCATTGAGAAGAGTGGGCAGAGGCGGTTTGGAGGATGGCTTGGGGTAGGTGTGGAGTGAGGATGGCTTTGGCTGGCCCAGAGACTGGTTGCTGTGCTAGAGAGATGAGAGGGAATGGCAAGTGTTTTGTCGTAGGTCTTTATTTTCAGCGGCATAAATAAGTGAATAAGTAGAAAAATAAATACGTGTATCAATAAATAAAGAAACAAATAAATAAATCAGTCTAGAAATAAGTGGAGAAAGTCCTTTGCCCGTATCACTGGGAGAGGCTGAATCAATGGGAGAGGGAGTGGTTGGGGGCTGCGGGTGGCGTGCGGTTGTTGCAGCCCTGTCTCTGGTCCCAGGTGAGAGGAGGCGTGGGGTTGGAGGTGGGTTTGGGTGGTAGGTGTGGGTTGGAGTGTGGGTGTCTGCGCTAGCGGCGCCTGGCACGTGTGAGGTTGTGGAGGTGCCATAAAGAGGCACGAGCTTCGAGGCGGAGGTGTTCCCAGGCGCTGTGGCTGTGGGTGTGGAGGGAGGGGTGGATGTCCCTGAAGTACTTGTTGATGGCGAGCCGCGGGTTTGCGTGGTCCTTTGGAGAGCAGGGCGTTGTCGGGGAGGCGTTGCTCCAGGTGGTGGATGTGGTGCTGCAGTTTGTTGAGGAGGAGGTTGCGAGCGTGGCTGGGCCAGTGCTGGCGGGTGCTGTTGGAGCTGAGGGTGTGGAAGAGTCGCTGGAGGATGCGCAGGGCGGTGGCGGCGGCTTGGTGCGGGCCGAGGTTGGGGTGGAGGAGGGTGTCGGGAAAGAAGGGCGGCTCTTGGAGGCGGCAGGGCTGTGTGTGGCTGGGAGGCATGTCCTGGAGGAGGCGGAGTGCGTCGCCGGGGAAGGTGTCGTCGTGTGTCCAGAGGCGTTGGCAGGCGAGGAGGAGGAGTAGGTGCGGCGTGCGGCAGCCGTGGCTGTGTGGCTGTGTGGCTGTGGGCACAGCCACGCTGGGTCTGCGGGTGCTGTCGGGTGGTGCTGGGCAGGAGGAGCCCGGTGAGGCTCGGTGGTGCTGCTGCTGCTGGTGGCTGTGGCTGGGGCGCTGCCGGCTTTGTACGGCGGCAGCTTTCCCTTCATCGCTTTCTGATTGCCGGGACTTTCCGGCCGTGCTTTCCAGTCTGTGCTGGTGGCTGTGGTGGTCTTGGGCAGTGTTTTGTTGGGTTGACTGTGGCTGGCGATGGTGGTGTTAATTCTCTTTTTGCCTTTAGAGGTTGCCTCTTGCCTGTTGGTTGTGGTGTAGTGGAACCCTACGTTAGTGCCACATCATGTATTTGCGATGATGTTGTGTGTTTCTTGTGGTTTTCCTTTCTCTCTGGGGTCGTCTCTCGTTCATCATGTGTTCCGCTGAATTTCTTTTATTGCCCTTTACAGGACACTGCATCAATTGTAGTATCGTATCTTGGGCTTCTCCCTTTTTTCTATAGCTATGTCTGATGTTGAACAGACTTTTTCGTTTTGGAGAGTGCTGAAGTCAAATCTCGCTGAACTCTTCTAAAGTTTAATATTTTGAAGATTTTTCAAGTAGTGCTTCCTTACTGATTTTTGCACGCTTGTCAGTATGTGTCAGCTTGGTTCCTAGTGTTGAAAAAGGAAGTAGTGGTACTTGTAAGTATCTAGTAAGTAACTCGTAAATTTCTGTTAAGTTGCTGAGCTGATTGAGCTGTTGCAGCTTTTAATGCATTTGGGTCAATCATTTTTTCCCGTAAATTCTAGTTGCAGACCTTTACTGCCGGGGTATTCAGCACAAGCCTTCTATTAGTGTGCCTGGAGATTCGTCCCTTGAGTGGGGACACACCTCTAGGTTATTGCTTGAGGTAAAACAAAAGTAATTGGATTAATTACCTTTTTCTGTAGTTTGTTATTAATCTGGCTTTCAAAGGATTGGGGTAGTGGAGCACTGTACAAGTAGTTACCACTGTCTGTAATGGATCATAGATAATTCTGATCAAAATTATTTGAGTATTGTCATGATTAATTTTAATTATTTGTTTTTCCCATATTTCCCATATATTTCCTTGATAGACGTGTAAACAAATATTTCTCTCATCTTGCAGGACAAATTTGTATAAAAGGTCAATTACACATATATAATTCTTTTGAGATGAACCATTTACCTACTGTGGGCCTAGGATTGTATTAAGCTGCCTCCAGACTTCTCTAAGAAGGAGTTTAGCAAGCAAGGAGGCATTTTGTGAACCTCAGTGGGAAGCCTTCCCTGATAAATGTTGTCGGAAGCTTCCATTCTGCCTGGGACACTTCCCAAGTCTTTTTGTAGTTCCCATTAGATTTTTCTGGTTTTTTTACCTACACTATGCTTGTTTTCTTTGTGTTTATATGAATAAATTCTCTCTTTTAAGCCTTTGATAGAGTTGTATTAAATAAACTGATGGTTTATTTCTCAGGAACCTCAGGAGCTCGTTAAGTCAGAGAGCTGAAGAGGTGGCTCTGGGTCTGAGCACCTAGGCACTGAATGTTGATGCAGCTTGTGCAGTGTCTTGCTTCCCTTTTGCAGTTTGATTTTCATTGTGATGGAGTTGAAGAAGTCTCCTCTAAGCTGTTGCTTTTGAACAATAAAGGGTTTTTTAAAGTTAATTTTCATTGTCTGTTTTGCCCTGGATATCCCAAGTGCAGTGTGACGCTGAGAGGAGGTGGTATCGGAAGAGCCTGCTCATGGCCTTGCCCAGTGATGCTTTCAGCTATGTGCCCAGGAATGGGTATCTCTCAACCTCTCCAATCCCTATTCTGGTGTTGTATCACCAGAATACAAAACACTACACAAATGCATTTCTTCTTTTGTGTTTGAATTCCCTGTATTCCAGCTTGTGTCATTACCACCGCTCCTGTTTTTGTCTGAGAGTGATTTAGTTCCTTCAGCTGCCTCAGAAAAGACAGAACCAACGAGGTCCTCATTCCTGACATTGCAGGATACTTCTGGATAGGAGCATTAGGGGGACAGTGGTACAGTGTGGAAGTTTCGTCTTGAGGGGTCCTGCTGTGTACCTGAATATATAAGAGAGCTGGTGGAAAAGCTCACCAAGCCGCTGCCCGTAATTTACAATCAGTCCTGGCTGACAAAGGAGGCCCCAGGAACCCGGAGTGTGGCCAGTGTTACGCTTATCTTCAGGAAGGGTCAGAAGTGGAATCCAGGGAGCTACGGGCCTGTCAGCCTGACCTTGGTGCTTGGGGAAGCTCATGGAGATCATCTTGAGTGCCCATCACATGGCACCTCCAGGAGATCCAGGGGATCATGCCCAGCCAGCATGGGTTTGTCAAAGGTGTAACCGCCCGACCCAATCTCCTTCTGTAACACAGTGCCCCTCTTAGTGGACGAGGGAAAGTCCAGAAACGTTGACTTCCTGCACTTTGGAATAAAGTCTTTAACACTGTGTCCCACAGAACTCTCCTGGAGACACCAGCTGCTTGTGGCTTTGACGCTCTGTTCTTGAGTTAAAAACTGGCTGCTGGCCTGGCCCAGAGAGTGCTGGTGAATGGAATTCCTTGCAGCAGGCAGCTGGTCCCTAGTGGTGTCCCCCAGGACTCTGTACTGAGGGCTCTGTACTGTACTGTTTTTTACCTTTGGTGATGATCTGAGCTCTTGAGGGAATCCAAGAGCTCCTTTAGTCAGTTTGAGGACAACACCAAGCTGGGCGTGAGTGCTGTTCTGCTGGAGGGCAGGAAGGCCCTGCGGAAGGATCTGCACTGTCTTCTGGATCCACGGGCCAGGGCCAGTTGTGTGAGGTTCAACAAGGCCAAGTGCTGGGTCCTGCCCTTGGGTCACAGGAACCGCCTGCAGCTCCAGGCTGGGACAGCGTGTCTGGCAAACTGCTGGATGGGAGAGGACCTGGGGGTGCAGGTTTTCAAGAGCTGGACACGAGCTGGAGTGTGCCCAGGTGGCCAAGAAGGCCAATGGCACCGGGCTTGTGTCAGCAATGGTGTGGCCAGCAGGAGCCGGGCAGTGGCCAGCAGGAGCAGGGCAGTGGCCATCCCCCTGTGCTGGGGGCACTGGTGAGGCCACAGCTGGAATCTTGTGTTCAGCTTTGTTTCCTCACAGCAGGAAGGACACTGAGGTGCTGGATCATGTCCAGAGAAGGAAATGGAGCTGGGGAAGGGTCTGTAGAGCGAGTCATATGGGGAGCAGCTGAGGGAACTGGGTGAGTTTAGTGTGGGGAAAAGGAGGTTCGGGAGAACCGGATCACTCTGTACGATGATCTAGAAGAAAGTTATAACCATATGGGAATTGGTTTTTTCTCCCAGCAGCTAGCAATAGGAAAAAAAAATGGCCTCAAGATGTCCCAGTGGAGGTTCAAGTTGGATATTAGGGAAAATTTCTTCACTGAAGGAGTGGTCAAGCATCGGAGCAGGCTCCCTGGGGAAGTGGTGGAGTCACCACCGCTGAAAGTGTTCAAAAATGGAGTAAATGTGGCGCTTCATTATATGGCTTAATGGTATTTGGTCAAAGGCTAGGCTTGATGATCTTGGAGGTCTTTTCCAACCTTAGTGATTCTATGAATCTCGATTTGGTCCTGTTGTTTTTTCACTCAGCTAAATGGGAAGCAATCAGTTGCGTTTGCACGGAACAGTATCGTTGAAGTGACGCAGTGCTGGAGGTTGTTTGAGCCCAGGAAAACAATCTCTTTGTGGCATGCAGGAGAAGGCTGGAGCTGCTGACCTGGGGAGGTGCTTCTGGATTGATAGTTGGAGGGCGAAGGAGCAGCCGGTGCTGGTGATGTGTGGGCAGTTCCCTTCACGAGGAATGCTGTGCTGGTTGGTTTGGACCATATCGAGTTGGGGGTGTTTGGATGATGGATCTCTTTGCTTGCTAATGATGTGTTGGGGTGAATTGTCCAAATCTCTGCAGTCCTTTATGGGTCCCCTCCTTGCTTCTTTGAGGTGCACCTTGTCTATGCCACCCTGTTTCTTCTAAGGCAGTGCTGTGGCATTGCAGAATGGTTATCTTTGGTGGGATGATGGTTTGGAGGTGGCTTTCAAGGCTTTGCATTATTGGAGGGTCTGGAAGGCAGAGCGAGGTGGTGGAAGAGAAGGAGGTATGCAGGGCAGGCATCATGCCATTTGGGGCAAATGGGTGCCCCAGTGGTCTGGCAGCTGTAAGAGGTGCCTGGGGGCTGCAGGACCACCATTCCCTGGGAGCGTGCTATCCATAGCCTTTGATCCAGGCAGGATGCATTGGCAAGATGGGCTGCAGGACAGAGACTCATCCCCTCACAGCCTGAGGGGACCATGTCTTTGCATGTCAGGTCTAAGCGTGGAGCACAATGAGCACAGCTTAGCTTTTTCATTCTTTTTTGTTTTTACAAAAAGTCTTTATTTCTAACAAAAGAATAAATAAATAAATAAATAAATAAATGGCCAGCCAAAGAAATAAATAATCGACTAAGTTAATTAATGAATTAAATAAGTAAGCAAACAGAGTTCTGTGATAAATAGTGATTGGCATTCCCACAGTAGTTCCCCAGTGTCCATGATCCCCTTCCCGTTCATCAGGTGAGGTTGCAGTCCGGATGAACGCGGTAATTCCACAGGTAACAATACCTTCTGTATCCCCAGTGTCTCGTAGGTGTCCATGAATGTGTAGCACAGAAATTTCCTCTTCCTTCCTCTCCAGTGCCTGTGGTTTGGGTGTGGGCTGTGCCACATACTGGCCCCAGTGCCAGCACGCTCATAGGCCTTTCCCCATCAGCTCATCGGTTGGAAGACGTGTGACTGGTACCAAGTGATCCCAGCCTGGGCTCCTGCTGTCACCACTCAATCCATGGCTACTGGTGCTGGCTGGCGATGGGTGTTTGTTCTCTGTGGGTTTAGTGGGGTCCAGAGCAGCTTGGTGCTTCATGCGCCGTATGAGTTTGTCCACGTGTTGTAAGCAGACACGAGCTTCGAGGCGGACGTGGTCCCAGGCGCAGGCGCTGTGGCTGTGTGCCTGGAGAAAGGCGTGGATTTTCCCGAAGTACTTGTTGATGGTGAGCCGCGGGTCGCTTTGTCCTATGAAGAGCAGGGGGTCGTTGGGGAGGCATTGATTGAGGTGGTGGATGTGGTGCTGCAGTTTGTTGAGGAGGAGGTTGCGAGCGTGGCTGGGCCAGTGCTGGCGGGTGCTGTTGGAGCTGAGGGTGTGGAAGAGGCGCTGGAGGATGCGCAGGGCGGTGGCGGCGGCTTGGTGCGGGCCGAGGTTGGGGTGGAGGAGGGTGTCGGGGAAGAAGGGCGGCTCTTGGAGGCGGCAGGGCTGTGTGTGGCTGGGAGGCATGTCCTGGAGGAGGCGGAGTGCGTCGCCGGGGAAGGTGTCGTCGTGTGTCCAGAGGCGTTGGCAGGCGAGGCTGGTGGCCAGAGCGGCGAGGAGGAGCAGGAGCGGCGGTGCGGCGTGCGGCAGCCGTGGCTGTGTGGCTGTGGGCACAGCCATGCTGGGTCTGCGGGTGCTGTCGGGTGGTGCTGGGCAGGAGGAGCCCGGTGAGGCTCGGTGGTGCTGCTGCTGCTGGTGGCTGTGGCTGGGGCGCTGCCGGCTTTGTACGGCGGCAGCTTTCCCTTCATCGCTTTCTGATTGCCGGGAGTTTCCGGCCGTGCTTTCCAGTCTGTGCTGGTGGCTGTGGTGGTCTTGGGCAGTGTTTTCTTGGGGTGGCCATGGTTGAGGATTGTGGTGGCAGCGGTGTGCTGGGGCAGAGTGTCAGTCATGGGTGGAAGGGGTTGTGAAAGCTCTGGGCCAGAGGCGTTGTGGGGTCAGGTGCGTTGGAGAGGGTGTTGGGCGATCCTTTCACTTGCTGAGCCAGCTGCAAGGTCTGTGCTGTTGAGCTGAGTCTCTGTTTGTGCCCAAGCATCGTTTCCACTTGCAAAGCCCTGGTTTTGGTTGTGGTCACTTTTCCTTTCACTTTGAGGCTTGCCTTTAATTTCATCTTAGCCACTGTTTTCCTTTTGTGTTTGCAAGGGATGTGCGGTGATGCCAGTGGGTGAGGGCCGGCGTTTCCCCTCCTGCGGTTAACGCCCAGAGGCACTGGCAGGGTTCAAGGGGCTGTCTGTGCATGTGGGTCTTGGAGGCCTGAGTGTGTCCTTGCAAGGAGGCACTGCACCTGCTGTGTTTGGGAGGAGCGAGCCACAAGGCAGGCAAGAAAGGCTGAGTGAAGAAGTCACGGAAAGGGAAAGCTTTTGCTGTTACTGTCGCGCTTGGTGCCATGGCTGTGGCCCCGGAGCATCGGTCTGCTTTTGAGATCCATGCCTCAGTGGCTGAGGCGGCCAGAGGTCAAAGGAGGACATTCCCCCATGAAAGAAATGGGGTTGCGCTTTGGGACTGCTGGAGCCCTTGCTCGGAGCAGCGCGTCCTGTTCAGGGCTCTTTAGTCTATGAGAGGTGTGGTGTCCTTGGAAGGTGATGGCTCTGAAAATGCACGGGGGTCCAGAGGCCGTGACCTGTGAGAAAGGCTGAGCGAGCTTGGCTTCTTTGGCTGGAGTATTGTAGGTTTGCCAGTAGTTTCAGATGCCTTTCCAAAAATGCACAAAATCTGCGGCAAGGTGAAGAGGTGTTTGGGGTGTGCAGAGACTTGCAAGGGGATGATCCCTCTGGCCTGGTGGAGAAATGGTGGGATTGTTGCTTGGAGCAGATCGTGGGATTTGAAAGTTTTAGGCCTTTGGGGGACAGAGAATTTGGAGGTGAGCGGTTGTTTGTCACCTTGTGCGTCAGTGATCTCCAGGCAGGCTGCCGAAGGCACACAAGGCAAATGCTGGGAGTCCTCGCGGAAAATCCCTGTAGATCCCCAGGCCAGTGTAGGAGAGGGTCGAGTTTGAGACCGTCGTGGCAACCTGAATGTGCACAAGTCCATGGGACCTGAAGAGGCTGATGCGTGAGCCGTGAGGGAACTGTCAGATGGAGCTGCTGGGCCACAGTGCCTGGTTTTTGAAATCTGGTGTCCGTCAGTTGAAGTTCCCAGTAAGTGGTAGAAGGGAGGTATAAGCCTCCCTTTGTATAAGGGGAAAAGCAGAAGAGTGTGGGAACTACAGAGCAGTCCGGCTGAGCGCAGTGTCAGGCAAGAAGATGAGGCTGTTGTGCTTGGTCACCAGACCCGGCTAAGGCCTAGGGAAAACCAAGAGGTGGTCGGTAATGGGGAGCATGGCATTCCAATTGCGTAGTCGCCATTCCTGGTGATTTTTTGTGATGTTCTATGGCTAAGGCTACAGAGCAGTGGTGGATAGGGGCAGAGCAAGTGAGCTTGTGTGCCTGGGCTTGAGCAAAGTGCTGGGCCGTGTCCTGCATCCTTGTCTGTGAGTCAGAGAGGCATGGATTGGATGGATGGAGCACGTTGTGGATAAAGCAGATGAGGTGCAGCGGTGCTCCCCAGCCTTTGCGTGTTTTTCTTTTTGGGACTCTGTGGTGGTGGCCAACCGCTGGCAGTGTTTTTTCCAAAGGGTTTGCTACAGCATCTTGCTTGGTTAGGTGCCATTGAGAAGAGTGGGCAGAGGTGGTTTGGAGGAAGGCTTGGGGTAGGTGTGGAGTGAGGATGGCTTTGGCTGGCCCAGAGACTGGTTGCTGTGCTAGAGAGATGAGAGGCAATGGCAAGTGTTTTGTCGTAGGTCTTTATTTTCAGCGGCATAAATAAGTGAATAAGTAGAAAAATAAATACATGTATCAATAAATAAAGAAACAAATAAATAAATCAGTCTAGAAATAAGTGGAGAAAGTCCTTTGCCCGTATCACTGGGAGAGGCTGAATCAATGGGAGAGGGAGTGGTTGGGGGCTGCGGGTGGCGTGCGGTTGTTGCAGCCCTGTCTCTGGTCCCAGGTGAGAGGAGGCGTGGGGTTGGAGGTGGGTTTGGGTGGTAGGTGTGGGTTGGAGTGTGGGTGTCTGCGCTAGCGGCGCCTGGCACGTGTGAGGTTGTGGAGGTGCCGTAAAGAGGCACGAGCTTCGAGGCGGAGGTGGTCCCAGGCGCTGTGGCTGTGGGTGTGGAGGGAGGGGTGGGTGTCCCTGAAGTACTTGTTGATGGCGAGCCGCGGGTTGCGTGGTCCTTTGGAGAGCAGGGCGTTGTCGGGGAGGCGTTGCTCCAGGTGGTGGATGTGGTGCTGCAGTTTGTTGAGGAGGAGGTTGCGAGCGTGGCTGGGCCAGTGCTGGCGGGTGCTGTTGGAGCTGAGGGTGTGGAAGAGGCGCTGGAGGATGCGCAGGGCGGTGGCGGCGGCTTGGTGCGGGCCGAGGTTGGGGTGGAGGAGGGTGTCGGGGAAGAAGGGCGGCTCTTGGAGGCGGCAGGGCTGTGTGTGGCTGGGAGGCATGTCCTGGAGGAGGCGGAGTGCGTCGCCGGGGAAGGTGTCGTCGTGTGTCCAGAGGCGTTGGCAGGCGAGGAGGAGGAGTAGGTGCGGCGTGCGGCAGCCGTGGCTGTGTGGCTGTGTGGCTGTGGGCACAGCCACGCTGGGTCTGCGGGTGCTGTCGGGTGGTGCTGGGCAGGAGGAGCCCGGTGAGGCTCGGTGGTGCTGCTGCTGCTGGTGGCTGTGGCTGGGGCGCTGCCGGCTTTGTACGGCGGCAGCTTTCCCTTCATCGCTTTCTGATTGCCGGGAGTTTCCGGCCGTGCTTTCCAGTCTGTGCTGGTGGCTGTGGTGGTCTTGGGCAGTGTTTTGTTGGGTTGACTGTGGCTGGCGATGGTGTTGTTAATTCTCTTTTTGCCTTTAGAGGTTGCCTCTTGCCTGTTGGTTGTGGTGTAGTGGAACCCTACGTTAGTGCCACATCATGTATTTGCGATGATGTTGTGTGTTTCTTGTGGTTTTCCTTTCTCTCTGGGGTCGTCTCTCGTTCATCATATGTTCCGCTGAATTTCTTTTATTGCCCTTTACAGGACACTGCATCAATTGTAGTATCGTATCTTGGGCTTCTCCCTTTTTTCTATAGCTATGTCTGATGTTGAACAGACTTTTTCGTTTTGGAGAGTGCTGAAGTCAAATCTCGCTGAACTCTTCTAAAGTTTAATATTTTGAAGATTTTTCAAGTAGTGCTTCCTTACTGATTTTTGCACGCTTGTCAGTATGTGTCAGCTTGGTTCCTAGTGTTGAAAAAGGAAGTAGTGGTACTTGTAAGTATCTAGTAAGTAACTCGTAAATTTCTGTTAAGTTGCTGAGCTGATTGAGCTGTTGCAGCTTTTAATGCATTTGGGTCAATCATTTTTTCCCGTAAATTCTAGTTGCAGACCTTTACTGCCGGGGTATTCAGCACAAGCCTTCTATTAGTGTGCCTGGAGATTCGTCCCTTGAGTGGGGACACACCTCTAGGTTATTGCTTGAGGTAAAACAAAAGTAATTGGATTAATTACCTTTTTCTGTAGTTTGTTATTAATCTGGCTTTCAAAGGATTGGGGTAGTGGAGCGCTGTACAAGTAGTTACCACTGTCTGTAATGGATCATAGATAATTCTGATCAAAATTATTTGAGTATTGTCATGATTAATTTGAATTATTTGTTTTTCCCATATTTCCCATATATTTCCTTGATAGACGTGTAAACAAATATTTTTCTCATCTTGCAGGACAAATTTGTATAAAAGGTCAATTACACATATATAATTCTTTTGAGATGAACCATTTACCTACTGTGGGCCTAGGATTGTATTAAGCTGCCTCCAGACTTCTCTAAGAAGGAGTTTAGCAAGCAAGGAGGCATTTTGTGAACCTCAGTGGGAAGCCTTCCCTGATAAATGTTGTCGGAAGCTTCCATTCTGCCTGGGACACTTCCCAAGTCTTTTTGTAGTTCCCATTAGATTTTTCTGGTTTTTTTACCTACACTATGCTTGTTTTCTTTGTGTTTATATGAATAAATTCTCTCTTTTAAGCCTTTGATAGAGTTGTATTAAATAAACTGATGGTTTATTTCTCAGGAACCTCAGGAGCTCGTTAAGTCAGAGAGCTGAAGAGGTGGCTCTGGGTCTGAGCACCTAGGCACTGAATGTTGATGCAGCTTCTGCAGTGTCTTGCTTCCCTTTTGCAGTTTGATTTTCATTGTGATGGAGTTGAAGAAGTCTCCTCTAAGCTGTTGCTTTTGAACAATAAAGGGTTTTTTAAAGTTAATTTTCATTGTCTGTTTTGCCCTGGATATCCCAAGTGCAGTGTGACGCTGAGAGGAGGTGGTATCAGAAGAGCCTGCTCATGGCCTTGCCCAGTGATGCTTTCAGCTATGTGCCCAGGAATGGGTATCTCTCAACCTCTCCAATCCCTATTCTGGTGTTGTATCACCAGAATACAAAAAATTACACAAATGCATTTCTTCTTTTGTGTTTGAATTCCCTGTATTCCAGCTTGTGTCATTACCACCGCTCCTGTTTTTGTCTGAGAGTGATTTAGGTCCTTCAGCTGCCTCAGAAAAGACAGAACCAACGAGGTCCTCATTCCTGACATTGCAGGATACTTCTGGATAGGAGCATTAGGGGGACAGTAGTACAGTGTGGAAGTTTCGTCTTGAGGGGTCCTGCTGTGTACCTGAATATATAAGAGAGCTGGTGGAAAAGCTCACCAAGCCGCTGCCCGTAATTTACAATCAGTCCTGGCTGACAAAGGAGGCCCCAGGAACCCGGAGTGTGGCCAGTGTTACGCTTATCTTCAGGAAGGGTCAGACGTGGAATCCAGGGAGCTACGGGCCTGTCAGCCTGACCTGGGTGCTTGGGGAAGCTCATGGAGATCATCTTGAGTGCCCATCACATGGCACTTCCAGGAGATCCAGGGGGATCATGTCCAGCCAGCATGGGTTTGTCAAAGGCGTAACCGCCCGACCCAATCTCCTTCTGTAACACAGTGCCCCTCTTAGTGGACGAGGGAAAGTCCAGAAACGTTGACTTCCTGCACTTTGGAATAAAGTCTTTAACACTGTGTCCCACAGAACTCTCCTGGAGACACCAGCTGCTTGTGGCTTTGACGCTCTGTTCTTGAGTTAAAAACTGGCTGCTGGCCTGGCCCAGAGAGTGCTGGTGAATGGAATTCCTTGCAGCAGGCAGCTGGTCCCTAGTGGTGTCCCCCAGGACTCTGTACTGAGGGCTCTGTACTGTACTGTTTTTTACCTTTGTTGATGATCTGAGCTCTTGAGGGAATCCAAGAGCTCCTTTAGTCAGTTTGAGGACAACACCAAGCTGGGCGTGAGTGCTGTTCTGCTGGAGGGCAGGAAAGCTCTGCGGAAGGATCTGCACTGTCTTCTGGATCCACGGGCCAGGGCCAGTTGTGTGAGGTTCAACAAGGCCAAGTGCTGGGTCCTGCCCTTGGGTCACAGGAACCGCCTGCAGCTCCAGGCTGGGACAGCGTGTCTGGCAAACTGCTGGATGGGAGAGGACCTGGGGGTGCAGGTTTTCAAGGGCTGGACACGAGCTGGAGTGTGCCCAGGTGGCCAAGAAGGCCAATGGCACCGGGCTTGTGTCAGCAATGGTGCGGCCAGCAGGAGCCGGGCAGTGGCCAGCAGGAGCAGGGCAGTGGCCATCCCCCTGTGCTGGGGGCACTGGTGAGGCCACAGCTGGAATCTTGTGTTCAGCTTTGTTTCCTCACAGCAGGAAGGACACTGAGGTGCTGGATCATGTCCAGAGAAGGAAATGGAGCTGGGGAAGGGTCTGTAGAGCGAGTCATATGGGGAGCAGCTGAGGGAACTGGGTGAGTTTAGTGTGGGGAAAAGGAGGTTCGGGAGAACCGGATCACTCTGTACGATGATCTAGAAGAAAGTTATAACCATATGGGAATTGTTTTTTTCTCCCAGCAGCTAGCAATAGGAAAAAAAAATGGCCTCAAGATGTCCCAGTGGAGGTTCAAGTTGGATATTAGGGAAAATTTCTTCACTGAAGGAGTGGTCAAGCATCGGAGCAGGCTCCCTGGGGAAGTGGTGGAGTCACCACCGCTGAAAGTGTTCAAAAATGGAGTAAATGTGGCGCTTCATTATATGGCTTAATGGTATTTGGTCAAAGGCTGGGCTTGATGATCTTGGAGGTCTTTTCCAACCTTAGTGATTCTATGAATCTCGATTTGGTCCTGTTGTTTTTTCACTCAGCTAAATGGGAAGCAATCAGTTGCGTTTGCACGGAGCAGTATCCTTGAAGTGACGCAGTGCTGGAGGTTGTTTGAGCCCAGGAAAACAATCTCTTTGTGGCATGCAGGAGAAGGCTGGAGCTGCTGACCTGGGGAGGTGCTTCTGGATTGATAGTTGGAGGGCGAAGGAGCAGCCGGTGCTGGTGATGTGTGGGCAGTTCCCTTCACGAGGAATGCTGTGCTGGTTGGTTTGGACCATATCGAGTTGGGGGTGTTTGGATGATGGATCTCTTTGCTTGCTAATGATGTGTTGGGGTGAATTGTCCAAATCTCTGCAGTCCTTTATGGGTCCCCTCCTTGCTTCTTTGAGGTGCACCTTGTCTATGCCACCCTGTTTCTTCTAAGGCAGTGCTGTGGCATTGCAGAATGGTTATCTTTGGTGGGATGATGGTTTGGAGGTGGCTTTCAAGGCTTTGCATTATTGGAGGGTCTGGAAGGCAGAGCGAGGTGGTGGAAGAGAAGGAGGTATGCAGGGCAGGCATCATGCCATTTGGGGCAAATGGGTGCCCCAGTGGTCTGGCAGCTGTAAGAGGTGCCTGGGGACTGCAGGACCACCATTCCCTGGGAGCGTGCTATCCATAGCCTTTGATCCAGGCAGGATGCATTGGCAAGATGGGCTGCAGGACAGAGACTCATCCCCTCACAGCCTGAGGGGACCATGTCTTTGCATGTCAGGTCTAAGCGTGGAGCACAGTGAGCACAGCTTAGCTTTTTCATTCTTTTTTGTTTTTACAAAAAGTCTTTATTTCTAACAAAAGAATAAATAAATAAATAAATAAATAAATGGCCAGCCAAAGAAATAAATAATTGACTAAGTTAATTAATGAATTAAATAAGTAAGCAAACAGAGTTCTGTGATAAATAGTGATTGGCATTCCCACAGTAGTTCCCCAGTGTCCATGATCCCCTTGCCGTTCATCAGGTGAGGTTGCAGTCCGGATGAACGCGGTAATTCCACAGGTAACAATACCTTCTGTATCCCCAGTGTCTCGTAGGTGTCCATGAATGTGTAGCACAGAAATTTCCTCTTCCTTCCTCTCCAGTGCCTGTGGTTTGGGTGTGGGCTGTGCCACATACTGGCCCCAGTGCCACCACGCTCATAGGCCTTTCCCCATCAGCTCATCGGTTGGAAGACGTGTGACTGGTACCAAGTGATCCCAGCCTGGGCTCCTGCTGTCACCACTCAATCCATGGCTACTGGTGCTGGCTGGCGATGGGTGTTTGTTCTCTGTGGGTTTAGTGGGGTCCAGAGCAGCTTGGTGCTTCATGCGCCGTATGAGTTTGTCCACGTGTTGTAAGCAGACACGAGCTTCGAGGCGGACGTGGTCCCAGGCGCAGGCGCTGTGGCTGTGTGCCTGGAGAAAGGCGTGGATTTTCCCGAAGTACTTGTTGATGGTGAGCCGCGGGTCGCTTTGTCCTATGAAGAGCAGGGGGTCGTTGGGGAGGCATTGATTGAGGTGGTGGATGTGGTGATCCAGTTTGTTGAGGAGGAGGTTGCGAGCGTGGCTGGGCCAGCGCTGGCGGGTGCTGTTGGAGCTGAGGGTGTGGAAGAGGCGCTGGAGGATGCGCAGGGCGGTGGCGGCGGCTTGGTGCGGGCTGAGGTTGTTGCGGAGGAGGCTGTCATTAAGGAATGGTGGGTTCTGGAGATTGCAGGGCTCTCTTATGTTTGGAGCCATGTCCTTCAGGAGCTTGAACGCCTCCCCTGGATCGTGGCTTTGCAGATGTCGGCATGGGAGGCCAGTTGTGAGAGCTGCGATGAAGAGCAGTAGTGCTAGGGTGCTGTGCCACAGGCAGGGCTGTGCACATCCAGGTGTAGCCATGGTGGAGCTTTAGGCGCTGTGCAGGATCCTCCAGTGTCTTGTCGGTCTCGGTGGTGGTGGTTGGTTTTCTTGGGGTGCTGCCGGTTGTGCAGTTTTATGTGCCCATGCCCATGCTTTCCTTTCATCACTATTCTCTAGAGAATTTCCCTTTTCCGTTTTCACTTTTGTTTTTTCTGTTTGCTTTCTCTTGAGGGCCTTGGTGCTTGTCACTGACCAGGAGGGGACGCTGCTATGAGAACTGGAGCTGAAACTTTGTCAAGGCTGCTGCCAGGGGGAACCCTGGCTCTTGAGCTATTGCAGGATACGAAAGTGTGCCATAAGCTTTCTGGTTGGCTGTGTTGGGGATTTGTTTCAGGGTTGTGTTTTCATCTTTTGTGTGCTTTGTGTGTTGCCTTTTTTTAGGGTTTAGTTTGAAATTTCTGTACCTGCCAGCATCTGTTTTTTCTTATTGCATGCTCTAATATTATTTATATATAATGTTTATTTTGCATGTTAATTAGTGCTTTCTTATATTTTTAATTGACAAATATTGTTAATTTTCTAGTCTTTTAAAATTCTTTTTGTATGTGTATATGCATTTGTATGCTAATACTTATTTTTTCTGTGGCACCTGTAGCTTTGCTAATGCAAGAGTTTTTCCTCTCTCTACAATATCTTGGAGAATATTTTTGGAGCCATCTCTCATAACCCTGTATCCAGAGTTAATTCCCCTTGGTATGTTGGTAGTTAGAAATATATGCACAGATGTCATACAGGATTTTTTTAATCTACACTTCATGCAGTGTTTGTTCTTTCTGGATTTTGTTTTTTTTTTTAAATTATGTTGTGAATTCTTTGTGAAAACATGGTAATGTTAGATGGTCTGAGGGCAGGAGCAGGAGGGAATATTTCTATTTCATATCCCAGCCCACTTACATGTGAAAAGTGAAAGTGGGCAGAGTTCCAGGTGTGAGTCATCACTGCTTCCTCTGTAACTTCAGCAGCAAGAGATCCCCATGGTTGCTGATAAAGCAAGAATGGGATTTTCTCCTGAGATTTTTTTTTAAAAATAAATCCAAGTAATGTGTGTATTGTTGATGTAAAGTCTCACTGTGGATTTTTTTTTTTTTTTTTTTTTTAGGTTCTTTTGGTGTATGTTACATTAGGATATGCTGTCTTCTCTGTTCATCTGTTGCAGAGAACTTACAAATGTGTCAGCTGGTGTGTGTGGTACCCAGTGAGCTGCTGGGTGGAATTTAAATTTATTATGTCTCATCACTTATTCTGTTTTCATAATTTTCTGCTTCACTTTTTTTCACTCTAGGGTGCTTCTCCTTTTGTAGGTTAGGAGATATCTGTGATGTTTGAAGAGCAGAGTGTCTTCCCCGATATTTTCCTTCGGGCAGGCATGAACTGCAGACATAACTGCCTTGCACGCATATTTTCTAATGAGTTTTTAATTTGAATGTGTGTATGCACAAATAGGATACAGATATAATTGCTACCCATAACACCATCTTCTCATGCAGATTTGATCATATCTTGTCCAGTTCGTATAGGAGGAAAATGTTAGTGTGCTAGTTCATATCAGCTGAACTGTGTTCACATCTCTTCTCTAGATCTTCTTTTCATGGCATTTTCATCAGAAGGTTATGAGAGTTCTGCTTTTGAGCAACCTGCTAAGACTTCTAATGTGAATTTAGTTGTGTTTTGCCAAGTGATTCAGGCTGGAGTTTTTAAGGAGGGGAATTACCAGGGAAGGAAATGTTGATGATGTAACAGCACCATTACAAGTTACAGAAAGCACATACAATACTAAAACTTTGCCACATTATTTCATATTCAGTGATGGAGTATTGGGTATAGGAGACAGGGAAGTGATGCACAGAAGTGGAGCAAGGTGGAGGGTGCTGTCCACTCTGAGAAAACATTTAAGGCAGTATGGCATTTGCAGAGAGGGGTGTGATAAAGAAGGAGATATATCCAGTATTTGAAAAAGTGTGAAAATTGATACATTACTATTTGGACTACTATTACTTACTAGACCTACATTACTAAGACTACTTACATTACTTAGACTACTATTACTTACTAGACTTATTACTACTTAGACTACTATTACTCCAATCTATTTTTGGATTGGAGGAGGTGAGGAGAACATGAAAATTAGGAGACAAAAACCAGATTATCAGACCCACAGGTGGAGTTCACCCAGAGAGACAAGGGCAAACTTCTTGCTTTTCTCCCAAACTGAGGTCAAAATACTGCTTTGGTTTTGCTGGCATGCCCCGTCATTTCAGAGTGCAAGCTTTCTAGTGTTGCTTACCTTCTTGTAGAAGACCTAGAAGAATGATCTAAAGCAGTGGTTTCCACCTTTTCTATGCACCCTATTAGCAAAAAATATGTGAGCACTCACCTTCAGTATAGTTTTACTTCTGAATTATATACATATACCCCTGTATTAGTGTGTATATATATATTATAAAACATACCCTAAGATAAAAATGAAAAAAAAGGAGAGAAAGGTTAAATGCTGTTTTAAAATTATCTTAAGTTGTATTTACCAAAGGTATCATATCAATTTTCTTCCTGCAACCCAATGGATTGGATACCCACCCCACTTTGGAGACTATGGCCTGAGGTCTCCTGTAAAGGAGTTTAAATAAATTTTCTAGTCATCTAATAGTAACTGGTTTTCTGTCTCTTTTGATGTATTTGTTGTTTTCGTAGCTGACATTTCCATTTTTAGAAAACAGGGCATGATACAAGGGCAAAACCTTAGACTTATATCCATGTTGTGATTGCACTCCTGGCCTGACCCCAGGCCTTTGAGCCACAATGCTCAGTTCTCTTTCAGCCAGTCTCACTGGAAGATGACAGTTCAGTGTGGGGCGCTGTGTGGGATATCATTTAGTTATTGCCTTTAACTTACCATTAAGAGATGAAATATTTGTATATAACACAAAAAGTGTCTATAAAGTAGGTTTATTTTTAGCTTGAGGCTCCAGGTAAATTTTAAGCTCTGCTGCACAACATAAGGTCAGCTTCCACTCAAACCCCCTTTAGTTCTTACTTTTAAAATTTTCTTCTGTCTCTAGTGTGCAGTTCGTCAGATCTGTAGTTTCAGCTATTAATAAATGGTGTTATCTCTTCCAAGGATTACTATGGAATTACATTCCCGGCTCCTGCAACCTTGACAGGCAGAGATGGGAGCCTTGCTAACAACCCGTACTCAGGTGAGTTCTAGTTAAAGATGAGGATGGCAAGTGAGATATGCTGGTTTCTCAGTGCAGATCATCCTGCTGTTGCTCAAAGAGGATCTGCTTTTCCCTTCTGTGGTCAAAGAAATCCTTCCTTGTTCTTTCTCTTGCTCTTTAGCTGTCATTGTGCAAAAAGATGGTATTAGTGCCATCCAGGATTTCAGCCAGTGCTTTTCATCCACTGCCAGTTGATTGCATCTTAAAACTGTAGCCATAGGCATTGTGGTTCCTATAATGATGGTATTAAGTGCTCTCATACTTCCTAGTAACCAACAAAAGGGAATACTGGTTGGGAATGAGGTAGAAGGGATTGATGTATGTCAGGCTGCCAAAAAGTACAAGTGTTTGTGAATTTTATGCTTCATGATGACTTCTCTTGGAAGGCTGGTTTTGGGTTAATAATTGAATTTCCCTTCCTGCTTCTTCAATAAGGTGGCCCACGATGCAAGCCTTGTTTTCCTGGCCTTCAGCTACTGTCTTCAGAACTGTGGTGGTGTGAGGAACTGGACATCTTAACTAGTCATGCTTGACAAATAAATAGACATTGGCAAAAATATGCCCATCCCTGCCTGTAAATCCTAACCTGCTTTCAGCCCATGAAGCTTAGCTAAACAGGTTAACCCCCAGGAGAGTCACAATTTAACCCAACAATCATTGGCTCTCTGGCTATTTACCATGCTTCCGCTTTTAGCATGTTTTATTGCAATGATCTGATAGTAATGAGTCTGCTCAGACCATGTGAGATAGGTAAGTATTGGCATCTCTCTTTATCAGTGGAGTAGCCATGGCACAGAGTTCTGTGCCATGAAAAGGCAATATCCCTGTGGCTGTCAGGAACAGAGACTGGGTGAGGGCTTCCCATAAACAACTGCAGGCTTTCAGGTGCAGGATGTGTCCTGTTCCGTAGTTGTCTGCTTCTATTCAGAGGATGTTAAGTCTATTGAATTCTCCACCTTTGCTGTATCTTTGGTAGCTTTTCTGACCAGTTCTTTCTTTCACAGGTGATGTAACAAAATATGGCCGTGGAGATACTGCCTCTCCTGCTCCTGCAACCACTCTGGCCCAGCCACAGCAGAACCATACACAGACTCACCACACGACTCAGCAGCCCTTCCTCAACCCGACCCTGCCCCCAGGGTACAGCTACACTGGGCTCCCTTACTATGCTGGGATGCCCGGTGTTCCCAGTGCATTCCAATATGGGCCAACCATGTTTGTAAGTGTGACGGCCTCAACTGTAATGCTCCCTGCATGCCTCTCTAGTTTTGCTTTCTCCAGCCCAAACACTCCACATCTTGGAATTATAGGAAGGTTTGGGTTGGAAAGTATCATCAAAGACGGTCTTGTTCCAATCCTCCTGCCATGGGCAGGGACACCTTCCACTAGACCAGATTGCTCAGAGCCCCATCCATCCTGACCTTGAACACTTCCAGGGATGTGGGCCATCCGCATCTTCTCCAGGCAACCTGTGCCAGTGCCACACCACCCTCATGGTGATGACTATTTTCTTTATATCTAATATGAATCTATCACCTTTCAGTTTAAAACACCTGCCCTTCATCCTGTCACTGCCTGATAAAATGTTTTTCCCATCTGTCCTATAAGACTCCTTTAAGTGTGGAAAGATCACAGTAAGGTCTCCCTAGAGCCTTTTTTTCTCCTGGATGAACAGCCCCAATTCTCAGCCTGTTGTCATAGGAGAGCGGAGCCCATCCCCTTGATTCATCTTTGTGACTTCCTCTGGATCTGCTCCAACAGGTCCACAGCTTCCTCATACTGAGGACTCCAGAGCTGAAGTCAGTATTCAGGTGGATTCTCATTAGAATGGAATACAGTCAGCTTCCCCAGTCTGCAGGTGATCTCCAAAAACATGCAACGTGAGAAAATAGCTGCAGTCTCACCCAGAAGAAAACAAAAATTTTTAAAGCCAAGAACTCATGGACCTCTGTGCAAGTTTTTGCAAGTTTCTGTAAATAGCTGACAGTAGCATTTTGTGGGCTTGCTGTGCCTGAAAACCCTTACTAGTCCTGGAGAGTCAAGGGGAGACCCAAAGCTGAATCAGTGAGCCGGGATGGAGGAGACCCCATTAAGAGACCAGGGCAGGAAGTCTCAGGAGGAAAAAGGTTTTTTGGGAAGAGGTGCTGCTCCAGGCAGAAGGGTAGATGAGGATATTAAGGGCCCTGTAGGATAGTATTTTATGAACAGCCTCAGGCAGGAATTGATGTTTACTTTGAGTCTGTGGCTGTTCTCAGGTTTGTGGGTAAAAAATTGCTGTTTACATTCAGCATATGAAAGAAACACGCAGCCTGTTCTGAGGGAAGGCTGCACTGCAATCACAGGGACAGCTCTAGGATAACTCCTGTGACGCAGATCCACTATAGCAGCTGCTGTATTTCCACTATTGTTGCTGTAAGCAGTCCCATGCCATCCCAGTCCTCGCAACTCCAGACTGAATTCCCGACATGAGGTGGAAGGTACCTTCCCCACTAGATGGCAGAGGGATCCTGTGCTCCAGCTGACGGCCGTTTTTGTTCCCGTCCTTTGTCTAGGTACCTCCAGCATCTGCTAAACAGCATGGAGTCAACCTGAATACGGCATCGACTCCCTTTCAGCAGACGAGTGGCTACAGCCAGCATGGCTATGGTGCAGGTAAGGCCCCAGCCCTGCTCCCTTCTGAGCCCCCACGGTGCTGCTCACGCACCGTAACGCCCGGTCTTGTGCACTCTGGCAGGCTACGATGACTTATCGCAGGGAACAGCAGCTGGAGATTACAGCAAAGGAGGCTACAGTGGGTCATCTCAAGCACAAAACAAATCTGCTGGCACTGGACCTGGGAAAGGTAACACTTTGAGACTGGAGGTTCCTCTGGAGTGGGATTTAGTAGGGCAAACTCCCAGTGCTGTGCAGTCAACACAGCAGCCAGCTCTAAAGAGGGTTGTGATCCAAGCTCTTTCTCCATCTCCCATATATAAAATGCTTTTCTAATGACCCAGTTGTTCCTTCTAAACCTCATGGCTGAACTTGGCATAAAGATTTGTGCAGCTGATGCACAGCTGGGTCCAGTTACACATGGGAGAAATGGTAAGCTGCTTCCTAAGCCAAAGCATTCTTTGCTGAAGAATACAGTGATCCTTCAACAGTGCTGCGATTTTAAAACTTAAGCAGTTCAGTGCTGTTGCTGAAATGATCCTCTGCCAAATCATAGCTAGATTTTTAGTTTCTTGGAAGGCACCTGAGACACCCACGTCTTGGAGAGGAGCAGGGCACTTCACGCATCTCTGGGCTGTCTAGCTGCTGCCTGTAGACACTCATAATGTTGTGTAGTGCCTTGAAATGTTTCTTTTGTGACTATAAAAGCTGAAGAATTTATCCAGATCTTACAAAAGCTCTGTTTGGCACATGCTGGTTAGATCTGAGAAGTATATACTGGGCTGCTTAGCACTATATGGTTCACCTTCATTCTAAAGCAAGTACAAAGCATTTTCTCTGCATTTGAAACACCAGGTGGTCACTCTTTTCAGTGGAGAAGCAATCCAGGAAGTATCCAAGCAATTCAGCAGTGTTCAAGGAGGGTTACAAAAGCTTAGAGCAGTATCCTTGAGCCCAGATCTCTGATTCACTGAACAAAGCAACCGTTGGCTTTATTCTGATCCACGTGGAATTATCAGAGCCACTCTTTATAAAACTGTGAATAAGTGTCTCTGAGCCAGTGATGCTGATTCTGTCAGGGCAGAAGAGCACTGCAGACTTCACTCTTCTGTAGGATGTGAAAGGACAGGGGCTCAGATGTGTAGGAGATGCTGAGTCTCATCACTCAGGGCACTACTGGAAAGCTCTTGAATGCTGCAATAGAGCCAAATGCACTTCCGATCCTAGGGGAGTGCTGGCTTTTTGTGGGCTTCAGTGAGTGGTCAGTGCAGCCAACTGCTGCCTGGTGAGTGCTTTGGAATGTGAGTGTTAATGGCTTGGTGTGGACCTGGGTGATTTATCCCAGTGGGCTTCAACAGTGGGAACAAGAAGCTGAGCCTTTTCTTCTGTTCCCATGTGGGGTGCTGTGGGTCTGAAAATGGAGAAATAGCAGGGCAGTGCATCCCCTGAGGCTTCCAGAGGTGCCAGGAGCAAAGCTTGGGATTGTGCTGGCTGGTGGGGTGACATTCTCACCTTTGGTGGTGGTTCTGTTTTCCAGGTGTTTCTGTGACCTCCAGTAACACGGGTGTGCCTGATATCAGTGGCTCAGTCTATAACAAGACTCAGGTGAGGAGTGTTGGACCCTCCTCCCTCAGGGCCCAAGGCTGATGACTCCTACTCCCAGGCTGGCCAGTCTCAGGGTCAGCAGGCCACGGCATCTCTAATGCTGGCTCTGTTTGCTGCTGAAGTGAAGTCTCATCCTCTGTCCCACTGTTTCTGCGGTGTCAGCTCCTGACAGCAGCTGCTCGCAGAGGCTCAGTGCTCCCTGTGCTGCACACTGCCCACGCTACACCATGCCAGCAGTGTCCTGGGTGCAAATGAAGTTATGGGTGTTAGCATTTTTTGTCCAAATAGCCCCTAAAGCAGGTGAGTTGAGAGGCTGTTTGCTTTCCATCAGAGGGACAGGCAGTAGTGCCCGCCTCTAACACCCAAGGGTCCCTGTCCCAAGCTCCTGTGGCCATTGTTCAGCATGCAGCTTCCCAAGCAAAGAAGAAAATGCTTTGACAATCTGTTTTCTGCAGTGGGCTTATGTCCAGCTCCCTTTTGCTCCTCCCTGCATCCTCAGTGGGGGAAATAGGTGTCTGGCTGCAATCCATGATTACAGGTAGGAAGCTAGCTGTCAGCTCCATGCTTAGGGGTCAAGCTTTGGCCAGCTGGAGGAAAATACTACTGCAACTTCCTGTGTTTTTGTTGGGTGCCCTGGATAGGTTGAGTAATTCTAGGCTGAGTCCTCTTACTGGGGGAAGGACTGATTAGGCAGCTGCTGCAATCCCATGTCCCTCTGAATGGAAAGAGGTCGGAAAAATAAAACCCCACAATGTCTGTGAAAATAATTTCAAGAGCCATTAGCGCAGAAATACAGGTGAGAACAGGAGCTGAAACTCATCCTCTGGTGTGCTTGCAGGTATTCAGTGTGACTTGGCTTACTTGTGGGGTAGGTGAAAGGTTCAGGTGATGTGTGTTTGGGCCAGTCTTGTTCTGGTCTGCCTGGATCTACTCACACCAGTGTCTGACACTTGTGCCCATTGCTCCCTGTGCAGACGTTTGACAAGCAGGGATTCCATGCTGGCACTCCGCCTCCCTTCAGCCTGCCTTCTGCTCTTGGATCCACTGGTCCCCTGAACCCTGGTGCTGCCCCGGGTTATGCTCCAGCCCCGTTTCTCCATATCCTCCCAGCGCATCAGCAGCCTCATTCCCAGATGCTGCATCACCACCTTCAGCAGGATGGGCAGGTGAGTCAGCCCCTTCTGCATCTGCAGCATCCCCAAGAACACATTGCTCCCACTTCCCAGCAGGGTCTTGGGGTATTTGTTTCCTTCTGCTGTTTGCTTTGCTCACTGGGAATGGGCCTGGGCAGCAGTGGCTGTTGACCAGCTTGGGGAGGGAAGTTCAGCAAGGGGAAATGCCACTTCTGTGCCTGGGGAGAAAACAGGCCTGTGCACCAATATAAGTCAGGAACCACCTGCTCAGCAGAAAAGGTCCTGGGTGGCCTGGTGAGCACAAACTCCATGATCCAGCAATGTGCCCTTCCAGCAAAAAAGAACAGTGGGACCCTGAGCTGCACCAGGCTCAGCATTGCCAGCAGGTGAGGGCAACTGATCCCTGCCCTCTGCTCAGCCCTGGTGAGGCCACAGCTGCAGTGTTGTGTCTGCTTGGCTCCCCACTGTGGGAGAGACATGGATGTGTTGGAGAGTGTCCAGTGAAGGACTGATGTAGGGGCTGGATCCTGTTTCCTGTGAGGAAAGGCTGGGGGAGCTGGGACAGTTCGGCCTGGAGAGCACTGAGAGAGGATCTCATCAATGTACAGAAAGGGAAGATGTAAAGAAGATGGAGCCAGGTTCTTTCCAGTGGTATCCAGTGACAGGAACAGGGACAGTGGGCACAAACTGGAACTCAAGAGGTTCCCTCTGAATATCAGAGAAAATGTTTTTGCTGGGATGGTGACCAAGCACTGCCCAGGAAGCTGGTGGAGTCTCCATGCTTGAAGTTGTCTGGGAATGATGCTGGTCAGCTGGCTCTTAAATTAGCAGCTCTTAGTTGCTTAAGCAAAGGGGTTGGACAAGATACCTCAAGAGATCCCTGCCAGCCTCAGCCAGGTTATAATTGTGTGAAGAGCCCATCCTGCTGTGGGCTGGGGAGGGATGGTTTGTGACGTGTGAAGCGAGGCAGGTGCTGCAGTGCCCTGCCAGGGGGTCAGGAGGGCATGATGAGAGCACTTGTACTGTGATTCTGGAGAAAAATCAAGCATCCCCTGCAGGTTGCGTGTCAGCTCCAATTCGGTTTCACCTGCACATGTGTTTACTTTTCCAACCACTAAATATTCCCAGAAAAAAACAGTGTTCAGCTTTAGAGTCCAGTAATAGGACATGATTTTGCACTCCAAATGTGTGACATCCTTGTCTGGCTCACCTTAGGAAAGCTCCTTTGCTGTGCCTGACCCTGCTCCTCACTTCCCTTGTGCTTGAGCCTGTTGTGCTTGGGAGGCAGTGGGATGGTGCGTCCCCAAGCTCCTGCCTGGTGTGCCCATGGTTGCTTGGCCTGAACTGCAACCTTGTATGGATGTAGAAATGGTGCAGGGCAGAAACAAATCTGTTTGGGGGTGGGGGGACACTGCTGTGCTGCTGCATGTCCAGGCTGTCCCTGGTGATTTGGGGCATGCTTGTTTTCCTGGGAATGCTGGTGCTGTGGCAGCTGATGCTCCTGTCTCCTTTGTTTCCCTTTTCTAGGGTGGATCTGGCCAACGCAACCAACCCAGCACCATGCAGCAAAAGTCTCAGGCTACCAAAACTGCCTATGGCACTTCTCCATACTGGACAAACTAAACCCGAAACCGGGGAGGTGGGGAGAGAATGAAAAGAGAGGAGGAAGGAAAAGGAAAAGAAAGAAAAAGAAAAGAAAAGAAAAGAAAAGAAAAGAAAAGAAAAGAAAAGAAAAGAAAAGAAAAGAAAAGAAAAGAAAAGAAAAGAAAAGAAAAGAAAAGAAAAGAAAAGAAAAGAAAAGAAAAGAAGAAAAGAAAGAAAAGAGAAAAAGCTGAAGCCCATTCTTGGAATTATTAGGAAAAATAACTGCTCAGCCAAATGTCTGTGCGGGGAGTACTGCAGCCAGCCAGCCAGCCATCCTCTGTGTGACTCACCTGCTTCCTCTTTGAGTTGCTGTTATATGTAATATATTTATGTATGTATTTGTAAATGTAATAGAGCCTAAATGTGGTTTTCTGCATCTTGCAGCCTGTTTTATTTTCTTTGTAGGAAAGAAAACTAATTATTCATTTTCCATCTGCATCGTTCTTTGTTTTGTATTTTAAGTTCTATGGGTTTTGTAACTGTCAAAGACAAACTGAGCCCTTTTTTTGGAGCTGGAGCCCATTTATTTAATGCAGTTCCAAATTCAGACAAATAAGGAGACCTGCCCTTCCAAAAATCTAAATCAAGATATGTCCTGTTGGTTTGATTTTACCCCCCAGTCCCCAATAAAGGTGTTATTTTAGAGGGGGAAAATAAAAGAAAGAAAAAGAAAGTTCTGTGGGCCTTCCTCTTTCTTTCATTTCATGCCTCCTGCCCTCTTGCTGTGGAAGAGAAGCTCTTGTGGGCAGTTTCATCACTGCAGCCTTGAGCTGCAGTCTCAACTTCTAATTCTTCAAATTTTTAATAATAATAATAAAAAGGACAGGGTTTAGGTTTTTGTTTGTGCAGAGGCTTTTTGTTGGTGGTGATTTTCTCTAGAAAGAAACTTTGGATGGCTCAGTGTGTCCTGGAACCTCCTTTGCATCATTAGAGGCAAAAACTATGTAGCGGTTTCTTAAATAAAAGTATAAGCTGTGTCTTGTACCTCTTTTTGCCCTGAGCCACCTTCCCAGGAAAGCCAGAGCTACTGGATGGAAACTTCATCTGCCCCTCCCCGCTTTTTTTAAAACATAGACCTTGGAGGCAACTCCTGGTCCTTCTTGTCATGCACCAGTGCAGTGAATGTTCTAGGAGTTTCATTTCTTTATAGCCCTTCCTTCACCTAATAAAGATCTGATCATATCACTGGTGTTTGTCTGCATTTTCAAAGGCTCCAGGAGCAGTTTTACTCTTACAGCCTGTCCCTTTCTACCTGTTCCTACAATAGGAGCCAAGCTGGGAGGGTAAAAGCAGCAGGTAGGTCTTACAACAGTGAGTTTACCTGTGTGCTGACAGCTCTCAGGCACCCACAGCAAGGATGGGATCTGGGGCTGCACCCTTGCTGCTGCCATGAGCAGCCTGTTCTGCCTTTGGTGTCTCCTGGGTGGTGCTCCGAGTCCCTTTGAGCAGCTGGATTGATAAGAACAGAGCACGGCTGCAGCTCTGCCCTCTCGCTTTGCTCACGAGGTCCATGGGCTCCACTGGGATTCTGGAAGGACAGGGGTGTGAGAGCTCCTGAGGGAAGTCTCCTGCCCCAGAATTACCCTTCTGGTCATCCTGTCCCTGTGCAGCAGAGGGGGTGGGTAAATGTGAAGTATGCAACAGGCGTGGGGCTTTTATTATTTCAGTACCAACAAGAAAAAAGTCTGTTTCTATCCTAAAGACCATTTTTCTTTCTCTGTTATCAGCTCTTGGCCCCTGTGAGACCCAGTTCTCACCTAGGCCTCCCTTGGTCTCTGAGCAGCACAAGAACTACAATGGCATTCCTCTGCCCTGCCTTAGGTTTTGACACTGGTTGAATTCCAATAGCTGCTCCAAGCCCTTTTCAGCTGCTGTCCCACTGCCAACAGCTTTGGGCCCTGAATGTCAAGGAGGGCAAAAATGTTTCTGCAGGCTGAGGCCCATCAATTTGTACAAGACTGTGCCAGCAGCTGAGCCCTCACAGCAGCAGCACCTCATTTACCTGTTTCAAAGCACAGACTTGCCCAGGGCTGCCTTCACTCTTGAGGTCTCACCCAGTGGTGCGCTGCAGGTCTAGCTCAGTTCTTGTGTGCATGTCACAGTCCCGAGGCAGCTGGAGCTGGGGAAAGGCAATGGCAGAGATGGTGCCAGTCCCCAGCAGCCCCTGGGCCTCAGGTCTCACACCTTCCCAGCTGCCCTGCGGTCCTGCCTTCAGCCACAGGCAGGCTCCTCTCCTCTCTTTGTGAGACTCAACAAAATGTTCCTCCCTTCCCTTACACTGTCACTTCAGCAGGATTTGCCTGCAGCAATTTCACTCTCTAAGCCCTATTCCACTGATGCAGAAGCAAGGTTGCCCAGCTGCACTTGGCCACCAAGGAAAGAAAAGGAACCCACCCCCCCAGCTTTGCTGCCCCTGAGACTTACCCAGGGCAGGGTGGCTGGAGCCCTTGCCCTGCCTTTGGTCCCAAACTGCTGCAGGAAGAAGCAGCTGCTGGCAGTTCTAGGCAGCCCATGCTGTAGGGTCAGACAGGAGACAGAAGCAGGCCGGATCCCAGACAGCACCATCCCTCCTGGTCCCTTTCCGTAGATTGGAGACTGCTTTTGGAAGGGAGTTCCAAAATGCCATCGCCCTTCCTCCAGCTCAGCTGTGCAGCAGAAGCATTTGGGCTCCAGCCACATTTGACTCAGCAGCTGCTGTGCTGCCATCAATACCAAGTGCAGCCAGTGCAACTCCCTAACACTTGTCCCGCTAGTTTTAGCTCGACTGCAGCAGCTGGGGCACTGCAAACACCCTGCTCTCCTCCCGAGCCTGCAGGGAACAGCACTGGACTGGCAGGGCTGGCACCCAGCAGTCAAACTGCTCCTCCACCCTGTCCAACCCTTTCAGGACCACTGAGCTCCTGCCCTGCCAGGGCACTGGCCACCATTAGCTCTGGCCCAGATCCTGCATCCCTGCTCCAGTCACATGAATCCATGAACCACCTTCTCACTGCTCTCCCCCTTCCTACTTAGCAAAACTAAATATAACTGCAAAGGTCTGGCCTTTTGCCAAAGTCCTCTAAATCAGTTTCTTCTTTAGTCTTAGGTGCAGGCAGCTGTCAAACTGCAGCATTATTCTGCAATAAACTTATTGGTGTATAAATATGTCCACTGATCCCAGAGCAGCAATGAACTCATGAACAGCTGCTATTCAAAGGTTTGAGTAATCCATGCAATGCTACCAGCTCAAACATGGAAGTAACTGCACGGAGATATTCATTTCACATTTTTATTAGTAGACAGATGTGCAGAAAAGACAAAATATAACTACCGAAGGAGAAGACAACACAAAAATGCATCAGTTAATTCTTTCTGGTAAATTATACTGAAGAAAAAAAGGAAAAGGTCTAGGAGTTCAGCTAAGAAAACTACTAAGAAATCTAGTGTACCCTGCTGGTTTCAGAATGGTTGAAAACTGCATTTGAAGGGACATGTAGCTGCAAATGTAAACGCTAGTATTGACTGAAACAGGAGAAAAGGGGTTAAGAAAAACCCAGAATACACAGAGCAGGTAAACATTTTTCTGCAATCTCTTAAATAGTTTCAAAAAAATCCCCTAATACTTCAGTTGTATTTCAAAAAAAGGAAACCAGCAAGTCAACAAGCAATGACACTGCACAGGACAGTGGGGAAGAGAAATTAATCTGGTTAATGTCAGAGCTCTCAAAAGGGGTTGCTTTTTTTGTCATTAAAAAAGAGTAACAGAAGAGTTGTAGTAATGCATCTTACAACACCAAGCTTGGAAATACAAGTCACTGGAGAGTATACAGTGAAGACGGTCAAAAGTACAAGGGAAATCCTGAAAGATGCAGTATCCTCATTTCCAACCAAGTCATCAGCAAAGCCAGTGTTGCCACAATCTGCTCCTTCACTCCCTACAGCCGTCTGAAAGTTGGAGGTTGGTGCCCCTGCCCTGGCGTGGCCCCGAGTCCAGTCCTGCAGCTGGGAGCATCAGGGACCCATTTGCCAACCCTGGTGCTGACCTAGCAGGGCTGGTGTGAAGCTGGGGGTGCCCCACACTGTCACTAAACACAGGGGAGCCCTGCTGCAGGCTCCAAAAAGCACCTGGGGCTGAGTCAGTCCTTGCTGGAAGAAAGCTGACACCTCAGGAGGGTGCAGCTGCCTTCCCAGGTGACATGCAAGCAGGAGGGCAGGTGGCACAAGGAATCACCACTCGGGCAGAGGGATGCACCACCAGGGCAGGGACTGTCCCTGCAAACCCCAGCCAAATAACACTTTGGAAACATCTGCCTTGCTCACTCCATGTGGAGCCCCGAGGGCCTTCCTCTCCATCCGGACAGCTCACTCGGAGCTTTTTTGCTCAGTCTTACCCCAGGACGCAGCCATGGAGCAGATCCACAACAAAGCCTGCTCCCACCGAAGCACCCCCGAGGGACCTGCAGCTGGGGACGTACCATGGAAAACCCTGAGACACACAGAGGGGAGGTGCAGGCTCTGGTCAGGGTGATGCCTCTGTACCTCTGGGGACCAAGGGTCTCACCCAAGCAGGGCCAGCATCTCCAATCTGCTCCTGGGGCTGCCAGGCCCAGCTGCCAATCCAGGGATCATGCAAGAGGGGAACTTGGGGCACCGCACCACAGCCAAACATGAGCACGTTGCAACAGGGGGAGAGCCGACGGCCTGAAGAAGAGGGGTCTGAGACACGAACATGCAGGACCCCCTGCCCACGATGCAGTGTCTTAAGCTCTGCCAAGGGTCCCAAAAACATGCGGGAGGCTGAGATTGGGCCATCAGCTGAAGCACACTGCTGAACAGCCTGTCAAAACCTGCTGCTGGCTGGCTCTGCTGTGGGGCTGCACATACCCCTGTGCCCCAGGGAGCCGGGCAGGAGAGAGCCCAGCCCTGCCAACCTCTGCCCGCAGCACAGACAGTCCGCACACCCCGTGGGCACCAAAGCAAGCTCCAAACTCCCCTGGCCCCAAGGGCTCTTTGAATTCTTCTGGGAAATGCATGCAAAATATTTCTTTAAAAAAAAGTCTAGTCTTTGCTACCTCTTACCACTCTGCTGAAAATCCACAGTAAAGAATTTGCTTCCATAAAAATGGAAGTGCTGGAGGAGAACAAACAGAATTCCCCTCTTTTAGGAGCTCTTCTGTGTGTAGCTGAAGCCTCAATCCATAACTTTAGCCTCCATGTTTAGGCAAAGAATTAGAATGGAAGTCAATGCCCAAGAAAGGTGGGCAGAATTCCAGGTACCATAAGGGAGCTAGGATCTCACACTTTATCACTTGGATTGTCATTTTTTAAATCATAAACCTTTTTATTTCCAATGTAGTTAATTACCTTTTCTTTGTAGACAAACCTGCATCTAAGCAAGTGCATGTCAGCTCTTTTTAAGTTCAGCTGCACAGAGCCGCACCTGCCCACAGGTGACCTACACAAGCGGCAGAAGGCAGCTCCCGATGCACAGGGCTGGGGCTGCAGGGAGCAAGGGCTGCCAGCCAGCACGGGGCAGGAGGCTACTGGTCTATCCCACTGTCAAAAATAAGTCCACCATGAATGGCAGCCCTCTGGGCAGCAGGATGTACATCTGCTCTCCTCCCTCCAGAGAGGGGCAGCTGGCAGCAGATCTCAGCAGAACAGCTAAACTGAACTTTTTCAGCTCTATCCTAGTCTGGGTAAAAAAAAAAAAAAAAAAAAGAAAAAAGAAAAAAAAAAAAGAGCAACCCAGGGCTCAGTTGTACAGATGTGAAGTGTTAGGTGTTTATTTTATGTTCATATCACAAGCCTTTTCCAGAGACAAAGTTGCTGTTGCTTGTGCCCTCTGGGGCTCCAGGGGCCAGCGATTTGCTAACTTAGCAGGCTGAAAAGGATTACTGTACCTTTCAGTGACATCCCATCAAGCTCAACACACAGTAGCTTTACACTCTCTGCCCCACACCTTATAAAGGAAAAGCCACCACCACAAGGCTAAACGAATGTACACACGCTATTATTGTAAATGGAGCAGCTAAACCTTGGCAATTTGCTTCGTGGGGATTTTTTTTTCTTCCGAGTAAATGCAGCACTTTGAGCTCCCAAAAACCCGGCTTCCAATGGATTTGTTCCAGCTTTAAATACATTAAACATCTCAATGCAAGACTGTATTTAATTCAAGACTCTAAACACGAGCAAACCTGTTTTGCTGTCAGCATTTCGTAGAGAAGTGAAAAGGGGAGTTTCTTTTTTAAAAAGAAATTGTAATACAGTGATGAAAGGGCTAAGAATGCAAGAATTCAGACATTCTGTGGCGGGTCTCTAAGAGGTCCATAAAAAAGAAGCAAACAGATCCATACAACAGGAGACAGCAGGAGACAAAGTTTTGTGTTGGTTTTTTTTTTTGTTTTTGTGTTTTTTGTTTTTTTTTTTGACACCCCCCCCACTTTTTTGCTGGACTGCTGCTAGGTTACCGCTGCTCTCTTCTGGCCTGAGTCGGCAGGGCAGTACAGGGGCATAGAGGGAGCAAGTCACGACTCCTCATTGCCAGAATCATCATCATCGTAACAGTCGGCATCCTCCTCCTCCTCATCTTCATCGTCAATGTCGTCATCGTACAAATCGTCGTAAAGCAAATCTGAACTGTTATCATTGGAAGGCACTTTAGTTTTGATGCAGTACTCTGCCAGTGTAGTGGGGACCTTCACACCATCCTTCTCTGCCTCAGCTTTGGTAGCCAAAACCTGTTTCCTGTGGGGAAACACAGAGGGGATGTGAGCAGGGCCGTGTACCAGTGGCTCAGCTCTCCGCCCTCCTCTCCAGGCCCTGCCCAGCCCTCCTGGCAGCTGGAGATGGGAGCTGAGGTTTGCAGGACGCGCCACAAACAGCACTGGAAAGAGATTTCATTCCTGCAGGCCCAGGCTTGGGAGCACGCCAAGGGGGTTTGCAGCACACACACTCTCGGCAACATATGAAATCAGTTATCCCACAGACTCTGCACTAGAGACCTGCTAGAGGCCAAAACAAATTCCATTTGCTACCGTAGGGATGGTCAGGGATTTCCTAGGATGATTTATGGACTCTGCCGCTGACAATTCTCCCACAGCACGCCCAAAACTGCAATTCCAACAAGCCTTTGCCAGTTCCCAGCTCCCACCGGAGGGTCAGAGCAGCTGGGGCACATGGCAGCGCCCCAGGACACATCCTGAGGCTCACAGAAACCAAGTATTTTCCATCACCCCGAGCCAGGCCTGGCTGCTGCATCCCAGCAGGGAGGAGCAGATGGCAGCCTGTCCTCTCACCCACCCAGGGCCCATCACTCTGCCATGCCCTGTGTGCAGTGCACCCAGCTCTGCTGGAGCCAAGGGAGCTGAAGGATTCTCTGCACAGAGTCCCCCTGGCCCCACCCAGGGCCACATCCTGCTTGCCCATCTGGCAGAGACAATGCAGATGTGGCCTCATGCCAGCAGTCCTGCTCCAGGTCGGACTGTCCCTCCACAGCAGCCTTGGCCCACGCTCACATCATCCCCCTGCAGCTCCTGATGAACCATGGACTTCTTCAAGGGCAGGACTGACCAGTGGTTTCAGCTAATCCAACTCAGCTCTGCAAGCCCTTGACAAATCCTGCTGATGCTCCTTTGTATTGGAGGGACAAGATTATGATTCATGCAGGCATAAAGCACAGAAATTAGTAGGCTGCAGTCAGTTTGCATCACATCCCAAGCAATGCAGGGCTTAACGACAAGCAGGGACTTTGACTAGGATTTACTATTAGCCAATAGGTTTTGCAAAGCATTATGACATATTAGTCAAAAAAAAAAAAAACAAACCAATTTAAAGAAAAATCAGCCCAGTCCTCCTTCCCCAGAAGTTTGCACTGCTTCTCTGTGCTGAAAAATTCTAGAGGGACTTGAAGCATGGACTTTGAATAAGACACTGAAATTAATTTCCAAATGACATTCTGCTGCGAGATGCAGGTTTCAGCAAATTCTGGAAGCAGCCTGTTTGATAGGATTCAAAGCAGAATGCTGGTAGTCCAGCATCACATCTGGCAAAGCTTACCTTATGATTTCGGCATACTCCTTGTCTTTTCCTTTACTGTCCCTCCATTTCCTGAACATGACTGATGCATCCACATTGGCTGGGGAGAATGTGTTGGGCTCATTAAGCAAAGAGATTACACTCAGTAAGATAGTCCTGAAAGAGGTAATCACAATGGCAGTCAGAGCTAAAGCATTCATGGATTCTAGATATCCACAACTTCTTTAGGTGTTGCATCACAAACTTGTTTGAAGCCAAGTCTTAAGCTGAGGACAGTATTTTTAAGTGAGAAGAGGTATTTATGAACCTCAGGCCATGGACACTGGTGTAGGGAAGGTGGCACAACACAAACCTCATGTGACTACAGACCATTATGTCTGTGCTTAGGACAGGGCAGCACAGAAAGCTATAATCAGGCCAGAATTCAGCTTGTCTGCACTTTCCACAGATGGGATGGGGCTGGAAATCTGCTCTGTGAGCTGCTCCTGGTGGCTTGCAGCCTCCAGCAGGAAGCCAGGCTGTTTGCCTGCCCTGCAGAGGGAGAAGGACCACTATGATCCAAGGCCAGCAGAAATTACTTTTCCCCTGCCCTGCCAGGTGTCTGGGAGGCTGAGGCTGGGGCAGGACTCCTCAGCTTGTGCCCTGCTGAGACTGCAGCAGCAGCAGCTCTCAAGCTCTCAAGCACAGCAAGGGAAAGACAGTGTAGATGCTTTTCAATGCCCAGGCAAGGTGCCAGGGCCCAGTGGGATTCAGCTGCCGGTACTCGGCAGAGCCAACATGAGCCAATCATGTAACCCCTGGCAGGCAGGCAGGCAGACAGACAGTCTTCTGGGATTTCCAGCCAGGTGCCCTGCTCTGCTGGCATTTACCAGCTGCAAACACCATCCTCTTGCCCAAAGCTTTCTCCTGCAGTTCTTAGAACCCTGCACTTGAAAGACGCACCATTGCTGCTCATGTCTCATGTGTCTCAACCAGCACAGACACCCATACCCAGCCACCTGCTGTAGCTGTCACCATGACAGCATCACTCATCCCAGTGGTCCTGCCAGCAGCAGCTTCCCTTTCAAGTGGAAGGGACAAACAAGGGACAGGGAATAGCTCTTGAAACACAGCATTAGCTAACAGCCACTTTGCAGACCTTAATTAAAGGAGACTGGGAGCCACAGCTCTGCACTGATTCAGAGGCATGTTCAGAGCACATCTACCAGATCGTATATCTGGTACAATTCCAGGAAATGCTTGGTCATTTGGATACTGAGTATCTTGAAAGGTTTTGAAAATAAACACTTGTATCTGAACAGACTGTTCGGCACACCTATCAAGAGAGGCTTATACAATTCATTTTCTAAATTATAAAATTCTGTACAAAAAGAGAACAGCACCTCTGGAAGAAACTGTCTCACTGGATTGGAATGATGGGCAGAAGAGATCATTTTCTACTTCATCTCAAGAATTCATTTAAGAGCCTTTGATTCTCTGCAAACAGGCCAGCATGTCAGTTCCAGCATCATGCAGCAGCTTTCACGTAGAGCAAACAAAGTCTAGGGAAGGTCAAGGACAGGAATTCATATCTGGATTTAGCATCTGCTCTACCACACTTCCATCAACACTGAAGAAAAGCCAATTTTCACTATGGTGTCCAGACATCAAAGTTACTGCAAAGCTACTTAAATACACCAAGACAACTGTATTAGCAGTGAAGCTCTCCAAGCTCTTCCTTCCCATCCAGCACAATAGATCAGCTCCAGCATTGCTGATATCTTTAAAGCTGGACAGTGTCCTACAACTCAAATCTGGCTGCCCTGAACAAGGTACAGTAACAGAAAGGCACCCCAGCATGGGGGATCTGACAAGACTAAAACCTCTAAAACAGCTCAACCATGTGGGACTGAAAATCTCAGCGCCAGATGCAAACTGCATGGGCTGGATACAGACTGAGTCTCTGGAATATTGTCAGGGATCTGTTTCCCCTTCAGACAAGGCTGCTGTAGCATGGAAGAGCAGCCAGCAGGGGCTCAAGGAAACAGACCTGTTCTCGTTTTTTCTCCTGTATCAGTATAAGAAGGCTCAGACACAGATCAATTTCTCCCCAAAGAGACATGACATAGATTGGCTGGTGCTCCCAACCAGCACATCCTATTATATTCCTTGTTGAAAAAGGAATTTTTTTTTTTTCATTCCAGCTGCTATCTACATTGTAGCCTTTTTAGAGCTACCTCAGGATGTAGGTATAGATTGGTCCAAGTGTATTTTTGCCTTCTGGTATAAAGTTAAACATTTTAGCCTAGGCTGCACTGACAGTCACGTTACTGCAGCAAGCTGTTTGTGGAATCTGCCCAAATCTTAGGCAGCAAAAAAAACGAAGAAAAATGGCAATCCTCAAGAAACAAAGCAATAGGCAGACAGTACACCACCTATCTGCAGGAGATACAGGTGTACCAGTACCTTGAGTCGTGGCCTGTGCAGTTCAAGGGTAGGGGAGACAAAGGGGATGTGGAGAAGGACAACTAAAATGACCAGAGAGCCCCAGCCCCGACCCTTCTACCACTCACTCAGCTCCATGGGACATAGGAAGCAGTATTCTCTCTCTCCCACACAGATCAGAGCTGCATTCCTTCACATCTTGCTGGGTTTTGCCCTGTTTACTTATGCCTGCATCACCTAACTCCCAGTGACAGGAAAGTCCAAATTGATTGTGTTTAAAAAAATAAATGAGCCTGCTTGACACCCTTAGAAGAAGCACATGTGAACTCTCACAGCTGAAGAATGAATTTTCCCTTTCAGACACTTCAAACCTGTTCATCTGTGGAGAAATAGTCAACACTTGGCAAGACTTACAGAATTCAGCAGCAGAGGAGCAGCTCCCTCCCACATTTTCAGCCCCTCTGCCTCCTGTCTGACATTCTGAAGCTTTCCCAAACCAGATGGGACCCCAGCAGGATGCCCTTCTGCTGGCACTCTGCCCAACTAGTGATGGTTAGAAGGACCAGTTTTATTTTCATTTGCTGATACATTTATTTGCTGAGGAATATTTTGACCTGTCACCCTTAAGTCCAAGATGTTTCAAGAGCTATAGCACTGAAAACTACAACAGTGGTGAGGGAGAGCAGAAATTAGAGAACAAGCACCATGAGAAGTTCTGTGTCAGTCTCTACGGTTGAATATAATGAAATACTCAAAATGTACATGTGATATATGTAATTAATGCCCAAAGATGTTTCCTAACTGTGAGTTAAGGCTTGTCACCTAGTTGGTTCTTTGTTTGACTGTCTTGTAATGAGAATGAAATTCAGCTGCTGTTTCAAAAACATGGACAGGTTAGGCCTTGAATGTCTCTGGTACTTAGTGATCCTTTATATTCTTCTCAGGAAGAAAACCAACAGCTGCTCCCAACACCACTCAGTAGGAAAAGGAGACAGAAAAACAAAGGAAGGCAAACAAAAGGCAGAACTCTGCCAAGTCACTTCTGCTCAAAATCCTGTATTGGGTTTGCAGGGCCAAGCTTTGGTAGCCAGAGGGCTACAAGGATGGCTTCTGTGAGAAGCTGCCAGAAGCTCCTCTATGTCTGGCAGACATTGGCAGCTCCAAGGACACGTGTGCCACTGGTCAAGGCTGTGCCAATTGGAAAGGGCAGTAATGTCTCTGTGAAAACATACTTAAGAAATTTTAACTATGTTCAGAGAAGAGTAGAGTGAGAACACATGAGAGGAACAACCCCGCAGACACCCAGATCAGTGTAGAAAAAGGGGCAGGAGGTGCTCCAGGTATTGGAGCAGAGATTCCCCTGCAGCCTGTGGTCAAGACAATGGTGAGGCAGCTGTGCCCCTGCAGCCCAGGGAGGGCACAGGGGAGCAGAGATCCACCTGCAGCCCCTGGGGGAGCCCAGGATGGAGCAGGGGGATGCCCACAGGAGGCTGTGATCCTGTGGGAGACCTATGGAGAGAGTATCTCTCACTAGAGAAGCTTGTCCTTGAAGGACTGCAGCCTGTGGAAGTCTGACCCACTCTGCAGCAGTTTGGGGAAGACTACTGCCCATGGGGTGGACTCATGCTGGCAGAGTTCATGCAGATCTGGCATGCTGTGGGAGGGACACCATGGTGCAGCAGGGGAACACTCCTCATTCTTAGCAGCAGGAAAAACAATGTGTGATGAACTGATTATAACCCCCATTCCACTACCCCCATACTCTGCTGTGGTAGGAGATAGAGCTGGGAAGGAGGGAGGGGGGGTCTTATTTTTTCTTATTTAAGGTCTTATTTTACTTCTCATTTTCTGCTCTGATTTTGTTGGTAACAAATTTAATTAATGTCTCTAATTCTAGCCTGTTTTGTCCGTGATGATGTTTGGTGAGTGATGTCTCCTGGTCCTTACCTGCTGCAGAAGAACACCAGAACAATGAACAGATAAGTAAGGCTGTGAAGATTGGAATAATTTAGGTAGACTAAGGCTGGGAGCAAAAGAGAGAACTACTTCTAGCCCCAGGCCACTTCAGGACATCTAGGAAGGGGTGTAACACACAGAGGGGCTCATGACTGAGAGGTGGACCAGACCATAGAGGCCATTACACAGGTTATCCATGAATGTGAAAAATGTGCTGCCATCAAGCAAGCCACACAAGTGAAATATCCCTGGAACAGAGAGCAGTGGCTGGGTTTCCAGTATGATGAGGCCTGGCAAATAGTTAACACTGGGCCACAAACATGCCAAGGCAAGAGCTACATACTCACTATGGCAGAGGCAACAACTGGCTAGAAATGTACCATGCTTGGAACATGAACTCAGGTCTCAAGAGACACATTTTGTGGTGACATGGTACCCCAGAGAGAACTGAGTCAGAAAATGGGACTAATTTTCAAAATAATCTCATAAACTCTTGAGCAAAGAAACATTGAGTGAATATATCACATCCCTTACCACCCACAAGCCTCCAGAAAGACTGAGAAATGCTGAAGACTGTTGAAAGCTTTAGGTAATGGGACATGGAAGCACTGGGATGCAAATTCTGCAGAAGCCACTTGGCTGGTCAATGCTAGGGGATATGCTAACTGCACTGATCCTGCCCAAACTAAGCCCACAGACACTGTGGGAGGATATAAGATCCCTGCACTACACACAGGAAAGTGGCTGGGGAAATCAGCATGGATTCTCCTCCCATGAGAAAAGGAAAGCACATTAGTGGAATTGTCTTGTGCAAGAACCTGTATTGGCAGGTAATGTGGAAGGATGGGGAGACCCAGTGTGTACCTCAAGGAGACTTAAACTTGGGGGAAAAACAAACTGTGTGAGTTTTACATTGCAGGAAGTAAAGGAGCAGGAATGTCATGACCTAACAAAGAATGATTTTTGTGAGGAGCAAGGAGAATGTGATGATGATGTGAGCCAACAATCAAGGCTGGTGACCAACAATCAAGTGTGCTGCTTCTCCTGTCCTGATCACCTATCCTTGTGGAGTAGAGCATAAGTCATAGATCTGGAGGGCTGGAGGAAGCCATGAAACAGGAGAATAATATCCATCTGTGAAAGGACAGATTAATGAAGATGTATGTTTGGTATAGAGATGGTTCAAGGATGTAGTTTGGGTTTATTTGTGGGTAAGAAGGGATTCCAGTAATAAGAAAGAAATACAGTGAAACAGTTGGAAGAAAAATAAATTAAGTGGGATCTAAACATGACACAAATGGTATGGAATAAAAAGTGGAGATTGTATTGAATTTGCTGAGCTGTAGCTCATTTTCCCTTAGCAGCCCTAAGTGTTTTCCATTCAAAGTTAGAAAGGGATGATAACACACAAGTGTTTTAGCTACTGCTGAGCAGTGCTGGCACAGCATCAGCGCTGTCTCCAACATTCCCCACTCCCCCATCAAGGAGCTGAGAGGTGGCAAGATCCTAAGATGGGACACAACCAGGCCAGCTGGTCCAAATTAACCAAAGGGATACACCATACCATGTAACATCAGCTCAGCTAAGTGAAAGAGGACGAATGAGGGACATTTGTTATATCACAGTGTTTGTCTCCTGGAGCAACTGCTATATGTGCTGAAGCCCTGCTTCCTGGGAAGTGGCTGAACATTGCTCACCAATGATAAGTAGAGATTAATTTTTTTCCCTTTGCTTATGTGCACAAGCTTTTGCCTATTGCTTTAGTAACCTGGCTTATCTCAAACATGGAAGTTGTTTTCTACATTATTTTTCTCTCTCCTGTCCCACTAGGAATGGGAGTAATAGAGCAGTTTGGTGGGCACCTGGAACCCATTACACATACTTTTCCACCAGTAGTACTTTGAAGAAGATAACAGTGACTGAGATAGGCTTCAACATTTGAGATAATTTACCTTCCGAGTATGAAACCCTGTGAACAGGGGGCTCTGCACTGTCATCCCAGGAAGACAACACAGCAGACCAGTATGTACGAACAGACAGACTGTTCAGACAGGCTGGTAAGTCTGGGTCCCACTTGATTCAAGCCCTAAGCCCCACAAAACCTTAAATTCCCTCCCAAACCTCTCCCACCACAGGCCATAGGTCTTGTAGAGATGGAAGGCCTTTGAAGTCACCACTACACAACATATTCAGTTACCTGACATTTTGGGTAGGGTTCCACCTCTCTGATGGCAGCTCTCCACTTTGTGGGTCATCTACAGGTGGGTGAAGAATTGAAATACATACATCTCCATTCTGCAAGACAGAAAAAAGCACTGAGAATAGCTTGTCTGGAGGCTGAGGCATGATGACTCAAATCCATCACTTTGGCTGTCTTCTGATCAGTTTAACCTTGTTGATATGAACATCCAAGTGCCAGCAAAAACCAGCAAGGGCTGGAAATGGTTCTGAATTCTTCCTGGATTTACTTTATACCCAAGGGTTAGCCTGCAAACTGGCAAAAAACTCCAATATAAAATCAAGAGGTTTAAAGAATGTACTGAAGTAAGCAAAAATAGTAATAATGTAATGTAAGACTAAATTGGTCTCCAGATAGCAAGTACTACTGTCACAGCGACATAAGGTTTAATTACAGGAGACCCCAAATAGGGTTAAAGAAAATTTGTATTCCCACTGGTAGCTTAAGCTAGCTACAGGAAATTTTTGAATTGAAGGGTTTAATCACTGTCTACTAGCAAAGGTATGAAAACATTACGTCTCTCAGGACACAAGGATCTTGAACAGATGGTGTGGGGCAGGCTTACACAGCTCCCCTAGGACACAGCTGTTCAAAATACCGGATGAAAAGGCAGGAGATGCTCTCTGAAGGTTTCAGTGAAAATCCCGTGCAGCATGGAAAAGCAAGAATATTCTGGCAGCATATGGAAGCCATACAGCCACATAATCCTCAATATGTGTTCTACTCACCAGTGTTATGGCCTGAATATAGATTTAAAGTTTCATAATGCCTATTTAGGAAAGCTGTCAACCCAATTCTCCATCAGCAACAGCATTCTGACACAACTGCTTTGTAGGAGGGCTGGAGTAGCATCCATCCCAGCTAATATCCTCCACTAAGACAGACGCCAGGGACTCAAATGTGTCTTACTACAAGATGAGGTGAAGGTGCAGATGAGGCCTGAGGCCAGCCAGCAGATATTTGCCTGTCCAGGCCCCATGGGCTTTGCTCTCTGTTGCAGCCAGCTGTGGGGCAGCACTCATGCTTGTCACCCCAGTCCAGGGCACAGGCTGATGACAGGATCAGCTCTGTCAGGACTCCAGGCTGACAGCTTCCCACACACCTGGTCTCACATCCTTCCAACACTGCTCAGAGCATAGAGCAGGGCTGCTCACAGCAACAGCATCTGTGCCTTTGAGCTCAGGCCAGTGATTACAGCTACAGATAGCAGCAGCCCACCTGGGGGAGGTTGTGATCGTTGTGATCTGTATCCAGATGTCAGTGGTGCACTATCCATGCCAGGTATGCAAATCTAGCAGGCCCTTGTCACTTTGAAGCAGGTTTTAGTCAAGAACAGTGAGGAAGCACCTGGAGCTGCTGAATTCCAAAGCACATACTTACATTGCTGGAACAGTTTGATTTAAGAAGGCTGTTTCCCTTTTAGGACCCCAAAAGGCTTGTGAAATCTTGAAATTTTTTTAGTATCGCTCCAAGCTGAAGTTAACTTTACTAATATTAGACTATGCTCAGTTTACTCTGCTATCACTAATAATTTCCATTAGTTTTTCCTTTAACCTTTTCCTGGAAGAATGCAATGCTAGTGGCCCAGAGGAAGAATCTCAGCACTTGGGAAAAGTTCCTGAAGCAATCAGGTCAGCAGCATGTGGACAAGGACATATTTGGCAAAATGAAGACAGAGGGAAGCAATGATGGGAGAATTTTTTGTGTTACCACAATCAGTGTTACATGTTTGGGAACTGCACTGCATTAAGAATCTGGAAGGGTAAAGGTATAATGGGACCTGATGAGGTCAGCACAAGGTCTTAGGGATCAGGACAGTCAGGGGCCAAGCCTTTCCTACATGCATTTTTGGAAGACATAAACAAGGAGAATGGGGTATTTATCTACCATTGACATATATCCTCCATTTCTATCAGGACTGAGAACTGTTATGCCATAAAAATAAAGAGCAAATGAATGCAATTTTATCAAAATTCAATTAGATGACCCAAGTAAACCAGAGATAGGAAAAACACACATTGCTCAAGTCTCATTGCTCAGAACTGGAATGTCAGCCCCAGCCTCTCCATCTGGTCCTACCAGCAGATTCTGTAAACTTCTATTTTCTTTCATCTTCCTTGCACTAAGGGTTTTTTGTACCCCTCCTCCTGAAAAACCCTCAAATCTCAAACACTTTGGTGAGATACTCTCAGTTTCATTTGGAGTTATCCCAGTGCCTTATCTTCATTGCTTAAATGTTGTTTGCAAAACAGCCTGCAAGATGCTTCAGATTCAAGAAATATTGCTATGAATACAAAGCTGAGAGCTCATGTAATCTCAGCAAACCCAAAATACACCCATCAAGTTTTGGGTTTGAGCAAACCCAAAATACACGCAAAATAAAGTTTTGGGTTAGTTCCTCCTGCTGCCTTCAGTTGTTTCTAGTCAATTTTTCTCACCAGGACTGGGAGAGGTCCTTTCCAAGGTTTGTTTTTTGTACATTTCATTTTGGTAACCATTTGCCACTCACCTCCTGCATGAGCACTTCCAGATACAGAATCAATACAGACAGTATGGGTCTGCAATTATCTGAAGATTTCAAACTTGACTTTATTTATAGATCAAAATAACTGAAATAGAGCCTTTAAGAGACACACCATCCTTGGATACAGGAAAGATCCTGTGCCAAGTACAAAACCCACATCAGAAAACTGTCAGATAACTGATCTCAGTATGCCCTTGGATTTAGGGCAATCCCCTGAGCAGTCAATAATTAAAGTGGGTTACTATTCTGTTCTGCACTGAAGTTTGGCAAGGTTTCTAGCCATTTATTACTAAGCCATCAATACAGATCTCACCATGATATTTGAAGCACACACATTCCAAGCTGGGCATTTGGCAGCAAGAACTTATCAGAAAGGACTTTCCAAGCCCAGGCCATCAAATGAAGCCTCTATTTGTTCAGGGATGGAAGAGAATGACATTCCAGTTTTCAGATGGGTTCAAAGGAAGTCTGCAGAACCTCACATAAGAAAGCCTGTGATAAGGTGAGAGACCTGCACCAAAAGGAACATTTTAAAATCCTTTAGCTCCCAAAACTATAGAGGCTGTGTTCCTTAGCAGGTTAACATTATTCTAGGATACCCAAAAGTTCAGCTAGGATTTGGCTGACCTCCACTGAAAGTTAAGTTTTGAACCAAAACAAGCCTTCAGCCTTCAAATACAACTCTATGGAACTGGGTGATATTGAACCCATTGCCTCTATATAGAATCATTCCTCTTCTGGACCTGCTGTGTAGTTCCATTTTGATCCAACTGCTGACAGTCCACTACCCTCTGAAAGTAACCCATACATATACTGAATTTAAGGAGCAAGAAGCTCTCTCACACACCCCAGAAAAAAATTATTTAAAAAACACCTTACCTCATAAATGTTGGGGTGCCACATTTTGGTCAGGAATCTGAAGGTAGGTGGTGAATATGGATAGTCAATAGGAAATTTAATGTGAGCCTGAAAAAAAGCAGAGTATTTTAGCTATGAAACACAACAAAAAAGACCAACAAGCAACAACTACAGTGAAAAGATTGGGGGAAAAAAATTCATTAAGGCTACTAAATTGCTCATTTTATAAACCAGTGCCCAAGTGGCCCAACAGTGTAACTCTATGCAATTTTGTACGAGCAAAACACTAACTGAACAACAAAAATCAAAACACCTGGGCTGGTAATGCTCAGAAAGCAAGCCAAAATGCATTTACCATGTCCCAATTCAAGAAGCACTATTCAACAGTTGTTGTTAAATACACTGGAAAATATTTAACTTGAGAGAGCACTGCTCTTTTTTTGAGTTCAAAATCAGACTAAAAAATGTTTACTAAGCTGAAAAGACCTGTTTTATATTTGCCTGTAAAAATACTTAAAATTACTCTCCCATGATTAAAAAAAAAAAAAGTTACATAACTTGCTCTAGTTATTTTGTCTTTCTTTGAAAGTTAAGCTGGTCCATCCACCTGTATTTCTAATACTACGTTTTGCCACCACAGGCATTTTTGAATTATCAACATCATCAGTGTCTGTTTAATAAATCAGTACGCCCTGAGGAATATTGATGGGTAATGACAGCAAACATCTTGCAGTCAACGACCATCTGTGGGGCACAATTCTGAGTTGAGTCAGTTGTGGGAAGGCTGCAGAGATCCTGGCACTGGAAATTAACTTTTCTGTGCTGTCCTGCCATTCACAGTAGTCTGAATATGACTGATCAAGTGTTGAAAATACTTTGGAAGGTGGACTTCCACACTGCTTGCTGTGCTGTGGAGCACAAAGCCTTTCCTTGGAACTGTTCAACCCACTAAAAAGTCCTACTGCCAGCCCAGCAAGGGATCTCCAAAGAAGCATCTTCTGGTCCTTCAAACACAGCCAGGTTCATTTGCAAGGATGTAAGAAGAGATCCCAAAAGCAAGATTCATATTTATCCTGGTTTGAGACAAATTTAGGAGGAAATCTAGTCACCCTAGGACAACATGGTAAGAGCAGAATTCCAGGTCACTCTCCTCCACTTAAGTACCTAACCATGCCATTTGCTCAACCAGAGAAACTTTGGAAAGCTTTATTCCATAGTATATAGAAGCAGACAACCAAATCAATGGATTACAGAACTGTTAAGTACCTGGCTACAGTTCTACTTATCAGCACATACCTCTGTCCTACAATCAAAATTTTATGAGGTCAGATAGTCAAGAAAATAAGGTTTCCTATTCACCTTTATGAAAGAAATTCACCAGTTCACCAGTTGGTCTGTAGATGCCTACTCACAACTGTGTTTGGGCATATTACAGCAGGGCATATTACTGAGTCCTCACCCCACAGTCATTTGTCACAGCACACTCCCAGCCAAGAGATTTATGATCCACTTAAACAATCCCATAGTTTAAGGCCTATGTTGCACAAATGTCATTGCTCCAAGAGCAGTGAGTGAACAGCTCTTGTCACCACACACTGTTGCAGCAAGGATATGGGCCCACAACATGCTGCACAGTGAGCAGAGATCTGTCCAGGGCAGGTCACGTTCACTCCAACTCAATTGCTTGCATCATATAGCTGCAGACTCCTCCAGACACTGGGGTTTTCCCAAGAAAGCTCATTCCTGTGTGTACACACAGTTTTGTGAGATCTAAAACACAAAACAGCAAAAGGACCTCAAAATGCAAGAGACTCAGGGTTGAGCTACCTACAAGATATCTTAGCAAAATCTGTCTTCTACACAGCCACAGCTTCCAGGTGACCAAAACAAAAAGCCTTGTGCCAGTAGATTACCAGCACTGCCATGCTTATAGCCCATACAGATGTTCAAGGAGTGCAGGTCTCATTCCTCCCAGTAAATCCCCTCTGCTTTCAAATTGTCTGATCTTGAGGGTTTGTCTCAGCAAGACTACTCCAGAAGCTGAGCCTAAGGCACCAGTATGTCCCTGTATGTGATGCAGACTCATGCAGACACTGTAGGTCCTGGATCCACAGGATTTGGAAAAACTCTTCCAAATTTCTAAATCCTGTTTGACAAACACAGTTCTTTATTAGAGAAGGACTACCTACCTACAATAACTATCACTATGGAAAGCAGTATTGTGTCACATGAATGATTCTCCTGAGCTCTAGGATCAGAAAAACACAACAGGAGAAATAAGATAAATCTTTCCTTCCACATGCAGACAGCTAAGAACCTAGCTTCCCTTGTAATACATCACATATTTAGAGAAAGCAGTCATATTAAATGGTGATCAGCTATTTCTAACTAGTCTGTAGCTCTTTAGCACACTGAGATTCTGTACTGGAACATAAAGTAAATGAGGTTTCTCTACAAACCTGATTTCAAAGTCAAAAGCTCCCAAAACAGAAAACCTCGAATTACCACAGGGATTTTTTCCCAAACAAAAAGAGCACCACTGTCAGGTTCCCATGGTGAAATCATCCAGAATTTGAAAGTGAAACCAAACACTTTTCCAGGCCATTACAAACAGGTCTGAGAGAATTACCTCATCTCTTCTGCAAGAGAAACCATGGAAAGTTACGTAAGCCTACTCTGCTCTCACTGAATGGTATTTGAGTTTCTGTGTGGGTTAAGCAAGCCAAGAATTTCCAAGACAAGCTGCAAGACTGCTTGCAAAGATGCAGCAACAGCCACAATTACAGGTCATCTTTTTCCCCAATGAAAGCCTGATTCCAAACATGTTTAAAAAAATAAAGACCAAATTAAGCAATCAACCTAATTTTAAATAGAGCTCACAGAATAGTTTTCCCCTACAATTGCACTGATATAAAGCAAAAAAATCTGCTAAACACAGCCAGGCTGCTAGATACTAGAGTGGCAGAGTTTCCAGGGAGCTTGTTGTTAGCTCAGTTACAGCCACACAAACTAATTTAGGAGGACTAAATACGCTACTAATGGTAAACTAAATATGTAGCTCAGTTCCCCGCTGCAAGTTCCGAACAGTTACTGCATTTACCATGTTCCTGACCCCTGAAACTGAGCTTAAACAGAGCAGAAATAATCCTGTTTTGGTGTTGATTTTAGCCAGCTGCATGCCATGGCTCCTTGACATCACTGAAGATACTGAATAGATAGCTGGTGAAGACCAGTCACAATCAATATATTCCTCCCTTTCCCAGTTTGTAACTAGTCATGCTTATAGTCCCTCAAAAAATAATAAACTCTTCTAAATAGTCCAGCCTGACAGAAGATACATCCCTTTACAGATATTTACAGCCATCACAAAACCTTCAACTTACAAATTACACCACAGCATATATTTTAAGAATATCACTTCCAGCGAAGTCACTTTGTTTCCTCATTTACTGCTTCCCTGCATCTTCAACAGAGACTGCACTTCAGGTTTGTTAAGTTGGAAAAGACAAAAGCACAGGTATGGCTATGTATGACAGAAAAATACAGTCTCACTATACCTTATGTGACTGAAAATACAAACCTAATATTTCTGACAACCACTGAATTATTCACTGATTCAGTCACTATAAATAACTATTACAGCAACTTGGTTTCTTGAGATCTTGCCACACACTTGACTCAACACCTAAACTTGTGTCACAACTACTCCGAGCACTCCAGGCTTGGGTCAGAGAGGCTGGAAAGCTGCCTGGCAGGAAAGGACCTAGGGGAGCTGGTTGACAATGGCTGAATGTGAGCCAGCATGTGCCCATGTGGTGAAGCATCCTGGTCTGGATCATTAATAGTGAGGCCACTGGGACTAACACAAGAAAGACTGCCTTCCAGCCTCAGTCCTTGTTCCAGCCTAGCTGTAAATGACACTTCAGGAGCCTGACACTGATTTTTTACAGCCATTTCAAGCTGACAAAACTGAGATCCCTGATTTTTAGGCAGAAACGGAAGGAAAGTTGAATCCATCCTACCTACTCAGTGCAGACAGGCCATGAGGGTAGCACGCACATTTCCTGGAAAGCCACCAGGATCACAACTGATCTGATTTCAGGATAATGGAGAACCAGCAGCTTTTATAATGGCCAGCATAAATTGAAGCTGCTTGGTGTTCCTGGAAGTGCCATTTAGAAATTACTTTTATTTCAAAACATTGCATGCTTAATGCCAGCCCTTCTAAAACTCTGCATTAGTGAGGGCAAGGATCTTTAGCAAATTGTATTTAAGTTCAGATACAAAGGAAATGGTTTGAGTTTTGAAACTATTTTGCTGTTATTTGTAATTATCTGCTACAGCCAGCCCACAGATAAGATCCTATTGACTATGTACAGGTACTACCAAGGTCTCTTATAGATCACCCACCTGCCCTGGCAGACTTGCAAACAGCACAAGGACTCTCCTCACTTTCCTTCTTAAGGGGCACAAGCAGGCTCCCCACAGTGCTCCCGCTGACTTCTCCACACACTGAACATGAACAGGAACTACAGGCCACTACCAAGTTAAGTGGTTCTATCTAATCCCACAAAATGCCCTTTCCTGCTTCTGGTGTATCATGCATTATACAGTTCATTTAACGGAATCTCCTCTTCCACATTAAGCCTGCATGCAGGGCAGGCAGTATGTGCATGCAGTATTACACTATGTGCTGGACAGCATGTTCAATAGAGGTCAGCAGCCAGTACCAGCAGCCAGGTTTAAAGCACCTCAGTATCATCCAGCTCACAACATGTAAAACAGCATTACAGCCAGTCCCACTGCACTATCAACTATGTGGTGATGTAAAAATGAATATAGGGCCAACATTGCTATTTAAGACTTATGGCCTAATTAATTTCTTGTGGCAGAGTTGGGTGCTAGCCTGGTACTTTAAACACAGTTATTGCTTTATTTCCCAGCAACACTGTATCAGTGTTTATTGATATCTGTTGTGGTTTCAGAGAATAGGAGGAGCACATCTCTGACCCAAGATGAATGACCAGACCTGTGAGTCTTGTGAGTCCTGAAAAGTCTTGTGAGTCCTGAAAAATCCCTTGGTGCTGCAGTGGCCATATCAACAGTAACAGCAGAAAACTCCTTATATCCCACATTACCTGCACTGTTTCATAAGGAATTTAAATCATTAAGATCTGAACATGAAGAATGAACTAGATCTCATGAGAAGGACATGAAGTGTCTAAACAAAAAAAAAAAAAAAAAAAAAAAAACAAAACCAAAAAAAAAAAAAAGAAGAAGACAGAGCCAAAATTCAGCAGAGCAATGATGAGTCAAGAAGTAAGGCTAGCTTACACAATCAAAGACTGGTTTGACAAGCACCAGCCCATTCTTGTTTCACACTAAATCATATCTTGTACACATTTCCTAATTTAGTTATCTGGGGCACTACTAAATCTCTTGTTCTCAATGGAAGACTTCCTCTACTAAAGACTAGATTTCCTTTTACCAGAATGTCTTTTAACAGCAAGATGGTATTAAATATTTATCTGAGATTGTTGGCAAGTCATCCCCCCCCAAACCAAAGCAGGTAAAGGGGCAGATTACACAAGCACCACCTACACTCAGCTAACAACTGCCAGGTCGATTTCCACTGCTTTGATTGTCAGTTTGATTTTTCATGATGCTACATAAAATGCTATAATTTCAACAAGTGCAGAAGATGCAGCATTTAGCAAGAGATTGAGTTGGAAATAGTGGCATCCTGAAACAATGAAGTATTTATTCTATAATCTGCCCATTTTGACTCAGCTTTTGCTCTTGTCTGCTATCTCATCACTGAGAAGCCATTATCAGCAGCTATGCAAGACATGACACCAAACAGAATTACTTGATACACTTTCACAGGGCTAGTTGTTGGTTCAACAGCTTCACTGAGCTTTGACACGGGCTAAACAATAAAGCAATTTCATATTGCCATGAGAGAAAGCTGATGTCATATTGAGGTTTATATATTTTCCCAGGAATTCCCATGCTGAAATATTACAAGAGTCCACCCTCAATTTAACCTTTACTCCAGGATCAGGCCTGATTTTAGGAGACAAAAAGATTAAGATGGAATATATCACAGACTGTGACAAGCCATATGTTAGGAGGTTTCTGCCATGGCTGAAGGCTTTGTGTAAAGATTGTACTCTTGGATCTGATGCCTTCAGACTGCTCACAGACTGTATACAGGTTTGAGACTGGGGTCACTGCGTGTGCTATGCAGACAGGCTACTCTGTGTGACTATTTTCCAGGCAGAAACAGATGACTCAGTTCTTATTTAGCTCTGCACAAATACACTGACTTCCCCATTTAGACAAAATAGGAATAACTCCAAACGTGTGAAGCTTAAGTTTCCCTGTGCAGCCTGATATTTGCTGAAGGAGACAGAGATACTTGGGGATACCACATCTAAAGTTTAAACCAAGTCATGCATCTTCCATTATGTCTTTGCTTCAGAGTAGAAGCTGGGACTTGGAATATCCTACTGTACGTATAACTGAGCATGTTGGTACCTGAACTGTTAAAGCTCTCACATGAGCATAACTGTTCTAGAAACAGTTTCTGTCCACCTCAGATAATGCAATTTTCCATCTCTTTCCATTTGTAAAAACAATTGGTTTTGCTGGAGCAGTGGAGGGAATATTTCAGACTGCTTATACAAAGTATCATGGTACACTACTGGCATCTCTTGTGGAAGTCCTCCAATTACATATGTAGAGAGTTGTAATTCTGGGCACCTCTCTCTACTTGCCAGGATTCAGGGTCCAAAATATTGTCTCTTTTAGTAAGAATTTAATTAGCCTATGACATCTTCAATATTTTGCTCAATCTCACACTTTGAAATTTAACTGTACTGGGCAAGTAATTCTTATTTTATTGAAGCAGATTTACACGAGCACATTTGTGGAAAGGCTGGCTGTGAGACAGCTTGATATACTTCAGACTTATCCTGGTAATTTATCAGTGGGATTGACTGACAGTGGGATTAAGGGCACCTTCAGTAAATTCACTAGTGAGACTGAGCTTTGTAGTGCAATCACACTCTGGAAGGAAGGTATCCCACCTGAAGGGATCTGGACAGGCTGGAGAGGTGGGACTGTGCAAACCTCATGATGTTCAACAAAACAAAGTGTGAGGTCTTACACCTGGATTGTGACACACCCACAGAGAAGTGGGTGATTGAAAGCAACCTGGCAGAGAAGGCTTGGGGGTGATGGTTGATGAGTAACTCAATGTGAGTTGGCAGTGAGCACTCACACCTCTGAAAGCCAAATGTATCCTGGGATAAATCCAAAGAAGTGTTGCCAACAGGTCAAGGGTTATCATTCTCCCTTCCACTCTTGTGGCGTCCCACTTGGATTACTGCATACAGTTCTGGTGACCCCAGCACAGTGAAGGACATGGAAGTGTTGGAGGCAAGTCCAGAGGAGGCCACAAAATTGCTGAGAGAATTGGAGCACCTTCCCTGTGCAGACAGACTGAGAAAGTTGGGGCTGTTCAGTCTGGGGAAGAGAAGGTTGCATGGAAACCCCATAGGAACCTTCCAGTATCTGAAGGAACCTATATGAAGCTGGAGAGGGACTCATCATCAGAAACTGTAGATAGGACAAAGAGAAACAGGCACAAAATGAAAGAGGGGAAATTGAGGTTAGATATTAGGAGAAGATTCTTTACTGTGAGGGTGGTGAGACACAGACTGCCCAGAGAAGCTGTAGATGCCCCATTCCTGCAAGTGTTCAAGGCCAGGCTGGATAAGGTTTTGAGTAACCTAGCCTAGTGGGAGATGTCCTTTCCCACAGCAGGGGGGTTGGGATTGGATTATCTTTAAGGTCCCTCTCAAACTCTTATGGTTCTGTAATTAATCACTGCCAAAACACATTCCAATTTTCAATAATGCTGGACAGAGTGTCTGCGAACTCACCTATTCATTCCAACATTTGCATCTTTACCGAAACACAGCAGATTGTTTTGTTGCTCTGTGAAGCAAGCCATGCTATTTGTATGTGAAGAGATGTCCAAGCTAGCACAGTGTGAGAACACCCTTTTCTTCAGCCTGTTTCTACTATTTTTACTCAATTCTTTAAACAAGTACCATTCATGAGTCAGTGAATGACTAATTGCCTTGATTTTCTTCCTATGCAAGCCAGGCTGGATGCAAGTGAAAAGCTCTTCTCAAGGGACAGCCCATCACATATTCTGCTAAAAACACAGGGCAGGTCCTAATGCAGTCACCTCTTTTATAAGCAGCAAAGGGAAAGGCATATTTATAGCATTTTAAGTGTAAACCCTAGCACTGTGCTGCAGTGTTACACAACTTTGCCTTTCCCAGCATGGCAGGCAGCAGCTCTCTGATGAGACTTTTTGAGCTGGCATACCACCAGCCTTTCTTTAAATAAGGGACACATACATCTGGAAGGTGGATGGCAGCACTCAGAAACTGCAGCTGAAATCTTATCTATGCTGGCTGCCATGCAGAAGCCAACTAAGCATCTGTGCAGCCTTGTCACTTGTTTTTGAGCCACTGCATTACTGATTGTAAGCTCTCCTACTTGGAGCTGGACACAGGCAGTAAATCTAGGCAGACCTGTGCAGTAGCAAGCAAGTCTGCTGAACTGTACCACTTCCAAGCAAGCAGCTAAATCAGCTGCACCATCCCCTAGTGTAGAGGCCCAATCAACAATGTGTTACTCTAGATGTATAACCCTATAGAGACACAACTGTATTATGCATGGCCCCACCCAGTGTACCACCCATCTGAAAAGTGTCTCTGATCCTGCACAAGTGAAGTCTGATATGTGTCCAGCAGCTGGCTCCTGCCCAGCATTCTCCAGCTCACTGCAGGAGCCAGCATTGTGTCAGAAGGTATTTGCTAGCAAGAAGCTTATATCTGAGACACAAAGACAAATTTTCACAATATTGCATGAAGCACCTGTCAGCTTCATAATTACAGGGTGCTCTGACCAGACCAAATATGAAGTTTTAGCTTGGATAAATGTATTATTTAATACATAGACATCCTTGCTCCACAGGCTATTCTTTCTACAGTAACAGGTTTTGGGTGGGCTTTTTTTGCTAGTGAGGAGCCAATTTAAAGAGGCATTCAGCATTCTGTCATTCTTCACCTCTTTTCACCCCTGCCTTGTGCTTCAGAGGATTTGGAGGTCACAGCATTACAACCAGTATTACTTTACAATGGATTTACAAGAGAAAAGTACAACACTGAAGTGAAGGCTAGCATTAATATTGCTACCTATGTTCCAATTAGCTGTCACGTCAATTACTAGTACAATATCCAGATAAAGCCAGAAACCTCAATTTGCTGAAAAATCTCCTGAAAGAGCCAGCAAAAGAGAGAAAAGCAAGTTGAGTCATCTGCAGTGCAGCATAATTTAAGGTATCATTTATACTTCTTACAAAAGCAGAACTACTGCAGTCAAACAAGCTTAGTACAAGAATACACAGCTCTGAAATTCAAGCTTGTATTTAATTAATTGGAACCATTAAGTTTGAGGCATACCAGCTGAGAGTAGCAGTCAGGAAGAACCACTTAAATCTATCACAAGTTAAGAGGATTAAGGTCAAGGCAACAAATTAATGAGACAGGTGTAAGATGAGAATAGAGGAAAGCAATCTTATCACTTGGACAAAGAAAGATGGAACTTGTAGGAAAGTCAAAGGAAAGTTGTACAACTGTGTGACTAAAAGCAACCCTTAAAGCAGCTTTCATATTATGCACTATTTCCTGCCTGTACAAAGAAAGGATCTGAAGAGAAATTAGAACTAATTTAATTTTTCTTCCTGTATTCAAGTATGTCATAGATATTGCTCTTGATTCAAAGTGTCATATCTGACTTAACTTTAGAAGAAACTTGTGTGGCAGATCATGCATGACTGGCATAACAGTGAAGATAAGACAAGATCTATGGCAGATCTACAGTCTACTCTTAGTACAGAACTGGAATGCTGCTGAAAAACAGCCCCCAAACCCAACAATGGGGAAAAAGCAGGCCAGTCTAAGGTGAGCAACAAGATGAACTGCAATATCAGACTGACAGCAAGAGTAGTTCTTGCAAGAGGTGCTCCATTTATGAAGATCTGTAGGAACAGGTGATATCTCAAGGGAAAAAAAATAGTATTTCCAGACAAAACAAATCTTCTATTGTGAGACATCATTTTCTTCTTAGACTCTTCTGGTATCTACCTTCTTATGATTCTTGGATAACTTATTTTTCAGCTCTGTTTTTTAAGGTCTTAAATGTTTGCCTGAATGCTAGAGAAACAGACAAAATATGACCTTCCAAAGCATTCTCATGTGCATGCCACTAGTCACATAGCAACTTCGTTGAAACCTCCACAGAAACAAGGCATGGTGCCTTACTGCAAAGACTCATCTAAAAACTCCTCCACTTTCTCAATAACAACATCATCATATGTAATTACCTGTGATACAGAGACCACTTATAAGAATGCACACTGTGTCTGATAGGTCAAGTACAGTGCTCCAGTAGACTTCCACACTCAGAAAATGCAGCATCCGTACAGTCAGTTTGGAAACTGGGTTCTCTTATTCCATCCAGAGAAAAATGATACCCACATATCTGCAAAAAGCTAGACTTGATTGTGTATGGAATAAGCCAAGGCTACCAAACCCTATGACTGGCAAGAACAAAATTCATCCATATTTGTATGCTGGACAATCCCATGATAACACTCTTTCCTGTCAGATCAGATTAATGCTTGAAAACTTGTGTTGTTAGGCCATTAGATAAGACACAGTGCACCTGACACACTCTATCAAATTACAATGCAGTAATAAGCATTTTGCAGCAAAAGTCAGTGTTTTATAAGTACAGCCTTTTCATGGTAAACTTAGTCCCGTTATACTATGAAGCCTGTGAAACAGAAAATAACCTGTGCTGGTAATTAAAGCTTATTTAGTCTAGGATAAAATACGTTCATGTTAAAAGAAAAGTATTTACCCTCACTGACCATTAAGTATTTTTGTCACTGCTTTTTCCACCTACTAGCAAGTAATACAAGCTTCTAGGTGCTCCTGCTTTAAGGTTCATCAGTAGCTAATAAGCAGTAAGTATTTCAAACAGATGATTTGAATTCAGCCATAGTAGCAAGCAAATGGCTGTATTTTTATGTAAAAAAAAATTAAATTCACTGCTTGTAAAGAGGTGTTACAGTGACAGATTCAGACACCTGAATGCTACTTAAGAGTATAAGCTGCTTCCTGCTACAGAAATGAATCCAAAGCATGATTTGGAGGAGCCTCTAGTGGCGATAAAGTAGATGTGATTACAAATTAGCAGATGCTCAAGGATAAGCTAAGAGCCTTGCTGGCAATTCATGTAGCCTACAGATACATGACTCCTAGTCAAGTTACCAACAATGCAACCTGCAAGCCACGCACACACCCTTGGGACCAAGTCAGATGTTTTCAGTAGTGCTCTACCTACAAGTTTTTAAGGGAACCATACAGCCTGCTTCTTGACCTCTTCAGCTTGTAGGCAGCATTTAGGGCAAAAACTGAACAGAAGGATATCCTAACAACTTACTTAATCTCTTTCAGACTAATATTTTTTGCAGGGAGGTAGATGCACAACATCCTGTGGCAATTATTTCTACAGTTTTAACTGCATTCTGTGTAAAAATGCCACTTCTGTTCTGACTTGCTTCATAGTTCCATTAAATGCATATTCATTCTTAAATTAGGAAAGACAGTAAACTGTCATTCTCTCTTGACTTTTTTTGGTGTAATGCATGGCTTTATAATCCCCAATTGTACCCCTCCTAAGTCATTACCTCAAGAACTCTGAAAGTTTCCTAGAATGGGGAGCAGTGTTGGCACCAGTTTCCCCCAAGAAGTTATACTGACATAGGCAGACCACTGTTTTTAAGTAAACTGTGCCTATAGAGACAGAAGGCAAGGATGTGTAAGCCTTGCACTGCAGAAACATCCTTTGAGCAATTTTACAGTGATGTTAGAGCAGTATCCTCCACAGGTCACAACACTGGAGAATGTTTTGTTGCCGCAAAAGGACTTTTCCAGAGCATGAACTTTGATAATATCAGCTGGAAGCAGTTCTGTTTGAATGCCATTGGCAAGACCAGCAGGCGTCATTAACTGTGGAGTTTCTCCAGTCTTGTGACCTGTTGCAGCCACATTGATGTGGCACATAACTGGAAAGTTACTTTCACTCTTTCAGGAAGCCCTGTATCATTACCCTTTTTGGTAAGCACTAATACCAATGCAACACTTCCTTTAGCTTAGCACAAAAGAAAATTAAAAAACCACATTTGGTGATTTGGCTGCATTGACTCACATACCATTTAGATTCTAGTATGAGCCCTTAAAGAACTGGAGCATCTGTCATCAAGCAGTGAATGAAACAGCCAGCTTTTGTTTGTAGTTACAAGGTTCAGACGCTGAAAAAGTTAATGCTGTTTCAGCACTTTGCAACAATAATTGCAGACTAGATGCTGTCAAAGTACTTTAAAGGTTTACTTTTTAGCAGCCAAAAGATTTGTCTGGCACACAAAGGTCTCTATCCTTCCTATATTTCTCCTGATGTGCATAGTAGGCTTTCTCCCAAATCAAATAATTAATAGAACTGGTGCCAATTTTTCTTTTCCCACATACTACCAAAAGTTATACAATTGTTTGTAGAGTAACTTAAAAGCCTTCTACACATGATCAATACGTTTATACGGAGGGTTTGCTTTACAAGGCCTGGATATAATAAAATAAAGAGAGTACAGCCTTTGGAGTATCCTGTGCCTAGAAAATAATACATTAAATAGTAAGCATTATTTAAATTATAAAGATAGGAAACTGTGTTGCTATATTAGACCTCTATGGATGAAAATTATACTACAAAATTACTGGAAGACATAGAATTTCTTTACACTTATGTTGCTTACAAAGCTATACTTTTATATGGTTAGAGTCTCATTCCTGCATGGAATTAATTTCATGGGAAAAAAAAAAAAAAGAGTTCTGTAGATGCTACTGTGGAACAAGCATACAATGATGTACATTTAAGAGCTCTGTATGTCTTGGCAGATTTGGGGGGAGATCACAGCATTGGCTGGGATGGGATGGGAAAACATCACAAGATGACCAATAGGAGTGTTTGTGTAACTGCTTTACTCCATGCTGCTCTCAGCTATTTTTCCCTACAAGAACAACTACAGGATGGAAATTTTAGCCTAAGAAAAGCTTTATGCTATGAGTTTTTAGTTTTAGAAGTATCTAGCCATACAAGAGACAATACTGGCCCACAACAGCTTACAAAAAAAATCCCAGGTTATGCACCCATGTCATACTACAGAGTTTTGAGAGACACATAGGGGGAGTACCTGTACTGTAAGGGTAGTGGAGTGAGGGAAAACTGCACTAACTCATTCCAAGCAGACTGCCAGAAAAATCACCCACAAAGATCCTTTTGTTCCTATTCTTGGACATCCAGTACTATTTACTAGAGCTGCTGCTCAGTCCCTCCTACCCCACCTTGGCCCAGTTTTTATTGCCTCTAAGGACAAGCATTTTCAGACAAGTAAAACCATCTCCATCAGACACTGCAACAGCAGTAACCTTCACTGGCACTGACAACTGTCTGAGGAGTAAAATATCAGATCCAAGAGTCTTTGCTGTACTGAAAGGGTTGTGCATTTTCAGATCCAGACAATTTGCCTCCACATCCCTCCCATCCTGAACTTGCCCTGTGAAAAAGTTTATCCACCTTAGGAGCAGCCCCATTGATTCCTATAAAGTACACTAAAGTAGGATTTGGGTGACCTGTGTAACACTCACTCACAAAACCACTCTCAAGATAGACCTCAGCATACCATCACACATTTTATGTATAGGCACACAAACACAAACAGCTCAACAGTACAACTGTCTCTAAAGATTTCCACACATTTGACCTTTAACATTACGCTTGCCTGCTCAGTGTTATACTGTTCTATAGCCAGTATTGATGGATTTGATGCAACACAAAATATCCTGCAGATGTCCAAAACTACTTGGATTTTAACTGTTCCACTGGAAGCAGAGGATTACACCATACTACTCAAGTTAAGTCCAACAAGCTTACTTTTTATAATGGCAAACACCTAAACATAGTAACTGTCAGACTTTGAAGTACAAAGTGGTTCCATGACTTGGCAGTATTTTTTCCTATGGACCAAACCCATGGATGAGAAACATCCGCAGTGCCCATTACAATGTTCTCACAAGCACTATCACATTGAACTTGTTAAACTTAATTAAAATAATCACACTACTCTTATAAACAGACATGTCTTGGAGTACAATAACAAAACAAACCCCCTTGTGTTTTTTCTTACAAATATTTCTGTGCACCTGAACACATCCAGAAGCAATGCTTACATATCAATATGAACATCTTACTACAAAGATGCTTTGCGGTAGCAGCAGAGCTCTCCTCCCATGCACGGCAATACTAAGCAATCACACAATGATGAGAAAATCCCTTTTAACTCCCACTTTGCACTCACCTATCAGAACAGTCATGAATACCTTCTCTAACAGGACTATCTTTAGAGTTCTTTAGAATCTTAATTATCACTTTTGGCATCAATTAGGCCAGCAGAAGCTGGTGCTTTCTGAAACCTCTTGGAGAAGGAGACAGCACATTTATCACTGTCATGTGAATTTAGGAAGGGAAATCAAAGCCATTACTATCCCAGGAAGTAGCAGAACTTACATACAGTATTTATGGAATAAATTATTTATGTTTTCATTTCAATTCCAATTTAGGAACAGAGGAAGTGAGAAATAATTTCTCAGTGAGGATCCTAAGCAGGGTACGTTTAGCTACATATTTATTTATGCTCAGTCTCCTCCCTTCTCAGCCACAATGCTGCTGAAGGACTAAGTTTATTAACTTCAGTCCATTATCACCATCACCAACATTAAATATATGGGTTCAAACCAAACCAGACTTAACAGTAGGGTTAGGATCTATCTCTCAAACAGCCTGCAATTCTAGACACCCAACAGGGTTCCAAATTATCATGCTATGCTTTGAAGTTCAGAGAAGTTATCCTCTCCACCCCAAGGAATTACCACCACAAATAGGAAGAGATTTCCTAAAAAATTCTTGTTACAGAATCTACTCAAGTTTTGTTCTGAAGGTTACTGTTCAGTAGTCACTATGTCAAAAGAAAAGCTCTAAAAAAGATTGCTTTATAAGGGACTTTTTGATATTTGAAGTACTCAGGTCAGAGCTTGCCAACTTTCAGCACCAGTATAAAAAGTAAGAAATCATTTAACTCATATAGGTATTAAAAAAATATCAGAAGGCTTGCCAAGTTATCCTCTACCTCATTTTAAGACAGGCACTGACATTAATATGCAGCATTGCCAATAATCCTTAACCTTCTTAACAGGGTACTTGAGAGCTACACAAGTACCTACCACAGAAAGCAGAGGGAGCCCTTGCAGGTGAAGACCCTTGCCTTTGACTGTATCACCAGCCTTCAGCTTCATGTGCGACAAAATTAATTACATCATATTGATTTTGCTAATCCATTCCAAATATGGTACACTTCAAACAAACCTGCAATGTAAGTTGATTAGACAACACTGACAAGCCAGTCAATGAGTCCAAGAGCAAAAGGGGAACAACATCTAATCTGTTATGGCTTCTGCTCTGGAATCCCAGGAAACCAGCTGCAGCTGCTTGGTTCAAGTTGTGTACTATTGCAAAAATGTCTGCAATCCCACTCTAATATCCAGCATTTTCACAACTGCTAAGCAATGTCTGCATGGCAGAGCAGCAGTTCCTCTGTAGAATCTGGAGCATGAACTGCACATGCAGAAGCACGGTATGTCTGGGGACCCAGGGCACTCCCATCTCAGTAATGTTTTTACTAGGTCAGCAGACCCTATTTACCACAAGATTTACAGAGAGGTTCAGTATAAAATCACCTCACTTACACACAGAGTACCACAATGAAGTACAGGAGCAAGCAATATCACAGTATCACAAGATAAATGATCATTCAGTTCACTTCCTTGGAACCACCTTGTCACTCCTTGGTGATCAACTCAAGAAAATTTCCTTAACTTCATTAACACATTAACCCTGGCCCCAAAATGTAAACACAAAACATCAGATGGAATGTTTTCTACGTGGTATTTAATTATCTTCTACCTGGTAGTACTTGCAATTTTGATGTCTTGACAGCTATTAGTCTTCAGCAATTGACCTATGTGATCATTAACATGGTCATACTGCCTAGAATAATCTAAAATACTAATTTATTTTAGATACTATGTGTGCCATTTTAGTCTGTCACTTCCCAGCCCTGAAGCATTTAGCCATCCGTAAAGCAAGGATTCAGAGAAGACACCAAACCAACTACCCACACTCCAGAAGTCAGCATTTAGGACTCCTGAATTCCTTTCAGAGGATGTTTTCAGAGAGACACTTATCCCAATATTATTTCTTTATGTGCTCCACAGTTCAATTGTTAATTCTCAAACTGTCATAATGCTAAATTAAAGAAGGTTGTGGGAAAATTAACATATATAAGGTTAACTGAGAACTATCTTCCTACTAACATGAAAGATCAGGATTAGGCTGTACTCTTTTAGTCAAAACATTCTGCAGAGACCCCAGGTGAGCCTCTCAGGCAGAGCGGCTGCCACTCTACATTCAGCATCTCATCAGTATTTGCTACTAACTCTTTGCACAAATGCCTGTATTAATTTACAGTGGATGACCAAACCATATTTAAAGCCTTTATTTTGTTCTTCTTTTCCTTTCCATCAAAACACACATAGCAAGTTCAGCTGCCTTAAGTATTTTATTAAAACCTACCAGGCAGTATCAAGGACAAAACAGTGGACTGAGCAGACAGAAGCAATTGTGATCTAGTACATAAATCAGTATTGGAAAGGACAATACACAAAAATATTACACTTGATTCAAATATCAACTCTTTGGAAGTAAACTCATATTAGTGCCAAAGTCCAATCTGGAGATTCTTTCAAGCTCATTTTCCATGCAGTCAGCTTCACTGTGCTGTAGCGTTGTTGCCCCAAAATGGTTTCTTTCACTCACTGTGCAAGAGGCTGGTCCCCACACAGAGTTGAGGTATTTGATTTATTTACAGTTCTGCACAGAAATGGGGGCTGGTGGTGAATCCACAAAGCCAGCACAACTACTATCAAAATCTTCCATTATTTATACATTTTACCAAACATTTACCAAACATTAATGTTCACTGGCTACAAGTTACAGAGTTCCCTCATTAGTTAGTATTCTATCTTGTATTAGTTAAATTACTCCCTTACTTCTCAGAGCACACAGACTAATAAGCAATTCTTTATTTTGAGTCGGTGGTTCCTTTGGCCAGTGATCCAGGAGTTGGTGGTCCTAATCTTCCCTTGCAAGAATTACTTTTTATCCAGCTGGAGTTGATTTCTCAGTTGTTGACTTTATTGGTTTCTTCCTTATCTTGGGAGTTCTGCCAAATGTCCTTGTGGCTGGTAAACCCTGTATTCTTTGTGCCCACTATGAGTGGTACATCCTGCTTCCCAAGCTTTATTAATCTCCTCCTAGGTCTGAGAAAATTGAAGCATGTCAAGCCCTAAACCTTAATAAGGCTGTTCTATGGACAAATAATGTACCTTTCTAACACCTGGATATCAGTATGAAGAGCCTGTCAACAGTGAGAAGGCACTTTCAAACAACAGAAGATATTGCAGTGAAGCACTGAGAAAGCACTGAGAAAGCTCAAGGAGTACTAGATCTTGAGCATAGGTGAAAATTAGTTGTAAAAGGACATTAAAGATACAGTTTGGACTTCTCAGCTGAGCGGAGAGACTTCAATTCCAAGAAGGTATTGCAAAGAGGAAGGGGCATTCTTGTAAACTTTATTGTTACAGTTGTCCAGCATGGCAGAAAGTATCCACTCTACTACCTCATTAACATCTATGGAACTAAGTTCAAATTATCCCTAAAAACCTGAGCTTGTGTTTGGTTTTTTCTCTCCAGTGAAGATAACCCCCTTCCCCACCCTATGTTTGAACAACATCAGGTATCTTCTCAGTATCAAGCTTGCTCACTAGTTCCATGCTTTCTCTGCACCACTACACTCATTTGGTACAGCAGGTATGATGATGCTCATGAGCACAGTTGTGTCTTTGCACAAGTAGCTGCTGCACGGCAGCTGCTGAGGGAAACAGCAATTCACTGGGAGCTAATGCCAAAACACTCCCAGTGCTTGTTGAGATTTACAGCATTTTAAACAAGTGAGGTCTAACAGGTTACCAGTTACATACCTGGCAGGACAGCTCAGGAGCCCAAAGAAGGACTACAGTCAATGTGTTGTCAAATCCAGACAAAAGCAGCAATTGGAATTACTATGTCAAACAGACTATTAAGAACCAAATGAATGATGACAGTGTGTGCAGCATTGTCACTGGCATCTGAACACCACAAAATCTGAAGCGTATAAACTGTTGTTTCCTATCTCTAATACTCAGCTATGGGTCTGATAAATCCCCAGTACTACTGCTTAAAAACAACTTAGCATCCAAACTAGCTCTAATCAAGAAGAGAAGAACGAACTGGTTCAAGCCACAACAGAGATTACTCCTCCCACCCCCTCCTGGCACTACTGCACAGCCAGATAACAAACCAGCCAGAACAACCCTAATTTTTAATTTAAATGGTTTATTTTGGAAGAAGTCACCCTTTAGACCTTTATTTATAGAGCTGTGCCAACAGTTCAGTCAGTACAACGTTACGACGAATCACCAAGGTTGAATCTTTCAGCAAGTGTGGGATTGCATGCACAGAAAAAAAAAATCCCAGCCTCCCAGGAGCCTTTTGCTACTACTGAAATCCTCCACAAATGCCTGCGTTGCCTTTCCTAGTACAAGACTCATGAGGCAGTTCTGTATACTGTTAGCTGTGGCTTTAGGTATTAATACTCTGCTGATAATCTGAATACTCCATACATGTATGCATACATATACTCTATCAGTACTTCCCTCCTTTGGGAAGACAAAACACAGTCAGGGTTTTCTTTCCCATTCTTACACTCAATAATATCTTGGCATGCAGGTGTAGGGCCGGGGAATGGCAGCAGGGAAAAATAATCTAAACAAGTTAAATTAGTGACCTGCTTGCTTGTTTAGTGATAAAGACAGCCAAGCCAATAATTTCTGGCCAGACTTCATGATCATGTGATTTATAATGGACATTTTAGAATTACAGCCTCAGCAGTACATGTACCCCTCTGGAGCATGTCATTAACATGCCACACATTTGACTTTTTTTGTGGAGTGGAACAAGCAAGCACTCACCAGAAGCCACTCTTACAGAGCTCAGTTTCAACAAAAAACATGTGTAACCACCCTTCAGAGTATGCAAGGCTTTCAAGAGGGCTTCAACTTACTTATATTGCATACAAACTGTACAGTAACCATCATTTCTGCAGCTCATTAGTAGTCACAAACCCCTTATTGTATTTGTGAGCTGGATTAACTTTGCAGGTTCAAGAGCCCCCAGCAAGTCACAGACTCATCATTGTAGACGTGACACAAGCATACATCTTACCATTAAAATACACCAACAGCATTGCCTGCCTCCTGTAAAAAGAGACAAGTTTCAAAACATTCTCCTTCACTCTCATTATAGAGAAGCTAGCCTCATTTGAGTAGCGCACTGTCTGCTGCTCAAATTACACTGCAATATTTTCAGTTAGCCTCTTCCCAACCAGGCATCATTCAAAGCACATATCAATGTACAAAAGCAGAAAAAGAAGACTCCAATGCTGAAACTAACACCAGACCACTACTTACAAAGATGATATTAAAAAAAAAAACAAACCCCACATCACCCTGATCAAAAACCTTTGAGTCAATTTAGACTTTGTAGGACAAAGTACTTTCTCCTGCTGGCAAAATGGCCCTTGTGCTAAGTGCAGACATACTGGCAGTTTTGCAGATCCAGTATACTTTATAGCTTCAAAGTGTTTCAAAGCAAATATCTGGAAGACATCTACATAATTAACTTTTTTTTAGTGTTGCTCAGTGAAGTCATGTCATCTTTTCAAGATAGAAAGCCTGCATGCACAGACACCAAGGTTGAACTGTGTGGCTGCCTACAGCCCATATTAACAGCAAGTGGGACAGCAATTTAGGTTCAAGAGCCCTGCTCTAGCTCAGAGGAAAAACTGAAAAAGGAGGATACTGGGGAAGTGACCACAGGAGTATCCTAGCAACTTTGTACCCTATGCACAGCTTCCCTCGTGTTTGCTGCAGTGCTATCCACCTTTTCAGGGTACTAAGTCTATGGACATTAGATATACTTCTCATACAGACATAACTACTGCAGCCACCAGGATTAAAATGCTGTGATTCTCCTTTCAGCATGAAAAAAAAAAAAAAAGATTTCTTAGAAAATCCAGCACAAAGTAACCCACACTGTGCACTAAGCTCTATGTGCTGCAGAGCTTGTATTCCCTGTACAACCACTTCTGCACTGGGTATTGCAGCCTGTGTAAGGGGGTTTATGCTTCTACTCCAATCTCCAAAATAAACATACCAGGCATCATATCTAATTATATCAAAGGTAACACATAACTCATTCACTTCTTTACTGTGAGTAGCTAGCTTTAAACACAGCTCTTACAATACCAGATTAATGACCATGGAAGCCTGTATCACTAGTTCATTATCCTTACAGTCCAGAAGCTTAACACAAAAAGCCACAACAGCAAGATTTTTAATTTGCAAATTAAACACTTACTGATCTAACATTCTTGTACATGTTATCATAGGACATTGAAATTGCTTCCAGTGTGAAATGCTGTCTTTAAAATCACAGCTTCATCCATGAGACAACTGACTACACAGCAAACTAATGAGAAAATTTCACCAGAAAAAGAATTGCAAAAAAGTTCACCAATGACAAAATGTTTGTAAGGATGGACTTTTAAGCCATTTTCCTGTTGCACTAAAAGATTTTCTGCCACAAATACATTACTAGACAATGAGCATGGGACAGGAACTGTATGAGGTTACCTTCTCAGCCCCTGTCACAGATATGTCCTCCAAAAATAGAAAAACAGCCGTTTAAAGAGGAAAAGAAGATCTTGCACTCTCCAGAACAGAGCAATTAACAGACACCTAAAAGTATCTTTTGATTTTTTGGACCCTGCCAAAACAGGAGTAACACCATAAGCATTGCATGGGTGAGCATGACAAGCCCGGTGCTTGTGAAGTGCATCTCAGGAGTCAGTGCAGACTAGGGACAACTCTTGAAAACTCCAGGTTCTAGACACAAAATTCTTTGTATGTTCCTTCTGAACAGGGCTTGCTGACCTGCTCAACAAAAGTGACAGGAAACAAAATGCCCTGAACACAGCTCTGGGAATTTCATACTGAACTCAAGGTTACAAGTGGATATGTGTTTAAGGCTGACTCGGAGCCTGTACGTGACCACTTGTACCACACATCTCATTCAGATGATTATCCTATTTTCCTTAAAAAAAAAAAAAAATCTGCTAAACTGGGACACCTTTTTCAATCAGTTGGCACTGGGGCATTTAGTCCAAAGGCACTTTTGCATTTTCTGGGTGGATGCCCTATCCTAAAGGGCAGTAAGCATAGCACTCCTTCAGCCTTCCCCTCGGCATCAGGCCACTGTCCAGACAGGAATGCAAATGCCCAAGCCAGAAAACAAAAGGAGACTGACAGCTCATAGTACAGACCTTGGAAAAAACTGTCAGGATCAGTAACATTTCACACTGGCATGTGAGCTGATAAACAGGAGCAATCTCTCCTTCCAGACGAGCACCTTAAGCTACAGAGGAAAATTCTTCACTGCTGGCTGGATTTTGGCTTTACCTTAGTATGCAGCCAAGAGCCCAGAACACAAAAATTTCAACAAGGGAAAGGAAGTATTCCTCAATATAAACTCACAGCCTGATAACTAAGTTACCTCGAAAAAAAAAAAAAAACAAACAAAAAAAAAAACACCAAACAAACAAACAAAAAAAAAAACCCAGAGGATATGTGTTTAGTCCCTTTAAATTGCAGTGAGAACTAAATACATCTCCAGTACTTTTGGCTGAGAGCCATATATTAAATTTCCTGCAGGAGTCAAAGCCCTGAGGAGGACACAGCTATCCCCAGACAAAAGATGACTGGGGAAAACCTCTCCAAGTCTCACTCAAAATCTGGGCATGTAAAATAAGTGGGATGGCCCTTAATGTCACCCTTCAGTACTGCAGTTGTTGACACTTCAGGCACCTCTGCACAATTTTAGTTCTTTATCCTACTTACCACAAATTGCTCTAAAATGGTGACAGTTGCAGGGCAAGAATGTATGGGATAAAAACATTGCTACAAAAGCATAAGAGGGATTATTTTAAGAATCTAGTATTATTTCTTAACTTGAAGTGGAACTTTGACATTGAACAACCCAACTTGCCTGGAACAAACATCTGAGAAAGGAAGAATATGGAATCAAAATCACAAAATGAAGGATTCTCCACTATTTTAGCAAAGTTATACAACCTTCAGGTCAGACATCTAAAACATCTGAATACCATTTACTACAACTCCTTTTTCCTTTATTATACACTGTGTGCTCCTGTAAGAGCATGATGGTTACATTGCAAAGAGCAGAATGACATCCAACAATTTATCTCAAATTCCCATAAAAAAGGATACAGATGCTTTTTTTACCTAGTGAAGGTGAAGTTTCCTATAGCATACTCCTTAGTTTGGGAAGGAGGCTATCCAACATTCTTTAAAGCCTGCCATGTCAAGTGAAAACTCAACATAAGAGCTGCTTTATAGACAAAATTAAGACAAGATCCAAGCTAAGGCTGACAGTGAGGCTGATTCAAGCACGCATCTGGATGAGTTCCCATTCACCATTCAGCAGTGGACATCTTACCAACATAAAAGCATAACAGGTCAGCACAAACAAAATTTTGAAAGTTTGATCTAGAGTTAATAAACAAACCACCTGTGTTTTGCTAATTATTGCTAAACAACATTAAGGCCAACAGTTTAGCAAAGTTCAAAAGCAATTAGGTGTTGTATGGGTAATAAGAACATCCACAAGTACATTAGCTAGGATAAAACAGTTTATAAAAGGATTAAAGGAATACCACACCTCGTGGTATAAGTCAGCCACTATATCATAGATACATTTTTTCTGATTGTTTTGCTTAGCACAGAGCAGCAGAAATCATGCCTACTGTTCCAGCAACTGACAGGTAAATTGCACTAAGGAACAGCTTACAAAAACCAAAATCAAACTAGATTTCACTAGCTCAGGTTCAGGCTACTCTAGTTAGCTTATACAACTATACATTACATTTATCTTGGAATAAAAGCTACTCAGGGCAAACCTTAGCTGATTCATATTCACAAGTGCTTACAACACATTAAACTAGAATTGAGACATTTAAGGTACAGAAGTTGATGTGACACCCTCAGAGTGAGATTATCACAACAAAACGCCCAGACTATCACCATGATCACCTAAGTAAGCAATTCTCTGCTGATTTCAGTGAACAGCTACCACCTAAAGCTTAAAAAAAAAAAAAAATCACAAAGTGTCTTAATAGTCGTCTTGTACTGTTGTAAAAGGCTTCAGAGAATCAAGTTCTCTGTTCACAAGAAGCTTTGCTCCTGTGTAAGGACTATTCATTTCAGGATAGTTTAACCACTTTGACCTCATACCTTCAACTTCAAGGTGTTGCTCAAGTCCAAGTCCAATACAATAATTAAAGATGGACAAAACCCAAATATTTTTAGCAGGCTGTTTTCCTTGCATCTACAAAAAGCATAATTTGCCATTAGCCCCATGAAATGGCAGAAGGATTCTGACAAAGGAGCTGTAATTACCAAGTCATCTCCACTGAAGTGCCAGCTACCATATGCTCTCTTCAGGAAACACAGACTACTCCATGTAATAGTGCCTAGTTTATGAAACTTCCTATATCAAGCTTCCTTTTGACAAAAGGGTGGGTTTGATTGTACCAGGCATATTTGGAAGACTAGCTGTTAAACTAGTGAAAATAGAAGGATAAAAATAGTGGATCTTAACAGCAGAGCAGATCACTATAAGCACACAAATTAAAGTGATTACATAAGGTGATCCAGGTTTCATTTCATACTCCCTCACTTTTAAATTAAATATTCTTTGCAATGGTAGGAAATATTTGGAAAACAGACCATGCTACTTTCAGAAGTGATTTGTGAACCTTAATCTGTTGACTGGTGTCAGATGAAGTTACAGATACCTTAACAAGTCTTGTATCAGATTAGCACTTTCAGTGTAAAAAAAACTTCATGGGTCAGAGGGAGGTGTAATACAGTTTAAAAACTTATAAGCTATAAAAGGGGAAAAGCATAAATAGGTATTTTTACCATTGCTCCTTCAGCAAAAGCTACCCACAAATAAAACACCTATCATCAGTATCTGCATTACACCAGGGACCACAATTTCTAACACTTCAGTTAGAACCTCCCTCTAATTAGGCAAAGCTTTAGAAGTAAATCAACTATTAACTGTAGCACAAGCTCACACTGCTATTAGAGACAGTTAGCAGAGATTTTGCCTGTATTGAAAAATGTGGCTAAGCAGAAATAGATGGTCAAATGACTGAATGAAATAACCAGAGCACCAAGCTGGATCTGTATCACAGAAATATTAAGTCCACCTAGTACCCTGATCACTACTAGTAGAGCCAGATAGCTTTTAAACATTCAGGTAAAAGAAAAAAAAATTGATCAAGTCACTGTTCCTGTAACTGCAGGGTAAGATTTCTCCTAGAAAAAACCAAGGGAATAAATGTGATAGGAAATTAATCCTACCAGCAGTTTTCACTATTTCCTGGCCTTTGCGACAAGAAGTAGCTTACAAGTTTTTCACTTCCATATGAATGAAGTTTTCAACTGTGATGTTTCACAAGTTGCTACACAAAGAGAAGCTCAGAAACCAAATATTAGATGAAAGGCAGAAAGGGTACACCTAGTCTTCTCTAACTTTTCTGAGCACCTGGTGTTCTGCTTAAGATTCAGTGCCTGTAGAAATACCTGTCATAGTTGGCAGTTACAAATATGCTTGTGGTAGCAGGAAAAAACTGGCTCAAATTCCACTTGTTTTACTCAGCTGGGCTTTCTTTGGGCTGTGCTTTTTGTGCTGAAGTGAAGCAGAATTAAGTACTTCATGAAGAAAGCAAAAGATTAAAACTTACCAGCTTTTACCTACAGAACATCAAATCAGCACATGCAATCATGATTAGCAAAACACATAGGAAGATGGCTCAATTTCTCACCGTGGAAAGCACTACAGGAAATCTCTGACAGTTGCAGCCCAGCAGTTATCTCTGACATAGAATACATTTCTCATACTAGTACCTGCTTGCATGCAGGGCTTATTTTGCACTGGGATTTTGCTGCAACACTTGTATGACTACACTGAACGTCAGGGCTGCAAAATGAAGTACACCAGTAGAACAAGAATTCATATCACATGCATCAGTCACCTTTCGGGGATAAATATACCCTGGAAGGTGTCTCCCCATAGATCCGTCCTCATGCACCAGGTAGGCAGCCAGGCACACTGTCATACCAAGAGAAGAACCACTGGGGTTACAACAGTCAAGAATCCCACCACTGAAAACACCAATTTGCTACAGTAGCCATATTCAACTCCCTGTGTAAGCCTAAAGCTGCTCATTGCTTCTGGTTCTTCTGTCAATCCATTGCCATTTCTCAATCTTAACATTTACTTGCTATTTTCCTCAGGATATTTAAGTGACTGCAGTTGCCAAGACAACCACTTCATCAACACCAGCCCCTCAGCTCATCTATCTTGGGCTTCCCTTCCGTTCACCATAATTTCTAGGAAATCAGTTGCCAGAAACAGTGATTTTTGAAATCTGGCATTTGTGGGTTTTTAGCTTCTACTAGCCTTTGGGATCTCTAAGACTCTCAGGAAGAAGCTTTGATTTAATTATAACCTCAGCAGTGAGGCTTCCTGTAAAGCTGTAAAAAGTCTGATAGCTTAAATTCCAAGGCACTGAGGCAATTACAGAGGAAAACATCCAAACCAGGTTTATGCACCTATGCTGTCACTTTCAATAACTGTGTAACTGATGTCTCCTTCAATTTTGTTACCAAGAAAAAGAAAGTGACACAAGATTTCTTAAAGTTATCTAGGCATGATAGTCATGAAACAAAATGGGAAATTCAGCTGAGCTTTGCAGACAGCTAAGTCTTAGGATGCTGTAATACAATTTCCAGGATTTTTTTCTCAACAGCAAAAGTATGGCAGTAAGATCCTGCATAGCATTCCTCCTTCCCAAGTTCATCTAAAACACAAAAAAATAAGGCATCCCAACTTCAATCACAACGTGAGCTTTGATTAGAATTTACATTTTTCAAAATACAGGATACACCAACAGAAGCAAGTAAGCTAGATCTGGTTAAGTTTTAACACCAACAAAGCTACCAACAGCATCTTTGTACCATCGGCACCTGAAGCCACATCAGAGCAGCTTCCCAAGTTTGTCTACATGGCCTTCACTGCTGTGACTTAAGAGATTTACAGCTGCAACTGTACTGACTTTGCATCCATTTTCATGGATACAGGTGGCGGCTGAACCCTGGCAATGTGGGATTAAGAATGGGTTGCAAAACCAACTCTAAGCTGGGTCTGTTCACAACTGGTGTTAAATATCATGCTGTCACTAACAGACCCCACTGCTGTGCTTGAGACAGGTCAAATCTGCCACTGCAGGCATACTTAAATACTACAAAATTATCTCAATGGTTTATTAGTGTGGACCTTGGTGATTTGTCATGGTTGCCACAGTACCATTGGTAAATGCCCTATGTATTCCTTTTACTGTATCTATTTGCACAAGGTTATCAAACTTAGAGAAGGTAAAGTCTTTATATTCTGCCTAAAACTCAAACTACATAGCAATCACATTAAGCTGTGACTAAACATTACTTTACTGAATAAATATTCTACAACAGTATTTATCAATGCATTTATAAATAAAGCAGTTAGAAACACCAGCTTTCCTTATAAAAGGAAAGGTACCTGCAGGTCAGTTGTGCCACAGTTTTCTATTTAAAGTGCTTGCTAAGTGAAGAATTTGGCTTTCTGCCCATGTGTTTTAAGCTCAGCATTGTGGCATAGCCTGGGTAATTGCACTTGGGGTGACAAGCACAACAGAACTCAGAGGCATGTCAGTAATAGATTTCAAACCTCGTCTTAACTGACTGGAACCACAAGTTGCCCTGCAAATGTGCCAGCTCCATGACATGCCACACCAGGCTGTTTCCCTAGCTGTGCTGCAGAGCTGCAAGCCCCTTCAAACTTCTACACTTCACATCAAATCCCACATGCTGGTTTCTCTGTGCCAAGAGGCTTTATTTTGAACCTACCCTTAAAAGCACAGTAGAGCAGACCTAAAGTGGCTGTAATGGAAGTGAACAAGAGGCTGGAGCAATTAATACAGCACAAGAAAGAAATCCCAGAGGTGGGAAATAAAAAAGCAGGGTGGCTTTAAACTCAGTGCAGGTCCCTCTGACATTTCAAACAATGAGGCAAGGCAAGGGATAACTTTGCCTCCTCCAATGAGAAGTTTACCCAGATTCTCCACAATACACTTAGATTTATTTGTGAAGCCTGCATAGCATACATCTCACAAGCCTACATACCCAGGCCCTGACTTGATGGCTTTCTCTTCAGCACCAGGAATGTCCCCCTCCTCCCCCAGGTTAAGTTACACAACCCCATCTTTATTTTTGCTCTTAGAGAATTGCTGCAGCTGCCTCACGGACAAAGTCTGCGCAGAGGAGTGTGACTTGTCAGTACATCAGGTTCTGTGCTGGGGTGCTTCAGGAAACTTCTCAGGCTTTTATTTTTAAAAACCAAGAATAAGCAGAAGTTCTTATTGAAAAAAAAAAAACAACTTTGCTTTTGTGTTTGAGCAGCCTGAAATTTATTTACTTAATCTCTTCAGCTATTCCAAAATTAAATACTGTGCTTGTAAACATATATGCCCAATTTGTTTTGGAAGAAAGTTCCCCTGTGAGTTATTTATAAAAAGCAAAACACTTTCTACCTACAGATTTAGTCAATTATGCTATTATAAGATACACATATTTTACATAAAGGTGTTAATTTATCCATAATAATGAATATGAACCAGATAGAAGGCTTAGTCTCTATTCACTAAATTACTTTTACTCTTATCAAAGAACATTTTGTAAAATTTCCCATGTGTCTAGAGGGGTCCTTCAATGCCAGCCAGTGTCCTTCACGTGAGCCCCTTTTACCATCACTACAGGTGATGAACAGAGCATTGCAGTAGCTCTCTTATCCTGTTTGTGTAGCATCCATAGACTATTCTGGACAAGTGCTGTGCTTCACCCACACAAAGGGCCTAACAGATAATGGATTCTGGACTTTGCATCCCTTTCACCCAGTCTAACATCAGATTGTAGAGATTTGTGCTCAAAGCAAATGTGACACAGCAATATTTAACAGTTTTACCACATAAAGCTCAGCTGAACATGCACCAAAGAAGGCTTTTTGGCTGCTACCTAGCAGAAGATGTTTGGTTAGCCATAAAAGCATCTAGTAATAGACAAAATTTTCCTGGAAGTAGCTGATTTCTCATAACACTTTCATGTTCCTCTTCCATAAAACACCTCCTTCACAGGATGTTTTTTACTAGAAGGAGATCCAGCACAGAGTTTAGATGACAAGCATACAAAAAACACTAGTTACAGAGTTTGCTCCAGATTGTTCCCCCTGTACTTAGCACTGGTAAGGCCGCACCTTAAGTGCTTTCTCCAGTTCTAGTCCCTTCAGTTCATGAAGGACATTGAGGTGCTGGAGCAGGTTCACAGGTCAGTGAAGCCTGGTGAAGGCTCTAGAGGGGAAGTCCTATGAGAAATGGCTGAGGGAGCTGCAGGTGGTTCGCCTGGAGAAAAGGAGGTTTAGGGAGACCTTATCACTCTCTACTACTGCCTGACAGGAAGGTGTGGCCAACTGGGGGTGGCCATCTTCTAGACAACTAGTAATAGGACAAGAGGACACAGTCTTAAGCTACACCAAGGGAGGTTTAGGCTGGGCATTAGGAAGAACTTCTTAACAGAAATGGTGATTAGACATTGAAATGGACTGTGAGGGAGGTGGTGGAGTCACTCTTCCTGAAGCTGTTCAAGGAAAGACTGGATGGGGTGCTCAGTGCCATGGTCTAGTTGACACCGTGGTGTGTGGACACAGGCTGGACTTGGTCTTGGAAGTTCCTACCTAACTGATTCTGTGAAACATTCTTTCTAGAGCACAGAAGTCACTGTTCTATACTTTGCAAGAAAAGGAAAGAAAAAACCTCCAAGACTTAATTACAACCCCAGCTATGAACTAAAGCAATCTGAACAAAAAAGCTATGCAATCTGAAATGGAGCATGAAAGAGTTAAAGTTACAACAGAACTGACCTCCAGCTAAGGCTTTCCTAGATTTGCTGTAGTATAACTTAGAGACTCTCCCTAGCATAATTTTTGTTTTAAAAGCAGATACTAGCCATCTTGGTTAGTACAGGTTAGATGTAGCTAGGTCAAAACCATTGCTCTCTTGGAAAAAAAGCATGGATGTGACACCTGTGGACATGGTTTAGTGGTGAACATGGCGGTGGGTGCTAGGCTGGTGGTTGGACTTGATCTTAGAGGTTTTTTCCAACCTTAACAATTCTGTGTTTCTAAGAAGATGAAAGTCATCCTCATGCTCAGCAAAGCTGACAGCTGCAGGGGACAAGATGAAACTGAACAAGGCTGAGACACCAGGAGTGCAAAACAAGTCACATGTGGTGACTTCATATGAGCCTGCAGTCATGACTCAAGTACAGTTATTCTAGCTTAGGAAAAGTTGAAGAAGAGGGAGATTCCTGAGGTGAGCTTGGATTCCAAGAGATTCCAAGACACAAAGAGGCCTGGTGGCATGACAATGACAAGTCTTTTGTGACTAAGCATACCAGAGCCTTCCTCCATGCCTCTGCCATTGCACACACACAGCTGCTCCCACAGGATGTGGCATGAGCTGCTTGGACAGCAGGTGAGATCCCAGGTGTAGTGCATGTGCTGAAGACATGTCCCTGTAACATTATACTGCATCCCCATAAGGCACAAGAACGGGCAATGCTGTGCTTAAGGATGGTTACTCATCATCTGTACCCCAACCTGATCTGGTCCATCATTCAGGAAAAGATCCACAACTGCCAGCAGGAACCTCCTTGGTGGAGAAAGGTACCACACACCTATAGCAGTCATCTCACCACGGCTTCTCATGGCTTTTTTTGATCACCAGCAGCTTACTTAGCTGTTTTCTGTAGGCAAAATATGGTTCCTGGTTGAAGAGCCCAAGCATATCACTTATATTAGAGATGTGAAAAAAGTGAAATACTTAGTAGGTATGGGATAAGCCTGCAAGTTGGGTGAAAATTAACAGTCATTTATCCAAGATGAACATTAAGCAGGCTGCCTTGAATCTGTGAAATTGGAGTATCACCTTGAACAGCAACAGAACCCAGGCTTATAACACTGAGAAGAAAGTGGTCAAGACCAGCAGACTTCTTGCTGGCAGCCAGTACAACTCCAATCTCTTTCCAAATGGAGTATAGTTACGGATGATATGGGTACAAGACCATGTACTTAGCTATTACTGTAACTTAAAATTGATCTCCAGATCTGCTTTTTAGCCTTTTGTGAGTCTGTCCATAAACTCCTGAAGGTCAAAACCATCTTCAGTATCAAAAACTATTCAATAATACAGCCAGTTTCAAAACTCAAAAGCCCAAATGTCCACAGCCTTAAACAAGTCTACCCTACCTACTTAGTTTTCCCAGTCGTGCCACTACTGTTGTACTTCAGGCCAAAGCCAGCCAAGCTTCATCCACACAAATCAAAGACTGCAACCAGCATGAAAAAAAAGAAAATCAGTTAAACTTCACAGAAAGTATATTAGTAAAATATTGAAGGACATAAGCTTTCCGGTTTCTGGAGACACTGAGAAATGGAAATAATTCCATATGGTGGTCTCAAAATTTTCATTTTTGTATGCTCCAGTGGAAATAATATAGCACTATAAAATGCCTAGGTTCACTTAGAAGTGCTTTCAAAAAAAAAAAAGTAGCAACAGGTCCTCTACAGACAATTGTTTAAACATGACTGTGGTTGACTAAAGAAACTAAGAACTATACAAGAGAAGTAACATTACCATCATCCACTAAAACTGAACAATAAATTCAGTAAGAGTTGTCTCTCAGCATCTTTCTTATTTAGCATTTTGAGTAACATGGACACAGCAATAAATAATGAGGTTAGGCAGAGATCCCACTGAAGTGGCAATATCATTAATAACAGACGAGGCTTTTTCTTTCCACCTTAAACAAAAAGGACCGTGCACCTTCATCTGGGTAGGAGCATTTTGTTACCCCACAAATGACAAATTAGAAGGGATTTAGATAATAGCTACAAGATATTTAAAAAGTACAGCCTCTGAAGTTATACTGCTTAATGCACTGCTGAAAGGTAGTCAACTACCAAATGTGGGTCCAGTTACTCTTTTGCAGAGAAGAAGCTGGGAGCACAGAGATGAAATTCAGTTTTCTTCAATACATTATAAGAAGCCCATTCTTTTAATAAAGGTGAGTGCTTTTACAGATAGTTATTCTAGCCAAGATAAGCAAACACTTGTGCACCAGTGTGGTTTACATCATGAATAAGGGGCTTATATGAGCAGACTTCATGCAAGAACAAATGTGTATTCAGAGAATGTATTGTAAGTCAGAGCTACTCCATTGCTTTGGCCTTGTCAAAACAAAAGCCATGGAGGTACCGCAAAAAAAGAATATTACTTCACCTTTTATCTAGGACTGACAACAAAAGGTTCCTAGCTGCAGAACTGTCTGAAGATTAATTTAAAACCAAAGAATTTTAGCTCAATGCACAAGTGTCTATTACTCAAAAAGTGACCCGAGCAACATAACCAATTAAACACTGGCAGAGGGTTTTGCATTTTAACCCCTTCAAATATTTTTCTACAATGAACAATAAAACATATATTTTAAATACTTAACTAGGATACATAACTAAGGGAAGGGTCACGAAGCTACTGCAAACATGTCCTTACTGCTATCACCTTGGATTTATCAAACAAAACCTATTTACTTGAATATCTAAATTACCTGTACAATTTTATGACAAGAAAGCAGCGCAAAAGGAATCTATGTCACACTTTTAATACTGAAACCTTAAGTGGTAAGGTACAGCCTGCCTGCCAGGCAGCCTTCTCTTTCTAAACCACAAATACTACGAAGCCTTCAAGTGTCCCCCATTTAACATTCAGCCCCTTTTATGTTCTTGTTGTTCTCTGGGTAGAAGCTTCAATTTAAAACGATCTCCCAGGAAGTCTTGAGGTCCCATTTCTTCAAGTCAAGCAAGATTCCAAAATATCCTAAACACACAGTAATTTAGTAGCTCTCATTTTTCTTCTCTTTGTAAGCCACTTTGGGCAAATGCATTTTAAATATTTCAGCAACTGTGATGACAGGCAATCAATCAATCAGTTTAGTTACTCTTGGCTACTAGTGCTTCAAGGGTGAGTACACAATGCCAAAGTTATTACTATCAAACTGGCCTGGTGAGATGGGATGTTCTCAGCAAGTCACTACCACAAAAGCTTAGCAAGATTAACTTCAACTCCCCTAAGTCATAATGCTGGATAAAAACACTAAGCCTAAACATGAAGCAGCATTCTGGAAATAGCTGACTAGTTTTGTGTACATGCCTGTGTGTATGCATACACCTAATCAAATGCAGCCCAAATCATAAGAGCAGCTGTATTTATGAATCACATCACCTCTAGTCCATCCACACTGCAGACAATGCGTAACTGACATTTTCAACTTGAACTCAGCTACATTTAAATTCAGCGTAAAACCTCCATCATTTATCCCATACCATTAATTACCCTGAACACCTGATGAACATGCCATAAACCACACAACAAAACTGCACATCAAAGATCAGAGTTAAGGTTCTGCAAGGATTGTTTTTTTCTGGTATTCTCTACCCTCCAGATGCAAAATAAGCATTGCATAGTAGACCTAAAGTGCTATTAGAGAGAAGGTACCCTGTGCGAATATATTAACATGTAAAATAGTAGAGCAGCATAAGAGTAACTTCAGAAACAGCAAGGTAAAAACATGTTTGAGTTTTTGAAAAGTTACAGATGTGTAAAATCCTCAGACACTGGGACAACATCACTGCAATATTGGATCTAAAGGATTTATGCACAAAAAAAAGTTTTAGAAAAACCCACTCTTCTAACACTATATAATCAAAAGTTTCCATTAATTCCTGTAATATGAACCACATATAAGTCTACACACTTTTAGTTACTAACTCTTGAACAGACAGACAAGAAGTCCCAAGCAGCACAGTTCCTTGAATTGTTACCTGAGAAAAAAACCTAAAACTCAAGTTCTATTTTACCTTACCAAAGGACCACTGTACAAAAATTAGGCAAATGAACAGTGCTCAATTTACAGATATGGAAAGTTTTCTGTTTTATTCTAATGGCATAGAAGAGTTGGGGTGTGGTATAGCTGTCCTCTTGCCATACAACAGGACCCAGCTGCACATTATCTCCTATGTTAAGGCAGTATCAGAACTGGAAACCACTATCAGTACTTCTCAGCACACGCCACAGTCCTACCTGGATCAGAGAAGCTCTAGGGAAAAGACGGGGGACTAGCTATGACTCAGCCCGTCTCCTCCTGAGGATACGCTGATGTCCAGAGCAGGCTACAGGATAGGCGAGTAGTCTGTGCAGCCAGAGGCACAGTCATCCACAACCCTTGTATGCAACAGCAGAGTGAGGAACAGTGAGGTATTCCCCAGACCTGAGAGTCTGGGATCATATCTCTGCTTTTGATCTGTGAACCAACACCAGAAGAAGTCTTTTGCTCCCCTGCCTGCTGACAGCTTAGAGGATCCTTGGCCTCTGAGACTGAACAGGAGCTCCACAGACCTGGAGCAAGGAGGACTCTACTGACCTGCAATACCATGTCCCTTTGTCACACCAAACAACTGCTTACTAGCATCAATGATTCCTAAGGACAACAAAAATAGATGAAATATACAGAGAGAAACTCTGCAGGACTTTGCAATGCTGAGGCCCACAGAAGGCAGTTTTTGTGTTGAGAGTACCTAACATTTTCATCCTGGCATTTAGGATACTTTTGTGGAATTAAATGTTCCATCAATTATATAATTCTAAGTGCTTGGAAGACTTCTATTTTCTTAATTTTAAGCTTCATGAGAAGTAGACTACAATACCAACATAGTGCTCATTCTTGCCATCAGTTATTGGTAACTAATTGGTTCTCCATCTATTTCCTGCTCTGAAATCTTAACGCATTTTGCAAGTTACTTTGAAATCAAATCACCTGGAAGAAGCCGAGATACAATACAGAACTCTATACAGTACAGGGCTAATAAATTACAAAAAGCATGATAACAATGCCTTGAGACAAGTATTTAGCCCCCAAATTACTTGACAAAAGTAATCATAATGTTTGGTGTTTTTCTCTCCTTTCAACTGATGTGTCAAGGCTTGTTCCTTCAAGTAGGAAAAGTATCTTATGAAATAAACTGCCTTAAGAACTATGAAACAGTAACTCTAACAATGTAGTTAATTCTACTTGTTTCCTTTCATGCTAGATATATTCCTTTTAATTTACCCAGCCTGAATCACCTCTGAAGGAGTTTTTAATTTTGACTTTTTGTCTACATTGAACATGCTTCTTGACACAGTGTACTTGCTCAAATCATGCTTCTGAGCAGTGCTAATGAAGCTTCTATTTGTATAATTTCTCACTTGTACCTTCCCTGAAACCCTGGCTCTCAGCACAACTGCTTTACCATGCAACTGAAAAAATCAGAAGACCTGCCTTTTTCAAAACAATTAAAAGCTCTGTCACTAAGGTACAATTGCACCAAACATTCAGGACCTCACGTAAGCCATCAGGAAATACTTTCTAATAGTCCTGCAAGTATTCACTGTTTGACCAAAGCATTGGGCAGAAGTTCACCTCCAGGCTCTGAAGGCTCAAGCATTAAAGAAAGACACTGGATTTCAAGATAGGGAACAATGGTAACTGGAGATGATAAAGACTTCACCATGCACAGCCCTCAGCAACTGAGATCTGTCCCATGTAGTACCTATCAGTCCCAGATTACAGCATTATAACATTTCTTGTGGTCATCCCCATTTATGTATCAGCTGCCAAAATTAAAGATGAAGAAGTTCTGCCATGTAGCAAAGGATCCTTTCAGATGAACCGAAGATGCCTATGACATAAAAGTGGCATTGATGAACTGCTTGCACTTAGTTCTGCAGATTACGGCACATTCTGGTTCTCTGCTGCTCAAGCACTGCCTGTTTCGTGGTTTGTCAAACCATGACAGCATGAAAAACCAGAAATATTTCCATCATTTCCAGAGCAATTCAGAACTAACATATAGCCCAGTGGAATCTGATCTAAAGACCCATCTTAGCACACCAAGTCCTTCAAAGCTGAACCTAGAAAGAAGCAATTGTCACTATCTGTGACCTGAACACAAAGCATTTCATTCTGAGAAAAATCTTCCTTTTGTCAATCAAAAAACTCAGCAAGTGAATCAGATGTAAGCAACATTTTAGACATACAAGGTCTACCCACACTCCACCTTTACACTCTGTGAGTGAGTCTGGCACTAAACATCAATTTCACCTAGTGTAGTCCAATACCCATGGCCCAACAAAAGTGATTCTACTAGAACTTTAGTCAAACTAGCAATTTATTACTGCCAGCAGCTGAGGGACAGACATTTGCTCTTATCATAACCTCTTTGGAAGACCTAACATCACTGCCCTGAACTTTTTTTCCCTTGCTAGCAAAGAAGAGAGGTAACCAGTGCATAGAATTCCTTCCTTGAGGAATGTAGTCAGGAACTTTAAGGATTGCTCAAAACATTACAAAGCTATTCAGCATGACTGGGAATACAGTTGCTAGGTAAGACAAAGATTGATGTAACTTGCACTTCAGACGTCCACCTTCAGCTGATCACATGAATGGGGTGGGGGGGCTGCATGTTCCCTTGCTGATACAAGCTGATCTTCATATAGCTGTTGCTCCTGGAGGCTGATCTAGATAGCAGGCCTAAACCCTGAAACACTGCAGCATATCTGGGCATGCTGTATTAGCTGATAAAATATGCTTAAGCACTGTACTTGAATTTTTAAGAAGTCCCTGAATTTATTATAGACAGCATGTTGATAACCTACCATTTAAACAAACATTCAAGGGGACTTGTTCTCTGCTTCAATTTATCAGATGTTATAGCTACAGGACTTGCAGCTGAAACCAGAATCTGTTGAACCAACTTTAGACAGTCACTGCTGTCAAGGGGGTGCAGAGAGAGCACTTCCCTCATCTCAGTTTATTCTACTTAGTTCAACAACCTAGAGAGAAAGGTCTTATGTCTATAAGAATAAACAAGGTGACAAAAGTTGATGTGACCACTTCTAAGAGCTCCCAAAACACAAATAATGCAATAGCATTCCCCAGTCAACCATGCCAAACACTTTCTTTATTAAAGTCACCTTAACCACAAGTTTTCCTTGAAATATTTGTGCTCTAGCTTAACTAGAAGCCTGGGTACATTTCTTCAATTCCTTCTGTTAAACTACGCTTCAAATGGAACACAATTCCCAAACTCTCACTGCCATGACATTGAAAAAAGTTACATCCTGTAATTTTATCTTTCTAACCCCATTTTCCTAACCTTACTAAACTGAAAATGAAACACAAGATAAAGAATTAATTAAGAAATATGAAAAATGAAATGCATGTAAGGTAAGCACTCGTTCAGAGCAGCATGTACAATTAATATATTGCAGGAGTGACCCATCAAATAAAGTTAGAGTATTATTTTTATCGCCAAATGATTCCATAAGCAGAGTCTAACACATCTGAAGACCTAGGACAAAGAGAGCCAAGAATATCACGTCTCACAGGACTCCTTCCTTTTTCAGTGTCTCAGAAGTCAAGATGCATAACCAAAGACCAGACAACTACAAAAATCCGCCATGCAGGGCTCCTCATGGAGGAAGGATTAGACAGAAACAACACACGAGAGATTTCAGCTGTGGCACTAGAAAGGAATCCCACTGCTGGGGAGGGGTGGAAGCATCATGAGACCTCATCTTCCCACTCTCAAAACAACTATAACAGGATTGGTCAAAAGAACTTAGAAGTAAGGCGCAGCAGTTCAAGGACATCGAATACCCAAAAACCCAATCATAGTGCTGAGGTAAGGCAACTGGGAGCCTTGCCTAAATCTACACTTGTAAACACACATCCCAAATTACTTCTCAGGCAACTTCAGCTTCTTTCCAGGAACAACTGCAAATATGCAGTGCAGAGAGCTCCCCAGCTGAATAAAACTATTTTGATCAGTCATGATTTCTTTGAAAAAAAAAAAAACGGATGAGTAACGTAAGTGCAGGAAGAGGTCACCAGACCATTCCGATGTAAAGATGACACTGTTACCAGTGACAACCAAAGACTCCAGCGACTTCCTGAATAAGTAATAATGGAGGTGAGTCTAAGAATACACCTATCACACCTATATGAGTAAGCCAGCCAACTCATTACAAAAGGCAAGTCTTATGCCAAAGCGTTCCTTTCCTTCCAAACAATGAGGCCAAACTGAACATGACTCAAATCTATTATTCCCCAAGCTACAGGTTATTTTGGTTTTGTGGAACAAAGCTCTTAAACCTTGACCTGTGGAGGCCAAGAGGCACTGAAGGTGCATGTTAGTCAAGCAAAGACATCACCCAAATTTTTTTTTCAGTTTGAGAGAAGCCAAAGGGCATGAAATAGAAGATGCAGGAGCCACAACTAAAACAGTTAACTGCAAGGAGAAGCAAGTTCATAGGGACAATATCTTGCCAGAGATCAAGCAGATATCAAGTGCAGAGGAGTGTGCCTAATGCAACACATCTTCTGCAGACATGAAGATTTTCCAATCGCCTGTTTTAAGAAAAAAGCGCAACTCGTCCTCCTCCAGTTGTTTTGATAATTTAAGTACACTCCCTTCAGTTCTTTTCTGGGATGTCTGTGCCAGATTTCTTATTTGCTGAATTCACAAGAGTGGAAATAGCAACCACAAAAGTTTTTTTGTATTAACAGGAAGGCTGAGAAAGGAATTGAATCTACCTTCACCCATTATGTGTTGCTGCAGTCCTTTGAAAGCTGCCTTCTTAAAGTGTGGAGAGGAAGAACACAGGAGTAGAAAAAAAAATGTGCCAAACAGCCCTGAAGCTCATGGAGTTGTGAAAAAAACACGGTCCTTACCCTGAATTAGCCATCAATAAGTGAAGCTATCAAGGGATGACTTGGAAGCCCCTTAGTTTAAACATCACAGAATTATAAAATGTTTGGGTTTGAAGGGACCTGGAAGATGATCTAGCTCCAACCCCACTGCCGTGGGCAGGGACACTTTCCACTAGACCAGGTTGCTCCAAGCCCCATCCAACCCGGCCGTGACCACTTCCAGGGATGGGGCACCCACAACTTCTCTGGGCAACCTGTGCCACTGCCTCAACACCCTCACAATGAACAATTCTGCCCTAATATCTAAGCTAAACCTACTCTCTTTCAGTTTGAACCCGTTCCCCCTTGTTCTGTCCCTAAATGCTCTTGTAAATAGTCTCGCTCCATCTTTCCTATAAGTTCCTTCAGGTACTGAAAGAACATAGAAATACGGGAACAGGTGATCTCCAAAGGTCCCTTCCGACCGTAACAATTCTGTGAAATACATACAGAGCAGAGCCCAGAGGGCAGCTTGGGGCGGGAGGGGCGAACTCTCCCACTACGGCGAGGTTCGGACAGGAGGCTCTTTGGGGCTGAAAGAGCAGATTCACAGCGCAGCGGCGGCTGTGGCGCGGCTCCCCCTCGCCCAGGCCGTGCCCGTGCCCCCTCCCGCAGGCCCGGCCCCGGCCCAGCCCCACACCGCGGCCCGCGCCGCCGGGGAGAGGCCCGTACCTTGAAGTACCCGCCCTCGTAGAGCGTGTTGGGGGGCCCGAAGATCGCCACCTCCCAGTTATAGAGGTCGGACTCGTCGACCAGGGTGATGCGGAAGCCCTCGACAGGCTCCTCCTGCAGCGACTTCAGCTCCAGCATCAGCGCCTTCTGCGAGCTGCTCATCTGCTGCTGGGCCATGGCGCGGCGCGGCCCCCGCCGCGGCCGCCTCCTCGCTCCCGGTGCCGCTCCCGGTGCTCCCGCCGCCGGTGGTGCCGGTGCCGGTGGTGCCGGTGCCGGTGGTGCCGGTGCCGCCCCCGCCCCTCCCCGCGCTGACGGCCCCGCCGCCGCTACTTCCTTTTGTGACGGCGCCGCTCGCGCTGACCTCAGCGCGCCGCGCCGGCCCCGCCCCCGCCGGCCCGTTAGCCACGCCCCCACGCCCCGGGCCACGCCCCGCCGCACGCCCGGCCGCGCCCCGGCGCCCCGCCAGGCCACGCCCCCACGCCCCGGGCCACGCCCCGCCGCACGCCCGGCCGCGCCCCGGCGCACCGCCAGGCCACGCCCCCACGCCCCGGGCCACGCCCCGCCGCACGCCCGGCCGCGCCCCGGCGCACCGCCAGGCCACGCCCCCACGCCCCGGGCCACGCCCCGCCGCACGCCCGGCCGCGCCCCGGCGCACCGCCAGGCCACGCCCCCACGCCCGGGCCACGCCCCGCCGCACGCCCGGCCGCGCCCCGGCGCACCGCCAGGCCACGCCCCCACGCCCCGGGCCACGCCCCGCCGCACGCGCCGTCGTGTGCCACGCCCCCGCCGCGTGCCCTTAAAGGGGCCGCGCTGGCCGGCGCCGCGGCCGTCCGGGGGGAGGAATCGCGTGGTGCGGTGGGGATAGGATGGGTCGCAAAATCACAGCATCGAGTGATTTGTAAAAGATCTTCGACGATATCATAGTCCAACCTATGACCCAACAACACCCCTGAGTGGCACATCCAGTCTTTCCTTAAACATGTTATTCCAGAGACAGTGACGCATTGGAATGGGCTGCTCAGGGGGGTGATGTCAGGGAGTTGCAGACAGTGATAAAGACCCCTGAGTTTTCCCTTCTCCAGGTTAAACACCCTCAGCTCCCTCAGCTGCTCCTCACAGGAGATGCATCTGAGACCTTTCACCAGTTCCATTGCCCTTCTCTGAGATTGCTCCAGCACCTCAATCTCCTTCCTGGATTGGGGGCCCCAAAATTGGACACAGCACTTGAGGTGCCTCACCAGTGCCAAGTACAGGGCAAGGATCATTTCCCTAATCCTCCTGCTTTTTTTATTATTGATCCAAGTCATTGGCCTTCTTGTCCACCTGGGCAAACTGCTGTTGTCGCATGTTCAGTTCCTATCAAGCAGTCCCCAGGTCCTTTCCCACTGGGCAGCTTTCCAGCCATTCTACCCCAAATTTGGAGCTGCAGGAGTTGTTGTGACCCAGGGGCAGGACCTGGCACTTGGCCTTATTGAATCTCACACAATTGGTCTATCCATCCAGCCTGTCTAGGTAGTCACAGGTAATGGGTGGGTACACAGTGGGCATGGTTTGCCCACTGACATGCACCCATGGTCACAAAACATGGTTTTGTACAGCGCATGGTTTTTGAGGAGTGAATTTGCATGACTCAGGACCCCATAAAAATCCTGCAGCAGCTCCCAAGTTGCAGTAGGACACAAATGGGCAGCTGCCATCCCTTACCACAACATGTTGTTCTCACATTCTCCACAGATAGTAATGTAGTCACACCAGAACATACCATTTCCAGCCTTCCTGCCATTCTCTGACTTGGCTAAAGGTGAAAAATGCTTGCAGAATGTAGAGATCTATCAGCCAGTAAACATGAGACAGCACCTGTTCCTTAGTGAGTATTTAATGAATAACATAAATAATATTCATTTATAAAATAAAGAAAGAAAAATAACAGTAATTGTCCAGGAGAAGGATGACCCATTTCTGCTTGGCATTTCTTTCATCCTTCTGCGCATGGCAGGGCTCAGGCCACCTCACAGAGGCGCCTGCTCCTTGGACAAACAGGTTGGATGATGTGTCCCATCATCCCTCTGTCATTACATGGCTTTAACCTTCTTCTTTGCCCCCACCACCTCCCAGGCTTTCCCATCCCGATGAAAACCCTGTAGACATGGGTGACCACTGGATCACTCCCCTGTGTTTTCCAAAGCCATGGACTTTTCCAAAGGCACAGAACTGACAGCCAGAGCCCTGTGCGTTGGTGGGAGATCATGCAGCTGGGCAGCCTGCACTGCAGGGGGACCTTGAAGTCTCTCCCTGACACTTGGTAGCCTTGACTCTGGCTCCTTCTCCAGACCTTGGCCCAGGGAGGAGAGCAGAAAGCAGATGGATTTCCCCAAGCTTCAGCTGCTCCCAGGACAAATTTGCCATTTCCCAGTGAAATGCAAGGCACCCTCCCCCTTGACCCCAAGACTGCTCTGCTTGCTGTTCAACTGCCTCTTGAGCTTTCCCCAGAGTTGCCCCCATTTCCCTCTCCAGAGGTGCCCCAGTGCTGTCAGTGGTACCTGGACCAGGGCTTGTGATTGCCTCCAAGCTATAAAATACTCCAGCCATTGCAAAATCCCATCTCAGCCTGGACAATGTCCCTGAGGGGACTGTTATCAATTTTCTCATGAAGCTGGGATGAGTTCTTGCTCAGTGCCACTGGGATAACATGGAGGAACATCCCTCCTCCATCCAGAGCTTGACTGACTGCTGAAATAAAAGTGTGTTTTCCCCTACGGGTACAGGTCAGCCACTGGAACAGGTTAATGATATTCACCACCTTAGAGTGAGCTCATATTTACTAAAAGCTGCTTAATTCAGCTCTCATTTCATCAGCTGGGGGCTGGAGAGCTGGATCATGAAACAATTTATCAGAGAAACTCCTTGGAGGATGGGTGTGTGTTTTCTGGTGGAAGTTCAATCTCATGCTCTTTTTATTTATGCCAGTGGAATAGAACAGAAAATAGTTCACTATTTCTGTTAGAAGGGACTACAGCAATCATCCAGTTCAACTGCCTGACCAATTCAGGACTAACCAAAATTTCAAAAATGTTGTTCAAGACATTACCCAAATATCCCTTAAACATTGACAGGCTGGGAGCATTAGCCACCTCACTAGGAAGCCTATTGTGTCGACCCATTCGGCAAAGAAATGCTTCCTGATGCCAAGTCTAAACCTCTCCTGGCACATCTTTGAATCATTCCCACATGTCCTATCACTAGATATCAGGAAGAGCTGAGTACTTCCCTCTCCCCTTCCCCTCCTCAGGAATCTGTAGAGACCATTACCTTGAACCTCCTTTCTCCAAACTAGACAAGCCCAAAATCCTCAGCTGCTCCTCAAAAAACATTCATCCAGCCTTTTCACCACCTTTGTTGCACTCCTCAGGACAGATTCATGGATCTTCACACGCTTCTTAAATTGTCTTTATTTGATGGACATAACACATGCTGTGACTTCTGTTTTGCTGATGCCAGCCAGCAAAGACTTGCTCTGTTAATAGGACATCCCAACTTGCTGGTAAAACGTGGATTTCCTCATGCTTGGAGAAAATGTACAGGAGCCAAGCTCTTTGGTACTGCACTGCCCTCAAAACATCTTTTCTTGCAGCCAGCCTCCAGCCTAGGCTTTGTCTGAACCTGCCTCATGCTGGAAGAGATGGAAGAAGCAAAGTTTGGAGTTATTCAGGATTTATCTCTGCCTGATGTCTGTCTTGAATGTTAATATAAGATGTAATCATACAAGGCAAAAAGTAAAGCAAGTCCTGGTGTACTCAAGAGAGTAGACTGCAAATTTTCCACCATGTCTGCTTTTAGAAAAGGTATTGGTCTTTTTTCCTCTGATTTTCTTCCCCTTTCCTGCGAAAACATTCAGCACTCAAAGAAAATAGAAACTGTTGAAGCAACGGAGCATTTTGAAGCCTGTGCTCCCTAGCTGCCCCCTCCAAGGCTCCTGCCTGCATTTCTGCTTGTGCTTTCAGGGAGGCTCAGCTGCTCTGCCTGTTGTCCCATTCCCTGAAACCCAGGCTGCCCTGAGGCTAGCATAACTTTTTGGATTTTTCATATGGCATTTCTCCCCTCCAATCACCTCTAATATATCATAATGAAAGGATGAAGCCTTCTCCTCCTCCTCTTTCAGCTGCTCTCCCATGGATGGTCACAGCTCACCTGCAAGCAGGGCTTTACATGGGGTGTGTTCTGCCACACACAGTATTATTCCTTTTTTATTTTATTTTATTTTATTTTATTTTATTTTATTTTATTTTATTTTATTTTATTTTATTTTTTTAATTCACCTGAATTAATAAGTTTGTTTTTTGGGCTTACAGAACATGAAATAGAGTCTGATCTGGGAACATGGGTCTCCAGGAAGGACAAGTCTCACTGGGAGAGGAGGAGGCTACACATATCATTAACCCAGTCCTCAGCAGCAGAAATTGTCACTGTAAACTGCACCTCAAGGTGCCACCAGTGCAATAGGTTAAATCTGACTTGAAAACTTCTAAGTGCTTTCTGCTTCGCTCTTATCAGCTGTTTTTAATATATCTCTTCTTCATTTATTTCTTTCTTCCTGTGAGTTGTGTTCACAAAGGATGACAAACTGAGAGTTAGCAACTCTGCTTAGCAACAGCAGAAGCTTTGAAAATGCAAATCTGTCTTGGTGTCACATTAGAGGGTTACTGCTCCATGAGCTGTCAGAGAGAGGACAAGAGGTGGGAAGATGTGGGAGTGCCAGTGTGACTCCATCCTCAGGACATATTCCTCTCATGTGAAACTTTTCACTGCTTTATCTAATTTCTTTCCTGAGTGGCTCAAAGGATGAGATACCTGCTCCTTCTGCAGGGGAACTGGATTCGCCTGGGATAAAAGACAATACCATCAACACCATTTTCTCTCCTCCTGCCTCCTCCCTACTCCTGTGCTTTGGTGAAACATCAGCAGGGATCCTGGGGACTCTGGGCTGGACTTTAACACATTCTTACCCAAGTGATGAAGAAGATCAGGCAGGCGATAGGAGTTCTGCTTAGCTTACTGCTACCCCACCAGGAGACCTTTGTAGCTCAAGGAACAAGAACCTATTCCTTGGGCTGTACTGAAACAGAGCAGGACATCTGGAGGTCCACCTCATCACTGTGCTGCCCCAAAGTTGGTCCTAAACAGCTTAAAATGTATTTGTTCAACCAGTTCTTTAGTATTTGTCCTCCAGACTGCCCAAAGTGCAGAAATTAATGGGCTTCTAGGTCAGTGTGGTTCAGCTTTGGACTCATCTCCTGTTCCTGTTAGAGGCCTCATAGACTCCTCACCGCCCAAATTTTACCCAGTTTTTTCTTGCCAAGACCACTGTCGAGGTACAGAAGACAGAGAGAGGGGCCAGGATTATTTCCTCTGTCTCCTTCCTAGAGTGCCATTGCCCCGACTGGGTACAAATCCCCAGCTGAGGCCACAGAGGTGTTGACAGCCTATCATTCCCACAGCAGCAGCACACATTGCCATTGGGACAAGGGGAAACAGCACCTGGGCTTTGCAGGCTTTGCAGGTTTTGTTGCCCTGGGGGGGGCAGTAACAGAGGAATCTGGGGTTGCTTCTTTTATTTACACTAGATACCTCAGTCCCAGGCCAGATGATAGACAAGGACCATCATGATAGATCTCAGCCCTGACACAAATAGCCTGATGCCAAAGAAAGATTTCTCCATAAAACTCCCAGAGCATTTAGTGAGGAAAATCAAAATGGGATCTGGTCTGCTGCCCAAGTGAACAATACATTATTAGCACATGGGGTTAGTGTCTCCTCCAAAAAAAAAAAAAAAAAAAAAAAAAAAAAAAAAGCAATTATACACTTTCACATTGACACCTATATAGGCTCCTCTGTCTGGGGAGCAGAGCATCAGAGTACTGAAGAGAAGTAATTATCAATCTTTGAGAATAAAAGTCTGTCCACAATTCTCCTTCTGGCTCTCTTTTACCTAAAACTGAGGCAAGCTCAAGCTCATCCTCAGGCAGAACTCATCACAGGGATGAAAAGATGCTTTTGAGCATCAATCAGCAGCATCTGGGTTAACATGAACCTCCTACATCAAAGTAGCCACCAGCAGGGCAATGTAAAGTTTGGAAGATTCAGAGCAAAGGAGAAGAAAAATGAAAATAAAAACAGATCTTTAGTGGAGCTTTTTCTTTTTTTCCTATTTTGATTTGGCGTTTTTTCTGCTTGTTTTAATTTCAATAAAGTTGGCTTTACTTTTTTTTTTGCCTTTTGACTCCAGTTTGCTCTTTTAAAATGGATGAAGCCCATCAAAAGGGCTTGATAAAAGAGTGCCGTCACAATGCCTGCTGCTCCCATTCAGCTAATGAATAAATTATAAGTGCATTACAATACTATTTCAGCTGTGATTCCAGGGTCTGAAGAGTGTGATGACTGTGACCTTAGTGGGTTGAATTTCCAAGAGTTTGTGTACTTGGCTGTTCAGGTCACCTTACACCTTCCATTCTGGGCTCAGTGTGCAGAATATCTGAGCCTTTTCAAGTTGCCAGCTGCAGGGACAGTTCTCCAGTTGCCCAGAGAGGTGGTAGTATGTGCTGTTGTCTTCACAGATTCGTGATTTCACAGCATCATAGCAAATGCTGAGTTGGAAGGGGCCCATCATGATTCTATTAAAACCTGAAATGACTCTTACCCCTCTCCAAAGCAACAATCTGTGGAACATAATTCTTTATTGATAGGGCTGTGACTGGGATATCCATATTGTTCAGTCCCAGGAATAGGTTCTGTGTTGGGAACTGGAATTTTGGGTTCTTCTTGCTGCACAAGGCATCCCTGTCTCTAGCATTCTGGTGTGGCTGAGAAGGTCTGGATGCCAGCACCACTGGGATAAGGTAGCACAGGTAGCACACTGGGATGTGTTATAGGAGAGACATCAGCCTAAGCCAACATCCCTAGTCTTCACCTTGCCCGCAGGGTCAGCTCAGTGGGACTGTCCATCCCTGGACGGTGGGTGACCATCAAGGAGGGACTAACAGCTATCCCCGTTCCTGGGGATGAGCCATCTCTTATAGGCAGGCATTGGCAGCAGAGTGAAGGAGCTGGAGTACGTGAAGAAGCTGGCTGGTGGATTCACGAAACCCTGCTTTTACCCTCAGAGCAGGCAGCTCCTTGTATCTCCTTGTATTTCATGTCAGAAGGCATGGTCAGGACGGATAGCATTTTGCAGATGATGAGTAGGAGGAGGAGGAAGCTCTCTAGTCTCTTGGCTTGGGGGCACCAACACCATGTTCTGTGCTGAATGGCGTGATACCAGCTGCTATCAGCTGAGCTTACAGTGCTCTCACATGTTGCCATACACTGGGTGGTCTCTGTGGGCTGCTCTCCAGCATCTTCTGCCACTAACTAAAATGCAGGCCCAGTAAGGCATAAATGCAAATGTACAGCTCAGGTCTTGTCCTTGAAAACTGACCACAAGAAGACTTATTAGGAAACAGGGAGGGACAAGTGAGTTCAATTTGACCTTGCTTTGCTGAGGCTGAATTTGGCCATTTCTTGACTCCTTCCACATTAAATATGATCAGATCCAGAGGAAGAAAACTAAATTGCAGCATAAGCACCAAACCCAAGGTATGGCCAGCAGGCTTGGATGGCTGCATAGCAGAGGGAATCTCTTGGGTGAAAAGGTCCAGTGAAGGTTTGGGGCAGGGGATCCTCCCTTAGCATCTCCACCTCCAACTTCCTAACCACGAGATGTTCCTCTGAAAAACTGCTTACAGGGCTTGTGTTTCACATGCAATGTCTCACTCCCTGCATGTACCAGCAGACTGTGAGCTCTGGAAACTGCTTTGTGGTGGGTGTGGAGCAGAATTGGGCAGGGGAGCCAATCCTGAAAACTGCTCTGGGCACTCATATGTAGAAAGGAAGAGGCTGAACTTTCCTGCAGGAGCCTGAATCACTGGGAGGGTAATTGATGCAAATTTCCCAGACAGGTGAACAAGTCTGGAGAAGCCTTCTTGCCTGGCCTGAGCATGCTGAGAGATGCTGTCATCTTCACCCTGAGGCTTGCTGTCCATGGAAATTTGGAAAGAACTTCTATGGGGTCTTAAAAAAACAAATAGAAAGCCACTGAGTTCACAAGACTGAAACCGTCCAGCATTGTCCATGTTGGAGAGCAGTGCTCATACACCCTCTTGGAGAAGGGAGGGATGGAAGCCTGCAGGGACTTTTCAGGGGCTTGATCATCTTCCTCTTGGCTCCACCAGCTGCTCTGCATTCCTGTCCCCTCCAAACACCCCTTGCTGGTTACCCCATTTCCATCAGCACCTGCTGCAGACCTTGGGCTAACCACAGTTTTATTCCTGCCTTATTTTTGTGACTGAGGCTGGAGGGCTCAGACCTGCAAAAGGGTCCCTGGGGCACATGGACAGGCCTGTATGGCTGTGCCCTGCAGGTGCTGTCCCTCAATACTTTGTTGTGCCAACATCTCAATCCCATCTACACCTGCCTGTAGGGCCAGGTGTATCTCCTCCAGACTTGTTTACCTGCTGTGAGATTTCCATTAATTAACCTCATGCTTCTCCATCCTGCAGGGAACCCGTTGGCTGCACCAACCTGAAGCTCTCAATCCACAGTAGGTTTAGCATATCCCATTTCCTTGTCCATCTAGCTCATCTCACTTCTGCCTGGTCTGTAGGATGGGTTCTTCCCCTCTTCTAACTTTCAGTTGCCAATTCAAGGACAGGAAGGATGCAAAAAGAGCCAAAAGACATGTTTGTGTCTGGATGTACATCAGAGACGATCAATTCGGCAGAATTTTAAAGATGGAGAAAGCTCTGGTGCTATCCCAAACAATAAGCTGTGGTTTTTATCTCAAATGGGTTTGTTTTTCCTATGTGCGGACATTTCAAGGATCTAGAAGAATAGGATGGAGGGAGTTTAAGAGCTAAGCCTTTGCATCTAGACCCTCATTTGCACAGTGCTTTAAATTAATATACTTTTCTTCTTGTCTTTGACACATTCACTGGTGCTGCAGGGGTGGCTTTCAGCTGGGTGAGCTGGCTGTAGTCTGGTCTTATGGATCTGCATCTCGTTATCTCCAAGATAATCAAAGGCCCTTTCTTTGCTTTTGCCCTGGGGAATTTAAAAAAAACTGTGAACATACTTGTCAGAGGTCAAGAAGAACCAAAAAAGGGCAAGTTTTAGTTATTTCTCTGTTTATGCTGCTCCTTCACTATGAGAATGGGGTAAAGCAGAAAAGGCCTATCAGGTGGAGTCCTCTCCCTCTTCAGGAAAAATGTAGGGAGTATGGGTTGCAAGAAAACAGAGAAATCAGTAACAACTTTCAGAGGAGTGAATTCTTCTCTCTTCAAACAAGCCAACATTCCATGAAGGCCACAAAACTTAGATAAAAGCCTTTCTCCACTTCAAGCATGTTTTTCTCTCAGCATCCATTTTTAATATATTTGTCTCTTTTTTTTTTTTTTTTTAATTTAAGTGCAGTACTGGTGACTATTGTCAGGACACTCAGATCCTCCCCTAAGTATCAGAACACGTGCTTAGCTTCAGAAATGCAGAGATTTTCCCTAGAGTGAGACATACTTTAATATACTTGAATGCTTATGAGCGAAAGAAATTAGAAGGGAGGTTTTGCAAACAGTATGCCTAACTTGTCCTATAACACTATATAGCTGCTTCTTTCAGAGCAATTTTCAATGCCATAGGGCATTTTTCTGCGGGGTTTCTTCATACATGTGAAAATATTGTCCCGTTGACTCTACTGCCCTAACTTCCTTTTTGTTTAGTCATCTGTATACTTTCACATATAGATGAAATATATATATATATATATATATATACATGCTTCTTTCACATCTACTTGCTGTCTAGAAACCTGCAAAAGTCAAAAATTCTGATAACAGAGTACAATCAAATTATCCTGCTGTTACTCCTCATATTCTGATGATTAATAAATAATAAAAGTAATTTGAGTAATATTTTATTTGGGACTCTTGGAAAATAGAAGCTCATGAAGCTCCTGGCTTTTCCTATCCATTAAGGTATTTACAAAACCTTGGTAAAGCAGGAGAAAACAAAAGGATTCTCATTTATTGAATCATGGAATCAGAATGGCTTGGGTTGGGAGGGACCTGTAAAGGCCAACTGGTTCCAGCCCCTAGCAGTGAGCAGGGATAACTTCAACTAGAGCAGGTTGCTCAGGTCCTTGTTCAGCCTGGTCTTGATGTTTCCAGGGATGAGGCATCTACCACCTCTTTGACAGGCTGTAGTGGTTTAGCCCCAGGCAGCAGCCAAGCCCCAGGCAGCCACTCTCCCTGGTGGGATTGGGCAGAGAGTTGGAACAGTAGAAGTGAGAAAACTCGTGGCTTGAGATAAAGACAGTTTAATAGGAAAAGCAAAAGCCACACATGCAAGCAAAGCAAAACAAGGAATTAATCCACTGCTTCCCATGGGCAGGCAGGTGGTCAGCCATCTTCAGGAGAGCAGGGCTCCATCACACTTAATGGTTACTTGGAAAGACAAATACCATCACTCCAAATGTCTCCCTACCTCCTTCTCCAGACTCTATATACTGAGCATGATTTCATATCAGTTTGAATGGTCTGGAATCAGTTTAATCAGTCTGGGGTCACCTGTCTTGTCTGTGTCTGCTCCCAGCCTCCTCTACACCCCCAGTCTTCTTGCCCGTGTGGTGGTAGGAGAAGCAGAAATGGCTTTGGCTGTTTGTTACTGCTCAGCAATTACAAAAACATGTCTATATTATTAACACTGTGTTCAGCACAAGCTCAAAACACAGCCCCATAACTGTGAAGAAAGTCAACTGTGAAGAAAATTAACTCTTCCCAGGCACTGTACTCTAAACCAGAACTCAAATCTGTACTTTTCTAATACTATGGACCACAGAGCTGGATTAAGTGCTCCAGGTGGGTCTCAGCAGAGCAGAGCAGAGGGGCAGAATCCCCTCCCTCCCCTGCTGCCCACGGGGCTCTGGATGCAGCCCAGGACACGTTTGGCTCTCTGGGCTGTGAGTGCCATGGCCAGGCCATGTGCAGCCTCTCACCCACAGCACCCCCAAGCCCTTCTGGGCAGGGCTGCTCTGGGTCTGTTCATGCCCAGCCTGGGCTGGTACCAGGGGTTGTCCCAGCCCAGATGCAGCACCAGCACTTGGCCTTGAACTTTATGGTGTTCTCATGGGCCCACTCCTCAAACTTGTCCAGGTCCCTCTGGAGAGCATCCCATCCCTGCCTGTGTTTTGTGGTCATCAGTTTGGCAATGGGGCCATTTGAATCATATTTTATTGACATTGGAGGTGGTTGCTGAGTGAAACCTGAGACTTTGAGGATCTCTGTCAGCACTGAGACCAGCTGCACCAGAGATAGTTTGCACACGAAGAGAGGGATGGCAATGCTTTGCAGAGCCCTAGATGTACAGAGTACAGTGTACAGCCATCCAATGGAAAATACTAACATGGGGGTAATGGAAGGCTTAAAGACTTGGAAGCTGTTTTGGGGGCAGTGAACTTGCCTCTTTTATAGACTCAGCTGTAAAAACAGCCCAAAAGATTCAACAGTGTTCCAATCTGTTGAGATGACATTGAATTCTGCTCCCGCCAGTCCATTCCTCATACAGCTCACAGGGCATCTTGATCATGAAGACCATGAAAATATTGCACATGCTTTCAGAGCCTGGTCTTACAGCTGGGTCTGGGTTAGCTGGGATGAGCTGTGTCTGCTTGAGGTATATATTGCTTTGAATATTTTCCCTTTTTATCTCATTTTCCTATGTCACAGGAATGAAAAAGGAAATTTGGAAATTCTGACTGCCAGGTCATGGTTCCCTCTGCCTTCAATTTATCTCATGCCCTTCAGGGTTGGTTTCTTGGCTTGAGAGACAGCAGCTGCTGCTCTATCAAGGCACTGCACTAAGTGATTCCCCAGACACTGTCTTATCAAGGACCTGCTTGCACTGGTCCTGATAGGCATTATCTTCTGTCCCCACCTGCTAGGGGTCACATGTCCTGTCCCTCCTGAACCTCCAGGAAGTGCTTGGCACAGCACAGCAGTGAGATCTTGGGGCAGATTCACACAGGTAGATAGCAAACTTGTCATGGCCAGCACCAAGTTTCAGTGCTGAGTGCTTCTCTATTCTGGAATCTAGAAATAGCCCACAAGGAGCCATCCACTCCAGCACTTCTCTTCATGCAAGTCCATCCATGGTGTAAGGACAAGTGACACTTCCCCAGAATATTTCTTCAATGTACCACCCTTGATTTGTGACTCAGACTCCCTGAGCCAGAAGTGTTCTTATACATAATAGCCTTTAAATTTTTCTCCCATTAATCTTTTAGTTATTTTTGAAGGCAGATAAATTTTAAGCATTTGCAACATCCTGTACCTAACAGCTACCCAATCTAACGATCTATTTGGGTGCAGAATCATTTCCTTGGGGCTTGTTTTGATCCTGCCATCTCATAGCTTTTTTGATGCCCTCATCCTCACAGAGGAGAAAATGATAAATGGTCCTTTTCTGTCCAGCCACACTCTGCCCCTTGCAACTTTGAAGGCTGTACTATAACCTTTCCTGTGGTGTCTTTTTGTTGCAGAAGATTCCCAGCCAACACAGTTGTTCCTCCCATGGACACAGAGACGTTTGTCTCCATTCCTTTAATAAAAAGCTCAGGCATCTTGGGTACAACTGCAAAGATTGTTTAAAAACAAACCAAAGGGAAATTCCCCAAAATTAGATACCCACCATCTGCCAGGCTACTTCAAATTGTCCCATGCCCATACTTTCTTCCCTGGATGTTTTTTTCTGCTGTCCTCACACAGAACACAAGACCTGCTTCCTGTGGAATCTGTCTCTTTGTGTTTCCTCTCATACCAGGTAGAGGGGAGGCAAAGGAAACCCCAAACGACAGCAGAGTCATTCATCTCCAGCATAAAACTTGGATATACAATAACCAACCTGTTTCAGGACAGAGGCCCATCTCTCAGGGAACAAGGAAATCTTTTACCTATGGCTTGGTAATGCACATCAGGGCAGGATGAGGTATATCTTTCAGCTGGGAGGCATGCCTGACATCCCTGGGGTTTGGGACTTTTGGACCCACCTGAATATTAGATTGCACAAAGCCCTCAGCTCTCTGTGCAGCCGTCAGCACCTCCAGGAGGCATCTGGTCTCAGCCCAGGTTCCCCTGACTCATCTAGGGCTATGTCTCTCCCAGGTTTCTAAGCCAGGACAGGTAAATCCTACTCTTTGAGATCAAACTAAAGGTCAGCAAAGATTTGCCAAGATTCCCCAAAGCTGATGCCCGGTTGTTATTTTGGTGGAAGAACCTGTATGTAGAGCTCAAAGGTGTCTTCCCTGCTGGAGAAGAAGATGTCTCTGACCTAAGCAGATGACAGCTCTGGCTGGCAGAGCAGCCTTGCAGGGGCTTTAGAGGCCAGGGGTTCATCCCAGCCCAAAGCCAGAGTGCTTCTCCCTTCCAGCCCAAAAGCACACCATGGAGTGAGGCCACATGCTGGGGACTCAGTGCAAATGGAGGATTCAACATTCACAGGGTAAGTATTTTGTAAGATATTCCTGGAGTGGCAGAGCTTTGAAGCTGATTTCCGAGGGCACCATCTTTGGTGGAGCCTTGAGTGGCTAGTAATGTGTTTCAGGGTGCCTCACTATCTTCCTCCTCATGGTGGAAGACATTGGTCTTTCGCCCTCACCCAGCTGAGCTGCCAAATTCCACAAAATGGCTCTAAAACACCTGCATCTGGAGGTGAGGCAGACCCTGTGGGCTGAAAATCACAAATTGGGAGGGATGTGGCAGAGCCACAGTCAACACTTTGGCTTAATCTGTTTCTATGAGAAGCAAAAGCAAAATGGAGAACTGCGAGGGAATTTCCTGAATGCTCTTCCTGAATTCCTGAATTTACATTCCAGCAAAATCCTCCACTGCATTGCTTCTGTTCCCCATCAGGTGAATGAGTATGTAACATACCTGTCTTGAAGAGTCATTGGAATAGGGGGTGCTGAACCAAAGAATAAAAAATTACAGAGCTGTTAAATCTGAGTCAGGTGTGCTTGAAGACTTTAATTAATCAAGTAGTCATCATTGTCATCATCATCATCACCACCATCACCTCAGCTGATGTTTGCTCAGCAATATGCAAGTTAGGTTTGGATGAAAGGCAGGGAGGGTACTACACTGCCAGGTGATTTGGCAATAAGAGGTTTAAGCCAAAAATAAATAGAACTCACATTTGCACGTTCCTGGGTCTCTCCACTCCCTTTGTCTCAGGAGCTGCCCTGAACACTGAATTTTTTTCTGTTGTGGCTGGGAAACAGAGAACTATTCTACTGCAGGGAGATTGCTGAGGGGTGCTTTGGTGGAACAGGCAAGGCATACCATCTCAACACTGATAAAGCATGACAAGACTGCAAGAGAAAAGGGGGCAGAGAGAATTTACTTTTCTTCAGTGTCTCCAATGTGATTTTTAGAGACTGCACATTGTTTTTTACTACCAGAAAAAAAAGGATTTCTCCTCCTTGTTGCTATGTGTAAATCCAAGCCAGCAACAGACAGGAAATAAGGTAAATTTGCTCTCTTGTCTGTTGAATAAAGTAAACAAAGAGACCAGAGAATAAAAACAAGGTACACAAAACAATCTACGCAAGAGGCAAATTGGTAATTTAAGAGGGCGAAAAACTGCCAAAAAATTTTAAAGCATATTAGCTTCTCATTAGTTCTCTTTATGTAACTCAGATCACCACAATTTTCAGATAAAGCTGACAGAGTCTGATTTCAGACAGTAAAAATCAGTCTCTCCCTCTTTGCCCCTGACATATGTATATGGATTAGTTAAGCTTTCCTTTTTTGTTTTTTACTTCAGACAGGGTGTGTAACACACCGTCCCATAATTTGACCCACCCAGGAGAGCTGTGGCCGTTGTACCATCCTGTGAACCTCAGTGTTGCTCTTGTGAACCCTGAAGGCTTCTGCTGGTGGAAGGAGAATGCAAAGTACTTTCTATCTCCCAGTGCAGATGGCTGAGATTTAATGAACCAGGTGAGACTTAACAATCATCCATCCAAGAAAGAAGTGATGATTTAATCATCACTCATTTTAATCAGTGCAACATGGTTTTGCCTGTGGTCCCTGAGCCCCGGAAGGGACCTGGGTATCCCTCTGACCCCATCCCGCAGGCAGTGTCTGCCCTCCAGCTCTCCTTTGACTCTTAATTTTTCAGCTGCCAGGAATGTGCTGGGTATCTGCCTGAACCCTGGGGTGAAGCCCTCGAGCTTTTGTCTAAAACTTCAATGTTTTGAAGTTAAAATGACAAACATCTACTTTACCCTACCCTTTTGCCCTGATTTAAGTCCTCCACTTCTTGGCCATTGTGAAGATGACTCAATGGCTACATGTTTCTGTGATATGGCCATACCTGGGATGGACAGTCAAACATTATGGAAGTGTATCATTAGCCTGTGTGCCAGGTTATTTTTGGGAGTTACAAATGACTCTGTCATGTATTAATACTTGAAAATTTAAAACACTTGAAAGTACTACAGAAACCAAAGGGAGGAACTATTTAATCCTGCAATGAAATGCAGATTTATTGAAGTGGGACAGAGCCCCCACTCCACAGAAGCAGCAAGAAAATCCACCAAATCTGGGTGAAACTGTCAGGCAGTGAGAAGTGCCATGTCAACGTGTTATCACTGGGACGACATTTTGGGGTACTTGCTAAAAAAAAAAACAAACAAAAACAGCCACAGCCATGGGGTGGCCAAAGAGGGTTAGGGGATGAATGCAAAAGTCCTGGAGGGGAGAGCTCTGAACAGGAGCTGGCTTTGCATGCAGACACCTGCAGGTGATACCAAGTTACAGGTTTGTGCCAAAGTTTTGGCTGTAAGTTCAGCTCTCCACAGCTGCCAGGGGAGCGGAGCATTTCCACAGCAGTGGTGTTTTTGGGAAGACCCTAGGAGAAGACAAGCTGGTGCGGGGGTTAAGTGGACACAGCACAAGTCGGGATCAATGTGACCGCTAAACCTGCTCGGCAGCCGCATCGACCGCAGCCCCTTCCGGGCAGCTGCGCGTGATGCCGGCAGCATTCCTGAGGCTGGGGCGAAGGGAGCAGGGATGTGTGTGTACACAGGTGTGCGTGCGGGGCTGCACTCATGCGCTTCGAGCCGTGTGCTGGAGGGCGTCACCACCGTGGTGGGCTGAGGGCTGACGGTGCTCAGGTGCTGTTCCCAGGAAAGACAGCACCGAGGATGTGGCCCCACATGCTCCCAGTGGTCCCTCTGCCAGTGTGGCAGAGTGGGATTTTCCCAAAGGTGCATTGATGATGCCACATTGCTATCTGTCTGTATCTCTTAGGAAAGATGGAACTGCAAAAGATCATGCTGAGGAGATGCTGGTACACAGAGTTTGGGGATGCTCACTATTGTTGAAAACCCACCTGGGAATGGCCTCACCTGAGACAGAAAGTCCAAGATTTCTAGGGACAGAGTGCAGGGAACATTCCTCCAATGCCCCAGGTGTTTTTGAGCAGCAAAGATGAAGCATAACAAGAAGCAGGAGCTCAGCAGTAGCTCTTTGGGCTAGGCAGGATACGAGGAGGTGCATGATGCCTGCAAGGGCAAGCACATGGTATGGAATGCAGTAATTTTTTAAAAATTAATATTACTACTATAAGCATTGTATGATTGAGTGTAGTTAATGACTCACTATGTGCTGAAATGCCATAAAGAACCTGTTCTGGGGCAAGCATGAGTGGTCCTGCCCTTCACTGCAGAGCTGGCTGGGCTGCCCTGAGGTGACAAATCCAAGAGCTGACCTGTCTTGTACCCCCAGTCCCCTAAACTCCCCCCAGTGCCTCCAAAACAGACCCTGAACTCATTATTTCAAACCAGTTGACCATTACATACCATCCCAGGAACAGCTGGGGTGCATAGGGGATGCTGAGGGATTTGCACAATGGACAATGGACACCCCAGCAACTCACCCTGGACCTGCCCTGAGTCCCTCCTCCCCTGCTGCTCTCAGGCAATACAAGGATGTGTCCTTGGGGACAGGGATGACCAAACTGGTTTGCCCAGCCCTCCTAAAAATCCTGCACAGGGGTGTAATTATCCTCCCCTTAAAAAAGAGAGAACTCTGACATTGCAGGTATGGCCACAATACCCACAGGTGTCTGGCAGTGAATCACTGGGGGAGTGGAGCAGAGCTGAGCTGAGTGTGGCAGTCCTGGCCCTTGTCAGGAAAGGAGAGGAACAGGAGCTCCTCCAGCCAAGTAACTGGATTTTTCTGGTAACAGGGAGGATAAAGACCTCCAAAGTTAGGAGCTGATTCTTACTTGGCAGAATCATTGAGGCTGCACTCAGTAACTACTTGCAAATTGGACAGGAGGTAAATATCTGTACTAACTAGAAGTCAATTCTGGAGGCAACTTTGGAATGCAAGAGTGTGCATGGATGCAGATGGGGGGTTGGTCTACTCAGCTCAAGGTTCAGGGATAAGCTTGAGGAATCTGACCCACTGGCCACTGAGATGAAGGAAAAAATTATTTGGAAGTTATAATCAGCAAAAATCCTTTCTGGAGAGGGTTGGGAAAGTTGCTGCTGGTGGCTGGGATCCAGAGAGGCTGTAAAGCAGCAGCCAGGCAGGAACTGTCATGAGCAGTAATGGGGACCAGAGGCCTTTTATCACACCTACAGCTGTCTGCCTCCCTGCCACAAGTTGCTTATGTGAGGGATGTGCTGGGAGCTTGGTTGTTCAGCAGCTTGGGTGTCCAGACAGTATCCTTAGAAAGCAGGAACCAAATGCCTACGTGCAGTAGGAGTCCCTGTAGCTGACTTGACACAAGGCTGAGACCTTACTTCCAGCTGATTTCCCTGCATGGAAGTCATTAAATGTGAGGGAGGGAGGCTTGAGGGGCTCTTGGCAACAATGCTGGTGGCCACCCCACCCAAGCAGCAGCTCAGGTGCCAGCTGGGAACAGAAACAATGCCTTGAGCAGGAGCTTGGCACTTTGATGTCTGAGGCAGAGATGCTGCAGTGTGAGGAAACGAGCTCTGCAGCTGGGCAGGACATGGCAATACTCCGCTTTTCCTGGCAGAGGGATGGGTGAGAGCCTGCCCTGCTCTGAGGCAAGTCAGACACAGGAAAGACCTTCAGGGCAGAGAGTATCAGCTGCAAACATCCTCTGAACACAGCTTGTTTTCCACCCCCTGCCTCCAACAGAGCTTAGCTTTTACCCTAAAGCTTCTTGTTTTCCTCCTGCAGCCTACAAGCAGTGGGGTGATCTCGATTAGGGGTCCTCAGCTTACTTCACTGAGTTCTCTGAACTCTCATGTTTACATTCAGGATGGGTATCTGATCTTCTACCCTCTGTCTTAACATGCCTAGACATTTGGCCTTGAAGAGATCCTGCTTGTAGTGTTCTCGCAGTGCAGGAAAAAAAGTGGTACTGAGTGTAGCCAAGGTTCAGGGAGAATTTGAACCTGGCATGGGGGATAACAGACTCCAGGGCTGCTATCCCAGACCAGTCTCTCTGAAGATGGACGGTCCTACAGGAGACACAGCAATCCTGCTTCATGGTAGGGTGTAGAGAAGTGAATTAACAGTTATCCAAAGAGCTAGAAAAAAGAATTAAAATTACGTGGGTGCAATATCTGTGTCCTGTTCAGGGACACACATCCCTTTTAAATGCCCAGACAACCCAAATCTGACTGGACCCGGGGTCCAGATCTATAAAGGCCTGTATATCTTATTTATATAAATGGGATATTCCTCCTATTTCTCCCACTCCAGTAATATGCAGGTAGGATGCCAATGGCTCCTGATGTCCTTCCCAGTCCCTGCGAAGCTGGCCAGGAGGACGGCTCTCGGTGCCCGCTCCTCCTGGCCAGAAGGGTTTTCCTGCCTCCCGGGCTCTGCTCCTGCCGCCCAGGCCGGCTCAGGCTCTCGGCAGGCCAGATTCGGGATATTCACCCCGATTAAGCATCAAGTACCACAGCCGGGATCTGCGGCGCGCAGGCGGCCCCGCGCTCGCCCGCCTGAAGGCGAAAACCCGCCACACGTCCCGAGAGCCGCACTCTGGGGCGCACGGCGGCGGCGGGCCCGGCGGGCCCTGCCGTGGCCGCGGCAGCAGAGCGCCGGCGCGGACACGCCCCCCGCGGGCGGGCGCGGGCGGCGCGGCCAATGGGAAGCGGCGGGCGGCGGGGCGCGCGGCGCCGCACGTGGTGACGGGGGTGCACGTGGGCGGCGGCCATGGCGGTGAGAGGCGGCGGGTCCGGGTCGGGGGGATCGCGGGGCTGATCCGAGCCGAACCGAACCGTGCTGTGTTCTCCCCGCAGAGCTCTCCGGAGGTGGCGGAGGAGGCGGAGCAGGGCCCAGAGGCCCCCGCCGGGGGCGCGGTGCGGCGGGGGAAGAGGGCTGCCCCGGCAGCCGCAGCCCCGCAGCCGGCCAAGCTGAGCCGCGCCGAGCTCTACAAGCCGCCGACCAGCGAAGAGCTGACCCAGCTGAAGGAGACGGAGGATCTGTTCCACTCCAGCCTGCTCCGCCTGCAGGTCAGCCGGGGGGGCCGCGCACTGCCTCACAGGGGGAGCGCGGGGGCCTGCGGGAGCCCGGAGGCTGAGATGACCTGGGTTATCAAGCTGTCTCTGTTAGGTGAAGATCAGCTGGTAACTAGAGCATAGCTTCATAGAGCAGTTTGGGTCGAAGGGACCTTTAAAGATCAAATAGTTTCAAGCCCCTAGGATCACCTTCCACTAGACCATTGGGTTGCCCAGAGCCCCTCCAGTCTGGCCTTGAACGCTTTGAGAAGTGCGGCATCCACAGCTTCTCTGGCAACCTATGCCAACACACTCACAGGAAAGAATTTCGTCCCATTTTTAAATCTAAATCTGCTCTCTTTCAGTCGAAAGCCATTGCCCCTTTCTCTATCAGTATATGCTCTCATTAAAAGTCCCTCTCCAGTCTTTCTGAGTTTCTGTAGCCCTTTAGGTACTGGAAGGCCACAATAAATCTTCTCAGGCCTTCTTTTCTCCAGGGTGAACAATTTGAATGCTTTCAGCCATTCTTCATAGGAGTGGTCCTTCATATCTCTGATCATCTTGGTGGCCTCCTCTGGGCTCACTTCAGCAGTTCCCTGTCCCTCCTCTGCTGGGAGCCCAGGGCTGGATGCAGTGCTCCAGGTGGGTCTCAGCAGAGCAGAGGGGCAGAATCCCCTCCCTCCCCTGCTGCCCACGGGGCTCTGGATGCAGCCCAGGACACGTTTGGCTCTCTGGGCTGTGAGTGCCATGGCCGGGCCATGTGCAGCCTCTCACCCACAGCACCCCCAAGCCCTTCTGGGCAGGGCTGCTCTGGGTCTGTTCATTCCTCAAGCCAGATTCAACATCTTGCATGTGGTCTTGCTCATGGGCCCACTCCTTGAGCTTGCCCACGTCCCTCTGGAGAGCATCCCATCCCTCAAGTTGTTCTAAAATTGTTGATTTTTATCCCAAACAGCTTTGATATCCTAGCTACTTGCTGGTGTCAGTGGCAGGATCTCTATGGCCTAGTTTGTAGTGGGAACCTGTGTGCTTGTTTCCTGCAGCTAATTCTCTGTCAATAGAAACAGCCTTCCTGAGAGCTGTGCTTCTGAGAGTTACATCAGGCTTTTTTGCCTGGATGTTGGTTGGGATGGAGATGATTGCAATCCAGCATTCACAGAAAATGGCAGGAACTGATCAAATTGCCAACTCCAGGCAGGGTTTATGGGGAGTTTAGTGTCTCCCCCAGCTCACCAGCTGCCCTTTGCAGCAGGATTGTAGTTGGTGCTGGAGAGAAAGGTAAAATTCAAGAGTAATTTGGTGCTGCAGCTGCCTTTGATGGTCTGCTTTCCCCATACAGATCGAAGAGCTTTTGAAGGAGGTGACATTGAAGGAGAAGAAGAAGAAGAAGATCGATGCCTTCCTCCATGAAATTAACAGCCTGCTGAGCGTTATCCCAGAGACTCCAGAAACTGAAGTATGTTCCAGGGTTATGGAAGAGGTAGTAAGACCCCTGTCCTGGATGGAGCAGGAGCAGGCTCTGCTGTTGCTCTGCAAGCAGAGCTACTCATGAACTGTCTCCCTTAGGGGCTGAAAAAAGAATACTTCGCTTTTTCTTTGAGGAAAAAGGGGGGAGATTATCTTTAAGCTCTGGGTGCAGCTGTGTGGGGAGCAGGTCTTGGCCCTTGCACATCTGCTGCTGTTGATTCTCAGAGCATTTTGTGTGTCATGTCTGTTCCCAGCTCACTGACCAGGCCTGGCTTTCCAAGGATGTGAAGGTCCCGTTCCTTCAAGTGCCATTCAATGTCAAGGGAAGGTTCCGCTTTGTGCCCCCAGCTGAGCTGAAGGTGGTGGGCAGTTACCTGCTGGGCACCTGCATTAGGCCGGAGATCAATGTGGATGTTGCAGTGACCATGCCACGGGTGAGTGGCCATGCCACCTCCTAAATGTCTTGGGGCCTGTGGGAGCCCTGTCCTCTCATGTCCTCCATGACCCCTGACCTGCTCACTCCATTCCTCAGTGATGTGACAGTGATGTGTCTGGATATGCAGGGTGACTTTCACAAGGAGCTGGAGAGTGTGGTCTGACCTCTTGCTCTATCAGAGCTTGCAGCTGTTTAATCTTAGTTTGTCATGAGGATCTTCCTTCTCCCTGCTGGATGGAACACTGCCAGGGAGATGCATGTTTTTTTACCCAATTACACTTCCACCAAAGCTCCCAGGACTGTGTTAAAGGGAGGGAGAAGTTTGGAGCTTGGTAACTCCCCTTGCTGCCCAGACTTAATTGTAAGAAAAGCTTGAGACCAAGCACAGCCTTTAGGCTGCATGACTGCTCTTGTCTCCTGCAGTCCCGGAGCTCAGGGAGCCAGCAGCAAGGTCCTGACCAGCTTGGAGCTCCTTGGTGCTGAGATAGGTTTGCCTATGGGGCAAAGGAGAATTGTGGGTGGTAGGGTGCCTCAGGCTGAACTGAACTCAGCAGGCAGGTTAGCATTGTCCTTTCCCTCTCTTCCCAGGAAATCTTTCAGGACAAAGATAATCTGAATCAACGCTACCACCGGAAGAGAGCCCTATACCTGTCCCACATTGCCCAGCATTTGTCCAAGGAGAAGCTCTTTGGCAGTGTGAAGTTTGCCTACATGAACAGCAACCATCTGAAGCCCATCTTGCTCCTGAGGCCTCAAGGTGGCACTTGAGCCTTGCTCTAGTGTGGGGTGTGACTGGGTACAGGTGTTGTATGGAGAGTGCTGGTGGTGGTGTCATACCATTTAATATCTCATTGGAGAGGGATCAGTCTGGGGCTGCCATCACAATTGGTGATAAATTTTGTGTGCTTCTCATCTGTTTACTCTGTTTACCCAGAGTGTAGTCCTCAGGGTCTCTCCCCTTCCCAGTCCTCCTCTGCAGCTTGGCTGGGCTCTCCAGCCTTGACTTCGCTGGCTGGTGTATCCTGTGGGTACTTCAAGGAATAGAAAAGTAAACCCTACGCAACACACCTGTATCCAATACTGCCCTTCCTTCCTGCTCTCCCCAGCCCTGTTCCCCTCTGTCCTCCTGCCTTCCCCAGGAACCTGTGTGCAGTCTGTCTCTTCCCTGAGGAGATGACTGGTCCCCATGAAAGGGGATCATGAGATGCATGGGTTGCTAAGTCCTGCTTATTCCCACCGCCCTCAGAAGATAGTGGGTTTGGGTCTGGGACAGATGTGGTATGGCAAGGCCAGGGCAGGCAATGATGCCAGACTGAGCAGTGGGGAGGAGGATGGGGCTGGAGCATGAGCTGTGTGACCTCAAGGTCATCACTGGCTCTAGGATATGGTCACTCTCTGCTCTGAATGAATTCCACTGCTGTGGAACTTTGCTGGGAAGGAGCTTTTGCCTTTGCCCGGGCTGTGGATGCTCTGTGCTTTCCCAGTTTAATCTCTGACATCTCTTCCTGACATCTCTGTATAGGCAAGGATGAGAAGATTGTCACTGTCCGACTCCATGCTTGTCCCTACTCAGATCTCTTCAAACCTAGCCGCTTCTTTCCCACCAAGAACAACGTCCGGACTGCCTGGTTCATGGAGCAGAGCACCCCCAAAGAAGGTATGGCCTGGGCTGGTGGAACATGAGGCTGTTTGTTTCAGGCAGAGACTGCCCCCAGTGCCTGTGGGTGGGTTCACTGCAGCCTTTGTCTAAGGCCAGGCAGTTCGTGGTTGGGTCCAACATGCTGTCATCTCTCCACACAGGAGCCACCGAGCCCCCGACCCCACACTACAACAACTCCATCCTCTGTGACACCGTGATGCTCTCCCACCTGCATTTCTTGTCCAACGCAGCCACAGACTTCCCAGGCATGAAAGATGGCCTGGCCCTCCTCAAAGTTTGGCTGAACCAGCGGCAGCTCAGCAAGGTGTGTCCTGTGCTCTGCTTACCTGGCTAACCTGCCTTTGTCCTGCTCTCCTTCCTGTGGCAGAAGGGTGGTGCTTTGGTCCCTATAGGTGGGGTGGTGGCTTGTGGTTTTGCTTTGAGCTGTGTTAGGATGGAGCCTCCATGAAAACGTAACTTGTGGATTGCTATGGAGTTTGATATCTGTTTTCACAGGGCTTGGGGTGCTTCAATGGCTTCTTGGTCTCCATGCTTGTTGCCTACCTGCTGATGAAGCGCAAGATTGTCAAGATGATGAGTGGCTACCAGGTATTGAGGAGCACTCTGCAGTTCCTGGGTGAGTTTCCAGGGGTCTCTAGGGACAAGGAGAGGTTGGTGTCTCTGCATAAAGCCTGAACACAGGGGAGAAGAGGCAGAGAGGCCATTGTGGCTTTTCTTTTGTGCTGAGCCCCTGTGGGTGGGATGGGCAGGAGGGGATGAATCAACAGAGCAGGGCTGGATGGTGCATCTTGCAGTGATGTGGGGAATTCCCATCATAGGGTGGAGGCCAGCATTGTATTGTAGCACTGTTGACATTGTGAGACGTTGGTGGGTATTGACACATAACTGTGCCACTGTCACCAGGGGGAGAGGTGTGGATGGTGGTGTGATTTTGTTCCTTCCTGTCTGTCCACAGCCACCACTGACCTGAGTGTGACAGGGATCAGTCTAGCCAAGGATGCTGATCCCTCCCTGGTAAGCAGTCCCCTAAGTGGTCTCGTGCCTGTCTGTATTGCCACTGCTCCTGCTGGCAGGGATGTACCTGTTGCAGGAATGGCAGATGGCAGCAATTTTGGGGTGTCTTGGTGTGTGTCATGTGCTGCAGTGGTAAGGACTTGTTTGCTTTTCCAGCCTGTCCTGGATGATTTCCACCAGGCATTTGAAGTGGTCTTTGTGGATCCCTCTGGACTGGTCAATCTCTGTGCTGATATGACTGCCAGCAAATACCACCAGGTACTGAGCAAGTTGTGGTGGCTTCTTGAGCTACTGTCCTAGGAGTGAACTCAGGCAGAAAATGGTTAGATGTCTTCGAGGAGGATGTAGGACCAAGGGAGGGCATTCATTGTGGTTTTCTAAGCTTTTAACATCTCCAGCTTTGAAGTTTGGTGACATAGATGTAGTGCTGCATTGCCAGTCTTGCTCAAGTGGTGTGAGAAAGTTGTTTCCCTCTTTGTGTGCACCTTTGGATGAAGCTTAGCAGATGTAACTCTTCTGTAGGAGAGAAAAAAAAAATACCTGGATGTCAGGGATATCAAGAAGGGACTGTCTGGGCAGCAGTGAGAGCTGTTTGTTACTTGGCTTCGTGCTAAGGACAGAGACTGAGATCAGAGTGTGCTGCTGATCATGGAACTGGGCTGACCCTGGTTGATGAGGGAGCACAAGTGACCACTGCTGGAGGGATTTGATTTCCTTCTCCCTTTGCATTCATGCTCCTACACTGCCTTCCCTCCTTGCTCAGGTCCAGTTTGAAGCCAAGTGCTCTATGGAGATTTTGGATGACCGGATGGTGGATGGCTTTCAGGTGCTGCTCATGACCCAGAAGCCCATGCTCAGGACCTTTGACCACGTCTTCCAGTGAGTCTCACTGTGCTGGGGGGGCAGTGCTGAGGCAGCCTGCTCAAAGACGAGTGAGCTGCTTCTGGCTTTGGTCTGGGTTAGATTTGGACTTACCTGTTGGGAAGTAGCTCTGCTAAGCTCTGAAATAGACACTGGTGCCTCCTTGCACTGGGCCGTTGCACTTTTACTGTCTAGATAGCCTCCCAGAGGAGGGGAGCAATGTTTAAGCCTTGGAAACAATAACCATCATCTCCTGAGATGCCAGAAGGCATTCTTGTAGCACCCATCCTGGGCTAGGACCCTCTGTTCTCCATTTTATCCATGCTCTAACAGAGCCCTCTCTCAGAAAGGATTTGGTGCCAGAAGTAGGTGACCAGCTTCTCTTCTTCTCTATAGCCTGAAGCATGTCTCCAAGTTGCAGGGTACCTGCAAGAAGATGCAGCTGCTGAATGAGCTGATGGATCGGGGTGGGAACTACGTGGCTGCGGCCCTGCCCTTCATTGTCTCACTGCTGGCACGTGGGCTGTCCCAGAGAGCACAGCTTGTGGCTCACTCCTTGCCCCAGGTCCCTGAGGTAATTCAGCTTGGCAATGACACTGCATCCTTTGCTGCTTGTGGGGTCTCAGCTGTCTCTTGTGGCACTCCAGAGCACAGGGTGGGCATCCCTGCTTCCTGGGAAGGAGACAGGCTTGTCTCCCCTTGATGGGAATACAGAACCTGAGGCCCTGCACTGGACTGTGGGATGCAGTTGTGTCTGTGGGATGCACTGGGCTGTGTTGCTTCATCTGGGCACAAGTCCTGGTCCAGTAATGAGGCAGGGTGAAAACAGCTTTTCTTGTCATTGAGGAGACCTATTAGATGAAACTTTCCCTGTCTATGGTTGTCTAGGAGAACACAGCAGGAGATTCATCTAGCACCCCAATATTCCAGTAGCTACTACTCCAGAAACCTCATCTGTCCTTGTGCCTCATGTTCCTCATTTTCCCACAGTGGCCAATTGATGCTGAGCCCCCAAAACACAAGGATGTCGGGCCCCTGACGTTTGGCCTCCTGTTTGTCCCAGATTTTGCTGCCAGCATGCTGGAGAAGGGTCCTCAGGCTGATCACCCTGAGGTGAGGGGAGCCCTGCTTGTGCAGAGTAAGAGCAAAGCTGGTGCTGTGCTATGATTGAAGACAGCTGGGAGGCTGGCTGGTAATCTTGGGAAGGTTTTGTTTGGCCCAGAAATAACCTTTGTCCCTGCTCTGGCTTGATCAATGTCCCCCCACAGGCCTTGGAGTTCCGGACCTTTTGGGGAGAGAAGTCAGAGCTGCGTCGGTTCCAGGATGGCAGCATCTGTGAGGCTGTGGTGTGGGAGGCCAGCACTGCCTGCCAGAAGCGCCTCATTCCTGAGCAGATCATCAGGCACCTGCTGAAGCTGTGAGTTGCACTGAGCAGCAGCTGTGGGTTGCTCCATGTGTTGCTCCTGCTATATGTCGTGTCCCTGATGACCCTATTGTCAGCTTTATGCTTTGTAGGGTGTTGTGGGTTGTTTCAGATTTGTGCGATCATTTTAATGGTCCTAAAGTTTTGAGCTCCTTCCCAAGAATGGGTGGGAAGGGTAAGCTGCTGAATGTAATGCAAAAGGCAGGGAGGCAACATGGTCCTGCCCTTACCATGTGGATAGGATGCTGGTACGCTCCTCGGAGCTGGAAGAGAAGCTGTCTGGACATTGCAGGACATTTTTATGAAGTCCTTTGAGACCTTGCAGTGGTTCTTCCCTATGGCATTGGAATGCCTCTGCAGCAGTATATACCATCTGTCAAAAGTGAGACCCTCTTACGCAGAAAGGAGGGTTTGCCTGTGCCTCTTTGTCCTAACTTGAGGATGTATCTTGTGAGTGACAACATTGGTGGCTTTGGCTTTGCATCCTGTGAAGCTGCACAAGTTACTGGCTCACTACGGATGGATTGTTGGGGAGATAAGAAAGAGGGCAAAGACAAGGGCAAGACTGTAATGCACAGAGATTTGTTTTTTCACCAGGACCTTTAGAGAGGGATTGCTCATCCTTGGGCTGAGCAGTTTCAATAGGATTAATTGACCCATGCAGTGTCAATAGGATATGCATATTGTAGCTCTAACGCTCTGTTGTCTTCTACTTAGCCATGCGGACATTCCTGAGTCCTCCATCTGTTACACAGGAGCCCTGCTGGAATCTGTGATTAGGACTGGGAAAAAGGTATGACTGCCTCCCCCGTGGGGCTGGGGCTCTCTCCAGGAAGACCAGTGAGGGAAGGGCTGTAGGGAGGTCATTCAAGTGGGACTGAAGCAGCTGGGTAGTTCCCAAGAGAATGTAGAAAGGGTAAGGATCTACCAAGTCTTTCATGGCAGCCAATGCATAACTGCTGAAATCCTCTTGCTTTAGCATCCCCTAGGTGTCATTTTCTCCTGCAAGCACCCCACTGTCCTGTTCTCACGGCTTTTGCCCCTCTGTTCACTGCCTGAGTACATATTACTGTCCCACAATGCTCCTCTAGCTGCACCTCTGAGGTACTGCATTCTTCAGGACATAGGCCAGACAATTCTGTGCTTAGGTCCAGCTGGCAAACCCAGGAAAAGGAACTTTCTTAGCATATTGCAAAGTGCTAGATAGTACTCCCTCTGAAAGTGCAGCCAAAACAAAGAAACTCCACTTTCAGACAAAAGAGATGCATCTCAGAGGCTGGGAAATGTCCCTCCTTACAACTCTGCTTTTCAGCTTGTGAAATTAAAGTCTGGAGAGATGAGCCATGAGCACTTTGGCACACTTCGTTGATCTTTTTGTACAGATGCCTTAGGATTTTAGCATTAATATTTTTCATATATTTGTAATCCTGCAATTCTTTAGTGTTTAACTCCATATAGATTGTTAGTTACTGTCTTCACATTTTGATTAGACAAAACAATTTCTCTCTAGGCCTGGAAATCAAGGAAACATTACTGTCTCAGACCCTGAGAAACATAAACAAAAGTAAGCTAGGGAGAGAGCAAACTTGGAGCAAATGTCTTCATAATCTGAAGCTATAATTGGAAGGTTAACCCCTAATGTAGAAATGAACCAAATTTACAAAAGTATGAAAACCCGTGACCCATCGTCCATTTTGGGGTGTAGCCCCTGAGGGGGGCTTTATCTGCCCAAAAATGTACCTGAAGGCTCTTCAATAAATAGAACCACTTTTGTGGTTCTATTTACTGAAGTCCCTTTTTGGGACTACCTAAAAATAGAGGCTAGATAAAAATTAAGTGACTATTTTAATCTCGTAATTTTATCTAGCCTCCATTTTTAGGTAGTCTCAAAAAGGCACCAGTACAACTAGCTCTTTACCTGGATGGAGGAAGAAATTGTTTCCACTCTTTCAGATTGAAGGGGCACACATTTGGTGTAAAGGGTCTCCTATGCCAGGACCCATTGCAGTCTGGGCAGAGCTGGGTGTCAGATTTGCAGGAAGGTTTGTGTGCTGTGTCCCTTCCAGGCCAGTCTGGAGTTAGCAGGGTTGATACACCCCAGTCTGATAGTGGATACATTTTCCTGGAGCCTTAGGGGTGCTTAGGGGTTCCATTGTTGCCAGTCCTTGAAGAGCAAGGGAGAAAGTTGCTGTTGAGTGTGGGGTGGTGGGTGCAGGGTACCTCCTCCTCCAGCTGTTTGTGTGCAGGCAGCTTGGGGAGCCAGCAATGTGAGGATGTGTAGGATGAAGGCAGAGGAAAGGTGCAGCCACAAGCAGGATGGGGTTTGTGGCTCATGGCAAACCTGCAGAGGGTGCTGCTGCTCTGCCAGAGAGCCCAAGTTAGAAAACTCCAGGCAGGTTGGCTCCCTGTGTGACTCAGCTGCCTCTGATCTGGGTGGTTTGGTGTCACTAATGTGTCCTTCCTGTTCAGGCTGCTCTGCTGTTATTTGAGGAGGTGGAAGCAGTAAGGGCAGCACCAGTTCTCCCTCTGGTGCTTCTCTGCTGCCCTCCATAGGGTTCCAGTGATGCACTGAATGCTTTCTGTCTTTCCTTTTGCCATGTGCCAGAGCTCTGTCTTGGCTAAGGATGTAGTCATTGGAGTTTTCTGTTAACTGCTGCCTCTGTTGGTGTCTGGTAACTGCTGGGGAGACAGTAGCAGGGCTCTCACCTTGGTGCTGTGTGATCTCTTTATTCCCCAATCATTCTTGGCTTCTCCTTTACTATAGTGACTGCTGGCAGTACAGCTCTTGATGCTGCCTTGGTGTCTTGCAAAATAAAAAAATTTACTTGCCTCTGGGATACCTGAGGCTGCTGGGGAGTCACAGACAGCCTTGCCCTTGTTTTTGCTGTCTTCCTTGCCTCCCCATTTTGCTGAGCGCTCTTGCCAGAAGCTGCTCCCTGGTGTGGCAGTGCTGTCTCCTCAGAGCTTGGTTGTGATGCCAGCCCATGAGGGAGTTGAGGTGAGTGCAGGAGCAGGAGAGGTGCTTGGAGAGGCTTCCTGTGTGTCCGCAGGCAGGAGGAACAGGTGAGGAGGCCATGGTCAGTGTTGTCTGCTCCTACGATGACCTGAGCCGCAAGCTGTGGAACCTGAAGGAGCTGCCGCTGACGGTGACGGCTGTGCAGGGTGTCCATCCAGCCCTCCGGTACACAGACGTGAGTGTCTCCCCATGCTTGGGGGTCTGCAGGGAGCTGGGGTGAGGGAGGACCAAGAGAATGAGTCACTCTCTGGTTTTGTGGCTCCTGAGAGCCCTTGGGGCAATATGGTGACTCTTCTTTGTTGTTGCATCCTTTTGGCTGGCTGTGCATAAGCTGACCAAACCCTCTGTACTGGAGGGCTTTGCTGGTGTGGGCTTTGGGTGAGGGAATACACATTGCCAAGAGGTTTCTGCTCCCTGTTCTCAGTTGCTGGGTTGCTGTTCTCTTTCAGGTCTTTCCTCCCATTCCTATGAAGCCAATTTATTCCTTCCATAACAGAAGCAAGCGTATCCTGCTTCCTTCGGGGGAGAAACCCTGCCCGGCCTACATAACTCCTTTAAGGAGTAAGTGGGGTGAGATGTGAGTGGGAGATGATCTGTTGGAGGGAAGTGGAGGCAAGCATCAATCCTAGCTCTGTTATTGCTGTGTTGGTGTGCTACAGGCAGGAGCAGAACCCTGTCTTCTCCTGTCCTTGTGCTGTAACCTGTAGTTCTAGACACCCCTGTCCAACACCTTGTTTCTGTGTGGGATTCACTGACCTCCTGCTATCCCTTTGTCCCCAGTTATCTGCCACATGGAAGGCAGTGGCCAGTGGCCACAGAACAAAGGAGCCATCAAGCGCATCAAGGCTGCTTTCCACCTCCAGCTGGCTGAGCTCCTCCAGCAGCAGCACCAGCTGGTTTGCAGACCTGCAGTCACTCACACTGACGTGTACAAGGTAGGGCGATCCCTGGAACCTTCTCTAGGCCTGACCTAGAGGTGGGGGGGCTGTGGCAGTGGTTGCACTGGACAAAAACAATATTTGTGCGGTGGGCCTAGGAAAGAGTATAGTGAGACTGCATTGATGTCAGGATGCTGCTATTGTATCCCTGAGGGGCAACATAACACACATACTTCTTATGTCACCATCAAGCCTGACTTTGCCTTGTGCTCCCATCTCAGGATGGCTACGTTTTCCGTCTCCAAGTAGCCTACCACCGGGAGCCGCTGATCTTGAAGGAAGTGGTCACTCCAGAAGGGATGCGGAAGTACCAGGACACAGAGGAATCTCGGCAGCTGGAGCTGGAAACGTTGCATCTGCCCTATCTAACTAGCTCGCTGCATGGGTAGGTGAGGCAGAAAGTACCTGAGGGGTCAGAACATGGGACATGGCTGGAAACCAGCATGGAGGTGCCCTTGGATTCTGGAGGGTGACGGTGGGTAGAGGAGCTTGCTGTGGGAAGTGACCCATCAGCCAACCTTGTGAGAAGCTCTTTGGAAGAATTCAGGGAGGGATGCTGGTGTGCGTGGCACCAGTGGTCACCCTGAGGTTACTGGTGTGGGGAAACAAATACTAAAATGCAGCATGGTTAGAGAGGAGCATGAGGCAGCATTTTCCCTTCTTCCCCCCAAAATCTCTTCATCTACTGGAAGTCTCTGTGCTTGTGATGCTGTGTAGCTGTTCCTCATAGATTTTTGCCCTGCTCTTCTTTCTCTCTAAATGCCAAGAGGCTGTTGTGGGTCCTGAGGTGTGTGGGCTGAGCAGTGGCATGTTTCCCTCCTCACAGGCTCCAGCAGCTGCACCCTGTGTTTGGTAGCACTTCCCGGCTGGCCAAGCGCTGGATCAGCGCCCAGCTCCTGAGTGACAGCATCTCTGAGGAGTGTGTGGACCTGCTTGTGGCATTTCTCTTCCTGCACCCTGCCCCCTTCACACCGCCCAGGTGAGGATGAGGAGCCCAGGCTGGCCCAATGGGGATTTAGTGCCTTTCACTATATGGCATGGAGGAAGGGTGGGATGCTGCTCGGGTGGGAGGTGTTGGAAGGGTTCACAGCAGGGAAAATGAGGCCCCTGTGCTGCCAAAATACTGTCCCAAGTTGCGTTGGGAGTTGCCAGAGGAGATGGAGACACTTAGCAATCAGGGCTGTGGCTTTCCCTACACTGTGCACTGCAGAGAAAGCGGGAGAGCAGGTAAGGCTGGGAGCAGGTGGCCTCTAGGTGCTGGTGGCACAACTGCAGGGTGTCTTGTGCCTTCTAGGGGACTGGTGAGGCCCCTTGATCTGGGAGTAGTGGCCAGGAGAAGCAGGGTGAGGGCTGTGTTGTGGCTACCAGCATGCTGGGGCTTCTGGGTTCCCTAGGAAGGATATTATGGTGAATGATGGCAGCTCCAGCCTCCCTTCCTCCTGGAGAAGACTTCCAAGGGGAGGATGAGGGGTTGGGCCCTGAAAACTGAATGAAGCAGTGTGTTGGTAAATGCTGGCCCCTGGCAGACAGATGTTATGGGCCCAGAGGAAATGAAGTGAACTTAAAGGAAATGTTTTTCTTCTGTGTGGAGTCAAAAGATTACTCTGCCCTGCAATTGGGATGCAGTTTCTTTTCCCAAAGTACCAGGAACAACAGTTTGATGCCTAAAATGTTTTTCTGTCTCCTAAAATAACAGAATCCCCATCTTCCCAGCTATCTGGCTTTGTGCACGTGTCATGTTGCAGGGGAAGAGGCACACTGGGAACTTTGCTGGTGTTCAGACCTGCACCAGAGCTGGGACCAGCCCTCTCTCCACCTCCTCCTTGTTCCAGACCTAGGAGTCTGGGTGGGAAGAACATCAGAAGATTGTGTAACAAGGGCGGGTTGAGGGGGGGCTATGATTTATGTTCTTCTGGATTCTTTTTCCTGAAGTAGGAGAGGAAAGTGGGGGGAAGGATTTTCCCTGGAGATGTGGAGAAGGGGAAGTGTCTCAAATTCATTCTTAAATTCCCTTTTCCATCACAGATATCCCTTGTTGGGCTGCATGTGGGTTGGGCCTTCACTAAGTCACCCTCTGGTGCAGCCTTTCTTGCTGCCAGGAGAGCAAATGCTGATGTTGAGCTGTTTTGTCCTGCCTGCAGCTCTCCACAGGTGGGGTTCCTGCGCTTCCTCAACTTGCTGGCAACCTTTGACTGGAAAAACAACCCTCTGATAATCAACCTAAACACTGGCCTCACAGGTGAGCAGGCAGTGGGTAGGAGAGCTACAGCATGAGATTCTTGAGCCCTCCTTGGTCAGTGCCTGGCACCACATCTCTTGGATACATCATAGCTTGTGCTGGAGGCAATGACATTTTCCACTCCCTTGCTCCTGTCCTATCATGTTTTCACTTGCCTGCAGGATGGGTTTGGTTGTGCCATGTATGGTTTTCTTCTTTTCCCTGCCTGCTGTGAAAAGATGGGTCTCAGTTATGATGCTGTGCTGTTTCTGGTCTTGTAGAAATCTGTGACAAGCGTGGGTGGTGTTGGATGTGGTGTTGTCTTTGAAGCAGGCTGTTCCTGCCCTTGAGTGTTTTGTCTGTTGATTGTCTTTTGGATACATGCTGGAGTCACAAGAAACCATGGGATTGTGTTGGCTCTGCAAAGTTATGGGGTGGGGGAGGTAGTGACAGCCAGCTTTTAAAGCTGATTTGTAAGAAAAGGTGAAGGTGTTTGAGAGAGAATTGGGTTTTGAAAACTGATATTTTCCAAAGTGCCCTCCAACTTTTTAAAATAAACTATAGCTTTTTTTTCCCCACTTGAGGGGAAATAAAAGATAGAACATTCTTTAAATAATACAAACTGTCACTGACTTATAATTTGAGTTTCCAGCTTGTGTCAGTCTCAGTACCTACCATTCCTGAGCCCATCTGAGCAGGGTTAGAGAAATGGTCCATCTAATGGGAGTGAGGTGCAAGCCAGAGGTGGAGGAGCTCTGGTTTCACCTGGACTTTGGGGTCAGAGGGTGGGAGGCGATAAGTCTTCCTTTGCTGCCTTTTCCTGGCTGTGGTGGGGGTGAGGTCAGAGGGCTGTGGATGAGGCAGAGCATCTCACCTGTCTGCCTGCCCTCTCCAGATTCTGACTGCACAGAGATCAAGAACAAGTTTATAGCAGCTCGCGCTCACCTCCCTGTCATGTTCCTGGCCACCCCCAAAGACCAGTGGAGCTCCATGTGGACCCGGGAGCGCCCCTCATCACAGGTGAGTTGGGCCATTTGTGCCCTTGCCTCTGGTGGCTGCTGGCTTGGGGCAGTTCTCTGCTCCTAGTGCTGGAGCCAGCTCTTAGAGCCCCATGAGAGAGGGATGTCCCTGTTAACATCTAAGGCTGCCAAGTTTTGCCCTCTGACTTCCTTCCCTCCCCAGATCCTGCAGCGCCTTGTCCTGCTCGCGTCAGAGTCTCTCCGTGCCCTGGAGGAGCAGCTCATGGACCCGCTTGGCAACCAGGATGTGAAGGTAACCCCCTGGGGCAGCAGCACAAGGGTTTTCAAGCTCTGGCTGGGCTTTGGTAGTGGTTGCTAGGATGTATTAGGAGGTTTCAGGCTGTGGCCATGGGGTTGCCCTGGATTGTAGAGCTGCAGGGATGGGTGGAGGAGAGGCTGGTGTCCCTCTTTGCCACCCTACTTCTGGAGGACCCAGCTTTGCACTGCAGCTTGGGGTGACTAGGACAAGTTTATTCTGTATTCTCTGGTCTTCTTGGGACATGAGCAAACCCATGATATTCCTGTGCCAAACCAACTGTGTGTCCATGACTGGATCAAATGGTTCCTCTGGGAGACTGTTCCAGAATAGCTACGGAAATCTGGCTTGTGTGCTTGACTCTAACCAAGCTCATGATATTGAAGGTTTTGGCAGGAAAGTACCAGGCACTTTAGGAGGATGTTATTTTGGTTTGAGTGGAGGAGTAAAGCCCTATGGAGTTTAACCTTCTTCAGTTTCTTAGTGATTTCATTCTTTAAACTGAAACATCCATTACTGCAATGGACCTGAGAAATTTATATTTATTTGCCCTTTGAAGGGAGATACATGTGTTGTGAAGGGTAGTTTGTTGGTGTACTAGGTAGTACAGAGGACTAAAGAAGCCAAGCAGTGGTTAGATAATGGCAGGTTCACATGGACAAAAAAACCCAGATTAAAACCAAAACCAGAAAGCAGCACATACAGTGGATTTTTTTTTTTTTCTGCCTAAGCAATATGAAAAGGACTTACTGACACTGCTTTCTGTTCTGCTTTATTTTGCACTTGAAGTATTATGAGGTGAAGATGTACTTGAGGCAGTAGCAGTGTATGCTATAGGGCTGTGAAGGAATGAGGCATATCTAGTGTGTTGCAGTCACAGTGCTAGCCCAAGACTGAAATTCAAGAGGCACATTGTGAGCTGGGGATGCTTAGCTGCTCAAACTGTCACCTGGCTAGAGCAGCCTCTCAACACCTTGACTCAGCCTCCTTGGGACTCCTGCTTCATCCCTTCCATTGCTTGGGAACATTTTTCATTGCCATTGAATCCCTCTGGTCTGTGCCAGTGTCCTCTCAGGCCTATGATATTCCTTAGGGATAAACGTAGGATGCTATTTCCAGGGCAGAGCTTAGGGCAGGGAGGAGAGAAAAGCCTTTCCAATGTAGTTTGGAGTTGCCTCCTCTACAGTTGCCTCCTGTATCTAAGAGAGTGCTGTAAGCTGTTTTTTTTGTCTTTGCATTTGGGTCCCATGGGGACGTGTTTGCTGTCATGAAGATGCACACAAGGATTTGCTCCCAGGGCACGCACAGGAAGCCATGGACTTGATCACTGAGTGGGACAGGGGGTCTGTGTGGAACAGAGCTAGGACTGACTCAGTGCTGGTCACTGATGTTCTTCATGTGTGTTCTCCACAGCCTGGCTGTAAATCAGTTCCAGGCAGTGGGTTTTCTTCCAGTGCCAAGATGAGCAGTGTCCCATGCCTCTGTTTATGTCTCTGCATCATTTTTTCCATTTGAAAATGAACACATAGTTTTAGTTTTTTTTCCATTTTAATACAGCTGTGTCCACAGCTAGATCCTGCCTGTCCAAAAATTTAGATGTCTGGGATTGCTCCCCTCCATTAACAGGATTTTGCTCTCACCCTCTCTCTGTTTGATGGAAGATGCTGTTGCCCTCTGGGTCAAATCCTCGTGGACATGTGGGGCCATCCTATTCTTAAACAGCTCCCTTGTCCCCTGTGTATTGTTCAGCTGTTGTTGGCTTTTTGATTCCCCTCTTCATCCTGAAACTGCCACGTGTAGTGCAGTTATCTATCTCAGCTCACCTCTTTGTTCTTCTCTCAGTTGCCCACCCCACTAGCATTCACTCAGGTAGGCTTCCTGGGGTCTGTGGCAAACTTGTAACATTGATCTCGCAAAAATTTTGTCTTTGGTTTACTACTTCTTAAGGAGGAGGAGACAAAATGCAGACAAAGACTTGGGAAACCTCTCTCACCTCTCCTGCCTGCTTGTGTCCTGTATTGACTAGCACTTTTTGTTTCTTCCTGCAGATGGTCTTCCGCCCTCCTTTGGACTTCTATGATGTCCTGATCCACCTGAATCCAAACCAGATTCCTCGGCTCCTGGAGAGTGTGGACCGCCCGGTGAAATCAGTTTCTCGTGGCGTGGTGAAGAACAGCTCTGCCGTGAATATCCTCTTTCCTGTGGTGGATTATGACCCTGTGCAGTTGTACCTCCACGAGCTGAGAGTAAGCATGGCCTATAGGGGAGGGAGACGGGGTGCCTAAGGGGGAGGTTCCCTCTGGCTTTTGGATTGCCTGCTGGTGCAGGACATGGCTGGTGACATCTTTAGCTGTTTGGATGGGATGAGCATTGCTTCTCCAGCAGAAGTCCTGGTGAATGTACCACCTCCTGCATGGAAGTGGGAGTGCTGCTGCAACAGGAGGATGAGCTCAGACACAAACCACCAGGAGCTTTTGCTGAAGAACATTGTATTCAGCACAAAAGAGTTTTTAAGCCATTTGTCTCCAGTTAGTCAACTCACTTTTCATGGCTTCTTCCACCAGTTGGTGTGTATGATGGGCAGTAACCACACACAATTTCAGGAGGGAAGTTCAGGTGTCCATGACATAGTCCCAGTAAGCTTTCTGCTGTTTGGCCAGTGGTCGTGTGAGCCAAAGGAGATCATTATTGTTCACAGAGTGGTTTCTCTGTGTTTGACCGCATACATAACAACAGAGGAAGTTGGTGATGTGGGACTATGGAGAATGTCAGTACCCAAAGTCATTGACCATGTTCTTTTCCACCATAAGGCCAAACCAAAGCCTTGGCAAGCTAGAGAGATATGCAAGGTCCTGGATGACAGCAGTGATCCTTCCTGGATCTGGACAGTCTGTCCTTTGCAGTTGTGCAGCACTTGGCGCTTCCCAGCTTCAGATGTGGTAAATGTTAGTTTTGGGTGTGCAGAGAGATGGGGTTGTGGTGCCCTCTTGTCAAAGGCTGCCTTGACCTAGAATTGCCATCATCCCTTACTGATAGGAGTGCTGTGAGCAGTGTCAGAACTGTAAGCATGGGAATCTAGGCTGGCTGTGGCAGGAAAGGGGCTGTAGGAGTCTCTTGTCCTGTTCCCCACTCAGAACAGAGCCAGCTTTCATGTTAGAGCAGGCTACACAGAACCCAGTCCTGCTGGATACTGACTGTCTCCAGGGATGGGGATTTCCTATTTACCTACCCCAATGTTTGGCCCCCATTGAAAAAGTGGTGCCTGAATTGAAACCAGTTTAGGCTGGAAGATTCTGGGCCCTTTCAGTTCAAGCTCTCCTTTCACCTTAACTTGGTACCTTAGGAACTGGACAAAAAAAACTTGCAAGGGTTTCTTTGAAGGTTTCCTCATCCTGGACACAGCCCTGTTACCCCTCAAGTTGCATGCCAGCCCCAGTGCATGATAACCTGTGCCCATGCGAATCTGCTGTAGCTTCAGCAGAGCTGCCAGGTTTGCCAAGGTATAAACTTAGTCCTCCTGTCACCTGCAGCTGCCTGGGGCAGTCTTGGGTGGTGAGGAAGTGAGAGATAGGGATGTGTGAAAGGCCTCATGAAACTGAGGAAGACCATGAAACTGTCACACAGTTTCCCTGCAAAAAGCACTGCTTCCTTAGCTGGACCAGCCCAGCCCCTTGCTTTTCAATGATGAATGTTTGACCTGCTGCAATGAAACCTCAGCCAAGAGGTGCAGATGTAGGTAGGAAATGGAGTTTTTATAAGTCTGAAATCCTTCTCTACCTAGTGCTGGAAGTGGGTTCTAGAGCTGAGCAGAGCTTTTCAGCGGCTACCAAGGTGCTGGAGATACATGAGGACAGAGCTTCTGTATCTCTGAAGGAGTCAAGGCTGAGCAACTCTTGTGGAAACCTGAAAGAAATAATAACGATTGCTTGAAGAGAAACTGGAAGATGCTGGATAAGCTGACTGGGAGAGCTGTCTTTTTGGGGAAGCTTGCAGCAGTTCTGGCTGTAGATTGAGGCCTTCAATCAGGAAACTCATTGGGACTTATAGGATTTATTTTTATGCATTTAGACAAGTTGATGTCAGTAAGTGGCTCTGGAAGTGAAAGGCAGATAAAAGATTTTCCTGGAACGCAGCTTTCATTAATCTTCAGGCAATTGTGATTTACTTGGTCCAGTCAATAGAGTCATCCAAATTGCTTAAATTTTTACTACTTTTTACTGTCTGTTTTTATTAATACAGGTTTAATAGATTGGGAATTGGGTTTGGTCAGGTTGCAGACTACAGCTGCTCCTAAATCCAGTATGCTAACATCCCAATGAAGAAAGATGGATATGAGCAAAGGTCACCACTGCTTGTTGGAAGCAGTGTTGATTCCCCTGATGTCCCTTGTTCTTTGACGTGAGGGTTCTTAGGAGGGAACAGATGAGAAACTGGTTGCCGCTTTCTCTGAAGAGTGAGCTGTGGGGCAGAGAGCCCAAAATCTGCCTCAGTATCTCTGTCTGAGGGGCTTTTCTTTGTCTTAAAGGCTCTTAGATACTGTTTGTTCTCTTGTGGCTATCATACTGGAGGTATTTTCCAGTAACAGTTTGCTTGTCATTTGTAGCATCAAGATCAGTAGTGGGCAGTCCTGAAGGAGCTGGTCAATATCTGCTTTTCTAGGCAAACAATGTTTCTTTTCTTGGAAAAGTCACAGAGGTGGTGCTACACATGGTCTCAGAGAATTCAGCTCTATCCAGTTAAGCTGGAAGACCTCAAAAGCTGATTTTGCACTGCAGGACCACTGCAAGCCGGTGATGCTGTGCTATCAGTAGAAGCTGCTCCATCCATTAGAAATCATCTGGCTTCATATCTCAGTGTATTGTTGTTGCTTCAAGGCAAGACCTTTTTATCGACTTTGGCCTTGCTTGGTAGCCCCTCCAGCACCTTCTTGTTTCTCCTTCCCTAGCTCTTGCTGCTCTAAGCGGTGTTCAGCTCCTCCTTGTCCTGTGGGCTGGAGGCCCTGAGGGTGATCCAAACCCTGCAAGAAGTTGGTGCCAGAAATGAGTGTGGTGACAGCAGTGAATCCTTTTGAGATAACTTGGATGAGAAGGCAGTTTGGACACAGAACTGACTGGCTTTGATTCAGAGTAATTTGCTCTCTCTTAACAGCACAAACCACAGAATTGAGCAATGGGGCTGTAGCCCTGGCTGGCAGTGCAGCCACAGTGGGTTTATAGCAACAAAGGGAGACATCTGCCTCACAGATGCTGTGGGATTTTGTGTTCTTCTATCAGTAGAAAAGAAACATCTGCCCTTTACTGAGATTTCCACATGAAAACAGGATTTAAATGCCTTGGTGTCCTGATTGAATTGAGGGGGGCAAGGAGTGGCTTCTTCCCCTACTTCAGACTAATAATCAGGAGAGCCACTCTTTTGTCCAGCCTGTTTGCCTCTGTTCTTCTAAAGTCAAAGGGTTTAGCAAGGCTCTGGAGCTAAAGGATTGGTGTGTATGCCTTTTCCAGGGAGCTTAATCAGAGTAGAAGATGAAAGGAGAGGAGATGTTGAGTCCTAGCTGCTTGAATTTTTCCTGCTTCAAGGAGATGTGCTGCAGGAACTGGCTTGAGTTGCTCTAGTGCCTGGGAGGCTCTGGGTAGAGATGAAAGACTAGCTGTAGGATTCAGGCAGAAAATTCTTCAATTCCAGAACAGATCTAATAGAGAAGGTCTATTCTGTGATCCTGTCCATATGAGAAGGCTTTTGAGGGAAAGCAGGTGCCAGTCATCCCACAGAGAGGGCTTTCCTGGAGATTCAGCCCATCAACAGCCTCCCTGCCACTTACAGTTCAGAGTGCCTTGTTGAGCAAACCGTGGGTTGGCTCTTCGTGGGGATTCTCCAACAAGGCTAAATTAAAGTGTCTCTAATGAGGCTCCCGTTGAGTCTCCGTCATGATTGCTCGTCTGTGTTGTAGTGGCTGTGGGAGCTGCAGAACACCTCTGTGTTTGCTGGGGATAGGGTGTGAAAAGGCTCAGTCCGTGCAGCTTTGGCTCCAGGGTGACTTAGCTGTCCTCTGGACTTGAGACCATTTAGAGGGCACGGGGTTTGTGGATTTGCTTGCCGTGCCCGTCTGCCTGCCCGTCTGGAGCCCACAAAAGCCAAAGGCTCTGGTCACTTCCCTGAGTGGTTCACTGATTGTGGGGTAAATTGTGTGAAGCTGCCTGTGCCATGTCCATCTGCCTGTCTGTTATGGCTTCTAATAGAACTTGCATTTACTGGGTCTTTGGTGTCACCAGCTCACTGATGGGATGTGCTGTCATTCACTGAGATTTAGCTTTCTTGGGCTGTACATGCCGGAGGAAGAGCATATGACAGAGAAGCTGTCTATCTTGTGAAATCTTTTCTGTGTGGATAAGCAGGAATGTGTTTCCTACTTTACAAGAAACATACCTCTAAAGTAATAGTTTGCATTCTGCTGTGTCCAGCTCTAGCCTCTCAGTTTGGGAAGGATGTTGAGATGCTTGAGCATGTCCAGAGGAGGCAACGAGGCTGGTGAGGGGCTTGGAACACAAGTCCTGTGAGGAATGACTGAGGGAGCTGGGGTTGTTTAGCCTGGAGAAAAGGAGACTCAGAGGTGACCTTATCACTCTCTACAACTCCCTGAAAGGTGGTTGTAGTCAGATGGGATTGGTCTCCTTCCCCAGGCAGACACTGACAGAACCAGTGGACACAGTCACAAGCTGCATCAAGGGAAATAAAGGTTGGATATTAGGAATAAATTTTTTACAGAAAGGATGATAAACTTCTGGAATGGTCTGCCAGGAGAGGAGGTGGTGGAGCACCATCCTTGAATGTGTTTAAAAAAAGACTGAATGTGGCATTCGGTGCCATTGTTTAGTTGAGGTGTCAGGAACGGGTTGGACTCGATGTTCTTGAAGGTCTCTTCCAACATTGGGATTCTTTGATTTCTTGCACCATGAGCCAAGACCTATCAGGAAGACTTTGAACCTCCCATGGTGTAAAAATGTCTCTTGCTACTGCATGTCAGAGAATTTTTATTATCATTAATTCCTTTCTGTCTCCTAAAATATGTAAGCTGTGATTATGTGATGTAGCTGTAATTGGTGAAATCTTTCCAGGTCAGTCTGCTCCCTTCCTGTTTTGACTGACAGGGCTGACTCCTATGGTGACGCCAGGTAGACAGGGAAAAGCTGAAAAAGCTTTGCGGGCTCTCATGTCAGCAGGAAATTTCCTATCTGGATCTGCACCTTTGGAAGGACAGAGGTGTCAGGAAATCAATCATCTGCTTTCAGGGCTGGAGAGCTGCCCCCAGACCCTTAGCATAGTGCCCTGGGCTGAGGGTGGGTACACATGTGTGTGCCCACTTGCTCAGTGAGGCATCAGGCCCATGTGCTCCTGGGGTGAGCTGACAGAGGACTTGTGGCTGCATTTTTTCTGTGTTGGTAATGCCCTCCCAGAGGCTGTGCAGGGTTTGTCATGTAGCAAGTGACAGAAGACTTTAGTCTGAATGATTTGGTGGATTGACATGCTTGCTGATGCAGCCAGGAGGACTGCATCCTTCTTTCCTTTCCACATTTCTTTCCTGCTGCCCCAAAGCCCCAGGACAAGGGTGTGTGTGTAGATTTCAGGTGGAAAAGTTTGCTTAGTTTGAATTCAGTTTGAAACCTTTTATCAACTGAATCCTAAGCCTAAGGGTTTCCTTTGTCCTTTAAAAGAAAGTCACAGGGGTAGTCCCAACCTGGAGTTACTTGCTCTGTTGGGTCCTGGGGAGGCAGTCTTCTGTGTCACATAACTGGGAGCATCAGGGCGGGTCACAACAGGATGACAGAGACCTTGAAATATTAACCACAAATGTAAGTTGTTTGTTGAAAGTAAGTAGCTTTATTAAGGTTTTACACTGTGAGTTCCTTGCTAAGAGCACTTAAAATGCTCTGAACACTGGGCAAGTGTTTATTGATGTATTTGCCTTCTGAGCTGCTGTTGAACCAGGAAATGCTACTGTAGGACACAGTTTTATGTGCAGAGAACTCCCTAAAAAACTCTTCCAGCAGCTGTGATGCAATGAGCCTAGTCTTTTGGTAGGAGCAGTGAAAAAAAAAAAGGGTGGATAAAGGGCCCTGTCCCTAAACAGCAATGTAGATACTTAAACAGTAGATACTTAACAATGTAGATACTTAACAACTAGTAGATACTTAACTAGATTCCACTTGCTCATTGCAAAATCTACACTTCAGATGGACCTACTTTATCTGGGCTATACAAATGAAAAGGATGGAGAAATGTAGGGAGTAAAACAACACTGGATCTAAAATGGGATTATCAGATTATTTCTTACAGAGTTTATTGTAATCTTCTTCCAGGTGCCCTATACATCTTCTCCCTGGACAATGAGACCTCTCCAAATTGAAGCCCTGAGTTTGTAGGTCCCCCATGTCTCTGTGAGATGGGAACCAGCTGTAGGTTTTGTTGATGGCAGGGATTTCTGTGGGCCTTGAAAGCTGAATTGCAAACAAAGATAGAGAAGTGAGAAGTGCTCACCTGGAAAAGTGAGCAAACAGTCCCTACCTTTTCTCTGAAACTTTTCCTGGAAGAAGGTATTTGCAGGCCCAGACAAGTCCAGTGACACTGCACAGAGAACATGGGATGTGGAAAGGAGGGTGTTCTGTTTGCTTTTACTCCCCAAGCCTCTGAACAAACAGGAGTGCAGTGACTAATACACCTGACCCTTTTAATGCTGCCATTTCCCAAGAGCTTCTCAGCTTGGTCGGCTAGTTTGAAACACTATCATATGGACGACACTGGGAGCAGGACAAATGCTGAGATTTTGAATTGGATGCCTGTGCCATCTTTTTAACATCTGCCCTCGACTCTCTGCTGTCTGGGAAAAAAAACCCTCTGGGTATCAGGCCAAACAGTGGTTTTATTGGGAAATTAGCTGAGCCTGGGAGGGATTTTTTACTGCAAATGCTCCTGGCTTCTGTCCAGCAAGATGCATCTATTAAAAATCCTGTTCTCATAAGGAGATCGTGTGGTGCTGAAGACCTCACCCTGCAGAATTGCTGGGCTTTTTCAGGTTCTCACATGTCTGCTCCCCTTTGGTTCAGAAAGCTGCACCTTGGTGGACAGCATGCCCTGAGCTTTATTGCCATTCCTTGAGCTTTCCCTCCCTTTTTGGCTAAAAAAAGAGGAGTCTTCCCTGTTGACTGGGCTCTGAGCATAACCTGTTGTTCTCAGCATAGAAATGCCAGGGTGGGTTGCCTCTTTCTCAATGTATTTTTAGACAGTGTTTTTTCTAGCCAGTTTGGTGAAATAATGCCTTGATCAGGCTTGCGCCTGTGAAAGCCCATGGGATGAGTTGGCAGTTCTTGGGATCTTTCCGTCTTGATGACCTGATTTTGTTTGCCTTCTGTGAGGGCAACAACAGTCCAAACAGAAATCTGTCTCTGAAGATTGCAGACAGCACCATCCCTCCTTGAATATCAGGTCTGTATTCTAAAAATGCCACTTTGCCTTTTAGGATCACTGGTAACACCAAACCACTCTACCTTTTTTTTCGTACTGCAATCCTGGTGTGTCCATACAAGAGCCCATCTAAACTTGTCTTTGATGTTGATTTTCTTTTCATGCACACCCTCATGAAAACCTCATGATATGATGATGCCAGCAGAGACCTCTCTTGGTAAAAGCTGGGAAACTAAGGTGATGGTGAAGATGGCTGAAGAGGGAGCAGAGGGTCTGTATTCTGGGCAATAGTTTGTTCCAAGGCTGGTGAAAGCCTGTGCAGAAGCTTCTCCTGTACTGATGCTGGGGACTGTATGCTCAGCCTGGTAAATACGTCTTGTTGCCTGATGTTGATCTGCACCAAAATAAAGGTGTGTCAGTGAGCAGGTGCTCGGCTGTCTTGATCAGCTTCTTTCAGGGTACACATCTCTCAGTATCAGCATGTTGGGTGATGAGGTGCAGGGCCAAATTTTGGGTTTGAGAAGTTGCTTGCATAAAGCATTGTTTCCTTCTGCTGTGATCCTCATTTGCCTCCTTGCAGCCCTGGGAAACCAGCTGGTGTGGGCTTGGGGGAAGCCATGCTGGGCTTTAGTCATCCCTTTGTGCAATGTCTCTCTTTGATCTCTGCTGCCCAGCACCACCAAAGGAGATGTTCACTGACACCACTGCTGAAACACAAGGGGCAAGGAGGACAGATTGCTGCAGTGCCTCCTTTGAGCTTTCCATCTCTTTCTACCCCACAGAACATTGCGTTACTTAAAACCTCTGCTCTAATGTTTCCTTTTTGGATAAAGTGCTGACAGCTCATGTGGGGTTTGTCTTGGTGGAAGAAGCGGCTTTGATACCTTGGTTGCACAGATTGCAGAGCTTGAGATGCTGGTCTCTGGTTTTGTGTTTGTCTTTGGTGCCATGAAATGTACTGTAGCAGGATTGCCTTCTGGGTAGGGCCTGCCTCTTTCTGTCTCATGCATTGTGAAATCTTGGATTGTTGGACACTGGGAAAGTACAGCTTGGTAGTGCCAGGCCTCCACTGATGGAGGACCACAGTGAGGGACGCTTAGTGGGTTGTCACTGAGGGGTCACTGTCCTTAACCTCTGTTTGTTTTCTACCCAGAACGCCTTTGACGATCTTGCTTTGTTCTTCTATGACAAGCATGGAGGGGAAGTGATTGCAGTCTTGTGGAAACCTTTGGGCTTTCAGCCTCAGCATTTTAAGGTGAATTTTTGTCTCTGTTTTAAGCTTCTTGTTACTTTTATGCCCTGAAAGCTTGAAGATTTTGTTGTTGTTTTTTTTTTTTTCCCTGTATGGTAGTTGCTTTGTCCAACTCTCATCAGCCCCAAAGCCCTTTGAGAAATGGAGATCATAATTCTGTTGCTTCTTAGAAGGGGAGAAACCAAGACAGGGCTGTGGCCACAGTACCTTCAGTCATCAGGAGAACTGAGAAGGGAAATAGACTATCCCATTCTTCTGGCTTCAGGATCTTACCAGAAATACCTAGCCCACAAGAAGCCTAGATCTAGAGTGTCCGTGTCCTTATTGATGCATGAAGCTGTTTTCCAGCTGCACTGTGGGGGTTGGCAAACCCTAGAGGGTGGTTAAACCAGATGTGAGGCACGCTGGAGTGATTCATGCTGCTTTCTATGAAGGAAAGACGCAAAGAAACCGGTTACTCATGGCTCGGAGCTGGCAGCCTGGGCTCTTCTGTCAGTCTCTGGTGATTTATCTTCCCCTCTCTTCACGGCCAGAGGGCATTGGCCATTCTACCTGGCTGCTGTTGGGAAACCCAGTTATTCACAGCAGTGAAACAGAGGAGGAGATGCTTGCATCAGAGCTGAGTCTTGCTGGATTAAACACAAGGGTTTTGTTTTTGCCACTGTTAGAGCCAAAGATATATTCCCACTTGAGGTCTTGACACCCACCAAAGAGCAGAAGCAGCTCTTACTCAGCCTTGTGTTGTGATCCCTTTTGCATACTCCTTGTGCCCTGCTCACCCAGGCTCTGCCATGCATCTGCACACTTGTCATTCCACCATGCCCCTGGCCATTGCTTTGCTTCCTGATTTCCTCATAGTCTTTGGACTGTGGCTACTGGGTAAACCCTAAAAGGGGCTGGAAGGGTCACTTCTGCACTTTGTTGGCTCTAAAAATGAGCACTGATAGTGTTGAGAAGTGCAACTTGTGGAGCTGGGTGCAGTGGTGTAGCAGGGTTTGGATGTGACAAGGCAGGAGAGGAGCTTACTTCTCTTACTTGGGGCTGGCAGAGGTTGCACTGCAACTCTGAGCAGGTGCTCCCATTCATGCAATATTTTCTGCGTTTTGCAGGTCTCCAGCATGAGGGGAAGGAAGGTGACAACTCTGAACAATGAGCTGGTCTGTGTTCCCAATGTGGAAGCAATTCTGGAAGACTTTGAGATTTTGGGAGAAGGCCTGGTCCAAAGCGTAGAAGCTCGTACAGAGAAATGGACTATCTGAAACCACTGAGAGGTGTCAGAGTGGCCTGTCCTCAAGCAGTTTGTTACCTCTGGGTCTGTTCCTTTCTATAAATCAGTCCTGGAAGAGCCTTTTACCTTTTTAAATCCCAGAACTGTATGTTTTACTCTATTTATCTTTATATATATGGTTCAGAAAAGCAACGGGACCTGTTATTGTTTTCAAGAATACAAATGCCTTTTTATTTTAAAGAAAACATAAAGATGAGATAAAGTTTTTGAAAAAGTTCCTGTTTTTTATTCATTGTAGGAATTGCAGCTGTGTTCATATGAGAATGTAAAAGTCTGAAAAATATGGCTGAAGTGTGAAATGGAAAAGCAGATTCCTAGTTTGGTAGGAAGTTTATGAGATGCTGCTATTGTAGGGGTTAGCAAAACCAAAAAACCAGTTGTTAAAAGAATGAGCAGGTTATTCTCTGCTGCTCAGCCCTGGTGAGGCATATTTGGCATGACTGTTCAGTACTGAGTTTATCTCCCAATAAAAAGGAGATGTGGATACTGGAGCAAGTCCAGTGAAGGGCAACAAAGACAATAAAGAAACTGAAGCCTCTGTCATGAGGGGGGAGAGGGTGTAAGAGCCAGGCTTGTTTAGCCTGGAGAAGAGAAGGCTCAGGGGGTTATTACCAAAGTGTTTTAATATCTGTGAGAGAGTAAAGAAGATGGATTGGTGCTAAATGATGGGTGAGATGGGTAAATTAAAATGCAGAAAGTTCTGCTTGAAATGCTTTTTCTTTACTGTGAGGGTGGTTAAACATTGGCACATGACTCCCAGGTGGAGTCTCCATACTTTATACTCAAAACCGAACTGGACATAGTCCTGGGCAACCTGCTTCAGGTAACCTACTCAGAGCAGGGATGTTGGGTTGTTTCTGTCATGTGGAATGATTGTGAAGACTCCTGATAAGGAAAGAGAGGAAAATAAGTTGGAGCAAATGCACCTGTCCCATCTCCTCTTCTGGTGGAGGCAGAACACATACTCCCAACAGCAAAGCATGAATGAATCAGATGCATAGCAAAGAAAACAGACTTCATGGCAGCAGATTTTGCAGAAACTAGAAGTAGATCAAGCCTGAAAAGGCAAGTGAATATTTAGGCAGCCTGATAACTGGGCAGTTGTTGCTTTGTTAGGAGCATTTCAGATGGGAAGTTAAGTGTGTTCCTTCAAGACCTGCTAGCCTTTCCAGCTGTTGGCAGTGAGCCCAGGGCTTTGTTGAGGAAATTCACTACTTGTTTTTCAGATGTTTTCTCTGAATCATTTTAAAGGGGGCTGTGGCAGAGATGGGACTCTGGGCTGATGTTGTTTGCTTAGTGCCCATTGACTGGTGTTGGAGACACTGTGTCCTGTGGGGTAGGAATATGTGTGCAGCACCCCTGACTATGGGATAGATCTGGTACATTTAAATTATAAGGATAATTTTTCTCTCTTCCCTGTGCTGATGGCTGAGGGAGGTTGCATGTGGAATCCATTTCCCATTGTTTCTGGAAAGAGCTTTCTGAGTACATTGAAATTGCAAACATCAAAAGCCCTTAATGGACAAAACAGACCTCTCACCTGAGAACAAAGCATCAGGTTCTGTTGTTGCTGTGACCCTTGCAGCCTCAGAACTTGCTGACAAGTCCACTGACAAATGATGCAGGCAGTGATTTCGACAGGTTTCAGAAGCAGCTAATTAGGGATTAATTCCTAATCTTCTCTTTGTTGTGCTTTATCATCATCTAGATGTTGGAATTGCCCAACCCACCTTCAGTGATGGCTGTAATTTTCCTCAGCAGTTGGATTGTTCCCTCTTTTTGTGTCCATTTGCCTTCACTCTGAACATGCAGTTTGACATTAGAATATCATAAATTTGCCAACACAGCTTTCAGACACCACTGGAGTTGGTGCAGTGGTTGCTTGCACCAGAGCTCTGCCTGTTCCCTCCATGCCCCATCCTGCCTTTGCTTTTCCCCTGCTGTATGTTGCAGATGCTGGAGCATTCTCCCCACTGCATATATCTGCTTTTCCCCAGGTCATTGGTGTGTGCCAGAGCCTGGTTTAGCTTCCAGGGCAGCAGAGCTCCTCTGGCCACCTTCTCACCAGGCAGGCTTGAAGGTCCTGCTCGCCCTTCTCTGGGGCTGTCATGGGTTGTGGCCCCTCAGTGGCTTATTGCCTGCCTGTATATATTTATGGGGTGATGGCTTCTGCCTTTTCAGCTGAACAATGATCTCCTCTTCCCTGTTCTCCCCAGCCCAGCTCTGCTTTTATCTGCTTCTATTACACTGTCAGGTATTGTATTTCTGCTTTTTCCCTTTTGCCTTTAAAAAGGCATAAAACTGCTCCTCCAGCCTCTATTTGCAGCAAGTAGAGAAGGGACAAGAAAAATCCAGGCAAATCTTTTGCTGGTCCCAATGAAATGATGATAAATGAAACTCATAAGCAAACCCTTGTACAAGTCTTAACTTGCTGGTGTTTCATAAGGTGGTGCTACTGTGCTCAGAAGCCAGATGTGAGCCCAGTTTAGGTGATAAACATGGGCACCTCAGCAAAGATCTTGTCATGAATTCACCTAAGACTCACCGTATTGACCACTGATAGCCCAGTTTATATCATGTGGAAGGGATACACCTGCATCAGCAAAAGTTACCCAGATAACAAATTATCCCAGCTTTGCTTGCAATATCCTTGTTGCCAAAGCTGTACATGACCCACAGGCTTTGCTTTCAGGGGAAGGATAACTCTGCATTGCCTTGAATCTCCCAGTATCCAAATATTTACCACTCTCGCTGGGAAGAATTTCTCTCTAATACCTAGTCTAAACTTACTCTCTTTCAGTTTGAAGCTATTACCCCTTGCCCCGTCACTATGTGTCTTGTAAAAAGTTCCTCTCCATCTTCCTTGTAGGCTCCCTTCAGGTACTCGAAGGCCACAGGTAGGTCCCCCTGAAGCCTTTTTTCTCCAGGATGAACAAATCAATTTCTCTTGGCCCTTCTTCGTAAGAGAAGTGCTCCATCCCTTTAATAAATTTTATGGCCTCCTCTGGACATGTGTGGATATTGCTGTGCTCTGACTTCTTGAGCTACAGTTTACCTAAAGCAAAACCCAAAATACCTTTCTCAGGAGCAGAGGGTCCCAGCATCTCTAAGGGGAAAGGCAGGATCCAAAGGAAAGGGGTGTCTCAGGTACGCAAGAGAGGACAAGTGAGGGCTCTGCTGTAACTTTATCTCCTGTTGCTGGATTTGCTGCTCCTGTTGGAGCACTGTGACTAATTCCTATTGTGAAAGCTGGGGTAGGGCCTGGGTTATTCAGACCGCTTTTGTTTGACAATTGTGCTAGGCTTCTACTTCCAGAGCAGTGAGCGGGCACTCGCTTGTTTGATTAGCTGTGGTCCCAGCCATAAACAGAGCTGCCCTGGGGAGCCCACGCCGTGTCATGTTGCAAGAGCTGGGATGAGGGCAAAGGGAGAGCTGAGGCAGCAGGAATGGGCTTTGATGTGTTGTTTTTGCAAAGCTACCTCAGAAGCTCTTTACAGGGACCTCCTGTGCGTGGGGTGCAAGTGGCAAACAGGGAGGTGCTTCCAAATCCAAGAATGGGCTGGTGTGATGATATTGATATACTTAGTGTATGGATGGATCCAGCCAAGATAGAGCTCAAGTGGTTCATGCTTTATGTATGCTTTCTGCTTTCTAGCAGGGCTTTCCAAATGCTGGTGGGTCCCCCTGGGCCTTTACCTGAGCCATCCTTTGGGCATCTTTCTCCTAAAAGGGTCAGCTCATGCTTTGCAAGGATGCAAGGACATAGCAGATAGCAGGTGTTGGGAGGCTCAGGAGAAGGGAAGGGGGATGGAGCCTTTCTTGTGCCACTGTACTCCTGCTTGCCAGGTGCCCTTGACAGCTTTGAGTGACCATAACAAGATTTATGAAAGGGATCGGGGGAAACGGGTTGATGTAACACAGGTTGTTACAGCAAGTTGAGGGCTGTGAGGTTTTCTTGCTTACTGAATTGTTCAGACTTTCATGTTCATTCTTTGGGGCTGCTGAGATCTTTTCAGAGGGTGTTTGGGGTCTCTGTGGGGCTATCTGGCTTGAGGCTGACCCTTTGAAAGCAAGAAGCACATGTGTCTTAGAAATAAAGACCTTTTAAAGAAGCATATTGCTCAGACACCCACAATTAACTAGTTGTATTTGAAAACCCTTAGGTTAAATTTCCATGACTGGCTAGTGAAGGAATGACTGGGTGTTTTTTTTTTTTTTTTCCACAGAAAGGGAATAAGCTCCCCTAGTTTGCTGTTCTCACAATGGCCATTCTTCTAGGCTGGGCAATGACTTGTTTTCTGGAGTTTCTATTATCAGGAAAATGTTCTGGATCTGAAGTGATTTTTCCCCAGCCAAGGCAGCAGCTTTTGGAAAGTACTGGTTCACCAGCAAAGCAGCTCTGGCAGGTGGCTGCTTTTAGTGCTTGTGGTCTCCTCAGAAAGGCAGAGTGGTGCAGCTTAAAGGGTGAGGGTGGCATTTAGTAAGTGCAGGGTGCACTACAAGGAAGGGGAAATCAAGATACTGGGTGGAGGAATTGCAAAATGGGAGAAATGCAGTCTGGAAAGAGGCTGGGGTTGGGACACAAGGGGTAATGGGAGAAGCAATGCTGGTTGCTGGCATGCCAGGGCTTTGTGAGGGGGAGCAGAATGAAACTGCAAGCTGCTCAGACCATATGAACTGTCATGAAGATGTATTCTCTGGTGCTGTGAAGCCTTTGCACTAGACTCAAGTGCTAAAGGCTCAGCGCCACCAGGAGAAAAATAAACATTGGCCCAAAGCACAGCAGGGAGGTGCTGGGTAGCTGGTGATGCCATGGTGGGTTCTGGCAGATGAATGAGCTTGGGATGTATCAAGTATCTCCTCATTATTCCACTTTCTTGCTGAGCATCATGACCAGGCTCTGCAAACTCTGCATCTTCCCACCAGAGAGCAAGAAAGAGGGAATCTGGTCCCCAGGGTTTCATTTGCTGTCACAAACGAAGGTGCTGGGAGCTTGTGTTGGCAGTGAGCCTGCAGAGAAACACTTATGCCTTGTGCTGGTGACTCCTGCACTGCGGAAGGTGCCAGACAGACTGTTCCTGTTAACGTTGCTCCTGGATATGCATGGAAGTCTAAGGGAGGTGCCAGAAAAGGGTGTGGCAGGAATCTGGCACTGTATTGATTTATTAGCCTTGAGTTTATCCTTTTTGGTTACATCACATTGTTTCATGCATATTAAAACACTGAGTACCAGAGTGTCTGGGAGGCAGACTACAGTAGTGGCCCCACTAGGCTTTAAGTTTGTCATTTTCTGTCTCTCCCCTGCCTAGTTACCAAGGGAAGCCAGTTGATGTAATCTTCACAGATTTCAGTTCATATTTCAATACTGTATTTCACTGTATTCTTCTGGACAAAATGTCCATCCCACAGATGGATAAAGAAATTATGGGATGGGAGAGCAACTGGCTGACAGGTCAGGCACAAAAGATTATAGTGACTGGGGTGACAGCAGACTGGGGACTTGTCACTAGTGAGGTTCCTTAGGCTCTATCCATGGTACTCTGCTCTTCAACATCTTCATAAATTACCTGGATGCAGAACTGGAGCAAGTTCACAGGTGATGCAAAACTGAGAGGAGCTGTTGATTCCCTCTAAGGCAAGGAGTACCTGAGAGACCTCAACAAATTAGAGGGCTGGGCAATCACCAGCCACATGGAGTTCCACAAGGGAAAGTGCCAGGTTCTGCACCATGGGACAACCCTGGATACAGAGTTGGGACATGGGATAGACAGACTGGGGAATGAGAGGTGGAAAGCAGTGTCAGGGAAAGGGACCCAGGGGTCCTGGTTGATGAGAAGCTGGACATGAGTCAGCAGTGCTCTGGCAGCCAGGAGGGACATCCCTGTCCTGGGGACATCAGGCCAGCTAGGCAAGGGAGGGGATTGTCCTGCTCTGCTCTGTACTGGGTGCAGTTCTGGGTGCCACAATAAAAGGATATAAAGCTAATAGAGAGTATCCAAAGGAGAGCAGCAAGGATGATGAAGGGCCTTGAGGGGAAGCTGGATGAGGGGTGGCTGAGGTCACTTGGCCTGTTCAGCCTAGAGGAGACTGAGGGGAGACCTCATTGTAGTTACAACTTCATCATGAGGAGAGGAGGCAGACACTGATCTCTCTGTAAGTGACAGTGACAGGACCTGAGGGAGTGACCTTAAGTTGTGTCATGAGTGGTTTATGTTGGATATCAGCAAAACTTCTTCACCCAGAGGGTGGTTGGGCACTAGAACAGGCTCCCCAGGAGCATGGTCACAGCACCAAGCCTGACAGAGTTCAAGAAGTGTGTGGGCTATGCTCTTGGGCACATGGTGTGACTCTTGGTGTGGTTCTGTGCAGGGTCAGGAGCTAGACTCAATGATCCTTTTGGGCCCCTTCCAGCTCAGCTCTAACTCAGCTTGTTCTGTGATTCTCTGAACACACATGGTAGCCAGGCTTGGTTTGGTGGAATGATGACATGCTTTGTGTTAATGCAGTGCAAGACCATGGCTGTGGGCTGGAGATGCTACCATGGGGTAACCATGTCCTTCTGCATGATGGGAAACCCTAAGTTAAAGGGAAGGGATGAGGGGCTATGTATTGCAAGTGGGCAGCTAGCTCTGTAAGGATACCAGGGATCAGGAGACCCTGTCCCAAAACAAGGCTATTCCCCAAACCAAGCGAAGATTGGAGGGGATGGATGATGCCTTTCCTCCATCCAGTGGGATGAGGGCTCACAGGACAGAACTGCATGGTGCAAGGGGTATCCTACCGTGCAGGGCTGAGCCAGCCCTTGCTGTTAGATCTTGTCAGTGGGGATTATCTTTGCTAAAGGCTCAGCCAGGTGGAATAATTGGCAACCAAATCCCATGCTCCCTCCCAATACAGCCTGGGGCTGTAGATGGTTAGCATTCTTCCTGCTGCCACACACCAGGACTTCTTCCCCAGGCGGTCCCATCCCAAGGACATTTCCTTTCTCTTATGCCCTTCAAAGTATACTTCATATCCCTCCCTTGCATGGTTACAGGGCAAGGTATTGTCCTGCCTTATGCCTGCCCCATACCTTATATTTATATATGTATGCCTTTCCTTCACCTTTTTGGGAACTTGTTGGAGGGTGGTGAGGACTTGGGGAATGCCATGCCTTTCCCTGAAATACGTAGCTGGGAGACTGGTGGCCTGTTCCATGTTACCACTGGCCTGTAGCAGAGAGCGAGCGAGGCAGCTGCTGCCCCCAGCCCTTTTTGACACAGGCAAATACAATTCCCTGGGTGAGTAATGCTCCCAGCTCCTGCCCCACGACAGTGATGATTTTTGGCAGGAACTGCAATTTGTTTAGCACCAGCAATTTGCCACAGCCCATCGAAAGGAGGCAATGAGATACTTTCCCTGCCCTGGAGCACCAACGGTTGGAGGCAGGTAGGATGAGACATGGAGGGCGTGAGCAACACATGGGGAAGGAGTTTTGGAGTAAGCATGGGGTCTGGGCAGGGAATGGGTGGGACATCACAGCCATGGGTCTGGGAATGATCCTGGAAAGAGGGGAAGCCTGTCCCTGTTGTCCAAGGCAGGACGATGGTTGGCATGCTGATATGCAGCATATGGGCTTGCAGGATTCCTTCCCCTGTTCTTTTCCATGCCATGGAAAACATGGATTTCAGCCTTCAACCAACGCAGCATCCAAAATCGCGTTTGGCACGCCCTGCTCATCCCAATGATGTGGTGTTCATCCCAAGGTGGGGATGTGTCACTGGTGCAGCCACCATGGGGAAAAGCATTGGCCTTTTCCAGACCTATGCTCCTGGTTGGGCTTACACCATTTCCCCAGTGCAGCAGCTATTCCCTCACCTACCCAGAGCCAGGCTGGGGGACCAACATGTCAGTTCCCTTTAAAGGCTTCAGTCTTTACCACCTGTGTGTGTAAAGTTCTATAAAAATGCCTGATAGCCATGGTCTGGCAGAGTGGGAATGTGGCTGCCTTTATCTTCCTATCTCAGTGGGACACAGTGTGGTTTGTGGAACAATGGGACCCAAGTCACAAGACAAGTCACCAGCAGTGCTGGAAGCAGGGACATTAATCCAGCCACTCTTTCACCCTCTTCCAGCAAGACATGTCCTGGAGCATGAAAATATTTCCATGTGTCTGCTGCTATGCTTGAACAGTAATGTTCAAAGCAGCCAAGAGGGTTTTCTTCCAAGGGTTGAGGGATTGCCAGTGCTCAAGAGTGGTCCAAGATAAACTATCAGCCTGTAACACACTTCTTCAAGGCCTCTCCTGTGGGAGGCACCTCCATGGAAATGGGATACTGCAAAGCTGGCATCCCACCTGTGATGACAGAAGAGCCCTGCCTGACTGGAGGGATTTCCCCCACAAACCTATTGCCCCTGGAAATAGGGGATGGCTTGTCTGCAGTTTTTCATGGCCAAACATCTATTGGTGGTGGCAATTGGAAAAAACAGCCTGCTCAGTAGCAAGCAGTAGCCCTGAATGCACAAGCTGCAGTTTTGGAGATGCAGGATGAGAGATAGAGAGGCTTTGGGCTTGTGGCTCCCAGTGGCAGTGCTGCTGAGAGGGATGGAGAGGTCATTCAGCACAGAGGCTGCCTGACGTCCAGTAATCACTGCAGCAAGTCAGGTGGAGGTGTGTGGGCTGCCCACCCAGGTCCCACCTGCATTGTGTGCTTGTGAATCATGTGCCACTCACATGTGCCTCTCTGTATCCCTGGTGTGAGAGGTCTGGGTTGCCTCCCTACCACATTTTGGGAAGTGAGATGAAACCCAGGACCTGCAGGCTACCAGAGAACCCTGTCATTGTGGGTACAGGGGAGATGAGTTCCCCTCTGCCTCCTGAACCAGTCTACTGCTCCAGCCCTAGATGTACTGGGGATATGGCTGTGCTCCCAGCCCAATATCCTGGTGTCCTGCAGTGGTGTCTGGCTCCTGCTGCTGAGGGTGACACTGAAACCCAGTGGCGAAACTTGGCTGGAGGACTCACGTGTCTTGAGTTTCATCTGAAACCACAACGCTGTTGGTAGGTTTCTGTGCAAAGCTCAGCAACACCCTGCTGGTTTGTGTCAACACTTCCAGCAAACCTTCATGTATTAGTATTAGCTTTTCTGCAGGAATTTTGGCTGGGCCAAATGTGCTGGCAGGCCTCACTCAGGCTGGGATTTATGGCTGGAACTGGTACCCCGGGGGCAAACGGGTCTCAGTGTGAGTCAGGGCAGACAGCAGTGCCAGCGCATGCGCTGCTGCCCTCCAGAAGATGTTGATCTTCTAGGAAAAAGATCAACACAGCCTCCTTTGGGAGTTGCTGTAGACAACAAAGGTGAGTTCACTACCAGAGCAGCTCTGTGGGGATCCTGAGAGCAAAAATTTGTTTTTCTAAGGTTTTGAGTATTGCTGAGGCAGAGTTCAGTGTGTGCAGCAGGAATGTTGCAACTGATGCCAGAGAAGCTGAGGTTTGTTTGGGGATCACCCACACAGAGCTCTCAAGCAGACAGGACGTGGCTGTGTTCACTGTCAACAAAAATAGCTAACCTGCGAGGAAGATGGGCATGGATGTAGCACTGAGAGGAGCATAGGGCTTGCAGTGCCCTCTGCTTTGCCCAAACTGCCTCCATGCTTTCTTTAACAGTATACCCATATCCAGTGAAACCCTTGGGGCTGGGGTTACCCTTTGCACTGCCCACTAAGACAGCCTGAACCTGTGTTACCCCAAAAAGGGCTGCAAAACCCTCAGAGGGAAACTCCCTGCACAAGCTGTACTTGTTCAGCTTATGCATCTGGTAAACCAGCTGGGAGGGCTGGAGGGCAGCACTGATCTCCCCACACACCTCCTAGGGTGGCTGGGTCACCACCATCTGGTTCTGGGGTGGGAGCAGAGAGGCTCGAGCTGGGATCCTGAATCTACTGCGTCTCACAAGCACTGTCATCCCTAGTGCTATTTCTGTGCCATGTTGCATCTCCAGAGACACACAGGAATATGTGGAAAAGGTCAAAGCAGTCGAAAGCTTCTCATGCTGCTTTCTCTATGGCAGCATAAAGCACACACGATGATCCAGTGGTAGATTTGCCTTTAGTCTTTCCAGTGGGATTGTGGCACCAGTGTGAGAAGTTCCTGTATTGAACTTGGGATTTCAGCAGTAACACATGCCATCTCTAGTGGATAGTCAGGTACTGGCTGTGCTCTCTATACACAGGCTGGATCCTGGCTCTGCAGGGAAATATGACATGATCTCATTAAGCTGGAATTTCAAACAAAATTGTTTGGTTGGAAGAACCTGAAATATCATCTTGTTTCCCAGGTGATCTACCACAGGCATGAACAGCTTCCACAAGGCTTGGAAGGGATCCTGCTGAATGTCACATAAGACAGGGAGCTGAGAACTATGTATCATGATCGCTACTCTCAGGCTGAGCTTTGGCTTGGGCTGTGTGTCTCGGACCCTGTGGGAGATGCTCCCCTGATATGGAGTGCCAATGCCAGACTATCCTCTGTGTTCAAGTCGTGGGAAACTTCAGTCCTCCTGTCCTGTCTCAAAGCAGAGATGACTCATGATGGAGCCGCACTCACCATTATGCATTCTGTGGCTCAAAGGACTACTTTTTTAATATAATTTTCTTTTTTTCTTTTTCCTTTTCTTTTTTTTTTTTTTTATTTTATTTTCTGTGTGAGGTGGAAGAGCTCAAGGAAAAGGCATGGGGAAGCCATCCCTCCTCTCACCCTCACCCTATCTCTCTGTAACTCCATTACTGGGTAATCCCCTGCTCCCAGGCCCCACCTCCCTGAGTCTGAAATTCCAGCTGTGGTCCTGCCATACGCTGTCCATGTGCTGTGAGAAATGGCTGTGCTGGGAAAGGTAAGACTGAGGACAGAGGTGGGATGGTTGAGATGACAGCAGCAGGGAAAAGTACAGAATCCTAAAGGAACAAAGGCAGGGAGTCAGGGTTTGTTGGGCCATCCCTCAGAGCTGTGAATATCCACAGGCAGACCCTGGCCAGCAAAAGCTCTTTGGGTGCCTTTCTGAGGTGGTGAGCACACTACTGCCTTGCCAAGGAGCTCACCAAATCCTAGCCATGAGGATGGCCAGGCTTAGGCTGGGAACTGCAGGGGGTGGTGGGTTGACCCTGGCTGGATGCCAGGCACCCACCAAAGCTGCTCTGTCACTGCTTATCTGGACAAGAGAAAATATAACAAAAGTTCATTAGCTGAGATAAGGACCCAGAGATATCATTCATCAGAAACTGTCATGGGCAAAACGGACTCAAACTGAAAATGTTAATAAAATTTATTGGTGATCAAAATCCAAGCAGAATAATGAGAAGTAAAATAAAGAAATAAATCTTAAAACCACTTTCCACCCACCCCTCCCTCCTTTCCAGCTCTACCTCCTTCCTCCCAGTTCCACAAGAAGATCGGAATGGGGATTATGGTCAGTTCATCACAGTGTTCCTACTGCTGCTCCTGAGAGGAGTCCTTCCCCAGCTCCAGCGTGGGGACCTTCCCACAGGAGACAGTTCTCCACAAACATCTCTAATGTGAGTCCATTCCATGGCTGTGGCTCAATCTTCCATGGCTGCAATCATTCAGGAACAGACTGTTCCAGTGCGGGTCCCCCATGGGGTAGTTCTACCAGCAGACCTGCTCCAGCGTGGGCCCCTCTCTCCATAGGTCTTCAGGTCCTGCCATGATCCTGCTCCAGCACAAGTTTCCCATGGGTTCACAGCACTCTGTCAGGCATCCCCCTGCTCCAGCCTGGGCTCCCCCAGGGGCTGAGGTGGATCTCTGCTCCCCCGTGCCCTCCCTGGCTGCAGGGGCACAGCTGCCTCACCATGGGCTGCTCCAGGGGCTGCAGGGGAATCTGAGCTCCAGAGCCTGGAGCAGCTCCTGCCCCTCCTTCTGCACTGCCCTGGCCGTCTGCAGGGCTGCTCCTCACACATGCTCTCACCCTGCTCTTCTCTGGATGGAATTACATCTGCACAATAACTTTGTTTTCCTTCTTAAGTATGTTATCACAAAGGCATTACAGTAATTCCTGACTGGCCCAGCCTTGGCCAGTGCTGGGTCCATCCTGGAACTGCCTGGCATTGCTCTGCCAGACATGAGGGAAGCTTCCAGAAGCTTCTCATAGAAGCTGCTCCTGTAGGCCCTCTGCTACGACAAGCTGGTGATGCAAACCAGACGCACAGGATGTGGAGCTCTTCAGCCTGAGTGATCCCAGTGGTCAGCTTCGATGGTTACTGTCCATCTGCCTTGCAGGTCTCTTCTAGATGTCAGAGTTTGCTTTGAAATGTCAGCAGCAGTAATGACAAGAATGGGATAGAGAGGGGTGATCTGGCCTGGACTAAAGAATCTGACCCAAGAGCAGGTTTTCCTGCTCATGTCTTTTGCTGCCCAAGTTGTTGCTTCATCCTACTGCTGTCTGGCCTCATTACCCCTCCTTGAGGGTTCCTAAGAAATCTTTTTTTCCAACAATGCCCTGTGCAGTGCAGGTGAGGTGTGGTACCACCTGATTTACTGAGTGTCCTGCCCATCATAGCACTTCCTTTGAGAGGATTCAGGTGGTTTCCCATGGTGCAGCCTCCCCAGCGTAAAGAAATGAGTCGGTGAGACTTACTGTGTTACAGTGCCTTGAGACATAGGCTCCATAGTGAGGGTTTTTTTCCCACTGCTGCAATTGTTGCCAGGCACAGAGCTGTTTGTGCTGTGACTCCCAAGAGATCTTCCCAAGGTGATGTTTATGTGGACTGTAGTGTGAGGTTCTGCAGCTGGGCTTGCTCTGCTAGGCAGAACTTGCCACAGGGATTCAGTTATTCCCTTCCATATGCAAGAATGTGACAAGATAAAAAGGCATGTTTCTTCCCTCACTTTCATCCTGAAATGCTCCCTGACAGGATGGGCTAATGAGGACAACAGATCTGCCCCTGTTGATGCTTCCATTCTCTCCAATTTGAGAATTGCCCTTGGCCCAGGAGAGATCTGTGCATGATGCAGCAGCAGATAGCAGAGCTCACACCCAGATATGCAGGAGGTGGTTTTGGCCAAGGGATCCATCAGTTATGAACAAGCTCAGCCCCTGGAAGAGGATCTCTATCTGTTTTCACGTTACAGGATGCTTTCTGGATGACCCTGTAGCATTTGCACTTGGCCTGATGAGCTGATCTTTCTCAGTTTACTGTATTTATTTATTACCTGCTTTAATCACTGATCTTGATGTGAGATGGAGCCAACCCCCACAAGCAGAGAGAGGAGAGTCCACAGCAACAGCTGAAGATGCAAGGTGTGCTTGGGTAACTCAAGGACAAGAAGGTGAGTGTTACCATATTACTCCCATGGTCCATATGCTATCTGTGCCTCCAAGAGTTCAGCTTCCCTTGTCTTGGATTGTTTCATTGCCCTTGAACAAAGAGGTCATAGATAGGAAGATAAGGAGGTGGCTGGGCAGCATGTGGTGCCCCAAAGCCCTCCAAGCAGATAAGCAATAGAATTAAAGAGGTTAAAGGCTGAAAATAATTTTTAAAGTATCACAAAGAAGAGGTCCACTTACTGAGCTGCCTGACAACCTGCTTCCTCCTGCCCTCAGCACTGTGCTGCTGTTTCTCCCATGCTTTAGATGGAAAGCAGCAAGGGAAGGTGGTGCAGAAAAGCCTTCTCTATCTCAAGCCATGCACACAGCATCACCAGGCTGGCTCCAGGCTGGCTCTGTCACACTTCTCACATGAGCTCTGGGTCAACATTGCTGCTTCTGCTCTGGCCAAAACCTGACATGCAACTTGATTTGCAAAGGGTCTCTCTTGAGCAATGGATCTCTTCTAAGATAGAGCTTTTGAGCAGCAGAGTGTCACAAAAATCAGAGGTCTGCTGGCTGAGTTGAGCCAGGCAGACCAGCTCTTCCTCAGGGCAAGTCACTTGGGATCCCTCCTTTCCCGTGCTACAGGTAGTTTCTGTCACAGCTTCGTGCTGTGTCTGATCTGGAGCATATTTATCAGACCCTGAAAACACCTTAGGTTTCATGGCAATTAACAGATATGCCAGAAAAGTGCTGGCAAATATTTTACTGTGGCCAAAAATATACAATGATGCCTGTATAATTAAGTCCAGTGGTAGCTATCACTCTGAGTGTCTCTGCTACCTGTCTCACTCTATATACACATATCACTTTCCATTGCCATTCCCTAGCCAGGCATTAGACACCAAAAACCCAGGATCTTTATCATGATAGAGCCTGGGGAGGGGTGGACTTTACTGCGGGGCTTCTGGGATGCATCTGGTCACATGCAGGTGATGGTGCTCCCCTGGGATGCCTGGGGAAGGGAACTGCTGTGGGACAGTAACTCTAACCCCAGTGGATTTCCCCACCTAGAAACAAGATGCTAATTGTCCTGGACTCTGTACACTGCACAGCAGGGGAATCCTCCACCTTCCCAAAATATTGCAGGCTGAGAATACAGCTCTTTAAGCCAAATACCCACAATTTCTATCCCTTTTTGTTCCAGCCAGGGGAAGGTATGTAGTCCTGGTTTGTGTGCTTACTGCTGGCTCTCTTCCTATTTTCTACCTTTTCACCTCTTTATCCTGTCCTGTGGTTTCAGGAGATCCAGGTCTGGCTCCCTTCCCACTACAGAGGCCTGTATGTATGCTTAAGCGGGAAGACACTGAGGAGAAGGGCTCTTGCCAGCTTTCCTGCTGAAAGCTGTCTGCCATGCACATGATGGAAGTGATTTGTGTGCTCTCTTTCAGATTATTTTGTGCAAAGTGAGGGAGCTTTCCAAAGGGGAGATATGGATATCTCACCTGTGTCTGTCTGACACTCACAGGCGCTGTTAGCTTGAGGGTCAGTCACTTCAGTGCTGTGACTCATTTCTTGGGGGAGAGAAGGGATTTGAGTATGGAACCCCCTGGTCCTTGGGTGAAGACCACAGGCTGAAGGACATCAGTGCTGACTCCCCTGCACCGTATCTGAGGCCTGACAAAACTTTGAGAGTTTGCCTGATGGACCAGTGTGCTGCCAGGAACCTTAACTGTGCAGTGCCTATCTTGTACCAACATAGCTGTTTTTTGGCCAGGAACATGCCATTAGTGCTTTCTGTGACTTGGCTTTGGCACATGGTTTTACCCTGAGATTAAGCAGAGTTCTTCTCTGAGCCTCATTCTTTGGTGCAAGGTGTATTCATCCCCATCCATTCCCTGACCTGGAAATTCCTTGGTGCTGCATGGCCCACGGAGAGCTGCTCTGCAGCCAGAGGATCTCACCTCCCTTTTGCAATCCTGTGCTACAACCCACAGTGACAAAAAGCCCTGTGAGCCATCAGCCTGTGCATCAAACACTATTCTGGATTGCCTGACTGTAACTAAAGCTTGCCAGAACCAAATAGGAGACCTTGTGGTCAAATTCTGTTTTCTTTCACTTGGCTTTGATGGGACCTTTGTGTTAATACAAGCTGCAAAGCCTGATCTTACTGAGAATTCTGTGAGTGAATATCTCCCCAGGCCATGATGCAGTCTGTTTGTGCGGGGGATTATTTGGGATCCCCTGAACACACAGTTTGTGTGGGATAGAGGTGTGGGTGGCAGAGATACTTTGGAGAAAGCCTGACTGCAGGCACCTGTTCAATGCTGTTTCACACAAAGGGAGGATTTGGTGCAGGCATCCCTGGGGCCAGGTTTCCCTGGTCATGCTGCAGAACCAGTTTCCCAACTGGACAAAGAGGAGGTGTAGCCAGCCTGAGCAGACCATGGGCTGGCATCTTGTGTCTACCCACGGAATTCTACATGGAACACTAAAGCCCACAGCTTTTGGCCAGGTGTGGGGTGGTGATCATCAGGGACCTAGCGCTTTGTGCAAGAGCCTTCTCACTCTTGCATTACAGGCATTATCTCCTCGGTAGCATAGCTTTGCTTTTCATCTAGTGACTCAGAAATCTAGCCTTGGCACAGAGAGCCTTTGTGTACTGAATAACCCCTAGATAACACCATTTTTGGAAGAAAAGGAGGATAGGTGGAAGGAGTAGCTAGGAGCAACTCTCTATGCTCTTCCTCCACCCCAAACCCATTGCTATTGTCATGGCTTTTGGGCACAGGCAGGCTGTAAGTGTTTGAATTTCTTCTAATGCCACATCCAGGCTTCAGAATGTTGATCTGTCTGCAGAATCCTTGGCTCCTGAAGACCTGTTTGATCTCACCTGTGGAGATCTTGGCTGCAAGGAAGGTCTTCTGAGTAATGCTCCCCACTGCCATCACCAAAGTAGGAAAGCTGTCTCCCTGTGCACACCTGCATGCCCTGTCGTGTCAGTGGGAACTTCTCCTTGACTCATTCTTTTCTGCAGAAGACAGAGTGGGAATTCCTTCTCTGGGGATGGCTGGTCACAGGGAATGTGCTCTGGCTCCCTTCTTGCCTCTCCTGATTTCCCTTTGTATTTTATTGCACATGGCAAGGTTCTGGTTTGTTTTGTTGCCTTTTTCTCCCTAAATGTGCTGAAAGCTCTGTTGGGAAGTGCCAGGGAGGTGTAACAGCCCTCCATCTGTATGTCATCCAATTGGCCCACCTCTTGTGTTCCCCTGGTGACAGCTGGTGCTCCTGTGACCAAAGGGAAAAGGGACATAACACAAAATCCTATCTCCTCTTAGATTCCTTTATGGCCATTCTCATTGGAAGAGCTATTAGAAACCATCTTCCTCCAAGGCTCAGAAATATCCCGTGAGGATTTCTCTGCACTGCCCTTGCTGTTTCCTGCATCCCCATCTCTCCTTTCAGAATTTCACCTTCCATGAAACAGCCCAGCTGCAAAATCAACCATCAAAGAGGACCTTTCTCCTCTTCTTGCAACTTTCTGCCTCTCTGCTAGTACACAAAAGTTCTCTGCCTGTCTGGAACAATGGACCAAGCAGTTCCCAGCACTTCTTTGCTTTGGGTCATTCCATGCTACTTCAAAGCATGGTTGAAACCTCACTGTTTATTTTCAGCATATGTTTCAAATAGATTTATTGCTTTTCCTGTTTAATGGATGCTATTATCACTGAAACCTGCAGTAGTTAAAATGATTTTCACTAATACCCCTGCTGATTTAATCCGATTCTGCAAGACATGGTAGCAACTTTTGCAGATATTTCTTACCCTGAAGTGCTTGCATGCTTAAAATCCTGTATTAGACCTGTTGAAACTGATTGAAGAGCTGTATTAAAGCCACAGGTAGCCTCAGGGTTCTCTCAGAGCAAAGTTTTCCAAGAGAAGGATCAGGTCCCACCTGCCAGCCCTGTCATGGATTGATTGGAAATCCTGTGACTAATTTAATGTCATTCTTGGGCTTTAAAACTGTGAGACCCAAATTATTTTTTATGAAAAACCTGTATATTAGGGCAGAGAAGTGGGACCTTTGGCTTCTGTTATGTATCTTAGGGACACCTCTACCACCAGATTCAGCACAGAATTTTCAGTTTGTTTTGGTTTCCATCTGCTTCTGTGAAACTTCCTCTATCACTGTCAACACTGAAACATTTCTCTTGGCTATTTCCTGCTGATTTGAAATCAGTAAGTGTCAGAAAAGAAAACCAGGCGTTTTTGAGCAATGCATTAATGAGGAGTTTCTCATTTCTCTCCTCCAAGGTGCATTACAGTGGTTGATGGACACCCTGTGCCTCTGGACAATCCCATTAGAGCCAGGCAAGATTAATGGTGAGGTGGTTGTGATTATGGGTCTGTTTTCTGAGGGAGGCATGAATTTCCTGCCCTGTTCAGATACCCTCCAGGTGGCCACTGAGCCAAAAGCTAGAGTTTGGCTGGAAGCTGCTCCTTTTGAGCTGGCTTGGGAATGGAGGTGTGCTCAGTGGGCATGTGTGCCATGTGCGTGCCAGATGCCTCCTTAAGAGATGGAGAGCAGTCTCCTCTTCCTCCTCCTTCCTTGCTACTCTTCAGATTAATTTTTCTTGATGTAAGAGAGCTGAGTGCTAGTTGATTAAGCCATGACCTGAGCTTTATATAATGTATTGTGCAATGCACTTTATGTAATCAGAGATTTCTTATGTAATATATTTGCAGGGCACTCACCAAATCAAGGACCAGACCTGATTCCTGTTATGTTATATGGATGGGTTTGCTGTTTCTGGGGGAGTGTGCTTTTAAGGGCCAGGAAAGCAAATCCATGCAGCTGTGGTTGGTGGCTCTTTGTCCTTATCTATCTCCAGAAAGATCTCTCCAAACTCCTTAAAAAGAAAGAAGGCAGGGCTTAAAATTTTCTTTCTGTGGGCCAGGTTTAAAGGGGGCTTAGCTGAACCCCTGTTCCACCAGTTACAATGGGACTCTCTAGCACATCTTCCCCTTTGCTGTACCCAATGTACTTGAAATAGCCCTCACCATTTCCTTGCCAATGAGGCTGGACTGTGCTAGAAGGTGGGTCAGGAATGTGAGATGAGGATGTGATTCAGGCTGTGAGCTGAGTATATGACCCATATTAGCACAAAATTAAAATCCAATTCCTCCTGGCAGATGAGCGCACCAATCATGCCTGCCATTCATGTTGCCTATTGAGGTGGTTAATCCATCAATGAGGCCTCCTCTGTGCCCCAGGAGTGGAATCATCCACACCTAGGCAGTGATAGACAGCTAATGGGCTGGAAACAACCTCTGGAGATGCCAAAAGAAAGAAAAATAACTGTGGAGCCCTCTCACTCTGGCTCAGTGTCACTGCTGGCTCATTGTGTGGCCAATGCATGAGTTCTCTCAGGGGATAGTCAAACAGGGGTGATGTGGCATCCCAGGGCCTCACAGGTACTCTTATCAACCCTCTCCAGCCTTCCTCCCCTCTTGTTATGGGAGAGGTTGGGCTGTTCTTACTGAGATTGCCAGGGATGTGGTGCAAGCATGGCTGTGTCTTGGCATGATTTGCACAGCCTGGTGAGGTGGGGCTGCCCCATCCACCTCAGTGAGCCCTGGGGCCCTTGCCATGCTTTTTCATGCTATAGAAGCTGTGCTTGTGGAAAAACTCAGGATTTTGCATTCTTTTGTGTACTTTTAAACTACAAGTATTTTGCAATGGCAAGAGAACCTTATGCCTGGCTGTGTGTGAGTTGGGAGGCTGACTGCACTGCTGACTGTGTAAACAGTGTCCTGCACAATAAACTACAGCAGGGAAGGCTGTAGGGCTCTTGGGTGCTAAAGCACTCACTCCTCAGTCATAGAATCATATAATGGTTTGGGTTGGAAGAGACTTTAGAGGGATACCTTTCCCGAGACCATGTTGCTCAAAGGTCCACCTGATACTGAAATTCAAGTGATTAATATCAACACTGCTGCCATCAGTGAACCAGCTAATGTCATTCCACCTAGCATGGCCTTGAACACTTCTAAGGATGGAGAATTCACAGCTTATCTGGGCAATCTGTGTCACTTCCCAACCACTCTCAAAGACAAGAATTCCAAATATCTAAACCTGCTATCTGTCAGTTTATATCCATTCCTCCTTATCTTATTTCTCCATGTCCTTGTTAAAAATCCCTCTCCAGCTCTCTTGAAGCCCCTCTAGGTACTGGAAGGTCTCCTCAGAGTCTTCTTTCCTCCACAGTGAGCAGCCTCAACTCCCATCTTGTCAGTTGAAGTCTAATTAGTAAGGAAGGTTATAATGATTAGGAGATTCTGATACTAAGGGAGGAAGATGTGCAGAAAACCTGATGGACCCTTTTGTTGTCTTTATCTGTGATCTGAACCACTTGAGGTGTGCTTGATGCCTGTTAAAACTTTCTTTAGTATAAACAGAAATTAAAGAGGACAGTTTATATGACATGGGCATTACCAGATCCTTCATGGATCTTCATGGCTTATCTTCACCACCTGCAGAGGTGGAGTGTCCTGGCCCCCCGGGGAGCAGGGTCTGTAACGCCACCCTATATGAGACACCTCACACACCTCTGGTCCATGAGACATTTCAAAGTAAAGTTATGAAGTCAAAGCCCTCCAGACTTTATCCTTTTGATAAAAAAAGAAAAAGCATACATATTATAGAAAACTCTTGACTTCCCTTTCATCCATCTTCCTGTTTCTCACTGCTATTTTGCTTTGAATTTCAGCTTTGGCAAAGGTGCTTGTGAAAAGCCAGGAGCACTCTGATGGGTTTCCTGGTCACTGTTGTTTGAGAGATGCCACAACTTGTTTTTTGCACCTGATGTGTGAAGCCTCAGGTAGATGTTAAAGCTCTGCTCTTGCTAGGAGCTCTCTACAGATGAAATGCAATGTGCAAGTGAGTTTTGCGCCAGGAGGAGGCTTTTGTGGGGAGGCAGCTTGTGCTGGATATGGTTCCGGAACAGGGAAAACCACAATTTTCACTTTTGGTTCTGGGAATCCCTACCTGAACTTCCTTGTTCATCCATGGTAACCAGAGCTGTGTGGTGCTAGCATTGCAATCCCACCCTCATTTGTTCAGACTGTTTTGAGAAATGTGCTTGTCTGGACTGTGTCTTGCAGAACATTAACAAGGAGCCAGAAAGAGCTGGGAGAAGTTCTCAGTTGGAAGCAGAGATTTCTAATCAAAAAAATTAACAATATGTCTGATCACTGGTGGAACAGATGTTGTCAGTGAATTGACTACTGTGGTGGTCAGGTCTCTCAGCAGAGACGTTGAACTAAGCCTCTTTTGAATAATTAAAATATTTTATTTTTCAGTTTGTAATATGGAGTTTTTTCCCCAGTGTTACAGACCACATGCTGTCCCTCCTTGCTCACTGTGACATGCCAAACCCCATCAACTCTTTGCTCATTGTATTTGTCAGCTCTGACGAGACAGAAGGGATATATTTCAAGGAGGATGGTGCAGATTTTGGTGTGGATGCAGGAATAGTCCTTTGTACAAACAAGGGAGAGGCAGTCATCTGGGGAGGCAGCAGCTCTACAGAAAGGGCTTTGCAGGTGGCTGGAGCAGTTATCAGCTGACCATAAGTCAACAGAGTCATGGTGTTGCAAAAAAGAAAGGAAACTTTAATAATCCCTGGGATGTACAAACAATGGCAATGTTTGTAGGATGCATGAAATAGTTTCAATGATTTTTTTAGTGTGAACCATGCCTACATGGCAGTAATATGACTAGTTCTGGGCACTGCCCTTCAGGAAGGTTGTGTACTAGTGGGAGAAGGTTCAGAGGAATGCAACACAAGTGACTGGAGGGCTAAGGAGCATGATCTGTGGCTGGGACCAGGGTCTGGAGCAGGAGTTTTCCAGACTGTGGCCTATTGTCTTCTGGTATATTTGTACATGGTCTGGAAAAGGTGAATAAGAAAAGCAAGTTTCTATATGCTTTAAGGCTGCCTACAGATATAATATCTCTAAAAAGTTCTGTGCTTGCAAAAGAACTTAGGGCCAACACTGAAGTGAGAGACAGTGAACCACTCCTGTTTCACACAGAAGAGAGAAAGGGGCCCAATGCCAACTTTTAAATGCATAAAATAGAAGGAAGAACCTGTTCTCTTAGCAGGGGAGGAAGAAAGTTAGGAGAATGCATTGTAGCAATTACAATGGAGGAAGTCCTAGGGATAGTGGGATCTCTAGGGGCTGGAATGTGTGATCTGGGCAGACTTGCTATTCCCAGCATGGGAATCTCAAAGGCTAGATAAACATCTGTCTGCAATCACAAGGTTAGGGCTGACCCTTTCTTGGCTCTCTCCAGGTCACTCTGCATCCCAGTTCTCTACAGTTGTGTAACTAACTAGTGTTAATTTATGGTCATTGCTATTTAATGTATTCACAAACACGGTTGAGAAGGGTGTGAGCGATGATCGAGTTGTCACATGACTGCTCATTTCCTTTTCTGGATTAGTAAAAGTATATTGAGCAATACTAATCCACTAATCCAGCCTAAGGTATCTATGAATTGCTAGGCAGACATTATTTTTCTATGATTCTGCATCACAAACCTGGCATGTTGATTCTGGGAGGCAAATACAGTGGCCTCAGATTTGATCCTAACTTTTCACAATGCTGAAAAACATCCTAAATGTCATCCACTTCTCTCCTAATCTGCACTATCTTGAATTTTACCTGGTAGCAGCAAGACAAAAGGTAATTCCAGGAAGCTTGGCTGTGATGCTACGACCGTTGTTTGACAAGGATCTGATTCCTCTAAAAATACTTGCAGTGGCTTGAAGAAAGCAAAAGCTGCGGTTACTTGCTATAATACCTCTTCTATTTGCTAGTGAGGAGAGATCACTGAATGACAAAATCACAGAGTATGTTTGGGAGCGGAATAATGCCTTGCAATATGTGTACTTTTTTTAGAGAGGCCATGCTTCTGAGAGGTCTCACTGAAAGGTAGAAGAAAGAGTGGAAGATGGAGTTTGTAAAGTGTTTTGAGGACAGGGATTTAATGAGGATGATCCAGTTGAGGTGAGATATTTGCACTTCACCTGGGCGGATCCAGGTTCTCTGTAATTTCAGTGCAAGGGCAGGGGCTTTCTTTTGTCTTGCTATTTTGGTTCTATTCCAGTTCCATCAATTGCAGCTGATTTGCAGTTTTAAAATCTTCTTGTCTCTGAAACCCTGAATTGATGTGCCAGAAGGCTTTGGTAATTCAGGGCATGGTTTAGAAGTGGGGCAGCCATTGTCTTTGGAATGCAATAACTCATTGACCCACTTTAGCTTCCAGCATCTCACCTCAGCCTGGGCACCACTCAGGCCACTGACAAGTACTGCCTTGTTTTTCCTAACATGTTGTCTTTTAACTGTGGTTTGTGGAGATGGGCTTTCCACTCCAGTGGGTTTCCTGCATGTTTTTGCCTGGGTTTTTTGGAACAATTTTTTTAGGATGTTAAAGTAAGCAGACAACAAAGCGTGTTTCATATTATCTTCAACCCCTTTGCAGAAAGGCCTTGCAGGGATTACAGCTCTAAGTGGGCACACCCTTTTGCCCAAATTAGTAGAAGAGCTGCAAGTATCAGCAGTAGATAGGAGGCTTCACCATTTCCTTGTTGGAGAATCTTTATGGGCATGTCCAGGATAAAACTCAAAGGCTGAATGGACAAGCACAGGTGATATCAATAAACTCTATGAAATCAAAGAAGTCCTCTAAGCCTATTATTCAGAATAAGTCATCTAAATTCTTGTCTTGAGACCTCAGTAGCTAGCTAAAGCACAACCAAATCCTACTGGGTTTATTTCTCATTGTAATTTTGTTTGTGTTTCATCTTGAGGAAAATGTCCCAATTGTGAGATTAACAGGGATATGCGGAATTAATGAGAATGTTTAAAAAGTCCATTAACATCTATGAAGGTGACAGTCTGATTTGTGGATAGTGTTTTAAATGCTTTGCCTCACCCAGAACACAGAAGCCTCTGATATGTCATTTTGCTAAAACTTTGCTGAGTCTGGCAATCGTGCAATGTGATAAACTCTTTTATTTCAGTTATTTGTCTTGCTTAGGTTGTTTACAGAGAGGGTGTGATGAGTGCTGAGAGATGAGGATAGAAGACACATTTACATTACTGAACATTTACATGTTCAGTTCAGAGGTATTTTTATGATCACTTCTTTTCAAAGACCCAAATAAGAAAGAAAGTGCAATTATTTTATACTTGTCTGGATCTGAAGCAGGGTGTTTGTGTTGCCTCTGTGTCCTTGCAATGAGTCAGTGTTCTTGTGGAGTTCATTTGTTGAAATTTTCATCTTATAGCTTTGGGGAGTTTTCTGTTCTTAGAAAAACTATTTTTGCTTCTCCTGTTTTAAAGCAGAGAAATTATCAGAATGAATTTCAACCTGTGAGATGCCATTTTAGGTTATTCAGGGTCTTGCAGAAGCAAAGATTTTGGATTTTGTTCCAAATAAACTGGACAAACTTTGCTATGTGTACGAAAGTCCTCCAGCATGAAAGTTGTTTTTAATTATATTAGTCCTTGAAATAAGCCTTGACAATTTATTTTTAAAAATCTCTGTCTTTTTCTTCCTAATATCCTTCTGGTCCTTCTGAATTTTCTAAGGAGCTTATCTATGTGCTGCCAAACAAATATTTCCTGATTCTTGCAAATACTCTCTATTTTGTGAGTTGCCATGTTAACAATATGGGAGTTTGGCATATTACATATTAAACATAAATTTTCCCAGATTTATACAAAAAAATGAGTGAAGGAATAATTACACAAAGGTTTGTTTAAGGCAAGGAGAATCCACACTAAACTTCTTCAAAGAGTTTTGTCATCACAATCAGTTAAGGAATAACCTAGGTTAGGTAGAGTCTTGAATCAGAAAGACAACCAAAATCCACAGAAACTTTTTGAGACATCTATCATCTTGAGATGCTTGGGGGATAGAAACTGCCTCAATTGGAACATACTTTTCATACTCCACAAAATCTGCAGTGCCTTTTGACTGTACTTACACTGCTGCCTTTCTCTAAGCAGCATATTTCTCAAGCCAGCATCTTTCTCAAGCAGAATGTAGGCTTGTGTTTTTATGACATATCAAACATCCCTAATGGCTCTAATAACACCCTCCTACATCTTTGCTCCCAGCCAACAAGATATACAGTATTTCTTGCACAATAATTTCTCTTTGAATAACATGAATACCTCACAAACCTTGCTTTCCTCATGTACGTGTTGGGTCTACACTAAATCTGATGTCTTGTATGCGTAGGAGTTGCTTTCCCATAAGAAGATATTAATTGTTTCCTCGCCTTTTGGACCAGAGGGTCTCTGGTTTTACAACCTCCTCTGTAAAGCAGGTTTATAAGTTGTATGTAAATTCTGTTTTCTGGCTTGATTGAGTTCAGGTGAATGTTTTGATCTTGTTTTACATCTAAATTACAACACAGTCCAGCACCACCTCAGACAGGAGGTGGCAATTAGCTGAGAGTTTCCTAAATCATGCAGCAAACTTCCTGTGGTTCTCTGGGTTTCCTTGTACACCCTGCTACAAAGCAGCCTGAATTCCTTGTGGTTTCCAAAATTCCCCTCCAACATCCAAGAGCTGGGTTTTTAACCCTTTCCAGCAGTGCCCAAGCATGGTGTGTACCTATGAGCTGGGCACAGACTGGTCTCAAAAGAATCAGCCAGAGCTCCAGGTCTTATCACCAGAGACCAGGGAATGTCAGGGTGGACCCAGTGCAGTGGAGGTGGGAGTTCTCAGGGAACCTCATTGAACTCTGCAGGGCTGAGATGGAACATGGTGCTGTGGCTCCCCTGGGAAGTGTAAGCAGTGGAGGGGTCTCTGTGCAGGAGGAATTGAGAGGGCTGAGTGTGGGTTTGGGTGTGTTGATGGAGTGTGTGTGTCTGTGATTAGCAGTTTGCTGGGGACTCCGGGGCTGGCAGCACCAAGTCCTGCCTCTGTGCAGGACATGGAGAGAGATGTTGGTCTGGGCAAGGGGAACAGGGAAAAAGTTAGGGTTGGTCTCACTTGGGAGAGATTCTATCAGCCATGCTAAATGGGTGGGTTGAGAGAATTTTTATCTTCCAAAAACCAAAGTTTTTAACAAAAAAAAACTGTCAAAAGTTTAACACAAACCCCATCTACTTTTAGGCAATATGAGGAAGAAAGGTCCAGGGAGCTGTGGAACAGATGCCCTGCCCTAGCTCTGCTGGCACACTGTGGGAAGAGTGAAGAGCAATGGAGATGAGGTAGTGACTGCTTCCACCTCATGAACAGGGGCAGAGCAAACTGTATAGCTCTATGCTGAGTGCCCTGTTGTGGCTGAGAGGGCTTTGCTGAAAGATGAATCCATCTCCAAAGGACTCTGCTGTACTAGTAAGTGATGTGGGGGAGCAATTTGGGGGCAGGCTGTGTAAAAGAAGTGGAGAAGTGGTGGATGAATCACGTGGCTCAAGTTGTGGACAGATTACATTTGGCTTGACCCTAAATGTTGGTGTGAATCCATTTTTTGATTGCATGCCCACCTGAATACCTTCAAACTATTGTGGCAGCAGCCCAACATGACTGGTGAGCATTGCTAACTTGGGAAAGCATCCTTCAGATTTAGGAAGATGTGATTCCTTCGTGACGGTCCTGGCTTATCCTACTCACTGCCAGCTGCAGAGACATTCCCTGGGGCAGAGAATGGAGTAAAAAAAGTTTAATATCCTGTGAAAGTAAACCTCAGCTTCCCTTTCTCCAGCTGCTGATGAATAATGCTTTCATGTCATGAGTCGATGAGGTCCCTTAGGTGTGCAGTGACTGAGCACAAGGTGAGGTTACACTGTGCTGGGGAGGGGTAAATACCTGCAAGCAGGCTGTCCTGAGTGCCAGGTGTGCCCAGCAGGGTTTGGCAGCAGAAATAGAGGGGCAAGGGGGCCAGGGACCCTGTGGTTAGCTCGAGCAGAGGTCATCCTTGCTGACTCACCTGCCTTGTGCCACCCAGGGCATTAGTCAGGGAACTGGACTGAGAGGGTTTACCTTTACCCTACTTGTCTTGCTCCTGTGGGTTTTCCACCAGCCCCCATTGTTCTCTTTCTGTTCCCAGCCATTCTCTCCTACTTCTTGGGTTTATTTTACCCAAGCACAGGGAGAAAGGCTCATACTATAGATGGGTGCTGGCTGGAGGACACCCTGAAGCCCAGGTTTGTGTGGGAAAAGCCAAGCAAAGGCCTTGTGCACACAGTGCTGTTTTCCCCTAAGCTTGCAAAGACCTCAACAAATGTGAGCATGAAACCTTGGGGTGGGCTTAGGAAAGGGGATCAATCTTACCTGCACTTGCTGGAACTGGGACTCCACAAACCCTGGGACCAGCATCGTGATGATTCCTGCAAGACACTCATTCTCTTAGGCTTACATGGCTGCCCAGCTCTGCCCCCAGGTCCTTGCTGCGTGCACTGTTTGTGGTCTTCATGCTGGGTTTCTTTCAGCTGGGAGCTGTGCCCCAGACAGGCTGAACTCACACCAAAACTCTCCTCTGGAAACCTCCAACACTTCTTCTGTCCTGACTCCCTCTGGTTTGTAAGGGCAGTTGGACACTGGATTCCATCTCCAGCTCTATCAGCAATCGAAAAAGCAAAATAATTGCTTCTCATTGTTATGTGTAGTAGATATAATTCACACCATTTCTATTATGATATATGTGATACTGAATATTTGTTGGAGTATACACGTTTGTATTAGGAGTCCCCTGTGACCCTCGCAGGCAAAACCTGGTGTATGTTAAAACCCAATTTACAAGTAAAAGAATGTGGCTGGTCAGGAGATGGGCTGCATCTGAAGCAATAGGGGACGTCCAGGCGCTGATCTTCGTGTGAACCAGACAGATAGATACATGTGAATACAGGATTCCTATAAATTTCATCAAGGGGTTCACCAACTACGGACATTGAATTGTTCTACCTCCAAGGAAAGAAATCTCATCAAACTATAGAAGAAAGGACTGATTGCCAAAATCCTGGCCTCAGGCAGAATTTTCCATATGAAAACTGTTAAACCATTTTTACCAGAATGGTGGTGTGTGGGCATAGGGGAAAACCTCTGCTGAGGCTGACTTCTTTGTTGCACACCCAGGGCTGACCCTGGGCTCGGCACTGTCCTTTCCTTGTGGCTGGCTAGATAGAATCTGATTGCAAAATATTTATTCTATTTTTTTGTTTTAATTTACCTGGACAAATTTTCATTTATAACATCATGACCTAGTTCTAGCTCTCCTGTCCTTACCAACCACATGATAGCCACCTTTTTCCCTATGGCAATATAGACTTTTAGTTTGCTTTAATAAAGTAACTTGCATTCTACCCGAACCTGTTTTCTGGACCCCTCCCAGACTTACTGTAAATCTCCTTTTTATTCTGCTTAGACTCAGTCAAAGCACAGACAAAATTATGCCCAAGCCTGGCCCCTTTGTGCATCCTTCTGAGATGTTCCTGCACTTGAGACCCCACTTTGCACAAGAAAGTTTCCAATAACAAATCACTTTTAACCAGAACTGCAGCTGTACTCTGCTGATTTTGCATTGTGATTTCATGCTGGAGAATGACAAGAGTGGTAACTCATCTCCCACCTCCTCCCAGACCAGAAGATGATCTGCCAGGAAGCAGGTTTGTTTTGATGTGTTTTCTCCTCAACAAGCCATCTTACCTGCACCAATCACCTCTTTATGTTCCCAGCACTTACAAAAGGATCAGTCAACAGGGATAGCAGGGATCCTTCCCAGCACAGAAGGCTTGACTGAACTGGGATTCCCAGTGTCCTCCTGGGCCTGCATTTTAAAGACAGATGTTGCATTTACCCTTCATTTGTCCTATGGGAATGCCAAGAGTTCTCAAAGATAATTACTAATGGGTTTGAAGCATCTCTGACTGTTTCCTTAAGTACCCCTGGTTTATTAAATTCTGCCCGCTGGGCTTCAACCTGTGTTTATTTCATTCTGGACTCTTGTCTCAGCCCTTCTTAACATTTTCTGTTGTTGGTACTTTGTCCCAGTTTAACCTTTTCTTACATCTGGAACACAGTATGGGATATACTCAGTCACACACTCATCCCACGACTGGAAAGGGCCTGGCCTCATCCTCTGACACCTTTAGGTGTCCTTAAGATATTTGTAAATACTGAGAGATGTAAACATCTTCTTCAGGCTAAATAGGTCCAGCTCACTCAGCCATTCCTCATAAGAAGAAAGGTGTTTCAGTCCAGTCCCCTCACCATCTCTGTAGCCCTTCACTGGACTCCCTCCCATACTTCCACGTCTTTCTTTAACTGGGAAGCCCAGAAGTGAACAAAGCACTTGACATGTGCCCTCACCATGCCATAGTAGAGCGGGAGCATCAATGCCATTGACCATTGGCCACACTCCTCCCCATGCACCCAGGATCACTTGCTGTGTGTTCTCATTTCCTGCTGAGAGTAGGTCTGCATTCCTTCATCTTCCACTTGTCTCTAATGTAATTAATTAATATTTTCTGTAGAGCTCCTCATATATTCTATTAGTTTCTAACCCTTACAGGTTCTTCAGCCTATCTGAGTTTATCCTTGTCTTTCCAGACCCTACTGTCATGATCATTGTTCCTCATAGGATAGCATTTCCATTTGTTATAAAATTCCCTTCTGATTCCCAGGTGAACAGCCTGTGTCTGATGCTGTCACTGTCATCTCTCACTGTACTTCCTCTCTCTCCTGCCCATCAGGACAGATTGCCTTTGTGTGCTTAGTTAAGGGCATGCTCATGTAATTGCAAGAGAATTAAGTCAACACATCATAAGAAATTATTACCTGTCAGATGAAACATAGTAACTGACTCGCTTCTGCTGTTTGAGCCTGTCCTGATTATGAAATTAAATGGGTGAGTTTAAACATCTTCATGGCAGGGTTAAGCAAACTCTTTTTATCTCATTTGAAATGAATTAGTCTTTTGCATATAGTCAATTATTACATTAGTTGATTGGCGGTAATGCCTTCCGATGAACTAATCGGTCTCTTGTGATGAGTAAACAATGTTCTCTGGTAGCACACAGGCTCTCTTGCACTTGCACTACTGATTTAGATTTTTTTTCCCTAAGGTGAATTCCCCACTTTTGCTGGTTATTCCTTTTGTTGAAAGCTATGATCCATGTTTCAAATCTTCTTTTTGGAAACCACTGTTCTTATTCCATTACTGCCACACAGTTTTCAGCAGTAAAAGTGGGGTGGGAAGAGCTGCTGGAGTTTGAACTGAGAAGAAAACTCCACACATTATCTTTTTTGCTATGGCCTCGTCCAACCTGCAGAACACTAGGGAGTGTTTCTACCTGGAACCCCAAGGGCAGCTGTCAGTCCTGTCCCTTCTGACACAAAGGCTTTTTCCAGTGTGAAGTCTTGATCAGTCAGTAGGAATGTCAGAGAGGAGGAAGCTGTGGGATCTGATAGATGGTGGAAGATGAGGGCTAAGTGTCTTCACCTTCACAGGTCCTCTTTTCCCTTCTCCTTTCCTCATTGTGGTATGCATCTGCCTTACAACTTTCACTGTGTCATGAAACCAGCTAGAGCAGAGATCCATGTCAGGGCTTCAGATTTTTGCAAGATTCCAGCTTATGAAGGAGTCTAGGACAGTTTGCAGATGTTTTCTGATAAAATGTGTCTAGGTCTGGTCTGCCCACATGAGCAGATCTGTTTTGGGTACAGAGAAATAGTAAAAGCAAGTCTCCTATTAGGACTGAATCTAGCACTAGTGAGACCTTGATTCTGGTGGATGCCCTCGCAAGGGCAGTTGGGGTATTTAGTTTCTCTGCTATGAAGAGAGGTCAGTTGTTCCACACACAGAGGGCAAAGGAAGGAGATACAATGCTGCAGAAAGTGTGAGACAGTGTAAAATTAGTGAGTGTGGGAGCCAGGACAAATAAGACAATAGATGCAGACAGGGTGGAGTTGCTTAGATGGAAATCTACCTCCCCTTAGCTAAAGATGTAAAAACAGGAAGATGCTGTGACTCATTATTTATTTATTTATGCTTCTTGTTGGACAATAAAAGACAGATTGGATGTTTGAAATATGCTTTTTAACTCTCCCTTCATCAGGGACCAGGAAAGTTCCTGCCTTTAATGATCCCTGACATAACCTCAAGTTCAACACCCTGGAGTCAATAGTGTTTATGGCTACTGATGTGTCTCCTCATAGGACCTCCAGGCAGAAGAGACAGCATACAATCAGACTCCGGGTCTAGAGTGAGGCATAACACCTGCCTTTTAATTCATTTATTTCTGGTTAGGAGTTTAGTCCTATTTATTCTGAAGCCATTAAATCTGTTGGTTTAGGTCTGATGATCAAGCCAGTGTTACAATGTGGACATAACCCACATTAATTCATAGCTATGGAACAGATCTGTGAAGAGGCTGCAGTAATAAAATCTACCTTTTAAGACTAAAATTTTTAGTCCAAGATGTTAAGTACACTTATCACAAAGATAAGAATCTGCTTTTTGTAAGAAGGCAACCCAGTAAATGAGGTTCATTTTTGTAGATATGGGCCCAGATATGGTTTTTAAGGGTTTAAAAGCTAGTTGTTGGAGATCTTTTGGAAATACATGTTCCAGGATCTTGAGGGATGGGGACAGAAAGGGCTGTGAAGTCATTCTTCTGAAAAAAAAACTCTATATGTAACTTGTTTATTCTCTCTGAATTGTTGAAGTCAATGGAATCCTGACAGTGCAAGAGCCTTAGCAGAATCTCAAAGGGGTGATTGAAAGCAATAAGGAAGGATATTGCTCCCAAAAGCAAGGCTGTGACCAAGAGCAAGGAATGCTCCCAAGAGCACTCAGGAATCAGTAGGACATGTTGTGATGTTCAGGCTGCATAAATTGACTCTACCACAGCCAGGAGTTATTGGGAAACAATTAATGAAGAGGAGAATGGGCATAATACACTCAGAGCTATCAGTGTGGTGGCTCAGGTGTCAGACAAAAGACATTTGGGCTCCTGACTCTCTGAGTAACTTTGGGCAAGCACTCGGATTGCTCTGAACTATCATCTGCAGTATAAGGAGACTTCCCTATCAGAGTTAGGCCTTCCAGACTGATCATATCTCAAAGACACCCTGAAGCTTAAGTGCATTTTCTTAGGCTAGACCTCTTTATTCCAGATGAGGATATAATCAGGAGCTAGATCATGACACCAGGATTGGAGGGGAGCAGTCATTATGTCACTCTGTCTCAGAGAACAGCAGTGATTTTCTGATGGAAGCTGCTTGCTGTACATCTCCCTTGGGGAATTAGGCAGAAGTCACGAGTCAGCAACAAAAAAGTTTGATGGCTGCAGATTGATTCTCTACCCTGGTGAACAGTGACTGAAATATAGGACTGCTGCATTACCACTTCCAGACTCCAAAATGTGGGCTCTAGGGAGTCCTCTGGCTTTGCTCGGCAGCATGTAGAGGACGTTGCATGACTGCACATTTTAGATTAGGCATGTTTGATCTTGGGCTCTGGGTGGCAGAGAGGGAACAGCTTGAGGACCCCATAGACTTTGGGCATAAGCCAACTTTGTCCTGCTGATATTTCTCCATGTGGAGGAAGCTGCTGGCTGCTGCCATTGACCAGTACACATTCCTGCTCTGCCTCTTGTCCCATGGCACATCAGCTGCCCCATCTTTCACCTCACTGAGCAGCATTGATTTGCATAACCTCCTTGGACTTGTGTGTCATAGTCATTTAACTAAAAGCCCCTGAAAGCAAATGTGCTCCAATTTGTGGATTCTGCTTCTGTAGCTCATAACCATTCTTGTAGTTCTAAGGACCTATTTAAGGGAGTGTATCCAGCTCCCCTGTGTGTATTTCCATGGGTGTGTGAGTGGTAGAGCTGTTCTGGTTGCTGACAGTGGACATACTTGGCTCTGAACTCATCTGCAGAGAAAGTCACCATGGCCCAGAGGCTCCTGATGCTCTGCAAGCAGCCAAGCAGGAGACACAGCCACGGGCTTTCAGGTCACTCTTTCAAGCCCTCACAGGGAAAACAATTTTGCATGTCAATGGAAATGCTAAGCTGCAATTTGAGATATTTAAGGATACTAGAATGCCTAAGGAATTTGGTAGGTCCTCTGAGGTCTGATGGTAATTTGAAGACACCTGTAAATGCCTGAAAAACTTTGTAATGTTAAGTTCTTTATCATCCATGGCATGGACTTCCCAAACTCAACCTCTGCTCTCATTTTCCCAAAACTTCTGTGTTCCTCCATGTTTTCTCCTCCTCTCTTCTCCACTGCTCCTTGCAATGAACAGTGCCCCTAGATCCAGCAGTGTGAACCCTTCACCCCTCCTCTGAGACCTCAGCAGCTGCACCAAACTCAGTGCTCCTCACCACTCTGAAGGGTCTTCCTAATCCTCTCTACCGGAGGTTAGCTGGAATTGTAGCTTTTCCATTAGAATCAACCCTTTTCTTCATCAACATAGTCAGCCCTGAGCGGTTAACCAGAGGATATCACCTATGTGGCTCTTGTTCGTGGAATACCCATCCTGCTCCAGTTTCCTGACCACCAGCTCATTCAAAGCTCAACCCAGAACTCATTTCTATCACCCTGCAAGTGTTTGACAAAGTATGACAAAACATTAAGCTCATCTTCCTCTCTATTTGTCTGCCAAGCTCTCCATTCCTGGATGTTGTTCTCTCTACCTCTTTTTCTTTTGCCCCTCAAGCAGTGTTTGGGATCTTTGACAATAAGGTTTTCAAGCGCAGCAATTTATTTAGTCATTCACAGTAATTCATTACAGCTTTTACTCTTCTAATTCTCTGTGACACATGGTCTCTCATGAGCATAATTTTCAAACACATGAATCATTGCTGGACATCCATTTTCCCATCTGGGTCTTTGGCAAGGCGAGCTCTTGTTCACCTCCCTGGACTTTCAGATTGCATGGCTTTGTCGTGAGTATGGCCTGCTTTGGCGTGGTCCCTGCTGTCAGGTGCCTTTGCACATGCACACACAAACACACACACAGACATACACGTGTGACACTGTACAGGATTAACTGGACTCTGCACCTCTATCTTGATCGACTATCATCCTCCTTCTGAGTCATGGCTGAGGAAGATAAGCAGCTGGGTTTGCTATTGGCTTCATGATAATAAGTAAACAGTAATTAATATTTTGCAATTATGTATGTCCTTGAATTGGATGATCAGAAAGCACTTCATTAACATTATTTAGTCATCATTGCATAGCCCACATGAGGTAGATAAGGTTTTATCGCACAGAAGGGAAAACTGAGTTGGAAAGAAATGCCAGGATCAGGCAGTGTCTGTCAGGAGGGTTTTCCATGCCTTGGCACTTCTCAAAGCTGAGGTTTGCTGCACCCTCATCTTGAAGACACTGATGGCAAAATTGGTGCTAAAATGCAGAGGGTAAAATCCAAAATGTTCAGGACAGAGTCTCACAAGAGTAATTAATACCTTGATTCCTCAGAGGTTGTGCCTAGCCACTGCCTTGGCTCTTCTTCCTTTTGCTGCTGTTTGATACTTTGCTAATCACCAAGACTCTAGTGCAACAGGTGAAATGGGAATCTAACAGACCCAAAGCAGTGGAGTGGATCTAGACCTTGTCTGGACCTGGTCTGATATTTAAGACACATTTTTTCAGTTGTCCAGGAAACATTTACCAAGCCATCCAAATTACCTAGGTTATAAAGTTCTTGCAAAAGAACTGTTGGCCAGCTGAAGGCCAGACACAGATCACAGCATTTGGGTAAAGGGAGATGTGTCTAGACGCTGTGTGGGGTTTCCAAACTCACACCAGTGTCTCATATCAGATGCTTGACTCTGTTGCCTAAATGATGTGGATGCTCCTCCTGACCTCCAGCTGACTTTTGGAAGGACAAGGGTCTCCTGAAGGTCCCATGTCACATCTTCTGACTGGTTTAGGTACCTCAGGGCATCTCTGAGGCCTCTTTGTTTTAAATAAATCATGCCTCAGATGTCCAGTTTTATGGCCTGTGTTGGCAGTGAATGCCCAGCATGTGTTTCACTACATTCAAGTCTTTCTCTAGACAGGGTAGCCCAATGCCCAGACATTGAATAAATTAATCTGAGCACCCTCTGAAAAATCTTTACTGTTCTCTGTGTGAAGAGTCTAAGCACTCTGCTGCTTCCAGTCCCTGTGTTTACCTCCCACTTTAACAGGCCCAAGTTATTTAGGAACTTTGGAAAAGATCTCTATCTGCCTGCTGATGCTACAGCTGTGCAGTAGGAACAGGGTCACTGCAGGATCTACTGCTCCCCTCAGAGCTCTCAGACCCCTGTTATCATAATCCCTAAGGCTTGCTGCCTAGGAGGTCTCCCTTCCAAGTATCCTTCTCACTCCAGTGCTGGCTCTGTAGAAATCAGTATCACCAGCAGGATTTAAAACAAAGTCAGACACTGTTATCCCAACATCTTTAGTTATGGTCCAAGTTTCCTGTAATGCCAAGCAATTAAATTTAACTTCTTGCTTGGGTTTATGTCTTTCCCAGTTAAGGGAGCTCTACATGCCAATGGTGTAAGGAGATCAGGGTAGCCAAGTGTCCCCACACTTCATAGCTGAGCACCCACAAGACCTACCTGAGTAGATATTCTCTCTTTTCCAGCATCTTGGTGGTCCCAACCAGACCAGAGGCATATACCAGGGAATCTACCTGTGGTGGTCAGGCTCTGGCTTCTTCCTCCTGGTGTTTTATGTGACCTATGCTTTATTTGACCTCAATGATTTCCATGACTGGCGTCCTCCAAGGGGGCTGAGTTGACATCTCTTTACATTGCTGGCCTGCACCATCAGCAGTCACTGCTGGATGTTCAGCTGGTTTTGCATGTACAGCACTGGGTCCTCTGATGCAATGGACATGGGCACATCGCATGGGGGGACCTATATGTATCTATTCTGGGCTCAGCTGAAGAGAGGGTGATGCTCCCCTTTCATGCTCCCTTCCCAAGGATTGAAGGGAGTTGAAGGAACTTCTCTAGCTGGAGGGGCTGTGAAAGACCTGGGAAAGCTGAGGTCATGATGTTGTCTTTTGGAGTGGAATTGAAGTGTTTGAAGACAGGTGAGGAGCAGCAGGAGGGAAACAGAAGATGCAAGGTCTGTTCATCAGGTGAGAACTGCCTGTTTACCATCCCAAAGGAGATCTAGTGGGGATTATTCTTGTGTAAACTGAGGTTTTTTTTTTAAATCTAAGACTGTGTGGGCGAACTTCAGGTTGACTTTTCTTGGTGGAGGCCAGACTTAGAAACTTTAACATAATTGTTTTACTGAACATGTCTGGAGCATTTTTCTGTGGTTGAAAAAAGCCACCCAACTGATCAAAACCTGGGTCTTACTCAGTTCTCATTATTCATTACAGCTCCTCCCCTTCCACCAGCTGGAACAGAGGGACTCTGGGGTAACCAATTGGTGGGAGTCCCACATCTCATTACAAAGTGGGACTGAAACATGTTTTGCCTGAAGGTTTTATATGTGTACTTGCTGGCAGCAGAGGACAGGGGTGAGACTCATAGATCTTTTGGGTCTCATGGCAGAGCATGTGTATCATGGCTGATACACACTCATGTATTCACCCTGTATTCATTCTTTTTTTGAACATCTCCTCCTGTCCACCCCAGTTTTTTTTGTCCTTCCTGATGTCCTTCTGCCTGGTTCAAGGCTCACAGGCCCTTCAGCCCTAGGTTACTTCCCTTTTTCTTTGCCTGTCTGCAGACATTCCCCCTCTCCCTCTCTTAACCTCAGGCCCTTTATCTGCTGTCTAAACTCCCAGTTCAAGTTCTTGTTTAAATTGACTCTACACAGAGCTCACTGGCCCCAGTCCCTCTGCAGCTTCTCCTGAGTCCTTATCAGCTCCACACATGCCTCCTCCCTTTCCCTGTTGCAAATGCTGTGTCCCTGATATCAGGTCTCTCTGTGCCTCTCTTAGTTGTCTCCTGTCCCTTCACATGACCTCCACAGGCTGGCAGTCTCTGTCACCACGTCCAGCCACCTCTGGGTTCTACGACCTTCCTGTCTGGGTTTCTCTCTGGGAAACCATGAGGTGGTCTCTCCAAGAATGACTTTCCATGGCATCATACCCCAAACACTCTCCCAAACTCTTTTCTTTCCATGTCCATGCCTTGTCTTCATCTCTAAACACCAGAGCTTCCATCCACATGCCCAGTCCTTTTATGACTAGTGTTATAATGTTGTACCTCCCCCCTCCACCCCAGTCTGGGATTGTTACCTGTCAGATAATCCTTTTACCCAGATATCATCTCACAGAGAAAACCATGGTCAGGGGATGTTATCAGTCCCTGATTTTCACTTCTGGTACACATGTTCTGCCATGGGGCCACCAGAAGCCATCAATATGAAGTGACCCTACTTGAGCAGGGATGTTGGACCATACAACCCACTGTGGTCCCTTCCAGCCTCACCCATTCTGGGCTTCTTTGCTTCTGTGAGCATGAGGGAACAGATCCATTTCCTCTGTGGGGAAGAAGCGGTAAGTGATCTTGTCTTCTCTATGAGCTGCAGAAATTTTAGATGAGAGGTGAATGACTTACAAAATTTCAGAGATGTTTTATCAGCAAAAAGGTTGTCCAGTCTCTGCTGAGGCCACTTGAACTGCATTTGGACCACACTGGAAGTTTTCACTGGTGGGCCAAAGCACTTGCCTACTTGCAACTCTGTCTCCCAACCATTTCTCCAGTCCCAGATGCAAGGCAGAACCACCAGGACCTTTGCAACTATGATTTTAAGGTGAGCATAAATTTTTTATTAGCCTGCTTCTGGAAGTGCTTGAAATAAATATATATTTGAGGTAAACAGCATGTGAGAAAACTTCCAACCCCCAGCAGTGCCAGTTTGGCAATGCTCTGGGCAAGCCTGGGAGCAGAGCAACAGGCTGCACTGGCAGCTGTGCCAATGAGGCACAGCAGAAGAGCTGGTGCAGGCAGATGTTTGGACCTCACAGCCAAAAACACCCCTGGCCCCTTTGACTAAATGTGCTTGGTTTGAGACAGGCCCCTCAGCTGCCTGCGGAATACCACAGCACAGGAGAGCCCAGCGCATCCCAGTCCCATCTTGCTGGTGCGGGCACAGCTCAGCTTCCAGTGACACCCACTGCTCCCTGCCCAGCCCTGGGCTCTGCTCCTGCCCTGCCCCTGCCTGCTCAGGGCTTGGGGGCCTGTAGCCCTGCACCAGGCAGGGGAGGAGGAGGGCAGTGCCCCACATGATGTGCGCTCTGGATGTGTCCACACCAGCGCTGGGCACCAGCTGTGCCTGGGGCAGTGTGTGGGAGAGTGTTTGTATGGCTGCATCTTCCTGGTGTGGGCAGTCGGTGTCCCATGACACACAATTGGTGTGGAGGAGGAAGGGAGGATGAATGGAAGATGACTGTAGGAGCCTGCAACAGAGATGATAAAGAAGAAAATCAGCTAGACCTGCTGGTGTAGTTGAAATTCTTGTTTTGGGGTTGGACAAGGTGTTAAAGCACATTTCTCATTCCCTTGAGGGACTAGAGAAGTGTCTCCCATACCAATGAATGGCTCTGCAAATGCATCCTGCCCTTCATGCAGGGGCAGTGGGAACTGTCTCTGCCCTGTCTTGTGGCAGTGACTGTCACCCACCTTGGGACCCTTTTCCTGCCACAGCAGCTCTGCAATCAGCAAGAGATGACTTGCCCCTGGGCACTGCCATTGTATTAAGGGACAGGGAGGCAGGTTTCCCAGTCATAAAGGTGTTGCACAAGTAATTATTCTGGCTTGGTTCCGGATCCCTGGAGCTCAAGGATGCCACACTACATGACTAGTGCAGCAAAGGCTCGGCCTGGCTGAGCCTTAGGCTAGTAAATCACTTTTGCTCCTGTCTCTCTCCTTCCACTCAAGTGCATGCTCTTTCAAAGAGGGGCTTGATGGATCATGCTGTGAAGCAGCAGAACCTGCAGTTGGAGGGCAGCCAGGAACATTTTAGCTCTTGGTACTGGTGTCCTCCTTCTCCCCCAAGGGACACCCCTGTGCTGAGCCCCCAGCTAACAGGAGAGTCAGCACTGCACTGGGTAAGAGCAAATCCCCATGCCTGGGCTTCTCATTTGTATTTGTCTGGCTCAAGGCTAAAACACATTTGTCTTGACAAGCCTTTCTCCTGGAAACTGAAGACCTTGTATTTTTCTCCTCACTGTGGTATCATACCCTATAATCAAGCTGCTTCTCCATCTTCTCTGAAAAGCTGAACATGCTGAACTCTCAGTTTCTTCCTGTGAAGTGTTATTTGGTTTAGCCCTCAGGTGAATTTCCTGGTGCTGTTTTCACTGTCTTTAACTTTTAAACTTCTTTCTGAATTGCAAAAATATCTCTATACTCATCAGGGTTAGGTGTGGATATTCCTGTCCTGTTGATCTGCTACCATGTGACATCCTCTCCTCTCCTCTCCTCTCCTCTCCTCTCCTCTCCTCTCCTCTCCTCTCCTCTCCTCTCCTCTCCTCTCCTCTCCTCTCCTCTCCTCTCCTCTCCTCTCCTCTCCTCTCCTCTCCTCTCCTCTCCTCTCCTCTCCTCTCCTCTCCTCTCCTCTCCTCTCCTCTCCTCTCCTCTCCTCTCCTCTCCTCTCCTCTCCTCTCCTCTCCTCTCCTCTCCTCTCCTCTCCTCTCCTCTCCTCTCCTCTCCTCTCCTCTCCTCTCCTCTCCTCTCCTCTCCTCTCCTCTCCTCTCCTCTCCTCTCCTCTCCTCTCCTCTCCTCTCCTCTCCTCTCCTCTCCTCTCCTCTCCTCTCCTCTCCTCTCCTCTCCTCTCCTCTCCTCTCCTCTCCTCTCCTCTCCTCTCCTCTCCTCTCCTCTCCTCTCCTCTCCTCTCCTCTCCTCTCCTCTCCTCTCCTCTCCTCTCCTCTCCTCTCCTCTCCTCTCCTCTCCTCTCCTCTCCTCTCCTCTCCTCTCCTCTCCTCTCCTCTCCTCTCCTCTCCTCTCCTCTCCTCTCCTCTCCTCTCCTCTCCTCTCCTCTCCTCTCCTCTCCTCTCCTAATTTTAGGGGCCAAATTCTCTACTGCTGCAAGCTGAACATATCTCAGTTTACATGCATGGAAGATTTATCCTGGCGTTTTTTGTTACCAAATCAACAATAACCTTGAGGTGTTAGCTTGGAGCTTATCCATTGCAGGATGCATTGTCCCAGAAACAGGATGGAAAGTTGCCTGTTTACCAAGCAGCAAAAACAACAGTGATGAAAGACAGAGCAGTGACCTGAGTTCAACAGCTCCAGCAGTTGAAAGTAATAATAACAACAGATGTGATCCTTTACCATAGAGGTCCACAAGATAGCCTAGAGTTTCATGGCCCAGAGTCACCCTAAGGGCAGTGTGCATTCCAGAAACCTTTCTGAAGCACCTTACAGTAAGTAAGTGGTAATAAAAAAAAAAAACAAAAAACTCCATTTGGCTGGTGTCAAGGGAGCAGTGTTCCTCCTAGACCAACGAAACTCTGTTTCAGAGAGCAAAAATTAATTATTTTTTCAATATGAGGCCCTGGCAAGAGTTATCGCAAGCAATTTGCCCTGCTTCCCAGGCTTGCTATGGTCCAACTTGACACAACTCACCAGGTTGTTTAGCCCAAGAGGATGCACCTCTCTTCTGGGACACCACTGGTGTAAAGGATTGCTAAAGGATAGGACATGTGTCTTAATCCCCCATTTGATATTTTTCTGATAGATATGCCTAATCTGATATGCCTTGCCTCTCCAGTGTGGACAGCATCATTTGTACATGAGTACACACTGCTGAAGACTTCTTGTCACTTCACTGAGGCGAGCACTTTTAGCCTGTCTCTGAAGGAGCAGGATTACTGCTGTGACAAGCCCTGGGAACAATATGAGACACTGCAGCTAAGGGCCGTAGTCCCAGAAGCAGGTCACACCTCCACCAATGAAATGCTCTTTGCTACAACTTTGCCTTTTTTCATGTCCTGGACTTGTATCCTTACAGGCTGCTTGAAGCCCATTGCCCTTGGCTGAAAACGCAGCAGTTATTGCTGTCTCTCCACATGAGCAGACTGGACAGCTCATGCTTGGAGGCCTGCTGAGCTTAGCCACCAGCCTTGCATCTTGCTGCTGCTTCCACAGGGCATCAGGGATGCCCACTGGAAAAGATGCAGTGTGCTCTGCTTCCTGCTATGGAGCCACCTGTTCCAGTAGTCGGAGAGTGGGAGGTGTAGCTTGTACCTGTCAGGGATCTCAGAAGTGCTGTGATGTCAAAACCCTCCTGAGGAAGACTGCTGTGTCTCCTTCCCCTCACACACACCTTTGCTCTCCTAGATGAGAAGCAAGGCAAAAAGTTTCTTATGTAGGTAAATAAGCCTCAACTTCAGACTTCCTGTGATTTCCGTGGGAGCCATGAGGACCAAGTCTTCCTAGGACATCCCTTATGAAAACTGCCACAAATGACTGGCATGCCTTATTCCTCTTCAGTGGTCCACACTGAGATATCCCACCAACTCTTCTCTAGCCCTTTTATCCTTTCCTCCTCATCGTTGACTTGATGTGCCAGGGGGAAGAATGAATGAGCAGAGTGACAGCCATGCCAAGCTCCACTCCCTCGCTCTGTGCACCGTCATTTCTGCCAGCTGAGTGTGTTCATCATGGGAAGGGTGGGAGAGCATGTGTGGAGCCAGGGTTGGGACCTCTTCGTAAAGGTTTTGCAAGGCTGAGAGGATGCCCCAGCTGGGCGCCTGCAATAGATCCTCCCAAAGCCACAAGCAGGATGAGTGTTAGAGATCTTATCTCACTTTTCAGTAACAGGTTTCCAATTTGCTGACTCCAGCTTCCCGACTCATGTCTGATTCAGGTCTCTGGGCTTTCTGCAGGATGTGGTGGGTGCGATGTCTGAGCGCCAGGCTCAGGAAACGGGGCATGTCAGAGATCCATCACCTGTGCTTCCCATGACAGGCTGGAGGGTTCGATACCCCCGCCCTGGAGCTGAAGAATGGGTACATCAATGCGTAGTTAACAGGTAAAACAGGAGAGTATGTTCCCATAGGATCCAGAAGTCCCTCCTGGGAAGCCTCAGTTGCCAACAACAGACTTTCATTGACAGCTTTTTCTGGGAAATGATTTCCCAAGTGGGATGTGTAGCAAGACACCTTGCTACAGCATGAGCATTTTGATGCCTTGGCTGCACTGCCCTGCTCCTGCTGCCCTGCAAACTTGGTGTCACAAAGTGCTTGTGATGGGAAGATTTGAGGCTGCTGCAGCCTGGGGAGGGGTAATATCCTCTCTGAATTTTTTTTAGCTCCCTGGCTGACTGCTGCTCTTGCCTCCTTCCAATTAATCCTTCTTCTCTAGTCTGGAAGTGAAGAAGAGCTGTGGTGGGGATGGGACTCTACTGGTGGGATTTACTGGGAGATATGTGCTGCAAGGACAATGGAATCCACCACCTCTGCATCCCAGGAGATAAAGACACAACAGCTCTCTGTGGGTGGAGGAGGGAGAGGATCTCCTACTTGTCACTTCAGAACACCCTGTTCTTGCCTCCACCTGGTACTCCTTTCAGGTCTCATCCTGCTCTGACTGGATGCTGGCAGCTGACAGGGATGGGGGCTCCCTTGCCTCAGGGAAAAAGAGTGTCTGACCTCAGGAAGAAGTAGCTGGGACTGAAAGCTGCTGCCAGCACAGGTTTCAAAGGCACTGGTGGCTCAAAGGAAAGCATGTGTTCTCTTCTGCCAGCTTCTCATCCCTGACCCCCCATCCTGTGCCAGGATGGGCAGATCCTGTGGCTTCTGGCCTGGTTCTTCTCAATACCCAGCCCTGCCCTTGGAAGTAAGGGGTGCAAGGAGATCTTTGGTTGCCTGTATGGGGTGGGATTGCCTCTGCCATGTATTGCTTTCTGCTTCCACAAACCACTTTGATTCAACCGTGGGCTTCTCAAGCTCAAAAACTACCCAGCCCTGAACCTTAAGTAAACTGGTGCCTGGACTTCCCCACACTGGAACTAAAGGATGTATTTCCAGGCACAAGATTAGCCTTGTTTCAGTGCTCCTAGTTTAGGACTGAAATTCTGGATATCTCCTGGATCCTAATTTGGAATCTGCTTTTGCTGACTCTTCTTGGGGTTTTCTGTCTGTAAATCCCCACATTAATTCCTTCTGGGCAGGCCAAGAAAAAGAGGTCAGGACATTTTCATAAGGAAATGTTGGCTCTTTGGGATATTCCAGGTCAGCCACAGGTTTTGTCAACTATTGTAACTTCATGCTTGGGGAGTGAGGAAAAGAGGGTGGCTCTTACCACAATGGCTTTCAAGTTCTCTGCTTTTCTCCTCCCATAAGATCAAGACTTCCTTGAAGACTCCAGAACCAGATAAAAAGCTATTGCCTCAAACCAGCTCATGTCCCATGCCTGCTGATGCCTGTTAGCTAAAGGACATTATCCCTTTCTCTGGGAGAGGGGGCTCTTCTGATGGATCAGGAGGTGGGTGCCTGACTGTGTCTCCTCTGGGTGTTGCATCCACTGCACAGCCCAGCCCTCTGTTTACAGCCGTGTTATCTCCACAGCCGCAGGCATTCGTCTCAGGTGGCTTGTCCTTGCCAAATCCCTGTTTCATTATGGAATCTCAGAAATGCCCATTACAATGCAGTTCCTTAATGCTTATTTGCTAAAGGATGATGTTTAATACTTAAACTACCCAGGGGAAAAAAAAAACAACAAAAGAACCAGGTCAGTATGGAAATTTCCCCAGGATTCAGGCTAATTTAAAATCAGCTGGAGGAATGAATGTCCCAAAGAGGACAGCAGACTCTGCTCTTGCTTGAAGCAATTGTAGACAAGTTCAGTTTGCTTTTGCAGAGGTGGATTTAGGGAGCGTCCAGGTGAACTGGTAGTTACAGTCTTTCAACAGCCCTGAAGACACAAGAGGCAGGGCATGTAGTTTCTTCAAGGTGCTTTTACAGTTCAGGAGCCCAGTTCTCTTCTCTCAGGGTAAAGGCTAGAAGGAAATCCTCTGTAGAGACCACGAAGGACCCAAGTGAGATTTAGGGGTACAGAATTAGGTCAGGATACAGAAACTAGGGAAAAAGAGGAATGCCACACTTCCTTCAGATTTAACCCTCTGATACTTTTTGCCTTTGCATCTCCTGAGAAAGAAAAACATGTTACTTGGATTGGAAAGCACTGAATATCCATGCTTCTAGACTTTAGCCTAACTTTGTCAACAGCTGGTTCATCCCTAGTTGCACTTGTGTCAACACAAACACTTCCTTTTCTTCCTGATGTACCCACTGACAGCAGTATGTCTTGGTCTTGTGTTCACTTTTGGCCCACACTGGACTGGTGAGACTCCATTAACCCATTTGTTGTTCTGACATTCCTTTGCACATTTTATGCTTTTAATTCACCATTCTTGAGCAAGGATGAACTGGAATTTAAGTGGCATTGCAGAGAGAGACCCTGCTGTGAATTGTGGAACAGTTTTAAAGTTTCCCTGCTCCTATTGCAAATACCTCACCCCATCTGTGGTAGAAAAATCTCTGCATCTTGCAGGTTTGCACCCCCTTAGAGACTGCGTGGGTTGCACCAGCTACATGTAGCTCTCTCCACCTGGGATAATTACTTTTGTCTTCCTTTGTAGCCCAACAAAGAGACGCTCCTAAAGTGATCTCATAGAATACACATCTAAAATTACATCTAGGTGGGTTCTGTTGCTCTTAAGGTAATTGTTTCTGTGCTGAGGAACACCTCTAGCTGTGGTTAGGTTGGAGGGCAGGCACACTTTCCATTCTGGGACATGTCCTTACCTGGTAGGAAAAGTTCTTGTCATTGCTCCTGACCCACACTGCGGGCTGATGGAGCTTCACACCATTTCTGTGTCTTCTGCCTTTGCGGTCTTTGAACTCCCCTGCTGTGGTGCACAACAGCAGCAGTGTCTCCAAGTCAGGACTGGCTCTGCAGCTCTCAGAAGAACAGCTGTCTACACAGAGCAGTTTATGAGAGAAGCCCCTGCCAAAACCCTCTTTCAGGAGAGCTCTTTGTAATAGTTTCCTCTTCAGATATGTTATTAAAAAGCTTTCTTCTGGAGCAATTGATGGTTTTCCAGTGTGGATAGCTATTCTGACATGCAGCTGCTGAGAGTGGAAAATGGCATCTCTACAGGAATGATATGTGATGTACATTGTTTATTTCTGTAAATTAGGACAAGCTTTAGGGTGAGGAGGAAACTAGACACGACAAGGAACCTCCAGGGGCACAGGCTGTAGGTCCATGCTCAATATAGCTCTGAGGGATCTATCCCTATGAGATACTTCTGAATTACATTAGGCATAGATTAATGTGGTCTGTGGCTAATAGACCACACTATTCCTTCACTTGGTCCTAATCAGTGGGCTTCATGAAGAGCTATTTTCATGAAATTTAAAATATTATCCCTATTACTATATAGTAACTCAAGTCCAAACCCAGTTTGCTGGGTTCCAGGCCACTCTTTAATGCCCCAGGAACCTAAATTAGGATTGCAGTTTCATCTTAAGTTTCTCCAAAACCAGGTGTCATAAACAGCTGTGTGGGTTATCACTCTTTGCTGGAGAAATTTCTTCATTTTTCTAACTCAGTTTGGAGGGCAAAGCAGACCCAGACATGAAACAAACACCTGCCTCTGCAAATCTGGAGATTCAAGGCAGGATGTTGAAATCTCTACGTGTAACCCTCCAGCTAGAATGGTTTAGAAAGCTTATAAACTTCCTACCCACCCACTTCCTACCCTGCCTTGCTAGGCAAGCTATAATTTTTATTTTTAATGAAATCTAATGAACGCATCACCATACTGCTCCGTCAAGTAGATCATGGGAAGGAGAAGGTTAGAGGTATCTTCCACAGGGAGATTTCACAAGGCTGAATTCTGCCATGCCTTGACACAGTGACCTCTCTTGGCATAACGGCTTTTGCACCAGGTGACCCTGCCATCAGTGCAATGAATGACTCATTACAGATTTGAGTGATTCACGCTTTTCTCCCTATTGGATTGCACCATCCATCCTGGGATGAGTGAATAGATTTGGCTTGGACAAGCTGTGAAATGTACTAGCCTGGGTTTATCCATTCACTTACTTAAGAAAAAGTCTTGTTACTTTGTTAAACTTGGATTTTAATAGGAAAAATTACATTGCAGGGGGTGTGATTCAGAGCTCTGTAGAAGCCAAGAAGTTTACAAGCCTGAATTTATTTTGTGCCACTACAGCCAGTAGGACAACAGCTGAATAGGAGCAGCCAGGAATTGGTTCTTCCTTTACAATTTCACCTGTATCTTTTCCCTGGCATGTAGTGATGAGGGACAGAGCCAAGTGGCAAGGCTGAAACACAAGTAGAATACTTGCAACCTGGGTGTTAGTTTTGGATCTTGTCTAGAAATAACAGCCAGAGCACACAGTGAGTTTATTGAGGCATACTGCATGATTCTGCTGGAGAGAAAGGAAGGGAATAAGAAAATTAGAAATGTTACAGAGAAGTGTTCTGTTAGACCAGGATCAAAAGGCATAGGTTCAAATCCTGGATAATTTCAAGGTACAGTTGTATTTGTTGGTCCTACAAGATACTGGAAGAAAAGTTTGAGATTTATGGCAGGAGCACAACATAACAATGTTGTCTCTGACTTCCCTGCTGAGTTGAATTTTCTCTTCTCCTGGAGTCTCCTCTGGACAACCAGCAGATTCCATAAACTGGAGTGTTACATTGCTTTGATTTTTGACACTGTACAGATTGATAGGGGTAGTTAATTCTAGATACCTTAATACCTGATATTTTAATCACGCTGTGATTAACATGAGGAATCCCTTGTTTGCACTTCAATAGCTCTGGCAAAATCAGCAGGAAGTCAAGCATGAATTTCTTGTGACAGAGTTTTGGAAATTTCCCTTCTTTGATGCTTTCTGCTGTGAAAGAGCTTCTTTGGATGTCCATGTGCAAGGCAACCCTAAAGGCATGGGTGTCTTTCCATGTCCACCCAACTCTAGGAGAGCCCATCAGCTCTGAGGTCTTGTCTCATATTCTTAACTGCTACATCCTACCTTGTTTATTTCTACCATCCCATGGATTTATTCTAACCAGGATGGGTACAAGTACCCTGACCCCCAGTTATTGTAGGAAATGAACTTTCTTGGAAATCTATTGCTGCTCAAGGACATCTTTAAATGATTTTTGTTTAGATTATGTGTCCCTAAGTCCAGCAGACTGGTGTGAGACATCAATTCCTGTATTGGCACAGAGAAGCTCCAGCACTGGGGCCTTTCAGGCCTTGCTCACACTTTGATTAGTCTTTGCTTCTGAAAGGATGTTCTGCTTCTTCTTGCGTTGTGTCACTGTCCTTTCCCCAAGCTCCTTCCTCGATAATAAGACAGCTACCAGTTGGGAAAGCAATTGCATAACTTCCCATTGCTCATTTTAAGTCACTGGATCTTGAGCTGCAGTGATTCACCCTCGCAACGCCCCAAGAAGGGGATCTGATATCACTCTCCAATTTACTGACGGAGAAACTGGGGTGTGGAAAGGTGAAGGATTTCCTTGGGGTCAGGCAGTGAGTCAGCCACAGAGCTGGTGTTGGAGCACCCACCCCAGCCCAACTCCTCAGGCTTGCCTGTGTCTAGACTTCTTCAAGCACCATCTTTGATACTGGTCTTGTCACCATCTTTTACCATGTTGTGGTTCTACCCCAGCCATTGACAAAGTACCATGAGCTGCCCCCTGCCCACCCACAGTGGGGAAGGCAATGGCAAAAAAAAAGTAATACTTGTGGGCTGAGATAAAATAGTTTATTAATTGAAATAAATTAAAATACATGACTACTAGGAATAACAATGACAATGAAGAAGAGAAAGACAATAAAACTCAAGAAAGGCATCTGATAAACAACACCGTTGCTCACCACCCACTGAGAGATGCCCAGCCTGTTTCCCAGCAATGATCCGCCAATTCCCCCCAGTTTATGCACTGGGCATGGTGTTCTATGGCATGCAATATCCCTTTGGGCAGTTTGGGTCAGCTCTCCTGGCCATGCTCCCTCCTGGTTTCTTGGGCACCTGCTCCTGGCAGAGCATGGGAAACTGGCCAGTGCTTGAGTCAGGGTAAGCACTGCAGAGCAACAGCTGAAACATCAGTGTGTTATCAACATCATTCTCAACTGAATCAAAATCACTAGTAAGAAGGAGATTAATTATTCCAGTTAAAAACAAGACATACCTTCAGCCTTGGAACCTCAACATCTCCCCTCCTTTCCCTATTTGTGAGGAAATGCCTATACCCTCAAGTTGTAACAGGGGGCCTCAGATGCCGGAGACAGAAGAAATATTCCTACCTGCTTGGAGAACATCACAACCCCCCATGCTTTTTCCTCCTCACCTTTCTCTCTCTGGTCTGATGGCCCTGTCCTCACCACCAGGGAAGGAATGGGAACTAGCCTAAGTAAATCTCAATAAAACTACACCACAGAACACAGCGTCTACACACTGGTGGCCATGTGTTTTAGCTTGGGAATTGCCAAAAGGGTAAGAAACCCATCATAGCTTAATTTCCAGCTGTGATAGCTTTGATAAAGCATCAGGGTAAAAAACCAGGGCAGAATATAAAGGAGACAGGAGTGCAGGAGGAAGTGAGGAGCTTCCATGGCTCTGGTGATGCACTGCAAGATGCTGAGGGGAGAGATATGGAGAGGAGGTTGAAAATGGGTGTCTTGAGTACTCATTCACAAACCCCAGCTGCAGCAAGCATGCATGGGGATGATGGAGCACTCACTATGGTTCAGAGAACCCTATTGATGCTGGCAGTCCCAGACTGGGCTTGAGCACAAATAACGAGGGAAGTTTCCTGCCCCTGTAATTATGTTTGGACTTGATTCCTCACACATTATTGCTTTCTTAGCCACATTCCTGACTGCTTCTCATGTTGGCTGCACTTTCTGTACAAAATAAAGGCCCATTCACCACTGTACTAAAAAGCTCTGGTTTTTCCACAGGAAAGTTGCTGGTTAAATAAGGGGAAGAGGAAAAGCTGGGCATCTGTGGCTTTGCAGAGAAGGTGGGGAAAAAAAAAAATCAAGGAAAGGGGTCCCTTTCAGTCCTGCAAATTCAGTCCTGCTTCTCTGCATCAAGACCTGGTGAGTCAAGGAGCTCATGGAATTTTTACCACTCATTTAACAAAAACCAGATGCCATGAGCTGCACGTGTCCTGTTAGCAGTCCTCATCTCAGATGGTACAGACTGGGACTGTTTTCATCCAGGCCATCTTTTGGAATAATCCTAGAGTGATACAGAATGTTACTGACAATGAGAAGGCAGCAAGGGTTGTTTCCTGTGTGGCTCAGTAAGTCTGTGGGCTCATCACTGAGGTTCTGTGATGGGGACTGGCTCTGCACTGGGGGGTCTCATGTCTTTTCTTTACAGATTTCAGTGGGGACTAGGCTGCAAGGACTCTCCCAGAGCTCTGTGAGGGTGCCATAACTTGTAATGACACAAAAGAATTTGGACCCAAATGTAGATTTCCATGGAAAGAGGCTTGGTCTTGCTCACAGTACCAGCTTCAGCTAGGTAGCTTCTGGAGCTCAGGAGAGCCTCAGACTTAGCCGTCGGGGTTCAAACCCTTTGGCCTCCCAGTTTTTCTGCCAAAGCACGTACAGCCTCTGAATCAGCACGGCAGCACAGATCTGCAAGAGCCACTTTGCCACCTTGCAAGAGCTTGGGAGGGAAGGAAATCTGAACACAGGGTAGCATTCTCACATGAATGAGTAAGGCCCTGCTCAGTCTGTATCTAACTGAAGCTGGAAAAGGGTAGATATGGCCCTGCATTTTAAGTGGTGATGAAAACAGCAGAGGCTTCAGCAGGCCACATTTAATTCCTTCTTCTTATGAAGCTTCTGAATCTTTTGCTCATCTATGCAAGCAATAAGGAAAATGAAAAAAAACCACCCACGCTGTTTCATGCTGAAAAGCAGGAAAAAAAAGTTGGGTTTGAAGAGCGGGTGGAAGGGGTGTGGTTACCCAGGAGGTGTGTCAGGCATCGATGAACTTATTTATAAGCAAAGGCAGCTGTGCTGGAGAAGAAACTTTGCTGAGGCTTTGTCAGCTGCTGCTTTTTCCCTGACACCACTTGAGAAGCACCTCTACTGTGATGGGGCGGCAAAAGGATGTTCTTGCTACCATTGAGGAACACCTGAGGATCAGAAACAAATTAGTGCGGCAAGCACTGGCTGAGTGCTTGGGAACACTGATCCTGGTGGTGAGTGGGGGCTGTAGTGTGGGGGTGCTCTCTAACCTGTGGGTTTGGGGGAAATTGTCCTGGTGAAGGGGCTACATTGCTGCCAGGGTTTGCATTGGGAATGAGCCCAGCTCTGGTGCAACCTGCTGCAAGGGGTCTGGAGGACAGTCTCTGTGTGCAGGGAAAAAATTCATGCATGTTGCTTAAGGGTGGACATTGGGTTTCCTGAAAAATGTGGGCTCTGAAGAGCTTGTTTGGTGTGTGTAAGCTTCTGTGTATCTGGGAAGTGCAGGGAGCAAAACATCTCTGTGTAAGCAGCAAGTATTTTGCTAGAGATCATGCAAAATTTCCTTTCTGTCTGCCCTGGAATATTTTCTTGGCTCGGAAATACTGCAAGTATTATCACCCGAGGAAGTGAAGGTGGTTTTCTTTGTTTTGTTTTGTTTTGTTTTTTCCTCTTTGCTTTCCCCAGGCATCCCATCAAGAAGAAGTAGCCAGAATTTAAACTGTTGCTGTGTCCTTTTGCTGTCAGCCCCTGATTCTCCAGGGGCTTGTCAGTGTGGCTGCACGATACCATGGCAGCTCGTGCTGACAGCCAGATGGGACCTGGTGCTTGCTATCAGTCAGTGTGTTTTTCAGTGGCCAATGGAGATAAAACTCTTCTGCCTGTTTCAGTGCTCAGTTTCCAAAAGGGTGGAATATAAGGCATAAAACAAGATAAATGTGTGTATAATGCCTGAAGTTGCAAATGTTTTGAGCGGCTGCAATTTGCTTTAAAGTTAAAGGCAGATATGAACAGCTGGGAGGTTGTGTATGAGCTGTGTGGAGTAAATACTGGTGTAGAAAAATGGTGACAGAGATATCTGGCTTAGAGCATCTGCATCTGAAAATGCAGGACTGCCCAGTTTGCCACAGGTTTGATGCATATATATTGAGGCAGAAATGAGCTGGAGTTTGCACAGTGAATATCTGCAGGTACAAGTTCCTCTGAGGTGTTGTAAATCTAGAGCAATCCTGAAGGTTTCAGTAGAGTGACTGTGGGTTTACACCTCTTTGTAACTGATGGCTGAACTGCTTGGAGAGAAATCTAAGAATTTGAAGAGTTGAAGGCAGAGGAATGTTTGATGAAGCACCTGGGGAACAACACAAAGAGACTGACACAATTATATGCTTTCATAAATAAGACCTTTTTTTTTGATGATTAAGAGAAGATTTCTGAATCTTCTATGGCAGCTTAGGGGACCCTGCTAAGACTGTGTAAAATGCTACCAGTCTTAAAGAAACAACTTTGTATAGTGCAATGGCTTTATAGTCAGAGCAACCCAGCTTTGTTGATTTGCAAACAAGCCCTGTTGATTTTTCCAAGAAGTGTTGTTTGGAATTAAGGTGGGTAGAAGATGATAAGAAAGTGATTAACAGCTAGAAGATTGCTGTCTATTAATCACTGATGTCGCTGCTGTTAGTTTCAGGATTGAAACAAGGTAAGTCTTGTAAGGTGGACTAATGCCTCCTGATAGCAAAGCTGATATTGCTGAGAAACAAGACAAGTCTTTAGCCATGTGGATCTGAGCTTTCAGAAGGGCTTATGATCCAAACCCCATTAGTCCATCCTCTGACTGTGACAATTGGCACAACAGCAATTCTCCAGGCGGAGAGGAATTGGGATCTGCTCAGAGCTTGAGGAAGGGTTTGGTCCAAATTATAAACAGCCTCCAAAATGGCAGTGGAAATGGGCACGCATCAGCCACGCTGGACACTGCGTTGGCAGAAGTGGGCAGCACACACCTTGTCCTCAGGAGCATCAAACATGCTTTGTTTCTGTGTGTGTGTGTGTGTATGTCAAAGTTTACAGGCTGAGCTTTCACTGTGTTCAGGAGTTCCTGGACTGGTTTTAGTGGCAACAGTCAACTCCATATTGTAGGATTTGCAAACTCACTTAGGATCTCCTGCAGCAGCTCTGCAGTAGACAGAGCACTGTGGACATTCTGTGTCCATGTGGTAGAAGGTGGGGTGGGCTTGTAGGAGGAAAGGGAAAGTCCCAAACTCCGTGAATGCTCTCACACAGTCAGAAGTCCAAAACACGCTACAGCAGAAGGAAATGTGTTCCAAGACTGAAAGCTTACAATATCCAAACCAGTTAATCCCTTTCCAACTTCATGCTGTTTCAGTCTTTCTCTTCATTCATCTTAATGAAGAGAAACTTAGAATTTTTTTCTTTATTAACATCCTTACTCCTTTTCAGCTTTTTATTATATCACTATCACCTACATGAAGTAGAAAGGGTCTTAAAGGTGAATTCCTTCCCCTTTCAGTTGGCCTGGACCATTGTTTGAATTGGATTTTCTCCCAGGACAGAATTTGTCATTTTGTACCTTGCAAAAGTCCCTACTGCCCACCCTGCCAGCAGGTTGAGTTGTGTATGCATTTAGATGCATTGTACCCCAGTAAATATCTGGTTTGATCTTCACAGTAAAATGCCTGAGGAAAGACCTGAATCCATGAAAATTTTCTTCATGGGAGATGGAGTTGACTAAACACAAATATGTTTGAATAGAATATTGTCAGGGATGAATTTAAGTGTTCACACTGAAATAAACTTCCTGAGCCCCAAGGGAGGGAGATGGTTTAAAGTTTGCAGCTTACTTTAAATTTCACTGTGTAATGTAAAACTTGTCCCTCTGTGGATATTGGCACTGCTTCAGCTTCTGCCCTCCTCCCTTTCACTTGCATAATGACTACAGCTCTCTTAAACTCTTCTAGACAAAAGGTATTGCAGGTCCCTACATAGTCTTGTCACCTGTAAGAATGAACCTAGTGCTTGATTTTATTTTTATCATGTTTTTAAAGAAATTGTGAAGTTAGAACATAGAGTGGATTGAGCTGGAAATGACTGTTTGAATAGTGCCTCTTTTTTTTTTATTTTATTTTATTATTTTTTTTTTTAAGATAAGAAAAATAATCCAGCTAAGGCAGCCAAGCCCTAAGGAATGCCAAGGCGAGTTACAGTCTACTTGCAAGCCACTTTTGCTGTGCAGAGCACCTTGCAAAACTTTTATTTAGTTTGTGGGTGGTGTCTCTATTGTTGCAAAAATAGTAATGCTGACTCTACATACATTTCCTTTGATACTTAAATTGGCATTTCCCTTCTTCAAAATTCACTTTCTGAGTAGCACTTTAGGCTTGAGCTTAATACCTGTGTTGGAAGCACCGCTTGCTGGCATCGTTAAGCACTACAAACGCCAAAGGCATTTTCCCAGTCCCTTGCTGTTTATGTTATTACTGTAGCAACCCACTAAAGCCAAATTTCCATGGTGGGTCTCCGTGCCTCTCTTAAGGCTCGGTCTGCTTGCCTTGCTCTGCTAGCTCTAAGTACCAAAGCTGCCTCTGTTTGTCTTTTACATTTGCAGGAGAAATAATGTGCTGATTATGACCGATTTCTGAGTGGGACTCACTGTGAATCACTGCTTTAAAGGCACAAAGAAAGAATAAAACAGAATAAAACAACTCCTAATTGCTCTTCAGTTGGTGCTGCCTTGACTTTGTGGCTAGGTGGCAGCTTTTTGGGGCTTGATGGTGCTGTAGTCCACAGAAATAAAAACGGCAAAGTGGTTTGGATGACTAAAGCAAGGAGAGTTTCATCTCATGAAATGACCACAGCAAGGGGAGCCCCACTTAGGTCTTGGCAATTTGAAATTGCTGCTCATCCCACAACTGTCTGGGGCAGCACAGTAGTTCCCACAGTTGCTGTTTGATTTGGAGTGGTTTGGTTAAACCCAGCTTGTCACATTTGGAAAATGTAATCTAAAATTTTTTTTTAAAAATTTTGTTGCTAATGCTTCGCTAGTGTGTAAAAGGGAGTGAAATTTCCTTTTTGTAAGCATATTGAGTGCTGCTGATTCTTCCTTGAAAGGAGGTACCTGGTGGGTCCTGTGCTGCTGGGTGTGGGGACATGGGAAGTGGCAGTGCTGGGCTTTCCCTCAACCCTTCCACCAGAAGAGGCTGAAGCTCTTCACTGACTGTCCAAAACTGTCCCTTCTTGCTGTCTCTTTCCAGGAGCAGGACATTTCTCCTTCCTATAAACAGGACAGTTTGGGTACTAAGAGTTTCCCTTGGTGGGAAGGCAGCTTTTTCCCAGGACTGCCCAACCTTGTGACCAAACCCCCACCAGACCTACTGGTCTTTCTAACAGCTAAAATCTCTTGATCTGGGCAATAGCAGGGAACATCAGAATAAATGTTTTTCCTTCTGTGCATGTGTGAACAACCTAATCCAGTGAATTTCCTCTCTAATGCCCAAGCCCTCTGCTGCAGGTTGCTCAGGTTTCTTGAGCTGAGGGAGGCTTATTGCTCCAGCTATGTTTTTTTTGTAGCATGCAATGTATGTGGGGTGCAGTTTTGCTCAGAATCTCTCATCTCTCCAGCCCTGCAGCCCTACCTTGGCTCTTGTCCAGTGGGTGGTGCACAAAGAGCTGTAACATAACACAACATCTGCTGATGCCCTTTCTGCAGGGCTGCTTCTCTACAGGCTGCCTCCAGCTGTTCTGGACAGAAAAACTGGCTGAGGGGTCTAAGGTTTCTCCTTGCGTTGTAAATTGAGAATGATGACCAGCCTGGTTGTTTGAGAGATACTTTGAGGAAAAGCATAAAGGATAGTGCTTCTTGCATTGTCTTTTTGGCTGATGGAGGCTATCCTGCCATGTGAGCTGTGGAGTTCAAGATCTCTGCACGCTGGTCTTGCTCCCTGCCTTCTCCCTATGAAAAGTGGTACCCTCTGTGTGTCCAAAACTTAAAATCATCTGTCAGTATCTCCAGGTCTCTCCTTCAAAGCAGACATGATTTGACTGACCTTCTGGCATCTTCCCCATTAACAAAAGGGCATCAAGGCCTGACCACTCTTTTCCCACCAGGGTGATTAGGGTAGATTTACAGCAGGCTTCTTGCCTAATACCCAGTTTACTTGCTGGTAGAAGAGCTGTAATTCAGGTAATTGCACTCCTCCTGTTCTATGCCAGCAAAACTTTTCCACGTACATTTACAGACCAGTCTGTCTGAAGTTGAACACAAATGCACTCAGGCCTTTTGTGTTGCACCTGAAGGTGTAAAAAAGCTTTGGCAAATAGAGGACACAAGAAAGGAAAGAAACCTGGCTCTTTTGCAGAGGAGTTCTGAGCACCATGTATGAAGCTTCACATGTGAAGCTCTTTTCCACAAGGTCTGCCTAAATAGGCTGCCTTTGGTAGTCTTGTTTTTTCCTGAGCTATTGCAACTTTTTTAACCTCCATGTTTTTTTCCTACCAGCCCTTAATGGCTATTGGACTTTCATGTTTTCAGATGTTCAGACAGTGTGTTTTTAACTTGAGTGTTTGAGATAGGCTGTTTTTATCTTGAGTGACAAAGACAGCTGCTCAGTCTCCTCAGTGTGAAGTATCCCCTGCAATGTGCTACCTTTGCCTGTTATTTGCTGCTGCTTCTGTTGGTGCCTCCTTTGTACAGGGGGGTTCTTCACCCCTCTGAAGTCTGTCAGCCCTGCCACTCTTGAACCCATTCCTGCAGAACAAGCATTTAGCCCTTTTTCACAGTGCAAGAAGTTGAATTACCCTATGAGCAGTAGGAAGCCACTCGTTAGATTTGCTAGAGTCAGTAAGATGAAATTAGGGAGCAGGCTTCCATTAACCTGGTTAAAAGGTGCATTGACTTCAATTCCTTGGAGAGTGGGTTTAACACATTGGAGTGATGCTTTATTACAAGTTTTTTATTAGCACTTTAAAACCACTTTTGAACTTGGCTAGTATTGTGGGTATGTAACAGTTGACTGCTGCACCAACTGTCATGGGAGGTGCTAACCTGGGTTTCGGTTGGCTGGATATTCTTCCAGAAGTGGTTGTTTTTTTTTTTTTTTCTTGTTTGTTTGTTTTTTTCTTTTTTTTTTTTACACAGAGCCAAAATACAACTCCCCCATCAAACCAAAGCCAAACAAATGAAAAAGAGAAACAAAACCCCAACAAACCCAAATGAAGAACAAAACCACAAAACGAAATGCTGTGGAAGACAGGTTATTAAAATCAAAAGAATGGGGTGTGATCTCCCCCTTAGGTGTACACCACTGTCCCTGATTACAGTGGTACAATATTGCCTAAGAACTCTTAAATACATTGTATGGACTAAAAAGACTGGGGAAAATGCTTAATTGCTTTTACTTGACCTTCCTTGCCTTTCAACTCAAGCTAGATGTTCCTGAACAGCTCTCTGTGAGCAGTGGATAAACAAAACCTAAAAAATGAAAGCTGAGGTTCTCTGGTCTCATCTGACCAGTGAAGAGGAATTGGAAGGAAAACTAGCGAAGAGCAGAAGTGAAGGTGGTGTGATTAAAAATTGTATTAGCTACTACCACAACAAAACTCTGTAGTGTCAAGGTCCTTGCCACAAAAGTCTGGGTGAGCATGATTTTAACTGGTTCCTTAAAGTCAAATGCCATGGACTGCATGTCATGCATGACACTGTATTTTTGTATTTAGTGGACTCCACTGGTACAGGATGGAATTGAACACATGCATATCAAAGTTCAAATTTGTTCCTAAGTATCACTGCTCTCTTTTTATCTGCTAGGGGTTAAGTTTTCTACTGTTAATGCTGAATTAAGCCAAATAGTGCTCATGGCTCATCTGATAAAAAGTTGTAATGGTCCTGTGGAGTGGCTTCGGGGTGTTTCTGCATGGCCCATAGACTCCCTTCTGAGGAAAAGCTGGAGAGCTACTGCCAGGTGGAGGATGGAGGAGAGAAGGATGGGGAATGACTTCTTGAGATAACCTCTTGAGAAATGGCAGATCTGGAATTCCTTCAGCTGAAGGGAAGACCTTTTTGGGTGATCAGGGAGGTGGAGGTGGGAAAATTTTACTCTGTGGTTTCTGCAACCAAAAGGTATGTGTATAATGAGCCATCCACCTGCAGATCTGCCAGATCTTGCAGAGTAAATAACACAAATACCTTCATCAGTAGGGATCATGAAGGGTAAACTCCATTAAACTCAGGTTTTGTGTGCTTGTCCCCTGCCTGGTCAGACTAATGTGCTGTGTGGCCTTTGAGAGGCAAACACCATGGCCATGTACTCTCTGAAATCTCTCCAAAGCTTGCTGGGGCTTGTTTGGGGAAAGGCAGAAATAAGATTCACCCTGGCCATTAGCCTGTATTTGTTTGCACAATTGGAGCTCTGCTTCCCTTGGTGGTTTGGGCATAGCTGTTTCAATTTGTTGCCAATAAACAAATCTTTTCTGCCTTTGTCTTGGAGTCTCCTCTGCCAGCTTGGTAAGGACATTGTAGGGGCTATTCTGACTGTACCCAGTAGAGAGCAGTGCTTGCTATCCCTCTGTCACCAATGAGTTCTGTAACAAGTTCCTTTATTTTTATACAAGGCCCTTGTGTTGGCCACCTAGTTCCCTGTCAAGAGGCACCTATTTACAGAGTGTCCACCTCATGAATCAGGCTGCAGCCTACCTGGCTGCTTTTTTCCAAGCAAGCTGAGTACACCTTTTGCTTTGTTAGCAATTCTTCAGTTGTCAAGGGTATGGGAGGGGATGAGTTATGTGTGTTTTGTCTTTGCCTCTGATTTGGATTGTGTGTTGCTCAATTGGCATGTCCAGTGTTGGGTGGAGTGTAGACAACAGCAAACCCAGCCACCTCAGTGACTATTTGGTGGTTTATCCTGTAGGAGCTGATACCACCTCTGTGGCAATTGAGTAATTCTGGGATGATGGAGTTCATGGAAGTAGAAAGTCTTTGTGGGGGTGTAGTTATGGGTATGTGGTCAGAAGAAATAAGTCAAGCCTTGATCTTTAGATTTGAGCATCTCATGAGCAGGGTGTAATCTCTGTCGTAGTTTAAGGATCCTCTCAGTACCTGCCAATGTGGTATTCCAAGTGATAGAACACCAAGGGTCAGTTCAGGTGGAGCCAGTGGGAGATACAGATGATCAGTTTCAGAGCTCTTTAAATTACATGTTGCATAGTGGAACGACTTGTCAAGATAGAAAGCCTGCAGCTGGATGACTGATTTGCTGGGGGAAACTGGTTTGAGTTATTAAGGGTGAGCATAGGAATGAAGGCTTTTAGGTGCAGCTGGGAAGAGAAGGATTATCCAGTTGCAGTGAACATATTTAACTGAGACCTTCCATACCTACTAGGAAAGAGTTTTATCAGCCAGAATGCACAGCTTTTGTCTGCCAGAGTGTTTGGTTTGCTACACCCCTGATCTTAGACAGAAGGACAAGACTGGCTGTGCTGGTGGACTCTCTTGAATATGGACTTTTCTTGATGGAGCCTGGAAGGAGAATTCCATGAACATCAGGCTGAATTTGGCCTTCTTCAGTCATGGCTGTATTTCCAGGCATTAGCAGAATTGTTTCCTACCAATCTATGTGCTACTGTGTCAAACAATTATTAGTCTTTTTAACACAGTGGTACCCACATCCCTCATCAACATAGTTATACTGTGAATATCTCAGACCAGGACAATATTTGGCTCATCCTTCTCACCTGGCATCTTAAAATTAGATGTTTGGACAAAGAATTACAGACTCCTGTAGATCCATCTTGCTTTTAATTTTATCCATGTTTTTCAGCCATCCTGCCAGGAGTTAGATTTGTCTCCCTTTCTTCTTCCCTCCCATTGCTACAGGTAATGTGTAGATACTTTGATGAAAGGTAGAAGCTGTGAAGGTTTTGAATCATGAGTGGACTATGATGGCCCATGAATGTGTAAGGAGAGCAATTGCAGGCATTGGTCAGCAACTGGCCCTGATGTGAAACAGAGAAGGTAATTTCAATCTCTTTTTCTCCTCCTAGCTCTTTGGCTGTGGCTCTGTTGCCCAAATCATTCTCAGCAGAGGGACTCATGGAGGTTTCCTGACTGTCAACCTGGCCTTTGGCTTCGCTGTAACGCTCGGCATTTTGATCGCAGGACAAGTATCAGGTACGTGTGGCTCCGTGTAGGCTGAGTTTCACTTGTGTCAGTTATGGTGTAGGCCTACTTTTCCTGTGTGGCACTGGCATGGAAGCTAGTGCCCCGTGGCACAACTCTGGGACCTACATTCTGCCCATAAAAATACACTAACCACCAACCTCTCTGCAGGTGGACATCTGAACCCAGCTGTCACTTTTGCCATGTGCTTATTGGCCCGGGAGCCCTGGATCAAGCTACCAATTTATGCACTTGCACAAACCCTGGGGGCTTTCCTTGGAGCTGGTATAGTCTTTGGGCTGTACTACGGTAAGTGTGTCTTTTTTGAGGTGAGACTGGTATGTTTATGACTCACTACAGAGAGGGAGGTTTCCATATCAGAGGGGAGCACTTGCAGTGCAGAGATCCAAGAAACTTCCTTTCCCATGTTTCTGGGATGGCTTTCCCATTCTCATGATGATGGGTTCAAGCCTCCTCAAAGCAATCTGAAGGCCAACCAACATTGTCAAAGTGCAAGTCTTTGCCCTTGCGTAATGAACACTGGACCTCTGGATTGGCTCTTTTGTATCTATTGGTCTTCTAGAAAAGTCAATGAAACACTAACAGTGATGAAGGTTTTATATCTGTTCACTCTTCCAGAACCATTTTCTCATTCTTGTCTTAAAAAATGAAGTCTTCCACTGTGATGTCAAATGCATTATCTTGTGTTAGCTTCCAGATAATGTGACTTCTAGCAGATTTTGCTGCTTTTATGAGTGGTTCCATGCCTTGGAAAGCACTATACAAATCCAATTCCTCATGCCTCTATTTCTCCTGTGTGCTTTTCATCATCATAGGGGGCAAGAACTGAATTTTTATGCTGGCTCTTGCTGTTCCTCTAATATCAAGTGTGACATTTGGACTCAGACTTTGCCTCCCAGTTGTTTTTGGCAATAGGAGTGATGTTCCCTAGCTGAGTGGAGCATCTGGGTCACTGTTAATTCCAGCTGGAGGAGGAAGCTGCCGCCCCAGCACTGGCTGGAACTACTTTTCACTTTAGAAAGAAGCAAGGAGACCTACCTTCCTCTCAGTAAACATCAGGGCCACAGTTCAACACCAATTACCTTTCCAGCTGGTGAATTGAGGCCTCCTCTTCAGAAGGGATTTAACCCAGTTTTAGCTACCTAACCCATGGAAAAGCTAATGGAAAACCCATGGACATTCAGAGGTGTCTGGTTTTGTCTCCACTCACAATGAAGGAAAGGTAGTTATCCAGCTTCTACACAGTGGTAGGCAAGGCACTGGCAGCTGCAAAGACAACCTTGGGAATTGTAACTAAAAAAATGAAAGAACATACCAAATCCCGTTTGCTGATCCATATCTATGTCATATCTTCACCAAGACTGATACCACAGGTGTTTGGTTACCTTTGGGAGAGAGCTGCAGTCACCTTGGTGTTTGCTTCTTGACTCTTTCTTGATGCCTGGCAAATAATTGTTAGGAACAAGGACTAATGCCATCTGCCTCTGAGCCTGACTAGTAAAAAGCTGTGGTGGATGATGCCTTGAGTTTTCCAAATAAGTGCTTGCTCTACAGCAAATTATTTCTTTTTTCTCCTTCTCTACCTCTAGATGCTATCTGGGCTTTTGACAATAACCAGCTCACTGTTATAGGAAAGAATGCCACTGCTGGTATTTTTGCCACCTACCCATCTGAGCATCTGAATGTTGTGAATGGCTTCTTTGACCAGGTAAGAGGGTGCTGGGAGGATGAAAGTGTATTTGAAAAGGAATCTTTTGGGTGGGTCTGGGCCTCATGTTTAGTTAGAAAATTAATTGCAATTTAAAGATAAGATATCCAGAAAGTTTTTTTGCAGTTAACGCAGGTATCTCACTAGCCCATAGGAAGAGCAGGGCCAGAAAGGACCTTACAGCCAGAAGACTTGTGCCAAGGCATTAACAAGTGGTACAGCACTGGTCAGGACACCAAAGAAAAGGACGCCATTTGTCATAGTCCCTGAAAAGCCATAGCGTGAGGAATGATCTCACTTCTCTCTCTTCCTCACTCTCACTCTAGTACTGTGGGTGTGGCACAGTCCAGAGGTCATTTGGGTGTGGGGTGGTGGTTGCTGGTGAATCTGACTGTCTCATAAATTTGTCATCAGTCACAAAAGGAACAGCTTCTACCCAGCCATGGCATGTGGGAAGGAGCTTTAGATGTTTCCAGCTTTTGTGACTGCCTAAACAGATATTCATAACTCTTCTGGGGGTAGGGAGAAAGGTGCAAGTTTAATTGAGGTTCTGGCTGGCGTAATCTTAAGAGAGGAGCATGCTCCACTCTTTTATTCCCATGGCTGCTGTGGTCTGATAGTGTCATGGGATGACTTTGTGCACCTCTTCCTCTTACATCCCAGAGTCATTAAATAACTTGGTTAGAAGGCTAATCTGGATTAAATTCTTGTTTTCCTTCCCCATCCCTCTCCAGTTCATTGGCACTGCCTCCCTGATTGTTTGTGTCTTGGCTATTGTTGATCCCTACAACAACCCTGTCCCCACTGGGCTGGAGGCTTTCACAGTTGGTTTTGTAGTCCTCGTTATTGGAACCTCCATGGGCTTCAACTCTGGCTATGCTGTCAACCCTGCCAGGGACTTCGGGCCTCGTCTCTTCACAGCTATTGCTGGCTGGGGCATGGAAGTGTTCCGGTAAGTGCTTGATGATGAAAACCTTGTGCAGCAAGGGGAAATAAATTATGAATCCAAATAGATGGTAGCTCTGGCGCTATAAAGAGTCTTGGCAGCCACGAGGTATCTTTGGATGCCTAAATGTTGCTAAAAGACACTGTCTGCTTTTCAGATTCTCAAGAAATTTTGGAAGCTGGGCAGCTTCCAGTGCTGAGAGCAAATGACATAACTTTGCTATCAAAGAGGAAATCTAGGAGCATCCATGGGAACTTCAGTTGCACCTTGAACATGAGCACATAATGATTTTTAAATGGTAGAAAATGAGAAGTGTTTGTTATTTTTGGAGACAATTAAGAGAGTCATGTTATCAAGGGTTGCTTTCCTGCAAGCAGCGGGAGGGAATTGAAGGTGCCTAGTGTAGGCACAACAAATGCTTCTCTCCTTTCTTGTAAAGAGATAGTCTTGGAAATCCTGCAAGTAGCTGTTCGGAGTTGCTTGTCACTGGTACTTAAAGTGTTAGTGTGTTTGTGTGTGGCAACTTCTGCCTTGGAAGCTCTGCAGATGTGCAGGTGCTACTGTCCTGTGCGAGTGGGTGGTGATGTCTGCAGAGGGTCAGATCTTGCATGGCCCTAGATCCAAGTGCAAATATCCTGGTGCTTAGGCTGCAATTCTTATCTTGTGCCATTTCTTTTTGTTTTCCAGGGTTGGTAAGCCCTCCCACTGGTGGTGGGTTCCAGTTGTCGCTCCTTTCCTTGGGGCAGTGGCAGGAGTGATTGTCTATCAGCTGACGATTGGATGTCATGATGAGCCGTCTCCTCCTGCCTCCGAGCAGGAAACAGTCAAGCTGGCTAATGTGAAACACAAGGAGAGGGTCTGAGGAAGCTGCCACCTAGATCTGGCAGGTATTCATTACTCAGGACTGCAGCTGGAAAAAAGAAGTTAAGAAGAGCTTCAAGAACAACAGGAAGAGTTTTTTACCTGTCTAGTAACTTTTTTTCTTTTTTGTATATCCCTGACATGTTTGCTTTTGACATTTCCCTATGAACCTTCCTCCAAATGTAGTATCATGTAATCTTTTCCTAATAGAAGGGGATTGAGGACTGTAGGAGTCAGGAGAGAAGTGGGCATGGGCATTGTTGTCCAACACAAATCAGGTGTTCAGGAATATGAAGCTCTTTTGAGCTATGTTGCTGACATTGCCTGTGACCTTGGCAAACTGCTTCCCTTCAAACCTGTGTTCCAATCTGTAGAATGGGGATCATGCAAAACTTAAATTGTTTTGTTGGCATGGATTGGAAGCTCCTACATCCTGGAGAAAATTTGCCTGTGATTCTGTGGATCAAATTCTGCTTGATGTTGCTCTAAAGTCAGTACCTTGACACCAGGAACTAACTAGTCTAGAGGATTTTTATTAGTCAAACTTTCATATCTCATATAAATTCCTAGATATTCTATCAGTCAGCTGATCCATAATGTCAGTGCAGAGAGTAAGAAAGCATTGGATTTTCATTTAATAGTAAGACAAAATGTTTACAAACAAGTACACCCTGGTGTTACAATCAAAAATTTTAGTATTACCAACTCATAGAAGATCACATGTAGGAAATCCTTATTCTAACCAGGGCTAATCTAGACAGAAAGCTTGGCTCCCAGAAGCAGCTTTCCTAATTAATCAGCTTTGTATATAAACTGCAAGGAGCTAATAGCCAAGATCCAATGGAAACACAGTGTTGCTTCAGTTGCGTGTGTTCATGTAAATTTTACAGTGGTGTTGTTGGGTTGTTTTTTTTTTTTTTAATAGATTTATATATAAATATACTCCTTACTGTTACTAAATACCAAGGTTGGGATGAGTTCATATAGAGATGTATGGGAACTGCCGATTCTCTATCAGCTTTGACATAATTTAGGTTTTCCTGGGATGGTCTTGGATTATGGCATTGTGGTTTTTGGAGCACCTCCTTTTCTACCTTGCAGAATAACTAGGATATCCCTGGTACCCATGGCTGAGGGACTGAGGTCAGGCACCTCCTGTACTAGCAGTACTGGCATCTCAGGGGATCTCTGGCTCTTCCAACGCCATATTATTACAAAGTATTTGACAAAAAGCATTATTGGTTGGGAAAGAATTTGTAAGTCCCATGCATTAAAGAGACTTGTTCAAATCCTATTTCTTTAATGTGTGAATTCATGAAAAAATGTATCTTTGTACACATTTCTAGTCACTAAAAAGATGTATTGTTTTTTTTCCTTTTTTAAAAAATAAAATGTCGATACTCGCACTGTAAAATGCTAGTCTTTGTTGTATTTTTAAGCAGCTGTCAGCAAACTTCACCATGAAAAGGAAGTCATCTATAGCAGCAGCTGCCTCAAGCCCTTTTCCTCTTCAGCCTGACCAAATGGGAATTAACCCTTTCAGGTAGTACATCTACATGCTCCATTTGTGTTTTATGCCTTTCCCTTTTGGAGTGTGATTTTGAGGCATGTGGAGGAGATGGAGTAGCTGTGCTCAATATAGTGACCAAGGTATGGGCTGGGGTTGAGATTGTCCTGCTGTCAAGCATCTTAGTCTTAAGGCAAAAGAACCACCGAGTAAATATTTGTCCTTCACCCTCTGTACAATTTAAATTCCCTCTTCTTTCACTTAATATAGTTCTGAATGTGTTCTGCCTTCATCTACTGTCCAGCCCCATCTAGCATATTACACAAGTCAACTTTCTTTTTCTGTAGCTATGTCAGGCAAGGAAAAGTACAACAGACCTGAACACAGTGCTTACAGAATTAGACAACAACTTACCTATAAATAAAATTATTGTTGCTCTTTGGCTGGTGTGTCTACTGCTGTATTTTTCCTATATTAATTGTGCTGCCTTAAAATAACTCCTCATTTCCCACATGATGCCATACTGAAGAATTCAGTGAGGTCTGCATGAATGTGGTTTCCTGCAATTCTTCAGCTAGGAATCAAATAGCTTTTGGGAAGAAATTTCTCATGTTCATTTGATTTACTCTATGTGCAGACAGCACATTGTTTTTTAAATTTCTAATATGAAAGTTTATCCCTCAGACTCTATGTAACAGCTGTGTATATTGCTGTGATCAACTAACACAGCTGCAGAATTCAATTTTCATTTCCCTTGTCTCTTTTTCTGTCTGTTTTTCTGTCTCTTTTTCTACTCTTCCACCACTTTGTATCTTCACCTATCTTGATCAATACATGAAAGTTCTTGCTGCAGATCTTAAGACTTTTGATTCAAGGTGTAGTATGGATTCTTGTTTTTTTGGTTTTTCCCCCTTTTTTTGTGGTTTTTGTTGTTGTTGTTACATTACTTACCAGATTACTCTTGCTTTTGCCTGGCATGTAGCAATCAACTTTTACTATATCCCTGCCTTACTCATGCTTCAATGACGCATTATTACCTTTATTACAATGTCAATGTCATATCAATTTCAGGTTAAATTTTCTGTTTTAACTACTGTGTTAAGCTTTAGCTTTGCTGTTGGAGAAGGACCAGGCACTGAGTAGATCCATCAACATGAGAAAAGGGGCAGGCATTTCCTGCCATCAGTGGATGGAGAGTTATGGAAAACACGGACTCCAGACGGATCTGGTCCATAGGAGACATGATTCTGTCTTTACTCTTTGCTAGCCATGTAAGGAGGGCAGTGCACAGCACAGCTTGATACATCATATTTCAAGAGCTCCTGAAGTGTTATTAAACTGTGGGGAGGGAAAGGTGTTTTCCCTGGCAGCAAACACCCTTAAATTGCTGCAAGTTATGGTTCTGCTTGTTTTCAATTTAGCTGCCTTGAGAGACTTTCTGGGTGTTATTCACCTGGCAGACCCATGCAAATCCAAACATATTTCTTTTTTTTCTTTTTTTTTCATACATACCTAAATTCTAAAGGCAATGAATCACACTGTAGTGCCTCGCTGGAGAGGTAAGACTCGTCTGGCAAAATATAGTTATCTGGGTTTTAGGTCAGATGAACTCCAGCTGTCAAGCTATTGAAATATGCTTTGTAGGAAGAAATAAATCTACAATTAAAACTATTCCTTCTTGACAAGGAGAGTAATTTGTTGTTGGAACAGAATGCTAAAAGGTGTTGTGGATTCTCTATTGTGTGAGGTTTTCAAATTAAGACTGGCTGTCTTGCAAAAATTTCTTTCAGTTAAACTGCAACTCTCACTGGAGGAAATTCCCAGACCTCTCCACTAAAGGAGGTCAATTTGACAGGATTTGTCCGTTTTGACCAAAAAACCTATGAAATTTAAAGTTTAAGATGCAAGCAGCCTAGGTTCCTCTAGGTTTCTGTCTAAGAGTATTGCTACAGGTGCTTTGGCATTTTTGGTATACCTTGGGAAGCTCTTCCACATCTGTTTGCTCTATTCTATCTGTAAAATGGCAGCAGCAATGCTGATTTCTTTCAAATCCTGCTCTGTTTCACCTTGTGGGGGCATGAATCAAAGGCTGCTTGGCACTGCAGTGTGGATGGGAGAATAGCACAGTCTCCCTTTCTGCAGCCCTTTCATCCCAAACTGAGCTTCAGATCTTTTGGCAGTGGTGTGTGCTGGGGATGCAGGAGCTGGTTGCATTTTTTAAGCAACTCCAGGCAGGTCTGGTGGGGCTGTACCAGGGCAGGTTTCCACACATACTCAAAGCAGATGAACATTGACAGATCATCTGCTTACTGTCTTTCCTTCGCCCCATCATATACAGCTTTGTGAAGAAGAGAAAATAAAATGGGAGGAAGACAACAAGGAGAACATGCTCTCAGGCTAAAGATTTCTAACCAGGATACACCTCTGAAACTATAAGAAATATGCTTCTTGAATTGGCGTTTTTGTAGGTTGCAGGATCACTGATTGCCTTAAACCTTTTCAGGGAATTTGCCCAGTTTCCATTTACCAAATCTCCTGCTCTCCCTCGTCCCCAGGATATCCACTTGCATCCTATTAATTTCTGCTGCTGGACAGGAGCCAGCTTAATGAAGCCTTCTGGGATCTGAGAAACTTTATCTAAAATGTCCATAATTCCTCTACACTCCATCTCAAATGAAAGTGTCTTTGACTTCTTTTTCTTGCTTGCATAAAATCTTTCACTTAAAGCACGGACACAGCTCATCTGCATCTCAGTCCATGAGTCTGGCCCAGACTGGCTGGCTCACAGGACCTGCATGGCTGTGTGACACCTGGCTTTGCAGCTGGTGGCATAAGAGTGAACAGGCTCCCCTTGAGTGAAGGTAACCACCCTGGCCCAAGGGCTTTGGGATGAGACCTTCCCTTGCCTCCAGGACAGCTTACCTGCTGCCTCATATTTTACCTGCTGCCCCTGCTTGCCCAGCAGCCAGTGCCATGGATTCCCACAAGAGCTGCTTGGGTATTGGGATGACTTGGTCCCTCTCATATGTAACTCTGGTGAGGGCCAAAAATCTGCAATCTGGATATAAGATGTGAGGCTCAAGTATAACTCTTGAGGTGTTAGAACTTCCAGTGTCCTCCCATTTAACCATCTTCAGGAGGGAAAACATCCCTGAGTCCTGTAACATGCATTACATACAGTGTAGATGTAATGCCCAAGAATAGGGTGGGATAGAGAGATAGTTTGGGCTCTGGTCATGTCTTGTTGTCTTAAAAACCCTTTTGTTCCTTGAAAAGTACTGTTCATGGATTTGCTATACATCTGTGGACAGGATCTACTCTCATCTAATTTGGGACATTCTGCATTTACCCACTTCTCAGTGTCTGGAATGCCACTAGCTCATTAAATTCATCACTGTCCCTGGTGGAAACATGAGATAAGAGAGTCTCCTCTATCTCTGAGCAACAGAGCCACAAAGTGACACATTGCCAGAGCTCTCCCTCTGTCTATTTCTTTCACAGCACTCCAAGTGCTGAGCAGACATCAGACACGGCAGCCCAGCTCTGTGCCTACCCTGATGAACAGCTTAGCTTAGGAAACATACCACAGGGATGAACATTCCGATACTGAGATGATAGCTGTCCTTCCAGATGGAGGATAGAGATGATGGTTTCTCCAGACTCCAGACAAGAATGGTGGAACACTGAGATGATCTTGTGTTGTCTCTGGGTTCCTGAGGGTGTAGGGGTGACTGTGTAAGAGTGTTGGAAAACCCATCAGAGGACACAGGTGCAGAAGCTATCTGAGCTCTGCAGCATGAGACAAGCACAGTGCAAGAGGGACAAAGAGCAACTAAGAGAAGTCTGGAAGCCTACAACTCTGCTCCAACTGGCAAGTGACAACAGGAACTTCCCCTGAGACCACCTGAAAAGGAGAACTAAATTTCTTCATTGACTGTGCTGACTATGGGCTCAACTCATATGCCTAGGTGTAGGGGTCAGGAACCATTTGAGATGCCCTGGGTCAGCCTGCCTGACTCTAGCTGCAGTCAGAGGGGCTGAGATCTCCTGCAGGCCGCATGTCACATGTCCAAACCCCATGCAGACAGGTTTAAGAGTCCTATGTGGGTGCAACTGGGTCAAGTCCTGGAGATCACTGAGCAGGAGTGGAATTCCCCCCTTGAAACTATGGCCTGGATAAAGGCAGAAACTCAACAAATCTCCACAGTTCCACTGCCTTTGTGTTAGGGCACCCATTTCCACAGAGGCATAGGAGTGGCACAGGGAGCAGATGAAAGGTCTGCCTGCCCCTGCACTCAGTCATCCACAACAGCCACTTACACCTCCCTACCCTCTTTAGGAATGCTTTAACAGGGAGCAGCAAAAAACACACAGATGAGGTGTCTCTTGAGCTCCCAAACACTCTTGGTTTGTTTCGTGACAGACTTGATTGAAAGCAGCTCTCTTGAGGAGCTGGAGTAACGCTGCATTTACACAGTAACCGAGTCTGTTGGTTTATACGAGGAGGGGCAATCTCATTCACTATCCCAAGCAGAAACACTGATGTTGTCTTATAATTAACACTTACTTTTTTCTAATTTTCTTGCCAGAAGACAAGTTTCCTGCCAGGCAGGTTTAGCTTGTCCCAGGAGATCTTCAACTGTTTAAAATTGCATTTGGGAGTACCGGAACACCTTCCTGAAGAACCTGTCAAGGAATACCCCAGATGTGAGGTTTCTGGCTGCTTTCAGTGGCAAATAGTCCCGCATGGATGTTCCCTGCCAGATATAGCAGCTAAGGCTCAGCCTGAGATACTGGAGCTAAAAGAAATGTAGTTTGAGTCAGATACTGGTTTCCTTGCTGTATCTGAACTGAGCACACTCAGGTGTTAGTCACAAAAACATGTCATTTCAGATGACAGGCTCTTATTAAGCTTGTACCCTGTCCCTGGCCAGGAGCCACAAACCCAGAGCACTAATGCTAAAGGCTAATACTGGGTAACACTCACCTCTCAGTTATGAGTCACAGGGACAACTTGTAATAGCTGTATTTTGTGTTTTGACTGGTGCCAGCTTGGACCCTGAAACAATTACATTTTCACTTAAAACTTCTGGGCTCTCTTGGGACGTCTGAACTCCACCCAGCACAGAAGGGCAGAATTTCTTTTGCCCTTTAACTTTGCTTTCCCTTTCTTGCTGCATAGCTTTAGGTAATCTCCAGGCAAATAGTTGCCTGAGTCCTTTCATTTACTTTGTGCTCACTCAGGAAATATTTACAGCTCTATTGGCCTTTCAGGAGGAACCACAATCATGGGAGAGGAGAAGCTGTGCTGATAAACTTCCTCTGAGCCAGTGGGACAGACATACAGATCCACAGGAGAGCCTCAATCCAATAAATCCTAGGTCATCTAGTCCCTGAAATCTAGGAGCAGGGATGCTGCTGCTCCAGCACATTTGAAGGATCACTGAGTCCAAGATGAGTCAGGTTGGAAGGGACCACTGGCTGTGTCATCTGGTCCAATGTTTCTGCTCAAGCACGGTTATCCTACAACCCATTTCACAGGATTGTCTCCAGATGGTTCTGGAATACCTGCAGTAAGGAAGACTCCACAACCAGGATCCCTGGCCAGAAGAAGCTGGCTTTTGTACCAGTTCTTCTGAGATTCACAAGCTAAGTGGGGCTGTGAAGGGCCATGTGACCCTGACTGTCTGCAGTACAAGGTGTGGGTAATGTGGTCTTCTGCCATCCCTGTTTTTGGGACTGGGATTACTAGCAGGAAAATCCTGGTGACAGCAGCAAAGCAAGACAGACTATGACTCTGAAGAAGTGATGGCAGCAATAGCTCTTCTTGATTTCAGTTCAGTGACTTTTAAACCTTGAATTCCATGCTCAATGAGAGAGGTCAGAATGAAACCATTAACTTAAAACCAGTGTGCTTGGGTCTATCCTGAACTGTAGAACCAGGGGGAAAAATAAAATGTATACATGTATTTTGTATGTATAACCAAGGGAATAATAACACAGGATGGAAAATCTCAAGGACTGCCCTTGGTCTCAGGAGATGGGAACTTGTTTTGGGAAGGGTGGATCTCCCTGTTTGTGCCATAGGGCACTTGTGTGTCTCCTGCAGTGTGCATGCCAGGTGTCTGGAAGCAAGGAGTGGCGACGCAGAGCTTTCCCACGCCTGAGACCCTTTGCTGGTCTGGGCAGGGGCCTTTGGGTGTCTTTAAGGTAGAGAGAGAGTGAGAGACAGAGCAGCACCACCCTGCCCCTGGGCAGGCAGGGAGAAGGTGCATGCTGAAGATGATAATGTTGTGCACCAAAGGAGACAGCCTGTGCACAGATTTGCTATTCAATCATTTTGGTTAAGTGTCTTGGTATTTTCCCTTCCCATGACCTTTTCTCCACTCAGCCCTTTTATGTGCCTCTGCTGCATTTTGGCGTCTCTTAGATTAATTTGTCTTCCAGGTTTTGTCCTGTTCCTCTCTTTTATCAAGGCACTCTTCCTCCCCTTCAGTGGCAGAGTGCCCCCTACCCAACACCATTTATACTTGTGAGTGATGGAGACAGGGGTGAAGGACAAGCCTTGATAAAGCAAGTTGTGAATTTGGGGGAACAAGGAATCTGGGAGCTTTTGCTCCAGGCTAGCAGCCAGCCACATTTCTCTGAAGAGCCTTCATAAAATCTTCCCAGCATTTTATCAAAGAGGTGATGCTGTCATGGGTTTGCTTATTATTTCCCTTTGGGGCTTGGTTTCTTCATGGCTTCTTCCTTTCATTTTTGAGGAGGAAACATTTGCAGTTCTGTCAGCCCCTGGGAGGAAAGTAACATACAAAGGGAGCAGGGGTAATGAGAAAGCCTTTTCCTGAGCCAAAGTAACACAGCTTTATGGTCACCTATGTCCTAAACATGTGGGAACTGAGCTCTTTCCTTGAGAGATTTAGGCCAGGAGGTGGTCAGTGGAAGAAAGAGCCATGCTAGGAGTTCAGGGTCACAGCCTGTGTGCTGTCCCATGTACCCTCCCAGATCTGTTCCTCCACCTACTCCACCTTTCCCTCTCTCCAAGGTCTCTGACCTTGACCAGTCTTCCCTTCCTACTATGCCTGAATCTTCCTCTCAGCCAGTGCTCAGACATTTCAGCCAAACCTTGGGAAAATCTGTTTAAATCTTTCCCTCCTCTGTCCTCTATTGAAGTCTACCTCCATATGGGTTTCACTGCCCAGAGGTGACCGGGGACTTTTCCATGGTGGAGGTGGAAGGAGGGACAGAGTCAGGTGAGTTTCCATCCTCTGGTGCTTGCCTGTTCCAGCCTTTGCTCCATGTGTACCATGCCATGCCCTTGCCTGGGGCACTACATGAGTCTGGGACTAGAGTTACTTCAGGTGATGCCCTGGTTTGTGCTTCTAATGTACCTGCCCAATGGAAGAACACTGGAAACTAAGTAAGTCCTGGGTTTAGGATAAACATTACTTAGCAACAACAAAAACATCAGTAGGTCATCAATGTTGTTCTTACACTAAAGGCAAAACCCATTACTGTACCAACTACTAGGAAAATTACTAAGAAAATTAACTCTTAGCCACTCAAGAACTTATCTAGGTGAAAGTCCACAGCTTGCAGACTAAGGCTTCAGCAAATCCAGCTACTCATGGTAGGCAGGTAAAGCTAAGAAAACAACATACTATATCACACAACACTATAACTATGTGGCTCATTCAACTCGAAACTTACTTATTTAAGCTAAACAACTAATATATCTCAACAGTCCTCCCTTGGAGAATTCCTGCTTAAATTCTGAACGCAGCTCATGAAACATTTCAAATTGTGTGATTATTCTCCAAGATTTTATGTACAAGGTGACTCTCAGTAAAAAGTTGAGCTTGGATGCAGCTAAACCCAAGTGAAACATTCCTTGGACTACTGCAACAGCACTGCAACAGCAAAAGCAGTCGATCTACAGTCAAATATTGGTCTCCTTCCCTGATTTTTCTCACTGAAGTTATGTATCAGACCTAAGCCATTGCTTAGACCCTAATGCTAACAGAGAGGACCACATTGCGTTTTCCAAATTCCTTGAGTCACTGGTGGTTATGCTCAATTTATGCACAAATGCATCAGCACGTATACTATTTAAGAGACTCAATCCTGTCCCTCTAGTACCAGCTGCATCTACTTTTGTTCATCTCAAGCGGGCAAAGGTTTGCTTCTGTAGCCACGCTCACCATCCCACATAGGATGTGTGTAGGAGTGGTGAAGAGGTCAGTTTGACTGTAGAAATACTAACTTGTGTCATCAGTTCCACCCACTTCACTCATTATGAGGGATAAATAATGCCTATTGTCCCTAAGTGTTTAAGAGCATATTGTCCAATTTCAGATATTGTTGGATTAACTTCTCTCTTATTAGCAGAGTTGAAATTTAATTCATTGTGGTGAGGAGAGGGACTGTAGATGGTATTGAGTCAATTTTTTCACAAGGTAAAGTAGTTTGTAGTCTGCCAAGTTCACTGTTAATTTCCATGTAACACCTGAAATTAAGAACAACAAATACAATTGGAACAATGAGATCTAATTTTTTTACTCCTTCTGTCACAGTAGGATCATATGCCTTATCTGATTCACAACAAAAAATTAGAGTCAAGAGTTTGGAATTTGAACCCTGTATACTCTTTGTACATTTTTTCTTTCCAAATTTATTAATTTTCCACCACTTTGGATCATTCCTTCTTTTTAGTTTGCCACTTAGCCATGCTGTGGTTGTCACTAGAATTGCCAGCATCATGAGTAGAGTAAGATCTCAATTAATTTTTTTGTTGATTTTCAGGATTCTGTCATCAATCAACAGGCTTGATTTATTTGATGTGAGAATGGTGTATCCAATTTTCTTTTCTTAGAACTTGAACAGCAAAATAAGAATACACTAAAACAGCATATAGCCCCTCCCTTTTGAGTTCAGTTTTGATTTTCAGAAAAATACTTTAATTAAGACTTTTTCTCCAGGCTATTTATCATGTACTTGCATTTCAGGTGGTGTCGGTTGGCACCACTTGGGCATAGTTTCTTTCATCTTTAACCCTTTTTGCATACATATGTCTCACTAGAGTGGGACTCTAGTCCCAGCAGTTAAAAGTTTCAGGTCATCTGTGTGCAGTTCCTTGAAAGGTGTGACAATGTTCAGGCAGAGGCTTCTCCTTTAACATGTTTAATTTCATTCTTACTTCCTTACTCTACTTTCTCTTGCATGTTTGGGAGCATCATGAAGCACGTCCCTTAGAAACCCCACTTCAAAGACAGGAGGAAGCATGGACAAGGAAATGACTGAAAAGTCTGTGTGTGTCTTCTTTCATGGTGTATGTTCTTGCTGGTAGTTTTGGTTGCCTATTTTTCTCCCTTCTAGCATCACAGATAGCCCCTGAAGGGGACAGAATGGTGTCTCTGGGGGACAGTTTGTGTTGCAGATTAGCTCTTGGCTGTACCCTGTCTCATCAGTTGTATACCAGGAAGATAAGCAGAAAATTCTCACTATTTTTCTCCTGTGTGGTTTTGTTTAGCTTCTTCAAAGAAAATCCAGGAAAAATCTTCCAGGGTGATCTGTGCGCTAATAAGCTCTCATCCTCAAAACAAGCTTAATCTCTGCCTTGGGTCCAGAGCCCATGTTGTATTCTTCGTCTCTTGTTTTTAGCATATGAGTGCTCTGCAGGCAGAGAAATCTACCCACACAAAGAGTCTTCTCTCCTGCAGGGGATAATTTTACTCTTGGAGACATACAATGAGATGATTATCCCCTTCTGTCTGGTTTCCCCAGGAGACCAGGGTTATGTGATCATGCATCAGGGATGTGCAAGAAATAGGGTGTGTTTTAAAGCACTCAGCCCATTTCAGGCAAAAATGGAGGAAGGGCTGATACAATAGGAGTGAAGAATTCCTACAGTTCTATAAATGTCTCTGGCTGGATGGAGAAATGAAATAGTGTTATGACTCTGTTGAGAGGACATTAGATAAGCATGAGAGTTAAATTATGACAGCCTCCAAGGATTGGAAGAAGGGAAGAAGTCACCTGTGATAACAGGATCCCAGACTTGAGATAAATATATATGTAAATGATTTTCAATTTTTTTTAACTTGGGAAACAATCTTTGTTTTGAAAACTTCTCTTGTTTAAATAGAATCTGCACAAAGGTGACTGTGCTTTTTAGGTAGAAAGACCTGCTTTGGCTAAGCATGTTATTCTGCATAAAACCCCCTTCTAGTTAGACACAGACCCCTCCACATTCAGTTGCTGACTGCTGAAACTCAGTTCTTGCTTATTTTCTCATGTCTGGAAATATATATATTAAAAAAAAATTAAAAAGTAAAGGAAAAGAGAGACTAAAGCCTTCTGTCTGTTTCAGTGTGTCATTCAGTGTGTAAGATCCCAGCAGAACATTGCACCAGCTGCCCACCAGCCAGTCCTGTCAAATGCCTGGGCCTGTACCCTTGGCACTTGGTGACCATGGAGCAGATTCCTCATCTTGCTCCTCATCTTGTTGTCAGTAATCTTTGTTATTTTGTCTCTTGTGAGAAAACAAAAATAAGCAACGAGGACAAGGATAAGAGCTTCAAGGCCCTGCTGGAACTGTGGGTGAATCACGTGGATACTCTCCAGATATGAGGCAAACACAGTCAAGTCACCAGGGCGTTACAGAGATCCTGCTGGGAAGGGCCCAGCTCTTTGGGTAGGTTAAAGTGAACTCAAAGCCCCAGAGTGGGGAAAGAAGGTGATTTTCTTCCAGGGTTGATTTTTTATCTGAGCTGTGCTGAGATGCTCATTTGAGGGGTTTGGAGCAGTGGAGTTGATGGGCTGCTCTCCCAGGTTTTTTCTCTCAGTGGTATGAGTGCAGCTGGGGTAATGTAAGCCTTTAATTTTGATCCTATTTACAGTAATGCATGGTAAGTATTACAGCATTGCAATTGCCAGGATATAAAAGCCAGGAGCATAAACCACTTATATTTCTCAGCTACATTTATAACAGAAAAATACTTTTATTGGGGGAGTGGTGTGGTTATTTTATTCCACATTTCTTTTCCCATTCCTGGATGCAACTCCAAGGTGTTCAGTCACTCTGCCCCAGGCCTGAAACCTGTGATTTCCTGCTCTAGGGATTTTGCAACACACTCAGGTGTGTCCCACAAGCCCACAGTTCAAAGGGTAATTTGGTCACAAGGTTTTTTAAGTCTCTAACAAGAAGTTCTGGAATGGGGAACCCAACAATGCCTATAGTTAGTTATTGTGTGGCAGCTGTAGCCATGGTTCATTGAGGATTTTAAAGAAAAATGTAATCATCAGGAACAATCCACAGGGCTTCACCAAGGGAAGCAGTCCTGTTTAACTAATTTGATATCCTTCTATGATAAGATCACCCACTGAGTGGGTGTAGTTTTTCTGGATTTTAGGAAGGCTTTTGATACTGTCCCTCACAAGTGTCCAGCTGTGGGATAAGCAGGTTCATGGTGTGCTGGGTGAAGAACTGGCTAAAGGTAGAACTCAAAGGGTAGTAATGAATGGGTCCTCATGTGGCTGGCAATCAGACACCAGTGATTTCCTCAGGGGTAAATTCCAGGGCCACTTCAATATATTTATCAACAATCTGGATGCAGGAGTGTATTATGAGCAAGTTGATGATTGCTGTAGGCTCCTTCCAACAGAAACAGTCTGTTCTGTTTTTCTAATGTAGGGGGACAACTCTTGTTAAAGAAACTTTCTTGTCCAGCCATCAGGAGCCACTCTGGCCATCATACTCACACCCCTTGACCTGAGGCCCCTTCCCACCTACATGACTCACACAGTCAGACTGGGTTTGCTTACTGGCTTGATCCCAGGTTTCCTACAGAAGTGGAGTTTCAGACATCTTGATCCTTAAAATAATTTAATCATGGTGCAATAACAGAATAACAGCTTGAGCTATTGCCTCTGATGAGAAACCCCAACAGAGAAATCCCTGGGCTTTTATACTCTCCCAGTCTAAGGAGAAAACCTGGAGTCATTGGCTTCTGGTGTGTCCCTGAATGCCTAGTCCCCTGCTCAGGCTGCAGCACCCTGTGCCCTTTGTTATGCAAAGGGACAGCAGTTCACATCCTCTTGCTTGGGGCTCAGCCTCTGGCTCCTGCTCTCCAGAGCTCAACCTGCAGCTTGCACACCAACCTGCCTGTGTCAAATATATTCCTCAGCACTCTCTTCCCCTTCACCTTTCACTTTTTTCTGTTTTTTTTTTCTTACCTGATCTCTCTTCTTATTCTTTGCCTTCCCTGTAAGAGTAGGTCTGGCTCTGGGTCTCTTATCTATCAGTTCTAAAAAATGTCTTTTATCTATCAGTTGTTATGGTTTCAGTGGCTTGTAGAAACTAAATATGACATACAGACCCTGTATTAGAGACAGCTATGGGACGACTCGTGTCTTCCAGCCTTGTTGGTGTTTGAGGCGAGGTTTCTCCTCCCAGCATGACTTTGTAGGGGGCTCTAAGGGACTGACCTGCAAGTTATCAGATTATGATTTCCCTAAAGTGACTGTCCCTGGAGAGCATTTCCTAAGAAAAACATATTTGACTGAAAAGCAAATTAAATAAGAACAGTGAATAACTGTACCATTAGATGTTGGCTCTACAAACAAGGAGGCTTTTGTATTCCTCCAGAGCCTGTTTTCCTAGAATAGTTTTATATTGTTTTATGCACTGATTCCTACCTCCTCCTCTTTGTTGCCATAATAGAGAAAAGTGACATAATAGTGGGTATGGACTCCTCTGTGCCTCACTTGAAGACACATGCTAGTTCATAGTGGTTATAGTCTATGCCAGACAAGAACAGCAGCTGGATGAAGAGCCAGGGGGCAGAAGAAGGAACTGAGACCCTAAGGATCAGCCTGAAAAATGATGGCTTGAACACAGAGGGGGTGTCAGAATATGATGGACAAGGAAAACTCCCTCAAGAATGAAGAGCATGGGATAAAAGATAAAAACACATATTTAAAAGATAAAAACCAGCAGGCGACACAGTTGTCAATACCTGGACTATCTGGATTGGGACTGAAACCCTTTGTGGTTACCACTGATGGAATCTCATGCAGGATTTGACCAATTGAAGGAAGTGCTCACACATGCTGGTGATATAGCACCCAGTGTCTGATGAATCCTTCCAGCATTGTGCTGAGTCCTTGCCTTGATCTTTGTCAAGTTCCTTGAAAGTGCAGTCAGAATGGGAGCTGCCATGCAAAGGCTTTATTGAACTTGTGAGGCACCATTTGCTCACCACTGACTTTTGTGTCTCCTACCCTGCTCCAGACACTTGTTTCTTGGAAATCCAGCTTCAAGAAATATTTCTGGAGCTGTTGATAACACTGCTTAATGCAGTTTGCTGCATGTTGGCTTATGCTTTTGGTCTGGTAGCAGGTGTGGGATTTGATGAGAATTCAGGATTGCTGATTCTCCTTTCCATCTTGTTTCACTCTTGACTATGTACATGTTAACAGAAGCAACCAAGATATTACAATTTAGGAAATTGTGGGAAGCTGCAATGACTGTGTGTTCTCAGTCTGTCTCATCTGTATAGATATTTGTAACATGAATCCACAACACTTAAAAATTATCCACTATTCCTGGGTTAGTCAATGCTATTATTCAAAAGAAGAGAAAAAGAAGATAAACTGGCTTAAACTGAGGAAAGTGTGAGACAAGAAACACGCATTTTGTACCTTGGTGGTATTCCAGATGGAGCCAGAGTCACTTTAGGTCAGAGACACTGTAAGACCTACGGCACAACCTTTGTAGGAGAACTCAGAGGCTCTTCTCACTCCTGCTGCACTGCAAAGAAGTTTCCTGGAAAAGCCTTATTTTCCTGGAAATGTCCTCTCCATTACCTGTTCCCGGTGTGGTCCATGCAAGTGAGTGACATACAGGTTCTAATCCTTTTGTTTCCTGAAGTACTGCACTATCATGAGCAAGAGAGAGCATTATCACACCCACTGATTCTCAGGAACTGCAATGTCAGTCAAGCTAAACAAAACTAAACAAAGAATTTGTATATGACAGCAAACGAACCAGAAGAGCTTAGTGTGTTGGAAGAAGAGACAAATAAGAGAAAAGCATATTTTGTATTAGTCATCCTATGGCTGGCCTTCATCACCTCTCACTGTGCACCACACAGCAAACCCAGGACCTCTTTCTTTACATGCTTTTCTTAGCTATGCAGCCTTAAATTGTTCTTCATGGAAGCAAATGAACATTTCAGTATTTCTCTTTCTTTTGTACCAAAACGCACTGTGAAGTTCTGTTCAGATTTAAATCTTGCCTCCTCTCCCCACAAACAAACTCTTTCATAACTGACTTGATTAGGAGGTCTGTTGCCTGTGAAATTACTTACACTGGATTTTTATCATAAGGTGAGGCAGGAGTTTTGTTCTCCTATGTGCACTTGCACATGAGGCTCATTACATTCTGAACTGCATCTGACAGTTACTGACAACCAGTAAGTCAAGGATGATTTGGCTGCAACTGGTCCCTGACCTAGGTTTTTGTGGGCTGCAATCTTTCATTTGTATTCAACATGGGCATGAATCCACCTCAGTTAGTAAGCCAAAAAGCTGTGTTAATCCCAAAATACAAATTATTATGAAGCAGAGGCTATTTTAGCTTACCAATGGTCCATTTTGTTGATAGTGGTGGCAACTCAGAGACTGTCTGCTGCTGACGACTCATGACAGCTCTCAGGCTGGCATGGAAACATCTAGAATGTATCTGCCTGAAACAGATCATAATTTTCTGGCTTATTTTTCAACTAAAACAACTCACTGAACCTCTCTGTACCCACACAAAAAGTTGGCAAAGCTGATGGAAGACTGTACCTCCATAAGCTTTGCCTGAAGACATCTTCAGAAAGCTGCACTTCAGTCTTCTGCTTGGATTAGCCAGGCTATTCCAAACACTTTACAAGGCTGGCCACTTTACATACATTGATTTGGCTGTGTTCCAAGGATGGAGATAACTCTGGTGACCAGACCCAGGGCTGGTACTCCATCCCAGCTGTTGTAAGTGTAAAATAGTGTAGAAAATGCAAAGCTCAATATTCCATGGAGCACACAGGTAGAAGCGTAGAAAGCAGATGGCAGTCTTGTGGTTTGTGTCACTGTGGCATTGATCATGGAATGAGGCATAGGCTGTATGGTCTTGTTCTTCTACCCCATACCCACAAATGTCAAGTACATCTCCTATCAAGAAATATTCTATACAACACGCCCACAAAGAATGGAAGATTTCACCACAGTCCCAACCACAGCCCTTTGCACAATAATGGTTAAGAAGTATAAAAAATACCCCAGTGCTGCATCTAACCAGAGGATCAGAATTGGACATGGAATTGCAGGGACAGGTTGACAGTTTTGTTGTCTTCACCCTCCCTGGAACAGACACCTTTGGGTAAGCCCTGTATCCTCAGCTGTATGAGTGTTGACATGGGATATTAAGCTTGTGATTGTGGTTGTACTGTTGGTGCTATTTGTAATTGCTCTGTATTATCAGCAGCAAACTAAAAATCCCTGACACGTTGCATTCAAAAAATTGTGAAATCCATTAATCCTCCTGGCTCTTTTGAATGTGATTTGACATATAGGTCATTGACTGTTTTTGCATCCAATGCTGCACCTCTAGTTTTGCTTTTGTAACACTACCTAAAAGGTTTTTCCTGGAGTCCACTGTGGACCTCCCAGAGTTCATTTTGTTACTCCTTAAATCAACTGTTCCTGCTTCAGGAAACTTCAGGAAAAAACAGCTCCAGCATGTAGTTCCACTATTTGTTGACTCCTATTATATTTCCTCTTCAGAGTCCTCTTCAGAGGCTGATTCCAGCTCCCTAGACTCTGTTTCTAGGACACGTGTTCTGTCTAGTGGTCTTGGTAGTCTCCTCTGCTCCTTCAGTTTCTTGGTAGCCCTGTTGAACTGGAGACTCAGCAGCAGAGATTGTAACTCCCTTGTTCTGCCTGCCCCAAAAGGCCATAACATAGACCATAACATTTGTCCAGTTTGCAATGGGATCACACAATTGGCTTATAATAATCCCTGCGGGTGCCTTCCAACTCAGGATATTTGGTGATTTTATGAATATGGTAAGATATCACAGTCAGGTCAGGATAGTGCAGGAATATCCATCATCACTACCTGCACTGTTGATGGACCCTTCCCATAGACTCATCAATGTCAGTGCTTATTTTGCACACAAAACATGGTTCATGTCAAAGCACTGTTTTCCAGCCACCTGAGAATATAAAAGCTATAGCAGTAGACTTGCATTCAAAGAGACCTCAAAGGAAAATTCTATTGACTTATGATAGAGATGTGTGATTTGACTCTTTTCTCTGATTTACTCTGAAGCCCAGTGTCCCAAAAACATATTAAAAAGCAATGTGGGAAGCATGATAATTTTAAATAATGACTGCATTGCTTGTGGTCTGTAAATATGTCATCAGATATTGCTGAGGATCTCAGCTCTGATACCCTGGGAAAGTTCCAACATAGATAATTGCCTCCTGCCTAATTCAATTCACATTTAATAGAGTGGCAACACTCAAGTGATTGCCCTGGGGTGAATAACTGGTGGGAATCAAGAGTGCACAAAAAGCACATTAAGAAAGAGAGATGGAAATCCATTGAAAATCAGTGTTTGGGGAAAAGTCCTCCTCCCTTGCCTCAGGAAGTCCCGAGCCAATTTCCCACTTTCAGCTGCACCAGCCTGAACATATGGAAAGACACCTTGGGTCGTGCTTCTTCTAAAAGGGTGATGTCATGAAGGATTACATTGGGGGTGGTGCCATGAGGGGTGCCAAAATTCTTTCTGCAAAACTCTTAACAAATCTCATTTTTTCTTCAAACCTTGTTAGTAGTTATTGTAGGGACAACGGACCTTTGTTTCTATGCACTTGCTGTCCCTCCTATGGAAAAAGGAAGGCATTCTATTTGTTGCCACTGGTGGAAGAGCAGCAGTACAGTGAGCACACAACTCTTGTAATGTGGTGGTTGGTGTACACTGTGCATTCAGAGCTGACACCATTTACATCCTATGTCTGTCTGTGTCCAGTATTCAAACATGCCATCTGCAAAGGAAAACCAGACATATTGCTAGGGCAGCTGGAGATAGGCATGCCAGAGGGACAAGTAAGCATGTCCGGTTTAGACATGGCTAAACTGACACTTGCTCCTTTGTTGTTTTCTCTTGCACAGTCTTTCCTCCCCACACATGAAGCAAACTGAAATTGGTTGGTTTTGCAGAAGAAGAAGAAGAAAAGTTTCCTGCTCTGGCAGAGGCTTCTTGCTTTACTCTATGTTCTTTGAGATTCTATCTGCTGAATTTATTGTCTCCTTAGCAGATTAACAAGTTTGCTGGGCTCAGGATCCTCTGTGGCAGGTGCTGCATGTGCACCTAGCAAAAAAATTCTCAGAGATCCTACGACCCCAGATGGGTCAAAGCAGGACAAGAAATAGTTGCTCCCTATCAGGTGGCCATTCTTGCATGGAGGCACAGAGGGGTGCAGCTTACCTCCTTCTATCTTTGTTGTGAAAAATTGCACCACTACCTCTCCTCTTCTGAATAAAAATCTAGAGATCTCAACTTCCTTGCAGTGCTGAGATCCTTCTGTTTCCTCCCCTGGGAGGCACCTGGCTCCTGGTGGTCTTCCTCCAAGTGTCCTTTCAAAAAATTGTGCTGTGTCTTGGGGGTAATCTCAGTATTACATTTCACAGTCAAGTTTTGAGCATCTGAACTGCAAAACAGCCCTTCAGAGAACGCCCCAAGAAGAATCACGGAATCATAGAATGGTTTGGGTGGGGAGAGACCTTAAAGATTGTCTTGGTCCAATCCCCCTGCTGTTGGAAGCGATGTCTTCCACTAGACCAGGCTGCTCAGAGACCCATCCAACACTGCCATAAACATTTAAGGAATGGTATATCCACAACTTCCCTGAGCAACCTGTGCCAGTATCTCACCACCCTTACAATAAAGATTTTTCTCCTAATATCTGCCCTCTTTCAGTTTGAAGCCAGTCGCCATTTTCCTGCACTACGTGATCTTTTAAACAGTCTCTCTCCCATCATAGAATCATGGAATTTTTTGGACTGAAAGAGACTTTAAAGATCATTTAGTTCCAACCCCCAGTGTCCTTTTCACCTGTGCAGCCCTGGGATTCCCTCTCCCAGCTCTCTTTTAACAGTAAGGGAAGAGCTGCTTGTGAATCCCAGGCAGTATTCCTGAGCCAGCACCTCTGCAGGGAAGCTAGCCCAGAGCCTTCAATTAATCTGATCTCTGAAAACAGACCTGCTGCAGTCTGAGCAAGTACATTAGGAGAAAACCGAGAGTAGGATCCAACAAGATTTTTCCATTTCAATTTGAATGGAATGATTTACTCACCCAACTGTGCTTTTCTTGTTATGCATTTAAGGGATATTCTCACTTAGGTGAATTCTGAGCCACAGACTTTTCTAGAGGGTGTGTTATAATTCAAATTGCAAGCTGGGGCAGCTCTCCCTGGCAAGCTGGAGCTATTGAAAGGATCTTGGCTTCAGTAGATTAAGATAATTGGGATGATTGGACAAAGGAGAAAGAAGACAGGAGAGAGAGCTCATTTCATCCAGTTATGTATACAGATTGTTAAGTAATCATATAACTTAGTAGTAATGATTCATCTTGGTGATGTCTTGTTAAAGTTCCGGGCTAGTTGTGTCTTGCATCCATGCTCCAGGCTGAAATGGGGACAAAACCATCCCTGGTTTAGAGCTGTGGTTAGATATTGCATAAGGGACTCAACTTTCTTTCCTAGTGGATGCAGAGGCTGACTCTGAAGGGATTATTGTGTGCCATGGGTGGGGACTTTTTAACTGGCAGGAGCAGACCATAGGTGGAGGAGAGTACTTGAAATGGGGGGAGATACTCTTCAAAATAGTGGAAAATATGGGGCCTTGACAACAGGCTGCTCTTGGCAAAGTCTGCTCTTGCCAGATGCACCCTTTGCAGAGATCACATACAAATCTGGCACATGCTAATTTTGCTGATATTAATTAGACAGCCATTTCCTTTGAGGCCAAAGGCATTTTGGATAAGCAGTCACTGGCCTATTGTCCAGGATTACTCTGGTTTAATCCTGGCTTTTAGGCATTTTTTTTCATCCCCCTCATGGAACCTCTGTCTGTAGTCCATAAGAGGAACACATTTTCCTTGACCATGACATGATGGGCCCATAGTGCAGAGCAAAAGAAGAAAGAACCTTTGCTCTTTTGGTATAAATGTCAGCCCAGCACAGTAGGGGATCCCATCTTACAGGCACATGGTATTATTGGTGACAAACTTAAGTGTCATGCTTTTAGCTTTGAGTCTACAGCAAGCCAGACTCTGGACAGCCTGGGGCAAAGGAAGGTCTAAGAAATGGGAGTTACCAGATCATTCCTGGAGTGGGGATGTCATAAGAGATCTATGGCATATTTGAGTTATGTCAGTTCAGCCCATGTGATGAGGAATTAATTTTTTAGCTTCCTTTGCAGGAGGTTCACTGAGTTTTTCAGTCCATGGTGGAGGTGGGCTCATATCCCTGAAGCTGAACCTGAGATCCTGCAAAAGGTCCCAGCAAAAAAAATCAGGGACTGTGTGACAGAAGGAGGGGATTGCTCTTCCCTAACCCTCTGTACCAGGTCTCTGTGTTTCTGGGTCATGTTACAACACAGATTTGAATCAAAGCAGAGTTTGAGTCCTGAATAAATTTAAATTAAATTAGCCAAGATTTGTAAACAGACTTTAAGCAAGATATGCTTTTAATATGTGCCTGACCAAGCAGATGCACAAAGTTGGTGTGTCATTCCTTGTCAATGTCAGCCAAGCTAAATGTGGGCAACCTTGTCCTCTCTGTCCCTGCCAGCATGGCTGCATGGCCCAAGCACATTGGCCTTTTCATTGCTGGGTGACAGTTAGATCTGCTCCATGGACTGCCTTTCCAGGGGAGCACAAGACTGCTAGCAGTGGTTTAAGGGAGAAGGAGGAGGAGAAAGGAGAAGGAGAAGGAGAAGGAGAAGGAGAAGGAGAAGGAGAAGGAGAAGGAGAAGGAGAAGGAGAAGGAGAAGGAGAAGGAGAAGGAGAAGGAGAAGGAGAAGGAGAAGGAGAAGGAGAAGGAGAAGGAGAAGGAGAAGGAGAAGGAGAAGGAGAAGGAGAAGGAGAAGGACACACAGAGCAGACAATACAGGAGAGGGAAGATGTGATCTTGGTTTAACTGCCATGGTGAGACACTATAAGGGCTTAGTGCAGTCAAATGACATCTGATTTGACCTAGAGACAGCACAGTACAGTCTGTGCTGGGTCTGATCCAAAACAAAACCTGCCAGATCAGAGTTAATCCTTGGAATACATTTCTGTCAGCAGCATAAACTTAAGTTGTACCACGGCTTTGCTTCACATGGCTGCAGCTTCTTTTTCTGGCACTAGGAACCCCTTGCATGCAGAGGGAGATGGCAGTAGTGTTCTGCTTCCCCAGCTCCATACCAAAGAACAATTCCTTCTGACAGGCCAGTATGGAAGGAAAAAAATCTATTCCTTGGCGCAGACAAAAGGCAGGTCAAGACATATTCCACAATGATTTTCTGCCTCATAAATTGCAGATCTTGATGGCTGCAAACCCATGTGAACCACAAAAGCTATTCCCTTAGCAACAGGTGGTATAACAAGAGATCAGAGTAGCTGGAGCTACCCCCACACGATTCTATGTCTTGCCTCACCTGCATGTTGCTTTCAGAGTTGGTGATGCCTCCAGCCTTGTCACACGGGGCTATCACCATGGTGGGACTATCATGGGGAATGACCAATGCAGGTACAAGCAGCAGGTCCTTTGCAGGGTCACTTTTAAAAGGATATTTGTGCTGTCTGAGAGACCATGAGGAACTCACTTAGCTCACTTGTTGTTACACATAAATGTTTGAAATCACTTAAAGAATCACTGGCAAGGCTATCAGTAAAAACCAGATTTAATATTGAGCAACATCATGACAAAGTTCATTGGCAAGATTTACTCTACTATTTACTGGACAGTTAAGGCACGCCAAGGAAAAACAAGCAACAAAAAAATCAAACAAAATCCAGCCAATCAAAACAGAAATGAGCCAAGAACTATCTATATATGTGTGTGTGAGAGACAAAAGGAGAGTGAGGGCAAGGATAAAAAGGAATATGGCCTAAAATCTTAACAGCACTCAATAGTACTTAGGCTTAACTTATAACTTAGCCTTAATTTATACCTTAAACTTATAATTTAACCGTAACAATTTAACAGAGGAATGACTCTTAACAGTGTTTAACCTAACTTATAACTTTGAAGTTAAACTTAGCATTGTAGCAAAAGAACAAACATTTAGCAGCATTTAACTTATCTTATAACTTATGACTTTACCTTACTTAGAGGCCTAACTTAGATTCTATCTAAGATACTTAAACATCTAATAAAGGAGCATTTCTCCCAGATTTGCTGTAGCATATGCACATGTGCATGCACACAGACAAGGAGTGGGTGCAAAGAAGATTCCTCTTAAGGTAGGGAAATATTCACTTTGGATGCCTTTGCACCTCCCCAGTGGTCCAAGGGCTGGGCCCCAAGACTTAGGGCTGTTGGCTTAGCATTCATTATCATCCAGCAAGTCTCTGAGTAAAGCAAACATGAGAGCTGGCTGGCTCTGAGAGGCTCCACTCAGAGGGAGATTGCTGATCACAGCCTGCTAGGGCTCAGGAGAGCTCCAAGGGTCTCATTTTGGACCATTTCTTATAGTGCCACAAGACAGTGAGCTTTAGTCATAAGAATGTTTCATCCCAGCCACAGTTTAGGTTGACACTTTCTTTGAAAGTGTGAGAACAGGGATGTTTCTGCTATTCAGGGAAGACATATAATTTCCAAGGCTGTTCATAAAGAAAAGAGGAGATTGTTAGACTGCAGCAGCTCCTGGGAACAGTCTGTTTCAAATAAGCTCAAGAGGAACTGAGCCCAGCTGCTGTTTGCCAAGGTCAAGGCCGAGTGAGCATTTCTCAGCAGCAGCGTTGCCTGGAAAAGGTGGGGGGATGCACCACCACACCTGAGTTTAGGTCTCTTCACTGAGGGATGTAGGATCTGGTGTTGCCTCTTCCTATGCATACACACAGTGTATGTATAACTGGATCTGTTGCAGTAGATTTCCCTAGGGATTGCATCATGCAAAGGACTATCAGAGTGTCTCATGAATCTGTGGGGTTTATAGCTTTGGATCATCTGATATGGGGAAAATTGTAGGGGTAATGCAGTACCTCACCTCCTCAGGTAGGATTGAATTTTCAGGCTAAGACTGCAGTCTTGGCAACCAAATGCATTTAGGCAGCATTTGAAATGTTCCACTGTATGTGAAAAATCCCTGTGTGAGTGTCAGGCCTGACATAGGAGCTGCAGCAGACCCCTAAAAGCAGCTTCACGTGGCCTTTCAAAGGCAGCATTCAGCACATTTGAGCATTATGTCAGTGCATCTGCTTGGGTTCCCATCCTGTCTTCAACACTTTGTGCCTCAGAACTGATCTTCACCCACAAAACTCATAGGGTTTGGAAGTCCAGATCCCAGTGGTGGGGTGTGCGGTCTATGCTTCATTTATTTCTATGGTCTTGGGATATGTGATAAGAAGAGTGTGTCTTTCTCAAAGCCCCAGGTTCACCTTCATTTTCATCCGTGTTTGCAACGTTTTTTGCCCTGGAATCTAGAGTGAGGTTACTCTCATAATGAGGTTTTCCATGAACCAGTGAATGTAACTTTGGCATTCCTCATATTGAGATACAAACATTTTCAAGTCCTCCTTAAGACCGTACAGAGATCTGGAACCAAGCTGTACTCCTAATGCTCATGCAAAAGTTAAAAAATAAAGATGATAAAAACTTTCTTGAAAAATATTACATTAGAGACTTTCTCTTATATATAACTGCCCTAGTCTTTTAATTATCTTATAATCCCTGTTTTAAATATCTGCCTTTCTTCTTTCACATTTGTTTTCATTTTCATTCTGTATCCACCTGATTATCATTTCCATACATTTCATATCACTGGGGTTGGAATTTCCCATGTCTTATATAAATGGCATTTAAAAAAATTATTTCCTCATTATACTGCATGATTAAGTTGTTATGTAAAATTCTTTTAATCTGTTTCCATAAAACCTAATGTCTCTGGGGCAGGCTCATTAAAAGTTTGTGGTTTCCCAGATGATTACTTGGGGCCTAAAAGACATACAAACACCAGCCATTTGTCAGTATATCATCCCTATCAGCTATATTTGTAACATCCCAGGCTTGAAGTAACAGGGCAGACTGATTACAGGCCACATTTTGGGGGAATTTTGTTTGCATATATGTCATTGATAAGTTAAGAAATTTTTACTGGGTATATTCCTGTTGTAAAATTTTAATTTCATACAGCCTGGGTATCTGTAGCCTGATCTCCTGACTTGCTGAAACCAGTGACTTTTTGGTTGGTATAGCAGAGTGAAGGCCTATCTGTGAAGATGTATTAATTATCATACATTATCTTGGAGAGAGCTCCTTGCCAGAATGTTTTGTATTCCCACAACCAAGATGTTTGGTAGTGAGTGAGAAATCCTGGTCCATATGCTTTTGGAATGAGTAGGTAAAAGCATGGCATAGAGCCGTAGAAAGAATTGTTAAATTTGGAAAGGACCTGCAAGATCATAATTCCAACTTTCAACAAACCACCACCACCCATTCATTACCAAACCATGCCCTCAGGTGCCACATACACATGATTTTTGAACACCTGTGGTATGATAACTCCACCACTTCCCTGGGCAGCCTTGTTTCAGGGCTTTACAATGCTTTTCAGTGAAAAAACTTTTCCCTGTAACTAATCTAAACCCCTCCTAACATGACTTGAGGCAATTTCTCGTTGTCCTGCCACTTGTTGCTTGGGAGAAGAGATTGACCCAACCTGGCAATACCCTCCCCTCTGGGAGTTGTAGAGAGGGAGAAGGTCCTTCCTGAGCCTCCTTGTCTCCAGACTAAACAGCCCCAGCTCCCTCAGCTTCTCCTTGTCCAACTTGAGCTGCAGACCCTGCCCTTCTCTGCTCCCTTCTCTGGAAATGCTCTAGCACTTCAGTGTCTTTCTTGTAATGTGAGGCCTAAAACTGATCACATATTTAGAGGCACAAGTCATGGAAAAGTTTGATTATCCCTTGCAAGGCCATCAGCTGACTTGGCGCTTTCTACCATCTTTCTTCCAATCTGTGCAATATCAAGGTAATTTTTCTTGTGGCATACAAAGCTCTGGACACAGGCCAACAGCATCTGACGCTGGTTTCAGAGCTCTCCCATCAATGGTAAAACCAGGTGGGAGGTGGCTGTGTGAGCACCTCCACACCACACTGGATAGCTCCTTTTGCTCTGGATCCTGGAGGCCAGCATGGCACCCCATACCCAGCCTGCTCATGGGACCTGGACCCATGTCTTCACATGGTGCTGTATCACAAGCTCTTCCAGCTTGTGATACAGCACCAGCTCAGATGCTGAGCTACCCCAGGCACCTCTATACTGTGTGCTCTAGAGTTTTGCTGGGATCTCTACCCCTGTCATTCACTGTTTGTTGTTTCTGGATATTTATCTGATGTTTGCTGTAATATTTGAATGAAGAATCACAGAATGGTTTGGGTTGAAGGGATCTTAGAGACCATCTTGTTCCACCTCCTCTGCCAAGGGCAGGGATATCTTCCATCAGACCAGGCTGCTCAAAGCTTCATCCAGTCTAGTCCTGAATTCTTGCAGGCATGGGCTTCCACAGATTCTCTGGACAACCTGTTCCAGTGCCTCATCAACCTCACAGTAAAGATTTTTTTTGGTAGTATCTTATCTAAACCTATTCTCTTTCAGTTTGAAACATCCACAGTACTACAACTTGTCAAAGAGTTGTTTTGCCTGGAGGCCTGCCTTGCCTTGAGCAATGGATGCATTTCCTTGTGTGAGAGAATAAAAGAACACCCAGCCAAATCCAACAACAGATTTTGCTTTCTGAAAGTGACTGATGATTAAAAAATGCTCAGACCAATGCAGGCTTGAATCTTCTTAACGCTATCTGTCACACTCATTTGGGAATCACCTTTATTTTATGGTGCTTATCACCCAATGAATAATGTTGGACTGGAAAGGGATGGGAAAGATGAGCATGGAAAGGCCTGGAAAGAGGACACAGAAACTGGTGCTGAAAAGCACATAACACCTGGGCTCACTGAGGATGATGTGTGCACACTCAGGAAAAATCCTGCAACAGAAAAGAATGGCATTGATGGAGTAACATCACACTACTGAGAGATGGAATGCCAGAAGTTTTAACGAGGGTTCAGTCAGTTTGAGATCACTTCAGCGTAAGGAAAAGTGGTAAATGAGGTGGTCTGGATCTTCACACTCCAAAGATCTGCAGTGTAAACAGACAGTCTGCATCTGTGTAAAAGTTCAAAGAAATGCCTGCTTGCAAATATTTCCCACCATGTGGAGAGTCAGCATAGCCTTTTATTTCAAGCCTAGTGGTAATAATTTACTTTTTTTTTTTTCCTTGATTTGGCTGTATCTGTCCATTGCCAATGGACAGGACTTACTCACCTGTAACTCCTACTTTTCATTATAAAATCTTTTTTCCTGTTGGTGGGACTTGTTTAGTAATTGAATGAAGACAAAGAGAGGGTGGAAAACTGATGAAGTGATATTTTTCAGAGAAAATGCAATCCAGGTCAAAAATTTACACCTTTGCCAATTCACATCTCCTGTTTCCAAGTATGTAGGCTGTTTTAAGGAGGCTTTCCATGCCAGACGTGTGCAGATGCAGTTGCATTGCTCTACTGCAGTGGACAGCAAGAGAAAAGGAGTAGGTGAGTGGCTGAAGGGATCACTGTCCTCCAAAATCCCCCCGATCAGTTTAGCATCTACAGTCTGTCAATGCCTCATCACCAGGTTGTCCTTTGGCTGGCTCCTTTTTTCCTCCACAAAATTAGTCTTTTAAAATAACTCTATAGGTTCCCATTGTTTGCACTAATTCCTTCACAAATTCCCAGTGGGATGTAGAAGGCTGCCACTCATCCATTGCCCTCCCAGACCTGGGATCTTCATCATCAGCTCCAGCTATATGTGACACATTTTTTGCAGAAAGCAGAAAAAACCAAAGCCATCTAAACACATTAAATCAAGTTGCCAGGAGCTTGGGGTCAGGCCACTTTTTCAAGGGACAAGAGCAGATCCAGGTTACTTGACAGCTCACTTAGACATGATTCTTGAAACACTGACTTTCTATTCCATTTTGAGATTCCTAACCACTGCCATGAACAATAAATAATGTGTGAATATTAATATTGTATTAAAAGAGTTCATCTTATGTATTCGTTGGGGTTTTTTGATACCAGACCATGCAGCATTAACTTGATGTACCAGTTAAAACTAGTAAACTGGTCTGCCTCAACTGCCAGCCTGGAACTCTCAGTGAATGAGCTCTGCTGCTGGTAAAGTTGCACATTGGAGAAGTTCACTGAAGAAGAGATTGAAATATGAATGTCGGACAAGAGGTGTGAATATCTAATAAGAATGTACTTTCTACAGCATCCACCAATGGATTAAGCAGGTGCTGGTTTTTTGAATGCTCAAAGATGACATTGCTGATGACTCATGCTGGAACATGGAGTTAACTGAACACACTAAAGTGCGTGAAAATTTATCTTCCTTCAGGATATTTGAAAAGCAGTTGGATTCCCTGGCAATTATTCTAGCTGGAAAGGTAACTACTGGCCAGGGTGCCAACAATTCATCAATGTTAATGGCATAAATGGCATAGTGTCAAAGGTAAAATAAAATCTCCCTTGCACTCCTTTAAATGTCTTGATCTCTTGAAAGAGGAAGTTTAATGATTTGATAGTATTCAGCAATTTGATTCTGTGTATTTTCTCAGGAGTGTTGCTACACAGTTGCAATAACATGTTAACTACCATATTTTTTAGCCACAGAAGAAAGCATTCAAGCAGCAGTTTTATGTTAGTACATTCATATTATTTCTAGTCTTCAACTTCTCTTCCCTGGTTCACAAAGTCTTTGCCAACAGGAGCTCTCACATTAAAGGACTAACTTGGCTGGCTGGAAAGTGAACCCTGAAGGGCATTTTTAAGAAAGGCAGATATAGTGCTGGCTGGAAGAGGGAAGGAGCCCCTGTCTGGGGAGAAGTACAAGGAGAGGGCTCAGTGCAGCCACATGGGACCTGGCATTGGCACCATGGGGAAGTAACACTTGAAAATTTGCACCCTATTACAGGAATGCTGCTCTTCCAGACACACAGTAATTTCCTTGCTGACAAACTCTTGGTTCTCTGACTCCCATGGAGCCATGGGTGTGATTTTGCTCCCCTGAACCATCTGGGTGCCTCTAGCCTTCCCTCCCCAGGTCTTGTTTCAAGCATTGACTGCACACCAGCAATATGTGTGGAGAGTCAATAAAATTCCCTCCTTTCTGGCCTAGAGTTATTTGGTGAAGCACTGCAGGGAGCACAGCTGAGGGGGTACCTTGGGAAGCTCCATATCAGGAGTGACAATTAGATTTACACTGATTTACCCCTTGGCTGGTTTATTTATTTGTGCAATCACAGCTAAGACAAATGACTGTCAAATTGACCTGGTCTTGTGGAAGGTGAGACAGGCTTGGAACTAGATGGTCCTTAAGGCCCCTTTCAACCCAAACCATTTTGTGATTCCTCAGCCAATAGTCAGCAAGCACATGATCAGACTCCTGCTACTCTCACCCTATGGGTGAGAGTGTCTCATGATGCACTAACTCTTGCATGGAGTGGTTAGAATTGCTGTGTTATGTTTCCTTGTCTGGTTAACCAGACTCACAGTTTTTGCCAATCTCCATTCTGGACAACTAGGAATCAGCTCAGAAAATAGGTGGATTTGAGTCTTCTTTGGGCTGGATGACTTTACCTTTGAAATGTTATAACGCATTGTGGTTCTGTCTTCTTGGTTAAGTGAAGGTAAGGAGACCCTTTTGCTCTCATGATCCCACAGAACCTGTGCCTGGGCTTTTGGAGTACTGCTCTTTTACTGGAGGTATTACTTAGTCATGTTCTTTCAGTGGAGATATTAGAGCTGTTGGAGATGTACAAGGTCCTGAAATCACAGACAGCCCCATGTTAATATAGCCCAGATGTTAGCCCAGTGAGACTGGGAGAGACACATTGTAGTTAAAAATGGCTATGATGACGATCCCTCCAGCCTTTTTCAGGATCCATGTCCTGGTAATGTGTGTAAGGGGTGACATCCCTGCTGTGGCTGCCAGTACTCTGGGTGACTCTTTGGATGCAGCTGAGTACCCCAGCCTTGTGTACAGGGCTTCATCCTGACCATCAATTTTTCTGCCATTGAAGAAAGGTCTTTGTTGGCTTTGGGCTGCTGGGAGGGGAGCCTGTCACAATGCTGCAGTGACTGTGAAGGACTAGGGCTGGTAGGCACTGTGTGCTTGCCTGGTTCCAGGGCTCTGCTGGATTCACCCTTCACCCAGGCGCATCCTGTCCTTCTGGTTCCTTCTCAAGTGTTTCATCACAGGAAAAGGGTGCTCCTCTTGGCCCCAGCTGATCTCACCATCAGAGGGTTTATCTTTAGCTCTGACCTCACTTCTTTTTTAAAGCCAACATTGTAATTCTCCCTTAGGAATTCTCCCTTTGAACTCCAGTTAGGACTGTACAAGGCTTTCCTCCAGTATCTCCTACAGGAACTGTACATCTTGGTTCTTTCGAACCTTTACTGTCTTTGTCATGCTTTTGTCACTTCTTTTTTTTTTTGTTGTTTGTTTTTTTTTTGGTTTTTTTTTGGGTTTTTTTGTTTGTTTTTTGTTTGTTTGTTTGTTTTCAGAGCTTTCTGACTTGGGTTCCTCATCTGTGATGTAAATCTGATATATTATTTTCATGCTTTGAAGACATACCTTTATGTTTGGGCTCTTGGAATGAAAGAAAACAGCATTAGGTTGTGCCATGAGAGATTTATAGTGGACATTAAGAAAATTTCTTCAAAGAAGGCGTGGCCAAGCACTGGGAGAGACTGCCCAGGGAAGTTGTGGTGTCACCATCCTTGGAGGGATTTAAAAGATATGTAGATATTTCATTTATGAACATGGTTTATTGGTAGGCTTGATTCTATTGGGTTGATAGCTGGATTCAATGTTCTTAAAGGTCTTTTCCAACCTAAACAATTCTCTGATTTTATGAAACCCATTGGAATTTTCTGCTACAACTCTGAAGGACAAATTCACATACATATTTTAGATGCTCTATCATCTATGTAAGCCATATATCTAGATGGATGTCTTTTTTCTGCTGATCATAGAATGATCTTCCTTTTCATTTTATCCCTTTTCATCTCCCTTTCCTACCAATGTTATTTTCCGGGTTGGATTTTTAACTTTCCTCATCCCACAGATTTCTCTGACCTTCCCAGTTTCTATCTCACCTCCCTGAAGAGTGTGACTGCTATGATATTGTCCTTTTCTCCTTCTGGAAACATGGACATGCTGCAGAAGACAGGCAATTCATGCACACCATGAAATTAAAATATAAGAACCAATTTAGAAGGAATCTTGAGAGAGAGCATCTGAACCATCTCTCATTCCTGGAGCAGGATCCTGTCAACTTACATAATTCCCTAACAAATACTGGTCTAGTCTGTTTTTCCAAGCCACCCAGGATGGAGGATCCACACCTTCCCAGGCAATCAGCTTCACTATTGTCACTATTTGAAAATTCCCCCAATACCTAATGTAAACCCCCATGATAGTTTTTTCTATCCAGCCTTGTTTTTTCTGTAGACCTATATGATGTGACTGGGTGTCCCCTGAGTACCTTTATTGTTTTCACATTCTCTAACAAGTCTTATTTTCCAGGTCTCTTATTGCTGCAGATGGTGCCTTCTCCTTGCTGTGCTTGGTTTCATCTCTAAAACAGCAGATGAAAAGGCTTGCAGCTTCACACTGTCCCTCCATGAGAGGTGGGAAACCGGTGAGTTCTATATGATCCAGTGAGACTAGTGTGGTCATGTTGTTCAGGGAAAACCCCAAGGCACTTCAATAATCATCTTAAATGAAAGGGCATGCAAATAAAATCACCAGAGACAGTCATATCTTCTCATCTTCCTATTTGTATCTTCAGTCCCATATTTAGTCAAATGGCAGAATCATCCTAATCTAGGTACCCCTGCCTTCCTGGGGACATGATTTTATTGTTTGTGAGGTTTAAGACCAATAAGAAATTAATTTTAATCTTGAACAGGCTGCAGTCAGGACTTTGATTTCATTTTAATATGTGTACTGCTGCATGAGACCATTTCTGAGCTGAAAAATAAATTTAGGGAGAAGATATAATTCTCCCTGGTTTTCTTGTGATATCAGCTTTATGGACAATGTGGGACCAAGGCTTTTATAAGAATGATTCCCATTCTTATAGCACTGTGGGCTTAGCTAAGAAGTGGTACCACTGGACTACTCAATATATTGGGAAATGTCAAAAGACACATGTCTTTGACAGAGGGTTAGTCTCAAACAGGAAGGGGGTATAAGGTCACTTCAACTCTTCCTGTCTGTCAATTCAAAAAGTCCTGGAGGGTCTGTGTCCAATATGGTGCAGGACAAGAAAATATCTTCCGAGCAGGGTATGGTTTTAATGAGACAGCACATCCTGATAAAATCTGCACATGAAGCAGGGAACCTGTGTGCCAATGTCAAGCTGGTTACTGCTGCTTGTCATTAGCCCATCACGAGATGCCAGGGCATGGAAAACTCCTATAACCTTGCCTAATCTGTGACCAGGCTGTCTTCTAACCACATTGATGCTTTCTCTCTGCTGACTTGGTTTAATTTAAAGCCCAGAAGGACAATAGAAGACTTCCTTATCAACTGCCAAGTGTTTTGTATCAAAACCCAAACTCTGGACTACTGGCTTTGCTGCTCTGACGTATTCAACCCCGAGAACCCTTGACTGAGCCTGCTCCAAGCTGTGCTTTGGCAGTCACTTTGCCAGCTGCAGCTGCACTGCAGCTTGGAGAGGAAGCTCACTGCTTTGGCACTGCTGCTTTCCTGCTGTACGCTGGGTCTGAAATCTCTTAACTCTATGATGGGAATGACAAAATGGAAATGAGCCATCAAAAATTAAACCACAGAGGAATTTCCTGGCTGCTCCTTTCTATACTTTGTTTCTTTGAGTCTAACAGTGAGACCACACCAGGGCTTTTCAAATGCTTTCCTCTCCATCATCCATATGGATGGTGGAGGCTGAACATTGTTCAAAGTGTTTACCAGAAACATACCTGGTATCACCAGGAAAGCCAGGATGCACGCTCTGAACAGGGGAAAACCAAACAGCATCACTCATGTGAATAAAAAGGCAAAACCTGTGTTTTAAAAGAAAAAGCACACTGATGCTAGTGCTCAGCAGTATATATATTGTTCAGAAAACTTGCCCAACCTCTACTTCCCTAAAACACCCCCTTTCCATCCAGTTTATAAAGCCTTTGTGGAACAAAGTGCTTTGTTGGGCAAGACTTGGCAGTTCCCTGTGCTTATGTCCCATCAGCATGAGAGTATCTCTTGGACTCAGCCTCCTCCTGGCTTTCCTGGACCCAGGTGAGTTTTTCACTGGGACCTGTGGGGTTGTGAGACCTGAAAGAGGTCTGGAAATGGAGTATTTCATGTGTGAGGCAATTGCTGCTATCTGAGCCATGAACCCCCCTCATCCTGGGGGATTTGCACTGCAGAGGGGTGAGGGTGACCGGTCTTGGAGGATCTTTGGTCCTATGAGCTAAAGTGCAGGTGAGGGTGTTGGCATTTACAACATGAGCTCACAGTCTGATTTTCTGTAGTGCTCACTGGTGATATAGCCAGGACAGCCATCAGAGTGACTAAGGTTACCCTGAGGCAGCCAGTCCTTTGGTAAGCTGAATTGATCTCCAGACTCATTTATTTTACTCATGTCCAGGATTGTGTGACATTTTGGACATAATGTTATCTCAGCTGTCCTTCAGCTCTGCTGCAGAAAATCACAGCTGTCTCGGAGGTCTTGGGTCACAGCAAACACCATGGCCGCTGCAAGGTCCTTAGTTGGCACCTGGGTTTAGGGAAGTGGCACACGTCCTGGACCTGTTAATCTACATGCTGGACTTTTGTGGGTGTGTGTCATGGAAGAGATCCTGTTTGCTTTCTGTTGAAATACATGCTACTCCTTTCTGAGTGTTTCCTGATGAATATCTGATATTCTGGTCTGCTTAAATTGTTCCAGCAGGTATTTGGTGAAGTGGTTTCCCCTAATGCCTACAAAGAGATATACAAAGAGATAATGCTTACAGAGAAAGTCTGCAGTTTGTAGAGTACAGCCAGTACCTGCTGGCAGCTCTTGTTCCCCAGCCACTTAGGTGCCCTTATTCTCTACAAAGATAGAATTTGGGATCTGTGAATCTAGGGACACCTTAGTGCCTGCCACGATGAAGGGGCTTTGTAGGGCTGCTGTCATCAGCAGCTCTGGAAAAGCCCAGCATAGATTTTACAATTAAACAGAAGGGAAGAGAAATGTGAAAAGTGCTGATCAATGCTGAAATCAAACATCAATGAAAGAGGAAGTGAGATCCTTTATAACTGCTGCTCAGGAATGTGTTCTCCTTTTCCCAGGGACCTGCCTCCAGTGTGAGATATGTCACAGCATAGGAAAAAGCTGCTCTGGCCCCATGAAAACCTGCACTGGTGGTGAAGACACTTGTGGCATTATTCTGCATGAAGTCCTAATAGGTGAGACATCCTCTATGCCAGTGTGGCTTTCAGAGTGGGGCTAGCTTGGGGACTTGTCTCTCTCCCTACTTCTGTCACTGGTAGTATGGTCCATCCTTGGATAACCTGTTAATTTTCCTTTTACTGACAGATGACCAGAGATCAGGACAGTCTGGGATAGGAAAAGCTCTTTATTCTATTTCAAGAAGCAGTTTTCTGCTGGGAAGGTTTGGTTCTTAGTTGTGGAGGGAAGGACCAAAACCTTGTAGTGGGAGGAGACGCTGGCTTTTAATTCTGGTGAAGTTAGTTGAGTCAGGAAGTTGAGAGACTGAACCATGACTTATACTAAGGTGCTGACACCTAGTACTGGGAAGCACTGGTGATGTGTGGAGAGACAAGCTTGCCCCTCCTTAAGCAGGGATGGGGACACCATGCAATCCTGCAGTGCCACCAGGGCTGAACTATCACCTTATCATTGTAATCATCATCACCATCAATCAGTTTAGGTTGGAAGAAATATTGAAGATTATCTAGTTTAAAGCTCCCTGCCCTGGGTAGGGAGACCTTCCACTAGACCAGGTTGCTTAGAGCCCCATCCAGCTTGGCCTTGAACACTGCCAGTGATGGGAGACATCCACAGCTTCCCCAGGCAACTTGTTCCAGGGTCTTACCACCCTCACTGTCAAGAATTTCTTCTTAATATCTAATCTTAATCTATCCACTTTCAGTCTGAAGACATTCCCTCTAGCCCTATTATTTCATGTCTTTGTCAAAAGCCTCTCTCCAGCTCTCTTGTAGCTCCTTTAGGCACTGGAAGTTGCTATGAGGTCACTAGAGGATCCTGTCCTTCTCCAGGCTGAACAACCCCAACTCTTTCAGATTATCCTCAGAGGAAATGTTGTCAACCAGTAACCATGTCCCTGTGGCTCATAAGTCAAAGCTGGTGCTGAGCACTGACACAGCTGGACACTCAGTTGTATTAGAAGCATGGCCTTAGTCATTGCCCAGTCTTAGTGATTTGATTGTTGCCTTTTAAAGTGAAGTCTGGCTCATATCCTAGAAGCTTTGGTGCTGTGAGCTCCAGTGCCTGCCTTCTTCTGCTGCTGCATCTACCTTTCATCCCTCAAGCACTTCAACAGACTCAATTTAGCTGTTCTGCTCCCCTTTACACCTTCTGGGCTTGGCTGATGGGGTAGACCAGACTTGCCAGTGTCAGGGTGCTTGTGGCTGTGATAGACTGTGCAGTCTGCAGAATTTACACAAACTGAGCAAGTCCATGCTATGGGTCAAAGGCATGTGCCACACCAGAATCTATGCAGAGTCCTGGCTCACTGGTGATGCTTCTCAGGGGGCTCAGGGATCCCTCGTAGGCCCTGGGGCAGCTGCCTAGAAGTTGGCACATGATCTAACTGGAGAGGAAGGGAGTTACTTTGTGTTGAACGACTTGGCACTGCCTCCTGCTTCATAACAGGGGGGATGGCCATCTCTTCATCCATCAAGTCCTGCCTGCCATCTCATGTCTGCCACCTTGGTCCTGTCACCGTGAACTATGGGAAGGTGAAAGCAAAGAGCCACTTGGTTTGCTGCATGGGAGATGACTGTCAGACCACCTCTGTGTCATGTAAACTATTTATTTTCCTTACAGCCCATCCCCTCTTTGTCTGATCCATCCCATGGTGAGGCCTTCCAGGCTAAGCCATCACTTGTGTTATTCCTCTCATTCCCTTACTGAAACCAGCTACCCTCCATGTCTTTCATTCCAGTGCCACCAGATAATGATGTGCCCAATGGATATCAGTGTCCTGCCTGCTACAGCGTGGACTCCTTTCAGTGCGGTAATGAAGTCGTAAACTGCACTGGATCTGAAGACCAATGTGTTGATCTTGCTGGGTTAATGAATGCTGGTAACTGTTATTTGGGGCTGTTTTTCATCTTCTTGGTAAAATGGGAGAAACTAGTCTAAGATAAAGCACTCCTGAGATAAAAATGGGCAAAAGGTGTGAAATAAAAAAAGGGGAAGATACAAGGAACTTAAAGCTGAAAACTGAAAACTTCAAGATGATCAAAGGGCAGGCATTGTTTTCCTTTCCTTCTTCCCAGTCATGCATGGATAATTACTGGAATTCTTCATAACACGGCATAACTGAGATCAAGAGTGGAACTAGTTTCTGGGGGCAATCTGGTATATGAGTGTGTAATAAACTTGACCAAGCCCCTGAACCTGCTGGCCTTAGCTAGGACATATGAGGGTGATTCTGAATTTAAGCCAATTGCCAGCTCAGTGGAGGTTCAGATGGAGCTTTGCAGAAACATTGCTTTCCTATGGGGTAATAGCAGTCACTTGGGACAAGTGGTTCTTCTGCATGAGGAAAACTGGGGACAGGTCCCCTGCCTTGAAGTCCAACCTTTGAACATCTCCATCAGAAATCTTTTCCCCACCTCAGGTCCTGTAATTAGAGAGAGGAAAGTAGACAGCAATTTTTCTGGTCACTCCCCTTTCCACCCCTGCTGCAGGTAAAAGACTTCCACCTGTCATGACACACCTGTGCTCCAGTAGGCAGGAAAAAACCCATAGAAATAAAGGACACCTACACCAGCTGTAGGAGCAGACTGAAAAACAATTATCTTTTATACGGTTATGGATGAAGTTTCTTTGAGTTTATAATATTGCTAGGCAATGTTGTGCTGTCCAAACCCTGAATTAGATCATGTTTCACAGAGACAACATGAAGGAAAATAAGAATTTTCATAGTCACAGCAATGAAAATAGAGTGGCAAAATCAATTCACTGTATGACTGAAATAAAAAAATCCTCCCAACTTGTCTTGATTGATCAGTCACTGTGAATGGAGAAGGCCTGTGCAGTGGTAAAATGTACAGAGGAAGCAGCAGTGTAGGGGAGCACAGGAAGGTGAGGAACCAATTAAGTGCCTTTACATGTTATTTGTATTTAAGATAAAATTGTCCAACAAAGTATTTCAGACCTCCATAACCTGCACAGCAGAGACACATGAATAGCATCAGCAAAAGCAAGCAACAGGAGCAAGAATATCAGAATGAGGAGTTAGGCACTCAGCACCTGCTTTGGTGTCCTCTTGTAAATGAGTGGTGGCAAAGGACAAGTACAGGTTTCAGTGGGCCTGTCAGTAGGTTTCTCTCTTGATTTGACTAAAATCCTATAAAAACTTCAAGAATTAATTCCTCTTAATAAATGGCTCAGGCTATATTGTCATTGAGACTTCTCAACTCCACATCAATTCTGACTGAAAGTCATCCAGTTTGAATGTCATGAGACGGTCAGAGAGAGAAGAGACAATGAATACCTGGTGTGCTGTTACACAGCCTTAGTTTCTTTAGGAAGCCGAAGTTTGGACAGAAGAATCTTTAAGAAAGAGCACTACTTAAGACATTTTCACTTTTTAAATTTAAATGCTTAGAATTTTTAAAAGTCATCCTTATTTAGCAGAAAGAAAGAAGAAAAACCTTAAACCACTCGTATTTCAAGTCAACCAAGATGGCCTTGCTGTTTCTTCAGCTTTGTTCAGGGGATGGGAACAGGCAGTGCTGAAGGGTTTAGAATCAACTGGATGTAATGAATAGCCAATTCTTACCTTGGAAATGGGGACTGCACTGGGCAGGGTGGGATTAATGTTGGGGATTGGATCCCCTGATACATGGCATCTATTTCTCGTATTTCCCCTGCACAGGTGGACTGTCTCTGAAAGCTGCCATGAAGGGTTGCACCACCATTTCTGAATGCAGTATGGTAGGAGATGGAAAAAACAGCCTGGGGATGATGGACATAAAGTTGAAACGGTTCCAATGCAGACCAGCTTCTGCTATGTACAGTGTGGTGTACAGTGCTGGGGTTGCCCCTCCACACATGACCTTCCTTCCTGTCCTATCAGGATTCATCCTGGAGAAGTTACTTTTCTGACTCTCACTAGTGCTGGGCTGAGCAAACACCAGCAGCAAACACCAGCAGTGGTTTGTAACTTAGTCCTTTTTCCTGTAGCTTCTTCTGCATGAAGATTTTATTTTCAGATTAGCTCTTCTTTTATATTTTCACAGAATAAAGACAGCACTTACACTTCTTTTGTTTCCTCATTGATTTAAACTCATTTGAACCTTCATCAGTTCAATTGTGGTTAGTTTTGTGTTGCATTCTCTCAGTGCTTTGTCCGTAATGAGGCCATACGAGACTGTGTGAAGTCTTCAAACCCTTCACAGGAAGTGGGTGCTCTCAAGTCAGCCCTAGAGTCTACATTCACTATCTCAGTATAAGTGGCAAAGACACTTTTCCAGGCTCTGAAAAGGACTGAAAATTAATTCCTGAGGGGTTCATTCCATGTAGAAATGTCACTTGCCCTTTTTTCCAACCCTTGTATCCTGTTTGTCCAAGTAGGAGGAGTCCCTCAGCTCAAATGGCTGCTTCTGGCCCTGGGCCACAAATAGCATTTGCTTCAGAGTATAGGACACTGCAATAAGCAAACTGCAAGAAGTTACTTTACCAGACACTCTCCCGTTTAGTCTTAAGTTTCATGATTATCTGGAATAAATGCTTTTGTTGGGAACTTTTAATTAAGGTTGCTTTCCATGGTGACAGACTGCTGGGAGTCCAACTAATGGGAAACTTCAGCTCAATGCTTATTTCCTTTCTGTTGACTGAGCTACACCCACAGCTTGTGTAGCCTTCCCATTTCTACATTTGCCACCTCCTGGCTATTCTGCTCCAACCACCCCTTGCCTCTTGGGTTGGTATCATTCAAATGCACCTGAAGAAAAACACCTCATCAGGCAGCATTGCCATACCTGGGGGTTAGTACAGGCTGTGAGCTGAAAGATGGAGTGGTGAGAGCTCTGGGAGATGCTGAGGTATATAGTGGAGGGGCGTTAGAAAACTTCAACATCTGCCTATGTGTCTGCTCCCAGATGAATGGCCCAGTTTGGAGCAGATGACAGGACTATTAAGCAAAGTTCATGGTTGTGTCTGCTCCTAAAAGCCCCAGCTCAACAGGGCAAGAATGTGTTTTGGGCACAAAGTTCCAGGGATCAAGCAATGCAATTTTATCTCCTAGTTCAGTGCTAGGAAAGCCTTGGCTGCTAAAACCAGACCACAACATGTGGCAGTAATGAGATGATTATGCCTACACGTGTATGCATGAATGTATACATGATCAGCTTATAACTTGCAGCATGGAAACTGAATTTCTTGTAGCTTTTGTCTCCTCAGACTATTCCTTCTTCCCAAACAGGCTGAAACACCTTTCTTTCTAGTATTCCCACCAAATTATTTGGGACAAAATGTCACATTATCTATTATAATAAAGGGGTATGGATCTGAGGGTGAAAATTAATTTTTGAGGCAGGGAGTGAACTGATTATACAGATTTAATGCAGGGAAAAGAGTCTGGTTGGACTCAGTTAATTATTTGCAGAGACTGTACAATTACAGTGTGGATGTTAGAGAGGGAACACATCTCCTTCTTCATGGTGTAGCCATACACTGATACTGCAATGACCCACTCCTTCAGCATTCTTCCAGATCTGATAAAATCATGGAATTTAAAAAATTCTCTATTTCTGTAAGTACATTATCCCTGAACACATCTCCTGCACACTCACATGGAAGATTACATTACTGTCCACGGCACCCCCATAGCAGATTTTGATCTGGTTTGGTGGCTCGACCCTTCATGTTCTGCTCATTCCACTCCAACCTGTGATATAATCTGGATGGAAAAGCTGAATAGATCTGTTCAGCCTGGTCAAGACTTGGGTGATACTCATCCAGAGAGCCATGGTACTGGGGCGGTATTTCGGGAAGGACAAGGGGGAGAGCAGATAGCAATATTTCTGATGAGGGCTTGTGGTGCAGAAAGCAGAAGCAGCTTAATTTTGATCTCTAACTCAATGTTGTGGCAACAAAGCTGTTGCAATCTGTGGCTGCATAATGATGGAGTCACGAGTGGAAACAGCCCTGCATCATTATGACTGATACGCTGTTCCACTATCTACATTTTAAAATGTTGTTACAAATGGAAAACAAGAAATAAAATGCCTTAATATGAAAGTCTTCAGGAGCATAAACCTGTGATTTTACTGGAAAAAAAGACAGGGATGTGCCTTGTTTACAGGCTATTACCACACTTACATAGAATTCATAAGATTTCAAAGGGCTCTTTTATACATGGGAGTGCAGCAATAACCTGATAAAACCAAAGGAGAGAAAGCAACACCATCACTGTGCACAGAATGCAGCCACTAGACCAAAGGTTTATCAGCTTTTGATGTCTGAAACCTAAAATGAAGACCTTTCAGAAATGGATTCAGACAGGTTAAAAACAGTTCAGGCAGAGCTGGGAGAAATGTGATAGACTGGATGAAGGTGATAGGATGGTGAGCCTTTCTGATCTCAACTTCTGGCTTCTGAGGAGGGAGATGATGCTGAAGTGTGTTCAGATAAAAGCAACACAAAAGATGGGAAAAAAACCACGAGGTGATGCCAATTTACTAAACCAAATCACATAGTGGCATCTCGGTATTGTGAGCAAGTAGAGATGAATGAGCAGCACTTGCCTCTCAGTAACTGCAGGGTGTGACAGCAGAGGTGGGGGCATGTCCAGAGATCTCCTGTAAAGCTCTTGGAAACATGGGAAGTCCCACTGCTCACAGCGTTAAATTGAGGATATGCAGCAAGAAGCAGCCCTTAAGGTTATAAGCATGTTGGGGAAGGGCAAGGAGAGCTGTGGCCAAAACCTACCACTATAAGTGGAATAACTCCTGCCGATTTTAATGGGCTCTGAACCAGGCCTTAGACACCAAAATGGGTTGTTTCCATTTCAGCTTCTCGTCATAATATATACAAACCCTACTCCCACACAGGCGCACACATGCAGACATGTAAATACCAGATCCTCCCTTTGATCTTGCAGATACTTCAGCTACCAGAGACACAGACACTAACAGCTCTGCATGGCTGGAGCTGTCTTCCTCACCCTCAACACCCACCATGTCAACAACAGCCTTTATCTCCCCTTTTGTACAGCCAAGAGGGCTCAGATCACTGTCCTGGCTTCCCAGAGAGTAGAAAATTGACCATGTCCTGCCATTCCCTTTCTCTCCCCTGAAGTTTTGGTTCTTTCCCAAAATGCTAAGCCAGGCAGAAAGCCCGGTGGCAGACAGAAAATTCATAGCAGATCTGAAACAGGAAGATGGACATGCAGGAATTTTGCTCAACAGGCTGGTGATTTTGTAGGGTAGAGGGAAGGTGGGGACACAGCCCTGAGCTTGGTGGGTGGACTGGAAAGGATCAGAGCAGAAGACATCACGGAGAAGGGGCTACATCTCTGCAGTCATGCACCATGCAAGGCAGTTTTTATCAGATACTAAAACTCCTTGGCTCCTCCTTCCCAGCCTATCTGGCTGGGAATGGTTTTTCTCTTTTTTTCCTTGCATTTTGGGAAGCATTCCTGTCTCCAGCTGTTTCACACCTGGAGCTCAGAACACCAGGACCCAGTTTATCCAAAGATTGGTCTGGGGTTGTATTTGAAGAGGAATGCAAAATTGTTCCCATCTTTAAATATTTGTTTAATATAATTACTATGTTTCCCATAAGGAAGTCATTCCAGTACCTTGGGCTAGCAGGTTCAGTAGGCATTTTGAAGCTCACACTTCTTCAGAGGCAAAATGAAGACAAACAGGGAGTGAACAAGAAGGCTGCATACCAGAGACATAATTTTTTTCCACCTCTTTTGATAAAGGATAGGTGGGTCTTGAGCAATCTGACCAAATATGGGCTTCAGCAAAGGGTCTGCATCTGAACATGTATTAAATTCCCAAGATGACTGAGTCAACACTGCTCTTGGAGATAGGCTTCTAACTGAACTACACATTCGCATTTGCACTGTGAGATCCACCACTGGCAGAGGTACCTCCACACCAGACACAAAGCGTTGGGTGGGAAGAATCCCAGGTCCAGAGTGATGTATTTTCCTTGAAGAACATATTTTTCCTTAAAACTGTGTAGCACAGACAGCAAATGCTCCACAGGTCAGGAGTAGGATAACCTTGTGTCAAAGCCTACATGGTATCACCTCCTAACTCCTTGGACACCTCTACTGGATGAAAACCTGTTCCCACATTGTCACAATATTTTTCCTTCTCTGGGTTGCAAATGTGAAGAACAGCATTTAGTACTTACTTCTATTGCTGACACATGGAAGAAGCACCTCTCTCTCCCCAAACACATTTGAACTATGGCAGACTGTCTTAGGATCAGAGAATTATTTAGATCCTAGAGGAAAAGACCTCTAGGATCACTGAGTTCTCTCATGTATATGAATGAATGAAAACAAAATTTACACCTGCACCTAACTTGGAATCACCTAATAAATCACTCCAAGCACACTTTTAAGGCTTACCAGTTACTAGGGCAAGAGCATTGATATACAGGTGGCTGGACATTTGGATGTCAGCCACTGCTGACATAGTAATTTGGTTTTCAGATGCCACAGAGAGGAGGAAGGGAAAGTTTGGGGTTTTTTTTCACAGTTCACTGTGTCCCATGGTCACACCTCATGTCCACACAGACACTTTTCATGTCCAGGGAATAAACTCTTGAGCATCTTGGGTTGTGCAGTGATGGATTCAGATTTTATGCTCAGAAGAATCTGGTAGGGAATATCAGATCATAGCACACTCTTTCCAAGCAGGATTCTGCTGCAAATGGTGTGGCCTGCTAGAGAAAAACCTGAAAACCACTGGCAGATTATTTCCAGAGGAAGAGCTGGTTGTGGATATTGGGCCCTGTGCAGGCTAAAGGGAGCTGTGAGGTTACAACTCACAAAATCTTTTGTGGGGTCCAGAGGAGGACCCATCTCATAGGGCTGGTTGAATTCAGAGAGGCTGATGCAATTTGGGAAGTAGCTTGTCACAGCCTGTGCAGAAAGTCTGATTGGAAAGCTGGACTCAGTGCAGGAGTTCTGGAGAGGTGGGAGCTGTAGCAGATAGTGTTGCAGGATGCTGAGCTATAGAATTAGTGAGAGGCTCAGGGTATGTCTAAGAAATCAGGTTTTTCATAAGTGATTAAGTTCCCACAAAATCTTTTCTGTTCCCACACATCCTTTCTGTGAAAGGATGGGTTTAAGCTATTTTAATTAGTTCCCTCCTCCTTTTCCTTTATTATGTTGCAGAGGCCATGACTGAGTACACTTACATACAGTGACAGTGGTCTGACGCACAGCTTAGCTGAATGGAAGTTCTTGAGAAGTGTGATTCAGACTGGTTGGTCTAGGACTGTAGCTGTGGCTTTATTTATCTGTCTTGTGCTCTCAAACCTCTATGGTTCACTCAGGAAATTTGCAGACATGAGTGTGAGAAACTTTTTCTCCTAAAATGGGAGATGAAATTGTCATTGTTTTCATGATGGCCAAAGAGGCACTGTAATAAATTAATTACAGTTTTATGAGATTCTTCCTATTACAGGAAGTGATGATCATGATGCCAATTACATGCTAGAGTTGCTGTAAGCTGCCAAAACTGCTAACAAGTACCATGAGCCATGAATGGCTCCAGACTGAACGCACATGGTGTTTGGGAGACCAAGGACCTGTGGGAAATAAAGAACCTGTAGCATTACAAATCACAGATTCATAAAGGCTGGAAAAGCTCTTCAAGACCATCAAGTCCACCTTTGAACTGAACACCACCACAACCACTAAACCATATAATGGAGTGCCATGTCTGCTTTTACTGTCTCTGGCAAGTAGACCTGGTCACTGATCAACACCATGAAAGTGTTATCAAGTAATTAACCACCATCATTCCTCATTTCCAGCTTCTCTTCCTTCCAGTTTTGGGTAGAAACTCCTGCCTATGGGTTCTGTTCCGTTTGCCTGGTGGTAAAGGTTGAGGGGTAAGCTGTCAGAGGCAGCTGTGGAAATTCCTTGTTTGCATCTTTATGGTTGACTTTTAGCCCCTGAAGAAAATCTAGACAGTCTGGACCAAAACCAAGCTGTGCATCTGGCATATGTCTTTCTCAATCCTTTTTCATGAAGAAATTTTGGTGTTTCATGGCTAGTTAAACAACAAGAATGGTGACTCAGACTGTGCAGAGGGAGACCTTCAAGCTCTTTAGGACAGTCCTGAGCAGGAGAAGTGGAAGGACTGGTGGGGGATCAGAAGTTACTGGTCTCTGTGACACACATTCCTGGTACACATCCATGCTCTCTCATACCTCCATCTGCGTTGGTTGTGGCAGTTCCTCTCTCTGCAACCCATCTGCAGCACATGAGGAACTGCTCACTCACCCTTTTTGGGTATTTAGAGGAAAACAGTGTCTGCTTGGTGATCTGTGGGACATGCTGAAGCCTTGCAGCTATTTCTGGCACAGGCTCTTCCTTCCCCTGCATTTAGATATTCTGCCCAAGTCCTGGCTAGGGAGCAAACCCTCCCTGGCTGAGCTGTACTGCCATAAAGCCTCTAAACCCACACCTGCTCAGCTTTTCAGCTCTCTCATGCCCCAACACAACCCACAGAAAAGTGTCAGACAAAGGAAGGCTGGTTTTAAATCCAGTCATGTATGCTGGCTTATGTTTTCTGATTAAAATGAGAGCTGGGTGGCAGCTCATCATGGGGAAATAATGGGTAGGAAACCTCTGAGAGAGGCAACAAAGAGAAAAAACAGATTTTCTTCCTTAAATGATGTTTTTCTTCTGTTATTGCTGGCAGCACTGTGGGAAGGTTCATGTCTCAGTTTCCCAACCTGTAAGAAGGAGTACACCTTTCCCAAGAAGGATTCTTTAGGAAGACATAAGCTGGCACCAGAGTTGCCTATTTCCTCTGCATTGTTGGCTTTTGGGTTTCAATACTGGCTGGATTTCTTCATCAAGACCTGAGAAAATTCAAAAATATAAATTTAGTTTGGTGCTGTAAAGCAGGCAGGTAATCTCTTAGCTGTTATGTAGGGAGGCTACAGTGACAGAAATGAAAATGAGTGAAATAACTAGAAAAAATTCACAAGCAGGGGCAAATACATGTTAAAATCAGAAAAAAAAAAATCAAAATTTGAAATGAAAAAATCAGCCTGTCAGAGAGAATATTTTCTGTTGTGAACTTGACAGTTTGCAGGTCTTGATGCCACGTGCTAATAGTGCTAAACGTCCCTTCCCTATTCTTATTCTGCTTATCCTGATTGTGCCCTGGATCAGCACAGCAAAAGACATGGTAAAAACTGGCAACTGCAGCAAATGCAGAGGGTGGAGCTGCCTAACAGAATTTTGGCTATCTCCTTTCAGCATTTCTGAATTGCTTTTCAAAGAGAAAGGTCCAATATTTCTGGAAAAACCAGAGCACCCCAGAAAAACAGAGATGGAGAAATCTCAGAAATCACCAGATACTACACTCTTTTGCAGTGCTGCAAGTTGCAATTGTTTTTCTCTACAGCTTCTCCAGAAAATTGTCAGCCAGGGAAACCAGATTTCCTGGGTGACAGGGTGGCCTTTTGATGGGGTTGCACAACACCTCTGGTGGGGATGTAATCTCTTGGCAGGTTTGATTACTGTGTTTCTTTTCTCTTTCTCCTTTTCCCTCTCTGGCCTTTCTCACAATCACTTACACTTGCTAAAATAAGCTTGAAAGTGACTTTAATGAGATCTGAAAATCTTTCAGAGGTTGCAGCAAGCATAACTTCACACTTCCACTGTATCCCTAATTGAATACTGCAGGTTATCTGGTACTAAATCGGTGTGTAAAGTTCATAGTATTTTCATTTGTCAGTATTTTAAAACCTAAATACCTAGAGAAACAAGGTGTTGCATTTACTTTTTCCCTCTATTTGTTTCCTCTTTTCCCACTATGTCCCCAAAAGTATGATTTCTACCATACTTTTCATCTTGTAAGAGATGTGCAAGATTTTAATTTGCTCACAGTTCTGTGAAAACTGGCAGCTGGATAGAGCAGAAAGATCTGTGTAGTTGCTGCTCCCTGCTCCTTCCACACAAGCCAGAGGCAGAGCTCTGCACAATATACACACTGTTGACCAAGGAGCTCTTACGTCCTGGGTAATAAAACAATTCAGATACTGCTCCAACCAGCCATAGCACAGGACCCAAATCTCCAGCCAAACTAGTAGCAGATTCTGGAAGGAGCTGCAGTATCAAGGGGGAGGAGATTGGAAAGGAAACTGTAGGAAAGGTCACCGTAGGAAAGATCACCTTATTAACTCCGTTGGTCACAGAATAACTTATTTTTAACATCGGCTTTTCCTCACAGGAATAATTTTCTCTTCATCATTTCCAAATACAATTCTTATTTCTTTAGCAGCTACATAAGCACTGGATTCTTGGATGCTGCATTTGCTGCAGGCAGTGCTGTGCCAAAAGTGGTCATAGGCCACAGGGAAAAGCCATGGAAGGGGAGAAGCTGCTGCTTGGCAGGACTGTAATAGATTTACAAGAAGAGTGGAGGCAGGGGAGGAAGCTGGCTTCCACAGAGGGGCTGTAAATGCCTCCTCCACTACTGGAGTGATCTTGCAATTCCTTTTGTTGTTGTCTCTGACTTCCATTGGAATCACTGCTTACCCACATGCAATGCAAACTAAGAGATTAGTAAGAGTACAGCAGACACCTTTTGAAAGGCCAACTTTTTGACTCTTCTTGGCACTGGATGCACAGCTACTTTGAATATCTGGCTGCTTCTTTTGTGCCAGAATGACAGATGAGTTTGAGAAATCTGCTCCAGCTCTGGATACTGGGCAGTTGCAAAATTGCTTTCCTTTATTTGCTTCATCTCTGTATGTGTAGATGCTGCTGCACACCCGTGTGAAGTTCCACTTATTTCCCCCTGAGTTGCAGCATGCCAGCAGAAGGCATATTGTTCTATTCCCTGCAGAGCAAGTGAATTTTCCTTGCAATCCTCAGGCCTCTTGGTCACTGTGGATCAGACTGGTGGGAGCCATGAGCAGGATGTAAAAGCAAGAGGATAGTACATCCAGTGGGAAGGGGACATAGATTCTCTCTGTTGTTGCCAGTAAAGCCAGTGAGTGAGTCATCTCTTCCAACAAACAGTTGTCTTGTGTTGCTGGCTGCTTTGCACGGCCCTCAGCTTAATCAAATAATACAGGTTTGGATGCAGCAGCTGACCAAAAGAGTCTCTTCATCTGAGACTTCGTGGTAGGATATGTGGTAAGGGTGAGGAGATATTGCCAGAAAACCTGAAAAGTATTTTCTCATGTTGCAATATACTATTGCGACTGGGAAAGACCTTGGAAACTGTCAAAGCCTGATTCATCTGTTGGGGCCAGGGTAGTTTTTGGCCACATCTCACAGTTTTATTACAAGTTTGTTTTTTTTAAAGTTTAGGTTTTAAATTTCATGTGTGGAAATAGGTAGAAACCTCTGAGTCTTCACATCTTTCTTGACTAATATGATTGCTCCACAGAAAATTAGTCTGAAACCAGCAGTATGCCTCCATTTCTTTGCAGTCTGACTGTGGCAAGCCTGTAACAAAGATACCTTTCCAACATTTCCTTCCCCATATTCCCATTTCCCTCCACCCATTTTAAGAAGGAGAGGCTGGTATTGTTTTCTCTTTGTCTTGGGAAATCAGGACAAACTTTAGAAACCAATACATATGGTAGAAATTACTGTAAGGCATGGGAAGAAACCCCCTCAAAAATCTTGAACATTAAACTGCAACCCAGGTGACACTCTTCATTCTAGAATAATGTCTTATGAGAAAGACATTGTTGGCTGTTGTGAGCTCATCTCAGTGAAGAACACTGTACTCTCCAAACAGCGAGGAGCGAGCTTATGAAAAGTGGAGAAGGCTGACATTATTATATTTTTAAAGCCTCAGCAGTTGAAAAGCTTCATATTCCCACACTACAAATTTCTACCTACGAAGAACTATCTCTATAGCTTTCCTATCTCAACATTAAATGCTCTCAGAATGAACACTTTTCTTGGGTAAAAATTTATTTCAGCTGAAGTTTGGCATAGGAAAATTTAAGCTAAGGAATTTTGCTGGGTCAGCTTGACAATGAAATCCATATCCATTCAAGTCTCCACAGCTTCTAACAAGCATCATTTCAGGCTTTTCTTGTCTCTATTACTACTTATAAGCTGGGCTTCTTGCACAGGTGATAATGTCACTGTGGTCTTTTCCTCTGACTGTATGGTGCAGTAGTTTTGGGAGATGATTTCAGTGACTGTTTTGGGCTTTTCAGCTGCTTTCAGTGATGCTCAGTCTGCCCCTTTCATAGACATGGAGGTTATGAAGTTGGAGCAGAGATTGGTCAGAAAATATCTGAGGATAACCTAATGAGGATGGGAGTGAGAAGCATCCTTCTCTCTTCCTTTCCAAGCTGTGGCTCTTGTTGGAAACGTGTTTCTAGCCTCAGATGGAGTACTTTGGTCAGAATTACACTCTCACAGGTGACTCTAAACTTGAAACAATTGTAGGTGGATCAAAGACAATGAGCCTATTTGTAATTTCAGCTCACAGCTCTGAGAGATGCAAGAGTTTGTGGGAAAGATCAGTTTGGATAAATGAAGGGCTGAACTGACAATCCAAGAAGACATGGGGGTCAGTTACCATGTAGGCACAAGTTTGGAGTAGGTGATACTTGATACTTGTTTAAAAAAATTGTTCGAAAATTCCCAGCAGGAGCACCTTGAATAGCTGCAGCTCCTGTTGTGAGAGTAACAGTTGTCCTGTGCATCCTCAAACAGTTTAACAGACTGGATGGGTTTCAAGGGAAAAGGCTTGTGCAGGGCCCACTCCTTTCTTTGAAGCCACTGTCTGAAGAGGTTTTCTCAGCTCTGCTCTGCTAGTGCCTGGCAATGAGCTTGGGTTTCTGACAGCTTCTGTCATACTATGCTTAAAGTGTTGTTATGTGCCAAGATGAATACACCATATTCATACAGAGCCAAAAGTTTTATTGAAATATATGCTTAAGAGATAATAAATTTATTATTAGTCCAGTTGCAATGATACTAAAATTTATAATCCAGATTAATACAAAAAAATCCTTATTAGTTGTAATGCTCTTAAAACTGCTACAAGGAAAAGTTCCAATATCTAATCCTGCTCTCCAGTGCTATCCTCACCTTCTGATGTCCCTGAGTCTTGTGGCTGGTGGCACCAGCCTTCTCAAGCAGAGAGGTGGTGGTGGCTTGTCTCTGTGAGTCATCAGTGTCCTGAGTTGTCACCAGGACAAGCACAAAATTCATGGTGGTGCTCTTTGCTCCTCAGGCATGAAGCCTATTTGGGGCTATTTTAATAGTTTTTTCTGATGTCACTCTTTCTCCTTCCTAGTAGTTTCCAGGTAAAGTTTAAAAGTTGCACAACTTTCCCCAGCCTCAATTAAACTAAAGGACTATTTCTTGTTATGCAGTGACTACCTATGCTTGCCGTTTTACCCTATATGGTAACACAGAGATAAAGTTAGAACAGGTTATACAGAAGTTATTTGATAACTGGCAATTGTTAATGTAAACTAACACCAGCCTAGGTCAAGATAAGCCTGGATGCCCAAACTTGTGTCTTTCACCAGCAATTTCAAGAATTATATTTACTGGGCTTTGGCAGAGGCAGACCTCCAAATATTTTTGCATCCTATAGCAGCAGGAGGAAATCCTCTCCAAACACAAGAACCCAGCTAAGAAGAGGTGACAGGACCCTGCTTAGTAACACACCCTTGTTGATGTGCTCAGGTGAAAGTCTCACCATTGCAGGTGGGATGAGAACTGGTGGGATTTTTTTTTTTTTGTCCCAGGTTGTAAGGAGCTTTTGTCGATTGCTGGCTCTCTTAATCCTTTTCGCCATTGTATGTTTGTTCTGTTGAGGTTGTATTGTATCTGAGAGAAGGACCATGTTTGTTTATCTTTTCTTTCTTCTTTTACTGACAACTGTGAATTGTCTTCAGCATTTAATCTCTGAGGTGGCTGGAGACAGTCAAAGCAGCTGATAAATCTGCAAAGGTTTTTGCAATGGGCAGTGCTGTCAAGCTTTCCTTGGGAATAATGAGAAGAGTCTCAGGTCTCTTTTCAATCCCAGAAGTAGTTTTCCCTCCTTTTTATTAACTTGAAAAAATTAGCAAGATGTAAAAGTTTTAATTTTTTTTTTTTTTTTTTTTTTTTAATACATTATCCTGTGCCTTACATTATCATTGTCTATAGTGCTAAGCCTGCTGCAGCTGGTGGTCAGCTTAGAGATGCTGAGAATGTCTGAGTGAGTGTGTACTTTTGCTTTTCCCCTGGGTATCAGTTCTACCGTTCCAAGGGCAATCCCTCACAGGAGTGGCTTCCCAAAGGCAGGAGTGCTGCTGCCACCTCTTGGCGCTGGGAATAAGGGACTAGCCCAGCATGGGAAGCACTGTCATGGTGCACTGGAAGAGGCCAGCGTGTGGAAAGCACAGGGTGGGCACCTCTTGATTTTGGTCATGCCTTTCACATGGTAAACTGGGCTCTGGTGAAGGTCAAAGATCTGAAGCAGGTGTAAATTTTGGTCTTCTCTAGATCCTCAGACAGCACCATCCATACGGGTATTTAATTTCCAAAGGATATTTTTTCAATTCAAGATGGCGTATGATGTGGCCCTCTACAGTTTCCAGGGACAGCTGTACAGCTGTGTAATGAAAGTAATCTTTCTGAAGCTATTATTGCTTCTAAAATGCTATAAAAATTCTTCACTGCTATATGCATTCTGATAAATGGAAGGGTGGAAACCAGGTTGCTTTAAAGTCACTAAGATCTGACTTGTTCTCTATGTAACTACAATTATTACTTTCTGTTCTTTGCTATCTTGGTTCTTAAGCGGTGCTTATCAGCATAATATCTGTGTGCTATCTAGGAATGCATTAAGCAACAGATGTAACATGCTGAGCTCCCATCCTGCTCATGGGAGAAAAATATGTGTAATTATACTGTTTTGTTTGAAATGCTCATTGCAGCAACTTAGTCTCTCCCTCACTTTTCACGGAGGCATACATTCAGACACACATGTAGAGCTCTCCTTTTAAGCTCGTGGAGGTATACCAGGAGTCAGAGGGGCTTGTGGTGGCTTTTAGCAATGGGGAGGTTTTGTTCTGCAGAGTGTGGCTGCCCCCACACAGACTCTTCCTTCTACAGAAGAAGAAAGAGTTCAATACTGCTCAAAGCACTAAGGGCAGCCTTAACCCTGAAGCTGCAGGCTCTTTTGGTCTCCTGCTACCAAGACCTTTGCAAACAGGTAGTGGAGGTGATTTGTGCTGCTCTCTGGGAAGGTGGTGGCAGCTCGCAGCAGCCCAGGATTCAGAGAGAGCCTAGCATAGCCCAAACTTATCCAGGCATGATGTGTTGTGCTGCATAAACCATACCACACCGAGTCTCGGCACAAGGTCCTCTTGCTTCCCAGATTTTCCTCAGACAGTCCTTCTTGTTTCCCCCCTTTTCCCCCCTGATTCCTCTGTGTTTACCCCTGCCCGTTTGGAGTGATTAGAATGGGATCTTAGCCAGAAGCTGTCCTTCTGTGAAGGTTCTTGCCCATCTGAGGTCAGCTCAGCACAAGGCTCAGGGCAGGGACCCATCCTGCAGCACAAATCCAGACAAGACCTCTGTGTTGAGGGTGCTACCAGTGCTGTGGGATCTCTGCTGTCTGATTGTTGGCTTCTAGCTGGGGCTGAAGGCACCATCTCTGATTTACAAGCCTTCTGTAACAGAGTCCTGACCTGCAGATCACCAGCTTTTGAATTTTTCAGGTGCTAGATGCTGGGGAAGTGAGATAGTGAACAGCAGCTCCTGAAGGAATGGGGCATAAATAAACTTGCTGGATCTGTCACATTTGGTGTCTCTCCTTGGCGCAAGACTACAGCACAACCTTGCTGACAGGTTAGTTGGAGAGCTGCTGTGGCAGGAATATGCAAAACAGTTTTTCAAGGGGCCTTTGTTTGTTCTCTAATCATCATCTGAAAAAGATACTTCATTAAAATATGTTTAACTGAAAGATAGGAGGGACTGGACTGGTGCAAGGTAGTAGGGAGGTAACTATAAAGCAAGAGAGCGGTCCATAGCACATTTCAGTCAATCATTTATAGAAACTATGAAAAGGAAATACAAATGCAGGAGAGGGACTACAGCGGCCAATTTTGTGGCATTTTCTGTAAACGGCAATTGACTGATGTTCCAATGACTCATTCACATGGCATTTTCCCAGATCTGATAATATCCTGGACTATGAGCAATTCTCCTATCTATGCAGATTTTTTTTTTCTTCAACATATTTCACGCACCTTTGTGCATAACATAACATCGTTATGTGTGTAATTGCGTAGTGGAGATCTCTATCCTCTGTTTCTATCCTTTGCTTATATTTGCCTTGGCTTATGATCCTATCATGTGCTGAAAGCTGAGCAGGACAGATCCAGCAAAACGGGTCAGTGCTTGACAGGGAAACCTCTGATTAAACCTCTGGGTGCTGCACCAACTGCTGACAGTGTCTGTGAGGGATAAACTCCTTCCAAACAGTCTGGGTAGACACTGCCCATGGGAGCACCATTTTCCTTATATGCGGTCATCCAAGTCAACCACCAGCTGATACTGTAGGACTTTTCCACAGGATTTGCAGTTTTCTTCACAATTATGGGTTGTCAGCAGCCAGGAAGAAATTGAAGGTATCAGGAACGCTTTCTTCAGGACTTTCAGGACCTTATCTTAATGTCAATAAGTAGATGGGTGTTGAATTATCTGATACAAAACTCAGAATAATGTAAACTTTGACCCTGTGTTTTGGATTAGGGTCAGTCTGTTGAGAGCTTAAAGATGATCAGGATTCATTAATCAATCTCAGTCACTCCATGTTGCTCAGTCTTGCTATTCCATTAGCAAGATGGAACAACAAATGCAAATAACGAACATGTTTTTTCCCTCAGTGCTGACAACATAGAACATAACATGTTTTTGTCACTCCTGGATTATATCTTGCTCTATGCAGATGTTGATCAGGGCATGATGTCTTCCATCAGGCTATTGCCTATGGGTACAAGGCAGTGTGATGGATTATTTTGGCAGTGCTTCCAAATAAGTCAGAGTTCAAAAAATATGGGGCAATAGTATGACAGAAATAACAGCTAACATGAACTTATCCAAAGCTCCTGAAAAAACAGATGCTTTGAGAGTCCAGCTGCAGCCCAAGGAGACCATGGTGAAGCCAGACATCTCTGTTCTCCCATACCACTCCATGTCTTCAACCAATGTACTGTGTCCCACACAATTGCTGATTGTTAAATTTCCCCTTTGTTGCTTCTAATGTGATTGCCAATGCAGGCTTTAAAAGTGGTTGTGTGAGTCCAGAGGATCTTGTTCATATCCTAAATTTCCAGGATGGCCCATGGCAAACCCCACGGAACTTGCAAGGGACTGATACCCTGCTTTGAGATGCTCCTTTTCCCTGCTACACTACAGCTTCCACGTGGATCAGGAACTGGACTGACCAGGAGGGAGGAGGGTGCAACTCTCACCCCAGGCACAGAGGAGGGAGTGTGGCCAGGGGTCCTGCAATGCTCCCAGGGCTCTGGCAGGATTTTTCTCCCCCAGGCCCTTCCTAACAGTATTGTGTGACTGCAGTGTAGTGGCGTGGCATCCAAAGCTACCAACCAGTGGTGCTGAGCAGAAGAGAAAGCACAGGAGAAGAGATGGTGTTTGCACAGGGGAGGTGGCAGGTGAGCAGAGAGCAGGCTCTGTTCTGCTAGCTTGCCTTCTTCTGTGAAGCACTGTACAAACAGAAAAGGTCATAAAATATGAGATGAACAAGACAAAGTCAGTTATTTACTGCCCTGAGCATGATTGTTCCCCATGGTGAGTTTTCAAGTGCCTTTTGCTTCAAGTCTGCTTTTAAATGATGCATGTGATGTGGCTTCCTCCAGCTCCTGATGGGAAAGAGAAAGAAAGGTCTACCACAATGCAATAGATATCCCTAAAGCTTTTGCTGTAGCTAAAATGCCATTGACTTGCTGCATTGCTGTAGGCATTATAGAAAGTGCTCTGGTGAGCTGAGGAGTTGCTCTGCTGGCTTGACCTGTTGCGGGTATGAAGGACACTCCCACTTGTCCCTCTGACCATTGACATCACCAGTGGTGAAGTGGATATCCTTGGTTGTCCTGGAACTGGAAGAGGTCACTACCTGCACTGCACAGTGGAGAAAAGAGTAATAAGAAGGATGACCCAGCAGCTCATGGCACTTCAAGCACTCAGCTGGGGCAGGTGTTTTAGCAAAGATCACATAACATGCTGCGTGCAGGTGCAAATGTCTCCTCTGCCCACCACAGGCTGCATCTGAACAAGATGTTTTGGCCACCCCCTGGAGATGGGGAAATGGGCAGGGAGCAGAGTGGATGCTCAGGTCTCACACTGGTGAACAACAGAGTCAGGAATATATTTTTACCATTTTCATGTCATCTCAGATGTGAGCAATTCAAAACAGGAACTAGTAAACTCTATTGCTTTTCTGTTCCTGTGACTTAAGTAGTGAAGCGGTGGACATTCTATTCCACTGGACAGCTCAGGTAGCCCACAAGTGGTCACTGGGATGGGTTGGATATGTGAAAAGGATCCATGAGAGTGTGACATGAGACGAGTGTGTGAACAGAGCAAATGTACTTCCCCAGAACTATTTTACAATCTTCAGTGATTCACAGTTCAGGGAACACTTGTGATACAGGGGTATTCATGTTTAATAGCCATGGTGGATTTTTACCTTCATGAATGTAGTCTAACTTTAGATATCTTTTTAAGACCTTCAGCATCCTGTGTCAAGGGCTTTTAAACTTTCATTACATAGCCTAGTGCATAAACAGCAGTTTGAGCTTAGTCTGGGCAAATTCATTTCAGCAGTCATGTATTTCCCACCAGATTCTTCACTGGCTGCTGCTGTAGATGTGAGGTCCAGACAGGTACCTGCTGTGCCTAGTGCTGCAGTTATATGTATGAGCAATTGCTGGAACGTGTATGAGCAATTGAGGTGCCAAATCACTACCCATATCTTCACAGGCCTCTTATGGTCTGTATCTCATGGCAGAGCTTGGGAGCTGTGCTGTGGTCAGAGGCCCATCCCATCAGGTCCTGTGCAAATACACCCCAGGCAGTTCCTGAGAACTGTAACTCGTTCATGTCAGAAATGAGGGACAGATCCTCTGCCATTCTCATAAGATTATGTATTGAAAATTTAATTTGATAATGAGGTTCCTATGAAGTCAAAATTCAGAAGGTGGTATGTAACAGTTACTTCTTCACTAGGAAATGGTTAATAGGTATGTGTACATTTGACTGTCTGTGTAAAAACAAACAAAGGGACAACAAAGACAGTGACAAAATTTAGCAATTGCCATGGGTTAGGGATATCTGCACTGTCCGTGATGACTGATATGCGGTGTCCTCTGCTTAGGGAAATAAACTGCCTGTCGTGCTATGCTTACTATGGGACAATTAATGAAGCTGCCACTTGTGTCATCCAGAACTTGTGCTGGGAAACTACATGAGATAACTGGCTCATTTTCAGGGCCCATCAACAGATTTTCAGCTTCTCCGCATTCCTCTGGGTCAATGTCTTTACATGCAGAAACTGAAAGAATACGAATGGACAGGAAGCAATCCAGATCCACACCTGGACCCTCTTTCCTGTGTCTCAAAACAGCACTAGAGGCAAAAGGGGCTGAGGGATCATGAGGGTGATGGGGACTAGGCGATGCTAGAGGAAACTTCAACTTGCACTGAAATGCCTGTGGGGATCCTTGGAGCTCCAGAAGAGGCTGGGCAGTGTCTGAGGGGATTTGTTGGCCTGTCTGCAAGGAATGCGTGGCATCTTCCCATAGCTGAGATACTGGGAGCTTATCGGGGTTTCCTCTGGATGCCTTCACGTCTGCGCCAGCAGTAGCAGCCCTCTGGGCTGGGGTGGGCTGGTGCTGGAAAAGCTGACCCAGCTGTCTGTGTCCTGGCCTTTCCCTCCCCTGTGGAGAGACAAATCCCATGGGGCAGGCATTGCTCTGGACTGATGTGAGACATGCCAGATGCTGTATGGTCTTCAGACACCCCCAGGCAGGTGTGATATGGGAGAGCACAGTCGTGTTCTGGGGAGATAGCTGGGTAATTTGCTGATTACACATATGGGCAATGATTAGTGTCACCAGATGGTTCCTCACCCCGCAAAATGTCTGGATAACAGACTGCAGAAAAGATCGACTTCTTACAAGGGCCTGAAATGATAGGGCAAGGGGGATGGCTTTAAACTGGAGGAGGGCAGGTTTAGATTAGATATTAAGAATAGATTCTGTGAGGGTCATGAAGCCTTGGCACAGGTTGCCCAGAGAAGCTGTGGCTGCTCCAATCCTTGGAATTGTTCAAGGCCAGGTTGGATGAGCAACTTAGTCTAGTGGAAGGTATCCCTGCCTATGGCAGGGGGTTGGAATGAAGTGGTGTTTAAGGCCCCTTCAAGCTAAAATGTTCCATGATTCTGTGATTCTATGGTCTGCCTGGGCTTAGTATCATCTCTTGAAAGGCTTACAGGCATAACTTCTATGGGTGGAATGTATGGATGCAGTACACCCTTAAGCACCTGGTGGCTGTGAAGAACTACTGGCTCAGTCTTGCTCTGCTTGCTCAGCAGCAGAGGGAGCAGGCATGGCTGTGTGATTGTCAGCAGGCCCTGCTCTTGTTTTGCTCTTTCCAAATATCAGCACAAGTTTGTGCTTTTTGGTGCTGCTCAGGCAGATGCTGGGCTGGTGTGTTTTGCAGAACATCCTGCACTCCAGACTGGAGTGCCTAGGGAAAGGATGAGGCAGAAAAGACAATATGGGATGAAGTGCAAGGGGTTTCATCAGTAACATTGTTTGTTAGAGCCAACTCATTGCAAATTGGCCAGTGGGACACAGCTATCCTGTGCTGTCTGGTACAGTCAAAGGCAGGGAAATGTTCAAAGCGGTGCGCTGGCTTCACCATGATCTGCAACTTCAAAACCTCTTTTACCTGAGCCAGTGACTCTACCCCCAGCCTACAGCTTTTCCTCTTTACTCTCTCCTTTCAGAATGTGGGTGTTTGTGCACCTCTAGGAGAATGACTGGCTGCTTTTTTCTCCAGGGTGATGATGTCCTGTGAGCCCGTAGCTTCTTCAGCTTTCACTTTATCTGTGGATTGAAAGCAGACCAGAGCAGGTGGCTCAAGGTTTAGAGAGAGCACTTGAACCCAGAGAGTTTACTGCTCTCTGCCTGGACCTGTGCAGCCCCACAGCGGAGTCCCAGCACAGGCAGGCAGATGCTCTCACCCAGAGGGGTAGAGTGGGAACACAGCCCTGAGCAGGTCAAGAGAACAAGATGGTCATGGAAATAAGGGATGATGGCAGGTGAGGAGCCAGCATGACCCTCTTGGAAATCCCATGGTACCTTGTGGGACATCTGCTGCTTACAGTTCTGAAGTCCCAAACATAAGACGTGGAACTGCTAGAGAAAGTCCAGAGGGGACCACTAAGTTGATGAGAAGATTGAAGCACTATCCCTACAAAGAAAAGGTTATGGCTGTTCATCCTGAGGAAGAGAATATTGTGTGGAGACCTCATAGGAACTTTCCAGTACTGAAGGGGCCTACAGGGAAGCCAGAGAGGGACCTTTTGTCAGGAGCTGTAGCGACAGGACAGGGAATAATAGGTACGAACTGAAAGAGGGGAAATGTAAACTAGATATTAGGAAAAGTACTTTACTGTGAAAATGGTGAGATACTGAAAGAAGATGCCCAGGGAAGCTGTGGATGCCCCAATCCTTATCAGCATTAAAGGCCAGGTTGGATAGGGCCCTGAGCAACCTGGTCTAGTGGGAGAGGTCCCTGCCCATGGCAAGGGTGGATTGGGACTGGCTGTTCTTTAAGGCCCATTTTTATCCTTGACATTCTATGAATTTTATTACCTGATCTACTTCTGTACCTCCATTTCACTCTCTGTTAAGTATTTGTGGGTGGGGAAGATTCTCCAGGGCTTTTCACAGATAAAAGCTGGTGGATGCCACAAAAACCATTAAGTTTTGCTCCATTTAAGAATGACTTCATCCTGTCTGATAAGTCAGACAAGGGCAGGAGGAGTGTGGAGGAGTGTGGCCCAGCATGGGGTGGAAGGGTTCCTGGTGACCAGGAGGGTTCCACTCTGTTGCCCAACAATGAGACCAGGGCCACCCCTGGCAACCCCATCACATAGAGTCCTGCTCTGCCCCTAAAGATAAACAAAGCCAAGTAATTCTGCTCCTGCTGGCAGCATTATCTCATGGATTACCGCTGTCTGAGTAGCCCTGTAGCTGTAGCAGCCCTGTGGCTGTAGCAGCCTGGGGCAGGGCAGTGCTCTGCCCAAGGCAGGACCCCACCCATGAACGTCGACGTGTTTCCATATAGCCATCCACCTCCCTCTTCTGACCCGTATGACTGGATCAGGCCTAATCTCAGGGAAGAGCAGCATGCACAGGTGATGAACTTTTGGCTGGCTTCAGCACAAGGCACCATGGGTGAACTGAAAGGCTGTGGAGGCCAGTATCCTGGGAATGGTGAGGGGGGTGGTGGTAGAGAGAGCAAAGACATCTGCTGAGCACACATGGGATGTGTGAGACTTGCTTAAGTGGTGCCTGCCATCTATAGAGAAGAGAAGGAGACAGACCTTGAGTGTGGAACATGAGACCATAGGGAGCAGGTGCTCCAGGTTATGTCAAACAGGGTCTGTCCTGGACAGCAAAGGTCATACCAGTGCTGTTATGATCTCTCTGACTGGGTCTTACTTCCTGAAAGGCACTGGAGATATTTTAGTGCCCTGTTCATTTGGTCAGGTTGAGGAACAAGCTGTTCTTGCCCATGGTGAGCAACTCTTCTGCTCAGCTGTCTGCTCATGCTCCTCTTGGCCTCTGGGGAGAAAATGTTCCACCAGCAGGGCTGAAGTGAACTGAGAGGCAATATTCCACCAGCTGATTAGCCCAATTAAAAGATAAATGAGCTCCTGGGTGCAGAGGAAACATGTGCACTGTCAAATTGAGTCAGAGAAGTTATTCCTTGATGAATACCCCGGAGTGCCTGGGTACTCATTCTTCCCACGGCTTTTCTTGCAGGACCCAGGGGCATTTTTCTCCTAGTTCTTCATGACCATGAGTATCACCACCAGAACTGTTAGTGGACCTTGACTATGCTAAAAATTTCCTTTCTAAACTGAGACTTTTATTAGTAGCACTAAAAGCACACCTGTCTTGGGGAGGAAAATGGGTTTGCTTTAGCAGTTGGCTGCTTAATGTGAAGTGGAAAACGTTGCAAAATCATTGTCAGACCACTGTTGAGTGAAGCTTCAACCTGTGAGGATATCAAAGCAAACACCAGGAGGTGGTATGGAGCTAAGCATGAGCAATCAATGCTCTTCTAACAAACCTTATAGGATCAAGTGATAGCACCCACAAGAAATAAGTTAACTCATTACTCTGATGGGCTAATGCTGCACATGGACAAATGGCATTGAGAATTTGGCTAGAAATCAGAGGAAAGTGTCTAACCTTCAGAACGGCAAATTCTGGTAACAGGGTACAACAGAAGCAGTTGGACAACAATCATCTGCCGCTAAAATGCAGAGTGGCCAAGTTACCAGAGAGCAGGTATGGTGTGGCTGCCTGTGTCAGTAGGGGACAATATTTAGTGACCCCAGAGATCCTTGTTAGCCCTGCGGGTAAGTGAAACTGAGCAAGTATGAGCAGGTTGCTATTGGGAAACCAGCAGATATTTGCAATCCAGCCCTTGGCTGACTCACTTGGCTTGCACTTGCTCAAGATCATCATGTCTGGATGCAGGGAGAATGGGCAGTCCAGCCCACCTGGTGGTCGTGGGGGTGCATGTTGGAGCCAATCACTCCATGTGTGTGTGCAGACACTGGAAGGAAAGTGCTAGTGTCTAGCATGACTCATAGGTCAGGCCTCAGATGCTTATTTTAGGTGAGGAAGAATTGCCCTTTGGAGCTGCCTATTTTTCTCTGCTTATTATAAAGTCAGGCACAGGCTCACACACTTTGGATTTGTGTACTTGTAGAGCAGAGGTGTTCTGGCCTACATAAGCTCTAGAAAGGTGATGGTTTTGTTATTTTTACAGTCCTTGAACACTAGCAGGTCACTTTAATGTCTAAAAATGACCATCAGAACCCCAAAATTAAAGGATTCTCACATTTTCAGAAGCAACGCAGGAGCCCTTCTGAATATCTTTAGGACAGAAATTAATGTCTCAGTGCCATCTTGTGGAATGACTTGTATAAAAGGACAAGCTCCTAGAAGCATGCTGGAGTTTTACAGTGTTTGGTGGTAATGTTGGGAATTATCTGCAAATATTATTACCAAACCAACGATTTCTATTGCAAACTGGGATTACATTTTTCCTTAAGGAGACTGCAAGTCCACAAAAACTCAGCATTCCCAGAAAGCACTCTATTTTTCAGCCTGACTCAGAATATTGAGATGCCTACAGCTGATGCCTGAATTCAGGAGACAAAGCCTATCAGTACAGCCTAGCAGATTCACTGTTTGCCCACATGGAAGGAATCCACTTGGAAGGCTCCATGAGATCTAGGAGAAATAAACATAGTTGTAGGTCCAGTTATGGGTGTTACTGACCCACTGATACCTTGTCCATCACAGAAAGGCTGTGAGATCTCCAGCACATGGAGACACAAGGATCTCAGGTGACATGTAAAGACAGCTGGAAATCACCATGAGCAGAAGAAACTTGAGGGTCTTGTCACCACCCCAACCTGCTGCTCCAGGACCCATGGTTTGTGCTCCACCAATAAACATTTGCATGGCAGAAACTGAGTGACCTGGAAAGGTTTATTCTGGGCTACAGCATAGGTCACAGACCCCCAGGACAGAAACCTTCCCACCTAGAAATATGCTGTAGAAACACCCTTGCAAGCAACATAATTATCATCTATCATAATTAAATGATCCTCAGTATCAGAGACAGACCAGTAATTTACTGCATATTTAGCCAGGTGTTCACTGAGGTCAATAGCTAATCTGTTGCTGGAGGAGGGATTACCCCAGTACATAAAACTCTCCCTGCCACAAAACATACAATGTTCTATGGAGCAGAGAGGAGAATCAGCTTCTCAGGTTCTTCCATACAAATGCTGAGTGCCCTGTGGGTGAAAGAAGAGCTCATGAACTTTTGCCATGCAGTAGAGGATAGGGAGGCAAGGCCAGGGGCAGCATGAGCAGAGCACCATATCCCCACCAGGGCAGCTGCTGACACCTCTGCAGAGCTGTCCCCTCCAGAGCCACACTGAGAAGCTGCAGCAGGTTGAGAGGAAGGCAAAGAAAACCAGCAAATAACTGGAAAAGACTTGAGGGAAAAGGTCTTGAGTGTTCAGTGGATATAAGTTTTTCCATTATTAATCAAAGGTATTAAAACCTTTTCACTGTGGAAAGGTAAGAGCACCTGGTGAGCAGGGAGATAGGCAGAGGGAATGAGGAGATGGAGGAGGAATCAGGACAGCAATGGGTCTGCTCTGGCAGCCAGGTAAGACTGAAGATCTCTTGGGCTACATCTCTTTGCTGAGGTTGGTTTCTCCTTGCCCTCTATGAGAGGACAGACAGGGTGGCTGGTGACAAGACTCTCTGTGAGTATGTGGCACCTGCAGAATGCACATGTGCATTCACCAAGAGCAAATATTCCACCTGAAACAATGCACTGTGCTCTTCCCAGCTGCAGACAGCAGAGCACACCAGCTCCTGGCAGAGCATCCTTGATGCAGAAGATACATTCAATAGTCTTGCATAGGCAGTCTCAATCCAATCTGCTTAAAAAAAACAGTACCGAATGACCAGTCAGTGGGTTACAATGCAGAGCAGAGCCAAAATTTCTCTTCAGTTCCTGTAGAAAAAGTTAAGGACAAAAACAGGCTTCAGGAGCACATCAAGGCTTTTGACAGCTCTACTATTCTGGGGTTAGGCTGTCCTGGGCAGAGGCACAGTGTTACCAATGCCCTCATAACAGAAATACTTACCACACAGCTTTTATAGGATGGCATCTGGGGGAGGGAGAAGGGGAAAGACTTTGAAGCTAGCTGCTGCTTTATTGGCTTGTTCATGGTTAACCAAAGGAGAGAAGGTGTCTGGGGGTGAAGAGAGGGTGCCAAGTTTCAAAGGGTAACCTGGCTCAGTGCAGTGAAGTGTGCTGTCCCAACAGGAGCGTGCAGGCAGCTTTAAGGAGGTGGGGAAGACAATGTTGGAGAAGACTAAGAAGGTGTTCAGAATTCGTAACACTGCTATAAGGCAGATGCTGGCAGAAGCACTGGGAACATTCATCGTCATGGTAAGGAGAACTCTGTGCATGTGTGTGTGTATGTGTGTGTATGTGTGTGTGTGTGCAGCCAGTTAAGGCAGCGATTTGTAAGGTCAGTGGTTTCCTACCACATCCTCAGAGTTGCCCAGTGGTTGGTTGCTGCTGCTCACCCCTCTGCTTTGGTGGGGTGGCAGTTTCCTAGCAGGCAGAACATCTGCCAAAAACCTTCTGAAGCAAAAAAGTAATGCAGGGAAAGGGAGGTGGGTGCTGGGATAGAATTAAAATATCACAGAATTTAGGATGGGAAAGACCTTTAAGAGTTCAAGTACTAACTTGGTATTGTGGAGGCCACCACTAAACCATGTTCCTAGGTGCCACATCTACATGTCTTTTAAATACCTTCAAGGCATTATATATTTAATATCTGTAAACCCACCACTTCCCTGGGCAGCCTGTTCCAATGATTGACAACCATGTTGGTGAACAGATTTTTCCTAATTTCCAATTTAATCCTCCCATGGCACAATTTGAGGCCATTTCCTTTTGCCCTGTCACTTATCACATGAGAGAAGAGACCAGCTGTCCTGCCTAGACCTTCCTGTCAGGGGGCTGGAGAGAGTGATCAGGTCTTCCCTGAGCCTCCTTTTCTCCAGGCTTAACATCCCCAGCTCCTGCAGCTGCTCCTCATCAAACTTGTGCTCCTGTGGACCCTTCCCCAGCTCCACTGCCCTTTCTGGACATGTTGCTCTTTCAGGACATGTTGCTCTTCCAGTTCTCTTCTAGGAGAAAATTGAGAAAGAGTTTGGAAATTAAATAAAAAAGTAGTGTCTATAATGCTTGTACAAGATCCCATACAGTGAATGGAAGCTTTCTGTTGTGCCAGAGGTGTGGTGTAGCTGGGCAGGGGGGTCTGAACTGGACTGGAGAACAAACCCAGACTCTATCACTGACAGCTGCTGCAAAATGAAAATAGCATTCATCCATCTCCCCCTCGGGGTTGCCAGGGTAATGAACTTTCCAGAAAAATTCTCCAGAACCACAATCCACCACTAGGAGCTGTAATTACAAGGTGTGAAGCATGCCAGTATTTTACTTTTGATTTTCTTGCTGCCAATCGAACAGTGCTTATATAAATCATACATAAACTGCCTCCTTGCCTGAGGGATCTGTTTCACAAAGAAGTAATTAAGTGGGTTTGAGCTCCTGGGCTGCTTCAGAAATAGAAGATTAGGAAGGTTTTGCAGTCACTGTGGGGGCTGGTGGGGGTGAATTACCCACTGGGACCAGAGATTTTGAGTGTTTGATCAAAAGAGCAGAATGAGATCCTCTCTCTGAAAAGGCCAAGTATCCATCTGTGCCAATTTTCCACACCTGGATTTAGCTGGGAGGAGACACTTTAGACTGGACAGAGGCTGGCATGCAAAGGCTGGGCATAACCCAAATAACTTGTACTTGGAGATTCAAAGAGAAAGAAAGTTAGATTTGTGTAAGCATAGGGACCTTCTGACACAGCTTTCTGTACCAAGAAAGGTGCTCTTTTCCAAGGGCAACAACTGCCTGTACAGAGCATGGTTGTTTTTTATAATGTAATTTTGCACATCCAGCTCTTTGAATTTCACTCCCAGGTAGGTTTGCACCCACAGTAAATCCGAGTACAGACATCTATAATTCCTCTGCAGCAGCTCAGCAAACCCTTTTGCTTTTTCCATTCTCTGTTATTTGGTGGTAGAAGTTGCCAGGTGATAAAGAACAACTTCAGGGTCGTCCTGTCCAGGAAGCAGAATGAGGTGGAGAATTAACTCTTCACTCTTGACAGTTAAGGCAGATTTTGCAGCCTGCAGCTCACACTGGCTCCCCCTTCACTGATCCATGTGAGGGAAGAGAGAAAAGGAGGGCACTACACATGAGCCCCATCAAGGGCTGAAGACAAACAGCATCCAGCATCAGAAAAAAGCATAGAGCACCCAACTCTCCAGCAGCACCTCAGCCCCCTGTGCAACAGGCAGTGTTCTGGAAGCACCCCTAGGATGCCTGAATGGCTGTTATTTGGACAATAACACTCATCCCAGGGTCTTTTAGTTTAATGGACAGGAAGTGTTGGTAAGGGGAACCAGGCAGCAGGACTAAGCAGCACAAGGACTAGGGAAGAAGAAATTTAAATGAATGGTGTTTTGGGACTGTGACGATACAGGAAAAAACCAGAAATTTGCTCTGTGCTGAAAAACAGATTCTGTGTCCTATCTTGGTTTTTTTTTTTTTTTTTTTTTTTTTGACAGATAGTGCTGTTTATGTACAGTCATGTCTCCTCCCCTGCAACCCTCGCTCTGCACCTGTGTCCTCTCCTGCAAAACTTGTGCCTTACATATTTACTGTCTTTTGTATCTGGCTTTGGAAAAATCAGAGATGAAAAATAGAGATGGAAAAATCAGAGACAGAATTTCTGTAATTTGAAGATGTTAAGGGGACATCATGAACTGTTTCTGTCAGATTTTGCTGAGGCAGACTGAGAAGGGCTCACCCTGTGGGGGCTGTAGTTTTGCGCGGAGCACAGAGTGTGGTTTGCATCTGTAAGTGATAAGAAGAGCAACCTCTCTGCGGAACAAGGGGTTTTGGTGATGCCTGAAAGCAATGAGGGAAAGCAGACACATGAGATAAAATCCGCATGCAGGCAGAGTAGCCATGAAAAAAATCACAGTTGAATAATACAAGTCAAAGCAGAAGTTTATGTGCTGGAGAACATATTGACTTTCTTGTCTTTGAAAGACATGTCACCTTGGATAAACATCAATGCAGTCCAAGGAATAGGATACACTTTCCAAATCCTTAGTGGTTTGTGAGGCAGAAACCTCAAGAGATGCCTTGTCCTTCTCTAGATTTCAGTGTAAGAGAATAGGATACACTTTCCAAATCCTTAGTGGTTTGTGAGGCAGAAACCTCAAGAGATGCCTTGTCCTTCTCTAGATTTCAGTGTAAGAGCATGCAAAGAACTGATTTTTCCATTCTTACCACATCAAAAACCTGAAATAGAATTCTCTCTTTCAGGATGGAGCAATGTCTTGAATACAAGTTTTCCTGCTGCAGAGTGTTTACCTCTAGTTTTTTCCTCTGGTTCTCCTTTAGTCTAAAAAAGGACTTAAAAAACCCACTAAAACTTTGGATGTTTCCAAACTGAAAATACATGTGTTGAATGGAAAAGTTAAACCAGAATTTCCTTTCTTGTCTTTTGCTCAAAATTTACCAAAATTAGAGTTGAGTTTTGTGGGACTCAGATTCAGTCAAAGGAAGAAACTGAGAGTTTCTATCCAGGCAAGAGGCCTGGGAAAGTGCTGGGAAAGAATGTAAATAATTCTTTATCTCTCTTGTTTTTCACATTGTTTATAGTTAAGTTCTATCACTGTGTGTCAAGCACTTAGCACCAATGCTGTAGGTTGTTTTCACTTCAGAACCAATGGATTTGGTCCTTGCAGAGCTCTGTATAAAAGAGCAGTACATTTTGAATAAACCGGAGTTTATCTCTACAGCCTTCTGAATCAGTCTCTTCATTCGCGTCCTGCCTCGACAGCGACAGAGTTTGGCAAATATCTGTGTTCTGCCCAAACGACATATTTAGTCAATAAATTGCACACCAGGAAAAGGACAGTGAGAATTTGTGCACTTTCCTTCCATCCATTCACCTTGCAGTTGTCTCCACGGTGATGCTCCCCCAGTTCACATCCCTGGTTTAAGGCAGAGACATCTGCACTGTGGCTGAGAGAATGACCCCCACTGAGCCCCAGTTCTTGGTGTGAGTGTTTGGGGTTTGTCTCCCCATATCCAACCATAATGAGAGTATCTAGTTTGGTTTGGTGGGCACCAATCTCAGGTATCACTTCAGTTTTTGCAGGGCAAGGCTGTTCTTTGTCCTCTGACACCTTAGAGACTTCCTGTCCTTGGGAGCTCATTACTTTTGTAGAAAAAATAGCAAAGAAGGTCTACCACTGCAACAAGAATACTTTTAACACTCCTTTCTTTGTTTTTACACAGGTTTTTGGCTTGTCCTCTGTGGCACAAGTGGTATTAGGAAAAGGAAACAATGGCCAATATCTGAGCATCAATATCGCATTTGGCATTGGCGTTACCTTGGGCATATATGCGGCTGGAGGAATATCTGGTGAGCAGCACTGTCAGGCGTGGGAATATCCATGTCCCATAAAGCCATGTGCATTGAGGATAGGAGGAGTGGGGTGTGGAGGGGTGCATTATGGCATGGGCAGTGCCCTCACCTAAAATAGCAGTCCTAGAGTCCAGGGAAGAAAAGCAGGAGAGGCCAGGGACAAGGCATGAACAGCATACATACAGAATATTGACCCCAAACTTGTGTTCTGAGCTGTGACAAGGCAAGTGGGACAGGGAGAGGGGAGAAAGTTTGGCCAACCCCTTATGTTATAGCCAGCAGAGGCAGGTTTCAGCAACTCCCCCATTTGGGACATGCCAACATGGCCCAAGGAGACAGGGAGTTTCCAAAACCTGCTGCTGATATGACCCATGGGGAAGTAAATAATTTATTGTGAAGGAGAGCTTACTGCTGATGTTGCAAAAGGAATGGCATGCAAATTTTCTCCTTATCTCATGCACAGATACCCCACATAAACTTGGGAAGTGGTGTTTCGGGGCCGTGAGGTGGCACCCCTCACATGACAAGAGCATTACCTTTGCCTTCTGCAACTTCTGCATTCATTTGTACCAAGAGAAAACATGAAGGGCCCTAATGGGTAGAAAATTAAAGCAACTCCTTGCTTTTAAACTGTTGGAGTAGACAGAGGTCCAAACCTGGGGGTGGCTTGGAAATGAAAAATTTTCCATTCAGCTCTTGATTTTCTTGTCCTTTTGGAGCTGATGGAAATGCCCTGGGGAAAGCAGACTGAGGAAAGTAGGTCCTACAGTCCCAAGTGACTTTTGAGAAGGAGCTGGTCTGTTAAAGGCAGAGGGCAGTGCAGAAGGGATCTCAGCTCAGCCAGCAATAATATGGTTACAAAACAAATTTCACATCTTCCTGACATAGTAATTTGGCTTCATCTGTGTCACAAGATGCTTTTTGTGGTCTCTGAAATGGCTGGCCATACCCACATAAGAACAGAGGGTCTAAGAAGGCATCTGCCCCCATTCCAGTTGTGATTGTTGGACTGTAGCAGGTGGTACATGCACTTCCACTTCAATCTGTCCTGCATTTTGATGAAATGATGAGTATCTGTATCTTACCCCTTTTGGATTCTGGAGTAGAAGATGGTCATGAAGGCTGGAACATTTACTGACCCTCAAAATTTATACCTATCAGGCAGGAAAAATAAATATCTTCTTTAGAATCCTGGGGACAGGAGGCCTGGAGAACACATGTTGTATCAAGGGCATGAGACCCAGACCCACTTAGTCTTCAAAAGCACCATTGTGATTCCAACCTCCTCCACAGAAAGTGTTCCATCAAAACACAGGTTCTCATCTATGAGTAGCTACTTAAAATTTGCTGAAGTATGGTCTTTTTGTAAGCTCAGTAGGGAGAAGCTCTTTGAGAAACTCAAAAGGAAACTCCTGCCATCCCAAGAGAGGTGAATCGACCCAGTCTCTGGGTGCAGCTTGTCTACAGAATTCTCAGAAGACAAGCTAGGAGCACGTTTACTAGCATGATTCAGCTGTAGAGAAAGGATCATTTTGTGTCTGTGCAGGAGTAAAACTCTGACCTGAGAGAGTCTTGTTGTTCTGGGTCTCTCTGGGTGATTACTCCAGGTCATGGGGCCGAGAACCAAAGATGAACTTTTTAAGTTCATCCAGTCCAACTGCCCTGCAATGAGCAGAAACATCAACTAGAGCAGGTTACTCAGAGCCCTGTCCAACCTGGCCTTGAATGTTTCTAGGGATGGGGCATCTAACATGTCACATGCTCCGAAACAGCTACATTGGTGTTGAGGCCTCTTTTTTCTGTGATTTTGCAGGAGCTCATCTGAATGCTGCCATCACCATTACACAATGTGTTTTAGGAAACATCTCCTGGACAACGGTTATAGCTTATATAATCGGCCAGTTCCTGGGCTCCTTTTTGGCAGCAGCCACTGTCTTTGCTCTCTACTATGGTAGGGTTGTGTCTTTTATCACAGAGGTTGCTGTAGGCATAATTTCAGTCAACACACAGTATTGTCGAAGTATGTAATTTTGCAGTACACAGCATGATTTCTGGGTGAGGAGGGCAAGCTCCTGGCTTGTGGGACAGACTGCAGCTCACCTTCAGAGAAGGTCCCAGATATACCTCTGGGAAGGATACACACATCCTGGAGAACACAGCTCCTTTTACTTAGGGCATTCCCACTTCCAAGACCTGCCTTCAGCAGAAGGGCAGTAGCTGCATTTTGTCAACATTTTGTTTCCAGGTCTGCAGGGGCTTTATTTATGTGAACTACTATGTATTATGTGCTGCTGGAGCATGGGGAGGAGTCTGGTGCTCTGTGGAACACAGGTTTGCAGCCATGTGGGGCTTGGAGCTGTGAGCAGAGGACCCACCACCCATTGCCTCTAGCATGTCTCTGAGGGGTAGAGGGCTGGAGGCCTCCAGTATATCCAGACCACCCAGGCTCCTGGAGCAGGGATAGGGAGGTGGTAGGTGTAAGGAAGTGACTGCAGACCAAAGTCTGTGGGTAACAGATATTGATGAGATCATGCTCTGCGAGGAGTGTGTCACCTCCATCACATCTTCCATTGCCTCCCTTCTCCCTGATGTCTGTGCTGGCTGCAATGGGTGGACCTGTGTGTGTGTGTCCTGTGGGATGAATGCTGTGCTAACTTCTGTAACTCCTACTTCTCCTAGATGCTATCTATGTCTACAGCAATGGGAACCTTACAGTGTCAGGACCAAATGCCACAGCAATGATCTTCTCTACGTACCCTGCTCCCAATGTATCCTTGCAGGGAGCCTTCTTTACAGAGGTCAGTGGGAATGGCTCTGATGTGCCAGGAGAAGGTGGGTGGTTATAGGTGTTGCTGCAGGGCTGCTACAGGTCCCCAAAGCCCTACCTGGACAGACACAACCACAACCTCTTTTCCCAAGGAGCTCAGCATTCAGGCAGGCATCTGAAAGGTAACATCTTGATGGCTGAACAAGCCTAAAGGGTTCTGCCCAGAGCCTAATACATGTAGGCTGCTCCAGCTTGGTCCAGGGGCTCTCCAGATACCTTCCCTGTATGCCATGTAAGCAGTGAGGAGTGAGAAGCTGAGTTATATCAATAGCTATCTCCTCTGGGTTCTGGGCTGAACTGTTCCTTCCCTTACTGGATTCTACACCCTCTCCATGCTCCTTGTCAGATATGCTAGCTGCCCCTCACCAGCACAGAGAGGCTGCGACTGTCTCCACAGGAGCACAGCCTGGGCTGAACTCTGTGTTGGAACAGATCCATTGAAACTCTGGGCAGTGGATTCCCAGCTTACAGTACTAGTGTCTAGATGCCCAGAAATAGGAAAGGGATTCTTCATGGGATGTGGGTCACTGAGACACCAGAGAAGGAAGATTCACTTCAATGAAAATCTTTGGAAGCCTGTGATTTGGACTCTGAGCTGATAAAACTCCTGCCTGGGCATGATGAAGAGGAGGGTGGAAGATCCTAGAGGTGGAGGGGGGGCGGGGGAGGGGGGGGAATCCCCTCAGCCTTCTGTGGACCAGTGTCCTTGATACACAAGAAAGCAAATAAGAGTGACAGTGCTTTGTCAAAAGCTGCAGTTTCTGGTTTTGCTGGTGTCTGTCCAAGCAGTCCAAGTCTCTCCAGCTGCATTTTCTGAAGCAGATACAGGTGTCATCACCTCTATCAAAACTATGCTTTCTTGATGTCCTGGGCACTGCAAATGTACAAATGCCAGCTATGTAGTCACTGATGGGAAATTCAGTTTCCCAGGTAAGAATCTGATACCTGCATACAGGCTTTACAAAACATCGCTTCCTCTAGGGGTGATCAGGTTTGTCTTGTGAACAGTTATGGTTCTGCTCTTATTAGACAGAATGTACTTAAAGTAACCCATTTCCCTGACTTGAAAGATAGAGGAAGATGACATTGCTGAGAAGATTGTATAAGTCTTTGTGATGAGGTTTTTACTGAGAAAATAATTTTCTCCAGTCCACCTGTGAGGAGGGAGAAATACCTGAGCTTTGATCAGACCATGAATCTCACCTGCTCTTTCATTCTGGGAAGTCTCTCCTGCTCTGCTGAGCAGGATCTTTCAACCTTCCCTATTCTCTCTCTTGACCTGCTCTTCTCCCTTTTCTGTTCCCGCAGTTTACAGCAACCGTTATGCTGATCCTGGGTATTCTAGTCATCCATGATGAGAAAAACAATGCAGCCATCAAAAGCGCTCAGCCTGTGCTCACGGGTTTGCTGGTCCTGGGCATTGGTCTGGGAATGGGGCTAAACACAGGCTATGCCATAAACCCCTCCAGGGACCTGCCCCCCCGGATCTTCATGGCAATTGCTGGCTGGGGAATGGCCGTCTTCACGTGAGTGACCTGTTTTGCTTTTACCCTGCTCAGTTTGCCAGGGCCTCGACGGGATAAGCACAAGATAAAATGTGCCATGGAACCTTTTTTCTTTGGACCAAGTGATCATATCACTGCAGAGAGTGAAGGTTGTTCCTACAGGACCCTTGTGCATCATGTGCACAAAACTTGGAGTACACTTATTCTCCAGAATGGGATTCACTTTGACACACAGATATGTCAGTTTGGGCACCAAACTGTCTGCCTGTTCACTGGAGATCCATCTCGTTTTCGCAGTGAGCAGAGAGCCAGAATTCAGCTCACCTGAATGCAGGTAGACTGCTGAAAAGTCTCCTAAACTTAAAGTCTGAATTTGGATAAGAAACCTTGCCTGTTATGGCTTTTCCTATGGTGAGATCATTACCAGAGTCTCCTGTTCCAGATGCCCATTTTCCTTAAATTCACAGAAAATGTATTTGAGAGCTTGATTGATGAGTCACAGATTTTATTGGAAATGGGGAAGCAAAATGCCTATGTATGAGAGTCCCCCTCATCAAGACCACACAGCCCATTTATTTTGGAGAACAAGAAACCTGCAGTGTAGAGCCCTTTCCATGCTGATGGGGAAAATGACCTTCCCTCCAGCAGTTATGTGGGGGGAACATTGAATTTGTCTAAGTCAATTGTAGGCTTAATGCCTGAAATTGGACAGACTCCTCTGCTCACACAGCTCCCTCCTGCCCCAGTAGGATGTGGTGTCAGGGCAGTGGTTCCAGTCTGGCTCACCAGCTGCCTCTTCTGTGTTTCATTTTAGGGGTGAGCATTCCTGGTGGTGGGTCCCAGTCACAGCTCCAGTTCTGGGAAGTCTTTTCGGTGTTTTCCTCTACAAACTCTGCATTGATTTTCACAACCAACCTAGCCATGAAACTGAACATGAGAAAGAACAAGCAGGCACGGAGACTTCCAGACTGTGATGGCCATGTGCTATGACGACACATGTAAAGGGAACATCTGTTTGTGCACCATGCAGGTGGACAGATGAGGGACTAGATTTCAGTAAACCTACTCTGCTTAAACACACAAACTTGGTATCTGAGATATTGAGAAGACCTATGTAGGGCTAGACCTGGCTGTGACCTGAAGGAATTATTCAATCTCCCTGTGTAAAAATTTACAAAAAAACCCTACCTAAAAACCAAAAAAAAAACCCAAAAAAACAACCTCAAAACAAAACTCAATCCTCAAATAATTATTATATTCTGAAGAAAAGCAAAGCAGAGCTACAAGTCTCCAGATATGTATGTATTCATATAAATCAAAATACAGGCATCAACAGTGGCAGATACAACATGATTAAGTCAATTAACACATAATTTTTGATCTGAATATTATTTGGTAAGAGACAGATGCTATAGTGATGGACCAGGGACCTAGGCTTGCTTCATTTGCATATCTGCATACCTAGTTTGGAACAGCACAGAAGAGAGAAGAACGATAGTCTAAAATAGAAACATAAACCCATTGGGTTATTTGGGTTTCTTTTTTGTTTGGTTTTTTTCTTTTTTTTTGTTTGTTTGTTTTTGTTTTTGGTTTTTTTGTTTGTTTGTTTTTTAATCTGAACATTCAGGAAGCATTAAAAATTACTAAACTAAACAACAGGGTCTCCTGAATCCTACCACAGTTCTTCTGGAACACACAGGCAGCAAAGAACTATGTATGTACTGACACTCTAGACTTGAGCTACACCAACTACCACCACAGAAAAGAAGTCAGAGAACTTCTGTGACTGCATCTCCAAAAATTTGAACAAACTGCACCCCACAAACTTTTTTCCTACTCTGAATACATGAGAAATGTAAGATGTTGCCTCGCTGCTGCAGGAATTCTGCTATCTCCATCTGAATGAGGAAATGGGCCTGCAACAGTCTTGCAAGTTGAAAGTGTCACTGGATTAGAGGCAAAACACTATCAGAGGCTTCCTGTTCCCAGGAGGGTGACAACAGTCATAACTTTTCTAAGAAGTGCTTAAGCAAGTGTGGTATGTATGTCAAGCACATAACTGCAGTCCCAGGGCTGGTGCCATGGACAAAAAACACAGAGTTCTCCAACAGCAGAAAGTGACAAAACATCACTACTGCACAGAATTCCAGAAGAGGGCATTTACTGGCTTTAATAGTCATTCCATCCCAATATTAAAAGCATAACTGAGGTATTGCTATAGCACGGGATGGGGTTGGGTAGGAAGTACTGATGTGTGCTTTCTCTTTAGAGCTCACTTTATGTCAGTAGAGCAGCTAGAACAGATCTTCACCTGTCTCAAAATACCCATGGGCTTGAGAAGGTGCATTAGAGAATTTCTTGTCATCTGGGGGTGGCAGAGAGTGGCTGCTAGGCAATGCAGCCTTTGAAGGTGGGCCCTTGGCAGTGCTGGAAGCAGCAAAATACACATGAGCAGTGGCTGATGCCTGCAGAGATTTTGTACAGTGACTGCAGGCCAGAAGTAGAACAGCTGCCACAAAGCTCAGTCTTCCGGCCTGTGTGAAATAAACTGGGAATTTCTGAGTAGTTAAAAAGAGGGATAAGCTAAAAGCACTGTAACGTATGCCTTCTCATAGAGAGATTCTCTACTGCATTAAAAAGCACCCCAAACAATCCATCCTGAACACTGCTCTTGCCATACATCCTTTGCATCCCATGTCCATGTGCTCTCCAAACCATCTTCAAATACCCAATCACTTTGGAGGAAAATATTAAAATATTTATTAAAATACTATTAAGCACTTACAGAATGGCTTCATCTTTCTGAAGAAAGCCTCACAATATCCCTGTGAGGTAGGTTTGTCTTGTGTAATTATGGGGTGGTTTTTCAAAAATTAGAGATGATGCTGTTTAAATAATCAATGCTTACTTGAAGACAGTGATTTTGATTTCCATATTCAGGCACAAAATGTGTTGGGCGCTACCATGATTCCAGTGTATTTGGAAGAAAGAATTGTTGCTGTTGAGGTAGGATGGGAATGAAGAGACTCTGACTCAGAAGGCTGTAATAGTAAAACTCCGATTTATTCAAAATGAACCGCTCTTTTATACAGAGCTTCGTGAGGACCAAATCCATTGGTTCTGAAGTGAAAACAACCCACCACCATTGGTGCAGAGTGCTTGACGCACAGTGATAGAACTTAACTATGAACAATGTGAAAAACAAGAGATAAAGAATTATTTACATTCTTTCCCAGCTCTTTCCCAGGCATCTGCCTGGCTAGAAACTCTCAGTTTCTTCTTTGACTGAATCTGAGTCCCACACAGAATAGCATAGAAAAGTAACGGAAATAAACAGGAGTAACTGAAAACCAGCAGTGAATGGGTTAAAGTGCAGTTCTAACCTGAAAACTTACAGTATAGAAAAGAGCATCAGGGCCTTCTAAGGCTGTAGGATCTCAGTGGCCCCTGGTGAGATCCTGCCCAACTGAAAAGTACCTATTTCAATGGTCAGCTTTGCAAATGAATGTGTGACAAACCAAAGGGCCCTCCTGGATGATGACTCTCTGCTCAGCAGTTCCCACAGAGGAAAGCAACAAAGGATCTTGCAGCTTCTGGCTTCAGGATTATTGCAAATCATGTCACCATCTGAAAAGATACAGCACAAAGGCCAAAAAGTGGTCCAGGCTGCAGAGCTAGTGGCTAGGCTAATGAAGAGACATTGAAGTCACAAATCCTATTGTACCATGAATCTCAGAGCAGAAGTTGGATGAAGCACAGGGAAGTGTAGAGTTTGATTCTATCTGGAGTGAAAGATACTTCTGTGTTCAGTGGGTTCCAGCCTGCTCCCACAGCATGCAAGGTCAGGACAGTTTTCTTTCAAAAGACATGGCAGAAACATCTTCACACCCTCTACTTCAGCATTGTCCTATTAAAGTTACAGTAAATGACATTTACTTTCATTTCACTGCTGCAGTGGTACAGGAACAAAAGCTTCCCTATGGAGCAGTGACATCAAAGGTTTCTTTATGTCCTCTGAAAAGTATATACTGTAAGTAGCAGAAGGGAATAAAATTGATGTATCAATTTTTTTAAAGAGCCTCCAGGAACTACATCCACATCATGGCTACATTTCATGCAAGTGCTGCAATGTGTTTTCCATGGGCACATCTATTCATGCACAAGGAACTTGCTCTGAACCACAAAGACTCTGCAGCAAAAAACATCAAAATTTATTGCAAATGTTGTCTGGCGGGCTCACTTCCTTGAAGAATTCCCAGCTAGTGAGGATGTCTTGGCACAGGTCATGCTTGTGTGACTCTTTTGGGAGCCTGGTGGCTGTGAAGCTTGTTTCTTCTTGAGCACTGGAGTTTTGTTCTTGCTTTTAAATACCTTATTGGGGTCCAGCTTGTTCACAAAGGAATCAGCTTCTTCAGACAGGTGTGCTGTGTTGATGGTTATGGGTTTATACATGTTAAACCATTGCTGAAAGGCAGGATAGTGGGGAAGGAACAGGTTAAATTCAAACTGCAGTTAGACAATTCCTCCTTGCTGCCCATCTTCCCCAAGATTTGATCTTAATCCTATGCCACTTATCAGCTGCAGTTTACAGGACTTGGAAGAATGCTTGTGATAAGGCTACACTGGGTATGGCTACAACCCCAGTCCTGGAACTGCATTCCAGATACGGGAGAACCAGACACAATCCTAACACAACCTTTCCTGCAGTGTGACTCCTACCAAGAGTGAATCCTGATTTACACCAGAGGAGGAGAAGCAAAAGGAGGGGATGAAACTAAGTTGCATTTATTTTGATTCAGATAAACAGAAAGGATTAAGAAAACCTTTGGAATTTAAATGTGCTTAAAAACTGAAAACCAACTGGTTGAATTTCTCAAAATGTAACCTTCCCTCTCTTTACACATAAAATAATGACTTTTTTTAACATCTTACATAAAGAATTTTGTTTGTCTTATTGTTTCTATTTCTGATTTTCTATTTTCTATCAAAAAAGTCAGCCTATTTTTCTATTAACAAAGTCAACATATTGTAGTTATGGTATTTCAAATCACAGTGAAACAATCAGCAAAGTGTTGAGCAGGACACAGAGAAGTTCAATACCAAAATATAGATAATCATCTATTAATGAACTGCTTAGTGGAAAACAGCTTTAATATATCCCCTTGAAAACTTTTAAAAATGATAATGGTTAACAAACTAGAAGGATTTTAACCAACAGGGGTTACAAATGATTAGGGAATATATGAATGATTCATCTTACAGTTTGAAAATATACTGAATATAATAAAATATTTATAGCACCAAAGTTACAGAAAAGCAGAGCACAGTGCCACGTACACAGCTTTGACTGATAAACTCCAGTGCAGTGTAACAGGGAAGGCATCAGGAATGAGAAGAACCAAATTCTACAGCCACTATTTGATGGGAAGTCAGGAGTGATTTTAGCAATTCTGATGTGCACACAGGACCAGGGAATCTCACGCTGATAAGACAGCTCTTGTGTCTGAGTGAAGTGCAGGACACTCAAGTCTCAACAGACCTTGCCAAGGTGCACTGACACTGTGCTGGCTTATGAGCTGTAAGTTCAGTAGGATCATCAGCTCCATTCCCTCATCTCTCACAGGATGGAGACAGGGATAGGGCTGAAGGCCCAGTCAAACACAGAAGAACAGCAGAAGCGTCTAATAGCAGAATTTTGGCATGGCAGAATAGTAATTTTAATGACAATAATAAGCAACTAGAATCCTCACCAAGCTTTATGCAGATGTTTTCTTTAACTACCTCTAGGACTTTAAATTGCCCATTTTTGGGCATAATTTTGATGAAGGCGCAACTGCTGAGAGATAAGCAGGGCTAACACAATATTATTAAATTCAAATTACTGTGAAACAAATGACTGCTAACATGTTACATGGAAAAAACTTGTGGTCCCTTCCATGGCTCACCTGGGAGGCCCCCCTGAAAAGACAGACAGCTTGCCAAAAGGTAGGAAGATGTTTTCCCAGTCTATACTTATGCAAAATACTGACAGGCTGGACTCTGCTGTCCTACCTTGGCCTGGGGGCTGACTCCATAGCTGGTGAAGGCATACTGCCACTGTGGAAGACCCAGGTGGGTGATGAGCAGGCGGTAGTAGGCTGTGAAGGTTTTGGTGAGGAAATGCCAATACAGAGCTCTGTCCAGGAACCAGATCTCTGTGTCCTGGGAGACCACTAGAATAAAACAAGCACAAATTACACTGCTGCTTTGAAATATTAAGATTAACCCCTGGCCATTGTAAGGTGGGAGGACACAACACACTCATCAGATAGGGCTGTTTTATGTATCTCCAGGCTTGTTCCAGCCCAGGTGCAGAATCCAGAACTTGTCTTTGTTAAACTTCATATGGTTGGTGATTGCACATCTCTTCTAATTTGTTGAGGTCACTTTGCAGGGCTTTCAAGGGATACATCAACTCCTCCCACTTTAGTATAATGGACAAACTTAGTACCTCTTCCAGTCCTGTGTCCAAGCTGTTCATGAAGACACTGAAAAGCACTGGGCCTAAGATGGAGCCCTGCAGAACTCCACCAGTGACCAGCTGTCAGCCTGATGCGATAACTATTTACTATTTAGCCCTATTTACTATAAACTTTTGTGTCCTACCCATCATCCAGTGTTCACCCACTGAATGGTGTATTTGACTAGCTGTGTGCTGGACAATGAATGTTATGCTGTTCTTTCACAATCTGGGAGTGACATGCTACATGGAACATTCTTGGACATTAACAACTTTGTAGTATATGTTCAAAGTCCAATAATGGCAAACATTTATCTGCCCCACAAAGTAAGAAGCAACTAACTCAATTGTCAGTGATCTAGATTACTGAATAGTCCAGAGCCTGAAAATCATGGTAGTATATTCTGCCAACAAAAACACGTTCTGCAAAATCTTTCCACAGTGATCAAATATTTCTCTGGTGGTGACATTCTTTGTAATATAAAAAGAAGTTGTTTTTTTTTTGGGAGATTGAGATGCTGAACACTATCATTTAAACAGACACTGTTGACATTAACACCTGTAACCAATGCTCCCTTCCCTTGCCCAGGTTATCCACTGCATGTGCTGAAATCACTAACATGAGGAGGCAAGAGGCCAAGGACTTCCTGCCGTGGCAGTTGTCGTCACACACAGTGAAAGGCACTAGATAATAACCTAAGATTTTTCTTAAGAAGCTGTATATTGCAATTGCACAACCCTACACAGTAAACACACATACATCTGTGCACTGTGTCAGATGACAACTATTTTAGAAGTGCCTTGGGTGTTTCACTATTCTCTCACTGATAAGAGTTGTCTCTGTCAAAAAGAACATCTCAGCTCCCATTTCTCACCCTCCCATTAACCCTTCCTGCCACATTTTGGCCTAGTTAGGACCTGGAGACCCTGCATCTGTACACAAGGTGGCTGTCTCAGCTTTTTTTACTATCTACATTTTGTTTCTAAGCAGAGTTATACCCTTTCTCATCAAAATGTAACAGCTTTGTTCCAAGACATGCAAGTAACCAGATTAGTGGAGCTCTCTATTATTTTAATTCAATTGTCTGTAGGTCTCAGGTGAATACTTCCCTGCTTCTATGCACACAGAAATCGTAAGTTATAACTCAGACTCCAACACTAAAAGGAGTGAAAATGTTAGATCTAGTTAAGATTTAGCTCCTGACTTCAGTGGAGACAGGACATCTCAGTAAAAGTTTCCCTTAAAAATTGCAAAGAAGATCAAAAATACAAGATAACTTTCCACATGTGGCCTCCAGATAGAATCCACAACAAGAAATGGCTAACTTTTCTTTTTTCAGTCTTACCTGGTTCAGCATGCTTATAAACAAGACAGACTTTCCCATTCCCATTGCATGGGTCTAATTCAAAGATAAGACTACGAGAATCAAAGTGTGGCTTCTCTGGTTTGTCTCCATTACCTGAAACCAAGGAAAAAGATTATGAAACATGTTTGAAAAACTGTGATTCAGTTGCAAAGAGTCTGTCTGTTTTATACATTAATAAATCAGTTGATGAAGAGCTGAAGAACTGATTAAATTCCCTAAGTTTAAAATAAAAACAAGCAAAAAAAAAAAAACCAAAAAATGAGAAGAAATTTCATCTGTTAGGAAAACAAACCACAGAGTCAAAATCAGATGCCTGAAAATAGATAAGCTGAATTCTATTTCCTCACTGGCATTAAGCAAGTCAAGGTTTACAGATATCACCCCTGAGGTTTGTCTAATCTTTTCTTAAAGTTCTCCAGTGTTAGAGAAGGCACAGGCACAATCTCTAGGTACTCAACCCAAATCCATCACTTATCACTTAGAAGTTTTCCTTATGGATCTTCCCTGCTACAACTGAAGCCCATTATTTCTGTTGTATATATGATTCATTTTTCTGTCATGATTAATTTTTTTCTAAGGACAGGGAGAACAATTTATTCTTTTTCTCTTGCAACAAGACTACAGTGAAATTGCAGAGATATATATTTATCCATACATTCCAGTGACATTAGCATCCTTCTCAACGGCCACATCTGACTCTTACTCAAGACCCTCAACCATCACTGAGCATTTCTAGAAGATCAGGGCTGCAGCCAAACTGGAATGTCAAAACTACTTTCACCCACACTTAGAAGCTAGAAGATCTTATGGAGATTCAGAGACAAGATTGAAACTAAATAGTATTCTTTTAAGAAATTGGTGTGACACCTGGCTATGTTCTTATCCTCTTGATTTTGCCAGCTGGATGTGAGAGCTCTGACAAAATGAATGGGCTTTCTTTTTCTTTTTTATTCTCTCCAAATAGCAGCATTCCCAACATTTTTAGGCAGGGTAGCCTCATAGTTATATGTACATACTAATTCCAGCTGTCTTCACTACCAAAGCAAAACCTGTTCTCTTTTGTTCATTTAACACCTTAAGCACACAAATATTTTGGAAACTGAATCACTAGGGTAAGGCTCAGGTGAAAGTTTAAACAGGGAAAAGGCAGAATAGTCTGTTAAAAGACGATGCAAATAACACTAATCCGCACTACATTCACAGCATACAGACCTACCATACAGCCAAGGCTATAGGGAACTAATAAGAAATATAATAGATCTAGCCTAGGAGACAGAGAGTCACTGAATCATAGAATGGTTTGGGCTGGAAATGGACCTTAAAGATCATCTTGCTCCAACTGCCCTGACATGGACAGGGACACCCTTCTCCAGACCAGGTTGCTAGACCAAGTAATCCCCATCTACTTGGAGCAATCTTTTCTGTTGCTGTATGGAAGAGACTTTAAAGATCATCTTGTTCCTATTTCCCTGCTGTGAGGGATAGCTAAGGTGCTAAGAGGATTGGGTTTGTTCAGCCTGGAAAAGAGAAGGCTTCAGGGTGACCTAATTGTGGCCTTCCAGTACCTGTAAAGAAGCCAACAAGAAAGATGGAGAGAGACTTTTTACAAGGATATGTAGGGACAGGATAAAGGGGAGTGGGTTCACACTGATAGAAGGCAGATTTACATTAGATATTAGGAAAAAATTCCTTATGTGAGGGTGATGTGGCAATGGCACAGGATGCCTGGAGAAATTGTGGATACTCCCAGCCCTGGAAATGTTTAAGGCTATGTTGGATGGAGCTCTGAGCAACCTGGTGGAAAGTGTTTTGGTATACATATTTTGTGCTATATTCTAATATAATTAGAACAAAAGGGATGGAACAGAGCAGGTTTTCTAGCCTGTTAACAGTGCCTTACCTTCCTCATCTGTGTCATCTTCCAGGTCAGCGAGAGTTGGAGCACTAGGTAGAGTGTACATAGAGGAACCCCCAAGGCGACACAGCTTTGAGACACTGTTAATCACCATGGAGCCCAGGGGCATTGGAGTATCTGCAACAAAACCAATCATTAATCACATCCAGTGTCAGGAAAGCATGGGAGGCATTTATTTGCCTCCAGACATCAACCTCTGTGGGGTGAAGAATGGTTATACCCAGCAGATTTGGACATTTAACTTAAGTAAGGCTCTACAAGAGCAAAAATGAGGCTTTTTCAAACACCGACTCCCACTTACATGTGATGCAACACCATCTCAGAGCTATAAAGGTAAGGGAATTACCTGCTGGCAAGGACTGTGCTGCAGCTGTTAGCTCAGTCCTGTGAAAAATTAAAAATCCTGGCTACAGGATTTTCGCTACAGCCTTTTCCTCAGAGTTCTTTTCCCTGCTACTGCCCTTCCTATCTGAAACCACCCCATACATTCACAGCTTACTGGGCAGTTTGTCCTCTTCTGCTCCATGTACCTGTTCAGGGTACATCCTCTTGGTTTCCACTTCCACAGAGGATTTTATCAACATCAACATGTGGGTGCTCCTGAAAGAATCCTACAGGACTTGAGCTTCTGAGGACTCAGACTGTTACCAGACATCAAGGCAGCAAGCACCCTGTTCAGCCATGTGCCAGTGTGATGGGTCTCAGAAGACACTGCTGGATGTTTGCGCAAATAAGACAGCTGTACCAGCAGCCTTGGTCTCCATGCACTTGTGAGCCCTGAAAACAAGACTCCTCAGAGGTCATAAGTCCCACTTGAAACATGATGGGAGTTGTGCAGGTGCTAAAGCACTGATGTGAACTGTTTCTGAAATGTTATTTCACTTCCTGAGGAAGACCCTACATTTGACACCGATCTCCAGAAGTGAGCAGTGTCTGCAGCGCAATTGGAGAATCCTGCCGGAAAGCAAAGAGAGCCAGGATAACAGCTGCAGAGTGAACAAACTACTTGATTTTTCCTGAACAAGGATGGAAAATGAAGCTTGGACTTTAGCTGGTGGAAAGCAGAATCAGGGTCCAACATGTACATATACATTTGAATGAAAAAGAAGTATTATCAGAGGGTGACTGTTCCTACTGATTTATAATGGGATAATGAGCTACAGCTGTTTCTCTCTATATGAACTACAGAGGGAGTGAGGTATGAGGTTTAAATGACACACCTAAATCTTAGTGTCAACAGATGGCCAGTGCATTACAGAATAAAATTTATGTAATGAATAATTAGTTTCTTGCCAGAAAGAAAGAGTGTTTGCACCTCTTCTGTAGGATAACGGAACATGCAAGCAATAGATTTTGCCCTGAGAGATGTGTATTGATTGGGCAGAAAGTAAGTTTGCAATTAAAGAGATTCTGTAAAGGAAGGACTAAATGCAATGAATTGAGCTTGTCGCTGGAGGCGAACACAGGGACTCACCATCAGTCTTCACACTCCAGGTCATCTGGAAGCCATCAGTCATCAGATAGAAGTTCTTTAAATCCTCAGGTAATATACAGGAGTTCTTCTGCAAATTATAATCAAAGTGTAATGGGAAAATGCAGAACATGTCTCAAACTCTAAGAACAACTGAAAATTGATACAGAAATATTTGCCGCCAAGTTTCTTGCTTAACTCCAAGGTGACACAAATAGTTCAGATATCTCATTCTAAAGTCTTGAGAAAACACCTTTGTATTTCTTGGGACTCTACTAGTCTTAACAAAGGTAGCTTGGGAAAATTTCACAATGAGCAGTTAGTCATCACAAAATTATTACAGCATTGTTCCCAAACTGAGACATCATATTACCTTTTGAGATTAGCAGCCACTCCACATAAATCAGAACAATCAGCTTTTTCATATATACGGCTTACAAGAGGAGGGTTTTGCTTTAAGTGAAATCAGACTAAACTTACCTGTTCCACTAAAGCATGTATAATATTAGCACAATGACTATCTTCTTTTGAGGGATTTCAGCTCCAAGTAGGTGTAAGTATAGGCTCAAATGCTGCACATACTCAAGTAGATTTATGTTTCACTTAACAAAAAACTATGTGTACAAGCACATGCAAAGCCAGACTCACAAATCTGCTGGTCTGGCTTCATCCCTCCCCAAACTTCAGTGCATGGCTGGGGCTCCTAAGCCTGCTTCCTTTTGAGCCACCAATGAAAGAAGTAACCCCAGTGAGTTCGAGTTGCTAGAAAACTTCTCCTATATACCTGTCTTGGTTGTGGAAGTAAAGTCTTTCTTAACTTAGACTCTTCAGTCAAGCTGCAAATACAAGGGTGGAAGAATAAAGGCTTAATCCTCAGAACAAAAAGAAGCTCAAAGAACTATAGACATTTCTAGACCCTGCTCCTGGGGACAGGATTGGCTGCAGAACAGTGAACCTCTGCTCTTGTTGAAGTGTCAAGTACATAAAATTAAACAAAATGGAAACCTGCCAGTTTTAATAACACAAGCAACAAGCATGACTAAAGGAGTTACCTGTTGGTCTATTTGTAACAATTTTAGAGAAAAAAACAGATTGACTCCAGTGACTTCAAATTTAAATTAGTCACATTTAGGACTCCAAAAGAATCTGACCTCAAAACTCAGGAGAGTGTTCCATGATGGAGGTTCCACAATCTGTGCATGTTGACTTGTCCAAGGGCTGCACCACTCTCCTTGTGGAAAAGTTTCATTAAATAAAGACAGAATACTCTAGTAACCAGTAGTTAAAGAAAAGGAAGATGAACGTGCAGTTCAAAGATCCCTGCTTCACTTGGAGCATGAATTTTTTAGTATCTCAAGAGAAGAGAGATGTATCTATCCAGCAAGAGCAACATACCAACTGTAAATCCAACTGCAATGCTGGCCTCTAGTCATCAGCTGCTGGCTGAGCAAGGGAAGGTGGTGGTCTCATCCTTTTCACATGACCTCCCTCCCCTAGGACCAGAACAGCCTTTCTGCCTGTTGAAGCCTTATTCACAGACACTTTATTTGGGTTATTACAGTCTGTGTCCCCTACTGGGGTGTACACGCTATGTAGGAGCCCCTAATCTGCCCACAACCTTGTGCTTGGTAATTTACTTTTAAAGCACATCCATTAATGTTGATTGACTGCTCCGGATGAATCCCAGACACCAATGGCTTTGCAGCTTGTAATAGGGCAGGTCACCTTACTTGCTTCATCAAGCAGTCTGGTCAGGTCCACAGGTCTTAAAGCAGATAACTGTCATGACACTGCAGAGACCATTTTGAGAAGAATTTACCATCCTATGACAAGTGTCTGCTGATGGCTGAGGACCTAGTGGTAAGTTTAAGGTGATTAGTAAACCCCATGAACATATCTGAAGTTCTTCAAATGCTTTTAACAAACACACCTTCTCCTCAGTCCTCAATATTTATAATTTCATGCTGTGCTTTTATCACTTCCAGTTTCAAGCTGCACCTGTAAGCAAAGTGACTATGGCTAAAACTATGAAGAAATAAAATATGACAGATCTGCTAATAAAGCCTCAGCAAAATACAAAAATTTACATAACACTTTGACTACATTTCAAATCCCCCAATTTCAATTAATTCATTGCAGCAGTAAAAACACGTATGTAAATGGGTCTCCTGGCTTCAATGGGTGCTCTTCTCCAAGCAGGAGAACCAGATCCACTATGGTGACAAAAACTAAGGTTTTAAAACTTCCACTATAGTATCCAGATAAATCTTGCTACAATTCAGGCACAGCCCAATATAGCAAATATAGCTAAGACAAGACAAAAATCACATCTGAATAGGTTTTATGCTCTGAATGCTTCTGTTGAAAAAGGTCAACATGTACATGTTTCTCCAGATGGCTACTCTCTGAATTTATTTCAGGATTCTCTCAACCATGCTGGTGCAAAATATATGTGTAAAAATGCAGTACCAGAGCAGGTCTGGGGTCTATAGGAAAAGGCCTGTAAATAGAAAACTTAATTAACACTCATTTCTCCATCTGATGGAAAGGATTGATTGATCTGTCATATTATGTTAAATCACATGACCATATGACATCAGAACAGTAATCTTCTGACAACAGTCAGAGAAACAAGATACTATATATTAAAAACAGCTTATCAAACTGTGTGTTCTTATTGCTCAGCTGGTAGTTCTTAGGGTTGTGCTCTCCAGCCCCATAAAATACACAATGTCAGACTTGGCTTAACCATAGCCCTGGCAAGCAGCTGTTTTCATTCCAGTTATCTGGTTAATCTCATGAGTTCATAAAACAAAATATCCCAACTGCTTAATATGGTGTGTGAGGTCTATTCCTTTTCTTTGTTCTCTGTAATATCTCAAAATAGTCACACAAGAAAGCACAGCCTATTGAGTACAGAGAAAAATATGAGAATCTGATTTTTGGGGCCAGGACCTAATTAGAAATGGATCCAAAGCTAAGAACCCTGATATATAGCAATTCACTTGACACACTGTTGAAACAATGCCTCTCAAGCAAATATACTAAAGTAACAGAAAGCAATCAAAACATACAGCTCTAGAAAGACATCTCTAAAAACATGAATGAGTTTTACCCAACTTCTGGGGAGAGAAAGCATTCATGTCACTTCTTAGGGCTTCCAAGAATTAGACCACATCAGTAGCAACCCTTCTCTTTTCTTAATGTCCTGCAGTTTTATGGCTGGTTTGTCCTAGCTGTCAGTAAATGTTGATGCTAATTGATGTAAGATATTGAAATGTTCTTCTTGCACCTTTCATAAATCTGACCTGGGGGCTTCCAGGAGATCACCTTGATTTTCTGGGGCTAGAACAGACTTGATCCCCTGCTGCAGAGAACAGGATTTCAAAGTTCTCTTGGGGATATTGTTGTGCAGCCAGTTTTTCAATATGTTATAAAGCTTAAGAAGAGGGGGAGCACTGTGTAAGAAACACTACTTACCTCCCAGAAGTCCTTCAGCCTGTTCGCCATCATGCAGCTTGAAGAAACATAGCTTTCCACATGTACTGGCTCTGCTGGATCCACTTCCCCATCTTTCCCACAGTCACAGCCACAAGGCAAGCTCAAGGTAGGGAGACCCTATGGGGATCAGGGGTGGGAGTCTTGGCTAATGTTAAGGGAGGACAAGGATGCCAAGAAGGACTGTTGAAGGTGCCCACCCTGCGTGCATACTTGGACTCAAGAAGAGATGCTGCAGAAGCAAGGAGGATGACATTCCAGACATGTGCTGGAAACACTACACAGTAGAGAGGAAGCAACTTAGGAGGTTCCTGGTTTGTGTGTAAGGGTTCAAATGAGAAACCAGGAAACTGCAGGCCTGTCAACCTGACCTTGGTGCTTGGGGAAGCACATGTGCCATCACATGGCACCTCCAGGAGATCCAGGGGATCATGCCCAGCCAGCATGGGTTCGTCAAAGGTGTAACCGCCCGACCCAATCTCCTTCTGTAACACAGTGCCCCTCTTAGTGGACGAGGGAAAGTCCAGAAATGTTGACTTCCTGCATTTTGGAATAAAGTCTTTAACACTGTGTCCCACAGAACTCTCCTGGAGACACCAGCTGCTTGTGGCTTTGACGCTCTGTTCTTGAGTTAAAAACTGGCTGCTGGCCTGGCCCAGAGAGTGCTGGTGAATGGAATTCCTTGCAGCAGGCAGCTGGTGCCTAGTGGTGTCCCCCAGGACTCTGTACTGAGGGCTCTGTACTGTACTGTTTTTTACCTTTGGTGATGATCTGAGCTCTTGAGGGAATCCAAGAGCTCCTTTAGTCAGTTTGAGGACAACACCAAGTTGGGCGTGAGTGCTGTTCTGCTGGAGGGCAGGAAGGCCCTGCGGAAGGATCTGCACTGTCTTCTGGATCCACGGGCCAGGGCCAGTTGTGTGAGGTTCAACAAGGCCAAGTGCTGGGTCCTGCCCTTGGGTCACAGGAACCGCCTGCAGCTCCAGGCTGGGACAGCGTGTCTGGCAAACTGCTGGATGGGAGAGGACCTGGGGGTGCAGGTTTTCAAGGGCTGGACACGAGCTGGAGTGTGCCCAGGTGGCCAAGAAGGCCAATGGCACCGGGCTTGTGTCAGCAATGGTGTGGCCAGCAGGAGCCGGGCAGTGGCCAGCAGGAGCAGGGCAGTGGCCATCCCCCTGTGCTGGGGGCACTGGTGAGGCCACAGCTGGAATCTTGTGTTCAGCTTTGTTTCCTCACAGCAGGAAGGACACTGAGGGGGACTAGAGTGTGTCCAGAGAAGGAAATGGAGCTGGGGAAGGGTCTGAAGCACAAGTGTGGGAGGAGTGGCTGATGCAGCAGGGGGTATTCAGACTGGAGAAGAGGAGGTTGAGGGAGACCTTCTCACTTTCTAACACCTGAAATGTACTGAAAGTCCCTGAAAGCCAGGTGTGGGTCAGGCTTTTCTCCCAAGTAACAAGTGAGAAGGACAACAGAAAATAGTCTCAGGTACCTCTGTGTGCCTCTAACAAAAATGCAATTTTCTATTTTTTGAAAACCAAAACAATGATGTGAGTGACTCATTTTTCTTCTAGCTGAAGAAAATGTAATTTAAACACTGAAGAAAAAAAGAAAATGTGATTTAAAAACTGCACCAGAGCGCCCCCTAGCAGTATTTTAGTGTAACACCTATTTCTAAAAATTGCACGTGGAGGGGAGTAGGGCCATTGCCAGCGTAATTATAGGAGTGGGAAAGGTTTCTTAGGATGATGTAGTTATTAGCACTAGTTTTCTGGTGACCAGGTAACTATGTCTCTACTCCCTCTTGTACTTCTTGTCTTTCTTGGGGAAAAGGTAACATCTTAGTAGGTTTGAATATGAGGAAATATTGAAAAATCTGGTTTTTTACAGTATAATGAACTGCTTACAATTTTAGGGGAAGAGATGCTTTACTCGTGTAAGTACACTTGGCAATCATACACTTTAAACATTTTTGTGTGTTTGCTGATTTCCAATAAATTCTTCAGGAGCGATTTCAAGCTTGATTTCCTGACATGCAACATATAGCAGTTCTTTCTGCATTGGGAAAAATCTCTTCTTCTATAGCCTTACTGCAATAATTCCTGTCATGAAGCTCAGCTTCCCCTGCAAAGCTTTATGGCAACTAAGAGACATTCAACAAACTAAAAATTTTAAAGATTATTTTAATCTCAGCAAGGTGAGATTTTAAAACCCAGCAGTATCCAGTTATATAACATCACGAACATGGCACAGCACAACTTAGAAAACATGGCTGATGGGAACGAAAAATGCATATACCCAGCATGAATAAAATAATATGTTAATTAATAATTTTTTAAAGGTTGATTTTCTTTTAAGAGCTTCTGAACACCTGGATTTTTTTCTCAGTAAAACAATCTTTCCTTGCAAAACTGAGGAAAAATTGATTTCACTAAACAATAATCTAAATAATAAAGCTTTTATTTGGTGAGTCTCAATAGAGAGAAAAGTTGTTGGGGGAAAAATAATGTAGTTTTGGAAACAGTTTCACCAGTTCTCCTACATCACAGAAAAATAGTTTTCAAAGAGTTTCATAACGAAAGATGTAGAAGAAAGTTAAAAATATACTCTGACAAAATGTTAAAACTCTCAGCCATGGAGAACTGATTACACACATAAGTATTGCCACCTAGTGGCCATAAATCCGATAAAAAACCAAACCAAACCAAACCAAAACATATTCCAATTCAAGAAAGGTAAGTTTCAGGAAAAATCAGGTACAAGTTCATCCTGGAACGGCTTTGTGAATTGTCGAGCGCATTGTACTTAATCATCATGGCAGGACATTTTGTCCTGCAACTGTGTACACTGGGTTAGATTTACGCTTCATCTCCAGAGCTCAAGAGAAAAAAAAAGGGAAAAAAATCCAGCTACCTTTCTGTTTGAGATGGGACCTTTGATTTGTCAATGCAATGGGAACTAAAACCAAAGAAATAGACAGCCAAGTCTATCACTATTACAAGTCCAACTCAGCTGCACTCATTTACTTCCACAGTTGAGTTAGTTGATTGCTGGCTGCGGGGTGGGAACTAAAATTTTGTTTTGGCTTCTCTTGAATGAAGTGCTTCAGCTACAGCATTTGTTTGGCTTTATAAGGATAGCTCAGTTTTGAAATAAACCCACTTTAGTTTAGAAGAGAAGCAGCACCTGAAAATGACAGGAATGAGCACCATGTTGAGGAGAAACAGTCCTCTCCACTCAACAGAAGAATGGGCAAATATCACTCTGTTCCCAGACCTGAGCTGGCTTACAGTCATGGTGCTTCAAACTTTCCAGCTCAGTTAACGCAATACTTGAACAACAGCTACAGGAAACCAAGGATTGGTTTACACAAACCTGAACAACAGGACTTTTCTCCCTGACCACAACTGCTGACTTCAGGACAAGCTTCGGTAATTAACACAGAGGTTTATACCACATACATTCCAAACTGGAATATATATATATAAAAATATATATATGATATATGTTCTTGATAAATATCACTAATTGGAATAGAGCATTACCAAAACTAGTGCAAGACTTCTCCTCATTGTTTAGGAAAAGCAGTAAATGGCAAGATGCCAAAGGGGAAGGTATTTCATGCAGTGGTAACAAGAGCAGTCTCTTGGAGCAGCTGCTTTAGGCCACAGCCAGGGTTAAAGCAGAGGGGGGATGATTCCCTCAACTCCATTCTCTGCCGTGTCACTTTCCAAAGGCCAGAAACTCTACTGTCCAACTCTACTGTCCCATCCCTACACAAGCAACACCTACAACACAGTTACTCAACCATGGCCATGGGATTATGAAGCTATGTATATTCCAAAAAGGGAGTGAAAATGCCAAGAGTCACACAACAGTTTTCAGGAGCCCTCTGATCACACAGACTGATGCAGTAAGGTCAAATAAAGCAGAGTGAAGGTAGCATGTGTCCTTCATAGCCTTCTAAAACAGGCAATGGGACATGCCCTAGTCAAAAGATTAGGCTGGGTAGCCAAAGAGGAGGTGAAAGAAAAGGATATGAGAAATTGAAGCAAATGGCTGAGGCTAAGATGAGAAAAAGGTAACTGGAACAAACTGGGTAGTGTTATTTACCAGCTTGAGGTCTTTACCTTTAATGGCTATGGATAATAAAGCACTGCTTTGTTTTGTTTGAAAGGGAGTTGGAAAAAGTTTTCAGATCTGAGTCAGAAAACTGTTTGCTCCCACTGAGTCACCACTGTAGCTGCCTACTACAGTTATGTGGTTTCTTTTTAGAGCTGTCATGCTGAATGTACCCACACTGATGATGTTTCTATAACAGATAAGGTGCATGTGACAGCCTGAAAGAGTGATACCTGATTAAGAAAAACCCAACAACACCTGTTCAGACTACATTGTACATCAAACTTGGTAACAAGCTGTTCATAAACACAAGGTTGCCATTGCATTTGACATTCTCCACAGGCTGCTGCACATTCAAACTGACCTCACTGCAGTTTTATCAGGAAAATACTCACTTGTTCCCAAGAGATGATTGTGTGGCGTTCAGCTGGCTCCTTTTCCACAAAAGTCACTTCAGCAACTCCTGGGGAAGTCTCTGAAAGGAAAAGAGGAGCATGTTTGCATCTCTCATGGGTGACACCAACCCTGTGAGACAGTAAATTTTGCAAATTGATGAGTGACAGCCAGGGAGAAGGCATTAATGATTGCACATGTTGTGCTGGTGACTGAGCAGTCACTTTCTTTTGTCTGTAACTGTACTCTGCATCTCTTGGCGTAAGAATGTCTAGTGCTACACTAAATGTTATTATTTGATTTTTTTAATACATGTAACAATGTGCATATATGCACATATTGTGATATATCTACACATACACTAATTTAATGGGTGGCATTCCTGTCTAGGGTGGGAGGGGCTAGAACAAGATGATCTTTAAGGTCCCTTCCAACTCAAACCATTCTATGACTCTATGATGCAAGCACAATTTGTCTTCAAGGCGTCATCTTTTGCAGAGGTTTTATGGAAAATGAAAAAAAAAAATCAGTGATGGGTTTTGAGGCAAACTCTTACAGGGGAGTGCATCTTTATTTGTAAGCATGCCTTGTGGTTTTTGTTGGGTAGGATATCCTCACCTAGGGACAAGATGCAGTGCAGTGTTCCTGTGAACTGCTAACAACCCTGGTCCACAAGGGCAGGCATGCTTCAGCTCTGGATTCAGTGGGTTTGGACAGACACAGAAACCTGATCCTGCTGAAGGGATCTGTATGACCAAACATCAGTTCTCTGAAACCTCAGCTGGACACAGGAAAATTTGCTACAAGCACTGAACTCGTATCAATCTATAAAAATATTCTGAATATTTTATGGGAAAGAACGTAAGATACTAAGTCACATGGTGCTTTCAGATGTGTGATAGCAGAATAGACTCATTTACAATTACTATTTTATAATGTTTTATGTCACCCAAAGCCAACTGAAGTAATTCCCACTGAGATCATTCTCTTTGGATGAAGTCCAGAGAGACTACTAAATTGTTGTGGGAACTGCAAGCCCAGCAGACAGGGCCTTGGAATAGAAGTGATAACTATTCAAGGCTTTCCAGCCTGGCTCTGCTGTGAAAGTATTGGCCCCTAAAGCAGTCACACACATTACAATTGCCTTCTGGTAAAACATACACAGTGCACCAGACAGGAAAAGCAGGCACTAGAGAGCTTTGGTTTGTTTTTTTATCTTCAGTGCCAGGCTTTTAATTCTATCAATAGCACTGTCCTTGTCTGTTCTGTGGGTGGAAGACTGGCACTCAGTTTCAGCAGTAAACATCAGTTGGAAATACTGATTGTTACCTTGTCAGATAATTGAAAAGATAAAAACATGGCATCAGATAAACCAAGTCCAAGTTAAAGACATTTAAAAAAAAATCATACTTGGTCACATAGGTAAATTTGTCTGGTCAAGGAGGAACCCCAATATACAGAAGACTGATGTTTCACCAAGTTTGACTTCTGATAGGTGGGTCCAAGGTAGGGTGATCTGTCTCTTGCTCAAATATAAGCTGTCTGAACGACAGGGTGGAATCAATTACCTAACTGGTCTTTTCCATCTAAGCTATGCAAACCTTATGACAAGTTGAGGAGATTATAATAACAGGGTAATTGTTATTTCTGTGATCAAAGGAAACAGAAGGGATGTTTAATTCATCAGGCACAACATCTTGGCTGGGATAACAGAAGATTAAATTTTGTATCAGTCAAGAAGATGTCTAGGAATGAGAGAATTCAACTTCTAAAGAGGTTTGAACCAAACCCAAGATCAAAAGAAAGAGAAATTCCACCTTAAAAGCCCAAATATAAAATTAAAAATATACTGTGGGTAAACTGAAATCCATGTTTAACAGATGTGTATAGGTATGGACAGGAGTGCCACTGAACATTTGGGTTAACTTTGCAATGAGTTGCTTTTCCTTACAGATGGAAGAAATGAAGAAGCCACTTTAGTGGCACATAGATACATGATAAAGCTTAACTTCTTCAGACTACACCCTATAAATTAATCTGAATCAAGATTATAGTAAACTCTGCCCTATTTTTAGGACATTTCATCTGGAAGCTCCCAAAAACGCTTTGCAGCATTAATCAGAAATAATCAATGTCGTGATGTGACACAAAGCTGAAACAGGAAATCACAGGATTTTCAGTCTTTACAGTACTGCTAATACTGCCTGTAAGTTGGCTAAACTCTCAGTGTAATTTTAAAATGCTTTAATAGTTACATTCTTATCTAATAGAAAGTGCTAACAGTGAAGCATGGTTCTGTCTTGGGCAGTCCAGCAGAGCTAACACCTTCCATGTTGATTTAATTATGAATAATAAATCTTTCCGGAATTTTCTATTACTCACAGAACTTCAGCAAAGTGAATACTGGCAATGGGAAAGATCTCTCCCTTTTTTTCCCCTCAAGGTATAGCCTCCATAATGCCTGTGAGAAATATCCCTTCTTGTAGGGATTTCCACAGAGACTAAAGTTAAAAAAAAAAAACCAACAAAACAATGACTGATTGTACTTTACGTTAGGCAGAAAATAGCAATTGACTTCATGAGACTTTCCAAAAGATTTAAAGTGAGATAGTTTCTAGTAGTAATAAATACAGAGCAAGGCGTCATTCTGAATGAGATAGCCTTTGTTATTTGAAAGAAACAAGCACTGAACAGACTGGTAATACTTCCCAATTAGCTAAACAATTCTAATTAATTTGGTGGCACAGTTGAAATGCCTTGGACTACTACTGGAAAAAATGTGCCAAATTCCCAGAATGTGTGGAGAGACAGAGAAAAGAAGTGAAGTAAAACATCATTGTGATGGACATTGCTGTATTGCACAATTCAAGTTGTCAGAGACACAGAGAGATAAAGAAGAAAACACAAACCAGGAAACACCTTCCACCTGAAAGGGATGTTGCAGGACCTTCAGAGCCGTATCTGCATTGCCATGTTGTGCTGGTGCAGACAACACACCTACCCAAAACAGCTTATATGGCAACATGACATTTGGACACAGCTCACATCTCAAAGCTCTCACACACCTGACGGTGGTGAAAATGTGGGCAGGGCTAGTCCTATTTTTTAAAAAGACCTACTTGAAAGAAGCTTTTGCTATGACGATGATCATCAGTTTCACTCACAGTGTAGAGATAGCATTATCCTGACCTCAAAACCAAGAAAACAAACAGAAAAAAAAAATCCACCCATACCCCACCTCAAGAAGTCCACTAGTAAGTCAGTATGACAACACTGATCAGAGATTGAGGGTGAAATCCTGTCCACACTGAAACTCAGAGAAAGAATTTAACCCTGATCTTTTAATCTCATCTGTCTGAGCAGCTACCCAAACCCATGTGCCACTATAGATAAATTGAGGTTACCACGTGAAATTTACTGTCCTGCAATGCTGCCCTGGGATGAGATAATAGCAAAGCTCACTTCTGGCTCTAAAATTCCTAGGAAGAAATTTCGAGACTGCAACTTGTAATCTTGTTTCACATGGTTTAGGATAGAGGTACAGCTTTTCAGCCTTACAAATAAGAGAGTCCTGCGCTCTGTGCTGCTGAGGTATCAAAGGTCTAATGCTAAAATCCTTTGCACATACAAACACTTGAAGAAATCCTTGTGATTCCACTGATATGAGTAAAGTTTGTCTGAGAATACGTCCTTTGGATGCCTTGCAGTCCTGCTGAATTCAGAGGGAGCTGAGGGGATGCAAGAAGGCTCAAGATCTGAGCAAAACCTGCAAATGACAAGCAGGACATTTTGTAGAACAAGTATCAATGTGGGAATGAGCTGAATGGCAACTATTTATGGGGATATGATCTTGAGCAGATTCACAAATTGGCCTTCTATCAGAACACTGCACCATGCTGAACTCCCCTCCATGGGGCATGCTCCTGCTGACCCCACATTACCACAGAGAATCAAATTTAGGCGCTATTTACACAGGAAGATTGTGTGGAGACCTCACAGGAACATTTCAATATCTGGAGGCCTACATGGAAGCTGTAGAGGGACTCTTCATTATGAATTGTGAGATGACAAGGAGTAATGGATACAAATTGGAAAGAAGGAAAATTTGGTTGGGGTATTAGGAAGAAAATATTTATTTTGAAGGTGGTGAGACACTGGTAGGTTTGCCCAGAGAAGCTAGGGATGTCCATCCCTGGCAGTGTTCAAGGCCAGGCTGGATAAGGCCTTGAGCCACCTGCCCAAGGCGTCAAGGCTGGGAATGGATGATCTTTGTGGTCTCTTCCCACCTTTTAACATTCAACGATTCCATGATTTTTCATAAAACATCACCTTCTCCTTCTCTGGTGTTTATGAAACTCTTAGAGTCGAGAGATTCAGGATTCCTGCCGCTGTTTCCAGAAACAAGGATATGTCTCTGCGTGTGCACAGGCTGCTCAGCTGCGCGATTCACAGAAGGGGCTGTGACAAATGGGTGGCTCCCCCCGCCCCCGGCCTGCCCCCGCCCCGCGCGCTGTAGCTCAACGCCACTTACCCAATATCCTTGTGACGCCCAAGGTGAGCTTGTCCAGGTAGGGCTTGATGCCGGTGGGGAGTTTTTCCTCCATCCTCCGCGAGACCCTTCTGCCTCTACCCAGCTCGACAGAGACAATGCTTTTCTGGCCTTCCTACTGCCCGTAGCCACAGGGCGCGCTGGGAATAATAGTTCTTCTGGGCGGTGCTCTGGTCGGCCCATGGCGGCCTCCGCTGCTCAGAGGACCACGATTCCCGGCATGCCTCGCAACCCTCCGCGCGCCTCTGGCGCAGCTAGCCAATGGGCGGCGAGAGCCGGGGGGACGGCGGGGGTGTGCGGGGAGTGGCGGCTGTTTCAAGATGGCGGCGGCGGCCGCCGGTGTGGGTGGAGGTGTTCGCCGAGGCCGGGGCTGTATCCTTGTCTGGGGGGCGGTGTGAGGGGACAGCGGCGGGAGGGGCCGCCAGGGGCGTGCGGGGCAGCCCCCCTCGCGGGGGGGTTTGGCGTGGAACTGATGCGGCGCTGTGAGTCGGGTGGGGTTCTGTGGCCATGGCAGAAGCTATGTGAGGGCTCCGCTGGCGACTGTGGAGGGGGTTTGGCCTGGGGAGAGGGATTGGGTATATGCCTGTTTTTAGGGGGTGCTCAGGATTTCAAAGCAAAAGTGACCTGGGAGAGAGGGGAGGGTCATAAGTCCTCTTCAGTGTGACCCAGTTGTGAAATCTCGGGGCAAGTAAATATACAGGAAATGGAGAAATTGCGTTCAGCTTATGGGGACTTGTCAGGGAATCAATAGAGAGAATGAGGTTGAACAGCCCGGAGAAAAGAAGGCTCAGGAGTGATCCTATCGAACTCTTACTACTGCCTGACAGGAGTTTGGTTGTGGCCGGGTGGCGGCTGGGCTCTTCTCCCAGGTGACAAGTGACAGGACAAGAGCTGTTGTCTTAAGCTGCTCAGGAGAGATTTAGATTGGACATTAGAAAGCATTTGCTCACACAGAGAGTGACTGGGCATTGGAATGGACTGCGCAGGGAGGTGGTGGAGTCACCATCCCTGGAAGTGTTTAAGAAAATACTGGACCTGGCACTCAGTGTCCAGTGATAGGTTGGACTCAATGATCTTAGAGGTCTTTTCCAACCTTATTGATTATGTGACTCTTTGAAACTGAGGCTAGAAGCTGAGCAGGGAAGAAATCTGTCTTTTTTGACTAGCACCTAAGCTTGACTACAAGCACATCATTTTGGGTGAGCCTGTGTGGGACTTGGAGGGCTCTGTCTGTGAGGGATGAGAGTGAGGTTGGGGTGGTTTCATCTGCAGGGGACCTGGAGGCTCCTATTGTGGGAGCCTACGTGGGGCTGGACACGTAGGTGATGTGGGTGGTGGCTGTGGTGTTGGGAGCTCAGCCTGTACAAGCCTGGTTATGGAGAGATGTGCTTGTGCGGCTCAGAGAGCCAAGAGCTGCCACTGGTGGCTGGGCTTGTGTGGGTGGGTTGGGGCCTCAGTGACTTGAAGTCATTAGAGTAGAACTGACAGTCTGGCCTGGTGGAAATTTTGAAGCTGACAATTTAATTCCAGTTGTGAGGGGTTTGAAGCATTGCTGTTAGTCAGACTGAGAGTGGGATTTCAGCATCAAGTGGAAGAAATTGGAAAGAAGCGGATGTGTCTGTGCTCTTGTATTTATGTTTGACTGCACACTCCCTGGGACAATGTGCAAGTGAAACAGGGCAAGCATCCCATGGCCCGTTTAGGGAGCATGGCGTTATGATTTTCTATCTGTATAAAGGAAAAAAGGTTGTCTACAACTTTTTCTGTGCTGTGAATAGGATGAAGATGTGTGGCATATGTTGGATTTATTGCCACTGTCACTATTCTGCTTGGTTGTGAAAGTGTTCATACATTTACATTGACAATCTATGTTTATCAGTGAACAGGTTGTTTCGTATGACTAAATGGGGTTTATTGAGCCCAGCAGTGGCCTCATGTATTATGATATTCCAAGGAATGAAGTTCTTTCTGACGACGATTTCCATTCTACATGTTTTGGTGAATAGGCAGTGTTGCGTCTGGTCTTGTAAAAGTTTAAGTTCTTGGAAAAGCACATTGCACAATTTAAAAGTAATGATAGTGTATGCTTTCAGAAAAAGAGGAGTGGGGTGGGAAATTTGGTGGATTAGTTTAGTACCTTTGGAAAACTGAAGTTCTCTCCATCCTTGTTGAATTGACTCAGCACAGGAAGGCAGGTTGTATAGGTGAGCTAGACCCAGGTGCTGAGTTTCTGCAATGCCTCTCTGCTGTTGCACTGAAATTTAGCTGTGGTGGTGTAGGTCTCAGATTCAGTCAAAGAGAAAACGGAAAATTTCTTACCAGGCAGAAGCCTGAGAAACTGCTGAGAAGAATGTAAATAAGTTCTTTACCTTTCTTGTTGTTCACATTGTTGATAGTTAAGTTCTACCACTGCATCATGCACTGTGCACCAATGGTGTGGTTGTTTTCACTTCAGGACCAATAGAGTTGGTCTGCATGAAGCTCTGTATAAAAGAGTGATGTAGTTTGAAATAAATCAGAGTTCTATTCTCTTGCCTTCTGAGCAGAGTAATTTCATTCCTGTCCTGCCTCAACAGCATCATGGTGGTACAAGGCTTTTAATACTACACTTGCCTTACTGGCAGTCTTGGGAGGCATGTGACAGTGTGTTAATGTTAAAAGGTTGAAGTTGGTGCTGTCCCAGTGTTTCTCTGAGGCAAGGGCATTGTTTGTGAATCAGCCTCTGAGTCACTGTGGTTTTCAGTCCAGCTGATTGAAGTAGCCTGCTCTAGCTTTGAGTTGTTCTAATACATTGGGCTGCAAAGCTTCACCAGGAGAGTTGTCCTGGTAGCTGGGGGGAGTAATAGTGACAACTTTAACTAGTCTTTGCATCCTTCTGCTAGGAATTTATCCACAACAGCTGGCAATATCAGAGACGCACTCTAAAAGCGGGATGTTGTTTAGGCAGATCATTTTATTTCCTATAGCCATGTATTGACACGAGATTAACCGTATGTCAGTTGAGCAGGAACTGCCTGTGCTGAAGTTTGTTGTTTCCTGAAGCAGTGTGAACTGAATATACACTTCTCAGTACCCTGCAGCTTGCTGTTGTGGCTGTGCTGACACAGCTGTTTGGGCTGGGCTGTGATCCAGACTTGGACTTTTGATCCATCTTGGTGCTTTTTGAAAAGAGGGTATGGACAGTGCCTTCCTCGTTGAGTTTGTTCAGCTTCCTCACCCCTTCGTGCTATGCAGTGTGTTCTGGCAGCTGGAGGTGGCAGGCTGCAGCTCACACATGAGAACAGAAATGCTCTCTTAGTGTTTGTAGAGAGAGCCGGCTTTGACAGCAGTACTCACTGAATGTGTTTTTAAACTGGTGTGAGGCTGATGAGTAGGAATTGTTTACAAGTGATAAAGTGCATCAACAAGGTCATAAGTGAGCCTGTGATCAGGCCCTTCCAGTGTGATGGACAGTGGTGTTGATTGAAGTTGCTGTCCATGGGAGGAAACTCCCAGACTTTTCCTAATTTTCTCTGTGATAATTTACTAAGTTTTTGAGATGGTGCTATCAGAATAAAATTTTAATTAAGGCAAAAGTTTGTATAGGGTCATTGAAATATTTTCACAATTCTATTTTAGTTTATGAATGCAGCTGCAAAACCTTAAATGCATTTGTCTGTTAACAGCACAGAAGTTAGATAGTTGAGTTAATTGGCCAACTGTAGAAAGTTGAGGGAAGTAAAAGAGTATAAACAAAAGATAGTGGAGGAGAATTTTTTGCCCTGGGCTTTTGTTTTCCACTTTAGTATTCCCTTGTTTCAGCTGGAATAGAGTTAATTCTTTTCCTTGTACTTCGTTTGCTGTGTTTTGTATTTAGCATGAGAACAATGCTGATAACACACTGATGTTTTGGATTTTGCTCTGCAGTGCTTACTCAAAAACATAGACTTGTGTGACACATGCTCTGCTAATAAGCAGATGCAGAAGAAGCTGGGAGGGATCATGTCCAGGAGAGCTGACCCAAACTGGCCAAAGGGAGATTCCATGCCAGAACATCATGTCCAGTACATAAACGGGGGAGTGTTGGCTGGGAGCTGCCAATTCCTGCTGGGGAAAGAAAGTGGCAATTGTGAAGTGAGCAGCTGTACTGTGCATCACTTGTTTCTTTTGGGTTTTAATTCTCTCCCTCTGCCCTCTATGTTGCAGTTAGTATTATTATCCTGTTGTGTTTTATTTTGTTTCAGTTATTAAGCTTTTCTTATCTCTACCCATGAGGTTTACTCTTTCTCTCTGTTTTTCCTCCCACTTGGGACAGGGAGGTGGATAGAGAGTTGGCTGGCTGGGATTAAGTCACAAGTATGTTAGTTATTTATGTGGGAATGACAATCTTTATGTTCAGCTAAATGAAACTGCTCCTTTAAGGAAGACAGTATGATTTACACCCTTTCCTTAATTATATTGAGTCCTATTTTTAGTGGCTTTTAGGTGGCAGGGATTCAAGTTCAGCAACTGCTGAAGTTCAAGTTCAGTGACTGCTAATAGCACAAATAATACGGTGCCCTGTTGTTTCTGATTTTAAAGTGTTTTCTGTGGTCAAGTAATTCAATAGTTAAACCTCTGAGATATTTGAAAGTTCTTGTAACTTCTTAAAGAAAACCAGTCCTCAAGCTTTTATGTATTACTCATCATGTGATGATCAGATGAGAATGACCAGTTTAAAACCTTTTGCATTTATCCTCATTAATGTGTCATAGAATGTATTGCCCAGAATGGATTTCATTGCAATATCAATAAACACTGTTTCAGAATTTGCTTTCCCTACACATCAAGATGTTCCATATAAACTGTTTAAATTTACATAAATATTATTAGTTCATTATCTTACTAATTGTTCTTGTAACTGGAGCTGGTCTCTGGGATCTTTTGCAAAGGTGACCTCTGAGATAATCTTTACAGGCTGAAAGTTAATGCACAGTGAAGAAGGAGTAAGGCCCTTTGTTTTAGCAATCTTTGAGGTGTTTTTTTAACCAAGCTTTCCTTGCTTTTCTTGCTCCCAAAATGTTGACTGTTTTCTTATCAACAGCTATGCCAAATCCTTCTTTTTACAGTCCTGTTTAAAGAGCTAAGCTTGCATTCTTTTTATTTTCTTTAACAAAGCCACATGCAGCTTCTGATGAAGAAGATTCATTTGTACCTGTTTCAGGTATGACCTTCTAATTTACATAAACAAAGTTTTTTTTCCTGTGGATGATAAAATTTGCAATGTCTTTTGAGGTGTGTGGTTTGTGTGCATAAATGTGTGTAAGGTAGAGAGTCATCATAAGTTGTAATGGGACATACATGATTATAGCAGAGGATTTAAGCTCTGCTGCTTAGATAAGCATACTGTATCAGATGAGTAGTTCCAGGGGAGTTGTTTCCGTTGCAGGTACAGTGTATCTTTATCCAATTTATAAGGCAAACTGAATTTTTAATGTGGTCTCCAAGGAATGTTGAAGCATTAGAGGTGTTAGGTCTTTTGTAAATTTTGAAGATATCAATTGAAATGAAGATTCATTGTGTACAGATAAAACACTTATTTTTTTGTTAGTTCTTTTGACTTTGATTTACTGAGTGCATACTTGTGTACATCGCCAGGGAAAAGATGAATGTTCTTAGTTCCCCTCCAGAATTCTCTTAATTGTTTTCAAATACAGCTCTTAGTGACACGAGGTCCTGGAAACGTATCTGGGAATGGTTCACTGTAGACTGAAATTGTGTGTGCATCATCCAGCAGTCATAAGTTTTAAGGAATTATACTCTTTAGGTTTGTGGTACCCTTCAAAACTGCTGGCCAAACATCTCTGTTGCACTACAAAACACATGTAGGGATTTTTAAGCCAGGTGATGTTGGACTGTTGGGCTCTGGAAAGAAAGCAGTGATCCTAAATGATGGAAATTGATTCACTGTGGGAAGTTTTCTGCCACTTCTGTGGAAGAAAATTTCAGGACCATTGTTTTCACTTGTGTACAAGCATGGAGATACTAGAGTTTATAATTTAGTTCTTTCACTTGAATTCTAGTACACTTCTGAAATTAATTACCCAAATAATTGTAACTTATCTGCTAGTATGAGGTTAATATTTTTTTGTTCAAAATTTTTTGCACTTCTGAATAGTCAAAATTTAAACCTTGAGGCAGTACCAAGTAGGTATGGGCTTTAATCTGTCCCTGGGAGGTTTTAGTGTTAGTGTCAGTGTTGGCACTTTGTAATTGCAGCATCAAGATTTTCAGTTCTTTCATGTTCTTACCATTTGTAGTGGTGATCTAATCCTAATTATGGCAGGAAGTGTTTGACAAATGATCTGTGGAGTGTGCACTGCAGTGCCTTACTCATTTGCCTGGTCCTGAAAGGAACAAACAGCCTGAGCATCAGTAGGTTGGCTGTGTAACAGAAACAGTGGTATTTTATTATATGAGTGGTGCTTTTAAGAGCTTTACTGCTGGTTGGTTCTTTACTGTCTTTGGGTATCAAAGCAAAAGCTCAATTTTATGCCTTCACATCTTACTCAAATACAGTTTATTTGTACTGAACTTCAGTCTGAAGACATAATGTGCATTTCAAAATTTACAAAATGTTCATTGTGGCTGGGTGTGCTTCAGTGCCATGCACCTCTTTTTCTGCTGATGCATTCATCTTAATGAAATTTTGTATGGAGTGAGAGGCTGGGGGGAACTGCAGAGCTATTCCTGAGGTACTCATTCTTTTCAAAAAAAGATCTGCTAAGGCAAAGTTGCCTTTGTGGGAGGCAAGAATAGGGCCACTTTTCACTTTATAATCTGCATGTTCTGCTTGTCTTTCACTTACAGGAGTGCCTACAAAAGGAAATTTAAGAACACAGCGTTTGCCAAAATATCAAACAAGTCAAACAGAACTTAAGGTGCCTGTAGCTGTTGCTTCTGTTTCCATGGATCCTGATAAAAGCACAGGGCAGCAGGTCAGTAAAAGCAAACTTTTCTTGTTCTTAAGAGTGCACATATTTGAAAAACCAGATGAAAATTCTTAGATTGAAAACGCTTAAACGGTTTTAGAGTAGTTATTTTTACAGTCTCTCACACTTTTTGCCCACTTTACATGGTGGCTTTGTAGCAGAAATTATCACCTGAAGAAAACAAAGGCTGAATGTGCTAATTGATGTAAGTAGTGTGTAAGTGGGACTGTGTAAAATAGATTATTTATATTTCTGTATGTTTGTTTGTACAGAGGCAGTGCATGTAGCCCTGGATAGTGCCTAATGCATACTTTACTATGTAAACATGCAAGAAGTTTTGTTCTGTTTATTCATTTTCATTGCTCTAGTTATCTCATTTAGAAATTACGGGAGTAAAAACTCATTTCAGGGACCTTTTTGCTGTGCCTGTTCGTGTTAGAAGGGTAAAGTCACTTTTTGTTTGTGATATTTAAAGTTCAAAATGCATTTGAGCAGTAGAAGTAGCTTTGTCAGTTGATGTCAGCTGCTTTGAATTTTGTGGTCTCCTCCTGTAAGACTAGGTAATATGTTTCTACAGTTCCTTGCATTAGAAATTCCAGAGCAGCAGGGTTTCCTTTGGAAGGTTATTCTGTATGTGACAGATGCTGTGATGTTTAGAAATCTGTTGAGAGATGCAGTTTTTCTAACGTGGTTTGTGTAGTACAATGACTGTGTAAGCCATTTGAGTACTGTTGAGTCTCTTGCCTAGCAGTCATCTTGGGCCAGCCTGTAAATCACTTTGGTGGCTTGGACGTTTAGCATCTTCCCACTTGCAGGCAGGATCTAAAACCTTTGACTGCTTTTCTATTGCTGTTTTATTATCATGCAGTTAAATCTTGTTCTTCATCTAAGATGAGATGTCCTTCTCTGCCTTTTGTGTGCTGAGTAACTGGTGTGTGCCAGACATGCAGGTTCAAAACTGATGTGAAGACAGGTTGCTCAATTTTTGTCATTGCCCTTCAAATCCTTCAGCATGACACGTCTACTTATTACAGCAGAATTAATTTTTAGGGGTTTTCCTGGACTTGTGTATTTCCCTTTCTCTGTTTTTTTTTTTTTTTTTTTTTTTTTTTTTTTTTTTGGTACTTGCTTTTAGAGGCTGGTATGTGCCTCTACTTTGCAAATGATGCTGTTCAGTGGCATGCAGATAAATTCCACAAATAGCCCCCATTATGCCGAGTCTTTATGTAGAAGCATCTCTTCAAAAGTATCTACAAGCCTGCTGCCTCACAGATGCCTTCATATGCCACATTAAAATCTGTTTTGTTGAATGGTGCATTGATTGCATTGCTTGTTGTCTAGAGAGTTTTTACTCCTTTTTTGTGAAAGCCATTATATAAATAGGTTTGGTGTACTCTGTTTTTAAAGATAATGCCTGATACATGAAATCTTAATTGGTGACTTGTGCTTTTGTATTTTTGCCAACAAGATGTGTTCAAAGCTATGTTTCATTTTTGTCTTTTTAAACCTTGTTTTTCGCTTGCCTTGCCAAATTCTTATGGAAACTTTGTGCTCTGGAGATAAGCTCTGAATACTTGAAACAAACAGCACACATGTTTTTACCCGTTATTGAAGAAGAACTTCTTTTGCATGGAATTTTCATCAACAACACAACTGGCTTTCTGCATAGCATTGTGTGCATGTCTAGGTGAGAGCTGATGGCTTTAGTATGGCATAGAGTCATAGAATGGTTTGTGTTGAATGGGACCCTAAAGATCATCCATCCAACCCCCCTGCCATGGGAAGGGACACCTTCCATTCGTGCAGGCTGCTCAGAGTTTCATCCAGCCTGGCCTGGACGTAATTCGGAATAAAATGCTCTAGGCTGGAGTAGCTGAACTGCTGTGGTCCTTTCTGTGATTCTGTATAATTTTGTCATGCAGTTATCACCTTCCAAGGTGTGGAGAATATCCTCCCTGTACTGAGTTACTCCAAAACTATCTTCTATCCTGAACTGTGTAGAAAGGAGAGAAGTCTGGAAAAAGGAGACAGTCTTGGCCTCTACCTCCTTTGTGGTCTTCAGATGGTCGAGCTGTTGCTGTGCATTATCCACAGCTTCATTTTGATATGTGTTATGTTACAAGTCTGCCTCTGCGAGTTCCTTGTGTATCATCTTTGCATACTTGTGGGTGATAGAAAAAACTGATTTTCCTCTTCATCCCACAAAAGTTTGTCTGACAGTATGTACATCGGTTTGAGTAGTAGTTTTTGAGATATTCTGTTAAAATCCCCTTCACTAATATAATCATCTTCATTCTCTTTTTTGAGAACTGTAACTTTTCATTTTTCTTGAAGTTCCATCATCTGCTAAAAAAAAAAAAGTCACACATTTTTAGCATGCACAGTGAAATTCCTTCAATCATACGTTTAGTTGAATTCAGTCAAGTTAGACATTCTTTCTTAATTTGTAAGTGACATATATTTGGGAAGAAAACTGTGAAATTGGATGCCCCTTGAAAAGTGCTGAAATTTGCCTTGTGAAATTGCTTTCCCCCTCACCCCTGAGAAGAGTACACTGAAGTTAAAATGAAGGGTCATGCAGGTATAACGAGTCTGTGTGAAAACATTGCCTCTCTTTGTAGTGGACATTATTCTTTAATTGTTTTTAAGATGCTGTTAATTAGCTAAGAAGGAAAGGGGTCACTTTGTCTCTGGTGTGTGTAGATCAGCTGTAATTGCTGATAGTGAGAGAAGCCCTGTGTTGGCTTTGTATTCTTTTGTGCAATATTGTGTTGACTTCGCCAAACTGCAGGGCATCTCGAGGTATTCTTTTATCTGATGTAAAGCACTATATATGCACTTGGGAGGTTTTGTAAAAGTTTATACTGATACTCCTTCAGATGGAGTGGACATACTGAAACTTTCCAAAATCCTGAACAGAGCAGCGTGGCTCTTACTGCTGAGTTTATTTTCGGGTTCGTGTTTCGTGTTCACCACTAGCGCTGCATAACGGAACACCCGATCAGAGGAATTTTTGGTGACTAAAACCAGTTTGGAGCAGTTTGTGCGTGGAAACAGCCGAAGTCGGGAATGTCGGGCAGCAGAGTGCCCTCTGGTGGGAACACGTGGAAAGTGCAGCGGTTCTCTCTGCGTTCTCGGGAATGCGCGAAAGATCTGTAGTGCTCAGCCCTGCTACAGCCTTCTTTTGACAAGTATTATTTACGAAAGCAGCATATATTTAGTAGTATAGTATATATATATATACACGAAAAAAATATTCGTTATATATATTCATAACTATATATTTACAAAATAAGCAAATAAGCCATTAAAATCAAACAGTAGCCACATGTGTAGGTGTTTGTGCTTTCCTCTGTGTTAGAAAAATGAAATAAGGGATGTGCTCTCTGCTAACAATATTTTGCTGTTTTATATGCTTTGGTCATAAATGCTAAGGCACATGTTTTTTTCCTTATTCCCTACATTATGATCCTAATATGAAAGTTTGAAGTTGGATTTGGATATTGCTGCACCATATTTCCAAGTCATGAGAACCTACTCCTCTTTATCTAGTATGAATCAAGGAATAGTGCATATCTTAAAACTTTATCCAGCATATTTTAGTATTGAAGCTAGAAGCTTGCATTTGAATTACAAATACCTTAAAATAATTCTTCACAATTTGGTAATTTGTTTCATTGAAATGTACTTACATTTTAAAATATATGAATTTTATTTCCAGTTGGAATTGATCTACTTTCAGCTTCTAATTATTAGATCTTGAAATGCTTTTAATAGTTTATGAAATATTTGTTTTCTTTTAAACAGTACATTCTAAAATGTAACTTTAAATTTTCAGGGCACTAATGAAGGAGGAATGAAGAGTGCTTCTTTAAAGGATTTGTGTCCTGAGGACAAGAGACGCATTGCAAACTTAATTAAAGAACTTGCCAGGTAAGAAGAAGCATCACCTGAAAATGCATTAAGTTTAAAGAGAGTCGTTTCTCTAATTAACATCAAGCAATGTAGAATTGCTTTAAAAACCTGGATATTTGTAGAAGGTAATTTCTCTTGTTGGAAAAAGTATGAAGCAGCCTGGTTGGTTTTTCCTTGCATTCTGAGCCCCTAAATATATATTTAGAGCAGAGGCCAAAATTTCATGACCAGCACTACTTCATTTGTAATAACCCAATGATAGGGCTAGGATTTTATTTGTTGTGTTTATCAAGTGCTATAAATAAACACATTCTGCTTTTGGAAATGACAGACTTTGTTGGTATGAAACTTTGTAGTGCTTATTATTTGGCAGAGGTAGGTTTTTATATGGAAGGCCATGTACTGATCTTGTGGCTGAAACAGGTTGGTAATGATTTGCCTGTGTAATTTTTACTTACCTAGCCAAGCTTCTTCTTGCTTCCCTTAATTTCTTCAGATTCTACCTATTCCTTGAAAAGAGAGGTAAAAATAGAGCAAGTTTCTCAGTTTTAGCAGAAGTCTTTTTCTACATTTCATTCCAGTGCTAGTTACATTCTTAAAGGTAAAGGAGGTAAAAAAAAAAGTTGAAATAAAGTGAGGAGAATTTTGTCCTGTTCATTGTCCCTAACACCTCAGAATCTCTGGATTCTTACAGAGTGGCTGTAAAAATGAGGAGGAGCAAATGGGGCTTTGGCAGGCTTTGCCATATTGGTGGGGAAGCTCTTGTGAGATGATCCCAGGTCCTTTGGGCTAGAAGTTATTGTTATTAATTACTCTTAGTAATTAAATGCTTTTTGACATAGATCCGTTATGTCTGTGTAATAATTGGCAAGCACTACTGTTCTTTTACATTTTATGTAGGAAAATTAGAGAAATTAAGTGTCTTGCTCAAGGTCATGCAATAACTCTCTGGTGCAGCTAGGAATATTTTCTCTCTGATTATCCCTATCCAGTGGACCATTTTACCTGCTAATAATTTGTACTAATACAGGATTTCCTACCACACAGTATTTTAGTAATTTCTGAAGTTCTTCATACTTGTGTTTTTATCGTGCCCTCTGTTAGAAAATGTATAGTTAAGACTGTCATAAAGAGTAGATTGGTGGGAAGCCTGGTTACAAATTGTCAGATGTTGGAGCTATTCGGACACTGTTGCCACTGTTGATATATAGAGGTATATTCTAATATTAAAAAAGCCCATTATTACATTGTTCCTCATAATACACTGGTCCCTAGTGAATAGTAGTACAGCAATTCATTCGAGCATGGGATTCTTCTTAAATCTCAGATGCTGTGATTTTTCCCTGAGGACAGTTTGGTATTTCTGCCTGACATTTCTTTGAAGAAAAATAGAAGGTGCAGCAACATTAATTTTGAAAAGTAAAATTAGTGGAACACTATTATTTTATACTTAGTTCTCTTTTATTTTTAAACCTAATCATATTTTTATTGGATGTAATTAAAAGTCCTTTGCAGAGTAATAGGGAAGTTGAACTTTAATTCCGCTCACCTCGTCACTTTTTTAAGACTCTCCATAATTTTCATCCTTAGTTGTGCAATGATGGAGAGTTTTTACAAGCAGTAGAACATTCTTTGCTACTTTGGAGAAGAAAAAGGAGCAGCAGAATGTTCAAAGTTTTACAGGAACACTGTCCTGCAGTAAATACTTGGAATAATAAAGGTCTCACTTGGGCTGTACCTCACTGTTCCTCATTTTGCTACAATTTATGAATAGTAGTTGAGGCTAATTCATACACATTTGTTGCAGGATGGTGAAGAGAAATAGATTGGTCAGTAAGTAGCTGCATGAAAACTCTTTTAAAGTAATAAAATTCTGTTTGTGTTGTGAAATATGATTGACTCCTGGGGATTTAATTTCAGCCAGGTCTTGCTTAAGCAGTTCAGGGTAGTAGTCTTTCCCCAGCTTCTGTGACTATTGAAGGAGAGAGCTCTCCTGTACTTTGTATTTTTTACTTCTCTTCCTCCAACTCTCAATCCTAGTGCACTTTAAAACATTGAGTATGTGTGTGCCAGTGCATTTGTTAAATTGCTGAAGTGTCAGACTTTGTATTGGTATGAGTAAATTCTGATGCTAGCTACATTAATATAATTTTCTCTGGGGAAAAAAAAGAAGATTCTGGGCTATAAAGATCTCCTGATGGGGATTCCAGTGTCTGACATTACTTGAGCTGTTTGGAATTGTACAGAGTTGGATTTTGGGACAAGGTCTAAAGAAAGGACTCAGCTTTCTAATCCTCCTTTATAGGCTAAATAATCATAATTTTTGATCTGTGCTGTTACCTGTAAATTTAACCATTATCTTGCCCTTCTTTGAATGTATCCTTTTAAGGTGATATGAGAGTGGCAGACAGAAGCCAGAGTTTAAAATACTTGAATGTTGCAAATTTGAGCTTTTTAATTTATTGTGTCAGCAGATTCTTTTAAAATTGCTTTTGTAGAGGAATTTCTGAGAAGAATGAGTCATGCGCATGTATGCCAAAGTGCTTTGTGGGTAAGTGGAGTATCCTTGAGTGTGATCAGTCATTATTTTCTAAGACAACCAGTGTGGCACCTTCATGTTTTCAGTGAGGTCCTCCTGGTGTGGTGGTGAAAGTGGCACAGTAAGAGCAAATTTTATCCCTATAAGTGAAGTCCTTTCAAAGAGATGAAGAGGACTCTCTCTGAACTTTTATTCCTGCAGGCTGCTCCTGAAGCCATCATCAGCTTATGTAATGAAATGATCAGTGACATGGTGGAGACACAGAAAGATTCTTACGCTGGCACTCTCTGCCAGTGTCAGAACACATTAGCCCCTTCTGAGAGGAGCAGTATAGGGCCCGCTGGGACATAGCCAGTTGACTGTTGAACATTAAGAGGCTTGAGAGACACCACACTGAGACTGATTATGAAGTATTCTTGAGTGAAATACTTTGAGTGATATGCAGGTTTTGAGAGATCTTTCTTTCTTGGCCTTTGGTTAAATAGAGAGGGTGATAACTCCTTAGCAGAGAGAGTGAATATGTACATGTTTGCAATATTCACTTCACTCCTGACTGGTATATAGCCATAGTTCTGTGACTTTGGTGCTCCTAGTGTGGCAGGTACATCATAAATACTTCTCCCCGATCACAAATGCCTGTACATGTTCACATATGGAATGTACCTTTTTTGAGTGAACAGAAGCATTGACTAAGTGATGTAGAATGGTTTATGAAAATTTAAATTTTGTTTTTAGTGGCAAAAATTGGTATCTAACTATTTTGCATTCTTTCTTTCTTTGAATAAGATAAACTTGGAGAAAGCTGACTTACTGTTGTCTTTGCAAACAAATCTTCAAAAGCAGTTTGGGTAGAAAGGTATCATAATACCCTTCTGCACCCATGAGAGGGAGTGATTTCCCTTTCCAAATGAGATACAAGATGGTCTTTGCTATTATATAGTGTTCTGGCTAAAATCACTGGCATGCCAAGAATGACTTGTAACGGGCAGCTACTAAAACAGTCTTCAGACAGCCTATTATCCCTTACTGAGAAAATGCTTCCCTCTTCCCAAGATCCTGGATACCTAAACCCTTTGCAGGGTGGTAGCAGTTTGGGATACCAGTCTTTTCTACTGTCTTTGATATGACACTTAAATTGATGAACTGCAATTGAAATTTTATAACGGAAGGTGAAAATGGGCGTCAGAACAGAGTGTTAATTTGGTTGCAAAACTGGAAACCACTGAAATGGTTTCAGTAAAGCTATTTTATAGTGTATATTTGCTGTTTTTCTTCCAGTCCTTATGATCTTTGAAGGAATACTTGCCTGTGGTTTGCATTACAAATCTTATGTGTTTGGCCTCTTGTGTTGCTGTCTCTCCTGGGTTACACTACTTTATATTTAACCAAATTGTTACCTTGCTTTAAAGTCTAAATATTTTCTCTTTTTTTGTGTGTTACTTTAGGGGCAATTTTGTGCTGCAGTTTTCTTAATTGGTCAGGCAGTGATACTGTAAATGAGATATCCCTAAGCTTGTCTGGAAATTACTTTGTGTTGATAGGTAAAGCATGCCCAGGATTATTGTATCACCAATCACACTTACTTTCTATGCTTAAAAAGTCATTTGTAGCTATAAATTCATGCTGTGAAATCTAGTTTTGTATTTTGTAGGTTGCATATTGTAAAATTTATCCATTGTGTAGCTATTTCAATTAGGTTTTGGGCCCATAGCAGGTTTTTTTTTTTCTTTTCTTTTTTTTTTTTTTTCCCTAATGTGTACAAACTGCTTGAGTAAAATGTATCAGGGTTGTGAATCCTGATCCTTGGACAAAAATTCTGTTTCTTTCTTTCCTCTCCCCCACCCCTCCATGGTGGTCTTCCCTGTTCCAGATGACATTCTTTGCCTGGAATTTAAAACTTGTAGTTTTCAAGAATTGTCACTAAACTTTTTTAGTCTTTGCTAGCCAGTTGGCAGACTAATACCACATTGGTGTTTATTAAAAGATAAGTGTTCCCAAGGAGTGTAGGACTGATCAGTGAAGTTCCCAGTGTCTGTTGTTTAGTTTGTCTCTGTCTTAACTATCTGAGCTGCAATGTTCTTAATGCATTTCAGATTTTTCTTGGTAAAAGCTCATTTTTTAAATATTTAAGAAACAGAATGTGCTGGTTTTAATTTGCTTTCTTAACTCTGCCTTCAGTCAAAAAGAGCTGAGTTCTGTCCCTAGTGTAGTGTTGATGTGAGTATTATCATGGCTCTTTCTTGTGTATGTCAGTTTTTCATTAAACAAATAAAACTTGAAGTGCTGTTGACTTGTGCAGTGCTTCAAAAATTGCACCTGGAGAGCATCAGTCCTGCTTACTCAGTGGAATGAGTCAATGTCATCAGCGAACTTCTTGATCAATTCCTTCTTTAGATTAGACAGAAATACTAGTATCAGCAGTGGACCTGGGAACACACAGTAATAAATGGAACTGGTGAATGAATAATTAATTTTTAACACTAAGGTGGATGTCCTAGGAGGGCTTTTTGTTAATATATTTGCATTATGAGTTTTTCTAAAGAGGGTCCTGTAAATTTAAATGATTTATTTAGATGCGTCTAGAATTATATAGGCTTTGAACAGTTGAATTTAAAGCAAATCTTGAACAAAGATGTTGCATGTCCTATGGCACAAAGTAGCTGAATGTGAATTGAATGCAAGAAAATGTTGCAGACACTAAATGGAAGGAATAGTTCCACTGATTCATCATCTTTGCTCTCAGCTGTCAGTTGTCTGTTTGATCCTGGAAGCAAGAACAATGGAGCTGGATACCAGCATGTTACTCAGTGGAGCAGTTGAGCCCTTTGTAGTTGTGCCTTCGTTCTTTCACTGATCTTTTCACTGACCCAAGTATGTGAACAGAGGGTGAAAATACTTTTGAGGAGCATTATATGATCCTTGTAATGTTTTTGTACAGCATCAGTGAAGTCCTCCATAGTTCTGTTAAAAATCATGTGTTCTTTACTGCCAGAAAGCAAAGAAATAAGTTTATTAAAGAAAAACCTAGCAACTCACTGTTTATAGTAAGTGATATAAATCCAGCATAATCTGATGAGATTCTTGTATGCCTTTTCTTTAACTTCCTTTTGCCACCTCCTGTGAGTAACTGCCTTTTGTGTGTTGCCTGCCCTTTATGGACTGTCTCCTGCTTTGTGATACATAAACACATACTGCCTACTGCCACATTTCTTCTGAGATCACTTACCATTCTCAGTCATTTACAGTGTAAGATATGTGGCACAATATATTCATGTGTCTGGGAGTGTGACAGCTTGCTGTGATATGTTTTAAATACGAACACAGCACGTGAATGTGATGCACACTGATATAAGCAACAGATCACAGAATCTAGAGATGAGTAAAGCCTGCTACATTTAATCTGATTTTTCTAGTGCTCTCTTCTTTCATACCTTTTTTTCTTATACTATTGTTCAATTTTAGTGTTATTGGGTGCCACCATAGCCCAGTGTTTGTTGCCCAAAACCCTTTCCTCATGAAGCGTCATTCCTGCAAGTTACAGAGCAGGCTTCCTTCCTTTCATAAGAATCCTGGAGATGGTACTTGTTCTCTCTTTCCAGTTGTCTGCCCTGCTCTTGTTTCATTCCTGTCTTTCATCTGTATGGTCATTGTGTACTTCATTGTGGTTTTCTAATTAACTTGTTTTGGTTTTGCATCTTTCACTGGTTATATGAAGGAAGGTCATGCATGCTGTAGTAATTTAGGTGGTTGTACTGGACTCAGAGGAAGAAAATGGGCCATGATTGGATTTGAAAACTTCTATCTACAGCTTGTGGCAAATATGCTGTGGCTGTTACTGGAAGGATGTGTGGTGGACATTCGTCAAAAGTTTGTTGCCTGCTTACTAAGGAGTGCAGAGGTGCTGGTGTGGTTCCAGAATTTAAACAGGTAGTTCCCACTACGATGTTTCTTTAATGCTATGTGCACAACCCTTTTGACAGCCTGTGAGTGGAGGGGAAGGGGCCTAGGAACAGGTTGAACTCATCACACCTTGCCAGGCTAGGCCCAAGGTTGTAAGTGAGACCTGGTGCATTTGACTAAAAATGGAATGCACACATTTAATCTGTGTCTTTTTTTCTTTTCCTGTACATTAGAAACTTTACAATTAATAGTCTGATCTAAGCTTTCAAACCGCCCTAATTTAAAGGATTTGATTATCCAGTATCTGTTGTCTGTCTCCCTCTATGTTTGTAGAGAAAAAGTATGAGTTTCAGTATTATTATTTTCAACTTCATGCAGTCTGCTTGAGCTGATATGGGAAAGGCTGTGGGTTGATCTTGGAGTTGGGGAATACTGCTTGTCTATAATTGACTTCAGGGGAGTGACACAGTTGTGGTATTTATGACTTTTCCACTGGAAAACAAGACAAATCTGTGCTCTCTTAAGGGGAACAATGATATCAAATGTATGGCTCAGTTCTTGAATGAAACATTGTGCTCAGAATATTCATCTAATGGGATGAGTGGAAGGCTTAGTCTAATACTTACATATATATATATATATATATTTCATTTCCCCCCACCTTCCCTTTCCTCTTCCTATAAGATTGCTCCACTTTAAGGAAGTTAAAATTGTAGTTTTCTAAAAGTTGTATTGCTTTGGTCTCCTGTCACCTGTGTTGTGGCAGCTATTTCATCATCATAAAAGACTGAACTTTAAGAGCCTTCAGCAGCAGAAATTGCCTAAGTGCAGAGCAATAATATTTATTAGTCTAAGCTCATTACTTAATATTTTTGTGGAGCTTTTATAGAACCATGATTTCCAAGCCACGTTTTTTAGCATAGTTACAGGATCATCTGTGCATAATGATCTTCTTGCCTATGTGATAGCAGAATAATTGTTTTTATAGCCTGTTCTTGAGGTGCACAATAAATGATCATTGCAAACCTTTCTCCCATTGTCATCTTTTAATCTTGATCCAATTATTTACACTGAGCAGCAAGATACAGGGTGCCATGCCCCAGCCAGAAAGGAAAATTTACACCTGCAGCTTGATATTTGAAGATCCTCAGAAAAGGACAAACTGTTTTGTTTGGAGAAAGCTAACAAGAAAAACTATTCTTTCCTGGACTTCTATTTGACTGGAAAAGGTGAAAGAAGGATTAGTTTATAGATAAGAAACAGAAAAGTTTTCCAGAATTTTCTTCCTGTCATGTCAGCTAAACTCTCCCATCTGCGTTTTCTGTCTTCATGTCCTAGGTTTCTAAGTATCCCAGTGAATCTTCATTGTGGCTGCAGAGAATCAGACTGGACAAACGTAATTGTGGGTGCAGGCCCTAACTTTGTTCTTCCATGCTGCCCATTAATGTGCATGTACTATACTGAGACCAGTGTTTTTGAAAAACAAAAAAATAAATGTATTGCATAAGCTCATATGCCTCTTCCTGTCTAATGTATTATAAACATTGTGAGGAACTAACATGTTTAAGGGTGTTATCCATTTACCTGCAAAGTGGTGGAGGAGTTGGAAGTCAGGCGCTGTGGTTATGGACATATATTTTATTTTTCTCAAAATTCTTTTCAGGGTAAGTGAAGAAAAAGAGGTGACGGAAGAACGGCTGAAAGCTGAACAGGAATCATTTGAGAAGAAGATCAGACAGCTAGAGGAGCAGAATGAACTTATCATCAAGGAAAGGGAAGATATCCTTTGAAAATATGTGCAATGAAATAAAAAGTGAAGTACAGAGAAATAATTGTTCTAATTTATGGCATAGAATAAATCTGCATGCGCTGCCGTTCAAAAGCAATCAGAGAGATGACTTGTCAGCATGTGACACTGGTTCATTTGAGCTTAAACTGCCATCCAGCTGTTCCTATGATGTTGTTTTGCTATGAAATAGATATTTGTCAACTAAAAAATGACAATAAGGAACTTAGTAAAATATAATTATAGATATTTTTTTAAATTCTGTTAGGTGGTCATAATTTAGGTCTAAAACTTGCATTTCTCTCCATGTGCAGAGAAAAGGCATCTACACTAAATGGATACAAATTAAATGTATGTACTAGGAGGTTTAGCTAGCTTAGACTTTTTGTTTGGTGTAGGGTTTGTTTGTTTGTATATAAAACCAGCAGATTCTCTTTTCTTGCTGACTGTGACTTGCATTTCTTTAAACTGCATATGCTTAGTCCCAATCCTGGAATATCACATGCAAAGTGACTATTGTAGGAATTGCTATTTTTCTTTCTGAGATGTGACAGACCTTTACAAAATTCTGTTCATTTCTCTTCTAAATCTCTGATATTGATGCTTTGTTGTTAAATTTCTCAGAGGGCTAAGGATTGGCTGCAGTGGGATAGAGAACAGACTACAACTGCAACTACAGAATAAGCAAATAGTTTGTGATTCATTGGGAATTGCATTGCTTATAGCGGGGGTAGTAATGTGGTTTTAAAAAGCATGATGGAGCCCAGTGTGCAGTACTGTTTTCAGTCCTGAGCCATCCCTTGTTCAAGTTATAAACAAAGTTGGTGACAAAAAGAGGCTGTTCAAGCTATTGGCCAATGTTGAAACAGAAATAAAGATAATTCAGAAACTTAAACATGAATTTAGAGGAGGGTTCTTGAAAATTCTGGCAATCCTATTTCATGGCTTAGCTGGAGCAAAACCAGTACTTTATGATGGAACTTGCTTGGCTTAGGAAAGGTATTCAGTTATGTGTGGTCTCTGTCAGGAGACCGTGGCCTCTGATGACTTAGAACATCCCTTGTAGTACAGTGGCCCTTATTTTTCTGGGAGAAAATTTGTTTGTTTGTCCCAGATAATATGCACATCAACAAACTTAGCTGGCCATAAACTGTTAATAGAAAATATTATATCTGATGTATTTCAAGAACCATTAGATGTGACAACAGCTCTTCGACATTGATTTCACCGCAGCCAGTAGTTTGTTGTATATTACATCTTGTGTATTCAGTCAGCTCATGAATATGGGTGGGATGCATGTTCCTGATTTTTTGTTATTTATCCACACAAAGCTTTCACTAATTCACATGAAATTTATTTGGCTAGTGAAAAGTAGACATGCTTGCTTTTTTTCTGTTTTGTTGTTTGGGGTTTTTTCTCTCTCCATTTTTTTCTTTACCAGAAATAGATTGCACAAGTATGAATACTTTTCCAGAAGTCTGGTAGACATGGCAGAAGGTTAATACATGCAATTTTACACTTCATAAAATTCTGTAAAACCTAGATATATAAAACAAGGTTATAATTTAAAACAATGTAATTTTAACTGCTGCAATACTTGCCTATCATACATGAATGATTCAAGATCTTCAGTGTAACTCTGATCACTTAATTTTTTAAAGCTTGTTGCAGAGACAAGAAATAGTAGAAACTACTTGCTGAGGCTGAATACAGATTATGGCTGTATTCAAGTGCAGCAACTTGAAATTCTTTAATTTTTCTGGTTTATAGTGTCCACTTGCAAATAAGGTATCAGAGATTTAATACCATAAGAAAAAATTTTCAGGTCAGTTAAAATCAAATTTTATCTTTTTTTTTGCCCCACATAGCTAATTTATTCTCTATAAGATAACTTTATTTACTGTAGTATTTAAAAGTACCCTGCAGTAATAAATTTGTGCTTCTGATATAAATGCAGCTATCCAGCAAAGTGCAGTTTCAGCTTGGTAAGGGTTTAGTTCGCTTAGCGTAAGGACTGTGTGGGTTGTTTTCAGCAACATTTTTTTTTTTCCATTGAGATTAATGCAGTAGAAATATTGTTTGGTGCTTGAAATCCCTACTTTGAGGAAAATCCATCCTTATTTTCTTGTGGTTGATTTTTCTACCCCTGAGAAGCTGTGAAGACCCCTCTGTTCAAATTTGCTGATGATGAATTGTGACAGAATCTTTGGGAGAAGGGAGATGGGTAGTATTCAATGGTCTCACTACAAAACTTCGAGTATCTTATTAGCATTTAGGAAACAGCATCTGTCTGCAGCCCAAACTCACAATCAGGAAAATATCCTTTGTGAGATGTCCCAATACTGTCATGATATATGTCTTAGGAAAAAAATATAATGAGATTATTAGGAAACAAATACTACTGATACTTCATAGTTCAAAGAAATTATGTTATCACCATTAGGGTTTTTTTCATGTGAATTTGATGTGGTTGCATAAATGAAGAAGAAAAAGCAGCTGTAACGTTTCTGTAAAGACTTACTAATAGGTGAAGATGAAACTTATTAAAGAAATTTTTAAAAAATATTATTGAACTATTGAATTATGAGCTCTGTTTCAATTATTATTATATAGACAATCTATTTATTACAAAGTTGTAAAAATTTTTTTGTAGATCTAAACTAGTCAGCTGTACTATGCTGCTGTTTTGGTTTATATTTAGAATGCACCTGAGTTAAAAGCACTTAAGCTTTTTGTTGGAATTATTTTCTGGCTGAACATAGAGTTACAAAATTGTTTGACCCTGAAATATCATCTAGGTCCCACTATTGGACAGGGATACCTCCCAGTAGACCAGGTTGCTGAAGACCCAGCCAAATTCACACAACAAATCCTATATGATTTACTTGGTTAGTCTTAAAATTGATCACAGACTCTGTTTACATATGTCCTTAATATTATAGAACTACTTAATTAGTTGGTTTTGCATACAGTTAACATGAATATTAATTTAACTAAAACAGTTCATTTACTTATAGTGTTAGTGAGACAGAGAATATTAATTTGCTGGAAGAATAATGAGCTTTATAAGTATTATCTAGAGACTTTAATAAAATGCTTTTAGTTTTGCCATAGTACTGTTCATTATGTAAGTCTTGCATATATAAATCAGGGCCACTTACATATTTTCTATTTTTCCTATCTTAATGTGTTAATGTAAAATTAGTAATGTTTTTCAGAAGAAAAAGAGTTACTGGCTTGCTTAATGCAAAGTACAAAATGGTAGAAAAAGGAGCTATCAGAATACAGAATTTACTTGCTGGTTCTGCCTTATTTTCTCCGTAATGTTAAATCTGATCTTCTTAAAATCTGAACACTTCTGTTTCCTTTCCTTTTTTAATCAGACCCACCAAGTTGTCATCACAGATGAGGGAACAAAGGTGGTCTTGTGCAGAAGGTCTTTGTCTATGTACTTTGTTGGATGTGTGCTCCCAGTGTCGTGTGTGGCAGGTTCATGTGTGTGTGCCTCCCTGGGGCTGCTGTTGGCAAGGGGACGGTCTGCACTCAAAGTGACAGCAGTGTCAGGGGGAGGTGGGGCACAGATATTAACGCTGCAGTTTAGCATCTGTATAAGTAAATGGGTCCCTGCCTTACTGTGCCCCCACCCCTTCCCTCTGGGAAAAAAAAAAAAAGGCAAGAGGAAAATTTCTATGTAAAGGGAAATTTGCCATTTGCAGGAAGCTTGGCTTTGAAATGACCATCATTATTTTTCTTTTATTTCTTAACTTGGCTCCCTCAGCTTATCATTTAAAGTCTTTTCCCTTTGTATTTTTGATATGTGAATGCATACTATGTATCTTCTTGTGCATCATAATTTGTTTGAAGGTGTGTGAGGAGAATAGAGAATTAGTATTTTGCTCCTTTCTTCCATTTTATCCAAGTACATTACTCTTGAAGGTGTTTCCTCTTACTGTTGTTTCAGGTATCCTACTAGTAAATGTTTCTAAGCAGCCATTATGGTCTGTTATAAAAAAAGCTGCACTTATTAAAAAGTCCCTGAATATTTATATGCTATTCTGTAACTGCAGTATTGGTTAAATAATGTATGTATTTACGAACTGAAATGTAGAAGAATCAGTCAAGGACTATTGGGTAAATAAGATATTTTGAATTTTTCATGAACTTTTAAACTAAAACAAGGTGAAACATATTGTAATGTTGAGTATTCAAATGGATCAATGTCTGGAGATTAATTTGAAGCTTTCTGTGCTTAATCCTAGTTAGTGCCTTGTAGCATGATCTAGCAACACTGTCTATGTTATGAAAATAACCAGAATCAGCAGGCAGCCTCTAAGCAGTCAACAACAGCCTCTGTAGAATGTGAGCTGGACAGGCCCTTTGCCCTAAACCTCTGCACTCAGTGATGTAGGGTTGTCTGTGAGATTGTACTGTCAGCATAGAAATACAGCTGTGGAATGGGAGAAGCATATTTGCTCTGTGTTTTATACCAAGGGTGGAATAGTGTTCTGTGTGTGTCTGACTGAAGCAAAGATGTTCCCCCATCAACTCTTGTAGAGAATTTTGGAGTTCCCCTGAGGTGAGTGTTGAGGGCTAGTAACATTATCTCATTTCCTGTGTTTCATGATGTTTTTACATTGTGGTGATCTCTACCGCGTACTAGACACTTGATAATTTTGAAACTGAATAAAAGCTGGAGTTCTACCCTGCCAGATTGTGGATACCCATGGGTGGCTCTATGCTTCCCAGATAGCCTGTCTCCCACCTCTGGGTATCTGAAGCACAGATTTATGATATTATCTACATTACATGTCTTATGGGCATGACAGAACTGGACATGATGGTGGGCTGCCCCTATCTAAACTAAACAGGAGAAACCTGTCATTGGAGATGCACCTTCAGCCCGGGCAATCTCATACATCAATGGTATTTTAAGAAAACACCTGAAGTAGTTCAGGTTAAAAAAAATCTCTGTAGGAGTTAGGCTGGTCAGTTTAAGTGTCTCAGGTGAAAGACAGATCTTTCTGCTTTTCTCAGATATTTAAACTGACTGACCAGGCTACTTACCTGACTAAATTTGACCACTGGTTTTGCGGTTATTGCTGAAACACTTGGCTTTAGGCATGTGAGCTTTCAAAATGATGTTTGAGTCACATTTTTTCTTTATGACACTTTGCTCATTTAGAAACAAAGACTGAGTTCTTTTAAAAGGAGGCACAAATGGGAAAATGAGATCATTAATTGTTGAAGCTGGTACTGTAACAAATTGACTAGAAATGTGGATTCAGAGAAATTGATGTACTTTATCCTTCTAAACTAAATGAATTCTCCATCTGCTTCAGCTTCTCAACTATAATGAGGATGTAGGGCTGACTCTGCTATTGGTTTCTCTGTCTTCCTGCACTATTTTGGAAAGTTTAAACATTTCTTGCATAATTAAATACACTTTCAATAAATCAATCTCATAATAATTGTTGTTCAGGAGAGTTCATTATTCAGTTCAGTCTTTTAAATTACTCTTCTTTAAAGGATTTTTCTGACGTAATGGCTTCTTCTAAATCCATTTGCCATGCTCTAGCTTGTAATTACTTTAGATTTGAAGAATAAAATGAATGGCTTTATTACTAATCAGTAGCAAATTTGTCTTACTGTTTTTAGAGTGGCCTTCACTCATGAAATAGTTTTAATGGTCTAGATAGCAAAACACTTCATACCTCTCTTTCAACAGAGATTTAGTGAAAGCAATCAGATAGTTTTGTGGGTTTTTTTTCTTCCATCTCTCTCCCATCAAACATTTGTCACAGTGACTGTGGGCATGTGTTTGCTGTTGTATTCTGTGAGCTGCTGGCCTTCTGAAAGCCTTGCTTTTAGATTGGAAGTTTTTCAGGCTGGGCTAGACTTTATTTTTGCCATGTGCTGTGTGGAATCCATTGCGTTCATTTAACGTTGTCTTTTACCTGTAAGAACTTTGTCACTGTTCAAGCATGATGAAAACAGCACCTGTTTCTTATCCCCTTTCTATTGATGTGGGATTTCATGGTCCTTAGTGACAGTGCTTTTGTAGTCAAGAGTTGGAAGTCTGTGTCTTCCCATAGCAAAATGCCATCATGTTTTACAGCAGGTGAGACTGCACAGGTGACTGTCCTATGTTAATCTTCTCTGTTTGACATCAGTTCTTTGTCTGTATTCTCTTGTAAGGTTGTTCAAATCCATCCTTAATTTTAAACTGTCAATCAATGCAAACTAATATACCTTGCTAAACTTCTTAGGATCTAGTGGATGTTACACTAATACCTTATTTCCACAGACTACTTAGAAAATAAAAGTGGGTTAGTTGTAGAGTAGTCAACCTCAGCTTTTAATTTCCTTAGGAATCCATTACTATAACAGCACTCTTGGTTTTGCTACCTCTATCAGTTGTAATGTTTAACAAGGGCTAAGAATTTTGAGTAATACTGAAGAGTTAGAAAAAGCATCCAAAGAGGAATGAATATCATCGTTAAAGTCTTAATTCCATAGCTCTCTGGGAGGTTATTAAAAGTGTAAGTTCAAAACTGGATGGAATTTATCCGGATGCAAGAACTTCATTGAAGGCTTTTACATATACCTTTTATCCTAAGTTCTATTGGCATTACATCTTCTTTGGTCTAGTTTCAGGAGTTGCAGTAGTTTTTCATTTCACATTTACAATTTTCAGTTCAGATTCTAGTATATATATGTTTATTTAAATACATTTTTAACTGTGGGAATGGTAAGCTTTTACTGATAGCGGTATGGTCCCTTTCACTGCACGTATAGCAAGAAATTTGCATAAAGGTCAACCCCTTCTTGGGACAAAAAATACCCCAGGGTTTATAGAACGGGGAGTACAGTTGTAGTAATAAGGATTATGCTGCTAATAAGTTCCCCTCAAGGCCCAGTGATGGTAATACCCCTATATTTTGTCTTTAAAGAAAACTGCTGAGAGGCAATAATTTTTTTTGTATGTGTCCCATTTTCATTAATGCATGGTAATTGATGGAGTTGCAGTGACTTGTAACAGTAATGAGTTCTAAACATAAGAATGCACTCCTTTCTAATAAGTGAGCACTGCTGGGGTTTAAAAGCGTACTAAATCAGTTGCTTTAGTATGAATTTATTAGTTTTTTTCAGCATTAGCTTTAATAGTAGTTATTTACATAAGCGTACATCCCATTAACCGCCATCAGGGCTGGAAAACATGCTGAACTGTTCATATTTTCATATAATTATTGAACATAATGGTATCATTTGCATTTCTAAACAGTGATGTTTCTGTCAGGCTTGGAAATAGTGTCTTTACGCAGTCCCTATTTCACATCCACTTATTTGACATCGTTAAATTTTATGCTAATGTGCTTCCCTAGAATGTCATCAGTAGGACAGATGCTTGCACTTTAATATACAAATCAGTGATGCTTTTCCATCCCCCCTCCCCTGAACTGCAAAAGAAATAAAAAAGCATATCTGCACTTTTTAGTTATAGTTTGTTTAATTCTAAAGAGTCTGTAAGAAATGAAACTTGGCTTTCACCCCTGTTAGTCACTTCCAAATGCTGTAATAACAGATACCTTCATTATGAACAGTGGGAGACTGTCCTCTGCCTGAAGTAGGAAGAGTCTTCTAAAATTCAAGGCAATTACGTTAAAATAAAAATTGTAGCCTTGAGCTTGCCATCTGTGTAAGGTATGGAGTCTCATAGAACAAGCTACCTGGTCAGGTGGTGGTCCATGGATTGGCTTACCTGGCAGCAGAGCATGGCTGTAAAGAAGGTTAAGGCAGGAAGCAGTTTCACCTGCTAGACTCTGTCAGCAGAAGTGCTTTTAGACTTGTACATTGTCAGGTTTTTAGTCTTAAAATATTTTTTTTTATTTTGCAGACAGGCAAATGTATATGGGCTCTTGCCAGCTAAGTGTAGATGGTAGTTGTTGTATGAATAGTGCTGACTTTTTTTTTAATGTATGTAAAAGCTTTGATGCTTCTACTGAAGTCAACACTGAAAGTAGATAATCAAAAACTTGATCAACATTGCCAATGATTGTAGGTCTGAATGTGGAAAATATGGAATAAAAATAAATAAATACAATCAGCAGCACTGCCAAAGCCACACTACTTTTCTTTCATTTAAAAATTAAATTAGTATGTTGCATTTGGTTCTGTATGAATTTATCTCAAGATGATTTGCTTACTATTACAAGCAGAGTGCTAAAGGTAGAGTAGGTGTGTGCGGCCTGCAGTATGCAGTCGTGGTCGCAGGAGAAAGTAGCTATTGAGATACAGAGTGTGTTGCTTATGAGCTAGACATGACCCGTGTGAGTGGGCCTGGAAATCCAGTGGGTCTCCAGCTCAGTTCTCTACTTTTCCTGACACACCAGATGTGGATTAGGCAATTCTTTTGTTTTCTTTCCTACTCACCTGTTTAAAAACTTGTGGTACTGCTTGCCGGCCTTTGTGTGACGTGAATGTGAAATGTAAATGTTGCTCAGTTATGGCATTTCATGGACACACTCTCAAAATTTTAAATAAAACCAGAAATTTTACAGTCAAGGAAAAGACTGAGAGAAGTATATTACACTGGTTTGTCATTTTCATTGTTTTACCAAAAAAAAAAAAAAAAAAAAAAAAAAAAAAAAGTTAAAGAATGCCTTTCTTAGTCATGTCTTAAAAGAAGGTTGGTAGGAGGCAGCCAAGTAGAAAAAGGTACTTGGAGTGAAATGAAAAGGCATATTTTATGCATAGTGGGTCACATGAGCAAACTAGAGAAATACTCTGATGGATTCTGGGCTTATGGGTCTTTAATTATAGATTATTAGCAATTTGCTAGATGCTTTGCAGACAAGTATGGAGACAAAAATCCCTGCTGGGAAATGCTTGCAATCTAAGACCTCATTCTGGTGGTGTTTGTAGAGGTGTGTTTTAAGTCATGAGAAGTAGCAATATTAAAACAACAACAAAAAACATTTGCTTTTGTTATGTCAGAGAGAGCCATAGGAGTTTTGAAGGATTTCTTTCGGAGTTTTGAGCTTGCAATAGGGCAGCCATTTTATAGCAAGCCATTTGGAGCCAGGTGCTTTTTGGTACACCTTTTACTCAGAATTAAATATGGACACACCAATGTAGACTAGCAAACTGGTGAGATGTGCTTATTTCAGCTGTGAAGTATTGGGAAATTTAAAGAGTGCACCTCTGGCATGCAGAGCAGATTGTTGGACTGCAGAGTGTCTGAGTTGACCTCTTGTCAATGTCTCATTTAAATCCTGAAAAGAAGACTCTAGGTAATTGGCAAGTATCCTTATTTTAATATGTGGCCATAAAAAGGTAACATATGATGATTTTTAGCATCAGAAGATTAACATTTTACCTTTAAATAAAATATGATTAACTGGTATGGAATGAAAAGTAGTAGAACTGAAATATTCAAGCTATGACTCTGTGGTGTCAGATTATGCGTTGTGACAGTTTAAGTACTGAAGTGATTTAAAAAATGAGTCAGCTAAGGATGTATATCCCAAGTAGTGAGAATAAAATGGAATTAAACAATTGTGGCTGTCAGGACTTTCTCAAAATGTCCTGGCTGAATGAACCAGGAGACCAAAGTATGGTGTTGTTTACAGTGACTGAGTCTTGCCCAGGTGCCAGTGCAGATGCAGCAAGGGGGTAGTGCATGCTGTAATGGCATTCTAATCTATAATTTTAATGCACCAAGTCATGATTATGCTTAAATCTTGTACCCTGACCAAGACTCTTCTTGGCTGCTGGGTTCATCTACCTTCAAGAAGGTTCAATTATGATTGATTTAGCAATGCTTCTTTTCTTTCAGTAGTTTGCAGGCAGCCAGGCTTTTTCTTATCCCTGTACAATTTCATTTCTGGTGGATTGGCACATGTTTTGATATATGAAACTACATGTTTTCCATCTGAATTTCTTGGTGTCACTGTTTGGAAATGTGAAAATGCCATTGTGAAGGTTTGTCATTTGACTTCTGCATATTTTAAGTCCTTGTTAGTAAAAATGCTTTTTTCCCACACCTAGTAAACTCAGCTTGGAATTTGACAATAAAGTGGCATCTTACTGTCTTCTGAAGTTCTGTAAATGAATTTTTAGAGTGCAATTTGGGGATTTCGCAATCTTCACGTAGAGATTGTTTTTGGCATGTTTGTGCACATTAAGCTGTGACACTTTGAAACAGTGTAGGAAGAATCAAGGGGAGGACTGGAATTTGGCTTATTCCAAAATGCAAAAATAAAAGAAGGCGTAAAGAAAATGTACTATGGTCACAAAGATTGGCAGGTCTAATTTTGTTTACATCCAGAGAACAGGATACTGAAGTAAGCGTATTGCTTTCAAGTAGTTCCTTCAGAGAGTAGAATTTTCATAGTTATGTAAAAATGCAAGCAAAGCATTTAACAACCTTTATAATACATTAACTCTTCCAGTGTGGATTTTGTCATATTTTATTATCTTCAGGAGAAGTTTTGGGTTTCTATAAATATTTCTGGACACATTGATGAAAGATCCTTTCATTTTAATAATGTTACTCAACATCTCTTAATGGTGCAGAGCAGAGTAAGACTTGAGTGAGCACAGCTTTTAATGTCCAGCTGCCACTTCATGTAACTGGACAAGTCCTAGGAGGCCTTATTGCTCTGTTTCAGTGCAAATAACCATATTTAACTTGCCATTGCTCTTTGCTTTAGCCTGCTAATAAACTTACTGCATACATTTTTCCTATGAATAGAGGGAAATTAAAAACAAGGAATATGTTTCTAATTATCTGCAGAGAGAAGTGATGGGAGCAAATGAAATGAACTCACCTTCATGACTGGATTTGATTATGGGAAGGATTGCCTGGTATTGTCTCTGGTAGTGAGGGGCTAGATTTGGTAACCCAGAAAGGCTCATCATTTCCCCAGAAAGCCATCTGGGTATTTCCTGGGTCCATCTGCTCTGATGCACACACAACCTGTGATTCCTAATTGATTTTAATGAACTGTTTATATTGAATTTCTCTTGTGTTGGCATGGTTCATGTTCCTATGTTGCACTTGTCTTTCTGGAACCAACCACAGGACAGTGCAAAGATTTTAACAACAATATAATTGCATTGTTCTGACTGGACGTTGAATGCACTGGAGATTCTCTTGGCTCATCTGCAGGGAACAGATGACTATCAGGAACCTTCTGGCTCTTTTAAACAATCCTCTTAACATATTTATGTTCCTAAAACTGTAAATATCTGCCTTGGTTCATTTGTTAGTTCTCTCCTCTGTGCTGTTTTTAAGGATCAGTGTTTTAGAAGAGCTTCTGTTTTTTTTTTTTTTTTTTTTATGACACCTCCAAATTTCCAGGCTAGACACAGTCACAGCTATCTTAAACATGCTTGTTCTTGTGCCAGCATTTTGCTTAAATAGATCTTCCTCTCTTTCATGTTTATGTAGAAGGGATTAGAGCAATAGACATTTCCTCTCTCAAAGGGAAAAGAGAGGACAAAGTGAGAGAAGTTTCACTTGTTGTATGAATGATAGGAAGTCTTAGCTTCTGGATTAAAACAGGCTAGAAATCTGAGTGAAATGGTACAAGGCTGGGAAGGAGTCTATGACTGAAAGGTCAGAAAGCTTAGCAAAGTCAGAACAGCAGTGTGGACTAATTGAGATTTGTTTGCTTTTCTTGTCTGTAGAAGTTGTCTTGATGAAGTTTATCTCTGGAAAACTGGATAGAAAAATTTTTGATTGGTGTTCTAGAAAGTCCTCAAAGGTCAGATTAAATGTACATGTATGTTGCAATTAAAGGTTGGTCCAGTAAAGTAACTAAAATGACTGAGAAGACAAATTACAATGTGACTTTAGGCTTTGACTTCCCCCATGGCAAAGGTGTCTTCTCAAGTCTTCCCGTTAGTTCTGTTCAGTCTTGCTTTATCATCAGCCAGAATACCCACATCACTGTGGGTATTCTTTTGCTTGTTGCTCAAGGATATTGAGCTGTTGTGAATGGTTTGAATTTTTGGAAAAAGGGCATCATGTAGCTGGATTTGCATTAACTCAGTAGCTAGTGGTGTCTCAGAACCGTGAATGATGCTGCCCACGGTAAAGTCAGGGTTTACTTCCCAGCATTATGACTTTTACTTTTTAAATACCAATAATAAAGTAATCAGATGTTTGGGACTTAAATCAGCAACAGACTTATATTTTATTTGCTTTTCATGTTGTGAGTTTTCACTGTGCATGAGGAAATAAACATGGCCGAAATAATTCTGACAGAAATTACAGGACGACTGTTTATTAATTCAGAGTTGCTAAATGCTGTCCTTGGATGTTTATTTGGGCTCCATTTTGTCTTCATCTGTCCCTCTTTTGGATGATATACCACTTTTTACCATTGCCATATCTGTTGCTTTTCTAAAATAGATTTGGTCTCATATTTCATAGAAAAAATATGAAAGGAAATCTCTGCAATTAATATCTTACTGAATGAGTAATTATTTTCTGCTGGTCCTGGAAATTAAGTGAAGTGTGGGAAACTTAAACTGCAGGAGGTTTGCACTGCGGTTTGTAGTTTTGACATAAAATTACTATGGGCATGCTGAATCAGTGGTATTTTGTCTCTTTTATATCTTTTGGCCTCAAGAGCAACCCAAAATGTGTTTGTGAGCTGTTATAAAGATTGGTTCTTTCCCCTCGCTCTCCCCTCTGTCCATACTCCATTGCTTAAGGTGTTCTTCTACTTCCTTTTTCTTTCAATGTCAGGAATTTTATTTTAATAGGACTTGTGAAATCTGGAGACTTATGGAAGATTACTAAATCTGCCAGAAGTTTATAAGGCTCATGAAAAGTATATGAGATTATACATAAACTCCTTTTCACTCTTTGGATCTGCTTGCTAGATGATGTGAATCTTCATTCCCTGAGAAAGATGCTTTCTGCTCAGTATATTCTCCAAATTTTCCTGGAAGATAATTAGTCTGTCTTTGAAGTGTGTTTTTTAATAGGAATCTATTTTTCAATGCTGTGTATTTTGAAAGGGTGGTGTTGTGTATTTGCTCTAAGTTGATTCAGTTTGTGTTAATTCTTGTCATATTTTGTATAGTTTGGAATTTAACATTTTTTCATGTCTGCTTGTCATGGAAGATCATTTTTAGTCAGGAGCAATATGGATGTAGGAGAAGGCAGGAAGTTTCAAGGGAAGGCACATTATGGTGTGGAGCACAAAGCTTTGTTTCTTTGGGTTGCTGAATTGATGGACAGCTACCTTGTGGACTCCAGTTACACTGTTACATCACATGAAGAGAACTAGAGATGATATCTTGGAGTTTCTACTCTGTACATTCTGAAAATATCCTGCTTCTGGATATGTTCTCTCTGGGACTTTCTGATAACCTTCCTAAACAATAAATGCAAATGATGAGCCACATGGTGCCCATGCAGCCTGAGCTGTAGTGAATTCCTTGGAGAGATGTGCTGGAGGCCCATTTGCTCAATGCTGCCTCTCAACCTCGGTAGTGTTTGCCTTGCCCACCTTGATCCCAGTGGCATCTCTGATCTAATGCTTTGGGTGGGCCTGTAGCTGATGTGTTCAGAGAGCCCCTTGTGTGCCTGTAACACAGGCATGTGCAGAAAGGAGTGCAGTAGTCAGTCACAACATAAATTGTGAATGCAGCTCATGGAATCATTCCTCTGAGGAGACTCAGCTATAAATTTATATGTATGCACACAGTATTCTTTTTTCCCTGCTCATCTTCTGTTTTTTGTCAATTGTGTAGTAATGAATATACAAAGAATGTTGAAACTGAGTTAGTAGTACTAGTTTATTGTATTAGATATATTTCCCTCAAATTCGTTAAAGTTTTTTGTTCATGTTTGGGATTAGGGTTCTGTGATCTCAATTTTATCTCAAGCAGAGTCAGTCTTCTAAAGACAGCTGGGTAATGAACAATAGTTTTTCCATGTTTGTAAACTTTTATACCAGAACAATCATCATCAAAACACTTTTTTTTTTTTTGTTACAGACTAACAGTTTCATGTTTACAAAGCCAATTTAAGAATCAAATGTAGTGTTAAGCCTAGTGCCAAGAAAAGTCTCTGGTTACAGGAGAATAATTCACTGTAACATTTTTGTATGTTAAGCTGCACTGAATGCACATTAATAAAACAGATACATAGAGGGTTGGTGTAGCACTGCAGGATGTTTGTCAGGGCGTTTTCATTGGCCTGACAGAGCTCCAGTATGAAAGGTACAGAATGTGGAGAGATTCAGTAATGAACTTGCATACCAAATCATCTGTCAGAACCCTGGTCAACTGGGAACAGATGAGCTGACAGACATGAGACTCCTAGTATAGCCATGTGGTGCTTTGTCTTATTTAAAACTCAGTTGGCCCCTTGTTCTGTAAGTTTAATAGAGATCTAGCCTCCATTGCCACAATGCCAGTTTTGCTTCAGTTTGTCCTGCAAAATGTTGAATACTATATGCCTTGCTCTGTGAAAAGGATGCATTAGGAATCTTGGAAAACACAGCAATGCTCAAAACAAATTTTGATGAAGATTCATTTACAAGAGGAGTCTTCCACAGTTTTTAGAGCCTTGAACAGACAATAGTTTGGTGAAATAAACTATTATATGCAAAAATGACAACAGAATTTATAGTGGTTAGACAGCCTTGGTGCAATGCTACGAAATTGTTGTCAATTGATTCTACCATTTTATTATGATGGATCTTATCTAGAAAAGAAAACAACTTATAGCATCTTATATATTTTATTCTTTATTTTTCAGTTATTTCTTAGATTAGGAATAGAAATCTCCTCCATCAGACTTCTGGCTTATATAGTAGTTGTTCTTAAATAGACATTGAAAATTAAGTGAGTTAAAGACAAGCAACCATTTTTTTTTCATGTAGAGCTGATAAGCATTTTAAATTTCTATTTTGCAGGCATTGTTAATACTTTGAGATGCAATTTTGTTTCACTAAAATGTATTTCAAACAAATTCAAAGATGCTGTGTTTTGGTTTTATGTTCCTTCATGACATAATGAGAGACTCAGTTGTGATCCTGCTGTTCTGATGATTGTGCTCTGACATAATGGAAGTGATTTATTTTGTTTTTTGAAACTGTGTCAGTCTGTCATTACTACATGCATGGTGTATCAATACTGAATCAGTAACACAATTAGACTTTCAGCTACTGTTGGAAAAAAAATGGTTTTTTTTAATAATGAACAAAATGTGACAATTTGTGATGAAATTTCAGCAAGCAACCGAACATCTGATGCAAAATGAAAATATAGTCTTCTTTGAAAAAAAGGGAGGATTTTCTTAAATTTCAGCATGTTTATTTTCTTTTTCTGTTTGAAAAGTGATATTGGTGGAAGGGTGGTGTTGTTAGCAGCATATGTTAGAAAAAAAAACAAAACTGAAAGAGATCTCTAGGCATTCTTTTCTTTTGCGGCAGAGGATGGATCACTATCTGTCTTTCTCTCTGGTTCTTTGTACAGATAGTCTGAATTTAAGTTTAGATTTTTGTTCTGATTTGGAGGCTTTGCTGTAAGCCTTCGTCTAGAAATTTGAATTGTTTCTCACTGAGCAAATTAAACTCTGCAGTGTCCACTGCTGATAAGCTTTTCAAGCTGTCACAGGTTTCATCTGTCCTCAGTTGTGCTTTGTGAAATGCACTGCAGTTTGGGTACCATCCCACAGATTTGTGGTAGGGGTCTCAGTAATGGTGAAGTTGGGCAGATTTCAAAGGGCCATGAGTATATTGTGGGGAAGGTGATGCGTAGGTTCTTTGATCAGCATTAACTACAATGCCAGTAAACCTTTAACTTAGCTGCCATTAATTCAGCCCGACTGAAATACCATTTAGAGTTAATGAAACTAGTTTTAACAGGATCTGCAATGCTTTCTGTGTGAATGTGTGACATTTTACAAGTGCATTGCAAAGACTAAATTGATTCTTAGAAGAATACATTTCTCTACTCCAGACAAGACCTAATAGATCTTTTTCCTAGATAGCAGACTTAACTTTTTCCTAATTTTCTCTCTTGATTAAAATCCTCAATGGAGGGAGGTTTCTACTAAATGTCTGCTCAAAACAAGCTTAGAGAAAATGGAATGTCAGCCTTAAAAATGTCACTTTAATAAGGTTTGACAGGATAACGTCCTAGAAGTCTCCTAATGGTATATATGCAAGTATGGAGTATGTATGCTTGCTGTATTTGGAATCAGTGTGTGCAGGAATGTATATTCCAAAAATACTGATGACACTGTGCTGTGGAGACTGCTAGGAATGAGGAGCACTGGCAAAGAAAAAGGACTGGCAAACCCAAGATACAGAGCTGGATGAAAGGGAAAAGAATATTCAATACAGACCGTAAAAAAGCGGTATCAGGCTGTTGGGGCAAAGATATAGATCCCCTACAAATGGAAGAAAACAGTTCTCATAAAAAAACCCTACCTATTAATACTTAGCTCTCATAAGGGAAATTGTACAATTCTAAGGGATATTTTTGCTTTTAGGTGTGAAAATGGGAACAGTGTCCTTTGTGTCTCTGTGTATGTGCATAAGCACTTTGATTATTCTAACATTTTTTTCATAGTGCTGACTATGTTTTTAACACAGAATATACTCTAGTTTTGGTAAGTTAATTTTTGTCTATCTGTAAAATTCTGCTGACTCCTCTTTTGTGTCTAAATACTTGACTGATTATTGAATTCCATGCATTTCTGCATACTTCAGAAGTCTTATTTAACAATTAGTGTCTGGAAAATCAAGGAAAGGCACATGTCATGCATGTGCCACATATTTAAATCACACTTTAAAAAAGCCATCTGCTCAGCACTTCATTTTTAGGGCATTTTCTGCTCTGCAGAGAAGTGTATCATTAATAAGAGTTCAAAACTAACTTGGGTACCTATTAGGCATCGTTTAATTTTATTGTATGTGTTTGTGTGTGTGTATTACCAGATGCCTACATTTCCAAAGAGTGACAATTTAACCTAAATTTCTGAGGGTGTCATTTTGCAGCTAGTAAGCTAGCTTATAGAGTCTGGACAAAGACAATAGAGCCTCATATTGGGCAGTACCCACTCATAAAACTCAAAATTCTTATTTGTGATTGTTTTTCTGCTCATATATAATTTGAAATTGGGTAACAATTCTTTGGAATAAGCTATAACCATTTATGTGTTTTAATAATACAAGGTTTTGCAAAATTGTCCAACAGTTGTGGAATTTATTTTTTATTTTCTTGGTTCAGAGCAGGGACATTACAGTTATACTTTGTTTATCTGAAATTGCTATCTAAAACAATATTATGGCAACCAATTATCCTGTGTTTAATGTTGGTGGGCAAATTCCCAGACTGTCTAAGCATGTTTTATATCCCCTTGCAGTGTTTGGACAATGGACTGATGTTATTAGAAACTATGAATCAAAGTTAAATTGAGGGTATGAATCATGTTTAAACTGCAGAACAAAATCGTGATGATGTGAAAGTGCAAGTAAGTAAAGGAAACCATAGGAAAAAATAATTGCTTCTTGCTTAAAGTAGGTGCAGACTGGTTAAATCCTTCCTGATGGATGTGCAGCTTGCACAGATGATGCCTGCCCTGTGCTGCATTTGGGCTGCATTGATGTGACTCTGTTCTGAAAGCACCTGTCCTGCAGCCTGGCTGTTGGCTGAGCCAGTGTGGGGGGTCCTTTGTTCCTCCCTCACATCTGGAAAAGGGGTGGGCATACGGCTGATGGTCAAGGTGTTCCCATCTGCAGCTGACCTGCCTGATGCAGTCTGTACTGTGGTCCCATCTGCTAGCTTGTGGTGCTGCCATTCCTACCAGGAGACCCGAGAAGATGATATGGAGAGCATGTAGGGGCTTGTAGGAGAAGCAGTCACTACTGTTTTTTAGATCAAGAGGCAAAAAGAATTGAGTAAAATTAAATTTCTTTCATTTTACTAAGACTTCTGTGAATTTGATCAGTGAAGTTTGGGTTAGAAGAAGAGAAATAATTATTCCTCAATCTTAGAAATCTCTGTGTTTGCTTTCTTCCAAGGTAGTGTAGGTGATTTGGAAGCATTTCTGTATGAGGTCAAAGTTTACTTTTCCAGAAAATGCTTTTTGTGTTTTCTGCAGCTGTGGAATATTTTTGTTTTCTGTTAGCTGCTAGTAAGTTATGTCTTTGTTGCTTCTCCTATTAGACTGAGTATTTTTAGTGTCCCGCTATCTTGTTTGAGGAACAAGAATGATAAGAGTTAGTTTGAGCTTATTTAATGTGAAAACATGTGCATATTTGATTATGCACAGGTATGTGTTCAAATACTTAGGCTAGCGGTCCCAGAGCAGCAGGATATATGCATTTATTTATCTTCTTGGATGTATCTATGTCTGCATCCAGTTATGGATGCCCAAAGTAGATGCTTATTGGTGTAATGAGTTCTCTTCTGAACAGCACAGACCAGGTCCAAACTTAACAATTTGTTGTATCTGACTGCCACTAAACAGTGTGGGAAGTGTTTAATGCAAAAACATGGAAGTCTGTCTGGTAAGGTATTAAATCCAGGAAGTGCAAGGAAGAGCAATAAGAAATTTAAAATAAGGGTGTTAAGTGTAACTCAAAGCCTCATGTCTCTTAAAACAGTAAAACATCCCACAATCTGTGTGTTAATGGATTTTGTGATTTTCGGTTGAACTCTTGATGCATGTGTGCTGATCTCCATGCAGAATCCTTTCAGTATCCATGCTGTTATCACTACATTGATTTTAAAAATGTTAGCTCTCGACAGCACTGAGCAACTGCATGGTAAACAAGCCTTTTTACTTATCCTTACCTTAGACTTTATGTGCAAACCTTAATACCTTATTCATATAAGGTCTGACCTTTCCTACAGTTGCAAACAAACCTCCAAATAAACTTTGAATTATTAAACTACCCTTTATGTGAATGTAATGCAGTTCTCATGCTATTTTATATTTCTCTAGCTTCCATGCTTGTATTACAAAAGTGCATTCAAATGGCAGATCTGTCCTTCGTAAGCAAAATAGGTTTATCTTCTCCTAATTAGGCAAAAAATTCAGTCTAAAGGTTTGTTTGACCAGAACTGAGATCGTATAATAAACATTATAGGCATAGAAGAGACTTCTATTCATTTGTTAATAGATGTGTAGGGATTTGTTTCAAGTCATATTACAGGACTATCATAATAAACATTGAAAATTAATGTTAGTAATTTAGAAGACAATCTGTGACAGAAGTTCATGTTCTAGTAACTATGTTGTTTTTATTTAATTGTGTGCATGTGTGAACAAAATATTGTTGGGTTGCAGTGGTGTATGTATTTTTACATTAGCAATTCATGACAGGAAGGTGAAACCAGCAGTCATGGGCTGAGGAGCTTTTATGCCAAATACAGCTGTTTCTTCTTTTAAAGTTCCCCTTTCTCTGGTTGTCAGCCTCATGAATTCCCAGTATTGCATTTGTGTGGATCTGGGTTTTGTGATGGGAAGGGTAGAGATCAGTAAGTGGGAGTGAATGTATGAGGACAGACACAAGTTCTGTCTTTAAACTTGCTTGAGTTTTCAGTTGGAGAAGAGCCACATTTCAAATTGGCATATTAGGTTTCCTTTCAATGCCAGTCTGTAGCATATTTGTAGCTGTTCCTGTTAAAAAGTGCAAAAGTTTAACTTGTATGGTTTTTGGTGGTATTTGAAAGATTTATGTGCCCTGTGGAAGAGTGCTGCATTCAGTTATGGCTATGGCACATGCACAGAAATGGAGATGTACTGCTTCATTGCATGCATCTCCTTGTTTAAGTCAAGGTTCCCAGTTTAAGGAGCCAGCCAATCTTCTCAGTATAAAGGCAGAAAGGACAGAGGAGGAATTATGGCTTATGTTTCCCAGGTTGCCGTGACTTCTATTAGTGGTGCTAGCAGTTAAAATTTCTTTTAAGAGAACATGTGGCAGTTTGAGATAGGATACATGAAGTACGGATATGTTACTTACAGCTAATGAGAGACGTGCAAAGGAGCATGAGTAGTTGCTTGTTTACCTTAATATGCAGCAACATGGGCCAAAATACTCCAAGTGTGGGGGAGTTATTAGTGAAACCAGTCTAGAAATTTTACAGTAGGTTTTAGTGAAGTTTTTGCATATGAGGTTTTAATAAGTTCATTGTGGATTTTTGAAGTGTTGGCTTTTCCAGTTATACATGGTTTTATTTTACTGATTTTAGTAAATTGTGTTTTAAGTCATACAGAATATGTGGTGTGGCTGGAGTAATGTTTGTACTGAGCTCTGATTTTTGCATGCCTTGCTGCTTTGTTACTGTCTTTTTGTGAACTGTAATGATGAATTAAAATGTTTGCATTTATTTTGCCTTAGATTTTGATATATTTCAGTGAAGTTGATAACCCTTGCATTATTGTCATAGGAGCCACAGAGAAGGTATTCAGTGTCCTGAAAGAGACCACTTTAGTGCATTTCACAGAAATGCTTGAGAATATAGAAAATTTATATTCTAAAACTATAATTCTAGGCTTGTCATTATTGCTTGTCTAGGCAATAATTCTAGGCTTGTCATCCTAGAAAGGCACCTTCACACATCTTTAATTTCTGTAACTAGTTTTAATAATTTCCATGGGACCATCCTGAAAATAGACCTTTTCTCAACTATGCCCTGGTTATGCAGGTCAAACTGATTTATTTTTTGCCATAACTTTATTTTTGTGATCTGGATAATCATGCATAAACATGAAATTATGGATATTAAACTGTACCTAGCATTTTATATTCTTTCCCATGCAACTTTTTCCTTTGTCAAAGGACGAACCATAAAAACAGCCTGATGAATACTTTACTTTCTGGACATAGCAGTATGCAATCTACCTTGAGAGTACACAAACTCTATCGATTCTAAGAATTGTTCAGCTTGTAACAGCATTGTGTTGAATTCTGCATTAACTGTGTCTTTTGAATAGCAAAATTACATTTACATTTTCAAGGAAGAGGGATAGTGTTGTTGAGGACATGGGAAATTTCAGATGATTTTTGTACTTTGCATTCAATTCTAAAAATAGCCTGAAACTTGGATTTGTATGCATTGTAGCTTTTTTCTTTCAGTGTTTATAAAATTAGAAAGGTGATGTGATGGTATATGTCTCTCTATATAAATGTTTCAGGTTTTATGAGAACATGCAGGGTTACTGAATTGAAATAATGTAGCTGGGACTTAATGGAATAGTCATCTTCTTTTCCAATATAATTAGGAAATGCAATAGATTCCATTTTTTGGTGTGAAAATACAAAATGTGTTTATGGAGCCAATGGGTGTATATCTGTACCACACTTTATATTTACTCAAACCTTTTGAATATTATTCTTGTTTCTTTCCTGTAACTAATTTACATAATGCTGCTGCTCACTTAAAATCAGCTTGTTTTAAGGATTGATATAATGTATTGTGCTAATCTAGGTCCTCTCATTCTGGGAGATCAGTGGTTTGCAAATGCTCTTAATTCTGTCCTCATTCTGTGAGTTAAAATATATTGCTGCCATCTCATCATCATAAAAATGAAGAAAATGAAGTAGAAGTGTGAGAATTTGTTCAGCATATTAAAGGAAGGTTGTAATAGGACTATGTTTAAAATTCAGATGTCTTTATTCTGCTGCTTGTGTTTTCCTTTGATTTTTTTTTTTTTGTCTTAATTTCTGAGTTTGCACAGTAAAACTCTGGGAGAAAACTTTTGCTTTCTCTGAGGGCAGAAGGACTAGGACTTCATTAAAAAACACGTGAAGATGAGATCTACTGCCAATTAGGACAGCCTGCAGTAGTCTGCAAAAACACCCTTTTGCTTACAGAGGAGGGAACTTCAGATTCCCCATCCAACACTGGTTTTGAAGTCCCTTTCCTTAAGATTTGGTATTAAACCTGATTATGTCAAACTGTCATTTTGTTACTTGCAAGAACCTATCTGACAATGAGTCTTGCAAGTTACTGCTCCCTTTGTCTTCCTATATTTTTCATTTCAGACTCAGTCTTAATCTCCTTCTGGAACATTTAGGCATTTTCCAGTTGTCTACACATGGACATTAATTCCTTAGACAGCTTTAGGGTTTCTACAAAATCAAGTGGTGTAAATTGAAACAGTGCCTTTTGCCATTTCCATGTTAAGTATCTGTTTGGATGTGTGGCTGCTGATGTTTTATCTTGTTCTTGAACAACTTTATATTTCAAACTTAATTTATTGTCTAGTGGAAATATAGCGAGTCAATATGGTATCTGTCACCTTTGGCAACATGGTCCTTGAGTAGGTGGAGGGATTTACATCAGAGAAAATATCTTAATGCTTGTATGTTGAAACTTTCCTTTTCCAGGAGGAGTAATTTTAAAACACAGACCTGACTGATGGCTTTTCTGGCTTCTGTCTAGAGATCCTTGATAGCTTTCCTTAAGTTACTGCAGAGTGTCCAAGAGCAGCCCTTCCTTTTGTTTTAATCATTGCATTTTTGTTCCCTCTATAAAGAGTTTTTTTTGTTTTTTTTTTTTTTTTTTTTTTTTTTTTTTTTGTTGTTGTTGTTGTTGATTGGTGGCTGGCTGTATGAGGAATGTGTATATGTATGCATTCAGACCATGTCCAAAGACTTTTCTGGAACAATACACTCATCTTCAAACTATTTGGAGTATGCTTTTTTAACTTTTCTTTGTATGTACAGTTTTTGTATCCTTGCAATGATTAGGAAATATTGCTTCATTCTCTCCTGCTCAGGGAAGGAAAGAAAAGCCTTGTACGCCTGTGGAGAGGTTTGTGACCCAGCCTGCATGGTTAGTGGGAGGTGCACAGATTTCTGTTCTAGCTGTAATTATGTACTGGGAGAATTGATCAAGTGCATAATGCTAGCGCACTTTTCCTTACTTAACTCTCATGGGGGAACTGCTGTTGGCAGACAGACATCCAGCTTGGTGAGATCCAGGCCTAACAGAAGACCTAAATTTTAGGGATCTAATGGAACACTTCTAAAATGCAGAAGCCTCAGTTTGGCAGATGGAGAAATGTAGTGGTTTTGGGTACAGTGAAAGATATGGGAAAAGTGAATTCTCTTTTAAAATTTAATTCAAATTATCAGCAGGATTTCTTTATTATATCGAAACTTTAGAATTATTAAGTTGGTGTGCCCCTCACATGGGCAGGCAGACAGTTGTGGATAAAGAGTGATATGAACAAAATCGTTCTCTTTCCTTGACATCAGGGGATGGCCTTCTGCTGGCTAAAAACTGTGTAGAGAATGCAAATGAATTCCTCTTTGTTTTTGCTTAAACACATGAGGATGAAATTTCTGGCACAGAATTGGAGCTTTTTAAGGACATTTTTGAGTTCAAATGAAAATATGCCTGAATTCTCTTATTAGTAGCACATTTGTGCAAATGCAGGGAACAATGGCATCCAACAGACTCCTTTCAAGTAATGGCAACCCTCTGGTTTTTAATGCCTAAGCTGTATCTTCCTACTTAAGACTTCGAAGTTGCTAAAATTACAACCAGTCTTGTTTTGAAAAGGAATATGCAGCTGAATATGCAAAGAGAGGAAAGGATGAGGATGAAAGATTGTTTTCTGAGCAGTGAGAGATGATGGAGAGTGAACAGCTACTGTGCTCTAAGCCTTTCTGTGTAGGTTATTCTTACAGAATTGGTAAAGCGTCAATTCAAAGTGGTGAGGGATTACCTGGGGGGAAAAATGCTTCTGTTGCCCTGGTTAAAAGTAGTTATTTTGCCAAAGTTATCATCTACTCTGATTGCACAAAAATGCTGTATTCTATGCTAGAGGCAGCATATTCTTTTCAAATGAGCTGTTTTTTTCCTCTCTTGATTTTGTCTAAATTAGTCAGTTATGCTTAAATATTAGTTATGAGACTAATACAGGGTGATATAAGCTCTCTGGTGGTAAGTGTTGAGAATAAACACTGAATGGTATCTTAACCCTCTTCAAAAAGACATTCCATACTTTCCTTCATTCCTTCACTTAGCAGATGATTATGCAGAAAATAAGTGAAGGTATGATATTTAAAACTTGTTCCTTCTGTAATTTTCAGACAGCTTTTTACCAGAAAGTGATCTTTATGATCCTTTGTCTAATTATTAAAGATGAAGATCATAGTTCAGCACCTTGTAGTAAGATCCAGACTGCTGTTCTTTAACTTGCATCCATGCTTACTCTGAGCCAAATCTCAGTTAAAGCTTAATTGCCCATATTGTGTGTCTTGATCTCTGAAGGTGGCAGATTCTTTTCTTTATGAACAGCATCAACATCATTGCTTTGTATAATGATATCTCTTAGAAAATCAAAAAGGAAAATTCTACTGTTCATTCCATCCCGAGGTTGGGACCTTTCTGTACTTTACTCAGAGATACTGTCTTCAAACAGGGTTCAGCTTAGTATTGCAGTAATCCCCACAAAGATGTGCAAGGCTTTTTTTCATGGATGTCTTGTCAGACACACTTAGTTAAGATTACCCATGTTTTTCTACATCAGATAATAAACATTAACCCCATGAGGCATTACCCTTATGAAACAGATATGCTCTTTTGGGAACTAAGAGAGTAGAAGTAGATAAGCATATGGTAGTATTAAATTTGGCAAAAAAAACCAGAATAGTTGTGGAAAACAATCCAAGTATATGTATACTATATTTGTATAGTATGGTGTAAAGTGTTAAACATTTCATGTTTGTAAATTCTAAGTCCTTCAGTGTTATTGAACATACTGAAAGTGAAATCTGTGGACAGAAAGGTGGCAAAATACCCCAAACTGGTTAATGATATTTATGATAGCTCCTACAAGTCAGAGATTGAATTTCCTTTCATATCTCTGGTGTTTGTGAATGTCCCACTCTTAAGGAGAAGGGAGCACCCAAGATTTGTAGATGCTCATGGTTGAGAGGAACAACAGGAGTTAGAGGGTCTGCAAACAATCACAAAATTATATTAATAAATTACACACTTGGCATGAAAAGTGAGATGTCAGTCCTTGGCCTGCTATAAGCACATGGCAGTGTTTAGGATAAAGGGGTAAGGTGAAATGGAAGAGAGAGGGAGAAAGAGATAAATTAAAGATGGGGAGGAAGAACAAGAGAAAGAGAGATCCTGGCTCCATTGCTGATGCAGCTGATGGGGTGTGCAGGGTCCTGGGGCTTTTTGGGGGTACCCTTTTATAGATGAGTTTTCTTGCACTGGAGTTAAATTTCTAACGTAATTTTGCAGTCGTGTGCACTCAGTTCTTCCAGACTTTTCTGGAAATGAGTTGGAGGCTTCAGGGTATTTGGTTGTCTCTATATACCCCTACAGCCCATGCCTGCTTCTTGACCCCATTCCTTCACTTGTATTGTGTTTTGCTGATCTCTAGGACCCAGGACAAGCATGTTTGTTGCAGAAATGTGCTGCCCTATCCCTGTATGTCTCCTTCTCCAGCCATATCCTGTTTTTTTCTCATGGTGTGTTAATACCAGCTATCCTTGGTTATTACCAGCAATTCTTGTCTGTTATTACCAACAATCCTTGGTTGGCTCACTGGCCATCTGGTTATTGATGTTTAAGACATACACATTAGCTCATTTACCTTCTGAGATGCTAGAGAGTTGCCTATCTTCATGGATTAGTTAAGTGTTGCTGAACTTGGGTGAACTTTGTATTTTAGGAGTAATTTGAAACAGGATGTCTGTGCTTTCAAAGAAACAAACCAAAAACCAGCAAAGGGGTGGGATTAACAGAATGCATGTAAATACTCAGTTGAATGGAGCACAGGTTGTAGGGAAGAAGCACTGTAATATATGAGCATCATTAGTCATGGTTATTGCCTGTGAACATAGATAAAAGATGAGGTAAGACCATTTACAGGGGCCTGTAGTGACAGACCAAGGGGGAATGGCTTCAAACTGTAGTTTGAAGTATAGGTTTCATAGATCATATATTAAATTCTTTACTTTGAGGTTGGCCAGGCATTGTCACAGGCTGCTCAGGGAAGCTGTGGATATCCCATCCTTGGAAGTGTTTAAAGCCAGGTTTGATGTGGCTTTGAGCAATCTGATCAAGTGGAATGGGTCCCTGCTCATGGTAGGCAGCTGGAGTTAGGTATTCTTTGGCATCCTCTTTAACCCAAACATTTCTATGAGTCTGTGACTGACCTGATAATGTGCAATGTGTTACTTCTGGAAAGGGCAGGTTTTTGTGGCATTGAATGAAGCACTACCTTCTGTGGGATACATCTGGAAAAAGCTCTTCATTTTTCTATCCCCAAAGTTCACATTTGTGATGAACAAAGAGATGAAATAAAAGACAGAGGAAAAGGGGAGAAAGGAGGTGGACTCAAAAAACAATAGGATGAGTAGGCGTCTTTATCCTGTCAGTATAGCAATTACAGCTCTGTGGGCTGTTGTTGGTTTGCAATTTACTGTATGCATTCAGGGAGAAGAGAAATTCTGATCTTTATAATTTAGAATCACGATGGTGATTAGCCACAGAAGAAATCAATATGCTTCATGTTCAGATTGAGTTTACCAACTTGATTATTACACCCCCTACTTGAGATTTATTTTGAAAGCCGATTAGAATATTCTGCTGGAGCACTGCTTGCTGCTTATTGCAGCTGTATGAGCCGTGCTGAACATGGCACACTGGAGATGTCTGGTCTACTCCCCTGTTTCAGCCAAAACTGATCTCAAAGTGCTGGTGTTTTACTTTTGCAGCCTGAATTTGGTTCAAATGTGACTTCTTTGGAGCTGTATTTATGCTTTTGTATTAGGCATGTACATTTACAGTGTTTTTACTAGGCAACTTGCCATCCATATATCTTGCAAATCAAGATAATTAAAAATGGAAACTTAATAGGTGAGATGGTAAGCACTAGTGATGAGGGCAATCTGCTGTTAATGCCTATGCAGAACATCTTTGAAAACAGATACAGGCGCTCTTTGAAGTACAGAGAACAATGGGAGTAAAGGCTGAAAACATTGTGGGTAGCAAGGTAGAGAAGTAAAGCACTGAAGTGATAGGAAGAGGTGGAGAAGTCAAGAAATGACAGCTGAGACACAGACATAATCAAGATTGAGCATTAGATCGAACTAAAATAATGAATTCCTATAGCTGACTGAATTCAGGATACGTTTGGGGAATCTCATTCAGAGAAAATACAAACTCCAGCAGTTGTTTTATGATCACGATGAAGAAGGAAATAAGGTGCAAAATTTACTACAAAGATTGTATTAAAGTGTGAATTATTTGGAGCAGGTACAATCTTTTGTTCTGCATCTGAATTTCAAGTAGATACTTAGCCAGAGTGATACAGGGAATGGACAGTGATAAAAGTTTACCTGCATCTGACTTTCTAGTAAAGGTGTGGATAGGAAGGTAGAAATCTGAGTGTAGAGATTTAAAAAAAAAGGTGGTGAAAATAGTAGCAATCAAACTGGAAGAGCCTATGGAGTAAAATGCTCAGTAAGAAGATGATAGTGGTATGAGGTTCCCAAGAGTTACAGAAATGGGAGAACAATTGCATGTCTTGTGGTTCCAATTAAAAATTTACAAATTGAAGAGGACATTACAGATTTAAAACAACAGAAAACACAGCAAGCTGAATGTTTTATGGAGACCTGCTGTGGGAAAAGTAATTTGATTTTGATTGTCCTCCTGACTTGTGACATTTTTGGAAATAAAGAGGCACCAGAATGAAGATGCAGGGACTGTGTGCTGTATTTAAGGATGCAGCAAGTTCATAAGGAGAAAGTGTTCTGTTTCACTTAACCAAAGGAAGACTTTCAGTGACCAAGGTCAGCCTATTGTTAGAGAATTATGAGAAGAAATATCAAAATCAGCTTAATTATATTTTCTAGTCAGAAGAAAAAGAAATCAGAATTAGAAAGGCCTGAGCTGTGCGAGTATGGCTATTCATAGCTGCAATATTGAAATTATTTAGAAATATCTGTGTGTGCTTTGTGAAGTCTTTCCCCATACAATTAAAGAAAGAAGCCTGACATAAGTCATCTTACTTATATTTTTTAAGTGGGCGCTAAATAACATTTTCATTATTTTTAAAAACTTATTTATTTATTTAATTCCAAGTGCTTCAGGCTTGCCAGGCCCTTTCACTTAAAATTGTAATCTAGAATAGTTGAAACTTAAAAAGTGATAGTTGCTTGGAGCCAAGCTTCAAAGAGCATTTCATGGCTTCAAAGCTTTGTTATTCCCAATATATGTGCCTGTAAAATTGACTGCTTCAATATTTTTTTCTAATTTGATACTTCAGCTATGGCATAGTTCTTACTACTTCTTTGGACTCCTGTTCTGAAGTGTTACTCCCTGATGGCCAAAAGGATTTTTAAGCAGGTAGCATACAATTGTATTGTATTTGATATGAAAAGGTGCTGTGCAAAAACTGGGAAGTAGGAGCTATGCATCATCTGGAGAATAAGCCTGGGATGCTGCTTTGCTGTCTTCTAAAAAAGTCCTTGTTTCATATCAAGTCTGTAGAACATTTTCCTAAAACATTAATCTGCTGTGGGTTTTGTAGACTTTTGTTTCTCAATCCCATGAGCAGGAAGGGTATGGATGGTGTGAATCTGTGAGGGTTGCACACCTGGGTTCTGGATTCAAGAGGAATGGTCCAGCTTTTCAAAAATGCCTTTGCTTGGTGTGTGAAGGGGTCCTCCCTGGTGCAGGGAAAGATGTGGTGAGGAGCCAGAACATTATTCAGGTTAGGAGCATTAGAGCATGTGGTGGGAAAAGACATTGATGTGGCTGGTTAAATGCCTTTGAGAGGCTGTGAAATGAAGAAGAAGGTAATGTCCAGGCGAGTGTGATGTGTTAAATAATACCTCTCAGCTGAACCTGCTCTTAAGCTAAGAGTCTCCCAAGGAGGAGCTGGGCTGTAGGGGTTAGTGGGTGAGAGAAAGGCACTCTATAACCTTTTAGGTAGTTTGAGAGTTGCTGTTCTTACATTTTCAGATTAAAGGCTGGGATCTTGCTCCTGACCTCTCTTCAGTCTGACTTTGAAGTGGTGTTCTGACATGCACTGTACAATTCTTATGGTCTCTCTGTCCTGTTCCCAAAGAAGTATCTATTTCCCTTTATTATTTTACTCAAAAGAATTAGTTAGGATATGATGGGGTTTTTTCTCTTGATTCAGATAGTTTCTCATCCTGCTAAATGCCATGTGGCTCTGTCAGTAAGACTTGTGCGTTTGTTGGTGTTCTGTTTAAAAAGCTAGAAGTTACAGATAAATTCCTTGTTATGTATTTGGGTAAGTTTCCCTTTGTCTGGAAGAATAGCCTGTGATTTTGAGGCATTTTTGTTAATTGATCTTGAAGCACCCTTTAGTGGATTTAGTTTGAACTAATTTTAAAGTTGCTCTTTATCTACTCACTGAAAATCAAATGCGCTATATTTAATTCCATTGAATGTCTTGGTTTGAGTTTTTTCCCCCCTTGTTCCCTTTGCGAACAGTTTATTTAAAGTGTTCTGGTGAATCTGTTTGGAAGGATTGCAGAAAGCCATAAAGACAAAGGGGACAGGTAGCGGAGAGGGGCTTTTCTGTTTGCAGAGTGATGACCCAGGCGTTGGTGGCTGTGCAAGGGGACAGTGGGGTGACACTTCCGAGTCGTGCCGGTCGGAGCTGCGGCTGTGTCGCCGCTCCGTGTGGCCACCAGGTGGCAGCGTTGGACAGCGAGTGTCCTGTCCAGGTACAGGGACTCAAATGATGGCTTTGGGCTTTCTTTTGTTCTCCTTCTTCCCCTCTTTCTTTTTATTTCTTCATTATCCTCTGCAGCCAGGAGCTCCAAATTTGAAAAAACTACAGGTTTCATCTGTCTCTTGCAGCCTTAATGTGGAAGGGTCTGTTTTTCAGCATGGTGCAACGTGCTAAGAAATCGTTCTGAGGAGTGATTTCAAATTTCTTTGTAGGAGGGTGCAGGGTGAGAGGAGACATTGCTTTTTTGCTTGGCTCAAGAAGGTTCTTTCTTATCCCAAACCACATATATCTGTCCTTCCTCTACCTACTTACAGTACAAAATGTCATATGGAAAAGAAAAAAATTAGTTATAATGTAGCGGCAAAACTGTTGCCTGGAGAGTGTGCCTGCTGAGAGCCAGGCGCAATTTGGAAACAGTAATAAGTTTCCCTTGATAGGATTATTTTCAGTCTGCTTTCAGGGGGAGAGAGGATGGAGAAGTGTTTGTTCCTAATGGGAATGCCCTTGAAAGAACAAGTAGACGCAATCAAGGGAAAAATATACATATTCTGCAGTTAAGATTGTAGTTCTTGTACAGACTAGAACAGATTCTAGTTAAATTAGAAAAGAGGTGGATTATGTGCCTGAGTTCAGTGCAGCAGTACCAGCCCTGCAGCAAATGTCAGGATGTGATGAGTGGTGTGTGCTCTTTGTGTCATGAGATTATTTTGGGGTTCTTAGTCAATGACTTCATTTAGGTAGCGGGAAATACAAGACACTTGTACCAAATTCATATTGTCTTTAATGCAAAGAATACATTAAGCACCTTTTTTTTTTCCTGCCAATCTTATAAGTAAGACCCTATCAGTTTTTGTGATTAAAATAAAAAAAAGCATTAGATAGTCTACTCTGGATGTTGAAAGTCATCTTTTGTTTTTGCTGCCTCTCCTGACAGTTTTGCATCCCTCCTACCTTAAGAAAATGGAATAAAAAAGCCAACTGTCCATTTGTGGTGATCTATAACTAAATTGGCAGCAAAATTTGGGAATATTATTTTGGTTTTCTATTTTGTACAATTACAATTATGGGTGAGTTTTTTGCATGTATAAGGTAGTTGGGCTAGTTCCTTTTGTTCTTTGAAAATACATTGAGAACAAAGTGGTGGGCTTTGACAATGACTTAGAAACCATGCAATACCAGCTTCTCCCTTCCAAAAGAGTCCAGGTAGATTTGAAGAGGACTGAAACTGATGGGAATGGCCCTTCCACAAGACACTGGAAGAAAATAAAAAAGAGGAGGTACACAAAGTGATTTTTATGTATTTGTTATGTGTTCGCATTATAAATAATCAATCCTGTAGCTATGACCCAGTCAGTATTACATTGGGCCTGCTGGCAATGAGTGCTGTGACATTTATCTTTGCTTTTTGTCACTTAGTTTGTACCTTCTTTACTTTAAATAATTCCTCATGAGAGAATCCCTGGTAAATCAGGGCTACATATTCCAAGTTGCCTATTACATTAGTATGAATTCTATGTATAATTCAAGCAAATCACTAGTAAAAGATTTAAGCCTTTGTCAGTTAGCTATAATGACTTTAGCCAAGTTTCTGACTAGCTCACCCAAAGATGTGCTGATCTGTCTTGTGCCTTCCTACAGTACATGGAAGGTTTTCCATTAAAAGTAGAGTAAGAGGGAAATTTTCCCTGAGCTGTAAGGAACGTGGCAGCAGTACAAGTGGCATCTGAAGGGAGTTGTACCAGTTGTTTTCCAAAAGAAAGGCTTTTCAGACTCTTTGAATTCCTGGCAGGAGGTGCTAGGTGTCTGAGATATGATCCGTTTCAGTATTGACTAGCCTGATATGTATAAATCTGCTTCTGCTTTGATACCTGCTGCAGAAGTGTCAGTCTCCGTACATTTTCTCTGGTGTGGTGGTGTGGCACTCCCATACCTTTCCTGCCAGACACCAGACTAGGATTTGCTATAGACAGCTGATTCTCATCACTGCTTTTCTGGGACTGAGGTTCAGAAGTCTGCTCTGAAAAGCAGTTTTCATTCTTTATTCTGTTTTTGCAATGCATTTTCTTCCAGTTATCATTTGCCCAATTCTTACTTGTTGGATGTGACAAATTTTAGAGTCCTGTCACAGAACCGCCTACATATATTTATGCACGAATTTTAACTTTTGTATATTAAAACAGTGCGAGGACACATTGTCTAATATCAGGGTGAGGCTGACCAAATTAATCCATGTTAAATGGAATATTGCTGGCACATAATGGACTTGAAGAATGTGATTTTTTTCTTTTTTTTGGTACCATTTTCTTTCAATTTCAGTAGAAGTTACAAGAAACAAAGAATAATTTGTAAAACATTTTTTCAACCAAAGTCAGTTTTTGGTCAGCCCAAGATGTTTGTGGTTTTGTTCTGTGCTTATGGCTTTATTGTTTATGAATCTGTTGTCTTGACCCTTTCTAGGAGAGAAAATATTATTACTAGTTATAACTCTTGCTGGGAGAGAAGATTTCTAGTTCTGTGTTTGGGCTCAGACTCTTCAAAAAATGTGATCATATTTTTTCAGGAGTAGGGGGTTTATGAAGAACTGTGAGGATAATTACATAGTTTAGCTTAAAAATATTTGTCATTTAAATGAGAATGTATAAATCTGCCAGATTTGAGCATAACTTGATGAATTTGGCATCTTGGTTGCATGTTATGTGGAAAAGCTGCAAGGGCAGACATACCATTGACATCAGACAAGCTGGGCAAACATATTAAAAAAAAAACCTAAACCCCCAAACACTAATACTTTCCCAATGCAGCAGTATACAGATTCACCAGTGTCAATGAATATTGTTCTGCTAGTATATTTCTTATTTCATGCTTCATTTTCTCTTCTCCCAGAGCTAGAAGTGTCATAAAATGTTTTGCATTTTAAGTACTAGGGATATAGTGTAGAGACAGTATTTGCCATGTTCTAAGAAACAGAAGGCACACAGTGAAATTTAAAAAATTGAATAGATAGTTACACCTCTCCCATTTTACGAAAGAAATTGGCAAGAAGTAAACATGTGGGCCCAGGGAAGAAACTGTGTCTGTATGTGGATGACTTCTTTATTTTTTCCCCCCCTGTGCATCAGCACTGAGAGAGGCACTCGCCATAGTCAGGTCTGTACTTGGCTTTGCATATTAGCCTTCACAGCAGTTAATGATATTTAGGTTCAGCCTAGCTATCAAGAGGCAGGAAAAAGAAAAAAAACGCAATAAAGAAGTGGCTCAGCTTCTCTCAAATGGGCTTTAATTGAGCTTTTTGTGATGAAAAGCTAATGCTATTTGTTTCCTAGAGATGACCAATTCTGTGTTCCAGTTGTTAACTGAAGAGATAGGACTGTAGTTAGAGACAGCTTGTACCAAAATATTGTAGCAGGCATTTGGTTGTTGACTAAAGGTTTTAAATATGTTAAGTTATGCTGGAGGGGGAGGAAGAAAAAACTATTTTTGTTACAGGTTGTACACTTAGCTGTAACAAATAGGAGTACTATGGCTGGTGCTATACAAATATTTTTAACATAGCTGTTTCCTGCCCTAGTTCTTAGAACAGGAAGTAAACATCTGTATCAGAGAAGATTTGCTATTACCACTGATAATTGCAATGATTCTCTTCTATGAAAGCTACTTAACTCCAACAGCATATTTAACTACGTATTTTAACATATTTGTATGGCGTGCATACAAATAGGGTCTATTTTCAGTAATATTCTGTACCTCATTTCTGCATTTATCAGCTGTAATACTTTCCATGTACTTCTGTATATCATTGAAATGAAAGATTTTACTGCAATTTAAGAATGAACATTTATGCTTCCAGCTTCCTCTGTTTTTTTTTTTTGTTGTTGTTGTTGTTGTTGTTGTTTTGTTTTTTGTTTTTTGTTTTTTGGTTTTTTTTTTTTGTTTTTTTTTTTTTTTTGCCAAGGTTTCTTTGATGTAAATACAGTGAGGTGCAGAAAAAGGATAGTCCCAGAGACTAGTGGTTTTCAAAATACCAGTGTCTAAAAGTGTTGCCTCAGATTGGTGAGCTTATTCAGGCAGAGCACATGAGAACCAAAAATGCAGATTCTGTCAATAAGTCTGCACTTCATCTCTTGTGGAAGCAGGGAACATTACTACATCTCATGTTACTGTGCCTGACTAGCTTTTTCTGGAAAATGTGAGCTTTTTCTGCTGTTGAGTTAGAGGATTCTGCTTTAACAGTCACAAAGGAAATGTGAAGAAGTTGAACATTTAAAATGGGTCATAACATTTATTTGTAAATACCTTGTGCTTAGACCTGGGGAATTTCTTTTCTCATGAGAATTTCAGTTTAGGAGGTGGCATATTGACAGTAGTGTTCATTTTCTTCTTATACTACAAATTGGAAGATATTTAGGTCCCAGAATACTACTTAAACTTAAGTGTGGGGTTTTTTTACCCTTCCGTTTTACAGCCTTGAAAACTGTGGCACATTATAGACTCAAAAAGTCACACAAGAGTGGATCTCTCTCAGTATAATGTAATTGGAAGAGGCTCTGTTAGTGTAAAACAGAATACACAGGAAAATCTTTGTATCAGTTCCTGCATGGCTGAGTCTGCAGTGAGCTTCAAAGGTCTTGCATCAGAGGAAAGTGATGACATGAAGAAAGTGTTCTTGTGTGGAAGATCACGTAGAGATCAAGAGAATTGGAAACGAAGTCAGCAAAGTAATATTTCTAAAGAAAGCCTTGTGTAAGAGAGAAAATAAATGATAAGTTGGAAACTATGTCTAATATGAAAGGTTTTAGGAACAGAAGGCATGAAGGTGAGAGCTGAAGGAGGAATCAAAAGGAACAGTTATGGCCATAAATATGTCATGATGACTGTAGCAGGACATGAAGTGAGAGAGAAGCTGGGTTTTGTAGGACTGAGTAAGGAGTGGATCATGAATTCCTGTTTAAGGTACTGGGCAGAGAGCTGTTACCTCACTGTTGAGGTGAGACTGAGTCAAGCATTGTGAAATTCGAGGGCACGTGCTTGTACTGGGGGCAGTTCTGCTATTCCATTTAACATTCCCCTCAGGAGTGCATGCACAGCTCTTTTGATTTGGCCCTGATTCCAGTAGGGGCTGTGTATCTAAGTGAAACTCTGCACCAACAGGCCTGCTGTAAGCATCACACCTCCCTGATAGAGCTATTTCTAGCTCTTCTAGTTCTGAAGGAGGTGGCTCTTCCTCTCCCAATCAGTATGCTGCTGAGTTGCATGGCCTATGGCTATATGGACTGAAAAATTACTGAAGAAGTCTGAACTTCATCATTCGTCTTTTAGAGGTGACTAAAACTCCTTGTCCCTGTCCATCCATTTCAACACCAGAACTTTCACTGAAAATAAAAATTTGTGTTAAACATAATTTAGTGCCTTATAATAAAACATGTCACATGGTTAACCTTTAATACAATGTAGCATTTAAAGAATAGTTTGCATCTTTTGCTGGTAAATTACTACATAAATATTTAGATTAGGTGTGAATAGGAATGTGGCATTATTTATGGATCCATATTTCTCTGGCATTTCAGATGCATGGTTGTTTTGCTCCTTAATAAATGCAGATATTAAAAGAATAAGCATAGACAAAGTGCTAATTTTAAAGCTTTGCAGCTCAGGGGAGAAAAATCTCTTCATGTTTTGTTAGAACTGCTTGTTGTCTCCAACTGCACAATTGAGCGAAATCTTATAAAACACTAGAAGTTGCATTACGCTCCTTTATTTCTGATACTTGTCATGGGGTGACATGTCTCACCTGCTTGTGCAGATTGGTAGCAGAGCAGCCTGTCAGATCTGAAGATGTTTTGGTGCTGTCTGTTCCTTCTTGCCTCAGAATCAGATGTGTTATGGTACAGTTACTGCTTTAATTTTTGTCTGTATTTTGCTTCAGTTCTTTCTCACCTTAATCCTTGGAAGGGGAAGGCAAGAATATATGAAATGTCATACTCATGAAAACTTAAAAAAAGTGCACATCCCTTTTTCCTGGTTTAACTAGGGATTGGACTGTTAGGGAGGCTGACCAGAAAGCCACATCAGCAGAATGGAGTGCAACAATTCAGAGAATGGTGCTGACAGAATGGTGCTGCAGGCTGCTGTGGAGGAACTCTTTAAGTCTGATACACCTGGGTTTTCTTACTTCTGTGAGGTCCTGTAAATCACATACCTTGTCTGTACTTCCCCCATATCAAATGTGACCTTAGCTGCAGACTGAACATACAGGGATGGTGGCAGCAAGTCTGTTGATACCCTTGAGCTCTTGAGATACTGTAATGAGGAAGGTTTCTGGCTATTAGTACAGGAATAAGTTTCCATTTGACATGGAAGAGGTATGGATAACTCCTTGATCTGTTGAAATTAAGGAGAGCTACCAAGCAGCTCTGCCACAGTTTTGGCTTCTGAATTAATCTTGCACTAAAGAAGTTAAATCTTTGAAGGCTCCATAGTCTCCATGATGTTTATCAATGAGAAAATCTGACTAAATGTTCAGTGCTTTTGTGCCCTTTATTTGTCTTCTGTTTTGAACTTCTGGGAGGAAGGTAGCTGTCTGTATTTATTTATTTGTTTCTTTAATTTTATTGTGGTCTTTTTCCTGAAAACCAGTTGTTCTAATCCAGGGTCCTTGCAAGGTATTCACATACATTAATTTTCCTTTCCTTCTTGTTGGCAGGAAATAGGCATTCCCATAAAGCTTGGTGTGCAGGTTACCTTGATCACCCATTGTCTGGAAAATACCCCTAATTTCTCTGATTTTTCTAGGCCTCTGTTACATAAAACCTTTTAGTGTCTTATATTTTTTTCCCATGTCCTTATGTTGTATTTGGTTTGGCTCAAAAATTTATTATAACCACAGGAATGTATTTGACAAGAAGGCCGATTCCGTTCTTCAGTTGACTAAGCCCTTTTAAGCATCCGTGGTGATCCCTGCATTATCAGCAGTTGCTGTATGCATGAAGTCATCTCACTGCGATTCTGACTGCATTGCAATAAATGAAGAATTTGCCAAAGAACTATTTGCTTACTCAAATATTAATCCTGTGAGAGGACTATATCTGAAAGTATCATTTTCTTGCTGCCAGTAACTGTCTTTATGCAAACTCTTTTCAGCTATTTTTTCTTTTGATGAGCACTTTTGAGTTTAGTTTCAGGAATTCCTGTCTTCAGGAGTAACAGCCCTCCGGCACTACTACCCTCAAGGCTAACACATAGTAATGTTTCTCTAAGATGAATGGAGAACGATAGTGGGAAGAAAAAGAAGTCATAGCTATGGGAAAGAGGTTTTCTCTCTTCCCCAGCAATACCTTGGACTTCTTTGTCCATACACATCAGCTGTGTACCTTGGTATGCTCTTTGTAAGAAGCCAGGAAGACCTCCAGGATGTCAGCTATTCTTTAGTAGTAATAAATGTGTTTTTTCTTGTAGGGGTAGCAGCTTCCAAAACATCATGACTGTTTCTACCTGAAAGCATGGACAATTCCAAAAAGCCTGGAGTTCAGTCTGAATGGGTCATTCTGGCCTGTCCCAGCAAATTACATTTTCTGATACAAAATTAATCAGCCAGAGTAAACATCTTTATCTCCAAGAACAGGAAAAAAAAAAAAAATCGTAGGAGCTATACATCTGGCCTGTGGAAGTTAGGTGCTTGCTATCAGTAATTTTCAGAAGAATCATTCTAGGTCATTCATTTCCTTTCTGTTCAATAAGTATTAACTATTTTATTTGAATACCTTTTTGTTACCATAGGGTGGCTTCAGAAATAAGGTGTGAGGGAAAAGAAGTTTTGTAAACATGCTTCCTAACAATATGCAAAGGGTAGCAGTTCCCCTCAAATGATTGGAGAAGAGGTATCTTCACTCTTCTTAGAATATTTTAGTATTTTTAACTTACTAGTTGTTGTATGATGAAAATATAAAACATTTGTACTGTATTAAAGTGCAGTGTTACAATACTGTCAGTGGCCAAAAGCGTGTAGTAAAGTATAAGGGCAGGATAATACTTGCCCCCCAAAGTTTCACAATATCTAGAAACCTGTAAATAAAAACTGCAGTCAGAATGTTTCTCTGTGTTTGATAACATTAGATGGTGGTGGTGTTGTTCTTTTCAGGAGTTTGTTTAGGTGAATCCCTATTTGCAGCCTCCTGTGGAGAGCACTTCCACTGCTTAGGGGAACGCAGGAGGGCTTGTAGGCACCTAGATTTGCTTAGTTGCTGGACAAGTGCATTTTTCTCTGTCCTGAGATGCTTACAATTTCATAGCAGTTCATGCAAGAATAGGGGCTAACCTGTAGCCTTTGGTCTCCTGAAAACATAACAGTGGATATTTTTTCCTCCCCTTCATATAATTTTAAGTTACATTGTTCTGGCCTGCCTTGCTATGTCTGTGGACACAAAAGACTGTAATCTGGGGAAGTGTTTTACTGTTCTTACCTTACAGTTTCTTTTTCTTCTCTGATCATCCAGATCTGAAGACTTTTAAAAGGCCTCTTAATTTGAGGAGCTGTGGGTCACTTTATGTACTTCTACATCTCAAATTGCCAGGAGGAAAGGATACCATTATTAATTAGCCTGGGAAAGCAGAAGTTTCCAGTCTTATAATATTTGAATAGGCTGGGTGTGAAAGAACCAAAATCAAGAAATGAAATCCAGTGTGTTGGCAAAACAAATAATTTTTACTTTATTTTTCTACCAGTTTTAGACAGCCCTATTTACCTACTTGTGTTTCTAATTTTGAGTTGTGAGGCTTATTTTTGAGTACTGTTACTGCAAAAAGAGCCTATCACCAGAAAGAGCAACTGAACACACCCTGTTTCAGGCAGTAATATTTGATTCCCAAGTGCTGTAAATGATGTAGAAATGTGCATGTATTAATGAGGGGTATAATAGGTTTGAGTGAAAGTGGGAGATAAGATGTGTTAATCTTGTATATTAAATAGTCCTACAACAATGAACCTTATAATGAGACTGTTATTAAATCTTTCCTTCACTGGCCTCAGTTCAGTAAAGCCAGTGCTTCTGAGTTTGGCATGTTTAAAGCCATATTTCACAAGAAAGGACCAACTCTCTGGGATCTTTGTAATTTTGAAGTCCTTATCACATTAGAGATGTGTACAGCACATGGTGGAAAAGAGCCTTCCAGCACTCCATCATGTAATATTTTCTCTTTTTTAGGTTTGAGGACACCTCCCTTAATATTAGTGTGCTGGTATGGAGTCTGTTTTGACCTCAACTGTATCTTAGGAAAAGAAGCACTGCGTTTCTCTCATCTATGTCATACAAACAGATTGTGTTCTAACAAGGTTAGAAAGACTGTCAAAATAGCAATAGTTTTAAAGGAAAAAAAAATTATCTAGAATGATCTGTGATTTTTACATTTGGTTCTCTTCTAGCTATAGTGATGAGGATAGTTCCATAAGAAGGGCAAGATTCCTTATTTCACTGGTATTTTTTTTCCTGTTTTTGTCCAGCAACATTTACAGATTTTCATCTTGCCTCTTGCAACATTTGCCTGTAGTCAGACTAAAATCTGCATGGTGCTGTCTGATTATGTTCTGGTTTTAAAAGAGGAAATCAGAAAGTTTAAATACCCAAGCCTGATGCCCACTGTGGAAGATACAGAGTGGCAACTGTGTTAGGAAGCAGCAAACAAAACCATCCCCTAACATCCAGGTTTCCTTTCCAGTAAGGACACAAACTAGGACTTTCTCATGGTGGGAGCTGGGCTGAAGGAGAGTGCCTTTCTCCTTTCAACATTATTCCTGTTTAAGGGCAAGGAAAAGGTTCAGTGAGAGATATCAAATATATAAAATTAAAAGCGACGATCGATTGTTTCCTGCAAGGAAGCAACAAGACAGACACTGTTGTGTATTCTCAGGTGATCCCCATTCTGCTAGTAACCAAGACCAAACCTGATTAGCTTAGTTATGAAACAAGTTGATGTTTGTGATTTTACATTCTCATTCCCTGCTTTGCAGGGAATGCTTTTTGATTTACTATGCATGTTCTTTAATTGAGATGGAGGTGCTGTAGCTCTGATCTCAGTAAATTCAGCTTTTACATTCCATTTCTCTTTTGCCTCTTCCGTCCCCTTTTCTCCACGCTTCTGACTCTGAGCTCACATTTATCCTGTTAAATAATTCCTCTTGCTGTGTCTAAACATAAGAGGCTGACCATCCTTTCTCAGATACCTCAATTCCCACCTTATTTCTCCTTGGGCTTCTGCCAGGAGCTCCATTGTCAAATTAGAGTAAGGAACATGTGTGTTTTAATATCGAGTAGTACTGAGATGACAAATGGCTTTGTGTAAACGGTAACTGTGGCTACTGCAAAAATTTTTTTAATTCTCACAAAGACCTGCAACTAAACCAGCAAACGTTCCCAGGTTTAGACGTTTCATATAAAGTCGTGACTCACTCTGCGGGTGGTGCAGAGTGCAATTTGAGGAAGAAGAGTAGCCGGAGGATTGCAAGTAGCATTTTCAGGTTGCAAAGCGATGCTTTTCGGTAAGAAAATGAACCCCGAGCATTTGGCCGGGTGCGCAGCGTGGGCCGGGCAGCGGCAATTCCCGGAGCGGGCACACGGTGGCGCCACAGCCCCACTTTTGGCGCGGCCGGGGCCGGTCAGCGCCGCTGCCGGCTCTGCAGATGCACATATGGCACAATATTATCATTTTATGGTTACAATTATGAGCAATTTGATACAAAATGAAATCTAAATTATGCAGTGTTCGTTTTATTTGTTTAATTTTGTGCTCTAAATATGTAGAAGGAAAAATAGCGTTGGTTTTTTGTGGATGGTGATAGGTGCAATGCCTCCTTTTGGCTTTATGTCCTCACACAGCGCATGTTATGATTATTTTCTTTTGTACAAGATGAAACGTGTGGAGTTGTTCTCAGGTGCTGGGACTGTTTCGCACAGAAATTGTGTATGTCTGAATCTCCAGGCTCCTTTCTTCCATAAAAAATGCATGGTGCATTTACTGGCGGGTAGACAAATACATAAGTAACCAGTTCCTTCACAGTTTCCAGTGGAAGAGGCTGGGTAGCTGTGCCGTTTAAACAAATGCCAAAGGAAGTCTTTAAATTCTGAAAGTCACTATAGTCATTGGCAGAGCTCCGCTGAAAGAAGCAAGTATATTTTGAACAAATTCCTTCTTGCCACTGAGGAAAATCTCCTGCCATTACAGTTCTTAAGCTAAAAGTAGAAATTTTCATGGCCCATGCCAGGATCAGTATCTTGTTACAACTGTGGGGTTTGTATTTTGTGTATTCAGGTTCTTAGTTTTTCCCCTCATTAGAGCCCCTATGTTCATTATTACGAAAATGCATATTTTTGCCAGGATATGTAGCAGCATGATTTATGTTTTGTGTGTTATGTTCTTCCTTACTTTTCACTAAAAGAAAGTTGTTAAAAGAGCCAGTCTGTAAAATAAATATTTGATTTATTTTTTTCCTTTGCTTGTAAGTATTGTTTTGTATTAATGAAGATAAGGCTAGATATGTGCTTTCCACTTGGAATAGAAAATGCGAGCTCTGAGATGGTATTTGCATTTATCGATCCAGGCACATCTGCTGGCATACAGCATACAGTGTGTGATATTTTTGTCCTTACCCACCTTTGAACCAGAGAACATGGCAGATAAGCTGTCCAGTTTGATTGGCATATCCTGTGCATATCAATACGTAGGATCAAATCCTGTACCCTAAAGTGCTTTTGCATTTTGAAAGTGTGTTAGAGACTTCTCTGAGTTCATCTGCTATATTAGGAATTAGTTTTAGGTTTAAATGCTTTCCTTGCTCTCATCAAATCATATGGGCTATCTTCTTCTTTGGCCAATTTTAGATGCACTATATTTGCATTGTGCATCTCAATATTTTGGGAGTGTTAAAGTGAACTTGGGAATTTCATCATCTGTGTGGAACAGAGTGTCTTGGTAGATAATATAAAATTTGGGCTGTCTATAAAATAGATTACAAAATTACAAGTACTAGGATAAATCATAGTGGTGAATTTAACCAGGGTAGGAAATCTTGTATTTTTTTAATGCTTTTTCTTTGGGATCAGTTTTACCAGTGGCTCTACAGGTGCTATAGGTAGAAAATACTTTTTGAAAATAACTCTTCAGCTGTTTAGGAAATTGTGTTTGTTGTTGCTGTTTCCACCTGATATCTGGGAGTCCAGAGACTAGACTGGAATTTCATGTTTTTGTGTGCTTCTTGAAAGCTCCAAAGGGCTGCCCTGGCTTTGTCCCTAACTTTCTTAACCTCAGTAGCTTTTCGGTAGGTAGATAACCATAACTTAACTAATTTGTATGCACCATATGCAGTCTCGGCTCACTTCAAAGTGTAATCAAGTCATGAACTAATTACAATATCATATTCCCAAAGAATGTAAATTTAATTTCCCTTCAAACAGAATGGGAACGTATTAAGCAATTCCTTTATATGATGGCTGTGGCATTCAACAACATAATGCTGATGCTTCGAACAGAAGTGAAGTTCTTAACTTTTGTGGACCTTGTGACCTTTTTCCCTATGCAACTTCCCCTTTTATTCTTGCATCCTGAGTTAATTTACTGACTGGATAACAACATTAAAATATTCAAGTCTAAATTAAAATGTAACTGTTGGGCTTCAGATTGGAGATCACTCTGTCTTATTGTATGTGACTTGCTTCTTTATAATGTTTTCAGAATTCTGCTTCCTAAGGCATTTGGATCAAAAGGAAATTGTGTTTTGAATTGAAGGCTCATAAGGTTCAGACTCTCACCAGATGATTTCTTTAATACATTGAAAAGTGGATGTGCAGAAAGTTCCCTACAGGTTCTTAGCATCACTGTGCCAGGGAGTCCACATAAACTCAGTTATATAAGAACGAGCAAAGTGAAGTTGTTCATAAAACATTTTATTACCTTCAGTCTTTGCAGCAACTTCAAGTTTAGATAATAAACCTTCATAGAAGTTACTAGTCTCTACCCCTTCGCAGAACAATGATTCACATAGAGTCAAACCACTTATTTTATTTCTCTTAATTTTAAGGCAGAAGAAACATGTTAGGGTTGACTTTGATCTGTGCCTGGATAGTGGGATATCTAAAATGGAGTCCTGTTGCTCTTCTGAGATGAAATTGTCAAAGCACCAAACTGTATGTATGAAATCCAGGTAGTATTTTAAAATTAAATGTGGGTCAGCTTCCAATGAAGTATGTAATTGTTAAATGCTAAAGAAAAGAGCTTAGAATATCTTAGTTTATATTTTTAAGTGTTCCTTTTAGATGTTAATTCATTAATATCAGCAGTTTATTTTTATTCATGTGATTTTTCATATGTAAGTAGTTGAAGCTGCAGTATTTTAATCCTTTCTTTGGTTAGGGAGAAAAAAGCCTGCAGGTGGAAATCAGAATGACATACATATTGCTTCTTTCCCAAAAGGCACCATATCTCTCTCCTATTGATATGCAAAAATTAAGGCAGAAAATAAACCCCATTGCTTTATGTGTCAAAATACTGAAAAAAAATTAGGCTTGGGTGATGCATGAAAAAAAGTGGTGGTCCACTTCTAGCTGAACACACTTGTAGTGAAATTCGCCATTAGTCTATTGTGGGTCTTTGTAGCTCTGCAGACTCTATAAATTTGGTTCCCTTAGGAGCCAAAGTACTTAGATGTAGGTTGATCCTTAGTTGTAGTTACAGGGATAGCACTGTTTGGAGACCCAGTAGCATGGGTTTTAGCCTTTGCCTGAGTTTGGTGAAATGCTTTCTTACTCTTGCAGCATTCTTTAAAGTAGTTTTTGGGCTACTGACTGTACAGTGAAATGTAGTAGTACATGGTGCCGCAGTTATTGATGCAGTGGTGTGTCTATTAAACAGCTGTGAGCTTGCTGTGACATTCTTCACGTGCAGGCATGGGCCAGAGGCATTTTGGAAGTACTGTAGTATTGCTGTTACTGCCAGAAAAAACCCAACCCCAGACAAACCCCACAAAAACATCAAAGCAAGGTAAATTGGATCAGGCATGTTGTGCTTGATGCTGTGCTGCTGGGACTGTGCATGGCTCCTTGAATGGGTCTGACGCACACATCTGCTTAGAGAGAATGCAGACAAGCTCACATCTGCCTGCAGTTTATCTGAGATTTTTCTTGCGAGACTGAAGACCTCTCAGAACTTAGCGTAGCTTTGTCCACCCACTGTCAGTGGCATTTCTGCAGCATCTCCTTCCTGGTCTAGTTTTTCTCACAACATTTGTTTTCAAGGGACTACCTGAGGCAGTGAAAAGAGTTGAGTCTGCTGAAACTGGCAACATGATGATAACTAGTCAGGTTTCTAGCTACATGTCCTTAAGCAGGAATTTAAAAAGACCAGTGCTTTGTGGCTACTTGGTTGTGAGTACATGTCAAAAAACTTTCTTCATCACATCACAGAAAGTTTCTTGTATCTCTACCACAGAGTTCAAGTTAATGCTGTCTGATTTAAATTTCAATCCAATTTTTGTGTTTGACTTTTTCTTTCCTTTGATTGCTTTATTCATCTTTGCATATCTCTGTAATAGCTCTGAGTCTATAGAGAGTCTTCTGTTGGATATGGGGCTGATGGGACTGCAGCATCTGGTGACTGATGAGGGAGTTTTAGCTCCTGTGTTCTGTTCTGGCCATGGATTAGAGAATGCAGCTCTGAGTAAAAGGACAGTCCAAGCTGAAGCTACAGTCAGGGACTACATGAATGAGTCATCGCTGGGCATCTTGTTTGGTGCTTGGGAGGTCTATTAGGGCTTTTCTGCATGGGTGAATGCAGGCAAACTCAGACTCTGAGCTAATAAGGTGCAAGATGAATCTGGTCTGTTAGTCTTGTGCCTGAGCTGTGCTAGTTTACCCTGCAGCTGCAAGACACATGTCCTGGAGCTGGCTTGGGGAGTGCGGGGCTGCTGGGCTGCAGCTGTGTGCTCACAGATGCCCAAAAACTCCCCGTGATACAGTTTTCCCATGTGTAAAAAGGGAAATAGAACTGCTGCCTGTCCCAAAAATGCTCTTGGCAAACCAGTGAGGAAAGTGTCACTAAGTGGTGAGTTCTCTCAAACATTCTGAAAATACAGGAAGGCCTTTGTTATTAGATTGATTGCAAAGAATCTCATTAGCTGTGTTCTCTTGTCTTGCTAGTAGCTTCTAGAAGAATTTTTTCCAGACTCAGTTTGCTGTGACTGGAAGCTGCTTTAATTTTTTTTTTTTATTTTAATAAAGTAAGATAAAATGAAACATTTATTCTTAAATTATAAAGGCCCCCCCAAAGAAATCTTCTTTCTAAGGAGAAGATTCTCTATCTTCTGATTTGGTTCCCTTTTTCCCCTCTTACAAAAAGTGATATAAGAAAAGAGAATTTTGGTAAATAGTCCTCATGGACCAACATGATGTTGGCTTCATTTGGAAACCTGGACCTGAAGAGACCAGTAGTTGTTTGAATTACTGTAGCATGAACATTGCTTGCACAAGCATGTGGAGGCTGATGTGTGGAATTCTAGAACTTCTGAGGTAGATATGCTCTGAACTAAAATATTTCAGATTTTAATCTGGGCTTCACTTCTACTCAAAGTGCCAGTGGAAACAGTGGATTGGGAACAATGAAGGGAGTCACTGGGTGTGCTAGAGACTGGCCTTTCTCCTCACAGTTTCTGGGGAAGCAGAAACTGTACATTTTCTTTTTCCTACTTCAGCCCGTGGGAGGCTGACAGTATTTCAGCAAGGAGTAAGCTGTAAGTTGAAGTGGCTTTAATATCAGGTAGCCTTAATGGAGCAGACTTAATAGCCTGAGAATTAAGAGTGGAACTGAAGGAAGGGGTTGTTACTTTGCAAGGTGGATAAACACACCCAGACAGGTGACTGTTGCTGGGAGAGATGTCCACTGCTCCCAGCTCCACTCCCTCTTCATGTCTGATGTCAGATCTTGTGCTTGGTTGTCCTTTTGCTTCGCTGGGACAGTTTGCTGAGGCCTGGAGTGAGACATCTGGGGGGCAGCAGAGGTGGTGTGGATGGGAGAAGTGGGTGGAAGAGCATCTTTGGAATCAGTAGAATATTAGGTTGGCTGTGCCTTCTTGTAGAGCTTCACCCTAAGGAAAAGCTCTTTGTTCCCTGCATGGCTCCCTGGACATCCATTCCTGGCTTCTGTGAGTGTGTCTGTAACCACTGTGTGCTGGCAGCCCCTCCTCTCACAGCCAACTGTCTCCAGTGGGGTTATTATCTCATAAGAGCCATAAATGAGCTCTTAATTCTTTGACTTACATTTAGTGAAAAAATTAACTAATTTATTCTCTAAAATTTGTAGCACTTGCAGTATTACATGTAAATGTGGCTATTGAAATCCTAACCTTTGCATTTCTATTTTTTTTTGTTTTCCCCCCCTCCACATGCAACCTCGATACTTTACTAATAAACTGCATAAAAAGTATTTCTCGAATACATTCAAATGTGTATTTCTTGGACATAAAACTACCTTTTAGTGAAATGCCAAGTACCACTTCTCCCTGGTAACTAACATCTTGCAAATTCAATATTTGTGCTCCTGAATACATGAAGAGTTACCAAATATGTCTATTTAGGTATATTACTTTTTTTTTTTTTTTTGGGAATGAAATTCTTTAGGACTTCTATACTGTTTTTTCAACCTTAGAATTTTTTTTTAGTAGCAGATTATGAAAATAGTTATAATGTGCATGTCTGTCCAAAGACTGTATTGCCTTAGCAGATGCATGATCTTGTTATATCTGAATGACTTCAATATTTTTGTGACAGTGTTGTGTATTATCTGGCTAATTTGTAGGAGAACAAAGGAGATAATCTTGCTGCTTTTAGCAAAAAATTCAATAGAATGAGAGAGTAAGATCTAATATTAAGGCTTTTTTTTTCTTAAGAAGATATTCTACAATAAATGTACCAGCACATTTTTGAGAATTGCCATACTTTCAGCTATGTGTCTCAAACAAGTGAACTCTTTTTTCATATTCAAAGATTCATGTTTACTTAAGTAAGCAAAGCAGGGCTTTAAACTCTTACTCTGTGGTGGCTGTAACACTACTTCACTTAATGTAGAGTGATTGTGTGAGTGAACAAGGTTTTAATCTTCTAATACAGTGAGTTTTACTGTGGCTGACCAAATCTCACAAGTATTTCAGAGACATCTCGGCTGCCATTCAGCCTCACGTGAGCCATTGCCCTTCCCACTCATGATCACATCACTGACCTTTGGACAATCAGGATTTGCTTGCATACTTCGCTGACATTAATTTTGCTTGTCCTGTTTTAAACTGTATTTTAAATGAATTTGGCAGCCACATGCAGGAGGTGGTGGCATTGTGTGTACCGTGAGGGCTCCACAGTCTGTAAAGCCTGGGAATGCGTGCAGTCTTGCCTGGCTTTCCAGCAGGACTGATACTAGCACTGTGGCAAGAGTGAGGATGGGTGCCTGGTCATCATTCGTGTGCCCCAAGGCTGTTTAGGGTGCTCGTTTGTGGTGCCAGCAGTGTGCTCGCTGGAGGGTGGAGAGGGCAAAATATGTTTTGTGGGGAAGGGGTTGCTGGAAGCAAAGTGAATTAAGAGGGCTGTAAAAAATTGATAAAGATAGATAGGACTGTCTGTTTTTATATTCTGCCACATAACATGGGTTTAAATGAATTTCCCTATAATTTGTCTTCAAATACTGACATTTAACTCTTAGGCTGTATAAATGAACTGGCTTTTGCTAGAGTAAAATTCATGCCCTGCGTCCAGGCTAATATGTTCACCTACTATAAACATTACTGCCTATGGTTACAACTGGAATAAAAAATTCCTTTTATATACATCATAGCTGGCAGAGACTCCTGAGACCACCACAAATCACTTCAGCCTTTTGGTGCTCTCTGACGAAATGAACTGAAATGTAAAACAGCTCCAGCTTCAGGCAGGCTGGCTCTGGAAAGCAATTAGCTTGTTAAGACCATTGTTTGTACCCTCCCATATTTCTAGGTTCTGAGCAAAGGTGTTGTGAGATTGATTTCAGCATTGGGGTTTATTAACCTTCCATTCCTTCCTAAAATGTTTTGCTTATTCTCTTGGTAGCCTTTTATTTAAAGGAAAGAAAACCAACCAAACAACAACAGAAATGAAGCCCTGGCAAGACCATCCCTCCTGCAAAAGAATAAGAAGAAAGGAGGTGGGGAGAGAGGGAAGGCGACAAAACCGAACCAAAAAAAACCCTTAGGGTCATAACAGGGAATAACAAAGCAGTGAGTTATTTATGCAGCTGTGATTGGCAAAAGTGATTGCAACATGAATTTGCCCAGAAGCAATGATTAGATCATAAAAATGTTAAGGAAATCTGTAACTCAACACCGTTTTAAAGATTGAAGAAGTTTTTGTTCCCTACCTTAATTGCAGTGACTTGTTATTAAAGTATTTATTCAGAGTAATCTCTTTGGACAGCGAGCCCTTATCCCATCTGCATGCATAATTAAAAGTGAGGGGGGAGAGAGGGCAGCGTAAATGGTTTACCATGCTACATGAGCAAGGGAGGGAATTACACAATGACAGGTGAAGAGCAGATTTATCTCCTGTTGGAATTTCAATGCTGCAAGCAAGACAGGACACTGTTGCTAATATCCTTGCAAACACCACAGTTGCTGCTTCTCCAGATTACTGTCCAAAAATTATTGCTGGTCTGTAAAAGGCCTGTAGCACTGCATCTGTGGCTGTGGGGTTTTGAGCCATTGGCACTCAAGCAAAGAGATTGGATTTGGGTATGTGGGCTTGTGAATTGATGTCTGTGCTTTAAAATGGACTATTTACTTACTTGGCCGGCTATTTATTTATTTATAAATAAACATTGGTAATGGCTGGGTTTGCTGAATACGAATAAGAGGGTTGTAACTGTTCCAGCTGAAACAATGTCGTCACCTGCCTCCTGCTGCTGTCCCTTTTCCAGTGGTAAAAGAATTTCATTCAATTCTTCTTTTTCCACTCTGAGTAAAGAAGAACACTGTACTTGAACATTCATATCTAGGCAGATTTATCATCATTAGGCACTACTCAAACACATGGTATCTGTTTTTAAATTGAACTGTTATGGATCTAAACCAGATTTACACAGAGTAAGTTGGTATATATTTGGCTATAACTGTTCGCTAAAGAGTGTTTTTCCCTTAACTTCTGATGTCTCACCTCTGCAGCAGCAGTACAGAGAATGCCAAGAACTTCTGAGTCTTTATCAGAAGTACCTAGCTGAGCAGCAAGAAAAACTATCACACTCCCTTTCTGAACTCAGTGCTGCAAAGGAAAAGGAGCAGAAGGTAAGCTCTTTTTTTGCCTTCTCTTTTTTATTTAAATTACCTAGTCAAAACATCTTTTTGAGACTGTGAGTGTATTATAAAACATCATATGGTGTTGAATGCTATTTTGTGATTGGTTTCCCATGAGTCCTTGCCTTAATACATGGATTGCAGGAAATTAAAGAGAAAAATCCCAACAAATTTTGGGGTCAGTAGAAGGTGAAGTTAATTGACCATGTTATAATGGAGTAGGAATCATGGGAACCCACACCTTTGCCGAAGAAGAAGTTAAGATGCTGTTATGTTTTCTGTTCTGTTATTTAAACAGGAAAATAATTGCAGTCACTGTTGATATAGCCTTTTACATTTTCACTGTGGCTTTTGGTGATTGAAAAGGGCATTCCAGATGATGCATTTGGTCAATAAGACCTTTCTCAAGTCTGTAAAGCAGCTCATCTGATTTAAACTATTTATAGGAGACCTGTAGTTCTATATGCAGGTAAAACTAGAAAATGTTGACTAGTGATATGTCTTAAATGAAATGGTAAAATGTTTCTTGTATGTAGGCGCCCAAAGCCTTGAGAATGTGGTTGCTTGAGATTTTCCCCTGGAAGCCAGGTGCTTGGTTTGCATCCCTGCTGATGGCATTATACCCTGGAAGAGAAGACTGCCTATGCAAGTGCTCTACCTCATGTCCTTGCTTGCTGTTCCCTGGTAGCAGCTTCCATCTGTAGATAGATCTCCAGAACCCATCCTATCTAAGACCATGCTTTTTTGTAAGAGGTTATGCCCTTGAGCCCTTCTTCTGCTGGAACAGTCTTAAAGGCTTCTTTATCACAGTGCTAGAAGTGAAGTCATCAGCACAGGGTATCCAAAAGGAGGTCTGATTCTGGCATCTCAGTGATTCCCTGCTGTGAGAATTATACAGGCAGATAAGAGACTAAGAGACAGGAGACAGGCAGATACTTACAGGAGACTGGAGACTGTGCAGGAAGATGTCTTCCAATTCTCTCAGGAAGCAGGTAGCAATACTCTCTGACTTTGTTGGCATCAGGAATGCTTTTTTTTGTTTTGTTTTGTTTTTTTTTTTTTTGTCCTGATGATTTGGTTTTTAGGTTTTTTTTAGCTTTTTTTTTTTTTTTTGATCCAACATTGTTGGACATTTAGCTATTTGTCAGGCTTTTAACGTTTATAAACATTTCATTTTCATTGTTTTGTGGTTATATCTGCCCTCCATTTTTGCGAAGGCATTGAATTCAAAACAAGAATATCCTCCAAGAATGGATGATGTCTGTGTTGCTGTTTGTATGGCATGCAACTTGCTGGGAATCTCTGTGGAAAATAGTCCAGAGGAGTCCATGTAGTCCAAAGGCATTGTGGTAGCTGTGTTTTGGGTGATGCCAATCCTTCTTTCAGTTTTTGCCCTGAATGCTTCATTTCTAGCCTTTCAACTTCAAATACATTTATCCTATCATAGGTTAGCCCTTATTATTGAGTGATCCAGTGTTATCACATCTACAGGACAAAGTCATGGAAGCAGATAATAGGAAACCTTCAACCCACTGACTATCAAATTATTTCAACAATCCACTTTCCTCTTCTTCTGTCTTCCTAATCACTCTATCAAATAGTGATTTCTTTCAAATAGTTTTCTGGTTTCATGTGCAAAGTTCTATCAAGCTCATCTTTGGTTCCATTATTTCTTTTCTCTATACTTACAGGTACTTTTGTCCACAAATGCAAATTCAGATATTATATCGAGGTTTGCCTTGACTTTTCATTTATGATTACATACTCTACAACTCCAGCCAAGCAGGTCTGAAATTATCCTAGTCCTCTTCTTGCGTGCAAAGCATTGTAGGCACAGATAAAAATCTGTCAAAATATATATTTTTTTTATAGCCTGCAAAATGTTTCTGATGTTTCTAGCCTTCCTCTTCAATTTTCTTGTTCTTTGCATTTGGCTTTATAAATTGTTACCATTTTTCACCCAAACAAGCACTTTGTGCTGCTGTGTTTCTCATCGCAGAAACTGAAGAGGTGAGCGGACTGCTCCACTCTGTCCATTCTTTCTCTCATGCACTCCTTCAAGGGATAGCTTTCAAAACCCAAGGAGGGCCACTGGGCTGCTTCTTCATGGGACTTCTGTGTTATTTTCATACATATTTTAATACCTGAGCTGTGAGCTCTTAAAGTCCTGATGGGCCCCTCTTCGAGTGTTTTGTTTTTTTTTGTTCTCTTTGAGTGCTGTCTTAATACAGTAGCTCAGGTTGGCATTATTCTGTCTGCCTGATGGGGTCTACAGAAGGGGAGCACAGCAGGGATGGATTTTTAAGGGGAAGATTTGGAAGAGGACAGGCCCAGAACACTTTCCTCTTGCTACAAGTACTGCCCCTGCCAGTTCCTTCTGCTCCTCTGAAAGCTCTCCCTTTCTGTTTTAAGGTGGACTTTGACAAGAGCAATTTTATTGAAATGTTAGGATAATGGAAGTCTTTGAGTTTTGTTTGAATCCAAATCCATTTGAAATCTTTTCCTTTTTACTTGATTTTCTCCGGGTTAAGGAAATCTTGGATATGTCTGGGTTTAAAGCAAGATAGGTAGCTTGCCATATAGTTTTCTCTTCTTAGAACTGTCTAGGAGACATAATCAGTGTTTCCTATTACAGAGCACTGCTGACTTTACCGGGATCTCTGTGTTTCTATGTGTGATGTTGTTCCAATTTTTCCTATCTCTTGCAGAAACACTAGACTGCACAGCTGTACTCCATAATGAAGCACTTCTTTGTTCTGCCCATTTTGAGCTGTTCTTTCTTGTTTCTGTTATTTCCCCCCCTTTTTCTTGTTAGTTTTGAGTAATTTCTAGTGCTGCATCTGTGTCTTAATACCTGCCTGTCTCCCTCGTTCTTATCATACCATAATTTGGATCATAAGCTGTTACTTTCCCTTGGGCTTAGATAGGTGTTTGGAAACATCTCCTTTCAGTGTTTAAATGCTGGGTTTTCTGTCAGAATAAGACAATTAACAGGTCAAGAGAACAGCAATTTACCAAATATCGATGGTATTGTTGTAAAAAGAGGTGGAGTTCTATAGTATGTAAATGACTGTAGTAGCTGTGTGTATGTGGCTGAAGTGTGACCCTGGTTTGTAGCTGTACTGAACTAATGCAGATGCTTTGGTGCTTTTATTCTTGCCTTGTTTAGTATCACCAAACAATAGTAGTAACTCTGAAACCAGGTTTTCCTCTTAGCTAATATTGCTTCTTTATAATGAAAATCAGCTCTCAAAGTGTAAAGAAGCATCCTGGTAGTAGTGAAATAAAATGGCTAGGAAGATGGTGATAAGACGATTTAAGTCAGAACTCTCATGGAGTCAATAATCAGTAACTGGAACATGGAACTTCCTTTTTTTTGTGAGATAAAGTTAGTTCAATTTGAAAAGATACTTAAGGTGACATGAATTGAATTACTCAAACTGGCCTTCTCAGCATTAACTCTAGGTTAATATCTCATGATGCCTGTGGTTTCATTATAGGAGTTTTAAGTACATAACTTTTTATAATAAGTTCAATACCTAGAAGCTGAACTGAAATTGGTTTACCTTCTACCAACCCCTAAAAAGAAGCATTAATTGTAAAGTGAATATTAAAGTGGTCACTAAAGTTGACTCAGATTCAGAGATATAGCACTTCGGTAAAGAAAGAGGTCTTCTGAAAAATAGGCTTCTGCCTTGCTGTTAATGGAAAGTATCATTCATAGTAAAATGTAGTTAAACTTTTTTATCAAAAATGGTTTTTGGCTATATCTGCAGCACCCAGAAATTCAGTCTTAGCCATTTTCAGAATCTTTACACAGACATGTGAAGAAAATTGCCCTTGTTCTAGGTAATCATGTCTGACCTAGTTTATATATACTCACTACTTCACTGCCATCTCAAACAGTGGCAAGACTCCAGTTTGATTTGGCACATTCTGGCTGATGAATCTGTAGATGTTCTGCAGTATAGGGTAGGACTTGAGGCACAAAAGTTGAACGGACAGCTAAGTTTCTGCAGAATTGGGGTTCTTGAGCTGTATAACCTTAAGGAAATATAATACCTGTAGTCTTAGCACTGCTTATTAATATTAATCTTTGAATTTACAAGTGCAGCTGACTGCTGTTTCTTATTTATGGAAGATTATGAACACATCTGCTAATTCCCTTGGTTCACAAAGATTCTGGTGTGTGTGTATGTGTAAGGCTTCAGTTCTTCCCTGTGTAGAAGAAGCATGGGTATGAAGTGGGATTATAGATGGAAAGGAATATCAAGAATTTATTTTCAACGGTGTATCATCTCTCATCTCCCCCTGTGTTCTGATGTCTGCCCCGTCTTTTAGGATTTACCAGTGGCCTTCATAAGGAATGAGGTATTGTTCAATGCTAAGCACCATGTAAGCATCCTGAAAGATATGGTCTGCTTTGGGCATATGGTAACATCCTAACAAAGCTGACTTTTGGGAAGGCCTTTTTTAAAAAAAACCCTTCTTTTATTATGTTGCTGTTTCTCCTTAATCACTTCTTAAAAATTGTTGAATGTAGTTGTATCACTTCACAGTAAAGTCCAAAAAAAGCCTTTTTCTGCAAAAACTAATAAGCCTTACTTTCTTTTGATATTGGTAATTAAGATTCTTGTCCTTTTTTTTTTTTTTTTGTCTTAATAAGGATGATTACATACTAAAGCCTCAGAAAGTCCTTATTTGTTTTATTAATTTCTTCCTTTGAGAAAGGTATTGAAACATGCCAATCTTCAAAAGCCTTTCCTTTGTGATTGTCCCTAGACTTCCCCAGTTACATATTTTTTCAGCACAGGTCACCTTTAAACACATTCTTAGCTTGCTTAAAGAAAAAAGAAAAATCCCACATATGTGAAGAGTTTTTAATGCTATAAGGTAAACCTTCATCATAGGATTGACTTTGTCTGTTTACCCAGCTGTATGGGAACAATGAATGAGTCCATCTGAAAGATACTTGAAAACTGGGATAATAAATAAAGAACTAATTTGACTAGAGACTCAAGGGTATTGGAATAATTTTGCAAGGCCAGACAGAGACAGTTTTGCATGAGTAACTGTCAGGAATAGCCTTGCCTTATCTGTGTTACTTTCTGCAAATCCTCTGATCTCTCTCTGTGCATCTCTTATCTGTAAAAATGAGATAATGTTTTTATCCACATTCTTTCTCTTTTTTTTTTTTTTTTTTTTTACTGAGAATGTCAGTAAAAGGTTCAGGTGCTTTTTCATGGGTGTTCAAAGTGATTAGCAGTGATATTTGAAACATAGGGTGGTCTGGAATAGACTACCTTGTAATAGCATGAAGAAAAAGAATGTTTTTTTGCCTTTTACCTCTAAGATACTAGGTCATAGTTAATTTACTTGTCTTTTCTAAAAAATGTTAACATCGAACAGGAATGGAGATGGATATAAATATTTAAGCAAAAAGGAAATATCAGTATTGAAATACCTGTGTGTTGCTAGCATTCACAACAGAATTCCACCCACACTCAATCTCCTGGAATGTGTGCCACAGTAGAACTGTTTGGCTTGCCCAGTCTGTTTTCTTGATGTGAATGACACTGTATTCTTCGTGATAAGCACTTCACTCTCAGTTCACTCATTTCACTGCTTAACTGAGATCTGTGCCAATTCACCATCTCTTTGTTCTACAGTCTTTAATCAGCCTTGTCTCTAGTCTCTTTTAAGATATTTTCATTTTCCTTTTGTTTTCTTCGAATATGCCTCTTTCAGGTTCATCCATTTAGCTTTAAAAACTGTCCCTCCTATAGAAATTTTTTCCTTGGGTGAACAGTCATGTCTGGTGTATATTTTTCTGTTGGAGGATAAAGAAGACAGAAAGAAGACAGTGCCTTCCTTTCCATTCTCTGAGATCAAAATATCCTCTTGGTTTTGTAGGCTTCTGATGATACTGTTACACTTGTGAAACATAACCTCTGGATTTACACGAAAATTCAAATTTGCACCAGAGCTGCCTGTCCTTGAGAAGCACTTTGCAAACTCTTAGGTCTCATATTACAGTTTCTCCTGTCTAACGTTGTAGTGGCTCTTGGGAGAGTGAATTGTGGCCATACTTACCTGCTTCCTCTCATTTTGAAGTGGATTCAAGGCTGCATATGAATTAACTTGCCATCAAAGGTTTTGTGTTATGCTACAGGCCTTGAGGAAGTAAACATCTCTTTTATCCATCACTTTGTAGAGTTACCTGTTTACCTGGCAGTCATTAGGAGTGCAAGCATACCAGCTGCCTAGCCATATGCTGTCACTACTTTTACGTAGTTCATTTGACCTATGTGTGTGCCCTTTGATTCAGGAGTATTTAGCCTTTTTCAAAACTTGAGACTTTTGAAAATCAGTTTCTTGTGTACGTATATCCTTGATTCTCTGGTTCCCAGTTCCTAGGCTTGTCTTCCTCCAAGTGTGGCATGTCCTTCATGTTGTGACTAACATTACATTCCTGAACTTCAGGAAAATCAACCCTGTAAGCTTTCAAAGCCCAGCTGAACCAGGAACCTAATGTACTTTGAAGCTTGCCTTGTTTTGGTGCAAAGTAGACCAGATAACTAGCATTGTTCCTGTCCAACTTGAATTTTTCTTTGACTGTTGTGTATTCTCTCTTCACCAGCCTTTAAAGCGGGGGAATATCCTGTGAGAACATATTTTGGTAAAAAGTGAAAATGTTTCTGGGCCAATCCAGTTTTGATTGGCTTGGAATCCTGTTTCTGAAAATCCAAACACTTTGAGTTGCCATTTCTTTCTGTTGAAATGAATACAGTCAGTAAATCTTGTAGGATTTCATAATCGAAATACCTTTATTCATCACTGTAGATTACAGATAGTGTGATATAAGTAATTACTATATTGAAAGATGAAGTGCTTGCCATTTCTTGCCTGCAAAGCATGCATTTTTGTGTGTTGATCAGGTTGTTTAATTGGAAGTGTCTTTATTTAATGAAAACCAGGTGATTATCAGTTCAGGGCACTAAAGGTTGGTCTTTGTACGGCAGAAAGATTTTTCATGAGAGCCAAGGGTGTAATTTTCTTTCAGCTAAGAAGGTGGGAATTCGTTATCTGTCTGTACCAGGATGATTGCCTGCAGAAATATCTCTTTGGGTTACTTCTGAATACCCTAAGATTTAGCTTGAGTTTTTCATTTTGAGCTGCAAAAAAGTTTGAACTTAAAGTTCTTCTGATGCACAGTTTGCCATTTGAAATTTGTAAGGAGTCTCCTTCCAGGATTTTATCCACTACAGGACAAATTTCTTGAGACAGCTGCACTCATCTCCTTATATAAGCAGAGTGGAACTGGTGAGGTGGCATGAGCACAGACCAGGCATCTACACCATTTATTGCACATCTACATACATGTTGCATGTGATTTTTAGTTTATAGCAGTATGATTGCCTGTCTCTGATCCAGTGAAAGCATTAAATATCATTGCATAACATTTTTTGTTACTATTTATGGCAAATTCTAGAAAATGTCTGGCATGTTCCTCTAAGTTACAGTAACACGCATTGCTCTTTATTTTGAAACTTTGTATAATTTCAGATTTTGGAGCATGAGTGGAAACAGATCGTGTAGACATTCAGTGCTATTATGTGCCAAAGATTCTTCACAGTACCATCAATGGAAAAAGGGATACATGAGTTTTTCCTGTCTATGCAAGAAAATGGTCAATCTGAAATATAAGTGTTCAAAGCTACCCACACAAAGGCATGGGCTCTCAGGGTGATGGAGTTACTAAGATTTAGAGTATGGGAAAGCAAATTATATCCTCTGACCTCTCTTGGAAGTCTGGATTACCTTGAAGTTGATCTCTGCCTTGAAATAAAGTAATTTCTCATTAATCTTTAATAGATGCATTTAATTCCATGTTAAATCTTTCCCCATCTGTTCTACATCAGTGGTAGCAATTCTATTGACAGGAGCAGACCAGAAAAACACTCAGGATGTCTTCTGTTTTCTGGTGTGTAATTTCAGAAACTCCTTTTTTGCTCTCAGAAACTGAGTCATGAACATCAGTACCTTAGTTGTATGATGCATCTGATTAATATCTCTGCTCTAAAACTTAAGAAGAGTTTTCACAAAAAAGACCTGCTTGGTGGATTAGGCTGGAGCTGGTGTCTACCTGTAATTTTGTAAAGCTTTTGACTCTGTCTTCTGCAACATTCTCCTGGATAAACTGGTTTTTCATAGTTTGGATGGGTGCAATGCTGACTGGAGAAAAATAACTGGCTGTTGGCCTGGCCCAGAGAGTGCTGGTGAGTGGAATTCCTTGCAGCAGGCAGCTGGTCCCTAGTGGTCTCCCCCAGGGCTCTGTATTGTACTGTTTTTTAACTTTATTGATGATCTGAGTGAGGGAATCCAAGAGCTCCTTTAGTCAGTTTGAGGACAGCACCAAGTTGGGCGTGAGTGCTGTTCTGCTGGAGGGCAGGAAGGCCCTGCGGAAGGATCTGCACTGTCTTCTGGATCCACGGGCCAGGGCCAGTTGTGTGAGGTTCAACAAGGCCAAGTGCTGGGTCCTGCCCTTGGGTCACAGGAACCGCCTGCAGCTCCAGGCTGGGACAGCGTGTCTGGCAAACTGCTGGATGGGAGAGGACCTGGGGGTGCAGGTTTTCAAGGGCTGGACACGAGCTGGAGTGTGCCCAGGTGGCCAAGAAGGCCAATGGCACCGGGCTTGTGTCAGCAATGGTGTGGCCAGCAGGAGCCGGGCAGTGGCCAGCAGGAGCCGGGCAGTGGCCATCCCCCTGTGCTGGGGGCACTGGTGAGGCCACAGCTGGAATCTTGTGTTCAGCTTTGTTTCCTCACAGCAGGAAGGACACTGAGGGGGCTAGAGTGTGTCCAGAGAAGGAAATGGAGCTGGGGAAGGGTCTGAAGCACGAGTGTGGGAGGAATGGCTGAGGCAACTGCAGGCACTCAGCGTGGAGAAAGGGAGACTCAGGGAGGGCCTTCTCACACTCTGCAATGACCTGAAAGGAGAGTGTAGCCAGGTGTGGGTCAGTCTCTGATTCCAGGTAACAAGTGTCAGAACAATAGAAAATGACCTCAGGTTGTGCCAGGACAGGTTTAAATTGGATATGAGAAAATTTCTCCAATGAAACAGTGGTCAATCATTAGAACAGGCTGTCCAGGGAAGTGGTAGAGTTACCAGACCTGCAAGCATTTAGAAGATTTGTAAATGTGGCAGCTGGGGACATAGTTTGGTGGTGAGCAGGCACTGCTGGATTAATGATTGGGCTTTGTGATCTTAGAAGTCTTTTCCAACTTTAATGGTTGTGTGAGTGTAAGAACCTTGGTCTCTTCTGTGATAGGTCAAGGACTTAATCTTGCAGGCTGTCACTTTTAAACCTGAACAGATAAGCTTTAATTCACAGTCATATTGAGAACATAATTTTAGTCAGGAGCCATTTATGTTCATGGTTACAGAAAATGAGACTGAAAACTTTAATAGAGAACTTGTCTCATTAAGTAAGAGCACAGGACTGCAAAGCTAGTTGCCTGTGAGCAACTGAAGTCACTCATCTGAATGTTAAGTGACAGCTGTGGAGGGAGAGATTCTTTTCCAGAGATCCCTATGCCCCTCACATGAAGTGCAACATTATGCATTTAATGTGGCTTCTTTTTGAATGCTTATCCTTCAGAACTTTTTCAGCTCTGGGACTCCTCGTCATTTGTGGTTTTGGTGTATTTTACTGTGTCCCTTATGTAATGAGTGTGCACATTTAGTATGGGGTTGAAGGAGACGGAATGATTATGTTTAGCTGTAACTTCTGCATTAAGTGTGAGCACGGTTCCCTGGGGTCTCTGGAGGTTTTGATGTTGAGAGGGATAGAGGACTTGGGATGCAGAGTGGTGTTGTGGTATCACCATACATGTGGGAAGGACTTGTTTCTGACCAGTGCTGTCAGTGCAGAAAGCCACCTGGGTGCTTCCTGGATTCCTGGGTGCATATGCAAACATCATGTGAATGAATACACAGACTGACTTTTAAGTAGCCTCCTTATTAGCAAACACATGTTTAGCAACTGTTGAACAAAAAAACCTATGGCTGGAGCATCAGCACATCAGCACAAGTTCAGCATTCCCCATTGAACTGATACATATATAAACAAGCTTTGAATATAATAATCTGTTTGGTTGTGTGACTATAGTATTTTCATTTTTTTCTAAACCTTAACGCAGAAATAAGTCCCAGATTTATTTATTTATCTATTTATAACTTGAATATTCTGGTTCATCAGCTGATGTCAGCCTTTTGAAACATTCTCTTATGCCCTTACTGTAGATTCCAAGCTTGAGGTAAAGTCAGAGGCAGGAGTAGGTCTGGAGGCAGTCATTTTTACTTGCAGAAATAAGAGTTCAGACATACATTTAAAAAGGTCTTTAAATATTTAGGCCATTTTTTTTCAATTTTTTTTCCCATGGAAATATCATTAAAGGGTCATGAGAAATTTTGATTAATATTTTTCATGACTTGTGCTGACTATGAAAATTCTACATGCAAGTGTGCAGTTGGGACTGCTGCTGTGGTCTACCCAGGTAGGTGAGAGCTGGCAAATAGATGAATTGGGATTGAATTCTGTTCTGTTACTGTATTGCTATCAAATTAATTGCTTTCTGGATTAGTTTGTTGCTCTTTAATAGGAGATGATGCCCAGTATTTGTTAAAGATGTAAGCTCAGTGAATTTAGAATGCAGTGTAAATGCAAAGTTGAATTGTAGATCTAGTTGTAAAATAATGTAAGGAGAGTTCAGTTAGCCTGGGACTTCTCCACACATAAGTTAATTCTTAAAAAAAATTAGTCTTTTTGCTTGTGCTGGGTTAGAAAAAAAAAGTACTCAGCATAGGGAAAACTCCTCCCTCCAATGCTGTATGATACAAGACAGATTCACATATTATATGATCTATTTCATGGACGTGTTTATTCATCAGAAGTAAAAAGAATCACATCTGAAATGGACAGTACGTCCTTCTATGAATAGAGTACAAGAAGACACTGGAGTCCTCTATTATATAGACATACCTCTCTGCATTCTTAGTATCAGTTTATTGAAGGATTAATTCTATTATAACAGAATATCTATATATAATATATATAGTCTGTTATATTAATCCTGTTGTAAGTTTATTGAAAACTGTGGTTATAATAGTGTGCTTATTTAAGAAGTAAATGTAGAGGACTAGAGATTTGCTTAATAAAAAGTATTGGAAAACTTGCAGCTTTTCCCTCCCTTTCAGTGCTTTCAGTCAGACCAAGTAAGTCAGTGGACACGTACATATTGGAAAATTACTTCCTGATTCCTTCTTTCTAATGATGAGTGACAGCAATGTCAGTCACTCTTGGGTCCCTGTGTACATGGCAAGAGTGAAACTGTGAGCCACTTGCAGAAAGTTCTCAAATGCAGCAGATGATTCAGTTTAGATGAATCTGGGCATCTTCTTTCTGAAGTCCTTGTTATTTTTTATTAAATATGAAGATATTCCGTTTACTTTTTCCTGAATGATTAGATGTGATCATCACTAAGATGATCAACATTGCATGTGAAATGCATAACCCTAAGTAATAACCAGGAGCATGTTTTTTTCTGGTCTGGCTTGTTGATTTTCAGAGCCTATTAAGGCTCTTTACATGATGAACTAATCTCTTCTCTTAAATTAAAAGTAATGCTCAAAATACTTATTAATTTTGTCTTCAACCTTTTGGACCCATAAGTCAGTACTTCTGTGTGGGAACAAATAGCTGTCAAACAGATCTGGGCAAAAATAGAGATGTTCATTATCCCCTTTTAACACTTCCCAAATAGAAGTTAAGAGGTTAAAGTTTCTGTTAAAATAAACATGAAATAAAAAGGTTAAGGATATTACAAAAACACTTAGAAATGTCAGAAACACTGTAAAGTGGTTAAAGTGGAGGGCTGGTAATTTTTTATGTTTCAGAAATCTAGGAAAACCCTTTTCTTACTTTGGATGTAATCACCATTTTTTTTTCTCTCTATGTTAGTGAGGAATCTTTCCATATCATGGTTTGATGGACAGGATGACTTGAGTGAGAGCTAACGTGGAACTTGCCAGCCATCACAGTAAGATGCACTATTTCACAGTGGTAGGGGGCAGCAAAAAAGTTCATTTTGGGGACATCTGGGAGCAATAAGCTCACTTATTTGGGTGGCAGGTGCTGTTTGAAGTAGGAAAGATCTCAATGTGTGTGCTAGCAGATGTGAACTGTTGCAAGGTCAGTAAGTTGTGAGTACATGTGACAAACCTCTGGGGCAGGAGGCCGCGGTTCCCTTGGTGCCAGGTGCAAATCTGGGAGCTGCTGCTGCCAGCATAACCATCACCATTGTGGATAGGGAAAATTTCTTTTCTCTGATGGTCGTATTCAAGTAATGAAGATTTAGACATCTCTAACGGAAAGCTGTTCCTCCCAGCAACTGATCCTCACACTTACAGTTTTTACATGTATTTATCTCTTTCCACAAAGGGGCAATTAAACTCCCATAAGTCTGCCAAATTTATTACATTCTGTCTACCTAAATATTTCTTGTCATTTCAGTTGAATGTGGCATTTTCCGGTTCTTTTTATCTTGCAACTGCTTAACTGTCACACGTTCTTTCTGAGCTGGCTAAATGTCGAGGGTGGAATAAATTATTACTCACATACTGTTATTTGTATAACTGTAGTATTTGGATTGGAGACCAATATCCTCTTGTATTAGGTAGGCAACTGAATTTGAATCTGAATAATGGTCACTGTTCCAAAGAAGTGACAATGTTGATGTGTTGAAACATTTTTTTAAAATCAGTTGGATATGAAAGCTGCTTTGAAGATAAATGCAGCATGATTAAATTAAATATTACTTACTGATATATATTTCTTGCATAAATTTGATTTTCTATTTACATTGCTTCCTGAAAATGCCATTGTTAATAGAGTTCTGACATCTTATTTCCCTTATTGCTGTCTTAGTAACATTTTATTTCTGATGCTGTAATAACTCAGTGTAGACTGAAAGGATAAAACTGGGGGAATTTACTGAACTAATTAGACCCTGATTTTTCTGGCTGTCCAGTGCCTGACAAACGTGTCTTTGACATAAACAGAATAAAACATTTCTGCTATTAGCCACTTACAAATATCTATTTTGGCAGAGCTTTGAAACTATTAAATTCTCAGGGCATATTGTGCTGGGTAAGGAACCAATTCAAGATTTTTATTTTGCCATTGTGACTCCCCCTTCCTGTCTGTGTTGAAATAGAGTCATATTTAGTAGCTTCACAAAAACCTCAAAAACAGTTAATGCACTTACCACCCTAACAAACTGAGTATTTCTGAGAAAGTGGAAATGTTCCCATTTCAATTTCTGGTTAATGACACACTTGAGTATGGGATCTGAAATGTCAGTCTTTGTATTTTCAAACCTGTAGAAACTTGAATAAAGCTTATACATAAGAGCAATCAACTCTGATAGCAGTAGGCTAAATATCAGTTTCTGAAAATAAATTTTATATGATTCTATTCTCCAGACAATTTGACTTTTAAATGTTTAAAAATGTGACATCTTTATATAAGTGAATATAGATTGAAGCAGGAGCTGTAAAAATTTCAAGTTTCCATGCATCACCTACTTTTCACTATCTCCTGTTAAACAGCACAACTGGATACAATGTGGCTTTACTACTTTCCATTGCAATAATTTACTGCCCTTCTGACCTATAAACAGATAACCATTATCATGACTTGATACTTTTAGAACTTTGAATACATTCTCAGGTGTAATTCACAGTTTTAAATGTTGTATGTGTGAAAGGTTTTATAACCCAGCATTTGGAAGATGGCAGCATTACATTTCCTTGAGCAGTGTTCTGGGAGTAATGATTCGCCACTGCAGCCTTGTTAAAGGGCTTCCAGCGTGAGTGTCTTCTCACCTCCTCCTGGATTGCTGCATCCTTATTTGAGGACCATTGAAAAATTCATTAAGCACCTTCTCTTTTATCATTGCTTTCTTTGAGGGTGACCTAACTGCAATCTGCATGCAGAAAGTTTTTGGTGACCTCAGTTATTGATTTACACTTATAACTTCCTTGCAGTGGTGGAGAGGTGAGGAGGGATAACAGAATTTGGGAATGAATGTAAGTGGCTCCTTGTCCTGCATCTGCTACTGATTCGCTCTGTGACCTTTGGATAATTACTTCAGCTTTCTGTGCTCAAGCTCACTGTTTGTACAGTGAGGTCAACAGTGCTTCCCACAAGCATTTGTAAAGCTTTTCAAGTTCTGTGCTTACAAACCACAAGAACAAAGCACTGTCATGATTCATAATGGCATTACTCCCTTTGTACCAAAGTCCTCTATTGAAATAAGAACAGTTGGGCTGGTGTAAGAGTGGTGAATCAAGTCTGTTGTCTGTTTTCTATTTTTGAGGTAAAATAGCCATAAGAAGTGCTCATGCAAAATGGCAAACCATTTAAATGCCAGCAGGGTTGTGTTAGACTCCTCAGGTTGCTGCTTCTGAGTACCTCTTCTCATTTTGGTCCTAAATAAGGCCCAGAACAACAGATGACATGTAGGTTTTCACATTTAATTAGACTGAGGATGCAGTAATGTGCCCAAACTGTGCCTGTTCATGGAAACCAAAGGATTGGCACCAGGTACAGGTGCTGGCTAAGAAGAGAGCTAATTGCCACTGAACACTTGGTAAGGTTCATTTCATCATTGTTTCAGTCAGTTATTTTAAAAGGTTAGGGGCATGGGAAGTAATCTTGAAGCATGTCTGCTGAACTGGGTGTATTCTTTGAAGAAGAATGCATGGAAGGATCTTGAGTGACTTGCTAAATACTGTATGTTAGAGCGACTTGAGGAGCATAATCCTTATTTCTTTTATGAACTTAGGTTTTAAAGCTTGTTTTAGGACACAATTGAGAAGAGGGCTCATAGCAGTTGACAAATACTTTATTTGGTAAGCCAATATAGACTGAGAATGATTGAAGATAATCAGAAGACTTCTGATGTTTACATAATATTTATCTAAAGCATGCATTGTAACTTGTTTGTTACAGCAGTTATTACCTGGAGATTAACAGTAAATGGGTGAAATGAGAATGTAAGAGCAGAATGAGAAAAAGACAAAGGGTAGAAACAGGGAGATGACATAGCCATGTTCTTTGATATTTGTGAACTATAATGCTGGCTCATTAGGTACTCCCAGAAGAAGAATTCATCCGGGTTATTGTTTTTTGAGAGGATAAGCTTCTGAAATAGCCATTGTGAAGAATATCTGTAAGCACATGGTAAGAGGGCTTTGTGGGTATCCAGAGTTGATATTTCTCTCAAACTTAGAAGAAACTCTGTAATTTATTCTATAAGTAAGAGTAAGTATGTGCCTTTGCTACACAGCAGGTGTCTTCAGTTTTCCAAGTTCAGCTGTCCATCAAAGATGAGATAATTTAATAAAAAAAAGACTTTTATGCTTTTGTGGTATGCTGTAGAGAGAATGTCGGTAGAAAATAAAATGATTGGAAGAACAGTAGAAAGTATGCAGTACAGGTCAATGAGAGGTCCTCTGTAATGACAATATTTGTTGGGAACATTTTAAAATACATTTAATCAGTATTAATATCTGACAGGCAGAAATTTTGACATAGCCATGATTAGAGAGCTTGTTTAGGCAGTGGAAGATCTCTGCTGAACTAGTGAAGATTGGGTTAGGCTCTGACTGTGGCCTAATTTTATATCTTTAAGATTTTGGAGGCATGTTGGGATTTGGTGTTGCAGTTATGCTGCATTACTGAATTGAAATTAGTTTTTCATACATCAGAAGAAAGTACTACACACTTGTAGTTTTACTGAAATATTAATACAAAAAAGCCCTTTCATTCCTCAAATGCTCGTAAAGTGTTCTTTCTAACAAGATAATAACTGTAACCTAACAATTTTATATGCATAACCTTTTGTAGGCCAGGCAGCATGTGCAAGCAGAAATAGCAGATTATAAAGAATTAGTGTGGTTGTTTTTACCATGTTAGTGTTTAGAAGCTCAAGCTCCATTCTTTTAGGTATAGCATAAATACTAAAGGAAGATACAGATTTCTGGCCCATGCTGCAATTTTGCAGAAGCACAGTTCAATGCTTACATCTGTGTATGGTCTCTTTACTGGGCAGTCTGATGGTATTCTGGGTAACAGGTCCTGAGCCTGGAAATATATACTGTCAGCTAGGGGAGCTGTCAGGTTTTGTGTACTGCTGTAGAAAAACTAGAAACAAAATTTGGATTTTCTTCTTTATTTGTGTCACTGAAGAGGTGTGGGAAAATGGAGGGGCCACTGTAATCAATCTTGGAGTAATTTAGGAAGGCACTGCACGTGTAAATAAAACACAATTCCTATCCTGTCTGGTTTATGGTTTGGGCTGCAAGCAACAGAGAAATGAAAGAAAAATATGTAGTGGTGATAGCAGAGATGGAAAGGCAAGGATATCCACTGAGCATATTGCCCTCTGCTTGCTAGGAGGTGTGAGTGGTGCTCTGTGCCTGCCTCCCTGTTATCTTATAGCAGTAGTAACCAGCAGTTGCTGTAACCCCAAGCGGGGCTTGCTATTCAGATTACAATCTTGCTTTTTCCCTCTCACTTGGATTCCCATGTAATTTTAGCAATATTCTTATGGAGAACTGTTAGAGCAAGATAGGAAGGGAATGTTTTATGGCAGCTCAAATTTGTGCTGGAGAATGCCTTAAAGTGTTCTCTTTTAACCTGAGCACTTAGTACAGTATTTGTGGCAGTCGAGAATGCAGGAAATGAGGATGCTTTGTAGCAGAGTTAATGAAGAAGATTTCAGTGAGTGCAGACCCTTGGCTGCCGTTATGCTGGTGCTCAGAGGGTGCTTATTTTCCCGTCTTTCAGTGAGTCCTTCCATGCTCAGGCAGTCTTGCAGGAGCATTTTCTTTATGTTGCAGATGAGGCACGGAGGAGAGGGCCTGTGGGAGATCACATTCTGGGTCACCGGTGAAGAAAAAGGATCTTTATTTGTTGTTTGTTATCAGAAATGAATTATTTGAGGGCATGCTTGTGCCCTGCTTTGGTCGGGTATCCCCTGAACAGACTGATATGTTGTACCACATAGTGGTATTAGCTCAGCTCCCAGAAGCAGTAGAGCTGCATCAGTAATTAGTTCTTCTCAGCAAGCTTAATTAGCAGGCTCAAGCAGATACTGCACTGACATGGATACTTAACTTCTGGTTCCTGAGCCAGCTTAAGTATGTGTGCAAGAGCCAGGCGCTGTGCAGTGTGAACTTAAAGTTTTGCCATATTTACTTGATTTCATTTACAAAACAGACCTTAAATCTCCTTTTAAAATGATTTTCTCAAACTTTTGCTGCAGCCAGTGCCTTTAGAGGTCCTTTTTATCTGTGTGAATAAGGAATAAGTACTGCTTCAAAGAAGGCCCACACATATCTGATTAGAGAATATTATTTTTGATTAGAATCCATCGCTTAATTATTCAAACAATTTTTTGTTGCTTTCATTATTGTTTTTTAAATCAAATCCCATTTCAGTCATCTTTTTAGGCAGGAGGTGATATATATAAAATGATCTTAGTGTTTGTTTGAACATCCAAATGCAATAAATCTGTTCAGTATTTCAATAGCATGCTTATTAATAGAACACATTATTCTGTTCAATATTGCATTGTCTTTAAAATTTAGCAGAGCATTAGTAGTAATGAAACTAGCTTAAATCAATATATCCCTGTTACAAACCCATCTCTGTGAGGAAGAAAAAAAATTCAAAAATTTGCCTGTAGCACAATAGCTAGGTGATAGTTGCACAAAGAGATCTAAAAGGAAGCCTTTCAGTGAACTTATAATTTCTAATTTAGAGTGTGTGGAGATCACGATATATTAACATTAGTTTTAATAGAAATCTTTTCAGCGTTAAAAAAAAATTCCCCAGAAAATACTTCAACTGCTTACAATTAAATTTTGGTCTCACTGTCACTCATGAAAAAGCTCCAACTCACTGGAGTAGGCTTTGTAACTACACCGCATGCAAAAACTAAATTGAGTATTGTGAATGCAGTCCAGAAAATATCACAGATATTTTCCTATTTGGTTGCAGAAATTGTGTGAAAAAACAAGTGCGTAAAGAAAAAACTAAAATTAGATTTAACATTCTCAGCTTGGCAATTGCAAGCTTCCATTAAATGTATGGGCCAGAATTTTTATACTTAGATGTCTAAAATTAAACCCCGAATAAAAGACCTGATTGTAGAAAGTGCTTAAGCACCGTGTTTGTGAAGAGATGCATGCCCTAGTTCTGATAGTTTCATTTTAGTTTTCGTGATGGGGGACTGTCACTTCATTTAACTCAGTGCTGCAACAGAACAATGTTTTGTTCCCTTGGCTTGGGCTGGTTGAGGTGAATGGCACTGAGTGCAGGGATGTGCCCTTGCAGCACATCAATCCAGGTGCGTGCAACTGTGTCTTACCACCAAATATTTACAGGTAAGGAGGCAAAGAGAAGACCATTGAGAGTCAGACCACTTATTCCTTCTAGGAGACTTTTAAAATGTGAAGTAACCTGCTGTTGCTGTGGGGAAAAGCTGCCTAGTTTCCACTTTTGGGAACCAGACTAACACTCTACACAAGTTGATTATCCATTTTCTAAAAGGCAATTTGGGGTTGCGTCTAAGTAGCGTTTGCTAAGAATGCTTCCATATTGAACACTTGGTTGCTTTTAATGTGTTTTTGTTATGTATTGCCTGCAATTTTTAAAATTGATTTCAACTTGCTTAATTCCTCCAAAAATACCCACTACCCTCCAAAAATCAAATCAAAACAAAATAACTCGGATCAAAAACCCCAATAAAAACCTAAAAAAACTCCCCCAAAACTTCAGAGATATCGTGAAGGAAGCAGTTTGCTCCTCTTCTCTAACATCCTCCACCCGTAGAGCTGAAGGTCTTCAGCAAACATTGCCTCACAGTGCTTTCGTGAGATGGGTATGTAGTAAAGTGTTGACAGTGGGTATCTTGAGTCATGGATGGGTTGAGTTATTTACTTTTGAGGTATCAATGGAAGAGACAGATGAGTGACAGCATTCCTACTCATGAACTTGCTATCTCTTTCCCTTTTTTAAGATGTTGAAATGTAATGAAACTTAAACATTTTTAAACAACTTCCAGATTAAATTTTAATAGGAATGAAAAATGAACAATATTCTTACAAGTAAGAAATGGTCTTCATTATTTTTTAAAGTCCATATCATAAGGAACAGCACCATTAATAAGAGCTTTGAGTTTTTTTTATATTATGTACACTGTTCAGATAGAAATTTAACACGGAATTTTAATGAAATGATGGCAGAAATCACATTTTTATTACATCCCTTTGCAGAATATTTCCTGTGAGACCAAGATAGAGAGAGAGAGGCCAAAATTAATGGCTTTTCATAGGAACTCAGTGATAAGTTATGGAAAGCTTATAGAGATAATATTTTTAGGCTGCTGTTTGGATAGCTAAAGAGCCTTATGGAGAATTGCTGCTTAATAGACATATCATGGGAATTAAAGACATTTGGATATTAATTTGTATACTTATTTTTGGTATAGGACCACAAAGAGAAATTCATTGTACAGATACTTCGCCTGCTGCTTTATAGAGAGAGGGAAAGAATTCACTTATCAGATAGTTCCTGTCACTCAACCACTTAAGAGAACATGGAGAGTTGTCAGGGGGCTGCCTCTTTTTCTCTTTTTCTCCCCTCTTGTGGTTTTTAATCTGAATGTAAGAGAGCATGATAAGATCTTGCCATGGTTTTGTTCTCATTAAAAATTAAAGAAATTGTTATTTTGGGAAATGAGAGTTATGTTTAGGGAAAATAAGCACCAAAAATATTTATGAAAATCTAAGCAATCTAGCATATTATGTTGACTTAGAGTTGAGCTTGTATTGCCCACTTGGCAAATATATTTTACCATATTGCAGTACAACTATAATAATAAATGAACATATACTAAAGCCCCCATCTACTATGGCAACTGGTGTTTTAAAAGCACTTCACGTGCTCAGTTTTCTTTATTTTAAATGCAGATGTTCATCCAAGTGTTAATACCAATGGGAGGCCCTGTTCAAAACCTGCATTAGAGTGAAGCACAAGGTGGCAATAAACTTAATTCAGGCTTTTATCTTTCTTGGTTCCACCTCAAAGCTTTTAAATATTGCAGTTCTGAAGTGCGAATTTCTTTTGTGTTAGTCATTTCTGTGAACACCTGTGAGCGGCTGGGTTTAATTGGCCTACAGCTGGCACTGACTGTATGTGCAGGGGCTGGGAGAGGCACGCCTGATCCACTGCCTTTGCAGAGGGCGTCATTATTTCCTCGCCTTCCTTCCTTTTCAGCTCGCTCTTTTTTTTTTTTTTTTTTTTTTTTGTCTTATATGCAGGTTAGAAAGGTTTAGGGATTAGGGACAGAAAATAGAAGGGGCTCCCATGAGATTTGATGGCTCCTGGACAAAGTAATTTTGGCAAATATATCTGCATGCATCAACACCTTATTGAACAAGTCAAGTGTGGATTTGCTAATCTTGTTAGTCAATTTGCAATACTTCTGTGGTTTTCATAGAGGTGACTGTGCCAAGGGCCAGGGAGGCTGAAGTGCACCACAGTGACATCAGGATAGAAGGAGCAGTAATGATTCTAAAAGTCTCTTCTCCGTGTCAGCTGTTAACAGTATAGTGGAAGGTGTTGAGTACAGTTTTGTGTATAGACATTTTTGGTGGGATGGCTTTTTGCTTTAGTAATAGATGGCCTCATTTTCATTGAGACTCTCTGGATCTCAGTAACTCGGTTTAAAGTAACAGACTTCTTGTTTCCCTGAGTGTCTTGTTCTTCAGCTTTGAAATAACTGTTGCTCTGCTTATAGTTGATTTTTAAGCAGATTTTCAGAATTAGGTACTGGCATAACAAATCTTATTTCATACAAGAAACTACTGCAGAGTGCTTCATTAAAAGTTAAGAGGAAGTAACGTTAGGAAGTTCTTTACCAGTTGCTGCTTTGTAACAGATCAGTACATTGTTCTCTACCTATAGGCTTCCCTGGGCTTTACAGATGAAGTTGAATTATATTGAAATGGAATGTAGGAAAGGAGAAATGCAGCCAAATCACTTGAACTAAGCCAAAATTTCCTAAAGGTAATACTTCCAGTGCTAAGAGGACAAAATAGTCTTTTTATGGAATATATTACTCACTACAGGAGCAAAACTGGAGTTTTGAATCTAAATTGAAAGCTGAATCTAAATTGAAAGCTGTGAGCAGCCACAAGCCTATAAATACAGCTTTTGGATTATAATAGGCCTTCTAGTCTTTATCTGTCCCTTACCATTTGTAATTTGGAGGAGGTTGTAGTTCATGAATCTTGCGGGTTTACTGCATCCTTTTTGCCAGTTGTATTTCCATTAGGGATTCATTGTATGTGGCCTGCAAGGGCCCTTCATGGCTGTGGATTGTGAATCCTCTATGTGTTGTAGCTTAATGGTCTTCTGCCAGGTGAGACTTATTCTGGAACAAAAACATTGCTTAAATAGGCATGAAAACTAAGGAAATGCCTCTTCACTTTCCTATTAAAGAAGCACATATATTACTCTAGCTATGTTTTTTTATTTACGTGGCCCACAGTCTTGATGATTAACTTTGTTGCAGCAAGAGGCATGCAAGTATTATTTTTGAACAAGTGATGCTTCAAAAAATAAATGCACAGTGGGTGCAAAGTGAATACTGGAGAAATAAGGTCAATGAATAAACTCTCCCAACTTTGATCCTTGGTTTTTTTTCATTGCTGCCTTTTTTTGGGATCTCACTCCTACTCTTTATGTCAAGCTTGTTGCTTCCCTTTAAGATATTTTCAGTGCAGATGCATACTTTAGGGAAATATCATGCCACAGAGAACGACATTGCTAAACAGAAAAGTGGTGCATACTGGAAAGAAAGAAGGGGTAACTACAGACTGAGTCTGTATGGGTTACTCTGTACAAATACATGGACAAAATTGGTGAGATAATTTAGGCTGCAGAGGGCTGAGTACGGGGATTCTTTTCAATCTGACTTCAGTATAATGTCTTTCATTCTTCAAGGTTTCCATTAAACACCATCAGTGTGACTGACTGCATGCCCAAGAAAGTGTAGCAGCACCCCCTAACTTCAATAGAACTTGTTCAAGTTTCCTATTTGTGTTACTCAATTGTGTTTAATTGGAATACATTATTATAGCAGACACCTTGCCTTCGTCTAACCAGATTTAGGGCTGAGAATGAGTAGAAAGGTCTTATCTTAATGAAAATGAATTTTCTTCTGTCTGAACAATAATGCAATAAAATGATTAACCTTCTTTTTTTAAGCTGTTAATTGCCTGCATGTGTAATGCTACCTAGCGACATTTTTAGCACTGCCTGGTGAGGGCCCTGCTGTTGGTCAGAGATTTTCAGAGAGGGCTGAAAGATAACATTATTAGTAACAATTAAGACAAATGTTTCCTTTGTGGCTTGAGGAAGGCTCATTTAGCAAAATCTCTCAAAGGCAAGGCACTGAGCATTTGCAAGGCTTTACTTATTTTGTAGGAAAGTAAATTCTTTGAGGGAAGGGAAACACTGGAGTGTAGATTAGACCAGGCATAGCAAAAGCCAAAGGTATTCCAGTAATGGCACCAGTGCAGGACCAAGTGCAGAGCAGTGGGATTTCACATACACTAAAGGGTGAGAAGCAGCTACCTCAAATAATTCTTACAGTAACTGAATACTTTAGTTCCTGAATTAATTAATCAAAGGCCCTAGACTGCAATGTCATTATGAATAGTCAGAACATTTTCAGCTTGGTGCTTGGCTCATCAGTCTGGCAGACACTGAACTCTGTCAATCCCTATTGAAGTTGTGCCAGTCTTCTTAGATGAAGTTGATTGATGTGAGCCCTTTCCTCACCATTCATTTGGACGGCCAGACTGTGTGTGACTAAATTCTTGGCCATCACAGACATTCAGATGAATTCATTTTGATTAGTTCTAGTTGAGACTTTGGGGAAACATGAAGACTGAATTGCCATTCTTTTCCTCCCTTGCCCTGTGTCATTCAAAGCTCTTCCCTTGTCCATCCGCAACCATTATGCTCATGCACGCGTGCAAGTGAATACACATACACACATTTCTGTTGCTAGGCATTAATCCATGGGTCCAGGCAGAGTTCAAGGGCTTTTTTATACTAATTGTCTTTTACCAAACTACTCCTCTTCTCTGTACAACATGATATTGGAAAATCGTGCTGTTTTCTCTGTTGCAGCATTTTAATGCTTGCTCTGTCTTCAGTGAGTTACTTTGCTTTTTTTCTGCAATCTGGGACAAATTTAGTGTAAATTAAATGACCAGTTCATTTTTTTTGCGCTCCATAGGCTGCAGCAAGTAATAAACAGCTTATGTAATCTCCTAATCATCAACTCAGCCAAAAAATGTCATAAAACTCTGCAGTATACAGCACCTCGCAATGATTTTTGTAGCCTGCAGAAACCGTATATTATGAATATGGTTTTCTATGGGTTTTTTTTATTTAAATTGTCATTATCCTCCATTTGCAGAAAAGAGAAAGACTTTCTTTTCTTATTAGATGTTCCATTTTAAACCCATATTTATTGCCTTTCTGTGTGCTTGTTAATTCTACTTGGAAATTGTTGCTTACTTTCATTGCATTGGAAAAATGATGTAAATACCAGAAATATCAGGGACAAAGAACTTCTCTAGTATTTCCTTCTCTGCCCCTCTCCCATCTAGAGTGTTCTGGGCTTCTCTCAAATTTCCAGTATTACTTTGGTAATTCATCTTACCCTTGCATTCTCCATCTATGTGTGTGACCAAAACTTTCATCTTTGACTCCTTGCTCCCACTGTAGGATTTTTCTTTCTCTAGATCTTCTTTTAAACATTTTTGTCCTGCCTGAATAGTATGCAAGTTGGTTTCCAGTGCTTCGCATGGGGGGCTTCTTCTCTGGTTTACTATCACAAGGCATTTTTACAGCCCTTATATCCCATTTCATCATTTCACACCTATTTTTAGTAGCCTGTACAACAGTTGCCTGTTATTTGGTAATAACCTGTTAGTGCATTATGTTTTGCTTTTTAAATGTTTGTTGTTGTTTAACCAGATCACTGGTGTTATAAGTTGCTCTCTGTATCTTAATATATCTTAATTTTTTTTAATGGTAGCACTTTGAGAAAGCATTATAAACAACATTCTCTCTTTCAGACTTTGTAATGTGAAAGATAGTGTTGAGCATTTTGTTCTCAAACTCTTAGAGGTAATCTTTCTGTTTTCATGGTGCTATCATTGATGGTAGCCGTATCTCAGCTAGTCTTCCTTAGTGCAGTGCATTGGAGAGAATTGATTTGAACAGAATGATAAATCTGTCTAAAAGCTTCTTTGGAGAAACTTTTTAGGGTGATCTTACAGTATCAGAAGGATTTGAAATAGGTTTGTGTGCCTTCAATTATAAGGGAATACTGTTTTGGGATTCTTCTGAAGAACATTCTTGGAATGGTGGGATTTGCTACTCCCTTGGGTGTGGCAAGGGTGTAGGGTGATTTGCTACTCCCTTGCAGTTGATCTTCTGCCTTGAGAAACTGGCTCTCTCAATTCTGTTCTGTGCAGTTTTTGGTTATATATGGAGCTTACTTTACATATTTAATATATGTTCAGATAAAGTGATTTGACGTGGGCTTGAACTAATGCTGCTGATGCTGCGTGTTCTTGACTCTTTGAAATTGTTGAAAGGTGGGAGCACTCAGCTTCTCAGCATCATTCCAAACTACTATATTGCTCAAATGTTACAAAGGTATTTATATGGGTGGCAGAAACTGCCTTCTGGTGAACCTTTTTCTTTCTTTTTAATTTGAACTAAGATATTGCTCAATGCCATTTGATAAAATTGTAGCAAATTATGTTTTTTCAGGTCCAACCATTTCATAAAGGAAAATAGTCTTTTAAGGTGAGCTGATAAGGTGAGTCTGAGATGCAGTACAACATAGCTGTACTAGGGATTCATCCAAGAGAAGTAAATGCAACATGCATTGAGGAGGATGTGTAATGGGAATCATTTCTGAAAAGGAATTGCAAGTTCCAGCCTAATGCAAGGAGGGAGGAGAGAATCCTGGCTTTCCTTTTGTGGTTCCATATACACTAGCAGAGGAATCCGCGTACAGGTTTATGGGTCATCATTGCCTGTGGTGCTCTTACTAAGTACCTTAATAGAACTGTGTTTGTGAGAGGATACAAATTTAAATGCTTTAGTAAACTACAGAAAGATTTAAAAGGGAGAAAAACGTGGGTGTTCTAACTACCTACAGCTTTGGCACTCTGTCTGCTTATTTAATTACTGTAACACATTTGACACAGTTGAAAACTTTTGAGTTAAAATCTTTGTGTGTATATTATATAGAATGATGTCTTTTATATTTTTTCCTCTGGATTGATCAGTCCTTTTTCTTCAGGCTTTATTGCTGTAATACAGCTGTTGGTTATTTTTCTTTTTAATGCTTAGCCCTTGCCCAAGGTGCTTTATGGGGAGGAGGAGTAGATCAAAATAATAATTTTTCTTCTCCTAACATTAAGATAGCCGTTTTTAAATGACTCAAGCCAATTTATTGCAGAGTAGATTCATTGCGGATACACTCAAAATCTATCGGATTGATTGACGATGCTGTTCTATCGACATGTCTGTTCCAAAAGAGAATGTGGGATAATAGGTTGAAGATTTGATGAATACCGTTTTGTTTAGAGAAAATTGTATTTTGGTGCATTTAGTATATTTGTGATGTAGGAGACTTTGAAAGTTACCTTCAGAAAGTGTCTTTATAAAGGTTTCCCGTGCTGATACCAAGCCTTGTGTAATGGACAGTTCTGGCATTGCTCCGGTACCAGGGAGATCCCACTGCTAGAAAAACACAAACAAAATACATTGCTATGGACTTTGTAGACTGAAGGTTTAAAAAAATCCCACCAAAAAATCCAGAACTTTAGTTTGAACTTGACTTGTGTACAAGTTGTATATGTTCCTTTCAGATATTGGTGAGTTAAAATTGTTGTAATTAAAATGTTTATAATTTTCTAGATCTCTCTTTTGTATGTGAGCAACCTGGCTCGCTTTTTGCCCTTGTGAATTGGAACATGATACTTCTTTTAAAATTCTTCCAATTTATGTAATTATTTTTGTGGGTTTTATGAAATAATACATATTAAAATTAGTACAATTCATGAAACCATGTGGTATAGTCCCTAACAATGCATGTGAACTCCTAAGATTCACAGGGAAATAGGCTAATAGATTCCTCTTACCATTGTTTTATTGAATTGAAGCTTCCATCTTTACTTTGAAGGTAAAAAGAGTATTAGATTGCATGTTGAAAGTTCTTTTCCATCTTTTTCACATTAGTTTTACTTTCTGAAGCATGGCATCCCCAAGTTTAAATCTGAATTTAGAGCAGAGGCATATTCTGGATGAAGCAAGTGAGACACACAGGAAGAAAAAGCTTTATTTCCAATTCTGTCTTCTTTATGGTTTATGTATGGCAGAAATGAAAGGCTTCTCCCAAATGAGTTCTGTCTGAGATGTTTGTTTCAAGTATTTTTTGACACAGCTTGCTTACTTCATGATTAAGCTTTCTATCCCACAAGTCTGTGGCCTGGCATTCCGGGCAGCTCTGTTAAATTATCTCCAGATTCTCCCTTCTGTATTGGGGTGAGGAGGAATAAGCACCAGCAGTTGTTGGCCCTTCCTTGGCCATCTCTTGGGCCACTTCTATTATACCCTTAATTTGAAGAGTCCCTAAGGTATGGCTTACTCCAGCATTCACACCTTGGTCCCTGGTCAACCTGGGGCTGGAAAAAGAAAGCCATGGAAGAAGTGAGGTTAGCAAGCAGACAGTAAGACTCTTGCCCTATTTCTTAGGCACCTTCATTAATACCCATGGCTTTGTCTCTACTCCATGTGCATGGGAAATGGAGATTTCAGGATGAAATAGGGCTCTCCAGGAGAGAACAGCATCAAAGTATTATTTGGTCCTGGTGCCACCCTTCCAGCAATTATCATAACCTCATTTATTTTCCTCTCAGCTCTGATATGGGGACTGCAGTTTTCTGTGCTGAAAGAAATGATGACTATTACTTTGATTATTCTACTTGGGTAGTGGTGTGAGTACTGTATATGCAGGTGCCAGTTTTTGTTTTTTTTCAGTTGGAGAATTGAATTCAGAGGTTGATATTGATACAGTTGAGCACCTAAAAATTTCAGTACAAAATACAAGACTGAGAGTTCTGGTTAGTTGCTTTTGATGAATTGAAATAAATTCATATTATCTTATTAAAAGCCCAGAGAAGAAACCAAAATGCAACTCTGGATGCCTGATCCTTTTTAAAAGTGAAGGCTAAGAAAATCCCAATTGATACATATAAGACATAGCTTTTTAATTTATTGCTTAAGCATATGCAAAAAAGGCATTAATTTTCAGTAATATAAGATTCTCGATATGTAATGCCTGGAGCTATGGTTTTGAACCTAAATTGCATGTATTTACTAAGCCATATAGCTCTGCAATGTGGAAAATGGAAGTGCATTTCAAATGTGTGCAGGGATTGCTATTACTAAAACCAGTTGCGGTTTATAAGTGAGAAAAATAAAGCTTCAGATGGCAGATGAAGAGACACCTTTATTGACTCCATATGCTTGACTGCATGAGGTGCGTTCCTGAAAATGGGAAGCAAGTGCCATATTTTAAGGAATTTCAGAAGTCAAGCATCAAGGGGTAATAGAGTTGACCTCTAATTTCAGAAATCACAGGCTAATGTTTGAGAACATTTCACTTCCAAACTTTATTTAAAGCTCTACTTAGTTTTATGACAGTAGGGATTTTTGGCTGGGAGGCACATCAGTTATACTGTTACCTACCAGACTTTTCACTTTAACAGCAGACACCAGTGGCCTCTAGGAATGAAATGCTGCTACTTTTAGACTGTGTAGAGGGGTGGCTGAGCTGGCCTTCAGTCCTTGGTTTCAAACGTGTGGTTTTGCATCCTCTGTTATTTTTGCCTTGGACAAAGTATGCTGTACTTGTTTGATTTATTTCTAAGAGGAGATTCTTTAATTCTGAAAGCCTTGTTGCCTCCTTGCTGTTAAAATATTTTAACTGGCATTTTTTTATCTGCCGCTTCCTAGAGTGTCCATTATCCATTGCTGCCTTATGCTATCTAAAGGCTGTGTCTTGGAATTCTCAGTAGGCGGTTCTCAGCATGGGTGCTACTCATCTTGCAAAGGTCTTAGGAAATACAGGGTTTGAATAATAAGGGTAGAATTGATTCCACCCTCAGTGCCCTCCACCTAGAAGTAAAGATTGAATATGAACACAGTGTTACTCTTTACAAGATGATTGAACTTTTGCTTTCAGTACATGTGTGTAAATTTTTAGAGTACACATTTTCCCACTAGAAGCTCCAGTACAGGTAAGGTAAAACTTTGACTTTCACCTACTCTTAACTTGACCATGTTCTTGTATGCCTGCTTCTTTAGGTATGAATAGAAAAAAGTTTTGTCAGTATGGTAACTGCCACCAGTAAGATACAGGAATATAGTGAAATATTCCTTTGCAAGTTCCAAATGATTATTAGAATAACAAACTACCCGTCATCCTTTATGAAAAATGGAGGGAGGGATTTAAATGTATTTTCTGTAAAGAAATTTTCTTTGAGTTATTCATAAATATCCATATCTGCTTTCTGAATATAGAATTTGAGCCTTATTAATACATAATACATAAATTTGTACAGGAGCAAAAGATTCTTTTACCATCTGGACTCTTAAAGTGACAGGTTTAAAGATTATTAGAATACTGTGGATGAATATAGCTTCTATTTAAAAAATACAGGCTAGGTATAAAAGCAAATAGGTAGGCTTACTATTTTTTGTTAAACGAGACTGGTAAGACTGGGAAAATTAATAAGCTTCTGGGTAGTCAAACTTCTTTTGACATCTGAAAAATAAATAGCATATTTCAAAGCTAAATACAACTTGAGAGCAATTAACAGTTTATTTAAAAGCTAGTTAGGCTGGTTAGAGGTTTGTCCATCAAGTGTAAAATCCTAAGTGATCTTAGAGTTATTCAGCAATTCCTTTACTAGAAGTCATGGGTAGATTTCATATATGCTACTTGGTTTTTTTCAAGTGCAATTGTCTTGTACTGATACCCAGACTGGTCTGTTTTTTTAGCAATCTGCTCTCATGCTTGATTGTGCCTAAAAGTTGCAATGCTGTTTATAGTCCTCCTTGCACTCATTTCAGATTTGGAGGAAAGAGGGAGTTACCTCTAAAATACAAGGTGATTAGTGGCAAAGTAAAAAAAAAATTTTTCTACTGAATTACTCCTTTGTCAAATGACATTTCTATTTACAGGCAGGCTATTTGGAAAATTCAGATGAGGTTGGAACAGTCCTGATGCTTCAGCACCACAAATAGGAGACTGGAAAATAAGAGAAGGCATAGTTTCATGCTAAGGTTCCTACTCTGCACTACTGCTGCGGGAATGAGCTGCCACATCTGCTGTGCTGTGACAAGATCTGCACAGGATCTGCCCAGAAGACTCTCTGGGAATAGAATATAGGCAGATGATTCAATTGTTTGAGCTGTAGGCTATCTATGCTGTCACATTTAATGGCATATATTCAGCATCATCACAAGCAATAGTGAGGCAGAACACAAGTGTGTGAAGCAGTGCTGTTTTTTTTTTTTTTCTTTTCAGGAATGAATTTCTTGTATTTTTTAATTAGACTTGTGCAGAAACACTGATTTTCTTGATAAGGGTATAGCAGCAGTGCTAAGAACATGGCAATTTAAGCATTTTTCAGTTTAGCACTGCTTACCCAAACCTGAATAAAAGAAGAAAATCAAAGCAGGATTATTCCTAGTAGATGTTTTTGCAGCAACCTTACAAAGTGAGCGGTATTAGTGTAGCTGATTGGATTTCTCTTTACATATAAAGTTACTGCTGTTTTGGATCTGGATTACAGTTTTGATTTAAGATTTTTTTTCTCAATGACTTTATATTGGCATTCAGATTGATTCTAGTTATCAATTTCAAACAGATTCATTTATGAATGATTTTTTAAAATATAAAAATAGTTCGTAATGCTTTTAACTTCTTGGAACTGATAAATTAAAGTAGCCTTTCTGTGTCAGCCTCCTGTTGGACTGCAACTGGAGCTATGGGTTTTCTGTTCCTCCGGAATTTGTGCCACTCAGCTCTGAATTTTATAATTCCTAATATCTTCAGCAATCTCCTTTTGACTGAGATTCTGAGAGGTCCTGTGTATTTTTTTACCTCAGTGTCTTCATCTATAGACCAAGGAGAAGAGTGCTTAGTAACTGCCAGGTATATGTAAATACCTCTAAAGGTTACAAGTTCTCTCAAAGTGCCTTGTGTTTCTGCTGATTTCGTGTTAAGTGGAAAACTGTGTATATGTGTAGTGGGGGGAATTCAATCATCAGATGTCAAGTATTGTTTTATTTTTGTAATGATTTGTGCAGTTGTTAACTGGCAGCTGACTCCTCAGAGGAAACTTCAGGGAGATCATGTATTTCAAAACAATCTGGCTAGTATTTTTCTCTCCATTGTAGCTTTCTCCCTTTGTTCTTTTGTTCTCTATTATGAAGGACATTTGCATGAAAACAAGATTTTTGTTTCTTAAGAGTTCAACTGCTCCTGCTGCATATTCCCCACCTGACCATAATCCTCTCTTAGTGACATCTCAATTGGTGGCTGTGCAAATGATTAGGATGTCAAAGACAGGATTATGACTTCAGGTGAGAAACAAACAGCAGGAACTGGTGAACTCAGGAGAAATACACATGTAGATTTTTCTCTGACCATTTTTATGCTAAAGGCACAAAGAAAATACAGATAATAGATTATGTATGCATACATAAAATAACTGATGTATAAGCAAATTGTATCATACCAGTGAGTAAAATGACAAATCTATTTCTTAAATTGCTTCAAATGTTCGTTTTCTCTACTTTCAACTACAGAAAATTACATCCAGTAGAATAGTATCCAAAGGCAGTGTGATTAGGACATATTTACTTGACTTTACCTGATTGCAACTCTTGTGAGAAACTTGTTTTGTTGTAGCATGAAGTCCTTAATTCAAAAATAATAGGGTTTGATGAAAAATGTAGCATCAGACCCAAACTGTGGACTATTAAAAAGTTAACAAGAGTCCCTGGTGACAGTGTGGTTTTCAACCAGATCAAGTTGATACAATGGAAGGTTCTTGAATTTGTCTGACTCCTTAAGCTTTGCTTTTTTCCTCCTATTTAATATTGTGTTCCTGAGGAGCCCCACTGCCCCCAAAAACGAATTCCCTAAAGGATTTTTGCACAGTATCTCCTTTTAAAAGTTCTTGTCTGCAGTTTGAAGTCCTATGACAGTAAATGGCATTTATGGCTCTGCAGTCATTTGCCACTGGGCATTGGGGTAGTGGGAGGGAGACACTCGCTATAAAAGCTTTGCTGGTATAAGAATTACAATGTGAGGAGGGGGTGTGTGTGTGCATGTATTACAATACCAGTTAATGTAACTAATGCCTGAGATTATCTCTTCACTAAGTTAGTGGTGAGTACAGAAGAGATTGCTCCACAGAAATCCTCTCCAGGGAATTAACTCCTATGCTTTTGCTGTTGGAGTTGTTACAGACAGGGTTACCACTTCTGCTACCTAATGCCAGGGTCATCACATTGACAATTTTTAATTAGGAACAGTTCCCCCTTTTGCATTATTGGAAGAATGCTTACTTATAGGTGTATTCTATTTGTCTTTTGAGGTATTTGGCACTTTTTTGATGTAGTTGGTGAAATTAAATGGAAGAAACTGTGTTATCCTATAGGCACTGACCTGTGTCAGGGTGACTGGATGAAAATAGAAGGAAAGAGAGGAGTTAATAAGCACAGAAATAAAGACATGGGAAATCATCAAATCCAGTTCTGGTATTTGAAATACCCCCTCTTCAGAGAAAGCATGGGGAGTGTTTTTATTGTTTTTTTGTGGGTGGTGTTTTTTTTTTTTTTCTTTTCCCTCAAACAGAATTGAAGTAGTGATCTTCAGGAACCCAGTAATTAAAATGAGAAAGTTTCTAACATTTTTATTGCAGGCAGTTCTAGTGGTGAGATTAACATTAGATAATGTTATAATGAAATAACCAGGCACCCTGTGATGATCTGACACATGAGAGGCTGCACCGAGTACACAGAGCTTCTGGTCCCCCAAGGGCTGTGATTGTTTTATGGTTTTATCTTATGATAACTGTGCTTTGGTTTAGCCTTTTTCTGAGAGTTTCGTGTGGTACACATCCCCTTCCACCCCCCTGTAAATTTGTAATATAACACTACTCTAGGAAATGGCAAATCAGCATGAAACTATTAATCTTATCTCGTATCATGAGACAGACACTGATCCAAGAGATCTGATTACTTTGCTTCTGGTCATTATCCAGCCTGAAAGCTGGCCTTGGACATTTTCATCATCAACAGTTCTGCCGTCAGAAAGCAAAAGATTTCAAAAACAAGGGGAAATACTATAATCAATCCAGTTTAACATTTCATGCCAAAGATATGGTGTGGGACCAGACTCCTTTTGCTCATCACATAGCGATCTGCTTGTGGTATTAAAGCCCTCGTTTCTGCCCTGTGTCTACAGCTTCTTTTCCTAGACATTTAAAGCATAATAAAAGACTTGAATGTCAGGCATGAAGACTTTAAATAATCTGTAGTGATTTTAATGAGTTTAGTCACAATTGCCACAGGTTTGTCGTGCTTAATAAGTATTTCTGAGATGGAGCTTGCAGTCAGACTTTCTGCTGCCAAGTTGCTTTTTGGTCTTTTTGAGAAGGACAGAAACTGGCTCCTGTTCATTCCTGCAGAACTGGACTAGATTGAACTGCTCTGGAAATAGCCAGCTGCATCCCCTCCCCTCCAATGAATATACTATGAACAAGAAATTCAGTTTTAATTTGTATTACAGTTCAGCTAATTAAAGAAAATTCATTTTAAATACCTGACTAAGCTAATGTGATTTGTGTTTCTTCTTGACTCTTTTCCCTTCCTTTTTTTTCCCCCTCCCTCTCAGTTCTTCCGAATACTTGTGACTTCATGTCTTTTCCCCCATCAAGTTTGTGACACTTCGAAAGATGTACTTATTTAATATGAAACTATAAGGGATGCACAATCTCTATTTTTTTTTCTTCTCCAGTAGGATAGCAATTGTTGCTCAACAACAGTATTTGGAAATTTAAAAAAAAATTTTTTTGTCACGATTTACAAATTCCAAGGGACTTTACTGTTATGAAAACATGCAGTGAGAATTTATTCTCTGCTCAACTGGATGGTTCAAACTATGTTCCTGGAGGGAGTGAATTTTACTCTTGACCTAATTCTGCTCCTGTTAAAGTTGGCACTGAGTGGTTTTAGAGATTTTCAGCCTCAAAGCGTTACTATTCTTTGTTGAATCCAGAGTTTAAGGAGGAGAGCTGAAGTGCAGCTCTTTCAAATGGAATAAGAAAGGCTTAAGCCTGGTAATCAGAATACATTTATTAACTATCCAAACCATCCAAAGAAGTGGCCTGGGAACCCAGATAGAGGGTTCAACTTTGCATTAGAATTTTGTCAGAACTTTAAAAATTTGTACCTTTTGGCATCATGGCCTGTTTCTTCTTTCTGCATTTGTGCAGACTTACTGTACAGATTGAGTTCACAGAGTAGGGAAGGATAAACCAGAGGAAAGGTAAAATATAAAACCCACAAACTTCTATGGTTTACCCCGAGGAAAAAATTAAGGTCAAATTACATTTGTCTTATATAGGCTACATTAATTCCTATCATGTGGGGAAGTGATTTTTCTTTTTTGTATGTATGCCTATTAGGATACTGTCTGGAAATGGCACAAAAGAGGTACAGAGCTCCTGCTTATCACAATAGAGCTCTTAAATTGGCATAACACAACAAAATAATGGTTCTCTATTGAAAGGACGGTCCACATCTGCAACTTGAAAGGACTGTAATGTAGGGGTTCACAGCTGGAAACTCCTTCCATATCCCTATCCTGCAGCTTGTGAGCAGAGCACAATGTTTTACTAACTATTAATGTGAGACTGTGATCACATAGTTAATTATTTTGCATATTTTTGGGTGCCTGTGACCAAGGCCAGACAATCCAGCTTTGTGCAAGGATATCCTTTCCTCTGGTTCTTGCAATTGCTGAGACTTTGAGTGCTTTATGAAACTGAACTCACTTTAATAAACCTCTGAATGGTTTTACTTGGTCTGTCTGTCCAGACTGCAGTGCCACAGAGTGAAAGCGATTGCCTCACAAAGTCACTGCTGCCCTGGAGTAGTGAAGGGCCTTTCAATTTATTCTTGGTCATGCCTTTTTAACTTAATGTTCTTCTTCACACAAGCTGGTAGTGATGGATGTCCATTCAGACAACCTAATGGCCTATGGTTACTATAGAAGAGCCTTTATATCAATATTCTGCAGCAGAGACCCATTAGGCTGGACTGTCAAACTGCTCTACAACACATCTAGCACCATTTTATGCAAATAATAGCTGTGACAATATTGCCATACTTTATGGTGTTAAGCAAGACTGTAAAATATGCATTTCCATAGGTCAAGAGGAAGTTGATCTTTGTAGCTTGATATATCAGAGGTCATTTCCCTCTGTCAGCGGTTGCCACCTCCAACAATACTAAACCCACTTCAGAATGCCCTCAGCTCTTAAGAAACCTCAGCCATACATGGAATGTCTGCTGGGACATCCATTGTGGTGTTTCAAGTGTGGTGGGAATGTTGTGGAGTCAGCATCTTGGTGGTGAGCTTCTAAAGGCAGTAGCTGACTTACCCTGGGAATGAGAGATTGCTATTTTTTCTATGCCTGTTCCTATTCCTTGGTTCAACTTTGCATGCAGTCTTTTGTTAGTTAATTTATATACCTGTTTGACATACTGCAAGCCTGCCAAAGAGAAAACATTTAATCTCTCACTGAAATCACAGCCTGTATGCCAAAAGAACCTTGATTTTTTATGTTCAGCAAGCTGAGCCTTCCAGAATCCTATGAGATAATTTCCCTGTGTTGCTCAGAGGTCTCAGGAATTCGTGTCCAATGCAGAGACTGTCAGATTAGGTAACAGATCATGAGGTATCATGCTTAGTTGTAACTTCTTCAGGACTGGCTGTAGTTTGCACAAAACTTCCAGCTACATATGTTCTTAGTCAAAAAAGTTCAAATCCTTTCAATTTCAGAGTGATTTTTTTACATAGCTGTAAATTAAGATGCTGACTTCTTGCTAAGGCAAGAGAATCTGACAAGAGCAGGGATATAAACTGTGAAAAGACTGAAGCAGGAAGTGGATATGTAATACATATGCCCATGATAGAGTTGTGTCACCATTCAAGTACAACTTAGTGTTCTAAGCACTTTGGTGACTACTCTAATTCTCTATTGCTACTTGTTCATTTATCTGTCTATTGCATTGTTGCAGTGTGTTGGGAGCATGCATACTTTTTCAGTATTACTCTAATATAGGAAATACTCTGTGCTTCCATTTCTTTGGATTCCAGCAGGTTAATTTGTAGTTTCTTCGCTCCCTTATTTCAATTGATTATTCACCTTGGCATGATAGGAAGTTTTGGCATGACAGGGCGTTTCTGGATGTCAGCTGCTCTGGACTGGCTGTTACTTCTCTTAGATTCATATCCAGTGAGAGAGACATAAGGACCCCTCTTGCATTTACTAAGGGTTGGAATGGGGTAAAGAAACCATACAGGCTGGGATCTCAAAGCTCACAGCCTTGGGTGGCTGATGAAATGTGAGCAGCCACTTGGACAACTGCCATCTTATAAGTGATATCTGTACTTTTTTATTATGTGGGGAGATCAAGTACTATGGTTCTGACTTGTTTCTTTTAGAAGACACTCTTAATTTTCTGCTACCAAGACTATTTACCACATAACTGTGTCTTGCACCAGCATTTGGCCAGTTAATGTAAAGTTCTGCACCAGTCAGGTCCTGGTGCATTAGTCTTGTTCCAGTCTTTGTTCTGAAGAATAGCGTCATTACAAAATAAAAGAATCCTAAAAAGCTTTTATTTCATGTGTGAAACTTCTTCTTTGACAAGATGAAGTAAATCAGTCTGTCTTTAATGGGATTGCACTGAAATGTCTGGAACTCTTGTTGTTATTCCTTGGTATGATCGTTACTTGAGGGGCAGATTAGAGGTCAATCAGCCAGAGCCACAAGGGCGCTGACGGCTAGCCTCAGGATACTCCCTACAAATGTAAGATCAAAAGGGCAGGCATATGAAAATTACTGTTTACTTTTTATGAATTATTTCCCAGAGATGGGATCATTAACAGAATCTAAATGCTGTCTAGCTCTTAGTGCAAGGTCAGTCCTGACAGAAATCACTCACTTAGGCATACCTTTCCACTCTTAAAATCAAAAGATTTTCTGTTTATTGCGTGTGTGGGATTTCTTTATTATCTAAATAACTATCTAGTTGTCTTGTTGGTTTTTTTCCCCTTCCCTACTTCTGAAGATGCTTTTAATTCCGAGATGTCATCTCTTCCTTTCTTTGTGTAGCAAACATATTTCAAAGCTTTTGTCCATATCCCATGTATGCTGCAGGAGACACCTGAAAGAAGTAAAACTTCTGTGATTTTCAGAGTGAACAGTGGCTGTTACATACAATTCATCCTTAGCTAGTGGGTACCTGAATTATCCCTACTGCAAATATAAGGGAAAGGTGATACTGGCTGTCATGGTGAGGGGCATGTTGGCAAATGCTGATTCAATGTCTACTTCTGCAGTAATCTTCACACATCAAACTCTGCACCTTCTTCTCCACATCAGTATCTTGCTTCTGTTTGATCACAGTAATCAGAGCTATTTAGAAGGGTCACAGTATATTTGCCCTTTTGTCTTGTGACTGGAACTATGAAAGCATGACTTTGGAGCAAATGTTGATTGAATTCTAAAGAGACTGGGAATTGCTGGGAACATGTGTAGCCTGTGATATGCTAAATTTGTGGTTCCAAGTGGAAAACTGTTTGCTTTTTAAAATAACTTTGAAAAAGTTACCTTGAAAAACCAAATACATGGTGGATATTACTCTTTAATGAAAACCAATATGAACTTCCCTCTTATCGTCCGATGTGTTACTGCCCTTAATGTGAAATAATCAAATGCTGCCTAGTGTAGCAATGAAGTTAAATCTGGCTGCCAACCAAAATAAAACCCCTTATAGCTATTTTTGTGTGTTCTTAAAATGTGTGCTTAGAGATTAGGCAGTTGTCTTTTTTTCCCCCTCCCTGCTATTTTTCTTTAAAAGTTTAAGAAGTTTAAAAAATCATGGAGAACTCTGTTGCAGTACCCTCCTATGATAAGGTCAGGGAGCAGAAAATCCAATGTTGTATGCTTTATCTAAATCCTTATTCTTGCTAATCTGGCTAGACATTTTGGATATGTATGTTTTTACTTATTTGGCATGATGTTTTCTCAACATAATTTTTCGGCATTTATCTTGACAGCTGTAGCTGGAGAACTTCTTGCTATAGTGTTTAAATGAATAAGTTGAGCATCTCCCTTTCTATCTTTTCCTTTTGGTGTTGGATAGATCTCAGGAAACTTTTTAATCCTTGCAAAACAGAAGGCAAAGGAAATGTATGTGCAGATGAGTGAGGTTGCCGGGTCCTCCAAGACAGGGGTCTGCAAGTGACCATCTGGATATGTGGGTCTGGGGTTTTGTTTAGCAGCCTTCAGAAAGCTGAGGCACAGGTAGTATAAAAATAAGTTTGTTGGTGCTAGGCAGAGTTTAGGCTTGTACTGAGAACACTCAATCTCAGAAGTTTTCTACCATATGACTTGGATTTCTCAGGGTGGATCAGCAGTGAATAGGGGGTGATGCTCACAGGCTCATGAGATTTGAAGCCAGGACATGGCATGCTTGCCATGCATTTCTGGCAGACTTCACAATAAAACATCTAATGATGCTGTTCATCTCATATCTTTGTTGTTGATATCTTATGGTTCTTCTTGTAGTCATTATGGAAAATAATGGTTTTAAGATATCTTTTATTGCATCTGTGCTTCAGAGGCTATTGCATTCACTTTTTTTTTTTTTTTTTGTGATGTGGTGCAACCTTAAACCTCTCTAAAGTGTGATGTCTTGAAGCAAGCACCCAAATCCTCATGGATTTCCACATCACTAGTGTCTCCATTGCTGTTGGGACAGAAGAATGGTGAAAATCTGTTTGCCACCCAAATGGGGAGGAATATGAGATGCACTTCAACTGTGCACTGTCAACTGATAACTGTTAAATTAACATTTCCATTTCCCTCTGTGAAGCCTTATCTTTATAGGCAGGTGTATCTGTGTTGGGAGAGGGGCTATTTTTGGCTCTACTGTAGGAGAGCCTGAAGGTGATGAGTTTTGCAGAGTAAATCTTGCTTACTCCATAATTTCCACTACATTTGAAATTAAGGGCCTAAATTAGGGTTAGTGTCAGACTTGCTCTTTTGCTATGTCCTAATTTTGTTTTGAAAGCTAAGGACTTTAATATGTTTTAGATTCAGGGCTTGTAAGTTACACAAAAATCCCTAAGGGAGGCAAAATAACTTATTAAAACCTTGCAAATGTTTTTGACTGCTGCATTCTATTATTTTCTATTCCAGTGGTAGCATACAGCCTCTGCTGCTGATGGGTGGAGGAACGCAAACCTCCAGGGCCCATTAGACTTAACTTGTTTACTGCATTGATATCTATATGTTAAATGACAAGAGAGTTCAGGTTATTGAATAATTTAAAATTCAGCTCTAATTGGTGTCATATGACCTGGAAAAGGCCATGGATGACGCCAGGAGCATGCTGTGAAATTCTTATAAATAATTCATAAATTAGATCATTCATTTGCCTGGATGTCTTGTTAAATGCAGAAGTTTGTAAGTAATAACTGATGATATAACACCTGTAAGTATTTAGTTCATATGCTGGAAGGTAATCTACCTTGATGATCTTCTAGCACAACCTGCCAGAGTACAAGAGTTAATTGCACTAGGGAGAATGCACTACATTTATTTGGGAAGGGCTTTGGCAAGGCATACGGTGCAGATGTTGCATTACACATTCTCTATCAGCTAGACAACTATTCTGTATATGCCCATGTTAAAAATGCAGCTCATCACTCTTTTGCCCTTATTTCACATGAACTCCAAATGCACTGGGAAATGGTAGTGACCTGCTCTATTCACAAATAGTATAGTTTTTGAAATATTTATCTAGGTCTTGAACTACTGATTCTTCAGTAAAATAAAGGGCAGAAGTAAAAAATTGAAGTCAGAAGATTGGGATTGTTTTATTATTATTTTTGTAATGTTGGCAGTACATTGAATCTTAATAGTTGGACCGAGATTAGTGGAGTGGCATGTTTCTATAGTGCAAACAGGAATGCTACATTTTTGTTTTGAAAAGCAAACATGTTTGCTTAAATTTGATGGCCAGGTATTGCATTGACATGTGTGGGTACCATGTGGGCAAAATGGACATTTTGCTCACAGTGACTTCCAAGACTCGGCACACAGACACCTCTCTTTAGTTTTCTTGGAGCACTGTATTATTAGCTGCCTTATCAGGCAGCGTAAAAACAGTCTGCTGATCTGAAATGGGAGCCTTTGTTAGCAATTATCAACAGTGTTTGGGTAACTGGAGAAGAAGGGTGGCATGTTTATGAATGCAAAATATACACTTACAGCTGAGTGCCAGCAAATGCTCACATGCTACTTTGAATGCAGGTTTTTTTGTGCACCTGGCATGCCAGCTCAAACCCTCTTAACAAAGAGGAGAAAAAATACTGAAGACAGCACAAACATAGGAGGTGTTCCTCTGCTGTCAGCCAGCAGCTATAGATTCACTTTTTTGTGATGTGATACTACCTTTTTTTTAGCTACACCTGTTCCATGTGTTTAGTTCAGTAGATTTCTACAGTAAAAATACAGGTTGGTGACTGTCATTCACGGTGTTTTTCATTTGAGACCACTTGTTTTATTCAGTGGAACATGGCAATCATAGCTATACATAATTTCTGCAGAAAATAGTGCTTTGTTTCTTGCTTGAAAAATAGTCGGCTTACCTTAGGCGTTATCTACTGTATTTATCTTAGGTAGTGACAGAGACAGTTGCTGTACTATTACACGGCACTTTGTAATAACTGATATTGGGTTATTTATGGTACAGATTTTAACAAAGGATTATATGAGTTAAAGAAAAAAAATTATAGACTTCAGTAGATCCTACTAATATACTTTAAAATCTTTATGTTTTTTCATTCTCTCTGATAAATTCTTACAGAATCTTGGAAAGAATAACTCCTTAATCACTAGTAACATACTTCAAATAGAACTATAATTTGATATAATTTTTCTTCAAAACAGCATTTCTGTTGCCCCAATATCCTATCTGAGCTTATTTATGATACATCCTCCTCATTTTGCTGACAAAAGCAAGCGCTTCTACTGTTCATAGACCTGAAACCCACAGCCAAGCTTTATTCAGAGACCCATATATCAACCATTCAGAGTGGTGACTATCCAGGTTTAGGTTATATACCTTAGTGAGAGTGTCATCTGGGTCACTGAAGGAGTCACAGAATTGTTTAAGTTGGAAACCACCTCTGCGTCCAACCATTAACCCAGCACTGCCAAGCCCACCATTAAAACTTGTTGCTAAGCACCACATCTGCATGTCTTGTAAATACGTCCAGGTTTGGTGACTCCACCACTGCCCTGGACAGCCTGTGCCAGGACTTCACAGTGCTTCCAATGAATAAATTTTTCCTAATAAAGTTTGCTGGTCACGTCCAAAGAACAACTACACTGGTGATGAATCTTAAATATGTGCCAGTGGTGCTCTTGAAGGTGTTTCTGTGTGTCTCTGCATCATCTTTAAATATCTTTAAATCTTTGTATTTCTCCTCTGGTTGCTGCTTCTGTTGATTCTTCTTGGTTTCCTTAAGCGTCCCCACTTAGATCAGCAAAAAGGACTAGTTCTAAATTAATATGTTCCTTCCACTCTTTCTACCCCGTCAAAAGAAACTCCTGAGCTGAAAATCCAGGTTAGAGAAATGTCCTCAAGATACAGCTGAGAATTTTTTATTTAATTACCTCTTTTGCCTGTATTCAGACATATTTTCTCTAAAAACTGCAAACCCAGGTGCTATGAACTAAACTCCTAATGCTAGCAATTTTGCTCTGCACCCTAACAGCATTGTATTTTACTCGGATGCCAGCTTTTGTCCCTCAGAATGCAGGACTTCTCAAGGTAATAATTTTGGGCTGTTTCTTAAACATGTTTGTACATGTAATGAAATCTGCCCAGACCTGGCCTGTGCTGGTATTGTAAAGATATGCTTTGTTACTGGTTCATCCCTTGAAGTACAAAGCCCTTTGTGCTGGAGTCAGTCTGTAACTGTGCTTCCTCTGCCAGTGCTGTGAATTAGAACTGCAAAGCACACAACTTGCATTTAAGAACAATTTGCAGAGATCATAATGTTGCATGCATAAAACTGATGCATTGTTTGTCTGTTTGTAGGAAATTTTAAGGACTGGTTGTTTGTTTAAGCTCTGTGCTGAATCCCTGAGCAAAAATTACTGGGGTTGCACTAAAGATTTCGTAGACTTCCACATGTGTCTCCATCTTCAAATCCTTCTAAAGATTAAAACCTTTTTAGTATCTCCTTGTTTCACAAGAGTTTCACATCTGATCAAGTCTTATTAACTCCTTATCTTACAAGGAGCAGTCTTTGTTTGTTTAAGCCTTAGTTAAAGGAACTTGTATCTTTAAATATGGCATAGCAAGCCTGGAAGAGCTCCATGGAGGAGCAAGTACAGCTGTTCCACCATAGCCCATCATGGTTTCCATGTGTCCCATAGGCAATATCTTTCTTAAACTCATCTTGTAAAATTACCTGATTCCTTATCCTTGTGAATCTTTAGACTCACAGAAGTAGGTGGGCCTTCAGAATATTTATTTTCTCTACTTTTCCCCTTTACCTGGCCTGCATTTTGCAGATCTGTCATGTCACGCACCAGTCTCTTTTCATCACTCAGAAGTGTAAATGTCAGTCCATTTTCCCTGCAACATCTGCCATCCAGCTGTATTTTCAGTTATGGCTTTAGCAAAAAACCCACAATTACTAAAAAAAGTTATTGACTAGTTTCTGACTCTCAATAGTTAATTTTTTTTCTTTGGAGTTAAACCCTGCAAAGTACTGAGTAGCCATCAAAGGCATGTTGGAACTCAATCTTCTGCCTAACATGACCTCCTCCTTCTAAAGGAATAAGAAAATCCCACTCATATTCAATGACATTAATGAGAATTTCCCCCCCTGCAAACATATTGTATCTGTGAAATAACACTGAAGTTTTCTCTGCCTTGTTATGAAGTCTTTAAATGTCAATGCCATTTCTGAGACCACCAGGGCAGACTTAATGGCAGCCAAGGTCAACAAATGCTAACTGGTACCTCTCTTTTAGGGCCTTCAGGGACTCATAATAGAGTCTCAGCCATGAAGTTAATTTGCAATGTGGACCTTTATTCTTAAACCTGATGATTATTTTGTAAAATCTTCATTCATGTGCTTAGATTTCTTAACATTCTCTTGTCTCTTCAGACAGCAAACTGCTAAAATAAAGGTGATGTTCTCAGATGTTTTATCTTTTGACTTTCCTTTTTTTATGTGTGTTCTTTTTAACTACTATTTATGGGCTGCAGAAAGACAGGTGTTTGCTTTCTGTGACCACCCTACATTGCCAGTCCTGATAGGATGCTCTAATAATATCTTCAGATCTGAGCCCTTCTGCTGTCCATGGGGACTGGGGAACCCTCCACCTTGAAAGCCTGTTCTTGTGGGTGTCCTAAATGCTCTAGAAACAGAAACAAGTGAGAGACTGCATTGTCCTTTTCTGTATTGTCTAATTCAGATTAAAAGGGCTCTGTAGCCTTTATTTGTCTGGAAAATATTGCCAACAAGGATGGTATGCTGCAAATAATAAATAACAAAACTCCGTCTTTTTGGCAGCATGTTGCATTTCTGCTCAGTTGCCCTGCCAGCCCCTCTGACTTTAAAATATTTTAGTGTCCTGCACTTTTCACCCAGTCCAAGCACCAGACTTTCCTCAGACATTTAACACTGACATTAATGCAAATGTCTCCAACTCACTGAGCCCTTTGGGGCAAAACATGGCATCCTTGGCTTTCAATCACATGGGAGAAAGGATATATTTGTATGCACAAAACTGGAAATAATAAAATATCAGTATTCAGGTGCTAATCCACATTAATTTACATTCCGTGAAGTCTACAAGAAACTTGTAATTGGTTGTCTTGAAGGGCAGCAGAGTATATTTGGTATTTTGTTTATTTATTAAAAAAAATCTAAATTATAAATGCTGAATAGATTTGTATTATATCTCTCTTCTAATCATTGCTGGACGCTTGCTTGCCTTCCTAAATTCGAGTGGTTTGCGTCTGGCTGACTGTCTTGCACTCTATGTGCACAATACCTATCTATTGTAAGCATTCCCAGAGGGCAAATAATACCTTTTTTTTAATCAATGGATTCCAAATTTCCCTGCTAAACCACTTACAGTGCAATGGTTTTGCTATTTTAACAAATCTGGCTTCTGTAATTAAAAAGTCCCATATCTTTGTGGAAGGTCCCAAAGGCTGGAGGAGCTTAAATTCAGTTTGTTATTGAAATTAATGTACAATTCTAGCAAAAGAAATGTGTGTGCCTGATACACTGCTGTTGTGATGTTCATAAAGGCTCAAATGCTTAACTGCCTGGATGAGTCTTAGTGCAAAGATACTCCAGGATGTAACTAGGATTGTGATGTTTATTACATAATATCCATGACTATAACAAAACTGCTAGAATTTGCTTGTACTGGGTTGACAAATGTGAATTACAGTTGCTTGTTTTCTTAAGAGTTTTATCAGACTGTAATCACTTGCCACTCTTAATTGAAAAATCACTTACATTTATAGCTGTATTTAAACATGTTTTGTATTTAAATGACAGCTTTTGGTGTACAACCATTTTTTACAGAAAGTAGTTCGTTTTTATCTGTCTTTCTGTAAAGATATTTCAAAAACTCTCATCAAGTTTCCAGCGGTAAGTAATATACCATTCAGTGCAAGGTGAAATGTTTTACATCAAATCTCCTGCTGTGTAATAGCCAATCAAAGAGTATTTATAGTGGCTGAATGGATTTTTTGGCTCGGTATTCAAAATTAAACATTTTCAAACCTTAACATTTAATGTTTTTTGCCACTCTTCAGGTTGATTTTATGTAACCCTGGATGCTCCCAACTACTTGATACTCTGAAGTGACTCATTTTATGCTGAGGATCCTGCAGACAGTAGTTTTACATTTATTACACTTGTGTAGATGGAATGAAATATAGATTTGATAGGACATTTGTGTCTGTATTCTGGTAAACATTTTGTTGGGGTTGGCTGTATGTCCATCAACATGGACCAGCAGCTCTGTTTTGAAGAGAACACATTTACCCAGAGAAATTGGTGAACAAAGATGAATTTTAGTAATTTACAGGAAATTGTTTTTCTTGTTGCAGGTATCCAGTAAGAAGAGCTTGTGCCAGCAGCACTCTTTGGAGCTGGACAGCTCCTGCTTGGGTGTTGGGGGACCTTGGATGCTACATAAGAACAGTAGAGCACCGAAGGCTGGAAGCCCAGCCCGTGCTGCATTGTCTCAGCCTTGCAGGAATAACCACGATTACAAAACTGAAAGGCATTACAACCATCAGGAGTGTCTGAAGGAATATCCAGTGGAAAATGACTTGCACAGAAAGTGCAACAATGTGATTTCCCCAGCCAAGCAGAGGAGCCCTCACCATGTAAAGCAAGCTCAGGAGATGGACCAGAGGGCAAGTGAATTTCAGAGCACATGCCCTCAGCAAGTGAGTCATGGCTGTGACTGGAGGCATGTGGGGAGCTCCGGGAACATGGAAGAGAGCTGCTATGTCAGCCAGGTACTTAGAAAACACTCTGGGACAGTTCACAAGACCTGTGATCATTCCAGGCACTGTCGGGGTTCTAGGCTGAATCACAGCACAGACTCAGGCCCTAAGGAAACAGAGCTGGCTAAAAGGTTGTATGAAGAAAGAAGGCAGAAGCTGCTTCTTCAAAAAATGGAGCTGGAAATTGAAAAGGAACGACTCCAACATTTATTGACTAAGCAAGAAGCAAAACTGCTCCTAAAACAACAGCAACTACACCAATCCCATATGGATTATAACAGGTGATTTTGAGACTTAAAATTAAAAAAAAAAAAATTCTAAAATTTCTAATAAGCATATGGGCAATAGTTGATTTAAGTGGGAGAGCAGAACAAGGCAACAATAGAATAAAACAAGATAGGCAAGGCTTATGGCACAATTTCTAAGAGTGATTCAGAGGAGAGGAGACTTCAGTTTGTTAGTGTATGCTGTTGGGAAGCAGCATGAGAGCTGTGGAAAGCAGCAGAGGAAAACAGTATGTGGTAGAAAGAAAGGCAGAAGAAAAACACTGCTAAAATACTAGGTTGGAAAAGAGAAGTAGTAGAAGAAAAGGAGAGGTTAATCTTTGTGCAGGCACTTGAAAGGAATACAGCTATTTGGCAAGAGCTGTGTGAGCATGGATGACATAAATGTGGCATTCTCCCTTCTTCCTTGGAAAGGTCAGTTTTGAAGCATTGCACACTCCTAGGTTGGGACTGGAAGAAGTGTGTTTTACAGATCATTACATATATATGTGTGTATATATATATATGTATATATACACACATATATATATATGTGTGTATATAAATCTTTTTACATATGGAATATATGTTTTCCCCCATATATTTATGGAAGAGGAAGGGAGTGGAGTGTAGCCAAGACATTTTCTTTCCAGTGATGTTAGTAAAAAGGGAGAATGCCAAGACTTGTGGGAACTCAAAATGTTTCTCAAACATTTTTAGAAGTTCCAGGCCGTAGTCAAACGCAGTCTAGACCCCAGCAGGCAGCTAAATTTAGCTGTAATTTCGAGTTTGAACCATAGAATGAATTACCAACTTTGAAGGTAGAACAAGCAGTCACAAAGTGCTAGATAATATAGTAAATGTAGTCACAAAGTAGAAAGAAATATTTTTTGGTAGTGTACAGGGGGGTTTTAGTGCATGTACAGGGAGGTTTTTACTTTGTACATGGGAGTCAGAAGTTCTAAGATGGAGGAAAGTAGGCTGAACCCATCCTTCTTCTTTCTTCTTCCTTACCTCCATATTCTTAGTAATGTTAGCACTCACAGATTAGTTTAGAATAAAAAAACACTTAGTAACATAAGTAATAAGTATTGGGCAATAATTGTAAACATGTTATACGTAATATATCTTATAAAAGATAGCAGCAGCCCTGGGCGGGGGGAGAAGAGAAGAAGACACCAGACAGTCAGGGTGTCAGGAGTGTGTGCCTCTCTGCGTGGGCCGCTGACCAAAGGGCCGCAGCCCGAGAACTTAATCTGTTAGATAACTAGCAATAAAACATCTTAAGACCAAACAAAAAAAGACTGCAGAGTTTTCCTTTAAGAACACAGGTTAGAAGAGAAGCTCTACCACCACACGAAAACCCCAGCCAAACCCAGAGTTCTCACAAAGACTGAGGCACTTAAGGTGCTTAAAACTTGAAGGGAGATGGAGCAGCCATAGTAATGTGAGATGTGACTTGAAAGGCCTGTAAGATTGTTGCAGAAGGTAACACTTTTCTGACAACGTAAATAAAGTCTTTGAGAAAGAGAGAGCAACTGCATTTTTTTGTATGATGGAACAGTGAATGGAAACAGGTTAAATTAGCCATTGCAGCTCAGCTGAGTACTAGCATTTCAGCATTAGAAAGGAAAAACAATAGGGGAAAATCTGCAGTCTTTTGGAAGAGGTGGTAGAAGTGTTTCACAGAGAGGGATGTTTCTATACTGTTTTAATATGGCAGCTGCTGACAACACCCCGTGAGAGTCTGCAATAGATGACCCACTTCCTACATCCATGTACTACATAACCACCATGGAGGAGTAAATCACTTTCCCTTCTTAATTTCGGCCTCCTGGTTACTTTTCAGACTGTAAAAGAGAGTACTGTAATCTAGGTCATCTTTTGTGTGTCTTCTTGGATTGTTGTTTACATTGAAAATAATGTGTTTCTATGGCTTTAAAAGTACCTGTCTTAGAGGAAATCACAAATGTGTGTGTTGAAAATGACTGAGGTTGCTAACAAAGGATTATGACTTCAGGTAAGAATTAAGTAGGAACAGATGGATTCTTAATCATCAAATACCTTAATTCTATGCATGCATCCCTCTAATGAAAAACAAGTAGATGTGAAGGACATACAAACTGAGGTTTTTTGTGCTTTTTTTTTTTTTCTAATGGAAATTTTTCAGGTTTGGGGGCATAAGTTCAGAAAAAATGCACCTTAAATATCTGTAATGATGTGGTTGTTAGTCCCATTATACCTATTATGGCTACTTTTTTTTCTGAAAAAAGCCCTTTATAGTTTACAGAGCTTTAGTTAAATAAAAATAAATAAAAATAATTATATGAAAAAAAATCATATATGACCAACTGAGAACTTTGTATTTTGTGATGTCTTTTCACAGGTGCATGTGAAGTCAGATTTTCCATATTCTCTCTAAGAAAACATCTAGAATATAAAGTGTTTTCTCTTAAAAATATTTCCTTATCTTTAGAATTAAATGTTTGATATTTAGAGGTAAATCTCTTAGGAATCACTGTTCTGTTTCAATTCCAAATATAGAATTCATTTTGCACTTGGTAACAGAGTACTTTTATATACTATTAACAATAAAAATTTGTTTAACTAAGCGCAAATACCCTTTGCTTCACTGTCAGGAGGTTCTGAGTTAGAACATCATGACAGCATTAAAAAACAATACAAGAAAAATTCTTTTCCAGATTGTGTTTATTTTTGCCTGTCCTTCTGCCGGGGTGGAGTGCTGGTTAAGGTCCATGACAAATAAGAGGTTTGACTATTTGCAGTTATTGGCAACAAAGTTTTCTAATCTTTTATCTAAAGTGTGAGTTGATCCTTTTTTCAGCCACACTGCATCATAACTGCTTTTAATTTTCCACATTTCTTTATTTAGCCTCATGTGACTTTGGTACTTTTAGTTTGCAGCTACACTCTATGTGAAATAGTTGCTCATATCAAAAATGGTGTGTGTCTGTGTAGTTCAGTGGCTCCTCCTTGTTCAAGCCTCACTGGAGCAGCCCAGTAGAAGCAAAGCTCGGGAATGGGAATTTTACTTAAGTCAAAAAAGAAATAACTTATCTTGACTTTTCTGTCTTTCTTGGAGAGAAAGGAGAAGGTGGAGTGATCTGTTAAAAATGGAGCATCATTTGTGGGCCCCTAATCTGAGGACACACAACCATCTTATGCAAATTCTGTTCTATGCAGCTTATGCATGATGCCTTTGAGTGCTGGTGCTGTAATCCGTAAATGAAACTTTTCTGTTTCTGTAATGAAAAGACTGCAGATTTTCCCCTAGTTTTCCCTTTCCAATGCTGAAATGCTAGCTAGCACTCAACCGAGTTACACTGGCTAAGGTTGTCCCAGTGGTAACCCTTAGAAGCAAAGGCACTGGGCCTGAACCAGCCTTCCAATACAAAAGTATATTTGAAAGTGTGAAGATAATTGTGAAACCATTTAATGTGTAAAAGTGCCCTGTTTGTAGTCTTTTAGAGGCAAGTTCTGGTGTGATTTGACCAGCTGCAGAAGCAAATAACTTGTCTTTTCCAGAATTAGAGGCCATGTGCCTGGCTTAGAAGGTGGGCCCATTGCTGAAGCACCCAGAGATCTTGCTCTGATGATGAATGGCAGCAGCATGGGGCTAAGGTAATTTCTCTCTTCACTTCTAAGTGCTTCACAGGGTCAGTATATCTTCTTGACAGTGTGCTGTTGCCTGCCAAGTGTATTTGTTCATGTGTTTGTTTCAGATTAAGAGCTTTTCTTCTGCAGGAAGGGTAAAATTCATTGGCTGCTGTGTTTTATGAGCCAACTCAATTGTTATGCTGACCTGTTATTACTCAAAGTTTAGGTGACTTCCTGAAGAGGCTTCAGGTTTTGTGTGCCACCTCTTAGCCCAGTGTAAAATTGAGTTTTTGCAAAATTTTAGTTTGAGTTCTTTGTTCTAGGTGCTGCTTGTTACTTTTAAAATTAAGATCAGAACATCTCTTTAGGCTTTATTTGGACCTGATGTAAATAATACATTATCCTTTAACTCTCAGATTGATCTTCCATGGTTGGTGACAGTTACTTGTTTTTTAAAATCTCTTATTGCACTGCTACTTCAGTGTGATCAGAGCAAACCACCACTGAAATAACTGGAAGCAGAGTTAAGCCAATATTTAGCTCTTTATCTCCATTCTGCTTGCTATTTAAAACTTCAATCAGTACACTATTGTACTTTCCTTCTGTCCTGCCCTGTCGCATTCAAGTTAACACTGGAAGAAGATTCAGGCTTATTAGGAAAGCAACAAATAAAAACTGGCAAGGTTTTCTCCTTTTATCAGAGAGTAACAGTTTTTTGTTCTGTTCTGTAACTATAGGTGTTTTGACCAAAGAATGGTGGACAAGATGAGCAGCTGTGCTTTGAATGACTCCTTTAGTGACAAGAGAATACCTCAAAATAATAAATTTCTCTGTTCTGAGAATACTGGAAGAACTGATAATTCATTTATAAACTAAGAGTCCAATACCTTATTTTTTCTTATTTTTTAACTTTGTTATATTAATTTTATTTTTCTTTTTTGAGATCCCTTTTCACTGGAAAGGTATAAGCCTTTTTTTCTCCAGAACAGCAGGAGTTGTTAGTTTCCTTGGAATACTCCACTGTTTAACCAGGTGTTTGGCTGCTGTGGGTTACTGGCATATCTTTGTTGTATTCAAATGCATTTTCTTTCATTTTCACAAAAACTGAAGTGATCAAAGTATTATCGCAGTAGCAAAAAAGATGGAGAGTCATGACATGTTTAAGATGCAGCAGCATTAAGCCCCTTGGAGGAAAAATGTAACCTAAAACATCTGCAGAGCTTCTTGGCAACAGTTTACCAAAAACCTACAAATATCTACATATCCTAACAGGGAAAATGAAGAAAACCTGTGCTGTTAACAAAACGAGAGTTGCAGATTTCAAAAGGTTCCCCACCCTCTCTACATTCCGCTGGTTTAATTTACTGTAATTTTTCAAAGTTATTGTGTGTTTGAGCAGTCTCAAGGTGCCATGCCAGCTGGTTACAAAGTTTGGCAGCAAAACACTTGGAAGTTTTTCTTCTTATATGCCATCTTCAGTTTTGCAAAGGTTACCAGATGAATGGTCCCTAAATAATTTACTCTAATGTAAGGCTTAAAGAGGCTGTAGAAGACAAGTCCATTTATCTCTTTTATGCATTTGAATATGTAAGTGATGTTTTCTTCAGTACAGAGAGGGAGAGTGTATAAGTGTGTGGCCATGTTTTAGAAAAGAGGAAGAGCTGGTAGGCATACATTCTTTTTTTAACTGATTCTTTTGGTGTTTTTTTTATCTGTCTTTTTATTTTTTAGTTTGTTTTGGGTTTTTTTATGATGTGACGCTCTTTTTTTTTTTTTTTTTGTGGTGGTGGTGTTTGCTTTTTAATTGACCTATCAAACAGTTCTTGTTACAGCAAATGCAGCAGAACACTAATGGAAAATCAGCCCACTCTGACTTCCAGTTCATACATGAGAGGTCTTCTAGCAAATCTCACAGCACAGAACTTGATTTCAGTCTTCAAATAAGCAAAGCTTTGGTGTTTTAAAGGAAATGGTAAAATACCTTTAAAATACAAAACTTGCTGAAGTGAGAAGTAAAATAAATAATATAATCAAGAACTGAAAAAAAATTAGTTTTTTTATATAATTAACAGCTCATTTTGAGTTAATTATCTATGATTACAAAAATCTAATTGCAATTTATCCTCTACTATCTGTAGGAAGAATTGTAGACAAGGGAATGTGCATTACTGCCAGCCATAAATGCTATAGGATGGGCACAAATAATAGAGGAACCCTTAATGAAAAAAAAAGCAAATAGGAGCATGCAGCTGTGCCAGACTATTGAAAGGTAATTGTAGTCAGAAATGAGGTATGTGGTTTAAAAGGCATCTTATCATCTCCTGTAGGGATTTATTTTTTCCCTCATTGAAGAAAGCAAAAAAGATTCCACAAGCAAATACAGTGCAGAGTTTGATTTCTGATATAGAGTTTCGTCATAGTCTGTTAGTATAAATGAAAACTTTAATCTCAGGGGCTACTTCAAACAGTAGCTGCATTTTCAAAGGGAACCTGGCTTGTTGTCTCTTCTACATGTGCTCTTAAAGTATTTTTGTTGTCATTGTCAGCATGTATTGTCCATCTCAGCCTCTTTAGATACCTATTCTGGTAGGACTTTGCAGTGTTGGATTTGTCCCTTCCCTGATGTTGATAAAAAATGTGCCTGTCCCTTTGCCTAGATGCAGGTGGGCCAGCATCTGGGACCTGAACTACCTTTGGATTCAGGATCTCCATTTCTCTTAGGTGCAGCAGTCAGAGCAGGTTTTATTGAGGATGGTTTTCAGTAGCTTGGAGTGGCTCCTAAGTAAGACCACAGACAATTTGCAGCTATGGAGAGGGTAGCTGGTGCAATTGATGGCAAGTTGTCTGTGTAATTTCTTTTCAAGTCTGCCCCAATGTGCAGGATGCTTTAAAATATTCAAAATAAAAACATAACCTGATGCATTTGTTTAGCATAAACCAGCCTTTTACAAAGTGCTTTCCATCTCCCAGACACAGATGCTTGGTACATGCTCAAGTACCCATTCCATGCGTATTCGGAAGGATCAATACACCCAGCACCTGCTTTTGTGTCTACTCCTGACATCTGCATCTGGGAAAGGAATTTTAAAATTCTTCCCTCCTTCATTTAATCTTAACTTTGATCTGAATGGCATGGAAATAAGATGTATTTAATGGCACCAGCTTGAGGAGACGCTATTTTTCAGTTTGCAAGCACCCCTCCTCAGAGCACTGCTGTGTGCCTGAATCTTAACATTCAAGATTCCCTTCTTTTCCGAGTCTTAGGTTTCCTATAAGGTTCTGCTAGTGTGGCTCTTTATTGCCTCCTCTCTAATGGGCATCTTTGCCTTGGATTTCACACAATTCTGCCACTGAGCCTCTACACAAACCTGCAAAGCATGCAAAGCGTTCTAAATAGGAATTGTTGGATACAGCAGCTATCAGATATGTTTACAGTTATCTGCAGGCACTTGTTCAATGTATGCTACCTGGTGAAAGGTTTTTTCTTGGTGTATTAAACATTTGCAGGTGGAATTTGCCACCTTTAATTTCATTGAAGTCTCTTTATGTTTGTGTGCCTCATTCTACATCACCCATGTGTATTTTTGCCAGTTTGTATTTTTAGTTACACGAAAATATCAAACACAGGATTCAGTGGTACTTCCCTTGTACTTGGATGCTCATTGCTATGGTGATATTTCCAGAAGGGAGTGCTGTCAGGGGTCTTTTAAAAGATTTTTATGTTTATGATGTAACTATTTTTATTATCTAGTGAGAGAAAGTGACAATTATCTCTTGCGCCTTGCTTAATTCTTTGTTATGAACTCTCTTTTCGGAGGCTTGTTAGACATGCAGGCATCTTTCTGTGGTGATGTGCAAGCACACTCGTGTGCTTTTGTCCAAATATTCAATGCAATTAAATAGACCTGCAGAGGAACGCAGACTCGCAGCTCCCCCTGCTGTCCCAGGCATATCCAGGTTTGTTCACGCAGTTCCCTCCTCCAAATAATTTAAATAAAAAACAAAAATCACATGCAATCGCATGGCTCTGCTACTACTGGCCTGACTTTTGCTAGCTCCATTACTCCTGTTTTTGAGGAGAAAATAATTGAAAAACAATGGCAGCACCCATTTGGTTTCCTATGAGGAGTTTTCAGTTCTTCATACCTGCTTTTCATCTCCCAGGTCCTGAGTTTGTACACGTCCTGAGCTTCTGAAGGAGAAACTCTCACCAGGGCTGCAACTGACTCATTGTCCAAGACTCCCAGGTTGCAGGTCATCTCAGAGTTGTCCTTGGTCTCTTGAGGTGTACCTATATTGAACTTGGCCAACTCTTAGGAATGTACTGAATACAGTTTGTTAGGATTTTTGGATTTTTTCTATTTGCTGTTTTGGGAGACTGGCACATTAAATTGCGATGAAATCAACTGTGCTTGCAAATGAACCATAAAATCAGTGTATCTGGAAGCTGCTTTCCCACCTGTTAGTGCTCCTTTTAACGACCAAGTTACTTTCTTGCTACAGATAATTTTACATTGAAGTTTTTATCATTTTTAGATAGGATATTTGTGGAGTGAGCACTTGTTGGCCAGTAAAAAAAAAAAACGGTGCTTGCAGATCTGCCAGTAGTGCATACGCTGAATTAGGTGCAGATCCGAGTTTTTCTTTCTCTCGTGGTGATGTCTGGCTATATATAGGCACAGCATCCTTCCAACAGATGGCTGCTGGAGTCTGCTGTGACGTATGGGAAAGTATAGTCAGAGTTAGACACGCATTTCTGCTTCATTAGTGCCACATGCAGACTATGAAGGTAGTAGTTTTCTTGTAAGGAGCAAAGGTTTTTATTCTGGTGAGGTTACTAAAAGCATAAAGGGGAGTGTATGGCAATTTTTTGCATATACCTATGCATGCATTTAATGTTGGGGTTTTTTTGTTAGAGTAGGCAGTGATCCTTATCGGGCTGGAGAGAGTGGAGTTCATTTCTGCTGACCTGGTTCCTTCACTAATCTAATTTTCAGGTTTACTTTCAACTGCAACAATGATTTCAAGCTGCCTATCCAACATTTACCTGAATTATGCTGATTCTGTTCTCATGATCACGTCTGCTGCACACAGCAGTATTACATCATTCCCACTGCAGTCCAAAGTAACCTTGAGCAGGAAGCCTACTGAGTGACTGGAGGTATAAGATGTAAGCAGGAAATGCCATAAGTGGTTTCCATAGGCAAATACACTCAGCCTGTAGGTGAGGTCTTCAAAACACAGACACTTAGGTGTTAGAAACACTGCTAAGCTTAGGAGGGCAGGTGGTGAAAACCGGCTTGTTAAAACACAAGGAATTTGGTATTTTCAAAAAACTTGTCTTTGCTGCCAGTGTTCTGCATGGGTTTGGTTTAGTAATATCCCATATCAAAACTAAAAATGCTTGGAGAATTTTTTCTTTGAGTTGAAGTATGTGAAATGCATGCATCTCCTGAAGGAGTTTGTTCCTTGCCAACACTTGCAGACAGTGAGAGACATTTTTGCAAGTCATTTGCAGATGCCTTCTTTATGGGAAAATGTAGACATTGTTAGTTTACTGCCTGAATTGAATTTTGAAAACCTGAATTCTATTTTTATAAATTGGGGTGGTTTACTTTTTCAGACATATCGTTTTGTTACTTTTTATTTTTATGTGTAATCTTCAATGAACAGAATATTTTGTTTAATCTAGACATATGTCCCAGAAATTTATCAGTTGGAAAAGTTGAGAAAAATCTCATAAAACAAAATGTTCTGGAAGGTAGTTTTGAATCAGGAAATTTTAAACCCACCCACACAACTTTCATGCCATTTAAAGCTTATATCAGAACTGATAGGGCAGGACTAAGAACAAAAGCTGTTGGTATTACAAAGTTAAGCAAGAAATCCTCTGTACCCTGCTGTTCTGCCCATGATCATTGCTACACAAAGCTAAAACCCACTCCCCCACCCCTTCTGGGACCTTGGCTGCACTTCAGCAGTCACAAAATTGAAGCAAAAGGCAAACTTTAGTAAATACTATGATCTGCCACTTGCAGATTTGCAGACTACATATAAAGATAACAACACACATGCTCTCATTCACTTCCCAGCTCTTGCTCTCTCTGAAGTGGACTTTGTGTATTTGCCACTGAATTATTCTGGCATAAAACTTCCCGGACTATACCGATATATTGAGTTGAACTCTGTGGCTTTGCAGTGGTGCTGAGGCTTTGCAGGCTACCCATTATATTTATAAAAGTGCTAATTTTTGAGAGCCACGCAGAGAAAATTTTATATTCAGCCCAGCTGATTTGTTCTTCACATTGCTCCTGCAGCGAAGAGGATTGATTTTTGTGTTTCTTTCGATATTTGGCTTCATTTCCTCTGGTACTCAGTGCTTCAGGCCTTAATCCTTTAACCTTGAATTTGAGCATCAATGTTTCAGGAGGGATCAGGCCTTTTGATGGAGAGAGAACATCTTTTGTTGTACCAAATGGCTGGGAGTGGTATAAGGCAACACAGATAAGGCAGAATTCATTCACTCTTGTGTTAGAACACTATAAACAGAGAGTGGGTTTAGTGGGGATTATAAATAATCTGGAGGAAGGTGGGGTATTGGAAGCAATGGAAGAGAGTTAATGGCTTTAACATTTGACCACTAACCAGTCTATCGTGACAGATGTGTACTGGGTTGCCAAATGCTATAGTCTGATTTGGGTAATGGTTCAAAGCTCAGCATGTCATGGAAATGGCACTGTGGTCCCTAATGGAACAGGGGGAAAAAAGCTTTTGAGCTTCTCAAAGGGCAGTATTTGTGGAAGCAGATGCTTGCTTGCCCTACCCAGCATAAAGAACAGTTCTGCGGGCAGCCAGGAGAGTTCGTACTGCTGGATTTTTATAGGATCATTAATTATATGTTATAAGGCAGCTAAGCATGGCATTCCTAACTCAATGAATTCCATTATGAATGGCCTTTTCATATTCCTCATCTCATTATATTAAATGCATGTGACCTGAAGTTTAGCTAAAGTTATTGTTCAGGTTAACTTTCATTTAGTGGTTGCCCTAGTTTTAGAAACAGTATGATCTTTAGATTTTATGGAAAGTCAGGTTTTTTATGCATGTTTTTGCAGCACTATTTTAGATAATTTCATTTGAAACTAGGTAGGATCCTCTGTGAGGTGGCAGGGAACGGATTTAGTCACTCCTTGATTTGACTGGAGATTTTTGTACTCGCTGGATGACAACATCCTGTTACATGGATTTGGCTATCATCTCTCTGCCAATAACGCTTAAACCTTCTGCTCTGTTCCATCTAGTCTTACATATCTGACTGCCTCCCTGACACATAATCCCAGTTGTTTTGCCTTCAGATCACTCCTAATCTGGCCAAAACAGAACTCCTTACTTTTTTCTTATGAATCTCTCTTCACTTCTGATTTTGATAATGCCACATCCTCCCTGCCACTCAGATTCCTAACCTCAGGATCATTCTCCTTCTCTGCATGTATCTGGGCTGCTGACAGCCATTGCAGTTTCCTTCTCCTTTGCAGCCAAAATATCTTTTTGCTGTCTCAGCAGTTAAAACCACCCCTTGCTTTAGTCCTTCTTGCATGTTGACTACTCTAAAGTCTTCTTTAACTGCTCAGTATTCATTCACCTACTTCAAAATAAGTTTTCCAAATGGGTATCTTGGCTGCTTCTTCAGGTCCTGTCTGCTTTGCTTCTTTTAAACTCACCTTTAGGGGCCAGTTTTCAGTTAATAGTCATAAAGCTGTTTCTTATTTTATTTTCTTTGGCACCACCTCTTCTATACTCTGTCAGTTATGTGTCACTCAGAGTTTATTGTGTGTTGAATTAACTTTCAGCCATTTGCTGCTACTACATTCTCAAATTCTTTCTGCCTTTTAGAACCACTGCGTTATGTCATGGTGGCTTCTGCCTCCATCTGTGTGTTCTGACAATGTTTTTCTTTTTTTACATTTTATCTTTTCCTCCTTTTTTTTTTTATCCTCTGCTTTTTCAGAGTGCTCTTTTTCCCTCCCCCACTCAGTCCTAATTTGATGAGTTTCAAACTAATGTGTTTCTTCACACTGATCACAAAGATGGTCTCTGCCTGGTAAATCCACCTAAAATCTAAACCATACTCAAAATATTTCATTGTGCTCTGGAGAGAAAAGCATTAGAACTCTACTGCAGTGATAAGTCATGAGCTCTTCTTTATGGAAACACTTCCCTGTGGCTTCTACCATGCACAGGAGTTTGAAACAAAACAAATTGCAAGTGTCTTCAGTCTTCTATCAATAGTGCCAGATTTCACCTCTTTGTATAACTACATGCCCTTGTATTTTATCAATGCATAGTTAGTCCTTCTTTTTCTTTTTATCTCTGTGTTTCCTTAATCTCCATTTACATCTTCGCATACTTTTTGAGCAAACCATGTCTCTGAGAGATGGGCTAAATTTATATACCAGCTGTGGACTCAGTAGAGCTAAGATGGTTTGGCAGCACAAATAATGCAAGCCCCTGCACCCATGTCGCTGTGTCAGAGTGGTACTCGTGGCTATGCTCTGGACAAATGTTTCCAACAGGTTGTAACAAACACATGAAAAGGTAGATTTTCATGCCCCAAAATCAATAGTGGTAGCTCTAAGATGGCAAAAATCACTTGTGTCTGGACCAAAAGAGTTTCCAGAGGCTGGGAACTGGCAGCCCAGAGCTTCACAGCAAACAGCTTTGCCCCAGGATCTCTTCCCTTTGTTCTTCCCCTTAATACTGGACCTCAGAGCAATGCCAATACGTATCTCAGTGGTAACTGCCTTTTAGTGAGGCAGTGGTTTCCGTCTGCTTTCAGTTCTTTTATATCTGAATATTTTCTAAATACAAATGCAAAAACATGTTAAATCTGTTCCCTAAACATCCTGTTTGAGTCAGTATTTGCTGGTGCTTTCAAATTCACATAAAATATATGCACTGAAGGGAAATCTTTAGTATGTTGCATTTTCTGTGGTGCCCAAGGCCATGGTTTTTATAGCTGTATGCTATTATTTAGGCATCTAAGTCTGTATTGCTCTTGCAATAAATACTTGATTTTACAGTCACTAGCCATCAAACATGCCCTGTGAAATATGTAATGTCAGTGAATTTAAGGCAACTGAAGTGGCTAAAATTGTTATTTTAAATCTTTACCAGGAGCTATCTGCATCTATTGGGCATGGTAATCTCCTAATCAGAGTAAAGTCCAAAGTCTCAACTTCTCTATTTGCTTCTTTTCAGGCTATAGTTTTTTTTTGTTTTGTTTTGGTTTTTTTTTTTTGTTTTTTTTTTGTTTTGTTTTGTTTTGTTTTTTTTTTTTAAGCAGATCAATAAACAATCTCAGTGTTTTCATTTTACTAAGCAATATAATATGGATGAGTACTAGTGTAGTGGTAAATCATTAATATACTCTTTAATCATAGAGTGACCATGTCCCAAAGATGTGATTTAATAATGGAAAAAAGGCCAATGAAGTGTGAAGATGCATCAGGAGGTGTGTTTCTTACTGATCTGGGATAGTATGGCATCATTTTAAAATATGTAGTTTGAGAATATTTAGGATGCCATATACATTTGTAGTTAGAGACGTGACAACATTCTAACCTGATTTTTTTTTTTTTTTTTTTTTCAAAAATTAATGCCCATGTCAGATTGGTATTTGGCAGAGGAGCCAAATGGCTTTTTGGAATAAGTAAAGCACTGCAGCTTCCAGATTCAGTAGTCCCAAGATTTGTAAGACTCTGACACTAACAGACTACAACCCTAAAAACCAACCTGTGCTTAACATGCTTGATTCAGTCATCCTATGGTACAGATAAAGGTGATTAAAATAAGAGGACAGAAATGTCATGGAAAAATATGGGTCCCGCACAGGTGCTTCTGTGTTGTTTTCAGTGGTAATGGTTCCTCGTTAGAGAAATGAGATTCTGAATCTCAGAAGAATAGACTAAATAAATAATAGTATAAAAACTCTAATTATGTTTATTATAGAATTTTATGCTTTATGAAAGACATTCTCTGCGACATGTTCCCTGATGTCAGAGGAGCTCTTAGTGACCCAGAAAATCACCTCAGTATCATTAGGAATATGTCTGTTTGTCCAGTTTAGTGGTTATTAATTTTCATTTCTACTAGCGTGAGATATTTGAAATTTTGTTCCTTCATTTCCTCACTTGGAAACCAGGAGTGAAAATTTATCCTGCTTGTATCTTGAACATTGAAACTTAATCAAGTGTAACTTTGTCAATGAACAGAAGAAACTGTAATTGCTGGGTCTTTTTCAACTGTTCTGATCCTCCAAAACTCCAGATTTTCTGTGATGGCTCTTAATACCCACACTAAAAATATCAGTCTTAAATATCTGTTTCTCTAATTAGGAATTTCTTCAGAATATCTTAATAGTAGAGCATACTGGAAACCTTGTATATATTGTTCAACTCCTAGCGTGTTTCTCCTCTGCTGTATTGTCAGTTACCTTTAGCGAATTATTGCTCCATTATGTGATCCCTGATCAGAAAAAGGGCTTTTGCAATTGCTGCTCATTTACTGAAAGCTGCTGTTATCAACACCTATCAGCCTGTCTGGAAACTTCTGTAGAGGAAAGAGTGGTTGTGTACTTTGCTTCCTTAGCAAAGGAAGCAAAGAAAGACATAAGGTGATTACCTGCACACCCAGACCCATTTCTGCCACAGCCTGTTTTGAAAGGCAGCCCATCCACTGTGAAGCCTTTTGCTCTGGGTGAGCCAAGTAGAGAAGAGATGATGTGTTGTTCTTCTATGCCTTTATCACAACCAAATTACAATCAAATCTGGGGCATGTTTGTTCAGGAGATAGCTTGCATATGGCATTTTGATGGGTGTCTTGTGACTGGGGCTGGCTCTCAGCCAGACACTAGTGATGCTGGATAAGGCACTGAGAATGGCATTCACTTTGCTGAAGAGCATGTGATTCTCCTTCTGAAGGAGAGAGTGATGCTGCCTGATCTACTGAAAAAGTTTAGATTTAGTTCAAAAACTTTGTCCTAAACAGGGTTTTGCATCATTCCTCGTGGTGCTTTGACTGGTGACAGCCAGGCAGGCTTTTCAGATATATAGACACTGTTTGGAAGGATTGTTTTCATACCTGGGACTTGACATTTACATGACTTCCTTTTGTGAAGGCTGACAGCAGAGTTTGCTGGAACGACAGCTGCTTTGCTCTGCTCTGTAAGAAAGGCCAAACAAACATTCACAGAATTTTGCCCTGCTGAAGCCTGGTCAGTCTATTTCCCATGGCCATTTCTCTGACTGTCTGAAAACCTTTATGCTAGAATTTTCTTCAGATTCAGAAAAGATAGAAAAGTAATCACAGCTGTAATTTTGCTGTTTCTTAGGGAAACTCAGATATGTTGGAAAGGTGCTGGTAGGGAGTTGAATTGTAGTGAACTTAAACCAGAGGAAGGAGAGGGATTCAAAGGAAAGCATGAATATAATTCTAGGTTAAATTTAGCTTAACACTTGCTACAAATGGACCTCTAACCATGTAAATGAAGTCAAGTCCTGACTTCATTGAAAATAAAGACAGTATTCTGATTGATTCAGTAGGGCTAGGGTTTCACCTATGGCTGGTATGATCTAATAGGTCATTGCTAATTAAGAGCATATATGGTCTCAATTCTTGCTGGTGGAATTAAATATCTGAGCACCAGCCACTGAGGGAATGGGGAAAAAACTGGTCCCTGAAAGAGTGGTCTGGGGAAGCTGTGCTATGGATTGCTGTACCCTGGTACAACTTTAGATATGGAAAAAAATTTAGCATAGGTACCAGTGTATCTTCTCCAAGATGAAAGAAAAGTAAACCAAATGCAGTAGATTCGAGGGGGAGAGCTCAGTAGGGGGGAAAAAACACAAAAAACAACAGAGAAACCTGACACAGCCATAGGCATTACTGGATTCAAGGGCATTGATCCTGAAGAGTGCTGTAAGAGATGAAATCTCTGCATGACAGCTCAGCAATAGATTGTCTGCATAATAACATGTAGATTGGAGGCAATCACTGTCTATTTTCTGTGATGAAAAATCCTTTTATTACAAGCAGATTTGATAATATTTATATTTCAGTTCCAGAACTCTCACTGACTATTGAAGTGTTTCCCTGCCTGTCCCTGCCCTCCTGCCTTTTCCCTAAAAAATATATGAGAAGGGAGGTGGACGTGGTCTTGAAGACAGCTGGAGAGAGGTGCTGAGGAAACCTGATTGCACCTTTTCAATGATAAAGTGGTCTTTTAAGAAAGATAGAGACAGACTTTGGAAAAGGGCATGCAACTATAGGACAAGTGGTCATGCTTTTCATCTTAATGGGCAGATTCAAGTTAGATATGATGAAGAAATGTTTCACTGTGAGAATGGTGAAACGGTGGTACAGGTTGCCTATAATTGTGGTGGATGCCCCAGCCCTGGAAACCTTCAAGGTTACTTTGGACAGGCTCTGAGCAATCTGTTCTAGTTGAAGATGTCCCTGCTCATGGCAGGGTGATTGCACCAGGGGACCTTTAACAGAACTATTCTCTGATTCTGTGATCTCAAAGCTTTAAATGCACATGCTCTCTAGAAAGGAAAGCAGCTGTTTCTTATTGACATTCACTGGATCCCAGCAGTGGCATTAACATGCTGATGCATCTAACATAAGCCTCAAAATGCCAGATTTCATAACTGGCCCATGAAATCTCACTCTGGGCTTGAATATGGTCTTCAAGGTGTGTATTACAATAGGACTTCTTCCTGCTTCTTAAATGGAGAAAAAATGCTAAGCTAAAAAAGCATATTTTAGGAAGGGAAGGGTGATGACATTCAGGGATGAGAGATTGCCATGAAGTTCACACAGTGCTTCTCCTCCTCACCTGCATCTCTCTTACCTCCCCTGCATCTCTGCTCAGTTCTCTGTGGATTTGTGCACCCTGCACAAAGCAGTAGCAAGTAGATCAATCTCCCTTTTCTTTCCTATGTGCTGCTCTGTTGGTTCATATGTTCTGATGTGTTTCTCCTCAGCACTTAAGGGGACTGGAGAAGTTGTGATTGTTGTGAACAGACCACTGCCTTTCAGATCCACACATCCAATGTCTACAGGACTTCTTTTCTCCCCAGAAATATTTTTTTTTTTATTTGCTATGCAGAAAAACAACCTCCCAAGCAGCCCCACTTTGGAGCGGATGGTTTTCAAAAGTGTTGTTTGATAACAAGCTTGATGTGAACTGATCTAAATTTAGACCCTACTGAAAAGAAGATCCTGGCATCTTCTTATTTCTCCCAGTGCTTGTAGTGCTGCTGCTTTGTACTGAACTGACTCTGGAAACTGATCTGGCTGGAAAACACTCCCAGCCAAAGTGGCAGGGGAGGAAACAATTTAGAGCCTGTTTGTCAAACTGCATCTGAAATGGCAATTCAGGTTCCAGCTACAAAAACGTATTGCTTGGGTTGTCTACTTATCACCAGTTTTGCATCATTAAGTGTTATGCATTCTTGGCCTGATATAATTGCAGCAGATTGCACACATGAACTGTTAATTATTTTATTTTTAAAACAGAAATTATGAAACAGAAAAATAACATTCCAACATGTTTGCTTTTGGAGCTAACCTACCACGGCAATCTGTTAGCTTGATAATGGTTAAACTCGCAAGCCCTTGCCTCAGCAGAGTGCAGTAGGGTACCATTAAGGCAGCCATCTGTTGAATGTACAGAGTGGAGGCATGAATTGCCTTGCGTTTCGGGTTTCTGAGTAGTTACAACATAGTCTTGTTCTCTGAATGCCACTGATCTGCACTGAAAAGTGCATGGAAAGATCAGGGTTCAGTGGAAGGTGAGCATCCAAATCTGGGATTGAAGACTGGGAACCCAGTCAGCTGAATGCTGGGTTAGGAGCAGGGAAGAGAGGAAGCCTCGTGGGCGAGGTAGATCACATGCTGATAGTAAGCACGACTCTGGCAAGAGCCTGAGCTGCTTGGGTTGCCTAGCGATTCAACAGATCTGCAAAACTCCATTTGCAGAACAACATTATGTTGGATTGATTCATCAGGATCAGCAGCAAAAACAAGTTATGTTCTATCAGAGTTTTCCTGCATTAGTTTAAAAATGAATTTAGTTGGCTCTAAGTGGACATTTATTTTAGTATCTTGAAGAACTGACTTTCCTCTATTAAAGCAGAATAATGTATCTGTATGATGCCCTAACTTGAACAGTACATAAAGATTAGTAAATAAGACCCCATTAAAAATACTTATAATGTAAGTAACATGGGTCCCAATAGCCTTTCTAATGTCCATTAATGCTTATTGTGAGGATCAGAGCTCATTTTAGTGAGCCATTTAGTCAAACCGTGTGATTATTTAGAAAGTTAATTCATGCATACTAAAATCTAGCTTAAGTAATGCAGAGGGTAGGAGGTAAAACTCTATGGAGACGATAGTCCTTTTTGTTATTTAATGATCAGCCATAATTAACTTGCAAATTTGAAATAATTAGAACAAATTAAAGGTATTTAACTTTGCCTCCCTAAAGAAAAATTCAAATTGCACCAAATGCAGCTTTAAATTATTCAAGTCTCAGAGGTCTGCGCCGGGTTTTTTTACAATGCCTTTTCTATGATGAGAATACCAATCTGCTTTTTGTCAGAAAGCATCCTATCAAGTAATTGTTCTTTGTGTCTAATAAATGACAGCTATTCTTCTTTGTAAAAGTATTTCAGTCTCTGAAGACTACATCAGCATTTCCATGGCATTTTAATTCAATAAAACAAAAGGTTAATGTTTTTCTACTTTTTAAGGAATGCAAATACTAGCAGTATTCAGTGGATCCTGAATGACATTTAAAATTTGCCATTTGTGCTCAGCGGGGATATCACGATATGAAGCTCAGACAGGGTGGAAGGAATGTTCAAGGTGTGTCTTGGTGATGGTGTACTTGGATATTCATAATGAAGCGGCAGTGCTGAGATTTGCTTCTTTTTTCGTCACTCTACATAGCCTGCCCTGGTATGTAGGGTAGGTAGGTTAACAAGGTCTTTATTTAGATGGTCTTCTCTGTTGGGTAACTACCAAGGAGTGCCAAGAAAATTCATTGGATATCGTGGTGATCTGCAGGAAGTCCTACTAACCATAGTGCCTTTGAGTGACATGCTGGGTGGTTGGATTTGAAAATAGACAAGAACCTGTTTTGCTGCTAAATCTCTCCAGACATAAATAGCTGATTCCTTTTGACCATATGTTGAGTTTAAATTTCCATGTTGTAATAGTCACATCATTCGTTTTACTAATTATTCCAGAGGTGAATGAGTAATTATGTTCTGAAACAGATTTTTTTTTTCTTATGTTTTCTTTGTTTAATTGTGCTAGATAGTTAATTACTGCTTTTTAAAATTTCTCTACATTATCCCTTTCTCTCCTTGGTCTCAACAACTTTCAGATTAAGTGTCATTTTAAGATTTGAGACTCTGTCCTTACTTAAGCAAAACTTTAGCATGAGCTGACTTCTATTATATACTAAACAATGAGGCTCTAGTTGTTTAGTAAGGTTATAAATGCAAATACATTTGCTTTTGTTATGTATTATACCTTAGCTTATGTATTTCTTCTTAATGTCTGTTTCTGTTTGAATTGTGTCTGCCAATGTGGTATTTAAAACAGAACTCAGTATTATAGAGCTAACTGCACCATAGAAGATACTGCATTTAGAAGGAGAACCAGTCGAGTAATCCCCTCCTTATCTAAAAGCCAATGGTCACTGTCTTCACATGAGGACTATAGGTTGCAGTCAAATGTGCTTTAAACAGCTCAAAAAGCATCCAAATAATTACAGCCTCACTGCTTTTTAAAATGCTGTTAATCATCCCAAGTACAGGCAAATGGAATATCAGGTCCTATTTTATCAGAGAAATCTGGTCAAGTATTACACCTTTAAGCCTCTTTAAGCAGTTGCTAGGATCCAAAACCACCTCTTGGAGCTCTTGTAGTTGCAGGAATTAGTAGGGTAATAATTTTATATAATTCAAATAAGGTACTAATTTAGTTCACCATAAATTTTAAAAATACTTTGCAGTACTATTAGTGGCCACACAGTTAGAAGCCCTAAAGTAAATGGAAGTTATTTGGAGAAGTTATATCCAACACTTCAGTCAGTTATTATAGGTCACAAGCCATTATATACTGTTCTGCATTAGCAATACAGGAGTAGTACTAATTGTCCAACAAGCTCAGTGGGCCCTATTAAACAATGTCTTATACAGTACATTGATGGTAAACTTTTAATTTAGCTATCATTTCCTGCTTTTTCCTCAGATCTACAGTAACTTCAGTCAGTGCAAGCTTTTAGGTAAAACATTCTTGTGATTCAGTCTCCACAAATCTGTATCGTAACTAATAAAAGCTCAGTGACAGGCTTTGGGTTGCTAATGTAAAATTGGTGCTTAAACAGGAAGATGTATCATAGAAATATAGAATGGTTTAGGTTGGAAAAGACCTCTAGGTTCACAGAATCCAGCTGTTAAGATTTTTTTAGTCTTCTAATAACTTAAGAAAGCTGTTTTTTGCTTCCATGGTTGCAAGTAGATCAATATAATCTTGGAATGAATTGTATTATTTCATGTGGATAGTACAAAGATTTTTTTTTTAATATCTTTACTTTCTTTTATAAAGGAACCTTTTATGACAGAGACTAATGACTTACATATGTTGGGAATTGTCATTTAAAGCATTAGTTATTTCCCAGAGTTATTTCCCAAATTTTCAGAATTTGAAAGCAGTAGCTTTCCTTTAGTGAGAGAAATGTGGATCTTCCTCCTGTCTGCCCAGAACGTTTTGAGATACCTGTATCTGCAAAGCTTGATGTCATGATTGCTCCCCATCACCAGATTTGCTTCCTGCCTCTATCCGTGCAGTGTTTATGACTGTGTTGAAGTTCGTCTTGAACCATAATGATTCTGATCAACTTTCTCTTTTCTTACTTTACTCAAAGTACTGCACTTCTGCACCAGATTCTCTCCCACCAGTTTGCTCATACATTCTCTATAATGTTTATAAGTACCTCTGTTCATTAGTCTCACCTCTTTGTTTCCTCTCTTCTCACCCATTTTCTTCTTGAATCAGCTTCTCACTGTCCCTGGAGGCTTTAAAAAAAACATATAGATTTGGTACTTGGGGATGTTGTTTAGCAGTGGCCTTGGCAGTTGTACTCAGATGATCTCAGAAATCCTTTCCAATAAAAATTATTATGGGATTCTGTGATCTGCTTCCTTTTTGCAAACTAAAATTTCAGATTTCTCTTCACATAATCTTCTTTGTTTCCTCTGTATTCTAGTGAAGTGAATATTTTTTTTAAATTATTCTTTCTACCAATTTTAGCCTGTTGTGCTGGACAAAATCTGTCTTCATCTTCATTTGCATGTCTTCAACCTACTGGTGCTGTTCTAACCACTTGAGAAATCCAGGACCTAATGCTTTAGGAAATGTGCCCAATGCTGCAAAACTCCAAATACAGTTGTCAGGGTGCTGCTGGCTGCTGATAACCAAAGACTCCTGATAAAGTGTGTTGGTAACTCTTCAAACCTTAGGCATTCTGCTTTCAGAAATTATAAATGGATTCAACAAGAGCTCAACCAGCAGCATGATGTTTATGCTTCTGGAGAGTAAAAGTCGGTAGAGAGCTGGGTGCAGTGTTAAAGGGCCAAATGCGTCATGTAACAGCACGGTCTTTCTTTCCTCCCAGTGTCCCGGTGTTGAAACATGAAGATTTTTTACTGAAGACATCTCCAGTGAGCAAAAACTCCAGAAAACCAGGGAGCAGTCATGGGAACAGTTCAGAGAAAAAAATGGTTGGCTTTGGTGTAAATGTGGATGATGGACAAAGCCCTCAAATGCAGACCAAGAGGGTAGGCACCAAGTCCAGGAAAGGTAAGGGGAAGCATACTGTATTACAGGGCCATGAGTGTGCTGGTGTGTTCATAAGGATATCAGTAAAATGCACAATTAAAGGAAGAAGTTTTGCAGGTATTTAAAACAACCTAAGAGAAGGTGGTAGCTCCTTATTTAAAAAAAAAAATTAAATAACAAGTGGAGATCCTGTCTACTCTTCCTGATGAAAAAGTAGCCCCTTAATCTCAGAAAACTCCTTCAATGATTTGTTTTTTAACTTCCCAAAAGGTGGTGAGAATAAGTGCATTGGGGTTTGCTCTTCAAATATAATCTTTGCATTCTTTTCCTTGAGTGATGACTTCACCATCACAACCTGCTATTTTACCACACAGGGATGTCTGTACTGCTATCCTAGAACCTGTCCTGCCCTTACCTTAGTGCCTCCAGTTAAGGAGCAGAGATGCAATCTTTTATCTCTTATGAAGAGAAAAGGTTGGGGGAAAAAAGCTGCTTAGCCTTGAACATAATCCTTGGTTCAATTACGAACTAGCATTTTTAAAATATTTTTTTATTTTAACTTGTCAGCCAGGCTGCCATATATGTCAGCATAAAAATAAAGAAAATGGCAAAATGAGAAGAAATACAGTGCAGTTCTCAAAGGAACAAATAACTTGTGTTATTGGTTAAGACCGTACCAACATTAAAAAGCAGTCCCTGTGAAGAAACTTTCAAAAGGGTATCATCAGCTTGGACCCAAACAGTGGCTGAGGTTAATCTCTGCCAAGGCACAGCTACAAAAGTTGGAAGCCTGTAAAGGGCTTGTGTCCAAAAAAATCAATTTCTAATTTGAAACAAAATCATTTTTGACTAACAGGGGTTCAGGACCCATTACTTTTGCTGTATAATCTGCTGACATTTCACACTTTCTGTTGTGCACAATGAATCCTAATAGTCATTTTATAACATTGCTACACCAATCAATTTAAGCAAGAGAAAGCCGTTACAATTCTGCAAAGTTTCAGGGGCAATTTTCACTGATGGTTTTCTTTTATGGTTTTTTTCAGCTATCATTTTTTTTCTTCTCTTTTCCTCTTCCTTCTACCCCCCTCCTTCTCTATGCTGCAGTGATGAAACAAGGATTTTTCACAGCTGGATGGTGGGTTTTGTTCCTTAGATTGGGGTAGTCTCCAAAAGTAATTTATTTTCCATAGATTCAGGGGAAAATATCCAATCTGGTCTCTTCTTCATTCATTCATTCATTTCATTTTGTAGGACTGAGGAGAAGTTACAAGATGCATCTGGCTATTGCACATAGCAACTGAGCTGCACCTCTGCTGATTTAGTGATTGTAGCAGTCAGCATGATCTCTTAAGATAGTGGGCATCTTTTGCAAGGACTTACTGGGATTGCTGGTTTTTATGGTATAGAGCTGCATTGCAAAATTTGACTTACAAACATTGTCACTTGCTGTGAGAGCTGATAAAGTTCAGAGGAATGCTTTCAAGCTGTGGAACAACCTCAGGTCTATTACTGATTTGAATGGTTGTTTATCACAAGGCAAATTACCTAGCACTAATCACTGAAGTTGAAGTCTTCTGTATTTAGTACCTTTTTAATTGGCTTCCTTCTGTTATATATTTGGACTCCTTTAGCAAGCACACACACATACTTGTAAAGTGTTTTTTCCATCTTAGGGGATCACCAGGACACAGTGTCAAGATTTTTAATTCTGGATAGCCTGGGCTTAGTTGGCTCTGTCCTTTCTTTTGCTGTCCTTTCTCATCTGCTGCTGACCTAGGATTTCTGGTTCAATGCAGTATGAGAAAGGGAAGTGAAATCCAAAAGGTGATATCTCGAGGCATGAAGCTTAAAGTAATTTAGCCACATATCTGAAGGTGGCTTTTTGGTTGGAACACAGCAGTGCTGTGTACAGAAACATGTTCAGGTGAAAACTTCTCAACCATCAGATGCTGACCTATTGCTACAGAGGTTTATTTTTTCTTATGATGGTATTAGTCTGGTCTGTTTATATGTTTTCCAGGATGTTGTCTCTATCCAAGCACTCCTTAGTGCAGTGCGAGTGATCTGAGCCTTTGGGCTTGCTGTACCACCAGGAATGGTGGCTGTATCAGTAGTAGTGTCTCTCCAGAGCAGCACAGGCGCATGTATCAGGTTTAAAATTATTGATCAGGAAGCTGTCCTCATCCTGGAATGGTGGAAGGCTTTCCTGCCTACAGGACTGCTCACTTGCTGTGACAACAGTGGGTTTGAAAATGGGGATTTCCTATCAAGTATACTTTTTCTTTCTCCCTGATAATGGTTAGTAATGGGGAGAAGAGCATTGTTAATGTGGTCCCTTCACCTTGTGGAGTGGAAAGGGTTGCATCTGCTCTCTTTTGAGGGTGGAAGCTTACTGGAGCAACTTAGGAAATCAATTTTTATTCCCTCATTGTTGATTTTTGACTTCTGTTTCTGCTTGCTCCTTAGTTTTTATGCCTGTGCTTCAGCAGGTGTTTGTGTCTTGTAGTCAAACTTTTTTAGTATTGCCAGCAAAACTTTAAGCAGTTGAAGCAATCCTGAAGTCTTAGATTCTTTCAGCAGTAAATTGTTTTTATTGGTGTCACCACCAGCTATGTCAATGTGTACTAAAAGCTAAGAACTTGTCCAGTTAAAAAGCACTGGAGTACAGAAACTTGTGTTTCTCTTCCTTTTTGCTCTTGAAAATTTTGCTGTGGGGGTGGGAAACTTAGATCCATTGCACTGTGTAATATTGGGCAATTAGCTACATTTCTGTGTAAAGTATTCATCTTTACTGAACACTTCCTGAAGTACTCTGCATTGAAACAAAAGAAAGAACAATTTTCTCCTTTGTTTCTTCTTGTTGGACATAACTTCTGCATGATGTTGTATAGTGTGCACACTTTCCTTTTTTATATGCAAAAGAAAAAGCCAGAGAAGGAAAATTATTTTAGCTCATTTTAGCCCTGTACTTTTCCAGGGGCTGATTTCTCTAGATAGTGTTTGTTTTTCAGTAGTTTTTCTGATGTAGCTTCTTAGGGATTCAGGATCTGGGACATCTTTCCTTGAGGGAAGACTCTTCCGTACAATTGAATAGAGCAATTAGTTAATATTAGTGAAACGCTTTGAAGATGTAAAGTACTATATAAATGTTAAGTCTTATGAATATTACTATTATTCAAGTCATAAAGATTTCTTTTATGATTATCAACCTAGATTTCCCATTGCTTGCTTTCATTCCATTGCTGCTTGAACCAGCCTCATCCATATTTCTTCATTCTTAATGTTTACACTTCTAAAATATAGACTGATGTATTTCCCCACTTTCATAATGTTTTAGTTGTCTGTTTTTCAAGCAGAAATATATGGCTATTTGACTTTTCTCAAATGATTCTTTAATCTACTTTAAATCATTCTTGTACCAAGTTAGCCAAATTGAAAATAGTATTCTTAACATTACCATTTAGGAGACATTTATAATTGCTTTGAGGGTAGCTTGCCTTGTAAGCTTATATCTATGGGGTTTTTTTGTGATTTTTTGCTGCTGCAGGTTCTTTCCATTGGTGTCAGGATTTAAATTACCACACTATGGAAGAGTTTTTTCTTTTTTTCAAGGGGTAAATGTGTCTACCTTTTTCCATGTTTCTTGCTTCTCTAGATCATCTGCAATGTCTCCAGTCTCATACTGTCTTCTAACACTTGCAATCTAATTAATTTGCTGTCATTTGTATCACCCCAGTTCTCTATGACTTTTCATAAATAATTACCAGTCACTTCATAAATTCATTAACTAATTCCCTTTAGCCCTGAAATATATATCCTTCAGACTAAAGACTTTGTATCTTTTTTTTCCCCCCTGGTAGTTTCTTTTCATCAGCTTTATATAGACAGGTATTATACATCAACAGGGTCTTCATTATCCTCTGCTTGCCAATTTTCCCTTCTTTATTTTTTTTCTCATAATATATTTTAAAATTAGTAATAGCTTGGACAGTTTTGGGAATTTTATTGATTTAATCATCGTTATATATTTGCTTGTTCCTGGGTGTTTCTTTTTCCTCAAAAGACTTGCATGCCTTTTCCAAGATGTATTTTTAAACTTTTTTTTTTTTTAAATATACATTTATTTGGGATTTCTTTATGCCTCTGCTTTATGTCTGTGCAGCCTAACAGCCGCAGTAAATTCCTGCTGGGTTCCTTTTCTTTTTTTCTTTTTCTAGCTCTGGTAATATTTTCAAACTTGGGTATTTGAACAGTCCCCTTGAGGCTGTGTTGGCCACTTCTGAGTCCATGTATTGTCTTTTTTTGCAGAGATACATCTCATTTTCTGTGGATGTAGTATGTTGATGGTGTGCCAGCCTTGTCTCATATTAGCAATCGAATATTTTCTCCCGTGTTAACAAGGTTTTTATTACTTTGGTGTTAGTTTCTTAGAATTCAGCTGCCTCATTCCACTGTCACATGAAATGATTTATAAATATCTCTTATTCGATCATAAAGTCAAAACTCTAAGCAAGACGCTTCCAGTCTTTATATGCGTACCCACTCTTCTCATCATGAATTGGCACACTATCAAGTTACCAGGGACACACAATCAGCATATATCCCCATGATATTTCAAGACTTCCTTCACTGATAATTAACTCTTTGTTAGGCAAGATTTTTTTCACTGCATGGTGCTGAAACACAGTTCATTATAGCAGGGTGGTAACTTTTTTTGTGTTATTCTCCCTAAAATACATCTTAAAACATTTGGATTTATTCAAATGCATGTATTTGTATAAATCTTAGATCAAAACATTTTTTTAAATAATTCCTTGGCCATTTTGTGATGCTTCCGGTTGCAGCATGGCTGAGAGATAATGCTTCTGTTCACAGAGCTGAGAAATATTTGGACATCACAGGGTTACATAAGGAGCTAAAAATTGGTTTGACTTCAGTTTTTGATGATATGTTTAGTTGTCCCTATACTGACTCGAGTTAAGTGATGTTCGTTGCACACAGCTAATTAGGCTAGATTTAAAAAGCCCAAATTCACAGGTTTTTGTGTGGTAGATCAGATAGCTCCTAATTTTCCTTTTTCCCTTTGCCTCTTATTTACATGTATGCTATCTGTCTTACTAAATCTGATCAATGAAACTCAGTTCTCAGGTGAGCAGATGAAAAGTTGGCTGAACCACCAGCCTTCAAGGGTTGTCATCAGTCCAGCTGGCATCCAGTCCATAGTGGTTAGCTGCTTAACATCAACAGCCTGGGCAGCGGGACAGGATGCACCTTCAGTAAATTTGCAGGCTTGGGGAAGCAGTCAATGTGCTGGAGAACAGGGCACAGTATTCAAGGGACCTTAAGAGGTTGGGAAAATTATTTGACAGAACTGTTTTTAGGGAAAAGGGAAATGCCCGTGTCCTTCAGCTGGATTGAACTGACACTGAAGAAACCCTGAGTGCAGTTTTGCCAGAAAAGAATGGGGTGTCCTGCTAAACAGCAGTGAGTCAGAGATGTGCCTGTGTGATGGACCTTTTACTGGGCCATAATCATACAACTGTGGTCATCAGAGTGATGAAATGACATTTACCCCCAGTTAGCTTAGTGAGACTGTGTCCATAAATGCTGTGTCCAGTCTGGGACTCCACAGTGTACAGACAAACAACACTGACAAACTGTAGGAAGTCTGGCAGAGGCAGCCAGGACAGCCATAGGGCTGAAGCAAGAGACTGAGAAGGCTGAGTGCATTCAGCTGTAAGAAGACATGACTCAGCATGGATCTTGCTTCTTGCTTTAGCTACTTTCGGAGAGGGTGTAGAGAAGAGGGAATGAGCCTTCTTCGAAGTCATCATCAGCCACACAAGAGACAGCAGGGAAAAGTCACAACTCAGAAAATTCTGATTAGCTATACAGGAAACATTTTTGACTATGAGGCTGGTCAAACAGTGGAACCAGAAGAGTTTCCCAGAGAGGTTCTATCAGTGAGATATTCAGAACCTAATGTGATAAATGTCTGAAACCTCTTGATGCTGTTTGAATGGAGGATTTAACTACATGACCTCTAAACTTCACTTTTAAACCTAAATTATTTTTTAATTCAAGACTTACTTGGAGGTGGGAAGAAGGAATTGATTCTCAGTTCTATTTTATTTAAATGAAAATACTATTGCAGTGATATTTACAGTTGGAGAACTAACATCTTAAAGCATGTAATGAGAACTACATCTGTGAAACAAGCTGAATTCCGTGGGCCACTTAATGATTAATAACCACGCAAGTCTGTCAAGCTCTGGGTAGTAAGATGGGGACTGGAGAGTGTGTCTTATTCTACAGATTTGATTCTGCATGGTCCTGAAAAGGATGCTGTGCACAGTACTATCAACTGATGCACTCTCTGTCATTTCTCTGTGTATATTTCTCACTCAAAAACTGTTTCAGTTTTTTGTTCCAATGTCCCAGTAAGGTAGAATTGAGAAACAGCTATTCCAAAATCTCTTAGCTTCTGATGCCTGGTTTGTCTTCATTCCACAGCGACAACTTCAGGACTTCGGAAGGATGCAGCCATTTCTCCTGGGTTGATGGGCAGCAGCAGAGTGCCTGCAACCACAGCCGTATCACCGATTCAGCATGACTCTTCACGGTGAGCTGCTGGGTGATCTCTCGTTTAAGATTCTGCAAAAACAACCACCAAATTCTCCCAGATGCAGGGAAGTGACTGAATTTCTATGATGTTTCATATTAGCACAAGCTGAATAGTATAAGCTAAAACCTGCCATATCCTTTTGACATTTATAGTAAGCCTTAAGTTGCATGTTAGAATAAAAAAAACAAGAATATGCCAAGTTCTAACATTTTAATTTTACTTAGATTTTGAACAGAAAGTATTTTATGTTTCAAGTCCTGACACATTAAATACCTTTGTAAATAATTTTAATGGACAATGTTAACCCCGTTAGGTTTTACATTTGCTTGAAGATTTTAATCCCTTGCCATTTGCCTGCCTCCTCCCCCACTCCTATTTTTATCAAATGACACTTCTTTTAAAATGTTTTGTATGAGAGTTATTTTATGTTTAATGACAAGCAACAAAATCACATTAAGTCAGCAATTCCTGATTATAGTATATGTCTGCACTAAATGCACTGGAAAAGCAGCATTATCACTTCTGTTCCAATGAAAAAACTAAAAGCAGCATTGTTGTTATGCTTACAGGTCTGAAAACAACTTCCCTTCTTTAGGCAAGATTACATTTCTAGAGGTAACTGCCTAGAAGCACGGCATACGATCCCTGCTTTTCTTTATCATATCCTACATTTTCTCATAATAAAATCTTCAGTATAGCGACAAAAAAGCAGATTGAAATATGAACTTGTACTATTTTATACCACTAGTTAGATAACAGTACAGTGGCATAACAGGAATGTGCAGCTGTTCGTGAGAAGAGTTAAATGTTTCTTGGAGGATGAGAGGGCTAGAATCAGATTTAATCTTCTCTTGGCCCAATGGACTTGGAAAATGTATGCTTAATATTATCCATGTATTCTTGGCAGCAGCTGGCAGTTTATTTCTATCTTCTGAGAGAACTTGTGATATATAATAGGTGAAGAATCACTATCAATATTGACAAATTTGTACTTACTTGTTATGGAAACATAACAAGTTTTTTTCTCTTCATAACACAATGTTTTTTTTCCTCTTCTGATGGAAGGGATGATAATTCTTGGAGGATTTAAGAACTGAGTGAGATTGGGTTGTTTCCCACAAGTAGCTGTTTGTTTAAACTAACAGAAACCACAAGATTGCCTAACCATTTCTCTTAGAAGCAGTGGTTACTTTTGCAAGGCAGGCATAGCAGATAAAGTGTGTGTAAAGATACTGCTTGATACTGTCTAATAGGGCTAGGTTGAGATTCCATTCAAGCACTGAGGAGTAGATATAATTATGCACATCATATGAAGATTTCTGAGAAATTTTATTCAAGAGGATTGATGGCCTATTCTTTTCCACAGAGGGGAGTAAAATATTTGTTGAAGTATGCTGTTAGAAATCATACCAGGTAAAGTGATCAGTAAAAGGAGTCTGATTAGCTGTCATCTTTAGAGTATTTTTTTACCAGTTGATGAAAAATCCTGTATTTCTGGGCACTTTCTCCCATGTTTCCTCTCTTTCTTTCCTACCATTGGTGCTGTAGGTATTATTAACTAGGTTAAACAGCCATGTTGTGCTTTCCCTTACTCCTGGCCTTCTCTAATTAACAATGGCAAATGGAAAAGTATTCCTGGGGAAACCTGAAGCTGATTCTATCCTTCATCGAAAAACCTGCTTGGGCAGCAGGTCAGTCTCAATTTATCACTGAATGGTTATAAGCTTAGACTGCAGGTTTAACTAACTAAATTAATCAATATTGAGGATTATTGCTGCTTTTGTGCCACTAAAGTTAGGGTTTGTCAGCATGTTCATTATGATCTGTGATTTGGGGGGGTTAACAGCTTAACCACAACAGTTGGCACAGATCTGAAACTTGCAACACAAAGCCCTAGCCTAAGAGCAAATTTATTTATTCAGCAGTACATGTAAACCTAATTACTTCTGACTATTTAAATTTATAGGACTAGATTCAACTCTTGTTTGTGCCAGCTTTAACTAGCACAAACCCTGGCACCCAGCAGTAGCAGCAATGCAAAGCCTGCCAGAGAGAAGGTGCTGGAAAGCGACAGAAGCTCCCTGGCAGCGAGAGGCATCAGGGTGCTAGCACAGCTTCTGGGGAGGGCTGGCTGGGTAAGCAGGCATGGCAGGTAGAAGATGTGTTGGCATGATAGCCTGCCTTGGCAGGGCTCAACTGGTGGCTTCAGAGTGTTACAGCTACCTCCTGCTTGAGAAATAATTGCTGCAGTCCTGCTTCCTTCTCTGTCTCAGAATGAATCATGTCATGAACAAGAAGTAAGTGTCCCTGGAAGGTACATATAAACCTTGAGAGCCTTAGTGCTAGACCTGTAGAAGGACTAGTCTCACAAAATGAGTGTGCACAAGGTGATTTTTTCAGTGATATCTCTGAAAGAAAAAGAAAACCTCAGCTTTTCCTTCTCTGGCATCTGGAGCTGGGTTAATAGTGAATTTGTTTACCTGTCAGGCTTTTGTGCATGACTATCGCTGCCTTCCATAGCATGGCCAAACACTGCAAGTTTGGTTATCCAGTATTCTTAAGCCAAGTGTCTACACTTGCATGAGGCCCTTGAAATTATGTTCACAGCAGGTCTGGAAAGTTCTTCTAATCCATGTGCTCATTTATCTAGACCAAAGCAAATATATTTGGGAAAAAAAATTCACAGGCAAGATTGGGGCTGTGCAAATTTGGAAGAGCTTGTTCCTAAAGCATGGTTACTCTGTGTTAAATATTACCTTTTTGGTGACCAGTTGCATTTTTTCATAACTGGTATTTGCCTAGAAGAGAGTGTCTGTGTTTCTGCTGAACTGGAGGGGGAAGAACAGGGGAAGTACTGAAGCACAGGGCAAGTACTGGCATATTGATGCTTTCATTCGGTAATGAAATTTTTACATAAACTAGATCTTACCTTAGTTATTCTAGTTATTCTCAGGTACTTACTTCAGCAAAACAAATGTTGTATTGCATACAGGAGGAAAAATGCACTAAATTAAAGTATTCAGCTATTTCTGGGCAAATAAAAAAAAAAGGAAGTTGTAAATTGTACATTCTGAAATGCCATTTAATTTGATTACAGCTCTGTTGCAATTGTCAGGCTCTCCCCACGTAGCGTGGAGTTTGGCACAGTAAGTCCTATAACACTGTGGAAATTAAGCACCTAAAAAGACACAGGCCAAGTTTGTTTTGCTCACCATGGAAACAGATAATTCTCCTGTAGAGTTTTTCACTTTGGACAAAACGAATTCAAGAACAGGTAAATTAAGGGACTGTGTGATAGTCAGAGATTTCAGCATTAAGTCTTGGGTTTTTGGTTGCAGTTTCAGATCAAAGCTTTCATACTTACTGAATGCTTTGTCTTGGAGGGAAGTTTCTCGTGGCCAATAAAAGAAGAGATTTAGAAGTTCTTGCAATACAAATGCTGTATTTGAGCTGTACTGTTATCTGTTAGACTACAGTGGCCTGTTGAAGTTCTTATAAGCAGATTGTGTTGTGTAAATTTGTGTTTGGGGACATTTTAAAAACAAAACTATTTACCCAATTGCCCAGCACATCTCAGGTGAATGTGTACTCAGGGACTTTTAAGCAAATTAATATCTGATGTAAAATATAATGTGCAGGATTGTATACTTAATAGTGCACACTGGAATTGTCTAAAGTAGATCTGTTGTGCTGAGTGTTAGGAAATACGACAATGATGAGATTCAAGGTTTGTCTTACTTATGTGGTAGTTGATTTTCACATCTTTGCATTTTGGATGCTTAAATACGGGTATCAAGACAATTTCTGAAGTTCTTTAGACTGTAAGATCTAAGCAAGCACTGCCAAAGAAATAGATTTTTTTTTCTCAAGATCAGACACGACTCAAGATTCAAAAGGAGCAGGAAACTTCCATTCCAGATTTAACTTAGGAACATTTAAAGAGATTTAGAGGATGTTTAGAGTAGGGGAGTGAGTTAGTTTCTGAAAGTGGTAGGAGACACAAGTTTTGCCTACTCCCTGAGAAAGCCAGCAGTGCAAAAAGTCCAATGTAGTTCCATATGCAAGTGATAAAACCAGACATTGGCAAATTAATCTCTCTTATTCACAATGTAGGTTGTTAATTGTTCTCTCTGCTGGCTGTCGATATAATGTGAAATTTTCATTCCCCATTCAAGATGGAAAAAGTTGTGGCTGAAAATGTTAACATTTGCATTTTTATTTGTTGATTTATTTAAAGGACAGCCTCTCTTACAGCAATCCATCACTCAGTGACACCCCAAATATGAATAATGTATTGTAGACTTGCGGTTACAATGTGTAATAAGTGCCAGAGACAGTAGAAGAATGTTAACTATGTTGCAAATGTAATATTTATCGACTCATACTTTATTGCTTTCGAGGTTCAATAATACTGACCATAGGACATTAATATCACTTATCTTGATTTTAGTTGAGCACCTCTATATGTAGAAATAACCCATCTATCCCATACTTACAAAATAAATGTGAATTTTACAGCTCTTTGTAAGAAGTGCATTGTAGGATTCTTGGCTTACTGCTCACAGTTCTCCTTTTCTACCTTTTCATTTACCTGTACCTGACACTGATCCCCCTCCAGTTGCCTGACCCAGGTGGTGAACACCTCAGCAGTTTCCTAGAGTCTTCATTTAGTGGCTGCATTGTGATCTTTGCTTCAGATAGGATTTGGGCTAGGTGTCTTTTTCTATTAAAGACCAGTATGAAAAGAGTTGTCCATTGCTTCTCTTTGGAAAAACAACAGCTAAGAGGCTAAAACAGAAATACCTTCTCTTTTGGAAAGACACACATAGCAAATCTAAATAATCTGTTTGAAGATTACAGATATCAGAAAGAGAAGTGTTTGGTAAGTTCAACATTTGCTATAGACGTGGAACTTATTTTCAGAGAAATTTTTACTCAAGGAATAGAAATATGTTAAAGCAATTTAGGAAGATTGAGATTTAAAATTCAGTAGGTTTGAGAACCAAAATTTTTTGATAACCTGCTTAAGGAAAGAATTTGAAGTAGGGTTTTGCTACAGTTGCAAATCCTTCAGTAGTGATTATTCCTGTCTTTAGTAGCTGCTCCAGAGTTCTGCTGTGGAAACTGATAGTGACTGGGCAAACACTCCTCCTTATCTGCTCTGTTTGGTTACAACCACTAAAAGCTTTGAAGTCTCAGGGGGGAAATGCAGATGTGAACCCAGGGCTGGGATCTAAACCAAATTTAACAATGGGAGATTTCAAGCTTGTGTTGAAATCCGATTTCACCTGTGATGCCTGGCTCTTGGGAAACTTGGAATTGGGTTTGGCCATGAAAATGATAAGCCTTGATTGTATTTTGTGTTGTAGACATCAAGTAAATTTTGAAGTGACATTCTGTATTTACATCTGAGGTTATCAAATTTAACATCATTGGTTTCTTTTTTTACTGTTTGTAACAGGAACACCTATTTGTGTCAAAGCAGCCCACCTAATAGGTACTCTGCAATAACAGTTTTGGTGTATCCATTGCAGACAATGAAAATCATATTGGGAAATTCTGATTTGCAGTGCAAAAGGATTAATGTTAATTACCAACTGTTGGCTGTAATTGTCACCCTCATTAAAATGCAGAATTATGTATTTCTTAGTTATAAATAACCCTTCTAATTGTACTTGATGTATGCCAGTTTAATCAAAAAGTACACTTGCAAACAAGCAGATATTTGCATTAATCTAGCACTGGATCTTTGAGTCTTTTTTGATCATCTTTTATTCCAAACTTGACTAGTTGGGGGAGGTCTATTACAGCTACATATCTTTTACACTTTATTTTTTTTTCAGATCCATGGATCTGACAGGATTTTGTATTAAAATGAGGGAAAATGTCTTCTGGGAATGCTCAGTGCAACAGAAAATGTGTCAGTTTTGAAGTAGTTGGCAAGGTTTCCATCATTCAGTGGTATGACAATAACTTGACTGTAGTTTGAAAGTAATAATAAGCAAAGGAAAATAGAGTACAAATCATGTTATGAAACAGAGTTAACTCTTTGCATAATTTTCATTGTTATTTTAATTACTATTTTTTACAATTTTTCCCCATGTGCATTTGCAAGTTCTCAAATACCACATCAAATCTTAAGAGAATTTTGGTTTGTTGGATGTGATTCCTGTTTGCATTTGTAATCACAGCAATGAAAACAGCCTCAAAATATTTTGAGGCTCCTCTGTACTTTCCTCTACTCCTTTGTCAAAAAAAAAAAAATTTTTTTTTTTGAGATTTGTTTTATTTTTGAGATCTTACTTTTGTCCCAAAAGATGTCTCTGCCATCCTTCCACCATATTGCATATATAAATTTCCTTTTTCTTCTCTCCTTCATTTTCCTGGGCCTTTCAGTCTGTAAACTCCTTAGGGCAGGGTCTTGCGACAGCATATCTTCATGCTTGGCTGGTCCATGCAGTAGTGTTGTTTACCTGTGATGATGGTATAGTTAGGATGGAATTTGTCTTGCTTATCTTGAGACAACTGAGCTAGTTACCCTCACTATTTTATTTTAGAACCAGCTAAATATCCTTTTGGTCATACCTATTAACCCTGTGAGCTGTAAAATAAGCCTGCAGTAACACACACTGACACCTTATCTCTCGTAGCTGAATATGTGGAACTAAAAATAAGTTGTTTGTCATTCATATTTTCATTATGGATGGGAGGCAAATGCAGGGTTAACCTATGTGCTGCATGGTTGGTGCCCTGATTATTAATATACTTTTAATGCTTGCTCTATGAATTGAAGGGCTTAGGCATCAAAGATGTAAAGCTCTCCACTCTGGGACAGGGTGTGTATATGCCTGATTGTGAGCATGCAGCATCTGTTTCAGCAGTATATGAGCTTGTGCTGTAGTAACATTTTCAATAAAAATCATGGAAGTTTGGCTGCTTTGGAGAGTCCTGTTTTGAACTGTTGTACATGGTGATGCCCTTTAACTTGAACTTGGGGACTGTGGTACTGCAGTGATTTTTGGTATTAGCAGGACCTGGCATCAGTCTTATCCATCCCTGCCTATCAGATGTGCTGTGCACCAGGGGATGGTCTCAGCATGCAGACACAGCTCTGTCTTCTCAGGTATTTCATAGTTATTTCCACCTGATGAGTTTCCTGCTTCAAAAATTCATTCCTGCCTCTGTGTCACCTAAGGACAGTAACCAGTTATTGCTTTACAGTGTCTGATTTGCACCATTTCCATACGTCTTTAAGCCTTTGTGATATTCTAGTTTTCTGCCTCTATAAAGACATTTTGCTTTTCTTTGAGCTACCATTAATAGCGTAGTAATATCAGCAAATGTCTCTTCCTTATTTGTCCTTTCTCTAGGCCACTTGTGAATGCATTAAAGAGTTCAGGCCCTCACAAATTTCAGTGAGCTCCACTGGTGACCTCTCTGGCCACTTTATAGCAGACTAGTTTTAATGCTTTCTCCTAATTTCTTGAGTTTTAGCCAGTTATCTATCCATTAATGGATTTTTCTCTTAGTTTATGTCAGCTTTTAAGTATTTGGTAATAGACTTGCTGGAGGACTTTCAGAACTCCAAATAGATTATATAAATTATATTTTCCTTATTTAGATGCATAATAATCTTATGAATCTTGTAGAGGTCCCCAGTGAATGAAGACTTTATATTTAATCTATGCCAATATGTCAAGTTTATTAATTCCTCATTATAATTTCTATCAATCTGCTTGTTCTAAACATTAGACCTCTTCATTTGTAGGTTTCTGCATCTTTCCAGATCACTTAAAAAAAAAAAATCATGCATTTGCTCAGAACTGAAGCAGTTTTAGGCAATTAGTTACAAGCTACAGTTAATAGTTCAGCTGTTTCATACCTGAGCTCCTTCAGAAGCTTGAGTTAGTACCAGCTGATCCCAGCAATTCATTATTGTTCATTCACGTAGAGTTCTTCTGTAATTTATTTGCAAGACATCTAACCTTCAAACAGGTCTTCCACTGTGTCCTCTGTACCTTCAGAAACTTCATAAGTTCCCACATAGAATTTTTCTACTGTAGCTTTATCATCCTCTTCCTTTTGTAACTTCATTTCTTTCTAGTTGTAACTTAAACTTACTATATTTTATATGCTTAAAATTGGAATTTGTTACGGGACCTAATACTTTCAGCAGAATAACCCTTATTCTTTGTCTGGAATTCTCTGTGGGGTTCAATTTTGTGGGGTTTTTTGGTTGTAGGTTTGTGGTATTTTTTTCCTTCCCCTGAGCTAGCAGTTTGTTCAATTTTCTTCATTTAGACTGGACTGGCTGACAGTTTACTGTTTCTCTTAAACTAGTAAGATTTCTTTTCATCCCTCTGAAATCTTTCTCTATAGGTTGAATCTCCATTTATGGAGCACTGGGATCACTATTATTTTTAACAAGCTTTCTTATTTTTCTATTGTTTCCGCTTCTGAAGTGAAAGACTGCTCTAGCAAATTTTTGCTCAATAGTGATTACTGTGTGTTGGCTGTCACATCCGGGTAGTGCAATGGATTGTTCACAGACGTGAGAGAGATTTTATGCAATGAACAGCACAATTAGGACTCCTCAGTTTGGAAAAGAGGTAACTAATTTTAGGATATTATCAGAATTTAATAAAATTAAAAGTGGCCTGCAGAAAATGAGTAGGGAACAATTCTTTATTGTCTTGTCTACTGGATAAACTGGTGGGCATCAGACAGAGTTGTGAGATGGCACATTCAGATGATGTAAATGAAGATAGAATCCAGCAGTGAGATTGTATCCTCACCTTTTATCATTATTGTGTTTCTAAATGTCACATATTTCAAGACTGTTATTGTTGTTTCCTCTAATTCATAAAGCTTTTTAAAGCCATTCTTAATATATGTATTATAATAATGATTTTTAAATAGTTATCTATTTTTTAAGTAACTATTATCTCTTACCATCCTTGTTGAGACATTTCGGATTGGGAAAAAATAGTATCAGGGTTGTGTCTCAATCTTAACATATTACATATCTGTCATGACTTCAGTAGGACACTGTAACAGAAAATTTAGGCCCTGATTTTTCCTGGGTAGAGTAATGAAAGAGCCAAGGTATCTTCCACATTTGTTTGGGGAAAGTAATGGTAGTGTTTCAGTGTAAAAAATATTGAACTTTGAACTACTGAACTGAATCTGTTTGTATTTTATTTGCATTATTTTGCGGAACCCTGAAACAGGTAACATCCCTTTGGCTTTCTGATACAGAGTTGTAGGAAACAGAGAGTGATGTTATATTCTCTGTTTACAGATCTTTATTAATGCCGGGTGCACCAGTTTCCTACTGCAGGTGTGATTTTTTTCTCTTCCTAAGCCACATTTCCTTTCCAAAAAAAGATGCTATTGATCATTGTTAAGTTTGGCTTTCTGATGGGCTGTGACTAGAGCACTGAAGCTATCTCTTCAACATTTAGATTATTGAGAAGGAAAACAGTGTCTTGCTGGATTTTTTCTATCGCTTATTTAATTGTAGATACTGATTATATTTAATATTTAAATTTCTCCATGCAATGTGATTCTAGCTCCCCAGTAGACTGGGGTCATGTATGTTAATTTTGATCTGTTTTGTGTTGTTTTTGGGATGATACTTAGTTTATGGCCCTCTGAGGCAGGAAAAAAAGAATTATTTATTTTAGTTTGAGTTGTTGGGAGGGAAATAATATGGAAATATGATGGAAATCTAAAACTTTTACTGAGAATAATGTTGTATCTTTGTTTCTGCCCTATACTAAGTTAGCACTCTGTTTTAATGGTGGTGACTTGAGTGTTGTTTTTCACCTTTGTTTCTTCCCACCTGTAAGTTTTTAAGTATTTTGCTTTGTTCCATACTGCTGGAGAACATAGTGAAAATTACCTAGTTTAAGATGTCCCTGCTTATTACAAGGGATCGGACTGGATGACCTTTAAAAGTCCCTTCTGACCCAAGCTATTCTATTATTCTATGAAAAAAATGTTGATGCAGTCCTTTTTTTCAATGTAAAAAAACAAAGAAATTCTAGAGTACTAATATATAATTTATGTATTTAACATCTTCTAAAGTGTATTCTCAAAGCTTCTAATGCCATTGTACTTTTAACTTTCATTTTTGCTTCATCTGCGTTGAATCATCTTTTACTACTTAAAACAGAAATTGGGTTTATTGAAACATTTCAGTTCTGATTATTTTATAATAAAGATGAAGAAGTCTAACCTAATGAAATCACTGGAATGAAATGAAAAAAATTAAAAAAAATTAATAAGCTGAAGACTTGAAGATTTTATTGAATCACATTTGGCTGTATGTTTCTCTGTGTGAACCGTCTTGGAGCAGTAGGATGAGAAGCTAGTCTTGTAAGGAATGACCTTTGCACTGTTAGACTGACTTTCTCTATTACATTTCCAGAAGGGTTACTGGCAATGCCTTGCCAATAGCTCTTGTATGCATTAACTTCTGTGCCTGTGATCACAAAATTGTGGTTTGAAATTAGCAGTATTACTGAATTCTGATTTTTCCCCCACAGAATTCAGTCCTGTAAGTATATTTTATAGAATACATGCATATCTGTCAGTCTGTTGGGTCTCTGTGAAACATCCTAATGTACTAGCAGCTTTATGATTTATGAGAGACTTCTCCATACTTTTAGAAGTAAAATGCTTCCTGCTCCCTGCAGAGTATCTGGTGAATCCCTGTGGGACTGTGTTGGCGTATCTGCAGTACAAAGGTTGCTTGCTTTGCAGGTGACCACTGTCATGTGGCATTGTCTTCTAAAGTGTCTGTGGCCCTGTGCCTACTTCTACCTGGAATTTTTCAAGCTCCTCTCTTGTTCCGATGACCTTGTCCTTGCTTAGGAGCCAGTGTTCTTCCAGCACATCCTTTTCTTTTCACTGTGGCAGGTGAAGCAATTCCTAGAAGGACTTTAACAGTGCTCCAGCTGCTGCTCATCCCAGCTTCTGCTTGACTCTGTTAATTGCTCTGTGCATCCCTGTACTTATCCATATGCTTGGAATTTTGAACCTGTATATCTACCTTGTTTGTAGGGAACAAACTGACCTCATAAGAGAGTTGTTTTCTCCCTCCCCCCTCCTTGCAAATCTTTTTCTTATTTCCTAATGGCCTCTCAGCATCTAGATTTCTACACATGAAAGATAAGTGTGTTTTCTTAACTCAGCCTGCACTGACAGCCTGATTCAACTGTGATGAGCATCTTAAGGGATGTCTGGATCACTAGAATGTGCAGGTCTGTTGTAAGTAGCTGTACAATTTTCTTTCTTTTGCCTCTTGTGTTTTGTTATGAACTTTTTAGCAGCAGACTCTTTCTACCAGTGCACAAACCATAAAATCACATGACATTGACTTTACTCAAACCAGAAGATTTTTGTGCCAAGGTTGTAACATTGTACCATTACTTCATTGTATCTGTGTGAAAATTTTAATTTCACGCCCTGCGGACTTCACTGTCTCTGTGCACTCTGATCGTGTTGTTGCATAGAAGGGTAAGTCCCTGGGTCACATTCATTTTGTAGTAGTTTTTTTTTTTATATTTTTTTTTAAGTTCTGTTTGCTTTGAGAGACTTGCTGTAAAGTTAGCTCAGGACTTCTGCCAGGATAATATTTGCAAACTTAAAGGGAATATACTAAAATGGTTTTTGTTAAGTTTTTTACAGTGTGGCTATGACCATCTTATTAGAAAAGAAATATGTACAGAGTTTGGGCTACACTGTGATATATTTGCATGTGAATAGTTGTAAGTGACTTGGTGAAGCATAAGTTGTTGCTTGTTGAAGTGACTTGTTCAAATATATCATCAGGTTTCCTCTAATCCTGGTTTTCGTGAGTTGCAGACTTTTCTGGGCAGAAGTCCTTGGTTCATATTTTGATTTGTTTCTGGAGATTCCTGGTTTGCATGCATTGATTGGTATTATAAACTTCCCTGCTTGTATGATGCCTTCACTGCATGGGTGGTCTAGTCCTTGGTAGCCAGTCTTTGCCCTTTTGGTCTGTGTTGATAAACAGCCTCTTTGGGCAGTTTGTGCCAATGTTCAACCACCTACATAGCAAGAAAACTTTTTTACTTCCATTTGAATGGAATTTCCTGTATTTCAGTTTGTGCCCATTACCTCTTGCCCTTTCAGTGGGCATCCAGAGAAGAGCCTGACTACAGCTTCTTTCCTCTAATTATAAATACTTGATAGTATTTATCAAGTATTTACTTGATAAATACTATCAAGTATTTATACCTATTGGTGAGATCACTCTGAGCAGCATTTGCTCCAGGTTGAACAGTCCCAGCTTTCTCACATTTCACTTTTGTTTTAGATACATCAAAGCCTTAACTGTCTTCATTTGAGTCCATGTGTCTTACACTGGAGAGTTTAGCACAGAGCACAGCACTTCAGCTGTGTCCCACTGGTGCTGAGTTGAGGAGGAAGATCAGCTCCCTTTACTTTCCAGCAGTTCTGGTCTTTGCTTGGCTTCTGTTCTGGTTTTTTTGTGTATCAAGACAACTATCAAGATCCTTCTGCCAAGCTGTTTTCCAGCCAGTCAAACCTGCCATGTGCTGGTGTCTGGGGCTGTTCCTCCCCAAGTACAGGACCAGGCATTTCCTGTTGTTGCAGGTTGTGAGATGCTTGTGAGCCCATTTCTCCTGCCTGTTGAGGTCCCTCTTTGTACAGTTTCTGGCCTCACTCAGCCTAGAGTATATTCTGAAGATTATGGGAATGAGAGACTTAGCATCAGTTTCTTGAGCTCTTAAGTTTCCTGCCTTATTTTGTACTGTATTGATGATCTTATGTAGTTTCTAACAGAATCATGGACTGTTTGCAGGTGTGTGGTTATCAGAAAGTAATCCTGCAGCAGCCGAGATCATCTTTGCTAGTTACTGCTGGGAATGAACAAACTAAAATTTCACTTCCCTGCCCATCTGTTCAGCAGCCGAAAGTAGGTAATTTATCTCAGTGGGACACCCACCACCTGTGTGAAGTTTTTGAAAGAGGTTGTTAGCATGTGATGACTATAGCCAAGGGACACTGGGCCTGAGAGCCTTGTGCTGTGTGCCTCACTGCTGTTTTTTTTCTGTAGGGTGCCTTGCAACCTGGTACTTGCACAGTGCCAGACCTGCTCGGTGGCTGTGTCCCTGTGAAGCTGACAGAGGCTGCTCTGCCACACGACCTGCTCCAGTGCCGGCGGCATGCAGCTCCTCGCCAGCAGTGGTCCCTCTTTGACATGCTAAACCAGGCACCACCAACATGCCATATTTTTTACAGCTACTGTTTTATCTCAGTGGCTCCTCTTGAATTATGTATCCTCATCTCTGATGTATGAAATCTCAGCTGATTTAAATATTACCCCAGAGAGTTCAGCACACCTGGAAATGGAATAGAGTGACAGATAGTCCCAGTCTTTCCACACTGGAGCACCAAGTGAGAAGTTATACAGCAATTGGGTACTGGAATACAATTTTTATGAGACCGTTGTTTTTTCACATATGGTCTGTGCCCAACCCAGTGCATTGGGATGCCAGGTATTTGCATCAGTTGCAATGTTTTTTCTCAGGCAAATTTGAGAGAATTAGTTCATATAAAGAGCTGGTACATAGGCATATCATGGGCTGTTGTTCTGTTGGGAGCTGGGCACCAAATGTTTCTCTGGATAAGGTACCCAAAATTGCATGTGCCTGTCACTCGGAATTGAGTAGAACAGAGCAAGTGAGTGCAAATCTAGCTGAAAAGCAGTTGCTATCTGATGTCAGGCTTCTGAGCGTGGTATGAAGATAAAAAAACAACTGAGTATAAGCTACGTATATAATGTCAGCAAGATACAGAAATCACTGTGTATATGAACCCTAAGCACTCCAGCCTATGAAGCATACCTCATTTTCTTCTGTGTGTTGTGGTTACTCTGCTCTCTGCAGGAATTAGATTTCTTATGAAGTGCAATAACCTATTCGCCTCACTCGTGCTAGTATAGCTGACGTAAAGATGATGCCAGTTACTATGTCATAAACAAAGTGATACCAGTTAAAAGCTGGGAACAAAAAGCAGAGCTCAAGATTCTAGTGCAGTCTGGTCTGAAGAATGGGCTTTTTGCAAGATGAGCTATTTTAATTATTTGTATTTTGACTGCTAATATATCTTAAATTTAAATTCCTCTGGGTTTTTATCCAATTTCCCCTTATTAGCTCTCCACCACACCTCACTATGTGGTTACTTCTGCCCTTTCTCTTTTTTTGCCTGCTCCCTACCAAGGGGCTGCTAGCACAAGCACAGGGTCTATCATCACAGCCTTGCTTCCAGGGATCAGAGGCTGGGAGATGTTTGCATTTACCTCTGGAGTATAATTCTGACTGATGGGTTCTTATCGGGTTTGTGAAGTCCATCCATCCAATTGTCTGTTTCTGTTTTGAAGACCAGGCAACCATAAAGTTGAAAACGGTGTTGTATTTTTGGAATCTGAAATTTCAGACAATGCATTTATGAATTATTTATGAGGAATGTGTTTTCAGTAATGTGCAGCATAAAATGGAATGAATGCGTATCCATACTTGCCCTGAACTCTCCAAAGTGCATGCTAATAAACAGAATGATAACCTACCATCACTTATGCCCTGTAAGATTTACAGTGTAAGCCCTTTTTTCCTGTGGTTTAATTCAAGTCAGTTTGTTGAGTTAAAGCTCTAGTGTTTTGTTTTAAAGTACAACTTGGTGAGTGATTTTCTATTACTTAAAGAAATCTAACTGCTTTTTCCCCCTTCTTTCAACCAGAGTTACTGTCTAAATTTCTCTAGTCAAGTTGGCATACAGCCACCCTAAAGTATACTTTAATTCACAATTAAAAATGAAGTGGTAACCATGCAGAGCAGCAAACCTTTCATTTAAAATGGGCATTACATAAGATCATTATTCTCCCAGATGATTAAGATATTGAAGAATAATTTAGATATCCTTAGGTTTTTAGCCATTAAGAAGTGATGGGCTTATTTAATTTTTTAAGCCTCCCTCAAACAGCTGTTTCCATAATGACAGTAATGCAGGACTCTATATTATCACAATTGGATGTTTATTTGTATCTGAATTGTCTAATGCCAACTTGTTTTCCCTGATATAGCTGACAGGGCAGAGGTAATTAAGAAACAAGAATTTGAGTGCTAGATTTGCTATTACACACTCCATGCCACAGCAGAAGAAATTAAGCTGACAAGCAGGAAGGGAAGGATCATGCAGAACCACAAGAAGAATTGCTGTTTAGGTACAGCAATTGACTGTATGTAAAATATTTAACCAGAATGGGGGGGATAAAAAGGAAAATAGAATGGTAGAATAAACTATTTCCAAGCATTCTGAGCTATCTTATGTCCAAGGTTTAAAATAGAGAGCTTGCAATACTTAGTCACCCCAGCACAAGAAATGGCAGGGAAGAAAGCCAACCCCAGTGAAATGGTGGCAGAACTTCCATTGGCTTCCATAGGGTTATGGTTCCACCCCAATATATACTTAAAATTACTGCAGTCTGATTTTGCTCCTCTGCTCAGTGAGGTCTTAAATCCTGCACAGCTACTCACAGTTCTTGCCACAATGGTTAGAAAGTCAATGAAAGCTCACAGTTCAGTAACTAAATGACAAGGTAAGAAATTTTGGAATCATAAAAAGGGTATAAATGCTTGACCTAAAACTATGCAGATCTCCTAATGATTGTACAACTGAAGCAAAAACTTGATGTATTATCTGCAGGCTGGGAATTTGAACTGAGCTTGCAAAAAAGACAGGTTGGTAATCCATATAAATGGTGATAGACTTAGCAAGCTGTATGTGATGGGTTTCTTCTTCCCCTAAGCCATGTCCCTTAGAATTGTTTTGTAGTTATGTAGTACCCACAAAGTTGTAGGGTGAGGTAGTCCCAGTTTTGCTGAAAGTGTGGTAGGGAGAAGAGATGAAAAGTGGAAAAGAAATCAAAACTGAGGAGCAGCACTGAGCCTGGCAGAGAGGAGGTGCGGGATTATACTGTGACTTACATATGCAACCTTTTGTCAGAGGCTTTAGTACATTATAAAAAGAAAAGGCACAGTTTTGAAGATGATTCATTGAATTAGAGTTTGCTTTGAGGGGAAGGATGCTTGGGGACAAACTTGTAAGACTGAAAAATTGAAAAGAAAGGCTGTTAAGGCAGGAGATGTAGGGGGATGAAGTATGGCAGAAAAGATGATGACAGCTTAGTTTTGGCCCAGAACAATAAAGGGTGAAGATCTTGCTGAAGATGTGCTGTGATGATAGAGTGCTTAAAAGGAATAAAAGCCAAGTGTGCTCTGAAGTGCAAGGTTGTTATGTAATATGACAGTAGAATCAGGGCCCCAGGTGCTGTACATACACCAGAGTTCATTTTCTGATCTGAAGAGCTTTCAGACTTGATGACACAGAAACAGCTGTGTGGGAGGGGAGAGCAGGACAATACAAACAGGGTGATTGCAGAAGGTGGTTGTTAAACTCTGTGGTAGTTACCTGGTTCTGTAATTTCCCTCTATTGTACAAGAACTTCATTCTAAATTATTCTTCTATCACTGGCAGATTTGATTTAAAAGGTTTGTTTACTTCTCTGCACTCACCTTGTTGTTCACCCTCCCTCTTCTAGAATTATTACAACCTCAGTTGTGCCAATGCAGCTGCAGCCTGCAGCTATACCTTGAAAGAAATGATCTGTGGTGTTTCTTATTCTTGGTCTTTAGTTAGTTGGTTATTATTTAACTACTAAAAACACACAGAGACAAAAACAATGAAGCAGCACTTTGAATTGTATTTGGCAGGTTGGTAACAGGGCAGCAGGGTCCGAGTCCAAATAGCAAAGGCTGAGTTACTAGCAACAAAGAGGTAGGATAACTGGATTCGGAGCGTTGAGATGGGAATGTAGAAAGGTGAGGAAAGCAGGTGTTGGTCTCTGATGAGCAGGTAAGTGAAAATGTCCTGTTTGTGTAACAAGGAGGAATGAGAGCAGCAGTAACTTTTTTCAGTAATGACAGCTGCTTGGATGTTACCATAGGTGAAGCCAGGGTAAAAAGTCAGGGGGGAAAAAAAAATCTTTATCAGCCTTGCCTTAGGGCTCAAGTTTTTAGAGATGCTGTTGCTGGATCTGGTGTCCTTTAGAGCACTGGCACTGATTGGTATGCAAACAGCCAGGGGCAAACCAGAGTCCTCAGCCTCTTTCAAGACCAAGTCCTCTTTAGCTCTTCACTACTGTTTACCATGCTGGGGAGGGAGGCTCATCCAGAACACTGCCAAGCACAGCACATTTCAGTTAGCAGGCGTGTGATAGTGTTACCAATTCTGCTGCTTCTCTTGAAAATCTGTGCAAGGGCTGTAATCTCTGATGCTGCTTTCCACGCGATTTGGTGATAATTGTTAGTAACCCAGAAAATGAGGCATTGAATTCAGTGCTCTGCAAGACCTACAGGTAAGGGAGGGACCTGTGGAGCAAGGGCGCAGGAGCAGAAGGGCTGAATGTGCACAGACAAGCTGGAGGGAGCTGATCTCCTCTCTGTTTCTGTGCAGCCCCTCTAGGGGATATGGTGCTTATTTCTGGGTGATTGCTTACTGGAAAAAAAAATGTCAAAGATGGAAGGAGAGTGGCAAAATCTGTTGCAATGCTGGAGGTATTGATTTATGAGAGACTATTAAAATACATGTGGCTCAAATAAATGTTGACTGAGACTAGAGCAGAATGAAAAAATGTAACATTTTTTGTTACATTATATTATGTAACAATATACGTTACAAAATATATTGTAATTGTATTTGCACAAAAAAGAAGACGGATTTCTTAGTACCATGCCAGATCTTTAGCCATAACTAAAAGGGTGAAGCTTGGAGGAAGAAAATTTTTCTCTTTGTTTAGGTGACTATCAGAAAGATGTTCTTATTCTTGACACATACATTTCCCTACCACCAAACTCTGAAGCAAAAATTCATGGGGCATTTGTGACATTTCTCATACTATTCTGCTCTCCTCAATGGTGTGTTATATGTTTCCCACTGGGCTTTGGCTTACCTCTTTTGACTGTGTGCTCTTTTGGAGAGAGGAGTGCTCTTACAAGTGGTACTAGTGTTGGTCCCCCTGATCCTGATCAAGGCCCTTTAGGTTATACCGTGGCCCATAAATAAGTAATAATGGTAATGATAGCATGAGATATATTTGGCTGTGGAATGGCTTCCCAAGGAGAGTAGAGAGAGGCTGATTGTTAGCAACAAATGTGAGGAAGTACACTATAGGGAGCAGTTCTGTCAGCAGGGAGAGGGCTGGATGGTCTAATAAGTCTTTTCCTTCTCTAGGTTATGATTCTGTGAATACTGCCTTGGAGAGCTCTCTAAAAGTCTCTGATAGTGTAAGCTCTCTATTATGTGGGTGTGGATTTTACAGTACTCCAGGAGGCTCTTGCTGAGGACACTGTATAAATATATTCTGTTTTACATTGAATGATATATTTTTAATAAAAGGCTTAGATCTTTTTTTTAATTGCTTTGAAATATTCTGCAGTCTGATCTTTTTCCTTAAGAACTAAGAAACTCTGAAGTGTTTTTGGAAGATACATTCCCGTTGCAGGTGAGAAGTATGTCTCCATCTGGATTTGTTTTAAATACATATATTGCATTGTTAAATTCGCCTCCTCCTGTATCCCACAGTGAAATATCTGCTCTGAGTTCCAGCGTGTTTGAAAGTAAAATGGGAATCTCAGGCTGTCACAGTCCCTTTGTCTCTAATTCTTAATTTAATCTTGTTCCTTCTCTTCATATTTCAGCCTCATTAATTGTCCTTCACTGTGTTGTGGTTTATTTCAGTTTTGGTGTCTTGACATTCAGTACATGGGAATATCCCCTCAGGGTGTGTTTTGGTCTCTGAAGGTGCAGTTCACACATGAAAGACGAACTCCCTTATCCTGATGTGTGGCCTTTCAGGGAATGACTGCAAAATCAGCTTTTCTTTCTCAATTTTCACTTCCTACCCAACCAAACTCTAATGTCGACTGACATACTCATTTCAGGTTTCCTGGGCCAAATAGCCTGCTGGCTAAGACTTGGATTATTCTCGCAGAGCAGGGGGTGGGGAAGAAACACTCTGAGGTATCAGCTCAGTCCTATGGATATTCAAGTCTTTTGCTAAGGTTCCATACCAAAAGTTGCTACAGAAATCAAGTTTCTGTAGGTTTGGAGGACAATTCCTTCTAGGGATTTACTGGTGGTTAAATGATAGCAAGGAAAGTGATTTAATGTTCATTTTTTACAGTTAGCAGAGGCATCCCCCCAGAACTCACTGGGCTGGTTCTTCATCAGTGACCTGGGGTGAGAAGTGAACAGCAAAATATCCTGAGTCACCTAAGAAATTTGTGTTTCAATATTACGTTCTTTCAGGTAATCCAATAATATGTCAGTAGTGAACAAGTCCAAAAAGGCGAATCAAAATGGAGCAAATGAAACTGTAATTTACCTGGAGAAGAATCATCAACACCATGCCTACATGATACTGAACTCAGAGCAGGTGGCTAGGATTTGTGGAGTTCAAACCTTTCTGGAATTTCTCAACAGCTTGTGTATACATAGGTCTTGCTGTAGCCATGTTTTGATTCTGCTTGGTCTTTGCCTCTCAAGAAAATTAGTGGAAGCTAGGAAAGATGCACAGAATCAGCAGGATGATGTAGTTTAAGAAGCAATGACTTTGGATAGGAAAAGACTGAGAAAATGATCAGGGGTTCAAAATTGTAAGGGTGGTGGATAAATTAAATGTGCAGCTGTTTTTAACCACATTCCACCATGTGGAAGAGACTTAACTGCAGTCAGTCCTTAAGGCAAAACTAGCAAGGTGTTAAAAGAGAAAACAAAAGTATGTCTGTCAACAGCAGTGAACTTCCTGAGCTTGCTGTCACAGGATGTGCTGGAAACTGCAGGTTGAAAAAAACATTAGGCAAATTTATGGACAGTGTGTTGGTACATAGATGTTGAAAGGATAAGCCATGGAGGTAACTTCTCATCCATTATACTGTGACCAGTATATAGTATATATATAGTGACCAGACTAAAGACGGCATGAAGTGCTTAGAACCCTTTAATTTGGGTTGAGTTCTTCCCTTCACATGTAGAGGTTGGGTGTGGATAATAGCTGTTTCTTCCATAGAACCCCAGGTTGTATCACTACTGTGGTATCTTCATGTTTCAAGTGGTTTGACTGCTCAGGCCACTTCTTATGTACATCTGGGTTTTTTCTGCTTTTATTTGCCCTGTTTCTTCCAGTCAAACAATGATTTGATATTTGCTTTATCATAACAATAAACTGTTTAATTTTCTGTAAAATGGGTCTGTTCCCTACCCCTTGAATGTGGTTTTAGCTGTATTTAGCATTTGTAAAGTGCTCAGGGGCAGGTGGTGTTTTATGAATACCAAACAGTGTTGGGCTTTGTACTTAGGCACAATACTGTACCATAATTCAAAGGCAATTCATGTAACATTAGTAAATCACTTTGAACTTTATGTTGAAAATATAAGCAGTAGTATAAAAATAAACCTTTTTATTTCCTCTGGTATATACAGTTAAATAAAGTAAGCCTATACAGCTACAAAACTGTATTGCCAGTATGCTTTGTTGAAATGCCATCACCTTGCAAAGAGACATTCTATGTGTTTTCTACATGTTTGTGGTTGAAGAATAAATTATCAGAGACTGTAAATGAAAAGATGGCTCTAAATATAGTGATCAAATATTATCTGACACTGCTTGTTTAAAGAAATATACATATATTTTACTGCCAGATTATTTATGACTCTAATAAGTTTAGTTATTTTGCCTCATAAGGAGAGTCCCATTCCTCCAAATATCAAACTTGTTGAAGTTGTGCTGGTTTTTTTCAGGAAGGAAGAAATTATATTAATGGCTAAATGGGACTGCATGATATGAAACTGCAATAGTGTAGTTTAAAAATTGGATAGTGTGTAAGAAATATATTTTACCACCAGTGGGAAATAGACAAACATTAAAATTCCATTGGCATATCCCAAATATCTAAATAAATAAACATCACTGTTCAGCCAGTTGAGGCAAGCAGGCCTTCAAGAGCACTGTTCTTTCTAATATCCTGCACAGTTATGTGTTCTGTGCATCACTCTTGCATAATCTGGCCATTTTTTAGGAACTGTACGTTGTGGGGCTGTCTCAGCTCTGAGTGCCCTGAAGGTTTTATTAGGAGGAATACCAGGTAGTTTCAGGTGATTTCACACCAACCATCTTGGGCATAAGCGGTCTTATGGTTCCCAGAGTATCAGTTGTATTTGTGTGTTCACCATAAAAATGTGAAGCCTTCCTTCCCATTCAGTTTGGAAACATGGGACAAAGTAAGATTCACCTTTAGGTGTTCAGAGAGCTGTATTCCTGTTTCATGAGCAGCGAAAAAGACACAGTGTGGAAAGAGGGATTTGAGTCTGTACCATCCTGTGTTTATTTTTGTTTTCCTTTTTAAAATGTGAATGGTTAATGATCTGTTCTGATTCATAATGGTTTATGATATTTCCTATTATCTTAGTGATAGACTACAAAACTGTTCTTACATTAAGGGTTTATAAACTCTACTAGATACTTATTTAATTAAGAGCCAATGCTGAGAGTTTCTAATAAAATTTCCAAAAGAGTTTTAGTGGCTGAGGAGACAAAATTTCTAGCAGCCTATTTTAGTAATGCAGAGGAGATGAAGGGAATGCTTTCACAGCGCTGTGCAAAGCCTGGCCAGGTTGCAGTTCTGCTCTGTACCAGCTTGATCCCAGTTGTACCAGCCTCCCAGATTGAGCATTTCTTTGCTGCTCTGTGAGCTGTATTTGGAGTTTTATGTTCTGCAATAAAAGCAAAGGTGAAAGTTTTGCATTGAAAGAAGAGTTTAAGTGCTTACTATGATCTAGTATCCCCACTCTCATCTCTGTTCTCTTGCCTGTGGCCCTGCCTTCCATCTGCTTTGTCCACTAACTCTTAGTGTTCTCTCTTGATTAATTTTTTGGAGACTTTAGAAGATTGCTTTCAATAAACTTTATCTGTCTAAATAGTTAGACTTCTAATGCAAACTTGTAGACCTTACAAGTTTTCTTCTCCCATGATGAAACATGCAGACTTTCAAGCTCATTAAAGTTAGATGAAAAAGTATACATGGGAGAAGTGTCAAAAAAAGAGATTATTTTCCAGTCTGTTGCGGAGATGCTGTGAGAGACTGGACTATTAATGATTAATGACTCATAGCATTTGCCCATTTGTGGAGGTGCCAGGGTGCTTTGCAGAGGCCAGGTTTGCTTCTCTCGAGGGAGGAGGTGAGTTTTTGGGAGTACATATACTAGTCTGCACGAGACAGAAGAGGTGAACTGTCAAAGCCTGGATCCTTCGAGGGGAGATGGTACTTCTTGCTATGCTAATTGCTCTTCCTTATATAACTCCCTCAATTGTTAAACTTCCCCCTTCCCTGGGGAAAGATCTGGAGCATTATTGGCTCAAATGAGAGTCAATCCCTGAGAAGGGATCATAAATTATCAAAGACTTCCCAGACTCATTTCTGGGGCCTTACGCCAGAGGAATGAAAGTTCCCCCGCACTCAGGGGACGTACCTGGGCATTCCCACCGAGCCTGAATATATTTTAACCCATTGGACTATGTGACATTTCATTCTAATCCACTCCAAGAGATGCATTAATAAGAATCTGCGTTACACTCCCCTTGCTCCTGACCTTCCAGCACACTGGCAAATGTACCAAAAAAGTGAGGACAGACTGAATTATCTCCATCCTTAAAGGGACAGTTGCCCATGCCATTTTCCTTCTGTTGGGAGGGCAAAACCTATCAAAGAAAATGTGCGTAAGCACCACCATTGATGGGACATTTGGTTGCTTGGTTGAACATCTATACATGAGGAATTTCTGTATGTAGCTTAATGTACAGTGGCTGGTACTTCTTCAGAATGTTTGGGATTTTTTCTCCTCTTGAAGCAGTAGCAAAACAAGGGGACCCTTGGCCATTAGTTTCATTTAAAAGAGCATTCACTATTCACAAACCAAGTTTGACAAATCAGTTTTCCTGTGTGAAATATTCTGACTCTTGCATGGTTACAAGTGTTGTGGTAATAATAATAATAATAATAATAATAATTAAAGCCTGTTTTTACTTATGTTTTTATTCAAGTCATGGAAAGAATACATTACCTTGGTTTTAGAGAAAGTTGGATTCAAGCATTCTGACTGTGTCTTTTTAAATATTAGGATACAAGTAAATGGTGAGAAAATTGTCTTTGCAATTTTCAAGCCATTCTAGGTGTACTTTGTTGCCTCCAGCCAGATGCTGTCTGATGATACTTAGATGAACCAGGCAAACCATTACCCTGGGATTAAACACTAAATACCTGCAAGGAGCATTTTCTTTATCAGATAGTGCTCTGTTAGCAGAGTTCATTCACTTTATTGCATATATAACTATGGTGTCAAATAAACTGATTTACAACACCTGTGTGCGCTCCCTACACCTGGTCTTTTACATAATCTTTGCTATTTGCTGTGCTTGTAATCTGCCAAATCATTTAGCCTTCCTGATAGCAGAAATGCTGTAAAACTTAGATAAACTTGCAGAAGAAATGAATTCGAAGGTACTGCTGAAATCTAGGGCCTGCACGTTTGCTGTAGCTGCACTGGCTGGTTTGGTTTCCCTTGCCTAATCTGTGATTGCATATGGCTGCTGGACAAATTGAAATTTTATGATAGCACTACCGTCAAAGGAGATAATCATTTATATGCTAGGCTAGATTAATCTAAAAAGAAGTTTTAGTTGTGGCTAATGAAAGTAGTGTGTGTGTTAACTGGGTTTCTTCGGGGTTCAAACCATATGTGTATATCTATGTAGAGTCTAGTCTTAAACTTTCTCTGTGTGAAAAATCTGATATATCTCTGTGCTAGTTCTTGCTATCAGTGCAGCTCATTCCATTTTATGTTGGACATATCTTTGAGGAGTTTCAGGTTTTAAAGGGTACTTTCTGAATGCTAGCACAAACAACAAATTTCTCTAAAATGATCTGATCTGGCTAGCCAAAACTCCACATCCTTCTGAACTTTTTGGTTAGAGTAACTAAAAGACACCACTTTTGCTTAGGGTTAGCCATGAACATCCAATTGAAACAAAAGCTGTATTTTTAAATTTTTTGCTACTTAGATAATAGAAAGATATGTAGACAAGCTTAAAATGTGGAAAATAAATTTGCAAATTAGCTTTTTGATTGTGAATGAGATTAAAGATAACACATTTGCAGGAAAGTAAAATCTTTAGTCAAGCAGGAGAGAGTCCTGTGAGGCAATAATGTCAAATCAGACTGCATTAGAAATTAAACTGACCATCAGATTGGAAGAAATAACAAAAATTGAAAGAAATAGCTTTTATAGCATAACTTTAATAGTCAGCATTAACACTGGTATTAACCCATTAGTGCCACTGCTAACTCCTTTTAGCTGAGGGAGTGGTTCTATGTCTCAAACATAACAATGAGTTATCTTGTCATGGGTGAAGTAACTTGTCATGTCAGGCACTGGAATGGGCTTCCCAGGAATGTGGTGGAGTCACTATCCCTGGTGGCTTTGAGGAAATGACCACACATGGCACCCAGTGCTCTGGTCTGGTTGGCAGGGCAGTGACCGGTCAAAGGTTGGACTCAATGCTTTTGGAGGTCTTTTCCAGTCTAGGATCCAATCACCTGTGCTGATAGTTTCATTTGGGTAAATAATGTGAATAATGTTTTGTGCATGGGAGTCTTTGAATGTGTGAATCACTTCAGGGTTGGGAACATTCAGGCAGGTTGGTGCTAGCAACAGCATGGAACAAAGGGGCTCTTGGGTAAAACTCTGGAGTGATATCTCTTACATATCACTGAGACATCAGGGGAGAACAGGCTCTCTAGGGAAGCAGTGGAAATGGCATTGTTTAAGACATTTAAAATTGGACAGGAGGAGATATATTTTAATCATCAATCCTGTGCTGGTATTTAGATCAAGTCTGGTTTCCTGTGAATGTTAATAGAAAGTCCCTGTCTCAAGTACATGCCATTATTCAGTGAGCATTACCAAATCACACTGGCTCACAACCTTCCCCCATGTCTGTGCTTGCCTTTAAAGGACAGCCTGAGTGATGCTTAGCACCTGTGCCTTTTCTCTTGGTGCCTCAAGTGTTGATTTTGTATTGCCTTGCTTAGATTCTACTCCTTCAGTGCTTCCACCAGACAGACTCCATATAGTACACAGAAATTTACAGGAAGCACATGTAGTTTGTGGCTATAATAATAAAGTCTCCTGCTGTTTTGAAATCCCTGAGAAACTAAATCAAGTGTAGACGTCTATTCAAAAGAAAAAAAAAAAAAAAAGAGCACAGCATGTGTATAAGTCACTTTACCATTACTGGCGTGGGTCTGCCTTGTTTGGTGTATTTGGCTGTCATCTCTTTGAGGTCTGTTTTCAGTCTCCCGAGAGCAACTAAGACATTACACACCTCACATGGAAAAGCTGATGAAACAGCCTAAAATAACCTGAGCACCCATGCTTTGCTTGCCTCTTTTTCAGTACCTCTGTGTTGTCATTACAGGACAGGAGTCCATTCAGCAAAGTTCATTCTGTGCCGGTGCCCCCTATCAAACAAATCTAGGTCTGATCTGATTTATGGAGGCAGGAAAACTGGATTCAATTCCTGCGTGGTGCTGTGATCTTAACAGAGCTCTGTTTCCTTGGTGTGTTTCTGTAGGTACCAAGCCTCTCTTCTTGACCTGGTGGAAGATATGAACCCAATATCAGCTCCAGGACAGCTCTGCCGAGAACCTTGTGACAGGACCAAGCCTCACACACCCTGCTGTGTGAGCCACAGGCTGTCCTCTTGGTGCCAGACCCCCTGCAGCCCCAGGAGCAGAGCAGATGAGCTGGAGGAGAGCCGGCTCCTTGAGGAGATCTTCTTCATTTGACACTACTCCTTGGTCTACAGCTACTATGAAATTATTTGAGTGATCACTGCTTGTTTTCCCTCTTCTAAAACACAGCTAATTAGCATCTAGGTTAATTTTGGATTTAGTGATCATGATGGAAGCATGTTGTTGGGGTATGCCAATCAGAAAGTGTTAACTTTTTTCCTAAACCTTTCATGTGCCAAGTAATCAATTTACAATAGCATTTTTAAAAATCTACAACATTTTCTAATATATTGAAGTTACAGTTTTGCCAGCCTTATATTGGAAGTATATTTCATTATTGATTTTTTTGGCTCTAAAGCAGTTTGCAAGAACTGCCTAACATTCAACAACCAGCATGTTCAAAGTAGATTATTTTCTAATTAAACAAGTCTGTTTAAAACCTGGCATATTATAAAGGTACAAGCACTTTAGTACTTTTTCACTGATTTTATGATCTACTTTTTCCTTCAACATTCTGATATTTAACACACTGAGTTTTTAGGGGATATATCATAAGCTCGACTCTACAGTGTCTGATAGTGTTAATAGATGATGTTGCAGGATGATGTACTAGGCACAGGTTTGAATTATATTCCTCTTTAAATCAGTGCTATTTGACAGAGTTTATGTGCTGGGTAATGTAACCCTGAAATAGCAGAACAGTCAGACATCGTAGAGATCCAAAACCTATTTGATGTACTTTTCAGGATGAAATACATAGTAGTGCTAGTATAAAAGTAGTCTTAAGACATTTTCACTAACTTGCACTATTTTGATCCTGCATCCAGGCTCCATTGTAAATAAGACAAATCAGTAATTGTTTCTACTAGCAGCTCACAATGCACACTTTCCTGCCAGCTTTAATTATTCATGCTGTATCTATTTCAGTTTATTTAAATGCATTTCCATCTACTGCATGTACTTGGTTATTTAAAGAAATGTGCCGAATTGGTAAAAATGACTGCACATTACAGGATTAATGGTCATTTTCTCCACAATGCAGTGTTCATATTTTATTGTAACAGTAGCCACCGGCATGTGTTCCTAGAAATATGAGCCTAAAATACTCATTTTGCACAGTAAAATTGCAGCAAGGGAAAGGTAGAATTGATCCAGTACAGGCAAGTTCTAGGCCATTTGCTCCCAAGCACCACTTCATGGGCCAGTACTGCTTTTCAGACAGTCTCTTTAGGCAACCCTGCTTATCTTAATGGCTGGGTTGAGTTGCTGTACTGATGCTTGGGGTATGGCTGCTGCCTGCCTCCCCGTGCTGCTCCTGTGCAATGTGTGATGCTCTGTGAGGTGGATCACAGATGAGAGCACCACAGCCCCTGGCAGCAGTGTGCTCCATCAATGAAACAGAAGGAGAGTGAAGGGGAAGAAGAACCTCAGGTTACACTGGGCTGCTTCATTCAGGCCCAGTCTTAATCTCAAATTAGGTGATATCCTTTCTGTGCATCCCAGCTGAATTTTAAAAGCTGCTTAGAGGAGTTTAAAGGAGGAAAGCAGCATTGCTGGACCAGAAAATTACTGCTGTGGAAAGTTCCTGCATGGTCTGTCCTGCTTTTAGTGAGGTATTACAGTTTTCTGGAATATGTCCATCTGCTGTTGAATGTCCCTCTTGTTCTACTCCCTGAGCCTGTGAAGGCCCAGGTTTCTGCTAAGAGCCCCAAAGATATATTCTGTGCCCTGGCCCCAAGTACAGCAGATTGGAACGTAAGTTTTCTTGTTCTGTTGCCTGAGTAATCTGCTGCTTAAAGAGGGCAGGAAAAAGGAGGAGAAAGAAGAGAAAAATATACAAGGACCAGCAGGAAATTTTGGGGATAACCATCACATAGATCTTAGAGTTTGGGGTTGTTCCATGGTGTTTTTTTTTTCATTGTTGGCATTTATAGAGAAATAGTTCTCTGATTTCAGTTCAATTGCTTCTTGTCTCTTTTCCAGTTTGACTGAAACTTTAGTTGTCTTTTCTGATAAATGCTAACTGACTTTTCAAAATAGAAAAAATATATATGTATATTTCTTGAAAGGTGCCTTTGTGTTGAGAACACTCCATGGGAGCATTCTGTTCTGTGATTTTTTTTTGTGTGTGCCAGTATTTAACTGCTTTGGGAATTCTTATGATCACTTAAAAAATTCCAATTCTGAAGGTGACTTTTGGCTTGAATTTATATTTTTTGGTTGTAGCTCTTTTTAAAAGGACAGTGTGAGGGTTGCGGGCTCTATGCTGAAGGTGCTCTCTCTTAGTCAGACCTATACAGGGGGCACACCTTTGTGAATGAAAATTTTCAAGTAAAAGATGGTTGAAATGCCTGATGTGTGAAGAGCTGTATGCTTTAACTCTATATGAGATGTGGACAAAAGAAACAAAAGCTATTAATTTCATAGACCCTGTGGAAAGTAATTTTTTATTATAATGCTGTCTTTTGCTCTAGTTATCAGCAGTACATTTGGAATAGTGTTTAGCAGTCAGTGCAAGCAAAGATATTTTGCCATGAGGCACTACAAAGTTGAAGTTATTAAAACATTTATAGCCTTAGAAAAAAAATCAATGAGTGTCAAATAGGAAAGGACAAAATCAGTAGTTGGTACTGGGAGGGAAATTGTTTTCCATCTGCTAAAACAGTAGAGGAAGTGCAAAAATTAAACTAGCAAAAGAATGACGTGACAGTGTCCTTTTAAGTTTGAGCTTCTATATTGGGAGCTGCTGTTGGAGAGTTGGTCCAGCATAGACTGTCCAGAGTGTTCCCAGTGGATATCCTTTAGCTGCACATGACACTGTGTTTTCCACGGGGCTTTGTGGAGTAACATGACTGCTGCTAAGGCTCCTACCCACACCTTCAGTTTGTGTCCTCCCATGTGGTTTGTGCACACACACTTGCTGGCTGTTTGTGTAGTTATTGCTTTTGTGCACCTTGCACATCACAGACCTGTAATAATCACACCCTTTTCATTTCTAGCATTTCCAGTCTTGCTGTTGAATCCCATTGCAAGCACGTATTTATATGTGTATGTGAGGTCTTAATCTAATAAATTATCTGGAGGTTTAATTTATTCTTCCAGACTTTTATTTGGCTTATCTTCTGAGTTTTGTCCAGCTCAGGTGTCAATACTGCCATTGACAATGCGTTCCACTTTCCACAACATCGCATCATATTCTGTTGTGAGTCTCCAGTTTGCTAAGGTTCATGAAGAATTTGTTTTAAGCCTTCTCTTCCTCTCCAGGACATGGGTCTTACTGTGAGAAGGAGCAAGGCCTCCTTTGGAGCGTGATGTAGGAGAGAGGTCTCAAAATACAAAGGAGAAGAGACTTGAAGAGCCAGCACCATATTTTGGGACAAAAAAATGAATTAAAGAGTAAGGAAGAAAGGATGGAGATGAAGGCAAGAAAGGACAAAGATGCAAGGCAGGTAACTGTACCTAAGGTGGAGATGAAGTGGGAATGAGCCAGAGGGCAGGGATGAGTTGTTAAACTAGAATAAGCTGGTGAAGGACAATTCTGTGCTTAAATCTTAAAGTGAGAAATGTTTTCAAACACTGGTTCCCGTAAGAGCCATATGACTCCACACCCTTTTCCAAATCATGTTCCTGCATTTGAGGAGCTACTGTCCAAGGTATGCTTGGCAAATGAGGGAAAGAAGGAAATTACCTTGACCGAACTTTAGCATCTCCCCTTTAGAGCAGCTGGGCAGGGAGGCCAGAGCACATGGAGAGCAACTGTGCAGAACCTAGGTATAACCCAGGGCATGGACTGAACTTAATTGCTTCAAGGGATGGTGACTTAAATAATGAAGGAGACTGGAGAGCAAGAATCAGAATAAACAAAATTTGCAGTGATCCGATGAGCTGTGAAGGTTTGATGTTGAGAAAGGAGAGAAATGAGCTTAGCTGCACTTCAGAGGGATTCAGCCTGAGATATCCAAAAGACAGCCCTTGAAAGTGCATGTGAGCCTGGGGTTAAACTTCAGAAGTTGCAGCAGAGATTTTCTCAAATACGACCTCCAGGCTGTGTTTGAATTTGTATCATCTGTGGGGGAGAGAGCACAGCCTGGTTAGTTAGAAACTTCTTTTTTCACTGTTACTAAATTTATGAAATTGTGTGCTAATTAGTGTATGATTTATAAATTTACATAACTGCATGCTCATAAGACAACACAGAATATTGAATGAGGTGATTTAAACCAGCAGAAGCAATGTAGTCTGCTCTGACTGGGTGGCTTTCCTCTGGAAAATGCCTCTCCCTATCCAGACCTGCTCCCTGCATCATTGGAAGACTTGTCTGCTCACAGTGACAATAAATGTTGTACAATATTGTGACTCCATGTAGCTGAGAGACATCTAGCTTGAGAATCTCAGGCACAGCTGTGCAGCAGAGCTTACATGGTGATCCTTGACTAGGGTGTTTGAAAGCCGAATTCACCTAAAAAACAGCAAGAAACCCAATTTGGCCTAGCCAATGTTGGTGCTTGAGGACTCCTGCATTTGCTAATGGGGGTGGAAGAGCATCCCAGCTGCAGGAAAAGGATGGGCTGTTGGGGAACTGTATTTGTTTTCCATCTGCAGGGAAGCCAGTTTGCCTCCCTCCAGCATGCTGTGGGTACTGTTCTGAACTGTGTTTAGTGCCACATCTCAGAGGGTTTGTGACCTATATCAGTGCCCACAGTAGAAGGCACTGGAGGTATCCACTAAAAATGTGTCTGTGAACTGTAATCTGTAAGCAGAAACATACAGGCCAGACATTTCTGTTGAACAGAATCTGAAGCTCTCAGGCTTCATGTATTTTGAGTCTTGAAGGGAGGCTTTAAGGCACTGGGGGAGCTAAACTGGAGAAACTCAGATGTCACTTAGAGGTGAGGTCCTGACATATGTGAGGTGAGAGATGCCCAGGTAGTCCCAGCAGATGACCTAATCCATGAACTGCAGTGAGAGCCTAGTTTCCTTGATTCAGGATTCATCCTGAGTATGTAAAACAAAATAATTTTCACTCCGAGCATGCAATAACCATTGTGAGTTCATTCTTTCTGGTCTCCTGGTCTGCAGACAAGAGGAAAGTGAAAAGCTGAAAAAAGGTGTATTTCCTGGTGCTTACTGGCAACTACATTAAAACCTTGAAGAATGGGTTTCATTAAAGCAGTTGCCCATATACAAAGTGTTGAGTATTGTGAGCATTAAGAACAGAGTGGGAACTCCTCTCCTACATCTGATAATGAAGGAAAGGACAAGATGAATTCACAGACACAAAATCTAGAATTAGAGATAACTGTGAGAAAGTTGCATTGAAATTTTGAAAGTGCCTTTTCAAAATCTTCCAGCATGCAATTATTCTTGCTGCTACAAATCTACCTTATTTTGGGGCTGAGGTTATCTACCTGAATTTTGTTGTGCCTTTAGAAGCAGGATTACAAAGTTGCCATGTTGCCGAACCGAGTACCCCAAAGGGAATGATAATCTCCTCGTAGAGCCTTCTCTTGGCTGAGATGGCTTTGTGTCCTAATATCTTTTTCAGTCTCTGGATAACTTGGAGAGCCTGTTTCTGAACTTCGCCTAGCATTTATGCCTTTTGAAAGGTTTACACAAGATCAGGACACCCAGTTCCAGTGCTGCTGATGTGAAATGGTGTCAGTGTTCTCTCATTTCTGTACAGACTTTCCTTTTTGTCACTTTCAGAAGTGGTTGGGTTTTTTTGTTGTTGTTGCGGTTTTTTTGTTTGGTTTGTTTTTTTGTTTTGTTTTGTTTTGTTTTGTTTTGGTTTGGTTTGGTTTGGTTTGGTTTGGTTTGGTTTGGTTTGGTTTGGTTTTGTTTTGAAGTGTTGGGCTGAGTACCAGGTCCGACTGCATTTCAGATCATGGTTCTGTTTCCTGAAGCAGGAATTGTGTAAGAAGTGAAACCAGGAAGTCCTGCTAAATTTAGAAAAGCTGAAGAGGAAAGAATAATGTGAAGTAGAAGTACCAAGCAGGAAAGAAAAAGATTGCAACACTCAGCTTGGGACAGAGCATGAACTTGTGGGTGCAGCACCTGTGAACTCAAGACACCTTGAAAACAATCTGCCAGACACATTCCTGATGGGAGGGGGGAGACCCAGACAACACAAACTCTCAGAAGGAGAAGAGTGAAAAAGCACAAGGCAGTGACAGCAACAAAAACAGACAAGAAGACTTTTGAGCTGCAGGTGGGAAGGCAATGACATCTCTGAATTGCAGAGGAAATGGCTCCTTGTCAGTGGAGCTGGTGCCCCTCTATTTGCACTTGTGCCTTTAGCACAGGGATCTCATTACCAGAGAGCTTACTGGCAGATTTGAGAGATCACAGTGAGGAGTAATAAAAATGATCAGGGACTGCTATAATTGACATAATGAGGAAACAAGATGAGAAGAGTCAGGTATTTATAGCATGGGTGAGGGAGACAATTAAAAGGTGGGGTGGGAGATGGACTGGATGACCTGAAAGCCTTGTCTGCTTCTTATAACTCCGTGTCGTGTGCTGAACAGAGGACTTGAATTTACTGAGGCTGTCAGTCTGACTGTTAACAGCCCTAACTTCCTGTGTTGAAAAGCTCAGGTGGGTGTACTCTGGCTGTATTGGCACTGTCAGGATGTCACTGGTGCTGTACTTTGTTTAAAAAAGTAGTCATCACCAATGTTGTGGAAAAAAATTGACATGCTGACAGTAAAGAGAAAAAAAATAGGCCTTCATAAAGTAACAAGCCATAGAAAACCTTGCTGAGGGAAGGGGCTGCCTGGGAAGAGCTGCCTGGTTGTTCAGCTGATGATGCTGAGCTCCTTCTGCTGCCTGCAGGTTGGCCTGTGGAGAAGGAAGGTCCATGGGGAGGGAGAAGATGTGAGAAATTTCCTCTGTGAGCTGGCACCCAGCTGTGCACGCAGCTGAACAAAACCACTGCATTCCAGGATGCACAGATGTGCACAGGTTGTTGTCCCAAACAGCTGTTGAGCTCCACAGAGAGCTCTTGGAGCAAATTCTGGGCCAGGCAAAAGCTTGCCAGTCCTACTGATAGCTACAGCCATGTGTGGTGTTTTGCTTCCCTTCCTAGTCCATCCATGTGTGTTCCTGCACTGGGGCCAGGGTCAGTGTCCAGGTGGTGTTTTAGAGCCCTGTGTTTGTTCTAGACTTGGGAGACTGCAGCAGGATTGCAGGCAGCCAAGCTGGAGACATGTCAGCTCCTGGGCTGCAGTCAAATTAAAACACTGCTATGGAAAGCAATGGGGCTGCATGTGTTGGAGGTGCTTTGGGGAAATACCAGAGCAATGCTTGTTGAGTTTGGTGGTGGAGAAGTCGCTCTGTTTTAATGATACCTGTGTGCAAAGGCCACAGCTGCTGTCATCTGTTTAACATCAGTCTGACTTTCACAGAGCAGACATAGCCTAGGGTGGTGGAAAGGAGAGAAAGGTGACCAAGGAAAAGAAAAAACAAAAAAGCCATTCATTTTTCACCGTTTTTTCCATCCCTCTGAACTGCAATACCAGTCTGTGGCTGAACAACAGTAATCTTATCCAGTGTACTGTTGATTTAAGCCTCTTGGATTTATATAACTTTGGAAATGGTAAACTATATTAATTTGCTATGTTTTCAAGGGAAAGTTATTTATTGAGAGACATTTTTAACTCAAGTGCCAGGAGCCTTAAATCATTATAATAAATTCATGCTATTCAGGGTTTCTTACATTGTAATAAATTTGTTTTAAACATGAATGAGAAGATCCATGATTTCTTTAATATACTGTTATGTATTTCCTTTCAAAATGACACAGCTCACTATATCAAGTGGGAGAATAATAGTGAGAGATTTACAGCACTTAAGAATAACACAGCCTGGGAAAGTGACATGTGAACCAACACAGGGCAGTGAGGCTGGAAGCTGCAGGGAGCCCACCACTACTCCCCGTGGCCCTGCCCAGGCTTAAACAGCAGCAACGGGTTAGGATCAGTGAGTGAAACCACAGCTGGGACGCTCCTTGTGAGGTGGGAATCACAACATGGCCTTGCATTTGCTTCCCATTTTAATGAGAAACAAGCACCTGAAAGGTGACAAGGACCATCTGCCATGACCTGAGAGGGTGACTGCCCAACAGCTGCCTGACTGGTATGAGAGCTGAGCCAGAGGTTTGTTTGCTCCCTTTTACCAGGGACGCACCCTCTGGCCGTGGTGGTGTGTGGGGAGCAGACCCCTCAGCGGTGGCCAGTGGCCCTGGAGTGTGGCAAAGTGGCACCAGGTAAGCACTCAGATAAATTTCTTACTCTGTTCTTAATCCCTGACTCTCCATTAAACCCCTGCTGACCCTTTTGCTCAGTGTTACACATGGACAGCTGTGAGAACAGGACAATAAAACTTGCAGCTGGCTTTACATCAAGTCCTTTGAGCTTCGCAGGGAGGAGGAGCTGGCACAGACACAGCCTCGGTGGCGTCAGCATCCGAGGGCTGAGACAAGCCCACTTTGGCAGCACAGTTCTGGCTTTTTTGGGAAGCAAAGCCCTGTGCCTCATGTAACATCTGCTGAACTTGTGTCCCAGCTTCATCTCATCATGGAGTGCTGCAGAAACAAGATCTCGTGTTTGTGGTGACCTTGGGATCGAGGTTGACTGGGGCAAAGCATTACAGTTCCCAAACCACAAAGGCCAATGCCAAAATGTGAAAGTCTGCCCTTCTGGATGCCTGTGCACGGAGCCAAGAGCACTTTCCTGGCTGTGAAGGGTTAATAGGTCTTTGGTGGGTGTGTCTGTAGCAGACTGTGATTAAATGGTGTTAGTGCCTGGGGGAAGGGGATGGTACTGCTGCTGCTCCTCACCTGGCTGCAGGGGAGGTGTAGGACAGTGAGGGAGGCTGATGGTGCCCTGAGGTTGTGTGTGGGCTGCTGGCATCGAGGGGTTGGACAGCTTGGGAAAGGGTAGGAGGGACTCTCGTGCTCAGAGAAGTGATGGCAGGACCTCATCTGTCAGTGCAGAAAAATGTCTGGCTAATAAACTTGCCAAACGTCCCTAATAAAGGGCTGGATGTGTTATCATGTGGAATGGTTTTATAGGGGACAGCCATAAAACCTGCACATTGCCCTTTAAAATGCCAGGACAAGGATTGATTCCAGCAGGGTGGAGGGAGAGGAGGAGGGGAAATGAGGCTAATTGGAAAAGGGGGATAAATCCAGGGGCTTATTTCTCTGCCTTGGGTCCCCAAGGTGTCAAGGAGTAGTAACAGTGGGATTCATTGCCTTATGGGCTGTGCCCGAGCCTGGGCTTCTCTGCTGCATCCCCACCACCCTGTGCAGTGCTGGGGCATCCTTTCTGGCATCTGTTCCTGCTGCAGGACTCTTGCTCCCCCTGACAGTCAGGCCAGGGAAAACTATGGAGTCTCCTTTTAATCCCAGGAATTCAGCACCCATTTCCTCCTCCTGCCAGTTCTGGTAGCTGTGCCCTGCCTGCCCGGTGGTCCTATCACCAGCTCCTCACTCCCACTCCTTTCTGAAATGTGGGAGTGCATCACTACTGAGAGGTGAAACACAAAACCAGCAGTTTTGTGTCCCCTGTTCCATGGACAGGGCACATTATGTCCTGCGGATGCAGGTGTGTATCTGTGTTCAAGCTCTGCTTGAATAAACAGGAGAGGGGAAGCTGGAGGGAGGCCCTGGGTGTGTTTAGTAGCAATCAATAAATGTATTGTACTCCAGCTCACTTTTAATGCTGCAGAAAACAGGCAGTGATTTCACTTAATAAATGTAGACAGTATTGCAGAGCTACAAGAGCATTTATCACGTAACACTGAATTTCTGCACCACAGGGCTGCATGTGACTACTGCCTGGTACTACCCACAGCTGAGGCCCATCAGCTACCACTGGCACAGGGGCCAGTCTCTGCTTTTTCATTTCCTTCTTTCAATTTCCCTGGACAGAGACACTGGGCGGCCAAACCTCTATGAGATCTGGTGGAGGGAGAAATAAAAAAACCCCAGTCTCCTCAAAGTCACTGAAAACCTTGTGTGTTTTACACTGGGTGGAAGGTGTGCAGGTATTGGAGAGATGGAAAAAGAGCCAAGAGAAGCCAGATTTTTTTGTTGGCCAGGACTGCTTCAAAGAAGTTTATCAGGGTGCATTTTTTGGTATGTGCCGGATCTCACTTTTCTGACTACTCTGTGCATGTGGCACTGCCAGATTTCAAATTTGCTGAGTTCCTGGCAATCCCCATTGGAGCTGGAGGTGACACCCCTTGGATGGAGGTGGTGCAGGTGGGGCGCCTGTGTCCCCTGGCTCTGAAAATGCTCTTTGGCTACCCATGTGATGGACAGAGATTTTGAATTCTCCAAGCTGAATAGTCCATGTCTTTCATCCCTGTTCCACAGTTGTGAAGTTCAGAACAATGTCCTGAGGTCTGGATTTGCTTCTTTGCTCCCTCTTGGCTTGGGCCCATCTCTACTGTACTCACCACAGTGAAATTTTCATTGAACACAGTTTTAGTTCTGGATTTGTAATTAAATTTAAGGGCTGGTAAATTCTGCTATGAACATTTTTCTGGCTCCCCTCCTAAGCATTTGGTCTGTTCAAATAATACTTAGTGCTTTGCAGATGCTGTTGGATGTTACACTGCCAACTACAAGTATGGAAAAAAAAAAAGCATGATTTAGAAAAATACTAATGCACTTGAGGTCTTGTTTTTGCTTTTATTATTATGCTTCAGAGCTTTTTCCAATGCTTTTTTCAGTTATAAACTTATGTGGCATGTGGAAATATCATCCTAGCACTTGACTTCAAGAGCTGTGACCTTTCCACTTCATCAAACCTATGATGGCAGCACTGCCCATAATTGCGGAGTTAAAAAATTTCCTCGAATCTCCTGTAATAAGGAAAATCAAATCTTCAGGTGGGGTTTAGTAGTTCACCCTGAAAGAATTCCATCTCATTCTAAATGGCCATGCAGTGATTTCTGGGCACCTCTCTGCTTTGAAACCTGTGGGAGAATTAACTCAAATCCATTTTTAAAGGGGATTAATTAAACTGAATCAGGACTCTGTTTTAACACTCAGAATTAAGATGAGTTGAAGTAAGACTCCTTCAATTAAGCAAAAGAGATGAAGACCTCTAAATGAACATGCCTGAGGTGCTGCTGGTGTGGTGTGACCAGTCCTGTTTTCATATATTAAATTCAGACTAAATGACCTAGTGTAGACAAACTCTGGGATGTTAAGACTGGCTGTGATCACACTGGGAATATCCACCTTCCTGGGTGTTTTGTGAGGGGACAGAATGTGTGTAAGATGCAGTTTGATCTATAAAAAGAGACAGTCAATCTTGGTCTGTTCAGAGTCCAGTGACACCATGGAGCTTTCAGAGATTTAGCAACAGATATATTCTTAAAAAAAATAAAAATTGCGAGTCATTAATCAAGGATGGGAAATCTCAATAGAGAAGGTAAACTGGAGATAAGAGCTCCAAAACTTTTGTTTGACCAAGTTGTACCATATCACTTTGACTGGGGTTTCTTTGTTAATTTATGGGGAGGAGAGGGGTTAAAGTTTAATCAGCTTTTGTGTACACTGGGAAAAAATTTACTTTTAATAAAGACTCAGACTCCTTTAGCTAATTAGATACTAAGGTGATGTGTGCACTGTGTACACTTCAGACAGTTTCTTTTTCTTATCTTTGCCATCAGTTTCTTGGCTGTGAAGTCTGATGTCTGAAACTCTGCCAGGATTTCTGAACAGAGTCCTTCACATGGGATTTCTCCACCTTTTAGTTCCCATTTCAGGGTGTAAGAAGTTTTCTATTTACTTTTGTCTTTGTCTTTCCCTCCTGTCTGACTTCTTCCAGCTGGGGATCTGACACATGATTTACTCTGTGTGTTGGAGACACTCTCTAAGTATCCGTGGGCACCTCTTTTTAAAAGGAGAACTGGCCAGCTCACTTTCCTGCAGCAGAGGTGTTCAGAATGTAGAGTAGGAGTGGGAGTAGGAGAAGGTAATGAAATTGTTCCTTCAAGGTTTTTGCCAGTGTGTATTCATATGGGATTTTTCCAATATCAAAATAAGGCTGTTAAATTCTCAAGTGGGGTGTCTGAGGAGCATCTCATGGCTTGGAGCTCGAGATCCACCCATGGCATGGATGTACCAGTGGGTCTCAGTGTAAAGTCCAGCTGGGAAAGGACAGATTCCCACCATGCCATGCCTAAACCCACTTGCATGTCTCCTGATCAATAACCCACCATGCAGTGTAAGACACCAGATGTGCAAAAGAACTGCCTAAGTACCGCCTAGAAAATGCCAGTAAGAGGTCTGGGCCAGCCTTTGTGGTCCTTGGGAGAGCTAGGGCAGCCAAGATGAGATATGCCAAGGCTGCTGGGGACCTGAAATACCTGGGTGGGGAGAGCTGCTCTGACAAGTTCTTTGAAGGGCTGGGGGTGCTAAGGACAGCCAGATGTGCTGGTTATCCGGAGTGATTTGCTAAAGTCCTTTAGCAGGTGGGAGCTTGGACGAACTCTACTGGTCACTACCTGCTCTCACACAACCTGGGGATCACTCAGCCTCTCCTGGGTCAGTGCTGTTGAGCTGGTACAGTGTTCTTCCACAACACTGAGCCTGGGACTGAAGGACACATGAAGATATCCTGTGGATAAGAAGAGGTGCAGGAAGAAACTTCGCAGGAGCAGCCTGAGAATCTGTTTTTGCTGGTCAGGGCACTAAAGGAACAGCACAGAGTTTTCTGAGCTGGAAAATTAAACTCTTTACATCAGAAAAATCCAAAGCCAGGAATTAATTTTGGAAGAAGAGTTCTCTATTTTACAAACTCCAGCTGCATCTGAACAGGTTCAGTGTGGCTTTGCTAAATCCTTCTCTGAGCCCTGACAATCTTTGGAAAGGAATGTGGTCCTGCCTGCCAGCTCCCCAAGAAGGTGAGTGTCAGCATGGGATGTGATTTCTACAACTCCTGCACAAAGCAGCTTAGCAATGGGCTCACTGGCTGGTGCAAAAAGCTCCCGTTGCTCCACTTCGTTGCTCTTTCCTGAATGTCAGCCATGGCTCTGCAGCGAATTGTTTGCAAAAAGGCAAATGAGTCCAAAGAGAACATAGTAAATGTAGCCTTGCATTATACTGGGGATTTTTAGGGTGAATGTAGTCCTTTCCCCCTAATATTAGCACTGTCCTGGGCAGGCTGTGCTCTGGGCCATATATTTCAGGGGTGAATTCTTAATTTTCCCATTTCCCATCACCTACACCCGAATGGGATATACCCGCTTGGCACGTGGGGCTGTACCAAGATGAAATCCTACACATAAATCCAATGTTCTCACAAATACAACTGGAGCCAAAATCTGTTGTTTTTAATGTAAAAAGTTGATGTTATTTTCCTTCCTTGCAGAAGCAGTTGATTAACCAAAGGCTGTTCACATGGAGTTTGGTTTGAGATGAGGTTAGAAAAACAGAAAGGCTGGATAGGGCAAGGAGTTGGGAAGCAAGAAGAAATTTTCTCAGGTTTGCAGACTGGGATGTGAGTTGCTAAAAATCTAAGGGGCCTTGCAGTCAAGGGGCTTAGCTGAAAATGTTTCATTTTGACACAGAGCACACACACTTATTATGGGCTGCTTTCCAATTCTGAATGTCACAGAAAATTTCTTGGAGGAAAGAACCATTTCCAGGAGTATTAGGATGCTGGAATAGACATAAGTGTGCTGACAGAGCAGGGGTGGTGAAGCTGGCTGTGTGACCAGAGAGCAGAGACTTTGGTGTCACAGGATGATTCAGGTTGGTAGGGACCTCTGGAGGACTCTGTGAGGTGGGACCAGGCTGCTCAGGGCTTTATCTTGGTGGTTTTTATAAACCTTCAGGAATGGGCATGCCATAGGCTCGGAGATGGATAAGCTGTCTGGGTAGCTTTGCCAATGCTTGACTGTCTTCATGGGGAAAAATCTTCTTCTTACATACATCCCAAAATTTCTTGTCTGAGCATAGCTCAAAGTAGTCCCCTAATTCTGGCATCACTTGCAAATTTTCACCCTCTCTCCAAGTTGCTGTTGAAGAAATTGATCCAGACTGGTCCCAGAACTGATCACTCCAGTACTCCTTTTGTCTCTTGCACTTCAGATTTCTACTTGAGAAATGCATTTTTTTCCCTCTTTCTGTGTCACATGCCATGGGCTGTGAGGACGCCCCAGATGTTCATCACATGGGCTTGGCTCATCCAAACAAAGCTACAAAGATGCTTTTTTTGGTAGTAGTTAACATCCAAAAGAGCTATCCATCCAGCTAAAGGTGAGGACTATTTTCACCAAGTATTTGCCTCTCTTCCCTCACCCTCATTCCCTCTGCTCTCCCACCAGCAAATAGAGGTAGAAGAACTATCATTGGAGTCCAGCTGGGGAAAGCCAGGCTGAGCCATAACTAGGTGAGGCAGTCTTTATTGGGATCAGAGGGTTATGGAAAACAGAGTGCAGAAATGCTAAGAGGAAATTACAATTTCTCTCTTCTAATTTTTTTTTTCCTCCCTCTCCTGTTACTGTTTTTTTCTCCTAGGTGTTGGGGTCTTTCCAGAGGCAATCGTTACTGTTAATGATTTTAGCTTGTTGGCTATTATCACATTTGTGCCTGGGGACTGCAGCTGGCTATCTGGGCTCTGGCAGGCCTTGACAGCAATCAGCTCCTTCCAGCTTCACACTAATTTTCTTGGGGAAGCTCAGAAGAAAATACTTTTTCATTCATTTTCCCCTCTCCTTCTCTGTGTCCCTCCTGTCCTGTTTTCTTGTCCTTCTTTTCTGGGAGCTCTGGCCCAGAATGGGGGCACACAGGGGAGTCTGGTGGAGAAATCCACAGTAAGGTGGGGCATTTGGATGTATCAAGAGGGGAAACATCTCCAGGGAAGAAGCAGCCCAGCTGTTGTTACCCAGACCATGTTTGGGCCCAGGTTTGCATCGCTGCTGATCCCCCAGCTGTTACAGAGACAAGGAGAGATCATTGCAGTTATTTCATGAAAAGTGTACGTGGATCTTTTTCAGTGGCTCAGCCTGAGAGCAGAGCTTTTACAGTCTTGAGTTTAATATTCTCTTTTTTTCCCCTCCATCATCATTTTATATTATTCAAAGCAAATCAGACAGCCTTTGAAGAACAGCTTAAAACCTTTTTCTTACTTTCTTTTCTTCTTCTTCCTTTTATTTTTTTAAGGTGGGAAAGAGTGGGAGCCATCTGGCACATTTTCTCTCTCAATTCAGTGATTTTATTCATTGGGGAAGAGATCGCTTTGCATCTTGTTCTTTAAAGGAGTGTAAAAGGCAGGTAAAATCTGTATTTCTAAAAGCCCCAAAAGAGAGTGCTTTTCTGTAAGGGTGACCAGCATCTTCCTTGCACTGAAAGCAGCCTACCTAGTGAAATTGTGACTAATGTGGGGAAGGGCTCTGGTCTGGAGTCACTGCTGCACTTGGAGCTGCTTAGCAAAATCACTGCTCTGAGGCATTCCAGTGACCTGTCCAGACTAATCTGGCAAGCTGAGAATCTCCAAAGACCACTAAATCTGATGAAGTGACCATCAGGAAACATGTTGCCCTTGTGTAAGTTGGCCTTTGGAGGGTTTTTGGTGGTGGTCACTGCATTGGGAAGATCTTTTCCAAGGAAAAGTGTTTTTCCCACTGAGGGAGTGAAAGCAGAGATCTGAGGCTGCAGCTTGTCAGGTGTCAAGGTGCTTGCTTTCACAGTTGCACCTGGGACATCCAAGTGCCTGGTGAAACTATCCCTTCCACATTGTGTATGTGACAGCTTTTGTCCCTGCTGAAACTTGGACTCGTGAAAGCTGAGAGAGGGTCTGCAAAGGGATTTTACTCAACTCCCCACTGATACCACTGGGACACTCAGTGGGTATTTTCTCTAAAGAACCATTTACACGTCAGTCAGAGTTAAAACACACTCTGAAATGTAGTATTTTAATGAGTTTACAAACACTTTGCTGTCACATCATCCCCCACCCCTTGGTAAGGGCACTGTGTGGCATTGCCAGAGGATGATGTCCTGCATGCTTTTGTTTTGTTGCCACCCTTCTTTTCTCCCAGTTTTGCAGAGCAGGAAATATCCCTGACACAGAGTCACGTTCCCTATCAGCTCTCTTCTCAGGCCCTCTTGCTCCCTCTTAAGAGGCCTCTGCTTGGGGCTGTCCCAGGTGAATCCACATGGGGGTGGGGGGCAGGCAGCGATCACCAGTGCCTTAAAAATGTGGAGATACAGAGCTTCCTCTGGATCTTCCCTGTGCTGCTCAGGACCTTCCAGAACTGCCCAGCTCTGCTGCTCTCACCACTCTGAGAGGTGCATAAAACAAGTCATCAACCCCAAAGGTAATGACCTCTCTGGGCAGGCTGCCAGTCATTTAATGTCTTCGCTAATCATCTAGAAGTGGGAATAAACAACATGTTAATGAAATGTGTGGGTGAAGCTAAACTGGGAGGAGCTAGAGGGGCTGGTTTGGACAGTGGAAGTAAAACAAAAAGATTTGGGGAGGCTGGAAAGACAAGCAGGGAATGATAGCTTGATGTTTGGCTTTGGAATAATGTAAATACCAGTGGGCAGGGAAGCAGAGATAAAAGGCCACGCAAGGACATTAGATACCTGGGGGTGAAGAACAAATGCAGCGCTATGTGTCACACAGCTCTGTTGCACAGTCCTGAAGATGGGGACACAGCAGTCTGTGTCCATGGAGTGATGGGCACAGCAGGGTACCTCTGGAACAGTGTGTGGTGCCTTTGGTCAGGAGGGTGTGGGGAAAACCAGCAGCAAGGTGGAGAAAGAGTAAAATCATAAAGAATGACTGAAACACTAAGGAAGGTCTGTGCCCCACATGAGTGGTCTTTAATTGAAAGCCTTTGAGTAAAAAACACTCTCAAGTCTGTCTGAAATGGCAATGCATCAGGGGAAGCGAGCTACTTGAAAAAGGAGGCTTTTTGCTCAAATTCATTGAGTTCCTGATGGCAGGATCTGCTGACCATGGGTGAGAAGAGTCACTTTGTTTCAGGTAGAGAGAGTCTAAAGGGTTTGGTTTCCTTAACCCAGCTAACTGTGGGCCAAGAGGTGACCCAGTGATTCCCCAAAGATTCCCCTGTGGGCAGAGTGGAGGAAAACACTTTGTGGCAGTGCTAGGATGGGAACAAAGTGATGTAAGTGTGCCTTGTGTGAGCAATCTAGAGGTAATTTTCCAGGCTTTTGTGTGATGGCTGGCAACAGCCTGATCTGGAAAAAAAGAAGGAGCAAAGAAGGAGCATAGGTGTATTCTGAAGATATCCCCACTAGCATTGGAAATTTTTACAGTGCTAAGAGTAGGTCCCTGCAAGTCCTGTGTGGACAGGACAGTCTCTATCCAAGGAGAAGGTGGCCAACAGCCAAAGGGGCCAGTGTGGAGGCACTGGAAAAATGAACAGAGATCAGTCAAAATCGTCTGAATTAAAATTTTTAAGTGACATTTCTGCTGACATTTTTGTCAGATATTGGAAGATGTTGAATGTACCAATTCCCTTTCACCCTTTCTTCCCTTCAGCTTTCCCTGTCAGAAAAACTAAAAAAAAAAGAATCATCAAATTAAAAAGCAAATTGATGAATATTTAATGAAAATGTGCAGCCAGTTCTCTACTCTGTGCACTACAGAATAGCTTTTGCAAGGTACCAAAGTGCCTTTGCTCTGGTCTGAGCTTCCTCCTGGCTTCATAGATTGCCTTGGGTTCATTTCATACTTGGTCTGGGTTACTAAAAATATTTTCTGAGTTCCTGAGTTGAACGTAAAGTTTTCCCACATCTCTGCAAAGTTGCTTAGAAGAATTTCTGAGGGAAACATATGAGAACCTCAAGAGTCTGAGTCGTGGAGATGAGTTCTCCTGTAAGGAGTTAAATCCCTGTGCCAGAGCAAGTAAGATGACAGACTGAAATCAGTCAGTAAGTTCGCTGGCTTATCTTTCAGTAGGAAAACAGAAGAAATTTGTGATCTCTGAAAGGAGATTGACCAAAAATTCAGTCCCAGGTGTGGACTCATTGATTCCAAACCTGGTGATTTTAAGAGAAGTAAGGGGTGGCAAAGGCTTATTTCAAGAAAATGGTCCAAATAAGGATATCAGAAGCATGCCTATTAGAGAAGGACCTACATGTGTGAAGAATTTAAAGGCAAAGCAGAGTGGGAGATTTACTAAGAAAGGAAGAAAGCCGCCTCTCTCATCTCTGCTCCTGGCTCGGGTCTTTCCATGTCCACCCAACTCTGATGCTTTTGCTGCTCTCTCAGGGAGGGAAAATAAAACAAGTCATCAACCCCGGAGATCGCAGCCTCCTGGGCAGGCTGCCAGTTGTTTAATATTGCTGCTAATGATCTACAAGCAGAAGTAAACAGCATGTTAATTAAATGAGTGAAGGAGGCTGAACTGGGGGAAGCTGCAAGAGCTGGTTTAGAGAGGAAATTAAACACAAAGGTTTGGGGAGGGCAAGAAACTCACCAGGGAAAATCAGGACAGAATTGGTTTGGGGGTGGTTCAAGGGGATAGAATAGTTGGAAGGGTGAGGAGAAGGATAGAGCAGTGCTAGGAATTTTGGACAAAGTGAGTGACTGGACAAGGCCCCTCAGTAGGATTGAGGAGACAGCTCTAGGTGAGAGATCAGGAGTGGAGATTGCCCATCAGAAGTGCAGCTCAGCCTGTTGTTTCCACCATGGTGGCTGCCCAACGCTCTCGCATTAGAGAGAGCCTGACTCTAAGCAGAGCACAACATTGCTCTAGCCCAAAGCTCTCTTCCATAATACAGCAAAAAGGAAATGTACTTGCCTGGTGTGGTTGCCGGGGGTTCAGTCAGGGAGTCTTGAGTCTAGCCCAGTGAGCCAGCTGTGAGGACTGCAAGCTTTATATTAACATAGCAGATGTGGAACTCGCTGGATTTATGGATCTTGCTTGTCTTGTGTACATGTGCTGGGAGATGGAAGCTCTCACCAGTGCCACTACACCTAGCCAGCAGTGAGATAAATTTGTTAGCATCCAGTCCTTGTATGGCCTGCAGGGAGGAGGAAGTCACTGTGAATACATGGTCCCCCCCAACATTTCTTTTCTTGTCTTTTTTATCCATCCCTCCCCCTCATTTGAAATTCATTGGCTCTAATTGCAGAGGTATTCAAACTTAGGCTGCTTCTGAACTGCAGGTCTTTGAGGGGACTCACGTTCTAGACAGTGAGATGAATGATTTATTATTATATTATTATTTATTCATTTAAATTCATGAATGCTTATCCACATCCAAAATTGCCCAATTTCATCCAGATCTGAATTTATAGATTTTCAGGCCAGGTGGGACCGCTGTGATCAGCAGCCTGACCTCTGGTGTCGTGTAGGCCAGGGAACGCCGCCTGGCAATTCCCACGGTGAGGGAAAGCTGCACCACTATGTAAATCAGCATTATCAAGCTCAGTGGCTTCTCTGAAATGGTCTCTATGCAATTGCCTGGTGGTTTGCAGCTCTGCTTCCCAGGACGAGGCTGTGCCTCACAGAAAAAGCAGTTTCTGCTCTGTTCACCTGTCTGGGAGACAGCTGTGGAGAAGGATACCAGCAGCAGGTAAGGGCCAGGGGATCAGACACTCTTTCCTACAGCCTGGGTTGGAGAAAAAGTGTACAAAACTAATCAAAGTCCCTATAGCACTAACATGAAAATAGTTGCTTTGGCTACAGAGGCTTCCAAGAACCCAACAGAAATTCCTAAGTCAAGCATGGTGGCTGCTGGCTTAGGGAAAGTGTTCATGGACATCTGAGCACAGAGAGCTGTGTTCTTTACTGTTATCATTTCTTGTCTCAGGAATATCCTTCTCAATTTCCTGAATTGTTTCACTGTCTCTGTTAAGTCCCCGAACAGTAACACAACAATGAAACCTCAAAAGCCAGGTGGCAGTTTCTGTAGGTTGCCAGGGCTTTGAAAGGAGTTTGGGGAAGAAATTGGGAAGTCTCACAGGAAAAAAATGAGTGAATAAAGGCAGAAAAGTTTTATAGGAAGCAATGTCATAATGGGATCCAGACTACATCAAAGCGTGGGATAAGCACCCCATCTCCCAGAAGTTCATTAAAATTTGTCTGTCTGTACCCCAACAGAATGTTAGAAATCTGGCAGAATAAAAAAGCTAAAGGAAACCTCACAGAGATTATCTTATTCTGTTTCCAAAGATTTTGTGGTTTTGTTGTAAACCAGCTGTTTGGAAGGATTCCCCCCTCTCCAGACACTGAAACATGGATTCCCTTCTCTTCTTTGCAGAAGGGTCTGGGAAGAGATCATGTCTGCTTACCTCTAGTGCCACAGACCCTGGATAGCAAGTTCAGGCTGTGGAGTAGGTAGGCAGATTGAGAAGAGATACCTGGGCTGCCTTCAGACAATGGTTCCATCCTGCCAAAATTCTGGTTTGTTCAGCTTTAATGAGAGGAAAACTCCGAGCTGGAGAGCTGGGTTTGTGCACAGACATCATCTTTTGTAAGACTGTATTTATCCTCCCAAGTCCATTAGATCTTCCTCATCCACCCAGGTTTTGTTCTTAAAAAGCACAAACTGGAAAAGGTCTGTGATACACAGGTTTGTAGGTGGTTCTCATGTCTCCTTCTTGGCTGAGATTTGTTGCCTGCCTTATAGCAATAATGATTCTTCTTGTTTGCTGTCTCTGGTCTCATGGTGACTAGAGCTGGCTTGGTGGGCTCAGCAGGAAAGACACACCAGCCTCACAAAATGAATAATTGTTTTGAATATTTTTGCTGACATGAAACACAAACGAGATAGAAAGAAGAGACCCTAGTGATTTGTGCTGTAGTCATATCTCATGTGCCCCTTCAAGGGAGCTCCAAAGACTTCATATACTCTAACTTTCAGAAATTCAAAGACAACTTATCCAGGATCAAAAGACAGAACCATTTCAGTGGTCCACAAAAGCAATTAAAGATTAGAAGCATTGTGGCTTTCTTTTGCAATTCAGGCTGGTGAAATTGAAAGGAAGACGGTGCAATCATTGTCTGGATATTGTCCAGGACTCTGAGGCTGCATCTATACCTGTAAATTAACTGTAGCTAGGTCTGCTCTCTTGTGCAGAGGCCAGCTGGCACAGGATATCCTGCATCTGTACTATTGAATTCTCTCACCCTCCAAAAAAGGGGGATTGCATCCAAATTGCCTACTGAGAATGGGCACTAGTCTGGGCTAATTCCCAGGCTATGTCTAGGCATCATTTGGGAGCATCCTAGCTAGACTGTGCCAAAAACATGCCAGGTAGCGTTTTAACAACTTACAATACAGAAGATCAAGTTCTAATGTCCAGGGACATTTTCACAACTGGTGGTAAAGATATGGTATGGGAGTTTATTTTAATGCTTTAGCTAGGCTATCTCTGGATTCTCTGAGTACTGCTGGTTGGTCTCTTGTCCTCAGGTCCCCTCTGAAGGTCAGTGCACTACTGGGATCTTCTTTGCTCACCGGTTTCCTCTGATTGCGGTTGTGGTGCCACACGTGTTTGCCATGCTATGGGTAAAACAGAGGCAAAGGGGATTCAGGAGAGAATCTGGCATTGTAAAGTACTTCTAAATAGCATTGAGCCACAGTAGTTATCAGACATTGGTCTTTCTTATCTTCAGTGCCTTTCCAGACTGGCTTATGGAGAGACCTGGGGAGTGGTGAAGTAATTCTGGGGCATGGAGGCATCATGGAGGAAATAAGATAGAAACATAGCTGTGGACAATGTTCATACCACAAAGCCACCCACTCTGCAGATTTGGTGATTGTACCTTTATGTGCTCTCTCAGAAGTCTCCCTTCCAAAAATATTTCCCATCTTGTAGGAGAAGCTAGCATTATGGTGCAGGATCTGGACTGCAGTGTGCTGTAAGCTGGTGGCATCTCCCTGGTCCAAACCTGGGGTCAAATGAGGGAAGGGTCACAAGTTTGGCTGTGAAAGCTGTGATGGTGGCTGTCAAAGGCTTTTTGGGAAGGAGTGAGGGATGAACTGACTCCTCTCACCCTTGCTGACACCCTGCACCCTGCTAATGGCAGCCAGGATGACTTTCTGCTAATGCAAATGTTCACAGCTGTACGCTGGATGTTGCTGAGTGGATAATGGCTGATGAGTTTGCCTGTAGACAGTTACTCCACTACCAGTGTGTAATTAATTGCTATGTAAAGTGCTCTGAGATGCGCTGCCGCTGAAATGCTGGGTGTATAAATGCCATCCCCACACAAAAGGGAACAACATGCAAATTCTCTCAATATATTTTTAAATACAAGCATTTTTCAGCTGTTTGCTCTTTTGTAAAATTTATTAGGCACCCTCCTGGGAACAGGGAGGCAGCAAGGGCAGTGCGCATGGATGAGCTGGCTTCCAGGGGCTCTGACTGTTCGTGCTGCTCAGCCCCAGACTCCAGGGGGTCATCTGTTTTTCTTCTCCTATTCCCTTAACCACTGCTTAGTTTTTGTTTCCCCTTTTGCATGCTTGCTCATGTGGTGAGCTGCTGCCTGCCTGCCTGCCTGCCCAGGGAGAGCAGCAGGGAAGGAGAATGATTTTTGTGCAAAGGGCAGAAGCTTGTAAGGGCTCCAGCCTCTGTTTCCTTGTGAACCAGAGAGGTTCATGCCCTGCTTCCTGAGAAAATGTGTTTTCCCAACTGGATGCAAGCCAGACAAGGGTGATTTCAGGCCATTGGGAGGGAGCTGCAGAGGCAGCATGATGTGATGGCAGCAAAGGACAGAGTCCGGCCTGGCTATCTGTGGGCATCTAGCACCAGCTCCAAGGAAGGAGTGGGAATGATAGAACTTCTTCCCTGGAAATAAGTCCGACACAATGAGGCTGACAAGAATGGAAGGCTATGAAAACTTGAGTGTTAGAAATTACGTAAAGAAGGCAAAATGACTCACAGCTTCCTGTGTGGCATAAAGAAGAGAACAACCAGTGAAAATATCACGAAGAAGTTTTAAACAAAAAAGGGAAAGTAGTTTTTCTTGGGCATAAAATAATGTTAGAGAATTCATTGTGATAGTGAACAACTAACATGCAAATAACTTCAAAAGAAGTAGAGTAAGTCAGGTCCACTGCTGATGGTAGGATCCAACAGTTTGGTTGCCATTGCTGCTCTTAAACATTCAGCTACCAGAAGCATGGAGAATATGTGGAGGTGTGGATGTATTACAGTTCTTGCAGTCATTTCCTAGGTCTCTGTTGCTGTTAAATGGAGAGAAATAGGACATAAAAGAAACACAGATTTCCAGTCCATATAGTCTTTATGTGCTGATATTTGATAGATTGAGCAATGGGTATTTGACAGATCTTGGACAGAAATTATGAGCAGGAAATCTGTCTAATGAGCACTTTCCTATGGCATTCCTGAGAAGGCAGTCATAACTTAGATGCAAATTAATGTTTCCATCAATGGTCTGGAAATACATAAAAACAACGCTGCTGGTTAAATTGTACAGATAACCTAAAGCCTGGAGGAGTGATTAATATGGCTTGAGGATGTGTGTAAAGGACATCAGCAGTCCAGGCATGTAGAACATATACTTTCACCACATCAAACCAGGAGAGAGAATAGGACCCCAGAGAACATGTGGAAATATGGGCTGATGAACATGAGCATCACAGAACAGCTGAGATTGGAAGGTTTGGAAGGCATCTCTGGGGTTCATCTGCTCCAACCTCTTCTGCTCAGAATAGGGACAGTCAGAGCAGGTTGGTCAGCACCACATCCAGTTGTATTTTGAATATGTCCAAAGATGGAGAATCTACTACCTCTCTAGAAATTTGTTGTAGTGTTTTAGCATGATAACAGTTAAAACGAGCTTTTTCTTGCATTTAAATGAAATTTTCTGTATTTCAGTTTGTGCTTCTTGGCCTTTCCCTGGCATCACAAAAAAGATTCTGGATCTGTCTTCTTTACTTGTATCCAGCAGGTATTTATATTTATTGATAAGATTGTCTTAAGATACCCATCTCTTCAATGTGCTGGCCAATGCAGCTCTCAGTCTTTCCTCACACTTCAGATGCCACATTCCATTTGAAGTTTTTGTGGCCTTTTGTGGGACTTGTTCCAATATGCTGTTCACTGATACTGGGGACAGAACTGGACACAGCACTCTAGGCCTGTCTCCCCCGTGCCCAGTAGATGAGAAGGATCTCCTCTCTCTACTTGCTGGCAGTGATCAGCCTAAGGCATCCAGGAGCCTGTTGGCCCTGTTTGTGACAGGGGCAGGTTGATGGCTCATGCTCAGCTTGGTGTTCCCCAGGACCCCTGCATCTTTCTCTGCCAAGCTTCTTTCCAGCTGGCCAGTCCCAGGGTGCAGAGTGCCTCTGGAAGGCAACGTCTCTGAAGGTGCTTAAGAGGTCCTAAAGGAGAGTCCTTGGTCTGGACCTGTATTCTCAGTATGGTGGTGGGACCAGCTGATGTCAGCTTGAAGGAGACTGGTGAAAGGACAGGTCTCATTTTACCATTGGAAGGGGTTGGACAACAGAAACCCATCTCCAGTCTGGAGACATGTGCTTTGTTAAGAAAAACAAGAAATTGGAGAGGATGCAGAAACCCACACAAATCTGGGCTGGAGAAAATGCTTCCAAGAGAGCAATTTGTTCAGCTCATCAGTGAGCTTGAGTGGCAGCTTGCTGTGTGTGTGCACCTGCTGTAGAGGACTCTTAAACCTCAAATAGAAAGAAAGGCACAAGACGGACTGGTGCACACAAGCTGAACACAAATACACATGAGCAGGGATCCAGGCACTTGTATTGGTCTTTGTCTCTAGGAACAAAATGCCAAAGGTTTTGGGAGAGATTTCACCTGCAGAGGCCTTTGAAGCAAGGCTGTGTGTCTGTAGTTGAACCCAGTCTATCAGGCGGCTCAGTAGGGCGTTGTAAAGCTCAAACTGAAGGCTGGGCTCCTCTTCCTGTGGTCTTTGGCTATGACTTGAGCGTCAGCCTGCACAGGCTGGGATTTCAGGTGGTTTAGGGGGAGGAATAGCCAGTGAGTTTGGTGCAGAGGAAGGATGTTACTTGGGGATTGAGGAGATGCTGACACTTCCAGAACAGCAAGAACCTACAGAAGGTTTCTAAAGCATCCAAGGGGACAGCTGGCTAGAGTCCTGTCTCAGAGGACAGCAGAGACCAGTAGCAAGAGGCTGTCATTATCTTTAGGCATTTATTGGGCTACTGAACTTGAAAGGAAGAGTCTGTGGCATCTTCACGTGCCATGTCACCATATTGCAATCCTGGTGGATTTCTCAATTCTGTCATTCCTCTTTTCTTGGGTTTTCCTTGGGATCTCTGCTGCTGCTGACAATACCAGTATGTATGGCTAGTAGTGGGTGTCCTGTGTAAGGAAGATCCAAATGATAGGAAGACTTACCCAAAATCAAAATTTTCAGCCAAGTGCATCTTTAAGCCAGCAAGGGCCACTACCTATAAGTACTGCTGTAGCTTCCTGCAAACAAAGCAGAAATAGATTGGCAGGACTATGATGGGGAGAAATCTGTAGGCACAAATGTCTTTTCCTTTTTCTGTACTTTAACTCATCACCCACAACAGCTTCTATTTCTAACCCTGTACTTAAAAAAACCCAAAACAAACCCCTGAAAGTCAATATTTATTTTTCAGTCTCCCTCTCCCCTGCTGTTCGTCTCTGAATTTAATGCTTTTGAAAAGTGAATGATTGACGATTTACTGAAAATGAAGTTAAAATATAAATAATTCCATGATTTCACTGCTGTATTAAGCAGGCATATGAGAAAAGCCCAGAAGACCAAGGTTGGCTTTTATTATTAACAAGGAAAGAAATTAAATTTAAATAAATGTAATATTTATTAAAATTTCCTTTCACGCTGTTACCTGAGGTTCATAAAACTTTTGAGCTGTGTCAGCTTTGCACTCCCCAGTACATTGAACTCCAGGGAAAACTATAAGCAAATTCTTAAGATCAATGCAAACTACTTCTCCATTACTCAAAAAAGGGAATTTTAACTATTTTGAAGGCCCCAGGACTCTACTAATCCAGATATAAAGACTTTTTTCACCTTCAAACTTCACAGTTCCAACTACCCTTTCACCTTCTCCCTTCCACACCCCAACACATACAGCCCTTTACACACTGAGGAGAGTGACTGCCCATCCTTTAACTCAGTTTCCATCCTTCCCATGACCAGCTGCCAAATGAAATTTGCCAAAAGGTGGAGAAAGCCATTCTGAAGCTACCACTGTGCCCATGGCAGTGCCAGTGCTGAGGATAGGAGCTGTAAGGCTCTACTAAGTGGGGATTACCAGGTGATCCAGGTTTGGATTTTAAAGATCCTGTGGGACTTGCCTTGAAGTTTTTAATGAAAGCAGACCTGTATGAAGTAGTCTTGTCTGAAACACAGACAAGTCAACAGACCAGTCCGGGCCTTGAAAACTTTCCTACATATGTCATGCAGACACACTCATATTTCTAGATTTTGACAGAGCATGACTGAGCTCTTCCTTAAAATTGAAGAAATCAGGGAGAGGAGAAGTTTTAGCAGCTTTGAGGGTGTGGGGCTAGAGGTTTAGACTTGTTCTTGGGTCTAAGTTTTCCTTCACAGCAGCTGTTTAGATACCTATTGCAAGAACATCTGTCACCTGAGGGGCCTGGGGGCTACATGGGGAGGGAACACCAGGTTGCAGCATCTTCAGCTCTACCCTCTCATGTGGGTAGGCTGGCTGAACTGTGCCAGAAAACTGGTCTGAAAGGACTTGATGGTTGCCTGAGCCTTGGCTGCCTGCAGTGCAGTGTGGTAGCCACAGGACCAAGCCTTCAGCATCTCTCTGTGACAGCAGACAGAGCAAAGCACTTGTTTGTCTAGGTTGAATATCCTGAATGCAGCCCATGAATATAATGCAGCATGAACCACTGGTTTGGTTTGGGAGGTAGGAGAAATTCAGAGGTGAGATAGCCATCAAAGTTTAGCTTAGGCACAGTGGAGTCTGCAGGAGTATTGAATGCAAATGCTCTGTCTCAGAGGAATTCACCTTTGTGTAAGGAATCTCAGTCCCTGAGTTTGTATGTCAATACTGCCCAGATTTGAAGAAGATTTTGTGCACAGAGGAAAGTTTTGTTTCTGGTGAAATCACTGGGTGCGAATGCAAGAGTGGATTCAGAAGAAAAAAACTGAGCTGTAAGAGAATGTGCTTTGATATTGATAAACATGCATTGTGAAGGCAACCAAAAAAATGAAAAAATGAGAGAAAGAAGGATGTAGAAAAGGATGATAAAGCAAGAAAAAGATCCACGGGATTTGGAAGCTTTTGAAGAAACCTTTTTATAAAGCTGTGCTAGGCACGTCCTGTCAAATCTCTCCTGCTGTGAAGAATTTTCATGTTACTTTGCAGATAAACTTGTTGAGAGCACGCTGTCTGCCTCCATGGTGACAGAATGGCATCTTGAAGGGACACAGTCCTGCATCATCATTTCTCCTTCAGTTCCAGGCAGCATCTGTCACTGCAGAGCTGGACTGAGAACTGTGAATTAGACCCATGTCCTCCCTGTGCTGGGAAAGCTAAGCAAAACTGCATTTGTTCAATTTTGGCCTGACTTTGCAGCATTTGCTTTGGCCTTGGTTGGGCAAAGCATCACCTGTTCATGAGGGACTTGTTGCTTAGGTCTCTGTTCCAAGAAAAACCCAGCTCCTGATGATCTTTTTAACTGCTGTTTTCTGTCTCAGGTTTGGGTGGGAGGAAGGGAGAGAGGTGAGGCTGACATAGGATACAAGATAACCCAGACCTCGGGTTGGTCAGGCAGCATGCATGAACTATCCTGCACAAGGAGGAGGAGATATCACCACAGTCTGGCTTCTGAAAGGTAAAAAGGTAAATGGAATTGTACTTCATGTGCCATTCAGCTGGGTGGTGCTCCTCTAAAGTTAACTTTTAACTCCTTTGGGGAAGATTAAGGTAGAGGAGAAAGAAATCTCAACATTCCTAAACTCCTCCTGTGTGTTTTATGAAGAAAGGTATGGAGGAAGAGTGTCCATGGAACTGCCCCTGATATTCATGGGTTATTCCTTTATAGGCCCTGGTAAACACAGGATTCCAATAAACAAAAAGAGACAGAAACACATACACACATACAAAAGGACTTGGCCTTGACTCATGTGAAATCAGTCTTGGTTCTTCAGCTCATAGAAATTTTGGGTGGCTTAGCTGAAAATGAGGAGGATGAAAAGGAATAGCAAAAAATTAAAGTGAAAAGAAACAAGCATATAATTGCCAAGAGTGAGGAGAATATTTTGGATATCAGAATACGTAACGTGTTTTTCATTGAAAGGGACTGGCAGCTCTGGGCTTTTCCTGCATGTTTTCCTGCTCACACCCTTTCCTGGTGAGACTAGCAATCTTGCCAGATTTCCATGGCCTTGCATTGCAGGTATAAGGATGCTTGTCTTTACCACAGAGCCATGTAAGCCAGCTGATATGTGTATTCGAGGAGGAGGCAGTTCATACCCTATCTGCCTCTTTCCTGCTCCATTCTTGTCTCCCTCACTGGCACTGCACTACCTTGAGAGATCTGAGGTCTTTCTCAGATAAAGGTTTTGTTAAGGTCTGGTAGACCATAAGCATGTTACACTGAGCTCTTCCCAAAATGACACCCCAGCTCTGTAAGACAAAGATTGTTTTGGTTTGGTCAGTGGTTGAAAGACAAGTAACAGCTGACAGCTCTGACTGAAATGTATCCCCTGAAAATATTTCTCATGAGAAAATTGACTTTTTTAAATGAAATGGAATCTTTCTATAAAACAGTATCAGTTCTCTAGAATTTTTACACTTTTTTCTTTAACAAAAAGGTTTTCACCTTCTTGGTTTTCTTTCCTCTTTTGGTAATATGAATATTCTTGTTGTTGTTCAGTTTAAAACAGGAAAAGCCCTATGGAAATGGTTTACCTGACAGAAGTTCTTAGCTTTTCTATTACTTTGGGATGTAGAACAGTGAATAGGTCACAGCTGCTCCTAGTATAACACTGGTCACTTGAAGAATTCACCTTCACTTAGCCAGTCATGTGCTTCAAATAAATGAATAAGGCCATTAATTTAATAGAAGTCTGTGTGATTTTGGGGGTCATTGCTTTTGAGTTTCTAGGTTCAAATAATCTTTTGGACTTCAAGACATTTGAGTTTTGCATTTCTTCTGGATTCATATCAGTACCCTGTAGAGGAGGAAAGCAAAGCAGGCAGTGGAGGGATATGGCAGAGAATGGGAGGGGAGGGGACAAGAAGAAGAAGGTGAGGATGTGTGGGAACTCCAATGCCAGTTTCATGATTCCTCCAGCTTGACTTTTAAGGGATCAAGTCTTCCAATTCTTACAGCATAGTCCCTGAGGCCATGTTAAGTCACCCTTGCAATTACTGTCTTTCAACAGAAAATTTGGTGTGCTTTAAGAGCATATTCCCTCATATTAAGAGACAGTACAGATATGAAACAGTGTGCTCCAGTGAGCTGGAGTTAACTCCCCATTTTCCACCTCTGTGACTCTGGTACCAATCTCTGGTAATTTTGCTTTAGCAGCTCGGCTGCAGCGCGTTAACTTCTGCTCTGTGAGGTGAGAATTCAGGTATTGCTGCGGACCACAGCACTCCTGCAGCTGTGCTGAGCTGGGAGGGGCTGCAGCTCCCCCCACATGTCAGACAGAAGTGTTTCAGGCTAAGCCTTTATGATAAATTAGGGAATGTGGTCAGCCAGAAACAGCCGGAGCACTGTTTTATTAATCTGCAGGTGGATAACAATAAAAATGATGAAAGATCTAATCAGCTACATTATTACCTGGAGGCTGGTGGGGCCAGGAGAGAAGAGGGGTGTGTGGGTGATGTTGGTGCTGGGGAGATTTCAAAGACAGGGAGAGACAAGAACATTGTCTTCAAGCACTGTCAGACAGTAAACTGAGGGGTGAAAAACTTACTAGAGATGGTACCTTCAAAATTTTAGCCTTCAGCACCCTTTTATCCTTTGCCATTTTATGGTTTTTTAAAGCAGGGGTGTTTTTTAGCAGACAAATTGCCTATCAGTGCCTGATGCTTCCTGCATTACACTTTCCTCCAGTTCCCTAGAGCAAGGCCATACCAGGACACCAACAAGACAATCCCTTCCTGTGTGGCAGAAGGTGGGGAGATGCCCCTTTTCTGCAGTGCATTCTAAAGGTGTGTCTTGAAATTTTCTGCAGTACTTCGGAGACATTGGTGATAGAAATTAGAGGGGATATTCAGGTCCCTTTGTCTTCATTATTAGCTGGAAGGGTGCTGTACATGGTGAGTGGGATGCTTATGGTGGTGGGTAAAGCCTTTTTGTATTCACTGTGTCCCTGTTCCAATTGGGTACTTTTCTCTTTCTTTTGGTGTAGTAAGGTAAACACAATACAGGGAAGTCCTGTCTAAGTACCTGAATATAGAAGAACTGGAAGGCTCCAAGTCTCCATTAAAGCTTTGATTTGGTAGCATCACAAAGTTTTGCAGTCAACACATCTGTATGCAAATGCATTATGGGCAGATAAAGAGCCTCTGTTCTTCCCTCTCTGTCATATTTTGCGTATTATTTGCTTACAATTCATGTCTGTCTCATAGTCTCTGTGGTAAAAGCATATTGAGGAAAGTCATCTCCTTTCCCAGCAATTTTCTCAGCTTCTCTTGATCATTAACATGCTGGAAACCACTTGAAAGAAACACTGCAATTTTTTAAGGGATTTTATTCATTTATTCATCAAGGTTAAGGACCCTGAAAAACTGCTGTCTACATCTTTTAGCATTTACTTCTTTCAAATCTCATGTACATTATAGTCCTCAATCTGGAGTTCTCTTTTGCTGTGGGTTTTTTTCTGCCCATATCTTCTGTTGCAGTCTGAATATACAATAAACCCCTTTAAAATTAGTTATACTGCTACAGTTGTCAGGAGAACTCAAGTAATCTGATGAATTTAGTAAGAATTCCAGGCTGTGAAACAGACACAATGAATTCTCCTTCAGCCTTCTTTCCTCATTATTAAACCTTCAGTTTATAGTGTGCAGACAGTTGTGCACTATAATTGAGGTTGAATTGCCATTCTCATTATAAATCCCCTTTTCTTGCGTGCTCATAACTTCAACCAACACATGGGCTGAAACTGTGTGCTCTCACTTTCAGCCCACAGTAGAATATTTAACTCTGTGATCTATGGGCTTTAGCTCTGCTGCCATGGTCTGCTGCCCCATATATTTCACCATAACAAGAGCTTCTCCTGAGGTTAACATACAAGAGTTGAACATCAGCAGGTGTGCCTGGCTTAGGCACCAGGCTTGCAACTGTGGTTTAGGTAGCTGGTGGCCTGGTGGGGGCAGTGGCATTTGCCAGCCAGCCATCTGAGAGGGTGCCTTTTGTTCAAGACCCAATCTGACAGTTTCAGTAAAAGTTGTCTCTGAAGCCTTGAAAAGCAGCTGTTCCTCCCCACTGGCTGGACAGGAATTTAGGTGTTTCCTTTATTCACTGCCTAGAACTTACATATAGGTGAGATCCAGCAAAATTATCCCTCTACTTCCTTCTGTGAGGCTGAGGTCTGTAGGGGATCCAAAAGTGTTGACTGGATCCACTTGGACTCTGAGCAACTCTTGTTAAGCCCCCAATGCCAGGAACAAGGACCTCCTTTCCTCTCTGTATGCTTACATGTTCTGACTCCCCTCTGCTTTTCTGCCAATGCTGGCATGTGGAGGGAAGCACTTGGATGCAGTTTCCCACACCTTGGTATCAAATCCTCTGAGAAAGGGTCAGTTCAGGTGGACAGTTCAATGTTGCATCTCAGTCTGCAGCCAAGAAGGGCAGAAAGGAGCAGACTCATGGCTGCAGTGCTCAAGGAGGAAGTGAAGGTTTGGGGTTTGGACCTCAGTGCTGGTCTTTGTCACAGGTTTTGTGCATGCAATCTGATGATGCAGTCAGGTCTGATGACTAGAGCTCTGCTGACCCAAATGGTGATGATCTCAGGTACAGATGTTGGTATTGGTAGCTATATGGGACCATTTCCACTAGAACAACGACTGAAGTGATGCCTGCAATGAAATAAAACAGAATATCTACAGACAAACCATGCTGCAGTGTCCTGGGCACATGTTCACTCCATGTCTTGTCCACTCGCCACAAGCAGAGGAAGAGTTTCCCTGCCCAGCTTCTACACACTGACTTCTTCCAAGGTGCTTCACAGAGGAGACTCAAGAGCTGCGCTTTGCCTGCAACTCTTGCTCAGAGTTTGTGGAGAAGAGTGAAATGTGAAGGATAAAGAAACACTAGTATTTATCAAGAGTTGGTTGTCTGGTTGTTGTCGATTTGTTTGTTTTTTCTCATATTTTTATAGTGGGGGGACGGGGGTGGAGGAAAGACTTTTGCTTGAAAATTTGTCACATTGGGGTGTATGAGGCAGAGAAACAAAATGACGTCTTACAACCATGGTCCAAGACCAGTCCTGTGTGAAGACACCTGGTGCTGGGGAGGGTTTTTGATGCCTGCTGTCACAGAGGCCGTGGCTGTTCTCTAAATCCCTCCCTCTGCCCTCGCTGCCATGGTCCAGCGCCTCCTCAGGGAGTAGACAGAAGTAGTGAGGGAAGCTGCTGCCATTTATCCCCACAGTTTATTACCACCCCTTCATTCCTGCAGCAGAGGGGGGAACCTCTGCCTGTCTCTGGAAGTCTGGCATCTCATCAATTTTCCTTGGTCTGCTCTTCAGACTCCCCTCCATCCCCCCGCAGTGTGAGGATGCCCATGACAGGGACTGAGGATGCAGAAGCACGTGTCAGGACCTGAGGACACCATGGCAGTGTTTTCAGAGCTCATTTACCAGTGCCTGAATCCCTATTCTCCTCCAGGCAGATGGCTCAGCTTTCTCACACCTCTCCCCCAGTTTCTTTGCTCTCCAAGCGCTACTTGTGGGAGTTGAAAGAGAAGTGACAGAGCCCAAGTGAAAGAGGAAAATACAGTCTGTGTCTCTGAAAATGTAAAAGAGACCCTTCTGTGTATTTTGTTCCACTCCTGATACTCATTCCTGTCCCCAAATGAACTGCTGTGACCAACTGCACGGAGAATTTTGCTCCAAAAGTGCAGTGGAGATGAGAAAAAAACTAAGGGGGCAGGGGATGGTTGGATGGGAAACAAAATGACTCCTGTGCGGTTGGCACAGGGAATTTTCTTTGACATAAACTTTATTTTGGGTGACAAGGCTTAACATCTTCCTTAATGCTGCTTCCTGCATTTCAGGTCTCTCATTGGAGGCTGCAGTCTCTGGAAGCTGGTGGTGTTCCCCTGTGTGGTACGTGTGTATTTTGTGACAGTGTCAGGCATCCTGACATTTAGGCAAAGCACTTCCTAGTGCTGTTTCCCTCCTTCCTAGTGGCAGGAGGGGCTGGGCTGGAGCCCTCCACGCTGCCCTGTTTCACTGGGATTAGCAACTTCTTTCAAATCGTTCTGTAAGATGCACTCCTGGCAATCGCTGTCCACATGTGCTTGGGCTGGACAGAGTTTAAGAAGTAGGTTGTGTGGAATAAGGTAACTCTGAGTTTTGCTGACAGAATTATCCCTTGTAACCATGTGAAGGTTTTCTGCAGCCACCAGAGCTGTTGTGAATTTTTAATGAATTTGAAAACCATGCCTCAAGCTCGGTTTCTCCAGAGACTTGGTCTGTAACAAAGAATCACCTCCAGGAACACCCAGCCTAGAAAAGGAATATGGGGTGGTTCGGGTATATCCAAATTGTGTCTGTTCAAACACTGTTGCTAAGAAAATTCTGCTGCTCTCCAGTTTTGACCATCTGATGAAAGCTTACATGTAAGACAATTAAGGGCACATATTTTAGGCTGAGTGGTTGCCTGGATTTTTGTATAATCTGTGTAGGTGAGGGGATATAAGATCAAGGTACATGTCAATATAAAAGACAATAATTTCTGTGGAATTCTGCTCTCCCAGTTCTGCTCTCCACCTCATTATTTTCAGCCTTCCTCTGATGAGCTAACCAACCTCTGTAGAACTGTGGTAGCAAACAGGAGGGCAGAATATTGTGTATGTTGTCTGTCAGGCACTGTCACTGAGGTGACCTGAATAGATGTTATGTATTGGTTTTGTTTTTGTTGTTGTTCCTCAGCTTGATTTTAAGCTTTGTGGGCAACACCATTTTGTCTGTGTTCCTGCAGTGAAGGGTTTTAGGTACACACACAGAGTGTGACAATTCAGATTACGACCACTGGACAAGGAAAGATCTTTCTTGCTGAAATATTTTTCACAAAGGTCCATCCTGATTCCTGCTCCATTGTTCAACTCCTTTGTAATCATTAGTAAGGAAAAGCATTTATTTTTGAGCTTGCTAGACTTAAAGGACCTGATTATTGGTTGTACATGTCAAGGTCCATGTGAATTGCTTCAATACCTGACAAGACTCAGTTTGTGTAAGCAATTCTTCCATTCTCCCATCCTGTGCCATTGGTTCTTTTCTTTCAACAAGTGCCATTTTCCATGAAATACTGAAATATCTTGCTAGCTAGAGACTTTTCTGCCAAGTTTTTCTGCTTTCAAACAGTTTTCTCCATTAGAAGTTTACATGTTTTCAATTTTGTGGCCCTGTCTGGGCTGAAAAATGTAGGTTTTGCAGGCTGGATTTTTTTTTTCTTTTTTCCTTTTTTTTTTATTTTTTTTTTTATTTTTTTTTCCCCTCAGTGTGGTCTGCTATAGAGGTGTGTGGGAGATTTGGCTCCTTCCTTCTTTCCCAGCAAAGATCAAGTAGGTCAAATGATACCAATGATGTTGTAACTTCATTTTTACTCCTTCAAATCCCCACCAGCCTCCTGGACTTGACTTTACAAGTCCTTTCATGTCACTTCAGACTGTAGTAGGAGGAAGTGAAAATTACGGGCCACAGGCAGGGTTCCAAAAAAGTGCTGTCTCTCTCTCAGAAAGGGGCTGGCACCTTTCCATGGGCCTTCATTGTATTTTATAGCCATACTACAGTATTTAACAGCATAATTTAGTAAGTGTCGGTACTGCGTTGTGGAGTGCGGAGAAACTGTCTTATTCAACCCCTGGCGATGTGTGCTGATTCAAATAATGCACCGTGAGGTAAAGTTAATGTTTTCTGGAAATGGAATTGGAGTCAGAAATGCCCTTTTTGACCATCAGCATAAATACTGTTGTCATCCTGATCAGCAAGCAGAATTCAAAATCTTTTGCCCTTAAAGAGTGACTCTCTCTCATGGTTTTAATTAATACCTCACCAATATATTAAGTAATTGAAGAAAATCAAAGTCCTTGCCATAGATTAAAATCATATCCTAAAAGTATCTGAAGACCTACTGCAATACAAAATATTACTGACACTGTTTCTTACCCTTTGACTACAGTGCCTCTTCATTCCTTATGTGCTTTTAATGCTTGGGGGAAGATAGGTCTGGCTGGGATCCTAGATTGCCATCTGATTTAGGGCTGGGAAAACAATGGCTCTTCTGGGCTGTCACAGAGACCATTTCGTGTTTACCTCGGCTGTGCAGCTGCCATCTGTGTCTTACTTTGATTATCTGGGAGGTCAGCTGTCAAATGGAGTAGGAGGAGGCAACAGTTACATAAGAAGCTGGTCAGATATCATCTCCTGAAGAGATTTTAATATGTTCTTCAGACCAGAATGCTGCAATAGTCCATCATAATTTCTATTTGCCTTACCAGAGTCTGTATTTGGATTAAAAAATCCAACAACCCAAGCATCAAATCCATGTTAAAATCATTCATCACACTTTCAGTCAAAATGTCAGGCCTTTCCTGCAGAACTGGTGCAGTTTGGTTTATGCAATATTGATTTCTGACTAGAAGCCAGGTTTAAGCTGAAGTTTCCTCTGCCTGTCAGCCAGGGAGCAGTGGGATTTCCCTTAGCTTAGAGCTGAGGATTGTGTCTGGAACGTGTGAATACCTCACAGATGGTACAGGTAGACCAGGCGTAGTGAGGAAAGGCAGTGAGGGATTATCCCAGGGTACATCTGGGAAGCCACCTATTCTCCACTGAGTGGAACTGGAGCTGCCGTGTGGGCCAGAACAGTTCCTCATAATGTGCACTGAGGTCCTGGTCTCTCTGCATACCCCAGTATTTCTCTGGGTGACTGCTTTTGTGCTCACCACTCACTCTACCCACACTGGTTTTCCTTGAAGAGAAATCCAGTCCAGAAAGGAGATGCAACAAACTCTGGTCCATCTACCACAATGGTGAGGAGAAGGGTGCCTTGGTTGCCAGTACCCACAGCACAGGTGTGATTGTGGTTGTACAAATTTACCTGTGTAGCCTTTAATAGCTTTATTTTGTGAGAAAAACAAGGGACATACCCAGAATACCCCAGTCTGATCTCAGTAGGAGGCTGGGTGAGAAAACCACAGAGGTCCTTCCCATTAGCACAGCCATGATCTGGGGACTACACCTGTTCTCATGGGGAGATTCAGAGGGTTGGTGTCTATTGTGGTGACATACCCACACATCTGTGTACACCTGCAACAACCACAGGACCACAGAATCATGAAGCATCCCATGTTGTAAGAGACCCAGAAAGTTTATGTGGTCCAAATTTTCATGGGAAAGGGATCTTAGACAAGATTATCTAGCACCTGGTGGAATACAATGGCATGTTGAAAACTTCCAGTGATGGAGACTCTACCACATCCCTGGGGAGGTTGTTCCAGTGATATGTAGTTTTCACTGTAAAAAATGTCATTCCTATGTTGAGAACAAATTTATCCTGGTGCAACTCGTACTTGTTCTCCTTTGTCTTCTCCTGAGGCTTCTTGTGAGAAGTGTCTGTCTTCTTTGTAGGCATTTAAAATTAACAGCGTAATTCCTCTCTAGCCTTCACCTGAAATTGTCAAAGCAAGCAGGGCTGTGTTGTAACAAGAATTAGCTAGCTGGGCAATGAACTCTTTATTTTTAGAAGTGTTCTTTGTAAATCTCAAAACCAGTATGAGGCAAAGGCATATGCCATTTCACAAATGGGTAAAGTGATGTAACCCAGAAATGGTGCGGAGCAGCACTGCCACAGGCTAAACACTGGTCCATAACCTCCTCTCAAGATGGCATGTGGCTTGGTAACTGTCCAGCTTCACCATCTGCAGAGACTGAAATTCAATTGCTGTTAATGAGAATGAAATTATGGCGATATTAGCATAATTAAAATGAGAAGAATCCTAGTTCGGGGATGATTGATACTCCTGGAAAGCTGTGATTGGAGGCAGAAAAGGCAGGTCTAAGACTGTTGGCTCAGATGTTATTTACCTGCATGATTTCTCCAGGTATGGGGGGGAGAATGTCCTCAACAAAAAAGGCAAAAAAAAAAAAAAAGAATAAAAGCTTAATATGGCTAGTGACTGGTATTAAATAAATGATGCATGTTGGCATAGCGATAGATGAGAATAGCGGAAAACACATTGTGAAAGGAACCAGAAGAATTGCTCTCATAAATCTCCCCAAACTATTCCAGTCTGAGAGAGGCTTGAAACTAAGCAGGTTACTAGGAGCAAAATGAAGGGGCTTTAGAAGAAGCCCATGACCCTGTAGGTTCATTGACACAAGTTTTACCTGTGTGTCCACCCTCTTAGAAGAGGAGAAATGTGTGGCCAGGGAAAGGAAAGGGTTGTTGAAGTGTGACATTGCCACTTGGGTTGTTTGTCTCTTGGGTTTTATTTTTTATTTGAGGCAGGTTAAAAGAGCTCCAGGTGTTCTCTCTAGAAAGAAAGAGATTAGAAGGCAACATTAATCAAGTTTACAACATATTCAAACAAGTAGATAAAGAGGAAAGAAAAAAATACCCTGAAATGCTTTTGTAATGAATGCATATTTTAGCTGAAGAATTCACAGTGGTCGACATATATATATGCAAAACTAGGGTTAGAAGACAAAGTGGGATTATTTTCAAAGCTCATAAATAATTTAACTGTTGGAAGGAAAATGCAGAGGTTTCTGTTGATCTTATTGCCAAAGAAATGACTTTAGGCCTGATAAGGCAAAGGGCTAAAGGTGTTTTCACACAGAATAATGACAGAGCATAGCTGTTTGTCTATTACAGCTTGTCACACCAATCATGAATTTTATTGAGGAAAAGATGGGCATGTTGGGACATTCTGATATTCTGGCTCCTTTGACACACTGAAATGGCAGTTTCATGTTGACTTTTGTAAGGTGTTCACTGAAAACAGTTGTAAATGTTCCTATTAACTTATTTTCCTGCAGAAAGAGGCCATCATTGAATGCTTTTCACAACCCCAGATGGAAAGACATGGGAGGAGCTTTATAAAAGACCAGCCACTGGAAAAGTTTGTGGAGCAGTGTACCTTCTTCATTGGTGTTTCCAGTCACCATGAAAACAGTGCCATTTCACAGTGACCAGGGAAGGTAATACAAGAACCCAGTGATCTGTTTAGCATGTGCAGTGCTGCATGCTGCCCCCAGATTCACTTGGTCTCCATACCAGTCACATCGTACATTAGTCATGCAGTGAAATGGCTGAAGATCTTGAATCTCTGATCCATACCATTTCCGTTCATGCCATGTGATGCTGACCAATACCTGTCCCTCTGTCTCGAATTCCAGTTTTGTCCCTCTTCTATATTTGTCTTTGAATTTATATTTCCAGAGAGTGGGAGAAGCTGGATTGACATCCCTTGAATCTTACTTTCCTGTGAACCTGGGGCCTCTTGGCCTTAATACACCTCAAGTCTTTTGGCTGGGGAGTTACTGCTGCTTGCCTTGTGGAGGTGCACAAAAACACCAACACGTCTCTCCTGCATGCAGTAACTGACCATGTGTGCCCTCTCTGAAGCTATTTCAAACAGAGAGTACAAACCATGGCTAATCTGTTTCACTTCCCGCTTCACTTGGCTTCTCTCAGTCACTACCTCCCTGATTTACTGGTTTCCATCTGCAGGGAAGCTGTTTCTTAATTTAGCCAGGTGTAATGCGTGTAATGCTTGTCCATGACCATCCGCTCGTCACCTGTGGGACAGGCGAGGCGACTCTGCATGCTCAGACCCTGGAGGACCAACCATTGAGAAGTGACATCTCACTCTTTTCCTGGGTCCCCAGCTGAAAGTGCAACAAAAGTCACCAGCTGGGCCTTGTGAGAGTGACAGGAACCCCTCTGATCCAGGACCACCAAAAACTTCACATGATCTGGGTAGAGGCAAAACATTGTCCAGTCAGGCCGAATTTGTCCTCTCACCCCAGTTGCAGACTTCGGCCTTCTGTTCTTCACTGTTTGTGGTTTGTGGGGAGGAAATGCTCCTTTAAATCTGGCATGTGAAAACCTATCTTAAAATTTGGCATTTAGTTGCATCCAGTAAAACTGGATTTGAACTATAAGTCTTTCAGGCAAATGTGTTGTTTTATGTGGATTCCTTACTTCTAAGAAAAATAAAACACCTTAGAGGGCCAGTATCTCACTCAAACTCAGCCCCCTCCCAGCACTGCAAAAGCTTGGTAATCAAAGAGAGAAAATACTAAATAAAGCTTTAAGAAAATACTTATTAAAGCTTTAAGGTCAGTTTTTAGGCTGGCAACTGATAGGCGTAAATAAACCAGGTACAGGACAGCTCCTGCTTACGCTAGAGAGCTTAATCTGCAGACCCAGGTAGATCTCTAGCTCTTTATCCCAGTTTGGCTCAGGTTGTTCTGTACAACCAGAAGAGAGCAGGATTTTTGACTGAGTGGGATATTTAGGCTGGGCAGAGGAGTCTGATGACTGTTCTCACACATAGGGTCAGGTTGCTCTCCTCAGTTCTCTATGTGTCACAGTCTAAATCTCATGTTTCGTCTCTTATTCTACACTTGGCTGCTTGCTGCTAGTCAGTTAGCAGAGTTATGTGCAGATACTGAGATCCTTCTTGGCATTTAGGCTCTGGAACACTAAAATTAGAGGTGTTTGGGATAGCTATCCCTTGGAGTTAGGTGAGTTGGGTCTAGAAGGGAAAATGTCTCATATCAGTGTCTGGACTGACAAAACAGTGTCCAGATTGCCCTCAAAACAAATCAGCCTGCACCCCAGAGCAGCCTGGATCTGCTGCACTGTGTGACTTGTGGTGCAAAGTGTAGTTTGATGGTTACTGTGAGAAATCTGTGTGATCCTGCTTGTGCTAGGGTTGCTACAGGAGGCAGCAGCAACAGAAAAGACAGAGTGGAAGGGGCTAAAACAAGGATAAGTTGGGCTGACACTTTTCGTCTGTGCTTGTGTGCCATTGTAACAGCGGCTGGGGGCTTTGAATGGCTTGGCTTAAAAAAGACATTGCTAATGTCTAACACTTGATGACAGATGTTTCACCAATGCTGCTAGGCCCATTGTCTCACTTAATAGCTCTTTGTTCTAGCTGAAAGAAGGTAATTGTTTCTTGTAGGAGTTGGTAGGAGGATCTGTGTACAATATGCATTCTGACAACCGTTCCAGTTTTGGAGCCTGCTCTGTAGCTCGCTGAAGCAGAATCATCTCTCATCCTCTGTAGGAGGGAATTACAAAGGAGGCATCACAGTCATGATGCCTAATTTGTGGGTGTTCTGCTATCTGGTAGGACTCGCCACACTGAATTAGGCAATTGCATTCTCTGCACTGTCTGTGGAAGAAAATAAAATATGTGATATGATCTGCCTCAAAGGGTGAAAAGAAATCTAGGGCCTCTCTCTCTCTCTTGAGAGAGGGGGAGAGGCACCCATTTCTGGGATGTCAGGCTGAGGTTCCCCACTGGGGAGAGCTTACCTACCCACTCACCAGCTGACTGCAAACCTTCATGTTTGTATCTATTCTTTTTGAGCGCTGAAAGCAATGGCAGCAACCCAGCAATGAATACACCCCAAGAAAATGCTGCAAGGTGCAGACTAAGGAGTACCAAGGGGAGAGCCAGTGTCCCATACAATGTATATCATATTCAGGAGTGGTGTTAGGAGCCTGGGTCTCCTGGGAGAGGTTATAGAGTCACCCACTTCTTGATGCCATTTCTATTTCCACTTTTCTAAATAAGACAAGGCAGATCAATGAGAGGAGTTGTGAACACCTCCCTGGACTGACCTACCATTTTATAATCAGGGCCATCTTCTGTGTCGCAGGAGTCTCAGGGGGCAAATTTCTTCTGGACGGGGAAGAGTCTAACCTGCTCTTCTTGTGTCTCCTGAGAATGGGCTGTACCCTGCAAGGCTGCTGCTTAGATGGGGAGGGCATGTGCTTACCTATACCTGTGCAAGGAAACACCTTCCCCCATCTTGCTTGCTGGAGGTGGTCTGTGCCAAGTTCAGAACTTACCAGACTGAGACCCAGAATTCAGGATAGCTCATGAATGCCATGGTGAGAGGATGTTTGCTTCGAGGGTGTTTCTTCCCCCCAGCATTCATTGCATGTTTACCAGTGCTGACGTTACAGAGGCAGAGGCAATATGGGGAAGATTTCAGGTTGTGTGGGCATTAACAGAAGCTGGCACAATGCTGAGGGCAAGTGTGCAGAGGGATGAGGTTCTGAACAACCTGATCCAGCCTCAGTTTACTGCAGGGACGTTGGACTAGATGACCTTTAAAGGTTCCTCCCAACTCAAAACAATTCCATTTTTCTATGAAACACAAGAATGACCTCATACCCTTAATAAATGTTACACAAGGGCTCTGATTTGAAACCTTCTGAGTGTTTTCTGGGGATGTGTTTGCTCTAATGTGTGTGTTTGCTGTAGTGAGAGAGAAGCAGTGGTATTGAGAACTGTTTTAAGAACTGATTTTCTCAACAAGTAGACAGCAATACTATTCCAAAAGACATTTTCAGGCCTCAACAGTTGGCTGCTTTGAGTTTGCAAGCTATTCCCATTTAATTTGCTCTGGAGTGGCAGGACAAGTCTGGCTGTTTCAAATGACCTTTTCTAAGGGGCATTACTAGGGAAGAGCATCAGCAGCTTCCTTCTCCAAGTGGTGCAGAGCACAATCTTCAGCTCACAGTGTTACGCTGAAGCACCTGGTGATGAGTTTCCCCATCTGCCAATCCCCCTGTGATGTGTGAGTTATTTCTGGGATCACAAACACCCTTTCATGGTTCTACACCTATGGGACAGTTGCTGCCCTCAGATCATATTTGGGACTGGGAGAAATGTGCTTCTGGAAACTGAAATATTGGAGATGAAGAAGTCCTGACCTTGCTTTGCAAGGACATTTCCAAACATTATTTTAATATTTGTTATACAAAGGGAAAACAGGCAGAACTCTGAAGCCTTGTTCAAAGTCCATATCATCCTTTTAATAAAATAAAGTTTGCTAATGAACATCTGCCTGGAGTGGGAATGGAATGGAGGTGGGAAGAGGAATTGTTTCACCTTGTGTGTGCAGGAATGCTAATATGGAAAAGTGACTCCAGGAGAGTATGAACTGCTTTCTTAGGGAGATGAAAATGTGATTATTGGTTGAGGTGTCCTCCTGGAACTCCCTAAAGAATGACAGCAAACCACACCCTGTTCTTGTATCAAGGATTGCCTTCAACTACTCATGGGTATAGGACTGAAGTTTGCTATAGTCACAGTGGTACCAAGGAGCACATTGGTGAAAGATGAATGTTTGACCTTTTTAAAAACCCTTTAGTTTACTGTAATGTGGCTTAGCAGCTACACACTAGAGAGAGGAGCCAGCATCAAACATGCAGTGGCTTTTGAACCTCTGTAATATGGTGTTTTGTGTGCATGCGCACACAGACATGCAGCTACAGGCTTTCAGATAGACCTGGTCTCTCTCTTCATTGTCATTGCTTCAAACTGGGATGTTTCTTTGGATAATTGCCTGCCCCAACAACACAGCCCCATGCCGAAACAGGCTTGTGCTGCAATTTGCTTTGCTTTACAGCACTTGCAGTGTAAATGGATGAATGTCTTCTGGAGAGAAGAATGGAGTCTCTCTGAGACAAGCACTTAAATCAAGGCTGGTATGTCTGTACGACCCAGAGAAGGGTGTTTTAACCAGCTCTTAGACCATGTCTACACTTATGCTTCAGCCCATTGTGCTCTAGTCTGTGCCTCTACCACAACCGGAGAGCTGAGTATGGCCAGTACCCATCACTTGCAGTGTGGTGACAGCAAACTTGCTTTATTTCCCAGCACACCAGTGTAAACGAACCTCCAGTGGGCTGACAGCCTTGTGGTGCTTCCCTATTCACTGGGGACTGAACTTGGAGATTCGAGCACTTTTTGAGATTGTAGTGTAATGCATGGGGGTGTCCTGGGACAAAGATCAGGACAAGGCATGGTCTCTCTTGAGTCACTGGTTGTCCCTGCTTGTCCTCACACCCAGTTTCCCCAGTCAAGTAAGGTTTCTCTGCAAAGTGTAACATTTTTGGGGTATTGACCTAAGTCATAGAGTCATCTTTAATAGTGTTTCCTGGTCTCCCTTTGGGAGCTGATTGTCCTCCAACACTGGATATTTTATCTGCTGTGTATTGCAGGGTACCTGAAACAAGACAAAATCTTGTCTCACAATCATCAGTCAACAGCCCCCAGCTGTATCTCATTGGCCAGAAGTGTTCCCAGCTGGATGCCCTAGGGTTGCAGCCCATCCTGCTTGGATGACAGGGATGTGTTGCAGATCTGTCAGGATGTGACTCACACTGCAGACACACAGCATCTACCTCAAGCAGGGTAGGGAAGAGCTCTGGGGACACTGAAGGTCACAGAGGAGGATATGGAAGGTGATCTGAGAATTGGGGAGACAATCAGGCGGCACCTTTTAATTCTCCCTTTGCTATGCCAATTTGGGAAGTTGAGTCTTCCCTGTTTGTTGTGAGGTTTTTCTCCTTCCGGTAGTGATTTTCATCAGACCTTCCCCACACTTTATTCTCAGCCTGGTCTAGGTAAGAGGCTGTGCTTTTTCTGCAGCTCAGGACAGGATGCTGAATAAGTTTTGGAATAGAAACCTCGTCTATTGGAAATCTAGTCCTCATTTTCTCTCTCAGTAGCATCTGAGACCAGTTCCCACATTTCTAGTCTACCCTGTGCTCTGCAGATCATCTTCTCTGCTGAAAAGCAGGGTTAGGTTTGGTGTATGTGCTCTTCTGTATTTGCCTTTACCTTCAGAAGAAAATCAAATACTGACCATGTTCACTCCTGATATTCATCATCTTATTTATATTTCATTTATTTCTACTGCCCTGAACAGACTTAAGTAACTGATAGTATTAATAATAGGAGTTTCTACTTACAGAACTCCTTCCTATGGGTTCAAATTATGGACAAGCACATTAGTCTCATTTAGAGGTGGATTTAGCCTGTGCAACTTGTCCAAATGCAGATGTGTCTGCAAGGATCAGGGAGAAAATATAAAGGCTCTGATCTCAGCCCCAACCTCAGCTCAGTGGATCTGTTACAGCCATTTCAGGGGAAAGGAAAATAGCTGTTCAAAAGACAAGATGTGAGGGATGCTGAGGAAGAAATTGAGCCTCATCTCTGGAGAGTGCTGAATTTCACAGGATTTTCCCAAAGCAGCAAAAGGAGCAACATCCTGAGCTTTGGCCTCTATACTTATCAGCATGAAAAAACCATGAGCATGAAATCAAACAACAGGTTTCAAATGGGAGCTACAATGACACTAATTTGTATGTACCATTATTTGATCTTCTAACCTACTAGGTTTAAGGTAAACCACTCTGGAATATCAAGCAGACATTAAATGAAACAGTGTCATTAATTCAATCCAATGAGATACGTTTTATATAACAAAGGGATTTGTTCTGATACTCAAACAATGTATATTAATGAAAGAGTCGAAATAGATTCATTTTGTTCTCAAAGCAAACACATTAAGAAAACCCATCAAGAAGTAAAGAACACAGTGTTTTGTTTTTTTTTTTTTTTTAAACTGTGCTTTATTTAGGGCTAAGCTGGAAAGCGTCATTCAATAATTACAGAAGATTACAAGGAGTTTTAGGGAATTGAGAGTGAAAGAGCAGTTGTATGGAACTGCAGCTGCGTTACACATCTGTACTTCCTAGCTGTGGGCTCAGTTTGCTTCAGTCCTTACTCTGGCAAAATGCTCGTTATATCCCCATGAGAGTTTTGGAAGAGTAAGGACTGCACGGTCAGGCCCAATATGTAATCAAAATTAACATTAAAAAAAAAGAAGAAAAAAAGACAAAAAGGAAAAACAACAAAGAAAGAAAGTTTGAGATTGAGATAAAAAATACTGAAACAAACCAAGAGAATTAACCAAAAACAAGAGTGTAACCAAATAATAATCAAAAAACATTTATCACACTGCTCAATCAATGCAAACAAGTGTGAGAATTATGTAAATCAAGGTTTAAGACTGTGAAAATAAATTATAATAAATATGATATTCTTTAAAATATATGTGTTCTTAAATAATTCATTGTTTTTTCTGAGTCAGATTTTTAAAGCAATGTCTTATTTTTAACTGCTCTAAAGTCATTTACCAAAGATAAATATCGTGCTTTCATTAAATAGTTTTCCTTGTTTTTTCTCTATCATTACAATTAAAAGTCCTACAAAATATGCAAATTTATTTACAGAAAACAGAGCCAGCATCTTTTTTTTTTTTTAAACATCCCCCTGTTTTTCAAAATTCCTTGTAAACAGTTTCAGAAATTCTTCAAAGAGATTGTTTCTTTAGTGTACTTTTTATGTTTTTTTTTTTTAAGGTTTTTTAAAGGTTTTTTTTTTTTTTTTTTTTTTTTTAAGATTAAGGTACTAGGCTAATCCCTTGCCCTGAAGGTTTCTAGAGCAAATATGGAAGCTACTGAAGCATAGGATGATGGGAATTTTGCGGACAGCAGATCATGAAGACATGAAGCGTTTAGCTGTGTTTTGTTGTTCAAGTTAGAACTAACGTCTGATAAAAAGACAGCTGTTTTTTTTTTTTTTTCCCATTTGCATTGTCTACAGAATTGAGTCTTGTCTTGTTTATTTTTTAATAGCTGGAATGCTTGCAGTTAAAAAAGCTGCCAAAATAGCCATTTTTCTCCTTTTTCTCCTCGATAAATAACAGCATCCAACAGCAATTGGCAGAGAGTAGGAATTTATGCTCAATCTAAACTCTACAAAATTACAGTTCTACAACATCTTTGTTTTTAGCATTAACGCTAACTTCTATGTAGTTTTTTTTTTGCTTTTTTGTTTTTTTTTATTTTTATGTTGTCTAATTTTTTCTATTATATAGGTATTTTAAACTTTCTTTTTTAAATTCTGTACAACTATTAGGTTTTTAAATGGGGAGAGTTAGAAGCATTTACAAACCTTTTTGTTTTCCATTTAATATCAACCATCTTTCCTTTCTCTTTTCTATGCCTTTTTATGTACTTAATTATGTATTTATTTATTTACTTTTTTTGCTTTTCATAGATATCCATCTTACCTGCCTTTAACCACGCAATCCTTGCGTATTATACAGAAAACCATATGAAAGCTTCATAGACTCTAATTAATGTATAACCAAAGAACCTCCCAAAGTATCAAAGAACTATTATCTTGCCATTTTAAAAGCATTTAAGCATTTGTAATTTTTTTGTGGTTTTTTTTGGTGTTTTTTGTATTTTTTGTGGGTTTTTTGGTTTTTTTGGGTTTTTTTTGTTTGTTTTTTTTTTTTTTTTAGGTTTTACATATTTCATATAATCGCTCTCAAAAACTGTTTTAGGAACAGCTCAGAGAAAAGGAAAGAACTTCCATATTTTACATACAGCTACAAGTCTGCGGTAAAAAGTTTTGTCCTTTGGTCCCTATATAGCTAAGGAATGACAGATAAAGATGCTCAGAGACTGTTACCATGGGTCTCGCATGGTAACTGCATCCTTGGTGGCAAACAGGCACTCCTTTGCCAGAATCCAGGTTTGCATCTCCTGTTTGAAGAAAAGCCGCTGTGGTGATATCAGTGTCTCTTCAGAAATTCTGGTTCATCTTCCTCCTGCTCTGATTTTACTTTATGTGTCTGTTTGTTTTCAAGCGCATGTCCTTCGAAGTCAGCAGATGTGATACTTTTCTTGAAGAAATGTTACAGTCTAAACAATCAAAGAGAGAATAGGTCTGAAGTCTTCAGCTTGACTGATATTTGCTGATATGTCAAAGATGTAATCCAACAGTTCACTTTTTTTTTAATATATATATACTTTTTTTTTTTTTCTAAATGTGGCCCATTCAGCTGCTGCCCTAAAAAATGAAGAAGATCATTGCAAATTAAGTCAAAAAGGGGAGGGGGAAGTAGGGAAGGTGTAGGGGAATATTTGAGACAGGAGGGGGGAAAAAAAGACCTAAAAATGAAAATTAAATTCAAGCCTGTTCTTTTGGGCCCAATCCTGCTCCCGTTGAAAGTAATGGATGTTTTCTTCTCCCTTCAATTGGGACAGGATGGGGCTTCTGCTTTGGTGTTTTGCTTTTGAAGGCCTTGGCTCTGATTCTGCTCCCACTTTACATCAACAGAAGGATTCCCCTTGACTTCAGTGGGAACTGGATCAAACCCAAAGTAAGCAAGGTAGTCACGATCATGATAAAGTAAAACACAATTGTTCCCATTGGTAATAATAATAATAATATTAATAATAAATCAAAATAAAATTAGGGCATGTCTATGTAAATCTGCATCACTACACATGTGAAGACAGCGGCGTTTTAATTATATTTTTAAGTGCCGCTTTGCTACGCCAGATCACAATCTTGCTTGTCAGGCTTTTGTAGGGTGAAAGGCATCAGGAAAGGGGATATATATGATATTTTAATGGGGTGCCATCTTTGACAGTGTATGTGCTTTCTGTGGAGACATAGCTGCCAATAACATCTACTCCTTTGTGAATGTCAGAAAGTAGGACTTTGAACAGGCAATTTACAGGAGGTTAAATAAAAAAGACTGTTGGAATAAACTTTTTTTTTGGAAAAGAAAAAAAGGTAAAGCTAACATTTCTTAAATAAAAAAAAATATTAAAAAAAATATAATCATGATCCGACTAGGCTTGACATTTAAGTAGGATGCTTAATCATTAAGGATTAGCTCTTATCTCCTTCTAGCAAGCAGGTTCTTCTTACACACTCGGTGATTTATTACATCAAGAAACTTAGAAACTGCAAAAGGTCCACTCTGGTGGAAAAGTGTCATGCGGAATATCAATCCATGCTGGCAGGTTTTCACACTGTTGGTTCAACAAACAGCAAACCGTACACAGCAGTCTAAACAATTACAACACCAAAAATAATAATATAATAAAAAAATAAAAAACACTCGTCAAGGACCCTTTTTCAGTTGTAAACAAAAAGATGCATTTTGCTTTTTGATCTGGATGGGTGTTTTTCCCACTCAATCCCTCCCTCCCTCTAAGCAATTAATTTTTGCCTGGAGTTGCTGTAATATGGCACCTTAGAATTAGGAATTCTTGAAAAGACATACAATGAGGCTTTTCTTGGGGTTGCTTTTTTTGATTGCTATAGTTTGCAAACTACCATTACTATCATTAGTCTTTTTAGTTTGGATTTGGATTTTCCATTTTTGTTTTTTCTTTTTTTTTTTTTTTAATTTTTAGAAAGTGATTTGAAATATCCTAAGGGGAAAAAAAAGGTGTCAATTGAAAAAGGCCCCAATTCTCCGGAAAAAAAAAATAATCACAAGATTTTCAGTGCAAAAAATTAACCACACATTTTTCTCTCTACTTTTTTTTTTTCCAAATTATCTGTAGTTACAACAATCCCATATTTTTTCTAAAGAATTAGGAATCCATCTTTTTTTTTTCCTTCTATGTGACATCTAAAGAAGCATAAAACGCTGACGAGAAATCAAACGACAAATAAAGAAACCACTGCAAGCACCAAAAACAAAACGAAAATGAGCACAGCAAAAAATTGTGGCAGCACAAAGTCAAAAAAGGCACATGTGATCATGACTGGCCAATCATCAACTGATACAACATCCAAGAAAAATGCTTCAATCACGGCACCTGCACGAAACTTGACGGCATGTCATGCAACCAATTCTTAGCTTGTTACATGACGCCATCATGTCACACTTTCAACTTCGAGTTGATTTGAACTTACGGCCTGGGGAACTGTATTCTCCACTTTCATGTCATTACGAGAACTTTTTTCCTAGCTCAGCGCGAGACTGTGGTGGATTTGACTGGCTCTTGGTTGGAATTTGATTGAATGACAAAAGAAGAAAAGATTTTTTATATATATATATTTATATATAGTGTGGAAAAAGGGAAAGGTGGGGAAAGAAGATATATATAAAAATAATAATTAAAAAATGATGTTACAAACACAGCATCAATCAAAAAATTCTAATGGAAATACTTGCCATTAAACTATAGAAAACGAAACAAGAATGAGGGCAAAACAAACCAACTGAATGGAAAGAAAAGAAATGAAAAGAAGAAAAGAAAGTAAAGAAGAACAGAAAAAAAAAAAAGGGTGGAGAAGGCCTAGCCAGAGACACACATAAAACACACTTAAATGTGGACACACGGTCAACAGCAAACAGGAACAGAGCGTGATGCAGCGGCTGTTGAGGAGAGCATGCACTGAATGGATGAGCGCAGACACAGATCGGTTTGCGGAGTCTGGAAAATAAAAACATTCACTGCCAACCAGAATGCTTTTGTTAGCACCGGCCTTCCCCGCACCACCCCCAGCCTCCTGGGCTTCGCTAGAAGGCTGGCCAGAATCCTCCGGGAGCCTCTCCACTGCCTCGCATCGACTTCGGAGCAGGTACCACTCTGATTTGGTTTACATCCCAAGTTTAAAATCATGGGGGAGTAATAGGCCAAGAACTGCTTTGGCTACTGAGAATAAATAAATGAAAAAATAACCCCAAACAAAACAAATAACAACAAAAAAGAAAAACGAAAAGAAAAGCAGCTACTGCTTGTTGCTGCATGTCCATTTAGCAGTTCACAGGATGGCAGGCTCTGAAACAGCAATGCTGGTATGGTGTGGGAAGCAGACTTGTAGGAGGATTTGGATGATACAATGATCCCTAAATCAGCACCATTAAAAGAGGGATATTTCCTCATTTGGCATTTAGCTCTGGCCTGAATTGAAAAGATAATGGAAAACAAAATGGGTAAGATAAAGAGGAAGAGAAAATAGAAGTTCTGGGAAGTTCTGGGAAGGGGAGGGAAGGGAAGGGAAGGGAAGGGAAGGGAAGGGAAGGGAAGGGAAGGGAAGAGAAGAGAAGAGAAGAGAAGAGAAGAGAAGAGAAGAGAAGAGAAGAGAAGAGAAGAGAAGAGAAGAGAAGAGAAGAGAAGAGAAGAGAAGAGAAGAGAAGAGAAGAGAAGAGAAGAGAAGAGAAGAGAAGAGAAGAGAAGAGAAGAGGCAGAAAAGAAAGGGGGAAATAAAAAAACAAAAGGAGAAAGGAAAATAAAAAGCAAAGGAAAAAAAAAACAAACAAACATAAAAACCAAGAAGGAAAAGGAATAAAACCTGCCAGGGATTGGTTGCTACAAACTATAGAAATGCCCTGTTCCTTTCCTGTGAAGGAAAATGTCCCTTTACTGGCCCATGGAGTTTTGCCTTGGTAAACACCAAAAATCACTACACACAATACACTTGTCTCAGTCAGCAGCTCTGCACCCTGTTCCTCAGGTATTGCCTTTCTGTCCCCTTGACAGGGCTCATATCTCTCTTCGCAGCCGATTTCTGAAAAGTCACTGCACATGAATGAAATTTCACCTCATGTTGGGGTGTCACAAGAATATTATTGGCAGTTCTTATTCTGAAGTCATGCATGCTGGCTAGTGAAAATTCCTTCCCTAGCTTTCTGTTTGTTTGTCTTGGGTTTCTTTACTGTTTCTGTGAACTGAAACATGCTTTATTGGCTACAGCAGTTGTGCTTAGCTGACAAGAGATGATGCTGAACTAAGCCCCTGATCTGAGCTCTGGCTTCAGCTCCACACTTTTCCTACAGCTGGCTGCTGTCATGGTTGAAGCTGACTCCTTCCTGATGGCCTGGCCCCAAAGTCTTGCCCTTTGATGATCTGGAAGTGTCAGCCTGAGCTTCCTAAGGTTTGACAAAGACAACAGATGGGTACCCCCAAGGCAGATGCAAGATCTGTGTCTACAGTTATTTCACAATCCAAGATGGGGAAAACTGTCCTTCTGAAGATGGCCCAGGGAAGAACTGTTGTCATTTGTGTCCCTAGGTACTCAAGAACAAATAGTGTCAGCTGTACAGCTCCTGGAAGAGGGAAGATCTCTAGCATCCCTCTTACCCCTCTGGGCTTTCTGGCCATGTCTTAACACAGGAAGACAAGCAGCTGGGGAAGGAAGGAGAGCTGTCAGCACCATCACAGCAAGGCCTGTGTCTTTCCTTACCTCATCTGTGCCATCAGGAAAAGGAAGGGTTAACAGGATTTGATTCAGTGAATGGAGGACAAAGGAGGCAACAGGAATGGGAGAGATCTGGTGGAGATAACAATATCCTGCTCTATTCCTGGGAAGTAGAAACAACAACAAACATCTGCTGTCTGGTGTTGAAATAGCACCAGCTGCAGGATTGGAGTAGAGCTTAGTGGGTAGTGGGTTTACACATGGATGCTTAGATCCAGGCAACTGTCAGGCTGGGGAGAGGTTCTTTGCTATAATTTTACTGAGGAAAATATTTAATGTGCAGAGTGGGAAGGATGAGACTGGTCAATCAAATTACTGCTTTGGAGGTGGTACTACCATCCCTCTGCCTGACCTCCATAGACACCCTCAGACACTGAAGATGAAACACACACACACACATACACACGCGCACACACACACACATACACACGCGCGCACACACACACACACACACACACACAGAGAGAGAGAGAGAGAACGTAAATATGATAAATATGTACAGATGAAGGATTAGGGCTTGCTGAGGCTAAAAAAATAGGAAAAAAAAAAGCCACTTGAAAATATTCTTTCACACCAAAGTTACATGTGGTAATCCTGTCTGCCTAACTTGGGTCTGTATTCCAAGCACCAAATGAAGCTGCTCTTCTAAAGCAGGGGTCTACAGCAGCTACCTAGTCAATGGACAGGAGAAGATACTTTGATAGTCTCTAGGGACATGTCCAAGGTCTTGTTACTGAGCAAACCATAGCCAAATAAATCTAGTAAATGTCCAACTTCTCTTTGGAAGCACTTAAGTGCCTAACATCCTGGGACTGTTCTCCTTGAACCCTGGAGAGAGGTAAGGGATTGAAGTCCTGATGATGGAATTCAAGATGCAGACATCTTCATCTGAACAGATCACTCTAGGACAGCATTAGTGGAGACACAGAGGGATTTTAGGTCCCAATTCACTCATGCCTAGGAGCTGTTTCAGAGAAGACTGTGAGTCACGGGCAAAAGGAACCAGTATTTCTCTCATGGTTATAATGAGGACCTTGACTGACTTGCTGTGAAGGGAATAGTTGCAGTGTAGGTCTATACCATTGGGGGAAATGAATCTCAGTTAAAGGCTTGGTTAGACAAACATAAATCTAGTCATGTCCTTGCAACCTGTGCTGTCAGCACAGTAGTCCTATTGCTACAAATACCTCTGTCACAGTAAAGCTTTTAACAGCAGTTTCTGGCTGGACTGTGGGGATAAACTCTGCAGTTTGTGAGATGGGAGACACTCATTGCCCATGTAGTGTGGTACTGGGTTCTGAGGGAACTGGCAGAGGTGCTTATTAAGCAACTCCATCATTTATCAGCAGTCTTGTTAACCAGAGAAGTCTCAGTTGATGTAAGTTAGCCAGTGTGATGCCCACCCAAAAGAAGGGCTGGAAGGAAGACCTAGGGAACTGCGGGTCTGTCAGCCTGACCTCCGTGCTGGGGAAGCTTGTGAAGCAGATCATCCTCAGTGCCATCATGCAGCACATGTAGGACCAGGGGAGCAGGCCTAGCCAGCCTGAGTTCATGAAAGACAGGTCCTGCTTAGTGAGCCTGACCTCCTTCTGTGACAAGGTGATCCACTTAGTTAATGAGGGAAATGCTGAGCATGTGTCTACGTGGACTTCAGTAAAGCCTTTGACAGCATTTCCCACAGCATTTTCCAGGAGAAACTAACTGCTCATGGCTTGGGTGTGTGCACTGCTGCCTGGGTAAAAAAATGGATGCTGCTTTGGCCCAAAGGGTGTTGGTGAATGGAATGACATCCAGCTGGGGCTGGTCAAGAGTGGTGCTCCCCAGGGCTCAGCTCAGTAGGAGGCTGAGGGGAGACCCTATCGCTCTCCCTCTGAAAGGAGGTTGCAGACTGATGGGAGTCAGTCTCTTCCCCCAGTAACCAGTGACCAGTAAGTTGTGCCATCACCATTCCTGGAGGTATTTAGAAGAGGTGATTAGAGCCAGAATTTAGTGGTGGACTTGTCAGTGCTGGGTTAATGACTGAATTTAATACTTGTACACGTGTTTTTACAACCTAATCTGTACTGTGATTCCATGATAATCCTACAGCAGGTAGGTGACCTGAGAGGGGTGTGCAAGAGGCACAAGCCTAACACTCCCTGACTATGTGGTGAGTGCCACAGGAGCTGTCATTGTATATCTGCTAAGCTGCAAATGCTGTCAGCTGCGGGTACAAGTTTGCTCTGTGCCCTTCACAGGACTACACAATTGTGCCAACATTGCCACCATTGTGGTGGGCTGCCAGGCTGGGTTCTTCTTTCACTGCAAAAATCTACTGCCTCCAGTTCCACATAATTTCTACCATGTCTCTCCCCTTAGTCCTTATTAGTCAAGTCTCCACTGATCATCTCTAGACCTTTTTCCTTGTTTTGAAGGCAAGAAGCCTCTCCCTGATGAAACTCAAAGGCCATCGCTTCTTCCAGCAGGAAAGTGGCAGCCTCCTGTTCTCACACTTAAGTCTCTGGTGATGGTATATGCCAGCTTCTTCACCTTTATACAACATATATTAATCTCCATTTACACACATGTGCCTTTGCACCCAAAACTGCAGTCAGAATCCTGTCCTTCTGTCTGTTGGAGCCTGTTGTCATGCACACCTACTGGACGAACTGGAGCTGATTTTGCTACTGGTGATAGACCTTCACATCTATTGCCTCTGAAGCTGATGAGTCTTTCTAAAACTTGTGTTTTTGTCCTCTGCCTTTTGTGCTGTTTCTATAGCAATTTCCCTCTCTGTTTTAACTCCAGTGCTGCAGGATGGTTCTGCTTTCCTTATGCCTCAGTCCTCCTCTTCACTGTACCCCAAAACCAACCCACAGAGATTTCCCCCCACTCCAGCTCCTGCACGGACCGTCTGGCAGAGGTGGAAAATGGAAGCAGGGCTCTTCAAAACAGACCCTATCCCTATGACAACCACTGCTAAGGCTGTGTGGCGAGCCCAAGATTAGGAGCCCAAATGTGTTAGAGTGGGAAGGGCAGTGTGGTGAAGGGGACTTTGCATCCATGCTGGGATTAAAAGGAACCTGATGATTTATACCAGACATCAACCTATTTACCTGGATTCCTGGTGGCAGGGGCAGGGGGGGGGGGGAAGGGAGGGAAAGAGTGTTTTTGTCAGATGCTTCAGTTCTAACATCTGAAGGTTAAAAGCAGATAGATTGTATATATGAATCTTTATATACATGAAAATGCATACCAACATATCCACATGTATATGTACAGAGGTATTACATGTACGTATGTATCAACAGAGACAATTGTAACACACAGAGACAGAGAAGATAAGCCAATGTGATCTGACAGGGAGATGGGAGTCCAGCATTTCAAATGCTAATGTTTAATTTTTTTTTCCTGGCTATTTTTTTGTTGTTGTTTGGGTTTTTTTTTTTTTGTTGTTTTGTTTTCATATTCTTGATGACCCTGCCTCATTTTTCCTATTTATAAATTTAAGGTGATGATAAAAATTGCAATGCCCTTTTTTCACATAATTGTATGACTTACTTGCTGTGCAGTGTTGTTACTAGGATTGCTCTCATTTAACTTTGTTACATTAAGAGCTAGTTGAAAAATGACAATTATTTTCTGGAGGAAAATTGTCATTATTTTGGCTTTCTTTCTTGTGAATATTTTAGTTAATAAACAAAACAAGTCTGGGGTGGGGGAGGTGGCCAGAGAAATAGATTAATTTTTGTCTTTTTTTAAATCAATCTGAAAATCAGTCCATTTTTAAGAGGAATTTAGTGTTTTGAAAGCCAACATTTTTAATCAGGTTTTTGTGCTGTTTGCATTTCTTTTTTAATCTACTGGAATGAAAATTTGCTGTGGAAACATCCAGTTTGGTCAAAATGTCACTTTTTGGTCATCCCCTCCTCCCCCAGCTTGTTTGATGAAAAATTGTCAAGCAGCAATAGCTGTGTCACCTCTGATTTATCTATTTTTCTAGAGCCATTAGTCTCAAGCAGAGGATGAAAAAGCACCACAACGGAGCAGCTGCTCCTGCAGAAGCCAGCCTGGGCAGTCAGAAAATGTCACTGGCTCCCTGAGCAGTGCTGCCTTTTCTCACTCTGCCCCCGAGCAGTGGCAGAAGAGGTGGCCATGGAGTGGTGGGGCTCGCAGGGCTGGGGGAGGTGTGTGGTGGGAGGAAGGGATGAGCTGGGCTGGGCAGAGTGGGGAGTCAGGGTGGACTGGTTGCAGAAGGGAGCTGTGCCCACCACCAGGGCTGCAGCTGGGAGCAGCTATGGGCTTGGTAGGGTCTGAGTGGTCACAGCCCTTTCCACCCTCCTCAGCAGCATGCAGAATTTACTTGCTCATGCAAACACAGCTATGGCTCTTTACCTCTCTCAGCAATGTTTTGCTAATCAAGAGCTTTGCAGGCAAAGATCGTGCAATGAACTCAGGTAATTTTGAGAAGCAGTGATGGTAAAGGTCAAATGAGTGTTAAATGGCTACTTTTACAGCAAAGGATGTGGCCTCTTTTCCTCCCAATGGCCAAATCAGTGGGTCCTGCACCCTGAGGAGCATTTATCTTGCTTCATACAGAATGCTCACCCCTGCTTTTGCTGCAGATGAATATTAGGTGGGAGAGGAAATTAAGTTTGCCTTTCTGCATACAATGAAAAGTTCTTCATTACAAGAGGGCCTCAAGGAGTTTTCTATCTCCTGAGCATTGTACCAACAGTTTAATTAAAAAAATGTGCATGGCTGAGAACTAAGTCTAATTGGGAAGCTGTAAGAAAGCCTCTGTGCCCAGTCTCTACTGTTTCTGCTTTTTCCCTTTATAGATCGACTAGACCTTATCAAAATGCTGATCAAACCACTCCTACGCTCTTCAGTTTTTGTTGCTGACAGTAAGATGGGGATCTTGCTCCCCTCCTCCTTTCCTCAGCAGACCCCTAGGATGGCCTCATGAAGTCCAGCTCATAGATCTCAGCAGGTACAATTAAGCTGCCTGTGCCCTCCCAGGAAGTTGTCTGATATGCCCCACCAGTGGCTCCAGTATCTGCCATAAGCAACAAGAACCCAGAGCTGCCTGTAGGCTGGAGGGGTAAGAATTTGGTCTGTAGTGGTTCACCAGGTACAGGAAGGATATGTTGGAGTGGTGTCTGTGTGGGGTTGGAAAGGAGGAAACCTCAGCTCATCTCCCAGCCTGACATCTCTTTCAGGAACATGTTCTCCAGTGTGCCTCTCAAAGCTGGTCCTGTGTCAGTGGCAGGGCTGCTGGGTCTGCTGGCCTGTGATGCATCCTGGAACTGTTCTCCAGAAGTGAGTTCTCACTCTCCTTCTGCCAAGGCTGTCCAGCTCCATGCCCATTCTCTATACCCCTTTAAATCAAAATGCAGCCAGAAACACACACTCCCAGCTTGCAGCACTCAATTACACCTTCTGATATTTATTTTTTTGCCTGCAGCTTCAAATTACCTTCAAGGTGCACAGTACAATTAGCTAAATATATTTCCTGCCTCATTTTAATTGCACTAAAGCTCTGTTGTACCTCCAGTGAGGAGTAGTAAGGTGGAAACTGGTGCCCCAAATATTTCAAGTTGATTTGAGTCCAGATCGACTCAATAAGCTTACATAGTTCTATTAATTATTAAATATTCATTTTTTAAATTAAAAACCCCACAAACATTCAAAGCCAAATTCTGTATGAGGCTTCTAAAACTAGACACTTTAGCTAAGGAGATGGTAACTATTTCTGAGTTTAAGAAAGATAAGACAAGAATTCCACCTTATAGTTTGAGTGGTTTCCATATGAAGAATTCACATCTCGTGGTAAATTTTAGTATCTTGGAATTTGATTCTGAAAACACTTATGCATGTGACTTATGTCTGTGACTCATTTCACTGCTATAGCTGAGGTATTTATATGATTCTAATTTAGAACTGGATCACATTTTTGTTTAAAGCCCTTCTGGGTGGAAAATGCAGGTGATCAGTCAAACATTATTACTGCTTAAAAATAGTAAAAACTTTTTGTCTGAGAATTTAAAAAGAAATCCAGAACAAAACAAATTTTTTTCTGAAAGCACTGAAAACCAATCTGCTGATTCCCATGATGTCTGGTTCATAAGATTACTTCAATGTACTTTGAAAAGAGTATTGAAAATAAATCCCAAATTCTATTTGCATCCAGTTGAGTCTGATCAGTCTCAGTTCTTTGGGCTTCTGGTTCATTGTCACCTCAGCTAGCCTGCGCTTATGAAGCATGTCCCCTTGTGCCTGCAGCTGTGCTGGCTTGGGAGTGCTATCATTGCCTGATCCACAGAGCTGAACCAAACAAATTCAGCAAGTTTCTCACCAGTCTCATACAAATAACAGGATCATGGTAACCTAAGCCTTTATGCTCCTCCCTGTGCCAAGAAACTCAGGATTAACCTGTGTGAAGAATGGTACTGGGCAAGAGGTGGGATTCAGTGCATGTCTCACCCACTTCCATGGTTGTGAAGAAGGCCTGATTGTCATGGTGGAATCCAGGGCAAATATCAGAAAGATGCTGCCCGTCTCTGCAACTCTCCCTCTCTCTTTTGTGCTCACCAGGGTGAGAAAAACCTCTGACCATCTCCAGAGCAGCTCATGTCAGCCACTGATTCTTACACAATTCTGAGGGAAATTGAAAGTGTTCAGCCTCTTGCCAAAGGGCACACCGAGAAGATGAATTTCAGAAAAAAACCAAACCCAGCAGCCCCTTGCTGCTGGTGTGCATGTCCCTGCACTTGCTTCCTCTGAAGCAGAACTCCAGGAAGGCAGGTATTAGCTCCTCCTTCCCCTTGGGAATATAGAAGACAGATTAAAGAGTGGGGGAAAAAAAGTTATTTCACAGTTAGTCTGCCCTGAACAAGAAAAGGTTCCTGACACCAACAAACTAATCAACGCTGAAAGCTCATGAGGTCAAGCTTTCCCTTCTCCTCCAGTATTCTTTTGATTTTTTCTAACTGGCTAGGACTTGATAGCTCAGGCAAGTCTATAAATATAAAATCCTTTTTTGCCTTCCCCTGGAGCACACCAAGGACTATTTGAATACCCGTAGGGATAAGTTAAACTTAAAAAAAAAAAAAAAAGAAAAAAAAAAAAGCAACTCACAAGAAACAGGTTGTCCAGACAGTCTTCAAGTCTTCAAATGCTGACCATTCTGTAAGTCAGTCCCAAGAAGCTTGCCTCTGCTCAGCAGAAATTGGGAAAGGCAGCTCTCCCTAAGAGCACTCCCTCTGGATTCAGTGTTTTGTGTGGAGACTTATGGCCAGGAATGTTAATGCCAGATAACTGAGCAGACTGAACTGGAACAGAGTGAGAGCTGGGCCTGAAGGAGGCAGCCCCAGACCATCAGGGTTGAGCTCTAGATATGTGGGCTGCCTCCAGCATCTTGATACCTGTGCCTGCTCCCCTGTGCTGCCTTGGATAGTGCACAGCTGCAGGAATTTCCCTGACTTGACCACCAAGAAGAACCCAACCTTTGTATAGTCTGAATAGAGGGAAACATGTGCCAGTGGAAACACTGGCCCCTACCCTATAGAGTGTAAAATGCTCCTGAAGTCAAAGTGAGATGTGTTTGTACACCATCTTGGTATGAAGGGGAAGTGGCAGAGGAGCTGGGAATATTTATGGCTTCTGCTGCATTGGAAATACCAAAAGTTCCTGTCCCAAAGCACTGCCCATGTTCTCTCCAATGCAGCACAGGGAACTTTACTCAGCATTCTTCTTATGGCAAAGGAAAGTCTGCTCCCTCAGTCTTTCCTGTCCTTGTGCTCTCTGCTCGGATCTGTGCTCCTTTGGAGCTCTGTCTGGTAGAAAAGGAGGAAAGAAAAATGCCACATTCCCTACCAAGGGCTGACAAACAGGAATCATAGCTGCAGCATAAGCTTCTCTGATGGATTCTGCCTCAGCAAAATGAAATTAAGATTTCAGCAAACAAGCTCCAATTCTGTGGTACCAGTAGAACAAATGACATCTGATAATTGCTAACTCCTTTTGCTTATTCTTTGCTCTGTTCACCCCATCAGTCTCTCCAGATTATATTTTCAGCTGAGTTTAATGAATGCCATTTATTAAACTAACACCAGGGTTCTGCTTTGGCCTCAGACAGATGTGCCTGCTAATATGAATCATTTTGTTCAATTGGATTACTCTGATGGAGAGCGGATCCCTGCTACTCTGAGGAGCACAAACAAATGGGGAACAGCTCGCCTCCAGTTGTGACCAGTCTCTTGCCTTCATTAGGAAGCAGCTCCAGGCTCCGCAGGCAGCTTGGCAGGATGGTGTCCCTACTGCTCCCATCAGCCAGCACTTCTGCCCCTTTCCACTTCCCTCTCACATCCAGGGAGAGCCCAGGTCTCAGTGTGGCCCTGAACCTCCCTGGTCAGGGAGCATCACTGCCACCTTCCCTGAGTTCACCAGCTGCATGGACAACAGGATTCACCTCCTCCTTTGTCAAGATGAATGTTCCTTATCTGAATACAGACCAGACTTCCCTGTGTATCCTTCCCTTCCCTCCCCAGTATGGCATGTCTGACCTCCTTTACAATGACACCTGAGAAAATGTAGACTACTTATTTACTATTGATCCTTCTTTATTCTGATCTTCTCCAAATACTTGGGCAAAGGGACATGGATGATATGCTTTTAAAGACTTGCATTAATCAGAAAAAAAAAAAAAAGATATAAAATCCATCTGAAATCTCCCAGACAGAGATTCCCTCAGTCTGTTTGGGATTTTAGTGTTGAATATTTTGGGTCAATCTCTGTAATACATTGTGTGCAGGCACCAGACATCCATCTATCTGTCTATCTCAATACAAATCTAGCCTTCTGTGAACCATAAAACTCCTAGCAGAGTGACATTACCACTTCTCACATTGCCAGAGCACACTGAGCACACACGACTTGGGGAAAAATATTACAGAGGAAATTTGAAAGATTAGAAGTAAAAAAGCAGAAGATTTCTGCTCCCTGAGTGTAAGCCTTTAGCTGGCACAAATCATCATCACTCCTTTAAAGCCTACTTTCTTTCCCCAGATGAAGGACAGGCCCAGCACTTCTTCAGATACCTGTGAACCTCAGGACAACTCATTTACTCTAGAGCATTTCTGAAGAAAGAAATTATTTGCATTTTAATCCTAAGCAGTATCCTGGGGTTACTTCCAGGAATCCCTAGCGAGCACTAGAAGTCAGGCTGTCAAGAAGTGGGTCTGTGCTGAAAGAGAAAACACCCCAGAGATAACCATGGTACCAGTCTGTGTGCCTTTCCTAATTACTAACAGCACGTTAGCATGCTCCTCAGCAAAGCCATCAAAGAACATTAATTCCTCCATTCAGGTTTAAGTGTAGGAATACTTCTCCAGGTATGAGCTATTCCTTTACTCCTGATGAGGATCTGTACATCTTTCTCTAAATTTGCATTACACTGGTCTTCATAGGTAATGGGAACAAGGCCAGTAGGAATTCCTGTTGGGATTGTGTGTAACAAGGTCTGTATGGTCTGTACTGACCAATGCTCTTGTAACCTGAGCAGAAGACAGAACCCCTCCCCCACCACCCCCCAAAATAAACCCCCTTCTGAAAGCACCAAATCTCTTAAAACTGACATGAAGGAGCCCAATTGCCTGCAGCTGGCATTGGGCTGCCTGTCTGGTTTCCTTTCCCAGTGTCCAATCTGCCATGATGGAGAAATATGTACCATGCAAGGAGAATGCACAGAGGAAAACAAAGAGCATGGAAAGCATTCACTTGTCATACATCACAACAAATGGGATGCAACCTCTGCTCATGAGTGGAGATGCTTCAAAAGAATAGAGAAAAGTAGAGAAAAATAGAGAATCTTCTCCAGCAAAGACAAATTTTTAGCTGACTGCACAGCCCATGGCCCATTTTTTTCCAAATCCCCAGAAATCAAGGTAGTGAAAACATATTTTCCTTTGGAACAACCTGCTTTTAAGGGTCTTCCATGACAACTGTGGTCTACAGGACATCCAAATCAACCAAAGGATATCTTTGGCATCAAGGACTGGGCATCACAGAGCCAGAAATTTCAAAGGTAGGCATCTTGTCACTGTGAGGATATTAGAGTGTTACTGCTCTGCATAGAATAGATGCTTCAGGCAGCCCAGCTGCTGGATCTTTTTTACACAGGAAAAAGGGATATCTGAAGATCTGGGGAGGGAGAATGTATCTTCCAATAAATGGGAGGAATTTGCTTTCTAAAGAGGATTCCTGGAGTGTGGAGCTGCAGCTTTCCATGGGTACAAGAGATTTTTCTTCTGTTTGCAAGTCTTTACCCTAAAAAGGCATTTTTAAAATGAGCCATGGTGTTATTTGGAGGTGAGCATGATAATTCCCTAGTGTCTCTGCTCTAAGAAGACCAGAGCAGCCAGAATGGTGACATTGCATCTCCCTCTAGAATTGCAAATAATCGAAACATCTCTGCTAGGAGAACATTTAGAGTTCAATAAGTAATAGTGGGCCTGAATCCTTGGCTGCCATAAATCAGTGTCACTTCACTGGCTTCAGAGGAGCTGGTGATTGACGCTGCCCGAGAACTTAGCCCAATCATGGCTGTGGTTAGTACTTTTCCAGACAGAGCACTGAGTTTTCATTTACTCTGCGTCTTGCTTGGGAAATGACTTGACTGCTGTTCTCCTTTCCCCTCCAGCTCAGCCTTCTACCCAATATTTCAAAAAGGTTGGATGAAGCTCAGCTAAGTGGAAAAACAAACCGTTTGAAATAAAAACTCTCTTTTTCTTCCCTAACTGCAGTCACAGGGCCAGATGAAAGACACCTGAGAAGCAAGGTTTGTACCATAAACCTTCATTTCTCTGCTACAGCTGAATCAAACACTTCAGAGACCAGAGTTTTGATATTCACTTGTATCTGGCCAAAGTTACCGTACTTATGAATTATTCAAATATGCAATTATTGCATTTGATATATCACTGGGTATAATTGTGGGAACGAGAAACAGTGTTCTAGTGCAGCTGATTGTATATGCCTTCCAAACCATAAGGACATCAATTTAAGGTGCTCACATTGATGGAGTGCTCTGCAACCTCTTATTAAGATTCTTGCCAACTCCTGTAGCAGTTTTCCCCTGCAGAGTAAATTTCATGGAGTTTTTTAGCCTCCCTTTTCTTTATCTCTACAGTGCAAGTGCCAAACACTATCCCACAGAGCTTCAATTCATGGTTCTGTAGTAGCTCTCAAAGGTCAGTGACAAAAAGATCAGATCATTTTCAGCTTACTGATCAATGCTACCTACACAAGTGACCTGAATCCTGTGTACATGTTGGGGCTAACTCATAACTCTGATTTCATTGTGAATTTCAGGTTTCCCTGAAAGAAGGTTTTAACCTTCTTCTTAGATGTAGAGGGCTGTGCCCTGTCTACTGTTCACATTGTCTTTACCTGATTAAAAAACATGTTAATGGGGCTGATGTTTGTATTAACTAAACACACCAAAGACAGCTCTATCTGCCTTCAAATATGGGGCCATCTGAGAACAACATCTCTGAAGTTATAGACCTTTCTTTGCTCTCTTCCTGAGCAGCATTTGTAAATTGAAAATGTGCCTGTTTCCCGTTTGCTTACTAGTGTGTACTGGTCCTTCTAGTGTCCCAGTGTCAATGCATTTTGCTGACTTGTAACTTATCAGAAGGTCCTGTAGAAAAATGACTGTGCTTGTTTTCTGGGACTCATCGTGTATATTCACAATCCTCTTTCATTGTGGGTTTTTGCCTTCTCTCATTCATTTTGTACATATTTTATTTAGCAAAGGATTCATTCTGTCAGTGTTTGCTGCTGCTGCTTGAACAAAAAATTTGGCTATGTATGTATTTTGTGTTTTTCCATCTCTTTGGCTCTCATTTCAAATCATTGCTGTTTCAAATGCCTACTCTTTGTTTTTCTTATATTTTCCGTTTTTTCTTCAAGTTGCAGTCTCTCATACACTGGCCCAGCAGATCCATGTGCTGAATGAACCCGATAGAAATGTTCCTTCAAAGGCTGCTGTTTTCAGCTTACTGCAGCTGCCCATTAACTGGCGCAATTGAAGCTTACACTGAGCCCAGAAAGGCTCTAAAATCTGACTTACTCTGGTTATCTGTGTGACATTGTCCATATGATCTCCCACACTAACCTTGGTCAAGTGGCTGAATATGAAATTACCACCCTCCAGTCAACCCTGGAGCTTTGGGAATTTTGCTGTTGGAAGCCTTTGTAGAGGGCACCACCATTCAAGCTCCTCATAGTATTTTATATATGAGGAAAAACTCAGAAGGCTCTTTGCCGGCTGAGTCTTTGGCAAAAGTTCTTACAATTCTCCAGAAGTTTACTTCAGAGCACCAAGGCCAAGAGTATAACAGTGAGATGAGAAGTGGGAAGCTGCTTTAATATCTATTATTTAATTCTGAACTACTTACATTATCCAACATTAAAAAAAAATATAAAAGGGGGGACTTGGGTTTTAATGAAGAATTCCTGCTCCAAACTTAGGGGATGTGTTGTGGTATTGCCTTGTGCTGCTCCATCACTCCCATGACAAATAGTGCAGATCTGTTAGTGACCTACATGGACTCATTTAGATGCAAACATAGCAATACTCCTGAAAAGCTGCCCTGCTTTGAGGAAGAACAAGTTCCAAATATTGCTGAATGGAATTCAGTCTCAGAGCAGTAATTACTAATTGTAATTTTGGAGTAAATGCAGTAATTAATTATTGTAGTTTTCCATCAGTGCATTGTATTGTGTGCCAATCTTAGAATAAAATAATTAGCAAATGGGATTTTGCATGCTCTGGTATTGCAACTGTGGTTTGTAGAACAGACATGAGAATTTTGCCATAATAAAGTTATCAGTAATTTAAATGGACAGACGGGTCAAAAATTATCAGACAGAAAAATAAAGGATTTCTTTGTCAGTCTTGCAAACACCTTCAGAAGTCCTGTTTTAGCCTCCCCACTAAAATTCACTTCCATTCTCTCAGTACAAGCACAACAGCAGAAAGTTTAGGTTGCAAACACAGTGAGTGATGCTTAATTTAATCACAGGTGTCAGTGGAAATGAAAACCAAAAGTAATCCAAAGAACAGAAAAAAAATATTGGCTGAGGTGATGTTTTTCCAGTACCTGAACAGACTTTCCAAAATTAAGCTGTGCTGATTTTTTTTCTCTCTTTATTCACTCATATTAAAGCTTGTGCTGGAGCACTGTTTTCATGCAATTATACTAGTGCAAATTTCCATAATGTAAGCAAGTCCTAAACAATCTAAGTGATGACTAAAAGAGGGAAACAACAATAATCTGTGCAGGTGGAAGAGGAGCTGGTTAGCATGATTGTAGGAGACATAACTACAAGAAATGGGGTTTTATCTTGAAAAAAGGTATTTGGAAAGAATCTTAAGATGAATAGCCTAATAGAAAACAGTGAGATCAATGCAGCTACAGAATAGCCTCTCACTAGAGGTAATAGAAAGCTATCTGGGAGGCATAAGCAACAAAAATTTCAGTAAAAAATACACTTTCACTAGAGTTTGCATTGAAGCCATCTGAAATGACAAGAGAAGACAGAGGTTTTCCACTCACATATTTTTGTTTATGGCAATTTAGAATTTTGCTTTTTTGTTTTATTTTTGGCTTATAGTAATATCTTACTTTAAAATAGAGTTTGGGTTCCTTTTATTTTTTTTCTTTATTAGGGAACAAAAAGAGAAAAATGCAAAATTTTCCAGTTTGGTAAAATATACACTCCAATTAGAAAACCAACCAACCAAACAAACAAACAAAAAGACACTTTTAGAGTAAAAATACCACCTGTTCCAGACAGCTGCAAAAACATGTATTTCACACATTTTACAATAAACCAGACATCAGTCCATGTTCAAAAATCAGTGAAGGAGGACCTGAGAATCTTTTTTTATTTTTGTATCTGAGCTTTGGCCTATATTATTTCCCCTGGTGTTTTGTAGAAGCAGATTGCCTGGGCAGTGCACCATTTAATGTTTTGTCGCTACTCCGGAGCACAGCTAAAAAAGTCTTGCTGTTGGTTTTATTTCAATTTTTTTTTTTTTTTTTCATTTTTCTGTTTCACTTTTGCCTCACTCTATTTATCTTGCTCACACTCACTTTGTCTCACTCAGTTTCATGCCAGGGCTCTGGGTTAGTCTCACCCAAATGTCTCTGCATCTTTAGCTTTAAATAAAACTTCAGCAGCAGCGTCTGTCTGAGGTGGAAAACATCACTTTGCCAGTGACCAGCCACTGCAATGAAGCCACAGAAGGGAAATGGACAGGATTTTCAGGGCTGTTTTGTGCTGTGTCTTTTATTGATCTATCAGCTGGATGCTCCTGGGCTGCTCTGTGCTCTGCCCTGAGCTCTGGAAGGGCTGTGAGCTGTGCAGTTTTCTAGGCAGTGCTGTCCTACCATGCCTGCCTGTCCTGGCAGTGGGCTCAGGGCTCACACACAGCTCCAGGCACTGCGGGCTGCACCTGCAACTTCTCTTAGCACAGGGCATGGAAGGGCTCCTAGCAATGGCCACCTAAGGGAGATGTGGGTTTCAGGTTTTTTTTTTTTTCTTTCTTAATTATTTTGTGCATTTACTGTCTGAAAGATACATGGACTATCTCCCAGTCCTTGCTTCCTAGTCCTGAGCAGAGATTGGCAATAGAATATACTGATTTTGGCAGAGTTGCCTCAAATGATCTTCCTCTCTTTTGCTTTCTCCCAGAGAACAGGGGCAGCCATTTTGCCATCTAAATTCTTCAGGTCTTCGCTTGCTGCAGCTTTGGGCTTATCTGTTGCATCACAGAAACCCTTTCAGTGTTAAGCAGCAAGTTTAGAGCACTTGCAAAAAAACCCAAAAGGACTTCAAATCACTGTGGCCTAGACTGCTTGTGTCCCAAAAGGGAGATTTATACTTTTTTTTTTTTTTTTTTTTTAGTGCATTCAGAATTAAAATTTAGTGAGGTTCTTTCTTTTTCAGTTAGGAAAAAACACTCTGGTAGATTGTCTCAAACGGGGTGCTGATTTTTTTTTTTTTTTTTGGTTGTTGTCATTGCAACTTCTTAGTTTTTGAAAGCAATTCAATAGAAAGAAAGCCCTTCCTTGGAAAAATCCCAATTAAAGTTTCTTGAGAATCCTCTTGAAGCATGAGTAATTACTTTGGTGTCAATATGGTTATATACATGCTTCAAATTGGAATTAAAGACCCTGAAGAGCTGCATCCAAAGTAAAGATAGATAAAAAGCACAGCGGAGTTATTATCTTTCTGTCAGTTAAAGGAAGTTGCAAATCAAGCCAGCAGTGGAGGTACAATAATACTGTGCTTAGGCAAGAACAGCTGATCTATCTCTGAGTCAGGCTTATTCCTGAGGGCTTAGCTCTCTGCTGATTGCTATTGCTCAGCCCTGGTGAGAAAGCTGACCTGTGGCCTTCCTGACTGAGAATCCTGCCTGCTCCTAGAGTGCTGGTATCAATGTTCCCAAGCACTGGGAGGCAGATGAGCTGGAGAAAGACCTGGGTTTAAACCCATGTGACCCTCTGGGTATCCTGGCTGTCACCAAGTGTCTTCTCCAGTCTATTGCATCATGGTTCTCCCTGTGATAACCCAAATCCTCCCCTGTGGAATGTTCCTGCAGTGTTCTCCTGGGACCACATACATTCGGGCAATTCCTTCTGCCAGGTGGAAAAACATACATATAAAACTTTTTTCCTGGAGAATTCCTTTCTGCTAAAAGTTGGGTACAGCTCCTGCAACAGACTGAACAAGGTGTAAGTATGCAAGAGAACAAGGACCTCTGAGATACATTTTGATAGGGTCTCTAAGCAAGTCTCTAAACAAGGAGAGAAGGGTGGAAGTGATCTGATTGTAAAAACAGAATGATTTTTCTGCACAGCAGAGTACTAAAGCTGAAGTAAAATCCAGGAAGGCTGAAGGACTTCCTATCTAGAAGAAAGTCTTCAAGACTGGTTTGCTTATTAGAAGCAAAGAAAAGGAAAAAAAATTCTTTAAGAGGGACAAATATGGAATTCTATTACCATTTTAACTACTGATTCCTTTTTATATAATTATTAAATTTTTTTGGGAAAAAAATGCCCAAGCAACAAATCTTTGTCCTACTAGTGAGCAACCTTTTGTAGAAAATAAGCTGAGACCTCAGAGCACTTCATGGTGAACCATGATGATAAAAAACCACCATAGACTCATACTGGCAAATCTTGAACAGCACAGATATTCACAGCCCTGCATCTTCTGACACCACCATGAGAAACAAGCATATCATCAGCCAGCACAGATATGCTGGGGCATAAAGCCTGGTGCCTACCTAGGGAGACCTTTGTGTCCCTTGATCCCTTTGCAGGTGTCACAGAAAGCCTCCCTGACAAAGGCAGCCCCTGCTTTAACACAATTGCACGCATGCACCCCCCCCCCCACCCCCGCTCTCCCCCAGCAAAGCCTGCAGAAAAAAAGCCAGTGTGATGAAGCAAAAAGCATTTGGATATGGCAACATGTTTTGGTTTCAAGCTTCCAAGAGGCCTTTTCATAAGCAAGAAAAAGAAAAGAGGTTTTTGAAGGGGGAAAACGCATTAATGGTTATCTTCATGTAGTCACATATAAAGGAGGTTCTGAACTATGGAGGCTGTTTCCTGCACATGCACCTAATATGTTTATTGGAAGGTTTCTTAATCTCCTTTATGCTGTCTTCAGTGCAGCACCTCTTTCAAAGACATTTTGATCCCATTCCTGAATTCTCACTGGAAAGGATACTGCTGTGAAGACTGGAAAAATATATTTTTCAAAGATATTTGGGATCCCAGAGAAAAATTAAAACACTCTGTTTTTCTTTGGGAAAGTTGAAGATAGGGATTTCCTGCCTGTCTTAGATGAATCAAAAGAGGCCTGAATAAAAAATCACAGAATCTTAGACATTACAGCTAAAATGACATAGAAAGGTCACCTAACGAATCTCTTTATCACTAACTCAGGAGTACAAATTACTTAGGGCCTCCTTAGGTGCTGAATTTATTGGGGAACCTCTAGTGTGGAACAGTTTTAATAAAAGGGAGACTTCCTTATTGTTCCCTGTCTCTGTAAACAAACACATAAGGCTTTATATTTCTGTTTCTCAAAGAATTACCTAATGAAAGAGCCAACCAGTGGTAGAAAATATTTCCATTTTTGGAAACATCTTCATTTTTGTTATTAATGATATGTTGGGATTCCAATGAAACAAGCCGTGGCTTCTGATATTTTTGGTGCTGTTACAAGTATAAGAAGTTCCCTTGAAACCTCTAGCTGTCTTCTTTCCAGTAGTACATGGCAAATGAGTCTAAAAATGAGACCCCAGGTCCTTACTCCAGCTAAGCTTCCTTGGCTTTGGTTAGGTTTTATCTACACACAGGAGTTTAAAACAACTGACCAAGAAGTGAGCATGGATCATTATATTAATTTCTTGGGTTTGTGAAGAAATAAATCAGGGGTTATTTTGTTGTCAAGGAGACATATTTACATTAAGTTATTATGCTGAGATGGAACTGGATACAGACTGTACCGCATGAAGAATGAAGAATGCTTTGAAACATTTGCAACACAGAGCTTTTGAGACAGACACTGTCCCAGTCCAGTCACCTGGGATTAAACCGCAACCCAGTCCCACCTCTTAATTGCAGATTGTCTTCAAGCACCAGAAATGCTCTTTCACTGAGCAGGGGGAATCAGGACAGCTGCTGACTCTCCTCTAGTGACCAGAAACACTTTCTAGAGATGCAGGATGCCCATGAGATGAGGAATTTGTCTTATCCCTTGGTGAGCATCCTTCCACCTCTTTTTCTAGAGACACACACACAAACAGTTCCTAGTTTATGCATGGGTGCGTGTCTGAGCAGAATGGCTCTAGCCAGAGTCAAAAAGGCAGAAGATAGAGAGTCACAGAGCTGAATCTCCTTGAGGGTCTACAACACAGAGAGATGCTACAGGTGTAGCTGACACCCCCTTCCCCATGCAGTTACCTGTGCTAGTGCTTTGTATCCAGCGGTTCCCACAACCCTTCAGTAGGGACGATTAGCATCCTTTGGCCTCTTCAGCTGCACCTTCAGCCTCTTCATGCCAATCTGGAATCCATTCATGGCCTGGATAGCAGCTTGGGCACTGGCAGGATTGTCAAAACTCACAAAACCTGTCAAAACACGAGGCAAGGCAGGGGACTTAATGAGCCGAAGGGTGCCAAGGCACGTACATGCAACGACCACTGAGAATGAACATGGGGAAGGGAGTGAGGGCGCTGAGAGGAGGGAAGTGAGCAGGAAGGAGGCTGGGCAGGTGGGCAGGAGAGTGAGGAGAGGATGGTTGCCAATGTGGGACAAAGGATAGAAGGGGTTACAGATCAGTGTCCCAGGACACAGTGCCTGGTCTGAGTGCCAGTCTGAACACTAGACTATGTGGAGCACAGGGATCCAAATGTTGGTGCCACAAGATTTGTGTCACCTTTGAGCTGGGAGTCAGCAGATGTAATTCATGGTCTCAAGGCACTCTGTTTTCCTCTATCTCCCTCCACTGTGACTTAGGTAAACCTCTAAACCTTCCTTAACTTGCCATCATAACCTTTTCTTTGTCTTCCAATACTAATGATGAGGGGAATCTGACACACCTACTACTACTTCCTTATTATGGCAATATCAGTAAAATGTGAATATAATTAATTCTTCATTATCATATTAATCAGCATGAATGGTTTGATTGTTGGCCAGCCAAGCAATATGAAGAGATTTAATCACTGGCAATTTCTGCAAACTCCATATTACTCTGCAGTTGTGTGGTGAACACAAGTGCTTTCGTAACATTGTTTTCCTATGGAATTTCAAATTTTGCCAGCAAATCTCCCAATCAACCATGGAGCACATCCAGCATTAGAAACAACTATAGTGACTGAATATTGTATTTATGGGTCACCTAAGACATTCTTTGTCCTCATTTGCTCTCTAACAGTCTGATGAAATAATATAGGTCAACCACACAGGATGCAATGCATCTAATGCATTCAGCTCAGGGGAGAGCTCTTGGTATAACTTTGCCTCTTTTTTCTGTTTGTTTTTGGGTTTATTTTAAAATGTATTTTTAAAATGTATTTTTATTTTTAATTTTTTATTATGTTAGATTAAAAAAAAAAAAAAAAAAGGCCTCATTTTCCCATGCTGTTTATGGCTGTATCTGGAGTGACCATGCTCTGAGATATTAGCGAGGCAGGGGGCCATCACATTGTACAAGCATTGCCTCTGCTACTTTTGCCAGAAATGTCCCTGTGTGCCAACAACATTTCTGAGCACAAACCTTGGGTGAGTCTAGCCTGGACCAGTCTGCTCTCCAGACAAAGCCATCTGTTTACCTAGCCCTGCAAGGCTCTGGCAGCACAAATCAATCCTAGGAGCCTGGTGTTGCTCAACAGACAGGCTGAAATGAAGAGATGGCTTTTGCAAGCCCCTCAAAACGCTAATGCTGAATGTTTGCTGCCAGGTATACACCTGCTACTGACAGCCTTGGCTGTGCTGTGGATTCATTCTGCAGCCCCTCCTCCCTGGTCTAGTTCCTCTTCAGAAGTGAGTCTCATAGGTGACATAGGGTGTCTTGCATCTGAAAAAGACACAGCTGTGCACGCAAAGGCAACTTCTCACCCCTGCATTAAGCTGTTCTCCCTGACCTTGGCTAATAATCTAATTTCATGACAGGTCATGAAAGACTAAGGTCTTAGTCTCTCAAAGTGAGACAACAGGTTTGCTGAGTATGGCGCACTGGGTTTTAAAAGGGATGCCCATGGAATAAATAAGAAACCTTCTTTGTCCTCCCCTTTTGAAGCCAGGGCTCCAAGTAAACTGGCTGTCTGCACAGTTTTCCGTCCAACCCACTGGATGAGGAGGTACCAACACTGCAGCTCTGAAGATGAACAAAAAGTACTCTCAAGCCCCACAGCAATCATCAAAGAAAACTGGAGGGCTATAGTGAGTAATGAGCTGTGGTTTTATTCAATAGCAATGGATCTGCTCTTGCCCTCACTTTTTAGATACTAAGTGATTGGTGATGTTACCAGTTTTCATGTGACTACTTGAATAATCTATCAACAAAGTCCTATGATTCATTCTCAACAATGGAATAAATGAAACACGTGAATAAATGTACTTGGTTTCACTCAAGTACATTCAGTCATAAATACTTCTGGAAACCCCCTTGGGGATGCCTTACTTGAGCTTCAACCTTAAATATGTTGTCAATATACTTCATATCCTTGAATATAGGATGTAGTGAAACTCATTTCTTTTTAAAAATCACATCTGGTTTTCTGATATTCCTGGCCAACACACATCAGTTACATCTAAAGCAGTAGACTAGAGCTGTTCCATGGATGTTCAGAGAAACTGGAACCTAATAATCTCTAGTGCTGAGGTTTTTTTGACTAATGTTTGACATCAAAAAATTCCTGGACAAAGTGTGAGTTTTAGCACAGAAGACAGGCTGTGCTCAGTGGTTAACTTGGATGTGTCCATGATGTTCTGGAAATTGAGAGAAATTAATAATTTGGGTGTAGGCCATTTTGTGCAAGCTGTCCCGAGTGCTAGATACAAATGCCAGGTATGTTTACTTTGCTGATATACACACAGCAGTCCAATATCAAAGTTGAGTTGGCTGCAGCTGAATGGTTGTTTAGCTCATTCCTTCAGAAAATATATCTTGCCTGGGAACTTTGATTTCTACTCTTGCAACAGGTCCTTTGGGATGTCCCTCCTACTGCCTACATGTGCACATCTAGATGGTGCCTGCACATCCATCCATTTGTGAATATGTCACTTTAGGATCCTACAGTAATCAGTGGAGGTCCTGCCAGTGCAGTCAGTGGAGGGTAGGGCAGGATTTCTCTCTTTTATCAGGACACCTTTAGCTGTGTTCAAATGAATCACTGGTCAGGGAGCAATGCTGGCTGCAGTGAAGGCAGGCACCCAGCTTAAATCAAGGAACCTCTGTTGTGGGATCTACCTGGTTCCACAGTTAGGAGTCACATCTCAACATAAAAAGTTAACTGTCTAAATACCTGGGTTGATCACTCCCTAAAGTGATGTTAATTGCTGAATAAAACCCTTCCAGAGATGCTGCCCACTATGATAGATAATTATTTCTTTTGTGGAGACTAGACCTTAGAGGGATGATAAGCCCTTGTGCTGAGGTGCTAATATAGTTGTACTTGTGCAAGAACCTTGCTGTGATATAACCTCATGAAGTTTTACCAGTTTTTATCATCACTTTGCATTTGAGATGGAATTCTAAGCCCACTTCCTCATTTTGTGCAAAACTGTAAGTAATACAGCATTTTAACAAATGGGACTAATAAGAGAGATCAGAAGTGCATTTGCTCACTATATTTCATTTAGACCAGATGATGAAGCTGGGAGTTGTACTCTGATTCTGGTATTAGTTTCCTATAGATTTGGACCAGATTTTTTTCTCCTTAGTTGTTCTAGTATTCACTGATGCAATATAAAAATCTCCTCTGGCTGGACGCTGAGGCTAGAGGAAGTGGATTTGAAAGCTGGGGAAAGAGATGGGCAAATGCCAATAACTGTGTATTTTCTTTGTGATCATAGTCTAGGGACAGAGTAACTAATTACTCTAGCTTCATTTCACTGTTTTAGTTTTCAGGGGCCTTGATATGCTCAGAAGTTGCTGGTGCATCCAAGTCTCCCCTTTTCCTATTATTTATGTATAGCTGTGTTTGGTATTGCAGAAGGTATTTGGATGAACTCCAAAGAGAAGGAAAGCTAGGGATTATCCTGAGATTTGAGACTTTACAGTGGATAAGTGATAGACAGAGAGACAGGCATGTTGGGCTAACAGCAGCATATTCCTTTCTCTCCTCAGGTCAAATACCTACTGGCAGATTTGACTTTTTTTGTTGCTGATATACGCAATATTGGCAGTCAACAATCTTTGTTTCTCCTCACCTGTGTCAGTGGGATTCATGGGACTATGAAAGATTTGAACATGTATGACTAGGAATAGAATGTATGCACTGGGAAAATAACATAAACACTCAGTTCCTAAATGGCTTTAGTATTTGAGCCCATGGGCTCAAAACACAATGGCAATTGCTATATTTGTTTTGAACACCACCTCTGCATTGTCATCGCCATGCTTGAAGGACGAAAGAGAAAGGGAGAGGTTAAAAAGCTTGAAGTTCTTTCTGTGCATCAGTTAATTAATAATCAAAGAAATATATGTTCTGGTCTGAAGACAGTTGGTAGGGGGACAGCATTTTGTGTTAAATCTACTTTATGGTGGGGATATTGGTAGGTTTTTTTCTTTTTTCCTTCTTCTCCCCACCCCCAGGGATTATGTAAAAGTGTTTCTCTAGTAAATGATTTATCAAAAGTGGCAGTGAATGGTGAAAGCTGCTAGAATAGCAACAGACGGCACCTAATCTTTCAGATTCTGCACAGCCTCTTCCAGGAAAGGAGCTTTTGTTGGAGCCCACTACTTCTTCTGGCTTGCTCTTTTCCTACAGGACTGTGTTAATTATCACAGGCAGAAACTGGGGTACAATTTTGGAATTGCTTTATTTTCTTCCCCTTTCTTCCAGAGAAAGTTCTTGTGGTGTGACTTGGGGTGGGAGCTTTGTGCCTTTCTCATTACAGGATCAACGTGATCACCAATTGCTTTATGTAACAGATATCACCTAATGGCTGTTTTTCTTTTTTAATCATCCAGGATGATAAAGAAGGGAATTCACAATCAATGTCAGAGTACATCTGAAGATTGTTTTGTAACTAAACTTTTTGTTTACAGTCCATGTGTTCTCTACGTGTCCATGAATTAATTTGTGCACTAAGAGCAGTCCTGAATGAGCACATGGATTCTTAATTGATCCTTCTGAGTTTTCTAGTTTGCTTTGCATCCATCAAGGACAATTAGTGGTTAATGTGCAAAACAGCCTCTTGATGATCTGTTACCAGGTTGAAATAACATCTTGTGTCTCTTGGGCAGGAGTGTTCCTGGGGATGGAGCCCAGTGCATGGTAACTATGCTGAACTTCCCTTAAATCAATCAATCTTGACTTCCAGATGTAAGCTTTTAATCCAGACTCCTGAACTGTGGACAGCTGATCCTACAGCAGGTTCACTCATGTAACTAGGTTGCCTTCAGGCAATAGGAAGGAAAAGAGGGACCTCAAAGAAAAGAATATTACATTTGTCTTAAAACTAAGTAGAATATTTTTATCTATGTTCCAGATATTCTCTACCATCTCAGAGATATACTTTGCAAGACACTTAAACAGAAGCAAGTAGAAATTGCTGCTTATTAGGTCATTTTAGACCAGACCTTTTTTTTCTAGTTCTAGCCACCAGAATATTTGTCTGACTGCCACGAAGGATCTTTCCTGGTGCTTCCTGTTCCTTCAGTTATGAAAGTCACTAGCTAAGGAGAGCATCTCTGAACTTCTTCCTTTTGATATTCAATTCACATTCATTTCACTAGAGGGAAATGAGAGTAACAAAGAGCAAGGATCTTCTGCTCAGCCTCTAGGAGGGAAAGAGAAGAAATGTCACACACAAGGTCCAGAAGAAGTCCATGCCTAATTAAGAAGTCCATGCCTCTTGCTTCCCTTGTGTACAAAGTGCTTCCCCCTAGGTCATAAGAAGGAAGCTTGGCCAGATAGAACTGCAGAATCATAGAATATCCTCAGCTGGAAGGGACCCACAAGGATCGTTGAGTGCAGCTCCTGGCCTTACCTAGGACAGCCCCAAGAGTCACACCATGTGTCTGAGAATACTAAAATAGAGGGATCTGCAGAAAGTGCTGGTAATTGGTTAGACCAGAGACCTTGCTCTCCTGTTCTTCCTCCAAGAATCTGAGTCAGTAATTAAGGAATTAGTTATTGATACGATCTGTTATTAATATAACTGTTCCCTCAGCTCATGAATTCCTTGCTTTTGCTATGGACCAGTGAAAGGTGAGATCTAGGGAGGCATTTTTTGCTGTGAAGGCAGGCATAAGGTGTTCACATCAGAGTAGTCTTCCTGTGGGAAGGGTGGCGTTCAGTAGCTCCTGTCCTTCTCCCTCCATGAGGACCTGCCCACCTACTCCTCAGACCTTTCCTGCTATTTCAGTCTATTTAATTCCTACAACTCCTCAGTTCCTTTTTCTCTGTGTTTATTAGTTTTATCAAAGAATGGAGGTTTTCCTTTAATTGCTTTGCAAGGTCTTTACCTTGCTGTGTTCTTTACACAATGTACTAGCTGCTGCCTCACAATTTTTTAGTGCTGTAAAGAATTTCAGGATACAATCTGTATGTAAGTAGCTCTATAATGTATGTGTGCATTGGAAAGTATTGTATTATAAGGTGATTTATGGGTACTGGAATACTCAATAAAGGAGTGCGTCTGCAGAGCAAGGGCATAGCACTTCAGCTGTTTTCCAGTGTCTAATAGGGTTGGATGACTTTTTTGGATTATTTAACCTTCCACTGCTGTTTAATCATGTCCAAGAGAGATCTGTCTACACAGCTATCTATCCCATCCATCCATCCATTTATTTTTTTTAATGTATGAACAGTCAGTAACAGACGACTGTGCTAAACAACTAGTATTAAATATTTCCCATCTGCAGGAGGAGATAATTGGAAACTCAGAATATTCATGGAATTGGCTCAGAAATCTGCTGAACCATTAATGTTCATTTTAGAAATTTATGGAATATTAGAAAACCTTCAAAATGTTCCAGGAAAAGAAAAAAATCTAATATTAATGTTTAAGGGTGTAAACTAGGTGACCTGATAAACTTTGTTAAGCTTCCATAAATGTCAGAAAAATTATGAAAATTTTGATATGAGATAATGTGGCAAAGAATTTAAAGATACACAATTAGTACCAATCATCATGGTTTCATGGAACATAACATCTATCAAATGAAACTGATTGCATGAAATTGCAAGTTCGGTGAATAAACTAAGTTATCATAAAGTGTATTCAAACTTTGCTAGAGTATTTCAGACAGCATTTCTCTACAGAAAATGAAATCCGCCCAGGAATGAGACCACCAAAAAATCTGTCAGTTGTAACAAAATTGCAGAGATTCTAGTAGGCTCCTTCAGCGGTGTGCTGAAATCTCTGTGCTATTCAATTTCTCTAGCATTACCTGGAAGACATTTGAAGTAATTACTGGTAAAATTGGCCAATCATACAAAAATGGTGAAATAATGACAGAAGTAAGTGACCTGGGTCACTGAGTAGGCTGGACACAGTTAAAGGGTGTTCATTTTAATCCAATAAAATTGCAAAATTAAGTATCTGCAGGAAAAAGCAAGTGAGTCACTCATAAAAAGAGGAAGTCCTCATTAGAAAACAGTACCTTTTAAGAAGAAGATGGGTGTCATAGTAACAGCCAAATATATGAGCTTTCAGGACTAGGTTGAAATTCTCAAAGTCCCGAGACTTTGGTAGTTTTGGGATGAAGTTAACCTTTGTTGAATATTCTCTAGAAGTAGCAAGGTAGTGTTACTTCTGAGTATAGCTCAGGAAAGATCCTTACTGGAATTCTGCATTTAGTTCTAGTGATTGCTCTACAAAACAATTAAGTTTAAATACTTATTCAAAAGTAGAAGACTAATTATAGGTCTGAAAGAGTAATGAGAGTGGCCACAGTTTATTGAAAAGAAAGTTAAACTTACTTCTGACCATAGTCTATAAATAATACCTACTAAAACATGGAGTTATTTTAGAATAGGAGGAAAAAATAAAAGCTTGCTGATTTCTTCTAGCTGGAAGCAGGCATTTGTCAAATTTAAAATAGAAATAAGACACAAAGTCTGCATATTTTAAATGGTGAAGGTAATGAACTGTTTTGGAAAACATCTTGTTTAGCAATAGGGGTGGAGCACCTATCACATGAAACCTTGATTAAGAGATTTCCTAAAAGGAATGCTATATGATTCAAGCAGAAGGTTTTAACCCGTCACATGAGCTGAGGCACCTGGCATATGTTATTTCAGACTTCAGACCAATGTATCAGAACAGTCTCTTCTGATACTGCATATCTGTCTATTGTTCATTTTGCAGTTCAGATATTTAGAGAATCAGTTCTTGCTTAGTAATCTGGGATGGATTGAGGTAACGGTCATGATACAGGTGACAATTGATGTTAGTGCCTTATAATAAATGGCCCCAAAGTGTGGGTTGCAGACCACTGAGAGGGCTGACTGGTACTCGTTCTTCATCTTGCTTCTAGCTGAGAGAAACTGAACAGATGGGAAGTGGAGATTAAATGAAGAGTGAAAGTAGATGGCATGATTAACTTTCTCGAAAGGTCAGAACACCCAGTGCAGAAGGCAGCTTGAAATACACAAGTATCTTCCTTATGTCGCCTTCCCATCTTCCTGTGCATGAAACTGCCTCTCCACATTGCAACAGTGTGAGCCGGAGTGTGCAGGGAAGTTGGTCTTTGTTTTTGTGCATTGCCTGTTGGATGATCTCCAGATGGAGAAATATCCAGGCAGAAGAAGCAGAGGGCTATAGATGCTGACCCTGAATATGGCCTTTAAGAGCAAGAAGGACTGCTCCAGTTAGGAGTCTTCTCTTTCATAATCTGTATGGTGTTTGATTATTTTTCATAGGAAAATTGTTGTCATTACTCATGTTGAAAGCACATGGGTAAAACTCTAGATTAGACTAGAATTTTGACAATTTAAACAATTGCATGGTCTGATCTGTTGTGAGGGTTCAAACTCAAAGAGGGGAAATTTAGATTATATATGTTAAAGAAATTCTTTACTGTGAGAGGGATGAGACTCTGGCACATATTGCCCAGAGAAGCTGTGGATGCCACATTCCTGGAAGTGTTCAATGCCAGGTTGGATGGGGCTGGGAGCAATCTGGTCTAGTGAAAAGTGTCCCTGCCTGTGGCAAGGGACTGGAATGAGATAATTTTTAAGGTCCCTTCCAATCCAAATGATTCTATGATTCTGTGATCCAAGGTTTTGGCTCATATATACATCTGGGCACATGATCAGGACTAACTTTTTCTAAAAAGATAAAAGAGGGTAAAAATTTCATATAGAAAACCACAACAGATCTCTCATCATGACAGTAGATTAAAGATTAGAATTTCTCCTTTTCCTGTAAAAAGAGGTTTTCTAATGGATGCTATGGACTGTAGTTCTACCTATTCTTATAAGTAGGAGTTGAAGCCATCTAATGAATTGATGGAAGAAGTGAAGGACTGAAGCTTCAGCCATTTCTTGGAGAGCCCATGAATCAGATACTGGACCAGTATACATACATGTCAACTGTGGACAAAAAGCACTGTGGTTATTCTACAAGAAACATAATATTCCAGCCCAGATGATGATGATGATTTTCCTCACAAGAACAACAGCCCATGATGAATCACTTATAGATGATTAAATAACATTTGCCCTCTTTTTGAATGATGAGTAGGACTGAAGCTATTTCCTAAATGCTCTCAGAAATGGATGGAATTCTTCTTGACTTGTTTTCTGAGCCTTCCTTGAAAACATCTGATGTCATCATATGCCAGAATAAGGTTATGGGGGAAATCACATGGCTGAAGAAAGCAGGTGAACTTTTGAGGATATATGCTCTTCTCCAATGTGAAACTGGAAATAAAGAATGAGTATAATGTAGGTTTTACACAAGTTCTAAGCAGATGCTGATACTCAGTTAAGGATGCACTGAGATTGTTACTGAATCAAAATGAAGGCTATTTTTACATTTGTTTTGTTGAAGTTTCCAGTATAAACCAGATGAAAATAGCTATTGAAGCTCCTACCAGCCATGTCACAATTCGTTTTTCATCAAAATCTAATTTCTTTGCTCCCTGATTCTCTCTTGGATCCTGCTTTATTTGCAACTTTTTAATAAGGAAGCCATGTATGAACAAGGCAACTGCTGAAATTGCAAGTCATCCTTCTTGATCCAAAAGAGGCAAGTATCATAAAAAGTGACCTTGTTCTTGAAAATATTTCCTATTAGGTAAGGTAATAAAATTCCTTCCTGGACTAATCAAGAAAAATAATCCAAAAACTAAAACATCCAAACAAAACAGGAAATCCTGTAAGGAAGGTGAGCTGTGAGCTGTACTAGTCACTATTTTTAGCAGTTCTCTCATGTCCAAGGTAGCCTCTGAAATACATCCCTTTTTGGTGCAGCAATGCACAGAACCTTCCCATCTTGCTCTTGCTGACCATTACTTAGATGGACAACTACCCACCCCTTCCCTGCTCATTGTTGAACACCTGACACCTCGTTATGGGTAGTTTGGGACAACCAATCAGAGACAGTTTTTCTTTCCCAATGTTGTTTTTGAAAAAATAAGACAATCATTTTCTTGCCCTTTGGGAGTGGTTGAAAACATGGAGGTTTTACAATGACAGTGAAAGTACTACAAAAGTAATAGCTGTTTGAATCTGGAGATGTTATCTTCCAGTTAAAATTATAGCAGAGATGCTGCTAAATTCCTGTGGATCTGCCAACAGAATATTTACCATTACTGGCCTTCAAAGGCCTGAATCTTGGAGATCTCAGTGAAGAACAGTCTGCAGCTCCTCAGAATAATTACATTCAGTCTGTGGGACCTGAATCATAACACAGATTTACTAAATCCTGATCTAGAGGGGCCTTTGCCCAGTGACCTATCTTGAATCCAACCTTGGGTAGAAGACTGTAGAATGAAATTTTGTTTTAATTACTGAAATAAGAAAAGTAGAAATATATCTTGAAAACATGGTTTTGAAAATGCCTTTTAAGAGAAAAGCTAAAGACCCGAGAAAGTAATGATATTTTAGTAATTTTTAAAGGGATCTTAATTTGAAAGGATGGGGTAAAAATAAGAGACACCCCTAAAAAACCCGTGTATTTTGGATCAAATTCAAAAACCCAGTAGCAAAAATTCTCTCATTAGAATTAAAAAAAAAACAAAACAAAAAAAACCAACAAAAACCTAGCAAAACAATAATCCTTCTGAAACCTGTTCAGCCATGTCAGAAGATGCACAAAGACCTGGCTAAAAGTTTTATGATTTCTAAAGATTTCTCTAGAGAAAGATTTAAAGGGTCTGTAGAGACCTATCTTTAGAAGAATAATTTAATTTCACCTTTAAATGATGAGAACACAATCAGATTTTTAGGTTGTCTTGTCCAGAAGGAAGAAAATCTGTTTCCTGTCATAGTTCATGGAGCATCTGGATGATGCTCTTAACCATATGAGTTAATTTTTTGGTAGTTTTGGGAGGAGCAGGAGGTTGAACACTGTGAATTTTAGAGGTCCCTTCCAACTTGATAAGATTCACAGAGGTGCATGGTAGGAGAATGAGAGACAGGGGATGTAAATTGGAACAGCAGAGACTGAATAAAAGGAAAAGCTCTTCACCTTGAAGGCCAGTAAGTATTGGAGCAGGTTGCTAAAATTCAAACAATTGTTCAGCAATTTTCATTGTTTCCAATAACAATTGTGTCTGCAAGTTTTTTATATTTGTTATTTAATAAATTTATGTGTAGCACATGTATAATGTAAATACCTATGCATATCTTATATAATATATCCATAATGTAAATACTTATATATGTGTGATATGACAGATCAACCCTGGGGAGAGCAGAGCTGATGCCAAAGTGTTTTTTGGTGATTTGATATAGATGAAACCAGAAGTGGTTAAAAATTATACACCTGTTTTTATGGGGATCTGCAAGATGTTACCCTGATGACAGCTTTTGAATATATCAATATATAATATTTGAAGATGCTAATTTTATCTGGGAATTTTTTGATTTAGGGTTACTTACTTTAAAAAGGAAGATATCACATGCAGCCATAAATTGAAACAACGATAAGGTTGTTGCGAAATGAAGTACTCAATTTAGAAATGCAAGAAATTATGTTACCTATAAAATTTTAATTCTGTATTGCTTTGTATATGCATAAAGGCATTGCTTCTAACCATACATTTCTGTATTTTTCTCTTTCATGGCATCTTCGCTTTAATTACTGTTGAGAATGAATAACATAACAGGGCAAGGAAAATGGCAATGTATCAGACTTGTTATTGTAAGTGTTGAAATTTAGACAGTAAATAAGTCAGGGAAAGGATGGTTTTGTAGTTGTACAACCTTGGATGTTGTCTTGGAAAACTGGAATTTGTCCCTATTTCTGTCATGACATCCCAGTTATGCTAAGTATATCATATATCACAGAATTCCTTTAGTAAGACTGTTTTTTTACTATTAAAATAGAGCAGGTTCTGAGTGCCAGTGGTACACCAAGGATTGAATCTATGTCATTAAATTCTCCTATCTCTCAAAAATGGGTGTTCCTGTCCCTTGTCATGCCCAAGCAAGGTCCAGCTGTGGCTTAATTGTCATGGCCCAAATTGAGATAGTGGCATATAAATGTTAAAAATATATGTAAAATTGTGGCAGAGTGTTTTTTTGCAGATGTGTGAATCCGCTTTAGTTTTCAGTGAAGATGAAGATTTACTGGGTTTTCCTGTTCTTTCGGTGCATGGCCTGAGATTTCACTGGCAGAAAGGCTGCTGCCTATACCTGCATCTGAAGCAGACAAAAACATTATGTGCATTATGCTAAATTCTTAGACAAAGCACATATACAGACTGATCAAGCTTGTGGCAATTCAGATTAGGAATCCATGATCAAGAAAGAGTTTTGGATATTTCTCTGCCTTATCATCCCCTTGCTGTAATGAGGACACCATGACCACCAGCAAAATGCCGTTACTTAGCTCTGTGGACCTCTCAAATGCTCTGCTGGGAAGGGTCTTAGGAAAACAGATGAGGAAATAAAAATTAATTCATATTCATGTCAAAGTCTGAGTATCATATAAAAGGAAGCCTTGGGGCCAAGCATGAAGATGTGAGGCTCTATTGAACAGCTGCTCAATAACTAACCAGACAACAGACTTCAAGATGTTGAAGAGGAGACCTGTGCCATGGATGAGACAGAATGGGTGGATATGAGGAAGCTGAAGATAGGTATATGGGGGGATGGATGCCTGCATGGACTGATAGAGATTAATCCATTCTACAGCTTGAACTGTCCTTGCATCAGAGATCTTGGGAGAACAAAAAATAAACCGAGATGCCATGGGTTGACAAAAGGCTCTAGCAGGTCAGCAGTCCCACAAGAGTAGGATGTGTTAAGTCTGCACTCTGCAAATCCATCACTTTGTGTTCAGAAATGGGCTTGCCCATTGGAGGCGTCATTATTCTGACTTCTGAACAGAAACTTCTGACTGGAATAAAAGTAGCACAAAAACTCCTCTGGTTATTTCTATTAGTCAGACAGTGAGCATTTCCCTTTTGAATATCACTAAAAGAGTAGCCACAATGATTGTGCAGTAATGAGTTTGTCTCCTCCTCTCCTCCTCATCTAATTACCCCAGGAGAAAGAGCATTTAAAATGATGGGGTAAGTGTGCATGTGAGTAGGTATGTACACACATACCCATAACTTAAAAAAAAAAATTCTGGGTAGACTTTATCATTTGTGGGGGGAGATGGACAGACCAATGACTGACACATGGACACCCAGATAAATAGAAAATAGATTCTGATAACATATTCATGTCTAATATATTGTTGAGCTACAAAAGAAAGCAGAAGTTCCTGTGCACAATAGGTTTTCTTTAATGTGAGTTATTGGGAAAAGACAGAGCTGTCCCTTTAACTGGAAAGCTGCTAACAGCTGTTCCTTATGCATACATGCTTGCTTGGTCTGAAAGTTTTGGTAAGTCAGTGCATAACTGACAGTTAGATTTATCTCCCCAATAAGCAATCAACATTATAATAAAGGAAAAATGCTTTCAGTGCACCTTTGAGAGTGCATCAGAAATTAATCTAAACATCAAATTAATTATAGTTTGTAAATGAATAGTGGCTCACAGCCCTAATACTTCTCCCGTTCCTTCTCCTCCCGCTAAAGCCTCCCCCAACCAACTGTAATGGCTGGAGGTGCTGTACAGTGAATTTGATGAACGGCTCCTTCTCTTTCTTATTCACACAACTCTTTCCTTATCAGCTGGAAGAGTTCCATCCTCACTCTGCAGACCTGAAATCTCAGAGCTTGGCTGCTTTGGAAGAGGCTAGCAAATATTAAGCTTCCTCTCTTTCCCCTTCTCTCTGATAGCTCAAAGCATCCCTCTGGGGGTGTCCTCCTCCTCTTGGATTAGTTTCCACCTGAGCTGGACACCTTATGAGTCCCTCCTTAGCTCTCTGGCTATGCCAAGTCCTTCAGAGTGGAGAGGATCACCATAAACCAGTGCTGATCTGAACTGAAGCACACCAGGGGTCAGACATGCTTAATGTCCCTGGAAAATAATTTCTGTTTTGTCTCAACTGTGGCACTCAAGGGAGTGGCTTCTTCCATTGCTCTTTGAGCTTTGATCTGTAGGCTATAGACATATGGGAATGACAAAAAGGTTTGCCAGAGCCCTGAAACAAAATGTATTGTCACTAGATTGTGTGAAATAAAGGACAGAGGCCAATTCTAAGGGCTACAGGGAGAAAGGATCAGGTAGAGACTTCCTTAGGAAATCTGAAATCAGGTTAAGAGTAAAAAGAAGAAAATAAAATCAAACTTAATCATAGTACTGATAACAGCAGCAAACAGAGCTACATGCTACAAGTCCTTTCTAATAATGCATCTATTCCATGGGGATTTCCTGTTTACCAAAAGAATCAGAAAAGAACCCCCAAAAACCTTTTATCTGGTAAATAACTTTCATCATCCATGAATCCTAAAGACCTGTGCAAAAGAGTCAGGGTACTTTTCCAAGAAGGGGAGCCCAATCCTAACAGCTAGGCTGACCTGTGATCACCCATATGGGCTATGAACATACAACTAGAATTTCTTTCCTTTACAACACCTTAGTTCTGCACCTGCTCATTTCCTAGATGAACCCAAGGAGAGTTGTTGCCTTTTTTTTCTTTTTAATATTTTTATTTTATTAAATGAGAAACTGCCATATTTGGCAGGGCATATTGGAGGCACGTTGTCAGCAGGCGCTGAACAATATTTTCCTAATGTTCCTCAGGGTCCCTTGTTCCACTCCTACGTCTTGTGGAGTGCTGCCAATGCACTTTAGACCTAATGTGCAATGCCCCTTGTCCCAGGGCTCTGAACAGCTTTGCCAGTGTCCTATTCTCTTGAAAAATCTTCCTTCTTTCTATTTCAGCTTCCAGATTGAAACTCTGTAGATCATCACGACCTGCCTGCTGCCTTGCATCTCCCACTCCACGGTTTTTGCCACCACACTGCAACATTTAACTACCACAGCATGTTTTTAATAACAGAATACAAGCCCTACCCATCCCTCAGCCCTTCTCCTGAGCTTCACCCCCTCCTGTGTTCAGTTCTCATTCCTCACTGCTTTTCTCACTTTTAATCTCTCTCCTTTGTCTCCCCAGTTTCTTTTCATAAGCTAAGAGGAGTTTAGTAGGGAATAGAATTATTTAACAGCAAACTTAATTAACTATTATGACCCTCATCAAGTGATGTTGTTTTCTCTATTTTGGCATCTTCATGTAAGATTAGATGTTTTTCCAAATGAGGTGGTCCATTAGCAACTTTCAAATGCACTCCCTGCAGGAATCTGGAATGAAACAATCAATGTTCATGTGGAACTAGGAGTCAGATGAGATATTTCCTTTAGGACATATAAAGCTATGGTCCTAAGAAGCCTTTGCAGTTTGTAAGCTGGAATGCTCTTTGTTTTGTTTAATGTGGGACATTTCAAAAAGGGCTGGCACATTTTGCTGATATGAAAGGGCAGAAATGGAGAAAAACATATGTCACTTGTGGTTTTTTACAGCTGTGGTGTCAGAGCATGTCAAGCTGAGTGGATGGAAACCACAGTGTCTCTCTGCGAATAAGACAGGCTGTTCACAGACTTCTGGAGTCACTGTCCTATGGGGGGAAACTGAAGCTGCTACAGCAGTGGATATGAAGAACAGTCACATGCTAAGGAGACATGTAGGGGACAAAGCAGGGACATGGAGCAGAATTTGCCTGACAGTGTCTGCTGCTCAATGGTGTGCAAAAAGTTGGCAGATCCAGGTGCTTATTGCTCTCAGAGAGAGGTGACTGGACCAAGTGTTCCAGTAAAGCAATTCCTCCAGCTTTAATTTTTCTACATCTTATTTGATAATTTGGGATAACTATTTGACCTCTGCTTCTCCATCCATCTTCTCTTTTTTCTAATTTCTGACATATCTTCCTAGTTAATACTGCCCAAACCTGTCTTGATTACTCTCTTCTGTTAAAATATTTTTCTAGAATATGTCTGTCTCTGTATTTCACTAACTTAATGTCTTCAAGTGATTTCTTTATACGTGTCTTATGAGATAACATTGAGTGTTGCTGGGCTGTGCTGCAGCGTCACCCTATGACAGAGGTAGAGTTAGACATGTGTGGGCAGGGTGAAAAGTTGCCCTTCTCACACTGCCTACTTGCCTTAGCAGCCTTAATAGTGTTGTCATACATGAGCTCTCTTTTAACCTTGTACACAAACTGTTCAGATTTAAACTATCTACATAGCTCAGAGGGGAATTATCACCAGAACCACTGAGACCAGCACAAAGATGTAATCCACGTCCTCTGACATTTAGCACACCTACACACGGAATAACTCACACATGTGTAGTGGGAATGTGAGAGACCCAGTGCAAATTCTGCCTTGTGCAGACCCAAACTCTGGGCTCTTGTAGATGTTGACATTCAAGCTGCAGCACACTTTACCTCTGTGCAAGTCTTCCTAGACGACCCCACTCTGAGAATGGTAGTCACCGTGTCCAAGGAGTGTCCAACTAAGTGTAATTTTTCTCTGAGTGAGATGAGTCCTGCTGTGGCCCTACCATTCACTGGGAATTGACAGCATAGCCCAGTTGGGGAAACATGCTGGCTGCAAAAGGAGCATGTGGGCAGAGGCTACAGCTCTTACTGTAGCTCTCACTCAATGCCCACATTGAGTGGGCATTGAGTGAAGAACCAGTGAGAGAGGAGAGAGAAGGGCAGAACAGTGAAGAGCTGTGAAAGTGAAATCACTAAGTCTGAATACAAGAATGGGGACAGGACAGTGCCTGAGGAGAAATCCAAGGGGATGCAGATATGGTCAGCGATGGAGGCTTAGGTCATGGGGATACACAGGGTGTTGGTGAATGGGAAGGACAAGGATGGTCTGCATTTGGCCATGTTACAGTTTCATCAGGATAGGGATGGGAGAAAAAAAAGCCAGAGGTTTGAAAGACTGCAAGAGAAAATGAAAGATTTGGGTCTACCCTGGCTGTGTGCGGCAGAAGAAAAGTCACAAGCAAAGAATCCTCCCAGACTAAATTACTTTTTTCAGTAAGAAGTCAGGGTTGTTTCTTAGGCACCCTTGCATAGTAGAGCAGGCAGTCCCGCTAGGGCAAACAACAGACATACTCTGAACACTTACATATTTTATATCTGGTATTGGTGTTTACTGTAGCTGGCATTCCTTACTGCTCTTTGTCAGCCAGGAGGCAGTGACCTGTAAATTAGGAACGTCAAAGCTTGCTGACCACACTATGGTTTCTTTAACATGTGCAGGTGCTAGTGGTTCTCTGCAGGCTCATGGACTCTAGAAACCAGGAGAAAGGTTTGTTTCTAATCTTATTTTCTTCCTAACACCCCTGTACCTGCCCCAGTATTTTCCTGCCAGTAGTGGCAGAAAGAGATAAATTTGTGTTTAAAATGCAGGCAAGAATTCAGAGACAAAAAATGAGGAAAAAAAAATCATAGAACAGTTTGGGTTGGAAGGTACCTTTGAGTTCATCAAGTTACAACCATCCTTGCCTTGTGCAGGGACAATTTCCACCAGGACAGGTTGGTCCCAGCTTCAACCAACATGTCCTTGGACACTTCTTAAGGATGGGACATCCGCAGTTTCTGTGGCCAGCCTGTGCCAGGGCCTCACCATGCTCACAGTCAAGATTTTTTTCTTAATAGATAAGCTGTATCTCACCTCTTTCACTTTAAAGCCATTCCCCCTTGTCCTGTTGGTATGCGGCTTTGTAAAAAGTCCATCTCAGCTCTCTTTCATTCACTTTAAATACTGGAAGGTGCTATCAGGTTTCCCTGGAGCCTTCTCCAGGCTGAACAACCCAAATTTTCTCAGCTCATCTTCATAGGAATGGTGGCCCAACCCCCTGATCATCCTTGTGGGCCTCCACAGCTCTATTTTGACATGCTGCTCTACTGACTTGTTCAGTTTGTGATAGCTGTTGTTCAATAGTTAGACAAAAGCATAAAATAAAGTTTTTTCTGTTCCCATGGAAAAAAAATATGGTGACATTTTTCTCCATAGAATTTTTAAAGTTTGTCTAAAGCAGGACTTCTTGACAATTTCTCAACAACCTGGGGCTAAACTCTGTTACAGCAATTTATTTGGGATCTGCTTAGTGGATATATTTTAAAAGGTCATATAATAGTGGAATATCTTTCTGGGGCCAGATAGAATTGTCCCCCCAGGCTAGCAGTTGGAGAGTTCTAGCCATACTAAAAAAAAGTGAAATAGAATGCAAATGCTGTGTTCTTACATGTTGAGTTTTAGGAAATGTTTTAGCAGCAAAGAAGGAATTTTCTTACTTTCAAAGTTAATAAAATGCCTTATTTTCCTTTAGGAAAAAGTAATTTATTTTTTATTTAAATTTATTTCCTCAACAAAAATGCCAGCTTCCGTAGACTTAGCAAAACAATTGAAAGGCCTGATTTCCTCTAATCACTTTTTTCTTTACATTGCTTTAAATCAGAAGGTCAGGAGGGTGGGAAGTTTTTGAAAAGCAATGTAATCTACTTGTGATTGTTAGCTACTTGTGCTTCTGTTATTTCTATCCTTCTGGAGCTGGTGGATGTGGAAGCATAGGCAACATATTTGTCTGAGACAAGCAGTCACAGCAGGCACTCAGCTCTATGGAAAACTAGGAGAAATCCAGAGACATCTGGGACTTGACACCTGGGATCACAAACTGACTGGACCTGGGTATTTGTGTCTCAGAAGCAGATATAAGGTGGCCAACATGCACTAGCAATCTTTAATTCCTTCTTTTGGTTGCCTGTGTGCTTGACTCATACTTCCAAAGGAACACCTCCCTTTTTCAGCCTTCAATATCCCACAGTTACTTCTGGCGTTCACCCAACAAGCTGATGTTTAGTTTCTCCAAGAAAATTCAAGAAAAGTTTCTGCTAAGGGCCCTCAGCTCCTGCTTAACTCTCAGCCTCGATCTCACAGTACCTCAGAAGCAGCCCCAAATCCTGCCTACAAATGGGGTGTGTTTCGTGTCCTCATGGGGCCTTGTAGCCATGAGCCTTTGAACTGAGTGGGATAAGGCTCACAGCTGCCCAGAAGGCTTCCATTTACTACTTTATGTGGAGAACCAGATCCAGAATTCTTCTAAACATAGATGACAATTTCACTGCCAAAGATCCATTTCTAACCTGTGGATCTCCTTGGAGCATCAGTTTCAGTGTCACCTAGAGCTGGTCTACTCAACTTGTGAAATTTTTATGTATGTATATATATATATATATATATATATATATATATATATATATATGTGAGTGTGTGTGTATAATTTGTATATAAAAAAGCAGGTGGGCTCTGGATTCACTGGGGCTAATTAATAGTTTCAAGTTCTAATTTGAATTTGCCAGCTTCCTCTGCACACCAGACTCTTTGTCCTTCATTCCTCTAGTGCTGGAAAGTACAGCAACCTAGTGACTCCTAGTGATTGGGAGGGCTGTGTCCCTCTCATCAGGGGTCAGGGTTCCTTCAAACAAAAGGGAAAATAGCCTGTTCAGACCCTCTGTGGATGGGCAGGAGAAACTGTGCACAGAGAAAGGGCACAAAACTCTTGAAGTACTCTCTGACATGCACTGTGGGTAGCAAGGGATGAGGTAAGAGATTTGGGAGGTGAGCTGTTCAGGAGGGGAAAGGGGAAAGCAGCATGGAAAGAAAGCATAATGTGGAGATTTAGAGTGGTTTTAAAATCAAATGAAAACTCCAATGAGTCTTAACTCTGGAAGTTTTCCTGAGAGACAGAATCCAGATCAGCTGCAAGTAACAGGAAAGGAAAAGCAATAGTTTGTTCTGTTGCACTTCCCAGGGAGGGTCTGCAAGAGGTGCAGGATGGCAGAGAAACAAAAATTATAGATCCTAATGGTGGGCAGGTGGCTGTGAGAGATCCCCTGTCCACCAGGTGTGATGGGATTAAATGTGGCAGGGTCTCCATGCTGCCACACTGCCAAAAGGGACCCTTAGGAGCCCCAACTTTGCAAAAGGTGGTATCCCAGTGACAGCCCATACATACATCACTCCGTGGCTGTCGGCTGGCTGAGCCCTCCCACTCTGGCTGTAGCTCAGGGTGTCCCTGCCTGGGGCTCACAGGCAGCTCCAGGCTGTGCTCTTTCTCTGCTCCAGCTGGTGGGGTGGAGCCAGTAGTGGGGCCAGAGCTGTGAGAGCCAGGTACAGCTTTCAAACCCAGCCTCTTAGCCCAGCCTGTCAGCTGAGGCATGGGGTTACCTCGGCCCATCTGTATCTGCTGGGGTGCTGCCTCAGGTCCAGTAGGCCAGAGCATGTCTGAATGTGATCTACCAAGCAGCCAGCATCCCCCAGAAGACCAGGCTCTTAGCAGATGCTCAGCCCTTAGCCCCTTGCAGTCTAATGCATCACAGCTGCAGGAAAGCTGCCCCCACAGCTCTGTCTTCCCTTCAACCCCAGGACCTGTTTATTCTCTGCCTTATGTACAGAAATTCCCCTTCTGCAACATGATCCCTCAGCTGTTCTCATAATTTCAGCTATGCCCAGCCCCTTCCATTTTGCTCCAGTTCTTTAATCTTTTCTGCACCCATCTCCCTTTACAAGTGGGGTATTTTCTGACCCCACCAGTATCTGCAATGCCAAACCTTGTCCTCTAAGCAGCACACACAACTCTGAGCATGAGACAATCAGGAGAGAAAGAAGGAAGGGGGAAAGTATTGACAGGAGTAAATTGAGAGAAATCATAAAGCTTAAGCAGAAAGAAAGCAGTTTGAAAGATAAAGTATTCAGAGAAAGCCCTTTCCTGGATGAATCTAATTGTTTTGTTATCTTTACCCACCAAAGCATTTACTTTGGTTTGTCGCCCGATCCACAAACACTTTCGAGGAGATGACATTACCGAAAGGCAGGAACATCTGCATCAGCTCAGCATCCCCAAACTCCTGGGGCAGATGGTAGATAAACAGGTTACAGCCCTCTGGTCCTATCAAGAGAAAAAGAAGACTAATGAATGAAGAGAAATAGGATATGAGAAATCACATGGTGGAGATTTACTTTAGCATCTTCTCTCTCTGACTGGTGAGCAGTCGCATTAGGAAGCAGCCTGTAGACTCTCAGAGGAATGGACAAATTAGAAGACCAGGAGCTCAAAAAGTCACCTAGAGGCTATGGAAACTTCTATAACTTTTCCAGGACACCAGGATAAAATCTAGGGAGAGAGGAATGCACCAGCACATGTGGCCATGGAAAGAACAGAACAAAGGAGTAAGAACACAGAATGAAAGAATATAGTTCACAGACTTTATTTGTTCCTCATAATCTTATTTAATCTGCAGAGTTTTGGATGACCCACACTATCCCTTGCCTCTTCCCAGTGTCTGCATGTAGAAGTTTCATTGTCCTTTTTGAATCTGTGTGGTGACAATAACATCACACAAATGATGTTAATAAGCAGAAAGATATGCACAAACCCATAGGCTCATCTTGTTTTGTAGAATTTTACTTTCATCCACCCAGCTCAACTCAGCCTGAAGACTCCCTCAGATCTGGACACTTAGGCCATGTCCTCCATTCTGAAGCATTCTGAAGGAGAGACTTTTAAGGTGGATTTAAATCAAAATTACTAGACAAGAGGGATTAGTTTTCTTGCTTCAATCTTGTAACGTATACTCTTACTGATTTCAGGTGTTTTGGAAAATATCCAGAGAGGTGTCTTTAGCTGGAATATGAAACTAAAGTAGAGACCCTCAAAAAATATTCTGTTGAAATTATATTTTGGGGCAGAAGAGGGCAAACCTGCCTCTTGTCAAATAGCCTAGAATATAAATTTTCAAACTGACTTTTACTTTATTTATGCTGTCCTTGAGCAACAGTCAAAAAGGTGTGTCCAATTGGTTTTGTTAAAAAAATTTAAACATTTAAAGCCTTTGCAGTGTTCAAGAGCAGAAAACGGTACAGTTTGATGAGACAGGGATTGTTTTTTCATAATTTTATTTCTAAAGGTACTTCCAGCTGCTGCCCAGCTCTGCACTGACCTCAACAGGTAACTCCAGCTCTGCTTAACTCAGAGGGATTGAGATGAAGGGGATACACTCTGTGCCCTTTGCCAAAAGGGTTAGAGGTCAGATAGAAGGAAGGTTTCCTCCTTCCCCCTAGCCCATGTGCCTACAACCCTGAGACCTGACTCAGTCAACTTTCCCCTTTTTACGTCTGGGGCACAGTGTGGGGAAGGAAAGGGATTTTTAATAATATTGTTTTCTTCATCAGGGCATAATTACAGTGTCATAACACAGCAAATTACAACTTTGCCTTTTCTGTTAGGGAGAGGAGTTAGTCTAGATGCTCCCACCTTTTATTACCCATTACTCATCCCCCCGGCTGGCAAGAGAAGTACGGCGACGTCAGGATTCTGGCAGATGCCCATTTAAAGCTCATTAAAATTCCTGGGCCTCAGCATGATTGAAGTCACAGGCTCTCCACATTTCCTTTTGGATTAATGGAAAATGAAGCCCTAATGAATATTTGCTAAGCACAATTTTCCCCACTAATTTGCTAAAAGGACTGTCATGAAGGAACAGCTGATCCTTTACATCTTGTGCATTTCCTAAAGGTCATGAGGATGGTAACCAGGTTTCTTCCAAATAGGGGGGATAGTGGTATAGTGGGATAATTAACTAATTAGGCACCCGGTCATCTGCTTAGCCAAATTACTTTTGAACCTCAGTGGCCCATAATCAGGCTCTCCTATTTAATGCCAAGCTTTTCCAGCTTCCCCCCACATCCCTTCTGCCTCTTCTTTAGTCTTTTCATTGGGCAACTATCATTTTTCCAATCCTTGCTGCCATCCATTTCCACACAATACAGAGTTATTGGCATAATAAACTAGATATGAAACAGTCTGAAAGTGTTAAACAAACACTAACCCCCTTAGGTGTCTGTTAAAATTGAGAAAATTCTGCCCAGGAGCAGACCACAGCCCAGAATAACAGGGAAAAAATTCATTCCTTCATCTGAACGTGCCCTAGAGCACTTCTGCTGTGGGATTTGAGATCACATTATAATAAAATGAGTAAAATCTTGGCTTTGCTGCAGTTGGTGGCAAAATTCCCACTGACATCACCAGAGCCAGCAGTTTGCACTGTAAAACTAGCCAATTCTTTCAAAAATACCAGCTGCATTTCCTGCGGTCTTGGATGTGTTGTGCATGAGTAGGGATTCTGCCTGTGTGTGTGCTGAAAAACACCTACCAAGCCATAAGGCAGGAGGCACACAACTTTAATTACACCACCTTTAGCCTGGGCTCAAGAAAAGCGCTTAGTTCACCTTGAAATCAACTTTTCCCCACATGACTCAGAGACCAAAAAGAAAAGACCAGGGATGGTATGAAAAAGCAGGGACCATTCTCAAAGACCAGCTTAGCTCTAAAATGTGCCTGGGAAACCTGTACTGTGGCTTCCCCTATTGACCCAGACATTCAAGGCTGAACTCACTTTGTTTCCAGCTACAGAGGGGTTTTTCCTAACTTCCAATGCTGAAAACTTCACTTGCTTCTCAGAAAAAAAAAAAAAAAACAACAACAAAATAACAAAAAAAACCCCAAAAAACCTCAAAAAATTGGTAGTTTGATTTGTTTTGTGACCCTCACATATGAGATTTTTGCCTTTAGAATTTAACAAATAATATTTTGTTAAATCTGTCTGTGAGCTACCAGTCACAACCAGAGCCCTTGGTAAAGAACTCACAAAACAAGATCTGTCTTCTTCAGCCCTCCTAGCTTTTTTGTGTATGTTTTTGCCTAGTTCAAGTCAATTTGGGTACTACATAGAAGGTTGTGTGTCTGTGTATGGCTGTCTTGTTATATACTTAGGTATATTTTTAAGAAACCAAAGACAAGATCATAAGGAAGAAATTCTTTACTATGAAAGTGGTGAGGGTCTGGAACAGGTTGCCCCATCCCAGGAAGTGTTCAAGGGAATATGGAGCTCTGAGCAGCCTGATCTAGTGAAAGTGTCCCTGTCCATGGCAGGTGGTTGGAACTAGAGGGTCTTAAATGTCCCTTCCAGCACAAACGATTTTATGATCCCATTTGTTTTTCATCTCAGAATGCTTTAAAGATCTCAGTCAGTTCTCAGTGCACAAATGCAATGAGTTCTGAGGTGTTTGCTCAGGATACTGGAACAACAGAAAAACCACAGCTGGTATGGAAAAATCTTAATAAAGAGTCCAACTTTCTTTTTGGAGAAAAAGTTCTTGTTTTGGACAGAGATAATGGATTTTTGGAGATCACTATACTTGTCATTCAGGGCTGAAAACAATAATAAAATTATTTATGACAGGCTTTACTTTTGTTTTCAAAAGGGTTGTAGTGTAGCTTGAAATCTAACCCTCATGAAACATCATAAGAAAAAATGAAGTTTCATTTCAACACTGATGTCTGCCATGGCTCTTGGTTTTATGACATGTATACATTTTATGACATATATATGTTTCTCTTCATTTATACACAAGAAGAACAGTTAGCCTTGATTCAGACAAAAAAGCAAGAAAAGCTTTAAGGACTGAACAGTTTATGGATATTCTACAGATTACAGGCAAAGTGTTCTGGATAATGGAAGAACTGTGACTGAGGGCAGAGAACCACATGGTGGGTTTGGCTTGGCTGGATCTGAGCTGAGCCATTGATAAACCATCGCTCTTCCTGTGCTCCTCACACTTGAGCTCATTGTCAGTTTTTTAGCACAGGGACAGCTGCAGATCCAGACTCTCCCTGTCTGCCCACCTTCAACATAAGTGAACTCCATATACCTGGTCTGATATCAGCTACCCATCATTGCATCCCAGAACTGGGAGAAAATGTCATGAGGAAAGGCTATGACAAGGCTTGTTTTCTAACAGTAATTAAAACTGGGCTAATCCACGAGGTTGTATGAAGGCAGATTGCAGTACTTTGGTTAGCTGCACACCTCACCTCTACAGCAAACACTCAGAGGATGAAATTTCATTGCCTCTTCTGCTTGCCCAGAATGAGCACAGCACAGATAAGAGTTGCAAATTTGTACCAAGAAGTTGTAGTTTGAGAAACTACATCAAGACGAGTAATACAGACTTAAAATTACCTCCAAGTTTTTTGAGGTTGACATGGCCTGAATCAAGATTTTATCTTAAGCTTTGATAGTTTTGGATCAGTTCCACCTTATACACCCTGTCAGCTGCTGGCAGCCTCAGTGCTCATGTGGAAGTAATGACTCATCCCTACAGGAATGTTGCAGCAGCAAAACATCCCCAGGCTTGTTATCCAACTGGGATTCAGTTTAAGAGCTAAGACTGTCATTAGCAATGTGATCACTGGTGTTATTGTGGTGGTAGGTCTGGTTCACTAACAAATCAATGTTTGTGCACATCCTTGCAAACCAAAATACTCTTCTCAGCACTGAGCATTTTTGTTATTTTTGAATTCCCTCTTGCTGTGTTTTCCTGTTAAAGGTTAGAAATTCTTAAATGTCTTGACCCTCTGCTAAAGGGGAGCATTGTGCTTTAGAGAACATTCCTCTAGCAAGAAGCAGAGAAAAGACACAGACTCTCAGCACTGCAGGAAAATAAGGAACACTGGGAATGGCAACCTGCATTGGATTGGTGGCTCATCTCATATGGCTATTCCCCAGCCATCCTCATTCTCAATGCCAGCTGCTTATAGGAAGGAGCAGAGTTATGAGATAACTTGTCCACTGGGTGACACTCAATCCTAACCCACAGAGACACACCATGCCTTGTGAACACAGGGTCTACAGGCAGAGGGTCTTCAAAGCACACACCACAGCTTTCTCTTGCTTCTAGTGGTTCCTGGCATGGCGCTTTGCTGAACAATGATCTGCTCGCCATTTTGTCCTGTGCTTAATCTAGCCCCAGTAAGTAATAAAAAGCAAAGTCCTTCAGCATGGGGGAAACATCTCTGTAATGATATGATAGGTCTGTGCATCTGTTCTCACAGCAGGGACATGTACTAGAGCTAATCAGGAGCTGGAAGTTGTGTTCCCCAGGAAATTCTGACATAGGAAAAAATTAATTCCAAATTAGATGGAAATGACGACATTTCTAATTTTCTTACAAAATGAGATTTCTCCCCCAAAGTAGTTTTAGATCATCAGAATGTTTTAGTCTGATGGTGTAATCTAGATTCATTTCATTCTGACTGTTACACTGTATTAAAATATTAAATGTAATTACATACATATAATAACACATATAATAGAGAATATGTCTGAATTAGTGATCTAATAGAGGATAAAATTTAAAATGTAACTATTTAAAATGAGAGTTGCTAAGCTGGAGCACCTACTTTAATGTCTCACTCAGGCAAGCATACACCTCCTTCTCATCAAAAGGGAGCAGTCCTACTTGGAGCCATCCAAATGGATTGCCTCTGAGCATTCCACTGCTCCTCACTGACCGTAAAGGAAATATTACATGGCACAGTTTTCTCCCAAGGCATTTACATGCAAAAATGGTAAATTCACCTCTCTTTACTCTTCATGTCTTCTGTGAAGCCATCCAGTCCTGTGGAGTAGATTACCCAGGCAACTCTCATAGTCATTGCAAAGAAATAGGAACTTTAACTACAAGTTTTTTCTCATCCTGATACAGGGATTGTGCTCTGCAAGGTCTGACTGTTATTTCGGATTATTGGTGGAGGCTGAAAGGCTGAAAGGACAGATCAGCTACTCTAAATAACAAGTCCTTGTTTTCCGAACAGCAAGTGTCTGAAATGACATTACTGTCTTTTCATGAAGGGCCACTAGTTCTTTGTTTCCTGTAAAGCTCTTTATTCCAATACAGTTGCATTTTTATCTGCATTCTTGTTGCTTGTCTTGAACAGAAGTTCCCACTGGATGTTTATGGCTATGTTGCTAGCTGGTCTTTCCATGTCCCATGCACACCAGCATGCTTTCTTCCCAGGGGACTGAAGAGATGTCATCAGCAGTTCCCCACATGGATGGTCTACCAGAGTACCGTTAGTGACAGTGACACCATGTCACATATGGAAATGAAGGAAAACTCAGGACCAGGCATTCAAAGCAATTGGGTGTTTAATGGATGCTGTAGGTGCATGAGGAGGGGAACAAATGAGATGGGGATGGCTCGCTGGGGTCACAAAGGAGGACATCACTTTCACTTACCTTCTCTCTGTTGCTGTGGGATCATGGGAGGTGGCTGTGGGAACGCTTGGCTAATCTGGCCATAAGCAGCAGGATAAGCAGCTAAAGGGGAGAGAAAGAGAAAAAAGAAAGGACAGATTTCAGTGCTGGGAAGCAAGGAGCTTTCACTCCAAACAACCACACCAAGCTAGATGTGGGCTTTGCCCCTGCGTTTTGGCTCTGTGAAGGGCCACCTCGTGCAGTCTGAGATGTGGTGTAAGAGCCATGGTTGTGCTCCAGGAGGTGCCATAGGGCCCGAAACACCCTCCCTCCCTCCCTCCAACTCCATCAGCAGTGAGACCCAGGGCACCCATGCAGTGTAAACCGGGGGCTCTGCTGAGACCACTCCCAGCAGAGATGTGCAGCCATTCAATGTGGTGACAGGAACACGTTCACTCACAAGCTCAGTGCAGAAGTGCCTGCGCTGACAGCTGTGCACAGAGCACATGCACAACTTTTCCCCACCTCATCTTGGGCACCCTGATTAACTCCCATGCTCATGAAAATGGTTCACATGTGTGTTTTCCCTTTCATGTGCCCACAGGCTCTATAGACAGAGTTGCGCATACTCTCTCGGATATACATTTTCTTTCATGCCCGTAGAGACTTCCTCTCTCACATACTAATACAGTGGAAACAGTGAGCAGCAATTAAACAATTTTCCCCATCTCAGCTCCCCCACCAAGCAAACAAGGGGAGCCATTCACTACCACAGATGGTAGATGATGTGCCTTGCTGCTAAAAATACAGAGTATGGGTTGCCTGCAAGACCAGAGAGAAGAGGATAGGGGCCATGTGTGTGCAGAGGGGTTAATTAACAGCTCAAAGGGTTGAGTTGCTTCCCATCTATCAAACCTCACAAGCAATAAATGACAATAACTAAAACACCGGCAAATGAAGCCCTACATGGAGAATTAAATTAAGTTTCTAGATACAGCACTGACACGAGATAATAGCCATTCCTCAGCAGGAACCCATGATTGCTCCAGTTACCACAGGAAATAATGACTTTGGGGTGGCAGCTTCCTCACAACGTTGGCCATAGACACCTCGTGACGGGAGGCTGAACATGGCAGGGTCATGGACTGCACCGGGTCACTTTGGCTGGTGTCAGTCCATCAACTGCAAAGGAACTGCTCAGCACACAGGGCAGCTTGAGCGGAGGCTGAACCATGGGGAGCTGTGGTGAAATCTGCTGGGAAGTGCGGGGATGTCTGGGTAGCTCTTAAGCAAGGCTCAGACCTTAGTCAGTGGGGCATGGACAGTAGACACACCCTAAAAAAACGGGTGCGTGCAGGCATTCCATGTCCTGCCAGGCACTAGCCGCAGTGGCTCTGCAGGGTCTGGCTGCCCATCTTCCCTCTTTGCTATAGCACTCAGGAGACCCGTTTTAGAAAGCCGCCTCCAAAGTAGTGGCTCGATTTTGCTCTTGTGCACTGTGGACCCGACTCAGTTCTACTGATGAAGCTTCACTGGGGTGCAGGTCAGTGGGAGCCTTTTCATGGGAAAGGTAGGAGGTTGCATCCTTTGGGAGAGAACACCCTGGATGTCTTGATGTTTGTGGAAATTGAATCAGGGAGTCTGTGCCCCCCCACAGCTTGTCCCTGTACCAGTAAATCTTCCCTTCCCTCAGCCCCCTGGGGTGTGTTCAGAGGGTAATGGCTTTAGAGAAGGAAAAGGTTTATTGGGAGAAAGTGTTAATACTAACGACCTGCGTACTGCTGCACTCCAGCGTAGGCTTGCTGCAAGGGGTCTGCTGCAGTGGGGCTCTGTGCTGTGGAGACACAAAAGAGACAAGGAATTAAGGGGTTAAAACATGATAGGCACTCTCCCCTTATCTTTTATCATCAGTATGTGTTATGAAACAGACAGACCCAGGGGCTGAGGGTTGAAGAGGAAAAGCTCACTTGCTCTATGGACAGGAATGCAGAGAACCCCCCAGGATGGCTAAGAGGGTTCTGTCTCCCAGCCATCACCCTGTAAGACATTGGAGCAGAGGACAAATAAACCTCTCTCCTCATTTCCCAAGCTTAGATTATGGATCTGCACTGATCATGCAGATATTTTGGCACTAATAAACCCCAAAGAACCCTCATCTTAAGCCAGGACTAACACTGTGCTAGGTGCTGTGCAAACTCAGATCTCAGTGACAGCTACAGTCACATGAAACTTTCAATCAGAGCAGAAAACAACAGGGGCATAGCAGGAGGAAGGAGAAGAGAACAAAGCAATGGCTCCTGTCATCCCCACATCCCTTCGAAGGACTGTGTTGCTGCCAGGCAGCCCCCAGTGAGAGAGAAGAAGCTGCATGGAGGGGAGGGGGACACCACTTGTCTGCTCCAGGGAGGATGCTGTGAATCTCTGCATAAGGCATGCAGTCTCTTGCTGGCTTCAAAGTGTATTTTCTCTCTTTACAAGTGTGCATTCCTCCCCACTAAAACTGTTTATTTTTGTGAAACTTTGAAGTCTTGCTCAAAAACAACCAAAGCTAGTTAAGAATTTTTTTCTTTTTTTTCCTTTGGTTGATAGGGAAAAAAAAAAAAAAAAGAGAGAGAAATGTGTTGGATAAGCTCATTCTTTATCTGCATCAATAAAAAATTTAAAACAAAGCTTGGCCAAACCTCCAGTCCAAATGTCACCTTGGCCCTAATATTTCACTCTTATAATGAGTTTAATTTGTATTTATTGGGACTGCACAGTTCTACATTTATGCAGTCCGTCCAACCTATTCCTTGTAGGATGATCCCTTAGGGAACTGCCACTTTCCCACATCCATCCCACCTTTTTTCCTTCTTACCCGCACAGAGGTGTGGCTGGAGGCAAGGCTTGGAGGATGCAAAGGTGGGGGCCTCTTGGAAGGAAATCTGGTGCCATACACCTATCCAAGGAAAGACACTGACTGTATGGCAAAGTGTGGGGGAGGTTGTCATACGTGAGTATCACATACCCAAGGAACATGGATAAAGTGTTTTCTTACAAATAGAAATACCAGCTTGAAACTTAACTTTAAAGATCACCATTGGTCATGATGGAAACTTGCAAGGTCTTGCACTTTTCTCCCAAAATACAAGGAGGAATGGTGAAAGGACCAAATTTGAGGTGGCAAACCCAATCAGCTAGCTAAGGCTTGGAAGCTCCTGTTCATTATGGATATGACTGGATCATGTGGACTTTGAGGCTGGGATAGTCATAGGAAGAAATAATGGGATTGCAGTCTTAGCTTGGAATGGTTTCCTAGCTGACTTTTGGCAAGTCCCTCAATATATGTGTATGTAAAATGGAAAAGCACTGTCTTACTGTAAGGATTTTCATTTTTCACAAAACAGTGTGAGGAGAATACATTAAAACCTGTGGGAGGTCAGTGGCAGGCAGACTAGAGATTCTACACTACATTTTTAAAGAGTAGTTGTTCCAGGAAAATAATGGAGGTAATGTTTGGAAAATACAATTTTCTTTTTACATGCTACTTTCTCCTTGAAGAAGAAACCAACCTCTAAAACAGTTTTAATCTCTTCTTAAAAATATTTTCCTCAAAAAACAGAATACTGATCATATTGCTCCACAAGAAACCTGAAAAGCTATGAAAAGTTGAGTAATACATCAGTTTCCTCACCCCTTTAGGAGAATGGATCATAATAACTTAGACCTTTCAAGTCCTGTCAGGTGTCCTGAGAAAGGTGAGGAAACCTTTGGTGAGAGAAGCAAATCTTTTTCAACTATGATTCTGCGGACTGCAGTGAAGGAGAGGATCTGCCATCTCTGCCCCAAAGGCAGCTGTGCTTCTTTCATTGCAAGGAGGAAGAAATTGTCTCTGATGCTCAGGATATGCATTTACAGTATTTCCTTCCTCCTGAGATGAGGCTGATTTGGACTCAATTATTCTCCTCCCTGATCTGCTGATAATTAACAATGGCTGGCACTTCACTGATACAAGAGAACGCACTAAGCAGGACCTGTCCTGTGGTCCTTTTCTTTATTCCTTGCCCTGTCTGGGCACATGTGGGAGCTTCCTGACCTTCCAGCTATAGCTGAGTCTATCACCTGGACATGGTCATCTGGCTCACTGCTAATAGGAGCTGCTCTGCTTATTCTGTGGATATCTCACCTGCCTTTGGAACCATACTTTGACCATCAGAACTAGGGTATTCTGCTTTGGAAATATATGCTGAGAACCCTCCACCTTTAAGATTAAATATTAGAGCTGGGTAAATAATTTATTTAAATTGTTTGGGATAACAAGCCATGAAATGCAGCCTTTCTGCCTTCCACACTAAAGCTTTCAGAGTTTATTATTTTCCCAAGTATTTATGACTTGCCACCATGGATAATATCTAAGTGTTTGGGGTAAAATCTGAGTGTATAGGGTAATATTTGAGTGTTTCTCACAAGGCTGCTTTGTGATCCAGGTCATGCATGGGCTTTCCTCTTGGCTCACAGCACATGCAAGCCAGTTGGAAGGTTACAGTTAGCTTTTCTCCAGCCTGGAAATCCCTTCTTCATAGGAAAAGAATATGCTAACTATCAGTTATAACACACAGGGACCTAACTGACCTGACCATCACTGGACACTCTTGGAAGGAGAGTTGAAAGCATCTCTGGGCAGGCAGCAACTCCTGGCTTGTGGCTCTGTATTACTAGTAGTCTCATATCTTTCCTTGGCCATTTGGGAAAAGCCAAGGTTGTGCTGAGTCACAACCAGCAGGAATTTTACTTGGCACCTCTTAAAAGTGACGACCTCTGCTCACTGAAGGACTTGCCTTCCTTAGCTTGAAGACTGTTTACTCAGCAAATGAGGATGTGACTTCAGCATAGTGGACATGTCCGTGCTGGCCAACATGGCCTACGAAGAGGCAGGGACACAGACTTCAGGGCTGGCTGGACACTCTTGCAGGAAGCCAAGGCATCTTGGGCAGCCATGAGCACATTTTCATGCTGCTGCTCACCCTGCTAGATTTATTCTGATACTAGGATGAATCAGACCTAGCGGAGAGCAAAACTGCCTGTGCTCCTGGCTGTAGCATGGATGAAGCCAACAGCTGATATTGATCCAGAATCTCAAGACACAGATCAGACATTTGAGGAAGTTGTGGCCATGCTGTGTTCGTAAAGTGACAGCCCTCTTACATATTAATGACCTATGAGGAGTTCATCAAGGGCTCACAATTCAGTCAACCTACCACAGGGGTTAGGTGTGGCTGTAGCCCACTACTTGCTAAAATTCAAAGTGATTGGAAGTTATGAGTATTTTCTGTATCTCAGCACAAGAAGACCATCAGTTAGGGTTGCTTTGTTCCTCCATAAGGTACACATAACTTCACAGGGTGGCCTTCACATAGATCATTAGTGGGAGAGCTAGCCTGCCTCAGTCACCCTTTCTCCCCATCCAGCTTACCATTCTTAGCTACTGAAAATATTAGTTGGACCAAACATACAGGGCTGGAAAAACACCTCGGCTCCTCTGTGTGCTGTCTGTGCCAGGGTGCAAGCCCACAGTGGCACACAAGGTAAGTAGGTGTATAAGGGCTGATAGGATATATAGATGAGAGACATGGATATCACAGAGCACCTTACAGCAGCTTTTGGACCAACACCAGTATGTCTCTAAGTTGTATTATCATCCAAAGACCTTGGATGTGCTGACTCTGTGCAAATGTGCCTAGGGAGAACATCTGAAACAGATTTCCTTGTGTTCAGACCTATGGAGGTGTCATGTCCAACATAAAGACATTTCCAAGATTAAAGGTGTTGTAATGTAAATGTTGAGGATCTGCTGGTGGAGGGGAAAAAAAGCAGAGAGGCTCCTGAGAGGCCAGAGGAGAACTATCAATCACATCAGCCCCACTGAAATCTCTGTGGCCTTGCTGTTTTCCAGGAGCTGAGGATCTGGCCTTGCCAGGGCAAACTAAAGGTGTACCATGAAAACAGATGCTAATAGTAACTTCATTTGGCAGCTCAGGGCAAGAGCCTTATCCCTGGACATCTCTTCTATATTAATTTGATAATTTCCATATCTCCAAGGGAAAAATCCTGCTCAGATACAATTGTCTCTTTGCAAGACAGTCCTGGCCAAGATGCCACAAGGTGACCATGGCAGATAACCTTCTATAAACCTGGAGACATAAAACAAGCCAATGACCTACTATATGGCCATAAATATAAATTTAATGAAGGCAGCACTTATTCATTAGGCAGAAGTCAAGAAATAACTCCCAAGTCCTTCAAAGAAAGTAGTCCGTTAATGTCACTTTCCAAATCCTCTGCCTGATGCCAAAAACTGAGGATGATTTCCCAAGTCAGCATGAAATACAAGTGCTTTAAAATTAACACCAGGAAACTTTCTTAATCCTGATATATCTCTAGATTGAAATCCAACTTTTTAAAGGGGCTTTCAGTTAGTGTTGGGCCTGACATTTAGCTTTTGTCAGAGAATGAATGGATGGGAGGTGGCAGAATGAAGCATGTTGTTAAAAATATATAAAATTGGTTGAAGTGATATTCTATAAAGAATCCTTCCTGAGGTGCCAGTAGCCTGACTCCAAGACAAGCTGCTATATGGGTGCCCCAGGTGAAACTGGTTGTAGGAGATAGAGGGCTGGAGTCTTCTGTGGTATTCAGGGGTGTAAATCAGGAGGATCTGCATAGAAGCGAGTGGGCTGGTGAGGAAAAAGGATGATGGTTACAGCCTGAGCCAGCAAAAGAGGCATTCAAATGTTCTCAGTGGACTATGGGACAGCCTCCTTATCCCAGCTCAGGTAAGAGAAAGCCAAAGTGGTCTGCTCTCTGAAACCAGAGGAGTCCGGTGCTTCTGAAAGACAAAAGCAAAGCCTGGCACATTTTCAGCCCCTAAGATATTTTGTGATTTCAGTTTGGTGGAAGGAGTGATCTTACTCCTATGTGATATTGTCTCCACTCCTTGCTTCAGAATATCTGTGCATTCCTGACATGCTCAATTCCATCTATTTCACTCTGTTTTGCACAGATGCTTCCTATTTAGGTCTGGAACATTATGAGCTGGATCCTCAGCTTTGTGCTCTGCCCCACCTATTCATTCCTCTCACTGTCCTCGAGGTATTCTACATCTCTCTCAGGAGCTGCAGCTTGGCCACAATTCCCTTTGGGAAGGTGGATGGGGGAGGAGAGCAATCAAAGAGAGGCAGTGCTCTTCAGTCAGTGTGGAGGGTAATAACATAATGATAGGAAAAAAAATCTATGTGAAGGCCAAGATTAAAATAAATAAATAACTGAGTGGGAGGGCTCTATTCACCTTCTCCTTAAATCCAATTTAAATCACTCTCTACAGCCCTAATCTATATCCATAATTACATCATTTCATACAACAAGCTTGCGAGAGGTCTTAAGAAATTTATGTAGATTAAAATTCATGGGTGCCATAGTACAGATTCCATATTATTAAGATTGATTAGGACAGCTGATGCTGTGATTAAAGAAGCTAGCGCTTACTGTTGTAATTAATTAGGTATTCAGACACAACAATAACTGCAATAACAGAAAGAATGTGCTGATCTGGCAGAAAACAGAGGCTGTTCCTGTGTTTTATAGTCTCGTTTTGCCATTTAGGTGTGGACACCACTCATTTAAAGACATGCTGTCCCTTTGTTTCTTCTCTTACACATCAAAACAGCAAAGAAATCCAGGGGTTTTGTACCCTCTGCTTCACCCTGTTAGTAGGAAAAGGTCCTTTTGGTAGCATTCCCACCTATTGTATGTGCTCACTTGGGACAACATATGAACCTTCTATAAAATTCATATAGTTCTATCATGGAAACCAGGATTATCTATATTATTTTCTTAGTAGTCCCACCTCCAAGTCCCAGCCCTAATCAGATTCCTTCTGAGATAGATGCTGAGTGAAAATACCATAGAGACATGTCGGGCAATGAAGAGCTTCCAGATAACAAAGCAAGAAAGACACAGATGTCCTAAAAGGGCAGACAGGTGGACATGGTTAGTCAAGGTGACAAACACTCAACAGCAAAGTCAGGACCAGACTTCTCTATTTTTGCCAAAGGCCATAATCACATAAGTCAGGGTCAGGTTTAAAAAGCTCTTAAGGCACTCTGAAGTCTACATTTTGGGGGAGCTAAGTTTAAGTTAGTTTTAAAAATAAAGCTTGAGGTTGTAACTCACATAGATCCTACTGAAGACATCAGCATAGAGTCTGATTTGTGTTTACACCTTCTTCCAGATCAGAGGAGAAAATGCTTTTGCTCTGGAAAGGCTCACACAACTGCCTTAAACAACCTCATTCATTACAGCTGCAGCACGGTCATTGGAAGTACATGGCATCATTAAAGTGGTTTAGACTACAGCTGAAGATGGCAACTTGTTACTATATTTTTAATTAGTGCATTCCTTCACTTGTTTATTTTACCAGTAAAGCGTGGTTTATGGCACATGGCAGATTGTTACAAATGGGTCAAATAAATGCTTCCTAGTCATAATGATGCCTCAGGTGCTCAGTGTTGCACTTTTGGAACTGCTGATACAAAATATGAACAGGAAAGCTCTCAACTGGAGATTTAGGGTGGACAAACAATACAGAGCTAAAGATTTCCTGTAGTGAGGAACTTTGCTTCAGGGTAGCTGAGCCAGGGACATTTCTAGGCAATAGTGTATGTCTAGAACGAATGCTGTGGGGTTTGGTTTTCGTCCTGGACCATCTACAGGTGCAGGCAAGTAACTTTTTTTCTGCTCCTGATTCATGTTCTCTCTAAACTCTTCTTGTCTAACACCTTTCAGGCCTGAAATATCAGGGTAGACATTGGGGTGTGGGAAATCAGTCCTTTCCTCTCCCTGCAGTAGTGAAGCCCTGCTCTTGCCCAGCGCCACTGGACTCACTGGTCTGGAGCAGGAGCCTGTCCATCAGCAGCACTGTTAAATGACAAACGGAAAAATTACCTCAGGTAATGATAATAATTACAGATGGAGTCTGAATGCTGTCTCTGCTGGCAGTGGGTGAAATTGGTTCCTAATATCTCTTTGTTGAGCCAAGGGAAATGCGTTGATGGTCTTGGTTCAGTTACAAAGTCATGAGCTGCTACAGAACAGGAATTCCCCTGTGAGGCACACCTTTATTTCCTGTCTCAGTGGTGACTTGGAAAAATGTGGGCATAAAAGCTTGGCTGCCTGTTTGTACTGACAGCCAGTCCTCAACAGAGAGGGCTGGACCCTGAACAGGATATGAAGTGGAGATTGCTGTCTTGCTAACCCAGATGTACTGTGTGCTAAATGGGAGTGGTGGTGGAGAAACTTGTGCTAGGTCTGCAGAGTGGAAAGATAGAGCCAGACCTGGAAGTGGTGAACAGTCATAAACAGAACCACTCTGTGCCTGAAAATAATAAATGAGGTGACAAACTTTTAATGGATAACAAGGAATTGAGGGGACTTAACTTTTTTTCCTCAGCAACCTAAATCCAGAACAAATGCACTTAGTCTGAATCATAGAATATCCTGATTAGGAAGGGATCCATAAGGATCATCAAAATCCTGCACAGAGGAACCCCAAGAGTCACACCATGTGCCTGAGAGCATTGTCCAAATGCTTCTTGAACCTGTCAGGCTTGGTGCTAGGACTACTTTCTTAGGGAGTCTGTTACAATGCCCAGCCATCCTCTGGGTGAAGAACTTTTTGCTGATACACAAATTTAATTTCCTCTGACACAACTTCAGACCATTCCCTCAGGTTCTGTTATTGGTTACCAGAGATCATTGCCTACCTCTCTGCTTTCCCTTGTGAGGAAGCTGAAGAACTCATCACTCATTAAAGTATTCCCCATCTACGGCTCCACAAAGTTGCCAAACTGCTGGGCCATCCCTGGCTCTGGCGAAGTTGGACATCCTTTGGCCCAGGAGCAGTAAGAGGGTGTGAGATGCTATGTGGTATATTTTCCCTTCTTTCTGGGCACATCACTGGACAGAAGATTATGGACCAGTCTTAAATTTTCTGGGAGCTCTGCTTTGTTCCTTCTTCCAGTTCTCTCGTTTCACTGATTCTTTGACAGCCACTCCCTTCACTCTCTTGTTTGCTACCCTTTGGTCTCCCAATTTTCTCATCTTTCTGTCCCCTTCTCTTACCAAAGAGGTTTTATCTTTGGAGTGAGAATTTTGTCTAGCAGAGAGCAGAATTCTGATGATGTGAGACACAGCAGAAGCCAGTGCAGGTGGTGTCTACTGTTACTGTACATCACACATGGTTACAAGGGAGGCTCTGGGCTCTGGGTGGCTAAGAAGCTTTGGCAGAAGAGTGCAATCCCTGCTACTGTGACTAATGTGGAAATGGCAAACGCTCTTGTGCTGCTGCAAAGTGACTCACAAGATCATGGCACAATAGATTATGCTCTTTGTCCCCACTATATATTGTGACACATTGCCACGTTCAATAGGTCTGCAAACTGAAAGATTAAAGGGCAGGAATTAATACACAAAAAGGTCAAATCGCCAAAGCGGCTCAGACTAGTGGAAGAGGGAATACTTATTGCCTTGTTATTCACTCTGTGGCAAAAAGTGCACTGAGGCATTATGTACTGTCTGATCTTGGAGAAAGTGAGACCTTGGCTTGCAAAGGTTATGACTGCTAGGAATGGTTTTTTAGTGCCATGCATAGATCCATAGGCTGACCAGATTAACAGAGAAAGCTAATTCCTGCAGGGACAGGGACTGTGATCAAAGCCCTGGTGAGTAGGGATGTTCAAAGTATTCTGGCCTTTGCCACAAAAGCATGGATGGTTTGGTAATCTGACTGAAATGACACCATGTACATCCCTTCTCCAGTCACAGGGAATCATGAAAAAAGAGCACAGGGGAAGACAGAAGAAAAAAGAGCAGAATTTCAGACTAAATACAAAACATAATCTGTTTTATAAAAACTGTGGTATTCTGGAGTCCTTTGGATGCAGCATCAAAAATAGTATGACTGGTCAGAAAGGTGAACCTGTAGATAAACTGCAAAATTAATGGAATTTATTAGGGTCTGAATGATATGGATGTCATGCCTCTAGAGACATTCATTGTCCTGTTTTGCTATTTTCAGGCAACAAAGAACATTCTGCTACAGGCTGTAATGGTGTGAACCCACATTTGAGGTTTTTTTGTGGAGTATGAAGGAGTATCTGAAAGCAATATTCAGGATTTAAGCAATATATGGCAAGTCATAATCATACCAAGGCTATGATTATGTACATAATATAACAGCAGTCTTAGCCACTTTCAGAATGAGAGATACACCATAAAAGAAAGTTGTTTGGAAGATGCTGGCTTTGGATGGGGACTGTCATGATCTTCCCTTCTCTATATTGTTAGTACAATTGCCTGCTCAGCTGTAATATTTTATTTCAACCCTTGCATTTAGGGACAGAGCCATGCAGAACCACAGGGCAGTAAGTGATGCAATAGAGGAGAGTGAGAAAAATCCCATAATGATGGAACAAGCTGCCCAGTGATGAAAATTTCTTTCTAACCTCAAGCAATTAGTGCCTGGCTTATATCATAAAACATGAAGTTTTGTCTCCTATCTACTTTTTTATCCAGTCTAATATGGCTGTGGATGTTCTCATTACCCATATAAATGTATAATCCTTTTATTTTTCATGCTGCTAAGCTCCAGGACTGAATAAAGCCTGTGGCAAGGAGGACAGGTTTGGAGAGTGCATAAATGCTCATGAGAAGGAACACAATTAGATGGAGCAAACACATCATGTAAGCTACGTGGACTTGCTTTCAGCATTTCAGGGACAGACAAAAGCATAATGAGAGGAGGGTGCTTGACCTGCCACTGTTCCCTTTACACCTCTGGTATAACTTAAGGTGTCACCACATTATGGGGAAGCTGAGCAACGAGAAAGACAAATATATTGCTGAAGTCACCCTGAGATAAATCCAAATTTTACACAGCTCAGACTGTTTGGATGTCTGCTCTACTGGCAGAAGGGAGTCTCTCTGCCTGCAGCAAAGAGGGGCAGGATGACTGTCACCTTTCTGTGTGTCAGCCTGTTGGTGTTTATGCAGGGACTTACTGTGAATTGTTGCCTGAGCAAGTCTCTCCGAAACTCAGAGAGAATCAGATTAAGGCCATTGACTTTTATATAACCGTGGATGAAATACCTGAGATATTCTTTAATTATGGAGATAGTTTGGGATAGTAACAAAAGCTCAAGACATTAAGATTCACCTAGAAAGAACATCTTTTCTCTGTACCCACAGTAACGGATCATTGAAATTTGCCAAAAGGATCTAAATAAACCAGGAAAAAAGGACAGACATACATAGAAGTGGATGAATAAACAGAGAAATGATTGACTGGCAAACAGGCAAACTGAAATAAATGGAGAGAAGAACAGATGGCCATGTTTATATAACCTTAAAGACAGAATGCTTTCTCAGTGTTGTGGTTGAACTCACTGAACATACTTAAGAGCTCTCTGCAGTCTTCTGGTGACTCCAAAGTCTCGCCTATCTTTATATTGCTACAACATATATATATATATATATATATATGCCTAATTTTCAGTACAGTAAGTCCTTTGATTTTAATTCTGCTTAGAGTTGAACTCAAAGCCCATGTTTGCAAAGTGTTTGTTGGGAGGAGGATAATTATTTGTCAATACCTAGGTAAGACTTTGGTATTTCTATACTATATGGTATTTTTCCTTGTAGCTCATGAAGTTCCCTAGGATGATAAATCTTCTGAGTTTTCAGGACTGGCTAAGATTGAAAGAATTATTTTTTCTTAGAGTTTTTTAGGGCTTTTCGGCTGGAACATTGAACTCAGTATTTGATTTCCTAACAGACTGGATCAATCTATCTGTTCCCCAGGGTAAAATATTCCTTTGCAAGCTGGTGATTAGGATCAATTAGTAACATTTACTTAGATTTTTATTGCTATGATTTTTACCATTACTATGTGTACAGGAATGGTATAAAATTACTTTCTAGAGGAAGAGTATTGGAGGAGAGAGCTATCTCAAGTCTTAAGAATGCTGAAAAAGTGTAGGTGCACATTAAGAAATGGTAATTGGTAATTACAGATTTAGACTGTATGTATATTTGTAAATACAGGTATAGGGGCAGGTATCGATCCTTTAACCTCCCTCATTCATCGCTGACTGCCAGTGCTTGCAAAATCACTTCTGTAGTGCTGGCATCTTCGAGCTAGGCACAGTGTGAATCCCAGCAGCAGTTCTCCAGAAATGTGCCACCAAAGGGTGACCCTGAGCCCATTCAGAGGCTATATTAATGCAGCTTCACTCTCCAGGCCTGGTAAGGCAGCAGGATTTGTGTGAAGTGGGCATTTCGGACGTCAACACCTACTCGCTGCACACAGGAAATCGCTTGGGTCAGAGGGCATGTGGACCCTTTGGATTACCCTCCCAGAGCCATCTGGCTGTAGGGGAGTTCCAGCAGGAGATATCAGTGCTGGGTGCAAACAGGCTTAGCACAGCTCCTTCAAGGCTAACTAGAAGCAAGACCCTTGGGAGTACTGCAAAGGGATCTGCCAGCATGAACTGCTCAGGAGTCTAGGTCAATTTTCAGATGAAGCAAAACATGTTGGTTATTCTGACTGTATTCACCAAACATGCTATCCAGCAGGTGAGCACTCAAATATTCAGGACACAGTTTTTCCACCTCCAACATGCCCTTGATGTTTATCATCCAGATTGAATCGTTTAACAGCGTAGCTGCATAAGACACAATACACCAGTGCTATAATAAGCCCTGATGGTCTGGGGTATAACCCTTCTGAACATATGCCACAGGCTTTTGTTGGGTTTTGTCCTAGTATTCCTAGGATTGGGACAACAGGCTGTGGGCACAGTATTAGTCTGGCTTACCTGGGTAAGGGTGAATGCCATTAGCAAACACGGCTTCAGCGGCTGGCTGCCCATTAGCCTGCGGTGGGAGGCCAGTGAAACCATTCACCCCAATTGGAGATGGGATGCTAGGCACAGCTGGTGCAGTTATACCAGGAGGCGTGCTTCCACCTGAAATTGAGGAGGACACAAGGGCAGAGCTGGTGAGTACTGGAGACAACTTCATGGAGAAAACTGCTGACACAACAGCTGTGACCACTACCTCAAAAAAAAACAAAACAAAAAAACCACCAGAGAAATGAGATCTCAAGCTGTTGAGCAAATAAATGGACTGCTTGCAGTTGGTCCCCTGTTCAGAAAGCGCTCAAGACAAGCTTGAAAAACCTCCAAAACTTCTCAATCCCATCTTTCTACAGCAGTTCCTATCTGATTCTCTTTGGATCTCTGTGGGTGTACTGATTTCCAGGACTGGTGTGTCTGCACTCTCTCATGAATACATCTTTCATGTGCAAACTCATTCTGAACTTTCACAGCACTAGGGATCCTTAAAAGACTTGTCAAGTTTATTTGTAGCCTAAAGGTAGCCAGTGATACATTTTTTAATGTTACTGTTTGGTCCAAACTTGACTTCATATTCTTTTAACAGATATCTCCCAGTGAACAAGGGCAAAATTTGGACTAAATTTGTTCCTTTAAAGGAATCTTATTCTTCCCTTCTTCCCAGATGCATCCTGTGGGAGACTGTAATGCTGCTATTTCAGAAGAACAAATTCGTCTTTATGTTCTGAGTGGGATCTTGTCACCCACTGGTAGAGATTTCTTAAATTTCTGGGAGAGAATTAAATCCATCTGCTCCCTATCTTACTCCTATGTATGTGTAAAATGACTGGACAGTCTAGTCTTCTTGCAACATGTTCAGGATGATTTCAGGGACCACAAATGAATTTGCAATGAGCCTGAAATCATATTTTTCTCTTGCTGGGTGTGCATGGGAAATTAAACTACGTTATCTTCAACACCATCTTTCTGCGTCAGGGTATACTACTGGTTGAAAGCACAATATTTTGTAGTAACCTCTCTTTTAAACCAATTGCAGACATTTTCTTCACCATTGCAGCATTCCATGATGGGTTAGTTCAACAACACCCTTTAATTACTGCTTAAATCCGTGCTGGTGCTTTAAGAAAGCTGCTACAGTTGCATGAGATATTTTAATATGTTCAGATTTGTGTAGCCCAAAAAAAAAATTAGGCAGTACTTCAGCTCATTTCTTATACCCTGAGCAGACAAGCTGCTGCTTCTCCTTTTCTTATTTAAATGGTGTTGGCCTTTAAAAATGTCCTCTGTGGAGATACAGGGAGCCAGCAGTAGCAACTGAAGTCCAAAGGCAATGCTCTTAGCATATGCCATCAGCTTCCAAATCACAAAGGCTACTTAAAATTTCAGTTGCTTTTCTGGATCTCTCCTTTATTTGCATAGAAAATGTAAATAAATTTTTTTTTTAATTGCAGCAAGGGATTTCTGTTTGCTATTTTGTGCATGTCTAAGGAAGTTTAGGCATATTTATTGGAATTCTTCAATTTTCTTATTAGAAACACCCACCCCCCCTAGAGAGGTCAGATCTGTAGCTGGAGTAAAACTGGCATAATGCCACGATGGAAAACAAACGGTGGTGGTGCACGCCAGTTGTGGATTTCATCCCTTGTTTGAGGTCTCTTGCTGTAGCCACATCAGTTGCAGATTTACAAGAAGCAGAGAGAGAGAGGGAGGGAAGGAGGGAGGCAGGGAAAGGAGGAAGAAGGAAGAAAGCCTATATAAAATTTAATTTCTAGCCCCTCTCTGCAGGTAACAGAGTAGCAGACCCACTGCCAGACCCACTTTTCACCCAGATTGTCGCAGTGATGGGAGAAATGTAAAACCTGGACCAAGCTCTCAGAAATGTCAAATTACTTGCCTCACAATTATGAAATGTTGTGTGAGATAAACCTGACCCATTATGGAAGACTGTTAAAATGACAGCAAACAGCATTAAAATTCTCTTGGTCTGAAATACCCATAGAGAGTGCGTATTGCACTGACTGCAGTTCAAAAGAGATGTCTACATTTTGTATGGTTAAAGCCAGGTGAGATGGATACTGTTGCTCATCTATTAGATTTGCTTGGATGCAAAACTCTGATCCCCTAGGTCCCGTGGGATTGAATTTACGGTCGTATTCCCAGGAATCCACTCTCCTAGAGGTGGGACACAGAGGAGACCAACAGAGAGGCACTGTGCTGAACCAATTCCTCCTAAGCCTCTAGGACTTCTGGGTTACCAGAACCTTTTTCCTAGCACAATTTTTCTTTTCCTACAGGAAGATCAAAACACTTCCTTTCTATTTTTTCCCCAATGTTCCAAACACTTTTTCTAGTGCCTGCTTTTTTTTTTTTCCAAGAACTTTGAAATATTTCATTTTCCTTCCAAGGCAGAAAAAAATATACTTCAATGACTAGAAATCCTGCTATGAAGCAGAATGATCATTTTCCATTTGGCTTTCTGAATGCTAACAAAAGCCAGCAGGAGAATTAATGTTAGGCTTCAGATATCTCTCCTGGCTACTCAGAAATTGCTGCTAGAGTTGTAGGCTTGCTTGCTCAGACATTATGTGAAACATTTTCTATGCATCTTATCACATGCTTTGTGAGTGTTGTAGTAATACAAGGAGTAATTTCAAAGTCTAAACATTTCTTCTAAGGAATAATTGTCAATGGACATTTCCACAACCTACCACAGAGGTTTTTCATGAAGGAAGCTACTCATTCAAGGTAAATCTGAAATAATGCCCAAGTGAATAGGCTCTGTGATTGAAAATATGTCATTAGGAGAGTTCAAAATCGGCTGCCGTGAAAGACATCAAGGGATCATCTAAACCAGCATCTTATTTTCAATAATGACCAGTCATGGGTAATCCAGAAAGCATGTAAAAAACATAAGTTTCCTCTCCTCTGTTCTGACAGTGAGAGTTTAACAGTTCTCTCATTCAGTCAAACACTGGAATAGGCTGCCCAGGGAAATGGAAATGTGAAATGCCCAGGGAAATGGTGGAGTTTCCATCCCTGGATATATTTTAAAGACACAGGGATGTGGTGTTGAAGGATACAGTTTAGTGGTGGGCTTGATAGTGCTGGGTTAATGGTTAGCCTTGATGATCGTAAAGGTCTTTACAACCTAAATTACATGATTCTATGACTCTGAAAGGCACTGGTCATAGCAGAAGAAGAAATGATTACACCAAAAAAGAGCTGGGATGTTTTTAATATGCTGGATATCCTGGTGGGCACAGAACTTGGTTGTTGTACAGCTGTTTCCACGCCCATGACATAGAACACACTCTTTTCAAGAATATACTTGAATATACTATATTCAAAAGAGCTTGTGCTCCTTTGTGGTGGGTCCATTGCAGACTACTGCCTGGATTCAGCTTTCCAAACCCTGACAATATTTGAATTCCAGGCAGTCTTTGTTTGATGTTCTCTCTGCTCCCACCAACACAAAACAAATCTAGCTAATGCAAATATGATAATCTTGCCAGCAGTAGGTTTAAAGGGTGCACATATAATTAAGCCACTTTTTTATTTGGATTTGCAGTAGCTCCATTGACTTTTTGTTTATACATTTATCATTGTGTAAACATATATTTTGAAATGTGCAGTATAAGATTTTGGAGTCAAGTACTTTTCCTTGGGTCTCCACAAAGTCTTGTGGAATGAGATCTGTCTTTCTTGCTCTTCCTTCTCTCCCCATTCCCTCATGATATTCTATTAAAAATGGTCCTTTCGAGATGTGCCTTTGAGTCCTGGGCCTCCCTACCAGACTCTAGTATATTGAAAACCTTCCCAAATCCTCACTTCTTTCAAGATTTGGCCCCACTTTTCCTGCTTCCCTAACTCCCTGATGCTAGGCCATGTGTTAGTCCAGGACTACCAGAGCTCATGATTCCTTGACCTGTTCCTGCCCAAGTGGTACCTTTGTTCTTCAAGCCCCAAGAAAGACAGTCCTGTTCCTGTCTCAGCTTATTTCTCTGCCTGCTGAACCATATACTGCAACTCCTAGAATGGGCTTTTTACAGTCTAACCAGATCCTGTAAGCCCTTCACTTGTTACCTGTCTCTGTTCCTGTAGCTGGAAACATCCTTATTCCAGGTAGCACTAGATGCCTTCCTTGAGTACCTTCTGTCCAATTTCACAACAGGGGGAAATGCTTATGTGTCCCAAGGAAAAAATTAATCTTGTTAATGATATTCCATCTCACCACAACTCTATTTTGCTAATCTTTGGGACAGCCTGGCTGCAATAGCACCAGCACTGACCCCTTGGACACATATATGCCCCAATAAACCAGTGTAGGTCACTGTGGCATGTTTTGTGATATTTGGAGAGTTCTTAGAGCTAAAGAGAAGTTGTGTATGGGATTAGACTGAGAAAAGTCATAGAAGCACAGAACAGTTAATGTTCTCAAAGACCTCTAAGATCATTGAGTTCAGCCATTAACACAGCAGTGCCAAGCCTGACACTAAGCCATGTCCCTAAGTTCCTCATCTACATGTCTTTTAAATAATTCCAGGGATGGACACTGGTTCATTGCAGTCTGTTACAATGTTTGACAACCATTTTGGGAAAGAAACTTTTTCTAGAGCTCAGGGGAGTTTCTCCCCTAGTGCCTATTTCCTCTGGTCCTTTCACTTGTTACATGGGAGCAGAGCCTGATCCTCACCTGGCTAAAGAGTCAACAAATCAGGCCACGTGTCCTGTGGGATGTGGCCTGATTTCCCTGCCCTTTGCCCTCTCCAGCCCGCCATCCCCTTACCTGAGGTTGGAGTCATGGGGGCGGCTGCCAGGCCGTTCATGTTCAGAGCCGCCATCTGCTGCATCTGGGCCGCGGCGAAGGCGGCCATGGGGTTCAGGTATCCGCCCTGCGCCACCGACGCCATGATCGCCGCTTGCTGCTGCATCAGCTGGAACAAAGAGAACAGGGAAAAAATATCATGCGGTCACTGGCGGGGCAGCCTGTGGCACCAGCACCAGGAGAGCACCTGGTGAGGGTGGGATGTGTCCTGATGTTTTGTGGCACCCCTGTGCTCCTCCCCAGGCTTGGTCATTCTCACTACAGGGGCTGGAAGCAAAGGGCATCTCTGCAATTTGGGGTCATTATGGTCCCCACCCCGCCGTGTGTTCCCTAGTGTGGAGGTCTTTTGTGATCTGGACTCAGCCCACCAGCTCCTTGGTACTTCTCTGGTCAGAAAGACAGAGAAAAGTCTTCATACAGACAAAACACAGTACACCTGAGCAGAGCGGCTTTGTAGCTTACATTGCTCAAATCAAAATTTTGGAAAAGCATGGAGGTTACTGATGGGAGACCAGTGTATGTAGGAGAAAGGAATTCTTTCTCCAAAGCAGGAATTTGTACAAGTTCTCTAGGGATAATCTGTTATTTTTTCCACCTTTCAGTGACAAAAATTACTTTTTCTGGTGCTGCTAGGAGGCTTCAGCTGGGTACTGAGCAAAACTGTGACCAAAACTTCTAATCAGATCATAGCTCTGATTTCACACTATCAGAGACCCCCAGAAGTGCTGTACAAGAGAAGGGAGCTCCTTGTTTTAGCAAGATTACATCTGTCTAATAAGAAAACCCCTTCCCTGTGGTTTTGATCTGGGTTGACCTTCTCAGTTAATTTTTTCTAGAAAGTTAAAATGCTGCTTCTGTCAGGGCACCAACAAAAGTCAAAAATAAGGAACCCAGGCTGCATTTACAAGAATTTGGGACTAAAAATTTTGGAGCAGAGTGCTGGTGAATGTTTATGAATCCTGGAAATGCTTCTTTAATTAAAACAATGCTTTGTTATCATTATGTTACACTCAGAGACCAGCACAAAGCTGGTGCAGTTCATGTGTACAGTATGTCTGGAGAGAGATTTTAAAATGGTCCTGGTGTGAAGAATAAAACAGTTTGGTTGAAGCTGCTTCTTGTCTCCTTCCCTGGTGCTGTATGAAGAGCCAGACAGGGCAGGAATATCTGAGTACCCAGCCCTCAGCAGTGACAAGTTCTGGGTGCTAAGAGAAGGTATGAGGGAAAGAAGTGTGCAGAAAGTTTGGGAAACCTCACTCTGCACGTTCCCCAGCCTCTGGTAATCTGTGACTTGATGATAATAGTGGGAAAGAGAAGTGTTTTTCTGTGGTGATTTTAGAAATGACTCATGTCTTTGCTGTCTCCAAAATTGGAGTAACTCTGTTTCACTGCTCTCTCTGATTTCACTCTCTCTCCCATCAGGAAATCACTCTCTGATGCTGTTATTTAAGCACATGGGACATGCTTCTCAGAATTAAACAGACCTCAGAAACCATGGCAAGGAACAGACTGTTCCCTTCTGCTCGCTTTAATATTGAAATATCAGCTAAATTAACTGTTCTTACACATTTACACTAAAACAAACCTGTGAAATCACTGCAGTCATTCAAATACTGAAACTTTCCTTGTCACCATCCAGTCCAAAGTAAGGGGTGCTCTGACAACAACCAGCTGAATTACTATGCACAAGTGAGTAAACTGGCCTTGATTTCTCCAGCAATAAAATGTAACACAGGATACCTGACTCCACACATTGTTAGATCTATAGATGAAATGTGTTGTACAGGAGTTGAGTCATTTTTTTTTTTTGAAGCCTAATGAAGATTGGTGACAAAGTGATGGCTTTCCCTTTGGTGGTTAATTATCCTATTTTATTTTACCCTGAACAAGGTACTTTAACATTTTAATTAGTGATATTTAGCTCTTTGCAATTACTGATGGAGTGATTAGACAATCTTTCATATTATACACTATGTTGATTCTCCTTTAAGGAGTACATTTGTTCCTGGGCATGGTTTGAGTTTATTCTCCAGAAGAGGTACTGAGCAGGCAATATTAGAAAGTATGCCAAGGAGGTAAAGGAGGAAGGGGAATCCATCCATGCATCCATCCATCCATCCATCCATCCATCCATCCATCCATCCATCCATCCATCCATCCATCTTTAACACTGGATTGATTCCAGCACCGGGTGTGCTGATTCACATCTCATTTTCTGTTCGGGATATTTTTACCTGGGTGATGCCTAAAGATTTTTTGATTTGGTTTTTAAATGAATTTTTAATATATTTGTAGCTTTGTAGATTTTTAATAAATAATTTTATAGCCTCTAGCACTTTCTTACCCATTTTCATTATTTGATGCAGTAAAAATAAGGTCCCAGCCTGTGATGTGGGATACTAGATCAGGTGCTTCTGCCACAAAAGCAGAGGTGCTCCTGCAGAGAGCAGTCATCCAGTATCTATTATACTCAGTGCTCTGTGGATGTACTCTCTGAGATGTCTTAGAAACCTGGGAACCCCTCTGGCATGTTGAAATGAGCCCTTCACATCATGACCCAGAGGACACAGGCCTCTCTGCAGCCTTCAGACTCAGTCAACAGGGTAAAAGTCAGGTTGCCTGGAGCTGGAAGGAGTAGAGCATTCCACACCTCAGCACAGCTGTGTACCCTGGCTGATGGTTTTGCTTCCTTGGGTGGAGAGGTGGCCTCAACCAAGGCCCAGGAATGTCTGGATGTTTCAACCCATGACAAATTTCCTGCCAAACTTCTGAGGTCACAGATCCCATTTGTGCCTATGCTACTCTATTTGGAGGTGCTCAGGGGCAAAGGTTAGGGGGAAGAAGAGGGGGCTCCTATGCAGCCCTTTGGCTGATGATCTGAGCTTGGCTGAGTGCAGTGACACCACGAGGGTGGGAGGACAGGAACTCAGTCACCTTGAAAGAAGCTGACTGCATAAGACCTACCTGCTTCCCCCCCAGGATGTCTCTAGGGAAATTTACAGAAGGACAACAAATCCTGTAAGGGTCACCAGTCTTCCTTCTAAAACCTCCAAGGCATTCCAAATGAAAGTCACCCCACTCCTTCCCCAGCTCCCCCTGAAGACAAATGTCCCATTCACTCTCCTTTCACTTTGAAAGAGACCCAGTGTATGGTCCCAGTTAATAAAGCTGTAGAAAGTGAGGCAGTGACCCCACCAGAGGCAAATCAATAGCAGCAGGGCCCCTGGGTATTGTGTACTTTAAAATATGCCATTTGAAATGCAGATTTTCCCTGCCTGGGCTGGGGCTACAGAGCACTAATCAGGAAGGCAGCAGCCTTATTATCTCAGACTGATCCAAGAGGACAGAAAGGAGCTTTTTCCTCCCTTAGCTGAAAGGACGTACTTCCTTTTGCTTCTCTTACTTCCTTCGCATGACCTTTGCCTCAGGATTTAGAGATTTTCCCCATCCATTTTAAAGATTCGTTCCTTCTTTCCTGTTGTCTTTTCTATTGCTCAAATATTGATCTTCTGAGGAGACCAGGAGATGCTACCAGACTGGTTCCTGCCCCTGGGCAGCACCCAAGAGATAGGAGCCTGCAGTCACCATCCCAGTCCTAGAAACAAGTGGAGAAGCACTGGGAAAGCCACCTAAAGCATGGGAAGGGGTGACAGTGTTGTATGATCAATAGAGACACGTGAAAGGGTTTGTCTCACACATCTTTTTCCTACTTCAAACTGCAATAGTACTCAAGGGCAGGAGATAATGTCCTGTTCTTATAGGAGGAGCAAATGCATGGAGGATGAAGGAACTTAGCGCAAAAAAAAATCTTGCTAGAAATAGGAAAAGTGTGCACAGCCTGCCTTCCCCATCCCCCAAAAGAAATGTGTGTGAAACTGAAGAAGGGAAAGAGGAGAAAGGGAGATTATTTCTGACGAGCTCTTTCTGAAATAGTGTGATCACTGCCCTCCAGTCTTACTCTGAAAAATGTGATGACCTTCTCCAGTTCTATTTTCTGTCTTTGTGTGTGAACTACACAATGCTTTGTTTGACTTTTCATGTTCTTCATTCAGCAATAATAATAATAATAATAATAATAATAATAATAATAATAATAATAATAATAATAACAAATAAATAAAAATAAAAGTAGTAACAGCATCCCACATTTCCCACCTCTAATGATCTATACAGACTTATAATGAATCCTAATGGTATCCCTGTGATACATAGAGCTAAGTAATGTAATCGATCAAACAGTATTACAACTCATATTTGGTAAAATTTGTAATTGACAAATTCATGTCTGTTATATGTAACTGGCTATTGGGAGTTAAATCTAAAAATACTTTCCAAGCCTTGAAACAAACAGAAGATAATTAGTAGAAAAATCAGAATTGTCCTTCATACTTATATTTTATTGGAAACAGAAATTTCTGCTTTGAAAATAAAATTTAAATATAACTAGGATATTAAAAAACCCTAAGCAAATATGCAACACCTGGATTCATGTCTTAGCATCTTTCCAAAGTCTGACACAAAAAGCTTGGGTTCCTAGCTTCCTGAGAACTATGGAAAACCCCCCAAAAGACCTAAAAAAATTGTATTTAGAGCCCAAATCTTAGTGTTTTGAATTACCTGGGAGCTGGTTGTCAGAAATATGGTATTATCCCTGCTAAAAACTATTATGGCTTCAAAATAGCTTCCTCTTCTGGAACGGATCAGTGCAAATAATTTGCATAACCAGTAGTATTTACCAAATATACTGTCCCATTTTGGTAATTTAAATATATTAACTACTATATCCAGAAGGCAGCCTACAGTCACTATTTTTCCCCGATTTCATAGGGCTAGCTGATTTTTATTTAAGTATCTCTCCAAAACAATTTCACAGTACTAATTGAAGAAATATTAGAAAAAGCAATTCTTCCTGTCAGCACTACCTCAGATAATTTAGCAGAAATATCCTTTCATCTCCATGGAAGCAGGACAGGGAGGCAGAATAGGGCACCCAGTGTTTTATGGTCCGCATGGTAGTAACTGCTGCCCTAACTTTCCAAGGAGACCACTTAAGGTAATGTCTGAGAGCTCAGCTGTGCTGGATATTCCAAATTTTTTTGCGGTTATTGTCTGCAGTTCAGGAGCAGCAGCCATTTTCACCTTACAGAGTGAAGAGAGCTGGGATTTACTGAGAAAGGACTTGTTCCAGGCCAGAGAACAAATGTTAGCAATGCCTGTGTTGTCTCTGTCCCAGCCGGTCTGTTTTTACACAGTAATTCTATGCCTATCCCCTGCTGCAGGATGCAATCAGTCCCATGGCTGGAGTTTGGCCAGAAGACTGTGGCTAACAGTCCCACCCCGTTTTTTATGCAAACTTGATTTATGACTTTGATCTTACCTTAAATAATTTAAAAATTAAATAATTTATACTCTGTCACTTTCCAAGGCTCTTTCCTTTGTTCTTGCTTTGTTTTTCTGTATTTTCCCATCTCCCTCACCCTTTTTTGATCTGTGCACATTTCCTTTCTGCATGGTGAGGCATCACTGACATGAGACAGGCACTAAACACTCCTTGCCCCTTTTATTCAAAGAAAGACCTGCAGGAACTGTAGCTTATTTGTGCCAGGACTATACTACCACCATTCACAGGCTGTTTTGATTGTCACTGCTTGTGATTTTGGGCTTGGATACCCTAAGTAGGTGTGCTATGCTCTGTGAAGTGGAGAGTGTGCCTGCAGGTTCTTCCTAGACTGGCAGCAAATCAAAGGTGGTGCCAGATAGCATCACTCTCCTTCTCTCCAGGCTGAGTCCAGATCTATGCCTCAGCCTGGCCTTAGACTGCAGAAACAGCTGTCAGTACCCAGTTGATGTAGATCCACAGTAACCTGACAATGAAAAGGGCTGGTGCCCTGTACACTTGTGAAATAAAATAAATAATTGCTCTATAAAAGGGGAAGTTAAATGAGTATGGGAAGATATTGCTAAAGAGAAAAAACTTAAAACAATCAAAAACTCACCCTGAAATAAATTAGAGTAGGGGCTCTGGGAGCTTTAGGAAGCTATGAAATCTGACTTGCCTTGAGCTGCATACAAAAGAGGTGAGGTATCTGATGTGACTTTCTGTGCCACTGAAACAGCAGACAGAGTCGGTGCCAGGCTTTGTCTGCTCTGCTTGATGGTGGCACATGAGAAGGGGATAGAAAAAGACACACAGTGGAGAACTCCTTTTGCTTCCTCATTTTTTTGCCTCTGTGTCTGAGGTTAGATGGCTGCTGAACCCCAGGACTGGTTGCTTGGCTGAGACCATGGACATTATCAAGGTTAAAGTTTAAGTTGAGGCTGAGGGGGTTAGCAGTGTGCAGCAGCAGGGAAAGCTGTGGCATGACAGTTTGCTGGGCTGCAAGAGAGGTAACTTGCAAAGGAGCTGGGGCCCAAATCTGTCCTGATGACAACACTGAAGTTTATCTGTCAAACTTTGATGGAGTGAGACCCTTGCTGCCTCTCCTCAGTGGTGCTTCTGTCCTGGCAAACCTATGTCTGCCCACTTATCTATCAAACAGCCACACCTTGGGGGTTTCTGCTGCACTAATCACCTTGGTACATTGAGACTTTTTGGGAGCTAATCCAGTCACAGTGATGTACAAGGTGCTTCTCTGGGGGAAATTCAGCAAGAAACTGCAGCAATAGGGTCCTGAGCAACCTCTCCATGGGGACACACCATTAGAAACTATTGAAAAACCACTGTCATGGGATTGCTTGGGAATTCTTATATAGAGACATAATTAAGATTTAGACTGCTGAGGGATAGCTGGGAGAACAGACTACAAATCGGAGAGCCTGATGTCTCATGCTTGTGCTGGCTTTACTATTAAGCACTGAGGCAATTCTTACACTTATTTTACTGTCATACCACTCTGAGAAAGCTCATGGAGAGACAGTACAAGAGAGAACTGTGTCCCTGAGGGAGAAGAGAAAATAAATAAATCTGATCATCAGGTTTATTTGTACATGAGGAAACAAGATCTGGGGGCCAAGCAATTCAATCAATGTCAGAAGATTTGCTGGTGGCAGTGGCATCACCAGTCGTGACAGTCTTGCTCCTGATATTTCAGCTTCCCTCCTCTTGACTTGCCTTAGCTCTTTGACTTCAGGCTGAATAAAACTGCTGTCTCCCTTTGCCTCTCCCCTATCGATTCCTTCATCTCCTGCTGGCATTTGTGAGGTGCCAATCACCCTGATATCTGAGAGCCAGCAGTCCGAGCTGGATTAATCGGGACCAAGGCAACGTCACAGAACGTCGACGCTCCCTTCCTTCCCTTTCATGTGAGACTGTGAGATGGAGCAGATAGGAAGGCTGATTGAGAGACAGCATCTGAGCACACTCTGGGTCTACAGGCGCCACACAGAAATGTGATCCCATCATTTAGATAGCTCTGAAGTCCCTAGGGTAATTGGTGTCACCAGCTTGTCATATCCAATGGGTCAAGATCTAAAACTTATTTTTTTCCCCTTATTAGCATTTTTATCAGAAAAATAAAAAAAGAGTATGGGTCCAATTCTGATTTCACAGAAATTGACATTAAAAATATCCATTTGTTTCAAGTGGATGGGAGAAAACCAGAAATTGTTTTTCCTCTTCCTCCTGCCCTAATTCCTCCTGCCCTGATTCCTTACCTCTCCCCATAATGCACATGTATTATCTAGTGAGAAACAGAAGAAACTTTAGTGGTGTAAAGGTGCAGACTGTATCCTCTCATATCAATATAAACCTTCTCTGGAAATTAGAGAGTTACTCTAGATTAAAAATAAAGCAAGAAGAGTTTTTGGACCAGAACATCAGGACAGTGGTGTCTTTGCCATCTCTCCAGCTGCCTGACCAATGTCTGTAGAGTAGCACTGAAGCCACTTCTCCTGTCTGACCACCTCAGAAAATGTTTGTCCAAAGCTGTCCATGGATTGCCTTCTGTTAATTCCTCTGGTACATGGGGGCAAAGGTGCTACATCCCTCTGAGAGTCTGTTGGCCACTGACCCAGGGTCATTTGGGATTTACTGTCTCTTTTCCTCTTCCTGCAGCATTCTCTGGCCAGAGGCAGTGTTAAACTCAACCAGGCTGAAGAGGAAGAAGCTCTTCTATAAAGTGAGGAAGAGAGCATAGGAGAAAGAAGAGTCAGAGAATGACTTTGACTGGAATAAAAATGAAGATTGCAAAATGGAAGAAAAAATATAGAACTTTTCTAGAAGAGAGAGAATAAAAATTCCAGAAGTGCACCAAGAGGTGCAGCTGGAAGCAGAGGAGGAACTTCAGTGGAGCTCTACAGCACATCCTAACAACTCTGCATGTCTAACACAAGGGGTAGGCTGGGTTGTACTGAGTGTTCAGCAAGGCACAAGGCTATCAGAGAAGAACAGAAATGTCAAGACCTTCAAATTAAAAACAGAACATGGTTATGTGTTGAGAAATACTTGGTGCCAACACATGAGAAAGAAACAGTCAGGGAAGAAAGGAAAACCTTGTGGTTATTGCCCTGGAAGGAGTGTTGGCATGCCAGAGTGTTATTCCTGAGCTGGCCCTGCATACCTAAGGTGAGGTTTGGGTCTCCCATTAAGGAAGATGCTACTCTGGACAATGTGTTCAACAGCACTTCCCTCCTGGGCACAAATTGTGCAGGGGGCCACATTTTGTCATCAAATAGAAGAAGACCCTATATACACTGCCACTGGCTGAAAATCTGCTTCAGAGAAAACAGCTAAAGTCACTGGGAAGCATTGTGTCTGCCTGCTGCAGGCATCACCTCCACCCTCCTCCAAAATATCTGGCAGAGAGTCCAAGTTACCTGAGCCTGGTCTTGTCTTGTAGATCCTTGTTAATTTTAGGCTAAGGAAAACAAGTTATTTCAGAGGAATCCATTTCATAATATCATCAAGAGCACAGCCCCCTGTACAGTCACTTCTAAGGTTTGGTATGTCCACAGGAAAGCTGAAGTTAGCACAACAGGAATTTTTTCCAGCGTGTTTCAATCATACTGTTTGGGGCAGCAGGACTGTGTGTGGGCATATGTCTGTGTGTATAATTTATTGTTATCTATCATGCTTTGTGAATCTAAAAGCATTTCTCTCATCAGTTGCTGTTTTCTCCTGTGGTCACTCCAAAGGTCCCACAACGATGCAAGGTGCTGCTGGGTACTGGTGATGTGAGGCAGAGAACTGGGATAAACTCAGCAGGCTTATTTTATCGAAATCCTCAAAGTGTAGCTGGGCTTTAATTTGACAACAGTGGCTTAGCACCCACAGTAAGTGTTTTGCATGGGTCCACACATGACCAAAAGTTACTGCTAGAACTGTCTTGGAGATACCTGGGAGATCCCCAGAGTCTACCCTGGATGGCGTGGCTAATTTTTACTCCCATCATGTAACCAGTTCAACAGATAAGCCACCACTTCCTTTTCTGCTCAGGTTTTTTGGCCACTCCTATGAGTTTTTGTGCATTTCCAGGTGATACTTCCCCTTCCATGAGCATGCAGAGAACTGCTGTCTATACTTACTGCCTGTGCATAGGCACCATAAGCTCCAAACTGGATGGCCATGGGGTTGAACATGCCCATTTGTCCTGCCATTTGCTGCATGCGCCTCATTGTGCGCTCCTTGTCCGTGTCTGCAAACTTCACCACCAGGCTTGAAGAGGCTCCCTGCAGCACAGAAAACAAAAGGAGACACACAGGGAATAAGCCTGATGCACACCAGCTCATCAATCCATACATCTAACACAGATTTAGTAGAATGGGATCCAGGTGCTAATATTTTCCATGCAACCTATCAGGCTGTGAATTTTGACTTTTGCAAGAGCATCAGGAAGTAAAAGACCCTGGAGGGTGAGTGCCAGCAGCCTGGCTCCTAGTTTCCTCCAAAATTCAAACTTTTAGGATGTCATTTACATTTTCTCTGCAAAAGTTGTTGCCTTATTCTTTCACCCTTCAGGCCCAGAATGTTGAATCAGAGGACAAAGATCTGAACACAGTGCAGCAAAATATAGGAGGCTTTGCTGCATGAGTGTGGTAGGATTTGTAGACTGATTTGTTTTGGTGGAATGTGTGAGGTCTCTGAATTGCAGACCCCTGAAGTGGATCTCCTTTTCACAATGTCTTGTAACCCCCAACTCCAGTGAGAAATCTCTGCCCACCCTTGGAGATAGGAGTCAGTATGCTGGGCAGGGTGTATGTGTCATCATGAAACAGCATCTCTTCAGCAATACTAGAGTAAAAATAGTACTGGATGGACCTGAGCTCCCACTCCACAAACAGTAGGAAATAGAGGCTATCATGAAAGAGCCCACACATTTCCAGGAAAGATTTACAATATTAGGATCATGTCTGCAGTCAACACCAGCACAGAAGTATGGATGATCATCAGAGCTGCCTGAAGAAATCTGTGAAAAATGTAGTGCTTTTGGGAATGAAAGAAATCCCTCTCCTTCCCAAAACCAGATGATGGGTCAATAGCTGCAATCCTTAAATTTCTAATAGGGGGCAGAGATGAGAAGAAATAGATATACCTAGGAAGGTATTTTTTGGTCTTTCTCCAAGGAAGTCCTAATTTCATGGGTTGTTTGCTTCCTCACAGGGCAGCCTCCCCAGGGAAAGAGGAGGTGTAGGGAAGGGACAATCTGGCTGCAGCCCTGACAGCAGTGGACTGTTGCCATGGGATCTGGGCTGCCACCCAGCCTGGGTTGATGGGCAGGTGAGCTGTCAGGACACTGACAGAATGCAGCTGAAATAATTGTGCTCCCATAGCTTCTATTTTAACAATTGGTATTCCCTGGTAGAAATACAATCAGTGGGGAAAAGACCAGCTCAGTTTCTGGCTGTGACAGTAGAGCAAGACTAGCTCCATGCCCTAGGAGCTGAACTGTTGCAGGACCCTTGTTTTCCTAGCAGAGGAGGAATTTTCTGGGATTGCACAAGAAAGATATTATTAACTGGCTTACATACGCCCCTATGTACCTGTAACAAAAAAAAAAAAAAAAAAAAAAAAAAAAAAAATAGCCTCAGTGAAAGCAGAATTGCTATGCTACAAACTGGGAAGAGTGTAGTAAACCACAGCTACAGACATAAGTCTAAGCTATGCATATTCAATAGCCACTTCAGATCCTCAGTTTTGAATAAAGACTTGAGGAATTAACCTGCTAAAAAAAGGCCCCAACAATCTAACACCACACAATAAGCGATGTTCCCTTGGATTAGCAATCTGTACTGGTAGAAAGTGATTTTCATTGGCAAAGAATCTTTCTTTTTGACCTGTTAGTCTCTCTCTAATAAATCTGTAACCCTCTCACACAATGTGATGAAGAGCAAGGTTTTGAAAGAAGTGCTTCAGGAAAACAAAAGAATGCAGAGATGAATGCTTCATTCAAAGATGGAGAGCAATCTTCAGTAGTTATTATAAAACCAAAACAGCAGGGAAAGTGGAGTAGAAGAGAGAAAAAACAAAAGCTGTAGTCAAAATTCCTCTGCATTTCTGTTGAGGACTGGGTGACTTTTAATTTTTCTTTAGATCACATGATGCAGATATTGATCCTTCCCCAAATCACACTCTTAATTGCAGCTCACCGACAAATGAATATTTTAATGCATACATTTCCTGCTAATTATCACCTGGACCAGTTCTTAATTAGATTTCAACACTCATTTAATTAACCCTGATCCAAGAGACTGCTTGGTAACTTGCATCTAATGATTTAAACCTATTTGCAGCTGTACTGGAGGGAAGCACTGGTCCACAGCAGATTGGGCTGTTCAGAGCTGCCGTTGTGATTTGCAGAGCAGAGCCTGAATCATGATAGGCACAATGCAGGATGGAGGATTTTGGAACTGAGTGAGATGAGAGTGTATTCATCTCTGAAGAAGGGGTTTTGAAGATGCTCCTGGTAGCATCACAGAGAAGTGTAAATATATTGGTGTCTTCTTCCTTCTCCTCTTCTCTAGCTATTTGCCCTGGAAATCTTAGGGCCAGAGAACTGCTTCAGGCATTTGCTGATGCCTCAACATTGTTGGAAACCAAGCCATTATTGTAGATGACATCATGAAAACATGGGTAACTTCCACATGAAATGCTTGCCCCTGTTCTTCCCTCCTGATGTGAGTCATAGTGACTGCACAGCAAACCCAATGGGATCTCATCTTGCCTCCCAAGAGATGTTTTCCTGGGTTGTCTGTTGCAGCAGGACTTCAGGCCTCTTTGAACATTGCTATCATATACACAGGGCAGAAAGGCCATTGGCAAATAGATTCAAGTTAGACCTACACACTACTACAAAGAAAGAAGAGGAAAAGAAGAGGTTTTTCTAAGAGTTCTCTGCAATGGGATGTGCAGGTAAGCAGTTAAGGATGTGTAGCCAGTAGGGATGCAGCATTGCTCTTAAATATGAAGATTGACCTTGGGATTGATGGTTTCAGTGTATGGTTCCTCATGTGCAGCTCTTTCATGTGGCCCAAAGGAAATCAGGCAGTAAACTCTATCAGATCAGCCAATGCAGGACTTTTAACAGTGGAGCCAAATATTGCTGTTCATATACAGCAGAACAAGACTACTTTATACTCCAGTAACTTCTACTAATCTACTGGATAACAATAGAAATACCCCAGAATGGGACAGGTTTTCCATAGGGTAAAAATGCCTCAGCCCTTCATCTGGACTATTTATTGCTTCTGTGAGAAGTTAAACCATGGTGTGAATCAGCCGTTGTCTGCTGGCAAAGGCAATAGGTCCTGTCTGCTCTGTCATTTACTAGTAATACATAATCTCCTTGCTCTCTCTGGTTCTTGGACTGGACTTCATATTTTGCCAAACCCCATGAGACTTACACTGGGTAAGTCAATAACGTTTGAAATGTACTTCTGCATTTTTCAGAGGAAAGGACCTGTTCATTTCTCTACCCTGCAGACCCACAGTCAGAAGATACTATCATGAAAGTGAGCCTTCCTGCTGGTGCCTCTGCAATAGGCTGCTTGCAATTGGAATTTATCTCTTTTTCCTTCAAATCAACCTCCTTTTTCAAGTGCTTTGATATCTACTGATGAAAAGAATGATAAGGGCTAAGTATTATTATGCTTCTCCTATTCTCTCTTGGGCCAGCAAGTCTACTTAATATGACTATCTTTCTTCCCATCCCCCTCCCATGCATAGTAATGAATTTCTCCCCTTAGTCAGCAGAGTCAGGCACTCTCTAGGTTGGTGGGGTGAAGGAAAAGATGGAGGAAAAATCACTCTGTGCCACACTCACTTTGTAATCCCTAATAAGAGTCCTCTGTGAGAAAAACTAATTTCCCAGGCTGTCTTGACGTGTGAAATAAAGTCATTCTTGAAAACAGGAGCTTGACAGGTCGCTTGTGAAATTTCATATTCAGCTAAAAATAAAATATCCATCCATTGATATTTCATTTAAAGGCAAAGGAAAACAAATCTATTGCCTGGTTGTTGGAACTTTTTCCCATTAGATATGGTCTTCTAAATGGAGTGTATACATAGATTAAGTAAAAGCATTTCAGGATGCCAAACATTACTGCCTGGCAGCAGGGAAAAATCACAGAATCAACTAGGATGGAAAAGACCTTTGAGATAATTGAGTCCAACCTGTGACCAGACACAACTGTGTCAAGCAGACCATGGCACTGAGTGCCACATCCTGTCTTTCCTAAAACACCTCCAGGAGCTGTGACTCTACCACCTCCCTGGGCACTTCATTCCAATGCCCCATCACCCTTTCTGTGAATAAATTATTCCTAATGTTCAACCTAAATGTCACCTGAAGGAACTTAAGACTGTGTCCTCTTGTCCTATTGCTGGGAGAAGAAAATTACCCTCACTTGGCTACAGCCTCCTTTCAGGGAGTTGTAGAGAGCAATGTAAAGGTTCTCCCTGAGCCTCCTCTCCTCTAGGTTAAACAACACCAGATTACTCAGACACTCCTCATGGACTTATGCTACCCTTCACTAGCTTCATTGCCCCTTTCTGGATACACTCCAGCATCTCAACATCCTTCCTAAATTGGGGGCTCAGAACTGGACATAGTATTTACAGTGGAGCCTCACCAGTGCCAAGTACAGGAGAAGAATGACTTCCCTGCTCCTGCTGGCCACACTATTCCTGATACAGGCCAGGTGCCTTTGGCTTTCTTGGCCACCTGTGCACACTGTTGGCTCACGTTCAGTCAGCTGCCAACCAGCACCCCTACATCCCGTTCTGCTTGGCCACTGTCCAGCCACTCTGTCCCCAGCCCATAGCACTGCAGGGGGTGTTGTGGCCAAAGTGCAGAACCCATCCATTGTTGGAGTCAGCCCATCCATCCAGCCAGTTGAGGCCCCTCTGTAGAGCACTCCTACCCTTCCACACTCCTCCACAACTTTGTGTCACCTGCAAATTTGCTGATGGTGGACTCTACTCCCTCTTTCAGATCATCAATAAAACAGGACTGGGCCCAACACTGATCCCTGGAGGACATCACTAGTGACTGGCTGCCAACTCGACACAACACTGTTCACCACCATTCTCTGGGCTTGGCCATCAGCAAGTTCTTAACCCAGAAGAGAGTGCTTCTGTCTGGGCCGTGAGCTGTCAGCTTTTCCTGGAGGATGCTGTGGGAGATGGTGTCAAAGGCTTTGCTGAAGTTCAGGCAGACACATCCACAGCCTTCATCTGGTCATCAAAGGAGATCAGCTTGGTCAGGCAGGACCTGTCCCTCCTAAACCTATGCTGGCTGGGTCTCACCCCTCAACTATCTTGTAGGTGCTGTGTGATGGCACTCAAGATGATCTGTTCCATAACCTTACTGGGGACCAAGCTCAGACTGAGAGGTCTGTATTTTTCTAGACCCTTTTTCTAGCCTTTCTGATAGATGCATGTCACAGTGGCACCTCCAGCCATCTGGGATCTCCCCGTGAGCCAGGACTAATGATAAATGACAGAGACCTGCTTGGTGAGCTCTTCCACCAGCTCCCTGATACTTTAGGATGGATCCCATCTGATCCCATAGACTTGTGAGCACCTAAGTGACTCAGCAGGTCTCTTTCTGCTTCTGCTTGGATTACAGGGGTGCTGTTCTTCTTCTTATCCCTGTCTACTAGCTCAGGGATTTTTGCTTCTCCCTAGAACAACATTCTTAGGAAAAGTTCTGTGAAGGTCTGGCCTTGCAGAATATATGCCTGAATTTCCTTTTCCTGCCTGCCCTATAAATCTGCTCTGATTCAGTGGGTTGCTAATCTCCACAGATTGTTAGACACCTTTTTCCTTCAAAACTGATGAATCTGGGCCTAATTTTCCAAAGTCATTAAATTAAATTTTGTTTCACTTTAAGCTTAGTGGATCTCCTGCTGGAGGCAAACATACTTTTAAGTACTTTAACACAAGGGTGTCTTGTGTAAGTGGACCTTTACGTCTTCATTAGCTCAAATGAAGCCAGATAAAAGTTCTAGGACAAAAATATTAAAAAAAAAAAATGTTATAATGAAGTTCCACTGTCTAAAGCTCTTGAGTATAAGTGATCTGAATGTGCAGATCCTATAAAATACTTTCCAAAATGTCAGCCATGAACACAAAGATACTTAAATGAGTAGGTGCTGCTGGATGCTCATCTTTTGGGCAATGACTGTATTCCTAAGTGTCACCACAGATATGGGTTTGCTTGTGGTCGAAATTTTGCCTTAGTACTCCCTTTGTGACTACAAAGCAGAGCTGGGAGGATGATGACCTTCAGCAAGGCAATCAGGGTAATATTTCCATGCAAGGATCCTTGATGTTAAGGCCCAAAAGCCAAAGGAGGATTTATTTGCTTTGGGCTCTGTCATCTCAGGCCATTTGGCATGATGTTCCCTAAGTTTGAAAACAAATCTGGATTTTTTTTTTGGAAATGCCTATGCAGCTCTATTGAAAAGAGGGCTGCCGAATTAAGACAGTGGGGTTTGACCCCAACCTGGGATTTTAGGCAAGCTAAAAAGAAGTTACTGTCCAATTAAACTGTAGAGCAGGGGTAATTTTTGCTAGGCAGAAATGTAATTACCCAGGCTGGAAGGTGACCAAAAGACCAGGAATAACATCCCTCCCATCTTGTGAAATATGCTATTTTTCTACACTCAGGGCTTCAATTTCATGTCTCATCTGAAAGATGAGTAGGACAGCAGTCACTAGGAGCTATTTGCACTTTACAGTCCTGAGAGCTGGTTTAGACATTCTTGAGAGTGACAGAGATGGAGAGGGAAAAGGAAGCATTCATCCAGGATGGTAGTGGTGGACCTTTTGATAATACTGTTCCCACAGTAGAGAAGATTCTTCATGCAATGTCTAAGCAGAGAGAGTAGCTGCAGGTACTTCCCTTCACAAGTCTCTGGAACTGTTAATTTATTTGGAGTGGAAGCTTGATTTAGGTTTTATTTGCTCGTGCACTACTTACCAGGTGTCTCTCAGAGCTAAAGTTATTGCTTTCCACAGGGCAACAGAATCATTGAGTCCTGGTGTCGCTGTGCCCAGTTCTAATTAGGAAGAACTCAATATATGACCCAGGTGTTAGTATGCCTATCAAATCAAAGCCAGATATCTGAAAAACCTAAATTTAAAAAAAGTTCTTCAAGCACTTTTTTTCAAACATTTTTCAGCTCAGTCTATGAATGATAAAAGTCCTCACAAAGTAATTCACCTCCCTTAATGCATTATGAAGTGGGAGGTATTGTTACACTAACAGACTAGAGATTCTGATATTTAGGACTGTGAAAGCAATAAATAATTTTTTTTTCTATTTGAAGAAAAACATACAATTAAGAATATCATTAGTTCCATATTAACTAAAAATATATTTCCCCATAAAATATCCTTATACAAAAAAAGAGCTTAGTATTTTTTATAAATTATTATTACTATTAAAAACATATTTGGTAGCTGCAGTATAGAGACATATGAATGATCTTTCCATTCAGTTTAAACAAGCAAGGATGAAAATAAAAGAGGTGGAATTATTCCAGGGTCATAATGTGAATTGACTATTGTCAAAGCAAAGCAGAATCTCAACCAGGTATGGAGATCCTGATGCTTCAGGACTCTGCTCACAAGAACTCTACACCTCTTTGGCACCTCAGGATGAGGACATGAACAGCCTATGGTGACTTGGGGGAAAAAAAGAGATGTTGAGGAAGGGCTGGCAAGCTGAGTAGATAAATTTCAGCTCTTCATATGACAAAAAAGAACATTTTACTGCATTCCCAGCAGCCTACACATGACTGTGCTTCCCATTTCCCTGTCACGCTGCAAGACTCCAGGTCATTGTAGTGTAAACCACGTTTCTCAGCTGAGACAATAAAAGATTTTAATTTTGCATCATGTTTAAACTGAAGATCTCTGAGCACTGTCCAGCCATGGGCTGGACCAGATAGGCTTTAAAGGTCTTCTAACCCAAACTTTTATATTCTACAGTTAATTGAGAAAATATTCTTCTTTCAGGGAGGTGTCACCCACACTTTCATACAGAGAAACAGATTTTCAGCTGAAGCTATGAAATGGTGTAAATTCAGTGAAGCTTTCCTGGATTTTGGGGAAATAAGAAGTTGGTTTACGTTGAAGGATCTGCCCTTGCTGCATTCCACTCCACTAAGATTGAAACATAGCACCTTCAGAACCACTATTCCTGTGAGCACCAACCAGACAGACCTTTGGAATGGGAAGCCAAGCATGCTCTTCCGTGTGATTTCACTAGCCAGTGGACATCTGAGGCAAAGACATTGGTGTCTGGTAGGATGCTTCACATTCATGAATTTGTGTGAGCTTCACCTGACAGTCTTATTTGATAGTAATTGTTTTGATCCTTTTTTTTTTTTTTGTTTATTCTTTGAGGACATCTTTGTCCTCTAAAAATGAATTTTGAACTCTGCAAAACCCATTTGGATAATAGCTACTGCATCACTAATGCTATGTTTTGCACAGAGATAGCATTCTACCATTTACTAAGATCTTTCTGTTTTCCTCTAAAGAATGTATATTATCAGTACTGAGCACACACCTGAGCAAGGCTGGGAAGGAGTGAATTAAAGAGAAAAAATGAGAAGCATCCAGAGTGATTTAATGCTAATCCAGAGCCTACTTAACTATGTAGGAAGTTCCCATTGATATAAATGAGGCTTAGATCAAAAGATATAGGAAGAGAAAAGGAAGAAGAAAGAAATGCTCCCAAAGCAAGCAGAAGCGGTAAAGACAATGCTGACATCTTTAATCCTTATTAGAGGAAGGTGGTGATACCCAGTGGAGCTACCTCCAGTAGTCGGGAACTCCCTTGGCAGGCAGGGACTGTTTCATGTCTCCCAGGCTGGAGGCTTATCAATGACTGATATCCCATGAAGGTCATTGCTTGTGAATTATTCTATCCCCTGAAGTGCTAATCTCACACAGATTAGACACGAGTTGAGTGGAGCAAGAACTGCAGGGCTGCTGTTATCACCAGGACCTGGGCAATTCTCAGGCATGGCATGATCCTGTTCCTGCTTCCCCATGGCCACCTCCACAGCTGCTGATTTAATGCCCAACTCCTCTTGGACCTGTGAAGGGATGGGTGGGTGCCAATCAAAATTTTTTTTTTTTTCCAGAAGGAGGTAATGTGGCTCACAAGCAGTTATCGCTTGTATCCCGTTTGAAGATGATGAATGCTGTGGGTCAGAGGGAGTAGAGAAGCCCAGGGAAGATGTCCAGTGATCTCTCTCATGTCCCACAAGTCACTTCAGTGTCCTGCTGGATGACGGTGGGGTTTTGGAGATGTAACCAGAGAAGGCAAATTTTGGTACCAGCATGATTCACACCCTGTGTCAGGCAGCCAGGCTGCCTGGATCTCTGCTCAGGGACCCAGAAATATTATTAATTAGTTAATTTATGAAACTATGGGAGAGGCAGGGAACACAGTCTTGCATTTTTACTTTTTATAGGAAGGATTAAGGGAAATTATGGCAACACTGGGAACTCGCTGTCTCAAAGCTTGTAGAATCAGCAATCTTGATGGATGTGGTGGGATAGAGTCTGTGAGCTTTTTTCCCCTCTCCATCCAGAGCCCACTGCCCAATAGAAAGCCAAGATGAGCTATCAAGAATCATTGGACTTTGGTGGTAAAAATGGCTGCAAACTAACAAACTACATATCCACTGCTCTTTTCATCCTAAAGGACAACACACACCTTTATAAATGATGTTTAAGTAGCATACTCAAAAAGTCATTCATTACTGGAAAGAGGGTTAGGCCTGCTGCTGGTGACTTATTAATGGGTTCCTAAGGTATTGGTATTTTTTAATACAAGGAATGGATGTGCTGTGCTTTGCCCTGATTTAAACAAGACAGCCTCTGTGTTGCACAAAGACATTGTGAAGAATGTGTGTTCTTTAGAGAATTCAAGATCAGCAGAAAAGAGAAAAATAGGGTCAGAGTCGACATCTCCATCAGCTTCTCTAACATCAATAATGTAAAACCAGGCCTCAGTCTTCTGCATTAATTTGGACAGGTGGACTGGCAGCAATGGTACTTCACTCTGCCCTAGGCTTTGTGACTTTGGGCAACTAACTCTCAGCCAAACTCAAGTATGAGTCATGAAGGACACTTGGATGCTGGAGTTTCATCAACTTTCATCCTGGATTATCTCTGAGAATCTCCTCTTTATGTTTCTGTGATCATGTAGAATAAAAGTCTAATGGATTTTCCATTTCTTATTTTAGTTTCAAGAAGAGGAGGCTCAAGGGGAGAATTTATGGCTTTCCATGACTACCTGAAAAGAGGTTACAAGGTGGGGACTGTTCTTTCCTACTATGGCTGCAGTAGAAGGTCAGAGGAAATGGTCTTAAACTGAGACAGGAGACATCGTGACTAGATATTAGAAAAAAAAAAAAAAAATCACTGTTAGGGTTGTCAGGCTTTGTAATTTGATGCCCTGGTGGAGTCACCCTCCCTGGAGGTGTTTAAGAGGCACCTAGATCTGGGTGATGTGGTTTAAAAGTTAGAAAGGTGGTGCTGGGTTGATAGTTGGACTTAAAGATCTCTTCCACTCTTCCAACTTTGATGATTCTGTGATACTGTGATTCTATTTACCCTGACAGCCTGGGGGGCTCAGTGACTCTGCCTCTACTGACTCTCAAAATATGACTTTTATTAATTGAGAACTTGAGCCCATGCTGGAATCTCAATGAAATTAAATTTTGTTGATTAATTAATATTCTGAATCATGGTCTGTTTAATTGTTATCTGTTTATACTATGGGTTTCTCGATGGTTTGTTTATGTTACTGGGAAGTTTTGAAGACATTTTCAGTAAGTGAGGGGGTGAACTGAAGGCTTCAACTTTGATATTCTTAGTTCTATATTTCTCAGATATCAATAAATATTAAAATTTAGATTCTCAGGTGTTCACTGGTTATTACTTCTCTACTGGAACCAGGAACAATAACTACTGTCACTTGGCTAATAACAGGTTAAACATATAGATTAATTATCTAGTAGACTTGTTCACTCCTATACATTGTATTATTTCTTTTGCTTCTCTCTTGTGTCTTGTCTACTAAGGATACATTCAGATAATCTAATTGCAGGCATTTTATAAACCCTCAGATACTCAAGACAGTCTCTCTCAGGTCCTAGACCGTCTCCATCAACTGTAACAAAAGTGTACATGACCTTGAAGTTTTATACTTTGACTGACACTTCAAAGTAATTCATCCAGCCAGGTTAACCCTGGCCTTTAGTTAGCAAACTGCTGAATGTAGGAACTGTCCTGTCAGAGGTTTTTATGCAATTTTCTCTAGGAACAACAGTAACCACATTTCCAACAGTAGTCTGAGGGGATGTCTACTAGAATTTCTGGGAGGATGAAAAGAATGTTCTAGTTTATGAGAGACCTGCAAACATGAAGCTGTGGCTCCATGCACCCGGCTCAGATTTGGATGACTTCTGGAAGACTATGTCTTGCTGGAAATAGAATACACTACAGCTTTTAAACAGCAGCATAACTACCCCAACTTTGTGGAAATTATAAAAGCTTCTGAGCACTAAAGGCTGCCATGAGCCAGAGGGGAGAAGGGGAGTGTGCAGCTGGATGTGAGTGCGCATTTGCGAAGAAGGGAGGAGCGATGAGGAAAGTTTCTCCTATGAAAGAAATTATCTAATTTGAAGCAAGTCCCTCATGGGAAGAGCTGTGACAGAGGCTGCTCTGTTCCTGTTAATTTTCACAGTGCAGCTGTCAGTGGGTCTGTAAATAGTACTCTGCGAAGCCAACGCTTCCTATCCACACATCAACCATTCAATTAACAGAAGAACAGAAGAAGAAAATAAAGTGCACCACAGCCTTCTATCACGGCTTTGATGTTTTCCAGCAATTTATGAAAGTGTACACAAATCTAATTACAAGCCCCACTGCTTCCCATTTACATGGAGCTCCTCAAGTTCAGAGCTGTTTATATCAAAATAATTGTTAAAAATACCTCACCTGATCTATGGCATTGAGGTCCTCCACTCACCGGAGCCACCAGGCTGCTCGTTGCAGGGAGCTCTTGCTGACTCAGTGCTTTGGTGCAGCCTGCTCCTGCAAAATCTGCTTCCCCACCACTTGTGAATGCAGCACCTGGGCTGCAGCTTCATCATGACCACAAAGGCCCATTTTCCTCCTTTTCTCCACTTGCTCAGAGCTCCTTCTGCATAGCTGCACTTTCCCCTCCACCCCAAATCTACCTAAATATTCCTCTGCTGTGTTAGTGGGGGGTGAGCACAGCTGTTCAGCCGGTTTCCACAGTGGGCCTGTGCCTGAAGGCAGCCTTACAGAACTCTGCAAAGTCATAGCTGCACCATAGGAATGCACAGCAATAACAGAGGCACTCATTATTGTGAACTGGGGGTGGTTTCCTTGGTGGGGTGTGTGAGCATCCAAAGCCAGGAAGATGAGAACCAGTGCCATTAGCTTGAAAGAGGCCACTGCAGAGGACAAAGACTCTTGTTTAGTGCCTGGCATCCCTGCCCATACCAGGGTGTAGGAACTAGATGATCTTCAGGGTCCTTTCCCACCCAAATCATTCTGTGATTCTATGATTCTTGGGGCAGTTTTTGATACGCTCATACTCTCTCTTACCTGATAAGTCAAAGAGGTAACAAATTCCTTTAGCTTAAAAAATGGAAAAAAAATCTCTTATGGTATGAAGGAGTGGACAGTACATTGTCTGAGTAAAGAAGACAATTTTTTCACTCGACTGCTCCCCATGTTTGGTTGGGAGTTTCTGTACTATGGGTAGACTTCCAAAGAACGTGATGGACAGATGCTCAAAATCAACCTCATTCAAGGTGTTATGCCATTCATATTTTCTTGCTTAATAAAAAGTGTAAAGTAAAACAATTAGAGATCTAATCTATATGTCATCTAACAACACTGAGAATAATTGCATAATTTGATATTGGTGGTTCCTGGACAGAGATTTGAATTTGGTTTTGTCATTTGTATTGATAAGAGCAGCATGGGAAAATATTTAAATGAAAGCCCCCAGGTTAACAAAGTTGTGCATTCCAATACTACTGTTTTCTCTAAGTTCAACTAAATTGAATCTTCCTCTGAAAGGCAAATGTCTGTTCAGTGCATGTATCCAAGTCTCACATTTTCCCTTTTCACAAATCCAAGGATTCCATCTGAAAAGTAATTTTCATGGAAAATGCTGTCAGCCATAGATAGACTTGCAATGCTATTGTTTGGATGCAGAGGAAATGTAGTGCTTTGACCAAGCTGCTGCAGGCTTCTGTAGTAAAACAAAGAGAGTATTTGGCCAGTGTGGTAGGAGAAGCCATCTTACAGAAGCTGGAGGCCTTGATGTCCTTAAGCATCATTAATTAAAGAAAGATATGGAATGAATATAGTGCTGACAATTAGTGTGTTAAGCAAGTTCACAGCACATCTAATGGAACAGGAGTCAGGGGACTCTGGTTTCTGAATCCCAAATTGCTTTATCTGGGCAACAAACATCCAGGACAGATATCAGGTCTTCCTGCATTGCATGTGAAGTGTTCACTTTAAGCTACACTGGCTTTATCTTTAGTTTTTAAGCACTGGTCTTTTTTTTTTTTTCCACTCTGGTCCTTTTTCCATTCTAAGTTGCACTTTGGATGAAGAACCACTATTTTCTATTTTGCAGCTGGAGTACCATAGCAAATTGATGCCTAAAATTAGCTAAAAAGCACACTTCCATTTGGGCTTGCCTATTAGTTTGACAGGTTTCAAAATCTATTTCCCTAAAATAAAATTTCTCCAGAGGTATCTATTTCCCTCTGTTGATTATAAGAGAAACTTAGATGACAAACTCAGATGACAACCTCAGACATGAGTTTCATAACTTCTGGATGTCTCAGATTAGGTTAGATGAGTCCCACCTCAGGTATTCACTCTAAGTCTATTATTGAGTTATCCATTATAATGGGAGAGGCATGTCCAGAAGATGATATTGCCCAGAATATATCCTAGCACAGAAAAAGTGAAGAATGCACAAATCTCAGGAAATGTCCCTCTATCCTTTCTGCAGGGATGCCAGAATATGTAGAATAGGTCACAAACTTTCAGATTGTTAAAGATAAGTCAAGCACATAACACTTTTCACTTCTTCTCACCCCTGTGCAGGAAATGTAGACAGTACAGTTCTACTCCTTCCAAGAATGAATTCATAACCAAAGAAATTCTGAGTTTTCACAGTGGGTGAGATTTTTTAACCCTGTCTATTTTCTGGGTACAATAATAGCTGTGGTGACTTAAATATGTGTGATTCTGCCCCTCTATTCCACTCTCTTGAGACTCCTCCTGCAGTGCGGCATCCAGCTCTGGGGGCCCAAACATAAGAAATACATGGACCGGTTGGATTGGGTCCAGAAGAGACTCCAAAGATGCTCAGAGGACTGGGGCATCTCTTCTGTGAAGATAGCTGAGAGAGTTGGTGTTGCTCAGGGTGGAGAAGAGAAGGCTCTGGGGAGACTTCATAGCACCTTCCTGTGCCTCAAGGGCTACAAGAGTGCTGAAGAGGGGCTTTTGACAAGGGTCTAGAGTGACAGGACAGAGGGGAATAGCTTCAGACCAAAAGAGGGCAGGCTTAGGTCAGCTGTTAGGAAGAAATTTGTTATGTGACGGTGGTGAGATAGTGGAGCCTGCTGCCCAGAGAAGCTGTTGGTGCTCCTTCCCTGGAAGTGACCAAGGCCTGCTTGGATAAGACCTTGATCAACCTACCCAGTTGGAAGTGTCTCTACTCCTTCTAATAGACATGTAGATGTTCTTTAAGGTCCATTTCAATCCAAACCATTATATAATAGTTTAAATGAAATTTTGGAAAGTTTGTTCTGTGCGGGAGGATGGACAAGACCACATCTTTGGTTAGTAAGATGTGTTCTGCAGAATGACTCTTCTGCAATTTGGCTGTTGTCCAGATATGAAGACATGAGGAGAAGGATAAAACCAAGCTGAGGATGATGCCTAGGAAGGAGCATGACTGACAAATCATGATAATATTGACATTGTCTTGACTGACAAGAATGATAATATTGTCCACAGTGATTGAGAATGAAGGTGGGGGATAGAAAAGACAGGTTTTGGGTGGAAAAGTGCAAGAGCTCTGTTTTATACATATTATTCTGACAGCTAAACATCCACCAGGAGATGCTGGAAAGATGGACCAAGATTTTGGGCTGGACAGGAGTCAGTCCTGAAGCAGAGAAATTAGATCTGCAAGCTGTCATGACAGCAATAGCAGCTGAATTTGTGTTGGTGGAAAAGGCTGTTAGGGACAAAGCCTGGATGAAGAAGAGAAGAGAATGATAGGAAGATACCTGTTTATGTGTCCCCATATGGATGGGAAACAGAGACAGGAGGGGACGGAGAAATCACACCTAAAAGTACAGGACATGTAAGTATTGTAAATATATTAAATACAAGCAAAAGTACGTGAAGATTATGATCTCTTATAAAGGATGATACAGAGACTCAGTAAAAACAGTCTCATAAAGTTGATAGAAAATATGATCTAAAAAGACAAAAAGGGAGCTCTCTTGACATGTAAGTATACAAGGAACTTTGTGCCTGCTGAAAAGTAGGGGATTTTGGGTAGCTTATTTCTAAAGGAAATTGATTGTGTAAATATTGGAAAGATTTAGACTTGGTGGACTCTTAAGAGAAACAAGTGCCTTACATAGAGAACTGGGTTTGTAATGGCCGATGGTCAGGCACTTGTCCAAGGTAAGGTTAATTAAAAAAAAAAACAAAACAAAAAACCGGAACTTTCATAAAAGAAAGTTGACTTTTGAAACTATTAGGCAACATATGTTGTGTGAACAGGAAATCACAGTAGAGCAATAATCCTGACAGCTGTGGAGAAACAGGAGTCTGCCACAGGAACGAATGGCTTGAGACCTGACAAGAATGATGATGGACACCCTGCTGGTGGAACACGAGGACAATCCAAGAGATGCTGAAATTGGCTGAGCCACAGGAGCAACGTTGAGTTGGCATCGCAGCTGGACAAATGGGGCTAGTCCTAGTGGTGAGAGGAATGGAAGGGGGCTGAAGGAAGATGGCAGAAATGCTCCCCTCCTTCTCAAGCACAATGGGCTGCATCGGCATCTCACCACGAGGTGGCTGCATTTCCCTGTGAACGTCCAAGTAAGTCCTGAGCAATGGTACAGGCCCCGAACTACCATGAAAACAAGAATGGGCACAGAGATCCTGGCAGGATTTGGCCTATCTCATTCAAAGAGCCTCAAAAATTTTGAGCCACTATGGGGAAAAATCTGCTGTGCTTCACATCTTCATTGAGTCTTGGTTACTCTGCAGGTCCTCACAGGTCTGCAAAGATATGATAGCAGTGTTGTGCCTGCTTGTAGCTCATGGGAGATGCAATGCCATGTGACTTAGGTTATAGTGAACAGGAGGAAATTAATTTCCTCCTTGCTTTTTCTGTGAACTGTTAGTATGTACTGTGAGGTTCAGCCAATCCATGGAAATCTTGTGAAGCTGTGGAAACTTATTCTGAGTCTGGGATGGTTACCTAGTAAAGGAGAAATTGTGTTGCTTGTACAGATGCCTAGCTCTGGTTATTAAAGACTATTTCTATAGCAGTGTTTGAGTCAGATAAGTCAAGAGGACAAATGGTCGCATAAAATTGATCCATTAAGTGGCCAAGTTCTCAGGTGTTTTGTATATCCTAAGCTCAGGTGGTACCACCAGGATGGAGCCATAAGTTGTTTCCAGGTGGCTGTGAGATGACTATATTTTTCTAATCCAAAGTGTTCTGAAAGTAGGAAGGGCAAGGCTTGGAGAGGAATAATGATATTTTGGGTATACTAGATCTAGAGCAAATCTTTAACTCTCCTTGGGTTTGTCTGTTTTTTCATGTCTTCCTTTTGCCTTTGTCACAGGAATTTGCAGGGGTTTTGGGATGAGGACTGGCTTTTTACTAAACCTTTTTGTGTCACCACACCCTACTGAATTGAAATTCTTGATGTTAGCTTATAGACACTATCACTTTGGGTCAAAGTTTGAAAGAAAGTCACTAAAAGTAGCTCTTTAACCTGTTTCAGGAAAGATGTCCATAATATATCAGTATGGTATGTCAGCATCAAGCCCAACATCTGTTTTTTTAGGAGGAGACTTTTCAGAAGAGACTCTTAAAAGTATTTAAGTACTTCAAAAAATGGAGACCCCATATTTGAGGAGACTATTTTGGTACCATCACTGGTAAACATGTACCATTTTTAAACTGATTTGTCTAAGATGGGGTTCCAAAAAATGAGATCTTTATAGTTTGCTAGTTTTAGAAACCTTTTTGCTTGTAAAGAATTTTCCTTTTTCATCCCTGCAAAGATCTAGAGAAAATCTGTTGGCCCCACTTTAAACTTATTTGGATAAATTAATGAATTTACATTAGAGACTCTTACTGAAAGGGAGATTTTACACTCTCAAATATTTTAAATTGAGCTTTCCTGTATCCTTTCCAAGTTGTCAACATGCTCCTTAGCCTTCCATGATTTACACTGTGAATAATTAGTAATAAATATAATACACTATTATACTAAACCAAAACAAGTTGTACCAGATTTTCTTCTCCTACTGACAGTGGAATGTCTTATATCCTCCTCTTCTCATCGTGGTGTACTAATAGCTATTTGCATAGATATACAACCCCATTTCTATTTAAGTGAACAATCAGTCTCGAAACTGCATATGACTAGATATTTCCTGGAAGAATCAGTAATTGGTTTTACACACTTTCAAAGTGCAGATGTAGGGGTCCAAACTTATGCCTAGGTTGGCACTTTTGTGGTAACAGAGACAGGCACCCATCGCTGTTGTGATTTGTCTCTAGCCCCTACTACCATGATGTGAACATGCTTCTCTCTGCTAAGTGCTGGCAAAAAGTTCTTTATCCTTTGTCTAGAGCCAAGGACTCTCTGAGGAGGGAAAATGAAAAAACCCTTACACACCAGTTTCTACTTGATTCATTTCTCTGAAACTTGAAATGTTGTGCCCATGGTGAGTCTGACCCAAACTTTTTGGCATGTGTGAGCCATAAGTCTTTTTATCAGGCCATCAAAACTGCTGGTGACAGAACACAGCACCCACTGGGGTTCTGTGCCTGTGAGGAATGACAGTGCCATCCCAGCCTTTCCTCTGATGAGTTAAGCACACCCAAGGCCCTGGGCCTTCATGGAAGATGAGCATAGATAAATAATTTCTCCTCCTCAATCAGGCCACAGGGCTGCCAGGTCTGACCCAGTTCTCACTTGCCTGAGTTACAGAGCTACTCACCGGCATTGTCTGGCTGCCATGCAAGGCGTTGATAGCAGCTTGGGCCTCTGCATGTGAAGAGTATTTCACAAATGCACATCCTGGAAGAGGAAAAAGAAGAGCATAAGAAAGTTTGCATGGATACCATGAAATTCCATCTAGATAAGTATCCTGTCCTCAGAGCTGACCAATAATATAGTTGTGAAGAAAGTATAACAAAAAAATATGTCCTGGTCCTTTTCCAGAGTCTAGACATCAGCAGCCTGAGGACCTCTTAAGGCTAAGCTGCTTCCAGAATTCCCACATTGCTTGTAATAAATACTGACAGACACAAACTTAGCAAGTACATCTTGAATCCAGTCATGTTGTGATGTCCACAGCTTTCCATGGCAGAATCTTGCACAGATTTACAATTTATTGAGTGAAAAAGCTGTTTCTTTTATTTATATTAGACCTAATGATGAGTGTTCCTCCCTCTGTAGTTGTGAGAAACAACATGGGAGCATTTGCAAGTTACTGGAAAGCTGCAATTCTTGAAACAAGCAACCACAGGACAAATGTACAGAAGGCATGCAAGTTACTCCAAACCCACAAGGTACCTTATCATATCACTGCTTGGTAGAGCTCTGTGACAGACTGCCCAGAGCTTCTCTTGGCTCCAAGCCACTTAGGTCTGGCAAAGCATGAGACACCTTCTGGTGAAGTAGCTGAGGTGGAAGAGGTACCCATATGTTGATTACCATCCTGCCACCACTAAAACTTGAATCTTAGTTTTTCATAGCTGCAAAGTCAATGCCTGTGTAGGTGCTCTCTTGTGGACATTAGAGAAATGTGGGCAGTGTTTCTCTGGCCTGTATTGCTGCGTGGAGAATCTCACACTGAATCCTTACATAAGGTTTTGGGGCAGAAAGGTGCATTTATGGATATGTGCTGGAGTGCAGAAATGATCAACACTTCAAAGCGTTACATGCACTTCTAGGGTGGGGGAAAGTATTGCCAACACTCCCAGCTACAAGTAAACTGACTCATAGATGGGAAGGGTAATTTCCATATGCTAAGGCAGTTTCTGGAACAGATTGGGAGAGATCTTGAGAAGTTTTGGCTTCTATTACTACCAATGACTTTTGAGCTTTTAATCAATTTGCAAAGCCCTCTCAGTTTTCCTGAAGGGGTGCAGATTGCAGGGCAATGGGATGTCAATTCTGACAGTGGGATGGCTCCCCTTCAGCCCCTCTGCAGCATGTTTAGAAAGTCTTCACACCCTTTTGGATCTCTACAGTGCAGGGTGAAGTAGAAGACATGCAAAATAGAAGAATGAACCCCAAAGGTCCCTAAAATCATCACTGCAGGCTGATAGAAGTGAGATCGAAGAAAGTAGTGATAGCCCTTTCTAAAAATAATATACACATACAAAATATCTTACAGTTCACTTTGAGTGCTGTTCACTTTGCATCACCCTCTCAGCACTGTGCTCAGGCTGTTATTTCAGGAAAGGCCCAATGATTATTGCTAATAGTTGGATCTAACTTTTAAGGAGCTGAGAAGAGACAATCATGAGAAAATGAGATAGATAAACTTCAGCTGGAAACAATAGGGATCAATTATGACATAATCCCAGCCCAGCATTCCCAGGCTCCTGAGATACTGCGTCTTCCTATTCATTAATCAGAGATAATCCAGAATTAGGGTGTTTAATTATTTGCAGAGATTCTTTTGTACTTTCTGCCTCTAAAAAGAAGATGTGATTAGCAAATATACAAAAGCTTTCCAGTTCCAGTCACCAATTTCATTTAAAGCAGGATTTTTGGCTGTGGTGCTGCTGTCATGTTGAAGGCTTCACTCTTGTCAGGTGAAATTCACCCCTGTGCTGAGGGTCCTGACGGATCAGTGGAGCTAGATAAAGGTGGGAATAAAGGGAATAGCAGGCATTTATCTTGTTTAATGGTCAGGATGCTAATGGGATACCTCCTACTGCTTTCTATTAACTGCTTCCAGTAGGCTTTGAGGTAGCAGGATGAGTGAAAACTCAGTTTTTACTGGTGTAAATGGCAAGGCAATAGCAGAGATCCCAACATTTTGTCCTTTTTGTTTGTGCATTCAATTAGATGGCTTCTGAACACAACACCAGAAGTGCACATAATCTTCCTCCCCATTGTCACCAGACCTGCCTCCAGGAGTGGGTGAGCTGAGGATGTGAGTCATGTCACTCTTCTCTGAAGACTGGTGTCCTTTTGACAGGAGCAACTCTGCAGTGTGAAGGGATTTTGACACACACAGAGATATAACCTCTGCTGAACAGGGTGATACATGTGCTTAAGATTTTCTTGTTCCTTTGCTTCCAGACTAGGGCTGGAAGGGCGGCCCTGATTGTTTTGTCAGCTTGGAGGAGACTGCAGAATCAGGCCCTAGGATTGTGATTGCAGAGGGTAAATCTCTTCTTGTGGAGGGTGATGTTGGAAATATTTGCTTTTTGAGTTATTGAGGCAGAATTCTGAATGGGAAAAAATTAGAAAAAGAATATCTGCACAGACAGCAGCAGCAATGAAGACTCTGTGGGTCCTTCTGGATGCATGTCAGGTCCCTCACCTGAGAAGTCCTACACTCCTTCCTGGACCCAGGTGAGCTTTACCTGGAGTGGTGCAGAAGCACTCCATCCTCTCCCAGGAAACACAGGTGTTGTATTCCCCTTCGGTGAGAAATTCCTCAGTCCCAGCTCTTCTGCCACTTGGTTACCTGCTCCAGCCACTCTTCCTACCACTGCAACTCATGCAGGGGGTATTTCTGCAGACCCTGAAGGCCATGGCCCATGGCTCAGGAGAGCACCCACGACTTCAGGAAAGGCTTAGGCAGCTTTTGGGCCTGGACTGTGATGGGATTAAACTGGGGATCTGCTATCCAGCTTCTGAGAGCAGTGCTTGCACTGAGCTATCTGAAGGGTGTAGAGGCTCACCACAGGGATACCTACTGGGCTGGCTAGGATTTAAGTGCATGGGATCTGACTGCTATCTCAGAATTTAGGCAATCTGCTTAAATCTCAATTTACGTAGAATTTAAGCCTTACAGGTTTTTCCCAAAATAAGTATCTCACAAGCAATGTGTGTCACATATTGGTTTCTAGCAGATGGAAAACATTAAAGACGGGGAATAAGTTTGTGGGAGTTGTGGCTTGCCTGACTATCTTCTAAGATAAGGGCACTAGCCTTAAGTTTTCCATTGGATTGACTGCTCTGTGTGCATGTGTGCATGCACAAAACCGTGTGTGTGTAAATTAGGAGCTTCACATTCTCAGTAAATAGCACCAGCAAATGGAAGCTGGTAATATTAACTCTGTCAAGGCTTAGTATTGATCCTGAACAGCTCAGTGAAACGTCAGCCTGAGACTGCAGCCTGCTAGCACTAATAATTAAACTGTTTAGCAATATGGAGCTGCCACTCAGATTCTGTCTTAAAATGAAATTGTTTTAGAAGGGAAAAAAAAAGATAGAGCAAGTATGAGGACAAGTCTGTGGGTTGGATATCCTCTGGAATTTGTTTCTTACAGAATTCAGACTTTATTGCCTTTATTATTACTCTGTTTAACTCCTTTGTCATTAGATTTCATTCCAGGTGGAAGCAGACAGACGTGGTTTTCTTTGTTTTTCCCCAGTTTACTGATTTGTTCAGTGAAAGACATGTTTAACTGTCTGCTGTTATGGTGGTTGGAGTGTTTCTAGGACATCCTAGCCTATTACTTCCCTGTGGGCCAGCCCCTGTCTTTGAGTATTGTGGAAATAAAGTAACCCCAAAACTGAAAAATGGTGCCTGCAGCTTATTTTCAGCCATTTATATCAGGAAGGCTGATCTGTGCTGATGTGTGTTGAACAGCTATGAGGCTGGTGTAAAGTGTTTTTTTGGCCACCAGTGATTTTATGGAATAACAATATCTTTCTCCAGTGCATCACTGTAATTTTGATTTTTTTGACTCCCTGTTGCAAAAATGTGCTAGTTGATGTTGTCACTTGTCAAAATATGCAGTGAGATAAGAACTGTGTCATCAGGACTGGCCTCTTCTCTGGTGTTGCACATGCCAACACAGTTTATGCTACATTATATGCAGATCAATATTTAATGGATGCATTAGCTGCCAGGAGGAGAGGGTTTTCTAGTCAGATTGAAGATACTTTGTCAAGAGACTTATGGAAGAAAAATGTGACCTTCCTGAACAAGAAAGAAGCCTTACTCTCATGCCTGAGCTGTAGCAGATATTTTGTGCTACTCATGTAAAAAAAAAAAGTGGCAGAAGGAGGAAACGCACCTAGTTTTGCAATGAGGTATTTGTGTGTTTCACACAGTAAATGTGTAATGAGTGTTATATTTAAACTGGCACCTGTACCCTTGCAGCTGCAATCACTGGCCCGTATGAGTCCATGCAAAGACCAGGTGAAGAAGGGGAAGACCTGGGGCTGGTGGATGAGAGCAAAACAGGTGATGATGGAGCTGGAGTGCCAAGAGGTAATGTACCAATATTGGCTTTCTTTAAAGAACAAGTCATCCTTTTCAATGGGGTGGGGAGAGCACATCTTGAGTGAATGTAAAGGCCCTGTTCAGAGGGGAGGCATCAGTTTGCATGTGGTGACCCATAGCCCACTGGAGATGAGTGTTTTACAATGTGATCAGCTTTTTCTTCTGATGCACAAGCAGAGAGTGACCAGCAGAGTAAAAATGTGCCCCCTCCTAAAGCAAGACGTGCTGTTCTGGGGGCTGCATGATACTTTTGTCACACCAGAAAATGATATATACACGAAGACCAGGGTCTATCTCAGCACAAACCACCCCTTACCTTTGCTGTTGCCATCGGGTCCCCGAAGGATCGTGCACTCCTCGATGTTGCCAAATGCCTCGAATAGCCTGCGCACATCGTCTTCTGACTGCTGCTTATTGAGCATGCCCACAAAGAGTTTTCTGTCTTCTGGAACAAAATAAAGAGATGCTTACCATATTTCAGGAGGGATGTGAAAGTCAAGATGGCTCAGTATCACATGCAACACAAACAGTGACTTCACCAAGGTGACATATCTCAGAAGCTGCTAGTCTTTTCAGGTGTCTAGCTCGAAAAAACTTAACAGCCTCTGATGTCACATGAGCATTTGAATATAATCCAGCAAATTTTGGAAAAAGCAAATCACCAAACAACAAACAAAAATTATTTGGTTATTTATAAAATCATTATCTGCCTCTTAAAATCTAGGCACCAAAGTCTTCCAAATCAGCCTCTTCTGATCAGTTTTTGCAGTCAGTTTGCAGTAACTGAAATGACAACATTACTCAGACTGCAATCCAAGAAAAATGTGATAAATATAGTATATTGGAACCAATTCCAAATGAAAAATAACATAAGTTAGTAGTCCTCACAATACTAAATGAGTTGCAGGAAAAAAATATTTAACATAAGCTTTTTAAAATCAGGATATAACAGAAGTCATAGCCTATAAACTGGAGATTTGTCATTCATGCCCACTCAGAGACATGTATCTACAAGTTTGGATGAGATTTTTAATATAAAGTTAATTTGAAATAAACCCAGATTTTTTGAAATTTAATTTGTTTTTTGAAATATAAAGTTAAGTTATACAATTGTTAATATCTGAGATAGCTCAGGTAGGTAGTATTTCATGCCTAAGCAGGATGTTTTCTGCTAGTGGATAATTGTGTTTTGAAAAAGTATGCTCAGTTTGAGTTAGCACTGTGCACTCACAGAACCAAATGTGTCCTGGGCTGCATCCAGAGCCCCGTGGGCAGCAGGGGAGGGAGGGGATTCTGCCCCTCTGCTCTGCTCTGCTGAGACCCACCTGGAGCACTGCATCCAGCCCTGGGCTCCCAGCACGGGAGGGACAGGGACCTGCTGGAGTGAGCCCAGAGCAGGAATTGGAACTGGATGATCTTCAGGGTCCCTCCCAACCCAAATGATTCTATGATTTATACTTGGGCTTAAACCAAATTTGGGGATCTTCAAGAGACACCTCCAGAAAATATTGGTGAAAACAAATAATTTTCAGAAGGATCTCAGAGGGGGCTGAGTGATGCCTTTCAATCAGGTATCTGTTCAAAGTCTACTACCATTACACAGAGGAAAAAAGGAAATTTACATAGTTTACATTGTGTATGTAAACAGGCCATTTGCACATGATTCATAAATGTCTTATTTATGATTCATTAAACACTATGTAAATGTGTGAACTAAGAGGGTTTTTTCAGAGCACGTTACAGAGCAGATGCAACTAATTTGAATAAATATATGTAAATATCTAAATAATTTTTTAAAATTTAATTTATTTTATTAGTGTACAGGTTAACCTAAACCTGAACAAAACACTGGTTTGCAATAACCCTTTTCTGGCTGACTAATTGGGCAATTCATGTCACTTTTGTTCACAGAGAAATCACTGGAGTAGGCAATCTGTTCTGCTTCAAACCAGTGTTTGATCAAAATTCCCCTCTCCAAAATGCACCCGCACACTGGAAAATTATTTTACAGCCTTGGATGTGAATAATTTTTCATGCAGTGGCTATTGAATGACGATATTAGGAGCTTTCAACCCTGCAGTCGAGTTATCCACGACAGCGAAAAGTGTACTGCCCACAGAAAAGCAGGAATTATGTTGCCTTCAACTAGGCTGCTGAACTGGTAGGAAAGATAGGTTTAGAGAGATACAGGTACACTTCTGATAGGTGAGAAAAACAGAAATAGCCTTCTGATAGACCTGTTAAAGTATGAAATATTCCTACTTTATGTTGGAATTTATTATGCAGAGAGGTGTTTTGAGGTCTTCAATGGGCAACAAAATGTTCAGATTGTAGTGGTGCACAAAGCCTCACCTAAAACCACGCAGCTCGTAGGTTGTCCTGATATCACAAAAAGGTGATTTGGACATGTGGAAGGCATGTTTTCCCAATGGCCAACGTGTCCCACGAAAAGGACTCCAAGAAGTGAGGTACAAGCTTAGAGAAACAGCTACTAAAGTTCACTGTGTGCTCTGGGGTGTATCTTTCAGTCTAGTGCATGATAGAGCCTTATTGAATGAATCCAGTCCAAAGTCTAAAGCTTTTCCAGCTATTGAAGGAAAACCTACCTAGCCAATGGGACCAATATCCTGCAACATATATTAGGGAGGGGTCAGATCAGCTGGAAAGAACTAGGAACATGATTGGCAAAAGGTTTTGCCTAGAAACTTTGTGTCTGTTACATACTTCCAGCACAACAGAAGAGTGTTATTTTGCACTTTATACAGCTTTCCCTGTTTCAAATAAGCTGCATCAGCAAAAACAGTCCTCTAGCTGTGTAACTGTTTTCACCAGTCATTTTGCTAATATAAACGTATCATTAAAAAAAAAAAAAATCACATCCCTCCTCTGTCAGCAAAACTTTGTAGTGTGGAACTGCCTGAAACTGCCTTGTCTGGTCTAGTTTATGCAAAGCTGAAACCAGGTGTTTTAGGAATTGCTCAAAGTATTATTTTTACATCCCCCCACCCTGGATCTTTGGCTGGCAGATGATGTGGTGCTTTGGTGAGCTGCCCATGAGATGGTCATCTGACCATCAGGGGCAGGCTCTGTCAAAGGGAAGGATCATCTCCCCCAGGAGCTGCTGGTCTAGGGGAGATGGCGTAAAGGGGATCCCCATGAACAGCCACTGCTTTGACATCACCTCCAACTCCATCTCCAAACCAGCATCCTGTCTCCCTCCTGAAAAAACACCCTCTGTAGTCAGGGGAATAATTTTTTATATCTGCCCTCTCAGAACTCTACACAATCACACTCTAGACTGATAAAAAATGAGTTGATTTAACAAGTTTTTTTACTTTCAGTAGTTTCTATAACAAAATGCGGCATTTGTGTTTCACACTCCAGCACTTTCAGGGAACTCAACACTGTGTTTTAAGAACACTCGTCACATATCCTGAATAGAAAAAGGGAGGGAAGAGTCCAGATGAAGGGACCATTTAATGTATTGTAGGCCTTGGCTAATGAGTTTATCCTCTAATGGTCTTTTATGAGCCTGTTACACCCTGGGCATCATCATACACTGTTCTTCCACATCCCAGACAAAAAACTGACATGCCAAAAACCAAGAAGACTACTTATGAATTGTAAATATGTCTAAAAAAATGCTATGAGTTTTCAAGAATAAAATTAAGAGGGGATGTGCTGATGTCATCAAGGTGTGTCTTGAGCATGTGTGCACACCACTGGTGCTCCTCACCAGGTGTTTCCAGTGTCCTCTAGTGGGATTTGAGGGTGCTGCATTGAGTTTTAGGCTACACACAAGTCTGGAACAGTCCCAGATGATATTGCCCTTAAGCTCTTCCTGCCTGTAGGATTCATCTCTACCAACAATAATCCACATATATAACATCCTGAGTCCCATGCTTCCTCCTTTTTCAGTGAGACATTGTTCCCACTACATGTGCCTCAGGATCCATGCCTAAATTTCAGTGCACTGGGCAGACTCAGTCCCCTAACTCCCCCACTGCCAGGCTCAGTGTTCAATGCTATTTCAGACTGTGGGACTGTGGGCCAAAAAATCTTCAGACCAGGCTTCCTAAGACATGGGTCTCCGACAAAAGTGAACACACAATCAAAGAGAACAGAAACATCACTGTCCAGGGCAGAAGAGAAGGATGAAAAGAGGCCAGGCATGAGCCCATGATCTGGAATGTCCCCAGCATGAACTGTAGACATGACCTTGTGCTCCAACCTAAACTGGTCTGTGACCACAGAGAGGCAGTTGTACCTCGCAGTACCACACAGACTTGCTCAATGGAGATGGGCACTCAGGAGGAGCATCCTCCATCTCCTCCCTATGAGGGGAATGAAGACAGTGAGCTTACTCAGCGTGTCTAAGAACAGGTGTGATGAAAGAAATCTAATCCATTTAGCCTCCTCAAGGCCACACATGGCTATGCATCAAGTATACATTCATATCTGAGCATCTTCCCTTTGCTTTTGTGAGGAACAACCTGTCCAAATTTCTCTTTTATATTCTCCCAAGTCACAATTTCAGTTTCTGTCTCATGTGAGCACTTTCCACTAACCTTGCTGCAGCAATGTCCCCAAAACTGGCACCACTATGAGCAATGATACTGCTCTGTAACATTGCAACTGAATATGGTGTCCATGTGAGCCTCTTCTCCTCATGTCTTTGTCTTCCCTCATCATTGTACACCCCATTATCAGTCTTTTTCTACAAACAGAGTCCTTCATGCCCCGCTTTGCCATGGAAATGTCCATGGGTGGATATTTTTGTGTGTGGTGGCACAAAGGAGAGCTAAGGATGTTTTTGCTGGTGAATTCTGATAATACTGAAAATTAGGTCTGCCCCATTTTTCCATAAATAAATCAGTGACAGAAGGTAGCACTCCAAGATCCTCACAGGAGGATAGGAAGGGAAAGACCACTGCAATGGCAAATCAGAGTTCCCAGAGATGTCCCTTTAGTCACATTTCCAATACCTCTGTGGAACCAGGTTTCCCTCTTCTTGACCACTCTGCCAGGAGTGGAGGCTTGTGCCTGTCAGGAAAAGCTGGCTGCAAGGCACTGTGGTGAAGAAACACAACTTATCAGATAAATATACAACATCTATAGACCTCCCTGTGGTGTTTATATGCAGCCTTGGCACCTTCCCCAGTGCAAATAGGGGTTAAATTATTCCCTGTTCTATTTGTATTTAAATGTTATGTTTCCATGATGAGTGTAAGGCAGAGGTGTCAGATGGGCCCGGGTGAAGGAGGCGGCACACGTGAAAGGTGAAATAATAGAGCGCCGCTGCAAACCAAGTGCTGAAAGGAGATGGGAAGGGGGGACACTGGAGTGAGGGGGAGGAGGGGGAGGATGGGCACTAATTAAAGAGACAGGAGGGACAATGAGATGCAGCATGTTTGACCCTCTGTGGAGCAAGAGGACAAGAACAAGAATCACAGCAATTGTGGAGGGACTGGGGGAAAATTAGGGTCACTCGCAGGGAGACATGACACAGGCTTGTGTTTATCCAGATAGCTCTCGCTAATGTATGTGTGTGCGTGGGGGCACATTTAGATAAGAGTATATAAATACACTTGTGTTTTCCTCATGCAAAAGAAAGAGTCTGAATCCTTGTATTGGGAAAGTGCAAACCGACTTTTACCACCTAGAACTTCCGAGGCCTTGGAAATAAAGAGGGACAGATTAACCATCTCTGTGTCCCAGGCTAATTTATGTAGCTAATAATTATTTTTCTCCCCTGCTGTTCCACTCCTTCCCAAATATGCTTGCACACACAGAGGGGGAGCAGCTGCAGAGCCTTGGTCCTGGCACCACCACACAACAAACAAGCAGCCTAGAGAAGTTTTCTATGCAGGTGTGGGTAAGAAGAAAAGCTGGTGCACAGGACCAAGTGGCACATTTACAGAGAGGATGCAAGAAGCAGAGTTGATTTTGCTTGCCTACTCTCCTGATTCATCCTTGGCAAAGAAGGAAGAGGAGATAGCGCTGAGAGTGTTCATGACATGAATACAATCAGAGTGGCTTGGACTGGGAGGGACCTTTACAGGTCATTTGGTCCAAGCCCCAAGCAGGGACATCCTCAACTAGAGCAGGTTGCTCAGAGCCTTGTCAACAGGATCTTGAAAGTGTTCAGGAATGAGAAACCTATAACCCCTCTGGGCAGCCTATGTCAGTGTTTCACCAACTTCTTGGTGTAAAAAGTTGTCACTCCTTGTTTCTAGAGTGAATCTGCTCTCTTTTGTTTTTGATAAGCAGGATTCCCTTATCCCACTGGTATTGACGATATACAGAAGTCTGTCCCCACCTCTCATGAGCATCCTAAAGTATTTAAAGACCCCCAATAAGGTCTTCCTGAAGCTTTCTCTTTTCCAGACTGAACACTCTCAGCCTGTCTTCATAGCAGGGGTGCTCCAGCCCCCTGGTTATCTCTGTGGCCTCCTCTGGATACTCTACTACAGGTCCACACCCTTCTTATGGCATGGGCTCCAGAGCTGGGTGTAGCAACCTCAAAACCACAAAAACAGCCTCACAAAAATAGAGCAGAAGGGCAGAACAATCTGCCACAACTTTCCTTTCAGCAGTTCAGGACAAGGCTGTTTTCTGGGCTGCAAGACTCATGTCCAGCCTTTCATCACCAAGAACTCTCAACTCCAGTGGGATCAGGCATATGCCAAAGTCACGGTGGTGAAAAAGAGCTATAAACCTGTGTTTCTTCCAGACAGTCATGACCAAGGAATCCTCCACAGGTCAAAGAAGAAAGGAGCGTGAGAGAAGAAGGGTGAGATGCAGATGCCCTGAATGTTATGAAAGTTTGGTTTGAGCTCTGAACTCAAATCTGCAAGCTCAGACCTGTCATTCTCTTGAGACAGAGTGCCCCAACACTCCCCTTAACCTGTGCCAATCTGGTGATCAATAGGCTAAAAGCAGGGCATTTCCCAGGGCCTGGGTTTCACACTCCTATTGCCATTTTCACAGCAGTCCTACAGCTACGTGATGATGATTACCACCCGTTCCACAGGGGAAGTGATTATGAATACTGTTGTAGCTAATTGTAAATTAGCTAATTATCTTCTCCATAGCACCTTGCTGGAAAACACATGAACCTTGTAAAATAGAGGTGCATCAAAAATTAGGATGGGGAAAAATCCAACAAGATTCAAAACCCCAAACAACAGAAGCATAGTGCTACATAACTCCAAACCATAGCAAAAAAACCCTCCTCCCACCTGCAGCTCCTACTTGGCCCCTTTTCCCTCCTTCTCCCCATATCAAACAACACCTTCAAGAGGCTAATTCTGCTGCAGACTTTAAAATGTTTACTGAGTTCACCTCCTCCTTGCACCCTGGTGTTGTGGAGCATCCCTAATCACATCTTATCAGGACTGATTTCTTTGCACTGATCTCTCCTCCTCTTCCCTCCCTGGTTTGGTTTTACTTAACAGATCCTTTATATCCCATACGTTAGCAGATATGATTGCACAGCTGCTGGTCTCCAGCTGCTGGAGACAGAGGCTTTGAGACACCGGGGCTAGAGAGAATAACAGCTAATCTGAACAGCTGTGTGACGGGGACAAGCGCAAATTAATATAAGCCCAGGTGTGGGAGCATAATTCTCCCATGCAAAGAAGGAAGCTTCATCCCACAGGTGCATTACTCTCCACTGTTGCATGTCAAAAACTTAGTGTGAAGGATTTCTCTTACTTAATTGCTTGGCTTGCTTGGCTGCACTCTGAGCCTTGACTTGGGCATGGATCCTGTAAACAGACTGAAAGAACAGCTGAGCAAGAAACAGAGGGTCTGCCTGACTCTGTTTGCTGTCTCTGGCAATAGCCAGTTTGCATGTCTAGGGAAGAGTAAAAGAACAGGGAATTTTGTTGATCCCCCAAAATATTCTCCTAGAGTCAGTGCTCTGTAATTCAGGGAATTCTGGAGTCTGCAGTGTGGGGATTTTTGTTTGTTTGTTTCAGTTTGGGGTTTCTTTTTTTTTTTTTTTTACATGTTTTGATGTTTTGTTTTCTTTTTTCATATGTAGTAGTTTCTGAAGTGTCTTTGATGTAATTGTTCAGTGGACTTTTGAACCCATGTGTGCTTGCCAGCATCCAGCACATCCTGCAGCAGCACATTCTCCAGCTTAAGCACCCACTGAGCCAGGAACTTCCTTCTGCTTATTTTCAACATGCCACAAATTATTTTCAATAGATAGAACCTAGATCTTGCTTTGGGAAAGAGTGACAATCATTCCTGATCCAGTTATGGAAGAGTGGACCCATGAGGATTCATGAGCTTGGCTGAAGCTCTTTTCTGTACTTTTCAGACTGGTTTTTGGGACTCCTGAGTCCCATCTTAAGCCATGCTTTGGAAACTAGGGAAACCAAAACCATTTTCTGTTAGAAATTTGTTATTTCTGGTACCAAAGAGATGGATGACTGTGCAGTTACTGTTATTAAATACTTATATCTCTGCCAAGGACAGTGGCCTTAGTGGAAAGATGGGCTACATGAAATACCCAGTGAAAAAGGCAGCCTCAGTTTCCCCAACTGCAAAAAGACCAGTTGATGTTTGTAACTGACAAAACTGGGCATTGGTGAGGTTTGCCATACTCCAGGAGCACGGGTAGCCCTGGCAGAAATAGTGAACTGTACCTGGCAGGCTGGGAGTCAGATTGGTAGCTGAACCCTGCAATGACTTCTATCCAATTTAAGTAGCTGGAGCTTTCCCAGCTCTTTTTCATGCAAGAGTGTGGGAGTAAGTGAAGGCAGGGTTTAGTCCTCAATAAAAGTCTACTTTGGAAAATTACAATGACTGTGAATCTTGGAGTATAATGATTGTGAATCTTGGAGTACAATGACTGTGAATCTTGAATCTTACAGGGAGAGATTTTCATGTCCTGCAGTAGTGTGACTCCTAAAGACAGCAGCTCAGTGATCAAGGTGTTTGTTTCCAAGAAAACACAGATATTGGCTGCTGTTGACCCTGTGAGAAACTGGAAAGAAAATTAACTTGTTGCCAGATGACAAACCCAATGTCTAAGATGATGTTTTTTAATTAAACATGACTGGGCCTATTCTCTTCTTTCAGTGTCCTAGTCTATCCTACAGTCCTACCTTCCTGAGGAAAGACCTGCTATAGAGGGACCTGGGAGAGGTCCTTGATGTGCAGCAGCTGTAAACCACATCAAGGTATTGTCTGGGAGACCAAGCGGACAAGAAGGATGGAAAAAGTGCAGGGCCATGATGAAAAATGGAAGGAGATGGAGGAGACTGTTCAGAGCAGGAGGGTAGTTTGGGTTTGGCAGGTCTGTGCTGCTATAGCAGCACCCCTCTGTGCACCAGCACTGAACTGAAACCCAGCTGCAAACTGAGAGCCTTATCAGGGCAGTTCAGATGAAAACACACTCAGGCTTCCTTTGTGCACATAGGGTATGGACAAAACTTTTGGCCATAGGCCAAGCAAATCTTGCCATGAAGATACAGCCTAAACGATCCTAACAGCAGATTTTGTACAGCTGCAAATATTATAACCCCAAGACAAATATCTGTAGCTCTGACTTGCTGAACAGCACTGTCACAACTGTCCATTGCCAAGAGACGTGCAGATTCCCAGTGCAGATTCCCTCTGCAGATCTTAAATGACAGGTTTTATGGTGTTTGATACTGAGCCATGAAAACAACTTGAAAAGATCCATTTTATTTGTAGCCCTTGCTTCAGAAACCTGCTGGTGAGAAAGGTCTAAAACCCCATGCCAGGCAAAGCATAAAGCGTCTGCCTCTGAACTGTGCCTCACAGCTCATAGTTCTTCTTAGTCATTATCTGAAACACACAAGTGGAATATTTTTGAGAATTGTTCCTGAGACAATGCTTTTTAGGAAAAGGCTTGGGTGTCAAAATCTGGTCTTTCTAAACTCAACCTATAGCCTAAACACACACAATCCTGCCATAACAGGAAGAATATCTGAATCTATATCAACCTTTCAATCATGAAAAAAAGGTAAAAATTAGGCCTCTTTCCATAGCTATTAGCAGGCTATTCATACAGTTCACGTTTCCCAGGAACAACCCTGGAAACACTCTTGGGAAAAAGCACCTAAGGAGATGCAGCATGGAAGAGCGGATGTGTCCAGCTGTGCTATAACTAAACTTCACAGGAATTTGCATGACTGTTTAGGCTCCTTCCTCCTGTGAATCCACAAATATTATCTTGGCCCAGTTTGATGGATTTCCAGAAGAAGAAGGAGATGAAGGAGTCTTGTACTGTCAAATGATACATCAAATGAACACTGATTTATGCATTTGCACTCATCTTTCAGAGGCAGCTCAGATTTGAATACAACTCCTATTGCCTTTGGTTCTGTTGGATTTAACAGATCTTAATTCCTATGTGTAACATCCCCATTTTACTCTGCGGCCACAAAAGGTTGAGGCTGAGCCTGAGGGGCCATTTGGTTTTCACACCCATTCAGAGCAAAGCTTAGAAGCTTCTTGACAAACACTGCAGGGTCAGTGGTGTCAAGACTAGTATGTCAGGAAAATAAGTTTCAGTTCCTAAACTCATCTCACTGGTGACCTGTCAAAGCTTTGAAACCCTTTCCAGAAGCCTAGAAGGCCAAGACATTAATCTGTGGTAGCACTCCAGCCTTGAGCACTGAGGACTATTGAAACAACATGGGCATGAGCAGGAAGGGGGGTGGGAAGGACAGATTTTCTCTTGCAGGAGCTGGGACGACATTTCAGATCAAATTAAACTTCAGTTTTTAAAGACTTCAGTAGAGGTAATTGAAACACTTCCTCACAATTGCCTGAACCTAAGTGTTATCTCTCTTTTCCTCTGTATATCATCCCTTTTCCCCCAAGCCTGAGACAGCCCTGCATGGCCACAGCCTCCTTAATATTAAAGACGGTGATTAAATGGGATTCGCCAAAAGACAAAGGGCTGAAAACCTGCCAATTGTTAATCCCTCCTTTGCTTTGCTTAAAAATTCCATTTTCTTCATTTGAAGAAAGGAGGGGGGGAAGAAAAGAGAATTATACATCTATGTCTAATTTAAATTCTGGTGTCGCGGGTCCTGTTCCCTTCTCCCTCTCTTGACGTCTGAATATATTCCTTTATTACCATTATTACAGCTTTCTGATTGCATTAAAATTCATCCACACGCTTCTCTCCACATTCCACTTTCCTTTTGCCAGTTTTTTGCTAATTCCCTTTTTCTCTCTCCCCTTTTCTCCCCACTTTCAAATTATACAGAATGTCATTAAAGATCTCCACAAAATGCCTCAACTCCTTTCTCTATTGCTTTTATAAACTTTCTGGCTTTTTTCCTCTCTGTGCCCTCATCTACAAACAAAGAAAATGAAGGAAAGGCAAAAGAAAACAATAATAATAAAGGAATCCAAGCAGCATGTCTCAGAGGTCTCAATAACACCTTTCCTACTTCATACAGCTCTTAGACTAATGTTCACTTCAGTTATGAAGCTGTATTTCATACAGAAGTTTTGTGCATTACTTGTTTGATGCTGTACCTGGAATCCTTAGTTAAAATCAAAAGTGGAACTTGCCAGGCTGTGTTTATGAGCATGTAAAGATATTCTTGCCTGTGACTGTAAGCAGAAAAATAAGGCTGGGGGGAAAAAATAATTTCACCCTGCTTTATGGAGCAAGAGCTGAAATCCTGTAAGGATTTTCTTGTGGATGTGAGCAGTGGAGCTGGGCATATGTGGCATATGGTGAATAGTACAAGACCAGAACCCCAACAGCATCCACCTAGTTAATCCTCCAGACATCCCACTGACTGCTAGGAGACCCTTACAGTGACTTTTTTCCCCCACATGGCAGATCACCTAAAAAGATAGCATAACTTTTGTTAAACCAGTTTCACTCTATCTGGGTGGAAGTCCCATTTGGAAGATTTTATTGATAAAAATGAAGATGAGAATGGAACTCTGCTTCTATAGAACACACCTGCATATAGGTAGCTGAGCAATAAAGTGGAGGCACATGATGTGTGCCAATGTGATTTGGCTAGGGTGTCTGATCCTCTCAACTTACCCTTGTGACTCTCCTAGCCCAGCTGGCAGGAAAAAGCTGCTATTACAAAACTTTAATTCATTCTTGTCAGTTCTTCCTAGGGTGCCTAAGTAGGTTTTTTGTAACTGTTGGTAATTTTATGTTTGTTTGGTTTTTGGGGTTTTTTTTTGCTATTATTATTTTTGGTGCTGTCACCCTCAATTACACTGATATAATGAAATGACTGAAACTGGATGAAAATAGGATTTTTTTCCTATAAGAAATACTGATGTCTTTAAAAATGTACTTTCACTTTGAATTGGAGAGGCCAAAGTTCTTGTGAAACGGAAATTCTTCAGTTGTGAAATGTTACAGGGTATTGTCTCAGAGGAATAAAAAGCCTTTGTCTTAATAACCTCAAAACATAAAATATATAAAGCAGAATGGCTGTGGTTTTCAGCCAGACAAAATAAAGTATATTTTCACACAATATATGAATAAATAAAAGACATTTCTGTCATGGGATGTTGCTGAATGCAAAAGTAATAAATTAGCTCCAAGGCGAATTAGACAGATTAGTGGTGCTTATGTCCACTCAGTGCTATAAAACATGAATATCCAGATGCAAAATCTATCTTAGTCACTAAACCTCTGTCTGCTGGAAGCCAGAGGGTATTAGGGAGAGAATCACTCTTCATAAAAGCTTTGTTCCTACTGTTTCTAATGGGCGCTGTTGGAACCGAGGATGCTGGACTAGACAAACCTTTGGTCTAACTCAGAATGGAAGCTAGTGGTTTAATACAATACAGACTTGAAACAAAAGTAAATCAAAAAGATCCTGTTAAAATGATAGATTTGTACCTCCTGAAAAGAGAGCTCAATGCATTAATTAAAAAAAAAAAAAAAGTCCCCTGGCAGAAATTTCACTGTTCCAGGGGAATGCTTTGCCTGTTACAAAACTACACATTGGGCTAGGCACCTGTTCCTTTGAAATACTTTGGCCATCTTGAGAAATGACCTAGGAAATGAATGGGTCTGCTTCAGGGTGCCACCCAGCAGGATCTGGTTTGACTTATCCACATATTCATTTAGACTGCTACCCTAAGGTGTGTCTGAGGAGGAGCATTATATTCCAGTGATGCTACACCAGTGCTTGAAATAAACAGGGGATTTCAAGGCTAGAGCTGAAGCTTATTGAAGTTAATGAAAAAGATTGTCATGGAACCTTGCAGGCTTTGGATCAGACTCTCGATTTGCTGAAACACTGCTTAGATGTCCCTGCCACTGCTGGTACTGCAGATTCTCCCTGATGCAGAACAACGTCTTACACCATGCCAGTAGAGATCTGGTGACAACAGAGCAGAAGGACAGCAAGACCCTGGACTACACCCTTCACACCTTTTCTGTGCCAGAGTTTGGTAGTCTGCATGTGTTTCCCTGATTTAGCCTGTTTGTTTACACTCCTTTCACTGTTCTGTTGCAGTAAGGAAAAGAAAACAAAACCCCTGTGAAATCTCCTGCACAGGCAAAACTCATTCTTCTCTGAGAAGAAGACTTCCCTGCAAGTCACACCCCAGTTTTTAAAACAGCAGTGAAGAGCAGTGAAAGAATGCACTAAAACTTGGATCAGACAGGATGCCCTGAAATACCAGGCAGGGCTTGAAATAGAATTTATAATCAACACCTCCCAGGGGAGCTTTCTTTCAGCACACACTTGTCACTAGGTAAGGCCAACTGGACCACAAAAGAAGTTATCCATAGAGGTGGGATGTCCAGAGCCCTTTCTGGAGTCCTCCAGTCACTTTTTCTCCCTGCGTTTGGGCTGGTTTCAAATTCAGGGGAGACCCATCCCACTGAGCGTATAATGAACCCAAGATTTCTCCTCTTGGGGAATTCAGGGCTACTTTCTTTGATGCCACTTAGCATCTCCCTACAAACATTTTATTGAAGATTATTTCTTCCACCCACCTTCCCACCCCCCCAGCTCTCAACTCCGGCTGGCTTTAAATGCCACTGTCATTTCCATCCGCTGACAGAGCTCTTTAACTGCCACGCCGAATGGCATTCGCTAAAACCAACTAATAGAAGGAAATGAGGTTAACCTTTAAGAAAGGTGAAAACGAGCCGGGTGCTATGCCAGCAGTAAAGAATTAGTTCATAAACAGCCTCTTGCTGCAGAGGCAGTTTAATGCAGGCACTGGTGGTGCTGGCAGGGCTGTGGACAGGTGGGTCTCAGGGGCAAGCTTGCTCAGGAAAAGGCTTGGCACCTCCTCATTCACATGGTTTAGTCAGTCCTTCCCTGGTGAGCCTGTGGGGACGGTCCCACAATTCTGATCTTGGCTGCTGCAGTCTGAAATCCCAGCAAACAGGTGTTGCTTGTAGTGGATGTCTATGACATATTAGGGGCTTGCATCTGCAAATCTTTTCTCTGTCATCTTCTCTCACATGCAGGAAGATGGGAGTGCTCAGGGCCAAATCCTGTCTTGTCTGTCTTCTTGCTAAGTTTCTCCTTTCCATCAGTCTTTTTTAATACTTCTAAGCTCAGCCCAACACTACCTAGTAACTCTTACTGAATGAGGGCTCTGCTTCTGTGAAAGTAGCACAGCTAGGTGCCCTTAACCTATTTGAAGGACCGTTATTGTCCTTATGTTTTCCTTCAGGATTAATTAATTTGTTGTCTTGCGCATAAAGAGTTAGATATAATCCATATGTGGCTTTAAACCACACCTTGGTCTTACATGTGCTACTTGAGCTCATACCTGAGACCCTGTGCTATAGAACTCATGGAGGAAAGCAAAAGGGAAGAGCTGGGGAAAAGGGACATCTCTTTGTCTCCTCATAAGACTCACATGTTCAAGGCCTGGTTGTATTTGGCTTTGAACAACCTTGTCTGGCAGAAGGGGGTCCCTGCCTGTGGCAAGGCTATTGAACTGGATGATGTTTTCCTTAACAGCAGCTGAGTCTTAATAGGGGGGAACTCCCTTACCAGTATGGGCATCAGAAAGAGGTGCAGCACGGTGCCATGATGGGAGCAAGACAAATATTGTCAAGTAGTTTTATCCTGACAGTGCTCTGCTTCATCTAATTTTAATTAGACCAGAGAGCCTGAAGGATGCATATACTACCAACTGCATCAACAACAACCAGCAGTATAAGATGAAGTCCATATGAAGTTTGTCTCCTGTTTTCATTCAGTTTGTATAGATAAATCTCTGTTTTTTTCAAAGAAGAGCTCTGAAGTTGGTCTTTCATCTCAGCCCTGCACACTGCTGCCCATACTATTGTCTTTCTCTTGCGATGGGATATTATTCGTGTCAAAAGTGTTTGAAACAGAAAATTATACACCTGGACCAAACGATTAGTAAGCATAAATCTAGAAAGCTTCCTAAAACAAGATCTTACTAGGTATAAATCAACATTACAGACATACACGGTGCAATGATAGAATTATTTTCCCACCAACACAGTTAAGGCAAAATCAGAAAATATAAAAAACTGTTATTCCATTATTACTCAATGTTGTAATGGGAGAAATTGACTGATTAAGGGTAAAGGCCAAGTCTCAGAAAGGTGTTTCTAACCACTAGAGCTTTACTGTCCATATAGTAAAGGCTCTTTCCACCTCAGATTTCATCATTACTAATAATGCTTTTAGGCTAACAATGCTTTTTGGGGTGTGTGGAGAAAGCAGGGCTGTGTGAGACACATCTGAACTTGGCTCACATCCTTATTACTGCAACAGTACTGTAACTGTGCTAAAGGGAGTAATCTCTTCCCTTCATCAGTAGCCAGGACTCAGAGAAACAGAGAGAGGCAGAGAGCGAAGGTGCTGTTTTATAGCAAGCCTTTTCTGAGCTTGAGAGCTCACTGTGCTATTATATTCCCTTTTCCCCTCATTTCAGGCCTTTTTTGTGTTTCATGTTTGGCCCTCGGCAGGCTGAGAGACGTGCTGACAAGTTGTAACTCTCACTCGGCTGGGCGAGGGCTTTGTTCTCTGTGTGCGTGGCACAGATTCACTTCCTCTTTCGAAATGTGACAGAGAGCGATAACACTGACACAGAGAGCCAGCACCCGGGCTCGGCATGCTCCCTGTGCTAAAGACCCTCTTCAGTGATCTGCACCATCAGTCAAAGCAAAGATGGGCATTGCACAGGGGAAAATATAGTAGTGGCAAACTCCTCCTTTCTCCCCAAACCCCCTTAACCCCAGGCTAGTTAGAGGCTCATGTGCCTGATTGTTCAAAAGGGATTTGTAGGGGTCTGGTCTCTCCCCCTCCTTACCTGAGATGCCCACAGAGCTGCCTCAGGGGGCTGAACCATTATGCTGAAACCATCCTGCTGCTGACCTTCAGCCATCCCCACAGTCTGTGTTTTGGCTAAAATGTGTGTCCTGGTGAAGGGCCAAACCTTACTATGAAGTCATGAGGCAGAGCAGCATCACAACTTGCTTTGATGTGCATCCTCTTGTGACAAGAGCCTGTTTCTGACTTCTCACTTTAATGTGTTTGGCATCATGTTCAAATTAGAAAAGTTTTGGAGAAAAGTGCAGTCTCCCTCCGGGTGATTAAAGTGCTCTCTCATATATAGCCTATTTTCCCATTAAAGATACTTCCATAAAGGCCCAAGTCTCTTGGAGCTCTGTCAGGCAAGGATGAGAACAACTTTTCAAATCTGGCACTTTAGAGGCATGTGTTTCATTTATACAGTTTTTTTAAAAAAATAGTACAGTTTTTAAAAGATGAATGTTAGGCTTGGATCAGTTTTCTCAAGTACTCTCTCTACCAGTGTCACCTACTAAAAAGTCGTCTTTGTCCTCTTTGTCCTTCAGGTTCTTTGTTTATATAGCAAGAGGCCCACTAGATGGTTTTGCCCTCCACCACTCTGGGAGATGATGATGTCTATCTCAGCTGTGCTAACACTTTTCTATGTCATTGCCTAGGTACTTTTCTAGGTTGCTGTCTTATGAAATACAACCCCTCAATCTTTAGGCCTGTTTTGCAGCCCTATTCTGCTCTGAGTCAACTTAGATTTGGTTCTGCAGAAACAGCACATAATGTCTTAACCAGCTGAAGCTTGTTCAGAGTGACCTAAGTGACTTAGATGACTTGGTATCAGAGTTCTGTCCTTACAATTTTCCATTTTGTGTTATCCACAGATTTTATCAGCTGGGATATTTAATTCTACATCATTCATGACAATGCTGACTAGTGTCAGAGCTGGCTACTGATCTGTGTAAAGTCCTGCTGCAAATGTCCTCACTCTATCATGGTTTGTCTTTGACAACTGCATTTTAAGATTTGTCCATTACCCACTTCTTAATCCATTTAATGTCCACCCTCTTGAACACTGTGGTCATCAAGAACTACAAGGAAGTTCCAATTCTAGAGAACCCTTGCAGCTCAAGATAACTTACACTGATAAGGAAAACCCAATCAGTCAGTTTTGCCACCGGGAAGATAGGATCTCAAAGACACACAGCCCCTCTCCTTCCTTCCCTTGCCTCTGGCGTTGTTTCTTCTCCCAACTTGAACAGCGGGACTTCACCTAGCTGCAGCACCATCCTCTAACAACAGTATGTAATACTGCATTTTCCTTTCTCCAGATATTGCCGTAGAAGTTGGCTACAGACCTCAGTTATTTCTGCTCTTTGCTCTTGGTTATTGCAGCTTATTTTTAATGGCTGGTTCACTGGCAGGTTGTGTTTGCTATGCGGGTGTAGATGTTATCTTTGCAAATGCAGTGACTCAACTACCCTAAGAAGGATCCTGTTCTTCTTTATTATATTCTTGCCACTACTATGTCTGTGGGATCCTGGGATTAAATACCCATTTACAAGCTACTCCCACTGAGATTGTGAGAGCTGGAGAGACCACCAAATAAAGAAAACCAAAGTCATAATTCCTAAGACTGTTTCACATAACAAGAAACACAGGACAGTTTTTTCTTTTCTCCACCTCAATATCTTTTTTTTCCTGGGAGCAAAAGTAATTGTAATGTATGCACTCAGAGAATTCCCTCCACAGTGAAGCAATGTAAAGGCAATAGAGTTTTTATCATTCAGCTTCCCTGAACTTTTCTCTGAGTTCGAGACAAAGCCCAAATCCCAGCTGGGATGACATTTATTTAGCATATGTAATGTTAACCAAAATATGTCAGGGAACATGCATTGAGTCCTGCTTTGTCTTTTTCACTGTTTCACTATTGGCTTCCACTGTCTCTTTTTTTGACCTGTTCCAGCCACATTGTTCCAGACTGAGGAAGATCTAGCTTTGGGTAGTTTGGTGGTCCTTGGTCTTACAGTCAGCTACTTGTCCTATCTTTTTTTCAGGTAGTAGCTTACACCTTATCTAAGTGGAAGCTAGGACCCAGAGAGCAATAGCTTGAAGGATTTGGGGCATGCTTTCTTGAATTTTAGCAAAAACACTGAAAGTTTGCCCATCAATAACCCACTCACGAGTAAGATACAACAGTTTGTCCCCAGGTCCCTAAGGATTCACCTCACATTCAAGAGACAGCCTTTTATCTCCCTGTTTTTGCTGTTAGATGTGAGAGTTCTGGGCAAACCTTTCTGTTTTCACTTTTTTTCATCTCTTCACGTGCAGTCCAGGGGAGTTTTGGCCTTGGTTGTTTTGATACTGAATTCTGAAAGAACATGCTACCGCAGCAATGATAGCAGACTTAACGAAGGTCTGACATAATCACTCAACACTGCCTAAGTAGTAGTAGGTGCTGGTGTTGGCCCTGATTCAGACTTGGGGTGACAGAGACCCACAGAAGTTAAAGAGATGCACAACCTTGAATAGACTCTGGGCATTGTGAGCACTTGCCTTGCAGCACAACCCTGCAGAAAGCATGATCCTTTCCTCTGGAGTTTTCTACAGCATTTTTCAGAAGACTATTCCATAATCCTGACTTCAGAGAGCCTTGCACAGGCTGCCTAAATTATAATAAAGTGCAATATTTGTGGTTCAGTTCACCCAGAAAAATCGTGTGTCTGTGTGTTTGCATATGGATGCATGCAGCGTGTGGGAGTGATTCTCTAAATAGGAGGCAAAGTGCCTATCACACTTAAAAGGGTTTTCTGAGCTGTGAGTGAGAAACCAAAGCTGGGAAGAAAAAAATAAAAGACAACCTTACCACTACCACTGGCAACTCAAATTAAAAAGCAATTGTGTGTGTAAGGAAAAGGAAGATTTGGAAATGCAGGGATAAATGACATTTGTTGTGAAAGCCACCCCCACTCCTGTCCTCAGGTGATAAGAAAATGAGCTGGATGCCAAGGGAACTTCAGGTTGGATTCAGGAGAAAGAAACATTTTCAGGTCAAACTTCATTTGATGTTAGCTTGGGTTCCTCTGTCAACTGACACTGGGCAAAGGTGCCCCTGTCATCAGTTCCCAAACCTGTGTCCCCACAACTTGATGGAGAATGTGGACAGATTCCCATGGGCAGGTGACCCTTTCATGCCTTCCCCTCCACAAACACTACCTCCAAAACACCACCCCACCCTCTGGTTTCTGTGTGGTCCAGGGGTGTCCATCACAAGACCCAACCACTGCCTCCAAGGAACAAACCTTCAGGAGGGCTTAGAAAAGAGGAAAAACTGCTCTTCTCTGGGGGACTATGCGCTACCCAGGATCCTGGCAGGAATCTCCACTGTCCTGATTCACTTTTGGAGAACCAGGGAGCCATGCAGACAATGCTGCCAACTTCTGGGCATCTGAGGGAGCTGGCACCTGTCAGTCAGTGCTGATACAAGTGAGAGGGTCCCATCCAAAAGGTGTGCCACCAGGAATGGTGGGTACCTAGCATGGGCAGAGGCAAACCAGATGAAGTGTTTAAAATGCCAGAGACAGAGTGAGAGTTTATTTCCCTTGTCTGTGGTGGAGTTGTGATCATTACCTAATCTCCATTCCCATCACCCAGTGAGTCCTCAGAAATCGCTGTGTGGTGCCAGATCCAGCCCAGCACTGAGCACTGCCTTGGAGGTGTTGAAGGGCTGGAAGGACAGGGACTGCTGCTGATTTACTTCCTCACTGCTGTTGGGCAAGCAGCAAGGTAGGAAAGGGGGGATGATTGAAAGGAGTGGGAGAGAAGACAAAAGGGGGAAGAAAAGATAATAAGAAAGCCCCCACTGCCCTCTGCTATTGTGCTGTTCACTAGAAGACTCCCTACAGAATTACGCTGTCGCCTTGCAGGAAAGCATGTAATAACTGAAAATACAGTGTCAAAAGGAATTTTTCAGTCTTTGACAGCTCATAAATTACAGTTCATTGACTTCTTCCTGTGTCTAGATTTAAATTAATAGGCAAGCAGATATATATTTCTTTTGCGCCTTTCTCCTGACAGTAGTAGCTGTGGAAGTGACGAGGTTTCTTGCATCTCTATATCCCCTTTCCCTCCCTTCCTTCCTTACAATCAGTCTTACCCTGATGCAGGCCAGACCCTTCTCTCAAACCCCATGGTATGGCACAGCAGTCCTCCCAACACTGACTCTCCCCAACACACAAGTGGGACTACAAAGGCAGAAAAAAATCCTGTTTCCTGAGGCAAATGGTCTCTTTTTAAAATTAAACCCTTTCAGAGGAGGTATTTGGTGGGAAATGGTCACAGGCAGTAAAGGTCAGAGATGCTCAAGTAAGTCACTTACAGCTGTGGCTTCCAAAGTGAAAGCAAGCAAAAAAAAAGAATAGGCCTGACTTCTAAATAAATCAAAGTGTATGAGGAGGGATGGATGAATGGATGGATGGATGGATGGATGGATGGATGGATGGATGGATGGATGGATGGATGGAATAGCAAACAGACTAGACAGGAGATCATTACTGCAGAAAGTACTCATGCTCTAAAGGATTGCAGTCCACCTTCTTTGAATTTTTGGATGCTCCATAGTAAGCCTGCTGGTCTGAGCAACTCCTGTATATTGCTTCTGGGAGAAATGATCCAGGAAGATGGAAGCTTGCATACCACTGACAGTGCCCTGGTGAACAGGAATGCTCAGAAGTGGAGTTGTTTGGTGGTACATCAAAGCACAGTGGGGAGCTGTTATGCTGCAAAGGACCCCTTGTTCCTTTGTATGGTGACGCATTTATGAGTTTTGGGCAGGACAGCCTGAGGTCTGTCTGTGATGTTACTCTGCAGGTGCAAGGAGGTCAGCCTGCATCAGTGATGGCTGTGAAATTCCTTGGAGGGTGTGGATTTGCAACACATAGGCAGTGAATTGCGTCAAGTGTTTTGAGTCCTGCAGTTTGAAAAGGTCTCATGTTAAAAAGAAGTTATTTATAGTACTAATGGTTCCTGCTACAAGTTGTAGTCTGTAGCTCCCTAAGGAGCTGGGGTGAATATTGGGATGTGCTTGGCGGCTCCTGGGAAAGAGCAGTTCAGGACGCGACTGTTTTTTGGGAGGGTGGCAATGACTCAGAGCTGGGGGCTGAACACTTTCTTAATTTGCCAAAGTAACACAAAAAAAGGGAGTGAAAAGTGTAGAACCAGAAGGAACACAGGCCCTGGCTGCCCTGATGGAGGTGTGTGAAGGGCCAAGTGTGACAATCACACATTAGAATAATCTGAAAGGTCGTGGTGCTTTCACACTGGCTGAGTTCACATGGGTGCTGAGGGGTGGTCACGTCCCTCTGAGGAGGCAGCTCCTTGTGAAACACTGGGGGTTCAATCACGCCTTTGCTCAGCATTCCCTGTGGGATGCCCTTTGCAGTGGGGCTTGGAGGGCTCAGAATGTGGAAAGGCAACTGAAGGTCCCTGGGGGCACAAGCTGAGCACAGGAATGGAAGAGTAGGAGAGCCAGAAGCCCCAGGTGTTTGCCCTGCAGGGAGCTGTCTTTGTGCAGTGTCACAGGGATGTTTTTTGTTGACCAACTTCACTATGAAGTGACCACTCTTGGTGGTATTAGGAGAGATTTCCAGGTGCTCATGGTATCAGCTCAAGTGCAATGACTACAATGATGCAGGAGGGAGAGAAACCCTATTTCAGCTCATGCAGGAGAGAAATAATGTAATTAGTACATAAGGTTTCTTATTTTGCAGTTACTTAAGGCCTGAGTTTGAGTCTTTAGAGGGGCTGCTGTTTGGGTATGGTGATGTCCTGAATGGGGAAGCTTCTGGCACTAGGTGCTTATTATCTGACTCAATTCAAGAAAACTCTGTTCTAAGGAAGTCACTTATTTGTGATGCCTCATTCAAAGGGGTGTGGAATACCCCAGAAATTGTGATCCTGCTTAGGGAGGTGTGGGGTGGGTGTGGGGGACAAATGTTGCCATTTGCAGTTTAGGTAACAATTTGTGCAGTGATGGAGACCTATGAGTCTCTCTCACAGTCTGACATATACCTGTATCAGCACTATTTCAACTGGAGGTACTATAAAAAGAGTCTAAATTAGTCTCAAATAAGGAAATTAATTCTTCAACAGATTTTCACAAACCCACTGAAGGCCCTTTTCTATGGCTCCTGGACTGCCACAGACCATGTCACTGTAAAACTGGTTTCAGCCCATGGATACCACCACCAAAAGGATTACAGGGACAGCCAGCCTATGCCAATCTGTACTAATTTCAGCTCCTAAATGTTTCCCATCAGCTTCTTGCTTCTTCCCATCACTTGGACAGTCTACCTGTTCTGCCCCTACAGCCTTCCTGCCATACTCTGATGAATACTTTTTGAAATCCCATCTTTATGGTTTCCAAAACAGCTTTTTTTTTTTTTTTTTTTTTTTTTTGCAGAGAACACAAAGGCAGAAGCAACAGAGAAATAAGGCACCCTTTCAATCCATTTATCAAAGTCCTTGAATTTCTCATTTCAAACAAACAATCAGAAATAGAGAGCATGAAAATTAAATATGAAATCCATGGCATTTTAAATAAATGGAAAGGTTAACAGCAAAGCCAGTTCTCGTTGATGATAATAAAATAAAATCAGTCCTGAGACCTGTTGATCCTGAATGGATCTTGTTTATTGGGAAGAAGTAATTGAATGTACTGATAGAAGAAAACTACAGAAATATAATGTTTATTAATTTAATTTTTTTTCTGTGTTACCTGGATGTTTGGTTTTATAAAGTGCAAAAAAATGGGTCCAATATGCTGTAGCCAAGAGAGACCCACTTAAACCTACTTAAATTCACTGGGTCAGTCTACATTAAGCAATGTAGCTGCATTGCCCTGGAAAAGGCATCATTAGGCACAAGTGAGCCACTGCAGCCTCACCTGGGGATGGGAACAGGTACTACAACCACCAGGGAGGAACCTCACAACTAGGCTTGAGAGCTGAGAAGTCATGGTTGCTGATTTACTGCTGCCCATTTGAATGTCTCCTGGCTAAGGAGAAGTTTTCATGATAGTTGTCTGGTATAATTATTTTCAGGCATAGAAATATTTAAATAATGAAGCTCAGAGGTGTGATTTTTGAGCTGAGATCTCATCTATTTAAGTGTTTAAGTGCAAGTGTCACAGTGATGTCTCATCTTCAGGCTCAATGAACCAAAGAGACCTTTGGGAGGTCATATTCTCCCATGTCTGTGAAATCTCTGAGGTTTGCTGTGTCTTGGTCCAGACAGTTTGATGCAGTCTCTTCTAAGGTAAATGGTGCTAGACAACAAGGCCATGGGGCCAATCTCCTGCTCATTAAATGTTAAAGATCCAAGATAAAATGAGGAATGGATGGAATGAGCCCAGACCTCTTTGGGAGAGGGAACTGGTTAAATGCAAGGCATACAATTAATTTCCCCCCAGGGAATTTGCAAAGGAGCCTATGAGGAATGTGGTCTATTTCAGGAATAGTTGAGTAACAAACTTTCTTGCTATGCAGCAAATCTCTGGTGCTTTTTATTATTGTTTTTCTGTAATTTTGATCCCTCAGAGCCAAATGTCACCACTTTTTCCACTGTCTCCAATAATGATCTCCAGGAGCATCACAGCTACTTAGAATCATGTTTCTCTTTCTTTCCATTTGTCTATCCTTCTCCTAATTTCCCTTGCTAACCTGCACCATTAACATATTTCCTCTCCTTGCTGCCAGTGTTGGGGGTGGTGCTGGCTGTGCTCTGCTCCTTACAAGAGTGGATGATGATAATTTCAGTGTCAAAACTGACCATGTCTGCCTGTGACAGCCTTGGCTAGGCAGCTGGAAAGTGAAGGAGCAGAGGAGCCCATGCTCCTGTCTGTCCTTTGGTTTCAGGTCCTCTGGGTCAGACCCACAGGAGACTGTGGGGTAGATTACACTGCCTGTCTCATGACTAAGTAGAGAGCTACCATGCCCAGGGTGCACAGTCTGACATCTCTCAACATCATGAAATGTACTAATTGGGGTTTTTTTGTGCATTTTTTAATTTAATGGTACTCTAGGACACTGAACCTGCATTTTGATCAGAGGCTGATGAGTTAAGGATATGGGGAATTAGGCTCAGCTGGGCTTTTCTGCCATGGGCTACAATAGCTTATTATAGTCTGTATTTCCAGCAAAATGCTTTGAAATCTCAGAGCACCTTCTGTGTGAGGGACAGAAGGGAACTCTTTACCATCAAGGAGGCAATGTGGGAAAGAAAGCAGGAAGCTTTTAACCCCTGTCACTCATCTGTCTGCTTCTCAAACCAAGGCCCAGAAAATCTCCCCCTCTAGCTGATGGGATGCCTTTGCCATGACATGGTCCTGACAGCTCCACTCTCCCACCCCATCCCCCACCCCCACACTGAAACACCCATTTTCACGTTCTTATGAGTGTGTACTTGTGTGTGTGCAGTGTATGTGTGCATTTAAACACAAGCAATTTGAGTAAATTCTTATACCACCTACTCAGCATCCCTTGGATTATTAATTTTTAAAAAATCAAAAAAAAAAAAAAATTACCAGCAATTTTCCCCTCACAGTTGTATTGAGGCCCCAGCCTTAATGCCTAACCCAGTTCTGACCCCTTACTTTCCCTGCCCTGCACTGCAGAACAAGTTGTTTGTCTTGGCATGCAGTGCAGAAGGGGTTTCAGTGCTGGAATTTGTTCTACAAGGACTGGCTGTTTCTGGGACTCTGAAAGAGACAAAATATCTATCACACAGGATGAAAGCCAATGTCTAATTCAGGAAATCTGGCAAGGAACTGGTTTGGTGTAAGGCTATCTTAAAACTGCCTTCTGCTTCTACTAGAGCGCCTGGTGCTTCTGAAAGCTTGATTGAAAACAGGCTAACAAATTCAATTTCTGTTTTCTTTATCCAGTGTTGCTCTGTTTCACATAATTGCACACATTTATTTGCCCTTTGAGATGTTTCTACAACCTAGCCAAGCACAGGTGATCTGAAAAGGGGTCTGATTCTGTTGGAGCTGATGAGATGGGGGTTCATGCCCAGGAAAGGACCAGACAGCAATATCTGCACACCAGGGAAATGAAAAGCCAGACACCTGTGCATGTCATTTGTCAGGATATGCATAAAAGCACAAAATGTAGTAAGGTGTGATTAAAGCAGGAAAAGGAAAGAAAGAGAGCAAGAAAGGGAATAAAGAAAATAATGAACATGATGAAGGAATGATGGCACCTCTCAGTCCTACAGTTCTCTTTCAGTATAGTGACAAGAGACATGAAGAAGCGTGTGTCTGATGATGTGGATATACAGAGCCAGGTCAGAGAACAACTGGTTCTTTCTTCTTTCTTTTTTGTGTGCTGGTCCACTAGTTCAGGGTACGGCTCTGCAGGGCTGAGGGCAAGTTTTGGGGAACAGGAACAGGAACTCCTGTGTCTCCCTAAATCTAGCACTTTGTTGGCTGTGCAAAATAGGTGATGCCTTCTATTGAGAAAGTATTAGGAAGAAATTCTTTACTGTGAGGATGTTGAGACACTTGCACAGGTTGCCTGGAAAGGCAGTGGATGTCCCACCCAAGGTCAGGTTGTACCTGAAGCAAACTGAAGTGGAAGCTGTCCCTGCCGAGGTGGGGTTGAACTAGAGGATCTTACAAGGCCATTCCAACCTGAAACAATATATGATTCCAGTAAACAAGAAAACCTCATTTCTTTCAAGAAAGTAAAGAATAGGAAGAGTATTTTGAAATACACCAATTTTCCATGTTTTTCCTCAATTGCAGAGACAGCTCCACTGTTTTGTGGGATCCCTGAAGAGAGAATCCAGGGTTTTTAGGCAGGTTCTTGAATAGCACTGAAGCAACACCTATGCAGTGGAGTCCAAGCACAGGTTTATATAACTCCACACAGGGCCATGAATGGGAACATGCTCCTATACTTACTGGGAATAGTTCGAGGTAAACTGGTCACCTAACTCTTGTGCCACATCCTCTCACCACAGGCACACAGGCAAAGGCTTCTGCAATCTTGTAAAGGCACTGAAGGGGTTTGTCCACGTTGCAGCAACGTGTTCTCCACTGAACAGATCTGTCCCCTTGCTGCACCGGATGAAGGCAACTTCCCTCCGGGATCTTGGAGGGTCAGAAGCAATTAGCATAGTCCTTCCCACCTCCCCTGCGGGCAGGACTGGGTGTAATGTAGCCCACAACTGATCTTGCCACGAAATATCATCAGGGGTGACACAGCTGAGCCCCTGATGAGATGTGGGCTGACATGTGTCAGGGAGCATCACCGCATGCTTTCTTATGTGCCCAGCTGGATTGTGGGTATCACAAAGGAGACAGGGGGCTTGTAAACATTTTCTAATATGGCATTTAAGACAAAAAAGAGTGAGCTGAGGCAGAACAAGACAAATAATGTAGAATGCTCAGAGACAACTGCCTCAAGGAAGATCAGCTCTCCAGAGAAAATCAAAAGAATTCTTCTTTCAAGACTCCAGTGTAAATCCATATATCTCTATCTATCTAAACATACATATGTAGGTCTGTGTGTAAATGTTCATATTAAAGCAGGTGGCCAGATGGTGCTAAATGGTAAAAGTCCACTGAATTAGGGAAAGAACATGAATATGCCTGAACAGTCTTCACCTGTTTGCTTCCTTGGTTGAATGCTTTGACTTCTCTGTATATAGGTGAGCATGTGCAAATATTCTTTTCACTTTCTTATAGATCTGGGATGCAGAATTTTTTCAAAGGTGACTAGAATGGGGAAAAATTAGGAAGAAAACTTGTCTTTGTTTTGGATGTGGCAGCCATCTGGAGATTTATATATATGCATAGAGAAATGGAAGAATTGAATTATGTAGTTCATGGGGTTTTGACTGTGCGTCAGAGAGAGAAATTAAGGAAGGAACCTTACACTGAAAAGCTTCTTGGCTTTGAGTTCCCAAAACTGAAGAATTGCTTTAAAATAAAGGAGGTGGAAATATCACAGTTTGAGAACCTTAGACACAATATGACTAATATGAACAATCCTGGAACAGCTGAAAGAGGCAGAGTTGAGAACTGGTGAGTGTATGTGAGCTTTATATTATCAAAACCTGCTGTTATTTTAAGTTGATTTACAAACACTGAGATACTTACAGAATCAGCACTGCAGAAGCTACCACTGTTTAACTGTAAGAAATGTGGCACTCCCAGCATATCTGCCTGCATCAAAGAATTAATTGTTCATCCATTTAATAAAGCCATACTTCTGAGGTGAGATTTCAATGGCAGGTTAAAATATCCACATTTTTTAGCTACAGATAGTCTGTCCTTTCATGTTGCCAAAACCAGTGGAGGGATTGGTACAGGCAGGGAGACTCAGTATACTGCTTTATTTATCCTGCAATGGACACTTGGTCAACTGAACTGAGCTCTTTTATCTCTGAGAGCTCTGAGCCAGTGCCTACCTCTTTCCAGTGACTATGAAGTAACTTCAAAAAACAACTTTAGACTTATCCATTAACATTCAGATAGCTAAATTTAGGGGAGAACAATCCTGCCCATAGCACATAAACACATATAATCCTCAGTCCCAATATGTCTTCACATATTTTCTTTCTGGATCACGTGCAGCTTATCTTAACTCATCACAAACAACCAACACAGCTGGAATAGCCAGTATCAAATTAAAAATGGGATTTTCTTTGTGATGAGATCTACAGAACTTAAATTTTAAAAGTCAAAAATATGTTTTCTAATAATTATAATAATTACCCAAAACTGTTGTTTGATGAACCCATAATCTGCTTGTACATGGAGCATGACAGAAGAACAAGTCAAAAGGAAAGGGGAAAAAACTATTTTCATAATATCATACCATAAACACAATATATTACTACTATCTGCAAAAGAACTTTCTTAGACAAAGAACAAAGGCACAATAAAATGTAGTGATACCTGGCAAGACACTGAAGCTCCTGAGGTTTCAAGGTATTTTAGAAAATTAATATCTTACACATATGCAGCAGGTTTCACCTGAAGATCTCAAAGCACTTTGTAAATATATATGCATTAATTAATCTTCACAGCAGCTCTATGAAATAAGCACTGTAAATATAATTATCTTGATTTTACAGATGGTTAACTTGAGACTCAGAGCACTGAAAAAACTCCCCCAAGTTCACACTGTGAATCAGCAGCACCGTAGTGACTTAGTGACTGGAATCTAGTGTTTCCACTGCCACTTCTCTTTGCTAACCCAAGTGACAAAATTCCCTTTGCTTAGGGTAGCAATAGGCTCCACACAGAGACAAGAGCTACTTTGGGACTTCACACTTTCTGGCTGGCAAAGCATTTCCCACCCTTTGAATCAGGGATATATACTGATTGAATATACTGATTGAATTGATAAATACACACAGTGTTATTCATTATTAATATGCTCATTAGCATCTGCATCATTACCACAGGAGAAATGTTATCAATAGACAGTGCTGGTGAGCAGGTATGATCCTGTATTGAATGTGGCCAGTTCTGGTGGCTCTTTGCTGCTTAAAAGGATGATTTCTTTAATAAGCTGTCCTTAAGAAGGCACAGGCAGCAATCACACTTCCTGGACATCTTTCGTCTTCATTTAGTGTGACATTCCCGTTGTAGCATGTAAATAAACTGTGGTTATCCCCACTGGGGAGAGGCACAGTTTGGTATAATGTCAGCCTGAGCTAAAACTGAGGAAGCTGAGCCTGCTCTGAAGGAGAGGGTCTCTCAAGCGCCCACATCTGAAATTTTCAGCCTACTCTTACCTTATTAAAAAGTCAACCTGCCAGCATGTAAATGGCAGTGAACAAAAGAGGGATGACATATGGCAAACACAGGCAGTAGTCAGGGGTAACATCTGTGTATGGAGGAGGCACTTGGGTTGTCAGAGCTGTGGGGCATCTGCAGGGGCACCTGGTGGTCCTCCTTCTCCTTAAAGTAGTGAAGGTCTTTCATAGGGTGGGTGATGCATTTTGAAAGCATTTAAAATGAAAATTATTTACCATTTTCATCTAAACTAGGTTCCTTAGTGTCATTCCACTCATTTTTGTTCTGTTTGGATTTGTTCCATACATAGAGCCCATCTCCATTTGGTACCTTTATTTGTGGCAATTTGTTCTTCAACAGAGGATCTTGATTTTTATTTTTAATAAAATAAAATAAAATAAAATAAAATAAAATAAATCTATATTTATGTGCTATAACATTCTATGCTACTGCCCTGTGATTTGGAAAGATATTCTCGCCCAGTAAGATCCCAGTTTTGTCCCTTCAAACTGTGTTGGGTCTGGGTGTCTGTCTGGGAATCTTGCAGGTTCATACTATTTCTGACTCTTCCCAATATATTAATGTCAAATGGTATCAGACCTCACCAGCTTCCCCTAGTAATGGTAGCTAAACCTCCATTAGAATGTTTACATATTCTCTTTTCTGATGTGACAGAGAACAAGATAAAAAACATACTCCCAAACTACAGAGGCAATAATTTGATCTGGTGAGGGTGATCACATGGGAGCATTTTAGGCTGATGTAAAAGGCCACAGACAGGTCCTACTTTATTCCAGGAAGGCATCTCCCCTGCAGCTTAGAGACAGCTGGATGTCAGATGTTCCCCAAGGTAACTTCTCCAGGGGTCTCTGCTCACCCTTGTCCTGATAAAGACACTTGGCCCTTCTTGGCAGTCAGTGGGGCAGAACCTGTCTGCCTACATTTCCTCCTGAGCGTCTAAGCCTGATTGAGAAGACACTGATTTTTGCTGTGAAGGTTAGGATATGTCCTGATTTCTTGCAAAATCTTGGCTGAGGAAATCAGCTGTGTGGGTGGCAAGCCCAGAGGACACAGGATTGTGAGCATCATTCAAAGCCAAATCCTGCCTTGGGTCTGCAGCATGCTGCACTCTTACTGTTTGCAGTCCCAGGCTCTCTGTTTTCCAAGGATGTCATGCTTTCTATTTTATTTTAATAGAGGCTTAGTTTCAAATCCACTGCTCAGCTGTGCCCGCCGGGAGTTGCTGAGGCCAGTAGCAGGTGTGTAGAGACATTTGAAAGAAGGATGTGCCCCTGAGCTCCCCCTTGCACACCACTGCTCTGGGGGTGGACCTCGACTACTGGGCATCACAAAGGATCCTTGAAGACAGCTCATGCCAATTTTACTCACTTATCTGTATGCAAGTACATTGAGGTGAGGGGGTAAGAGGGAGAGAGAGAGAAAAGTGAGAGGAGCCTCCAAAATCAGGGAGCAATATCCACAAACTCTCTGAAGCACCACATGATTCATTCCTTGATTTTTTTTCCCCAAGTTTGAAAGATGTCCTGAGGTAGACAGCCATATCTGCATAGATTTATTTATAAAGGGGAAGTTCTTATACTGCGCATATCCGTGTTGATTGCCACATTGTTACAGGCACCTGGGGAGTCCATAAAGGAATCAAAGAATAAAAAAAAGGTATAATGTAAAAGATTTACAAACAACAAAAGCCATAATGCATTTCCTGTGAAGTCCTGAAATAAGGATTTCTCACAAAGGAGGCCCAGGAACAAAGCTAACACATGAACACAGCTCTTGGTGTAGCAGACAATCCTAGATCTACATACTAATCTAATTACCATCTTTGTTTATGTGTGGGTCCTTCCAACTACCTTACCATCATTCCACTTTATTGCAAGCACTGATTACATAGAAAAGCTTGAAAATAGAACACAAGAAAAGAAACAGGGCTGAAAACCTACCTCATCTCCCCAAAAAGCCACAACAACTATGGACTTTTTCTTAATAACAGAGGAATTTACTCACTTTGAGCTGGAATGCTGTTTGACTGATGTAGGCACAGCTTGCCATCCCTAGAACTGGCATTGTTTGCCAGCTGTTAAAAACGAGTTTTTTTCTGGACTGCTTGGCATATGGCAAAGATGCTGCAGGACCCTCTGAAAACCTGGTGCTCTTTGTCTCGCACCTCTCAGTTATGACTGGAGATAGCTTTAACTCTGAAATGTGAAACCAGTTAACTGATCCTTCCACCCAAACTGGCCTTGGAGATACTTTCTCCTGCAGGGCTGAACCACAGCTGCTGAACTCCTGCTGTTCACAACTTTCCTACAAAGCGTAAAGCACCATGGGTTTGGGATTCTACCTTGAGTGATGACATCTGGTAAGCTTCATCACCCTGCACAGCCAGGCTTTTCTCTCTGAAACTGCCAAGCCAGCTACATTCACGCTTTGGCTGACAGCATTTGGGGAAGTGAAAAGAGACTTCAATGCTTTGTTTTATGATTGTACAAGTTGTCAGTCTTGAGGTTCTTTGACTAACTTCTGCCTTCTCCAGGGACAAACAGCTCTGCTCAAACAATGAGAAATGCCAGTGATGCAAAACCAGAGTCTAAATGTCCACGTGAACTCAAAAACAGCAGGACAACTCATAGAAGAAAAATCCATTGAAAACTACTGATACAAAGAATGTACCCCTGACTCTGGAAATCCCTGAGCTGCCAATTGCAGGGAGCCAGGAAAGCATATTGCTCTTGCAATTTTCCCTCTGCTTTATGACTGACTAGGCTAGGAGATGGGATATGTGTCAGAATAAGTGTTGGACTGATTGACTATAGTTGTTCTATTCTTTTTCCTGTTTTCTTTGGAAAAAGTGAATCCATGCTGTTGGGATTCAAGCAAGACTGGTTCCCAGGAAGGCACTCCTGTTTATTGAGATGGGGGCAGAATTGGAAGAAAAGATTTTGTATTTAATCTTTCTCTCCCAACAGTTGCCTAAAGAGTTTCCATGATGAATACTTGCAGATACAATGCCCATCATTTAGAATGCATAAAAGCCATAGAAATATGGTCTTCCCAGAAAAAAAAAAAAAAAAATCTGGGCATTATTTGTTTTTTTAAACTGTAAACTCAGAAGTCAAAGTCCTTTCCAGCTGGAAGTGGAAAATAACTACTTTTAAAGGCTTTCTTTTGGTAACAAAGTGCCCTCCTTTACAAGTGGGTCTATTTGCAGCAATGTGCCTGTGAAAAGGGAAGGTTGCTGCAGGTTTGAGAAAACACTGTTGAACCATTACAGTGTAAACATCCTAATTTGGATTTAGAACAAAATGTGCTTAAAAGACCATCAGACAGACAGAGATTTCTTTCTGTGATCACTCAACTTTAGGAATCTTTGTCTAAACAGAAATTTAACTAGAGCTAGATAACAACTCCCTCCAAACTCTAGAAAGAAACCTTTTTTCTTTAAAAGCCCTCAAAATATTCAGTAAGTTCTTAAGAACCAGCTCACAATGACTTTCTTTTAGATACATAAGGATGCTACCGAAACCAGGGAACTAAGCTATTCACTTATCTACCCCCACACTCCAGTTTTGATTGATTACAGAAATCTGAAAACAGCTATTGCAAAAAGAAAGGTGGTTTAACTCAGGAAGGTGAGCGGAAAGATGAGCAGATAGAGCTTGAGGTGGTTGGACTGATGTTGGATCAGGGAACTGCACAGACGAAACCTGACTTTTGAAGTCAATAACTAGGTATGGCCTTAGCAGTGTAGACAATTACTAAGATAAGATGCAGTTTTACCAATTGTACATCTGTATGTCAAGCAGAACAAATGAAATCCTTGACAGTCTCTTATAGGATAACAATCCAATTTTAAAGTGCATGGTACAGGGATGAGAGCAATAGACACAGGTTAAGATAAATCTTTCTGTTTTGCTCTACTTTCCCAGATAATTTATTCAGTAGTTTTATTTATTTTTTCATATTATGGAAATCTCTGTGCATGCTCCTTCTGTAATAAATTTGAGGAAATATTGCTATAAGAATAGGGATTGACAGGTTGATTCTGTATTTTGTGATGATTTTTTTTTTTTTTACTCTAAGAAACAGATGCAGTTCACTGGTAGTCCACAGCTTTGCTAAATTTGTATTAATTCATACTAATTTGGTATTAATTTACACTGAGGGTATACTCCCTTGAAAGATGCAAATATTAGAGCAAAAGGTTAACATTGCTGCACAGGCTCACAGCACAGATAAGGTCCATGGTGGCAATGCATAGGGATACTAGAAACAATGAATTTGTTTCAATACTTTTCAGTTTCAAACTTTTCTGCTGACTTCAAGTGGAGAGAGCTGGGAAAAAAACCTGCTAGGCTTAGTATCAATAAAATTGCTACAGATTTCATATGGGAGAAAGTTGAATCCTGGCTCTGAGTTTACTGTAGCACAAGATATGGTCTAAAAGAAATACCCTAACTGCTAGCCATCACTCCAAGGTCTTCATTAGACACAAACTTTGACAGTGCTGTCAAAACCTTAAATTAATCAGCTGGGATCATGACTCCACTAGTGTAAAGCAACATATTTTTTGAAATCTCTGCACCAGTTACTGCCACTACAGAAAAGGTTGTGTGTTACTGTTGTGTAAAACCTGCTGTGTTCTACCCCAAAGGAACAGTATTTAAAGAGCAATAAGGTGTTATTTTGCACTTTTACTTCCTGTGACCATTATGTACATCTGAGAACTTGCTTTTTCACAGTGTAATTTTCTACTTCTGTTTCCCTTAGTGCTTTGAAAAAAAATGCTGTAACTTCTCCCCGTTCTCTTCAGGAAGAAGCTAGTACGTGCAAAATATTTCAGTAGGAACACAACTGCCTTCCACTTGAATGAAAAACATGTCCCATTTAACTTCATCCAGATGAAAGGACTTTTCCTTTGGAATTTCCACTTCCTCCTCAACAACCATTAAGTGTCACAGTCATGGAAAGCAGAATGGATGCAAGGAGAGACTGGAGCAATCAACTCAGAATCAGCCACTCTGCACCAGGTGTGGTCATTTGAGTGACACCAAAGCCTTCTTCTAACATCCTCCTCAAGGAGCTTCACTAAACAAAGGTAAGGGGATGGACCTTGCTGATTGCAACCATCAGCTGTGGGTTGGAAGTGGTGTCCCAAGTGGCCAATGTTGCAACCTCACTTTAATGTTTAATTTCATGTTTAATTTTTAAAATTTGATTTGATCATTATCATAAACATTAAACAATATTTCCTGTTTAAATATGAATAGGCTGCATTATTTGATTGAAATGAGTGTTCAGATGGCTAATGCGTTTTATTATGGCCATAGAATTTTACTGTTATTTCCCCTCCAGCTGCTGCTGTTGCAGGGAACTCAAAGGGATTCAGTTTTCAGTAAGATGGGCTCTACTGGATGGCATGGTGTGGTACACAAGCTTGCCAAGAAGAGTCTTTACCAGCCTGGGGATGCTGCTGCTGGTAGTTTTATACAGCTGATGAGTGGCTGTTATGGTTCAATGTCCATACAGGGACCTCTGAAAGGCTCCTCGCTGCCTATTATCCCCCCCTGCACCTCACATCTCTAATTTGCTTTTGGAATGCCAGCTCCCATCTTTGGTTATCCTGTGATAACATCCTCTATCAGCCAGTAATTGAATTTTGCAGACAAGTGTCTCACTGCTTTCTCCCATGCTAGCCCTTTATGCATGGTAGGAGCTCCTTAAAGAGAGCTGCAATCCCATCCTAGTTTCCTGAAATTTCTCCAGAACTGGTCCCCCAGCACTCACGTTTGACTTTGACAACACTGTGACCATGTGTGTATTGAAGCTACTTCTCCTCTTGCTATGAAACTTACAGTTTTCTCAACTCTGTTTGCTGGTTTTGTTTCTTCTTCTCTGTTACTCATCTTGCATTGTAAAAAGTTTTGAGTTGAGCATGCCTCTAGCTGGTCTTTGCAAAGTTTACAGTACTTTCCCATGACAAGCACTTCTCAGCACTATCTTAATTAGGGTGAGGTGGGAAACAAGAATTCTATTTAAAAGAAAATGTCAAGTTTTCATACTTAATTTTTGTTCCGCATCAATGACCTTTAAAATATGGTTGGACTGACATCATCACTCTTCCCCCTTGAATACCCATGAGCACAGACATCAGGATAACACAGCAGCAAAGGTAATCTGTGCCATCAGAGTATGTATTACGCACTGAAGCACTTGCTATTGCATTAAGTCCATTCTGGAACTCAGAAACCTAGCCAATAAAAATTTTATTGAATTCTCTATTTTTGTCTCCAAAGTAGGAATCACAAAGAATTAGCATTTTTGCCTGAAAAATTACCTCAGTCAGGGCTAATTCTTATGTGGATAATAAGTATTTAAGAAAGTTTGTTTCTAGCACAATGCTTTAACACATCCAGGCCAAATGTTATTGGCAAAGCACAGTGGTTAATGGAACTGGAAATTGGTAACAGTTCTCTTTGATTAAGAAAAGAAGCATTTGCAACTTTATTAAGATGAAGGTTCAGTTCAGTTAACCCTTTGGAACCGTTATAATGAAGAAGCAAGTCCTTACTACAAGATAATTATGAAAGAGATGAACCCACTTCTTGTGTTGGGGAGCAAAATTCTAAACATTTACAGATGGGAAAAAAATAGTTACAGGTCTTTGAATCCAACATTTCTGTTGAATGGAATTTCTCCAACTTGATGAGGAATAAGTAGTTAAGGGTGGTGCTCTTCTCTGACTTTTGCCATCCAGGAATTTCCTTAAGTGGCTACAGATATACAGAAAATGTGGGTAGATAGAAATGAACTTCCACAAAGTGATTCATTCTCATCAGTTTTAGAAGTGAATGAATGACTGTATTGGAAAATGTCTTTTCTTCCTTATTGATTGCTGAATGTACCTCAAACAAACAGCTGAGAATAAACACCTAATCTTCCTAAGACAGAAGGTATTACAGATGAACATACTCCACCCTCAAATTATTTGCTCCAAATATTACAGCAAGAATGAGACCAATAGTAATAAACTCTTCTTATTTCCAGACCTATGTTCTGCTGTCTGAAAAATGGTGACCTCTGCAGTGGCAATAATTAGAAAAATCTACAATCTATAACATTTCCAATCAAGTATTTTTCAGTATCTTGTCTTCAATACCATCACCCATCACCACTTCTGATTGCTTTGAGGCCTTATAAAATGTATATATTTTTATACATCTGAATTTGTTTCAGAGACAGAAACAAATTCAAAGTGTGCATAATGAGGGCAGTAGTGTCAGACACCACAGTAGAGATAAGTTGCAGCAATCAAAAATGAAAAAGACATAAGGTTTGTGGGTCTCTCATAATACAGCATATCTCCCCACTGAATATTTAAAAATATGTTGCCTATCCTCATTTTTAGTGGTCTAAATAAAAAGTTACATCTGTTCTCCTTTGATGCCTGACCCACAGTGTGAGAAAATTCAAAATGAATTTTTTTCTTCATTGAACTTTGTACACATTTTATAAATATTGCTGGACCTGATCATCTGAAAGGTTTGTTCCAACCTAAGTGATTCTACAATTCTGCAAAATTCCTTTTTACTTGAACTTTACACAAAGATAGGGCTTCTCATGCTTCCTTGGAGAATTTAATTGCAGACCTCAACATTGTCTTATTGCAGAAATTCAAGTGTGCACACACAAGTGTTTGACAGTCATGGAAAATACACATTGTTCTTATGCAACAGAAGATACTTTCAGCAAAAAGGAGTCTCTGAAGGTACCAGATACTATTAATAACTAGATATGATCTATCACACAAAGGCAGATACCAGAAAACTCAGAGCTGTGACCCTCTAAAGCACAGTATTCACCCATGAATCTGTGTGCTCCCTGAGCAAGATGTGGTCTCTGTAACAGTAGTTACAGCACTGAGATGGATTCCTTGCTGCAGGAGGCTGAACCAGAGAAAATCACTGCAAGTCCTCTCCAGCAGCAAGACAGAGTGTGCAGCTACATGGTTTTGGTGTTCCTGTCTTCTCTACAGATTTTTACAATATGCACTTACATGGTGCTCCACATTGGTAAAACCAGGTCCTAATTGTATTTCATAATCAAATCTGCTTCTCCACTCAGGTATTGTACAGCTGGCAATTCAGAATGAATATAACAAATAGGTTCAAGTTATTTATTTATTTGTTTGTTTGTTTGTTTATTTAGTGCTCTCCTTGATTTTCCCCTAAACCAAATGTAAAATACAGCAGGTATAAATGATCCAGGAGGCATTCCCAGAGCCAAGATATTTATATTAATAAAAAATTCTGGAAATAGGATTATGTTAATGGAAATCAGTCCCTCTTGCATTCTGAAAATATCTTGTGCTTCATCGTATGAGTATATTTGAAAATGAGCTGCTTTCTCTCCCTTCTTCCTGCTTTCTCCCTGTGTCTATTACAAGGATTTTAATAGAAAGACATTCAAATTGTAACACTCACCAGCCCATGAGAATCAATTATTTTTTTTTCAGTTGCTGGTTACCATATTATTTTGTATAATTGTTGATGTCTGTCATCTATATTATCTCACCCAAAATGCGATCAGTCTCTCTCTTTCTTGCTCTCTCTCAAACACACACATGACCCCCAAAAATAACAACAATTAAAATATTCTAAACCCCCTTCACAAATCAGACACAACTTTGAGGGAAGAAAAACAACAAAAGCAATAAAAAAAAATAGAAGAGCCCATCTAGCTAATTAATCTACCCAGTAAGTGCATGCATGTGTGTGGTGGATCAGATAAGCTTGATAGCAGGTGATGTGGGTCGGGCTTTGCACACACTCTGAAAAGGTTTTGATGATTGCAATTACTCGCCCACGCTTTGACACAGCACACAATGAAAGACTACAATTAGACAACTATTATTCATAACTGCTGATACCAAAGATGTCCACACAAAGGCAGCTCACTTTGTCACTGCATTATTCACACTGGAGGTATATTTGTGTATGTGAATTTGTGAAAGGTGCCCGTTTCTGTTTGTATTTGTGGCACTGTATAAATTATCTAGATTTATGCAGTCTATCTCTGTAAATCTCTGAGCACACAGTCATGCAGATTGCTCTTTTGCCCCTCTCTGGAGACTTTTGCACATGGAGAGGCAGCAGATCCCCTGGTCTGCACTCAGAACCCATAGCAGGACTTACATCAACATTTCTGGGGCTTGAATGAAGCCCTGGATAGGTATGTGGGAGAGAAGGATGAGGTTTTTGTCCTGAGCTCGTGTCTTTTCAATCTCTCTGGTTCACATTTCCCTTGCAGCACTATGTGCTGAATGGGGGCTTCTGGATTTGGTCTTGTTACCAAGAAGTTTACTGCTTTACTGCAGAAGGTTAAGAGAGAATATTTCCAAACTGATTTTAGAAGAGAAATTACTCCCTTTGCTCAGCACACACAACCCAGTGCTCTTAGCAAAATCTTTAAGCAGGGAGTGTGGGGACTTCTGCTCAACTCAGAGCACACTGGCCATGGTATGCCACTGGAGATTTTGGGATATAACTAAATGTGGCGAGGTATTCCAGAATAATCAGTTTCTAAGAACTAATATTAATAATGCTTAATAAGGGAAAGTGATTGTTAGCAAGAATACCCAAAGTTGATTAATCTAATTTGGGCTACAGTAGTCTGACTGAGAAAAAGCAACTAGAGAGGGAATTAATTAAGAATAGCTATTCTTTGCTAAAGGTACATTATATCGTAATCTGAATGAAAGTGTCTGTGTAAAGAGCCCTTTCAAGAGCCCTTTCGATTTATTTTATCCTCTGGAAAAAGGGAATTCCAGTCACATGTTGCCAAAAGGAGTTAAATCACCAGTGGGACAAGGTTCTCTGCCCTGTGCAGGAATAGAGCTGCAGGATATACCAGGGCCAGGTTTAGCCCTTGCTCTTGCCTTAGCTGTGTGCATAGCAGTCCTCACTGTAGACACCAGCAAGATGATCACTGCATGAATAATATAGTGGTAGATTTATACTGACTAACTTAGGTCATGTGAAATCCCAAAGCAAAAGCAAGTTAGCCACATTTTTACAATCAATCATGTTTTTAATTGATTTACTGCTGCATCATCAGGATGAAAACATCCACTGAGCCCTGCAACATACTTATATCTCCTGACAGTAAACATTTATTCATGGAGGTTCTTGGACTGCACTGAGAATTCCTAGCAGGAAATTCAGTCACAATGAAGTGAAATGCAAGTGTATGCATTAATGACCAAATCAGAAGACACAAAAATAATAAAAAAACAAGAGTAATAAACCTCTCCAGGGAATAGCATCATTGTTAATGAAGCAAATAATCAATAGACTATTGTTTGAAAGTGATGCTTGTTGCATGACTGCTTAGATGGAGACTTGAATAACAGCAGCATCCTGAAAAATGTATCTTGAAAGTAGATGCTCTGTGACAGTCATTTGGTAATCTAGGAGGTTTTTTGCTGATGGCAAACATTTGCAAATCTACACATTTTGTCTCCCCAGAAAAGCAGCGCCCAACTTTTTCTAGCCCCTAAAATCCAGGTTGTGGTTTACCACCAAGAAATAGCAATTTGGGCACGAAAAACAGTGGAGCTGCAGGAAATTGAGACCTCAGAAAGGTGCTCAGATGATCTTCTTGTGCTGATATCTGTGCTTCCATAAGTCCTTGCTTAGGAGACTGACCAGGGGAAAGCATGAAAATCAGTGAGCAGGGAGTCACAAGACAGGGATGATGCAAAGAATTGCAGCAGCTTATGTCACTCCCAGAGTTGAGATCTTTCAGCCAGGATTTTCTCCTCTCATGGGAAGAGAAGGGCAATGAGAACAGCTGGGGTGACACACCAGTGCCATGTCTTTCCCTTTTCTCATTGCCTTGCTGGTGTCCTTTCCTCGGGGCTGTTTCACCCAGGGACCCAGCTGTGGTGGTTTCCTAACACGAATGCATTTGGCCTGAGTCAAGACAGTTCCTTGTCATAAGTCTCTGGAGCTTTCTTTGGGGAAGCTGGAGTTGTTAACAGCAGGTCTGGCTTTCCCAGCTTTCAGAATGGTCGCATCAGGTAGCAGATGACAGGGCTTGTCACTGTTTGTACATGTCAGGTGGGAAGCAAGGGAGACCGTGCCTCAGAGTTCAGGGCCAGGTAGATGTACTTTGCCTCCTGCCATCTCAGGCAGTCCAGGCTTCCTTCATGTCCCCAGTGGGGTTTCCAGCTGCAGACATCCCCCAGACTTGACAGAATGGTGAGAGCCCTGCTGCTGGGCCCATGGATACACAGCAGAGTGGGCAGGGGATTTGCAGGGACTCTTGCAGAAGGACAGAATGCAAATAGGGCACTGTGGATGCTTCCACCCCACACTACTGGTCCTGCTTCCTACACTGGGTGTTTTTGAACCGTTCCCTGCTTCTACAGTGCCAGGACCAGCACTCTGTAAAATGCCTGTCTATCCAACTAAAAAAGTAGTGCACCATGTTTTCAGTGCTACTGCCTAACTACATGTGAAACTTGCTGGGTGTGTCTGATCCTTGAGAAGGAACTTTCCAGCTAAAATTCCCAGCACTGAAGAAGTGAGGCTCTGCTGAGAGGAACTTCTCTAGCAAAAACGCTCATTTTAAGAACACAGATCCCAGCTTGAATTTGTATCTGGGAGCCACATGTCAGTAAGGGCACTCATTCCTCAGTCTGACTGTTCAGGACGTTTGTTTTCCTGCCTTGAGGAAACCTTTTGGCTTTCCAAGACCTGAGCACAAAAGTTTTTCACAGGAAAATGGAACTCCCACAGCTGATTGTGCCCTGGACCTGGAGCAGCTTATGGGTATAACACAGCATTACACACATTCTTTTAGATATTATGTCCCAGAAATTAAGGCATGTTAGTCTTAAATACACGAGCAGCTCCATTGACCGATGGGTGAGATGGCACAGGATTTAAACTATGCATGTGTTTAAGCACCTAGCATATGAGATTTTCTCTCTAGTACACTTCTCTCTCCCCTGGGCTTAATTTCAACTCCTTCCCCTTTATAGACTATGGTCTCTGCTGTAAATTCAGCGAGTCAGGGAACTAATTTTTTAAAACTATATTCTGCTTGAAATATTGCAAGTAAAGAGCAGATGAGAATATATATCAGTTAAATGCTTTTTTAAAGGCATATATGACACGACATGACACGACACTGGATTTTAAAATGAAGTGCAGTAACAAGGAACCCCCAGCTGGAATTTCCTAAAATATGGCTTTCCTCCTCTGGAACCACTTTTAATTTTAAGTGCTGACTTTCCTGACCCAGAATAAAGTTACAGGCAATGTTTACTAGCCAGCATAGAAGGGAATTGCTCCCTTATTGCATTCCAACCATTCAAGCCACTGAAAATCAATATAACGAAGTAAGAAAGAAAGAATAAGAGCATACCCTTCCTCTCCCCCCCTCCACATGCACCGACAAACACATCTATAGAGCTGTCTCTCTCCTCCCCACTATGACAGGTAGTGGCCCTCTCTAACCTTAGAGGCTGGCAGTGAAGGAAGATGAAGTTTGTCACATTGTTCCTGACCAGTAAGTTGTACAGCTAGGTCACCTCCAATTTTTAGCTAGTCAGTCAAGGCTACCTTTCCACGAGCAGTGCACAGCTGCCATTCCCCAACAAATAGTGAAATGATGAGTCCATGTCACAGTGGAGGACACCATCTAAACTCCTGGTATCCCCTTCAGTCTGGTAACATGATGGGAGATGACAGGGACATGAGGTGGGGCTGGCATGAGGCAGGAATCTCCAGAACAGGTCTCCTTGTGGAGGCAGTGAGGGGCTGACCTCTGGACATTTCAGAGACACAGGGAGCTGTGAAGGGGTGGAAGATCATGTCTGAAAACTGCTACTTCAGGGCTGGAGGAAAGAAGCTGATCAGTACTTGACACCAGAGCCTGCAGGCAGACAAGATGCTGCAGCAATGATCCAGAAGACATCTTCCTGATGTCTTGCTTACTTAGTGCACTTTTGTGCCAAGGTGGGAGGAAAAGGAGAAAAAAGAGAGAAGGAGGAATGCCTCTCTTGTCGATTCTGCATCAATTGCTAAAGTTTCTGCAGAAAGGCTGCACTGGTCTGAAAAGAGGCTGGATCTTCAGTAACAAGGATACTTTTGATTTCTTTGTGGCATTCAGACTTGTTCATGGCAAAAAGAAACCATCCTGTCTACAGCTCTGTGTTTTATCTGAGTGCTGGACTTTCCATACCAAAGCAGAGATCCAGTGCGGAAGTGATACTTACTCCTGTCTCCCCATGGCACGGTCTGACTGTGTGCTGTGCTCTTTAAGACAGATTTTGATTGCTGGTGGGGAACTGCAAGTGCTTTTGACCCTGGGTGCAGTCAGGGCAGGGGCCTTGTGAGCCACAAGTTAGCAACACGCACCAAGTGCTGGAATTTTCACCTGTGGGAAGGCAATATGAGCGGCTTTGCCATCTCAGTTTGTTTTTGGCTTTTTTTTTTTTTTTTTTTTTTTTTTTTTTTTTTTTTTTTTGTGTCACATAGAGCTTTTCTTCCCCTGGTAATGAAGATAAAAGAGAAGAAAAAGGCAGAGCCTTCATTTTCCAGCACCATGAACTAAAGACTGACCAAAGATGAAGCTTCTGCAAGATCAGCAAACCCATCCTTATCCTGAGCATCTCCAATCTACTCTTAAAACACATCCCAGGATGTATCTCTATACAACATAGTCTCTGCCAGTCCTTGGAGGCCAGAACCTTTCCTACAGCCTGACAACTTTATCACCTCGCTCCCTCCTACTCACTTTCACTTGTCTTTTGGTGCATGGGGTATTCAGGGTGATGCCTAGTGCCAATGTTAATGGGAATAACACCTGGAGGCTGCTGGAAGGAATCAAGGCCTCTGTCTTCCCAAGCCATCACTGCTTTGCAAGCTCTGGCTCTCACCTTTAATGTGGAGTCAGCTTTCTTGGCACATGGAGGATTCACCCTGTGGGATATTTTGCTGACTTTTCTCTTCACCTTGACTCAGACATGCACAATAGAAATAGCAGCTGCGGACTCCTATGGTTTCAGACCCTGCCCTGTTTCAATTAGAGAGTCGCGTAGGTTTGCAGAGGAGGTTTTCAAGAAGGATGTGTGGGCTTCCTTTTGAGTCTTAACATAGAGGAAAAAAAGAGCACTAAGCTGCCTGTTTCTCCTGAGTATCCCCAAGCACCAGCCGTCATTGTCCTGCTGCCCTCCTTGTCTAATGGGGAGGAGCACAGTGTGCCCAAAGTGTATCACCACCCCATCACACTGGTCATACTGACTCTAGTCACATCTGGCCTCAGTTTTAGGGCCCTCATGACTAGAAAGACATTGAGGTGGTGGGGTGTATTCAGAGAAAGGAACAGAGCTAGTGAGGGGTCTGGAGCATATGTCTGATAAGGAGCATCTAAATGCAACTGGGGGCAGGGTGGGGTGCAGCCTGGAGAGAAAGAAGTACAGAGGTGGATGTTCTCACGCTCTACAACACCCTGACAGGAGAGTGCAGCCAAGTGGGCATCAGCCTCTTCTTCCAGATTACAGGTGACAGGGCAAGAGAGAGTCAGGCTCAAGCTGCACCACGAGAAGTTCAGAGTGGATACTGGAAAAATTCTTCACTGAAATGGTGGGCAGGCATTCAAACAGGCTGCCCAGGGCAATGATCGAATCACCGGCCCTAGAAGTGTTCAGAAAGGTGTGTGGATGTGGCATTTGGGGACATGGTTTAATGGTGAACACAGTGGTGCTGGGTTAATTGTTTGACTTGATGACCTCAGAGGTTTGTTTTTTTTTTTAACCCTAATGATTCTGTGTTTCTGTAAAGAGTTATGTACTCACAAAATCCTGTTCTCCCAGCAGAAGGACATGAGAACAACACCACAGGGTGAAGGGCATTGCTGAGAGTAAGAGAGCTTGGAGAGGCAGAATGCTTCTCACTTCGGTGTCACCCTGCCCTGGTAACTTGGGTAGCCTGGTGCAGGTAGGAGCATGGCTGTTGTGGTGATGAGGTCAGCTCTGTGAACAGCTTAGTCCTGGGGCTGGAGAGGAGGTGACCCCTCAGCAGTGGAAGGGAGTCTCCCAAGGCTGCAGGAAAGGAGCATTTCCCAATTATCCTTTCCCAGCCCAGGTACACCACAACGCCTGGTGTGGAATTGGGCAGAAGCTGATTTGGCCCCCAGGCACCTCCTGCTGCTGCAGGAGGTAGGAAATAGGTGGGAGAGCAAAATATGATGCCTGAGCACCCCTTGATGGCCATGCTCACATCTGGAATACTCAATTTTAGGGTATCCCTGTGTCCTGGACAGTCTCACAGAGGCACTCAGCAGGATGAGAAGCACACTGTGACCTAAGGGATAAAATGACTTTCACAGCTTCTCAGAGGTGCTCTTGTTACTGAGCAAGAGTCTTCTCCTGGCCCTGCTCCTCCATCTCCCTCATTAGGCTGGAGAGAAGTAAGATAGATCATCTTCAACATTAGGCACCATCCTCACCTTGAAGAGGGAGGAAGAGAGAGAGATGATGACCAAAAAACTGAGGAGCAAGGGTAAGCTAAAATTTAATTTGAAAAATAAAGATAATTAGTTTTGCATTTAGCTATTCTATTCCTTTTTGTCTTTGAAGAATTCCGATGAAATTGTTCTAAAAAAAGTCAAGCTAACATCTTGCCTGAGACACTCACCTCTTGGCCCTGGGGAAAGGCTGTGTGCTCTGCAGCCTCCCATGAGGCTACAAGGAGTAGTGCCTGCTAGAGGCTTGCGACAATGATAGGGCTTAGAAACCCATCAGGATTTTTACAGCAATCTCAAGCTGTTTTGAGGCCTTGCCCTCTGCTGTCATGTGCACACTTGAGATTTTTTTTCCTTTCTTGTTCAATAAATCCCTGGTTTTCTAGACCTCAGGAGCATACCAAAGTTTGAAAGTGACCCAAGTTCAAGCTAAAGGCTCAGCAGGAAACAAATAAAGGAACCTAAACTCTATTATTAAACGAGTAAAACCTCATGACATCTTTAGGTCTCACTTATATTTTCTGAGTCCTTGAAATTGCTAATAAACACTGAGAAAATGTCTGGAGCTTTGATCCTCAGATAATATTTGGGAACAAATTGAGAAATATACTTGTCAACACTTGAAGCTTTTAGAAAATTCTCCACATTTTCAAGTTTGGCCAGCTTGTATACAGAAAGGGTTTTGCAAAGTCAGTCTGTATTTGGTTTGAATAGCAAGGTAGTGGGGATCTGCAGGGCTACTTTCTGTGATAAGGTGAGAGAAACTCCCCTATATATCACAGAGCCAATACCAGCCAGCTCCAAGATGTACCTGCCACTGGTCTATAATGGGCCCCTGTGGTAGCACCTCTGGCATAAAGTATTTAAGAGGAAAGGGTGAAAACTGCAGCACAACAGCACAGTAGCTGGAGCAGAGGACTGAGAATGTGTGTGAGGAGCAGCCCTGCAGACGGCTAGGGCAGTGCAGAAGGAGGGGCAGGAGCTGCTCCAGGCTCTGGAGCTCAGATTCCCCTGCAGCCCCTGGAGCAGCCCATGGTGAGGCAGCTGTGCCCCTGCAGCCAGGGAGGGCACGGGGGAGCAGAGATCCACCTCAGCCCCTGGGGGAGCCCAGGATGGAGCAGGGGGATGCCCACAGGAGGCTGTGACACCGTGGGAATCCTGTGCTGGAGCAGGATCATGGCAGCATCTATGACCCCTTGGGGGACCCAGAATGGAGCAGTCTGTTCCTGAAGGAATGACCCCATGGGAGAGATCCATGCTGGGACAGGCTATTTCTGGAGGACTGACCCTTTGGAAGGGATCCACACTGGAGCAGTTAATGGAGGACTGCCTCCTGTGGGAATGACCTCATACTGGACCAGGGTAAGTGTGAGAAGAGTCCAGCCCCTGCTGGGGAGGGAGCAACAGAGACAACACACAATGAACTGGCCACAGCCAGAAATAAGGAGTAAAGTTAAGCCCAGGAAGAAAGGAGGGGTGGGGTGAAGCTGTTTTGAGATTTGACTTTCATTTTGCATTGCCCTCTTCTGATTTGATTGGTAATAAATTAAATAAATTTCCCTGAGTTTGGTCTGTTTTGCCTGTGTTGGTAATCAGTGAGTGATCTCTACCACACTTATTTGACCCAGGAGCTTGCTGTGGTATTTTTTCTATCCTCTGCCCATCTGAGGACTGGAATGATAAGAGTGGCTTGGTTAGCACCTGGTGTCCAGCCCCAATCAGCCCATGACACAAACTTTTAGATGCATGCATTGTTTTCCATATCTCTGGCATGGAGTTAGTATGAATGAGAAACAGACAGATCTCAGGCATAAAGCTAGCATTGAAGTCAGTTTCCCCCAAGGCACAGGTCTCCTTATTATTTCATCTGCTAAGCAGTGATTAAACAAGAAAATAATTCTACCACATAGCCTTCAACATAGTTTTGTCTTACAATCAGTTTTTTGAAATGACCTAAATAAAATGCATAGTCATGGTCATGCATAACCTTGACCTACAGATATTCAAAATATAGCTCCTGCTCAGAATTTGCTCCCTGAAGGGTAGGATAAATTTAACCAAACTGTCCTCCTGACTGAATCTCAGCACAGACCAGCACCCTTTTTACTAAAGATATCATAAGGACCATGTTTCAAAATAAGCGTGGCCAAATATGAACTCTGAAAATCCATGAAATGACTTTCAACTTGCAGAAGTATTTTGCACATATTAATTACACTTTAAATCACCTGGCTTAAATAGACACAGCAGAACTACTTCAAAACTAGCTTTGATGTTTTCCTGCTGTGAGCAGGAGGCTAGACTTCTGCATGTTCTCCAGACTTTCATTCCAATCAAAATGACACAGTTTCATGAAAACTGAACTAAGATGTTGAAACCAGAAGGTTGATTGATGAGACACTGGAATTTTACAACCACAGGCTGTGTTGTTCCTCCAGACCTAGAGACTGAGTGCCACAGTCCTGCCTCACTGTTGGCCATCCCCCCACTCCACATGCCACCCAGTGCCCCCAGGATGAGCCTGGGGATGTGAGCTGTGTCTCTGCTGAACAGCTACACCACTTTCAGAGGAAGCAAAAGCATGAGGTGTTTGAAGGTGTCTCTGTCTTAGCAGATTTGCATGACCAGGTCCATCAGCAATTGCTGCCTCTGGCATGCCTGAGTAGTCAGATGCTCTTCAAAGACTTGTGGTGGGCAGTTTTAGCCATACATCTTTTCATCTTTTATAGCCACACTCCTTATGTTGGGGCCATTAGCAATATCTCTAAACTCCCTTTCAATCACGTTTTACAGTTCCTGTTCAGAGCATTGAGGTACCTTTTATGGTTGAGATGACACTTTCATTATAAGCTGCTGTTTTCAGTAGTTTATAACGTTCCCCCAAAATTACTTTTGAGGGTTGAAATTTTCTTATGCTTTCTTATTAACAGGCCAGCAGTGAATTTATTTAGAAAGTTGGAAGATAGTCTCCACAGCTCTTTTGGAGCTGTCAATACTTCAGGAAAAAACCTCAAACTAACCAAATCAAAACTTGTTGATCATTAAAAAAGAAAAGTAGGCATGCACTTTGAACATACTGTGACACAAAAAAATGTGGTGACCACGGGGTCCATGAGACACCACTTTATTATCATTAAATTTAGGCAATGAAAAAAAATTAAAGACAATGAGATATTTTAAACTCAGATACAGTACAAGCCTAATAGTAAGAGGAGGAAAATGTACTTATGTTTGTTGGAGGTTGAAGGACCTTTTCTGCTGGCTTCAGCATTTTGAGCTTCCTGAGCTTTGTGTAGTGGGCCTTTACTACAGCATCAATAAATGCCTTTTCACTTCATAAGCTAAAGAGTCTAAGCTAAATATATAAGAAATGCAAGTAAGGTTTTTATCCACTGCTCTGAAGGCATTTGCTCACTTTTCACTACATGTGTGTTCCAGATGGACCTTGATAATGGTTATTGATGCCAAATATTTTCAGACTTTTGGCTGAAGAACAGGAGTAACAGTCTGGGCATATGCTGCTTCCAATTGAGTCTACTTTTCTTTTCAGGGAAAGAAAATAGGTATTGTCTTCTTTCCTTCTCAATGCTTAAATCTGTTCTTGGGATATATTTGCTTGTTTGTGTGACAGGTTTTCATTTGAAGATCTGAACAACAACAGCATGATACTGCTGGAGGAGATTGATACCTGCTTTGATGTAAAAGTGAGATAATCTTCACATCAAACAGGTAGATATTAAGGCTGCTGCAAATCTCCCTGGCCTTCTTTTAGGTATATATCAAGAAGAAAATAAATATGAAGACAGATTTGGTTTAGATTATTCTCTGGGGATCTGCTCCAGTGTTGGCTCCAGCCAGTGGGTCCTTTTTGTCTTTAACGATTTTCCAGTCAGGCTCTAGGGTCTTGTTTTATGTTCAATGACCCAGTTGTTCATCATGAGGTTTCAGCAATTTCAAAGTAACTGGTGTTATATATAAATGGTTCACCTTCCTCATAAATTTTACCAAAGCAGCTCCACCTACAAGATCCACCAAATTAATGAGACTTAACAACTCCTGCAGAAGCGGCTGCAAAACCTTGCTTGAAATTTTAAAATTTGCATTAGCCTTCTGTTAGAATCCCCCTTGCATTTTAACCTGTTCAGGACTATCTTAAACAGCATCTCCTTCAGAATTGCGATAGCCTCTCTCTCATATGGCTAAATGCAGAAATCACCACTGAGTCTAAAATTCTAATTCAGGGAACTCTTTAACTATACCCCTTTTGAGAAAATATTAACTACTTTATTTTAATTTGCAAAGCAATGGAACCTGAACAAACTCTCAAGGAAACACTCACTTAAACATTAGGTAGTCCTGAATGGTCTCAGCATGCCTGATCCAAACTGAATGAAGTAAAAACCTTTGCCCCCTCATCAGAGGTCACAAAAAAAGATGATGTTTTCTCCTTATAATGTGAATTACTTCATCCTGCAGTATGATCCTGCAGTATTTGGCACTGCATTTTAGGCTGCATTGAGTTCAAATGAATATAAATACCCAATGGTCATTCTCTTTATTAAAGTGGAGATACACAAAGGACTAATAATATGGTTGTCTTGTTTTTCAGTCTAATTATAGTAGGGAGTGTGAGGAATCCCATGTGACTCCTAACTTTGGATGAAAACAATTAATATGCATCTTTCCTTTTTTTGGCTTTTATTATCATTATTTCAATTAATAAACTTAATAATCCACTGTCACAGTCTACTAAAGTGGCTGCAGACCAGAGGAGAAAGGGAAAATGAGATATTCAGCTTTTACACATTATTTCTACCCTACTTTTTGGATAACATTTCTTTTGTATATCAGGGCAGTGATCTCAAAAGCTGGGTCTTGGAGAAGAATATTAGAACAAAATGCTCAAAAATATTTTTGGTTATGGAGGCTGCTGTCAACATTTCTCAAGAGTAGGCCAAGTACAAACCTTGAAGAGGGGCCCTAGGGAATGATTTATAGTATGGACTGATACGGTAAATGCAGTTTGTTTTAATTAAAGTGATGGCTTATTGCACAATTCACATTGTGCTGGCTGAAATGACTGCACCAGGTAGTTTTGGAGAATCACAAGCCATTCTCATAAATTCCATTAACTGTAATGCAGCAAATGTTGCAGGAAAACGAGTTTCATCAAGAAACATAAATGCAACATTCCTACTTCTCACAAGTTTACACCAAAATTAATTCTGCAGAATGTCCTCAGCTTGTGGCATCTGTATATCTTGAAGTATAATTTTACATTCTTGTTCTCTGATACACTTAGCAAAGCTGTAAATATGATCAACATTTAAAACACCCAGCCAAAGCAGCAGCAGACAGCCTAGTGCAAAGGAGGCAAATGTAGCCCAAAGCCCACCAAGCTGATCATGGTCCCTAGAAGAGCCAAGGTTGCTACTCTTAGGTACTGCAGCCTGCAAGGTACCAATAAAAGCATAATTTTAAAGAGTAATTTCTGTTTTATTTGGGAAAGGGTGTACATCATGACCTAAGATGCCTTTGAGTGAACACAGCCAGCTGATTCACTCTAGCTTTGGCTTTTGCACTCTCAGTTTTAGTAGCTCTCATAAACCACAATGTAATTATCAAATGAAGAAGTGAATTGGGAAATAATGAAATAGAAATACAATTGAGAATAATTAAATTTGCCTGGGTTGGCCTCATATTGGTATTACCTAACATTTTCAGAGACAATTTTATAATATTTATTTTCTTTTAATGTCATTTGATACTCCTAAGATGAATATCAGAGAATTGTTAAGGTTGAAAAAAACCTCTGAGATCATGGAGTCCAACCATTAACCCAGCACTGTGAAGTCACCACTAAACCATGTTTCTAAGCACCATATCCACCTTTTTTCTTAAACATTTCCAGGGACGGTGATTCCACCATGCTTTTAGCAACCTGTTCAAATGCCTGGGCACCCTTTTTTTTTTTTTTTTTTTTTTTTTATTAGTAGCCAATCTAAACCTCCCTTGGAGCAACTTTAGCCCATTTCCTCTCAACCTGTCACTTGTTGCCTGGAGGAAGAGACCGATTCTCACCTGGCTATGCTCTTCTTTCTGGGAGCTGTTAAGGTCACCCTTGAGCCTCTTTTTCTCCAAACTGAACACCCTCAGCTCCCTGAGCTGCTCCTTAACAGACCTGTGCTCCAGACCCTTCACCAACTTCATTGCCCTCCTTTGGATACGCTCCAGCTCCTATATATAGTATGAATAAAGTTAGAAAGAACATGGGGTCTAGAAAAAACAAGGTGCCATTTAGTAGTTAAATATTTACTCTTTCAAATGAATCACATTGCACTTCAGAGTTACTCCAGTCCCAGAAAACTGCAAAAAAATCAAGTACTTGAAATGAAAAAAACAACAACAATAAACATCTTACCACATTAGTGAGGTAATTAAAGAAAGAAGGGAAGGAAGGAAAGAGAAAAGATCTCATATCAGCACTGGAATTCATTATTAGATATAATCACTGTATGTATTTCCTCAGTGAAACAATGATAATTGAAGTAGATGCAAAAAGATGATTCCTAATACTCTATCATTAATTCAGTTTACTTAATACCAGCTACATAAAACTTATATCTCTATTCTGTTTATGGGCAAAAGCTATATGTTTCCAGAAATCTATTTACAGTCTGTGGATAGGGTTTTAATACAAACAAGGTGAGCCAGCAGGGAAGTGAATTTAGAAGGCACCTGTTTCCAGTCTACTGCATGGACCAGAGTGGTACAGGTTGTACCACCAATGAATAACTCTTGGTGAAATAAACCTTGCTGAAACTTAGATTTCCACCTTGTCAGGGATGCAGTGGCACTGCCAGCCCAACACCCTCTGGCCGTGGTGCTCTGTGGGCACGCTGGCAAATCCTTCTGCCAGGGGTAACTGGGCAACCCCAGAGCTGGCCCAGGACGCTCCTGCAGATGGACAGCACTGACAGATGGACAGCTTGACTTGGACACACCTTTTTGTCTGTGTGAGCAAGAGTGATAGGCTTCCAATGCTCGTGCTTCAGCTTCCTCTTATATCTGGCTAATGGAGCAACCCTTCTCAAAGTGTTGTTTCTCCTGTTCTTTCGTGCAAGCCTTGTCTATTTTGTTCCCTGCTGAAGGACACAGATCTCTAATCTGGGAAATGCCACAATGTTGAATTGAAAAGGGAGAAGAGGCAGCTTCGGGTGCTGCCCAGCTGCAGATGAATGTCAGCTTAAGTTGTTGGCTGTGCTCTTTCCTTCCCCTCTCACTCCACTGCCTCTGACGTGGTGTTATCCCTTTGCCTCCTGCTCTTTTTTGTGGATAAAATATAACAGCGAGCCAAAGCTTAGCTTTGAGCAAAGTTCCTCCCTGCATTATACATGAGTTTGGAAACAAGAGGAGTTTGTTCCGAATCCCACTTATCCTCATGAACTTTCACAGGTGAATTTCAGGCCTATTTGGCTGGCTAAAGCTGAAGTTTGAATTATTGAAACAACAGGGGGGCTTGTTGGAGCTCCTCTGCCAGGAAGGCTGAGGGAGACAGCATTTTATTTTCAGCCTTATTAGAACTTCTCTAGAGAGAGGAAGTCGATCTTTTCAATTGCTCTTAATCTCCAGAGAAAACTCCCACTGATTACTAAAATGCCGAACTTGCAATCTTGGAACAGTTTTTAACCTGCAGTGCTGGAATGTTTCTAATGTTTCCAATACTGTTTAAATGCATCTCCCTTTGCCGATTATCCTGCTGTGGCTGGATGCTGCCAAACCCTACCACGGCGTTAATTTGCACAAGGACAATACTTGTTGTCCACAGACGTCTGGGACCACCTGTGACAAACTACACTAAGTGCTAGACCCTCAGACCGCAGGTCCTGGGGTAGGGATGCTGAAGTACAAGCCTGCAGCACAGCTTCAGGTCTTTGGCTGTCAGAAATAAGTGTCTCACCTAACTCTGGTAGTGGGATTCAGCTCCAGTCTACACGCATCTACTTTGGGAAAACGTCTTTATTTTTATGAGGCTTGTCTCCGGGTTTTGACAGACAGATTAGCTACATGTCCTACAGTAAGGTGTCATGTTTGTCTGCAAAGTGCTATCTGGGCAGGGCCCCCTGGGTCCAGGCAGGTAAAGGGGCAGAGGGACAAAGAAACCGCACTCCTGGGGGAGGCTGGGAACTGTGAGAAAACTTTCCGTCATGTGGATAGGCTTTCTCTCCTGCCTGTGAGCCGAGGAGCTGAGCTGAGGCAGAGGCTCCACTGGGATGAGATGTTCCGCCTGAGGGGATGGAAGTGGGGGAGGAAAGGAAAGGGGGAAGAATTGTCAGCAGCTAGATCAAAATGAGATTTGCGAAGACAAAAGACAACATCCCCGTCCAGTAATCTGAAGGCATCGGATGAGCTTTACCTACTCCTTTAACGCGCCCTGTTTAAAGATGATGAGCGTGAGATTAACATCCTTTGTTTTCATATTTTTGCTGCCTCCCTTCCTTAGCCTAGAGTGATTCTTTATCTCAATTGCCAGCTTTGCATGTCATTCAGTTCAACTTAATCGCAAGGATCCACAAATCAAGCGATTTCAGGCTGGGGGCTCTGCCTTACAAAGCCTTCGCACGTCAGCAAATAGGATTTTCTTGCACTTCTTCGCGGACTTAACAAAGACACTTGCTCTCAGTTTGCAGAATTTACAGAGAGCAATTTGAGCATTTCACAGTGCTGTTTGCATGAGGAGCCTTTTGAAGTCAGCAATCTCGGGTGGCCTATATGAGTGAATAGGCATTAGTACTGCATATACAATCGCATCGCGGTTGGAAAGCTCCTAATTTAATGACCAAGCAGTTAAACCAGATTCAGGCTCAAGATCTTCAGCTGATTTGAATAGGTGGAAAATTTTCACACTTTAAGGCTATGCGAAGAATTACACCAACCGAAAATGACACCCTAATATTGGGTTATTAAACTGAGTTATTGTGAAGCATTCACCATGATTGCTGCATATATATCCTCAGACCTTCATGCAAAATAGCCAGCACACCTCAGTGGACATGGTTTATCAGAATGTTCAAATGTGGGTGAAAATCTGAGTCTGAGAACATCCTGAAGTTGGACCTGATTGCCTCCTAGTAATCATAATACGGTAAGAGTAAGATATGCAAGGTATGCAAATTAGTAAGATAAGCAAAAAAGGACATATGGCACATGGCTGGCTGAGAATTTATGGGTTTTTTTGGTCCATTATTACATTCCATGGAGAGGAGGATTTTGTGTCAAAATTTAAATAGTGTGATTTTGGATCAAGGAACACTTAAAAACCTTAACTGAAAATATTGTCCTTCTTGAAGCAAATATTTGATCCTGTACCAAAGCCCAAGTTGATGACTTCTTGTTTCAAAGTAATATTAAATAAAGTTTGACCTGAATTTTATAAGAGCACAAATTGCTTAAATAACCACCACATTAACTGCAAATTTATATTTTATGCAAAAAGTACGTTTTGGGTTGACCTGGAAAAAAAAAATTATAAAAGAGAAAGACTCACTCTAGAGAATACTCTCTAATGTTCAGGGGATTAATATCATTTTAGCCGAAATAAGGAGAGAGATGTAAACCACAAAGACTTTCAGTGTTTCTGATCCAGTATTATTACATATCCAGCAGAGATCAATGCCTCAAAGAAAAGTGTAAAATCCCCTGAAATGCCCCATTAAAAAATATACATTTGACAATGATTAGTATATGGCTGTCTGATGTTCCACCTCTTCTCCTTGTTGGGAAAGTCAGCCCATCCATGTCAGCTCATGTGATGTCCCCCATTTGGGCACCTGGGATCTCATGAATTCCTGCACAATTGCACTGAAGGAAAGAGAAGAAACAGAGAAGGTGTCTTATTCCCAAAAATGTAGGTTGCTTTGCTGTCTATACAGTGGATGCCTTGTTTGAGGATTAATTGCTCTGGCCTCAAAACTCAAGTCCTTCTGCAGTAGTTGTGGCAATATTCTGCCACACCGTAACCAAGTGTTTAGGGAAGGATGCAAGGCGGGATTTCATAGCCAGTTGTTGAGGTTGTGTGAGGCTGAATGGGTGTGTAGATAGGCATAATGGACCTTTCAAATTGAAATTTGGCTCTGGAAAGTTCATAAACTATTGCAGCTTTCCCAGAAGTGCCATGTTATCTGTAACAGCCACACGCTTATGGTTATAGGCTGTAGGCTGTGCCAAGGAATCAGGCACTAAGCTGCTTCACTGGAGCAGTGAAAACTGCTTTCTACAAAGTTGGAAGCTTCATTGTTTGTAATCATCTGAGATCAAAGACAGAGATTATACATTTCTTGTTGCTTTGTCATGTCTTGGAGAGTAATGCCATTTGACTCAGTCTGATTTGTCTGTCTCTGCTGACATGTTAATAGCTCATCAGACCCAGTGCTGTGCTGCAAAAGAAGGAAGCGATGATACAGGGAACTTCTCTCAGCATGAGAAAAGCCAGCATGTCTCAATATCGCTATTCCAGCCCCAGCAACTCTTTTATGAGTAGAGGTTTGGGAATGGCAGAAGAGTTATACAACAGTTTATGTGGATCTGTGGAATCAAAATCTTTCTGCTCCATTCAAAGTTTTAAAAACCAAAGTGGTCCCAGATCTATAAATAAGAATTTATTTCTTGTGAGATCTATAAGGCTTTCAGGACTCCTTTCTCCAGGACCTGTACAAACATGAGGAAGACAATATCAGACCAGGCTGACTAACCCTCCAAAACAGAAGCAGTCAGGGGAAAAGGAATAGAGATGCTTTGCCACGGTCTCATTTTTGAATGTGCATCCTATGTCCCCTTGAAGAAGGATGTAAATTCTTTTTTTTTTTCCACTTTTTCCCTTGCTGAGCAATAATTTCCCTCCTAGTGCAATAAATGTGGATGCAATCGCCTTTCATAACCAATCAAGTCTACAGGTTCTGTTTCATGGCTGTTGAAGTAAAACCAGTGGCATTTCTCTGCCTCACCCTCCCCACAGAGACATCTGAAGCCTCAGTGGTCCCATCACACCATCAGGCTTGTCAGCATAAACTTACATCCCTCAGAGGTTTCTGCTCACTCTCTGCCTGAAGTGAACTGAGAAAAACTCATACCTTCCAGTTCAGAGTGGGTTTGGCACAGAGTCTGAGTATATATGGGGTGAACTGTCCCAAAACCTCTTGCTTTAAGGACATAAGTACATTAGTGGACACTACAGGAGGAGCTGCTGGCAGCTTTATCAAAGCTGTGCCACAGGACAGGCATCCCACACTCAGAGCCACAGCGGAGCCAGTCACGAGACTTGCTGTGCGTTTGCCTTTCCATATCAGCTTTCAGGAAAGGCAGTATCAAACATTATATGAGATGCAAACATGCACATGTTGTGTGCAAGGGTAACTACACACACATACACACAATGCACTTCGCCAAGGCTGGTAGCAAAGAGCACTTACTGGAGAGTGTGAACACCTCCTGGTGATAAACCGGTTTTTCCTTGAGAAAAGTTGCTTTGCTTTTGTAAATAGGGGCTATTATTTTAAGTTGGGTTTTATTTTCTTATTTCTTTTCTTTTTTTCTTTTTTTTTTTTTCTGAGATGTCAAATATAAAAATGAGATGAGATGTCAATCAGGGCCCAGGAGGCTGGGGAGGGGTAAACAGAGAGAGACAGAGACCCTGAAAAATGCTTCCAATGCAGGCAGCTTGTTTAAGCACAGAGCATGTTGCAGACAGCTGGATCTTTGGAGAAAAAGATGAATTTCTACCCATTTAAGCACGAATAAGGTGAGATGAAGGGAGAGGGGGGGAAATCCATTAAGGTGAAAAGCCTTTTTTTCCCTTTCCCTAGTTGTGATGGATGATTTCAGCCTGAAGTACTGAGCCTCACAGTGAAGAAAATATCTACAGTGATTTTGATAAATAAATGCTTAGACCTTGCATTTGCCACCTTGATGGTAGAAAGAAAGAAGTTTAGGCTTCATAGTGTTGTGGTTTTTTTTGGGTTTTTTTCACAGTACTTGGAACGACAATCCTCCTGCCACTCCTGCATTAAGAAGAGGAACGTAACTCTTGGGCATTATTTCCCACTGTTTGTTATGTTTTTTAAACTATGCAGGGAAAACTGGAACACTACAGAGGCTGGTCTGAGGATAACAGCAGGCAAACTGAGGATAGCATAGATGAGAATGCCAATAGCTTGGAAGAGGAAGGAAATGGGCCACACTGTCCTGCAGACCTCCAGTGCTGGTTTCTCTCTTTCCTCATATTTTTAGCATTATGCTGTGTACTTGGGTGGCATGCAGACTGCCTGCATGGAGGTGTTACTTGCTAGTTTTTGAGCAGGAATAAACTCCCAAACCTTAAAATGTTTTTTAATGGAGACAGATGCACTTATTCTTTTCACAGATCAGTTTTGCAGGGTTTCTGAGGTACAAGACTTCCTCATGGCTGTGTTTACAAACTACATGCATTCAGGCAGTCTCTTACTTTTCTTTACTTCTGACTGCAGCTTCTGATTCAGAGGAGCTGTTTTATTACCTCTTGCAAAATGAGGTGCTTCCATGGCAAGGCATCAGGGGATACACAAAGAGGCATTATATTTCTCTGTGTTTTTGCAGGAAAATAAAGAAAAGTATTCAATACCATTGCAAATACAATTGGCAAAACACAATAGCCCAAACTGGAGTATAAGCTCATAAAGAATATGAAAAAGGGAGTCTTTAAAGCACTACCCAGGACTTCTGTTTTACAACTCAGAAATGTTCTGGAGAAGGGTGCTAGGGAAGTGCTGTACAGTCATTGACCAACTCTGATTTCTACAGCAGCAATATTTCTCCCCCTGGAGCACTCCTTGTTCTGCCTTGGCTGGATTTAACACCACTCTGCTGATGAGATGTAAACAGATCAGAAGTGTCAGGCTATGTCTTGGCACTTCTGTTGGGCCTTAATTAGAAACAAACATTGATTGCTGTATTTCCAACCCAACCTTCATTTCAAAAAGAAAGAGAAAAAAGAATACTGAAAAACAAAGCCCCATTCCTTAGCTTTCAGCTTACATCTGATTGTTATACTTGTCCCCTAATTCCATCTTCCAAAGCCATGGAGATTGGAACCCATGGCAAAGGGCACATGAAGGCAAAGTATTCAAGGAGCACATACCCAGTTCTTTCATTCTCTACCCCAGCATGAGGATTCCTGTTGAGGACAGTGTTCCTACAAAAGGCAGTTGAAATTCTTCCCCCTCATTCCTGCCCAGCAATGAGGGGCTTGGACCTGCTCAGCATGATTGTGGAGATACAGAAAACCTGATAAAAAAGACAGATGTAAATGGAGAACAAAAATATATCGCAGAGCTACACTAATGAGAACATAACTAATATGTTGCATATTCTTAGCAGCATGAAGGAAACCTAAGGGAAGCACATCAGCTAGAAGTTTTATTTCATTAGCTGTAAGCTAGGTTTTTTTCACACAAAGGTATACCTTTCTATGTATTTAAGTCCTTCCACTGGTTACTTACACCCCCAAAATGCTCTAAATTTTGTATCTGAGCCTAAACTGCTTGGTTATCTGTGCAAAGCTACATCTGTGCAAAGCTACATCTGTGCAAGGTACAGTGGGAGGAGTGAGCTTTGGTTCAGTTAAGGTGTGGAGAGACTCCTGAAAATCTGCACGACTCTTTATATTCCCTCTGAAGTTTGCTCGGTTCAGTTACTAACCACAGAGCTTCTGAGAGTCTCCAGATGCACCCAAGCTGCAGGATGAAAGGAGGACTGTAAGGAGGGCTATAAACAAGATATCTAGGGGCTTTATTTCCTCTGCAGGAGACTCTGGCAGAGGTGGCAGCAGACAAGAATGCAGATGTCCATGTAATTTTCTCCCCAGTATATCAAGAGAATGACAGGTCAGTACTTGGTCTTGCATGATTTGCATTTCTGAGATGAGGAGGGTGACAATTTGAGGTGACATGACAGCAGGAAGTGTTTGTAGTTCTGTTGGCCCTTAGGAAACCAGGGGCAGGACAGGCAAAATGACATTTCTGATTTGGCCGATGAAGAGGGCCTTTTGGGCAGATTTTTCCAGAAGAGGATGTCTATCCTAATACCTGAAAAAAAGAGGTGAGGAAGATTTTCTATTGGACCTGTCACAGGGTTTCCTTTTCTATAAGAGTGAGGATAGCCAGAAGAAGACAAGAAACTGAATTTAATTTTGTTCTTCCACCCGCAGTGTCACATCCCTGCCAGTTCATTGTGCAGATGTGAATAAAGTACAGCCTGCCCTTCTTTCCCATTTGGTGCAGGACCTGGGTGTGACAGGATGTGTCAAAAAGCAGCTGTCCTGGGGACTTGCTAAAATGCAGTGTGAAAGATCACCCTTTTGAGGCTCTTATTTTTTTTTCCCTCTCCACCTCAGTGAAGCTGATTTGCCCACTGGGGTCACCTAACTATCTCTATCAGTGGTTTCTGCAGTAGCAATTAATTTGTGTTAAAAAAAAAGAGGTTTTAGTGAGAGATGAGTTAAAGCAGGAGAGAGAGGTGTGAGACATTGGAGACAGAGAGGGAACAGGTGTCTTTTGGCACTGCTCTTGCCTGTTCCCTTGCAGAGCCTATTGATGCCTGACACTGCTCTGCAAACATCCGAGTGCTGCTCATCAGTCTTCCTGGGCTCTGCATTCTCTCCTTGGAGGACACTTGCCTGTAAACAGAGGGTCTTAAACTGGCTGAGGGAAAGGGAAATACTGACACTCTTTCTCAGGCTGTGAGCAGGCTGATCAAAAAATAAGACAAGCTTACCATTTCAAGAACTTCTGCAAAAATATTTCTGCAATGTCTACTTGGAAGACAAGCTTTTGAGAGAGGAAAAAATTAATCAAAACTGTGAAAGTTTTCTTAACAACTCAAGCCAAGGTGGAAGATATAGTCCAAATTGAATTACACAAATCCCCGTCAGGCCTTTTGGCAGGTCTACTAGGGAGGTGGCTTGTTGGACAGGAGAAAAAAAAAGTAACAAAAAAAGCCTTTACTATGCCGGCTGTAAGGGTTTTCCTGCCTTGTTTCTAGCATTGTGTTTAAGGGATTCCTCTTCTGCCCAGTGGAGCATCTCCATTGACTTACAGCAGCTGTAGAGCAGACTGCTGGGCAGATATGTGACTTTCCCTTGCTGGAGCAGCTGATGTATTACATCCCACAGGAAATTGCCTCTGAGTACCATATAGAGCAAAACTAGAGTGTACATAGTAGCATGGCTTGAAGTCTCAACTCAAGCAAAAGCCCATGGCAGAAGAGAAAGATTTAGCTGAATAGGAATAAAGAATATGTGCTTTGGGGGTTGACAAGGCATTTGGGATATGCTGTGGGGAATGCTAGAGTGGAAAGGACTAGGCAACTATAGGATATCATAATCATTATTTGAAAAAATCTGTATCTAGAAACTCCAGATCTGCCATTAACTAAGACATAAGCTCAGCTGAGTTTCACAGACCTTATCCCTGTCAGAGATTGGGAAGACATGTTTTTTCTTAAGAAGTGATCAGCACATTTACTTAGTTATTTTAAATCACACTATAAATGAATCTAATTTATCAAGTTCCCAAATATCTCGAAACAAAACTGTATTACAGAAAATAACATTAATGACAGAAGGAAAGGAAGCCAAAGTAAAGAGCCCGGTTGAGGCAGGGTTTGCCTATTAATCTCCTTATGGAAAGCAGGTCTGCACCTGAAGAACTGCAGTTGGGCCGTGGGGTGCGATTAATTAGTGCAAAGCTCTGTCAGAGAGAAGTGGTTCTCTTTTGGGTCCACAGAAACCCAAATCAGTGGGGAGGGGAAGAAAAAGTCTTTTAGGTTTTGGATTTAAGTGACTGGGAAGTCTCTCTTTGTGATGAAAAGAAAAACTGTGAGGTGAACTACTGTCTATATAGTGAAGCACTGGGCAGTTCTGCAGCTTTCACTATGGCTTCTTGTGGGTTTTTGGAGAAGGAAAAATAACAGTATCCTGCCAAATCTGATCCTCCTGTGGGATAGAGAGTGGTTGCAGAGGTCATTTCCTGCAAGCTGGGAAGAAGGGTTGTTTGTAGGACGAAGCCATACGCTGGTCTCACCACAGAAAGCTGTATCAGACCTCTGCTCCCAGCTTTTACTCTACCCCAAAATCACTTGTGTCTCCATCACCTTTACACATAAATACTTAGAAATGTCTAGCTCCTGTCAGGGAATTATGGAAATGTGGTGATTAAATGAATCCCACAGATTCCCTCTGAAATTAATTTTTGTCCAGGTATTACAGGTAAGCAGTCACAGACAAACCTGTCAATCTGATCAAATCCATCCTTTCTAAGGCTTCCTGCACTACCCATACACTATTTGAATTTCATTTCTCATGACACTGCTAAAGTGTAAATCTGAAACATCACTGCTGATTTCAGTATAGCTGGGCTGGATCTACACCCGCCCAAAAAAATCCTGCAAGGAATAATGGATATTTCATAGGCACTTTTATAGTCTTTAAAAGGATATTTTCCACCACATTGCCTGGTTAATTAGACAAATGTAACAGTTAAGGATACAAGGTTCTCAGCCTGCCTGAGTAGGGGAGCTCAGGGTGTAGGTAAACCAGTAGAAAATGGCGTAGGGGAGACATCTTCTTACTGCTCAGCAAATATATTGGTGGAGGACACCAGTGTAATGGGGCTGGGTGTTCTTAGCCTGGCTATCCCCCACAACAGGGAAGTGAAATTTGGAGCCTGTTTTTTTCTGCTTGGAGAATTAAATGACACCTGTGGACACATGCATGTTTATGCTTGTTTTCTCTGTGTACACACACACACACACACATACACACACACACACACACAAAAACACCCCCAGTGTTTAGCTTGGCAGAGCCCAAAGGTGTGTCTTTATTTCTGCATGTCTTTTTCTTCCACAATGGTGGTTTTTCTGTGTTTTTTCTGTGCATATTCAACAGATATATTTTGGTCCATTCCAGCTGGAATGAAACTTACTGTCAAAGAGAAATAAAAAGAAGAGACATGAGAAGAGTAAGTGAAAGAAATATGAAGAGCTGGCTGCCAGAGACTGCTGTCCAGATATTTTTTTTCACTCTCCTTTTCTAAGAAAATCTGAGTGAAGTAGTGCTGGGCATCAGATTTCCCTAGCATGGAAAAGCTGGCTGTTTGGGAGAGATGTCTAGGAAAGCCATGAAGAGCTACATAGTCCATGTCATTTTCAGGGAAGGCGACCAATGTAGATTGAGCAGGACTTTCTTCCTCCTCCTTCCCCCTATGCTATTAAGACTGGGATTTTTGGACATAGTATTGGTCACAATCAAACAGTATGACTCTTTCCTGTAGCATTACATGTACTTTCCAGCAGTTATGGCAATATTTGGGATTTGGAAAGTCTGGAATTAGCTCTAGCTCTGGCACAAATTTCTGTGGTCTGGGGCACACAACTTTTTGGTTCTTGGGACCAGCTTTGCTTACTATTCCTTGGAAATTGACAGGATTTATTCTAGCCCTGAAGTGAACCATGTGCATGTAGGTTTGGCTAGGCCAGGGAAGATTTGCTCAATACCCTGAGCCTTGAGGCTGAGCTGGTAGCAGATAGAAGGTTCCATTTGGGTATTTTCAGATGGAAGTTGTGTGGAGGCAGGTGCATAGAAGTGCCCCATTGACACCTCACAACAATTTTTTTTACCCATCTTGGTATCATTAAACAGGTCAAGATTGCAATTTTTTTTTTCCTAAAATGAAGCTTGGGCCCAATGGGTGGTGATCTTGACATATAAATAAAATCTGAAAGTATGAAAGTTACTTTCTACTGTAAAATCAGGTAGAGTGGTGTGCTTCATCACCCTCCCTTAGCTACTCAAAAAATGAGTACTCCTAAATTGGAGAGAAAATATTTCTCTATCTATAGATTCCTCTCTCCCAGAAAGAGGAAACAGAGAAGAGAACAGAAGGGACCCCCATTTTTGGAGAGGTAAGCACAAAGAGGAAATTGGCTGGTGAATCAAATAACATAGGGCTGTCTCACAGATGACAGCCAAGCAGGATGTGCAGTATTGGTGTGGACACCTACTGAAGGTCAAGCTAAGGCTGCTTGGTAGATATGAACTAAGAGTGCCCTTAAAGACATCATTAACTACTGGAGATGTCATTGCTTGGGAATCAAGAGCTGTTTCACCATACTTAATTCCAAGTCCACAAAGTTTGCTTTATATGAAGTTTTAAAAAGCTCCAGAACAGTCAGATTGGCAGACAAATAAAAGCTTCTCTTTTACTTGATTTTGTGGGTCATCTTTTACAAATATTCAGTGGGCCAATTCATGTAGGGGCTATCATTCATACACATCTGTGCATATGTGTGTAAACACATAAACCTACACTAAATGCACAATGATGTTTGTGCATGTTACATATATATATACATATGCACACACACAAACATGTCTATCTAGCTAATCTATCTGAAACACTTCAATTACAAGCATAGTTTTCTTCTTCTCCCTTGATGCAAGTCCTTTTTTTAACCTCTTCTGAGAACACCTCCAGTGTCTCATTCTGGTGCCTAATTGGCCTTATGATTAAGATTTTTTTTTTTTTAACTAATGTCTAAACTCAATGTTTCCTTTTTAAGGATTCATGTCATTGCTCCTTGTTATGCCTGCTTCAATGATATCTACATAATATGGATTGATAACACTAGTCAGGGAATTTCAGAAGAAGCAAATACATTAAGGAATGTCAATACAGGAGTGAGTAATATAAAATATCCATCTATTTGTATATACATTTTTCTCTGTGTGCAGATGGACACACAAACCATTTCAAATACACACACACAAATCAGACTGCTGTGTTTCAAGGATTTACAACACTTAAAAACCTGTAACAGCATACTATTTCAGCCCCTGAATATTGTTAACCCACACTCTTAATTCCTTGTTGAAGTCCAGGAAGTTGTCCACTGATAACTAGGACACTCATGCTCATTTTGCAATCTTGTGATCCCTGCTTTTAGGTGGTGAAAGGTGAGGTAAATCCCACCCAAACTCTGTAAAGATGTAGGTCTGAACTAGTCATTGTTTTAAGCATCTGTGTTTATGTGATGCAGTGAAAGAGGCTTCCAGGCCCTGATTAAGATTGCTATTTGTTGGTCTAATGCAAAACAATATCATTAATAGTGTTAGTAATAAGAAGTCCAGAATGCAAATTCTGAGAACATAGGTTATCAAAGCCTGTGCAACTTCAATGTTTGAATGTTTATAATATACTTTTTGATCTCAAAGTCATAATCTATAAATAAATAATTAATTATTATTACTACTGCTTCTACTCTATTAGCCATGTGTTTTTCTCTCACTTTCCTCATTATTTGCACATTAAATGCTGGGCTGGTAGTGGCATCTGATTTTCCTGAGATAAGATATGATTGTGTTAGGGCTGGGGTTGAGCAAGAAGGGCTACTTTCGGATGGATGATGTAGGTACTGAGATCAAATTCACTTTCCATTGTAGGTGGTTGGGGTGAAAAATTTGAGAGAGGTAGTCTAATGCTGCTGACAGGAATTTTTCTTAGTGCTCAGAAATGTTCAAGTATAATAATTAGACAGAAGTAGTTACTGTTTTAATGAACAATTTGTTGCAAAGTGATGCCCAAACTAGAACTCTTTGATCATCACTGTGGACTCTTCTCTCCTTCTGTTCCCAAAGCCCATTAGAATAACTTCCCTCACCTAAATTTCAGCACAGCTTGTTGTCATTGGAAATTAGCTACTTTGTCCAATCCAATTTCAAATTAGGCAACATAATCAGAAGATCCTCTGCCACTTCACTGGAAGGACTATACTTCTACCATCAAAAGAGAATCTTATAGTTGTCACACTCTGAGGTTTTCTTAATTTTCAGCCTTCTCCTAATTGCAATTTATTTGGTGCTCACAAGACTACCATATCTTTAATTTTCCCTCTCCCATTGATATAAAGTTTTCATGACTTCTCTGCTTGAAGTGTTAGGTACTTTTCCTTGAAAACTTTTGCTACGCCTTTCTCTGTCTTGTGTGTTCAGTTACACTCCTTTTATTTTGGCCCTGTAAGACAATCTACAAAGTAATACCACAGCTGCACCTTTGTTCTTCATATGCCACATATTTACCACAGAGATGCTAAAATCTAGGGGCAGCTTTTTAAAAATCTTTTCACTGCTGTGTTGTTCCGTGCCTATTTGTTTATGGAATGATGGAAGACAAACTGACCTCGAAGCCTGTACCAAATGAAAATGAGATGGAAATATGAGCAGTATCTTTTCCTTCTAATCTTAAGCTCTTACAGGAGTGGCTACAAGGTGCTCCATCTCCTTCTTGCATCTGACATAAGAGGGATACAAAATGAATGTTCAGCAAATTTCATTTCTGAATATTACCTCCTACAAATTGGAATATGAGATTTTAACTTTGCTGCTGTGAAGTAATAAAAAAGCTCTGTAAGAGCAAATCATATGTGCTATAGTCCTCCAGTTACCACAGCTGTACTGTGAAAAAAACCCAGAACAAAACAAAAAGAAAAAACCCCAAACACGTGAAAAGTGTCACAAAGGGACAGAATCTATCTCAGTTTAGATCAGAGAGACAGAAACATTGCCATGACAATGAGGATGTATATGAGTGTCTGGAAAAGCATGTAGAACTGAGATACTGAAAATCAGTATTGCTTTCATAAGACTTTCTTACCCCATTGGTCAGACTACTCTTAAATATTGCATTCAAATGTTATTGGTTATATTATATGGTTTATTTTCTTTGTATCTGGATGGAGACTTAGCTACCTAATATTGGAAAAAGGGGAAAGAAAATTAACTTGTTTCTATAGTAGATCATATCGACATATTGGAATTTCATCTTGCATAGCTGAATCATTTGTATCTGACAGGTACAACTACATTGAAGATGTTAGACTTCACAGATAAATTTATTTTAATAAATGTTTATTAATCTAGAGAGCTGCACCCATTGACTTCTGCTCCTAGCTGAGGCAGAGTAACCGCATTTTCAGAAAATGGCTTTCCTGTTGCTGTGATGAAGAGTTTTTGGTGGAATTCATTCCTTTTTTATTGCTTGAAAAAGACAGTGCCAGGGTGAAAAATTTCACAGTAATGTTGATGATATTAATGAACATAAATCACAGGTCGATTTCACCACCAGCAGTGGCTCTGGGAAGGCTTTCATTAGCTAAAGGGGTGTGTGGTGGAGTGGGTATCATTTGGTTCAGAGGACAAAGAAACAAGAATCAACTTTCTCCCTTACTGGTGTGTTGAAAGGCAGGTGCCTCTGGCCTTGGCCAAAGTGGATATGTGAGGGAAGAGTGTTGGAGGTAACAAGATGCCATTCCTTCATTGAATCAATAATCACTTCTGTTCTAGTTCTGCAAAATTTTCCAGGCCTGAAAACAGTCAAAGCAAAGTTTTTGTCTAATTAAAACCTGTGGCTGAAAGAATCAATCTGAGTATGAAAAAGAGAATGAAAGAGTTGCTAAGTACTTTTTATGGTCTACTACCTCAACTACAAGGACCCTCCAGCATTCTGGCAAAACCAATGCATAAATCATCTCTTTTCTTATTTAATTTGCTGGTGAATGGGGGGGGTGCTACTGTGGTCACTAGCAGTTCTCCTAGAACTGAATTCTCAGAGTAAGTCCTGTAGATGCAAAGGACTACCTAAGTTTGCTTGTATTTTTGAACACAAAGATAATATGTGTAATATGTACCTAGACCTGAAAGACAAATACTTGAGAAGTTCCCCTTCTTTTCCTGTGGAAACTGTTTACATAATGTCCCAGATTGAAAAAAAGCAAGATGTATTCTGTATGGCAGTTGTGTTAAGTGGGCAGTTGTTCCTTATCTCTTGCACAATCAATCCTCCTTCCAGGGAGACATCTGCTGATAATGGGCCTGTGAGCCATCCCTTCGTGACTGATAAGAACTGTAACATCCCATTGTGAGATGTTCCGCCCAGAGGGAGGAGCCAAGCATTCCTACCTGCATATACAGTCTTGAGATTATGGCCCACCAGCACAGCTTTTTCTGCCCTGGAGCTTCCCAGAGGAACAGCTGCCTCTTCCACTGCCTCTTCAGAGGAAGACTACACCCTTTTCTACAGGATCACTTCTCCAACAGAACCACACCTGACACTCCAGGAGGACTGCAGCAATAATTCCCAACTGGACACTCCAACAGGGTATCAGGTTGTATTCTGACTCTGTCAATGTTGTTTTGGTTTACTGCATTATTTATTTTATCTTTTTATTTTCTTCCCTAATAAAGAACTGTTATTCCTGCTCCCATATTTTTGCCTGAGAGCCCCCCTTAATTTCAAATTTGTAGCAGTTTGGAGGGAAGGGATCTGCATTTTTCCATTTCAGGGGAAGCTCCTGCCATCATTAGCAGACACCTGTCTTTCCAAACCAAGACACATAACTAGATAGAGTTATGTAAAGGAGAGGGATCATTTCCCAGCAAAATTAGCAGAACATTTGTAATATCTTGCTATCCCTGTTCCCATACCCTCCTGTCAGCACAGAAGAACCTACTGTCAGCTGATATTCTTGACAAAGAAAAAGATATCAGAATCCTGCTAGAGGTTTTCATGAGATAAAGAGTAGGGGAAGGAGGGACGAAAAGTGAAAAATAGATTAAAAAAATATTTATCTTACAAGTTGTAGAAAAAAGAGTCAGAAAAGAGTGCAATGAATAGCATTCAGGGAATGTGGCTGCAAGTGCCTCAGGTGCCTCTTGAGTAGGTGGGTTTTGCCAAGTGCCAAGTTCCCTCTCTGGTTAGACAGTCACCTACAGGAAGCTCTTGGCTTTGACAGCATTTCCACTGGGCAGACAGAAATCAGCAACGCTGAGAGGATGGTCCCACAGACTGTTAATGAAATGTCTTGCTAATGAGAAATGAGTTGGGCTGGGTACAAAGATTATTGCAAGGTGCTGCTGTATATGAGGACATCTGTCAGGTGCAGCTGACCTGCCAGAAATGAGCCATTTTAATTGGATGTGACTCAAACTTCCTCTGTCTCTACTTGATATTTGTATGCTTCATGGAATAAGTGCTTCTTGTTACCTTTGTTAGTATGTGTCATTGAATATATAATGTCCTGTCACTTTACTAGTATGTTCTATTGACTATATTGTTCCTGCAAAGCTCATGTTGAGTTAATGTACTCAAATTATTTATACAATTCATTTTGCTTTATTTCCAGAGACATGCTGTGACCATACTGTGATGCAGATCCTGTGAGAGTGACTGTAATAAATAAACCCAGTGAACAATTATCTCCCAAACACAGCTTCACTGACACAAATCTGTGGAGTATAGTTCTTCACTTACATTTAAGAGCTGGTGGTCGCATAACAAATGTGGAGTGTAACCAACAGGGAGTACAAGCAATGCATTTGTGATCAGAAATGGAGGTGCAGGAGGAAAAAAACCTACTAAACAGCTTTACTAGCAATAATTTGGAGGGCAAAAAACGATTTGGGTGCACTGATGAAAGTAATCTTTTTGATTGTGTTTTTCCCCAAGTTTTCTGGTAGGTAGCTAGATAGGTAAATAGATAGAATTGGCTTTTTTTTTAATGAGTTTTTTGTCTTTTGATGCTGGCACTTGGAATTAATGAGCATTTTGTCCTTCAGCAAGGGAACTACATTGTTTTTTTCCTTCTGTCTCCCAATCTTTTCTTTTTAACTGGAAAGCATTTGCTTCTCTGTGCATCTTCACTTGACTTCTCTTGTGGCAAAACTTCTCTATATACCAGCTGAGAAGGCATCACTTTATTGTTGATGAAAAGTAGTAAGTTCTCTAGAAACTGGAAGAAAGTTCCAAAGGTAGAGTGCTGCAGAAACAAAGGGATCACACAGTTACTTGCTTGCCCTCTCTATAGTGTTATGTAACTCTGGGACTGTTTAATACTAGATGCTTCAGACCTGGAACAATCATGAAATGGATCCCACCTAACAGCAGGTTTTATAGTGTAGGTGTGAATATTTGAGACATTGTCCAAATGGTGCCCAGATGCCCTGACAGGAACTGAGATCTCATCAATACCGTCAGTATTATGCAGGATAAAATTCTTGTGACTGAATTATGGGGACTTTTGAGCTGAAATAAACCTTGATCAAACTCCACTGACCATATTGCCTAACTCCCTGTTGACTATAGAGGCAGCCAAAGAGATTTGCTCTGCTACAGATTTATACCCTGCAGATAGATATACTCAGTCAAAGGAATTACTGCCTTGATTTTGAGGTAATCAAAACAGAAGATGAAGCCCAGAACTGTGCAGGTGGTTGTTTGTGTTATTAATATATAACAATAATAATAGTAATAAATAACCAGCATATTGGAGAGTCTTCTTTATTCCATGACTTAGCAGTTGTGTTACATTATCTGCATTGATGTTTGTAGTTCCTCAAGGCTTCATGGTGACAACACAGCATCAATGAGAAGACAGCAGTTTTGATTGCAAGATTTCTCCAAAGCCCTGAAAAGCTAACAAATATCTTATCCACTGTCATTCTTGTCACTTTGAGCTTTGAGCTCTGAGGTATTTAACTTGCGCTATCCTGCTCTGCCTTTGAGAGGGATCTGCTGGGAGAATGACAATATCTTCACATGGGCAGCGTCTGCCACCCATGTGAGCCCCATGCCACTCTTTCAAAAGGGTTGGATTTCTCTCTCCAGTTGTGGCTCTGTTCATTAAGTCACATCATAGTAGTGAAAAACTAGGAAATTAGGATTAAGCCTTGTGAGAGGTGCAGGACCACCACAGGAGGAGTTTCTTCATGCTGGCACTTCTTTGGAGATGGGAGATGAAATTAACCACTGAGAACTGAGACACCTCTCTCCACCCAGTGAGTAGCTCATAACACAGCCTGTCCATCAGCATCACAGTATTCAGGGCTGTGGTGCTACAGGCCATGGAACAACCACACAACCACCTTAGCTAAGTCCTGGCCCCAGTCAGTCTGGAAAGAATGGATATTGAATATCAGCCAAAGGAATACAGAGGTCTGTCCCTCAGGCTCCTGTTAGCAGCCATGGCATGGTTTGCTGGTACTGAAACTCCTAGCAGGAACAAAAAGACTGTTTTGCCATGGCGGTCATGCACAGCCTGTCTCCTGAAAACCCAGTGTGTGGCAGGGCAGAGGGAAGGTAGGATTTCAACCTTCGCTCCAAGCTGCCTCTCTTTCTTGGGTTTATGTCAGGCCCGTAGCATTATTTGAACATAGTTTTTCTGGTTTAATTTGCATAATTGATGAGATGGAAAATTATCTCAATGATTGATGGATGTTCTGCATGCACTAGAGTTTGTCACAAAATATAATGTATCTGTAGGATGAGCCTGCTGCTCATCTTATTTCCCAACAGGGCTATAAAATTCTAACTTAACCCCACAGGTTTTTAAGTTTCTTTTCTTTTTAATCTTTTACAAGACAATGTGCAACACAGTAAACAAACACAAGGACACAGCATCAACTTGAGTAACCATCTTTCTTCACTGTACTCCTTGGATGTCGAGTAATGAAAGTGAAAAAGCTGTATCGCACTTGTGGAGTTGATCCAAGACATTCCTACATGAGGTGTTCTCACTCTCAGCAGATTTGCTCTACAGCTCTATATACATTTCCACATGATTTGGGGATAGTTTATCTCTTTCAGACATTTACATTGGCAAAATTATCATTTAATTTGCAGTTAGTCAACAGTGTGTATACCACTGTATACCACTCGTGAAAAGTGGACTTTATTTTCATAATTGCTTGTAGATATTTTTATAATCAAAAGATGATGCCAAGTGCAAAAGAAAGTACTCTTTGGTAACTAGCAATGTTTCTTCCAAAAAAAAGAAAAAAAGCATCCTGGCTTGATCTATTCCTGTCCAGCAAAGCACTGACACACAGAGGTAAGTTGACACACATATTAAAGTTACATACATATTAAGTCTGGCACGTGTCAGAGTTCCCTGCAGATCAGAGACCTGCATGGACACATGTAACTTCTTTGCTGAACAGTGAATTTGGATGGATGAAGCCTCCCTTTTCCTCTCTGCAAGTGATGTGCAGGCACAGCAGGTGTTTTTGCTGCATTTTCATTCACTAGAGTGATGTGTGCCCTGCATTACCTGTTTCAGCTATCAGGCAAAGTAGCTAATAAGCTCTTGCCCATGTTAAATGGTGAACCAGTCCCTCTGGGCAGTCTCAGATGCCAGTTTGAAACTGGGCCTGACATTCCAAGACACAGTCCTTTAGGGGATCAGAAAGTGAGGCACCTTTTAGTCATACACAGGCTATGCTCAGGGTGGGTTTCTAAGGAAAGCAAGGAGACAAGGAGGATGAGAAGAGGGTTTTCTTGATCCTCAAACCAATCATGCAGAAAGAAGATGAACAAGACTTTCAGGTAACTTTCAAAGTTTTTCAGCAGACAAAAACCATAGGTTAAGTCCAAGATTATCTACATCTTAAATTTAAGATTTTCACAGCACTTGGAAGACAATTTTGCAGTGTCATGTCAGTTTTCTAAAAAGCTCTAATTTTGGTATAAGGAGGACATAACTGCAGTGATATCAGTGAGGCTGGAAAGATGAACAACACTGGCAGTCCTCCAACCACTTAAGAAAAGGTACCAGAGTAAAGTATTTACCCCAAGAACTCATTACTATGACAGCTGAATTGCACTGAATGAAAATTTGCTTCAATGAGAATTTGTTCTCTGGGCTACATATGGATTCCTCCAAGCTGTGAATAGGTCTAATCTACTTTTCTCAGTGATTTGATTTAATACACTTCAGTTCACATTAACAAGAGGATAAAAAACATGTTTCCATTATTAAGCCTGTATGTGGTACTATGCATTTTTTCCATCATACAGCATACTTCGTTAATGTTCCCTGCAGAAAAAGGATAAATCAGACCAAGAAAATGGAAAAAAAATATAAGAGCTAGAGGAAAGCACTGATTGTGTCTATGCACCTAGAAAATTACTCAAAACCTGAACTATTCAGCTTCTAAGTACTGAGGTAGGAAAATCATATAGCAATGGCCACGGTCTTTTTCCAACAAGGAACTTTTCTACCAAGGAAAATGAATGACATTCTCCCCATCCCTGGTCCAAGTATGATGCTGCTCCAGTCTGAAGTGACAAAGGGTTGATTAGTTATGATCGGCTGCTACAGCTGAGGCAATACAGAATTCCAATCAATTCCCCAGCAATCAATTCGTTACACTGAACTCTCTTTCTCTCCATTTGCAGCTGCCTGACATCCATCAGGGCCCCCTTCTCCTGCCTGCAAGTCATGGTGAGCATCTGAAGGTAGCGCAGTGGGCTGAAATGGAGATCAGTGGCTGGCAGTGCTATTGGGCAGGCGGGCGGGTGGCGTTAACCCTCTGGAGCTGAGCAGCTCAGCTGTGCACTTCAAGTTTCCACTGTGATATTATATTTGACATTCAATTTGAAACCCTAAACTCCTTTAATGCAATATTTCAGCACAATAATAGTAATAAGGCAGTACCACTTGCTTTCGATTTAACTACCAAAGGCAAAGTGGACAGGGGGAGAAAGCAGCCCCAATTATGTTAACCCCTTTGCTACTAGCTCAGTAGGTGACTTGTTTTCTAAGTACAAAATTCTGTATTAAAATAAAGCTGAGAAGAGAAAAGGCCTGCTTTTTCAGCTAGTTTTGTTTTGTTGTGTTTTGCTCCCTGAAAGTGTCAGGGGCTGCCATTTGCTCTGAAAATTTCACCAAAACCGCATTGTAGATGGGATTGCTTTCTGGTAGACCTGTCACCTTGCATATATGGCATAAGGATAAGGAGTTCAGATGATATTTTTTTTTTAATGCAGGGCCACTGTGTGCCCTCACCAAAGTATCTCTGATTCTTCAGAACTCTACTTGCATGATTCTGTCACCATCCCACACCAGTTGAGATGACAGAAGTGGTTTCAAGTACTGCTGCATTCTTGTCCATCCACAGGAATATGTGGAAAACAGTGCACCAGTGCTCAATATTTCTATTTTACCAATGGGAAAATTGAGGTCCAGTTTGGATGGGACAAAGAAATTTTGTTTACTGTTCAAACTGAAATACTGACTCTAGGCATTTTCAAGGCCCCGATATGGGGCTGTCAGCTCTAGAGAACTTTGAAACACCATTTCTAGCCCAGATTTGCCTCTAATCCTAAGGCACAGCAGGACTGTCATCCAGAATTTAGTCAGCCTTCCAGGGTAAGAAAATACAAAGTGTGGCTGTGCTACACTAAATCTTGCTCAGCTATGCTATGGATATCCCTTAGACTCAATGGATCTGAACCACCATTAATCAAAAGAGGGGTCAGTGTGAAAGAAAGGAGACACAGACCTAATGAATCAAATCTAAAGGCAGCTGATAATCATACTATGCATACTTGGTAGGGTAAGGATTCTTTCTTCTGGTAACTTAATTTCCTTCTCTTCCAATCCTTTCTAACCTTTCTATCCCTTTGCTTCTAGACTGTGTACAGACTGATCTGTGCTATGGAGGATGGTATGAAACTTCCTGTCTGCCTCTTCTCAGCTTGTCCTTAGACACAAAGAGAATGTCAGAGATCTAGTCTCAAACTATTTAAAAACATTTAGCCAGCTTTACACAGCAACTCTCTGGTCAAACTTTCTCCGCTTTAGGAAAGGACATGTTGCCCCTCTTGGCAAATCAATTATTCAGACGCTGTGATAGTCCGAGGCATCGTATCAGTAATAAAGTAGTGAATTATTAATCACAGCTTGTGCCATTTCGATTAGATTTGGGAAATTCAGGATTAAATTTCTGGCACCCTGTGTCTCGGATTGAGCTCAGCCCAGCTGGCCTGACAGGCATGAGCTGGCTTTATACTTCAGAGGAGGCTGGTGGATAAAAATTACTTGAAAAGCCTCAGAACTTCAATTATTATTATTAGTATTTTGGAAGGAACTGGAATGACTGAAAATAGATTTCCAATCTGCAGGGCAGTTTTGGTTTCACACAAAACTTCTTCTGTAATAGCTCAGGCTTTTTTTTTCTGTTCCTCTGAGCTCATCTGCTTGCTGCAAGAAAGGCTAACTTGGCTTGAAAGACGAGGCAGTCTTGTGAGTCTGTGTGTCTCTGTACAGTATTTACACTTTCTACATTTTATCTGGGCTCTGAGGACACTCTGAGAGATCGAAATCATATTAATTAGAAGAACAGGACCAGCATTCCTACTGCTCTGGCACTCACTGTTGAGGGAGGGAGAGCCTTATTGCAGGAATGTGAGTCTTGGCATCCTGAGAAGTTGCTTGCAGCCTGATTAAGGCTAGCGTGAAAAGAGTTTTGGCTTTATCTGCCCTGTGCCCAGCAGACAGCCATCCCCTGCAGTGCCCTGCCACATATATTCACCTGACTTCACTCAGCTGATATTGTTTAGCTCTTGCCTGTTCTTGGTGCCTGCTGTGGAGAGCCTGCTCTGAAGTGCTGGTGAGTGCTCCTTTCACTAGAGAAGGGCTTTTTGAAAGTATGCCTGCTACAGAAAGAGGAGCAAAACCAGGAGTGGGATAGGCAACTGGGAGAGTTGAGGCTGTTTGGAGCATATGGAGAGCATCAGCTGCCCCACATGTGGCCAGGTGACCCATGGAGAACTGCTGGGATGCCATGCCAGTGTGTCAAGGTTGAGCTGGTACATCTGAGCATGACATGGGGTAATGGGAACTTGGTACTGCAGGGTGTTGATAGGACACCAGAGCTCAAATCACCTGGGAGAACTAAGAGGAGGTGTTCTGGTGTGCCCCTAACCAGAGTGAAAAATGTGCCATAGAGCTGTGAAGAGAGCATTTCTTCTTAGGTGATTTTCATCCATGGGTGAAACTTAATTTTTCCTTGTTGCCTATAGGCACAGCAGGCTTTCTATAGAAGTTAGTAATTTCTTCAGCAGTTAAGCTGAAAAGTTAAGTAAGTTTGTCCAGGCCTTGAGGAAATCAAAGGGAAAACGCTGGTGACCTGACCCTATGCTCACATCCTTGTCAATGTGAATAGCACAGGTCTGAAATGAAGACTGCCAGGTTTCTCTCTGTGAAGTTGGCCTTTTGCTAGGCATACAACTGAGGAAACAGCTTTTGCAACAAATGTAGTCCAATTCAAACCCTGAACAAGACTCAAAAGTGACTGAGTTGAAAACCCTTGACATGAAGGAAATAAAATTTCACTCAGTGCAGTTTTGATTTCATCCCTCCACCCTGGAGTCAGAGGTTTCTGAGCAGAACAGGGACTGTGGAGTGCATGTACATTGTGGGGAGGAAAGTGTGTGGGGAGATGCTGCATGTAGCTAGTTTTTTTTACTCTTAGAAGCCTCCATGACTTTTGGGGAAAGGAAAAGCAGAAAAAAAAAAAAAGGTTTTAAAAGAGTTTTTTTGAAAGAGAAGCTGAAAAAGACATCAAAACAGATCAAAGAAACTCATGGAAGTGGGAAAAAAATTGAGAGAGGGAGAAAAGAAAAGAAGGAAAAGCTCCTGCAGTAACATTGGATGAAAATTAAGCTTCTCAGATCTGTTTAAAAGATATTCTGTTTGATCTTTCATATCTTCTGCTCTGATTATCCAGGTTTCTTTTGATGTTGCTGAGCCCTATAGAACTGATATGTAAAAATACACATACATATGTATTAGTACAGTGGGTACACACACACATGCAGGGACCGTCTCATGCTGTCATTCCTGCCTGTGAATGGGATGTGCAGAGCCAGCAGAGGTGAGGCCACATAGGAGCAAGATCCAGTGATCTGACCCTGTGATATGTTTCCCATTCCATGGGTGCCCCTGGGGACAGAAAACCCTTCCTGCTCCTCTCCTCAGCATCAACCACTGGAAGAAACTGAGCTCTGAGGCACACAATTTAAAGGTAGGAAGCTGCAACATTTTGGTGACACACCACATCCTACTCTCTGCACCTCCCAAACCTTTGGGAAGTCATGGGCTGACAGTCAGGATGAGGTGCAACCATGGAGAAATACCTCTCAGAGACTGTGCAAAAGGACACTCACACACAAAAGGGACATACCTACCCACTGGGATCTTGGAGCAGATTGTGCCACCACAAAGTCCCCAGCACAGATGCCCCACATTGTCCCCTCCTGCCTCCTGTCCTCTTCTTGCCTTCCCACCAAGTCCAGCTCCAGACTCCTCAGCCCTTTAGGAAAAAATGGTTTTTTTCTTCCCTCCCCTTACCATAAGGGAGCATGGACAGCCCTAGGAGGGGTCGCTGGTGCTATCAGGAAGATGGGAAGGGATTTTGCACAAAGGAGCAGAGAATCCCATTGTGCTAAACCAGCTGCTGTGCTGGGGCAAGAGGAGAGAGGCGGATAGAAGCTGCATTCAAATCCCTTGTTGACCAGGCAGTGAGCCTATTTTGCCTTGGTGCCACCACCTGTGATGGCTTCTCACACTTGTGTGACACATGAAGGCAGCAGGACCCAACTGCGGTGGCTGCAATCAGCTCTGCATCCCCCCAAGCCCCGGCTGTGCCGCGCTGGCCTCTGCTCGCTACTGCCGTGGTGCCCACATGCTTCCAAACCTTTAATCTGCTTAGCCTCAGGAAGCCCTGGGAGGTAGGCAAAGTGGTCTTAAGCTCATTTTACAGCGGGAAACACGAGTAATTTCCATACAAATACCGTTCAAGTTGTCAGCAGAGGTGGGATCCACTGCATCCACCAAGGCTCTCTCCCTGGGAAGGAGGGCAGCTCTCTGCCACCCACCTCCATCTTCACGTGTTTCGTTTTGCACTGCTATGTGCCATCTCTGGCAAGAAAAACTATGTCCTCCATGTCCCACCCCCACATGGACCAGCAATTCCCACACTGCCTCCTCCCTCATCCCTCAGTTTTTCTTGGAGGGTGAGCACAATAAAGCACTTTAGTTAAATTTGGGCTCAAATGCATGCTTTCCTCCAATTTTAATACATCAATATGCTTCTAACTGTTATGTTTGGAGAGGAGTGTAGGCAGCTTGGAACAGCAGGCATGGTATTTTGGGTTTTCTGAGCTGAGTCCGGTATAGCTGGTTGCTTCAGCCCCTGGACTCTGGCAACCTGGTCCCTCCTTGCCAGATGCAGCTTTGTGTATTTACTCCCATTTCTCCTCTCCTTTCTCTCTCCCCCACCCTCATTCAGAGGTTTCCCAAGTAGATCTGTCTAATGCCACTCCCCTCTTTAAGCTCCCAATTTAAAGGGGAAAAAAAGGAAAATACACAGTAAAGTTATTTTTTTACAGACAGCAGTAAAATGATCAAAGGCTTATTTGTAGCTAACAGTGGATGTACACCACTCATTGAACTAAGATGGAGTGGAAGCATTATCTTCATATCCCTACAAATGTGTTCCTTTAAAAAAAATCAATGAAGGCAGATTTTTAATTAAAGCAGATGCTGATCCTTCCTGCCCCTGATGCTGCTACATGTTTTGTTGTTGTTGTGGCTGTTATCTTGTCTAGGCCTTTATTTATTTATGTATTAGCCCCTGACAACAGGAGATTGCAACTCTGATTTCTCTGCTAGAGTTGGGGGAACAGAAAGGAGGTGGGCCTGTTGGAGTAAAATGTTTTTATCTCAAATTTCTTTGCTACACAGGTGAGGGTCAAACACCCCCTTCCTTGGGCTTTCCCTCCTCCAGCTCTGGCTATGTATACATAGGCTAAGCCTTGCTGTCTCCTTCTCTCCGTCCTTTTTACAGATGCAAATCCCCTCTGCTCAAGCTCAAGAGTGTCTCTGGGAATAAAATGCGCTCTGTGGTAATGCTTTCATTTGAAAGTGTTATAGCAATCTGGAGCTGAACTGCTGAATGGAAGGCTTTTCTTTCTTTCCTTTTTGTTTTAAACACCTTTAATTCTTTTTTTTTTTCAGAAAACCCCATTAATTTAGGTCTCTGATAAAATGACCAAGAAAACATTTCCTAATACAATCACACTTACTTCCTCACCTACTAGATCTGAATCTCCAATCTCCTTCCTCTGCAGGGACAGGAGATGGACTCCATGATCCTCGTGGGTCCCTTCCAAGTCAGAAGATTCTGTGATTCTCTCTTCTTCAAACTTTCCCCCTGCTGCTCCCATTCCTCAGTTGTTCCAAGATCAAGGGGTTCCTAACAAGGTTTTAATAATGAATGTCCAAGACAAATGTGTGCTCCCAGCCTGCCACAGTACTGGTACTGGGTTCTGAGGGTTTGGGCAACACTGAGCACCTCCTTTCCCTCGCTGGTGCTCTATCTGATGCCTATATGGGTCCCTGGACCTTTTCTCTTCAAAATCAGGTTAGTGCATAGAGAGAGGTGGAGGTTCATTTGCTGGAAACAACTGGCAGTACCCAGATATTTCAATCACCCTAAAATACAAATCAGAGAGATAGTGTCTTAGACAATCTAAATCAATTAGACTTATCCTCCATGTCAAGCTCTCCTGCTGTGAATGATGATCAGGCCGTGGTGGAGAGAGATGTCTTGGCCCTGGGCTGTCCTCCGCTGCAGGCCCTTTCTGTTTCAGTCCCCACAGATGCCATTTGTCTCTGGAACTCCCTGATTTCGTGCATGTGTTGTACCCAGACATCACCTAAGGGGCTGTCTTGACTCTGCAGGTGCAAAGACCTGCAGCAGCCCAGGATTTGGGCAGAGCATTTGTCTTTGTGTGTGTCAGTAGTACACCAGGTGAGTGCTGCAGGGCCTGAGGAGAAATTTGTCCTTTCTGCCCAGCACCATGCACTTGGCCAGGTGCTGCCAGGAGGGATGACCTCACACACACCAGGCACAGGCCGCTGCTGGAGGTAGCATACCCAACAGCATCACTTGTCCCATCTGCTGGACAAACTTCATCTTTGTATGGGGAAGGAAACTGGTAGATAAAACTGCCCAGGGAGTGGCTTTTCCTTTCATTTATAGCTATATAAATGAATGTAGGATGCATATAGGTTCATAGAATTATTTAGGTTGGAAAAGACATCTCAGATCATCCAGTCCAGCTGTTAACTTATCACCACCAAACCACATTCCCCAAGGGCCACATCCACACACCTTTTGAACAGTTGCAAGGATGGTATTATACCACTGCCCTGGACTTGTTTTTCCAATGCCTGATCACACTTTCAGTGAACTCATTTTTCCTAATATCCAATCTAAATATAATATCTAATATATCTGTTTGAGCCTGACTTCCCAGACCTCACATATTGCTGACCTTCCCTACCCTCAAAGACTGCCCTGGGCAGCTCTTCCCCATCTCTGTGGCAGTCATTCACATGAACTGAGATGTATCTGAATACTGTTTATTGCCCACAATGCACAACAACAAAAAATATTAATAAAACATTTACAGTTTACCAGAGTGTCTCTCCTGACTGAAAATGTAGCAACTTTTCATTTTGTTGTTTTGTTCCCTTTTCATTAGAAGCAAGTAGATTAATAAAGGAATTTGAGAAAACGGAAAAGAAATAGCTTTGTTTAAAAAATACCTCATCAGCAAAATTTTTCACATTTTCAATCTAGTAAACTGATTGTGGTATCTTATATTTGATAGGAGCGTGCATATATTTCCATTCCCCAATTAATAAAGTATTTCTACAAAATCCTTTCTTACTTGTAATCTGGAATAGCATTTTTACTATGTCTGAAAAGACAACTAAATATTGATTTCAATATGCAAATTTAGAGTTTTGTGTTTGAAAGGGTGGGATGCATTTGGAGAAATGTGTTTTCTACAAGATATACCTCTGAGATAATCACCCTTGTCTTTCTTTTGTAGTTTACAGGGATCTGCTCTGCAAAGTTGAGGGCTCGACTCTGCTCATAATATAGTAATCTGCTTTTCAGCAAAATCACACTTCTAAAAAAGTACTTTTCTCTCCATGTTCTATATTTCAAGTCTTGACTGACTTGGAAGAATCCTTGGAAGGATCTGCATTTTAATTAGATGTCTTAGATGTGGGTAAATTTAGGGAACACTTAAGTTTAGAGATTAAACCTGACCAACTAGTTTAAAAGTGAGTTTGTTCCTTAAAGCTGTTCAGGATGCTAACAGGATTATGCAGAACCTAACAGGGCCATGGTTTCCCTAAATCTGGCTGTGCAAAAGCACATAAAAGTAAATACTTCTAATTTCAGATTGAATGCCTATGGGCTGAGGCACCAAATGTGTACAATAGTGCACAATTTATTTGAAATTGCAGGTACCCACCCTGTAGAGGAAACACTATTAGCTGTGTCCCATCTCTGATGAAGTCATCTTCATTCTTTTAATATTATCAAGACTTTAAAATGCATAGAAAAATGAGAAGTGAAATGAAAACTACTTTCCTTCTTCCTACCATCCATACTTACATAAGAAAACACACTCAAAAGAGGTAAACTACATATATATACCTATGCATGTATGTGTATATATGTACATGTACAAAAGATAAATTCCACTTAAAAATGCAATCTATAATCATGACCCAATTTTTAAATCAGGTGGCAAGTTAAGGCTTTCACATCAATAGAGTGTGAATTCTGTTAGTAAATTCTGCTAGTAAATATATTTGAAAGTGTGAGCCAATAAGATATAACACCAGAAAATTAACTTATATCAGCCCTCAGCAGAACAGCAATGAAAACTTTTGAAGGACCTTGGTTATAGCAAGGGGATTTTAGACATTTCTCTGTGCTTTTCACAATGATCTGAAGCAGGACACTTCAATCACAGTGCCTTGGTATAGATGTTCCTTTCACTGCAGCCTTGTATAACTATCCATGTTTGGGTGTTATTATGGGAGTAGCTGCCTTGCTATATCCATCTTTTCCCAATTGCATGGTATCGATTGATGGTGTAGCAAAGTTTTTGAGTGATAGCTCAACAATGAAGAAGTTCCAGACTCCCTCTCTCTTTTCTCTGCTAGTGGAAGGGAAAATGTCTTATCCTCAGCATTAATTAAACTCTGTGAAACCTGATCCTGGCTATGTAAGACCTGTGTGTAGATTCATACTCTCTGACAATATCTTAAATTCACTGAGTGGCATTTACTCGGTAAATAAATAAGATGATCAGACTAGTACTGCTTTAGAAAGGTCAAGCAAAATCTTTGGTCTGTCAGTGTAATGCATGGGCCAAATTATTTGCTCTTGAAAACCACCAAAGCTGTCCTGAAACTTACTGATTTAAGCCATGATGAGCTTCTGTAACAAATTTGCACATAAGGGAAAATGTGAGGCAGAGAATGACAGAGATTGAAATAACCAGAGGGACCTTCTGCCTGGGAACAAGAAGGCTCTGGTTTATGCCTTACCTTGGAAAACACAGAGTGATCCCTAAAACTGCCAGGTCTGTTTTCTTTACTGCACCTTTTTTTTTTTTTTTTTTCTACGTTCTGCCTCCCTGTGTTTGCAATGCACTGATTAGTGTACAATGCTGCATGCCTAAATGTCCTTTCAAATCAGACTTTCAGAGACTTTATTCTCAAATTATCAATTTTTGGTCTATGTCCAAGGCCCAGCCTAAAGGTCTGTGCATGCTGTGGGATTATTGGAAGGCTGAAGATGGAGTTCTCAGGACACCTAAAAGGAGGACTAGCTATATGATTATTTAGGTTATCTCTGCAGTAAATTGGGTGAGAAAAGTGGGTGAAAGCAATAGCCTGTGGTTATCAAAAAAATTTTTTTTTTCTTTGTTGCTGTTGCAGACAAAGCATCCCTGTTATTTCTTCTAACACTCCCATCCCCATATATACATTCCTGCTTAATCAGTCCCTTCCAAAAACTGCATTTTTACCCCTTGAAAGTCAAGGGTGATTTTCAGCTCCCAGCATGATTGGGAAAAAAAGTCTGGCGGAGATTAAAGAAAGAGTTGCTTTTCCCTTCCAGAATCTGTGTGGGATGATTAGATTGGCAAAAGCTGTTGGCCAAAATATCACTTAAGAGAGGCAGAGCTCTTCTTAGGACAGTCTCTTTCATATCCCACTTACAATGAAAACAATACCATTGGAATAATTTTAAAAGAGAGAGCAGAGAAGGTGGGGGGGTGGGAAGGACAGGAATTACAGCCCTTATACTAATCAGATAGAAAAGCTCTGTCTCTCACAATTCTTTCATTAGCTGGCGAGACAGGTGCCCTCCGACCTCCAGCATCACTTACTTCCTTGGTAACAACTACTGCTGGCAGATGATCCCTCTTGTAGACTTCATCCATATTCAAAGAGTTGTCACATCCAACTGATGCTAAGAAGCTAATCAAGTAGAATTTTCTTTCCCTTTTCTGTCTCTTTTTGTCCCCTCCACCACCCCTTTACTCCTTCTCTCATGTTAGAAAGATATTCCCCCACCACACATTCAAATTCTTTTGAATTTGAATTTGAACCCTGAGAAAGGACCAGATCCATGGGGAAAGGGAGGAAATCCCTTTTTGGTTGACACATGGAGCCTCTGGTGATTTTTTATATTTTTACACATTCAATCATAGGACTGTTTTGCATTGCCATTAACAGCTTCTAATGATGACTGAGCACAACCAGGAATTTGACTGGGACAGCCGGAACACCATACTTGCTATTTCAAGGCAGGTTAAAGATTCCCCATTAAAACTGTTTTGAGATTGGAAATTTAATTTCCAGTGCTGTCTAGGTTTTGGAAGAGTGTGGCCTTATTAAAGGAGTTGATTTTATGACATATAGAAGATGAGTTAAAATTACATTTTCTACAGGCAAGGGTAATATTTTCACTGATGTTTTCATTTGGTTTGCTTTTTCCCCCACAGTAAGCCCATCAGCTTACTGTGCTTCTTTCCTGTGTTCAGAAATAAACTTGCCAGCATGGCTCTAAAGTAGCTAGCAAGAGTTTACATGAGGATATTTTATTGGCATTTGATGCATTTTGTACGAAAGTATTTTCTATCTGAGATGGTCATCTCTTCTAACCACATGCAAAGTTGAACGTGAAGGATTTCAAACTTTGACTATGAGAATGTTGAATCTGAAACAGCAACTACATATGAAAAACTGTCTCTTACATCCTTGATGAGAAAAAATAACCCGAAGAATAATGAAGATGCCATTTCTGCACTTTTTCATTCTGAGATTTATAGATTTCTGATCATTTGAATAACATAAATCATCTAGGGGAAAGTCTGAGGCCATTGAGTTCAAATAGACAGGAACTCTTCATTCACAACAGTGTGTGAATGGTTGTCAGTCAAACATGAGGGAAAGGAAATCAAACTCAGGAATTTCTGCTCTAGAAAACATGGAGATTTATTTCATGTGAAAATCCAGAACACCTGGCAGATATTATTTCCAACTTTTGAAAATGATCTATCATTAGATGAGAGAGAATTCCTAAATGTTTCCCAAATTTTCTGAAAAACATGTGTCAGCAACTGACCTTAAGAATCTCTAATAAAAAAAATCATCTATAAACAATAGCCCTGTTACAATGCCACTGATTTGTACAATTCATAGGAAATGCTGACATCCTCCATTCAAGCAGTAGTTTCAAGCTACTGAAAATGCTGTTTTCAATCCTGACGGCATCTGTTCCTCTTCCATGAGTTAATTCAAGGGGAATAAATACGCAAAACAAAGAAGGAAGTCAAAGGCAGATTGGTCTCAGACAAACATCAATCCTACAAATCTCCCTTATTTCCACCATCCTCTACCAAGTTTCTTGTTGGAATATGCAAAATATCCTTATGTCTGTTCTTCTATTATCCTGTGAGTACAGATCCTTCCTTAGGCATCCTTGGTGCCACTGCCTTTCCCATTACAGATGCAAATTGAAGCTGGCTGGTGGGTTTATTCCCAGAGCAGTCTGCTCTCTGTGGGATTGCTGCTGCAACTTTTTAGCAGTCTCTGTCTTCATGACACTATTTTTGGACCTCCCTCTTACTCTCTCTTGTCTAGTAATGTCTCGTCTTGTGGAGACTGGAGAGCTAAGTTCATTAAAATGGAATTTGGTGGGTTATTGAACAAAATTGCCTCTATTTACATCTGCTGCCTGTCACTTTCAATGCTCTATGTCTTCTATCACTTAATACTTCCACTACCTGTCCATGCCAACTTTCAGTGGGCAGCAGTTGTAAACTCAGGTTAGCATTGTTTGCTGCATGTGCTCCTTCCTACAGAAGCCCTTTAATGGTCTGTGAGAGCCCATGTCTTAGCCAAGAATATTTGTTCATGGGTGAGACAGTGCTACAGCTGTGCTGATATCCAGAAATGCCAAGAATACCCATTTTCCTAGGGTGAATTATAGTTCCTACACTGTTATTAACTCTTTGTCTGCTGCAAAATGTCTTTATTGAGATCAAAGCTGCAAAGAAAAGGGTAAAAATGAAAGTAAGCTTTTGGCTGGAGTGAGCAGTGAAACTGAATGTTTCATATCTCAGTGGGGCTGTGCTGCAATATTTCAGTTGAATGAGAAATGATGAATTTTTGCTTGTGGAAGACAGCTTAACTGTAAGTTCAATGAGTGCCTACATAACAAAATTTATGCCTAAGAGACATTCAAGAGGTGGAGACCCATGTGAAATCCCAATTCTTTGAATTAAAAGGCCATACCTGGTACCTGCTCAGGCACAAGGCAGACTGTGCTGTCCTATGGTTGAGTCACAGAGTAGCATGTTGCTCAAGTCTAGTGTGCACTCCTGGTTGTGCAGCACCATCCTAGGTACTAGAAAATCTTGAACACCAACACATTTTCCTGTCTAACATGCCACATCCATCACCCTCACCTCTGTTTACATGTGTGAGCAATTTAGCAGACATTGAAAGGCTGAAGAGCAGCAGAAGGCCTTATTTCCACAAACTTCAGCAGGCACTGGCTAATGTCCCACTTCTGCAGAAGCTCAAGCAATTACATTTTTCTTCTTGCTTGCTGGTAGTGTGAGACCCAAACACCTAATGACTACCTTAGCAAAGCCAGGAAATATGCCTCCATGAAAATTATGCACATACCAGCAAGGTACAGCTCATATTTGGATCAGAAATTATGGCTTTAATGTCTTCCTAACTCACACTTTCTTCCTGCCCTTTTGTCAGTGAGTTAACACAGCATCAAAGAGTCTGCCACCCTGATCTCTGACCATGAGCCCATTAAAATTGCATTGGAAGTTAACAATAAGGATGGAAAACAAAGATCAAATGAATAATGCATAAACAAAGCACTTCAATTAGATATTGAAGAAAGTAATATAAATATATTAGATAGCAAAATATCTTGAATTATAAATATGATGGGGAATTTAGTTTTCTTCCCCCCAGTGGGAGGAAAAAAATTAGAGGAAACAAAGAGATACATAGTCTTTTTTTGGTTGATGGGAATAAACTGTAGGGTTATTTATAGTTCTTTGCTGTTGAAGCTTAGTAATTTCATGTGTTTTTGCAAGATAACACTTGGGTCATGTGATTTCATCAACCAATCGAGCTGCCAGGCTCTTTGCTGACACTCAGTAATGAAGTGATATGGTAGAGTAGGACAAAGTCACCTTATCTTTTTATAAATGCATTGAGTGGCATTTGGGATGCCTTCCTACCTTTCTGGTTCATTTGCATTACAGAAGAACCCTCTAAATGTTAAAGCTTTCCCTTGCAGTGAAAGTTTGACGCTTCCAGCAGCATTCAAGGGTATCTGTCTTGGAGTGGCATAAAAATAATGATGTGCAGCTGTGTGCGTGGGGACGGGGCTGTGTACGCAACAGCCGGCTGAGAGAGGCTTTGGAGCTGTCTCCGGCACCAAAGTAACGTGTGTCGTCCATCCAAGCTGACAGGCCTACCCAACCTGAAATCATCTGAGTGCAGTTTCTGAAATCGTTTGAAAGTGGAGTGTCAGGAAGATGTTTGCATGGCGGCTGACATCTCCTCCCGGTGTGGTTTAATGACATCCCTCCCTTGTCATAACTCTCCTCACGCTTCACAAATAATAACAGCGGTGGAAGAACTTGGCAAGACAGAGTTGGGAGAGGGAATGGGAATGTGGGGAAGGGCTGGGAGGCAGGAAAGTGCAAATCACTGGAGACAAACCACTTGAAAAGACTTGAATCAGCCTGAGCATTCGTGCCTGGGAGGGTTGTGGGTGTTTCTTGCTTTCCATCATTTTCCCATCTTGTTAAACAAAGGGTAGGGATTTACCCACCTTTACCAATCAGCCCAATCTAGAGGAGAGCAGGCGAGGATGAAATCCTTGTTGGTATGGAGGCTTGTTTATAAAAGTACTGATTGTCTCTGTCTATTTATTGCAATATGTTTTCCAGGTGCAGGGAGGGAGAGTATATGAACTGCTGCCTGGAGAGCTTCCTCCTACCCTAGCTGGGCTTCTTGCTTTGGTGGGACTGCCAAGCAGGAAAGAAACAGATGAGATCTTAGGGTACCAAAATGCTGGACCAAGTTTGAACTCCTGACTTTTAAAACTGGCTCAGCTACCTTCCTGCTGGACTAGCTTGGGCACTTTGCCCATTCCTTTGTGCCTCAATCACCTGCTTTGTGCTAGGATTGAGGAATGAAGATTAATCCTAGAGCACACCAAAACCAGCAAGATGATATGAAACATGTTACAGTGCTGTCAATAGTGGATTAACATGTTTTTTCTTAAATGTCACATGGTGCTTTTTACCCTTAATTAGATCAAATTATAGCCAGGAAAAGAGATGAAGAGACAAATGACTATTTAGCTATCCATCTATACTGATTTCCAAAGAAATAAGAACATTTACTAAGTGTTTACTTGTTAAAGTATGGAAAACCTAACTTCTGGCTCCATTTTTGGTCAGTGCAGCCTGTGTGTGTGTAAGATGCTGCCTCTGGATTTCTGGCAGGGAATGTACTGAGCAGAACAAGCCGTGTCACCTGTGTGCTGCCAGGCAGGGGAAAGACTTGTTTCTGTCAGGCATGGAGACAGTGAGAGAGCTGAGGAGCTAGAGAACCAGGTACGCTGCTTCCCAAGTCTCCAGATGGCTGTCTCAGCTGTCTTCTCAGCTGTACGAGGGTGTTCAGGAACTGAAAGCCTGCACCTGCTGCTGAAAGAAACATGATTTTGTAGGTGCTTGGTGCCTGAGGGTTTCAGTGTGCAATAAAAAGATAATTTATAGTAATCATAACAATCACAGGTAAAGCCGTGACTCCTCCAACAGTCTGCTGTGGGGCAGAATGGCTGCATAAGCTGGTGACAAGTTTGCGGTCTCAGGGACTCTGTAAACAACTGAGCTGCAGTCCAAAGACTATCTGAAGTAATAATATGGCAAAGACAATGCAAAGCTCCTGCTTGCTTTAGCTAATACATCTGTGTAAGTGCTTATGTCCTCCAGAATTCTGTCTTTTCCCTTCACTCCATACTTAGTGATCTTTAGCATGAAAGCTGATATGAACAGAAGGGTGGGATTTTTTTCTTATTAATTTTGTCTTCAAGACAGATATGACTGTACTTCATAGAAAACATAACAGCTTGTTGGGCAAAATACATCTGACATGATACATTTGAGCCCCTTGGAGGTTTCTGTTATCCTCTCTGTCCAGCTATGCAGGGGGCATCTGAGGCATGCCTACAACTCCCCAGTGCCCCTCGACCACCTTCACACACCAGGTATGTGCAGAAATCACCCAAATCCATTTTTAAACATCTTCCCAGATGATGTACAGTGAGCAGGGTCCTGCAAGGATTGAGGATTTGTCCTGTTAGGACACAAGCCCGCATTCATTCCCTTTGGAAGGAAGGACAGACACATGTGCTCTGGCAGCCCTTTGGAAGTGTATTTACAAAGTAAATGAAAGAGATAACAGATGTTTTCACATTATTTCCCAAGGAATTGAATGATAAAGTCAAGGAAGAGAGAAGGGAGAAAAAAGCTTTGTCAAAAGGAGTGTGCACCTTAATGACTGATGTTATCTCACATGGGCTCACACCCATGGCACTGGGGGGATCCCTGAGCAAACAAGGAAGACTTCCTTTGGGTGAGTTCTTCAGCTAGTTCTTCATCCTTTCCCATGCTTCTCTTGGATTTTATGACAGAGTTAGGAGCTTAGTGTATTTTACTTGTCCAAAGTACTAGGTCCTACCTCTGTGCCACTATTCCCTAACTCTGTAGAGCAGACTCCCCTCTCCAAGGCCATGTGTTGGCAGCTGGATGGCACAAAGGGATTTACATTTGTCCCAGCCTACAGACTGCTCTTCCAGGTTGCAGACTTTGCAAGAAATACAACAGGCAGAGAGCAGAGATGCAGGGCAATAGATCCTCTCTTGTAGCAGGTGCTAGTACAAAATGCATCCCCCGAAAGTAGTGGAGGTAGCTATGGCTCCTGGTTCCTTAGCTGTGCCATGAACATGGTTAAGGCTTGAGGAGGTGTTTTTGTAAGTGATGGACAACTTGAAGATGGAAACATAAGCTTGATTTTGCTGAAGGGTTAGATGTAGACCTAGAGGAACTCTTTCCCTCAAGCTCATTGGTTTTAAAGAGAAGTCCAAACTTGTTGGGTGAGAATCTCAGAAATTCATTTCACCTGGCAGCAAATGCCTGAAAATTCAGAGTAAAGTTAAATTGAACTATGCAAACTCTCTCTATTACCAATGGAAAAATCTAGACTCCTTACTCTTGAGTTTGATTTCAACTGCAGATGTAGAGGTATAATATGAACTTCATGTGAAAAATGTATTCAGGTTACTGGAGCAAGTATACACAAACAAGAAGAGTGCTGTGAATCAATCAGATACAGCAGAGGCTAGAATTTTAGTTAAATCTTGAGGTGAGCTGCATAGATACAATGCACAAATCATATTTCTGTTAAATGCAGAATGGATGTAAGGCTCAAGTGGAGATGCCTGTGATTTTCTTATACTTTATACGGCTTGGTTTCCTCAAATATCTACATGACCTCAGCTAATGCTTTCTCTGCTGCTCACCTCACAATAGCAATGGGAAGAGGACAGTTTACCTGGTGTCTCCAGGGAGCATTTAAACTAAATACCAAGCAATTCCTCACATTCAACTGAATAAATGAGAAAGGATAGCACATCTATCTTTAGCAATATTTTTAACAGAGACGATACCTAATTCCATTAGAGATATTCAGGATGAAGTTCTTAAGTGATTTAAGTAGATGAGCATTATATGAATTTTGGTGGGATGTGTGGTCTATTTCTCTTTTTTTTTTTTTTTAATTTTTTTTTTTAAATTGATAAAACCCACATATCTAAAGGGGGATTGCAAACGTGAGGATAGAGCAGTTCTGTATCAGAGGCATTGTACATGGGTGAGAAGAGCAGCCAATATGGAGGTTCTCTTTTCACCTCATTCCCCCATACCCAGACAACACTGCAGTCAATGTCTTGCATGGACACACAGAATCTCAGGTAAAGTCCTTCATTCTTACCAGACATAACTGCTATTTTTTTAAACACCTCTGCTTGTCTGCTGGAGGACTTTGGGAAAAACTAACCAATGACTCTACCTTCTGCAGTCCAGGCATGCTAGGACTTTTTGTGGGCTCATTTAATCTGCATCACATTCCAGGCAAGGGAATGAACCTCCTGACTATTGCACCCTAAAGTGTGAATTATCAGATAATTCTTACCTTTTTTTGTTTTGTTTTGGTTGGTGCTTTGTTTTGTTTTTCCTCACTCTCTGCCCTGTCACCTCTGAAATTTCTAAAATGTTTTCATTTAGGATAAAAATTAAATAAACAAATAAATAAACCCACAGAATTCAAAGATTTCTTATTAAAGTTTTGAACATATGCTACTTTTGAAAAAAAAAATCCAAGTGAAATTGGCTGATAAAGTAAGAATCCCACAAAGGGCTGTTCTTCCAATCATCCGGTATTTCTCCTGTAATTTCCTCAGAGATTGTGGAATGATTTTCCAGATGTCTCTGTTCCTTCCAGGTGGCGTGTTCAACATGATTTGGAACAAGGCCAATCTTAGGCTTCTTCCTATTTAGGGGAGATGATATTGTGTATGGTACATATCTGTACATACTTCCACATTTTTGGAAACATAAATGTGTATTTCTTTCAGTGTGCAAGTAAGTACCACCCAGAGGAAGGGTGACTTCCTTTGAAGCTGGCAAAACAACCCTGTCTGAGAAAAGTGATGCTTCTGATCAGTAAGAAGAAAACCAAGGACAGCTTTGGCTATGGGAGCATTTTTAAGGGGTCAGTATGTGGTACAGTTTCCTACTGCTCTTTAAGTTGACTCCGTTATATTCTGCTTAACCTCAAAGCTACTTTGGTTCCCTGCTAAATGCTATGGCTCCTGTTTGCGTGTTGAACATGAGCTAGCAGCAGAAATAGGCAGTCCTGGAATTAGGGCTGCAGGGAGTGGGGCTTTCTCCAGGGCAAATTAAACAGTAAGTTTGGGTTAGCACAATGGATAAAGCCAAAAACCTTTGTAACATTCAAAAGAACAGAAAGCCTATGACAACCTGGATGATTCTGCAATGGCCAAGTCTGCTCTACTTTTCACCCCACATTCTTTTCACCCTACAAATTAACTGCTTCACTGTCAATGCGAACCACCTTTGTTTTTGGGACTGACTCGTGTCTCTGCTCTGCATTATCAGAGAGATTAGGCAGATCAGCACTATCAATGACTGATCCCTGCCGTGGTTGGATATGGCAGTGTAAATGCCATGGTTGATTAACAGCCTGTGATCTTTACACAAAAAGGAAGATCCTTGCTGGGAGGACAAACTGAGCTGAGTTTTGTCTGTGGCAGAGAGACCTGGGCACTGCCCTTGAACAAGGTTTTTGTTTTGTCTCCTCCCAGCACTGGTGTCAGAATGACCAGTAATGACGTATTGGGTTTGAAGATGGAAGAAGAAGGAAAGGCCTTTCCCGCCTGCGTATTGGCCCCTATGATATATTTAAATACTTCCAGCATGTCAGTGTGACAAGCTAAGCGTAAGTGAGCGACTTTGGGTTACATTGCTTCAGCTCTGCAGTTTAATGCTGCAATTCCCTGAGCTCAGACTCCGTGTACATGTTTCTGCCATTTTCACTCATGTTTCTTCAATCAAAATCTAGCCTTTTAATGGAGAAGTTTTTCCCAGCAAAGTGCCTAAATGCTGTTGGAGAGACATTTCCCTTCCTCCAGAAAATAAATGTGATTTTGAGAAAAACATCTTAATCTTATGCCTGTCAAAAAGACCCTGCTTTAACTGAAAATTTGTATCACTTGTAGAAAGCGTAATACACATCATCTATCTGTGCTCACCTCAGCTCTTTCTTCAGAAATGTCCTATAAGACAGTTTGTCTTCTTCCATGTATGAACACAGGTAATTTTCAAAGAAAAACAAAAAAATTAGGCATGAGGTAAGCTTCAGGAATTCTTAATCTTTTTCCTTTATTGAACTGAGGTCAAGGTGCAGTTTTTTTGCTTAACTTTGCTTCTAAGAACAAATCTGAGGAACAAGGAAGAACTTTTTCTAAGCTCAGGCTTATGAGACTTTCCCTCTCACTAACCATGTGAACATCACAATGATGTGATATGATACTTACATTTTACATATTTTGCCCTTTTTATGATGACCTTTTCTTCTCTGCTTCTCTATAGCTTTGGCTGCATTTCACACATTTCAAGTGCAATACTCTGTGCTTCCTCCAACAATCAAAGCCAATTCAAACATTTATAGATATATTTCACTACTGTAAAAAGAAATTAGCATAATTTCCACTTGGTATACTTTGCACTGGGAAAGATGTTGCAAGCAACATTTTTCCTTGAACTGGTTTCATTTGGACAACTAAGTTTCTCAATAGAATGTGGGAACCATCTTCTCTAGCTGAGGATATCTAAAAGGTTTTTGTCTAAGCCGGTCACCCAAAGGTTTCTTTATTTTTATTCTGGGTACATAAACGCATCTTGAGGGAAATTATTCATTTAGCATTTCTTACAAATTTGTCTTTGCCTGCAATGAAATTACCTCTGGAGGCACCTGTTCTTGTGCATTCATTATAAAGAAAGGCCTGGTATGACTAGCCCAAGTTAGACGTCTGGCTTTTAGGACACCTAAGGCAAGGAAGATGAACCTTGTCCTAACTGGAATGGCAGAAAATTCCCTCAAGCCCTGTTGTAGATAAATGATCATCCCTCTGTCTGGTGCCCTGGTCTCTGCTGTCTCCTGGACATTGTTTACAGGCAGATGGGACCATGTCTTTAATCTGAGAGCAGTGGGGAGAAACCCACAAGATGTCACTTGCAATGCATAACTCGCTTAGAAGTGTTGCTGAAGGGACAGAAAGTTTGGATGCTGGTTTCTAGCAAGGTATCAAAGAAAGCATAGAAACCAAACTATATTTGTCGCTAAACACTTCTCTTTCATTTGCACCTCAGGTTTATTTCCCCAGAGCTCACAACATCCAGGTTCTAATTTTGGATACGTGACTATCTTTTAGTAAGACGGCCACCAAGAACACGAGATTGACAATAAGTTTTTGGATGTGGGAATCAGTGACAAATTACTTTTTGAAAGTAATTTGAGCAACTCTGAGTAGCTGATAGATTCAGGCTGCAAACACTTTCACCTAAATCAAGACAACCTCCCAAACAAATACACCAGCCTGGAAGAAATGGAGGAATGATTCTGGAGGGATGATTTGGTTACTGAACATAGCTATACTCCTTAGAGTATAAGGATAAACAGGGAGACCTGATATGGTCCAGGGTGGACAAAGATGTAAAGGGAGGTGCTGAGAACACCTGAGGTACCCCAAGGTGTTGAGATCCTAAAATAACCTTAAATTGGAGTCCAGAAAGATGAGTGAAGACAGAAGAAAGCATGGTGGATTTGACATCTGTGATCTCAGCTGAGCCTGCTGTGAGTCTGGAAACAAGACTCAGACTGGAGAGTTTCAGCTGTGACTCTGGTGCAGAGTCTCCCTTGTTGTCAGTGGAGAAGGGCAGAAAGAGCAATGGCCAGTACTTCCACCCTGGCATTTACTCCTCAAGAACCCCTCAAGTCTTCTGGCCCAAGACAGGAATAAAACCTACTATTTCCCTCTTTCCACAGAAAGGAGGAGCAACCTTGTGAAAACAGACCCCTTCGTGAGAGGATCCCATGTTTTGAGGGCTATGAGGCCATTTTCTCTCTCAAGGGCACCCTGTGCTGCCCTGATCCTGCTCCCAGGCAGAGGGTTCACAGGAAGTCCTCCTGAATGGAGCAAGGACAGACTGGACAGTGCAGGAGCTCTTTGGAAAGCACTGCTGATCTCACATGCAGCTGCCCAGCAGGAGGAGGCTGTCTCTCGGCAGGACTTCAGTGGCTACATCTACATTACTCTGGAAGGGC